>NW_026694552.1:3435000-13435000 GCF_021218885.2 Marmota monax | reverse complement strand
GGCATCGTGGAGCATGCCGTAATCCCAGCGGCTCAAGAGGCTGAGGCAGGAGGATCCTGAGTTCAAAGCCAGCTTCAACAACTTAGTGAGATGCTAGGCAACTCAGTGAGACCTTGTCTCAAAATAAAAAAATAAAAAGGGGTAGGGATGTGGCTCAGTGGTTAAGTACCCCTGAGTTCAATACCCGGTACCAATCAATCAATCAATAAATACTGCCTGCCATTTATCCACAAAGCAGCAAAATTAGTTGAGCTTGAAATTCTGTCATTCACCAAATGTTTACTGAGTGCCTTGATGATGATCCAGACACTGTATTTGATGCTGCTAATAGAATGGTGAGAGAAAGGAAGGTTAGGCTACACTTTGTGATGTATCAGGAAGGATCTTCTCATTTGATAAAATTTAGAGTTAGACTAACATTTCTTTTGTTCATAATACTGCCCTAATAAATTTTATTCTGCATTGGAAAACCATGCTTCTTTCCTTGCAAAATTTAACTGTTAAACAACCAAAATGACCTATTTACAAAAAGAGAAATTTTACATTTATTAGACGGTCATATGAAATATATGCATTGCATGATAACTAAGCACTGCATATGTAGCAATTTAATTAACCTCACAACAGCCCCGTGAGCTACAAGTTGAGTGTTCCTTATCCAAAATGCTTGGACCAGAATTGTTTTGAACCTTGTATCTTTTTGGATTTGGGAATATTTGCATATACCTAATGAGATATCCTGGGGATGGGACTCAGGTCTAAACACAGGATTTATTTGACTCATATTCACCTTATTCACAAAGACTGAAGGTAATTTTACACAGTATTTCTAGTGTATCTGTGTTTTGATGGTGACCCATCACAAGTGGTTAGATGTGAAGTTTTCCATTTGTGGCATCATGTCTACACTCAAAGAGTTTTGGATTCTGGAGCAGTTTTGTATTTCAGAGTTTTGGACTAGGGATACTTAACCTGTATAATAATATGGAGATTATAATAGATGGAAACTTAAATGTAAAGGGCTCAACTGTCTGGACCATAGTTACATAGCTACTGAGTGACAAGGGCCCAGATATGAACCCAGGTGGATTGATTATGGAGCACACTCTTTTTTTTTTTTTTTTTGTGGTGCTGGGTATTGAACCCAGGGCCTTGTGCAAGCACTCTACCAACTGAGATATATCCCCAGCCCCATGGAACAAACTCTTAACCATGGTGCTACACTACCTCTATAAATAGGGGCAGCAATGGGCAGTGCTAATAATCTTTATCATTTCTACCAAGATACTGTTGGCTCTAGGGCAGCTGCAGTGAAAAAAGCATTTTTTCAGAAATAGGTCATTGAAGAGTGAGAACTGAAGAGTAGCCCCCCCACACCTGGAAGCAATGGTATCTCAGAATAGATAGATACTGACATACTTAAATTCAACACAGCTGTAATGTACTGCTTGCTCAGTGATGAGAAGAAGAAACTGGAAGCTGAGAGTTTTGCACTATAAAGAGGTAGGTCTCCAATCTCTGAGTTGTAGATTTAGAGACAGACTTAGAGATGAAATAAAAATAGCAGAACCAGGATAATTTCCCCTTTTCTTTATTTCTTGAGGTAAAGCTTTTGAGCATTCAGAAACAAATATATCAATGATGTGAAAAGCTAGTTTTTGAAATCTGGATCAAAAACAAGCTAATATATTACCAAAGCACAATTCCGTCACCAACAGCTTTGAACAGGTCATCAGTATTTGGATTCATTGGTATAACGTGTCTGCAATCAGGATCATTTTCCAAAGCTTTGTTTATCCAGTTAACAAAAGCGTATTTTTCTTCCTCTAAAATTATGATAAATGACAAGAAATTAGTTCATTATTTGACTCAAAAGCCTGAAATACAGTAGTATTGAAAATTAGTGCGTCACAAACATG
This sequence comes from Marmota monax, assembly GCF_021218885.2. Taxonomy (NCBI): domain Eukaryota; kingdom Metazoa; phylum Chordata; class Mammalia; order Rodentia; family Sciuridae; genus Marmota; species Marmota monax. The sequence goes on along the minus strand of NW_026694552.1, from coordinate 13,433,081 downwards.
CCTTTATTCTCTTTGGAAACTCAGATACTTGGACTCAACATAGTGGCCATTAGGAATCACAACATCAACTAAAAGAACACAGCAGGTTAATTAGCTCTTAGAGAAATTAGTTACAAAAATCTTTTTTTTAAAAATATTTATTTTTCAGTTGTGGTGCTGAGGATCGAATCCAATGCCTCACGTGTGCTAGGCGAGCGCTCTACCTCTTAGCCACAAACCCAGCCCCATGAAAATCTTTTTAAAATCACATTTATATCACCGTAGAATCCCACTGTAATAAAGCCTATCATTGCATGTATTGTATCATGTCTCTTGCAAGCTTAGAAAGCCATACAATAAAACATGACTTCATGACAATTATCTGTTCCAAGCCCCAAAACATGTCACAAAAGACTTCTTTGTCTGGCATGTGTGAAGCACTGAGTTCGATTCTTAGCACCACATTAAAAAAAAAAAAAAGGCATGCTATTTACAAGAACAAAAAAATAAAAATGAAATAAAATAAAGACATTAGGAGAATATGTATTCTAGAGCCCCTTCCTTACATGATGACATCATGATGTCCACTGTGTTAACCCAACACATGTGAAATTATTACCTGAGTAAGAATGTTGTGTTCCTTCGCTCGACAACTCTGAAGTTCCTCCCAGAGCACAAATCCCTTCTTTCCTGTTGATTGCCTTGCGGAAGGTTTTTGCAATATCACTGCTTTTTACCTCTTGGAAAATCTATTGATAAAAATAATTTTTTTCATCCATATGAATTTAAAATTAGGTACAAGAAGAAGCACACTTATCTTCTTTTATTATTTTGATCACCTAGAGTGTTTTTCATAGGTGATGAGTGTTAAAAAGAAAACTTGATTTGAGTTTTGCAAGGCTAATTAAGTATAATACTACTGCTAAAGATGAAGCGCAAAAGCCAATTAAACACAATTGTCAAAAAACACTAAGTGCTCCATGCATTGAATCCACTTGAAGCCAAAAACTAGTGTGGTTCAAAGGCACAGGTAAATCTGTTAAGTTTCTATGAAAAAGGACGACTCTGTTCTGTTCTTGGACAGAAAAAGCTGAAGGATTCCCCCTTCTTTAACTACAATTTTTAGTGCAAAGAAAGGTAAAAGTTTATTATTTATTTATTTTTGGCACTGGGGATTAAACCCAGGGATACTCTACCACTGAGCTACATTCCTGATATTCTTTGTTTTTTAATTTGAGACAGGGTCTCACTAATAGTTGTCCAGGCTGGCCTTGAACTTGTGATCCTCCAGCTTAAGCCTCCTGAGTCTCTGGGATTACAGGTGCGTCACTACACTAAGATAAAAAAAATTTATGACTCACCCCCCCACCACCAAAAAAAAAAAACATTTTGTGGTATAATGGGGAGCTCAGTAAGAGTTTGTTCAATCGAAAGTTACAAAATAATAAGGTGAAAAAATGTATAAGCTGGCAATAATAGATGACTATTGAGAACAGACATAGAGGCTTTTCAGTGATTGTCTTGTTTGGGCATTTATGAGTGTAACTTTTCTTCACAGTCAGAACTTGACTAATGAAGTTAATTTATACATTCTAACTGTACAAAAGCAGGTTGCAATAAAGCAAATTTTACATCATGGTACAACCACTTGGTTGAATGAACAGACATTCTAAAGGTCCATATATTTCCTAAATACTGGAATTAGCCTAACCCCAAGTTTGCTTTTGGTCATTGCCAGTAAGAGGAACAAGATGTAGCAACTTCATAAAATTTAAATGCTTAGTGAGTCTTGGGGTGCAGCTCAGTGGTAGCACAAGGGCCTAGCACACATAAGGCTCTGGGTGTCTTGATCCCTAGCTGCACAAAAACATAAAAAATTAAAATGCTGTTTAGAACCCTTATTTAAGTAGACTTGTCTTTCCAGGGGGTCCCTTTTTGCAATTATTTCACCTAGGGAAAGTGGCCTTTTTGACATTTAAAAAGTTCATTTTTCTTATTATGAGTGCTTTTGATTCAAGTGTCATTGACTTGTAAAAATTAGGTTATTTCAATGAACACAATTTCACTTGAATGATAAATCCAAATTTCTCTGTCATGTGAAAGTAGAAAAGCTTCTGTATTTGTCAGTAGCCCCATTACAAAGTCATCTTTTCCTACCACCTTTCTTAAATCCTGCCTTTCCTTGGCTCTACAGCATAATTTTATTTAGGAAAACAGTTAATAAGCAATAAGCTTGAAAAAAAAAATCAAGCTTACACAATTCTCATAGCTGCAATTTTGTGCTACACCTATAATTTTAGAGGTGGTATTTTAGAATGGATATATGTATACACATAGATGCATACACATTAGCTACTCTAAATATTGCATACAATCAGTAAAATCACTCTTCCTCCTCTATGGCCATTATACTGACTTTTGTGCTAAGTATCAACAATGTGGTACTTGAATCATGCACTCTAGGTAATTTGAAATTATTAAAAATTTTATTTATTATCTGATTAGTCCAGTTTTTTTTTTTTTTTTTTTGATACTGGGGAAAGAACCCTGGGGTGCTTGACCACTGAGGTACATCCCCAGCCCTTTATTATTTTGAGACAGGGTCACTCTGAGTTGCTTAGGGCTTTGCTAAGTTTTTGAATCTGGCTTTGAACTAGCGATCCTCCTGCTTCAGCCTCCTGAGCCACTGGGATTATAAGCGTGCACCATCACACCTGGCCAGTCCAATTTTAATTTCATTTTTGTTTTATCTTCCACTTCCAAATATTATACAACAAAAGCCTTAACTGCAATGCATTTTGATCCCACTACTTCCTCTTTGATAAGAATGCACCTGCTCAGTGAAAAGACAATTATTTACTAGTCAACCTCATTCTGAACTGTACTTTGTTTAGTAAAATATTGTCAAATAAGTTAAAATCTGACTGGTATGCATTTCTTCATATCTGACATACTACAAATCTCTCACTGCAATGACAAAGAAATGTTACCGTCTCAGAGTGAGATATGAAAAGTTCATTTTTCTTATTATGAGGGCTTTTGATTCAAGTGTCATTGACTTGTAAAAATTAGGTTGTTTCAATGAACACAATTTCACTTGAATGATAAATCCAAATTTCACTGTTATGAAAAGTAAAATAATTCAAATGAGAACAAAAAAAGAATGTCTCTATTGTACAATATCCTAATGCAATTACTTTCACAGCTCTAATAAAACTCCTAATGACTGAGAATGACATGCAAAATTGTAATTAAAGTTGTTAATTCTCAATTGTCTTATAAAAGTTTCATGACCTTCACTTTTCTTCCTTTTTTACTCTGCCTGCCTGCCTTTCCTTTCTTGAACCCAGGGCCTCAGGCATGCTAAGCAAGTGTTCTACTAGGAATATACATGCCCCCAGCCTCTACTTTCCAAATATTTTTAAATAAATTATTTCAGTTAACCTCTATTTTTAAATTTCATAATATTTCCCTCTGTTTCTTAGATTTACAATTTTTTAAATGGTAGAAAATTGAAAATTTCTTTATCTTTTAAATTGATTCACTATATAAGAATCTGCATTTTCCTTTCTAGTTTAGTAAAGAGTGTGGAGTGATGATAAAATTATTTGAGTACAAGCTTTGGCTTAACAAAAATCTCAGAAATCAGAGATAGTACAAGGCTGATCACTGTGCTAGAGTGTTCTCAATGAATCTTTTCAAAGCTGCCATTGTGATCCTAATGAGCTCACTGTTTTGTGCTGTTTTCCCTCCATGAGGAAGACCCTGCTATCATCTGTAAACAAACTCCTGGTATATCCTATCAGGCAGTAATATCTACTCTCATTCTATACATTTTTATTTCTTGTTCCTCTCAAAGGAACTTGTTTTATCACCTTCCTCTCAAAGACCCTCAGCAACTAGCTAGCTTCTTTTGACCCCTAAATTAGCCTGGCACAGGCATAGTGGCCAAACCAAAACAATCTAGAGGCATATGACTTAAGAAGGAAAGATTTCAGAAAAATTGCCCCCCCCTAGAAAAAAAAGATAAAACAACAACAAAAAACCCCAAATCGACTATATTCCATGGTTTGGGGCTTGTTTCCAAAGTAGCAGGTTTGAATTTTTTTTAAATTTGTTTTAAACCCTGAACTTGGAAAAGAATACTACCTTTTTCTTAAAAAAAACAAACAACAACAACAGCAAGAAAACAGTAGCCAGACATGGTGGCATAGGCCTGTAATCTGAGCTATTTGGGAGGCTGAGGCAGGAGGATTGCCTGAGCCCATGAGTTTGGGCCAGTTTGGATAACCTAGCAAGACACTATCTCTAAACAAACAAACAATCAAACAAATAAACAAATTAAAAAAAATAGAAATAACCACTTCAACAACTAGGTAGCACTTTACTTATATTAAGCAATCTAATCCTGTGAGGTCCATACTATTAGTAAAAGTTCTCAAAAAGGTGAACAACTCATTGTTATTATGCAAGAGCAAGTGTGTCACCGTGAAAATGAGAATACAGTCATCTCTGCTCAGAGAAATTATTGCCATACCAGCCTTTCACAATTAAAGGAAAAAATGTCCTATTATCTTCTAAGTATAAAATTCTACTAATTTAGTTTTGAAATACTTAGAAAAAACAAAAGCAGATAAAAGCAGATAATTAAATTTAATTTTCTCATTTAAAATTTACATATAATTTGGGGAGTCTTCTTCCACCGATCATATATTTTTCTCCAAAATTAATATAAACTGATTTTATAACTTGATTTACAATTAACACCCTTGTGGCTGCAATTCAAATCAAAAACCAAAAATTCAACATGCAAGAACATGTTTATTTCTCTTTCCTTAAGCTAACACCTGACAGGAATAACCTACTCCCTGTTTCTTGGATAACTAAGCTTTACTCATGTTTTGTTTGACAATTTGTAAGATGTTCCATTGATGACAGAGCAGATGGGAGTGGACAGACATTTGGTTCAATGCCCATCTTTCAGTACAGTCATGATAGCACCATTCTGAAACTTCAGGCAGTTAACTTCACTGCCCTTTAGACTTCAAGTTACTTGAAGAGCAGAGAGATACTAGAAAAAGCCCCTAGTCCTCTGGGTAATTCTGGTCAAGTCACTTCATTTTTCAGGAACTGATGTTTGTTCGAATTTGAAGAATTAAGGAGTGTAAACATTTCAGTTCCTTCTAATTCTAAAACTTAATTTTAAAATATCCTTATTAATATTTGTTTTTCAAAAAATCCCTGATGTTACCAAAATTATTATGCCTGTCTTTAACCTTTAAAAAAATGTATGACCACAATCTTACCTTATTGCTTAAAAGCCACTACAAGCCATGTAGAAACTACAATGTTTCAAAATACACAGATTTAAAAATTTCCCCAAGATCATTTTTTTCCCACAGAAACTTTCACAATTTTATCCTTAACATCACTAGCATAATACAAATCTAATGTTTTAGGCCTATTCTTAGCAGATTAAAAGCTTCTGAGCCGTAAACTGTGCCTAAAATAAGTAATCATAGTTAACTACTGCTCTGAGGTGCTTTAAATTCACAATTAAACATGCAGTTACAAGGAGAGCAAGTTATACAGAAGGCATGCAAGTGCTCAAATTGCAAATCAACTGCAACTTACTATTGAACATAGAATTCAAAACAAAGGCTTTGGCCATAACTGGAGACAAAAACGGTGGGAGGAAATCAGGATTTCAAAAGAAAAATGGCAAGAACTGTATCATTATCATTATAACATGAGTCTGCATTTTAAAAATAGCAACACCCCCACAAAATGCTAACAGCAGAGTAGGGTCATTACTTAGTTATTTGTTCCTTGACCTCTGGAGTTAATTCCAATTAGAGAGAAATATCAGAATTTTACCTGCCATAGCGAGCAATGGTGACTGATGGGAGTTTATGTTATAATTTCAGCTGTCTTTGGGCAAAAATGAACCATGGAAAAGGAAGATGGAAGTGCCAAGAAGTTTGTGACAAATATTAGGCATTAACGACTAGTATGCAATATATTGAAAAGAATGCCTAATAAAATGTAGTCAAGCTGGTGTGGTGGTGCACGCCTATAATCCCAGCAGCTAGGGAGGCTGAGACAAGAGTATCGTGAGTTCAAAGCCAGCCTCAGCAAAAGCGAGGTGCCAAGCAACTCAGCGAGACCCTGTCTCTAAATAAAATACAAAAAGAGTTGGGGATGTGGCTCAGTGGCTAAGTGCCCCTGAATTTATTCCCCAGTACAAAAAAAAAAAAAAAAAAAAGATGTAGTTAAGTTGGGCACAGAGGCGCACACCTGGTAAGCCCAGCAGCTCGGAAGGCCCAGACAGGAGGATCACAAGTTCAAAGCCAGCCTCAGCAAAAAGCGAGGCACTAAACAACTCAGTGAGACCCTGTCTTTAAATAAAATACAAAAAAAGGGCTGGGGATATGGCTCAGTGGTTGAGTGCCCCTGAGTTCAATCCCCAGTACCCCCCCAATGTAGTCATATTCAGTCTTTAATAATAAATAAATCCATAAAATCTGAAGTATGTTCTTAATTGAAACAAGAAGCAATAAGTATTCTTTAATGTATATCTCAAATAATTCCTCAATAAATCTAGACTGAAAATGGCATAAGTCTAGAAAATCGAGACCTCAATTGTTAGCAGCTAAAAAAGTTAGGCCTCAATAAAGAACCATATAGAGACTCTCCAAGCCCCAGTCAGGGAACACCAACCTAATTGCTTGGGGTTGGATGAGGAGAATCATAAGATCAACCCCTAACCTTGAAGAGCATATGATGATACTAGAGAAGAAAACAAAAATTTTACATGCCTCTTCCAACGACTAAAAAGATATGCTTCTAACTTTTAATTATCAAAATGATTGCCCTAGAGAAAATGGTACAGTTAAATACCACCACCACAGGAGTTGAAAACATCTTTTTAATCAGAAAGTTTAGCTCAGGAAGCTTCTAAGACTGTGAGTCAGGGTATATCATTAAAATTGTGGAGCACACTGTTCACCACAAGAGAAAGAAAGAACACTTAAAGGATGTCATTTAGCACCTCGAAAGATGCCCTGTAATGATGTCCCAATGGAGACTGTTCACCTTCCACATTGAGCATTGTGTTGCATCTTGGTTCCTGTCAGTGTTCTTCTCAATTCTTTTGTCAAGAGATTCTGGTTGCTGAAAGAACTAACTGAATTTAATGGGCAGGATGACAGAAATATTATTAGTTGTAAGAGTACCACATGATATATTTAACAACTTAATATCAATTATAAGATCCTACTAGACAAAGCAACAATCACTACTTTTAATAATTGTGGATTTTCACATACTTACATAAACAAATTCATCAAAACTTATCTTCCCATCTTTATTCCTGTCACCATCCAGCATGAGTTTTTGAATAATTTCTCTTACTTTATATCCCGGCAATGGCATATTAGCTTCCTTGAAAAGCTCATGGAGTTCATAGTCACAAATGAATCCATTGCTGTTGAGATCTTTGTAAAAGGGACAGGCAAGGAAAAAAAAAAACAATAGGAGAAATAAACTAAGTATTTCCAACTTTTTGGCTCAGTTCATAAGCATATTTTCTAATTGCTTGTAACCTAAGGATGTTTGATGTTTGAAAGGGAGATGTAAATTTTAATAGAATGAGTAAGGTTTTATATCATGCTACCTTGTATTTTAAACTGTTCGAGAAATTCTACTTACAAATGGCACCCCTAAAGCTAGGGACACAGCTCAGTTGCTATAGTGCTTGCCTAGCATGTACAAGGCCCTGGGTTCAATCTCTAGCATCCCCCCTCCAAAAAAAAAATCCATAATTAAAGTATGATTAGTTAATAATACTATTATTATTAAATCACAAAACTAAGAGGACTTTAAAAAAACAATACATTATATACCAACAAAACATTGCCATACTGTGGTATTAAACAATTCCTACTATAACTATTTAGTTTTACATTTCTATTCTTTCATTAGTCTAAAAGAAGTTTTATGGATTAGCACTGATTCTATTTTTTTGGTACCAGCAATTAAACCCAGGGAAACTTAACCATGGAGCTATATCCCCAGGCCTTTTAATATTTTATTTTGATACAGGGTCTCGCTAAGTTGCTGAGGCTGGCTTTGACTCGTGATCTCCTGCCTCAGCGTCCAAGTGTGTGCCACTGCACCTAGCAGCACTGATTCTATTTTAAAGCATACCTGAAATAAAACAAATATCAATTTTTAAAAAAGAGTTAATGTAAACAAAAATTAATCCAAGCCAAATATAGAATTCATAAAACTAAATGCAGTGCTAAGTAAAGCAGATGTTTATTATGATTTGATAAATAAACTTTTTATCTTTGTGCTACTTCAGTTTTAACAGAATATGTATTGAAGTGCTCACTGAATGATGCTTATTCTGAAACTCTTCAAAAGGAGAAAGAAAAACATGGACAATAATCAAAAGTTGGTTTATTGAAAAAGAGTGCTGGGCTAAGGATATAGCTCAGTGGTAGAGTGCTTGCCTAGCATGCACAAGGCCCTGGTTCCATCCCCAACACTGGAAAAAAAAAAAAAAAACATAAGAAAAAGAGAAAGAGGGCTAATGTCCTAAGGGCTGTAATCACTTGGGTATATTTTTTAGTGAATAAATTTTGACTTTCACCTGTGGTATCAAATATTTAAGTTAAATTATAACAGAAACAAATAACCTGAATAGAGAAATGACAAGATTACCACAACAGCATTCAGAAATGACACAAGATTACCACAATAGCATTCAAAGAAATGTATTGTGAATAGGTAACTTTATTTGATACATTACTAGGTACTGTTTTGGGACTGAGGATACTATAGCCAACAAAAGAATATCTTGCACTCAAGCAGCTCATATTCTAATGACAATTAATAAACAACACTTAACAGGCAATATGACTATAAAATACTATATATAGTAAAATACCAATATAAGTGCTAAAAATATAAAGTAAATAAAGCAGGCTATCAGGGGTTAGACCAGGGGCTGTTATTTTGGCCCTGAAGAGACATTCAAGAAATGTCCAGAGACTTTTTTTTTTTTTGGTAGTACTGCAATTGAATCCAGGGGTGCTCTACTACTGAGCTATACCTCAGCTTTTTTACTTTTATTCTGAGATAGGGTCTCACTATGCTGCCCAGGCTGGACTTGAACTTGCAATCCTCTCTCAGCTGTTCGGGATTGTTCAGGTGCACCAAAGCCCATGCTGGTCTGGAGACATTTTTGGCATCTAGTGGATAGAGGCTAGAGATACTACTGTTAAACATGCTACAATGCACATTATTCCCCCCTACAACTGTTCAACAAAGAATTATGAAGCTCAAAATGTAAACAGTAGGGCTGGGATGTAGCTCAGTGGTAGAGCACTTTCCTAAGTATGTGAAAGTTTCTGGGTTCAATTCCCAGAGAGTACTGATGTCATCAAGTAAGCCTGGGTTAGAGTGACTTTGGCGAGGGTGTGTGTATGCACTTAGATAGAATGGTCAAGGAAAACTACTTTTATGAGATTATATCTGAATACAGACTTGCAGGAGGTAAAGGAGCAAATCATGAATATTTGAGGGAAGAGAGCACTGGTAGAAGAAATTGCAAATGCAAACTCAGATACATAAATACACCTGGTGGGCTGGGGTTGTAGGGCAGTGGTACAGCACTTGCCTAGCATGTACCATTTGGCTCTCAGCATCACATATAAACAAACAAACAAACAAACAAATAAATAAAATAAGGGTCTATTAACAAAACAAAACAAAACAACAACAACAAAAAAAACAGAAAGAAAAGAAAGAAAGAAAGAAAAGGTGCATCTGGTGTATTTTGGGAACTGCAGGGAGAGAGCAGAGTGGGTAAGAGGGAAATCAAGAGATCAGATCAGGAAGCAGGATTATGCAAATTATTTTAGGCCATAGCACATATTTTAAGACTTTTTTCTAGGGTGATATAAGCACAATCTTATTAGCTAACTTTTGTTAATTATTAAAATATCAAATATCCTATATGAAACCCTTTCACCAATACTTTGAATGTTGACTAATCATTTTATTTATTTATTTATTTATTTATTTTGCAGTGCTGGAGATTAAACCCAGGGCATGTTGAAGGCTAGACAAACACTTTACCACTGAACTATATTCCAAGCCCAAAGGCTGATGAAATTCTATCTTTAGATCTTTAGTTTTTCTCTTTTTCTTTTTTTTTTTGGGGGGGGGGTGTACTGTGGATTGAACCCAGAGGCATTAACCACTGAACCTTACCCCCAGCCCTTTTTATATTTTATTTAGAGACAGGGTCTCACTGAATTGCTTAGGGCCTCCCTAAGTTGCTGAGGCTGGCTTTGAACTTGCAATCCTCCTGCCTCAGCCTCCTGAGTTGTTGAGATTACAGGTATGGGTCTCCATGCTCAGCTATCTTTAATTTTATTGCAATACATTTCTAGAGTTAAATAAGTAAATAAATATATTGGTGTGGGAGCAGTGTTGGGAATGAACCCCAGGGCTTCATATATGGGAAGCAAGAACTCTACCACTGAGTGCTGCATATCCTATCCCTTAGAGTCAAATAGTCTTAAAACACTAATTAATACATTTACAAATCTATCAGTGAAAATATCTGGGGCTGGAGTTGTAGCTCAGTACTAGAGTACTTGCTTGGCACTGTGTTTGATTCTCAGCACTGCATATAAATAAATAAAGGGGGCTGGGGATATGGCTCAAGTGGTAGCGCGCTCGCCTGGCATGCGTGCAGCCCGGGTTCGATCCTCAGCACCACATACAAAAAAACAAAGAAGTTGTGTTCGCCGAAAAACCGAAAAATAAATATTAAAATTCTCTCTCTAGCTCAAAAAAATTAAATAAATAAATAAAGGTCCATTGACAACTAAAAAAATAAAAAAAAGAAAGAAAGAAAATATCTGGCTGGGTGCAGTGGTGCACACCTATAATCATAGTAGCTCAGGAGGCTGAGGAAGGAGGATCACGAGTTCAACTCAGCCTCAGCAAAAGCGAGGTGCTAAGCAACTCAGTGAGACCCTGTCTTTAAGTAAAACAATATAGGGCTGAGGATGTAGCTCAGCAGTGGAGTGCCCCTAAGTTCAATACCAGATATGCCCCCCAAAGGAAAATATCTGTACTTTAAAAACAGCATTCATACACTACTCAACATTTGTGAAAAAAATCACTAAAATTTCCTTCAAGGTAAAGCACTTAATTTTGCTATGGCTTATCTTCACTTTCTTTGCTTTGAATTTACAAAAAGTCATATATCAAAGTCTTCACTTCTACACATAAACTGTTTATATTTAGAAATCAAACCGGCAACAACATGTGCAGTTGCTAAAAAGAAGGAAGCAACCCACATGGCACTGTGGCAGAATCTGAGCAACTCTTTACATATTAAAGTACCGAGTTTAAACACACCTGCTCCCGTTTGTTTGTATACCAATCTGTTTCTCCATTTTCCTTATAAAATTAACATGGAGCTCAGTAATAGGGACTAAGTGTGACATATGAAAGGTACACAGCATAGTTGAAGGATATACAATGGAATCTAATTTCAACTTGGCTACTAATTTGTACAAGTTACTTCTCCAGTGATTTGGGGTTCAGGAGACTAAGACAGGAGGTTTAAAAAGTTAGCCTCAGCAAAAGTGAGGCACTAAGCAACTCAGTGAGACCCTGTCTCTTTTTTTTTTTTAAAGAGAGAAAGAGAGAGAGAGAGAGAGAGAGAGAGAGCTAGTTTAATATTTATTTTTTAGTTTTCGGCGGACACAACATCTTTGTTTGTATGTGGTGCTGAGGATCGAACCCGGGCCGCACGCATGCCAGACGAGCGTGCTACCACTTGAGCCACATCCCCAGCCCCAACCCTGTCTCTTAATAAAATACAAAATAGGGCTGGGGATGTGGCTCAGTGGTCCAGTGCCCCTGAGTTCAATCCCGGGTACAAAAAAAAAAAAAAAAAAAAAAAAAAACCCAAAAGGAGTGACTTGGATGAAACAACCTCTAAAAGGTCCTTTTGGGCTCTCACGGATTCTAAATCAGAATACACGGGATTTCACAACCTCCTACCACCACATACATAACTTTGAAAATAAGAGAATAATAATGTATGTTAAAAACAGATATAGAGTGATTAACATTCAAATTATGATTATACCTCATTACCTGAATATAACATTCTTTCATTTTTCATTTTATAATATCTTTATTAAAATTTTGTCCACTTTAAATAGTTCCCCACTCCATGGTACTAGGGATTGAACCCAGAGGCGCTTTACCACTGAGCCACATCTCCTCTTTTTAAAATATTTTGAGACAAGGTCTTGCTAAGTTTCTGAGGCTGGCCTCAAACTTGCACTCCTGTCTCAGCCTCAGTTATGAGTCACAGGTATGTGCCACCAAGCCTGGCTCTTTAATGATTTTTGATGGAAAATGTATTTTCCTTTTCTTTGACTTCTGAACTGGTCTATCTGAGCATAATATAATCTTTTGTTATTGATTCCATTTTAGACCTAACAAATAATAGGTACTGGATAGTTGTTCTTTTGGTATACTTGAAGTGGAAAGGTAGAGAAATTTTAAGCTAAATATTGGAAAACTACTATGGATTCAAAGTTATATGAAACTAACCAAGGCCCTGAGAGTCCATCTGGTGGTTTATTTCTATTAGGTGGAAATAGAGATTTGGGTAAAAGGGAGAACTACTGCTTACATGAACGCTCTCTGCAATAACCTCTGTTGAGCATTAATTACAAGACAGCTCACTGATGTGATTAAAAGATGCCAGGAAGTAGCCACCCAAAATGTAACCAACATAAAATAACCACATGTGGAAACTCCATTTCAAAGTAAGGGTAGTAATAATAGATGCTTTTAGTAAGGGACAGGAAAACTTGAAAGGGAGTTGCAGGAATAATTTGTCATTACATGACAATCTTCCTTATTAGGCTGAATATCTCTTGATAAAGATACTCTTAAATCTTTTTTTTTAATCTCCTATCACAATACATATCACAGTGGCTTGCATACAGTAAGCAATGGGAAAAAATGTTTGTGGAATCCCTGATTCTCAGTCATGAAGCAGAGAAAGAATGCTGTAATCCTAGATGAGCATTTAAAAACAAAACGAAACTAAAATGTCAAAAATACTGAAATAGCACTAGAAAGCCTGAATGGCAATTCATCAGGAAACCAAAACTTGACAGAAATATCCCTTAAATAACATTCAATCTCATTCCCTTTGTTCTAATCCTGTCCCCACCCAGTGGCCTTCAGATCTGTAATTTGGTTTCCTAAGTGAACACACCCACTAAGGAGGGCCGAAGTAGACAAGCAGCATTGGCTCTCAGGTCAGGTCTCTTTCCAAATGTGGAAACCTGTCCTGGCTTTAGTATGAAATACCATTAGCCAGGTGTGGTGGTTGTGCCTGTAGTTCCAGCTACTGGGGAGGCTGAGGCAGGAGGATAGATGGAGCCCAGGGGTTGGAAGCCAGCCTGGGCAACATAGCAAGACCCCCCTCTCAAAAGAAAAGAAAGAAAGAAGTACCATGTGTGCTTGAGTTACCCCCCAAGGTACACCGAGTACCTACTCTCTTGTAGGCACTAAGCTGGACACCCAAGATACAGAATCAGACAGAACCCCTGGGTCTTACTTGAAACAATAGCTTCAAACTCCATGTAAAAATTTTGGCTTATTTAAGAGATCTTTATGTTTTCTGAGATGAGGACATGTGTCATCTCTTGAAAGTTCTCCCTACTCTGCTATTTTCCTATATTTTATCAGCAGATGGTAATCCAGCTTCTATTACCTCCTGTGATCAAAGGCATTTTGGTGTTAGCACCAGCAAATTCTATCAAGCCTTTCTCAGAGCTCCTAAATCATATATTTTGAAGAAAATAATTTCAATTTCAATAAGAAAGCAGAGGGAGCCTAAAACAGTGACTAGCAATTAATTTTACAAAATCTCCCAGCTGGTAAAGTACTTGAAAGACAAAACAGCATGCTATTATTTTTAGAGTTTTATGCTAATTTTATTTCCAATTCCCAAACAAAAACAGAAACACATTTTTAAAGCAGTATCAGCGACCTAATGAGCTTTGGGAGGCCAGAAAATGAGGTAGCATAATGACATTTAGAAAGCATCCATCTCATCAGTGATATTATTAATCAGGAGTTCAAACCTATGATGGTGAATTTTTCCTATTCTGAGTTTTGACATAAACATGAGAATTTAATAATAAAAGGACCCAGAAAATACAGATCTAGATTGAAGAAAGCAGTTTTAACCCCTGGAAACTAAAATCATAACCACCAGGCACGATGGTAGCCTTTTATATTCTCTTTAAAGCTGCTGATATTCTGGAACCCCTTTTTGGTTCATTTGCCACTTCTTGTAACTATACATTAGCATAGGGTTGAAAAGGCTGTGAGTAAGACTTGTCTATTCCAGCATTACATTTTCAACCAGCTAATAAAGCAGATATGAATTATCATACAGCTTATATTATCTGCAGCAGTCTCAATGTTTCTGCCAACATATGTCTCAACTTTTTAGTTTAGAAAACATGGCTAATATGGGTAGACATTAAACAGCAGGAACAAAGAAATACCACCTAACCACTTAACAAAGTTCTGGCAAAAAACAGAGAGCTCACTTTTAATAAACTGACTTTTTAAAAACACAAAACAATCCCACTATACTTAAAAAAAACAAAAACTGTTATCATTGAGAGGCTCCCAATACTGCACCAGACAGGCCCATCTTTCATCTTGGCTACTGGGTTCATCAGAAAAGAATCAACTATTTGTTATAAGGAATTCTCTTTTTCTCAAATGACACATGTAGGTTCACATCTGCATTTTGTTTTAAAGGAAACCTCATTATTCTCCTTTAGCAAGTATTATTTTAAATGCCAGTTACCTCCCCCGATACTCCCCCTACAAGTAACCTCAAAGTAAATAAACTTATTATACAGCCATGTTCCTGCAGAAGTTTGAATCACACCAAAAATGGATATCCTTAAAAGGAAATGTTTTCCCTCCCCTTGCATCCTGTTATTTAAGCTATTTTAAGTACTTGTCTGGAGAAAGCTGAGCCAGAATTCAAGTGGTTTTGATTTTAGCTGCTGTTTTACACTGTCCTTGCCCAGGTGGTATGTTCTGCAATCTATCACTTCAAATGCATCTTTTGGGGTGCTACTTTGTCTTATAAATTCATCAGCAAGAAAGATGAGGGCTTCCTTTGACCCTCAGGTTGAGTGTGTGAATGTGTATATGTATATTGCTTTAACCGTCCTTGAAGCTGTCTAAATCTGGTGTCGTTCTTTATAAAGAGGTCGAATATTGTGTGCCGTCATCTGCAACACACATGTGGCCTCTTTATTAACCCACTCGGGACAGCGCTCATTAGGACTTAAAGAAGAAAATCAATCAAGTGCAGATGTACATCTTTTCCAAAAAGTTAGGTTTAAATGTTCAATTTAATACACGGAATAATACAACACGCAAAAAATAAATGAAATTTCAGTGACTTTTTGAAGTTCCATTTATTCTAACCAATGTATTCTACAAATTTTTTGCAAAAAAAAAATGACAATAGGAATCTGAATTTTGAACAATGGATTCACACAGGCATAAATACAATCTTGAATGTCCATGAAAGTTCACAAAATATTGATTTAAAAGACTTGGCCAAAAGACTTGTACAGAAGAATTTAGATTATATTCCATCCTAAGATCTAAGCAGTTAAGTCAAACTTTCATTAGGCATTAAAACTTTGGAAAAGGCAGCTGCTAAAGATCTCCAGATGTCTAGCTAAAAATGGGGTTGGTCTTTAACAGTTTATACCTTTTGAGGTAGCTTACTCCAACAAATCTAAGAGATGGTTTAATGAGTCTCAGCTAAGGGTATATTAGAGCCTGCTACATTAGAGTTTAATAGCAGATCCCCAAAAGTACAGCTGAAGAATGGACAAGTTTAGAGGGCTAAGACCAGGCAATCAAAAATGGTATTAGCCAGGTGTGGTGGCACAGTCCTGTAATCCCAGCTACTTGGGAGGCTGAGACAAGACGATTAAGTTTGAGGCCAGCCTCTGAAATTTATCAAGAGTCTGCTTCAAAATAAAAAAAAGTCTGGGAATGTATGTAGCCCAGTGGTAGAGAACCTCTAGGTTCAATCCTCAATACCACCAAAAGAAATAAAAAAAGTTGTTCAACAATCCTTTCCTACAAATGTTCTAGCAGCATGGCCATTATTTTTTACCTGCTGCCTGTCTCCCACTTTAAAAATACCTACACAGGTTGGTATTTTGGGGGTGTAATTCTGTGGGAGAGTTCTTGTCTAGCATGTGCAAGGTCCTGGGTTCAATCCCTGGTACCACCAAAACATAAAAAGGAAAACTACCTACACATACACCGACTGTGTTCCCCCACCTGTGTGTACTCCTACTATCTTCCACACTGTCAATCCATGTTTTTCAGGCTATGCCAAAATATCCACTTCTTTTTTTTAAAATATTTATTTTTTAGTTATAGGTGGACACATCTTTATTTTTTTTATGTGGTGCTGAGGATCGAACCCAGTGACTCATGCATGCTAGGCAAGTGCTCTACCTCTGAGCCACAATCCCAGAACCAATATATCCACTTCTAATATCGCAGGGATAATGGAATGACACATGGCATGGTAAAGAGCATAGTTAGTTTATTTATTCTTTAAGACATAATTAAACAAATGTGCACTTGTATCATTTTATTCAGTAGTAAAAGTAAATTTGACTAAACTGCCATATTTTTTTTTGTGGCATCATCTGATGTGGTTTTTATATACTAGAGAATATGAAGTAACTGGAAACAACTCAACTTCCTGGGATGAGAGAAAAAAAATATGGTCTGGCTAGAATCACCACAACCAAAAGTTTTTGACTTAGTTTGGTGGGCAACCTCAAAGGAATACACCCACACTATTCCTAGTCACTTAAGAAACCCCATTATTCTTGTATTTCAAAAGTGCTGAATTTTATGTTTAAAAAAAGTTCAGTTAAGTGATTCGGAGAGGGTAAAAACGTCAGATTTAAAAGGAAGTGTTTGCAGGATTAAAGCAAAACTAAAAAGATTTCTGTCATCTGAATTTGTCTTTGGGTCCAGTAATAATCCAAATGACCACAGTTTCCATAGCAAGATTGAAGCCAGAAAGTAAAAGACATTTTCTAGCTGGTGAAATACTTCCTAAGTGTTCTGAAAATGTTTATTTATTCCTCTAGAAAGATCATGAAGGATAGGAGCATTTAAATTAAAACAGAAATATTATGAAGTAGAAAAAAATGAGAGCTAAGATTTCTACTATCCCAGTGGGAAGCTGGAAACAATTGTTGAGAAAATGGTAATAATTATATGAGATTAGAGTTTGAAACTAAGCAGGTGCAGAAAGTGAGTGAAAAGGAGAACTTTAAATCCTAATACTCAATTTATTGCTAGTAAAGAGTTTCAAAGCACTATTAATTGATTGAACAAAACCTGTGATTAGTGGTAATTACAGAGATTTTCTCCACACACTATGATTTTGCTGAATTTCTAAGGAGACAATCAAGACCATTATTGTTAATAGATGGGGAAAATCATATAATGATTTCCATATTTTGTCACAATTGAACTGAGACAATGTAGTACTCCCTACCCCCCCCCCCATGCCCAACTAGGAAACAATCGTCCTCGAGAAGAAAGTAAGTTATAGAGACTATTTTAAAAATAAAGCTTCCTCGAATGAAAAAATAAATTTCCACCGTTAACAATCGCCTGTGGGCTCTGTAACTAATGACAACTAAAAACTATAAAGATTTTAAAGGAAAATTAAAAAAAATCAGCTTGGCCTTTTAATGAGTTTCTCAAGGACAGACTATAAACAAGCCTTTATTATACTGAAAAAAATATATAAATTTTATGTTTTACAGTATAATGGTTGAAACCTTTAATAAAAAAATTCCACTGTAATTAAAATCTTCCTAATAAAGTCCCTTTGAATGTAAAGTCAATATTGACAAAATCCCAGTACATCAAAAGACTGTATAATTCCTTGGGATTCAATTAATTAAATATTTATTAAGAACCTAATGTGTGCAGCACTGTGCTAGATACCAAGAGGAGAATATAAGAGAGTAATTTTCAGAACAGGCAGAAAGTTTGGACTCCAAAATTCTTATTTCTAGCATATATGTAAGTAAGTCTGTACATAGGAATGTATGCCTGGTAGGGATTTCAGTAAGACTTGCCTTTGAGAAGCTATTTGCCTACCCCAAATTCTGCTTAATAGTTTCATAGAAATCTTTTTTTTTTTTGCAGTCAAACCTCTAATTGATCTCTCACTACCATTTAAGCCTAGTTCTTCCATGGAGATAACTGGTCAACTCTCTTTATATCATTATACCCCTAAGGGGCAATTAAGCTCTTTTAATGATAAAAGTATTCTGATCCTGGCCTTGAACTCATGATCCACCTGCCTCAGCCTCCTGAGCCACTGGGATTACAGGCATGGGTCACCGTGCCCTGCTGAGTTAGCTTTAAATTTTAAGAAACATTGTATACAAAATATTTCCGTGATGTTGCATCTTAAGACAAGACCTATATTCAGCAACAAAAAATTATCTGGGTAGGCCAGGCACTGAAGATTAAACAATTACAACATTAGTAAAGCACATGTTTCTACCCCAAGATTCTATTCATAATGAAACAAATTAAGCTGTCCCCAACACTGAAAGATTAATATAAATAAAATGGGAGGTACACAGGAAATGGCATTCCTAAAACAATGATGATAAGATTATTTGGAAAGAATAACAACATAGAAAAAAATGGGGAAGGACCCATCGTGTAGTCAAGAACTCATTTGCTGTTTTTCATAATCAATCTAATATTAGACTAGGTAGTACTCTTCTTACAGTAAATGATATCTATATGGCAAGTTAATTTACTGGGTTTTTTTAATGTACACATACAAAATTGAGTTAGATTCAGGACCATTGATGTTTTCCTAATTATAATTCTGATGGGATTATGCATATGCACTCTGGCTGGGGGTTATTATTCTTCCCAATGCATGCTGTTACAATTAAATGACTTGATAGAAAATGTCAATGATAAATATATGGAAATAAAAATGTATTCTATAGGGATGTATTCTTCCTTATCATTGATGGGATTTTCTGCACAGCTCTAAGAATAAATTCTGACTTAAATTAAAAAATCATTATAATCGAACTTTATATCCCTTAGACTGGAAGACACCAAACAGTGATAGCCCACCTCTCTAAGTACATGTTGACTCATGAGGGTACATATACATCAATAGTTCTTACACTGTCCTTTTTATCTTCCATAGACTTGACCCAAACATTGAAATCTGGAATGTAAATAACTGTATACTTCTTCCATAGCTGCTCAATTATAAGACATGTTATATGATCTCAAAAGAAAAACCAATGGCATGCTATGCCTCCCCATCTTTATATATATATGTATACACACACACACACACACATACACAGAGCAATGCTGGACATGCTAAGCATGTGCTCTACCACTGAGCTACACTCTGAGCTCTCATGCTCTAATTTAATGAAAAGTACAACAATTTACATTGTGCAAAGACATGGAAGATCCAAGAAAAAGCCAATAAGGCCAAGCTAATTAGGGAAAGGTAAAAATACCATTTAATATTTTCAAGGTTCACATATCCCTTTAAGAATATGGTGCAAGAGCCAGGTGTAGTGGAGCACAACTGTAATCCCAGTAACTGGGGAAGCTGAGGCAGGAGGGTTATAAATTTGGGGACAGCCTCAGCAACTCTGTGAGATCCAGTCTCAAAATAAAAAAATAAAAAGGGCTGGGGATATAGTTCAGTGGGTACAGCAGCCCTGTATTCCATCCTACTACAGAAGAAGAAAAACAAAGAATGTGGTGAAAAATCCAAATTCTCTCCTTAGAAAAACATGACACCCAAAGTACAATAATAACAACATGCATCATAAAAATGTCAGGAACCACAGCAGCCCCCATTTAATGATGGGGTTCAAAATCATTGACCACATAATATACTAGATATAGTTAAAGATAATACATTTTTAAGTGAAGCTTCCAAAACTTTATCTACCTGTTTTAACTATCTTGCTACAAGGCTTATAATTAATTCATCATTTGTTTAATATTTTAGAGAAATAATTTTGACTGAGATCAAAAAAAGATTGCTTACCTATAGTTATACTATAAAAAAATACTCACCGACTTTTGCAAATGCCTCTTTGAGTTCATCAAGTTCATCTTTGGAAATCTGAGTGGTAGCCATCTCATCCATTTAAAGATCTAAAGAGGAACCAAAAAGGTTTCAGACTTTAAAAGTTTGTGAGGAATATACTATAAGCATTTTTGCTAAATTCTCATTTAAAAGATAATCTAAAGAGAATTGCAAGCTACTAAAGGTTTGCAGGATCCAGTTAGGTTACCATATTTGTAGCTATAACCATAAAAAAGAAAACAAAGTAATGATAAGTCTTCATTTACTGAAAATTATTCAGAAAAAAATATTCCGATTCTTCCTTCTCCCCCGCCCCCCTTGTAGTGCTAGAAATCAAACCCAGGGCCTGGTCGACACTGGGCAAGAGCTGTATGACTGACCTACACACCCAGCCCTGAATCTTCCATTTAAGGACAACAGCTTAAACTACATTCAAAGCCTGTAAGGAAGGGCCAAGGTACCCCACAACAGGAAATAGATACATAATATAAATTCTTGCTTATAGTGCCAAAGCCTAAGGTCAAAATCATTTGACCAATGATTCATATAAAATGTCACTTTTAGGCCACTTTCACATCCATTCACTGAAAACACAAATTTTCGAATAGCATACTGACATCTATCAGTCACACTATTAAAAGAAGGGTCAAGAGGAAATCAATTAAAACAAATATTTTTGGTTTTGATATAGAAATCACAAGTATATAGCAATATACACATTTTTTTTTTTTTGGTAGTGGTGGAGATTAAACCCAGGGGTGCTCTACCACTGAATTATATCCTCAGTTCTTTTTGAGACAGGTTCTTCCTAAATTGCCAAAGCTGGCCTCAAACTTGTGATCCTCCTACTTCAGCCTCCAGAATAGAATTTTTAAGTTTCTCAGTAAAAATTTGTAAAAATATTTAATGTCCTTGATTTTTCCTCCTGATATAAAATATTTACAATGATGAACCTTTACAGAAAGCGTTTGCTTAATCCTGTAACAAGATGGTCTAGATCATAATGGATAATCTCCAAATACAAACCTATCAACAATTTTGAACAAAGGAAAAAGAAAATAGTTACATGTTGCCACCACTTTTTGTGCTTTGGGTCCCCCCTACCTTTCTGTTTATTTATTTTTTCTTCTGCAGAACTGGGGATGGAACCCACTAGGGCCTCACATGTTAGGCAAGCATTGAGTTACATCCGCAACCCTTTTAAATTTTTTTGAGAAAGGGGTTCCCTAAGTTGTCCAGATTGGCCTTGAACTTGTGATCCTCCTGTCTGGCTAGCAATTGGGTTTTCAATACAAAATTACTATCCATGTTCATGAATCATATCATGCAGAATAATGGCTCACAAAGTTTGAAAGTGACAAAATCTAAAACTCATGGCTTGTCTATTTCTAAAGGTCCTTTCCAGCTTAGGCAGTTTGAGTCAGGAATAATTTAATGAAAAGTATAATAATCTACATTATACGAAGACATGGAAGCTCCAAGAAAAAGCCAATAAGGGGCCTGGGTTGTGGCTCAGTGGTAGAGTGCTTGCCTAGCGAGTGTGAGGCACTGGGTTCGATCCCCAGCACCACATAAAAAATTAAACAAATAAAATAAAGGCACTGTGTCCATCTACAACTAAAATAATGTTAAAAAAAGCCAAAAAGGCCAAGCTAATTAGGGAAGGGTAAATATACCGTTTAATACTTTCAAGGTTCACATATCCCTTAAAGAATAAGGTAAGTATACAAGTATGGTGGCACATGCCTGCAATCCCAGCAGCTACAGAGGCTGAGAGAGAAGGATCTTAAGTTTGAGGCCAGCTTCAACAACTTAGAAAGACCCTGTCTCAAGGGCTGGGGTTGTGGCTCAGTGGTAGAGCGTTTGCCTCACACACATGAGGCACTGGGTTTGATCCTCAGAACCACATAAAGATAAATAAGATATTTAAAAAAAAAAAAACCAGAAATTAAACAGAAGAGAAGTAGTTAAAAAAAAGACCCTGTCTCAAAATAAAAAATTTAAAAAGGGCTGGTGATGTAGCTCAGTGGTAAAGCATCCCTGAGTTCCATCCCCATTACTGAAACAGACTAAATTTGGCCAATTTCAGAATTTTTTTGAATGCAGGGGGGATTACTTCAGCTGAGAGTGGAGGCTGGGGGGGGGGGCTGCAAACTCTCTCCCACTTTGATAGGTGCCAAAGAAGATGAGAGCAGAGATTGCCCACTCAGGCCTAACTACAGGCTAAGTAAACCTGCATATGTACATTTCCTGGCCTTTTGTTACTTCCCTGCCTTTGCTAATTTTCAGGAATTTCCAAGATGGAACCTT
Source organism: Marmota monax (assembly GCF_021218885.2). Lineage (NCBI taxonomy): Eukaryota > Metazoa > Chordata > Mammalia > Rodentia > Sciuridae > Marmota > Marmota monax. Next base: position 13,410,484 of record NW_026694552.1, on the reverse strand, counting down.
TGAAACAATTTTCTTCCATCTACCTTCCTTTGAATGAAACCTGTTTTTCCTACTAATTTGACTCTGAATAATTCTGGAGCATTGAGCACTATGGCCTAGCTTTTTTCCTCCCTGGTGGTATAGGAGTGACAAAAATGAATGAATGAAAGGATAAAGTGAGTAAAGAAAAATCCCAAATGACAACAAAAATACCACACACAGTTTTTACTCTTATGCTCCTATACATTTTTTTGTAACATTTTTTTAAAAATATTTTTTAGTTGTAGATTGATACATTTTTATGTGGTACTGAGGATCGAACCCAGTGCCTCATGCGTGCTAGGCAAGCATTCTGCCAATGAGCCACAACCTCAGTCCCTCCTTCAACACTTTTGTATGAAAAAGAAAATTAGAAAAGTTTAGAAAATTTAGAAAATTAGAAAATTAGATGTGCCTGAACATAATCACCCGACTCTCCATCCTTATTCCAGCTGACCAGGAATTTGACTAAATCTTTCACTGCCATTTCTCCTCTCTATAGGTAGCAGGGCTGAATAGGGTAGAAATCTCATTCTTCCCTTGTTCATATCCCCCCCCACATGCTTCTCACCCCCACTTTTATCCTCATGCCATATTTTAAACATCTGTGAATGTGCCTAGTTCCTGCCCTTGAGGAATTTACAATCTGGGGAGGCAAGCATGTAAATAATTACAGTAGGACACAAAGTGAATTAGTGGCTACAATAAAAGGTACAAATATCCATTTTTTTTGGAGGGGAAAAGGCTCTGGAAACTTTAAGGATTATTAATTCCTTTACTGGGAGACCAGGAAGGTAGTTCTTTTGTTCTTACAAAATTAGGAAATGCTTAAATCTCTTATAGATTATTTTACAGCATAAGTTTACTCCAAAAAATTTATTCTAATGCAATATATACATATATAAATATACATACACTTTTAAATTTTCTAACTTGTTGTTTTTTTTCTAACTGACTTAATAAAAGCCTAAAGTGATGTGTGTGCTAATGGAAAGACTGCTGGGCATGGAATCAAAGATATCAATCAATGCCCTGGTTCTGCTTTTTTTTTTTTTTTTTTACTAAAAATATGACTATGAACAAGTTTCTTTAAGCTCTCTGAGCCTCAGTTTCTTCATTTGGGAATAGCAATATTATTTCCCCAGAGTCCTTGTGAAGATTAAAGATGGTACATGTGAAGGCATTCTGTAAACTATAAAATATTAGACAGCAACTTCAAATCCTTAATGAAAGAAAATGGGGAATAAATAACCATAAAATAATTGTGAGAGGCTACATAAATATTAGGCATTAGTTTTACTAAGAGCCTTTAAATAGGATACATGAAAAGTTATCTCATCTCCCCTATAATTATTGACTACAGAATATAATAGGTCTCCCTAATATATAAAAATTACAAGCCTTTAGTTAAAGTAATTTAAGGATGGACCTACAGAAAACCTGTCAGCCACTTTTTACCTATGATTCAGTTTGGCTCCTTCATAAGGCTAATTTCTAAATACAACCTCAAGAGTAGAGAAGTGATACATTGAAAAAAAAAAACTAAGCTAATTTTAAATATTTTCAAAAGAGCTCACACTTGTTAATATTGTCACATTCCTAATTTATTTTTTTCCATGAACAATGGAAAAGAAAAGACAAAGAGGTGAAAAAAATAGATAGTACTTGCTGAATATAAGTTTAACCCTCATTTTATAATATGTGACTGACAGCAAAGGGAAAGGCTGACTTTGAAATGTGTCTTTCTTTTTCCTCAGTCTGTCTTCCCACAAAAGTGTACTTAATATTTACAGGTCATGAGAAAGAGAAGACTGATATTCAAAGAAAGAGAAATATATTTTCCCTCCATTTTCACTTAGCAAATGAAATGCAAAGCAAAAGCAAAATCTCCCAGGGCCTCTATATTTTTCTGAATTCTCCTGTCTACAAAGCATTTTGATCTGCCCCCAGTCGGGTTTTTTTTTTTTTTTTTTTTCCCCTTAGCTCCAATGACCACCTCCTCTGTATAAGGAAAAAAGCAGGGGAAAAAAAAAAAGCAAAACCTCTCTCCCTAAACATCTGAGACACAGGAAAACAGATTTTCAACTAAGGGAATAAAGCAAAAGCAAACAAAACCTTGTTTGTTTGTTTTTTTTTTTTTTTTCATAAAAGGATATGGTGTACAACTGGGTATGAATTCAGGGCGTCACCCATAGAAGAATCTTATGCCTATGAAGTCATCCCTAATTACAGAGTTTGACTAACAATACAGCAATTATGAAACCACTCCACTGGCTCATTTAACTATACATAAACCCTGAACACAAATCTTTACCGAGAAAGATGTTCCTACTACTACTGAAACTATTACTCAAATTCTGAAAGGTATTTGAGGAAGAGAGGAGGGGTGCCTGTTTTCATCTCCTAAGCCACTAACCTTAAGTAGCTCACTGAATAATCTACTTACTAGGGTATTGCCATTCAGTCCCATGTCAGGGTCAGGAAGAAGGGTGTGGACATCGGTCAGTAGAAAAACCAACTTTATCAACTTGACATTTTTTCTTCTTGAAATTGAAAGACAATTAAGGGGATAAAAATGGGATATGGCTTGGTGGTACACTGCTGGCCTAGTAAATATGAGGCCCTGGGTTCTATTTTAGCAATGAAACAAAAAAGTGGGATACTCGCCATAGACTTTATCCTAGCCACTAGTATTCTAGGTAAATAGTATTGGGAAAGAGAAGCTTGATTACTTAAATTAGAGATTGGGTAATACATACTGAAAGTTCAGATCATGAAGCAATAAAGGGTGAATGAAACATGGAAGAATACATTAGTTCACTATGAAGGGGGGGGAATAACTCAACAATGTAGCCGCCATTACGTGTGAACAATTCAAGAATGGGCAACAAAGAAGGGGTATGATTTGTTACCTTCTCTCATCCAAAACAGGTACTGCTTTTGCAACACCCACACTTCACATACCTACCTGTACCAACAGAAACTACTGTGCTGCCTCCTCTCAAGTTAGGTAGGTCAATAGCACTATTTCCAGGTTAGATGCGTCTGTAACATTCTGTAGGCTAAAGCTCACCTACCCTTAGTATAATTATTAAAGTTCTTAGTGTTATGTTTCTAATGACTCTTGAAGATTTCAACTTGAATGACTAGCACATTTATCCACTTCTTCATCTATATTCATCAAGCCTTCATTAAAGGCTAAATATGGAGCGAGCACTGTGTTGGGTGCTGTACATATAGCCAGTTAGGTATTTTAAAATATTTATTTTTTAGAAGTAGTTGGACACCATACCTTTATTTTGTTTATTTTTATGTAGTGCTGAGGACCGAACCCAGGGCCTCGCACGTGCTAGACAAGCGATCTACTGCTAAGCCACAACCCCAGCCCAAATTCCCTTTTCTGTGGAAAAGCTTACTCTATAGTAGGGGAAACAGATGCATAAACAAAGTTATCATATTAGTGCTATCAAAGTCATATATAACTGAGTGGTGGTTGCCAGGGAATGTTTTCTGAGAAGAAGAGTTTTGAACTTTATCTGAGAGCACAGGGAAGACTTTCTCAGATAGATATCACTGGTGTGAAGGTGTTCTAGGCACAGAAACAGAAACAGAAGATGGTATCTAGAGCTACAGAAAGATGGGGCGGCTGGGGTTTTGTGCCTAGGGTTAGTGGCAGGCATAATTACAGCAGGTCAGAATTCAACTCAGAAGTGAACAAGGGAAAAGAAAAGTCAGTGAGGAGGATTCAACTGAACTTAATGTCATATTATCTTCTTTTTAAAATGTTTGTTTATTGCAGTGCTGAGGCTGGAACCCAGGGCCCTGTGCATGCTGGGCAAGCACCCTATCACTAAGCTACACCCGCAGCCAACCCTCCCTCCTGCCAAATTGGGTCTCGCTTTCAACTTCCCCCTTTCAACTTCCCCATTTTCCTATGTCTCCAGCTGTGTAAATCTGAGACTGATTTGGCTATAAGGAACAAATGGAACCAAGGAACCAAGCCCTCTGGATTCTTCCTTTGCAAACTCTGGGATTCTTCCATCTTATTGTGTTATCACCTCAGGTCTAGTCGACTCCAAAAGCCTTTCCGCTGATCTGCCTTTAGTCCTGTCTCCCTCGAATATAATCTTTCCACTGCAAAGTTCCCAAAAATCAGATCTCATGATTGTTCCACACAAAAGGAAGCCCTAACTCTTTAGCAGTTTTTAGTATCCTAAATTTTCCTGAGTTGATACCTGCTTATCTTTCCAATGTCACCTCCCATTACATGGACTGCACCCTTGAATGCTACACTTGAAAGATACCCTATTCCCCAAATATACCACGCATTTCCCCACTTCCATTCCTCTTCCTCTGTGGATTCTCTTTAGTTGAATGTTCTTCACACCCTTCTATCTACTCTTCAAGAGCATCTTTCAAAAAAGTCTCTTCAGATTGACCCCATAGAGATAAGATTCCTCTATTCCCAGAATTTTCACAGAAGAGTATGTTTCCTTCCATTGTACAACCCTGGATTATCTCAGACCATTCCAATTTTAAACATCTTCTTTCACTGTCAGACCACATGTGCCATTTTAAAAGAAATTTGAAAGTACAGTCACAAGAATAGCACCTTAATACTCTTACACAAAGCTCTTTGATGGATGGGACCGTATCTCATTCATCCTCATACTTCCATCCCCTATCACAATGCCTGCACAGAGCAGGTAATAATAATTAATATGATAATATAAAAACATAAACTTGTAAGGTTGTTGGTTTTTTTGTTTGTTTTGCAGTGCCAGGGATCAAACTCAGGCCCTTGTAGATGCTAGTCAAGTGCTTTACCACTGAGCTACACTCTGTGGCTCACTTCTAAGTTTTTATTATAGCAGCTAACAGTAACAGATGACTTATTTGCTAACCATGCTAAACCCTTTATATGCTTTATGTACATTACTTCTCCAAAAAAATCCACAAGCCTGGTAATAATGTTATTCCTATTTTACAGAAGAGCAACAGGTTTAGACAATGAGTAACTTGGTCAACGTTACACAGTTAGAAAAAGCAGACCAGGTTTCAAATGCAGGCCTGACACCAAAGTCAGTACTCTTGAACCATTATCCTAGAGAGCCTCCTTAACAACTTATTGAATGAATTTACTTCCCCAACAAGACTCATTAGAGTAGAAATTCAAAACAGGCCCACTGGTGCTCTCCTGTAATTTCAGAACTCAGGAGGCTGAGGCAGGAGGATCACAAATTGGAGATCAGCTTGGGCAATTTAGAGAGACCCTATCTCAAAATTTAAAGGGGGCTGGGAGTATAGCTCAGTGGTAGAGCACCTCCCTAACATTTACGAGGCCCTGGGTTCAATCTGCAGTACCAGAGAGGGGAAGAGCGGGGAGAGTTAAAAAAAAAAAAAGGTGATAGGCTGGATATGTAGCTTAGTGGTAAAGTACCCCAAGTTCAATTCCTAGTACTACAAGACAAATAAATAGTGCATTCTCAATAATTACATTTTGAATTAAGAATGGCCCACAGTACTTACAACCATCTGATCATGCCAGTCTCCTTTCAGGAAGCTGTAATTGCTCATGCCTAAATTAATTGCCTAGTTTCTGCCTGATATTCCAAGTCTTCTAGAGTGTTCCCAACTAGTCACACCTAACCAGTTTTATATTTTCTTCAACAATACTCAGAAGAAGCTTTTAATCTTAAGTCTTGTTTACAACAGGTCCTGTTAAGTCCTTCAATGACACCTTTGGTTTCATCCTGCCCTCTTCCTCTTTTTTCTCTCCCACTTTATCTACTTGTCACACTTAAAATGCCCTCCTTTTAAATTTTCTTCTGTGCCAATCCAAATTTGACTCACTCTTCAAGGTTAGGCAGAAGCCTCCTCTTCTCCCAAAGCTGGTTTCCCAATGATTCCACCTCCCTCTGATCTTTCTCTTCAACTCCCACAGAATATAGAATCTTGCCATGAAATTTAGCAATTTAATTAAAGACTTCCTCCTGTAGTTATATAAGTAGAGGAGAGTCTAGCTGGGATGTCCATCATCCTCCTTGATTCATTTCATCTGCTTCCTCCACACAGATCCTCAGACTTGGACATAGAGAATAATCCTCCTCAATAAAAAGAACTATCCTTTCACTGACAGCACACAAATACTTGTCTAATTCCATGCTGAGTCTTATTTTAAGATTGTTTCTGAAAACAGAGTTTAAACTTTCTCTTGCATACTCCCCCCATGTTATGTTCAACATAACCAAACACACAAGGCCTGACTTTAAAAATATTTCAACCAATGTAATTCCCAGCATGCTCAAAATCCAGTAATCACAGAAATTATGATTGAAAAGCTAAGTCTGCAGGGCCCCATGACTTTATCACCTAAATTGTAATATGGAAGAAACAAGTTTCTGGAGTAGTTAAGTGGCTTTGCCCAAGACAGAGCTATGATGTAAAACTAAATGAATAAAATGTAAAACTAAAAGAATATATGGGAAAAGAAGTAATTAACTTCTCTTACCATAACAATAGAAGTGACAGTGTTTCCCAAAACTCTTAGCAAATGTGACCATATTGAGAAATAAGAATATTTGCCAGAGAATGTAGACAGGGACCTCTCTAGCTAATATAAATTTGTTTTCATTATTTAAAGGATAAAGGATTAACTTAAACATTAACTGAGAGCAAATACGAATTGTATGAAACATACAGAATATACACAATAGGTTCAACAAAGCCTATTCAGGGGTCTAAAAGTTGTTTCTTCAAACATTTGTATGGCTAGATGTAATGGCTCATGCCTAAAATCCCAGCAATTCATGAGGCTGTGGCAGGAGGATTGTAAGTTGGAGGCCAGCCTGGGCAATTTAGCAAAATTCTGTCTAAAAAAAAAAATAGGGATGGGGCTGGGGATGTAGCATGGTAGAAGACCCCTGGGTTCAATGCCCAGTACTACAAAACATACAAATATTGTTATAAAATTGGCCCTGACTGTAAAACAGTCCATGGTCTTTGAAAATAAGCACTCGGAGGTGGGGTGTACCCATTGGTAGAGTGCATACTTAGCCTCCACAAGGCCTTGAAAAAGAATAGAAAAAACAAAAGAAGGGCTGGGGTGGTGGCTCAGTGGTGGAACGTTTGCCTAACATGTGTGAGGCATTGGGTTCGATTCTCAGCATCACATAAATAAATAAAAAAATGGTCCATTGACAACTTAAACAATTAAAAAAAAATTGAAGCAAAGCACTAAGAAAAAGAAAAGCAGCACACAAATGCTTCCCTTCTCTGTGGCACATTCATTCCTATATATGATGAGCTTCTGTGTCATTATATTTAACATTGCTTAATTTCATCCTCTTGAATGCTAAGTACTATGAACAACCATTCCCAATGTATCAGTGCTAATAACTTAGTCTTAATATAAACATAACCAAACACTCAAGTATCTATGTAGTTTACTTTTCATTTTAGGATTCTTTTTCCTCACAGAATTTTTCTCAAGGAGCAAAGAAAGAGGCTTGGAGTTTCATTTACTTCCTTTTAGAAAACTTACATGGACTCTTGGTAGAGCAGTAAAGTGGACAGAAGAAATGGTGAAGAATTTTACAGCTCACTAATTCTAGCACATTAACATTATTAAAAATTACTTGTTGTTAACACAGAGGACAAACTTCTATGAAAGCAATATCAAACACATAAACAGCAAACTTTGCTCAGCAAAGTTATTTTTCATGCTTAGATCTTTTAGTAATTTTATTTTACATACACTGCCAGCCCTTAATAGTTTTTTTTTTTTTTTTTTTGAGCCAGGGTCTCACTAAGTTTCCAAGTTGGCCTCATACTTGTGATCCTCCTACTTCATCCGCCTGCTGGGCCTACCAAGTAGTTGGGATTACAGGCATGCACCAATACACCCATCTACTCTACCATTAAATGTCAAGAAGAGTGTTCTCTCCTGCATGTGTGCTGCCTCACAGCCCCCTGAAAATGCACAAGAGATCTATAAAGATTTTTTTAGATCAAGGATTGAACCCAGGGGTGATTAACCACTGAGCCACATGCCCAGTCCCCTTTTTATGTTTTATTTTGAGGCAGGGCCTTGTTAAATTGCTCAGGGCCTCACTCCAGTAGCTGAGGATGGCTTTGAACTTGCCTCTTGCCTCAGCCTCCTGAGCTTCTGGGATCACAGGTGTGCACCACTGCACCTGTCCCTATAAAGGTTTTTTTTTTTTTTTTTTTTTTTTGGAAGGACCAAGGAGCAGAGATGATTCTTATGTGTGAAGTCATGCACAGAGTTATAGCTTAATATAATATTTTTAATATCTTTGTTCTCTTCCTATTTCTATAATATACAAAACCAATTAAAAAATCTCAAGTTTCCTGCTTGTATTATTTTAAAGGAAATACATCATAGAATCATAGTTTTTGCTAACCAATATCTGCTCTTCCCCATGCTGCTGTAGCCTCTTTCAGTGTGATGACCATCTACTTCTGTCTCCTCCAGTTGTCTGTGAGCTCCTTGAAAGCAGGGATGATATCTGACTTGATTCTGTATCTTGGTTTACAATACTGGTAGAATATTGGTAGAATAAATAAATTTTGATGGGGGTGAGTAGGGCAGGTGAGCAGACCCACACATCAAGCAGGCTATCTAGTTATCTCATGTGTTTTTTGTTTGTTTGTTTTTTGGTACTGGGGATTGAACTCAGGGGCACTTGACCACTGAGCCACATCCCCAGCCCTATTCTGTATTTTATTTAGAGACAGGGTCTCACCAAGTTGCTTAGTCCCTAGCTTTTGCTGAGTCTGGCTTTGAACCTGTGATCTTCCTGTCTCAGCCTCCCGAGACTTGTGATCCCATGCCTGGCTTCTTATATGGTTTTTAAAATGCATAGTCTTTTTTTTTTTTAAAGACTGCAGAGTGAAAGCTAGGGCTCTGCTGAGTGTAGCCTGCTGGAATGTGGAGCAGATCATTTCACCTTGGTTCATAGCAAGAGTGTTTTCAAGCTTCTAGAGGTGCTAATGAAACCATGATCCCTAGTGGTCACACATTCCATGAGAAGGGCTCAGCCGGCACATTCCCCCAAGCGAATTTTGCACCAGAGACTGGTATGGTTTGGGTCTTCAGCTAATCATGTTGCTCCTGAGTGCTTCTGCCTCAGCTAGGTGTCACACCAGGGAGCCCTTACAAAGCAGTAACTTCTATCCTTAAATTCATTTGTTTTAATCTGACCAGATCCAAATCTGTGACTTTCTTTTTTTTTTTTTTTTTTTTTTTTTTAATTTTTTATTGTGGGTTGTTCAAAACATTACAAATTTCTTGACATATCATATTCCACACTTTGATTCAAGTGGGTTATGAACTCCCACCTTCACCCCATACACAGATTGCAGAATCACATCAGTTACACATCCATTGATTTACAAATTGCCATACTAGTGTCTGTTGTGCTCCGCTGCCTTTCCCATCCTCCACCCTCCCCCCTCCCCACCTCTCCCCTCCCCTCCCCTCCTCTCTCTCTACCCCCTCCACTGTATAACCCTGAGGGTCTCCTTCCATTACCATGTAAAATGCATAGTCTTGAGGGCTGGGGTCATAGCTCAGTGGTACAGCACTTGCCTAGCATGTTTGAGGCACTGGGTTCAATCCTTAGTACCACATGAAAATAATGTCTATCTACAGCTAAAAAATTTATTTTAAAATATGCATACTAGGCTTGACCTGGGCATAGTGATGCATGTCTGTAATTCTAGTAACTTAGGAGACTGAGACAGGAGGATCTGTAGTTTCGAGGTCAGCTTTAGCAACTTAGCAAGACAGGTCTCAAATTAAAACAAAACAAAACAAAACAAAAAAACCTTTAAAAATGGCTGGGTGTGGTGGCACATGTCTGTAATTCCAGTGGCTTGGGAGGCTGAGGCAGGAGGATCACAAGTTCAAAGCCAGCCTCAGCAATTTAGCAAGCGCCTAAGCAACTTAGTGAGACCCTGTCTCAAAATAAACAATAAAAAGATCTTGGGATGTGGCTCAGTGGTTAAGTACCCATGGGTTTAATCCCTGGTACCAAAGGAAAAAATATCATCAAGACATAATAATGTTCTCACATTCTTCACATGCAATTGGCCTGTTATCATGCCTTATCTATCTACTCTTGTTTAATACTTCAAAACACTACAAAACTCTTTAAGATGTTTATAACCTGTACTTTGAATTTAGCTGAAAGTCAAACAAAGATCTGTTTAGAAACAATTTTTCCTGGGGCTAGGGATACACTCTGTAGCAGAGCACTTGCCTAGCATGTGCTAGGCCCTAGGTTCAATCCCAGCACTACAATAAACAAACAAAAAAAAATAAACAAAGCAACAACTTTTTGCAGACATGGAGTGCATTTCACTTTTACTATATTGTACTTCATGCACCGATCATGTTTTGATGGGCTTTCAATTTATAGACAAAGTTAATACAAATAAATATGAATTGCTCCAAGTTAAAGCTGTGCTTAAGTTTTGTATTATGAACACTTTCAATAGATAATAATAAGAGAAAAAAGTACCCATTAATATACCACAGGTTCTTACCTTTATTCTACCTTTATCCACAACTGCTTCATTTAATCTGTCTTCCTGTCCTCTCTCCTTTTTTTTCCTCCTTCCTTCTCTGAATTATTTTAAAGTAAACCCCATATGTGCCATGATTTCACCCCTATATAGCTACAAAGAAATGAATTCAATTTTCTGGATGTACCTCTATTCTATCCTAGAATCAGGTATAAGCTAGATTCTAATTGATCTTTTTTTTTTTCGGTACTAATACATATGAGTCACTCAAACCCCAAAGGGTGCCCAGTCCTGTGTCATTTCCTGGAGTAGTATCAAATAATTCCATTTTAAGTAAAAGTTTCCTTTCCTCTTCAATGACTATTTAAAACAAGTTGATAAATAACTTTCCCATTAATAGAAACATTTAATTTTACTTCAATTGAAGGCATTCTTTAAGTGCTTGCCAGGTAAGAATTTTGTAGATATTGAATGCAAGTCTTAATAATGGTCTAAATATATCAAACTCAAAGATGTAATAGAGAGATACCTTTCCTTCTCCTATCTTTACCAAGCTAAAGCTCATATTAAATCTTTGGATTGAAATGGGGCACACGTCTTTTAATATTTTTATTGTTATAAATGGACACAATACCTTTATTTTATTTACTTTTTTATGTGGTGCTCAGAATTGAACCCAGTGCCTCACACATGCTAGGTAAGTGCTCTACCACTGAGCCACAACCCTAGACTGGGAACACCCCCTTTAAAAGCTTTAATCTCTTTCATATTTCCCAAATACATTTTTATGCTGTCCAAAATAAATCTGAATAGATTATGGAAAAATAAATCTGCTAATGAAATTAATTAACCTTCACATCTGAGAAATATATCCAGTTTTCTTTCTAGTGAAAATTAACTGAGCTTGAGTGAGGCTCAGGGCAATCTTAGGGAGGTGTATATGTGTGTGTATATGCACACACAAGATTATTTAGTGTGCTGCAACTCAAAACAAAAATATCATAAAATGTTATGACTTACAACTCAGAAATCACCATACACAGTTTCAGCTCCTACTTCCAGCTAAGCAGAAAGCTTATCTATTCAACACTGAAAGTGCCTCCTGCAGTGTCATACCCTCTCAAATACAGTATTTAACTGAAAAAACTAGATTTTTATGTTTCAGATTTCACTTTTTACTTCATATAGGTATATTAATTGCAACCAATCTGAGAAATGACGCTTAACTCAGAGTTGGGATTTACTATGTAACTAGCTACCCTGCCCTTTTGCCAGAAATTTTGAGAAATAAAACTTAAAACAATTATTTACTCTATCTGATGGTAAACCCTGGTAAATCTATGGACACTGGAAATCACTACCAGGGTATAGTAATACCACCTAAATTTCATCACCGGCGACTTTTGTGTATTTTGTACTTCATAAACATAAGAATTGTTCGACATAAGTCATTTTGTAAGAGTAAAATATTAATCTAATCATAACATGTTCTATCATGACAGACACCTCAAATTCTATTTCACAGAATTTGGAAAAACCATTTAACAAGGATCAAAGGCATTTGAAATCCTGCCTCCTCCCTGCTTCCTCCCCAAAACACAGATAATAATTTCTATCCTTTAAGATGGGTATTTAACTTCATTAATATGGCTATATAACTAGGGAGTTCAAAATCAATTTTTTTTAAAATTTTTTTTTAATATTTATTTATTTTTAGTTATCGGCGGACATAACATCTTTGTTTGTATGTGGTGCTGAGGATCGAACCCGGGCCGCACACATGCCAGGCGAGCGCGCTACCGCTTGAGCCACATCCCCAGCCCTCAAAATCAATTTTTTGAACATACAAAGTCACTAGAATATTCCCAAACTAAAGGAAAAAACAGAATATACACAGAACAGGTCAGATTCCAAACTTCAAAAACTCAAAATAAATTTGACTTGAGCAAATATTATTTAGAAAATGATTCCAAATGTTCACCAAATAATAGGAATTTTAAGCCTTTTTTAGAAGTAAATTTCTGATTGAATATTTAGTAATATAAAAGTTAGAGCCTAACAAAATAATATTAAAATAGTTACCCTTTTGCGACGAGAGCAAACCTGTTTCCTTTCTCGCTGCACTAATAGAACGAACCTTCTCCCACGCCCAGAACTGGCAATCTGGAAGCCCAACATTCTTCTTACAATTGCATCTTTAGAGAGCAAGTCACAACACTTCCTGCTAGCAAAGGAGAACACCCTGACAAAAGAATGATACAATACATATGAATCCCCTTCCTGTGGGCCTTGAGATCCTTTGCCATGGATTTAATAAATTCTAACTTAATCACGACACTAGGAGAAAAGTTTATTTTTTCATTTCAGCTCCACTTTTAAAACCATACAAGGACCCAAGGGAATTTTAAGTTGGTTCAGGTCAAATAGCTACAACCCATATACCTATTTAGAGTTTGAACAGTAGCCAAGTAACCTGCTTATTTTAGAACGCATGGAACAGCTTCTCCCTAGTGCCCAAGTCACTCAACCATAGTCAAGTACATTACTTAGAAAGGCAAGTTAACTGTCTCAGACCATTTATATTCTCCATGATTCATTTTGATCTACATATAACATTTACACTCCATATTCTGGTTGTTGAAGAATTTATTTAAAATTATGTATATTTTGGTTTTTATTGAAAATATAAGCTCCTGAAGGAACTACATTTTTTCTGACAAAAATTTTTTCATAGCACATAGGAGTAAGCCAATATTCTCTGAACTGGGTAATTTTCTATTGAGAAGCAGGACTACAAAGTAAAGAGCTCTGGAGCTGGATTGGGTTCAAATCCTGGTTCCACAATTTACTACCTGTTGTGTCCTTGGGCAAGTTGCTTAAACTCTTCTGCCTCATTTTCTCATTCAGGATAATGACAATAATAACTATTTCAGGCAGTGGATGTAGCTCAGTGGTAGACCACTTGACCAGCAGGCATGAGGCCCTGGGTTCTATCCTCAGCACAACAATATCAATCAACCAATCAATACCAATTCATTTTTTTTTTAAAGAGAGAGAGAGAGAGAGAGAGAGAGAGAGAGAGAGTTAGTTTTAATATTTATTTTTTTAGTTTTTGGCGGACACAACATCTTTGGTTGTATGTGGTGCTGAGGATCGAACCCGGGACGCACGCATGCCAGGCGAGCGCGCTACCGCTTGAGCCACATCCCCAGCCCAATACCAATTCATTTAATAGTAACTAACGTTATTGTTGAGAGGCTTAAATTATTTAATATATGCCATAAATTTAGATTATAGCCTGGCACATGGTAAGTACATGATATGATAACTGCTCTTATTAAAATTTGCTTTTAAACTGTCTAGCAATCTGATCAGTGAATTGCTAAATTAAGCAACTGGTTAGTTGTGAACACCCTTTATGGAAGTGAAGAAAAAAAAATCAATGGGAGTACTGGACTAGGCTCAGGACACCATTTCTATACACTGACACAGGACAAGTTAAAATTTTGAGAGGAAATGTGGCACAACAGAAACATTGAGGTCTTAGCTATTTGACAAACTTCAAGTCTCTGTGACCTGGAACAAATTTCGTAGCCTCTCTGAGCCCCATGTTCTTTAGCAATAGAAGTTTGTTTGTTTGATTTTAGTACTGGGGATTGAACCTAGCGGCACTTTGCATTAAGCTACATCCCCAGCCCCCTCCTTTTAAATATTTTTTTTAAAAATCTGCTTATTTATTTATTTTTAAAAATATGTGGGGTTTTTTTTAGATGTTGATGGACCTTTATTTTATTCATTTATTTATATGCGGTGCCGAGACTCGGAATCCAGTGCCTCACACATGCTAAGAAAGTGCTCTACCCACTGAGCCACAGCCCAGACCCTATTTTGCTTATTTATATGTGGTGCTGGGAATTGAACACAATGCCTCACACATATGAGGCAAGCGCTCTACCGCTGAGCTACAACCCCAGTCCCCCCAGTGTTTTGTTATTTTTTATCTAGAGACAGGGTCTCGCTAAGTTGCCCAGGTTGGCCTCAAACTTGTGATCCTCCTGCCTTAACTTCTCAAGCTTCTGGGATTATAGGCATGTACTACCACACCTGGCAACAATGGAGCTAATTCCACATAACTTCAGAAGGCTGCCATGATGATCAAAAAGAAGATATATGTACATGAGAGCATCTGGGTCCAGGAAGGTGCTCAGTAAGTGGCCGATATTATTATAATCTGTCTGGAGTAAAGCATAATACTACAATCTACTCTGTCTACCTCTGCAAATGGAAAAAGTGAGATAATAGATACTCAGTCTTTTATAAAATATAAAACAAGGTAATGCATCTTATTTATGATATACTGGCTTCTTGGCATATGGAGTCGAGTCACAGTTCATTCACATGTGAAAAGAAGCCCTCACTGGACAGTCTCCATTATGAAGCAGGCGGTGTTCTCCTGTCCTCATCACTAACCACCACCAGCAGACCCTGGATTACATCTCGTCTCCTTAATGGAAGTACTTTAATTTATTGCACCAAACAGTAAAACCGCATGAAATATCAAAAAGCAACACAATCCAGAACAGAAGGAACATAGCAGCAGGAGCCAGAGGACATGTTTTTCCATCTGTCTTTATTGCTGACTCACTATGTGAATGAAGCCTCTTCAACTTTCTGAATTTCTTCATGTGTACAATAAGCATAGCACTGTCTGCCTGCAGCCATGGTAGAGTATAGGAAGTAGTAAGGAGCTACCAAGCACTTTGAGCTAACTGGAAGATTATATATGTATGCATTAGCATGCATTTTGCAGGCAGAGAAAATTGGGACATAAGCAACTGCCTTAGGTAAAAAGACAGTATCAATGTTAGACCAGAAATGTTGGGTTTTTCCCAGCCTTACCTTTTCTTCAGCCACACCTGTCACCTCAAGCCACTTAGATGGCTTTGTCTCAAGTGCTATTTAACTACCTTTTTCAGAGATGTAGCATTACCATTGAAGAAATTAACATTTTTAAACATAAAAATATTCTGAGAAGAAAACTTTCTCGTTTTCATGCACAAGTTTTAGAGGTCCTTACACTAGGGCTACTTAAAAATGTTTTAAACTTCCCCATTCTTGTTCATCTGGAACATATATACTTTCCAAACTCATAAGGTTCCCCCTGCCACCACCCCCCACCCCAGCAGTACTGGGGATTGAAACTAGGGGCACTTTACCACTGAGCTACATTCCCCAGTCCTTTTAATTTAATTTTATTTTGAGACAGGGTCTTGCTTAGTTGCCCAGGCTGGCCTCCAATCTGCCATCCTACTGCCTCAGCTTTCCAAGTAGCTGGAGTTATAGGTATGTGCCACTACTCCTGGCTAGAGGCTAATCTTTGATCAGAGTAAAATCTACCAACTTCAAGTCACTGATTTCAAAGTCTATTTACCATGACAGAATTGTTTTCAACTACATAATATTGTAGTCAATGTTACAGGAATAGATACTCCCTTTGAATTGACTTGGGAGTATAGCTCAGTGGTACAGTATTTGTCTAGCAGGTATGCAGCTCTGGGTACATCCCCAGCACCACAAAAGGGAAAACAAGGCACAGTTTTAAAAACTTAGTAAATTTTGGGGAGGGCATTTCCTAAAGGACAGTTCTGCCACATCAACTGTGTGACCAGTTTTAATCTATGGCTCATTTTGTAAAAGTCTATCTCATTCACCATCTGAGGTGTGTGTGGGTGTGCAGAGAGTAGAGGGGGGTGTGTTTGTGTATGTCTATTGTGTGTGACTTCGTGTGTTATAGAATCTGTTTTTACTACTGGTAAGGAAAATTGGCTTGGGAATAGAAGATGGTGGCAAGGATTGTGTAATAAGTTTTACGTTTTTACAAGCAGGCCACAGAATGAAAACAACTTTTACGTTGCATTCCAAATTCATCATAATGAATACTAAGGAAAGCTAATGGAAACCAAGCTCTAACAGCTGTGACAAACAAAACCGTGAAGTTCACACACACCTATGGGCATATGCACCCCTCGGACTGGAAAGAGACACACCCAAAACAGGAGCAGGAGACTTGCAATATGCAGTTAGAAGAGGAAACACAGACATAGTATTTTTAAGGTCTCCTTCAAACTTTCATCCAAACGTCATGCTCTCCACCACACCCAGCACTAGGTATGCTCTTTCCGTGTGTGACATGTACACTGGAGGCCTCTCCCAGTGTGTTTAATGACACACCACAACATCATCTATTTTCCTTTCATGGAACAGGATTTTCCTATCTTTGTCACTTAAAAAGCAAAGCAGACTAATAAGTAACACAGTGAGTGAAACATCAAAGCAGAGAGATCTAACATACAAAGCAGGAGCCAAATTAACATGCTGGAAATTGCTACTGTAATTTTGATCCATATTGGAAAGTTTAAGAAATTTATACTAGAACCAATATTAAGTATACAAACGTCCTGTTGCACAGATGTATCAATTTGAACAATCAAGTGGATCTGGTTTCTGTAAACATTTTTTTTTTTCCCCCCAGTGCTAAGCAATGAACCCAGGGCTTTGTGCATGTCCTTAGGCAAGTGCTTTAACCTGAGCTACACCTGAGCCCCAGTAATCTTTTTTTTTTCACATTTGGGGAGAAAAATAAGTCACAAAAATATCTTAATTTCAATATTCTGAAGGACATCCCCCAGATACTGAGTATTTATTAGCTCTTTGTGTAATAAAGTAATCAAATGTTGAAAATCAAATAGGATTATTATTGTATATTGAATGATCTACTTTGTCCTAATGCATTAAAAACAAAAGTTTGAAATAAAGACAATTTTAATTATGAATTTTTAAAACTTGTTAACACATGGGGCAGGGACTGATTTAAAAGACATCTGGGGGGGCTGGGGTTGTGGCTCAGCAGTAGAGCACTAGCCTAGCACGTGCGAGGCACTGGGTTCGATCCTCAGCACCACATTTAAAAAAATAAATAAAATAAAGGTATTGTGTCCAACTACAACTAAAAAAATATTTAAAAAAAGACATCTGGGGCTGGAGATATAGCTCAGTGGTACAGTACTTGCCTAGCATGAGTGAAACCCCCATTTAGACCCCCAGCACCGCTAAACAAATAAATAACATGATAAATGACATCTGTGTTTTGTTCACAGTTAATAAAAACATACAAAGACATAAGGGATATATGCTCTACACCTTTCTATCCTGAGGATCTCTCATTCAAAGAGGAGGAAAGGTATGAGAGAACAGGAAGGCTTAGAGGGAGAAGGGCAGAGAAATGAAGACAGGAGAGGAAAGGAGAGAAATAACAACAAATTCCAGCTAACCTAGTAGTTCTTAAAGTTTTGGACCTAAAGACATGAAGACTCCAAAGAGCTTTCTGATAGGCAAGCTGGATCTGTCAATGTAGTTATTTTTTTTAATATATTCAAAACCATTGTCAATGTAGTTATCATATTAGAAATTACAACTGGAGGGTCTGGGGATGTGGTTCAATAGTAGAGTACTTGCCTATCATGCCCAAGGACCTGGGATTCAGTCCCAGCATTTAAAAAAAATTACAATTAGGAAATGTTAAAGGTATTTAGTAATTTTTTAAAAAATATTTTATTTTTTAGTTTTCGGCAGACACAACATCTTTGTTTGTATGTGGTGCTGAGGATCGAACCCGGGCTGCACGCATGCCAGGCGAGCGCGCTACAGCTTGAGCCACATCCCCAGCCCTGGTATTTAGTAATTTAAAAATCATAAAGGTCTTGTGCCCATCTACCAACTAAAAGAATTTTTTAAAAAATCATAATAAGTCCATTACTTGCTAACATAAATAATATTTTTTATAAAAATAACTATTTTCAATAATAAATTTAGTTAAGAGTAGCATTATTTACATTTTTGCACTTAGTTGACATTTGTTATGCACTGTTTACCTTATTTAATTTAACACAAGACAGTTGAATTTTTATATCTGCTTCACATTCAATCTATAACAATATGTGATTTGATTTGCATATAAGAAGAAAACTTGTCCTCCCACAAATACATTCTTAAAAAAGGAAGAAGTATTTAAAAACTCTTTCCAGAAAATTACAGATATTTTTTAGTACTACACCAAAGCTCCAGAAGTGGTAGTTTTTTAAAATGTTGGTTACAATATGGAATCTGCTGTATTTCAATTTTTTAAAAAAATTTTCTGTTACATTAAAATCCTTCGTTCTAGTTGAACTTTGGACTTTTTACCCACCTTGATTTTGTTACATCATGCACTGGTCCTTTGAAAAAGATTGTTTCACTAAGTTACAAAGATCATCCAAATGCCGACACTTCATTATACAATATTTAACAAATCACTTTCTATTAATTATACCATCAGTCTCGTTAGAAAAGTCTAAGTATTGATGGAGTGGGGGATGTAGCTCACTGGTTGAACAACTGCTTAGCAAGCACTAGGCCCTGGGTTCCATCCCCAACACCCTCCGCAAAGGAAAAAAGTCTTGGATACCAAAAAGACTACTTAATGGCCAATACAAATTTCCAAAAATTTAAATTTTTGCTTGAAAGCTCTAATTTTATCATTGGCAACAAGTCCTCTCCATTATTGAGATGACAGGCACAGTTGGTTCATTTTTGATAAAGTATCTGTCAAATATTCAGGTCTGAATATTCAATTATTTGAACCTTTCAAGGAAAATTGATTTTCAATTTTTTAAAGCACCAACTAGTTCAGCTCACAACTTAACCAATTGCACAAGTATGTTTCCTCATGACAACCATGTAGCGGAAATGCTATATGGGTGGGTCCAATCTCATGATGTAGGATTTTTAAAAGATGCATACCTGAGAGTTCAGAATTAATAAAATTAATGTTTCCTGCTTCATCTAGGATATTAGTAACTGAAATGCATGTTATAGATTTTTTTTTTCAAACAGTGAAGGTATGGTGTTAAGAAATACAATGATTATTAATACAGAATGGTGCCCCTGTCTTGGCTTTGCTAAGGCACTAGCAGTTTTGTTGTTGTTTTATTTTGTTTAATACTGGGGATAAAACCCAGGGGTGCTCTACCACTGAGTCCTCTACACATTTTATATTTTGTTTTGAGATAGGGTCTCACTAAGTTGCTGAGACCAGCCTCAAACCTCATCCTCATGCCTCACCCTCCTGAATCACTGGGATTACAGGTGTATACAACTGTGCCTGGCAGGTACTAGCACTTTTGCATCATCAGTGCAAATGTCAACACAGTAAAGAAAGCTAATAACACAAACATCTTCTCAAAAAGTAATTCTGACCCCCATGGGTGCATATGCCATGCTTCAATACACACATGAAGAAATAAGGTATGTAGGTTTTAGCACGAATTTTCAATCCAAGGATAAAATTATTAAAATTACATATCTAGGTTTTAACCTGAGCTCTGTGCTGAGCTCTGTGCTGTTAAGCTGCAAAAAGTAAAACCATGTCATTAATATCAATTTTGAGGGGAAAACTAAAAAACTTATCTATTCCAGAGCATATTTTGGAGAGAATTGGGTTCATATTCAAAGACATGATTTGATCATGACAGTGTAATTTAAAACCTTTTAATAAATTTTATTAAAAAGACTAACAAAGGAAACATTTGTTACAAGATAACATCTAGTTCATTTGTATCAAATAAAGATTTTTCTTCTGATAAGCATTAAGAATTTCCTTTTCTGGCATAAAGGCAGCACAGAAAAGTTTTGAAAGTAAAACTCCGTAGGCAATTCAAAAATTATTACTAAGTTAAAAATTTAAAAACCAAGTATACAGTATTTATAGATAAAATAATATGGGGACTATTCTAAAGCAAATCATTAAAAAAAAAGAAAGAGGAAAGGACAGGACAGGAGCAGGCATGGTTTCACATGCCTGTAATACCAGCTACTTGGGAAGCTGAGGCAGGAGGATCCCAAGTTTGAGACCAGCCTCAGCAACTTAGCAAGACTTTGTCTCAAAATAAAATTTAAAAAGGCTTGGGGATGTTGCTCAGTGATAGAATGTCACTGGGCTCAATGCACAGTACTCAGTTAAAAAGAAAGAATGGGAGACAAAGATGAAATAAGAACATCAAACATTAATTAATAATCATGAAAGCTTGGGGTAAGGGTGCCTATACTCTTTTACTTTGTATGTTTGAACACTTCCATAAAATTGTTTTATACAAAACTATGTTGGGAAGCAAAACTAGAATTCCTGGCTTTATTTATTCAATAGACAAGTACTGATTGAGCATCCACTCTGCAAAAGGCATCAGGAAATACAAGGGTTTAAGAAACATGCTTTTCATATCCTCAAGGGGCTCAGCATGGCTGCGTCCATACATGTTAATATTATAAGCACAGAATACTAATCATATCAACATTAATTCCTTAAAATAGGCATGATGCCTCCACTATGACCATTCTAAAGGGTACTTATGCTTGAGCCAACTGAGTTGTAAATCAGCACAAACTTGAGCCAACTAAATTATAACTCATTATCATGGAATTTTAAGAAATAATAGAAGAAAACTGGCATGAGAACGATAAGACCAAAAGGAAACTTAAAAAATAAGAAGTGAGACTCTCCTTGGGTTTCCTCTATAAAAGGAAACGAACAAGAGATGTGAGCAAATATGGGCATGACCACATCATTTTTCCACCACAACCCGTCATCTTATTTCACTTCAGGACAGGAACCATCATGTCATCTCCTTTGAGTCAGCTCGTGTACTACTCACATAGGCAAAAATAAATGAACAATACATTCATTTTCCAGGGTGACCATTAAATACATTTAAGGATTTTATAAGTCTTCAAATGACAGAAGATATATTTGTAAATGCCATACCTTCACATTAGAGGCTAACATGTCCTTTCACCCCCTATATATTAAACCTATCCTAAAGAATAAATCCATGGGACTGAGGTTGTGGTTCAGTGGTAGAGCACTTGTCTGGCATGTGTGAGACCCTGGATCTGATCCTCACTCAGCACCACATATAAACAAACAAATAAAGTGAAAAATCCATTGGCAACTAAAAAATATTAAAAGAAAAAGAATAAACCCATAAGTTTAATCAGTAATATTTCTCAGTTTCTCAAGTGATCTAAATAAAACACTGATAAATTATATGTAACAGTGAGAATAAAAGAAGAAAATATTTACTGTAGTTATCAGTTGCTAGTTTCTTGACCTATATTTGAAATTGTCAAATTTTCCTTATTCAAACTCCAGATAAAGTGTACAAAAGTCCTCAAGACTCATTCAATGATGGTCTTTAAAATCTGAGTGGTAGCATTAAATAATTTTAAATTGATATACAGTTTTTACATTTATTATGCTCTACGAGGGCAGTGATTTTTGGTCTGTTTTGTTTATTAATCCATTTTTAACACCTATGACAGTGCCTGGCATGCAGTAGCCACTCAACAAATCAAGCTTTCCACATTAAAAAAAAGAAAAATCATCTTAGATGTTAAGACATTATTGCTTTAGATTTCAAACTTTAAAATGACAACTTTTTGACCTCACAAGGAATAACAAAAGAAAACTTCAAAAGAAATAGCTGCTCTAGCATTTCCTGCCAGCCTGCCCTAGTCCAAGATTAACCTTGTCAGTTCTTAGGAAGACATGTAAAATCCCCTTTAAATGACTAATTCAGATGAAGTGGTAACATGAAGCCATAGCCCCTAAGATTCTGGTTTCTAGTTGTTACCAGATGTTACCATCACTTCAAAGTGTTAAATGCATCCATGGATGGTTTCAGATATACTTGCATGTGCAATATTTCCTGACTTCTACAATTATTAGAGACAAGTTCGCAGAGAAAAACTGTTTTGTCATTGTCTGATAAAACACCCTGAATATTACCAATTGTCACTGCAAGAACCACTACCAAGTACGCTGTCATTGGAATTCTTCCCTGTAATTCTCTGAAGCACATATACACATTATCAAGGCACAATTCAAATAAGTTTCATTTCATTGAGAATTAGCCAGGAACAGCCTGCTTTCTATCTCTTCTGAATACATTCTGAATATGTGTAAACACACACACACACACACACACACACATATTCCTTTCACAGAAACATTTGGCTAGAAATGTGTGTGTGTGTGCGTGTGTGCACATGCAATTTGGAATTACCCCTTTAGACAAGTGAGCTGTCACCATACATACATTGTTCCTCTGCTAGGTAATAATTCAACAAATGTACCATGTTATATCTAATCACATTTCTCAGGTTAATTTCTTTGGTTACATTGCCATTAAAGCTTTATTAGTTTAATTTTTTTTAACTCTCCAGAGAGAGTTTAGTTCAGCAACAATGGTTGCTATTTTCTACACATAATAGTCATTGTTAAATCTGGCTCAACACAGAATTGTGAACACAATGCAGATTTATCAGTAAGATTGGCTGCAAAAATACCATGGTCTCATAAAATGGTTATATGCCATTGTCACTCAAATATATGGGAGACACCTTGCAAATTTTATTTATTATATTTCTGTTGAGATGCCTCATATTTCTTTGAGAATGGAGTTGAATCCATAAACATAAAACTATGTTGGTTAAGATTACTAGACACTGGATTGTAACTGACCAGTCTTGCTTGTTCAGTATTTTATTTGGCAAACTGTTACTGGGCACAGCTAAAATCTCATTGTAATGAATTCTGCCACAAGTCAGAAGGCTTTTGTGATCTTCACTTGCTAAAAATCACATTGTTGGCAAAATGTCATTTGCACAGGAGCAATCAACCTCTTCCCTCTCCTAGCTTATTGCCTCAGAAATTGGCTAAAGCCATAGCTGTGGTTCTTTTGACAGGGTAGACTATTCTAGACTCATTGGCTCTAAGAATTCACCGCTTCAGAGAATGAGCTTTCAAAAGCCCACATAAATGACTGGGACTATGGCTGAGTGGTATAGCACTTGCCTGTAGAAGCAAGGCTCCATCCCTAGCACCACAAAGAAAAAGACCAGATAAATACAAAAATGCAATAATTATATGTGAAGAAAAAGTTGCATATTTCTTTATGATGAGAACCATTATATCATTCTGTTTTCTTTGTCTGGGGGTGGAACCTAGGGCCTGCTCTACCACTGACCCAGTCCACATTCTTCTTTAAATTATACTTTTTAGCCTTAGCAACCTAGTGAGGCCCTAAGCAACTTAGTGAGGCCTTATCTCAAAACAAAACATAAAAAGGTTCAGTGGTTAAACACCCCTGGACTCAATCACTCATACCAAAAAAAAAAAAAAAAAAAAATATATATATATACACACACACACACACACACACACACACACACACACACTTTTTTCAATTGGGGGATAGGTTTAACTAGAGCTGTAGCTATTACCTAAAGAGAGTTAGGAGGTTGCTAGTGTTGGAAAACACCACTATAATGATAATACTATGATAATATCAAGAGCCATGGGCTGTAACTTAGGGAGGTTTTCATTATGGAGAAGCAATTCTGCTAACTGTACTTAGGGAAGTACATCTGGACTGTGATTTTCCTATTCCTGCTCTCTTAAGTCTAACCACTTAATCCCACATTCATAATGTTATAGGTCAACAGTGATATATTTTATTAAAGCAATAAAAGCCAATTTAGAACATAAACAGGATAGGAAAAGAACCAGAAGGTTTTGTTTTATGCCTCCTACTCTGAATCATTAGGTGGAAAAAACAGCGAAAAAGCTTTATCTTGAGAAAGCAGGACAGAAATGAAAGCATGATGTCATTTAGTTTTCCCTCACCCCAAACCAACAAGGTGACATTTTCTCTTCAGTTCTTCTTCAGCCATAATCAGTTTGACAGCCCCCCTCCACCTCTTTTAACACAACAGTAAATTTCCAAGTGTTCTTTAAGTCAAGGGATTTACCAGATGCTTTTGGTAATTTTTAAGATTTCATTTTACAGAATCAATAATCAAAGCATGAGAATACACAAGTGTTTTCATTTTAAAACTTTTGATTTATATTAATATATAGCAAGTACACCCCAAACTCCAATACCCCAAATCCCAATGCTTTAATAGCATATTCCATTTCATTCTTTTGGCAAATGAGTTTGAGACAACAGAAGGTATAAACCAGACTTTCCTTAGGCAGAATAATAGGTTTAGGAGTCTTATTAAAAAGTCTTAGAAGTTTAATGGGTGGTCTTTAAAAATTACAGAAGTAAACCACCATTTTTTTTTAAAGAGAGAGAATTTTTTTAATATTTATTTTTTAGTTTTCAGTGGACACAACATCTTTATTTTATTTTTATGTGGTGCTGAGGATCGAACCCAGTGCCCTGCATATGCCAGGTGAGCGTGCTACTGCTTGAGCCACATCCCCAGCCCCAAACCTCCAAGTTTTAAAAACTTTTTGAGACAGAGTCTTGCTAAGTTACTGAGGTTGGCCTTGAACTTGCCATCCTTCTTGTCTCAGCCTTCCAGGTTGCTGGAATTATAGTCATGCACAACCTTGCCTGGCTTCTAATCTATGGTATAATTTAAAAACATTTTGGAGGAGCCGGGCATGGCTGCCTATAATCTTAGCGGCTAAAGAGACTGAGGCAGGAGGATCTCAAGTTCCTGACCAGTCTCAGCAATTTAGTGAGACTCTATCACAAAATAAAAACTAAAACGGGCTACAATGTAGTTCAGTGGGAAACTAACTGTAGGTTCAAACCCCAGTACCAATAACTAATAAATAAATAAAAACTGAGATTTTAGAACTTGACCTTTATATCAAAGATGTGTTATTCCTCTGAAAAACTTCAATTTTGGCAATTAAAAATGACATTCAAATTATATCTAAAGAAACACTGTCAATTAACCATTCAGTAACTTCAAAATTTTAAAAGTTTATTTTTAAATGTTTTTATAATTAAGAAATGATCAATGTTGAAGACATGTTTATCCTGATTTGAACATTACACAATGTACACATGTATCAAGACATCACATAGTACCATATACAATATTAGGTTTTCATGTATCAGTTCAAATTATAAAAATAAGTCTTATAGAAAATAAGACCCAGTATAGATTAGAGACTAAATTGTCTTCCCTAATGGAATTACCATTTTTTAACTTTATTAACATTACATATGCAATTTCAAAAATCAAATTCATTAGCACAATTCCTCTCAAGATACCAGAACAGTTTATTTTATAGCTATTGACAAGCTTTTTCTAAAAATGTATGTGGACAGGAACAAGCCTAAGAATAGCAAAAACATACTGAAAAATAAGGTGGGTGGAATGACTCTACCTGGTGCAACTATAGGAATCCAGTGTGACATTGGCGAGCAACAGACACGTGGAACAGTAGAACAGAGAACTTAGAAATAAATCTATACAAATACTTTCAACTTCTTTTCCCCTTTCTTTCTGCTTGCTTTGTGGATTTTTGTCTTTTTCTTTTCTGTTCTTTTTGGGTTGGTTATTGAATTCAAAGTTTTGTACATATTAAACATATGCTCTACTACTGAGCTATACCCTTAATTCCATTTTCAACTGATTTTGTAGAAAGGAATAAGAAGCCCATTAGTGGGGGCTGGGGTTATGGCTCAGTGGTAGAGCACTTGCGTCGCAAGTATGAGCCACTGGGTTCGATCCTTAGCACCACATAAAAAAATAAATAAATAAAATAAAGGTATTGTGTCCATCTACAACTAAAAACATATTAAAAAGAAAAGCCCATTAGTGGAGGAATGGTGCTAGAGCAGCTGGACAACCACAGGTCAAAATAAAAAAAGAAGAAAGACTTTGACCTAAATCTTTTACTTTACAAAAATTAACTCAAAATGGATCATAGGCCTAAATACCATAAGAGGGGAAAAAAGAAGAAATTCTTCAGGAACAAGATTTGGTGAAAAGTTTTTAGACATGACATTAAAAAAAAGACAACCTATGAAAGGAAATATTGTTAAATTTGGCTTATCAAGATACTTTTGTTCTATCAAAGACCTTGATTATCCAGACTAGGATATTTTATACCACATATTTGATCAAGGACTGCTATCTGGAATATATAAAGATTTCTCAAAATTCAACATAAAAAAAAAAAAAAACATAGGCCAGGCACATGCCTGTGATCCTAGCAATTCAGGAGGCTGAGACAAAAGGATTCCAAGTTTGAGTTCAGCCTTAGGAACTCAGTGAGGCCCTCAGCAACTAAGCGAGACCATGTTTCAAAATAAAAAGTAAAAAAAGGACTGGGTAGATGTGATAAAGTGCTCCTGGGTTCAAACCCCAGTTAAAAACAACAACAACAACAACAACAACAAAAAAACAAACAAACAAACAAAAAAAACCAAAAAGCAATTGCCCAGGTATGATGGTATACTCCTGTAATCTCAGCTACTGGGGAAGCTGAGACAGGATGATCACAAGTCCAAGGTCAGCCTGGGCAACTTAGCAAGACTCCCATCTCAAATATTTTAAAAATTATAAAGAGGTTGGGAGTGCAATTCAGTGGTAGGGTTCCCTGGGTTCAATGGTTCAATCCCCAATAGTGCAAAAAAAAAAAAAAATCCAATTAGAAAATAGGCAAAAGACATGAACAACATGAACAGACATTTCACTGAAGAAGATATAGAGATGGGAAATAAGCACATGAAAAGATGTTCAACATCATTAGCCATTAGAGAAATGAAACATGAAACTCAATGAGATTATCACTACACACCTGTCAGAATAGTTAAATAGTGACACCACCAAATGCTGGCAAGAATATAGAAAAACTGGATCACTCATACATTGCTGGTGGAAGCACAAAATGGTATAGTCACTCTGGGAAAAACATTTTGTCAGTTTCTTATAAAACTAATGTGCAACTCCCATACAAACCAGCAATTGTGCTCTTTGGGCATTAATCCCAGAGAAACAAAAATTTACATTTATACAAAAATAACTACCCAACATTTATAGCAATTTTTTGTGATAGTTAAAAAATTAGAACTGGGCTGGAATATAGTTCAGTGGTAGAGTGGATGTTAGCATGCACAGGCTTTAGGTTCTGTTATCAGCACCAAAACAAATAAAAATAAACAATGAAAATGGAAATGGCCCAGATGCCTTTTTTTTGGAGGGGGTGCTAAGGGATTAAACCCAGGGCCTCATACATGCCGGGTAAGTGCTATAGCCCCGGCCCAGATGTTTTTTTTTTTTTTTTAAGTTGTAGATGGACAATACCTTTATTTTATTTATTTATGTGGTGCTGAGGATTGAACCCAGTGCCTCACACATGATAAGCAAGCCCTCTACCACTGAGCCACAACCCCAGCCCCTGGCCCAGATGTCTTTTAATGGGTGAACAGTTAAATAAATTATGGTAGCTCCCTCTACAACATATGATACTATTCAGCAATGAAAAGGAACAAGGTAATGATAAACACAAGTTGGATGAGTTTTCAGAGGATTATGCTCAGTGAAAAAAGCCATCCCCAAAGGTTACATTATATAATATGAACATGACATTGTAAAAATGGAGAACAGGTAGGTTAGTGGCTTCCAATTGTCAGGAATAGGGTTGAGGGTAGAGGAAGGTTTGTGTTGTTATAAATGGACAACAAAAGAGATTCTAGTGGTGAGGGAATGTTCTGTATCTTAGCTGTATCAATATCTGTATACTAGTTTTGGTTATTATGAATAATGAAAAGTGTCAATATTTTATCATCCTTTGATAATCCTTCATTTTCATATTTACTCCCAAGAAGTCAAAAGGTAAGATTCTCTCAAACTATTTTTTTTTCAGTATTAGGGATTGGGACCTAGGGCCTCATGCATGCTAGGCAAGCACTCTACCCCTGAGCTACATCCCCAACCCTTTTTGTTTTATTTTGAGATAAGGTCTTACTAAGTTGCTCAGGCTGACTTTGAATTTAAGATTCTCCTGCCTTATCTTCTCTGGTAACTGGGAATACAGGTACTTAGCCCAATAATTCTTTAGGTTGACTGTAATCATCATGTTTCCAAGCATTTATTTATTAGTTTTGTAGGCCTTAACCCTGATTACCTTTGCCCTTCAGTGTTCAAAAAATGTGATAAGGGCTAGAGATGTGGCTCAGTGGTAGAGCATTTGCCTAGCACATCCAAGGCCCTGAGTGTTTGATGTTCAGCATCACACACACAAAAAAACAAAAACAAACAAACAAAAAAACAAGGATATGTTTAACAAAATTTTGTAAACATCTATGATATAATAAATTTTAGAAAAGATGGTTCTAGAGCCTGGAATGGTGGCTCACACCTATAAGCCCAGCAACTCAGGAGGCTGAAGCATGAGAATCGCAAGTTTGAGGCCAGTCTTAGCAATGTAACTTAGTGAGAACCTGTCTTAAAGAAAGGGCTAGGGATGTAGCTCAGTGGTACAGTGCCCCATCCCTTATACCAAAAGAAAAGAAAAGATGATTCTATAACTTTTATAGACTTCACTTCATTCAAGTAAAGAAAAAAAAAACACTACTAGTGAAAAGTTATTGGAAACAAGTCTATGCCAATAAGCCAGTAAGCTTCAGGAAGAAAGAAAAAAATATCCAAACTTAGATGGAAAAATCAGTAGTATACAATATTAATCAAAGCAAAGATTTACATTAATAGCAGAGTAGTAATAAATGAAATGTTACTTTGTCACTATCACCTCTAACTCATTAGCTCATCTGTAATTAAACATTTAATACTGACACTTTCTTTTTTTTTTTAAAGAAAGAGAGAGAGAGACAGAGAGAGAGAATTTTAATATTTATTTTTTAGTTCTCGGTGGACACAACATCTTTGTTTGTATGTGGTGCTGAGGATCGAACCCGGGCCGCACGCACGCCAGGCAAGCGCGCTACCGCTTGAGCCACATCCCCAGCCCTAATACTGACACTTTCCATTATTCATAATAACCAAAACCAAAAGAATGTAAATATTTATAAGTTAATAGATAAGCAAAATATAGTACATATATACACAACAGAATATTGTTCAGCCATAAAATAATGAAATACTAATACCTGTTACAATGTGAGTGAACTTGAAACAATTATGTTGAGGGAAATAAGAAAGACATGAAAGATCACATGCCATGATTTCATTAATATAAAAGTGCAGAACAGGGGCTGGATGCAGTGGCACATGACTGTAATTCCAGTCACTTGGGAGGCTGAGGCAGGACGATCAGAAGTTGGAGACCAGCCTGGGCAAGTTAGTCTGTCTCAAAATTAAAAAAAAAAAAAAAAAAAAATTATATATATATAAAGGGCTGGGGATGGAGCTCAGTGGTAGAGTGTCTCTGATCAAACCCCCAATACTGCAAAAAGAAGGGGAAAAAGTTCAGAATAGGGAAATTTATGGAGATAGAAAATAGATTAGTTAGTGGTTGCTTAAGGTTGGGGAGCTGGGGAAGGTGATGATAGCTAAAGAGTGTGAAATTTCTTTCTGAACTGATAAAAACTAACTTGAGAATTGGGCTGGAGATATAGCTCAGTTGGTAGAGTGCTTGCCTTTACATGTACAAGGCCCTGGGTTCAATCCCCAGCCCCACAAAAAAAAAAAAAAAAAAAAAAACTTGAGAATTGATTGTGGTGTGGTTGTACATATCTTGGAATATACTAAAATCTATCAAATTGTATACTTTAAGTACATAGTATGATCTCAATAAAGCTGCTAAAAACATGAAAATATTAATGTCCTAATTTCGTCTTTGACTCCAAAATTAAGTAGTTCTTACGGTGAAAGTGCTAGCCATACCATGAACTCATAACCATTCATTTAAAACAGCTAAAAGGTAAACAAAACCAAGAAAGCCATTTGGTTAGTCTTCCCACAGGTTTGACTTTTATGTATTTTATTCAATGTGATCCATAAGTCACTGACTCACTGATTCGTTTTTTTTTTTTCTTTTCTTTTCTTTTTGGTGTTAGGAATGGAACCCTGCATGCTAAGCACATGCTTTACTATTGAGCTACACACCCAGAACTCCAATTTAATCTTTATCAGCAAGGACAATTCATGGGCATCCATTTCTCCCTCTTTCAAGTATTTATATAGTCAGCCTGCAGACTCCATATTCATGGGTTCAACCAACAGCAGACAGAAAATATTCAGAACAAAATTGTGTGTACTGAAAACATAATTTTTTCTATCCATTATTCCCTAAACAGACAGTATAACAAATATTTATGTAGCATTTACATTGCACTAGGTATTAAGTAATCTAGAGATATGGAAGTATATGGGAATGCTGGAGATGTAGCTCAGAGGTAGAACATATGATTAGCATTCAAGAGGCCCTGGATTGGATTCCCTGTACCGCCTCTGTAAAAGGCACCTCTCAACAAACAACAACAAAAACCTGCATGGGAGGATATATGCAGCTTATGTGGAAATACTATGTGATTCTTAATAAGGGACTTGAGCATCCATGGATTTTGATATTACAGATGGGGTTCCTGGAACTAATCCCCTGTGGATAGGAAGACCTACTGTATGCCAGACCCCTGTGAAGGAGCTAGGAAAATGGAGCTTTTCCTCAGGGTTTATTTCTTTGATTCCCTAGAAATACAGTTCTTTACCATGGTACATGACAGGATTTTTTTTTTTTTTTTTTTGGTGGTGGTACTGGGGATCGAACCCAGGGCCTTGTTTATGCAAGGAAAGCACTCTACCAACTGAGCTACATCCCCAGCCCCATAACAGGAATTTTTTAATGCCCTTGAAGAAAACCATATACAGTTGACAGTACATTGTTTTGAGGCCCTCCTACCAGATGAAACAAATATCAGGTTTGAAATTCCAGGTTTGTCTGTCCTATTTAATGTCTGTGACAATCATGAAGTTCAAGGCAGAAAACGAATGCATAAGCTATAACTGTGGTTACTTGGTATTATCTGCGAATCAGAAAAAAAAAAGACAACAGCACTCTGTACAACAAAAAGTCTGAGCACTGCTTGCATAAGTAATGGCAAATAGATATTGTTTTTAGGGCTTCTGCATACATGGATATTTCCACAGCTGCAGAACAAACTACTACAGAAGTACATGCTGTGCACAACATCTACAATTTAGTAAAGCTGGAAAGAATTTTATTTTTGTAAAAACTAAATGGGGTGTGGCTCATTTTCTTGCCAAAGGGCTATTTTATTCCAAGACACTGGTGTCTGCTGACCTTCATTTATAGGTTGAGCAATGTTCTATTTAAGTAAAAGTAACTCATAGTGGTCTCTTTTTTAGATGCAATAATTATTGCAAAGAAATAACAATGTTTAAATGTGATTTGTTCTTAGTTTAGATTTGATTATATTGGGTTATAATTGAATGTCTTTGTTCACACAAGGTTTAAATTTAGAAATTATTTTATGTTAAGAAAAAAGGGGGCTGGGGATATAGCTCAGTGGTTAAGTGCTTAAGTTGCATGCCTGAGGCCCTGGGTTCAATCCCCAGTACTCCCCCCCCACCGCACAAAACAGCTACATTTAGATTCATTTTCTATGCATAAGAATATTTTTAGGTTTCATGAAAACCAATATTACTTTTCTGTCTTTCTCTTCTACTACATTGCAGGAGTATGTTATCTATTTGTAGCATCTAACAGTCTTCATTCAACTTTTGTTAGTTGAATAGATGATGAAACCATTCACAGACTAAGGTTTTATTCATATTACCCCTTCAGTTAACTATTACTCCATGTGTACTTAGTACTATCTCAATATGTACTTAAGAATCTGGGGCACTTTTTAAAGTTTCCCTACGTTTACTCTATCAATGGCCTACAGGCTTTCTTTTATATAATTCTTATATATTTTAAGGTACTTAATCTGACATATCAATCTTCCTTTCATCCTGATGCAAATCTCTGGTTAGGGAAGTTTTTCCCCTTCTGCTAGCATCTATAAATATCTTCTATCTTGCTTTTTTCTGAGGGTCAACAAAAGCTGGAATGGTTTGATTTAGGATAAGATACCAAAATGCATGGGTTGGCTTGTGTTTTTGAATATGTAAATCTGTCAACAATTTTTTGTTATCTATATTTAATGATAACTTGACTATTTGTTTTTTAAATTATTATAAGATGAAATATAAAATTTTAACTATTCTTAACCACTTGCAAAAATGATTCAACTTTAGCTCTAAACTGGAGATGCACAAACGGCTTAAAATATTTGTTGAATATGCCAGTATCTGTCATAATTTCCTGATTTTGCTTTTGAAAACCTCCACCAGAGGGAATAATGGGAATCAAGTTTAAGATTAATGTTTTGGATTCACCCTTTTTAAAAACAATGTTTATTTTTTTAGTTGTAGTTGGACACAATATCTTTATTTTATTTATTTATTTTTATGTGGTGCCGAAGCTCAAACCCAGGGCCTCACACGTGCTAGGCGAGCACTCTACCACTGAGCCACATCTCAGAAATAATATTGATGTAATTTATTTATTTTTTTAATTTTTTTTAGCTGTAGTTGGACACAATGTCTTTATTTTTTATGGTGCTGAGGATTGAACCCAGTGCCTCACACATGTGAGGTGGGTGCTCCACCAATGAGCTACAGCCCCAGCCCGATAATACTGATGTAATTTATAACCCTCTACTTCCCCAGCATTTTAAGTTTTCACTATTTTCTTCTTTCTCCTATTTTTTCTCTAAAAGTATACTTTATAAACATCACATTTTTATTCTTTCTATTATTGTAGTAACACTGAAAAACTTGAAGCTTTCTCCCTTCCCCTCAAAAATCAGGAATCAACATTACCTATTTTATTTTATCTTTATTTAAGCTATATTTATTAGTGGCAATGAGTTTATAATGGTGTCTGTAACTTATTAAGAGTCATGTTTCCAATTTTCCTTTGAAGGAGAGCAAAGTTCTTTAGACTATTGGATGGCATATCCTCACAAAAGGATGACTTAAATGATAAACAGGTTTCTGAGCTAAGCAAAGAAGCTCTTTTATCCCAGAACATTGCCAAAATCCTCTATATTTACAATGAAAACAATGGAAAGCAATAGTTTCACAATGCCATTAAATAAAATAGAAATAAACTATTTTATTTATTTTTAATGGTGATACTTAGGTTTTGAATTAGAGGAAAGTAAAGAGGGCTGAGTGGAGCAGTGCACAGGACTCAGGAGGCTGAGGCAGGAGGATCTGAATTCAAGGACAGCCTCAGCAAGTTAGCAAGATATTGTCTCAAAATAAAAATGAAATAAAATTTAAAAAGGACTGGGATGTAGCTCAGTGGCAAAGCACCCCTGGATTTAATCCCAAGTACCAAAATAAAATGAAGAGGAGAATTATCTGTAGGATCATCTAAGACAATATTAACAAGCCTGTAAATGGGACCATTAAATTCTAAGAACAGTGAAAAGCAAGTGATATTATTCCCATATTTTAGATGGAGAAATTGATGTAGGGGGGTTAAGAAATCTCCCAGATACCAAAGCCATTGAAACTCACATTTTATGCTAAAATAATTCTATGAAACAGCACATACATGATCCGAGAGTGGGGGAGGGGAAGGGGAAGGGGACGAGTTGTTGAGTCAGGCAAACTTTAA
This sequence comes from Marmota monax, assembly GCF_021218885.2. NCBI lineage: Eukaryota > Metazoa > Chordata > Mammalia > Rodentia > Sciuridae > Marmota > Marmota monax. The sequence continues at coordinate 13,376,361 of NW_026694552.1, read as the reverse complement.
TGTTACTTCTGGATCATCATTGAATTCCCAGACCAACAGGGTCCTTAATAAGGCTGGTAAACTGGAAGAAGGATAAAAATACCAAGGAAGGATCTATGAAGCAGTATAGGATAAGTTTAGGCATGCAGTGTACAAGCCATTCAAATATACAAAAGGTTTGTTAAGTCACATGTTTGTAAGGTAGAGAGTCACCATAGGTACTGAAATCAGTCACAAAGTGGCATTATCAGAATTTTTACCACTATCAGACCTGTTTTTTTAATATTATTTAAGCAACCTAAATGAAATATAAAAGTTATTGAGTTTAGCTCAGAGCTTACTTAGTGACATCAAAGTAATTTAAGAAATCAATAGTGTAGGCATAGTGATACAGTCCTCTAAACCCAGAGACTTGGGAGGCTGAGGCAGGAGAATAGCAAGTTTGAGGCCAGCCTCAACAAGATGACAAGATTCTGTCTCCAAATAAAAAAGAGAAGGGGCTGGGATATAACTGAGTGGTAGAGTGCCCCTGGTTTCAATCCCTAGTACCCAAAACTCTCCCTGCAAAAAGAGACCAATAGTCTGAGATAAAAGGACCTATTAACAGTCACCTAACCAATTCCAGGATAAAGTCTTAAGGATACTGAATGTTTATGGGCACAAATAACCTTTGTATACTTGAACTGAGTTTTATAGCAACCTGAAATATAAAGGCTACTTAAAACAAATCTGTCCCGTCCCCCATTAATAGTTCCTTTTCAAAAAACAGAACTTCCTATGATTGTACACCCCCCGTACGGGGAGCCCATCAAAAATCCAGAAGAAGTATCAACTGTAACATGCAAATATTTTAATTTTCCAAATTCTGGCAAGTGTGTGACGTCCATCTGCCAAATATGGTTAGGTATCAATCCTCTAGGATTGACTCCAAGATTAACTTGTGGTAAAAAGGTCACACAATTTTGACATTGTTTTATTATTTGTCTAGCTTGTTCCTTAGTTATTTTAAAATGCTTTTGTAAAGTATTAGCATTGACATGGAACTTTTTATGAAAATTTATAGCTTCTTCTAGTGTAGAGAAAATATGTATGTCATGTGTAGTTTTATCTGCTAAATCATTGCCCAAACTAAGGGCTCCAGGCAATCCTGTATGTGCCCTGATATGTCCTATAAAGAATGGATCTTTTCTGTCCCAGATTAGACTTTGTATAGTGAAAAGCAAAGAGAAAACAGTAGAAGAAGGGGAAATCCTACCAGCATCTTCAAGAGATATTATAGCATTAACTACATACTGACTATCAGAAAATAAATTAAATACAGAATCTTTAAACATCACAAAAGCTTGTAAAACTGCATTAAGCTCTACCTTTTGAGCTGATTGTTTGGGTACTAAAAATGTAAAAGTTTGATCAGGGGTAACTACTGCTGCTGTACCATTATTTGACCCATCAGTGAATATATTTGGAGCATTCATGATAGGTGTTTTTCTTGTCATTTTTGGAAAAATTACAGGATGCAATGACCAAAAAGACAATAAAGGATTAGATGGTAAGTGGTTATCAAATGAAACATTAGATTTGCACATGATTATTGCCCAAGTATTTAACTCATTAGCTAACTCATCAATTTGATTCATAGTATATGGAGTAATAATTTTATTGGGAGAAATTCCAAACACTCCCTTTGCTGCTTTTATTCCTTTGAGTATTAATTGTCCTACAGCCTCAGGATACCTAGTAAGAATAGTGTTAGGAGAATAAGATAAATGTATCCATAATAATGGACCTTCTTGCCAAAATACTCCTGTAGGAATATTTTGTGTTGGTAGTACAATAAATAATAAAGGCAAACTTATATCAATTCTATCCAAATGCATATTTTCCATATATGTTTCAATGATTTTTAATGCCTTTCTTGCTTCAGGCGTTAACATTCGGGGTGAATTTGGATCTGATGGACCTTTTAGGAGATCAAATAAAGGTCCCAACTCTCCTGTTGGTATACCTAAATAAGGCCTTATCCAATTTATGTCTCCTAATAACTTTTGAAAGTCATTAAGTGATTTGAGTTGATCTACTCGTATTTGAATTTTTGGTGGACGGACCATGGTTGAGGATAATAGAACTCCTAAATAATTAATTGGAAAATTTAATTGTACTTTATCTATTGCTATCTCTAGAGTATAATTTTTTAATAAGTTTGTAAGTGTGGCATAACATTCTAGCAATGTGTTTTTATCTTTGTGTGCTAATAATACATCATCCATATAGTGAAATATTTGTAGTTCAGGATTTTGATTTCTAAGTGGCTGGATTACTTTGTTAACATAAATTTGACACATAGTTGGGCTGTTAGCCATCCCTTGAGGGAGTACTTTCCATTCATATCTCTGATCAGGACCTTCATGATTCAGTGCAGGGATAGTAAATGCAAAACGTGGACTATCCTCAGGATGAATTGGAATTGAAAAAAAAAACAATCTTTAATATCTATAACTAAAACATACCAGGTTTTTGGCAAAGCAGACAACTGAGGAATCCCTGATTGAGCAGGTCCCATAATAACCATCTCATTATTAATGGCTCTTAAATCTTGCAATAATCTCCATTTACCAGATTTCTTTTTGATGACAAAAATGGGAGTATTATGGGGAGATACAGAAGGTTGTATATGTCCTTCTGCTAATTGTTGTTTGACCAGGTCATGGGCTGCTTGTATCTTTTCTTTAGTCAGGGGCCACTGAGGAACCCATACTGGTCTTTCTGATTTCCAAGTAATTTTTATTGTCTCAGTGGCCCTTTCTGAAAATCCAACCCATGTCTGTCTGTTCCTTGATCTATTTGTATTGGTGCTGCTATACCTTGTTCTTGTTTTTCTAATCTTTTTCCTTTCCTAAAACCTTGTCTAGTCATAATAGTGGGTGCATTTTGGTTGATGTTATTTGTTAATGTCAAACCTAATTGATCTAGGACATCTCGTCCCCATAAATTTACGGGAAGATGATCCAATACATATGGCTGTATAGTTCCTTCACATCCTTCAGGATCCTTCCAATCTAATACCATTGCACTTCTATGGGGATTAGTTGCCACTCCTAGGCCTCGAAGCGTTTGAGTGGCTTGTTGTAATGGCCAATGTTTTGGCCATTCTTGACGAGAGATGATGCTAAGGTCTGCACCTGTATCCAGTAGCCCATTAAATTCATGTCCTTGAATATTTAGTTTTAGCATGGGGCGAGAATCTAAATTTAAAGAAAGCATAGCCCAATCTACACCTGTGGAGCCTAATCCCTTGGAACCTCTTTCTACAGTACGACTGGAAAATTTATCATGTAGGCTGGGTATTATTAGTAACTGTGCTATTCTATCTCCTGGTGAAATTACTGATATACCCTTTGGAGAACTGGCTATAATTTTTATTTCACCTTCATAATCGGGATCAATTACCCCAGGACTTATCATAAGTCCTTTTAGAGTAGAAGAGCTGCGTCCCAATAATAAGCCTACTGTTCCTTTGGGAAGAGGTCCTTTCACCCCTGTGGGAATGATTTGAACTCCCATCTCTGGAGTTAGTACTGCTCTGGCGGAGGCGCAGATGTCCAACCCTGCGCTCCCTCTGGTTTGTCTGATGAGGGATCTGATGGACAATGTGTCCTGGGCACTACCCTGATGGGGTTGCTGGGTTCCTCCAGTGCTCCGTATATTTGTGGTTTTGGGCCCCGGAGCATTGGGCCCCCCTGTCCGTTTTTTGGCAATGGAGCCCAATGCCTTTCTCCACGATATCGTGGATAAACACCTGGTCCTTGTTCGTTTTTTGATAATGGAGTACCCTCTATGGTGGTTTGAGAACGGCATTCATTAGCCCAATGTCTCCCTCTACGGCATCGTGGGCAAATACCTGGTATTCTACTCCTTTGATACCTAGTTTTGTTAAACCCTCCTCCAATGGGGCAATTCCTTTTAAAATGTCCTGTTTGTTCACAATTGTAGCATGTTCTTGGCCTGGCATCTAAAGCCTGTTTTACTGCAGCTGCCACAATTTGCCCTTGTTCATTAATGTCTCTGGCATCTAAAGCCTGTTTTACTGCAGCTGCCATGACTTGCTCTTGTTCATTAATGTCTCTACATAATTTAATATATGTGTTTAAATCTTCATGTTTCCATGGTCTAATGATATCTCTGCACCAACGATTTGCTTGCTCATAAGCCAGGTGTTTTAGTAATGGCATTGCTTGTTCTGTATTCCCAAAAACTCTGGTAGCTGTTTGAATAAGCCTATCTACAAATTCAGCATAAGGTTCATTAGCTCCTTGTATTACCTTAGATAATTGACCTTGTAAACCTCCATGTCCTTGTAAAGTCTTCCATGCCTTAATTGCATCTGCAGCAATTTGTGCGTATACGCCAGGATCATATGCAATTTGTTGCTGCTGATCCTCATAAGGTCCCTTTCCTAACAACATATCTAGATTTCTCTGAGGATAACCAGCTGCTGCATTTCGCCTAGCCGTCTCCTTGCAAAATTCCTCATTGGCAACCTTCCGTAACAGGTATTGTCCTCCATTTAGCACAGCTTTACACATATTAGCCCAATCTGCTGGCGTCATGTTCAAGTTGTTAATGGATTCGACCATGCTTACAGTGAAGGGTGCTTGAGGACCATAGGTTGTTACAGCCTCTTTTAGCTGCTTCACTGTTTTGAAATTTAAAACTTGGTAAAATCGCTGCCCTCCTGCCTCAAATACAGGGCATGTTAATATTTGAGACCTTGTCTCAGGATCCCAACTATCAACTGCGGGGGTTGGGGGCCTCCCAGCATATGGAGGTGGCACTGTTAGTTGGACACTTACGCCCTCTGGTGATAGAAAGGTGTTAGTAGCAGTCTCCTGTAGAGGTGGTGCTGTTGGTTGGACACTTACACCCTCTGGTGATAGAAAGGTGTTAGTAGCAGTCTCCTGTTGTAACTTTCCCCCTGATGGCTTTTTCTGTTTTACACTTTCTTTCTCTGTCTGACTAGCTTGAGAGGCCTTCTCTTTTACTTGAATCTTTTCCTCTATCTGACTAACTTGAGAGACCTTCTCTTTTACTTGAATCATTATGTCTTCTCCTTCCTCTACCATTGTCTGAACTGAAGGCTTTGGACTAAGCAAACAAGATACGAATGTCCACAATGGCAATGTGCCAACTGGCAGAGTCCCTGGGCTTTTCTTTTCTATTCTTTTTAAATCTTCACCATGATGGTTCCATTGTGATATATTTAACAACTCCTCCTTAAAAAGCCATGGGCTACATTTTTGTATTGTATCAACATATGCCCTGATTGTTCTTGATTTTACTGAGATGCCTCCTTCCTCTAACAATTTACTTAACACTCTTTCAGTTTGTTTTTTACTAATTTCTGATCCCGTATTTCTACTATAATACAACCCAACAAGATAACGCCTAACAAAACTGAAACTGAGTGAAACAAAATTGGAACAACACAAAATCATTATAATAGCCTCCTGAAATGTCCATCCGTCCTTTCTCCCTATCTGTTCCTCAGATGTAAGCAGTTTTTCTTCCATCTTACACATCTCCAGGGACAGGCAACTTAAAACAAAAGTGAAACAAAATAACAAAAGAAGAATCTTAAAATGGCTACCCATCCTCTCGCCCTGCCCTCAGGGGCGAGCAGTTCACTTACCCTCAGTCGCTCCCCGTGCGAGCCACCAAATGCCGCAGTCTGGCTGGGCACAATCAGGAGCCACTTGTCAAAAGAAACTAACTTTATTTTTAGAACCACACACGACAAACAAAATAGTCTCTCAGGAAAAACCCTCAGAGCCTCAACTGCCACCACCGGCTTTCCCCAAGCCTCTCTCTCCCACACAAGCTTCTCTCCACCTCCCACAATCCTCCTGCTCTTGAGGCCGATTGGCTGGGTCACGTGGGCGGAGCCAAAAAAGTCCCCCAATGAGCAGCTCCGTGGTCTGAAAGGGCAGGGAAACAGTCCAATGAGCATCACCGCAGAGGAGCCAATCAGCTAGATGTTGCTGGGGCCGAGGAGCCAATCAGCTAGATGTTGCTGGGGCTGCTGTGAGCCAATCATCAGCCAGCAGCTGGAAGTTTGCTGGCAGCTGGAAGTTTGCTGGGGCCCCTTTGGCTGTGGCTCTCAACAAAAAAACAGAACTTCCTATGATTGTACACCCCCACAGGCTTCTACTTCATCCTGCTGTGCACCTGTTAACTAAATCATAGGAAACCAAAATATTTCCAAGACATATACTTTACCCAAACCAGTTCCAGTTTAGAGTCATATATGAGATGATACACTACAGAAAGAATAGCCTATAGCGTTGTTTTATTTTTGGTTTTCCAGTGCCACTACTTGAAATCAAGGGTCAAAGATAGAGCCTTGAATGTTAGTTAGGCAAGGGCCCTCCCACTGAGCTAGACCCCCAGCCCAAGGCAATCTTTTTTTTTTTTTAAGTCAATGTTTAAATTTCTAGACTATCAAAGGCATTCATCTTTAAAACAATCTTGGCAATTTATCTTCTAAGAAATAAAGCTGCAAAATTATTTTTGCCCAAGGATATTCACAGAAACATTATTAATAAACTCTGGTAACAACTTACATATCCAACAACCCCAAATTAGTGAAATAAAAATTATGAAATATCCATTATAGAGCATACTATACAGTGACTGTTAAATATCTTTTAAAATGTTTAATTACTAGCTGGGCACAGTGACACATGCCTGTAATCCCGGCTGCTCAGGAGGCTGAGGCAGGAGGATTGCAATTTCAGTCAGCCTCAGCAACTTAGCAAGGCCCTAAGCAACTTGGGGAGACTCTGTCTCTAAATATAAAAAGGGTTGGGGGATATAGGTCAGTGGTTAAGTGCCCCTGGGTTCAATCCTTGGGACAAAAAAAGTTTAATTACTCAAAAACATATTATCAATGTAATAAATTAAAAGAACATGGGCTGGGGCTGTAACTCAGTGGTAGAGTGCTTGCCTAGCATGGGAGAGGCCCCTAGATTCAATCCTTAGCCCAAAAAAAAGAAGAAAGAAATCATATTGTATATATAGTTTGTGTATTATTCTCTTTTCTTTCTTGTGGTAGAGGTGGAATCCAAGGCCTCACACATGCTAAGCAAGTGCTTTACCACTGAGCTATATCCCCAACCTCCAATTTAAAAAAATACGTCCCTCAGTCCATGTGAAATAAATACATAAGATTATGAGCAGGTAGTATCATTATTTTCTTCTTTATAAACTCTTTTGTTTTACTCTAATTTTTATAATGATCATGTATTTTTTTAAATTTAAAGTGATTAAAAATATCTTAAATATTACTTAACATAATTTCCTAGTAGATTGACCAATTCATACATATTGATTAGAGCAATAAGATGTGTCCTAGTAACAATTTCATATCATTTTAACCTCTGGGCAAACACTTTTCAGTCTACAATAGTAATTTTCCCTGACCTGAAATACCAGCCTAAAAATATCAAAAAGAAGAATAAGTGGCAAAAATGGGAACACAAGCAAGTTAAGAAATACAGCATAAAAGCTTAAAAATTATACTTGTGTTGGCTGAGGGTGTAGCTTAGTGATAGAACATGTATTTAATATGCATGAGGCTCTGGGTTCCATCTCCAGCACTAAAAATTATACTCATCTATGAAAGACAGTGAATTATGCAAGTATCAATAGCAGAAATGTCAATCTAAGTGCAATACTACGTAATTAGAACATATGATTTACAACACAATAATGAATATTCAAATCTATCACACTGCTCTAACATTCTATTTTATAGAGGAAAAATTTTAATTTTATTTTTACATATTATATAATAATATAACTTTATATACCTATATACATATGCATACATATTCATGTACCTGCATCATAGTTTGAGAATCAAAGTTCTATTTTCAGTGAATGGGTTAAAATATTTAATTTTTTTTTCTATTAAATCTTTTAAACCAGAGATGAGAGAAATAAGAAATCAGACTTTACAAAAGAAAATGGTAATAGTATAATAAACCCACTCTTTAGAACTAGTTATATGATATCTGATATTTTCCAAAGTCATTTAAATCAGGGCTTTTGGCTTATTTCACTTTACTCAAAATCACTTGACCGATGTTTCAACAAATATTATCAAGTGGAATTTAAATTAACAAAATGTAAAGTAAAATAATGCAAAGAATTAGAGTTATAGAACCACTATATAATTGACAAGATGAAAATAAATATTGGAAATTAATTCCAAGTTAACAGTTTTGAGGATGGAGGTTGAAAATTACCTCAGAATTTATCCAGTTCAACATGTTTATTTTTTAAAAGAAAAGTTACATTAACTTCTCACATTTCCCATGTTATTCATGACTTACCATTAGAGATTATCTCTTCCTTTTGTGATTTTCCATACCTTCACCTTGTCCTTTTTTAGAATGCAATTATGAAGAGAAACACTTGATTTTTCGTAAGCATTTTTACACAATATGGGTAATTATAAAACTAAGAATGAAGTATGATAAGTCAATAGACTCTGTAATGATTACCAATGAAGAGCAAATCTGCTTAGTAGTTTATTAATAAGGGAAAAAATTACTGAGTTAATGGCTTTAAAAGGTGAGGGAAGAAATATAAAAAGTATACATGTAGAATTTGATTCTCTTGCCATCAACTACTTCTTAGTTTTCATTATGTTACGTCTTACTTTATTTTGCCTTTGTTTATAGAACTGGATGGCTGAAGAACATTTACAAAGTAAAAAAACATGGCATGACTTTTTTCGTCCAATGCTGGGAATGAAACTCAGGGTCTCATGCCTGCTAGGTAAGTGCTCTACCTCAGCCTCTCTGAAAACTTATTCAAGTGTTAGAGATGCTATGATATATTACTACAGTACTTTGAATTTATATAGCACCTGTCTGCTAAAGAGCCAAGGCTTCACATAGCTCACTTTCCTTTCAGCATTCCTGTGAAATGCATAGATTAGAAACAGATGGCTTAAAAATAAAGCACAATCCAGATATGACCACAGAGAACGTCAGTGATTTACTGAAGATGACCTATGTGTCCAGACTGCAGAGGACTAAATGACCCCGGATTCCACATCCAATGCCTTTTCCAATAAACAACACTACCTCTTTATTGAACACATTTCAGAGGCCAGCCTCACTAACTTTGTAAGACCCTTAGCAACTTAGTGAGGCCTTGTGTCAAAATAAAAAACCTGAAAGGACAAAATGGGCCAAAAAACTAAACAAACGCTTCTCCTAAGAAGAAACACAAATGACCAACACATATATTATTTAAAAAGTTCAACATCTTCAGCAATCAGGGAAATATAAATCAAAACCACTCTGAGATTTCATCTCACTCCAGTCAGAATAATACAATACAAATAATAACAAATGCTGGTGAGTACGTGGGGGAAAATAATACACTCATACTTTGTTGGTGGGACTGCAAATTAGTACAACCACTCTGGAAAGCAGTATGGAGATTCCTCCAAAAACTAGGGATGGAACCACCATATAACCCAGGAATCCCACTATTCAGTATATCCAAAATATCTAAAATCAGCATCATGATGAAAGCATATCAATGTTTATAGCTGTGCAATTCACAATAGCCAAGTTAAGGCACCATCTCAGATGCCCACCAACAGATGAATGGTAAAGAAAATGTGATATATATACACAATAGAGTTTTACTCAGTTATAAAGGTGAATGAATCATGTCATTTGCTTGTAAAAGGATGGATCTGGAGAAAATCATGCTAAGTGAAATGAGCCAGACCCAGAAAGTCAAGGGTTGAATATTTTCTCTCATATGCAGAAGCTAGACCTAAATAAGCAAGGTAGGGACATAGGGGAATCCCATGAAAATTGGAGACCAAGGGAGTAGAGGAAAGGGATTGTGAGGAAGGGAGGAGGGATGGGGAACCAGAATGGTGGAATGAAACTGACCAAACTATCATATGTACACATATGAATATACCACAGTGAATTTCATCTTTATGTATATCCATAATGCACTAATTAAAAATAAAATTATAGGTAAATAGAAGACAGACTGGTAGAATAGAGGAAAGGGAATGGGGGAAAGAGGAGAGGAGGAAAAGAGTAAGTGCTAGGGACTGAAACAGAGCAAATTAAATTCCATGCTTGTATAATTATGTCAAAATGAACCTTGATATTATGTATAACTAAAATGCACTAAAAGAAAGGATTAGAGATGTTGCTCAGTGGTAAAGTGTTGCTGGGTTCAATCTCCAGTGCCCAAAACAAAATAAAACAAAACCCCAGCCAACCAAAAAGTCCTTGAGCCAGTCCTCATTTCATAAATGTGAAAATGCTTGGTGTCTGCCACATGTATATACCCAATGTTAGTCATCAATAAAATAATTTTAAGTGACTTTCTCAAGGTCAAACTATGAGTCAGTGGCAGAGTCATGTATAGAATCTAGCTCCTCTGAGGCCAAGTCCAATATACCGCCCCTTAGCATTTTCATAAAACAGCAATTCTTCTTCGTCCCTAAAAATGGTTTATACTTAAATTTTTTGACTCCTAAAAATATAGCAAAATTCAATATTATTAAATTTATTGTGAGGGCTGGGGCTGTAGCTCAGTGGCAGAGTGCTTGCCTAGTATGTGTGAGGCACTGGGTTCGATTCTCAGCACCACATAAAAATAAAGGTGTTGGTCCATCTACTAAAATTTTTAAAAAATTTATGGTGAATAATTTGAAACTGTCTCACCTGTATAGCTAAAATAAATTGACTAAAGTATGATGACAACTTCTCCCAAGACCAATATATAACTAACTGAAAACAGTTAGTCATGACCACTGGTATCTAAACAAGCTTCCAACATTGTAATGCATCCAAAAAGCTTTCGAAACCTCCAAAAAATTGAACAAATTGGTTTATCACTCTCTAGAATAATTATAGACTCAAAACATGACCTATTTTCTTCTAACCCAAGTTTTATTATTTTCACAGATCAAATTTTTCCCCTCTGCATAACTTTGTATCAAAAGAAAAACTGTTATATGAATAAGTCACAAATGATTTCAAAAACAGATACCGAAACTGCACTGTATCGATAACATTCATGTTCAAATTTTATTTTATACCAGATACTTTTAGAATCTACACCACCAACAAAAAAGGTTTGCCATGTACATTCCACCTACATTATGCCAGATCAAATGAAAAAGCAGCCATGTCTTTATTATATGTGCTAAGAATATTATGTCAGTAAATTTTGCAGAAAGCCAAGCTGAAATAATGCTTAAAAGAATACAGAAGGGGACTTTCTTCTTTTTCCCTGTCAGCTTCACCAAACAGAATCACTTTAGTGCTCAAGCACCATGGTCAAGCTGTCCTTTCTTTTCAGCAACAGTCATACTGTTTGCCTAGGAGCAAAATTTCATTGGGTTTCTGATAATACCCTGGATACTGACATTCTGCCAGTATAAATAGTCCCGGTCAAGTCTAATGTGTGTATAACCACTGGTAGAAGAGACTTAATCTCACTCAAAATATTACTCAGTAGTTATAATTAATCCTTCTACCCCAAAAGCCATAAGTCTAGTCATTTTTAGCAATTGAATCTGAAGAGTATCAGACTAGAGACTTTGCACTCTTAATGTTGATCATCATGACCTAGCAGAATGTATTTGGCTCCCTACCCCAGGTAAAGAAAGCAGTTGACATCTGGCCAGGTTTAACAGTAGAAATTAAGAATTAGGCTCACTATCCTCTAACTTTATTAAAATTTGGGCTCAATTTGATTGTATCATTAAAACATGAAGTCAACAATATTGAGGGTGGTTTTGTGTGTTTGTGTGTTTAGTGCTGGGGATGGAAACCATGGTCTAATGTTTGCTAGACAAATGCTCTACCAATGAGCTCTTGGGGGTGGTTTTAAATGCATGGGAATCCCAAGGCAGTGAAATGCTGTGGACTAAAGCCTAATGATGATTCTTTTCTTTTTTGGTATAGGACATCAAACTCAGGGGCATTTTACCACTGAGCTACATCCCAGCCCTTTTTGAGACAGAGTCTTACCAAATTGCTTAGAGCTTAAGTTGCTGAGGATGGCCTTAAACTTGTGATCCTCCTGCCTCAGCCTCCCAATTGCTGGGATTACAGGCATGCCTCACTATGCCCTGCCAATGATTCCATATGGTTAGGATCTCATAACATTTAAAAAATAATTCTTGGGACTAGGAGTGTAGCTCAGTGATAGAGCACTAGACTGCTAGTAGGAGGCTCTAGGTTTGATCCCCAGTGCCAGAAAAAAAAAAAAAAAATCTTATCTCTCTACCACTGTAGCCTAGTGGGGTGGTAGTATCCCACTTTTTATATTTTAAGGTTAAACATTTATTAGCTCAATCTAAAATTATATTGTCATCTCATTTCCACTAGGGGGGGTCTATCCACCAGTGTAGTTAACTCTAGTAGTTCAGGTGCAGTTTAAATCCATTGCTAGTTAATCTGTGCCACAAGGCTAGCCTGAGGAACAGAACTCCGAGCTTTAAGGTAGCTTCAAGCTCAGAAATCCAGGCACAGAAACAAAATGAGTGGCCAATTCATTCAGAGGTTGCAACAGTAAACAAAAAGGGCTTGGAACAAAAAAAAATTACAAAGACAAAAAGCTCTTAAATAGTCTGTTTCATTTTTAGGACTTCTGCCCTAGTTTTAAGATGGAATGTGTATCAACTGGATCCCTTCTTGCAACTAAATAAAGCTTTCAAACTCTTGACCTCTAAGATTCCTCTGGTTGTTTCTATACTCTGCAATATATAATCTAAATAGCAAATTGCCACGTTTTCCCAGCAGCAAACTTAACTTGGGCCACTATAGGAAATAGTGGACAATATAGGAAAGTTGTTTAAAGTCCTCTCATTATTTTAACCAAACCGTGGCCAACCAAAACCCCAACCAAGTCTTATTTGTCAAATTTAGTGTGGACTGGTTTTGTGCATGATTTCTGATTCAATTAACTCCCTATCATAAATAACTGTATAATTAATTTTAGTCAAGGGCTTAGCTACCATCTTTAAGTAAATGCCCAATATAGAGAATGGTTCAATTAAAATATAGGACATGTCAGGAATAGGGACAGAGCCTTATTTTTTAACATTATCTTATGGGTATGGTCAATTCTAGCATTTAGGTGCAAAATGGGATATAAGTAAAAGGATACCTTTCCTAGAAAAAAAAATATATATATAGATATAGATATAGATATTTTAATTTACAAAAGCCATATGAGATTGTAGGGAGAAAATAGAGCTATGTCATGTCCCAGCACAAATATATTTTAAGTCTTTATTTTAAAAGTGGCTCCGGTCTTTACTTTGGATAAAATTGGAGCACCAAATTCCCTTTCTGTTTCTCGAATCCAAATCCAAGTAGAATTCCCTTGAGTCCCCCTCCCCCCTTTTTGTCGACATAGTTTCTGGAATAAGGGCCTCAGTCACTACATTCCACTTTTAAAGTCAAAAGATGTCATGTGACCATTACCCTAGGGGCATCAGAGACTTGGGGCACGTGATGCCAATTGGCATGTGTGGGATTTCGGCCACTGTTAGAAGTCACTGTAAAGTGCATCGCAGGGATCAAGTTTAGGTTCCCAAATACACTGTGACATCCAACTGGAGGAAAAACTTACTCTTCAGTAGTTTTTAATTTCACCTACGTTTCCAGCTTACAGTGGCCAGCCATGCTCCATTCTCCCTGCTTCTGCCTTGAATATGCCTGGCACCCCGAGCATCGCTTCTGTTTGATCCTAAATGGCGAGGCTCTCCAAGTCTGTTAATTTCAAGCTCGACCTTCTGCACCACTGGGGATGTAATGCAGTTCAAGTGAGAAGCAAGAAGCATCTCGAACGGGAAGTGTCAGGTGGTATTAACTCCACTCCACCTCTGGGGCTGGGACCAGCTCCTGCCTGGAGCCTGGCGGGCAGTAAGAACCACCAGCACATTAGAGCAGCCAGGGCGGCGACGGCAACTTTGCTACTGGCGAAAAGCCCTGGCGGGGGTGGTCGGCGTCCCCGGCCTTTCAGTAGAGCGCTTAAGTACAGCGGGTGGAGAAAAGTAAACACAGGCAAGTGCAGCTGAGCGGAGGAAGGGGCAGCATCATCCCCCTTCCACCAACCCTTAGGCTCACCCTCTAAGGCAGCCGGGAGAGGTCCCGGGCAGCTGCAGCCCTGACTGCGCGCTTTCCGCTGCAGAGCAGCTAGGAAGAGAGCACACTAGAGGCACCGGGTCCGAGGAGAGAAGAACTTCGGAAGGTACTGCCCTACTGGCCCAGAGATGTTCTGCTACTGAAAGAAAAAAAGTGCTTACTCATAGGGAGACGCGGTGAGATCGCGACGCTCTGGGTAATGGCAAGGAGGTGAAGCAAGCAGAAGGCAGGCAACGCGAGCCAGATTCCTTCCCCTGGCCACCGCACTCTGCCCCCCGCCCGGGCTCAGAGCCTCGGGGTCGGTGTAAAGCAGCTGGGTCAGCGAGGCGGGCGAGCGGGGGCTGGAGGCGTCGCGGGCTGCCGGCTCCGGGATTTCCTGAGTCCGGGCGAGAGGGAGGGGGGAATGGCAGGAGCTGGAGAAGGACAGCGGAGGGAAGTTAGTCCCTCGGTTTCCACTTCGGAGTTGCCGTGGCGGAAGGGAATCTGGGCAGTGGTTGGCGTCAAGGACTCCAGCCCGAGGTGGGCAACAAGTTTAAGAGCAACTAGAGAGAAAGCACTGTCTTCTATAGTGAAGAAATGCCTGCGCGGGTGGTGGTGGTGAATCCTCAGTCACTCCTACCCATCCCGGTTGCAAATGATCGCCTGGACGCCCAAAGGCAGAGACTGAAAATTCTCAGATCTTTCCCCCTTCTGCCCAAACACGGTTAGTCGGTGCAAGGCACGTTTCTACTGAGTTTACCGGAGATGCTCTCCCCAGGACCCACTCCAGCCCACGCCCAGGAAACCCGCTCTCCTAGTGCCCGCCAGTGCCTGCAAAGCACTTACGTAAAGTCGCAGAGTCCCAGGTCTGGCCCGACTGCCTCCGACCAACACTCAGACAACTTCTGCCCCTTGGAATCTTTGCGGCTGCTGTTCTAAAGCCAGCGCTCCCTCCCCTTCTGCCAGCCCCCTCCGCCCTTCGGCCGCCGCTATTGGCTCGGGTAGTACTAGCAGTCCGCTTGGGAACCAGGAAGGGGATTGGGCCACGAACCTGTCACATCAACTGGGTGGAGCATTGAGAGAGTAGGCACTGGGATGGGCACTCAGTAGGGATGGTAACTGTGACTCTGCGGCAGGGAGCAGAGACAGGTCTCTGGCGCTGGTTTCTTTCTTTCCTACCTGGGCTAAGAAGTTAGAAGTCTACAGTGCCTGACTTGAAGTATATGTTCAAAAAATCTTGTGGGAAAACCCAACTAAACAAATAAAAAATGAATAACTCATTTGTAAAAACTAAAAGGGCTGGGAATGTGACTCAGTGATAGGCAATTCTCAATACCACAAAAACAAAACAAAAAATCTTGTGGGAGAAATGAAAAGATGGGAATGCAGGAACAAGAGTTTGAACGTCAACTATTTAGGTCTGGGAGAGGGGACAGGCAATTTCTCATGGAATCGCGAAAAGAATCTTGGCTTGGCAAGAAACATTGCTTGTTTCATCTGCTCTGTTCAGGTGCTAACAACACCCAGAGAAACCCCACCAACAACCCTTTCTTTAAGAAATTAAGGGAGCGGGATAGGGAGGGCAAAGCCCTCATGCCCTTGGCTTCCAGCCAAATAAATTGTTGACCAGAATCACCTCTGTCTGCAAGGTTTGTCCATGTGGAAAGGAGTGAGAGGTGGAGGTGGGAGCGGGCAGTGGAAGCAACTTGGTTCTGTTCATTTGCACATGGGTTCAATTCTCATGAGTCTCCTTTCACCAGAGAAAATTTGGAGAGTGCTCCTGCTTCCCAGAGTATCATTTCTTCTCCTCTGCTCATGAGGTTGCCTCCTTGTCATAACTGACTCCTCCTTATCTGCATTCCAATCCTTTGGAATTGGAAAGGTCTAGAGAGAAGGCCAGAGTTGGGGGTATTCTGTAGGGTGGAGTCAAAGGAGCGGTTTGTGGGACAGCTGTAGAAGAAAATGTCTAAGCACTTTCCTGTTTCACAAAACTTTCCTGTTCCAGTCATAATCATTTTTGTTCTGGAAATGTGTGCTTGGAAAGTTTTGTGAAAACTTAAAATTGGTTCAATTAAGTTCCATTTTATATGCACCAGGAAAAATGCTAAATTGAGAGGTTTAAAAAATTGAATGTTCTTGTAAAAAAAAAGCCCTAACTTGATCTGCTATTATGAATTTCCTTAGAGAAATTAACCTGTAGTGAGTGCCAGGGCTTCTTAAGTGAGGGGTGGGGGAGTTCATACATTGCCTAAAGGCTAGACTAGCTGAGAAGGATTTGGCACTGGGAAAAAGCCTTGTTAAATATTAATTAATGATTAACCAACTGAAAGAACTTATGAAAGGTAAAAGAAGGTAAAAAAAAGAAATGAGAGGGTAATCATGCTTTCAGAAACATTAAATTTCTGTTATAAGAAATTTTGTACTGGGTCAGGTTTTGGTCAGCACAAAAATACTGACTTCAATATGTTGGTGTTGGATTGAACATGCAATACATTGCCATATGCATTTATAATAGGCTCCAAAATGAGATTTCTTACCTTCAATAATTGGCTTGGTGTTGTTTCTGGGATCCTTACACAAAATTTCTAGATTTTTCACCAGGGTACTTCAGTTTTCCATCTGCTTTATTTTCATTTTTATCTTTTGGTACTGGAGATTGAACCCAGAGCTAGTATATGCTAAGCAAGTGCTCTACCACTGTGCTACATTCCAGACTTTTTTTTTTTTTTGACAGGGGATCTCACTAAATTGCCCAGGCTGGCCTCAAATTTGCCATTCTTCTGCCTTGGCCTCCCACAACACACCTGGCTTAGTTAAATTCCATTTTAATGGAAGTGGGTTAGTCCATACTTCAAAACTGTAGGGTGTCCAGGTGATAGCACTACTTATCTCATCAGTAACTTTCCAACAGATAAAGCATGCCTTAAGCACAGAAGCACCAATTTGGATTCTAGTTGAGATTCCTGTTTAACAGGCCCAACAGTATAATCCAGGTAAAACGCCTTTGTAATGAGTACCATTAAAATACCCAACTTGATGTCACTAAACTACTTTTGTGTTGCCTGAAATCTAAAAAGACCCTTTCAAACTTTAGCATTTTGCTCTAGGAAAGGAGCCTCAGGCTCAAAGCTCTAGTTAGATTGCATTTCTTTGTGTCTTCCATGCATCAATTTAACACACTTAGGATCATTCACAAAGAGGCCAAAGTTGATAGTTTCCATAGCTATATAAAAAAAGACTATCACATGATTTTCAGGGTCCCCTCTGGCTGCTTATAGGCAGGTTATGGGCTCTAGTTCATCTTAACCTCACCTTGCATAGTGCCCAACACCTAGGAGTTCAGTAAATGTTTGTTGAAATAATGGTTATTTTATGGGTTTATTCTTGTAAAACAACAGCAGCAAAAAGCAGTACATAGGTCTCTCACAGACCCTGTGAATCAATAACCTAAGAGTCTTGGCCTTTTCTTTCCATCTCCAATTTTCAATCCCATTTGACTTTGTAATAAATAACTTAAAATCAGTATCACAAAATTTTGAAAGCATTTATTCTTATCTTTCTTGAATATCATAGGAAACTCCATTTTCCCCTTTAGATTTTCTCTGTCCAATTTACCTTTCTAACTCCCTTTCCACAATCATATTCCCTTTCTCTTGGCTCTTTTTTTCTATTGCTTTTCCCAATGCTCTCCCCAAGCCAGTTCAAAATTTATGAAATGCATACAGTCTGAGTTTTTTCTAGAAACTTTCTTAGAGTAAGTTGTCATTTTCTTTCTTTTGTTCCTTCTTTTTTTTTTCCCCTTGTACCAGGGATTTTTGAGACAGGGTCTCGATAAATTGCTGAGGCTAGATTTGAACTTGTGATCCTCCTGCCTCAGGCACAGGAGCCACTGGGATTACAGGTGTGCACCAGCCACCACACCTGGCTCCTTTGTTCTTTCTTTCATTGTTATTCATTTATTTATTGCAGTACTGGGGATTGCAATAAATAAATGAATAACAACACTCTGCCACTGAGCTCTAATCCCCAGCCTTTGTTATTTTTTATTTTGAGACAGGGTTTTGCTAAATTGCCTGGGCTGGCCTGGAACTTGCCATCCTCCTGCCTCAATCTCCCAAATTGTTGGAATTACAGGTGTGGGCTACCACTTGTGGCTGTCAGTTTCTTTTTAATCTATTTTTAAAAACCTTTCTGGGGGCTGGGATTGTTTTCAGTGGTAGAGCGCTTGCTGAGCACATGGGAGGCACTGGGTTCAATCCCCAGCACCACACACACACAAAAAAAAAACCCTTAAAAAAATAAAGTTATTGTGTCCATCTACAACTAAAAATATTAAAAAAAAAACCCTTCTGGGCTGGGTGCAGTGGCTCAGGTGTAGTTCTCCATTGACTCAGGAGGCTGAGGCCAGGGGATAGTTAATTCAAGGCCAGTCTCATCAATTTAGTGAGATCCTGTCTCAAAATAAAAAAATAAAAAGAGCTGTGAATCTAGCTCAGTGGTAAAGTGCCCCTGGATTCAATCTCCAGTACAAAAACAAATAAATAAATAAAACAGGAAAACCTTTTGGGGACAGGTATGTAGCTCAGTGGCAAAGTGCTTGCTTAGCATTCTTGAGTCCCTGGGTTCAATCCTCAGCTAGGCTAAATAAATAAATAAGAATGAAATATAAACATTTTTAAAAAGTAATTTGCTGCACAAACTTTATATAATAGAAGTAAGGAATAATTTAAAGAATCTTGACTGATTTAATGCTGAATCATTTTTCTAACTCATCTGTTTTATCAGTGTCTAAATGTGGAATTATACAGGGAAGTGATATTGTTACATTGTGTGCATGTTTGAATATGTCACAACAAATTTCATCATTTGCACCAATAAAAATGTGAAAAAATAAATATAGAATTGCATACTAATCTGTTTTGTTTCTTATTTTATCAATTTGCCTCTAAGAACTCATTTATTTTTTCTTTCATCTTATAGCTTATATGATAATTATATTCCATGTTAAAGTATTGAATCAATCCTTTAGTCTTCTTTTTATTAACATATTGTGACATGAATTTTTAGAAAATTATTTTATAATTACAATATTAGGCATTGAGGAAATCTTAGTAGATCTGGAAATTCTTAAATTTTTTTCAACCAGAGAATAAAAATTAGAACAGTTATCTCCATTGTTTAGTAAATGTAGAATATTTTTCATGTTTATAACTCAAAATATATACCAGCATAGTACATGAATGCTAATTCCTTTAATGGACATTTGGCAAACACTTTTCAAACATCCAAGGTTATTATGGGTCAATTACTTTACAAACCCATTGTCATAAAAAAGTTACTGTGGCATGTCCAAGGTTACTTTAGATTTTCAATTGTTGAAAAATTAAGATTTAAAGACAAAATTAATTGGAATATATTTATTAGGATTAGGACATATTTAATCAACATCAAATTAGATCCATTTATGTAGATCCAATGAAGGTCACTACCATCATTGGAAATGCTTAAAACAAATGCATTTCCCTGATTTTGCTGTCTATTAAATTTATAATTAATCAACAATATTCTTTTAAGAGCCTATTAGGTTCTAGTATTCAATTAAGTATTATAAGCAGGATAGAAAAAATATGGTCTCAATACACAAAGAATTAATAGTCTAATACTAATTCAAATAGCAAAATCAACACAACTAAAATCATTGTAAACAATTTAAGATCGAATATATAAGGGGTGCTGTGAGAACTCTGAAAAGAATGAAAATGATAGGCTGAAGTAGAGAAGACATCCTTTGTACAGTGGGATTCAAGGAGGCTTGAAAGAAATGGGTAAATTTTTAAAAGACTAAGTAGAAATGTAAAACATGCCATTCCTGGGAAAAAAACAAAAGGGGCAAGTTTTAGGTGAGTTTCTGAAATTGGGCTTCTTTTCTAGACTTCTATTTCTCTGTATGCAAAACAAAAGCTGAGAATTTGCTTAAAATAAAGATCCAGTGATAACATCAATTGGAAAGGTTACTCGAGATCTCATCTATTTAAATCATTTAAAAGATAAAATACAGGGGCTGGAGCTGGGGCTCTGCGATAGAGCACTTGCCTGGCATGTTTGAGGCACCAGGTTTGATTCTAAACACCACATATAAATAAATTAAATAAAGGTCTATCAACAACTAAAAAATATTTTTTAAAAAAGATAAAATACAGTAGGCCATCAGCCCTCTCCATCCATTGGATTCAGTCAACCACAGATAAAAAATATGAAAATGAAAAATAAAAGAGTGTCTCTATTGAACATGTACAGACTTTTCTTGTCATTGTTTCCTAAAAAATACAGTATAACAACTATTAACAGAGCATTTACAGTGTATTGGGTATTATAAAACATCTAGAGATAAAGGATATGCAGGTTATATGCAAATATTGTGGGCCATTTTGTATAGGGGACTTTTATATAAAGGATTTTGTTATTTGCAGGAGGCCTGGAACCAATTCCATTGTGGATACAGAGGGAGAACTATGTATTTATTAAACTTACTTTAGTGATTAAAGACTTGTGACTTTATAGTATTTTAACTACAAGTCACAGAAAATTTTGCTTTTGGCTACAGTAATTTTGACAGTTACTTTCTTTATAGCCTATTAATCCCCACCTCTCCTATGAGATCTATGTAACCAATTGACACACATCACTTTTGTTTGTATTTATTAATGGAACCCAGAGCCTTGTGTGTGTTAGGCAAGTACTCTACAAACTAAGCAACATCCTCAGTCCCACACATTGCATTTTGCTTCTTGAATAAATATAAACATGCCTGAAACTTACAGGAATGTAAAGGTAGGTGAGTGTAACAGCTCAAACACATCTTGATTTTATCCTTTTGTATGTCTTGGATATAAGGTACTCATTTTGATGATATCTTTAATTTAAATCTTTGTCAGAATGTAATTTCAAATATTGGGTATTTCTGATGAGAAGGTTCTGTTGAAGATATACTAAAGACCCTTCAGGATAAATTACAGAGCACATTTAAAAATAGAACAGATTATCCATGATTCTCCACACCATTAACCAGGAAGAAACAGTCATGTCCAGTCTACTATGTTAGAATAGATTTTGGTGAACTTAGGAGTGTCTGCCAGAGAGAGAGAGAGAGAGAGAGAGAGAGAGAGAGAGAGAGAGAAAGCATATAATCACATTTTTAAATGCTATTACTATTTATTCTTCAAAGAATGGTCATGGTTAAATATTTGAGTCTGTGTCTACTGAATATGCAAAATGTGACTTTAAAAGGAGATTGACAGCACTATAGCATGGATGAACCTTGAAAACATTATGCTAACTGAAAGAAGCCATTTACAAAAGACCTCAGATTGTACGATTCCATTTATATGAAAAGTACAAAAAGAGAAAATCTGAAGAGACAGAAAGTAAATTAATGGTTGCTAGGGACTGGAAAGGAGAAGAGTTGGAGAAAACCAGGGAGTCACTGCTAATGGGTGTGGGGTTCTTTTGTGGGGGGGGTAATGGAAATCTAAAATAGATTGTTTGGTATTTGTACAACTTTATGAATCAACTAAAAGCTATTGAATCATACCATTTTGGTTATTTACTTATTTGTAGAACTGAAGATTGAACACAGTGGCTGTCTTCCACTGAGCTGTATCCCCAGCCCTTTTATCTATTTTTTATTTCGAGACAGTGTCTCACAAAATTACCCGGACTGGTCTCAAACTTCTTGTCTTCCTACCTCAGCCTCTAGAGTAGCTGGCATTACAGGAGTTATCATCTTGTCCATCTTTTTTGTTGTTGTTGTTGTTTCTTTTTAGGAGCTGGGAGCCTGGGGAATGCAAAGTGCTCACTCTACCATTGAATTGAACCATTTAAATGAATGAACTGTATGGTATGTGAATTATATCTTAATAAGGCTATTACTTTAAAAAAAAAAACCCTGAGATTGACAGAATTAAGCTGCTCAAGCACATGGAAAACCATATTAATGTGGATATGTATGATGGCAGAAATAAATTAGAGAAAGCATCTATAACTGCAGAAAATGAACTAAACTCATAGAAGTCAAAAGCAATAAGAGCGGGGCATGGTGGGGCATACCTGTAATCCCAGTGGCTCTGGAGGCTGAGGCAGGAGGATTGCGATTTCAAAGCCAGCCTGAGCAAAAGCGAGGCGCTAAGCAACTCAGTGAGACCCTGTGTCTAAATAAAACACGAAATTGGGATGGGATGTGATTCAGTGGTTGAGTGCTCTTGAGTTCCATCCCTGTTGCCCGCCCCCCCAAAAAAGGGACTTAAAAGGTCACTTGGTCATCATGATCCCTTGTTTGCCACTGTCATAGAGAGAAGTACAAAGTGCTTCGATTTACCACAAAGGATTTAAGTTAAATGGTATATAAAAACCACTTTATGCCAAATAAGCCAGAAATAACCCAGATAACAAGAGTTATATTTCTTCTTTCACTTTTAGAAAGGTTTGAATCATCATGTGACAATTGGTCTAAGTATTTCAATCATGGCATGGTTTTAATAAACAGTAGTTATAAAGATAATTGGATATTTCATCTCAACAAATTAAGAGGTTCCTTAGGAAGTGTTACAGAAGAGTTGAGAATATAAGTTCCCTTTCAAATCACCATCTCTTTGTAATTAACACCAAGAATACTTTCACTGGCTTGTTTATCAGTGTCACAGAGTCATCTAACAAGGGCACAAATAGAATGTAAAGCTGTCCATTTGAAGATTCCATTCCTATCACATACTGAGTAGCATCCTGGTAGGATAAATCTCGTTCCCTGGATGGAATGGAGTAGGCTTATAACTAAGTTTAACTAAGATTTTAATTTTTTTAAATATATATTTTTAGTTGTAATTGGACACAATATCTTTATTTTATTTTTACGTGGTGCTGAGGATCGAACACAGGGCCTTGCACATGCTAGGCAAGCACTCTACCGCTGAGCCACAACCACAGCCCCAAGATTTTAAATTTTTAAAAACACATTTGAGGGTCCTTTGGAAAGAACATCATAGGAAATGAGATCAGACTCCTAAGAAATATTTTAGGTCAAGAGTCAGCAAACATTGTCTGTAAAGGACTGGATAGTAAATATTTTTTTTGCATGCAGGCCACACAGTCTCTGTTACAACTACTCAACTTTGCTGTTGAACAGCCATAGAAAATAAACAAATGGGCACAGTTGATATGCCAATAAAACTGTTTACAAGAATAGGCAGCAACAGATGGGACTTGTGGACTATAGTTTGCCATCCACTGTCTAGATTTCTGTGCTTACTCTAGTATGGTCTTGGCATCTGGATGAGCTGTGTTTTTGTGGTCCTGGGGATTTGAACCTAGGATCTACAAATGCTGGGGATGTGCTCTATTGGGGATGTGCTCTATCACAGAGATATATCCTGAGCAGTTTTTAATTTTATTTTGAGACAAGGTCTTACTAAGTTGCCCAGGCTAGCCTCAAATTTTTGATCCTCAGTCCCTGGAGTAGCTGGGATTACAGGCCTTGCACCACTGCACCCATTGGGGCTGTCTTCTTCTTCTTCTTTTTTTTTTTTTTTTTTGTGGTGCTGGGGATTGAACCCAGGGCTTTGTGCAATCTAGGCAAGCACTCTACCAACTGAGCTATATCCCCAGCCCTGGAGCTGTGTTCTTAAAGGGGTATTTAAGAGTTGGTTCATGAGTAAAGATATGAAAGAGATTAAAATAGAAATGAGGGCTGGGGTTGTGGCCCAGCGTTAGAGCGCTTGCCTAGCTTGTGTGAAGCACTGGGTTCGATTCTCAGCACTGTGTATAAATAAATGAATAAAACAAAGGTTAATCAACATCTAAAAATATTTTTTAAAAATTTAAAAAATTAAATAAAATAGAAATGAGCCGATCTTAGGTCTTCACAGTCTTCAACACCAAGCAACCAACAAAGAGCTATTTACTCTCTTCTTTTTCACCTTTTAAATTTGAATGTAATCATAATGACAAAATTCCACTGGGGAAGGAGACAACCATTAAGACTAATCCTTAGTGAGTTGCTTCTATGTGGTAAGCTGCCTTCTAGAAATTTTACATATATTATCTCACTTAAGATTAATAACTCTCTCCCATAGTTGAAAACATTATTACCATTTTAAGATGAGATAAATAAGGTTTACAGAATAAGTAACTTTTGTCTGACATCATTTTGTCTAGAGATGCAGGAGCTGAGGTGTGCTGGTAGGTGGAAAATGGCCCCATTTCATATCTGACTCTACAGCCTGTGATTAGACCCACAGGAATTTTTTTTTTTTTTTTTTTTTTTTGGTACTAGGAATGCAGGGGTGCTTAACCACTGAGCCAGATCCCCAGCCCTTTTTACTTTTTATTTTGAGATAGGGTCTGGCTAAGTTGCTTAGGGCCTTCCTAAATTGCTGAGGCTGGCTGGCCTTGAACTTGCAATCCTCCTGCCTCAACCTCTAGAGCTGTTGGGATTACAGGTGTGCACCACTGCACCTGGCAGACCCATAGGATTTTATGGGAAATATTTATTGTACTTTTATCTCATGAAATGAAGCACAGGTGGGAACACTGCTGACCAACTTCTTTTGACTTCCACGGAAAATTGGTTAGCCCACTGGCAGTAAATTTTGTAGATTAGCAGACACATTTATTTAATTCTATGGTCTGAATATTTGTGCCTCTTCACCCAAATTGAAACCTAATCACCAAGGCAATGGTATTAGCAGGTGAGGTCTTTGGGAGGTGATTAGGTCATGAGGATGGAACCCTAGTGATTGCAATTGGTGCCGTCATTAAAGAGACCCCACAGAACTGATTTGCACAAATGACAGATGAGGCCTTTTGAAGGCACTATGCTATGCAGAGCTCTCACCTGGCACTAAATCAGCTCCTGTCTTGTGAATTTCGCAGCCAATAGAACTGTGAGCAATAAATCTAAATTGTTTATAAATTACCTAGTCTAAGCTTTCACAAACAGACTAAGACAATACACTAATGGTTAATCTACTGTTAGCTGTGTGTAATAGCATGTATTTATTTTTTCATAATTCTACTCATGGTGTTTTCTTTTCACGAAATCAAATTATCAACTTTGAAGGCTAAGCAAATGAATTCATGTAATAGTAATATATGCCAATGACAGCAGAAAGAATATAATTCCACCTTACTACTTAGTAATATTTTTAGGTTATACTCAGGAATAATAATAGAGCTATTTCATCATTATGAAGACCAAAAACTAAGGGTGTTCTATTTTTAGGCTGTATTCTATAGAATATTAAAATGTAAGATAATTTCAGTGAAAGGTTTAGTTAAGCCAGTTATTTGCTACAAATACCAAACAACAAAATTTCAGTTATCCTCTAGGTACATTATAGACACAGGCATAATTTATCAATTTTTTCAGAAAATGTACTGGTACAGCCCAATTTCTCCTACCTGATGAACTCTAAATTATGGATTTCATCAATCATAATTCACTTAAGCAAATGGAATAGATTCTAAAATATGTGTTTATAACAAAACACCCAAAGCACATGTGTGATATTCCCTTTAATTTTATCTAATATAGTCTCCTGAAGTATCAAATTTAAAAAGTGAAATAATTTGAGAAGTGGGGGTATAGGTCGGGGTACAGCATTTGCCTAGCATATCTGAGGCCCTGGGTTAGATCCTTAGCACTGTGAATATATATATATACATAAATTTTAAAAATGTAACTAATTTTATAATTAAAAATCATAAGTGGGGGCTGGGGCTATAGCTCAGTGGCAGAGCGCTTGGCTGTCATGTGTTTGATCCTTAGCACCATATACAAATAAAATAAAGGCATTCTGTCCATCTACAACTAGAAAATTTTTTTTAAAAATCATAAGTGTTTTTTTTTTTTGGCTGTTGTTCCTTTTGTTTTGGTCCTTGGGTATCCAAACCAGGGCCTTGTGCATGCTAGACAAGTGCTCTACCACTGAGCTATATCCCCAGCTCTAAAATTATAAGCTTTCTGTATTAGAGAAAGCGTAGACTATCACTCTGGCTTTTATAGATTAGTAAAACCGAGGTCCACAGGAATAAAATGACTTGCTTCAATCTTTTGGTTCTTTTGAAGTCCTTTTATAAAGTTACTTTAACTGGTGGCATTCTGGAGGATTATAATTTTCTTTCTATATATTTCCATTTTAAGTGTGGCTTTGCGAATATGCTAGATAATGATGCATTCCCATGACATTGTCATAATTCATGCCATGTAGTAGGGGGGAGTTACTTCCAGTTGTGGGTTTCCTTATAAGTCAACAATGGGGGACTGGCAGGCAGTGGTGACACATGTCTATAGTCCTAGGGGCTTGGAAGACTGAAGAGGTAGGATCCTTGGGCCCCAGGAGTTCAAGGGTAGCCTGGGAAAATATCGGAGACCCTGGCTCAACAAACAAACAATAGGGGACTGGCTGAGTTCAAATAGCAGGTAAAGAATTACCAAAGGAAATGCAAAATCTGAGCTTTAAAGATTTAATCTGAGAAGGAAGCAAGGAAGGCAAAGGAAACCTGAATAGAACCTCAGCAGAGAGGTATTTGTTTTTGTTTTGTTTCTGAAGGTGCTGGGGACAGAGCCCAGGGCATGGAACATCTGCCACTGAGCTACAGCCCCAACCTGATTTGTTAGTTTTGAGATAGTGTCCCAAATGATCACACAACAGTGCAAAGATCCCTTATTTGGCGCATCCCTTCAGTCTGTTGTCTAACTAGTGACTTTGAAACTAAGAGACGTGAAATTCACTACATTGAATGAAGGCTGAAGTAAATTATTCACATCAATAGGAAGAGGTCCCATGTCAAGTCATTCTGTCATACAATAGGAAGACTTCATTTACTTTGCTTTCTTAATTCTCTTTTTTCCCCTTCCCTTCCCTTTAAATATACAAGATCCTCTCTGTTCTGTTAAAGGAGAACGAAACCCTTTCTCTTCATCAAATCTGAGAAATAAATTTCATCCTTATTTATTCCTTTGGATTTCTTTTTTACCTTGATTGAAGCAGGTACTAAAATGTTAAAAATGTCAAAATCATTCTGGATTAATATAAATTTTAACATTGACAGAGCAAAAAAAAAAAAAAAAAATCCACCAAAGAGAGAAACATCAGTAACAAACTGCAAAGGATTGGCAGTATTTATTTATTTTGTGGTGCCACAGGCATGTAAGGCAGGGCTGGAGTTCCTGGTGGCCCGAGATGAGTTTTGGTCATGCATGGATATTTATTTTGTGGTACGTTTACCCTCTTTCCCTCTGTGAGACTTGCCTTCATATTCCCTATTTTTCCCTCCTTGTGGAACCCAGGGCCTCATATATGCTAGGCAAGTGCTCTACCACTGAACTATACCCTCGGCCCCACACTACATCCTTAAAATCCCAGTATGACTACCTGTCTGGCCTATCTCCCAGCAACATATATTGGAGCTCCCCAGATATACAGAGTGGAGGTGCAAAACTAGAACCAGTTGTCAATGATTCTTTCTCCCTTTAAATTTATCTTGCAATACTTAAATTAGCGATTTATTATTATTCTATTTACCAGAAATGATTCAGAATGTTAAGGTCTTTCCTATATTTATTTTTGAATTAAATGCATATTTTCAAAAATAAATCAACACCTTCATTAATATTTATATCAACCCAATATTGTTTGTAGGTAAGAAAACTCTCTGAAGGTTTGGAGCCGCTCAGCCTCCAAAGTGCAGGATCAGAAAATTGGGCTAATTGAATGCTTATGGTTAGTACTGTAATTTTTGTTTTAAATGTCTTACAGCATTTCATAAATAATGAGAAATACAAATTTCATTTCTAAAAGGGGAAATGATGCATAATTTATAACATGCATGAAAGCACAAAGTTATATAAGTTCAAGAAGTACATAATTATTAATAACATTTTTCAATTATTAAAAATTATATAAAATGATAGTATCATGTTCATAAGCTAATTTGTTTTATTTCTATTAAAAAAGAGAGAGAAATATGTCACAGTAGATTGGGTAGAGAGAGGTGATGGGAGGGGAGGGGAGGGGAGGGAGGATAGGAAGGGCAGCAGAATACAACAGACACTTGTATAAACGTGGCCGTATAACGAATGTGATCCTGCAATCTGTACACATGGAAAAATAAGAATTCATACCCCATTTGAATCAAATGTATAATATGTCAAGATCATTGTATTGTCTTGAGCAACTAATAAAAAAATCAAAATGAATTCTACTGTCATGTATAACTAAAAAGAACCAATAAAATTTTTAAAAATTAAGTTAATAAAATGCTTTGATATTCCAGGGCAACCAAATATTTGCTTAAACATTGACATCTACAAACTTAAAACAAATGTTTTCAATCTCAATATGGAGCATGATTCTTTTCCATGATCATTTATTGCCTGACGCCTTAATATAAATCCCATTAAATGACTGCTGGTTTGTAGTACTTGACAACTCAATTTAAAAAAAAAAAAAAAAATATATATATATATATATATATATATATATATATATATTTAGCTTTAGGTAGACACATATCTTTATTTTATTTTTATGTGGTGCTGAGGATCGAACCCAGTGCCTCACACATGTCAGGGGAACACGCTACCACTTGAGCCACATCCCCAGCCCCCAACTCAATTTTTATTGTAAAACACTTTGCAACATTACTTAAAATGTTTATAGATCATTTTATGAGACATAATTTTATAAGAAATGAGTTTTCAAGGAATATGCAGATTTTGGAAAATTTTTAGATATGTAAAAACATTAAAATAACTAAATACAATGTGGTTATGATGCAACATAACACTGTTATTTTTGTTTAGTACTCTTCATATTTGCTTCAGATAGCCGTTTTCCCTCTTCCTCTCTCTTTTTTGGTACTGAGGATTAACCCATGGGTTACATCTCCAGTCCTTTTTTAATATTTTATTTTGAGACCAGGTCTTGCTATCGTTGCTGAAGCTAGCCTCCAATTTGGCAATCCTCCTGCCTTGGCCTCCCAAGTCCCAGGGATTACAGGTGTGTGACACTGTACCAGGAAGATAGCTGTTCTCTGATCATTGGTTAGGTCCTAGAATATTGTTTAGAAAGCAATATTGTGATAAATATTCATGTTTTGTGATGTTTTAAATTAATGGCAAGTAAAAAATATGGCAGCACTGAGAATCAATTTTAATTCTTTCTTGACTTTTTTCCCTTCAACTTTGTGGGGTCATAAGTTTTAAAAAACTTCAGAAAGTTTTTATTGTACCCGCTCCAGGATCTTCCTGGAAAGTCACAAAAAAGGAATGATTTATCCATTTCTATAATCAAATGCAAATGATCAGATATGTAAACCTTAACATGCAAAGTAGTAGAATATTCCATGAATTGTTTACTTCCATTTCTCACCCCATCTCTCCCTCCCGCATTCCTTTATATATTCAAGCCAAACCAGATATTCCATCATTTCCTGAATATGCCTATATACCTGTATAATCTAGCTTTGGGAGATAGAATGGAAGATGGGTGTTTAGGAGAGTCAGATCTTTAAATCTGTTTGTCTCTTACTATCTATGTAGCTTTGGGAAAATTACTTTGTTTCTGTATGCCTTGGTATCCTCACATGAAAATTAACACTTCAGCATAGATTTAGGTATATAGCATGTGCTCAATAAATTGCTATTGAATGAAGGATTAAATATAACATATATAAAATACCGAATATAGTGCCTAAATATAAATTGTTGGTACATAGTACCTCATCACTTACCACTTACCTTCTTTCCCTCCGTGAGACCTGCCTTCATGTTCCCTATTTTTTCCCTCCTCTGGGGACTGAACCTAGGACTTCATTCATGCCAGGTAAGTCCTCTACCAACTGAACTATATCCTCAGCTCTCTTATGTTGCTTTTTCACTTACCTACCCTTCAATCCTTACATCAAATGACATGCCTTTGAGATTAGTTCTTCAGCCTTTCTGGGCAGAGATAAAGCTTTATTTCTGCATTCTCATAACATAGCTCTTATTGCTATTGTTATTGTTGATTTGTCTACTTCCCCTACTAGGCTGCAATAGCTCCATAAAGGCAGTGAACCTTTCTTATGGGTCTTTGTATTTATGGTTCCTAAGACCCAGGTATACAATAGAACAAATAAATATATTTTTATTATGGTAGTCATTAACATATATTAATCATATAAATTAATGGGATTCACTGTGATATTTGTATACATGCATACATTATGCATTGATCATGTCTATACATCCTTATATCTTTGTCATCCCTCCCTTCTCTGCTCCTCCCAGTCCCCTTCCTTGTCCCTAGTAACCCCTCTTCTACTTTCAGGTCCCCCCGCCCCCCGCCTCCAGTTTCCACATATGACAGAGAACATGTGATACTTGTCTTTCTGTGTTTGGCTTATTTCACTAAAATGATGTCCTCCAGTTCTATTTTCTTGTAAATAACAAGATTTCAATTTTCTTTTTTTCAATCTTCTTTATGGTTGAATAATACTCCATTGTGCATATAGGCACCCCCCCCCCCTTTTTTATCCTTCAACAGGCACCTCAGCTGTATCTATTGGGATGATCATGTGATTTTTATCCATCATTCTATTTGTGTGATGCATTACTTTGTTGGTTTGCATATGTTGAACCACCCTTGCATCCTTGGAATGAAGCCAACCTGATGATGGTATATGATCTTTTTGATGGGCTGTTAAATTTGATTATAGAGCAAATAAATATTATGAAGAGACTGAGTTGACTGCCAGAAGTTTTACCAAAATATTGGGTTTGGTTTAAATTTGTTTCTTCACAGTACTGGGGATTGAGGTTCATTTATGGTAGTCATGTGCTCTACCACTGAGATACATCCTCTGTCCCTTGGCTATACTTTTTTTTTTTTTTTGCCTGGGCAATTGAACACAGGGGTGCTCTACCACTGAACTACACCCCCAATCCTTTTTAATTTTTATTTTGAGATATGGTCTCACTAATTTAAGATCCTCCTGCCTCAGGACCTGGAGTACCTGGGATTGCAGGTATATACCATACCACCAGCTCTTTCATGATTTTTTTTTAACAGATGAATGCATACCCTATTTCAATTTGGGCCACCTAAAAACAGATAAAAAGCTCATGTTTTTTTTTCTCTTTTTATCCTAGTGCAAACCAAAAGAATCCTCAGTTTTGAACTTGTCCTTTGAGTATGGACAATTACACTTGCCAAGTCAAATTTCCTCCTTTGAGTTTGTGAATGCTCCAATAATGAGCTCCTATGGAGCTAGGAAGAAAATGTTGATTCTGCCTCCCTCCCGCATCACGTGAAGCAATCCCATTTTATTTTTCTTTGTCCAGCTGATTTTTTAAAAAACATTTTTCATTTTTTAGTTATAGTTGGATACAATACCTTTATTTTTATTTATTTATTTTATTATTGGTTGTTCAAAACATTACAAAGCTCTTGACATATCATATTTCATACATTTGATTCAAGTGGGTTATGAACTCCCATTTTTACCCCGTATACAGTACAATACCTTTATTTTATTTATCTATTTTTAAGTGGTGCTGAGGATCGAACCCAGGGCCTCACACATGCTAGGCAAGTGCTCTACAGCTGAACCATAACCCCAGCCCCTGTCCAGCTGATTTTAATATGAAGAAATTTAGGTTCTAGTTGAGTATTCAGATAACAAATAATATAACAGAATTATTTCTATCCCCTGGGTCTTTCTAGATAGCATTATCAATATAAAATTATCATGGAACCAGACATAGTGGCCATGCCTGCAGTCATAGCTACTTAGAGGCGGAGGTAGGAGGATCATTTGAGCCCAGGAGTTTTACATTAGCCTATACAATATGGCAATTTAGCTCAGTGATAGAGTATTTGCCTAGCATTTATGAGGCCCTGAATTGATTCCCCAGTACTGCAAAATAAAACAATGAATATGGATATTGACTAGGTACTTTGGTATTTTCTCATGCAAAGTTGGTTTCTGATGAGGTGGGTCAAGTAATCTAGCACATATCATCTTCCTTTTCAGTCCTTCAGTTATCAAAATTAACCCTTATATTTTAAGGTTAAAACATTTTTCATGTTTACATTTTTAAAATTTTTGCAGGAAAGTCTTTCCTGTTAAATTAAAGAAATTGTAAATATTAATGGTGTTAGTTATATTGATCAATTGGCATACCAGTGTGTACAAGGTCAAATGTTTTGGTCTAAGAATCCTAACAAAGAACAAAGTTAGACTAAGTATTGTTAGTAAAAAATTTTCTTTTACTTTATTCTGATACTTGTTTTATCTCCCTCCAGACATCTGTTCCCAGAGACTGTTGTCTTTTCTCCATATCCTCCTCTTTCAATTAGGGAGACAGATAAGCAGTTGTCTTGAGACTAAGGTCACTGACATTCCATAAATGGATTCCAGTGCCTGCTACAGAAACAAATGGTGAGTGTTATCTGTCACTTGCAAACTATAAATTAATTAAGTTGACAACTTTTCTTTTGTTTGGTTATGTTTTCAGAGGGACTTTTGAAATACCTTTTATTGCATTTTCTGATTATAAAACTAACATATGGTCATTATAGAGAATTGATAGCACAGAAAAGTACTAAAAGGAAAATAAAAATTTCAACACTCAGAGATAACAGCTGTTAGCATTTTAATGTATTTATTTACAGCTTTTTTATGTTCATATAAAATCTTTTAGAAGAAAATTGTGGTCATATTATATATAAAATTCTGCATCTTGCTTTTTCAAAGTGTCCTTTTGAAACATTTTTAAGTGAAGTTAAATGCTTGAGGACACCATTTAAAATTGCTACATAACATTCTGATATGTGGATATATGATGGATTGTTTATTTTAAGGCATTCTTTTATTGTTGGACATGCAATTTGATTATAATTTTTCCCTCTTAAAAATAATTCTGGGGGCTGGGTAGTGGCTCACTGGTAGAGTGCTTGCCTAGTGTGTGTGAGGCACTGTGTCCATCAACAACTAATAAAGGTCCATCAACAACTAATAAAATATTTTTTTAAAATGCCCAAAACTTATTTGAGGACTTGGCCTTATTACATTTCTAGTAGGTTTAAAAAAAAATTCTGGGAGGCTAGAGATGTAGCTCAGTAATAAGAGTGCTTGCCTCGAATGCATAAGGCCCTGGGTTCAATTCCCCGTGTTGCAAAAAATAACAATTCTGAGGCCAAGTGTGGTGGTGCATGCCTGTGATCCGGTGACTTGGGAGGCTGAAGCAGGAGGTTTGCAAGTTCCAAGCCAGACCCTATTTCAGAATAAAAATGTGGTAGAGTGTCCTTAGGCTTAATCACCACTACTGACAAAAAGAAAAAAATCTGGGGCTGTGGGTGTAGCCCAGTGGCAGAACACTTGCCTAGCACTTGGTTAGATCTCCAGCACTGCAAAAATAATAATGATGATAATAATTATAATAGTAATAATTCTCTTCTTAATCCTGTATTTGAATTGCTTGTTATTTCCTTAGATTAAAACCCTAGAAAGGAACTTACTAGGTCTAAGAATGTGTGGTGTTTTTTTTTTTTTTTTCAAGAAGCATTCATAAGAAATTTTAATTTTTTAAAAGAAATTTTGTACCAACTTGCCCAACTACTAGCAATGTTTGAGTTGTGTGTGTCCATTTCACTGACTCTCTCCCAATTAATTATTTAAAAGTTCCTAATCTGATTGACAAAATTATACATATCACTGGTGCTTTAAAATGCTGAACATTTAAAATACAAATCCATAGGCTGGAGATGTAGCTCAGTGGCAGATTGTTTGCCTAACATGCTCTGGGTTGGTGGTTTTATCCCCAGCACTGAAAAGTACATACATATATAAATATTTGTATAAATATCCATTAAATTCTAAACTTGTCTAATGTATATTTATTTCTGCTCTTGCTTTTTGTTATTTTCCTTTTTTGATTTTTGTGGGTTTTTAAAATATCAAATCTATCATCCTTTTTCAATGTTTGTTGCAAATATTTTCCCAGTTTGTGGCTTGTCTTTTGGGTTCTTCTCTTTGGTAATGGCTTTTTGTGGGGGTTATCAGGGATTGAACACAGGCGCACTTGACCACTGAGCCACATCCCCAGCCCTATTTTGTATTTTGTTTAGAGACAGGGTCTCATTGAGTTACTTAGCACCTTGCTTTTGTTGAGGCTGGCTTTGAAATCATGATCCTCCTGCCTCAGGCTCCCGATTTGCTGGAATTATAGGTGTGTGCCACTGTGCCTGGCCGGTAATGGCTTTTGAGCTTCAATTTTTTTCCATTTTTTCATAATTCAAATTATTGATTTTTCCATATGTGTGATTTATTCCATTGCTTATATGCCTAAAAATTCTATTTTTATTCAGTAGAGGTTTTTTTGTTTCCTAGTTTTAATTAGCCAGCTTTATAATTTTGAAGGCAATGGATTTGTTCCACACAACTGCAAATATAGCTATAGCTGCACTTTTGTACACTTAAAATATTTTTTTAGACAGATTTGGAAGTGTTAGTTGTAAAAGTAGGCATGGCTATAATTCCTTTAAACAGGACCCCGTGGAAAGAGCAATTCTTAAGAAGAATTTTGAAAAGAAGACATGAAATGTTGACATTTTATTGTGGTGAACAACTGGTGTTGATTGAATGTTCCACATTATTCATTTCACATTGGGTAAGAGCCCTGTAACTCAAGGCAACATAACACTCAAACTAAAGAATCCCCCTGCATTTTTACTTTGAGGATTATCTGATTGTAGCCTTATTTCAGAATAGTTAAGACAGAATTTCTCCAAGGGAAATCTTGGACACTCTGCATCATAATCACCAAGAATCCTTGCTCAAATGGAGATTCTGAGTCCCTGTTCCAACTATACTAAATCAGATTCCTTGGGGTTGAGGTTCCAGAATCCACAAGTTAATAAGCATCCTAGATAATTTTGGATGACTCTAAAGTTTGAGAATCTGTGGGTTTAGGAGGTACAGTAATTTAAGAAATGGAATACTGAGGCAAAGGACACAAAGCAAGTATGTGAGAACTTGAGGTCAAAGATAGGGAGAGGGACAGTCAGTAGGCAATAGGGTATAGGTGAAAGAGCACAGATCTATCAGAAAAATGAGTTCTGGTAGCTTAATATCCTTTTGTCCTAGAAGAAGTCACAATTCTTCAGGCTTCTTATCCTTAAAATGAGGATAAGAAATACTTGTAACAGGGGCTGGGGATGTAGCTCAATGATAGAATGCTAGCCAAGCATGAATGAGGCTCTGGGTCCCATCCCCAGTACCAAGGGAAAAAATAAAGAAGTGCATGTACTAGAAGATTCTTTTTGTAAGGTCTGATACTATGCCAAGGAATCATGTAGGGATTTTCTTTATTTGGGGGGAAGAATCTTCTGGAATAAACAAGCCATTTCTGAGGAATTCAAGGGTCTGTATTGCAAATAACAACTCTGGAATTCAGATTTTACTTTCTAACTTTGATCATTAGCTTTTTGTTTTCCATGTCTGATTAGGCCCAATGAGTTAGCTAAGTTAATGAAATGTGATGGCCTATTAAATATACCAACTGACAGCAATTTTAAAAAAGAAGAAATATATATCCAAGCATACAAGATGTTAGGGATTGGGTGAAATAACAAATGGAATAGTGCTTTGTAAACTTCATCAGTTTTGTAATTTTTAGTGATAGAATCAAAGAACATACTGGTGGTGGTGAACATCTAGAAGATGGGGCACCAGATAACACTGGTTCAGTGTTGACAAGTATAGAGTTTTGGGTCAAGAAACCAGTCCCTGGGAGGACTTGAAGTAGATGGTGTTGAGAGCCACAGCCGAAGGGGCCCCAGCAAACTTCCAGCTGCCAGCAAACTTCCAGCTGCCGGCTGATGATTGGCTCACAGCGGCCCCAGCAACATCTAGCTGATTGGCTCCTCTGCGGTGATGCTCATTGGGCTGTTTCCCTGCCCTTTCAGACCACGGAGCTGCTCATTGGGGGACTTTTTTGGCTCCGCCCATGTGACCCAGCCAATCGGCCTCAAGAGCAGGAGGATTGTGGGAGGTGGAGAGAAGTTGGTGTGGGAGAGAGAGGCTCGCTGGAAGCTGGTGGTGGCAGTTGGGCTCTGAGGGTTTTTCCTGAGGAGCTGTGTGGTGTGCTGTGTGGTTCTAAAAATAAAGTTAGTTTCTTTTGACAAGTGGCTCCTGATTGTGCCCAGCCAGACTGCGGCAGATGGTTAGAGAGAGAAGGGACAAGTAGAACTTATAGTTGAAGGGCTATTCAAACTAGGACCATAAGTTATTGCTAGACCTACATCAGAGAAAGGGGGAAGGTGTGGGACTCTTTCAGTGGTCTCCCTCTGAGTGATGTGATGTGAACAATAGCTGCCAAGTTGTCCCCCTACTCCGTTTAGAATCAGGATTCATCTAGGGTAGAAGGTGAGGGTACACCTGTAAGAAGAGAATAAGTAAACCAAGTTTTTAGAATTAAAAGATGGATATAGGGATGGAGGGGAGGTGGAAGGAATCTATGTATATGTATATTTTCTGTTGTCAAAACCTCAGGAAATAGGTGCTATGCATTCTGAACAATTTAATTTCCCTTTTGACTTCCCTCCTCTATAGGATTTCAGTTGACATTGCAAAATTTTTATATGTCAGTGTCATCAAGTGTCAGTAAGTAACAAGTAGACTAGCATATACATAGGGTTATTTTTTGTGGGGGATGGGGTGCTAGGGATTGAACCCAGGGATGCTCTGCCACTGAGCTTCTTCCCCAGCCCCTTTTTAAATTTTTGTTTTGAGACAGGGTCTTGTTAAATTTCCCAGGCTGTCCTCGAACTTGTGATCCTCCCAATTCTACCATCTTGGTAGCTGGGATTACAGGCCTGTACCACCACACCCTGCTATGCATAGTTATTTGAACCAGTCTGATGCAAGCTCTATTCATTAAGTATAGTGGAAAGAGCATGGGTCTGGAGTCTGTCAGGAACCACTTAAATTATTCCTGAGATGGAATTCCCTCTTGTTTCCTTACTGTGTGTCTATGTAATCTTGCATATGATATATAAATGTAAATTTTTTTGCAGCGCTGGGGATTGAACTCAGGGTCTTATACATTCTAAGCAAGTTAAGAAAGTGCTCTACCACTGAGATACCCCCAACCCAAGAGACATGTTTTAAGACTTTGGAATACAGTATACTTGCAGTTAATAGTCATTTCACTGCCTTCTTTTTCCTTTCTTTTCTTTTTCTTGCTTGCTTTCTTTTTCATTTTTGGTTCTGGGGGTTGAACCCAGGGTTTTGAAGATGCTAAGCTGGTGCTCTACCGCTGAGTTATAGCCTACATAATCAATAGTTTTAACCTCTGTTATTTAATTTAATTTCTCTATTTACCACAGAATCCCCCCAGTTTTTCTAGTTGCTGAGTGTTACTTATTTTGTTATATTTTAGATTTTGCCATCAGGGAAAAATGTCAAAACTTTTGTCTTTTTTCTTTCCACATTCAAGTAGTCCTGGGTAACAGAACCCCAAAGGCTTTTATTTTCAGCTAATAAAAAAGAAGTTTCTGTCTGAAATACTTGCTTGCACAATCTGACTATACCTCTGATCATGCTATAGTTAGTAAACAAAATAAAAATACTTCACACATCTGTTTATTCTTCAACAAGTATTTATTAAGAATGCATGGGCCAGAGTTGTGGCTCAGTGGTAGAGCAATTGCCTAGCAGGCACGAGGCACTGGGTTGAATCCCCAGCACCACATAAAACTAAACAAATAAAATACAGGTATTGGGTCCATCTACAACTAAAAAAAAAGAATGCATGAGCCTGGCCTGGTGGCTCACTCTTGTGATTCCAGCTACTAGGGAGGCTAAAGAATGAGGATCCCAAATTCAAAGCCAGCCTCCACAACTTAGCAAAATGGTGTCTCTAAATAAAATAAAAAAGGATAGGGTTGAGTTCAGTGGTAGAGTGCTTGCCGAGCATACTTGAGACCCTGGGTTTCATTTGAAGTACAGAAAAACAAGGAAACTCTTGGCTCTGGTTTTATAGACTTCATGGTGGAACAGTGGAAATAAGACATGTACATAAACTGTAATACACAGCATAAAAACATGAATGAGTGGAACAAACGAAATAGAATGTATCTTCAGAGAAGAGAGTGATTCCTCCAGGCTGAAAAACCTCACGTAATTTGTTTCCTTCAGTAACTGACCAAAGGATGTGTCAGTTTCATGAAGCCAGCCCCAGCAAGATTTTAAAATATTTCAACTCCATATAGAGAAGAAACATGATTCTTCTCTATATGGAGCATAGTGTCATTAGACAACGGCAGCCTGTGGCCACCAAAAGGCCCTGACAATTGCAGTGCTCCATCTGTAAAGCCCTCTTTCTTTCCCTCAGGTTGTGGAAATGAAATGAAACAAGTTCCCAAAAAAGTGGAGAATTTCCAATTTTGTCCTTTAATAAATGGTTTGTTGGCATTGAATAGAATGAAAATAATGATAGGTCTTTTGCCACCAAAGCATAATGACCCTGTGGCCTTTCTCCTCACTCTGTACCCTGTACTTTAGATGGTAAACAGCAATTTGAGTGGCAATATTGAAAAAGATGTTAACCCTCTGTTGATCAGCAAGTGTGAAGCAGATACAGAGCCCACATTGTACTCACTACACTAGGACTAATAGCAAAACTGTGTTCCTGAATTTTTCTTCTTTTCCTAAGCTTACTGAAACAGAAAGTCTAGTAATAAATACAGGGCTCTGATTGAGAAGATGGACAATCCATTGCAAGCGAGAAAACTTAAAAATCTAGAATTATTTCTTCCATTGATATTGAGTAGGAAACTAAAATCTAAATTCTGTAAAAAAATTATTACCATTCTAAGCTTTTAGAAGCCTAAGTAATGGAACAGTTAAGTTTTTCTTTTCTTTTCTTTCTTTTTTTTTTTTTTTTTAGGTTACCAGGGATTGAACCCAGGGGCACTTAACCACTGATCCACATCTCCAGCCTTTTTACTTTTTATGTTGAGACAAGGTCTCACTAAGTTATTTAGGGCCTGGCTAAATTGCTGAGGCTGGCTTTGAACTTGTGATCTTCTGCCTCAGCCTCCAGAGTCACTGGGATTACAGGTGTGCGCCACTGTGCCCAGCTCAATTTCTTTTTTACAATTAATGAAAGAACAGATTTTTTTTCTCCATGTAGTAGTGTAAAAATTATTTTGCTTCTTGTTGGGCATGATGGCACATACCTGTATCCCTGTGACTTAGAAGGCTGAGCAGTAGGGTCACAAGTTGGAGGCTAGACTCAGCAATTTAGTGAGGCTCTAAGCAACTTAGTGAGACCCTGTCTCAAAAAATAAAAAGCTCTGGGGATGTAACTCAGTGGTAAAGCATATCTGGATTTAATACCCAATACCCCTCAAAAAACTTTTTGTTCTTTAAAGAATTTTAAATTATAAAGCTTGACTTTGAATTTTAAATGCTACAGATGTGATGGTTTAACACCTTATTAGGGTTGCCAGATTTAGCAAATGAAATTACAGGATGCCCATTTATATTTGAATTTGAGATTAAACAACAAATAATTAAAAAATATTTTTTAGATGTCGATGAACCTTTATTTTATTCATTTATTTGTATGCGGTGCTGAGAATCAAATCCAGTGCCTCACACACGCTAGGTAAGCACTCTGCCACTGAGCCACAACGCCAGCCCCAACAAATATTTTTTTAGTGTAATTTTGCCCCATGCATATGTAACAATCTTAACTGTATGGAGCATTGCTTGATTATATAATATTCCTGTGGGCTGGTTAATTTTTAGGAGGCAGATTTTTCAGTCCTTATATTTTCATCTTTTGTCATTCCTGCATTCTTCAACATTTAAGAATTCTTTGAATGAATGGAAAGATTTTCTTTAAAGAAGATCATTCATTTCATAAACGAACTATTTTAAAGCCCTGCACGCCTCTGCAAAAAAAAAAAAAAGGTTAATAAAAAGTTCCTTTTCAGTCCCCTTTTTGTGCTGTCTAAATTACTCTTCACTTGTTGATCTGAGTTGAGTTATTCAGGCAAGTGCCTCAACTACAAATGTCTCAACTCTCTGCTGTGCTTAGTATGCAGTATCAGCCAGAATAGGGTGGGAACTAGAGAAAGGAGAAAGGAGGTAGTTAATGAAACTAAATAAAAAAGTAGAAATATTTTATTAATTTTGTTTGTGATACTGGGGATTGAACTCAGGGCCTAATATATGCTAGCCAAGAGCTTTACTCAGCTGCACCTCCAGCTTTCCTCACATTTTATTATGATAGGATATTGCTAAGTTTCCCAGGCTGGCCTCAAACTTGCTATCCTCTTGCCTCAGCCTCCCAAGTAGCTCGGGTTATAGATGTGAGCCACCATGCCTGGCTAAAAAAACTAGAAATATTTCAAATGAGAATTTGAAGAAAACTCAAAATGGATATGTAGACCTCACCTGTAATTTTCCTGTAGTTAGTCTCATCTTCCCAAATATAACTGAGATGCTTTACCTGTTCTGATTATTTCAGTGAACATTCAATTCCTATTAACCATCAGAGGGCTCAAATGTGTATGAAAATTTGATGATTCTGTGTTTATTCTGAGCAATTTTAGAGGAAAAATACATCTTTTTCATATTTGAATACCTTGATTTCTTCTTCCTGGATCACTTAATTATACCTTATTTACAATGGAGATTAGTTCTACCACCTCAGGCTGTCCTTGAAGGCAGAATCTAAGTGAACTGGAATAAGAAGCTATTACCTAAACTTGAAGCAATTTGGGGAGGGGAATAAGATTTGCAAACAAAATCTTGTAAGAAATATTATGGATTTTCAGTTATTGCTTAACTGTGTCATAAGAAAACCTTTTTATAAAACAATTAGACAGCTTATCACTAAGGTTTTTTCTTATTATGAAAAATATCTGTGAAAATAAAATAATCTTAGAAATTACATTCTATGTTAAAAATCTAATAATCCCATGACTTTGGTATGTAATACATTTTGTGTTCTTTTTCCTCTCCAAAAACATCTTCTATTTTAAAGAATTATTGGGTTTCAGATATTTTATATACTCTTTAAGCTTTTAAATAAAAATATGATTTATACATACCCTTTTGGTAATAGAACCACCCATATCTATATGCTCTGTTAAACCACACAAAGTGCTTTTGTGTACTATATATTGAAACTTATGCAAATCCCATGAATTACATAGGTGATATTACTTTGTTTTACTGGTGAAAAATATTGAGGTTCAGAGAGGTTAAGTGTTTTGCAGAAGGATATGTAACAATAAGTCCTTGAGTTGCTTCTAGAGATGAGTAAGAACTCCATTTGGACACTTTGGCATATAGTATCTACCCTCTCAAGAATCTTTTTAAATGGAAAAATATTGGTGTACTCTGTTTATGTTGGTTATTAAATCTTCTACCCTGCCAAAAAACTGCAAAAGCTCAAAAAGATGTTATGAATTTTTCCAATTTGATGAAAAGTATCTATGAAAACTCTGTAGTTAGTGTCACATTAATGGTTAAAAAGAAGTGAATGCTTTACTCCTAACATAAAGAACCAGATGAGAAAAACAGCATGGTATTGGTACCAAAATAGACCTGTAGACCAATGGTACAGAATAGAGGACACAGAGACTAACCCACAAAACTACAGTTATATTAGACAAAGGCACCAAAAACGTACATTGGAGAAAAGATAGCCTCTTCTTCATGTGGAAATCCACATGTGACAAAATTGAATTAAACCTCTATCTCTCACCATGCACAAAACTCAATTTAAAGTGGATTAACGACCTAGGAATTAAACCAGAGACCTTGGGCCTAATGAAAAAAAAAAAAGTAGGCCCAAATCTCCATCACGATGGATTAGGCCCCAACTTCCTTAATAAGACTCCTATAGCACAAGAATTAAAACCAAGAACCACTCTCTGCTCTCTTCCTCTCCTTTTCTTCCCCTTTGGGCAGCATCCCCAATAAAATCTCTTCGTTGAAAAAAAAAAGAATCAATACATGGGATGGATTCAAACTAAAAAGCTTCTTCCAATGAGGTGAATAGAGAGCCTACAGAATGGGAG
Organism: Marmota monax; assembly: GCF_021218885.2. Lineage (NCBI taxonomy): Eukaryota > Metazoa > Chordata > Mammalia > Rodentia > Sciuridae > Marmota > Marmota monax. Next base: position 13,334,057 of record NW_026694552.1, on the reverse strand, counting down.
AAAATCTTTACCACAAACATATCAGAGCACTAATCTCTAGGATATATAAAGCACTCAAAAACCTTAGCACCAAAAAACAAATAACCCAATCAATAAATGGACCAATTAACTGAACAGATACTTCTCACAAGAGGATATACAATCAATCAACAGACATATAAAAAATGTTCAACATCTCTAGCAATTAGAGAAATGCAAATCAAAACTATTCTAAAATTTTATCTCACTCCAGTCAGAATGGCAGCCATCAAGAATACAAACAACAATAAATGTTGGCGAAGATGTGGGGAAAAAGGCACACTCAAACATTGCTGGTGGGACTAAACATTGGTGCAGCCAATCTGGAAAGCACTATGGAGATTCCTTGGAAATCTGGGAATGGAACCACCATTTGACCCAGCTATCCCTCTCTTCTGTTTATACCCAAAGATTTAAAAACAACATACTACAGCACAATTCACAGTAGCTAAGTTGTGGAACCAACCTGGATGCCCTTCAGTAGATGAATGGATAGGGAAACTCTGGTGTATGTATATATAATGGAATATTACTCATCAATAAAAGAGAATAAAATCATGGCATTTGCAGGTAAATGGATGAGTTAGAGAAGATAATGCTAAGTGAAGTAAGCCAATCCCAAAAAACCAAATGCCAAATGTTTTCTTTGATGTGAGGATGCTGACTCACAATGGTGATGAGCGGGGAGCATGGGAGGAATGGAGGAACTTTAGATAGGGAAAAGGGGAGGGAGGGGAAGGGAGGGGCCAAGGGGATAGGAATAATGGTGGAATGAGATAGACATCATTAGCCTAAGTACATGTATGAAGACACAAAGAATGGTTTGAAAATACTTTGTGTACAATCAGTGACTTGAAAAATTGTGCTGTATATGTGTAATATGAAATTAATTGCATTCTGCCATTGTGTATAATAAATAACAATAAATGAATAATTTAATAATAAAAAAGAACAAGATGAGGTTTGCTCTCAACATTTTTATTCAGCATTGTACAAGATGTTTTAGTGTAATAGGACAAGAAATAAAAGGCTTTCAGATTAGAAGGAAAGATATGACTCCTTTTATTCACACAGAATATAATCATCTATATAGAAGATCTTATGGACCTACAAAAAAGCTAATAGTTATACTAAGTGAGTTTAGTAAGGTTGCAGGATATAAGATAAAAATTGAATCCTCAAATATTCTTTTTGCATATTAGCTAATAACAATCAGAAATTGTAAATTAAATAAAACGGTACTATTTGCAGTTGCATCAGAAAAGAAAAAAATACATGAAATTCATAGGGATGAATCTGATTAAAGATGTCTATTACAAGGCTGGGGATGTAACTCAGTGGGACAACACTTGCTGGCATGCACAAGGCCCTGGGTTCAATACCCAGTACCGCACACACACTCACAAAGGCATTTACACACCTAATCTATCACAAATCATAGCTTCAAGACACAGTGACCAGCAGAGAATCAGTTGTTGACCTTGGTGATCAGGTGACTGTCTGTTGCTGCCCAGCATCACAGTATCATGACGCATATGCCTGGGCTAGATAAAGATAAAAATTCAAAATTTCAAGTACAGTTTTCTGCTGAATGCATATTACACACTTTTTTTTTTCAGTACTGGTGATTAAACCTTGGGCCTCTAACATGCTTGGCAAGTACTCCACTACTGAGGTACCCCCCAACCCTTTTTAAACTTTATTTTGAGACAGAGTCTAAATTACTAAATGGTCAAGACTGCCCTCAAATTTGTAATTCTCCTGTTTCAATTTCCTGAGTAGTTGGGATGGCGTTTAGACCGCTGGGCCTGGCTAAATGTGGTTTCTTTTTTCACTATTATAAAGTTGAACAATTGAACCACTGTAAGTCAGAGACCTCTGTATATGAATGGCAGACACATGAAATGATGCTCATCATTAGTGATCAGATAAATGAAAATTAAAACTACAATAAGAGCTGGGCATGGTGGCACACACTGGAATCTCAGTGGTTAGGGAGGCTGAGGCAAGAGGATTGATAGTTTGAAGTCAGACTCAGCTACTTAGTGAGGTCCTAAGTGACTTAGTGAGACCCTGACTCAAAATAAAAAGGGGGGGTGGCTGGAGATGAGACTCTGTAGTTAAGTGCCCCTGGGTTCAATCCCCAGTACCCCCCAAAGCATTGTAGACACTACCTTTATTTGTAAAATACCCTAAAGTGGAAATTTTTAAAATATCCATCAATAGGTGAAAGAAGAAACAAAACCATGAGATATCTATGCAATGGAATATAACTTAATACTGAAAAAGAAAAAAAAAAGAACTTCTGAGCCAGGTGAGGTGTCACAGGCTTGTAATCCCAGCGACTCGGGAAGCTGAGACAGGAGGATTGTGAGTTCAAAGCCAACCTCGAAACAGCGAGGTGCTAAGCAGCAACTCAGTGAGACCCTGTCTCTAAATAAAATACAGAATAGGGCTGGGGATGTGGCTCAGTGGCTGAGTGCCCCTGAGTTCAATTTCTAGAACCAAAAACAAACAAAAAAGAACTTTTGATTCATTCAACAACTTGGATGGATCTCAAAATAATTATGCTGAGTGAAATGAGCCAGGCAAAAGGAGTGTTCAGACTATGTAATTCCACATGTACTAGAATATGCAAATGAATCTATAGTCACCTAAAGCCAATCAGTGGTTGCCTTGGGATGTGGGTGGCAGGGATTGATGTGAGAAAAGAATTTCAAAGAAGTACAGGGAAACTTTTTGAGGGTGATGAATTTGTCCATTATGTTGACTGTGGGCAATGATTTCATTTATGTAGACATAGATCAAAACTTATAAAATTGTACAACTTAAATGTATGTAGTTTATTGAAAGTCAAACAATACCCTAAGAAAGCTGTTAAAATTAAATATCAACTTATTATATTATGAAACATAATATATTATGAACTGTTTTTGTACAGTTCACTTTCATGGTGAACACCATATAACTTTCTGGATGGCATTTCTATGTGAATTTGGAGTTAAATAATAGGTCTGCCCTGAATGAAAAATATTGTTCTTTCCCTGAATTTTATTGGTTGTCATTTCATCTTAAAAATGAAAGAATGGCCTAGTAACTCGATATGGTTTTGATAAGTATCTACTCTATGGCCCATTTGCTGAAGGTTGGTTGCCCACTTTTGACAACATTCAGAGGTGGTGGAAGCTTCAGGAGGTGGAACCCAGATGAAGGAAGTAGGCCATTGGGGGTGTATGCGTGAAGGAGACACTGAGACTCCTGTCCCTTCTCTTCCCCACCCTTTCTCTCTTCCTCTCGCCCTTTTCCCTTCCCAGCTGCTATGAATTGAGCCCAAAGGTAACAAACCAACCAACCATGGACTGAAACTTCGACCAGTGAGCTACATCCCCAGCCTCTTTTATTTTTTTATTTGAAACAGGATCTTGCTAAGTTACTGAGGGTATCATTAAGTTGCCAAAGCTGACCTCAAACTTTTGATTTTCCTGCCTCAGACTCCTGAGTTGCTGGGATTACAGGCATGTATACCACCTTGCCCAACTAAAGTAGCATTTTTAAGTACCTGAAATTTATTTTTATGCTAAACATCTGATCCCTGTTTTGAGGACACATATAGCTTCATATTTCACCAAGTAGATAGCCAAATTGCCAGTGCATACGCTTTACCAACAGTGTTATTTTTATTTTCCTATAATTATTTCTTTAACACATTGAAATATTATAGTCTAAAATCATTAATATTTAACTTCTTTTAGTACCTTTATATTTTGTCAAAAGAACAAAAAAGTGATGTTCCTTGAATTGTTCCATATAGAATAGGAACCTTAGACTAGGTGATATGCTACACAACTATCCTTCCTTTTCTTTTTTCCTATTTATTCCTCAGTTTATGTCACCTACTCATATCTAGTAATAACCTTTTGCTTGCATTTAGTTTGTGATAACTACTAAATGATTTCATATTCACATATAAATAGAAAATTGTCCTTTTGTCTATATACTGAGAGTTAAAACCTTTTTGGACAGTTAAAATTTCAAGAAATATGAAATGTTTTCCTTCAGTTGTAAGTTTTTAGTGAGTTTGAATATTTCACTAAAGTTAATAGCCTTGAGTGTGTCAAAGTCTTTTTAAAGTTTTTAGCAGGCAACAAACTTCATCATTTTATATATATATATATATATATATATATATATATATATATATATATATATATATATATTCTTTTTTTACAATTTCTACAGTGGCACATTTAAAGTGTAGCTGATGTTGTTTCTGCATTCCAATTTGATAATGAGCCTTAACCTTGTACCATTTCATTCCATTAAAAGAAGGAAAAAAAATACTTACTGGCAAAGCAAATGGCTCATAAAGTAATCTGAGTGATGGAGAAAGAACAGCTCCCAGCATGAAATGAAAATATCTTTCACCAAGGATGAAGTAGAATTATAGAAGGCTCCCATTTCTAGCTGTTTTTGTACAGTTGATGATCTTACTTAAATAAAATTCCCTCAAATTCCCTGTAGCATCTCTGACCACTGAGGTTTTAGAGCCTGAATCATGATTAAATTTATAATCTGTGCAGTTACAAAGAGAGCTCTCCATTTTCTTCAGGCTTTGAGGGGAGTGGGCATTCTATTACATTATATTATGCTTACTCTATTGGTTACCTTAAGTCTCATAAATTTGCCATACAAACTTTCAGATATTCGTTTTTTGAAATAAAAATTTTTCTTAAGTTACTTGTTTTGTGTATGTGAAATTGGTTCAGGGAAGTCTAACAAGTAATAAAAGCAGCCTAGCATGAAATAAGAATACAGACTTAGGTTCTAATACCAGCTTCATTGTACAATTCCGGTATAGTATTGGGAAAGTCTATTTCACTCCTCTCATCAGAGTTACTGTGAGGGTTAAGTGCAAATATATGTGAAAGACTCTTTTAAAACCATAAAGCAAGCCGGGCGCAGTGGTACATATTTGTAATCCCGGTGGCTCAGGAGGCTGAGGAAAGAGGATCACAAGTTCAAAGTCAGCCTCAGCAACCTAGCGAAGCCCTAAGCAACTTAATGAGACCTTGTTTTAAAATAAAAATTTAAAAAAGGGGCTGGGGATGTGGCTCTATGGTTAAGCACCCATGGGTTCAATCCCTGGTACCAAACCAAACCAAACAAAAACCATAAAGCATTATAAGGTATTTTCTGACAGCCACTTAAATAAATGTGCATTTTCAGTTTTCTTAGGTGTGAGCTGTGAATATATATATGTAAGTAATAGAGGTTAGCCTTCTGATTGTTAAGTTGAAATAGTATTAAATATATTTTCATACAAAAATGTTTAAAAATCAAAAGTCAACTTAAAAGTTCATATAATGGTACTAGGTAATCCTAATTAAGCACTTACTATATATAATTCCTGGTGCTAAGCAGTTTCTATGTTATCTAACTCAACCATTGAAATACCCTATGAGGAGGCTGGGGTTGTGGCTCAATGGTAGCGCTCTTGCCTAGCATGTGTGAGGCACTGGGTTCGATCCTCAGCACCGCATATAAATAAATAAGTAAATAAAATAAAGATCCATCAACAACTAATAAAAATATTTAAAAAAAACAGCCTATGAGGTGGATATTATCATTATTGTCATCAAGAGGATACAGATAAACTCAGAGTACTGGATAAAGACAATCTGACCCTTCCCTTAGCCATTATACTTTTATGCCTTCCAAAACTGTTACATTTTTTTTTTCTTTTAAGACAGGGTCTCACTGTGTTGCCAAGTCTGCCCTTGAATTCCTGGGCTTAAGTGATCTTCCTGCCTCAGCTTCCTTGGAAGCTGGGACTACAGACACAGGCTACCCAGCTGCCTTTCTGTTATCAATCCATTTTTTATTTCTTGGTGGAGCATTGTTCAGAATAAATGCAAGATAAATTCTCCAGAGAACCTTCTGGAAACTATGGACTTCAAATAGTCCCATGATCCACTTCAGTGATCTGGTTAAATGGAGAGTAAAGGAGCTGAATGTGTAGTTCAGCTGTAGAGTACCTGCTTGGCACAAAAGCACGGTATTGGAGATTGAACCAGGGCACTTTACCACTGAGCTACATCCCCAGCCTTTTTCATTTTTTATTTTGAGGCAAGGTCTTGCTAAGTCTCTGAGGGTTTCAGTAAGTTGCTGAGGCTGGCCTTGAACTTGTAATACTTCTGCCTCAGCTTCCTGAGTCACCAGGATTACAGGTGTGTGCCACAAATGTCAAACTAAAAGCACAGAACTTAATGGAAAAAAATGTGCTTGATTTTCATGAAATAATGCTATATTAATAACCTAGAACTTGAAATAGTAGAAAGTAGATACAAGAGAAGCCTATAAATAGAAGCACTTTAAACTTTAAAAAAGTCTTTGAAAGTTTCCAAACCAATGAGTGTTTTGATTACAGTCAATATAGCCTAACAGGAAATTTAATATAAAAGCCTGAGGTGAGTCAGAGCTAATGGAGAATTTTTTAGGCTATATCATCACTCTGCAGTTGTATACAACTTTTCACTTATAGGAAGTCTTCCATATTCCTTTTGACATTTGATTATCACATTCTTATGAGGAAAATAAATTTTATTATGCTATTTTAGAGATATTTTAATTGTTAATGGCAGAATCCTCCAAGGATTAGTTCTGGGATTGGCCTAAATTATCATTTTCATAAATTATCTTTGAACAGGAAGTACACATGTGGAGTTGCCAACAATGCACTTCCAGATTGGTGACAAAGTCATTAAGACTTTATAACCATACCTACAAGTATAACAATATGTTCCATCATGTCTTTACTCTCATTCTAGCTAGATAGAGTTACTCATCATTTATAATTTTTTACCCCTTACTTTAAAAATCATTTTTTTAGTTATACATGGATACAATTTCTTTATTTTGTTTGTTTATATGTGGAGCTGAGGATCAAACCCAGTGCCTCACAGGTGTGAGGCAAGCGCTCTGCCACTGAGCTACAACCCCAGCTCTACCCTTACTTTTTTAATGTCTTACAAGCTTAACCCAATGACATCAAATTGGGTTTTCACATCACATCAATATTTCTACCTGTGAGATCTCCTTGCTACTTCATTTCTCCAATCATACTTTAAAATAATGAGTTGAGAGGTGTTATATCCCTGGAAAGAGAGTCAAAAATCCTTATAGACTATTCTCTGAAGACAGCTGCCCAAATATTTTTTGGCCAAAATAATCAGGAAAATACTGAATGCCATTAAGGAAAATAAGAGAGCTAGGCATGGTAGCATGCCCCTTTAGTCTCACCTGCTTGGGAGGCTGGGATCCCTTGAGCCCACCTGGGCAACATAGCCAGACCTTATCTCAAAAAAAGTAGAAGAGAAAGAAAAACAAAACAAAGAAATTCCAAACAAAAACCAGGAGTGGGAAAACAGTAAGCAATCATCCTACATTTTGGTAAATGCTTGTGATGTTGCTGACTGCACCAGACTTTTTTTCTGCGTAAAGACCAGAAAAATAAAGTTGGAGAGGATCCCAAAGAAAGGAACTACAACAATGAAGGGGACAGATAGCAAGACTGAGGACAGGCTGTACATAAAATGACAACTCTTCTCAATGAAGCTGGTTAAAGTCAGCCTTGTCAGAGAGCTGTGTGCCTGCCAGATTTTGTTATTGGTATCTTGCCAGAGCATACAAGCTATACAGTTGGGCTGAGGTTTGGCTTTTCCATTTTCTCTAAATTCACCCAGTTGAAATGTCCTCAGTCTCACACATCTTCATTTAGTAGACCCCCTCCTTTTTTTTTTTAAAGATGAAGTCTTTTTAAAAACATATTTATTTTTTAGTTGTAGTTGGACACAATACCTTTATTTTTATTTATTTATTGTTATGTAGTGCTGAGGATCGAATCCAGGGTCTCGCACATGCGAAGTGAGCTCTTTACCGCTGAGCCACAACCCCAGCCCAAGATAAAAGTCTTGCTATGTTGGTCAGGGTGGTCTTGAGCTCTTGAGCTCAAATGATTCTCCCATCTCAGTCCCCAAAGTGCTGAGACTACAGGCAAAATACTGTTTTTCTTGCTGAACTGGGGATCCAATCCTGGGTCTCATGCACACTAGGAAGCACTCTACCACTGAGCTATGACCCCATCCCCAGGATGCCCTTATATAGGTGAAGGGCAGTTAACAAACAAGAATGCTGATTGGTTCATAATGGTTCCAGTTTGATTGCCCTTCCAGGCCAACTGATACACTCTTTAGGCTCTGTGTGTCTCAACCAAGTTGAGTATATCAATATTGTCTGGGAAACTGTGTACTATGAATCATTTAGCACTTAATTTCTTTATTGTGTAAAGTAAGAATCAGTGTGTGCTGGGACTGGGGTTGTGGCTCAGTGGTAGAGCACTTGCCTGGCATGGGTGAGGCCCTGGCTTCGGTCTTCAGCACCACATAAAAATAAACAAATAAAGTAAAAAATTCATTGGCAACTAAAAAATATTTAAAAAAGAATGGGTGTATGCATTTCTTTAACAGAGAACTAACAAACACTGACAATGCATCAGCAAATAGGAAATTGCTTTTGGTTTTGTTATATTTAAATTTATTTAATAGAAAGGCATTCAATGTTGATACTTAGAAGGTAAGGTTGGTTGCCATCAGGGGCAGACAGATAACTATGCACGCAGCTCCATTTGGCAAGAACAAACCCCATTCTTTACAATCCTTCTGCATCTCTCTACCTGCAACATTTACCTCAAACCATTTTCATACTAACCTTATTATCATATACATCATTGCCTTTTTAAAACAGAAAAAAATAAAATGTTAGTCATTCTTCAAGGGTGGAAGTTTCAAATTACTCTCACCTAAATACTCCAAGATTCTCTTCTTAGAACTTTCACCAATTATAACAAGTCACCCTCTGTTCATTTACCTTTGTGTGATTTAGAAAGACACTTGCCTGGCACAGTGGTGCATGCCTATAATCCCAGCAATTTGGGAGGCCGAGGCAGGAGGATTGCAAGTTTGAGGCCAGCCCCAACAATTAGTGAGGTCCTAAGCAACTTAAAACATGTCTCACAATGAAAATTTAAAAAAAGGGTTGGAGTTGTGGCTCAGTGGTTAAGCACCCCTGAGCTCAAACCCCAGTACCAAAAAATAAAAATAAAGACACTCATAGAATGCAGTTCCAGACCATGCTGAACAGAGCCTGGGTTGTCTATTAGTTGCATTTCATTCTCTAGGTTTGCTAAATAGGTTTCCTTTGTGGTGTAAATTCTGATGAATCAATTATGGCTGTCAAAAAACAAAGAAACAAACATGTTACTGAGGATTCTGAGGCTGTTTTCAGGCTCCATAGATACAGTGTACTATAAGCTGTGATGACTTGCCTGGGTTGGGAAAATGGCACCAGGTGTGCCAGGTATTTGCTATCTAAGGACTAGAGACTTCTAGCTTGTCCTGAAGAAGTAGAAGTCCTGGAGTGAGGAGAGAATGATGTAGCATGGTGGGCCCAGACAAATTATTTTATAAAACACTTGCAAAATATTCTTATAATGCAAGGCAAAAATCCTACTTCCTCAGGTCTTAAACAAAGCATCTAACTGAAGTAAAGTGTTTTCTGGAGGACTCTGTCACACAAAACTATTTCTTTAGTACAATAAAAGAATAGTAACTTGGTGTCATTTTACTGTTTAATAAAAAATTATTTTCACCACTCTTAGCCATAATTCAAAGAATAACACTTTGATTTCTTCTTAGTTTGGTCTTAAATCTGGTCATATTGTTCCTTTCCTTACATTCTACCCTTTATGTAGCAGCCAGAGTGACGCTTTTAAAAAGCCATACTTTCTTCGGGCACAGAGGCACACATCTGTAATCCCAACAATTTAGGAGGCTGAGGCAGGAGGGCAGTTTGGGCAACATAGTCTCAAAGCAAAGTGAAAAAGGGTGGGGGTGGGGAACTGTGGGGATGTAACTCAGTGGTAGAGCACTTGCCTAGCATGCGAAAGGCTCTGGGTTTGATCCCCGTACACCCTCTAACACACACACACCCACTTCAGACAAAATAAAAGAATGGTATCTATGTCAGCCTGTGAGATACCACAGGGAAGATCTGAAGTTCCCTATCCAATCCCTCCTTGACCTCCCCTCATGCTATTTTCCCTCTGGTTCACTGAACTTCAGCCACACCAATTTCCCTGCATAGATGTTCTTTTTGCAGGAATACTTTTATGCCACATGTGAGCATGACTTTTTTTCCCCCTTCCCTATTTAAGATCTCTGCTCAAATGCCACTTTCTCAGTGAGGCATTCCCTGAGCATTCTATTTTAAGCATCTCCCATCCACATTTCCTATCTCTATTTCCTGCTTTATTTTTCTCCATAGCTCTAATTATCAAGTGCATATTATATACTTTCTTATTTATATTCACTGTGTATTCTCTTTCTCCAGCTGCAATGTACATTCTGTATACATAGAGGCTTTTTAATTTTCCACAATGAATGGGACAAAATAAGTGCTTAATAATAACAACAATAATGTAATTTTTTAGAAACACAGTCTTGCTATGATGCTCAGACTGGTCTTGAGCTCCTGGGCTCAAAGAATCATTCTGCCTCAGCCTCCCGAGTAGCTGGGATCACAGATTTGCACCATTGTATCTGGCAAATTATTTTTTGAATGAAGAAATTAGAATTGCTTCCTCTGCAGCCACTCACCTGCTCCTCAACCTTTAAACTATTACTTGCCTATGAATTCTATCTGGCACTGCCTAATTAGATGTTTCCTCCCAAAGTCCTATTTACCCAAATAGGTTTTCTCTTTAAAATTTTAAAATATTTTGTCAGCATTCCCATTAAATATTAAACTTCTCTTTCTGACAGGTGAGTTGAACCTCCTTCTGTCAGCTTTGCGTCACTGAAACCAAAATACCTGATAAGAACAACTTAGAGGAGGAAAAGTTTATTTTGGCTCATGGTCTCAGAGGTTCAGTCCATGGTTGGCTGACTCTATTGCTGTGAGCCCAAATGAAGTGGAACATCATGGTGGGAGGGCACAGTGGATCCTAAATAGGTTTTCCTAAGTAGCTATCCCTCCATTTTTAACTGAGGATTGAACCCAGGGGTGCTCTACCACTAAGTTACATCCCAGTGCTCTTTATTTTGTTTTGAGATAGAGTCTTGCTAAGTTGCCTAGGCTGGTTTCGAACTTGTGATCCTCCTGCCTCAGCTCCTTGAATAGCTGCAATTATAGGCATGTGCTACCACATCATTTTCAATAGCAATTTCTTACCTTTGTTAATGTACAATTTTTTGTCAACCTTTTGTAGGCCTACCAATGGCATGAAGTCATTTTCTTATCAAACACAACTTATTGTAAAGTTTTCTTTTTCTTCTCATGCCTGCCTCAAAGTAATCTATACATTTATTTGCCTCTCAGACTCTTAATGTAGCTGTTACCCAGTAAAATCTTAACATATTTAAAACATATTTTTGTTAACATTAGTCATCAATAGATGGGTATGCCTAATGATCAGAATTATCAAACTTAGCTGCCTTCCCGATGCCCAGTTAAATATTGCATGGAACATTCTTATCCTAAAATTCTCTGTTGTTTATCTGAAACATAAATTTAATAGTGCATAATATGTTTTGCCTGGCAATCCTACCTATGAACGAGATACACACACACACACAATATATATATATATTCCCCACTTTACTAAGTATAATTGACAAAAATTGTATTGGACTTATGTGGCTAACATGTGGGAGGCCCTAAGCTCTATTCCCCATAATAAAAAATTAACAAAATTATCTATCTATCTATATCTATCTACAGGTACAATAGACATATCTATTGTTGAAAGGGCGTTTAAAACTGTATTATTTTTGCCCAGGTGTGGTGGTACATAACTGTAATTCCAGCAATTCAGGAGGCTAAGGCAGAAGGATTACATTTTCAAGGTCATCCTGGGCAATTTAGTGAGATCTGTCTCAAAATAAAAAGTGCTGGGGATGTAGCTCAGTGGTAAAGTCCTTGCCTAGCACAGGCAAAGCCCTGGGTTACTCAGGCTCAATTCCTTTCTGGAAGCACTGTGTAAATATGCACTTCTAAAGTCATTCAGGGTATTGACAGAAATCATTTCTATGCAGCTCTGGGACTGAGGTCTACATTTCCTGGACATTTGGCTCCTCCATTCTCAATTTAGCAACAATGAATTGAATCATCCTTGTGCTTTGAATTTCTCTCTGCCTGCTTCTGATTTTAAGAGACCATGTGATTACATAGGGCCTGCCTGGATTATCTAGGATAGTCTCACTATTTTAAGGTCAACTGATTAGTAAACTTACTTAAATTTATAAAGTCAGTTTTGGCATGTAATCTAATGTATTCATGGGTCTAACACCAGGGAAAATGTCACAGAATAAAAAATTCTGCTTACCAGACCTTTTGTATCAATCCCTCTACTGTAGCTTCTGGAAACCTCTGATCTGAGTTCCATCCCTTTAATTTTGTTATTCCCAAAATTTCATATAAATAGAATCATACAGTACGTTTAACCATCCATTTGCTGAAGAAAGGGTTCAGGCACAAATATCATTTGAGAATATAAGCAGTGGTCACATTGGGTTTAAGGGAACAGGGAGAGAACTGAAGCTAGCAAAATCTTCTCAGTGAACTCTAATAACAAGTAGGTTCAAAAAATTAGAGGATGACCTGATTCTGAAGTGGTCCATATACACCATTTATACAAATGAGAAAATAAGTTTCAAGAGTTGAACTAACTGGTTAAAATCAACCTGCTGGTCAATGCCCGAGGTGTAATGTAAAGCTGTCTGATAGTAATTATATCAATGATTCCTACTTTTTTTTGTGGGGGTGGGTACCAGGAATTGAACTCAGGGACACTCGACCACTGAGCCACATCCACAGCCCTATTTTGTATTTTCTTTAATGGCAGGATCTCACTGAGTTGCTTAGTCCCTCGCTGTTGCTGAGGCTGGCTTTGAACTCGTGATCCTCCTGACTCAGCCTCCTGAGCTGCTGGGATTACAGGCATGTGATTCCTACTTTTTATATAATAAAAGCTATGAATTTCTCCTCTAGATAAATAATAAGAATTTTAAAATAATAAAAATTTTATCTTTGTCATTTATTGTCTGTTTGATCTTGGTTCACTTACTTCAACTAATTGAACGTCAATTTCCTCAGCAGTAAATTCATAGCATGGGAAGTTTAAGAACCTGCATATGCTGGTGTTTTTTTCCCATCAGGAGCTATGACTCTGAGTACTTTTGGTTGCTGATTTCTCCCCAAATACAAAACTAGATTCTCTGCTATTCCTTGAGGTTCTAAAGGTGGTGTTGGTAGGGGGAGTATTATTTGCTAATAAGGGCACTTTACAAACCCAGCAGGACATTTTGATGGGTTGGGGATGGGGGCTGTCAAACTTTTTCTTAAAGTGCCAGGCAATAAATATTTTAGATGTGCAGGAATATGACCTCTATGATGACTACTCATCTCTGTAATTGTAGAGCAAAAGTAGTCATAGGCAATGACCAAGTGAATGAATGAGCTCAGCTGCTTTCTAACAATAAACTTGATTCTCAAACCCAGGTTGTAAAACTTCAGGCCATAGCTTGCTGACTCCTGAATATGAGAGTGCCCATAGCCTTTCTAGTGGTATGATTTAATCAAGGGGCTCTCTACCACTAAGCTATTTCCCCCAGCCCCTTTTTATTTTATTTTATTTTGAGACAGGGTCTCACTAAATTGCCCAGGCTGGCCTCGAACTTATTTATCTCCTGCCTTAGCCTCTTGAGTTGCTAGGTTTACAGGTGTGTGCTACTATGCCTGGCTCCTACAGTGTTTCAAAAAGATGGGCTGGGGATGTGGCTCAAGTGGTAGGGTGCTTGCCTGGCACGCGTGGGTGGGGCACGTGGTTCAATCCTCAACACCACATAAAAGTAAAATAAAGATATTGTGTCCACCTAAAAGTAAAAAATAAATATTTTTAAAAGCTATAATGCTATAGTATCAAATATGGGTACTTGTGTACACCTATATATTTCTGTCCTTTTATACATACATACCTGTAATCCCCTAGAACCAAACATAACTCCTTGTGATAAAAGCATAAAAAGAATATTGCCAAAGAATATCACTACAAAGACAACTGAAGTAGGAACACTTGCTTTAAATTTTAACTCTGAGGGCTAGGAATGTGGCTCAGTGGCCGAGCACTTGCCTACCATGTTCAATCCCCAGGACCACTACCACAAACAACAAAAACAACAACAACAACACCCCTGTCATTTATTTTCTGTATGATCTTGGTCCTGTTACTTTAACTAATTGAGCATTCATTTCCTCTCCAGTAAAATGTGCATAATAATGGTAGGTTTTAAGGATGTTGTGAAGCACACACAGAGTGGATATTCAGTAAATGATGCCTGATAAACTTACCTGCTCATTGAACTTCAGTTCTCTGTTCCTAGTTCTTCCTTTTGGCCATCCCATCATAATAGAGAACCCGATCCTGAACTTAAGTGGTATTTGCTGTGGAAGTCAGGCACAACTTGCTGAGCACATTAGGCTCTTTGATAAGGCATAATCATCAGGAAGCCTCCTGGGAAATAAATCATCTGAAGAGTGTCATGTAGCTATTGGGTCTGTGCAACGAGCTATAGTATCAAATGTGTGCATTTGTATACTCCTATATATCTGATATAGATATATCTATATATCCCCCAGAGTATCTGTCACAGATATCATCTGTCCGAGCCCTCCTTGAAGCCATGCCCAAATGTTACAGCAAAGAATTTTTAACAACAGAACAAGTAAAAATGAAGATAACTTTATTCTAATATGTCAACAACCTCAATGCAATAGCTTTGGCAGCACCCTGGGAGATCACATCACTGGCTTCTCCATCATTGAAAGACAGCACCTTCTTTATTGGGAACTGATAACACACAAACCCTGATGGCCACTTGTCATACCATTTTTAGATACTTACTAAAAGTCTTACTTTGATGACCAAGGGCCGTGACAATGTTTGTCCCTTGGGCAAGGGCAAGCTCTAGAAGAAAATAAGAGAAATGGAAAGATGTGAGTACCAAACCCCAGAGAACTTGTGAGACTTTTAGTTTTTCAGAATTTTACAGGATAGGTGGAGAACACAGGGAATGGGGAACATGTGGGAAGGAAATGGGGGATGAAGTTTCTAGAGAGTGCAAGAGGATGGGGCAAGAAAAACACTGATTTATGATTTCCTCCCATGGAAACTCAGGTGTAAGACAGTGATATTTATGCTCTTAGTCCATTTTCTTTCTTTTTTTGGGGGGGCATGTACTGGGGATTGAACTCAGGGGCACTTGACCACTGAGCCACATCCCCAGCCCTATTTTGTATTTTCTTTAGAGACAGGGTCTCACTGAGTTGCTTAGTGCCTCACTTTCGCTGAGGCTGGCTTTCAACTTTTGATCTTCCTGTCTGAGCCTCCCAAGTCCCTGGGTTTACAGGTGTGCACCACCATGCCTAGCTCTTAGTCCATTTTCTGATGTTATAACTGAATACCAGAGACTGGGTAATTTATAAGAACAGAAGTTTATTTAGTTCTGAAGGCTAGGGAGTCCAGGAATACGGCATCAGCATTTGCTAAGTGCATTTTTGCTGCATGGCAACATGGCAGAGAGCATTATACTGACAGAGAAAGCATGTTAGCTCTGGTCTCTCTTCCTGTCCTAATGAAGCCACTAATGCCCACTGTCATGACTCCATCTAATCCCATTTACCTCCTAAAGACCCTATCTCCAAATACTATTAACATAATAATTTGGGGATTATGTTTCCAACATATGAATTTTGGAGGACATGTTAAAACCATAGCAGTCTCCCTGAAGATCTTATACTTCATAGTTGTCTGACTTTTGGATGTGGATTTCCCCTCCACCCAGCAGCATCTTTTATTGCATAGTTTTCCTCCCTGAAGGCTCCTCTTCATGTTTTTTTTTTAATCTAAAAGTTTACTTTTAGCCCATTTTCCTTTTAAGATATAATATCTTGGGCTTGGGTATAGTTATGCTATCCTATTGTGCTCAGATTTGCTCAAGTTGCAGAGTGCCTGGATATCATGGAGCACTTTGGGGGATTTTAAGAAGAGTTTTTTTTTTTTTTTTCATTTGACTTCATCACTTAATTGTAAGAATTACATGATAGTATTATCACAGCGCCTGACACTTTGTGGTACTTATATGCCAAGCATTCTGCTAATCTCTTCATATGCATGACCTTATTCAGTTCTTGCTAGAACCCTGTGCAAGATGTACTAGGTGAAAATAGATGCTCAGAAGCAAGTATGAGAACTCAGAGAAGTTCAGAAACTTGCCCAAGTTAACACAACTGAGAACTGGCAGAAACCAGATTTTCACACTGGGCTTCAAAGCTTATAATCTTTTTGGTGGTAGTGGGGATTGAACCCAGGAGCATTTTATCACTGAGCTATATCCTCAGACCTTTCTACTTTTGATTTTGAGACAGGGTCTCACTAAATTTGCGTAGCTGGCCTTGAATTTTCTCTCCTCCTGCCTTAGTCTTCCAAGTCACTGAAATTTCAGGCTGTGCTACCATGCCCAACTCAAAGTTTATACTCTTTAAAAAATATTTTTTTTAGTTCATTGTAGATATACATAATATTTATGTTCATTTTCACATAATTATAAAAGCATGAAATATAATTTGCTCTGATTCAGTCCCTAGTATTCCCATTTCCCTTTCTGTTTCCCTCCACTTTCCTTTCCCTTACTGATATTTTTCTATTTATTTATTGTTTTTTTAAAAAATTAATGCCTTGTGGATATACATAAAGGTGAAATTCACTGTGGTATGTTCATACATGTACACAGAAAAGTTTGATCAGATTCATTCCACTGTTCAAAGTTTATAATCTTAGCTCCAACATCTACTGCCTTCCATTATGAATATTTTTGAAAATATATAAAGTGGGAAGTATTAAATAAAACCTCTAGAATATGGATTTAAGCACACACAAAATAATCCAATGAATAAATATGTTTGTCTGAATATTCTGTTAATATTCCATTGCACACCATAATAACACAGGCTCTGGGTCCCCTCAGGCTTGTTTACAGTAATTAGCTGTACTTTGTTCTCACTCTGAGTTTCATTTAAAATCATCAGTTGACACCAAATGGTGTATTGTTTGCTATTAGAGCTAATACAAGCAAGGAAAGAGAATTGCTTACTTCAGTGTGCACTTATGATTACTTAAGTAAAGAGAAAGTTTATTTTAATCACTCCTTTTCAATTCCCTTCACAAAACTTGAGATCTTCACAGTTTTAAAGAGCAGTGTTGGAGATGTTAACTAGAAAGGTGTCTGAGACTTTTAGAAAAAAATTTTTAGAAAAGAATTTCTTTTAACACACTTTCTTGGGCCAAAATGCTAGGACTACTCACTTAACAGAACATTCTCCATTTTTGTTATCATTTTCTTAACATCTTTCTTCATAGATTGAAGGTTTTTTTTTCCTGTACTGGGGATTGAACCCAGGTCCTCACACATGATGGGAAAGGACCCTTTCCATGGAGCTACATCCCTAGCCTTTTAGCCCTTTTTAAAATTTTGAGATAGGGTCTCCCTAAGTTGCTGAGGATCTTGCTAAATTGCTGAGGCTGGCCTCAAATGTATGATCCTTCTACCTCAGCTTCCCTAGTAGCTTGGATTACAGGCAAGAGCCATCACCTGGCAAGATTTTTTTTTTCTTTTGGATATCAGTACCCTCCTTAGAATTGATTTTAGTCCCCACCATAAAGCATGCACAGACAACCACACTGAAAACTCTCAGGTTCCAAATTATATGTAGGGAAACAGAAGATATAATTGCCCTGGAAAGTTGGGAGTCATGACTTTACAGGACTGCCCATAAATTTGTTTTCTTATTTCAACCTTGTATACCCACAAAACAGTCTGGACTACTGTTAGGCCCCTACATTTAGAAAAAAGGTCTTTATAGCTTGGTGCAGTGGAGCACACCTGTAATCCCAGCAACTCAGGAGGCGGAGTCAGGAAGATCACAAGCTAGAGACCAGCCTGGTCAGTTTAGCAAGACCCTGTCTCAAAATAAAAATAAGAAGCACCAAGGATATAGCTCAGTGGTACAGTGCTTTCCTAGTATGTGCAAGGTCTTGAGTTTGATCACTGGTATCCCATGAAAAAAGGGAAAATATTTTAAAAAGTTCTTCGTGAGTAGGCTTCAGACATGCACCTAAGATACCAGACCAATTATAACATAGAAGTTGCCCTGATACCCCACTTGGATTGTTCTCCAAATTCCATGAATAAAATTGTAGCTGTAGTACCTGACCTTGGTCAGGTTTCATGAGGTACTCTTGAGAGTTGAGTCCAGTTTTTTCATTCTAATTTTTCTCTCTCTTTTTTTGATACTTCAATTCTTTCTCTTCATGTCTATTTATGGTTTACAACTGACTCAGAATCATCTTAAGTTCTAGGTTTTTGCACATTTGTATTTTATCTCCCATGAGTCAGTATCCATATTGCTTACATTTTCCAACATACATTAAATTGAATTTCTTAGAATAAAATGGATTATATAGATAATAAAGATGGTTTGGGGAGGCATGAGTCATCACATCCTCAGTGCATAATGTAATTGATTCATAATATCAAAGAAACAAGCCCCTGGGGTCTCAGACCATTTTGTGTGTGTTCCAAAACCCAGAGAAAAGAGAAGGGACTGTTGTTATAGGGAATGTCTGTTTTTAAAAATTTAGCCTTAAAAGCAACATTAAAAAAAATCTCGAGCCGTGAATTGAAAATTTTATTCTTCAGTGCAAAGACTCAGGTGTGACTGATACATAAAATATCAGTTTAAATCTCTTTGGGAACCCTAAGTCATAAAAAAAATATGTGACACAATCACAGGCTAATTGAAACACGAAGTTCTCCCAAGGCAAAAATTAAATATAAATGCCATCTTATCTCAGTGGTTCCAATATTCTCAAAGATGTTTCCCTTCCTAGTGAGAATAACTTTCTTTTACCATCACTTGCTACGTACAGAAGCATCTTTGTTAAATTAAAACTCTTTTACCAGAAAGTTTCCTTTAAATTCAGTTTCTAAAAGATCATTCAGAAGAAAGAGCAGCTAGACATTTGTGTTTAGTAATTTTCTTTTTAGCTTTTAAAACTGTGATCTGATGCCTAGGCTTCACGCCAAAGAATGAAGACTAAGCATATATGCATTGTCATCTAAGAAAATCACTGTCCAATATACATGTTTGTCTCTGACCTTTTGCTTTTTATGCCATGCCTCTTGTTTTTCACTATGTATAAATATCTTCGTTTAGGTTTCTCAAATTTGGGCTACCTCAAACTCTTTGTTTAAAATGAAATACTTATTTCCCCTGCTTTCCATTTCTCTGGTTGGTATTCATCAGAGTCTACAACCTAGAAATCTTGGTGTCACATTGAACAGGTACCTTTCTTTCATTAATAAACATCTCTTGAGCATCTTCCTTGACTGAGGCTCCATGCAAAGTGATGGAGACATGGTGTTAGTGCTCAAGTTTTTTCAGATAGTAACTAAATTGTATTGTTATCCAATTTACATAAAGTCATATAGAAAATAATAAATGGAAGCTACTATCATTTTTAATATTGCCATTTTTTTTTTTGGTGCTGGGACTCAAATCCCTGGCCTTGCTAGTGCTAGGCAAGAATTCTATAACTGTGCTACATTCTCCAACCCTAAATATTGTCATTTTAAAGAATGTTTTAGTTTCTTCTTGATCTCTTTTTTGTACTCTCTAAATCCTGGCTCTTAACACCTAATATTAAGATTATGACAATAACTCTTTCTTGTTCTTTTTTCCATATTTTTTATTTCCTTGTCTTCAAAGAGCAATCAGTGATTACATGTGATCATTTTAATCTTGTTCTGTAATTGGAGTGCTAAATGTTTTGTTTTGGGGCTTAGCTTACAGTCAGTCCCCCCACCTCTGTATTTGGTGCCAGGGATTGAATCCAGGGCTTTGAACATCCTAGGCATGTGGTATACAACTGAACTACTTCCCTAGCCCTTTATTTTATTGTATTTTTTTTTAACATTTTGAAATAGGATCTTGCTAAATTGCTCAGGCTAAACTTGAATTTGTGATTCTTCTGCCTCAGCCTCCCATGTAGCTGGGACTACAGGTATGCACCACTATGCCCAGCCAGCTTTATAGTCTTTTATGAACAATATTAACCCAATCCATCCTGTGTCACATTCTACAGAAGCAGAGCCTGCGACATGGATTTGGTTGCATATGATATACTACAGAAATGCTGTTCAGGGTACATTAAGTAAGTAAGTAAGAGGTAAAGGATAGGAAAGAGAAAGGTAACAGGGAAAAATGTGTCTTAGATAAAGTCTAACTGTGATCTGATCCATGGGGTTAGGGCCCTGGACTATAAACCACACTGTGGAGTTGTTTCCCTTTTTGCAAGAAGTCAGACTTTGTACCTCTATCTCTTGTCCCATGTTGGGACAGAACTTCTAGAAGAGGTGACTCTTGACAGCTGAGGGCAATACTCCAGAGAAGGGGGGACAGCTGGGAGACTTTAGCAGCCAACTCTTTAGCAGCTGCAGGATGGTCACACTGGAGAGATCTGGGTGGGACACTAACAGAGCTGTCTCTGTCAGTTGTTTTCAAACTTTAGTATGTAACAGAATCACCTGGTGGCCTTGTAAAATGGAGATTGCTAGGCTTCAAGCCCATAGTTTCTGATTTTTGTTGGTTGGTCTGAGGTGAAGCCTGAGAATTTGCATTGCTAATAAATTCCCAGATAATACTGCTGCTGCTAGCCTCAGGATCACACTTTGAGACCACTCTTTATATAGAACAACAGCTCATAATGGACATTCAACAAATCTTGATGAATTTAATTGACTCCTGCATAGGATTATCAGATAACACTGAAGAAGCTCAGCTAAATTTGAATTTTATATAAAACAATTTTAGTATAAATATATCCTAAGTATTACATAAGACATACAAGAAATTGTTTTTCTGATATCTCCATTGAAATCTAAATGTATTTGCTAAATCTTACCACTGTAATCCTCCATCATCATAAATGCAAATATAGAGGAAATGTTGGAATTGTCACAAAATGGTTAGATTCATGATGAAGATAAGAGAGAAACAAATTGGAAAAATTTAAATTGGTGAGAAATGACTAGTGTTGGGTGGGGAATGCCTATGATAGACACGATTATGAATAATAAAGAGCAAATGATGGCAGATAAAAACATTCTGTGTTTTTATAATCCTTAATAACCAGGGAGAGGAGATGCAAATCAGATGAGAAAATGGAACATTTTTGAATGTTGGATTGAGGGTGGAGAATCATTGTTATATGCCTGTAAGTGTAATACTAATTTAGGAGACTACTTTAGAAGTTTGTTCAAATACTCAAATGGTGAGCCTGGTAAAAATGCTGTGAATCTGACTTCTAGTTTCCAGTACAGCATGTAAGAATCCTGGAAGTTGCCACTCCATCCTTACAAGTAAAAAGCTGATTAAACTGTAAAAGCCACAACTATCCTTAGATTCAAAAAAGAAGAGCTTGCAGGCCAAACTGCTGCTGCCAGAATAGGAGGGTCAAACAGGCCTGCATAGAGAGTCACAGTTCATCATAGCAGAAATCCATGAGCAGAAAACTGTATGGGAACAAGGTGCTGAAGTAGGAAAACCTGAACTGCAATTGACGAACTGCTGAAGGCTCAGTGTGACCAATTCTGAGAGTTAAAAGCTCTGGAGGGAGGTGGACACCATGTCATTCTCCTGTAGGCCTAACACGAGGAGGCTGAGGCAGGATTCTTTGATCCCAGGAGTTCCAGACCAGCCTAGGCAACATAGGGGGACCCAGTCTCAATCAAAACAAAACAAAAACAAAAAAAGCCCAGGGGGACCTAGTAATAGAGAGGACACAGTTTTGTGAGTTTTGCCACCACAACCCAACATTGTCTTCACAGTGAATATTGTAGAAAAAATCCCCTTGAACTTCTTGCAGAATAGGAAAAGGAACCTCTTCTTTTCTTTTTTGGAACTGGGGATTGAGCCACTGAGCCAGATCTCCAGCCCTTTATTTTGAGATAGGGTCTCATCAAGTTGCTAAAACTGGCTTCAAATTTGTAATCCTTTTGCCTCAGCCTCCTGAATCTCTGGGATTACAGGTGTATGCCACACCCAGAAGGAGCCATTTTGAAATAGGACAGAGTGTTCTTTTTTAATCTGCCCTCTGGAGAAACTATTTAACCAGAACCTAATGGGCTTGGGTTTTATCAGAGTCTGTGTGACCTGGGGAAAGGGAAATTCCACCCCGCTCTAGCTGTCCTGTCTCATCAAAGGTGGATGGTGGGGAGGACTGAGAAGTACTTGTGAAGTTCACAGCCCAGAGGCATAGGCTCACTAAAAGAGTCAGACCTAACCTTAGGACTATAGGATTCTTTCTTTTTCCTCAAGCATCCTACCACCACATTACTAAAGATCTATTCTCAGTAGTTCCTTTTACCCAGTAGATCTGTCTACTACCAATTGAAAAAAAAAAAGAAAGAAAGAAAGCATATGAAAAGGTGGTATGTGCAGACAATGGGATATTATCCAAAGCTAAAAAGAAATGAGCTATCAAGGGCTCAGGGGTAGCTCAGTGTGCTGGGAGAAGGGGGTGGTGCAGGAAGAAAGGCAGGGGTTATCAAGCCATGCAAGTACATGGAGGAAATTTAAGTGCATATTAGGAAGTCAAAGAAGCCAATCAGAAAAGGTTAAATACTGTATGATTCTGTTACCACTATTTACTGGTGAGACAAGTCCTTGCTTCCCTGAATGCTGAAGTATAACACCAGAGAAGCAGGCCGAGGCAAATGCAGAGTGGCTGAAAGTGGAAGGCTTTATTAAAGGACAGCAGAAAAGACTTCCCTGGAGGAAGAAGGTGACCCGAAAGGTGGAATCTATGGAAGAGGGAGGTCTTCCCTTTTTTACAGCTAAAGTCTTCTTTTGGTTTTCCCACATTCATGTCCTTTGTTTCCCTTTATCTTGCAGTGATAGAATGCAGGTGGGAAGGCCAAAAGGTGGGAAATAGGTGGGCTAAAGCAGTAATCTGGGCAGGAAGAGCCTGGGGTGGTTTTTGATTAGCACCTCCCTATTTGCTGGGAGCTGTTTCATTAAAAGTTCCTTAAGATGGGTTGGGCCTTGGGGACATTAACATTTTAATTTCCCTGAGTGCTGTTCTGGTTTCCTAGACTTCATTCTCATAATGGTCTCCATTTTCTTTATCTTACTCCATTTACCTAGCTACACTAACTACCTATCTTTAAATCTGGCTTCAATTCTAGCTGTAGGATGTTCTTGAAAAGACAAAACCATGGAGATAGTAAAAAGATCAATGATTTCCAGGTCTGGGGCGTGGGAAGGATGAATAGGGCATAGTGGATTTTTAGGGTAGTGAAACTATTCTGTATGATACTATAATGGTTGGACATGTCATTATATACTTGTCAAAACCCATTTAATGTACAAGAGTGAACCCTATTGTTAACTATGAATTTTGGGTGATAATGATGTATCAATATAGGTTCATCAATTGTAACACAGGTACCATGCTGGTGGGGGTGGTTGATTGTGAGGGAGTTTGTGCATGTCTGGTACTGGGGGTGTATGGGAAAGTCTGTGACAACAGGGAATATATAAGAAATTTCTGTTCTGCTCAATTTTGCTTAGCTTTAGAGCACCTAAAATTACTCTAACAAGTAAATTATTTTTTAAAAAAGTGTTGTGAGTGAAGTTTTATTATTTTGCATTAATCTTATGATCCTATGTTAATATGTAGCCCCTCCTTCCACCTTCAGTGCTCCCAATATCTCTTACCCTGCTCTATCTTTTCTTTTTATACAGCACTGATTTCATCCCAATATATATTTTACATATTTACTATGTCTATTGTATATTTCCCCCTGCTAGGATATAAGTTCCAAGAGGGCAAGGATCTTTATTTTGTTTACTAACATATCCTAAGAGCCTGGAACAGTCTCTGCCACCTACTAAGTACTTTGTGGAATGAATGAATTAATGCATCAAAAGCTATGGCTTGGGGCTGCAGTTGTAGCTCAGCAGTAGAGGGCTTGCCTAGCATGTGTGAGGCACTGGGTTCGATACTCAGCACCATGTAAAGATAATTAATTAATTAAAGGTATAGATATAGATATAGATAGATATAGATATAGATATAGGCTATTGCTTGTTCCCTATGCTCCAGATTTCCTGGGTCCAAGTCATTTAAATCTATGAATGAAAATGGGAGATCAGCTAGTGAAGACTTATCAGAGTGGATAGAGCTCTTTAAGATACCAGCTACTATCAGAGATCATAAGAACCAGCATTGTGAGGAGGTATCTTGCTCAACAGATTTTCAATGTATTCTTCAAAACTGGTCTTTTGGAGGGAAGATGCTAGATAGAACATAGCAAGTAGGCAAAAGATGTGCTTATCTTTAGAGCTGGGAAGGACAGGTCCACACCAACTTGATCTATGGTAGGTAATTCTTTATTTTTTTCTCTTCTTTCCTTTCCTTTCCTTTTTTCTTTTTCTTTTCATACTGGACATTGAATTCAGGGGTGTTCTACCACTGGTGTTTTACCCCAGACCTTTTTTATTTTTCATTTTGAGAGATGGTCTCGCTAAGTTGCTGAGGGTCTTGCTAAATTGCTAAGGCTGGCCTCCAACATGTAATCCTCTTGCCTCAGCCTCCTGATAACTGGGATTACAGATGGTAGGTAGTTCTTAAGCATAAACAGCACAACAGTGTTTTTACCTCTTGTGTCAAGAGACCAGCCACGTGAAGCTCTTTTTATTATGCCTCTGGCTCAGGGCCACTTCCAAATTGAGGCATAACCTCCTTAGTGGGCAGCTTCTATCAGCCCAGGGCAATTCTCTGGAGAAGAGAACTGCTGTAAGTTCTTAGCAGCCCACTCACAGCAGCTGGTTGGAAATGTTTCCAATGACTGCAACCTTAGACCTTTCTCTTTTGGCTTCTGAACATTATTGATTTATAGCTCTTTCGAATTTATCCTGTCCTTAATTGTAGGACTATTTATAGTCAGGCAGTGGGAGAAGAGCAGCCCTGGTGGAAAGTTTGAGCAAGGAGAGGGGAGGCAGGGAGAGCTAACAGAGAGCTAAAGGGGGAGTGAAGGCAGTGTATAAGAGTGAGACACTGGAATAGTGGGAAAGAAGGCCTTGTGTCTGGCTTGGGAAGAGTCCCTGTTTCTGGCTTGCAAAGGGAATAAATTAGTGACACAATGCCTCCAGTTTGCTTTGCTCTTGGCAACTCTTGGGAACAAGAACCCTCAAGCTGAGGGTAGGTTAAAATAGCTCCTAGTGAATTCTCTACCCAAGGCAGTGGTCTTCTAATGTTTTTACTTGTACAATTTCTAAAAGAATTTTGGAAAAGTTATATGCTTCATAACATATATTAAAGTTGACATCTAACAATTTTTATGGAGGGACTTATGAAAGTTTCGATATTGCAAATGATGTAATATCTGGCATACTGCAAATATTGATATTTAAAAATAAACATATTAAGGGGGACCAATTACCTTAGCAGTATAATATCCACTATTTTCCACTTAAAAAATACTTGGACAAACTCATTTTGAATAGCCATAAAATTTGTTATACCTTTTTCTCTTGAATATATGTGTGTGTTTTGTTAGTTTGTTTGTTTGTAGTGGTATTGGTGATTGAACCTGGGGCCTCACGTATGCTAAGCAAGCAGCTGTATGGCTGAGCTACACCCCCAACCCTTTAATTTTTGATTTTTAATTTTGAGACAGAGTCTCACTAAGTTGCCGAGGCTGGCTTTGAATTTACAATCCTTCTGCCTCAGCCTCCTGAGTTGCTAGGATTATAAATGTAGACCACTGCACTTGGCTTTGAGCTGATATTTTCATTCTGTACATTCCACAGAATTTATCCTTATGTAATATATTTTTATTATGAAAAGTCTTTGGTCATCACCTTCTAATCTTTGCCATAAAACCGTATATTAATTTACATTATAAAAGATGCTTATTTTCTGTGACCAGGCTGAGTCTTTGGGACTGTTGGTATTACAATTATCAGCGATTTATTATCAGCACACAATTGATAAAAATAACATACACATTTTATAAAACTTTATAATTAGTAAACAAAACAATATTATTAGGAATATGTCTTTTTTAAAATTTTTTTTAGTTGTTGATAGATCTTTATTTTTTAAAATTTATTTATATGTGGTGCTGAGAATTGAACTCAGTGCCTCACACATGCCAGGCAAGTGCGCTACCACTGAGCCTCAGCCCCAGCCCAGGAATATATCTCTTAATGTGATGGAAGGGGATTTTTTTTAAAGTAGCTCGTAGGCAGGTGTGGTGGTGCACCTATGTAATCCCGGCAATTCAGGGGGCTGAAGCAGGAGGATTGCAAAATTGAGACCGTTCTCAGCAACTTAGTGAGACTATGTTTCAAAATAAAAAATAAAAAGAGGGCTAGGGATGTATTTCAGTGGTAGAGCTCCCCAGTACTGAAAAAAAAAGTAGCTCATATATCTGTGGATGAACGTAACTTTTTGAGAGTGAGGCCAAATTCAGCATTTATAGTAGACTTAAATGTTGGGAAATATTGTTCACATAAGTAAGTAGATAGGAATGAAAGGAGTTCAGTAAAACAATATCATTCAATTGAGCATTTTCCAAATTATATGCCAAAGATTACGTAATGATCTATCCTAAAAGTTGTATGTAAGAATGTATCAAATGACAACTTGGTTAGTACTTTCTCTGATTTTGTTGAAACCAAGGCTTTAGAAATGACTTGATTTACAAAAATATTTGTTATCCCATCATTAAAATAATGCACTTTCTCAGTATCATCACTAATATTTCTCAAGATCCTGTGTTTGCTGCCCAGGAGTTTTCACACCCTGGGGCTAGGCACCTAATTAAGCATTGAAATGAGTTTGATTTGTCTTTCTTTCCTAATGTGGGATAAAGGAAGATGAGAAAGCAAAACCACCGTCTCTGTTCGCATGCAGATCATATTTAGGAAAGAGTATACACATGAAAGCTAAAACCTTGGAAATCCATTAAAAACATGCAAAAACAATACCTGCCTGCATGTCTGTTTAAGTCTTTATATTCCCTAGGAAAATGTGTACCCAAGTTGAAGATCACTGACCCAAAGAACAGAGCAATGTGAAAAGCAGAGGATTGGAACAGGGAGGAAGGGGGTTATCCCTAATGGCTCCATTCAGTCACAATAACATGATTTTAAAAGAGTTATTGATGGGACAGGTGAACAGGACTACAACACTCATGTTCTTAACCTAAAACTCAATATGTATACATTGCATACATCCTAGTACAAGACATTGATTTACTTATACTAAAGTGGCTGATAAAGTAGGGGATTACAGAAGTGCTACTGGTCCTCTGGACAAAATGATTCAGTACAGAAAAGGGAGGATGAGAACCAGAGATAAGTTACCCATTTGCCTGTTTTCTCAGTTTCTCAGTTCAATAAAGCTCAATGAAGTGCTTTAAGTAGGATTTGGGTCATTTCTACCTTCAGGTTTATGGCATTTGGGATTGTGTCTTTTGGGGTTATGATTGGCATTGCTTTAGGTAGTATGTGGCACATAATTTAGATTCAGGAAAGATGGTTCAAGAAAATTCATAAAAGACAGCTAGTATAATTTCTCTTTCAGTAGTGTCATAGTCCCCTTCAAGCTCAGCTCAATGACTTAGTCTGAAATAAAATTCTATCCCAGCACACCATCCATTGGGCTCCACGGGGACTTTCAGGGCTGAGTTCTGCAACCAATGAAAATTTTGACAAAATATGTAAGATACCCTAGGAATCAGGTCATCGCTTCTGTCTATTTTAAATATTAAAGTTCAGAGACAGATTTAGTTGGGGAAAGTGCCCTCTTGCTGCTAACACACACACACACACAGACACACACACCATTCAAGCCATTCACTAAGCACACAATTTCTTTCACTTGCTTGTGTCTTTGTATTATTTATTTTGTCTGGGATAACCAAAGGTATTTTTTTGTTTTCGGGGGAGACAACATCTTTATTTTTTTATTTGTATGTGGTGTTGAGGATCGAACCCAGTGCCCCATGCATGCCAGGCGAGCATGTTACTGCTTGAGCCACATCCTTAGCCCCTTCTTTCTTTTTTTTTTTAAGAGAGAGAGAGAGAGAGAGAGAGAGAGAGAGAACTTTTTAACATTTATTTTTTCAGTTTTCAGTGGACACAACATCTTTATTTTATTTGTATGTGGTGCTGAGGATCGAACCCAGCGCCCTGCGCATGCCAGGCGAGCATGTTACCGCTTGAGCCACATCCCCAGCCCCCTTTTCTCTCTTTTTTTTTAAAAAAATTATTAGTTATTGATGGACCTTTATTCATTTATTTGTTTATATGTGGTGCTGAGGATTGAACCCAAGGCCTCACACATGCTAGGCAAGTGCTCTACCACTGAGCCACAACCCCAGCCCCACCAAAGTTCTTCTCTTCAGCAGAATCTTCCCAACCCTTCCAGACCAAAAAATATTAGCTTTCTCTTTTAGATAGTATTTTCTATGTACCATTGTTACAGCATTTCACATTTTGTTTCACAACCATATTGTTACATATACTAGCAATTCAATCTTCTATATTCATTTTCTTCTATAAGGTTTCTTTTCTTCATTCTTTCCACGAAGGTCTTGATTCAGTTTACCATTGTCTCCTGGATTGTGAAAACAGCATCCAGTTTTGACCTTTTCTTATCTAATTTTTTATACTGCCACTGAGGTGACTGTATTAGTTAACTTTGCATTATTATAACAAAATACCTTTATAAACTTTATAAAGAAAAGTGGTTTATTTATTTAACAGTTTTGGATGTTCAAGGCATGGTGTCAGCATCAGCTCAGCTCTGGTATGGACCCTGTTTTTTTTTTTTTTAAATTTTGATATTGGGGATTGAACCCAAGGTTACTTAACCACTGAGCCACATCCCCATACCTTTTTATCTTTTATTTAGAGTCAGGGTCTCACTAAGTTGCTTAGGGCCTTGCTAAATTGCTGAGGCTAGCATTGAACTTGTAATCCTCCTGCTTTACCCTACCAAGCTGCTGAGATTACAGGTGTGTGCCACTGCACCTGACCTTTATATGTATTTTAAATGACATAATAGTAAATTACAATAATTTTATGCAATTCCAAAGAGTTAACATGATAGATGTCAACTAAAACTTTAAGTCTTAAGGATAGGGGCTGTATCTTAATCATCTCTCTATTTCCATTTTCTAGTGCAATGCTTTACACAAAGTAATTGTTCAATAAATTTTTTTTAATGAGTGAGGAATGAATGGGAGGAGAATGTATGTCTGCTTTAGGACAGGCTTAAAGCATCTATTTACTTTGGGATCCTAGGTCATTTCCAACTAAGAGACAGGGCTTCAGAGGATAAGATAGGCAGCCAGGGTGCTTCTAGAAAGTGTTGGCTTCAATTCCTCAGTATCCAAAAGAATTAAAGTCATCATACTATAACAATACATGCATACCTGTGTTTATTGCAGCACAATTCACAGTAGTCAAGTTATGGAACCAGCCTAGGTATCCATCAACAGATGAATGGATAAAGAAAATGTGGTGTATACACACAATGGAGTTTTATGGAGCCATAACGTAGAATGAAATTATGTCATTTGCAAGAAAGTGGATGAAACTGCAGAGTATTGTATTAAGTGAAATTAAGTCAGACTCAGAAAATCAAGGGTTGTATGTTTCCTCTCATACATGGAAGTTAGAGAGAAAAAAAGAAGATAGAAGATAGAAGGGAGACCAGAAGGGTAGAGAAAAAAACCCCAGGGGGAGGAAGGAAAAGAGGGAAAGGGGAGTACTAGGGAATGAGATTGACCAAATTATGCTATGTACATGTATGAATAAGTTAAAATTAAGCCAACTATTATGTATAATTATTATGCACCAATTGAAAAAAGAAAATATTGGCTTCCATAGACTCTACACAAATTTATTGAGTTATTTGTACTAAAACTAGACTAAGAGCTTCAGAGTCTAATAACCACTGCAAAATACACTGCAGAACAACCAATAGCAGTAACATGAAGACATTAGGAAAATGAGACTGCTGAAAGACTAAAGGGGAAAGGAATCTGGGTGCTATAGAGACCAAACAGTAGTCACAGCTGTTGACTCTATGGGACAACAGAACAAGAGGAGGATATAAAGAGCAATAAAAGGCCATTGAAAGCACACCTGTTACAGTAGGAGACAGGCCTTGGACAGTATCCGGTTACATGCCTAGGACAATTTGCCTCTTATTTATTTTCAACTCTGAGTAATCTAGGGATAAAATTGGACTCAGGTGGGTCATTGTCCTAACACTTCCTATAGGCAATATCCTTTCTTAATTACCAGGCATAGAAATATATATATATATATATATATATATATATATATATATATATAGAGAGAGAGAGAGAGAGAGAGAGAGAGAGAGAGAGTCAAAGATAAAGCAGAGGCAAGTTTTCTTTTTATCCAGATGTTATTATTAAAATAATAACAAATGGCTTAGGTATACAAAAATCTAGTTTGATTACAGAAGTATCAATTTTAAAGATTCCTAAAACCAAGTGGATATCTTAATAAAGCAGACAATGTATACAGACAACCACAAATATTTTGATCGAAATATTTAGTAAAATTTCTGTGATTATAGCCAGGCATGGTGGTGTACACCTGTAATCCCAACAACTTGGGAAGCTGAAGGATCACTAGTTGGAAGCCTGCCCCAGTAACTTATTTCATGCTGCATCCATTCATTCATTTGAAAATTAAATTGTTTGAGGAGGGAGAGCATGTTGAAGGATCTTCTGTGTAGAACAGAATTGTGCAGAAGACCTGAAATGGTAAGGAACTTAGCATGTTTGAGGATATAAAAGGAGGCCAGAATAGTAAGGACAAGAGTGGGCTTTATCCTAAAAGCAATAGGAAATTACTGAATGGCTTTCATGTTGAAGAGCAGCACAATCTGATTTATGTGTCTTAAAAGTCCCTAGGCCTCAGTGTGAAAAATGGATTGGAGAACTGAGAAAAACTAGAGTTAGAGGTAATGATACCTCTTGGCTTGCACTAGAGGTGTGACAATGGAGGTAGAGAGAGTAGATAGATTTAAGATGTCAAAGGTGGAATCAATAGGATTTAGTGATTAACCAATGCCAGGAGAGAGACTGTAATGTTAAAAATTACTCCTGGTCTTCTGAATTGAATAATTTAGTGTTTAGTGATGATCTTGTCTAAAATATAAAGGAAAGGAATCTAGGGAAGGCTTTATAAATCTTGAATACATTATTTCTCCTGTCAAATTATTGGTATCTACGAGATGCCTATGGTAGGCAGGTTTTGAGTTCAGAATAAAAATCTCTGATGGTGTTACTGGCACATAAACTGGGGAATGAAATGAATGAATGAAATTATCTATGAAGAATAGGCCATACTCTGAAGAACTCTAACATTTAACGTTTGGTTAATGATGGAGAAAGATAACAAAGAATGCAGGGGAATGCCAGATAAAAGGAAAAAAAAATACTGGAAAGGGAGATGATAGCATAGAAATCGAGGGAACACTGTTTCAAGATGGAGGGTGTGATCTTATAAGATGAAGACTGAAAAACAACAAATAGGTAAAGCATTGTCCCTTTCAGCCTTCTTACTTCTACCTGAACTCTATGGTGTAAATACACCAGAAAAGTGATGACTCTA
This sequence comes from Marmota monax, assembly GCF_021218885.2. Classification (NCBI taxonomy): domain Eukaryota; kingdom Metazoa; phylum Chordata; class Mammalia; order Rodentia; family Sciuridae; genus Marmota; species Marmota monax. The sequence continues at coordinate 13,302,137 of NW_026694552.1, read as the reverse complement.
TCCATAAAGGACTGGGGAACATTGGGAAAAATGATTCTTCTCTTGAATCTAATAAAGCTTATGGAGAAATGCCGTAGGTATTTTTCCATAGGCATATGACAAATTATTTTTCTTTCTTAGGAGAAGCTTCCTATTTATGATTTATTAGTGTTCACAAGTGCTAAGCACACTGGAATTCAACAGAAAGAATTGGGTTCTTTTCTAAAGGAAAAAGACATACAATTTTAGGGGAGAATGTCCACAGATTCAGATATTACGTCTGTTTGTCAGGCAGCCCCAAGAGAAAGATCAAAGGGTGGAACACACTGAAACATGGTTCTTGAGCTAAAAGTCCGCAAAGTTTGTGAATTTCTGGAAACATGAAGCCCTTTGAATGAAGAGTGGAAGCTGTACACAAAGTTTGAGTTCAATTAGGATCAGATGTCAAAGATGATATTGCTTACTTCAGATGATTTAACTGGATATTGGCTGAAAAGAGCCTCATCTAAAAAGGAACTGGAAATGTTGTGACTAAGATTCTGACAGATGTGAATAACAGGAAGAACTCTGTGGCAATCCAGAAGGAAAAGAAAAAAATATGAAAATGAGGCTGAATAGATACAAACTGCTGATTACATTGATTGAATTTCATCCCATTGATGAATTCAAATAATAAAGATCTCATTTTAGAAAACAAATCTCTTTTAAGCAAGAAAAATTACACATTGTGCAAATTTCTAAGCCATGCTATTAATAAGAGCTTTCTGAAAGAGGGAGACAAAACAGTGAGGGAAATTGGATGGGGGAGAATGAGGGGGAGAGAGAGGAAGAGAGAGAGAGAGAGAGAGAGAGAGAGAGAGAGAGAGAGAGAGAGAGAGAGAGAGAGAGAGAGAGATTGAGATTCTGAGAAACTGACTCTGCCTAACAATCAGTGGATGAAATCACAAAGAAAAAACACTGGCAAGAGATCAGGCCTCCTGGAATCCATTAAATACAAAGAAAAAGTAACTAAATGTTGGTTACAGATCAGCATGCTATATCCAAAGATTTTAGTAGAACTGTTTAAGGGTGAGTGGATACAGTAATAAAATTTCATAATCAGCACTCATAAAATAATAATAATGGAAGTTTGCTAGATTAGAGAGCAACTACTGCTGCAACATATGTTGTATTCCATACACGAATCTTTAACCAAAAACACAGATGTTGATGGGCCATTTAACCTTCATTTTTGTTATTGCCTCTCAGCCCAGGCAAGTTTCCAAACTGTCTGCAGTAGTGGCTAGTCACAATTACACAGTTTTTGAAGGTGTCCTCAGAGTGAAGACCAATTATCTGATCCATTTAATCACAGACTTAGAATATAAATTAGGGCTACTCTAGGCTGGAGGATGATCACTTTGACAGTCCCCACCCCCCACACTTCCTTTGGTGGATCAATTCAACAGACAAGAGCTATGTGGTAGAATGACTTGATGTGCAAGTGTAGCCTGCATTAACAAATGTATCAGAGACAAATTAGAGATCAGATAGGCAAGGGGCCAAAGCACATGGGAATCAGCTAACAGAATGGAACAGGTTGGTGCAGAGAATCAAACAGACTAGAACAATGGATTCTGACTTTTTGAAAACAAAAATCATGCATTACTAGTAAGACAGCAACTTCTGGAAAAATGACAAAACAACAACTATTCTATTAATTTTTATTCTATAAAATAGATATAAACAAAAAGAAGAAAATTAAAAAGTCCCACACCAACACCACAATAGGCAACCAAAATTAACTCTTTGGTGTATATCTCACATGATGGTTTTCTTCTAATACACAGTGGGTATATATGTGTCTACTGTAATTTAGTCAGTTTTAACATTCACTTCATGGTTTTTAATGAATAATACTGTTTTTCTGTACAACATTACACTATAAGGGAGCATCAATATTTTATTAATCTAATGTTGGATATGTATGGTGTTTCTAATATTTTGCTACTAGTAAAATACTGTAGTGAATATACCTCAACACATTATTTTTTTAAGAATCCCATCAAATATATAAAAAATAGTGGAGAAAGAATGGTTAATGGGTACAGTGGTGCAGTAGGACAGGAAGGATAATTTCTAAGATTCAATAGCACAGTATGGTAATTTTGGTTGACCATTAACAGAATATTTCAAAATAGTTAGTAAGGGAGTATTTTGAATATTTCCAACACAGGGAATTGATGTATGTCTGATGTGATATATATGCCAGTCACCCTAATCTGATAATTACATATTGTATACATGTATTGAAATGTCACACTTTAACCCATAAATATCTACAATTATTATTATGACAATTAAAAATAGAGTTTAAAGTGGGACATCTGGATATACACTTACAAAAGATTGATGTTGGACTTCTACCTCAACTTAGATACAAAAAATTCTCTATAAATGAATCAAACCCTAAACATAAAGGCTAGAACTATATAGCTTCCAGAAGAAAACATAGGGGTAAAAAAAACTATGTGATGTTTGATTTAACAATGGTTTCTTAGATATGACATTAGAAGAACAAGCAAAAAAGAAAAATAAATTGGACTTCATCAAAATTCAAGACTTTTGTGCATCAGAAGACATTATTGAGAGCGAAAAGACAATCCACAGAATGGAGTGGAGGAGATATTTGTAAATCATATATGATTAGGATCTAATAACCAGAATATATAAAGATCTTCTGCAATCCAACAACAATAACAACCCAATGAAAATATAGACAAAGGACTTTAATAAGCATTTCTCCAAAGAATGTATACGAAATTGTCTAAGCACATGAAAAGATGCTCAACATCACTATCATTAGGAAAATGCAAGTCAAAACCACAACAAGATACCACTTTACAACCATTAGGATAGCAATTATGAAAAACCAAAACCAAAACAAAACAACTCAGAAAGTAACAAGTGTTGAACAGGATATGGAGAAATTACAACCTTGATTTCCCATTGCTGATGGGAATGTAAAATGGTGCTGTCACTGTGGAAACAGTTTTACATTTCTTCAATAAGTGCCATATAGAATTACTACATTACCAAACCATTCTACTCTTAGATATATAATTATACTCTAAGATAATTGGGACATGTGTTTAAACAAAAAATGTACACCTGTATTCATAGCAGCACTATCCACAATAGCCAGAACATGGAATCAACCCAAATACTCATCAACAGATTAATATATAAGCAAAAGTATATAGCTATATCTATATCCATATTAAATGGAATATTATTCTGTCATGAAAGGGAATGAAGTAGTGACACATGGTAAAACTTGGATGAACCTCAAAAACTCTGTGCTAACTGAAAGAAGCCATACACAAGAACTAATCCATTGTATAATTAAATTCATATGAAATATCCAGAATAGGAAAATCCAGAGACAGCAGATGAGTGGTTGCTAGGTGCCTGAGGAAAGGGGCATTGGGGAGTGACTGCTTAAGGGTATGGAGTTGCCTTCAGTGGTGATGAAAAACATTCTGGATCTAGATAGTGATAATGGTTTTACTACATTGTAAATATACTTATTGCAACTCAATTGTATGCTTATTTAAAAGTTTGGTAAATTTCATGTTATCTTTATCACACACAAAAAATTGAATAAAATAAAAAAACCCAAGCTTACACAATAGTAATCTTTCAATATTCATTATTGAGATGTTGGATAATGACAGAAAGCTACTATAACTTTACTAATACTTTGTAATTACCCTATTAAATATGGTATATAGACATGCTTGAAAACATAATACTATATGAACATGTAAGATAAATGTATATTATCTAATACTTGTTAAATCTGTTTCATATAAGGATCTACTTGCAATAATTCTACATGCTTCTGAAGATTTAGGGTCAACAATTTTTAGTCAGCTTTCTATTACAATAACAAATACTTGAGATAATCAACTTTTTTTGTATGCTAGGAATTGAACCTGAGGGTGCTTTACTACTGAGCTACATCCCCAGCCATTTTTATTTTATATTGTGAGACAGGGTCTACTAGTAAAGCTGTTTAGGGCCTCACTAATTTGCTGAAGCTGGTCTCGAACTTGAGATCCTCCTGCCTCAACTTCCTGAGTCAGCCTTCTTAGTCGCTGGGATTACAGGTGTGCACCACTGTGTCCAATGAGATAATCAACTTTTAAAGAGAAAAGGTTTATTTTTGACCCACAAGAGTCCTGGAGATTAAAGGTCCATAGGCCTTTTCTGAGAAAGAGAAGGACTTAATAGGAATCAGAAAGGCATTGTATTTTTTCCCTATGCTTACTCTAATTTGTTAACAAATTACCATAAACTTGGTGGTTAAAAACAATGGAAACTTATTCTCTCATAGTTCAGTATGTCAGAAGTTCAAAATCACTTTGGGCAGGGTTTCTCCCTCTAAAGTTTTCATTTGTTGCCTCTTTCAGCTTACAGAATACTATAGTTTGGAATTTTTTGGAGAGGGAGGTACTGGAGATTGAGCCCAGGGGCAGAATGCCATTGATACAAACCCAGCCCCTTTCTTACTTTTTATTTTTGGACTAATTTGTCCAGATTGGCCTCAATCCTAAATCCTTCTGCCTCAGCCACCTGACTTGCTGGAATTACAGGCGTGTGACATTGTGCTTGGCCTATAGTTTGGATCTTGAATGTCCCCAAAGGACCATGTGTTGAAGGCTTGGTCTCCAGCCTGTGGTGTTATTGAGAGGTGGTGGAACCTTTAAGGGGTGGGGTCTATTGGAAGGAAATTACATCACTGGAGGCATTGAGGATATGTCCTTGAAGGGGATATGAGGACTCTTGTCCCTTACTCTCTTTGTTTCCAGGCTACAAAGAGATGAACAGGCCTCCTTCTTCATGTTCCCACCATGACGAACTGTGTTGCCACAGTCCACGGTCAAGCAAAATAAACTTTCTTCCTTTTACATTGATTATCATAGGGATTTTGTCACCGCAACAGAAAGCTGACTAACATGTGAGCGCTTCAGAGTTTCTCTGGCTTCACTTCGCTCCAATCTCTGCCTTTCTGATTACATTGTCTCCTTCTTTTCTGTCTCAAAATTCTCTTCAAGTCTATCTTATAAGGACACATTTGATTGCATTTAAGTCCCACCAGATAATCCAGGATGAATTCTGTTTCTCAAAATCTTTCACTTACATTTTTAGTCACATAATATTCACTCTTTTGTCCAGATAAGGAAATATTCAGAGGTTCTGGGGATTAGGGTGAACATATATCCTTTTGGGGGACTATTATTCCTATGACTGCAATTTTCGCTCTGGCCCTCCCCAAATCCACATCCATTCCAGAAAGTAGGACAGAACCCTCAGGGGACATCTATAGCCAGAAGTGGGGGAAGAAGCATAACCACCAACAAGAGGAGAAGTCAGAATGACAGGAGGTGTTTCAAGGCAGAATAATTCCATTTAACTGCCTGTCAAAAATGATCAAACTTTGGATGACTTCTCCTTTTTGTTTTGTGTGAACACAGCTAATGTCACTTTGTGCTTTCATGCTTTTGATCAAATAAAATGCCATTTAGTACATTGTTATTGTATCTATCATTTAATAAATAATCCTCTGATCACTTAAATTGCCACCATATTTCCAAAAGGTTCCAATTAAAATCTAGCTTACGTCATTATGTGTAAAAATGCATACTGGCTAATACTTAGTTATTAATATATAATTTTTCTTATTTTTACCAAACATATATATGCAAGAACTAAAGAGATAAAACTTTGCCTGAGGAAATGAAATAATGGCATTCCACATCTCAACAGAGCATTAAGCAATACACACATTTCATGTGGTTTCATTTTTTAAAACGCAAGACACAGTCACTATCACCAACGTGTTATCTATGTATTGCATAACAAAGTGCTAAAGAACAGCTTCAAATTATAGCAAAGGTAACTAGCACTTCATTTAAAATTTCATCTTGAGATATAATTCACATACAATAAAAGTTACTCTTTTAAAAGTATATAACTCACCTCATCATTATACAAAATACACGTATGAAGATGTGAATTTGGTGTCAACATACCTTATATATAATCAGAGATATAATAAATTATGGTAGGATGGTGTATTAAGAATTATAATGCAAAAATAAATAAATAAAAAAATTTAAAAAAGAAAATTAAAAAAAAAAACTAAAAAAAAGTGTATAACTCAATGGCTTTCAGTATATCCAAACCATCACCACTGTCTAATTTTAGAAGGTTTTCATCACCTTAAAAACAAACCCATTTTGTCTCCATTAGCCTTCACCCCTCCTTCTCCCCTCTTCCTGAGCCCTTCACAACCAACACTAATGTACTTTCTCTCTCTATGGATTTATCTACTCTGGACATGTCATATAAATGAAGTTGTCCAATAAGTGTTTTTTTCTTTCACTTAGCATATTTTCAAGGTTAATCTATCTTGTAGCATCTATCATCATTTCATTTTTTCATGGCTGAAGACCCTTCCATTGTATGTACATAAAATATTTTGCTTATCCATTCATCAGTAGTTGATGGACATTTGGGTTGTTTTTGCCTTTTGGCTATTATGAGGCATGTTGCTGTGAGCATTTATGGACAAGTTTTTGAATGTACATATTTTCAATGCTCCTGGATATATCCATAGGAGTGAAATTGCTGAGTAATGTTATATCCATGTTTAATCTTATGAAGAACTGTCAAACTGTTTTCCAAAGCAGCGACACCATTATACATTCTTACCACCAATATCTGAGGAATCCAATTTCTTCACATGCTCACTAACACCTGTTATCTGTCTTTTTGATTACAGCTGTCCTACTGGGTTTGAAGCAGAAACACTGAGCAGATAGTACAATGTTCCCATACACACCCCCTGCACATGCATAATTTTCCTTAAAATTTTGTTCTTGCATTAATGTGGTACATTCATTACAATCAGTGAGTCAATATTAATATATCATTATTAATTCAGGTCCACAGTTTAGATGAAGGTTCATGCTTGGTGTTTTCATTTCATGAGTTTTTAAAAATGTGTAATAGTATGCATCCACCATTATAGTATCATATAAAAAGTGTTTCACTGCCAAAAAAAGTTATTCTGGTTTTTATTTGTATTTCCCTAATGACAAATGATATGGAACAGCTTACCACATGCTTATTGGCTATTCATATATCCCGTTTGGAGAAATGTGAATTCAGATGTTTTGCTGTTTTTTTAAAAAATTGTGTCATTGGCCTTTTCATTATTTGGTTGTAAAGTCTGTTATATGTTCCAGATACAATTTCTTATAAGATATATGGTTTGCAAATATTTTCTCCCACTTTGTGGGTTTTCTCTGCACTTTCTTGGTGATGTTAACACTTCAATTTTATGATACTCTTCCATGGAGCACTGAACTACTGTGATATGTGGGGTTCAAGAATTAAGTTGAGGATCCCAGTGGCTTGAGAGGCTGAGGCAGGGGGACTGTGAGTTCAAAGCCAGCCTCAGCAAAGGTGAGGCACTGAGCAACTCAGTGAGACCCTGTCTTTAAATAAAATACAAAATAGGGCTGGGGATGTGGCTCAGTGGTTGAGCACCCCTGAGTTCAATCCCTGGTACCAAAACACAAACTAATAAACAAACAGAAAAGCATTAGTTGAGGGACTGGGGGTGTAGCTCAGTGGTAGAACTTTTGCCTAGCATGCAACCAGGCCCTGGGTTTGATTCCTGGCACTACAAAAAATTAAAAACAATAAAGTAAAGAAATAATGTCAGCATTTCTGTTCCTAAGATCTCATAAGTATTCTATATTTCAGAATATGAAGAGTTGTCTGATAGGGCTCTTTAAACCAGAATTCATTTATTTAACCAGAAATGATTTATTTATCAAAATGTACTAAGCACCTACTCTATAGCTCAGCTCTGTTCTACATCCTGCAAATACAAAAATTATGAAATTAGGTCATGTCTCATGAATTTACATTCTAGATGAAAGGGCAAACACTAAACAATATAAACAAGTAAAATATATGTTAAGTGGTAATAAAGAAAAATAATTCAGAAAGCATGTGACTGAATGGTGGTGGGGATGGGATTTTAACTTCAGATAGGATAGTCAGAGAATGTTGCACTGCAAGACTTGAAAGAAGAGAGGGAGGCAGACATGTGGGTGTCTGTGGGGACAATATTAAAAGTACAGAGGACAGCAGGTGAATAGGCTCTGAGGTAGGAAACTGACCGTAGGTTTCAGAAATAAGAGGTCAGTGTGGCTGACCTGAAGTTGGTAAGGGGGTAAGTGACTGGCGATGAGTTCAGAGAATCAGACATGGTAGGGCCTTAAGGACTATTGTAACAATTGTGCATTTTATTCTGAGAAATATAGTCATTGAGAAAAGGATGTATGTCATCTGATTTAGGTCCAATGGGATCACTCAGGCTGCTGTGTTGAGAGTAGACTATATGAGTAATTGAGCAAAAATGGAAGCAGGGAGACCAATTAGGAGAATGTTGTAATCTGTGCAAAAATGCTAATAGTTTCGACAACGATAGTGGCAGTGGAGGTGGTGAGAAGTTGTATTCTGGATATGTTTTGGAAGTACTGGTGACAGAACTTGTAGTTTTGAGTTATTGGGAAAAGAGAAAAATAAGGATGAATCTCAGACTTTTAGCCTGGACAAATGGAAGGATAGAGTTGCTCTTTATTGAGAAACAAAACAAAACTGTAGTAACAAGTTTGAATGACAATATCAAGAAGTTGGTTTAAGGTTTGTTTAGGTCATAAAACCTATTAGGCATCCAAGTAGAGATGTTTGGTAAAAAATTGGATATATGTGTCTAGAGATTATGGAAAAATGTATGATATATTTGGACACCATCAGAATGCAGATAATATTTAAAGAATGAATGAGATTACCAAAGTGTGCCCTAGGGTTCAATAAATAAAGAAGAGAATATGACTAAGGATTGAACCCTGGGGCACTCTAGAAGTTGGGTTAGCAAGAGGAATCAGCAAAAGAGACTAATCATGACAGGCCAATGAGATAGAAGAGTCTGGTATCCTGGAAGCCAAGTCAGTAGGGAGTGATCAACTTTAACAATGACTACTATTAAGGCAAATGTATTTGAACATTGGGTTTAGCAATGTGAAGGCCACTGGTGGTCATGTAGAGTAATTTCAGTGGAATGATGGGAGTGAAAACCTCATTGCTGGGCTTTAACAGAAAATGGAAATATGGATAGTTTCTTTTCTTCTTTTTTTTTTTTTAGTTTTGCTACAAAGAACAAAAATGTGTGTGGGGGGAATAAGTGGGATAGGAAAATTTTTAGATGGGAGAAATGACAGTGTTTTTAAAATGCTGATGGTAATGATTCAAAGAAAGTGGGAAGTGGATGATGCAGGAGAGAACTGGTGAATTGCTGGGGCGATGTTCTTGAGTAGGTGAGTGGAGTTGGGATCTAGTAGGCAAGTGTGGGGGTTGGTATTAGATAGGAACATGGGCACAAAGAGGAATGTAGACACACTTCCACATACAGGCACAGAAGCTGGTAGTCTTGATGTGGTGGCGGGAGAGTGTGAAAGTTATCTTCTAGTTTCTATTTTCTGTGAGGCGAGTATGATGATGGGAAGAAGAAAGGTTGGAAGTCTGACAGAAGTGTGAAATAGTAATTTATGAGAGTGGCAGAATAAATGGATTAGGCAAATGCAATATGATTCTGAATAGCATTAAAGATCTATTTGAAGCTGATAGTTGTATGTGTGTATGTGTGTGTGTGTGTGTGTGTTCTCCATCTTCTCAGCAGCAAAGGTATAGGTGTGGGATAGGCAGAAAGTTAGATTTAACCAGTGTTGGAGTTTTTCCAGTCGAGTCAGATGAAGCAAGAGGAAGCTAGTTGAGGGGGTGATTACAGGAATTGAACAGTGAAATGGATAAGTTGGAAAGTGAGATCATGAGGCAGGTGAGGGAGAGTAAAGGTTGAAAAGTTACTGCTGACTTGGGGTACACAATAAGCATAATATGCTGCCTGAGACCCATGTCATTAATAAAAGTTTCCCGGTGATTTTGACAGGGACGCTTATTTGAACATACAAGTTCTGGTGTGTGTATTAAAAAGAAATCCAGTGAAGTCACTAAAGTAATGTACTAGCCTCACCTCATTTATATATCACCTCTCCTAAGAAGGGCTTTAGCTGCTGAATAACAATCTATCAAACTGCAACATGTCTCAGAGGCTATGACTCCCAGAAGAATCAAAGTTTGAGTAAAAGCAGATGAAAGACTAGAGATAACGAGAAAGGGGATGAAGAGAAAGGTAGAGTAGAAAGGCAGCAGCAGGCCTTTAGGATAAAAATGTCATTGGTAATTCAACTAGTATAGAAATAATACCTTAAAAAGAATCAAAAGGATGAATAAGAGTAATAAAGAGAGTGTTGCAGGGAGAAGCATAAAAGATATGAGAAATATAGTGAAAGAACACAAAAATATTGAGATTCTTCAGTGTTGCTTCTGAAAGAATGAAGTTGAATTTACTCGTAATGGAAGCATTGTAAGAGAATGTTTATTTGGTGCTTACTATGCACTAAGCATTTTATACATGTTTGTTTTCATTCCACTGTCAACAGCTCTAAAAGGGAGATGCCATGATAGTTCTCATTTTACAGATGAAGAAACAGGAATAGAGACATGAAATCATTTATCTAAGCACTTCTCTCCTTGAATCCAAAGCCAGAGCCCCTTCTATTGCTCAAACCATCTCCCAGATGAAAAAAATGTTGTATGTAAAAGTATCCTTTAAAAAAAATTATTTGTAGTCAGGCACCATGGCACACCCATAGACTCCCAGCAACTCAGGAGACTGAGGCAGGAAGATTATAAATCTGAGGCCAGTCTTGAACTTGACAGCAACTTAGTGAAACCCTGTTTCAAGATCAAAAATAAAAAGGGCTGGGGATGTAGCTTAGTAGTAGAGCACTCCTGGGTTCAATCCCCAGGACCACATACACAAAAGTTATCATTTGTATACATCTTCCTTTTTATTTTTATAAAAATTTATAGTTACAAAACAGAACAATGTACTTGCAATCATGTCCATGAAGATAAGTGTGCTAACTAAAAGCCACACAATTTGAAAGGTTTGTGGGAAATATAAATGCAAGTGAAAATGTCTGAATTCATGAATTTCATTAAGCATCATAATCCACTAATCTTCTGGATCTATTTTTGTGTTTTATCCTGTACCACTTTCATTTCATTTAATTGGATCCTTTAATTTAACTTAATTTTCTATGTGGCCTTCTCCACAGGTATTAACATATCACTAGCTGCTGCTTTGGGTTGAGAATCTATGAGCCATTTGACTATATTTGCTACTACATTATAATATGTGAATAATATTATAAAACATAAAATGAATGGTATCTAAAAGTTCATTAGAAAAGAAAATATTCAGGCAGAGCGGTTTGGTCATTCATTGGAGTAGTATCGATCTTTTTTTTTTAATATTTTTTCCCTTAGTTGTTGATAGATCTTTATTTTATTTATTTATACATGGTGCTGAGAATCCAACCCAGTGCCTCACACATGCAAGGCAAGTGCGCTACCACTGAGCCCCAGTCCCTGCCTTTTGCTCCGTAGCTGTGGGTCTTCACTGGGCAGCAGCTAGGAGCGGCCGTCGGAGGAGCGGCCTAAGATTTCGGCGTTTGGTAAGAGAAAATGGCCTGAACCAAGCAGACGGGGCATGTAAGTCCACCGGTGGGAAAGCACCCCCCTCCCCCAAACAGCTGGCCACCAAGGCTGCCAGGAAAAGCGCTCCCTCTACCGGCAGGGTGAAGAAACCTCATCGCTACAGGCCCGGGACTGTGGCTCTTGGAGAGATTCCTTGACTGAGCTTCTCATCTGGAAATTGCCTTTCCAGAGATTGGTGAGAGAGATCGCCCAGGATTTCAAAACCGATTTGAGGTTTCAGAGTGCAGCCATTGGTGCCCTTCAGGAGGCTAGTGAAGCGTACCTGGTGGGTTTATTTGAAAATACTAATGTGTGTGCCATCCACGCTAAGAGAGTCACCATCATGCCCAAAGACATCCAGTTGGCTCCCCAGAAGGGGGAGGTGGGGAGAAACTTAAGTGAAGGCAGTTTTTATGGCGTTTTGTAGTAAATTCTCTAAAATACTTTGTTTTAATTTATGACTTTTTTTGTAAGAAATTGTTTACCATATGTTGCATTTGTACTTTAGTCATTCCATCTTTCACTCAGGATGAGTGCGAAAAGTGACTGTTCACAGATCTCAGTGTTGTGAGCACTGTTGCTCAGGAGTGACAAGTGCTAATATGCAGAAGGGATGGGTGATATTTCTTGCTTCTCATGATGCATATTTCTGTATGTTAATGACTTGTTGAGTAGTTATTAAAGTACTAGAATTGATAAATGTGTACAGGATCCTTTTGCAATAAAACTGGTTATGATGTGATCCAAGTGTTTAACAATTGGGGCTGTTAAGTCTGATTATACATCACTGTGATAGAATGCGGGGTTTTTCAAGGGTGAAGATACAAGTCTTAACCACAGTGTAACTTACAGTTTCTTAAAAAAAAGAAAAAAAAAGTAAACCTGGTAACTATAGAATACACTATGTGCATTTATAATAGCTATTTTATATACTGTAGTGTCAACATTTTTTAAATTAAATGTTTTACATTCACAAGTGGTGGGGAGTCTTGTCATTAAGGTGTGGATAATTTAGAGTTCAGTTGGTTTTCTCTTAACTAGAGACTGCACTTGTTTTCATAGTACTAAAATACAATGTGTAATATATCTTGCATAAGTCCTCATTCTACTACGTGTTAACTAACCCTCTAGCTAATAATGCAAACACTAACTGGGAGATTGTATTTATAATGGCTCTAGAATAAAATAACAAGTTATTGACACCAGCATCTTCTGTTAACTAATATTCTATCTAGTTTAGCTTTTCATAGTGTTGTGGTCTTAAATCTAGGTTTTCTTCTAAGAGGAAACAATATCAAGGGTTCTTTACCTTGTAGAGTTTAGTGTGGGGGAGGAGCAGGCAGCTCCAGGTTTATTAGACCTCTGCAAATTAAGATGGTGTTGGAATAGATTATATCTGGTTATTTACTGTCCTGGGAAAATCCCTTTTATAGAGATGGTCTTCCAAGGGGTTTTTAAATTTATCCTTTATTGAGGTTTTTAGGTCAATTATGTATGTTGACTAAATTTACAAATAAACTTGTTTATCCAACAAAAGAAAAGAAAAGAAAATATTCATTTTAAGGCACTTTAGATGGGAGATCATTTCAAAGTCTATACAAAAATAACATTATTTTAAAAATAGCAATGCTACCTTCCACAGATTTGGGCTAAAATGTTGCCTTCCTTCTTACAAAAGGAAAATTGGGTCTTAAAAGGTAGGAGACAAATGAATATAAAGATTCATTGTTCATTCCATCATCTTTTTTTACCCCCATGCCCCTCCCTTCCCTTCCCACCCCTTTGACCTATCTAGAGTTTATCTAATCCCTCATGCTCCCCCTCCCAACCCCACTATGAGTCAGCCTCCTTATATCAGAGAAAACATTCGGCATTCAGTGTTTTGGGTTTGGCTAACTTCACTCCAACTCCATCCATTTACCTGCCAATGCCATGATTTTATTGCTGAGTAATATTCCATTGTGTATATATACCACATTTTCTTTATCCATTCATCTACTGAAGGGCATACATGTATGAAGACACAAATGGTGTGAATATACTTTATATATACCAGAGATAAAAATTGTGCTGTACATATGTAATATGAATTGTAATGCATTCTACTGTCATATATAACAAATTAGAATAAAAAAGAAAAAAAAGAAATGTGATCTGTGAAGTGCGGGGGAAAAAGCAAGGAAATAAATGAAAAAACAAAGGTTATTAGAAAAGATTCATTGTTTTTCTTTTTTAAAAATATTTTTTTATAATAGATGGACACAATACCTTTATTTTATTTTTATGTGGTGCTGAGGATCAAACCCAGTGCCTCACACGTGCTAGGCAAGTGCTCTACCAACTGAGCTACAGCCCCAGCCCAAGATTCATTGTTTTTCAAAAAAAATTTATTTTATTTTTTTGTGTGGGAATGGAACCCAGGGCCTTGCACATGTTAAATAAGTGCTTTCCCACTGAACTACACCCCCAGTCTTCATTGTTGTATTTTTATTGGTTTATTTTTAAATTTGTATTGGTAGTGGGGATTGAACCCAGGGACACTTTACTACTGAGCTACATCCCCATCCCTTTTTAGTTTTTATTTTGGGACAGTGTCTTCCTAAATTGCTGAAGTTGGCCTCAAACTTGCAATCCTCCTGCTTCAGCCTTCAGAGTTGCTGGAATTACAGGCATTTACGACCCTGCCCCACTATTTTCCTTTTTATGGTAACTTATTTTATGTTACATAGATGAAATGGAATGGAACTAGTATTTTTCTAGTTAGATTGCTATAAGTCAGTTCATCTTGATAAAAGTTTTAACCATTGGAATCAAGAATAGAAGAAAAGATAAAAAAGGAAGAATCCAGACCTATGACTTCAGCCCTATGTGGCATATTCTTACATTTTTACTACAGGCAAAGATCTGCAGATATCCTTCCTTGGCATTTGTTGACTGAATTTCACAACAGAATGTGGGGATGACATACAGCCTAATGATTTTCCCTGTTGCAGATGATGCAGGGAAAAACACTAGGTCATTTAGACATTCAAGCCAAGCAATGAAATAGTCACTAATACGTTAGAATGGTTCAAATAAACTTTTTCAAAGTAATTTACTAGAAAAATAAAACCCTAGGACTGGAGTTGTGGCTCAGTGGCAGAGTGCTTGCCTAGTATGTGTGAGGCTCTGGGTTTGATCCTTAGTACCACATATGAAAATAAATAAAATAAAGGTATGATGTTCATCTACAACTACAAAAAAACTAAACAAATTTTAAAAAAGAAAACCCTCAATGTTTCTAACCTACTTCAGTGATAAAAAAATCAAACTCCCATATTATTTATACATTAGTAGTAAAAATGTACATATTCACTTAGAATTTAAAAAACATGGAATGTTAAAATCACTTTTACTTTCTTATTCTTCATTCTTCTGATGAAGGCTAAACTGTTATCCTTTTACCAGATTAAGGTATTTAATATTTGAAATAACTAAAAATTAATGTAGAAAAAGACTTTAGGCTAGGGATATATATGTACGTATGCATATGTATATGTATAGATTGTTCTTTGACTTCATCCAAAACAAGAAATATAGCTGGGTGCAGTGGTGCACACTTGTAATTCTAGCAACTCAGGGAGGCTGAGGCAGGAAGATTACAAGTTAGAGGCTAGCCTCAGCAATGTAATGACACCCTGTTTCAAAATAAATAATAAAAGGGGCTGGGGATATAGCTCAGTGATAAAGCACCCTGGGTTTAATCCCCAGTATAAAAACAACAACAAAAACAAACACTCCCTCCAAGGAATAAAAAGGCCCATATAGGTGAGAATACTTTAAAAATCTGGACCTTTAATTCTTAGTTTGCTCAGAGTGCCATAATAAAATACCACAGAAATATGTTTCTCACAGTTCTGGAGGCTGGAAGTCCAAGATCAAGGTACTAGCAAGGTAAGATTCTTTCCGAGGTCCCTTTTGTTGACTTTAAGAAGCAGTTATCTGGCTGTGTTCTCATATGACATCTTTGTATTACTGTGGAGAGAGAGGGTGAGCTCTCTGTTGTCTCTCTTTATAAGTACACTCATCCTACCATGAAAATCCCACCTTCATGACCTCACTCAACCCTAAGTATTTTCCAAAGGCCCCATCTCCAAATACCATCACACTAAGACTTAGAACTTAAACATATAAATTTGGCAGTGGGGTGGAATATGAGCATTCAGTCCATATAGACATACATAACATGGCTTTCAATACCAGTCTCTGAAGATGTTTATTTTATTCGGGGTACAAGGTGTGCAAATTAGAGGCATTGTTATGAGGAAGACAGTAGTTCCTTGGTTATGCCTTCATTGTTTGCTCACCTAAACTTCCCATTATTCTGTTTATCAGAGATAGCAGGTGAAGTGAGCAGAACATTTTCCCACCAATTATTGACAGGTGGCCTCCTATCTGATTTGTCACTGTTCATGTGCACAAGTTGTTAAATATTTTGAATCTCACCCCTGATTATACATTCTTTATTTTAAAAATATATTATTCGGGCTGGGGTTGTAGCTCAGTAGATAGAGCATTTGCCTAGCACTTGTGAGGCACTGGGTTCGATCCTCAGCACCACATTAAAATAAAATAAAGGTATTGTGTCCATCTACTGATATATATATATATATATATATATATATATATATATATATATATATATATTCTTCATTAAACATATAAGTAAGTTAAGGCATACATAGGTAGGAAGATTTTAAAATAATTAGCTACCATTCTCATTCATCCTTAAATATTATTATTTTCTCATTTTAAAGTAATTCAAACTTAAAGAGAATTGAGTAACCTTGAATATTGAAAGTTACAGACCCCTGTGGCTTGATAAACACTTACAATTTTATATTGAGGTGGAATTCACATAAAATTAATGATTTTAAAGTTCATTCACAGTTCAGTGGTTCACAATAATGTGCACCCACTGCCACTATCTAGTTACAGAATATTTTCATCACCTGGAAAGGAAATGCCTCTCCTCCAGCCCCTGGTAACCACTAATCTGGTTTCTGTGCAAATTTACCTTTCCTGAACATTTTATACAAGTGGAATTGTACAACAGGTAACCTTTTGTGTTTGAATTCTTTCAATTACATCACATTTTCCAAGTTCATCCATATGGTAGCAAGAATAGGTACTTTATTCCTTTTTCATTGCTGAATCATATTAAATTGTATTAATACAGCATCATTTTAAAATTGATTTGTTTGTTGATGTATATTTGGAGTGTTTCCACCTTCTGGTTGTTGAGTTACACTTCTAATAGTCTAAGATTTAAAACTGCTGCATTTCTAACTCTACTCCACTTTATGAGCTTAACTACCATAGAAAGAAGATTTTACTGCTTCATGTATTTTGTGGCAGTTGGCTCTGTTGCTCCTGAACTGTTCAATCTTTCCCTATTTGAAACTTTCTGGAAGAATATGTCTCATGCACCCAGCCTCCACAACAGAAAAATTAATCAGGCCCCGTAACATGAACTCCTCCTTTGCTTCCGCCTCCTCCCTGTTGATCAGTTCTTTCCTAAATAGAGTTCCTTTCAATCTCTGCTTTTGCTTTCCTGCTTTTTCCATCTGGTATTTGCCATCCATGCACCTGGTCCTCTGTGAGAGATCTGACACATGCATGAGTATTTTTTCCTGGTCTAGACCATCCCCTAAAAATAGTTTGGTATTATAAAACCAAGCTACACCTAAACATAACTTTCAAATATACTTTTTTTAGTGCTGGAATTTGAACCCCAGGCCTCACGCATGCTAAGTACATGCTCTACCACTGAGCTACAGCCCCAGTACACTCAACCTGTCTCATGTCCAAATTTTGGCTTGGTGGCAATAGAATATATTTTAGTTACATAAACCAATTTCTACAGATGTTATTCCTCTGACATTTCAGAATGCCTCAGTCCAGTTAAGTTGTTTATTTCTTGTGAAGAAAAGCCATGAAGATTGGCTATGTGGTGAGGAGTACAAGTCAATAGGTCAGATTGCCCCAGTGTGCCTCTCATCCTACGCAACAGTGGCTTCTCTGATAGCCATTGTAGTATCATTTCTACTCAAGGAGAACTTATTTTGGTCCTTTCCTCAGCCCTGAAATGCTCTATAGAAATTTTATCCTTCAGATTTCAAAGCTGGAGGAGGCAATGTGGATATCTGTTTATACAGCGCTGATGTAGCCAATAGAGACTAAAGTACGTACTTGTTAACCTGAGGCACACAGTCTGGGTGTGTGGGAGAATTTGGTGTTTATTATTTCATGCAAGGAATTGAGACAACCACTATGGGAAAAGGCAAACATATCTTAGACTTCTATTTATTTAGTTGATAGTATGTCATTAATTTCTTTTTAAAACTGCTGTACAGTGTTTGACTTTTTTTTGGTCTAGTGTAAAGTGCAATGTATCATTTTACTTTTAAATTATATATAATATAGAGGCATTGTAGTCTTTTCATAGTTTAGTGCCTCTAATTCAATTCCTATAACACAGGTGTTTACAGGTCAAAAATGAATATAGTAATTGAGAAAACTTATGATATATCTCTACCATCCTTCATCTCACATTTAAAATTAAATACAGAGTTATAAATGAGCATTTAAGTGTGAACATCTTTTTTTCCTTTCTATGTTACATGATAACTTAGGGTAATTAGGCCATTCCATGATCAATGGAAAAATAGCTTTCATAATTTTCAAGGATAACTGGCTCTGAAGTGTGAAGTATTTCCTCATTGTTTTATAGGGTTTTGAAAATGTTGGAAGTAAAATAATAGTTTTGGTAATGCAATGATATCTCATCATAGGGTATATCTTATTTGAAATTATATATATATATATATATATATATATATATATATATATTCCTTTGATATTTTAAAATGCCTCAATTCAGTTAAGCTGTTTAATTTTTCTGAAGAAATATGTATATGTGGTTGGTGCTGGGGATTCAACCTCAGTCCTTATGCATTCTAGGCAAACACTCTACCACTAAGCCATACCTCCAGCTCTGAAATTTTATGTAAGCACATAACGTATTATTTTTCAGTTTTCATTGTGGTATAGCAGTTTACATGTTAAGCCATATCCTAAGCTGATCTTATTTTCTTTTATTTATTCATTTATTTATTCTTTTATTAGAGCTTTATAGTTATACATGTAACATAACTAATATAACATATAGTTACACATAACATATACATGGTAGTTGGGTTCATCCTGACAAACTCATATATGCATGGAAATCAATTTCAGTTCATGATCCTCCTTTCTCCTCTCCCTTTTCCTTCTTGTCTTCCCTCTTCTCTTCCATTCTTCTTTCTCTACTCCACTTGACTTCCTTTCTATCTATTAATTTGTATTTGATTGGTTCTTTATGTTATCCTATCCTTCCCTCCTCCTTTTCTTTGTTTTACTCTAGCTTCTGCATATGAGAGAAAACATTTGACCCTTGAGTTTCTGAGTTTGGCTAATTTCACTTAGCATGATATTCTTCATTTCTATCCATTTACTGGCAAATGCCATGATTTCATTCTTTTTTTTAATGGCTGAACAGGACTCTATCATTTATATAAATATACATATCCTTCAGATATATATAACAGTTTCTTAATCCATTCATATATTGATGAGCATCTGGGTTGGTTTCATGATTTAGCTATTTGAATTGTGCTACTATAAATATTGATGTGGCTGTATCACTGTAGTATGCCACTTTTAGATCTTTGGGAAAATACCCAGGAGTGAGATAGCTCAGTCATATGGTTGTTCCATCCCTAGTTTCTTGAGGAACCTCCATACTGCTTTCCAGAGTGGTTGTACTAGTCTGCATTCCCACCAATAATGTACAAGTTCATCTTTCCCCCCATAACATTGCCAGCATTTATTATGGTTTGTATTCTTGGTCATTACCATTCTGACTGAAGTGAGATGAGATCTTAGTTTTGATTTGCATTTCCCTGATTGCTAGAGATGTTGAACATTTTTCATGTTTGTTGGTCTCTTGTTTTCCTGATTTTTGAGTAGTTTGTTTAGTTCTTTTTTACGATATATATATATATATATATATATATATATATATACTATTAGTTGTTCAAAACATTACAAAGCTCTTGATATATCATATTTCATACATTTGATTCAAGCGGATTATGAACTCCCATTTTTACCCCATATACAGATTGCAGAATCACATCGGTTACACTTCCACTTTTTTACATATTGCCATACTAGTGTCTGTTGTATTCTGCTGTCTTTCTTATCCTCTACTATCCCCCCTCCCCTCCCCTCCCCTCCCCTCCCATCTTCTCTCTCTACCCCATCTACTGTAATTCATTTCTCTCTCTTGTTTTTTTTCTTTTCCCCTTTCCCCTCACTGTTTGTTTAGTTCGTGTCCCCCATTTATTAATTGTTTTTGTTGTTGTTGTTGTTAAGTTTTCTGAGTTCTTGGTATATTCTGGATATTAATCCCCTATCGAAGAAGTAGCTGACCAAGATTTCTCCCATTCTGTAGGCTCTCTCTTCACACTCATTTCCTTTGCTGTGCAAAGTTTCATGGCATCCCACTTACTGATTCTTGGTTTTATTTCTTCTGCTTTGGGGGTCTTGTTAAGGAAGTCTGTGCCAGCACCAACATGATGGAGTTTTGACCCTATGTTTTCTTCTAGCAGTTGTAATTCCTGGTTTAATTCCTAAGTTTTTTTTTTTTTTTTTTTTTGGTGGTGCTGGGGATTGAACCCAGGGCCCTATACACAGTAGGCAAACACTCTACCAACTGAGTTATATTTCCAGTCCCTAATTCCTAAGTCTTTGATCAATTTTGATTTGAATTTTGTTCAGGGTGAGAGACTAATTTTATTTTTCGATATCATTTTGACCTGGCACTTGAAACGAATGTTTATCAGCTTCTCATGTTCTACATACCTTACAGCAAATCTATACTGAAGAAAGAATATTTACCTCAAGGTGGGATTTGATTTTGTACCTTCTAGTTCAGAAAATTAAATGGAATTCTGTTGTGGTATTGTTGTTGTTGTTTTTTGGTACTGTGTGTTAAACCCAGTGGTAGTTTGTCACTGAGCTACTTCCCCAGTACCTTTTATTTTTTACTTTGAAATAGGGTCTTGCTAAATTGCCCAACCTGGTCTTGAACTTGGGACCCTCCTTCCTCAGCTTCCTTAGTTGCTAGGGTTTCATGCATGTGCCACCATGCCAACTATGAAATTCTATTTTTACTGAGTATCTATTATGTATAAAACATTGTTCAGTATTGAGGGAGAGGTAAAGAAATATGTTCTTGACCATGTGCATATTATATTTTATTATTATTCCACTTAGTATATTTGTTGGTTCATGTTTTTTCATCTCTTATAATAGTAAATGTGCCTTTCTGACTTTAATACAACTACCTATTGAACCATGTTTTTGGCCAACCCAGATTTAGATAGAACTAAATTACCTTTTCTGAGTTCAAGACTCTTGGCAATTCAATCTGGTATCAATCATCCTTATTACCATATTTCTATTAGAAGTTTTAGCAATGACATCTCTTGATCAGATCTTTAGTGTACTGATGTACAGTTATACTTGAATAAATGAATAAATGAATGAGCTTTTCATAAACTAAAGGAGGTATGTTTAGATACATAAAATACAATGGTACAAATTGGGAAATGTCAGAAACAAAAATATTAAGACAGAAAAACATGGCATGATCCATGAAGGGGAGCAGTCCAGTTTCACCAGAATAGTATATAGGATGATCAGAGGGAGTAACATAAGATAAGCAGAAAATATTGTTAAGTTATGTATACAGGGAAGATGTATGATAGTGTCACTGTCAGTACTTGGCTGAAATCTTGAGTTTCATTGATACATGTAAAATATTTGCTCCATGGCCACAGATAGCTTCCAGAACTTGCCAGCTTTCTTTCCAAGATGCTTCAGAGCAAGTTCATGTATGAGGTCAGACCATTGCACTTACTCCACAAACAACACAAAGGTGTCCTATTAAGTGGCAAAGATCTCTTCAGACGCAAGAGTATACAGTTTCATATCAGTAGGTGAGGACAGTATGTTGGGACTTGAGTCTGTTTAAATAGACCCACATTCTCTGTGGAGCTAATTTTTCAAAGAGCAATTATGTCTGTTATTGCTGGGATTCTGAGCAAAAGGTATTTAAGTCTATCTCCAGCCTTGCCAAAATAAGCGTTTTCTATAGTCTATGACTGACACTAGGCATTATACCAGCCCTATGTCTTGCTACTAAAGAGGAACTAAGCTCAAGTAGTAGGATGTAGGATGAAGTTGAAATGTGAGCTAAGTTGTGGAATGGCCAAGGTCATTCCCTAGGGAATTAACTTTTCTAGGAGTCTTTTAAAAATTGGTTTTTGTAAGTTTACTCAAGATCTTTTAAGTGTAGCACCATCTGAAAGCCAAATTTGTACAAAAGTTGATTTCATTTGAATATCTTTTTCAATTCATTTATTCATAGTACTCACTATGTGACAAGCCTTATTCTCAACCTCAGGGACAAGGAGTGAATGAAACCAAGCTCCTGACCTCATGGGGCTTATGATCTTGTGAGAGATAAATGATAAATTAATCAATACCTGTAACTTTATCATCATATCTTATAATTCAGAGAAAAATTAAGGCAGGTAAAAGGGATATAGAGTGATTGGGGGTAATTTTATGCAAAGTAGTCAGGGACAATTTCTTATAGGTGATGATATTTGGGTAGAGACATTAACATAATAAAGAAGTAAATAGGTGAAGTTTCCAAGGGGAGAACTTTCCAAAGGGTCATGGATCAGCCAATCTGAGGGTTCTGAGGCAAGAATAAGTTTGGAATGTTTTAGAGATGGCAAAAAGAGTGTTGCAGGAGCAGGGTGTACAAAGCACTAGGACATAAGGTCAGAGAGGGTGATCAGATTAAAACCATTTAATGCCATATTGGTTCATGATTAGGATTTTCGATTAGAATCAAAAAGTGATTAGAACCTGTTGGAAAGATTGAACAGGAGAGTCATGTGATTTGATTTATAGTTGAAAACTCCTCTGCTTGGTCTCTTATCTGTGTATAAGTTATACTATTGCTGATTCCTGATGAAGGGTTTACAGAACCTCCAAAAGAGACCTCTACATCTTTTTACTCTGGGCAAAGGGAAATTTATCCTATGTGCACACCCTGAGGGAGCTCAGGAATGTTCTAGTTCTCTTCCTTCAGAATTTCAGTTTTTATTCCCCACTCTCTTTTACATGGTCCAAGACCTTTCATCAGTGTCTTGCCAGAAGTAATTTATTCAGCTTTAAAGACACATGTCCATCCTCTAGCTCCATTTCTACCCGTTCCTAAGCCTGTGGGTGGGATAGATGTGTAACTACATCTCTGCTAACTTGGTGGTATTTCATTACTTGGAGTCTCCAAAATAATTAGTGACCCAACATTGGGACTCCTGGTATCGCGGACTTGCTTTATTGCCTTGCTCTGACATCCCAGTTTCAAAGCATATTTGTGAATATTTCCAGGGTCTAGTGTAAAACCTCCTTTTTTTCTTCCAAAGGTAACCATTTACCTATAACATAATTTGGAACTTAGAATCCTCAAGTCACCATACCCTTCTAGGAATAGCTTTCATTCTGTTTTTTTTTTTTTTTTTTCTCTCTCCAGGAAAAACTGAGAAGTGAAGTTCTTTAGTAACCAAATGGCAGAACCAGATTTAGAATCAAGTAAGAGCTATCTGTGAAATGCATGAAAGTATGTCAATATATGTTGCTTTGTTGCTAAAGATATACTAATTTGCCATTTAGAATTTTACCTTCCTCAGTGTCCAGACTATCATCATTACTGGCATTTATTTATATCTCATTTTTAAAAGGAAGCTTACCTCTGTCAGTGTTTTTGAAAATATACTTTAAAACTTGCAACTTACGGGAAAAAATATGAAGAGTGTTTTATTTTTTTGTAGGCATAATAAAACGAAATAACCAAGACTAACATTAGTTTGAACTTTACCTTGGAACATGTCCATGAAAAACAAAGGAAATCAGACTAATCTTTTCGACTTTCTCTCTCAGGCTTCTTATATCAAAGACTCTGTGACACAAGTAAGTTAAAGCTTGTGAATTACTTGTTGTAGCTTGGATCCATCTTGAAGGTATTGTATTAACTTAGAGTGGAGATTTTATCCCAATTGCAGTCTTCATTTTTTTCCAGTTATTTCAGCCATTATTTTACTTCATTCAGATTCTTTATCCTTCAAACCACATTATTTGGGAGGATGAGCTATGGGCTGAATCAGACTAGTTGTCAATTCTGATTTGGGAGAAAAGTTTGTGAAACACAACAGCACTACAGATCATTGCTCAGTATTCCAAGAGATATCATTGCTATGGTTCTCAAAGTTTTCAAAACTTTACAAAGAATGTTGGACAGCTAATATGTTTCAGTCATATTATTTCAGAGAAAATCTCCTGAGAGGTTGGTAGACCTACCCCAAAGCTCATTTTGGCTATTCTTGGGTTTGTTTAAGTAAGACAAGGAAATAAAGGCAGCTAACTGCAGATTAGCTTCCACATGCCTTTGTTATAATACAAAGTTTAAAGTTACTCCAAATTGAAAATTTGGCAAAATTTCTAATTCAGGGTGCCACATAGTTGACTTCTTTCATTTTGGAAAGAGAATAAGCATGCGGCAAAATACACAGGGTTCTCTGTGGTCATTTTTTTAAAATCTCAGGCAGTCTACAGATGACATTAACAATTTTTATATTTTCTATTATTTTTATTTTTTAGTTGTATATGGACACAATACCTTTATTTTTTTAAAATTTTTATTTTTATGTGATGTGGGGGATCGAATCCATTGCCTCACACATGCTAGGCAAGCGCTCTACCACTGAGCCACAACCCCAGCCAATTCTCATCTTTTAAAATGAAAATA
Organism: Marmota monax; assembly: GCF_021218885.2. Lineage (NCBI taxonomy): Eukaryota > Metazoa > Chordata > Mammalia > Rodentia > Sciuridae > Marmota > Marmota monax. Next base: position 13,277,464 of record NW_026694552.1, on the reverse strand, counting down.
TCCCACAGGTTAAACACATTGCCTTTGATTTTAGGAAGCAAGTGGGTTTTTAGGAGTTCGAGCAGGAGTTGGCACACTTTTTCTGTAGAGGTCTGGATAATAAATATTTTAGTCTATGTGAATCATATGGTTTCCATACCTCTTGTGCCCATCTGAGCTCAGAGATGGTGCCGGCAGAGAGACGTGGCTGCATAGTCGCAGGTAGCGACTGGCGCTTTTTGAGGCTGCATTCCCCGGGCAGGGCACTCTTTTCCTTCTCGTTTTCCCTCTCCTTGTCCTTCTTTTCCTTTTTCTGCACCTGGCAGGGAGGGTAGGAGAGAGTGGAGAAGGGGTGCTGAGGTCAGTGCCACCCGTGCGTAATAAGAATTGTAATGCATTCCGCTGTCATATATAGATACAAAACAAAGTTTTAAAAAACCTATTCACTTCTGCTGCTGTAGTGTGCAAGCAGCCATAACAGTATATAGTTGAATGGATAAGACTGTGTTCCAATAAAACTTTATTTATAAAAACACAGTAAGCTCAATTTGGTTCATGTGCTATTGGGTTATAGTATTCAATTAGAGGTTTTTCAATGGCATGATTTCAACACAGTCAAAGAACATCACAAAATTTTTGAACAACTGTGAGAATGCCTTGAGAAAGGGTAGCTACTTTGTAATTTTGTCATTGACCTGAAATGTTTACCTTGGCTCAGGGTTTCAGAGGTTTGGTTCATGGGTGGCTGGCTCTAAGGCAGAAACATCATAGTGGAAGGGTGTGGCAGAGGAAATCTGCTTAACTCATGGCAGCCAGGAAGCAGAGAGAGAAAAACAGGAAAGGGCCAAAGATGGATAGAGTCCCCAAAACCATGCCCACAGTGACCTACTTCTTTAGCCACACACCATCTACTTACAGTTACTACCCAGTAATCCCTTTACCCAGAAGTACATTCAAATTATTAATCCATCAAATGGATTGACCACTGATGAGTTCAGAATCCTCATGATCCAATTGCTGTGTTGCCTAACACATGAGCTTTTGGGGGACATTTCAGATCCAAACCATAACATATATACACCAAATTTAACAAAGTAACTAGTGATGTAAAAAGATCTTTATAAGGAGCCATTTGCAGTAAAATAAGTAGAATTTATTTCAGTGTTTCTCACTCCAGTTTCTAATTTTTCACTTAACCAAGTATCACTTTTTGTTGTTTTTCTCTGTTCAAAGCCTTTTAGAACTTATTTAAATAGTTTTGGGCCCTCAGTAAGACATGTACTTGTTTATTACTATGTATCAGAATAACCATGTCTAACTATTCTCTTTTTCCATTGAGGCTTAGAGGGGGAATATCTTCCAATAAGCATTTTCACATATGTCTTCTCATTTAATATAATTTAATTATTTTCACAGATGAGTCATAGAGAAGATAAAGTTACTTGCCCAAGGTCACCCAACTAGTTGAGTGCAGGCAAGCTGCAAAAACAGGTCTGTTCAATTCCGAAGGCTCTGATTTTTCCACTACATAACAATGTCTACAGGAAGCTACTTGCAGTTCTTGGCAGACTTCATCTTTCTTTTTTTTAAACCTAAGCTGTTTTCAAGTAAATCACAGGAGAACTGAGCAGCATAGTATTTTATTCTTTTTTTCTATATTTTTGAAGTACATGTTTTCAAAAGGAGATATGGTAGATGCTTTTGTTTAAACAACCATCATTCTATAACTAGAATATTTCCAAATAAGGGTGACTTCCAAAAATTATTTGCTTTCTTGGCAGTCTCCACACATTCTTTGTGAATGCAACTACATTTCCCATCTTCCTTGTTCAGCAAAGAATCATATGCTAATAAAACTTTTGAAAGGTGTGGCTTGGTGATATTCTTTTCAAATTTGAAAGAACCAGACTTCCTGGCATCATAACTTCAAATTGTGATAAAGCCAGCTGATAAGTTAAACATTCTGAATTTGACTTTTGTTAGGCTATAATTCTGTATAGCTCTGATTGTGGATATTAGTTGGGGTTAGAAGCTAATGCCAAAGTCTCAAGATGCTGCTATTTAAGTGTGTGCCTTTTAATAAGTGTGAAATAAATTTTCTTCTATCAGGATGAGCTTTTCTTCTTTTTGGCCAGAGCAGAAAATGTCATAGTAAATCGTTGCATGATAAAAAGTAGGAATAGGAGAGCTCACACTTAAAATTGTTATAGCATTTATGCTTCTCAGACCTCAATCACTATTGTGCAAAACCTAACTATTTTGTATAACATTTATATTTTGGACTTTGAGCCTTATTTGTAGGGCTCGATGTAGGGGGAGTGTTGGGGAAACAGACCATCCCCAGTCCTGAGAGTCTTCTCAAGGTTGGCAATATCATGCTCTTGGGATCTTCTGTAGTGTTGGGGGGAAATGGGGTGAATAACAGTGATGAGGGGATAGGCATATGATTGATAATCAGAGGTCTAAGAGGTTGAGATGACCATTATTCTGGCTCACATGGGCCCTTCAGTTCATGGTTGCTTTCTGCAACTCTTGGGGCTCTGAAAACTTTGCCAACTCTGTATTCCAACCTGCCAGTCAAGAAGCACTTCACTGCCTTTGGTATCTATGGTATCCATGCTTTCCTGCTAAGATCTTTGGGAGCAAAATAAAGGCTTTTCGTCTCTTCAAGAGTCTCTTATATTTCAGCTCTGCTCCTTTCACCCAGCTTGGAAGAATCCATTTTGAGACTGAAGAAAAGCTTTCTCCCATAAAGCATTTTAAAGGTCTGTGCCTCTATAGGCTTAGACTTTTTGACTCCCTGAACTTACAAGATACTTTTGTTTCATTTGTTTGTTTTTTGCTAAGTCATCCTACTTCTTTCACCCACCAATGATAGCAGAGCCAGCTCCCTACTTAGATGGGGGCGGGGAGCAGAATATACTGAGAAAAAATAGTTAAAACCTCAAAATATTTTGCCATCACTTTATCCACCTAGAATCAGTAAATTGCTTTTCTGTGAAGTTTTCTCAGTACTTAAGAACTTTGATTTGTAGTACAAAAATAACTGTGATATGGTGACTTACAAAAATCAATACATCCCTGTGAAAACCAAGTCCTTAAAAGCTCCAGAATGAGAAATGGGGCCACAGGGCTGAAGAAAAAGATGATGTCCTAAGAATATCAACTTCCCTTTCTCATGATAGAACAGCTCCAGAGAAGTCACATTTGCTGGTCAGCCTCAGCAGCTGGATTGGACTCTGTTGTGGTTGTTCTCAAGCTCCATGTTTTCATTACTTTCTTCTGAAAGGTCTGCAATTCTAGGGAACCACCAGATCTCCTGGGTTAGCCTGTTTGGTTGAGGTCTGCAGTTTAACCAAGGGACACTTAACAAGCAGCTACAGGGGTTTTGCCTAACCATGTGGGAGGCCCTGGGTTCCATCCCCAGTTCCCCAAGGTGTGGAGAGAAGTTAACAGAATCAATCACTTTTAGATTGATTTAGAGTTTTCTATTTATCATTGAAAGGGGATGATACTTTGTAGGGGATGATATGAGGCTTGGATGAATTAATATATGTGAAGCATTTGGCCCATAGAAGATAGCCGATGTTAGTTATTATTATAAAATTATCATTATGTTAGAGAAATATCCCAGTAACATATACAGAGAATGTAAATGTGTATGTGGAAATTAAAAGATATTGAAACATATCATGTAGTCACCTAGGTACTGGATGATTACTTATTAGCTTCTTAAACAACCAAAGAAACCATGTGTTCATTAAATACTGCAATAAATTTTAGTAGCAGTGTATAAGAAAGTTGTCATGTGACTCAGAGGTTTCATTTTAAATATGTGATTATGATGTATTTGAAAATGCTTATTTTAGGAGTGGGGGCAGTGTCTCACTATGTTGCCCAGACTGGTCTCAAACTTCTAGGCTCAAATGATCTTCCCACTTCAGCATCCAGAGTAGATGGGGCTACATGCCCAAACCACCCCAGCTGTGAAAATGATTATCTTTTATGATGTGTTAAGAGGAGATTAATTTGAAGTAGAGAGAAAAAGAACACACAATAACACTAGTATTTGTAGACTAAATATTAAAGCAATAATTAAATAACATTATTTGTCTATTGTTAATGGCTAGAAAAAAATTCTAAGTGCTCGTGAAGATGTTTCAAAGTGGGATTCAAATCATTGCTGCTAGCCGGGCATTGTGGCACATGCCTGTAATCCTACTACTTGGGAGACTGAAGCAGGAGGATTGCAAGTTCTAGGCCAGCCTCAGTAATTGACACCCTGTCTCAAAACATACATTTTCTTGGGGAAATAGGGTTGAGGGAAAGGGATTCACTTGATTATCTCTTGATACATTTGTTATTTGAATTATTTTTATAACAATATGTTTCTTTAGTATTAGATATAAGCATACACATACACAAAAAAAAACAAACCCTCAAAATTCAAATTAGTCCAGCTGGGCACTGTGGCTCATGTCTGTAATCCCAGCAGCTTTGGAGGCTGAGACAGGAAGACTGCAAGTTCAAAGCCAGCTTCAGCAATTTAGCAAGGCCCTAAGCAACTTAGGGAGACCCTGTCTCAAAGAAATCAAACCAGGGCTAGGGTTGTGGCTCAGTGGTAGAGTGCTTGCCTAGCATGTGTGAGGCACTGGGTTCAATTCTCAGCACTGCACATAAATAAATAAAATAAAGGCCCATTGACAACTAAAAAAATATTAAAAAACAAAAACCAAACCAAACCCAACCAAACAAAACCCCCCCAAATTCTCATTAAGGAAAGGGCTGGGGATGAGGCTCAGTGGTGATGTGCCCCTGCCCTGGGTTCAACCCCTGGTACCAATACGAAGTCTAATAGAGTTATGGTCTCTAAGGCTCTAGACTTCTAGTTTTTAAACAGTGACTTTTTGCTTCATTTTGGGTAGAGTATTTGTAAAATATGGTAAATCATGAGATGTTGTCTTCCTCAGCTTCAGAATTGTGCTGCTGCATATTGCTTTGATATACCATGTGAATATCAGCAAGAAAAGAGATCAGAAAATAGCAGAATAGAATGGATAGTAGCAGATCAAAAGATGGGTTACATTTAAAATGCATTATCAGCTTGAACATCCGAAGAAAAACTCTTAGGAAGCTAAAGTCAGGTTCTTGTACTTTGTGGTCTTGGATATCACATGAATATTTCCTCTAGTTCTTGATTGCCAAAAAGATTATATTGTGGTTCTGCAAGCGATTTCTAGCCCTTCACAGGTTTGCTTTCTTTCCTAGGAGATAGTGTCAAATGACATTTTGGAGTACAACGCACAAGTCCCTGTTTTCTTTCTGCAACCCAAAGTCCCATGATTGCTTCCCAGCAACAAATGCAGGCTTAATGTACATGACCTTGGAAAAAAGACTCCCCTGGCTTAAATATGACTGAGATCCTAAAGAATACAAGATAAGATTTTATGCATAAAAGTTACTGTTGGTATGGTTCTGGTCTTACCAATCTGATATACAGTTGCGGATATGATGATCAGCCAGACAGCTTTGGTATGATGTTGCAACAATGTAGTTATAGAATTTTTTTAATATTTATTTTTTAGTTGTAGTTGGACACAATACCTTTTTTTATTTATTTTTATGTGGTGCTGAGGATGGAAACCAGGACCTCACACATGCCAGGCAAGTGTTCTACTGCTGAACCATATCCCCAGCCCCTAGTCATAGAATTTTTAAAAAATATTTTTTAGTTGTAGATGAATACAATACCTTTATTTTATTTATTTATTTTTATGTGATGCTGAGGATGTAGCCCAGTGTTTCACATGTGCTAGGCAAGTGCTCTACTCTACTACTGAGCTACAATCCCAGTCCATAGAATTTTGATTTATTTCACAAACTCTTTTGCCATTTTATTATTTTCTCCATTCAGCTCTTTTATTTTATTTCTAAGAAAAAAATGTAACAGTTAAATTATAGCTATGTGGCACCCCCACATTAATAATTTTCAATTCAATATTAATTTTTGACTGTTATAAAAGCCAAGTTTTTATGTATTAGAATCATTGCAAATTGTTTTGCCCCTTAAGAAAACAAAATTGCTGACTGATCATATATCTTCTTCTGAGAAGTGTCTTTTAAGTTCCTTAACCCATTTATTAATTGGGTTTGGAGAATATCATGCTAAGTGAAGTAAGACAATCCCCCCAAACCAAAGGCCAAATGTTTTCTATGATAAGTGGATATTGATCCATAATGGGAGTGGGGGTGGGGAGCATGGGAAGAATGGAGGAATTTTGGATAGGGCATTGGGGAGGGAGGGGAAGGGAGGAGGTAAGAGGGTAGGAAATGTGGTGGAACGAGATGAACATTATTACCCTAGGTACATGTATGAAGACATGAATGATGTGACTCTACTTTGTGTACAACTAGAGAAATAAAAAATTGTGCTCCATTTGTGTACTATGAACTGAAATGCATTCTGCTGTCATGTATAACAAATTAGAATAAGTAAATAAATATTTTTTTTAAAAAAGAAAACAAAATTGCTAGGCCTATACATTTCCAGTCTGGTTACTAATATAATTCAACCAGCCAGGCAGTGAAATCCAACAAAAGGTTAATTTCATCAGTTATATAATCCTGTCTAAAGGTTTATAATTTAAATAAACCTCTTTTAGTAGACTAGTTTTCCAGAGTGTGTCAGGAAAATGAAGATACTATGGAAAACAGTGAAATGAAAGTTGAGAAAAAGGGGATGATCTTTAGATGTGTTCACCACATTTCCCTCCAGTTCTGTTTTTAGCATTTGACTGCACAATCTGTTCAAGTCTAGATAAATTATTGCTTCCCACAGGTCATCATTCTTTCCACTCATCTTGAAACCATTCATCATCATCTCCAAAGTGTGTTTTGATTTATGCTGTGCTTTGTAAAAGATACATCCAAGGTTGGAAGTAAAATATGTGTCAGAGATGAGGATTACAAAAATTAGATATTTGGTTTTGTTCATGAATGCTCCCCAAGTTTGACTGTGTACATAAATGCTTCTGCCCTGTGTGATTGATTCTATTCCTTTGGTCTAAAACATCCTTTGATTCCCTTGTAAAATTTGCTCTTTTAATTCTTCAGAGTTCTTTAGGATTTGAATAAAGTGTCACCTCTTCTAGAAGGTCTTTTTTGGCTTTACCCTATAGGTAATAAATGGTTCAATAACAACTCCTATTCTTTAGTACTTCCTATGAGCCATTGAATGTGGGTTTGAAGTCATTATCCTTCCTGATGATCCCCAAATCATCCCTTAATTCTCACAATTGCATGATGAGGTAGATATTAACCCAATTAACCAGAACAATTTTGGCTAACCTTGTGATTGGAAAATGTTATTCCATAGTTGTTTAAATTTGCACTTCCTTATAATTATAACATATATCCATAGATTTATCAGTCAGTTGGATTTCTTCTCTTATAAATTGCTTTTCTCCCCCTTTGAAGGGAGAAATTTAAAATTTAATTTTAAATGTATATACAGTAAAATTCACTCTTGGATATACAATTTTTTTGAGTGTCGTCTAATGTGCAGAATTGTGTAATCACGAACATAGGTAAGATATAAGACCTGATGCCCATTTGTAGTCACCTACCTAGGATCCCTATAAACTATTAATTCCTTTCCATCCTACTAGTGTTGCTTTATCCAGAACATAATATAAAGATAATTATACAGTAGTAAAGATATGCCAGTACTTTGACTCTGTTCTTCTTTTTTCAAATTTTTTGAGTATTCAAGAATAGTGTAATAATTTGAATCATATATGAATGGAACCTTCCCAAAAAGTCTGTTAGGAATTTGATTGTTATTGTGTTGAACCTACAGATTATTTTGCTAGAATTAGCATTTTAATAATATTGGTTGGAGCTGGGGGTGTATCTCAGCGGTAGAGCACTCGCCTAGCATGTGCAAGGCCCTGGGTTCGATCCTCAGCACCACATTAAAAAAAATAAATAAAATAAAGGCATTGTGTCCAACTATACCTAAAAAAATAAATATTTAAAAAAATAATATTGATTATGCCAATCCACTAATATGGTGTATCTCCCATTTCTTTAGGACTTGATTTTTAAAAAATATTTATTTTTTAGGTGTAGATGGACACAACACAATGCTTTTATTTTTATGTGGTGCTGAGGATGTAACCCGGGTCCCACCCATGCAAGGTGAGTGTTCTACTGCTGAGCCACAATCCCAGCCCAGGACTTGATATTTTTCATCAATTTTTTTTAAGATAGCAGCACATAAGCCCTGTACATTTTGTTAGGCTTATATCTTGGTATTTAATTTTCTTAGAGCTATCATAAATATTACTACTTTTAAAAATTTTGAATCCAGTTCATTGTTGATGTATAGAAAGACAATGAGTTTTGCATATTAACATTATATACTGCAAACTACTAAGTTCACTTATTAGTTCTGAATGTATTTTTGTGGCTACCTTAAGAATTCTTGTTTGACTCACAGCTTATTAAGAAGTATTTACATTTCCAAATATTTAGGAATTTTCCAGGTTTATTTATTTTATTGATTGTTAATTTAAAATTCATTTTGTCACAGAACATACTTGTCTATGATTTCCATTCTTTTAAATTTGTTAAGGTTTGATTAATGACTCAAAACTTGACCTATTTTGGCAATTGTTCTTATGGTCATAATTTGTTTTGTGTGTTTTCTACTATTGTTGGGTGGTGTGTTCTATAAGTTTATATTATATCCAGTTGGCTTTTGGTGTTTTTCATTTCTTCACTATCCTTGATGGTTTTCAGTCCACTATTTCTATTACTGAGTGGGGAACTGTTATCTCCACTTATATTTGTGAATTTGGTAATTTATCTTTTTTCTGTTCAATCAATTTTTGTTCTATACATTTTTGTAGCTCTCTTGTGAGGTACCACAGGATTATTTTGCAGGTTTAACTATTTCTTCTTGGGGTACTGACTCATTTATAATTTTGTAAAGTTCCTTCTTGTCACTAGTAATATTCCTTATTCTGAAGTCTACTTTGTCTGATAATATTATCAATCCAGATTTCTATTTATTAATGTTTCTTAGTATATTTTCTGTTGTTTTATCCTTATCTACTTTATTGTATGTACAGTTACTTTCCTGTGAATAAAGATAGGATCCTATGTTTTTCCTTATTTTATACTAATTAGCATAGCAGAGACTGATATAGTATATATACTTAAACATGTGAAGGCTCAAAATAGAGAAATTTATTGCACATATAATTCCATGAGGTATCTCTATTTATGGAGGAGTCAGGGAGTCTCTGTTTTATGCCCTTATTTGAGAAACCAGGATGGTGGCAGTTTTAGGGCCTCTTTACATGGTGTCTTCTGAAATCTATCTTTGTGGGTCTATATTCACAGCTGGAAAAAATAGCATGGAGAATTGCATACCCTGAGAAACTTAGATATGGCAAATAGAACTCCCTCTCACATTCCATTGGCTGTTAATCACATGGCTGCAGCTAAATGTATGATTAACTGGGAAATGCAGTCTAGCTATATATTCCAAAAGAAAAGGAAATAGATTTAGCAGGACAGTTAATTGTCTCTTCCATAGGATTAACCAGTGTGTATGATTGCTATAGAATTTTGTAGACTTAAAATCAAATTAAGGTTGGGTGCAGTGGTGCACACCTGTAATTCCAGCTGCTTGGGAGGCTGAGGCAGGAGGGTCGTGAGTTCAAAGCCAGCCTCAGCAAAAGCAAGGCACTAAGCAACTCAGTGAGACCCTGTCTCTAAATAAAATACAAAAAAGGGCTGGGGATGTGGCTCAGTGGTTGAGAGCCCCTGAGTTAAATCCCCAGTAAACTCTCCCCCCCCAAAATCAAATTAAGGATGTTTACTTGTGTTCCTGATTCCCTAACAGTTTTATCATGTTGAATTTGTGTGTGTTTTAGGGTTCTGTAAATTATAATCATATTTGTTAATAGTAATTTATATAGTTAGAGTTTTCAATTATGAATGGTTCTTTCATTCTTGGAAGAAATGCTAGTAATATTATATTAGCTTTTTATACACTGCTCAATTTTATATTTTTATATTCTATTTAGGATATTTTGTGTCCATGCTCATATGAGATTTTGATCTTATATATGTTTTTCAAACCATAATTGTTTGGATTAAGTCACATATAGGCTTCAGGGCATGAGTATGGTAGCTTCCTTTCCTTCTAGTTTTCAAAACAGTTTATGTCAATAATAATAATCATTTTATAATAGTGTTAATGACTTGTACATATATAAATTTTTAGGGACTTGTTATCTACTTTGGGTGTGGTAATGGAAAAGACTTGTTTACATATTCAATTTTCAAATGTTTTTATTAGTTCCTTATAGTTATACCAAATATTGGGGTTCATTTTGACATAATTATGCATGCATGAAATATAATTGGCTGTTTCATTTCCCAGTGCTTCCTTTTCCCCTCTCCTCTGTCCTTCCCCTGTTCTACTTCCTCTACTCTACTAGACTTCCTTCTATTTATTTATGGTTTATTTTTAATTGGTACTTTATAGATACACATAAAGGTATATTGTGGCATATTCATATATATACATAACATAATTTGGTCAATTTCATTCTGTAGTTTCTTCCTTTTCCCATCCGTCCTCACTCCCCTTCATTCCTCTTCATCTACTCCACTGATGTCTCTTCTATTTTGGGGGGATCCCACCCACCTCTTTTTTCTTATTTCACACTAGCTTCTACATAAGAGAGAAAACATTCGACCCCTGACTTTCTGAATTTGACTTATTTCACTTACATTAATGTTCTCTAGTTCCATCCATTTACCAGCAAATGCCATTATTTCATTATTCTTATGGCATAGTAAAACTCCAATGTGTCTATATGCCATACTTTTATCCATTCATTTGTTGACAGGCACCTGAGCTGGTCCCATAATTTGGCTACTGTGTATTACACTGCTATAAACATTGATGTGCCAGTATCACTATAGTATGCTGATTTTAGTTCTTTTGGCTAAGTATCAACAAATAGAATAACTGAGTCTTATGGTGGGTCCATTCCTACTCTTTTGAGGAATCTCCACACTGTTTGTACTAATTTGCAGTCCCACCAACAATGCATGAGTGTACCTTTCTTCCCACATCCTTACCATTATTTATTATTATGTATATTCTTGATGACTGGCATTCTAACTGGACTGAGATGAAGTCTAAATGTGGTTTTTATTTGCATTTCCCTGACTGCTAAGAATGCTGAATGTCTTTCTATGTATGTGTTGACCATTTGTATTTCTTCTTTTGAGAAACGTCTTGTTTCATTCTTTTGCCCATTTATCAATTAGGTTTTTTTTTTAAAAAAATTTAGTTGTAGATGGACACAATATATTTATTCATTTATCTATCTCTCTATCTATTCTTATGTGGTGCTGAGGATCGAACCCAGTGCCTCATATGTGCAAGGCAAGTGCTCTATCACTGAGCTACAGCCCCAGCCCTTGATTAGGATTTTTTGTATTAAGCTTTCTGAGTTTTTTAATCTATTCTGATATAAAGCCCCCATTAGAGAAGTAACTGACAAGGATCTTCTCCCATTCTGTAAGGTTTGTCTTCACAATCTTAATGGTTTCCTTTACTGTTCATAAGATATTTAATATGTATTTAGCGTGTATTTTTTATTTGTGCTTTTGTCAAAACTCTGTTTTTAATACACAAGTTTTCATTTAAGAAAGTGGCATTCTGTTATACATTGTATCTCATTCTGTGCCTTAATTTTCTATTCAACAATATGTTTCTAAGATCCATTCAAGGTACAGTAAGTGAATCTAATGCATTGCTTCTAACTGTTGCATTAAAACACCATGGTTTGTATCATTACCTTCATTTTTCTTCTTTTTTTTTTTTTAGGCCTGAGGTCTACAGGTCTACAGGTCTTTGTCTCTACGTCTATGTTTTCTTTTCTTTCTTTTTTTTTTGTTCAGGTGGTAAAATGATTTTATTTTATTTTATTTTTATTTTTTTTTAATTTTTATTGTTGGTTGTTCAAAACATTACATAGTTCTTGACATATCCTATTTCACACATTGATTCAAGTGGGTTATGAACTCCCATTTTTAACCCATATACAGATTGCAGAATCACATCGGTTACACATCCATTGATTTACATATTGCCATACTAGTGTCTGTTGTATTCTGCTGCCTTTCCTATCCTCTACTATCCCCCCTCCCCTCCCCTCCCCTCCCCTCCCCTCTTCTCTCTCTGCTCCCTCTACTGACATTCGTTTGTCCCCCTTATATTATTTTTCCCCTTCCCCTCACTTCCTCTTGTATGTACTTTTGTATAACTCTGAGGGTCTCCTTCCATTTCCATGCAATTTCCCTTCTCTCTCCCTTTCCCTCCCACCTCTCATCCCTGTTTAATGTTAATCTTCTTCTCATGCTCTTCGTCCCTACTCTGTTTTTAGTTACTCTCCTTATATCAAAGAAGACATTTGGCATTTGTTTTTTAGGGATTGGCTAGCTTCACTTAGCATAATCTGTTCTAATGCCATCCATTTCCCTGCAAATTCTATGATTTTGTCATTTTTTAATGCAGAGTAATACTCCATTGTGTATAAATGCCACATTTTTTATCTATTCGTCTATTGAAGGGCATCTAGGTTGGTTCCACAGTCTTGCTATTGTGAATTGTGCTGCTATGAACATCGATGTAGCAGTGTCCCTGTAGCATGCTCTTTTTAGGTCTTTAGGGAATAGACCTAGAAGGGGAATAGCTGGGTCAAATGGTGGTTCCATTCCAAGAAATCTCCATACTGCTTTCAAATTGGCTGCACCAATTTGCAGTCCCACCAGCAATGTACAAGTGTACCCTTTTCCCCACATCCTTGCCAGCACTTGTTGTTTGACTTCATAATGGCTGCCAATCTTACTGGAGTGAGATGGTATCTTAGGGTGGTTTTGATTTGCATTTCTCTGACTGCTAGAGATGGTGAGCATTTTTTCATGTACTTGTTGATTGATTGTATGTCCTCCTCTGAGAAGTGTCTGTTCAGGTCCTTGGCCCATTTGTTGATTGGGTTGTTTGTTATCTTATTGTTTAATTTTTTGAGTTCTTTGTATACTCTGGATATTAGGGCTCTATCTGAAGTGTGAGGAGTAAAGATTTGTTCCCAGGATGTAGGCTACCTATTTACCTCTCTTATTGTTTCTTTTGCTGAGAAAAAACTTTTTAGTTTGAGTAAGTCCCATTTGTTGATTCTTGTCATTAACTCTTGTGCTATGGGTGTCCTATTGAGGAATTTGGAGCCGACCCCACAGTATGTAGATCATAGCCAACTTTTTCTTCTATCAGACGGCGTGTCTCTGATTTGATATCAAGCTCCTTGATCCATTTTGAGTTAACTTTTGTGCATGGCGAGAGAAAGGGATTCAGTTTCATTTTATTGAATATGGATTTCCAGTTTTCCCAGCACCATTTGTTGAAGATGCTATCCTTCCTCCATTGCATGCTTTTAGCCCCTTTATCAAATATAAGATAGTTGTAGTTTTGTGGATTGGTTTCTGTGTCCTGTATTCTGTACCATTGGTCCACCCGCCTGTTTTGGTACCAGTACCATGCTGTTTTTGTTACTATTGCTCTGTAGTATAGTTTGAAGTCTGGTATCGCTATACCGCCTGATTCACACTTCCTGCTTAGAGTTGTTTTTGCTATTCTGGGTCTTTTATTTTTCCATATGAATTTCATGATTGCTTTCTCTGTTTCTACAAGAAATGCCATTGGGATTTTGATTGGCATTGCATTAAACCTATAGAGAACTTTGGGTAATATCGCCATTTTGATGATGTTAGTTCTGCCTATCCATGAACAGGGTATATTTTTCCATCTTCTAAGATCTTCTTCTATTTCTCTCTTTAGGGTTCTGTAGTTTTCATTGTATAAGTCTTTCACCTCTTTTGTTAGGTTGATTCCCAAGTATTTTATTTTTTTTGAGGATATTGTGAATGGAGTGGTTGTCCTCATTTCCATTTCAGAGGATTTGTTGCTGATATACAGGAATGCCTTTGATTTATGCGTGTTGATTTTATATCCTGCCACTTTGCTGAATTCATTTATTAGCTCTAATAGTTTCTTTGTAGACCCTTTTGGGTCTGCTAGGTATAGAATCATGTCACTGCAAATAGTGATAATTTAAGTTCTTCTTTTCCTATTTTAATGCCTTTAATTTCTTTCATCTGTCTAATTGCTCTGGCCAGTGTTTCGAGAACTATGTTGAACAGAAGTGGTGAGAGAGGGCATCCCTGTCTTGTTCCAGATTTTAGAGGGAATGCCTTCAATATTTCTCCGTTCAGTATGATGCTAGCCTGAGGCTTAGCATAGATAGCTTTTACAATATTGAGGTATGTTCCTGTTATCCCTAGTTTTTCTAGAGTTTTGAACATAAAGGGATGCTGTACTTTGTCGAATGCTTTTTCTGCATCTATTGAGATGATCATATGGTTCTTATCTTTAAGTCTATTGATGTGGTGAATAATATTTATTGATTTCCATATATTGAACCAGCCTTGCATCCCAGTGATGAATCCTATTGATCATGGTGCACAATTTTTTTTATATGTTTTTGTATCCGATTCGCCAGAATTTTATTGAGGATTTTTGCATCTTGGTTCATTAGAGATATTGGTCTATAGTTTTCTTTCTTTGAAGTGTCTTTGTCTGGTTTAGGAATCAGGGTGATGTTGGCCTCGTAGAATGAATTTGGAAGTTCTCCCTCTTTCTCTATTTCCTGGAATAGCTTGAAAAGTATTGGTATTAGTTCTTCTTTAAAGGTTTTGTAAAACTCTGCTGTATACCCATCCGGTCCTGGGCTTTTCTTAGTTGGTAGTCTTTTGATGGCTTCTTCTGTTTCCTCGATTGATATTGGTCTGTTTAGGTTGTCTATATCCTCCTGACTCAATCTGGGTAGATCATATGACTTAAGAAATTCACGGATGCCTTCACTATCTTCTATTTTATTGGAGTATAAGGATTCAAAATAATTTCTAATTATCTTCTGTATTTCTGAAGTGTCTGTTGTGATATTGCCTTTTTCATCCCGTATGCTAGTAATTTGAGTTCTCTCTCTTCTTCTCTTCGTTAGCATGGCTAAGGGTCTGTCGATCTTATTTATTTTTTCAAAGAACCAACTTTTAGTTTTTTCAATTGTTTCTTTTGTTTCGATTTCATTAATTTCAGTTCTGATTTTAATTATTTCTTGCCTTCTACTTCTTTTGCTGTTGATTTGCTCTTCTTTTTCTAGGATTTTGAGATGAAGTGTGAGATCATTTATTTGTTGGTTTTTTCTTTTTTTAAGGAATGTATTCCAGGCAATGAATTTTCCTCTTAGAACTGCTTTCATTGTGTCCCATAGATTCCGATATGTTATGTCTGTGTTTTCATTTATCTCTAAGAATTTTTTAATTTCCTCCTTGATGTCTTCTATAACCCATTGATCATTCAGTAACCTATTGTTCATTCTCCAAGTGATGCATGATTTTTCCTTCCTTCTTTTATCGTTGATTTTCAGTTTCATTCCATTATGATCAGATAAGATGCATGGTATTATCTCTACTCCTTTATAATGTCTAAGAGTTGCCCTGTGACATAATGTATGATCTATTTTTGAGAAGGATCCATGTGCTGCTGAGAAAAAAGTGTAACTGCTTGATGTTGGGTGATATATTCTATATATGTCAATTAAGTCTAGGTTATTAATTGTATTATTGATTTCTATAGTTTCTTTATTCAACTTTTGTTTGGAAGATCTGTCCAGTGGTGAGAGAGGTTTGTTGAAGTCTCCCATAATTATTGTATGGTGGTCTATTAGACTCTTGAACTTGAGAAGAGTTTGTTTGATGAACATATCTGCACCATTGTTTGGGGCATATATATTTATGATTGTTATGTCTTGTTGGTGTATGGTTCCCTTGAGCAGTATGTAGTGTCCCTCTTTATCCCTTTTGATTAACTTTGGCTTGAAATCTATTTTATTTGATATGAGTATGGACACTCCTGCTTGTTTCCGAAGTCCATATGAGTGATATGATTTTTCCCAACCTTTCACCTTCAGTCTATGTATGTCTTTTCCTATCAAATGCGTCTCCTGTAGGCAGCATATTGTTGGATCTTTTTTTTTTTTGATCCATTCTACTAGCCTGTGTCTCTTAATTGGTGAGTTTAAGCCATTAACATTTAGGGTTATTATTGAGATATGGATTGTTCTTCCAGCCATATTTGTTTATTTATGTTACTTAACATGGTTTATTTTTCCTCTTTGATTATTTCTCCCCCCCTTTACTGTCCTACCTTCCACTGTTGGTTTTCATTGTTATTTTCCATTTCCTCTTCCTGTAATGTTTTGCCAAGGATGTTTTGAAGAGATGGTTTTCTAGCTGCAAATTCTTTTAACTTTTGTTTATCGTGAAAGGTTTTAATTTCCTCTTCCATCCTGAAGCTTAATTTCGCTGGATACACAATTCTTGGTTGGAACCCATTTTCTTTCAGCGTTTGAAGTATGTTGTTCCAGGATCTTCTAGCTTTCAGAGTCTGTGTTGAAAGATCAGCTGTTATCCTGATTGGTTTACCCCTAAATGTAATCTGCTTCCTTTCTCTTGAAGCTTTTAGAATTCTCTCCTTATTCTGTATGTTGGGCATCTTCATTATAATGTGTCTAGGTGTGGATCTCTTATGATTTTGCACATTTGGCGTCCTGTAGGCTTCTAGGATTTGGGATTCTGTCTCATTCTTCAAGTCTGGGAAGTTTTCTCATATTATTTCATTGAATAGATTGCTCATTCCTTTGGTTTGGACCTCTATGCCTTCCTGTATCCCAATGACTCTTAAGTTTGGTCTCTTTATTTTATCCCAAATTTCTTGGATGTTCTGCTCATGGTTTCTTAACAGTCTCGCTGAGCTGTCTATGTTCTTTTCCAGTTGAAATACTTTTTCCTCATTGTCTGATGTTTTATCTTCTAAGTGTTCTACTCTGCTGGTAGTATTCTCAATTGAGTTTTTAAGTTGGTTTATTGCTTCCTGCATTTCTAGGATTTCTGTTTGTTTTTTATGACCTCTATCTCCCTGTATAGTTGATGCTTTGCTTCCTGGACTTGTTTGTGTAATTCATTGTCGAAGTGATCTTTCATTGTCTGATTTTGCTGTCTAATGTCTTCCTTGATACTCCAGATCATCTGAAACATGTATATCCTGAATTCTTTATCTGACATTCCATCTGCTGCAGCTGTTACCTCTTCTAAAGTTGAGTTGACCTGCATTGCTTGTGGTCCTTTCTTTCCTTGTCTTTTCATACTGCTCGCATTTCTTTCTGCTTGGTGAAACTGTTGTGTTATTGAATTTTCCCCCTATATATTTATATTGCTCTTGTATAGTTGCAAAGTCTCCCTTGCAGGGGCGGGTGGCGGCTGTGCTCCTCTTCCAATTGGGGTGATCTGTCTATCTCACCGTGGGCCACTGGGCCCCTTCTCCAGGTCACGTGGTCTGCCTATCTTGCGGGCAACGGCTGGGCCCCTCCTCCAATAGGGATGATCTGTCTACCACGCTGGCAGGCTGCTGGGCCTGTTCTCCAGGTTGCAGGTCTGCCTACCTTGCAGGTGCAGGCGGTGGCTGTGCCCCTCCTCCAATTGGGGTGATCTTTCAAGTAGGCCGGCGTGCCGCCGGGCCCCTTCTCCAGGACGCGTGGTCTGCCTACCTTGTGGGCGACAGCTGGGACCTTCCTCCAATTGGGGCGATGTGTCTACCACGCCGGCAGGCCACTGGGCCTGCTCCGCTGGTTGGTCGCAGGTCTGCCCACCTTTCAGGCGCGGGAGGTGGCTCTGCTCCGCCCCTCCTCCAATTGGGGCGATGTGTCTACTACGCCGGCAGGCCGCTGGGCCTGCTCCGCTGGTCGGTCGCAGGTCTCCTTACCTTCATTTTTCCATTGCCACAAACAATTCTGAAATGAATTTTTACCATCTTTTTATTGGTCTTTGTGAGAGTTTTTGGTTCACATTTTTCCAAGTGAAACTACTGGGTGATGTACATAATTTCATGAAATAGATGCTGGTTGCCCCCTATAATGGCTGCTATAGTCTGCATTCCCAGCAACAGATCTTTTGTTGCTGCTTGTGTTTGGTATTTTATAGTTATCTATCATTTTGTCAATCTAATAAATGTAAAATGATATCTATGCTTTTCAAATTGTGTATATCTGATTATCAGTGATTGTGAACATCTTGTCATACTCTTGCTAGTTATTTTAGTTCATTCTACACATTGTCTGTTCTTATTCTTTATCCATTTTTCAAATCAGGTTTTCTAGATTTATCATTCTGATTGACAGAATGCCCTGTGTATCCCAGAGAGTAATTCCCTATTTTTAAATTTCAAAAATCTTGCCACCTACTATATTTTCATATTTAGTAATTTTGCCAGTTAAAGTTAATTTGTCCTTAGTTGAACAGAACACCTTAATTGTGATGTTCATCAAATTAATTAGTGTTTTCCTTTATGTTTTGTGCTTCTCAAACTTTTTTTTTTGTGAAATCCCCTCCAATTTTGAGGTCACAGATATTTTGAAGTTCTCCTATATTTTCTTTTATTAGCATTATAGTTTTACTGTCAGTGTTGAAATCTTTAATCCAACTAGAAAGCCTTTGTATGTGGAATTAAATAGGGTCTGGATTACATTTTTCCCCATGTAAAATGAGCTGGTTTAACCCAACCTTGGATCATAAGTAATCTATCTTTTTCTTCTGTTGATTTGTTTTGCTATTTTCTTTTGTTGGCCTATCATTCTTCCTCTTCTTTTTTGGGGGCTGGGCAAATAAAGTCTCACTAAATTGCTCAGGCTAGACTCCTATCTCAGCCTCTTGAGCACACAGAGGTGAGCCACCATGCCCAGCTCATCTGTCATTCTTGAGGCAACCACATCATTTTCTTTACAAGGTTGACTTAGCCATTTATATATATTTGTCTATCAATGTAAATTAATATCAAGTCTATGAAGTTTTTCTGAAATTCAATTAAAGTTTTGATTGGTATTACATTAAACAGATAAAAGTGGAGAAATCGAGCATTTTTGGAAGAAGTTGTTTCATCCAAAATTATGGATTATTTCTCCCTTTATTTAAATAACATTCCATTCTCCTGTCTTTTATTGAAGTTTTCTGCCATAAAACATTAATTACTTTTACCTTTATATTATTTATAATTTCTCTTGCTACTACGACTAGTTTCAGAGTTGATTTTCTAGTGTAAATTTATGGAAATAATTTTTGTAGGTTGATATTTTATCTGGTTTTAATGATTAACTCTCTTATTAATTCTAATATACTGCAGTTTCTTGAAACTATTGATATCAATTTTTAGATAGATTATCTTTTTTAAAAAAATTTTTTAGTTGTTGATAGACCTTTATTTTATTTATTTACATACAGGGAATCAAACTCAGTACCTCACACATGCCTGGCAAAAGTGGTACCGATGAGCCCCAACCCCAGCCCAAGATTATCTTTTTTTTGCAAATCATTTGTTTTATATCTTTCCCATTCCTTTTTGGGAGGGTACTGGGGATTGAACTCAGGGGCACTCAACCACTGAGCCACATCCCCAGCCCTATTTTGTATTTTATTTAGAGACAGGGTCTCACTGAGTTGCTTAGGGCCTTGCCATTGCTGAAGCTGGCTTGGAACTTGAAATCCTCCTGTCTAAGCCTCCCAAGCCACTGCAATTACAGGTGTGCACCACCGTGCCCAGCAATCTTTCCCATTCTTACAATTTTAATTAGTTTATTTTATACGATTGGCCAGGGATGACAATAATATGTTAAATATTAGCAGTAATAGATGGGAATTTTGGTCTTGTTTTTCATTTAATGAATAAGTTTACGGTTCCTTTATTATTTATAGTATTTACCAAAGATTTTTTTTAATAACTCTCTTAGAAATTTAAGGGGCTGGGTGGTGTAGCTCAGTGGTAGAGTGTTTTTTTTTAGCATGTGTGAGATACCGGGTTTGATCTCACTCAATGCAAAAAATAAAACAAATAAAGAAACAAAAAACAAAAATAAGAAATTTTATATTTTAGTTTGTTAAAATGTTTTTCTTTTATCTTCCTTTCTTTTTAGAAATGATATAAAGGTTAGTGTTTATTATTTATTGTTCACTTATGCTTTAGGAACTATGTTTTGCATTTTATATGCATTATCCTTTTTATCATCCAAGTCATCTGTAAGAATTAAATATTATTATCCCCCTTTTACTCATGAGGAAACACAGCTTTAGCAAGGTTAAATTTTAATGTATCCAAATAATGATGAAAAGTTAGTACTGAAATGTTGGTCAGGTTGATTTAATGGCAAAATTTCAATGAAATGCAATCATCAAATATTATCGAGTACCTTTTGTATAAAGCCTTAAATATTTGCAGTTTTCTCTTAAATTCTTATTTGCTTCTTTCTACTAACTCAGAGTTCCATCAGACTTGAGTTAGAATCTTCTCAGGTTCACTAGGACTTCAGGTTCACTTGGACAACTTTGTTTCAACTATCTGTTGAGCTTTTCCTTTAACCTCTGGTCTTCTCATCATTGAAGAAGTTCTTACTACCTGCACATTGACTGAAGAAATGGCATTAAATCTCCTTCTCAGTTAAATTGTCTTATGCTGGGCAGAATCTAACTTTTCATGGTTAAAACCAAGGAAGTTGTATAAATCCAGTCATTTTCTGTTGCTATAACAAGACACCTGAAACTGAATACTTATAAAGAAAAGAAAGACAGGAACTGCAAGATGGAGGACTAGAGAGAAGCTGTATTTCTTGTTGCTCAGTGACCTAGGATTCAAGCAGTGGGAGTACTGCTTCTCTGCGAGGTAGGTGAAAGAAGGGTTTCCCTAAAACTCAATATTGGACAGTCAGAGTGCCCAAGAGACTTAGAAATTTTGGGTACATTAAACTAGGAACAGGGACTACTTTGGAGCTAAGCTGCTAGTGGTAGCAGTGGCATTAGCTCAGAGCAAAAATGCTGAGAAATACAACATTCTTTGTGAAGAAAATCCTGAGATTTGAGGGGCAGACTGCCCTAGGCTGATCCAGAAGTTGTACTGCACAATATACTGGTGTATAAAGGACACCTTATGTTTACCAATTGTCTTGGAGACCTGAGGCAGGAGCCATTTTGAGGTGACATATTACTGTGTTGGCTTCGGGAACCAGGAACTTGGATCCAGGATCTGGGAGATCAGAGCTGGGTCTGATACATGCTCCTGGCAGATACCTGCTACATGACCTAGACTGTACCTAACAAACTGACTGAAAAACAGGCACAGATAATATTTTATCCAGGGGAATATAAGTCAGAAAGGCCAAGAAGAGCCTGGCTCCCTCCCCCCTTCTTTGAGAATGGAGGATTGCAGGACCAGCTGAAGAGTCAGGAATTTGAATGGGCAGGTGTGTCATCACCTAGTGACTAAGCCCAGGAAGTCTGAGAAGGTAGTATCCACAGACAACAGAAGTGGTGGAGGATTGGCTCTCCTACCCCATGTGTGGAACCCAGGGGACACTCATGGGATACAGTCTCCCAGAGTAGATTGGGAACTGCTGGGCCCTAGAGATGCATTGATTTAATACTGCCAGACTAGTCACCATTTAACAAAGCTCCTGGGGCCTGTCTAGAACTAAGCCCTGCTGTTAGCTCTACCTTCAGAAGCTTCACCTATAGAAACTCCTCTCACAAAACTGCAGAAACTCCACCCTGAGAGTAGAGCTGAGAGTACATCCCATACCACCAAGAAGGGAAGCTGAGAATTTTTGGACTCCAACTGGCAACATGGTGATCAACACAAAAATAAGTGTTTGACAGCCCACGTCCCCCACTCTTGTGCTCATTGCATACCTAGAGAAGAAACAGACTGTTGCACGCAGTAAACATATATCCTCATTGACTATTTTGACCACTACAATGGAAATGATTCCTTAATTTTTTCATCAAGAATCTCTTATTTTTTTCTCTCTTATTTCTATATGTGTGCTCAATGGTTCATGGACATTTATACTTATACAAATTTGTTTCTTTTTTCTCATTTTAGTATTTTTAGAAGGTAGTTATCTTTCTTTTGGTTTGTCTTTTGAAGGTTAGGGTTTTTGATTAGTATATTTTGGTGTTTTTTTGTATTTGTTTTACTTGTCTGTTTCTCTTACTCTCATTTCTTTCACTAACAGTCAAGTCCTATTGTTCTCCCTTTTACTCTTCCTTTAATTTTTTACTCCTATTTTTTCTCCTCCTCCCTCATAGCCATCACATCCTACATCTCTTGTGCATTCTCCCTGTTCACCTTTTGAAATTGCAAACTCTTTTCTACCCATCTAACTCTTCTTCCTCTTAATTAACTATTCTTAACATCTTTTAGAACTAATTGGTTTACATAACACCTGCCCCCACTACTAATACTTGTAGCAATTATTAATGCTGTGGAAGTCATAGATGACACCTGTTGTTTGATTTTATGACAGACATAATACATGATTACTTACTGTTTTTACTGATGGAAATTGCTGATCCTACCATTTCTGGTTATTGTGCCAACTAACATTGTAGATGTCATAGTAGGAACTAAGTATTTAGTTTAATGCTGTATATTATTTGCATTGATTGTTGCTATTATTTGTCTCCCCATAGTCAGTGAGGTATTGTAAACCTACAGGGACACTACAAGTTCATAGGGTAGAAACTCTGCTGCTTCAGATCCACACTGATATATGGGTAGACACAAAAACAATTTGAAAAAGTAAGGGAACAGGGCTGGGGTTGTATCTCAGTGGTAGAGCTCTTGACTCGAATGTGTGAGGCCCTGGGTTTGATCCTCAGGACCACATAAAAATAAATAAACAAAAATAAAGTTATATATATATAAAAGGAAGGAAACAAACCATCCTAAACAACCCAAACTGTCTCATCAACAGACCCCATTGACACCACAGTGAAGGAAATATCAGAGATGGAATTTAGAAAGTTCATAGTTAAACTGATCTATGATGTAAATGATGATGTCAGGAGTGAAATCAGAGAGAAAATATAAGAAGTGAAAAATCACTTCAATAAAGAGATAGAGATTCTGTAGAAGAATCAATTGGAAATCCTCAAAATGAAGGAATCAATAAACCAAACTAAAAATTCAATGGAAAGCATCACCAATAGACTAGACCACTTGGAAGATAGACTTTTAGGCAATGAAGACAAAGTAGATAATCTTAAAAATAGAGAAAAGATTTTAAGAGACAATTAACAGAATTTTCAAGAAATATGGGATAACATAAAAAATTCAAGTTTAAGAATCATTGGGCTAGATGAAGACTCTGAAATATAAACTAAAGGAATACACAATCTTTTCTTTTCTTTCTTTCTTTTTTTTTTTTTTTGGGTGGTGGTACTGGGTTCAAGCCCAGGGACTTGTGCATGTGAGGCAAGCACTCTACCAACTGAGCTATATCCCCAGCCCCCTGAACAATCTTTTCAATGAAATAATATCAGCAAAGATTTCAAACCTTAAGAATGGATTGGAAAATCAAATACAGGAGGCAGTCAGGACTCCAATTATGCAAAATTACAACAGACCCACTCTAAGGCACATTATTATGAAAATGCCTAACGTACAGAATAAGGATAGAATTTTAAGAGTTACCAGAGAAAAACAACTGGTCACATTTAGAGGTCCAGATCTCAGCTGATTTCTCAACCCAGCCATAAAAGCTAGGAGGTCTTGGAATAATATATACCAAGTTCTGAAGGAAAAATGGATGCCTGCCAAGAACACTATACTCAGCAAAAATAAGCTTCAGGACTGATGATGAAATTGAAACCTTCCATGATAAACAAAAGTTTAAAAAATTACAACTAGAAAGCCTATACTATAAAACATACTCAATAAAATATTTCATGAAGAAGAAATGAAAATAAAATTGAAAAGCAGTAGAAGGAGAAACTGCACTCCAATAATAGTCAATCAAAAAATAATCCAATTCAACTTAAAAACTAGAATTAAATCAAAACAACAAGGAATAAAAATCATCCCTCAATAATACCATTGAAAGTAAATGGCCTAAACTCATCAATCAAAAGACACAGGCTGGTAGAATGGATTAAAGAACAAGACCCAATTGCTTAAGGGACTCATACAACAACAAGAAATTACAATCATAAACATTTATGCCCAAAACAATGGAGCATCTACATACATCAAACAAACCTTTCTCAACATCAAGATTCAAATAGACCACAATAATACTGGGTGACTTTAACACGCCTCTCTCATGACTGGATAGATCTTCCAAATTAAAAAACCAAATAAAAAAAGCTACAGAACTAAAAAATGCAATTAATAATTTAGTGTTAAAAGACATTTATAGAATATTTCATCCTTCAATGACTAAATACACTTTCTCCTCAGCAGCACATGGATCATTTTCTAAAATAGACCATATTTCAGGCCACAAAGCACCTCTTTGCAAATACAAAAAGTAGAGAGAATACTTTGTATTCTATCAGATCATAATAGAATAAAATTAGAAATCAATGAAAATATAAAAATAGAAACTACTCTAATACCTGGAGACTAATAATACACTATTAAATGATGAGTTGATAGCAGAAGAAATAAAGGTTGAAATAAAAAATTACTTAGAGGTAAATGAGAATAGTGATACATATCAAAATCTCTGGGACCCTATGAAGTCATTTCTAAAAGGAAACTTCATGGCATTGAGCTCATACATTAAAAGAATAGAATGATACCAAATAGGTAATCTAACATTGTATCTCAAGGCCCTAGAAAAAGAAGAACAAATCAACACCAAAATCAGTAAAAGATAGGCAATAATTAAAATAGAGCTGAAATCAATGAAATTGAGATTTAAAAATTAAAAAAAATCAACAAAACAAAAAGTTGGTTCTTTAGAAGAATAAATAAGTTGATGAGCCCTTGGCCATGCTAACCAAAAGAAAGATGGAAAAACTCAAGATATTAATATACGTGATGAAAAAGGAAATACAACTGGGGCTGGGGTTGTGGCTCAGCGGTAGAGCGCTCGCCTCGCACGTGCGAGATCCTGGGTTCGATCTTCAGCACCACATAAAAATAAATAAGTGAAATAAAGGAATTGTGTCCAACTACAACTAAAAAATAAACATTTTTTTTAAAAAAGGAAATACCACCACAGACACTACTGAAATATAGAACATTATCAGAATGTATTTTGAAAATTTACTCTAAAATTATCTAGTAAACCTTGAAAATATCAACAAATTTCTAGCGACATATGACCTACCCAAATTGACCCTTATATAGATATAGAAAATTTAAACAGATCAATATGAAGTAATGAAATTGAAGATGCCATCAAAAGTCTACCAACAAAGAAAAGCCCAGTACTCAACCAAGTTCTTCCAGACCTTTAAAGAATTACTAATAGCCAATCCTCCTCAAATAATTCCACAAAATAGAAAAGGAGGGAACCTTTCCAAACTCATCCTATGATGTTAGTATCACTCTGATACCCAAACTAGACAAAGACACATCAAGGAAATAAAACTTCAGACCAATATCGTTTGTGAACATAGATGCAAAAATTTTTAATACTGGCAAATATCATACCAAAATACATTAAAAAGATAGTTCACCATGATCAAGTTGGTTTCATCCCAGGGGTGCAAGGATGGCTCAACATACACAAATCAATGAATGCAATTCACCACGAATCTAGACTTAAAGACAAAAATTACATGATTATCTCATTTGACAAAATACAGCATCCATTCACGTTTAAAACAATAGAAAAACTAAGGATAAAATAAATATATTTCAACATTGTAAAGACTAGATATGTCAAACCCAAGGCCAATATCATTCTAAATGGAGAAAAACTAAAACCATTCCCTCTAAAAACAAGAACAAGACAGGGATGCCTACTTTCACCACTTCTATTTAATATAGTCCTTGAAACTCTAGCCAGAACAATTAAGAAAAGAAAAAAATTAAAATATATGAATAGGAAAAGACAAGCTTAAAGTATTTTTTGCCAATGACATGATTTTATATCTAGAAAACCCCAAAAAAAATTCTACCACAAAGCTTCTAGAACTAGTAAATGACTTCATAAAAGCAGCTGGATACAAAATTTACACCCATAAATCAATTGCATTCCTATAAAACAATGATGAATCAGCTGAAAGAGAAATTAGGAAAACTGTCCCCTTCAAAATAGTCTCAAAAAATAAAATAAAATACTTGGGAATCAATCTAACAAAAGAGATGAAGGACCCCTACAATAAAACTACAGAATATTAATGAAAGAATTTGAAGACCTTAGAATATGGAAAGACTGGCCATCTTCTTGAATAGGCAGAACTAATATTATTAAAATGGCCAGACTACCAAAAGCACTATACAGATTTAATGCAATTCCCATTAAAATTACAATAATGTTCTTTATAGAAATACTAAAACCAGTCATGAGATTCATTGGGAGAAATAAGAGACCCAAAATAGCCAAAGCAATCCTTAGTGAGAAAATCAAAGCAGGAGGCATCACAATACCAAACCTTAAATTATACTACGGAGCTATAGGAACAAAACCAGCATGGTGTTGGCCCCCAAAGAGGCATGAAGATCAGTGGAATAAAAGACACGGAGACAAACCCACATAAACACAGTAATCTCCTGGTAGACAAAGGTGCTAAAAACATAAATTGGAGATAATATAGCCTCTTCAGCAAATGGTGCTGGGAAAACTGGAAGTCCATATGTAGTCGAATGAAATTTAACCCTTATCTCTCACCCTGCACAAAACTTAACTCAAAATGGAGCAAAGACCTAGGAATTAGACCAGAAACCCTGCCTCTACTAGAAGAAAACATAAGTCCAACACTCCAGCATGTTTTCTCAGGAAATGACTTCCTTAACAAGACTCCTAAAGCACAAGAAGTAAAATATAAAATCAATAAATGGAATGACATCAAACTAAAAAGCTTCTTCACAGCAAATAAAACAATGAAGAACATGAAGAGAGAGCCTACAGAGTGGAAGAAAATCTTTGCCACCTGCACTTCAGACAGGGTGTTAATTTCCAGGATACACAAAGAACTAAAAAACAACAACAACAACAACAACAAAAACTTTAACTAACTAAAATAAATAACCCAATCAATAAATGGGCAAGGAAACTAAACAGACACTTCTCAAAGGAAGTATGAACGGTCAACAAACATGAAAAAATGTTCAACATCTCTAGCAACTAGAGAAATGCAAATTAAAACTACACTGAGGTTTCATCTCACTCCAGTCAGAATGGCAACTATCAAGAGTACAAGTGGCAATAAATGTTGGCAAGGATGTTGGGGAACAGGGTAGATTCATACATTATTGGTAGGACTGCAAATTGTTGCAACCACTCTGGAAATCAGTATGGAGATTCCTCAGAAAACTTGGAATGGAACAACCATTTGACCCAGTTATCCTACTCCTCAATTTATACCCAAAGGACTTAAAGTCAGCATAGTACATTAACACAGCCACATCAGTGTTTTAGCAGCACAGTTCACAATAGTCAAGCTTTGGAGGCAACCTAGGTGTCCTTCAACAGGTAAATGGATAAAGAAATTGTAATACACATGGGTGTATGTGCGCACACACACACACACACACACACAATGGTGTATCACTCAGCCATAAAGAAAAGTGACTTTTTGGCCTTTGTTGGTAAATGGATGGATCTGGAGACTATTAGGCCAAGTGAAATAAGCCCAAAAGGTCAAATGTTCTCCCTGATATGTGGCTGCTAACCCACAATAAGGGGAGGGAGGGGAAGAATAATTCAATGGATTAGACAAAGGGAAGTGAAAAGAAGGGAGTGAGGAATAGGAAAAAGAAAGACAGTGGAATGAATCTGCCATAACTTTTCTATGTACATATATAAATATGTTATAGTGAATATCACCATCATGTGCATCCACAAGACTGGGGTCCTAATTAAAATATATTTTATGCTTGTATAATTATTCCAAACTGGATTTTACCATCATGTATAACTAAAAGAACCAATAAAATAAAAAAGAAAGACGTTTATTAAGCTCTCAGTTTGGAGGCTGAAAGTCTGAATTGGGTGACTTCATGTGTTTGACCTCTGTTGAGGGCCTTATGGTGGATTGCATCACAATGGTAAGAGCATATGTGAGAGTGGACGATCATACGATGAGACAAGAAGCAGAAAGTGAGTCAGGGGTACAGCTAACTCTTAATCACTATTCACTCTGTGGGAACTAGCCAAGTTCCTCAGAGAACTATCTCACTTTCTTCTGAGAACAGCAACCTTACTGACCTAACCACCTCCCAGTAGGCCCTACCTCTTAGAAGTTCCACCTCTTCAACATGACCAAGCATGTGACACATGAACCTTTGGGTAACACATCATATCCAAACTATAGTAGACGCCAACAAGTCATAAAAACATTTTGCCTAAAATCTTAACATAGTTTAATATTTTAAAGTTTATTTTATTTTGGAAAAATTATATATTGACAAAGTAAAAAATATTATAAGGATGTGTACTTTGCCCAGTTTTCCCCAATAGCAATATCTTACATAACTATAATTCCAAACCAGGTAACTGATACCAGTACAATTTACACAAATCATTCATATTTCACCATTTTCCATGCATCCCTTTGTGGGGGTATGTGTGTGTATGCACATGCACATGTATATAGTCCTATGTGATTTTATCACATATGTAGCAAGACTACTACTGCAGCACAGATTCAGAATTGTTCCTAGGGCCTCCCGATGATACCCCATTTGTAGTCATATCTGTCCCCTCCATTCCTTTTCCTAAAACCTATCAATCACCAATCTGTTCTCCACTACTAATTTGATTGTCTTAATGTTCTATCAGTTGAATCATACAGTATGCAATCTTTTGAATTGACTTTATTTTCACCTAGCGCAATTCCCTGGAAAGTCATCCAGATTGTTCTGTTCATCCATAGTTCATTCCTTTTTATTGTTGAATACCATCCCCTGGGATATGTGTACCACATTTTAACTATTTACCTGTTAAAGAACATCTGGATTATTTCTAGTTTGGGACTATTAGAATAAAGCTGCTATAAATACCAGTTCACAGGTTTTTGTGTGAAGATATTTTCAATTCTCTGGGAAAAATGATTAAGAGTCCAAGTGGGTCTCTTTTATTTTACACAAATATTCAAGCAGCAATTTCATCTGAAGTGTTTGAAATAACCATATAATTTCTCTCCCTTAGTCTATTAATGTAGAAAATTATACTGATACATATTTTTGCTTTTAAACTATACTTAAAAAGTAGGCTGTACCCATATTGAGTTATTGAATAAGGAATTTGTACCTACTTTACAAAATAAGGAATCATAAACCATTTGTGAGGAAAGTAACATTTCATGTAGATTAATCTGGCCAAAGGAATAGTGTTATGGTTTGGATCTGAAATAGTCCAAAAGGCTCATGTGTTGAAGGGTAAGTCCCCAATATTGCAATGTTTGGAGGTGGGACTTTTGGGAAATGACTGAATTATGAGGTCTCTGACCTCATGAGCAGATTCATCCATTGAGGGATTCATATTTGATTGCACTATTGGGAGGCAGTGGAAACTCTAGGTGGTAGGGCCTAGTTGGAGGAAGTAGGTCACCAGAGAGGGGATATGTCCTAAAAAAGGTTTATCTTATCCTCTGCCCCTTCCTCCCTTTCTCTGCTTCCTGACTGAATTGAGCTGAGAAACTTTCCTCCACCACACCCTTCTGCCATGATGTTCCGGTCTTGGAACCAGGTAGCTGACCTTGGAACAAAACCTCTGAAACTGTAAGCCAAAATAAATCTTACCATCTAAGTCTTTTGTTCCTCAGGTATTTAGTCCCAGTGACTAAAAGCTGGCTAACACAGGTAGAATGGATTGAAGTAAGAAGAAACAGAAGACAGATGAGGAGTCCAGGGGAACAAAGGGGTGATCATTTTGTAGTGTAATGATTGAGAACAAGGAGAACCAGGAGATTCCTGTGCTCATCCCATTTCTGTCACTGAACTCATTGTATATCCAACCTTTAATAAGTCATTTAATTTTTCTTGACTTCTGTTATTTCACCTATAAAGTGAGTGATTCTGCCTGGATCTATACAGTTTATTGTGGCTTTCAAATGTGCAATTTCACAATTCCAAACAATGAGAGAACAGCAGATTTCCCCCTTGGGAATAAAATATAGCAGAAGGATCTGACGTTTAAGAATCTACTTGGCTTAGCCAGTGAGTGAATGTAGAGTAGGAGATAAACTCTCAGAAGGCCTTCCAAACTTCAAAGCTGGTGACAGAGAAAAGACAATGCTTTCAGTTTAGTGGAAATGCAACTCAACAAGATAAGCTCATTTTAGTGGAAGGACTCGTTAAATTTAATTTTGGATGTGTTTTGCCTGTGGATAAGATAGCTGTGTTGCACAACTCCAGGAGGCACTATTTTTATTGTATTGTATGTAAATGGCCCCTTCACTCCAAGAGTTCTATAGTTACAGTCTGCATAGTGATAACACAACAGTCTTGACTGTGGATAGAGACATAGAAATGTCCAAAAGATAGTTAGAGATGAGTCTGGTATTTGGGAAGGAGGATGCTTGGGAAATATTGGCTTGAAATTAAGTAGTTGGTGGTGGACAATACATACAGACTGTACAGTTAGAGAGAAATGTGTGCTTTGAAGAGAACAGCATGAGGCAGTGATCAAATGTATGATTCTGTCAGGCACTGAGGATGATTGTTTGAGTCCAGGAGTTCAAGAACAGCCTGGGCAACATAGTGAGGCCCAGACTCAAAACAATTTTTGACTCAGTTGGATTCTTTCAGTGTAATTACACTTAACTATTATATATGTTTGTTTTGGAGTAAATTATTCTGTCTCATTCTGTATATAAAGTTGGAAAAAATCATTTGTGCTGAATTTTTATAGCTGAATTACAGATTTGTCATTCCTCTAAAAATCAGATTATTCTAAAATTAACAAAAGGTTATACATTTGTAGGCCAAGGATTTAGTTGAAAAGTAATAAAATAAATTCATTGCCCTACAGATGCATTCAAAAGTTTTACTTTTATAAAAAGGAGATTAGGTTATAAAAATGGGCAAGGATTCAGAAGTTCTTATCTTTTTTAGATAAAATGAGGAACTCCTCCTAAATTGTAATCGGTATATTTACTCTGCACATTGCCATCATGAATCTTTCTGGTTGATGGTTAGTCTGTTTTTAAAAAAGTTTTATCTCTGGGGAGGATGCCAGACTGAGACTGAGTTATGAGGCATAAAAATGAAACTTTCTATTGAGAGGACCACCTGGGTTACTTTTTAGTCAATCCAACTAACTAATCTTCTTGCTAGGGGATATATGGTGTGACTAAATAACTTGGAAATTTGAACCAAACAAAAATCTAAACCTATCTTTCCTTTATTTCTTCCTTCTTTCTTTCCTTATTTTTTTCATGGTGGTGATTGAACTCAAGGCCTCACACATGCTAGGCAAGTACTCTACCACTGAGCTACATCCCTAGCTCTGAACCTATATTTTCTAATTAGTGTGGGACCTTCAAAGTCAAAGTATGATTCTTTTGGGATATTTGTTTACCCATTGTTAAAAACTCAATGTTTTTGACCCTTAAAATTCACATGTTGAAATACTAATCCCCCGTGGAATGGTATTAGGAGGTTGAGCCTTTGGGAGCTAATTAGGTTCTGAGAGCTTGTCCATCCTTTCTATCACATTAAGAAATCCTTTATGAACCAGAAGGTGTACCCTCTCCAAACATAAAATCTTCTAGTGCTTTGATCTTGAACTTCTTAATTATCTGGTCTACGCTATTCTGCTATAAAAGTCCAGATGGACTAAGATATGCATCTATTCATTAATTCCAGACCTCTTTAGGTATTGAGCCAGTGTAGAAATCATTCAAGAAAAATAAATGCACTATATTATAAACACAGCTTATTTCTGCTCAAATCTATTACCCATTTTAATCACACTTAAATTAATAAAATGTCTTTTGACATTTTCCAAAATATCAAGCCTCCCTCAAAGAATTAAAAACTTGCTATCATTGAGAAAATTAAAAATGATGATTCATGGAATGTGAAAACATTCTTGAAGACAACAAGAATATCAAATGCCAACCAAGATGACTTCTTTGAAAGATTGTTATGTTTATAAATGAGTTCAGCCATTATTTGATCATAATTGTTGTACAGTTTGTGAAAAGAACATGGATTTCCTATTAGGCAGGCAGACCCAACTTCAATTACATTCCTACGTCTTTAAAAAAAAGTATGAGGGCTGGGGTTGTGGCTCAGTGGTAGAGCACTTGCCTAGCATGTGTGAGGCACTGGGTTCAATTCTCAGCACTGCATATAAATAAATGAATAAAATAAAGGTCCATAAATATCTAACAAAATTTTTTTTTAAAGTATGACATGGGCCACTTGTTTATCATTGCTAAGACTGCTATCATCTGATAAAATTGAGATAATAATAATATATCATAGTTTTTTGTGAGAATCAAATAAATGAAGAGTATTTAGCATAACACTAAATGAGATGAACACTGGAAGAAACCTGAATCACTATCATTGCAAGAAGATCAAGTGCATGGTTTTATAAACTTCTAGGGGTCAAGAACTCTTTCTAAGATTCAGTGAAAATTATAGCTCCTCTCATTGGAAATATATATATATATATATATATATATATATATATATATATAAAACATTGCAGAAATGGGATATGTCATATGGGATATCTATGATATATTATATCCTGGCAGATTATGTCTCATAAAGAGCATCCATAAGCCCCTGGTCAATAGTCTACAATCATTACTTCCACTGATGAAATTAAATCACCTCATTAGCAATTCATATGACACATTTGAGAATAATTTTGTTTAAAAGTCAATTATCATGCTGCTGTTTGATTTCTAAGTGTTCTACCTGGGATCTTCCTCTTTCCTCAGTCTCTCTAGTTATGCTCAGCCATTTCTCAGGCTTCAACTACTTTTCTATAAGTAGTTAATGTTTTCTCTCCATTTTTCGGAAACTGATGATGTTTCAAAACCCATATCCAGAAACATGCACAATACATATATCCTCTCAATTTTGCATGTAATCTTCAAGGCACTCATGTGCCACCCAAAGTCCATTCATGGATGCAAGATTAGCCCCCACTGGCTTATAAGGAACCACACATCCATGAATTGAATAGATGAGACATTTGGTATTTGTACTTGATTTGTAAATCTATTATTAAACACAAAATCTATTTTGTGTTTAGTACACACAAAATTCATGTTTTTTAAGAATTATATAATCTGGTCTCAGATTTTCCTGGCTTCTAGCTTTATTATGGAATTCCTGATCATATCCCAGATGCTGAATATGTTGGTGGCTTACATGGAACTCTGCAGAGTGCAACATGATCCCCCAGACTTAGCTATAGCCTTTAGGGCACTGTGAGTGAGCAGCCAGATATACGCCTTTGTCCACTCTGCTCAACAAGGAACCAAGTCAACTTGTTTTAATTACTGCATTAAACCATGAAGGAAACAACATCTTTCCATTAAAAATAGTCTATTCTGGGCTATCTTGAACCTTTCATGAGGATACTTTTCAGTATTAAGGGTTTAAAATCCTCACTTTTGCATCCATCCTCCCCAAGATGACAACAGAGAAGGGATAACCAGTTGACATGGGCATCCTTGTGTGGGTCCTATTGGCCTGCACAGTGATATCCCAAGCAATGCTTCCCCATCATTGTGCACTCTACTGGCATTCATTATGAAGTCCAGAGCATGTGAAATATAGGGTCTATATTTAGTTCATCTAGTCCGAGGGTTGCCCAAGGCACTGCTGACATGACCTCACCATAACCCCTGTCTGCTTTCCTTGTCCTCTGAATCTCAGCCAGGTCCTTCATTTATTCCCTGGATTAGGTTGCCTACCCTAACCTCTGCCTTTGGATTACTTTATTCCTCATGGAAGTGGTTTCATGGTAGACCTAGCTGCTCTTAACATTCAGTTGTTTTCCATATCCTCCACTCAGATCATGTGGAACTATCTAGAGCCATCAATGCTGGGTAGCTAAGGAAGATGTGCTCTTCTCTGCCTAGATATACTTTTCATCCATTTTTCCTTCTGTTATGAGCATCCCTGATTAGTGAGAGGAAGCTCAGGAAGATGGTTTCCTTGAAGTCCAAAGACCAAGTTGGACATAATTGCATGCTGTTTTCAATTTCCTCCCAAACCTTTTAGAAAAATGTTCTCAGGTTCTATCCTTTTGACAGTGGGATTGATGTGGAGGGGTACAGTGGTATCTGGCCTCTTCCGCTTCCTTCCTGGCCTTTTACCTTTTTCTTTCTTTCTCTTTCTACCTTTCCAAGTGTTCCACTTTCATTTATGGATAGTGCATCCTTCACTTGCGCTATATCTTGAGTTTTTCCAGTCCAAGTAAAGCTTAAGAATCCAGGTAAGCCAGCCTTGCCTTCTATGTCTTTTTCTGCCTCTCTCCCTTTCTTTCTTTCTTTTTTTTTTTTGAAGATTTATTTTATTTTATTTTTAAAGAGAGTGAGAGAGAGAGAGAGGGAGAGAGAGAGAGAATTTTTTAATATTTATTTTTTAGTTTTTGGCGGACACAACATCTTTGTTTGTATGTGGTGCTGAGGATTGAACCCAGGCCCCACGCATGCCAGGCGAGCGCACTACCGCTTGAGCCACATCCCCAGCCCTGCCTCTCTCCCTTTCTTTCTCTCCCTCTCCCTCTCTCTCTAACAGCTTCATTGTGACTTAATTTACATGCTATAGAATTTACCCATTTAAAATGTACAGGGTTGGGGTTGTGGCTCAGTGGTAGAGTGCTCACCTAGCATGCACGAGGCGCTGGGTTCGATCCTCAGCACCACATACACGTAAAATAAAGATATTGTATCCACCTAAAACTAAATAACTAACTAACTAAATATAAAATGTACAATTCAATTATTTTTTAAAGAAATTTATAGAGGTATATAATTATTACCATATTTCCAGGTTAAAAATATTCTCATTAGTCCACCTCCAATGCCAGGTATCCCCTAGTCTGCTTTCTATTACTATCGATTTGCCTATTCTTGACATTTCACAGCAATGAAATTATACCATATTTGCCTATTTTTATATGGTTACTTTTACTGTTAAAAACAGCATACTGTTTTTAAGGTTCATCCACACTATATCTTATATCAGCACTTTTTTCCTTCTTAAAGTCAAATAACATTCCATTTTATGGATATGCCTATCACATTTTCCTCGTCTATTCATCTGTTGATGGACATTTGATTTCTGCCCCTCCCCCCCATTGACTTTTATAAATAGTAGTGATGCTTTGAACATTCATGTACAAATTTTTATTTGAATACTTATATTCAATTTTGGGGGGATATATACTTTGGAATTGCTTGGTCATATAGTAATTCTATGTTTACATTTTTGGAAGAATCACCAAACTATTTTCAATAATGACCACATCATTTATATTACCACCAGCAGAATATGTGGATTCCAATTTCTGCACATTCTTACCAACACTTGCTATCATCTCTCTTTTTTTTTTTATCATAGCCATTCTGGTAGATGTGACATAAAAATAGTATAAATGGAATTTAGAAATCTCTGATGTCAAGACTGCTATTTCCCATACGACTTAAAAGAATGTAATTTGCCTGTGTTTTGAAGGTCATATAAAAAAATTTTCCCAGGCCAATGTCCTTAAGCATTTCCCCTATGTTTTTTTCTAGTAATTCCATAGTTTCAGGATTTATATTTAAGTATTTAGTCAATTTTGAGTTAATATTTGTAACTGGTGAGAGAGGTCTAGTTTCATTCTTTTGCATATAGATATCAAGTTTCCCAACACCATTTATTAAAGAAACTATCCTTTCTTCATGTGTATTCTTGGATCCTACATCAAAAATCAGTTGGCTGCAAGTTCATGGGGTTATTTCTGGGCTCTCTATTCTGTTCCATCATCTATGTGTCTGTTTTTATGCCAATACCATGCTAATTTTGTTACTATGACATTTTGGTATATCTTGAGTTAAGGTAGTATGATATCTCCTGCTTTGTTTTTTACACTCAAATTTCTTTTGTAATCTGGGGTCTTTTGTGGTACTATGTGAATTTTAGAATTTTTAAAACTTTCCTGTGAAGAATAATATTAGAATTTTAATAGGGATCGGGCCCCAAAGCACAGACAACAAAAGCAAAAATGGACAAACTGGATTATAGCAAACTAAAAAGCTTCTGCACAGCAAAGGAAATTATCAACAGAGCTAAGAGACAACTTACAGACTGGTAGAAAATATTCACAAATTATATATGCCAAGAGGTTAATATTCATAATTTATAAAGAAATCAAATGAATAATCACAAAAGCAAACAATACAATTAAAAATTGGCTAAAGACCAACAGTGCACATTCTGCAAAGAGGAGGGTCATTGGAGAGGGGAATATTCCTGATGCTTCCAAGATAAGCCACATATGAGCAGCAAGAACTTGACCCATCCTGGCATATGGCACTACTGGTAGAGGAAAGCTAAAGGAGCCAGGAGGCTTCATACATGTTCCCAAGAGTGATCTCTGAGAAACATCAACTGACTTTAATAGTGGATAGGAACAAGGACAGTTTTGACCAACTTGGTCTTAAACAGTTGTCAGGAGAGTATAGCCTAAGCATAGTCCTACATGCACATTTAAAAGGGAAAACAATGTTTTTTAAAATAAAAAATGTAACATCTTAAGTACACTTGTGTCAGTCCTACCAAAAGTAAGTAAAGTTTGAGGTTATAAAGGAAGGCTTCTTTTGTGGAAGTGCCTAATAATAATGATCACAAAGGACTCTAGAGTCACAGGTTTGTCCAGAGTTAGTTTGGTCCTGATCTCATAGACCTATTCATCTTTCTCAGCTCCCACATTGATAACTTGATCTGTTTTTCACTCATATGAGTTACTGTCTTCATGGTTTTCAGAGACTGGATGAAAGACTAATTGCTTTTGTGCTATTTACAAAAAAAGTAAAGTTTTGCTGTCTTGTTTATTGTTGTCTTAGCATGATCCTTGCCCTATGTATGACTTGTCCAGTCACCTGACGTCTGTGACAGTGGGCCTCTGGACCGCTCTCATGCTGAATACCCTTAACTGTCCATACCCCACCTGAACAAGAACAAAGACTTTGGGTTACTTCTCCTGATTTCAGCAGGAAGCTGCTTGGAGATGTCATTGCCATTGTTCCATAGAAATGGAATGTAGAAATTGACACTGGGGACATGTCACAGTGGTCCATTTTATGCTTTGAATATAGGCCTTGCTGTTCTGCCACTGCCATTTATTTTTAAAATGGACATGTTTCTTTCTCTTCCTCTCTCCCTGCTCCTCTCTAATCTCTCCTCGTCCCTATTCTCATGGAAAACAGGGAGTATCTTTCTTTTTTTTAAATTTTTTATTGTTGGCTGTTCAAAACATTACATAGTTCTTGATATATCATATTTCACAATTTGATTCAAGTGGGTTATGAGCTCCCATTTTTACCCCATATACAGATTGCAGAATCACATCAGTTACACATCCATTGATTTACATATTGCCATACTAGTGTCTGTTGTATTCTGCTGCCTTTCCTATCCTCTACTATCCCCCCTCCCCTCCCCTCCCCTCCCCTCCCCTCTTCTCTCTCTGCTCCCTCTACTGATTTTCGTTTGTCCCCCTTATATTATTTTTCCCCTTCCCCTCACTTCCTCTTGTATGTACTTTTGTATAACTCTGAGGGTCTCTTTCCATTTCCATGCATTTTCCCTTCTCTCTCCCTTTCCCTCCCACCTCTCATCCCTGTTAAATGTTAATCTTCTTCTCCTGCTCTTCGTCCCTACTCTGTTCTTAGTTACTCTCCTTATATCAAAGAAGACATTTGGCATTTGTTTTTTAGGGATTGGCTAGCTTCACTTAGCATAATCTGCTCTAATGCGATCCATTTCCCTGCAAATTCTATGATTTTGTCATTTTTTAATGCAGAGTAATACTCCATTGTGTATAAATGCCACATTTTTTTTATCCATTCATCCATTGAAGGGCATCTAGGTTGGTTCCACAGTCTTGCTATTGTGAATTGTGCTGCTATGAACATCGATGTAGCAGTGTCCCTGTAGCATGCTCTTTTTAGGTCTTTAGGGAATAGACCGAGAAGGGGAATAGCTGGGTCAAATGGTGGATCCATTCCCAGCTTTCCAAGAAATCTCCATACTGCTTTCCAAATTGGCTGCACCAATTTGCAGTCCCACCAGCAATGTACAAGTGTACCCTTTTCCCCACATCCTCGCCAGCACTTGTTGTTGTTTGACTTCATAATGGCTGCCAATCTAACTGGAGTGAGATGGTATCTTAGGGTGGTTTTGATTTGCATTTCTCTGACTGCTAGAGATGGTGAGCATTTTTTCATGTACTTGTTGATTGATTGTATGTCCTCCTCTGAGAAGTGTCTGTTCAGGTCCTTGGCCCATTTGTTGATTGGGTTATTTGTTATATTATTGTCTAATTTTTTGAGTTCTTTGTATACTCTGGATATTAGGGCTCTATCTGAAGTGTGAGGAGTAAAGATTTGTTCCCAGGATGTTGGCTCCCTATTTACCTCTCTTATTGTTTCTTTTGCTGAGAAAAATCTTTTTAGTTTGAGTAAGTCCCATTTGTTGATTCTAGTTATTAACTTTTGTGCTATGGGTGTCCTATTGAGGAATTTGGAGCCCGACCCCACAGTATGTAGATCGTAGCCAACTTTTTCTTCTATCAGACGGCGTGTCTCTGATTTGATATCAATCTCCTTGATCCATTTTGAATTCACTTTTGTGCATGGCGAGAGAAAGGGATTCAGTTTCATTTTGTTGCATATGGATTTCCAGTTTTCCCAGCACCATTTGTTGAAGATGCTATCCTTCCTCCATTGCATGCTTTTAGCCCCTTTATCAAATATAAGGTAGTTGTAGTTTTGTGGATTGGTTTCTGTGTCCTGTATTCTGTACCATTGGTCCACCCGCCTGTTTTGGTACCAGTACCATGCTGTTTTTGTTACTATTGCTCTGTAGTATAGTTTGAAGTCTGGTATCGCTATACTGCCTGATTCACACTTCCTGCTTAGCATTGTTTTTGCTATTCTGGGTCTTTTATTTTTCCATATGAATTTCATGATTGCTTTCTCTGTTTCTACAAGAAATGCCATTGGGATTTTGATTGGCATTGCATTAAACCTATAGAGAACTTTGGGTAATATCGCCATTTTGATGATGTTAGTTCTGCCTATCCATGAACAGGGTATATTTTTCCATCTTCTAAGATCTTCTTCTATTTCTCTCTTTAGGGTTCTGTAGTTTTCATTGTATAAGTCTTTCACCTCTTTTGTTAGGTTGATTCCCAAGTATTTTATTTTATTTTTTTTGAGGATATTGTGAATGGAGTGGTTGTCCTCATTTCCATTTCAGAGGATTTGTCACTGATATACAGGAATGCCTTTGATTTATGCGTGTTGATTTTATATCCTGCCACTTTGCTGAATTCATTTATTAGCTCTAATAGTTTCTTTGTAGACCCTTTTGGGTCTGCTAGGTATAGAATCATGTCACTGCAAATAGTGATAATTTAAGTTCTTCTTTTCCTATTTTTATGCCTTTAATT
The DNA here is from genome assembly GCF_021218885.2 of Marmota monax. Classification (NCBI taxonomy): domain Eukaryota; kingdom Metazoa; phylum Chordata; class Mammalia; order Rodentia; family Sciuridae; genus Marmota; species Marmota monax. The sequence continues at coordinate 13,237,649 of NW_026694552.1, read as the reverse complement.
TCTTTTGTCTGTCTAATTGCTCTGGCCAGTGTTTCGAGAACTATGTTGAACAGAAGTGGTGAGAGAGGGCATCCCTGTCTTCTTCCAGATTTGAGAGGGAATACCTTCAATTTTTCTCCATTCAGAATGATGCTAGCCTGAGGCTTAGCATAGATTGCTTTTACAATATTGAGGTATGTTCCTGTTATCCCTAGTTTTACTAGAGTTTTGAACATGAAGTCATGCTGTACTTTGTTGAATGCTTTTTCCTCATCTATCGAGATGATCATATGGTTCTTATTTTTAAGTCTATTGATGTGGTGAATAACATTTATTGATTTCCGTATATTGAACCAGCCTTGCATCCCAGGGATGAATGCTAGTTGATCATGGTGCACATTTTTTTTTGATATGTTTTTGTATCCGATTCGCCAGAATTTTATTGAGGATTTTTGCATCTAGGTTCATTAGAGATACTGGTCTGTAGTTTTCTTTCTTTGAAGTGTCTTTGTCTGGTTTAGGAATCAGGGTGATGTTGGCCTCGTAGAATGAATTTGGAAGTTCTCCCTCTTTTTCTATTTCCTGAAGTAGCTTGAAAAGTATTGGTATTAGTTCCTCTTTAAAGGTTTTGTAAAACTCTGCTGTATACACATCCGGTCCTGGGCTTTGCTTAGTTGGTAGTCTTTTGATGGTTTCTTCTATATCCTCAATTGATATTGGTCTGTTTAGGTTGTCTATATCCTCCTGACTCAATCTGGGCAGATCATATGACTTAAGAAATTTATCTATGCCTTCACTATCTTCTGATTTATTGGAGTATAAGGATTCAAAATGATTTCTGATTATCTTCTGTATTTCTGAAGTGTCTGTTGTGATATTGCATTTTTCATCCCATATGCTAGTAATTTGAGTTCTCTCTCTTCTTCTCTTCGTTAGCATGGCTAAGGGTCTGTCGATTTTATTTATTTATTCAAAGAACCAACTCTTAGTTTTGTCAATTTTTTCAATTGTTTCTTTTGTTTCGATTTCATTAATTTCAGCTCTGATTTTAATGATTTCTTGCCTTCTACTTCTTTTGCTGTTGTTTTGCTCTTCTTTTTCAAGGATTTTGAGATGAAGTATGAGATCATTTATTTGTTGGTTTTTTTCTTTTTTTAAGGAATGAACTCCAAGCAATGAATTCTCCTCTTAGAACTGCTTTCAATGTGTCCCATAGATTCCGATATGTTGTGTCTGTGTTTTCATTTATCTCTAAGAATTTTTTAATTTCCTCCTTGATGTCTTCTATAACCCATTGATCATTCAGTAACCTATTGTTCATTCTCCAAGTGATGCATGATTTTTCCTTCCTTCTTTTATCGTTGATTTTCAGTTTCATTCCATTATGATCAGATAAGATGCATGGTATTATCTCTACTCCTTTATAATGTCTAAGAGTTGCCCTGTGACATAATATATGATCTATTTTTGAGAAGTATCCATGTGCTGCTGAGAAAAAAGTGTAACTGCTTGATGTTGGGTGGTATATTCTATATATGTCAATTAAGTCTAGGTTATTAATTGTGTTATTGAGTTCTATAGTTTCCTTATTCAACTTTTTGTTTGGAAGATCTGTCCAGTGGTGAGAGAGGTGTGTTGAAGTCTCCCATGATTATTGTATGGTGGTCTATTAGACTCTTGAACTTGAGAAGAGTTTGTTTGATGAACATATCTGCACCATTGTTTGGGGCATATATATTTATGATTGTTATGTCTTGTTGGTGTATGGTTCCCTTGAGCAGTATGTAGTGTCCCTCTTTATCCCTTTTGATTAACTTTGGCTTGAAATCTATTTTATTTGATATGAGTATGGACACTCCTGCTTGTTTCCGAAGTCCATATGAGTGATATGATTTTTCCCAACCTTTCACCTTCAGCCTATGTATGCCTTTTCCTATCAAATGCGTCTCCTGTAGGCAGCATATTGTTGGGTCTTGTTTTGTTATCCATTCTACTAGCCTGTGTCTCTTAATTGGTGAGTTTAAGCCATTAACATTTAGGGTTATTATTGAGATATGGGTTGTTCCTCCAGCCATATTTGTTTATTTATGTTACTAAACATGGTTTGTTTTCCTCTTTGATTATTTTCCCCCCCTTTACTGTCCTACCTTCCACTGTTGGTTTTCATTGTTATTTTCCATTTCCTCTTCCTGTAATGTTTTGCCGAGGATGTTTTGAAGAGATGGTTTTCTAGCTGCAAATTCTTTTAACTTTTGTTTATCGTGGAAGGTTTTAATTTCATCTTCCATCCTGAAGCTTAATTTCACTGGATACACAATTCTTGGTTGGAACCCATTTTCTTTCAGTGTTTGAAATATGTTATTCCAGGATCTTGTAGCTTTCAGAGTCTGTGTTGAAAGATCAGCTGTTATCCTGATTGGCTTACCCCTAAATGTAATCTGCTTCCTTTCTCTTGAAGCTTTTAGAATTCTCTCCTTATTCTGTATGTTGGGCATCTTCATTATAATGTGTCTAGGTATGGATCTCTTATGATTTTGCACATTCGGCGTCCTGTAGGCTTCTAGGATTTGGGATTCTGTCTCATTCTTCAAGTCTGGGAAGTTTTCTCGTATTATTTCTTTGAATAGATTGCTCATTCCTTTGGTTTGGAGCTCTATACCTTCCTGTATCCCAATGACTCTTAAGTTTGGTCTCTTTATGTTATCCCATATTTCTTGGATGTTCTGCTCATGGTTTCTTAACAGTCTTGCTGAGCTGTCTATGTTCTTTTCAAGTTGAAATACTTTGTCTTCATTGTCTGATGTTCTATCTTCTAAGTGTTCTACTCTGCTGGTAGTATTCTCAATTGAGTTTTTAAGTTGGTTTATTGCTTCCTGCATTTCTAGGATTTCTGTTTGTTTGTTTTTTATGACCTCTATCTCCCTGTATAGTTGATCTTTTGCTTCCTGGATTTGTTTGTGTAATTCATTGTCGAAGTGATCTTTCATTGTCTGATTTTGCTGTCTAATGTCTTCCTTGAGACTCCAGATCATCTGAACCATGTATATCCTGAATTCTTTATCCTACATTCCATCTGCTGCAGCTGTTACCTCTTCTAAAGTTGAGTTGACCTGCATTGCTTGTGGTCCTTTCTTTCCTTGTCTTTTCATACTGCTTGCGTTTCTTTCTGCTTGGTGAAACTGTTGTGTTTTTGAAAATTTTTTCCCCCTATATATTTATATTGCTCTTGTATAGTTGAAACTTCCCTCTGGCAGGGTCGGGCGGCGGTCTGCCTACCTTGCAGGCGTGGGCGGCGGCTCTGCTCTGCCCCTCCTCCAATTGGTGTGACGTGTGTACCACGCCCGCGGACCCCTGGGCCTGTTCTGCCGGTCGGTCGCATGTCTGCCTACCTTGCAGGCGCGGGCGGCGGCTGTGCTCTGCCCTTACTCCAATTGGGGTGACGTGTCTACCACGCCGGCAGGCCACCAGGCCTGATCCGCCGGTCGGTTGCAGGTCTGCCTACCTTGCAGGCGCGGGCGGCGGCTCTGCTCTGCCCCTCCTCCAATTGCTGTGACTTGTCTACCACACCCGCGGACCGCTGGGCCTGTTCCGGGCATGGACGAAGGCTCTGCTCTGCTCCTACTCCAATTGGGGTGATGTGCCTACTGCCCCGGCTGGCTGCTGGGCCTGTTCCACCGGTCGGTTGCAGGTCTGCCTACCTTGAGGGCACGGGCGGCAGCTCTGCTCTGCCCCTACTCCAAATGGGGTGACGTGTCTGTTGCACCGGCAGGCCACTGGCCTGTTCCACTGGTCGGTCACAGGTCTGCCTACCTTTCGGGTGTGGGTGGCGGCTCTGCTCTGCCCCTACTCCAATTGGGGTGACGTGTGTACCACGCCGGCAGGCCGCTGGGCCTGATCCGCCAGTCTGTCGCAGGTCTGCCTACCTTGCGGGCGCGGATGGCGGCTCTGCTCTGCTCCTACTCCAATTGGGGTTACGTGACTACCATGCTGGCGGGCCGCTGGGCCTGTTCCGGGCGCGGGCGGCGGCTCTGCTCTGCCCCTCTGGCTTGATGACAAAGTGAGAGAGACTCGGGTGTTTGTGACTCACTTTCTTTACCAGGAGGCCAACTGATTCTGTCGCCGCTGGTATTGATGAAGTTCTCTCCTCTGCAGCTTTCTGATGACATCAGATCTCTGCCATGTTGGTATCCTATGCGAATGGCAGCATTTCGTTCCCTTTGCCGGGTGACCAAAGCGACGGGTGAGTCCTGACCGGCCCTCACAAGCCCCGTCTCAGTCCTGTTGCCACTGCCTATGAAGGCTCAGTTGGTATTTACTGCCACAGTATTCAGCAGGACCCGGACCGAGAAGCAGTTTCCGCGGCTTCTTTATCCCTGGGCCAGAGCAGTTCCGGGAGCCGGAATTCGTCCCCTCCGTGCTCAGTGTATGTTCTGTTAGGAGCAGGCTCCAAGAAGCAGTTTCCGCGGGTTATTTAGCACTGAGCCTGAGTAATTTGTCTGCGAGCCATAGGCGAATGGCAGCCTGAAATTACCTGTTCTATGGTTAAATGAGCTGCGATCAGTCGAAAACAGGGATGGTGACGTCAGCTCTCCAAGATGGTGGCCGCTGGCTTCCTCTGTGGTCTGACCGGTGTGGAGAACCGAATTGGACCACTTCCTTCCCCCGTCTCAAACCCAGAATTCAGCACTGAGTATGGTGATTGCACAGCTGGCAGAAGCCCGCAGAAACTGTAGCGCTGTATCTTTGCGTTGCTATCTCCTCGTTTCCCAGCGCGCGCCGCAGACTCTAGCCGCGGGGCGATTTGCTGAATAAGCAGCATGACCCTCCGTGCGGACAAATCTCTCGTGTTTGAGCCCCCGTAGCTGATCCTCGTGCGATGGAAATCCTTCCTCTAGGTTTTGGAGCACCCCAATTTTGCTGGAAATTCCTAACAAGATAGCTTTTAGCCGTTCTAACTCGTCATTCTCCCGCACAGTGACGCGGTACACGGGGGTAATGCTCTCCCTTCGCCGCCATCTTCCCGCTCCCAGGGAGTATCTTTCTGCCTTGTCCTAGGCAGAGTTATCTGCCCTTGTGTACGCACCCACCATAGGAATAACGTAATCCAGACTTTGGGGATGGTAGAAGATCCCAGAAATGACTGTCTCTCAAATTAACAACTCCCAACAGAGAACAGCAGAATGTAGCCTTTGAATTATCTCTTTCAAAGTCCCCTGTTCCTGCTGATAGGCAGAGTCACAGCTCTGGGGCAGGACTCTGCTGTGTTTCTACTTTGCAAGTGAAACAGTAAGGCTTTTTTTTTTTTTTCTAAAAAAGCAATCAGCTCATGACCTGAATAGACATTTCATAGAGTCTGTACTAATGACCAACACATATAATAAAAAATTCTCAACATAAGGGGAAATGGAAATCAAAACTACCATGAGATATCATCTTACTCCATTTAGAATGATTATTATCAGAAAGAGAAAAAATAACAATTCCTATTTAGAACATGAAGAAAGGGGAACTCTTACACATTGTTGGTGGGAATATAAATTAGTGCAGTTATTATGGAAGCAGTATGCAGATTCTTTAAAAAATTGAAAAATTAAACTACCATATGTAACCAGTATGTGTACTCCCATGTGTACTGCAGCATTTTTTATAATAGGCAGGATATAGAATCAACTTAAGTGTTCATCAACAAATAAAATGCGATACATATACACAATGGAAATGATTCAGCCGTAAAGGATGAAATTCTGTCATTTGTGACAACATGAATGGATCAGGAGGACATTATGTTAAATGAAATAAATTAGGCACAGAAAAACAAATATTGCATGATCTCACTCATATGAAGAAGGTGTAAAACTTTATCTCATAAAAGTTGAGAGTATAATAGTGGTTACTATGGAATATAAGGGGGAGGAGTTGGGGAGAGATTGATCAATGGTACAATGTATACTTAGGTAGGGGGAATAAGTTATAATGTTCTATGGTACAGTACAGTGAATATAGTTAACAATAATGCTTTATGTATCTCAAAATATCTAGAAGAAAGGAGCTTGAACGTATTTACCATAAAAGAATGATGAAAATTTAAGGTGAGAGTTAAGGCCAATCAGAGTAATTTGATTATTACCGTATGATTTATATACATGGATCAAAATGTCCCATCATATCCTATAAATATGTAGAATTATAATTTATCAAACAAAAAATATGAATGTTGTTACTCCAAATCATGCTAATTTTGTATTACAAAGTGATCTTCAAAAACATTAGACTTACTTGACAAAAACCCATGTAATTTAATGACAATATCCAGTAAGCACTTCTTTTTTCCTGTCTGGCTTCTGTCCTTCCTGAAAGCAGTAAGACCCACTGATTTAATAGCAATGGGTAATGTAGGACATCTTAAGGCAATATGATTTAACAAAATGAAAGGTATGTTGGTTGAGGCCTGGGGCTCATTGTTAGAGTAGATGACCCTGGATTTGATCCCAGCACTGCACACACACACACACACACACCCACACACCAGATATATTGATTGAATGTTTTAAAAATATTATCTATCATATGTTTGCTCTTGAATATGGACTGGAGGGTGTGAAAGCTTAAAATTGGATATGACCCTCTAAAACAATATGGGAACATGAATGTAGAAAGACATTGAAGGTTATTTGACCAAAAATTATGATAGTGCCAACTGCACTATCTATGCAGTGCATATGATGGAGTGTCAACTGCATCAAGGAAGAAAGATGATAATGTGGAGGTAACAAAATATGCCCAATGTTTCAAACTTCAAGACACTGAAGAGAGAGCTATTTAACAAAGGTCTTCCAGATAAAAAGAGTTACAAAGACAAGCCAACAGATTGGTAGGAAGTAAGCACTGAAACAATGGGTGCTGTGTAATCAAAGACAGCCTTGTTTGATCCTGCTCTGGTAGTGGCTAAAATAAATTTATTTCTTTTTATTCTTTTTTCATTTTGGGAGTGAATTCATGGGCACTCTATCTTTGAGCTACCTCCCCAGATTTTTAATTTTTTAATTTTGAGACAGGATCTCTTTAAGTTGCTGAGGGCCTCACTAAGTTGCTGAGACTAGTCTTGACCTTATGATCCTTATGCCTCATTCCCCTGAGTTGCTGGGATTGCAGATACGTGCCACCGTACTGGGCTTACAATCAGTTTCTCAAAACAGAGAACATTTGATATGGAAACAGGAAAGGTAAGTAAAGTCCTATAAGAATAGAGTGAAATTCAAATTAAGGCTACAGAAAAGGTTAAAATGAAGTCTTGCTGCCTTCTGAGATGGCTGATAGCCATAGAGTCCATTATGGAAACTAAAGTTCTCACATTCTGGAAAGATGGTCTCAAGGGTCTATGTAGGATCTAATGGGGGAAACAAATCTGTATAGGGAGACTGGCAGCAAAATGTGGTGAAAAGGAGGGGGAGCTTTTGAGTCAAGCACAGGTATAAACCTTAGTTCTATGACTTACTAGCTACATAACCTTAGGCAAAATGTTTGTTCTCCCTGAGCCTCACTGCAAAATGGGGATAATAATATTTACCCCACATAGTTTTTAGGTGATTAAATGATATAACATCTGTAAGCACATAGCAGGTATTCAGTGTATGATATCTTATTTAGTGGGATGTAACAACATTTTTATTTAATTAATTAATTTGGTACTGGGGCTTGAACCCAGGTATGTTTCAACACTGAGCTACATCCCCAATCCTTTTTTTTTACACTTCATCCTCCTCATTTTATACTTTAAATCTCATAATTTACATATTTTTATATCTTATACCCCTTCAAATATTATTATAGCTATCATTATTTAAATAGCTTTGTCTTTTTTTATTTCTTACATACATGACAATAGTGGAATGCATTACAATCATAATTATCCATTCACAACACCATTTTTAGTAACTCGTATATCAAGTATGTTCACTCCAAATTATGCCATTATACATGAGCTCTCTTATTATTATTATTATTATTTGCATTACAATTCTTAATACACTTGATACTACAATTTATCATATCTCTGATTGTATATAAGGTATGTTGACACCAAATTCACATCTTCATACATGTATTTTGTATAATGATGAGGGTCTTCTTCCACCATCCATGCTATTCTTCTTCTCCCTCCCTTTCCCTCCCACCCCTATTTCCTATTTAGAGGTAATCTTCCTTCCTTGCTCTCCCTCCCAACCCCATTTTGAGTCACCCCCCCTTATATTAGAGAAGACATTCGGCATTTTTTTGGTGGGGGGATTGGCTAACTTCACTTAGCATAATCTTCTCTAATGCCATTTTACTTTTTATTTTGTAAAAAGGTCTCTCTATGATGCTGAGGCTGACTTCCAACTTGTGTTCCTCTTGCCTCAGCCTCCCAAATCACTGGGATTACAGGTATGTGCCACTGCACTCAGCAACAACAATGTTTTTAAAAGGGAGATAAGTAATGTCAGAAGCTGAATCCCACTGGCATTTTGGAACGTTAGCAGCAGTCTCACACACTTGAGAGAGGCAAGATGAGCAGTGTGCCTCATCCTCACGACATGTAGCTGACTTGGGCTTGAGATATTGCAGAAAACGCTCATGAATGCAGTAGAAAGGATACTCATTAGGGTGAATAAGTAAAAGCCATTTGATCTCTAGGAAATCATGACTTTATCTTCAAACCATAATGGGGTATATAAAAGGTACCCTGCACATACATGTTGGCACTTTGCAATGTCCAGCAGGATGCCCCCCTTCACTTGTCTACTGCCATACTGAACTTCCTGTTTCTTAAACATCCTAAGCCGGTTACCACCTTGGTGTTTGTTCACCCACTGTTCTCTCTTCCCCAGGACAACACATGACTTGTTCTTTCACTTTTTTTCAGGTCTTTGCTTAAATGTCACCATCTTAGTGGTGTTCTCCCTGAGCATCATAATTAAAGGTGTCCCTAGAACTCCTTACTTCCCTTTCTTGCTTATATTATTTCTCCCATATCACTTTTTACTATCTAATATACTGCCTAATGTCAGTTCCACAAGGGCAGATTTTTACCTTTTAAAATAATTTTTTTAGTTGTAAATGGACAAATACATTTATTTATTTATTTATTTTTATGCAGTGCTGAGGACCGAATCCAGTGTCTCACACATGCTAGGCAAGCACTTTACCACTGGACCACAACCCCAGTCCCAGATTTTTACCTTTATTGTGCAGTGCTGTATCTTCAGTGCTATAAAGAGTACTCATACAATATAAGTGTTTAATATTTTTGAAAGAATAAATGATTTTGTTCAATGTCAGTGAAATCACATGCCTGGGGTCAATGGCCAAGAAAACTGAAATAAAGGGGGTTGGAAAGGGAAATGAATGTGAAACAAGAAGTGAGGCAAATCCTCTCACAGAGTTCCTTGCTCTATGCATTGCCTGTAGACCCAGTGATAAGATCCACAGATCAGTGGAAATTTTAAAAAGAAAGAGTTGATTTCCAGTTACATGAGGCCAATTCAGGAAATCTGGTCCATGTTTCAAATTCACTTTTACTTTGATTTCTTCTCTAAAAACTTGGCATCCTACACTGAAGTAAATGTCTACTGGGTTTGGGAGTTACATTCTCCCTGGCCTAGTTCAGTATCCAGAATAACTAGTTCAGTATCCAGAAACAACTGTTATTATTAGAGAAGGCAACTGTGTTAGCTTTACCTGTAAATATAGCAAATACCTGAGAGAATCAATTTATAGAAAGATATAAGCTTATTTTGGCTCCCAATTTCAGAGGTTTTAGTCTGTGACTGGTTGGCCCTACTGCCTTGGGCCTATGGCAGCAGCGTGTTGCAGAACAAAACTGCTTACCTCATGACTGGTGTGTGAGTGTGTGTGTGTGTGTGTGTGTGTGTGTGTGTGTGTGTGAGAGAGAGAGAGAGAGAGAGAGAGAGAGAGGCAGACAGAGAGACACAGAGAGAGAGAGGCAGAGAGACAAAGATGAAGAGGAAGAGTCCGGGATCCCACAATCCCTTTCTTCTAGGGCTTGCCCACAGTGGCCTAAATACTTCCCACTAGACCCCACCTCTTAATGGTTACACACCTCCCATTAGCACTGCAGGCTGGGGGATATCCCATGTCCAAGATATAATGGCAATAATTTCCTTATCGAGGAATTCATATTACCTGGGCCCACTTTCTGTGCTAGGACCTTGAAACTTCTGCTTTTCTGTGCCTGAATTACAGAATTAAGGAGTTTTCCTAGTTCTTTAGTGGGACCCACTCTGGTAAGGACCTGCCTTAGCCAACCACATAGCTGATGTGACTATAGCTGGCAAGAACAACAGATGAAAGGCAGATAGGTTTCAAGATAAATAAAGAGCAAGCTTAAAAAGCAGGAGCCCAAATTAGTGAAACAAAGCATAAACCTATCAACATGGTGACTCAAGTGAGAAATGTCAGTACATGATATGAAAAGGTGGAAGAAGAATCAGCCAGAGTTATTGGCTATTATTTGCAGGGGAAAATCATGCTGACAAAATTAGTTCATGGGAATAAACATGTCAGAAAATGAAGGACCATCCTGGGAATTGTATCATTAGGAAATTATAGACCTAATCAAGAATGTTCTGATTCCAGTTCCCTGTTCACTGCACGACTCCATTTACTGTGCTAGGCCTGCCAGGGTGGGCCTTTGACATGGTCCTCAGGAATCAGTCAGAAGACAACTTGCCAAGAGAAAGAGAGGCTGGATGTGATCAACACCAAATTTTTGGATGTTTTCAAGTTTTATGCTTCAAATTTAAGAAAAGAAAGGATAGTAAATGGGATTAGTTTCCAACTCACCACACCATATGGCAGCACTGTCTCAAAAAGTGTCATAGAAGAGCCATTTTCAGCCAATGTTACAAGAGAAAAAATAGACTTTCTGAGTCAGATCAAACAGATCAAAGTTATGAGGGTTAAGGATGACAAAAATCACAATTCAAATATTGAAGAAAGGTGAACACCTGAAAGGTGTCTCACATGCTATCAAAATGGTAGATGAAGTAATCAAAGGATAGCTGGATTAGGACTGGAGAGTACTGACTTAAGGAATTTATAAATGCTGCTTATGTGTTTATTATTGAGTTTGCTCCTGGGAAATTTATAAATATAAATCTGTATCATAAGGCTGGGAGTGTAGGTCAGTGGTAGAATGTATAGGCCCTGGATTTGATCCCTGGCACAAAAAATAAATTAAAAAAAATAAAAATAGGGCTGGGGTTGTGGCTCAAGGGTAGAGTGCTCACCTAGCATGTCTGAGACCCTAGGTTCAATCCTCAGCACCACATAAAAATAAATAAATAAAGGTATTGTATCCATTTATGACTAAAAAATAAATATTAAAAAATTAAAATAAAATAAAAATTAAAAATCCATATTATAAAGGAAAGAGTTGGCAACCTGTTCCTTGGTTGTGGTTCTACCCAGCAAGCTACAAATCATAGAAATGGGTTTAAACCACTGACCTCAATTAAAGCAATGTTAACATTGGAATGTGAAGCTGGCATATTAACATTATTTTCAATTCCTTCATCTTTTCTGTGTGCTAGGGTTTCTGAAAGGGGTGTCAGGGGGCGGTGGGAGCAGGTTTCTTTAGACACCTATGCAGGGAAGATCCTGTCCCTCAAATGAATTTCACATTCTGAAACCAGCTCCACATCATTTAGACAGAATGTACTGAAGTGCAGAGTAAATTGTTCATTGACAATCAAAAAATAATGAAAATGATTTTTGGAAACAACACTGTTTAATAATAGTATGGTGTGGGGAAAGAACATTGGCTTGGGAATCTGAGTCAATTTTGTTCCTAGGTCTGCTGCTGCCATGCATAGCAGAGAACCAACACACAATGTCCCTCCTGAGCCTAAATTGCCATGACAAGATCAAAACAAAACAAATAAACCCCCCCTACATTCCCACAGAATGCAGGATGGAAGCCATCCAAATGACAAAGACTTTGCATGATTCTTGTACCCATATCCTACTTGTGCTAAGTAATATTATGGGTGAAGTATCCCTCTTCCTACTTTATTAGGAATCTTAGACTATCAATTTTCTGTTACCTTTTATCTTCAATTTCCCCTGGTCTGCTGACTCACTCTCATCACCATTTAAAAAGACTCCATTTCTCTCATCTTAATAAATCCTGCCAAGATCCCACATGTCCCTTCCATATCATTGAACTGTTCAGTCCCTTCCATATCACTGAACTGTTCAGCATGGAAGAAATAATCTATTGATGTAATGAATCTAAGTTAAAAAATAAAAACCTATAGTTCTAAATCTGAATATGAGAATAATAGCTCTTATTATCCAAATTGAAGAAAGATTTTCTTATCATTTCAAGCTCCAAATAGTAACCCCAAATCACTAATATGTATTTGTGTGTGTGTGTGTGTGTGGTTTTTGGTTTTGCCTACTAGGTTTTGCACATGGTAGTCAAGCATACTGCTACTTAGCTACATCCCCAGCCCTTTTCATTTTGCTTTGAGACAGGATCTTGCTAAGTTGTTCAGTCTGGCCTCAAATTTGTGATTCTCCTGTCTCAGTCTACCAAGTAGCTGGGATTGCATGCATGTGACACAAGACCTGGCTCTGATATGGTTTTAAACCAATAAAAGTAATGGTGAAGTTAGAAGGTGGAGCTGCTTAGATGAGCATGATTGGTTTCCTCTGTATTTTCCCATGATTCTTTTGTGGCTCATGGTACATTTACTTCATCCTGTGTGTTGAAGCTTTTGCATCACTGTGTCCAAAATACCCTATAAGAACAACTTAGAAGAGGGAAGTTTATTTGGGCTCATGGTTCCAGAGGTTTAATCCATGGTCAGAGGAGTCCATTGCTCTGGGCCTAGGGTTAGGTAGGATATCGTGGCAGAAGGGCAAGTGGAGAAAAGCTGCTTCATTCATGGTGGCTAGAGGGTAGAGAGAGGGAAGGGAGAGGGGCTGCAGGGAAGATGAATAGATTCCAAGGCATGCCCCAATAACTCATCTTCTCCAGCCATGCCCCACTACCTGCAATTACCACCCAGTCCATTCAGACTAGAATGGACTGATTAGGTTATACATCTCATAGTCTCATCATTCACCTCTGAGTATTCTTGCACTAGTGCAGGAGCTTTGGGGGATGCCTTATATCCAAACCATGACACTTTGTGATTAAGAATTGTGTGGAAGGAAATGAACAGGCACTTTACAGAAGCAAAAATAGTCAACAAATATATGAAAAAATGTTCAACATCTCTAGCAATTAGAGAAATACAAATTAAAACTACACTGAGATTTCATCTCACTCCAGTCAGAATAGCAATTATCAAGAACTCAAGCAACAATAAATGTTGGTGAGGATGTGGAGGAAAAAACGATACACTCATACATTGCTGGTGGGACTGCAAATTGGTGCAACCACTCTGAAAAGCAGTATGGAGATTCCTCAGAAAACTTGGAATGGAACCACCATTAGACCCAGTTATCCCACTCCTTGGCATATACCCCAGAGACTTAAAATCAATATACTATGTGACATGGCCACATCAATGTTTATAGCAGCTCAATTCATAATGGAACCAACATAGGTGCCCTTCAACAGATGAATGGATAAAGAAATTGTAGTCCATATAACAATGAAATATTACTCAGCCATAAAGAAGAATGAAATTATGGCATTTGCAGGTAAGCGGATGGAACTGGAAAATATCATGCTCAGTGAAATAATCCAATCTCAAAAAACTAAAGGCCTAAAGTTCTCTCCGATATGCAGATGCTAACACATAAAGGAGGGTCGTGGAGGGAAGAACAGAAGTTCTTTGAATTAGACAAAGAGGAATGAAGGGAAGGGAAAGAGGATGGGAATAAGAAAGACAGTAGAATGAATCAGACATAACTTTACTATGTACATATATGAATGCATGACAAGTGTAACACTAAACCATGTGCAACCACAAGAATGGGAAGTAATACTCCATGTATATGTAATATGACAAAATGCATTCTACTATCATGTATAACTAAAAAGAACAAAAAAAGTATATATATTGTGGTTCATGGAACTATAGGGTAATGAGACCCATTTTTCTATATGACAAATACATTCACAGAAGAGTTTATATGTTTTGCTCTGAGGTAATATTTGTACAACAGAAAACCTGGAGTGGTTCCCAAAGCATCAATATGTTAGTCTGTGCCAAATAACAGCTGAAAAAACATAACCAATGTAATCAAAAAGCCAATTTGAAGGCAGCATATTAAGTATATCCTGATTGTGTAGAATACCATGTGTATTCTCTTATTAACTGTTAATTGAAATCCATACATCTACTTGAAAATCAAAGGTATAGGCATATGTTTAGATATTTGATTTTAGCATCACATTCCAATAAGGGCTTTAATTTAATAATGAATACTCTAAATTCTTATGTCATGTGATCTTCTGCCTCAATGCCACTGATTTGCAGGCAACACATATTTTTCATAACTAAACACATTTGAAAATTTTGGCATGGAGAAGATGATCTATTTTCCTCTTGATGAGTGATCAAGTACAATGGCTCAGAAATACACATTTCCATGGACTGGGCATGTTGCTTGGTGCTAGATCGTGTGGATGTGTGAGGCAGAGTTCAATTCCTAGTACTAAAGAGAAAAAAAAAGAGAAAGAAATACCCAATCCCAGATTGTATTCCAGAAAATACATGAACTCAGAATGGGGAGTTTCTTATTCATTTTCCCACCTATTGCATTTGCATTATTTTTTCTAATTGCCTCTACAAAGGTTGTGATATATTGCCAAAACGTTTCAATGTGGTATCAACTACATTATAACTACATAGTGGGTTTTTTTTTTGGGGGGGAGGGGAGTAATGAGAATTGAACCAAGGGTCCAATGCAGGCTAGATAAATGCTGTACCATTGAACTATACCCACAACCCTTCTTATTTTACTTTTGAGACAGGGTATTGTTAAATTGCTTTGCCGCACGACCAGCACGCTAGCTTCATACTAGAGATTTGAAGCATAGAAGTTAACTAGTGAGATCAAAATAAACACACAAAACTCAATTTACCTTTTTCTTTGACCAGGTCTGAGACGGCTCTCCCCTCTGGCTCCTGCCTCGAGCCACCCGGTGGGGCAGCGAGGTTTACACAGACTAGCAGGAGAGAGAGACAGGGCATGCTAGAGAGTGGCCTTTTATTGGGGGAACAAGAAATTCAGGGGAAAATTCCATCCAATGAAGGTTGAGGGGGACAGCATTCCAAGGTCAGGGTCAGTGATTGGTCTCAGGGTCAATGGTCAGTCACACCCCCACACGGATGGGCTCTCGCACCTAGAAAGGGTGGGGATTAGTTCCAACACAGTTTAGCCAGAATACCTCACACTCAATCAGGGAGGTGCCCAATCACCTGTGAGAATGGCTTCCCACAAATTGCTAAGGCTGGCCTTGAACTTGAGATGTTTCTGCCTCTCCCAGAGTAGCTGGGATTATAGGTGTGCACCAGCATGCCCGGCTATCATGTATCATTTCAACTTGCAATGGTAATTAATACATTGTCAAATGGGAATGACTATGTATCATAGGGTAGAATTCAGTTCAGGAGAAAAAGAATTACAAAAAAAAAATACTAAAGCCATGTGACTAAATCACTTCATATATTCCATAAAAATCTGGGAAAATCTTGATTAATTAGGAATGAAGCAAAATCATGAATCCAGAGATTTAACAGGATTTGTAAAGCCCAAACTAGTTTTTAGGGTATTTTGATACAGATACTAAGAGTTTTATTGTGTGTGATTTTTACTTCAGTGTCAAGCAGTTACTGTTACAAGAAGAAATTCAGTTCCAACACTTCTTTAAGGATAGGATGAGACAAAAAATTATCAACTGGGGCTGGGGTTGTGGCTCAGTGGTAGACTGCTTGCCTCACATGTGTGAGGCATTGGGATCAATTCTAAGCACCACATGTAAATAAATGAATAAAATAAAGGTCCATCAACACTAAAAAATATTTTTAAAAATCAAGACATCTTGGTTTCTGTTTATAATAAAAGCTGTTTTAAGTCTGAAGGTTTAGCTGAGTGGCAGAGCAGTTTCCTACCAAGTGTGAGGCCCTAGGTCCTATCTCCAGCACCACAAAAAATAAAAATAAATCAAAATTATTCATACAGTCTTTGGATGTTTAGTATTTTCCTCTGTGACTTTCTGTTCATATGATATTAACTTCCTCAATCAGGCTTCGTGAGAATGGCCAGGTTAGTACGGCCTATAGCTCAACTTACCATAGGAGGATGATCAGGAAGGTAGAGAGTCAAGGTCAGGAAGATCAGGTAAAAAG
The DNA here is from genome assembly GCF_021218885.2 of Marmota monax. Lineage (NCBI taxonomy): Eukaryota > Metazoa > Chordata > Mammalia > Rodentia > Sciuridae > Marmota > Marmota monax. The sequence goes on along the minus strand of NW_026694552.1, from coordinate 13,221,300 downwards.
TTACAGGAACCCAGCTGTAGGCATAAGGCTAACATGTAACACTTCTGTCTCCAGAAGTATTTGGACTGGGAGTCTTGGCAAGACTCTAGTTCTGTAGGAACTTGATGCCAAGCAGAAACTTTGAACATATAAGATTTTTTGTAGAAACTGGAGTGCAACCCAAGTGGCTTTATCAATAACAGCCACATCAGATTGCTATTACCAGAATGAAGTGCAGAAATAGAGCAAAACTGGCAAACAGATTGATTTTTATGGAAAATAGATACGAGGTAGAGTTTCTTAGCTAATCCTACCAGTAGGATTATGTGGCCCTGATTGTGTTGTTGGAGGTCTACTAGGCAGAATTAGGCAGATCATTGCTCACTAAATAAATCATCATTTGTTTAGGTTTAGTACAGGATTTGCAAACTATTGCCTGTTGCCTGTTTTTGTATGGCTCATGAGCTAAGAATGATTTTTACATGTTTAAATCCTTGAAAAAAACAAAAGAAGAAGAATATTTCATTACACATGGAAATTTTATGAAATTCAAACTTCAGGGTTGATAAAGTCTTGTTGGATCAGAGCCAAACTGACTTGTTTACATATTGACTGTGGCTGCTTTCATGCTAGAGTGGCAGAGTTGAGTACTTATGACAGTTACCACATGGCCTGCAAAACTTCAAATATTTGCTATCTGGACCTTTATAGAAAAAGGTTGCCAACTCTGCTTTAGTGTATAAAGTCTACCAATAAACAGAAATCTCATAGCTCAATATTTAAGGCTTGAGCACATTTAATTCTTTAAGAGTTACTTACAACTCTGGTAGAAATAAATACCATAGCTGAGAGAAGCCAGCAATCAATGAACTGGATATTTCTGTAAGTACTGGTAGAGGAATTGGATGAAATTGTGTAAGTGGCTTTCCCTAGCCCTCTCTGATAGAAGCTACAAGTACTCTGCCACCTACCTCTAGCAAGCCAAATTCTGCCTAAAACCAGGAGAATATTAGGCATTCCCTTCTGAGAGTATAACTATTGTCTGAGGTCCTGTATGTCTGATGTGTGCTCACTAAACTGCCTTCTTTTCTCTGAATTGCCAATGTTGGGCTATGGTTTATGATTGGCATTTTACCTTGCCTTTCTGATTACAGTTATAATTTCTACATTGAGGCTAGGCCTTATCTGACTTCCAGTCTTATTGGTCAGGATCCTGATTCTCTAAGAAATGCTTTCCCCTCTCAATGCTTCTGAGAGATGGATATTGCTCTACATAGTTTCCTCTTTTAGCTGGTATCATGCTCTAACACAAACAGACCACTCAATACCAGGTCTTGCCCTCAAATATTTAGTCCTACTGGTTTCCATTACCCCATGTCTAGGACCTGATTATCCCTTTAATAAAGCCCAACTGCATTTTTTTTTTTAATTTGGGCGATTGAATCCGGGACAGTCTACCACTGCACTACATCCCTAGCCCTTGTTAATTTTTATTTTATTTATATTGAGACAGGGTCTCAATAAATTGCTGAGGCTAGCCTCAAACTTGCAATCCTCCTGCCTCACCCTCCAGAGTTACTGGGATTACAGGTGTGTGCCACTGTGCCCAGTTAAGTGTGCCTTATCTTTTGAACTCTGATTGGACATGCCAAACATATTCTTGAGGGTATATTGCTACAACCAAGTTAGTCCATGAGATTTCAGTCTGGCCTTTTGTGAAATTTTTTCCTACCCCTTTCCTCTTCTATCTGCTGAGGTTCCAGCATGCATTACGGCTGAGTACATATTGATTATAATAGCCAATTGATTATGAACAATTAGAGCTAGAAAAAATCTTAGGATTTACTGAGGAGAAGACCAGTTTGGAGGTCTGTAAGGGGGAATATACATTTTGACTGACTCTAACAGCTGAGGAATTAAGTAGCTTCACATACTCTAAGAGATAAATTGAAAATAAAAAATTAAATATAGTAAAATGTCTTCAATGAGCCAATTATGAATTTATTTACTTTTGGTCCATTATAAAAAAAGCCAATAAAGCAAAAATGAGAGAAAATAAAAATGACTATGGTAAATCTGTCCATAAAAAGGGAAAGGACAAAGAGGAAACAGAAACCCATAATCTGAGGCCATATGCAAATAGGATTAGTTTTGCCAAGAAATCCCATGGCCTACCACTGCACGTGCCTGTGTCATTTCTGTTGTCTCACAGACTCTGTGATTAGTTTAATGCTTAAATCTTTCACAAGGAAAATCTCCAAATAAAATCTCAAATTTTACTTGTTCAGTTACATTCCAATTTAACGACCAGAACAGCACAGATACTGACCAATGGGAAAGGATTCCAGCTTTTCACCAGTCCCTCCTCTATTTATAGAAGCTATATGAAAATAAAACTGAGGCACTGATGGCAATTTCCCAAGGCAATCAGTGAAAAGTCCCTTGCTATCACAGGAAAGTGGTGGTGGAGGTGGGATGGAGGTGGGGATTTGTATGGAGTCCATCTCCCCTGTTAATTATTCAGAACCATTTCCCTGTAGGGCCACTGTCCATATCTTGTGTGTGACTGCTGAAGCAGACCACAGTATAGCAAGTCCAACCAGTTAAGCAATCATAAAGATCAATGCATTTTTCCTCTGAGTCCATTCTCCTGTGAATGGTCACTAGATCATGAAGATGGTTGAATTGATTTGGTCAATCATGCCATAATGTTCTGTGTAGCTATCACACATCTTTTTTTACATTTGTTTGTAACAGCCCACGCCCTGCTCTGTCACTTTTTTTTTTTGAGGGTGTGGAGGGGGTACTGGGGACTGAACTCAGGGGTATTTTACCACTGAGCTTTTTAATTTTTATTTTGACACAGGGTCTCACTAAGTTGCCAAGGCTGGCCTCAAACTTGTGATGCTCCTTCCTCAGGCTTTTGAGTCATGGGATTATAGGCATGTACCACCATGACCAGCAACTTTGTCACTTCTTAATATATGAAGAACTTGATAGCACTTGTCTGGTTAGTATAGCATAAGTGTATAGTGCCTACAACATAGTAGGCACTACAGATATTTGTTGCCTAGCATTTAATGACTACCTGTACAAGTCATAGTAGAATAATATAGGTATTATTTTGGAAGTAGAGTATACTTTAGATTATGCCGCAGTCTGGCTGGGCACAAATCACAAGCCACTCAAGCAGGAACAAACTTTATTTCTGAACTCCACAAGCACACTCCACACACGCTCCCCGGGAACTCTCCCGAACGCCACCCACACGGCTCCTTCAGGAACACACCACACACCAACTAGAACTCCTACCACCGGAACTTCCAACCAATGTGAACTCTTCAGGAATCCCCGCGAGAGCTCAACCGGAACTCATCAGGAACTCCGCAAGAACTCAAAAGTCATCATCTTAATGGCTCGCTGGCGTCACCTCTCAACCACTACTTCTGGCAAAAATGCCATGTGTCATCCCGACTCGGCTGTGGCCCTCAACAAGATTAGGCCAATGTTTCTTAGCAGTGGATAATTTTGCTACCTTCTCCTAGGGGGCATTAATTGGCAATGTCTGAAGATAGTTTTGGGTGTTACAACTGAAAACAGCAGTGCTTCTGGCATCTGCTGAGTAGGGGCCAGGGATGCTGCTAAATATCCTAAAATGCATAGGATAGACCTTCATTCTGGGGCTGGGGTTGTGGCTCAGCAGTAGAGCACTCACCTAGCACGTGCGAGGTTCTGGGTTCAATCCTCAGCACCACATAAAAATAAATAAATAAAATAAAAGTATTGTGTTCAACTACTGAAAGGATAAAAGAAACTGAAGTTAAAGACCAGGCATTGTAAAGCTTCTAAGCTGCAAAGCCTGAGTTAAAATGTAAAAGACCAGGTATTGTTAAGTTCCTATGCTACACTCAAAACCTGAAATTCCTGTAGCTGTTAGGACAATTCATGGGACTGCCCGGTAGATATTCCCCCTGACCATTTAGTTGTTAAATAACCTGGGCCCTGTGCAGTTTGGCACGTAGGCATTCAGGGCCCAAACCAATCAGTTTAAATGTGTACCCCGCTTTAGGACTAACCTATCACCCCCGCCCGACCTGTTTCCGCCAATGAATGTACTAATCATGTTCGAGAGTTGTTGTTCGATTTTCCCGTGCCTCATGATGATTTGCTCTGATGTATGCAAAGCCCCCGCCCTCCCCAAGAAGTGTACTTAAGCACTGCTTAACCCCTGCTCGGGGCTCTTGGCCGCTCTCCCTTCTTGAGTGAGCACGGAGCCCCAGCATGCTGGATCCTCAATAAACCCCCTTTTGCGGTTGCATGAGTCGGTCTCTTGGTGGTCTCTTCCTCAGTTGTTCGCCGGTCCCTTACACTAAAACTAAGAAAAATATCAAAAAAAAAAAAAAATTCTGTCCAAAACATCAAGAGGCCAAGATTGAGAATTGCTGGATTAGGGAGATAATAGATATGGAACACTTTGTCTCTTAAAATGTAGATGAGGGGAGGTGAACAGGCAGGACACAGAGGAATTTAAGGATAGTAAAATTTCCATGTACAATACTCTAATAGTGGATGCATGTCATTATATGTTTGCCAAAATCTATAGAATGCACAGCACCACAAGTGAACCCTAATGTATACTACAAACTCTGGGTGATAATGACATGTCATTGTAGGTTGGTCAGTTCTGACAAATATGCTACACTAGTGCAGGATGTTGATAATGTGGAGGCTGTGCAAGGCTGGGGTGGGAAGCAGAAGTATATGGGATCTCTCTGTACTTTTTTTTCGGAACTTAAAACTCCTCTAAAATTAAAATATTTTTAATAAAGGAAATGAAGTAACTGGAAACAGAATTTTGGTTTTCAAGAATTTGGTTGCCTTATTCTGAGAAATTTTGGAAGAAGCTAGACTCATTGTGTGAGATTTACTTTAGGCTTTAAAATGACAAATGTTGTGACATATTTTCTTTAATTATCTTTTACATGTAGATTTTTTTGTACTAGAGATTGCATTCAGGGGTATTTGACCACTGAGCCACATCTCCAGTCCTTTTTGTATTTTTTTATATTGAGATAGGGTCTCATTAAGTTGCTTAGGGCCTTCTTTAATTGCTGAGTCTGGCCTTGAACTTGCAATCCTTCTGCCTTCATCTCCTGAGCTGCTGGGATTCCAGGTGTGCACCACCATGCCTGGCCTCATGTAGTTTTAAAGAAAAAAATTATTTCATTTCCATTAACCATCTTAATTAAGACCAACTTCAAATTACACTTGTGGTACTCTCAAATGCGATTTTTTCCTATTCAGTACCAACTCCCATGACAGTTTTCTGACATTGAGCTTCTAAGCAGGCTTAGGAAACCTTATCATTTTCCTCCTTTATTACTAGCAAGGGAGAGCTGAAAAGGAGCTTCTAGTAGACCATGTTTTATGATGCACATGAGAGCAATTATAAATTCACTTACATCCAATATCAGGTTCTAAAAATTTCTGTGATGTGGGAAGGGAAGGAAGGGTGCTGGTGAGCTACTTTAGTCTGCAGCCTGCTAGACTTACTGGGAAAGATAGTCAGTACTAATCTACCACAGCCAAAATTCCATTCATAAAGCAAAGAGTAGCATGATCTATAAAAGTTGTTTCCAATAATAGCCTCAAGGAAATGAAAAATCACAACCAATCTTATTTTCAGCTGACACTTTGTGAATTACGGAAATATGAACATTATGAGGATTTTTAACATTTTCTGGTGTTCTCCTTTTTTCAGCCTTCAATGATTAAACATCAAGCACTGTAAAAACAAAGGCTAAGATGAACAATTTAAACTCATGAAAATGTGGGAAATGAGCAGAATAAGAGTAATGGCATATGTCCCAAGCTGTGTGTCCAACCTACTAAAATAACAGGGTATAGTTTAGCCAAGATTCAATGTTAACATTTAGAATTTAATGCTATTATCAGAGTCTATATGTCATTGTGACTTTTACGAAAAGATAAGATTTTTAGATTTTCATTTTTGCCAAGTTCAAATACTTAGCCTGTTATTTCATTCCAGGTATTTTTTTTTTTTACTACATAGAACCACAATCCATTATCACAGATACAGTTTATAAATAAGGAAAGCTGCATAGTTCCTCTGCTGATCTCCTCAAGGCCAGGAGTTACATCTTATTCACCCAACCTCATGATATCTATTTAGTGTAAACCTTGGCACCACAGGGCATGGTCAATGAATATTCAATATGACATTGAATTGAAAATCAGATTATAGGTAATAACAATAAATTAAATCCTGTACTTCATTTAAATTCCACATGTTTAAATTTTGAAATAAGAAAATACAGAGTTCTCATATCAGAATAAAACTGACTAAAATATGCTCTGCAGATGTCATTTTCTACTGGAAAGGAAATTATGATGAAGAAGTAACCTAACATTTTTATCATATGAATAATTAGATAGCTCACAGCACAGAACTCCATCAATGTGAAATCTATGTGGAATTTATAATCTCATGCTATATTTACCCAGCAATTCCCTAAATCGGTACTGTATGATTATCAAGATTAGCCCATTGTCTAGTCACCCATCCAATGCCAATCTAATTTGTTCAGTTATTTCTGACAACAAAATTGCTGAGATCAGCTGGATTACTGCCTAGAAAAACATTTTTCCATAATGATATTCAAACAATTCATTCAATAATTCCCAGTACTACTGACTGGTTCAGTACTTTAAATATTATAGAGAAGTAACTTTTTGTTCTTGTACATTTTGGGTGGGGAAATAAAGAGAGCTTTAATACCTGAAGTGATGTATGTGTAAGGGTAAAAGAAATTGAAGTTAAAGTGTAAAAGACCGGGCATTGTAAAGTTTCTAAGCTGCAAGCCTGAGTTAAAATGTAAAGGACCAGGTATTGTTAAGTTCCTATGCTACATGTAAAACCTGAAATTTCTGTAGCTGTTAAGACAATACTTGGAACCACCCAGTAAATATTTCCCCTGACCGCCTGGTTGTTTAATAACCTAGGACTCTGTGTGACTTTGCACGTAGACATCGCAGGGCCTAAACCAATCAGTTTGAATGTACTTCCCCCCTTAGAACTGACCTATCACTCCCGCCCTACCTGTTCCCTCCAATGAATGAACTAATCACGTTTGGGAGTTGTTGTTTGATTTTCCTGCGGTGTATGATGATTTGTTAAAGGAGACTGTGATGTATGTAAAGTCCCCGCCCTCCCCAAAAAGTGTACTTAAGCAGTGCTCAGCTCCTGCTCGGGGCTCTGGGCTGCTCTCCCTTCTTGAGTGAGCATGGAGCCCCAGCGTGCTGGAATGGATCCCCAATAAATAAATCCCCTTCTGCAATTGCATGAGTCAGTCTCTTGGTGGTCTCTTCCTCCGACGCTTCGCCGGACCCTTACATATGATAAAGAGATTTTTGCTTGTAGAGCTAGAGTGTGCCACACAGTTATCATTCCTTGTCTTTGGGGGAATCAACTTAATATCCATCCTGATATACAATTTAAAATCTCTATGACAGCTGAGCAAAATACACTCAAGGCAAACAATCGTAAGTTGTAACTTCACTCATATTTCTTACTTTACAGGGCTGGATTTTAGTCTTTCCCCCTTAGCTGTGGAAGGAAGAAAAAACTGAACTAGTTTTCTATCAATGCCTTCAGAAGTGATAACAATAACAATTCTGTAATTTGAATTTGTAGGGAACAAAGGATTAGTAGGTTCAGTGTTTTCTATATTCCTCCCAAAGGAATAAAAGAAACTTGATCTGAAAATTTTAAGTAGCTACACAAAGAATGATGCATTTGAAACTTAAATACCCAAACAACAATAATGAACCTGAGTGTAATTCACTTGAGGTGTAATTTGCACCTCTCTCCTTAAATGGAGACATTTTCATTTATATGAAGACAGTGAAAGGTTTGTTTGTTCTAATTCAGTCTTGCTTAAACTGTAGTTGTGCATAATAATCACCCAAGGATTTGTTATGGTCCATAACAGATTCCTGGTCCATACCCTGGCGATTCTGATGCAGAACTAGTATTTGAAATTGGAAACCTGCTCTGTCCTCAAAAGGATGTTTCTAAGGTTTTTTTTTTTCTTTATTGCAATATAATTCACTTACCAGACGAATTCACCCATCTAAAACATATAATTCCAAGTATTAAAGTATATTCACAATTGTGCAATCATCACAATCTAGTTTTAAATATTTTTAATCACTCCAAAAAGAATACCCACACCTTTTAATAGTCTTTGAAGACATACATACAGACCCTGGCAAACTAATCTGCTTTCTGTCCCTATAGATTTTCCTATTCTGTACATTTGCAATAAGTGAAATCATACAATATGTGGCATTTTTAAATCTGGCTTCTTTCACTTAACATAGTATTTCAAGTACCATCCGTTTTGGTAGATGTACCAGTATTTCATTCTTTTTTACTGACAAATAATTTTCCATTGTGGGAATGATATCCGGGATGAAAATCAATCAGGGTCCAGAAACACCAAAGCAAGCATAGAAAGTTTTATTTAAAGGATAGAACAGAGACAAACTTCTGCACAGAGAAGGATCTAGAACTGGTATCCAAGGAAGTGGGGGTGTCCTGCCCCTTTTATACATTTTAGAATTTCTTTGTTCTCATGGCCTTTTCCACCCCCATCCCGAGTACGTGACCACCATGACCAAAGTGACTCATGACCAAAAGGTGAGCCAAGGTGGAGTGATCCAAGGGCCAGAAGGAAGCCTCCCAGGGGTCCCGCAGTAAGGGAGCAGCACCCAAGGCATTCATTAATAGCCCCTTGAAGGGAGGAACAATCCCCTGGAGGCAAGTCACCTTGAGAAAAGGTTGCAGCAGCCCAGGACTCTGGCCCCTAGAGGCAGTCTCCACCTTCCCAGATCCAAATCAGCTTCCATCTTCCGATATGACCCATTCCACAATTTACACTAACTGCCTGTCATTTGTTCTTGCTTCAGATATACCACTTTATGTTTATCCTTTTATCACATGGTAGACATTTGGTTTTTTTTTTTTACTATTATAGATAATACCGTTTTGAACATTAATGAACTTATGTTTCTGTGTGGCATTGTTTCTATGTGTTTTTTATTATTATTATTAAGTTGAGGAGATATTTCTAGTCAAATACCCTTGGAAGTAGATATTGGTGGATGGTAAAAAAATGATGGCTGGAGTGACCCACTAAACCATTGGCTAGTGACTGGTGAAGTTTAAAAGTTTCCAGGAGAACTTCAATCATAGAATAGTTAACATTCTGTAGTGGACAGCTAGAGAACACAAAACAGAGCCCAAAGAAAGAATGCAATGTTTTACCCTCATTAATATAAGAAATATAGAAATGAGTGACTATAAGAAGCAAACCAGACCTCTATATAATGTCTGATCTCATCTGCCTTCTGATATGGTCAGTAGCATAGTTAATTATATGAGTTGAAAGTAATGGTTGGAAAATTAAAATGTGGTTCATTGTGCTAGAAAAATGTAAAGATGCTTAAGAGGAAACTGATTTCTTAGAACAAGAAATTAAGCTAAAAATAAAGAAATAAGAGAAGAGGAGAAATGCTGTTATGTTTTTCTCTCTTCCTGCACCTCCTGAAAATACAGTGTGCAGTTCCTACAAAGCCTAAGCTACACTGTGTCTTCTGTTCAACTCTGCCCTTCAATTCTTCCTTGTGTCATGTATGATGCTTAGGCCAAACTCTCTGAGTCAAACCATGCCTAGATATTCAACCTTATAAATAGTCTTTTAAATGCTTGAATGGACTAAATCTATGAAAAATGAGTACAGATATCAATCACATTGGTTTCAGTCCCAGAACGATCAGGAATGTAGGCTTTATTTTTCCTATAATTAAAAAAGCCCATAATAATGAATTTGATTTATCAGGGCCTTGTATAACCATGTTTCATAACCACTAACCAAATCAATGATTTAAAATTCACTGTCCCAGGCTGGGGATGTGGCTCAAGCGGTAGCGCGCTCACCTGGCATGTGCGTGGCACTGGTTCGATCCTCAGCACCACATACAAATAAAATAAAGATGTTGTGCCCACTGAAAACTAAAAATAAATATTAAAAAATTCTCTCTCTCTCTCTCTAAATAAATAAAAATAAAAATAAAATTCACTCTCCTAACTGCCTTAACCTACTGCAAAACAGCCATCTAGATTATCTACATAGACATGAATTTAGTTGTTTAAAAAAACATTTATTTTTAAAATTTCTCATTTTGAGTAGTATTGGCCAATCCTTAGTTTTTCTCCCAGACCTGGTTATATAGTTCTTTTATAGGCAAAGTAGGATATGGGGATTTTTTTCCCACTTATGAGATTTAGTGATAAGGAAGAAAATCTCTTTGTTGACTTATCATTCTAATAATCAGCAGTACTATATCAAAAGTAGATTTACACATGATCCTTGCTTCAAAAAGTCAATCCTCTCACTGAGAAAAGCATGGAAGAATTTGAGAATATCATAATATATTACACTATCTCTATCGAAGTAGATTTACACATGATCCTTACTTCAAAGAGTCAATCCTCTTACTGAGAAAAGCATGGAAGAATTTGAGAATATCATAATATATTACACTATCTCTGGCAAAGGAATTTAGCCATAGGAGAGATAAACGTGGGCTCAAATAAAGATGACATCATGGATAAAGTAAGATTTAATCTGGATCTAAATTTGGGGGGGATTTGATCAGAATAAGGGGAGAACATTTCTGGTGTGGTCAACAGCATGAACAAAGGCTGAACTGAAAATGCTAGCATAATGTAGAGCAAGGCTTTATATGTCAGACAGGGCAAATTATAGTGGGTTGTGGAAGTTAGGCAGACATCCAGAAACTGCTTCTACTGAAGCTGGGAGAATCTCATCAGAGTTGGGTGTGTCCACCTGGATTTCATTCAAAGCAAGTTGCCTGCCTGACTATTACATTAGTAGAGACGAAGAGTGCAGATATAGGAAAGAGAGTGGGTAAGGAGCTTGCAGATGTGGCCAAGTCAATCATGGAATAATTGCCAAATGCCTAATATGTGCATTCCAGATACTGAATTGGATACTTTGGAGGTTGGAAGGGTGAACAAGTGAGAGTCCTTGACCTCATGAAGTTTACAGTATAGACATGAGCATCACTACAAGACCAGGAAGAAAGTGATGAGTATTTTAACTACAAAGTACAAATGAGGTAAAGAAGAGGCTCAGAATGAGTATTAATTGTAGCTGCATAATAGAAGTGTCATTTTAGTTATATATTAAAAATATTACTCCTTTAGCACTGATAGGGGAGTGGGTTTTCTCAAGTTTGAAGAACCAACAGGGGTGATGGAATGAAGTGAGGTGTGTTTTGGAAAAAGCAATAAATTCTGCAAGTTAGGATAGTAGGATGAATAGTATAGGCTTGTGATAAAGCTGGAAATGTTGGTTAGGACCACAGGGAAATAAAAAGTCAGAAAAAGGAGTTTGAACTTAATCTAGATGGCTGATTTGTAGGCAGTATAAGTTCTTGAGAGGAGAATAAATTCATTTTCTCATATCCATTATTGGTAAAAATTTGGCAAATAGAGAAGTTATGTCAGAAGAATGAACCAAATGGATGGTTGAGTTTTCATGACTTTAGTTACAAACCATTTGAGGTTGTGTTAGAGAGGTTTTTTTTTTTTTTTGTCACTGTGACCAAAATGCCTAACATGAACACTATACAGGAGGAAAGATTTATTTTGGCTCATGGTTTCAGAGGTTTCATTCCATAGTTGGCTGACTTTAAGGCAGAAACATCATGGCAGAAGGTTCTGGTGGATAAAAGGTGCTCAGCTCATGGCAGCCTGGGAGCAGAGAGAGAGAGAAAGGCAGGGCCAGGGAAAAGGAAAATCCCTTCCTGAGCATGACCTCATGATCTACTTCTTCTAAGTAGGTTCCACCTCCCAGTGATCCATTCAGCTATTGATGGATTAGTCCACTGATGAGGTCAGACCTCTTATGATCCAATCATCACCTAAAAGCCCCACCTCTGACCTTTACTGCATTAGGGAACATGCTTTTAACACATGAACTTTTCAGAAGATGTTCCAGATCCAAACCACAATAGAGGTTTCAGGGAAAATTTTATTTGCTTTGTGCAAATCAAAACCTGGATCTGGGACACTTAAAGCCACAAAGTTACATAAAATTTCTGGAGAATGGAAGTAGGATGGAGCCAAATATTTTTGAATATCTATCATATTCTAGACATTGATAAGAAAATACAGAAGAATGATGAAGGGCATTTTCAGGGAAAGTCCAAAGTTAAGGGACAGGAAAGGGATCAGAAAAAAAATTAATTAGAAATTCTCCAAAAGTAGAAAGAAAAGTTATACTCTGTGCTGTCTCTGAAAACACAGGAGAATAATTTTAACAATTTTAATAACTTTTATTAATTATTATAATTATTTATAATAATTTTAAGGTGCAGAGGGTTAAAAAATTTGAGTATTTAAAAAAGTTTTAAAATGAAAAAAGCCTTGCATTTGGTGAGGAACATTGGTGACATTTAATTCAGTTCTATTCTACAAGTATTTCTTTTTTTTTAATTTTTAATTTTTTTATTTTTATTATTAATTGTTCAAAACATTACAGTGCTCTTGACATATCATATTTCATACATTTGATTCAAGTGGGTTATGAACTCCCATTTTTACCCCGTATACAGATTGCAGAATCACATCAGTTACACTTCCACTTTTTTACATACTGCCATACTAGTGTCTGTTGTATTCTGCTGCCTGTCCTATCCTCTACTATCACCCCTCCATTCCCCTCCCTTCCCATCTTCTCTCTCTACCCCATCTACTGTAATTCATTTCTCTCTCTTGTTTGTTTTCCCTTTCCCCAATTCCTCTTATATGTAATTTTGTATAACAATGAGGGTCTCCTTCCATTTCCATGCAATTTCCCTTCTCTCTCCCTTTCCCTCCCACCTCTCTTCCCTGTTTAATGTTAATCTTCTTCTCATGCTCTTCCTCCCTGCTCTGTTCTTAGTTGCTCTCCTTATATCAAAGAAGACATTTGGCATTTGTTTTTTTAGGGATTGGCTAGCTTCACTTAGCATAATCTGCTCTAATGCCATCCATTTCCCTGCAAATGCCATGATTTTGTCATAATTTAGTGCTGAGTAATACTCCATTGTGTATAAATGCCACTTTTTTTTTATCCATTCATCTATTGAAGGGCATCTAGGTTGGTTCCACAGTCTAGCTATTGTGAATTGTGCTGCTATGAACATTGATGTAGCAGTATCCCTATAGTACGCTCTTTTAAGGTCTTCAGGGAATAGTCCGAGAAGGGCAATAGCTGGGTCAAATGGTGGTTCCATTCCCAGCTTTCCCAGGAATCTCCATACTGCTTTCCAAATTGGCTGTACCAATTTGCAGTCCCACCAGCAATGTACAAGTGTACCCTTTTCCCCACATCCTCGCCAGCACTTGTTGTTGTTTGACTTCATAATGGCTGCCAATCTTACTGGAGTGAGATGGTATCTTAGGGTGGTTTTGATTTGCATTTCTCTGACTGCTAGAGATGGTGAGCATTTTTTCATGTACTTGTTGATTGATTGTTATGTCTTCCTCTGAGAAGTGTCTGTTCAGGTCCTTGGCCCATTTGTTGATTGGGTTGTTTGTTCTCTTATTGTTTAATTTTTTGAGTTCTTTGTATACTCTGGATATTAGGACCCTATCTGAAGTGTGAGGAGTAAAAATTTGTTCCCAGGATGTAGGCTCCCTATTTACCTCTCTTATTGTTTCTCTTGCTGAGAAAAACTTTTTAGTTTGAGTGAGTCCCATTTGTTGATTCTTGTTTTTAACTCTTGTGCTATGGGTGTCCTATTAAGGAATTTGGAGCCCGACCCCACAGTATGTAGATCGGAGCCAACTTTTTCTTCTATCAGACGCAGAGTCTCTGTTTTGATATCAAGCTCCTTGATCCATTTTGAGTTAACTTTTGTGCATGGTGAGAGAAAGGGATTCAGATTCATTTTGTTGGTATGGATTTCCAGTTTTCCCAGCACCATTTGTTGATGATGCTGTCCTTTCTCCATTGCATGTTTTTAGCCCCTTCTACAAGTATTTCTTGAACACCTACCATGTGCTAGAGGGCTAGAAACACCCTCATGGAAATTGTAGTCTAATAGAGAAGAAAGACATGTAAATTGTCATTATAAAACAAACTGATAACATAGGGTAGACCTTATGTAGCACATAAAGAGGGACAACTATCACAGAACTGAGGGGTCCAGGAGGCTTTTCAGAGGAATTAATGTTTACACTGGGACTAAAAGGGTTAGTTGGGATGAACTAAGAGGCAAAGCAGATGACTCAAGCAGAGCATACCATGTGTGGGAATCCAAAGAGAAAAGAAAGCAAGGTCATTTGAGCAACTGAAAGTTTTAAGTGAGTGATTTTGTAGTGACATTGTCACAGAGGTAAGCAGGGGTCAGCTAATGAAGAACCCTACAGAGCCATGGCAAGGAATTTGAATTCAACCCAAATTGGCAATGGGAAACAGCTGGAGTTTTAAATGGGACAGTGATACAGTCAGTTTTGTACTAATTTAGAAAGCTCCCTTTGACTATACAGGGGCAGAGCAAGGTCAAGGTTGATCAGTTATGAGGTTCTCATAGTAGTTTAGGAGTGAGATGACGTGCCAATAGAGATGAAGAGGAATGGGTGGACAGAATAAATATGTAGGAGGTAGAATTGACAGTTCCTGCTAATCAGTTGGTTGTGGGAGGTTTAGGAGAGAGAACAGTTAAGAACGACATCAAGAGTTTTGGCTTGGATAACTGAGTGGATGCTGTTTAAAAAACATTGGTTGAGGAGTCATTTTAAGATAGAATGTAATGGGGGTTCCATTTTATATATGCTGATTTGGGGCTACCTGCTGGATTAATGGAGGTATTTAGTACCTACATACCAATATGCCTCCGACTGGAGGTATAGAGTAGGCATTTTGGCTAAATGTATCTCAAGTTCAGAATCCAAAGAAGAGAGTTTGAAAATAACAACAAAGAGTTGATAATTGAATCCTTAGAAAAAAAATAGTGATTTTCCTGAGTTGAGTTAAGGAGGGTAGTGTTGAGTGAAAAGTGAAAGTGAGGACAAGTACTCTACCACTGAGCCACAATACCAGTGAGGACAGAATACTGAGTAATGCAAACATTTAAGGGCTGGGCAGAAAAAAAAAGGACCCAACAACAACAAAAAATGGAAGGAAGTGTTGTGGGGTTCAACAAAGAAATGAGACTGCAGTTAGTGGCCAAGGGCTTTTCTAGATGGGGGAAATGTATTTTTAGGAGAGCAAAGGAACTGATGGAGAGGAATAAACTGAAAATGTGGCTTAGGAATGGATAAATACTAGAACAAAACCTTCTTTTTTCTTTCTTCTTTGTTAGATATTCATGACAGTAGAGTATATTTCAACATTTTATATACACATGGAGTATATCTTATTCTAATTGGAATCCCATTGTCGTTGTACATGATGTGGAATTTTGCTGGTTGTGCATTCATATATGCACATAGGAAACTTATGTCTAATTCATTCTACTATCTTTTCTGTTCCCATCCCCCTCACTTCCCTTCTTTCCTCTTTGTCTAATCCAATGAACTTCTATTTTCCTCCCTCCACTTATTGTGTGTTAGCATCCACATATCAGACAGAACATTCAGTCTTTGGTGTCGGGGGGACTGGCTTATTTCACTTAGCATAATATTCTCCAGTTCCTTCCATATACTGGCAAATGCCATAATTAGAACAAGTCCTTTTAAACAGGGCCCCAGAGGCATGAAGATTCAGAAGAAAGATTCTTTTTCCTTAAATAAGAATAAAGATGGGCCAGGCATGGTGATGGTGCCTGTAATCCCAGTGGTTCTGGAGGCTGAGGCAGGAAGATTGTAAGTTCAAAGCCAGCCTCAGCAATTTAGCAAGGCCCTAAGACCTCGTCTCTATATAAAATATATAAAACAAAGAACTTGGGCTGGGATTGTGGCTCAGTGGTAGAGTACTTGTCTCTCATGTGTGAGGCACTGGGTTCAATCCTCAGCACCACATAAAAATAAATAAATAAAGGTATTGTGTTTGTCTACAACTAAAAAAACAAAAAAAAAAGGCTGGGGATGTGGCTCAGTGGTTAAGTTCCCCTTAGTTCAATATCTGGTACCAAAAAAAGTGCAGATGAGCAGAGAAAGACTTGAGAAAGGAGAAGAGATGTTTGTAGTTGATGAAGCTCATGGTGCTTTGCCATAATTTTATTAGTGAATTAGGAGTTGAGGCTCATATTCTGTAGAGTATTAATGTCAGTAAAGGGAAAATAAATTCAATGAAAGAAAAAAGTATTCAATAAATGTCATAAAGTTGCCAATGATACCATTCTGGACAAATATTCACTTAGAAATTAGCTGTATTTTAAGCTCTTTTTAATGTTTAAGATGGTTAAATAACACATCAATATATTGGAAAGTCCTTAGATTTGCAGGACTAGTAGGTACAGGGGATGCAAGGCAGGAAGGTTATGTTTTCTGATATTTCTCTCAGCAATATAAGGCTGGTTTACACATCCCAAAAGATAGAGTCTGAGAGGCTATTCTTAGAATTAAATATACTTATACATCTTTAAGTTCCAGCATCAGTAACACAGTTCCAATATTTATATAGTATTAATAATTATAATAGCTACTGCGTAAGTTCTCCAGTTTTACCTACTATTTTCAAAGTATCATACTAATAACTTTATATCTTGTGGTTCTCAACCAAGGCCTATTCTCTTCTCTACCCCCAGGGGATATGTGGCAATATCTGGAGACATTTTTCATTGTCATGTCTTTTTTGGGGGGTGGGGATGCTGGGGATTAAAGCTAGTGCCTCATATGTGCTAATCCTGTGCTCTACCACTAAGTTACATCTGAAGCTCCAGTTGTCACATTTTAAAGGAGTAGTTATGGCTAGAGGTTAGGGATGCTGCCATGTATCCCATAATGCACAGGTCCCCCAAACAGGGTATTATGTAGCCCAAAATGTCAGTGATGGTGAGGTTGAGAGACCCTGATTTATATCAATTATTTCTTGTAGTCCTCAGAACAATCCTACAAAGGAGGTACACTGGTCTTGCATACAGACAATAAAATGGAGAATTGGAGAGGTTAAGTAAATTTCTTAAGGTCACATTGCAAAGTTCCAAGAAACAGAACCAGATTTTGAACCTGTCAATCTGATTCTAAAATATTTTTTTTTCTTTTCTTTTTTGTTTTTTGTGTTGGAGATTGAAGTTCGGTCTTTACACATGCCAGGTAAATGCTCTGCTGCTGAGCTTCATCCCTAGCCCCTGAAGTCAATTTTAATCACTATATACATTACTACTTTGTGTGAAAGATACACTGACTACTTTATATTTCTTATAAATCAAAGTCTTTATATCTCTTACAAAATTCTTATGTCTCTCAAAAATCATTTTTCTAAAAATGCATTTGTTGGTATATTAAAATCTGCATTCCTTGTAGCCAAGTTTACCAAGGGCTCATCACTCAACTCTATTCTCCACCTGAAAATTACAAAACAGCATCATCCTATAGAAAACACACTTTGAGTAAGGTACATCAGACATGTAAATGTTAACATGATTTGTTTTTCCAGTGTGGCTATCTTCCCATTAAATAAAAAAGTTTTCATATGATGGCCAGTAGCAGATCCATTCTCAAATTCTATTCATCAACTGATGAAGTGGATTATTTCTGGGCTTTGGATCACTACTGGCCTCCTGTACTGATGCCGTTCTTCATGCAAACTGCCCAAGTGCCTCTTGACAATCGTTAGGCAGGATCCCAGACTCCAACCAAGGTATACAATTCCAGGTCAAGAAGCCTTTAGTGAATGTGGAGTTTTGGTGGTTTCTTTTTCTTTGTTTTATTTATTTTTTGCTATTTAAGCTATTGCAACTGTGAACTTTTCCTTTGTAGGACTATGCCAAGTAAATAAAACCAAATAAGTTCAATTATCCCTTTAAAATTGTAGATTTCTGCAAAAAGCCTTGCATCCATGGTGGACATTTTCCCAGTTTATGTTCTTCAGAATGTAAGTATGCAAATAATTGTATGGTTCATGTCTATTTCTCATATATTTCTTGGGTAACCTACTCATCCTCATTTCCTGATACTGTCTGGTTTTAAAACTAAAATCCCACATACTAGGAATTTCCTAAGTATTAGGCAACAGGGACATTGGTCTCATTAATGTACCCAAAGCCTAATAACTAGTTGCTAGAGAATAAGAGTTAATATTAGTAATAATTCCAGATGAGGTTGAGTGTCAGGATTCAGCTTGCTGAATATTGATCATCCTTTTTGGCCCTCACCTTATCCAAAGATGAATGATCAAACCCTGATATTACATCAATAGGTTGCTGTGTGGGTGGGATTACTCATAGGATGCCATTTATCACCAGGTAAAAAACTTCACATTGTAACAATGTTTCATGATCTTGGTGTCTGTAGGTTAAAATCACCTGAGAGGCTTCACAAGCTCTGGTTTCACACGGACTAATTAAATCTGAATATCTTGGGGAGGGATCCAGGCATCAGTGTTTTAAAATACCTTCAATGATTCCGATAAATAGGCAAGGCTGAGAATCACTGCTGTAGCATTGTTATGGTTTAAATGTTTGTGTTCCTGCCCAATCCATGTTGAATTCTAATTACCCATGTTATGGTGTTAGGTGATGGAGCCATTGGGAGATGATTAAAGACAAAGCCCTTACAAACAGAATTATTGCCCTTATAAAAGAGATTCCAGAATGCTGCTTTGCCTCTTTCATCATGTATGGACACAGTGAAAATATGCCATCCATGAACCAGAACGTGGTACCTCACTAGACACCAAATCTTCCAGCTTCTTATTAGACTTCCTAGCCTCCAGAACTGTGAGAAATAAATATCTGTTGCCTATAAGCTGTACAATTCATGTTATTTTGTTATAGTAGCCTAAACAGACTAAGGTAAGTATGATGCTTCCCTTTTCTTCATTGTGAATATGGCCAGGCTTCTGAGGAGATGGAGCTATTGGCTGCCTAGATAATATGACTTAAGGATTCTAAGAGGATCTCTGCTATACATCCCCATCACATCATCTTGTCCAAAATGCACCATTGAAGACCAACAATATTCCTCTGAAATCATAATGGTAAGAGCATGAAGAAGCAGAAAACAATAACTATTACGTTTTTGGAGGATTTTTCTAACTTCAAGGGGCCCTAATTCAATGGTTTGGAAGGCCTGCCTATCCTTTTATTTGTGCCTCTTCATAAGATGAAAGACCACATGAAGAAGGGTGTTATAATGACAAAGTATTACCATGGTCAGGTCAAATGCCTACAATAAAGGTAGTTTTGTAGTGGGTTGGTTGAAACTAGGCTTCAAGGGAATTCCATAGTTGGAGTCAAGAATGCCAAGAGGAAGAGGACAGATACTGTGTGAGGAGACAAGAGGGGAGCTGAGAAAATACTTCATCTACCTCACAGGTAAGACTTCAAAATGAAGACAGGCCTCTATCAACACAATCTAAAAGATGCAGCTACTTTTTAACAGGCATTTGTATGGCCAATTATTCTTAAAGTGGCCTGAGAGTGTAAAACTCTGTTTGTTTATGCCTCACATTCTACCTCTTCAATAGCATTACAGTGGAGCTAGAATAGGAAAAGGAGGACCCCAAACACTTCATCCTTTGACGTAAAATAAGTTCCTATTGCATTGTCTGGCTCATAAAGTATGGCAATAAAGTTTTCCACTCTTTGTCTTACAGGTTCAATAATGTCTGAGTAATGATCAGAGCCAGGAATTCTGCTTAGCACCCTACAGGCAACACCACTGAGCTAATCATTCTGACTCACAAAATCACCCCTGGACTATCCTCTCCAGCAGTTGTTGAAGTGGTTGAAGTTCTGCCATGAGAGAAACATTCCTTCAAATATTGAAAGCTGGTTGGTATTAAAGAAATTTTTGATTAATTGAGACAAGTAACACCATAAGCTAGGAATTCCTATCCAGAAAACAATATCTGAGCTTCATTTTTCGATCTCCAAGCTGTTGCTTCTGCAATGCCCTGCTATTTTCCACTCTTCTTTCTGGATCCTCTCTTCTCTTTCTCTCACCTCACTCCTCTTTCTTTTACTTCCCTCCTCCTCCTCCTCCTCCTCCTCCTCTTCCTCCTCTTCTTCTTCTTCCTCTTCTTCCTCTCTCTCTCTCTCTCTCTCTCACACACACACACACACACACACACACACACACTCACTCCACACTCCTGGCTTAAGCCTTATCAACCAAGACTTTGTCAGTGATTACTTAGCAGCTAGCTGAGAGCAAGTTAAGATACTGGGGAGGAGGGGCAGACACTATGAAAGAAAAACCATTTAAGGGATAGAACTGAAAAATCTTGACTATATCCTGGTCCATTGATTTTTTTTCCAGCGGAAGGGACAGGTTAGGAATCAAAGGTTATATATACAAATAAAGATCAGTCAGATAGCCATCTATAACCTTTAGTTTCAAGAACAAAGTATTTTAATTGAATTTCTTGTGTTTGAGGGTTACTGAGGGTCTCCTGAAGTGTATCCTATAATAGGGCTGTTCTGTATCTTTACTCAAGGGAAAATAATCAGATCTCAGGAATACCAATGAGTTGTCTGTACTGTGTGGCTCAGGAAAATTCCATTTTTATCATCTCTGAATGATAAAGCTTAACATTCCTAAAATAGTTAGCTAAAAGCAGCAAAAGTCTAAATCTTTCTCAAATTCATAAAAAGATAAGCTTGGAAACACATATAGAATTGCTGGAGCATTATGATGGATTTGCAGCTAAGCAAGATATAATTCAGGAAAAGTTCAAAAACAAAATGTGGTCTTTGAAACTTTCACCTTTATGGGAATCTTACCAATAACACTAGACTAGGTAACTCATAAAATATGGTATACTTATCTTTAAAATAGAACAGCAAAAATTATAGAATCCAAGCAAACAGTGATAACTTTGGAATACTGGTAGTTTTAAGAAATGTAAAGTAATAAGTATAAACATCTTTAGTGCTGGAACAAGAAATGGAGGGGGAAGACCAACTTCATATCTAACCCCCAAATAATTCATTTGGTTTCATTGGTTTTTATCAGGAATGTTGGTTACTAAGCATGCTGAGAGTGAGGATTTAGAGAAAAAATGTGCTGTGTCTATAGAGAGCAAAATGCTGAGTGGGTTTGATTCAAAATTCACCACAGGCCAGGAAAAAAGATTTTGCAAAACTCTGGCCTCTGTTGCTCACACATGGCCTCGGTTGTATGTAAGCCTCATATTCACGGCTGCATTTGGTTTTCAAAGAGCAGGGTCATTTTCTCAGCCTACACTTCTCATTAAGTTCCAAACACTTCCTTAGGATATGAAACCTCCCCTTTCTCTTTCACCACTCTCTGTAATGCCAGCTTGTTCAGACAATACTGAAAGGGGCTGCTCTTTGGTGCTCAGACAGGATGTTCCATTGATACATCTTGCTGGAACAGCCCATAAGCATTCGTCTATTGATGTCTCATACAAACATGAACTGTTTCTCCCTAGACTGAATTAAATGTTTCATATGAAAACTGTATGATATTTTCAGCCTTCACCCAAGAATAATTTAGTGATTACTTAGTCTGTGCAAGGTACTGGGCTAAGCACTGGATTGGGACAGGGTGTGAAGAAAGAGGGAAGGCTAGAGGATGTGTCCATGAGACAGAAAGATGAACAAGCTATAGCATCTGCCTTTAATAAGAGCAGCAAATAATTATTGAACAGTTACTCCAGGCATGGTGCTAATAAATTAGATAACTTAAACTTTACAACACTACTGTATATTCCTTTTTTAGAGTTGAGGAAACAGAAGCTCAGCCCAAAGTCACATAGCTAGTGGTGTTCCAGATTTGAGACCAATCTATTTGACTGCAAAGTAGACCGAGTAAACACTATAGGCTAATGCCTTCAAGGACTCAGAAGTGGTAGGAGAAAGAAACATACTCAATGGCTTTCGATAAAAGGCACAATATGGTAAGATTTACAAAAGATATAGGCAAACTGCTATGGGAATACAGATTAAAGAGTAACTAATTTCTAAGGAGGTTTTATGAAGAGAGTAAAAATTGAACTGGGCCTTAAATGATAAGTAAGATTTTGGTAGATGGAGATGAAGGAAAGGGTTCTTCAAGTAAATGAGTCAAGTCACAGGGTGACAAGTGCAGTTTAACTGGGGCATTACAATGAAAAGTCTGCAAAATTCACACCCCAGTGCCACATACTTTGAACATCAAGTAAAAATGTCAGGATTTTATTCTTTCTATAATAAGCAATGGAAAGCCAATAATGGTTTTTGTGCAGGCAAGCAACATGAGCAGATCTGAGGTTTGGAAAAAGAATTCTGATGACAGCTTCAATAATGAAATGGGTATCAAGTAGATTAGAAGCCAAAGGCCAGTGACTAAGGATATTGTCTAGGTGAGGGATGGGTACGAGACTGAACTGGAGTGTTTTCATGGGGAATGGGGAAGAAGCAGCTAATCAGAAACAATTTCGTAGTTTGTAATAACAGGAATTGAGAACTGACAGTGTATGAGAGAGGGAGAGACCTGAAGAGGATATCATCATTTCTAGCCCAATTGTGTAGGTAAATTGCCATGCCTCTGGCCAGGAAATTGACATAGAACAAAGAGTAAATTTGAAGTAGGGGGGGCTATACCAAGAATTGCATGATTCATATGGAGCAGTAGGCAGTTGTTTATAATACCTGAAGCTTAGGGAAAAGTTAAGAATATAAATTTATGATTTATCCAGAGGAAGAATTTTGTTTAAACAGGACGAAACTACCCAGATAGAATATAATTAGGTAAAAGAACATTTTCTGCTTCAGATAATAGGATAGATTTGTAGAGAAAACTTTTCTAATAAAGAATGTCTAAAACTTTGGATGCAATATTTAAATTGTTGTTTTTAAAGTGGAGCTGACTTGAACTTAAGGGAAATGATCAGAATCCAGAGACTGAAGCTTAGGTTTTCTCGAGGTCGTCAAGCCAGAGTTTGTCTTGAGCGTATCTGCTCATCCCTGGTAGATTAGAGTCAGCATTAAAGGACTAACTGTGTGGTAGGACCAAGGCAGGAGATAAAACATGGGACCCAAGAAAGGCAGTCAGGCTGACTGGAGACTCTGTCATAAAGCCCAAATCCTCTAAAGGTGACTACCTCAACGAGTAGCCTAGAATATACCCTATCTTTAGATGAGATACCCACCTGCCTAGGAATTGGGAGAGTGGAGGGGCAGAAATGTTTCCTCTGAGAATTCCCAACCACATATCCATACATGTGGTCGTAATGATAGGAATTGATAACTGACAGTGTATGAGAAAGGGAGAGATCTGGGAAGCAGAATACTATCTCTGTGACTTCAAAAATCACCAAGCTGAAAATTTAGTTTATGATGGTCCTTGGTTAACAGCACCGGCACCACCTCTGGCACACTACAGTAGCAAGTAAAAATTTCCTCTGGAAGAATTTTAAAGAGGCCCCAAAGAATTCTCCCAGATAAAATTCCAAAGAGCATGAGCTCATAGTGAAAAAAAAAAAATGACTAAACCTACAAAAAAAAGAAAATGAAAAAGAAAAAGAAAAAAAAAAACCAAGCCATTATGAGTGGGAGTCTATAAAAACAGACTCACAAAGACTTATAAAGATAAGAATGATCATACATTAGATATAAAATGTTTGGTATGCCAAAAGAAATAAAATGGAATTTCAAGTTGATTAAGAAATTCTGAAAACTGAATGGGTAGACTGGGAAAAAGACACAAATGAGACTTGGAGAAGTGAAAAAAAATCATAACTTAAATACAAAATAGAACCTCCTTGAACAGATTAAACAAAGAATTGAAGAGAACTTATTAATTGGAAAACATATCAGATGATATTGCCCAGTAAGAAGCACAAAGAGAAGAAAAAATTTGATAGAGGTTAAGAGACATTGAAAATGCAATAAGAAAATCTAAACAACATCTGGTTAAAGTTTTAGAAGGCAAGAGGAAAAATAATGTTAAAACAATGATATGTTCAAAGAGATAAAGTGTAGCCAGGAGCGGTGGTGCATACCTGTAATCCCAGCCACTTTGGAGGCTGAGGTAGGAGAATCACGAGCTCAAAGCTAGCCTCAGCAACTAAGCAAGGCCCTAAGCAACTTTGCGAGACTCTATCTCAAAATTAAAAATAAAAAGGACTGGGAATGTGGCTCAGTGGTAAAACACCCCTGGGTTCAATCCCTGGTACCAAAAAGAGAGAGAGATAGGGTGCTAATAATTTTTCTGGTTTTAACATAAATGAGAAGAGTGGGGAAATGAGCACTACCTTGAAGAATACCAACACTTAAAAGGTAGTTGTAGGGAAAAGAATTCAGAAAAGCAACAACAGAAAAGAACCAAGAGAATCCAGTGCCATGATACAAAGAGGAAGGGTTTCAAGAAAGCCATGGTCATTTCTTTTGAAGTGCTAGGATTGGATCTCAGGGCCCCAGGGCTTCGTGCTTGATAGGCAGGTGTTCTACCATTGAACCATACCCACAAACTCCATGGTTAATAATGATTTTAACATTGCAGACAAAAAGATTAGTCAGCAATCATTTATAATATGCTATGTGTCAGTCCTAATGTCAGGTGGACACAAAGATCCTTATACTCAAAATTATGGCAGAAATGGAAATAAAGGAGTATTCAATATGATTAAGGCTATAATATATTTGAACAAAGGGAGCAGAGAGAAGGAGGTTTTCCTCCTACATGAGGATCTTTCTATCTAATAGCACTCATCAGTTGTTTATCTCATGGTTGTTTTCTTTTAGAATTCTGAATTTTTTCTTTTTAGAATTCTCATTTATGTTTTATCAAAATATCCCCTTTAAGCACAGACTGTCAACTGTCCCTCTTTATCTACATCATTTGGAGCAGGTGGCATTTGATGAAAGACCAGTATCTAGTATGAGCCTGAATGGCAGACTCCTAAATAACATTTACATACCTGTTCTCAGAGTCTGGCCTAAAGAATATAGGCTTTTGTGGTTTGCATGTGCTGGCAGTACTGTGGATTGAACCCAGGAACACCCTACCACTGAGCTACATCCTCAGCCCTTTTATTTATTTATTTATTTTAAAATTTATATATATTTTTATTGACTTTTAAAATATATGATAGCAGAATGCATTACAATTCATAGTATACATACAGAGCACAATTTTTCATGTCTCTGGTTGTATATAAAGCATATTTACACCAATTTGTGTCTTCATACATGTACTTTAGATAATGATGTCCATCACATTCCACCATCATTGCTAACCACCTACTCCCTCCCTTCCCCACGCACCCCTCTGCCCTATCTAGAGTTTGTCTATTCCTCCCATGCTCCCCCTCCCTTCCCCACTATGAATCAGTCTCCTTATGTCAGAGAACACATTTGACAATTTTGAGGGGGGTATTGGCTAATTTCACTTAGCAATATCTTCTCCAACTCCATCCATTTACCTGCAAATGCCATGATTTTATTCTCTTTTATTGCTGAGCAATATTCCATTGTGTATAAATGCCACATTTTTTTATCCATTCATCTACTGAAGGGCATCTAGGTTGGTTGCACAGTTTAGCTATTGTGAATTGTGCTGCTATAAATATTGATGTGGCTGTGTCCCTGTAGTATGCTGTTTTTAAGTCCTTTGGGTATAGACTGAGGAGAGGGATAGCTGGGTCAAATGGTGGTTCCATTCCTAGTTTTCCACGAATCTCTCTACTGCTTTCCAGATTGGCTGCACCAATTTGCAGTCCCACCAGCAGTGTATGAGTGTACCTTTTCCCTCACATCCTCACCAGCACTTATTGTTGTCTTCACAATAGCTGCCACTCTGACTGGAGTGAGATGAAATGTTAGAGTAGTTTTGATTTGCATTTCTCTAATTGTTATGGAGGATGAACATTTTTTCAGGTATTTGTTGATTGATTGTATATCCTCTTTTGAGAAGTGTCTGTTTAGGTCCTTGGCCCATTTATTGATTGGGTTATTTGTGTGTGTGTGTGTGTGTGTGTGTGTGTATGTGTTTAGCTTTTTGAGTTTTTTAGATTTTTTTTATTTTTATGTTGAGATGTAGTCTTACTAAGTATCTGAAGCTGGCCTTGAACTTGCAATACTCCTACCTCAGCATTCATGGTGGCATGTGCCAGCATGCCTGGCTAGTACAGACTTTCCATTCTCACTGTCCTCAACTTCGTGCAGGATCTCATCATGTTCACCTGGGCTTTTCATAACCTTTATATTTTAGCTCTGATGATAACATTACCAGTTCAAATCTTTATTCATCTTAATACAACCCTGTTTATAGCACTATTACTGCATAGTGGAGACATTCAATACACAAGTGTTGAAATGAAAGAATGATCTATCTAAAATTAAACAAAGGTAAGTTTCCATTATCAAATGAATGATTCATTTTCCAAAGCCATTAAAATTATCATTTGAAGTTATATTTTATCTATTTGGTTGCTTGCATTCCTTTCAAATTGATTCCAGAAGATACTGTAGTCAGGAGTGTGTCTGTATATGTATATATAAAGAGAAGTTATCCTTATATTGTAAGTTTATATTTAATTAACAAGGATTTGCTAAATGTCTACTGTGTTTCTCTGTAGAAAATACAAAGAAATATGTAACACAAATAAGAGTAATTATACCCATCACACAAACAAATTATATATATATATATATATATATATATATATTTCACAACAGAGGTCAGATAAAGTACATTACGGATGAATTGTAAGAAGAAATAGTATATCTAGATTGGGAGGAAATAAAATATGATCCCAAAAAGTAAATGTCATTTGAACTGGTTCTTCAATGATAGATTTGGTTTGGTACACAAAGATTTCAGGGCTAGGATGGTGGGGAGGAAGGAAGACATTCTAGGCATGAGTACAGCTAAGGAGGAGAAGCAGAACTTGTTGAAGTAGATCTGTTCAGAATTGCATTCATCTGTGAATAAAAGAAATTTGATTATAGTGGCTGAAACACATGAGGGTTTATTTGTCTCATGTCATGAGAAGTCCAAAGGTAGGCGGTTGCTGGTGTTGGTTTAGCAGCTCAAGAATGTCAGGGCTGTTGTAATTCTCTTGACCTTTCCCTAATAGTTCCAAGTTGTCTGTTGGAACTTTAAGCATCACACTGAAATACCAGACAGTGGGTAGTAGGAAGTCAAAAGGCAAAAAGGGCTTCCCAGAAGTTTCACCCCATGACTTGTGCTTATAGCTCATTGTCTACCTCTATCTGCAAAAAGGACTAGGCAGCATAGATATTTTTGGCTGAACATATTATTACAACGACGAGGCATGGCAGCACAGACATTGGGTAGGCAGCAGCCTGTGTAACAAAACACAAATCAAGTTTTGTAAGAATAGGAATATCATTTCTTAAATATCACCCTACCAATTTGGAAAAGATTATATATTTCTTGTGCTTACCATCATTTTTGTTGTTCTGTACTTTTCCATTTACTTTCCTGTAATAGAATATATGATCAGGATAGAAGGTACTGTAGGAGACAGGAAGAGTATGTCCAATTGCTTGGGTAAGACTTCCAAGAGGAGAGATGCCTCAGCTAAGTATAGCCAATGGATGCAGACTAAGGCTGGTAAGTGAAGGGTAGTTTTAGCAAAGTTCCAGAATAAAAAGTAAGATGGAAGTTTGTGGAAAGTATAGGCATTTCATGCTGGATATGAGGAGAAAACAGAATAGTGAGCTAGGTAGGGGGCTAGATTGTGAAGACTTGTAAGCTATAGTGAAGGGTTCCAACTATATCACTAGCTTTTAATTTTTTTAATTTTTTGTTCTTTTTGAGGTACTGGGAATTGAATCCAGGGCTTCATGCAAGAAAGGCAGGAACTTTACCACTGAGCTGTAATCCTTAGCCCCTATCACTAGCTTTTAAATTAAAAAAAAGTAACCAAAATATTTTCTCAATTATTCCTGAATCTGATTTTCTTGATAGATTTTTGTAAGGGCATCTTGTTCATTTTCTTCTTTTTTTTTTTAAAGATAAGTATCCTATTTTTTAAAAAATATATTTATTTATTTTTATGTGGGCTGAGGATCAAACCCAGGGCCTCACACCTACGAGGCAAGTGCTCTACCACTGAGCTACAGCCCCAACCCCCCATTTTCTTCTTTACTATGTTCCTAAAGCCTAGCACTGTGCCTAATCTCTGAGGTCTAGCCAATGACTCTATGTTTTTTAGAGAATGAAATGTGAAAGCCATTGCATTAATTGTTAAATGAAATCTTTATTGATGCCAGTCTTTATTCTTTAAGCTGGGATCTCTTAAGTACATATAGATGTGACACCCTGTATTGATCCAGGTTCTCTAAGAAGTAGACAAAATGATAGGATCAAAAGTACAAGAAGGGCTGTGGTGTAGTTCAGTGGTAGAGTGCTTGCCTAGCACATGTGAGGCACTGGGTTTGATCCTCAGCACCACATAATAATAAATAAATAAAATAAAGGTTTAAAAAAAGTACAAGAAACTGGATGTGGTGGTACATACCTATAATTCCAGTAGCTGAGGCAGTAGGATCTCAAGTTTGAGGCCAGCCTCAGCATCTTAGTGAGGCCCTATTTCAAAATGAAAAAATAAAAAGGTCTAGGGATGTATCTCTGTGATAAAGCACCTCTGGGTCCAATCTCCAGTTAAAAAAAAAACACACACACACACACACAAGAAATGTATTAGGGGCAATCCCTGTGAGAAAATGGGGAGAGAGAAAGGGGAGTCTGGGAGAAGCCCCAATCTGCACTGCAATACAGTCTGATCCTGAATGAAGGAGAAAGGGGGAAGGGACTTAGCAACGTCCTCAGGGAGAACTCTAGACAAAGTCACTAATCAAGAATTCAGTGTCTCCCATGAGCACGCCTGTCTAGGATCCCTATTGTGCCCATTTACTGAGCAGGAGCATCCCATAGAGAAAGTATGGCCTCAGTGCAAATGCAATGATGCTTTCAGAGTGCAACAGTAGCTTGGTCACTCTCCCTGAAGTCAGAGATCTGAGAGATCATTCTCAGGCTGTCACACCTGCCAAACGCGGCATCTTCAGCAGGGCTTCTGTATTACTTAGTGTCTTCCCCATACTATAGTTATGAGGATCTTTTCTTAACTCCATCCTTGTCTTCAAGTTCTAGTTTATACCCTAATTTTGTAAATTCAGCCATATATATGCTCTGGGACTGAGGTCTGTCTTGCTTCCTAAATCCTTTCAAGCATTAGGAATCTGTCTCTGAATTAGAGCCCTCATGGTCAGCTCCTCAATTCAGGTGGGCAAATATCCCTTACTCCAACTGTACACCTGCATGTTGCCTGCCTTCATTGTAGGATTTTAAAATAATTTCTTAAAAATCTATGTAAGTTCTAATTAGTTCTAACATGACAGTAGAATGCATTTTGACACATCATACATAAATGGAGTCTAATTTCTCATTCTTCTGGTCATTGTTGGGTATTTTTAAGGATATAATTCTACCTAGTTGGTAAGCATGGCAATACATGCCTATAATTCCAGTGATTCAGGAGTCTGAGGCAGGAGGATTGCAAATTCAAAGCCAGCCTCAGCAAAAGTGAGGCCCTAAGCAACTTAGCAACACCCTTTCTTGAAATAAAAAATAAATAAAAAGGACTGGGGATGTGGCTCAGTGGTTAAATGCTCCTGGGTTCAATTCCTGGTACTCTCCCCACCCAAAAATTCTACTTTGTTATCTTCATCACAACCTTCTGAGTTTCTGGGGCCCCTCTAGTCAGATACAAATGTTTTGCTACCTATTTTTGCTGCTCTGGCAGCAGACACCCTTTCCTACAGAGTAGGTTCATCCATTTTATCTAGGCTCTGGGGCTAACAGAGAAGATTTCATAGCTTGCCCAAGGCCATGCAGCAAATGTAGCAAGGCTGAGGTTTAAACCAGGACTATGTGATTGTAAACCACTATCTAACACCACCTCTTCTTTCCAGAACTAGTTATACTGTACTGTAATCATGTGTTGACTTGTTCATCCATTCCCTCCCTCAAGATGACAGTTTCACAATTCACAATAGCAAAACTGTGGAACCAACCTAGATGCCCTTCAATAGATGAATGGATAAAGAAACTGTTGTATATATACACAGTAAACTATTGGTCAGCATTAAAATAGAATTATGGCATTTGCAGGTAAATGGATGGAGTTGGAAAACATCATGCTAAGCAAAGTAAGTCAATTCCAAAAAAACAAAGGCCAATTGTTTCTCTGATAAGTGGATGCCGATCCATAATGGGGGGTGGGGCCATGGGGAAAATGGAGGAACTTTGGATAGAGCAAAGGGAAGTGTAGGGAGTGGAGGGAGGATGGGCGTAGGAAAGATGGTGGAATGAGATGGACATCGTTACTCTGGGCCCATGTATGATTGCACGAATGGTGTGACTCTACATCATGTACAACCAGAGAAATGAAAAGTTGTGCTCCATCTGTGTACAGTGAATCAAAATACATCCTACTGTCATGTATAACTAATTATAACAAGTAAAAAAAAGATGACAGCTTCATAATAATGGGCCCAAGGCACTGATATCTAGTAGGCAGTTCAGAAAAGTCATCTGGAATAAATGAAGGGGGAAATGAATGAACAAACACATGAACCTTCAGCACTCAAGCTGCAGTCTTCCCAGATCTTTCCTAGTCCTAAGTTTCTGAGGGCTTTACAGCTCTGAGGGGCTCTGATATCTCCCAATGAAACCATGTCTTCTAGGACAACACTTTTCATTTACCCTAAACCATGAGCAGCTTATGAATCCATTAAGGAATTCAAATGGTTGAAGTTCTGGAAATACGAGACAGCATGCTTTCTGCTCAATAAGGAATGAAAAGCCAAACAAAGGGAAGTCTAAGATATGTTTCATCTTGGTGAGATGTGTGTCACACCAGGGGCCAGTGTGGTCTTACTGTCTAAAGGGAGATTCCAGTGTCACTAGGCAGAAAAGGAAATGACAACAGCTTTTAGACAAAATAGAAGGATAAATAAAGATCTTATTAAGCAGATAAATTGGCTGGGACCAGGAAGCCTGTAATGGCCCAGAGATGGCAAAGGTCCTATATGGCAGCCATCTCCCTTATAAACAAACTCGGTGGATTTGATGTTGCCCCTTAGTCTGGACCTTCAAGTGTAGAATGTTCTCCTAAAGATGAAGGACCTCTTTGTTCTGTAACTTTCTCATCTTCACAGGCCAAGTGGTCTTCAGAAGCATTAATGACTTCACAGCAGAACAAAGTTCTGGTTCTGTGTATCTCTAAGACTCATGGAAACAATATGGAACCCAATGGAACACCTTTCACCTCTAAAGTTGCCTTTTTATTTGCATATCACATCTTCAGCAACTGAGACAAATCTGTGGAGATATTAATTAGGTGCAGAAAGAAAATTTTTATCCAGAACTCTCCCCCATTCTGAAATGGGTATGAAGTCATAGCAAAAACTTAGAAGCCAAACACATGGTTTCTTAGTCTGCTAGCTCTGTTCAGAATAATAGCTTTGCTATTTGCTTGAAGTGGAACCCTGGGCAAACCACTTAATCTCTCCAAACCTCAGTGTACATGTTTCTAAAACGAAACTGGACAAGATTATTGAGATAGTATATGCTGTTGAGCAGAGTGCTGGCATATAGTAAGCATTTGGTAAATATTTGTTAAAAAGAGTTATAGTAGGTATTAGTACAGATTTCTCTAGTCCTATGTGAAGCATAAAGACTATGTCAGGAACAGACCTGTATTCTTGCATCTATGACAACCAGGCTTTCTCCCCTGTTGGCTGAAGAAATCCAAGGAGAATTAATTAGTAAGTCAACATTCACCATGGGGCAGAGGGTGAGTGGGAAGGAAAGGAGGAAAGCAGACATGAAAGAAATGTCAGATGTGTTTATTCTCAAAGGGGCTTTTAAAAGCTCAGAGCTGCAAAGTAAGGCTTTCTTGCTTCTTAGGATCGATTTCCTGATTCTTCACCATTATTTCCACTTGTATGACTACTGAGGCGTCTCTTTCCCAGACATGCTTGCCACCAGGAAAGAAGCAGCAAGCATCTTTCCTATTGCAAAAACGATTTGACTTTAGTGGTAAGAATTTCTTAGGGCAAGCTGGGCATAGTGGTGCATGCCTCTAATCCCAGCTACTTGGGAGGCTGAGGCAGGTTTATAAATTAGAGCCCACTTGGGCAATTTAGCAAGATCCTGTCTCAAAATAAAACAAACAAAAGGGCTGGGGATATAGCTCAGTAACAGAGTGCTCATCATACAAGGAGCCCTAGGTTCAATCTCCATCACCATACTTGCAGAAATAATAATAATAAATAAATAAATAAATAAACAGAGCTGGGGATGTAGCTAAATGTAAAGCAACCTCTGGGTTCAATCCCAAGGACAATAAAATAAAATGAAATAAATTTCTTCAGACATAAACTATCTAGTATATATAATTAGTGTATATGCTCAGAAAACTGGAAAGAATAATTTTATTATAATAAGAGCTAACTATATATAGACTATTCACTATGTGTCAATCGCTATGCTAAGGACTTAATATATATCATTTCATTCAATCTTCACATTATCACCACTTTACAGATGAAGTCACTTAAGCTCAGAGAGGTGACTTCTCTAAGGATAACATATGACTAGGAATTCATTCAACATATGACCAGGATTCACATTCAAGGAAGTCTGACTTCAACTTTATGCCCTATTTTGTTTAAGCCTTTGTTGTTATTAAACATGTTCAGATAAAACAAAGTAGATAAGATAGTATAGCAAATCCACATGTTCATCACCCAGTCTTGACAATATCCAACTCACTACCAATTTTATTTCATGTATATCCTACCCATTCCCCATCCATGTGTATACACATGCACTCACACACATTTACACAATTTCATATATTTTCATTGTAAATATTTCAATGAATGTCTTCAAAAATAATGGACTCTTTTAAAAAATATAACTATAACATTTGTAAAAGTTGATAATGGGGGATGGGGTGTGGCTCAGTGGTAAAGCATTTGCTTCACATATGTGTGGCCCTGGGTTTGATTTCCAGCACCACAAAATAAATAAATAAATAAATAGATTAATAAGTTGATGATGTCTTGATATCACCAAATGTCTAGTCCATAGTTTATTTTCCTAATTATCTCAAACTTTTTCTTTTTCTCAATTAGGTTATTTAAATCATAATCCAAACAATTTCCACATCACATCATGACATTTAATTGACATGTCAACTCTTAAGTGTCTTTTAATCTGTAGGTTTCTCACTCTTTTCTTGCCATTTGTAAAAATGAACTCAAGGCCTGCTCTCTTAACCATATAATATAGCATCTGTGTCCATCTTAAGAGTTATGTCTTTGAAGAAAATATTCTCCTCCTCAATATATGTCTTGTATTAAATCTGACTCCTTATCTTCCTATAGGATAGAAAGTGATCAAACTTTTTAAAATACTGTATCTTAGAAATGTCTCGATATTCATTTGAAACACTGAACAATCAAAAGGCACTCTTTTATTCTAGGTGTTTATTAACACCTGGATAGAGGACAGGAAAACCAGCTCTCAGAAAGGTTTTCCTATCCCACTCCCCATAAGGCCTGAAGTTCCAGTGGTAAAGATGGTTCTAAGCCCTTGTATCTTTAAGTATCATCAGTAAATTTCACCAACCACTAATGTTTTCAAAAGTCAGGATCTGACAGATTAAGCAGGTGAATATACTATAAGGAAAGGAGAAGAAGCCTGACATCATGCAGGGAAAGTGAATAGCAGACTGTTTGGAGAAAAGAGTAACCCAAGGAACCAGATACCTATTCAGCAGTAGAAAGCAGTATGATATATTTAAGAGGCTGAAGTTCTCTCTTCTCCTTGCCACCCACCTCTATTTCAGAGTGAGGTTATTGAAGGAATAGGAAAAGGGATAGGGGGCACTCTCAAGGGAGAAAGTGTGTCCTCCCAGAGAGAAGAGCAACCGAGGCTGAAGTTCTCATCAGTGGCTAAATGAAGGCACTTGAGGTCCATGCTGGCCAGTAGTGAGCAACTGCTGATGGCAGGGAGGACTCAGATGAGAAGCACATATTTGCAAGATAAGGTGCCAGTCCTGCTGCTAGGGGTGCTGTTTCCTCTCCAGCTGGTACTATCTGCACTCTTAATCTGGACTCATACAGATGGGAGCTTGCACAAGGGAGCTAGGAGGAAGGCAGCCTCCTCCCCAAGAGGGACTCCCCCATGTTGGTGCACCCCTTGTGTTATGATTTGGCTATGAGGTGTCCCCCCCAAACTCCCATGTTATTGCAGGAATATTCACAAGTGACATGATTAGATTATGAGAGCTGGAGGAGATGGGTCACTGGGGGTGTGCCCTAAAAGGGTGCATCTTCCCTGCTGTCCCTTCCCCTTCCTCTCTCTCTGCTTCTTGGCCACCACGAACAGAGCAGCTTTTCTCCATTGGGCCATGTTCTGCCCCACCATGGACCTAGAACAATGGACAAAACGTCTGGAACCATGAGCCAAAATAAACTTTCCCTTCTCAAAATTGTTCTTGCCAGGTATTTTGGTCACAGCAATGCAAAGCTGACTAATACACAAGGCAACAACTCTTTCCTAGTCAGTGCCTAAGTGTTTCATGATTTCAGCTACTCCTCTTGACTATGGATCGAATCCCAGCCCTGTCATAAACAATATCTCTGCTTTTTTTGAAAGAAGGTTGGCAATATGATATTCTATAGAAGGCTGTTAAGTCTTGGGGTAGATTCCAGCCCCAGCTTAACCACTAACTAAAGCAAGTTACTTATCTCTTTCTCTATTTCATCATCAGGAAAATGGTACTGAAATTCTTACTCTGTTCACCTCAGAGGATCTATAGTGTTCAACAAGAACATGTATATGCAGGTGTAGTAAAACCAATCATATCTTAGATCTGCAAGAGATTATTCTATTTTTATAATTAAATCCCTAACCAAAATATGGCATGAATGGGCTTTTACTTTCCTTTTTCTTGGAAATATTATGACAATTAAATCACTCCAGGAAGATTTCTGAGCAACATAACGTTAACATGATAACCAACCCCGGAAGTAAGCAAAAAGCATGACAGAACCAAAGGCAGTTTGAAAATTCTAACCTGTGCTTGGCAGTCTTGAAGCTCATGTTTTCTCCTGCGATGTGTTTAACTTGAACAGTGTGGCTGAACTTTCCAATCGGAACTAGAGCTTCCTTGGGCCAGAAACAAAGACAAGTCAGTTCCAAGGCTGAGGTTTAAATAAACACATCATAAGACAGCTGCAAACTGGAAAGCAAATGCGACAGCTACTGGAATAGCCCCATTAATAAAGGACGCCCTCCCCCCTCCCCCACCATCCCGATGCCTTAGAGGCCAAGAGCCCAGAAACATCTTCCTTTTTGGAAGGAAGTGAATTGGTTAACAACAGGAAGATGCCTGGTTAACCCAGTCCACAACTTGAATGAGGAAGCTGTTTGAACTAGTTTTTTTTTTGAGTAGTCACTGATGAAGGCAAGGATTTTTTTAAAGCTAAAATGTGGTTGTTGTTTTTGGCAAGGCTGTTACATATAATAATAGTAATGAGCACTAATATTTCCATTCTTTTCTTTTTCTTTTTTAAAATTTTTTATTCGTTGTTCATGGATCTTTATTTATTTATATGGGGTGCTGAGGATCGAACCCAGTGCCTCATACATGCTAGGCAAGTGCTCTACCACTGAACCACAACCCCAGCCCTCCATTCTTTTCTTAAACAAGACCCATTTATCAAAGATTTTTTTCTTTCTTCATTCTTTTTTCCCTTCCTTCCTTCCTTCCTTCCTTCCTTCCTTCCTTTCCTAGTGTTGGAACCCAGGGCCTCATATATACTAGGCAAACTTTCTACCACTGAGATATATCATCCCCTTTTATTTTTTATTATTGAGACAGCATCTCCCTAAGTTTCCTAGGCTGGCCTTGAACTTGTGATACTCCTGCCTCAGTCTCCTAAGTAGCTGCAAGAGAGGGTAGCTGCTATGGGATTGAGAAACTGAAGTTAACAATGGCTCCCAATTCCCTTCTCTGCACTATTTCCTCAGGTTCCCAGGGGAAGTAATTCTTGAGACATCAAGAAAAGGATAAGCTGTGGAAATGGAGGTCGAACTCTATAGTGTGTAATTAGAATTTTACACCTATTAACTAGAATAAACAAATAAATATCAACTCAATAGAGAAACAGTCTCCTGTCTTTAAAGTTGTTCAGATGAGGGAACAAAGTCATTGGCACCTTGTCAACTTGGTGAGATAGAATCTTATGGTTCTTAGAGCTGAGAGGTCTTATTCCGTTCTCCTTTTGACAGATAAGGTAAGAGAAATCAACTTGCCTAAATTTACACTATAAATGAATTAACTCTTCTTCTAAACTACACTATCCAAGGGATAAAGGTTAGCCATGGTTTGTACATGTCTATACTCTTTCTTCTTCTTCAAATACGTTCCCAAATTCCCCACCATTCACACATTCTCCTCTGCTATGGTTGCTCACACCATTCTCCCTTCCATTATGCAGTCTCTTCCAAATATCTCCCATCCCAACTTTGCTAGACTTTCGATTACCACACTTAGGTCAGTTTTTCTAGAAGGAAAGAAAGTCTTCTACCCATTGGTATTGAGGATGTTTTATTAGATTTTCCAAATATGGGCTTGATTTTTATAATTTAGAGCACCTTCAGGCATGGAACCTGGGAGAAGTTTCCTGAGACTGGACCAAAGGAAAAGGGTTGGCAAATTACAACCTGCAGGCCAAGTTCTGCTTTCTATTTCTTTTTTGTATGGTATGCAATCAAAGAATGTTTTCTTCTTAAAAATTTTAATTGTGTTAAAAAAAAAAACCCACATGACATACAACTTACCACCTAAACCATTTTAAAGTACATAGTTCAATTGTGTTATATAGTTCATGCTGTCATGCAACAGATTTCTAGAACTTTTTCATCTTGTAAAACTGAAGCTCTATATACATTAAATAACTTTCATTTACCCATTCTCATAGCCCTGGTAACCACTATTCTTTCTGTTTCTGAGTTTAACTACTTTAGATGCCTCATATAAGTGGAATCATATAGTATTTACCTTTTTGTGACTGGCTTGTTTCACTTAGCATAATGACCTCAATGTTCACCCTTGTAGCATATGACAGTATTCCCTTCCTTTTTAAGGATGAATAATATTTCATTGTATGTACACACTACATTTTGTTTATCCATTTATCTGTCCATGGACATTTGGTTTTTCCCTACCACTTGATTATAGTGTATAGTGTTAACATGAAGATGAATATACAAATATCTCTGTGGGATCATGCTTTCAATTCTTTGGGGAATATACCCAGAAGTAGGCTTTCTAGATCATATATAATTCTATTTCTGAGGAAACACCATACTGTTTTCCATAGTAGTTGCACCAAATTATAGTTTCAGTAACAATGTACAAGGGTTCCAAATTCTCTACATCTTTCTCAACACTCATTGTCTGTTTTTTTTTTGTTTGTTTGTTTGGTTTGGTTTTTTGATGGTAGCCATCCTAAAGGGTATGAGGTGATATTTCATTGTGATTTTGATTTGCATTTCTCTATGATTAATGATGTTGTATATCTTTTCATATGCTGATTGGTCATTTGTATATCAGCCTTGGAACTATACACATAGTTCCTCTAAGTTCTTAGCTCATTTTTTTTGGCTGTTGAACTATAGGATTTCCTTACATATTCTGAAATGTTAACTCCTTAACTAATATGTCATTTACAAATATTTCTCCCACTGCATATGTTGCCTTTGCACTCTCATTTGTGTCTTCTGATGCATGAAGATTTT
This sequence comes from Marmota monax, assembly GCF_021218885.2. Lineage (NCBI taxonomy): Eukaryota > Metazoa > Chordata > Mammalia > Rodentia > Sciuridae > Marmota > Marmota monax. The sequence continues at coordinate 13,183,259 of NW_026694552.1, read as the reverse complement.
AAGTTTCCAGTTCCATTTGTCAATTTTTCTTTTGTTGACTGTGTTTCTGGTTTCTTATCTAAGAAATCACCATTAACTCTAATGTGATGAATATTTTCCCCTCTGTTTTCTTCTAGTAAGAAAAGTTTTTAGTATTTTTTTAAAGAGAGAGATAATTTTTTTAATATTTATTTTTTAGTTTTCGGTGGACACAACATCTTTATTTTTTTTTTAATTTTTTATTGTTGGCTGTTCAAAACATTACATAGTTCTTGATATATCATATTTCACAATTTGATTCAAGTGGGTTATGAGCTCCCATTTTTACCCCATATACAGATTGCAGAATCACATCAGTTACACATCCATTGATTTACATATTGCCATACTAGTGTCTGTTGTGTTCTGCTGCCTTTCCTATCCTCTACTATCCCCCCTCCCCTCCCCTCCCTCCCCTCCCCTCTTCTCTCTCTGCTCCTTCTACTGACATTCGTTTGTCCCCCTTATATTATTTTTCCCCTTCCCCTCACTTCCTCTTGTATGTACTTTTGTATAACCCTGAGGGTCTCCTTCCATTTCCATGCAATTTCCCTTCTCTCTCCCTTTCCCTCCCACCTCTCATCCCTGTTTAATGTTAATCTTCTTCTCATGCTCTTCGACCCTACTCTGTTCTTAGTTACTCTCCTTATATCAAAGAAGACATTTGGCATTTGTTTTTTAGGGATTGGCTAGCTTCACTTAGCATAATCTGCTCTAATGCCATCCATTTCCCTGTAAATTCTATGATTTTGTCATTTTTTAATGCAGAGTAATACTCCATTGTGTACAAATGCCACATTTTTTTTATCCATTCATCCATTGAAGGGCATCTAGGTTGGTTCCACAGTCTAGCTATTGTGAATTGTGCTGCTATGAACATCGATGTAGCAGTGTCCCTGTAGCATGCTCTTTTTAGGTCTTTAGGGAATAGACCGAGAAGGGGAATAGCTGGGTCAAATGGTGGCTCCATTCCCAGCTTTCCAAGAAATCTCCATACTGCTTTCCACATTGGCTGCACCAATTTGCAGTCCCACCAGCAATGTACAAGTGTACCCTTTTCCCCACATCCTCGCCAGCACTTGTTGTTGTTTGACTTCATAATGGCTGCCAATCTAACTGGAGTGAGATGGTATCTTAGGGTGGTTTTAATTTGCATTTCTCTGACTGCTAGAGATGGTGAGCATTTTTTCATGTACTTGTTGATTGATTGTATGTCCTCCTCTGAGAAGTGTCTGTTCAGGTCCTTGGCCCATTTGTTGATTGGGTTGTTTGTTCTCTTATTGTCTAATTTTTTGAGTTCTTTGTATACTCTGGATATTAGGGCTCTATCTGAAGTGTGAGGAGTAAAGATTTGTTCCCAGGATGTAGGCTACCTATTTACCTCTCTTATTGTTTCTTTTGCTGAGAAAAAACTTTTTAGTTTGAGTAAGTCCCATTTGTTGATTCTAGTTATTAACTTTTGTGCTATGGGTGTCCTATTGAGGAATTTGGAGCCGACCCCACAGTATGTAGATCGTAGCCAACTTTTTCTTCTATCAGACGGCGTGTCTCTGATTTGATATCAATCTCCTTGATCCATTTTGAATTAACTTTTGTGCATGGCGAGAGAAAGGGATTCAGTTTCATTTTGTTGCATATGGATTTCCAGTTTTCCCAGCACCATTTGTTGAAGATGCTATCCTTCCTCCATTGCATGCTTTTAGCCCCTTTATCAAATATAAGATAGTTGTAGTTTTGTGGATTGGTTTCTGTGTCCTCTATTCTGTTCCATTGGTCCACCCGCCTGTTTTGGTACCAGTACCATGCTGTTTTTGTTACTATTGCTCTGTAGTATAGTTTGAAGTCTGGTATCGCTATACCGCCTGATTCACACTTCCTGCTTAGCATTGTTTTTGCTATTCTGGGTCTTTTGTTTTTCCATATGAATTTCATGATTGCTTTCTCTGTTTCTACAAGAAATGCCATTGGGATTTTGATTGGCATTGCATTAAACCTATAGAGAACTTTGGGTAATATCGCCATTTTGATGATGTTAGTTCTGCCTATCCATGAACAGGGTATATTTTTCCATCTTCTAAGATCTTCTTCTATTTCTCTCTTTAGGGTTCTGTAGTTTTCATTGTATAAGTCTTTCACCTCTTTTGTTAGGTTGATTCCCAAGTATTTTATTTTTTTTGAGGATATTGTGAATGGAGTGGTTGTCCTCATTTCCATTTCAGAGGATTTGTCGCTGATATACAGGAATGCCTTTGATTTATGCGTGTTGATTTTATATCCTGCCACTTTGCTGAATTCATTTATTAGCTCTAATAGTTTCTTTGTAGAGCCTTTTGGGTCTGCTAGGTATAGAATCATGTCATCTGCAAATAGTGATAATTTAAGTTCTTCTTTTCCTATTTTGATGCCTTTAATTTCTTTCGTCTGTCTAATTGCTCTGGCCAGTGTTTCGAGAACTATGTTGAACAGAAGTGGTGAGAGAGGGCATCCCTGTCTTGTTCCAGATTTTAGAGGGAATGCCTTCAATTTTTCTCCATTCAGAATGATGCTAGCCTGAGGCTTAGCATAGATTGCTTTTACAATATTGAGGTATGTTCCTGTTATCCCTAGTTTTTCTAGAGTTTTGAACATAAAGGGATGCTGTACTTTGTCGAATGCTTTTTCCGCATCTATCGAGATGATCATATGATTCTTATTTTTAAGTCTATTGATGTGGTGAATAACATTTATTGATTTCCGTATATTGAACCAGCCTTGCATCCCAGGGATGAATCCTACTTGATCATGGTGCACAATTTTTTTGATAAGTTTTTGTATCCGAGTGGCCAGAATTTTATTGAGGATTTTTGCATCTAGGTTCATTAGAGATATTGGTCTGTAGTTTTCTTTCTTTGAAGTGTCTTTGTCTGGTTTAGGTATCAGGGTGATGTTGGCCTCGTAGAATGAATTTGGAAGTTCTCCCTCTTTTTCTATTTCCTGAAGTAGCTTGAAAAGTATTGGTATTAGTTCCTCTTTAAAGGTTTTGTAAAACTCTGCTGTATACCCATCCGGTCCTGGGCTTTTCTTAGTTGGTAGTCTTTTGATGGTTTCTTCTATTTCCTCAATTGATATTGGTCTGTTTAGGTTGTCTATATCCTCCTGACTCAATCTGGGCAGATCATATGACTTAAGAAATTTATCTATGCCTTCACTATCTTCTAATTTATTGGAGTATAAGGATTCAAAATAATTTTTGATTATCTTCTGTATTTCTGAAGTGTCTGTTGTGATATTGCCTCTTTCATCCCGTATGTTAGTAATTTGAGTTCTCTCTCTTCTTCTCTTTGCTAGCATGGCTAAGGGTCTGTCGATTTTGTTTATTTTTTCAAAGAACCAACTTTTAGTTTTGTCAATTTTTTCAATTGTTTCTTTTGTTTCGATTTCATTAATTTCAGCTCTGATTTTAATTATTTCTTGCCTTCTACTTCTTTTGCTGTTGTTTTGCTCTTCTTTTTCTAGGATTTTGAGATGAAGTATGAGATCATTTATTTGTTGGTTTTTTCTTTTTTTAAGGAATGAACTCCAAGCAATGAATTTTCCTCTTAGAACTGCTTTCAATGTGTCCCATAGATTCCGATATGTTGTGTCTGTGTTTTCATTAATCTCTAAGAATTTTTTAATTTCTTCCTTGATGTCTTCTATAACCCATTGATCATTCAGTAACCTATTGTTCATTCTCCAAGTGATGTATTCTTTTCCCTTCCTTCTTTTATCGTTGATTTTCAGTTCCATTCCATTATGATCAGATAGGATGCATGGTATTATCTCTACTCCTTTATATTGTCTAAGAGTTTCCCTGTGACATAATATATGATCTATTTTTGAGAAGGATCCATGTGCTGCTGAGAAAAAAGTGTAACTGCTTGATGTTGGGTGGTATATTCTATATATGTCAATTAAGTCTAGGTTATTAATTGTGTTATTGAGTTCTATAGTTTCCTTATTCAACTTTTGTTTGGAAGATCTGTCCAGTGGTGAGAGAGGTGTGTTGAAGTCTCCCATGATTATTGTATGGTGGTCTATTAGACTCTTGAACTTGAGAAGAGTTTGTTTGATGAACATAGCTGCACCATTGTTTGGGGCATATATATTTATGATTGTTATGTCTTGTTGGTGTATGGTTCCCTTGAGCAGTATGTAGTGTCCCTCTTTATCCCTTTTGATTAACTTTGGCTTGAAATCTATTTTATTTGATATGAGTATGGATACTCCTGCTTGTTTCCGAAGTCCATATGAGTGATATGATTTTTCCCAACCTTTCACCTTCAGCCTATGTATGTCTTTTCCTATGAAATGCGTCTCCTGTAGGCAGCATATTGTTGGGTCTTGTTTTTTGATCCATTCTACTAGCCTGTGTCTCTTGATTGGTGAGTTTAAGCCATTAACATTTAGGGTTATTATTGAGATATGGGTTGTTCTTCCAGCCATATTTGTTTATTTATGTTACTAAATATGGTTTGTTTTCCTCTTTGATTATTTTCCCCCCTTTAGTGTCCTACCTCCCACTGTTGGTTTTCATTGTTATTTTCCATTTCCTCTTCCTGTAATGTTTTGCCAAGGATGTTTTGAAGAGATGGTTTTCTAGCTGCAAATTCTTTTAACTTTTGTTTATCGTGGAAGGTTTTAATTTCATCAACATCTTTATTTTTATGTGGTGCTGAGGATCGAACCCAGCGCCCCGCGCATGCCAGGTGAGCACGCTACCAATTGAGCCACACCCCCAGCCCTTTTTAATATTTTTAATGGATGAAAAATATCAAAAGAAGAAAAATATTTCTTGACATGTGAAAATTATATGAAATTCAAATTTCAGAGACCACAAATAAAGTTTTATTGGAACATGGCCACACTGATTTATTTAGGCATTATCTGTGGTTACCGTCTGCTATAACAGTAGAAGTAAATAGTAGTTGCTATGGAGACTAAATATAGGTCTCTCATCTCCTCACAGTGCTGCTCAGTGAGCTGTAAATTACAGAGATGCATTTATAACTCTGTAGCATTTCAAGTGTCATGTTACTTCCACGCTACAGCCTTTTTTAAAAATGTCCAGCTATTTGGGAGGCTGAAGCTGGAGGATCACAAGCTTGAGGCCAGCATGGGTAACTTGGCAAAACCCTGTCTGAAAGTAAAATTTAAAAAAAGGATCTGGGGATGTATCTCAGTGGTAGAGTTCCCCATGGGTTCAATCCCTAGTGCCATAAAAACAAAATGGTGCATATCTATTATGTCAAATAAGAAAAACAAAATGGACTTTGTCATATTTTTAGGGCATATTGAAGTGTGGATTATTTAGTTATTTAATGAGATAGCTAAGCATTGTGTTTATTATGCAATGACACTATAGCTACAGTATACTAGAAGAATAAATACATGTCAACATTACCATACTAAACACTCTTCACAATATTCAATATTCCCAACTCATATGGAAGCAATGGCCAGAAAATTAGAAAGTTAAAAATGGATTATCTCATAACAGCAGAATTTCTTCACAAGAATAAAAAAATGAAAATGAGGCTGCCACCAAAGTAAGTTTCCAAGTGGCTCATTTATTAGCCAAGCAAAGAAATCCATTTACTAATGGTGAGTTAATTAAATCATGTTTTCTTGCAACAGCTAAAGAAGCATGCCTAGTGAAAACAAACTTGTTTAAAACTATTAGCCTTTTGGTGACAACAGTTGTTCAAGAATTGAGTACTACAGGAACAACATCAATAATCAATTAAAAACAAGCAAATAATTTTGAGTAGTTTTCTTTGATTTTTTTTTTTTTTGATGTGGTACCCAGGGATGCTCTACTGTTTTTAAATTTTTATTTGAGAGACAGAGTCTTGCTGAGTTCCCTGCCAATGGAAACTGTTTTAGTCAGCTCTTTCACTGCTGTGATTAAAAGACCTGACAAGAATAATTAGAGGAGGAGAAGTTTATTTAGAACTCTTGGTTTCAGAGGCCTCAGACCATAGACAACCAGCTTCATTGCTCTGGGCCCAAGGTGAGGCAGAACATCACGGCAGAGATGTGTGGTGGAGGGAAACAGCCACCAGGAAACAGAGAGAAACCTCCTCTCACCACGTACAAAATATAAACCCCAAAGTCATGCCCCCATTGACCCACCTCCTCTAGCCACATCCTACCTGCCTACAGTTACTGCTCAGTTAATCCCCATTAGAGGGTTAATGCACTGATTAGTTTAAGGCTCTCAAAATGCAGTAATTTCTCAAAAATTTATTCTATACTTTCTTGCATTTTCTCACACACGAGCTTTTGGGAGATACCTCATATCCAGACCATAAAAGACACTTAATGTCTGTGACAGTGCTTAGGCTCCTTAAACGAATTCTGCTTTGGGGCTCCCTAAACATTCTTCTCTCTGCTCTCCACACTCTTTAAGATTGAGGCAACCATTGTCTCAATCTGTTGTTTGAAGTTTTTAATCTTTCTGAAACAGGAAACTACTATCAGTCAAAAAGTCATCTGTTTTACTCTCATGAGACCTGATGGGTATTAATTTGAACAGGATATGATTGTCAACACCGATGATCCAGATTTTCTGAGGCTAGATTTGCAGTACAAGTATCCCCACTAGAGGGACGAAACCCTGGCTTTCTGTCACACAAGACAGAGAGCTTGCTACTACCTTCTTATTTTGTCACCTTTTTATTCCTTATTGAGTTACATGATATAAAGAATCCCCATAAAGATATCACCTAGTGATGAACTGGAATAGATAACTGCCCAGAGAGCTATTAAATTGTAGCCTCCAGTTATCTCTGTCTTTGTTTATAAGAGCAGTAATTTAGAAATTACAGATGTGCTGAGTTACTAAATACTCTTTGGGGGAGTATACTAATTCAGCAGTATCTAATGCAGTAACTATGCTCCTCTGAAACCACTTTGGCAAAAGTGATTTTTAGTGGACCTAGAATGGACAAATAATTTGCTTTTATAAGTTTTAATGACGTGAACTTTGGCTGCATGTTAAGCAAATTGCCTTACATTCTTACTGCTTATGTATTACTTACACTACTTTACTCTAATATTTTCATTCAGGCATAAGAGAAATAAATGCCACAAAGTGGATATTAAAACAATGATGAAGCTTAAAAGTAATTCGTGACCAAGAAATAAAAGGCAGATAATTAGTCTCCAGGGTACATATTATGTCCCCCACCCCGCCGCAGTATTGGGGATAGAATCCAGATGCACTCTACCACCAAGCTATGTACCCAGCTTTTTATTTTTTATTTTGAGACAGAGTCTTACTAAGTTGCTGATGCTGGCCTTCAACTTCAATCCTTTTGCCTCAGTCTCCTGAGTTGCTGAAATTACAGACATGTACCACCACACCCCTCTATTATGTATTTTGTTTTTTTGTTTTAGTTTCCAAAACACAAATTCACAATTTTTCTTACTTCGTTTGCAGAAACATGGTCTAATTCAAAATTTGTGGTTTGGTAATTTTAGGGATAGTTGTTTATTTTTATTAGCCATCTATAGTGGCTATTAAGCTGAACTTTAATGGGATCAGTCATTTTTAGATTACCCAAGCTTTTTGAAAAATAAAGCTTCAGTCACCAGCCCAGCCCCCACAACCCTTACCAAGGGAACATCTGTTTCATTAAATGATGTTTTATTTTGGTATTCTTCATATGAACTCCCCTTTTTTAATTATAAATGGCCCATCAAGATCCATGTTGACTTCTGGGTAGAGAGTTTATGTTCCAGAAAATTTAAGCAAAGCCAAATATTCTATGCTTATGCCATTTTGTCATCTCCAGGATGTGGGTGCACTATCACAGCCACATTGGTATCTTTAGCAGAACCCCTCCCCCGAATTGGAAAACATCTAATTAAGTTTAATTCAAAAGCTTGTCTTGTTTATATGTACTAATGGCTGTGCTTTTATATTTTATACTCAATCAACAGTTTTTTCTTTGCTGCTTAAATTGTTCCTCATTTATAGAACACAATCAAATAAATCAATATTTTATAGTGTTTTTTGAAGAACCCTGTAACTTCCAGGTATATTAGCATCTGAACAAGTCCCAGGTCTGCTAATGGAAAACAATCTCCATTTTAAAGGAGCTTATATTCATCATGGACTAAAATGGTGGTTTTCAATCCTAGCTGTAGGTTAGGATAGATATCCTGGTGAACTTTTAAGAATCCCAATCTCCAGTCTTCATATAAGACCAATTAAATAAGAATCTCTGGGGTAGGACTCATGTATCAATGTTTTTAAAGCTCCCCAGATGTTTCTAGTTGGCAGCTGTGGTTGAGAATACTGGACCAAAGAAGCACACGACACGGAGACCAATACAAATTAAGAAGTCTGACGTTTCATGGTTATGGTAAAGAATGTACAGTGAATTCAAGAAAGTGTCTTATTAGTTGAGGAAGAGATGGAAATTAACTGAACCTTGAAAACTGGGCAGAGGGGTAGAAAATATTTCTGGAGTCTAGAAAATGGAAAAATCTGGAAGTTTTCATAATGGGATAAAAAACAAAACTAGTGATGAAAGGAAGATATTCTCCATCCTCTATTTATTTTGGGGTTCTCCCCCTCCCACCCACATTTAGTTCTTGGCATTATTACATAGTGAATTTTAAACATCAGAATGGATCATTGATGGAGACACAGTTTTTAAATTGGCAGATAAAATTTTATATATTTACTGTGTACAAGATATGTTTTGGAGTATATATACATTGTGGAATGACTAAATCTAGCTAATTAACATACATATTACTTCACCTAGTTATAGTTTTGTGCTATGAAACTTTATATCCACTCTGAGCATTTTTAAAGAATACAATATATTATTAACTGCATTCACCATGTTGTACAACAGAGCTATCAAATGTATTTCTCCCAACTGAAATTTTATATCCCTTGACCAGCATCTTCCTAATCCCAAGCATCCCCAAACCACCCAACTCTTAGTAACCACCATTTTACAATCTATTTGTATGAGATCAACTTGATTAAATTTTACGTATGAGTGATATCCTGCAGTATTTGTCTTTCTGTGCATGGCTTATTTCATTTAATATAATGTCCTCCTGTTTTATCCCTGTGAATCACCAACTTTCTATCTAGAAGGAAAGGGATCAAGCTGAGAAGAATACAGAAATTCCTACCAAGGAAGTGCCCAGACTCAACATCTTTGAATCAATGTACAAATTTATAGCCAGAATGCATGTGTGCTTATGTGTATGTATTTACATCAAAAAAAAAAATATATATATATATATATATATATTATGAAGACTAGATCTTTTCTATAAACAATACCCACTCCTCTTCCCAGTAATAGATAACAAAGTAATCTACATTCATGCAATTCATAAAACTCTCGAAAAACCAGTAACTTATTTTTCTATAATTATTACAAAACAATTTAGTTCTGGCAGTTGAAACAGTCTGAAACTTGTTTATCAAACCTAGAAATCCTGACCCTTGATAATACACTAGATCTTTTAACATCAGGCATATAATGATTCAACAGCACCTTGCTATGATCCAATATTAAGCAATGCAGGGCCTTAGAATTAATGAGGAAAACAGCTGGGAAGATGGCGGAGCAGACGAGGCGACTTTCCAAATTGCTCTATGGCATGAGACCAAGATAGCAGATACACAGCTTCTCAGTGAAGTGAGTGAAAGAGATATTTCACTGGGATTTAATACTGGACACTCAGAGCAGCTTGGGAACTCAGAAAGTTGGATACAATAAAATAAAGAGAACCCATTGCCAGTGGTGGCTGCCAGAGCCCACCCAGCCTGGACAAAGGGAGGGAGACTAGAGAAAGCCGCATTTCAGGTAGTGCCTTGGCATGCTTTGGTGCAAAGAAATCTAAGATCAAAACCACTGCCTGAATTTATGTGCACTAAGAGGCAGCAAACTGAACAGGTTCTTGACAGGCACACTTGGGTGTTAAATAAATGTGTGCTATATCCCAACTGGCTGCAGAGACCTGGGGTGGGAGCCACATTGGGGTCAGCATGTCCTCCATGACATCAACAGGACTCGGGAGGTCAGACAAATAAACAAAAAACCACACATGCGCAGCACTGTATCCCAGCAGGTGCCTAGCATGGGACCTAGGCGGTGTCTGGCATAACATGACAGAAATGGACTGGAGTGCACTGTACCTTGGGGGACTTGAATTAGAAGGGCAAGGGGGAGCCTTTGCGTCTTACAGCTCATGTGACCACCTGAGGCAGCCTGGGAGTCTGAGTGGTCGGGGTTGAATGCATTCAGGAACTATACTCAGGAGAGCTGAGCTTCTGGGTACAGGTGAGTACAGGATAGCTCCTATGCCCCGTGATTGCATTTCTTGGGAGGCAATTGAGAACTAAACCCATGGAAGTGATTGGCCAAAGTCTAGCTCTAGGGGAAGATGAAACCTTGTCTCTCCAAAGAAGGCAGCTTTCGATCTAGCCTGACTAGACCTGAGGCCTGAAGAGATCTCACTGCCACCTCCCTGATCTCCCCTTACAGAACATGCTGCAAAAGCAGTACCCTGGATGTGCACAGATCTGGGTCGAAGGGTCCAGAAGGGTGGAAGCACAAACCACATGTACATCTTAACCCATCCCACCTCATACTGGCAAGAAGGGAAAATGAGTCTTATATCAAACAAATTCAATCCTAGGCCACTCTAACTGGTAACTCAGAGACCAAAACAACAAGAGGAAGGGGTTAACATCCCCCACCCCTTATTCTCTCTATCAGTATTTCACTTAAGAATAATTGGCAAGAGCTGGTGCAGTGGTGCACACCTATAATCCCAGTGGTTAGGGAGGCTTAGGCAGAAGGATTGTGAGTTCAAAGCCAGCCTCAGCAAAAGCAAGGCGCTAAGCAACTCAGTAAGACCCTGTCTCTAAATAAAATACAAAATAGAGCTGAGGATGTGGCTCAGTGGTCAAGTGCCCCTGAGTTCAATCCCTGGTACCCGCTCCAAAAAAAGAGTACTTGGTAAGAAAGACTATTTGACATAGACAATGACCACCCATTACAATCAATTTTTAAACCTTTATTTTTTATTTATTTTTATGTGGTGTGGAGGATTGAACCCAGGGCCTTGCATGTGCTAAAGTGTTCCACCACTGAGCCACAACCCCATCCCCTACGATCAAATATTTTGACCACTTCAATGGAGAAGGTCCCTTCAGTCCCATCTACACCAAGGTACTAGATTTTTTTTAACACATTTGTTTTTCTTATTTCTTCTCTGTGTGTAGGTAGGCACACACATGTGAATTTTGGCTGTCCTGATTCAGTGACATATATACATACAATAATTTGTTTTCTCTCATGTTCAGCATTTTTAATGTAATCATCTTTTTCTAGCATTGTCTTGTGAGAATTTGGGTTCATTGGATTGTATATCTTAGCTTGATTTTGTATTATTTTCATGTGTTTATTTCTCTTTCAATCTTTTCTTCTGCTATAAGCCTAATTCTGTTGTTCTTTCTCCTTCTCTCGAAATATTGTGTGTCTTCTATTTTTCTCCTCCCTCTGTATAAACATCACCTGCTACTGGTCTTCTGCATTTTCACTGTTCACTTTCTGAAATTGTAAAGTCTTTTGTAACTTCCTAACACATTTCCTTTTCCTGCAATTAACTGTATTTTTACCATTTCAGAATGAAATGGTTTCATATAACCCCTGCCCCCACTATTAATGCTAATATAATCATTACCAGTGTGGATGATATAGCTAACACCCACTATTTGCTTTAAAGCTGGAGCTAGTTCATGGTTATTTTTTTCACTGTTGACAATTGCTGAACCCACCATTACTGCTTATTGGTGACAATTAATGTTGAAGATGTCATGGTAGGATTTGGGTATTTGCTTTAATACTGTTTACCGTTTATTGTTTGCATCTGTTGTTACTATGATTTATTTTGCCCGAGTTCTGTGAGGTCCTGGGAAACTGCAGGATCACTAAAAGTTCACAGGTGAGAGATTTTGCTGCAGAACAAAAATATTCCCTCACATTACTCCTACTCAAAGAAGGGAGAAGTCAAAAAGCCACAAACCATGAACAAGGACCCAAGAAGGAACAATCAGAGAGGAAACTCAGGTCTCAATCTTTGGAATCTACTCATACCTTAAAAACAGAGAAAGTACCAGAGCAAATAATATAACTACATACAAAAGGACATGCCCCCATAAGGAAGTAGAAGAATACATTTCAATTGATGTGCAAGACCAAGACCTCTGAAAACATGAGAAAACAGGCAAACAAATCTCCCCAAATCCACAATCTCCAACAAAGGAACCCACTTACAGTGAGGTAGTTGAAAACCAGAGAAAGATTCTAAAAAACTGATTATCAAAATGTTCAATGAACTAAAAGAAGATCTAAGGAAGGAATTAAGAGAACAATTACAGGATAAAAGACCATTTAATAAAGAAATAGAAATAGTGAAAAGAAACCAAGCAGAACTCCTAGAAATGAAAGACAACATCAAGCAAATTACACACTCACTTGAAAGCATCAACAACAGACTAGCTAGTGTAGAAAACAGAACCTCAGCCCTTGAAGACAGAACTTCAGGCACTGAAGACAGGCTATATGTTCTATTCAACCTTAAAGAAGAAGGAAATTATAGTATTTGCTGGTAAATGGATGGAAATGCAGAATATCATGCTAAGTGAAATTAGTGAAACTCAGAAACTCAAAGGCCAAATGTTTTCTCTCATGTGTGGAAGCTGGAGTAAAATAAAGGAAAGGGTGGAGGGAATAACAAGATTGCATAAGGAACCAATCAAATACAAATTAATAGATCAGCCAAAGGAAGTCTAGTAGAGGAAGGAGAAAGCAGAGAGGGCAGGAGGGAAAACAGGGGATCATGAACTCAAATGATTTCTATGCATGTATGAGTTTGTCAGAATGAACCCAACTACTATGTATAATTATAAAACTCTAAAAAAATTAATGAGGAAAGATATGTGTATATTTAATACTTACATAAAATTTAATATGTGCCAGTTATTCTTTTAATGTTTTAAATATACTATCGTATTTACTCCTTACAAGAATCTAATACTATTTTATCTCTATCTTACAGAGGAGGTTATTGGGGGTACAGAAAAGTTAAGCTACTAGTGGAAGATTCCACTTAAGCAAGTGGTCAAGCTGGAATTCAAACCCAGGTAGTTAGGCTCCAGAGCCTACATTTTAAAAACCAATTTTGCCTTAGTGATTTTTAATTATAGTAATACTGATTGTTTTTCTCTTCATTATGTTCTAGAGAGAACATCACATAACCAGATAGTTCTTTGATCAATTTTTCTATGCACTGAAGTTAAAATATTTAGAATTTTCCTATTTTCACTTTTAATTTGTTTTAATTATTTTTATCAATCAATGTATTTCTTCATAAAGATTATAATGAAATTTATTTTTTACATTTATCGTTTTACTCTTATGGTCATTATTTCTACACAGTCCAATTTTCTTGGGTCATATTTAATTAATCTGTATTTTACAGAACTTTGTTCTTTATTCAATTTTCAGTTAATGGCATATTTTACTTAGTGTGTTTTTATTCATTTCCCATTTATTTCCATGATAAGTTTTAGAAGTCTAATTTTTCAGGTCACCTTATACAGTTTTCTTACTGAAAAGATGTGATTCTTAGTTTTTCTTTTTTTAAAAAAATACTTTTAGTTGTAGATGAACACAACACCTTTATTTTATTTGTTTATTTTTATGTGGTGCTGAGGATCAAACCCAGTGCTTCATATGTGCTTGGCAAGCACTCTACCACTGAGCCACAACCCCAGTTTGATTCTTAGTTTTTCATCTACAACAAATGAATTCACAAAGCCCGGTTTTGATGAGGGTTGGAATCATTATTTCAGTTTTATACTTAGTCCATTCAGGCTGCTATAAAAATAACACAAACTGAGTAGCTTATGAACAACACAATTGGATTTCTCATAGTTCTAGAGGCTACTAAGTTCAAGGTTAAAACACCTTCAGATTCTGTCTTGTGAGGACCCATTTCCTAGTTTATAGATGGCAATTTTTTTCTGTGTCTTCATATAATGGAACTGGTAAACATGCTCTCTGGGGTCTATTTTGTGAGGGCACTAATCACAGTTATTAGGGCTCTGCTCTCAGGGCATAATCATCTCCCAAAGGCCCTACCTCCTAATACATTGGTGGTTAGGATTTCAACATATGATTTTCCAGGGAATCCAAACATTCAGACCATAGCACAGGTATACTTTAAAAACATTAACTTCCTGGAGGTAAGTGAGAAAGACAATATTAGAAGAAGTAGGATGGTAGTAGAATGTTTTTTGGAATCGCAGACATGGATTAAATCCATATTTGGTCATTTACAGTGACTTTGGGCAAATGACGAAACCTTCAAGCCCTAATGCTTTCATCTGTAAAATGAGGATAAGATTAGTACCTACTTCATCAGGTTATTAACATCAGGTTGAATGTGATAATGTGTGAAATAGCTTTTAGTACACTGCCCGGCTGGCTCATAGGAACAGATGGGTAAATGTTACCAGGTCAGCATCATCACCCATAGCCTTTGTTCTTCCATTACACCCTACATGGTGCTCCTCAATGAAGGGGAAATGAAATTCCCAAGAGGTGCAGAATATTCTTGGTGACACAAACAAATACATATGAAGATAATTATAGAAATACTTTGCTAACACAATCTGAGAGACTAAGTAATAAAAAAATGTCAGTATTGTTTGTATTCCTTCTCAGCAAGCTTCTCTGGATGAAAATAGGTGACACCTTGTGATAATTTCTTAGGAGTAGCATATCTCTATGAAGAAACCATCTACACAATAGTTATGCCAGCTGCAGCTCCCTAATTATTGCATCCTCCTTAAGTGGGTTTAGGATATCTCCCTAGTGACTTTATCTTCCATAAGAGAATAACCAGAAGACTAATTTTGGGGTTCCTGAAGTACAATTTTCAAAGACCCTGATGGGTTCTGGGTCCCCCAAATTCTCATACATATGTATTTTGAGATGGGGTCTTGCTATGTTGCCCAAACTGGCCCAACTTTTGCACTCAAGGAATCCACCCACTCAGCCTCATGAGTAGCTGGGATTAAAAGCATACACCATCATGCCTGACTTCCCAAATTCTTTTGCCACTTTGCTTCCTGGCTGGGGTCTGAGATGTCTCCTTAAGATGTTTATGCTTTGAGGTTAAGTCTAGAATATGTTTAAAATATAAATTTGGTTTGAGATGGTAGTAATGGAACTTCCATTTTATGGAACCCCTCCATTTGCTAGATACTCTAAATATAATCTCACAAGAAACCTTTCAGAAATAGGTATTATTAACCCCATTTTCAAATGAGGAAATGGATGATAGGAGCTTGAGTATCTTATCTAAATTCCCTCTTTGCTATTTCTCTTTCTTTTTTGCATACTTATTCTGACTGGAATAAATAAATCTGACCTGGAGGACATGGATGAACTAGGGAACAACAAATAGAGTGTTTTATATGCCAACGTTTTCAAAGTTCAATGAACAGGTTGATTCAAAATTTCTCTTGGGTTCAGGGTTACATGCTCAACTTTTCAGATCCGGAAAGTCAGTTTATTCAGTGCACCAGAGTGGTTAATTTGGGGGGACTGCTTCCGACTAACTATATTTGTAAAAGACTGGCATATAAACCATGCAGTTATTTATTATTTTACATCTGGATCTGGTGGAATAATGCACATCTGTCATTTATTCAAGGCATTCCTTCTGGATGGGCATGTCACTGAGGGAGCCAAATTTTGGAAGGGAAGATTGCTTGGTAAACACAGAATCTGAATGGAGGGAAAGGGTGTTTTTTGGTTCTACAGTTTTATTTTCATCAAATAAACATGGTTAGATTGATGTCCTTTTGTTCAACGTTGTTGTTTCTCAGTAATGCATGGAAAGGCCCAGAATCTACTCTTTTCTGAAAACTGGCAAATTATTTCCCCCTTTCTCCCCATTTTAAAATTCCCTGTTTTTATTCCATATTTCTCTTATATTTTCACAACAACCTCTTGTCATGCCAGGGAAATTCCAACACAGTGAAATAGATTACAATTTTCCACAGTCATCATATGCCAGTTACTCTGGTTTCTTGACTGACCTTGAGGAAGACTCAAGTTTTTCTGACAAGATTTCAAGGATACCTTTCCTATATTTGACATATTTATAAACCTTCTCCCAAAGAATATCCCGTTTAATAAGTCCATAGTCATCCAATAGTAATTGATTCCATTGACTTTCAATTTTTATGGGTTATCTTTTTTTCTATCATACCATCCATTCAACCAAAGCAGACAGAAATTTAATGCTGGTCCTTGTGTATGTGAGATGGGAGGTAGTATAGGCAGTATAAGAATAATACTAGATCATCAAAGAAAAATTTTAAAATCTTCTATTTTTTTAATCTGGCCTGCAATCCAACTCTCTCTCTCTCTCTCTCTCTCTCTCTCTCTCTCTCTCTCTCTCTCTCTCTCTCTCTCTCTCTCTCTCCAGAACTCTGATTAGCAGATATCTGTTTCTAGGAATGAATTCTGATTCTTTCCAAATCCCTCAGATGCCAGCCAGGGAAATGAAGACATTTTCTAATAATCTGCCTTTTTGGCTGCCAGTTTGATTCAACTTATAATTGAACAGCAAATTCTGAGACACCATTACAGACACTAGAGACACTTTACTTGGCACCCAATAAACACATTGCATTTTCCTGAGCTATACATTTCCCTAGAAATGAGAAGCAGAGCTACAATTCTTATTCCCTGTATTAGAGAATCAATAGCTTTGATATTTTTTCCTCTGTAGTCATCCTTACCCACCTTATATATAAAGGCAGAATACATAAGTGAATTGTTCCTCATATTTATAAACACTTTATTTATATTCAAAATCTGAGCAAGTCTTAGCAAATGAAACCCAAAAGGGCAGACAGGTCCTTGGAAATATAGATGAAGGCCTGTATCTAATAAGGGCCAAGAATTTGGAATTTTTTAGGGAAATAGAGTCTTTAGGTCTGAGCAAATGGCCATATTGAACTCAGAAGGGCAAGCACAGATCCTGTGACTTAAAGTCATTTCTCCTGGGTGAAAGAGGCTGGCCTGGGTATCATGCCTACTGGACTGCTTTTAGGCCTCAAAGAGACTCCAGTAATCTTTTGGTTCTATATTCTTTCCTCTTCTTATTCTCCATGGCTTTAGTCCTGCATTCATTAGTCTACACATCTGTGTATATGAGTTTATGTGTATTGTGTATGTGCACAGGTGAATGAGGTGGGTGGGGCCTGGAAGGATGATGGTATGGAGGAAGCAAAGGGAGAGATTGAATTTACTGAAGCAGTTTAATTTTTAAATTCTAAGTAAGAAAAAAAACCCTGCTGATTTCTTTGAATCTATAGTCACTTCCCACCTCCAGTGCTTGACTCTTTTCTTCCTGTGGTATCTGATTGCCCCCACCTTTCTCTTTGTCTGCCATCTACAGACTTGAGTTCAAAAGGCAAAGCATATCCCCAAAATACATAAATACTTGATGAAATCTTAATCTGATCAAAGGTAACATGTTTTTTCCCAAAGCTGGATGGAGGCAGAGACCAAGCCTCACTACCATAGTACCCATAGCTTCAGGGCAGGCAGAGATATAGCAGTGAGGCCTGGCTTGTCCTAGGTGCTGACAGAATCTTTTGCTTCAAGTTTCTCACCATTAAGCATGATGTTAGCTTGAATTTTTTTGTGGACATTATGTATCAAGTTGGGAAACTGGATGGATAATATTGGATTTTGTCAAATGCTTTTTTCAGCATCTATTGATATGATCATGTGGTTTTTCTTTAACCTGTTAATGTGATGGATTATAATAATTAATTTTTGAACACTTAACAAGCCTATAATATCTGGGATAAATCCCACTTGGTCATGGTGTATAGTTCTTTTTGTACATTATTGAATTCCATTTGATAATAGTTTTGTGGATTTTTGCATCTACACACATGAGAGAGATGATCTAGTTTTCTTATAATGTTTTTGTCTGATTATGATATTAGGATAATGCTATACCATGGAATGATTTAGGAATTCCTTCTTCTTCAGTCTTCTGGAAGAGATTGTAAAGAACTACTGTAAATGACTCCCTTAAATGTGTGCTAAAATTCACCAGTGAGTGAACCTGGGCCTGGTGCTTTCTGTTTTGGTAAGTAATTATTCTCTCAGCTTCTTTAATAGATATAGGCCAATTCAGATTGTCTCTTTCTTTTTGGGTGAGTTTTGGCAGATCATGTCTTTTAAGGATTTAGTCAGTTTCATCTAGGTTATCAAATTGTGGGCACAGAGTTATTCATTTATTGTTGTTATTATTATTACAGTACTGGGGGTCAAACCCAAGGCCTTATGCATGCTGGGCAAGTAATCAATCACCGAGCTAAATCCCTAACTCACCCTTTATAATCATTTTAATGTCCATGGGATCTATACTGATATCCCTTTCTTTTCTCATATTAATTTTTATTTTCTCTTTTTTTTTTTTTAGTCTGAGTAGAGGCTTATCAATTTTATTGATCTTTTGAGAGAGCCAACTTTTGGTTTGGTTGATTTTATTTTCTATAGATTTCCTACTTTTGATTTCATTAATTTCTGCTGTATTTTTTCTTCATTTTACTTTGGATTTGATTTTCTCTTCTTTTTCTAATTTCTAGTTTCCTAAAGGAGAAACCCCCATGATTGATTTTAGATCTTTTTTCTTTTCTAATATATGCATTTTAATGCTACAATTTTCCCTCTAAGCACTGCATTTGCTGCATCCCACCAATTTCAATATGTTTCATTTTCATTTAGTTAAAAATATTTTAAAATTTCTCTTAACATTTCTTCTCCGAACCATATGTTATTTAGATGTGTGATATTTAATATCCAAGTATTCTGAGATTTTTTAGCTGTGTTTCTGTTACTGATTTCTAGTTTAATTTTATTGTGGTCTGAGAGAACACATTGTGTGATTTGTATTCCTTTAAATTTTTTAAGGTGTGTTTATGGCAGGTACCAGGGATTGAATTTAGGGCCACTCAACCATTGAGTTACATCCGAAGCCCTATTTTGTATTTTATTTAGAGACAGGGTCTCACTGAGTTGCTTAGCACCTCACCATTGCTGAGGCTGGCTTTGAATTGAGATCCTCTTGCCTTAGCCTCCCGAACCACTGGGATTACAGATGTGTGCCACCGTGCCCAGCCCTTGATCCACTTTGAGTTGAATTTTTTGCAGGCTGAGAGATAGGGGTTAAATTTCATTCTACTACATATAGATTTCCAGTTTTCTCAGCACCATTTATTGAAGAGGCTATTTTTCTCCAATGTATGTTTATGGAGCTTCTGTCTAGTATATATATGGGTTAGTCTCTGTGTCCTCTATTCTGTACCATTGGTCTACAAGTCTATTTTGGTGCCAATACCATGCTGTTTTTGTTACTATAGCTCTGTAGTATAATTTAAAGTCTGGTATGGTGATGCCTTCTGCTTTACTTTACTCACTGAGTTTTGCTTTGGCTATTCTGTGGTCTTTTATTTTTCTAAATTAATTTCACAACTGGTTTTTCTATTTCTATGAAGAATGTCATTGGAATTTTAATAGGAATTGAATTAACTCTGTATAGTTTTTTGGTAGTATGGCCATAAAATATTTTCTTTATCTTTAAGTTTTTGAAGTTTGAATATTATACACATAGCTGTTTTAGTGTTTTTTTTTATGGCATTTAATCTGCTTAGTGCTCTCTGAGCTCCTTGTATCTATCATTTGGTGTCTGACAATAATTTGGAGGAATTTTTAGTCATTATTTTTTTTAGTTGTAGGTGAACACAATACCTTTATTATTTTTTTTGTGTGTGTGGTTCTGGGATGGAACCAGTGCCTCACACATGCTAGGCAAGTGCTCTACCACTGAGCCACAACCCCAGCCCTTTCAATCATTATTGCTTCTAATATTTCTCCTGTTCCTTTCTCTCTTTTTCTTCTGCTTCTGGTATTCCCATTACTCATATTTATACTTTTTGTAATTGATTCACAATTATTGGATATTTTGTTCTGTGTCTTAAAAAATCTTTTTAGTCTTTATTTTTTGGGGTGGGGGTGGGGGTAGGGGGTGGCCACCAATAACCTGGGCTGATACCTGACTCAGGTGCCAGCCTCTGCCTTCCTGGTCTGAACTTGCCCCAAGCCCACCCTGCATCACCTCCCAGATCCTAAATGGCCCCTGCAACATCAAATGGTTGATTTTAATCTTTGCTTAAATTAAAAAATTTCATTTTATATATATATATATATATATATATATATATATATATATCACAGAATAACAACAGAGAGTGTTGAAAAGGGAAGTCGAGGCGTGGGCCGGGGAAGCCGGGGTTGTGGGGCCAGGCTGTGGGAGGGAAGCAGTGTTGGGTGAAGGGATGAAGGGAGAGAAGGGGGAGAGGTTAGGGGCACAGATGGGGGGCAATTTATTTTACAATAAAAACAGGAGTTCAAACCTCAGCAGAATGGGTCTCTGGGAGCCCCAGAGGGCCGTCCCCACACTGAGTGACGAGAGGTTGGTTTGGGGGGATGGGGTGGGTGGGGAGCTCGGCTTCAGGTTTAGATCACTGCCATTACTGGTCAGAGGGAGAAGGGCCATTGTCTCAGCTTCTCCGTGACTTTGAGTTTTGAGTAAGCCATGGTAGGGTGATGTCAGTGTTGTCCTTCTCTTTGCAGGAGATGGAGTAGCAGCAAACTTCTCGGTCCTATATGGCAGACAGATTCATTTTTTTCTATCAGTTCCTTCTCATCCAGTGCCCCTGGGAGGTCTTACTTGTTACGCAGGACTATGACCGGGATGCCCTGCAACTGAGGTTTGTCCAGTAGGCTGTGGAGTTCATTTTTGGAGGCCTAGATCTTCTCCTGGTCTGAAGCATCTACCATATACAAAATGGTACTCACTATCTGGCAGTAGCGCTCCCACATGCTGTGGAAACGGGGCTGTCTCCCAATGTCCCAGAGCTTGATGGTCACGTTCCCTTTGGTGATTTTGCTCATGTTGAAACCCAGGGTGGGGATCATGTCCTCATTGAACTGACAGCTGGTATTTGTCCTATGCTACACTGTTTTTGATCTCTAGGATTGGTGTTCATTTCTTTGCTTAAATTACCTTTGTGTTCTTGTATGTTTTTCCATTAAAGCCCTTAGCACATAATTTTTAAAAACTGCTGGTCTGATGAATCCAAAAATTCTGCCATAAATGACTCCAGCTCTGATACTTGTTTAATTTCTTTAAACTGTGTTTTTGGCTATTTAGTATGTCTTGTATTTTAACAATATACTGGGGACAAAAAATGCTGTAAATGTGTCTTTGGTAATGTAGTAGCAAGGTCTGGGGGGAAATGGGATTAGGACTGATGTATAGCAAACTGTTTGGGTTCCAAGGCACCTGCATTCTAATCTCAGGTTGATTAGCTGTGTGACCTTACAGGAAATCCCATGATAGGTAAAATTACAAAGCTATTTCTCTAAGACTCCCATCCTCTGGTTATGTAATCAAACACTAATCTGCACTGGGGGTGACTGTAACTCAGTGGTAGAGCACTAGTCTAATGTACGTAAGGCTCTTGGTTCCATCCCTAACACTGAAAAGAAAGAAAAGGAAAAAAGCAGGAAAACATTACCAATCTAGGTACATGTGAAGAGATTTGCACATGTAACTAAGTCTGGTAATCCACTCATCTTAAAATAGAGCAAGAACCTGAATTATTAGGATGAACTCATTGTAATCACAGAGGTCCTTAAAAGCAGAAGAGAAAGGTGTAATTGTCAGAAATGAAAGAGACAACAAAAGAGGTCAGACAGAAGGAGAGATCAGATAGATACAAAGCATGGGAAGGGCTATATTCACCATTGCTGGCTTTGGAGTTGGAGAAAGGGCAGCCTCTAGAAGTCTTTAGAAGCTAAGAAAAGCCTTCAATTGATATCCAAAAAATATGGGGGACTTCAGTCCTACATGTACAAAAAATAGAATTCTGTCAATATCCTGAATGAACATGGAGGTGTGTTCATCTCCATAACTTCCAGATAGGAATGAAGCCTGGCCAACATCTTGATTTTGGCCTATGTGACCATAAACAGAGAACTATGTTAGCTATTCTGTGCCTGGACTTCTGACCTATAGAACAGGGATCTGATTTATTATTTTTAAATCACTAAATTTGTTTTAATTTTTTAAGGCAACAATAGAAAACTAACATCACCTCTTTTTCTGATATTTAACTTCCTCATTTGTACAATGGGGATAATATCATATTCCAAAGATTCTTGTGATGATTTGGAAGAATGTATGTAATATTCCTTTGGCATAGTGCTTGAAACACAGTAAACTGTTGATAAATGATAGATATTGGCCTCTCACTGCTTCAGCTACCATCTTAGTCTGATAATTCTCAAATTGATTTACAGCTCAGCTTTCATTTGAAGTATGTTTCTCAGGGCTCCAAAGAGCCATTAAGTCAGGGAGACTGAAGGAATTGTAGGTTACAGTCCTGGCAAGAGAAAAATTCCTTGGCTTAACAGTGTGCTGACCCTGTTGCATTATGCAATAATCTGTAGGAAAAATGTTACTGGGGATATGTATTTATATATTAATAGTGATTATCTCCGGGAGGTAGGGCTTTTTTTCCTTGTGTTTTAAAAATAGTTCTTAGATTTTTCCATAAGAATGTATTCTTTTATCATAACAATAAGAGAATAAAACATTCTTTTTTAAGTATCTGAAAATAAAACATTCTTCAATCTAAATATACTATGTATAACAGGAGAATGACTCCTGTCTTGGATGCAAATGGACAGTTCATCGTCCTGGAATTTTCCATTGTATCCTGTAATATTCTTATAAATTAAGGCATACCTGCAATCAAAACCAGAAATAATTTTTAGGTGAGCAAAAATGACAGCAAGGCTGGGTGTGTTGTCACACAGCTGTAATCTTAGCTACTCAGAAGGTTGAGGAAGGAGGATCACCATTTCAAAATCAGCTTCATCAACTTTGTGAAACCCTGTCTCAAAATAAAATAAAAAGTGCTAAGGCTATAGCTCAGTGGGAGAGTACCACTGGTTCAATTCCCAGTACCAGAAAACAGAAAGTGACAGTAAGGATGTTGTTAAATTGTCTTAATGAAGGGTGATGCTAGGTAGTTCGAGTTGCCAAAAGAGGTAAGTCACTCCTGACAAACTTCAGAACCCAAGTCTCGAATGCCTTGGGATTTATTCAAATTTCTCTTTTCTTGTCTTTTTTGGTACTGGGGATTGAACCCTAGGGCACTTAACCACTGAGCTACAATCCCCAGCCCTTTTTATTTTTTATTTTGAGACAAGATCTTGGTAAATTGCTTAGGGCCTCGCTCAGTTGCTGAGGCTGGCTTTGAACTTGCAGTCCTGTCTCAACCTCTGGAGTCCTTGGGATTGTAGGCACGCACCCATCACACCTTGCATTTTTCTTTTCTTGGAAGCTATCTTAGTCCATTTGGGCTACTACAACAGAATACAGTCAACTGGGTGGGTTGTAAACTATGTATGTATTTATTCCTCACAGTTCTGGAAGCTGGGGAGTTCAAAATCAAGGTATCAACAAATTTGATGTCTGGTGAGGGCCTGTTTCCCCATTGGTGTATGGCACCTCCTCACTGGGTTCTCACATAGTAGAAAGGGGAAGGGTCTCTTTTAAGAGGACACTGATCTCACTCATAAGGGCTCCACCCTCAAGGCCTGATATCCTTCCAAAGTTTGTACCTTTAAATAGCATCATATTGAAGATTAAGTTTTTTTAATTGTTTTTAGTGGTTGAGGGACCTTTATGTTATTCATTTATTTCTATGCGGTGCTGAGAATTGAATCCAGTGCCTCACACATTCGAAGCAAACACTGTTCCCCTGAGCCACAACCCCAGCCAGAAGATTAAGTTTTAATATATGAATTTAGAGGGGGCACAACATTAAGTCTATAGCAGAAACCAACACTTATTCTCCTTGTGTTTTTCATGCATAGCTGTTTAAACTATATGCTTTGGGTGCAAAGACCCTGAAAATCTGCAAAACTGCCACTGTTAAATCCCCTGGACCTCAGGGTCAGTCTTGGGAATTTAGAAATACAGCAAAATCAGGGCCCAATAAATTCCAGATTCCTAGTACCATTTCCTTTGTCAGAGCTCTCACAGACTGATCTAATTTTAGATCCTGACCAACCAAATGTTTAGAACCAGCAAAGCCAGCTCGGGTCTTCTCCCTTGACCAGGGAGGGTCCTGGGGTGTTGCTTTCTGAGAGTTGGCAAGAATAGCCTTGCTGCCTACCCCAAGAGATGCTCCTAACCAATGCAAAAGCTTTCTAAGCTGATTCCCACTGAGAACCCTTCCAGACTGAGCAAGACAGAAAAGTTTCCTGCCTTATTATGTTTATAGTCTACCAAAGGAGGCTGTCATTAAACAAATGTGCCTGATTAATGAATGGTGCAATTAGTTTGAGTCTCTTCTGCTGCTTTATGCTTTATGAGAGCAGGGTCCACGTCTGTTGAGTTCACTACTGTACCCCAGTGCCTAGCACGGTGCATGACTCAAGGTAGATAATCAATAAATATGTGCCAAACGAATGAGCCTATGGATTAACAAAATAATTACACAAGTACTTAATTAATTTCAGTTTTTTGGTTTTATTTTATTGTGTGGTACTCTCTTTTTTAATATTTTATTTTAGTTTTAGGTGGACACAATATCTTTATTTTATTTTTATGTGGTGCTGAGGATCGAACTCAGTGCCTCGCGCATGCCAGGCAAGCATGCTACCACTTGAGCCACATCCCCAGCCCTATGTGGTACTCTTTATGAGTAGAAATACTCTTCTTTATTTATCTACTTTGTATTCTGTGTATCACCTCCTTTTATTTTATGGGCTCATTTTAGTTATACATAACAATAGAATTTATTTTTATACAATTATTCAAGCATGGAATATGTCTTGTTCTAATTAGGATCCCAGTCTTGCAGATATACATGATGTTGAGATTCACTGTGGGTATATTCATACCTGTAGATAGGAAAATTATGTCCAATTTATTCTACTGTCTTTCCTATTCCTATCCTCAAATCTTCCCTTCATCTCCTTTTGTCTAATCCTTTGAACTTCTATTCTTTTTTTTTTTTTTGAGAGAGAGAGAATTTCAATATTTATTTTTCAGTTTTTGGCGGACACAACATCTTTGTTTGTATGTGGTGCTGAGGATCGAACCCGGGCCACACGCATGCCAGGCGAGCGCGCTACCGCTTGAGCCACATCCCCAGCCCTGAACTTCTATTCTTACCCCCACCCTTTGTTAAGTGCTTTTAAAAAAACATTTATTTTTTTAGTTGTAGTTAGACACAATACCTCTATTTTATTTATTTATTTATTTATATGTGATGCTGAGGATCGAACCCAGGGCCTCCTCACATGTGCTAGGCAAGTGCTCTACTGCTGAGCCACAACCCCAGCCCTGATAAATGCTTTGAGTGAAAACTTCAGTGCAATTTTAACATGAAAGTATAAGATCTAACCAGATTGTGTTTTTGTTTCTTTGCAGTGCTTGGGATGGAACCTATGGCCAAGTGTTGTACCACTGAGCCACACTCCCAGCCACTATCCTGGTTTTGAGTGTCAAGGTACTCATGGAAGAGTGCCTTAAAGTGTTTGCAGGCCTTATGGAAGGTAAGAATTTCAGTCCATAGACTCCCTGAAAACCTGGGGTGGATACAGAAGGAAGTGCTTGAAATGGCTCATGATAACTACAGGATATTTGAAGGGGCACAAGTAGTAATATGAATGTAATTATTAAACCATGTATTAGATAGTTATTTTCTGGGGTCCTTGAGGACTAACTAGTCGTTGCTTCTCTATACTAATTATCCATAAAGTGCTCAGCTTGGACCATGGGTATTTTCATATTTTCTTCTGCTATCAGCATTAATTTTCACACCTAGATATATCCTTTCTAATCTGCTTGTTTACTTTCTGAACAATCATCTAACTGTGGAGGGCTTAAGGTAGCACATTTTGTACTACTAAGAGAAATTATAGGCCTTTCTATATATGGATGTACACTGGGTAATTTGATAAGTGGATTGTTGTTGTATTTTGTTTACCCTAAATTGTGTTGACATGTTTTTCTACTCTTTAATGCTTGGAAACAACCTTGAATTTTATTGAATATTATGGGTTTTTCACTGTTGTTTGAGTCAATACAATCCTTACTCTTAATCTGGGAGAGATCCAGACACTGGGAAGATTGGCATCAAAGGAAATACATTGTAAATGAAGCATGACTGAACATCCTTAATGCACTGTACAATTCAATCTTGAGGTGCTTGCAAAGAGATAAAGATGGGGATGTACATGGTGTTTGTCCATTTTCAAGTCTGCAACATCCATTCTGTGTTTCGTTTGGTGAGAAAAAATATATTTCAAAGGCATCTCAGTCCCTTTCACTCACATTCATTCCATTCACTCTCATTCATTCCAGTGGCTGTCTTCAGTGCCTCCTAACATCTACTTTTTTTTTCTGATTTCCCCTCTTTTCCAGGTATATGTGTATGGGAAATAGAGGGGATACTAAGAAACAGAAGAGAAACAAATTAAGAAATAAGTACTTCAGGACTGGAAGTACAGCTCAGTGGTAGAGCACTTGCCTTGCATGTGTGAGGCCCTGGGTTCAATCCCCAACATTTATATATATATATATATATATATATATATATATATATATATATATATATATATATATATATATTTATATATATATATATATATGTATATAATTTTCAATTCACCTCTAAATGCCTATGAGGACTTATATATTTTCATGTATGAACACTAAAATAACTGGCCAGATTATCACTAAGGCACAAGTACCTTGTAAAAGCCAACTGAACTTTATGGAACTTTTTTTCTCCTGAAAACAGAAGGAAATTTAACTTGCCAATTAAATTATTTAAATTGTGTCTGTGTTGCAAAAGCTGACTGACTGGTGAACTATGTATATAAAATGACTTTCAGCTTTAAGATTTTATGATTTTAATCTAGAATGTTAAATATGTGCTTGGCTAGGATAAACTTGAAATGCCTAAGAATGTCAAACAGGAGCCTATGAAAAGGAGATGCTGTTTGGTACCTTAGGTTTGGTGACAAAAGGTATAATTGGGGAGAGAGTGGGCACCACACCTATGTGTGTTTTTAAACTTTCTTATCTGGGAATTGCTCCTATTTCCTACAAAGGAACAGACGTCTATGGGTCAGACCCCCCACCAATACCCAATCTAAATATATTGCCTTTATTCAATGCATGGAGATTTTTATTATTTTCAGAGAACAAAGTGTGCACACAGCCTCATGGTAAGAGTTCTCTCTGATTTGTGCCCACTTTCTTGTCTGAACAAATTACCAAGCACCATATTCACCTGAACAGTTCTTACCAATAAAAAGCATTCCACATTAGCCCTTTGCTTTCTTTAAAGTCCAATGCCCAGTGATTTCATTTTCATTTAATCTGCATTTGATGCTTTACAAAACCTGGAAAGGTCACGATTAGTAGAATTTTTGAGTAAAGGGTAATTGCATGAAAAGACTTTCATTTCTTTTTATTTAAGTCTTCTATGCTTACCTAAGAGAGGCTTTTGCCTTTGATTTGTATGTATGCTCCTTCCTAAATTTGCACACTTTTTTTTTTATTGTTAAAGCCAAGTTAAAATTGGAGTTCCCCAGGGAATTAAATGTGGCTTTTTGTTTAGACTTTATAGAATTCTAATTCCAGACTGAAGGCCATTCAACAATAAAATGGAGGCTATTTCATCTATTTTTTATTTTCTTTTCTGCTCTAAACCAATTTTCAGAAACTTCTTCCGCTCCATTTTCTCTGATTTTTAAGTAACTTTCCTTCCCCTGTGCTTTCTCTTTCTTAGGTTTACTGATTATTATACCTTTGTGCAGCTCAACTCTTTATTGAATTCTTGGCCCCGTCTGTCTCCCCCATGTCTGTTTTCCTTTCGTTTAGCCCCCAAAGGCAACCTGGCTAAGAAATCGAGTTCCAACAAGAAGGGGAGCAACACATGGAAATGAAGTGCTGAACCTGTGCCCTGTTCATTCTTGATTTATAGATTTAAAACAAAAATCTCAGGATTTTTAAAAAAGCAAATCTGGAAATGCTGTTGAGGATAGGTTTTGGCACCCGCACACTCTTCTAAGGCGGCGTTTGCGATGACTTCATCCCTTTAAAATGTGGTTCTTATGATAGCCACACATGCCTTAGGTCGCTTGAAGGAAGTGTCCTCTGATATTCAATAAACAATACAAGCTTTCTCCATCCTCCCATCTCCAGACACTTCTTGGTCAGCACAGTGTTTACTAAAATGGGCTTCAAGAAGGGCTGAGTAGCTGGATTGTTGAAAGGAAAGACACAATTGAGTGTGTGTGTGTGTGCATTTTCTAAAAAAAATTTATTTTAGGAACATGCATTAGCAAACGAGACAGCTGCATAGAGACACAGACAGTTGGTCCTTTAATTCTGTGGTATTATCAGAGTGTGTGAAGGTTAATTTGCCAGTTGTTATAAAGTAGGCCAAGCAATTCTGGGTGTCGACTTGGATAACTTACTTTCCCATGTCTTTCCAGTTTTCTAAGTGTCATTTAGACAATTCTGCCAAGTTGTAAGAAGAGAAGAGTAAACGAATGAAAATGCAGCAATAATTTTGTGCAAATCTTATTAAATTAGCCACAAAGTAATCTATTTTGGGGCAAGTGTCTGCACATACTAATACAGAAACTCATACTAAGGAAGAAGCACTGGACCTGGGGCAACTATAACTGCATAAAAAATTAGAAATGGTAAAATAAGGGGCTGGGGCTCAGTGGCACCATACTTGCCTGGCATGTGTGAGGCACTGGGTTTGATTCTCAGCACTACATATAAATAAAGGTCTATCAACAAATTAAAAAATAAAACTAAAAAAAAGAAATGGTAAAATAATATAAAACCATTAATCATAATAAATACACATCAATGTTTATGTCTCAGATCTTCAAAAGTCCTTGCTATATGGAGGTTACTTTTAAATAGTGACATTCAAGAAAAAGGGCACTGATAGACTGAGTTAATATGACAAGATGAGTACAGAACTAGTCACTTAGCATATTTAAACTCATTAGAACCCACAACAATGCTGTGAGATAGTTACCATTAGTCTCATTTTATTTATTTATTTATTTATTTATTTATTTATTTATTTATTTATGGTACTGGGGCTTGAACCCAGGGGCACCTAACCACTGAGCCACATACCCAGCTCTTTTTAATATTTTCTTTAGAGACAGGATCTCACTGAGCTGCTTAGGGCCTTGCTAAATTGCTGAGGCTGGCTTTGAACTCATGATACTCCTGCCTCAGCCTCCCAAGCCGCTGGGATTACAGGCATGCACTATCGCACCTAGCTGGTCTTATTTTAAAAACCAGTAGACTAGACTCAGAGAGGTCAAGTGACTAAGATCACATAGCTAGGAAACAGCAGAATTGGGATTCAAACTGATACTTGTCTGTGTCTATTTTAACTTCAAATTTTTGATGGCATAGCTCAAGTGTCATCACATAGCCATTAATTACATGATTATTTAAATTTTTCTTCTATAAAATTTCCAAAACAAATACAAGATAAAAGATTATTTATGCCAGGGCTCAACTTCTTTAAGTGGCTAACATCATCATAGCCAGCATATTAAACTGTGCCCCAGTTTAATTTTGTTCTTAACCTTACTGACTTATTGAATGAATTTTGTCTTCACTAAGATTTTCTTAGCATACCAAAAATGTCCCTACCTTCTCATAACCAGTCAGTAAACCTCAAGAACAAAAAAAGTAATGTTTCTCTTGGGCCTTATGGTTTTGATATGTACATTTGTGTACCAACGTGCCAATACAAAATATTGCTCCACAATAATTCTTTACTCCTTTTTTTTGTACTCATAGGCCATGTTATTCAAATGGCACACTGAAATCCAGAGATATATAGTAATCATTCTGCTTCCTCCATTTACTAGTTATGTGACTTAAATTAGTAAACATTATTAACCTCAGTTTCCTCATATATAAAGTGGGAATGAGATCTGTACTTACTTCATAGATTTTTGACAATAATGGGATAAGGAAATCCAAGTTACTAGTAAAGTGGTTGGTTGATAATAAACCAAACTCAAGATGAGCTACTAGTATTTAGTTACCTTCACCCACGAGGAAATAGTGTACACATTTGTTAAAAAAAACTAGACTTTGGTGTTTAACTATACCAGTTTGAGTCCTAGCTTTACTATGTAGTATTTATGAGACATTGGTTGTTTAACTTAATTTTTAATTTAACTTAATTTTACAGTGCTGGGCATTAAAACCAGGTCCTTGGGCATGTTATGCAAGTGCTCTACCACCTCCAGCCTGGGAGTCAATTTTTTTAAACATAAAATGGGACAATAATGCTATATTCCTTTTTTGGTATTGGAGATCTTAAATGAAATAGTGCACATAAAATAGTGTGTAGTTGATATTCAATAAGTGTTATTTTCACTTCTTTTAAAACATACAACCGATCACATTTCTAAGTTCATTAAATATTACCATTGACTTACACTTGGTGAGGACAATAACAACATATATTGCATTTTCAAAAATAAAATTCATTGGGCTGGGGATGTGGCTCAAGCGGTAGTGCGCTCGCCTGGCATGCGTGCAGCCCGGGTTCGATCCTCAGCACCACATACAAAGATGTTGTGTCCGCCGAAAACTAAAAAAAATATATATATTAAAAAATTCTCCCTCTCTCTCTCAACCTTTAAAAAAATAAAATAAAAAAATAAAATTCATAGTCCCCAGCACCAAAAAATGAAAAATTAAAGATTCAGGAAATTCCAGCAAAGAACTAATCTACTAATGCTTTGACATATACTAATTTCCCATGAAGATTAAAGAACAAGTACATTATTAACAAGATATTTAAGACCAAAGGAAGATGATAAAATTGTTAAACATATTTTATGATGACTAAAAAATATGAACATGCTGTGTATCAGTATAGAACTATCCAGTGTGGATAGAGCAAGATAAAAAGATTCCTACCTCCTGGTTCTGCCTTTTTCATCATTTCACTACCAAACTTTGAGTGATTCTCTTAAACTTTGTTTCAGTCTTTTTTCTCACCAAATTGGGAAATTATTTTGCCTAGCTCACTGGGTTGTTATGATCATCAAAAACGATAAAGAAGCAGAAAGTACTTGGTAAAGTATGAATGTGAAACAAAAGCACAGATCCTTTGTTACTTACAAGTGATTCTGGTTACTTTTGCAGTATTCTTGCCCTTTTTAGCTATTTAATCACAGCACAGCAACCCAGCTTTTTAAAAGTATTCAAAGAAACTTAATAGGAAACCCTACCTTTGAGACATTTTAAGGCAAAAACTTCACTGTATTGTATGAATTTGGGGATTTTTGACTAGCTGGGCAGAGGTTTTATAAAGAATTCTTCTTTGGATCAGAGTAGGGTTTTAATTGCTCTCAAACCAGCTGTCCAGGATCATAGGCTGTTATTTTCCCCATTAAACCTATCACCTGCTCCAAATGTCCCAGTAAGATGACTAAAACATTTTAAAACTCAGGGAAGCATTTCTCTTGCTCTTGACTGAAACCAAAATATCTATTGTGTGAAAGGATAGAAGCAAGAAATATTTCTGCCTCAGCTCAAGTAAGGGTTTATATTGAGAAAGATCTCAAGGGGTCTAGGGGAAAGATTATGAAATATATCCCCCTCACAGCCAGGCAGCTGGGGATAAATTCAGGAAACAACTATTTTCTACAATAACTGTCTTTGTTTCAGGGTAATAAGATAATATGGCCCAGTGACAAAGACTTAAATAGTCCTGAGTCCCAGTATTCATTCTGCCACTTACTAGGTATTTGACCTTGGGCAAACAACTCCAAACTCTCTAAAGCCCCAGTTTTCTCATCTGTAAAATGGAGGGTAATATCAGCCCCAAAGGGGCGATTTGACAATTATATAATTCACATGAGTAACTTTGCTTCCTGACAGACACATAGGAAGTGTTCAGAAAATCTTAACTGCTCTTATTTATCATCATCATCATCATCATCATCATCATCATCATCATCATTATTCTCCCTATTATTATATAATTAGGAGGTTCTTAGCTTAGAATTTTAGGTTTGTACCTCATTTGTTCTCTCAGAAACAAAGATATTATTAAATATGTCTTTTCATCATACCTTTTAGCACACACATTTGTTTAGAGTCTTTTTGGAGGTATTCTGTGTCTGACCCTCACAAATCACCCTTTTTACTTCACTAAATTTTACTTATTTGGGGCATAAAGTAATTCACCATGCCTAGGCACTGCCTGGAGTCAACTAGTAAGGGGTTGGATTTGACGACCTCTCGGCTGCCTTCCATCCCTGAGAATCTATGATTCTATGAGTCAGTGTTCAGGGAAAAAAATGAAGGGCTGTTTGGTGATGAGTGACAGTTCTGTCCTAAAAGAACAAAGAACTTACTCACTGTACCAGAAGCCATGTTGAAGATCACAGGATCATGAATTATAGCTCTACTACCCTCTGGCAGGACAGGAAATGAATCTCATAGACAAATTGTGCTGGGAGAGAGATTATGGATTAAAGGCTCCCATATTCATGACTTCCAACCAGCCAGCGCCTAGACAATCTCAAGTGCCAAAGGCCACCCCTGTAAACTTGGGGTGGGGGGGGGAGATGGAAATATTCTTAAAAAGAAGCTGGAGAATAAAATTCCAGCCAAGACAATATTTCTGAATCTTTCCCCTTTGCTGGCAATAGCTATGATAAAGAGCTCAAAAGACAATCAGAGCCATCATCAGTAAACTTGTGGCTTTTGAGAAAAAAAAAAACATAACGATGGAATTTAAATGTTACCCTGTCTTATTCCATTTACCATCAACTGGGGGTTGCCCAGCAGGAGAAATGAGATCATTTCCCTCTGAGTGGCTAGCTGAGCTTGCCCACATTCATTCTTCTTCCCACATCGTGTTTTAGCAGGCATCAACACGTCAGCAGCTTCTGAAATGTGCCAGATCTGGGAAAGCAGGGCACCATCACTACTGCAAGGAAGAGTTCCCCACCTCTGCAATGGACTCACCAGCCACTGTTTTCTTGTTTGCTTGTCGAATGGTGGGGGGAGTTTAAGGAAGACCCTCTTCCTGGAACACTGCTTGGCTAACCTTTAGAACCATAAAACTCACTAGTCAATCTTCCCAATGCATTCTAAACACTGCATTTTTTCATAATACAATTTATTCTATTTATTTATATGTGGTGCTGAGAATCCAACCCAGTGCCTCACACATGCTAGGCAAGTGCTCTACCACTGAGCCACAACTCCAGCCCCACTGCATTGGTTTTAAGTGCCCCTTTCTCAATTCTGTTTCTTTTTCTATATATATAACTTTATTTTGTTTATTTATTTATTTTTTATATGGTGCTGAGGATCAAACCCAGTGCCTCACACATGCAAGGCAAGCACTCTACCACTGAGCCACAACCCCAGCCCTCAATTCTGTTTCTTAAATGGCTGTGAGCCTGGAGAGGCTGCTGATATTGGGAAGGAAAGGCAGAAGTTGTCTATCATTCAAAGAACACAAGCAGGGCTGGGAGAACACTTGCTCAGCATGTGTGCAGCTCTGGTTCAGTACCACACATACACACACACACACACACAGAGAGAGAACCAAAACAAAACACAGGCATCCTAAAATATGAATTGTTGATCTTTGTGATACCAGAAATAGTACTCTAAACTTAATAAGTAGCTGTCTGTCTTTTAGAAATGAAATGTGTTTTTTTTTTATTTTTTTTTTGAAATGTGTTTTTATTGTTTGATATACTACATGAATAATGCAGGAGTACATTCTCGTGAAAATTCATACACTGGACTATCTAGAACTCAATGTAAGTCTCCCTTCAATTTTATCCCTGCATTCCAATCTTATTCTTTTTATGAGAAGGATCTACGGTTAGCCATTCTATATAACTCTCCAGTCCTTTATATACCTATGTACCAATTATATGCAACATACAGATAAATCTTGGCTTTCCCTGGTATAAGTCTATTTAATACTAGTAAGCTCTCCCATGCCCCACACATACACTTTATCTTACCCAATTCTAGCACTGAACCACTCAGCTGAGTTCAGGAGAGGGTGAACTAATAGTTGCACTAGTAGACATTTGTTTGGATGTCTATATCAGGCTATATGCCAAGACCAAAGATTACCTATTAAATTTACTCTCTACTCATTTCTTTCTAGCAATCATACACTAAACTGTTCTTTGCCTTTTGCACTTGAAGGTGAATGGATAATCTGGAAATAGATTTGCAGCACTGAGCCAATTACCTAGGGCAATGTTCAGTACAGGCAGGTTGGACACACATTCATATTTTTTAGTTGAAAGGTCCCTTAGAGTCCTTCTGGAATTCCTAGTTTAAGTTCTTTTTTTTCATCCAATGGAGCTACTCTTAGTTTAAACTCTATGGCCAAGATGAGAATGATATCAAAGAGACTAGAAGCCAAGTTTATTGATTCCTGGTTTAAGTTCTTACCATATGACCATCCTGACCCAGTAAAATTAGTTTTGCCTTCATCATAACATTAAGATGAAGGTACTATGATATGAATGTGTCCCCCAAGAGAAAGTATTGAAAACTTAATTCCCAAATCAGCAGTGTTGGGAGGCGGGGCCTTTGGTGAGGTGTTTAGGTCACGAGGGCTCCTCCTTCATGAATGAATTAATGCCATTATAAAAAGGCTTGATAGGAAAATTTGGTGAAAATCATGGTCCAGTAAGTAGGTAAGACTGGCTGTATGTGAAACTCTGAAACACCTGGGATTAAGGAGCCTTTCCTTATGTTGCTATCCAGCCCACAAATCTTCAATGAGTCTCAATTTCTTGCCATATTTAATCTGTCATGTCAAGTAGAAGAGGGTGTTGATTATTCTGTGTTGTTCTCAGTGGCAGAACTAGAACCAGTAGGCAAAGTGATAGGGAGGTTTATTTCAGGTGATCAACAGAAATTCCTCTAAACAAGAGCTGTTACACAATGAAGCACTGGCTCAAGTACTCAGCTTCCTCCCCCCCCCCCCCCGGGGAAATGTATAACCAGGAGCTGGGAACTACCTATCAAAGGTGTTGTAAAAAGGAATCATACTTTTAGGATGTAGTAAACCACTGACAACCTCAGCACTGATGACAGCCAGCCACTCTTGAATGATGGCTCCAGGCCAGGCACTCTTCTTGTTGCTTTCGTATGTTGCTTCATTTATTCTTATATCAACTGTGGTAGATACCATTTTATCCCCATTTTACAGTTGGCTCTACATTTGTGATTAAGTGTATAGGCTATGGAGTAAGACCATGGCTATGTCACTTACTGGATAAATGATTTTGAACAAGATGCATAGCCTGTTTGGACCTCAGTCTCCTCATCTTTACAGTGGAGGGAAGAATAGTACCACTTCATTGGGATGTTATAAGGATTGTGTGAGATAACATATAAAGCATACTTGACATACAATAAATATTCAGTGGTCACTATAAGTCTTGTCTTCATTAAATTATATGCCCTTTCCCCTAAAGTTCAAGGCATAAAACCAAAAATCAATAAGTGGGGTGGCATCAAATTAAAAAGCTTCTTCACAGCAAAAGAGTGTGAAGAGAGAGCCTATGGAATGGGAGGAGATTTTTTCACCTGCTACTCCTCTGATAGGGGATTAATATCCAGAATATATAAAAAGCCCAGAAAACTCAACACCAAAGAACAAATAATATGATAAAAAAACAGGCAAAAACAAACATACATTTCTCAAAAGAAGAAATACAAATGGGTAACAAATATCTCTAGCAATCAGGAAAATGCAAATCAAAACTACATTGAGATTTCATCTCACTTCGGTCAGAATGAAAATTATTGACAATTCAAAAATAATAAATACTGGCAAGAATGTGGGGATAAAGGTACACTCATACACTGTTGGTGGGACTACAAATTAGTACAACCATTTTGGAAAGCAGTGTGGAGATTTGTCAAAAAAAAAAAAACTAGGAATGGAACCACTATATGATCCAGCTGTCCCTCTCCTCATATTTATCCCCCAAAAACCCTAAAATTAGCATACTATAGGGGTATAGGCACATCAATGTTCATAACAGTACAGCTCACAATAGCCAAGTTATAGAACCAACTGAGGTGCCCGAATGAATTGAGAAAATGTCACACACACACACACACACACACACACAGTGGAGTTTTACTAAGCCATTAAAAAAGAATAAAATTATGGCATTTGGTGGTAAATGGATGGAACTGGAGACTATCATGCTGAGTGAAATAAGCCAGACTCAGAAAGTCAAGGGTCAAATATTTTCTCTCATATAAGAGGAAGCTAGAGCAAAGTAAGGGGAAAAGGGGGTGGGTGGTCGGATATCATAAAGAAAGACCATCCATGAAATCAAAGGAGAAGATTGAGGAGGAGGGATGAGAAAGGGAAGGAAATGCAGAATGAATTTGACAAAATTAGGGTCTATGTGTGTATAAATATACCATAGTGAATTCTACCTTTATGTACATCTAGAAAGCACCAACTAAAAATAAATAAATAAACTGGGCATGTTGGAGTATGCCTATAATCCCAGCAATTTGAGAGGTTAAAGATGGAGGATCATAAGTTCAAGACCAGCCTCAGCAACTTAGTAAGGCCCTAAGCAACTGAGTGAACACTTTCTCAATTTTTTTTTTAATGAAAAGGGCTGGGGATATAGCTCAGTGGTAAAAAGCACCTTTGGATTCAATCCCCAGTACCAAAGAGAAATAAGTAAATAAATAGGTAAATATATACATACATGCATACATGGAAAACTAGTAGAGTTGAAGAAGGGGAATAGAGAGAGGGAGGAGGGGAGAGAAAGAGGAGGCACTGGGGACTGAAATGGAGTAACTAAATTCCATGCATGTACGAGTATGTCAAAATGAACCCAACTATTATTTATAACTATAGTGTACTAATAAAAGCATAAAATATTATACGGTCTTTGGGGAAGGTGGCTACATTTCTTCTACATGCCTCATCTCAACTAGCTCAAACCAGCCATAAAGTATTCATCCAATGTGTACTTATGGCCAATGATGTTGTACTGAATACTCCCCAGAGCTTCTCCATGACACTTAATATCTTGTTTTATCACCATCACTGTATTCCTATTAACGATTTTTCTCAGTCAGCCCCTCCCCACCCTCCACTTTTTCCTTTTGTGAACTCCACTTCCATTTATCTCTCTAGGACAGTACATAGCTAATCATGATGATTTGTAAGGTACAGAACTGCTTGGTGTTTTCTAATTACTAATAACCCCAGTTCCTAAATAAATGAAAAAAATCTTTTTTTTTAAGTTGTAGATAGACACAACACCTTTATTTTACTTGGTTTTTACGTGGTGCGAGGTTGGAACCCAGTGCCTCACAAGTGCTAAGCAAGTGCTCTACTACTGATCTACAGTCCCAGCCCTTGAAAAAACATCTTTGCTGATAACCTCCCTAAATTGTGACCCAGACTTTCATTGTTCTTATATCCTGCTACACTGCATGCCTCTCTTATATATGGAACCTCAGAACCTTGCATGTTCTGTTCGCAGCTTATAGATTTCAAAGCACTTCCTTGGTACTACTTGTTGTTTGCTTTGTTTGAGAAAGTTCCATGAAAGAACCTGATACAGAGACAACTGTCTGTTGGGAAGCTCTTTTTTTTTTTTTTTCGAGCCCTTTGATATCATTCTCATCTTGGTTTATAAGCTTTACATGAAAGGATGGGGGAGGGGAGAATTTCCTTTTCAGCACAAATTGGTAGCTGTTCCTAGAGATCACGCTTCTGAAGCCAGGTGCCGCCACTTAGCTTAATGTTTCATGATGTGTCACCCTGCAAATTATGAGTTGTTTGAATTGATTTCCTCCACACAGCTGAGCTACAGCTTTTGTTCTATTGATGTTTGTCTCAATTTCTGAGTGTGTGTTACTTCCAGACAGAAAAAAATCACATGTCTTATAAAGAATGTCATTAACTCACAGAGCCTAGTCTATGATTAGAAGGTTTGGGAGATAGGCCTTTTTTTTTTTTTTTTTCATCCAATGGAGCTACTCTTAGTTTAAACTCTATTGCCAATTCTTACTTATTTTCTACCTCCTTTGAACACAAGATGCTGTAGCCTTATATTTGTAAAACCAGGTTATATTGAGTTTTGAAAATAGGGATTTATTTTTACATTCAATCATACAAATATTGACTGAGCACTTAACTCCCTGTCTCAATTAAACCGTTTGGGAAATAGAAGTGGCATGGATATTGGGCCTGGCTTTTAGTGAGTTTCTAATCTTTCTGAGGATTCAAGACAAACCTTTAATAAAAACAGAGAGCACCCTAGGTTCTTAATCTATTTTCTACATTGAATATAAGCAAATGCCTCCAAAATAATGATGGCCTCTGGGGTGGGTCACTCTGCTGATGAGTGGAAAAACCACAGTGAAGTGGGCTGTTAACCTTTCTCCAAGAGCAGCAGGGCTGCTCTGAGCAAGCTGAACTATCCAATTGTCTGCCAGTGCTTGTTCATTCGCATGTGGCTATGAGGAACCACAAGATATTTTCATGTAGGAATTGCATCCAGCCTCTGCACCTCCTCCACACACAAGCCACACACACACACACACACACACATCTAAGCACTGGAGCTTGAGTTTGTGTTTTTCTGCTATTATTTCATTGACCTGTTTGAGCCTTCCTCAACTGGAGTGTTAAAATTGGGATTGAGCTTTGAGATAGAAAGGGACATAAGATTGCCGCAGTCTGGCTGGGCACAAAATCACGAGCCACCACACAGCTTGTAGATTCAAACAGCAGCTCTTTATTCCCGAACTCACACCAGCACTCTACAATCACGTTCTGGGGAAATCCACGTTCTCTGCCCAAATCCACCCCCACTGGGCTTCTGTCTCCCAAAAAATACTGTCTGAATCCCGTGAGAACTCAAGGGGAACTCAGGCAGCAGGATACGCCCTATTCCCAGCAGGAATAACCTTAAACCTGGAACCACCCTAAACCCAGATTGTCCTAAACCGGGAACGCCCTAAACCCGGATTGTCCTAAACTGGGAACGCCCTAAACCCGGATCCGCCCTGGTCCTTGAGCAAGGTCACCTTACATGCAATGTCACTGCAAAATGTCCTATTTCCACGAGTCCTTCCACTAAGCAACATGGGGTACGCTGGCAAGGAAATTGTCATACCTACTTGGCTAATGGCTCCCAGCATAAGATGACCTTTCATTTCTCTCCTCTCTTTTCATTGCTTTGGTGTTTCCATGGAAAGGTAACCTTGACTTCAGTGCAACCTCAAAAAGTAGTAGTTGTTAGCACAACAACTACAAACCAGTAGAAAAGAATGAACACTTCTACATTCATATTTGATAAGATATCAGCAGGAGTCACATCAATAGCTGTTATTCCTCCAACTGGCTGCTCCACATCCTTTTCATTCTATCTGAAAATATAGATGTGAAATTGCTTATGATTTTTATGCAAGTATGCACCAATTTCAGGAAAGTGGGTATCTGGTGGCAATTATTTTAGGGGATCTGCTAAATTATTAAAATAAATATCTTCATTACTATGACAGTTACTTTAGTAGCTTTCTTTCTTTTTTAGTGCTGGGACTTGAGCATTCTCACATGCTAAGCAAGTGAGAGCTACATCCATAGCCTACATTATTATTATTATTATTAAACAGGCTACAGACATTTCTACTGTTGAAAGTAGTAGAGTTGATAAAAGCCCTGCCTCCATTACTTAGGAGACAGATACTCTTAATCATTACATATTCACAATAGCCAGTTGGAAGGATGCATCTGCTGATTTTGGAAGGAATGGCTGTGTCAGCATCTGTACTGCAGACCCCAAATTTGGGATTTCTGGGCTGCATGTGCCAGTTCTAGGTGAATTGGGAAGCTGTACATTGGTTTTCTTCCTTGTAAGTTCACCTTACTCCACATACAGAGCTGCTAGGTAGTCTCTGGCTTGACTTCTGCTTTTCTCTGAAACTGCTCCTGCAGGAATGTTGATGTCATCCCTGGTGCATCCTGGTGAAAACATTACTGAGTCTTCTGGCCAAATGCTGTTCAATGCCATACTAATGCCAAATTCTCAACAGACAAGTCTTACGGAATGTAAGGAGGAAATATTAACAATGATTGAAATGAGTCAGCAAACACTGATTGGAAGAGGCGGCCTTAAAATATGACTAAGATTTGACTAGAAAGAAGAGGCAGACCATGCATTACAGTCTTCGAATCTGCAGGAATGGGTCAATGGGTTTGATAATGTAAAATCCTATACTACAGAGATTTGGGGCTGTTGTCTGTAGATATTTCAATCAAACCAAAAAAACTGAAGACGTATGCATTTTCCACACCTGCTTATTAACTTATTACTAATGAAGTCTATGTAAACAGAAGTGACAGCATTTAGGATAAAGAAAATAACACTCTGTATCTCTGCTTAAGTTTGTACATCCTGCATAGAGGCTCTGGGTACATGGACAGGAGGCAGGCAAATCCCACGGGCACAGGCAGTGTTGTACATTTTTGGAATTCATCCACTAAGAGGGGACTTTTTTTTTTTCAATTCATCTGCCGCCAGGAAATGGCATTTTGTAATTTGCCAGAAAGCACAATGTGTACCAGTAGAGGTCCTAGCACTGCTGCAGACTTATAGAATATGGCTTTGGAAACGATTCATACTGCCTGCTATCTTTAAGCAAGAAAAAACATCAGTAATTTTGTTCTTTATTAAAATTTTTCTGTAGAAGTTCCTGTGGCTTTGTTGGATAACACATTTCAGCCTTTTCATATTTTTTCCTCCTTTCATTTTGTTGGGACTAATAATAACAATCATAATAATTAATAGCATATGCCATACTGATGGAGAAATTAAGGCCAAGATCAAAACTAAAGAACATGCAACTAAAGTCAATTATGGTCTCAGTAACTGGTTTCATTTGTATTGAGGCCTCTTAAAAAAAGAAAGATATTTCAAGTGGCCATAGTACTAAAAATTTGTCAGATCATATGATGTTAAATCTCAGCAATGGAATGAGGCTCAGAAGATTTGGTTTCTACTCTCAATATTTACTAAGTGTTGATCTTGGTCAACTCTATATGTGCCTCAGTTTACTTGCCTATAAAATAATTCGGTTATTTTTAATGATTCTTCTAGCTCTAGAATTCTTTTTCATCTTGCTAACTTCACTTGATGCCAAAAGGAGATCAGAAATAATAATCACCTGGTTTAATTATCCTTCAATATATAAAATAAATATATCCCTGGATTATTTTTATATGTTGGGTAGAGCAACCTTGAATAAAAGCAATTCTATTTTACCATAACCTTACATCCTATAGCTAAAGATGTATTCCTGGGACTTTAATTTTTAAAGTTACATTCCCAGACTTGGAAAACAAGCAGTTTCATTTACAGCCTAGTTGCTTAAAAATCCCAGACATTCTGGAGATCATACAAGTTTTCACTTCTGAAACTTTGATAATAATCTATCAAAGGTGCAGATGGTGAATCATTCATTCCCCTCCCTCTTACTTATAAACCCCTGTTATTATACTCTTGCCTTGTTCAGGTAGAACTGGTGTTCCCTGGTACAAGTAACCTTAAACAATTCCTACTCCTTTTCCAACAAAACCAAAGAAGGAAGACATAGAAGAAGGGAGGGGGTGCTGAGTATAATGTTCAGTTGGTAGAGTGCTTGCTTCACATGCATAAGGCCTCGGGTTCAATCCCCAGCACCACAAAAAAAAAAAAAAAAAAGGAAGAAGAATAACTGTACTGTTTCTCCTGGGCCGCTCCTTTTCTCCCCATAACTGTCCCTCAGATCTCACCAGAAGATATAAAGAGCCATGAATTCCCACTGCTATTCTGGAGTTTGTTTTTAGCTGTACATTTGATGGTACCATTAAACAGTGGGGCTTGAAGCATTTTGAATGAGCAATTCTTCAATTAATGCATTTTACATTTATTCCCTGCTTTATAAATTATGCGATGGAAAAATGTGGTATTGGAGTTCTCCTATAATGAGGCCTAATTGCACCATCTGGGGTAAAGTGATAGTAAATGACTTGCTCAAGGTCAAGGAAGGTATGATTTGTCCACAGAGAAGCCAGAAATAGAACTGAGGTCTTGCTGACTTTCAGTTTAGTTTAGCATCTCATAAACCACATTCTCTTTCCCCTGCACATTTTAACTCCTGTGGTTTGCCATGGGCCCAGATATTAGACAGCCTACAAACCTAAGCAACCATCAAATGGTCAGAGACAGTAAAATGGGCACCATGGTGAAAAAAAAAAGTCTATGTCATCGTTAGTAGCAAGACTACGAAGTTGATTTTAGTGGTAGAAGTAGTTACTCTACCTTTTTCCTTCCGCAGACATTTTCTTTTCTAGCAGAAAGCATGTTTTTTTGTTTATTTCAGTCAAAAGCATATTTTCAATAAAAAAGTCATATTGTCTTTATAGTTGTGCCTGCAACTGAGGTAATGAAGTATGGAGTTCATTTGTGAATGTTTTGAATGGCAACGTCTCCTTGAAATTATTTTTGCTGGGAACTCAAATGAACATTCTTTCAGAACAGTCACACTGTTGTAATTGGCAAACCTCTGAGACGGTATCTTGGGAGGGAAACAACATGCAGTTGGGAAGGAATACAAAATCCATAGACTTGCAACCTGAATTATCTGTTTCATCGACCATATTTTCATGTTTAAAACTTTCTCCAGATGGAAAGACAAGATCCTAGATTCTTTAACTGTGAAAAACATGTAGTCAATTTAGGCAGCAGGACATCACATTTTTATGACATCTTTTGTGTGCCTGTATCTTATTACCTGTTTCTTCAAGATGTGTCTTATTTCTATCCTAAGATATATTTGACTATTTTTACTTGACAATTTTAAAAATTTCCTTAAATGTCTCTTGGAGGAAGTAATGAATTTTTCTCCCATAGAATCATGAAATACCTTTTGGTTATGGCTCAGGCTTTGCGTCTATTTAAGGATGCCTGCGTTACTAAACCCTAAAATTACTGCATAACTCCTGATCAACTTTGAAGGTTTAAATAATTGATTTAAGTAGGTAGATGTATGCTGCTTCATCTTCTAATAAGGAGTGCATCCCCTCTGAAGCTAATTTCTACTGATGATAGAATCTTTCAGTTACAAGGGAGTGATGGAATGAGGTTCACTTCTTAGAAGCACTGGCTATGTACAGAAAGCTATCCGCTATGAAAAGAACTCAATTCTTAGTGTCTCTGCAAATGCCTTATTTTCCCCTTTATTTTTAAAAATTTATATTAATTTATTATATGTGACAGCAGAATGCATTACAATTCATATTACACATATACAGTACAATTTTTCAGGTCTCTGGTTGTACACACAGTAGAATTACACCATTAGTGTCATCATACATGTTCTTAGGGTAATGATGTCCATCTCATTCCACCGTCTCTTTCACCACTGGATAGATCTTCCAGAAAAAAAGCTGAACAAAGAAACTACAGAACTCAATAATACAATCAATAACAGACTTAACTGATATATATATATATATATATATATATATATATAGAATATTTTATCCTTCAATGAGCAAATACACTTTCTTCTCAGCAGCACATGGATACTTCTCTAAAATAGACCCTATATTATGCCACAAAGCAACTCTTAGCAAATACAAAAAAAGTGGAGATACTACTTTGCATTCTATCAGATCATAATGGAATGAAATTATAAATCAATGATAAAATAAAAAATAGAAGCAACTCCAACATCTGGAGACTAAATAATATGCAACTGAATGAACAGTGGGTTGCAAAAGACATCAAGGAAGAGACTAAAAAATTCTTAGAAGTAAATGAGAACACTGATACAACATATGGAAATCTCTGGGACACTATGAAGCCAGTACTAAGGAGGAAAGTTCATTGCATGGAGTTCATCCCTTAAAAGAAGAAAAAGTCAACAAATGAAAGACCTAACATTATATCTCAAAGCCCTAGAAAAAAAAGAACAAACCAACACCAAAAGCAGTAGAAGACAGGAAATAATTTACCCCTTCTTTTTAAAAATGCCTTTGATCCCTCAGAAAAATGGCTTTCTTCTAACCTCCAGAAATATGCTTTCCTGGGATCCCAGGGGTGATTGCCTGGGTCAGGTTAAGACAACCTAGAGGCCAAATGCTGCTGGGAGTTTTTCTAATCCTGCAGAGCCCTAGAAAGAGAGCATGGCTACCTCCATTCAAAGTCAAGTAATAGGGACACACAAAACTAGTGCAAGTTCATAGGGAAGTTAAATGGAGTTTTGGGGTATT
This sequence comes from Marmota monax, assembly GCF_021218885.2. Classification (NCBI taxonomy): domain Eukaryota; kingdom Metazoa; phylum Chordata; class Mammalia; order Rodentia; family Sciuridae; genus Marmota; species Marmota monax. The sequence goes on along the minus strand of NW_026694552.1, from coordinate 13,138,606 downwards.
TTTCCAAATTCATTTTCCTAACCCAAAGTACAAGAATCAAAGTAGGATGTGATGTCTTCCCAAAAGCTCTAATGTGTCAAAGACCATGAAACTATTGTTTGCTTATGCTTTAGAGAAAACAGTATGTGTATAGTTCATATAAACACAGAAAATAACCTATTCTCAATAACATGCTTGGTTTTCTTACTTGGAAACTGACTTATGTGGATGAGTTCCCTCTGTCAATTTACTTTTGGATGATTTGTATCTTCTATTTGCAATGCATTGCATCCCAAAGCACCAAAATATTTTTGCTCTGCCAATCATCATAATATTAATTACACAAAATATAAAAGGTTCAAGGCTGGTCAAATACTTCATCCAATTTCAACAGCTTTAAAAAGGTTGATATAAGAAAGCGGTATTATGCTACTTGGAAATAACTCTGAATGCTCTACTCATTCAGGGCTGCTAGCAGATCAAAAGAAATTTTGTTGAGCTTAGCAAATAATAAATTGTGTTTGTTTTTACTTACTGTCATGAACCTAGTTTCAATAACCCTATGATATTTAAAGATTCTATGAGAGAATTTAATGACTAAGTTGAGAAATACCAACCAGGAAAGCAGTTGATTGTTAATTTTCTCTAGTTATCAGCTGGTGGTAGCTGATATTATTATAGCCACATATATTGTGGAACTGTGTAAGATAAAGTGTAGTCTTTCAATTTTTTCTTATAGATCAAAATTATAACCAGATTTCATTTATATGTGCTCCTACTTCCTCCTCTCTGCCATCTTTAAAGCCATTTGGAGTCTGAACTTCTTCCTTAGGTATTCCAACTCATCCTGCTTAAGAAAATCAACAAAAGACGATTAAATGGTTCAGGAAACATTTATCACTTGACATGCATTAGTTCATTTAATCTTTACAACAATCTTGCATAACAGGTTTTACGTTTATCCTTATTTTACAGTCAAGGAAGCTGAGTTACAGGGAAGTTAAGCAACAGACTCAAGGTCACATAGCCAATAAGTGACAGAGATGATTTTAAACCCATGTCTGACTAATTCTAAAGACAAATCTTTCCATCATCCCCATGTTTCTCTTCTCTCTCCTCCTATGATACCATAATTTGCACTATGCAATTTTATGCTAAACTGTTTTAAAACCATCCTGTTCTTGAGTTTTATCTCCCTACCTACATGCTAATCAGGGTGAGGAGAGGCAGCATTTCTAACTCTTGCTACCTCTGTACCTCTAGATGTATAGAACAGACTCAGTAACATGTGACTGGTTTTTGTCTTCAAAATTCTTTTAAAAATAAATACTTTGGAAAGATGTAACTGATTTTTAAAGTTCTTGTTATTTTTTGCTGACTCGATAAGTCTTCCTGCAAAATACCCTTTTTACATTTCCTTGTGATTATAGTGATTGTTATTTCAATCATTCAATTGAAACTTCCTAACTTTGCCTTTAACATGGGAGGTAATGGTAGTAAAGAAAACGCTTTAATAAATAATTACATCATCTCTATTTTTTGGAAGGAAAGATTTTACATGAAAAATTAATTACAAATCATAAAATGTTTAAGCTGAAGGGATCTGGGAAATCATTGCATAATTTATCTGCACCACTTTCATAGTTCTTACACCTCTCTACTTTGTATTTCAGTCCTTTAGGTACAAATCTCCTATTATTATTGTTATTATCATTATTATTAGGGATTGAACCCAGGGGCACTTTACCACAGAGCTACATCTCAGTCCTTTTTATTTTATTATTTTTGAGACAGGGTCTTGCTAAATAGCTGAGGGTTGTGCTAAGTTACTGAGGCTGGTCTTGAATTTGCAATCCTCCTTCCTCAGTCTCCTGAGTCACTGAGATTATAGGCGCATGCAACCATACCCAGCTCTACAAATCTTCTACTTCTAAACTTACAAGATCCTCAAAGATAGAAATGTATAAATACGTTATATTCAAGACATTTTTTATTCCATAAAAGGTCTTGCATCATGTCTGTCACGTACTCAGTAAACATCAAAGATTTGTGAAATGAATGAATCAAATCCACCACTCTTAGTTCCAACAGATGTGGAAATGGATTTGCAAGTATTTATATGACTCTAAGATCATAATGCTAGCTCCTGATAAAACCAAGTGTAGAACCCTGTTATTCTGATTGTTAAGCCAATGATTTTTCCACATCTTGTTTCCCAGCTCATTAAAAATGGGTATGGAATTTCTCTGAGCTAGCATAATCCATCATTTGCCTTCAGTTAAAACTCTTGTTGACTTCCTATGGATCCATTGGGAATATACCCTTTGTGGGAACTAGTACAAAGAACAAACATAAGGCACAAAGAAAAAGAATTATTTGTTCCCTCTTAATATTCTTGGCCAGAACGGGTTATATATTTAGTAATGATAAGACAGATTTAAGCTTAAATGCTAAGAGGCAAGTCAAATTGTAATAGTTTAGGTGACTGGGATATATATTAAGGAATTAAGCCAACCTCTGCCAAGACTTGACTTAACTCTATGTGAATATGTACTGGGTGTAAAATTAAGCATAAGATGAAATGTCATTCTGAAAGTTAATGGTTATAAAGATCAAATCATATAATTTATAACATAAGTTTTCAGCAAATTAAGAAATACCTTTTGTGAACTTGATTAAGGAACATTAAATCAAAACATTTTAGCATTATATTATAGGAAGCAATCATCAGTAAGAAACATGGACTAGGTGACTAATTTATAGTAGAATATGGGAATTGGAAGACAAGAACATAGAGTCCCTGTCCATGCAAATTTACAGTGTCGTGTCAGAAATGAGACATGTCTATAAACAGATGTCTACAAAGAAAACAAAGAGAGTGACTGTGAAGTAAACATTAGAATTTGGCCTTTATCCTTGGTCAGTGGGGACCTTAAATGCTTTTGAACAGTTATGATGAATGTATATAAAGTGGTGTTTTACAAATATTAATCTGATATAGGTATGCATTGATTGAAAGATGAAATATGTGTAAGAAGACCAATTTGGAAACTGTTTTGCAATAATCCATATGAGAGGTATTGCGGATGAGGTCTAAGATGAGAATGAAGGCTATGTAAGTAAAGAAGATCTCAGAGACATTATAAGGTCACAATTTATGACTTGATGATTAAATGGATTTACAGAAGAGATGTTAAAATTGACTGCAGGGCCGGGATTATGGCTCAATGGTAGAGCACTTGCCTAGCATGTGTGAGGCACTGGGTTCGATCCCTGGCACCACATAGAAATAAAAAATAAATAAACAAAATAAAGATATTGTGTCCATCTACAACTAAAAACATTGCAAATAGAAAAGTTAGTTCTTTGTGATTGACTTTATTATATTTGTTTCCCTGACTGGTTTGGATCTGCTGCAATGCAGAAACTTTCATATATTATCTTTAGATTGGCAATATCCTAGAATAAATTAGGCAGTATTATTCATGTATTTTGGCCTTCACATTAGAAAATCATTATAAATAAAGGTAATTGGAGGATTTCTTGATGGCAAAATGGAGCACTTTAAGGTCATAAATGGAACTTAAACTCCCAGCAGTACATAGCACAGTGCCAAACTCATAGTAGGTGCTTAACAAGCACTAGAACAAAATGTAGTTGTTGGTGTGGTACAAAGATTAAAGTTTTACTTCTGGCTCTACCAAGAAATAATCTTTGGAAAGTCACTTAACTTTTCCATATCTCCATATCCTATTGGCACTGAGGATCTGAAATAATTCTTCCAACTCTCCTAGGCCCTGAATAGATGATTCTAAGTTTGACTTTGACACTCACCAAATCCTTTTCTGTAGGCAAGCTTCACTTCCAGCCCTACTCAGGACCTGGATCTGTAGTGAGTTGCCTAGACTGGATTTTCCCTATGATCACGATGTCTTGTCATGCTCCGACACTCTCCACTCTCTTATTTCACAACATCTTTCTTCATCCCACCTCTTCAGTTCAACTCTTTTTTTATCAGTGCTAATCTCAGCTAGGTGTTAAAAGTAGATGAAATCTTAGAGTAGTTTTGATTTGCATTTCTCCAATTGATAAAGATGTTGAACATTTTTTTCATGTATTTGTTGATCAATTGTATTTCTTCTTCAATGAAGTGTCTGTTCAGTTCCTTAGCTCATTTATTGATTTTTTTTTTTTTTTTGGTGTTAAGCTTTTTGAGTTCTTTACATATCCTGGAGATTAATACTATATCTGAGGTGCATGTGGTAAAGATTTTCTCCCATCATGCTAAGTTAAATAAGCCAAACCCAAAAAACCAAGGGCAAAATGTTTTCTCTGATACAATGGGTGCAAATTCACAATGGAAGGGGGCTAAGGAAGAATAGAGTTACTTTAGGTTAGATAGCAGGATATGGGGGTAGGAAGTATAATAGAATGAATCAGACATTATTACACTATGTACATATATAACTATAGAACTGGGGGGATTCTACATCATGTATAACCAAAAGAATGAGAAATCATACTCCATTATATATGATGTATCAAAATGCATTCTACTGTCATATATAACTAATTAAAACAAATTTAATATTTTTTTAAATTAGATGAATGGATAAAGAAAATGTGGTATACATACACAATGGAGTATTACTCAGTCATAAATAATGACATTATGGCATTTGTTGGTAAATGTTTTCTCTGATATGCTAGTCTATAATTAGTGGAAAAGGGGGCTGGGGTTGTGGCTCAGTGATAGAATGCTTGCCTAGCATCTGAGGCACTGGGTTCATTCTTCAGCATAGTGTATGAAAAAATAAAATGAAGGTTTAAAAAGTAAAATAAAATTAGTACAAAAGACAGAGATAGATACATACATACACACACGCACACACACACACACTCACACATATGGAGAGAGAGAGTAAGAGAGAGAAGAAATGGGGAGAATTCCATCAAAATAAAAGAAAGATCAGTGAAATGGAAGAAAGGAATTGAGGGAGAGGGGGAAGGAATGGGATAAAGGAAAAACAGTGGAATGAATCTGACCTAACTTGCCAGTGTACGTACATGAATATACTATAGTGAATCTCATCTTCATGTATATCTACAAGAATTAATTTTACGAAAATTGTAAATAAATAAAAAGATCAGTAGAGTAGAGGAAAGGGAACAGGGAGAGGTAGAAAGGGGAGAGTATGGGTAGGTACTGGAGACTTAATTGAAGCAAATTATATTCCATGCATTTATAATTCTGCCAAAATGAATCCTAATGTTATGTATAACTATTATGAACCAATTAAAAGAAAGTAGAGCAAGGTTTGGGGACATAGCTCAGTTAGTATAGTGCTTGCCTCACATGCACAAGGCCCTGGGTTGCATCCCCAGCACCATACACACACACACACAAAAGTAGAACAATCTGATTCGACAATTTCATACTAAGATAGGAAAGACAAATCACTTGAAAGGGCCTCAAGAATCCTCTAACTTTAGAAAAGAGATTCCATTATCCTGAGATTTCAGATAAAATAAAAGACTAAAGCAATGAGGTTCAGGAGAGAGAGATTTAACAAGACATGCTTTTAAATCATATTTTGTAAACCTGGCCCTGTCATGCAGATGGGCTCAGATTCAGGAGTACAGATTTTTATCCAAGTCATGGAAAGCAGACTAAAAAGTGGACCATAATTTTAATGTTCACATTAGACTAACCCCTGCTTAATTTTCATTTAGCACCTATTCTATATCATACAGTGGTGTTGGTAGTGGTGTTTTCTTTTCTTTTTTTGTAGTATAGGGGATCAAAATCAGGGTTTCATGCATGCTAGGCAAGTGTTCTACCACTACACTGTACTCCCTGCCTTGGTAGTGGTGTTTTAAATACAAGTTGAATACAGACCTACCTCCAAGGACCTTACAATATACTATGAATGACAGAAATCTAATACATAGGTACTTAGAAATGTATTGTCAGACATCTCACCCAAGTTGGGTGAAAGCCTTCAGGGAATGCTCTCCCAAGATCAAGCGTCATTAATTTATTTCAAGGTCTACAGACCAGGGACAACATGTATTTTCATAGCTGGCCTAATGTATGCAGTCAGTATACCAGAAACATCCATTCTGGACTAAAGCACAGAGGATTTACTTTTCCATGGTACATGTAACTTGCTGCAGATTATCTTAACAGTGGTATCATCAAAGCCAATTACTCTAATTGTGAAAGGACATATTTTTATCTTCTGGTTCACTAGGTATTTTGAAGAAACTAGCTCTGAATAAATAGTTCTTTGCCATTTAGTGTATCTCCAAAAGGCAAAGTCATTAATTGCCATTAATTCGAGCCTTCTATCCTGACCTTCTATAAACCCTTGCTTTGGTTCATTTAAGCTGTACATCTATCTAAATATTAAAGAGGTTTTATATTCTAGTAGAAGAAAAACCCTGAAAGGCTTTTTATTTGGTGGTTGTCTCCTAGTTAGGTGCAAAAATCATCAGAATGAAAACACATTTCATGATGTTCTTCTGTTTAAGTGATTAAACTGAACTATGTCTATATAAAGGCTAGTCAAAGTTCAGTTGAACTGGGAGTATAAGAAAAGCCTTGGGCATTTTGGAGGCTGCAAAGTACATGGAAAAAAGTCTTCCAAGTTCAATGTACTCTGTGAGGGACTATCCAGTTCCAGGGGTAAAATGTGGGAGCTGCATGTGCACAAGAAGCACAGTAGCCAAAGCTTCTCCTGCAGCCGCCATCACCCTCCAACCTCACAGGCCTTGGGTCCTAGCCAAACAGACACTCGTCGGGGAATAAATAGTCTGATCTGTGAACATTTTGCACGATGTAACTGAACCTGTTGAAAGAAAAAACCAGGAATGAACTTATCCTTCTTACATCATTTTCTTGAAGATTGCCAGTTACTGAAAGATTTCTATGTGCAAGTGTGCTCTTTAGATGCACATATGCATATAATCAAAGACACAAGCCTTTTGGTTTCCAATATTGATGCCACTGCTCCCAGCCTCTCATTTTTTTTAAGTGCTAACTGGCTGTAATTGGCACCAGACACTTAAGAATATAAGTATTTTATATTTGTCAGTATTTCCTTTGCACTTCAACCTAGGCTACTTGCTGGCACTCTGACGCCTCGCTGACTGGCTGTCGGTCACAGGAGTAGCAAATATACAGATGAATATACCATGAAATGGCTTGGGGCATTGAAACAGATGTGCCTCTGAGCATGAATGACAGTACAGACAGCAGGGAGTAAAGCTGCTGGTAGGTGGGCTGACTCAAGCTGGAATGAAACTCAACTTTCTTGTGAGACATGATGTACTCCAGAAACTTCTAAGAGATTCTAGACATAGTGTTAGACCCCTTCCTGCCTCTCCTCATCCCTTCTCAAAAATCTCTTCTTTGTTTCCCATCCTCAACCCCCACTCCCACCCAATATACATTTACATCATTGCTCTGTCCCTGTCTGTCACTTTCCCTTTTGCTGTCCCTCCTTCCTTCCTTTTTTCTCTTTCTCATACCCCCCCCCACACACTAGAGATTCTAGACACTGAATATGCTTCCTGTAAGTCTACCAACTTTGAAATTCTTCCAAAGTTCCAAAATATTACTCATCAGCAAATTTTGAGGAGACAGTCCCTGGGCATAACTTCTATAACCAGCTACCATGACATGCTGTGGAGTTGACTGGGGCCTGTGTCCCCATAGGCCTTCTTTACACTCTTGGAGAAGCCTCAGTACCATGGTATCAATTATTATCATCCTTTGTCATTTATGGAGTGGTCTTTTTGTTTTTGAAGCAAAATAACAGAATTTTTTAGAGCAATAGAAAGTGGAGCTCCCCAAAGAAAGGAAACCCAAGAGAGAAAAATACCAGAAAGTGGCTATTGTCTAGGGCTTTATATGGATCTACAGGGTTAAGGAAACTAGCCCCCTATGCAGTCCTGGCTAAAGCACTTTGTCAACAAATTTTTCATGCACACTTTGGTCCAGTCAAGTTACCCTGCTTATTTTGTTGTTGTTGTTGTTTTGGTTTTGGTTTTGGAGTGTTCTTGTGATGAAAAAGTTAAAAGGGGAACAATAGTTTTGCACCACAGTGTTTTGCACATATATTCTGCTATCTACCAACACTGACCAGATTTTTATTAAATTCCATAGAAGCCCCATATCTCATCAAGATTCATCTTTTTTTCTTTTTCTTTCCTTCCTTCCTTCCTTCCTTCCTTCCTTCCTTCCTTCCTTCCTCTTCCCTTTTTCCTGCCTGCCTTCCTTCCTTTCTTTCCTTTGGCACTGTGGATGGAACCCAGGGCCTTATGGTGATTCATCTTCTAATCTGAGAAAGAGATTTAGTGGATTGCCAAAATAGTGTCATCTCTGGCTCTTCAGAACACTGTGACTGTTTACTGAGGCAGACAGGAAAACACTGAAATGACTGATTCCAGACCCAAGCCATCCTTTATTGATTATAGCTCAGCAATGACTCAGGAAAAATATAATTAAGAATAACACTTCAGCTTACTAGATGTTCATAGCTGTTCTAAGTGCTTTACATGCATTATTGCATTTAAATTTTTAAAATAGCCAGGTGTAGTGGTGCATGCCTGTAATCTCAACAGCCTGGGAGGCTGAGGCAAAAGAATCCCAGGTTTAAGACCTGCCTCAGCAACTTAGTGAGGCCCTAAGTAACTTAGCGAGATCCTGCTTCTGAATAAATAAAGGGGCTATGGATGTGGTTAAGTGCCCTTGGGTTCAATCCCTGGTCCCCCCAAAAAAAAACAAAATTAAAAATTTTAAAAATCCTTAAAACAATCCTAGGAAATATGTAGTAATATTATCCCCATCATACAGATGAGAAAACTGAGAAAAGTTGAGTGATTGCCCAAGGTTACACAGCTAATATTTGGCAGTGGGAGGATTCAAAGCAGTTTGGCTTCAGAGCAAAAAAGACCTTACCAGCTGTGCTAAATAAGCTTAAGACTCAAGTACATAGATCCTGTTTACGTAGTCACCCCCATGGTATGATGGCAAATTCGTTGGTTATTGGCCACCTGTCTCAGGGCCCAGTTTGCAAGAGATTACTATTTTCAAGGCTTCCTTTGATGCTCATTTGAATCCAACTTCATATGGAAAAGGGATTTTGGAGGGAGAGAGTTGAGGAGCAAGTGTCCTTTACCAATGAATGTCTTCTCCACCTCCTCATCTCATGGTCCTCCTAAGAATAGCTTGTTATTTTTCTTGTATTTCTATGTGAACTCTAAAATAAACAGATTATCTCAAGCAATATAGATGAAGTCAGCGGTCAGTTCAGGATTTATGGATTTGCATTCATTTCAGGTATGGCCCAAAGACCATCTACATAAGAAGTTTTTGTGAACCTTATTAAAAATGTATATTCCAGCTAGGCATGGTGATGCACACCTGTAATCCCAGTGATTTGGGAAGCTGAGACAGGAGGATCATAAGTTCAAAGCCAGCCTCAGCAAATTAGCAAAGCCCTTAAGTAACTTAATGAGACCCTGTCTCTAAATAAAAATGTTTTACAAAGGGCTGGGGATGGAACTTAGTGGTAGAACTCTCCAGGATTCAATCCCCACTACACTACCAAAACAAAACAAATGTAGATTGCAGACATCTATGCCAGACCTACTGTATCTCTGATGGTAGAGTCTATAAATCTGCATCTGCAAAATGCTTCCCAGGTAATTATGATGCACCTGAAAATATGAGAATCACCCCTCCAGTGAGTAATAGTCCCTGGAACTGATGGCCTAGTGGACCTGGCTCTAAACTAATTTCCTATGTGACTTTGGTGAATCAATTTCTATTGACGTCAGTGTTCTCATCTGTAAGAAAGGAACAAATGTCTTCTTTCTTTCCTCTCAAAGTTGTATGACTTACATATAAATGTGTGTGAAAGTTCTTTAGAATTTTTTAAAAACACATGTTATTATCATCATCATCATCATCATGGGTGGGGTGAGGGACAATAGCCTGAAAAAGAATGCTGTTGGCAAGGAATGGAGGGAGGGTAATCCAGTTTCCCAGTTTCTTTCTCTTTCCCATCAGAGTCCAGACAATGGATTATAGTATTATGGAATGTCAATGTTCCTTCCAAGTCCCAGCCTCCTTCCCCCATCTCTGTGCTTTTGCAGTTTGTTAGCAGTGAAGAAGTTTCCTCTCTTCCACAATGTTCCTTTAGGTGAAAAACCTGTCTGAGCAGCTTGAGGTCAGCTCCAGGTTCTGATTGGTGCCCAACATGACACTGTCAATCCATTAGACACTGAATCTTTCCCTTGACTTATTAGGAGCAAATGTTAAGTCACCAATAGTCATCTGCATATTAGCAGTGATGGGAAAACAACAGATACTTTTTGTATCCCTTCATAATCAGGCATAGGGATGTTACATACCATGGGCAGTAATTTTTTTTCAGTACTGGGAATTGAACCTAGGGATGCTCTATCACTGAGCTACATCTCCGACCCTTTCCATTTATTAGTGTTTTTTGTGGGTTGTTTTATCTATCTATCTATCTATCTATCTATCTTTCTTTCTATCTATCTATTTATTTTTTTGGTGCTAGGGACTGAACTCAGGGGTGCTTTAGTACTGAGCTGAATCCCCAGTCTTTTTTATTTCATTTTTTACAGGGTCTCGCTAAGTTGCTGAGGTCATACTAAATTCTGAGGCTGGCCTTGAACTCGCAATCCTCATGCCTCAGCCTCCTAAGCCACTGGGATTATAGGTCTGTGCTGTTGCACCCAGTTTATTTTTTATTGTAATCGGGGTCTCACTAAATTGCCACGGCTGGCTTTAGATCCTGTGATCCTCCCTACATGCAATAATCTTAATAGGCACAGAAAATATTATTCTTTCTTTACACTGAAAGTCTTGGTTTATTCAGGCTGCTATATCAAAATACCTTAGACTGGATGATTGAGAAATAATAGAAATTTATTCCTTGCAGTTCTGGAGGCTGGGGAGTCTAAGACTAAGGCACTAGAAGACTCAGTGTCTGGTGAGGGCTGCTCTCAGCTTCATAGATAGTGCCTTGTTCCTGCATCCTCACAGACAATGAAAGGGGCAAACAAGCTCCCTCAGGCCTCTTTTATGAGAACACCATCCCATTCATGATCCTAATGACCTAATCTCCACCCAAAGGCCCCACCTCTTAATATCATCACTTTAGGGATTAGGTTTCAACATCTGAATTTGGAGGGGACACAAACATTCAGACCACAGCACCTAAGGAGTCCAAACATTTGTTTCTGATAAAAATGGGGGATCCATTTATTTTTAAGATACATTACTCTATTTAGGCCCCCTTCATTACCCTCCCCTCTCCCAAGTTTTAGTCAAAGGATTTCATAAAACCTGTCAACACTTCTGAGATTCAAATTGGATTTCAGGTTTTGTCCAAACATCTGGCTTTCAATTTCTGAGCGCCTCAGTCACTTCAGTCTTCTGGAAAAAGAAAATCTGCCTATTCTTGTCCATTCCCCGAGTGCTCCATCCCACTGACTTTCTGTTCTGCCATTTTGATTTTCCACTCAGGAAACACATTTCATGAATTTTAGCTTGTAGAGCAAAGGCTACAGCCGAGGCGACCTCCAAATTCACACAAATACTCCACCCAAGGCAAGCAAGTGCTGCCTGGGAAGTCACAAAGAGGAGGAAACAGAGAAGAGACAAAAGGAAGCTTTGACGAGCAGTTCAGCCAGGCCAGCCCTTGGAAGAGAGCCAGCGCTGGGGAAGCCGCAGCAGCTCCGGGCTCCACAGTCAGTCTGGAATGCACTTCAATACAGCCCAGCCTCCATCTCGTTAGAGGCCTCGCGTTTGATGATTCAGCTGCTTCCTGGCTGCCAGGAGAGATTTGGCCAACTGTTTGAAAAACACTGTCTGCCCCCGACCACACTTGTTTTTATTCTCTGCCTGTTGTCAGGGGCCTCTTCTGAAATGGAACACCTCAGGAAATCAGACCCAAACTCCGAGGAGTTTATGCTGCCTCTTGTGCCCCCTTTTCAAAGGCAATTAAACCAAAATAGGAATTGTTTGCAGCAAAGTGCTTTCCTAGTGATGTTGAAAGCAGACAGTGTGTTATCAGGAAATGATCTCTCACTAGATCTCCTTTAGATCAAATGAAAGACATAGTGTGCTAGCAGGCTCATCAGACATTAAAGGCACAGCTGAGATGGGCCATTGCCGAGCTCCCCATATATCAGGTTGTTCAAAGATGCAGGTTAAAGGGCAATAGAGACGAGCATTTGGGGAAGGAATTGAGCAAGAGCCTTAGCTTAGATTGGACACTTGAACTTAACTGTGTGCTTCTGACATATCCTTTACAGCTACAGGCATCACTTTCTAACAAAAAAAGCTCACTCTGGAAGTGGGCTTCCTCATCCAGAAATGAGCATATAATCCTTAACATAGCTTGGTGGTTTAGAAGATGGTCTTTGGAGTCAGACTGCCAGCTCCACCACTTACTTATTAGTTCTGTAAACTTAAGGAATTTGGTGACTTCTCTGTGCTTCACTTTTCTTATTATAAAATGGAGCCCATAGTAATAGCTCCTCGGTGGGGTTGTGAGATTTAGAGGATATAGGAGTTGTTACAAGTACAACATTTCAAATGACGCCTAGCATATGATAAGCCTTCAATAATGATATTAACTATTATCATTATTATGTCCCTGAAGGTATTCTAGCCAAACCCTCTCATGTATCACATAGCAGAGTGATTGACCACACAACTTTTTTTTATAATGTAGCCTTGGGTTTGAATCCCAGTTCCACCACTTACTAACATTTTGGACTTAAGTTACTCATTTTCTGTAAGCCTCAGTTTCCCCATCTGTAAAATGGGGATAAAAATGTACCTACTTCAGAGGGGTTTTGTGAAGATTAATAAAGTATGTGATAAACTATGTAAAATGATTAGTGTGGTAGCTGGCCCAGAGTAAGTGCTCAATAATTGATAATGAATAATATGATATGTCTAATACTCTGTGACATTAGAAACTCCATATCTGTTTTATTTTTCTTGGCTCTATTTTACTGTATAATATTTTAAAGATTTGACCTCCATTAAGAGATCCTTATATCCAAGACTACTATTTCTCTCCATTTCCAAAAAAAAAAAGTGGTGTTTGTAAGGGTCCGGCGAACGTCGGAGGAAGAGACCACCAAGAGACCGCGGCTCATGCAACAGCAAAAGGGGTTTATTGAGGATCCAATCCAGCGCGCTGGGGCTCCGTGCTCACTCAAGAAGGGAGAGCAGCCCAGAGCCCAGAGCAGGGGTTGAGCAATGCTTAAGTACACTTTTTGGGGAGGGCGGGACTTTACATACATCCTCCTTTAACAAATCACCATACACCGTGGGAAAATCAAACAACAATTCTTAGACATGATTAGTTCATTCATTGGTGGGAACAGGTTGGGCGGGAGTGATAGGTGAGTTCTAAGGGGGGAGGTACATTCAAACTGATTGGTTTAGGCCCTGCGATGCCTACGTGCAAGGCCGCACAGGGTCCTAGGTTATTTATCTACTGGACAGTCCCGGGAATTGTTTTAACAGCTACAGGAATTTCAGGTTTTGGGGTGTAGCATAGGAACTTAACAATACCTGGTCCTTTACTTTTAAACTCAGGCCTTGCAGCTTAGAAACTTTACAATGCCCGGTCTTTTACACTTTAACTTTTACACTTTAACTTCAATTTCTTTTACCCTTACAGTGTTGTCTTCAATAACTCCTTGCTCAGGAAGAAGCAGAGTTAACCAACAGGGCAGGAGATGGAAAATGGAACTCCTCTTTCCTCAACCTTTAGATGCTAAAGTCATCTCAATAGTCAATTGGGCCAGCTAACTGAAAACAGAACCAATTGGAAGTAAAACCAGGGTAAAGTGGAAATTACCAGTCTCTTTATAAAAATGTTTTATTGGTTGTCAGGCTTTGGGCCCACTCAGTAGTATTCAATTTATTCTTTATTCCTCTTGCATGATGAAAACCTGGGTGGAAGGGGTAGCAAGGAAGAGAAGTTCCTGGCCTTCAAAACCCCACCTGTATAACAACAGGTACCATGGTGCATGCCTGTAATCCCAGTGACTCAGGAGGCTGAGGGAGGAGAATCACCAGTTTGAGGCCAGCCTTGGCAATTTAGTGAGCCCCTCAACAACTTAGTGAAACTCTTTCTCAAAATAAAAAATAAAAAGACTGAGGATGTAGCTCAGTGGTAGAGCACCACTGGGTTCAATCCCCAGTATCAAAAAAAAAAAAAAGGAAAAGGAACAAATATATATGATAAGTATGTAAGATACAATAAAGTAGATTCTCGACATTTTAACAGCAAAAAGCAGTGAACAATTAATAGTCACTGCAAACAACAGCCCACTTGACTATAATTCTTAATTGTTGTTTATTGGGCAAAACAGATTCCTCTGGCAGAGATTTCTGAGTCGATTTTGAAAACCAAGGCAAGTAAAGCTGGGCTATGGTAGAAAGAGCATATGCAAGTCCTGTTAGCAATGTCGTAAAGAAGAGCAAGATATATTTGCAGAAGTTTCATGGATGGTTACACTTTGTCCACATGGAGGGGGAGAAGGCAAGGCAATTATATCTCAAAGGTAAAGTGTCTTCTCTTTCAGCTGTGTGGGTTCAAAATCTCCACATTCAATTTACCCCAAGGATGATTCAGCCCCAGAATGGTATAAGAATGGCTTATACCATTCTAAATCTGAACTGTATCAAAAGCATTCGACAAAGTACAGCATCCCTTTATGTTCAAAACTTTAGAAAAACTAGGGATAACAGGAACATACTTCAATATTGTAAAAGCAATCTATGCTAAGCCTCAGGCTAGCATCATTCTGAATGGAGAAAAATTGAAGGCATTCCCTCTAAAATCTGGAACAAGACAGGGATGCCCTCTCTCACCACTTCTGGAGAGACAACCCACTTCTGTTCAACATAGTTCTCGAAACACTGGCCAGAGCAATTAGACAGACGAAAGAAATTAAAGGCATAAAAATAGGAAAAGAAGAACTTAAATTATCACTATTTGCAGTGACATGATTCTATACCTAGCAGACCCAAAAGGGTCTACAAAGAAACTATTAGAGCTAATAAACGAATTCAGCAAAGTGGCAGGATATAAAATCAACATGCATAAATCAAAGGCATTCCTGTATATCAGCGACAAATCCTCTGAAATGGAAATGAGGACAACCACTCCATTCACAATATCCTCAAAAAAAATAAAATACTTTTATTTTTCCATATGAATTTCATGATTGCTTTCTCTATTTCTACAAGAAATGCCGTTGGGATTTTGATTGGCATTGCATTAAACCTATAGAGAACTTTTGGTAATATCGCCATTTTGATGATGTTAGTTCTGCCTATCCATGAACAGGATATATTTTTCTGGGGGAGATGATTAGAGCTTTGTTAGGTGTTCTGCAGACTTTTCCTAAAATCAACATTGTCATCCATGTTGCAAATATGGTTAATATAGACCTGTTCACATTAAGTGTCTCCACCACTTCCCATTGCTGGTGGGACTGCAAATTGGTGCAGCCAATTTGGAAAGCAGTATGGAGATTTCTTGGAAAGCTGGGAATGGAACCACCATTTGACCCAGCTATTCCCCTTCTCGGTCTATTCCCTAAAGACCTAAAAAGAGCATGCTACAGGGACACTGCTACATCGATGTTCATAGCAGCACAATTCACAATAGCAAGACTGTGGAACCAACCTAGATGCCCTTCAATAGACGAATGGATTAAAAAAATGTGGCATTTATACACAATGGAGTATTACTCTGCATTAAAAAATGACAAAATCATAGAATTTGCAGGGAAATGGATGGCATTAGAGCAGATTATGCTAAGTGAAGCTAGCCAATCCCTAAAAAACAAATGCCAAATGTCTTCTTTGATATAAGGAGAGTAACTAAGAACAGAGTAGGGAGGAAGAGCATGAGAAGAAGATTAACATTAAACTGGGATGAGAGGTGGGAGGGAAAGGGAGAGAGAAGGGAAATTGCATGGAAATGGAAGGAGACCCTCAGGGTTATACAAAAGTACATACAAGAGGAAGTGAGGGGAAAGGGAAAAATAATACAAGGGGGAGAAATGAATGACAGTAGAGGGGGTAGAGAGAGAAGAGGGGAGGGGAGGGGAGGGGAGGGGAGGGGAGGGGAAGGGGGATAGTAGAGGATAGGAAAGGCAGCAGAACACAACAGACACTAGTATGGCAATATGTAAATCAATGGATGTGTAACTGATGTGATTCTGCAATCTGTATATGGGGTAAAAATGGGAGTTCATAACCCTCTTGAATCAAAGTGTGAAATATGATATATCAAGAAATTTGTAACGTTTTGAACAACCAACAATAAAAAATTTTTTAAAAAATTTAAAAAAACGTGTGTGGGAGGGGTCACAGGGGATGGAACCAAGGGCCTCTACCCCTGAGCTACACCCCTAGCTCCTAAATTATTTTTTTAAACTTTTTTTTAATATTTATTTTTTAGGTGTAGATGGACACAACACAATGTGTTTATTTTTATGTGGTGCTGAGGTTCCAACCCGGTCCCCTGTGGTCCCCTGTGCTAGGCGAGCGCTCTACTGAGTGCTCTACCGCTGAGCCCCAATCCCAGCCCCACCCTAAATTCTTTTTAAAAATTCCCTTTTAAATGTTTAAAGAGTCTCTTGTTTTTCAGATGCCCTAATCAGGATAAGGGCTGACCCTAAACTTTAGGAAGAGCTCCCAGCTGCCACCAGATTCTTCCATAAGGCCTGAAAAGTTCTATTCCTTCTGAACAAAGAGAAATTTATTTTTGCCTCAACTTGAGAAGTAGGCAAAGATAAAAGCGACGGATAGAACTTGTGAGAGAGCAATAGCTTTATGCGAGGGAGTTGGAAGTGTCTAGCCCATCTCAGTGCTGGTATGCAACTGGTGTTTCTTTGACTTTTGGTGAACTAGTCAATCAGCTGACTTACTAATTCCTTTTCTAAGTCATTTCCACCCCAAGCACACATTACTAGCCACTTCTTTCTTCTCACCACCCCTTTTTTCCTCAGGTATTTATTGACAATAGTGCCGCAGTAGTATCATAGTATTAGTACTGTCCCAGGTACCAATTTGTGACTCTGAGGTTTGTTTGTAGTATCTTTTTTCTTACTATTTCCGACCTGTGTGTTGCTTTCTAAATCAGTGCACATAAGTCTGAACTGGGCTCTTTTGGCTCTTTTCCAAGAGACATTACTCTTTTTACATCACAGACCTTTTCCACAAAAATGATTTGAGTGAGTTTATTTGTACTCTATTACAACTTCTCAAGATGTGTCACTTACTTTCCCAGCATTCTTAGAGTAGATATTATGAACATCTCAATATTATAGAAATATGAATTTCAAATCACATTAGAAAAATGTATTACATTGAAATGTCAAGACTTTACAACAGCATTATTGAATAAGGAACTCCAATAATATTATGAAATCAGAAAGACAAACATAATTTCTGTAAGTTGTATAGAGGAAGAGCTAGATTCCTCTACTTAAATAGCCTGATGTGATGGAAAGAGGGCTAAAAGTAAGAGCGGGAAGGAAAAGAGACATAAATATAATTCATTACATATTATTATGCTCCATGTCATTTAATTCAATTTCCACATGAAGACTTAGATTTGGCTCTGCAGCAATTATGCACTAGTATGGTCAAACAAATTGTTTTTTTAGCAGTACTGCTCTGATTGGTTAGGACCCAGTTGTTAAATGCTTGAAATAGCATTTAAAACCACTCCAAGCCTGCAAGATAGGTATTAATCCTACAAAGTAGTTTTTTTGGTCAACATTTCAAAGAAAGGCTTTGCACAATTAAGTAAACCTATGACCAGTGATAGAGCTTTATGCAAAATTATCTCATTTACCCCTTTTAAATGCCCTTTGTGAGGTATTATCCCTTCTCATTGGGTATTGTCCCAGTCTTACACATGAAGAAGCTGAGGCTCAGAGATTAAAATGCCCCAAACTGCTCAGGCTTCTAGAGAAGCAAGAGTTGGAATTCAAGGCCAGAACTGTCTCAGAGAGATACATTCATTTCACTAAATGCAGCTACCTCCAGAAGTCTTTTCCTAAATTTGTGGCTAAGCTAGTCCTATGTCCATTTGTTAAATTTTTGGGGTTCCTAATTTTGTATTGTTGATCTCAGTGATCTCTGAGTTCCTCTCCAGCCATGTCAATGTCTAAGTTAAAGTCCATGTTCAAGAGGCCAGTGAGACATTTGTGTAAACTCCAGTCATTCCTTCATGTCGAGTGATTTCATGAGATGACCAGTTATTTGCATTGACAAGTACTCTCTTGCATAAATAGGGGAGGAACAGTTCAGTGCTCTGACTGACTACATTTCAAGGGTGGCCCTGTGGGAATTGAGCATATTGAAGATATAGTTGGTTGATTCTGCTTCTGTAACTAAAATTCCCAGGGAGCTAAGGCACTTTGGCCTCATTATCTATACTGGGCAACATCATTTCTGAGGAAACTTTCTCCTCCTTGTTTTGCACCACAACGTATTTTTGAGAAGTAATCAACATCAGAAGGCCTGGGTTGTGGTTAGGGTTCTTCCATTCCCTTGCTGTGGGAGCTCAGGCAAGGAGCTCCCCTTGTTTTCTCATTCTTTAACCCTTATAGAGTTGTTTTCATTATCAAATGAGATAATGGTGTCAAAATGCTTTTTTCTGTTTTTTTTTTTTTTTCCAGAGCAGAGGATTGACCCCAGGGCCTTGTGCATGCTAGCTAGGCAACCTCTCAGCCACTGAGCCACACTCCCAACCCCTCAAGATGCATATATATATATATATATATATATATATATATATATATATATATATAATAAAAATATTGTGTCCATGTATAACTAATATTTTAGTTATACATGGACACAATATTTTTATTTATTCATTTTTATGTGGTGCTAAGGATCGAACTCAGGGTCTCACATGTGCAAGGCAAGCACTCTACCCCTGAGCCACAACCCCAGCCCCTCAAGATGCTTTTTAAGTGATATTTTCCTTTCAAAATATATTATTGCATTCCATGTTTGACTTCTTACAGAATTCCTTTAGAATCATAGAATATTAGCATGGAAATAAATAGGTCTTTGATATCTTCTTCAGTGGTTAGAAAAATGTTATAAATAAAACCCCATTTCAATAGAAATCTTATTAGAAAGAGCAATAATTAAAAGGATAGGCTCAGTGATAGTGCTGCTTGCCTAGCATGCATGGGATTCTGGGTTCAATCCCCAGCAACACACACTCCCTCTCTCTCTTTCAATCTCTATCTCTCTCTCTCACACTCACGCATGCATGCACGCACACACACACACACACACACACACACACTCATAAGATAGGAACAGTATTTAGCTGCTCTCATTGAAGCAAAGGAGGGTGTGATCAAGTCTCTGCCAATTCTGCCTTTTACCCTCATAGAGTCCCCTGGTCCACTGTTCAGAACCCTAGGTTCCTATACAAACACAGTTGAAAATCATTTATATAATACACATCCTCGGAGACAGATGAACCTGAGTCCCAGAGAAGGAAATAGTCTTTCCTTGCACCAGCCACTTCAAAGGAGAAAAGCTGGGATTAGAAAGCACACAACTCACACATAATATGGCCATGGATTATTCTTGTGTAATGGTCATTTCAATGAAGACACAGGCAAGAATATTATATTGGACGTGGAGTGTTGAATTGGAGTAAATATACTTTATTATTTTTTTAAATAATTTTTAGTTGTAGATGGACACAATATCTTTATTTTAAATTATTTATTTTTATGTGGTGCTGAGGCTTGAACCCAGGGTCTCACGTGTGCGAGGCAAGCACTCTACCACTAAGCCACAACCCCAGGCCCATAAATATACTTTAAATAGACTGTTTTGGTTCGGATATTTTGAAGTGAGGGGTATAAATCTAGATAATCTGGCTCTAGAACCTATGCTCTTTATGGTTTTGGGTTTTGTTGTTTTTGTTGTTTGGGTTTTATTTTCTCTTTTTTGAGGGGGAGTACTGGGGATTGAACCCAGGGGCGCTTAACTTCTGAGCCACATCCCTGCCCCTTTTAATATTTTATTTAGAGACAGGTTCTTGCTGAGTTTTCCAGACCCTCACTAAGTTGCTGAGGCTGGTTTTGAACTCATGATCCTCCCTGCCTCACCCTCCTGAGCTGCAGGGATTACAGGCATATGCCACCACGCCCAGCTGCTCTTGACGTTTTTTTGAAGCACATACCATAGTGTCTTCCACATAGTAGATGTTAAATATGTTAATCCTCTTCTGGTCTTACTGAAACAGAAAATATCTGGACAACCATAAGTCAGGGAGGTAAAGAAAAGGGAGAGAGGGAACCGAAACATTTTACTTTAGAACAGATCAAGAAGCAAACTTGGAGTTAATATTCCTATTCTTAATCACCTTCCCTGCTTCCCACTCTCCCCCATCTCCCCCATCCCCCCGAAAATCATCCAGTTTGATCTTCGAGTCAATGCACCAGAGCTGGCTGCCTTCCTACCATAGGACTCCATCCAAACCTACACCCACACAAGCCATGTGTCTACTCCCTCCTGTATCTCATTAAAGGCCATGTTGATGATCCAAACAGAATGGGAAAATTATGTTTGGGGAGAAGACTGTATGCCTGGATACACTTGGCTGGGGCAGAATTTGCCTGTCTGCAGAAGTTCACTCAGATGAAAGAGGGAATTCTGCTTCCTATCCTTTCCTCTCAGGATATAGTCTGTAATAAAGTTGCATTTGCATTACACTTTATATTCTCCAAAGAACCTTTACAGATGTTATCACATGTGATCTTCACAATGAACTTGTGAGCGAGGAAGAGCTAGTTCATTCAGTAAGTATTTAATGTATCCTACTATGTGCCAGGCCTTGTGCTACACCCTGGCTAAAGCATCTGAATAGGGTTAACTCCTATTCATACTCCCAGCTCAACATGAATGTCATTTTTTCAGACAGGACTCCTCCAACCCATGTCCTTCTTATATCCATCATAGGGCTCATCCTAGGACAATTTAATTATGTATGTGTGTATTTATTTATTGTCTGCCTTCCATACTTGCATTGTGAGCTTCAAGAGCATTAAGACTTTGTCATGTTCTCCACACTGGGGAAGATTTCAGTCTGGTAAAGGGAAACAGACAAGTACACCCAGAAGCACAATAAACTAGTCTCAATGCTTTGGAAGAGGTCTGTTTAGAGTGGGAGCCTAACAACAGGAAGGACAAATTCTATTGCTATGTGTCAGAAAAAAGCTGGATCTTGAAAGATTATACGAGGACAAAGATGGTACTTTCCAGAAGAGAAAGCAACACAGACAGCATCATGGAGGCACAAAATAGCATGCCATATTCTAGGAACTGTAAGTACTTTGGTAATTTCTGAAGCTTGTAATAGTGAAGGATGTGAATTAGTGAGAGATGAGCTTGAAGAAGCAGGAGCCAGATTAGGAAGAGGATTTTGAGAGTTGTAACACCCAATTTGAATTTCATTCCATTCATGATACTTCCAGCTACCATTTATTGACTATTCCCCCATTCACAATACCAATAGCTACCATTTATTGACTAATAACTTTGAGCTGAGTATTTTATATACGTTTTAAAAATTTTTATTATAGAAAATTTTACACATATGTATTAGTGGAAAGAATGGTATAATGAACTTCCATATACCCATTACTCACTCAGTTTAATTACCAACTCATGCCAATTGTTCTGGTATCTTAATCCATTTCTTGTTGCTATTTTTTTTTTAGTACTTGGCATTGAACCCAGGGTCTCATGCATGCTAGACAAATGTTGTACCACTCAGCTACATCCAGAGCCCCATTTTCTTTTTTTTTAAATATTTTTTAGTTGTTGATGGACCTTTATTTATTTCTATGTGGTGCTGAGAATCGAACCCAGTGCCTCACACATGCCAGGCAAGTGCGCTACTGCTGTGCTACAGCCCCAGCTCCCATAGCCCCATTTTCTATTGCTAATTAACACAATGTCAGAGACTGGGTGAGATAAAGAAAAATTTATTTTGGCTTATGGTTCTGGTTCAAGGTTGAGGGACTGCATCTGGTAATAGCTAGCAGTCCCAAGGTAGTGCAGAATATCACATAGTTACAGATAGGGAATTTATACGAAATGTAACTAAACTGGCTTTTACAGCAGACCCACTCTCCAGATAATACATTAATTTCTTGAATGGATTAATCCATTCATCAGTGCAAGGCCCTAAGCACCTCTTAAAGTACCACTTCTTAATATCTCATAATAGGGATTAAATTTCAACATGAATTTCAGAGGGAATAACCCCTATTCAAACCATAGCATCTGGTAATCTATTGTTTTTTAAAAATTACCTTCCAAATTTAGTGACATGAAACAAGGATTTTATTATATCCTACAATTCTGGGAGTCAGGTATTAGGCAGGGCTTACCTAGGCAATTCTGCTCCTTGTGCACCAACTGAGGCCAGTCAGTAGTACTCAGCTGATGGGTGGGCTGGCCTGGAGGGCCAATACAGCTTCACCACCAACCTGGTGTCTTGATGGGGATGGAGTACCTAAATATAGCTTCTCTGGTGTGGTGTTCTCAAGGTAGTCAGAGTTCTTACTGTCTTCTCCATAAGCAAGTGTCCCAAGAGCACTAGGGATGCTTCATTGCCTTTTCTGGCCTCATCTCCAAAGTCACACAGTATCACTTCTACTGTTTTGGTTCTAAGCAAGTTATCCTTATCCTTAGGCTTGCTAAGATTCAAGGGGAGCAGAATTAGATTCAACCTCTTAAAGAGGGGTGGGTGGCAAAATTACCTTGTAGAACAGCATATAGGATGGGAGATATTATCTTAGCCATATTTAGAAAACACAGTCTGCCACACCAATCTTGTGTCGTCTATACCCCCTTGCACACCCTCCCCACTTCTATGGGCTATTCAAAAATAAATCCTGTACATTGCCTTCTCATCTGCAAAACTTTCTGTATATACAGACTCATTTAATCATCGCCCTATCTCTACAAGGGTGCATTTATATTGCTATTTTACTAATAAAGAAACTGAAATCAAAGCCACAAAATTAGTAGTTGGTTCAGGCAAGATGTGAACCTAGTATGTTTGGTTCTAGAGCCTATGCTTTTTCCATATTGTTATTTTATGATAGGGAGTCCCTGAGAGATTATAAATAGGGAAATAATATAATCTTGGCCTGGTGAAAAGATCTTCCTAGTTGCAATATAGAAGGTAGATTGGAAAGGGCCAGAGTGGAGACAGAAAAACCAGCTGAAAGGCTGTAATTAGTCTAGGCCAGTCGTTCTCAAATTTTAATGTGTATATGAATCACCTACACATCTTATTAAAATGCAGATTCTGATTTGGTAGGTCTGGAGTGGAGCCAGAGATTGTGCTTCTAACAAGCTGCTGCTTGGTTGAAGACTACATTTGGAGTCTCAAGGGACTGGGTTCAGGATGAGGAGAGCCTGAACTAGGGAAGTGACACTGGAGAAAAGGAGTAGCAGAGAAAAGCTAGTCTGTATAAGAATTGTTTGTTGAGACATAGTGCCATAGACACTAAAGGTGTCCATTTGATTTCCATTTGGTTTTAATTTTCCAATTGATTCATAGGGAGAGTTAAGGGAGCTCAAAGATTACATACCTAGTTAGCAGCTAAGCTAGGACACAAACCCAAACCTATTGGTTCTCATCCCAATTATTTACCAACCAAGGGAAATCATACAATACAGCCATAAAGTATGAATGTTCCAAGTAAAACCAAACAACTCAAGTCTTGTACCAATGCATTACACCCAAATTTTCATTCACATTTGCTGCATTTTAAAGTTATCTCCCTTATCTATTTCTTAAATTCTTTTTGCACCTGCCACTGTTTCTCTAGCATAAGGTAGAACATATGAATGAAATATCACGTTTTACTATATAAATTTGAGTAAAGCAGCATTTTCTGGTGTTTAAATTACTAGGATAGCTGGGCGTGGTGATGTAAGCCTTTAATCCCAGCTGCTTGGGAGGCTGAGGCAGGAGAATCTCAAGTTGAAGGCCAATCTACAATTTAGCAAAACCCTATCTAAAAAAAAAAAAAAAGTGGGAGGAGCCTGCTTACCATGCATGAGGCCCGGGTTCAATCCTCAGGTACCACTGCCCCCACCCCGCAAATACTAGGATATTCAGGCACTATACTACTGGGGTCATGGAACACTTCTACTCTGGGTTTGAATGAAGGAGAACTTTACAGAAAGGGTAGGATTTGACCTGGATTTCACAGGATAGGAAGGATCTAGACAAGATGAAAGGAATGAGGGAAACATTTCCAGAGGAACAAGGGTGAAAATAAGATTATGGGGCAGGGGTTGGGGTTATGGCTCAGCTGTAGAGCGCTCACCTCATACGTGCAAGGCCCTGGGTTTGATCTTCAGCACTACATAAAAATAAATAAATAAATAAAATAAAGGTATTGTGTCCAACTACAAAAATATTTTTTAAAAAGATCATGAGGCAGGAAAATACACAATGTGAAGTACAAGGCTATCTTGGTGTTTTATGCCTGTAGTCCTAGCACTTGGGAGGCTGAGACAGAATCCTTTGAGCCCTGGAGTTAGAGGCCAGTCTGGGCAACATGGCCAGATCACATTTAAAGGAAAAAAAGCCCACATCTTTCAAAATATGAATTGCATATATGAGTTACATACTAAACCTCTGCTCACATTTCTGCCACCACTACCAAAATATCAGCTATAACAACAAAGGAAACTATGAGCAGCCTCTTCTGCACCCATTGTTTTGGAAAGAATTCCTATTTCTACTATATTAAGGAGGTGAGAGTGGAGATGGGATGCGAATAAGATGTGAAGTGACACCAAAGAGAGGAATAGTACAGCCACATATATATCTGTCTATCTGAATAGGCATGTGTTTAATGACAATCCACATCGGAGGGAAGGGTGGAGGAGGCTCTCTAGCTATTTTGTTCAAACCCTGATCACCACTTCCCCTCCTTCCCAGGAAACATCCACAAATGCAGGGACTTTATGTTTAATTGTTTAAGAAAATCCCAGGCTATTTTCTAAAGCAGCTGCACTATTTTACAATCTGGCCAGCAATGTTCAAGAGTTCCAATTTCTCCATATCCTGATCACAACTTGTTCTGGTGTGCCTTTTTTTTTTTTTTTTTGCTTTTTTTTTATTGGTTGTTCAAAACATTACAAAACTCTTGACATATCATATTTCATACATTAGATTCAGGTGGGTTATGAACTCCCATTTTTACCCCAAATACAGATTGCAGAATTTCATGGGTTACACATCCACATTTTTACATAATGCCATATTAGTAACTGTTGTATTCTACTACCTTTCCTATCCTCTACTATACCCCCTCCCCTCCCCTCCCATCTTCTCTCTCTACCCCATCTACTGTAATTCATTTCTGGTGTGCCTTTTTGACCACATCCATCAATGTGGATGTGAAGTGGTATCTCATTGCAGATTGGGTTTGCATTTCCCTGATGGCTAATGATGTCAAGTATCTTTTCATGTCTTATTTTCAACTGGCTCTTCATTGCTGACTATAGGCATTTCTTTGCTAACTCTGGAAACATGGAGTTACCATAACACCCAGCGATTCTACTCTTACATATGTACCCCCAGAAAATTAAATACATCCACACCCCCCAAAATATACAGGAATATTCATAGTAGTATGTGTGGGCATGGGAAGGATAGTGGAATGAGATAGACATTATTACCCTATATACATGTATGATTACACTACTGGTGTGACTCTGCACCATGTTCAGCCAGAGGAAGAAGTTGTGCTCTATTTGTGTACAATGTGTCAAAATGCATTCTACTGTCATGTATAACTAATTGGAGCAAATCTTAAAATAAATTAATTAATTTTAAAAATCTAGTACACTTATTTAAACTAAGATATAGTAACATGTATTTTTTTTAAATTTTATTGCAGAATTTTTGTATATATTTATACATTTTATTTATATTATATATTTACATATGCTTATCTATTTTATGTATAATTACATACATAATTTATTGAATGGGTAATTTATTGATTGATGGATGGATGGAGTATTTTAAAGCAAGTCCCAGACAGCATATCATTGCAGGGAAACACAAGCCTACATGGAGCTGAAGGTATGAGATGTAGGCCATGTTTTACTTAGCTCTGACACTAACTAGCTGTATGATCATGGAGAGTTTAAGTACTTAGTCTCAGACTTCTTTCCCTAAAAAAAAAAAAAAAAAAAAGGAACAAACTAGATTTTATTACTTTACAACATTAAAATTCCATGACTATTCAAATTCCTCCTGGGATATTCGAATTTTAAAAGGGAACAAATGTTTAATGTCCCCCAGTTATCTGGCAAAGGAAAGTGGTTTTGGGGAGCATTAGTTAGAGCTATGGGGATGGGAGAGGAATTGTTGAGAGGTCCTTAAGTCACACTTTGCAAGCAGCTGCCAGAACATCTCCACAGAAGGCTGGTCTTGCCTACAACGACTGCCAACTGTGGCTCTGAGAAATGTAAAATTATGCCACTAGTCCTCTTTACTAGTGGACTTTCAAGATGGGTTGTTTAGCCTGAAGATCATCTGTCCAAATTAAAATGGGAAACTGCTGTAAGAATAAAATGTGTCCCATCTTCATACAAATGTCCATTTTCTGAAGTATTCAAACATTCCACAACTTATTTAGAGTTCTTTTCTTTCTTCTATTGCAGTTTGTGGGGGGGGGGGGGGCAGGCAGAGAAAGGCTAGTTTTTGGAAGTTGAATGCTGCCATCTGCTGACTGATGGGCAGCACTCAGCTGGAATAGGGAAATCTACCAGACAACAAAAAACAAAACTCCACACAGCTAAAGGAATGCCATCAGATATACAAACTAAAAATTAACTTTAGAACCCCAAATATCAGTGGACAGAAAAAGTCACATTAATTTTTAAGCTTTATTTATTTAATATAGTCACAAAAATGACAGTAGAAGACTTAAAAAGTTCTTATAATAAATCCATGTCAAAAATAAAACTATAAAAAATCTTATAAAAATGTAAAATGTAAGATACAAGTTGAGCATTTTAATAATCAGAATAGAATTCAATCTTACAACTTTTGTGGCATAGAACATTGAATTATAACAGAACCTTATCAATTACCTATACTGATGAAATGCTATACTAATGAAATGGAGTCTGCTTAGGACTCATATAGGTTCTAAAGCTTAAGGGATAAGATTAAAACAGAAAAACAAATTCTCTAATGCCAAAAATTTGGGAAAAAGATATTTTCCTAAAAAGATGTCATTTGAAATCACCTCCTTCTTGCTCACTTTCCTGTTCTTTTATGGAAAGTTTTTTTCTTTCTTTTACTCTTAGTCTCGAAATATTATTCCATTAAAACTTACATAAGGTGGGCTTGGGCTATAGCTCAGTGGCAGAGCTCTGCCTGGAACTGAGGCATTTGCCTGAGACACTGGGTTCGATCCTTAGCATCACACACAAATAAACCAATAAAAATAAAGCATTTTGTCCATCTACAACTACAAAATTTTTAAAAAACTTAAGTAAGGCGGAATACTTTAATAAAACAGTACAAATTTAAGTGTTTAATGAATATATATCGGTTCCTAAATATAATTCACTACAGTTGTCCTGTTAAAAGTGGATGTTTAAGAAGAAAGGACATTTTGGTCTTCAGTTGATGAAAGATCCTGGTTTTCTCATAATTTTCAGCTTAGAGAATCTCTCGTTGAGTGAAAGTTTAGTCTGTGAAGGAGAAAAAAGCTTTGACTTTGGAGGTTAGCAACCTTACAAAATACTAATGAAATGTGGCTACTAAAAATACACAGGGAATGGCTGGAGAAGACTCTTGAGGGAGATACTGAAGCCTCTTGAGTTTGAAGAAACTGTGTAGAGTGCTTCTCTGTGACTTTAGGAGCATAAGTAGTTTGCCTGATCTTCAGTACAACAGAGGCCACATCTTAGTTCTCATAGGCTAAACAGTGGAATAAAAGGGCTTTAATGGAAGAACAGTGAAAAACGCATACTATTGTGCCACAGAGTAAGTGCATAAGTTCCACAGAGGAATGAGGGTCAGACTTACCTTTATAGGGTGGAGATAAAATACCTTGGGATTTGTGATCTGCTTTGTGAAGACAACCCTAAGGTCAAGTGACTTCCAATTGGTATTATTAGTTTACAACTGCTTACCATACTTCTAAGATTGTCCAAGACTGAACTTCCAGTTTCATCTTTATATGGACTGCCACTGAGCCCAAATTTCTTTCCTTATCTTCTAGAAATACCTTTCTCATCCCAAAACCTTAATTAGAAACCAGATTGGTACTGCTCTGAGGCACCGGTAGTTTGAATTTATTAGAATATATTGCCTATTTTCCTGTGCACAACACAATCAGAATATGAATGGAGCGGTGTTCTCTGATTAATTTAGTCTGTTGCTAACTGAAGACTGGCAGAAAATTCTTTCAGTTTCAATCCTTGCTATGAAAATCTTTAAAACTATATTAGTACAGTTTCTTGCTTTAGTACATGGTCCGGTAAATGTAGCTGTCTCCCTGACAAGTGAGAATCATGTTGAGCCTTAAGGCACCCACAGTTGTAAATGTATACTAATTTGGGCTAAATCCATGTTTGACTTTGTAAGGTCCTTGCTTAGCATCTGGACAGCCATCTAAAGTGACAGCCACCATTTTAAGAAAAATTTCACTTTCCTGCCCAAGGGCGTTTCTGAGAGAGACTAACAACTCCCTCATACCAACCCAACCCTTAACTGCTGCATTAGGACCCCCCCCCCCCCCCCCCCCGCTCTAATCCCTGAGCCTCCCCCATAAAAGTTCCAGAACTCAAGCTTGTATTGCCTCTCTCTGTCTATGGAGAGATGTCCTTTATTTTGTCAGCTCTGAAAAATAAACTTTCGTGTGTATCTCTGCCTGGTCTCCGTCTTTCATTTCTCGCTCGCCCATCTCCCAGTTCCTCACTTTCCTTTC
Organism: Marmota monax; assembly: GCF_021218885.2. Classification (NCBI taxonomy): domain Eukaryota; kingdom Metazoa; phylum Chordata; class Mammalia; order Rodentia; family Sciuridae; genus Marmota; species Marmota monax. The sequence continues at coordinate 13,109,509 of NW_026694552.1, read as the reverse complement.
AGACTTTAAATTCATATAAAAAAATAACTAATCAAGTTGGATTATTTTCTTGACCTTTGTGCCTTTCACAAAGGTAGTATACAGGGAAAAGATTTCTAGTGTATTAAGGGCTCCAGATAAGCTCTGGTTTACTACATTTTTTTTCTATACATAAAAGATACCATTTATATATCAAGTAGGCCTAAAATAGACATGAATTCCTTAACATCTGTTGAACAGATTTATTGTACAATTCTGTTTACCTGATTCCCCAGTGCTCAAAAGTTGAAATTCAGGAATACTCCTTTGGGCTGGTATGAGGAACTCTTGGTTGTAGTATATTTAGTTTTCATTTGAAAAGCTTCAACTCCACGACTCACATATCTGTCAATTAAGCATACTATTTAAAATATATACATGACAGCCACTAATTAGATGAGTAACTAATGAGCCTTTCAACTTAACCTTCTAGATCTCATTTGTAACAGCTGTGGATCCTAATTAGAATAAGATATACTCCATGTTTGTATAAGTAACTCAAATTATACTCTACTGTCACATATAACTAAAAAGAACAAAAATACAAAACAAAGTATATTCAAGAATCTTAAGATTCCTTTTAGAGGCCAGAGTTGTGGCTCAGTGGTAAAGCGCTTGCCTAGCATGTGTGAAGCACTGAGTTTGATCCTCGGACCACATAAAAATAAACAAATAAAAGTATCGTGTCCATCTACAACTAAAAATTAAAAAAAAAAAAAAAGATTCCTTTTAGCCCGGTGCAGTAGTACATGCTTATAATCCCAGTGACTAGAGAACTTGGGAATCGATCTAACAAAAGTGGTGAAAGACCTCGACAATGAAAACAACAGAACACTGAAGAAAGACATTGAAGAAGACCTTAGAAGATGGAAAGATCCCCCATGCTTTTGGATAGGCAGAATTAACATTGTCGAAACTGTTATACAGATTTAATGAAATTCCTATTAAAATCCCAATGACATTGTTCATAGAAACAGGAAAAGCAATCATTAAATTCATTTGGAAAAATAAGGCACCCACAATAGCCAAAGCAATCTTTAGCAAGAAAAGTGAAGCAGGAGGCATCACAATAACAGACCTTAAATGATACTACAGAGCTACAGTAACAAAAATAGCATGGTATTGGCATCAACATAGACATGTAGAAACATGATACAGAATAGAAGACACAGAGACAAACCCACATAAATACAGTTATCTCACAAAGTCACCATAAACATACATTGGGGAAAAGATAGCCTCTTTAACAAATGGTACTGGGAAAACTGGAAATTCAAATGCAGCAAAATGAAATGAAACCTCTATCTCTCACCATGCACAAAACTCAACTTAAAGTGGATCAAGGACTTAGGCACTAGACCAGAGACCCTGTGCCTAGTAGAAGAGAAAGTAGGCCCAAATATACACCATGTTAGCTTAGGATCTGACTTTCCTAACAAGACTCCTAAAGCACAAGAACTAAAATCAAGAATCAATAAATGGGATGGCATCAAACTAAAAAGCTTTTTCACAGCAAAGGAAACAATCCATAACGTGAAGAAAGTATCTAAAATATTGGAGAAATCTTTACTACATGCACCTCAGAACATTAATCTCCAAAGTATATAAAAAACTCAAAAAGCTTCACACCAAAAAAGCAAATAATCCAATCAATAAATTCAATTCATATGTTGCTGGTGGGACAGCAAATTGGTGCGACCACTTTGGAAAGCAGCATGGAAATACATCAGAAAACTTGGAAGGGAGCCACCATTCGAACTAGTTATCCTACTCCTAGGTTGATACCCAAAGGACTTAAAATCAGCATGCTACAATGACACAACCACATTGATGTTTATAGCAGCTCAATTCACAATAGCTAAACTATGGAACTAACTTAGGTACCCTTCAACAGATATTCATCTGGAATGGATAAAGAAATTGTGATATACACACACACATACAATGGAATATTACTCAGCCATTAAGAAGAAAGAAATTATGTCATTTTCTGGTGAATAGATGGAACTGGAGAATATTATGCTAAGCGAAATAAACCAATCCCAAAGAATCAAAGGCCAAATGTTTTCTTTGATACATAGATGCTGATTCAAAATAAGGATGGGGGAGGAAGAATAGAAGTACTTTGCATTAGACAGAGAGGAGTGAAGGGAGGGGAGGGGGAATATGGGTAGGAAGGACAGTAGAATGAATCAGACATTATTACCCTATGTACATATATGATCATACTACTGGTGTAACTCTACATCATATACAACCAAAAGAATGAGAAATTACATTCCATTTATGTATGATGTGTCAAAATGCATTCTATTGTCATGTATAACTAATTAGAACAATTTAAAAAAAAATTTAAAAGACCCTTTGTAGAAACTTACAAGGAACCAGCCAAAATCACCAAGTCACTCTGGTTGATTTCTTTTTAGGTGACCTACAGTAAAATTTGCTCATTATAATAATAAATTCTCTGCCCAAAGGCATTCCTGTCTGCAATTATTTGAACATGATCCTCTAACTGAGCATGCTCAAGAATGTGCCCACCTCTACATGTGATGATTAGTCTTTCCTACATGAATATGTGTAAGCTTTCCCAATAAAAGCCCTTGCTTTCTTTGAGGAAAACAATGGTTTAAAAATAATCACCAGTACTCTCCTTACTTGTTGCGTGTAATAAACCTCTCTCCTCTCTTTTATCTCCTGGTTGTGCTCTTTGGCTTTGTACTCAACATGATGTAAATCCATTGTGACCAGTTATAGAAATTTGTTTAAACAACACAAAATGAATATGCTAGGTAGGCTTTTAGGGAGTTGGACCTCTTTTTTACTTGTAGTTGTGGAGAGACAATATGAGAGAGTAGAAAGCCCACTGGTTTTGTAGACACAAATTAAATTTGAATATAGTTTCTAGCTCCCATTAATTGTATGACTTCAGGAAGATAAATACCTTTTTGAGCTAGGGCTATATCTCAATGGTAAAGCATTTGTCTAGCATTCGGGAGGCTCTGCATTTGATCCCTAGTATTGCAAGAAAAACAAGTCCCTCTTGAGCCTTAGTTTATTCATCTGTGACATGGAAATATTAATACTCTGTTCAGGACTGCTGGGCTAATAAATTAAATCACAAATGTAAAGATGTTTACTTGGTGCAGTGCTTAGCACATGATAAGCATTTCAGTAAGTGCTAGCTATTCTTATTCATCTGCTTCTAGGTCTAGTGTACTTTCATTCCTTTCACAGGTGCCTTCCAAGGGAGGTAACATCATTCTTTCCTTTCTGGCTGCATAGATGCTCCTGAATCATTGGTGGTATTTTAGGACAAACCATCCCAAAATATTACTGTAGGAGACCAGAATATGCTGCCCCAAATGTGCCATAAAGATTACTCAGAGTTAATTAGTTTGAGCAATAGGAAATATAGGAAAAACTTTGAAAACAGAGTAGATGTTACCTTTCATATGAGAAATTTACACCTTTAAAAGAACTCTCCATTTGTAAGGATATTTCTCATTTTGCCTCAGAGAAGGATGAGCAGCAAAGAATTTTAATTCTTCTTCTTCTTCTTTCTTTCTTTCTTTTTTTTTTTTTTTGGTACTGGGATTTAATCCAGGAGTGCTACATCCCCAGCCCTTTTAAAATTTATTTATTTATTTTTTATTTTGAGACAGGGTTTCACTAAGCTGCTTAGGGCCTCTCCAAATCACCTAGGCTGGCCTCGAACATGTGATTCTCTTATCTCAGCCTCCTGAGTTGCTGGGATAACAAGTATGTACCACCACACCCTGCTAAGAGTTTTAAATCTTAATATTGAAAACAAGAAAAAATTACACAGCACTAAATTCTTTAGGGTGACAATTCCTGCATGCTTTAAGCAAAATACAACATCAACACATTTATACTCACCATAGGAAAGTGATACATGGAAATCTCAAAAGTAAAAAATAAAAGCAAGCCAGACAGTTTCAAGAATTTTCTGGTTCTGTATTAGGATTGTTTACAAAAATTGTTAAGGATTGTTCAGACTCTAAGGCCCCCTGCTGGAATTTATATTTAATCTCATTTTTTCATATTTCCCCCTAAGAATAATTAAATTACTTGTATAGATGTCTGTCTGCAATTACCTCTCATAAGTTCTTTTATTTTCATTGGAGTTGTGCTCACTTTCTGGTGTTACCTAAATGGAAAAATTGAAACAAATAATGCAAAAGCCATCCCTAACTTAGCACAGGATGTTTATTGTCTGTATTTGAAATTGAATCAGTATTTTCAGTGATAATATTCTCTTTGCTTTATCCTTAGTCTAACATTCAATTTTTGACTTTTTGCCCCAAATTACAGCTGTAAGAATGTCAAAGCCCAGTGGACATTTAGAGATCAAGCAGTTCAACTCCCTCTCATTACATATGAAGAAGCTGTAATTCAGAAGAGTCTAATGATTTCCCCAAAGCCTTACAGCTAGTAGTGACCTGCAGGAAAAGTCTTTAGGATCTTAATGTGGCTTGGATCCAAACACTGATTATCTGGAGCTAGGGAAATGAAAAGGGTGACTTCAACATTTCCATATATATGTGTGTGTATATATATATATATATATATATATATATATATATATATATATATACACACACACATACACACATGTATATATACATATATATGTGTATATATAATATATGTATATGATATGTACATATATATGCATATATGTATATATATGTGTATATATATAATTTTATACAAAATATATATTATTTTAAATTATATATAATATAAAATTGTATATAAAAATATTTATAACAAACCTGACACTTTGACTGTATTCATGGGGGGGGGAAACTGTATTGTCCCAATAACTTAATTTTATAAAGTGTCATTTCTATGTCAATTAGACATTTCAAGTGCAAGTTAATTTTTTTTAAAATAATTAACTGATATCTCTGATTCCTATAATTACTCTTCAAGTGACAACATATGTTACATCTATATTTGGTCAATGAAACAGACCAAACAAACGTATCAAAGCTTTTGATTCAAATGTTAATTGGCCCAGATCACTCTAACTGAACTGGTTGCAGTGCATCCAATTATATGTAGATGGTGTTTGGGATGGTACTGCTATTTTTATATAAAGTCTTAACCATAGATATAATTTTCAGGTAAATTTGTTATTAAAAACTCTACAAATAATATAAGTTTATAGAGCAAGAAGATTGTACAAGCAAAATAACACATGGAGCTATTCTTAAGGGTTAATGTTACAGATCAACTATTCTCTTATTGGAAAGTTCATGTTTAGGTTGGAAGCATATATTAGTACTTTCAAGTAAATATGCTACTGTAAGCAGCCTCAAATTCAGGATAGATGTGTGTCTAATGGCAATGTCTCCATAAGTTAAACAGGGCTTCCTGAATGCATACCCCATATTGTACTGACTGAAAAATATTTTTAAATTAATCATATCAATATGAAAATTTAGTTATTATAATTAATAATCTGATGTAATCATAATCATAGTAAATGAAAAAATAATAACTTCAACTTAGAGAATGCTTACCATAATCCAGTCTTTATCTTAAAATGTCTATATATTTTTCAATTAATCATCACAACAACCTATGATATAAATATAATTTCCATTTTACAGTTGAGTGAATCAAGTTGACTTAATCAAGGCAATAAATGCAGCCAGTCAGTGCAATAGCTGGGAAGGGAAGCCAAGTCTCTGAGATCCATACTAGTACTTTTATACTATATCATATTGCCATTTATGCTAGGTAGAGAAGTACTGGAAAATATACCAGTGTATCATGGGCAGAAATAAGTACTAAGTGTTTCATATGGGAGTTACATCTTCTCAATAAAGTATTTGACCTAAATACTTATGTCAAACACACGTTTTATATTAAAGATGGAAATTTCCAGCAAAATACTTGATTAGCTTAATGACCATACTATTTATATCATTTTTTGCCATTGTTTGTTCACAGACATTCAGTAAATAATAAAGTAAAGTCAATGTCCTAGGGATACGATGGTTGTTAAACATATTGTTTAAAATAATACATGCTACTAGTATGTATTAGTTGTGTCATCTTTTCTTGCTTTTATATAATGCCCATTTAGAAGCTAAATGATGTAATGGATTATATTGGGATGAGGGGTAATAGAAAGAATGAGGGAAACTTTGGTAAGTAATTTCCTTTAAGGCTAGAAACACTTGGCTATCCGTATAGATATATGTGGTTTCTTCATATATTGATGTTGGTAAATAAGTTTAAAACTTATGAAAGCAACCATCAATATAAGTAGATGTCAAAACTCATAGAAACAAAAAGCTGCAAAGGGAAAGCCTAGTCAGATGAAAATGATATATAAAACCATATAGATTCTAAGCTATCAAGTTGAAAGTGCTGACACTTACCCCTCGGTTCACATTCAGTAGGTTATTTCTTTGTTGTATCTGCCTATGGAAGTATTCATTCCTTTTTTTTCATTGCAAAAGATCTGACATCAATCATAAAGGATGAAAATTTTTTAAAAAGTAATCTTTTACTTTGAAAGAAATTATTCAGAATAAATGTTTTCAAGCAATATTCTTATCTTATTATATATTGGCAAATTAACATTTTTAAGATGAGATAATCTGAAATTAACTCTTTTTTAAAAATTCTTTATTTTTTATTATTATTATTTTTAATGTTTTTATGTGGTGCTGAGGATCGAACCCAGGACCTTGCACATGCTAGGCAAGCACTGTATCGCTGAGCCACAACTCCAGCCCCCAAAATTAACTCTTAATACAAGAAAGCCACCCCAAAATGTCTAAAGTGAAAGATATAGACTATTGAAACCAGCAAGAGAAAAGTGATTCATCACATTCAAGGAAACTTCCATAAGATCATCAGTAGATTGCTTAGAAGAAACTTTGAAGGCCAGAAGAGTGTGGAAAGGTAATATTTAAAGCAATGAAAGAAAAATAAAACTGCCAACCAGGAATATTGTATCTTACCAAATGGTCCTTCAAAACAACGAAGGAAAGTGTTGGGAATATAGCCCAGTTGGTAGAGTGCTTGCCTTGCATGCACAAGGCCCTGGGTTCAATCCCCAGCACCACACACACACACAAAAAAAAAAATGAAGGAAAGAAGCTGGGGGTATATTTCAATGGTAGAGCATGTGGTTTAGCCTGCATGAGGCCCTGTGATCAATCCCTGACACCCACCCACCAGTGGTAAGTTTATTACCACTAAACTCATTCTACAAGAAATACAAAAGGGGGCTGGGATTGTGGCTCAGCGGTAGAGCGCTTGCCTAGCACCGGCAGGACCCAGGTTCGATCCTCAGCACCACATAAAAATAAAGGCATTGTGTTGTGTCCATCTACACCTAAAAAAATAAATATTAAAAAAAAAGAAATACAAAAGGAAGTCCAAGTTGAAATGAAAGGATAGTAGACAGCAATATGAAGCTATAAAAAATAAAATATTCTCTGGTAAAGGACAATATAAGAAAAAATATAGTAACCCATACTTCTACACTTTTGGTGCATACGATTTACAGCTAAAACAAAAAAAAAGTATAAAGTTATGTTAATTAGTATACAATATGCAAAGATGCAATCTGTGGCATTGATAACATAAAGTGGGAATGGGTAGAGCTGTAAAGGAGTATACTTTCTATGTAAAAAGTTAAGTTGCTATAAGTTTAAAATAGAATGTCATAGCTTAAAGATGTTTTATGTGATTGCAATGGTAACCACTAAGAAAATCTCTTTAGAATACACACAAAAGAAAATTAGAAAGGAACAAAAGACTAGCAATACAAAAAAAATCAATAAAACATAAAGGAAAGCAATAAGAAAAGAAAGGAGGGACAAAAAGCTCTGACACACACAAAACAAGTAACAAATGTCAATAGTAAGTCCTTCCCTATCAATAATTACTTTAAATGTATATTGATTAAATTTCCCAATTAAAACATGTAGATTGATTAAATGGATTCAAAGAACAAAGATCTAGCTATGTGCTATCTCCAAGAGTCTCATTTTATTTTTTTATCTGACTCAAAAGCCTATGCTTTTTTATTTTCAATTTATAATTAACACATATTGATTGTATAAATTAATGGGATACACTGATATTTCCATACATGCATATATCATGCCTTGATCATGTCCATAACCTTCCTTTACCCTTTTCTTCCTCCCCTTTCTCCTCTTCCCCAGCCCCCATCCCTGTCCCTAATAGTCCGTCTTCTACTTTCAGGTCATCTTTCTTCATATATACATATATATTTATATATATATACATATATATTTTTAGGAAATCATATACAGTTCTCTCTCTCTCTCTCTCCTTGAGATGCTAGATATTGAACTAGGGCCTCACACATACTAGGCAAAGCACTCTTCCACTAAGCTACATCCTCCATCCCAAAATATCTTTTTTGAATGCAGTAGCACAAGGACAACTGGAATATACATACAAAAAAGTATAAAAATCAGACAACCCATTGTTAAACAACCAATGGGTCACAGTAGTCACAAGGGAAATTAGAAAAGACCTTGAGAGAAATGAAAATGAAAATGTAACATATCAAAACAAGTGGGATGCAGCAAAAGCAATTCAAAGAGGGAAGTTTTTTTCTTGTCTTCTTGTTTCTTTTTGTTTATACATAATGATAGGATAAATTTTGACAAAATTTTAAAAAGCATGGAATATAATTTGCTCAAATTCAGTTCCCAGTATTTCTCCTTTTCCTTCCCTCTTCCCTTTCCTTGTTCCCTTCCTTCTATTCTACTGATCTTTCTGTTATTTACTTTTAGATTTTTTTTCTTTTGGTTAGTGTATATACATGACAGTAAGATTCACTGTAACATATTCATGTATGTACATAGAAAAGTTAGGTTAGATTCATTCCTCTGTTCTTCTCTTAACCTGTTTCTTCTCCCTCCCACTCAGTCCCCTTCATCTAGTTAAATGGTCTTCCTTCTTTTTTGATGGAACCCCACCTACACACTTTTCCTTTTCTCTGTGCAGAGGGAAGATTATAGCTATAAATGCATATATTTTTAAAAAGAAGAAAGATCTTGAGTGAACAACTTAACATTATACCTCAAGAAACTAGAAAAAACAGCTCAAATCTAGTGGAAGGAAGGAAATACTAAGTATTATAGCAAAGATAAAAGAGAAGACTCAAATAACTAAAATCAGAAATGAAAGAGACATAACAACTGATGCCACAGAAACAAGAATTGTAAGACAGTACTATGAACAAGTGTATGGTAAAAAATTTGGACAGCTTAGGAGATATGAATAAATTTCTAGAAATATATAATCTATCAATGCTGAATCATCAAGAAATAGAAATTCTGAAAAGACTAATAATGAGTAAGGAGATAAACAGTAATCAAAACCCTCTCAACAAAGAAAAGCCCAGAACCACATGGCTTTACTGGAAAATTCTACCAAAACTTTTTTTGGAGAGGTCCTGGTACTGAAGATCAAACCCAGGCCTTGTGCATTTTAGGCAAGCATTCTATCACTGAGCTACAACCCTGGCCCTTAAACCAAACACTTATAGAAGTATCAACACCAATCCTCTTGAAACTCTTCCAAACTACTGAAGAAGAGGTTAACATTTGTAAGCTCACTGTATGAGGCTATTATTACCCTAATATTATAGCCAAAGATACTACAAGAAAACAATAGACCAATATCCTGGATGAATATCGATGCAAAAATCCCTTAAGAAAGTACTAGTAAGATAAATTAAACAGCACCGTAAAAGATTATAAAGCAATAAAAAGATTTATTCACAGAATGTAAATATCAAAAATCAATTAATGTAATATACTCCATTAACAGAATAAAGGACAAAAACTACATCATCACTGATCCAGATCATTTCTGCATTGATGCATAAAATCACTTGATAAGCTTCAACATCATTTCATGGTAAAAACAATCAACAAATTAGGAATAGAAGAAAACTATCTCAACATGATAAAGGCCATTTATGAAGAACTGAAAGCTTTTCCTCTAAGATCAGGAACAAGGAAAGAATGCCTGCTTTTACACTTCTATTCAACATAGTATTGGAAATCCTAAGCAGAGCAATCAGACAAGAAAAAGAAATAAGAAAAGGCATTTGAACTGAAAAGGAGAAAGTAAAAATATCTCCGTTTGCAGATGGCATGATCTTACATGTAGAAAACCTTAAAGGTTTTACACACACACACTCACACACACACACACAAATATGTTAGATTTTTTTTTTTTCTGCAGTGCTAGGGATTGAACCCAGGGCTTCATGCATGCAAAGCATGCACCCTACCAGTAAGCTATATCCCCTGTTTCCAAAAGCCACTAGAATTAATAGTCAAAGTCAACAAAGTTTCAGAATACAAAATCAACACACAAAAACCAGCTGCATTTCTGTACACTACCAATGAACCAAAGAGGAAATTAAGGAAAGAATTTCATTCATAATAGCACCAAAAAGAACAAAATACTTAGGAATAAATCTAACCACGGAGGTGGAAGACTTGCCTACTGAAAACATCAATGAAAGAATTATGAAAAGACATGAATAAGCCAGGCTGTGGTGATGCATGCCTGTACTTCCAGCAATTCAGGAAACTGAGGCAGGAGGATCACAAGTTTGATGCCAGCATAGACAATTTAATGAAAATTGTCTCAAAATTTTAAAAGGGGCTGGGGATGTAGCTCAGTGGTAGAGCACTTGCCTAGCATATGAAAGGCCTTGGATTCAATCTCTAGAAAAACACACACATACACACAAACATACACACATGAAAGACACAAATAAATGGATAGGTATCCAGTGTTCAAGGACTGAAAAACTTAATACTGTGTTAATGCCCATTCTACCCTAAGTGATTTACAGATTCTATGTAATCCCTGTTGAAATCCCAACAGCACTTTTTGCAGAATTTTTTTTTAATCCTAAAATTCACATGGAATCTCAAGGAACCCCAAACAGCCAAAACCATTTTTTAAAAAGAATCAGATTACAGGGCCCAGGCTTTCTGATGTCAGAACACATTCAAAGCATCATACTGGCATAAGTACAAATAGACCACTGGATTAGAACAGAGAGAACAGAAATAAACTTTCATGAATATGATCAAATGATCTTCAACAAGACCACTCAACTGGAAAAGGACAGTCTCTTTAAACAAATGATGTTGGGAAAATTGGATATCTACAAACAAAAGAATGAAGTTGAATCATCGTTTTATGCCATGTACAAAAATTAACTCAAGATAGTTAAAGACCTAGATATATGACCTAAAACTATAAAACACCTAGAAGAAGGCTGGTGATTTAGCTCAGTGGTAGAATACTTCTCTAGCATATGCAAGGCCCTAGGTTTAATCCCCAGTACAAAAATTTTTAAAAAGGCATAATCAACACAGTGAAATAAAAACCTACAGAATTACATATCAAATTACATAGTTGATAAATGATTAATATCCAGACTATATAAAAGAACTCTTATTACAACAAAAATTCAAATAACACAATAAATTGGCTAAAGATTTGAAAAGACATTTCTTCAAAGATGATATACAAATGGCCAAGAAACATATGAAAAGATTATCAGCATCATTAATCACAATGAAATGCATATTAGAAGTACAATGAGATATCATCACTTTATACCACCGGATTGGCTTTGCTTAGAAAAACAGAAAACAAGTACTGGCAAGGATATGGAGAAATTAGAACCACTGTTCACTGCAAAGACTGAAAAATGGTGCAACTGTTATGAAAAACAATATGGAGGGTCTTCAAAAAATTCTAAATAGAACTAACATATGATCCAACATTCCCACTTCTGCATGTATGTCAAAAAGAATTGAAAGCAAGGTCTCAAAGAGATCTGCACACCCATGTTCATATTGCAACCATTTATAATAGTCAAATAGTAGAAGCAACATACATATCTATTGATAGATGAATGAGTAAACAATATATATATATATACATATAAATATAAAATGGGATATGATTTAGTATCCTGTTATGTTACAACATGAATGAACCTTGAGAATATTATGCTAAGTGAAATAAACCCATCACATGTTGTATGAGTCCACTTATATGAGCTATCTGAAGTTGTCAAAGTCATACAAAAAGAAAGTAGAATGGTGATTACCAGGGGCTAGGGAAAGAGAGACAAGAGGAAACTATTGCTTTATGTGTTTGGAGTTCCAGATTTCCAAGATGGAAATGTTCTAGAGATCTGTTTGCAAAACCTTGTGAATGTACTTAACACTTCTGAACTGCACCTTTAAAAATGGTTAAGATTAGGGATGGTGGTGTTGCTCAATAGCAGAATATATGCTTAGCATGGGCGAGGCCCTGAGTTTGAGCCTTTAGCACCAAAAAGAAAAAAAAACAGGTTAAAATGATACATTTTATATTTTTAACCACAATTTTTAAAAATGAAAAAATGAACAAAAAATCCATTTTTAATAAACTAATGTTTTTAGTTTGTATATGTCTTTAAATTCATATAGTTCAAGTTTTTCCTTTCCTATATTAGGAAATTGAGACCCAGCAATATTAACTAATTTGTCTGTCATATTTTGAGACAGATTTGGGACATGGAGTCATGACTTCCTAAGTTGCTTCCACTCACTCATGCTACTTATAGCCCCTTAAAGGCCAATTCCTTAGAAAAACAGACCAGATTCTCACTGGCATCTTTTTTTAAGAAATGAGAAAAATAGTGGCGATTAGGCAACAAATGAGGCTAGGTGAAAGTGATGAATTTGAGAACAAAAAAGAGGAAAATAAAATATAAAAACTTTTACCTTCAGAGTGAAATACAGTATTTTTAGTATATTAAGGATCAGAGAATCAAAGGTTTCATTTGTCAATTATAATCAGACCTGAAACTATTTGAGGAATTACTTGGAATGCTGTCTAGTATTAATATCCAAAGAGATGCTGAATGGTAAGGAAATATTAGTTATCACTCTATAATTGGAGATGGGGAGGGGTGTTTTGTTTTGTTTTTTTGTTTTGTTTTGTTGGTATTAGGGATTGAATTCAGGACTTTGCCCATGCTAAGTACTTATCTGACTCACTGAGTTATATTCCCAGCCCCTATTACTGAAGTTTAGATAGCAAGCACTCCAAAACTGAATAGCCCATTCCTTCTGAAGGTCTTGTCTATGCTTAGAAAAGCTTTCATCAGAGGGATGGCCAAGCTAATTTAATGATATACAGAATTTGCCATTCATTTTATGTAAGTTACTTAGTACAGGCACAAAAGATACGCTATGTTCTGCTATTTCTCTCTATTTACCCATCAATTCAGCCAAAGAAGTCATCTGATTGAGAATGCAGTCACCATGTCAGAAAAGAGGGGGGGAAATCTGAAATTGTTATCAGGTATTTTAGGGGATTTAAACATCCAAATTTAAAGCTGGGCATGGTGGTGGTAGCCTGTAATCCCAGCTACTAGGGAGGCTGAGGCATAGGATTGTGTTTGAGACCAGGCCAGGCCATCCTTGACAAAAATAGTGAAAATCTGTCTCAAAAAAATAAATAGCCTGGCACAGTGGAGCACACCTGTAATCCCAGAGACTTGGGAGGCCAAAGCGGGAGGTTCACAAATTTGAGGTAGCCTGGGCAACTTGGTAAAACCCTATCTCAAAATAAAAAGGTTGAGGCTGGGGTTGTGGCTCAGTGGTAGAGTGCATGCCTAGCATGTGTGGGTTGATTCTAAGCACCACATATAAATAAATAAAAATAAAGGTCCACCGAAAACAAAAAACAAACAAACAAAAAAAAAAAGGTCTGAGGATGTAGCTCTGTGGTAAAACAACCCTGGGTGCAATCCCCAGTACCACCAAAAGAAATAAGTAATAAAAGAAAAAAGGGCTGGGGATGTGGCTCAAGCACGGCCCAGGTTCGATCCTCAGCACCACATACAAACAAAGATGTTGTGTCCGCCAAGAACTAAAAAAAATAAATATTAAAATATTCTCTCTCTCTCTCTCTCTCTCTCTCTCTATCTATCTCTCTCTCTCTCTTAAAAAAATAAATAAATACATAAATAAAAGAAAAAAGAGGCTGGGCATGTGGTTCAGTGGTAGAGTGTTTGCCTAGCATATATGAGGCCCTGGGTTCACATTCCCAGCTCTGCAGAAAAGAAAGAAAATGGAAAAACCCAGATTTATACCTTGTTCACAATAAATCCTATTAAGGGTTGTTATTGAGTGTCTTAACAGTTTTTTAATACTGGAAATATTTCTTGTAAATCTTCACAAATAAGTGATATTCTGTATACAATCATATTGTATTTGAGATGTTTGCCCAGCTGCCTCACTTTTTATTAAGACTACATTGGGGGCTGGGGATGTGGCTCAAGTGGTAGCACGCTCGTCTGGCATGCGTGCAGCCCAGGTTCAATCCTCAGCACCACATACAAACAAAGGTGTTGTGTCCGCCAATAACTAAGAAATAAATATTTAAAAATTCTCTCTCTCTCTCTCTTTTAAAAAAAAAGACTACATTGGGCTTCTAGATTAACTTGTTTGTTTAATGCAGAAATTTATTTAGCATCTGTGGCATGTCTTTATCTTCTGGTGAAGCTGGCTTGAAGGGAAAATTTTATATGGCACATGAAATTACTGAAGTCTTCATTTTATACTTAGCACAGAAGCAAACTAGTTCTGAAAGATATTATTAAACCTATCTAGTCAACTTATATATGCATATTAAAGTGGAAAGTTATAGAGAAGAATTAATCTTTAGAAGACCAATTATAAATATATATTAATTTTTCTCTACTTTATGTGTTCATTCCTTAGTAATAGTTCCAAATTTGATAACTTTAACCTTAACTATTCAAGGACTATTTATTTGTTTTGAGGGTATAAAAATTATAATGACAGAAGATAAAGGAAAAAATTAAACATACCTATTCATTGTATTTAAATGTTTTTCTTTTGTGATGCTGAGGATCAAACCCAGGACTTTGCTCATAAAATGTATTTGCAAAATGATAGAAATATATCACTGGACAATAATGTAAAGGGAATTTTCAGTGTCTTAATGAAAGTATTATAGCACTTAACAAAAATGAATATGTAAAGTTAAATAAAACATGGAAAATCCCTAATAAATGCAGACACATGGATTGCTTATCATTGCTATTAATCACATTTTAATTTTGTGTAACAAATTATGTTTATTTTTTATTTTTTAAAGATTTTTTTTTAGTTGTGGATGGACACAATACCTTTATTTGTTTTTTATTTTTATGTGGTGCTGGGGATCGAACGTAGTGCCTCACACATGCTAGGCAAGTGTTCTACCACTGAGCCACAACTCCAGCTCCACAAATTATGTTTATACTGCTAATGTGGGATGGAACCTTTTGCATTAAAGTGATGTCTGCATCAGACATTCTATGTATACATAATAACTCACACACATTTTAGAAATTTTTTGTTGAAATCACCAATTCTGTGCAATGCTTAATATAAAGTCAAATATTTAACTAGACATTTATAGACAATGCAAGCTGAAGGCAATCACTGAGAAATTTGAACTAAAACTAAATTTTTATTCAATAACCTAATAAATTGCAATAAAAAGATCTTCTGTTTTTGAAAACTTAATTCATAGAACTATTTATATTTCTCTGATTCTTTTGCTAGTATAGACAAACCTATGCTAATAGTTTTAGAAGGCAACAGTGAATATATGTAATATATTCAAAATATACTTAGAAGGTTAGTATTGAATTTATGTACAGAATAGGCATCCTCTTTTACGGTCTGATTTTAGGAAAAGCAGAAAAGTTCAGCTGTCCAAAGACACATCTATTATTTGTCTCCTAAGACTCTCTGAGGACTTTTTAGGAAGAAGATAAAGGAAGGATACAAATTTATTGGCATAGATTTTATATAAATTCAGAGCAGTTATTTTTAGACCAGTTTGCCTCACAGGTTGGAAGATCCAAAGAGAATAGAATACTGACTAAGTCAATATATTCTGAATTCTGATTGTGGGGTAGGCTCAGTAGAAAAGGCTGAGTACATAGAGCTCTGCAAGGAAAAACAGACCTAGATAAAACAACTTAATGAGACAACCTAGGAAACTGGATGATAGCTAGAGTATATCAGTAAATTGAAAGAACATTGATTTTATATATCTTATTATAAGTATATCTTTATATATTATATGTATATCTTTACATATTATATATATATATATATATATATATATATATATATATATATATATATATATTCTCTATTCCATTAATATCTTTGTCCCAATACATGTCTGTTAAAACAAACACACATTTAGCCATTAAAATATAGAAATAGAAAGCATGTCTTTACATTTCCGTATCACTTAACATGTACTAATGCTTAAGTATTCTTTGTATTTTTACCTGTCAAATTCAGACTCAGTTTCCGGTGATGATTTGAATCTTCCTCCTGGTGAGTATCTTCGATATCTCTCTGATTGGCCATAAGATCTCCCTGATTGACCATGATATCTCTCTGAATGATCATGATATCTCTCTGAATGACCATTAGATCTCTCCAAATGACCATGAGATCTCTCTGAGCGACCATGAGATCTCTCTGAATGATCATGATATCTCTCTGAATGACCATTAGATCTCTCCAAATGACCACGAGATCTCTCCAAACGACCACGGGATCTCTCCGAGCGACCATGAGATCCCTCCGAGAGACCACGAGATCCCTCTGAGCAACCATGAGATATCTCTGATTGGTCACAAGATCTTTCGGATTGGCCATGAGATCTCTCTGATTGACCATGAGATCTCTTGGATTTGTCAGGAGATTTTACTGATCGGCTATGAGATCTCTCTAAGTGGCCTCGATTTCCTTCTGATTGATGCTGTTTTTCTTCTGATTGGCCTTGATTCCTCTCTGATTGGGTCTTATTATTGTCATTGCACTTCTCCTGTAAAGGACCCCAATTATACAAAACAAATGAAACATATGCTCCACAATTTGATTAAGTCACAATGATATTTCTTAAGACCATTTCTATGGGCAATTATTTCTTATGAAAATCTACCGTGATTACTTTTTATATACTAGTTTTTAGAACTACCATATAGAATAGCTCTGTTGTCCCTTGTCATTGGCACAAAGAATATTATGCAAATAAGACTTTAATAAAATGAAAATATGGAAAATTAGTCGCTTTATGAATTTTAATATATTCCAAGATCATGTTCTACCTACCATTTTCTGGATCTATATTTTGTTAAAGAAACAAAGATCGTATGACTTTATAGTTTAGGAGAGGCAATATTTAATAATATTTCATAGTATACATCCTTAGGATCAAATACTGTTTTTGCCAGCTTGATGATAATTTAAGAAAACAATCTATAAATTCAATATAAAAACACTTAATTCTAGAGAGAAAAACAAAGTGCAGGAAAGAAATCTATAAAGGAAGCAGAAGGTTGGCTTAATACTGTTCAAGCAAATTGACCTGGTAATGACTCAGTCTTTCTATCTTTTCAACTTCTAAACCAAAAGGCAATAGTGTGAATCAGCCAAATGGAAATAATAAAAAGTTTGACAAATCTCTATGATGTTACATAAAATAAGTGGATAAAGTTATATGAACTGTGCTGAGAAATCAAGCTTTCCACTAGCAAATGTTGCCTGGCAAAGAAAACATGCCCTAGATTTGGCATTATGCCTTTCTTGTATTACACTGCCAGAGGTGAAAGCAACTGCTAAATAGCAGGGAAGGCACCAGCACAAAGAATATTCTGAATAGAAAGCATCAATAACATAAAAAATATGAAAAAAAATATTTACTAGAGCCTAAGGCCATAGACACTCCCCAGCATTTCTACTGAAAAATCTAAACAAGTAGACTGGGTGAAATACACATGTACCTCTTCTAAGTGAATAGTATTGGGAGCACGGTGGCTCAGCAGAAAAAATAGGATTGAGGCCTAACTCCTGAAAACTCTTCTCAAAGGAGTTGTGGTCCTTTCATAAATGTTTACAATACAAAATAGTTTCAGGGGCCATAGAATACCTTTCTAGCATGTGTGAGGCACTGGGTTCCATCCTCAGAACCACATAAAAATAAATAAAGCTATTATGTCCATCTACAACTAAAAATAGATAGATAGATAGATAGATATTCAGGATTAAGATATAGCTTAGTGGTAGAGTATATGCTAAGCATGAATGAATCCCTGGGTTTAATCTCCAATACTCCCCCCAAAATAAATGTTTCACCTTTAGAAAATGAAATGCACATTAGTTATCCTTCCTTATATGCAAGCAGAAACTTCCTATCAAAAAGAATTATGTTGAATAAATACAATTTTATCCTATTTAGTAGATTATTTATCCTATTCTTGGTAGATTAAATCTTTCAACGTATATAACTTGCTTATTAGAGTTGCAAGGCATTGTTGGGTGCAGTGATGCACACCTGTAATCCCAACTACAAGGAAGGCTGAGGCAGCAGGCTCACAAGTTTGAGAACAGCCTTGCCAACTTGAGACCCTGTCTTGAAATAACTGGGAATGTGGAATGTGGTAGTGCACTCAGCAAGCTTGTGTTAGGACCTGGGTTCAATCTCCAGGATCAAAAAAAAAAAAAAAAAGAAAGAAAAAGGGAAAGGAGAAAGAATTGCAACACACCATTAGACACTAATTATTCTATTTATTGGTAAAATAATTATGGTTAACTTTCTTATATTTCTTTACTGTATTTTTGTGATGAGTTTTGCTATACTGACAGTCTCAAAAGTTTCAAAAATGGGGCTGGAAGCTGGGCATGGTGGCATACTCCTGTAATCCCAGCAGCTCGGGAGTCTAACTAAGGCAGGAGGATCTTGAGTTCAAAGCCAGCCTCAGCAAAAGCAAGACACTAACCAAATCTGTGAGACCCTGTCTCTAAATAAATACAAAGCAGGGCTGGGGGTGTGGCAAAGTGTCCCTGAGTTCAATCCCCAGTACCCAATTGGGGCTGGGGTTGTAGCTCAGTGGTAGAGCGCTTGCGCTTGCCTAGCATGTGTGAGGCACTGGGTTCCACCCTCGGCACCACATAAAAATAAATAAATGAAATAAAGGTATTTTGTCTATAATTTTTTTTTAATTTCAAAAATATGAGTTACATAAAGATACTATCAATTTGAAAACAGTTTTACAATATTCAGTTTATTTCTGCATCATGGACTGTATCAAAAAAAGCTCTCATTCTTCTCTTTTAAAAAAAATTATTTTTTTAGTTTTAGGTGGACACAATATCCTTATTTTATTTTTATGTGGTGCTGAGGATTGAACACAGTGCCTCATACATGCTAGGCAAGTACTCTACCACTGAACCACAACCCCAGTCCAAGCTTTCATTCTTCTTTCCAAATTTTATCCCAAACCTCCTCATCCTACAAGACATAAATCAAATGTCATCTCTTCCATCAGACTTTCTGAATTCTCCCCAGTCAGAATGCATTACTGCATCTCTATAATGTAGAACATATACTGTATTAGAACATGTATTTCATCCTGCCTAGCATTACATTTCTTTCTTCTCTTTCTCTCCTACTACCACATATGGTATTTGAAGCAGGCTGCTTTAGTACCATTCGGGGGCTGCATAGAGTAGGCGCCTAATCAGTATTTGATCAACTTAAATTAATTGTTCAAATATTTGAAAATGCAATATGCTCCCCTCCAAAATAAGTAAATAATTTGCATTTACATAATTTAACAAAAATGGTTTAAGCTGCCAGAACCACCATTTTTTACTAAATGATCACATAACGCCATAAAAAGAATCAGTTTATAGGCCAAGCTGAAACATTAACACCAATGTTAGTTTATAAATCTGGAGGAGCACCTCTCAAATTCTTGTACAGTGACCAGCTTACCTATAGAAGCTGAGGTAAAGGATTATACAACCATAGTCTGTCCCACTTGTTAGTTCCAGAGTGTATTTCATATTCTATTTCATCTCACTTCTGGTTTTTATAATTAATTTACAAGGTTACTAAAACTTTTTATACTATAACTTAATATCAAACACTCTGTAAGAGGAGAAAAATTAGAATGATTATATAGGATAAGTAACAATAATCTATTTTAGCATTTTATAAATTCAGAATTTCTATTGACCAGGGACTGCCTAGCAGTAGAGTGCTCGCCTCGCACATGTGAGGCCCTGGGTTCAATCCTCAGCACCACATAAAAATAAATAAATAAAATAAAGATATTGTGTCCAACTTCAATTAAAAATAAATATTAAAATAAATTTCTATTGACCAAAAATAACAAAACAACCCAAATGTTTATCACAAGAGACACAGGGGAAAAATCTCAACTAACAAAAATCTAATTTAGATTGTATTCAAGTCACCATGGAACAATACTAAGAAACAACCCCAGCTCTCAATGGAATTTAAAATAACTCTTAATATTAAGATATATATTAAACTTAGGAATTTTTATATCAGTTAATTCTTGGTATTTATTTACCTGCTCAATTGAAGGCTGCTTACTTAAAGGGCTTTGTCCAGACTTTGCTCCAGAAGGTTCTTCGTGTGATTTTTGATCATCAACTTTTTCGTCAAGCTTGTTTTGGAATTTTGTGCACCCTTTGAAAAATAATTATTTTCTGTATTTTTAGTCAGCAAATTCAACATGTCTTTCAGAAATATTGTGCATGACCTCATTTTAAAGCTATGCACTGGGTTTTGTAAAACTTTTGATATTTCATTACTCTAATATCATCTAGGAGTCTCACTGAATTCTAGAACAATCTTTGCCATACTGTTTCCATTTGCCTACCCTAATAGGGTAATCTTCTTTGTGTATAATACCTCAAATTTTACTTCATATGCCCAGTTGGGACACAGTATCTGAAATTAATTGAAGGAATACTCCAATAGAAAAAGAAGAGATAGAGAGAAACTGGCTGCCTTGTATTGATTGTATGGCTATTTGCTTCACCTATCTGCTTTGCTTTGGGTACAAAGACAGCTTAAGAAACAATCAAAAAATATAGATTTTCAAAAGCCTCAAAAAATCAATTTTATATTTGGCTAGGAACATGAGAATGGACCATCTCACCAATCTTGGCTGCTTTGCCCTTATAATAACAACCATTCCTCCTTTTTTCAGAATATGTTAAGCCACTTAAAAGATTCACAGGAGAATTATACTGAAGCTGGGTAGGCAACTCGGAGAATATGTACAATGTTAAGATGGTCTCAACCTTTTCACTAGATCATGTAGAATCTTAATTATTAAAAAGAATTTTCTACTATGGCAATCTGCAGTATATTCATATGGAAATACACTCTCTGAACCAACCAATGTGGTTAGTGTTACAGAGGATATTCTTCATACTCTACCCCAACTGTCTTTGCCCAACAACATTCTTTTTTACAAAATGTGGATGCTGCAGTACCCAGATTATTGACCATGCTTTTAACCTTCCTGCATTGCCTCCTAAACGTGGAAGGACCAACCAACCAGAAATGTGCAAAACATTTCTTAGCCCATATGGTTACTTATCTCATCTTGCCCTTCTTTAGTGAAGTAACTTAAATAAATTTAAAAAATTATTTCATTTGACATGGCATAGAGTCCTACCAACCCTATATGAGTCCTTGACTAGAAAAAATAAAATAAGTAAAATAATGTAACTTTACAACAGCATGGCAAGCTCTTGAATTTGCTGACCTTGTCAGTTACAGATATTTCAGACTCCTTACCATGTGTGATTTTTAGTATACTTTACCTTTCTGCCTGCTTGTCTACGAGCATTTGATCGCCGTTTTGAAGCTGTAGGTTTTTTATTGTTCTGTTTTTTATTCTTGATGTCTTCCACACAGGTAGTTTCTATCCTTTTAAGGATTATAATGTCATCTGTATTAGAAAGTACAGATGAAAAAATGGAAAAAGCCAAATAACAACACTGTATCTCAAGTCAGTAGTCATCATATTTCAGAACATTTAAAAATTTAGTAGAGGGGGGCTGGGGATGTGGCTCAAGCGGTAGCGCGCTCGCCTGGCCTGCGTGTGGCCCGGGTTCGATCCTCAGCACCACATACCAACAAAGATGTTGTGTCTGCCAAATACTAAAAAATAAATATTAAAATTCTCTAAAAAAAAATTAGTAGATCTGAAAAACGATTTTACTATAATATTAATCAAACTGAAAAACCACAACAAATATCAAACAATACAGAGATTTTACAGTTAGTTTTTGGAAATAAGAAAAACATTCCTGTCAAACAGATTTGTGGTAACTGCACTTACAAAAATAAAAAAAGCTTCCAGATTACAATAGCTCAAGGGAGGACCATTTAAATAAATGTTATTTCAGTTCCAGAGAAATATAAAGCAATAGTATCATTTTGGAATAAATGTAAGTGACAGACGATTACCTACATGTATTTTCTTAAAAAGTAAAAAGGTAAGGGCTGGGGTGGTGGCTCAATGGTAGAGTGCTTACCTAGCATGTGTGAGGCACTGGGTTCAAGCCTCTGCACCACATAAAAACAAATAAATAAGCTGGGCACAGTGGCTCATGCCTGTAATTCCAGTAGCTTGGGAGGCTGAGACAAGAGAATTGTGAGTTCAAAGCCAGCCTCAGCAACTGCAAGGCACTAAGCAACTCAGTGAGACCCTGTCTCTAATAAAATATGAAAAATAGGGTTGGGGATGTGGCTCAGTGATCGAATACCCCTGAGGAGTTCAATTCCCGGTATAAATAAATAAATAAATAAATGTATTGTGTCCATCTACAACTAAAGAAAAACATTTTAAAGATTCTAAAATTTAAAAAGTAACAGTGATAATAAAAAAGAAGATAAGAAAACTAAGAAATTAAAATGGAAGTTCATAAGGGATACCACAGAAGTGAGGAGCTTGTATTACTTGTATTACTATATATCAGGAAGCCTTTATTATAAGGAAAGTTCTTAGGTATTCAGGTAGAAAGCACTTACATGGCATGATTTGAATGATGGGAGACAACCTGATACCTTCCTAACATCTGGAATGGAAAGGAAAGCTCTACAGGTAGAATGTTGTGTTGGTAGATAATAGCTTACTTATGTCAAGGCATCTTCAGAAATAAACACAAACTAAGCATTTGGAAGGAGCTAGAGATATTAGAAGAAAGAGGAGGAGTAGGTGAAAACAGCATGAAAGAGTCAGATAGATGCCAAAGATTAACCATTCCTTTACTGTTTTGTTCAGTACTAGTCTTGCCTCAGGTCTCTAAAGATCTGATCCTGATTTTCTTTGAGATGCTGATATCTTCAAAGGTGAAGCTCAACAGTCAATTCAGTGCATTTCTTTTCCTTTTTTGATGGAGTGACAAACTTGCCTAGGATGTGTGTGAGGCTCTGGGTTCAATCCCCAGCACTGCGCTCTCCGCTCCAAATCTGTGGAAATCTCCGGTACAGATTTTTTTGTTTTGGTAGTACTGGAGATCAAACCCAGGACAGCATGCAAGGTAGGTAAGTGCTCTATCACTTAGCTACACCCCTAGCCCCAGATTTTTTTCATATTACAATTATAAGGGAGTATACAAATAGGATATCTTACAGACACATAGGAAGATATTTAAATCTTTTTTTATTTTATTATTTTTTTTTAGTTTTAAGTGGACATGATATCTTTATTTTACATTTATATGATGCTGAGGATCAAATCTCAGTGCTTCAAACATGCTAGGCGAGCACTCTACCACTAAGCCACAACCCCAGCCCCAGATATTTAAATCTTTAACCTCCCTAATATCCCTGAAACAATCATTACCTAGCTTACAGGGAACCAAAGATGGTGAATTCTAAAATAGGATCACAAAATTGTGGAGAGGAAAAAGTGAAGAGCAAGCTCCTTCCTGGGTCAGTACTTTTCACAGTGACATGAGAACATGCTCTGGGATCAGACTGTTTTGTAGCCCTCATATACAATTCTCAATGACTTCATTTTTGCATTCCTCAGAGTCACTGAAGATAACTTCTAATGGCTAACATTGTCTTAAATATCACACAAAATTTCTTGGGGTTCATGCAGACCTACACTACAGTTGAGAAACATTTACCAGATACTTTTGACTGGGATGGTGGAATGGATAGTTATCTGTCTTAAAAATAACACCCTTCAATTGAATAGTACTTTAAAGTATACAAAGCATTTCTATATAAAAGCTCTTATACAGTACCTAGTATATATAAATAAATAAACAAACATTTACTTTCCAAGTACTGTGCCCTGGCCCTGAAAGATCAGCAGAGAGTATTCTATCATTGAGCTAGAGCTCCACCCCCACTGACTCTCTTTATAAACTAAGTCCACATTTTAAAGGAAACTTATTTTAGTGAAAACTATAAAACTGCATAGATCACAAAAAGAGGACAAAGAAAACATAAATGATGGGTGAATTTAACATATAATTCAATTATTATTATTTTACAGTGCTGGAGATTAAGCCCAAGGCTTCATGCATGCTAGCAAGTAATTCTACCACTGAGCTACAGCCTCAACCTAGAATCAATCTTTAAAAGCAAATATGTCCAGCAGCTTGGGAGGCTGAGGCAGGAGGATCACGTGTTCAAAACCAGCCTCAGCAACTTAGCAAGGCCCTAAGTAACTCTGTAAGATCCTGTCTCTAAAATATATAAAAAAAGGTTGGGAATATGGCTTAGTGGTTAAGTGTTTCTGGGTTCAATCCCTAGTACACTTCCTCCAAAAACATATATATATATATATATATATATATATATATATATATATATATATAATTTTCCAAGTTAACTTCTGCTTGATTCCCAATAAAATGGAAAAGCTTTGTATAATACAGATCTTTTATCTCACTTCTTTGTATACTAACTATTCTATTTCTCTTTGCACTTAGAACACTGATATGGTCACACTGAGACAAGCCTGTAGGGCATAGTGCTTCTCTAAACTAATGCAGAATCTAGACATAAGTATTCAAAATGCCAACAGTGATGAAAATCAAGTAAATAGGAAATTTTAATTTTGAAGGTGCTTCAGATTCAAATGGAGAAAAATAATATACTGATATACCTAGCCTAGTTCTCTCATTAGGTCAGAAGCCAGCTTGTCACAAGTTATGAAGGATTCATTTCTGTTTTCTGTAAAAATATTAGGATGTCTGTATGGTCTGGCCATTAGTTGATGTTGTAAAGCTGATTGGAATGCCTGCCCGTGCCCTGAACTCACCCATGTCCGTTTTTCCCTGACCAGATAACAACCCTTTCCTAAACCTTAGTGACGCCTCATAAATTCTGGCCTTCCCTGGCCGGATAACGAACCTCTCTGAGTCTCTAAGATCTCCATAAATTCTGATGCCGGGGCCAGCAAAAATGTAAACTTGTGTTATGCTCCTCAGAGTGTTGTTATCTGTAACCCCCCTTTGTGTAACTTTTTGGGCTATAAAACTGGGCCGTAAAGAAGCCTCGCCGCTGTCCTTGGCTCCCACGATTTTGATGGGCAAGGCAGCCTGGTCGGTCGAAATAATAAGCTTGCTTTAATTTGATTTTAATTGGAGTCAGTGGTCTTTTCTTGTGTCGTGGTCTAACAATACTTCAGCTATGTAATCCTTTTGTGTGTATGTGTGTGTGTGTGTGTGTGTGTGTGTGGTACTAGGATTGAATCCAGGGTCTCATGCCCGCCAAGCACATTCTCTGCCACTGAGCTAAATCCCCAGCCCATCCATTTTATGCTTCATTTTCTGAAAATAATCTAGCATTTGAGTGTTCATAAATGTTTCATATTAAATTCACAAGTGTTCAAATTGAATTGTAATTGAAAAAATGCATTAGGAAAAGATGTCTGTGCCTCCAACTTAGAAATATGCCATGAGACAGAAAAAAAGGCTTTTGTGTATATAGCCTAAGTAAGAGTATCAATGAATTTACAATGACATTCCTTTAATTCTTTTTATAAATGTTTCCTTATTTGAGTTTCCATAGTCCCCTCTAGATCTAAAATTCTATAACAAGATTAGAAAATTGAAGGGAAGAAAGTAGTATAAAAATATTTCTGGGTGGAATGTGATGATCATTATTATCCACAGTACAGGTATGAAGTCACGAATTGGTGTGAATATATGGTGTATACAACCAGAGATATGAAAAATTGTGCTCTATATGTGTAATAAGAATTGTAATACATTCTGCTTCATATATAAATAAAAAATAAAATTTAAAAATTCTGTTTCATAGAAATTCTTTTAGGTACATAGTAAATGTTCAATAAATATCTTAATTCAATTTAATTGGCATTCAATAATAGTGACACTAAAAGGTTTGCTCAAGTGTACCTATGTGGCCTGTATAAAGCACTTAATGTTTTCTATTTTGCTTTTTTTCCTCTCTGAATATATAGGTGTATGTCAAGTGGATCAGAAATAACAGATGGTTTCATAGCAGAAAAAAGAAAAAAATCTGCAAAAAAACAAGCTCTTTGATTTTTCAAACATAACATTCTTTTAAAAAATTAATTAGTTAGGGCTGGGGATATAGCTCAGTTGGTGGAGTGCTTGCCTTGCATGCACAAGGCCCTGGATTCAATCCCCAGCATCACACACAAAAAAAAAACTTAGTTAAAAATAAACCCTTAATTAGTTTTTTAAATGTCTCCTAATTATTCACACCCTTGGCATGTGTTTTGGAGTTTGGTTGGTTGGATTTGTTTTTTACTGAAATCATACATACATAATTTTAATTCCTGGACTTTGAAATCCCAGACTACCATCCGATTTGGTGCACTGTAAAGGAATTGTAAAACAATATATACAGTGCTAAAAATCAGAGATCTTGTCAGCTATGATTTAGAGATAAAACCCACTTCCTGCTCAGCCTTTCCATTGGGAAGGGAAAACAAATGCTTCAAACCTGGGTAAAATGTCTAAGGACCCTTCCCATGTAAGCTATGAGGTTATGAAGGAGGTGTCCTTAATATAAGAATCAACCCTTTTCCAGGTTCTTGTGTCCTTTCCCTTAGTTTTCAAGATGTATCCTTACAGAGATATGAGGTTTTGCTTATGCTACTTTCTGTAATGATGTCACCACTGTAACTGTAACCACCTGAAAAAAAAGACATCTCAAGGAAGCCATCTCTCAAGAACTATTCTTATCTAGGTATCACCAAAAAAAAAAAGCCTATTTGAAATTTTGGCCTGAGTAAGTTAGTCTCAGGATTAAAGAAAGGTAACATTCTGTAAACAGTTTTAAAATTGTTCACACTACTTGAGATGCTGCATGAATAATTTTCTTTTAAATGTGTGTGTGTGTGTGTGTGTGTGTGTGTGTGTGTGGTGCTGGGGGATTGAACCCAGGACCTTACATATGCTAAATATGCCCTCTACCACTGAGCTACACCCCCAAGTCCCTAATTTGTTTTTAAATGGGAAAACAAACATGCAAAATTTATTATGCACCTAAGTGTGGGAGTATTAGACTCTGAATAATTAGATTTTATATAAATTATGTAATTAATTTTCTTATGAAAGGGCTGGGGTTGTTGCTCAGTGGTAGAGCACTCGCCTAGCTCTGGATTTGATCCTCAGCAACACATAAAATAAAATAAAGATATTATTATGTCCATCTACAACTAAAAAATAAATATTTTTTAAAAAATTTCTTGTAAAAAGCATAATCATATTGTATTATGTTTTCCAGTGGGTCAAAAGCTCTATTTTATATTTATAAACATTTAAAAAGCACAATTTTTGTAAACAATGTTTCATCATTTAGAAGTTCAGAACACTAGGATCCTCAAAATATGTGACAATAGTGGCGTACTCCTGTAATCCCAGGGTCTCCAGAGGCTACGACATGAGTTCAAAGCCAGCTTCAGCAACCCATTGAGACCCTGTCTCTAAATAAAATACAAAAAAGGGCTGAGGATGTGGCTCAGTGGTTAAGTGCCCCTGGGTTTAGTCCCCAGTACCAAAAAAAAAAAAAAAAAAAAAAGTGACAATTAGCTAAAGGATACAGCCTGTAGGAGGAAAAAAATTGACAAAATGACAGCAGGTTTCTCTCACTTTCTAAAAGATTCTGATTATACGTAATTCAGAACACTTTAAACAATGCACACTGCATATATTACTTAATAGCGTCCTCAACTAGATTGAGGTTTTTAAGAGGCCATCGTTTACTGATTAATGTACTAAGTGCCTAATACAGAGTAGATACTATATTTGTGCATATATGATCCAATACATCTGTCAGACAGAAAGGGTTCCTTTCTTTCTAACCATCCTAATTTTGCCTTCATCTCCTTTTAGATCAAGTGGTGAACAAGAAGTGTAATTCCTATAAATTCTTGGTGTTACCATTCAAATTTTTTTTCCTTCTTCCCCCTAATCCCAGCCCTGGACAGTGACCCAATTATTTTTTTGCAGTGCTAAGGGTTGAACCTAGGGCCTCACACATATTAGGCAAGTGCTCTACCAGTTACTGAGCTACACCTTTACTCCCATTGATAATATTTTTTAAAAGTCATTTTAATGCCACAAAATATTTCAGAACTCATGATGGAGTTAGAAGTGGTGACCAAGCAGCAGTATGGAATCCACAAGGGTCTTTGTCTTACAAGAAAGCCTGTTGCTACCACACACACACACACACACACACACACTCACACACACAAAATAAGGTTAAATCTATTTTCAGATACAATGATCTTGTATATATTGTTTATAGAATTTCTTAAGGATACATACACATACTATAGTTAATAAATTCATGAAGTTTAGGATATAAGATTTATAAACAAAAATAAATTACATTTCTATACACAGTTTGAGTATCCCTAATCTGAAAATCTGAGGTGCTCTAAAATCCCCCACAACTTGTTGATATTTTTAGAGCTTCAGGTTTCAGAGTATTTTATATTTTGGATTTTTGGATTAGGGATGCTCAACTGGTAGTCCATGCAAACATACCCAAATCTGAAAAACTCCAAAATATGAAGCATTTCTGGTACTAAGCATTTCAGATAAAGGATACCCAACCTGTACTAGCAATGAATAATACAAAAACAAAATTAAGAAAACAATTCCACCAAGATCTCTCAATAAGGAGAGAGAATAGTCTTTTTTTTTTTTTGTACTGAGGATTGAACCCAAAAGTGCTTTACCACTGAGCTACATCTCCAGTCCATTTTAATTTTTATTATTTATTTATTTATTTTGGCAGCAGGGATTGAACCCAGGGGTACTTAATCAACGATTCACATCTCCAACCCTTTTTATTTTTTATTTTGAGTTGGGGTCTTGCTAAATTGCTGAAGCTAACATTGAACTTGCCATCCTCCTGCCTCAGCCTCCTGAGCAGGTGGGATTACAGGCTTGCATCACTACTCCCAGTTTTATTTATTTTTTTATCTTGAGACAGGATCTTGCTAAGTTGCTGAAGCTGGCCTGGAACTTGTGATCCTCCACCTCAGCCTCCCAAGTAGCTAGATTACAGGGGTGCACCATTGCTGGGAACAAATGGTGTTGGGACAACTAGATATCCACATGCAAAAGGATGAGGTTAGATCCTACTTCACATCATTCAGAAGAATTAACTCAAAATGGACTCCCCACTTATAAGGGCAACCCTCCTAGGTCTTTTATTTTTAAGTTCCACCCTTGGTGGCTCCCTCCTCTTGGGTTCTTCTTCTTTTTGCTGTTCTGGGGGTTGAAGCCAGGACCCTGTGCTCTTGGCAAGTACTCTACCATTGGGTCCTAACACTAGCCCTTACCCATTTCTAAGGTTCTCCATTCCTGCTTTACTTCTTC
This sequence comes from Marmota monax, assembly GCF_021218885.2. Lineage (NCBI taxonomy): Eukaryota > Metazoa > Chordata > Mammalia > Rodentia > Sciuridae > Marmota > Marmota monax. The sequence continues at coordinate 13,079,645 of NW_026694552.1, read as the reverse complement.
TCTTTCCAAGGTTTTAGCCCTGGCTCCTCCTGCTCCTATGGTTTCCTTGCTCCCTGCTCCCTACAGAGAAGATCAGCTTTCATCGCTCTGCTTTCCCTCCGTATTTCCCCCACTCCCACCCCAGGGAACTGAAACCATGGGCTAGCTCTTGCACCCTACCGCTGAGTCCCGCCCCATCCTCTCCTCATTTTAAAGATGTCCTTGCTTTTCCTCTACTCTATTCTTCATTTCTATTAAGAGGAGATACTGGGGATTGAACCCAGGGGCGCTTTACCACTGAACTAATTCCCCAGCGTCTCCCATTTTTAGTTGCAGTTTGACACAATACTTTTTATTATTATTATTATTATTATTATTATTATTATTATTATTATTTGATTGTTTGTCTGTTTGTTTATTTATTTATTTTATGTGGTGCCAAGGATAGAACCCAGTGCCTCACACATGCTAGGCAAGCGTTCTAACACTGAGCCACAACCCCACCCCACCCCCAGCCCTTTTTATTTTTATTTTGAGACAGAGTCTCTAAAGTTGCCCAGACTGGCCTCGAATTTATGATCCTCCTACCTCAGCCTCTCCAGTCACTGGGATTCCAAGTATAGGCTACTGCACCCAGCTTATTTCTATTGTTTTGACAGGAGGTTTCCTTACATTTGCCAAAGCTGGCCTTGAACTCCTGGACTCAAGCAATCTTTCCGCCTCAGCCTCCAGAAGAACTGGGACTTTGCTCGCAAAGTCTATCACTCTTTTCTAAATTCCCGCTATATGCTCTGCTCTTCCCACTTCCAAGTTCCGCGGGCTGGATGTCACTGCTCTACTCCTCGCCCCAAGGGGCTCCACTCTATTTCCGTAATCTTTTTTCTCTATCCATGTCAACTTTTTCTCATTTCTATGGTACACTCTCCATCCACAACCTCACTTCTTTCCAAGTTCTGCCCCTCACTGATCCCCGACCCTCTCTCTAAGACGAACCCCGCCTCCTTTTCATTGCTCCTCCCATTTCTAAGGTGCACCCTCCTCACTCCTTTGTGTGATTTAGGTCCATCCTCAAAGCGTGGCCTTTCCCCCTCATTTCCTACGTGACCCTGAAGGGTTAGGCCTTTCCTTCCCTCTCAGTTGTTTCTTTCCCTCCTCTGCTACTGCGCCCCCTCTGTTTCCATAACTACCAGCCCAGTTAGGCTCTCTGGCTGGCTCATTTACAAAGTCTACCCGCCCCCCAAACCTTCCTTTTCTAAGGTGTATGATAGCAAGTGAATAATGAGATCCCTGCGCTGGGGTTGTGGCTCAGTGGGAGAGCACTTGCCTCGCTCTGAGACCTGGGTTCAATCCTCAGCACCACATAAAAACATAGATAAGTAAAAATAAAGATATTGTGTCCATCTTTAAAAATCTAAATAAAATAAAATCTGTCCCCCATGGGAGTCTTGGGAAAGGAATTAAAACTTTAAGGGCTTCACTGTCCATTTAAAGGTCTGAAGTAAGAGACTAGGAGGCGCCAGGGTAGGGGCAGTGGGCGTATAGCGACAAAACCACCTGCCAACATCTACAGAAACCACTCGCCAGCATCTAGGAAGACCTGAGTCCACTCCCCAGCACCACATAAAAACCAACCAACCGGCCAACCAATTCCCCTTCTCCCAGTCCTTCTACGCACTTCCAGGGAGTCCCTAGCAACCGGTCCCTGGCAGTTAGTCATTTATCACACACTTGAACTATGAGGAGATCGTGTGAGCTCGCAGGCCTGAAGGAGGAACACGGCTTGGAGTCATCTCTCAGGAGAATCAAACACATCCAAAAGATTGCCTTTTAAAATTTCCCTCAGGTGTCCCCACCAGCAACTTCCAGCACACCCCACGCAATTTCTGTCAGGGTTCCCCTACTAAAGGATAGAGGCACGGTTAGGGAGTAGAGACCAGGGACAGCACGGAGGGTATTTTTGGGATGGGGCGAGTTTGGTAACACGAGGTGGAAGCCTCTCCTGAGAGAGGGCGGCAACGCCATCTCCAGCCTGTCCTAAGCAGGAGGAGGTCTCCTACTCAAACACATCTAGCCCTGACTCTGGGGGATGGGTTCTGGCCTCTACATACCTAGAGACATATCCAGAAAAGCCAGCTTTCCCCCATTGTTAGGGTTTGTTAGCACTTGCCCAGAAAGTGTTAGGTTTGAAAGCGTAGCCATCTCCTCGAGACTGCACCAAACTCCTAGGACCAGCATAAAGAGCACCCCCTCCTGGCTCCACGGAGCTCCTAACCGGATCTGCCAATCACAGTCTTTCTCTTTCCTGTTGCTAAGGTTCAAGGGGTGGAGTTTGGTGCACACGCAACACTGGGCCACCAATCAGGAACCTGGCTCATCTGGAAAAATAAAAGGCCCACCCATCATCCCATCATCCCCCACTTTTTCAAAAGCGGTCTCTAGGAAGAGCGCCTCACCTCCAGTTACTTGAGATGTATCCTTTAGACTTCCGTGACCTCTGTGACTTTTAGGTCACTACCTTATCTGCTTCTCTTGCCCTTAACCCCATTTCTCCACTTTGCTATTGGCATTGCTGGCAAATGAAACTCTGTCTTCACACAATGGGCTGGTTTTCTGCTTCTCTCAAATTGGAAGAGCTACCACAAATCTTAGTGGCTCAAATCTATCCACAGGCTTCAATGCCACCAGCTTTTGGATGACCTCCTTAAGGGTGTGTCCATGATTTTTTTTAAGAAAAAATGCAAATGTTGTTATTGCCTAAATTCTGTTCTATAAACACTTTCCCCACTTTAGAGGAATGTTATATGTCACTGGTTCTTCAGCGGATATAAAAATCAAATTAATAAATTTTGGCAGGGAGGGTAGCGGGGATTGAACTCAGGGGCACTCAACCACTGAGCCACATCCCCAGCCCTATTTGTACTTTATTTAGAGATAGGGTCTCACTGAGTTGCTTAGTGCCTCAACATTGCTGAACTTGGCTTTGAACTCCTGAACCTCCTGCTTCAGCCTCACTAACCACTGGGATTACAGGTGTTCGCCCGCGCCAGTCAAATTAAAAAAAATTTGAAAGCTGAACACTTGAGCTGTTAACAGAAGTCACAACAAAAATGTCCGAGGAAGAGGAGTGTGGTGCCACGCATCTCTCTCTCTCTCTTTTTTAATTTATTTTTTTTTAGTTGTAGATGGACACAATACCTTCATTTTATTTTATTTTTTTATGTGGTACTGGGTATGGAACCCAGTGCCCCACACATGTGAGGCAAGCACTCTACCACTGAGCCACAACCCTGGCCCTGGCATGCATCTCTAGACCCCAGGAATCTGAGGTTCGAGGACTGCTTTAGAACAGTAGTTCCATGTCAGCCTGGGCAATGTAGTAAGAACCTGTCTCAAAAGAGCAAAAAAAAGTCTAAAGAAATTTTAAAATGGAACTCATTTACTATTGTATTTAAGTAAATGCTTAGCAGCTAAGACCTAAAGATTAATAAGTTATTTCTCAAGGCATGTACAGTTGCCTGAAGATAATAAATACATGCAAAATATTAATTTAGGTACTTTACTTTACTCTGTAATTAAATATTGAGTTCCTACTGTTTAGGCTCCGGGAATACATGTATCTACACAAGGTTTTTAGAACTTAAATAAGAAAATCCACCTAAGGAATCAAGAAAAATTGATTTATATCTTGAAAGATTAGGCAATAATTGAGGAGGGCAGGAATGATATTTCATTTTTGGAAGAAGGGTAAAGGGAATTGAACCCAGAGATGCTTAACCAGTGGAAAGTTCTAGAAACTCTCTGTGATAGGGTACTAAGAAATGAGTATAAAGAAATCAGCAGAGGGCTGGTGATGTGGCTCAAGCGGTAGCGTGCTCACCTGGCATGCGTTCGGCCCGGGTTGGATCCTCAGCACCACATACAAACAAAGATGTTGTGTCCGCCGATAACTAAAAAATAAATATTAAAAAACTCTCTCTCTCTCTCTCTCTCTCTCTCTCTCTCTCTCTCTCTCTCTCTCTCTCTCTCTCTTAAAAAAAAAAGAAAAAGGAATCAGCAGAGAGGGCTGGGATTGTGGCTCAGCAGTAGAGCGCTCACCTAGCACATGTATCCAACTACAACCATATATGTGTGTGTGTGTGTGTGTGTAAATCAGCAGAGATTAAATCATGGAGCCATATTAAAATCACCTGTGGGACTTATTAAACTCTCAGTTTCTCAGTCTTGGGAGAAGGAAAAAAATGCACATTCCTAACAAGTTCCCAAGTGATATTGATGCTGCTGGTCTAAGGGACCACATTTTGAGAACTTGGCTTCAAACACTGGAGACAGAACCCAGTCCTTATACAATTTCTCTATTTACACTCACTGTCTCAGTGATCTTGTCCAGTTTGACAGTTTTCAAAAGTAGAGGTACAACCAAGTGTGGTGGCACATGCCTATAATCCCAGTGGCTTGGGAGCCTGAAGCAGGAGGATCACTAGTTCAAAGCCAGCCTCAGCAACTTAACGAGGACCTAAGCAATTTAGCGAGACCCTGTCTCTAAGTAAAATATAAAAATGGCAGGGGGTGTGTATCAGTGGTTAAGTGGCCCTGGGTTCAATCCCTGGTACAAAAAAAAAAATAGCTGTATAAAAATGTCTTCCAAATTTGAATCTCTAGCTCAGACCTCTGCACTGAAAATTTCTGGCCTGAGCAAATAGAAGAGCGAAGCTGCCATTTATTGAAATGAAGCAGAATGTGAAGGGAGCAGATTTTGTGAGGTAAAAAGGATTTATAAGGATTTGTTTCAGAAAAGTAAAATATCTGAGTAGAGATGTTGAGTAAATATTTGTCATATAAATTTTCAGCCACACCCTACCAGCCTTCAATTACCACTCAGTTAATCCCAGAAGGGGATTAATTCACTGATTGGGTTAAGACTCTTATATACGAATCATTTCTCCTCTAAATCTTTTGTATTATCTACCACATGAGCTTTTGGAGGAAACCTCACATCCAAGCATAACATTCCTCCCCTGGCCCCCAAAAGTTCATAACCATCTCACAATGCAAAATACATTTTGTCCCTTTCCAAGAGTCCTCATAGTCTCAACAGTTCCAAGATTACACAGAAATTCTCCTCTGAGACTCAGGGCAAGATTGCATTGTGAGCTCCTATAAAAATCAAAAGTTGGGGCTGGGGTTGTGGCTCAGTGGTAGAGCACTTGCTGAGCATGTGTGAGGCCCTGGGTTCGAATCTCAGTACTGCATATAAATAAAATAAAAGTCCATTTACAACTAAAGTAAATATATATTTTTAAAAAATCAAAAGTGATTTACAAATATCCAATATATATATAAAGGCACAGAATAAACATTTCTAGGGACACATGGCATGGTGATATTCTGTCCAAAGAGCTCGTATAGCTCTGTCCTGGTGGCCTTGTTGGTTGCAGCCCAAGTGGCCTTCCTGTTGGCTTGTCTCAACTCTATTCCTACAGCCTTCCTCAGTACGTTCCATAGTACTGGCATTTTTAAATCTTGGGTGTCTCTACTGCAGCTTCAGCTTTGTCCTCACATCTTCACATTTTGCTTTCTCAGGGGGTGCCCATAGGGACTCAAATCTACTACACTTTGCTTAGCCTCCAAGGCCTTCCTTTGAAATATTGGTGGAAGATTCCATGACCCCACAACTAACTCTAGCATCCTGTATTCCTGGAGAACCAGTACAATGTGGTTGATGACAAGGTCTACCACCATATCCAGCAGTGCCCAAGCCTCCAGGGACCATAGCTGCAGTAGCCTCTGAGTGCCTGGGTAGACAAGCATGTTGAAACAACTTCCTAGGCCCTCTTGTGCAAGAAGGGTACCCCACTAGTCTATTCTCAAGGGAATTTTTATTTTTACTTCCTTGAGCCCAAGATGGACATGATATTGCCAATTCCTGAGTTATCCTCAAGCCATCTTTCTTATTGTGTTTGGTCATCTTTTGCATGTCTTTAGTGGTGGTAATGTCTTTAACAACTGCAACTTCCTTAGCCCCAGTTTTACTCCTACCTTTCAAGTTCAAGTTTTTAAAATCTTTCTACTCTGCTTTCTGCTCCTAATTATCACAATAAAGTTGGCTAAAAGCCATGCCACTGTCTGAATGCTATGCTGCATAGAAATTTCTTCCACCAGATTAAGAAGGACACAGGGAAGATGCAGACAATTTCTCAGCCAGAACATAACATGAATGGCTTCTAGTCCAATTATTTACAAGTATCCAATATATAAAGATACAGAATAAACATTTCCATTTAGCAAAATAGAGGAATTGAAAGAAGGGATAGGGCCAAAGCAAGACTGAAATCCAGCTGGACAAAAAAGTACCATAGCACCACATCCAGTATCTGGGACACATGACATGGAGTTGATCTGTCCAAAGGGCTGGTGTAGTTCTGTCCTGGTGAAAAATAGTGTCCTCCTTTTCCTCTAAACTCTCTTGAGCCCTGTCTTCACTGTGCACAGTCCTATTGGCATTCTGGTCTTCTGAGCTCCCACCAGAATCACTCATTAAGCTCCACTTACAACAATCTAAAGCATTTACAGCTTGTGCTGTTAAGCATTTGAAAATTCTTCCCACAAATTTCAAAAAAAAAAACTCCAAAAACCTCTGAACCACATGGTCAATTTAGCCACAGCAACAACCCCACTCTTGGCATCAATTTTATTTTAGTCAGCTTTTTCGCTGCTGTGACTAAGGACCCAACCAGAACAACTATAGAGGAGTAAAAGTTTGTTTGGGGGCTCATGGTCTCAGAGGTCTCAGTCCATAGAAAGCAGGCTCCATTCTCAGGTCCCAAGGTGAGGCAGGACATCATGGTGGAAGAGTGTGGCAGAGAGAAGCAGCTCACATGGTGATCAGGCAGCAGAGAGAGTTCTGCTTATCAAAGATAAAATATAGGGGCTGGGGTTGTGGCTCAGTGGTAGAGTGCTCACCTCTCACGTGGGCAGCCCTGGGTTCAATCCTCAGCACCCCATACAGATAAATAAATAAAATAAGGGTATTGTGTCCAATTACAAAAATAAATGAATAAATATTAAAAAAAAAAACAAAATATATACCCCAAAAGCATACCCCCAATGCCCACCTCCTCCAGCCACACCCTACCAGCCTTCAGTTACCACTCAGTTAATCCCATACGGAGATTACTTCACTGATTGGGTTAAGACACTCATAACCAAATAATTTCTCCTCTAAACCTTTTGCATTGTCTCACACATGAGCTTTTGGGGACACCTCGAAGCCAAGCCATAACAGAGGGACATCTAATATTCACACCATAGCAAAGAAGAAAAGTTTATTTTGGCTCATGGTTTCAGAGGTTCCATGATTGGCCAGTTCCAAGACAGAACCACCTTAGTAGAAGGCCATTGTGGAAGAAAGCCATGCCCACCTGCCTATAGTTATCACCCAATATTCCATTCATCTATCAATCCTGCAAATGAATTAATCCACTGATGAGGTAAGAGCCTTAATCATTGCCTAAAATCCCTACTTCTGAACCTTGCTTCATTGGGGATCATGCTCTCAAAACATAAGCTTTTGAGGGACAGTCTAGATCCACATCACAATATCTACTACATCTATTCACCACATAGAAGCCAAAGTGAGCCTTTATTTACTTATTTACTTTTGGTGCTATGTATAAAACCCAGTGCCTTTTGTGTGCTAGGCAAATACTCTGCCAAGTAAACTAATATTCTCAGTCCCCAAAGCGAGCCTTTTAAAGCATCAGTCAAACCATGTCATTCTGCTCAAAATCTTCCAATGGTTCTCCATCTCACATTAAGACCCAAACGGTAATTCATTTCTCTCCTTATTTATTTTCCCATTCCCCTCACAACCTCTTATATGTAATTTTGTATAACAATGAGGATCTCCCTCCATTACCATGCAATTTCCCTTTTCTCTCCCTTTCCCTCCCACCTCATGTATCCTTTGTAATGTTTTGAACAACCAATAAAAAAAAAAAGGAAAAAAAAAGAATATCTATCCTATGGTAGGTGCTTACTGAATGTTTATTTAATGAATAGATGAATAAATGAGTAGATGTTAAAAAAAAAAAAGACCCAAACGGTCCTAATAATTAGCCCATTTGCTTGTTCTGCTCCAGCTGTAAAAGTCTTTGCTGGTCCTTGAACACTCTAGCCATGTTCTCTGTCTCAGAACCTTTGCACTTTTTGTTTCTTCTGCCTGGCATTGGTATGCTCTTTTTTGAATATTTCCATGGTTTACTATTTTAGGTTTTTGCTCAAATATTACTTTCTCTATGAAGACCAATATATCCACTGTATTTTAAATTAAATTCTCACCCCTGGTACTTGCAGTCCTTCTTCCCTAGTATATTTTTCTCCATTGTACTAATAACCACCCGATATTCTGTGTGTATATGTTTGTTGTGTGTGTGTATTTATATTTATTTATTTAAATTTTATACTCATTGTTATGGTTTAGATATTAGGTATCCCCCAAAAGCTCATGTGTGAGATAATGCAAGAACATTGAGTGATGAAATGATTGGGTTATGAGACCCTTAACCTAATTAGTGAACTAATCCCCTGATGGAGATTAACTGAATGGTAATTGAAGGAGGGTAGGATGTGACTGGAGGAGGTGGGTGTTGAAGGTGTGTCTTTGGGATATATATTTTGCATCTAGCCAATGGAGTCTCTCTGTCTGCTTCCTAGCCATGTTTTGAGCCATTTTCCTCCACTACACTCTTCTGCCATGGTGTTCTGCCTCACCCTGAGCCCCAAGGAATGGACCCCACAGTCTATAGATGTAGACCTCTAAAAGTGAGCTCCAAATAAACTTTTCCTCTCTAAAATTGTTCTTGTTAGTCTTTTAATCACAGCAGCCAAAAAAAAAAAAAAAAAACTAAACGTAAATTGGTACCAAGAAGTGGGGTTGTTGATGTGATTAACCTGACAGAGTGGTTCAAAGCTTTTAAAACTTCTTGAAATTCATGGGAGGAAATTCGGAAACTTTAGAGATGCAAGCCAGAAAAGCCTTAAGTTGTTGTAAATAGAGCTTAATGGGTGATTCTGGTGGGAGTTCCAAAGACCAGAATGCCAATAGGACTGTGTACCGTAAAGGTTTCAGAGGAAAAGGGAAACATTATTGGTAATTAGACTAGACACCATTCATGTTCTGAGAAGTTATCTGCATTTTGCCTGTATCCTAAGACTTTCTGTGAGGCTGATTTTAAAAGTGATGGACTTCTTAATCTGGTGGAAGAAATTTCTAGGCAGCATAGCATTCAAACAGTGGCATGGATATTGCCGGTGGCTTTTAGCCAAGTTTGTTATTATATTCAGGAGCAGAAAGCAGAGTAGAAAGATTTGAAAAACTTGAACTTGAAAGGCAGGAATAAAACTGGGGCAAAGGAGTTGTTAAAGACATTACTGCCACTAAAGAAATCCTAAAGATAATTCACAATAGCTAAATTGTGGAACCAACTTAGATGCCCTTCAATAGATTAATGAATAAAAAAAGTGGCATATATACACAATGGAATATTACTCAGCAATAAAAGAGAATAAAATCATGGCATTTGCAGGTAAATAGATGGAGTTCTAGAAGATAATGCTAAGTAAAGTTAGCCAATCCCAAAAAAACAAATGCCAAATGTTTTCTTTGATATAAGGAAGCTGATTCATAGTGGGATATGGAGAGGGAGCATGGGAGGAATAGACAACTCTAGATAGGTCAGGGGGTGGGATGGGAAGGGAGGGGGCATGGTGTAATTAATGATGATTGAATGTGATGATATTATTATCTAAAGTACATGTATGAAGACACAAATTGGTGTGAGTATACTATGTATACAACCAGAGATATGAAAAATTGAGCTCTATATATGTAATAAGAATTGTGATGCATTACACTGTTATATATAAATATAAATAAATAAATAAATAAATAAAATGCTAAAGACTTTACCCAAAGACAAGATGGCTTTGAGGACCCCTGTGAATGCCTTAACTCAATCAATGAACTAATACCTTGATGGGGATTGAGTGGTAACTGAAGGTATGTAGGGTGTGGCTGGAGGGGGTAGATCTTTGGGTGTGTGGCTTTGGGGTATATATTTTGTATCCAGGACCTGGAATTTCTTTCTGATTCCTGGCCAGGTTTTGAGCTACTTTCCTCCTCCACACTTTCAAAACCCAAGGAATGGACTGAAAGACACCGCACAGACACCGCACTACGAATGAAAGACATCACACGACACAAATCACAGGAGAGGTTACAAAAGGCTGTGGGCTTATATAGATCTAAGGAGAGGTGGCAGGGCTTAGGTAAATGACGGGTCACCCATTTATTGGTAAGTTCTTCCAGATGTCAGTTCTGGAGCCCAAGAAGTTAGTTCTTATTGGGGCTAAGGTTTCCCGCCAGCAGGATTTGAATATTGGCGCCGGCGGGAGAATTGGCACCGGCGGGAAAGGGAGAGGCAGGAAGAGAAGCTCCTCAGGTGCCATGTTGGGGTTTTTGGGGTGTGGCTGCCATTATACCTTTTCCCAACATGGACCTGGCTGGACCTGGCTGTCTATGGATGGAGACCTTTGAAACTGTGAGCCCCAAGTAAACTTTTCCTCCTCTAAAATTGTTCTTGTCAGGTTTTTAAGTCACAGTGGCAAAAAAGCTGATGAAAACACTCGCCTTTCCTTTTTTCCCCACTAGAATGCAAGCTCCACAAGGGTGGAGATTTTTGTCCAATTTCTTCACTAATGTATCCCTATGATATAAAACTGAACCTTGCATAAAAAAGTGTTCATTAAATATTTTTAATGAATAAATGAATGAATGAGTCTAATACCATTGGGCATTTATCTCTCACTTTCTGAATACCTTTTCTTTCTCTGGATATCAGCTTTCTTTGCTTATTTGTATGGAAACTAAATGTGGCCATTCTTCCACTGTATGTTATCTTAGTTCAAACACTGACAACTGAGTGGCCCAGAATCTGATTGTCTCAGCTCAGGTGGCGATGTTCAGTTTTTGGCAAATTAATAGTAGCCAGCATCATACTTTAAAAAGCATAGTTTCAATTACCCATTTGTATGTAGATGTGTTTCTGTCTTTCCTGGTTTTTTGTGTGTGAAGAAGGCACTTTTCAGAGTGAAAAGGTTGGGCAAAGTCAGAGGAAAAGACCACCAAGAGACCGTCTCATGCAACAGCAAAGGGTTTATTGGGGGTCCAGCATGCTGGGGCTCAGAGCTCACTTCAGAGGAGCAAAGAACAAAGAGCCCCGAGAACAACTTGAGCAGAGTTTATATACATTCTTTAGAGAGGGCAGGGACTTTACATACATCATAGCCTCCCTTAGCAAATCACTGTACACCACGGGAAAATCAAATAACAACTCTTAAACATGATTAGTACATTCACTGGTGGGAACAGGTCGGGCGGGGGTGAAAGGTCAGTCCTAAGGAGGGGTATACATTCAAACTGATTGGTTTAAGCCCTAAGGTGTATACATGCTGAACTGCATGGTCTCGGGGAGGGGGTGGTTAAGCAACTAGGTGGTCAGGGGAGATTTCGACACACATCTAATGGGCAGTTCCGGGAATTGTTTTAACTGCCACAGGAATTTCAGGTTCTGAGTGCAGCTTAGAAACTTTATAAAACCTGGTCCTTTACATTTTAATTTCAATTTCTTTTATCCTTTCAAGAGGAGAAGTTTGTGGATTTCAAAGTGTCTCAGGAAGTAACAACTGCATTGATAACTTGGTTTAAGAATAGAACATGTAAAAAAAAACTCATGATTTTGATGATCAGTTCTTCATAGGAGTCAAAAGTAGGATGTGATTGTTCAAAAAATTAAATTGACACTTCAGTTTTTGTGGAGGACTTTTGCCTTTACTTTGGCTCATCAGCAAATGAAATTCCTTCTCATTTTTGTGAAAATCCTATCACTAGAGTCTTACTGGGATGCAAAGCCTGTCTTCCATTACATATCAAGGTAATTCCCAGGAAACTAGAACAGGACCATATGACTTATGCTTGGTCAATTAGGTGCATTCACCCAATATAGAACGTGCCATTAGTAAAACAAAGAAGAAAGGACAAGGTCAAATTCATTCTAGCTACAGCAGTAGCAGAGACTAGAGCCAGTCTCTAGGAGCAGCAATGGCAGTGGTGAAAAATAACAGTATTCAGTGGTTAGCAGTGTTGGCCTCATTGAATTGGTTTTGAAGTATGATTTTAGCTGCAATTCTGTTTTTAGCCTTTCTTGGTTCCTGCACTTTTCCCTGAGCTTGATTTTCTAGGCTTTCTGGCTATTTCTTGGGCAACTAATAGACTTCCAATAAATTCTGTCTGTGCTCGAAGCAACTAGAGTTTGTCACATACCCCCAAGAACCCTTTTCCTATGGGCGTCAATAAAAATATCTAGGGCTGGGGATGTGGCTCAAGTGGTAGCGCGCTCACCTGGCATGCATGCGGCCCAGGTTCGATCCTCAGCACCACATACAAACAAAGATGTTGTGTCCGCCAAAAACTAAAAAATAAAGATATTAAAAAATTCTCTCTCTCTCTAAAAAAATGAAAGTTTTAATAAAAATATCTAGTATAATGGGCATAACGCAATGATTTTGGCTTCACTTTTGGCTTCATCTGTGAACTGGTGACCCAGATGGAAACCAGGGAAAAATTACTCAGGTTTGTGAGGAGATTAAAATCATGTCACATAAAATATTGATTGAAGAAATAATGGATGTTTTGCTTGTGGAAGAGAAATTTCAGGGGACAGAAATAACTGCCTTCAGCCAGGCGCAGTGGCTCATGCCTGTAATCCCAGTGGTTTGAGAGGCTGAGGCAGGAGGATGATGAGTTCAAAGCCAGCCTCAGCAATTTAGTGAGGCCTTAAGCAAATCAGGAGACCCTGTCTCTAAATAAAATACAAAATAGGGCTGGGGATGTGGCTCATGGTCACCTGCCCCTGAGTTCAATCCCTGGTACAAAAGTAAATAAATAAATGTCTTCAAATAATCCTGTGCAAGAGAGAACAAATTTACTATTCAGTCTAGCAGGAGAGGGCAGCACTAGCTCAAGAGGATGGAAGTTATAAGAAAACAGATTTTTGCACTATGTGGAGACAAACTTTCTAGTAATTAAAACTACAGTGATGGAACAGAACTGTAACAATGGCATAAGCTGCCTTGAATGGAGGAATTTGACACTAGAAGTAATTAAGGAGAAGCTGGATTACAGACTTATTTAATGAGTTATACTCAGTGACTTCTGAGGTTTCTTCTAAATCTGATACTATAGGAAAAGCAAACACATGGTGACTTCTCTGACCAATCATTTCAGGACTAAGAGACCACATACAATTTCTCAAGTTTTTTTTTTTTTTTTTTTTTTTTTTTTTTTTTTTTGAGAGGGTGGCTAGTGAGGATTGAACTCAGGGGCACTCGACCACTGACCACATCCTAGCCCTATTTTGTGTTTTTATTTAGAGACAGGTTCTCACTGAGTTGCTTAGCACCTCGCTTTTTGCTGAAGCTGGCTTTGAACTCTCGATACTCTTGCCTCAGCCTCCTGAGTTGCTGGGACTACAGCCATTTGCCACCACGCTGGGCCTCTCAGGTTTTTAAAACACTAAATAGACATATAATAAAGGAAAACATAAGTTAAAATTGCCACCTAGAGAGATGATGGCAAAGTAGATTTTATGTACTTCAAATGGAGACTAAGCAAGGTGATACTTCAGTAAAAAGTTATGTATAGTTTATATAATGGTTATCTATCTTCTCTTAGGCAGATTTCTCTTGCTGAGTACAATAACAAATTACCTTTATTTAAAGTTAAGTTCTCTAAATAAAGAGCTCAGTTAAATTGTTTTTATCAGACACTTTTAGGAATAAAATAATTCCTCTTATTAGGTTATGTCTTATTAATTGATTGATTGATTGATTTTGCTGTTCTGGGAATGGAACCCAGGACCTAGTACATGCTAGTCAAGCTCTCTGCCACTGAACTTTATCACTACTTCTGGTTATATCTTTAAGATAAGCACAATTGCCAGGCAGGTGGCACATGCCCATAATGCCAGCAGCCCAGGAGGCTGAGGCAAAAGGATCGTGAGTTCAAAGCCAGCCTCAGCAACTTATTGAGGCCCTAAGCAACTCAGTGAGATCCTATCACTAAATAAAATATAAAAAGGGGCTGCAGATGTGGCTCAGTGGTTAAGCTCCCCTGGGTCCAATCTGCAATATCAAAATCATCACCATCATTATCATTATCATCATCATCATCATCATTATTTGTTGTTTGGTTGATAATTATTGGTCCTTAAGAACCTAAATATAGGGGCTGGGGTTGTGGCTCAGCAGTAGAGTGCCTGCCTAGCACGTGTGAGGCCCTGCGTTCGATCCTCAGCATCACATATAAATAAATAAAAAATAAAGATATTGTGTACAACTAAAAACTTTTTTTAAAAAGAGCCTAAATATATGTTCCAACAAAATGTTTAGGAAAGCTCTTATTGCTTCCTTTATAAAAATAAACTTTTTAAATTATAAATTTAGATTATCAATGTCACACATTTTTTTCTAGCAATCTGGAAAACACGACGACAGTAAAGAAAAATGACAAAATATTCACTACGAACATTTTATGTTTTCCTTCTGGTCTTTTTTGTGTGTGTGTGTGTGGTGCTGGGAATTGAACCCAGGGCCTTGTACATGCAAGGCAAGTACTCTACCATCTGAGCTATATCCCTGCGCAGTCTGGTTGTACTTTTTGTGTAAAACTTTTTATGTAACACTTGTATGGTAAATATATATTATGTATAATAATGTATTACATATGAAGATATATACACTTCTGTTCCTTGAATTTCTGCCTAAGATTTATAAGTTTTTGGTTACATAACTTTAAAAACTCTTTAATACATTGTTTTAAATACTTGCCTAATATTGTTGATACCCAGTCTAAGGTATCCTTCCATAATTTAACAATTATACCACAGCACTAGCAGTTGACATTGTTTTGGGCAAAATTTTACCCAGAATTTTAAAAACTATTTTATGAAAGGTTATTACTAGATTAGAAATATTGTAGCCAACCCCAATGCCACAACAATGTGATTGGCTTAATTCATAGCCAAATAACTCCAGTTTGGGCACAAGCCTCATATTTTTAAATAAATTTCAAAATACTGTACAATAGCACGACTTTTGGCTTCTTTGCAAAATGATTCATTTAAAATGATGCTTACGAAGGGTTTGCAATAATAGTGAAAATGTCTACATCCTAATTTTAAGTGAGGAAAGCTGGATACAAAATATATGATCTAATATTTATAATTATCTGTAAATATTAATAGAAAAATGGACTTAGAAATGAATATATAGAATGATAACAAAAGGTTATTACTTTTGCTTCCATTTTCTGTTTTTTTTCCCTGACTTTTCCATTTTAGTTAATTAATTTATTTATTTATTTTTGTGGTGCTAGGGATCAAATCTGGCCCCATGCATGCTAAGCACATGTTCTGCCATTGAGATATATATCCCCAGTGCCACCTTTTATACTTTAAATGCTTATATGAGACAAACAAATAAAATAAGCATTATTTAAAAAGTAAATAATCTTTCATAATTATATCAGGTTCTTCAAATTGAGTGTGATATGCTGGAATGAATAGGGACTAAAATGAACTGGGTTTAACTTCCAGCCTCCTACATTTTACATTTGAAATAGGCCTTGATGGTGCTCATTGATATTTCTAAGGATTAGCCTCCAGATGTAGTTTCTGCATTGGAACAAGACCTCAATTGGGGTACATCCTAAAAAGAGAGAGAGAGAGAGGAGATAGATCCAAATCATTGGTTATACATATGTTTAGCATCAGTAGATATGATCAGTTTTCCAAAATGATTGTACCAAACTGCACTCCAACATCGAATGTATGGCAAGTTTTCCCATATCTTTCCCAACAGTTGCTATTAGCAGTCATTTTTTTCCCTTCTCTTGTTTATCTATTCTAGTAAGTATGCTGTGGTATCATTTTTTTTTAATTTTAGTTGTAGTTGGACACAATACCTTTACTTTACTTATTTATTTTTATACGGTGCTGAGGATCAAACCCAGTGCCTTGCATGTGCGAGGTGAGTGCTCCACTGAGCCACAATCCCAGCCCCAGTAGTGGTATCATATTAGTTAGCATGAGGTCCTATTGGAATAGGTGGTTCTACCTCCAATTACTTCTGTCTTTATCAGAAGGCTACATGAGAGACACAGCCACACAGGGAAGCAGGCCATGAGATGGTGAAGGGAGAAATTGGAGTGATGCAGCTATAAACCAAGGAGCACCAATGATTGCTGACAACCACAGAAGCTAGGAAGAGGCAAGGAAACATAATTCCCTAGAGCCTTTAAAGGGAGCTTAATTGTTACAACACCTTAATTTTGGACTTCAAGCAGCCAGAATTGTGAGGGAATGAATTTCCATTATTTTAAGTCATGCACTTTGTGGTACATTGTTACAGAAGCCCTAAAAAAAGAAAAAAAAAACCCACACTATAGGGGCTGGGGCTGTAGCTCAGAGGCAGAGGGCTTGCCTAGCATGTGTGAGGCACTGGGTTCAGTCCTCAGCACCACAGAAAAAATGAAGTAAATAAAATAAAGGCATGCTGTCCATGTACAACTACTAAAGAATTTTTTATACCCCAATATATATGATAATAACTCACTTATCAAACACTAGTATGTACCAGGCATTTACACACATTGTCAAATTTATTCCTTTCAATAATCCTGTAACGCTGATATTACGAACCCTTTCTTTCCTTCCTTCCTTCCTTCCTTCCTCCCTCCCTCCCTCCCTCCCTCCCTCCCTCTCTCTCTCTTTCTTTCTTTCTTTCTTTCTTGTAGTGAGGTTTAAACCTAGGGGTGCTTAACTACTGAGCCACACCCCCAGCCCTTTTTTGTGTTTTGTTTAGAGACAGGGTCTCACTCTGTTGCTCAGGGCCTCGCTAAATTGAAGAGACTGGCTTTGAACTCAGAATCCTCTAGCCTAAGCCTCCCAAGCTGCTGAAATTACAGGTGTGCGCCACTGCACCTGTAATTTCATGGCACACCTGTAATTTCATTTGAAATAGGCTTTTATTTATTAATCTATTTATTTATCTGGTATCGGGGATTGAATTCAGGGGCACTCAACCACTGAATCCATCCCCAGCCCTTTTTTGTATTTTATGTAGAGATAGTGATTCACTGAGTTGCTTAGTGCCTCACTTTTGCTGAGGCTGGCTTTGAACTCAAGATCCTCCTGCCTCAGCCTCCTGAGCTGCTGGGATTACAGGTGTACACTACCACACCCAGCTCATTTATACCAGAGTATATCCTACATTGTTTGTGAATTGCTCATGTGTCTATCTTCATTGTACCTATCACCATTTGTATTCCATTTTAGTTTATTTATTATTTGTACATCTCCTTCACTGGGTCAAAATCCCTAAAAGTCAAGCATTATTTTTCTTTTGTTCACCTCGTAGTTTGGTGATAGTAGTAATAATAACCAGCATCTCATACTCTGATGTCAATAATAATGGCTCACATTTATTAGGACTATACTGTGAGATAGATGTGATGCTACACATCTGCAATCCCAGTGGTTTGGGAGGCTGAGGCTGGAGAATTGCAAGTTCCAGGCCAACTTGGGCAACATAGCAAGACCCTGTTTCAAAATAAAAGATAAAAAGGGCTGGGGATGGAACTCGGTGGTAGAAAACCATGGGGTTCAATCTCTATTACCAAGAAGAAAAAAGGAAAAATAAAGGACTGTAGTATGTGTATGCCAGTTTACATTCCTACCAACAGTGTATAAACTTTCCAATTTCTTTGCATCCATGCTAACACTTGGTATTTTCTTTTTAAAATAATAGCTATTTTACTAAGTGTGAGGTAATATTGTGATTTTGATTTGTATTCTCTGATGATTAGTGGTGTTGAGCATCTTTTTATGTGGTTGGTGGAATTTATATATCAACCCTTTTATTATATATATATATATATATATATATATATATATATATATATATATACACACACACACATACACATACATATATTTTTTTAAGTTGTAAATGGATACAATACCTTTACTTTTATTTATTATTATGTGGTGCTGAGGATCGAACCCAGTGCCTTATACATGCTAGGCAAATGCTTTACCACTTAGCCACAACCCCAACACAGCCCTTTTATTTTTAATAAACCATTTTCCAACTTAAAAGACAGTAGAAAAGCAAGGGTTGGGCTGGGGTGTGGCTCAAGCGGTATCGTGCTCGCCTGGCATGCTTGCGGCCTGGGTTCGATCCTCAGCACCACATACAAACAAAGATGCTGTGTCCGCCGAGAACTAAAAAAAAAAAAATTCTCTCTCTCTCTTTTCTTTTTTTTTTTTTTTTAAAAAAGCAAAGGTTGTTTTTTACTTTGTTTTTTGGTACTGGTATACAGATTTCAGTAATTTCCAGAAGGAATTTTTTGCATGTCTAGTTTTAAATTTTATATTATTTAAACTTTAAAATTTCTGTTGCATCTGATATAAACCCTCTGATATAAATCCTTTGAAAATAAACCATCTTTTACATCAGAAAATTTATGTAAAATATATAACACAGTGCCTAGTGTCAGGGCTCAGAAAATACTACCCAAGAGTACTTTAAACAGAAGGAGATTGGGAGTACCTCAGAATTAAGAAGATCACTCTGACCTTCCCCTACCTTTTTGCTTGAGAGCAGGCCATAAAGAAATCCTATGACCTATCTTTCCTGAACATAGGTCATAATAACCTCATTCTAGACAGGTTTTGTACTACACCAGGAGAGGGAATGAGAAGTCTGGGTTGGAGGTAAGGTATAGAATGAAACACAGAGGTCTTAAGAAGAATCTGGAAAGGACTTGCTGGATTTCTCACCTCAGTCTATAACCATTAGATCATAGTTTTTGTCCAATAGCATTTCTACATGGCTGTTCATTCTTTATCCCACTTAAGTATGAAAATAGACAGTTGTTTTTTTTTTTTTTTTCCGGGAACTTTACGCCTTCATTTCTGAAGACTCTTGTTTCAGGTAAAACTGATTAAATAAATTTGTTATGCCTTTTTTTTTAACCTCTTTTATTATAGAAGTGTCAACTGTGACCAGTATGGTGGATGAGGAAAGGTATTGCACCTTTCTGCTCCTATACTAGCATATAAAAATATAGTAAATATCACTTACCTAGTACATACTACCTAACAATTTCATTTGTTCTAAGGGAATTTTTATCAAATATGTGTAATTTTCCACATGGATATTTCCGTGGTTTAAAATTTCAAACAGGGCTAGAAAAATATAGATTCTTGTCACAAAAAAATACATAAGGCATTAAGATGTTATTGAAGAAAATGAAGCTATAAATATTTATTTACAAATATAAGTTTACAAAGTAGCATATTTGTATATGAGTTATGACACAGGTATAACAAATTTAATATTGGTACTATTTCTGAAATATCCTTTTCTTGGACAACATGTAAAATACCATTTTTGCCTTGCTAGCATAATTTTTAAAAATTGACACAATGAGCCAAGCGTGGTGGCACATGCTTGTAATCCCAGCAGCTCAGGAGGCTGAGGCAGGGGGATCACAAGTTCAAAACCAGCCTCAGCAACTTAATGAGGCTCTAAGCAACTGACCTGAGACTGTTTCAAAATTAAAAATAAGACTAGGGATGTGGATCAGTGGTTAAGCACCCCTTAACCTTGGTACCAAATCCTTGGTACCAAAATAAATACATAAATGAATAAAAATTTTTAAAAATAAAAATTGACACAATGATATCTCCTATATGCTGAGTAGCAAAGGTAAGATTTAAGAGTATAGTTTTATTTCACTTTGTTTAATCCAATTTGAGTTCAAAACTGTAGACTTTAAAGTTTAATTTTTGGCTAATACCCCCTAAGGAAATTCTTATAAGTCATTTTTCTCTATTTATAAAAAGACAAAAAGTTTATTAAAGACTTGAAGAAAACTTGGCTTACTATTGTTTCAATGAAATATGTTACTTTTAATAAAATCTTAAATTTGATGTCAGAAAAAAAGTATTCAATTTATTCCTTTTGGCATTTACCATTTTCATGATGGCAAAAGAATATTTACTTTTATTTATTTTTTATTTTATTTTATGGTACCGGGGATTGAACCCAAGAGAGATTAACCACTAAGCCACATCCCCAGCCCTTTTTATATTTTTAGTTAAAGACAGGTCTCACTAAATTGTTTAGGGCCTCCCTAAGTTGCTGAGACTGACTTTAAACATGCAGTCCTCCTGCCTCAGCCTCCTGAGCCACTGAGATTATATGAGTGTACCACCACACCCAGCAGGAACACTTAATTTTTTTTTCCTTTTTACTTGTAGATGGACACAATACTTTTATTTTAACTATCTATTTTTATGTGTGCTGAGGGTCTAACCCAGTGTCTCACACATGCTAGGCAAGTGCTCTACCACTGAGTTACAACCCCAGCCCAGAAACACTTACTGTGTGTGTGTGTGTGTGTGTGTTGCTAGGGATTGAACCCCGGGCCTTGTGCATACAAGGCAAGCACTGTACCAACTGAGCTATATCCCAGCCCAGAAACACATACTTTTTAACCCTAGAATTCAAGTTACATGGATCATTGACTTAAAGAAAAATAAAAAGAAAAGAAAAAGCATCAACTTGCCTTTCGATGTCATAATGGTTTTTTACACTGAGACACTGGAAAATGTATCCCATGAAAATACCTAATTATCACAACATTCTAGGCTTGTGTGATTTTGAAAATACCCTTGCTAGGAACCTGGAAGGGCAATTCTGCCTTGAATGATGCTACAAATTAACATCACATTTGCTTTTTAGTGTTTTTTTTTTTTTCCTTAATGCAGTGCTGAGAATCAAACCCAGGGCCTAGCACATGTTAAGCATGTGCTTTACCACTAAGGAGCAACCTCAGCCTCTAAGTGTTTCTAGTAGTGTTTTGTGCTTTTAAAAGAAGTGAACTTGGGCTGGGATTGTGGCTCAGCAGTAGAGCACTCGCCTACCACGTGCGAGGCCCTGCGTTTGATCCTCAGCATCCAGTTAAAATAAATCATTAAAATAAAGGTATTATGCCCAACTACAACTAAAAAATAAATATTAAAAAAAGAAGCGAACTTTTAGTAAAATATTTTAATCTTCCTCCAAATGGAGACATTGTGAATATTATTAATTGCATTACAAAATAATACAATCATATACTACAAAGTGAAGTTTAAGAAATCATGTTTCTTAATTTGTATACGTTTAGATAATTCAAGTCCATAAATCCACAATTTTTTTTTCCTGGCTTAAATTTACTTTGGTTTTCTAAGTCATATTTTTTTTTCCAATTTTCTCTTTTGTTCTGTAACAAGTAGGCCCAACTTAAAAATAGAAATAACAACTCTAATGTGGTACAGAATTTTTCAGTGGAAAAAAAGCCCTTAGAATTGTCTAATCCATCCCTGTCATTTTAGGAAAAACAACAACAACAAAAAAAAACTCAGCTCTGACCTGAAAGGGAATCCTTTCTCACCAAAGGTCATCTAGATCTTTGTAGAGAGGTCAGGAGGGACACCTGAGACAGTTGCGGTCAGAGCACCTGTTAGGTAGTAGCTAGCAATGAACAACAGTGAATGTATGGCAAGATCACAGGTTTACTTTAAACTTGTGAGTGTTGTGGTAGCAAGTAGCTATCTACCTTAAGTTACTCTTAAAGTTTTCTTTTAAGTTACTGCCAAGGCAGATGAATAAACAGTTTGTTGCAGATAGCCTTTGTAGAACAACATCAATACAAAAACCTTGAGGATAAAAAGACAAAAGTAAAAGAGATAATGGCGGGGGGTGGGGGGAATGCCTCAAGAGAGAAGGATTTATGGGACTAACCTGACAGGACCCATAAAGGTCAAAATAAAACTAGGAGTTATGATGCCGAGTGTCTCTCATTAGCTCAGAAGGGGATATTCTTTAGTGGCACAGACACACTAAGATAACTTCTGCCCAGCTATTGACCCCAGTGCCTACATTAACATGGGATTGACTTGTAGATGAAGCCCCCCTGAATAGGATGGCCACCATGACAGTCCAGTGAGGTCCAACTAAGGTCAAAAACTTCACTGCCTGATGTGAAGGAGGAGTTGAACACCTGATTAGCAAAGAATATAGAAGTGGACCCCAGTTCTCCTGGTAAACATCAAATGGTAATAAATTTGGAGACAGCCTTATCTCCTTTGTCATTCTCTGCTTGGAGATGCTCCACTCTCATGAGAATGCTCTCTGCTTGAGCCTCACTTTGCTTTTACCTTATCTTCACCTCACTTTCACTCTACTCTCACTTATAATAAAATTCTCTTGCATAGCTTTTGGTGTCTGACTTTAAATTTTCTTTTGTGGGAACACAAGAACTTGGGTTTGGTGTTTCATCTCCCTGCTTTCCTGTGACAAATCCATTAGGGTAAAGGAAGGTCATTGTCTACAAGTTCTTCTTGGTGCTGGGGATCAAACCCAGGGTCTTGTGCGTGCAAGGCAAGCACTTTACTAACTGAGCTAACTACCCATCCCTTTGTCTGCAAGTTCTTGAAGGGACTTTACTTTGTGCATTTTCTGTTTGGTTTTAAAAAATAATTTTTACTGATTTTTCTTTCCTTGAAAGGAGTACACTCATGGTAGGACATTTCAAAAAGATGTAGGCATGAAAAGAAGAGATACAAATTATGTATAATCCAAGAAATGCATAAGAATGATAAACACCTAAGTTATAATACTGTTCACTCCTAAGGGGAAAGGAAAGGGTGTAATGACAAAGGGATACACAGGGACTTTTGATTGTATTGGTAACATCTTATTTCTTGGGCGAAGTATTGAGTACTTCAATATTCCTTATGCTTTTTATTTAACACTTTGTATGTCTAAGTTAATATAGAATACATGTTTTAGCATAAGGGAAAAATGAAAACAAAAACCAAAGAAACAGCTCCAGAGAAGGAAAGAAGATAGCTATTTGCGCCACAACACCCAGGTAAGAATTGATAGAGGAGGTCTCAACACTGGTTTAGTAGTCTCATTATATTAACCTTGGGAAAGAAAGGTGGTGCTGAGGTATTTTAACTTTTAGGGGAGGGCGGGGACGAGAGATTGAATCCAGGAGCGCTCATTCCCTGAGCCACATCCCCTAGGTCTTTTTATTTCTCATTTTGAGACAGGGTCTTACTAACTTGTTTAGGACCTCACTAAGTTGCTGAGGCTGGCTTTGAACTTGCAATCTTCCTGCCTCAGCCTCCTGAGCTGCTGAGATTACAGGCGTGTACCATCATTCCTGGCTGTGGGAGACCAACCTGGCATGACTGAGTCAACTCCCCTACTGGGCGATGTGTCGTCAGGCACCCATGCTGCTTGACTGCCCTGCTCTTCTAGAGTTTGAGTGACTGTGTTCATTCCTGGGTGTGTCTTGCTACATTCCCATGGGTGAAGCTACACTCACCTGTTCCTTTGTAATATAACCCCTTGCCCTGTTTAGGGTCGAATGTTCCATGGAAGTGCCTTGTGTGTGTCCCCTTCTCTTACTGTGCCCTTGGGTGTGGCCTACCTAGATGTCAGTCAGCCTGCTGACAGCAAACATCATGAAGCTGGCCTCAGCCCCCTGAAACCTGACCCCTTGCCTCATTTGAATAGCTTCTCCTCAATAAAAGGGCTCAGGGGTTAGCGACTTCTCACGCTCTCTCTTCCTGAGGACCCTTAAGGTCAGAGGAGCCATCACCCCGACCCCAAAGAAAAAGGTATTTGTGTCTCTTGTGTGGTTATTTTGCGCAGCCCAGTTAGCCCAGTTTATCTGGAGTGACCCCTGAGCCTTTTAGTCACAAAGGCGAAACAGAAATCTGGCATCTGGCTATTTTTTTTGTTGTTGTTGTTGTTGTTTTAGTCATACATGACAGTAGAATGTGTTTTGTTTTGCAGAATACACATACATAAAGTATAACTTATTCTCTTAGTTTCCCACTCTTGTGGTTATACATGATGTGCAGTTATCCTTGTTGTCTATACAAATGCAAGGCTAAAAATGTTATGACCAATTAATTCTATTGTTTTCCTATTCCCCTCCCCCCTTTCCCTTCATTACCCTTTGTCCAGTTCAGTCTACTTCTATTATTCCCTTCCCCATCCTCCCTTGTTTTGGGTTAGCATCCCCAAATCGGAGAGAACATTAGTCCTTTGCTGTTTTGGAATTGGCTTATTTCACTTAGCATAACATTCTCCAGTTCCAGGGCTGGGATTGTGGCTAAGAGGGAGAGCACTCAACTCACATGCGTAAGGCGCTGGGTTCAGTCCTCAGCACCACATAAGGATTAAAAACATAAAGATATTATGTCCACCTATGACTAAAGAAATAATTTTAAAAATTAAAAAAAATATATTCTCCAGTTCCATCCATTTACCTGCAAATGCCTTAATTTCATTCTTCTTTATGGCTGAGTAGTATTCCATTGTGTGTGTGTATGTGTGTGTGTAAATATATATATATAAAATATATATAAATATATATAATATAAATAATATATAATGTGATATATATGTATATATATCACATTTTTTATGCATTCATCTTTTGAAGGACATCTAGCTTGTTTCCATAGCTTGGCTATTGTGAGTTGAGCTGTTATAAACATGGATGTGGCTGCATCACTGTAGTATGCTGCTTTTAATTCCTTTGGGTATAGACCAAGAAGTGGAATAACTAGTTCAAATGGTGGTTCCATTCCAGGTATTCTAAGGAATTTCCGTACTGCTTTCCAGAGTGGTTGCTGTCTCACCGACAATGTATAAGAATACCTTTCTTCCCACATTCTCACCAACATTTACTGTTACTTGTGTTCTCTATAACTGCCATTCTTACTACAGTGAGATAGAATCTCAGTGTAGTTTTAATTTGCATTTATCTAATTGCTAGAGATGTTGAACATTTTTTCATATATTTTTTGACCATTTGTATTTTTTCTTCTGAGAAGTGTCTGTTCAGTTCCTTTGCCCATCTATTGATGGGGGTTTTTATTTTTCTGGTGTTATGTTTTTTGAGTTCTTTGTATATCTTGGAAATTAATTCCTTATCTGAGGTACTGGTGGTGAAGATTTTCCTCCATTCTGTAGGATGTCTGCTCATGTTCTTGATTGTTTCCTTTGCTGTGAAGAAGCTTTTTAGTTTGATACCATCCTATTCATTAATTCGTGTGTATGTGTGTGTGTGTGTGTGTGTGTATGTGTGTGGTACGGGGGATTAAGCCCAGGGCCTTATGCATGCGAGGCAAGCACTCTACCAACTGAGGTATATACCTAACCCCCATTTATTGATTCTTGATTTTACTTATTGCGTTTTAGGAGTCTTGTTGAGGAATTCAGTTCCCAAGCTAACATGTTGGAGAGTTGGGCCTACTTTTTTTCCTAGTAAGTGCATGGTCTTCGATACATTTAGAGTTGAGTTTCATGCAGGGTGAGATATAGGGGTTCAATTAGGATTTTACATTAGGATTTCCAGTTTTCCCAGCACCATTTGTTGAGTAGGCTATCTTTTCTCCGAGGTATGTTTCTGGTGCCTTTGTCTAGTATGAGATAACTGTATTTATGTGGATGTGTCCCTGTGTCTTCTATTCTCTTCCATCGGTCTTCATGTCTGTTTTGGTGCCAATACCATGCTGTTTTTGTTACTATCACTCTGTAGTATAAAGTCTGGTATTGTGAGGCCTCCTGTATTGCTTTTCATGCTAAGGATTGCTTTGGCTATTGTGGGTGCCTTATGTATCCAAATGAATTTCATGATTGCTTTTTCTATTTCTATGAAGAAATTCATTGGGATCTTTATAGGAATTGCATTAAATCTGTACAATGCTTTTGATAGGATGACCATTTTGATAATGTTGATTCTTCCTATCCAGGAACATAGGAGATCTTTGCATTTTCTAAGGTCTTCTTCAATTTCTTTCTTTAGTGTTCTGTAGTTTTCATTATAGAGTCTTTCACCTCTTTTGTTAGGTTGCTTCCCAAATATTTTATTTTTTTTGAGGCTATTGTAAAGGGGATAGTTTTCCTGATTTTTCTTTCAGCTGATACATCTCTGCTGTATTGAAATGCAATTGATTTATTGGTATTGATTTTAAAGCCTGCTACTTTGCTGAATTCGTTTATGACTTCTAGCAACTTTCTAGTAGAGTTTTTGGGTCCTTCTAAATATAGATTCATGTTGTTGGCAAAAGGGATAGTTTGAGCTCTTCTTTTCCTATTCATATCCCTTTAATTTCTTTCTTTTGTCTGACTGCTTTGGGGAGGGTTTTGAGGACTATGTTGTATAGGAGTAGTGAAAGGGCATGTCCGGCTATTTTAATTTCTTAGCTGTTAAAACATAGCTAAAGCATCTTAAAATTTAGAAAACTTAGCTAAGAAGATTGACTTTAGGGTGAGAATTTTGCTGCCATTTTGAATTACCTACCCTTGAATAAATGGGAGGTGACAATAAACACATTAGAAGCGGGGAATTGAGCAAGTAATCATCTATGCTTGCTCCTTTTCTTATCCATTGTATTTAATTATGGATATCAAAATATGCATTTTTATATTTATTAAATCAATCCACAAACCTTCACAGAGTCATGGCAAGGCTTTCATGAGCAACATGCTTCATGTGCTGTCTATTAATAGCTATTGTCTTTGCTTCTTTTTTCTTTCCACTACATTGGACACAGTGCCTCTGCTCCTTCATCCTCCCACTCCCGGCCTTTCTTTTTTTCTTTTTCCCCCTTATTAGGGTTGCCAGGTTCATGGGCTCCATTATATAAGCTCAGATAGAAAGAACAGACATAATTGAGGTCCTTCCTAAAGATTAGAGCCCAGAAAAATATGCATGTCTTCCCTCCTCCCTTCTTTCTCTCTCTCCCCCCCCCCATCTTTCTCATGCGATGAATAGAAACAGTTTGTGACAGGTCCCCGTGTGCTCATACCCTCGGGTACACAGCTGGCGAATTGTTTAGCCCTCGGCATGTAGTCTGACCTGCACCACCACCCAGAACTGAGGCCCAGCATATAGCTTCTGTCATAGCTGTGTGCAGAAACTCCCACAACCGAGTATTGAGAGGGAGAAAAATGATAAAAATGCTTGAGTATGAAATATGCTAATTCTTTTCTATATACTCACTCTCTTTCTGTATGGAAAAGTTTACAGTACAATTATCCACTTAACAACAACTTCTAATTAATTAATCAGAGTATTTTGTTGTCCTCTACTTGGAAGAGAAAGTGAAATAATATCACAATTAACCTGTTTTGGGAGACAGAGATTTTTTTTCTATTTGTTGACAACCTAAGCCAAAAACAAACAAACAAACATGTTCTTTTTTAAAAAAAATTTTTTAGTTATAGTTGGACACAATACCTTTATTTTACTTATCATTTTTATGTAGTGCTGAGGGACGAACCCAGGGCCTCACACATGCTAGGCGAGTGCCTTGCCACTGAGCCACAACCCCAGCCCTGAACATGTTCTTTCACCTCTATGTAGACTGCTGGAGACTGATATTTTTCAACATGATAATCCAAAAATGTATCACATGTTTAACCATCAAAAAAGATTTTAAAAAGCTTAAATTTTTGTGCACATATTCAACCAAGAAAAGCAATATATGACTTTTTTTGTTTGTTTGTTTGTTACCGGGAATTGAACTCAGGGGCACTTGACCACTGAGCCACATCCTCAGTCCTATTATTTTGTATTTTATTTAGAGACAGGGTCTCACTGAGTTGCTTAGCACCTCACTTTTGCTGAGGCTGGTTTTGAACTCAGGATTCTCCTGTCTCAGCTTCTGGAGCCACTGGGATTACAGGTATGCATCACCATGCCCGGCTTTATTTTTTATTTTTATTTTTTTTAATACTGGAGCTCAAACCCAGAGATGTTCTGCCTCTGAGCTACATCCCCAGCCCTTTCTGTCTTAGTTTTGAGACAGGGTCTTACTAAATTGTCAAGGCTGGCCTTGGATTTGTGATCCTCCTGCCTCAGTCTCCCAAGTTGCTCGGGTTACAGGTGTGCAGCACCATGCCCAGCATGAAAGACAATATTTTTTAGAATATTTTTAATTATTTATTTTTTGGCAGTGCTGGGATGAGACCCAGGACCTTGCACAGGCTAAACAAGTACTCTACCTCTGAGCTACACCCCCTAGAATATTTTTATTTTACAAAAATTTTAGCAAAAGTAAATTTAGCTCAGCCTACACTTAATCAGTAAATCTATTCAGTCAAGACATCTTATTCCCTTAGCATTTTGCCCAGGTTTTGTTACATATCACCTATCCCTGAAACCCCATCACAGATTTGGTATTTAAACAATTTTATTCCTAGTAAATTCAAAGAAGCATGTGTTTTTAAAATAGGAATTTTTTCAGTTTCATTATATTTTTCCCTTGTGATATCAAATATCCTATGTTTATTGGGTAAAAAAAAAATACATTCAATAAGAGAGCTATACCCCTCATTATTGTGATCACTTCATTTTCTGGGTTGAACCCTATTTTTCTTTCCTTCATTCAGATATTCAAAAATTATCCATTTTCGCAAGCTCAGTGAAGCATTACCAGCTGTATACTTAAGCATATATATTCAGCAACTCTGAGATTTTTCTGAAGAATATATGAGCTCAATGTTAAGAACCTTCTGCAAAAGAATAGGAGGGAACATTTTGTGGTTTCTCTGCTATTATACAAAGTACTACATAATAATAATAACAATTATCTTCTTTCTTTCATTAAGCATCCCACTGAAAATCCATTCATTCTCAAGTGCTTTTGTTAAGTAACATTCACCATTTGTTCTGATTTTTAATACAAAAAGGGTTTGCCATAATTGCAGCCTTATTTATTGAATTGAGATTTTAAAATAGATTCAGCATCTGCTGATGTTCATATTTCAGAATACAGAAATAAGTAAAAATAAATGAACTGAAACACCTTTGAAAAATAGCAAATAAATGTCTTTGCCTTTAGATTTTTAATTTGGTTTTCACTTCTTGAGTTTATTTTTTGGTTTTAATAAGAGTGAGTGCTTGTTTTTCAGATGTTTTTTATTGCTTTAGTTTTGTGACTAAATAATTTTGCAGCATTTGGACATGTACTTTAGTGACTACACTACCCAGCTAGTAAATGAGCATACTAACCCTGGGATATAGCAAACTGTTACTAATTCCCTTCACCTGGCAAGACTTCCTGAAGGCTTCCCTTTCCCCTGAAAAACTGGTGAATTGTTTATAGCTGCCTTAGTTGCGTTAGGGCAGGAGATGGGGAATATATTTAACTCTACAAGAGTTTGACTCCTCTTTGTGATCCATGTTTCAATTTGAAGTAGATATTACTGTAAGTGTTCATTTAAACATTTTGTATTCAAATGAAAAGCCTCCTCCCTGTATACAACTACATGATCACTATGTACATATCTGGTTTTTGCAGTGAAAATTAAAAAGATTAGTTAGTGTTAGAACTGCACACCAGGAACTGGAATTGGGCTGTCAGCCCTCACTTCTGCTCCTTGATCTGGAGGCAATAGAGAGCAGGTTCTCTGGGTGTGGACACTTAAGGATGAGGAAAAAGGCACTGGCCCAAATTCTTCTGGAAGGTACAGTTGCAAAGATACAATTACACATTTTATTTAATCTGTTATTAGTATAGGAAGGTAAACCAGAGGATTCCTTAGTTCTCCATAAATAGAGGCACACTGGATTACCATTGGAAGAAATATATATACTCAGTACACTGTAGTTAGTAGTTGTTAAATGTTCCATATAGACAACGTCTAATAGCAGTCAGGTTGCTATGTCTGGTATTGTTGGAAACTTTTGGATGATTTTCAGGGATATGTTTAAGAATAATGTCTAGTGTTTCAGCTCAGTAGCAGAGCACATGCTTAGTGAGACCCTGGATTTGAAATGAGAGAGAAAGTGAGAGGGTGGGGGAAGAAAAAGGGAGGGAGGGAGGGGGAGAGAAAGAGAGAGAGAGAATGAATGAATAATACCTCTAGTGGTAGAGGAAGGGGAAAGAAAAAAGAACCCAGAGATTATTATGTTCATATTAACCTGTAGTGAAGTGTTTAATGTGTATGTATGTATGTATGTATAAAACACATAGAAAAGGAGTGTTCTCAAATGGAAGAAGCATCAACCTATGTGCTTTATTCATTCAGTCAACCACCAGATAGTGTAGGTCAAGTGACTAAAGAACTCTAAAGTAACTCAAAAATCCCCGTTGTGAGGCTGGGGTGCTAGCTCAGTGGTAGAGTGCTTTCCTAGCATGTGTGAGACACTGAGTTCGATTCTCAGCACCTCATATAAATAAGTAAAATAAAGGTCCATTGACAACTAAAAAATATTTTCAAAAAAAATCTCTGTCGTTCATGAAACTTACATTCCAGAAAGGGGAAGCGGACCATAAACAAGATAAATAAAATAAATAGTATATTAGATAATAAATTAAGAAAGATAATAAGTTGTGTGTGGGTGGGGAGGAGGACGAGGTTTTAATATTGAATAAACTGGTCAGGAAAGATCCTGATGAGTGACTCGTGCTTTACATAAGATGGCACAGAAAAAGCCTAGCTGGCTGCTTAGGCTATACCTTATAAGGTATCTACATGTTGTGGAGAGAGAGGCACAATACAGTCTACTTACCAGAGACAGGAGGCAAGCTATACCACTCCTCAGTATTTATCCTAAAGAACTAAAGTCATCATACTACAGTGATACCTGCATACCCGATGTTTATAGCAGCACAATTCACAATAGCTGAACTAAGGAAACAGCCTAGATGTTCATCAATAGATGAATGGATAAAGACAATATGGCATATATACACAACGGAGTTTTATTCAACCATAAAGAAAAATGAAATTATGACATTTGCAGGAAAACGGATGGAACTAGAGACCATTATGTTAAGTGAAATAAGCTAAACTCAGAAGGTCAAGAGTTTTCTCTCATATGTGGAAGCTAGAGAGGAAAAAGGAAAACAAAGGTGGGGGTGGAGGCATCTCATGAAAAGCAAAGGGAGGTGGGTAGAGGAAAGGAACCTGGGGTGAGAGGAGGGCAGGGAGGGGAAAGTGCTGTGAAGTGATATTGGTCAAATTATTATATTGTGTGCATGTACACATATGTAGCAACAAATCCCCCATTTTGTACAACTGTAATGCACCAATAAAAACATTTTAGGAAAAGAAAAAGATACTTGGGAGGCAATGTTCATAATGAAAAACATTACTGCCATATAAAATCTCCTTTAGTATAGAGACAGACAAAGAACTGAATTATTTTAATGGGTAGTGTAATGCAACTATAATAATCAGTTATATTCATTGCCTCTATAGGGTTAGATCTGCCAAGAATGGAATCCTCTCTTACATGGCACTGGAGAAATAAACAAATTGTTATAATCTGAGTCCCTTACTTTAATGTATCTCTTTGTCAGTCATCAAAACTTTTTTTCCCCATTGCAATTCTTTCTCATGATAGACATTGGTTATAGCTATATTTAAAATTTAAAACCAACACCCTCTTTCCAAGGAGATGCTTCGAACAAAATGCACAAAAATTACTTCTTACATGGACTATTTCCCTAAAAATGTTTGCCCAGGTGGTAAATTTTACCCATTTGGTTTTGATTCTTCTAATTTTCCAGTTTAGACCGTAACATTTCCTGACTTCATTTTTAAAAACTCTGAGGATGTATTGTATTTTGAGCATGTGGTTCTGTTGATTGAGTACAATTCACATGAAGACATCCATTCTTTAAAATGTATACAAAAATGCAATTTAAACCACTAAAGGATTAAGACTTTCATATTCTTGATTTTAGCTAAATGCATCCTGAGTTTCTGCCAGGTCTCACCCACACTAAGGTATGTTCAAAAGCTGTTCCTCTGGGATTAGTCACATCTCACTGACTTTGCTCACTGATTAACAGGGGAGTAAAGGTCAATTGCTTTCAAGCAAGGAAAGAGGTATTTCCATGCATTTAACCAATTTCTCAAATTGTAATATGAAACCTGCCAAGCAAGGATTATAAGCAGGAACCAAGACAGATTTCTTTAGTTTTGACATACTAAATTAAATCTTTTCTTACCTTGATTTAGTTATCTTCTTAATGCTGAAAGGATAATCAAAAAATGTTACAAGGTTTCAAGTCAAAAATATAACCACATTACATTCCTTTAAAATAAAGGACAAAACCTCAAGCTGGTTGTTTGAGGACATCGGTACTTCTTTCCCTTTTTTCTTTCTTTACATTTTTTT
This sequence comes from Marmota monax, assembly GCF_021218885.2. Classification (NCBI taxonomy): domain Eukaryota; kingdom Metazoa; phylum Chordata; class Mammalia; order Rodentia; family Sciuridae; genus Marmota; species Marmota monax. Next base: position 13,047,274 of record NW_026694552.1, on the reverse strand, counting down.
GTGATTACAACATCATATATACTCATATTTTGTGAGATCATTTTAGATTTCCAAATGCTTTCATGTGTTTTCCTCCTCTGTGCTATAACCTCTAGCTATACTTTGTAATACCTGAAAAATTATATCACTGTGGATCACAAAAATTTGGTTAGTTTTTATATATAAATTCCTCTGATAATATGTTACTAAAAGCATAGAATGGTTTAAACTTGTTCTGAAGTTTAGAAACTGAACATTATCTAAGCATTGTGGCTGGCCCACCAATATATTTTAATGATGAATCTCCAAACCACTCTATGGGAGTTACCATGGACACTAAGAGGCACTCCACTGCCAAATCAGATGGATAGAAAAACATGGTTCTTTTAATATATTTCAGGTATCTGCAGACTTCCAGAACTGGTTCTGTCACAAATAAATGGGACTTAGCTCTAATTTGTCAGAGCTTTTCTGACAGCATTTCAGCTACACATTCTTGTTTCATTCTCTTCTGCACTCTGCTTCAGTCTGTTTTTCATCTTTGTGAAAGACCTTACAGTGCAGATCACCGTGATCATTTCCTAAAGGTTAGCTGTGACAACCAGGCCTGTATTGGACTGATGGGACTGGCAGATAAGAAGAGATTTGCTTAGTGTCTCTTCCTCAACAAGACCCATTAATTCTTGGGAAGAAAGACTTATTTCTGCTTCTACCCTTTCACTTGGTAAGTATAATCCTGCATGTGTTCTTCTTATATTTTATGTTGTTGCTAAACATACTCTCAAATAATGAATTTTAAATCAATTTATGTTCCTGTGAGGATCTTCTTTGATAGGGATTCATTATGCAACAGAGTTGATAGACTTAGGAAATCTATTCTTCTATGAAGAGGTCTGATATATTGGGGAATATAATTATGCTATTGTTTTACCGTAACATATATTTTGTCTTCTCAAATTGTTTTAATTAAAGGTTATGGAATGAATTTAGTTCTAAGCAGAGGGCAAAATTAGGATTTGCTCTTTACCGATCATATGGTAGATATTTTCATGTTATAAAATATTTCTCAAGTTTTTAAATAAATTTATATATCTGTATTACAATTTTGCATATGTAATAGAATTTTAGGGTTGATCTATGACATTGACTAACCAAAGTACAGTCAAAATTTACCTCTTTTTCTCATTCTAGTCATTTAAACTATCTTCACCCTTAAACAAAATAAAAAATTAATCAATATTAGGCCTACACAAATTTAAGTCCCCTTTCCACGAACTGTTCTTTTTAGAGAGTAAACCATTAAATTAGACGTAATTCAGCAAAGTGTTGTATAATATTATTCATTCTCTTTTCACATTAATTACCTTTATTTATGCTACTGGTTCAGAATTTCACCTATATTGGCAACACCGTTATTTGTTTTCATCCCCACAGCAAATACCCAACAGATATATTAGGAAAATAGGGAGCCAGCTGGTAAACAGACTCATTTCTCTGCCTCAGGGCTTACAAAGCAATTTGCCAAATCCATCTTTCTCTAGTTCATTTCACCTCATCATAACTTCCGAATTTTGTGTTTTTGCCTTCTAAGAATTGCAGCATATCTAATGTATAAAAGAATGTGAAGCTAAACTTGTTCTTCATCAGTTTGACATTAGTCAACGGGGTTTTCTTCTACTAAGTTCTGTAGCGTGTTTTCTTATTATTTTTAATTGTTGAATTAAAAATTATAATTAACAAATAAAATTGTATACATTTATGGCGTATACCATGAGGTTTTGATAAATATATACATTTTGAAACATATAAATCAAGCTCATTAATATGTCCATTTCCTCACATACTTATCTTTTTTTGTGGTGAGAACACTTAAACCTCACTAAAATGTTTTCTTTTTGATTGGTTCATGTTCCTTTTACTTTTAATTACATCTTACAATACCATGTACAAAGACTGTTGATACAAAGGTTGTAAATAATATATTTTCTAATATGCTGAATTATACATTTATGGTATGAAACTTCAATATAATTTTAGAATTTTTAAAAAATGGCTCTTCTATTATTCTTCTTGGTTTAGAGGAAGTCAGAGTCACAGGTATAGAAACACTAGAAATGTTGAAACAATTACCAAGATGTTAAGGCAACTGGCAATTTCATTATGCAAAGGAGGAAAAAAACAGGATTAGTGGTTCTATCCAGGAGTGGAAAGTACATTTGAGTTGGGAGATAAGGTGATACTGTAGAACCAAGAGCACAAAGCATCAGGATATAAAGACAGTGACTATTTGTGGACCCTCTCTCCTCTCTATGTTCTAGGCACAATATTCAGGTACTAAGCAGGTAGGATTCCAGAACATTGCTGCTGAAAGTCAGAACAAGGGACAAGAAATGATCAGAAAATTTAGCAGTCAAAAGTAACCATAAGTGATTTGTGTGTGTGTGTGTATGTGTGTGTGTGTCTCTGTGTGTGTCTGTGTGTGTGTTACTGGAGATTGAACTCCGGGGGTCCTCTACCACTGAGCTATAACCCCAGCCCTTTTAATTCTTATTTATTTATTTATTTATTTATTTATTTATTTATTTATGGTGCTGGAGATTGAACCCAGGGCCTTGTGCATTCGAGGCAAGCACTTTACCAACTGAACTACAACCCCAGCCCTTAATTTTATTTTGGGATGGTATCTCATGAGTTGACCAAGCTGGCCTGGAACTTTTTTTTTTTTTTTCAGGTACCATAAACTTTTTTTTTTTATTTTTTATTGTTGGTTGTTCAAAACATTACAAATTTCTTGATATATCATATTTCACACTTTGATTCAAGTGGGTTATGAACTCCCATTTTTACCCCATATACAGATTGCAGATTCACATCAGTTACACATCCATTGATTTACATATTGCCATACTAGTGTCTGTTGTGCTCCGCTGCCTTTCCCATCCTCCACCCTCCCCCCTCCCCACCTCTCCCCTCCCCTCCCCTCCTCTCTCTCTACCCCTCCACTGTATAACCCTGAGGGTCTCCTTCCATTTCCATGCAATTTCCCTTCTCTCTCCCTTTCCCTCCCACCTCTCATCCCTGTTTAATGTTAATCTTCTTCTCATGCTCTTCGTCCCTACTCTGTTCTTAGTTACTCTCCTTATATCAAAGAAGACATTTGGCATTTGTTTTTTAGGGATTGGCTAGCTTCACTTAGCATAATCTGCTCTAATGCCATCCATTTCCCTGCAAATTCTATGATTTTGTCATTTTTTAATGCAGAGTAATACTCCATTGTGTATAAATGCCACATTTTTTTATCCATTCGTCTATTGAAGGGCATCTAGGTTGGTTCCACAGTCTTGCTATTGTGAATTGTGCTGCTATGAACATCGATGTAGCAGTGTCCCTGTAGCATGCTCTTTTTAGGTCTTTAGGGAATAGACCGAGAAGGGCAATAGCTGGGTCAAATGGTTGGCCTGGAACTTTTGATCCTCCTCCCAAGTACCTGGGATTATAGGTATGTGCCACTGTGCCCGGTTCAATGAGTGTATTTTAATGCACACTCTATCATTATTAGAGTTCAGTGACTGACAAAAAGAGATGAAAGCAATACAAACAAGTGAATCAGAAATCTGAACATTCTCAGCAGTTTGTTTGTTTTGTTACTGGGGATTGAACCCAGGGCCTCACACATGCTAGGGAAGCACTCAACCACTCTCCGTGTTCTTTGTAGGCTCTTCTTATCCAGTGGCTTAATTGTTAATTTTCAAAGGATTTGTCGTAGAACCGCTTCTCACTTAAATTTTCTCCCTGGGAGAGCTTATCCACTAACACAATTTTAAAAGCTGATGACTCACAAACTTCTATCTCTGCCTCAGATTCTTCTCCTGCTTTACATCATCCAGTTTCCTATTTCCTACTGAAGTGGCACCCCCTTTCTCCACAGAAAAGTCTTAACTGGGCTTCTACAGAAATCTTTACCATGGCTGATTTAAGGACTGTCAGCAAAAGAGTCTCTGCAAAAGAATTCAATGAGATAAACTTCCTATTTTCGTGTCGCCCTGTTTTACTTGGCCACTGGCCGAGAAGATACCAGCACTCCAGGTGCTAGACACCCGCTTACTAGTTTTTCACAAACATATCCAGTGTAGTAGTTTGTAGAAATATGCAAACAAGGCCTCTGGCGTTGAGCTGGGGCTACACAGAGATGTCTACATTTTTAAGAGAAGTTACCAACTGGGTTCCATGGTAACAGCTGGCAGGGGGAGGAAAGAAAAGAGAGAAGAAGCGCTCCCCTTCTTAGGTGTTGTCCTTGAAGGGTTAACTTGCCCAGAACAGTGAAAGAAAAAGCTGCTTTTATGTAAACTTCTGCAGACTGTGAACTTCTGAGCCCTTCCCCTGCTGGGTATAAAACTCAGAAACTACCTGAATTCGGGGTTCAGGGGGTTGATTGATGACAGCAATAGCTGTGTGCCCTCTGAACCTGGCTGCAGCCAAATAAAACTGTTTCCTGCTATCTTCGGTACCTTGCCTCATTTGTCCCTACAACACTAGGAAGCATTTGTATGTCTAGAGGCTGCTCAAATTCTCCATGTTCAAAATTAAATTCATCTTCCCTGATAAAGCCTTCTTCTCCTGTACCCCTCTCTAACTAATGCTGCCATTCAGCCGGCTGCTCAAGCCCTGAACCTGAGACTCATTCTTGACTCCTGCCTCTCTTTCTATTACCAAATTCTATCAACATTTTCTCAACATTTATCAAATAATTTACTCCTCTCCGTGTCTAATACCTCTCTCATTCATCTGAGAAATACATTATTGTCTTTCTCCTGGACTGTTGAAAAAAGCCTTTTGTACCTGTCTCCAGCCTTCTAATCTTCCCTTCTCTCCAATACTTCCTCCTTACTGAACAGTGGTTTTTTTATACTGATGATGATATTTCCTTTCTTGAATACCATCAATGGGGCCTGGCATGGTGGTGCACGCCTGTAATCCCAGCGGCTCAGGAGAATGAGACAGGAGGATCTCAAATTCAAAGCCAGCCTCAGCAACTTATCGAGACCCTCAGCAAGTTAGCAAGACCCTGTTTCTAAATAAAACAAAAAAGGGCTGAGGATGTGGCTCGGTGGTTAAGCGCCCCTGGGTTCAATCCCTGGCACCAAAAAAAAAAAAAAAAAAAAAGAAAAGAAAAAAGAAAACCTTCAATAGGGACAAGGATGTAGCTTGGTGGTAGAGCATGTGCCTGGTGTTCAATCCCTACACTACCAAAATGCACCCCCCAACAACAACAACAACAACAAAACCCCAAACCAAAATAATAACGACAAAATCTTCAATTGCTCCACATTGTATTTGGGATGAAATCCACACTCTTTATTATGATATCTGTAGCCCAGGAAAATTTTGACCCTGTAGATCATTTTGGTCTAATGTTTTTGTTCCAGCCACTATGAACCAGTTTTTTTGTGCTTGAACAGGTATGGGGCCCTTGCCTCTCTCCTGGACTTTGCATAAGCTCCTCCTTCTTTTTGTCTTGCTAACTCAAGCTAATCCTTAGTTCTCCATTTAGATATTCCCTTCTCCAGGAAGCTTTGCCTGAATCCAAGTCCCCTTAGGCACCCCTGCTTTGTGTTCCCTTAGCATCTTTTATTTCCTCTACCACAGCTTCTAGTACTCTGTAAATGTATTTTCCCCTTTTGCCCCCACTATGCTAAAAATTCTGTAAACACCCTTGCCACCTGACCTTTACAGCTCTCCAACCTAGCACAGTGTTCAGCACATGGCAATTGCTTACATATGTGTGTTAAATAAAGGAAAGATAAAAAATATCGGGGTTATCAACTTGGAAGGTCACAGCATCATCTTACTAATGTAAAGCTTTTTGTAGAAACTCATCAAATGCATGAGAAGGATGTCAAGAAATTAATTGCTTCAACTTCCCACCCAATGTTAGAATCTCTTCTACATCATCTTTTCTCCCGCTTCTTTATTTTTCATTTTATTCATGTATTTATTTGGTTTTTAGTACCAGAAATTGAACCCAGAGGCTCTTAACCACTGAGTCACATGCCCAGCCCTTTTTATATTTTATTCAGAGAAAGGGTCTCACTCAATTGCTTAGGGACTTGTTAAGTTGCTGAGGCTGGCTTTGAATTTATTTATTTATTTTTTCATTCCAGAATTCTAGACCTTTATTTTTTCCCATTACTTTATGTTTTTTAATTTTGAAATCATGCAGACTTTATTTCCTGCTTGATTTATTACATTAGAAATCAATCACCTTATCATTATACAAAATACATGTATGAAGATGTGAATTTGGAGTCAACATACCTTATATACAATCAGAGATATGATAAATTGTGGTATGAAGGTGCATTAAGAATTGTAATGCAAAAATAAATAAATAAAAAGAAAAAAAAATCAATCACCTTAAGATATATAGAATCCCACCTCTGCATGTCAACTATTTCAAAATTAAATGGCACACTTATAAATATGTCAGAGGTCAAGGAAGAAAGCACAAGAAAAGTAAATAAAAAATGGTTTGAACTAAATGATAATAAAAGCTTAAATTTTTTAACTTTTTATTTGTTCTTTTTAATTATACATGACAGTGGAATGTATTCTGACATATCTTTCATACATGGAGTATAACTTCCCATTCTTGTGATTGTACATGATGTGGAGTTACACTGGTGGTGTATTCATATAAGAACATAGGAAAGTTATGTTCAGTTCATTCTACTGTCATTCCTACTCCCGCCCCTGTTTCCTTCCCTTCATTCCCCTTTGTCTAATCCAGTGAACCTCTATCTACCCCGACCCTGCCACTCCCATTTATTGTGAGTTAGCATCTGCATATAAGAGAGAACATTCAGCCTTTTATTTTGGGGGGATTGGTTTATTTCACTTAGCATGATATTCTCCAGTTCCATCCATTTACTGGCAAATGCCATAATTTTATTCTTTATGGCTGAGTAATATTAATATTCCATTGTGTGTATATGTGTATGTGTGTGTGTATATATATATATATATATATATATATATATATATATATATATATAAACATTTTCTTTATCCATTCATTTGTTGAAGAACACCTAAGTTGATTCCATAGTTTAACTATTGTGAATTGAGCTGCTGTAAACATTGATGTGGCTGTGTCACTGTAGCATGCTGATTTTGAGTCCTCTGGGTATAGACTGAGGAGTGGGTTCCTTTGCCAGTTTTCTGAGGAATCTCCATACTTCTTTCCAGAGTGGTTGCACTAATTTGCAGTCCCACCAGCAATGTATGAGTGTACCTTTTCCCCTACATCCTTGCCAACAGCTTGTATTCTTGATAATTGCCATTCTGACTGGAGTGAAATGAAATCTCAGTGTAGTTTTGATTTGTATTTCTCTAATTGCTAGAGATGTTGAAAATTTTTTCATATACTTGTTGACCATTTGTATTTCTTCTTCTGTGAAATGTCTGTTCAGTTCCTTTACCCTCTTATTGATTGAATTATTTGTTTCTCTCTCTCTCTCTCTCTCTCTCTCTCTGTGTGTGTGTGTGTGTGCGTGTGTGTGTGTGTGTGTGTGTTTGTGTTTTTTGAGCTCTTTGTATATCCTGGAGATTAATGCTCTATCTGAGATACATGTGGTAAAGATTTTCTTCCAATCTGTAGTCTCTCTCTCTTCATGTTCTTGATTATTTCCTTTTCTTTGAAGAAGCTTTTTAGTTTGATAACATCCTATTTATTGATTCTTGATTTTACTTCTTGCACTTTAGTGGTCTTGTTGAGATGTCGGTTTTTAAGCCAACATGATGGAGACTTGGGCCTACTTTTTCTTCTAGTAGGCTCAGAGTCTCTGGTCCAATGCCTAGGTCCTGATCCACTTTGAGTTGAGTTTTGTGCAGGGTGAGAGATAGGGGTCTAATTTCATTTTGCTACATATGGATTTCCAGTTTCCCCAGCACCATTTGTTGAAGAGGCTATCTTTTCTCCAATGTATGTTTATGGTGACTGTCTAGTATCAGATAACTGTGTTTATGTGGACTTTTCTCTGTGTCTTCTATGCTGTACCATTGGTGTTCATGTCTGTTTTGGTGCCAATACCATGCTGTTTTTGTTACTATTGGCTTAGAACTTTCCATCCTCCTGCCTCAGCCTCTGGAGCTGCTAGGATTACAGGTATGTGCCACCACAACTGGCCCCCTTTTTAATTTTAATATGGGGGTCTCATCATGTTGCCCAGTCTGGCCTTGAACTTGTGATCCTCCTGTTTCAGTTTCTTGAGTAGCTGGGATTACAGGTGTGTACCACCACACCTGGCTTTACATCATCCCTTAAATGGAGACCTCTATCCTCTCTCTTTTTTTTAGAGAGAGAATTTTTTAATATTTATTTTTTAGTTTTTGGCGGACACAACATCTTTGTTTGTATGTGGTGCTGAGGATCAAACCCGGGCCGAACGCATGCCAGGCAAGCGCACTACCGCTTGAGCCACATCCCCAGCCCTCTATCCTCTCTTTATGAGCACTTCCAGGGATGCATTATTCTGCAAGATAGTTGATCTTATGAATGGCTATATATATAATTAGAGGTTTTTTTGTTATATTTTATTGATGTGAGTTTGAATGGAAGGCCTTGCACAAGCTAAATCTGCCCTGCACTGAGTTACACCCCTAGTTCCTAATAGTTTTTTTAGTCTTCCTCATGTTTACACACTTTCTTCCTATAACTTTCATTCATTCTTGCCCTCTTTCTTTCATCCAAGTTCTGCCTTTCTGAACAACACAAAACTATTGTTTTCTTTTTCTATATAAGAACACTTGCAAATTTTGAAGGATGTTATTGTATACTTCCTAAATCATTAGTTCTCATACTTCAATGAGCAACAGAATTGCCTAAGGATCAGATTAACATGAGATTTCCTGGTCCCATCCCTTGAGAATTTGGTTCAATAGATATTGGGTGTATCCTATAGACCTGAAATTTTAACAAGCACCCCAGATAATTTTGATGTACATAGTCCATAGACTACTGCCCAGGCAAAAATATTTTAAATTCTCCTAATAAATGGTATTTACAAAATTTAATCTCCAAAGTTGGACATTTCTTTCTGTTCTCCTCTACAATGTAGCCCTCACATTGGAACTGATATTCAGGTGTTTTTTGTTTTGTACTAGGCATTGAAACCAGGGATGCTTGACCACTGAGCCACATCCCCAGACCCTGTTTATATTTTATTTAGTGACAGGGTCTCACTGAGTTTCTTAGGGTTTCACTAAGTTGCTGAGGCTGAGTTTGAACTCTCAGTCCTCCTGCCTTGGCCTCCTGAACTGCTGGGGTTATAGGCATGCACCACCATGCCCAGCTTCAGGTGTATTTAACTAATACAGAATGGAGTTAGTGTATTATCTCTTTTAGCCTGTTTTATGACACTGTCCACAATTGTCCCACTGATTTTTAGTAGGCACATTGCAATATTCATTCTGTGATTGCGTCTGTGAGTAAATATGCTTGTATGTGTGTTGAGGATTGAACCCAGGGCCTTGTACTTGTTAAAGATGTGTTCTACCACTGAACTATATCCCCAACCCCTGTGATTGTGTTGTTAACTAAGACCTGTTAGGGCAGGAATGGATTACATGGAGTGTATAACCCTTAAGTTCACAGATAAGCAGGCAAGAAAGAGCAAAGAGATGGCAGTAAATGAAGGCATATTGAAGAGGGGTGGCAATATGTGGTATTCCCACCAAAGATGGCACAGTACAATATCAAAACTTCTCAATAGCTTACTCCCCCTTGCCACAGTCCAGAGGACTTTCTCATTGTCAGCCATTTGCAAGAGCTAGCATTCACTGTCACCTACTGATTCTCTCTCAAATCAGCAGATTAACAGTGTGCTTTGCCCTTTATTAGAAAGTTGATAAATCTTCTGTCTATCCTTTTAACCAACTATAAGAATCAGCATTCCATAATCAGCCCTTCCCATTCCAACTCCTGCCACATCAGAAAGAGTTGGACCTTGGCATACTTCTTTGGAAATATTTTTGATCTCTATCAGATTACTGAGGGTACCTTGGCATATCTGTGGAGGATGATCTCAAATTCTAAAAATAGTTATGAGCACAATTCTCCCACATGCATACAATTTGAATAGGTCTGGAAAGATGCTTTTAAGCTCATAAAAGTGTCACAGAATGTTATGAATTGGCTTTACATGCCTCAATACACCCGGTGTACAGATTAACACTTTCTGTTATGACACCCAAGTTCTGTGCCCTATACTCCAAACAGCAGGAAAAATTTATGAGCCAGAAAATTTCTCTTGGATTTGGCCTTAGGGAAGTCAGGAGTGGAATTTAGTTAGTCATAAGGCTGGAGTCTGAGGCTATTGGGAAGTGGGGTGGGGGCAGTCACATTGAGTGAAAACACAGTGAATGAAATTAGTTGTTAGTGTCTTCAAATGGAACTGGAAGTCTGAGAAGGGAGTCAGGATTAGAAATAACAAAACTGTTGAAACATAACGGCTTTATACTGAATGAAAGGTAGAGAGATATTCCCAACTGTGATACAGAGAGGTTAGAATGCTAGAATGTGGTACTGAGAAAAACTGGATGATGCTATTGTAGATGTTAGGATTAAGTGACTTCAATTGTCACATGCATTCATGTGTGCTTCAAAAGGAGTTGGCATCAGATTCTTTCTAGTGGTACCCAGAAGCCAAATATAAGGCGGCAATTCTGAGGCTTATATGATACCACCTTTGCATTTCTCCATTCATGGAGCAGGTATCTAGTATGTCCTAGAACAAAAATATGAATTAACACATTCCCTGCTTTCTAGGTATTTATTTATTTATTTATTCATTCATTTATTTTTTTATTGTTGTAGATGGACACAATACCTTTATTTTATTTACTTTTATGTGGTGCTGAGGATCGAACCTGCTGCCTCACATGTGTGAGGCAAGTGCTCTACCGTTGAGCCAGGATCCCAGCCCCTCTAGGCATTTATATCCAAGTGAAAAAGAAATAAAACAAATAAAAAGGTGATAGTATACTGTAATACTAATCTGAGAGAGATAAGTACAGGATATTTTGAGAACACAGTGAACTGGGGCTAGGGGTAGCTCATGGCAGAGCACTTGCCTAGCATGTGCAAAGCCCTGGGTTCAATTCAATCCCCAACATCACAAAAATGAAAGAAAGGAAGGAAGGAAGAGAGGGGGAGAGAGAGGGAAAGGAAATTGGAAAAGAGAGAGAAAGAAAGAGAGGAACATCATTAACTGGAAGGAAGCCAAAGGATGAGAAGTTGAAGAAAGGCTTTTTGGAAAAGTGATGCCTGACCTGAATCCTGAAGGATCAATAGGAGTCACATAGAGGAAAATTTGGGGAGGTCATTAAGGTCAAGAGTAACAGCATGGTGGGACATGTAAGTAATTCAGAATGGTGCAACCAGAGCAAAAAGTACAAAGCAAATGAGTGTTGAGAGATGATACTGGAGAAACAGGCAGGAGCCAAATCATGAAAGCCCCATATACTATGCTAAGACAGCTGGACTTCTACAGGCAAAAGGGAATCTGCCAAATGACTATTTAAAAAAAAATTGTTTTAGATGTTGATGGACCTTTATTTTATTTTATTCATTTATTTATATGTGGTACTGAGAATTGAACCCAGTACCTCACACATACTAGGCAAGCACTCTACCATTGAGCCACAGCCCTAGCCCTCAAATGACCATTTTTGATAAATCACTCTGTGGCACCATAGAAAATGAAAAGGACTAGAGAGGCACAATCAGAAGCAAGGAGATAATAGTTAAGAGCTGTTGTAGTAGGCAGGAGCCAGATTACTGGGATCTCAACACAGGCAGTAAATGGAGGATGGCAAAAAGGGGATGAGTTTGAGACAACAGAAAGAGACTTTAGGTGTTGACTTTATTTCACATTGTTTTAACTCAAGGCTTACTTTGACCTGGAGTTCAAAAGCAAAAAGAGGGTAATGATATGGTGTATGGAATATCGTAAAAGCTTATTTGGATAAGATATTTGTAAAAAAAATTAATTCTGAAAACATTTTTTTTTAAAGAAAAATGCTCTTTTGCTTAGCTTGCAAGCAGAACCATTTGCCAAAGATTGGTTGCTTAGGCTGTCAAAGGTTTATAACTTACATGGTTTAGCCTGCTCTAGGAAATTGTGCAGTGGGAATAAAGCAAGTTAAGGTCAGAACAAGAAAGAAAGGCTCTGCCAGCTGTCTCTTTTCCTCCCTTCAAAAGCATTAAAAAAAAACCCTCTAAGCAATCTCATGAAAAAAAAAAAAAAAAAGCTCTCTGTGCCAGAAATCTCTTTATTTTGCAAAGGAAGAGTCCACAGGACCATATGGAATGCAATTGACAATGCTATTCAGTTCAGAATGATGTACAAAATTACCAAAAAGAAATATCTAGAATAAATATTAAATTAGTAAGACATGACATAGAATCACAGATCATTAAGTTTAAAACACAAAAAAATTTTTTATAATTACAGGTTGAATCTTGTGTAAAAAGAAAATCAGAATAAACAATGTATCAAATTATAAAGTGAGGTGACAATTGAGCACAATTTTACAAAGGACATTAATGAAACAATGCAGAATACTTAATACTGAATAAATCAATCAGGAAGAATCAGATGATATATTATGCTTGAATAAGAATAAAAAAGAAAAATTAAATAGTATGTCACAATAGTTTTCTAAATGTTTTTCTATTTTCGTTCAATTGCTTTTCTTTTATGTCCATTTTTTTTTCTCTTTTTGAGACTTCTAAATATCCTGTGTTTTTTTTTGTCAAAATCACTTATTACTGGATTCCTGATTTTCATTCTTTCATATAGTCTTTTGATGTTTCTCTTTCTCATATTGATTACTGAAAAAAATGACACTTTATGATATTAAATATATTTATGTAAAAAAAAATCCCAGATTTAGATTACAAAAATGTGGGTATGTGGTTACTCTCAAATATGGATATGAAAGGATATCTAAATATTAAACTAATCCTAATCACAAGGTCAAGGAATCAAGGGATAGTACTAATTATATGGTCAAAATAAATTCTAATGTTATGTATACTATTATGAACCAATAAAAAAAATTAAAAATAACTAATTTTTAAAAAATATTTATTTATAATTTTTTAGTTGTAGGTGGCCACAATACCTTTATTTTATTTATTTTTATGTGGTGCTGAGGATCGAACCCAGTGCCTCATGCATGCTAGGCAAGCACTCTACCACTGAGCCACAACACCAGCCCTAAAAATAACTAATTATATGAAGCAAGTCTCTAATATCTTCAACTCCTGTTCAGGCCTTCTATAAAGTATTTTTTAAGTTCATTTCAACATTTCTTACACTACTACCTTAGTCTACCACAAAGTTAATCTTCCCTACTCCCCTCTCCCTCTGACTAAACCCATTGAACATAATGGTGCCAGTTCCTTCTCAAGAAATTTGCTTAATGAATCCAATTCAGTCTTCTTTTTCTGGCTTGATGGCCTTCCATAACTCAGTTTCCATCCTCGCATTCTCCCCAATATGTTCCCTTTGGTCTGGTCAAGTCACACTGAATACTGCCCCTAAAATACTACACACTATTTCTGTCTTTGTTCCTTCCTAAAGTGTCTTATCCTTTCTGTTCTGTGCCCCATCATCCTTTGAAGTCAATTCAAGTTCCAATCCCTCCACAAAGATTTCCTTAAGTCTCTTACTTCTCTGAGTTTCCAATACAATTTTAGATGGGATCACATGGTCTATAGGTAAATTATTTAATATATGAAAATCTTACTTCTTCAATTACTTTGTCAACTCATAAAGGGGATATAATTCAATATTACCTCAATTATCTCAATTAGCCTTAGGCTATTCTTATTATACCATTTGGCAATTTTGATACAGTGAATAGTGTGGACTATGACCTTTGGACTCAGAACATACTGATTTTTTTTTCCAGTGCTGGAGGTTAAACCCAGGGCCTCACATATGATAGTCAAATGCTCTAGCACTGAGGTATATCTCCAGCCCAGGGCATTTTGTGTGTGTGTGTGTGTGTGTGTGTGTGTGTGTCTGTGTCTGTGTCTGTATGTGTTATTAGGAATTTAACCCAGGGATGCTCTATCAGTCAACTATACCCCCAGCCCTCTTTTTTTCTTTCCTCCTCCCTTTCTTTCTTTCCTCCTTCCTTTCTTCCTTTCCTTTTTTGTTTTTGTACCAGGGATTGAACCCAGGGGCACTTAACAACTAAGCCACATCCCCAGCCCTTTTTATTTAGAGGTAGGGTCTTGCTAAATTGCTTAGGGCCTCACTAAGTTCTTGAGGCTGGCTCTAAACTTGTGGTACTCCTGCTTCAGCTTCCTGAGTCACTGGGATGACAGGCATGCATCACTGCACCTGATCCTTTTAAATTTTTATTTTGAGACAGGGAACACTAAATTTTCAAGGCTGTTCTCCCACTTGCCATCCTCCTGCATTAGCCTCCTGAGTCACTGGGATTACAGGTGTGTGCCACTCCGCCCAGCAACATTTTGACTTCTTGCTTCTGCATACAAACATTTGATTCTGACTTATATATGCCTATTTTTGTTGAGAGAGCATGTTAAGAGTGACCATATAGGGGCTGGTGATATAGCTCAGTTGGTAGAGTGCTTGCCTTGCACAAGGTCCTGAGTTCAATCCCCAGTACAAAAAAAAAAAGAATGAATGTATATAACCAGAGAAATGAGACGTTGTGCTCCATTTGTGTAAAAAATACAAATAAATTTAAGAAAAAGAGTGAACATAGTTCACCCAATTGAATTATTTGATTAACTTTCTACTAAGTGCTATTAAAATACTTTATTTACTAAAATCTTAATCTCTTTCATGATAATTTTACAATGAATATTTATCAACTTCAACATTTTTATGGAGATTATCACTGAAACAAAAAGACTACACAGATTGAAAGTGTATAATTTGATAAGTTTTGGCATGTGTATAAATTGACACAACTATTATCACAATTATGATAGTGAATATACCCATTACTTCCAGAAATTTTCTTGTACATCTTTATAATTTCTCTCTTCACCTTCCCATCCATATATCCCTCCCAGGAAATCACTAATTACCTTTCCATCAGGATAGATTTTTACATTTTGCATTATTTGAAGTCTTATATAAATGGAATCATACATTATGTATGTATTCTTATCTCAGCTTTTTTTCTTTTCTTTCTTTCTTTCTTTCTTTCTTTTTTTTTTTTTTTGTGGTACTGGGGATTAAATCAAGGGGTGCTTTACCACGGAGCTAGTAAGTTTCTGTGGTTTCCTCCCCAGCCCTCTAAGTTTCTGAGGCTGGCCTCAAATTTGAGATCCTCCTATCATAGCCTCCCAAATAGCTAGGACTACAGGCCTGAACCACCCCTCCCAGCTGTTTTTATTCTCTTATGCAGCAATGGTCAAAAGGTGTGACTTATGCATTCCAAGGGGAGAAATAAAGAATGTCGATGCGCTTCTGCCATTTTCAACTCTTTATTCACTCAAATCACTCAATACAATTTCACTCTATAGGTTCTTAATCAAGAAAATGACAATTCTTTTTTTTAATTTTAATATTTATTTTTTAGTTTTTTCGGCAGACACAACATCTTTGTTTGTATGTGGTGCTGAGGATCGAACCCGGGCCGCACGCATGCCAGGCGAGCGCGCTACCGCTTGAGCCACATCCCCAGCCCCGACAATTCTTAATGCTGGGCACTGCAATGGACAATCAATTCACAGCTAACAATTCTAGATTAATTCTAAGCACTGCAAACACACTTAATCATGACAGGCTGATGACAGACATTCCCTCTGCATGATAAGTTCAAGTGTCAGATCAAAAGTCTGAAGCCTTAGGTTCTAAGTATATTAGATCTGGAACCAAGGCAGGCTTCTCCTGGGGTGGAGCTGGTGGCTGGTTGAGGAGAGGGTTGTGGGAAGAAGTCTCTGCTCTCACCAGGGTTGAGATGTGGCTCAGCGGTAGCGCACTTGTCTGGCATGTGTGAGGCACTGGGTTCAATTTTCAGCACCTCTTATAAGTAAATAAAATAAAGATCTATCAATAACTAAGAAAAAAAATGTGGCTGTAGAGTTTGAGAGTGGTGAGGATCACTGGGATGTCAGTCTAGGTCCTCATCAGGCTCTTCAGTCTGAGGGCATCAGTGTCAGCTAACTGAATGTCTGTTCACTTGCTCCATCATTTAGACTAAATTTTGGGGCATCTGACCACATTTTCAATCCCCATCAGTGCCACTGGATTTCTCAGTGATACACTTGCCCTGGGGTTAAAGCATCTGGTCTGGAGGTCCTCACCCTGATTTTCTCGCCCCCCCCCCCCATTTCTGGAGGACGACATTATAGAGACTTCACTCTGAGCTTGTCAGTGTGGGGAGAAGTGACTTGTTTGTGTCTGAGGGCCATACTGGAGGGCTCTGTTAGGTGTGCCTAGTGAGACTGCAGGTTTCAAACTGAAGTTTTCAAATGGACTTGCTTAGGCTAAGGCCTAAGGCCATCCTTACATCTTAAAGAGTGTCTTTCCAAGAGTGGAGATTTATAATTCTTTTTATTTTTATTTTTAGTACAGAGAATTGAACCCAAGGGGCACTCGATCATTAAGTCACATCCCTTTTTTCTATTTTATTTATAGGCAGAGTCTCGTTGAGTTGATGAGGGACTCCCTAAATTTCCGAGGGTGGCTTTGAACTTGCAATCCTCTTGCCTGGGCCTCCTGAGCCACTGGGATTACATGTGTGTGCCACTGTGCCTGGCGGAGATTTGTAATTCTGATGTAGTCCAATTTAAATTTTTTTTCTTTTATGAATTGTGGTGTTATTGTCTTAGTCAAAAAAATCTTGCCAGGTGTGGTGGTGCATGCCTATAATCCCAGCAGCTGGGGAGGCTGAGGTAGGAGGATCTCGAGTTCAAAGCCAGCCCCAGCAATTTAGCAAGGCCCTAAGCAACTCAGTGAGACTCTGTCTCTAAACAAAACATAAAAAGGGCTGGGGATGTGGTTCAGTGGTTAAGCACCCTTGGGTTCAATCCCTAGTACCAAAAAAAGAACAAAAATAAATCTTTGCCTAAATTAAGGCACAAATATTTCTATGTTCTGTTTTGGATTTTTGACTTACATCTTTGTTAGATTGCAGATTAATTTTTATATAAAGTGTGAGATATGGATCTAAGCTCATTTTTTTGCACATGAATATTCAATTGTGCTAACATCATTTGCTGAAACTATTGTTTTTTTTCACTGATGAGTCTTTAACTCATCAACTTTTGTAAAAAACTATTTATCCATATGTTTGAGTTTATCTCTGGATTTTCTATTTTGTGCCATTGATCTATTATCTCTTCACAACAGTACCACACTGTCTTGATTAGTTTAGTTTCTTAGTAAGTTTTGAATTCTCCCAACTTTGTTCTTTTAAAAAATTTTTTTTAGTTGTAGAGGGACATAATATCTTTATTTTTATTTGTTTATTTTTATGTGGTGCTGGGGACCGAACCTAGGGCCTCACGCTTGCAAGGCAAGTGCTCTACCACTGAGCTACAATCGCAGCCCTGTTCTTTTATTTTTTAACCAAATTGTTTTTTCTATTTTAGATCCTTTCCATTTTCTTTTTTAAAATTTTTTTTAGTTATTGATAGACCTTTATTTTATTTATTGATTTTTATGAGGTGCTGAGAATTAAACCCAGTTCCTCACACATGCTAGGCAAGCACTCTACCACTGAGCCACAACCCTAGCACTCTTTCCATTTTCATAATTTGAAAATTTAGCTTGACAACTTGTTTAAAAAAAGACAGGGGAGGGGCTGGGGATATAGCTCAGTTGGAGGAGTCCTTGCTTTGCATGCTTACGGCCCTGGGTTCAATCCCCAGCACCAAAAAAAAAAAAAAAGTCTCCTAATAAGTCTTCAGGGAGATGTGACATGGTAACAATATTGATTCTTCCATTCCCTGAAACTGATAGGTCTCATTTATTTAAGTCTTATTTAATTTTTTTAAACATTTGTTTGTGGTTTTCAGTGTATATGTCTTTCATATCTGCAAGATTTGTCCCTAAGTACTTCATATTTCTGGATCCTATGGTAAAATGTTTTAATTTTCATTTGAATTTTTGATTTGTTCTTTGCTACTAAATAATACATAATTGATTTTTGTACTTTGCCTTTCTATTCTGAAACTTTGCTAAATTTACTGATGTTTTTCTCATGGCTGTTTTTGTATGTTCCACAGGATTTCTCACTAGATGATCTGTGAATAAACAACAATTTTACTTCTTTCCAATCCCCTTCCTCTCTTCCCTTCTCTTCTGCCACCCCCCACCCCCACCCCCAGTACCAGGGATTGAACTCAGGAGCACTCAACCACTGAGCCACATCCACAGCCCTATTTTGTATTTTATTTAGAGACAGGGTCTCACTGAATTGGTCTCACTACTGCTGAGGTTGGCTTTCAACTCACCATCCTCCTGCTTGAGCCTCCCCATGGAGCAGCTGGGATTACAGGCCTGCACCACCGTGCCCAGCCCCCTCCCTTCTTATTTTTCTTTTCACCTACTTACTCTGTCTAGAAGTTTCAATGCAGTGTTCAATGAGTTGGTAAAAGTGGACATCTTTTTCGTGTTCCTTATCTTAGAAGACATTCAATCTTCCACTATTAAATTTATTGTTAGGTGTTTCACAGATCCTTTTTCTGGCTGAGGGAATTTATTTCTATTCCTAGTTTACAGAGAGTGTTTATCAGAAATCAATGTTGCTGTTTTCAAAGCCCCTTACTGTATTAATTGAATTGCTTATACGGGATTTCCTCTTCTGATTTATTTACATAGTAAATTATACTGGGTTTTTAATCTTAAAATCTGCTGAGTCTTTTTTTTTTTTTTTTTTTTGTGATGCTGGGGATTGAACCCATGGCCTTGGACAACCCTCTGCTGGATCTTAGTGTATTATCTTTTTAATATATTATTGATTCAGTTTGCTAGATTTTAATTTTAGCTTATTTTGTATGCATATTCATGAAGGATATTGTTCTGGTTTTTCTTTTTCTTTTTTTTAGTTGTTGATAGACCTTCATTTTATTTATTTATATGTGGTGCTGAGAACTGATCCCAGTGCCTCACACATGCCAGGCAAGTGCACTACCACTGAGCCCCAGCCCCAGCCCCTCTCTGGTTTTTCCCCTTTTGATTGGGCTGAGGATCTAACCCAAGGACTGAGGTTGCTAGGCAAGCACTATACTACCCACTAATGTCCCAGATCTGTTTTATTTTCTCAGAATGCCTTTTTTGTCCTCCTCCCTTCCCCCCACCCCTCCTCCTCCTCTAGCAATTTTGGAATCTCAGCAACTGGGGAGGCGCAGGCAAGAGGATCACAAGTTCAAAGCCAGCCTCAGCAACTTATGGAGGCTCTCAGCAACTTAGCAAGACCCTGTCTCAAAAAAGAACCTAAAAAGGCCTGGGAGGTGTGGCTCAATGGTTAAATGCCTGATCCAAAAAACAAACAAACAATGATAACAACAAAACAACCAAAAAAAACAATGTTAGTGACCTGGTATAATAAGTAAATACAGTAATCTCTCTCCTCTTAAATATTCTCTGGAAGGATTAGTGTAGATTTGGTACTTTTTTGTCCTTAAATATTTCGGAGCCTTCCCCAGTGAAGACATCAAGATCTGAAGTTTTTTTTTTTTTTTTTTTTTTTTTATGAGAAGTTTTTAAATTAAAAATTCAATTCCTTTAATAGATGCAGGGTTCTTGGGTTCATGTTTTTCTTGAGTGGGCTTTGTGTCTGTAAAAGGAATTTGTCCATTTAATATGGTACTGAATTTATTACCATGAAATTATTCATAAATTTCCCTTATTATTACTTTAATTGTAGATTCTGTGGTGATGTTCTCTTTCATTCCTTTTTTCTCTTTCTTTCTTTTTTTTTTCCATATTGGGGAATGAACTCAGGGGCACTCAGCAGCTGAGCCATTTCCCCAGCCGTTTTTTGTGTTTTATTTAGAGACAGAGTCTCATTGAGTTGCTTAGTGTCTCGCCATTGCTGAGGCTGGCTTTCGTTCTTGATATTGGTAATTTGAGTCTTTTCTTTACCTTAATTTGTCTATTTTAGAGATGTATCAATTTTGGTTGATCTCAAAGGAACAGCTTTTAATTTAATTGATTTTTCTCAATCATTCTTCTGTTTTCTATTACAGTGATTTCTACTCTTATTTTTCTTATTTTTTTTCCTGTTCACTTTGGGTTTAATATGTTCTTTTTCTAGTTTCATATGTAGAAACAGAGATCATTGGTTTGAGACATTTTAATTTTATAATGTAGGTGTTTAGTGCTATAAATTTTCTCCTAATATCTGCTTTAGAAACATCCCACAAAACAATATATTGTTTTTATTACCCTTCACTTCAAAGTATTTTCTAATTTTATATTTGTTCTTTGACCTTTGGGCTGTGTCAAGTATATTATTTATTTTCCACATATTTGTGAATATCCCAAATTTCTTTTTGTTATTTTGGTCAGAAAGCATACTTTGTGTAATTTTCTGTCCTTTTGAATTTTCTGTACTTTTGAGACATATTTTATAGCCTAGCATATAGTCTCTCTTGCTAAATATTCTGTGTGCACTTGAAAAGAATGTATATTTTGGTGTTGTGTGAAATATTCTGTAAGTGCCAATTAGGTCAAGTTGATAATTGTGTTCTTCAGGACTTTTATATTCTTATTAGTTTTTTTATTTGTTCCATCAGTTGTTGTGGAAAGTTTATTGATATCTCTGACTAGAATTTTGGATTTTCCTATTTCTCCTTGCAGTTCTATCTATTGTTTCTTCTTATATTTGGAAGCTCTATTATTCACAAAAATATTGTCAAGTCTTCTTACTAGATTGAGCTTATAAAATGAACTCCTTTATTCCCAGAAATGTTCTTTGCTTTGAACTATGTTTCATCTGATATTAATATAGATTTATTTTTCTTTTTTAGCCTTCTATTATCTATTTATTTATATACTTATTTATTGGCAGTACTGAGAGTACTGGGGATTGAACAAAGGGGCAGTCTACCACTGAGCTATATGCCCAGCCTTTTTTTATTTTGAGACAGAGTCTAAGTTACTGATGCTGGCCTCAAACTTGAGATTCTCCTGCCTCAGCCTTCTAAGTTGCTAGAACTAGAGGTGTTCACCTCCAAGCTTAGATGGATTTCTTTTTTATTAATATTATCATGGCATATCATTTCTTTCTTTTTTTTTTACTTGCAATCTACTTATGCTTTCACATTAAAATGCACTTTTTTGTTGTTGTTGTTGTTACCAGGGGTTGAACTCAGGGGCACTCTACCACTGAGCTGCATCCATAGCACTATTTTGTATTTTATTTAGAGACACAGAGTCTCACTGAGTTGCTTAGCACCTTGCCATTGCTAAGGCTGGCTTTGAGTTCAAGGTCCTCTTGCCTGAGCCTCCTGAGCCACTGGGATTATAGGCGTGAGCCACTGAACCTGACAAAATGAACTTTTGTAAGCAAAATATAATTACATCTTGCTTTTTTGTCCACTTTGGTTATTTCTGCCTTTTATTTATTTATTTTATTTTTTAGAATTTTTTTAGTTGTGATTGGTCACAATACCTTTATTTTACTTATTTTCATGTGGTGCTGAGGATCGAACCCTGAGCCTCTCACGTGCTAGGCGAGCATTCTACTGCTGAGCCACAACCCCAGCCCCATATTTCTCTCTTTTAAATGGGATGTTTTTCACTTATTTACATTAACGATTAATAATTATTAGTATGGTTTTGCTTATTTCTGTCATCTTGCTATTTGCTTTCTATTTCTCCCATCTGTCCTTTGTTCTCTTGTCCTCTTTTGATGCTTTCTTTTGGATTAAATGTGTGTTTTTACGATTTCTTTTGTCATCTTTACTAGCTTATTAACTGTAATTCATTGTTTTGTTATTTTAATACTTGCTTTGGGGTTTATAGCATACATCTTTAACTTATCACAGTACTATTCAGAGTGACATTATATCACTTCACTTATAAGAACTTTAGTGTATTTCCATTTCTCTCCTCACAGACTTTAAACTGGGGTCAGCAAACTTTTTCTCTGAAGGGCCAATCAGCAAATTTTTTTTTTAGCTTTGTGAGCCAGTCTTTGTTACTGGCTACTCAACTCAGCTATTGTAGCACAAAATCAGTCAATTTGTAAATGAATGGGCATAACTGTGTTCCAGTAACTTTGTTTACAAATAGGTGGTAAACTGCTTTAGGGCCAAAGACAAAGTTTACTGACCCTTTCTTTATGCTGTTGTTTTTATATGCTTCACTGTTACATATATTACAAATCTATGTTACATTATTAATAGCTTTTGGAACAGTTATTTATCTCTTAAAGGATTTAAAAAATAAGAGTATTTTGGAGGGGTACTAGGGATTGAACTCAGGGGCACTTGACCACTGAGCCACATCCCTAGCCCTATTTTGTATTTTATTTAGAGACAGGGTCTCACTGAGTTGCTTAGCACCTCGCTTTTGTTGAGGCTGGCTTTGAACTGGTGACCCTCTTGCCTCAGCCTCCCGAGCCACTGGGTTTACAGGCACCATGCCCAGCTTAAATAATAAGAATTTTTAAAAATACATTTATCCAGCTGAGCATGGTGGCACAGGCTGGGGAGGCTGAGGCAGGAGGATCCTCAAGTTCAAAACCAGCCTTAGCAATTTAGCGAGGTCCTAAGCACCTCAGTGAGACCCTGTCTGTGGGCTGGGGATAAAGCTCAGTTGATACAGTACTTGCCTTGCTTGCATAAGGTCCTGGGTTCGATCCCCAGCACCACCAAAAAAGAAAAAGAGACCTTATCTGTAATTATTATTATTATTATTATTATTATTATTATTATTATTATTAGATGATGCTGCTGCTGCTGGAGATTGAACCCAGGGCCTTGTGCATACTAAGTAGCACTCTACCAACTGAGCTATGTCCCCAGTCCCTAGACCCTATCTTTAAATGAAATATAAAAAAGGGCTGGGGATGTGGCTCAGTTGTTAAGTGCTCCTGGGTTCCATCTCTGGTACAAACACACACACACACACATATACACAACACAAAACAAACAAAAAAATAAACATGTATCCACCAAGTTACTATTTCCAGTGTTATGTGTGTGGATCCATGTTTATGCTTGGTATGATTTTCCTCCTGCTTGAAGGACCTTTTATTTAACATTGCTTATAGTGTGAGTCTGCTGGAGATGAATTCTTTCAACTTTTTTGCATGTTAAAGAACATCTTTTTGGGGGGCATGGGGAAAATGAAGGAACTTTGATTGGGCAAAGTGGAGGGAGGGGAAGGGAGAGGGTAGGGGGGCAGGAAAGATGGTGGAATGAGATGGACATCATTACCCTAGGTACATATATGACTACACACATGGTGTGACACTGCATCTGTACAACCAGAGAAATGAAAAGTTGTGCTGCAATTGTGTACAATGAATCAAAATGCATTCTGCTGTCATATAGACCTAATTTTAACTAATTAATTAATTATAAAAGAACATTTTTCTTTACTTTTTAAAATTGTGTGTGTGTGTGTGGGGGGGGTAATGGATATTGAACCCAGGACTTCATGCTATAAGTACTCTATCACTGAGCTATACCTCAGACCTTAACCTTCATTTTTGAAGAGCACTCTCAGTGGGTATGGCATTCTATATTGACAGTTCTTCCCCCAGTACTTTATTTTTTATTTTAAAAAATCAATATTTTTGGTAGTTCTGGGGCTTGATCCAGGTCCTTGGAGTGCTCTATCACCTAACTATACCCCTAGCGTATTCCTAATTTTCAGATGAGGTAAAAGAAGCACAGAAAGGATATGTAACTTGCCTGAGGCCACATTGTAATAAATTGGGAGAAGAGTAAAAGCAACAGGGCCTAAGTTAGAAGGCTGCTATAGCAGTTCAGAGAATATTATGTGAATGAAGATTATTGCAGGGGAGATGATGTTAGTATTTAAACAGTATTAAGCATTTATATCTTCATTTTTGCCAATCTATCAAAAGGTTATTGCTCATGACCAATAGAAGCCATCACAGTAGCTGGCCATGGTGGTGCATGCCTGTAATCCCAGTGATTTGGGAGGGTGAGACTAGAGGATAGCAAGTTTAAGGCCAGATCCAAAAAGTTAGTGAAATTCTGTCTCAAAATATAAAGTAAAAATGACTGGGGATGTAGCTCAGTGGTAAAGTGGTCCTTGGTTAAATCCCCAATACAAAAAAGAAAAAAAAAAGCCATCACAGCTAAGAAAAAATTAAACTTCTCTGGAACTTTATGTAAGCATGCTGGAATAAAAGGTTTTCACCTAAGTAGAGGCATTTAAGGTGAAGGTTTTATTAAGGAATGCTTAAGACACAAAACAAAGCAATGAATGAGTTCATCAAGGAGAACTGAGTTGTTTACTTAGTATCTTGGAATTATCTATTCTGGCATTTAATAATTAGTATTATATATTTTAATAAAGAGACTTTTAAAGACCACAAGACAAGGGGAATGTTTTCTACAATAATTTTATCTGTTAAAGCCTGGCAGTGTGAAACAAGAGGTCATCACAACAAATATATTTCCCCTCACTTTGCAGAATCATACTATAATGTAGAGAAAGCACCAAGGCAGAAATAAATATCCTCTTGAGGGTTATCATTGCCAATCTAAACCTACAGTGTAAGTGAAAGTTGACATTTCCAACTATTCGACAAAACATATCTAAAATATTCTATAATATTTGCTCACAACTCCTTATTTAAAGGACAGTTTTGATCTTTCCCTCTGATAATGTAATAATAGACTGAGTCATGATGCAGTTCATGGTCAAGAAGAAGCAAGCTAGGGGGTAGGGACATAGCTCAGTGGTAAAGCACTTGCCTAGCATGCGCAAGGGCCTGGTCCCTAGCACTCAACTCCCAAATTCAAGAAGCAAGTCTTGTTGCCAAATGAAAAAAAATATTGGGTTGTGAAGTCATATGTGACCCTATTAGGTTTACAATATTAAGTTTACAGACTGAGTCTTTAAAAGAAAATTTGCCATCTATCAAAATAAAACAAATGAAAAAGTTCCTCATAATTTGGGTACACTGCCTTCAGATGATAACTCAAGTCACAGTTCCACAGAGATTCATGTCAGGTTTATTTACTTGAGGGAGATAAGTTAAAAAACAGAAACTTGTAAACCAACTACATTTCACATGAAATAAATGCTATATAGAATAGTGAAGATTTGAAACAAAATTTAAAATAAACAAATATATTTAGACTTTGGTGGATGATCAATTTGTTTTTGCATCATTTCATTCCAATCTACATTTTATACATAGATTTTGGTCCAAATGTTTCTATCTTGTTCTGCTTAAGAAAATTCAGACTTGAGCTGGGCACCGAGGTACAGGTTTGTAATCCCAGCCACTTGGGAGGCTGAGGTAGGAGGATCACAAGTTAGAGGACAGCCTGAACAACTTAGTGAGGCTCTAAGCAATTTAATGAGATCCTGTCTCAAAATAAAGCAATAAAAATGGACTGGGGATGTGCTTAGTGGTTAAGCACCCCTGGGTTCAATCCCAGTTATCCCCCCGCCCCAAATTTTCTTTTAAGTAATCACTGTTCATTTTTCCAAATATCTTTTGACTTAATGAATATTAACTATGAAATTAATGAGTTTTTTAGGGTTGATTAAAGTAGTGCATAAGGGCAGAACCAAGGAACCATAGGCAAAAGAGGATTAGTGATATTACATGTAGTATTCTATATCGTATGCTACAATAAGTTAATGTGTTGTCTTGTGAAGGCCCCATGCAGGAAGAGAGTCCTCCGGATCTATGAATATTTTAAAGAAAAGGACTACATCATGTACAACCAGAAGAATGATAAGTTATATTCCATATATATATAATGTGTCAAAATGCATTCTACTGTCATGTATAACTAATTAGAACAACAACAACAACAACAAACAATAAGGACTGGGAGTGTAGCTGAGCAGTAGAGTGCTTGCCTAGCAGGCACAAGGTCCTGAGTTCAAACTTCAGCATTGCCAAAAGAGAAAAAGTAAAAACTATAATACATCTAGCAACAATAGCTCCTTAATGATATCAAATATCTAATATTTACATTTCCTTGATTGTCATGTTTAAAATATAATTTCCTGGGCCTGCTCAAATCCTCAGAATATCCAGGGTGGGGAAGGAGGGTGTGCAAACCTACATCATCAAGTCATGTCTTTCATCTGCCATGTTGAGTTTCCTTTGCTTTCTTTAAATGACACCTTGGGCATATTCTAGAGCTTCTTGGTCACTTTTTAGGAACAGGGCTCTTTGGAAGAGACTGCAGATGAAGTCACTAGACAGTGGAGGTTCAAATGAGGTTCTCACTCTCCTACTTTTCTAATCATTTTATACACACTTCTCAAAGAGTTTTCTCTAACTCAGGACTGGTGTTGAGATTGCAGTGGGCAGAAGTGCACATCTCATTCCCGTTGTAGCTGCAAAAGAGTTCAGCATGGGTAAATCAATGTTTTTTAGGGTTTCTGATACATGTCTTGATGGTCCTCAGCATTTCATTGTTTGTTAATTTTTTCCCTGAATTTATTATTTTTTTAAGTTGCTATGGATGGAACCCAGGGTCTCACACATGCCTGGCAAGAGCTTTACCACTAGCCCTTTACCCTGCATTTAAGATTTAATTGAACTGATGTTTTAGGGAAACAGCCCAGAGATCCCTTACTTTTTCCTGGATCCTGATCAGGATTTTTAAAAAGTCATATTATACCTTGATCTATTAATTCATTGCCTGTTCTAGATCTTAAGTCAAAACGTGTCTTATTTACAGATTGATAAGAACATCCTGTACTCTACCCCACTAATCTTAAACTTTAATAGAATTGTAGCTTCAGAAATTTGACTGTGCCTTTCTTCTTCTATGTTATTTATAACTGTTGAGTAACTACCAGTTTGTTTGAAGTAGTGGTAACTACTGACCTGGAATTTCAGAAGTCCCCTCTATGGCTTTTTTTTTTTTTTTTTTTAGTGCTGGAATCAAACCCAGGCCTTGTGCATGTGAGGCAAGCACTCTAACAACTGAGCTATATCCCCAGCCCCCTCTATGGCTTTTTTGAACAGAAATTACATTAGTAACCTGCCAGTACTTAGAGAGTACATGTTTTGTTTAAAATCCCCTACTTTCTCCTTGTTTTCTTTCTATAATATTTGAAAAATGTCATTTAGTTGTAGTGATTTGTCAACATCCCATTTGTAAATTTGGCATGAATAATTCTGAGTGTTGGTCCTAATTTAATCAATGTCCAATGTGTATTTCAGAGATAATATCAAAGTAGTAATCACCATAAAATGCCCTCTGATAAAGATCTACAGAACAAAGCAAAAAGTGTATGCAATATGTCAGATATTTCTTTACCCACCATTATCAATAAATTCAGTTGGGTGCAGTGGCGCATGACTGTAATCCCA
Source organism: Marmota monax (assembly GCF_021218885.2). Taxonomy (NCBI): domain Eukaryota; kingdom Metazoa; phylum Chordata; class Mammalia; order Rodentia; family Sciuridae; genus Marmota; species Marmota monax. Next base: position 13,019,740 of record NW_026694552.1, on the reverse strand, counting down.
GTGGTTTAGGAGGCTGAGGCAGGAGGATCATGAGTTCAAAACCAGCCTCAGCAACTTAGTGAGGCCTTAAGCTCCTCAGTGAGACCCTGTCTAATAAAACATAAAATAATAAAACATAGACAGTGAGACCCTGTCTAATAAAACATAAAAAAGGTCTGGGGATGTGGCTCAACGGTTGAGTGGCTCTGAGTTCAATTGCTGGTACCCCCCCCCCAAAAAAGAAAGAAAGAAAGAAAGAAAGAAAGAAAGAAAGAAAGAAAGAAAAAATAAAGAAATTTCACTGATTTTTCCCTTGGCTTCTTACCTTTATATGTTCCTGGTTATTTTATATTTTTGAGGGAGCAGGGGTATAATAAAGTAATTAACATTTATTAATAAAGTGATTAATGTTTATTAAGCACATTATGCTGTAATACTACTTGCCTGGAGACTCGTTCCTTGCATGTAGTAATTGCTCAGTAGATACTTATTAAATGAATGAATGAGTGCCAGGTACTGTGCTTGTCACTTTACATAAGCAACCTTAGTTATTATTGCAACAGACCTATGTGAGGTATGTACTATTTTTCTTCATGTATAAAACATAAAAATAATAAGAAGAACTATTAGGAAGATCAAATGACTTAACATTTATAATTAAACTAGATTGGGGCAAACAATAAGTTCTACGTAAACATTATTGAGCATTATTGTTATTTTCCAATATAGACACTGAAGTACATAGATTTTTAAGTTATTTTTTTCCAAGGAATTGGAAAAATTTCTAAACTTAATGCCTTCTTCTAAATATTTTTTTTAGTTGTAGATGAACACAATACCTTTATTTTATTTATTCATTTATTTATTTTTATGTGGTGCTGAGGATTGAACCCAATGCCTCATATGTGGAAGGCAAATGCTTCACCACTAAGCTCCAACCCAGCCCCCTCTTATAAATCTTTTACCTCCTTTTGGCTGTGGTGTTTTTGTCAAAGAACTCTACAAAATGTTATTTTGCCTTATTTTCATGTAAGCCTAAGTTACTTTGTAGGATTTTCACTTTTCTTACTTAGATTTTCTTTCTTTTTCTGTGATCTTGGAGTTTGCATCTTCCAATTCTTTGAAATATTCTTTTCCTTTTTAAATTTGGTTGTGCATGACCTCTTACACTTACAAGTATCCTGATCCTCAGGACATCTTTTTCCTGGAGTGCAATACAATGTTTTTTTTTTTTTTTCATGATTTAAGAGATAAGTTTATTTTAAAAGACAAGCTGATTTAAAACAATAGGTACAATTTAAAGGAACCATCTTTCAAACACATCTTCTAGAGAAGTAAAAGGCCAAAAGGGAAAGGGAAAAGAGAATCAGGAAATTTTGATATGCTTTAAGATGAAATAAAAGCACAAAATTGAAGGTCTTAGCAGCATTATGAAAATATTTTGTCATGGTTTACTAAAAAATACATTATGACCTATTTCTTTTTTTTTATTTATTTTTTTTTTAAATTTTTTATTGTTGGCTGTTCAAAACATTACATAGTTCTTGATATATCATATTTCACAATTTGATTCAAGTGGGTTATGAGCTCCCATTTTTACCCCATATACAGATTGCAGAATCACATCAGTTACACATCCATTGATTTACATGTAGAGGATAGGAAAGGCAGCACAATACAATGTTTTAAATAATTGCAAGGTCAGAGCTCTACCACTGTATTACATTCCCAGTCCTTGGCTAATTAGGAAGGTATTTCCATTCCTGATCTTCTCTAACTAATGGATTTAATTTCCTTTCTCACCCTCTCATAATTCTGGAAGTTCTCAATTAAAACTTGACTTGATTTGAAATATGGGAGGTGAGGTATAAAGTACAATGTTCCTTTCTGACATCAGGGAGTTTTAATAATTATTTTTCACTTGCTAATTCACGGTATAGAGCCTGATCTCAGTTCTATTGGCACTTTTTTTGTGTGTGTGGTTCAAGCATATTTCTCACAACATAATCATTCAGATTAACTAATATGGCCACAATTTAGACAAGTTGTAATTCTTTCCTGTATTCTTTTACAAAGGATAGCCTAGGGGAAATATGCATAGTAGCAACAACTCTCTGAAAAGGTTGTTGACACACTGTTCAAATGCAAAAAGAGATGCACTTGTTATTTAAATTAATGTTGACTGAGTGCTCAAGCCTTTGGGTAGTTTTCTTCAATAATTTGATTGAATATTAGTGCAACAGATTTAAATGACTCTGTCTCTTGAGTGGAGCTGGTGGTTGGTAGAGAAGTGGAAGCCTAAAGAGCTGAATGAGGGCTGGGGTCACCTCCCAGTGGTGGAGTGCTTGCCTCACATGTGTGAGGCACTAGGTTTGATTCTCAGCACTTCATACAAATAAATGAATAAAATAAAGGTCTATCAACAACTAAAAAAATATTAAAAAGAGCTGAATGAAAACTGCCTAGGTAGATCAGAGTTGGATTACTGAGGCCTGCACTAGCTGAAAAAGTTTGATTTTCTTCTCTTTATTGGCTACATTAGAAATGTCCTTAGGTTCTAAGAAGGAACTCCTAAAGTCCAACAGTGATTGGCCTCATATATCCAGCATTAAATCTTCAGAATTCCATTTAAACAGAAACCTCTAGTTCAAAAATAACGTTTAAGATTGTTCAATGATCAAAGCGTTTTTCATCATCCAATACTGACATGATGAGAAGGAACTGGAGATATTTTCGAGATCTTGGCACAGCTTCAGAGAGTGATAGAACAGAATGTGGAGAACTCTTCCAAGTTTTGGAAGGCAGAAGTTTGGCTGAGGCTCGCATACACTGTAACGAGAGGTTCCTTGAAAACATCTAAAGTCTTTTCCTACTTTGGAATTCTAAACGGTGGCAAAATTCCTGTGTGCCTAAAACTCAGTACTTGACTTATTTTCTTCTCCAGATGACTACCTAGATTTTCTGTCTGTGCTACCACTAATAAATGATTCCCGAGCGTTGGCAGTGGGCTTCTCAGTACGCTGCCTCATATTCCTTCGAAAAGCAGTTTCTATACATTCGGAAACAAATCCTTTTCATGCCGGCCTCATATATTTCTTTTTGTTTTGCAGAAAGAAAAAGGAGAAGCAACTTAGAGATCTGGGGACGTATTGTACAAACGACCTATAGTTTGCCTGGTGTCGTTTCTCCAGATTTTGGTACCCAAAGCAGCAGAACCAGGATTTAGCATCTTTCTTCTGATCATACATTTCTTAAAGCGAGCGTTCTGCACTTTGGAACATCATCTCTATCCAACACCTCCTTGCAGCCCGCCCCCTGGTTCCTTCCCACCCTCTACCTCGCCCCCCCCCCCAGCCTGCGCATGCGTCCTAAGAACCCCCTACACTCGCGGCACAGGCTGAGAGTATTGTCGGGGGCTATTCTCTCTCCCAGGAACATGGCGGCGAGTCAGGGAGGTGGTGGTAACAGTGGGGGCGGTGGTTGTGGTGGAGGTGGAAGTAGCAGTGGCGGTGGCGCGGCCGGAGGAGGAGGTGGCGGGGCTGGAGGGGGAGGCGGCGGCGGCGGCGGCGGCGGCGGGACCCTGGTGGTGCCCATCCCGGTACCGACTCTCTTCGGTCAGCCGTTCTCCAATGGGCCGCAGTGGAACCCGGGGAGCCTGCAGCCTCAACACACCGTGAGGAGCCTGGACCGGGCCCTGGAGGAGGCGGGCAACTCCGGCATCCTGAGCCTCAGTGGCAGGAAACTCCGAGACTTTCCGGGCAGCGGCTATGACCTGACGGACACCACCCAAGCAGGTGACAGACCGGGGGAAGGGAAACTGAGCTACGAAGGAGGAGGTGGGGGTAGTGGGTGGCTGCGTGGCTGCCTTGTCGGACTCTGCTGGTCTAGGCGGGTGCGCGGGGGCGACCACACTAACAAAGTCGGAGCAGGCTGTTCTGAGCGTCAGGGCAAAGCTGGGAATACGGGTGTGGGGAATGCTGACTGAAGGATGTGTGCAAACTGGGTGGGATGTTTAGGGGTGAAAGAGCATTATTGTTAAAACGAGTTTCTCCAGCATGGGTGGAAGGGAGGTATTGACACCTCTCTTAATTCACTTCTTCCAACTCTCCTGGATGTTCCTATCTTTTCCGGAGGATGGGGGTGGGGAACAGACAATGCATAAAATCATAATCTCTACATATTCCTTAAAGGCATACGTGCCTGAAAGAATGGCATAGCCTTTTTCAGACGGTAGCAGTATTGCTATGGTTTGTGTTACTTTCAATGCAGCTTAATCATCCTACATATTTTTGGCTTCTTTCTTGTCACATATGCCTTAAAGACAGATTTTCTCATTTTTCTGGTGTTGAGAAAGTAGTGGTGGTTAAATTAGTATTTGCTGCAGTAGCAAATTAAATCATCAATCACTTACATGTCTGGTTACTGGAAGAAGGATAATCCTTGTTTTGAGTTATGTTACGGTCTTAATTTTTATAGCAGAAAGAGCCAAAAATTTTAAGGGAATTTTTGAGAAAAAAAATAACTTCATTCTTTATGGAGTTGTGGATTAATGGCTTTTCATTTTTGGTGAGAAATTGGCTATTGTAATATTCTTCGTGTACTCTCTGTTAGTCTTTGTTGTGGCTGGCATTTTTTGTTAGGAACACACTCTTTCCTCTCTGTCGTCTAAATCAGTGCTGCTTATTTTAGCTATGTTTTGGTTTGATGAAAGGGTTTTTTGCTTTTCATAATCTTTAAATTTGTTATTTATGCGTGTTTCATGTACTTTGCTGAAATAAATCATAGACAAAATTATTTCCGTAGATGTAGTCATTTTGGAAACAATATAGTAAGTGAATTCACCCATAGTGAGAAGTAGTAAAAGACCTTATTTCCACAGCAAGATAATTTCAGTGTATTCACTTTCTTGATATTAAATCAAGGCATGTGTGTTGGAGGAGAATGGAGACTGGAGGAAAACCTAAATTTGAAGCTTTCCACCCTGTGATTCTCTTAGGCATTATCCTAAGAACTATGAATGCGTAATCGATACCTGATTTTGTATTTTGGAAAGCACATTTGAGTATTTACTCTTTCACTCTGAACGGATTTCCTAAACAATATGTTCACATATTCACAACTCGACTGGCAAGATATTATATTACTTGATGTGTTCTTCAAAAGCTCCAAGAAAAATGGCTTCAGATTGCATCATTAGAGGGGTGTGTATGTGTGTGTGTGCATGTGTGCTTATTGTTCTTTATAACCTACATAGGATTCATCTATCTGTAGGACAAAGTTTAAGCATCCCAGCTTGGCATTCAGGGCTTTCACTGTCCAGGTCCAGTTCATTATTGCAACATTATCTCCACAAACACTGCTACATAGAACCCTCTATTCAAACTAGGTCAACTCCCCTTCCTCAAATATGTGCATTTTGACCTCATCTTTGTACAAGGTTATTTGCATGTTTGGGATTTCCTTCTTTTCTCTACCTATTTAATTTTGTTCGAGCTCCCAGCTTTTCCAAGAAGCTGTCTCCAACTCCCTTAGTCCATAGCAGTCTCCTGGCAGTCTCCTGTTTCTTTGAATTCCCATGGTACTTATTGTCTTTACCACTTACTTGGCAGTGCTGGCTTTATTTTCTTTTTATGCTTGTATCTTGCTGTCCTGAAGAAGATGGAGAGCCCCTTAAACACAGGGGATCGGTGGTATCCTTGTTTAGTCTTCTCTTTCTATATTTGTTTTATTGTGTTTGATATTTCTCATAAATACAAAGATCATCTTATTCAGTTGTAACCTTTGGCTTTTAAGGCTTTAGTTGGTTTTCTGAGGCAAGTTTCAACACAATCCAGAACCATATTTGTCCTTGGTAAACATTCATTCACCGTTATTTTTTTAGGAGGGTGATTGAACCCAGGGTCTTGTGCATGCTGAGCAAGTGTTGTACCACTGTGCTGAGCAAGTGTTGTACCCTCACCTTTGTCATAATCTTTATTAGTGTCTTTAGTAACACAGGACTTGTCCAAATAATTCCACTTCCTTTTATTTATTTATTTTTTCAGTTGAATGTATGATCCTTGTGGGAACACTTCAAGATCAGATAGAGTAAAAAAAGATCTTTAGCTGTACCTTTTTTTCATTTAAATGGGATAAATGTGGGTGATTCATTTGCCATTTGTTTTTGACAAAAATTTAGCCATGGAATATTTAGAGGCAATATTTTTCAATGTAAAGAGACCAATATTGATTATGTGTAAATGAAAGTAGGTACACCAGAACTGAAGAAAAATTGTGTGTTAGGTTTTACACACACACACACACACACACACACACACAAATATACATGCAAATATACACATAGTATATCCTCTATTTGATGAAAACAACTCTGTTTGGTGATATTGTTGTACTGTACTTAAAATGACTTTCAGCAGGATAATATTTCAGAACCAAACTGATTAGACAAACATGGAAGGTTTAGTGGATTGGGAGGAGGCTGGAGGAAGGGGAAATAACTAAGACACTATCATGCTAATTAATCTAGGTGAGGGGTGGTGAAAATATGGGCTGGAACAGTATTGAATAAGGGGAAATTGATACATTTCAAAAGTGGGGAGGGCTTTTAGTATTTTGCTGTTCCTCACATATGCATCAGATGAAATAGACCAGTGGTTCTTCACCCTGTCTACATGTTAAAATTGCAGGGGAGTTTTCGTTTTCAGTCTATGCCTGGGTCCCACCCCAGACCAATTAAATGAGAAATTCAGAGACCAAAAGACTTTTTTTCTGTTTTTTTCAAAAAACCTTTCAGGTGACCCTAATGTGCAGTCAGAGTTGAGGAAATCCTAAAATAGCTCTTTTTTTTTAAGCACTTGAGAAATATTTGTTGAGTGGATGAGAACACAGAGTTTAGTGATTAACCTAAAGCCTAAAGAGGGTCAAAACCAAAACTAGGAACTAAGTATTCAAGTTCTGGTTCATTGTTCTTTTCAATAGATTTTTGTGAAGCGGAGACTCGTTTTTTTCCCCATCATATAGTGAATAGAAACTTATTAGGAACCTAAAGTTTCTTCAGTTTTCACATGTAACCTAGATTATATGTCATGCCATTTGTTAAATTTGCATTAAGAAAATAGAGCCCCCCAAATCACAAAATCTTGTTTTCTCTGTGAACGGGCTTTGCTATGAGGGAAAAGGGATAGTAGGCAGCTGTTGGCAAAATTGATCTTTGGTGTCTTTTTACCTCTCCCTTTGCATTTCTGGTGTCTGTTCTTCTTCACTCCCGCCTTCCCCATCGTGCTGCCTTCCTTGTTTCCTCCTCATGGCTCACTTCCTTTCCTTTACTGGGATGGAGCACAAAGCTGAATGATTGTTAACCCCTCTAGGCGATTAACATTTAAAGGGGGAATTCACTAATTTACTTTTTTGTAAACCACCAGTTGGTGGTTTGTGCTCATGACCTTTTTGAGTACATCTGCCTTCCAGATACTCCTTGATTTAAATTCTTCCTGTACAGAAGGACATAAAATAAGGAAAGGAGCTGATTCCTGCTGTAGCTTCTTCTCTGAAATGGACTGTAGGTAGACTTGGCAAGATGAAAGGTTAGAATTTTTTGGATGCGATGGTAATTTGTTGACTCCAAAATGAATTTAATGGTTAGCCAAACAAATCCTGAAACTCATCACAGTTGATTCTGTCCCTAGTGTTACAAATAAGTGGATGCATTTCAGCCTACTGCAGCCGCTCCTTCCACTTCTTCATACAGTACACCCATCTCCCCATACTAGGGGTGCAACCCAGGGCCTCACTAAGCTACTGCTCTATCACTGAGCTAGATCCCTAGCTCACACAGTGCCTTTTTATGTCTAAGAGCAGTAGGTCTGTGAAATAGATTTAGGAATTCTTACGTACAACAGATTGTGCTATGTCCTGGGTAATCACGTGCTTTCCTGTAAACCAAGAGTCAACTCTTGTATTTCCTACATGTGTTGGTTCACCTCTTCAACTGTGGGACATGGTGCATTGTATCAGGTTGCAAAATGGAGCCACATAAACATAACATGGTTTAGTGCATTTAGTGTAATGAGCTTGTGATTGTAATTTTGTGGTAAGATTCAAATATCTGCCTTGTTTTATGTAATAAATGTCTTCCTGAAAAATTGAACATGAAGCATATTTTTGACAATTGACTCACATTTTAATTGCTGTAGATTAGATTTGAGTTGCTGAACTTTGTAGTGATTTATTCAGGAATGAATTCTATAGCATAAATAGTTGTCCCTTAATTTCTTTCTTTTGCAACAAGTTCACATTTTAAAATAAAATGCTAGTTTAAATTGGAGGGTACAGTCATCATTAAAATAATACCATTTATGTAGTTCTTTATAAATTTCCAAGTAGTTTTATATATATATTATTCTATTGTATCCTAATAAATAGCGCTGTGAGCTTGGCAGAGTACATAGTAATTACTCCTTGTGGTTGAGAAAGGTTAAGTGATTTGCTGGCAGGCGTATGGTAGAGTGTGGGTTAGAGTCTAGGTTTTCCAGCTCTTACACTATCCCAATGTTGTTTGCACTGTAATGGTTCTCTCTTTATAACAAAACTATTATTAAAATAAACACTATGGCAGTAATTCATTCTGAAAAATAAATGCTTCCATTGTTTGTGGTATGTCCTGTTTTGTTTTATTTAGTTGCATGACTTTTTATACCTTTTGTCTGATGGTTTTAGAATAGAGTGATTAAGCTAGGATTTATTGAAGTCCAACTTTGGAAACATGATATGGCCAGTAGAAAGGAAGAGATGTGGTTCTTCTTCTTGTAGGTTTATAAAATTGTTGAATGTGTACAGAAATATGTATTACAATTAGAAAGGAATTATAATATAACAGTATCCAAAATAGTAGACTCTGGACACTGTACAAATAAGTGATATGGAATTGTGACATAAAGCTTAATTTTATTGGGGGTTAAATTAGTTTGGGAAAGCTTCCTAAAAAGTTAGGTTAGGGGCTGGAGATGGGCTTGCCTAGGATGTGCAAGGCCCTGGGTTGATCCCCAGCAACCCAGCCCCCTGCAAAGTTCAGTTAGGTATTTGTAATACTACAAGTATAAGAACAAAAGTAGTTGATTAGGGTGTTTTACAGTTAGGGTTAGTGGAAAGCTTTGCTTAAGATTTACAATTTAATATTTCAATTTAGATTATTTGTAATATGAACTCTGAAGCATTTATTTGGCATCAAAAACATAAAGGTGGACAAGATCCAGAACCTCATTGATAACATAAGAGGTGATGCTAGGGACACTTAACAAATAACAGTAATTCAAGACTTACAGCATATTGTTTTACTAGGCGGATGGTATTTGTTTAAGTTCCAGGGCACACAGTGAAACTTTGAAAAGGGGTATCATTCTCCCAGCCCAGCCCAGCAGCCCACTCTGGGTGATGCTTAACCTGTATGCTGCCTACCCTCATTCTACAAAGGATGGATTTTCCTTAGAAAGGGAAATCTTTTAGTTTTCTCTATACTTGGGGAGTATTCAGGTACTTTTTGAAACATTGTAATACTCTTATAAAATCAGTTCTCTGAAAAGTTTCAGAAAGAGTTATCTGTTTCTTTTTTACAGGAGAAAAGATACCTTATGCTTCAGGTAACCATTTAATGTAGTAAATGAAAACGGTTATGAGACAATTTTTATAACAGTTTAAGTTTGTATTTAGTCTCACTTTCAACTAGTGCAATCTACTGAAGGTTAAACTTGAACTTTAAAAAATACATTTATTTATTTATTTTCATGCTGGGGATTGAACCCAGGGGCCTTGCTCATGCTAATAAGCATGTATTCTACTATTGAGCTATACCCCCACCTACCCCCAAACTTCAACTTTAAATTTATTTCTTCTTTTCAAATAAATTTAAATCCATAAAATTCTACTTATATAATACCAGTCAATGGACTATATAGTAGATAATTAAAGAAAACAATATTTTCTTTTATTTTGTTTTTAGTTGTAGGTGGACATAATACCTTTATTTTATTAATTTATTTTTTATGTGGTGCTGAGAATGGAACCCAGTGCCTCACACGCCAGGCAAGTGCTCAACCACTGAGTTACAACTCCAGCCCCACATATTTTCTAGTGTATTTTTTGATATCAGAGTTTTTTTTTTTTTGGGGGGGGTGCTGGGGATTGAAAACCAGGGCCTTGAGCATGTGAGGCAGGCACTCTATCAACTGAACTATATCCCCAGCCCCTGATGTCAGATTTTTTTTAAGGAAAAGTTTGTTTGTTTGTTTGTTTTCCCAAATAGGAAGTAAGTCCTTTCCTATTTGAGGATGTTTTTTATTCTATATACTATTTTGTTCTTGCTTTATTTTTAAATTAATTATGTTAGTCTCTTTGAGTACAATGTTACTCAAAGTGACAGAGAGAAATAAAGTAACAGTGACAACAACTTTTTATTTGAATCCTATGAAGATTATTCAATTCAAAACATGTGAATTTGGATTTCACTAAAAAATGGCTATGTTGATGATTATATCCCTAAGAAACTATTATGTGTGGCCTAGAATTTTTCCCTTAAAATTATGTGTAAATTCTTAACACTCTGAGCTAGTTGGTTGGGGATGTCTGTGTCAGTGGGAAATCAATTACATTTAAAAATACTTATGAATTAAAAATAGTAATGAACATAGATAACAGTGTCTTTACCCTATCTTAATGAGAATGTAAATAATGTATTTGAATGTTGATTTTATATAAAGGTTGTAAAGTTGCCACTTTTAAGGAATTTGATTTCATAGTGGTATAAAACAAGAACTCCCACACATATCTATTATATAGATTAGATAGCAGTTTCCAATTGGAAGGGGGAATTTGCCTTCAAGGGAAATTTGGAAGAGTCTGCAAACATTTTTGGTTGTCACAGTTTGGGGGGTGCTACTGACATCTAGTGGGTAGAGGTGAGCATCCTTCAGTGAAAAGCATAGTCCACCACAACAAAGACTTTTCTAGTCTAAAATGTCAGTGGTGCCAAGGTTCAGAAGCCCCAGGTTAGAGTAAGATAAATGTCATAACTGAAAACAAAGTGCAATACATGTTCAAGAGGGAAAGATGACATTTGATTGGATTGTTGGAACATCAAAATATATAAAGAAGATGAGAAATTGGCTTTGAAAGATTTATAGTTATGCACAGAGGGAGAAAGCTATATGAATATTGACATCCCAGAGTCTCCTCAAACTCAGTATTATCAAGTAGTCAATTCTTGCTATTGACCCTAAGCCCCCTCATCAACCAGATCAGAAATTTGAGAGCAATTTCTGACTCCTCCCTTTTCCTCAACCTAATCTGGTTAAGAATTAGGATCTGTTGGTCAGAGATCTTTGAATAGCTTTCAGATCTGTTTCCTTCCTGTCTGTTCTCACTGCCATTGTTATTATTCAGCTTCTCTTCTCTTCCTCAACTGCAAGTGAATCTGTTAACAGTTTCCCAGTTTCTGTTCTCTTTGCCTGAAGTTTGCTTCAACTCCACACTAGCTAGACCATTCTCTTCACTGTGCAAGTCTGATTGTTATTTGTTGCTAAAACACCTTCAAGCCAGTTCCCTAACAGTGCATTTCATAATCTTATTTCCTTGGATTTCGAGTTTTGCAAAATTTTTAAATGTAAAAAAAAAAACAAAACAAAACAAAATCAAAACATACACACTGTGCTTCAACTTGTGGTAATTTTATATTTTACTAATCAATGTTAAGTTGCTAAGATTCATTCAAATTGTGTGAAGTTGTAGTGCATTATTTTGGATGGCTGCATGATCTTTCTTTGAATGTAGCACACTTTATTTATTTACTTTCTCACTGATTGCTATTTACATTGCTTTCCCTTTTTTCTCTTGTAAATAGTGCCACTATAAAATTGTATGTCTCTTGTTTTATATGTGTAATATTTTTCTTCTTGTATACTTGGGAGTCTAGGTTATGTTGAATATCACTGTTCAGACTGGTTAACAGTTTACATTTCCTGGGTCATGTATAATAGATCCCATGAAACTATATTTCTTTCAATATATAGTATTGTCAGGCTTAAACATTATGGCCAAATGAAGTTAAAATGGTATTTCAGTGAAGGTTTTTAGAATTTAAATTTCTCAGATCACCAATGATGTTAATATTTCCTAAAATACCTGTTGGCCATATGTGTTTCCTGTACTGTAAAATAACTTTTCTTTGTTTTTGCCTATTTTCTATTGAATGTCCTTTCCTTATATAATTTTATAATACTGTATACTACTCTCTGTATATGTACCAGAATTTTGTAATTCTTCTTATGCTAATCATTTGTCAGTTTTGTATGTTGTAGGTATCATTGTCTAGTTTCTTTTTAAAATTTTTTTAGTTGTAATGGACATAATAACTTTATTTTTTATATGGTGCTGAGGATCTAACCCAGTGCTTCACATGTTAGGCAAGCATTTTACCACTGAGCCACAACCCCAGCCCCAATCATTGCCTAGTTTTTCTTTTTAATATTTGTTTTTTAGTTGTAGTTGGACACAATACCTTTATTTTATTTATTTTTATGTGATGCTGAGGATCAACCCCAGGACCTCGCATGTGCTAGGCAAGCGCTCTATGGCTGGGTCACAACTCCAACTTCCATTGCATAGTTTTTAACTTGCCTTTTTGCTTTTTAAGGAAGTGTGTTTTGAAGAATAAATCTTTTTTTTAAGAGAGAGAGAGAGAGAGAGAGAGAGAGAGAGAGTTTTTTAATATTTATTTTTTAGTTTTCGGCGGACACAACATCTTTGTTTGTATGTGGTGCTGAGGATCGAACCCGGGCCGCACGCATGCCAGGCGAGCGCGCTACCGCTTGAGCCACATCCCCAGCCCTTGAAGAATAAATCTTTGAAAAAATTTTAAAATCTTTGAAATTTTAATAGTCAAAAATTTTCAGTCTTTAATTTTATTGTTAATGACTTTTTGTCTTCTTTAAGAATGTGTTGAATATGCTGGGCACTGTGGCACATGGTGTCTGTAATCCCAGACCCTCTGGAGGCTGAGGTAGGAGGATCTTGAGTTCAAAGTCAGCCTCAGCAAAAAGCATGGCACTAAGCAACTCAGTGAGACTCTGTCTCTAAATAAAAGACAAATAAGGGGGCTGGGGGTGTGGCTCAGTGGTCGAGTGCCCCCGAGTTTAGTCCTCGGTACCTGCCCACAAGAATATATTAAATACATTAATCTACATTTTTTTACAAAGAGTCTTAAAGTTTTATTTTCGGTGTTTAAGTTTCAAGTCAATATGGAATTGATTTTTATCTACATTGTAAAGTAGTGGTTCAGTTTCATGTTTTAACATCGATCATCTTTTTCTCAATCCACTCTTGCCTACTTCTTTTCTTTTTAACATTTTATTGAAAGAGAATTCACAAGATAAAAATTCATCCATTTAAAATATATTGTTTGGGCTGGGGATATAGCTCAGTTGGTAGAGTGCTTGCCTTGCATGCACAAGGCCCTGGGTTTGATCCCCAGCACCAAAAAAAAAGAAAAGAAAAAAAATTGTTGGTTGTTACTTGTACACCCATCACTAGAATCTAATTTTCGAATATTTTCATCATCCCAAAAGAAATCCACATCCTTTGTCCCTCCCTGTTCTCCCTGCCTCCACTCTATACCATCTTACCATAGGCAACCACTAATCTACTTTCTTTCTGTATAAATGTGCCTATACTGACATTTCATGTAAATGGATTCATAAAATCTGTGGCCTTTTGTGACTAGCTCCTATCATTTATTATAATGTTTTAAAAGTTCATTTATATTGTAGTGTGTTATCAGTACTTTATTCCTTTTTATTTCTGAATAATATTCCATTATTATTATCTATTTAGCAATTAATGGACAATTGGATTGTTTCCACTCTTTGGGTATTATAAACAATACTGCTGTACACATTTATGTATGGGTTTTTGTGTAGATGTATGTCATCATTTCTCTTGAGAATATATGTAGGAGTGGGATTGGTCCTGTGGTGGTTCTATATTTCACATTTTGAAGAAATGCCAAATTGTTTTCCAAAGCGGCTGCACCATTTTATATTCCCATTAAGAGTGTATAGGATTCTAATTTCTCTACAACACTTATTATCTTTTTTTTTTAAATAACCATCCTAACGGGTGTGAAATGGTATCTCATTGTCGTTTTGATATGTGTTGCCCTGAAGACTAATGATGTCAAGCATTGTTGCATCTGCTTACTGACAATTTGTATATCTTTCTAAGAGAAAGGTTTGTTCAGGCTCTGTCCATTTTCTAGTTGAGCTGTCTTTTCATTACTGAGATATAAGAGGCTTTTAAAAATGATGTATATAGATGCCTTATCAAACATATGCTTTGCAAATATTTCTTTCCTATCCAATTCTGTGGGTTATCTACTTTGAAAAATAAAATTAATTTTTTTTTGTCCTGGGGACTAAACCCGGGGGCAGTTAACCACTGAGCCACATACCCAGCCCAAAATTTAAAATTTTAGATATAGTCCATTTTATTTTATTTTATTTTTTATGTTACTTGTGCTTTGGTCTTTCTTTATCTTTCCCCTTCCCCTCATCCTCCACATACAGTGATTATACTTCAATTATGGCAGCTGTGATCTTTTATTACAATTAATCTTTCTTCTACTGTACCATGCACCATCAGTTTAATAATTTTCCTGAAAAAAATAAACACTACCACAATAAATGCATATATGGGTTTAAGAACTGTTATCATTAGAAGAAAATGTGCATTTCTCTTTTTATTGGCTTCAGAGTTGAATGTAGAAACTTTGTCATTTCAAAAATCTCCTATAGTGTGTGATGCACAGTAGTTATTTAACACATTTTGTTCAATTACTCCTGCTTTTTATCCTGGTGCCTTTTTGAGGTGTCTTTTTGCTTTTCATCTGTGTTTTCCACTACTTCTAATATATGTACCTTGTTCTTTAGTCAGATTGGACGTTTCATCATTTTTCTGGTTTATTTTGTTTTATTACTGTTATTTTAAAAAATATATTTTTAGTTGTAGATGGACCCAATATCTTTGTTTACTAATTTATTTTTATGTGGTGCTGAGGATTGAACTCAGTGCCTCACACGTGCAGGGCAAGTGCTCTATCACTGAGCTAAAGTCCCAGCCCCCTTGTTTTATTATTTTTAAAAATGAAAAAAAATAATCCAGGGGTTGGAGTTGTGGCTCAGCGGTAGAGTGCTTGCCTAGCCTATGCGAGGCCCTGGGTTTGATCCTCAGCACCACATAAAAATAAATAAATAAAATAAAGATTGTGTCCAACTAAAAAATAAATACTAAAAAAAATCCAACTATTATGTATAACTATAAAACTCTAATAAAAATAGCTAGAGGGCTGGGGATATAGCTCAGTTGGTTGAGTGCTTGCTTCAAATGCACAAGGCCCTGGGTTCAATTCCTAGCACCACAAAAAAAAAAGGCTAGAAAAAAATGAAAAAAGTATTAGAAAATATTAGAAAAAAGTATTAAAAAAATAACACATTACTGCTTCATAAGCAAAGATGTGATTGTTAAACTTTAATATTTAGAAATTAGCTGTAGTTTTATATATTCCTATATTCCACCATTGGATATATTTTTATTTTGGAGTAGTTGGCTACTTATAAATATTTAAGTTAACTATTCAATTAATTAATAAATAATGTTTATGATATTATGTAATAAGTTTGGTATTAAAAATAGTAAATTATAAAATGTTTTGAGGATTAGTATGTTCTTTTAACAAATTTAATCCTGAAACTCATACTTATAAATGAAGTCTGTGAAAAATTGGGAGATAAATGCACATTTTGTGATGAGATTTGGAATTTTTGCCAGTTGTGTTTCAGTGTGTGTTGGTCTAATTTTCTCCTCTTAGAAGATCGGTCTGCTGTCCTCCATTAACTGTGGGTGCAGTGAAGATCAGGGATCAACTACCTTCAAGTTGCAAAATTCTATCATCCTTAGTTGGATCAGAGTTTAAAGATTCTTACAAACAACAGCTCTACATATTCATTGCATTTCATCTTATATAAAGCCTCATCACTGAATTTTCTCAAATTTATCAGTGTACTGTTGGTACCTTAAAAGTCTTTCTGTTGTAGTCTGTTTTATGCTCTCCTTCTAAGTTGTTCTTTCTGAAAGTGTTTTTCTATGTCACTGTTGAACTGCAGACAAATATTTTATAACATGATTGTTTTGGTGCTGGTGGTGGGGATTGAACTGAGGGCTTCTTTCATGCAAAGCACATTCTCCACCACAACATGAGTTTAAAGGACTGCCTAGCCGGGCACAGGCATGGTGGCATATGTGTGTAATCCCAGCCACTCAGGAGGCTGAGGCTGGACGATTGCGAGTTCAAAGCCAACCTCAGCAATTCAGCAAGGTACTGGACAATTCGGTGAAACTCTGTCTCTAGATAAAATATAAAAAAAGGGGCTGGGGATATGGCTCAGTGGTTAAGTGCCCCTGATCCTGTACCTAAATAAATAACTGACTGACTAAAAGTACATTGTTTAGATGCACCCTAATTTATTTAACTGTTCTTCTATGGCTAGGTGTTGAAGTTACTGCTTAATATAAGTACACAGCCAAATGCAGTTGTGCCCTTGACTTTACATTGCTTTCCCCTAGAGGAATTTAAATTCCTTTAGAGCAGATAATGCATTCTGTATATAAATTCCGTACAGTATTTGGTTCAGTGCTGTGTCTCTCTCAACAGTTAATAATTAATGCTTATCAATTGTCTGTGTGTGTGTGTGTGTGTGTGGTTGTGTGGTTGTTTTGCTGGGAATTGAACACAGGGCCTTGTGCATGCCAGGCTTCCTCTACCACTGAACTACATCCCCAGCCCCAACTTATCAATTTTAAACTTAAAATTATGAGAAGGAGCTTAGAAATTTCATGTACCAACTTTTTAATACTATATGTGTAACCATAAACTGTAGGGGAATGGTTCCCCCATGGTGCCTTGGTGATCTTACCTGTCTCCACAAAGGCCACATAAGTGAGGCTCAATCATAGTCTGACTCAAGTCTTAGGGGAATACTCTGTGATTCTCCCTGGTTATGGCAAGACAGACTGATTGGGAAGGAGCTGTCACAAGGCCATTTCTTACCCAGGCAGGTGCCCCCAGGCAGTTTATTAACTCCTTTCTTCATTCTGGTGAGGCATGGGATTTTCCTTCAGATACAGCTGCAAAGATAAAATTGTGTAAAGTTGATTCAGCAACAGAGCAGCACAGTGTGTGTTATCTTTCACGTGGTCCCTCCAGTTGGGTTTTGACTTGTGGGTCTAAGGGACATAGGGAGCTGATACCATGCTGATGGTGCATTCTCTGTGTTGGTATTACATTGTCTGAATCCATTTTGTCTTGCTGGCAGGTGTTGTTGTACTGAAGTGTAGGGGCTGCTTGACCACTTAACATAAATGAGGGGAGTTTTGGACTGGTTTGGAGAATTTTTCATTACTTGGTAATTAGTCAACTTACTATAAATTGCTTTTAATTTCAGGATCCAATATTTAGTGTTTTGCTATTGAACAGCTCAATTAAGGGCAGTCCTTGCTCTCTAAATATAGTATTATTTTAATGGACACAGTATGCTGGCTGTAAGAGTAGTCTTAATCAGAATGAATCAAAGATAAAGTAGTTTTGTCTACCACAGCAGCTTGCATTTGGGTTTTTTCTTTGTTTGTTTTGTTTTTGTCTTCCCTTCCTTACTTTTGTTTCAGAATCCAAAGCCAGCTAGAGCTATCCTGGGAAGTCATTTTGACGCAGACTTTTCTCATATTATATTGGATTTTTCCTTTTTCATGTAATAGAAAGGTACTAAGGTATTTTAATGCACACAAAAAATATAATGTATAAACAGATTCACTTGATTTTCAATGGCTAGTTGGCCTTAACATAGGCAGAAAGATCACCAGAGTCAGATTAATCATAAATCAATTTGTATGTCCTAGAGATGGATGTCACTTACTTTATTAGTGGTTGAATTATAACAATTCAGATGTTACAGGGTTTTTTGGCATTAAGAAAGTAATTTACATGAAAGTACAATTTTCACATTAACAGTTACATACTTTTATTCTAAGTTTTATTTTTATTTTATTTTATTTTTAAATATTTTTATTTTATTTATTTGTATGTGGTGCTGAGGAATGAACCCAGTGCCTCACACGTGCTAGGCGAGTGCTCTACCGCTGAGCCGCAACCCCAACCTAATTTGTATTTTTAAAATGATGACATGTAGTAGAATGGCAATATAATATGACATCGCACGGTGATGTTTTGTAGCAGAGCAAGTTGTTTCTGCGTAAAAATAAAATGACTATGCATAATACCAACTCATAGTTACCTTGTAAGTGTTGGCATTTACCATTCTTATGAATGGGATATATATGGTTAGAATTTGATTTGCCTTGTGAAATACCTTTAAAATTGTATACTATTATTGTGTTTTTCTTTATTGGTACTGGGGATTAAATCCAGGGCCTCACACATTTTACCACAGTACTACACCCTCAACAAATAGTTGTGTTTTTCTTGTAATGAAAGCAGTGCTTGCTTATGATAGAAAATTTGGAAACTAAAAGCATAGAGGAGAAAATACGAATCACTCCTCATTTTACCAACATTGAGTAAATATTAATATTTTGGTATATTTCTTTCATAACCCCATACTCCTCCCCTGTGCTATACAACTAGTTTTTAGAGGTTTATATAGGAGTGTATAAAGTGTATGTGTGTATATATGTGTGTGTGTGTGTGTGTGTGTATGGCACTGGGGATTGAACTCAGGGACACTCCACCACTGAGCCACATTCCCAGTCCTATTTTGTATTTTATTTAGAGACAGGGTCTCACTGAGTTGTTTAGTGCCTTGCTGAGGCTGGCTTTGAACTCCTGATCTTCCTGCCTCAGCCTCCCGAGCTGCTGGGATTGCAGGCATGTGCACAGCACCCAGCTAAAATGCATATTTTTAAAGGAAGCAATAGGTTTATATTGTGTGTGTGTGTGTATATATGTTTACATTCTAAATGTTACAGTTATTACCCTGTATACATATTTCCATGTGAAGGAATTGAATCTATAATGTGATTTCTAAAGGCTATAAGATATTTCATTATAAAATTATATTTTACTTACATTTTACCCTATTATTGAACATTTCAGTTGATTCTAATTTTTTACCATTTTAATTAATCATGGAATAAAGTTTTTTTTTCATTTATCTCTATTTGGTTTAAAAGATGACTAGAGGGCTGGGGATGTAGCTCAGTGGTAAAGTGCTTGCCTTGCATGTGTGAGGCACTGGGTTGGATCCTCAGCACCACATAAAAATAAATAAAGATACTGTGTGTTCATCTACAACTAAAAAAATATTTTAAAAAATGACTAGAGATTACATTTTTGGATCAGTGGGTATGAATGTTTTTATGGCCATTGATTCATATTGCTAAATTGCTTTCCAGAAAAGTTAACTCAATTTGTATTCCCTCCAGTGGTATATGGAAGTTCCCAATTCAAAATAGCCTGTCAGCACTAAGTAGTAACTTTAAAACCCCTTGAATTTATCTTAATCTTCACATTGAATATATTTTCATGTGGGTGTTGATTATTGATAATGTTCATTTTTAAATGTTTATGCCCTTGGCCCAGGTTTTCTCAGTGAGTTGTTTGTGTCATTTAGCTTTTGATAGACTGAAGTTATTATTTATTTTTTAGTATGTGAATCTAGAAATATTTTATGTGTGAATTCTTCTTTTGTTTGATACATTCAAAGTCCTTCCCTATTGTAATATTAGGTGACTATTCAATAAAATGTTTTTTTTTTTTTTTTATGGTTCACATTCATGTTTATCTTTTTCCTCCATCTGGATTTTATTTTAGAAGTTATGTGATGAGGTTATAATATTTGTCTTTTGAAAATAAAAAGTTAATTCAAGAACCATTTAATAAATAATACTACATTGATTCAAAATGCTATATAAAATATGTAAGTATTGAAGTACAGTGCCATTTTTAAATGTCACTTTGATGTTTTGAATGCCATTACACTGATTCATTAGTCATTATTTCTTGGTGAAACTGAAAACCTTTGTAGAATCTCCTGCAGACAACTCTGCATAGAGTGGCCCACCCTCCCCCCTTTTTAATAAAGTCTTGTCCTTCCACGTGGCTTAATTGTTGCATGACTCACAGTCCTTTTCTCACTGAGTGTGCATGTAATCTGCCCTCTGGTTAGCAGCTGTGGTTTCTCCTTGCAGCATCTGTTTTTGTTTGCACCCTTGCTTCTCAAAGTCCTGTGCTCAAAATGAGCCTTCCATCATTGGTTGCTGCAGGTGGGTGAGATCTAGATCTGCTTGTTATTGTTTCTCATAATTGTTGGTTTTAAAGCATTTTTTTTCAGGACTGGAGATGTAACCCAGTGGTAGAGCATTTGCCCAGTATGCAATGAGGCCCTGGGTTCAATCCCTAGTACTATAAAAACAATAAAGCATTTTTTCTGGTGTCTACATTTTTTTTCATTTTGTGTCTCCACTGCATTATGAATTAATATTTTAATTCATCATAGAGTATCTTAGAAATTCTGTGACTCATTATATCTTTCTCATTCAACAAGATTTCAGTATTATAGACTGTTCATTATCTTGTCATGCATGACAGCATAATACCCTTCTAGAAAATACTGAATCAAGAAATCACCTGTCTTTGCAGAGGGCATCTGTTGAAAGCAGATGCCAGAGCCATGGGGTTGTCATTTCCCATCATTCTCCAACATCAGAGTCTCTAATACTTCAAAGACACTTTCCATTCTTTCTTCAACAGACAGCTGTGGTGCCTCCTGTTTTCTTGTTGCTTTTGTTTCTAGTCTTGACAGTTCTTTTAGATAGAAAAATAGATAAGGAAGCCTTAAAATGGAAGATCATTCTAACCAAGTTTTATATATTATAACTGTATTATATTTGGGTAATAGCAATTACCAAAGAATAGAGAAAGTTTAAATTTTTATTTTCATGTTAGGAAACTGAAGTATCTAAGTTGTCTCATTTTTGTGCACTCTGCTAAAGCAAAATTCTGTGTTCATATTCCATTCATGAGAAATGAATATGATGATCATTCATAAGAAATGACTATAATGATCATTTTAGATTTTTATGAATGTTATTTATTATTCACTATGTACAGGTTGATACATTTCTCTTCATTTCTATTGCTTATTTCTTATAGGGATTTTAGGTTGCTGTGGAATATTCTCATTTCCAATAGCTCTGAAATAGTGAGAAATTAAGCAATTTTGGCAATGTTTTATAGATGGTAATCAGGGGAATCAGAAACGCAATTTAAATCCAGTTTAGTGCTCATCTGCTTAAATGTTCCTCTTCTTTTTTAATCTGTAAGACATCTGTGAACTTTGGGATATACCCCAATGATGATACAGTATTAGTTCAGTCAGAAAATCTTTATAAAAATTACAGTTTTGTAGAGCTAAGTAGAGGTCAGAATATTTGAAATGTGAGACAAGAGGTCGTAACAGTGGAGGAGTGGAAAATCACACATAGATAAGTTTAGAACTCCAGTACTGTTAGTTAATACTAGTAGTTTTTTTGACATTGAACATGTCATTCAAACTATCTTTGCTTCATATGTATAATGAGGAACAGTAGCTACCTCATAAGGTTGTTCTCAGGTTTAGAAATAATCTATTCAAAGCTCATGGCAGGACTGGGGATATGGTAGATTGCTTACCTAGGATGCACAGGGCCCTCAGTTTGATCCTAGCACCACAAACAACAAGAAACACCAAAATGCACCCATGGCATTCTGATCTAGCATATAGAGTTTGTGTGTGTGTGTGTTTATATATATATATATATATATATATATATATATATAAAATGTATATTTCCATTCCATATATATGTATAATATATACATTTATTTATTTATTTTAGATAGGGTATTGCTATGTTGCTCAGGCTGGTCTTGAACTCCTAGAAAGCAGAAAATTCTGTGGTGTTATCTCTATTAATGATGACGATGTGTTCCAACAACACATTTCAACATTAGATATTTTATCAGAGGCAAAAATGATCAGGCTTTCAACTATTACGTAGGACTATTTAAAATAAGAGAGACTAAGGTAATCTGTGTTATTAAATATCACGTAAAGACAATTCCTGTATCTTAGTTTAAGTTTTGACAATTTGTACAAAAAAACCTTTAAAGCTTCACAATCTTTTATATACTGAATAAGATAAAATCATAATTGGCGTAATTTGTATAGTATAATAGTGTTATTTCTGAAAGTCATTTTCTATACTTTGGCAGAAATGCTAGCTAATAGGCCAGAAATTACACTGGGCAACAGATGGACCCATCTGTGGTGTTTGTGGCTGCAGCTTGGGAGACAGCATACAGATTTCCATTCCATCTGACTTATCTCCTCCCTTCCCTAGCTTCCTTAATCTTTGAAGCTCAAGAATGATACAGAACATAATTTAGATCAGATTATTTAAGATGATCTATTAACATCTCTAACAGGCTTCCAGCAGTTTTACAAGGAGTGTCTTGAAAGAAGGCAGGAAACAGTACACAGCCATCTGTCTACTGTTGATTTACTGCCAGTACTGCTTGATATGATTTATGATTAAAAATGAGACAAAAGAAAAATAGTTCAGTGGTTATAAAGTTACTTATCCTTAAGGACATTAATTAACTGAGGTATCAGCTTACTGCACAAGAAAAAAATAATACAAAGGTATTTAAGGTTAAAAATTTACAGGCATTCTTTCATTAATTCTGATAAACAGTAATTACAGAGTACATTAGTTTCCTGTGGCTGCTGTAACACGTCACCACAAACTTAATGGTTTTAAAGAACAGAAATTTAGTCTCACAGTTCTGGAGACCAGAAGTCTGATGGGTTTTATGGAGCTAAATTCAAAGTTTCAGCAGGGTCACTCTCTGGAGGCTTTAGAGGACGACCTATCCCTTGCCCATTCTGGCTTTTGGTGGCTGCTGGCATTCCATGGCCACAATAAACCAATGTCTACCTCTGTCTTCATGTGACCCTCCCCTCAATTTTTCCTAAGGCTTTCTCTTATAGGACCACATGTTATGGCATTTAATGTTCAGCTGTATGTGATACAGGGTATCTCCTCATCCTGAGATTCTTAATTACATTTACAAAAATATTGCCTTATAAGGAACAGTCAAAGGTTCTAGGAAACTTTTTTTTTAAACTAGAACTCCATTAAAATAACAATTATGCATGTATTTCTTGAGTATATGTTTATTATTAGTCATATTCTATTGCCTGAGTATACATGGTTATTAAATAATTTTAATCTTATAAAATTTCCTTTATTAAGTATACATCAAAGATGAAAAATTTAAGTCACAGTTTAAATTTTATCCATTATGTCTACAAGAAAGTTAATCTTCACTTTTAAAAAAAATATTTATTTTTTAGTTGTAGTTGGACACAATATCTTTTATTTTATTTTTATGTGGTGCTGAGGATTGAACCCAGGGCCTCGCACGTGCTAGGCGACCGCTCTACCGCTGAGCCACAACCCCAGCCCAATCTTCACTTTTTTCAGGGTAAATATGAGATGTTGTTATGGCGAGATTGTTCATGAAATTAAGATACAAATTATTTTGTGCTATTTCCCATCTCTCCTTCCATGGTTGTATTTTTCTGTTGGCACTGTTATTCTGTTTACCAAATGCTTAGAAAGGATGTTTATACTGATTTAAAATCTGAAACACCCTAGAACTAGATTTCTTTAATTAGATGCTCTATAATAGCTTGAGTTTTAATTTCAACTTTATTATGCTTTATTTGATTTAACTCCATTCAATTAGAATAATAATTCCTGTAATTTTAAGTGGTGTTTACTAAATAAATAGATGAAGTCACCCAGAAAATAGTTTATGAGTGTAAATTTAATTAAATTCCCTAAGGGAGTATGTACTATTACTCTGTAATTTAACTAAATAATCCTTTTGGGGAAGGAAAAGAACATAAAGCATCATGCAAAAATATGGAAGTTATTAAAATAATGTCTTGATATTATTTAAACTATCTCATTAAAATCATTCTTTTTTTTTTTTTGGTCGTACTGGGGATTGAACCTAGGGCTTTGTACACGGTAGGCAAGCACTCTACCACTCAGCTATGTCCCCAGTCCAAAATCATTCTTAATAATGACATTTAACTTTCTCTCCTGTCACGGTTGAACTTCTTTGATGTCTTCATTACATAATTACTGTATTTTCTCTTGACTATTATTTTCAGTCTTTCCCGTTTTTTTTTTTCCCCTCAATTTCTTAGTGTTGACCTTTTTGATGTCCCATTCTTCTTTTGTGTGTGTCCCCGCCCCACTTGCCAAACTCAAGTGATCTTCCTGCTTTAGCCTTTTGAGTCTCTGGGCCTATAGGTGTGTACCACTGGGCTCAGCAGATGGCCTATTCTTGATCTCTCCAACTGAGTACACTGATGTTAGGGGATGGATGCTCTTCTGTTTTTATGATTTTATAGTACTAACTGTATTCCCACAGCTTCTGTTTTTATGTCTGTCTCAGACCTCACTTCTGAGATCCAGAATCATCTGTCTGATGTCCATGGAACAATCTCCTTTGAATCTCTTTTACATAAAATTGAATCCTTGATTGCATGTCTGCTTTAGAAAACAAAACAGAAATCCCACCAGTAGCAGCAACAAAAATCTGGTTCCAACTCCATTCATTCATTGTAAAACATTTTTAAGGGCCCTAGGCCAGAATCCTCATACCATCCTTGATTCTTACCTCTTATTTATCCCACATAACCCATCTCTTGAACTTCCCACTTATATACTAATTCTAAAATACATTTCAAATTTTAGCTACTTTTTCTTTTCTCTATTCTTGCAATCTTAATCACATGACCATTATCTATCTTTGGGAACACTGCATTAACTAATAAAAAATTAGTACTTAATACTATATATTAGTATTTAGTATTAATATTAAGTAGCAAGTACTAATTTAACACTAATATTAAATATTAATTTATTTTATTAGTATTTAATATTAGTATTTATTAGTAATTAATACTAATAATTATGTGTTTAATAGTTATTATACGGAATAACAAACTGGGCATAATTTTGTTTTTAGGATTTCAAATTAATTGTAATCAGTAATTTTCAACTCCTAGGGTTCTGAAGTTATAAAAATAAGAGGTAAAACCTCAAGCATAAAAGAAACAGAAGCAAATTCTTAACTAAAAACATTGACTCATTTTCCCCCTCAATAGAACTATATGATGCTTTGAGTATCCATAGGAGGCAAACCAGAATACTGAGAAATTTTATATCATCTTCTAGTAATTCTATCATTTTATTTTATTTTATATTTTTTAAAAAATATTTATTTTTTAGCTTTAGGTGGACACAATATCTTTATTTTATTTTTTTTTATGTGGTGCTGAGGATCGAACCCAGTGCCTCATGCATGCCAGGCGAGCGCACTACTACTTGAGCCATATCCTCAGCCCCTATCATTTTTTAAAAAATATATTTTATTTTAGCTTTTTTTGGTGTAGTTAGACACAATGCCTATATTTTATTTGTTTGTTTATTTATTTATTTATTTTAAAGAGACAGAGAGAGAGTTTTTTAATATTTTTTAGTTTTCGGTGGACACAACATCTTTATTTTTTATGTGTTGCTGAGGATCGAACCCAGCACCCCGTGCATGCCAGGGGAGCATGCTACTGCTTGAGCCACATCCCCAGCCCCCCTATCATTTTATTAAGTTATTCAGCATCCTAAAGTGGGAGGAAGAAGAATCCAAATTAATTTGCATATTACATAATACTAGTTAATGTTTTCTTTTTCCAGTTATAAAACTTTATATTAGATGAAAATGAGAATCAATTTCTCTTTCCTTCCCCTGTCCTCTCTTCTCTCTATATCCATATATACCAGTATATATATATATATATATATATATATATATA
Source organism: Marmota monax (assembly GCF_021218885.2). Lineage (NCBI taxonomy): Eukaryota > Metazoa > Chordata > Mammalia > Rodentia > Sciuridae > Marmota > Marmota monax. Next base: position 12,993,716 of record NW_026694552.1, on the reverse strand, counting down.
TATATATATATATATATATATATATTAGTATTCTAAATAGGGAATTTACTATATTGCTGAGTAAAGAGGTCTCATCCCTCAGAGTGAGAAAGTTGAACTTTACTGAGAGGAGTTTATTCTTTTTTAATATATTCATTTTTTAGTTGTAGTTGGACACAATACCTTTATATTTCTGTGGTGCTGGGGATCGAACCCAGGGCCTCGCACCTGCTAGGTGAGTGCTCCACTACTAAGCCACAACCCCAGCTCCAGGAGTTTATTCTTTTTGTGAGGATGAAGCTGATGCTAAAAGAGGTACAATTGAGGCTAGGCTGAACTATAGATGTTTTCCCTGACAGGGTCCATAATATTCTTATGTTTTTAACCGAACAAGGATAATAAGTAGTATAAATAAAGCATATCTCTATGATTAGTTAACTAATTAGATAATTGTTTAGTTATTCATTCTCAACGGGTGGATGGGGATGCCCCTCAGGGGATACTTTTTGGCTTTCAGGGCCAGAGGGTTACTGGTATCCAGTGCATCTTACAGTGCTCAGGATAGCCTCCTCACCAACAGTTATCTAACCAAAAGATTTGTAGTACTGAAGTTGAAAAACTTTTTTAGAGTATTTTTTCAACTGATCACATAATGTCATTTTTTTTCAAAATTTTATATAATAAACCTTTAATGGAGGAATAATGGTTATAATAACTCCATGATTTTATCTTTGTAAAAACTTAAATGAATGGAAGCATATTTGTGTGTGCATGGAATAATTTAGGAGAGGAAGGAATCAAGGATGTATGCCTGGTTTCTGCCTTGGACAATTCACCAGGAGGATGTTGGTGACATGTCTGAGATAAGAGAAACAGGTGTGTAGAAAAAGATCTTCAGTTCATATTTTACACTTATAAAATTTGAGGTGCCTAAAAGACATCAAGAAGAAGTCCTGAAGATCAAAACATGGGTATTTAGACATAACCTTAATTTGTAATTTGTTAGTATATATACCTATAATTTGGCCTTGGGATTGGATGAAATCACTCAGTATGATGTATATCTTTAGAAGGAAAGAGTACCTTATGTCATTAACCCTCTGGAACACTAACATTTATAATATGGGTAGAAAAAAATCTAACTGAAGAAGTAGCCAGAGAGATAACAGGAAAGGTCTGGAAGAGTAGTCTTCCAAGTCAAGGGAGGAGAATGTTTACACATGAATGGAGTGGTTATTGATATGGAGGCTCTTTGTAATTTTAGTGGATGTGAGAGTGAATAGAAACCAAATTACACTGGGTCAAGAAGTCCATGGTAAGTACAAAATTTAGTTGGGTTGTGGAATTGTGTAAATTTCGTTGTGAAGAATAAAGACAGAAATGGAGGGGAATGTGGGATCATGGGAGGTTTTATTGTATTTTTTAAAGATCAGAGAGAATTCTTCATTGATATTTTGGGAGGGGGTTTACCAGGGATTGAATTTGGGGGTACTCAGCCACTGAGCCACATCCCCAGCCCTATTTTGTATTTTATTTAGAGACAGGGTCTCACTGAGTTGCTTAGCACGACTCTTTTGCTAAGTCTGGCTTTGAATTCTATCCCCCTGCCTCAGCCTCCTGAGCCACAGGGATTACAGGCGTGCGCCACCATGACCCAGCAATTGTTTTTTAAGTAGTTGCTTAGGTTCTGAATGATTGAACAAATATTGAAATAGTTCTGTTTATTATTATAGATATTGGTGTATTTATAACACTAAATCACTTTTTTTTTTTTCAGATCTTTCCAGAAATCGTTTTACAGAAATTCCTTCTGATGTGTGGTTGTTTGCACCTCTTGAAACATTAAATTTGTATCATAATTGCATCAAAACCATTCCTGAAGCCATTAAAAATCTGCAGATGTTAACATACCTTAACATTAGGTAATGAACTTATTCTTTAAAATAAATTTTGGGTTTTATTATGGTTTTAATTCTTTATAATAAGCAAAGGGATGTGTTTGGTTTGGCTGTGTAGCCTATATTTATCTCAACAATATCTTACTTGAATTTTTTAAAATTATTTTTATTTGCTTATATGTGGTGCTGAGAATTGAACCCAGTGCCTCACACATGCTAGGCAAGTGCTCTACCACTGAGCCACAGCCCTCTTATTGTATTTTTTTAAAATTTTATTTATTTTTAAATTTTAGTTGTAGATGGACCTTTATTTTTATTTATATGTGGTGCTGAGAATCAAACCCAGTACCTCACACATGCTAGGCAAGCACTCTACCATTGAGCCACAACCCCAGCCCTTTTATTTGTATTTTTAAAAAAATTTTATTTATTTTTTAATTTTAGTTGTTGATGGACCTTTATTTTTTATTTATATGTGGTGCTGAGAATCAAACCCAGGGCCTCACACATTCAAGGCAGGCGCTCTACCACTGAGCCACAAACCTAGCCCCATTATTTGTATTGTTTATATGTTCACCTTATTTTGTAGGCTTTTGGTCTTGTCCTTTTAGAGCAGTGCTTCTCAAATACACAGGAATCATCTGGGGATCTTATTAAAAGCAGATTCTAATTCCTTAGATTTGCTGTGGGGCCTGCATTTTTAAAAGGTTTTCTGGTAATGCCCATTTCTGCCTGCTAGTCTTTAGATCTCACAAGTAGCAAGGCTTTAAATCATAAATATTTTTTCAAATCATAGCAGCATGATACACATTTGCTTATATGAATCCATAGTTACAGTGAAACATTATAAAGAATCAGTTCTTAAGTTATTTTTATTACTTTTGTGATTTGTTGCTTCTTCAAGGGTGGATGGATTGGGATGGGAGTATTGGAAAGTTTGGAAGTGGATGATAATTTTTATCCTTAATAAGTGCTTACCATGTGCCAGGCAGTTTTCTAAACACTTTACCCATATCATCTCATCTAATGTTCTAACACTCTTTTGAGGTAGGTAATAGTATTATCCCTGCACTACAGAGGAGTAAATTGGGTTAAGCTACTTGCCCAAAGTCTCATGTATGATCATTCCCTCAGTATCTCTGGGGGATTGGTTCCAGAACCTCCCACAACCTCCCATGCTCTAACACTGAGGTACATCCCCAGATCTTTTTATTTCTTATTTTGAGACAGGGTCCTATTAAGTTGCCCAGGCTGGCCTTGAACCTGTGATTCTCTTTGTGTCAGCCTCCAGTGGACCACTATGCCCATTGCTTAAAGTGATTCTTTTATATGGTCCCCGCTGGTGTTCCTGACAGTACACACTATTTTAACTGAAACCACTTTATACTTAAAATGTGAGAGAATAGAACAAATTAAAAAAAAAAAAGAAAAAAAGAAGGTGTGAGAGAAGTTTACTTCTGTAGGCATCAGTCATTTGAGTTTCTTCTTTGCATAAGCAGATACTCTTTGGCCTGGCTTAGAATAGATTTCAGGAAAGTGAGATATTTTTATATTTTGTCTTTGTTTTTGTTTCAATTTTTTCTTTTGTGAAAAAAAGCGATTTGCCAAAAAAGTGAATTAAATTTCTGTATTAATATGTATGACATGTCTTAGAATAGTGTTACTGAAAGTTGCTCCAGTTCTATCCTATTTTGACCTCTAAAAGTTGACTTCTAATTTTTGTTTATAGTCACATTCTTTTTTTAAAATTTTTTTAGTTGTAGTTGGACACAACACCTTTATTTATTTATTGTTATATGATGCTGAAGATTGAACCCAAGGCCTCACATATTCGAGGCGAGCGCTCTACCACTAAGCCACAACCCCAGCCCCTATAGTCACAAACATTCTTGACAAACTATATTGAAATAAAACTTGTTTCCTTTGGTTCTCTCTAAAACATGTAGTATAAAAGTGATGATTAGTGACTTATTTGCTATGAAGGAAGTAACCAGATTCTGGAGAAATTTCAATTAACATGCTTCTTAAGGGAAGAAGATAAACTGATTTTAAAAATTTTTTTGTTGTTGTTGTTTGTTTGTTTTGTTTTGTGTCATTGGCCTGAGGGAGAATTAGAATGAGTTTGCTCTTATTTTCCCATTTATTATTCTATTTTGGTGAAAATGTCTTGGTAAACCTCTGAGGTGATTTTCTTGCAGAAATATCCTTGTGTGCTCCAGGGTGAAAGGTCCCAGACAGACCATTTCACCAAGGAGCCTGCTTGACCCTGACGGTATGAAGGATTGTGACAGGCCCCTAGCGTATCTGACATTCCAGCAGCCTCGCCAGGATTACTAGTTGAGGGGCATTGTCTTTTTTTTTTTTTTTTTTTTTTAATTTTAAGTCTGCGATGTGTGATTAAAGCCAGTCTAGTGTTTCTGGATGCCCTTTGCAGGGATAAGATGGGGTGAAGGGTCCTTAAAATGCCTTGAAACACTGGGCTTTTGTTGCAATGTATATTGCACAAGATACTAGGTATAGGTCTATAAGTGTTACTTGGAAAAAGAGGAAAAATAATAGCTTATTGCTTGTCAGTGCTTCTTAGTATGTAAATAGAATGGAATCCTCTCTATATATTTTGGTAATGGGATCATTTGGGTCAGTCTGCATCAGCATTTAAGTTTGACCCTAATAGTTGAAGGGCAAGGGTCCTAGAGCCAGATTGCCTGGGACTGAATTCTGACTCTCCCCATTACCAGTTGTGTGACTTTTAGCAGTTTACTTAAGCTCTTTGTGACTTTTTTTTTTGTCGTCTATAAAATGGGGATCATAATAGTATCTACCTTCCTAAATTAGGTGATTGTGTTAGTTGAATTAACCCATTTGAGGTTATCTGAACATTGTAAATACTCAATAAATGTTAGTTGTTACATTATAAATGGATCCCAGAAATAGAAATGTATCAACTTTGAGCAGAGGTAAAGGTGCTAATAGCCTGTTCTATTGTAAACTAACAAAGGGAGTAAGTTAGAATTGCAGCATGTTTTTAAAGATACAGTCTTACTCATTCTTTCATAATTTGAACATAGTACATGCAAATTTATCCTTGGAGCCTTTCCACAGTTAAAGGCTTGGAAGTACTGAATATACTGAAATGATGAGCAAGGTTCTGGCATTCTCTAGCTCAGAAGAATCATTCTGAGTTTTTGAGCACTGATGATATAATAAGGCATTGTCATAGATAGCTACACAAACTTTGCAGCAGGACTTACATTTGAGTCTTTGTTACATCTGGGCAAGTCACTTAACAAGTTTTAACCTTCATTTTCTTATTTGTATAATAGAGATAATGCTACCTATTTTGTAGGGTTAATGTGGGGATTAAATAAAACACTGTATGTAAGGAATTTACATATGCCTGATACAAAGTAAGCACTCATTAAATGGTAGTTGTTACTTAGTGAAATTTACTTTCCAGGAAGTTTATTGTTTTTCAACATAACAGTCAAGTTTCAGACATATTTTCTCATAATGAGACTTCCTTTTCTTTTCAGTCGAAATCTTTTATCAACATTGCCAAAATACTTATTTGATCTTCCCCTTAAAGTTTTGGTCGTCAGTAATAATAAACTGGTATCCATTCCAGAAGAAATTGGAAAGTTAAAAGATTTAATGGAATTGGTGAGTAAAATAGTTAAAAAAATTATATGTAATATACATAATAAATACTGTTACATTTTAGAAGATAAGTTATTTATGTGTGGAATCTCACTGTAATTTTTTAAATGAATAAATTGGTATATGTTTAAATTTACTTTTGTCAAATTATGAGATACTGTGTTGTGTCTGATTTTAGTGCCCAGCCACAAAAAAAAAAAAAAAAGCCTAGTTTTTCCTAGCCCTAGTGGGATTAGAAGGCTTCTGAGCTTTAAAAAATAGCTTTTAAATGAATAAGTATTTGTTTTTTCATTTTGTGGACAGTAAAAGTCTTGGGGAAAAGATAAGGTATTTTGTTGTTGCTGTTTTTAAGTTTTTACAGGATTATTGTAGAGCCATAGAGAATGGTGATTAAAGAAGAGAGTACAATGTCTGTAAACAGAATTAACAAAATAACTTTTCCTTTACTTTATGCTCATGTGATTTTATAACTCCTTGGGGACCAAGATAAATGAAAAGAAGCCATTATATTCTGTTGTTTATAGAAATATAGAATAATTTAAAATAATTACCTTGGATAAAATATTTTAGTTCTTAAAGAGCATTGAACTCAGAGAGAAACATAATTGGATTCTTAAAACATTGCTCTATTATCTTACTATCTTTTGGTTCCCCCCATTTCACACAGTTTAACATGCTGATTATTTTGTTTTATCTTGAATAACACTTTTCCAATAAACAGGTATTTTAACGTGTTCTTAAGCATACTTTATTATGTCTAGTGAACCAAAAGTTTTCTTGAGGAACTTATCTACAACTTTATAACGGGAATTTATTGTTAGACTATGATGAACTGAAGTGCTGGGAATTCCTTTTATTTATTCAGAAATACCTGCGTGTCCAATTACAACATAAGGGAACTTCCTTGAATTTCACCTTTGTGTTTTAGAACCATAGAATTGTAAGCATATCAGAGATCTTAAAAGTGAACAGATGTAATTACTCCCTAATGCAGGAATCCCTGATCTATTTAGCACATTTTTGGTGGTGAACAGCTCTGTTTGTGTGTGTCTGAACCACCCCTGGTTTTCTTTTGCAAAACTGTTTGTTAGTAATCTTATTTTGAACCAAACTGAATTCCCCCCATCACTTTTTTCCCATTGGTCCTGGGGTGAGATATAGATACTGACAACCTCTCTTCCCTCAGGTACGTATAACCTGTGTGTGCCTACCTTCTATTTTTCTAAATTATAAGACCTGTTTTTCTATATTATAAACATCCTTATTACTTTTAATCTTTTGTATGACTTTATTTTTAGCAGTTTATACCCTGAAAATACTCCCTTTTGTTAATGGACTCTTAACTTTATATTTTAAAAAAATGAATGGAGATCTAACAAATTCATATTAAAAGAGATGATTACTTTCTTTGACCTGTACACTGTCAGTGTCTTGTAAAGATTATAGAAATATTTTAAGATTTTAGAGCTCTGTAATTTATTTTTCTTCTTTTTTTCTTAATTCAGTTTCTGGTCTTATGTTTTAAATTATATTACATGAGATATTTTTTAGATAAATGAAACATGAAAAATATTTAAGATTTTTAGATTTATTCAAGTATTTTAAGGAGAGTATTTAAAATATTCAATACTATTACTTTAGTATAAAATTACTCTTTTTTTTTGTGTGTGTGTGTGGTTTTGGGGAATGAACCCAGGGCCATGTGCATATGAGGCAAACACTCTACCAACTGAGCTGCATCCCCAGCCCCTAACATAAAATTAATATAAATTATTATGCTTTAAACTCTCAGAATCAGTAATAACATATGGGTAGATGGCATTAGGATGAATGGCAGACAATTGTAAATCATATAATGAATTTGTGAGTATTCCCATGGTACTTAGCCACAGGAATGTGGTTATATTCTGTCATTAAAAATCTAGGAAATATTCTCTCCAATCCCCCAGCAGAGTATTTTGTGCAATATCCTCTGGAGTAGGTTAATTTCCTATGCTAGGGATTATTTCTTCTAGGAAGTGGCAGCTATGTGTCAGATTTCTATATTGAAATCTTTAGTATCAGACACCTTTGGAAAGAAGCACTAGTATTTATTTTAAAGGGTGTTTTCCTAACCCTTTATTGTCCATCATTTGAATAATAGTCTATTCTGAATGTAGCAGCCAAGGCCATCCTATCAAAACGTGTCAGATCATGTCATTCCTCTGCTCAAAAGTTTCTGGTTTCTGCCATCTCAGAGTAAAAGTGAAAAGTATATCCCCTACCCACACCCTACTCTCTCCCTTACCCACTTCTCCCAAGTTACCCCAGAATTCTAGCTGTTACTTTTACATGTCAGATGTGTTCTTCCTAAGGACCTTTACATTTATCATTTTGCCTGGAATTTTCCTTTTTCATATATTAATACTCCTCAAATATCACCTTCTCTGTGAGATGATCTTAATTGTTAATGTCCCTTCCCATTATTAGTAGCACTGCCATTTTCCTTTACCCTGCTTTAAAAAATTTTTAATAGCACTTATCATCTTCTAGCATATGAAATAATCTACTTCCCTTGCTAGAAAGGAAACTCCATAAGGAACTGTGAGGGCTGAATTTGTTCTTTTTCTTCTGTGTTCCCAGCTCTAGAATAGTGCCTAACAAATATTTGATTAAGACTTGTTGAATGAAGATGCCTTAGATATCTTTTGAAAAATGTATGTAGGATACGTTTTCCTAATTATCAGGAGCTTTATTGGATTCTTCCTTATGTGGCTTTAATATTCTTCGGAATTGACATTCCTGAACTTTTTAAAGTTGATAAAACTGAGTGTATATGCCACCCATCTCCTGCCAAGCTAAAATAATTTTCAGTGAAAGCTGGGAATTGGGAGTAATTGTAGTAAAACTTGAATTTCATCTGCAGTATGTCAGGAATGGCTTCTGTCTAAGATCATGTTGCACATTTCCCTTTTTGTTTATGTTGTTGCTGGGACAGGGGTCCTAAGGAGGTTTCTGAAAAGAGAGACAGACCTTAACTCAGGCCCTGAGGGTCCTTGACATCATTGCAAAAGGAATTTAAGGATCAAAGTGAGGCACAGATTGAATTTATTGGAAGAAAGCAGTAGACCCCCTGAGAGACATGGTGGAACGTGGGCATGAGAGAGGAACATGCTAGCTATGTCTTAGCTAGGTATATTTACACACATAAGGTCAATAGTACAGGGACATCATCTAAGAGAGTGTTTTTAGTTTTCCTTTGTGTTGGTGACTCGACATGTTAACCATTACTGGGATGGTGGTCATTTATTGACATGTTGACCATTAATGAAACAGGCTTTTCCTTCCTTTGTTTTTTGATGTATTTTACTTTGTGAATTTAAACAGTACTATGCTGGTATACCCATAGACAAGGCCTAATAATTGATTTATTAGTGCTGTTTTTGATCAAGGTATATGAAAGGCTCCTTTAAATCTGGTCTTTTAATCTGTGTGAAAGTGAACTTTAAATCTGGACTTTAAATCACAGGCACTCTTTTTTGTCCCGCATGCCTTCTTTCTCCCTATTCTTATGTCTTCTATCCTACCTCAATATAATTATAAGAAAGAGGCGGGAGAGGAGAGCACAGTTAAACCGTTCCTTATTCGCTTATTATGTAAACTTGGTATGTTTTTCTTTAAATCAGGGCTTACATTTTTATTTAACACTGATTTAAATTTCAAGTTTTCTGATCTCCTAGAGTATCTTTGAGTTGTATTGTGAACCATTTGAGCTTGTAACCCCTCATATTTCATAATCCTTTGAAAAAACCAAATTTAGCTAAATTGATCCTGACCATAATCTTGGGTTCTCCAACTTGGATTGTTAACTTTCTTAGCTTTACTTATATGATTATCTCAAATCAACTATAATAATTGACAGATTGTGGCAATGAGAGATAGTTATTAGTATTTTATTTTACCTCTATGTCTGAAGAACACCTGGATCATCCTTACTTCTGGTTTTAGTGGGCAAAGGTTGGTCTTCAGCTGAGATTTTTTGAGAGGTCTACTTAATGTAGTTAATAAGATTTGTTGTTGTTGTTTTTGGTACCAAGGATTGAATCAGGGGCACTTACCACTGAACCACATCCCAGCCTTTTTTTTTTTTTTTGGGTATTTTATTTAGTATAGATAGGGTCTCACTAAATTGCTTTGGCCCTCACCAAGTTTCTGAGGCTGGCTTTGAACTTTTGATCCTCCTGCCTCAGCCTCTGGAGCTGCTGGGATTACAGGTGTGCGCCAGATTTTTTTACACAGAAAAATTTTTGTTGACTATGATAGGTTGACTTCATGGTGTAATATAAATAGAAATCTCCCAGATAAATTAATTTTTAGAGAAATGACATTGGAAGTAACTTCTCCTAGCTATTAATCATATGCTTTAATTTAAAATTGGAATTTATCTGTATTTATTAGTTTATTATGATTTTTTCTTCTTGTTTTCCTTAGGATATTAGCTGCAATGAGATTCAGGTCCTTCCCCAACAAATGGGAAAATTACATTCCCTTAGAGAGCTAAATATAAGAAGAAATAATCTTCATGTATTGCCAGATGGTAAGATGTTCACTATTTTTACTCACATGAATTAGAGAATAACTGTGTAGAATTTAACTTAATTATTTTCATTTCTGAACAGAATTAGGAGATCTTCCCTTAGTCAAGCTGGATTTCTCTTGTAATAAAGTGACCGAAATTCCAGTTTGTTACAGGAAGCTGCATCATTTACAAGTAATAATTTTGGATAACAATCCATTGCAAGTACCACCAGCACAGGTCTGTAATAAAAATATGATACTTGTTTCTTCTCATTTTTGTTTTCTTCTCATTTTGTTCATAATTTTTATCTGCTTATTAAGTTTAAAAAACACCAAAATGAGCCAATTTTGTTGTTTAGATACTATTATCTAAAGGAGATTTTCTAAGATGATATTTTTTTCTACTTTGGTAGAAGTTTTAGTGTAGGCTGTAGAATAGCATTTGGAAAACTCAGACATCAGCTTTCTGCTTATAAACTGTTAATTCTGTTTGTTAATGTTGTTTTGCAAAACAGACCTCGAAATCTCTCTTCCTATTTCATACTCAGGTATGTATCTGCTTGGGATTTATTGTGGGATGAATTGTAGCACATTCTTGGCACCGAGAGATGAAATCGTAACAGAAAGAACAAGATACAAGTGAAAAAATTAATTCTGGCCTTTAGTTTAATGAAGATTAAGTCCATGTAGAGTCCACTAAAATGATAAAGAAAAAGCTAAGGCATAAATCCAGAAGGATGAAGAGTATGAAAGGGAACAGTGGAGAAGAGATGTCAACAGAGTTTTGGAAAATGAAAAATAGATGGAACAGTGGTGCCTAGCGCCTCTTATGCTGCATGAGTATCTGTCTGCAGAGCAGATGGCAGTGAAAGAACAGCCCACACTACCTTCAAGCTATGTGCCCTGGCTCAGGGTTTGCAATTTTCTTCCTACAGAGGTATATTCCATTTATTCCAAAGGGCGTATCTTTTCTAATTCAAATAGCTGGGGTCCTGGTAGTAGCTGTCTTAGCAAATGGGGGAAAACTGTGACTGTGTCAGCTGTCGGGGAAATCAGCAAGAAGCAGGTTGATTTACTGTGCAAACCTGGAAGTGGCACAAGTATTGATCATAACATGTAACTCTGAATATAGGATGAGGGACTGAATGTCTAAGGCAGTGATCTCCAGTAGAACTTTCTGAATGATGGAAATGTTCTGTAATCTGTGCTATTCAGTACTGTAACCACTTGCTACAAGTGGATTTTTAAAAAATACTTTGTTTTGTTTTTGGTGCTGGTATTAGATTTAGGCCCTTGCACGTGCTAAGCATGTACTCTGACACTGAATGATTGGAATATGACTAACGTCACTAAGGAACCAAATTTGTACTTATTTCATTTTGATTTATTTAGTTGGAATTTCATTAGCTACATGTGGCTAGTGGCTACTATATTTTACACCACAGGTCTAAAATTTACACCCTCAGATTCTTGACCTTAGTCCCATAACTACATGACTACCCCTCACTTGCCGCAGCAGAAGTCTAGAATTTACCTTGAGCAGGTAGATCCTTAGATATTTTTCCTTAGTGCAGAGGCCAAATGATTCACTCCTTCCCTCAGCAGAAGCCTGAAATTTGTATAATATTTAGAAAAATGTTGCCCATTATTGCTTTCCATGGTGATTGAAATGTTCTGTATTTGTACTGTCCAATATGGTAGCCACCGTGACAATTGAGTATTTGCAAGTATATAGAGTGACAGAAAACTGAATTTTTAGTTTTATTTCAATTTGATTTAAATTTGAATAGCCACATGTGGCTAGTAGCTACCATATTGGATAGCACAACTATTAAGAAAACCAGAGTCAGTGGCACCAAGTGTTACCAACCCCGAAAATCATATTTACGTGCCTGATATGCAGCAAACATTGAATACTAGTGCTTGGAGTAGAGAAAGTTTAATCAAGAATGTACAAACCCAAAGGTTGGTGAACAGGACCTCAAATTCCTCTTTTCCCTAGCAAGCACGATTATGGGATATTTAAGGGAGAAGGACACAGAAGGTGGAGCCCAGGGAAGAAGTTGATAGTTTTAGAAGTTTTTAATAAAATCAAGAATTTTAGACTTCTTTTAAAAAATATTTTTATTAGTTATTGATGGACCTTTATTTATTTATATGTGGTGCTGAGACTCAAACCCAGTGCCTTGCACATGCTAGGCAAGCACTCTACCACTGAGCCACAATCACAGCCCCAAAGTTTTAGACTTCTTGGTGGATCATCTGGTGGATCATTGAGCAACCTATGTTTCTGCAAATCAAGTTTGTAAATCAGACTATGACGTCCTTCCTTCATTCTCTGTAGCAAAGATAACAAAGTTAGCAATTGATAGTTATAGGAATGGGAATAGGGGGTCTGGTCAGATTGACCAGAGGAAGGAAAGTGTGTGCTCCACTTGGCTTTTTAAAATTTGATCCAAGGAGGGTAGAATCCTATAAGTGAAAAAAAAAAGTTACTAATTTTGTTATGGGGACTCAGTCATACAGGTACAGCTATAGGCAGAAGTGAGACCCTATGCTGAAAACAGTGAATGCTTGCATGCTAAATGTCAGGACCCTACAGTAGACTTCAACTACTTGGATCCTGGAATGCCCAGAGCCTGTCTTGGGTATTTGAGTCAGGACTGAAACATTTCTTCTGTAGTAAACCGATTGAACCAGGAGAAAAGACTTATCTATACACTGATCTTTTAGTGTTACCTGATGAAATGACCAGTCCCCGTTTGATTACCAGATAGATGGAAGCTTACAAGTAAATTTCCCCCATGTACCTGGAGCTTCCAGTTGGCTTTTTAATGCTTCGCTCTTGAAAATGAACAGATAGCCAAAGATCACTAAACGTTTCAGGAATAATTTCAAAGATGAAAGATAGACCAAAACACTGAAAGCCTTCCACTGAAGCAAATGAGGACTTATTAAATTTTTTTGCATTGTAGATATCCAGAAATATTTGTTAACCATATATCCTGTGAGGGGTTAATATCTAAATTATATAAGGAATTTAAGTAACAGTAGGAGGAAAAAAAACAATTTAAAAATGGGCAAAGGATGTGAATAGATTTTTTTTTTCTAAAGGAGACATGCAAATGGACAAGAACTATATGAAAAGATTCTCAGTATCATTAATCATCAAGGAAATGCCACCACAATGAGATATTTCCTTACACCTGTTAGGATGGCTTTTACTGAAAGTCCAAAGATAGCAAATGTTAGTGAGGATATAATGAAAAGGGCATCCTTGTACAGTATTGTAGGATTATAAAATGATACAGCTATTATTGAAAATAGTATGGAGCTTCCTCAAAAAGTTAAAAATAGAACTACCATGTGATCTTACAACCCCATTTCTAGGTATATAATTTCAAGTGATAGAAAAAAAGTATTTTTCTTATTCAAATTACCAATGCAGATTATTTAACTTCTGCTTACCAAATTGTGGGGGGGTTTCTCACCACAGACACTGACTGGGTGTCCTATAATTCAATTCAATTCAATTCTGATACTATCTATCTGGAGATAGCTTTAGATCCCATTGGTCTCAATCCCACTCGACTGTGCACCTATACTTCTGACCCACTTGTTATAAGTCCATTTTCCATGACCCCCTTCTCAGATTTGATTGATTTTTTTAAAAGTGATTCTTAGAACTCAGGGAAAGACTTTACTTATTATTGCTGGTTTATTATAAAAAAATTTCAAAGGATACAAATGAACAGTGAGAGAGAAGAAGTGCATAGGGCAAGGTATATGTGAAGCTTCCATGTTCTCTCCGAATGGATGACCCTCCAGATATCTCCACATATTCAACATTCTGGAAGCTTTCTGAACCCTGTATTTGTTATGGAAGCTTAAATGTGTAGTCATGATTGGTTAAGTCATTGGCCATTGGTGATCAACTCATCTTTAATCCCCTCTCATTTCTCCCTCTCCCCTTGCTGGTGATGGGTGGTGATGGGGTGGGGCTGGAAATTCCAACTCTAATCACATGGTTGTTTCCCCTGGCTACCAACCCCTTATTCTATGATTCTCTCCAAGGTTCTCTCATGCCATAGGACAGGACACTTAAGAAATTCTGTAAAGGTTTTAGGAACTGTGAGCCAGAAAATAGGAATAAGGCCAGGCATTGTGATCCACACCTGTAATCCCAGAGACTTGGGAGGCTGAGGCAGGAGGGTCACGAGTTCAAAGCCAGCCTCAGCAACTTAGTGAGGCTCTAATCAATTCAGAGACCCTGTCTCAAAATAAAATATAAAAAATGGCTGGGGATGTGGCTCAAGTGTTCGAGTGCCCCTGAGTTCAATCCCTGGTACCCCCACCTCAAAAAAAGAAAATAAAATAGGAATAAGGCTAACTATTTCTCATAAATCACAATATTCAAAAGAAATAGTTATTTATATCCCCATATTCATTGAAGCATTATTCACAATAGTAAAGATATGGATATGATAGGGATAAGATAGGGATATGATTCTGCCCTCAAAAAGAAGGAAATCCTGCCATTTGCAACCACATGGATGAATTTTGAGGACATTATGCTAAGTGAAATAAGCCAAACATTGACGAATACTGGATACCCTCCTTATATAAGGAATCATCAAAAAGCAAGGTGAACTCAAAGTGGCAGAGAGTAAAATGGTTACAAAGGGCTGGGAGATGGAGAAAAGGGGAGATAAGAATCAAGTGATACTATTCTTCAGTAGTTAAAAATGAATAAGTACTATAGGCCTAATGTGTAATCTGATGATTGTAGTCAATAATGCTGTATTATAAACTTTTAATTTGCTGAGAGAGTAGCCCTCAAGTGTTCTCACAATATATGCAATAAAATAATTATGTGAGGTGTTGGGTATGTTAGTTTTGTTTCAGTAAATTCACACTGTTTACATAAATCAAAACATCACATTATGCACTAAGATATATTAAGTTTTTATTTGTCATTCATACTTCAGTAAAACCAGGGTGGGGGCAATAAAGAAGGGAAATTTGGAACACATTTATGTGACACAGTCTGTATCTCCCCATAATTTTTGTCATCAAAAAGAAATCTGGTAAATGGAGATTATTGAAAGATTTAAGAGCCATTAATAATGAGATGGTTATTATGGGACCTGCTCAATCGGGGATTCCTCAATTGTCTGCTTTGCCAAAAACCTGGTATGTTTTAGTTATAGATATTAAAGATTGTTTTTTTTTTTTTCAAATCCAATTCATCCTGAGGATAGTCCACGTTTTGCATTTACTATCCCTGCACTGAATCATGAAGGTCCTGATCAGAGATATGAATGGAAAGTACTCCCTCAAGGGATGGCTAACAGCCCAACTATGTGTCAAATTTATGTTAACAAAGTAATCCAGCCACTTAGAAATCAAAATCCTGAACTACAAATATTTCACTATATGGATGATGTATTATTAGCACACAAAGATAAAAACACATTGCTAGAATGTTATGCCACACTTACAAACTTATTAAAAAATTGTAATCTAGAGATAGCAATAGATAAAGTACAATTAAATTTTCCAATTAATTATTTAGGAGTTCTATTATTCTCAACCATGGTCCGTCCACCAAAAATTCAAATACGAGTAGATCAACTCAAATCACTTAACGACTTTCAGAAGTTATTAGGAGACGTAAATTGGATAAGGCCGATTGGCTGGGTCGCGTGGGCAGAGCCAAAAGAGTCCCCCAATGAGCAGCTCCGTGGTCTGAAAGGGCGGGGAAACAGCCCAATGAGCATCACAGCAAAGGAGCCAATCAGCTGGCAGCTGGAAGTTTGCTGGGGCCCATGTGAGCCAATCATTAGCTGGCAGCTGGAAGTTTGCTGGGGCCCCTTTGGCTGTGGCTCTCAACATTCATGGGTGTGGTGATCAGAATAATTTCTTAGCAGCAGCTCAGAAAACTAGGAGACATTAAAATTATGTTTTCAAAGACTGAGAGAATAACTCCAACTTTCTACATTCAAACTGTCAATCAGATGTTAGGTAGAAAAATATTTCAAACATGCAAAGTCTCAGACATTTTAATTCCCATGCTACCATTCTTAGGAAGTAGCAGGATGTGCTATGCCAAAATGAGGGAGTAACCTAAAACAGGAATTTCTCACATCTAAGATTGACAGGTATCAGTCTTAGGCCTAGAGAGCAGCCAGTCAGTTTGAAGAAGGGGAATTGACCACCTCAAAAATGGGAAGAAAGGCTGGGCACATGCCTGTAATCCCAGTGATTTGAGGCAAGAAGATTGCAAGGTCTAGGCTGGCCTCAGCAACTTAGTAAGATCCTCAACAATTTAGTGGGATACTATTTAGCACACTTTAATTGGTAATGTATTTATATCCTAATAACTCCTTTTTATTTTCCTTTCAAATGAATTTTTTTCAGTAATGAATCAGACCTAGTATCTATGAGAATTACCTAAAACATCTTTTACTTGGAATTATAATTTTCTTTCTTTTTTGAAGGGGGGGGGCGGTTACCAGGGATTGAACTCAGGGGCACTGGACCACTGAGCCACATCCCCAGCCCTATTTTGTATTTTATTTAGAGACAGGGCCTCACTGAGTTGCTTAGTGCCCTGCTTTTTGCTGAGGCTGGCTTTGAACTCGTGATTCTCCTGCATCAGCCTCCCAAGCACCTGGGATTACAGGCTTGCACCACCATGCCCCACTTTTTTTTTTTCTTTTTGATACTGGAAATTGAACTTGGATGCTTTATCGGTGAGCCACAACCCCACCCTTTTTTGTTTTTATTTGGTGACAGGGTCTTGCTAAGTTGCCCAGACTGGCTTCAACCTTTCAATGATCCTCCTGCCTCAGCCTCCTGAGTTGCTGGGATTATAGGCATGTGCCACCATGCCTGGTATAATTTTTATTTTTATTTTTTTTGGTTACCAGGTATTGAACCCAGGGGTGCTTAACCACTGGACCACATCACTAGCCCTTTTTATTTTGAATTTTTTTGAGATAGGGTCTCATTAAGTTGCTTAGAGCCTTACTAAATTGCTGAGGCTGGCTTGGGACTCGTGATTCTCCTGCATTAGTCTCCCCAACCACTGGGACTACAGGCATGTGCCACTGCTCCAGCTATGTAGTTGTCTTTGTTGATTTCTTTCTTTTTTATTTGTTATTTTTAGCAGTACAATGTATTTTGGCATATCATACATACATGGAATATAATTTCCCATTCTTGTGGTTGTATATGATGTGGTGTTACAATGGTCATATATTTATATATGAACATAGGAGATTTATGTTTAATTTATTCTACTGTTTTTCCCATTCCCATCCCTCTTCCTTCCTCCCATTCCTCCCTGTCCAGTTCAGTGAACCTCCACTCCTCTCTCTCCTCTATTATGAGTCAGCATCCTCATATTAGAGAGAACATTCAGCCTTTGGTTTTTTGGGATTGGCTTATTTCCCTTAGCATGATAGTCACCAGTTCCATCCATTTACTGGCAAATGAGATTTTATTCTTCTTTATGGCCGAGTAATATTCCATTGTGTATATGTACCACTTTGTTGATTATTTTTGCATGTGAGGTAAGGTTATGTGAACCCATCAAACAAGATATTTTTATTAAAAATTTTGGGAAATATTTATTTGATGTCACTCATAATGACTGTAAATAAATAACCTTTGTAAAGATTACTTACAATTTCTTTGCTTCTCATTTTCCATCAGTTTTACACAAAATACCTTCTTTCACATAGTTTTTTTTACCCCTTGTTATTTCTTTCCTTCATAACTAATAAAAAATAATTTTTCAATTGAACTGACCAATGTTTTTTTTTTTAATTTTATTCTAATCAATCTTATCATTATACCTTTCAACAAATTCACTTTCTCTTTATTTACATTATTTTTATTTTAGTTTTCTTTCAGTGTTCATACCAAACATCTTTGTGGTTCTTATGAGATTACCTTAAAAATTATATATATATATATGTATATATATATATATATTTTGCTCTGTTATCACCAAATCAGTGAATAGTTTGTTTCTTTTTCTTCTTTTTCTAATAAGGGCAACTTTCATGTGTTGTCAATTTTTATATCGTTTAGTGGTTTGTACATTCTGCTTTTAACGAGAAAGCTTGAGTAAATTATAGAAAAATTAACTTTTTTGATAAGAACAGAGATATCAATAGCATTTAATTGGTGTCAGTATTGTTCAATTTTTCCATGTAATGTTAGATGTACAAACTCTTTAAATATGCAAAGTATCAATTAAGATTATTATATCATAACATAATTTGACATTATTAAAATAAATAACTTGATAATTCCCATTTATATTTTTGAGCTGTATAATAAATACATCTCTTTTTTTTTTTTTTTTTTAACAGATATGTTTAAAGGGTAAAGTACACATATTTAAGTACTTACATATCCAAGCATGTTGTAGAATGGATAAGAAACCAGATTCCCTGGATCTTCCATCATTGAGTAAAAGAATGCCCTCTCAGCCTCTCACAGACAGGTAATATAATGTTTTTATAGTCTCTTTTTGTTTTCACTTTTTTTTAAAGATATTTATTAATCTTAAGTGTACTGAGTATATTTAGGCTGATTGGCCCAGTGGTAAAATCAGTATTTCTGAAGCTAAATATCACCATCAGAGAATGAACTTCTAAGATACTAGAATAAATCTGAGATTTTCTCAGATAATTATTATTATTTTAGCAGTGAAAATGTAAACATTTGACATTATATTGCAGAATCACCAATTTCTCAGCTATAACAACTGTTAATTTACTTTTGTGATTTCTGTATTCTACATTTGTAATAGCAAATACAATTTTACTTCAAACTGAGTTTGGTGGAAGAGCATGGTGTTTTTTCTTTTTGTCATATTCTTTTGTGTGTGTGTGTGTGTGTATGATGCTGGGGATGGAACTCAGGGTCTTGCGCATACTAGGCAAGTGCTCTACTACTGGGCTACATCCTCATCCCCTTTGTTATATTCTTTAGGACTGATCAAGGATGATATGTCATTGACATTTCTTATGATTTTGATGATTTCCTTATGAGATTTTGAAATGGTAAATTATATTTGTTTATAATCCGTCCTTTCAAGATGCAGGTTAGTCTGAAAGATTTTATGAAAATATAATTCGGGCTGGGATGTAGCTCAGTGGCAAAGTGTTTGCCTTGCATTCACAAAGCCCTGGGTTTGACCTCCAGTTCCCCCCCAAAAAAAGAACCCCACCAAGAAAATATAATTCTATGCAGTGATATGGAATATAACTTGGAATGGGGTGAGACTACAGAAAGAGAGAATATGCCCCTGACTAAAGTATTTAAAGGTTTGTCTTTGCATATGTGATAAAGTTTAGATTGCTTGGAATGGCAGTATCCAAAATACTATTGGTAACAGTACAAGTTCTTAAATTCCAAATAGGACCTTTTTCCTTGACTATTTCTCTTGCTTGTGTAGTGTTAAATATCTAAACATTAGACTTAGGGGGCTGGGGATATAGCTCAGTTGGTAGAGTGCTTGCCTCGCATGCATAAGGCCCTGGGTTCAATTCCCAGCACCGCCAAAAAAAAAAAAAAATTAGTACCTAAAGATTATTTTGCTTAATATTATGAACACTATTGGACCAAACAAGTCTATAAAAATTAAAGTTAATACCTATTCTAATCTCTATTAATATGCATTATTTTAAAATGAATTTAGTAGTGGCATTCACTGATTCAGTCATTTATATTACAAATACCTTTTGAATGCCTACTGGTAGATTTTAGGGTATGTTTTATTGAGTGCCATTGTATGTTGGTCTTGCACCTCATGGAGCCTACAATCTTGTAGAGAATGAATCAGTGAGTAAATGTAAAGTACAGTTTCTATCCACATATCGCTTAAGCACTATCATAAAGTTGGAACAATGGTAAGATGAACCATAATAAATCAAGGACCATTTGTATAAGTGCATGCCATTTGCTCTGGTTTGAATATGTTTCCCAAAGTTCATGTATTAAAAACTTAATCCCCAATACAACAGTGTTGGGGGGCAGGGCCTAATAGAAGGTATTAAGGGCATGACAGCTCCCAGACACTTCACTGTGAGGGTGGACAACCAATATGCTACCATGGGCTGTGTTGCTAAACTATGATGTTCAGTAGGTTCGGTGTGTTAAGTACATTTTCAAATTAAAATATTTTAACTCATGATGTGTTTATTGGAACTTAATACCAACATTAATCAAGGAGCATCTATACATATGTACATATGTATAAATTTTCAAATCATAGTGCTATGAAGGAAAGGGCCATATTTCAAGAGTGTGGTCAGGGAATGTCTCTTTGGGAAGATGAAGTTTTAAGTCAAGATCCTAATGAAGAGGGCTGGGGATGTGGCTCAAGCGGTAGCTCGCTCGCCTGGCATGCGTGCGGCCCAGGTTCGATCCTCAGCACCACATACAAACAAAGATGTTGTGTCCGCCAATAACTAAAAAATAAATATTAAAAAAATTCTCTCTCTCTCTCTCTCCTCTCTCACTCTCTCTTTAAAAAAAAAAAAAAAAAGATCCTAATGAAGAAATCCAGCCATGTGAAGAGTAAGGGGGAAAGCAACTCAGGCAGAAAAAAATGACCTGTGTCTTCCCTTAGGTTGGGAAGGAACTTAGTGTATTCAGAGGAAGCCAGAATGATTAGTAGAGCGACTGAAAGGTAGAGTGGTAAAAATTGATTATGGAGAGGTAGTCCAGGCTCAGGTCATGTGGGGGCTTTGTAGTCTGTGGCAAGAAGTTTGAATTTTATTTAAAATACAAAGGGAAGTCATTGAACAGTATAAAGTATTGATCTGATTTGTTTCAACTAATTTGACTTTTAGAAGAATAGACTGGAAGTGAGCAGAAGTGGAAGCACAAAAATCAGTTTATATTGTTGCAATACTGCCCAGAGATCAAGAGATCTTTTTATTTGTTAGAGTTTTTTTTTTTAGTTGTAGATAGACATGATACCTTTATTTTATTTATTTATTTTTATGTAGTGGTAAGGATCAAACCCAGGGCCTTGCACGTGGTAGGTGAGTGCTCTACCACTGAGCCACAACCCCCAGCCCTGATTAATTTTAATAATATATTCTATTTAACCCAGTATATCAAATACTACCATTTAAATCTTTAATTAATATACAAAATTAGTGAAATATTTTACATGCTTATTTTTATATGAAATCTTTGAAATGTGGTGTATACTTGATATTTATCATGTGTCTCAATTTGGACTAGCCACACATCAAGTGCTAAATACCCATATATGGTTAGTAGTCACTTACTATATTGGACAGTGCAGATCTATAGAGTTGATTGTCAGGTCTCATGGGGCAGCTAGCACCCTGCCAGGGTAGTTTCCTGCTCAGAAGGTTGTGAGCCACCTGAGAAAATGAAAGTCTGAAATAGATAGTAAAGAAATAAGGAGACAGGGGCCTGGGGCTGTGGCTCAGTGGTAGCGCACTTGCCTGGCATGTGTGAGGCACTGGATTCAATTCTCAGTACCACATATAAATAAATAAAATAAAGGTCTATCAACAACTAAGAGAGAGAGAGAGAGAGAGAGAGAGAGAGAGAGAGAGAGAGAGAGAACGCGAGAGAGAGCCAGAAATCAGATTTAAAGAGAAAGCAGAACTCCTGATAGATCCTTCAGTCCTGGTGGAAGCTAGAACTGAACAACTAGAAAGTGGCTCTGGTTCTTTATTTAAGGGAGAGTACATCAAAGGCAGGGATAAGGTTTTAGTGGGAGTAGTCTTGCTGCAAACAGGTTGATTGGCATCTTGACAAGCTATATCCATCTCTGAGAGGCTGTGTGGCTGTGTGACTCCAGCTGGTCACCCCAACTCCAGTGCAGTGCTGATCCTAGCAGAGCTACGTAGGATATCACAGGTACTGGGTGATCTCAAACCAGCAGGAGTGCCGCTGGGAGTTCCCAGATACCAGACTTTCCTACCACCTGGCTTCCATGTTGATTTGTTTCATGCACAGTTCATGGATGGCTTCCAGCAGTCAGGTGTGTTAATCTCCCACTAATAGCCTGTATTGAACTATTTGGAAAATTATTATATGTGCTTTTACTTTCATATACAGGTTTGTGGCTATATGGTTCTCACTACTTAAAATGCCTTCCCATGCCTTATCTATTTTGTAAACTCTTTGCTCTACATGAATAGGCATTACAATAGTTACATATACAGTATTAGCTTTTGGGATCAGACATAAAGATAGCTTTAAAGGTCTTTTTTGACTCTTAACAACTGTATGTCTTAATGTCTCTGGTCCTTAGTTTTTTAATATGTAAAAATAAAATAATCACACAAATGCTATTAGGATTAAATTAAATAATGTATATAGAGTACTTAGCACAATGCATTATTTATAATATTTTCTCAACAAATAGCTTATTATCATTGTCATCTATTACAAATGCATGTATATGTTTGTACATAGATTTAATATTGTAGAGTCAGCTCTAATAATGGTTTAACATCTTAAATCTTCTCTGGCTTTGTATAGTTTATTTAAAATCTCTGAGCCTGTTTCCTTATCTAAAATGTTAACCATACCCACTTCATAAGGTGGTTATGTGAATTAAATGTGTACTTTGCAACCAGTTCAACAAATGATTATCAGTAAATGTTAGAGTTTTCCCCTTTAAAAGTTGAATTTTATAAGCTTTATTATTCTCATTTGTACAAAGAAGCAACTTTAAAAATATGGACTATGTATGAAATATGAGGTACAGCTCGCCCAGTTCCTAACACAGTGTAGACATTCAGCAAATGCTAGCAATTTGCTAAGTTTAAGCTCAAATACCTCTTTCTTGGGTAAAGCCTTTCCTAACCTTACCAAGGAGAATTAGTTGATCTCTCTTTTTTCTCCTGGCACTTTAATTTACCTCTGTCATAGGCTTCATTAACATATAAACAGACTCATTTCCCTTCTGGGCTGAGAGCCCTTTGAAGGCAAACTTTTTGTTCATCTCATTTTATCTCAAACATTAAGCACAGTGCCTGATACTTTGTAGATGCTTCCCTAAGTTTATTGATATACGTCTGAAAAGACAAAAATAAATTTTTGTTTTTGTAAGCATGAAACTGAAATTAAAGGAGGAATTTAAGCGTACCAGTTGATATCAGAGACTTTAGTGCTAGGTAATCTGGGGATCAGATTTACACATGGTTTGCAAGTTGGGTGTCCTTGGGTAAATTACCCCATTTTTACCCCAGCCTTAGTTTCCTCACTTATCTGCTTGAGTTTTCACAAGAAATATATATTTTTTAATATTTATTTTTTAGTTGGATACAATATCTTTATTTTATTTATTTATTTTTATGTGATGCTGAGGATCGAACCCAGGGTCTCGCATGTGCTAGGCGAGTGCTCTGCCACTTAGCCACAACCCCAGCCCCCCACAAGAAATATTAAAGGTATTATACACTTAGCCCAGTTCCTACCACAAGATAAGCAATCATTATATATTTTGTATTATCTAAGGAAGTTTTAGATCAAGTGTGCATTATCTATTTGAGAACAAAATCCTAACTGTCTTTAGTATTTCTATTTTCATAGTATGGAAGATTTTTATCCAAATAAAAATCATGGCCCTGACTCTGGAATTGGAAGTGATAATGGAGAGAAACGATTGTCTACAACAGAAGTGAGTCTTTTCCATCGCTGATCTGTTTTGTTTTACAGTTTTATTAGAACTCTGAGATGGAGATATTTGCACACATTTGACTTTATTTGAAAATATGATCATTATTTCAAATGAAAAAAAGTACATACTGATTATTAAAGCAGACGTCAACTTTAGCTTATTAATTTTTTATCTGAAAACTGGAGAAGTAAAGTGATTATTTTATAATTTGCATGCTTGATTAAAGCAATATAACCTTTGTCGTGTGTTTCAAATGCCTCTTTTTTTCTTTTTGTTTTGGGTACTGGGAATTGAACTCAGGAGCACTTGACCACTGAGCCACATCCCCAGCCCTATTCTGTATTTTATTTAGAGACAGGGTCTCACTGAGTTGCTTTAGCACCTCACTAAATTGCTGAGGCTGGCTTTGAACTCGTGATGCTCCTGTCTTAGCCTTGTAAGCCGCTAGGATTACAAGCCTGCACCTCCATGCCTGGCTGCCTATATATATATATACACACACACACATATATGTGTGTATATATTTAGTTGTAGATGGACACACAATATCTTTGTTTATTAATTTTTTGTATGTTGTGCTGAGGATCAAACCAGTGCCTCACACATGCTAGGCAAGCATTCTACCACTGAGCTACAGCCTCAGTCCCTCAAATGCCTCTTTTTGTATTTTGTGCTCATTTCTTTTCAGCCATCAGATGATGATACAATCAGCCTTCACTCTCAAGTTTCAGAATCAAATAGAGAGCAGACATCAAGAAATGAGAGTCACACAATAGGAAGCAAGCCTGATTCTCAGAAAGGTAATTCATGTGGTGTCTGCTATTTTATGTCATGTGTATATCTCTTATTAAAAGTGAGCCTTTTATTAAAAATGGACTTTGAAAATTTATCATGTCTTTAGCTAACTCTTATACTAAGAAAATAAACTTTATTCTAAGCACTATAGTGTCAGAGCATTTAGTATGTATTTTAAAATAAATATCAATCTATACTTAGACCAGGAGGTGTATGATTTTATTGACCCCAACACAGAAGATGTAGCAGTTCCTGAACAAGGAGATACACATATTGGATCATTTGTCTCTTTGCTGAAGGTAAATAAGACTGTGAATAGATTACATGTTCTCCTTCATCTTACATAAGTGGACCATACAATTTAAAGTGATAATTTTCTTTCATATAAGGGGAAAGAAAAATGCTTTGAAAAATCTCAGAAAAATGAAGAATTGGGAAATGAAAAAAGGTAAGGACACAAATTCTCAAAATGATGTTATTTATAAGTACTTGAACTATTCATTACATATTCCTACTTGAAAGAGCATTCAAAAGAATTTTTGGCCCATTTCTCTGTTATGTTTAGATTGTTAATTTGCAAATATATCATCTATCTGGATTCCTTAAAATTATACTAAAACTTTAGGTTGAAAGTAAGATATACACTACATTTCTGCCCTGAAGGGTAATAATAATGTTTTCTGTTTTATTAATGAGAACTATACTTTCACATACATTGCTTCATTTGAATTCTTTATCCACCTTTTAAAGATAGATGGTATTTGCATTATTTTGCCAATAAGGAAATTGAGTTTGGAACTCCAGTGTGATGTCTTTTGATTTAATCTACTTTCCATTTTGTCACACTGGTTATAGCAATTTTAAGGATATTTATGTTCATATTTTATTAAAATAATTGTGGGGGCTGGGGATGTGGCTCAAATGGTAGCACACTCGCCTGGCATGCGCGGGGCGCTGGGTTCAATCCTCAGCACCACATAAAAATAAAATAAAGATGTTGTGTCCACCGAAAACTAAAAAATAAATATTAGAAAATTCTCTCTCTTTAAAAAAAATAATTGTGGTTTGTATCTTTATCTTTCATTTTATGAAATTATGAAATATGATCTACCACATTTTTTCAGTCATTATTTCAGGTTATTCACATGGTAACAAATACATTAAGAAAGAAGAAAGGAAGGAATGTTTATTGAATGCCTACCATGTTCCAGAATGAGTACTATATGTGCTTTCACACATTTTCCACTTAATCTTCAGTAAAATCCAGCAGGGTAGATATTGATCCCATTTTTACAGATGAGGAAGGTGAAGTTCAGAGGCGTCTTGTTTTGTACCTAAAACTTCTTATGTCCACTAGTAGTTAGGGCATGAACTGAGCTTTCTCTGATCCCCATACTTTTTTCTCTACATTGTGTTTTCTTTTGAGTGACCTCATTAGTAATTTCTTTTGGGGGTATGGGCATAGTGCTGAGGATGGAACCAGGGCCTCACTCATGCTAAGCACATACGCTACCATTGCTACATTCCGAGCCCCTCACTGGTAATTTTTTAGGCAGTTATTAATCCCCTCAAATGCCCTGTAAGGAGGTACATTGCTTTCTTTTTTTTCCTTAAGATTTCATTCTTCTTTTACTTTCTCACATTATCTAATAAGGACAGTTGCCTAAATTTGAGAGTCACCAGTGTCATATCATGTAAGATGTGGTAAAGATTAAGAAAACTCATGGTCTGATAGGATTTAGTAAATTAAATGCTTTTTAATAATATCTTTAATTAATTTATTTTTATGTGGTGCTTAGGATCGAACCCAGGGCCTTGCCCATGCTAGGGAAGCACTCTACTGCTGAGCCACAACCCCAGCCCCAAATTAAATGCTTTTAAGATAAAAGTAACTAGAGTTTAGAGAAAACTTTATTTAAATTTTTTTTTTGTTTTCTTTAAATGATAAAAATGATATATCTTAATTAGCATTTTTCTGGTAAATTTGCAAATCTTATTTGAACTTGTTTTGCATTTCCTTTAAACATTTTACATGGAGGTTTTTTTAAAACCAAAATAAACGAGAGAAGCAGTCTGGCTTAATAAAATGAGAAATTTTCGTGACAGTTTATATTTATTTATAAAGGCAGACCATGTAGAGCTTTGCAGTTACTACACTCAAAACTGAGCAATATGCATTGTTAAATTTCTGTGGCCATTACACATTTCAGAAATTTAAAAATGGTTGTAGACTTCATTATTTGTTGGTCATTAATTATATTAATACAGCTAGTATGCCACATTTCATAATGAGTAGAAAATATAGATTTGTTTTCCTTAGATATTATATATTCTTTTATTTCTTATTTTAGTATTTAAAAAATAAAGAATATAAAGATTTTAGCTTTCACATGGTATTGTAAATAAAAATGTTATCAATTTTTAGAAGTTGACCTAAGATACAGACTGTTTTACTTTGTGGATAACCATGTTTGTGTTATCTTTTAGAGTTGAGAAGGAACAATTACTTGGAGAAGAAGAAGATGATGATGATTTGAAGGAAGTAACTGATTTGAGGAAAATAGCTGCTCAGTTATTGAAGCAAGAACAGAAGAACAGGTATTCCTTACAGTAATGAAATTTAAATAGTCAAATTTTATAATCTTTAAATCAGATCATTTAAAGATTAAAAAATACAGTAAATGAAATTTCAAGTAAACAATAATACCCTTGTAAGATCTATTCCAAGATCTTGAGACTAACTATTAAAAGACAATAGGAAATACTTAAGGAGAAAAATGTAAAATTACAGTACAACTAATAGAATATACTCATGTGGTCACTGTGTTTAATAATTGCTTATATTTATTTTTGTGTGCTGAATCATAATGACTGATTTATTTTTTATACTTATTTTAGCTCACATTAACATTTACATTGTAAACATTTTTTCTTAAATGATTATAAAAAACCCACTTTTTGGGGGGGATATGTATAAACTCCTTAGAATTGAACCAAATCATATAGTGGTTGAGGAAATCACTGTGATGATTTGAGTGCCACAAATTCACTTTTGTCTGCTTCTTGCTCAGCAACTATTTTCCCTTCTACGTAGGCCTTCTATAAATGCATGTTGTTGGCAGTGAGGAGGACATTGTGTGAATGAGTATAAAATCAAAGCAAGTTTATTTTTAATACAGGAAAAGTTTCATGTGTTGGTAAGGGTCAGCTATTTTTACCATCTTCATTTACTGAGAGTATTACATTTATTTGTTTGTTTGTTTATTTAAATTGTTTGGTACTGGGGATTGAACCCAGGGGTGCTTAATCACTGAGCCATAACCCCACCCTTTTTATTTTTATTTTGTTTTGGTACTGGGGATTGAACTCAGGGGGCGCTTGACCACGGAGCCACATCCCCAACCCTATTTTGTATTTTATTTAAGAGTCAGGGTCTCACTGAGTTGCTTAGGGCCTTGCTAAGTTGCTGAGGCTGGCTTTGAATTCAAGATTTTCCTGCCTCAGCCTCTGGAGCTGCTGGAATTACAGGCTATGACACCAAACCTGGCTTAATTTTTTTTATTTTGAGACAGAGTCTCACTAAGTTGCTTAGGGTCTCTCTAAGTTGCTGAGGTTGGCCTCATACTTGCAATCCTCCTGACTCAGCCTCCCAAGTCACTGGTATTACAGGCATGAACCACCATGACCAGCTTGCATTTATAATTTTGAAATAATAAAGATCTGAGTTTTTTGTTTTGTTTTGAGTAAATTAAGATAATTTTGATACATTTAGCCTGGATAATAATAAGTATTTTATGCAACTTGCTCAAGACAATAAATATTTATGGATAATATAACTCTGGTTCGAAGTTTCACATTTAAATATACTGGTATTTGTTTAAATATGCTTTGAAAAATACCATTAAAAGTTATCAAATGACAAATATGTGGTCTTTAGGGGCTACTTTTTAGGGGAAATCTGGATAATGGCCAATAAGATAAATAGCCATTAAACCAAGTTAAGTATCATTTTTGTATAGCTACTGCATGTTATAGATTTAAAAAATCATACTAGAAAATATCATTAATCTTTACCTTATCTATATCTAATGAATCCTCAGTCCCAGTTTATATTTTTCTTGTCCCATAACTTTCTTTCTTTTTTTTTTAAATTTTTTATTGTTGGTTGTTCAAAACATTACAAATTTCTTGATATATCATATTTCACACTTTGATTCAAGTGGGTTATGAACTCCCATTTTTACCCCATATACAGATTGCAGAATTACATCAGTTACACATCCATTGATTTACATATTGCCATACTAGTGTCTGTTGTGTTCTGCTGCCTTTCCTATCCTCTACTATCCCCACTCCCCTCTACTATCCCCCCTCCCCTCCCCTCCCCTCCCCTCCCCTCTTCTCTCTCTTTTTTTTTTTTTTTTAACTGAGCATTGAACCCAGGGACCCTTTACCACTGAGCCATATTCCCAGCCCTTTTTAATTTTTGATTTTGAGACAAGGTCTTACAAAGTTGTCTAGGCTGGCCTTCACTTGTGATACTCCTGCCTTAGCCTCTTGAGTTGCTGGGATTACAGGTGTGCACCACCAAGCCTGGCTACCCCAGTGGTTTAAGAGATTTGATGAGGCTTGCTCCACCTGCTCTGTGAAACTTAAAAATTAGTTGAGTTTTTGTCTCCTCTACCTAGCAGGTGCAGAAGTTGAATTTATCATTATGGGAAGAAAATATTGCTCATTTGCTCATTTATTGATTTGATGGTGGTGCTGAGGATTAGAACTAGGGCCTTGCACAGACTATAGGCAAATATTCTAGCACTGAGCTACATCTCCAGCCCCTTGATATTTTAAGAACCCGCAC
This sequence comes from Marmota monax, assembly GCF_021218885.2. Taxonomy (NCBI): domain Eukaryota; kingdom Metazoa; phylum Chordata; class Mammalia; order Rodentia; family Sciuridae; genus Marmota; species Marmota monax. The sequence goes on along the minus strand of NW_026694552.1, from coordinate 12,964,276 downwards.
TAGTATCTAATTTTCTCATAGTGTTCTGATTTTAACATTGCCATATATAATATTTCTATATTTTTTCATTTCTACTTTTATCATGTTACTTTTACATCTATCCATGTGCTTTAAATTATTCTTTTTAGCTTAGGTACCAACATTGACTGAATAGCTATGTTTCATATGTTTTGTTTTTGTGATAGTTTTGTTAACTAATACAAAATAGCACGTAGCATTGTGCCTTGCACATAGTATGTACTCAGTTTTACTGTTAATGATTAGCTAATCCCTTGAAAATTAAATCAGATTTAGAGCTAGGAGGAGCTATTAATTTAATTACAAATTTTATGTTGTCCCTAAATAACTTCTGTATGCAATAGTGATTTTCAAGCTGTATGCAAAAGTGATCTTTGTCTGATCTGGTTCTCTTCTTCATCATCCATTTTAGATGTTAGCACATCTAAAATGTTATAGATGTTAGCACATGAATATAAGAACTTTTTAGATTATATATTAATATGCAGTATTAATTACAATATTAAAGTAATAATATCTAATTTTTGAAGGCCTTAAAATGTTTACAATAATCTCTTGATGTTTTTCACTGGTATGATTATCTAGCCCTGATATTTATCCCTTAGATTGATCTAAAAGATGCAATGTGTCACACAAAAGCCCTAACTAGCTTTACTAAGAGAGCCCTAAATGGCAGTTAATGGGATTCCTCTACTAAATATAGAGTTAATGCTAATGAGAAAGATATTTTAACTACAGCTCAAGGGGACACCTGTGCCATTAAAAAAACTAAAATGTTGTGCACGTTTCTAACAACTCTGCTAATGTTTCTAAAGCCTTAAATGGCCTCCACTCACAAATCAGTGGCATGTTGGATCCCATCTTAAGCTTTACTTGAGTTACTGTCTTCATGGTTTTCAGACACTGGCTGGGATACTAATTGCTTTTGTGCTAATTGTTTACAAAAAAATAATGCTTTTCTGTCGTTTATTGATGTCCTAGCATGATCCCTGCCCTATGTATGCCTTGTCCAGTCACCCGCCAACTTCCACCATGGACCTCTAGACTGCCCTGATGCTAAATACCCTTGTTGGTCCATGCCCTACCTGATAGAGAACAATCACTTCCCCCCAACTTCGGGTCACTTCCCCCCAACTTTGCCCTCTCAACAGGAAGCAGCCTGGAGATTTTATTGCCCGTATATCCACAGAAAAGGAAGATAGAAATTGACAGTGGGGAAATGTAACAGTGGTCTACCTCATCCTTTGAATATGGCCCTTGCTGCTCTGCAGCTCAGGCTTATTTTAAAATGGAGATATATATATATATATATATATATATATATATATATATATATATATATATATTTTTTTTTTTTTTTTTTTTTTGGTTTCTTTAGTCTTGTTTTCCTCTTCTACCTCTACCCCTCTCTAACCTCAGGGAAACAGGATTACCCTTCTTCCCTACTGTAGGGCCAAGATTATCTGTCCTTAAGCACATACATCTGGACCAAAATAATTCACACTTTAGGGAGGGTGCCAGAAGATCTAAGAAATGATTGTTACAATCTGACTGGGTATACCTGGAATGTAGCCTTTGAATCACCTCTTTAAAAACCCTCTATTCCTCCTGACCGGAGAACCACTACCTCTGGGGTAGGAGTTCCCTGTGTCTCTCTTTTGCTAGCAAAGCAATAAAATTTATTTTTCCTTTTTCTAAAAATAAATAAATAAATAAATAAATAAATAAATAAATAAATAAATAAATAAATAAAAATGTTAACAATTATCTGGTCATAGGGCTGGAGTTGTGGCTGAGTGGTAGAGCACTTGCCTGGCATGTGTGAGGCCCTGGGTTTGATCCTCAGCACTGCATATAAATGAATAAAAAAATAAAAGATAAATAAATATTAAAAAAATAATCTGGCCATAAAGAGCACATTTTATTTTAAATTTTATTTTATATTACCTCCCTAGCCAGTTCTATTAATGACTGAACTTAAACTGTATTTCAGAATTTTATAATGCTAAATCTACTATTTCTTTTCAATAAATGATCCTGTCCTCCTTTTAAAATACGTTGATAATAATTAAAGTTTCTTTTTTGTTTATTGTCATAATACTTGAACCTTTTTTATTTGGGGTGCTGGTGATGGAACCCCAGGCCTTGCACATGCCAGATAAATACTCCACCACCAAGCTACATCCCTAGCCCCACAACACCTGAATTTGAATGAAACCAAACAAATCTAAGAGTAATCCTATCCTGCAGTGCATTTGCTATAATTTATGTCTTCTCTAGTTGTAGATTTCCCTTTTCACGCTGTGCTGTTATGTTTTATATTCCAACTTTATTAAATGAAGGCTCTGAAATGCTATTTAAAATTGCAGGCCAGGAATTGTAACATATCCTTAAGTTTTAACATAATCATTATAATTTATGTTTGTTGTTAGTGTTAATTAAAAAATAATTTATCTGGAACAAGATTACCCTTAAATATTAGGAAATACCATTGAGGATTCCTACTTTGACTGTACGTCATATTAGTTGTAGGTTAAAAGAAGCTACATATGTACTCCAAAACAAGAGGCAATTAATTTTCTTACAGCCATTTGGCTAATTATTTAGTTCATACTGTTTTTTTTTTTTTTAATTTTTTGATTCTTTAAGAAAATTTACACTATTACTTGGTAGGTGACACTCTTCCAGTAAAGACATCGGTGTTTAGAATTAATAACCAAAAAAGGGTCAGTGGGGGAAGAGATCAGCAAACAAACCATCAAGTAGCTAACTCATAAGGGTTCAGTCTGAAGCCTGGTTATTTAGAAGACAGCCCCCTCTTGGTCTGATTGAGATGAGTTGTGAGGAGTGGCATGCAACTGTAGTCCCAATTACTTAGGAGGCTAAGGTGGGAGCCCAGAAATTGGAAGTCAGCCTGGGCCAAACTGAGATCCTTGTATCCCTGTCTCCAAAAAGGAAAAAGAAAGAAAGGTTAAGCTACTTTGCATTATTGAATTTTTATCCGCTCTCCGAAAATGTCAGATCATTATTTCTACTTGTGTCTGAGTATATGAAGTCCCTCTGCATCAAAGACAGACTGTATTAAAATTATTAGTGTTGCAAGATGAATAAACACTAGAGATCTGCTGAACATCATTATGCCCACAGTTAACAATAATGTATTGTACACTTAATAATTTGTTAGGAGAGTGGACCTTATGGTCTTACGATAACAAAATAAAATTGAAAAAAAAAAAGAGCAGACTTTTATAGAATGAGGTGGAGGGAGTCAAGGAAGGAACTAATAAATGATCATTTCAGAATTTATTGTGTGGTGCTGGGAATTGAAAATAATATTAACTTGAGAATAAAGAAAAGGAATTCAGTTGAAAAACAAATAATTTTGCTCTAAATTATTGAGCAAGTTCTCAACCTTTTCTTCAGTGGCTACTACTCTTTTCTATACCGATATTTTATGTGGCTTAATAAGCAGATGTATAGCTGACATCTTAAAATTTGGTTGATATCCTAAAGGAAGTATTAAAATATATGGAACTTTTGCAATAAACAGCTTCAGTTGACTGATTCCCATTGTATGTTTATTTCTGTTCACTTACTCCATAGCTCCATAGTATTTTTGTTACATCTTTCCTTCTTCTTTTTTTTTTTGTGAGCATTAAAAGAGTAGAATTTAGTTCTGGGTGCAGTAGTGCATGCCTGTTATCCTGGTGCTGCAGGAGGCTGAGGCAGGAGGACTGCAAATTTGAGGCCAGCCTCAGCCATTTAACAAGGCCTCAAGCAACTTAGTGAGATTAAAAAAAAAAAAAGGAGTAGGATTTTATTCAAGTGAGAAGAGAGACAGAGCTTCTACAGTGCCAAAGGGGACCCAACAGGGGTTGCCCACATCTTTCCTTATAATAATTATTTTATTTGCTTTTAGGTGTGTCTTGAGGGTTTTTTTTTAAAATTTTAATTGTGGAAAGGTGTGATTCTGAGTACTATGTGACTAAATAACAAATAAGCAATCATGAAAACATAATTGAAGTGTAATTAAGAATTTGGGGGGCTGGGGTTGTGTCTCAGTGGTAGAGTGCTCACCTAGCAAGTGTGAAGCCCTGGGTTCAATCCTCAGCACCACATAAAAACAAAATAAAGGCATTGTGTCCAATTACAACTAAAAAATAAATATTAAAAAAAAGAATTTGGCAAAGAAGTTTGATTTTAAGAAATTTATTTTGTTTCAGAACTGTAGAAATTATGCATATTACCAGTTTCTTATGATTTTTGTCTGATCATATGAACATTTGAATTTGAGTATTGTGTCAACATCTTTGTTATTACTACTGAGTTCTCTCAACTCTTGTAATCTAGCCATTTTTTTCTTTTCTGCTTCCTTTACTAATGACTTCTTGTGAAACTAGAGAGTTTGCCATTACACTAAAACTCAGGAGACATGTTGGCAAGGCAAAGAAACAGATTTTATTTGAAACCAGCTTTGAGGAAGATAGAGGAAACCTTTTTCTTTCTCAAATCTCCATCTTCCATATGTGAAATGTGAACACAGATGGAGACCATTCATAAACCATCATTCAGTGATAAACTTCCAGAGTATCAGAGAGCATCAGAGTGGGAGTCAAGGTATTCAGAGTTGGTGGAAGCCTTCAGTTATTAATGAGCCAGCTTGATGAAGATGAACTGTGTAGTCTTTTACTTAAAAATAAATTCTAGGAACCGGATTAGGGAAGTGTGTTAATAATCTAGAGTACATATTTATATAAAATGGATGTTTATTTTAACTTAATTACAGAGTGAAACATAAACTATCAACCTACATAACCCTAACCCTTTGCTAGCCTGGTTTTGGGGACAGTTTCTCAGTTTCTGTTGAGATGGAGAAAATAATAATCAGGAAGTTGGGGGAAAATAATTTTAGGGTATGCAAGTTCAAAAGGGCTCTGTTATATACATAGTATCTTAAAAAATTCATATCTTTTTATCTTCTGTCTCAGCCCAAAGTCAGATATACATAGGGGGATACTAGTATGGCTAGAAGGCATCCAGAATTTGAGAAGGGGTTTAGAAAAGAAGATGCATGAAAGAATTGGGTGACCCTCATTCTTTCATAAATTATTTATGGGCATCTGATCTTAATAACATTTATTGTTTTCTAGTAAAGATCTTCATGGACTAGAAGCAGTTTATTTTGGTGATTTTTTTTTTTTTTGGTATAATATTCTCTTTAATGTCTTTCAGAATTAATGTGTCAATTTACTTCTAGGATTCTTAATCATTCAACTTCTGTCATGAGAAACAAGCTGAAACAAACTGTGGAATGTGAGAAGAGGTATAAAAATATCTTGGTCTTATTTAATATTTTATAATGAGACTTGATTTTTTGACAGTACTGTTTCCGAATATAGGCTTTAATTTATCTTTTTTTTTTTTTTGCTTTTGGTACTAGGGATTGAGCGCAGGGGTGCTTAACCACTGAGCCACATCCCCAGCCCTCCTAGGCTTTAATTGAATAAATGATATGGATGTAGTATAACTAGATAATTTAGAGAGGAAATGTGTCATATCATGAATTAAGTTTACTTTTGATAAAACAAAACCAAAAAGCTGGTTTGATGTTTTTGCTTATATCTATAGTTTGTTTTGATGATAAAATCATTCATTCAGCAAACATTAATCGATACCACTGGTTACCAGTGAGGAGTCCTGCTTCCCCACATGTTGAAGTTTGAACATTAAAGAAGCACGCCGAGGCAAGCATATGAAGCAGAGTTTATTTAAAAAGGGGTAACAGACCTACCCCTCCAGGGAGAAGGGGGCCATAGGTGGTATCCCCAGAAGCGAGGTGTTCTGCCCTTTTTATATGTCCTATGCTTCCTTTGTTCTCCAGCCTTCCCCCTCTTATCTTTCTCCTTCCTGCGGAGGTGACTAGGCCCAGGAATGCTCAGAGGGCCAACAGGTGGGCTGAAGGGAGAAGGGTAGGAAGGAGCAGCCAAAGACACATTAACAACCTTATAGCTCCCTGTAGGGAGGGGAAATTCCTGGGACAGGTTACCTTAGCAACAGGTTGGAGCAGAGGCTTTACCCCACCCATCGCACTCCACAAAAACTTGGGAGACAAATTAGCTAGGCAAATAGGTTTGTTCAAAGTCTAAAACATCTAAAAGTTTATCAAACATCAAATTTTTAAATATTTAATACAAAGTATGTAAAAATTGAAATTCTGGACTACCCATATTTAATTGCTGAATGAAGGTATATCATTTCATTTCATAATCAATATGAGGTTTTCTTCAAAAAAGTGGGGTGAGAACATTATGTGAAACTTTTTAAAAATAAATATTACTTAAATATTATTTATTACTAAACTGGTGCAAGATTAGGATGCATGGAATATTCATGAATATATGTTACTATAGTGGCAAAAATTATTCAGTGAAATATGGTAGACAGAAAATTTCTGAAAGTACTGTTAGGATTTATGATCAGTTTATAACAACAATAACAACCAACCCACAAATTTTAGCTCATTATGAAATGTTGCCATTTGGAAACAAACCATACATAGCATAGAAGCATTTGAAATCATTTGTTGTTTCTTCTGGTTCATCTTAAGACTGGAACAAAGAAAGAAATACCAAATAAAGTTAAATTTCTTGAGTCTGAGAATTCTGATGGTATATTTTAAATAACATATAATCATAATTCTTTTAGAATTCAGACAAAACTAAAGTCTAGACATTTTAATAATTAGGTTCACGTGTGAAATTTCAAATATACTGAACAATTAATATTTAGATAAATCATGCATGTCATATATAGAGATAGCATTATGAATTTATCAAACATTTGAGGTGTGAAAATCCTCAAATTTCTAGCTCTGAATCAGAATTTTCTTATAAAAATAAATTTAAAATTACATTTTAAAGACTCCAATCTAAGCAAAGGATAGAGAAAAATAGCAGTAGCTCATCTAGTACAAAGAAGCAGGTAAGCCTCTCCTGTTTACATTAGGCCACATAAACAAATGTATTTGGTTACCATCAATTCTATTCAGAAAAAGACTTTAGTAGTGGGCTTGTATAGCAAAACAAAGGATGTTTTTATAAAAACTTGTGGAACATTTATAAATGCCCATCTTACATATCTAACTTAGTCATTGTAACAGCTGTCATTTATAAGTTAAAAAATACAAGCATAATTATCATCTTAAGTTTTTTCTCTGTAGGAATTCTAAAAAGTTACTGCACTTAGAAAGCCATGAACTTTCTATCTTAAACATCTAGAGACAAATATCTCCTCAGTTGGTTAGCAGGCCAGAAAAAAGGTGTATTACCAAATTTTAAAGACACCCTATTGCCAATAAGTTTAAATTAATTTATTTGTCACAGATTTACTAAAGTCATGTGGCTTCAAAGACATTTGGGTGAACTTAACAAATGTTAAAAGGTTATGTACTTGCTTATCTACAAATCAATTTGGTAGCATGAAAATAAATAATATATAAATATGTAAACATATAGGCATACGTGATAATATTTGAATGCTTAATTTGTCGCTTGCTAGTTTTAAAATACAGACTGTTGATCTAATATTACCCTAAGTGGTCTGTAAATCTGGAATTTGCATTTTTTATTTGAGGCCAGATAGAAAATTTCTCTTAAAGACTCAAACAAGCAAAACTTAAATAATCAGTTTTTCTTACCAGATTAACAAACAAGCAAAAACCTCAGATAAAGAAGAGAAAACCAAAAGTTTTTAATCAGACAAAACAAAAATATATAAGCATGTAGAATCAAAAAATGAACTCACGGGGGTTGGTAATATGAATTAAAAATAAAGTGATCACAGATAAATAAATTTTGTCCTTTTGTGTTTTTTTTTTTCCTCCAAAATCTCAATCCTTGTCCCCCTGCCAATATAATAAGGACACAGTTTTGAGAAAAGGGAAAAAGTTGCATTGCTTTGCTAGCAAAGGAGACACACAGGGGATTCCTATCACAGAGGCTATGATTCTGCCCATTCAGAGGAAAGGGGGGGGGTGTTTAAAAAGGTCATTAAAAGGCTGCATTTCATGTGTTCTAGTTGTAATTCACTTGTTAATTTGGAAGCTAGTCAATTTGGGAGTTCCTCTGGTATGGTCACCAAAGTTTGAATTGCTTCTGCTCCTGTGCTGGGTGTGCACTCAAGGACAGATAACTCTGTCTAGGATGGGGGGAAAGGTAATCTTGTTTCCCCTGATATTAGAGAGGGGAGAGATTAGGGAAGAGGAGGGGAGAAGAGGAAGAGAAAAAAACAAGTCCTTTTAAAATGAGTCCTAGGGGCTGGGGATGTGGCTCAAGCGGTAGCGTGCTCACCTGGCATGCGTGCGGCCCGGGTTCAATCCTCAGCACCACATACAAACAAAGATGTTGTGTACGCCAAAAACTGAAAAATAAATATTGAAATTCATTCTCTCTCTCTCTCTCTCTCTCTCTCTCTCTCTCTCTCTCTCTCCCTCTCTTTAAAAAAAATAAAAAATAAAAAAAAATAAAATGAGTCCTAGTGGCAGAGCAGTAAGGGTTATATTCAAAGTATAAAGTGGACCACTGTTATGATATCTGATGGCCAAAGCAAGAATCATGTTCAGAGAAAATGGAATTTTGTCTAGTGCAGATAAATATGTCGCGGTAGCCATTATAGTTTAGATTTTTAAATCAATTGTCATATAAAATGGTTGCAATAAATCAGAGCACACTTTTAGACATAGCCCATGCTATAATCCTTTTTTCCAAACAGAATTCAAACAAGCTTTCTAAATGAACAATGATAGTTGCCTACTATCAACTAATACTATTACCAAAAGCTCGGTCCTTGTCCCCAATGCCAATTCAATAACCAGGACATGGTTTTGAGAAAAAGGGAAAAGAAGGTTTTAGTGCTTATGCTAGCAAAGGAGAAGGGGGGGAGTGTACTTTTAAAGAAGCTCTTCTAAAACTCCCTTCCTGGTGTTCCGTGTAGGGGGGATTGTAATTCACTTGTTCATTTGGGAGTTATGTTCCCTAGATCAGAAAAAAATCTTTACCACATGCACCTCAGAGCATTAATCTCCAAGATATATAAATAACTCAAAAAACTTAATGCAAGGAGCAGTGGAAAAGCTCCAATAATTCAACAAGGCAAAACAACCATTTACCTGAGATTTTATTAGCGGCACCATAGCTGCTGGTTGCAGAAGAGAAGGGGGTCCAGCGAGAGAAAGCACAAACAAGGTGTTGATATTAATGGGCTCAGTGGGGGAGGGGGATACCGGCTGTTACTTCTTTATTGGCCTAGAGTTCAGCCACTTCAGGGATTGGAGGTGTGCCATTCAAAGTTCGTGCTGTTCACAGAGATTGGAGGTGATGGTTCGGGCCCATTCAAAATTCCCGCCATTCAGTACATGGAGTTGAACTCCCGGAAGAGAAGCACTCTGGGGGCGATCTTTACCAATACTTATCACCAAAGAAACAAATAACCCAATCAATAAATGGGCTAAGGAACCAAAGATACACTTCACAGAAGAAGAAATACAATCAACAAGTATATGAAAAGATGTTCAAATATCTAGTAATTAGAGAAATGCAAACCAAAACTACACTGAAGCTGGATGCAATGGAGCACTCCTGTAATCCCAGCAGCTTGGAAGGCTGAGGCAGGAGGATCATGAGTTCAAAGCCAGCCCCAGCAACTTAGTGAAGCCCTAAGCAACTCAGCAAGACCCTGTCTCTAAAATATTTAAAAAGGGCTGGGGAAGTGTGCGTGGAGATTAGGTCCCAGCACTTGCGCTGAGGCAGGCAGCAGAACCAGTGCAGGGGAGCTAGCCCTGCCCCGCCAGCCCAGCCCAGCCCAGCCCAGCCCAGCCGCCTGACTCCCTCCCCACACCTGCCTCCATTCTTACTTTTGTTTTAGTGAACCCAATGTGTCCTCTTTTCATTTGGCTGATATATATATATATATATATATATATATATATATATATATATATATATATAAAATCACTTAACTTCAGTAATTTGATTACAATGTATTTCGATGTAGTTTTTAATGTTTCTTTAGCTTGGTGTTTATTGAACTTTATGAATTTGTGAGTTTATTGTTTTCATGAGAAAATTTGGGGCCCTTATTTCTTCAAATATGTTTTGTCACTTGATCTCTTCTATTATGAAACTCCAGTTACGTGTATATTATTAGTCCATCTGAAGTTTCTTGCAGATCACTGATGGTCTATTCATTCTTCTTGAATGTTTATCTTTCTGACTTGGGCTACTTATTCTATTATGTCTTCATGTTCACTAATCATTTCTTATAAAATGCCTAATTTGTAGTTAATCCCACCTAATTTACTTTCAATTTCAGATGTACTTTTTATCTCTTGAACTTTGATCATGTCTGTACTTACCATTTTCATTCTTTTTCTTTAGCTTCCTGAATATTAATAGGTATTTTTTTTTGCATACAGGGTTTCACATTCATATATTAACTGGAGTTTTTTGTAAAATAATAGAGAATTCTCTTTAAATAACCATTTCTTCTTGCTTTATAGTTGGCCCAGGAACAAATGAGAGCAAATCTCTGTGCACCCAGGGCACGTGATGCTTAAAAGGGAGGGGGCAGGCTAAGGGGCCAGCAGCAGGCTATGACCAGCATGCAGGGTTGGGAGCCCTCATTCTCTGCCCACCATGTATTCCCTGAATGGCATGATGGGATGAACATTCACACTACAGATCCAGTTGAGAAACTCCTTATAGAGGGAAGACAGATTAGAGGCCAACAAATTCCAGAAACACTAGCAAGCAAACAGAGGGGGTTTCCTACCTAGCTGCAGTGGGCTTCCTCTGAAGCCACCAAACCCTGGAAGCTATAGTAATAAAGCTCCTGAAGTCAGAAGTAGCAAAAGAATGACCAAAGGCAGTGTGGGTGTGACTGGGCCAGGCCTTGCTGAATGGAATGTGACCTGACAGGTGGGACAGTGGCTTTCCAGGGTCAAGAACAGACCATGGAAGGAATGTGAGTTGGGCCTGGCAAGGCCTGTTGCCCCTTTGGGAAGACATGTGGCAGGTCTGATGGAGCTCACAAGACTGAGTGCAGAATGACCACCAGACTGAGAGACTGGACTGCAGCAGAGGAGATGGCCAGAGAGTTTCTCTGTGGGATGGGGCTACTAGAGCAAAAGAGGAATAACCCATGCTTCCAAGAACACCTCAGCAGAGGCCAGGGGGCCTACCTTCCTACAACCCTAATTCCCAGTAACTGTTTAATTTTTTTGGTGGTTGTGTGCCCGAGTTCAATCCCGTGTACCAAAATTTAAACTCGGGCACTCAACCACTGAGCCACATCCGCAGCCCTGTTTTCTATTTTATTTAGAGATAGGGTCTCACTGAGGTGCTTTGTGCCTTGCTGTTGCTGAGACTGGCTTTGAACTCTTAATCCTCCTGTCTCAGCTTCCCAAACTGCTAGGATTATAGGGTTGTGCCACTATCCCTGGCTAGTTCCTGTTAACTTTTTATATTCAGACCTGGGGAAGGACAAGGCCCTCCCTGGCATCCTCCAGGGCAGATGTTGCCCTGCAAAAAAAGATGGGGAAAGGCCCCTGAGGGTGAGGGCAGGGAGGTGGGTGGGGCCTACTGGGTCTTAACTTCCAGAGGATAATAGGGAGGTGGAAGAGGCTAGCTTGTGGGCATGGAGGCATTATGTGGGTTGCCCAGGTTATAATAGGCGCTGGTAGCTACTTCTATGGGCTTGGCCATGGCTGCAGTAGTGGAGGGGACATCAGGGCTGCTGACTATAGTTTCATGGGTCTAGGATAAGGTGGAAGCGGAAGCTTCACATATCCCATGGCCCCATCCTTCAGAGGGTGTCCTGAATAGAAATGAGATGGGGGCAGTGTATATTCCATTGGCAACTGGTGGGGGAAAAACAGGCCCCACTAGGCATTAAGGGTACCCATAGGCTCCATTGAGGGCTTCACTTCTGGGGCTTGAAATGCCATCTGGAGAATCCATTGACTAAACTCGATGGTGCCCCCTGTTGTGAAGGTCAAATTGTCTGTAGCAGAGCCTTCCCAGCCACCTCCAGTTTTAGCCTTTGCTGTTCCCTTGGCAGTTTTCACCAACACAGGCTACTTGATCTCACAGTCCTTCATGAGATAAAATGGTATCATGAAGGACTGCATGGCCTCCTTCCCCTTGGACAGAAAGTTGACCCTGTAAGGGGTAAGGTAGACAGTGCCTTTCTTGTTCTCTTTGAAGATCTCTGACATATTCTTCATGTCATTGAAGTTAAGTTTCACGTGCTCATAGGACATTAGGATGCTCTCAGTGTTTGATCATTCTGCTGCCCTCTCACTAGATTGAAACTTTTATTGAATACCAAACATTGTGAACTTTGCCTTCTTAGGTTTGGATATTATAGTATTACCATAAATATTCTTAACTTTTGTTCTGGGATATGGTAATTACTTAGAAACAGTTTGATATTTTGGGGATCTGGCTTTATGATTTATTATGTGGGAGCAGTGCAACATTTAGTCTAGGACTAAATTTGCTCCCCTGCTCCCATTAAGGCAAGACCTTTCTTAATATTCCACCTGATACCTCATGAATTAGAAGATTTTCCAATCTGGTTGGTGGGAACTGGTAGTACTCCTGGTCCTCTGTGAATCTGGGAATTATTCTTTCTATTCTTCTGGTGTTATCTCATTCTTTTGACTAAGGTATATTCCTCACATATGTCACTGATTAGGACCTGGCTGAAAATATGAAGGAAGTTCTTTCTCTCTCTCTCTGCATTGTCCTTTGCTTTGTTACTCTGTTCTGTGAACTCTTGTATTATTGTTCTTTCTCCTAATTCAGGAAGTGTTGGTGCTCTGCCTTCACCTTCATTTACCCTGTCTTGGCTGTGGCCTCAGAAACACTCTCCAAGTAGCAACTTTAACAAGTCTTTCATTTTGTTTATTACCCATCTCTTAAGGGATAATGTCTTTTTTTTTTAAAACCTGGTATTCAATGTGTCTCAGAAAGCATAATTTTATATATTTTGTTCGTTCTTTTTTTTTAAAGAGAGAGAGAGAATTTTTTTTAATATTTATTTTTTAGTTTTCAGCAGACACAACATCTTTGTTTGTTTGTGGTGCTGAGGATCAAACCTGGGCCGCACGCATGCCAGGCGAGCGCGCTACCGCTTGAGCCACATCCCCAGCCCCATATTTTGTTTGTTCTTTTAGTTTTGGTCACTCTTATTATATCTTGGCCAGAAGTAAAGTCTTTTTTTGGTGCTGGGGAATCAAACCTAGGGCCTTGCATATGCTAGGAAAGTACTCTACCACTGAGTTATACATGCAGTCTGGTAGTCTAATATATTTATATTTCCTTAGTTGTCAATGGACTTTATTTATTTATTTATATGGTGGTGCTAAGAATCAAACCCAGGGCCTCACACATGCTAGGCAAGTGCTCTACCACGGAGCCACAGTCCCAGCCCCATAATTTTTATATTTTTATATACTTACATCTCTTAGTGTTTGGTTTTCATGGTTTCTACCGTAGGCTCTCTTCATACCAACATTTGAAAAATTACTGCTCTTTTTACTGTGATGGAAGTCTTGCTATGTTGCCTAGACTTGCCTCAAACTTCCAGGCTCAAGCAGTCCTCTTGCCTCAGCCTCCCAAGTAGCTTGGACAACAGATGAGTGCCACTGTGTCCAGCTACTGCCCATATTTTTCAAGTACTTTTGTGGTTTCATGTTTATTTCTATTTAAATCTTTTAATTCATTAAGTGTGATTTTGGATATGAGGTAAGGAATTTAGGTTTTTTCCCTCCCTTCTTTTCTTCCTCCTTTTCTTATGTACTATTCTTTTGTCTTTCTTCCTTTCTTTCTGCATGTTTTACAAGTAGTCAGCCAGTTATTTCTGAACTATTTATTACACAATCCATCATTTCTTCAGTGATTTATATCATAATTTGTTAAATTTGTAGTTCTTGTAGTCCTGTGATCTTATTTCATTGAAAAACTATAGATTCTGGAGCCAGCACTAATTTTACTACTGTAATTTCAATTTTTAATTCTTTTCTTTCTCCTCCTCCTCCTCCTCCTCCTCCTCCTTCTTCTTTTTTAGCAATGCTTGGGATTAAGTCCAGGACCTGGCATGTGGTGAGCAAGTGCTCTCCCACTGAGCTAACCCCTAGCTCCATTATTACTATAATTTACCCCTTTATAAGTTTTCTCTTCTTAATCATTGATTCTTTTCTTAATCATTGAATTAACTCTGAAATTATTTTGTCAAATTTCTAAAATAAGTAAAAAATACTTCTCAGGTCTTAAAAAAATTATTACTGAAAAGAAAGTGAGAAAGCGAGAGATGGGCGAGCGAGAAATGAAGGACAGATGGAGAACAGGCAGAGATCCACACAAAGGTTTATTTGTCAAAGCTGACAAATAAAGGCCATCCCTCTATAGAGTGGAGAGAGGCTCCCACATGTTTGGGTGCTGAGCTTTTGTGAGGTAGGGGTTTTGAGTTGTAGCTGTGGCGCTGTGGGATAGGCTGGGGATGCTTGCGGCAGAGCTAGGTGGGTGGGAATAGCATGGGATTGGCTTAGGTTGATGGCACCATGGGGCTCTCCAGAGTCCAGGGGTCCTGTCCTCCTGGAATTGGCTTAGGGTTATGGTACCATGGGGTAGGTCACTCACAGGGGCGGGGAAGGTTCAGTCAGGTAAGAGGACAGGAAAATGAAACTTATGAGATGGCGGTTAACAGTAAGATGGCTGCTTAGATGTTAAATCAAGACCCTATCATTACAGTTCATTTCAGTTCTTAATTGGTTTGAAAAAGAAGTTTACCTATAATGTTTAGTGTTTTCCTTCAAGAACATTTAAATTATTCAGGACTCTTACTAGAGGCCAGGCTCAGTGGCACACACCTGTATTCCCAGCTGCTTTGGAGGTGGAGGCAGGAGGATCCTGAGTTCAAAGCCAGCCTCAGTAATTTAGCGAGGTGCTAAGCAACTCAGTGAGACTCTGTCTCTTAGAAAGTACAAAATAGGGCTGGGGATGTGGTTCAGTGGTCAAGTGCCCATGAGTTCATTTTCTGGTACCAAAAAAAGAATTTTACTAAACATTTGCAGTTTTATTATGTAGGTCTTGTACATATGTAAGTAAGATTCTTACTAGGTATTTTATACTTTTCCTTTCTTTTATGAATGGGATTTTTAAAATATACTTTGTAAGTCATAATAGTTGATGTGAAAGAAAGCTATTAACTTTTGTATGTTTTTCTTTAATTATAGTTTCATACTAGATTGTAAGACTAGATTTTTTTCCTCTTGAGTAATCTTGTGCCCTATAAATTTTTAGAAATTTGATTCTTCCTAATTTTTATATGTTTTTCTTACTGTACTGTACAGAAGTAACCAAGTGTTAAATAATTTCAGCTCTAGTGGACATTTTGTTTATATTTTTTCCAGTGGAATTTATGCACAAATCTGCCATCTAACAACAAGCTGCACAATTTACCTCATTCCAACAACAAAGAAAAACTAGATGAAAAAAAATTTTCCTTTATAGCTCCTGTTGTGTCAGAATGAAGGGGTTGAAACTCACAATCAGAAATTCAGTAGGCAAAAAAGAGTAACTCCTTTTTTTTTAGTCTTTGGTAATTTATTTTGATATAATAAATACCCTATCTTTCCTTTGATTGATTGTCTCTGGATATTTGGCCTTTTTGTTAGTTCATCTTTTGTTGCTGTGACCAAAATACCAGACAAGAACAAATTAGAGCAGGAAATGTTAATTTTGAGCTCATGGTTTTAGAGATTCAGTCCATGGTCAGTCAGCTCCATTGCTCTGGGGCTTAATTTAGGCAGAATATTGTGGCAGAAGAAAGCTTCTCAGCTCATGGAAGCAGGGAAACAGAGAAAGAAACAAGAAGGGACCAGGTACATATATAGTCCCCAAGGCCAAGCCCCCAGTGACCTACTTCCTCCAGCCACACCCCACCTATCTATAGTTGCCACACAGTCATCCATTCAGCTATCAATGGATCATCAAATGGATCAATCCATTGATGAGCCTTAATCATTGCCTAAAAGCCATATCAATGAACCTTTTTGCTCTGGGGATCATGTCTTCAAAACATGAGCATTTTGGGAGATATCTCAGATCCAAACTATAACAGCCTCTAAAAAGTCCTTGGAGTAGCTTTATGCATAAGGTTCATATAAAATAAGCCCATTTTGATATTTCCTGAGGAGCAATTGTTATTAGGAACAATATGTTTTGTCAACTTTAAGTTTTATGTTATTAGTTCAAAGCATATACATGGATAAAGCCTTGACATTCTGGTTTTAAAAAGACAACTTTATAATGTTCATAATGAAGATTTTTCTAAATATTTTAAGAGATATTAAAGCATCTTTAATTTTTTTAGTGTCTCAACAGATGAAGTTAATTCACCATTATCACCCCTTACATGGCAGGTAAGAAGAAATTAATTTGCAAATATATGTACATATGTATTATTTTGTGCTTATTTGTTTATTTAAAAGAAATTGTCTCATTATAGCCCTTAGAAAATCAGAAGGATCAATTAGATGAACAACAGTGGCCAGAATCTCAACCTATAATTTGGCAAAGTGAAGAAAGAAGGCGAAGCAAACAGATTAGAAAAGAATATTTCAAGGTACTTTATTAAAATTTTAAATTTACTTTGTATTTATTAATTTTGGTTTTATAATTTTTAAGTTAATAAGGTATAATGTTCTAGTTAAATGTAGTAAATGTGTTTATTTTAATTTCCCATATGTAGGTGATACAGATGTACTATCTAATTATAGCCATAAAGTTTCAATAGTTCAAAGTAATTAAGAGTGTGTCAGTATGAATTATAATTTTCCTAATACTTTATAAGATAGATGAATATTTGCTAAGTGTAGAAATTTATATACATTTTAAAAGAATTGTTCAAGCCAGGTGCAATGGCTCACACCTGTAATCTCAGGAGCTCAGGAGGCTGAGGCAGGAGGATTACAAATTCAAAGCCAGCCTCAGCACCGTATTGAGGCCCTCAGCAACTTAGTGAGACTCTCTCTCTCAAAATATGAAAAAAAAAAAAGAACTGGAGTTGTAGCTCAGTAGTTAAGTACCTCTGGGTTCAATCTCTGATACCATAAAATAAATAAGTAAAGAAAATAATTGTTCGGGAAAGGACTTATTGGATTTGTCAACAAATAGTTGACATGTTTACAATTAATATATAACTGTTTCTATGTAAATGAATGCTATTCATGTGGCTTTAAACATGTTTGAGAAGAGTTTCATCCATTTTCTTTTCTTCTTGTTATCTTAGTAGTTTTCTTAAGAGGGTCTTTCATCTTAGCAGAAGTAAAACCCCAGAGTATCCGAATTATCCCAAATTTCTAGGTAGTTGGGTTTTAATAAAATTTTAATGTGGATACCCTTGTAAATATTATAATGTTATCTATTTGTTTTTAAAGTCTGCTATATTTGCAGAGGCCAACCATCAGAATTTGGAATAAATTGCATACTAAGCAAAATTTATTTTTGACATTTGACTTGAACGAGCAGCACAGACTTGGTCCTGCTTCATGAATAGCAAATTTTGCTGTCTTTGCACCTTTTCTATTTCCCAAAGCATAATTCAAGTCTAATGATAGTTTTATTTGAATGCATAGTACTTAGCTATACTGTAGGGAATTCAGTGTATATCACTATTACATAGGATTTATTTTGTATATTTCTATTTGGTAGAAATAGGTTTCTAAATGCACACTGATCTGTTTTCATATGTAGGAGTCTAACATATATTTGCAAGTTCTATCATATGACCAAAACAAAAATATTATATGTCTTAGAAAATCTGTGACAAGTTTAAGCTTTCAATAAATAACTACTGAGTTCTTTTAATGAGCCTTGTGTGAATTGGCCAGTATGAGAGATAATGAAGAAATAAAAAACACGAGAAAAAAAGAGAAGAACATTCTAAACAGAATCCTGGTCAGTAATAGTGAAAGGCTATTTATCCCAACCCTTTATAGATTTGTACTTATATTTACATTCTGGCATCTATCTATCTATGCTGGAGATTGAACCCAGGGCCTCACATATGCCAGGCAAGTGCTCTACCAATGAGCCGCATTCCAAGTCCCTGGCATTTATTTTAAAGTTCCCGTTTATAATTTATGAAAACTTGAACCAAGGCACTGAATAAAATTCGTTTATACATAAAACTGGATGGATAATTGATTATGTGGGAGAAATTTTAGTATTTCTAAGTAATGAAAGAGATTTGATATTTATTTGATCTTCTTTATCCTAATATAGTAAAATCATACCAATTCTGAATTTTTTTCAAAACATTTGCATAACAAATACTGAGTGCCAGGCACTGTTTTAAGTGCTTTAACTAATTTAGTCTTCTAAACAACCCTAAACAACTGAGTTAAGCACAGTTATTATCATTCCTATTTTATAGATGGAGAAATTAATACACAGGGAGGCTAAGCAGTATGCCTTAGGTCACTTACCTTGAACTTAGAGCTTATGTTACGCTGCTTCTTTATCTACTTTGGATAGCCTAGTATCAAATGAACAAACACTTCAAAATTAATACAGTTCCCTGCTTTTAAAAATATTTTACAGTAACTAAAGTGCTCTTCTCAATAAAGTCTTAACAGAGGCCTCAGTGTTCCTTTAACAGATAATTTTTTGGCTTAATAGCATAATTTGCTGATAAATATTTTCTTTTTATGGCTTACAATGTTGGTTATGTTATGAAGTTGCTAGAGCAAATAGGATAATATTTGAAGTCCCCATTGCATAACCATCATTGAATATATGTTCATTTCTTTCTTACTTGATAAAGTAGGTTCAAAGATAAGGTTCAGTTGCTGCAAAATGTTTTAAAGAGATATGTAGTTCTCCTGAGTTGTCAGAAGATGTCAGTGTGAGAACATTGCAAAAATGGCGTATGTCAATTTTTTTCTATGATGTCAAGAAAATATAAAATTGAATGGGACTGTAGATATAGTTCAGTGGTAGAGCATGAAAACATGGGCTTATTTTCCACCATCAGAAAAAAACGAAGGAAAGAAAGAAAGGAAGGAAGGAAGAAAGGAAGAAAGAAAGGTCATAACTATAATTATTGTCAATATTTTCATGATTAAAACATTATCAGCCATTTCTATGAAGTATCTTTCTTTCAGAGACAAAAAGGAAATTTTTCTTAATAATCTATCCCTAAGAATCAAAAAGGTTTTTTTAAAAAATATTTTTGTAGCTGTGGATGAACTCAGTGCTTCACGTGTGCTTTATTTGTTTATTTTTATGTGGTGCTGAGGATTGAACTCAGTGCTTCACGTGTGCTAAGGCAAGCGCTCTGCCACTGAGCCACAACCCCAGCCCTCAAAAAGGTTTTCTAATGTGTGTAGTTAAACCTAATCTGGAACTATAGATTATTAAACTAAAATACAGTACTCTAGAAGTTTATATCAAATTGTCACAGGGGAGAGGGTGGGTAATAGCTTCTTTAGCTTTGCTGTGTTATGAAACATACAGAGCTTTTGAGCAACTTTTTCCTAACATGTATAAATAACTAAGCCACAGGATTTATATCTGTCCAATGGTAAATCATTCACGATGCTGTTACTAATTATATTTTTTGACAGTGTTTGTGTATACATACACAAGTGTGCATGTTTGGGTGTGTGCATGCATGTGTGTATGAAATTCAGCTCTCCATTTTTTTCTTAGTTGCCAAGACTAATTTAGGGTAATGTGTTTTTTAGGTTAGCCTCTAAGACTAAGGGAAAAATGTTTTAACATATTGGCCATGTTATGTGAACAGAAGATGAATTAGTACTTTTTAGATGATTCCCAGGCCACTGTTGAATAGATTACTATTCTTGCAGGTATAACTTAGTGTCTTTGTAGCCAAAATAAAACCACTGCATTTTCAAAGTAAAAGCATTCCCAGAAATACATTACTTTATTAAAAATCTTTTACAGAATTTCATTAATATTATCTTAAGAAGATGCGTAACAGTATGAAAATCTAATCCTTTGTTGATAATGTTTAATGTAAATTAGTAGCTTTGATTTCTTGTAAGAATAACACATGAATTTCCAAATGCTTTTGATGATAGATTTTTAAACAAAAAAGGTATTAGAATAATTATACCAAGTTAGTTTAAAATATTATTTAATATATTTAAATGCCACATGTCTTTAAATGTATCTCTTTCCTATTGTGACAAAACGTTATAATGGGGGCTGGGGTCGTGGCTCAGTGGTAGAGTACTCGCCTGGCATGTGTGAGGCACTGGGTTTCATCAGCAAAACATAAAAATAAAATGAAGGTATTGTGTCCACCTACAACTAAAAAAAAAAATTAAAATAACCATTATAATGACTCTTAAAATACATAGTGTTTTCATGAATATAGTATAGTATCTTCATTTAAAGGCTAACCTCAAGGAAGATATTTTTATATTTTTTTCTGTAATTGTTGTTGATTTTATGCTGTACTGGGGAAGTTTTATTCTGCACTGGGTTTGTAAAATAACTTGATTTGTTGTGAGAAATAATTTGTACACAAATTATCTCTCCTGTGAAATTAATATAAGCTTCATAGATGAACTGACCTTTCTATGTCTCTGGTTTGTTAACTAAGCCTTTATTGTAATATTTGAATTCAGATATAATAAAACTTTAGTAATTCAGACTAATACCAATGGGGGATAGCTGAATTGAATTAATAAAAAATTGACTTACAGAATATTTTAAAATCTCTGTATATAGCTACGGTTTTAGCTATTGGACCTTTAAATATGTACAGTTATATAAATTTAGAATATGAGTTTTTATGTGTAATGAAATTTTTATTTAGAGTAGTAGTTAAGTAACAGTAATACATTTACCATTATCTAAGCCTTGACTGTAACATCCTGTGTTTCTTTGCATTTCAATTATCTACTCACTCTTTTGTGTTCTATCTCTTCACTTCTCACTTTGTAAATATGTTCAAACTTCTACTATAGGGGAGGAAAAAATACCTTTCCTCAGCAATTGCAAGGGTCATTCCTGAGATCCCTATAACAAAAGACAAATCAACAAGAGAAGAGGATA
Organism: Marmota monax; assembly: GCF_021218885.2. Classification (NCBI taxonomy): domain Eukaryota; kingdom Metazoa; phylum Chordata; class Mammalia; order Rodentia; family Sciuridae; genus Marmota; species Marmota monax. Next base: position 12,943,109 of record NW_026694552.1, on the reverse strand, counting down.
ACAAATTTAACAAAAGTTTTATGTGACACAGAGCCTTCAGAAATGAAGACCCAAAGACTGAGGGAAAACTGTATTTTTATACTCAGTCTGATGAAAGAAGTGGATAGTCGTCCAGAAACATGACTGGACAGATAGGGTTATAATCTGATGGTAATAAACTTGGGGGGTATCTCAGGAAGGCCTCATGTTCAGACTCTCTCCTGTGTCTCTATATGATATTCCTCCTTACCCAGTATGTGGTTGGATGCCTGTCACATGAGGGTCTTCAGGGAAGAAGGTCAAGAGAGTGACCTTTTCAGATCTTATGCATTGCTATGGGGGAGAGGAATTTAGTTTCTGTGATCTTCTTTGGAGGAGAAAGAGAGACAAAGAAAGGAGGGCTGGAGAAGGTTGGAGAGAGTGACCCCTAGGATGCCCTAGTTTGGGTAGTGTTTTCTGAGTCCCAGTACCATTATCCCTGATTCCCTTTTCAGCTGTTGCCTTTGCTGTCTGTTAAGTCAAAACTTGTCGTTTCTAGTTCTTCAGTTTCTGATCACTCCTTCACTCGCTACAGTCTGACTTTCATCTCCATTTTTGGATTGAAATATGGTTAACGCGTACCTGCTAACAGCAAAATCCAGTATAATATTTAACAATATTGGCCAAATTTTCCTCTTAAAGCTCCTTTCTTGGTTTCTACCTCATTTTTCTTCCCTGATCTTTCTTTTATCTTTTTGGTTGGTTAGTTGGTTGTTTTTTGTAGTATTGAGGGTTGAGCTCAAGGTCTCATATGCCCCGCAAGAGTTTTACCACTGAGCTATATTCCCAGCCCTCTTCTGTTATTTTTTAAAGTTGTTGATGGACACAATACCATTATTTTATTTATTCATTTTTATGTGGTTCTGAGAATTGAACCCAGTACCTCACACAAGCACTCTGCCACTGATCCACAACCCCAGCCCCTGTTTTTTTTTTTTTTTTAATGTTTTGTTTGACTTTTCTTCTGCTTACTCTTAGGGTTTAATCCTCTTTTTATGACTCTAAAATATGTCTTGGATTGTTAATGACTTTAGATGTTGGTTATATTCTACTGAGTCTAAATTTACATCCATAAGTTTTATCTAGTCTCTAAGCCTATATTTCTAATTGTCTAGATGCTTGCATGTACTTTAAAATTCAGTATTTCTTCTCCCTTTATCCCCTCATGATTGAACTTGTTTCTCCTCTCTTCTTTATTTTGATTAATGCTAGTTGTATCCCCAGGTATATCTAAGCTGTATTCCTCAGTCTTCCTTGATTTTTCCCCCCTCTTTTATTCCCTTCACCCGATCAGTCACAATTATGTTAATTATATTATCATTTTTCCAATTAATGTCTGTTTTTACTTCCCTTACTTTTGTTGGAACCCTTATACTTTCTTTCTTTCTTTTTTTTTTTTTTTTTTGGTACCAGGGATTGAACCCAGGGGCACTTAACCACTGAAACACACTCCCAGCCCTTTTTTGTATTTTATTTAGAGACAGGGTCTTGCTGAGTTACTTAGCATCTCACTAGTTTCTGAGGCTGGCTTTGAACTCCTGATCTTCCTGCCTCAGCGTCCCAAGCCGCAGGGATTACAGGTGTGTGCCACCATGCCCAGCACCTCATACTTTCTTGTCTGAGAAATTGTGATGATTTCTTTCTTTCTTTCTTTCTTTTTAAAAAGAGAGAGAGAGAGAGAGAGAGAGAGAGAGAGAGAGAATTTTAATATTTATTTTTTTTTAGTTTTCGGCAGACACAACATCTTTGTTTGTATGTGGTGCTGAGGCTCGAACCTGGGCCGCATGCATGCCAGGCGAGCGCGCTACCACTTGAGCCACATCCCCAGCCCTTTTGTATATTTCTTTATTGGCTCCGTGTTATAATTAGATAAAATTTGGACTTCTCAAAATCTTCGTGGGGCATTTCTTACCTGCTTTTTTACATTTGGTGACTTGCCACAATTCACTCTCCCCAGTAGCCTCACTGTATTACTCGTTGTCTTGTACATAGACTGTGCTTTTTACTTCTTTGTGCTTTCCCTCTTTTGACAATGCCCATTAGCTCTTTATTCCTGGCAAATTGCTAGTAATCATTCAGGATTTGAAAATGGGGGTATAGCATAGTGGCTGAGCTTTTAGAATCAACCTACTAACTGTGTGAATTTGGAAGTTTTGTAGTCTTGTTATTTATTATTTTTCATCTACAAATGAGTCTGATTGTACATTCCTTCACAGGACTGTTATAACAACTAATTTTTAAAATAATATACAGTGCTTAGAACAGCTCTTGCCACAGAGTAATCACTTCACAAATATTACCTGTTATTCACTTAAACATCACTGTCTCTTTGAAGTAGAATAAAACTAAAAATAATTGACTCCATCAAAGCATCTTGCCATGGGGATGGCAAATAGGTTTTTTTCACACATGCCAATTTTATCCAATGGCTCTTTGGAACACTGGGTTGAAAGTATATTTTGAGTCTGTGTCTAGGATCAGCTGGTAAGAGTAATTAGTCATAGTTGTCAAAGGAGACAGGACAGAAATGGATGTTTTGTATTTGTAATTCCTAACACAACTCACTCCCCAGTTTGTGGTTGATATCAGGTAGGTTATCTATTTTTCCAAGGCTCATGGGAGATAATGCTGCATAAATAAAGGGGACGGTAAATAATGGCATGCAAAACATTTGTACATACCTGAAAACTCAAGAGCTTTTCAGTAAGACACTCATGAGTTGTAAGCAGAAGATTAATATACCACTGATTTTTAGGATCATTTACAATGTGAAAGAATTAGAAAATAAAAACTACAGTGATTGTCTACTGTATTTCCTTAATTCTAAAAAGCATTTAGTCACATATTACCATTTTTTAATATATATTGAGCACGTTATCTCTGTTTCTCACTATAAAACAGGGAGAATAGTACTTGGGATATATAGGGTTGTTATGAAGATTAAATAGCACTTTTGGGAAGATTATAAGGTACTTCAGTCAGCACTGCTATATAATAAGCACTAGTATGTTAGCTATTGTCATTATTACTATTACTGTATAATCATTATATACATTTAATTCGGTTCTCTTTTTAAACTTGAAATTAATAGATTTATTGACAATAGATGGCATCTTAGAATAGTGAGATTATAGATCAGGTGAGAGATTATGAGAGTCTGGGATAGTGTGGTAGTTGTAAACATAGAAGAGGTAAGTCGGAGATTGCAAAATGAATTGAGTTGATGATGAGTTGAATATAGTGAAATAAGAAAGAGGAAGATTCTAAGACAACACTCAGATCTTAAACCTGAATGAATAGGAAGTGCAATTGGCTTAGGAAGGAATGTTGCTTGCTATATTTAAAGTACTTAGAACAGTGCCTTACATGCAGAAAGCATTATCTATGTTAACAGTAGAATGGTTTAAGCTGGTTATATGCTTAAGGTTAATATTAGGTAATTTAATAAAGTACCAAAATATGAATAAATCTCACATATAATTTATTAGTAGAGAATTCACATGTTCAAGAAAAATAATGTATTTTAAATGTTTTTCAGTATAAATCAGCGAGGAAGAGTTCAAGTGGCAATGAAAATGATGAGGTGAGGAAAAGAGGGTAATATACTTATTTGAAATGTTTACTTTTCATATTTAGTCGGCTCAATTAGAGTTTAATGTAATCCATCTTTCAGTGTCTTTGTTATTAGTTTAATGCATGGATTTTCTCCAATACTAAAATCTTCAGAGCATCATTATATAATTATTAGTTTAATTGTGTAATGTCTGTATGTCCCTTAGAAAACAGTTTCTAATAGTTTTGAATTTTATTATCATTTGTCTTGAACTCTATAATCCATGAATTTTGATTTTGTTACCTGTTCCCATCTTTTATCTTTCTAAATCAGCATTGTAGTGAATTGAAATTTTTTTAGGAACTCTTTCTACAAACTGTGTTCACTATTTAGAATTTTAAGTTGGATTTTTCAGTTTATACATTGCCACAAAATTTTCTAATGCAGCAGCCTAACAATGTTGAAATATTACATTCTTATTACCATAAATATCTAAGTTTTGTGTAGTTTTTGGTTGGAGAAATTGGTAGTTAGTTTGATGTTGGTTACTTGGCAGGGCTTCTGAAAACACCTTTATTTTAGCAAATAAAATCACACAGGGCAGCTGAGCATGGTGGCAGCAACTGTAATCCCAGTGACTCAGGAGGCTGGGGCAGGAGAATCACAACTTCAAATCCAGCCTCAGCAATTAGCGAGGGCCTTAAGCAACTTAGTGAGACTCTGTCTCAAAAACAACAACAACATACACACACACACACACACACACACACGGCAAAATAATAGAGCTAGACGATTTATTTTTTCCTAGACCAAATACCAATGCCTCTCCATGTCCTTTCCAGTAGAATTTACTGAGATGAATAAAAGATAGTAATGCCAAAAGCTATATATCTGCCCCCTTTCTTTCCATTACAGTAGTTCTGCAAGATCACAGTGTGTCCCTTAAATATTATTGTTCCCCAGATCATAGATCTATATGTTCTCTAGAGTACTTTTATCAGCTCTCAAAGTTTCTTGGGTTTGTCTCTAGTTCCCACTTCTCCCCTGAGCCTCCTGCCCTTGTAATCTTATTTATTTATTTATTTATTTAGTGGTACTGGGGAGTGAACCTAGGGACACACTATCACCAAGCTACATGGTACCCAGCCCTTTTTATTATTCAATTTTTTAAAATATTTGAGACAGGGTCTTGTTAAGTTGTTGAGGCTGTCCTTGAACTTGCAATCCTCCTGCCTCAGCTTCCTGAATTGCTGTGATTATGTTACAGGGGTGGGGCCTTCCAGTAAACGGAGGCAGCATGAAAGACTGCCACTTCATACCCCAGTTCTTTTTATCAAGTCAGAAAGATTTCAGACATGTCACTCAGAGTAGCAGAAATTAGTTTATTAAAAGGGATGGGAAAGGTGACACTCTCAAGGGAAAGAGTAGGTCCTCTTGGAGAGGAACAGCATGGCTCTCCTCCACTCTAGTTTTATTGGGGATCCTGAGAAGTTTCCAGAGAATTCCACCAAGATCAACTTCTTGATTTTTGACTGACAACAGAGTGACATCAGACTTTCAAGTCTCCACTGCCATGACAACTCTAGGTCACTTTGGCCTGGACTGAATGGTTCTAATTAAGATTCTTAAACATAAATTCTTACAGATTTTATGGTAAGGAAGAATTATCCTTATCTCCTTGAATTCTGGGATCCGATCTGTGTAAGAATTACAAAAGTCTCCCTCTTCAGGGTAACTTACACTCTGGCCTGCATTTCTTCTGCAGATAACAGGTTGTTTTCTGAAGAATGTAGCATATCCTATGGGCTTAAGCCAGGCAGTACTGCAGGTAAATTGCTTCTTGGAAAAGAAAGCATGTTTATAGAATTATTCTCTTTACCTAGTGTTCCCACCAATCATGTCTGTCTGTCTCCTATCAATTACAGGTATGTGCCACATGCCCATGGTTCAGGTCCTTATAATCTTATATCCATCATACTTAGGACTCAGCATGGTTTTATTTTTATTTTTGTTTTTCATCTTTGCTTCATATCACAGTTTTTCAGTGGTGCATTTTTCAACCTTGGCTACACATCGAAATCACCTGGTGAGCGTTAAAAAATACCTATGCCTGGGTCTCACCCCAAGATACTTGGATTTAATTGACCCGTAGTAAAATGTGGAGTAGCCTGGACAATGATGTGTTTAAAGTTTCCCATGTGAGTTTAATGGGTAGCTAAGGTTGAGATCTACTGAGTGAGTGCAATCCACTATTTACCCAGCAGTTAAAGCAGAAATTAAAAGACTATGGCCCAGGGCCTAATGTGGTCCTCCATTTTCCTATGACTGCTTTTGCATTATAATTGCAGACTTGAACTGTTGCTATAGGCATCATATGGTCCACAGAACTTAAAATATTTACTCCCTAATCTTTTACAGAAAACATTTTCTGGACCCTGAGCTAGAGGTTCAGTTTAGCCACTCTTCCTCTCTCCTCATACCCATTTTTGTCCTATCTGCCTTAGTATTTGTCACCAAGACCTACTGTTTTGTTCATTTATTTATTTTTTGGAACTGAAATATTTTGTATACATTTTCTCCACCTTCCTTTTCACTGTTGCTGCCCTGGCACAGCCCTCATCACTTCTTTCTTGCATTACTGCAGTAGCTTCCTTGCTCTTCTTCCATTCTCCAGTCTATTTTCCTCACTGCAACCAGAATGATTGTTTCAAAGACCACAAATACAAGTGGGCCATTCCCTTGCTAAGAAATATTCAACTTTGCCGGGGCAGTGGCGCATGCCTGTAATCCTAACGGCTCAGGAGGCTAAGGCAGGAGGATCACAAGTTCGAAGCCAGCCTCAGCAACTTAGTGAGGCCCTAAGCAATTCAGTGACACTCTGTCTCTAAATGAAATACTAAAATGGGATGGGGATGTGACTTAGTGGTTAAGCCTTCTTTCATCCCTGCTCTTCCCCAAAGTCCTTTTATCTGTGCCTCATAATATCCCATGCATAGAGTTAAGCATGTTGTATTATCTGCACACATAAATCTATTTTCCCTCTACATTGAGAGATTCTTAAAAGATAATATTTTACTAAATTTCATTACTCCTGTAACTGGGTGCACTGGTGCATGCCTGTAATCCTAGAGGCTCTGGAGGCTGAGGCAGGAGGACCATAGCTTCAAGGTCAGCCTCAGCAACTTACCAAGACCCACAGCAAATTAGTAAGACCCTGTCTCAAAATTAAAAAATAAAAATAAAAAGGGCCAGGGATGTGGTTTATTGGTAAAGTGGCCCTGGATTCAGTCCTCAGTACCAAAAGGAAAAAAAAAAAAATCAATACTCCCAGTGTCTTCCAGTGTCTGACATAGTAGCTAATCATAATCATTTGTTGAATGAGTAAATGTTCAATGTGTTGTGCACATTACAGGTTGAATGTCAAGATTTTGTATGTGGTTGGCAGTAGAATAGTTATTCAAAAATTGTGGACCATTTCATGATTTATTCAATTAAGTATTTCTAAGCATATATTGATTCACATAATTTGGTGTGATGGAACTTTTGCATGTCATCATTTACATGTCTCAAATTGTAACATATCATTACTCTTGTGTGTAGATAGTACTTCTCAAACTTTAAAATAATTAATGAATTACTTGGGAGTTTTATGTAGATTCTGATTTGATATTGGTTGGGTCCTCAGATTCTGCATTTCCAACAAACTCTCAGAGAATGCCTATGCTGTTGGTTCACAGAGCACATTTTGAGTTGCAAGATGTTAGATGGTATGATCTAGACTCTTCCTTTAGCAGTTGATCAAAACAATTTTCAGGTTTCCTTTTATATGTTTAAATCATTGTTTTATATTTTAATTTCATCTTTCATCTTTTTATTTTTATATTTTAGCAAGACAGTGATAATGCTAATATGTCACCACAATCTCCAGTATCATCTGAGGTACAAGTTCTGTTTTTATATGTTTTAAATGTTTGTATGTGTTTTTTATATGTTTTCTGTGTTTTACATGGGGTTCTTCCTTGCCTCTTTCTCTTTAATTTCATCTTTTTCTTTTTTTTTCATGAAGTAAAGTATTCACCTCTATTTTAAAATCTATGATAGGTCAGTATGTACAAATTTCTAGTCTATAATATATTTTAAAAATAAATATTCATGCTAAATATCACTTATCTGTGATTTTCTGTGGAAAATATCTGTAGATCATAGAAAATAAGGCACTTCTATGAAATGTGTGCTTTCTGATTCATCCATATTTTAATAACTTTAAAATTTTACTTTGAAAAAGGCACTACAGCATTGTGCAATGGCCATTGGTTTTCTTTGTAACCAACTGGTCTGAAAGCAATGCAAGAGAAACTTCCTTTTTCCACGAGAAACATCCCTGAGGTGGGTTGTTCCTATCGACAAAAGGTTACACATTTCCTTAAGGGGCAGGGGATCCCAAGGAGAGCCCATCTATGAAAAACACAGTTTGTAAAATCTCAACTAAATATTCTGGAGGTTTGAATGATCGATTCTTCTAAATTAGTTTGACTTCATGCTTTACCACAGATTTAAAATTAAAACATTCTAAACAGTATCTCTTCTATTCAGATTACCTTAGTGTTCTAAAGTGTATTGGCAGTATTAAATAGAAAAATATGCATTCATTTGGTGAATTCAGGATATTATCTAAATGTTTGGATGGTCCAAATTAACTGAATAAGTATTTGATTCTATGTAAGTGGCATTACTTTTGTAGAGAGCCAGGATTCTCTATTGTTTTGGATGATTTGCATTATAAAACTTTTATATAGACTTGTTGGGCGTGAGTTTTATAAACACAATTCTAAATTATTTGTATGGAAGGTAAAATGGTTTATATGTGTTTAGAAAATACTTTAAATTAGGATATTCTAGAATTAATCTTGGTCACATACTTTTGTAAATCTTTTAATTTATAAGGAGTAAGTGATTAGTCCTTGTTGCCTAGCTGCTTTATGATTTTAAGGTCGGTGCTCACAGGGGAGATTATTAGTGCCAATTTTCTCAGATAAGTTATATTGCTTTTATAATATATTTTTGCTGCATTTGGATAAGTGATTTTTTTTGCAAGGTATTCATAACAATTTAACCAAAAAATGAAGACAAATAGTAAGTATGGATGGATAGAGTGATAAGCATGTGTTTTTGTAGATCAACTAACATTCAACTTGAATTGCATATCATGTTAATTGACAGAAGATTCAAATAATCTACAGAATTCCAGTTGTTTCAATTTTATGTGAAAAGAAAATGGCGGGCTAGGCCCAGTGGCAAATACCCGTAATACCAGTGATTCAAGAAGCTGAAGCAGGAGAACCACAGGTTCAAGGCCACCCTCAGCAATTTAGCAAGGCTCTTTCTCAAAATAAAAAAATAAAAGGGCTGAAGATGTGGCTCAGTGGTAGACTGCCCATGGGTTCAATCCTCAGTAGAGGAGGAGGGTAGGGGAAGAAGAAGAAAAAAGAAGGAAGGAAATGGTAAAACTAATTAGTGTAGTGTTTTAGCAAAGTGTTACTAATATGTTTGAACCCAAAATTAGTCCCATGACTAGGTGTCATCTTCATCATTTTACAGCTGAAGAGATAGATAATTTTCCCAAAAAGCATGCCCAATAAATGGCAGAATAGTGATTAGAGCCTAGGCCCTGCCTACTTCCCAGAGTCGTACAAATTAAATAAGTTGCCACTAATAATGTAATAAGATTACATTATTTTATTCCTTCTTAATTTACAAAGTACTTTCATGTATTTGCTGTAAGGAAAAAAGGAATAAAGGAAATAAAGAGATGAGAGGTGGCTCAACAGTAATACAGGTTTGTTTGGGATAAATCCGCAGAGGGTGGCCCAGTGGAGGCTGTGACCCCTCTTCTACTTACAGCCTGGGGTAGATATAGGGGAAGGGGTGAAGGGATTAGGCTGTTGCTAGGGGTTGGCCATGGAAGGGTAGGGAAGGGTCCTTATGGTGGACACCTCCATTCTTTGAGATGGTCACTGTTCCTTGTCAGACCAGGTGTTTTCAGGATTTCAGCTAACAATTTTCTTTTGTATGATGACGGAGTGTTTGTGGTTTCTTTTCATAATGATGGAGTATGTCTGGAGTTTAAGGTCAGGCCAAGTCACAGTGACTGTGAGGTGACTCTTGTTCTAAGATGGAGTATGTTTCAAAATGGTGTTGCCTATGTCAAGTTCTACCTAACAGTTACCTTATTTATTCTTCATAGAAATTTCATTTGAAAGATAAAAAATCAATCACAGAAAAATTAAGTGTGTTTAAGACAGAGCCTGAGCTTTCTGACTCAAAGTTCAGATTTGTTTAATATAACACATATATTTTCCCAGCATACCACAGTATATAGAAGCACTTTGAAATAATGCATTCAAATAGAGCAGATAATAATTTATCATCCTCAATCATTCTGCAGCTCCTGTTAATGTAAATATGAAGATTGGTCCCAGGGACTGAGGAGGAGGATCACAAGTTCGAGACCAGCCTCCACAGCTTAGCAAGATCCTGTCCCAAAACAAAAAATAAAATCAGTAGAATAAAAGAAAGGGACTAGGGGGTGAGAGAAGGGGAGGAAGGAGGAAAGTGCAGGGGAGAGATAGTGGCCAAATTATATTTTATATTGTATGCATGTATGAATATGTAACAACAAATCCCACCATTGTGCGTAACTATAATGCACCAGTAAAAAATGTGGAATAAGGTGCTGGAGATATAGCTCAGTTGGTAGAGTGCTTTCCTTGCCTGCACAAAGCTCTGGGTTTGATCCCCAATACAAAAAAAAAAAAGTAAAATAAAATAAAAGGGCTAAGGATGCAGCTCAGTGGCATAGGGCCCCTGGGTTCTCTCCCCAGTACCACAAAAACAAACAAACAAACAAAAAACACATAGATACTGAGTTGGTAAATTCACATATCTCTTCATTGAAGCATACTTCACTATTTTGGAGACTTTAATCTGGTTCCTTTTTTCAAAAAATAATATCTATTTATATACTTTGGTTAATAATTTCTTTTTCCTCATACTGTGAGACAGTATTTAAAGGCATATGTAGGCAGGTCAGCTAGCAAGTATTTATTGACCTTTTAAAAGTAAAATGTATCAGCTTAAATTGAAATGCAAGTTGCCTTTCTCTTTTCCACTTGTCATGGAAAAAATATGTAATTCTTCAAATTGGAACGGATATGAATAAGCATCTTGATTATTTGAAATAAAAGGGTTTATTTGTTTTCTGTTTTTAGGAATATGACAGAACTGATGGCTTTTCACATGGTCCCTTTGGCTTAAAGCCTAGATCAGGTAAATATATATTCTTTAAATCAAATTAATTAATTTTGTTTCAAGTTGTAATATCCCAGTTTTGTAATATCCATGTAATATCCATTTGTAATATCCATAGTTTTAATTACACCATAGATTCTTTCCCCTCTCCTAAAAGTGATTTTCTCTTAAACTTGTCTTTCCAATTCCCATTCTCATTTCTTTCTTCCTCTTTACCTTCAAGCTCCTGAAACCTCAGCTCTTTGGCTTAGATATACTGCAGTCTTATTTCTACTGTGCTGTGACTGCTGTTAGAATGACCCCTCTGCCAGCAGACCAAACACTGTTTGAAATTATAACACTCCATTATATTATAGTTTTTTAAAAAGGGATCTTTTCACATTTGGCAAACCCAAAAGAAAATGGATCCATGTTACTTGGCAAGGTATTGAATTATAGTTTTTATTCCTGAATAACTATATTGACCTTCAAAAATAATTTCCTTTTTTTCTTTAAAGATAAAGGTTGACATATGTTCAGTACTCATATTTAACCTGGATCATAAGTTTCTAATAACATGTTTAAGTAAGAACTTGTGTCGGTGATAGAAATCATACTTTTGTTCTCTGTTACTTTCAGTTATATAGGTGGTATTCAAAGATACACTTGGAAAATATTTTGAATGTATTAATAAGTCATAGTGATTTATGTAATTTTGTACTGATTCTTTTTGTCATGCTTCTTTCTCCATCAGTGGTTGTTCCTTTAATTAGCTTTGAAATAAGTTGGTAAATTTCTGTTTTTATAAAGCTTTTAGCCGCTCATCTCGCCAGGAATATGGGGCTGCAGATCCAGGATTCACAATGAGAAGAAAGATGGAACACTTAAGGGAAGAACGAGAGCAAATAAGACAACTTCGCAATGTAAGTCAGATTGACCTTTAAGACTTGCTTTAGGGCTGGGATGTAGCTCAGTGTCAAAGCGTCTGCCTTGCACTTGCAAAGCCCTGGGTTTGACCCCCAGTTTCAAAAAAGACAAAAAAAAAAAAGACTTGCTTTATAGAAATGGGTTTAACTTAGAAAAATTAGTGAGGTATATGGGTTTATTTTCAATGTTCTTGAAAATTTTTTGATTAAATAACAATTAGTAATATAAATATTTAATATATGCTTAGGTAAAATATCTGATCTGTATCCATTTCTTTATAGAATCTTGAATCCAGGTTAAAAGTTATTTTGCCTGATGACATTGGAGCTGCACTGATGGATGGGGTTGTCCTTTGCCATTTAGCCAATCATATAAGGCCACGCTCTGTAGCTAGTATTCATGTACCATCACCAGCAGTGGTAAGTTTTGTCTATAGTTCTCCAAAGGAATGTTAGAAATACCGAGGTGCCACAAGAAATCAAACACCAGTGCTCAAAAGTGGGTGGACAAGGCATTTACTCCTACCAGAAGGGCATGCTACCAGAACCTGTCTAGTATACACACCTGGGCAGGCAGTTTTTATCCTTAATGCAGTGCTGCCCTTTGCTTTTGATTGGAAGAGCTGGGGGTTCTAATCTACATGATTAGCTAATTTTAAAATTGGGGTGGGAAAAGGGAAGGGCTAAAATTAATATGGCTACAATTGGATCCAATTAAGGCTAAATACTATATTCTAAAAATGGACCACTGGGCTTTCTATTTATCACAGGAAAATATAGCTTCCTATAACGGTCTTTAAATAATAGACTGTACCTCAGTAAATTAAAATTTCAGTTTTGGTTAAGTTCTGTATAAAAATGCTTGAAAATAAATCTTTCTTCCCCCAACCTTACTTTACAGCCCAAGCTGAGCATGGCAAAATGTCGAAGAAATGTAGAAAATTTTCTTGATGCTTGTAAAAAGTTGGGTGTCTCACAGGTAATTATTTATCCAACAGAATGATTATTTAAATATTAATTTGTTGCATGCAAATTAGAGTCTTCAAAATAGCATTTAATAATGTTTTCAAAATATGAACATTGATACTGTCTCTTGGTGTTAATCCCCGCCCCCCAACCCAGAGGCTTGGCTCTGGGGGTTCCGTGGGCTGGATTTGGTTGCCCACCTATATTGCAATTAAGAGAAAAATGATATAAAAAATGAATTCATTTGTATTTTCATATAAACTGGGATCACAGCTAATTTGCCTTCCCTGAACACATAGAAGTTTAGTATTGAATAGGAAAAAAGAACAAAAGCAGGGAGCTCAGAGATATGCATATACACCATACTGTGTGGAGTTACAAATCTGTTTTTTAAGGTTCTTTTGGCATCCTTGTGCCAGGAGCTAGGGCTTTGGGGGCAGTTTCTGTTTAGCTTCCGTTATCAGCATGAGGTGATTGCCTCTGGGCGGTTGAGATGGAGAAATAGCTTAACCAGGTTATCATGACAATAGCTGACTCAGCTATTGTTATAAGTTTTCCAGTTTGAAAGGAGCAGCTGTTACTGTACCTTCTTTTTACTATGTTGCTGTAGATAATTGCAGAAGTTGTGTAATAAATGTTTTCAAAACAATTTATAAAACAGCTGTCTTATGGAAAAGTTAACTAACCATGCGTAGTAGCCATATTACAGTTTGGTTGTAATGGCAATGCTACTATCATTTTTTTTTTTCCTGCTGGGGAACATTTAGATTCCTCTATTAATCAATGGATAGACCTCTGACTGGAAGATTGGCATTAGTGTAACAGCATTTTAAGCTTTATTTAAAATGATATTGAAAATGTTAGTACCTAGTATGATAATATCTGCAAGGGCAAACTTTGAAATTTGTGGAAATTAGCTTGTGTTTCACATAATAATTACAGTGTTATAAAATTAATGATTAAATTTTTATCCGAATTTAAGGTTCTATTGTTCCATGCTCACCCAAAGACTAGGGAGACCAAAATTAGTGGAAGGAAACGGGTTTATTCAAAGTCAGCCCCGAAGAAGACAGAGAGGATTTCTTCTTCCTTCCCCCTTGAAATCTCTATCTCAGAGGGCTCAAGGGCATGAAGAGTTTTTTTTTTTTTTTTTTGAGAGAGAATTTTTTAATATTTATTTTTTAGTTTTTGGTGGACACATCTTTATTTTACTTTTATGTGGTGCTGAGGATCGAACCCAGAACCCCGTACATGCCAGGGCTACCACTTGAGCCACATCCCCAGCCCACCTGAAGAGTTTTTATGGGGGAAAAGGAGGCCACATGAGATAATGGGCAGGTTCTTTCTTTCCTGGGCTCCTGTTTTCCTCCTCATTGAAAGGAATCCTGGCTTCAACCTGCCATTTTCCTTTCAGACAGCTGCATTGCCTTTCTGCAAGTCAATTCCTAGAAGCTGAGGAGAGAAGGAACATTTCAGAGGCCTCTTTCAGGAGTTTAGACTATCATATAAAAGTTTGTATAGCTCAGGGGTTGAACGCTTGCCTCACATGTGTGAGGCACTGGGTTTGATTCTCAGCACCACATAAAAAAATAAATAAATAAGTAAAACAAAGATATTGTGTCCATCTACAACTTAAAAAAAAAAAGATGGCTCCCTAAAAGATTAGGGAGGGAAGGTGAAAGCAATTCTGTGAAATACATCTTTCCAGAGTGTTGGTCTGTTACAAAAGCAGTATTATAAATATATATTGGAAATTAAGGTTGGAAATTGGAAATTAGACCCTAATTTACAAAAATGTTTAATAAAAATGTTGCATTTAAAACAAAAAGTTTTACAAACCCAACCTTAACATGACTGACTGGTGAGGGAAATCACACTGTAAACAGAACACAATTGTGCTTGTTAGGTCTTTTGAACAGTGTCATCATAATCTAGTCTTCAGATTCCATTTTAGCCTCTTTCTTCAAGGGAGCAAATGTAGTGTATATGTAATGCAGGAATTATTATTACCTTTTTTCTATGCTTAACATGTGATGTTTTAAATATTTATTTATTTATTTATTTTTGTGTGTGTATGATGTGGTGCTGGGGATTGAACCCAGGGCCTTGTGCATGTGAGGCAAGCACTGTACTAACTGAGCTATACCCAGGCCCTTAAATTTTTAATTCTTAAAGATCTTGGTTAATTCTTTTTTGTGCCCTTACTCTTAATGAGAAAATAGAAAACTTAGGACAGTTTTTTTTCCAGCTATTATTACATTACATTTATTTTCTTATTTTGCATTTTCATTTTAAGAATTTTTGTTTCCATGAACACATAAGTGGTAATATACAATCTTTTTCACTTAATTCTTTTTGTTCTAGGATATTTTCTAGTTTTTAACATCCTTATTGTGATATAATAGGTGTAAAATAAAGGACATGTAAATAAGGTATATGATTTTATCCATTTTGGGGATATGTGGTGCTGGGATGTTGAACCCAAGGCCTCACACATGCTGGGCAAGCACTCTATCATCCTCAGCCATAATAAATGTTGATATATACATATACCATGAAATCATCATCACCATCAAAGTAATGAACATATCCATTATCCTCAAAAGTTTCCTCCTCTCCCTCTGCAAACCTTCCTTCTCTAGGCAACCACTAATTGGCTTTATAACATAATAGATTAGTTTGCATTTTTCTAGAGTTTTTATATTAATGCACTAATACAATGTGTTGATTTTTTTTTCTTTTACTTGGCATGATTATTTTAAGACATGTCAGTATTGTTGCATATTTAAATAGGCCATTCTGTTTTGTTTCTGAGTAGAATTTCACAATTTGTTGATCCATTGGCCTGTTGGTAGATATTGGGATTGTTTCCAGTTTTAGGGGTTATAAAAATAAAGCTGCTGTGTACAGTTGTGTATAAGTCTTTGTGTGGATATTTGTATTCTTTAATTTTTAGTAAATACCTGGCAGTGGAATACCTGCAGCCTTTAGTAAGTAGGTGCTTAACATTTTAAGAAAAGTACAAAATTCTCTTCTAAACCAGTTGTACCATTTCACAGTATTATCGGCAGTATATGAAATTTCATTTTCTCCGTATCCTCACCACTTCTGTATGACTGACCTTTTTAAGTTTTTAGTCATTGTAAATAGGTATTTTTTGGCCTCCCAATACAATTTTAATTTGCACTTCCCTGAAGACTAACAGTATTGATCATCTTTTCAAGTACTTAGTTGCCATTTGTGTATCTTCTTTTTGGAAGTGTATTTTCTAACCTTTTATCTATTATTATTACTTACTATAACTTGCCTTTTAATATAGATTTTTAAAATATTTTATGTATTTTTCTCTCTTTTTTTTTTAACTGGGGGTCGAACCCAGGGCTTTGTGAATGCAAGGCAGGTGCTTTGCCACTGAGCTACATCCCAGCCCAATAATTATCTATTTTTAAAATTGGGTTGTTCTTCATAAATTATGGACCAAGTTCTTTATAAGACCTGTGACTCACAGATACTGTATCCTAGTTTTTGGATTGTCTGTGTCTTTCAAAGAGCAGACATTTTAAAGTTTTGAAGTACAGTTTGTCTTTTTTTTTTTTCTTCTTTTTTTAGTGGATTATCTTTTTTTCTCAAACCTAAGAAATCTTTGCATAACCCACAGTCACAAAGATTTCCTCCTGTTTACTTCTAGAAGTTTTATAATCTTAGGTTTTACATTTTATGTCTATGATCAATTTTGAGTTAATTCTTGCATATTGTCAAAGCTAAAGCTCTTTTTTCAGCCTGGGATTGGGCTCATGTATTGATTGTTCTTTTAACATCTTTCCTGAAATATAATTAACATACATAGCATTCATTGATTTAAAACATACAATTAAATGGTTTTTAGTATAGTCACAGAATTGGGCAACATTCATAATAATCTAAGTGTAGAATATTTTTGTTACCCTAGAGAGAAACCCCTTACAATGCATTGACTGTCCCTTCCTGTTCTGTCTCCGTGTATTTGCTTATTCTGAACATTACATATAATGAAATCATACATTATGGAGCCTTTTGTGTCTGACTTTTTTCACTTAGTATAATGTTTTCAGGGTTTCTGTGTTGTGGCATAAAACAGTACTTCATTTCTTATTAATGCTGAGTAGTATTCCATTGTATGCATATACCACATTTTGTTTGTCCATTTGTCAGTTGGTGGACATTTGGGTTGTTACCACTCATCATTTATTATAAATAATGCTGCTGTGAACATCTAAGAACAAGTTTTCATTTGAACACTTATTTTCAGTTCTCCTGGTTATAAACCTAGGAGTGGAATTACTAGGTCAAGGTAACTATGTTCGTCTTTTTGAAGAACTGCCAAGATGTTTTCCAAAGTGGCTGCACCATTTTACATACCCACCAGCAATGAGTTAGGGTTCTCATTTCTCTTCATCCTCACCAACAATGGTTACTGTCTACCTTTTTATCCTAGCTATTGTAGCAGGTACAAAGTAATAGCTCATTATATTTTCAATTTGCATTTTTCTAATAGTAAATGATGTTGAACATCTTTTCATATGCTTATTGATAATTTGTGCATGTTCTTTAAAGAAATTTGTATTCAAAACCTGCATCCATTTATTAATTGGATTATTTATCTTATAGTTATTGAGTCATGGGTATTCTTTATATATTCCAAATACAAATCACTTATGAGGTACAGGATTTGCATTTATTTTCTCCTATGCTGTGGGTTGTCTTTTCACTTTCTTAATGTTATCATTTGCAGCACAAAGTTTTTTTATTTGTTGAGATACAGTTTATTCATTTTTCTTCTGTTTCTTGTGATTTTGATAGTATAGCTAAGAAGACATTACTTAATTCAAGGTCATGAAGATTTACATCTATATTTTCTTCTAAAAGTTTTATAGTTTTGTGCTTAACATTTAGGTTTCTAATCCTTTTTTAGTACAGTTTTGTGCATGGTGTGAGGTAGTGTTCCAAATTCATTCTTTTACATGCAGATGTTTATTTTCCTAGTACCATTTGTTGATAAGACTCTTCTTCCTCTCATTGAATTGTCTTGGTACCCTTGTCAGAAGTTAGTTGACCATAAGTGTAAGGACTCTCAATTGTTTATTTCCTATCGACATTCTTTTTTTTTTTTTTTTTTTTTTTTTTTTGGTACCAGGGATTTAACCCAGAGGCACTTAACTACTGAGCCACATCCCCAGCCCTTTTTTATATTTTATTTAGAGATAGGGGATTGCTAGGTTGCTTAGTCCCTCAGTAAGTTGCTGAGGCTGACTTTGAACTTGTGATCCTCCTGCCTCAGCCTCTTGGGCCACTGGGATTACAAGTATGCACCACTTTGTTCTTGATTGTAAGCATTTAATCTCTCATCTTTTAGTATGATATCAACTGTGGTTTTTTTGTAGATGCCCTTTCATGAGTTTGAGGAGTTTCCCTGCATTCAGTTTTTCCTGCAAAATTTGTTTAAAAATCTATTCTTTCTCCATTCATCTTCCTTTGCCTCTGTATCAAAAACCATTTGTCCATTTATCTGTGAGTCTGTTTCTGGATTCTTTATTTTGTTCCATTGATATTTTTTTTCCCCTATATGTACATTGGTAAAACAACATCTTGCTTACTACACATTTTAAAATCAAATAGTATTAGCACTCTAACTTTCTTCTTCCTTTTTATAGCTATTTTGGCTATTCTTGGTCTTTTGTATTTCCATATAAATCTAGAATATTTTGCCCTTCTACACAAAAATTTTAAAAAAAATTAGATTATTATAGAAGTTGTGTTTAACATATAGAACAACATAGGTGGAATGATAACAATATTGAGTCTTTCCATACACCAAGTATATCCTTACTAAGGTATTCTTTAATTCCCTCAACAATGTTTTGTAGTTTTTACTGTATAGATCTTGTGTATTTGTCCTGAAGTATTTTATACTTTCGTATTTTACATGCTATTGTATGTGATTGTTCAGTTGTAATTTAATATCTCACTCTTTGTTTCTAATATATAGAAATATAATCAGTCTTTATATATTAATCTATATCTTACAATCTTGCTAAATGTACCTATCCGTTTTAGTAGCTTTTTGTAGATTTCACAGAATTTTGTATATGGTTGTTCATATTTTCTGTGAATAGAAACAGCTTTTCTTCTTTCTTTCTGATCTGAATGTCTTTTCTTGTTTTATCTTGTCTTGTCTGATTACCCTGGCCAGATATCCTAGCACAATGTTGAATACAAATGGCAAACATGGACATCCTTGTCTTCTGATTTTTTTAGGACAATTTCAGTCTTTCACCCTTAAGTACGATGTTAGCTGTGAGATTTTCACAGATGATCTGTATGAGGTTTAGGGAGTACTCTTACATTCCTAGTTTCCTAAAGTTCTTACCAAATGGATCTTGGATTTCATCAAATGCTTTTTTATTTTATTTTATCTTTTATTTTTAAATAAGTGACAGAGGAATGCATTAAAATTCATATTACACATAAAGAGCACAATTTTTCATACCTCTGGTTATATATAAAGCATGTTTACACCAATTTGTGTCTTCATACATGTACTTTGGATAATGATGTCCATCACATTCCACCAGCATTGCTAACTCCCTACCCCGTCCCTGAATAAATGAACTCATCAAATGCTTTTTCTTCATCAACTGATGTGAGCATGTTATTTTCATTTTAGTTTGTTACTATTATAAATCACATTCATTGATTTTCAAATGTTAGTTCAACCCTGCATTCTTAGATTAAACCCCACTTGATCGTGGTGGGTTTTTTTCTTGATGTTGTTATTGCTTTTTTATATTATTGGATCAGTTTGTTAAAATTTTATTAGATTTTTGCTTGTATGTTTATAGGGATACTGGTTTTTAGTTTTCTTTTAATGTCTTTATTGATATTAAGGTAGTGCCAACTTCCTGGAGTATGTATTCCTTTCCTCTTGATTTTTCTTAAACATTTGGGCAGAATTGATATCATTTCTTTCATCTAATGAAATTTATGAATAGTCTATCTAGGCCAGGGATTTTCTTTGTGGAACTTTTTTTTTTTTTTTTTTTTTTTGTGGTGCTGGGGATTGAACCCAGGGCCTTATGCACGCAAGGCAAGCACTCTACCAACTGAGCTATACTCCCGGCCCCTGTGGAAATGTTTTATACTACAGTTTAAATTTCTTTAACAGATAGAGATATATTCTGGTTATCTATTCTTGTATGAGTTTCAGTATATTTTATCTTTCAGAGAATTTATCCATTTCTTCTAATTTGTCAAATTTATCTTATAACATTGTTTATAGTATCTCCTTACTATCATTGTATTTGTAGAATAACTTGTGATGTCACTTCTGTTATTACTGATATTGCTAAGTCTCTTTTTCCTGATTGGCCTAAATAAAGGCTTATGAATTTTTAAAATTCTTCTCAATGAACTACATTTTGGTTTCATTGATTTTTTTTTTTCTTTCTAGCATTTTTCTCTCATCTTCATTGTTTCCTTCTTTCTATTTGGCATTGATTTAATTTGCTCTTTTTCTAGTTCCTAAGGTAGGTACTAAAGTCCCTAATTTGAAACATTTCTCCTTTCCTCATTATACTCTTCAGTGGTGATTTGAATAAGTATGTAAAATACCATGAGAACACTAAATGGAGCAATAAAAATGGAGATGATAAGATAGTTTTTAGGGAACTCTTTTATTTATTTTGTTTGTTTTGAAGTACAGGGGATTGAATCCAGGGGCATGTTACTACCACTGAGCTCCACCTCCAATGCTTTTTATTTTTTATTCTGAGATAGGGTCTTGCTACAATGCTGAAGCTGGCCTTGAACTTGCAATTCTCCTGCCTCAGCCTTCCAAGTCTCTGAGATTACAGGCACGTACCTCTGTGCACAGGATAGTTTTTGAGAACTCTTTAAAGATATCATCAGTGGTATTTTATGAATATATTAAGGGAGTAAGGAAGACAAGGAAAGCTATTATGATTCCTATGTTTATATTGGTAGAAATTGAATAGTTTTTTACTGACCAAGATATAAAATACAGAAGGATAAACTAATTTAGTAGAAGTAGTTCTGTTGTGGACATATTGATTTTTATATGTTTATTGGACACATGTTTGGCTGTTTAGTTGGCATTTGCTTGATAGAGAGATTTGGGGAGGAAATGAAGATTTGGAAGTCATTATGAGGGATAATTAAAACTAAGAGAATAAATGAAAATACAAGGAATGGATACAGTGTAAAAAGAGAAGAGAGTGACAACAGAATCCTTGGAAGCATTTAGGATATTAGAATAGGATCGATGAAAGCTAATGAAAGCTATTGCACAATTTGCTGTCAGAAAAGTTGAAGAAATAAAAAGAATGAGGTCATACAACATAAAAAAGAGGTAAGGTTTCAAGAAAGGCATTAATTAAAGGCTCAAAATGATATAGCAGTCAAGTAGGCATGTGCAACATTTAACATTTAAGAAGACATTGCTGATTTTTTTTTTTACTAGAGTAATTTTAGTGGGTAGATTCTTTAGAGGCAGCTGTAAAATAGCAGTAGTTGAGTAGTGAATGGGAAATGCAGCAGTGGTGACCTCTTCCTTTGCAGATATTTTCTGTGTAGAGAAAGAGGTTTAGTTGTAAAGTGATAGCATTTCAGAGAAGGCCAGCCTCTATAATCCTTTACTTAGTGTAAGTTAAGAACCAAAACACATTAGATTACAATATTTACTAGAGAAAACAGAATTGTGCATTTTTTACTTGAAGTTTTACAGAAAGTATACTTTAAAAATCTGATTCTGAGGTTGAGGATGTAACTCAGTGGTAGAGCCTTTGGCAACATATGTGAGGCCCCGGGTTCCATCCCCAGCACTGCACACACACACACACACACACACACACACAAGAAAAAACAATCCGATTCCAACTTAAGTTTAACCACACACAAAATATTGAATGTTCAAATATCTTTTTTTTCTTTTCCAGGAAAGACTCTGTTTGCCTCATCATATTTTGGAAGAACGAGGTCTTGTGAAAGTTGGTGTCACGGTTCAGGCCCTCCTTGAATTACCTACGACCAAGGCATCTCAACTTTCTATGGCTTGATAACATTTTAAAAATTATAAGTGTGTAGTTTCATTTATTTGAAGCAATTTCAGATATCTTAAATTCATGAATAAAAATGTCCAGTCAAAAATCATTTGCCTTAGGTCAAGCCTTAGGGTTTTTACAAAAATTACATTAAAACATCAAATTGAAACTGAATTGCCCAAGCTTCTTTTGGGGGAAAACTGGATTAATTTAATAAGAGTTTTTGATGAATTCAAATTTTCTTTTTACTATCAGTTAATAACCTTGGTTATTTTTCAAAATGCAGATTGATACTCAATTTAAAATATGTATCCAATTTAATAATCACATTAGGTTTAATTTTTTTACATCATAACATACTAGTAAACATCTGGAAAATGGTAATCTTTTTTTAGCCATTTAAAACAATTCTATATTTGAGTTATTTAATACACTTCTAGTTTATACACAACTTCTTTCATCTTTGTTCTTAGTTTTCTAGAAAAAAATGAGTAGGAAAAAACCAAACTCTGGCATTCTATTAAATTCTTTTAGTATTATAGGTTGGTGCCAAACTATTTTCAGTTGTACTGTAGATTGTTTACATGTGAAGTGCCTGTGTAATTGATGAATCTTATATAGTCTTAAGCATTTTTGCAATTTCTTTTTTGTATCAATAGAGTCAACAGAACTTTAAACTATTTTAGTAGGTTTTGTAAGGTCAATACTATGTGAGGATTTAAATGTGCCTCACATCGTGACATCATGGTTTTTTAGTTAGTCCATTACAGTTTTCCTTAAATTGGTTATTTCATGTTGTAAAAAAGCAAAACAAAACAAAAACAAAAAATGTTAATATGCTTAATTTATGCTATTTAATTTTGCAAAACTTAATCATTTTTAAAGTGTATTATTTGAAGAGTATTTTATTTCTGTATTGAAAATGTTACACAAAGCAGTAAGATTTTTGAGAACTAGTGAAGTACTAATTATGAAGGACATTTTGATAAAACTGCCAAAGTTTGGATTTGTATCTTGATTTTCAGGAACATTACATCAGTGCTACCTTTAGCTATATTCAGAGAGCAGCAATTGAGGAATAAGTTTTTATTCAAAATCTGACCATTTGTGGATCTTGTACACCGATGCTCCTCAATTAACTTGATGTTGAGTTAAACATAGACTGTTCCAAAAATATTTTCATGAGATACTATGTCACACAAAGTTCTTGTTTGACTTAGAGATGGATAAATTTATGTTGGTAGTAGTGCAGGAATTTTTCAAAAACATTACTGTAATGAATAACTCATTTTCCTATAAAAGAACCTTAATTACTTTTGTAGTAGCCAAGCATCATATCTTAAGTATGTGATCATTTGCACTTGTTACCTCTTAATATGGATGCAACTTATTAAAAATGTTGGCCTGGGTATTTCAAAGGGTATATATAAAAGGTAAAAACTAGTGTGCCAAATGGTATAGTAAGGGTTGACTTAGGAACAACTCTACTATTTTTGATCAGTTGGCATGAAGCCATATAATTAAATTTTGGCTTTAGAATACAGATATTCTTTACACTCCCCAAGGGTCAAATTGGAGCTTTTGAAGAATTAAAGCTTCTTATGACTGTAAGGTATAAGAATTAAATTATTAGTAATTTATTACTTTAAATATTTGAGCTAATTTTTCCTTTTCAGTTGTGTCTTTTAAAAAACACACAAAAAAACAAACCTCATTGACATGATCTCCCTAGTGAAAACTTGGAATATACAAGAAATGGCCAGTATGTACCTTAGTTGATAAGTTTCTAATTTAGAAGTTTGACAGCGTTACAAATTAAGTAACCACTAAAAACTGCAACAATCATTCATACTTCTTTTATAGTTATCATGCTATCGATTTCCTCTTATTATTAATCTAGTGTTAGTTACTTTACAAGTATTTTCCTATTTCATATCATTAAAATAGTAGTGAAATCTTAGGCCATTCCCTTATTGCATTTCCCTTGTCAGTTAATTATTCCTTTAAAGAGAAAATACACCAGAACCTCATTGTAGCATCCTTTTTGCAAATCCAAATTCCACTTAAGATGGGTCCAGTGGAGGTCCATACCATGACATTTCATTTAGTGTTGTGTCAGAGGGCAACACCATCTCTGAAGCAATTTCACAAGTCCCTGAGGACAACAGTATACCAAGGTTCTGATGTATTTCTTTTAGTAGTTTTTATGTGTAAAATTTATCCTAAATGTTTTTATTGTTATTATATATTTACTTCATCAGTTATTGAATTAAGAATGATTATCTTTATTTGAATGGATTTGTGATTTCATGAGGGTTGACTAATCAGACTAAAATTTTTATTGGACCCTTAAAAATTCAATAGATAGCTCTTTCTGTTAAATTTTATGACTATGGCACAAGAAAGAAGTGATGGTGGATATGTTACAATTGAAATAAGGAGTAAAAATGCATTGCCATTTGTTTAATAATTATCTTTATAGAATGCTAGTTTAATGACTTTTATAACTGAATTTTTTGAAGAATTCAGAAAAGTTTGTATTGCTCACAGATCTATCATAATGGATTTTCTGATGCATTTAAAAGTAAATGGAACACTAAATGTATATTACCGATGCAAACTGTGGATAAAGTTG
The DNA here is from genome assembly GCF_021218885.2 of Marmota monax. Lineage (NCBI taxonomy): Eukaryota > Metazoa > Chordata > Mammalia > Rodentia > Sciuridae > Marmota > Marmota monax. The sequence continues at coordinate 12,918,629 of NW_026694552.1, read as the reverse complement.
AATGAAAAAAATTTAGCGTGGGGTTTATTTTCTCATTATCAATTCTCTACCCATCACATCATCCTTTTTTTTTTTTAATCAAAAGAGCCAGTGTTTATTCCCAAGTGTAGAAACAGACTTTGTAAGAATTCCATCAGACTTTGAGAGGATATTCAAAGTGGATTGTTTCAGTTGGGTGCAATAGCGCACATCTGTAATTTGGAGGATGAGGCAGGATGATCTTGAGCCCACAAATTCGAGGACATCCTGGGCAAAATAGGTATACCCCATATCAAAATAACATAAATTGTTTTAAGAGTCCAAATTCCCTTTACATCATTTCTATTTTCAGAAGATAAAAGTTTCTTCAAAAGCAATAATTTTCTAGGATGTTTTCACAAAGTAATGTTATCTTTATATAAGATACTCTTGCCGGGTGCGGTGGTGCATGCCTGTAATCCCAGGATTACGAGTTAAAAGCCAGCCTCAGCAAAAGTGAGGTTACAACTCAGTGAGACCCTGTCTCTAAATAAAATACGAAATAGGGCTGGGGATGTGGCTCATTGGTTGAGTGCTCCTGAGTTCAATCCCCAGTACCACCGCCCCCCCAAAAGATAAACTCTATAAAACAAATTTAAGCAACAATTCTATAAAATTAAAGAATAGGTCAAACATTGTGATTTTTTTTTAATCACAGAGCGCTAGTCATACGACTGAATTGCTTATAAGCTCCTGTGATAAGAAGTATAATCTTCCACTTTCAGGTAGTTCTAATTTTTAAAAAATTCACATATCTTAAAATAACTATTATTTGTTTGTAATTATGATTGATTCCAGAAGTAAAAAGTCATTCAAGTAAATGTTATTAAAGATAATATTGCACCTTAAACTCTCAGAGTTAAAGAAAAACTAAAGTGAGTAAATACTTAGCAGAAGATGTTTGAAAACTATTCTATCAAAAATTTTGATTCACCTTTAGCTAAGCTTGTTTTCTGCTTCAGTAAATCTACAGTTCTGATATTCTATATGAAATGGTCCTAGAATCCTCAGGCATCTATCCCAATGTCCAGACCACTCCAAAGGACTGATGCATTGTTGCAGATTACATTAATTTAGAAGTATCCAGATATCTTCTGGAATTGGTGAACTGAAAATAGCAAAAGCTATATGTTTCTTAAGGTATTTTCTACTCCTGTGTTATAAAACATGAAAACATTCCTATGCTCATGAATTTTCACAGGTGTGTGTGTGTGTTTAACATTAAGTCTCTGTTTTAGCAAAATAAAGTCTTGTTGTATTAGAAAATAAGTTTAGAATGACTATCTCTGACATAAGTAATTTTGAGAATTTTAGCATAATTTATGAAACATAAGCTATGAGAAATAGGTCATCAGAATTCTGACATAAGCATTTTAGGATAGAAAACTACTAACTGAACAATTTGAAAGTTAATAAAATGAAAAGAGAAAATGCTTTAAAATGTGATTATTTTTAAATTTAAGTTTTTATATAATATTTTCTTGGTTTCTCAAATGAATTATTTTGATTACTCCACCTTATAACGTTAGGGAAAAATTATTTTTACTCTATTCCATTGAGATGTATCAATTATCTACTAAAAGAGGTGAGAAATTTATTGGTTTTGTACTTATGTAAATAAATAGAAATAATTTTTTCAATAGCAATTTGAATTTTCTAAATCTTTATTCAGACAGATCTAAGTCATTTCTAAGGCAAATAAATACAAAATAATATTGTATAATTTATGAACTAGTAATGAAAATTATGCTTTAGGACAGTGATGCTTAAACTTTAGTGTGTGTGTGTGTGTGTGTGTGTATGTATGGATCACCTGGAGATCTTGTTAATCAAATACAGATTGATTCAACAGGTCAAGAATGGGACTATCCATAGTAATAAGGCCTCATAGATTTTCTAATGTGATAGTAATATCAATCTACTATACAATAGTAGTTTGGTATTTTGACTAATGCTTTTAGAATCTTTACAACAGACAGTTAACATTTTTAATAGATCTGTATTAAGGACTTTATGGGAAAAGGTAGACTTTATGTTGAGATCAGTACTGTTTCATTTTGTTTTTAAAACGTGCATGCGCGTGCATGTGTGTGTGTGTGTGTGTGATTCTAGGCATGAAACCCAGGTACTAGAACTTGCTACACAAGCACTCTACCCCTGAGCTGAAACACCAGACCCTAAAAACAATTTAAACATACATGGCCATAGAATTTTCAGGGTAAAGGAAGTTAGTTGCCTGAATAATATGTAATTATAAAATGATCATATATATATCTAGACAAGTTAATGTCATGTTACATTAACAATATTAAAGCATAACAGTTCCCTCTTTTGTCATACTTGGAAAACTACGTTCATTTCTCATGAGCTTTTCTTTAATATTTATTCTTTTAGATGTAGTTGGACACAATACCTTTATTCTATTTATTTTTATGTGGTGCTGTGGATTGAACCCAGGGCCTCACACATGCTAGTCAAGCGCTCTATCACTGAGCCACAACCCCAGCCTCTCTCATGATCTTAATGTCAGTCATTCCATTCTCTTGCTAGACAGCACATCTACCTTAATTTTAATTTGAAAGCAACATTATCTATTCAGGTTACTTTGTATATGAAGATGACATACAAGTATACAAATGTATATATTTAATTTTAAATATTTGTGATCTATTATCAGAGCTTAAATTTTGATATAGATTATATTCTATCCCTTGTAAAACAAATGAGAAAGAGTATTTTTTTGTAAAATAATTTTTCTGATTTAAAACACTTGGAATCATTTTATTTAATTGAATAGCCTTACAAAGGTACTTGATAAATTGCTAGTTAAAAAACAAATTAAAATTCAAGCCAGTATGAAATACCAAGAGCAGCCAAATGTCTTTCTTGGCAAGATACTACTCATTTACTTTGATTTTTTTAAATCTTTATTTTATTTATTTATATGTGGTGCAGAGGATCGAACCCAGGGCTTCCCACATGGTAGACGAGTGCTCTACCTCTGAGCCACAACTCTAGCTCTCATTTACTTTGATTTTTAATTGAGTTATAAATAATGCAATTTATATGTCTGTACCTATGTTTGTCTCTCATTCATAATCTTTTTTTTGGGGGGGTACTGGGGATTGAACCCAGGGTGCTTAAATACTGAGCCACATCCCCACCCCTTTTTAATATTTTATTTTAGAGACAGGGTCTCGCTGAGTTGCTTAGGGCCTCACTAATCTTCTGAGGCTGGCTTTGAACTCCCGCTCTTCCTGCCTCAGCCTCCCCAGTTACTGGGATTACAGGCGTGTGCCACCATGCCCAGCTTCTCATTCATAATCTTTAACATGTAAAATTAACCCCTGAGTAGAAATTTGTGTCATGCAGTAACTCATATTATAAAATGTCACATACTTGAATATGATGATGATGATGATGATGATTAGTAAATTAAATATACCCATAAATATATATTTTAAAATATGAGTATATGGGCTGGGATTGTGGCTCAGCAGTAGAGTGCTCGCCTAGCACATGCGGGGCCCTGGGTTCAATCCTCAGCACCACATAAAAATAAATAAATAAATAAAGGTATTATGTCCAACTACAATTAAAATAATAAATATTAAAAATATATGAGTATAATTTGTTGGTACTTTTTATCATCAAAATTTCCAGTTTTTCTGTGGATTAGATAAAGAAGAATTCATGGTATGTTACTAGGTATAATCATAATTTTTTTTAAATAATTTTTTAGTTGTAGAAGGAGACACCTTTATTTCACTTATTTATTTTTACGTGGTGCTGAGGGTAGAACCCAGGGCCTCACATGTGCAAGGCAAGTGCTCTACCACTGAGCCACAACCCCAGCCCCAATCATAAAAAATTTTAACACCATAAAACAATTTTATAATTTGTGTTATTACCATTCTTCATTTTTTCAGGCTAAGAAGCTGAGGCTCAGAATTATGATTTGAACAATTTTTAAGCACCAAATTGGCCAAATCTCTGGATTGTTTACACATTGTACTGAAACTTGGTTGGATATATGATTTTGGTTTTTTACAAGTCCTTCAGTTTAAAATTTTTATGACCACTTATTCACAATATGGTGAAAAAAATAAATTAGCTAATTTAAAACACCTTTTTGAGCACTTACATCATACCAGTTGTTGATATTGTAGGTCTTGAGGTTTACAAGATTGCTGGGTTTTAGCTGTTGTATTAAAACATACATAATTAACATTGATACTATTAAATACTACCCTTGAAATTTAGTTTTCATTCTTATATTTTGCATGCAATTTTGTTTACTTCTCAGTAATGAATTTTGTAATTGAATATTCATTACTGCTAGATGGTTCCAACAGTTAAAACCAATCACACACACACACACACACACACACATATACACCCATTTCATTTTTTCCTAGATTTATTGAAGTATAGTTGAAAAGTGAATGTTCTAGATATTTAAGGTGAACAACATGATTTATTCTTTCCTTTTTTTCTTTTTGACACATGAATAATTATACTGTATGAAATTTAGTACATGTATATAATGTGGAATGGCCAAATGAGGGTAATTAGCATTTCCATCTCCTTATTATTTCTTTATATTTTGGGCCTTTGAACTCTTCTCTTTAGGCTCTTCATAAAATATATGCTTGTTGTCAACTGTAGTCGCCCTACTATGCTGTAGAACACTAGGACTTATCATTCTTATCTTAGTTATATTTTGGTATCCTTTATCCAACCAGCCTCTGTCCCCACTACATGCTACCCTTCCTAGTCGCCAGAAACCAGTATTCCAATCTTCTTTGAGATTAACTTTTTCAGTTACCACATATGAGTGAGAACATGTGGTATTTGTCTTTCTTTATCCAGTTTATTTCACTTAAGGTCATGTCTTCCAGTTTTATCAATTTTGGTGTGAATAACAGGGCTAAATAATATTCCATTGTGTATGTATACCACATTTTCTTTATCCATTTATCTGTTGATACACACTTTGGTTAATTTCATCTCTTGGCTCTTGTGAATAGTGCTGCAATAAGCATGGGAATACAGGTATCTTTTTGACAAACTGATCTCATTTCCTTTGGATAGATATCCAGACACTGCATAGCTAGGTCATACGGTAGATCTATTTTTAGTGTTTTGACAAACCTCCTTACTGTTCTCCATAATAAGTGTATTATGCCATTAACAGTGAATAAGTTTCCTTTCGTTTGTATGTTCACAGCATTTGTTATTTTCTTTTTTCTTACTAGAATGAGGCAATCTCTCACTGTGGTTTTGATTTGCATTTCCCTGATGACTAGTGATATTGAGCATTGTTAATTTGTATATCTTTTTTTTTTTTTTTGTGGTGCTGGAGATTGAACCGAGGGCCTAGTGCATGCAAGGCAAACACTCTACCAGCTGAGCTGTATACTCAGCCCTATATATCTTCTTTTGAGAAATGTGTATTCAGATTATTTGCTCATTTTTAGTAAGATTATTCTGGAGGTTTTGAATTTAGTTTTTGAATTCCTTATATATTCTGGATATTAATCTCTTGTCAGATGAATAGTTTGCAAATATTTTCTCTCATTCTGTAAGTTGTCGCTTTACTCCATTGATTGTTTCCTTTGTTGTGCAAAGGCTTTTTAGTTGTTTTTTTTTAATAATCCCATTTATCTAATTTTGCTTTTATTACCTGTGCTTTTAGGATCTCACCCAAACAATCATTGATTATACCAATGTCTTGAAGCATTTCTTGTTTTCTTCTACTACTTTCATATTTTCAGAGCTTACATTTAAGTTGGATACATTTTGAGTTTATTTTTTATATGGCGAGGAAAAGGGGCCTAGTTTGATTCCTCTGCAAATATGGATATCCAGTTTTCCTAGCACCATTTATTGTAAAGGTTGTCATTTTTCGAGGTTTTGGTGCCTTTGTCAAGAATCAATTGGGTATAGATGTGTGGATTTATTTCTGGGTTTTCTGTTCTGTTCCATTTTTCTATGTGTTAGTTTACGACAGTACCATTCTGTCTTGTTTAATAAAATCCTGTAGTATGTTTTGAGTTCAGATATTGTGACACCTCTAGCTTTGTCTTTATGCTCAAGATTGCTTTGGCTATTTTGTGTCTTTTGTGCTATCATATGAATTTTATTATTTTTAAAATTCATGTGAGGAAAGCCATTGATAGTTTGGTGGAGATTGCTTTGAATTTGTAAGTTGCTTTGGGTAGTGTGAATATTTAACAGTATTAATTCTTCCAATCAGTAAATATGGGAAGTCTTTCTGTTTTTTGTGTTTTCAATTTCTTTCATTAGTGTTCTGTAATTTTCATTGAAGAAATCATTCACTTCCTCAGGTAGATTTATTTCTATGTATTTTATATTTTTGGTAGCTATTATGAATGAAGTTTCTTTGTTACCACATTTGTTATTCGTGTGTAAAATGCTACCAATATTTGCATGCTGATGTTGTGTCCTGTAGCTTTAGTAAATTCATTTATCAGTTCTAACGGTCTTTTGGTGGAGTGTTTAAGTTTTCCTTAGAATCATGTTGTCTGCAAACAGATAATTTGACTTCCTTCCTTCCTACATGGTGGTTTTTTTTTTTTTCAGGGCTGAAGGGATACCAGGGATTGAACTCAGGAGCACCCGGCCACTGAGCCATATCCTAGCCCTATTTTGTATTTTATTTAGAGACAGGGTCTCCTTGAGTTGCCTAGCACCTTGCTTTTGCTGAGGCTGGCTTTGAATTCGCGATCCTCCTGTCTCAGCCTCCTAAGTCTCTGGGATTACAGGTGCGTACCACTGCGCCCGGTGGCATGGTAATGTTTTAACATACATGTACATCTTGAAATGATAACCACTATCAAGCTAATTAACATATCCCCTGTCTCACAGATGCACCTTTTTTTGTGGTGAGAACATTTAAGATCTACTTTAGCTTGCCATATTTCAAGTATACAATTAACTATAGTCACCATAGATCTCTAGAATTTATTCATCCTGCATAACTAAAACTTTGCACCCCTTTACCAACATATCTACCTTTCTCCCACCCCTAAAACCTAGTAACAACCATATTAGTCCAATAGCAGAATGCCATAAACTTGAAATTTAATTTTTATAATTCTGGAGGCTGGGAAGTCCAAAATCAAGAGGTAGATTCAATGTCTGTTGATGGCCCACTTTCTGATTCATAAATGGCATTTTCCCCCTGTGTCCTCATATGGTGGAAGTAACAAGCTCATTTGCTCCTCTTTTGTAAGGCACCAGTGCCATTCAGGAGGGCTCCATCATCATAACCCAATAATTTCCCAGAAGGCCCACATCTTAAAACCATCACACTGGGGATAAGGTTTCAACATATGGATGTGGGGAGGACACGAACATTCAGAATATAGCAACCGTCATTCTCGTCTCTTCTAATATTAGTTCAATAGTTTTGGTTTCCATTTGCAAATAAAATCTTAGAATATTTGTCTTTCTATGCCTGGTTTATTTCACTTGGTGTAGTGCTCTGTAGGTTCATCCCTATTGTCCCAAATGACAATTTCCATATTTTTTAAAAAATATTTTTAGTTATAGATTACACAATACCTTTATTTTATTTATTTTTATGTGGTACTGAGGATTGAACCCAGGGCTTCACATGTGCTGGGCAAGTGCTCTACCACTGAGCTACAAATATAGCCTCTCGGTCTTTCTTGACCAATAGTCTCCCCCACCTGCCCTGGGTGTGTGTGTGTGTGTGTGTGTGTGTGTGTATACACCACTTTTCTTCTTTATCCATTTGTCTGTTGAAGAACATTGAGGTTGATGTCATTTTTGACTGTAATAAATAACAATACAGTGAACATGGGAGTACAGATATCTCTTAAAGACACAGTTTCATTTGCCTGGGATATGTATCCAGAAGTGGGATTGCTACATCCCATGTAATCCTATTTTTAATTTTTTGATGAACCTCCATACTGTTTTCCAAAATGACTATGTCAGTTTATGTTTTCCCCAACACTGTGCAAGGGTTTGTTCCCTTTTCTCCAAAACCTCACCAACAATCATTTATCTTTTGGTAGCTGTCCTAACACATGTGAGATGATATACCATTATGGTTTTGATCTCTGATGAGTAGTAATGCTGAATTTTTCATGTATCTACTGGCATTTTTCATGTCTTCTTTTGAGAAATATCTATTCAGATCCTATGCCCATTTTTAATCAGATTTTTTTGTTCTTGTTGTTTTGTTACTGGGAATTGAATCCAGTGGCGCTCTACCACTAAGCTATGTCCCCAGCCCTTTTTAATTTTTGAGACAGGAACTTGCTAAATTGCTGAGGGTCTTCCTAAATTATCAAGGCTGGCCTCAAACTTGCAATCCTCCTGCTTTAGCTTCCTGAGTTGTTAAGATTATAGGCAAGTGCCACTACACTTAGCTATTTGGGGGATTTATTTTTATTTTTTGCTATTGAGTTGTCTGAATATCTGATATATTTTGATATTATCAAATTATCCAGTGTATACCTTGTAAGCATTTTCTGTCATTCTGTAGATCATCTTTTTACTCTGTTAATTGTTTCTTTGCTGTGCAGAGTGCAGAAGGCTTTTATTTTCTTTCTTTTTTTTTTTTTTTTTGGTTTGATTCAATTGTATTTGTCCCTTTTTGCTTTTTTTGCTTGTGCCTTTGAGATCATAGCCAAGAAATCATTGCACAGAGCAGTGTTGGAAAGCTTTCCCCCTTTTTTTTTCTTCCAGTGGTTTTAAAATTCCAGGTCTTGATTTTAAGTTCTAATGCATTTTGAGTTGATTTTTGTATATAGTGTGAGATAAAGGTGCAATTTCATATTTCTGCATATGATATCGAGTTTTTCCAATACCAGTTATTGAAGAGACTCCCCTTTCTGACCTTAGAGGAAAAGATTTCAACTTTTCACTATGGAGCATGAGGCTAATTGTGGACTTGTCATATATGGTCTTAATTTTGTTGAGGTACAATTCTTATATACCTAATTTGTTCACAGTTCTTACCACAAATGGTATTGAATTTTGTCAAATGGTTTCTCAGCCTCTATAAGGAAAATCATATGATCTTTATCCTTCATTCTGTGTTGCATCACATATATTTCATTTATTTATTTTTTGTTATTACATATATTGATTTGTGTAAGTAGCCATTCTTATATCTAAGGGATAAACCACACTTGGTCATGATTTATGATCTTTAAATGTGCTATTGAATTTATTTCACTAGTATTTTATTAAGGATTTTAAAATCTATGTTCATCAGGGGTATTGATCTATAATTTTCTTTTATTCTCTTCTTGTCTTACTTTAGTGTCTGAGTAATGCTGATCTCTCATAAAATGAGACTGAAGTTTTCTTTCTTTTTGAACTTTGTAAAATTTGAAGAGTATTGGTGGTAATTCTTTCTTAAATATTTGGTAGAACTCGCCAGTGAAAACATTAGGCCCTGGATTTTTCTTCGTTGAAGTTCTTTGAGTGGCACACACCTGTAATCCCAGAAGCTCAGGAGGCTGAGACAGGAGAATCTTAGCCCAAAGCCAGCCTCAGCAACTTAGCAAGGCCCGTAAGAAACTCAGTGAGACCCTGTCTCTAACAAAAATATAAAAAGGGCTAGGGATGTGGCTCAGTGGTTAAGTGCCCCTGGGTTCAATCCCTGATATATAAAAAGAAGAGTTATTTGATTGATTTAGTTTCTTTATTTGTTATTGGTCTGTTTTGATTTTCTATTTCTTCATTATTCATTCTTGAAAGGTAGCATGTTTTAGGAGTTTATCCATTTCTTCATGTTGATCCAATTTGTTGTTGTATAGTTGTTTATAGTAGTGTGATCCTTTGTATTTCTGTGATATCCATTGTAATATCTCCTCTTTCATTTATAATTTATCTATTTGGGTCTTCTTTTTTTTCCTTAATCTTACTAAAGGTTTGTCAATTTTATTTTTTCAAAAAAATTACTTCTTAGTTTCATAGATATTTTCTATTGTTTTCCTAGTCTCTATATCCTTTATTTCCACTCTTCTTTTTAATATTTTCTTTTTTTTATTTGTTTGTTTTTCTTTGCCAACATTCATTTTAGTTTGTTCCCTTTCTAGCTCCTTGAGGTGTAAAGTTAGGTGCTTTATGTGAGATCTTACTTTGTCTAACTGTAAACACTTATTTCTTTAAACTTCTCTGAGAACTGCTTTTGCTGTTCATATAAAGTTTTGTATGTTGTGTTTTCCTTTTCGTTTGTCTCAATTTTTGTTTTATCTTGTTGGTTGTTCTTTGAGCTATTGGTTCAAAATGTATTATTTAATATCCATATATTTGTGAAATTTTCAGTTTTCTTCTTGTTATTGATTTCTAGTTTCATACCAATATGGTCCAAAAAGATACTTGATGGGATTTCAAATTTCTCCATTTTGGTAAGACTTGTTTTGTGGCCTAACATAAGACCTGTTCTGCATAATGTTCTGTGTGCACTTAAAATGAATATGTACTATGCTGCTGTTAGATGGATGGAATGTTCTTTGTATGTCTGTTAAATCCATTTGGTCTGTAGTGTTGTTCAAACCCACTGTTTCCTTATTGATTTTCTGTCAGGATGATATATTCATAGTTGATAGTGGGGTATTGAAGTCCCCTAATATTCTCTGTTGCTGTTTATTTCTCCTTTCAGTTCAGTTAATATTCACTTCATATATTTAGTTGCTCTAATGTTGGGTACACATATGTTGTTTATTTTTCTTTCTTCCTATGGCAAAGCTGCAACTGAGAAACATTCTTCTTTCAATGAGATATTTTCATTAAAGCAATATATCTCTTTAAAATTGCTTCTATACTTTTCAACCTGATAATTCATCTTAAAGAAAAACAGGAATACCATAAATTATCTTCATTAGCACTGTGGCCTAAATTTAAGTGTTTTAAGTCAAACTTGATAAAATAATATTTTGTTGAGAAAGGAATGAGGTGGGACTACTAAATAAGTCCTGACATTTATTGAGTTCTTAGATATGTATGCAACATTGTGCTGTATGTTTTCAAGCATTATCTGATATAAATCCTCAGAATAACCCTATGAGGTGGGTATTGTCATTATCCTGCTTTTATAGATGAGAAAACTTAAACCACAGGTTATGTAATCTATCCAAGTTTAGCCATGTTGTAGCAGGGAAAATCTAGGATTCTAAGTCTTTCAAACATCAAAGAATATTTATTCTACTATATCACCTATAAGAAATGAAGTTCTGTGTTCCTTCTAAGGAATTGTTATAGTTGCTTACTTTTGTAAATTAAACTATGTTTACTTTGTGACATATGTATATATCTGTTTTCTGTGTATATGTCCACAGGATAGCATCCCATAAACATATTTTCATTTTGATTATTAATATTAAAAATTTTCATACCTTGCTAAATTTGGTGAAATTATGTCTTTGAAATAATAAACATTATGTACCATTGCATGTCTCAACACTTGACTTATAATTCATTCAGAAAATACCTAAGTATCTAATTCATACCAAGCTCTCTCTGTAGGGCTAGGTATGTACTGATTAATAAGATATTATTATGTTCAAGAGACTACCAGTTATTGTACTGTTCCATAGAAAGTTCCCTGTTTAAGAATTCTACTTTCTAAGCAGACTTTTAAAAATGTAAATACTTTACAGAGATTATTACTTACTGTGACTCTTAATTTTATGAAGCAATTTGACTAGACTAGGGGATGCCCAGATAGCTGGTAACATGTTATTTCTATGTGTGTCTGTAAGGGTGTTTCTAGAAGAAATTAGTATTTGAATCTGTAGATTCAGCAAAGAAGTTCACCCTTGCTAATACAAATGGTCACCATCCAATGTGTAATAGGCCCAGAGAACACAAACTGATGGAGTATAGGTAAATTCACTATCTCTACTTGAGTTTGAATATCCGTCTTCCCCTGCCCTCAACACCCCTTGTTCTTGGACCTTTGGACTTGGATTGGGACTTATACTATTGGTCCCCTTGGTTGTCAGGCCTTCGGGCTTGGACTAAAGTATACCACCAGCTTTCCTGGACCTCCACTTTGCAGATGGCAGATTATGGGACTTCTCAGCTGTTGTAATTGTGTGAGCCAATCCCTCAAAATAAATCACTCATATCCTATTTGTTCTTGTGTTAGACTTCACATGTTCACAACTAGCGGGGAATTTTTCTTAGTATCATACCTTTAGTCTTACCCCCTATCTAATTAAGATGATATTTAGAGACATTGGACTTTAGACTTTTACATTGATGCTAGAATGAGTTCCCACCCACATCCTGCATGGGCAGTGGAAATGGGGTTCCCTTTGGTGGAATGGGCTGACTGAAAAATAAAAGCTAAGAGAAATAAAACAGCAGAAAAACTGCAGAACACAGAAAGTAGTTTCAAAACTGGGGGCAGGATGGCCAAGCTGATTAGACAGTTCAAGCTTCTGGCAAAATGGCACTCCTGCCTGCTTTATTTACATCTAGAGACATCAAAGACCTTCTATAGAATGTTCTCCAAAAAGGGTCAAAGTGGGCTGTTCAGTTCCTAACAGTTACACCCATCTCCTCATAGTAGTCCCTCATAGTAGCTTTCTATGTGTGTCTGTAAGGGTGTTTCTAGAAGAGAAACTATGAGAAACTATTTTTCTAGAAAGCTACTATGAGGAACCTTCCTAGCAGAGTGGAGGAAAAGGTCATGTGCATTAGGCAATCTATTGCCAAGGGAGAGCCATGGAATGTTCCCAATGCCAGGCCTGTCTCTTCCTGGCTACCATGATGAGAGAAGATCCTCATGTATTTCATGAATGGCTTTTCGCAATGAGTTAAGACTTTGGGGACTGTTGGGATGTAATTAATGTATTTTGGTATAAGAAGGACTTGAATTGGGGTAGGGGTATGCCGGGAGCAGATTGCTGTAGACTGAATATTTATGCCCCCCTCCCCAAATTCATCTGTTGAAATCCTAATCCTTATTGTTTAGTTATTTAGAAGTGAGGCTTATGGGGTTGTGGCTCAGTGGCAGAGTGCTTTCCTAGCATGTGTGAGGCACTGGGTTCGATTCTCAGCACCACATATAAATAAATAAAATAAAGGTCCATTGACAACTAAAACATATTTAAACAACAACAAAAAAAAAGAAGTGAGGCTTTTGAGAGATTATTATGATATGAGGGCAGAAACCTCATGAATGGGATTAATATCATAAAAGAGTTCAGAAAATTCCCTTTTCCCTTCCGACATGTGAGGACACAGAGAAGATGAATGTCTATGAACCAGAAAGTGGGCTCACTATTCATTAAGTTCTGCTAGTACCTTGATCTTGGACTTTCCACCCTCCAGAACCTTGAGAAATAAATTTCTGTTGTTTTAAAGCCATCAGTCTATGGTGCTCTGTTATAGCAGCCCAAACAGACTGATACTTATTATTTGAATTATACTTCACATATTTTTATTTATCAGTTTTATAGTTATACATAATAATTGGATTCATCTCAACAACTCAAACATGCGTGGAATTTGATTTCAGTTCACGACCCCCACTTTTCCTTCTTCTTTTTCCCTATTATCTTTCTTTCCTTCTCCCCTTCTCCTTCCTCTACTCCCCTAGACTTCATTAGCTCATCTATTTACTTATATTTGATTGATTCTTTTTATGTATGCGTAAAGGTGAAATTCCCTGTGGTATATTTATATATGCACATAACACGATTTTTAAAGTTTTTTTTAAGAATTCATTCCACATTGCCTCCCCTAACCCAGCCCTCCACTCTGCCTCTTGATCTCCTTCTTCTACACTACTGATCTTCCATTTATGTTATCCTATCTTTCCTTCCTTCCCCCTTTTCTTTATTTTACTCTGGCTTCTACATATGAGAGAAAACATTCAACCTTTGAGTTTCTGAGTCTGGCTTATTTCACTTAGCCTGATATTCTTTATTTTCATCCATTTGCTGGCAAGTTTCATAATTTCATTCTCTTATTATGGCTGAGTAAAACCCATTTTGTGTGTGTGTGTGTGTGTAAATAATAGGTTTTATATATATACCACAATTTCTTAGTCCATCCATCTATTGATGGACACCTGGGTTGATTCCATAATTCAGCTATTGGCATCACCTACTTTTGTACATAATATGATGGTTTTCATTAAAAGTAACAAATAACTCACTGCTTCATATATCCAATTGGTAAAAAAACAAGAGCTAAGTAATGAATGGGATTGAAGAATAATAGCAGAAAACAAAGACTAAAGTAAATTACTACAATTTTGATCAGAAGTTGCAGAGAATCAGATGTGACTGCGCTACTATTACTGTCCTTGATGGAGTCTGCCTGCAAACGGGATATTCTGTCAAGGTATAGATAGGTAACAGCGGACATGCTTGAAAACGAGGTGTCTGCTGTCCTTGGGAGGGCCTTCTCGCAAAGGAGAGGCTCCTTCAAGGTTTAGATAAGGTAACAGCGGACATGCTTGAAAACGAGGTGTCTGCTGCCCTTGGGAGGACTTGCCTGCAAACGGGATGTTCTGCCAAGTGGGCTAGGAGGGCGCTGAGAAAAATTTTATTATCTGTTCTTAACAAAGAGCAGAGCTCAACATACTCCTGACCGAGAGTAGATTAGCCATGAGAAGGGGGTCACTTCTGATTAGAAAGTAAAACTTCTGTGTGCTATGTTTAATTAGCTGAAAGACCTGATTTATTGATGTTGGAAGGCTGCCTTCTTTGTTCACAATACTATAAAAAGATTGCTGTACACAATAAAGGACTTTTTTTTCTGCTGCTGCTTTGCTTGCTCTTCTTCTTCTTTCTTTTCTCATGCTGACCTGCAAGTGAATTACTGCAACATTTGGCGTAGTCGGCAGGATCCAGCACCGAAAGGGTAAGCACCCCGGGTTAAGAAAACGAAAGGGGGACTTTCGGAACTAACAAAATATTGAAAGAGTATCGCCCCGGGTTGAAAGAAACTTTAGGGGGACTTTCAGAACTAACAAAATATCAAAAGGTATCGCTCCAGGTTGAAAGAGACTTTAGGGGGACTTTCAGAACTAACATGGGAAACTCCCAGTCCTTAAAGGAACAATATGTGGAGTTACTACAAGGATTATTGTATTCCATAGGTGTGAAAACATCTCATAAGAGACTCAAGGAGTTATTTAAAATTATAGACTGTCATTGTCACTAGTTCCAGTATCAAACTAAGGTCCAGTTAAATTTAGGGGAATGGAAATTGGTTCAGAAAGAGCTCCGTAAGCAGCATCAGGCTGGAAATGTTATTTCTTTGAAGATTTGGACATTGTGTAGCGCTACTACTCAGGCATTACAATTATTAGAAAGCAATAATGAAAAGGGCTCTCTTTGTGAAAGCCAAGTTAATACATCGGAATCTGATAATAAGGTTAACAAAATGGAGCCCAAGGAAGATATTTGTGATACTATAGATGACTCTCCTAAATCAGATCTGGGTGATGAAGAAGATTCAGAAAGTTCAGATAGTGACTCCAGTATGAAAGAAATTATGGAGGCCTTTGTGGAAAAAATGAAATTAAAAAAGCAAAGGTCCTCTCTTAAACCTACTACTCCTTCTAATGCTTCTCTCTTTCCAATGACAAGGTATAGAGTTGATGTGGGTAGAGAACGTTTTTCATTTCCTCTTACTATGATACATGATGATGATGATGATCTTGCAGCTCCCACTGGTGGTTTTGTTGATCCACCACATTTGTTTCCTATAACTAGACAACAAAACCTTCAAAATCCCCCAGTGATTGATGTTCACTATACTGCAGTGGAATACAAGTTTATTAAGGATTTAAAAGCTGCAGTCTCTCAATATGGCCCTCAGTCTCCTTTTGTGTTAGGTATGTTAGAAAATTTGGGAACTTCTAAACTACTCATTCCTTTGGATTGGGAGGCATTAGCCAAAACAGTTTTGGAGGGATCTCAGTGGTTACAATTGAGAAGTTGGTGGGAAGATGAGGCACGAAAACAAGCTCGAGAGAATGAGGCTCAAAATCCACCGGGACCTATGGAGGATAAGTTAATGGGGGAGGGTAATTATCGTGCCTTTAGAGAGCAGGCTCAATATACAGATCCAGATCTTCAACAAGTTCGACAGGTTTTCTTAAGAGCTTGGAGATGTGTGATACCCACTGGTCAAGCGCAACCTTCCTTTGCTAAAACTGTACAAGGGGCTACTGAACCTTATACTGATTTTCTTGCTAGACTGCATACTGCTGTAATGAGGGCAGTAGGTCAAAATCAAATAGCAAAGGTATTATTGGAAACATTAGCATTTGAAAATGCAAATCCTGAATGTAAGCGTATTTTGGGGCCATTAAAAGGGCAAAACACCTCATTAAGTGAATATGTGAGAGCTTGTGCTGGAGTGGGAGGAATTGAACATCAAGCTTCTGTTTTTGCTGCAGCCATGGCTGGAGCCCTTAAACCCAATAAATCAGGAACTTGTTTCAATTGTGGAAAAGCAGGTCATTTTAAAAAGGATTGTAAGAAAAAGGTAACAATAGTAACAATAGTATATCTCCCAGTGCAGAAAGGACATCTACTGAAGTTTGCCCACTATGTAAACGAGGCAAACATTGGACAAATGAATGTCATTCTAAGACAGATAAAGATGGAAACCCTTTGCCCCTGTAGGGAAACTACTCAATGGGCCGTCATCCCTGGGGCCCATAAACAATACTGGGGATCATTTCTCATTTGTTTCAGGCATCTGTGACTCCCAAGTTGGGCC
The DNA here is from genome assembly GCF_021218885.2 of Marmota monax. Taxonomy (NCBI): domain Eukaryota; kingdom Metazoa; phylum Chordata; class Mammalia; order Rodentia; family Sciuridae; genus Marmota; species Marmota monax. The sequence goes on along the minus strand of NW_026694552.1, from coordinate 12,901,850 downwards.
ACCCACCAAACAACCCCAGGATAGTACTAAGTTAACTATTGATAATCTTTATGCGGCTACTCAACAAAGTGCTGCTGCTGATTTACCAATTAATGAAAATGTCTTGATATCTCCTGGAGGTAGAATTTATAAAATAAAGACTGGTGTTTTTGGACCTCTTCTCTCTAAGAGTTTTGGATTAATTGTTGGACGTAGTAGTTCTGCCTTAAGAGGCATTCATGTTATTCCTGGCATTGTTGATCCTGATTTTACAGATGAAATTTTCATCATGGCATATTCTACTCAAACCCTTTCTTTGATCAGTGGAGAACAAATAGCGCAGATTTTGCTGTTACCTTTTTTTCAATTTCCTTCTAAAAATCAATCAAGGACTGGAGGATTTAATAATACAGAAAAAAATATATTTTGGGAAACCTTAATTACTGATCAGAGACCCTCTTTAACTCTAATTATTCAAGGAAAATATTTTGAAGGGTTAATAGATACTGGAGCTGATGTCTCAGTTATCTCTATAAGACAATGGCCACAAGAATGGCCTAAACAAAAATGTCAAATAACATTAAATGGATTAGGGGCAATAACAGATGTGTGGGTCAGTTCTGGCCCTTTATCATGTCATACCTTAGAAAATATTGGATTTTTAACAGCCTTTTACATAATCAATGTTCCAATTAATATTTGGGGCCGTGATATTTTATCTCAGCTTGGAGCACACATTAATATTCCTTCAAAAAACTTGTAGCCACTGTTCAGTCCCCTCAAGCTATGCCATTAACCTGGTTAACCAGTACTTCTAAATGGATTGAGCAGTGGCCTTTAAAAAAAGAAAAGCTGGAGGCATTAAAACAATTAGTTACTGAACAATTACAGGCGGGACATATTGAATATTCCACATCACCTTGGAATTCCCCTGTATTTGTTGTTAAGAAAAAGTCTGGAAAATGGCATTTATTGACAGATTTAAGGGAAATTAATAAATGTATTAAACCTATGGGAGGATTACAATTAGGACTTCCCTCTCCTGCTATGATTCCAAATAAATGGTCAATTTCTGTTATTGATTTAAAAGATTATTTTTTTTACAATCCCTCTCCAACCTAAGGATAAGGAAAAATTTGCTTTTACAGTACCTGAATATAATAATCATCAACCTGCTAAACGTTATCAATGGACTGTGTTACCTCAAGGCATGATTAATAGTCCTACCTTATGTCAGGAATTTGTTGCCAGAGCCTTAGAACCAGCTCGACAACAATTCCATCATTATATTTTATATCATTATATGGATGATCTTTTATTAGCAGCCCCTACTAACATTGAACGTGACCGTTTTTATAAAGCAGTTCTAAAAGCTTTATCTAAATTTGGATTACAAATAGCTCCAGAGAAAGTGCAAATTGATTTTCCTTATTCATATTTAGGATTTGTTTTGGATAAACAAAAAATTAAGCCTCAAAAGGTTCAAATAAGAAAAGATAATTTAAAGACTCCTAATGATTTTCAAAAATTACTGGGAGATATCAATTGGATTCGTTCAACCATAGGAATCCCTACTTATCAATTACAACATTTATTTGCTACTTTAGAAGGTAATTCTGAACTACATAGTCCTAGAACTTTAACTAAACAAGCATTACAAGAGTTAACTTTAGTTGAACAACGTTTAAATGAAGGATATTTGTCTTATATAGACTTAGAAAAATCTGTACAACTAATTCTTTTCCATACTCCTCACTCCCAGTCTGGAGTACTAACTCAAAATGATCATATAATAGAATGGATTTTTTTACCTAATAAGTATAATAAACGATTAACTACATATATGGATAAACTAGCCTTTTTAATAATTAAAGGTAGATCTAGATTGTTACAATTGAGTGGTAGAGAGCCAAATCAAATTATTACTCAAATAACTCAACAACAAATTACTTACAATTTACAATTAAATGATAATTGGCAAATTGCTCTAGCTGGTTATTCTGGAGCTTTACTCAATATCCTAAATCTAAAGTCTTTGAATTTTTTAGAAAACATTCTATGATATTAGTAAACCCTATTTCTTCGATTCCTCTTTCCGGTATTACTGTTTTTACTGATGCTAACAAAACTTCAGCAGGATATTTGACTCCTATAGCTTCTAAAGTATAACCTCATGAGTTTTCCTCTGTTCAACCTGCTGAATTATGGGCTATTACCTTAGCTTTATTAGATTTTTCAAATGTTCCTCTTAATATTGTTTCTGACTCTCAGTATGCAGTTTTGGTGTGCACACATTTACCTTCAGTTAGCCTTCCTATTAATCCAAAAACTGTTATTAAAAAACTATTTGCTTTTACACAAAGATTATTGTTACAGAGAACTATTTCAGTATATTTTACTCATATCAGAGCACATTCTACACTGCCAGGACCATTACCTAGAGGAAATCAAAATATTGATCAGCTATTATTCCCCTTACAAAAGGCTCATCTAGAACATGCTTTACATCATACAAACACTAAATGTCTTTACAAAAAACACAAAATAACTCAAAAACAAGCACGTGAAATTGTAGCTAACTGTTCATCATGTGCTCCTTTTAATATTCCTTACTGTCCTCCTGGTGTTAATCCACGGGGACTCCATCCTAATGCCCTTTGGCAAATGGATGTTGTTATAATTCAGTCATTTAGAAGACTAAGTTATGTACATCATACTATTGACACTCATACTCATTTTCAATGGGCCACAGCATTATCTTCAGAAAAAGCTGGTGCAGTCATTTCTCATTTATTATCTTATTTTGCTATCATGGGAATTCCTAGAGAACTTAAAACTGACAATGCACCTGCATATAGCTCACAAAAATTACATTCGTTTTTACAAAAATATGACATTACACATACATTTGGCATACCTTATAATAGTCAGGTTCAAGCTATTATAGAAAGGGCAAACCGTATGTTAAGAGAATATATATACTAAAAATAAAAAGGGGGGATATGGCTATGGCTTATACACCTCAAAATATACTTCATAAAACTTTACTAACTTTAAATTTTTTAAATGTCTGGTCAGCTTCCGAGGTTCCTGCAGCTCAGCAACATTTCTCTACATTTAAATCTCAACCATTATTTCTAAAATCGGAAATACCTATATGGTACAGGGATGAAAATAAAGAATGGATTTCTGGGTTGTTGCACCACATGGGAAGGGGGTTTGCTCTTATTTCTACAGGTAAAACACCTTTCTGTGTACCTTCAAGACTTATCAAATTGCAGAATGAACGACCCATTTGTCAGACAATTTCAGGAGCTGGCAATGCAGAGAACTTCTATGATGGCAACGAGAACAGCAGACCCCCCAACATGGGGACAGATGAAAAAGTTGACTCAAGAAGCTGAAAAAACCCTTCAAAAGGCAAATCAGCCTTTAAATCCTGTTAATCTTTTTTTTAGCTATGCTTGCAGTTATTAATTGCCAGGTAAGTATAGTTTCTGCTCATTCTTTTGCTTATTGGGCCTATGTTCCTAATCCTCCTTTGGTGCTCAGTGTTTCCTGGGGAGAACCTGAAGTTCGTGTGTGTTCTAATAATACCAATTTTCCCCCCTCCTGTATGTGGGGGAATTGAAGATATTCCATTCCATAAAAATCTGTATAATATTTCAAATATAACTGTAGCTGTTGAAGGAGTCCCATTGTGTATAGGGGCTCATTCTTTCTGTTTGCCTCTTATAGCACATAATGACTCTCATTTCTATAATACTTGGGGAGTTAATTATCGTAGTTATTCTACTGTTGTTTTTACTGTCATGATATCTTCCCGAGGATTTACTACCTCTAGTATGTATGTTAATCAATCATGGCTATCATCTGAAGAATGCTTTGTCAGAACTCATCTTCCTTTATGTGCAGCTAAATATTTTGAAACTTTTTAACTCATTTAGAGTGGGAAAAATGTTGTGATCATCACCCTAAAACAGTAGTCAAATATCAAAATATCACTATAGTTGATTGGAGTCCTGATCATTCTGAATTTATAGAAAGTTGGTCAAATCATACTTTAAGATGGCATCGACATAATGGGACAATAAATGCTTGGGGTAATGAGACAATTAAAATGCAACATTATGCTTTGGTCCCTCCAATGTTACAGCATATAAAGTTTTCCAATATTCAAGGGGATATATGGAAATTATGGGCAGTATCTGGGAAACTCACTGTATGGACTGGAAATTTCACGTTAGATGTATCCCATTCCTCTCCTTTTGAAGTACATCTACATAATAATCTGACTTATTTTGCTTCTGCATGTGTTAAATTCCCTTATTCTCTTATGATTGGAAACTGGGAATGGAATGAAACTTGGGGAACAATATCATGTGTAGACTGTTATCTTACTCAATGTGTAAATAGAACTAATTGGGAATTAATAGAAATTAATAATTATTCTTTAGTTATTGTTAAAGCTCGCACAGAATTGTGGGTGCCTGTTAATTTGACTCGTCCTTGGTCTGATTCATTGTCTGTTACTCATTTGTACAATGCTGTTCAAGTTTTGTTACATCGCTCTCGACGATTAATAGGAATAGTTATAGCTTCAATCCTTGCAGTTGCTTCTGTAACTGCCACTGCTGCAGTAGCTGGCGTTGCTTTACATCAAGGCATTCAAACTGCGGATTTCGTGAGAACATGGCATCAAGATGCTCATTTATTATGGCAACAACAAAAGGACTTAGACTCTCAATTGGCTACAGATGTGATCAATTTACAACATACTGTTTCCTGGCTTGGCGATCAAGTGACTATCTTGGCTACCAGAAGTGTTCTGAAGTGTGACTGGAATTCTTCTCATATTTGTGTGACTCCTGTTCCATAGAATACCAGTGATTCCTGGGAAACTGTTAAAAGACGGTTAAATGGACATCAAAATTTAACTTCAGAAATTATGAATTTGGAAAAAACTATTATGGACACCTTTAGTAAGACATTACCTGAACTAACAGGATCTGACATTTTACAAAAATTGTCTTCAAGTATTGCTAATTTAAATCCTTTAAGACATTTCTCTACCTTGTTGTCAGCTTCTTTAGGTAACACTGTAATAATTTTTGTTTTGTATTTTGTTTTGTATATAGTCTTCCAACGCTGGAAAAAGTGAAGGCAACTGAAACATGAAACCTCTCTTTTCGCTTCTGCTATGGCTCATTTATAAAAACAAAAGGAGGGAGATGTAGAGAATCAGATGTGACTGCATTACTATTACTGTGGAGTTTGCCTGCAAACGGGATATTCTGTCAAGGTATAGATAGGTAACAGCGGACATGCTTGAAAACGAGGTGTCTGCTGCCCTTGGGAGGACTTGCCTGCAAACGGGATGTTCTGCCAAGTGGGCTAGGAGGGCGCTGAGAAAAATTTTATTATCTGTTCTTAACAAAGAGCAGAGCTCAACATACTCCTGGCCGAGAGTAGATTAGCCATGAGAAGGGGGTCACTTCTGATTAGAAAGTAAAACTTCTGTGTGCTATGTTTAATTAGCTGAAAGACCTGATTTATTGATGTTGGAAGGCTGCCTTCTTTGTTCACAATACTATAAAAAGATTGCTTGTGTACAATAAAGGACTTTTTTTCTGCTGCTGCTTTGCTTGCTCTTCTTCTTCTTTCTTTTCTCATGCTGACCTGCAAGTGAATTACTGCAACAGAAGTTATCCCTGAGCCTCCTTGCAGAGAAGGTACACATATTATGAGCCAAGATGGTTGATGAGTCTAGGTTGTAAGGTAATTCGATGTTGCACTTAGCCGGGTGTATCCTGCAATCTCAACTGCTTGGGAGGCTGAGGCAGGAAGATCACGAGTTCAAAGCCAGCCTCAGTAATTTAGTGAGGCCTTAAGCAATTTAGTGAGACACTGTCTCAAAATAAAAAGGGCTGGGAATGTGGCTCAGTGGTTAAGCCTTGCTGGGCTCAATTTCTGGTATCAAAAACACAAACAAACAAAAAAACCCACACTGTTGAGCCTTGAGTACAATAACTTCTTACACTGTGCAGAGAGCACAGGTTTTGAGTAGATTGGAGTCTTTAAAGCCTAATTTCCTTACTATCTATCAAATTTTGTGCTAACTTTACTTGCTGTATGTATGACTAATATCACACAGGATTGAGTAGATGAATTGGAAATTGTGTAAATTGCCTAGCTTACCACCTCATGCAAAGTAGGTTTTTCTCCATTTGGATATATTAAACATATGTGACCAGAGATAATTGTTGTGAAAATTAAGTCCTATTTCAGATAGAAACCTTACATTGTCCAGTCACAGGACTACTTGAATATAGGTATCCAAATTTCTTTATGAACATTGTTATCTGTTTAAAAGTCCAACTGTTGCTCAGTAGAAATTCCAGATTTTCCTTATAATGCAAAAGAGATGACTTTAAGCCAGAAGGCACTAATTATGTGCCTTAAAAAATAGCTTTAAGGGCAGGGGTGAAGTGCTCACTTGCCTAGCACGTCCAGGGCCCTGGGTTCGATCCTCAGCACCATATAAAAATAAATAAAATTATTGTGTCCATCTACAACCAAAAAATAAATTTAAAAAATAGCTTTAACATAGTTCCTATGGAACACTTGATGGTTTAGTGGGAATGTTAACCTGGTGGGAAGTAATTTTTTTTTGTGTGTGTGTGGCACTGGGGAGTGTACCCAGGGGCACTATACCACTGATCACACCCTCAGCCCTTTTTTATATTTTATTTGGATACAGGATCTTGCTAAATTGTTGAGGCTGGCCTCAAACTTATGATCCTTCTGCCTCACTCTCCCCAATAGCTGGGATTACTTGTGGGTGCCACCATGCCAGCACCAAAAGAATTTATACCCTTCAAATTCACCCCCCATTCTCTCAGTTGATGAATTTGCCTTATGCTTCTTTGAGGAATCATTAATTGGGAATTTTTTAATCTTCCCACTCAAAAACTATGCTTACATGAATTGGATTGTTCAACACTAATTTAATGGAAGATGTACTTATCAAAAGCCTAAATAACCTCTAAGTATTTCTCTCTTTTAAAAATTATTGTTCCTAAATCTTTGATTTCTCCCTCTCTACCTAGATTGACACCTTCAACATTCAAAAAGCTTATGCTAGTACTTCCCCTTGAAAGAACCATAAATTCCTGCACGGCACCAAGAAATTTGCTCATTTTTCTCCTTGCCCTCAGATCCAAATCTCTTAAAAGAGTACTCCGTTACCATCTGTTTTAGTCAGATTTTTTGTTGCTGTGACTAAAAGACCTGACAAACACAATTTTAGAGGAGGAAAATTTTATTTGGGGGCTCACGGTTTCAGAAGTCACATTCCACAGACAGCCAGCTCCATTCCTTGGGGCTTGAAATGAGGCAGAACAGCATGGCGGAAGAGTGTGGCAGAGGGAAACGGGTCACCTGGTGATCAGGAAGCAGAGAGAGACTAAGCTCAGCTCACCAATATATACCCCAGAGGCATTCCCCCAATGGCATACCTCTTCTAGCCACACCTAATCTGCCTTCAGTTACCACTCAATCCCTACCAGAGAATTAATTCACTGATTGGGTAAAGGCTCTCATAATCTAAATCATTTTACCTCTGAATGTTCTTATGTTGTCTCACACATAAAAAGCTTTCGGGGGACACCACACATCCAAACCATAATACCACTCATTCTTTTTTTTTTTTCCTAAGACATAGTCTTGTTATGTTTCTGTGGCTGGCTGCAGTCTTATGATACTTTTGCCTCAACCTTCCAAGTTTGTGGGACTACAGATGTGTGCCACCATGCCTGACTCCCCCTCCCCCACCCCCCCTTTTTTTTTGCTATTTATTTTGATATCATGGATTGAACCCAGGGATGCCTAACCAATGAGGCACATCCCTGGCTCTTTTATTTTTGAGACTGAGACAGGGTCTCAACTAAATCTTTAGGGCCTCATTAAGTTGCTGAGGCCAGCTTTGAATTTGTGATCTTCTTGCCTCAGCCTCCCGGGTCACTGGGATTACAGGTGTGTGCCACCATACCCATCATCCCTTTCACTCATAAAAACACTCTATTTTAGTTTCCTACATTATTGCTTTACTTATCAAAACCACCATGACCTCCATATTGCCAGATAACCATTTGTTAGTTTTCAACACTTTTGATCTCTCAGCAGCTTTCATTATAGTTAACCCCTCACTGTTTGAAACATTCTTCTCTCGTTTTTTTTTTTTTTTTTTTTGAGATACAATGGTCTTCTAGTTTGTCTCCTGCCACAGTTCGGCTGCAGCAAAATAACAGGGCAGTGGGGGGGTGGCGAGCAACTTAACTTGTGTAGATTGATACAGCAGGAGTGGGAGCCGTTTATTGTAGAACAGGAGGGGTATATATACATTCCACACAGCTTATCTTAATTAACATAAACTAGATACAGCAGTCAACCAATAAGGAATCTCCACACTTAATGGCTCGCTGGCGTTACTTCACAAACCACTCCCTCTGCAAAATGCCAGGCGCCATCTTGACTTGTTTACAGACTCTAACAGTCTCCTTATCCCCCTGGCTACTCCTACTCTTCTTCTAAATGAGTACTTCTCAAACATTAGTGCACATTAAAATTACTGTACAACTTGTTAAAATGCAGATTTGTAGGCCTACATTTTCAGATGTTCTAATGTAATAGCTCTGGATGAAGCCTAGCAATCTGTATATTTAATCAGTACTCCAAAAGATTATGGTTTGTGCCGGCCATGGTGATACACACCTATAATCCCAGTGGGAGGCTGAGATAGGAGTCATGCAAGTTTGAGGCCAGCATAGGCAACTTAGTGAGACCCTGTCTCAAAATAAAAAATAAAAAGGGCTGGGGACGTAACTCAGTGGTAGAGAGCACATCTGGGTGGTACTGGGGGATGAAAAAAGATTGTGCTGTAGCTGCTTATGAATTTCACTTTTGAGTAACTTTCATCTTTAAGCTTCATTCCTGTGCATCTCCTCTATCTATACCTTTTCCTTTTGTAGTCCCATCCATTGCTATCTATGTCAATGTTTCTCAACCCTGACTACATATAGAATCATCTAGGGAGCTTTGGAAAAATGTTAATGCCCATTTCAGACCAATTAAATCACAAACACTAGGGATTGAAGAAGAACTTTAGTATTTTTTAAAAGCCTCTCAGACTATTCCCATTTTCAGTCAGGGGTGAGAACCACTGAACTATATCCTTATAACTTTTATCTTCAGCTCAACCTTTTCTTCATAGTTTTAAATCTCTGTATCCAATTTCCTACTTGTTATCTCCTTGCAGTATCTCAGACATCTCAAACCTAAAATAACTGGTAAAGAACTATTGATTCTGTACCCTGTCCTTGAACACATTTAGACCCATAGAAGTAAATGGCCCATGACAGGAAACAGAGGGTCATCTTTGTTTCTAACCTAATTTTCCATATCTAGTCATTAGTAAGACTTGTCAGTTTTATTTCTAGAATTTATCTGAATTTATATCTCATTTTCTACATCTCCATCATTATGAGGGCTACAAAGCCTCCTTACTGGCCTCCCTTCCACATCTGTTTCTCCAATTCATACTCCAAATGGAAAATTCAAGTGGTATATTGAAGACAAATTATCATGTCATCCCCTTGCTTAGAACATCTCACTTTTAATAAATGCTGACTTACTTTTTCAATGTCAACTTTACTCTCTTTCTTCTCTCAATTAACCATGCTCTAACCATGTGGGCCTCATTTCTTTTCAGTAGCCTCATCAATGTATCACAACTTTTGTACAATGCCTGAAATGCAAATCTCCCATGGATAGCTTTTTTATCATTTGGCTGTAAAGTGTCCTCTAGAATTCTCCTCTAGTATTCTGTAACACAGCAGACAGTTTATATTGTTATGTTTTTAGCAAGTAACACGGTGCCTAGTACCTAGTTAAAGCTCAATAGAAATTTGAGCTATGAGTAAGTACATTTAATTAATATTCCCAGATCTCAAAAAGAAATGATTCCCAAAACCTCTTCTCCCTGCTTGGCAAATACAAATCATCATTCATGCAGAGGGTTTCTCAGGGCACCCTTTGCCAACACCCTTCTCCCCACCTCCTTACCCCCTGCCATAATACAAACTAATGTGAGCTCCCTTTAACACATTCTTGTGCACTGGTTTTATTTTATTTATTTATATTTATTTTTTATTTGTTCTTTTTAGTTATACTTGACAGTAGAATGTATTTCAACAAATTATACATACATGAAGTCCTGCACTGGTTTTAAAATGACTTACCTACAGTCAGGCATGGTAGTACATGTCTATAATCCCAGCAGCTTGGGAGGGGCTGATGCAGGAGGATCTCAAGTTCAAACCCAGCCTCAGCAAAATTGAGAAACTAAGCAACTCAGTGAGACTCTGTCTCTATAAAATATAAAATAAGGCTGGCAATGTGGTTCAGTGGTTGACTGCCTCTGAGTTCAATCCCTGGTACCCACCCCTCAACAAATAAATAAATAAATAAAATTACTTACCTAGTATGAATTTATTCAATCACTGAATGGTATATAAAAAGTCTAGAACTATGTCAAATTTCTTAGAAATGCTAGCCATGAAATCATTCCTGCCTATTCCAGTTTTTAAGATAGTATGATAATAAAGACTGTGTAGAAATATTAAACCCTGGGAACTATATATAAATCATTGATCATGAATCACAGATGGCTCCAATTTATAAATTCACAGGCCAAATGTTCTTCATTAAATTCTGTAAAATTCTCATGTGTTTATTGACTTTTCAATTGTGTGAAATAGAGAGTTAAGTAACCGCTAGTCTTCTGAAAGAGGATAAATATCCAGAATACATAAAGAACTCAAAAAATACTCAACACCAGCCAGGTGTGGTGGTGCACACCTGCAATCCTAGCAACTCTAGAAGCCGAGGCAGGAGGATTCAGTGAGACCCTGCCTCAAAATAAAAAATAAAAAGGGCTGGGGATGTAGCTCAGTGGTAGAACCCTCCTGGGTTTGATAACCTATATCACAAAGCAACAACAACAACAAAACTCCAAAACAATGAGTAACACCTTCAATAAATGGGCAAATGAACAGAAAAGACAAAATGGCCAACAATTCCATTATATATATATATCACAGTTTCTTTATCCATTCATCCACTGAAGGGCATATAGGTTGGTTCCACAGTTTAGCTATTGTGAATTGTGCTGCAATGAACATTGATGTGGCTGTGTCCCTGTAGTGTGCTGTTTTTAAGTCCTTTGGGTATAAACTGAGGAGTGGGATAGCTGGGTCAAATGGTGGTTCCATTCCAAGTTTTCCAAGGAATCTCCATACTGCTTTCCAGATTGGTTGTACCAATTTGCAGTCCCACCAGCAATGTAAGAGTGTGCCTTTTCCCCCACATTCTCATTTATTGTGGTTTGTATTCTTGATAGCTGCCATTCTGGTTGGAGTGAGATGAAATCTTAAGAGTAGTTTTGATTTGCATTTCTCTAATTGCTAGAGATGTTGAACATTTTTTCATGTATTTGTTGATTGATTGTATATCACCTTCTGAGAAGTGTCTGTTCAGTTCCTTGGCCCATTTATTGATTGGGTTATTTGTTATTTTGGTGTTTAGCTTTTTGAGTTCTTTATATACCCTAGAGGTTAGTGCTGTATCTGATGTGTGAGGGGTAAAAATTTGCTCCCAAGATGTAGGCTCTCTATTCACCTCACTGATTGTTTCTTTTGCTGAGAAGAAACTTTTTAGTTTGAATCCATCCATTTATTGATTCTTGGTTTTAATTTTTGCTCTATAGGAGTCTTATTAAGGAAGTTGGGGCCTAATCCCACATGATGAAGATTAGGGCCTACTTTTTCTTCTATTAGAGGCAGAGTCTCTGGTTTAATTCCTAGGTCCTTGATCCACTTTCAGTTGAGTTTTGTGCATGGTGAGAGATAGGGGTTTAATTTCATTTTGTTGCACATGGATTTCCAGTTTTCCCAGCACCATTTGCTGAATAGGCTATCTTTTCTCCAATGTATGTTTTTGGAGCCTTTGTCTAATATAATATAACTGTAATTATGTGGGTTAATTTCTTGTGTCCTATATTCTGTACCATTGGTTTACCAGTCTGTTTTGGTGCCAACATCATGCTGTTTTTGACACTATTGCTCTATAGTATAGTTTAAGGTCTGGTATAGTGATGCCACCTGCTTCACTCTTCTTGCTAAGGATAGCTTTAGCTATTTTGGGTCTCTTATTTTTCCAGATGAATTTCATGACTGCTTTTTCTATTTCTATGAGAAATGTCTTTGGGATTTTGGATAGAATTTCATTAAATCTGTATAGTGCTTTTGATAGTGTGTATGGTCATTTTTGACAACATTAATTCTGCCTATCCAAGAACAAGGGAGATCTTTCCATCTTTTAAGGTCTTCTTTAATTTCTTTCTTTAGTGTTCTGTAGTTTTCATTATAGAGGTCTTTGACCTCTTTTGTTAGGTTGATTCCCAATTTTTTTTTGAGGCTATTGTAAATGGGGTAGTTTTCCTTGTTTTGTTTCCCTCTCAGAGGATTTGTCACTGATATACAGAAATGCCTTTGATTTATGGGTGTTGATTTTGTATCCTGCTACTTTGCTGAATTCATTTACTAGTTCTAGAAGTTTTCTGGTGGAGCTTTTTGGGTCTTCTATGTATAGAATCATATCATTGGCAATTAGTGCCAATTTGAGTTCTTCTTTTCCTATCTGTATCCCTTAAATTTCTTTCATGTAATTGCTCTGGCCAGTGTCTCAAGAACTATGTTAAATAAAAGTGGTGAAAGAGGGCAACCCTGTCTTGTTCCAGTTTTTAGAGGGAATCCTTTCAATTTTTCTCCATTTAGGATGGTGTTGGCCTAGGCCTTAGCATAGATAGGTTTTACAATGTTGAGATATGTTCCAATTATCCCTAGTTTTTCTAGTGTTTTGAACATGTATTAGGTTGAATGCTTTTTCTGCATCTACTGAGATGATCATATGGTTCTTATCTTTAAGTCTATTTATGTGATGATTTACATTTATTGATTTCTGTATGTTGAACTAACCTTGCATCCCTGGAATGAACTCCACTTAATCATGGCACACTATCTTTTTGATATGTTTTTGTATTCAGTTTACCAAAATTTTATTGAGAATTTTTGCATCTATGTTCATTAGAGATATTGGTCTGAAGTTTTCTTTCTTTGATGTGTCTTTGCCTCGTTTGGAATCAGGGTGACATTGGCCTCATAGAATGAGTTTGGGAATGCTCCCTCTTTTTCTATTTTGTGAAATAAATTGAAGAGTATTGGTATTAGTTCTTCTTTAAAGGTCTTATAGAATTTGGCTGTGTATCCATCTCTCCTGGGCTTTTCTTGGTTGGTAGGCTTCTGATGGCATCTTTTATTTTATCACTTGAAATTGACCTGTTTAAATTGTGTATATTATCCTGATTCAACTTGGGCAAATCATAGATTGACTCTAGAAATTTGACAATGCCTTCAATATTTTCTATTTTATTGAAGTATAAGTTTTCAAAATAATTTCTAATTATCTTCTGTATTTCTGTAGTGTCTGTTGTGATATTTCCTTTTTTGTCAAGTATCTTAGTAATTTGAGTTTTCTCTCTCCTTCTCTTTGTTAGCGTGGCTAAGGGTCTGTCAATTTTATTTATTTTTTCAAAGAACCAACTTTTTGTTTTGTCAATTTTTTCAATTGTTTCTTTTGTTTCAATTTCATTGGTTTCAGCTCTGATTTTAATCATTTCCTGACTTCTACTGTTTTTGGTGTTGATTTGTTCTTCTTTTTCTAGGACTTTGAGATGTAATGTTAAGTCATGTATTTGTTGACTTTTTTTTTTCTTTTAAAAAATATTTATTTTTTAGTTGTAGTTGGACACAATACCTTTATTTTATTTATTTATTTTTATGTGGTGCTGAGGATAGAACCCAGGGCCTTGCACGTGCCGAGTGAGCACTCTACCACTGAGCCACAACCCCAGTCCAACATTTTCTTCTTTTAAGGAATGAACTCCATGCAATGAACTTTTCTCTTAATACTTCCTTCATTGTGTCCCAGAGATTTCAATACCTTGTATCAGTGTTCTCATTTACCTCTAAGAATTTTTTATTCTCCTCCTTGGTGTCTTTTGCAACCCATTGTTCATTCAGTACCATATTATTTAGTCTCCAGGTGTTATAGTAGCTTTTATATTTTATTTTATCATTTATTTCTACTTTCATTCCATTATGATCTTATAGAATGCAGGGTAGTATCTCTACTTTTTTTTATTTGCTGAGAGTTGCTTTGTGGCATAATATATGGTCTATTTTAGAGAAGGATCAATGTGTTGCTGAGAAGAAAGTGTATTTGTTCATTGAAGGATGAAATATTCAATAGATGTCAGTTAAGTTTAAGTTATTGATTGTATTATTGAGATCCATAGTTTCTTTGTTCAACTTTTGTTTGAATGATCTATCCAGTGGTGAAAGAGGTGTGTTAAAGTCATCCAGAATTATTGTGTTGTGACCTATTTGACTCTTGAACCTGAGAAGGGTGTGTTTGATGAACATAGACACTCCATTGTTTGGGGCATACAAATTTATAATTGCTATGTCTTGTTGATGAATTGTTCCCTTAAGCACTATGAAATATCCTTCTTTATCCCTTTGATTACCTTTAGCTTGAAGTCTACTTTATTTGATATGAAGATGGAAACCCCTGCTTGCTTCTACAGTCCATGTGAGTGGTATGATTTTTCCCAACCTTTCACTCATCCTATGAGATGAGTCTGTTGGAGGCAGCATATTGTTGGGTCTTTTTTGTAAATCCAATCTGCCAGTTTATGTCTTTTGATTGGTGAGTTTAGGCTATTAACATTCAGGGTAACTATTGAGACATGATTTGTATTTCCAGCCATTTTTGTTTATTTTTTGGTATTTAACTTGACTTGGTTTCTCCTTTGATTCATTTTTCACTTAGTGTAATACCTCCCTTTGCTGATTTTCATTGTTGTTTTTCAATTCTTCTTCATGGAATATTTTGCTGAGGATATTCTCTAGTGCAGGCTCTTGAGTTGTATCTTTTAGCTTCTGTTTATCATGGAAGGTTTTAATTACATCATCAAATCTAAAGCTTAATTTTGCTGGATATAAGATTCTTGGTGTTGGAATCCATTTTTTCAGAGGTTGATATATGTTGTTCCAGGACCTTCTAGCTTTCAGGGCCTGGGTTGAAAACTCTGCACATATTCTAATTGGTTTCCCCCTATATTAATCTGATTCCTTTCTCTTGTGGCTTTTAATATTCACTCCTTATTCTGTATGTTAGGCATTTTTATTATAATGTGCCTTGGTGTGGTTCTATTGTGATTTTGTATATTTGACATCCTATAAGCCTCTTGAATTTTGTTTTCCAATTTATTCTTCATGTTTGGAAAATTTTCTGATATTATTTCATTGAATAGATTGCTCATTCCTTGGTTTGGAACTCTATTCCTTCCTCTATCCCAATAACTCTTAAATTTGTTTTGTTTAATGCTATCCCATATTACTTGAATGTTCTGCTCATGGTTTCTTACCATTTTCACTGTGTGGTCTACATTCTTTTTAAGATTATATATTTTGTCTTCATTGTCTAAGGTCCTGTCTTCCAAGTGGTCTAATCTGTTGGTGATGCTTTCAATTGAACTTTTAATTTGGTTTATTCTTTCTTTCATTTCAAGGAGTTCTGTTTGGTTTTTATTTTATTATTTTTTTAACTTCTATCTTCCTATTGAAGTAATCTTTACTTCCTTTATTTGTTTATGTAGCTCTTTGTCAAAATGATCTTTTGCTACCTATATTTGCTCTCATATCAACCCTAAATTCACAAAACATTTTAATTATTTACATCCTGAACTCCTTCTCTGACATTTCATCTGCTGTGCTGGGCATGGATTCTAATAATGTGGTATCTTGATTTGTTTGGGGCACTTTCTTCCCTTGTCTTTCATGTTGCTCATGTGTCTTCATTTCTGGTGCTGTGGATCCTAGGCTTTACTATTTTTACTCTATAGGATTTTAGTGCCCCTGTAGGGTTCCAATACCTCCCCTTTGAGGTGAAGGACAATGTTATCAGATCCCAGTATAAACAATATACACCCTAAAAGCAAATGTTTGCTAATAAGACGTTTATAGTTTGGTCACAATGTTCAGAGATGGTGAAATCAATTATTATCTACAATATACTCAGTAGGTTTGTAAAAGGGTTTACAGTTTTTGATGGTGGACAAAGAACCAGGGGTGAGGAGTAGGATGACATGCTGAGGAGGTAAGAGGTGAGGATATAGAGTTATTATATCTTGGGAAGTGTGAAAGAGAAATCTAAAGAGGAAGATTAGTAGCAGGAGAAAGGAGAGGAAGTAAATTTGGGTAGACAAGTAAGTGGGAAGACAGTAGAGTACATAAAACACACACACACACATCAAGAAAAAATTTTAAAAAATGTTAAAATAGCAGAAATTGGTTGGAAAAAAGAAAAAGAAAAAAATTTAAAAATTAAAAAAAAAAATTAAAAAGAATAGAAAGCATGTACAACACAATGTAAAATACTATTCAGACATCCCAGTCCTCAAACTTGATGAATGGCTGGCTATATGTTGGCATTGGAAGAGAAGTCAAGAATATTCTGGGCTTTTTTGACATGAACCATATTGACGGTGATGCCATTAATTATATAAGGAAATTAGTAGTAGATTCAGATTTGAAAGTGAATTTGCATTGACAAAAGAGTACAATTGTGTATTGTAATTTCATTTAATTTTTGTATGTGGGTAGGGATGTGTGTGCTAGGAATCAAACCTGGTAGCACACCACCAGTGAGCTTAATCCCTAGTCCTTTTTATTTTTCATTTGAGACAGGGGTCTCACTGAATTTTGGAAACTGGCCTTGAAGTTTCAATCCTTCTCCCTCAGTCTCCTGAATCTCTGGGATTACAGGTGTGCACCACAGTTTCATTTGATTTTTTTCCCCCCATTTTCCATGAGGTCCCATTTTATCATATATTCCTACTAGAATAAGGATATGAACAATACACAAGTTCCAGAAGGGCATGACAGCAAACTATTTTAACCTAGTGATAACCAGTATTCACTCATTCCAGGGCTACACATTGATGAGCAAACATGAATTAAAACTCCAGGGAAGACCTGTTCCTGATGGATTTGTGCACCTACTCTTTGATATTTTTTAGGAACTGACTTGAGCCATTTAATTTCTCAGTCAAATAAGAATACTCAAGCACAGACTCTTAAATGTTAAGGATTTGCAAGGGTTAATTAGATAAAATGTTTCTCTTTCCTTGGAAGCCTTGGGTTTGTTATATTAGTCCCAGCAAAGACAAATCAATTATTTTCTTTTTCTCAAATTTCTTAGTTTTTTTATGTCAAAGCTGTTTTTATTTATTATACCAAATTCCACTGAACTCTTTAATTTCAATGGATTCTAAAAATAAATCCCATAGAGAAGGAAAAATAATGAACAAAGGGAGAAAATAAGCCTATGATATGACATTGAGCAGCACGCACTGCACAGCTGGCTATATACTAATAACACCCAAGAAAACTCTGGGTTCTTAAGAACATTTCCTTAATTATAGTCATGATCTGTGCCTTCCAAGAATAATATAGTATATGCAGTATTTCAACAACAGTAGAGAAGATATTGGTAACAAGATCTCTATTTTCATCAGAGTTTTTTAGGTCATGACTTGTAAACAATGATGTGTATCTTAAATGTTCCTAGGAAAGTGGGATAAGAAATCTTGAAGCTACAGAGTGTTGATTATTTTTTATAAATTTGAAAATAGTTTTTAACAAGAGGTGACAGATTTATGAAATAAAACTTTCAGAGTTCTAGGGTATTTTTGCCAGTTTCAAGGCACGGGTATTCCCCACCCCACAATCCAAAACAAGTTCCTTCTTTTAGAAACTCCACTGCCAATTTCTTCTTTGTTTATGTCGAGGGAAGGGTTTATAATCAGTCTTCCCAGATGCTATTCTTTTTTAAAAGATTCTCTCCCTGAACTATCCCCTGGTTTCTCTTATTCTTCCCCCCCTCCAGGAGGAGAGGGTACCAGGGATTAAAATCAGGGGTGCTTAACCCTGATTTTAACCCCTGCTTAACCCCTGGGGATGAGCCACATCCCCAGCCCTATTTTGTATTTTATTTAGAGGCAGGGTCTAGCTAAGTTGCTCAGGGCCTTGCTAAATTACTGAGGCTGGCTTCAAATTCGAGATCCTCCTGCCTCAGCCTCCTATGCCGCTCTGATTACAGGCATGTGCCACCGTACTCAGCTTGATTTCTCCTATTCTAGAGCTTGACTAGTGTAATTTTGATTCTGAATATTACTTAAACTGAGAAAACAAACTGAGATTGAAGCACTCTAATGGGAAAAAGATAGACATAATAGCTATGTGCCTATTCTTCATATTTCCCTTCCTTATAACTTGGTTTTCTGTGCTGGTTTCCTTCTTCTGTTTGTGCTGAGAAATGTCACGCTGGGTCTATGTCTTTTAGTGTGATAGATCCTTCAATTTGCTGGATCAACCCTGGATCTGGATTAGGAGTAATAGAACAGAGATTGCCCAAATAGCAAGAAGAGCATAGGAAGATGCAGAAAAAGAAAAACCAATAGGGAACCAGAAGACCTAGAGATGATCCAATCAAATTTCAGCAAACAAATTTTTCTATTTATACCTTATATTCTTGTTGAGCCTATTTCCACCTCCACCTTCCTACCATTGCTCTTTCCTCCCCTTTATGCCAGCCTGATCTTTCTTCTTATAGGACCTTGCCCTTTGCTGGTTTTTGTTTGTTTGTACTGGGGATTGAATCCAGGGGTACTAAACCACAGAGCCACATCCCCAGCACTTTTAATTTTTTATTTTGAGACAAGGTCTCACTAAGTTGCTCAGGGCCTCACCAACATGCTGAGGCTGGCTTTGAATTCACAATCCTTCTGCCTCAGCCTCCCAAGCTGCTTGGATTACTGGCATGTACTATCAGCCTGGGTCCACAGGCATTTGTATTTTACTGCAAGCTTTGTAGGCCCAAAGAATGAATTCCTAATGGCTTAATGGAATTTGCATCGTCATTTCTACAAGGGCGTTCTTTGTGCTCCACTTCAATACTTCTTATTTTCATATCTGCCTTCCTATCAAACCTCCTCTGCCAGCTACCCCAGTCTGATTTGACTTGTTGATGGTTGTTTCTCAGAAGATATTAGCACTTTCAGCAGGATAGTCAAAGTGAAGTGTGGTGGACATATGGGGAGAGGTATCTAAGTGTACACCCACACATGTACAGATTCAGGGATAGGTGTGCAAATTGAGAACTATAATTTCAATCTCAGAGGAATGAAGACTTCCAATCAATACAAACAACATAAAACCCTTCTCAGAAGGGACAGCTGCTTTACCACTGCATTCAGGAAAGGAGGATTTTAGTCTATTTAAGGAAATTCTTTTTGTATCCATGATCACTTAATTGCTAGCTTATTCTCAGATTCTTTTCCAGTGAAATATGATTATCAGATATGTGATACAGGCTTGAAAATTAGCTTTTTTAGTTACGCAAAAACTGACTGTTCAGCGAATGTCTTTATCTTACTCTCTGTGTGTATATTCCCTTTGAATTGGCTTTTCTCTGCTACTGCAAGGGAACAGTGTTTATTTCAGGGGCAGATACTTCTGCTTTATTGTTTTAAAGAATTACAAGAAGCAGCCAAGATGCCTTTGGAAAATATGGGAGGAGAACACATAGAGGCTTAATTCTTTTTAAGGACACTCTCATCTTAAAGATGTTCTGGAGAAAAAGGAGAGTCTTAGAGAGAGAAAGTACAGACCTTGTCAGGCCATGAGAAAATCATCTGCTTTAGCATGAGGTTATTCTGTGATCCCTTTGGAAAAGAACAATTTGAATGAATGAAAATCTAGATGTGTCTATAATAAATTGGAAGATATGCAAGCACAATGGTTTGTGTTGTGAGACTTCCCTCCAATAGCAGAAGTATGAGTATATCCCCCAGCCTTTTTATAAATTGGTTCAGTACACGCACAGACATTGTGGGCTCTCTGTGTTTCTTTTCCAAAAATCAACTGCAGACTGATGACTACCTACCAATCTCTGTTCTCCCCTTTTCCTTGGCATACAGTTGAACTACATTTCCCAGTTTCCCTTGTAGTTAGGTTAGGCCATTTGACTAAGTTCCCTCCAATGATGTGATACCAGAAGTTACTTGTGTTAATTCCAGGACGTGCCCATAGAACCTCTACACATACACTTCCAGACTTCATTTGCTGCCCCATGGGAAGGAGTGCTGACAACCAAAGCAATGTTGGAAACTACATGTTAAAAATAGAATGGTGGGGGGGCTGTGGCTGTGGCGGTGGCTCAGAGGTAGAGCACTCGCCTACCATGCGTGAGGCACTGAGTTAGATCCTCAGCACCACATAAATAAAATAAAGATATTGTGTCCACCTATAACTAAAAATAAATATTAAAAAATAAAATAAAAACA
Organism: Marmota monax; assembly: GCF_021218885.2. Lineage (NCBI taxonomy): Eukaryota > Metazoa > Chordata > Mammalia > Rodentia > Sciuridae > Marmota > Marmota monax. The sequence goes on along the minus strand of NW_026694552.1, from coordinate 12,881,284 downwards.
GAATGGTGGGGGATGAGGTTGTGGCTCACTGGTAGAGTGTTTGTCCAGCATGCGTGAGGTGCTAGATTCAATTCTCAGCACCACATAAAAATAAAATAAAGTTATTGTGTTCACTACAACTAAAAAAAAAAAAACCCAAGCAAACAAACAAAAAAACTCCAACAGAATGGCTGGGCTAGGGCTGGGTCTAAGAGGCAGAGCACTTGTCTAGCACATGTGAGGCACTGGGTTCCATCCTAAGCACTTCATACAAAAATAAGCAAATAAAATAAAGGCATGCTATTCATTTACAACTACAATTTTTAAAAAAAAACCCAAAACCATAATGGTTATCAATGATCACAATACTCATGTAGACTGCTAATAAGAACTAACCTTCTGTTTTATCATGTTGGGGTTTATGAGTTAAGGAAGTTTAGTCTACCCTACCACATTCCTTGAAAGCTACATAATATGTAGCAAAATGCTTAGCATAGAGTAGGTGCTCAAAAATAGTTAATTAATGAGCCATTCCACTTACTCATTCATGGAAGAGCTCCTAGAATGTAAAATTTCTGTGGAATGCTAAACTACAGAATGTCTCTATTTACACATATTTTTATTCATTTACTTTTTTGTGTGGTATTGGGGATTGAACCCAGGAGTCCTCTACCACTGAGCTACATCCCAGCCCTTTTTATTTTATTTTTAAAAATTTGAGACAGGGTCTTGCTGAGTTGAGGAGGCTGGCCTCAAACTTGTAATCCTCCTGCCTCAGGCTCCTGGGTAACTGGGATTGCAAGTGTAAGCTACCATGCTCTGCTTCATTTAAAATTTTAATTAATATTCATGTACCAAACATCTAGACTGCTGTGTTTTTACAAAAAGAAATTCTGATAAGGTAGATTATATTACTTCCATTTAACACATAAGAGAAACTGAAGCTCAGAGAGTTAAACCACCTTCCTAAGACCACACAGTTTCTAAATAGCTGGATCAGGATTCAAATTCAAATAGGATTCAAATTCAAGCCTGTCTGACTTTAACATTTTTTTGATATTTATTTTTTAGTTATAGGTGGACACAATATTTTTATTTTATTTTTTAAATATTTTTTTAGTTGTTGATGGACTTTATTTTATTTATTTTCATGTGGTGCTGAGAATCGAACCCAGTGCCTCATACATGCTAGGCAAACGCTCTACCACTGAGCCACAACCCCAGCCCTTTATTTTATTTTTATGTAGTGTTGAGGTTCGAACCCAGTGCCTCATGCATGCGAGGCAAGCGCTCTACCACTGAGCCACAACCCCAGCCCCACCTTTAACATCTTCTGATACAGAATACCTTTTTTTAATATTTATTTTTTATTTGTAGGTGGACACAATATCTTTATTTTATTTTTATGTGGTGTTGAGGATTGAACCCATTGCCTCATGCATGCTAGGAGAGCATTCTACCACTGAGCCACAACCCCAGCCCCCCCAGAATGCCTCTTTTAAGATATATTTGATTTAACATATCATGCTTGTTTACATTTGTAATCTTTTGTGATTCATAGTGAAGTGTAATTACTTGGAACTCAGTAAATCCCCCAGTAAAGTCACACATAAGCTATGTAACCTTAGTCAACTATTAGAAGCATTTCATTTGTCTAATCATCAACTTATGACTTTCTCTTATACTCTAAGTCATCTCTAAAAATGAGTAAATAGAGTAAAGCTTAGCTAGAAGTCTTGGGGATTGAATTTGAGACATCATATTAGATGATGTTCCGGTTAGGGATGAGAAAGCAATGGAAACAAGTTTTGTATTTTTTTTCTTTCCCTCCCTTCTTTTCTCCCTCCCTCCCTTCCTTCCTCCTTTCCTTCCATTCCTCTTCCTCTTTTCCTCTTCCTTCCTCTCCTCCACTTCTCCTCCTCCTCTTCTTGTTCTTCTTTTTCTTGTTTGTTTTGGTGCTAGGGATGGAACCCAGGGCCTTACACCTGCTAAGCAGATACTCTACCACTAAGCTACACTCTCAGTCCAGTCCTAACTTTTTAGGGAAATCTTTCAAAATTTAGAAATTTATATTCTGGCAAAAGAAGAGACTGGTGTAGTGATATTCAAAACTAGAAATATGTACTCTAGGGGTTGTTTTAGATTGGCATTGAGGTTGTGAGTAGAAATATAAGAATGCCTATTTATATTACTTTTATAAAAATAATGTATCTATGTTTTACTACACATAATAACTAAAATTATATAAACAACTACACAGGCACAAACACATTTATATTATATATAAACAAAGTTACCATCACATGACCTGTTTGATGATACAGGGTCACCTGGAAAGTCATATAATTTTTCTGGAGTATCTTAGGGCAAAAGTCTAGAGGAAACTGTACACTACAGACTGTAATCTCAGAGATTCTGGAGGCTGAGTCTGGGAGGATCACAACTTTGAGGTCAGCCTCAGCAATTTAGTGAGGACCTAAGCAACTTAGCAAGACTCTGCCTCAAAATAAAAAAAAATAAAATAAAATAAAAAGGGTTGAGGATATGGCTCAGTGGTAAAGCTCCCCCCAAAATCTAGAGGAAAGTACAAGGACACATTTATTAGTTTATGTTCACCTTATTGCAAGATATTGCAGTTTACATATTCCCAGTTAGATTTCCCTATCGCATTATCTAGTTACAAATAAACTAACACTCAGAAAATGGTTCTAAAAAATTCATGCAAAGAATATTGAAGGTATTACTAGTAGTAAACACAAGTGGACAACAAATTGACAGCATTCTTGGTCAGACACATCATTAAGATAAATACAAAACAAATCAAAACCATGATGATCTAATTATTCCTATAAAAATATCTTCAAATTTAAAAATTAAGGGCTAGGGTTGTGGCTCAGTGGCAGAGCGTATGCCTCACACATGTGAGGCACTGGGTTCAATCTTCAGCACCACATGGAAATAAAATAAACAAAATAAAGATTTTGTGTCCATGTATAACTAAAAGCAATTTTTTAAAATTTAAAAATTAACAAGAAGACCGTCACATATAAAATTTGTATCCTGTATAATAACAGTAAGCTTCACCCTAGATATTTTATGCCTTAAGATATTAGCTCATTATGAGCCTGAATGTATATAATTTCTAAATCAACATACATCTATTGAGGGGAAATGTTCAAAATAAGAAAACACAGTGGGGTGTGTCAATGATAAACTTTGGAGACCACTATCTTAACATAACCCTTTATCCTACAATATTATAATATATATTTATTTATATGTCCCTCCTCTCTAGTAGACACTAATTTCCCTGAGGGCAGAGAAACTGCCCTTTTATTTGTACCTAAAGAACATAGCTTTGGGGTTTGTAGTGGTTGTTACTCAGTTAATATATGCTAAGTGAAAATACAAATTCAAGTCAGCAAGGAATAAGACATCCTGAATTCTATTACAAAGGGGACAATTTTTGGTTATATGTTCTTGAAAAATGCACTTTTATTTTTCTCATCTAGAAAAAGCGGTGAACAGTTCCTGCTCTAGTTATTCCAGTGGCTTCTTGTGTAAAAAATAAAAATAAATATAAAATTTAAAGCCATGTATAGCTCTGATTCATTTGTATTATTTTTCAAATGTAAACTACTCTTGAAGCTTAATATCATGAAAAACGAAGAAAAAAAAGACAGTGATAGTTAGGAACTGGACATTAAAATAAATGTCTTTTGGCATGGTTACCTCTAGAATTGCTGACACTTTCCTCCAATTGTTTGAGCAAATAAATTGTTAGAATGAATATACCATAAAGGTTACAGAATTTTTTTTTTGAAAGGGAGATGTAGAAATTTCCAAATGCCTCTCTGAGTTCAAGTGGTGTCAGCATTCTCTTTGTTCTTGTTTTAGTGCATTCTACTTTAAAAGAACTCATTTAGAGATAAGAATTAAAGTGGAAAACACAAAGGGGAAATCTGTTCTGTGTGAGACCTCATTTCCTGAAAATGTGGAAGCATATGGTCACAGGGTAGTTCAAATCTAATACTTCATTTCTATTTTAAGTAAAGTAACTGAATACCTGTTTTTCCTTTTAGTTTCAGGAATGCACTCTAGCAGTTTAATCAAGCCAAACAAAGCCAGAAAGATGTGGTGCTGAGGGGGGAAGGGGACTGGTATTCAAACTTCAGGTTTTAGTAGATGGGGAATCTTAAGAACAGGAATGAGGTTTATGTGAAGAGAGGCTGACCTAGCCTACCTGATCAAAGTTAAGGTTCATGAGAGACCCAGGTGAGATATTTTCTGATTATGCCCTAATATTACCTCTCATTTCTTTTCCTGAACATTTTTGTATTGTCCCTTCAGTTCTCCATGAACCACCTGCTCTCCTACCACTTCACAAAACAGTCCATTTTATTCTCACTTTCTTTCTACTATGCTCTTTTTTCACCCTCTATTGCTTTTTTTAAAAAAAATATGTATATTTTTTCAGACGTTGGTGGACCTTTATTTTGTTTATTTATTTTTATGTGGTGCTGACAATTGAACCCAGTGCCTCACACATGCTAGGCAAGAGCTCTACCACTGAGCCACAACCCCAGCTCCCCTCCTGTGCTTCTTGCATGTGTACCCTTGTTTAAGTGTTTATAAATACATATGTGGACATCTATATCAATATATACAAATCCATGTAAATGATGATCAAGTATAGCTCATAAGCACTGAATCAATGTTTTGGCAACTTTTTTTTTTTTTTGATACAGGAAATTGAACCCAGGTGTGCTTAACCACTAAGCCACATTCCCAGCCCTTTTTATTTTTTATTTAGAGACAAGGTCTCACTAAATTGCTTAGGTCCTCACTGAGTTGCTGAGCCTGGCTTTGAATTTATGATCCTCCTGCTTCAGCCTCCAAAGCTGCTGGGATTACAGGCATGTGCCTCCCTGCCCGGCTGGGCAACATTTCTGAATAAATGAAAGCAACATCTGATAAGTACTTGTAATTAAATTAATTATACTTTCTATTTCTGTTTTCCACTTAATGGTTTAATTGATGATTGCTGGCTTCACTAGTTTATCAAAATAGAACATGTCCAATGAAACTCACTATTTTGTGTAATTATTATGCACTAAAAAAAAAAAAAGTACCAGGCAGGGTGGTGCACACCTTAATCCCAGTGACTTTCGAGGCTGATACAGGAGGATCACAAGTTTAAGGCAAGTTTCAGCAATTTAGCCAGACCCTAAGCAACTTAGTGATACCCTGTCTCAAAATAAAAAGGGCTGGTCACATCAATGTTTATAGCTGCACAATTCACAATAGCTAAACTGTGGAAGCAACCTAGATGCCCTTCAGTGGATGAATGGATAAAAAAAATGTGATATATATATATATATATATATATATATATATATATATATATACACACAATGGAAGATTACTCAGCATTAAAAGAGAATAAAATCATGGTATTTGCAGGTAAATGGATGAGTTGAAGAATATCACATTAAACAAAGTAAGCCAGTCCCAAAAAACAAAGGCCAAATGTTCTGTCTGATAAGTGGATGCTGATCCATAATTGGGATGGGGGAAGTCGGGAGAATGGAGGAAATTTGATTGGACAAAGGGTAGTGAAGGGGTGGGGAAGGGGAAATGGGGGTAGGAAAGATGGTGGAATGAGATGGACATCATTACCTTAGGTATGACTGCACATATTGTGTGACTCTACATTGTGTACAACCAGAGAAATGAAAAGTTGTGTTCCATTTGTGTACAATAAATCAAAAAGCTTTTTGCTGTCATATATGACTGATTAGAACTAATAAAAAATAAATTTAAAAAATAATCAAAAGGGCTGGGGATGTGGCTCAGTGGCAAAATGCCCATTGGTTCAATCTCTAGTACAAAAAAAAAAACACACAAAAAACAAGTATTCTTTCATAGTGATTGTTCAATTCATTCATTCATTTAGAACATATTTATTGAACACTTATATCTATGGCCCTGTTTTAGGTACTTAAGATTCACCAGTGAACAAAATAACCCCAAATATCAGCCTCATAGAGCTTAAAATCTAGAAGAGTGAGGTAATAAATGATAAACAAGCAAATAAATTAATATCGGATATTAGAAGGAAACACGTGCTTTGAAAAAATAGAAATAGTACATGTTTTTTCAAATGGTTAGTAACAAAAAAAAAGAAAGATAACAATTGCTGGTGAGGATGTGGAGAAAAGGGAACTCTCTGGCACAATGTTGGTAGGAAAGTAAATTAGGACAGCCATTATGGAAGACAGCGTGACATTTTAAAAAATAATTAAAGCTAGAACTACCATTTGATCCAGCTATATCACTAATGGTCATATGTTTAAAGGAAATTAAATCAGTATTTTGAAGAGGCATCTGCATGTCCATGTTTATTGCAGCGCTATTCACAGTAGTGAAGAAATAAAACAAACTAAGTAAGTGTCCATCAGGTGATGAATGGATAAAGAGAATGTGGTACATAATACACAATGGAAAACTGCTCAATATTAAAAAAGAAGGAACATCTGTCATTTGCAACAACACGCGTAGAACTAGAGGATATCATGCTGAATGAAATAAGCCAGGCATAGAAAGAAGAGTACTACATGTTCTCACTTAAATGTGAAACTTAAAAAACTTGAACTCTTAGAAGCAGAGTAAAATGGTGGATATCAGAAGGTAGTGAGATGTTGGCCAGAGTATACAAATTTTCAGTTAGAAAATTGATAAGTACACGAGATAGTGCATGTTAATTAGCTCAATTTAACCAATACATAATGCATATGCATTCAGAAGAGTATATAAATATGCAATAACTTATACACAATAAATATTTACCATTTTGCTAGGCTCAGTGGTGCATGTCTGTAATCCCAGCAGCTTGGGAGGCTGAGAGAGCAGGATCATGAGTTCAAAGCCAGCCTTGGCAAAGGTGGGGTGCTAAGTGAGACGCTGTCTAAATAAAATAGAAAGTAGGGTTGGGGATGTGGCTCAGTGGTCGAGTGCCCCTGAATTCAATACCTGGAACTCTCCCTGCCAAAAATCTTACCATTTTATTGGTTAAATTAAATTAAAAAGAATAGCCAGGCACCATGATGCAGGTCTGTAATTCCAGGGATTCAAGAGGCGAGGAGGAAGATCGTAAGTTCAAAGCCAGCCTTAGCAACGTAGAGAGGCCCTAAGCAACTGAGCGAGACCCTGTCTCAAATTTTTAAAAATAAAAATAAATAGGGCTGAGGTGTATCCCAGTGGTAAAAGGCCCCTGGGTTCAACTCCCAGTACCAAAATATAAAAATAAAAAATATGGGGCTGGGGATATAGCTCAGTTGGTAGAGTGCTTGCCTTGCATGCACAAGGCCCTAGGTTCAATCCCCAGCATCACACATAAAAAAAAAAAATCACTCACTCACTCAATCAATCAAAAAGAATAGTAGGTGTACTGCCGGGAATGGGGGTGCTACAGATTGCAATTCTAAATAGAGTAGCAACAAGCTAGATCTTTTGAAGAGACAATTGAGAACCTAAAGGAGCAAGTGAGATCCTGATTTAGATTAACTTCTTTTTTTCTTTTTTTGTACTGGGGATTGAACCCAGGAGCGCTTTATGTAACACTGCGCTACATCCCCAACCCTTTTTATTTTGAGACAGTCTCACTAACTTGCTGAAGCTGGTCTTGAACTTAAAATCCTCCTGCCTCAGCCTTCCCAAATCACTGGGATTGTAGGTGTGTGTGCCACTGAGACTGGCCTCTAAACTGATCTTTTACGGACCCTTCAAGCTCATTACAATAGTGATATCTATTCTGTCCATGTTATGGTTAGTCCCCATGTCAGCATTAAATCCAGCCAGCACCATTTCCTTTCCTTGTGAGAATCTCATTCAGCAATGGAAGACAGAAGCCCTAGAGAGTCATTAGATCTTGTGTTAGTGAGCAGTATGTTATAAAGACAGTCTTTGTACCTTCATAAATTCCAAAAGTTCAAATTTCAAATTTATAACATATGACAAGGAAGCCATAAAAATACACCTTGGAATGCCCTAGCAATTCTCCAAAGAACTTAACTTTACAAGCTGAAGTGGACTGAAAATGAGGACGAGGATCTAGTGCTGAGCCAAAATATTTCTCTGGTGACATAAGACTTGGAGAGCCAAGAACCGCATCACCACTCCAGCTTTCTGGCTTCCTCCCAGGAGTCTAAACATTTATTTCCTGAGAAATACCACTTGAATAATTTCTTGGCCTCCAGACAGGATACCACAAACTAAAACTGCATTGCCCTTGTTTTCTTTTGTGAGTGGGAGCCAGGACTTTTTAATTTGTATTGTTTTTACACTGTGGTAATGAACTATATTTTGGATAAATCTGAGCAATATTTCTTCATACTATCCTAAAAGATAATGTTAAGGAAGGAGCAGAAACTGTAGACTCCATCAAAATTATAAATACCAAGTTTAGAGTACAAAACACAGGAAGAGAAAATCAAATGCAGGCAGATCTCACCAGAATCCTGAAGTAAGACATTTATCTAAAGAAACAGACACAGAATATAAGAGATGCCCTCTGAGAGGAACATTGAAGGAACTGTATTCATTGACCCAGAAGAGAAGCCTGAGTTACACTTTAATTCTTGTCCTAAAATGTACCAATGACTCAGATGCAAGAGAGGGTCAATAAATATTTTCATTATTCTTAGATGATTAAATGGACTTAAGAAGGGCCATGAAAGATTTTGGTTACACTTGAAGAGGAATCTTGATTGCGAAATATTGGAAATGGTTCTTGAGGAAAGTTGTGGAATCTTTTCCTCTAGAGAGGTTCATAAATAGGCGAGTCTAATCTGTCCATGATGATTTGAGTGTAGCAGCAAGACCTAGTGACCGTAAGGTTTCTTCTGTATGACTTTGTGCACCAGCACTTTGGAACCACATTGTCCTTATTTAATACTGTAGTACAACTGGTCTGCTTTGCACTTCAAATATTGGTTAAGTGATATGTGTGTGTGTGTGTGTATATATATATATATATATATATATATATATATATATATATATATCACTTAACCAATATATAACCAGTATATACATATATATGTGTGTGGGTGTGGGTGTGTGTGTATCTATATATATTTGTTGTTTGTTTTTTGGTGGTGCCAGGGACTGAACCCAGGGCCTTGTGCATGCGGGGCAAGCACTCTACCAACTGAGCTGTATCGCTAGCCTGGTTAAGTGATGTATTTTTTAAAAAGGATATCTTCTATAAAAACTATAATCTTTAGTTGTCTCCTCTCACTTCCAAACATAATACTATGGAAGTCTGAATAATATGATTAGTATATATTTTTATTGTCTGAGTAATTATCATCTTATCTGTGATAATTAGTATCAATATTACCCAGTCTCTTTGAAAGGAAGGAATACAACATGAGCTATGCCAGTCCACACAAGTTATATTACCTTAAATGTTTTACAAAACAGTATTTATTTGACTATTTTCTTTTCCACAGATACCATCAGAAATTTTACAGATTAAAATTTATTTTCCTGTAAGTCGATTTGCTTTTAACCCATATTGCTCTCTTTACATAGGGCTGGTAAAGATAATTCACAAGAAGTAGCTGGATTTCCACGCATGTTTGGAAAGGTAAGTTTTAATTTTCTTAAAATTTATAATAAACTGTATAAACTAAATGTACTTATAATAATAAAGTAAAGTCTATCTAAAGGTATTTTGTGGAACGTAATGAGAGTTGAATTTGACACTCAAGGTCATATAGCTTACTTTACTGTTGATGAAAGTCATTGCCTAAGCTAATAGTAGCATTAAGGCCCGAACTCAGATCCCTAATTCACAATCTAGAGTTCTTTAAATGCGTATCATTATATCTTGTTCTATTTTCAAGGTTATTTGTCTGGTAAAGTAGCATGAGTTTGTATATGTCTGTTATGACTAAAAATCCAGTAGTCCATGGACAGTCATATGGAAGTGAGAGATGATTCAGAAAAGGGACGCAAGAAGTGTACCATCTCTGAGGGAGACTAATACGGGAGATATTTCCTATGACTTTAAAGAGGACCCTTTTCTTTTGGAATTCTAGAATATAAGCAGGGAGAAGGAAAAAGGAAAGATACTGATTTACCATGCATGGAAATAGAAACAAATGCTTGGTATAATGAGAATTTGCATTTTATTAAATATAATATCATAGACAATAATTAAGAAATTATATGTGTAAATTATATCAAACCGTATTAAAAAGAATGTTCACGACTATTAAATTCTTTTCTAAAATGTCCATACTAAACAGCATCTATACAGTTAGGAGCTAGAGAATGGGTCTATGTGGTCAAGCATTTGGGCAACAAAGCAAATGAGATTTGTTAAGCAATGTGGCAGCCTAAAGGGCTTATGATAATGTGAAAGGCTTATGTCATGGATACATTAGATGAAGAAAAAAGCATATGACCCAAATTTACACATTATCATGGATTTTTTCCTGAAGAAAAGCCATGTTTACTGGCCCATCTCAAATTCTGCCTCTTTTCAGATAACTCTAGCCCTCTCTACTTTCTTCTCTCATAGTTTTCCTCCCTCTGACCCATCCTTTCCACCAAATATGCACTAAAAGAACTCAAATACATATTTCTTATCCTCAAGAATCTCACAGTCCAGTTCCATTTCAGAAGGTAGAGAGATAAACAGACAATTATGATGCAGTCTACTAAATGGAAGAAAGCATTTTTTTTTTATTATTGGGCATTAAACCCAGGAGCACTCTACTATGGAGCTATGTTTATTTTTTTTTTTAAGTTTTGAGACAGGATTTGCTAAGTTGCCCAGCCTGGCCTCAGACTTCAGATCCTCCTACCTCAGCCTACAAAATTGCTGGGATCACATGCGTGATCCAGGCAAGGAAAGCATTTTTCCATGAGTCTTTAGAAACCCAGGGTATGGGTTTCAGAAAAATGTTGAGTGGAGTTTTGAATGACAAATATGAAAATCTCTTTATCTTCTCCTTTGATTATTAAAAGTATTTTCTATCTAGACTTCTTGTCAACATGCTTGTCCTATATTTTGAGGGAGGTTCTAATTCAAAGGTAATGAAGCTTCATAAGAAGTTCAAATAATATTTAGGGAAAGGCAAAGTGTTTAGTATGACTTTATTGAGACATGAAAGGATCTGAGTAAAGATAAGCAGAGGCTTAATCATGAGGAATCTTGGGTACCATGTAGAAATTGAAAAGTAGTTGAATATGTTTTAAGCGGAAGACTAACCCAGCTCAATTTGCATTTTGATCTTATGGTTGCTAAGTGGAGATTGCATTGGATTTGGAAAAAATGACAACATAATACTAATTGAAGAGTGCAAAGAATATTTAAGTCTCTATAAACACCTTGACAGCAGGCAGAAATCAAGTTAATATGTGTGACTAATTTTGCTTAAAAATTTTGTGGGATTTTCTCTACTACTCTGTTTTCCTAATTTGTTGTTTCAAACCTTCAGAAGAAAGTAGAAATGATCACTGGTTTTCTTCACTGGCTTCCTTAAACTTCTTTATTTTGTCTTCTGTATTCCTGAGTTTCTGCAACCCATTCTGGCATATGGAATTGATGAAGCAAGGAAGGGATCTGTTATTTGATGTTTGGGGACTTTGAATTATCTACGGATGTCTATCCTGAAATACTCCCTGCTTTGTTTTCTCCAGAGGAGGAACCTCATGTTTCAACGGTGGGACTTGAGGAATTTCTGTGAAGTATTTACAGAAAATGTTTCATTTGCTAAGGGGGAAAAAAAATCCAAGAGGCTTCTGCACAGTTGCCAAGTGTGGCCATGAAGTCTTGTGGTGATTTGGCAATTCCCTATCTCCCTCCCTTTTGTTATTTCATCATTGTGTTTCATCTCTCTTCTGAGAATTATTATTTCACCCTAACATGCATTCCTGTGTTCATACAGTTATTCATTATACATCACTAACATATACCAGTCCTAGTCACTGTGTTGTGCAAAATCCTTGAGATGAGAATTAGTCATGGTATGCAAATATGAAAGAATAACACAGACCTGCTTCTTCCCCACATAGCCCTCTTGAGTACTTTATGTGAGTATCAGTGGGTTTTTTTTCAGAGCAAAAAATCCCTGCTTTGGGAGCTTGATACAAAGAAGGGATGCCAGTATTGGGATTTACCCCACCTACAAAGGGGTAAATCCTGACAAATTAATGGACAGATCAATTTTATTTCATTCACCCTGCTGCCCATTCTTCCAATCAAAACTTCCAATTACATAATTCACATATAGGCTTACTATGTTCCTGGCACATAGCAGGTGCTTTACACATATTATTTCACTTAATTTTTACTATAAACTTGTAAAGCAAGTGCTATATTGTCTATCCTTGTTTTAAAGATGAGGAAACTGAGGCATAGAGAACTTTAGTATATTCTCCAGGGTCATATGGTTAGTAAATGATGGAGCTGAGATTCAAGCCCAGGCAGATTGGCTCTAGATTTAAGGTTCTTAGCCAGCATACCATGGGATAAAACAGGTTGATTAATTTAGTGTGTACATCTGTATTTCTGTCAGTTTTTCCATGTCTTCTAAATTTGGGCCACATGTGTGTGCTAGAAAGCAGCACAGAACCAAGGAAAATAGTTTGCAGCTCTGCTCTCAACAGTTTGTTTAGTTTTTTTTTTTTTTTTTTTTTTTTTTTTTTTGTGGTGCTGGGGATGGAACTCAGTGTCTCACACCTGCTATGCACGCATGCTATGCAAGCACTCTACCACCGAGCTATAACCCCATCCCCCTAATACATTTTTGCTTGTTTATGTGTTTATGGTCTATCTCCATTACGAGAATGTAGGCTCAATGAGTGCAGGAATGTGTTCATTGCTATTTCTCAATTATCTAGCACAGAATTCAATAACTATTTATTGAAAAAAATAACTGACTGACCAACTCAATAAATGAATGAAGCACTAAATGGCAATAACTAGGGAGAGAGTAGATCTTAGTCTGAGCAAAGAACTAAAACATTTCTTCAAAGATACACTGCCAATGTAAAATAGTTAATGAGATCATCCTAATATTAACTGTAAGCAATTTCGCTGTTCTCTTTTCTGGTGATAATACCACTTCAAAGTCAGTGTTAATAGACAGTGAGTGTGATTCCTAAAATCTGTGATTTTGTTCTAAATTCCATGGAAAGATTTGTAGATGAAATGATTTCAAAATGCTGTTTAGTAACCCATTGAAGCATTTTTAAAACACACATGCCATTATTAAAATGACAACTTGAAAAAATTAATATGCATTTTAGATTTTTATTCTTCCTGAAAATTATGGTGTGTGCTGGCTGTTAGGAATTTTCTGCTCATTGTTCAGACTCCAGCTGGGTCTTAACTTCCTAATTTTATTAAGACTTAATCCAAGGATCACATGTGTACACTCTGGTTTCCTGTTAATAGTTGATTAAAAAGTTCATCATGTGTTTGTTCCTGTCTCAGGATTACCAAAGAGAAACCAAGAAAGATCACTATTTTTTGGTAAAATTTTATACAATTTTTTCTCAGAACTCTTTTCATTGAAAAACTACTGCCATTTAGTGCCATTTAGACACTAGAGGGGATCAATGGTAAAAAGTGGTTTTGTAATTTTATATTCCTGGAAAAAAAATTAGGTAACAAAGGCTCATCATATCTGGCAATATTGAAGGATAGCCTAGTCTGTTTTAATGAATTTATATAGAAAAAGGTTCTATCATATTCTGTGGATTATTTTCAAATGGTTCAAATAAATTAAAGAATATTTAATACTAAAATGGCAGTGTGATATATGGAAATGGATTTTTATATAGACTTTGTCATTAACTAACTTGATTAGATCTCTCCTTTTAGGACCTTCAATTCCTTGTCTGTCAAAGAGGGAGTTAAAGATTTTAGATTTGTTTCAGTCTTAACTAGTTTAAGACTGTGAAGATGATAACTTCTTGATTTTTTGAATGGAGGAATAGCAGTTCTCATTTCATGATAGATTAATAAATATTTTGCTATTTTAGTAATTTTGAATCTAGATAATGGATATATGTAATTTTGTGGGACAAGTTATACCCTTGTGTTTGAATTTTTGACAATAGCAAATTTAGAAATATGATTGATTAATAAATTCTCTGACAGATAATTTACTACATTCAAACTGATCTTCTGAAATCTATTTTATGTCTATAATGTTTTCCTTCCTAAATGTGAGACCTTGGGAAAGTTATTTAACTTGGCCAACCCTGAGTTTTCTCGTGTGTAAAATAGGAATGTCAATACAGTAGTCCTTATATTGTCTGAGGTTTGTCTTTCCATGATTTAAGTTACCCATTATCAACTGTGGGTGAGAAGAAGAGTGAGAACAGCACAATAAGAATATATAGCTTTAGGGCTGGGGATATAGCTCAGTTGGTAGAATGCTTGCCTCACATCCATGAGGCCCTGGGTTCAATCCCCAGCACCACAAAACAAAAACAAAACATAGCTTTAATTATAACACATCATTGTAATTATTCAATTTCATTTAATTATTGTTAATCTCTTGCTATGCCTAATTTGTAAATTAAACTTTATCATAGATATGTATATATAGACAAAAGCATATATACAGGGTTCAGTACTATCTATGATTTCAGGCATCGACTGGGGGTACTTGTATCCCCTGCTAATAAGAGGAGACTACTATAGTAGTATTTACATAACAGGGTTGTTGTGAGGACTAAAACCTGAGTAATTATTGAACATACTGTCTGACATGTAGTTTAGACTAACGATATAGTCTATTATGTTATTTCTATTGTTTTCCTTTATTTACATTATTAGAATAAAATTATGTGTATAAGAACTAAAAAAAATTGGAAATAGGGTTGTATTCAATGAATATCTTGCATTATTGAACATTTGCTATACTCTAGGAACTAGATTTATAGAGACAAATAAGGCAGTATTCCCTTACTTAATGGAATTAATACCAAGGTGAGAGACACGTGAAAGTTTAGTCAGTGTTGAGCTTAAAGGAGTGATAGGCCAGGTGCGGTGGCACACACCTGTAATCCCAGTGTTTCAGGAGGCGGAGGGAGGAGGATTGTGAGTTCAAAGCCAGTCTCAGCAAAGGGCGGGGGCGGGTGCTAAGAAACTCAGTGAGACCCTGTCTCTAAATAAAATACAAATTGGGGCTGGGGATGTGGTTCAGTGGTTGAGTGCCCCTGAGTTCAATCCCTGTAACCTCCCCAAAAAAGAGTGACAGTAGGCAATTACTGTTTGTTAGTATTTAAAGGGAAATCAAAGCAAAAAGTAGAAAACAAACCTCCGTGTTATGGTTTATATATAAAGTACACCCCAAAAGCTCATGTGATACAGTACTTGAATTTTCAGAGGTGAAATGATTTGATTATGAGAGATGTGACCTAATCAGTAGACTTATCCACTGATATGGATTAACTGGGTGGCAACTGTAGGCAGGTAGGGTATGGTTGGAGGAAGCAGATCACTGGGGGCATGCCTTTGGGGTTTATATTTTGTCCCTGGTGAGTGGAGCTTTTCTCTTTTTCTGGTTCTATGTTCCTGAGCTACTTTTCTCTGCCATGCCCTTCTGCCTCTCCTGGGACCCAGAGCTATGGAGTCTGCCCACCACAGACTAAGCCTCTGAAACCATGAGCCAAAATAAACTTTTTCTCCTCTATGTTGTTCTTAACAAGTATTTTGGTCCTCAACAAAAAGCTAAGTGAAACACTCCCCTAACTATCACTGGGTTTGAAACATCATTAGCACATATTCCCCTTTAGGTTTAGTGTATCCTTTGATTTTTGGATTCCATGTGTTAATATCCTTGTGAAGAACACTTTAATATCCATTAGTGCTTTAATGAAGATTTTATTCTATATTGGGTACAGGGTAAGTTGCTATGATCAAGAGACTTCAGACTGAAGCAACAGGCTAAAAGGCAGACAGGCAGCACTTGTGCAGGTCACCCAAGGCCCAGGATCCTTCTGCATTGTTTTTTTGCCCATCTCCTAGTGTGTTGACCTGGTGGTCCAATAAGGTGCCCACTTTCACAGCTGGGTTATAGCTTGCTGATTGAGTAGGAGGAGGGAAAGAAAAGTACATGTCACTTTTTGCCTATCATTGTCCAAGTTTTAGTCTTATCTTCGAACCAAACTGCAGTGAAATCTGAAAAATGCAGTCTCAGGCTGGGGTTGTGGCTCAGCAGTAGAGCGCTCGTCTAGCACATGCAAAGCCCTGGGTTCAAACCTCAGCACCACAAAAAAAAAATAAATTAATTAAAGATATTGTATCCAACGACAACTAAAAATATTTAAAAATAGAAAAAGAAAAATGCAGTCTCTAATAGGGAGACTGTGCCCACAGCTAAAACTCATGAATTTCTATCACTGAAAGAAAAAAAAAAATAGGAGAATAGATACTGGGAAATAATTAGCAGACTCTGCCACAGTTTTCCAGACAAATTTATCTTGATTAACTTCCTAAAAGATATAGGCCTTTGCAGAAGGTGAGCAATATGACTGATAAAGGCTGACTGCTCTAGGGTGTTTTCTGACACCCACCAATTCTCTAAATCTCAGATTCTCTGATATCAACTGGGTGTCCAACAACTCAATTCAATTTTGATGTTAGCTATACTTAGTTAATAAAACCCCCAGAGATAAGAGGCTCAATCCCACAAGACTGCACCTACCTCAGATGCCAATAGCAAGTCGCAGTGTTTCTGCCCAATTGGCTGTGATTTGGCTGTTCCCATACCCACCCCCCACCCCCAGGTTCAATAGTTTACTAGAATAACTCCAAGAACTCAGAAAAACACTTTACTTAGCACTACCAGTTTATCCTAAAGGATACAACAAATGAAAGAGTTGTGTAGGGCAAGGTATAGGATAGAGCAATATGGAGCTTCCATGTCCTCTCTAGACTCATGCCATTGTTCCAGCACTTAGATGTGTTTGCCAACCTGGAGCTCTCTGAGTGAACTCTCATTTAGTTTTTTGTTTTGGTTTGTTTTTAGGTTTTAAAAAAAAATTTCCTAAAATAATATTTGTATACATTTATGGGGTACAGTATGATAATTCAGTGCATGTATTCAATACATAATGGTCAAATCAAGGTAATTAGGTTTTCCATCTTCTCTAATAATTATCATTTCTCTTTGTTGAGAAACTTTGAACTCTTAGTTGTTATGAATTATATCATAAATTATTTGTAACTATAGTTACTCCACTGTACTATATAGGACACAAGAACTAATTTCTTCCATTTTTTTTGTATCTGTTATCTAACCTCTCTCTGTTCCCCCTCCCGATTCCCTTCACTAGGTTCTAGTGACCACTATTCTACTCTTTTCTATGAGATCAATTTTTCAGCTTCCACAAATGAGTGAGAATATTCCAGACTTGTATTTCTATGCCTGGCTTTTTTCACTGAACATATCGTTCATCAGTTCCATCCAAGTAGCTACAAATGATAGGATTTCATTCTTTTTATGGTGGAATAGTATTCCTTTAGGTAGATTTTCTTTATCCATTCATTAGTTCATGAGCACTTAGATTGTTTCCATTTATTGGCTATTGTGAATTAGTGCTACAATGAACATTGGAGTGCAGATGTGTCTTCAACATAATGACTTCATTTCTATTGGATATAGACCTAGTAATGGGATTGTTGAGTTTTATCACCATTTTATTTTTAATTCCTTGAGGAACCTCCATACTGTTTTCCATAATGGCTATACTAATTTATACTCCCACCAATGGTATGCAAGAGTTCTCTTTCCTCCTCATCTTCATGTGAGAAATAGAAAGTCTGATGGTCTATTTTCAAAATATAGTATTTAGCATTAATTGGGATATACGATCCAATCATAGCCATTTTAACTATGGGTAAACTTCTGTTTACCCTCCCCAATTTTCAAATTAGCTAGTTTTGTAGATTGTATCCCTGAGCTCTTTCTATCAGAGCAAGGGGCAATGCTGTGTTACAGATAAAAAAGTGGACTGCCTACCCAAGTGTGTTTGCTTTCCAGGTTTGATAGTACACCCTCTGCAGAAGTAGTTTGCCTTACCGAGCTACTTCTGAGTTCATGTTTAATTCCTTGCAGCATCCCAGTATTTCATTTAGCAACATTCATCTTTCATTTTTTTTGGGGGGTGGGGGTACCAGGGATTGAACTTAGGGGCACTCTACCACTGAGCCACATCCCCAACCCTATTTTGTATTTTATTTAGAGACAGGGTCTCACTGAGTTGCTTAGGACCTTGCTTTTGCTGAGGCTGTCTTAGCCTCTGGAACCTCTGGGATTACAAGCGTACACCACCATCTTTCATCTTTTTTATAATAGTCATTCTAGCTGAAATGAGATGATATCTCGTTGTACTTTTGATTTGCATTTTTCTGATGAATAGTGACATGGAGGATTTTTTCATATATTTATTGGCCATCTGTAGTTCTTTGAGGAATAAACGTTCAGATCACTTGCCCATTTTAAAATTGGATTATTTTTTTTTTTAATTGAGCTGTTTTAGTTCCTTATGTTTTCTGGATATTGATCCTTTGTTGGATGGTTAGTTTGTAAATATTTTCTTCCATTCCGAAGGTTGTCTTCACTGCCCATTGTTTCCTTTGCTGTGCAGAAGCTCCTCTGTTTGATATCCCATTCATTTTTGCTTTTATTGCTGTGCTTTTGAGGTCTTATTCAAAAAAATCTTTGTCTACACCAAAGTCTTGGAGTGTTTCATTTAGGATTTTCATGGAGACTCCATGATATAGACTTGATTGATTAAATCATTGGCTAATGTTGATGACCTCCATCTCCAGCCCCTGTCCTTCCGTGGAGGTCAGGGGTGAGGCTGAAAGTACCAACCCTCTGGTTGGAACCTGTGGCTACTGGCCTCCAGCCTCCAAAGAGTTGCCTCAGTATGTACAAGGGACTCCTGATGAATAACAAAAAGCATTCCTATCACTCCGTAAATTTCAAGAGTTTTAGGCACTCTGTGCAGGGATCCAAGGCAAAGGCCAAATGTATTTTTTAGTATTATATAACTTGATATATCAGGAACAAGGGTAGTCCACCAAGCCCTCTCTGCCTGAAGATGCTTGCTCTTTTCACTATGTCACAGAAAAATAGGGAGCTGAAACTCCACACCTCTGTTCTTGTGTTCCTACAAAAGAAAATTTAAAGTCAGACACCAAAAGCCATGTATGAAGAAGACGAAGAAAAAAAAAAGCCATGTAAGAGAATTCTATTATAAATGAAAGTAAAGAGAAAGTGAGGTGAAAGTAAAGAAAAAGCAAAGAGAGGCTTAAGCAGAGGGGGGGGGCATCTCTGTGCAAAGAACAACAAAGGAGACAACAGTGTCTCCAAGTTTATTACTGTTTGATATTCAGCAGGAGAACTGGGGACCACCTTCTGTACTCTTTGCCAATCAGGTGTTCAACTCCTCCTTCATATAGGGTGGTGAAGTTTTTGACCTTAGTTGGTCCTCTCCAGAACTGTCATGGTGGCCATCCTATTTAGGGGGGGCTTCATCCCATGGTACTGTGAACACTGGGGTCAATGGCTGGTCAGAAGTTACCTTAGTGTGCCTGCACTACTAAAGGAATTTTCCTTGCCAGAAAATGGAGACACCTAGAGACATAGTTCTTAGCTTCACATCAACCTCAATGGACCCTGTTAAGAGTTAGTCCCATTAATTCTTTTCTCTCCATGTGATTTCCAACTAGCTCCCTTGCTTTGTTTATTTTCTACAGATTGATTGGATTTCTCATCCACTCTGAGGATATTTTAAAGACCTTAAAGCTGGGCACCGTGGCGCATATTTGTAATCCCAGGGGCTTAGGAGGCTGAGGCAGGAAGATCATGAGTTTAAAGCCAGCCTCAGCAAAAATGAGGCACTAAGCAACTCAGTGAAACCCTGTCTCTAAATAAAATACAAAATAGGGCTGGGGATGTGGCTGGGTAGTCAAGTGCCCCTGTGTTCAATCCTTAGTACCACCCCCCCAAAAAAGAAGCCCCTAAAATAACTTAAGGAACACTTTGCAACCTTATCATGCATTTCACTGCTTATTGCTAGCCACTGCCTAACAACTGCACAGGGTAGAATTGGTTGTTCTCGCCTCTGAGCTCCCTTAGGTGCCAATGATTCCCTCTGTTATAGAGTATTCTTCTCAACTCTACTGTAAATGTTCAATACCTTGTAGTTTCTATCCCTCTTCCTAGGGAACAACTTGAGCAACATGAGACAACTTCTAACTCATCTTTGTACTCTGGCATTTCTCTTGGTGTTGACTTGTAAATGTCCACTGGAAAATAATCTGACTCTGCTGACCTCTGTGGTCTGTATTCAAGCCTGTTTGATATTAATTCCTTATTTATTTATTTATTTGCAGTACTAGTGATTGAACACAGGGGCATCCTACCCCTGAACTATATCCCAAGCCCTTTCTGCGTTTAGTTTTGTTTGTTTGTTTTAATTTTAAGGAAGGGTTTCACTAAGTTGCCAAGCCTGGCCTTTAACTTGTGATTTTCCAGCTTCAGCCTCCCAAGTAGCTGGCAGGAGCCATAGTGCCTGGCTTGTAATAATGTTTGAATTTTTATTTACTTATGTGATGCTGGATATAGAACCCAGGGCCTCTTGAAAGTTGGGCAAGTGCTTTACCACTGAGCTACACCCCTGGCCTGTTTGGTGTTAATTCTTATTCCAGACAAGCATCTGGAGACTGTACCCTAATGTTGCTAACTGTTCTCCCTGGCTTCTGTGGGTTTCTTGGGAATCTCAGCTGTTGTCTCCAGATGTTATCTGTGCTAGTCTGCAGAAGACTTTAGAAATTACAAACTGGCTTCAGCAAAAATAAAACTAGATTTGGGAGAAAGCAGGCAGCCTTTATGCCCTCCATCTCACAAGATATTTTTCTCTTCAGGACTCTTCTGTATAATATGTACCTTTACCAAATAACTTTTCAAGTCAATTTTCCAGGGACATTATGATTTAAGGCTCTTGGAAGCTGAGTGCAGTGGTTCAAACCTGTAATTTCAGCTACTCAGGAGGCTGAGGGAAGAGGATTGCAAGTTGGAGGCCAGCCTCAGCAACTTAGTGAGACCCTGATGCAAAATAAAAAAATAAAAAGGACTGAGGGTGTAGCTCAGTAGTACAGTGCCTCTGGATTTAATCCCCAGTACTACAAAACAAAACAAAACACCCTTGGAATCTTAAAAGTAGACATTTACATGAATGTTTTCAAAGCTGCTATCAAATTTAAAATTTTGTTTAAAATCATGTGTGTACATGTATATATACATATACACTAAATAATCAATGGTTGTTTATTTTTCTTATTTTTGTATATGTAATACTCTTTAATCTTACAAAGGAAATAATGATACCTGTAGGGTATCCAGTTGGAGTTCAGGTTCCGTGTTTCCCTAATGACATCAAGAACAAGAACCAGTCCTGAGGAACACACCTGTAATCCCAGAGGCTCAAGAGGCTGAGGCAGGAGGATCACGAGTTCAAAGCCAGCCTCAGCAATTTAGCAAGGCCCTAAGCAACTTGGTGAGACCCTGTCTCAAAATCAAAAATTAAAAGGATTGGAATTATGGCTCAGTGGTTAAGTCCCTCTGGGTTCATTCCCTGGTACAGGAGGAGGAGGAGGAGGAGGAGGAGGAGGAGGAAGAGGAGGAGGAGGAGGAGGAGGAGGATGGCTGAGCAAGATAAGCACAATTAAGTGACAGAGCATAGATTTATTGAAAGTAAAAAAGATAGCAACACTCTGTAAAGCAGATTGGGGAAGGGGGAAAAGGAGGGGCCCTCAAGGGCCCAAGTATATCTTTTATATGCTGAGCTGTGATTGAAGACCTAGCTGCATTTGTTCCCATTGGTTAATTTATTTTCACCTAACTAGAATATAGTTTCCATTGGTTACTTAATTTTCATCTGATTAGAATACAAAATTTATGGCACACTTGTCATGGTGTTAAGCCAAGCCCTTGTGTGTGTGGGACTCTCATGGTAATAGGACTTATCTTTTTTGTGTGGTGCTGGGGATTGAACCCAGGGCCGTGTTCATGGAAGGCAAACACTCTACCAACTGAGCTATATCCCCGGCCCATAGGGCTTATCTTAAACAGAAATATGAGGACTCATCTACATCTTGTACTCCAGCTGGCCTTATTCTTGGATCCTGCCTCCACCATCTTGCTATCCCTAAACTCCTACTTCAATAACAGTTTGAGGAATTAAATACAGTGGTCCCCGCTCCCTTATCTTGGGATCTATGGATTCAAACAAAACATGGATAGAAAATATATTTTTTAAATTTAATTTTGGGTCTGTGCTGCATATATACAGACTTATTTTTCTTATCATTGTTCCTTATACAGTACAGTATAAGAACTATTTGCATAGATTTATATTGCACTAGGTATTATAAGCAATCTAGAGATGATCTAAAGTATAAGGGAGGATATACATAGATTTTATACAAGTACTATGCTATTTTATGTAAGGGATTTGAGCACCTTCTATTTTGGTATGAGGGATGTCCTGGAACCAGTCTCCATGGATACAAAGAAACAACTATATTGACTCTGCTGATTTCCTCATTTGAACAACAGTTCAGAAATACTTATTTCCTGTTCTGATGGTCAACAGAGTACTTAGTGTTACAGAGCTTTTACACAATGAAAGAGATATCATGACCCCTGATAGTCAATGATTTTAGCTATTGAGAGGTCAGAAAATTTTGGCAGTGGAGTGATTTTGTAAAAAAAGCACAAAACTAGGTGTCAAATCTAGGTGACCTGGATTTTATGTCTTCTGAATTTTGACTTTTGGAGAGTAACTTAACCTATGGAAACATTTTTTTGGGGGGTAGGGGTACCAGGGATTGAACTCAGAGGCACTTGGCCACTGAACCACATCCCCAGCCCTATTTTGTATTTTATTTAGAGACAGGGTCTCACTGAGTTGTTAGTGCCTCGCGTTTGCTGAGGCTGACTTTGAACTTGCGATCCTCCTGCCTCAGCCTCCCTAGCCGCTGGGACTACAGGCATGCACCAGCACCCAGCTTTTTTTTTTTTTTTTGAATGATACTAAGGTCTTGTACTTGGTGGGCAAGTGATCTACCACTTAGCTATTTTGAAACTTGAGTTATGCCCATTTGTAAAAATGAAATAGTATCTACTTGGTTATATGAGGGGGATAATGGATAAAATAGTTTAGATGTCCTTGCTAGAGAAGCCATGGAAGGTACTTGTTTACCCCAGCCCTACCCTAACTGCATTTAATAATGTCTGACTAGGAAGTATCAGCACCAATCTGATCCATTCTTTGTAAGCAGATAGAAATCTGAAAATGGCCTAGTGTGTGCTCTGCCTTTGGATTTGATTTAAGCCCATGGGAACCTTCATGAGCATCATGCTTTAACTCTGATCCATTGACCCACCATTTTTTTAATTGACTCTGATATGAAATTGGGGCTTAGGTCTAAATCTTTTTGCCTAGTTTCTGCTGGCCCCTTTCCAGGAATTGCTGACTACTTTCAGAACAATTTGTATCATCTTGCCCAGTTTTCCCAAAAGAATGACTTGGCCCTAATTGTCCTGGAGAATTTCCCTCCCCTGAGGCTTTTATATATCTCTTCATTGTGTCCCTTGGGTGACTCTGACCCTGTTGTGCATCAAATTTAGGTTTATACTCTCTCCCAATTTTGCAGTAGACCAGCCTCCAGCTAAGGAGGGGCTTTCCCAGCTAGTCTTGCCCAGCCTCTTTTCTCTGCCTCATTCATGTTTACTCATAGAGCTTTTTCTTAGGAGTTACAACATGCCCATTGTCTCCAGCAGAGATTAAAGAATGACAAGGACCAAGTATAGAAGGATCATTGGCAATTCCAAAGCTAAGAGTATATTTTGTTGATTCCACTAGAAAGCATTCAAATAGGACTTTTAGTAAATCAAAATGAATTGTCTTTTTAGTGTATTTCTCTCACCAAGGAACAAAGTTTAGCTTATACTTTCTCTGAGTTAACAAATCAAGAAGAGACTATCTAGGGCTGGGACTTGGGTTTGATCCTCAAGCACCACATAAAAAGAGAAAATAAAGGCATTGTGTTGTGTCCATCTACACCTAAAAAATAAATATTAAAAAAAAGAAGAGACTATCTAATGAACTTTAACAACTGAGACATGGTACATAATTAAATTGTATTTTATTAACTAAATTGAAGTTACGGCTTTCATATCTACAAACAAAGGCACTGTATCTTTCTAAGATATTATGCTTGTATTATTTTGAATGGTATCTCTCTAATATTATGGATATAATAAGAATACCTTGAAACTGGATCCATAGCATTGAAAGTTAAGTTTAGTATGGTAAAATATTTGCAAGTAATAGAAGATTCAGGGAAAACAAGAAGCTTGAAAAAAATTTCCTGGAGTTTTTCTTGTTTGTTTTTAATAAAAAAGACAAATGAGTTCATTGGAATTGCAATTTCAGGAAAAGGAAAAAACATTTTGAATCTAGATCTCCTTTTTCTTACTATGGTGTCAGCAAATTCTGATAATAAAATCCTCTATGTAGGGTCTGATAAATACTTTCTGACAAAAATGATTACAAAAGAGCCAAAGTAGCTGATATCTGAAAAGCAAATGCTAAATTCCCTAAACAATTAGTTTCTTCCTGTCTTTCCAAGTTCAATTCAGGGAGAAGCATTAACTATAGAAATGAATACAAATGAAAAGACAAATATCTTGGGGGTAAAACATAAAGTTCACAATGGAGAAAAGAATGTATGCATTCCCCTTCTTCATTCAGACTTCTTGCTTTTTACTTGTTTATGTATTTAATGTAAAATATATCTTTAGAATCTGAAAGACTCTGTTAGGTCTGAACCTGTGTTCTGAAGCAAAGGAGATGATTTTTATCCTTTGGAATATTAGGTGGTATAGAAACTGGATCTAATCTTGTCATTCTTATTTTGGAATGAATAACTGACATTTCATCTATTCTAGAAAAGCATCCAAAAGTACTCTGAGAGCTGGGCACAGTGGCGCATGCCTGTATTCCCAGCAGCTCGAGAGGTTGAGACAGGAGGATAAAAGCCAGCCTCAGCAAAATCGAGGCGCTAAGCAACTCAGTGGGACCCTGTCTCTAAATAAAATACAAAATAGGGTTGCGGATGTAGTTCAGTGGTTGAGTGCCCTGGAGATCAATTCCTTGTACCCCACCCCCAAAGTACTCTGAGTTCTTATGGGTCTGCATGGTTATTGGGCTTGGAGATTAAATCGGGGCAGGAAAAAAAAATTTATGGAGACTTGAAGGATGAAGGACAATTTGGTGTTGGCCTGAGTCTCTTCATTTTATCAGGGCTGAAATAAAATCTTGTCAGGTTATGTAAAGAAAGATTTGATAAACTTTCAATGGAAAAAGAAATGTATATGTGACACTGAATTTTAACATCAAGGATTTGGGAAAATCAGAAGAAATTTAGACATTATCTAGTTCTTCTGGCTCATTTTACATATGAGAAAACTGACCATTTCTTTTTTTGGTACCGGGAATTTATTTTATTTAGAGACAGGTTCTCACTGTGTTGCTTAGAACCTCACCATTGCTGAGGCTGGCTTTGAACTCATGATCCTCCTGTCTCAGCTTCCCAAGCCACTGGGATTACAGGCATGTGCCACCGTGCCCAGCAAAACTGACCATTTCTTAGGGAAAGTACAGAGTCAACTTTTGTTTGGGAACAGAAGGTTAGAATGGATGACTTCTGAGATTTCATTCAAAATTTTTTACGATTATAATTATTTTATGTGATGGTGTTAGAGATTAGAACCCAGGTCCTTGAGCATGCTAAGTGCCCACTCTACCACTGAGCTACATCGCCCATCCCTACAATATAAATAAATATTTTTTCAAACAGAGTCCGTGGGAGCCAGAGCCTAGAGGAGAATTTAGGTTTGGGGACTTGTCTATTTATGACTCTTTTCGTACTTAAAGATATTTGAAACTTAAAATAATGATGCCTTTGGGTAGTATATTCTGAAGAAAACATAAATCTGCCATTCATATACTTACCTTTGGATTATCTTTTAGTTCCCAGTGTGGTGAGTCATATAGTAAAATAACATTGGCATACTAAGAGGCCATATCAGGAACTAATTAAAAGAGAAAGAAAGTCAGTCAGATGAACTTTATATTTTCCTGTGAATTTTTTGCAAATATAACCTTGAATGCTGATCTTCTTTAAATGCAAATTTTTTCATGACAGTTGCTACTTTTCCTGGATAAAGCAGAGCTCCTCCTACATAAAATCAAAGCTTAAGTTCTAGGGTCATTTAAAACCCATTCAGCAAAGAAGCTGTTTGTTGAGTTAGACTTTAGTGCTATTGCAGATGAATTTGATTACAACTGGACACATTATTCACATAGAGTAAGTCTGAAACTTTAAATTGGGGGAGGAATTTTGGGGTGAGAGGTAATTTGTTTTGAATAATTATTTTGTTTTCTTTATCTTTGCTTTATAGGTTCATGAATCTTTTTGTGGCAAAAATTCTTTGATTTGATATAGAAATATTTTGGGGAAATATTGCCCTTTTGCATTAAGCTATTTTAATGGTTGCTAGATCATCATGTATAGACAGCAGTATTGCTTTAATTTTTATTTTCTGATTAGTCTTTCTTTACCATGAAAAGTATACTTTTTGTATGCAAGTCTGGTCCATTTTAGATGGTAAGGTTAGTTGTATTTTACAGTTCTCTGAGATTATTTTCTGTGTGATTTTTTTCCCCCTATAAATGGGAATGTTCCACTTTGTAATAACTTTTCTCTCTTAAGCCTAGAGATAACCACAGAGCTCTTCTAAAATAAATGATTTCATCTATCTTTGCATGATGTTTTGATTTAACTTACAGAACATACATGTCCTCTATATGCATGATTTCATTTGTTTATATATTATGATTATGTATATAGTAGGGTTATTAAAGTAAGAGTTCCAATTTTCACTGCTTTTACTCTGAAATGTTCTAGCGCCTTATACCTTTGATAATTGTTTCCCTCTGAAAGAACACATAGTTAACACTTGAATATGAACGTCACTTTTACACACCACACTCACTTTGGATGCTTCCAGATTAGTTTTCTTCTATTAATATGTAAGAAGGTACATGAAACAAAGACATCATCACCAAGGACTTACTGCCTATTTTTGATTGAAATATTATTTAACTATAGAATGTTATAAAGAGTTCCAGACAAGTAAGTAACATGGATGATTTATTATTATTATTTTTATTTTAAGTGGGAAAAGTACTAAACTCAGGACCAAGAGATCTGTTTGCCAGGTCTCCTCCATATAGCTCTGCTAGCTTGGAACAGACACCCCACTCTTCCCTATTTTACTTTCTTCAGCTGTAAAAGAAGCCTGAGTCCTGACTGTGCCTAATGTTATGAAAGACAATAAAACTGTTAGAAATGACTAAATAGTGGGAACAAACAAAGGAGAGGCAAAACACATACAGGATTGATTTATTTCTTTTTGATGCTAAAATCTTACCTTTTGACCAAAAGATGATTTGGGGGTTAGTTTTTGAAAATCAGAGGAATATATCACCTGTTGTAACTTGGAGGAGCTGAGCGGGGATGGGTAGCTTGTTCCTCCTGATGTGTTTTTCAGGGTCTTCAAGGAATTCATTAGGAGGTGGCTCCTGGCTATGGAAGCAGAAGGCACCTACCAAAGACATTCTATGTGCTTCCTTAGCTGTATGATGGCAAGTGTTACTGCTTTCATTTTATTGATAAGAAAATTGAGAGTTAGAAAGCCGAAGTGTCTTGCCCAGATCTATGTGGCTCTTTCCATCATTCCATGCAGCTTCTACAGTCACTCTGAGGTAATCATGAGAAGATAAGCTCTGTGGAATTATGTTTCAAATCTGTGTGTGGGTTCAAGATTTATGCTGGAGAGAAGGCTTGGTCCTTGACCCCATGCCAATCCACAGTTTTGAGAAAAAGGAAAAAGAAGTTTTATTGCTTTGCTAGCAAAGGAGAAACAAGTTTTATTGCTTTGCTAGCAAAGAAGAAACAACAGGGGACTCCTGTTTCAGAGGCTGGGATTCAGCCCATCCTGGAAAACAGAGGGCTTTTTAAAAAGCTATTCAAGGGCTACATTCCAGGTGTGCCTGGCAGGGGGTCCCAGGTGGGCCCCCGGATGGTGTGTTAGGATTCACTTGTTGTGGAGGACAGATAAGGTAATCTTGTTCCCCGCCCCCAGATTAGGGAGGAGGAAAGGGAGGAGAGAAAAAGAAAAACAGGTCCCTTTTAAAATAAGCAGCAAGGGCTGTATTCAAAAGTGGACCTCTGTTAAAAAATTAAGAGTTGAATGGTACATAGTGAGCAAAATATATGATCCCTGAACTCATGGAGTATTGTCTATTGGAGCAGAACTTAATCAGATAATCTCATGGTAAGTCTCTAAAGGGAAGGTAGTCAGTGCTTTGAAAGCATGTGACAAGGCCTCACTACACAGGTGGCAGCTCATCTGAGGTCTGAAGAATGAGTCACTGTTAACCAAGTCATCCTTCTACATGTTCCTACTCAGATTCTTCTTCTTCTTCTTCTTCTTCTTCTTCTTCTTCTTCTTCTTCTTCTTTTGTGCTGGTGGTGGGGTGTCTTTTGGCGGTGCTGGGGAATTGAACCTAGGGCCTTGTTAGGCTAGCATACTGGCACTTAGCCACATGCCCAGCCCCCTCTGTTTTCTTTTTAAGCCTCCTACTTACTCCTCCCATTTATTCTCAGGAAGTGAGCTCATCTCCTATTTTGCATAGAAAATAAAAGCCACCAGGTGTGCCTGGACCTTTTATTCTTCTACCTTGTATTTTACAAATACCTCAATTTGCACCTTCACCCATGCTTTTGTCCTATCTCTGAGGAAAACTATCCCTCCACCAGTCCAAGTTTAATCTCTGTTTCCAAACCCATGCCCTCTTCTGGTTTTCTCAAGTATCTTTTTCATAATTACTCCCTTACTCTTCAAAATATTGTACCTCTTCCTCTGAGTTCTTTTCTCAGCAAAGGAAGAGGGGAGAGAGAGAGAGACATCTTTTCTTGACCTTGACTGTACAACAAACTCCTTTACAACCCATATAACCAAGGTTCTATAGAAAAAGAGTCCAAGGCACCTCACAGAAGAAATACGAATGGTCAACAAATATATGAAAAAATGCTCAACATCACTAGCAACTAGAGCAATGCAAATTTAAACTACACTGAGATTTCATCTCCCTCCAGTCAGAACGGCATTTATTAAGAATACAAGTAGCAATAAATGTTGGTGAGGATGTGGGGGGGAAAGTACAATCATATATTGCTGGTGGGACTGCAAATTGGTGCAACCACTCCTTAGAAAACTTGTAATGGAACCATCATTTGACCCAGTTATTCCACTCTTCAGCATAAACTTAAAGGACTTAAAATCAGCACACTATAGAGACACAGCCAATCAATGTTCAGAGCAGCTCAATTCACCGTAGTTAAGCTATGGAAGCAATGGAGGTGCTCTTCAATAGATGAACGGATAAAGAAAATGTGGTACCTATACACATGGAATTTTACTCAGCCATAAAGAAGAATGAAAATATGGCATTTGCCCGTAAATAGATGGAACTGGAGATTATCATGCTATGTGTGAAATAAGTCAATCCCAAAAGAAACCAAAGGTCAAATGTTCTCTCTGATATGTGGATGATAACATACAATAGATGTGTTGCGGGGTGAGAAGTGAAGATTCACTGCATTGAATAGGGGGAATGGAAATAGGAAAGACAGTAGAATGAATCAGACATAACTTTCCTATGTTCATATATGAATACACGACCAGTGAAACTCCACATCAGGCACAACCACAAGAATGGGAAGTTAGACTCTATATGAATGATGTGTCAAAATAGATTCTACTGTCATGTATAACTAAAAAGAACAAATAAAAAAAGGGGTCCATGGGGCTGGGGATGTGGTTCAGTGGTAGAGCACTTGCCTGGCATGCATGAGACCCTGGGTTTGATGCCCAGTGCTGCCAAAGGAACAGAAAACTGGTCTATAATACAACCAACCGCCTTTACTGAGGCCACCAATTACTTCTTATTTTCAAAGGCAACAGATACATTTCAATTTTTGTCTTACTTTCCCCCATGCACTCTCCCCACTGTTTCACATTGCCAAGTACTCAGCTTTTTTTAAAATTGTCTAAACATTTTTTCGTAGTTGTAGATGGACAGAATGGCTTTATTTTATTTATTTATTTATTTATATGTGGCGCTGAGGATCAAACCCAGGGCCTCATGCATGCTAGGCAAGCACTCTACCACTGAGCCACAACCCCAGTCCAGTATTCAGCTTTTTAATATTCTCTCCTTGAAATGTTTTGCTGTATTAGTTTTCATGATACCAGCCTGTCCTGCCTTTCTGCTTTTCTGGTCACTAGTCTCATTCCTGAGTAAATTCAACTGCCCAAACATCTCTGCAGCTCTCCAGTTGTCTTCTCCATTTTCAATCGATCACTAAGGCCTGTTTTACCTTCTTACAATGTATATGTTCTTTTTGTTTATTCATTTTTGGAGGTACAGAAGACTGAGTCTAGGGGAGCTCTACCACTGGGCTACATCTCCAACCATTTTTATTTTTTATTTTGAGAGAAGGCCTTGCCAAATTGTTGAGGCTAGCCTCAAACTTGCAATCCTCCTGGCTCAGAACTTGCTATCCTCTGCCTCAACCTCCTGAGTTGCTGGGATTATGGGTGTGGTCCACTGCTCCCCACTGTGTTCCATCTTTTTAAAAAAGCAATATTGTTATCATAGTATGGGCCTTCATCTTCTCTATCCTGAACTGTTGAAAAAGCCTCCTAAGTTGTTTCTCTCTTTTTGCCCCTCTCAGATCTGTTCTCCTAAGGGTGGCAAAAGCCATATTCCTAAATTTTGCATGTTTTAAACTGAGCTATTAGACATAACCCTCAGGTTTAAAACACCTTCAGTATCTATTTTGTATTTTCTTTTATACATTTTTTTTTGGTTGTCGATTGACCTTTGTTTTATTTGTTTGTTTGTTTGTTTATTTCTGTGTGGTGCTGAGAATTGAACCCAGTGCCTCACACATGCTAGGCAAGCACTTTACCACTGAGCCACAACCCCAGCCCTTCAGTACCTTTTTATAACCCTCATGATAAAGTCCAAAATCTTTTAACATGGCTCAAAAAGCATTCCTTCCTATGTACATCTCATATTGTGGCCAAGACAAATGACTTGTAGCTCCCTGAATGAGTTAAGCTTTATCAATTCTCTGTATTTGCTCAATTAATTCTCACTGAGGAAAAAGCCTTCCCTCATCACCTTCTTTGACAAATAAATACCACGTCCTCATCTTTGAGATAGCATAGGTCCTGCTTTTCATAAGGACTCTTACATGACCACAACTCCCAAGACCCAAGAGTACCTGTACTCTGTGCTTCTAATTGCTTGCCTCCTTCCTGGAATTTAACCACATCTTATAATTGACATTAGTGTCAATCTAGTCCACAACTTGGGTCTGGCAGAAATTCCACACAATGTTCTTTAAACTATCTTCTATTCAATGTTCTTCCAGGAAAAGTAAGATATACAATTTTAGTCAACATTGGAGCAGCCTGTTGGGTTATACAAATATTTGAGGCCTTAGGCAACTCCAAAATACCAAGGAGTCCCTTTTGGTTTTGATCATTAATCTTCTGTCAACTTCCTAATATACTCTTTGATATGCCATTTTGTCTTAACCTACTGATGGTTCTTTCATATTTGTGGCTCCTCTTCCTGTGCTATGCTTGGGGCACTAGATCATTACTAAAATGGGGTTCCCTGTGGCTAGGGCACAGAACATCCACTGAGCTTTTGAAGCCTTTGAGCTTCCTCTCCCGTCCTCTCCCTTTCCTATGTTCATATGTGAATACATGACCAGTGTAACTCCACATCATGTTCAACCACAAGAATAGGAAATTACACTTCATGTATATATGACATGTTAAAATACATTCTACTGTCATGTATAACTAAAAAGAACAAATAAAAAAGTGGGGGGATCCATTTGATTCGGTGGTAGAGTGCTTGCCTGGCATGTGTGAGACCCTGGGTTTGATCCCCAGTGCTGTCAAAGGAACAGAAAACTGGTCTACACATATAACCGCCTTTACTGGGGTCACCAATTACTTCTTATTTTCAAATGCAACAGATACATGTCAACTTTTGTCTTATAAACTCTTATCTTGGGTCATCAAACGTTGAGCTTTTCCCTATTTTCCCTGTCACCTCTAACCTTACCAGACCCCTGAATTCTTTTTGTCTGAAGTGTGTGTCCCTTCCTTTCCTTTCAGTACCCTGAAAGGAATTTTATCTGTTCTCTTGAGACACTCACTGACATTCCTAAGCATCATCTCTCCCATGAGCTTGAGTTTGTGAATTTTTGCTTTTGGTCCTGGCAACAGGGGAGAAGGGGTCCCATTATGTAAGGAATAATAAAATGGCTCAGCAATCTTTTTGAAATGAGGAGAAAAAGAGAAAAATCTTAGAGCAAAACACAAGGCTTAGCTCAAAATGTTTCCTTATACTTGTTTTTTGAGATTGTCCTCTTTACTAAGAGGTGAGTACCTTTTATTTTATTTATTTATTTGGTACCAGAAATTGAACCCAGGGTAGCTTCACTTCTGAGCCATATCCCCAGCCCTTTTTATTTTAAGACAGGGTCTCACTAAATTGCTTAGGGTCTCACTAAGTTGCTGATGCTGGCCTCAAACTCATGATCCTCCTACCTCAGGCTTCCAAGCAGCTGGGATTACAGGTATGCAATATTGTACAAGTTGATGAATGCCTTTTAAAATATTGGTTTGATACCCTAAGATTTCAGTAGAGGGTACAGAGGAGACTCACACAATCTAGTCTGGAGGAGCTAGCACAGAGAATATATAGAAGGAAACACCACCTGAACAAAATCTCAATGACCAGAAGTGATCTCAATGATTAGGCTGTGTAAAGATTTGATTGGTATCAAGGCTTAGGACTTAAACAGGGTCCCACTTTTCAAGACCTATAAGGAAGAGATGAGTGTGAAAATGTTAGTGGGTACAGAGAGTGAGAAGCATTGAGTGCTATACAAAAGGGTTTGCATGATATTTTATAAGAGATAATACAGCATGGAGGTTAAAGTCACAGAGTCTTAAAAGACACCATCTGGCTTTGAATCTTGGCTTGCTCATTTGTAGTCTCTCTGTGCTTCAGTGACTTATAGGTAAAATGTGATACCAGTATGTATCTCATGATCTCATGATATATATATGGAGAGAGAGAGAGAGAGAGAGAGAGAGAGAGAAGATTAAGTGATTTAATACCATGGGGTGTTAGAGAGTCACTGGCATTCTTTGAGCACATTTAATTGTGAGTTGTCATTATAAATTATTCTCTAGAGGAATGGGAAGCCAGTGACTACATTTGGACATATTTTTTTTAAAGGTTATGCCAGCTACAGTGGAGAAAATGGTTGGGCCCTGCTTATGGTAAGGTGGAAAATGCATCTGGAGGTTATTGTAGTTAATCCATCAAGAGATGTTGGTGAGTGGAGCACAGTGTAATCCCAGAGACTCTGGAGGCTGAGGCAGGAGAATCACAAGTTCAAAGCCAGCCTCAGCAAGTTAGCGAGACCCTAAACAATTTAGTGAGATACTGTCTCAAAATGAAAAAGCAAAAGCGTTGAGGATGTGGCTCAGTGGTTAAGTGCACCTAGGTTCAATCCCTGATACCCACCCACCTACCCCCCCCCAAAAAAAAAAAAGAGGAAGAGATGGTGATGGCTAGGATAAAAGTAGTGGCAGTAAAGATGGAATGCTTAATCAAAAGGAATGGATGTTAGTTTAATAACTACAAGATTTAATAAATAATTGTCAACTCTACTATGAAGGAAAGTTTCCCAGTGGCAATATATTATAATGTTTAAAAACACAGGCTAGGGGCTGGGATTGTGGCTCAGCGGTAGAGCACTTGCCTAGCATGGGTGGGACCCGGGTTCGATCCTCAGCACCACGATAAAATTAAAGGCATTGTGTTGTGTCCATATACACCTAAAAAATAAATATTAAAAAAAACCAAAAAACCACAGGCTATAGAATCAGACTGTGTTTGAATCCTGTTTCTTTCCTTTCACTACTTGTGTCATCTTGGGCCAGTTACTTGTCTGTGTCTCAGTTTCTTGTGTAAAATTGAGATAATAACATGAGTAGGTGTTAACTGTTCCAAGGGGAACAACAAGAGATAAGAATACTCCAAGTAGATGAAGAACAGCATGTACGTGAGCCCTGTGGTCAGAGTGCAGAACAGAAACAGGACAGCTTCTAAGAAGCAGCTGAAGGATAGGTGCTATAATATTCATAGCCTTGAGGACCAAGCCAAGGATTTTGATCTTTATCCTATGATAAGGAAGCCATAATCAATTTTTACCATGGAAATTGCATAATTATATTTGCACTTTAAACACCAAGATATACACTCTGCCTGCAGCGTGGAAATAGATGAAGTGGGGCTGGAGTGAATTCAGGGAGATGTATTAAGATGCAGTTGTAGGGGGCTGGGGTTGTGGCTCAGCAGTAGAGCGCTAGCTTAACACGTGCGAGACGCTGGGTTCGATCCTCAGCGCCACATAAAAATAAATTAAAAAAAAAAAGCTACTGTAGGGCTGGGGCTGTAATTCAGTGGCAGAGTGCTTGCCTAGCATGTGTGAGGCACTGGGTTTCATCCTTAGCACCACATAAAAATAAATAAATAAAATAAAAGCATGCTGTTCATCTACACCTACAAAAAACATTTTTTTTGTTTTTAAAAAGAAGCTATTATAATAGTCTAGGCAATTATGAAATGATGGTGGAGATTCGGGTTAGAATTGAGGAGAAATTGGACATAAGTAGTTTCAAGGGATATTTGACAAATGGACAGGACTTGATTATGGATCGGATATGAAGGATGTAGATGTTGAGGGAGACTCTGGCTTTTGGCTTATACTGGCGCATGGATGCTGCAAGAGCACTTATTTTCAGATGGAAGGTCATAATTTTTAAAAAATTGTTCTTACTATTTATACATGATAGTAGAATGTATTTGGACATATTATATATATATGGAGTGTAACTTTTCATTCTTCTGGTTGTACATGATGTAGAATTATATTGGTCATGTAATCATATGCACATAGGATAGTAATGTCCATTCATTCTACTGTCTTTCCTATTCCCATCTCCTCTCCCTTCCCTTCATTCCCCTTTGTCAAATCCTAAGTACTTCTATTCTTCCTTACCCACTCCCTTATTGTGAGTTAGCATCTGCATAACAAAGAAAACATTTGACCTTTGATTTGGGGGGGATTGGTTTATTTCACTTAGCATGATAGTCTCCAGTTCCACCTATTTACCACAAATGCCATAATTTCATTCTTTTTATGGCTGAGTAATATTCCATTGTGTATATATACCACATTTTCTTTATCCATTCATCTGTCAAAGGGTACCTAGGTTGGTTCCATAGTTTAGCTATTGTGAATTGAGCTGCTATGAACATTGATGTGGCCACATCACTGTAATATGCTGATTTTAAGTCCTTTGGGTATAAAATTAGGAGTGGGATAACTGGGTCAAATGGTGGTTCCATTCCAAGTTTTCTGAGGAATCTCCATACTGCTTTCCAGAGTGAGTGCACAAATTTGCAGTCCCACCAGCAATATATGAGTGTACCTTTTCCCCCCACATCCTCACCAACATTTATTGTTATTTATATTCTTAACAGTTTCCATTCTGACTGGAGTAAGATGAAATCTCAATATAGTTTTAATTTCTATTTCTCTAATTGCTAGATATGTTGAATATTTTTATATGCTTGTTGACCATTCTTGTTTCTTCTTCTGTGAAGTATCTGGTTCCTTTGCCCATTTGATTGGGTTGTTTGGTTTTTTGTATTAAGTTTTTTGAGTTCTTTATACATTGTGGAGATTAATGCTCTGTCTGAGGTGCAGGTGGCAAAGATTTCTCCCATTCTGTAGGCTCTCTCTTCACATTCTTGATTATTTACTTTGCTGTGAATAAGCTTTTAAGTTTGATTCCATCACATTTGTTGATTCTTGATTTTACTTCTTGTGCTTTAGGAGTCTTGTTAAGGAAGTCAGGTCCTAAGCCAACATGGTGAAGATTTGGGCCCACTTTTTCTTCTATTAGGCACAGGGTCTCTGGTCTAATTCCTAGGTCCTTGATCTACTTTGAGTTGAGTTTTGTGCAGGGTGAGAGTTAGGGGTTTCATTTCATTTTGCTACATACAGATTTCCAGTTTTCCCAGCACCATTTGTTGAAGAGGCTATCTTTTATCCAATGTATGTTTTTGGTGTCTTTGTCTAGTATGAGATAACTGTATTTATGTGGATTGGTCTCTGTATCTTCTATTCTGTCGAAGGTCATGATTTTGGTATTTGGCATTTTGCATTTGAGGTATGATTGAGATTTCCAATTAAAATGTTGAGAAAACAATGGAATATATAAGTCTGGCACTGAGGACAGTAGTTCAGGTGAGAGTCAAACATTGGAAAGTCATTGGCACAGATGATAGTGGAAACTACACGATGGATAAAATCACCTAGGGAGAATGTAGAATCAGAAGAGATGAACATCTTGGACCAAACTTCAGAAGACTCTGTAATTCACTATTAGGTAAGTAAAGAATGAATCTGAAAACTAAATGAAAAGAACGGCCAGAGAGGTAGAAGGAAAACCAAGGGAAGAGTGTTTCAAGAAGGGTAATAGAAAACAGGTGGGTGCTGTGAGAGATTACACAAGATTGGAATGGAAAATCTGATTGGATTCATCACTGTGGATGTCGTTAGTTATACTGGTGAGAACTGTTTCACGAGAGTCATGGATTCTGGTTAGATGAGGGAATGGAGTGATGAAGAACAAGAGGGAAGCTTTAATAAAAATAGCAAGGACAACTCTTTCTGGAAATTTGGCTCTCAATAAGATGGGAGCACTGGGACAATAGCTGAAGGTAAATATGTGGGTAAGGTAGTTTGTTTTTATTTTTAAGATTGGGGAGAAACGAGCACGTTTCAATGTTAAGGGGAGGTCTCCTGAGATATGTATATTCATACATGCATTTTATGTATGTTGAAAATATAGAAGAGAAGAGGAAAACAGAATTCAAAATACATATGAGGATATAGATAACAGAAAATATACCTCCTTTATTATAGCAAGAGGGAAGAAAGAGTGGATGTGGGAAGTTTCTTGCTTCAAATCAGAAAGATGAGGGAATTTCCATCTATTAATTTCAGTTTGTTTTTAAAATAAGAGGCAAGGTCATGCACTGAGTTGGGGGAGAAGGAATGAGAAGTTAAAGAGGGGGAGAGGTTTGTCATTTTCAGGAATGGGATGAATTTCCAGTCTCAACAACTTAGTGAGGCTCTAAGCAACTTAACAAGACCCTGTCTCAAAATAAAAAAGGTCTGGGGATGTGGTTCAGTGGTTAAGCACCCCTGGGTTCAATGCCTGGTACCCACCCCCCCCCCCGCCTAAAAAAAAAGTATGAAAAGTATAGAATGAATTTAAATAGAGCTATGTAATAGGGCTTTTGAGTAGTACTGTAGGCTGATTTAAAATGGAATGTTTTGAATCTAGCACAGAATTAATGTCTTGTGATATTTATTTTTCTTTTATTTTTTGGTGGTGCTGGGGACTGAACCCCAAGCCTTGTGCATGCGAGGCAAGCACTCTACCAACTGAGACATATCCCCAGCCCTTGTGATAATTCTTTTATCAGCAATCACCTGGTGAGGTACTGGCATAAAGAAAGTCTAAGAGATTCATGCAGGGTGGGGATTTTTTTTTTTAGGAAGTTATGATATAAAACAGGCAGAAGAGCTGGGTGTGATGGTGCACGCCTACAAACCCAGCAATTCTGGAGGCTGAGGCAGGAGGATTGCAAGTTCGAGGCCAGCCTCAGCAACTTATCGAGGCCCTATATAACTTTGGGAGACCCTGTCTCAAACTGAAAAAATAAAAAGGGCTGGGAATGTGCCTCAGTGCTTAAGCATCCCTCAGTTCAATTCCCCGTACCAAAATACAAAACAAAACAAACCAGAAATAGGCAAAGAGGCAAATTCAGTAATGTAGTTTGGGTTGAATAGAGAAGGGAAGAAGGCAAAATCTGGTTGATGGATTTTAAAAACAAGAGACAGGTCTGTGAATTGAAAGTTTTGCAAAGCAGGAAGATGTTCATAATGGCAATATTTGCAAAACAGAAGCCAGGAGAAAAGGAGGTTGTGGGAACATCATTTACCTTCCTTGGCTCTGTGTCTGCATCTGCAGATAAGCCATGGCAATAGATGATGAAGGCCAAGTACATGT
Source organism: Marmota monax (assembly GCF_021218885.2). Taxonomy (NCBI): domain Eukaryota; kingdom Metazoa; phylum Chordata; class Mammalia; order Rodentia; family Sciuridae; genus Marmota; species Marmota monax. The sequence continues at coordinate 12,842,810 of NW_026694552.1, read as the reverse complement.
TCGGGTTTGTAAATTTGTATATATATCTCATTATCTTTGGGTGGTAAGTATCAAGAAAACTAGTGGGGGTAAAATTGTGGAGTATGGGTCACTGTGGCGCACACCTGCAATCCCAGTAGCTTGGGAGGCTGAGGCAGGAGGATCATGAGTTCAAAGCCAGCCTCAGCAACTTAGTGAGGCTCTGTCTCTAAATAAAATACAAAAAAGACTGGGGATGTGGCTCAGTGGGTAAGTGCCCCTGGGTTCGATCTCTGGTACCAAAAAGAAAAAAAAAAAGGGTGGAGTGGTTCTAGAGGGTAGGAGGTACTAGTCATTCTGAGAACCCTGTGGATACTCAGTCAAAAGGAGCCAAAGCCCTGCTTTATAGCTGTGATATTACAAGCACTTCTCTTCTCCCTTGGCATGATTATCTTGTTCATCCAGCAGAGGTCAAACTAATTCTGGAAGCTTCTTTAGCACTTTTGGAAGAACAGTGTTCACTGTTGATACAATTAGCATTGATTTAGTGCAAGAAAACTTGAACTCCAGGGCATTCTGATAATAACCAAAGCATGTGGGGTGAGCTGTCAACCACTGGAAAAGGTGGATACAGCATAGGATTCAAAGTGTTTCAGTACAATAACACAATGTCATTCAGAAAACTGTGGCAATAGCTGTTGATGGTAGAAGTGCTGCGACGCTGGTGAGCAGCTCATAGTAGCAGAACCACCAGAAGATTCTCCAGGACATAGATACCCTTTTTTTTAAAACAACAGGAAGCACTTTAAAGGCCTCAGAGGAGGATATTAAAGTGATATCACATTGTATTTTGTCCCCTTGGCCTTTTGTGGTTATAATATTTACAAATAGGGTGGTTCGATATGTTTTATTTCCCAGGTACTTGGTCAGAGCTTTAGCCAAGGAAGTGCTGTAGAGGCTATTAATGTGACCTTGTGCAGATAGGCTACCGGAGCTTTAGACTCAAAGGTTATGTAGTGTAAGGGACCGGCGAACGATGGAGGAAGAGACCACCAAGAGACCAACTCATGCAACAGCAAAAGGGGGTTTATTGAAGATCCAGCGCGCTGGGGCTCCGTGCTCACTCAAGAAGGGAGAGCGGCCAAGAGCCCCGAGCAGGGGTTAAGCAGTGCTTAAGTACACTTTTTGGGGAGGGCAGGGGCTTTGCATACATCACAGCAAATCATCATGAGGCATGGGAAAATCGAACAACAACTCTCAAACATGATTAGCACATTCATTGGCAGGAACAGGTCGGGCGAGAGTGATAGGTCAGTCCTAAGGAGGGGGATACATTCAAACTGATTGGTTTGGGCCCTGAGGTGCCTACGTGCAGAGCTGCACAGGGTCCAGGTTGTTAAGCAACTAAGTGGTCAGGGGGAATTTCGACACATATCTAATGGGCAGTTCCGGGAATTGTCTTAACTACCACAGGAATTTCAGGTTCTGAGTACAGTTCAGAAACTTTACAATACCTGGTCCTTTACATTTTAACTTCAGTTTCTTTTATCCTTTCAGTAGATGCTGGGGGGGGCGGGCTGAGGCAGAAGGACTGCAAGTTCAAAGTCAGCCTCAGCAATTTAGGGAGGCCCTAAGCAACTTAGCAAGACCTTGTCTCTAAATAAAATATAAGAAGGTCTGGGGATGTGGCTCAGTGGTTAATCACCCCTGGGCTTAATCCCTGGTACCAAAAAGAGAGAGAGAAAAAAAGATTATGTAGAAAAAGACAAGTTGGACCACAGAAGTATATTCTTCTATTAGAAATTGGGGGGAAAAAGGATAAGAACTTTTAAAAGATTTTGGTACACAATGCTAAATACTCCTCCAATTAGTTTTAAGTTACAGGTTCTGTTTTGATGAGAGAGCAGGGTTTTTTTCCTCACTTAACTGCCTGGGGACATGCTGATCTAGGGCTGCATGAAGAGCTTGCAGTTTACTGCAGGAGGTCAACAGGGGCCATGCGCTGCTCTGAACTTGTTGTTCTGCCATGCCTAGGGTGTTTCCCTCATCTGCTTGATCAAAGGTGGCTCAGTACCAAGACTACATTCTAACAAGTAGGATGGAGAAAAGGGGAAAATGGGAAGGGGAGAAAAGATCCATTCTCTAGACCAAACTAACGAGATGAGTGATGACACTTTCATTTGTATATCTTAGGCTAGAACTTATTCATATGCCATGTATATCCAAAAGGACACTCAAAAAACTGGTGATCATTTTATGTGGCTATGTGCCCAGCTAAAACCTGGCAGTTCCATTACTACTGGAAGAGAGGAGAATAAATACCAGGGGGCAGCTAGTAATTTCAGTTATGCCATCTCCCAAAGTGATTGCATCGGTTTATATTTCTACCAGTCACCTGACAACAGACACACACTTTATAATAACTGTTTTTTCGGTCTGCCCTGTCAGAGAATATTGGGTTTTGCCTGTTTTCCTATCTGCAGCATTGGATTCAAAATGCAAAGTTAGGAAATGCCTGAGAAACGAAGATCTGCACGAATGCCTGTGACCACATCGGCACTAATACAGTAAGCAAAGGTGAAGTTAGGCCCAGATTATAAAAATAGACTCTGAGGCTGCATTTTGCTAAGACTCTAAAGTCACTTTAGGAAGCATTGTCTGACTAGACTCAAAAACAGCTATCAAAACCAGTGAGAAAAGAGCTGGGGCTGTAGCTCAGTGGTAGAGCAATTGCCTTGCACATGTGAGGTGCTGGATTCAGTCCTCAGCACCATATAAAAATAAATAAAGTTTTTGTACCAACTACAATTAATTTTTTTTAAAAAACAAAACAAAACCAGTGAGAAAGTGGGTTGACGTTTTAAGAAGTTATAAAGCATCAAGCCTCTCCAAGCAGGAAATCCATTTCTATGACAGATGATAAGTCTGCTGAAAAACAGTGAAGCTCTGCCCACATATGAATAGAAAAGAACTTTTTCATAATCACTTTAAGAAAGTAAGCTTATGAGCCTGGGTGTGGTGGCACACACCTATAATCCCAATGGCTCAGGAGGCTGAGGCAGGAGTATCATGAGTTCAAAGCCAGCCTCGGTAAAAGTGAGGTGCTAAGCAACTCAGTGAGACCCTGTCTCTAAATAAAATATGAAAAGGGCTGAGGATGTGGCTTGGTGGTCAAGTGCCCCTGAGTTCAATGTCCAGTACACCCCCACCCCCTGCAAAAAAAAAAAAATGCTGGGTTTAGTCTTCAAGGGATGTATGGAAAATATTGTGGGAAAACCAAGAACAAAGGAAAAACATTTTGAGAAGAGAAATTGCCTTGGTATTTAAAAAAATAAAAACAGCTAGTAATCCAAAATATATTAATTTCTACTTAGTGGAAAAGAGAAGAATAGGTTAATTTCTTAAGGAAAAGAGAGAGAAAATGCAAAAAGAAATTAGAAAGAAGAAAAGATGAGAAATAGGCCTGGAGAAAGAGGGGCAGAAAGGAGAAGCAAAGAGCAAGAGACTGAAATCATGCTACTCTCCATGGTCTCCATTCCAAACAGCCTGCCTCTCTAAACCAAAATAAAAAAACATCTCGCCTGCAGATAAGCACTTACTGAAACTCTTTAGGGGTATGTTCAGCCATATTGTTTGATCCCTCAAAGTTTTAAAAATGCAAGAAAGGTTATATGTTCCTATCCTGCATTTTGAAATCAGAACTAGACCCAGAATTTCTCAGAATATAGTTAAAGTTGTTTCTGATGACTTTTGCTGCAGAACACAAATTTAGAAAAAAAAGAAAAAAGAAGAAGTGAAACTTCATATTATAAGGAGAAAGGAATGGTAGAGTCTGGAGAAATGACAGGGTTTCAAAAGTAATATTTTGTTAGAAATGCAAGAAGTTGGAGATAGCTTTGCAAAACAATTTGAACAGATGGGAAGTATTTATTTAAATAATTATTGGTGAAAGTAAACTTTGGTAGTTTCTAATTTCCCCAGACAAATACTTTCCTTGGCATGATACTCTTTTTATAAAGTACTCTGACATATTTCCCTCAAATTAAAGAGGAATGGCAACAATCCAAGTATGGGCAGAATTGGGCCTTCATGTGAAACATTGTCCATATAGACATATATATTTTATGGTGCTGGGGATGAAACCCAGGTTCTTGCACCTGCAGGAAAATTGCTCTACCACTGAGCTACATCCCCAGCGTATCATTCCTTCATTAAAGAGGGAAGAACCCAGAGATATTTTTTTCCCAAGCTATAGCTCCTTATGTCCCTTCATAGAAAATTTCTCAAGGGAGATAGAGTATGGTTTGGAAGCCTGCAAACCCGAATGCCCTCCCCTGGGAGACATTTTCATATAATGTGATGTTGGACTGAACTCTATTAATGACTGAGTTGGGATTATAGTAACGTGCCAGTATCTTTTGATTTATGTAATCTTTTTTTTTTTTGCTATCAAGGATTGAACTCAGGGGCACAATCATTTTGATATAAGATATCTGTGTTAAAAAATTGGTGGCTAATGCCTGTGATCCCAACAACTCAAGAGACTGAGGCAGGAGGATGGCAAGTTTGAGGCCAGCCCCAGAAACTTTGCGAGGTTCTAAGCAACTTAGCAAGACCCTGTTTAAAAACAAAACACAATTAAAAAGACATGGGGAATATATCTCATGTGAAACATCCCTGGGTTCAATCCCCAGTACTAAAAAACCAAAAACAAAGATAGGGGTGAACTGTGATATTGTGATTTATAAGATTTTTATTTGTAAATTTGACCTTTGTCCAGTTTCCTGGCACATAGCTCCTAAGACCCTTCGAATCTCTTGAGCAATAAGTATGTATGTTAATGGTATGGCTACTGATGATTGGGGGCTTCTAATTAACCTCAGGGTGGGGGCTATAGGAACCAAATTTGCTATAGAAACCAAATATATGATTAGAAATTTGGAACTTCCAGCCTTTCTCCCACAATGCCCCACCTCCAGTGAGGGGAAAGAAGCTAAGATTGAGTCGATTACCAATGGCCAATGATTTAATCAACCTTGCATTCTTATTAAAGCCTCCATAAAAGCCAAAGGTCTGGGTTTAGGAGCTTCTGGATAGCTGAACAGGTGTAAGGGCCTGGGGAGGGCATGAAAGCTCAGCTCTTATTCTCACACACCTCGCTCGCTTGTCTTTTCCATCTGGCTATTTGTATCCTTTGTAATATCATTTATATTAAATGAAGGAAAGTAAAGTGTTTCCCTGAGTTCTGTGAGCCATTCTAAAAAATGAATCAAACTCAAGGCAACACTGATTTATAGCAGTTCTGTCCTACACAGGTCATTACCAAGGGCTTGTGATTGGCATGTGAAGTGGAGGGGCAGTGATTGGCATGTGAAGTGGAGGGGCAGTCTTGGGGACTGAGCCCTCAACCTGTAGCATCTGATGCTATCTTCAGGTTGGTAATGCCAAAGTTAACTGGATTCAAGATACCTAGCTGGTATCTGCTGGAGAACTGAGTGGTTCCCACACGTTTTGATGGCCAGAGATGAAGTAATCTGTATTGTGCTGACTGTGTGGAAATAGGAAACACGTTTTGGCTTTTTTTTTTCCCTAATGGTTATGTATATTCACTCTCTTCAGTTTTTACCTCTTCATTCTTTTTTTTTTTTTGGGTGGGGTGGTCCTGGGGATTGAATTCAGGGACACTTGACCACAGAGCCACATCCCCAGCTCTATATTTTATTTAGAGACAGGGTCTCACTGAGCTGCTTAGTACCTTGCCTTTGCTGAAACTGGCTTTGAACTTGCGATCCTTCTTCCTTAACCTCCTGAACCACTGGGATTACAGGCATGTGCCATGGTGCCCATTCCATTCTTGTTTTTAAATATATATATATATATATATATATATATATTTAGTTGTAGATGAATGTAATACATGTTATTCATTCATTCATTTATTCATTTATATGTGGTGCTGAGAATCTCAAACCCAGTGCCTCACACGTTCTAGGTAAGCGCTCTACCACTGAGACACAACCCCAGTCCCCATCCATTCTTTCTTGAACTCACTTGACTCTTAGTTTAACCCCTGATATCCACTGAATGGATTCCCGTACTAATGTCACCAATTATCTATATTTTGCTAAGCGCCATAGGCCATTCTCAGGCCTCATCATATTTTACCTATCAACAGCTTTTGACATTGTCTATTACTCTATACTTGAAACTTCCCCCACTTGGTTTCTGAGATACCTCAAACTCTGAAATTTCCTCTTACTTCTTTGGCCTCTTCTTGGTCTCCCTTCCTCGCACCTCCTTATCTATTTAGCCTCTGGATATTTGAGGACACTAGTCTATGGCCCTCTTTTCGTTATCTCATCTACACTATACCATAGGTGACTTTAGTTGATTCTATGGTTTTAAATACTTTCTTCGGATGACTCCCCAGATTTTATCTATATCTCTGGAGTCAAGTATCCAACTGCTTACTTATCTTCTCCTCTTGGATATTAGTTAGGCAGCTCAAATTTAACCATCCAAAACTTAACTCTTAACTATCATCCCTAGACCCCTTAAACAATTATCTCATTGCCCATGGCAAAAATAGAGGCATCATTTTGTGATACTCTACACTCAATTCACCAGTAAATTCTATGAGCATCTTCGCCGCTATCAACCTGGTCCGAGTCACTGTTTGCTCTAGTCTGGGTTATTCTGTCTATTTTTTTCTTCCATCCATATGATAGTTTTTTTTTTAATTGCTTTTATTTTTTAAATACATACAATAGTTTTTAAAATGTAATTTTCATCATATCACTCTGCTTACAACTGTCTAATCACTTCCCATTTCACTAAAAATAGATGGTAAATTCATTACCTCTGCCTATACTTGTGAAATTATCTTCTAACCTTTTCTATTTCCTATCCTACTGGTCTTGCTATTCCAGGAACTACTAAAATGATTTCTGCTTTAGGGTTTAAAAGAGTGCTTTTTCTTCTACCTGGAAGATTCTTTCCCTAATCCATTCCCTCATTGAGGTCTTTCATGTCACTCTTACAGAGAGGCATTCCCTACCCAGCCTTTCTAAAATTAACCTCCATCACCCTCTTCCTTGTTATCCTCTTATTTACCTTTACACAACTTATCTAATATGTTTATTGTCTGTCTCCCACACCAGAAATGAGGGTAGGTACTCTGTTTTGTTCACTGCTTGTAGGCCCAGGACCTATGACAGGGCTTGGTATATAGTAGTGTCCCCAAAACAATTTTTGAATAATGATAGAAATATTTGTTTTTATTAACTGAAGGTCCTATATGTAATATAATACCACATTTCCATATTCTTACAATCTATACTTTATGGACATAAAATAGCACATTTGTGGAATAATCTCAAAAGATTATAAAACCTGCTATTGCACATTTCATATTCTGTTTTTACTGCGTGTTAAGAGGGTGGAGCACATCCTACTACTTACTTTTGAAGAAATTACATGACGTGGATGTTTTGGGTACAGTACATGCTGTCTATTTGCAAGCAAGTATTTGGGAGCATCTGGGAGTGTGGAGGATTGTTGAACAAAAGAGATTATTTTGCTAATTCCAGAGCAGCAATGCAGGACAGTGAGTGCATTGGTCTTCAGCTGGGACTTCATTTGGATAGAAAGTAAGGTATATTAATAATAAGAATTTGACTTGTTTTAAGGAATATTTACTAAGTGATGACCTACAGTTTTTCCCCCTCAGGGTCATAAAAAATTATTTTAATGCACTGTTTTTTAAAGGTTTGTTGGTGATTTGTTGGGTGGGATTATAAAATAACAAATCTCTGAGCTTCTTGGAATAAGAACAAATTCTGAACTGTGTAAAATGCTTCATGAATTAACACTGTAAACTTGGATGTTGCCATAGTAGCACAAAACTGAATTGTCTAGCTTTGACAGCACTTCAGGAAACTTGTTAGCTGGATGAATTCAGGATATCATACTGGAAAGCGTCTAAATAATTATGGAGTAGAATGACTACTTATGTTTTGCCAAGATTTATTGAACATATTCAATAAATATCAACATATATCAATGTTAGTATACAATCTTAGAAGGGATACAAATATAATCATGCTATGTAAAACTGGATGTTATAATGATATTTGTTAAAAATAAACTCTATATGTATTTCATTTGTCTACACTTACTTTACCTTTCTGCATGTGCTTAAATGCCTTGTGTCTTTTGTAGGAAATTACTTATACTATGTGACTAATGGCAAACATGATAAATCTGTTTTAATGCCTTTTGTGTTTGAATGTACATAAAATCATCCTCAGCATTCTTTATAAGCTTCTACACTGCAGGATATGTTATTTTAAAAATGAAATTAGGTTTGACTCACCACTAGGTCATAGGCTGGTGATCGCCATGTATCAATCTTAGCATGTTGTTAGATCTCAAGGCCTGGCAGGTTCCAGATTCTTTGATTATGAGATTGAGTCATGGCCATACTCCAGAAGCTATGAGTAGACATTAAACGTGTTGGATGGTCTCCTTGAAGCAAGATTTGTTATCCAGGAAGCCAGTGCTCTTGAGTCACATCCTGAAATAGTAATTGGATACACAGCAGATTAGCTGATGAAATTGAGAATGTTATCTTAGGGATAACTTATATGAGAGAAAATTGATCATCTTAGAATGAGACTAGTTGAAAGACAGTATTATATGTTAAAGGAGCATGGTCTTTAAAATCAGATATAGACATCTTTTCTTGTTTAAGTTTTATGAACTTGAGAAGTTTACTTAAATTTTCTGAGCCTCAAATGCCTCATTTGTAAAATTGTAATATTAAGATAATAATATCAATGTTTGGGAGACTCAAATGAGCTAATCCATATCAAGCACCTGATGCAGAGGTGGACATTTAATAAGGACTAAATAAACTATGATCGCTGTTATAATTTTCCAAAGTTACCTGGCAAAGCTGATGCCAGAGCCCAGGTCTCCTGGTCAATGCTTTCTCATGTGAGAACCTATTGGTTGATCATTTCGCCTGCAGATGTCGGGTAAGTATTCAATCCTAGGGGCTGGAATGTAGGTCAGTGGTAGAGCACCTGCCTAGCACATGTGAAGTGGTGGGTTCAAACAAAACAAAATATGTAATCGTGGTACTTTTCCATTTCTCTCTCCTCAAGATCTCCTTCTCTATTTGTTGAGAGCCACAGCAGAAGGGGCCCCAGCAAACTTTCAGACTGCCAGCTGATGATTGGCTCACAGCGGCCCCAGCAACTTCTAGCTGATTGGCTCCTCTGCGGTGATGCTCATTGAACTGTTTCCCTGCCCTTTCAGACTGCCAGCTGATGATTGGCTCACAGCGGCCCCAGCAACTTCTAGCTGATTGGCTCCTCTGCGGTGATGCTCATTGAACTGTTTCCCTGCCCTTTCAGACTGCCAGCTGATGATTGGCTCACAGCGGCCCCAGCAACTTCTAGCTGATTGGCTCCTCTGCGGTGGTGCTCATTGGGCTGTTTTCCTGCCCTTTCAGAAAATCCAACCCATGTCTGTCTGTTCCTTGATCTATTTGTATTGGTGCTGCTATACCTTGTTCTTGTTTTTCTAATCTTTTTCCTTTCCTAAAACCTTGTCTAGTCATAATAGTGGGTGCATTTTGGTTGATGGTATTTGTTAATGTTAAACCTAATTGATCTAGAACGTCTCGTTCCCATAAATTTACGGGGAAGATGTTCCAATACATATGGTGGTATAGTTCCTTCACATCCTTCAGGATCCTTCCAATCTAATACCATTGCACTTCTATGGGGATTAGTCGCCACTCCTAGGCCTTGCAGCGTTTGAGTGGCTTGTTGTAATGGCCAATGTTGTGGCCATTCTTGACGAGAGATGATGCTAAGGTCTGCGCCTGTATCCAGTAGCCTATTAAATTCATGTCCTTGAATATTTAGTTTTAGGATGGGGCGAAAATCTAAATTTAAAGAAAGCATAGCCCAATCTACACCTGTGGAGCCTAATCCCTTGGAACCTCTTTCTACAGCACGACTGGAAAATTTATCATGTAGGCTGGGCCCCAAACCACAAATATACGGGGCACTGGAGGAACCCAGAAACACCATGGAGGAACTCAGCAACCCCATCAGGGTAGTGCCCAGGACACATTGTCCATCAGATCCCTCATCAGACAAACCAGAGGGAGCGCAGGGTTGGACATCTGCGCCTCCGCCAGAGCAGTACTAACTCCAGAGATGGGAGTTCAAATCATTTCCACAGGGGTAAAAGGACCTCTTCCCAAAGGAACAGTAGGCTTATTATTGGGACGCAGCTCTTCTACTCTAAAAGGACTTATGATACGTCCTGGGGTAATTGATCCTGATTATGAAGGTGAAATAAAAATTATAGCCAGTTCTCCAAAGGGTATATCAGTAATTTCACCAGGAGATAGAATAGCACAGTTACTAATAATACCCAGCCTACATGATAAGTTTTCCAGTCGTGCTGTAGAAAGAGGTTCCAAGGGATTAGGCTCCACAGGTGTAGATTGGGCTATGCTTTCTTTAAATTTAGATTCTCGCCCCATGCTAAAACTAAATATTCAAGGACATGAATTTAATGGGCTACTGGATACAGGCACAGACCTTAGCATCATCTCTCGTCAAGAATGGCCAAAACATTGGCCATTACAACAAGCCACTCAAACGCTTCGAGGCCTAGGAGTGGGGACTAATCCCCATAGAAGTGCAATGGTATTAGATTGGAAGGATCCTGAAGGATGTGAAGGAACTATACAGTCATATGTATTGGATCATCTTCCCATAAATTTATGGGGACGAGATGTCCTAGATCAATTAGGTTTGACATTAACAAATACCATCAACCAAAATGCACCCACTATTATGACTAGACAAGGTTTTAGGACAGGAAAAAGATTAGAAAAACAAGAACAAGGTATAGCAGCACCAATACAAATAGATCAAGGAACAGACAGACATGGGTTGGATTTTCTGAAAGGGCAGGAAAACAGCCCAATGAGCACCACCGCAGAGGAGCCAATCAGCTAGAAGTTGCTGGGGCCGCTGTGAGCCAATCATCAGCCGGCAGTCTGAAAGTTTGCTGGGGCCCCTTCTGCTGTGGCTCTCAACATCTATTATCCTAATTTCTTTTCTCCCCAATCCCTATTCTAAATGTTTTAGTTGATATTTTTAGGTACTTTAAAAAGTGTGAATGGAAAGTATCAAATTTTGTAACACTGATTATTTTTTTATTACTTAAAAGTAACAGAAAATCATGCCCATGTCATTTTAATTTTTATTCATTTGTGTGTGGTACTGGGGATGGAACTCAGGGGAGTTTTACCACTGAGTTACATTTCCAACCCTTTTTATTTTTATTTTTGAGACAGGGTCCCACTGAGTTACCCAGGCTGGCCTCAAACTTGTGATCCTTTTGCCTCAGCCCCCCAGAAGCTGGGGCTGGAGGCATATGCCATTGCTCCTGGTTTATGTGCCCCCCCCTTTTTAAAGAAATCACTTTAGTGACTTTGCAAAATTTCATTCATCATTTTCTAATAAATAATTATTTATTTCTGCCACTTAGTCATTTCCTTTAAAATAGAATAAATTAAAAAGCCTATGATTATTTCAGATACTTCAGAGAAAACAACTTCTCTTCCTCCTTCTCCTCCTTCCCCTTCTCCTCCTTCTTCTCTTTTGACAATATAGAGAAGAAATTTTTCTTAAAAAAAAAAAAGCATATTGCCAGGCATGGAGGTGCATGCCTATAATCCCAGTGTGGTGAGAGGCTGAGGTAGGAGGATAGAAAGTTCAAAGCCAACCTCAGCAAACTTAGTGAGGCCCTAAGCAACTTCACAAGACCCTGTCTCAAAATAAAAAATAAAAAGGTCTGAGCATGTGGCTCAGTTGTAGAGTACCCCTGGGTTCAATCCTCTCTACCAAAAAAAAAAGTGTATTATACATTATTACCCTTAGTACATTTTTCTGTGCCTTATTTCTCTTTCCTTTCCTTTTTGTATGGATTTTACCAGCTGTGAGAATCTGTACTAGTCCGATAATCTCTCTAAGACCTAGTTTTACATTTTGTAAATATTCAATAACAATTTTATGCATGTTCAGATTTATTAACAGAATTCAACAAGTTCTTTATAAATTATACAAAGCTCGACAAATGCAAGAAATTATTGTTATTAAGACAAAGATTAATAAATGCAGAATAATAGGTCAGCAAGGATGGTAGAAATTGAGGATTAATTGTAAGTGCCTAGTTATCAACAGTAGAATATAAAACCTGAATTGTTAGGAACAAATATGTAGGTTGAAGCTTATTTTCAAGTTTTACTTAGTGACAAAGTTCTCAGAAGCAAACCCTTAAGTATATAGAGTAATCTACTGTTCTCAAAGCAGTTTCACATACTTAATCTTTAAGACACCCCATGCCAGGCTTGTGTCATTACCTCCATTTTATACATGCAAATTGAGATGTAATTTGCTTCGAAGCAAAGCAGCTGAGGCAGTGTGCACCACTGTGCCTTTGATTATAAGAAGCTCCTCGGCCATAAATCTGTTACTTTATCCAAAGAATAATTAGTCCTGTCAACTTTTGCAACACCTTGCGGTGATTCTAAATTTGCTTTAGATGGCTTTTAGCACCACCCATAACCTCCTCATCTTATAACTTGTGGTATCTATGTTTTGGCCCTCTGGCTATTTCAGGAACACCTATCTAATTTTTTCAATGTGCTTGGTTATCAAACAAGAAGAAAAATAGTAGAGATTCTAATGAATGTCTCTGAAGTGGAGAGGAAAGAAAAGGAGAGCCTGTGATAACTGCTTATGATAATCCACTTCTTGAGAAACCATAGTATTGGTAAGTACCTGGAGTTTCTCCAATAATGCAAGGATTATCCGGCCAATTTTTTTTTTTTTTTGGGTACTGCTAAGAATGGAACTCAGGGCCTCTCACAAGCTAGGCAAACACTTTACTACGGCTATACCTCCCTGACCCAGCTAAGTCTTCTGTGAGGAGATTAACCTACGTGACTTTGAAGAAGTGGGAAAGCAAGGCTGAAAAGAGGAAATTGCTTTAGGTTTGCCGTTCCAAAAGACATTGCCATTGGGAAGCTGTCAGCAATAGTGTTTTGTGAAACTGAGTATGTTGAAAATAGAAGTCTACTCTTCATATTTAGCCCCGTGTAGTGATGGCCATCAAGGGCTCTGGCACTAGTCTAGATTCAGATCCAAACCTCCTCATTTATGGTGTGTGTGACTTGACAGAAGTTGTTTACCTTCTCTATGTCTCAATTCCTGGTCTTTAAGATGAAACTAAAAATTGCGCCATAATGTCCAAGGCTGACTGAACATTATATGTTGTTGTCTGAGTTAATATGTGTATAGTGCTTAGCACTGAACAGTTCTTGGGATGCTGTGAATGCTGAATAAATGGCAGAAGGTATTATTATTATTATTATAGATATTTTGACTGTTGCCATTCAATCTCGTACCTTATGCAAGATTTATCTGGAATAGTATGTGGCAAAAAGAAAGTATTCAATCCATATATATTGAATTACTCGTGTGCCAGAAGTGCCATGATAATAAATCTGGGTGGTCTGGTTGATGGTTTGTGTGGTGACAGCAGGTTGAGGAAGGTTGGATGAAGGATGCTTTTGGTAAATTAGGACAGACTCAGGACAAGAAAATTTATTCATTCTTAGTGCAAAGGGTTCAAGAGACCTGGTTTTCAGTCCTAGCTCTGCACCATAAGTTATGTGAGTTTGGACATCTCTGGTTGTTATTTCCTCATTTTTTTAATATTTATTTTTTAGTTGTAGTTGGACACAATACCTTTATTTTATTTATTTATTTTTATGTGGTGCTGAGGATCGAACCCAGGGCCTTGCATGTGCTAGGCGAGTGTTCTACCGCTGAGCCACAACCCCAGCCCTATTTCCTCATTTTAAAAAATAAACAGTTAAGACCAGATAAGTGGTTCTTAAGTGTGGTCAGGGAGGTATGGAGTATACCAGAAACTTTTCAAATCTCAGATGTCTGCATTTCCTTCCCCATCTTCCCTTTGTCTTCAGGTCTACCTCCCTTGCTCCCTGAGAAGATTCAAGTTTTCCTGGTAACCATACAATATATAAAGCCCCTCACTGTACTAGTGACAACCCTAGAACTCAGAAGCCAATGATAGGATTTACATGAGCTCATTTGGGAAAGTCTAGGTTGGACCCTAGATGTAACTCAGGAGCTCCTTTTGTGGATCTTTCTATGAAGCTTTTCTGTTTTGTATGCTTTAATGTGTTGAGCCGATCCAGGAAATGCTTTTTTAATAGTTGTAATCAGATTTCACTGGCCTCTATAAAACAGAAGCAAATGACTTTTTAACTCTCTACTTAGCGTTTATGCTGTACATTATGCAGAGCTATGAAAATTTTAAGAACAGCTGGAGAGAGGAGAGAGAGCTTGGTTAGGCTCTCTTTGATAGCATTTTAAGGGAAACTTGACTATATTAGTCCTTACAGGACATGGAAACATTTCTTTGCCCAATTTAATGCCTTGAGCCCAACAGAAACCAGTGTGTTCATCTTAATCTCTGGGAGTAGCTCTGGGGAAGAGCTGTAATCTTTTGGTAACCAACTCTACCTAGTACTTACAGATGAATTAGTGGGCAGCTAGGGGCTAGTGAATGGGGAAGGAGGAAATGAGGAGAGGAATATTTGTTGAATCTCAGTAAGAAAAATGGAATCCTCTTGTGCTTTTATGAGGCTTAGAATAAAAAAACCAATAGCATAGTGTTGCTTCAGTCTGATTAGCTAATTGAAGGAAGACTTAAACACTGTGATCCCAGAGGAAAGCTTTTATAACAGTGAGCCAAGCATTTGGGCCCAACATAATAAGGTGAAAGTATACTATGCTGGGAATCATAGGCTCTCTGTTGTACATCCAACTCTATTACGAATTTGCTGTATAATCTTGGGCAATTTTATTAAGTAAGTATTTGTAGGCATGAATCCTTTACATTTTGATCACAGAAACAATATTCTTCAAGGATAAAATAATGATTATCTTGTATTCTGTGACAGTGAAATGTTATACTTTCTAAAAAGAGGTAATAAGGGCTGTGGATATAGCTCAGTTGGTAGAGTGCTTGCCTCACATGCTCAAGGCCCTGGGTTCAATCCCCAGCACCAAAAAAAAAAAAAAAAAAAAAAAAAAGGCAATAAGCTTACATTTGCCCTTTAGAAAGGCCATCCTTTCTGTAGGTTGTGTGGACAAGGGGCTGGAGGCAGGAAAGACTGGACAAGGAGATCTTTGATGGTAAGATACTCAAGTGAGAAAGTAATAGTGCTAATGGTGTGCAAGGATTTGAGGGAGACTTTCAAGTTACTGATTCAGAAAACTGGGAGGATGGTGATGTTATCTCCTGATCCAGGAGACAAAGGTAGAAGTGGGACAAGCGTGAGAGAAGAAGATGATGATTTAATAGTTATGAAGAAATACAGCAAAATTATCTAAGGCTTTCTCAGTAGTCAGCTTCCAATGTTTTTTTTTTTCTTTTCTCAGAAGAGTGTCAGTATGTTTTCTATGTTGCTGGGCAGATGATTGCTATGGAGACTAATGTTGTAACTGCTCCCCTGCCCCATGCACCAATAAAAATGCTCTGGTGGGCCTGACTCCTTCATGATGAAGGCTATTTGAAGTCATCTTAAAATGTCCAAAGCATGTAGAAAGTGTGAATGTGTATGGGTGAGGGGTTGAAGGTCTTCTTGGGTTTGTTTTGCTTTTTTTTACTCTTATTAGAAAGATGAGACCAGAATTCTCCCATTCTGATTCCACTTGTGACAGACTTGATTATTTCTATTTCCACAGCTCAAGTGGGGCAGATTTCCCAATTCTTGGTAGAAAGCACACAGAGAGCTCCCAAAAGTATTGTTCATCACATTAATTCACTTTGTTATTTGGAGTAAAATATTTCAGTTTTGTAATTTTCTTTCCTAGAGAGAAGATTTCAAGATACTAAATCTTAGAGAAATGGCTTTCATTTGTTTGGATCTTAGATGCCTATTTATCTTTCTAATTTGCACAGAATTTAGCTCTACTTTCTCTTCAAGCACAGAAATAAAAGGTAAAACAACAAGTGAAATTGATGTTAATGGAGTAGTCTTAAAATTAGGGATATTAACTGTCTTTTCAATCTACCTTATGGAAGTGCATAACTGGTAGGTGGATTGTTCTTAAAAATTATTTCAGGAAGCCAGGTGTGGTGGCCCACAGTTGTAATCCCAGCTACTCAGGAGGCTAAGACCAGAGGATTACAAATTCCAGGAATCCCTCAGCAACTTGAGGCCCTAAGCAAAATAAGAAATAAACCAGGCATGTGGTGCATACCTGTAATCCTAGCAGCTTGGGAGACTGAGGCAGGAAGATTACCAGTTCAAAGCCAGCCTCAGCAATTTAGTGAGGCCCTGTCTCAAAATAAAAAATGGGCTGGGGATATAGCTCAGTTGGCAGAGTACTTGTCTCGAATCACAAGGCCCTGGGTTCAATACCCAGCACAAAATAATAGATAAATAATAAATAAATAGATAGATAGATAGATAGATAAAATGGGCTGGGGGTGAGAATCAGTGGTTAAACACCCCTAGGTTCAATCTCTAGTACCCTCAAAAAATTATCTCAGGAATAACAAAATAAACCAAACAAACAACAACAAAAAAAGCACTTTCCATACCTCTTGTATAGTCTTTCCTAAAAAAAAAAAAAAAAAAAAAGAGAAGGTTGGATATCTGAAAACTTATTGCCTGATATTTAACCAACTCAAATCTTTCCGTGATAATTCTCCTTACTTTTATGAAAATTAGATAAATAAGAATATAACAATTTAAAGTGAAATGTAGAAATAATTACAGAACTTTTCAATCATGTTTAATGACAAAGATAATTAGAATAATGCACTTGATGAAGATTTCTAGCCATAAGGATCGAAACAACAGGATTGTCATTTCATCCTCCATAGAGATCTTCTTTATAGGTACCTGGGGGGGCGGGTCCCAGGTCACATCATAATCCGTGCAACAATTTCTTTCTGTGAATTCATTTCGTCACCTAGATACGGATTATAAAGTGAGGAATTAAAATGATAATGTGGCAGAAATGAGAGGAAATAATTAGCAAAAAGGTAACATGAGGGCACTATTATGGTGCTACTAGATTTTTTGGGACAACTCAGAAATTTCATTAGGTTGGAGGATTCAATTAACCGGAAAGTGGCAATAAGATCTGTTCTCCAAATTCTAAGGCACTTATCCATAGAAGACATATTTATTTTTCCATTCCTCTTTTTTGTGTTTGCCACAATATTTTATGTGTATACTAAACACTGAATTAATACTAATTAGTTATTGCTATTAGAGACATTTATATAATAAAATTCTCCCATCCTAGACCAAGTTCTCGTGTACATGACTGGGAAAACTCTATGTTGAATTTTTTTGTTTTTTAAGTTGTAGATGGACACAATATATTTATTTATTTATTTATTTTTACGTGGTGCTGCCGGATGGAACCAGGTGCCTCACACGTGCAAACCAGGTGCTCTACCACTGAGCTGAAGCCCCAGCCCTCCACGTTGAATTTTTTATTTCTGTACAAGCAGTTTCCAGAGAATCAAAGTTACATTTTGGAAAGCAGCTATGCTCATCAATATTCCACTAATGCCACCCACCAAGGTCACATTTTGCTTTTGTGATTTATCTTTTTTTTTTGGGGGGGAGGGTTCTGGGGATTGAATTTAGGGACACTTGACCACTGAGCCACATCCCCAGCCCTATTTTGTATTTAATTTACAGACAGGGTCTCAATGAGTTGCTTAGCACCTTTTTCTGAGGCTGGCTTTGAGTTCACGATCCTCCCATCTCAGCCTCCCAAGCCGCTGGGATTACAATCATGTGCCATTGCGCCTGGCACTTAACGTGATTTGTTAAAAGAGAGAACAACGATGTAGCAGTAATCTAGATTGAGATATAATTTATATAACATAAAACTCACCTTTTTCAAAAATACTATATAGTAGTTTTTAGTACATTCACAAAGTTATGAAATAACTACCACTATCAAATTCCAGAATATTTTCGAAGAAACTCCTTAAACAATCACATTATATTCTCCGCTCCCTGTAGCCTCTGACAACCACTCATCTATTATGTCTATGGATTTTCCCATTCTAAATATTTTATATGAATAGAATTATAGAATATATGGTCTTTTGTGACTGGCTTCTTTCGCTTAGCAAAATATAAATTCTTCCATGTTGCAGCATGTGTTAGTACTTCACTCCTTTTTGTGGCTAAATAATATAATAATATTGCATAGATGTACTCTATTTTGTCTATCTATTTATCATTGATGGACATTTAGAGATAATCTGTATTTACTAATCTTTGTCATAAAATACAAAGAAAAAGTTAAAATATTTTATTGATTTTATTTTAGTTAATCCTCCTCAGGATTTTGTGATAGTGGATCCTGGATATTTAGGTTATCTTTATTTACAATGGCAACCTCCACTGGCTCTGGAAAATTTTAAGGAATGCACAATAGAATACGAATTACAGTACAGAAACATCAATAGCAAAAGATGGAAAGTAAGTAAAGCATGTACTTACAATATTAGAGTTATCATTAGGTATTTTCTTGTGATTCTTCTGACTATTGTGTCTACTCTAATTCTCATATTGCAATAGTTCTAATTAGTATAAAACAAACTACCATGTCTGTGTATATCTCCTATCCTGCTAAATATGTTTTCGCCCCATCTACTGTTAAGACTACCACTGGAGATACAGGAAAAAAGATACTTGGTCCCATGGAATATGAACTGGAAGAGCAGTTGTTTCACCATATTTTATAATTACTTATTATTTTAGTCCATTTTCCATTGCTATAATAAAATGCCTGAGGCTGGGTGATATATAATGGAAAAAAAAGGTTTATTTGGCTCATAGTGGTGGAGGCTGAAGGTCTAAGATTGTGTGGCCCATTTGTTCAGTCTCTGTTGAGGGACTGAAGGCTGATGGCATTACAGTGGAAGCATGTGTGAAAGGGAGGGATCACATGGTGAGATAGGAAGCCAGAGAGTGAGAAGGGACCAGTCTTAACGTTTTATAATATGAAACTCTTATAGGAATTAATTGGCATCCTAAGAGAATTACATTATTTTCTTCTGAGGGCAGTGCCCCCAATAACCTAATCACCTTCTGCTACACTCTGCCTTTTAAAGGTTCCACCACCTCCCAACATTGTCACACTGAGGACCAAGCTTCAAACACATGAACCCCCTGGGGGATACACTCAGACCATATTTATCCATAGTACTTATAGATTTAGACATGGGTTTTATATATGCTACTGTATTGTGGGTTTTTTTCTCTGTAGGAGTCAAGCAACTTGACTCCAAGTTGTGCCCCACCAAACACAACTTGGTTCTTTGCATGTATTGTAGTAAGTTCTTAATGAAAGTTGATTGAATTATGAACTATTTACTTCCTTGGCAATCACGTTCATTTGAAAATTCCTGTGGTAGAAAGCATCCTGTTACTTCCATAATTCAGCTAGGTAGTTTCAAGGGACAATTCAAATAAACATTTATTTAGCAACTTTTTGAACTAGCCACTCTGTAAGATATCAGGAATATAAGAATTAAATAATATATGATTTTCATCCTCCAGGATCTTACAATTTGTCCATCTTTCTTCAGCTACCTCCAGGATTTTACTTTATGTGATTCCTGAAGGCTTCATATTATATTGGAAGGGTCAAGGGTCAAATCATTTGCCATGTAATGTACATATGGTATGTGAAATTCCTCAAATTGGTTCCAAGCTGGTTACAGACATAGAACCTTTTTTCTCTTCCAGAAGTTTTTGTTTTTGTTTTGAATTAGATGCTAAGATTCAAATAATCTTATCAAATGATATGATATACAGAGGTGATCTCTGCTGCAAATATTTCTGGAGCAACAGAGGAGATAATCACCAGGAGTATCTTAGATGTTGGGAACTTTCCAGGGTATCAATAACCTCTCAGTTTTATTAGTGTGATTCACTATACCATGGCTGTTTCTAAGTTTGACTTTGTCTTGTCTTTTTATCAAACAGACCATCATTACTAAGAACCTGTATTATAAAGATGGGTTTGATCTTAACCAAGGGATTGAAGCAAAGATACACACACTTTTGTCAAGGCAATGCACAAATGGATCAGAAGTGCAAAGTTCATGGTCAGAAGCTACTTATTGGACATCAGAACAAGGTTAAAACAAGGCTCCCTTTTTACATTTAATGTTACCAGAACAATCTACGTAGGGAATAACTTCCTTAAATCTTGGGCACCAGAACGTATATATGATAGATCCAGTGACAGTGTGGCACAAAATAGAATCCTTCTTAGTAGCGAGTGACATGCCTTTCTGAATCATTTAATTCAGTAAAGATGTTTGACAAAAACCTATATCTTGCTGGGTGTTGGTGGCACACGCCTGTAATCCCAGCAGCTCAGGAGGCTGAAGCAGGAGGATTGAAAGTTCAAAGCCAACCTCAGCAAAAGTGAGATGCTAAGCAACTCAATGAGACCCTGTCTCTAAATAAAATACAAAATACGGCTGGGGATGTGGCTCAGTGGTTGAGTGCCCCTGAGTTCAATCCCTGGTACCCCCCAAAAAAAAACCCCTACATCTTAATACATTAATACAATCGCCAGTATGGGGGTCGTGTTAGTAAATGTGTATTTGCTCAACTCCTCACAGCATCATAGAATTATCAATTTAATATTTTGGCATCTGTTAGTGTCAGTGAGTTCCAATAACTTCCTCTCAAAATATTCCCATTATGTTGATTGCTAAATGAAGTAGTGAGGCCAAAGGAAGTGAAATAAAATTTCATAATGAATTTGCAAATGATTCATTATCATGTCTTTGAAGTATTCATAGTTCTTTCATTTCTTAGGAAGTCTGGAAACTAAAATTCAGGACATGGTTTGTGTATATTACAACTGGCAATATTTAATCTGTTCTTGGAAACCTGGCATAGGTGCACATTTGGATACCAATTACACCTTGTTTTATTGGTAAGTATTTTTATAGTTGGAATTCCATGTTAGAAAAATATCTACCAAATCAGTCCACAATATGTTTTACTATATTTCCACTAAATTAAGTTCACTGTATTTATCAGATTTGTATTTCTGATGGTGTTGATTATAATTACTTGGAGTTTTTGCCTGGCATGGTGGCACATACCTGTAATCCCTGTGGCTCAAGAGGATGAGGCAGGAGGATCGCGAGTTCAAAGCCAACCTCAGCAAAAGTGAGGTGCTGAGCAACTCAGTGAGACCCTGTCTCTAAATAAAATACAAAATAATAGGGCTGGGGATGTGGCTCAGTGGTCGAGTGCCCCTAAGTTCAATCCTCAGTACCTCCCCCCTAAAAATTTACTTGGGGTTTTCAATGGGAGTAAGTGGGTTTGGGCTGCAGATTCTATAAGGCATTCTATGAGTGAGATCATAGAATGTTGTTTTTATACTTGATTAAATTTTGTATCCTTTAGATAGATAGAGCTATAATCTAAAACATTTGGGTGTAATTTGTATTCTTGCCTTTTTATTTTACTCTTTTTTTTGGAGGGGGGTACCAGGGATTGAACTTAACCATTGAGCTACGTCCCCAGCCCTTTTTTACGTTTAGAGACAGGGTCTTACTGAGGTGCTTAGTGCCTCACTAAGTTGCTGGCTTTGAACTCATGATCCTCCTGCCTCAGCCTCCTGAGACACTGGGTTTATAGGCATGCACCACCACTCCCTGTATTCTTGCCCCTTTAAAAATTAGTTATTAAACAGTATCCATTTTCTGGCTCCTTACCTTTGTTAACTGTCACTGAGGCTTTTAAACTTAAAGCCATCTTAACTCTTCTGTTTCCTTCTTTCCTTGCTTGTTTCATAGTAGCACGATCCCAGGTACTGATACTCCTTTGCAAAGTTGCACATCTATTTTTCATTCCCCATCTCTATCGTAAGAAGCTCACTTTAGTCTCCCCTCATTTCACATCTGGTTGATTGTCATAGCCTCCCAAATGATGATGGCTCTGCTTCCAATCCCTCCCCTTCCAGTCTGACTCCTTGCTGTTCGTTCTGCACACTGTAGCCAGCTTTATCTTCTTACATGGCCATTTTTATATGCCACCCCTGTGTTCAAAAACCTCTGGGAGCTACAGATTGCCCCCAGGGTGAATTCTAGCCTGCCATTCAAGTCTCTGCTTCCTTGTGTCACTGCCTTTCCAATAGTACTTTCTATTATCACCAATGCAAATGTACCACTCCATTTAGATCCATCTCTACATTGTTTTCTCACCTGAGTTTATGCCCTTTTATGCCTATATATGTGTTGCCATCTGGGATGCCCTCTGGCTCTCTCTTTTACCAACTCCTATTCATCCTTCAAAACCAGTCTACTCTCCAATTTCATGGACATTTTATTGATCATGTCAACTTCTGTTCAGGTTTTTTTTCTTTGAACTATTACTTTTTATAGCTCTCAATTATTTATTGTTTAGATGGTATTTAAAACTGTGCATGGGCTGGGGATGTGGCTCAAGTGGTAGCGCGCTGGCCTGGCATGCGTGCGGCCCGGGTTCAATCCTCAACACCACATACAAACAAAGATGTTGTGTCCGCCGAAAACTAAAAAATAAATATTAAAAAATTTCTCTCTAAAAAAAAAATAAATAAATAAAATTGTGCATGTGTGCTTTGTCTCTTCAACTTTTTGGAGTTGGCGGGCATAAATTGTTTCTTATATTTCTTTTGACCATCTCCAGAGTGCTATGCTCACAGGAGATTAGCATTACATATTAAATAAATGAATGAAACAAATGATAGCATTGGTAAATTGGTAGGTAAGTACCAAAACTTATGCATTTACTAAATAAAATAAAATCAAGAGAGGACACAATGATGCTGTTTGTGAGCTTTAGGTTCAAATTATCATGACATCTTTCTTTAGAAAACTGTATGCATGACTAGGTATAAATTATTAATACTCCTGAGAACTAGATTCTAATCCCGGCTCTGGCATCATTTAACTTGTTGGCCTTGAGTGCATAATTTCCCCTTTGGGGGCCTCAGTTTCCTCACCTAGAAGTGGATGGATAACTTTTGAAGGTCTAAATTATTTGTTCTTAATTCAACAAATATTAAGCATCTACTAAGTTCCAAGATAAAAGTATGAATAAGACAAAGGAACTACTCTCTTGAATGCAATGGGTCATGTTCAATGCAAATTTAACTTCACTTAGTGGAATGGGGGGAATAAATACTAACATTTTAGAGAGTGGGGAAAAGTGGGTGGCCTGGGCTTCTCCACTGGCACAAAGTAAGTCTGTAAAAAGTCAAGTCTTCCAAACTCTAATCAGGTGAACTAATCATAAGACTACAATTTTGCAAACTCTGCCTGAAGTCAATATTTGGCATAAAATTAATTTAGTAGAGTCAAGCTCTTTTCACTATCATCTTATCAGCTTCTATCTTGGCCCAATTTCAAAACAGACTTTGACTGCTTTTAAAGCAAATGTCACATTTTGCATTGCAAGCTATTTTTTAGGAAGATAAACCAGGCATTTATTGCTTTAGAAATCAGTATGGAACCGCCCACTCCTAATTCCCATTAACAGTATTACCGGAATGAGGTTAACTTTAAATGACATTTCTTGTTTAGGAGAATGGGAAAATTAGACATGTACTTGCCAAACAACTTCTCCTTTTCTTCCTCCCACCCACAGTTGACTTTCTGAGATTTATATCTTAATGTGTTTTGTATACTCAGAGGATTTTCATTCATTTTATTAAAAAATACAATATTTTGTAAGTCTACTTTTTGATGTGCTTTCTTTCACAATAATTTTCCAAGTAAAATATTAAAAAGGCAGCATCATGCATGATTATTTATATAAACCCTAGGATTTCTTAGTAGGAATCTTATTCTTTGATTCTCAAATCCTGTTGGTGAGTCAACATGATGTAATTACATGAGTAAGAATCCTCGTTTCATCTTTGAGATCGTGTGCAGACTACCATCAGATTGTAAGCTCCATGAAATTATAGTCTATATCTGCTTTCCCTACTGTTGAATCCTTAGTACTTGTAGCATGCAGCATATACTAGGTGCTAAATATTTTGTTATTAAATGTTTTTTTTATTCACAAGGATTTTTAAGATAATTGAAAATGAAGCACCATGACACTAGCAGGTACTGTTAAACACAATTCTTGCAATACTTCTTTTTACAGGTATGAGGGCTTGGAACATACATCACAGTGTGTCGATTATATCAAGTCTAATGGAGTAAATGTTGGATGCACTTTTCCCTCTTTGGAGTCATCAGACTATAAAGATTTCTTTGTCTGTGTTAATGGATCATCAGAATCCAAGCCTATCAGATCCAGCTATTTCATTTTCCAACTTCAAAATATAGGTGATATAAACAAACAACTTCAAATTCTTCTTCTTTTTTTTTTCCCAACCACTTGAGGGAAAGAGAGATAGAGGCAGATAGGGAATGAGAGAAAGAGAGATGAAGAGACTCATGGAAGTGCAAAGCCAGAAAAATCAAGGCAGTCTAGTGTATGAGGAAATATGGAAAACAGGAAATGGAATGAAGTATACAGCATCATTTTCATTTAGAAATCATAATTTATTTCCCAGCATCAAAGAATTTGCATATGGTACTTGGTTCAGTGTGAGTGACAGAGTAATTATGGAATCTCTTATTCCCAGGCCATGATATGCAAATGGTTGGCTATTTTCTGAGTCTGTTCTCCGTTCTAACAGTGAAAAGAGTGACAGGTTCTAGAGTCAGCCAGAAGTAGGTTTGAATGTTGAATCAACCACTTTCTAGTTGTGCAACTTTGGGCAAGTTTTTTTTAACATGTGTTTCAATTCCCATATTAGTAAAATGAAAATAATAGGTGACTACCTCATAGATTTAATGTGAGACATGAATGAGATCATGTTGCAGCATCCCTGTTACACTGTCTGATTGTCATAAGCACAACATAAGGGGTTAGCATTTAGTACGAGTTGTGGTAGTACTGGTTGTGGTTATTGTTTCTTAAGCTACAAACTGGGAAAATTATCAGAATGGTTTGGATCTTCTAACTTTTCTCTTGGGTTTAAATATTTATCAGCATAAGATATATTTAAAAAATGAGTTCCAAAATAGCCAAGTTTCTCAATAAACTCATTTTGATTGGCAAGTGATTATGATTTTAATTCATATCATAGGCAATAAATAATCTTGAGCCACCTCCTTTAACCCTGGAAGTTTCTGATACTAGATGTCCCCACCTTTGGATAAGGTTCTAATTTTAACAACCTCCATGGTAAAATGGTTTCCTTCTGCTTTTCAGTTAAACCTTTGCCACCAGACTATCTTAATCTTACTGTGAAGAATATATTTGAAATTAACCTGAAATGGAGCATACCTAAAGGACCCATTCCAGCTAAGTGTTTCATTTATGAAGTTGTGCTCACAGGAGATGAAACTTCCTGGATGGTACGAACATTGAATTTATTTAGGAAAGTCAAAACATAGCATTTTTTACATAAATTAGGACACTTGAAAACACAAATCATTTGCTAGCCACAAAAAGAATGAAACATGACATGTATCTTAGTTTAATTTCCAGAAACTCAAATCTAGTGGACAAAAGAAAGATGTTTCCAGTCTGAAAGCATAATCAGTCATACTGATGTTAAAACAATATTGGATTTTGGAGATAATCTAGTCACTTGTTTCCAATTTTTAATCAATAAATGAAAGTTACCAAGGGACTAAAATGGATTGTGAAGAGGCCTCAGATAAAAATAAACAAACAAAAAAACCCAACACAGACAAAAAACCAATTATTTTGGGGGGGACCAGGGATTGAACTCAGAGGGGCTTAACTAATGAGCCACATCCCCAGCCTTTTTTATATTTTATTTAGAGACAATGTCTTGCCAAGTTGCTGAGGATGGCTTTGAACTCATATCCTCCTGCCCCAGAGTGTGTCACCATGCCCAGCACAAAAACAATTCTTGAGGAAAAACCATGAGGTCAAAATCAGAATATGACACTACTCTAAGGGACTGGTTTAACCAGGGAAGAGGGGCTTAGCACAGGGGAAGTAGGGAAGAGTTCTAAGACAAACTACCAAACAGCATCAACAATGTGGTATTTGTTGTTTAACCCCACATTGTTATATGCTAATTTTATTCATGGTTTCCAACTTAGAGAGTGGTGGGAAAAAGTAAGCCACTAATTCTAATTAATTCATTTCGTATACAAAGGAGAAAACTAGTTGTTGAATTGACTTACAGGTCCCAGAGAGGTGAGTTGACTTCATAATCAAATTACACAGCTAGAACTGTAATCAAGATCTGATTCCCAGCTGACTTAATCTACACTACATTATGATAAGTTACAACAAATGAAAAACTGTTATTTTGGATGGGAAAAGCTTTCAGCTCTTAGAAATGCAAAATTGAAGTAATTACTTTAGTGGTTTTTTTTTTTCCCCTGTGAAATCACCCAATTTGAGATATTCTTGTATCTGCAATGATAGTTTCATGTCAATCCAAGCACTATTACACATGTCTTATGGAGTAAGAACAAGAGGGAAAAAAAAAAAAACAGCTTATGTATATGAACTCTATAGTTTCCATAGAAACCACATTTACATGATGGTTCTGTCTTTTGGAAACTCAGTGGATATAGCATCTTCCAGTTTATAGGAACAGGGAGATTTCACACTAGTCTATTATAATGGGCATTATAAACACCAAGGAATTTTGCCCTCTCACACATGCTGTCTTTATCATCACTTTAGCAAAAAAATTAAAATATAGATAAGGAAGGGAAGAAAAAAAAGATTGAAAAAACCCCACCATACAGAGAGATAATCACTGCTAGGATTATACCTTTCTGTTCTTTCGATGCATATATTTTCTTAAAAAAAAAAAGCCAAACCCACATTGAAAATGACAGATGGAATTTCTCTAATAGAAATTAGATTAAATAATGACATCTCATTTTTTTTTCCCTTGGCTTTTAGACCACCACAACTGAAAATGAAATCCACATCCCGAGAACATCAAATGAAAGCCAACAACTCTGCTTTTTAATAAGAAGCAAAGTGAATATTTATTGCTCAGAAGATGGACTTTGGAGTGAGTGGAGTGACGAAGAATGCTGGATAGTAGGTATGAGCTAAAATGACAGTAACTAATTAACTGTAGCTGTTTGCTAGCAAATTAATTTTCTCTCAATGTATTTTGCAGTTATGGAGAGCAATGTCTCCTGCGTAGTCTATCAATGGAGAAGAAAAGTTAGCAAACACCTCAACCAAACACAGATTTCTTGAAAGTCTATATTCATGTAGAAATAGAAGTCTTGTTATGCACGATCGTGTTATTTTTTGGTACCAGGGATTGAACTCAGGGGCACTCGACCACTGAGCCACATCCCCAACCCTCTTTTGTATTTTATTTAGAGACAGGGTCTCATTGAGTTGCTTAGTGCCTCCTGTTGCTGAGGCTGGCTTTGAACTCATGATCCTCCTGCCTTAGCCTCCCTAGCAGCTGGGATTACAGGCATGTGCCACTGTGCCCAGCAACAATCTTGTTTTTTTAACTGTTGGTAAAGAGAATATATTTATCATCACTGTAGCAAAAAAATTAAAATATACGTAAGGAAGGGAAGAAAAAAATTATTTTTTGTCAGGGGAGGGCAGGAGACTATAGTAATCAATATTTTCTTATGCTTTCAGATTTCAAGAGAACAGAAATCTTAAAGTAAGGCTAGGTCTTCATACACTTATTTCCAAGTGTCTAGTACTATGCCTAAGAGATATTTTTCTAACAAGAAGTTATGATTGGTAAAATACATATTCTAGTCACCTACAATACTAATTTAAAGTGACATGAACATTCAAATTATATAGCAGTATAAAAGAAAAAGCCTAGAAAGTGAAGCAAAATATGGTAGTGTTTCAGAATATATTAGCTTAATTAGTAGAAATTACTAATAATGGTTCAAAATTGAAAGAAATCAACTCAGCATTGCTCTTCCAGGAATGTAAATACTGATGCAGCTATAAATACATATACAGATACGCTGGCCTTTCTATATAAATCATACTTTTTTTTTTTTTGGTACTGAGATTGAACCCATGTGTGTTTAACCACTGAGCCACATCCCCAGCCCTTTTTTAATATTTTATTTAGAGACAGGGTCTCAATGAGTTGCTGAGGGCCTCGTTAAATTGCTGAATCTGGCTTTGAATTTGAGATCCTCCTGCCTCAGCCTCCCGAGACTCTGGGATTACAGGTGTGCGCCACCACACTTGGCCCATGCATCTCCTTTCATGTGGTCCTTCTATAGTGGAATCTCTGACTATTGTCCCTCTGTGAATATAGTGATAGTATTGTTCTTTTTCATTTGTCAAACTTATTAAGCAGTTATTGTGTGTCAGATTCTTTTCAACCATTTCATGTCCAGCCGTAAAGAAATCCGTACATTCGTGGAATTTACATTTTATTCCCAAGTTGGGGAGACAGGCAATAAACAAAGAAGCCAAATACATAATCACTAAGGATTATAGAGACAAAATAAGCAGGACAGGGTAGAACTCAGTTAACCAAGAGTTATATACAGATTCCGAAAAAAACATAGTTGTAGTTGGACACAATACCTTTATTTTATATTTTATTAGCTGTTGATGGACCTTTATTTATTTATATGTGGTGCTGAGAATCAAACCCAGTGCCTCACACATGCTAGGCAAGCGCTCTGCCACTGAGCCACAACCCCAGCCCCTATTTATTTATTTTTAAATATTTATGTTTTAGTTATAGTTGGACGCAATATATATATATATTTTAATGTGGTGCTGAGGATCCAACCCAGGGCCTCATGCATGCTAGGCAAGTGCTCTACCTCTGAGCCACAACCCCAGCCCCGTATTTTATTTATTTATTTTTATGTGGTGCCGAGGATCAAATTCAGGGCCTTGCCCATACTAGACCAGTGCTCTACCGCTGAGCCACAACCCCAGCCCCAGAAAGAACATTTTTGATCTTACATTTTTCATTTTTGCCACGGCTATTAGAAATCTGGAGACTCTGTAATGTTATGTTCTGATGACATTTTGTCATTAGTCAGTGCATTGTATAAAATGGATATGGCAAATTTTTAACCAGATCCTTCAAATATATATCCTTTTGTGTGGTTTATACACAATCTTATCAGTAATATTTATTTATTTATTTATCTATCTATTTATTTATTTATTTTGGGGGGAATATCAGGGATTGGACCCAGGGGTACTCAGCCACTGAGTCATATCCCCAATCATTTTTTGTATTTTATTTTGAGACAGGGTCTTGTTAAATTACTAAGGGCCTCTCTAAATTGCCGAGGCTGGCTTTAAACCTGTGATATTTTTGCCTCAGCCCCCCGAGCCGCTGGGATTACAGTCATGCACCAAGGAACCTGGCTTAGTAGAATTTTAATGAAATTAGGAACAAAGAATTTCTTGAGTATCATGTTGTCTTAGTTCTTTAGGATTTTTTTGTTTGTTTGTTTTTGGTACTTGGAATTGAACCTAAGAGTACTGTTCCTCTAAGCTACATCCCCAGACATTTTTATATTTTATTTTGAGACAGGGTCACATCAAGTTGCCCAGGCTGGCCTCGAATTTGATTTAACATGGTGTATATTACTCCAAAACAAGTGGGAGATTCTAGTTGGGAAAGGACAAACTGTTTCCTTTTGAGTTTGTCTCATGATTTCTTGCTATTCAAAACCATTGAAACCTCATTTCTAAAATAATAAAACAGAAAAGAAAAACCTTGGCTTTCCCTGTAGACTCTAAAATGTGAGATAACATTAAAAAAAAAAAAGTGCAAATGTAATCTTGAACCTGGCATGGTGGCCTGTGTTTGTAGCTTTTAAGAAGTTGGAGACTAGCCTCACTATATTAAAAAAAAGAAGGAGGAAGATGACCTTGAAAGATTAGCTCCAAAAGCAGAGGCATGGGGAGGGAGGCTGTTTGCAGGGGGCAGTGCAGTAAGCATCTGTACAAGAAGGACTTTAACAAGTTTTGGCAGAGCCACAGTTCACAGTCATTTCTTTTCTTTCTTTTTTTTTTTTAAGTTGTTGATGGACTTTTATTTTTATTTATTTATATGTGGTTCTGAAAATTAAACCCAGGGCCTCACACATGCTAGGCAAGTGCTCTACCCCTGGGCCACAACCCCAGCCCTCACAGTCATTTCTTTCTTTTTTTTTTTTTTTTTTTTTTTTTACTTTTTTTGGTACCAGGGATTGAACTCAGGGGCACTGAACCATTGAGCCACATCCCCAGCTCTATTTTGTATTTTTATTTAGAGACAGGGTCCCTCGAAGTTGCTTAGCACCTCACTTTTGCTGAGACTGGTTTTGAACTTTCGATCCTCCTGCCTCAGCCTCCCCAGCCCCTGGGATTACAGGCATGCACCACTATGCCCGGCTCACAGTCATTTCTTGAAGAGCATAATTTACTAGGAAACACTGAAATTGTAGCCAGACAGCTAATAAGGACATTTAGTTCTATTAAGTCTATTACCATTATTATTAATTACTTAATTATTAATTATTATTATTAATTACTTAATAATTAATTATTAATTATTATTATTACCAATATTATTAAGTCTATTACCATCTTTTTGAAAGTAAGCATTTTAGTGATGCCAAAAGTATAAGTGTTCCAGCAAGTGAAAAATGTGAAGCTTAACTCAAAAGAAAGCAAGTGTGAAAGAGACTCCAGATGAGGGGCCACCCAAATTCATAGAATCTGTTCTAAAACAGAAAGATAGCCAGGTGTGGTGGCACATGCTGATAATCCTAGGCTGGGTCAGAAGGATCTCAAGTTCCAGGCCAGCCTCAGTAAATTTGGAGAGACCGTGTGTCAAAAAGCTGGAGATGTGGCTTAATGGAATCATGGCCCTGGGTGCAATCTCTAGTATCTGCTCCCCGCCCCCCCCCCCCCCACACACACACATACACACAAGGGGCAGGGAATAAAACCAACTTTTCTAAAAAAGGGAGATGTTCATTGTTGATACACTAGAACACTACAGGACAGGACTGTTGTTGATACTAATATTCAAATGAGTCCAAAGAAGAAGAAAAATGTCAAGCCTTCAAGTTTTAAGGTTGGAATAGTCCAAGTTATCAGAGGATGAGATAAATCACTTCTGGCTATGAGTAAAGAACAAAAGGCTATACTGGAGACTGAATCAGAATGGGTTTATGAGAAGAAAGAACAGTCTGATGCCCAGATTCTGCCAAATGCAAAACTCATTTTTAAGGTAGAATTACTGAATGATGATTGAAATAGCAGCATTTCAGATCTAAAGACAGCACCAGTGATAAAACTTGGCCCTAAAATTTATATAGGTAATTAGAACTTGTTACTTTCATAAAGAAAGGGTCACCTAGAAAATTCAAGGAGTTAAAATTTGTTTACTGGATCCCAACTTTTGAGAAATGTAATCCCTTATAAATTCCTGAAGTGTAATATATTTTACTGTAGCTTTGTAAAATATTGATTAAGAAGAACTGTTTTTCTTTTATCTCATGCTGTGAGCTAAGAGGCTGAATAAAAATTTCTCTACTGTTAAAAAAAGACTAGCTCCATTCCTCATGCACACATATATTTTTATTGAAGAGGAGCTCCTGCTCCTTACAGCATCAGGTGATATAAGTAAACATTTGATTTGCTGAGAGTTAAAAGATTTACAGAACATATTTGTTTAATCACTCGACTAATATTTTATTATTTACTTATTTAACACTGGAGATTGAACACCAGGGCATTCTACCAGTGAGCTCAATTCCCACCCCTTATTATTTTTTATTTTAAATTTTGAGACAGGATCTCACTAGGTTTCCTGGGCTGTCCTCAAACTTTCAATCCTTATGCTTCAGCTTTCTGGGTTTATGGAATTAAAAGCATGCACAACCGTGCCCAGTGGTATTTTTGTTAAGAGAGAGAGAGAGAATTTTTTAGTATTTATTTTTTAGTTCTTGGCGGACACAACATCTTTGTTTGTATGTGGTGCTGAGGATCGAACCCGGGTGCTACAGCTTGAGCCACATCCCCAGCCCCGCCCAGTGCTATTTTTAAATGAAAATTCACAAGGTCAAATTTTAAACAGAATCATATCAGGAAATGCACTTAGGGTAGTTATTTTTCTGATTGAAATTAAAAGAAGACACAGTTCAGGGACTAGGGGACGGTGCTCAGTGATAGAGTAACTGCCTAGCATGCCAAGGTCCTGGGTTCTATCTTTGATACTATCCAGAAAAAAGTCACAGTTCAATAAAGTAATTGTATAAACAAGTAGTTCACAAATGAATGGAATGATATATACTGAAATACCACTGTGGCATCTATACACTGACAAACACAGCAGGGGCTGCCGGGTTGCAAGGTTTAATGCAACTCTTCACCATTAACTAGAACTTTATTTATAAAATAATTTGATTTCAAAAATTAGTTATAAGGGGCTGGGGTTGTGGCTGGGGCTGGGGTTATGGCTCAGCGGTAGAGCACTTGCCTAGCACATGCGAGGCCCTGGGTTCGATCCTCAGCGCCACATAAAAATAAATAAATAAAATAAAGATATTGTATACAACTACAATTTAAAAAAGGAAGAAATGTTTTAAAAAATTAGATATAAGCCTCTAACAGTCTCCCTTTTGTGTGATTTTTAATCCTAGATGGCGTACGGATGAAAACTATGGTATTTTTTGTGATACCATTTATTTTTGTTTCATTTTTTATTTTATTAATAACTTGTCTGCTTTTGTATAAACAGAAAGCTGTACTGAAAAAGGTAAGTTGTGTAACATTATAATGTTTAGATTGAGACAGTAGATAACAAAAAAAGTCCTTTGTTTTTAACTGGTGGGCCTACATTTTATAACTTTGCCTCCTCACTGTGGGTACACAATTGATGCTGTATAGATTATGATGTCTTCAGAAAAATACAGTAATTCCAAAAATTGACCTAAAAGGCTACATTTTGGAATTTGGTGTGGTGTTAGTTTTATCAAAATAGGAGAATCATGTTCAGAATATGAAATACTATTTACTTCTAGATTAGTGAACATTGAAAGAGTTACAGGGAAAACAAAGGATTGGGAGAAAGTAGAGTGATGGAAAATGGTCATAGAGTGAAGTACACTACTAGTGTGGGTCTAGGTAGGAGACGTGTCAAAATGATAAAACATGCAGCCTGCCCTTGGAACTCTTGCACTAGTAGGAGGAGGCAAAATCCATGCAAAAACATAACCTGTGATACTACTTTTTTTTTTTCGTAGTGAGAATCAAACCCAGGGGTGCTTTACTAATGGGTTCTATCTTCATTCCTTTTTGGCGGGGAGAGAGAGGGCACCAGGGATTGAACTCGGGGGCACTTGACCACTGAGTTTTTTTTTTTTTTTTAGTTGTAGATGGACACAATGCCTTTATTTTGTTTATTTATTTTTTTTATGTGGTGCTGAGGATAGAACCCAGTGCCTCACACGTTAGGCGAGCGCTCTACCACTGAGCCACAACCCCAGTCCCCTATTTTGTATTTTCTTTACAGACAGAGTCTCATTGAGTTGCTTAGCACTTCTTTAAATTGCTGAGGCTGGCTTTGAACTCACGATCCTCCTGCATCAGCCTCCTAAGCCACTGTGATTACAGGCCACCATGCCCGTCTTCAGTCCTTTTTTTTTTTAAAACTATTTTATTTTACTTTATTTTTTATTTTGAGACAGGGTCTAAGTTGTAGAGGTTCTTTGATAAATTGCTAAGAACTTGCAATCTTCTTGCCTCAGGCTCCCTAGTTGCTGGGATTACAGGTGTGAGCCACCAGGCCCAGACTCTGAGATGACTTTAAATAATTGCTATTTGAGTTGGACTGATAATGTTATAAAATTTCAGAAGAGGAGGGGATCACTATGGGTTGGTGGGCTTTAAGGAGAAGTTGTAAATTGAAGGGAAAAAAATCTTAATACTATGAGTGTGCATGAAATGCTTCACTTTGTCTGCTGAATGCTTTGTTTTTTTTTTCTCTGAATTATTGATGATTTATTAATAACAGAGCTCTTTCTAAATTTCAGATTTTTCTCACAAAAAAAGAAGCTTTTTCTCATCAAGAGACACTATGCTGACTTACCAATTTCTAGTTATATGGCTGAAGGTTAAAATGAGTTTTATTAAATGGAACTTCAAATGTTGATTACATGTTACTGTAAAACTTTGTTGCATCTAAATAAGTTTTAGAGTACTGAAACCCTCAGCTAGTAGTAAATTTACTGGATTTTATGAAGTTTTTGTTTTCCTCATAAATCTGTAGTGATAGTGATGCACATAGAGAAGTCAAGGGATAGGTGAAATTTCTATTCAATGATGTATTAATAAAGTGATGTGATTTTCCAACTTGCCCTGAGTCTGGAGATATTACAGAGTTTTGAAAAATGAGGTTGTTGTGTGTTTTTTTTGTTGTTGTTGTTGGTTTTTTTTTTTTTTACTTGTTTTAAATTGCACTCTGGACAAAAGTATTCACCATTAATAAGATCATTTGGCTTTAAAAGTAACTTGAGAAGAGGACCATTTGGAAGCAAAAAGTTTTAAATACATTCATAGTCCTAAGTATGTGCTTCATATTTTATGAAAGAAAAAAGTGGGAAGAATGCAGTGCTTTAAGGCTGAAAATAAAGAAATGGCTAGGGATCATATTTGAGAAATTCAGAGGTCATAAACTACAAGAAAAAGCTTGGGAATTTCCCATACTAAGAGCAGACAGCCTTTCTTAATTTCAGACGGTGTGGGATTTTTGTTTGTGTTTTGTTTTGGTTTGGTTCAAAGACCAAAAGGCAAAAGCCTGTGAAATTGGTAAGAATCCTTTTAAAAGTACACACAAACTTCAGAGTCTACCTCAGTGTAGACTACCGAGGTGTAGATAGTTGCTTTAAAATTTAGGGAATAATGGACTACAGATTACAATCAAGAGCCAGGTTTGGGGGCTAGGGTTGTAGCTCAGTGGTAAAGCACTTGCCTAGGACGTGTGAGGCACTGGGTTTGATCTTCAGTACCACATTAGAAAATAAATAAATAAATAAGTAAAATGAAGGTATTGTGTCCATCTAAAACCAAAAAAAAAAAAAAAAAGAGCCAGGTTTTAGTTAGGACTATTTTCTATTTAATATTATTCAGAGTAGAGTAGGCATCACCTGGGAGCTTATTAAAAACTCTCCAACTAAGATTTACTCAGCAATCTACATTTTAACTACATCCTCCAGTGATTCATTTGCACATTCAACTTGAAAAACATGGATATATAATAGTATTTTAGAATGAAAATTCCTAAAATAATTTAATGGAGAGATAAGCTCATAAGCAGGGCAACAATTGTGAATATCATTGCCATTGATCATCTCTAAAAGGGAAAAATAACTAAAACGGAAGTGTAAACTAACTACTATCTTGTAATCAATGATATAATGCGCCACTCTTTCTGTAAGTAGACCTGTCATTATTAAACATTAAAATCCCTATGGTAATATGAATTAAGATATAATATGATAGACAATTGCTGTTAAACCAGGGCTTGCCAAAATTGTTGTTGGTATGCTTAGGGAATATTGGGGAGGAGAAAGGGATGTGGAGGAGAGAGGTCAAAGTCAAGCAGGGAAATGGCAGGCAACTCCATTCTGGGGTGCTGAGTGGGTTTTGGAGAGCTAGCATTCTAATTCCCCTGTTCAGGGCATGCATAACAGGCCTTTCTCATCAGAGGATTTCTGGAATGACTGACATAATCCTAGAAGTCCCAAACAGCATTGCTCTCAACAAATTGGATGTGAGAATCAATATCCATTGAATCTTAGAAAAGGTTCCCTGGAATTCCTGACCTGCTAGCCTGTGTAGGTTTACTAACCTTGCAATAATGTGAACCCAAACTTAATGAAGTTGAATTTTGTGAACTGCCTTTTTTATTGCATTATGATGGAATTTTAAGAAATTGAATTTTTCCCAAATGCTAGGTATACAGACAGTGCCCTAGGTCATAGTCCTAAGTCATCTGTCTTCTGCACCTGGGGCTGCTTCAGCCCTTCACTTGGTACCCTTCTCCTAAGATCTCCCAGATCCATCAACTAAAGTATAACACCTATTATAGCAGGAGGAGTCCTTCAGAACCTTACTCCAGGGCTGAGGTGAGCAAGGATAGTTTCATGGGTTATGTGTCCTGTGTAATTACAAAGGACCCCATGGTTGGAATAGCCCCAAACATGGTTTAATGATTTGCCATGTTGAAATTCTTAATAATGTTTGAAGAGAAGGCCCCATATTGCTTTCTCTACTCTGCCCTGCTAATTATGTAGCCACCCCTGAGAGCATCAGTTCTGATTAGACTATTTAAACTATACCATTAAAATGTGAACATCACCCATATTTTTTATATTGATAAATTAGAGATTGTAAACTTAGAAATCACTCTGATCATTTCATTCATTCTTCCATTCATCAGTCCATCTTAAATCCTATTCAACATTTATTACACATAGGCCATAATTCAGATACTCTGCTAGTGTAAACATATAGCTATCCAGACTGAGGGTCATCTGCATGAAGGGGAGAGAAGTGACATTTATCACATCTGCTATGAGTCAATTCTGTGTTAGGTGCTTTATATATGCTATTGTTATGCACCACATAATGACATTTCAGTCAATGATAGACCACATATATGATGGTGCTACCATAAGATTATATCACCTAGTGATATTGAAGCCATCTTAGTTTGTGTAAATGCACTCTATGATGATCATACTACAAAACAAATAACCTGAGGATTAATTTCTCAGAAAGTATTATTCCCTTTGTTTACTGACACATGACTGTATTTTAATGATCTTTTGATTCTTACTGCAATCAGAGTGGTGTTTAGTTCTCATTATAAATGAAGAAAAGCGCAGGTTAAAAATTTTGTCTTGGACTGGGGATATGGCTCAAGCGATAGCGCGCTCGCCTGGCATACGCGGGGCACTGGGTTCGATTTTCAGCACCACATTAAAAAAAATAAAATAAAGATGTTGTGTCCACCGAAAACTAAAAAATAAATATTAAAAAAAAATTCTTTCTCTCTCTCTCTTTAAAATTTTTTTTTGTCTAAAGTGGAACTAGAATGGGAATTCATTATTATTTTCTTTTTTTAAAATATTTTTAAACATTTATTATATTTTTAGGTGTATATGGACACAACACAAGGCCTTTATTTTATTTTTTTTTTGAAGAAGGAAAGCCTTATTTTATTTTCTCAAATAGGTAGCAAGTAATTAATATATGAATACAATAAACATATCTCAAAAAAGAATGATACAACTTTTATTTTCCATAGATTTTAAAGATACTTTTGCTACACAGTTTATGTATTCTTATGAGATTATATTTTACCATTTTTATGAAGTTTAATCTTGTACAATTTTAAGGTGATATGTTTGGTAGTGTATCTATAACCTTTAAAAAGTTTAGAGTTTTGGAATGTACAGTATATGAGGTAAAATCAAGATTACATTAAAAATTGTTTTCTCCTCTGCACTAATTTTGCAGTGAGGCTCAAATGGCAAGTACACTATTAAATGACATTTACTATCAAAAATAGGAGTTCATTTGAATTACTATGAAAAACATAAGCCACTGTAACTTGTCACAGTGGCACATTTTACCATTTTAGACATTCAACTATATAGAAATCTCTGGGCTCTTACACTCAAACTCATTTGTACTGCCAAATGTGGCACTTTAAAGAATAAGTTTCTAGAAAACAATCGCAATCGCTGTTGTTTTGGGGGAAGGTTATCACCCTATACATAAGAGATTAAATATAATGTAAACATACAGTATATTATAGTGACAGATCATTCTTACCACTCGGAAAGGCCAAGTTTATCCGTTTCTTTTTTGAACAAAGGTTAATGTTTTTTTTTCTACAGCACAGATCATTTGACATAAAACAATTACAATACATGCCCATTCTATTAAGGGAAATTCTTCAGAGATCTTCAAAGCACAAAACATATGTTCCTTTTTTCCAAGACTGACAGAAGTGCTTAGTTATCACTAAAATGCTAACTTCAGCAACTAAAAATTAGTGATTCACTATCCTAAAATTCAAATAATAAATTAAAAAAAGCTAGTTACAGGTGTTTTACAGATAACAGATGTGATAAAACAAGAATTTTAGATAGTTTCATTACAAACTGTATTATTACTGGCAGTCGTCAACATCTAAGCAAGATGTACAATGTGATACTCGACAAGATTCAATCTGATCATCCAATAACTCACAATGCCTTTATTTTTATGTGGTGCTGAGGATCGAACCTGTGTCCCTCCCGTGCTAGGCGAGTGCTCTACCGCTGAGCCAAAATCCCAGCCCTCATTATTATTTTCATCCTTGTAATAGTCCTAAGACATTCTTTCTAAAAAGAAATTATTTGAAAAAGCACTTCGAGATTAGTGACCTGATGATCTCTGGATTCTGTTTGCCATAAGAATAACCGTAATAATTAAACAAGAAAACAACCAACTATTTAAATTCTGTGGAAATTGTTCCAAAAGTTTCCATTAAATAGAGGAAAATTTATTCAAGAAAATCTATTGAATCTTAGTAAGAACAGCTAGAGTTTATGACATTTGAACCATAAACTATTCTCCCCACCTCATCCAGCTCAGTGAAATGGAACCTACTCTAGGTAACTGTAGCCAATAGCACAGGGCTCCATCTTTTCCCAGCTTTCAATATAAGGGTATGGTTTCTTTCCAGAAGGATTGGTTACCAACTTTCCTTATACTTTCTAGCTCTATACTGCAGAAGCTCTATTCCAGGAAGAGAGGTCTGGCCTTTACCCACATATCACTTGTAGGACAGACAGTTTATCCCATGCATAGCAGGCCAAGAAAACTGGACCCCAATAACCGTCACCTCAGCTTGCTTGTAGGTAGAAGCTACACCCTCAGAAGAAAGGAAAAGCTAAGAAGACCAGGGATTCATTCCATGTCCATAGTCCTGCCTGTAAGAGGTACCACTATAGATTCCTGCCCCTATTCACAGAACAATAATACAGAGTTTCTGCCAATGTGGAGATGAAGCCATAAGAACAGAAAGCTTTGTAGCTCTCCTTAAGGGAACTGACATTTTTTTTTTCAGATAGAGAATGGGAAAGTTCAAGTCTAAGGGCCATATTTAGAAAAAGCAGATCTTTCTAGTGAACAGTTAGGAGGAAATTGGTATTCTCAAGACAGCAAATGAGAAAAAAAAAAAAAAGATCAAGTTAAAAGAGAATGCAGCTAAGAAAAGCCACCTTGATATTGGTAGTAAACCTCAACGACAGGTCTCAAAGACTGTCCTAACAGTGGGACAGCATTTAATAGTACTACACTGTGGAAGAATTTATGCTCCAGGTCATTGTGGAAAACAGTGGAGTAAACAACTAATAATTAGTGTAGGCTAACAACTGGGTATGAGGCAGGCAAACCAGAAACTTAACAGGGAGATCATAGAAAAAAGAGTGTTTTAGTCAGCTGTTTTGCTACTGTGACCAAAATATCTGATAAGAATAACATAGAGGAGGTAAAGTTTATCTGGGGCTCACAATTTCAGAGGTCCCAGTCCATAGATGGCTGATTCCATTGCTCTGAGCCCAAAGCGAGGCAGAACATCATGGCAGAAAGATGTGACAGAGGAAAGCAACTCAGGACACGACAATAAAGAAGGGACGGGGGGAGAGAAATAGAGAGAGAGGGAGGGCTCTATTCACCAGGGACAAAATATAAACCCCAAAGGCACACCTCCAATGACCCACCTCCTCTAGCCATACCCCACCTGCCTTCAGTTACCACCCAGTTAATCCCTATCAGTGGATTAATCCACTGACTGGGTTACAACTCTCATTATCTAATTATTTCACCTCTGAACCTTCTTTCACTGACTCACACATGAGCTTTGGGGGGACACCTCAAGTCTAAACCATAAAGCAGAGTAAAAGAGAGCTGAGGGTATAGCTTAGTGGTAGAGCACTTGTCTAGCATGTGCAAGGCCCTAGGTTCAATTCCCAAAGACAGAGAAAAAGAGAGAGATGGGGAAGGAGAGGTCAGAGCAAGCTCAAGGCTGTGCCCTCTGAAGAGCAACATTGGAGGCTACACTTAGGGGAAGGAATGTACTTTATTAAAAAACTAATCAAGTACCTAAACAAATAAACAACAAACATTGAGGGGATCAGAATAACTATAATATATTATCTAAAATGTCTGATTTTCAAAAGAAAACTATAAAATATGCAAAGAAACAGGAAAATGTGACCCATACACAGAAAAAACAGGCAAAAGAAACGACAGCTGCCTTTGAGGGATTCTGATGTTGGATTTAATAGACACAGACTTCACTGCAGCCATTATAAATATGTTTTAAAAAAATAGATGAAGGCTTCCTTTCTTTTTTATTTTTATTTTTTTAAAGAGAGAGAGAGAGAATTTTTTTAATATTTATTTTTTAGTTTTCGGCGGACACAACATCTTTGTTTGTATGTGGTGCTGAGGATCCAACCCAGCGGCCCTCGCATGCCAGGCGAGCACGCTACCTCTTGAGCCACATCCCCAGCCCCAATAACACATTTTAATATCATAAGGATAGCCATCCCTCTTCTTTCTTGGAAATCTCTCTCTCTTTCTCTCTCTCTCTCTC
Organism: Marmota monax; assembly: GCF_021218885.2. Lineage (NCBI taxonomy): Eukaryota > Metazoa > Chordata > Mammalia > Rodentia > Sciuridae > Marmota > Marmota monax. Next base: position 12,801,981 of record NW_026694552.1, on the reverse strand, counting down.
TCTCTCTCTCTCTCTCTCTCGTTGTTTTTTTTTTTTTTTTTGTGTGTGTGTGTGTGTGCAATACTGGGGATTGAACCCAGGGGTGCACTTATTATATTTTTTTTCTGCATATATTTTAGAATTCGCTTGTTTCATTCTCTACCCCAATTCTACTGGTATTTATTTATTGATATTCATTGTAATTATAGAACAATTTGGTCTAAAACTGTGTTTTCCTACCTAAGAAAATGGGTGCCTTCCCATTTTGTTAAGTCCTAGATTGTGTTTTTCAGTTGCATTTCAAAGTTGTTAAACAGACATTGCATGGTTCTTGTTAAACTTATTCCTAATTATCTGCTTGTAGCTTTTGTAAATGGTATCTTTTTTTCCCATTATAAATGTAACTGTCTGTTAATATATAAGAACTATCTCTCTCTCTCTCTCTCTCTCTCTCTCTCTGTGTTATATATATATATATATATATATATATATATATATATATATATATATATATATGCTATTTTGGATCTTTGATTCTTTCATATTATTTTAGGATTTTTTTCTAGTTCTGGGAAGAATGTTATTGGTATTTGGATGGGGATTGCCTTGAATCTGTAGATTGCTTTTGGCAATATGGCCATTTTAACAATATTAATTCTGCCAATCCATGAACAAAGGCTGTTTTTCTTTTGTATAGTGTCTTCTGTTTCTTTCTTCAGTGTTGTATAATTTTCATTGTAGAGGTCTTTCACTCCCTTGATTGATTTTATTCCTAAATATTTCTTTTGAAACTGTCGTGAATGGATTTTTTCCTAATTTCTTTCTCAGCAGGTTCCTTATTGGTGTATAGAAAAGCTACTGATTTTTGTATGTTGATTTTGTATCATGTTACTGTGTTGAATTTATTTATAAGGCCTAAAAGTCATTTGGTGGAGTCTTTAAGATCTTTAAAGTACAGGATAATAAGGGATTATTTGACTTCTTCCATTCTTATTTGTATACTTTTCAATTCCTCCTCTTTCCTAAGAGCTCTGGCTAAATTCCAAGTACTATTATGAAAATAGGAGTGGTGAGAATGGATATTCTTGTCTTTTTCCTGATTATAGAGAAAATGCTTTCAGTTTTCCCCCATTCAATGTGATGTTGGCTATGGGTTTTTCATATGTAGTCTTTATTATGTTGAAGTAAGATACTTCTATATCTAGTTTCTTTAGGGCTTTTTAATAGGAACAGGTGTTGAATTTTGTCGAGGCTTTTTCTGCACCTATTGAGATGATCATATGATTTTTATCCTTCATTCTGTTGATGTCATGCATTATGTTTATTGATTTGTATATGTTGGACCATCCTTGTATCCATGGAATGAAATCAGCTTGATCAGATGTATGATCTTTTGTGTGCTGAAGAATTTGGTTTGCAAGTATTTTACTGAAGATTTTTACATCTATGTTCATCAAAGTTGTTGATCTGTATTTTTTTTTCTTTTGTTGTTTTTCCGTCCCTATCTGATTTTGATATAGGGTAACACTGACTTCAGAGGATGAGTTTGGAAGCATTCCTTCTCTTTCCATTTCATGAAATAGAGGAGTATTGAAGTTAATTTTTCTTTGAAGGTCTGGTAAAATTCAGCAGTGAATCCATCTGGTCCTGGGCTTTTTGTGGTTGAGAGACTTTTTATTACTGTTTAAATCTTGTGGTTGGATATGTTTAGTTTTTTTAATATCCTCTTGGTTCAATTTTTGTAGATTTTTTGTGTCTAAAAATTTGTCCATTTCTTCTAGATATTCCAACTTATTGGAATATAAATTTTCAAAGTAGTCCCTAATAATCCCTTGGGTTTTAGTGGTATCTATTGTAATACCCCATTTTCATCTCTAATTTTATTTAATTTGGGTCTTCTCTCTTTTTTTTGATTAGATGAACTAAGAGCTTTTCAATCTTGTTTATCTTTTCAAAGAATAAACTCTTTGTTTCATTGATATTCCACACCATTCTTTTGGTTTCTATTTCATTATTTTCAGCTTTGAACTTTATTATTTCTTTCCTTCTACTGGTTTGGATTTGGTTTATTCTTGCCTCCTTAAGAACTTGAGATACTTCATTAGGTTATTTATTTGAAATGTAATTTTCAAACAAATAATTTATAGCTCTGAGTTTTTAGTACTTACAGCTATAAACTTCCCTCTTAGAACTTTCTTCACTGTATTCCATAGATTCTGGTATGTTGTATTCACATTTTCATTTGGTTCTAGGAGGTTGTTTATATATTTTTTAATCTCACCATTGTATTCAATTCTCAAAGTATATAGTAATTGTTTTCTTGAATTCTCTAGATATAAACTTATCTCATAAGCAAATAATGTAGACATTGCCTCCATGACTGTATTTTTTATTTTTTTCAGAACTGAGGATTGAGCTGAGGGGCCCTTTACTACTGAGCTCCATCCCTAGTCTTTTTGATTTTTAATTTTGAGACATGGTTTCCTTAAGTTGCCCAGGCAGGCCTCAAACTAAAGATCCTCCTACCTTAACCTCTTGGGTAGAGTTCACTGGGATCACAGGAATGCACCGCCAGGCCTGGCCATCACTTACTTTTTAAAACAAACTTAAAATCTATAATAGTTTTAGATTCACAAAAAAATGCAAGGGTGATATGCAGAGTTCCCATATATCTCACACATTATTCTTTACTAAAGTCCATACATTCAGACCTCCTTAGTTTTTTTTTTTTTTTTTTATTAGCTACACATGACATTACAATGATCTTGGCAATTCATACATATGAATCAATTGGGGTATAATTTCTTATTTTTCTGATTGTACAGATTGCAGAATCACACTGGTCATAGAGTCACCTATATACATACAGCAATCATAATGTCTCTTCTATTCTGCTGCCCTTCCTATCCCCCTACTCCTCCCCTCCCCTCCCCTCACTTCTCTCTACCCAATCTAATGTGACACACTTCTTTTTTTTTTCTCCTCACAACATCATACATGTATTCTGTATAACGATGAGGGTCTCCTTCCATCTTCCGTGCAACTCCCCTTCTCCCTCCTTTTCCCTCCCACCTCCCTTCCCTATTTAGTGGTAATCTTCTTCTCATGCTCTTCCTCCCTATTCCATTTTGAGTCACCCCCCCTTATATCAGAGAAGACATTCAGCATTTTTTTTTAGGGATTGGCTAACTTCACTTAGCATAATCTGCTCTAATGCCATCCTTTTCCCTGCAAATTCCATGATCTTGTTATTTTTTAGTGCTGAGTAATATTCCATTGTGTATAAATGCCACATTTTTTTTAATCCATTCATCTATTGAAGGGCATCTAGGTTGGTTCCACAGTCTAGCTATTGTGAATTGTGCTGCTGTAAACATTGATGTGGCTGTGTCCCTGTAGTATGCTCTTTTTACAGACCTCCTTAGTTTTTACCTACCATTTCTCTGACCCAAGAACCCATGTAGAGTAAAATATTACATTGTTTAATTGTGCTTCTTTAGGCTTCTCTTGATTCTTTCAGTTTCTCAGACTTTCTTTGCTTTTGATGGCCTTGACAATGTTGGAGAGTACTGCTCAGGAATTTTACAGAATGTGCCTCAGTTAGGATTTGTATTTTTTCCCCTCATGATCAGTCTGGTGATATGTTTTTTTGGGGGGGAGGAAGACCATAAGGGTAAAGTGGCATTTCCATTACACCATATCAAAGCTCCACACTACCAGCATCACTAGATCACTAGTCACTGTTGATATTGATGATATATATAAAGGTGAAATTCACTGTGGTATATTCATATAGGTTCATAGCTAATTTGATTAATTTATTTTGGTGCTGGGGCTGGGGCTGTAGCTCAGAGGTTGAACGCTTCTTGCCTAGCAAGCATGAAGTACTGTGTTCGATCCTTAGCACCACATAAAAATAAAATAAAGGTATTGTGTTCACCTAAAACTAAAAAATAAATGTTAAAAATTTTGGGGGGGAGTTCTGGGAGTCAAACCCAGGGCCTCATGCATGATAGACAAGCACTCTACCACTGAGCCACATTGGCAGCCCCAATTTGGTCAATTTTATTCAAAAGTTCCTTCCTTTTCCCAGTCCTCCTCCCTCTCCTTCTATCCCCTTCCTCTACTCCTCTTATCTCCCTTGTGGCTCTTATTGTTGTATTTTGACCATTTGAAATTCTTTTCTGTCTCCCTTTGACATATTCCCATCATTATAGGGCTTCCCTCCACCCACAGTATTTCCTCTTCCGTGTTTCTTCCCTAAATCTTTGAATTAATCATTTCTCTGAGGAATCTGGTCCCTTTTATTAGAAAGGAGTATTAGAAACCAAGATCTGGCCACTAGATGTATTTGTTGCTACCTGCTTATTTCTTTTAGGTTTTTGAGGATATCATTTATTTTGGGCCCTTTCAGATAATAGCACAAAGAAATAGATGCATGTATACTCATTAGTGTACATACACAAATATTTCTATATTCAACCATCCATGTGTATAAAGGTTAAACACACAATCGTATTGATATATACCCAACAGTAACCTCTCACCCCATGGATCATTGTTACCTTTCATTTTGTTTATCTGCTGCTTCCCATTCCAACCATGAGGAACCTGTCTTCCACCATTTGCCATCTACCTGATTGTTCAAATACAAACGGTGGTGTCAGCATTAAGAACCCGTACCCCTATGAGAACAACATCATTGGCTAGAGTGCTCATGACAGTTTATTTTACAGACTCCACTCATTTCTAGTTACTTAGGTCAGCCATGTTATTCACCACTCTCTTCAGTGAGATTATTTCCTACATTTATAATACAGACATTGTGTTGTCACATTCTGCATTCCATTTGAGATTCCCCTGACCTAAATGATTTCTTTAAATGTGCAAATATTAAGGTTCATACTTTGTGCTGTACAATTCTATAAATTTTGACAAATATATAGGGTCATGTATTTACCCAACAAACTTATAAGAAATAGTTTCACTGCCCTAAAAATTCTCCTGTCTGTCACCTATTGAATCCTCATCCCATTCCCTCTGGATTCCTGGCAATTGATGATATTTTTACTCCATGGTTTTACCTTTTCTAGAATGTCACATAAGTGAAATCATGTCATATGTATCATTTTTCAGACTAGCTTATTTCACTTAACATGGTGCATTTAAGTTTTACCCATGTCTTTTTATGGTTTGATAGTTCTTTTTTTTTTTTTTTTTTTTTTTTTTACTGCTGAATAATGTTCCATTATGTTGATCCACAAGTGAATTTACCCATTCAGCTCATGAAGAATACTTGGTTGTTTCCAGGTAGATTTTTTCCCCCCACATATGAATAATGCTGCTATGAAATTTGCATGCAGGTTTTTGTGTGGGCATAAGTTTTTGCATTAGTTGGGTAAACACCTGTGAACATCCTTGTTAGATCATATGTTAAGACTGTGTTTAGTTTTATTAGGAATTGTTAAACTTATTTCCAGAGTAGCTGTACCATTTTGCATCCTCATCAGCAATGAATGAGTGTTCCTGATGATCTGCGTCCTCACAAGCAGTTGGTATTGTCAGATTTTTGTATTTGGATAATTCTCATAAGTACGTAGTAGTGTTTCACTGTTTTAATTTCATTAGTGTACTTTTTAAATTGGGATACTATATTTATACATAATAATGAAATTAGTTGGTACATATTTGTTCATGCACATGATACAATCATGTAATTTGGTCAATATCATTCCCCAGTATTTCTCCTTTCCCGCTCCTCTTCCCTCCCCCTGGTCTCTTCCCTTTACTCTACTAGTCTTTCCTTTTCCTTTCATGAGATGGCCCCATTCCCTTTTTCATCACTATCAAGTTATCACTTCTATATTTCCATTTCTTGTAGCATTTATTTACTATGCTTTTTATTACCATAATTTCCACAGCTGCCTTATAATTAATTCTATGTTTAATAGATTCAGTGCTTACCAGAACTTTTTGCTGCTCTTTATTTAATTAGTTCTTGGTTTGCTCAATTAATCCTCTAGTACTTTTTTTCCCCCCATAAAGGACTCATTCCTTGATTTCATGTGTATTTGAAGATATTTGTCTAATTACTCTATTTTCCTTTTCTGTATCACTTAGTGCTTCAATGTAAAAATTTAAGGTTAGCCTGATAAAGACCCCCTCTGTTAGGGAGAACTTAGGCAACACTATTTTGAAACATACCCTCCGTGTTAGAAAAACTGTCACCGCAGGGTCATTCTGACCCAGAACGATGGTCAACCTGACCTAAAAGGCAGATAATACTCTGTAACAGGAATTGTTATCTGGGAGTGAAATCTTGAGAAACACCGTGTTCCACATGGAACAGTGACCACCACAAAGAGATGACCACAAGGACATTTTTCTGACAATCAATACTCTAGCAATGGCCAAACTACAAAAATTCCCGCACCCCTTCACTCCCCTATAATTTTCCTAGGCTGTAAGCTCCAGTCCCATTGGGATCTTCTCTGCAGGTTTGCCCCGAATAAACAGCTATATTACTGTTGAGTCTCTCTTCTCTTTTTATTTCCTTCATTCAGTTGTTTCCTTACATCCTCCTTCATGTTTGTTTGTTCCAGAGTGTTCAAAGGAGTATTCCTATGTCTTTGAAAGCCAGGCAATTTACTAAGATATTTTTATTGTTTCTTTGAATTTCAGAAAATTTTCTAATGTGGTTTTGAATAAGTTTTCTGTTCTAATTTCTTTTCTTTCTTTCTTTTTTTTTTGTGGTGCTGGGGATTAAACCCAGGGCCTTATGAATACAAGACAAGCACTCTACCAGCCAACTGAGCTATCCCCAATCCTGTTCTAATTTCTTCTTGTCTCTTTTTGTGGGAAATCAATAATGTGTTGAAGCTCCTATTTATGTCTTAAAAAGTCAATTGTTTCTTCCTAGTTCTTTTATGTTCTTTCTTCAATATCGTGGATTACTTTTCTCAAGCCAATCTTCTTTATCCCTTATGGTGGTTTTGATAATGTCTCTTCACTCACTGCTTCCAGGGTAGTCTTAATTCTTGAAATAGCTTGATTTTTCTCTTTCACTTCTTTCCTGATCTCTTCCAACTCACATCAAACTTGTTTTTCTTTCTTAAGCACTTTTGTGTCGATTTCTTGTTTTGTATTTGCTTTTTAAAGGTAAGACACTTTTCCCCATCAAATTTTTTGAATTCTTAGCAATATGTCTAATAAAGATTTGCCCCCATCCACAACAATATATTTTAGTGATTACTCTTCATCTGTTATTTCTTTACCTTTTTCTACTCTTTGATTTATTTTCTGGTAGTACATTTACATATACATCGGTTCCTTTAAAATTACTCCTCTTTAACTCAGGTAGTTCTTCCTAGACCAGCTGTTTGGGGGGATACACAATGGCTCCCAGGACTGGGAAGCACTTTAAGCCACTAATGAACAAGAAAAATCAGAGATGGATCCCAATTGAGGTCTTCTTGTTCATATGCAGAAGTCACACCAGGAGGCTAACCAGTAGACATATTAATGAGCACAAGCAAAGCCTACTTCAAATGTAAAGGACCTTAAAGCTCACCTCCAGCCAACTCTTTTGTCCCAGAGGTGGAGGAAAAGGGAAGATTGGGGTGAACCCAGATGGAAGTTATAGAAAAGCTTAGCCTTGATACTTTTTCAATGCCTGTTTTACATAAATTTTGCTCCATGCTCGACCCAGAACCATATATAAGCTCAGAAACCAGCACACCAAAATTCTTTGAATTTTTTTTTTAACTTTTCTGCTATCAGACCCCCACCTGCATGGTAGAAGTTCTCTCTTCTCTCGTCCAAGGTAGGCAAGTACTCCACCACTGAGCTACAATCCAGCCCCTATCCTCACTATTTTTTTTTTTTTGGTACTGGGGATTGAACTCAGGGGCACTCAACCACTGAACCACATCCCCAGCCCTATTTTGTCTTTTATTTAGAGACAGGGTCTCACTGAGTTGCTTAATGCCTCACTGTTGCTGAGGCTGGCTTTGAATTCGTGATCCTCCTTCCTCAGCCTCCTGAGCCACTGGAATTACAGGTGTGTGCCACCAGGCCCGGCTTCCAATTACCCTTGAAATACAAGGGTGCTTCTCTTTTTTTTTAAACCAAACTGTTTGGCATATTGTCATCTGGTTTACGCTTTCTTTCCCTTTAGCAGACAAAGATCAACAGCTGAAATGCTTTTTACCACTCAGAATTTCTTCCACCTTATATCACAATTGCAAATACTATATGTGTTACCATATATATATATTTTTTTGTCTTCTTGCTACTCTAGAGTGCTTATAGAGTTTAAGAAGTCTTTACTGACTGGGCAATATTGACACCCTGCATACTTCAGGCTGGTTACAAGCAAGGTGTACATGATTTTACCTTCCTATGCTAATGACCCTAGAGACCTATTTGTTCTGTTGGCTCTGAATGTGATCTGCCACCAAGGATGTTTTCTGCATGTTATCTATTACCACCATCCAATTTCAGTGTTTTTGGAGACATTTATTTATATTAATTTATTAATTTAACAAATATAAAATAAGAACTTGGTATGCATTCTGCAATTAATTTCTTTTTATATATGTGTGTGTATATATATATTTTTTTAATTTTTTTTTTTTAGTCCAGGGATGCTTAACCACTGAGCTACATCCTCAGCCCTTTTTATTTTATTATTATTTTTTATTATTAGTTGTTCAAAACATTACAAAGCTCTTGACATATCATATTTCATACATTTGATTCACACGGATTATGAACTCCCGTTTTTTACCCCGTATACATATTGCAGATTCACATCGGTTACACATCCACTTTTTTACATACTGCCATACTAGTGTCTGTTGTATTCTGCTGCCTTTCCTATCCTCTACTATGCCCCCTCCCCTCCCCTCCCATCTTCTCTCTCTATCCCATCTACTGTAATTCATTTCTCTCTCTTGTTTTTTTTCCCTTTTCCCCTCACTTCCTCTTATATGTAATTTTGTATAACAATGAGGGTCTCCTTCCTTTACCATGCAATTTCCCTTCTCTCTCCCTTTCCCTCCCCCCTCTCATCCCTGTTTAATAGTGATCTTCTTCTCATGCTCTTCCTCCCTGCTCTGTTCTTAGTTGCTCTCCTTATATCAAAGATGACATTTGGCATTTATTTTTTAGGGATTGTCTAGCTTCACTTAGCATAATCTGCTCTAGTGCCATCCATTTCCCTGCAAATGCCATGATTTTGTCATTTTTTAGTGCTCAGCCCTTTTTTATATTTTATTTAGAGACAGGGTTTAACTGAGTTGCTAAGTGCCTTGCTGATCTGCTGAGATTGGCGATCCTCCTGCCTTAGCCTCCTGAGTTGCTGAGATTACAGACGTGTGCCACCGCATCCTGCTTGGTAGTCTTTAATTTCTAAGAAATTGCATACTTTATTTGCTTAATCTTTGTTCATATGTTCAAGTATCTCTTTGGTTTATTAAAGTATATTAAAGAATTTTATTTCATATTTCATAACTAATAATTTCAATGTATGATGTTCTAATTTTCCAATTCTTCTGACTATTGTCTTTGGTATTTATTGATCATGGGGCTTTATTTTGTAGACTATTTAAGGCTTGTGTGAGTGTAATCTGGTTATTTTTCTCAGAAAAAATTCTGTGGAAAAAATTTTTGAGGGCTGGGAGAAAGGACATTTCTTCAATGGAAGTCTTCAATTTTGCCAGTCTGGAATCACTATAAATTAAATTCTTTCAAGTTTTGTGGGACAATGCAGTTAATGTGAATTGAAGCTACTGACCCTTATGTAAGCTAGCTATAGGTATGAATTCTCAGGGAGGTTTCTCTTTCTACTCTCGATCAAAATTCAAAATCAATAGTCTGACTTGTAGTCCTCCAACTTTATCTCTCTGGGAGTTGGGATATTGGGGTGCGTTTAATTCTACATTATCCTTAAGTGCTTTTTAACCCCTCAGAATTTCAAGCAAATAAACTATAAAATTTCTTGGAAATTAAAGAAGGCCTAAATAACCTTATCATCTTTAAAACTGTAGAATACATACTAAGTACTTATTATATATTGGTGATCCTTATACTGGAGATAAAGTTTGCTATCCTTGTTTTATTCGAGGTCTTCTATTGGCATATAGCACTTAGATGATCCCATGAGACTGCAAGTAAGCTTGATGTCATCAAATTCCTTTGAGACAAAAGTCAATTTCAGTGTTCTGGGGTTTTACCTTCATTTACTCCTTAACCTGAATATTATTTAATGTTTCTTTAAATATATGGATATTTGTGGAGACTTAACTAGATTTTCCCCCAATATGTTTACATTTTTCATTTGAAGAGCTAGCCAGGTCACCTATTTCTCTAAGTACCACAAATGACCTCCACTAGTGCCCAGCTGTACCTTTCTGCATTCTCTCAATCTCTCTTTCACTAATTTACATACAGTGAAATTCATACACTTGAGCATCAATTTGCATTCTTTTTAAAAGTACTCTTGAGACAGTTTCCTGAGCACCTTGCTTTTATCAACCTTTGGTATCTTAGTATTAACTAATAATTATTTTAGTTGTTTTCTTCTTTCGTTAGTGGAGACTATGTAGCAAAAGAAAGAAAAATTCAATTGATGGATACTAAGTATAGGTTACAGTGGGGTGCCAGGCTGGATGTTTCTAGATATTTATCAAGTAGTATGTGAACCTTATGCTTGTAAAGGGAGTTGTGTTTAGAAAACAGTTGGGGGCTGGGATTGTGGCTCAGCAGTACAGTGCTCACCTAGCAGGAGTGAGGCCCTGGGTTGGATCCTCAGCACCACATAAAAATAAATAAATAAAGTAAAGATATTGTGTCCAGTTGTAATTAAAAAATAAATATTAAAAAAAAATTAAAAACAAAAAAAAACAGTTGGAAGGCCAGGTGAAGTGGGGCACACCTGTAATCCCAGTGGTTTGGGAAGCCAAGGCACAGGATCAGCAAATTCAAAGCCAGACTCAGAAACTTAATGAGTCCCTAAGCAATTTAGCAAGATCCTGTCTCAAAAGAGAAAAGGGCTGGGGATGTTGCTCAGTGGTTAAATGCCCCTGGGTTCAATCCCTAGTACCAAAAAAAACAACAACAACAAAACAGTTGGGGGTGGAGGTGGGGACATAGCTCTATGGCAGAACACTTGCCTAGCACTGAGGGGCCCTAGGTTCCATCCCCATCACTGCAAAAAAAAAAAAAAAAGGCAGTTAGGATAGTTTGTACATCTTGCTCACTCAGTGACTTAGAACACAAAATTTTATTTTAGTGAATCAATCCTCATGAAGATAACAGGAGCCTGATGGCAGTTTAAAGGACAACTCACAAGTAGCTCATCCAACTACATAAAAGTAGAAATCAATAGTTTCAATCCATAAATCTTCTTGAGTCTGAGTCTATAGACAGGGAACTTGCTGCACAGCAGATCATAGGAACTGATTGTCCTTAGGGAAACTAGGGCCAGAGAAACAAGAATTGGGGCAACTATGCTTGTCTTTCTATGAAATATAATAATTCAAGTTGGACAATTAAATTATTTATATTACCAGGGAGTAAAAATAAAGACTGCTGGTTTTTATATACTTACAATATTTTGAAGTGAAATCAGATCTAGACTACGGCTATCCTTTTTAATCCATAAATGAATGCTTAATTTTGGAAAGATATCATCAAAAAGCCCATCTTATCACAAGTCCTCTTATCACCAGAATATCAAAACCTGTGAAATCTTTACCCTTAGTTCTTTTCCTCAAGAGAAAGAGCTCATTAAAGAGACATATTTTTATTGAGTTAATACTTCCTGTTCTGTGGCAGGAATAACTCAATAATTGGTACTATGTTGGTAGGTACTGGTTTATCATATAGATAACCTAGTATCAGATACTGCTCCTCAGAAAACAGAAGTACCATAGAGGAATAGAAACCAAGTCAGTATTTTGTTGTTGTTGTTTTAGAATCACACACAAATACCAGAATTCAAAGACTCTTTAGTAATTATATTCTAGTCCAATTTCTGTCTGTTACAGATGAGAAAATCGAGGCTCTGAAATGGGAACCAATTGGTCCAAATTCACCTAATCAGTGGAAGTACTGGAATAAGACCCCCATCTGAGTATTCTTCCCTTTTTTTTCTTTATATTATTTTATGCTATTTTTCTTTATTTCAAAAGGCTAGAAAAAAAGTTAGATAACTATGACACAGTGGGATGGCACTTGGGATACTGAGCAGCCAGGAAATATCATGAGGACATTGAGTTTATGAGGATTTTAGATGGATGTAGAGAAGAGCATAAAATTGAGAAATGGGTTCTTCCAAAGCCTAATAAAAGAAAATAATACTTATTATACTTCCTTGGCTGTGGCCTTGGAAAAATGTGGATTTTCCCCTTGATTTTAGTTATCAATTATGATATTCCTTTTGCTTGAGATAACAAGGATTTCAGGTCTATGTGTTCAGTAAGCTGTTGTCCTCTGTGTGCCAGGGATTTTAGTAAAAGGTAATCAAAGCTGGATGAGGTGGCGCACATCTCTAATACCAGTGATTTGGGAGGCTGAGGCAGGAGGATCACAAGTTCAAAGTCAGCCTCAGCAACTTAGCAAGCCCCTAACAACTTATCAAGACCCTGTGTCAAAATGAAAAATAAATAAATAAAACGAGCTGGGACTGTAGCTCAGTGGTAAAGTGCCCTTGGGTTCAATTCTCAGTACCAAAAAAAAAAAAGAAAAGGAAAAAAATGTAGGAGTCGGTACTACAAGGCCTTGTATTCCATGATCAAATATTTTAATGTTATTCTAAGAACAACTATTTTGCAATGGTTATAGATTCACAAAAACTTATATGCAGAAAAGAGGTCCCATGTACCTTTCATCCAGTTTCTCCCAGTGGTAACCACATAGAACAATATTAAAACCAGAAAAACAACATTGGTATAATTCAAATAGTTTATTTAAATTTGACTAGGTTTTTTTCTTTTGCACTGGGGATTGAACCCAGGGGCCCTTAACCACTGAGCCACATCCCTAACCTTTATATATATATATATAATTTTGAGATAGGGTCTCACTGAATTTCTTAGGGCCTTGCTAAATTACTAGAGGCTGGCTTTGAATTTGTGATCCTCCTGCCTCAGCCTACTGAGTTGCTGGGATTATAAGCATGCGCTACCATGCCTGGCTAGATTTGACTAGTTTTATGCACATGTGTGTGTGTGTGTGTGTGTAGTTGTATGCAGTTTTATCACATGTGCAGACCACAATCAAGATATCAACACACAGATCTGTTCTATGACCATAAGGAGCCATTTGCTGCCTATTTGTAGCCACCCCTCCCCTCCCCAAGTCCATACCCTCTAGCATATCACTAATCTCTTCTCTATAATTTTACAATTTTGAGAATGTCATATAAATGAAAGCTTATAGCACATGAACTTTTTGAAATTGAATTTTTTTTCTCAGAGTAAGTCCCTTGAGATCCATCCAAGTTGTATGTGTCAACAGTTTGTTCCTTTTTATTGCTGAGAAGAATTCCATAATATAGATATACCATAGTTGTTTTTATCTACTCTTCCATTAAAAGGCACTGGGTTGATTTTGGGGTTTGGCTATTGTGAAAAAAGCTGCTATGAATACTTGTATAAAAGAGTTCCTTCTCACTGACCCTGGATCAACAAGAAAAAGGAAGAGGGTGGTACAATAAGATATGGCGGGGGCGGGTTGGGGGGGAGAACACATTCACATAACTTCTATTTCAGTGTGTTGTTATAATTGTTCTACTTTATTAGTAGTGATTGTTAGTGCCTTACTATGCCTAGTTCATAAATAAAATTTTATCATAGGTATGTGTGTGTACAAAAAATTTTATCATAGGTATGTGTGTGTGTATAAGGTCTGATACTATCTGTGGTTTGAGGCATCTATTGGTGGTCTTTGAATATGTACCCTATGGATAAGAGGGAACTACTATACAGTTTTGTTTTTTTCCTCTGCACTGGGGATTGAACCTAGGGTCACTGTACTACTGAGCTACATCCCCAGTCCTTTTTAATTTTGAGACAGGGTCTCAATAAGTTGACAAGGCTGGCCTTGGACTTGCAATCCTCTTACCTCAGCCTCCTAAAACACTGGGATTATTGACATGAACTACTGTGCCCAGTTCTTATATTTTAAAAGTTTTATATTTTAAATTTATACCTGTGGTTCATTTTCAGTTAATTTTTGTCTAAGGTGTTTAGTTTGAGATTCATGGGGTTTGTTTGTATATTTAGGGGGATGTGTCTCTTTTCAAATTTGTGGAAATCCTGGCTGTATAGAAACCATGCTAGAAAGGAGTGAATTAGCAGAGTCAATTTCATAAGGATTATACTATGAGAAGGGAAAAATTTGAACCCCATTTCCTCTTCATAAGAGAGAACCAATTTTTGTGGATGGACTAAGTATATTTTAGGCTTGATTGTCCTGACCTGTGCTCATTCTCAGAATTTAATAAGTGAGGTAGTTGGAAGAATGGACTGTAGGATTTAAGCTCTTCCTAGAAATTTATGGATAGCATAGCAATTGAGAAGGAGTTTGGGACCCAGAAAGGTTAAGCAATTTCCAAGAATTATGTAGTAAATCAGTTGTGGGGAGGTACAGAAGCAACTCCTCTTTAGACCTTTATCCATTATATTACCCTAAAGGAAATGAATAGAGACTTAGTAAATGGCTAGAAGGTTAAAACTCTTGGATATAAAGGAAGACATAATGGCATGAGTGAAGTGCTTTTTCATTCATGCCCTTCACTTGATAGAAATTAACCTTTGTGGCTATGCCTGGTGCCTGCCTGTAATTCCAGTGGCTAGGAAAACTGAGGCAGGAAGATCACAAGTTCACAACCAGCCTCAGCAACGGGGAAGGGCTAAGCAACTCAGTGAGACCCTGTCACTAAACAAAATACAAAATAGGGCTGGAGATGTAGCTCAGTGATTGAGTGCCCCTGAGTTCAATCCCTGGCACCCCCTGCCCCACCCTCCCAAAAAAGAAAAGAAAAGAAATCAACCTTTGCAACTTTATATTCTTTAAGAAACATAGAAAGTTTTTATAGTTTGTTTTCTTAATGTGCTGCATTGAGCAATTGCCTAACATAATAATTTTAAAGGACCTTGGTCTGCAAATTGTTTACTGTGGGCAAATAGAATTCTGACCTAATAAAACACTTTTGAGGGAAAAATTTGTGCTGAAAATATGATAGCAGCTGTCTTAATCCTTTCAGGTTTCTATAACAAAATACTATTGACTGGGTAACTTATAAACTAGAGAAATTTTTTTCTCCTAATTCTGGAGGCTGTAAATTTGGGATTAAGGTGATGGCACATTAGATGTCTGGAGAGGACCCATTTTCTGGTTCATAGTTGCTGCCTGCTTGCTACTTGGTAGAAGGGGCAAAGAATCTCTCTAGGACCTATTTATAAGGGCACTAAAGTGATTAGTGAAGGCTCTGCCCTTATTACCTGATCACTTTCAAAAGGCCCTACCTCCTTACACTATCACATTGGGGATAAGTGTACAACATTTGCATTTGTCGGAGAGATATAAACATCCAGACCATAGTGCCAGCTAAGAAAGAGGAACTGAAGTACAGATTTGTACTTTTTAAAGGGCTAATTTCAAAGATGTCTGCTAACTCTTTTCTGCAGCAGACATCATTAGTTTGCAAAGTAACTTTCCAAATTGACAAGAGTTGTTCTACTCAGTAATAATAACTCCAAAGTTTAAAGAGCAGAGGTCACTGGGGGATTGCATATTGCTAAGGGGTGTGTTATTCTGTCTGAGGTTGGTTTGTTCAGCTGTTGAGAACATGCTATTAATGAGGCCAAAAGCAAAAGTTATATTCTCATATGGGCCAGGGAACTTTGCTGTTTTCCATGAAAGATTCTCCTTCATCTTCCTCTACTGTCTGGTCAGTATGTGCCACTGGCCCTATTAGACAGCTGGACTTACTGCCTTGCAATCCTCATAGAAATGAGAACTATTTTAAGTGCAAGATTAGTTTCTCCAGTTATAACATGAATATTGTGGTAAGTGTGAGAAAGGGGTCTTCAGATTAATACATGTACATGTGCTGTGTATATTTTTGGGGGGAGGGGTGCTGGGTGCTGGGTATTGAACTCAGGGGTAGTCAATCACTGGGCCACATCCCCAGCCCTATTTTATATTTTATTTAGTGACAGAATCTCATTGAGTTGCTTAGTGCCTTGCTGTTGCTGAGGCAAAGTTCGTCTGGCTTAGTAACTGTTCCATGGAAAAAGAATTCTAGGATCAAATAAGTGGAATAATTATAGGTTAAGTGAAGTCAAATCTTCTATTTTTTTAACCAAGGAATTGGCCAAGCCTTTATTATACTAATATATGAAGTAACACTCAGAAAATAGCTGCCAGCATTTTCCAAAATTATTTGACTGGGAAAAAACTCTTTCGTTTATTTTAATTTTTTTTTTCTTTTACCACAGCTAACTACATCTCCCAAGAGAGTATTCCAGGGACAACTCAGTTCAAGATATATTAATGGCTCCAAAGCCCTTTCACCTTTCACCTCAAAAATGAAGTGACATTAACTTGAGGATGATGTCTTTATGTCCTGGGCTTAGATTTGTCTACTGCTTATTTATTCAAAAATCTGTGACAGAGCTGATGATGAATGAGAAACAAGATATTCTTTTTTGGGGTTATTTTCATTTTTTATTAGTTCTAATCAGTTATAGATGACAATAGAAAGTTCTTCGATTTATTGTATACAAATGGAGCAGAATTTTTCACTTCTCAGGTTGTACATGAAGTAGGGTCACACCATTTGTGCAATCATACATGTACCTAGGGTAATATTATCCATCTCATTCCACTATCTTTCCTACCCCCTTACCCCCCACCCTTTACCCCATCCAAAGTTCCTCCACTCATCTCATGTCCCGCCTCTCATTATGGATTAACACCCATAGAGAACATTCAGCCTTTCTTTGTTTGTTTTTGATTGGCTTACTTCACTTAGCATGATATTCTCCAACTCCATCCATTTATCTGCAAATGCCATAATTCTATTCTCTTTTAATACTGAGTAATATTCCATTGTGTATATATATCACAGGAGAAACAAGCTATTCTTTATAATCCTCAAGCATGAAAAAAAATATTTAGAAGTGAGAAGGCAGTCATTATATGAGGCAATAAAAAAGAGACCATTGGGCTGGGCATTTAGCCCCTTGTTTAGGGGACAGTTTTGATCCTACTCTCTGATAACCTAGTAGGCTGACTGAATCATGACACAGTCCATGGTCAAGAAGAAGCAAGCTAGCGGTTGGGCACATAGCTCAGTGACAGAGTGCTTACATCACATTTGTGAAGTCCTAGATTCAGTTCCCTGCACCAAAAACAAAACAAAACAACGATGGTGAAATTCATATTTCTACTTCCTCAAGTGCTGCTCAGTCAATTGCTAATGGCAGTATGGACAGAGAGTGAAGGAGCTAAGATTAAAGGCCTATAACACCCCAATTCTATGATTATTAAAATAGACTACATTTCTGAATGTTAGTTTTAAATGTTTTATCACTTTATAATCCCAGACTATAACTTTTAATTTGAGGCCCACTGTATTCTTCCTGGTCCCGGGAACACTATAATGTGTCCTCTTTGGCTCGGGTGAAGGGGTACCTTTTGACTTCCCCCCTTCCAGAGAAACTTTGGGAAAAGAAACAAGAGTGTGACCCTCTTTGGAATAAATTTTGGAGTCCTGGCTGTCAAGAGCATAGCGCCTGACTTTGAACTGAAGAGCCGAACAGGACAAAATGATCATTGTGGAATGGAAATATAGTGTCAAAGCATGTGGCAGGACACTAACCCATTAGTTTGTTTCCTTACTTTAAACAGTTTAAAATTATTCTTTTCCCTCCTGAAAAGAAAATATGGGAAAATTTCCCATGTTTTCCTCCCAAGTAATTTTCTTCCTTTCATACCTCTTAATCACAGAAAATTTCAAAGCAACATTTTTTTGGGGGGAGGTGGGCACAGGGTATTGAACACAGGAGTGCTTTACCACTCTGTTACATCCTCAGACCTTTTTGTGTGTGTGTGTGGAGGGGGGTTAATGGGGATTGAACTCTGGAGCATTCCACCACTGAGCCACATCCCCAGCCCTTTTTATTTTTTGAGACAGGGTCTCACCAGGCTGCTTACAACTTTGCTAAGTTGCTGAGGCTGGCTTTGAACTTGTGATCCTCCTGCCTCAGCCTCCTGAGCCACTGGGATTACAGGCATGCACCACCATGCCCAGCTCAAATTCCCATTTAAATCTGACCCCTATCCACAAAATTTTGTGGAATTTTTGAGTTAACTTAATCTAGACTAATCAAAAGCTATTTGAGAATCAGGTCCTCAATTCAACGGCAAGGATCTCTGGAAGGGAATATTTGCTGTTGCCTATGGTAAATCCAGTACCTGGAGATACAGCACCTTATGTCTTCCAAATGTTTCCACAGTTAAGTGACTGGAATTGCTGGTGAAGACCTGAACCAGTTGACAGGTAGCTTAGAAATAATGCCAAGAATTCCAATGGCTATACTATAGTTTATTTGCCACAATATGCTTTATAACTAAATGACTTCTAAACCCTTTTTTATAAGTTATGTATGATATATAAATATATATCATATATTAAAAGCTGATCCTAAGGCCCAGGCTTTATATATTGTTCTCTGAGTCCATGGCACCCTAGACTTTCAGGCCAATGGGCTCATATATGCCTATTTGAGGCCAGCAGGAGAGCTTGTCCCTCCTGTCCCGTCTCCTCAGTGTTCCTATACCTTCAGAATATCCTGGAAGGAAAGATAACAGTGTTTCATGCTTGGCTTGCCCACACTGCAGAGATTCTAGCTGTCTCTACACTGGCTTCCATGGCAAAACAAAACAAAACAAAACAAAACTCCTTGAAATACAGTTTTGGAAATCATTATGCTCAGTTAGGAAGTTTTCTGAAAATAGTTATAATAGTCCAAGACAAATGAAGAGCAATTTTGAGGTCAGGCAATTCATCCCTCTGTCCCCTCCCTTTTCTGCTCCCTTCCCAGGCTCGGGGCCAGGAGATGTAGATGTGGAAAGAATACGACCTTTACCTTCCTCTCTCCATCCCCCTCAGTTGGAATGTAGGTCAGTTATTAAGCTGCTGTGTCCTTATCTACGTTTCCACATTCCTGGAGATGCTGGGCCTGGGATCTACAAACCACATGTCACCTTTGCTTGTTTTCTATGAGGTGCTGCCAAAAAGAGGGAACTAGAGAAGGCTGGGAAAGGGGACAAAGAAATTGCTCCTTCCTGTTTTGCTTGCTGCCCTTGTCAGCATTACCCCAGGAAGAGCTCTTCCAGTCTTGACTCTCTTTTTTCATACCAGAGATGGAACCCAGGTGTGCTTAACCACTGAGCCACATGCCCAGCCTGTCCCGACTGGCAGGACACATCAATGGCAGGACACATCAACGTGGGCATCGAACCTAGATGGGGAGGAATGAAGGGACAAGAGACACGAGAGATGACAGCAAGACAGGAGTTCTGATCAAGCTGCAAACTTTTATTATTCACACAGGGGTATTTATATGCTGGGGATGGGGAAGCTCTCTAATCAGCAATTGCTGGATATGGGTGGTAAAACTGCCAGCTGCAAGATGTCTGATGATCCTGATAACCGCAGGATGTTCCAGGGAGATAGGTAGCTGCAGGATGTCTACCAGGGGGCTGTCAGGCTATTCTTTGAAGGAGAATTTCCTTCTAGCCCCTGACACCAGCCCTTTTTAGATTATATTTTGAGACAGGGCCTCGCTAAGTTGCTCAGGGCACCACCAAGTTGCTGAGGCTGGTTTTGAACTTTCGATCTTCCTGCCTCAGCCTTCCGAGTCACTGGCATTATAGGTGTGCACCACCATTCCTGGCTAGTCTTCAGTTTCTTTTAGCACTCCAGAGCCCCTTCCATGAGCCAGAATCATGTGGGCAGCATGTCCTCTTCAGAGGTCTGAGCCCAGCTCAGCCAGGCCTCTCCATTACCTTCATGTTCCCCTTCTTGCTTCTTCAACATTCCACTGCCTATTTAACCAATTCCTTGTATCAGAATCTATGTTAAATACCTGAGCCAGGCTTGGGGGTGCAGGTCTGTAATCCTAGCAGCTCAGGAGGTTGAGGCAGGAGGATCCTGAGTCAAAGCCAGCCTCAGCAAAAAATGAGGCACTAAACAATTCAGTGAGACCCTGTCTCTAAATAAAAGACAAAAAATTGGGCTGGGGATGTCACTCAGAGGGCAAGTGCCCCTGAGTTCAAGCACTAGTACCCTCACCAAAGAAAAATACCTAACATGATTTCTGTTTTTCTATGAAACCATGTGTGTGTGTGTGTATGTGTGTGTGTGTTATTTATTTATTGCCATGGTGGTGACTGGATTCCGGGCCTTGTACATGCTAGGCATGTGCTCTACCATTGAGCTATACCCCTGGCCCTTTTCATCAGTGTCTTCATGTTAGAAATAAAGTATTATCTGATCAGTTAGAAGAATTGTTATTTTTCATCATTTTTTTTCAAGATCTTTGACACTGATTAAAATCCTGGGAACAAAAGAGACCAAGAAATGGCTAAAAAGGAGGGGTAAAAAAACAGAACAAAACAAAACAAAAAAACTCTAAATCCTCCCTTGCCTTCATTTAACTTAATCATCTGCATTGGTCTTCAAGGAAGAGAAACACACGGAGGCTATTTGTGGGTGTATTTTGGTCTATTCACAACTTTCTGACCAAAATATGTCTCAGAGGACTGCAGGAGTGCTGAGCTAGTGACTCAGCAACACCCATTCCCATGGCCAATCCTTTGTGGCTACTTGGAGCCTCATCCATTTACCTCTCTGTGCCTCAAAAAATATCAGCAGTTCTGTCCTCTGAATACACTGACAGGAAATGATTGAGAAGCATTGGTCTATTACATCTCATGCAGATTGTCCTAAGATTTCTAAGTTTAGGGCTGGGGATATAGCTCAGTTGGTAGAGCACTTGCCTCACATGCATAAGGCCCTGGGTTCGAGCCCAGCACCACAATAAATAAATAAATAAAAGAACTTAAATACCTCATTTCTTTTAAAAAAAAAAGACTTCTAAGTTTAAAGTCCCCCAAAGTATATTCTGAATATTGGATTCTCATGATGTTAGCAGGTATTATAAGGAGAAAAATTTGGGTTGGCTGAATCAATTTGGAAGTTGTGGGCTGAACAGCAGTTTAAATCTAAGTCCAAATTTGCCCTGGACATTTCCGGTATATGTTTATTGCCCTAGTGTAATTATTCATAAAATCCCTGTTGACACTCAGAAATGGTTCAGTTTGGATGATTAATTATAGATCTATCTTTGAGCCACATAGCTTAGGAAGCAATTCCAGCACTAACTTGTCCAGGGAACTATTTTTTCAAGGAGTTTTCTTAATAGGCTCCATGGAAGATATTTAGGAAATATTGTTCTTGGATCTATTTGATTTCTATGATGTAGGCATCTTGAGGTAGAGTCAAGGACATTTAATTTTCATGAAGCCCATCCCCCTTTTTCTGGGCAGAACAGGGAAGTGTGACCTAACTATTCACCAGATGGGTTTTTATGACTTGGAGTCTAAAGTTGAGTGATAGACATTAGGGGGCAGGAAACTTGGCATTGCAACTGTGAGCTGAGGATGCTTCTTTTTGACTCATGGAATCAGATTGTAATGATCACATAGGAGAGAGAAAAAAGGGATCTGTGCATCATATAAAATCCCCAGTCCCTAGACTTCCCTGACAGATTCTGTACCAGGTCTTCAGAGCTGTGCTGTTCTCAGTGTCATTCTGAATTCTTATTCCCGAGTGTTGTGAGGAAATAATTGTCAACTAATCTTTGTTAAGGTGCTGGTGGATAAACATGTGCAGCAATGTATTTATAACTTGTAAAAAAAAATGGTGAAAAGAAACTGGGTGGTGTGGTGCATGCCTCTAATCCCAGCAACTGGGAAGGCTGAGGCCAGCCTCTGCAAGATCCTCAACAATTTAGCAAAACCTTGTCTCAAAAACTAAAAAGGACTGGGTATGTACCTCACTGATAAAGCACCCCTGGGTTCAATTCCCAGTACAAAAAAAAAGAAGTGCTTTTTTCCTTTGAAATCTTAAACACTAACATGTAAAACAGATAAAAGTAAAGTCATACCAGTTGAAGTATAAAAGGAGTGGGAAAAGAAAGGCATGCCTTCTTAGCCTCCCTTCTGTTTGCCTTGCCAACCCATCTGTCTACCTTTGTGATCTTTGATCCACATCCTCAGAGCCTTGGAGTTCTATAGGGAATTGCTAGAAACTACTGGAAACTACCAACTGCTAAACACACAGATTTAGAATCAGGCAAATCTGGATCTGAATCCTCCCTCTGCTTTTTTTATTTACATTACCACTGGCAATTTAAATAAAAAATTTGAGCTTCAGTTTCTTCATCTATAAAATATGGATAATGTTACCTTTTTAAAATTTTATTTTAGTTGTAGATAGATACAATGCCTTTATTTTGTGTATTTATTTTTATGTGGTGCTGAGAATCGAACCCAGTGCCTCACACATACTAGGCAAGAGCTCTCCCACTGAGTCACCAATCCCGTCCCCTAATGTTACCTTTTTGATTAGTTTGAAGGTTAAATGATATAGTGCACCAGGAGAGGTGGCCCATTCCATGTAATCCCAGCAGCTCCAGAGGCTGAGGCTGGAGGATCAGGAGTTCAAAGCCAGCCTCAGCAACAGCAAGGTACTAAGCAACTCAGTGAGACAGGGTCTCTAAATAAAATACAAAATAGGGCTGGGAATGTGGTTCAGTGCTTGAGTGTCCCTGAGTTCAACCCCAGTAGCAAGAAAAAAAAAAAGATACAGTGCTTATAAATTGAGTGTACAATTCCCAGCACATGACTGCTGTGTGATCATGGTTAATTTACTAAGGGTTAACTTCCTCATCTATCAAACTGGGATAATAGAAGCATCTAACTAACGGAATTTTGTAAAGGACTTTGTGCATACATGAGATAACACATATAATGTCTAGCACATAGAAACTACTATATTATTCTTTTCTAGTGTAATTATTAATTATGTTTTTATAGGGAGTTGATAACAGAGAATTTAAGGCCCCAAAGAATGGTCAGATGGCATTGCAGTTATGTCAGTTCCTTGGCAATTAAGTGAGACAAGGCCTTAGTATTGTTGGGTGTTTTCATTGAAATGATTCCTTATGAAACAAATGCTGTTCAGGTAGATTGATCATGAGGATCACTACAACGCAGTTATTACAGGATCTTCAAAAAAAGTAATGAACTTCCTTAATGAACTTCCTAGAGTTGAGATAATTTTTTGGTGGACAGTTGATTCCATGACAATGATGAGTTGGGATAAATTATGAAAGAAAAATTTAAATGTTTCATTTCTACAATTAGAATATTACAAATGTAAACACAGTTTTAAAAATAAAATGTCTCCACTGAATCTACTGTCTTACAGAAATGACAGGCACATAATTCCTTAGGAACTATACTCTTGGTGACCCGACTGAAATATTTATTGATTTCAGCAATTTATGCTATTGCTTATGAGTCATTGCACCATCCCTGGTATATTAACTTTAGAACTTTAATTCCTGACTGATTTAGATTGTCAAAAATCTCTCTTTAGCCAGAGGCTGAGGCAGGAGGATCACAAGTTCAAGCCCACCCTCAGCAACTTGGCTATGCACTAAGCAACTCAGAGAGACCCTGTCTCTAAATAAAATACAAAATAGGGCTGGGGATGTGGCTCAGTAGTCCAGTGCCCCTGAGTTCAATCCCTGGTACTCGCCCCTCTAAAAACAATACCTCTTTAGACCCTATTCAACATGTGTAGCAGAGATCGTATTGTTTAAGACAGTAGAATTTAAGGAACATAGAAATTTGAGCACAATAAAAAATTCCTTTTGTGAGAAAGTGTGGATTTTTTCCCCTGAGGATGAGGATTTTTTTTTTTTTTTTTTTTTTGGTACCAGGGATTGAACCCAAGGGCTCTTAACTACTGAGCCACATCCCCAGCCCTTCTTTTATATTTTATTTTGAGACAGGTTTTCGCCAAGTTGCAGAGGCCTCACTAAGTTGCTGAGGCTGGCTTTGAATTTGTGATCCTCCTGCATCTGTCTCTGCCTCCTGAGTTGCTAGGATTACAGGCTACAGCACCCAGCTCCCCTGAGGAATTTTTCTATAATATAAATCTCATTATATGACTTATATATAATTTATATAACTTCCCAGCTTAAACTTTCTAATTACATGGAACTTTCCATTGCATGGAAGACAATGTTCCACCATCTGACCCTTCATTAGTTTTTCACTATGTTGCTTGTTTCTGAATGAATATGCTTCACCCTACTCCCTTGTCTCTCTTTGTATCTTTCTCTCTTTCTCTGTCTTCCCTAATCCCCTCTTTGCCACACTGGACTACTTGTAGTTTCATAGTTGTAACATGATCTCTGTTGCCTTTAATCTTTGAAATGCACCACTGTCTTTGCCTGGAACATCCTTCATACACTCTTGCTTCGGCTTGGCTGGCTATTGTTTGTTCTTTTTAGGTCTAATGTTATTTCCTTCAGAAAGCCTTGTATAAGGCTAGCTTATGTTCCCTTCATATATTGTATTTTCCAACCTTTTAAAACCTATACGTGTATTAGGCAAAGGATGTCATTTTTTTCTATTATTTAAAATTGGAAATAATTTTAGTTGTTTTTCCTTTCCAAATAAAAAGGTATATTTTAAGCTAGGTGTGGTGGTGCATGCCTGTATTCCAAGCAATTTAGAAGGCTAAGGCAGGAGGATCACAAGTTCCAGGCCAGCCTCAGCAACTTAGCCAGACCCTGCCTCAAAATAATAAACAAATGGGCTGGGGATGTAGCTCACTGGTAGAGTATCGTTGGGTTCAATCTCCAATACAGCAACATATAAATTAATTAACTAGTTAATTAATTTAAAAGTGTATTTTGACAGTTAATGTGCTTTACGATATACCCCTGCTAACCCTAGAGACTCCATCAACATCTATCTGGTTGCAAATCACTGATATAAGAAGGTAAATTTTCCTTAAAGAGGGAATGAAACCAGGCGTGGTGGAGCATGCCTGTAATCTCAGTGACTCAGGAGGCTGATATAGGAGGATCACAAGTTCCAGGCCAGCCTCAGCAACTTAGCAAGGCCCTAGGTTACTTACCCAGACACTCTCTCAAAAATTAAAAAGGGCTGAGGATATGACTCAGTGGTTAAGTGCCTCTGGGTTCAATCCCTGGTACCAAAACAAAACAAAACAAAACAAACAACAAGAATAACAGCAGCAACAAAACAAAGAGGGAGTGAAGGAGAGTGCCAAGAAGCTAATTTGTGGCTACAGTCCCTTCACAAATCTTTCCTCACAGATTTGGAGACACTAAAGGCAGGAAAAAAAAGAAAGCTCTAGACTTATAACCTCGTGTTGTAAGGGTAAAAGAAATTGAAGTTAAAGTGTAAAAGACCGGGCATTGTATAAAGTTTCTAGGCTGCAAGGCCTGAGTTAAAATGTAAAGGATTAGGTATTGTTAACCTGAAATTCTTGTAGTTGTTAAGACAATGCTTGGAAGCGCCCAGTAAATATTCCCCCTGACTGCTGTGCGATCTCGCACGTAGGCATTGCAGGGTCTAGACCAGTCAGTTTGAACGTGTACCCCGTTTAGAACTGACCTATCACCCCCGCCCTACCTGTTCCCGCCAATGAATGAACTAATCATGTTTAGGAATTGTAGTTTGATTTTCCCACGGTGTATGATGATTTGTTAAAGGAGACTGTGATGTATGTAAAATCCCCGCCCTCCCCAAAAAAGTGTACTTAAGCAGTGCTCAGCCCCTGCTTGGGGCTCTGGACTGCCCTCCCTTCTTGAGTGAGCCTGCCCGGAGCCTCAGCGCGCTGAATTGGATCCTCAATAAACTCCCTCCTGCTTATTGCATGAAGCCAGTCTCTTGTGGTCTCTTCCTCCGACGTTTCGCCGGACCCTTACAGTGTAATACCTGAGTTGTAATCCTAGCTCTGCCGCTAAGTTTTGTTGACTTGGGCATTTCACAAATACTTTATTTTTATTTTTTTTTAAGTTGTGGTTGGACACAATACCTTTATTTTTATTTATTTATTTATTTTGTGTGGTGCTAAAGATTAAGCCAAGCTCCTTGCACCTGCTAGGTGAGTGCCCTAACACTAAGCCCCAGCCCCAGCACCAGCCCTTTTGGAAATACTTTTGAGTCTTTTTGACCCCTCATCTTTAACATGGGAGAATTCAATTAGTGTTTCTTGAGTATTTCTTGGAGTATGTTTGAGTTTATTAACTAATATTTTTCTAGATGTTACTAAAAAAGATTGGTTATGGCTAGATGTGTTTGGGATACACTAAGTGAAGCAATGTTGAACAGATTTTTTTCACCCATCATGTAATGTATTAATGTCATCTGGAGTCTTTTAAAGTGGAATTTAGTATGAGGTGTCATTTTACTTGTATTAACTATGACTTCCTGTAACAGTGGTCCCTTCACCTTCTAAATGTAGCCCTCATAACTCTAAGGCTTACTTTAAAAAATGGTAGAATTTATATATATATATATATATATATATATATTTTTTTTTTTTTTTTTTTTTTCTTTTCTTCTCTCTACTCTCTTCTCCCTTTTCCCTGTCCTAACAAGATTAGGGAGATAGTGTTTTCTTTTCTTCCCCTAGTTAATTGCCCTCGAACACACCCACTACAGGCAGGAGATGCCTGCTGAGGATCAGGGAAGTAAATATCTCCCAAATTAACATGTGAATCCTAACACACAGTCAGGTGCCCCCTACCAGAGCACACCTGGAATGGAACCCTTCAAGTTCCTTTAAAAGCCCCCGGTATCCTCCTGAAAATTACAGCCTTTGGGACAGGAGTCCCCTGTGTTTCCCCTTTTCTAGCAAAGCAATAGAACTTCTTTTTTCTTTTTCTCAAAACCATGTCCTCATTATTAAGTTGGCAATGATTGGCATTGGGGAAGGGACAGAGCTTCTGGTTACATTCCCTCTGATTCAAAATCTCTTGTAAGACTAGTATTTTTCCGTTTATTTTTTTTTTTCTTTTCTTCCTCTGCTGGGAAAGGGCCTCACTCTCTACCTCTGAGCTACACCCACAGTTCTTGCATTCTGCTCAATACAGTTGGACTATGTGATCTCTGGAGAAAGTTTCTGACATATTTTGATTGTTTTAATGAAATGAGTGACACTCAGTCCCTACGTCTTGTTTATACTCTTTTCTAAAGCAGCCTTAAGCATTTGTCTCTGATTCATTGATAATTCCATTATTGACACACCCTATAAAGCTGTTGATATAAAATTTTCATAATTCAACTTCTTACGTCTTTTTCAATGACTCGACATTTTTGGAATGCAGAATTTAGAGGACGGTAACTAGCTTCGACTAGTTGCTTGTCCTTATATAAGAGGCTTTAGGGCATTCTGAGTTTGTAATTTGTTATGCAATCGAGGGGGTCATGTTGTCAAAAACTTTCTGGAGAAAATACTTTGGGAAACCCCCTACAGAAGTGTGGAAAAGTTCTATTGCCTAAAGGCCATGTGTTCCATTTCCTAGTTTTAGAAAAATTAGCTAGAACAAAACAAAATAGAACAGACTTCCCTGTCAGACAGTGAAGTGCCTTGTCATCAGGAATACTATGTTCGAAGGATTAGAGTTAAGCAGATTTATTACATGTCCTGATGTGACCAAAGAAATTGTCATGTTGGAAGGAGAATTAGGCCAGATTACCTTCTCCTTGAGATCTAAGAATGGTCTGTAGTGATGTTGTTCTCTTATTCAGAACTGTAATTGAAACTTTCAAGTCTGTCTTGTAGATTAGTCTCTAGAGATCCAATTTAGAAATGAACAAATAACGCTGGGAAATGTGTCTTATGGATTTTCCTTTAGTTTTTCAGAGAATTCTATTTTTTTTTCTTTTAAATATTTATTTATTTATTTATTTTAGTTTTCTGCGGACACAACATCTTTGTTTGTATGTGGTGCTGAGGATCGAACCCGGGCTGCACGCATGCCAGGCGAGCGCGCTACCGCTTGAGCCACATCCCCAGCCGGCCTTGAAGGAATGGGATATGGGATTGTTTATAAATGGGAGAAGATGATCAAGAGTGGTTTATGAGGGGCTGGGGTTGTGGCTCAGTGGTAGAGCACTTGCCTAGCATGTGCGAGGTGCTGGATTCCATCCTCAGTACCACATAAAAATAAATAAGTAAAATAAGGGTATTGTGTCCAAGTACAACTAATAAAATATTTTTTTTTAAAAAAAGAGTGGTTTATGAAAAACCCGGCACGAATGAGGAAGATGGTGTTATACATGGGTAAATGTCACTTCACATAATTAACAGGGGAAGAAAACAGGTAGCTGTCAGGAAAGAACACTAGAGAGCCTAATCAAGGGATAAGCAAAACTTGCTCACTCCTTCCTGAGACTCTCTCTTCTCCTGTGTGATTTTCAGTTATTATGTGCCTGGGAGGGTGAAGATGAAATTAATAAGATATATCCACAAATAATTAACAATACAGTAGAGTAAACAATAAGTCAGGAAGTTACAATTATGTAAAATAAGATGCAGAAGTTGGAAATAAGAAATAGGTGCTATGGCCAGGGGTGGTGGTGCATGTCTGTAATCGCAGTGGAGGCTGAGACAGGAAGATCAAGAGTTCAAAGCCAGCCTCAGCAACTCAGTGAGACCCTGTCTCTAAATAAAATATAAAAATAGAGCTGGGGATGTGGCTCAGTGGTTGATTGCCTCTGAGTTCAATCCTTGGCACCAAAAAAGAAAGAAAAAGAAATAGGTGCTATGGTTACTTTTTTTTGTTTGTTTGGGTTTTTTGTTGTTTTTTTTAAGAAACCATTCCCCATGCTAAGGTCATAAGAGCATTCTTTTTATAGTTCTTTCTAGAAATTTTATAAGTTTTGTCTTTCATATTTAATTCTTTCCTACATCTTGAATGAAGTGTTGGACATCGTGTGTAATAGCATTCCAAATTTATTTTTCTCTGAAAAGGCAACAGATTTATCCCAATATATCATATTCAACCATTTCTCCTTACCCCACTGATTTACAAGGAGCTCTGCCATATGTTATTTCCAGTATGAATGAGTATGTGTCTGGGCTTCCTGTTCTGTTCCATTGATCCATTTGTTTGTGTCTCTGGTTAAACCACATTTTCTCTTCATTTCTATGGCTTTATAATCAGTCTTGGGATCTGGTAGGGCGCATTTTCATACCATATGGTACTCTGGTTGTCCTCCTCCTCTTTGTTCTTCTTCAGGAATGTCTTAGCTATTCTGGACCTTTGTTGTCACATATAAATTTTAGAATCAGCTTGACAAATTTCTTTTAAAAATAAACCCCGTTGGGAATTTTATTAAAATATCATGACCTAGGCATAGTGGTTCACGCCTGTCATCCTAGCAACCCAGGAGGCTGAGGCAAGAGGATTGCAAGTTAGAGGCCAGCCTTAGCAACTTAGTGAGACCCTAAGCAACTTAGCAAGACCCTGTCTCAAAAATAAAAAATAAAATGGGCCAAGAATGTGGCTCAGTGGTAAAGTACCCCTGGGTTCAATCCCTGATACCAAAAGGAAAAAAAAAATGTTGAATCTATATGCACATTTTGGTAAAATTGATATATGTATAATTGCAGACTTCTGTCCACAAACAGAAATATTTCTCCAGATTTCCATCTTCTCTCAATAAAGTTTCAAAATTTTCTATATAAAGATCTTGCACAACTCTATTAGTTTTATAACAATATATCTTAATATTTTGTCAATATTCAAATGATTTTTTTAAAAAAGTATGTTTTCTATTTGCTTTTGGTATGAAAATTCATTTTTTTAAAAAATACATGCACTTGTTTTTCTAAATAGGTATTTATTTCTATTGATTTGTAAATTTTTTGCATTTTATATATCCTTGCATTTTTCTCTATAGATGATTATGAATGTATTAATTAGGAGTTGCTCTTCTGAAAAGTACACCCTTAAATCTCAGTGTCCTAACACTGAGATTTGTCATTAATGAAAACTAGAATGTGCATATTCAGGGATGAGTCAAGAACAGATATCTTTTTGTCTTGAAGGTTTGTCATCTCTTAGACCTCTGGAATCCTTTGTTTCTAGGTAAAAGAGTATGCAGGAAGCATACCTAATATCTTGATCAAGAAATGACACACATCATGTACACGTACATTCTATTAGTCAGAATTAGTCTCTTGGTCCCACCTAATTGCAAGGGGACTGGGAAAATTCTTCACTATGGAAAAGAAGCATAGAACTTTGTCCAACAATGTTGTAGTGAGTTAACCTCATACGTTTGTTTCTCTTGCTTTATTGCTCTGGCTAATTTACTGCATTATTGAATAGAAGCAATAATAAGAGTATCATTGTTTTCTATTTGATTTTAAAGGGAGTGTTTTAGTTGGGTGCAGTGGCACAGGCCTGGAGTCCCAGTGGCGCTCAAGGCTAAGGCAGGAGGAT
Organism: Marmota monax; assembly: GCF_021218885.2. Lineage (NCBI taxonomy): Eukaryota > Metazoa > Chordata > Mammalia > Rodentia > Sciuridae > Marmota > Marmota monax. The sequence continues at coordinate 12,771,358 of NW_026694552.1, read as the reverse complement.
CACAAGTTCAATGTCAGCCTCTGCCGCAGTCTGGCTGGGCACAAATCAGGAGCCACTCAAACAGGAACAAACTTTATTTCCAAACTCCCGCGAACTCCATGCGCGCGGCCTTCCCCGGGACACACCACACACCAACTGGAAATCCCTCCTCAGGCACTTCCCCAACCAACATGAACTCCCCAGGAATTCCCGGGGGGAACTCCAAAGTAGCAAGAGAACTCCAAAGTAGCCGGTGCCTGAGGCGGACAGCAGGGGTTTAATATACAATTGAATACACAGCTTAACATAACCATCATTATCTCAATGGCTTGCTGGTTTGACCTCTCAACCACTCCATTCTGGCAAAAATGCCATGGGTCATTCCTACTCTGCTATGGCTTTCAGCATCTCCCCCTTCTGTTTAATTAAACACCAAGCATGTGGTTAAGGGACTGTGCCTGTCTTAGGTTGTCCAATTCTACATATGGTCCTTACCCATCATCGGATGAGCTGACCTCAAGACATCAGCCTCCTGTCTTAGGTTGGTACCATTGCAATTGGATCTTACCCATTATTGACTACTGGTTCAACATATTGCCATACTTGTGGATAGGCCTTTGCACCAGTGTGTGTGGAGGGTGAGGTTCTTTGCCTCACCTCTGTTGGCCCCCAAAATTTGGCCTTTGCACCAGTTGGGGGGTGATGTTCTTTGCCTCACCTTTGTTGGCCCCCAAATTTGGCCTTGGTGCCAGTGAGGGGGCGGTGAGGTTCTTTGCCTCTCAGCAAGCCTCAGCAATTTAGCAAGGCCCTTAGCAATTTTGCAAGACCCTGAGTCAAAATAAAATAGGGCTGGGGATATGGTTTGGTGTTTGAGCACCCCTGATCCATCCCCAGTACCCCCTCCACCAAAAAGGAGTCTTTTAACCTTTTAATCATTAAGAATATTAATAATGATATTTATTGCTGGGCATAGTAGCATACTCCTATAGTCCCAGCTACTCAGGAGGCTAAGGCAGGAGGATCACAAGTTGGAGGGGTGCTTAACCACTGAGTCCTTTTTATTTTGAGACAGGGTCTCACTAAGTTTCTTAGGGCCTCGCTAAGTTGCTGAGGCTGGCCGTGAACTTATGATCCTCCTGCCTTAGCCTCCTTGGCCACCAGGATTAAAAGTGTGTGTCACCATGCCCAGCCCTAGATTTTATCTAGTTTTAAAAACATGAATCTTTTAATTCTTTCATCATATTTAAAAGAGCAGACTTATCATTTTTGTCTAATATGTTCAACATCTGGCTTCCTTGCGAATCATTTCTATGCTTTCTTTTTTTTCCTGTGTATGGACTGTATTTTCTTGTGTCTCATAAGTTATTTATTTAAAACTGGACATTTTAATGAATATAACGTATCAGTCCTGGAAATCAGACTCTTGCCCTGCTCCAATATTTGTTTTTGTTTTTATTTTTAACATTGTTGCTGATTATTTCTTAACTGTTTCATTCAACTAATTCTGTAAAGTCTCTATTCTTCTTTGTGCCTATTCACTGGTCTCTGCTCATGTAACTAATTTAGAAACTGATGATTTGACAGAAATTTCCTTACATACCTGGAACCAATTAGCCTTCCAGTAGAGGCTTTGTTTGCATTTCAGGATTCACTAGGACACTCAGCCAGGTAACTGACAACACTGCTTAAGCCTTCACTTCTTTGTTCAGGGTTTACGATCAGCCAGATATGACAGCTTAGGGCCATTGCAGATCTTTCCTGAGCATGTGCATGTCTCTGGATATGTGCTTGGCCCAACATATGCTTGTGGTTTTCTGAATTCCCAGGAATATGTTAGAGATTTTCAAATCCCCTATGGATATATCATTCCCCAGCTTTTCCTTTTTAGCTTTTTGGTTAGCCTAACATTTGCCCCAACTCTTACTAACCCCTTTAGGCAGCCTCAAATTCAAATTCAAACTTACAACCTCTAAATGCTTCCATCAAACCTGGTGCAGTAATACATGCCTGTTCATCTGTAATCCCAGCTACTTGGGAAGCTGAGGCAGGAGGATTGCAAATTGGAGGCCAGCCTCAGCAATTTAATGAGACCCTGTCTCAAAATTAAAAAAATAAAAAGGACTGGGGATGGAGCTCTGTGGTAGAGCACCCCTGGGTTCAATCCCCAGTACTTCAAAAACAAATAAACAAAAAGCTTTCATCAAATTTTCCCAAGGAAAAGGCTTTCAGCATTTGGCAAGCTCTGAATCAGGTCCAGTGAAGACAGTCTCCAATTAGATTGTTCTAGGGAACTACCAGTTATGTAAAGTAATGACATTTCTCTGGGAATGAGGCTTTAAAGGACTTCACATCCTGTTCTACCCCTCCAGTGATTGCCAGGCTGCTGATTTCCCCCATAACAGCTAGCTATTAATTTTCAAGGTTATTCCAGAGCTAGAGAGAAGGAAATAGGTATATTGCAAGTTAAAATACCCCAAAGCGCTCATTTTCTCAAGACAGCTCAAATAAATTAATAAATAAACAAACAAACAAACAAATAAATAAATAAATAAAATTTCCCTGGATTGCTTCAGACTTTTTTTTTTAATTTATTTTTTAGTTATAGGTAGACACAATGTCTTTATTTTACTTTATGTGGTGCTGAGGATTGAACGAACCCAGTGCCTCACACATGTTAGGCAAGCACTCTATCTCTGAGCCACAACCCCAGCCCTGCTTCAAAGTTTTGATTGGTTTGCTGAGTTCTGGAAATGCTGATTCTGACCAATTTTGTCAGTTTTCTCATTGTTTTTACAAAGGAGAGAATTTTTTTTTTAATCACATCCCCTGCCAGTTTTGTTTTACAATTATTTTCTCCTATAATGTGCCCCTTGCCTTTTTAGCCTATTATTTTGATTGTGTCTTTGTTTGCTTCTTTGTTTAAACAGATAGGAGCTCCCTGTATTGCCCAGGCTCCTCCTAGCCTCCTGGGGCTCAAGGGATCCTCTTGCCTCAGCCTCCCAAGTAGTTGGGGAAGGGGAGACAGGCATGCATCAATGTGCTTGTGTCTTTGATGAACAGTTATTATTTTTTCTCTTTTGCAATATAATTTTGTTAACTTAAACTGAATGTTTCATTTCTGATTAAATAGCATTTAAAATAAGGACTTCATTCGTTATTAACTTCTTTAGCACTTTTAAATTTAGCTTTAAAGATTGATTCCATTATAGTTTAATTCACATTCAATAAAATGCTCCCATTTATAATGCACACTAAGATGAGGCTTAAAATATTCCCACTTATGTAAATGCCATCACAATTAAGATTCAGAACATTTCATCATCGCCAAATTTTCCTCATGATCCTTTGCATTCAAACTTATTTCCCTGCCACTAACTTTTAACATCCACTGATCTATGTACCATCCCTATACTTTTTCCTTTTACAGAATGTTGTTTTAATGGAACCATTGAACATGCAGGCTTTTAAGTCTGTTATCTTTGAGTTTGCTTAATGGTTTAGAGATTCATCTCTGTTGTCATATGTGTAAGTATTTTTTTTCTATTTTTAAGTGGTCTTCAGTTGTTTGAATGCTGTGTTTGACAACTTTCCATTACTATAACAAAATAACTGAGATGATCAACATAAAAAGAGGAAAGGTTTATTTTGACTCACCATTATGGAGTTTCAGTTCATGACTGATTGGCCCTGTTGCTTTGGACTGTCATGACAGATCAGGATAGAAGCCTGTGTCAGAGGAAGCCCACTCACCTCATGGCTAGGTGCAGAGGAAAGAAAGAAAGAAAGAAAGAAAGAAAGAAAGAAAGAAAGAAAGAAAGAAAGAAAGGAAGGAAGGAAGGAAGGAAGGAAGGAAGGAAGGAAGGAAGGAAGGAAAAGAAAAAGAAAGAAAGGAAGGAAGGAAGGAAGGAAGGGAGAAAGAAAGTGAAGAGACCAGGATTTTATAATCCCTTTCAACAGCATATCCTCAATGACTTAAAATCTTCCACTAAGTCCCACCTCCTAAATTTTCCACCATGTTCCAATCACCATCCTGAGGACCAAGTCTAAACACAGAGGCCTTCGGGGGACATTCCAGGTTCAAATTATCACAGATATGCAATGTATTAATCCATTCATTGACTAATGACTATTCAGGTTGTTTCTGCATCTGGCTATTATAGATAAAGCTGCAATGAATATTAATATCCAATCATTTATATAAAGACATGTTTTTGTTTCCCTTAGGTAAAGAATGAATTTTTAGGTCTTATTATGAATGTATGCTTAAAAATACAAAGTCTCTTGCTGGGCACCATGACACATGCCTGCAGTCCCAGCATCTCAGGAGTCTGAGGCAGAATGATCCCCAGTTGGAGACTAGCCTCAGCAATTTAGTGAAAGCCTGGGTCAAAATTTAAAAAATAAAAATAAAAATGGCTGAGTATGTAGCTCAGTGGTAAAGCACCCCTGAGATCAATACCCAGTATCCCCAAAACAAAGACAAAAACAAATCAAAACCCCAAACCCAAAGACCAAAACCAGTCTCTTTTCCCAAGTGTTTATAACATTTAACATTCCCACCAGCAACTTATAAGAGTTATAGTTATTCTACATAGTCACTCACACTTGGCATTATTAGTCTTTTTAATTTTTCCTATTCTCATGTTTTTGTGATTACATTTCATCATGCCTTTCTCTTGCAATTCTTTTATTGGTAGTGGGAATGAAGATTTGTTATGTTTATTGGCCATATTCTTTTGCAAAATACTTGATCAAGTCTTCTGCTTAATTTTTTATTGGGTCATCTGTCACTTTTATTGATTTTTTTTTAAGGGAGAGAGAGAGACAGAGAGAGAGAGAGAGAGAGAGAGAGAGAGAGAGAGAGAGAGAGAGAGAGAGAATTTTTAAAAAATATTTATTTTTTAGTTTTTGGTGGACACAACATCTTTATTTTATTTTTACGTGGTGCTGAGGATCGAACCTAGCACCCCGCACATGCCAGGCAAGAGTGCTACCGCTTGAGCCACATGCCCAGCCCACTTTTATTGATTTTTATGAGCTCTTTATCCCTATGGATATAACTTGTTGGCTAGTTATGTGTTTTATTTTTATGTGGTGCTGTGGATTGAACCCAGTGCCTCACACATGCTAGGCAAGCACTCTACCTCTGAGCCACAACCCCAGCCAGTTATGTGTTTTGAAAACATCTTTCACAGTGGCTGAGTTTTAGTTTCTTTGTTGTAACATCAATGAACAGATATCCTTAATTTTAACATGGTTCACAATCATTTCCTTTTTGTTTAATATTTTACAAGTCCTATTTAACAGTTATTACCCCAAGGTCATGAAGACATATTTAATATTACCTCCTCTATAAACTTTATTGTTTTACTATTTACATTTAGACCTACAGTCCACTTAGAACTGACTTGTGTTTCTAGTAAAGCCAAAATGCTTTTTTGTTTGTCGTATAGATATTCAATTGATCCAATACTACTTATTTTTTTAAAAAGTCCTTTTTCCACTTCTCTTTTTTTTTTTTTTAATATTTATTTATTTATTTATTTTTAGTTTTTCGGCAGACACAACATCTTTGTTTGTATGTAGTGCTGAGGATCGAACCCGGGCCGCACGCATGCCAGGCGAGCGCGCTACCGCTTGAGCCACATCTCTTCATTGCTAACATTGTCATAATCCAAGTGATTGAATAAGTGTGAATCTACTTTGGACTTTTCATTTAGTTGCAGTGATTTACTGAGCCATCTTTATGGCAGTGTGTCAATTAATATAATTTTATGACTTTTGATGTCTGATTGTATAAGTCCTCCAGCTTTCTTCTATTTCATCCAAAAATTTGAATCTTCCTGGACCTTTGTATTTCCAAATATGCTATAGCACTAGTTTCCCAGCTTCCACAAAAAAATTGCTGGAATTTTTTTGAGATTGCACTGAATATATAGATTACTTTGTGGTGGAATGTTATCTTTAGAATATTGTGTTGTAATTTATTAACATAATATGACACTCCTGTTTTCTTTCATGTCTTTCCAAAATGTTTTATTGTTTTCTGTGTAAAATTCTTACATTTTCTTCATGAGATATATTAGTAGGTATTTGTTAATTTTTTTTTTTTTTGGTTGTTTTGGTGGTACTGGGGATTGAACCCAGAACATGCTAGACAAACAGCTCCACTGTTGAGTTACATCTGCAGTCATTAATACATTGCAAAATGTATGCATTTTAATCCTTCATATTGTTTGTTCCTGATGTATGGAATAGATTTTTTAAAAAAAGATTGATCATGTGTTTAGCTATGGTTGAAGGCCTGAAATTAAGGCCCAAGATTATTTGCTGCCTTGACTTATGGTAAAACCAGAGGGACTCTAATGGCCTAACTGCAAGTTCTCTCCCCCATTCTGCTCTGTTTTGTATAAGGATAAGTTCCCTTGGATAAGATCCCCTAGCCAAACAACACTCTCCATCAAATGGACCAGGCACAGTTCCTGCTCATCTGCGCGGGAGTGTATTTTAGTTCCCTGCACATCTGCAGAATAATTGAAACAATACAAGCACTTCCTCTTAAGAAATCAAGGGTCACCTCATTCTTTTGATATTCTACAGCCTGCCTTGCTTGACAGTCCTGCTATTCATTCCATTCCTGAGTACAAGCCCATTGGCCTCGTGTGATATGCAGTGTTCTTTCCCTTCAGGCTGTGGCTACATGGAACCAATTACCTGCTGCGGATCTCATCTGTCCAGTGTGGATATCACCTCTTGAGCAAACCCCATAACCCTAGGTTGGGAATGCCTCCCTCCCCAACAGGGTGAAAAGGAAGCAATAAAAAAAAAAAAAAAGATTTGTGTTACCTTAGATTGGGTAGAGAGAAGTGATGGGAGGGGAGGGGAGGGGAGGGGAGGGGATGGGGGGGATAGGAAAGATAGTAGAATGAAATGGACATTATTATTGCTGTGTGTATATATGTAACTTCATGACCAATGTGATTCTGCAACCTGTACACTCAGAATAATGAGAAATTATACCCCATCTGATTCAAATGTATGATATGTCAAGGTCATTGTACTGTCATATGTAACTAATTAAAACAAACAAACAAACAAAAAAAAACAGCTGCATGCTTGCTAAACTCACTTGCCTAGTACTTTATCTGAATGTTCTTTGGATTTTCTGCATACACAATTATGTCTTTGAAAATGAGGTCAATTTTATTTCTCTCTTTTCAAATACTTATTATCTATTTTTCTTGCTTTACTGAAGGCCAGGACCTCCAGTGTACTGATGAGTATAAATGATAGACCTTCAGACATTTTTTTTTTTTGTCTTTCTCAAACTTACAGAGAAAGCTTTCAACATTCTACATTTAAGCCCTGGGTTTATTACGTATATGTGTGCATATATGTACTGTGTATCTATATGTATGGATTTTTTGGGTGGATACCATTTACTAGATTAAGTTTTTTCCCTTCTATTTCTAGTTTTTCTAAGAGTCTTCACTAGAAATGTGAATTGAATCTTAGGTATTTTTTAGCCTCTGTTGAGATGATCACATTTTTCTTCCTTTGTTCTGTTAATATGATAAATTGCAGTAATTTCTTCTTAAGCTGGAAGTGATGAGTGAAAAATGAGAAGAATCTTTTTTTTTTAATTGTTGTTATAGACAGGAACAGTGGCATATGCTTGTAATCCCGGTGATGCAGGAAGCTGAGGCAGGAGGATAACAAGTTCAAGGCCAGCCTCAGCAAAATAGTGAGATCCTTTCTCAAAATAAAAAAAAATAATAATTAAAAGAACTAGGGATGTAGCTCAGTGGTAAGGGGCCCCTGAATTTAATCACCAATACCAACAAAACAATTAATTTATCAGATAAAACAGTTGTTGTGTTATACTGAAAGGCAGTTTCAGATTAAGAGACTGAGTTTGAATTCTAGGATTCGCTATTTATTAACCATGTGACTCTGGTCAAGCCATTGAACTGTGCCTCAGTTTCCTGACCCATTAAATGGGGATAGTAATAGCACCTGCCTTATAGAACTTGGGGTGTTGAGCAGCAATTGTGTGCCAGACTCAGCTAAGCAAGCACTGGAAGAATATGTAGGTTCTTGTACACTTTCCACTTGGGCACTAGGATATGCACCTAAATCTGTGTCACAGAGAATCTGAATTCAGACTCACATTTCAACTGGTTAGCACATAGCTCCTCTAGACCTACCCAACTCACATTGGCTGAAAAGTTTGCTTTCTGGCTCATTCTTTGAAGAATGATAGACCTCTGGGGCCAAAGGATTCCAGTTACATGTAAGGAGTACAAACAATTTTCATCTGGGAGGTTATTTCTCCAGGATTATATAAGCTGTATTGACAAAGTAATATTTTGGAGATCAAACAGCCCTCTCATTTATCTATTGTGCAACCTAATCAGTTCAACAGCTATGTCATTAGTTTATTGTTATTTGTCTCTATAAATAAGCTGGCTCTTGCTGGTTATTAAACAAGACTTTCTCTAAGTGGGTCATCACTTGTGGGCTGGCCTTAGTATCTCTTTATCCTGGCCTGGACTCCCTTTAAGGCGTGAATTATCCAGAGATAGCAAACTTCTTGGGTGAAGCAAGTACTGCACCAGGATCAGATTACCTGAGTCCTGGTCATGACCGTGACATTCCTGAGCTATTTATTTACCTTGGTAATATTTTTTTTAAAATCTCAGTTTTGTTCATCTTTGTCGATATTCTTATGAATTTGTCATCTTAAAATACCTAGACTATTAAGTGAAGAAAAGCTACAGTTCAAGTTATATATCCATTGTCATCTGTCAAGAATAAAGACAGGAGAAGATATTCCCAATGCCAAGGGTGATTATCTCTGGGAGACGTGATTATTGGTGACTTTAATTTTCTTGATATTTCCTCACTTTTTTCAGACTTTCGACAATGAAACTGTATTACTTCATGACCAGGAAAAGAGTCATTGTAATTAATTAGCATAAAGGCCACCAGCAATAGTTTCCTTATTTGTAAAATGAAAAGACTGGACTAGATTTCAAACCCTTGCTCTGTGCTAGAATCCCCAGCAGGATTTGTCACATATATAGATGACAGGGCCCCTTCCCAGTGAGTCTGATCCTGTAGTCTGGGTTTGAGCCCAGGAATCAGTATTTTGGCAAGTATTCCTGGAGGATCAAATGTGTATCTAAGGTTTATATCCCTGGATAAGATCTCTTGAGCCCTTACTGCTGTGATTATTTCATATGGATATGTCATTTTTACTTTACTGCTAGTTGAGCTCAAGGGTACTGTGACTGGCTTTCAGAGTTTTTGTTTATTTTTGTGGCACTGGAGATTGAACCCAAGGGCATTTTGCCACTGAGTACACAACTCTTTATGTTTTTTTGAGAGGCACTAAGCAACTCAGTGAGAGTCTCTCTAGGCTGCTGAGGCTGGCCTTGAACTTACAATCCTCTTGCCTTAGTTTCCAGAGTTGCTGGATTACTATCATAACCAATTTTTTAATTTAAAGTTTTTGTTACTGTGCTCATGAGCAATTTAAACATTTTCATTATTAAATATTTACTATTTATGTCTAATGATGATTTTTGCCTTAAAATCTAGTTTTTGTGATATTAATTTTGCTACAGTAGCTTTCCTTTGATTAGTGTTTACATTCTATAACTTGTTCTGTTCTCTTGCATTTGTCCATCTCTACATTTAAAATGGTTCTTTATAAAAAAATATAAAATGGTTCTTTATAAAGCAATATATATATATATATATATATATATATATATATATATATATAGAAATAACTAGCTTTTAATTGTAGCATTTGGTATGTTCTTGTTGAACATACTTACGGATATGGTTTAGTTTAAATCAAACACTTTGCAGCTTGCTTTCTATTTATGCCACTGTTTTATGTCCCAGTCTCTATATTTATCTCCCATCATGCTTTAGTAATGACATTTCACTTTGGGCAAGCTGAACTAATTATCATTTTCTATGCATGTTCTATGTGTTCCTTTCTTGGTGTCTTTTGGGGATTTTTACCCTCAGTCCCAAATGCATCAGCAGTAAATAGCATCTCCTACATTATATTAGTAGGATAATAACTCTCCTTAAGTATATGCAATATATCCTGGTTCCAAGGCAGAGCCCCTCTTTTATACTCTTTTGCTTTCACCCACCAAATTGTTTATCCTTAAGATCAGATCAAAATGAATAGTGCCATTTCTTTGAAAGAGAAGTCACCTAACAATGAATTGAAATTTGGCAGAGAAACGTAATAGAAAGGAGGAACAGTTATGCTGAGAGTCATAAAAATTTTTAATAACCTCCAGGTGAGAAAACCTTGTCTTCAGAGTTGGGAAAACTTCCAAAAAGAACTTGCAACCAAGGCTGAATTATAAATCAGTGTTCAGACTGGTTAATAGCAAAATTGAAGTGTAGTTCCTAGGAAGAATCCTTTTTATTGTGTTTTTGGCTAACAGACTCTAAAGAAAATCCTAGAAGATTAGTTCCAATCATGCCTTGAGCAACAAGGTCATGGATGAAATTATGGTGTGTACCCTCAGGGTATCTACTTTGAAAAACAGCTCTACTTTGACTCCAAACTTATCTTGGTTCTCTTGAACTTTGTCCTCTCACTTATGTCCTCTCTCCCAGCATTACACTCTAATTTTGGCACCTGAAATCTTACCACTCTTTTAAGGATAATTATAGCTGCTTTATTTTGAGCAATTAATATGTGTCTAATGTGTGCAAAGCAGTTTAATTATATCAATTAATGCTCACAACACTGCTATAGGTACTTTTGTCTTTAATTTTTTTTTGGTGGGGGGTACTGGGGATTGAATCCAGAGTCACCTAACCACTGAACCACATCCCCAGCCCTTCTTATTTTTTATTTACAGAAAGGGTCTCGCTAAATTGCTTAGGGCCTTGCTAAATTGCTGAGGCTGGCCTCCAACTCACAATCCTCACAATCCTCCTGCCTCAGCCTCCTGAGCTTCTGGGATTACAGGTGTGCACCACCATGCCCAGACTTATCTTTAAATTTTTCAATATAAGAAGCTTAAATCTTGGGAAGTTTAAATGACCTGCTGGTCATTCTACTTAGTAAGAGGTTGCAGGCTCCAAGGTCTTGATCCCTAATGGCCTTAAAGTCTAAAACACAGTTTGTTTAAGCTATTCAGTCTTCCTTTCTCTTGGACCCATCCTTGATGGTCTTAGGTTTCTTGAGAGTGGGCTTCTTCCAATTGTCCAACATATTGCACAGATTTTCGAGAAAGACTCTTTAGAAAGAAAAACCCCAAGAACAGGAATTTAAATGGATCTTCCACATGGAAACAAGAGCTCTTAACCTCAGTGCTCTTCACATTGAAAATCTCTCTTGGTAGCACTATTGAACAATAATAGCTTCTTTTGGCAGGGGGTACCATGGATGGAACTCAAGAGCACTCAACCGCTGAGCCACATCCCCAGCCCTATTTGTCTTTTATTTAGAGGCAGGGTCTCACTGAGTTGCTTAGCACCTTGCTTTTGCTGAGGCTGGCTTTGAACTCATGATCCTCCTAACTCAGCCTCCTGAGCTGCTGGGATTACAGGTGTATGGCACTGCACGTGGCTCCGTTAATAGCTTCTTGACTCTAGAGGCTTTATGAAATTTGCAATGTGCAAATATCACACCATATGTTTGTGCATGCTGCTTATTTAATCACAACATTAGCAAATTGATTATGAATATTAAAAGTCATAAAACAAGTAGAAATAATATATTAAATGTTTTGCTCTCTTTAAAAAGTCTTTCTAAGGAGATAACAAATTTATAAATGATGTAAGCAGACAAGCAGGCTTGGAACCCACAGTTTATTCTCTACATCTATTGTTGAAAGCAGAGACCAGATAGCATTTACTTCTTTATATTGTCCAAAATTAAAAGCCAGTGCTTGCACACAGCAACGCAGTGCTTACTGAGCAAAGTAGTTGCTTATTTATGGTTCCACCTATGGAGGATAGGTTGGTTCAAAATGATAAAGAAACCTCATGCTGGGACTAGGGAAATGGCTCAAGCAGTAAACTTGCTCGCCTGGCATGCGCGGGGTGCTGGGTTCGATCCTCAGCACCACATAAAAATAAAATAAAGATGTTGTGTCCACCAAAAACTAAAAAAATAAATATTAAAAAAAAAAAGAAACCTCATGCTTTGAGTATAGACCTTGCTGCTCTGCCACTAAGGCCTATTTTCAAATGGACAAGTTTTCTTCTCCCTCTCTCTCTCCTTAACCTGGGGGAAGGAAACAGGATTAATTTTTTTCCCACTCTAGGCTGAGTTATCTGTCTTTGATCATACACCCACCACAGGAACCAAGTAATTCAGAATTCAGAGATGCTGCCAGAAGATCTAAGAAAGGGCTAGCTCCCAAATTAACAAGTGAATCACAAGCCCCCCCGCCATTGAACACCTGGAATGAATCACTTCTTTAAAAGGAAGTGTTCTCCCTGATGGGCAGAATCACAGTTTCTGGAGTCCCTTGTGTTTCTCCTTTGTTGGCAAAGCAGTAAAACTTCTTTATCCTTTTTCTCAAAATTGTGTTCTCATTATTGGATTGGTGTGGGCGTGGGGGGGGTGCGGAGGGCAGGGACTGAGATTTTGGTAACAATAACTTTTTGCTGTAACATGGTAATAACTTAATTTGTATTCTATATTCTCCTCTAAATGAAGGAGAAACAAGGCAACCAACTCCTCTATTCCTACTCCCTTGAAATGACTTGTAAGGTCTCCAGAGATGTGGAAGTGTATGCTCTTTGCTGATGTCAAAATGCAAATGTAGCCAACTTGTGTAACAGTGGCCCACTACCTTTGCTGCTCTACCACTGCAACTTATTCTTAAAATGGACGTTTCTTTTTCTTCCTCTCTCCCTGCTCCTCCCTAATCTCTCCCCCTCCCTAATCTCAGGGGAAACAGGATTACCTTTCTTCCCCATCCTAGCCAGAGTTATCTGTCCCTGAGCACACACTCACCATAGGAATGAAGTAATCCAGACTTTGGGGATGGCACTAGAAGGTCTCAGAAATGACTGACTCCAAAATTAACTAGTGAATTACAACTCCAGACAGAGAACACATGGAATATAGCCTTTGAGTCACCTCTTTCAAAGCCTCCAGGTTCCTGCTGATGGGCAAAATCACAGCCCCTTGGACAGAAGTCCCCTGTGTTTCTCCTTTGCTAGAAAAGCAATAAAACTTCTTTTTCCTTTTTCTTAAAACTGTGTCCGTGTTATTGGATTGACATCAGGGACAAGGACCGAGATTTTGGTAACATTTTACCTATGAAAGCAAAGCAATTGAAATAGTTTGATCAACACTGAAGACTCTGGATTCAAATTCCTTGTCTTCAAATATTTTATTGGTCCTTTGCCAATCTTGTAACCTTAGGTAACTTACTTAACCTCTCAGAGCTTCAGCTTCAGTTTTCTCTACTACAGTATTGGGGCTAATGTTAGTTCCTACTTATACAATGGTTGTGAGAATTAAATGAAGTAGTGAACATAATGCACTTAAACAGGTTTTTTTTTTTCAAATAAGTTGTGATGACTTTTTTGTTTGCATATCTTTTTTATTTTTATTTATTTATTTTTTGGTACTGGGGATTGAACTCAGGGGCACTCCACCACTGAGCCACATCCCTAACCCTATTTTGTATTTTATTTAGAGACAGGGTCTCACTGAGTTGCTTCATTGCCTTGCTTTTGCTGAGGCTGGCTTTGAACTCCTCCTATATCCTCCTGTATCAGCCTCCTGAGCTGCTGGGATTTCAGGCATGCACGGCTTTATTTGCATATCTTTTGTAACCAATGAAGAATTTTCTACATAATTCTAAATTTCCATATAATTCTGATCCCATTCCTTAAGATATACACTTTGGTAAATTAAACAACCTCTCATAGAAGCCACATTTCCTACATAGTGACAGCAAGACTTGACAAACTATTGTTGAGTAGAGGTTTCCAATTGCTGGTACTTGACTATGTTTTCACTAGTCTGTGAAAAGTGGGGAAAACAAAATGGTATGACTGACAATTGTCATTTTGTTACCAAAAGCTCAGTCCTTTTCCCTGATGCCAGTCCAATAATGAGAACACAGTTTTGAGAAAACAGAAAAAGAGGTTTTATTGTTTTGCTAACAAAGAGTAGCACAGGGGATTCCTGTCCAGAAGCTGTGATTCTGCCCACCCAGAATAACAAAGGGCCTTAGCTTTATTTTTAAAGCAGTACTGAGAATTAGAACCCAGAACCTTGAGTGTGCTACATAAGCACTCTACCACTGAGATACATACCAGCCCCCAGGAAGAAGCTATGCAAAGACTACATTTTGGGTGTTCTCTTCGGTGGGGATTGTGATTCACTTGTTAATTTGGAAAAGGGACAAGAAGAAAAAATATTCTTTTAAGATAAGCCTCAATGGCCATAACAGCAAGGGTTATATTCAGAGCATGAAGTGGACCACTCTTACAATTTCTTGAGAAGGATTGCCCTTTAGACAGATTATTTCATTCTGTGAATAATAGGAAGTTCCGTGGTCCATTTTCAGGATGTAGTATTTAGCCTTAATTGGGATGTAAGATCCAGTCATAGCCATTTTGAGATCCAATTGCAGCCATTTTAACTAGTCTTTTCCTTCACCCACCCCAATTTTTAAATTAGACAATTGTGTAAATGGTAACTCCAAATTCCTCCTATCAGAGCAAGGGGACAGTGTTGCATTAGGGATAAAAGAGGCAGACTGCCTGCCCAAGTGTGTTTGTTCTGTACCACTCTTGTCATGCCAAGCTACCAAACACTTGTTTGATTCCTTGCAGCACCCTGGTATTTCTAACAATTTCTACATTTGTGGGACTTAAGGAAATGACATAATGGCTTGATAAATGATTTTTAAAAATCCCTATAAAGATGCTTCTTAACCTAAAAAGGGTAGGAGTCCCATCCCAAGAAAGCTATTATAAATTGAAAATATCTTAAATTGAGAATACATTAACACACCTCATCTACCAAACATCATAGCTTAGCCTGGCCTAAGTTAAATGTATTCAAAACACTTACATTAGCCTATGGTTGGGCGAAATCACCTAATGCAAAACGTATTTCATAATAAAGTTTAAATAGTCATTTATTGAAGTCATTTATTGAAGAGAATACTGAAAGTGAAATGGTTTTTACTGCATGTATATTGCTTTTCCAACATTGCAAAGTTGAAAATTATAAAAGTCAGGGATCCTCTGCATTTAGAAATTTTAAATGTGTTAAACCTATATCAGAACTCTGAGGTTTTGAAATTTTACTGCTCTGTGAAACACAAAGTTTAAGAACCACCATGCTAGAGGCCTATGATCACTGTGCGATTCACCTAAAGCTAAAACATCAAAGCCAACGTTCTTATTTCCTTTGGCTTCCCTACTAGTGCAAATACACATTTCTTCCAGCTGTCTTGTGAATGTGGTTTTGGTTTTCAGTTGACAGATTTCTTGAAACAGCTGCTCTCTTGACATTAAACAGAACAAAAGACTTTGCTCAGACCTTTGACAAGAGGCAAGATTTACAACAATGGTGACAGTGATCTCTAGTTGTCATGGTTTTTCTTTTCTCTTTTTCTTTTTTTTGTACTGGGAATTGGACCCAGGGGCACTTAACCATTAAGTCACATTTCCACGTCCCTTTTTATTTTTCATTTTGAGACAGGGTCTTGTTAATTTGCTTAGGGCCTTGTTAAGTTGCTGAGGCTGGCTTTGAACTTGCCCATCCTTCTGCCTCAGCCTCCTGAGCCTCTGGGATTATAGGCATGTGCCATTGTACCTGGCTTTTTTAGGAGTTTTTATGTACTTCATGAACAACAAAAGGATTCACTGTACTTTTAGTAGTTAAACAAGGGATGAAAATATTAGAGTGGACTTTTGATTCTTTATTTAACGTTTGCATGCTAATTCTATCCAAAAAAAGGAGACACCTTGTAGTGCACTGAAGTTTCATGTAAGGCACTTAAAATGTTTTGTGGGTTGGGATATGACTTAGTGGAAGAATGTTTGCCTAGTATGTGTAAAGTCCCAGTACACACACACACACACACACATACAGCCTCCAAATTGATTAAAGAATTAGATAAATGCAAAATATTATTAGATAGTACCCACATGAAAATGACTTCCTCTACTTTTCCATTTGCCTCTTTTATGGTTTTAATATTACATGGGTATACCTTTCCATGTGCAAGACAAAAAAACCTAGCAGTTTATTTGGATACCAAAACACTGTTGTTATGACACCATGCTTAATTATGACAATTATGCTTGAAATTGCACTAAAATATTGGAGCTGGTACTCCCCCACCCTATCCCCACCCAATGTTAGGGATTGAGCCTTATTTCATTTTCTTTCCCTTCTTCTTTCTTTTTTTCTATTTATTTATTTATTTTTGTGTGTGTGGTATGGGGATGGAACCCAGGGGAGCTCTACCTCTGAGCTCCATCCCTATCCCTTTTTATTCTTTATTTTGCGATAGAATCTCCCTAAGTTGTCACACTGATCTCAAACTTGTGAACCTCCAGCACAGCCTCCAGACTCTGGGATTATAGGCATGTACCACCATGCTCAGCTTGGTTCTTTCTTTCTTCTTCTTTTTTTTTAATATTTGTTTTTTAGTTGTAGTTGGACACATACCTTTATTTTATTTATTTATTTTTATGTGGTGCTGAGGATCGAACCCAGGGCCTCGCATGTGCTAGGTGAGCGCTCTATGGCTGAGCCACAACCCCAGCCTCCCTAGCTTGTTTCTTAATGATAGGTTAATAAACAACATTTTATTAGAAATTTATGGACTTTCCCCTAAAATCATTAAATGAGTATCATGTATATAAAATATAAAAGAAAACAAATGTGCCAAAGACAGTAAAATTACTCACTATATTTGAAAATGAAAAATCACTATATAAACCAAGCTTGCTTTTTATCTGATTTCCACTGGGTGTCAGCAATGTATGATTTTCCACCCACAATCTCTTAGAGTAATAGTCCTAGAGCTTATTTTTTGTTAGCATTTAATTTTTTTATTAGTGATTTTTATTATTGAACCACTCTTTAGCTATCTATTAGTAACCATTTTATTCTCTGGCCAATGATGCTTCATAACACAACATTATGAGATACATAAGAAATGACATTTTCTTATAATTTCATAAAGTATGACAATGAAAACCTCAAGAAGGTAAAAATAAAAGCATAATCAAGCTGTTTTCATTGTTGTTGTTGATTTAAGCCATCTAAGTGCTAGATTGAACAGGATTGCTTAGAAAACACATTAAAGAAGCTATTCATATACTGGGTGCAGTAGCACACATCTGTAACCCCAGCTTTTCCAGAGGCTGAGGCAGGAGGATTTCAAGTTCAATAGCAATTTAGGAAGGCCCTAAGCAACTCATCAAGACTCTGCCTCAAAATAAAAATGAGCCGGCCATGATGGCACATGCCTGTAATCGCAGAAGCTCAGGAGGCTGAGGCAGGAGGATGGTGAGTCCAAAGCCAGCCTCAGCAACTGTGAGGCAGTAAGCAACTCAGTGAGACCCTGTCTCTAAATAAAATACAAAATAGGGTTGGGGATGTGGCTCAGTGGGCGAGTGCCCCTGAGTTCAATCTCCCATACCTCCCCCCGCCCCCCACAAAAAAATAAATAAGGTAAAATGAAGTAAAAATGAAAAGTCTGGGGATGTAGTCAGTTGCAGACCCTGGGTTTGACCCCCCAACACCACCGCCCAAAAGAGAAGCCATTCATTGATTCAACCGCACGTTTAATAAATGTTTGTTGCGTGTATGAGTGTTGGGAATTGTTCATGTGCAGGGGAAAAAGTAGTAAACAAGATAGTCATCATCCCTTCAATTTGTTCAGATTTTTACATAAGTAAAATCACAATTATTGGGAATGTTTTGATTTTTTAAGATGGGTTCTCGCTCTTTTGCCCAGACTGGTCTCAAACCTTACTTTGTGTGTCCAAAAGTGCCATATAAAAGCACAAGGCATACTGCACATGGATCTTAATAAAGCTCTCGCTGACTTGCTTCTTAGCTTTTGGTTAAGTTCCCAGTTATCTCGGGACTTCCTGTCCTCACTACGAACCTCTCTGGAACCTATAAATAATAAATTTCATTTGCTTCATGAATTTTGAGTTTACCTTCTCATTGTGTCTCACCCAATTAATATACCTGAAACTAACCTTCTCCTGGTCAGGGATCTCCTAGAGAGTGGCTATCTTGGCTTATGGCCACTCTCAACATAGAGAATGCAAAACCAAATTTGAAAGAAACCATAAGAAGAAAACTCACAGGCTGAGGATATAGCTCAGTTGGTAGAGAGCTTGCCTCACATGCACAAGGCCCTAGGTTCAATCCCCAGCACTACCAAAAAAAAAAAAAGAAGGAAACTCACAACACTTGGGAATACTGAGTCTGAGGAATAGAGAAGATGAGGAGGAGGTGGAGGAAAGGCAGGGATAGGAGGAGGAGGAGGAGGGGGAGAACTATGACTATTAGAGGACATGGTAGACACTAGCATGACCCAATGAAGCCTATCAACATATGCATAAGGGCAGTACTAGAGGACAAGAAGAGAGAGAGAAAAAAACAAATTACTCAAGAAATAATGGGTGCAGTGGTGCAGGTCTATAATCCCAGTGTCTGGAGAGGCTGAGGCAGCCTCAGAAATTTATCGAGGTGCTAAGCAACTCAATGAGACTCTGTCTCTAAATAAAATACAGAAAAGAGCTGGGGGCGTGGCTCAGTGGTTAAGTACCCCTGAGTTCAAACCCCAGTACCCTCCCCCAAAAGAAAGTGATGAAACACATTTTGTACCAACGCGAAAGGCTCAACAAACTCCAAAGAGGATAAACTCAAAGAAATTCATACCTAAAACTTAACTGAACTGTTGAAAAACCAAAGATAATGAATTTCGAAAGTGACAAGAGAAAAGTGGCATAGAAGAGATTCTTGTTAATATTAACAACTGATTTCTCTTAAGAAACCATGGAGGCTAGCAGGAAGTCAGATGACACAGAGTCCTGAAAGAAGAAACTGTCCACTAAGAATTCTATAACTGACAAAACTGTCCTTCAAAAATTAAGGGAAAATTAAGACGTTCCCACATAAGGAAAAAACAGTATTAACTCCTTAGACTTGATCTATGGGAAATAGAAGGGTAGTCTTTCTGGTGGAAGTTAGGAGACACTAGACAGTAACTCAAATCTATACAAAGAAATAAAGAGACCAACAAAGGTAACTATAAAGATAAATATAAATAATAGAGTAAATGCCATTTTTTTGTTGTTTGTAGCTTTTTAAAAATCTTTTCTGATTTAAGACAACTATAAAATCAATAATTATATAACTATGGGGGGCAAAAAACTTTTGTAGATGTGGTTTATATGACAATAACAGCACAAAATAGGGGGAAAATGGATCTCTATTAGGGCAACATATTGTATTCTGATGAAGTTAACATGGTATTTATATGACTATTATAAATAATAATATATAATTATATATGTATAATTATAATTAAGATTATAAATTAAGTTGTTAATTATAATATCCAGGGCACCCACTAAAAGTATAACTAAAATAAATTATAATAAACAAGGGAATTAAAATGGTATTCTACAAGCACAGTGGCACATGGCTGTAATTCCAGCGGCTCAGGAGGCCTTGAGACAGGAGGATCACAAGTTCAAAGCCAGCCTCAGCAACAGTGAGGTGCTGAGCAATTTAGTGAGACCCTGTCTCTAAATAAAATACAAAATTGGGCTGGGGATGTGGCTCAGTGGTCAAGTGCCCCTGAGTTCAATCCCTGGTAGCAGCACCCCACCCCACCCAAAAGAAAATGGTACTCTAGAAACTGTCTATTTAACATATGAAAATGTTAGTAATGGAGGAATAGAGAGAGGTAAAATGACATAAGACAGAAAAAAAATGGCAAATGGCACCTATATATTTCACCTCATCAATAATTACATTAAATGCATATAGATAAGAACAATTTACACATTGACTGAGATTGACAGAATGGATTAAAAAATTATCTAAGTCTGTGTCTATAAGAGACACTTTTAAGATTCACAAATGTAAGGAGGTTAAAAAGCAATTGAGTGGGAAAAGATATATTATTTAAACTGTCAGACAGTGGGAGTTGCTATATTAATGTCAGACAGAATATACTTGGGGTAAACATTATCCCTCCAAAATTCACATCCAAGCAAAATTTTTGAGTGTGGTCTTATTTGGAAATTGCAACTTTGGCGATAATAACCATACCAAATGGACCAACATGATGACCAAATGTACTGTGGTGTTTTGAATGAGATTCTGGAACAGAAAAATAACATTAGATAAAAACTGAGGAAATCAGAATAAAAACATGGATGTAAGTAAAAATCTATATTGTTTCATTAGTTGTAACAAATATCCCACACTAACTTAAGATTGTAGAACAGCCTTAGATTTACAGAAAATTTGCAAATATGGTCAAATGTTGCCATATACCCATACCCAGTTTCCCCTATTATTAACATCTCAAGTCATGATGATACATTTGTTACAGTTAATGAACATACATTATTATTAAAGAAAAGTCATACTTTATTCAAACTTCTTATTTTTACTTAATGTCCCTTTTCTGTTCCAGGATCCCATTTAGAACACCACATTATGAACTACATATTATCATTTAGTCATCATGTCTGCTTAAGTTCCTCTAGGCTATTGACAATTTCAATGTGGTTTTGAGAAATTTTTATGTATTAAAGCCAGCCTCAGCAACAGTGAGGTGCTGAGCAACTCAGTGAAACCCTGTCTCTAAATAAAATACAAAATAGGGCTGACAATTTAGTCATCATGTCTGCTTAAGTTCCTCTAGGCTATTGACAATTTCAATGTGGTTTTGAGAAATTTTTATGTATGTGGAAATTTACTTTTCTTTTAACACTGGTGATGTCTTTGAAATGAATCAACACAATCTGATTACCGTTTGCAGGATTGTTTCCCAAGTTTGACTGATTATCAGAAACATGAAAAGAGTTTTTTGAAATACAAATTCCTGAGCCCCACCCAATCCTAGTAAGTGAATATGTCCTGGGCTGACTGATTAGTGTAGAAATCTTTTTTGTTGTTGTTTTTGTTCTTTTTAAAACAAATTTTCCCTGTGGTTATGAGGACATTGATCCTGCACAGGGTGTAGACAGGTCTTTGGGATTCATCTCTCTGGAGCATTTCAGTTGTTCTTCTCATTGTCAATACCTAAATAGCCAGGAGAGTTCTGTAGAGGCTTGCAGCTTGCTTACAATGATATAAGATTCTTGCTGGATAAAAGGGACAACTACTTTAATTCCTTCAATACCTATGAATGGAACCTCCATCAATTCCTACATAATAGTGTATCTGTCCATAGAGGAAAGAAATAATTCAGTCTTTCAACTAAGTTGTGATCAGTGTTGTCAGACAGAGAAGTGTTTTCCTGTCATTCAGCAATAGTGTGAAATGGTAGATGAGCCATGGGGGAGAAATTGACTTATGTAGGGAGCAATGTCGAAGGTGCAGAACCTTGAAAATAAAGTATTGTTCAGGCAAGTTCCTAACCAACTTAATGCTTGAAAAGAAACACGCATGAGCTGTCTATCCAAATTGTTCTTCAGACAAAATAAGATTTGTGTCAAACAGCTTTGGCAAGTACAAACACATAAGATAAGCCAATTTAAACTAAGGCCTCCAGGATCTCCCTTCTCTGTTCAGTCACAATCATTCCTTTTAGGGAGGGGAGGTTAGTTTACATTTGGGAATATATTAATTTGAGGACCAGAATAATTCCCCCAAAGAATTAAACCAAGAAAATAAATTCATCTCTAACGACAGATTATACTACAATAATTTCTCTTCTTCATTTTCCTTTTTCAGTGTCTGTTTTTGCATTGAAAAGTTGAAAGACAATTTTAAAGTCATAATTGTTAGAACTTGCCAGGATTGTAATATCTGTATTTTCTCCTTTAAGACTTTGTCTCCCCAGTATCAAGAATTTAAAAAATCAGGGCTGGGGCTGTAGCTCAGTGGCAGAGAGCTTGCCTGACATGTGTGAGGCACTGAGTTTGATCCTTAGCACCATATAAAAAATAAATAAAATAAAGCCATTAAAATAATTTTAAAAATCAAAGCATGAAATAGAATATTGATCTATAAATGTAAACCAAGAACTAATCAAATTATGAGAAAGTTGGAAAAATTCTCCATTCTCCATATTTGTGTACAACTCTCCCTTAATTGAACTGTATACCTTGATCTCTGCTCTGAACAATTATTTGTTCTAGAATCTATTTCCTTGCTCTATTTTATGTCAAAACAAGTTGTCTGTCCTTGATATCTTTGCCCTTTCCTTTCAGAGAAGGTTAGGTAAATTTGAGGCACTGGAATATTGAAGGGTGTGAGAAAGAAACAAATAGAGTTTCTTTTTCTCTGCTTCCTGGAACACCCCCATCAATGGCTGATTGCCTCCTGTGGCTTCATCTCCCATTGAATGGTCTCCTCTTCTATGGTACTAGCTCTGGCCTTGATTCTAGGTCCGGTCCTGCAATATTGTCCCAGCTTCTGGGCTCTGGTAATAATAGTTCCTCACTCCATAGGAGTGAGCATGGCTTCCGGTCATCTCTGAGTTGCCTCACTTTCCCCTCTTTGACTTCTTAGCACATCCATCTCCCAACAAAGCTCGGTATTAAATTGCTTTAATTTGAAAGATCAGGAGGGGTCCCTTATTCCTGGTTGAGCTGTGATATAATCAGATACACAGTCTCTTGGTTAATGTTAGAAAAACAATGAAAAATTCTTTCCCTCAAAATAATTATTGTTAGGTACTGTGGCTCACGCCTGTAATCCCAGCAGCTCAGGAGACCAAGGCAGGAGGATTGTGAGTTCAAAGCCAGCCTCAGCAAAAAGCGAGGCGCTAAGCAACTCAGTGAGACCCTGTCTCTAAATAAAATACAAATAGGGCTGAGGATGTGGCTCAGTGGTTGAGTGTCCCTGAGTTCAATCTCTCCTACCCACCGTCCGAAGAAAAGATTATTAATAATAAGGAGAATCCTGACTAAATGGTTGTGGAAACCACACAAAATACATCCTCAAATTATGAGGATACAGATAGAAGTATGTGCATTGAAGCATTATTTTAACATCAACAACAACAAAATAGTAACAAACTTAAATAATGTTCAATTAGGGAAATGCTTACATTATGGCTTATTCATACTATGGAATATTATGAAGACATTACAAAGAATGGGATTTATATTTATATACTGAAGTGAAGAGCTTTTTAAAACTTTGTGAAGAGCAAAACACAAAAGCAGAGATCCAGCTATGTTTTAAAACATCTATATGTGTGTTTGTGTGTGTATGTGTATTTGTATGTATACAGATGTTATATAGTTGTATACACATGTTCATTAAAAATGTTTAAATCAAATTTTTAAAAATTTTTGTTAGAGCTTTATGGTTATACATGGAAGTTGGGTTCATACCAACATAAGCATGCATAAATGGAATTCCATGTCCTTTCCTGATCCCTCCCTTTTTTCTCTCCTTTTCCCTCCTGCCTTCCCTCCCCTCCCCCATTCTCCTTCCTTACTCTGCTAGACTTCCTTTCACTCTTCTATTTATTCGTATTTGATTGGTTCTTTTTACTTATTCATAAAGGTGAAATTCCCTATGGTATATTTATATATGCATATATAACAATTTTTTAAGAATTCATTCCACATCACCTCCCCTTTCTGGTCTCTTCACTCCGCCTCTTGATCTCCTTCTTCTACACTACTGATCTTCCCTATATCTTTATGTTGCCTATCCTTCCCTCCCCCTTTCCTTTATTTTATTCTGGCTTGTACATATGAGAGAAAACATTCAACCTTTGATTTTCTGAGTCTGCCTTATTTCACTCAGCATGATGTTCTCCATTTTCATCCATCAAATCAAATTATTCTCTTATCTCTGAGATAAGTGTTCGTCATCTCAGTGTAATATAGCAAAATTTACTCAGTTAATCAATGTAGAATTATCTCACCCACATCCTGCATGGGTGATGGAAATGGGGGTCCCCTTGGTGGAATGGGCTGCTCATAAATAAAAGCTAGAAAAAATAGAATTACGAAAAAAACCACAGGACACAGAAAGTAGTTTCAAGAGGAGGGGCAGGATGGGCAAGCTGAGCAGATGGATAGAGCTTCTAGACTATGGCCAAATGGAGCTTGTGTCTGCTTTATTTATAACAGGAAACATCAAAGGCCTTCCATAGAATGTTCTTCATCAGATAAGGTTAAAAGCGGGCTATCCAATTCCCAAAGGGTTACGCCCATCTCCAGAGAGACTATGAGGGATCTTCCTAGTAGAGCAGAGATAAAGGTCATGTGCATTGGGCAATCTATCAGGAGAACCACATATAGATTGCAATGCCAAACCTAAATCTTCCTGGCTACCATACGGAGAGAAGGTCCTCATATATTTCACAGGTGGCTTTCCGCAGAATTATTCTCTTGTCTCCTGTATTTCCCACCCAATATTCAATGCATTAACAGATCTTGTTGGATCCACCTTGCAAACTATATTCTGAATCCAACCACTTCTCACTATTATTAAATTGTTTCCCTCTGGAAATGGCCTGCATTCTCCCTTGAGTATGTATTTCTTACTTTACCCCCTAAATTTCTCTTCCCTAAGATAGTTCACATTCTCCCTGAAGTGTGTATCTGTTCTTCTAAATAAATCTCCTAAATAAATCTGTTTCTTAAAAACAAATAAACAACAACAACCAAAAAAAAAAAAAAAACAGCAAAGTAATTACACATTACACTAACCCCTAACTGGTATCCTTGCCTCCTCACATTCTATTCAACACAGAAACTAAAATCATGTTTTAAAATCAGTTCTTATCATTCTCTTGTTCAAAACCTTCAAATCCAGAGACTTTATATGATCTTGTCACTTGTTACTTCTCCAACTTTTTCTCCTGACACTCTCTGGCTGAAATACTGTTCCCCAAATATATTTACATCATTCTCTCTCTCATGTTGTTTAGGTCTTTGCTAAAATATGACTTGTCAGGGAGAGAACTTCTTAACCACTCCATTTAAAAACCAAAATATACACCAGGGCAGTCATTTGTTTTGTTCCTTTTTTTTTTTCTCCACTAGAATGAAATGAGAGCAGGGGCTTTCTTTTATTCCCTTACACATCCTATGTATTTAACATATTTGTAGATCAATGGGAATGATTAGACAGACATTTTGCATGCACTTTGGCAATGTCTTAAACATTTTTATTAGAGCTTTATAGTTATACATAGAAGTTGGGTTCATCAGAAAGAACTTGCATCACAGGGTTAATAGGTTGTCTTGAATGGAGTGGTAGGTGTGGCTTGAGAATAATTTTTTTTTTAATAATGCAGTGTGTCACAACCTTCTCATCTTTCTTGATCATTAATTAAAGAGATATTGGAGGAGGGATAATTGGGTATAATGAAAAGACAGACACACATAGGGAGAAAAAGCTGGGATCAGGTAGGTAGCCAAGCCCTGGTGAGGCTTAACAGACTCCAGAGCTAGCTCAGCAAGTTTATTATATAGGTTTCATTGAAAGGTTATTTGTGCCAGACTTGGTGGTGCATAACTGTAACTCCAGCTGCTACGGAGGTTGAGACAGGAGGATGGTGAGTTCAAAGCCAGCCTCAGCAAAAGTGAGGTGCTAATAAGCAACTCAGTGAGACACTCTCTCTAAATAAAATACAAAATAGGGCTGGGGATATGGCTCAGTGGTTGAGTATCCTTGAGTTTGATCCCCATTACCCGCCCTCCCAAAAAAGGTTATTTGTGGGAAAGTTTTGGCAAAGCAGTCTGAAGAATGCAGGACTGGTGGAGACATTAGGAGACATTACTATCCCTGGAAGAAAGTGCCTAACTCAAGGCCTTGACAGAGCCAGGTTCCTTCCCAAGTAGCCATCCTGGCCAGTGTTACCCTAGCAACTGGAGCATCTTGACCTATACCTTCCAAGGCAGCTTCCAGTGCAAACACAGCCACAAGAGTCAGACAGGCCGTGATTTAGATCACCACTCTCCACAGTAGTGATTAAAAGTGAGAGATCTGAGACGAGAACACTTCAACCACAAGGCAATTCAATATCAGGATACTGTCATCCTTACAAGGTATTAATATTTCATAGTAGCTTTTGCATTTTTCCTTAATAAAGAGTAGTATAATGCTATGGCTTAGAAGTTGACTTTCCCCCCAAAGCTTATGTGTTAAAAACTTGGTCTATAGTCTGGTGCTACTGTAAAGTGGTAGATCTCTGGGAGGTGGGGCCTAGTGGGAGGTCCTTAGGTCATTTGCTGGTGTACCCTGAAAAGGTATTTCTCATAGGACTCCTTGGTAATTCTCTTGAAAATTATAAAAGTTATAAAAGCCTGAGTTTAAACTGGGCACAGTGGTACACACCTGTAATCCCAGCTATTCAGGAGGCTGGGACAGGATTCCAAGTTCAAGAGGCCAGTCTTGGCAACTTAATAAGACCCTGTGTTGAAATAAAAAGTAAAAGGGCTGGGGATATAGCTCAGTGGTAGAACTACCCAGAGTGACACAACAATTCCCAGAACTGAGGGAAAAAAAAAAAAGCCTGAGTTTGGTCCCACCCAGCTCTCTTTGATCCTAGTTGGAAAAGACATCACCTGCTTGTCTGTGCATGTGCAACCATCATTGTTCTCTGGGCCATGAAGTAAAGCAACCAAGGGGTGGTAACTGAACCTGAATTATGCTATTTGGACTTTTGGCCTCCAAAACTGTGAGCTAAATAAAATTTTCTCTTTATAAAGTCAGCCACTTCAGGTATTTTGTTGTAATGAGGCAAGGTTGACTAATACATAGAATAATTAGACTCCATTTCTATGGAGTTGTGAAAGCTGAGAGGTTTTTCTCCTTTAAATTTTTTAATTGGTACGAGATAATTTGGGATTCATTGTCACATGTTTGTACATGCACATAACATAATTTGCTCAATTTCATTCCCAAGTACCTCACCTTTGCCCTCCCTTTCTCTCTTCCCTTGGTCCCCTTCCTCTACTCTATTGATCACCCTTTGATTTTCTTTTTATTCTTTCTTTCTTTCTTTTTTTTTAGTTTTAGGTGGACACAATATCTTTATTTCATCTTTATGTGGTGCTGAGGATCTAACCCAGTGCCTCACGCATGCTAGCTGAGCACTCTACCACTGAGCCACAATCCCAGCCCCACACCCTTTGATTTTCATGAGATACCACCTTTCTTTTCCTTTTTTCTCTCTAGTTTCCACATTTAAGAGATAACACATGACCTTTGATTTTCTGGGTCTAGCTTATTTCACTTAACATCATGTTCTCTAGTTCTATCCATTTACCAGCAAATGACATAATTTCATTCTTTAAGACTAAGTAAAACTCCATTGTGTATTTATGCCATATTTGTAATCCATTCATTTGTTGATAGACTCATAGGCTATTTCTGTAATTTGGCTATTGTGAATGGTGCTGCTATAAACATGGGTATACATACATTACTATAGTATGTTGATTTTAATTCTTTTGAAAAAAATGCCAAGGAGTGGGATAGCTGGGTCCTATGGTGAGTCCATTCCTAGTTTTATGAGGGACCCCTATACTGATTTTCATAGTGGTTGTACTAAATTTACAATCCCACCAACAGTGCAAAATAATCCTTTTTCCCCCACATCCTTGCTAGCATTTATATATATATATATATATATATATATATATATATATATATATATATATATATATATATCTTCCCCCTTTGGTACTGGGGACTGAACAAGGGGCATTCTACCATTGACCTGTATCCTCAACCCTTTTTATTTATTTTTTATTTTGAAACAGGGTCTTGCTAAGTTGTCAAGGCTAGTTACAAACTTGTGACTCCCCTATCTCAGCCTCCCATGTAGCTGGGATTGCAGGCATGCACCACTGCACCCAACTTATTATTTATATTCCTTTTAAAAATATTTTATAGTTGTAGATGGACACAATACCTTTATTTATCTTTATGTGGTGGTGAGGATTGAACTCAAGGCCTCACACATGCTAGGCAAGCACTCTACCACTGAGCCACAACCCCAGCCCTATTATTTATATTCTTGATGACTGCCCTTCTAATTGGACTGAGAAGAAAATAAAAAGAACACTTCTTAAAAATAAAACAGCAAGTTGACTAACTTTCAATAATAGAAAACTATATAGCATATCATATATTCATTATAGAAACATTACTGTTAGTCTTCTATGACATAACATGTATAAATAGTTTATTTTTATTGCCAGATTTTATTACACTGTATGATTATACCAAAGTTTTTTTAATCATCTACCTGTTGATAAACATTTAGAGTGTTTTCAGGTTTTGGCTATGACCAAGCTGCTACAAAAATTTGTACACAAGACTTTGTATTGGAGTAAAATTGCTTGATTATATGGTAGTTTAACTTTTTGAGAAAAATGCTGAATTGTTTTTCTTAATTGTTGTATCATTTTACATTCCTGCAAGAAGTGTATGAGAGTTCTAATTGTTCCACAGCCTTGCTAAAAGTTGGTGTGCTTGGTGTTTTACATTTTAGCCATTCTGATAGGTATCTGGGGTATAGATTCTATTGTGATTTTTAACTTGCATTACATTAGCACCTATTAGTCATGTATATATCTTCTTTAATTAAGGTCTGTTTAAATTTTTTGTCTTTTTAAAAATTGGGTTGTTTTCTTATTGAGGTTTTAGAGTTCTTTATGTATTTTGGAATCAAGTCTTTCAACAGATTTGCAATTGGCAAACATATTTTCCAGTCTATAGCTGGTCTTTCCCTTCTCTTAACAGTGTTTTTCAGAGGCTGGGGTATAGCTCAGTGGCAGAGCATGGAAAATGACAAACCCCAAAATAGTGTAGCCTGGGGAGAAGGGATGAGGAAGAAGACAATACATTGATCCTTTCCCAATACATTCTTTCCAAGTGAGGAAACAGGCCCCAGGGAGTAGGTATCCATCAAGTCTGAAATATCTCTGGGAAGAGGCCAAAGCATTGATCTTTTTCTAAATGAATTCTTTCCCAGATACCAGCTACTGACGCAGACCCTCCATCTGGCCCAGTAAGATAAATCCCAGATACTGATCACTGACCCCAGACCCCCTCCCATTTCTGCCAGTAAAACTGACCCCAAATTTCTGAGTGCCAAAACTGACATGCTCATTTATTAAGTCACCTCTCAGTGTAACCTATATAAGCCTATACTTCTCCTTTGGCTAGTGCCTCATTTTCCACCAGGAAAGTGGGTCCATCAGAGGTATCACCCCATTCCTAAAGAAAAAGCTGAGCTGACCCATGAAGTTTGCTCTGGCCTGGTCATTTTGTGCTAACAGTTTGAGCTTAGTATGTGTGAGGCCCTGGGTTCAAACCTCAGCACCAAAAAAAAAAAAAAAAAAAAAAAAAAAAAGGAAAGAAAGAAAAAAGAGCATGTCTTTCAAAGTGTGTAAGTTTTTAAAATCACTGAAGTCCCAATTTGTCTTTTTCTGGATCATGTGTTTAGTGTTGTATCCAAGAAATCTTTTCCTGCGGCAAAGTTGCAAATTATTTCTCTGACATTTTCTTCTAAAAGCCTATAGTATAAGGTTTTAGATTTTCAGCCTATAATTTAATATTTGTATATGATGTGAAATATGAATTGAGGTCAATATTTTCTATACAAATATGTAATTACTCCATCACAGTTTGTTTAAAAGACTGTTATTTTTCTTTTTTTTTAAAATTTTTGTAGTTGTTGATAGACCTTTATTTTACTTATTTATATGTGGTGCTGGGAATTGAACTCAGTGCCTCACACAGACCCTGCCCCCAAAGACTATTATTTCTTCACTGAATTGTTTTTGAACCTGTATCAAGAATCAGTTGCCCATTTTTGGATTTATACTGGACTTCTTATTCTGTTTTATTGATTTGTTTGCCTATATTTACAATAAAGCCTTGAAAACAGGTAGTATCAGTTTCACAATTTTGTGATTTTTCAAAGGTTTTTGGCAATTCTGGGTCCTTTTTATTTCCATAAGAAATTTAGAATTAGCTTATGACATTGTAAGTAAAAGCCTTTTGAAATCTCATTTGGGATTGTATTATAATTGCATATCAATATGAAAAGAATTAACATGTTTATAATTATGAGTCTTCCTAACCTATAAACACAAGGTATCTCTCCCTCTATTTAGGCTTTCTTTAATATTTTTCAGTCATGTTTTAAGATAAGCAAATGAATATATAGATTTGTCTTTCCTTTTTCTTAGATAGAAGGAAATACACATTCTGTTTGTTGCTTTGGTTTTTTCACTTAACAATGTGTCCTGGGGATCCCTTCATTGAAATGAACTCTTCTTTTTTTGTTTAGTACTTCATTATGTGAGTATTATTCAAGTTGAAGTATTAATTAGCTTGATTTAGTCATTCCACATTATGCACACACACACACACATACACACACATATCAGAATATCACTCTATAACCCATAAATGTATACAATTATTTGTCAATTAAAATAACATTAATAAAAAAATAAAAATCCCTGTATTCATGGATACTTGAATCTTTTAAAGACTTTTGCTCTTATAAATGGAACTACAAAGAATAAATTTGTGCCAGGTGTGGTGGTTCACACCTGCAACCCCAGAGATTTAGGCAGCAGAATTGAAGTTCTAGGGCAGCTGGGCAACTTAGCAAGACCCTGTCTCAAAATAAAAAATGAAAAAGGTTGGGGATATTGTTCAGTGGTAGAGAACTCCTGCGTTCAATCCCTAGTACTGAAAGAAAAAAAAAAGTCTTGTGTACATATCATGCCATATTTTCAGTTTATCTTTGAGATAATTTGCTTGAACTAGTATTTTCTGTGTTAAGTGATAAATACATGGAGAATTTTACTAAACGTTGCCATTTCCTCTTCAGATGAATTGTATCATTTTGATTTACCACTACCAATGCATAATAAATCATTTCCTCTACATACTTGCCAATAGAGTGTGTTGTCAAAATTTTGGATGTTTGCCAATCTGATAAATGAGAAACAGCTCCTCAATGTATTTTGATTCATATTTGTTGCAGATTGGTTCCCCAGGAAACAGATTCTGAATTGATAGAAAAGGGCTGGGCAGAGTAAGAAGTTTTACTATGATGCTTATGTAACAAAGGCCTCAACAACTCTCAGAGAAAACTCTGGAATTGAGCTTACCTTTAAGGAGGGTTCTGATTTGAAGTAAGTGGTCAGAAGTTTATATCTCCTCATTGATCATCATTGAATGTGGGTTATTCTCAGAAAAGGGATATTAGCCAGAGACAGGGGGACACACCTGTAGTCCCAGAAGCTGGGGAGACTAAGGAAGGAGAAACTACAAGTTCAAAGCTAACCTTAGCAATTTATCGAAACCCTGAGGGCAACTCCTGCAAAGGGACTCATTCCGTTTTCAGTTATCGTTTCAAAAAGTGATTCAGTCCTGAAATTGAAGAGGATTTTGATCTGGATGGCTCACTTTCGTGTATACCACAGCATTTCTCTTGATAATTATTGAACCTGAATAATGGTTACATGGGAGTTCACTATACTCTTTCTATTTTGATATATGTTTGAAATTTTCCATAAGAAAAAGTTAAAAGTATACTTTTCTCTTTTTAAATTTATTTTTAGGTGTAGATGGACACAATACAATGCCTTTATTTTTATGTGGTGCTGAGAATCGAACCCCGGTCCCGCCCGTGCTAGGGGAGCACTCTACCCCTGAGCCACAATCCCAGCGCCTAATTTTCTCTTAATATTAACAAGTTGTTAGTCTTTTTTATATGGTGAAGGATCATTTCATTTCTTTTTCTGTGAATTGTCTCCTTATATATCTTTTATCTGTTTTTCCATGGAATCATTAGTTTTCTTCTCAGTGCTGTTCATATATTAGAAATGTTAACTTTTCTTTTTGATATACCTTAAAAACATTATTATTTCCAGTTTTTTTTTTTTTTTTTGGCCAGGGATTGAACCCAGGGGCGCTTAACCACTGAGCTACATCTTCAGCCCTTTTTGTATTTTGTTTAGACACAGGGTCTCACTGAGTTGCTTAGGGCCTCCCTAAATTGCTGAGGCTGGCTTTGAACTCACAATCCTCCTGCCTCATTCTCCAGAGCCACTAGGATTACAAGCCTGCCTGGCTATTTCCAGTTTTTCATTAGTCTTTTATAAACTATGCTTATGGTTTTTCTTTTTGTGTAAGTTTTTTTTTTAATTTTTAATTAATATTATTTATTGTTTAGGAGTTATAATTTTGGAAAATTTTCCCTATTTCCAGGTGATAGAAAAAATTTTTATATTTTCTTTAAGTACTTATGTGTATTTTGTGAGTAACAGGAACAATTTTGTTTTCCTATGGAGATTGAGTTATACTAATACCAATTCTTAAGAAATCAATTTTTCCTCTCTGATTGAAATGCCATCTTTATCATACAGCAAATTTTCATGGGCAGTAGAGTCTGTTTCAGGGTTTTCTGTGAAGTGTCACTGTTCTACTCTTTTTTTCCTAAACCAATTTTTACTCTTAAAACTACATAGTTTAATAAGCTTTACTCTGACAAAACTTATTAAGGGTAAACTGAAAGTCAACTAACTATAAATGTTAATAATATCTACAAAATATCTTTCCAGCAATATCTAGACTAATATTTGACCAAATAACTGGACAAATACACTAGCCAAATTGATATGAAATGAACCATCACAACCTGTTAAAGACATTAGGGTCATTTCTTGTTTTTAGCTGGTATGAATAAAGTTGTTATGAATGATCTTATACAGGTTTTTGGGTAAACCTAAGCCATCATTGAGTCACATGGTAGGGTGTTTAGTTTTATAAGAAACTGCCCAAATCTTTTCCAGAGTAGCTATACCATTTTACGTTCCTAGTAGCAATTCATGAGTGTACAGTTTTCCACATCCTCACCAACATTTAGTGTTATCACTTGCCGCAGTCTGGCTGGGCACAATTCAGGAGCCACTTGTCAAAAGAAACGAACTTTATTTTTAGAACACACATACCACACTACACCGCTCCTCAGGAAAAACCCTCAGAGCCCAACTGCCACCACCGGCTTCCCACAAGCCTCTCCACCTCCCCCACTCCTCCTGCTCTTGAGAACGATTGGCTGGGTCGAGTGGGCGGAGCCAAAAAAGTCCCCCAATGAGCAGCTCCTGGTCTGAAAGGGTGGGGAAACAACCCAATGAGCATCACCGCAGAGGAGCCAATCAGTTGGCAGCTAAAAGTTTGCTGGGGCCGCTGTGAGCCAATCATCAGCTGGCAGCTAGTGCTGGCAGCTGGAAGTTTTCTGGGGCCCCTTTGGCTGTGGCTCTCAACAATCACTATTTTTTATTTTAGCCAATCTGAGAGGTGTGTAGTTATATCTCCTTGTGGTGGGTTTGTTTGTATTTCTTTTTATAAATACAAAATCTATTTTATAAATAGATTTTTTTTCACATTTTTATTGGTGCATTATTATTTGTATTTCTTTAATGGCAAATGATATTAATTATCTTTGATGGGTTTATTTTCACTCTTCAGTGAAATGTTTCTTCATATATTGTGTCCATTTTCTATCTGAATTCTGTTATGGTTTAGATATGAGGTTTCCCCAAAAGCTTATATGTGAGACAATGCAAAAAAGGTTTAGAGGCGAAATGATTGGGTTAGAAAACCTTAGCCTTAACCTAATCGCTGCATTGATCCCCTGATAGGGATTAACTGAATTGTGACTATAGACAAGTAGGGTGTGGCTGGAGGAGGTAAGTCATTGGGGGAAACCTTTGGGGGTATATGTTTTATCCTTGTTGAGTGAAGTGCTCTCTCTCTCTCTCTGTCTCTCTCTCTCTCTTTCTTAGTGCCACGTTCCCAGAGGCTTTCCTCGACCACACTCTTCCGCCATGATGCTTTCCCTCATCTTTGTCCCTGAGGAATGGAGTTGGCCATCTATGAACTAAGACCTTGGAAACTGTGAGCCCCCAAGTAAACTTTTTCCCCTCTATGTTGTTCTTGTCAGGTTTTTTTGGTCACAGCAATTAAAAACCGAATAAAACAGATTCTTTAGTTTTTGTTGTTTTGCCCTTGAGTTATAAGAGTTTATTATATATTCCAGATACAAGTCTTTGTCAGAAATATAATTAGAACATATTTTCTCCCAGTCTGTAATTAGTCTTTTTATCCTTTTAACTTTCAGGATCTTTTGCAGAGGAAAATTTTAATTTTGAGGAGGTCTAGTTTATCAATTTTTCCTTTTTAAAATTTTGCTTTAGTTATCAAGTATAAGATGCTTTTGCCTAATATAAAGATTTTCATTTATTTTTTGAAAGAAAGGTTACAGTTTTAGTTTTTATATTTAAGCCTCGGATACATTTTGAGTTAATTTTTGATTAAATGGGAAGTTTAGGGTAATGTTGATATTTTTTACCTGTTGATGTCCAGTTGTTCCAGCAAAGATTTTTGGAAAAATTATCCTTCTTCCATTGATTTGCTTTTGCACTTTGTCAAAAATCAACTGGACATATTTTTAAGGGTCATTTTCTCTTCTCTCTATTCTGTTTCATTGGCCATGTTCATCCATGTGCCTATGCCCCCACTTTTTTGATTACTGTAGTTATATAGATGGCCTTAATATCAGGTTAAATCTTTCCTCCCACTTTATTCTTTTTTGTTGAGTTGATTTTAGCTATTCTAGGACCTGTCAAGACTGTTTTAGCTATTCTGGTGCCTTCTTGTATCTTTATATATAGACTTGAGAATAAGTTTTTCTGTATCTCTAGGAAATTTTGCTGGGATTTTAAAAGCAAATTGCCTTGAACCTGTATGTCAATTTGGGAAGAATTTTCATCTTTTTTGTGCTGAGGCTCCCAATTCATGAGAAGAATATGTTTCTTTACATCTATTTGGCTTCTTTAATTTATTTCATTAGCATTTTATAATTTCACCATAAAATATTTTATTGTTTATACCTAAATATTTTATTTTCATTGCAGCAAATTTACTTGATATTTTATGTTTAATTTTGCATGTTCATTGCTAGTATTTTAAAATGTGACTGACTTTTTGGTGTGTGGTGGTTTTAATCTTGTGATATTGACTAATGCACTTAGTAGTTCTAGGAATAACTTTTTGCTAGATTTCTTGGGACTTTCTATGTAGCAATGCCATCTGCAAGTAAGAACAGT
Source organism: Marmota monax (assembly GCF_021218885.2). NCBI lineage: Eukaryota > Metazoa > Chordata > Mammalia > Rodentia > Sciuridae > Marmota > Marmota monax. The sequence continues at coordinate 12,736,021 of NW_026694552.1, read as the reverse complement.
TTTAGTTCTTTTTTAAAAAATATTTTTTAGTTGTAGTTGGACACATTACTTTATTTTATTTATTTATTTTTATGTTGTACTGAGAATCAAACCCAGGGCCTTGCACGTACTAGGTGAGCACTCTTCCACTGAGCCACAAACCCAGCTCCAGTTTTAGTTCTTTATTTCCATGTACACATTTCTGTTTATTGCATTAATGTAGCATCTAGAACTTCTATTATATGATATTAAGTAAGAGTAGTGAGAATGGAGCGTAGTGCAGTGTTACGCACCTATAATCCCAGTACTAGGGAAACAAATGGTGAGAATGATAATTTTTGCTTTGTTCCTGATTTTAGAGATATGATATTAGCTGAATATTTCCTGTAGATTTTTTATTTTTGTACTGGGGATTGAACCCAAGGGTGCTTTGCCAATAAGCTACATCTCCAGTCTTATTTATTTATTTATTTATTTTAATTTTGAGACTGGTTCTTGCTAAGTTGCTGAGGCTGGCCTTGAACATGCAATATTCCTGCCTCAGTCTCTATAGTTGCTGGGATTACAGGTATGAACCACCACACCAAGCAGTAGATACTCTTTTTAAGTTTATTAACTTGTAATATTCCTCTACTTCTAACTAAAAGTTTTAAAAATCATAAATGTGTATTAATTTTTTCAAATGCTTTTTATGCATGAATTGCATAACATTATACAATATTACAGGAATACACCTATTGTCCTTGAGAACATCTTTATTGCCCATGCTATTGATTTATCTGGTATCATAAAAGGAAGATGTGGGCCAACAGCTATATTGCTGTATGAATATATTCTATGGCTTCTGATAACAGAGCTATTTGAGCTCTGCAGGAAAAACTGTTTGTAATGTATATCAGAATGTTGTCTGTAAAGTATGTTCCATTTATAGATGTATGCGATCTTGAGTGGAGAATTCAGTTCTCATCAACACCTAGTTAAATTAACAATGTCTTAGATAATCCAGTATAGAAAATTAGAAATGCACTATATATTTGTTTTTTCTTTTTTTAGTTGTAATCAATAAAACATAATTTACCAGAATAAATTATTATTATTATTATTATTATTATTATTATTATTATTATTAGTGGTGTTGGGGATTGAACCCATGGCCCTGTGCATGCAAGGCCAGCACTCTACAAACTGAACTATATCCCAGCCTCAATTTATTAGAATTCTTATAAGGTACCAACACATAACAGTTATGTGTGTGTGTGTGTGTGTGTGTGTGTGTGTTTTGGGGTTTTTCTTTTTGTACCAGGAATTAAACCCAGGGGCACTTAGCCATTGAGCCACATCCCTAGCTGCTTTTTATTTATTTATTTTTTTTTAAATTTAGAGTCAGGATCTTGTTAAGTTGCTTAGGGCCTTGCTAAATTTCTGAGGTTAGCTCTGACCTTGAGATCCTTCTGCCTCAGTCTGCTGAGCTGCTGTGATTACAGGCATGCACCACCATGCCTGGCTAACAATAATATTTTTAAAAATTAAAATAGTAAATTTTAAAAAGTTTAATTCTTTATTCATCCTACATTGGATCATCTTATATCTTATGTATCATATCTTGGAGAAGTCTATCAGTGACAGAAAAAATAATACAAAATTGCCAGGAAGCCAGTAAAATAGCCTATAGAAAATATTCCATTGATAAAATTTTCTTTTTTTCAATATTTTTTAGTTGTAGATGGACACTATATATTTATTCGTTTATTTTTATGTGTTGCTGAGGTTCGAACCCAGTGACTCACACGTGTGAGGCAAGTGCTCTACCATTGAGCTACAGCCCCAGCCCTAAAATTTCCTTTTGATAAAAACTCCTTTTCATTAATTATCAATGTATGTAGTATAAGAGTTACTTGATTACATAACTGTGTAGCTCAATCCAACAGAGCAATGGTTTTGAAATGCTTTTGAATTATTCTGGGTAATTAGTTTTGTCAGTTCAAATAATATTTGTTTTTAAATATTATTTAGTTATACTTGGACATGATATTTATTTAAAAAAAACACTTTTACCAACCATACTATGACTGAGAAATCTTTCTATACTCTCTATAGAAAACAATATTATAGCCAGGCATGATGGCATGCCTGTAACCTCAGCAACTCAGGAGGCTAAGGCAGGAGGATTGCAAATTCCAGGTCAGCCTCAGCAATTTAGAGAGATCCTCAGCCAATTTAGCAAGACTCTGTCTCAAAATAAAAATATATAAATAAAAAGGGCTGGAGATGCAGCTCAGTGGTAAAACATATATAAATAAATAATAAATAAATAAATAAATAAATAAGTATATCATAGTCAAATCATATATATCAAATGCACATATATATCATAACTATACATAATATATCAAAATGATTGTTATAAAAAGGTTAATCAAAGATATGAGATCAAAAAACGTAGTAAAGAGGAATTATAAGATTGCATCAAACAGTTTTTGTTAAATTATCATATTATTACTATGAGTTTTACCATGTCAGCTTAAGTTTTGAATTCTTTTGATTTTTCTCATTTCATATAAACATTTGTTTCTATTCCTAATTTAATACTTTAAATAATTTATTATTATTATGAAGTCCCCCTGTTCCCCATGAATCTTGTAAGCATCAGGTCTAAAACACCTGCATCTTAATTACTATAGTTTTATAATATGACTTGATGTCTTGTAGGACGAATGCTCAAAATTTATTCTTTAGATTTTTCTTATCCATTTTTGGTCCTTTCTTTTGCATTAATTTTCTTTTATTTATTTTTTGAACTAGGAGTTGAATCCAAGGACACTTTACACTGTTACCTCTCTAGTCCTTTTTTAATTTTTATTTTGAGACAGGGTCTTGTAAGTTGCTTAGGGTCTTACTAAATTGCTGAGGCAGGAGGATCTGGAAATTGTGATCTCTCTGCCTCAGCCTCCAGAGTTGCTGGGATTACTGGTGCACCACCATATCAGGCCTTCAACATTAACTTTAGAACCATCTTGTCATGTTACATAAATAATGCTGTTGGGATTTTGATGAGAAGTTCTTGACTCTGCAGATCAACTTGGGTAGAACTAAGCTCTTTGTAGTTTTTTTTTCTGTATTTATTTGTGTTTTATATATTTTTCAATGAGATAATTTCTTCCATACCAGACTTGCACATTTTTTGTTAGATTTATTTATAGGTACATCATATATTTGGTATAATTTTCTGTGACATCTTTTCAAGTAATTAATTTTATTAAGTGTTTATTGTTGCTAGAAATGAGTAAAATTTATTTGAATTTACTCACCTAGCTACCTTGCTAATTCTTCTGATTTCTAAAACTAATTATATATATAACTTTGGGTTTTTAATTTAGAAATCATGTTGTTTCAAATAATAATTTGTTCATTTCAAATCTTATAATTGTTTTTGTTATATCATGCTGGTTATTTATTCTTCTTTAGATGTTTCTTATCCATTTTGATCCTTTATTCTTCTGCATTAATTTTGTTTTATTTATTTTTTTTTGGATTAGGAATTGAACTCAAGGGCACTTTACCACTAAGTCACCTCCCTAGTCCTTTTTAAATTTTTTTGAGACAGGGTCTTGTTAAGTTGCTTAGGGTCTTACTAAATTGCTGAGATTCATATTAATTAGATTTAAATTAAATAGAAGCAGTAATAGTATACATCCTTACCATTTTCTTGATCTTAAAGGGAGTGGCTATCATGTTACACTCATAAGAATGATGTTTTCTATAATTTTTTTTTTGAGAGAGAATGTTTTAATATTTATTTTTTAGTTTTCGGCGGACACAACATCTTTGTATGTGGTGCTGAGGATTGAACCCAGTGCCAGGTGAGCGCGCTACTGCTTGAGCCACATCCCCAGCCCCTTTTATACATTTTTGGTAGTATGTTATCTTTGGGATATCCAGTTGTGGTCCAGGTCCTTGGTGTTCTGAACAACGAATTGAGCAAGACACACAGAAGTAACGGACAAAACACAGATTTATTGAAGGTGAAGGTGAAAGTAGCACTCCATAAGATAAAGTGGAAAGGGGTGGGGGAGTTTAAGGGCATGATGTCTAGGAATTTTTGTTTTATATGCTGAGCTGTAAGGCAGTTTCCTCCCTGCATAGACCTTATTGAAGACCTTATTCCATTTGTTCCAGTTGGTTACCTTATGATATCTAATTAGAATATTGTCCACTTTATCCTCAATGGTTATTTTAGAATACTGACCCTGTGGCCGGAGTTGTCATGATAATGGGACATATAGTAAACAGGGCCATAATGACTCATTTCCCTTTCTTGTCCTCCAGTGGCATTTTTCTTGTACTCTGCCTCCACCATCGTGGTGTCCCTAAACTGACAGATATGCTTAAGAAGTTAAGGAAGTTTCTTTCTGTTCATCATTTTCTATAGGTTGCATTTTACCAGATGTTTTTTCTTCATTGATTGAGATTATGGGATACCAGAATAAGTCACCCCAAAACACACTTCTTTGGCATGAGGATTGTTTTGACCTGAAGACAATTGAGAAGAAACAGGTGGATAAAAACTATCTGCCCTCTCTTTATTGCCTAAAAGCAGAAGATAAATTTACACACAGGGCATGGGATGTAGCTCCATGGCAGAGCACTTACCTGGTATGCAGGAAACCCTGGATTTGATCCCCAGTACTGCAAAATAAATAAATAAACAAATAAATAATTTAATAATTCTCCCAAATAAAAAAATATCCTGCTTTTCCTCTCTGCCAGGGTACACAAAGACTAATCACTGCAAATAGCTTTAGACCTTCACCAGCCTGGAGATGGCATTTGAGGGATCTACATTCACATACTTTACCAACTAACCTTCATTTCCCATTTATTTGCCTTCCAACAATTTGCTGCCCCTAAACACTTTGAGTCCTATTTTGTCTTGTCAGTTCTCTAAAAATGTACTGTTGTTTGTTGAAGATACTATATAACCTGGAACTCAAAGCCAGCTCTTTGTGAATAATTCTTGGGTGTCTCCCAGGTAGATCTTAAATAAATATGTAATAAACTTATTTTCGTTTTCTCATGCTAATCTTTCTTTTGTTACAGGAGTCTTTTCCAACTAAGAACTCTCAAGTGTGGAGAGAAAAGTCATCCTCCTTCCTTACAAGATGATCAAATTTTTTCACTCCTTTGATCTGTTAATGTAATGAGTTAGATTTATCTGAGACTGAGCAAAACTAATTATTTTAAATGTTGTGTCAACTTTCTTATCACTTAGCACATAATCCATTTTGTAAATATCCCATGTATGCTTGAGAAGTTATATTCCATATTTTTGGAGTGTTTAGTTGTATATATGAACACTGAGTTGTATATATGAACAAAGATTGTTTCTAGTGTCGTTCAAATCTTCTATTCTTACTTTTTTCTGCTCAAACCATCAGCAATTTAGGAAATCATTTTGGATTCTTTCACATGACTGTGTATTTTAGTCAGATTTTTCACTGCTGTGACTAAAAGATTATACACACACACACACACACACACACACACACACGACAAACTGTATACCCCATAGACACCCCCCAAATACCCACCTCCTCCAGCCACACCCTACCACTTCAATTACCAGTCAGTTAATTCTATCAGGGGATTAACACACTGATTAGGTTAAGGCTTTCATAACCCAATCATTTCTCCTCTAATCTTTCTTGCATTGTCTTACACATAAGCTTTTGGGGGATATCTCACATCCAAACCATAACACTGTGTTTTAGTCACCTTTTCACCACTGAGACCAAAAGACCTAACAAGAACAATGTTAAGGAGGAAAAGTTAATTTGGGAACTCACAGTTTCAGAGAACTCAGTCCACATGATAGTGGGCAGACAGATGTGAGTGTTGGAAACATGAGGTTAAAGGAGTAATTCTATAAAATGGGTCAACTGTTCTGATCCCCATAAGCTTTCTTTTCCAAGAGGCAATTTACCTGCAATCCTGCCTGGCCTTAATGGACAGGTTATGTCACATTATAACACAGAGCATGGATGTCAGGTGTGTTCTTTGCCTCACAAATTCAAAGAATGAAATCTATGGACATAAGGGTGAGAGAAACGTAACAGGATTTATTAGAATAATAGAAAGAAAGAAAGCAGAGCTCCAGAAGAGGAAGGAGGTCTCAAGAGACAGATGTTCATGAGTGTGTGTTTCTAGGGTTTTTTATGGACTTGACCTGTTTCTGTAGATGATTGATGGGATATAGGATTCAGAAAGGGATCCAGTCAATTCTCTCTATTTTTCCTTCTTCAGAAAATCTGGAGAAAAGTGATTTCTAAGCCTTAATCAGCATAAGAGTGAAGGTGAGGGTCTCTGGTCCAAGAGAATGTACCTTTTGTAGTTGGTCTTTTCTAGGGGCTCAGGAACTATCCTTGTGAGTAGGAATAGCTGGGGTCAAAAACTTGACTTCCCTATTCTCTCTTCTTCCTTTTCTTCTCTGAGACCCTTTTCCTGGCTGCCTCTGAGTGCTTTTTCTGTTTCAACATTCACCAGCAAACTAACTGCTATGTGCAGGAGAAATGCAGGCCCAATATAACGTTGATAAGAAGAACCCAAGTTACTCTGAAGGGGAAGACTTTTGTGACCCTTTTCATAGGCCAGATACCAAAACTCAGGGAGATAAGGATGATTCCTCCTAAGCATAAATTCTGTAAGAATTATGGTTAAGGAAGACATTAGAACCAGTCAGCACAGGCCAAAGTAAACTAGAGTTATCATGGCAGTGGGGACTTGGAAGTCTGATGTGATTCTGCTGTCAGTGAAAAGTCAAGAGGTAGACTTGGGTGGGACTCTCTGGAAACTTCTCTAGGATCTTGCATCCCTAATGAAACTGGAGTGCAGGAGAGGGACAGTGGGAGGTCCTCTATGGGAGGACCCACTCTTTCCCTTGCGAATGTTCCCTTTTCCCTTTTTTAATCCCTTCAATAAACTCGTATTACTCTGAGCAGCATGTCTGAAATCTTTCTGACGTGATAACAAGAATCAGTGTTCAAAGAGGGGGTGTCTTCATACTGTCTCAGTTTCCCAGAAGGCCCCAGCCCTTTATCACATAGTTGACTGACTCCATTCCTAGGGGCCTGAGGTGAGGTAGAACATCATGGCAGAATAGTATGGCGGAGGAAAGCAGCCAGGAACATGGCATCAGGAAGCAGAGAAAGAGAGAGCTCCACTCAACAAGGACAAAATATATGCCCCCAAAACATGCCCCCCGATGACCTATCTCCTTCATCCACAACCTACATGGCTACAATTACCCCTCAGTTAATCCCTATCAGAGAATTAATGCACCAATTACATTATACCTTTCATAATCAAATCATTTCACCTCTAAACTTTCTTGCATTGTCTCACACATTGACTTTTTAGGGACACCTGATATCAAAATCATAACTGACTATAAATTTATTAGTTCTTTCAGTGTTGCTAATGTATTTAGTCAGTTTCATTAGGATCATTATATTTTCTGAGCCAATTAAACATTTTATCATTATGTAGTACTCTTCTTTTTTCTTCTTTTCTTTTTCTTTTTATTTTTTTAGTGGTAGGGATCGAATCCAGGGCTTTGTACACGTTAGGCAAGTGCTCTACCACTTGAGCTATACAGCCAGTTCATTAAAGTATATTTTGCTAGCTATTAATATAAATATTATAAAGAAGACAAAATTGTATATTTTTCTCAGTCATCACAAAGTTCATGGCCAAAGTAACTGTAATAAACAATTATTAAGAGAAAAGCAATAAATTTATTTAATAAAAAAATATAATGACATGGAAAGCATCAGAAATGAAGACCCAAAGAGACAGGAAAACCTGTGTACTTTTATGCTTAGGTTTTATGAAGATTGTGTAGCAGAGCTGGGTCCTCCAAGAAACTGAAGCAGTGTAAAGACCCCCTTTAATACCCCAATTCTTGTGATCAGGTCAAAAAGATTTCAGACATGTCACTCAGAGTAACAGGCATGAATTTATTGAAAGGGATAGGAAAAGGGAAAGGAGACACTCTTAAGGGAGAGAGTGGGTCCTCTCACAGAGGGGAGGGACAAATGTGCGTCTCCTGCATTCCTTTATTGGGGATTCCACAGAAGTTTCCAGAGAGTCCCACCATGTCCACCTCTTGACTTTTGACTGACAGCAAGTTGACACCAGACTTTCAAGTACCTATTGTCATGACAACTCTAGGTCACTTTGGCCCATGCTGACTGGTTTTAATTGGATTCTACACCATGCATTCCTATAGGTTTTATGGTTAGGAGGAATTATCCTTATCTTCAGGGATCTGGTCTGTGAAAAGGGTCACAAAGTGTCTCCCTTCAAAGTAAATTCCTCTTATCAATGTTATTTCCTGCCTACTTCCTTGTAGATAGCAGGTCATTTGTTGAGGAATGTGACATATCCTGTCCACTTAGGCCAGGCAGGGCCTCAGATAAATTGTTTTTTGGCAAAGAAAGCATGTGGGGGTCCAGAAAGCATGTGGGGTTCAGCTCAGTTGGCCCATTTTATAGAATTATTCTCTTAACCTCATGTTCCCACCATCTCCATCTGTCTGTCTCCTAACAAGTGGACAGATGTGCATTAGCATGATTGAACAGAGGGTATGATCCAATGGTAAATACTAGGGGGAACTTAGCAAGGTCTTCTCATTCTGCTTCTTCTCGTGTGTTTCCTGTTTCTTCAGAGGTAAAGGTGTTTCCTCCAGGCATAACATGGACACCTCCAGAATAAGGGTCTTCTTTATAGAGAAGATGGGAACTTTTGACTTGGTGTTGGCAAAAAAATGAACACCAAGAGAGTATGAATATACAGGTAAAGGTTCAAATCTGAAAAAGAAAAGGAGGGGGAGGGCTTCTTCCAGTGTAAGGGACAGTCCAGACTGATAGAGTAGTCAAAATTGCCCCCAAACAAACAAAAGAATGGCCCAACTTTTTATTGAGAGGCTGGGGTAGGAAGCCTCTGGTATTTTTATGATAATTCCTTTAGGAATTTCTTTCCAGTGGAAGAGACTCTTCCGTATCTTTTGGTAAGGCCCTACACCTGATGCTTACTGTTGATGTAATTAAGAACAGGAGCCTAAGAAGAGACACATTCCATACACAGTGAGTGAGGGAGTAGGAAAAGATGTTTAGTAGGTAGAGATTATGAATGAAGATGCGAAAGTTTATCTGCTATTTTTTTTTTTGTACAGGGGATTAAACCCAGGGACGCATAACAACTGGGCTACCATCCCCAGCCCTTTTTTGTATTTTATTTACAGGCAGGGTCTTGCTGAGTTGGTAAGTGCCTCACTAAGTTTTTGAGGCTGGCTTTGAACTCACTATCCTCCTGCCTCAGCCTCCTGAGTCACTGGAATTACAGGTGTGTGCCACCACACCTGGCTGTTTATTTGTTATTTTTTTGTCTTATGTCTGGTCCCTGTCTCATGATCACTTCCAAGGAAAATCTGCTTTAGGAGAAACCAGACTGAAAAGGTCAGAGAGTCTGAGTCATCTCTGTGACTCAGAATTTCATTTCTAGCTAAATATTACTTATTTCTATTATCTCATATATTCAAAAACTATGTATTTGTATATATACACACATATATGTTTATCTATATACATATTTGTTTATTTATAACAGTTGTTCTTCCTGTTTCTGCTGTTTTCTTAAATATCAAGGTGATGTATTTGATGTAGTGTGTCCTGAACACCATCAAAATGGACTAAGGCCTGGACACACCCAGACACATATGCCTTAAGTTGTCTTCCAGGAAAAATCTCCAGGTCCTTCCCTAATGATTCTTACTGTTTGGAACCCATGTTTCAAGAATGGACATGAAGCCAGGTGGAGCAGCACATGCCTATAATCCTGCTGACTCAGGAAGCAGAATCAGGAGGGTCATAAGTTTGAGGCCAGCCTCTGCAACTTAGCAAGACCCTAGGAACTTAGTGAGACCCTGTCTCAAAAGAATACATAAATAAACAAATAAACAAAAAGGGCTGGGAATGTAGCTCAGTGGTAAAGTGCCCTGGGTTTCATCTCCAGTACCCACCCCCGGCCCCAAAAATAAAATAAGAAACAAACAGAAGCCAGGTGGACAAATCAATGATGTCACAAGCTCAAAATCCCCTATGCAGAAAATAATTCATCCTGAAAAAGAACATGCAGCCCTTCTTGTCACCCAATGAACAAGCAGCTTTCCTCCCTTTTCCTTCCCCAAAACTACCTCACTACCAAGCAATCATGGAGGAAGATTTGAGCTTTATAGCTCCTAATCTCCTTGCCAGTTGACTACACAATAAAATTTTTCTTTTTGCAAAACCAGGTGTCTTACTATTGCCTTCTATGCCCATAAGGCAGGAAGTCCTTGTTCAATAATACCATCTTTATCTATGGTAGGTTGTGTGTGTGTGTGTGTGTGTGTGTGTGTCTGTCTCCTTGTGTTTTAGTAAATGGTTAGTAAACTTTTTTTTTAACTGTCAACCTTTTCTTATCTCCCCACCTTGTGTTTGACAAAGGCATCATCTTCTATTTCTTTGGTAGCAGGATATTTAACCTGCAGGTTTCATAACTACAGCAATGGAGAGGGCTCTCAGGGAAGCCATAGGTCCCAGTTTGAGGTAGCACTGGTCTATCTTTTGTTTGGAGTGCTGTTATACATTTGAAACAGTTGTTATCAACACCAGTAGTGTTTTATCATGTGATGAGTTTTAAAAAAATACTGATGTCTGGCTCCAACCCTAAACTAATTAAATCCAAATGTCAGGGGCTGAGAACAAGGAATCCATCCTTTTAAAAAGCTCCCCACATGATTATAATGAGCAGCCTGGTTTAAAAACTGCAGAATTAAAAGAATGTTTACCATTTTTTTCTAAGATATTTATGTTTCATGTTTTTGTTTGTTTGTTTGTTTTTGGTTTGTTTGTTTTTCTTTGAAATTATTGTGTTGTTCTGCCACAAGGATTTGTTAAATCTAAGGTTTATGTTTTAAAAACTGTAACCTTAAACCTTGGGTAGGAATTCTGGCAAAACATATTTTCAAGTAATTTTAGAGGGCAGATTGTAAGGGTAAAAGAAATTGAAGTTAAAGTGAAGGACTAGGTATTGTTAAGTTCCTCTGCTACACCCAGAACCTGAAATTCCTGAGGCAGTTAAGACAATGCCCTACTGGCCATTTAGTTGATTAATAGCCTAGGGCCCTGTGCTATCTTGCACTTAGGCTTCGCAGGGCCTAAACCAATCAGTTTGAATGTGTACCCCTCTTAGGAGTAACCAATCACCCCCGCCCGACCTGTTCCCGCCAATGAATGAACTAATCATGTTTAGGAATTGTTGTTTGATTTTCCCGCGGTGTATGATGATTTGTTAAAGGAGACTGTGATGTATGTAAAGTCCCCGCCCTCCCCAAGAAGTGTACTTAAGCAGTGCTCAGCCCCTGCTCTGGGCTCTGGGCTGCTCTCCCTTCTTGAGTGAGCACGGAGCCCCAGCGCTCTGGAATGGATCCCCAATAAATCCCCTTCTGCAATTGCATGAGTCAGTCTCTTGGTGGTCTCTTCCTCTGACGCTTCGCCGGACCCTTACAAGATGGCTTTTGTTAAAGCACTGACATCTCAAAAGCTATTAAGTAATGAAAAAGTATCTTTGATCATAAAAATTAAAAATGTCTTTGGACTCAAATTCCATAAAAATTGCAATTTAAAAGTAAAGTTGAGAAAAAAAATTTGGAATGAGCATGATAGAAAAGGGGCTTACAGATAAATATAAACTAATATCCTGACACACAAAAAAATGAGTTGTTCAATTGGCCAATTAATGGTGTCATCTTCAAATTAGAAAATTCAAATAAAATATAAATGAGATTGTTGCAGGGCTTGGGCCTTCTAGGAAACTGAGGCAGTGCATAGAAGTCCCTTTAAACCCTGATTTTTGTGATCAAGTCAAAGATTTCAGAGTAACAGGGATGAGTTTATTAGAAGGGATAGGAAAGGGGAAAAGGGGACACTCTCAAGGAAGAGAGAGGATGCCCTCAGAAAGGAAAGGAGCAGTGCACCTCTCTTGCCCTCCAGTTTATTGGGATATTGCAGCAAAACAGAGAACTTAGGTAGCTTACATGTTCCTGGGCAAGGTTTGAGGGTAGTTATCCCTGAATTGGTATGGTTGCTTCTATTTTGTCAAATAAATGTGAATCAAGTATTAGGTGAGAGAAGGGGAATCTTGACTATTTAAGAAATGGGAAAAGCCAGGTGCACACCTGTAATGCCAGCAGCTCAGGAGGCTGAGGTAGGAGGATTGCTAGTTCAAAGCCAGCCTGAGCAGTTTAGTGATACTTTAAGCAACTCAGTAAGACCCTGTCTCTAAAATTAAAAAAGGGCTGGGGATGTGACTCAGTGCTTGAGTGCCCCTGAATTCAATCCCCAGTATCAAAAAAAAAAAAGTGAGAAAATTGTTTGAAATAGGGGAGAAAACATACAGAAAAAGCATAGTTGGATTATTAGACATTATGGATAATCCACTTGAGATATGTGGTCATAAATTTAATGTGATCGGCATTGTTAATTCATTCAATAAGTACTTATTTAACCATTTATTCTGTGTCAAGCACTACTTCAGACCTATATTATATTAGATTAAATTACACAATAAAATGTTGGTAAATACTCTATGTTGTAGGATGATCCATGTTACAGAGAAGAGGAAGCAGAACAAACAGGTAGAAAGTGCAGGATTTGATTTTAGGGAAAAGTTGATGTACAGCTTGCAACTTAAAAATATATCTGGTTGGAATGGGGATGTAGCTCAAGCAATGACGCACTCGTCTGGCATACGGGGGGCGCTAGGTTCGATCCTAAGCACCACATAAAAATAAAATAAAGATGTTGTGTCCACTGAAAACTAAAAAATAAATATTAAAAAATTCTCTCTCTCTCTCTTAAAAAATATATATATATATATATATATATATATATATATATATATATATATATATATATATATATATCTGGTAGTGTGGTATTATGGCACACATGGATAATCCCAGTGACTCCGGAGACTGAGACAGGAGGATCACACATTCAATGTCACTCTCAGTAACTTGGGCCTCAGAAACTTAGTGAGACTCTGTCTCAGAATGAAAAATAAAAATAACTGGGCTGGAGATGTTGCTCAGTAGTAGAACTTTTTCCTAGCATGCTTGAGGGCCTGGATTCAATCCCTAATACAGCACATACACTCTCTCCCTCCCTCAAATATTGCTTTCTCTGATCTTTGAGTTTCATCTGAGTGCACACCTGTAATCACAGGGACCTCAAAGGCTGAAGTTGGAGGATTACAAGTTAGCAACTTAGTGAGACCTTGTTTTACAGTAAAAAAAAGTGGTGACAATGTAGTCCAGTGATAAAATGTTCCTGGGTTCAATCGCCAGAATTGTCCCCTAACACATACATTGTACTCCTTTACCACAACCCTGTATATCCCTCTTCATTTTAAAATGAATACCCTACCCACAGTTGTCGTTATATAACATGCTGTGTGACCTAGTTAAAAATATGCCTTGTAAGAATATTGTTATGCTTTAATTCGGGACCCCCCAAAGACCACCAGAGACCCAAGATCGATGCAAGCAGCAAAGAGGTGTTTATTGCGAGCTAGCTCGGTCCTCCGCATGCACACACAGCAACTGGTGACGCTGAGAGGCCCCGAGCCCAGAGTTTGCAGCATTTTTATACATTTTTTGGAGAGGGCAGGGACTTCACATACATCATAGCATCCCTTAGCAAATCATCACACACTGCGGGAAAATCAAATAACAACTCTAAAACATGATTAGCACATTCACTGGCGGGAACAAGTTGGGTAGGGGTGATTGGTCAGTGCAAAAGGGGTATTCGTTTGAACTGATTGGTTTAAGCCAAGAGGGGTGTACGTGCTGAACTACATGGTTTCCCAATATGTTATCAACCACCATAAACTACTGGGAGGGTTATCTGGCATCCCAGGTATTTCCCTGTCTCATGCTGATTGGTGGCTGCTAGGGGGCTGCTATGGATCCCCACCTAGCCTGACTGAGTCAGGGACATCTGGCGCAGCAGATCTCTCCTGTTATTTGTAAATAAACAACTTAGCAGGGTGGGAATGTGCCTAGGAGTGCTCTGTGGGATTTTCCAAGGACAAAGGTCATGTCCCTTTCTTGGACAGGCTTTGCTCTGAGATAGAGGCTGGTTTTTCAATATGCCACAACGAAATCCATTAGAGTGTTGTTAGTATGCACTAATAAATAAAAGTATGTATCTCAGGGCTAGGGATGTGGCTCAGTGGTAGAGCACTTGTCTAGCATGCATGAGGCCCTGATTCCATCCACAGTACCATGAAAAAAGTTTCTTCTCAATGGAGTGTATAGACTACATAGAATTTTTTTTGTCTGTTTCATTCACATTGTATCCCCAGTACCTTAATATGTGTCAGGCAAATAGTAATTGTTCAACAAATGTTTGTTGAGTAAAATAAATAAATACATGATTGTTGACTTAAAGCTAAATGTGAATTTTTTTAAAACAGTTTGTTTATCTTTTCTTGTCAAGAAGAAAATAACCACTCTGGGGATATAGCTCAGTTGGTAGAGTACTTGCCTCTCACACACAAGGCCCTGGATTCAATCCCCAGCACGAAGAAGGAGAAGAGAAGGAGAAGGAGAAGGAGAAGGAGAAGGAGGAGAAGGAGAAGGAGAAGGAGAAGGAGAAGGAGAAGGAGAAGGAGAAGGAGAAGGAGACCTACCAGAGAGTAATTCCAAAGAGGAAATTGGCTGTCACATCATAAAATGTGAAATTGTGGTTTTTGTGAGAACTTGAACACATTATCGTGCAAATCTCATGCACTTGACTGTTTCAAGTGACTTGACTGTTTCACTATCTTACATAGTGAAGTTGATTATATAAAAATGTACTTCTAATACTAATTTGAATTTTTACTCATTGATATCAACTTTCCTACACCTCACATGGAAGATGTGTGGACAATTACAGAGTTTACTGAAATTAACTTTTAACTACCAGTGAAAATGTTATGGCTGGGGTATGATAGTTTCCCCCAAAGCTCCTGTTTATGCAGGAATATTCAGAGGTGAAGTGATTGGAGCATGAGAACCATAACCTAATCAGTTCATCCTAGTTTGAACGGACTGATTGCGTAGTAACTATAGGCAGGTGGGGCATAGCTGGAGGAGGTGGGTCACTGTGCATGTGGACCAGAAGGGTGCATCTTTTTTGTGGCCTTTTCCTCCTTCCCTCTCTCTTCTTCCTGGCTGCCATGAGATGAGCAGTTTTCCTCCACCATACTCTTCCCCCATGATGTGCTGCTGCTTACTTTGGGCCCAGACCAATAGAGTTGGATATCTATGGACTTAGGCCTCTGAACTGTGAGCCAAATTAATATTTTCCTCCTCTAAGTTGTTCTTATTGGGTACTTTGGTTACAATGAAATTAAGTTAATAAAAACAGTCTTAAAGTAGTTTGAAGAGAATTTTGACGAACTGGCCCAAGAATTCCAATAGTTCAACAGATAAGGGAGTGGCAATCTGTACAGTTTGTCATGTCAAATATTTTGTATAATCCTATGCCGCAAGCAGCACAGCCAGCCTCATGGTTCCAGCAAGGGGCGATGGGGAATTAGAAAATAAAGACTCACACACAGAGATTTGAAGATAAAGCTGGGATCAGGTGGAGTGCTGCTCTCTGATGGAGAAGCAGATCTCAAGAGTTACACCAGCAATTTTTATTTATATGTCTCATTATCAGGGTAAAGACTATGCAAGCATTATTCATTGTACTCAGGAAAGTTATAGAATTAGAAACATCTATGCAGCTTTTCCACAGTTGCAATGTGCAATGTTATAGCTTTGTGTAGTGCTCAAGGAGGTTCATTTTTTAAAGTTACTATTAAGCAGGCAGCCTCAGGAGCAGAGGAGCTGGTGAAACATTGTGGTTGTGTAGCATGAGAATTTCTCTATTCTTGGGAGCTATATGCCTGAGATAAAGGTTGAAGCCTATAAGACTTTGTACAGAGTGTCCTCAGGCAGAGCATTACCATAGCAACTGGGCATCCTGTACCCTGGCACAGAAAGGTTCTCAGGCACCAAGCGTGCCACAGCCATGAGGCCATCAGAGACCCCCAACCTCAGTCACTGCTCTCCACAATCCTCTATTGAATGGCCACATTGCATAACAGATTATTAGTGACATAAAGAATGAAAAAAATATGATCATCTAAGTTTAGAATTTAGGAATACATAGTAGTCTTTTCTTTATTTATTTTTTTTAATCTTTGGGTTTTTTTTTTTTTTTAAATAGTGCCAGGGATAGAACCTAGTAAGGGTGCATGCAAAGCAACCACTCTACCATTGAGATACACTCACAGCTATTTAGTTTTTGCTTTTTTGTTTTTCTTTTATTTTTGTGGTACTGGGGGGTCAAACCCTTGGGCCTCACACATGCCAGGCAAATACTTTATCATAGAGGCACATCTCCAGTGCCTATTTAGTTGATTTTTATATGAATACTCTAAACTGGATTACATTTATTGTGATTATTTTAAAAGAAATCAATGAATTTCCTATAATTACTCTAATTGTTTTATGTATAATAGAACATTATGTGATCAAATATATAACATTTTATAGTGATTTTTTTCAGTGATACTTTTGCCAAAAGCTTGGTCCTTGTCCCTGATGTCAATCCAATAATAAGGACATGAGGGTTTTGTTTTGTTTGTTTTTTGTACAAGGGCTTGATTTGCTTAGGGCCTCACCAAATTGTTGAGGCTGACTTTGTGCTCATTATCTTCCTGCCTAAGACTCCAAGCTGTTGGGATTACAGATGTGTGCCACTGCACCCAGTGATGTCACAGTTTTGAGAAAAAGGAAAAAAGATAATTTATTGCTTTTTCAGCAAAGGAGAAACACAGGGAAGTCCTGTCCCAAAGACTGTGATTCCACCCATCAGCAGGAACAGGGGACTTTCAAAGAGGTGATTCAAAGGCTACATTCCACATGTTTTCTGTCTGGAGTTGTAATTTATTTGTTAATTTGGGAGATAGTCATTTTTGAGATCTTCTGATACCATCCCCAAAGTCTGGATTACTTCATTTCTATGGTGGGTGTGTACTCAAGGACAAATAAATCTGCCTAGGATGGGGGAAGAAAGGTAATCCTGTTTCCCCTGAGATTAAGAAGGGGGAGAGATTCAGGAGGAGCAGGGAGAGAGGAAGAGAAATAAATAAGTTCTTTAAAAAAATAATTTGCAGTGGTAGAGAAGCAAAGGCTATATTCAAAGCACAAAGTGGACCACAGCTACAATACTATACTTGATTGGTAGGAATATATTTTGAATATAATTCATATGCAAACTGTTATTTAGTGATTTTAATTTCTGTAGTTTATTTCTTGTGTACTCTATTTGTGGCTTTTTATTGTGTGTGTGTGGGGGGGGAGTTACCAGGGATTGAACCAGGGGTGCTAAATCATTTGGCCTCATATTTTGAGATATAGTCTCACTTTTTTTGCTTAGGCCTTGCTAAATTGCTGAGGCTGGCTTTGAACTTGCAATCCTCCTGCCTTAGCCTTCCAAACTGCTGGGATTACAGACATGAACCACCACACCCAGTTTATATTTGGCATTTTAATAAAAGCCATGAGGGCTTCCTGTTCAAGATGGCAATTATATCCCACATACTGAACATTTCTGCCTTATGAATTCTTATTAAATAAAGCAATACAATAATTTGTGCAAATTCTAGATATAAACTAAGAAAGTAAGGAAGGTTGCCAGCAGCAGGCTCAAATTTCTACAAGATGTATAAAAGATGTGAGCAAATATAGGGGTTTTGCTATCACCTTGATATTCCAAGCACACAAAAGAAAAAAAATTTATAAAGGAGGCAATTACAGGGACTGACTACGAGAAAGCAATAGGAACTAATTGAGAAAAAGAAATCTATGTATTAGCATCCTGAGGAGTTGGTCCCATCCTTCACTCTCAGACTTACCCCTTCAGAAGACACTTAGATAATCCTGCTTAACCCTTACCAAGAGATTTTTGGAAGTTGGCCATGTGAAAGTCATTCCTTCTCCTAGGAAGAGATGAGAGGGAAAAACTGTCACTAGCATTTCCAGAGCATAATTTCAGAAATCAGAAATCTCTGAGCACTCAACTCTAAGAGATGATTTATATATGTTGAAAACAAGGGCAGGAAATGGATCCACATTAATATGCAAATTCCCCAAATATCTCATTCTCTAGAAATCATGTATGCATACAACTTTTTAATGTTTCCACTATAGAATAGGGAAAAAAAATGCTTGCCTCCTATGTGTATGTGTTACTGGGGATTGAACCCAGGGGGCACTTTACCACTGAGCTACATTCTCAGCCCTTTTTAATTTTTTATTTTGAGACTGGATCTCACTAAGTCGCTGAGAGTCTTGCTAAGGTGTTGAGGTTGGCCTCAAACTTGCAATTCTCCTGTCTCAATCTCACAAGTCATTGGGTTTGCAGGCATGTGGCACTATGCCTGGCTACTTCCCTTCTTTGAATGAAGATGAAATGTGAAATGGAAAAACTAAATTTTATTATTGTCAACTAATCCTGCCTCAGTTTAGAAAAGTCAACATCAGGGCTGGGGTTTTAGTTCAGTGGTAGAGCATTTGCCTAGCATGTGTGAGGCACTGGATTTGATTCTCAACACCACACATAAATAAATAAAATAAAGTTGCATTGACAACTAAAATAATATTCTTAAAAAAGTAATCCTCAGAACATTGTCCCTTCAAAGCAGTTACCAGCACAATTTGTCTATAAAGTCTGACACTGGGGTTATCTTTTCCAGTCAAAGAATTAGATGGATCTAGCATAAAGTAGGGAGGTATTCCAGATTTTAGCAAGATATTCAATATGGGAACTCATAATAACTAAAGTGAGATCCTTAGTTATAATAGATTCCCAATTGTGAACAAGCATGCCAATTAAATAGGAGGCTTTCTGTCATCGATATTGGAGTTGAGAAATCTAACCTAATGACTATAGAAATGAAATCCAGTCAAAGAGCATGAACACAGGCAAGGCATCAACTGCAGAGAGAAAATGGAAAGGGTTCACCTTGAGGAGAAGGGAAACAGCTATGATGGAGGAAAAAGTTCAGGTTGGACCCTTAACAAAAGAAGGGGCTAGCCTTTTCTTGAGTAGCTGAGGTAGAGGAAGATCCTTGGAGGCATCTTGGTACCAACCTACACCTGGTCTTTGTGGTCAATTTGATTAAAAATAGGAAGGTGAGGAAAGGAACATTTCATAGGTTGTTCAAGGAGCGGAGAGGGTAAGGAAAGATATTTAGACAGATTATGCATTGAGGCCTGAGAGTTTATCTACCATTTTGTCTCGGATTGTCTTACCATAGCCATCATACCTGACTCAGCAGTTTTGCAGGGCACAACTCCAGGAGTCGTTATCATTTAGTCTTCCAGAGTCATGCAACTTTGTGGCCTTGTATACTTTCTCAGTTAATTCAGGGATATCCTAGAGAACATGTGTGGTTGTCCTTGTCGTGTATCCTGAAGCTGACAGGGCCCTCTCAAATCCAGTCAAATTAAATTACAGGATATACATTTTGACATAATGTGATATATGTATTACAGAAAAATAAATGTCCCATACCACACAGTTTTATTTTACTGAGGATTGAACCTGGGGCTTGCACATGCTAAGCAACCCTCTACTCTGGACCTATATCCCCAGTCCCAAAGCACAATCTTTCATTAAATCTAAGTTATTGTTAAATAAGGTAAGAGTAGGTGACTAAAATATTCATACAACATTGTAACTAGTGCACTAACTGGTTAGATAACCATTCTAATAATTCTGGGTAGTGTTGCACAGCTAAAGTGCATAAGAGAATATTGCATCCACAAAAAGGAATCAATTTGAGATTGGATAATGACATTTAGATAAAAAACACAAATTTAAAAATATACTCCAGGGGGGCTGGGATTGTGGCTCAGAGGCAGATTGCTCGCCTAGCATGTGTGAGGCGCTAGGCTCGATCCTCAGCACCATATAAAAATAAATAAAATAAAGGTATTGTGTCCACCTATAACTAAAAAATAAATATTAAAAAAAATACACTCCAGGACTGTGGCTGTGGCTCAGCAGTAAGAGCGCTTGCCTAGCATGTGTAAGGCACTGGGTTTGATCCTCAGCACCACATAAAAATAAAGAAATAAAATAAAGGTATTGTGTCCACCCACAACTAAAAAAAATTTAAAAACATACTCCATAATACGTTGGTTAATTCAGAACATAAAATCAGTAAATCAAAGTTCAGTTTGAGTAATTTGAGGATCAGTCAGAAAAAAAATAGGATGTAAACATGAATATCATGAATAAAAGGATGAGACATGAAAATTGGTACAGATCATCTAATATGCATATTACAGGCATCCTAGAAATATAAAATATAGTAGATGACTCAGAAGGAACAGTAAAAAAATGGAAAATTTTTCCTTAGCAATAAAAATGAAATAAGAATTTAGGGATACAGAGAGAACACTGAGTCTCAAAAGAGAAGTGTCCATAAGCTATTGGAATGCAGAACAAACAACTGGTGAGCAATCCATCCTGTGTCCTTGTATCCTCATTGTTCCTGCCTGAAAAAAAAGCAACAAAATCATAAGATAACTAGATAACCACAAGGCATCTGGAGGAACCACTCCTTTAGGGAGCATGCACATTAAACACTTTAGCAATAGAGAAATGACCCTTCCCTAATTATAATAGTAAGACCCCACCCCTGGGTGGAGAGCTAAAATGCAGGATTAGAACATGCTAGGGCAATGCACAAACACAAGGAAAATTGGTACAAGGGTTGGGGTTGTGGCTTAGCAGTGGAGCACACGCCTAGCATATGTGAGGCCCTAGGTTCGATCCTCAACACCACATAAAAATAAATAAATAAAATAAAGGTATTCTGTCCAACTACAATTTAAAAAAATAAATATTAAAAAAAAAACTGATACAAAATTGCATAACCCTGCCCTGACTCCACTCAGTTCAGACTCTTAGCTACTGTCCTTCTATAAATGGTAAAACCCCAGAGGAAGACTAGGTGGCACACATGCTCTCTTTTTGCCTGCAATCCCATTCTGGAGTGTGTATTTTCTTTTTATAATAAAACTATCTGCTACTCCTACCTGATACATCCTTAAACTCTTTCCTGCAGTATAGAAGGTCCAAGTAGAGGTCTCCTTCATTACTGGAGACCTCTTCGATGCACATACAGTGACATATTCTAAATAGCGGTCTCTTCCACTCCTGATGTTTCTTTGGATCCCCCTTTGGTGACAAAAACACTTGTGTTTTCAGATTGTAAAATCTACTGCGATCTGTGGTGGCACACGCTTGTAATCCCATTGACTTGGGAGGCTGAAGAAGGAGGATCACAAGTTGGAGACCAATCTGGGCAATTTATCTAGACCCTGTCTCAAAAAATAAAAAGGGTGGGGTGGGGACTCAGTGGTAAAGCATCTCTGGATTCAATGCACAGTACAAAAAAAAAAAAAAAAGAAAAGAAAAAAACTTTAGAAAACTGAAAATGGAACTAAATCAAGAGCTTCAGAAATAAGAACATAGCATTAAAGCAATGGCATTGCTCAATAAAATGAGTAAACTTTAGTATTAATAGATAATGAAATAAGATTATGAAAATTAATATGAATGCCCCAAACACTTTCACATATAATCTAAGTAATGTACGAAAGAAAATTATAATATTGTAATATGGTCTTGGAAATTAAAAGCCTCCAACTGGTTTTTGTTCTTTCATTTCCTGATTACTTTTCTCCATCCCATATTCCAATCTCACCATTCTCATGCCAGGAATGGAAATTGAGGAACAGTCCCCAAAGCCTGGTGGGATACCAAATAGGCTGGAAAACTGGAATTATATTCTCTGACTGGCACAGCCTGGCTAAATCTACAGATGTGTATTTCCTGTTTTAGTTCTTATAAATTTTAACATTCCTGTAAAATGGGCAGAAGCAAGTTAGCTGCCTTTCCAGTTTTGGCCAAACTGTGATTAAATTCATTTATTCCTTTTTATGTGATTTTCTTATTTCTAGTGTGGGCAGCCAGCAGAATCTAATTCACAGGAACCCTGGCAAAGCCTCTGGCCTGGGGTACCAATAACAATATATATATATCAAAACTCCTTAAAATATTCAAGAAAGTTTGTTAGAAGGCAAATAAAAAATGAAAGACTAAAAAGTATAATTTGTATCTCATACTACAGGTGACAAAGGAAAAAGTATTCTTCATTCATGTCATGAGAGAAATACACATTAAAATTTTAAAAAATTAAAATAAGCATTAGGAAATTAAACCAACTCATATAAATACTGAAAAAGTGCCTGAATTAAATCAATGTATTAAAGAAATATAATTTGTTAAATATGGAAGTAGCTAGCTGTCAAAAATTGTCAAGAAGTTTATGGAGAAAGCATAAACTTAATTGGAACCAAATATGGGAAAATAATTATAGGAAAGAATTTAAAAGAATTAGAGTTTACTTCAACACATTTATGCAAATGTATGTGGTAACTTGAGTTCCTCTTACTGGCATCATTATTCTGTGCTTGCATTTCTCCTGACGATAACAGGTAGTTTAATGAGGCAAGTAATATATCCTGTTCACTTTAACCAGGCAGAGCTTCAGGTAAATTGCTTTTTTAAAAAAGTAAAAGCATGTGGTGGTCAGCACAGTGGGCCCATTTTATAGAATTTTCCCCTTAACCTCATGTTCTCATGGCTCAATCCTGATTTTCCTGGTCACCTCTCCTTTACTAGCCTCTCCAATATGCTTTTTTTCTTTATTTTGGTTGAAGATGATATTTAAGCTTGAATTCAAAGCCATCACTTTGAGGTTTTACTTATTCCTCTGGGTGTCTCCTTATATTTACTATATATTAGCTATACATGTTAAGGAACTGCTGTTTGTTTTTGCCTTGTCCGTCTGCTTTTATTACAGAGGTTCATCCTAACTAAGGACTATGAATATTAGTAGGAAAATTAGTTTTTTTCTTCCCTATTATGTATTTCTGTGTTATGTAAGTTGTTAGAATCATATGGAGTCACTTATGTCAAACTATTACAAAAATGAAGTTTGGAGGCCATGAAAAGAAGTCCTTATGCATATTTGTTTTGTTATAGTTACAGCAATGTCCCGGGGTTTCATAAATTAACTTCCAGACCACTCACATATAATCGAATCAAGTCTTTATTGAAGCACCCGGTGGCGACTGACCAGTCAACCCTGAACAATTGTAAGGGTGCCCCTTTTAAGCCTGAAAACTGCAAAAGGGACGTTTGGGGGTCTAGCCAATGCAAGCAAGCCAAGTTACAGAAGTGGGAGAGTGCAGTCAGGTGGCAGGATGCTTAGCCAATCACAATTAGCCCAGTCACTCCAATTATAGAAACACAGCCCTGAGTTCTGCTACTTACAGAAACAATGCCCCATTAGGTAGTTCTATGTTCTTAAGGGTTTCTATAGCAAAAGAAAAGAACAACTTGCCCAGTCATGACCTTTCTATTTGGTGTGGTTGTTTTACAAAATGGAGTTACTAAACAAAATGTAGTCACTTTTGCTCAACTATCACTGTTTGATAACAAAAGTTATCACAAAAGACTGCCAAACCACAACTTTATACAAAATCCACCACCAAAATAACACTTCTGTGAGGGTGCCTACCCAGAATCTGCCTGTTCCACTTTGGACTTGTTAGAAACACTGGGGTGCTGCAAGGAATCAAACATGTGCTCAGAATTTGCTTGGGAACACAAACTTTACTTCCATTAAAGAGTGTGCTATGGGACAAAGTCTTGCAAGCAAGCAGTTCACCTGCTTTTATCCCTAAGGGCAGCACTGTGCTCTTGCTCTGATAGGAGGAGCTCAGGGTTATAATCTATGCAATTGGCTAATGTGAAAATTGGGTGGGCAAAGAGAAGGGCTATAGTTAAAAAAGCTAAGATTGGATGCAGGCTGGGAACCTCAAAATGGCTAGAATTGGATACATTCAGACTATCCTCTAGAGACTGGATCCAGGAATTTAGAGAGGTGGGCTACAGGTTGCCTTTCTTACCTTTCTACATTTAAGGCTAAATACTATATTCTGAAAATGGACCACTGGACTTTCTATTTCTCACAACTGACACCACTCTTCTTATTGATCTTGTAGCCAAGGATTATTGTTTCGAGATAATTTTGGCACTATTCCTCATTCTACCTTTAAAAAAACCCCTCTACCTTCTTGTGCCTCCTTGGATATGCCCATGGCCCCCCATGGCATCCCTTGTCATTTCCAAATTAAATCTTCTTCTTCCTTTTATTTTTTTTTTTTACTACAGGGGATTTAATCCAGGGGCACTTTACCATTGAGCCACATCCTCAGTCTTTTTTAATTTTTAATTTTGAGACAGGTCTCGCTAAATTGCCCCAGCTGGCCTCAAACTTGCCATCTTCCTGAGCTTCTGGGATTACACATGTGCACAACCAAGCCTGGCTTAAATTTTTGTTTTGAAGAGTCAGTCTCTTTGCTCTTCATTTTAGGTTGACAAAATACACGTAAATTTTAATAAGCTTTCTTGATTTTTCATTATATATCATAAAATTCACCATCTTCCAGTTTTAAGTGTATAATTGAAATTTTTTAGTATTTTATTTGTCCTGGTATGAGCTCACATTTCCAATTTATAATTAATTCAGGTTCCTATCCTCAGCCCTAGTCAACAGTTAATCCATTTTCTGTTTTATGGGTTTGCTGATTCTGGACTTTTGTATAAACATAATCATACAACGTGTAATATTTTGTGTCTGGCTTCTTTCTCTCAGCATGTTTTCAAGGCTGGTTCATGTTGTAACACGTAGCAGTACTGCATTCCTTTTTATTGCCAAAAATTTCATTTTATAGACATAATACAAGCAGTTGATGGATATTTGAATTTTTTCCACTTTTGGGCTATTACAAATAAGTTTGCTGTGTATAGTCATGTTGTAACTTTGTGTTTACTCTGTTAAAAAACTGCCAAAATCCCTTTAGTGAATGTTTTATTTCAGTTCTTGTACTTTTCAACTAGAATTTCTATTTGGTTCTTATTTCTATTTTGTTTATTGACATTCTTTTTTTTAGAGCAGTATTATTTGCTTTTTCTTAAGACCATATTTGTTTGTCTTGTTTTCCTTTATTTAAAAAAGGACCCCAATATCAAGATAGGGAAGGGGAGGAGAGATAGACCCCTTAGTGTATAGAAATAGCAGGGCAGGAGAAGGATAAGTCTCAAAAGGAGGGGTGGGTGAAAAATGTCATTAAGGCACCTGAATGATGGGGTGACCAGCACCCCAGCAGAGCATGTTCCTGCTCAGGAGGTGTGAGCAGCCTGAGAAAATAAAAAGTCTGAAATAATCAGCAAGAAATAAAAGCCAAAGCCAAAGATTAGATTTAAAAAGCAGGGCTTCTGATGGGTCTTCTAGCCCTGATAATTACTGGAACTGAGCAACTGAAAAAGGCCCTAATTCTTTATTTAAGGAGAAGTACATCAAAGGCAGGGATAAAGTTTCAGTGTGGGAGGTGTGTTGTTTTGGTGCTTGTTTCTTGGTGTGGCAGGGGTATTGCAGTAACAGGTTGTTTGGTGTTTGGCAGGTTACGGGCATCTCTGGGAGGCTGTTTGATCCTAAGGCTGTGAGCAAGTTCAGGGCACCAGCATGATCTGGGCTTTACTTTAACTGGGAAATTTCACCCAGATAAGCAGCTTCCCTGCCTTAATGGCTTGAACAAACCCATAATTAATGTATGGACTCCAACAGCAAAATCTTCTCTGTAAAAGTTGGAGTCTTGGGGCTGGGGTTTTGGCTCAGCGGTAGAGCGCTCGCCTAGCACATTCATGGCTCTGGGTTCGATCCTCAGCACCACATAAAAATAAATAAATAAAATAAAGGTATTGTGTCCAACTACAACTAATATATATATATATATATATATATATATATATATATATATATATATATATATATTTTAAATCTGGAGTCTTCACAGCTTCAGAGAGAAAGGCAGAGGTTGCCTCCTCAATGGAGTTCTCTCCACTCAATGTACAGAAGGAGGAGGATGGCAGCATCTCTTCCTTCTGTAGCAGCCGGTCCAGTGCTCACTCAAGATCACCTTCCTCATGTAGATAAGAATGCCACAGGGCTCGGAAGGCAGAGATTCACTTGTGTGGGTTAAAAGTCAGCATTTCCAGAAGCAAGTGAGCTCCAGACCCCTCCATCTCAGGAACCACTGACTGTGCCGGACTAGATGCTCTGGGGGGAAAGGCTCTTGGGGTAGACATATATCTCGGGCCAGTCATCCTCTAGCCCAGTCAGGTAAAAAAAAAAAAAAAAAAATTTGCCCAGTTGATCAGCTTCAGAGTTTCTACAGAAGAGAGGCTTCTGAGGAAACATCTCTGCAAAGATATAGCCAGTGCTCCACATGTCCAGAGGGGTTGCATATGTAGAGTGCAGAGAACTCTGGGAGCACAGACCAGAGTGTAACAACCACAGGTGTAAGGGCCATCTGGTAGCTGTATATTCTGGCCAGGCCAAAGTCTGCCAGCTTGACTGTCCCACCATTTGGCACCAGAATATTCTCTGGCTTTAGGTCTCGATGAATGATGTAATTGGCATGAAGAAAATCTAGGCCTGTTAGAGTGCATCAGATCCTTGACAGCCTCAGCTGGAAAGCCTGGTGGCGGTGTCTGCTTTGTTCAGATAGGTCCTTAGGTCTTGGGCATCATGCTCAAACATTAGGGTCACCTTGATCTCCTGGTCAGGGAAGTGGTACAGGCAACCATCAGCCAGACAACATTGGGATGTTCAAAAGCCTCCGGGCGCTTCAATAAGGCCACCTCACAAATTATGCTGATGGGAAGGCCACGTCCAGCTCCTTCTCTATTGGAGACTCTCACACTCTCGAGGGCCACTGTGGGGATCTCAGGTTTTGTACACCATCCCATAGGCACAGCCACTGGCTCATATGTGAGGTAGCCATTCTCAGATCAGGGGAGAACCTCACACCAGGAGCTGCAGAGACAGGCTGATTATGGGGACCCTGAAGCCAGTTCCTTTGGTGCCATATACTCGAGATGGGTTGGGCTGGGTAGAGCTGGGTGGGGTCAGGTCGGGGCAGCTGGACATTACAGGTGGGACCATAAACATAGGCTGCAGGCTAAAGAGGCCCCTCACCCCCATCCTCACCATGTGACCAGCTGTAGAGTAGTATTACTTGTCTAGTTTAGAAATTCGTAGAATGTTTTATTCTAGCAACTTGGAAGTTTGTGGTTTTTTTGTTTGTTTGCTTTGCACTTTGACTAACATCTGAGCTCCCACAGAGTTAAATTCTATGCCTACTTTTTTCCTGACCACCGTTCAAATGATCCTGTCACTTGGCTTAATATATATATTTCTCTCACATATATTCCTCCCAATATCTCATTCTCTCTCTCTCTCTCTCTCTCTCTCTCTCTCTCTCTCTCTCCACACACACACACACACACAGATAACTGAGTCTTTTCTTTTTTTTTTTTTTTTTGATACCATGAGTTGAACACAGGGGCACTTTACTACCGAGCCCTTTTGATATTTTATTCTGAGACAGGGACTTGCTAAGTTGCTGAGGCTGGCTTGGAACTTGTGATCCTCTTGTCTCAGCGTCTTGAGGCCCTGGGATTACAGGCATGTGCCACTGCACCCAGCCTGGATATTTTCCATAATATATCCAGGATTTTTCTGTTAAATCAATTTTTCCCACAGTGTGCAGCCTTTGATGATACAACTATAGTTTTTCCTCTTTATTTTTATGCCTGGTTTCATAGAAATCATCCCTAGGGTCAACATAGCTGAGTGTTTTGCCAGTGATCTGTCATAGCTGTTGCTCCAGTTCTTTGAGCCAGTAAAACATCTACCCTTTATACAGAAATGTGTGTATAGCTTGGAGAATACATTTATGTGTGTCCCATGTTGACCAGGACGCCCTCAAGTGCCCACTGTAGTCACTCCTGTGTTGGTACAGCCTACCACATATGAGCAGCCTTCCAGAACCTCCAGATGAGTGTATTCTTAGGGCCTTTTTTTATATGTCTCTTTTTCTGGCTCTGTTAAACTCTATCTGGTCTACTATTTCTTTTGTTGCTGCTGGTTTCACTTAGTTATCAGCCTTTTCTAAACAGCTGGCCAGCAAAAATAGACTTCTGTGTAAATTCAATGACCACATCTTATTATTAATGTGTAAGTAATATGTTATTTTCTGTACTTTAATTACTTAAGGGAAAGTAGCATACACCTGGGAGTAGAACTAATGATTGACTTATGGCACAGAAATGAGACAAGACATTCACAAATTGAACCAAAAAGTGTTCTCTACAACAATGTGAAAAATCCAGTGTTTTCTCTTGAGACAATACTTCTCTGAGATAGCTTTTGTCCCATGACATTACTTGGAAGGCTAGGAGGAAGGACTGAGAAGCTGTGTAGAAATGTGTGTACTTTTCAGCTACTTTTAGTTCAAATGCTTCCTAGGCATTTGGCTCTCATTCCAATTGTTAAAGTCACCATATTCCTGAAGTTTCATTTCTGAATTGAACATCAGAACCAGAAGGCAACTGGTTGGTTTATGTCCATTTCAAAAACCCTGAAGGTAGGAACACAGTAATCTAGTGTAAAAAAAGTGGAAATATTTTAGAGAAACCAACGGAAATGTTAAAATCCTTAGTTTTGATTTAGATAAGAAATACAGGCTGTCATGAGGCTCTAGTGGAAAAGTGGGCTGTAGTTTACCCAAAGGTTGCCCAAACCACTATGGGTGTGTCTTTGGATTCAGTACTAGGTATAGTGTATTGCTCAGAGAGCACACATTACAAATGTAGACATTTGTTCTAAATGTATGGTTCAATAATTTTTAGTAGATTATTAGAGTTG
This sequence comes from Marmota monax, assembly GCF_021218885.2. Taxonomy (NCBI): domain Eukaryota; kingdom Metazoa; phylum Chordata; class Mammalia; order Rodentia; family Sciuridae; genus Marmota; species Marmota monax. The sequence goes on along the minus strand of NW_026694552.1, from coordinate 12,706,984 downwards.
TGCTGCCATGACCACAATCCAGTTTTAGAATCTTTCCATCATCCCATTATGATTTGGATGTGAGGTGTCCATCAAAAGCTCACATGTGAGACAGTGCAAGAAGGTTCAGAAGAGGAATGATTGGGTTGTAAGAGTCTTAACCCAATCACTGATTTAATCCCTGGATAGAGATTAACTGAATGGTAACTGAAGTGGTAGGGTGTGGCTGGAGGAGGTGGGAATTGGGGAGTGGCTTTGTGGTACCTATTTGTATCTGGTAAGTGGAGTCCCTCTCTCTGCTTCCTGATTACCATGTAAGCTGCTTCCCTCTGCCACACTCTTCTGCCATGATGTTCTGCCTTATCTTGGGCCCTGAAGAATGGAGCCAGTCTTCTATGGACTAAAATCTCTAAAACTGTGAGCCCTTAAATAAACTTTTCCTCCTCTATAATTGTTCTGATCAGATCCTTTAGTCAGAGCAGCAAAAAAGCTGTCTAAAACATGCCCCAATTCCCTCATACCTATTTGCTATCTATCTCCACTCCTGCTGTTAGTCCCACACTTATAGACTATACCTCAACTGTGAAAAAAAAATCCAAATACAATACTGTCCTGTATTGTTTCCTGCAATGTTGATTTCATTTATTGCTAAAAAAAATTAAAACAAAACTGTGCTACAGATTAAAAGGAAGAAAGGAATGAGCATTTGTGGGCAAGTGGAACTTAGAGATGATTGAAAATGGAGTAGTTCACACTTTAAGAACAAAAAGGCAGAAAGTGGGTATCCCCTGACACCATAACTGTCATAGCCAATAACTCTATGAAGAAAGACAGGTTAATAAGAGAAAAGCATAACAGGTTTGTTTAATCATAGTTTTATGTGATGCTGGAATCTTCAGAATGAAGATATAAAGATACAGGGGGAAATGCCCATTTTGTATTTAGGTCCAGTGAAGCAGGTATAGCTATGTAAGAAATGTGATTGGACACAAAGAATCAATCTATCTATACTTCCTTCCTTCCTTCTTTCCTTCTCTCTCTCTCTCTCTCTCTCTCTCTCTCTCTCTCTCTCTCTCTCTTTGGTCCTGGGGATTGAACTCAGGAATGCTCAACCACTGAGATACCTCCCCCCCAGCAGCCCTTTTATTTTTTTTTATTTAGAGACAGGGTCTTGCTAATTTGTGGAGACTGCCTTTGAACTTCTGATCCTTCTGCCTCAGCCTCTAAAGCTGCTGGGATGACAGGAATGTGCCACTGCACCCAACACAAAGGATGTAATCTAATATACTGGGTGGGGAAACCCAGAAAACCTTGTTTGTTCAGACTCTTGGCCTCTCATTTGTAGCACATTTCCTCCAAAGTATAAGGCAGGACCCCTCTGGAACCAGGGTCTTCTGACCTATTACCAAAGAAGGGTAAGTCAGATAATTTTATTATTGCAAGCTCCTGGAAAGAAATGTGGGGAAGATTAGAATGATATTTTTAGGCTTTATGACTTGCTTTGGGAAAGGGAGTTCTAGTTTCTATCACCTGCTTGAGAAAAGAATAATTCTGGTTTTATGATTCACTCTTGGGGAGAATGACACAGATGAAAGAGACTTTGAGTCTGAGAATGCTTCTGAGGTCTTCTAATGTCCTTTTTTCCTTTTGGGGACTAGAGATTGAACTCAGGGGCACTCTACCACTGAATACATTTTATTTTGAGTCCGTTTTATTTTTATTTTGAATCAAGGTGTTACTAAGTTGCTGAGGCTGGCCTTGAATGCATGATCTTCCTGCCTCAGCCTCCCCAGTAGCTGGTATCACAAGCGTGCACCACCAATACCCTGTAACTAACATAAATCAGATTGACAAGAGAAAAGTTTAATGAATTTATTTAATAAAGTTTTATATGATTTGAGAGGCTTCAGATACTAAGACCGAAAGACCCAGGAAAAGTCTACACTTTTATGCTTAACTTCAGTGAAAAATGGATAGCATGAAGAAATATGATTGGATAAGAAGTGTATGATCTGATGATAATAAACTGGGAGTATCTTTAGCAGGCCTCTTTGTTCAGATTTTTTTTGACCTCTCTGTAGTACTCCTTCTCCTCTGGGTGTGGGGTAAGACCCTTGTGAAATGAAGGCCCTACATCCTACGTTTAAAAGAGGTGAATCAGAGAGTGACCTTTCTAGACTTTATGGCTGGCTCTGTAGGAGGGAAGTTCTAGTTTCTATGATCTGCTCTGAGAGAGGAAAGAGGGCCAGAGAAGGTCAGAGGGAAATTCGTGCTTCTGAGAAGTTCCGATTTTATTCAGTTCAAAGTACTTAGCATGCTAAAGTGCCATGCTTTGGGGTATTATTTCTGAACCCCAACAGATCCTATACCCCTTGTAAGAAATAGAAAATCCTGGTGGTCCATTTTCAAAATACAGTATTTAGCTTTAAATGCAAAATGACTTGGAACATAAGAAAGGCAAATGGAGGGGAGATCAGAATAAAATTTACAAACTGCTAACACCAGAGTGTAAAAATTTACAGCCCCTTAACAAACAGGAGGGGAGAAAGAAGCACCCCCTTCCCCCTCGCCTGACCAACAGAGATAAATAGTGCACATGCCAAAAGGCACTCAATCCAAGGGGACTTTCCCAGCACAAAGGACCAAAGGGAGGTGGGGATAACTAAAGGTATATTTCTTTAAATAGCCCAATAGGAGACAGTAAAACCTAGGTGATGTTCAAGAAGACTGTGTACCCCATAGTACTCAGCCAATGAGGAAGTGGGAGAGGGATCTTGCATTACAGGGTATAAAAGACAGGTTGTTCCCAATCTGGGGCTCCCTGACCACCAGTCACCCCATCATGCAAGACTATCATAAAGGAAATCCTTGATTTTTACTGTTCCTTGTGTCTTTTAGTTCATTCCTTGGGTTTGGACAGGTGAGCGTGTTTCTCACACCATGACACTTATTAATCTGTTAACTTATCTTCTTTTTTAATTTTAGTTTATTTTTAATGTGCTGAGGATCAACCCAGTGCCTCACATGTGCCAGGCAAGCACTCTACCACTGAGCCACACCCCTAGCTCCTGTTAACTTATCTTTAAAACCCTACAGTAGGGCTGGGCACAGTGGCTGATGCCTATAATTCCAGTGGCTCAGAGGCTGAGGCAGGAGGATTGTGAGTTCAAAGCCAGCCTCAGCAACTTAGTGAGTTATCTAGAAACAGGGTCTCACTGAGTTGCAACTCAGTGAGACCCTGTTTCTAGATAAAATAGGAAAAAAAAGGGGTGGGGATGTGGCTCAGTGGTTAAGCACCCCTGGGTTCAATCCCTGGTAACAAAAAACCCCAAAACAAACAAACGAACAAACAAACAAACAAACAAAATACAGTGGCGTGGGGTGTAACTCAGTGGTAGAGTGTGTGCCTAGCATGAGTGAAGCCCTGAGTTCAATCCCCAGTACCAAACAATATCAATAACAACAACAACAAAAACCCTGACCGCACAGTGAAGACATCAAAATTAGACTCTAAAGGCAGGTTTTGCATAAATTATTGCCAGTTCCATAATCTAATGTCCTAGCAGGTTTTGGAATTTAATGTTTCATCTGTACATTAGTTTTCTATTGCTATAACAAGACACCAGTGATAATCAACTTATAAAGAGACAATGTTTATTTTGGCTCACAGTTTTGGAAGTTCCAGTCTATAATCAGTTTGCTCCATTGCATTGGTCCTGTGGTAGAAGCACATAATGAAACCAAACTGCTTATATCATGAGCTAAAGATCAAAAACAAAGAGGAAGAAGCCAGTGTCTCACAATCCACTTTGGGGGCATGCCCCCAGTGACCTAAGGACCTCATACTAGGCCTTACCTCTGAAAGACTCTATAACCTCCCAGTAGTATAAAGTTGGGTCTAAGACTAACTCATGGTTCTTTGTGAGACATTTTAGATCCAAACTATAGCATCCTGGTTTTTTTGTTTTGTTTTGTTTTTTCTCTTTAAGTCTTTGCATTGACTGCCTCTGTTATATTCTCCTACATGGAAAGAATATTCCAGTTAATATGGCTTAACTTGTTTTTACATAAAAGTATATATTTAATGAATTAAACATTTAAATAAAGTCATATTTTTTTAGTTGTAGTTGGACACAATACCTTTATTTTATTTATTTATTTTTATGTGGTGCTGAGGATTGAATCCAGGGCCTTGCATGTGCTAGGTGAGTGCTCTACCACTGAGCTACAACCCCAGCCCTAAAGTCAGAGTTTTTAGCCAGGAAAATTTAATTAATGTTAGGATAAATTTGTTGAAATAGTAATTGTTAGCATAATTGTAGCCATCTTCCTTTTTCCCACCTTCAGTTTATGAATACTATTCTTATTCCCAAGAAATAGAAACTAGCCTAAGACAAAACCTACCAGCCTGGTTTACTGAAACAGTCTGGCCTTTGAATAGTTTTTCTGGATTATTATACAATCTTGATGTTGAAGTTGGTCTTTCAGAGATAAGATATATGAAAGAAATTCTCTATGTATGTGTTAGGGTCTGTAAACAAGTCAAGATGGCGCCTGGCATTTTGCCAGAGGGAGTGGTTTATGAAGTAATGCCAGCGAGCCATTAAGTGTGGAGATTCCTTATTGGTTGACTGCCGCAGTCTGGCTGGGCACAATCAGGAGCCACTTGTCAAAAGAAACTAACTTTATTTTTAGAACCACACACGCCAAACAAAACAGCCTCTCGGGAAAAACCCTCAGAGCCTCAACTGCCACCACCGGCTTTCCACAAGCCTCTCTCTCCCACACAAGCTTCTCTCCACCTCCCACAATCCTCCTGCTCTTGAGGCCGATTGGCTGGGTCACGTGGGCGGAGCCAAAAAAGTCCCCCAATGAGCAGCTCCGTGGTCTGAAAGGGCAGGGAAACAGCCCAATGAGCATCACCGCAGAGGAGCCAATCAGCTAGATGTTGCTGGGGCCGCTGTGAGCCAATCATCAGCCGGCAGCTGGAAGTTTGCTGGCAGCTGGAAGTTTGCTGGGGCCCCTTCGGCTGTGGCTCTCAACAGTTGACTGCTGTATCTAGTTTATGTTAATTAAGATAAGCTGTGTGTAATGGATATATACCCCTCTTGTCCTACAATAAACGGCTCCCACTCCTGCTGTATCAGTCTTCACAAATTGCTTGTCGCCCTCTGGTTATTTTGCTGTAGCCGGACTGCTGCATGTATGGGCATTTATGCAGTTGTATTATAAGGGGTCTGAACTGTCAGTAAGTTGAAGGTGCCAAAAGGCACTGCCTCTGGTGTGCAAGGATAGCAGGACACCAGAAGAAGGGGTTAAAAAGATTGCATGCTTGTAATCCCAGCAACTAGGGAGGCTGAGGCAGGAGATCTCAAGTTCAAAGCCAGCCTCAGCAATGATGAGGTGCTAAGCAACTCAGGGAGACCCTGTCTCTAAATAAAATGCACACACACACACACACACACACACAAAGGCTGGGAATATGGCTCAATCCCTGGTACAAAAAAGATAATAATAAATAAATAAATAAATCTTAAGCCCAGTGTTGGCACTCCTAGCACTGTTTCTCAGCCTGATCCCAGGTAGCTGTAGATCATCTCACTGTGGTCAAGGACACTAGCCCTAAACTGGGGGAAAAAAAGTCCCAGAAAAACTGCCTGGGCTATAGGAAAATGGCCAAAGAGAACCTGGCCTCTGTCCTACCTTCCAGCCCCTTTTGCCCATGGAGGGTGGAGGCTACTGGCCACAAAGGATGGGGTGATACATTTCAGAATTGTCAATTTATACCCTGGGAACAGGAATAATCTCTCTTTTAAAAATCTTAAAATTTCCCCTTTTGGCCAGGGGATATTCATCACTGGGGGAGAGCAATTCTTCCTCTAACAGTATCCCATCAAACTAAATGCCTAGGGAGACTGGCAGAATAAATAACTCCACCCAGAAAAGAAAAATACAGAAACAAAGGCCAACCCATGTTTTGTAGGATCTTCAAGGAAGCCTAAAAAAAAAAAAAACAGAATGGAAAGTGAGAGCTGGGGATATAGCTCAGTTGGTGGAGGGCTTGTCTCATATGTACAAGGTCCTGGGTTAAATCCCCAGCATCATGCACACACACGAAAGAAAGAAAGAAAGAAAGAAAGAAAGAAAGAAAGAAAGAAAGAAAGAAAGAGAAAAAGGATGGAAAGGGCCTCCTCCATTGCATATCAGTATGCTTAGTATAAGAAAAAGGCCCAAAAGGAGCCTCTGGGTACAATTGACAGTGAGAAACTCACTTAAAATTGATGACATTATGATAATGACTAGGCAGACAGGTCAGGCTCAAAAATATTCTGTGCCCCAACCCCTTGAATGCAACCTGGGAGAGAAAAGATTAAGATGGTTTTGGTATATGCCAGATTGTCAGATCCCTCTCCTGGGATGAAATTTGTTGTGTAAATTTATTGTGTAAATGTAGATAATATTCATAAAGATTATTTGAGAATGTAAATTTAAGAAAGGGTCCAAAACTAGAAAAGATAAAAGAGAATTATAGGTATGAAAATAGATTCTAGTTCAGAAAATTAGAAGGTGTAAGAAATATTTCTGGATGAAAAAGTATTTTGTCTGGTGAAGTAATATTCTTGGGCTAAAGTCCAAGATGAAAGAGGATGAAATTAAGGATATAAAGTTGTAAATGTCTAAGTAAGTCACAGAAGGTTTGTGAAAGGTAAATCTCAAAAAGTCTTTGTGATTAAATTGGCTATAATTAGCAGAGTCAGTCAAAGTTATTTGAACTTTTATGTACTTATATAAAGCAAAATTATCTATCCAGATAATTTTCTTGTATTTGTTAGGTTTTGTTACTTGGGAACACTAATTCTTAAAGGAATTAGCATTGGTACCTGTTTTAAAGTCATAAATGATTACTTTGCAACTGGTTAAACAAACAACTGTTACTTAGGTTATAACAATATAGTTGACACCCTAAATATATGTTACTAAGTATATGTATGCATCTGAGAAGTATATCTGCCTAAGCCTTGTCTAACTATTATGTAAAGGTTTATAAAATAAAAACTTATGTAAGTTTATTGGCAAGATAACCAATAAGTCTCTCTTTTATGTACTATATCTGACATAGAAGAGCCACACTATCATTGAAGACCTGCCTTACATCTGTTTCCTTTGACTAAGTCAATTTCTGATCATTAACAGTTTCCTAAATGTATAAGACATTTTAGGCTATCCTTTGATTTTTGTTAACCCATGCAGACCTGTGATTATTGTTATTATACACTTTGAATTCTAAATTGTATTTTAAAAGTTAAACTTGGTTAAATGTTGAGTTTAGGAGAGCACTTTGCCAAGTTGGTTATCCAAACTAAAATTATCTCTAGCAAAAGTCTCAGATTAGTATATAAATAACAAATATGGTTGATATTTATTCATGTCATTGGATATTTTATAGCTGGATAAAGTAATCAGTAATTGTTGTTAATAAATTATGCATACAATTTTGTGTTATTATTCATACTGGAATTGGAATTTAAATGCATTTTGGAAGATAATAAGGAAAGCCTGGTCTGTTTAAAGATGACTTAGTAAAATATGGAAGCATTCTGCCACTTTATCCACAAAAAGAGTTAAAACTCTCTTAGCCTTTCTTTGATTCACTTTTCAAATGTAATGTTGTATTGTGTTATTTGCGAAGAGCCCCACCTTACCTGAGATAAGACTCTGACTCCCACCTCACTCCATTCTAACATGGAGTAAAATGGTTCCAAAATAGGCTAGATTTCAGCTCATTTAAAGTATGTTCAAAATATTGATTTTTGTTGTAAAGATTACTGTGATCTCAAGCAGGGAATATAATATATAATTAAGTAAGAGTTCAAGATTATAAAAATTATTTTTCTTGATTTATAGCTATTACACAAACTGAATATGTTTTTACTCTTTTAATTTCATTTTATATTTTTCCTTGTAAACTTTATAACTGTTGTCTGTTAGTATTTTGCAGAGATATGCTTCTAAAAAAAACTGTCAACATGGGTTAATTGGAGATAATAAGCCATCACCTACAGGAGGGGTAGTATAAAATGCTGACTTCCAGTACTAATACTAGACCCAATTAAATGAAAGTGGCAACTGTAAAATTATAAATATTGAAGTTATAACCTGTTAATGCCCACTTTAAAACTGGTGAAACAGTGTTGCTGGGTGTTTAAAACCAAATACTTGAGACCAAAATCAAGGAAGTGAAAGGGCCATGGAAAAAGAAGCCAACATTTTGGTCGTTGCTATCTAAGTTCAACCAGGACCCAGAGAATGATGGGACCCCTCTCTGGGCCCTGAAACTCTGGTGAGTCACCCAATCTGCTGATCAGGGAGATTGAGAGGACCCTAGAGAACAGGAAGTCAACCAGTACACATTCTGCAAAGAGGAGGGTCATTGGAGAAGGAAATATCCCCAGTGCTTCCATGAGAATTCACATATGGTCAGACCAAGACCCTAACCCGTCCTTACAAATGGCACCACTGGTAGAGGAAAGCTAAAGGAGCCAAGAGGCTTTGCACACATCCCCAAGAGTGATCTCTGAGGAATCTCAGATGACTCTTAAGAGTAGATAGAAACATGGTCAGTTTTGACCAACTTGGTCTTAAACTCCTGGCAGGACAGTATACCTTGAACACAGTCCTACATGGACATTTAAAAGGAAAAACACTTTCTTTTAAGTGTAACTTAGGATGTACACTTGTGTCAGCCCTACCAAAACATAAGTAAAGCTGGAGGCTATAGAGGAAGGGTTCTTGTGTTGGAGTGCCTAAAAATAATGATCATAAAGGATTCTAGAGTCACAAGTTTGTTCTGATTTAATTTTTGAGTCTGATCTCATAGACCTACAAATCTTTCTAACCTCCCACATTGATAAAGTTGATCTGTTTTCCACTGATACCAGTTACTGTCTTTATGGTTTGCAGAGACTGACTGAAATACTAATTGCTTACATGCTAATTGTTTACAAAAATGTAATGCTTTGCTGTCTTGTTTATTGTTGTGATCCCTGCCCTATGTATGCCTTGTCCAGTCACCTGCTGTCTGCCTCTGTAGACTTCTGAACTGCTTTGATGCTGAACAACCTTAACAGTCCACACCCCATCTAAAAGAGAACAAGAACTTCGGGTTACTTCCCAAAGTGACCCAAACTTCCCCCAACTTCTCCCTCTTTCAGCTTGAGATGTCATTGCCCATTTTTTTCATAGAAATGGAATGTAGAAATTGACAGTGGGGAAATGTAACAGTGGCCCACTTTATGCTTTGAGTATAGCCCTTGCTGCTCTGCCACTGCAACTCATTTTTTAAATGGACCTGTTTCTTTCTCTTTCTCTCTCTCCCTGCTCCTCCCTAATCTCTCCCCCTCCCTAATTTCAGGGGAAACAGGATTACCTTTATTCCCCATCTTAGAATTATCTGTCCTTGAGTATGTATCCACCATATAAATGAAGTATTCCAGATTTTGGGGATGGTATCAGATCTTAGAAATGACTGTGTCCCAAATTAGCAAGTAAATTACAATTCCAGACAGAGAACATGTAGAATGTAGCTTTGAATCACCTCTGTAAAAGCCCCGTTTCTGCTGATGGGCAGAATCACAGCCTTTGGGACAGGACTCCCCTGTGTTTCTCCTTTGCTGACAAAGCAATAAATCTCCCCCCCCCCTTTTTCTAAAAAAAAAAAAAAGGAAAAAGAAAAAGAAAAGATCTTCATACACATACACACACACACACAAAAAAAAGAGTTCTAGAATAAGATGGAAATAATTAGTGCTTTTTATGGTTTGGATCTGGAATGTCCACTAAGTCTCATGAGCTAAGAGGTGGGAATTTTGGAAAGTGATTGCATTATGAGAGTTTTGACTTTATCAAAAATCAATTGGTCAAATGGATTAATCCACTGATAGCTGGATGGACTAATGGGAATTGGAAACTAGTTGAAGGAAGTTGGTCACCAGGTATACCCTGGAAAATTTTATTTTCTCTCCATCCCCTTCCCTCCATCCACTTCCTACTTGCCATGAGCTGAGCAGCTTTCATTTCCTTCACTGTGCTCTTCTGCCATAATGTTTCTGCAATGAAGTTGGCTGATCATGGACTGAGACCCCTGAAATCATGATCCAAAATAAATCTTTCCTCCATTAAGTTCATCTCAGTGATGAAAAGTTGACTAACACAGTGCTAGAGCTTGGACCTAATTGTAAGTTTAGAAGTTCCTTTGTTTGGGCCTAAAGGAGGATTTAGCAGGGGAAGCATTGAATCTTGATAGGGATAGGGATTGTTGTAATGTTAGAATTTGCAGAAAGCACATGCAGAAAGGCAAGATTATAGAGGTGGTGTTAGAATGTGGAGAAAATAGGGTTAAGATTATTTCTAACATTAAGAGCAGAGGTAGGACTATATATACTGAGAGGTTTAAAGACAAGGTTAAGAATAGAAATAAAATCATAGTTAAAGTATGAGAATATGAATATATATATAGTACTGGAGATTGAATCCAGTGGCACTTTACCCCTAAGCTACATCCCCAGTCCCTTTTATTTATTTTTTATTTAGAGACAGGGTCTCCCTAAGTTGCTGAGGCTGGCCTCAAATTTGGGATTCTCCTGCCTCAGCCTCCTAAGTTGCTGGGATTACAATGTGTGCCTCCACACCTTGCTAGGATATGAATATATTTAACATTAAATTGAAAATTAAAGGTAGGATTATCTTTAGTGGAACAAAGAGGTTCATAAAGTTCCCTCTGCTATGTGGACACATATGTAAAGATAGAGCCTTAGTCAGTGTTTTTTCTGGGCTAACTCTAAGGAGAGGTTTCCTAGTGGTCCACATTGGACCAAAAATGAGTATTTTGTTTTTGTTACACTGATGTGAGTTTGGGATTTTTTTCTTAACTGCAGTTTAGCTTAAACTATTCAAGTGCATTCATAAATCTAAGAATCCTGTCAAGCTGCTGAGTTGAAAGTATATTTAAGAAGAAATCATAAACAAAATAGTTTATTTCCTTTCACCTCCAATTGCCTTGATTTTGACGGAAGTAGCCACCAAGCAGTTTGTTTCATGTTATATAGGTGGTAGACTAGGTGGTTGTGTGATAGTCGAGCAAAAGTGACTCCATTTTGTAAAACAACCATGCCAAATAGAAAGGTCATGACTGGGGCCAGTTGTTCTTTTCCTTTTGCTATAGAAACCCTTAAGAACACTGAATTACCTAATGGGGCATTGTCTCTGTAACTAGGGTAACAGGGCTCTGTTTCTATAACTGGGGTGACTGGGCTAATTGTGATTGGCTAAGCGTCCCTCCGCCTGACTGCACTCTCCTGCTGCTGTAACTTGGCTTGCTTGCATTGGCTGGACCCCCAAACATCATTTGGTGGTTTTCAGGCTTATAAGGAGCACCCTTGCAGTTGTCTGGGGCTGATCAGGGGAACAGCTTTATGTTCTGGTCAGTCACCACCAGTGTGCTTCAATAAAATCTTGATTCGATTATACATGAGTGGTCTGGAAGTCAGTTTATGAAATCCCAGGACGTTGCTTTAACTATAACAGTTGTGACATAATAAGAAACACAAATTTGGTCTCTGCCTTCAGTTCTTGCAAACTCCTGTAATTTCCTGAGTAATGGAGGTGATAGGAACATCTTATATAGAGCTCTGAAGTCCCTTGGAATCTCCTGGGTGATAGGAACATCTTTTATTCTAACGATACAATTCTTAGTAGACTCTTGGATAGCTTCAGGTTGGGGGGATGGTCTAAGAAACACCAAGCCATGAATAAAAACATTCAAATTTCACCCATATCACTGTCCTTCAGGAAGGGGTATGGGGCTAGAAATTGAGTTAATAATTGATCATGCCTATGAGATGAAGCCTCTATAAAAATTCCTAAACAATAAGATTCAGATAATTCTATATTGGTGATCTCATATATGTGTCAGGAGGTTTGTACCCTAACTTCATTGAGATAGACATTGTCCCATATACTTCTTCATCTGGTCATTCATTTGTATCTTTCATAATAAACTGGTAAGCATGATTAAAGCATTTCAGTGAATTTTATGAGCTATGACAGAAAGTTATAAACCCTGAGGAGGGAGGGGGTTATGGGAACACTCAATTTGTAACCAAGGAGAATGAAAGTGTGGGTAATCTAGGTATTCAATATTTGCAAGCGGTAACTGAAGTGGGAAAGAGGCAGTCTTGTGGGATTGGGCTCTTAACCTGTGAAAGATGTTAAGGTAGTGTCAGAAATTTCAAGGAGGAAAAAGAATTAGGATTTGTTTGGGGCATTTAAAATGGAGTTTTATATATTTTATATAAATATACTTTTTTATATTTTTATTTAGAGACAGGGTCTCACTGAGTTGCTTAGGGCCTCACTAAATTGCTGAGGCTGACTTTGAACTTGAGATCCTCCTGCCTCAGCCTCCCGAGCTGCTGGGATTACAGGCATGCGCCACCATGCCCGGCTTGGATTAAGAATTTGAATGGATTACTGGATGATAACTGTAGGCAGGTGGGGCATGGCTGGAGGAAGTAGGTCACTGGGGGCATGTCCTTGGGGATTTTATGTCTTGTCTATGGCTCTTCTCTCTCTCTGTGCTTTCTGGCTGCCATGAGCTGAACAATTTTCCTCTGCCATGCCCTTCCACCATGATGTGGTGCCTCACCTCAGGCCTAGGGTAATGAATTGGTTCTGAAACCATGAGCTCAAACTCAACTTCTCTTCCTCTAAAATTGTTCTTGTTGGGCCTTTTGGTCACAGTGATGAAAAGCTGGCTAACACAGAGCTATGTGTGTTTTAAGTGTGTGATATGGATCCCGTGATATTTGAGAACCACTATAATGCTACCTACTCCCGTTGGTAGGCAAAAAATACCTCTTTTAAATATATTTAGGTCTCTAGGTGATATGTTAACATATGTGTAGGTGATACATAGAAGGAGAAATGGGTCTCATCTTTGGAAATTGCACTGGACAAAGTTGGAGATGGAAAACTGTATATTAGAAACTCACTGCTACTTGATGCCAAGAAGCATCTTTCTCCCTTTCCTCAGACCATAAATGACCTTCCAATGCCATGAATGGAGGTGCTTTAGTATCCTCCCACCCACCTTTTCTTTCACTGGTGGTACTGGGCCATTAAGTACAGGGCCCATCAAGAAATTTCAGCCCCTCTCCATCGCCTCAGTGTTGGGCATTGGTAACCTCCAGCTTCCATGGTACAAGATCTTTCTGGCCATAGGCAGCAGTGACAATTGCTTCAAGTGTCAATTCAGCCTTTATTTCTCGACCTTTCTGGGAACCTACTCATAGTAAAGGAATGATATTGCTGTTTTTTTCTCAGGCCACCATTGTCACATCAGCATCACAGAGGCTCACCCAGCACTAGGAAGGTATTTACCTTGAGAGAAAAGGCCAATATATTTTTTAATCCCTGACTCAAGATACAGAGGAAGAGAATTGCTTAGTATTGTGGTTCTGATGATTTCAGAGTTGTCCAAAGTCATCTGAGATAAGAGCTCAATGAAAGTGACTGTGCCACACTGCATGACTGAACAGCAGGGAGTTGTACGGCCCATTTTAGCAACAGGAAGAGATTATACAATGTCCACCAATATTAATGCTCAGTGCATATCTGTTGAATGTAAAGTAGCTGCTAAATGTTGGAGATAAAACCATCCATAGACATATTGTCCTTTCTGCCCTTGGGGACCTTAGAATCTGGTACGAAGACAGTATGATTCCTACAGCAAGGAGAGAACATGAGCCACCCAGCCTCTGTTCAAGGAAGGAGGGTAGGATAATTTGGGAGTGCAGCTAGTTTCCTCATGAGGAATTGGAGATGCTCTTCTGATATGGCTTGCATCGATCACACCTCTTCATTGTTTTTCCCTTGATTTTTGAGTACATACATAATGAGTCAGAAAAAGTAATATTTTCTGTTGGTGTTTGTCTTGGTAATTTCCTTTTCAAAGAAATTGCAGTAAAGGAGTATATTTTCTCCTTGAACGGTTCGCGGGAAAAAAAGACGCATGAAATCTTAGCGAACATTTAATAAATTTAATAAATTAATAGGAAGTATCACAAAAACTTGGAATGGATAACATACAGGAATCAAGAATAAGACAACACTTTGCAACCATTCACAAAAAGTACCATTTGACAAAGGAGAAGAATTACAGGAAATAATATAAGGCAGTCTGTTGCACGTGTCTTAACAGTTATACATATATAATAGTACTTCAAAATGATTTGTTTGACAGTAAATTCACCACGTTTACATTTATCACACACTTTTTTTTTAAAACATTTATAAAATTTTGTAGATTTAACATTGAACTGTAAGATTTATATCCCAAATGAGTATATTTGTTTCATACCAAACTGCACAGAACTTACGAATAGCACACAATTTGAGGATAATTACTGTGTTGGGTACTATTAAGTACTACTACTTGATGACATAAGAGTTATTAACAAATGTGCTATAAGCTATTATCATTCAACTTATTGCTAGTGCTTTTAGAAATCCACGATTTATATTTCAATTCTCTTTAAAACATGTGCTATGAGCTTGCCCTGATAGTTAAGAAATCAGATGTTTCCAATTTTCTCTCCTACTCACGCTACTTCAGATCTGAATGCATGGTCTTTGAAAGGACTGCCAGAAGATTTTCTTCAGTCCTTTTTGTATCAGCTACTCTGCCCTACATTAAAACATATCAATGGATTCATGCAACATACATGGAGTACATGCAGGGCACCATCTGTATGTGCAGAACTCATGCTGGATGCATGCTGGGTCTTCAGACATCTTCGTTTCAGTAAGAATTAGATCACCTCATTCAATTTCAGGTAATTGTTTTAACATGCAGTTCAACTGACCTAACAGGCAGGTAGACTTGACTTTCATGTTATATTTGGGCATGCTCAAGCAATTGACTGACATCTGGCAGTGTTGTAAATCAAATAGAGACTGTATGAGTTTCCTCGAATACAGCCGCTCTCCACTGCCCCAGTGGCAGAACTGTTGGATTTTTCTATGCTGTGTGTTGAGGACACAGACCAGGGGTTTTGGAAATTCAGATTCTGCATTCACCAGTGTTAAGATACTAAGAGGCACACTCCAAGGTGTGCAAGTAACTGTCAGGCATAAGAAATAGCATCATGAATTCTTCGGAAATTTATCCACAGTTGTGTGAAATGGACACACATGGAAACACAGTTACTGCAAACACGCGTATACTCTGCACACAGCATAGACTTAATGGTCTTAATTTAGCAATGCTTGAAAACCTGTCATGGTTTACAAACTACTAAAATGGTACTGAATTCTTAGAGAGCAGCAGGCCCACGAATGAAACAATGGCCAACACTTATTATAGCACAACACTATATTTGAACAAAGATTTAAATTTCTGGTACATTAATTGCAGTACAATGAAGAGCTTGCCACTTTCACAAATAAGCTGCAGCCTTTTCCTGCACTAGAGAGTTTGGAAGGATCTGAAAATGAGATAAATTTTGTTTAAAATCCCAATGGAAACTCTGTATTTCTGTTATTCCCAGAGTTCAGTAAAAGCGTATTTTTAATTACTTTTTTCACATTCTAAGGGCCTAATTCGGTAGTCCTTGATCAAGTAAAACTTCCCAGGTTCTCGCTGTCTACGCCTTCCTATATAAGTTTTACTTAAAAACGGACTGCTAAATTGGGTCCTATAGATAGAGGTACCATAATTAAGAAAATATTTTAATAAGGCTCAAAATGCTAATTTCACTTTGTGTGTAGCACACGAATTTCCAGAATTCTGAGATCAAAACCCAATTGATGTTGAATCCTGGAATGGGAAATAACTCTGGGGTCTCGTTTCCCAGTTTATTTACGGAATTAGGTATTTACTAAGGACCAGAATGAAAACACTAATTCCAGTTTGCTTGTGGTAAGAATCAGAATTTGAACATTGTCCTTAAGAAGTGAAAAGCTTTTTGGTGTATATTTCTCTTTGTCATCCTTCCACTTCTGTAGTCCTGGTTAACCAGCTGCTATGTTAAAATACCACTATGTTTGGGGACAGACATTGCAGCAAAATACCGACACAACATTCCGACAATGTCAAATTTTGCCCCTATATGTAACATCAAGGCTAAGTTCTGCCTTTGACTCACTGATGGATGTTGCACTAGGCAGAACCTATTTGACTGTGTTTATGTGTGTAGATGAAGCAGAGCAAGAGTTTAAAGTACATATTTACTGTTAACCGGGAAAGAGATTCCACTGAATTTGCCAATTTAGGTGTGGTTGAAATGTAACCACTGTCACGTGCATCATTCTGGTCTCCTGCAAATGCCACCTGAGAAGAACATCAACGTTTCCACATGCCCAAAGGAAATAGAGAAAGAGACATAGGAAGGAAGAAAGGAAAGAAGGAAGTAAGGGAGGGAGGGAATGAAAAAACACAAACACTTTATTCATCAAAGAATCAAAATAACTTAGTCTCCATCTATTATAAACAGTAAATATAGAACCCTAAATCTCACTGTTGTAGGCATGATTGTAAAGTACAGGGTTGCAAAGCTATATATAAAACACTTTTTTAGACAGCAATATTTACATTAGTTATGACCGACAGAAATTAGAGAAGAAATTTTTCCTACACGCGTAGCCTCACTGTAGGACGACTGTGTTGCTTTGTCCTACACACTACTAATCCTCTCGCTAACCACATTGGAGGGATTTTCTGGGAGCTCCAGATTCTCAACCTGCATCTCTATACCTGGCTCGCTGGCTTTAGGCTTCCTAACAGCAGGTTCGTTGGTATGGCGATAAATGTTAACGTTAAGCTCCCTCCCAGACAAAGCAGTGGCAGCAACTCTGGATATCGGTATCTGCCTGATAGGAGGCTTTTTGTCAGGCTTATAATTGCAGCGCAAATAGTTGGAGAAAGCCCTTCGGTAAACTTTGTTGAACAGAGTGTACACCAGAGGATTAATTCCTGAACATACATAGCCAATCCAAACAAACACATTCAGAAGCTTTTCCATGAGCTTTTGGTTACAGGCTTTCCCGCAAAGAACCGACAGAATATTGGTAATGAAAAAGGGGCACCACATGATCAGAAACACAAAGAACACAATGCCAAGGACTTTCGACGCTTTCTTTTCATTGTTGATCGCCTGCATGGTGCCCCTGGGACGCTTTTCCTTCTTCTTTCTTTTGCGCACAACATTCGTATCAGGATTGGGGTTCGCCGGGGGCTCTTCGTCAGCGGTGTTCCTCTTGCAGCACTTCAGAAAATCCAAGCCGATTCCCTGCAGCTCCTCCTCCGAGCGGCCTTGCAGCAGCATCTGGGCTTGTCTGCGCAGAACGTAGATCGTCAGGCAATAGGTGATCACCATGATCGTCAGCGGGATGAAGAACGCCACGAAGGAGCCGATCAGAACGAAGTTTGGGTCGTTGAGCACGCACGTCGTGTTGTTGACGAACACCTTGTCTTCATCCCTCAGTCCAATCACGGGGATGGGAACTGAGACACCTAAAGAAATAAAAAGAAACTGGGATGTTGCTAAAGCATATGGAAGGATTGAACAGATTTGTGCATCAGGATAACGTTCATTTGCATTTCATTGAAGGAAATTTAGGGGATGTTTGTTGATAGCTATTCATGGCATAATTAGTAGTCTCATGAAATGGTAGCAGAATGATAACAGAAAATGATTGATAGCTTTCTTCTTCTTAGGAATGCCTTCTCCTTAAATTTCTATAGAAGGCATGGAATCACCATTATTGAGATAAGGTATTCGATATGGTTATGTCTAAGAGCAGACTGAGTCTGCTCTGTCATGTTTCCAGTTCTTAGGACTGTCTCAGCTCAGAAGGCACTCAATGGGTATTTGTTGAAACAAGGAATAAATTCACATCTGTTTGCAATGACATTACCAAAGCCAATCATTCTTTTTTTTAAGCATATGTCTTCCAAATTCGATTAAAAAAAATGACATAGCATTTAAGGGTTGACTGGACTCTATCTGACCATTATGCTAAAATATAAGCAGAAACCAAAAATATTATTTTTTTAGTAAGGTTTCTTGATTGTTTGTTTTTCAATATCTGGGCATAAGCAGCATTTGTTTCAAGGACAGGAGATAGAGAGAGGCTGGGGGTATAGCTCAGTGATAATATGGGTTTATGAATAAGAGGCCCTGGGGATTAGATCCCTAGGGGAATGGAGGAAGGAGGGAGAGAAATGCCAAATTGGGAGAGATATGGTTCTCCTATTTCAAGGTCGAATTTTGAGCATTTTTGTTTATAAGAATACTGAAAGATAGTACTTCCTTCAGTAAATAGGCAGAAATTATCTATGAGGCCATTGGGGCAGAAGGTGATCTTGTACCTAGGCCTAAGTATAAAATCTAGAATTTTTTTCAGAAATAACTCAAGTAGATTTGGAAAAGATCCTGTATCAGTGAGTTGTGATAACTTGCAAGTAAAATTCAAATTTTACTGTTAATTTACCCTATCTTGTGTCCACAGGAAGTTGAAGGTGAGGAAGATTCAGATTGCAATTGGGGGTGGTTTCAGAGATCCTTAGGAATCCTGGGCTGTTGGGTCTCTACATCATGAACCGTGAGAGAAGACAGAAACAGTGTGCTCACAGAGATAGATGCTGACTTCAGGGAACACATAAAAAGTTTGGGGAGCCTGGCACTGAAAGGCCCTACTTGTTGTTTTAACACTTCTAGTTCGATCTAAAATGTTGAGCTACATGATCCAGGAGAAAAAAAATGGTCAATATTTCTTTGCTAGAGCTTGCTGAGGATGTTGGTTGGTGTTTAATCCCTAGCAAGATATGAGAAAGAGTGTTTGGGTAATGATCCGTAAGGCTTCTTCCTCACACATTGAATTTCTAGACACAGTGTAAAGAGGAGGAGCAGCAGATGTGACAAGAATCCTTTGAGTATTAGGGTCCATTCCTACCTACATCTCTGAACCTAGGCATGCCATTCAAGAAAGTAAGAAAGACCTGAAGTCTCTGGGAGACATTGTAACACAATGCCCCATACTAGTAAGGAGAACTTTGAACACTGGTTAGGAAGAGTGACAGGTATCAGAAGGGGAATAGAGAAGGTTATTTTTCACCAAGTTTGATGAAACACTTGTGAGAATTTCAGGAGCACTTGGGAGCATAAAGTACAACAGAACCACATGGGTTATATTTTTTTTATATTTCTTAAGGTAAAAGAAGCAGGTAAGAAAGCTACCAGCTGTATCGCTAGATCCTATATTGAAAAAGTCATAAATATAAGATAATTTCTAGAAAGAATATAGATCAAGCTTGCCTAAAAGAAGTCAGTATTGGCTTATCCTTAATGAAATGTTTTAGCAAAGAGTTAGGTTGCGGGAAGTTTTCTGGAGTTAAGGAAGCTAATATGATATTAAGAAAAGAAGGCTGGGGATATAGCTCAGAGTAGAGTGCCTGCCATGCATGCATAATGCTCTGGTTCAATCCCCAGCACTACAAAAAAAAAAAAAGAGAGAAAATGGGTTCTCAAAAACTTTATAGGAGAGGCTGGGTTGTAGCTCAGTGGTAGAGTGCTTGCCCATCATGTGTGAGGTACTGGGTTCAATTCTCAGCACCACATAAAAATAAATAAATAAAATAAAGATGCGTCCATCTACAACTAAAAAAAGATTTAAAAAAACTTTATAGGAGTAAACCTTTGAGAACATACTAATTTAGACATACTTTAAAAATCTACCAAATAGGGCTGGGGTTGTGGCTCAGCAGTAGAGCGCTTGGCCTAGCATGGGTGAGGCCCTGGGTTCGATCCTCAGCACCACATAAAAATAAATAAATAAAGATATTGTATCCAACTACAATTAAAAAAAAACTACCAAATAATTATACTGTGGACCTGCTTAGGATCTTGATGCAAACAAAAATATTCATGAATAATTGGGAATTTGGACAATTGGCCTTTCAATTATATGATTAATAGTTATTGTGCACCAGTTTTTAGGTGAGGTGTTAATACTGCACTTGTTTAGAAAAATAGCTTTTATATTTTTAGCTAGACATATTAAAATATTTAAGAATGATATGATGTCTGGAATTTATTTCAAGATAATATGGGAAGGAGAAATGGATGGGAGTATTGATGAAACATGATAGTCTATAAACTGATAAATTAATACTGGAACTAGATGATGAGTACTTTATTATATAATTCTACTTCTGTAATCTTTGAAAAATCTCCATTACAAAAAAATTAATAATTTTTAAAAAGTAAAAAAGTGATAAGAAGATCTAGACGTCTTCTCTGAAGCAGACAATAATAACATGTCTATTAAGACTTTAGAGGCTGTAGTGGTGGCTCAGTGGGGGCTGGGGTGGTGGCTCAGTGTTAGATCACTTGCCTAGCATGTGTGAGGCACTGGGTTCAATTCTCAGCACCACATATAAATAAATAAATTATAGGCCCACTGACAACTAAAAATATTTAAAAAGAAAGAAAAAGAAAAAGACTTCAGACCAAAAAAGTCCCCAAGACTTTGTGACCATTGCTACCTTTGGAAGCGATGATAGGTAGAGCAAAAGACTTGGACCCCTGAGTGGAAACACTTAGCCTTCTTCCTTATGGTTTGACCAAAATGCTATTTTATGACAAAATGTTTTTGGAAACCTATTATTCCTTCCCAGGATCCTCCAGCAAGAGCAGCAGAGGGTGTAAAAGAGGTGAGTACCCTCTCCAGTGCCTGCCCCCTCCTCCCTCCTAGCAATGTGGAAACTAGACGCTGAGGCTGGAGAGTTTGCCTTCACTCTGGAGGTACCCTCCCTAGGGTAAATACACTGAGGTGTGGAGATTCAACTTCCCACACGAAATATTGCACCATCTTCTAGATATTCCTAGAGACACCTGAAGTCTCTGGGGGAAGGCCTCATATACTGGCTGTAAAATCTGGAAGTCAACATCACTCAGAGCCCAGCTCTAGAAAAGTGTTAGCTTGCTTCTGTTAAAAGATTTAGTCACTTTCATAAAGGACTCTTGGGCCTAAAAGTAGGCCTTGTCAAGGGACAACAGAAGAGGGGAGCAGAGTCATTGTAGGTGAACGGAAGTTGTTATTGGATATGTGAGGCCAATTTTATTCCTGGCCTCTGTTTGTATAACTTTTGTACATTGAGGAAAGGGTGATTCTTTCTCCCCCCAGCCCCCATACTGGGGAATGAACTTAGTGGCACCATACTACTGAGCTACATCCCCAGCCCTTTTTATTTTTTATTTTGAGACAGGGTCTCACTATTTTGCCTAGGTTGTTCTGGAACTTGGAATCCTCCTGCCTCAGCCTCCCAAGTCATTGGGACTATAGGCATGCACTATCACACCTAGTTAAAAGGGTTTAACCAGGTTAAGAGTTGCCAATCTTCTCTACCAGGCACTGAGCCTGGTACATATATGGACAACACAGAATTAAATGTGTTATCTCGATTTGGGTAAAGACTCTGTATGTCAGATAATATTTGGTGAAGTAGCTTAACCACTTTACCAAGTCTATACCATCATAAGTTTTGTTTTTAGAAACCATGAATGCAGTCAACAAACATGAAGAAATTCAATATCTTTTGGCAATATCAGATTATAAATAACGAAAACAACAATATAAGCAGTATTAACGACAATATATCATGCATAGACTCTCTTATTCAATACCTTAAAAAAATTAAAAGGTAAGTACCAGCAGTTCTCAAACTGTGGTTCAAGGACCCTGGGGCCTCAGAGATTTTCAGAAAGTTTTTTAGCTTTTGCTTTTCTAACCATTTGTCTTCAGCACCAAATAAATAAATAAATAAAGTTCTTTTAAAAAATCCCCGTCCTCTGATGTTTCTTGAAATTAGAGTTACCTTTCATAAAATTGTTAACATTAACACAACTATTATTGCTGTTGTTACTTAAAATAAAATGAATCATCAAAACTTTAAGCATTTCTAGTTTTAATTTCTAATATGATAAATATCAGTAGGTACAACCCATGTAAAAATAAAGCTCTTTGTAGTACTCAAATATTTTGAAGGGTGTAAAGGGGTCTTGACACCAAAAAGTTTGAGAACTGCTGTTCTTTGTTAATAGATAAAGTTAATGAGACTCTGAAGAATCAACCCAGCAAATGTGTAAATCTTCCTTAGCATTTTAAGTTCAAACAATAGTAATTCATTTGCTATGATGATAATATCAAACAATAGTAATCCATGTGCTACGATAATATCAGGTAAGTATAAACCACGGCAATACTAATAATAAAACACTTTAAATGCATTATCATTCATTTCCATAAAATTTTGAAAGGCACATATTATTAGATGAAGTTAACTTCAGAAAAGTTAAGTAAAATAAGCAAATATAATGGGGTATTTTTTAAATTATTTTTTTTAAATACTTGATTTGGCCAAGGAGAAAAAGTAGAAATGAACTACCATTGAAAAAATCATATACCAATAACAACAATTGGAATAATTATAATTACTTTTTATTTAGTGATTCCTATTTTTCACACACTGAGCCAGGTATTTTATAATTGTTATATACTTTCACAAACTATTTTATTCAACCAAGAGCAGAAAACACACTAAGAATTATTAATTATTAATGGAATCACTTAATGTTTCTGAGATTAACTTCAATAACTTCTATATCATCTTCCTTAGAATTTTATAAGCAACAAAACAAGTCATAATTCATATCCTGCTGCAAATATCAGGTACTACTTCAAATAATAAATGATCAAATATTTGCATGCATTATCTTCTTCAGTTCTTGCAAAATCCTAAAAAAAATGGTTATTTTTTTTATTAAGGCCACTTAAACTCAGAAAAAAGTATCTTCAATAAACATATAAAGTCTTATTTAGCACTTTAAAAACATTAAATTCAATAATATATAATTCAAATTTTATTAAAAGTATCTCATGCTACTGCTACTGCTACCACTATTTTATTGAAAATATGATATATTATACTACTACAAAAACTACTTCTACTGCTACTGCTATTACTACTACTACAAAAACTACTTCTGCTACTGCTATTACTACTACTACAAAAACTACTTCTGCTACTGCTATTACTACTGTCATTCATTGACTGCTTATTATAAGTGTTTATAGTTAAACTTTATCTGCATTGTATACTTTACATGCATTATCTAATTCAAATCTCTGCAAAAGCCCATTATTTAATGAAGTTCTTTTACTGCAAAGAAACTAACTTTTAAAAAATATATAAAGATGTTTCTATTGTTTCCTAAAGCCTTGAATTCAAGCAACACAGATTAGTTTTCTTCAAACCATCAGATAATAATACAATTTGCCCATAATTTTAAAATTCATGCTTCTTGTAATTTTTAACCTCTTTGAACTTAGGATGCATCTTACAATGGTAGTATCTAGCAAATATTGTTGGCCAGGTAGCTGTCATTAAATAGTTGTCATTGTTAGTAAACCTGGGCTGAAAACCTTCTTTTGATATCTTATGTTAAGATCAAAACCACTGCAGCAAAATTTGCAAAATGATTTAAAATAAAATGAATCATCATTTTATTTAAAATGGTAATAATTCTGTGCAGCATGGTAATAATTCTGTGCAAATGATAAATTATGTTGTAACAGCCGAAGGGAGAGAGGGTTCTGAAGAAAATCCCTCAGATGTCACAGAGGAGTCTAGAATTTGAAACATTTCCTCTGTCTTTGAAAACAAGGAGGTGCCTATTGATTATAGAGAGAACAATTATGGTGGCATAGGAAACATTACCAAGAGATGAATAATAAGTAAATGGTGATATGAAAGGCAATAGAATAAATTTCCTAGGACATCTTAGCCAATATCAAAAAGGAAATATAGATTAGGGTAATTATTGTTGAACTGCAGAGATTCCTCAGAGGTATCTCTTTTTCTGAGTTGTTTGGCATAGAGAGGAATTTTTCTCAAATAGACCTAGGAGGACCATATGACATCAGGCTGACCTGAGTGGTCCATTGCCTCACAGAGTCATAAATGAGTCCCTTGAACATACTAATTGACAGCAGAAGATGAAGGAATACTTTCAGAGAACACAGACACAAAACAGACAAGTAGGGTTATCTCAGATAAAGATAGATAAAGTGCTACTAGAAGTTGGAGAAAGAAGCACTTTGTATGCTTTGATCAATAATTTGGTATCATGTTGGCATGGTGAGAATTTCAAGGAATTCATACTCAACTTTGAACCTCAAGGATTTTTAGTTTGGGAAAAGTAGGAACATTAGGCATGTATGAATAAATGACAGTGACCACCACAATAGTGCTAAGTCCTTAAATAGCTTGGAAGAATTTGACCTAAAACAAGATGACACAGGAAAGTGTGAGAAAGGGAAGTCCATGAGCTGACAAGAGAAATGTCCAGGGATCGTAAAATATGCTCGATAGAAATCTGAGGGCAATGGGCTGGGAATGTGGCTCAAGTGGTAGTGCGCTCGCCTGGCATGCGTGTGGCCCGGGTTCGATCCTCAGCACCACATACAAGCAAAGATGTTGTGTCCGCCGAAAACTAAAAAATAAATATTAAAATAAATAAATAAATAAAAAAGCATGCTGGCTGGACTGGCATCTTGAAAAAAAAAAAAGAAATCTGAGGGCAAGTAGGTGAGAGAGGGGCGAGTAGATGAGGGAGGTTCTGGTATTCAAATGCAATATGGCTGAGGGCATGAGGAAGTGAAATGTGAAGTAGCACTGAAATATGACCACACTACTACTTGCAAGCTAATGAAGATGAAGGGAAATTTTCTTTTAATGTATCACAAGGAGCTCACTCCTTAAAGGTAATATAGTAGAGTGGGAGAACTTAAAAACACAGAGAAGAAAGTTTACAAATGATGGATCAAATGACTATATATGTACTGTTTGTGTGTGTGTGTGTGTGTGTGTGTGTGTGAGAGAGAGAGAGAGAGAGAGAGAGAGAGAGAGAGAGAGAGAGAGAGAGACAGAGAGAGAGAGAGAGACAGAGAGAGAGAGAAAGAGAGAGAGAGAAGTGCTCATGATTAGGGTCTCACACATGCTAAGCAAGCACTCTACCCCTGAGCTACATTTTCAGCCTTATATGCGCTTTTTAATTAGCATGTTAAATAATAAGTTCTAGTAGTGGATCTAATAACTATTGAAATTTGGAAATAGTGAAGAATATCTGTCATATGTCACTATGTCTGCTGCAACTGAAATGTTCTGCAAATACCTATGGTTCCTATTGGTGATAGTAATATAGATACTTCACTTTCTGTGTTATTGTCTACATTTGTAGTTGAGGCAAGTCTCACATTTCAATTATTGGCTACACACAAGCTCTCAGTTATAGTCATGATGCAGGAGCTGGTGTCAAAATCAGGTTAAATTTCCTGACATAAACAATTATAAAAACTGGTAACAAAAGACTATCATTTTATAATAATGGAGGAAGAGCCTATGAAAGAGCATACTAATAGAAATCATAAGCTCTGAACAAACTTTAGAACCACCACAACAAAACTATTTGAAGGTACTGAAAGTGAGCAAGAAGTAGGAATAAACCACAAGACTCAATACCAAAAGATGGGAATCGTGTTCATTGAATTTGAAATTGGTATGTCTCTTCTGAGGGTGTTCTATAGCATGGATTTAAAGCTCAAGGAGAAAGTTGTTGCCCAACTGAACCGAGAAATCAGAGGACAGAAGTAAAAGGCTGCCAGAAATCTGGGATTTGAAGGGTATAATCAGAGAAAGGAGAAGTCATAGGGAAGGGGAGCTTGAATTTCAACACAAAGTTCCCTCAAATTATTGCTTGATACCTGTCTCCTATGAGCAAGGCTCCAAGGAACCCATAGAGCAAGTAACATTTGAGAGATTTAAAGTATTTACTAGAGTTGTTAATAATTATTTATTGCAGGAGAAACAGACTTATGACTTTGCATCACATCAATTTAGAAGAGCTCAGTAAACACTTTGGGTTTTTCACTGATCCTAGGAAAGAGAATGCCTTAGGAGAAAGGCCCATTTCTTAAGATTATAGGATTTGTCTCAGACTAAATGCAAACCTGGAGCCCACCTTTAAAAAAGCAAAAAATAGAGGGCTGGGGTTTGGCTCAGTGGTAGAGCACTTGCCTAGCATGTGTGAGGCACTGGGTTCGATTCTCAGCACCACATAAAAATAAATGAAATAAAGGTCCATTGACAACCAAAGAATATTTTAAAAAAGCAAAAAATAAAAACCAAGGCTTTCTCAAGAACATTTTACAAAATTACTAGATAAACAACAACAACAACAAAAAACAGAAAAATGTAACCCATAATAAGGAGGAAGATGAGTCAATAGGAACAGATCCACACATAACCAGGAAGATAAAATCAACAGACAATAACTTTATCATAAATGTTACATAATTCAACAGAAAATATATAGTGGTTGTAGAAATGAAAATTTCAGGATAATGTGTAAACTAAAGAAAAAAAAGAAATCTTATGATTTCAAAATATATTATCTTAAAGTAAAACAAAAAATGGATGGGATTAACTATAGAGGCAATGATTGGTAAATATGAAGATCAATAAAACTCATTCAAATGTAAGCACAATGATAAAAATAATTTTTAAAAGTTGAATTCATGTGTTTAGCCATGACAGAATTCCTGGTACCCACTTGTCATTTTGTCAAAAACAACTATAAAATTTAATGGCATTATGCAACAACTCTTTTCACACCATTGGCAATAATTGGAATAGGACTGTGATTTTAACTAGAAGGGGAAAACATAACACTTATGAACACCCCACTCTTTCTATCTGGAGATATTTCTTGATTATGGTAACAGGGAAATAAAGGCCAAGCAGGGACTGGCTGTCCTAGTGAACCCAAGAATCACTAGACAACATAACTGCAAATTTTAAAGACCAAAATAATCAGTGAACAGAGAGTGAAAGGATAAGGAAAAATAAAACCTGAGTGCAAACACACAGATAGAGAGGAAAGAAGAAAAGAGCAGCAAAAGTATTTGAAGAAATAGTGGCTGGCGATTTCACAAGTTGGTAAAAAATCTCAATCTACATTTCTATAAAACTGAATGAACTCTGACTATAATAAACAAAGTAGTCTACAGCCATACCACCCTGAACATGCCTGATCTCATCTGATCTCGGAAGCTAATAAACAAAGAAGTCACACCTAGAAACATCATAGTCTACTCAATTTAAAAGACAGTAAGTGAGTTGGTGGTGTAGTTCAGCAGTATGGCACTTGCTCAGTATGTGTGAGGCTCTAGATTAAATGCCCAGCACAGCAAAACAAACTAATAAACCGAACAAAAGATAGTAAGAAAATTTTGAAAGCACCAATAAGGAAAGATTTATTGCATACAGGGAAACAATAGTTATCAGCTGACATCATCAGAAAATATGAAAGCCAGAATTCCCACAAATGTCAAATTCGAAGACCTGAAACAAAATAACAGTCAATTGATAATTCTATGTCCGGTGAAACTATCACTCAAAATTGAAAGTGAAATGGAAACATTTTTCAAATAACAAAGAAAGACTTATTGGTAATAGATCTGCATTATAAATAATGCTAAAGCAAGTCCTCGAGGATAAAAGGAATGACATGAGCAAGAAATAATAAAAGGCACATGAAAAGATGAGTGAATATGTGATTAAATATGATATGATATATTTAAACTCTTAATTTTACTATTAATTTTATGAAAACATTATTTAAAGTGAAATTTATGATATTCTATAAGTGTATTTATAACATACATGTCATTTATTTGACAACATACAAATGATGAGGATGGTTAAATGTAACTATACTTTTGTAAGTTTACTGTATTTCTCATTCTGGGAAGTAAATCAAGACTAACATTTAGTAGATTCAGGTAAATTAAAAGTTATTTTGCATTTTCTAGCATAATGATTTTAAAAACAATGCAGACAAATATGCCTAAAAACCTAATAGTGGAATTCAAATGGCTTATTAACAAATGTATTTAAAACAAAAGGAAACTAGGAGTGATATCTATGAAAATGGCAGTTAGGATGTTCAAAAATTTCCCCCCCCATAAAAACAATAGATAACTTGGAAAAAAACAGCCAACATTTTCAGAATTATGGAAACTAACCAAAGAGTTGCCGCAACATAAGAAACATTCATTGAAGAAAAATGTCTCAGTATTGGTAAAAAATAATCCTCTCCCATTGCCTGCTCTCCAGATCAGTGGCAGCCATGAAAAATAACAGCTGATATGTTGATACTGGAGGAGGTAAAATGGAATAATCCATCTTTAAAAGTTATGGACCCAAATAGTTGTCATTATTTGACTTTTCTGGTAGTATCCTCAATGACCCAGCTCAAAAGGCTTGTCATTTTTTGAGTATGATTGGGAGATCAACCACTGAGTCCTTAAAACCTGTCCCTGAGGGACATTTCTGGGAAACATTTACTGGCAAATATTTTAACATCCCAGCTGGCAAAGGCATTAACATTTGGGTAGAACAATAGATGATACAAAGTTGGGGAAAAAAACCTGAAGAACAACATGTCCATAAGGGTTTTAAAAAGCTCCAACACGTTCCTCATTATTTAGAGGAAAACCTGTGGGTGTGGGTGTAGGGTGCATTCCCAAGGAAGGGTATGCAATTGCTTGGTAAAGACCTGAGAAGGCCCTAAACTCTCACTCTGGCTAAACCTGGAGGCTCTGTGCAAACAGGAAGTGAAGGCCATAGCAGATTGGTAAACTGCCTGTGTGAGTGCTGAAGATGTGCCCCAACCACAATACAGCTTTTGGCAAAGACTGGGGAATTTATTGGTTCCCGGCATTAAAAGAAATCTCTAACCAGTAATTAGCTGGTCATTAAGTTAATGGAGCAGAGACTTCACTGACAAAGAATGTATGCTTTGTAGAATTACTTCAGGAAGTCATGAAATGAACAATAAATAGTGGATACAAAAATCATGGGAAATGGGGAAAATCTAATTTCCAGTACTGCTGTAGCATAACATTTAAAATGTCCAGATTATAGGCGGGGGATATAGCTCAGTTGGTAGAGTGCTTGTCTTGCATGCACAAGGCCCTGGTTCAATCCTCAGCACCAAAAAAACCAAACCAAAACAAAACAAAAACCTTTTTGAGCAGGGGTCGTGGCTCAGTGGTAGAGTGCTTGCCTAGCATGTGTGAGGCACTGGGTTCAATTCTCAGCACCACATATAAATAAATAAAGGTCCATAAACAACTAAAAAAAAATTAAAAGTCCAGATTGCAAAAAATAATAATGATGATGATAAAATAAGAATTTCAAAGAAATAAGCAAGTGTGACTCACACATAACAAGAACAACAATCAATAGAAACTATCCCTGAGGAAGCCTAGATATCAGACTAGGCAAAGACTTTTAAGAAGATTTGTGTGTGTATGTGGAGGTAGGAGTGATGGGGATTAAACCCAAGGCCTCA
Organism: Marmota monax; assembly: GCF_021218885.2. Classification (NCBI taxonomy): domain Eukaryota; kingdom Metazoa; phylum Chordata; class Mammalia; order Rodentia; family Sciuridae; genus Marmota; species Marmota monax. The sequence continues at coordinate 12,677,471 of NW_026694552.1, read as the reverse complement.
CACATGGTAGGCTGTGCTACATCCCCAGCCCTAAATAAGCTATTTTTAAAGTGTCCAACTAACTGAAGGTAAGTATGTATATCCATAGAATGAAATATTATTCAGATATAAAAAAAGAGTGAAATTTTGCATGGTCGCATGAGGAGTTCTACAGATTTCCTCTCCAGAAAAAGTGGTAAAAATTGCAAAAGGACAATTGAAAGTTTCCAGAAATGGTACAATATATGGAAAAACATTTGTTCAAGAAAATCTACTGGATTTAGGGGTGTGGCTCAGTGGTAGAGCACTTGCCTAGCAAGGGTGAGGCACTGGGTTCAATCCTTAGCACCATATAAAAATAAATCAATAAAATAAAGGTATTGTGTTCATCTACAACAACTAAAAAATATTAAAAGAAAATCTACTAAAGCTCAGTATGAATGGTGAGTCTATAGTGTTCAATTAATAACCTATTATGATTTTCTTCTCTTCCAATTCAATGAGACAGAAACTCTATTCAGACTTACGTAGTGAATTCACAAGACTCTCTTTCCCCTAATTTACAGTCAGAATTGCACTGGGATTTTTCAATATTAAATTCTAAGAAAGTAATAGAATGAATAGATAGGTACTGTAAAGCCATTCAAAACATGATAGAAATCATATTCTGCTGTTGTGTGGAATGTTTTATAATTGTTAATTTCTAGTCAAGTATTTATGCAATACTAGCCAGGAAAAACTGAAACATGTTGTGACATAAAACAAGTCTCAAAAAATTTCATGGTACAAGGGGGAAAAAATAAAGAAGAAGAAGAAGTAAATTAGTTCTCAAGGGAGCAGGTTGTTATAAAATAGTCAGCCTGGCCTCACTCTGACTTCCTCCCTTGCCAATGACACCTCTCTCATTCTTTTTCTTTTCCTCTCTCTCTCTCTCTTGTGCTTGTGCACCTGCCATGTGATGCCATCCACCATGTTGTCATGAAGCCCTGGGGCCGTCACCAGAAGCTATAGCCACATTGTTTTTCAGTCACCAAAACTGTAAGCCTAACAAATATTCACACACACACACACACACACACACACAGTATGAGAAAAGAAAATGACAGACCAATATTACTAATGAATATAAATGAAAAATCTCAATAAAACACTAGAAGAGCAAATCAAACATTTATATTAAAAGAATCATACATCATGATCAAGTGGGGTTTATCTCTGGGATGCAAGGATGGTTCAGTATGTGCAGATCAATAAAAGTGATATACCAAATTGATACATGAAGGACAAAAACTGTATAATCTCAATAGTTGCAGAAAAAACATTTGATAAAATTCAACATCCTTATGCACCCCAATATAATAAAGGCTATATGTGACAAATTCACAACTAACATCATGATCAATGATGAAAAGCTGAAAGTTTTTTAAGTTCAAGGGTGAGAAAAGCATGCTCACTCTCATGGCATCTGTTTAATATAGGACTGGATGTCCTAGCCAGAGCAATAAGGAAGGAAAAAGAAATAAAGGGGATCCAAATTACAAAGGAATAAATAAAGCTTTCTGTTTGCAAATGTCATGATTATTTATAGAAAATGCTAGTCTCCACCAAAAATCTATTAGAACTAATGAACAAATCCCATAAAGTCACAGGACACAAAATCAACATACAAACGTTACATTTTTAGACATCCACAATGCACTAACCAAAAAACAAATTAAAAAAACTTACAATAGTATAAAAAAGAAAAATATACTTGGGAGTGAATTTAACAAAGAATGTGACATATGTGTACCCTGAAAACTAAGAAATTGATAAAAATTAGACACGAATGCACCAGGCACAAAGGCACACATCTCTATGTATGCCAACTACTCAGGAGACTGATGCAGGAGGATCCCTTGAGTCCAGGAGTTTGAAGACAGCCTGACAACATAGTGAGACCTCATTCCACAGAAGGGGGAAAAAGATTGCTGAACAAAGAATGTAAAAGAAAAGTTGTAGAATGAGATGTCCAGAGGGCTGCTTTAAAAAAAATTGTTCTAATTAGTTATAGGGCTGTTTTAAACCTAAAAATCATTCCTGGAATCTAGAAAGTCATGTACATAAGGAAGGCTGGTCCCAGATGGAGGCTTGAGGACAGACTACCCTTTTTAAAGCATTCCCTTAGTTCATCCTGAACAAGACATCAACTGCTGATTTAGGACATATTTGGGATTGGGGCTTCCGCTATTGCTGAGTGACAAGATGCCAACTGTGTGTTCATAGCAAACTTGGACTTGGTGTGCCATCAAGTGTTGAAAAAGCAGAAGTAACCTCAGGCACACAGAGTTTTAGAAAATAAACAGCCTGCTTAGAATTTCTGGAAGGATAGGAACTAGCAAAGACTATAAAGACTGGACTAAATATCTAATCCTTCAATGTGCAAATGACATTGGGTGCCAACAAGCATTAAGACCTTTCAGGGAGCCATGACCTTACTTAACAGACAAAATAAGGCCCCAGGAATTGACTAAATAGCAACCAATATGTGAAATCTCTTAAGATAATTCAAAATAACTGTTTTAAGTAAACTAACAGAGCTTCAATAAAACAGAAAAATGAGTCAGTATTATATAAAAGAAACTTGATAAAAAGATTGAAGTTATTTGTAAAAAAAAAATCAAATAAATCCTAGAGCTGAAAAGTAAACTAAGAAAAATTAAAAACATAATAGAAGGCATCAATAGGAGGACAGATTAAACAGAAGAATCAGTGAGCTTGAAGGCAGGCTATTTTACAATGAAAAAGAAAAAAAGGAAGTAAAAAAGCTTACAGTAATGTTGGGATAGCAATATATGAGCAAATGTTCATGCTTTAAGGATTCAAGAGGGGCTTAAGAATGTCAAAAGAGTAGAAAATTTACTCAAGGAGATAATAACAAAAAACTTTCCAAACCTAGAGGAAGATACAAATATCCAAATACAAGGAGGTCAAGGTTCCCCAGTCAGATTAATTCAACCAAGTCTACCCTACACATAATCAAGCTTTCAAAGGTTAAAAGCGAAGAGGATTCTCAGGACATCAAGACAGATGAAAACCTTAAAAGAGCGTACTATAGGGATACTGCTACATCGATGTTCATAGCAGCACAATTCACAATAGCTAGACTGTGGAACCAACCTAGATGCCCTTCAATAGATGAATGGATAAAAAAATGTGGCATTTATACACAATGGAGTATTACTCTGCACTAAAAAATGACAAAATCATGGAATTTGCAGGGAAATGGATGGCACTAGAGCAGATTATGCTAAGTGAAGCTAGCCAATCCCTAAAAAACAAATGCCAAATGTCTTCTTTGATATAAGGAGAGTAACTAAGAACAGAGCAGGGAGGAAGAGCATGAGAAGAAGATCACCATTAAACAGGGTCAAGAGGGGGGAGGGAAAGAGAGAGAGAAGGGAAATTGCATGGTAAAGGAAGCAGACCCTCATTGTTATACAAAATTACATATAAGAGGAAGTGAGGGGAAAGGGGAAAAAACAAGAGAGAGAGTAATGAATTACAGTAGATGGGGTAGAGAGAGAAGATGGGAGGAGAGGGGAGGGGAGGGGAGGGGGGTAGTAGAGGATAGGAAGGGCAGCAGAATACAACAGACACTAGTATGGCAGTATGTAAAAAAGTGGATGTGGAACCGATGTGAATCTGCAATATGTATATGGGGTAAAAATGGGAGTTCATAATCTGCTTGAATCAAATGTATGAAATATGATATGTCAAGAGCTATGTAATGTTTTGAACAACTAATAATAAAAAAAGTATCAAAAATAAAAAAATTAAAAAAAAGACAAATGAAAACAAAAAACATATAACAGTGTTCCAATTAGCCTGACAAGAGATTCCTCAACAGAAACCATAGGAGGGAGTTGGATAAAGTTTTCACAGTGTGAAAGGAGAAAAACTGACAGCCAAGAATGCAGCACCCAGTAAAGCTATCCTCAAAAAAGAGAAGGAAAGACAAAGATAATCCAAGGAAGCAAAAGCTGAGAACATTTATTATCATCAGACTTGTTTAACAGGAAATGCTAAAAGGAGTTTTTCAAACTGAAAGAGATGCTAATGAGTAAGAAGAAAAGATCAGAAGGTATAAAACTCACTTGTAAGAGTAACAATATAAGCAAAGTCAGAATGCTCTAATATTGTTCACATGGTCCATAAACAATTTATAGCTTTAATGTGAAGACTAAAAATAAAAACAATTAAAATAATAACTATTATGTTAAGAGGTAGGCAATATAAAGATGTAAGATATCAAAAATTCAGGTTTGGAGTGTATGTGTGCAGGGTTTTCTTAGTATTTTTTTTAATCTCTTTTTTTGTTTCTCTATTTTTATGATCAATATTAAGTAACTACTATTTGAAAATAGCTTGTTGAAAACAAGAGAGATTTTTTTAAGCCTCATGGTAACCAAAAAGCAAAAATCTACCATCTGCACCAAAAATAATAAGCAAAAAACAAATCATACCTCAATAGTAAATTACTGAACCATAATGGAAGACTGTAAGAGAGGGAAAGAGAAAGGAACTATAATAGAACTAGACAAGAAGTAACAAAATGGCAGTAGTAAGAAATCATCTATTGACAATTACCTTAAATATAAATGGATTAGATTCTCTAATTAAAAAGCATAGAGTGACAGAATGGATTAAAAATATCCAACTATATGCATTTTACAAGAAAATCACTTCATCTCTAAAGAATGAAAGTAAAGGAATTGAAAAAGATATATCCCCAAAAAAGATTAGTCACACTTCTATCAGATAAAATAGACTAAATCAAAAACAGTAAAAGGAGACAAGGAAGGTTATTATGTAATGATAAAGGAACAAATTCAGCAAGAGGAAATAATAATTATAAATATATACATACTCAATATCTGAACACCTAATATTTATATAAAAAATATTAATAGATCTAAAAAGAGATAGACTCCAATACAGTAATAACAGAGGACTTCAAGGTCCCACTTTTGACAATGGACACATCATTCAGACAGAAAATAAGCAAAGAAACAGCATTTAATCTGTACCATGGACCAAATGGACCTAAAAGGAATCTACAGAATATTTCATTTAACAGTGGCAGAATGCACATTCTTCTAAATTGTATGTGGACAATTCTCTAGGATAGATCATATCATAGAAAAGAGGATAAGTCTCAATTTTTTTTTAAATTGTCATATCCATTATCCTTCCTGACAACTGCAACAAAACCAGAAATCAATAACAAAAAACATTGGAAACTATAAAACACATGGAAATTAAGTAATTTACTTCTGAACAACCAAAATAACAAAGAAGAAATTAAAGAGGAAATTAAAAATCTTTTTGAAATAAATGGAAATGGAAACACAATATACTAAAACATGGGATGCAGCAAAGGTAGTAAAAGAGGGAGATAACACAATCAGGATTTGCATTGAAATAGCTGGAAGAATCTCAAATAAACAACATTGTTGCACTTCAAGAAGTAGAAAACAAAACAAAAATAGAAGAAAATAAATAATAAAGATTAGAAGGCTGGACATGGTGTTCCATACAATCTCAGTGACTCAAAAAGCTGAGGCATGAGGATTACAAGTTTGAGGCCAACTTAGCAACTTAGACCCTGTCTCAAAACTTTGAAAAATAGAATAAAATGGGTGGGGGTGTAGTTGCTGGTAAAGCATTTCTAGGCTCAATCCCTAGTACCAAAAATAAAAGATTGGAGTATAAATAAATAGAGACTAAAATCTATAAAAAATCAATAGAATGAAGGGCTCCTTTTTTAAAGAACCTAAATTGTGGGGCTGGGGTTGTAGCTCAGCGGTAGAGTGCTCGTCTAGCATGGGCAAGGTCCTAGGTTCGATCCTTAGCACCACATAAAAATAAATAAAGATATTGTATCCAACTACAACTAAAAAATAAATATATTTTTAAAAAGAACCCAAATTGACAGTAAAAGGAGACAAGGAAGGTTATTATTAGCTAAATAAATTATAAATTAGCTAAATTTAAAAAAAGAAAGAGAGAGAGAGAGAGAGAGAGAGAGAGAGACTAAAATAAATAAAACCAGAGGATGAAAAAGGAGATATTCCAATAGACAGCATAGAAGTCCAAAGGTTATTGGCGATTATTATTAATAATAATATTTCAACAAGTTTGATAATCTAGAGGAAATGGACAAATTCATGGACACATTTACCTTACCAAGACTGAAATATGAGGAAAAAGAAATTCTGAATGGAACAATAAGAAGTTACAAAAATGAATTATTAATAAAAGCTTCCCATTAAAGAAAAGCCTAGGACCAGATGGTTTCACTGCTGAGTTCTAACAAATGATTTTTCAAAAACTAATATTATCAGAGTGGAAGAGTAAGAGAAAGAAAGGGGAGGTGCTGGGGAATGAAGTTACATTGTGTGCATGTATAAATATGTAACAAAGAGTCTCCATTATGTGTAATTATAATGTACCAAAACAAACATTTTAAAACAATACTGATTCATCTCAAATTATTCTAAAAAATTAAAGATGAGAGAATTATTCCAAACTCATTCTATGAAGATAAAATTACCCTGATTCCAAAATCAGACAAGAACATATCAAAAACAGCAAGCAAGAAAGACAAATACACACCAATAGCTTTTATAAATACAGATGCAAAAATTCTCAACAAAATGTTAGCAAATTGAATCCAAAAACATATTTAAAAGGTTATTTTTCAAAGTTTTGAGACAGGGTCTAAGTTGCTAAGTTGGCCTCAAACTTGTAATCCTCATGCCTCAGCTTTTTGAGTCACTGGGATTGTATGGAACACCATGTCCAGCCTTCTAATCTTTATTATTTATTTTCTTCTACTTTTGTTTTGTTTTCTACTTCTTGAAGTGCAACAATGTTGATGGAGATTAATCCCAGGGATGTAAGAATGGTTCAACCTGTCCAAATTAACATGAAACATCACATCAAGAGGATAAAGAGGGAAAATTATGATGATCTATACAGATGAAGAAAAGGCATTTGTTAACATTCAACATACAAACACTCAACAAATTGGGTATAGAAGGAATAAACCTAAACATAATAAAGTCCATATATAACAAGCCCACAATAAACACACTGAATAGGAAAAAGCTAAAAAACTTTCTAAGATTTGTAACAAGACAAGGGTGCCCAGTTTTATTACTTTTATTCAACATACTATGGGAAGTCTTAGCCAGAACAATCTGGTAAGAGAAAGAAATAAAGTGCATCCAGATAGGAAAGGAGAAAATTAAATTGTCATTTGCAGATGATATAATCCTATATACATAAAACCACAAAGACTGCCAAAAGCTATTGAAACTTGTAAAAGAAAATTCAGTAAAGTTAAAGAATACAAAATATGAAAATCAGTAGTGTTGCTAGACCTCAACAACAAACTACTGAAAAAGAACAAGAAAACAATTCCATTTTCAATAGCTATAAAAAAAATAAAATACCTAAGAATATATTAAACCAATGAGGTGAAATATATCCACCATGAATACTATAAAACACTGATGAAAGGAATTGAAGAAAATACACATGCACACACACAATGGAAAGATAGCCTATGTTCATGGATTGGAAGAATCAATATTGGTAAATGATCATACTACACAAAAGTGGCCTCTTAACAGAGTGAAGGGACATCCTACAGAATTAAGGAAAACATTTTCAAACTATACTTCTGACAAGGGGTTAATATCCAGAATATAAAAACAAAACAAAACCCTTAAATAATCCAGTTTAAAAGAATGTGCAAGGGGCTGGACATGTGGCTCAAGTGGTAGCGTGCTTGCCTGGCATGTGCGGGACACTGGGTTTGGTCCTCAGCACCACATAAAAATAAAATAAATATTGTGTCCACCTAAAACTAAAAAATAAACATTAAAAAAAAGAATGGGCAAATATATACAAATATTTCCCCAAAGAAGATATGCAAATCGCCAGCATGTATATGAAAAAAAATGCTCAATTTCATTAATCATCAGGGAAAAACAAATGAAATCATAATGAGATAGCATGTTATTCCATTTAGAATGACTATTATCAAAAAGAAAAAAGGTAACAAGAGGCAGTGAGAAATAAGTATTTATATATGTAAACATTATATGGTATCCCATAAATATGTGCAATTTCATGTATCAATTAAAAATACAAAAATAAAAATCAAAAAATAATGTATAGGTGGCACAAAAATTATGAGACATGATACAAAAGTATGGCCCATACAATGGAAGAAAACAACAGAAATTATGAGGAAACCTTAGATGATGGATTCATTAGACAAAGACTTAAAGGCATTTAAAATATAGTCAAAGAAATAAATAAAGCTTTTCTTAAGGAACCAACAGAAAATATAAAAATGATATCTCACCAAATAGAGAATATCAACAAAGACATAGAAATTATAAAGTCATATGAAGTAGAAATTCTGAATTTGAAAGCACAATAAAATAAAAATAAAAAATTAACTAGAAGCTCAATAGCAAATTTGAACCTGCTATTTTACAAATATTAAAATAAATATTGTGAGCAAGGTGTGGTGGTGCATGCCTGTAATCCCAATAACTTGGGAGGCTGAGGCAGGAGGATCACAAGTTTGAGGCCAGCCTCAGCAACTTAGCTGAGACCCTAAGCAACTTAGTAAGACCCCATCTCAAAATAAAAAATGAAAAAAAAAATGGCTGGGGATATACCACAATTTTAAAGCACCCCTGGGTTTAATCCCTAGCAGTGAAAAAACAAACAAAACAAAAAAACCAAGAATATGATATCCAGCCAAGCTCTTTTTCAAAAACGAAGAAGAAATTAGATGTTTCCACCTAAGCAAATGCTAATTTGTTGCTTTTTATACTGATAAAAGCATCATTCCATTGAGATGATATATTGAAGACAAAATTAGCAATACAAAGATAGCTCAACTGAGATAATGCATTCTAATGAACAAAAGGAATAAACAAGAGAAATCAAGAGAACTTCAGAAACCTGTGGTCAACCATCAAGTGTACCAAAATATGCAAAATGGGTGCCCCATAAAGGAAGTCAAGACAGAAAAAGGGGTGGAGAAAATGTTTGAAGAAATAATTGTAAAATAATTGCCTAATTTGAACAAAAACATTTTCCTATGAATCCAAAAACCTCAATGAACTCCAAGAAGAATAAAGTCAAAGAATATCACATGTAGAAATAGCATACTAAAACTGTCAAAATCCAAAGAAAATGAGAGAATCTCAAAAGCAGCAAGAGAGAAGCAACTTATTATCTTTACAGAATACTCCACAAAATTAACTGATTTCATAGGGGCATAAGAAGACAATAAGAGCCAGGCACAGTGGCACATGCCTGTAACCCCTACAATTCAGGAGGCTGAGGCAGGAGGATTGCAAAATAGAGGCCAGCCTCAACAACTTAGTGAGACCCTGTCTCAAAACAAAAATGGGCTGGGATGTAGCTTAGTGGCAGAGTGCACCTCTGTTGAATCCCCAGTATTGGGCATGGTGGGAGCAGGGGGGGGGGGGAGAAGGCAATGAGATGGCATATCCAAAGAATTGAAATAAAAGTATTGTAAACCAATACTACTGTATTCAGCCAGGCTATTTTTCAAAAATGAAGAAGAAATAACATGTTCCCAGCTAAATGAAAGCTGAGAGAATATGTAGCTTTTTATATTGATAAAAGTGGCAATCCATTAAGATGATATATTAATTATAGATATATGTTTACCCAATGAAAGAGCCACAAAATTCATGACAAAAAACTAACATAATTGAAAGAAGTAGACAATTCCACAATAATAGTGAGAGACTTTAATACCTAAGTTTAAAATAGTTTGAATTAGCAAACAGAAAATTAATAAGGAAATAGAGAATTAGAACTGTACTGTAAACCAACCAGACCTAACAGATATTCATAGGATATTCCACCTAATAATAACAACAGAATACACTTTCTTTTCCAGTGAACCTGGAACATTTTCCTCCCAAAATCATATGTTAAGTCAAAAACAATTCTCAGTTGATTTAAAAGGATCAAAATTACTCAAGCTAAGTTTTCATATCACAATAGAATTAAAGTGGAAATTAGTAACAGGAAATTTGGGAAATTTGCAGTACATGAGAATGAAGCAACACAATTCTATAAAACTAATGATCCAAAGCAGATACCGAGAAATTAGAAATATTTTGAGATAAACAAAATGAAGCACAGCAGAAGAAAACTTATGAGATACAGTGAAAGCTGTGATTAGAAGATATATCCCATAACTGATGCTTACCCTAAAAAAAAATCTCAAATCAATCCTGATCTTCCCTTTTTAAAAGCTAGAAAATGAACAGCAAATTAAACCCAAAGCAAGCAAAAGGAAGGAAATACCAAAAATGAATCAGGATGGCTTGGCGTGGTGGCACACACGTAGCTGAAGCAGGACGATCTTGAGTTCAAAGCCAGCCTCAGTAATGGTAAGGTGCTAAGCAACTCAGTGAGACTCTGTCTCTAAATAAAATACAAAATAGGGCTGGGGATGTGGCTCAGTGGTCCAGTACCCCTGAGTTCAATCCTCAGTACCTCCCCTCAAGGAAAAAAAAAAAGAATCAGGATGAATGAATTTAGAAGAGAAAAATAATAAAGGAAATCAATACCAACAGAATTCTCCCCCACCCCCAGGGAGATCTCTAGCATCAATAAATGTTTATACTGACCAGAAGAAAGCATGAACACACAAATTATTATAAACATGAATAAAGGAGGGGATATAACCAAAATAAAGTGGACCATAAGGGAATACTATGGATAACTGAACACCAAACTATTGGAAAATCTACATAAAGTGGGCACATTTTTAAAAAACACAAGGCATTGATTAAATCATTAATAAACACAAACTCTGAATAGACCTATAACAAGTAAAGAGTTTTCACTTGTCATAAAAAATACTTTCCCACAAAGAAAAAGCCCAGGCCCAAATGGCTTCTTTGGTAAGTTCTATCAAGTGTCTAAAGAAAGATGAACACCAATCATTCCAATATTTCTAAAAAATAGAAAAGGAGAGAATATTTCCCATCTCATTCTAGGAAACCAATATTATCTTGATACAAAAAAGAAAGACATGGAGTCTGGGGTTAAAGCTCAGTTGGTAGAGTGCAGGCCTCACATACACAAGGCCCTGGGTTCAATCCCCAGCACCACTAAAAAAACAAAACAAACAAACAAACAAACAAACCAAAGACATTACCAGGAGTGTGGGGACCAGAAAACAATAACTTTTATTAATATATATACAGAAAAATTCTCAACAAAATACTAGCTAACGAAATCCTGCAACATATAAAAATGATTATACACCATGGCCAAGTGGGATTCATCCAAGGAATGCAAGATTGTGTCAACATTGAAAATTAATCAGCACAATACAACATATTAATATGGTAAAGGATAAAATCCAATACATTTTTATAATAAAACATTGGAACATGCTAGAAGAAGGAGTGAATTTCCCAATCTTACAAAATACATGTACAAGCCCAGCATAGTGGTGCTTGCCTATAATTTCAGCAACTCTGGGGGCTAAGGCAGGAGAATAACAAGTTCAAGGCCAGTCTAAGCAACTCAGTAAGGCCCTAAGCAATTTAGTGAGACCCTACCTCCAAATAAAATATTTTAAAAGGGCTGGAGATGTAGTTAGTGGTAAAACACCCAAGTTCAATTTGCAATACTGAAAGATCTACATCTAATAGCATGCTTTGTACTTGAAAGATTTCCTTCTAAGAACAAGTCATGTTTCTTTGTTTTGACCACTTCTCTTCAATATTGGACTGCAGGTTTTATGTATGGCATTTAGTTAAGGAACAGAAACTTAGGCATCTAGATTTTAAAGGAAGAAGCAAAGCTATTTGGAGATTGCAATGACTTTGTACTAGAAAATGCATTCAACAGTTGTTAGGACACAGAATCAATGAAAAAGAATCATTTACATTTATATATGCTAGCACTGAACCACCAAAAATGAAATAAGAAATCACCTTCATTTATGAGCATCAAAAATAATAAAATACTTAAGAATAAATTTAATAAAAGAAATTCAAGACCTAAATATTGAAAACTACAATTTTTGAAAGAAATTAAAGAATATCCAAGCACATGGACAGATATCTCCTGAATTGAAATATTGATATTGTTAAGATAGAAATACTTTTGAAATTAATCTAAAGACTCAACTAATTCTTATCAAAGTCCCAGATAGCTTATTTATTTATTTTGAAATTGACAGACTGTTTATAAAATTCATATGGAACTGCAAAGAACCCAGGAAAGTCAAATCACTATATTTATTTATTTATTTATTTTAAAATATTTTATTAGTTGTTGATGGACCTTTATTTATTTATATGTGGTGCTGAGAATCAAATCCAGTGCCTTACACATGCTAGGCAAGCGCTCTACCACTAAGCTACAATCCCAGCCCCATCAAATCAATATTTAAAAAGAACAAATTAGGAGTATTCAAGCCTCCCCATTTTAAAATGCACTCTGAAGTTGCAGTAATTAATACTGTGTAGTTCTGAAATAGAATATTATAGATCAATAGAACAGAACCAAGAGTCCAGAAATAAATTTCTTTTTGTCAACTTTTTTTTGACAAGAATGCCTATATAATTTAATGTGAAAAACTGTCTTTACCATTGCAAAGAAAGTTTCTTCCTTCTCTCATCATGTTTATAAAAAACAAAATGAAAGACTGAAATATAAAGAGCTATCATTATCAAAACTCTTAGAATAAAACATAGCAGTAAATATTTCTGATCTTGGGCCAGATAAAACCTTCTTGGATATGTCACCAAAACCAAAGTCAACTGAGGAAACAACAGTAGATAACTTTGATTCATCAGAATGAAAATCTTTATGGTGAAAATACAACATGAAGGAAGTGAAAGGAGGGCTGGGATGTGGTTGCGGGGTAGAACATAAGTCCCTGAGTTTGAACCCTGTGGGGACAGGGCTAGTGAAAGGAAAACTAATAGAATAGCATATATCTTATGCATCTTATACCTTTCAAGCATTTTTTTAAATCTAGGACTAATAAAGATTTTTCACAATTCTACAGTTAAAAGATAAATAACCCAATTAAAATTAAGTAAAGAATCTGATGGTACATTTCTCTAAAGGAAACAAAAGCTGGCCAATATGATTATGAAAATATACTCAATATCTTTAGCAACTAGGGAAATACAAATCAAAACTGCAAAATGAGATTTCACTTTACATGCAAAAGGATGAAAATAATTATAAAGATGGACATGATGAGGATGTAAAAAATTGGTATCTCCCACATGATTGATGGGAACTTAAAATGGTACAGCTGCATTAGAAAACAGGTTGGCATTCCTAAAAATGTTAAAAATATAGTTATCATATAATCTTGGAATTCTACTCATAAGAATTGCTAATATCTCAATGTCTATATGTCTACACAGAAACTTGTATATGACTATTCACAGCAGTGTTATTCACAGTAAGAAAAGTCTGAAAACAGAAGAATGCATATATTGTATTATATCGAAACAATAGTATTCCATTATTCAGAAGAGCCATAAAGACAAAGGAAATGCTGGCACTTGATAAAACATGGAAGAGTTTGAAAATATGCTACTTGAAAGAAGTGAGACATAAAAAGACTTTATAGTATATGATCTTTATAAGAAATGCTTGGAATATAGCTACTCATAGAGACAAAAAATAGGTAAGTATTTGCCTAGGGCTAGAGAGAAGATGAGTGAATAGTAATGTCTAATAGGTAAGTAGTTTCTCTTTGGGGTGATGAAATGTTGTGAGCTTGGCTAGGGGGGATGGTTATACAATTTTGTGAATTTTATACTTTAAAAGTGTGAATTTATGTGAATTAACTCAACAAGAGGAAATTAAAGGATGAAAAAAAATTTTAGTATGTTAACACTAATAAAAAAAACACCTGGAGGGGCTGGGGTTGTGGCTCAGCAGTAGAGTGCTCACCTAGCACATGCGAGGCACTGGGTTCGATCCTCAGCATCACATAAAAATAAACAAAATAAAGATATTGTGTCCAGGTGTAATTTTAAAAAATTAATAAATAAATAAATAAAATAAAGTTATTGTGTGCAACTATAACTAAAAAAAATTTTTAGATAAAAAAACAGCTGGAATCGCTATAGTAATATCATAACATTTTAATTTGTTAAGAATATTTGTGAGTTCTAATTGTGTACCTATTGGTATAGATTAAAAATTCATGGAGTAAAATCTGGTTGAACTTAAAGTAGAAGTGGAAAAATCCACAGATGCAGTCAGAGAATTAAATACCTCTTAGTTAGTAATCTATGGAATTAGTAGAAAGAAATCCAATAAAAAAAGAAGGCTTCAACAACATTATAGGACAACATGCACTATTGATATATAAAGAATAATGTGTCCAAATGCAATTATTTGTCAATTCTAACAAATATAATCCAATCAAAAATACCAAAATTTATTTTTTCCCAGGGGCACATAGGACACTTAGCAATGTTAACCATACTCTTGACTTTAACAATCATCAACCATTTTCTGAATTAAAATCATACAAAAAGTTTTCTAAGGATAGTAGAATTAAGTTGAGATCACAAAGGGAACATAACATAATCATCTCTGATAAGTGGATGCTAATCCATAATGGGGGAGGACATGGGACCAGTAGAGGAACTTTGGATGGGCCAAAGGGGAGGGAGGGGAGAGGAGGGGGAACGGGTATAGGAAAGATGGTGGAATGAGACGGACATCATTACCCTAGGTACATGTATGATTGCATGAATGGTGTGACCCTACTTTGAGTACAACCAGAGAAGTGAAAAATTGTGCTTCATTTGTGTACAATGAAACAAACAGCATTCTGCTGTCATGTATAACTGATTAGAACAAATAACTAAATGAATTTTTTTTAAAAAATCATAAACAGCTAGATTCTGTTTATAAGTGATTTACTTAAAATATAAGAATAGTCAGTTTAAGAATAAAAGATTGGAAGACGATATGCTACAGGAAATAGTATAACTGACAAGAAATTAGTATATCAGAAAAATTAGATCTCAGGAGAAAAAAGTATTAGGAGAGATAAAAAGAAATATTTCTTAATGATAAGAACCTCAATCCTATAGGAAGAGATAGTCATATTTATTAAAGAAACAAAATAGCATTGCCCCCAAACTTATAAAGTAAATGTTAAAAGAACTAAAAGCAGAGATAGACAAGTCACAGATGGAAATTTTAACACAACTCTTAAACTAACTTAAGAAAGGAGAGAAAATTTGCAAAATACAAATTCTGGTACCACATTCAGCAACATCAGAAAACATTAGTTTGATGCACAATGAGGAGAATTTATCCTGAGAATCTATATGCTGGGACCAAATGACAATGTCAATGAAAGTCATATAATGGAAGCATACTATAGAGATACAGATAGACAGAGATATACAGATAGATATTCTGACCACTGCAGAATTAACTACAACTTGGTAAGAAATATATCTTCAAGTTTTCCTCAAATGTGAAAAGTAAACCACTGACTTGTAAATAATCTAAGGATTAAAGAAGAAATCATGAGGCAATTAGTAGATATTCTGAACTAAAATGAAAATGTATGGTGAAGTTTGTGGGACACAATTAAAAGCAAATTGAATGGGTTAACTTGTTGCTGAATGGGTTAACTTGTCCCTAGCAAATCTCTCTCACTTTGCTTCCCTTGTGCCTTATCCCTGAACAATTAACTGCTAGAGTCAGCTTTGTCAGGGAAAGGGCAACAAGAAAGACAGCAGTCATAAGAATCTTAATCAGTAATGTTTCTGTAGATTTACAGGAACCAGGAAGGCCCATGACCTTTAAGATAACATCAAGACATCAGAGTTGCTGGTAGCTGCAGAATTAATTGACTACCCTGGCGCCCTCCTGGCTATGGCTAAAAATATACTTCTGCAAAGTCTCTATGTAAGCTTAGCATCCGTGACCTCTAGGCAAGATGAAACTTTCAGGCAAGAGTCCTCCATTTTCCAAGCAAGAGTCCTCCATTTTCCAACTCGCTGGCTCATTACCAAAAAGTTTCTTCTCTACCACTCTATCTCATGATGGAGTCATCAGCCTTATCTGATGGCAGCATAACCTAACCTTTTTTAATTTTTTTAAAAATTCTTTAATTCGCTTCTGAACCTTTTTTTTTTTTTTGGTTGCAGAATTTTGAGGAAAACTTATAGATTTAGATATTCGTATTAGATCATTAAGAAAGGTCCAGGGTCACCCAATCAAGTTTTTTTTTTTTTCTTAAAAATTTAGAGGAAAAAAAAATCAAATTAAGCCCAAAGTAGGCTAAAAGAAGGAAATAAGAGCATACATTAATAGTATAAAAAATGGACAACGAACAAAATTGGTGATCAAAAGGTATTTCTTGGAGAAATTAAATAAAATTTATAAACTCTTAGTAAAAATAAACAGAAAAAGAGAAAAGTGAGATACCCATTCTTAGGATGAAAGAGGAAGTCACTATAGGTTGTGGAGACATAAAAGGACAATTTATTATATACCACTTTATGCCAATAAATTAGAAACTTTAGATGAAATTCCTTTAAAATCACAATTTACCAAAAGTAAAAATGAAAAGAAATAGAAATGGTAATATTCCTATTCATTTTGAAGCAATTAAATAAATAAATAAGGCCTTTTACATACACATCTCTCTCTCACACACACACACACATACACGACCCTACAGGCTCAGATGGCTATAGCATTCTATGATTATATTCATTTGTTCTTCCAAACATTTAAAGATGAAAAAAGACAGATTCTATAAAGACTTAGAAGGTAGGAGAGAGGGTGAGTTTGAAATTCATTTTATGAGAATTGCATAATCCTGAAACCAAAACTTGGCAAGAATACCACCAAAGAAAAGAAAATGACAGCAAAATCTCTCATGAGAATGGAAGCAAAAATTCTAATTGAAACATCAAACAGAATCCAATGACACAGAAAAAAGAAAGCTCTCATTATCAAGTGGGATTTATTCCAGGAATGCATGATTGATTGCAACTCAAAATTTATACAATCAACCATGCTAACAGAAGAAAGAAAAAAATTCTATTATCATTCCACTAGATGGAGAAAAGACTTTTAGAAAACTAACACCTATTCATTACAAAAAGTCACAGAAAATATTGAATGAAAGGGAACTTCCTTAATCTAGTTTAAGATATTTTTAAAAATATAAAAATAATATAAAATAAATTTAAAATAAAAATGTCAGAACATCATATGAAGTGGCTGGGCATAAGAAAAGTAGTGGGAGAGATTCTGAAGTTCAGAGCCAGCTTGGGCAATTTAGCAAGATTCTGCTCAACATAAGAAATAAAAAGGGATTAGGATGTAGGTTCGTTTTGAATACCTGAGTTCAATTCTTGGTACCAAAAACAAAAACACATGGAACAAAAAGAATTGAAACTAACCCTAGAATTTTGAACGCAATGCTATAAACTTTCAGAGCAAAATATTTTATAGACACACATACATACACATGAAATTTTAGATGCTGAATTTTTTAAAATTGATAGTGGTATGGGTATATTAATTCCAAAATACACTGTGGGCTTTTGAAAATAAATAAATAAGCAAATGAATGCTTTTGCAATCAGGTTTTTCACTATGAGAAAAATGAATAAAAATAAGAAATTAGGAATTAGCAGAGGAATCCTATGTTAGTGGATTGTGATTAAAGGCATGGATAAATAGGAGCAATAATATCCCAAAAGCAACAAGCATACTTAATGTTCATTTCCCAGTTTATAAAGCAATTGCTCACTAATATGGTTCCTTGTAAAAAACAAATGGCTAATTTTAGGACTGGATAATGGGAAGTGAAAGGTGAGCCTAGCATAATTTATGTCAGAAAGTAAGAAAGCTCTCAAAAACTGATGACACATATCAAAAGGAGTTCTCATTGGAGAAATCTGGGACAATTTGAGCATAAAAATAATTAAAGGCAATAACAAATCACATATGCTACATTGAATATTAAACAATCTAGAAATCCCTACTAATATGAATAAATAAATAACAAAGAATTAGAGGGAAAATCCTTCCTTAGAGTATAATGCCAACTAATATAAGCAGAAAAAAATGATAACATTGAGAAAAATCATCATTGCACAATCACCTTCGTAATAAATAGGCCAGGTAAGAATCATCCATGGATTCTAAATCCATGTGGTCAAAGTTTGTTGAGAAATAATTTCTTAATTTACAAATATATGGAGATTTTCTAGTTATCTGCCTGCTAATCATTTCTATCTTATTTGCATTACAAAGAAAATGCACTTTATGAATCCCACCCATTCAAATTTATTGATGATTGATTTATGACCAAATATGTGGCCAATTTTTTTATAAGTCTTTTGTATGCAAATGGCAGGAATATGTATTTTTCACTTCTAGGTTCACATTTGCTCACTGTCCTCATATAATCACTGGGAGAGTTTTATTAACATCTTATACCATGAGTGTAGATTTGTCTGTCTGTCCTTGTGATTCTGTCTTGTTTCCTTTCTAAATGTTAAGGCCATATTACTATGTTCTTATGAATTCATTATATTTTCCAGGTGAATTTAAGTCTTTCATCATTACAAAGTGACCTTCCTTCTACAGAATAATTCTTTTGTCAAAAAGTCTATTCTGAAAATATTAATATAGCTATGCCATTATTTCCATTGGGTGAAAGACCTTTGGCCTCTCACTTTCCTTAAGCTTTTATTTACCTTATGCTTTAAATATGTTGGTTGCTTTTTGCAAATTCTGACCAGTCTTAGAATATTTAGTTAATTTATAATTAATATAATTAGGGATGCATTTGGTTTTAATTCTGCCATTGAATATGTGTTTTCTATTTTCCAACCATCTCTGTTTCTTTTTTTAACTTTAATGCTTCCTTTTGGATTTATTATAACTTTAAATTTGGAAGTTAAATGTTTTTTTCTACGCTATTAGAAGTTGCCCTTTAATGTGCAAGTTATACTTTATTCATTAAAGTTTAATATTAAATATCACCTTTTCTCTTTCTCCTGGACAATGAAAGAAGCTTATTTTCAATGCTCTTTACTTATAGGCTATTATTTTATGCATTTAGGTAAATAAATACTTTGAGACCCAGAAGACATTATTGTTATTGTGCTCTACAGTCAATACTTATTTATATTTAAGAACACATTTACCATTTTCACTGCTCTTAATTGCTTCCTGTATATCTAACCTTCCGTCTGTGACCATTTTCCTCTGCTCTAAGCACACCCATTAGTATTTCCTTAAGTAGGAGTCTGCTATTGGCATGTTCTGTCAGTTTTTGCTTGTCTTATACTGTCTTCACTTCATTTTAATTTTTGAGGTTTAATTCTGATGAGAATGTGACTCTGGCTTAATATTCTTTTTTTTTTCTGTGTATTGACAGTATAATCCCAACATCTGGCTTTCATTGTTGCTATTGAGAAAACATTTGTCCATTTTATGATTGCTCTACTGAAGTTATCTATACTGAAGTTATCTATTTTTTTTCTCTAAGGTTGATATTAAATTTTTTCTCTTTTTCATCAATATTACTCTGATGGTTCCAGATGTTGATTGCCTTTTATTCATTCTGTTTGAGACTTGGTGAGCTTTTAAATATGAGAATCAATGTCTTTCATCAATTCTAAAAACCATTAGCTCTTCTAATATTGGTTTTCTGCCTTTCTTCTCTCTCCTTGTGCAACTCTTCTTGTTCTATACTGTATGTCTACTATCCTCTTGTACTCTAATCTCTGTTTTCTATCCTTGTAATTTTCCATGCTTCATTCATCAGAGTTTCTTCTTTCAAATCTCTAATAGTTCTCTCTATAGCCATGTCTAATCTGGCACTGAATTCTTAGGTTTTCATATTATACTTAAGCTCCAAATTTTCTG
This sequence comes from Marmota monax, assembly GCF_021218885.2. NCBI lineage: Eukaryota > Metazoa > Chordata > Mammalia > Rodentia > Sciuridae > Marmota > Marmota monax. The sequence continues at coordinate 12,657,467 of NW_026694552.1, read as the reverse complement.
GTTGTTTCTCAGATCTTAATGTTACCCTTAACAGTTTCTTGCTGAAAGATTTAAGTTTAGCTTATAATTGCCATGTTCACCTTACAAATGGTTGTTTAAAGTCTATGTCTGATAATTCGACCATCTTAAATAGCTTTAAGTTCATTTCTTTTATATTTCATTGTCCCATGTCTGGTTCAAGTATTGTTTTTCTTTTATATCTGCTTATCACTGTGTTTCAGTGACTATATTTGAAAATTATTAAAAGAAGTAATTGGAGCTTAAGATTTTTTTTTGTTGCTTATGCCAAATAAGCTGTAAACATGAATAATATGAAAACATGTTAATCCAATTTCAAGGCTCAAGATTTTTCTTGGCTACCTATATGACTTGAACCAGAGTTGAATTTCATGTCATAGATGTTTAATCTTCTTCCTTCTTTATTCCTAGACTACAGGTCTTTGGGATCCCAAAATTAAATTCAGATTGGCTGACCCTTGCCAAACTCTGTAATCTTACTTTGGTCCAACTTTGTGGATCAAAGATGAGGCAATGAAATGTTTCCCAATCTGTTGGTCATATCTTTAGATTGGCAATTACATCTTTGGCAAAAGTGAACCAAATGTCATAATTTTTCCCGGACTTCTGTCTTTTTCTAAATTTTGGCCACATAAACACACACTATTTTATTAGATTATCTGAGATTTTAGTATTTTATTCATATTTTTAGTTTTCTTTAGCCCAAGAGTCATTGCAAATTACCCAGTCTGTCATTTCTAGAAACCGATGACCCTAGTATTCTAATTTCACTTACGTATATACTTTCTTTGTAAGTACCGTAAGAACTGGATTCTTTTTAGATGAGCACCTTGGGGTAGAGACATTAAAATCTGTGAACTCTTAAAATTTTAAGTCAAATTATATATATAGAATCCATTTATATTTGTGAAAAATTTCATGGCTTCTTATCCAAAGGTGTTTGTATTGTATATACTGATAGAACAATCTACAAAGAACGATGTTAAAACTTAAAATAAATAACTTAACCAAATTAAATTCATCAATAAACCCAGAGACAAATTTCTAGAAGATATCAGTGAAGATTGTGCAGAGGTTTTGATCTTGTTGGCAAATTTACCTAAATCTTTTACAGAAACATAGGTTTGAAGAAAAATTATTTTTCTTCAAAAGAAGAAAAAGCTCAACTGGAAGGAGATAAAAGAGGGCTGTAAAAGCCCTAAATCCAATGAGTTAACCTGCTTTACTTTAATAGTAGCATTAGTATAGTATTTATGAATATCTTAAATATTAGCAATAACATGACCATTTCTGTCTCTTTAAATTTCTCCACATCCCAATAAAATTTTTCCCCAAATCCTTAAAAAAATCAATAGTTTCTCCTCTCTCTGTATAACCAGAATTCAAGAAGACAATTAAAGCTGAGGAGAAATAGTATATTTTGTGTTTAACAAATTTAGCAAACATTGAGACCTGTTTTCTTCATAAAGATCCAGATCATATTATTAATTTTCCACTGAAAAGGATGTGGAATTAGAATTAAAACATTAAGGCTAATATTCTGGGACAAATGTATCTTTTCCAAGATTTAGATTTTTTTAATCTTTGTAATGGTCAACGCATTTTAAATACGCACAAGGCTTTGTATCTGTGTTGCAGAATTCGTTGGCATACTAAAGTAAGAACTAACTTAGCACTATAAATGAAAACTTTACACCTATATGTTCATATTTGTCATATCCTATATGTTCATATTTGTCATTTTGTTTCATTATTGTTAACCTAAATATCAGATAAATAGGTTAAGAATAATTCCTAACAATCCCAGCCATATACAACGTTACCAGTCGACGTCTGTACGTTGTTCACAGTACATAATCCGAAGGTATTGAGCATAGCCGTTGCAATTCTAATGGCCAGGAGTATATTTACCTATCGAAATTGCCCAAACAATAGCAATCTTCATGATGGCCTTAGTCCGCGAATTGAAACGGCTATGCTCAATAGGATTACGTATTGCTACATACCGATCCAGCGATATAGCGCAGAGGTGCATGATGGACGCAGTAGAAAATAAAACATCTAAAGAAATCCAGACGGGGCACAAATACCTAGGTAGTGGCCAGACATAATCTGAAAGAGAACAGAGAGAAGACAAAAATATGTTATTCAAATTGACTAAATCCACTTTTCAATTTTAGCGCTCTAATTTTTTATTCTTAATCTAAGCTTTTTAAAGAAAGTGAAATTTCAGAAGCATTAATTTCCATAATGATGATGATGATGATGCTATCAGTGTTGCATAAATTTTTATTGCTGTAAACTTTATACAACATAAAACTGCCAGACACTGTGGAGCTTGCCTATAATGGGGAGGTTGGAGGTAGGAGGTTCGTGGAGGCCAGCCTCAGTAACTTAGATAGACCCTGTCTCTTTCAAAATATAAAAAAATTAAAAGGGGTTGGAATGTAGATCAGTGGTAAAAGGCTCCGTGGCTTATTGCCCTGCCCAAATGAATCACTTAAAGTGTACAATCCAATGGCATTTAGTACATTCATAATATTGCACAACCATCACCTCTCTCTAGTTCTCAAAAATTTAATTATTCAAAAAGGAAATCACTTCCCATTAACCAGTCAGCCCCTCTCTCATTACTTCCCTCCTCCAGCCCTGGGAAATCTCTACAATCTTTTTTTCTGTTTTTATAAACTTACTTAATCTAGATATCTCATATAATTGGAATTTGTAACCTTTTGTGTCTGGTTTCTTTCACTTAGCATAATGATTTGGAGGTTTATCCATTTTGTAGCATGCATCAGTACTTCATTTTTTTATGGATTGTTTACTGCCTTGTATATAATTAGATTTGATTTTCATGTATTAATAGTGTCTCTTGTGACTTTGCTGAATTGATCTCATATATAGATCATATATATATATATATATATATATATGGTGGGTGGGTTTGTTTTGTTTTTGTTTTTAATTTTCCTATATAAGATCATGTTATCTGAAAATATAGATAATTTATTTCTTCTTTTTCAATTTTCCTCTTTTATTTCCTTTTCTTGCCTAATCTCTCTAGATACAGTTTCCAATACAACACTGAATAGAAATAAAGAAAGTGGGTATCTTCTCTTTATTCCCGGTCTTAGAGGGAATTCTTTCAGCTTTTTTTAAACTACTGATTATGAAATTATGATATTAGCTGGGGATTTTCATTAATCCCTTTTATCATGCTGAGGAAGTTTTCTCCTATTCCTAGTTTGTTGAGTGTTTTTGTTTTCCATCATAAAAGAGTGATGGATTTTGTCAAATACATTTTTCTGCAGGAATGGAGATGACCTTATGGCTTGTTTACTTCCCTCTGCTCTTACATTCCCACTTGGTCATAGTGCATAATATCATGCTGAATTGAGTTCATTTATATTTTGTTCAGAATTTTTGCATCTATATTCATAAACGATCTTGGTCTATGGTTTTCTTGTGCTGTCTTTATCTGGCCTGAGTATTAAGATAAAGTTGGTCCCATAAAATGTAGTTTGAGAAGGACTGGTGTTAATTTTTTAAATGTTTGGTAAAATTCATCAACGAAGTCATCTTGTCTTTTCCTTGTTGGGAGGTTTTGGTAACTGATTCAAGTCTTTACTTGTTATAATTATCTTTAGACTATTTCTTCTGGGTTTCTACTTTATTGGAGCACAATTGTTCATTATATTTTTTCCTAATCTATTTAATTTCTGGAAGGTCAGTAGAAATGCTCTTATTGTCATTTCTTATTTTCATAATTTGTGTGATCACTTTTGTTTCTTAGTCATTCTGGCTAAAAGGTTTGTCAACTTTTTTGATCTTTTCAAAGAATCTCAACTTCTGATATTCTTAAGATTCTTTATTTTTCCAATACTCTATTTTATTTGTCTTTATCATTTTTTTTTCTAGTTGAATGAAGCTTATTCTTTTATTCTAGTTCTTTTTCTATTTTATATCTTAAGGATATAAATTTATGTTATATCCTTCTTTAGGATCTTTCTTTTACCGCTTTTTTTTTAATTTTTTTTATTGGTTGTTCAAAACATTATAAAGCTCTTGACATATCATATTTCATACATTAGATTCAAGTTGGTTATGAACTCCCAATTTTACCCCAAATACAGATTGCAGAATCACATCGGTTACACATCCACATTTTTACATAATGCCCTATTAGTAACTGTTGTATTCTGCTACCTTTCCTATCCTCTACCATCCCCCCTCCCTCCCCTCCCATCTTCTCTCTCTACCCCATCCACTGTAATTCATATCTCTCCTTGTTTATTTTCCCATTCCCCTCACAACCTCTTATATGTAATAATTTTGTATAACAATGAGGGTCTCCCTCCATTACCATGCAATTTCCCTTTTCTCTCCCTTTCCATCCCACCTCATGTATCTGTTTAATGTTAATCTTTTCTTCCTGCTCTTCCTCCCTGCTCTGTTCTTAGTTGCTCTCATTATATCAAAGAAGACATTTGGTATTTGTTTTTTAGGGATTGGCTAGCTTCACTAAGCATAATCTGCTCTAGTGCCATCCATTTCCCTGCAAATTCCATGATTTTGTCATTTTTTAGTGCTGCGTAATACTCCATGGTGTATAAATGCCACATTTTTTTTTATCCATTCATCTATTGAAGGGCATCTGGGTTGGTTCCACAGTCTAGCAATTGTGAATTGTGCTGCTATGAACATCGATGTAGCAGTATCCCTGTAGTACGCTCTTTTAAGGTCTTCAGGGAAAAGTCCAAGAAGGGCAATAGCTGGGTCAAATGCTTTTTTTAACCAATCCTTTTCTTTATTTTTGTGGTGCTGGGAATGGAACCAAGGCCTCACATATGCTAAGAACATGATCTATAATTGGGCTGTACTCTCAGCCCCTTTCTTCTTTATAAATGTAGCCATTTATAGTATAAATTTCCCTCTAAACACTGTTTTTGCTGCATACCATAATTTTTGGTAAGTTTTTATTTCACTCTTTTTCAAAATATTTTAAAATTTTATTTTGTGATTTCTTTTTTCACTCATTGGCCATTTAATAGTGAGTATGCTGTTTAATATCTGTATATGTTCAAATTTGTCAATTTTCTTTCTAATTGCTGATTTCTAGTTTTACTCCATTGTGGAGAATATACTTTGAATAATAATATTTTAATTAATTTATATTTGTTTAGTGGCCAAACATATGGTCTTTCTCAGAGAACATTCTATATGTTATTAGATGGATTATTCTCTATGTCTATTAGAATTAGCTGCTTTACAGTTGTGTGTGTGTGTGTGTGTTTTCAGTAGTGAGGATTGAACCCATACATACATGGTAAGCAAGCATTCTACCACTGAGCCACATTCCCGGCCCTTTATAGAGTTTTCTAATTCCTCTATCTCTTTATTTATCTGTGTAGTTGGTCTATACATTGTTTAAAATAGGGTATGATGTCTCCAGGTATTATTGTAGGTATGTTTTCTTTTTCTTGTTTCAATTCTTTTACTTTTTGCTTCCTGTGTTTGTTGGGCTCTGTTGTTAGGTGCATATATGTTTATAGGTTTTGTATCTTCTTGGTGACTTTACCTTTTTATGAACTTATGATGTCCTTTGTCTTTCATATAAGTTCTATTTTTTTGACATTAATTTAACTCTCCTTTGGTTACTATTTACATGGAACATTCCTTCACTGTCAATATCCAGGTGTCCTGAGATATTGAGTTTCTTGTTGGCAGTATATAGTTGGATAATATATTTTTGCTCATTCTGTTAGTCTCTGCCTTTTAATTTTAGTTTAATACATTTCACATTTAAATTAATTACAGTTAGGAAAAGATTTACTTCCATCATTTTCTATATAATATATACCATCATTTCCTTCAGTAATGCCTTCATTTGTGATTAACTGACCTTTTTATAAGAAACTACTCGATTCACTTCTTATTTTTTTTCCCTGTATAATGTTTTAGTTTTTTCCTTAGTAGCTAGCCTGGGGATTACAATTAATATCTTTTTCTTATAAGAATCAAGTTTTAATTATGCATATTTTGAATACTGTACAAAAATTTTGTGGTCCCTCTATCTCTACCCATTCCTGGATACTCTGTCACCTTTCAGTGTTGATATTTCCTCAAATTATTTTCTCAGGTTCTTTAGACCACAAAAACTGAAGATTATTTATTGTAGTTTTATCCACCTATCATTGCACACTATATCTTCAACTTAGATTATACATCATGGAAGCTGGAAACTCAATCAGTGTTATGACTTTCTTCAAAGTGTTTAGACCCTCCAGAATTCTGTATTGGGTTATTCTCCAGTAAATCAGATAATTTGTTTTTGTGTTTTATTTATTTATCTGCTGAAAGGTTGATTCAAGAGCAGCTTACTTGACCATAACTACCAATCAGTAGGATTTAACCAGTACAATAAAGAAAAGCTATCACCAGAAATTCTTTGGACCAAATGTCTTTGTGGATGCTCATTATTGTTAATAATTTTTTGTACCTTCCTCAGATTGTATCTATCATGAAAGTTGATTGTGTTGAAGATTTTGATACTCTACTCAACATGTTTCACCTGCAAAAATTGCTTTTCCAATTGTGCTTTAAATGCACAAGTATGTCTTCACTATTACTATGTGGGAGAATTCTATTGCCATAATCACTAGAATATAAGTTCCATTGGGTGAACAATCACTGCCTGTTTTATTTTTCTACTATTCAATCCATACTGCTTGGAATGATGGGTAAATTTATGTGATTCATGTATATTTCACATAAGGAATGTATGGAAAGTTTGGAAGGAGTTACATAACAAAGAGACTATTGCACATTTTCCATGGGGCAAGTAAATTCATAGTTAGATGAAATAAAATCTGATTTTCAGAGGAAACAATTGCACACAGTATTTCATATTTTATATGTTCATTCACTCATTTACTCAAGGAGTACATGATTTTTAATAACTCCAGAATCACAGACATATCCAACAATATTGAAAAAAGTAGTAAAGATGGAGTAAATGACACTCTCATCTTTCATTTCTTTTGTTTAAAAGAAATATAAAAGATTTTATTCCTATGAAGCAATGGAGACAATCTTTGCCTTGGAGAAAAGAATAGTCCAGTATTCTGACAATATAATTAAAAGGTATAGTAATTTGGGGAGAATTGTGAAGTAATACCACAATAATCACATTTCCAATTTCTAGAACTTGGAAATTAGAAATTATAATTAATTTGTTTAAGTTAACATACATGAAAAAATGAGTAACCATAATAACATTTAAAAGTTTCCCAGAGCATTTCATAAAACAATATAGTGTAAATAGCAAAACTCCAAAAACACTTAAAAAACATTAGAGACAAATAGCATTCAATGATATAGATTCAAAATCCCAAATAAAATATTAACAGAGTCCAGTAAAAATATCAAAGGAATAATACATCGTGAAAAAACAAGAGTTATTTCAGGAATTCAAGGGTGATTTAATACCATGAAATTTACTAATAAAATTCTTTGTTAACAATTGTGAAGAAATTTTATGATTTTTAATAGGTAATGAAGATAATTTGATTAAATGGAGAAACTACTTCTAATTAAAATTTCAATTATATAGGGATAAAAGGGGCCTTCTTATAAATATGATAAAGGTAATTTACCAAAAACCAACAATAAATATTAAAAATAGTAATGCCATCAATACATATCAATAACATTAAATTTGGGAAATGGACAGGATGCCAACTTATCCTATTACTCATTATTTTATTAATTTTCACCAAGATAATATTGTGAATAATTTGTATCTTATTTTCTTATGCTTTAGAAAGCAAGGGATCAAATTATCTGTTGTCTATTTTTGGGTGACCATAGGCCTAGCAAATCTGACACTTTTCTAAAAACAGTACTGGATTTAGTACATGAAAATTACATGATACAAGATAAATATAAAATAATCTAGAGTTTGAAATAGTCTAAGAACAAGGCTGGAAATGGAATAAAGACAAAATAGTCCATTAGCAACAGTGAGAGAATTCATAAAATATCTTACTAAAACTTTAACAAGATAGACTCAAGACCTATATTAGGAAATAACCATGAAAACTTATGGAAAAATATGAATTTACATCTAAACAAATGGAAGGTCATACTATATATATTTTTGGGGGGGATGGGAAAACACAGATCTATTTACTTATGGTACCAAATGTGCATAAAAAATCAATCATATACAGATTTTGGGGATAAATATAGGGATTATTACTATTTCCCAGCAGCATTCATGAGGCAAGATTAACCTTGAAAAGAAAGCTTAAAAGTGTGTCATTTTATTCTGTGAATAAGTTAATATATACATTTTTCTTTTTTCTTACTATTTTCTATTTATTCATTTTTACTGATCGCATATTTATTGACTTTACCCAAGCCTGCAATTCAATATTCATATGCTTTTTTCATGTTAAAAATTATGTTATAACTGTATTGATATAGAGTTGAGTTGATTAGTGTGCTATATTAAAATACTTTCTTCAAAAAAATTAAGATTTTTTGTGAACCCCTCTAGTTTGGTAGGCTGTAGGGCCACTATACCTACTGTGGGTTTTTTCTTTATAGTTATACATGATAGTGGAATGTATTTTGACATATACGTTCATGGAGTATAACTACCCATTCTTGTGGGTGTACATGATGTATGTACATTTTTTTTCTATAATTCAATGTGATTCGTGATAAAATCAATTTTAGAAAACTAAATTAAGTCTCCTTAATTCTTAATCTCCCAAAGAAAACCGACCAAATGTTTATAACATATATTATACTTAGTAGTTAAAAGTCTAAGTCTTTCCTTTGAGTTTTGAAAGAGACAAGAATGTCCACTATAACAACATCCATTCTGCCCTGTACCAGAGTTACTCATTAGCATGCTATGGTAAGTAAAAGAAATAAAAATATTGAGGATTTAAGTAGAAAAATGAAAACATGACTGTGTACTTAGAAAAATGAAACAACTTTACAGATACATTTTGAGAATTAATAAGTAAATTTAGAAAGATTGTTAGATAAAAAGCCAACATGTAAAAAATCAATTTTATTTTCATAACACAGAAACAAAAGTGATAAAATGACTTTTTGAATTTTTAACAAAGTTACCCATTAATAGTCTTCCATTTCTGGAGGGAGCACATTCAACCTGATCTCTCCTACAGGATACAACTAAAACCTGTTGGCAAAATCAAAGAAGGATCATTAAGAGTGATTTTCCTGTTTCCTCTCCCTAAATTATTTTCTGGCTTAGATTTTAATGCAGCCAAAATCACTAGAACTGTGTAGTGGATGTGAAGAAAGAAACCTCCAAGAAACATAATTTCCCCAATGGACAGAAAAGACAATCAACTATAAAGTAAAGAGGTAATTTAGAGGACAGAGAACACAGGCATAAGACAGAGAAATTATTTTCTTTGCTCTTCTTTTTCTCTCCTGCCATGAAAGCATGCATCAATCACTAAGATGTCCACCAATAGTGGCAACACCAGGAGGAGTTGTGCAGGTAATTAAACCTTTGAGAGAAAAAATCTCTCAGTTTGACCATGTGAACTAGAAAAAAAAGACCACCAAGGTCTGAAGAGTGTGAAGGGAATGCCCAATTATTTTTTCTCTTTCATTTCCCTACATTTGTCCCTGAAGCAGACTCCAAAACAATAAATGCACAATATGAAGAATCTAAAAATCTGACTTTCTCACCAGAGTTCCAGGAAATGTCCACTGTAGTGAAAATCAAGGAGATGAAGAGGCTTGAGAATAGGTCACCTAAATCCTAGGCTCATCTATCAGCTACACATTTGTAAAAATGACCCAAAGCCATGTAACAAAAGACTGAAAATTGGACTATGATATACAGTACTGTCCAGGTCCCATATGGGACCCCTGAATAACACCCATGGGACAGATCCAAGGAGCATTCCAAATGCTTTGAAAATCGAACTGACATTGGAAACAAGGCCCACAGAAAAAAGAGTTGAGACTTGGGTTCTAAATCTAATGAGGCTGATGACCTATTTTAATTCTAAAAACCAATATTCTCAAGAGAATATTTAAAAGACTCAGGGTCAGGAGAGCAAAGATGATGTAGCAGGGAACTGTGGGGATGTCTATTGAAAGAAACACCAAAGAAGAGATAAAAACTGTCAAAATCAACCTTACTAGAACTCTAACAGTCAAAGGTTTATAGCAACCAAGCAAACATTTATAAGGGGAAAGCTAAATGAAACATCATGGGGGGCGGTGGTCTTGAAGTACTTTATCTTACGGTAATCCACTCAATTCCTTACTGGGGGGACAGTTTTGAGATGGCAGTCCACATTCCTAATGTGGATACCTTGGTTCTAGAGGGAACACAATGCACATTCACCCCAGGGATACATCTGTTTTGATTTGACTGTGGTTTCCCTGAAGGACTGCTACAAAAGACTTCCCTTTAACTCAGAACACCCCTCCCCACCCCACCTACACAATAAATACTGAAAGACAAATGAACAAACTGAGACAAAAAAAAAAAGAAAAGAAAATTTATGTGTGTGTGTGTGTGTGTGTATTTGGGAGCAAAAAATAGATGAATGAAAATGCTGAAAGCCTAGTAAGAAATTCAAAGAGTGACATTTTGAGGGTATGAGATATTTGAAAAGTTCCTTAATATTCCAGGGACTCTTGAAAGGCAGGGGCATGTTCAGGACAGAATATATTCTTGCCAAAGAACTGAAAAGATGCTGAGATTCACCTAGGGCTGATATCTAACTTGAGTGTATGAAAGATATGTAGACAAAGAGTTTTAAAAAGCCTAAGTGTAAGGATTAACTTAGAGAAAATCTGAAAAGACCTGGTACTATGAATATCCCCCCGCCAAATAATATGTTGAAATCTAATCACCAAAGTGATGGTGTTAGGAGGCTTGGCCTTGGGGAAGAAATTAGGTTACTAGGATGGAGTCTCTCTGAATGGGATTAGTGGCCTCATAAAAGAGGCTTGAAAAAGACCCATTCCTCCTTCCATCATGAGAACAAGTGAGAAATCACCATCTATGAACCATAAATGGATCTTCACCAGATGCCAAATCTGATGAGGTTTCCAAGCTTCCAGAATTGTGAGAAATAAGTTTCTGTTATTCATAAGTCAAAAGCAGTGTACAGATTCAACACCATCCTTACCAAAATCCCAATGGCATTTTTTATGGAAATAGAAAAAAAATCATCCTAAATTTCATATGCAATCTCAAATGACTTCTAATAGAATAAAATTGAAAGACCAATACTTCATGATTTTAAAACATATTATAAAACTACAGTAATCATAACACTATGGTGCTAGCATAAAAAGAAACAAACAGCCTAATGGAATGGAATAGAGGACCATGTTTTCTGTTTTTTAATATTTATTTATTTATTTATTTATTTATTTATTTTAGTTGGAAACAATATCTTCATTTTATTTTTATGTGGTGCTGAGGATCGAACCCAGTTCCTCACACAAGCTACCACTGAACCACGACAACAGCCCAGACCATGTTTTCTTAAATAGAAAACATAGGTTAAAAGTTTCATTACATTTGGCTTGTCAATGATTTCTTGGAATGACATCAAAATCATAGGCAACAAAAACAAAAATAGATAAAAACAACTACATTAAACTATAAACTTTTTGCATCAAAAGACACAATTAACAGAGTGAAAAGTCAATCTGTAAAATTGGAGAAATTTTTATAAGTCATATCTAAGGGGTTAGTATCCAGAATAGATGAAGAATTTCTACAACTCAACAACAAATAATTTAAAAACCTGATTGAAAAACAGGCAAAAGATTTGAATAGATATCTCTCTAAAAATGATATACAAGTGGACAACAAGCTCTGATGACTACTAATTGTCAAGAAAATGCAAATTAAAGCCATTGAGATATTGCTTCATGCTAATTATGATGACTATTACAAAAATTCTTAAAAATTACCAATGGCTGTAAAAACTGGGACACTTGCCCTGTGTTGGTGGGATTGTAAAATGGTGCAACTACTATGGAAAAGAGTATGGAGGATCCTAAAATTTAAAATAGAACTATCACATAATCCAGTAATCCCATTTCTGGATATACATTCAAAAGAATTGAAAGCAGGCTCTCATAGGTATTTGTTCAATATATTGATAGCTGTAGTAGTCACAATAGTCAAGAGGTAGAAGCAATCCAAATGTTCATTAATGGATGAACAGATAAACAAAACGTGGTATATATGCACAATGGAATATTACTGAGATTTAAAAAGTAATGAAATATTGATAAATGCTGCATCATGAACAAACCTTTAAGACATGGATGCTTTCATAAATTAGTCAGACAAAAGAAAATAAAAACATGCAGAGTAACTAAGTTCTTAGATACTGATAAGAGAATAGTGTTTTCTAAGGGCTGGGAAATGAGATAATATAGAACAACTACTTAATGGATATGGAATTTGTGGGGGAGTGATAAAAATTTCTTGGAACATGTGGCTCAATAACAGAGTGCTTGCACAGCATGTACAGGGCCCAAGGCTTGATCCCTAGCACACGTGCACGCACACGTGCACACACACGTAAGCACACACATACACACACACAACAACATCAGCAACAAAACCCTGGAACTAGAAAGAAGTGATGAGTGGACATTCCTGTGAGTGTATTAAGTACTATTAAATTTTACCCTTCTAAGTGGTAATGGTTAATTTATGGAATGTGAATTTCACATCAATTAAAGAAAAAAAACCCAATGATCTCAAAACATAATATTGAAAGTATCAAGGATACAAAACATTTTACTCAAATATCATAGAATTTTAGAAAAATTTCAAAAAATTTAAAGGAAGAAGAGAATTTAAAAAAGAAAGAAAGAAAGAAACAACGTTAAGATGGCCCAAATGTTGGAATTTATAGTCAAAGAACTTTCAAAGCAGCTACTATAACCATGTTTAATGAAGGAAGAGAGAGTTTCTTTTGAAATGAATAGAAAGATAGGAGTTCCCAACTAGTAAGAATTTAAAAGAATCAAATAAAAACTTTAAGAGCTGAAAAAATACAATATTTGAAAGAAAAAAATCATTGAACAAGTTTAATAACAGAACAGAGACAATAAGAGTCATGGAAACTTAAGTTAGATCAATATAAATTATTGAATCTGAACAACTAAGTAGGAAAAAATTAAAATAAATGTACATATTAAGGACCAGTAGGATAATATCTATGTTTAATATTTGTGTCATTGAAATTCTATATGAAAGGAAAAACATTGATAAAGAAAAACTATTTGAAGAAATAATGGTCCAAAGCATGCCACATTTGGTGAAAAACAAATTAACAGAGTTAAAAAGGTCTGTAAAAGTCAAATGGTTAAACTAAAAAAAAAATCGTACGTAGATAAACACATCATAATAAAATTGGTGAAAATAAGAGATAAGGAAAAAAATCTTGAAAGCAGCCTGAGAAAATTACCCTTTACATACAGCAAAGCCATGATTTGAATGACTTCAGCTTTTTTATCAGAAAATATGGAAGCCAGAAGGCAATGTAATCATAATTTTAAAAAGTTGAAAGAAAGGCACTTCTAATTTAGAATACTATATCCAGTGAGAATCACAAATGAGTGTGGAAAAAGAATTCTCAGATGAAGAGTAACTAAAGAAGTCATTGCCAGAAGATTTACTCTGAAAAATGTTAAAGGGTGTTCTATAGGCAGAAGAAAATTATACTAGAGAAAAACTTGAAAACTTTAGAAATGAAGGGGATCAAAAGTAATGGTGCATATATGGCAAAAATATAATGGATTTTTAAATCTTTAAAATACATATGGTTGTCAGAAGCAAAACTTATAACATTGTCTAATGAGATTCTGAAAGCATAGAGATGTAGTCTATATTACAACTAAGACAAATCAGAGAAAGGTAAGAAAACATGATTGTAAGTTTTTTATATTTTACTTAAAATGATAAAATATTAGCTATAAAGAAATTATTAACCATTAGGTATGTGTGTGTGTATGTGTGTGTGTGTGTATATATTCTGATCCAAAGCACATTTACTACCAAAAAATATTGTCAAAAAGCCAAGCAATCAATTAAATGGAATACTCAAATAAAAAAACATAATTCAGAAGTTGGGAACAAAGGAATAAAAAAGAGAAGGGATAAATAGAAAATAAATTTTAAAATGGTAGAAATGTATCCAAACAAATCAACAATTCTATTAAATGTAAGCAGTTTTAAAATGCCAATTTAAAGAAAGAAACAGCAATCCTGGATTAAAAATGAGATGGAATTGACAAAATTACATGCTATCTATAAACAAACTCTACAAATTTAAATATACTAATATAGATAGGTATATAGTAAAAAGATATAAAAGGTGTATATTGTAATCAAAAAATGCTGGAATTAATGTATTAATAACAAAAAAGGAAATTTCAGATAAAATGGGTAACAATTTTATAATCATAAAGATGTCAATTCATAAAGGAAACATAATAGTCCCAAACATTTATGCACTTAATAACTAAGCTGCAAAATTCATAAATCAAAAAGTGATAGAACAAAAGAAAATCAAAATTACAATCACAATATACTTTAAGATATTAACTCCCCCCTCAGCAATTGAAGTACAAAGACCAAAAATTATCAATGATATAGAAGAGCTGAAAAACATTTCCAACAAAATTGTTCTAATTGATACTCAGTGCTATACCCTTCATTAAAATACATTGATCAGACTGCCTTTCTATTGATTTTATCCTTGACCAGTAGAGTTTATGGCTCTTCAGTGAAGTAGAGTGATGTTTCTGGTATCTGTCACGACGAAGTGGGCCAGGAGATGGGACATCCTACATATGCAACCAGCTGGCCCCCTCTTAGTATGAAATAGGGATTTCCTGGCAGCACTATGCAGGATGTTCAACCTCCCGGCCCATGGGAAGATCAACTGCCACACTGTGAAGTTGCTGTTTCTGTTGAAGGACTTGCCGTTGATGGATGCTTTTCTGTGTGAATGACGTTGCAAAGACTTCTTACGAACTTGTCTTCTGTTCCTGATAAACTGGCTGTGATTTACTGATAGCCTATATGATCTAGAAGCCTGAAATCTAATAAGCCACCTCTTCCTTAGATCTCAAAACTATCATTTCTCACCAATCTATTTAAAAGGAGAAAATCCTCCCAACACTTGCAGGTGCCAAGATATTTCGTGGGTTATACTCTCCAGCTCCACTCCCACTTTGGGCAACCTGACTGCTTGCCTCTCTAAATAATATGCACAGAGGTGTCTTACATGACAGCAGAGGCAATTCTATTGCTGGAAGACTCTAGATGGGCTGTACACACTTTTTTTTTTTTCGTCTAGTCTATCCCAGTTGAAACAAACCATCTCACGTGTACCACAAATTAGTTGCCAAAAATGCAGTCCTAGAGACATCATCCTGAGATCTGAGGTTCTATGGTTACGCAGTGTGACCACCATGTTCTGAAATAGACTCAGCTAAGGATAGATTTTATCAGCCCTATCCTTTCAGCTAAGCAAATTCTGTGTTATGTAATTACTCCTTAACCCTGAGAACTTTTCCACCTGCAAAACTTTGTGAATCTATAGCTCTACCAGGAACTGACACCTGAGAGGTTCAATATGATTTACAAATATATTTTGAAAAACATCTTGGATTTGCTCCTCTGACATTTGCCCAACATCTTGAAACTGTGTGATTTCTGATTAGGCCAGTTCCTTTCAAGCTGGCCTGAAACCTTTTCCTATGGGCAAAGGGTAAAGAGTTTCAATTTCCTGTTGATACTTTCTTTAGACCTGAATGGAAGATTCAACAATTTTATAGATCTTGAATGATGGAAAAGGGATAAAAACAAAGAAGAAATCATGAATTTTTCCCTGGTGCTCTCTGCCTAACCAAGTATACATTAATTAATGAGGACTTCAGCTATATTTATACTACATGGCCCTACTCTATCCGTAATGTGAGAAAAGAAATGATAGAGACCAAGGAATAAAATATAATTATGGCTTTAATTTTCTCTCTAGATTTTCCTGTTTATTCTGAGACAGGGTCTTACTATATTGCCTAGGCTGGCCTCAAACTTGTGATCCTCCTGCCTCAGCCTTCTGAGGCACTGGGATTATGGAAATTCACCACCACTCCTGGTTCAAGAAAATATACTTAAAAAAAAAAGAGTATCTGGTCTTTATAATTTACTTAGTCTTGACCATACTAGCGGGATTAACATTTCCCAAATGTTTGACTAATAAGTAATGTAGCTACTCTATCATTCTACTGCCCACTGAAGACTAAACTGTAAAGTGTTCTTTTGAATAATGTTTTTACAGATATTCATTCAATCTCTAAAAACCTCCTCATAAATACAAAAAAATGCAGATTTTTGTTAAATATTAGATTTCTAAATAAATTTTAGACCTATGTTTTTAACTTTGGTTGTGACTGATTAACTTACTATGGAATTTGATGGGATACATTATTTTCTATGGCAAATTTTAAGCTAAATATTTAGGACATTTATTTTAAATTTATATATTAATATTTATCAATCATCCACATCAAAGTTAGTAGCTATAGATACTATAGATACTAGCTTTTTTATTTTTTTTATTTTTTTGGTACTAGGGATTGAACCCAGGAGCATTCAACCACTGAGCCACATCCCCAGCTTTTTCTTATATTTTATTTAGAAACAGGGTCTCGCTAAGTTGCTTAGGGCATTGTTGAGTTGCTGAAGCTGGCTTTGAACTCATGATCCTCCTGCCTCAGCCTCCCAAACTGCTGGAATTATAGGCATGTGCCACCACGCCAAGCAGCAATCAATGTACTGTTAATTCAAAGACACCATCTACAGCCTTAGTTGGATTCTCTTATTTGCTTCTGTTTATTATCTTGTAACCTTTATTCACATGGTTTTTCTCTAGTTAGTGATCCTGTTGTTTACTTGCAGTAATCACTGAAGGCTTGGAAATACATCTCCTAGTGAACTGCAGTGATTCGTGAATGCTTCCAAGATCTCCTATATTTTGCATCATGGGTTGAAATCAATGCTTCTTCATTACTTTTCACGTGTTCAATTTGCAAACATTCACACATCCTAAATTTTACCAATGTGCTACTCTTTTACTCTTTTAATTTATTCTCTATTGAAATAGTTTATTCTGCAGAATGAAAATAGATTAAAAGTGACTATGAAATTTTAACAGAATATAGAAACTCCTCAAAGCTTCTAAAAGGGACTAGAAAGTGATAACATTTTCATAGAATATTTCTATATATGCTGTGGGGGGGTGTCTAGTTTGAGGGGTTTTATCCATGTAACTTTATTCATTTAATAAAGTTAATTCTTAATATATACTAGGTAGAGGGAAATAATGTTTCAGATGGCCAATGATATGCTTATTATCATGGTTTTACAGAGAACATTATTATGTGATAAAAAATAAATCGGGCAAAAGGAAAGCATACATGGAGTAGAAGGGCATTTTTTTTTTCAATTATAGCAATATAGAGAGAAGAAAGCCCAATGAAAAGCAAAACAAAATGAAACAAGCAAACAAAAATGTTGAGATTCTAGAACTTCATCTTAAACCAGACAATGGCAAATGTTTTCTGTAAAAGGCTAAATGGTATAGATTTTTGTCTTGCTGAGCTGTATGTTCTCTAATGCAACCACTTAACCCTACTGCTATTGGGTGAAAACAATCATAGACAATCCTCAAAAGAATGTGTGTGGCTGTATTCTAATAAAATTGTATTTATCAAAGCAGGCAACCTGAAAGAATTGGTCCATTGCACTTAGTTAGCCAACCACTGACCTAGAGAGCTAAGAAGAGAGGTGAGATATAGCTGAATGATGGATTGATGGAGATGATGAAATCTTATGTTCAGTGCTCTTGCTTGAAGTTATCAGGGATGGAATTAATGCTGAGGATTGAAACAAGAATTCAGGTATACAAAAAAAGTTTCTATTCTAGCTACATGAAATAAGCAAATTAGTAAGAATAGCCATTAGCTTTCTTGAAAGACATTGCTATTGGAAAGAAAACGGGATTTAAAAAGCATTTTGCACCTGGCGCAGCAGTACATGCTTGTAATCCCAGCAGCTTGGGAGGCTGAGTTAGGAAGACAGAGGGTTCAAAGCCAGCCTCAGCAAAAGTGAGGTGCTAAGCAACTCAGTGAGATCCTAAGCAACTCAGTGAGACTCTGTCTCTAAATAAAATACAAAATAGGGCTGGGGAGGTGGCTCAGTGGTTGAGTGCCTCTGGGTTTAATCTCCAGTACCAAAAAAAAAAAAAAAAAAAAAGCATTTTGCCCCAGCCACTAAAAAAATTTCATAGAGAATTTGAAAATTTCATGGAGTTTTATTTCATTAGGCACTGAGATACTCTATTTTCAAAAGGAGACAAGAGTTTCTAATTCAAATAAACACAACAAACCCATATGTATGCATCCTTCACTTGACACAAAGCTTCAATTTTCACAAAGCTCTTTATCAGATTGAGGAATTTCCCTTGTATTTTTAGCTTGTTTTTTTTTTTTTTATCATGAAAGGGTGTTGGATTTTTGTGTGTATCAGATAGTTCTCTCTCTCTCTCTCTCTCTCTCTCTCTCTCTCTCTCTCTCTCTCTACCAGGGGATTGAACCCAGGGGCACTTAACCACTGAGCTACATCCTCAGCCCTTCTTATTTTATTTTTAATTTTGAAACAGGGTCTCACTAAGTTGCTTAGAGCCTTGCTAAATACTTTACTCTTATGACACATTATATTGATTGATTTTCACATGCTGAATAAACTTTACATTTCAGGAATAACATCACTGTCATGATGTTTAATCCTTTTTATGAATTGCTAAATTTAGTTTGCTATTATATTGTTATGGATTTCTGCATGTATCATTGTGAAGGGGTACTGATCTATGGTTTTCTTTTGTTATCTTTGGTTTTGATAACAGAATTAATACTGACATTATAGAATCAGTTTGGAAGAGTTTTCTCTTATTTTTTGGAAGAGTTTTGGAAGGATTAATGTTAATTCTTCTAAGGAATTTGCTTGACAAGACAAAAAATGATGATTTTCTGGAAATGAGACTCTAAAGGAATGGTAATCCCCTCTCCCTCCCCACCCCCCCAGTAGCTGCTAGGCTCCTGGTTTTCACCATGATTGCAGAGTGGTTGGTTTTCAAAGCTACTCTGAAACCTGAAAGGAGGAATGGGAATAGGACAAGTTAAAAATACCACAGAGATAAATAGCCTTGCCAATATTTGGGCTTTTTTCTTAAACACTCTCTGGTCATTACAAGCCTTTAGTTAATTTCCAGAGTCCTTAAAAGATTGGTTTTGACAATCTTTGTAAATTGGATTGTTGCTTTGTGTGCATGTATTGCTGGAGATTGAACCAAGGTCTCACTCATGCTAGATAAGTGGTCTACCACTGAGCTGCATACATCCTCAGACCTCTTGTTGCTTTTATGGAGGATAGAATTTTGGAAGTCCTTAGTCTGTGATTTCTGCTGATGTTTCCTAATTTTCTATAATCTCAGAGTTTAGAAATTATATTTGTAGAAAATTCTGCACACTAGAATCATATTACTAATATAGAGAATAGAGATGCTAATTTTGAAAACAAATAGGAAGGAAAATATGGAAACACCATATGTATGGGATTTTAAAGAGCTTCCAGCACTTTTATATATTCTGTTACTTGAAGGTAATGCAAAAGGAACTGTCTTAGTTGTGATCTGGAACTTGGAGAAAAGATCAAGGAAATGTACCTAATTGTCGGAAGTACCATCATCTCTTTCTAGGCATCAGGAAATATCTCTTTGGCTGTTCTAAATGGCATACATTGGTTTTGAAAGGAGACATAATGAAAACTTATGGTCAACAGGCAAAGAGAAACAGAAATGAAGGATACACAGAAAAGACAACTATTAGTTGATATTCTTTGCAAAACCTGATGGGTTGGTTAAAACTTTATTTTAGCAGAGGAAAAATGCCTATGAATTAGAATACTATTTATTACATGAGATTATGTGTACATTATGTATGTTAGATATTATACATGTAGTGCTCTATATTATATGTTCTGTAGAACTTGATAGAAAGGCACAGATTTTCTTTGAGTTGATAATTTGAACAACACATGGCTCCAGTATGGGTTAGGATGATTTAAGGTTCATTAATATTTTGTCATTTTATCTATAACTTAGCAATATTATCGATGTTGATTACTAATACCCTGTTTTCTTAGTGGTCTTAAGTCACATTTTTACTTCTTAGTTATTAATCTCATAGTGCAATCTGATGTCTTATAAATTTTTGTGGAGAAATTGGGATTGAACTCAGGGGCACATCCCCTGAGTCACATCCCCAGCCCTATTTTGTATTTTATTTAGAGACAGGTTCTCACTGAGTTGCTTAGTGCCTCATTTTGGTTAAGAATGACTTTGAATTTACAATCCTCCCAAGCCACTGGGATTACAGGTATGCACCACCACACCCAGTTTAAGCATAGTTTTAGGTTCCAGGACTTCACAGGAAAAGTCCCTATCCCTATTACCAATGTTATGAGAATAAATCTATAGGATTTCATTAGATCATGTTGCTTAGCTTTTAGGGAACTACAACATTAATGATGGTTTATAAGTATTCTTAAATAGATATTTCTTCAGTCTATCAAGAAAAAGTTTGAGTAAAGAGATCACAATGTGCTGTAAAGAATTAAGATATTCTGACATCTGAGATTATTCAAATTTTATCTCTACTACAATCTGCAACGTACTGCAATGTACTCCAGTGTTATCTCTAGCTGTTTTCTCCTTTTGTCTTTAACATTTTGCCATTTTACCCAGAATGACACTTGTAAAAATATCTCTTTGATATTTGCCTCACAGGCAAATTCCTATTTGTGATTAAAGACCCAGCTGAGACAGTGTTTCACCTGGGAATCCATTTCTAAAATTCCATATATATATAGTTAATCACTCATTCCTATGTATTTCCATTTTACTCTGCATATCTGTGTGCTGTAATTTTGTTTCTATCTCCTAGTAGACTGTAAATTTCTTGAGGTTACATCCTGTCCTTGTCCTATGTAATGTTTTCCACTGGACAAGTTAATACCATAGATATCAGTGTTTACATACTGTAATGATGTCATAATTCACTTCATTATTGACATGATCAGCCCCGCCCAGACTCTCAACTAATGAGAGACAGACCTAGTAGTATATTACCAACTCCTGACAACCAACACTGTTTCTGTGGCCAGGCTACTTAGTAGCTTTCTCACCACATGACTTCTCAGTTGCTTTGCTCTTCTAGCATCTTTGCTTCAAAAAGAGATCTTTGGCTGACCAGAATCATAATTTGTTGTTCTGCTTGGAAGCAGAGTATCTACTTTTGACTTTCCACATTTCATCTCAGTTCCAGATTCCTCTGCATTCAAATTTTCACCTGGGTTATATCCTCTCTCAAGGCTGAGTATCAACAATATTGAAAACACAGGATGTGACATCACAGCCAGTTCCCTTGGACTGTCCAGATACTCCAAGTTTCAACTGTAGACCTTTGCCTTAGACTGGTGAATTTGGACTCAATCTGCTGAACTAGACTGCCAGATGGGGATAGGATTTTTTGCTCGTCTATTTTATCCTACTTTAGAAGAAATTTATGAAGGGGTATTAATGGACCACTTCCACCAAGATTTTGTCAAGTATTTCCAAATCCTTATTTCCTGAGCCTGTTTCTGACAGTATTTAATCACCAAGGGCAAAGTTTCAAATGCTTTCATGCACTAATAAAGGAGATTGTGAAATTTATTTTGAGTGTATATAAAGTGTCTTTTGGTAGATTTTCATTTGTGAAGTGGTGATGCAACTTTCTATGAATGCAAAGAATTTAATTAGATGAAGCTGCTTTTTGACTTTATAAGTCTATAATGTGTTTTTTATCACTAATTAATCATAAACTTAACTGCTTAAGGATCTCTTGTCAATCTTGTAAACATGCAAATACCTGTCATACTATTTGATATTTCTATTTTTACTTAAAAATATCAACTATTCACCATCATTATTCAATTTGTAAATTGGTATTCAATCTTTCAGGGAAAGATTGAAAATTAGGATCAACCAGTTCAGTTCACGACCAGGTCACTGGGGTTTAACAAGATACCCTTTGCATCATTTTATTTAAACATATTCTGACTCTGAGACACTAGAGAGGGCTTCATAGGATGTAGCCTGGTTTCTATAATATAGATTTACTAAATATATAAACCAGGCATGGAGCAGGGAAACAAAACTGGGATAACCAACAAAGAAACCACAGAATTCTGGCTGGCTACCACTCTAGATAATGCTTTATTTCTACTGAAAAGTAAATGAGGTAGTAACAACACATTCATAGAATAGCAAGGGAGAAGCCAGGCATGGTGTACATGCCTGTAATCCCAGAGGCTCAGGAGGCTAGGGCAGGAGGATCACAATTCAAAGCCAGTTTCAGCAACTTAGTGAGGCCCTAAACAACTCAGTGAGACCTGTCTCTAAATAATTTTTTTTAAAAGGGTGGGGGGGGGGGCTGGGGATGTGGCTCAGTGGTTAAGCACCCCTGAGTTCAATCCCCAGGACAAAAAAAAAAGTGGGGAGTGGGGAGAAGAAAGAAGCTTGTGTGATGAAAAATGTCTCAAATTTTGTGTCTGTGTTCAGTAGAAAAAAGAGAACACTAAGAAGAAATGGTTGTTTTACCAAGAAGAACTCTGAAGGCTGAGAGAATGAGCTGGTGTTTTTTAATGGATGACTAATGAAAACACATGCTGAATACAGGTAGAAACTAATCAGAAAATAACAAAGTTTTCCATGAAGTAGCTTCCAGCAACATCTTTTCTTCTATCTTCTAGTTGATCTATGGATTTAGAGAAATACTGATATGACATTTAGCTTTGATAGGGAAACTGAAGATTTAATAGGCTAATATATTTCTCAATGAATTAAATTTTTGTAATGAGTGCCTGAAATGGAGAAACATTACCATGACCCTTGTCTTTTCCATATGGCAGATACTGCCGGGAAAAATGGAGGGAGAAATGTCATGTAACACAGGAAATATTTAAGTGTTTCCCTGATACAAGTGTCCCATAAGTACATTTGACATCTGTATGCTCTTTGAACATTATATCATATTACTATCACCATAAAGATCCTTTTGATATCCAAAAACTTAATACTTCACAGCATTCTATAAACATTAACATGTTAACTTTCTAGAACACATATGGCATGGTGTATCAGGAAATTATGATAGGACAAAATTGATCTTTGGGGTACTTTTAAATCTCTTTCTCTCATTACTAATATCTACATTTTAGTTAGGCATTTTAAATTAAAATCAGATTTCTATTATTTGCAGTTGTAAAAATGACAGGTTACAAGGAGACACTTTGGTTGGCATGGGAAGACAAGGTATCTTTTGCAGTGCCACTCAAATCATACCTGCTCAGAGGCCTATTTTGAACATCAGGAATACCAAGGCTTCAAAAAACAGGCTTAGCCATTCTACCTAAGAACACCTACATAAGAAATTCATTAGTTTTATTATGCCATATTTTGTTCACTTTATTGACTCATAGTTTATGTGATTGTTAATATTTGAATCTGAAGTATCCCCCAAAGGCTATGTGCAAAAGACTTCGTCCCCAGCCTCTGGCAATATATTGATAGGTGGTTCAACCTTTGAGAGGTGGGCTCTAGTTGGAAGAAGTGGGTCATTGTGGGTGTGCCCTTGAAGAACATATTATGCCCCCACCCCATCCTCTCTGTTCTCACCTCCCTTGAGCTGAGTAGCTTTGCTCCACCACATGCTCCCCACCGTAATGTTCTCTCACCATTGGCCTAAAAGCCAGTTGACTATGGTCTGAAACCTCTGAAATCATGAACCAAAGTAAGTATTTTCTTCTTTAAAATTGATTTCCATCAGGTATTTTGTCATAGCAACAGAAAGTTGACTAACACTAATATGTAATTTAAAATATTTATATGTTTATTTTAAAAATCAGAAATTATATATTTTAGCTGGACAATCACTATAAATTAATCACTTTGTGGTGAGGCATAGGAATTTTTCTAAATTTTTTTGATGGGATGAAATTGTGCTTCCAAATTGAAATTGAGGACAGGAAATGACAGAAGAAAAGAGGGTGGAGACAGATACAGGACTCTAATAATGAATCAACAGTGGCACTAAGTATGAGAGCAGGCAAGCAGGAACCAAAAGAGAAACAGATTTTTAAAAATTGCTATGGAGCCAGGAGCGGTGGCTGATGCCTGTGATCTGAGTGACTCTGGGAGCTGAGGCAGAAGGATTGTGAGTTCAAAGCCAGCCTCAGCAACTTAGCAAGGCCCTAAACAACTTAGCAAGATCCTGTCTCTAAATTTAAAAAAAATAAAAATAGAAAGAGCTGGAGATGTGGCTCAGTAGTTAAGCACCCCTGGGTTTAATTCCTTGTAACTAATAATAATAATAATAATTCAAAAATAAAAAATAAAAATAAAAATGACTATGGAATAAAATTAAACAGTCATGATATCCCATGGAACACACTAAGATAAATACAACAGGATAAAATATCATTTAATCAATTTGGATTTATGGTGAATCCCAGTTTCTGCGCTGTTTCCTTTAGATTAAATGATTTGGTTACATGCCTAACTCGCAACCTTTATATCTTGTTTCCTGGGTACTGACCAGTTTCTTTTGTCTTTGACATGCTTTTTCAGAAAAAGATAAGCCTTCTTCTTGGCACAAAATCTGAAGTTAAGGTGCTCAAAGTGTGAAAAAAGCTTGTGGTCTGGATTTCAGATTTGAGTGTCATTAGCAGATGGTAACAAAAAATATGAAAGTAGTTGGATTGCCTCAGGAGAAAGTGGAGGGAAAGGAGACACCAGAACAAGGACTTTGATAGCTTTTTAAATTACTTTCTGTCTGAAATTTATAGCTACAAGTCCCTGGAAATACCAGCTGAAGGTATTAAAGGACCACTAGCACAGGACACTGGGGGTGAAAGACAAGATTACTTGCCACTTCAGATCACTGAAAAGTGATTTAATAGTGTTCTAGTGTAGGCAATCATTTGAAAAGCCAAAACCTCCTACTTTTCTCCTAAAAAGTAGATAATATAAGTTTGCTTCAGCATCCATACACTAAAGCTGAAGGGCTTTAGATCTGTACTTTATTCTTTTTGATCACTTTGAAGTTTTTCTTGGCTTTTGAAACTTTTGCAAATATAGAAAGTAGACATATACAATTTAATACTACATCATTTTGAAGCAAATGATTTCTTAATGATTTTCTTTCTTCTTATTTCAACATCCTTATGGGAAATATAATATGATCTTGGTGGAGAAATTAACACACTGAAAATAAAGCTAAAAGTTTTCTGTCTCTTCAAATTCACTAGTTTCAACTTTGAGCTCAAGAAAATTTGAAGGGAGGTGCGGTAGTGCACTCCTGTAATCCCAGCAGTTTGGGAGGCTAAAGCAGGAAGATTGGGAATTCAAAGCCAGCTTCAGCAACTTAGTGGGACCCTGATCTAGATAAAATATATGGAGGGGCTGGGATGCGGCTCAGTAAGAAAGTACCCCTGGGTTCAATCCCCAGTAGCCTCCCCCCAAAAAAGAAAGAAAGAAAATGTCATTTGAGTTGGCTAATGTCTCAGTAAGATCCTCTCTGACCAATAATCTCTAGCCATCCCTCCATTCTTTTACCTCACGTGACACTTATTGTACATTTGTCATTTGATCTAGACTACATTGTGTTGATTTTTGTTTTCTTGTTTTTGTTTTAGCATCTCTTTCTGTACACATCCGGGGTAAGAGTAATGTCTTACAACTCTCTGTCACTTGTGTATGATACCTAAATGTGTATGTGTACACACACACACACCCCTATATGAGTGCCTGACACCATGGGGTACTTAACATCATATAAATGTCTTTATCGAAATACTTCTTTGGTAGATATCTACTTAATTCAAACAAAATGGTTCCTAAGTTTTAAGAGTCAAGGATTTCGAAATACAAAGTAGAAATGTAGAGAACGAGAAAGTTTTGTTTTGTTTTGTTTTTTAGTGCTAAGGTAATATATTGTCTTTACCATGACCAACAGCAGCATAATATAGGTAAATAGTGTTTTTATGTGATAACCGATGTCATGACATATCTGACTTTGTATAGAAAAGATGGGTTTTCACTTAATTGACTCTAAAGAACATGAGCATTATTTGACACTTTTCTTTGTGTAAGGCAACAATTTACTGACCTGAAACATTTGTCAAATCCCTTAAGTTATTCTTCTGTTCACATTCCCATTTTAAGAATCATCACACGCAGCTGAAAGCTTTAGACACTATGCCTAAATATGTGCTAAGTCAAGAATTAGGTGCTTCCTGACATTAAAACCCAAACACTGTAAATTTGTCAGATTTGTCAGTTCCTGACAGAACCAAGGTCAACTCTGATTAGGAAGCCCTAAGTGCCTTGTGCTCTTTTAGTTTTAAAAGTTAGTTTCAATGGTTAGACCTTGGAAATGGACTTCAATCCTGGCTCAGTAGTTAGCTCTGTCATTCATCAATTCATCTCACTGAGCCTTAGTTTCCAAATCCCTAAAACGAGGGAACTGAGCAATTTTAAGTTCTCTTCTAGTTCTCAAACCTTGCTTATAAACTCACAGGTATCTTCCCAATTATTTGAGGAATATAGACATGTCTAAATCATTCATATAGTCTCAGTGAAATTATGTTAATAGCAAATTTATATCAACATTATTAATCTATAACAAGATTTATACTTAGACCTGTTTGAAACTACACGAAGAAAGCAAATATTCTTAACAGAATTTAGCCAAGGATTTCAAATAAATAATTTCCAAAGAAATTTTACTACATGCACACCATATCATATGATATATGTCAAGTACAAAGCTAATTTTACTCTTCTGTCCCAGAACCACATTGTCCCTGTTCTCCAATTGCTGATCATTTAGTCTTCCTATCCCAGCAATCATCTTTTTTTTTTTTTTAATTTATACTGTTCTGTGCTGTCTCTATTTATGAGAACAAACCTTTTTCCAGTCTGACTAGGGGTATTTCAGTCACACACTGTGGGCCTTGGCAAAATTGTCTTTAACTTGATTAAATACTTATTGCCAACTTCTCAAATGAGATCATTTATGGAACAATGTGCTCTTTCAAAGCCACTAGCCCTATTTAACCCCGATTGCACAATAATTGATTTAATTCTTTAATTAATTTAAGAGGTAACAGAAAGAAACAATTATAGTCATGCCTGAGAAATTTGTGAGATGATATCATTATGTTAAACATGTAATGCTTAATATTAATAACTAAATGTGGTTTGTCTCCTTTGGAGTTTATAGGTTTTAAAAAAAGGTGAGGTTTACAGAAGAATATTTATTTTTGTGGTGCTGAGGATTGAACCCTGGGCTTCATGCATGCTAGGCAAGTGCTCTACCACTAAGTTACACCCCTGACAACTAAACCTGCTTAAATTAATATAATTATGCAGCAGGAATTAGGACTTGAATCCAGGAATACCCATATCCAGGCGTAACATTTTTAACTGTCCAAAAAATAATTCATACTACATAGGAAATATAGGTGTAGAATATGCAGTGTGAATTTATTTTTCATTTTCATTTGTTCTAAGTTGTTTCAGTTTGTGTTTACAGACATACTCTTTTTTTTACAAATCCAAGAATTTTTCTGTGAATTTCCAATATCCCTTTTAAGGTTTATGAGAATTAGAATTTTGAAAAATGTCAGCAATTTGCATATCAGATCTCTAGCATTCACTGTATCTTCCAGATATTTGCAACCACTTACCAATAACCATGATTCTCTCATTGCAAATAAACATCTTAAGATCTTGGTATGAAAGTATTAAAATGGATCTCTATAAGCTAGAAAAGCATCTTTCATCTTAAGAAGAAAATTCAAGGCAAAACAACATCATTAGCTCTGAGGTAATATTATTCTACAATTCTGATACCCATGGCTCTTAGCTGAGACACAAGAACTCTTTGTTGTGAGAAATATTCCTCTGGTGTAACAGAAACCATTGTTCTTGGTGTGTGGCCTGTTTGATATGGAGCCAGAATAGCCTCTTACATTTCAAAGAAATGTGGCTAAATTAGACCATAAATGGAAGAGGAACACCTCTTGAGAATATTACCTGACTCCATCCTGCTGCTTAAAAGACACAGCCCCAAATTAGCAAAAACAAACATGACAGGTGTTGATTATTGTTTGCCTCTTGCACAAGCAACAAGGAACACATCTAGGAATAAGGTGTAGACATTTTGGTTACATAATTTTGGTTTTAATCCATTAATGAGTCTTCTTTAAACCTTTGCTATTTTTAGATTCATGGAGGAAGGATAGCATATTTTAAATCATCATAAACACAAACCTAATGCTGATATTATCGATCAGGATTACGTGATCTTGTACAAGCACCATTAACAAAACACTGTACTTGTATATTTCTTTCTCTCGCTCTCTCATTTTCCCAATTAACATCACCATTTTATTTTACTTCATAAAATTTAATAGCATCTAACCTACTCTGCACTTCACTCTATTTTATTTATTGTTAATCTTTTCCCATGCATATAAATTTCATGTCTATTTTCTCTGCTCCAGCCATAGTAATTAGAAGAGTATCTGATACAGTGCATATATGAATATGTCACAATGAACCCTGTTATTATGTACAATTATAATGGACTAATGACAACATAAAGTTTTTAAAAAGTATCTGATACAAAGAAGGTGCTTAATATATATTGGTTGAAGGAATGAATAGATGAATGGATAAAGAATAAAGGAAAGAATAAAACTGTGGGAGTTGTTTATTGATTTGCCATTGTTTGTGCATCATACAGTAGTAGAGATAGATCTAGACTCCAGACTGCTGACTTCCTACCCTTACTCACTATCAATGAAAGATAAAGGTAACTGAAAATCCATAATAATTGCCCAGTGAAGGAGAATGTAAATGGGGTAATAGAGGTAACGAAAGTTCATACTTTGAAGAATATATGATTTGAACTTTAATTAATTTAAATTATCTAGTAACATTTATCTACAAAATTTCCTATGAAAAGTAACTTAATTTACTTTATTCATTTATCTAGTAACATTTCCTATTAAAAGTAAATTGTCCTAAGCCCAAAGGACAATGAGAAGCCAGTGATGAATAGTTTGCATAACTGGGGTATGGAGATTAGATCACTAACATATCAATATCCTCGTAAGACCTTTAACATTAAAAATATTTTTAAAGGATTATGAAAATTCTCACACTCCCTTTTATATCTGCTGAGATGACTATATTACTTTATGGGATCTTGGTCAAGAAAACAATAATACAAAGTGACCCTTAGGGACTGGGGCTACAGCTTAGTGGGTAAGAGTGCTTGCTCACATGCACAAAAGAAAAAAAGAAAGAAAGTGACCCTTAGGCTGGGTACAATGGTACATGTCCATAATCCCAGTCACTTGGGAGGTTAGACTGGAGGATGGCAAGTTGGAGGCCAGTCTCAGTAATTTAGCGAGGCCCTAAGCAACTTAGCAAGATCCTGTCACAAAATCAAAAACAAAACAAAACAAAAAAAGGCTGAGGATGTAGCTTAGTGGTAAAGCTCCCCTTGGTTCAATCTCCAGTTCCAAAACAAAAACAAAAAAGTGACCCTTAGAAATGTATTGTGCTGCTGCTGTCACGTGTCTGGACAATGATGGACAGAGTTTGCTGTTTTACTAGGAAGTATCTTTCTAATGGGTACATGTAGCTCAGTGGTAGAGCACATGTTTAGCATGTATGAGATCCTGGGTTCAACACAGCATGTCCAGAAAAGGGGGGGAGAGAGAGAGAGAGACCCCACACTCACATAAGAAAAAAAAACAAATAAATAAAAGGTCACATAGATCAGTGAGTCCTGAATTTTAGAGTCCATTATAATGATCTGAGGAGCTTTGGAAAAGGTTAATTCAAACACCAAGTAATCCTGATGCAGATGGTCATGTTCTAAGAATTGTGGCTACAATGAACTAGAATGATCATTTAAAGATCACAGATCAGGGTTAGACACTGGAAATATGGACTGGTAAACTCAAATCTTCCAAAATTCCTTAGGTGATTCTTAATTATTTATTCAAAACATTAGCTAATACTTTGCACTATATGCACCTATTTGTTTGTGTGTTTCTTTTCTCTGTGCTTCTCTACAAGAGTTTAAACTCCTTAAATTTAAGGACAACATTGGTTTTGTTCAGCAATGTAAACCAAGCACCTAGTGTGGATACTCAGTAAGTACTTGATTGAATGAGTGATTCACTATCCATCTCTAATTGGCAGATACTGGAGAAAATTTGGCTCAAACTATCCCACTTTCAAACTTATAATCGGGAATGAAACAGCTGTAAATTTGGGAGTGGGAAGAAAGCTTTCCAATGTCTTCTGGGAAGAGAGGAAGAATTTGTTTTTCTACCCTATGCCCTCCATCTTTCATATTAATGCAATGGATTATCTCTTCTTAGAGTAATTCTACTCTCATTTCCTGTGAACTTAGAAGAGGCTGAGAAGCTGGGCATGGTGGTACATGCCTATAATTCCAGTTGCTCAAAAGGGTGAGGCAGAAGGATCACACATTTGAGGCCAGCCTCTACAATATTGGTGGATCCCATCTAAAAAAAAAAAAAGACTGGGGATGTAGCTCAGTGGTGGAGCATCTCTGGCTTGAATTCTAGTACTAGAAAAAAAAAGACGCTGAGAATTTTTTTGTAAACTGTTATGTCAATTTTGATTTATTTGCATGCACATTTTCTGTAAGTATGCCTTTCTACACTCAAGTATATGCTCATATGTAAATATTCATAGCCATGTTCAGATTAATGTACTGGGACATGATAAATGTGTTTAGCCACTTAATTTTTCTGTCAACCGTCTGATCACATCTGTGATGTGACTGAATTCTTACTATGGGTTGTGCAATCCCATTTATGGGTGTAGTACATGTGTTTGTGATTTTGTTGATTGTCATGGTCAGAAAGCTATATCTGGGGGATGGCAGAGCACTTGCCTGGGATGTGTGAGGAACTGGGTTTGATCCTCAGCACCACATTAAAAGAAAAATAAATAAAATAAAGTTAAATTTAAAAAGCTTCATTTGTTCAGAAATTCAAGGGGATACTGGCAATGTCTTTTTATTGCTACTGCTAGAAAATTATATTATACATTTAGTTTGCTTATTTAAAAAATTCCAAATGTTACATGATAAACTAAATAATCTTGAGCATTATGAATATTTATATCATATTGTTTCTATCATAAAATTTGTGATTGATAAGATTTTTTTTGTATTTAAAACTTCAGATAGTTCATTAAATACAGATAAAATGAGGGTCAAAGACTGTTCAACATATTTGTGGGAAAGTAAGTAGTGCTATATTCTAAATGGGAAAAAGAAAATAAGTTTTCATTTTCTACCTTGTACCTCTAATATATGTGTATATTGGTTTGTGTGCTTATTTTGCAATTTAACATACAAAATGAATTTCATAAGTAAAGATGCAAAGTCTATTTATCTACTTTCCTATCTATCTTTGTCTATCTATTGATCATGTATCCTATTATAATGAATTCCCATATAATAAAAATTATTTTTGCTACAATGAAGTGGTTAATTCAAGTATTGCCTAACCTATATTTTTCAATGGCTGGGACTTGGAAATCTTGTTGACATTGTAAAATATTTCTCTGTAATGGTATTCTTGGACCTTATTTCCTTTAGACATTTGATTTAATACTTATAGAGGCCCATATAACTAAATATATCCATATGACAGGGAAGTATTTGCATATAAAACTCATTATTAAGACAATAGAATGGTAGAAAGAGTTAGGCCTTGGAAGGACATAGATATGAATATTCTTATTTAGACTGATTGTGGTACTTTTTTTAAAGTATTTTTTTAGTTGTAGGTGGACACAATGTCGTTATTTTTATTTATTTATTTTTATGTGGTGATGAGGATGGAACCCAGTGCCTCACTCACACTAGGTGAGCACTATACTATTGAGCCACAACCCCAGCCCCTGATTGTGGAAGTTTTTGATACCACAAGGTTTTTGATTATCCTGAAGAAGAAGAGCAGTGGGATGGGCTCTTTGTCCCTAGATAATTTTTAAAAGGGACAGACATCTAACTACATGTACTATATAATATTTTATATCCTAATATGACTGAAGACAAAAAAATGAAGTTCTCTCACCTACAGTATCTTTAACAATAAATGAAATAAGTCATCTTATGCTAAAGGTAGCCAAGATACAAACAATTAAGTGTGCAAACCTAGCTAAGCATTGCTTGAAAGATGTGTTAAGGACTTGCAGATAAACATAAAAACTTGATAGGAACTAAACAAAATCCTTAGAATGCTAAATATAGAATTTTACAATAATAGTAAGCAATATTTACATGTTATTTACTATGTGCCCGGCACTGTTCTAGGTGATTTATTTATCATATTGCTTACTCCTCATATCAAGTGAGGTACATACTATTATCATTCCCATCATACAGATGAGGAATCTTTAGTGTACCTGAGCCATTGGAAAAGAGACAAAGTTCTTCTCTCCTTTCTTCTTATCAATATTGTCTTTGGTCATGAGTACATTAGTAATACTTCCTTTTGTGGCCTTTATGGTGTCTGCGCTCTACTTAAACCTACTTTTCAAGTTCTTAGAGGTCTCTGCCTTGTCTTTTTTTAAAACCCAAATACTTAATATCACTTCTACCTGGGCATAGTGGTGCATGCCCGTAATCCTAGTGACTCAGGAGGCTGAGGCAAGAGGATCACAAGTTGAAGACCAACATCAGCAACTTAGCAAGCCTGCCTCAAAATACAAAATAAAAAGAGCTGAGTATGTAACTCAGTGGCAAAGCACCCCTGGGTTAACTCCTTAGTACCCACCCCTTTAAAAAAAAATTCTAATTATTGGTAATTATCCTTTCTGAGAAAGCATGGAACAGATTAACCTTCCTTCAAAAATCAATTCCTCTAACTGGTATATATCTAAAGAAAGCAAAATCAGTACATCAAAAGAACATCTATACTCCATGTTCACTAGTACTATTCACAATAGTCAAGAAATGGAAACAGCCCAAGTGTCCATCAAGTGATGACTAGATAAAGAAAATGTGGCTCATATACACAATGGAATATTACTTAATGAATCATAAAAAGAATGAAATCCTGTCATTTGCAACAATGTGGATGTAACTGGAGATCATCATGTTAAATGAAAGAAGCCAAGCCTGGAAAGACAAGTACTGCAGTATTTCACTTATATGTAGAATCTTAAAAAGTGGATCTCATAGAAGTTGAGAGAGTAGAATGGTGGTTACCAGAGTCTGGGGAGAGTTGGAGGTGGGGATGGAGAAAATTGATCAATGTATACTAAGTTACTGTTAGATAAGAGCAAGAAGTTCTAATAGGTGAGTTATTACACAATAGGGTCACTAAAGGTGACAAGAATATACCATAATTTCAAAAAACTGGAAGAAAAAATGTTAAACATTTTCCTCATAATGAAATAATAAATGTCTGAGAACATGGATGGTACTTAACTTGATCTAAACATTAAGCAATACATATAAATATTGAAACATTGCAAAGTACTCCATTAACATGAACAATTTTTATGCTTTTATTTATTAAAAATAAGTTTGATTTTTTAAAAAGATGAGCAAAACATACCCAAAGAAATTGGGAGGACAAAAAACAAGACCAAAACCAATAAAGAATCAGCTGAGAAATAATTAACAACACTTCGAAAGTTTTCCCTTCCAAAGAGACACTGAAACCCTGGGAAGATCTGACTCAACATTTTATAAGGGATACGCCTTAAGTTAATGAGAGCTCTGGAATATTCTCCTCCTTGTAAGTATAAGTATGGTAAAACATGAATCATAAACCTCTTATACAATAAAATAACAACTACATGAAATTGTTGAAGTTCTGTGACACAATTGAAAGCCCCAGTGATCTTCCATTTTAGTTGATACAAAAGAGTGATTAAGTGATCTCAAAATCTTTTCTTCAAAATTCTCCTTGGGCTAAAAGTGTGCAGCAAACAATTTCCTTCTGAAATGCTACCAGTAAGACAGAGGTGTCAGCTTTCTTGAGAATTGTAATTTTTCTAATGGTTCTTCCAGGAAACAACTATGGCCAGTTGTTTTTTGGCGCTGGGGATCAAACTGAGGGCCTTGTGCATGCGAGGCAAGCACTCTACCAACTGAGCTATATCCCCAACATATCCGTGTACTTTTGAGAAGACTAACATTGATAAAGTTGCTGCCTTCCGGAAGAGAAGTTAAAGAAGAAAGTTGAAAATTTGAATTTGAGATATAATGATGTCATTTTCAAAATATGTGTTTCACTTGGTCTTAATCTATACCTCATTTCCTCTGACTTTGAAAAGTTTACATTGATGAAGGGTAAAAAAAATCATTAGAATCCAAAATGCATGTGGTATTATGTTGTTTGTAGATATGGTATCAATTTTCTGACTCTCTAAATTCTTAGTAAAACTCAAAATATATAGAAAAATGTATATCCTGGGGAATATAGTTAATATATTATTTTTAATATACTTCAAATTTTCAATATATTTCATTAACATAGTTAATATATTATTTTCAGATTTCAAATTTAGCTTTTATTTTTTTTATTTCTTCATGAAAAGAAAACCCAGCTTTGAATCTTTAGAAAAAGGTAATCCACTTAGACCAAAATTAAATGGCCATTTTATATCTTTCCATATTAATTTTATTCAATCTCTTGTACTTCAGATGAAGTCTCCCAAATATTTAAAAACTTTTAATTCATATTTTTTCTTATCCAACATATAAGTATTCTTGACCTCTTAAATTGTAAAGACTTTCTATGACCAAAATTTTCATGACCTATTTGTGACCCTCTTCTATGTTCTACTATCTTCCTAAAACTTTAAAACACAATTCTGAGAGAAATTTCTCTGTGTGTATAAATTGATGCAGTGTGTTTATTTATTGGCATTCATGAAATTTTGGGAAGTCCTTTCAACTTCATTGGTGGGTTTTGATTGTATGGGCTCATGTGGGGGATCAGGTCCAAGGATAGATTATTCATTCTCCTTAGGGATATAGTACCACCCAGAAGAAGATTCTTTGGGTCTTTGAATTTGGGAATTCTCTGCTGTCCAGAAGTGAGAGAGTAATACAAATGCATGCCCAAAACAGTATTTTTTGCAGATATAGGAAATTCCAGTGACTGTCATCATTTCTATTCCATTTGGTTAGTGTTTATGTTTTGGGCCATAATTATTCATAAAATAAAAACCAGGATAAAAAAGCAAACAAAACTGTTTTTTCACCAAAAAAACCCAGTTCATATTTAGTGAGAAAGCTAAAGAGAAGTAGACTGTTATACTAAGCTAAGTGCTTTCAGGTCAATAGGGCTCAGAACTTTAAGATAACTATTAGGGGGGCTGGGGTTGGGGCTCAGAGGTAGAGCACTTGCCTAGCACGTGCGAGGCCCTAGGTTCAATCCTCAGCACCACATAAAAATAAATAAATAAAGGTATTGTGTCCAACTACAACTAAAAAATGACTATAAAAAAAGAGAACTGTTAGGTAGAATAATAGAAAATTGCTAATGTTCAACTGCATTGACCTATAAAAATGTCAATTTCTATCTAATTTTATTCCTTTCCTCCAGAACAAATTTAAGAAAGGTAGCAGAAGGGCTGGGGTTGTGGCTCACTGGTAGAGTGTGCTCCTTGCATGTGTGAAACACTGGGTTTAATCCTCAGCACCACATAAAAATAAATAAAGGTTAAGGTATATATATAAAAGGTAGCAGGGCTGGGGATGTGGCTCAAGCGGTAGTGCGCTCGCCTGGCATGCGTGAGGCCTGGATTCGATCCTTAGCACCACATACAAACAAAGATGTTGTGTCTGCCGAAAACTAGAAAATAAAGATATTAAAAAATTCTCTCTCTCTCTCTCTCTTAAATATATATATATATATATATATATATATATATATATATATATATATATATATATATATATATATAAAAGGTAGCACAGTATAATAGCTAAAGGCTTTAGCATTAGATTGCTTGGAAGCAACCCTACCACTGCCACTTAAAAATCTGTCATTTTGACTTAAGAGTTGCCCTTTATACCTCAGTTTCCTCATCTGTCGAATATTCAATTGTATTTTACTAAATGCATCAACTTAAATATTTTTTACAATTGCTTATACAATTTAGTTGGGGTAATCACTAGCAATATGGCTACAAATAATTCTGTTATTTGTATCTTGGTATCTGAGTGTAAGTCTTTCTCTAGGCTATATGCCCAAGAATTTCTGGATTATTGGGTACATACTTTTCTAACATTACTTGCTTTTCAATATAGTTGTATTAATTTACATTTCCTCAGGAAGTATATGAATTCCTCTTACTTCCCATACTTGCCAACCAAAGTATTGCCACACTTTATTTTTTTGTCAATCTGGTAAGTATTAACTGGTATTTAATTGTGGTTTTAATTTCTCTGATTATTAAGAAGTTTGAGCACTTTTACAAATATTTATTGACCATTTGGATTTCTTTTATGAAGTAGCTCTTCAAGTCTTTTGTCCTTTTCCCAATTATATTCTTTACTATTTCCTTAGGAATCAGCCTTTTTTATTTACTCTGGTGACTAGTGGTGTGTTGTACAATAAATATGTGGTTTATCATTTGATTCTGTCAGATGGCACAGTTTATATATTTCCCTATGTTTATTGGGGTATAGTTTCCATAAAATATTTACTTTAGGGTGTCTTATTTTAATGTAGTTAGAGTCAGTGTTATAATTACTGCTTTCTGTGACTCATTTACTAAATCCTTTTACTATAATATTATAAAATATTCTTCTATATAATTTTCTGAAATCTGAATAATTTTTCATTACACATTTAGGGTTTTAAGGAAACTCTCATTTTGTGTGTGGTATGAGGGAGTGGTCTGATGTTAGTTTTACATATTGATACCTAGTTTTTCTGGCATCACTTATGAAAAACTCCATCCTTTTCATATCGATCTGAAAATAAAGCTATGTTCTCTACTAAGTTTACATTTTTTTTAACATGGATCTGGATACCTGTATTTTTTTTTTCTGATCCTTGACTATTTTGCTATTGCTCTACCAATATCAGTTCTAGGTTTATAGTATGTCTTGATTTCTGGTTAAAACAAATCCTTTTATCTTGTTCTTTTAGTTAATGTGTGTTTTGAGTATTGTAGTACTTTTGTATTGCCACATACCATCAGAGTCACAGTTGAGACTTTGATTACCATTATGCTCCAACTATGAATCAATTTAGAATAACAGGAATCCTTGAAACAATAAAACTTGCCATCTGTAAGCACAGCATATGTTCCCACTTACTTAAGTCTTCTTTACTTGTTCAATAAAATTTGATGAGATTTTCCGGTCTTGCATAAGTTCTGTTAAAATTATTTTTAGGCACTCACTTCAAACTTTAATGCTATTGCAAATAGAATCATTTTAAATTCTATTTTTCTTACTTTAATTATTTATTAAAATTCAATGAATTTTATAAGTTTATTTTGCATTTGGAAAATTTGCTACATGTCCTGATTAAATGTCATAATTTCTCTGTAGATAAGTTTTGGTTTTCATATAACTAATATATCACATGTGTTTGGTTTGTTTGTTTGTTTGTTTTTGTACTGGGGATTGAACTCAGGGCTGCTGTACCACTGAGCTTTTTATTTTTTATTTTGAGACAGGGTCTCACTAAATTGCTGAGGCTGTCCTCACACTTGTAATCCTTCCTCCTCAGTCTCCCAATTTGCTGGCATCACAGGCCTGCACCACTGCACCAGACTCACCTGTGAATTTAACACTACTTTTTTCTTTTCAATCTCTATGCCTATGTATGTGTGTATGTATCTCTCTAAATGTATTTCTCTCTCTCTTTACCTAATTCCATTGACTAAGGCAATCACTAGTATAATATTGAAGAGCCAAAGTCCTTACCGATAACCAATCGCAATAAGAAAGGTTTCATTATTATCCCATTAATATGACACTGGCTGCTTGCATTTTGAAGATGTCCTTTATTAGATTAATGAAATTTCCTTCCATTTCTGATTTGCTTAAATATTTAATCATGAGAAGATGTGGAATTTTATCAAATCCTTTTCTGTATCTATGGATCATTATTTGGTTTTTATTCTCTCATCTGCTAAAGTTGTGAAATCCATTAATTGACATTCTGATGTTAAACCAACTTTGCAAACTGAACTTGATTGTGATGTATTTTTCTATTAATATATAGCTTCATTTTATTTTATGAATTAAGTTGTTGAGGCTGGCCTCCAATTTGAGATCCTCCTGCCTCTGCTTACCAAATTGCTGGAATTTCAGGTGTATATGACTGTATCCGGCAATTTGTCTAATTTTTGATACAAAACTATTTATCTTTTTGTTATATTTTTTAAGTTTCTGTAGCATTTGCAGTGACATCCTTCTTTTATTCCTGATATTTCTCATACTTTCTCTTTTAAGCTTTGCTCATTAATTTTCAGCATTTTTTTTAATGACATGAGTTTTGTCTATTTTATTTTAAATACTTTGGATTCATCTCACAAATTTTGATATCATATATTTTATGTTCAGTTTATAATATTTTTCTAATTTTCAATATGATTTTTAATCTACATATAATTTCAAAGTGTTTATTAACACACTTTTCTAGTGATTTTATGTGGAGTTCTGTGTTTGGGATTGAGGTCCTATAGCTTAATGCTGTGGCGTGCTTGGTGGCTAGGAAGTTTCTGTGCAAAGACAGAATGCCTGGCTTCTGGGAAAACTGTGCAAAGACACAGGATGCCTGGCTGCTGTGGCAATACCCTGCATGAGGAGGCTGTGTGTTAGAGTCTTATTAGCCTCAACCTTGATGACCCACAAGTATTCAGTGAACTGCCACTGGCGAACGTGTTGTAGCCTGTGAATTTATTGTGATTCAATAAATCGTGAAATTGTGGAAAAACACAAACATGTTTCATCAATGTTAATGACAGCTTGCTCCTGACATTGAGACTTTCAAAATGATTATTAAAGACTAGTGGAAGGAGGCTGGGTGCAGTGGCTCACACTGGTAATCCTAGCAACTTGGGAGGCTGAGGAAGAAGGATCACAAGTTTGAGGCCAGCCTCAGCAATTTAGTGAGATCCTATCTTAAAAAAAAAAAAAATCAAAAGAGCTGAGGATATAGCTCAGTGGTAAAGTGCCCCTGAGTTCAGGGTAATTAAAAAAAAAAGTAGAGGAAGAGGATAGAGAAAGAGGGAGGAGGAGAAGAAGGGAGAGGGCATGGAGAAGTACTAAGTTCTGGGGAATGAATCTACAAAGTTATGCTATGATCATGTATGAATATACCACAATGAATCCTGTTTATATATACAATTCTAAGGCACTAATTAAAATAATAATTATAGAAGGAAGATCAGTAAAGTAGAGCAAGAGGATGGGGGAGGGGAGAGTGGAAAGAAAGTGAAGGAACTAGGGAATGAGATCGTTCAAATTATGTTATGTGCATGTACAAATATGGCATAATGAATCCCCACTACTCTATATAATTATAATGTACATATGATGTACATTTTTAAAAATTTAAAGGAAGATACATTAAGCAGTCAATTTTCATTAATATTCCATGTATGTTAAAAAATAATTAGTGTTCTGAATCTGGGTGGCATATATAAATATTTCAAATATATATTATATATTAACATTTCAAAATATTTCATATATATTATATTTTGAAACTCAGATTTCTGTCTTACTTGTTCAATCCATTAGTGAAACTGTTTCTATATTCCTGTCAAATTTTACTTTAAATATTTTGTGGTCATGCTATTAGCAGAGTCTGAAAAGACTATTTTTTTTTAATTCACTAAGGTGCATTCAAATTTTAAATTCCACATATTTTTGGTGAATAAAACCTTGTATTACTATAAAGTAAATACCTGAATCTCTAATAATATCCTTTTACACTCTTAGCTTTTTTATCTATTTATCTTTTTTTTAGTTGTTACTTGTGTGGTATACCTTTTTCTATACTTTCAATTTTAATATTTATATATCCTTATGGTTTAGATGTATTTTCCGATAGATAGCATAGACTTGGATTTCATTTATATTTTGTATTAACCCAGTTTGACAATCTTTACCTGAACTCTTAGACTATTGACATTTAAATCCACCATTGACATGTAAATAGTGATTTATTTGCCTGTTTAGCCACGACCTTACTTAATGCATTCAGTTATTCAGCTTATTTTTTTGTTTCCTTTTTTGATCTTTTTAAAAGAGTGATCATTTTTAATATCTCAATTTTTCAGTCTACCTCCCTTTCAAAGTTATACACATTTTTGTCTCTCATTTTGCTGATAACCATATAAATTATTTTTTTAAACAAAGTCCAAAGTTAATAGCACCTTTATTCTTCTCTTGGACAATGCAGTGTATTTGTGACATCTATATTCCATATTTTTGCCTTTTTAAATTTTATATATATATATTGGGGATTGAACCCAGGGGCACTTAACCACTGAACCACATTCTTTCCTGTTTTTTTTTTTTTATTTTGAGACAAGTTCTCATTAAGTTGCTTATGGCCTCACTAAGTTGCTGAGGCTGGCTTTGAACTTGCAATCTGCCTGAATCTAGGGAATTTTTATACAACTATTCCTGGCAGAAATTTTTAGTCTTGTCTTTTTTTTTAACTTCATAGATTTCATAGATATTGATCATAGTTATAATTCTGATGATTAGAAGAATATCTGAAGCTTTATCAGGTGAGTTTTGTTGTTGTTGTTGTTCTTCTGATTCTATCCTTCATAACTTGAATTTGTGTGTGCCTAGTTGTTGCTGTTACTATTCTACAATGAATTACTTATTCTCTTTGAAAAATTATATCTGGAGTGAGAGTGCTTTTCAGAGTATATTTGCATTAGATTC
Organism: Marmota monax; assembly: GCF_021218885.2. Lineage (NCBI taxonomy): Eukaryota > Metazoa > Chordata > Mammalia > Rodentia > Sciuridae > Marmota > Marmota monax. The sequence continues at coordinate 12,616,226 of NW_026694552.1, read as the reverse complement.
TTTCAGAGCCTTAGGGGTATAAATTCCAAGAATATTATCAACCAAATTTATAGCTTCAACTTTCTGGACAATTCAGTTGATGTGAATCTGGACCACAAATCACTGTGAGTTCTGGTTTGTGCTTAAAAATGATCAGGAATAAGTTCCCCTGACAACTCAAGTCAAAGGTACCTTTTCTGATAGACCCTGAAGTGAGGTTGTGGCTTGAGTTAATGGTTGGTTAGGGTATATAGTTCTTTACCATGCTAGCTTAATGAGTGATGATTTCCATTTGAATTCTTGTCTACATATTTTCAAATTCCCTTATTTAGTAAATTTCAATAGTGCAAAAGCTGTTTCAATCCTGAACTACCTATATCTGGGTTCCATCTTTGACCTATCTTTTGCCCTTACTATCTTAACATCTTACTGTCTTAACATCTTATCTATATAAGCATATATGTATGTGTGTGTACACACATACATATATTATTATACACACATAGATAATGCATATGAATCACAAACACACATAAATATTCAATATACTTGATATTGTTGCTCAAAAAATAGTTTGCCACATTTCAGAAAACTGAAATCATTACCAAATAAACTTATACAATATCTTCTTATACCTAATGTCTCCAATTTTTTACAAATAAATTGACTTCCAACAAAAGAAATCCTGGCCTTGAAATGCAGAGTAATCAAAATGGAGGGATTTTTGTTTTGTTTTGTTTTGGGTGAGTGGGGGGGTGGGAGTTGGTACTGGGGATTGAACCCAGGGGTGCCTAACCTTTGAGCCACAACTCCACCCCTTTTTTATATAGAGAGATAGGGTGTCACTGAATTGCTCAGTATCTAAGTTGCTGAGGCTGGCTTTGAACTCTCACTCTTCCTGCCTTAGCCTCCCAAGATGCTGGGTGACAGGAGTGTGCCACTACACCTTGCTGGGGTTTTTATTTGAAATAGCTACTAGTCTTAACTATAAAAACACCCCCACTAGTCTTCTAAAGTAGTGATGTGAATGTGAATGAGCTCAGGGCTCCCCTGTCCATGTGAGACAATTATCCTGTTTAAAGAATTTTTACTTAAAATAAATAACTGGATTAGAGGTATTATATGCAAAACATCAGCACTGATCAACAGGAGTTTAGCTCTGCCTCCACCCTGAAAGACAGGAAAAAAATTGCTTCTATGGTTCTAATGACTGTAGGAAAGCGGGGGAGATGACTTGTTTTAGTACTTGCTCTGCCATATACTAACTGTAAGTTTATGATTTGGTTTTCCTTCTTGACAGTTCAAGAAAATTTCTTATTTATCTACTTTACAGGGTTGTTTGAGGTTAAACTGAAATAATGTGTATAGAATGATTCAACTACCTAAAGAATCAACTACAGTTTTCCACGGATAACATAGTTCTATCACCTGTGTGTCTGCTGTTCTAAGTCATCTTCTGAATTGAAAACCAGATACAGGTCTAAGCACTCATTTTTACCTCAAAGCCTCCTAAGAGACAACTGAAAAATGTTGCTGCACCAAGAGGCAATTTGATCTTTTGTCAAATGTTTTGCCTGTCAGTCTACAAGTAAGAACATGAGATTTATACACAGAACTCTGTTTCATCATTTAACCATACCTAGTCTCCATTTCTTTTGAGTCTGAAAATGAGGCTGAAAAGATAGTAAAGGGAATCAAGACAGGAAGCACTACTAGCCTGGAATTTGAAGCATTCCTTTGCTAATCTGGAATAGCAAATTTTCTTGACTCAACAGAACAGCTCTTTATTTATTTATGTCCCAGATAATTAGTCATTGTCTCTTATGGAGGAGGGTGGGGCAGGGTAGTGGTGGAAGAGTGTAGGAGATGTCTGGGTAGCTCTGTTTTCAAAATGAAGGGCAGACATAAACTTTTCTAAAATAGCAAAATGACAGCAAAGACATACGTGAATGGGAAAATGAAGTATGTATAATCATTACCCTGTAAATCAAGGCATATATGTTGCATAGCAAAACATTAATCACATACTGTTCAGGAGATTGGAAGGCACTTCCATTTGCAAGTTGACTTATGGGATGTTTTCCTTGCTTTTTTATTTTTAAGTACTGATTTTCTTCTTTCTTTCTTATTTATTTATTTATTTGTTCATTCATTCATTCATTCATCCATCTCCATCCTTTTTATTTATTTATTTTTATTTTGAGACAGGGTCTAACTGAACTGCTGAGGCTAGCCTTGAACTTGTGATCCTTCTACATCAGTCTCTGAGTTGCTGGAATTATAAGTATGTACCTGACTTAAATACTGATTTTTTTCTTTATTGTTTTATGTCATTTAATTCATTGTTTAATTCATTGTTTGATTCTTAATTGTTTGATTCTCTTTTAATTCATCTAGAACACATTCTTAGAAATTGCTGCATGTGAACCAAAAAAAAAATTGCCTGATCATATTTATTTAGGACTTCTAAAATAACATTCTAGAAAAACCAATTCTTAGGAGTACTTCTGTTAATAAATTAAAATATGACACACATACTGTTATATATTTTATATGCATAACTTCTGCCTCTCAATGCCATGCCTATTAGATATTACTTCCCCATTTTATAAGTAAGAAAAATTTATATTTAGAAATAAAGGGTGATTTCTGCAAGTAAAGAAAAATACAATAATGTAACGATTTCAAACTATATCCATCTAATACCAAATCCCATTTTCTACTGTACTACAGTACCTCAAAAAATAACACGGAGAGTTAGTGGTCTTTCATGCTTATTGATAGATGAAATGACAGATTAATTGACCTGGTACTGTCAATACATTCTATTTTCACTATTCAAAAGTCTTTTGGGGAAAGGAAAAAATACTAATTCCTACATTAACAAATAGTAATATCACTTTATTTCCTGCCAAATATTTCCTGTCACATAAACATGCATTATGCATTTCTATGGGAATTCATCATGTCTACTAAAGAATGTAACAAAACCACTATTTGCCTCAAGGATTTTAGTTGTAACTGAACATTTTAGCTGTCCAGTAGCTATCATTAGTCAGCTGTTAAATTTAATCATTGCCAGTTTTGAAAATTCTTCAGAACTTATTAAAGACTGATGTTGAAATCAGATGTTTTACCTTAGTTAAAAAATTCAACACTATTGCAATCTATTGAAATTATTGGAATATTTTCCTAAAAGTGAATAAGTCACTTGGGGAACAGGGCTCTTGGGATTCACCTCTGTATTCTTCCAATTTACCTCTGTATTTCTCCTAACCATAAAGTGGGCATTCATTAAATATTTGGTGATCTAAAATACTGACACATAATCCAGGAAAGTCCCTTCAAAGGCCATTTACCTCTTAGAACCTACGAACTGCTCAGAGTGAGGCATATCTTAGAACATAAATAAAACTAACTGGACTAGAAATAAAGAACTATGAATGCAGAGAAAGGCAATCAAGAAAAATTTCAGGAAAAGTATGGGGAAAAGTCAACTCTTAGTACCTAGTTTCTATATTTCTTAATTTTAATTAATAGGATAGAGCTTAATCATAATTAATAGGGAATAGAGTGCTTGTAAGGGCCTTGGTACATTTATTGGTCATTTTATTCTTGGTTATTTTATGTAGGTTTTGGTGTCATTTTTAATGCAGCAAAAGTTAGTTGAGGTAATATTTTAATCAATGTATTGGTAATTTTTATCATAATGTTTTGCTATCATTTTTCTATTCCATAATATTTGTCATGACATTTTAAACTATACTAAGTTTTCCCCACAAGACATAGATAACATTGTGTTAAGGATATATCTCTAAAAGTTAAAGATATAAGTATTACATTTTTTTATAAACTCTTGGTAGAAAGATGCAATCCTGAATGTATAAATATAAAAATTGGGTTTCTTTATTTCCCCTCAAAGTTGGGTTGGATTTATGAATATATTTAGCAAGTATGAAACAAACTATTTCTATGGTAATTTGGAAACTAGGAAAATGTTCCTATACTTTATTATAGTCATTTAAATGCTAGCATTGTGAGCCTTATTTTTATGGATTGACCATGGAGACAAGTTTTTCCTCTGAACCTCTTGACCACCGTTAGCATATAAACTTACATTATCAATCATCTTTTTATATAAATTTCTACCTCTAACTGACACACATAAATATACACACATGAACATATCTAATCACACTATAAACTCTATAGTAGGCAGGGTTAATACTAACACATTATGAAATATCACTATGTTGTCTTCAAAAAGCAGATACTATCTTTATATTGATTATGTCTTGACCCATGAGTTATAATAGTTTGGCAATAAGTTTTGAAGGATATTATTAGGATATCTGCATCTTGATGGCTTACTAGCTACTTTTGGGTCCATAAGTGTTAAAGATAGTAGAGTTTGGGCACAGGGTGGGGTGAGATGAGAGGCCTCTGAGTAAAATAAATGCTGTAATTTTATTTAAATATGCCTTTCAGAAATCATCTAGAAACCCAATCTAAGTGCACAGGGCAAAAATAATTTTGCTATTATCTGAGTTATTAATCAGTTTATAAAGAAAAATATTTAATTCCAGTCCCTGGATAGATTCTGTGGTTATCTAATTTGGCTAAATAAAAAGTATATAAATGAATATGCAATTGCAATTGCAGTTTTTGGTATGGACTTGTCATACTGTTAATCAAAAAGTGGCCTCTGAAATATTTGTTCTATATCAAAACTTTCATTGTTCATAAAAGATATGACTCTATATTATCTACAAAAGTGTCTGTTTTGAGATGATTTAAGAGTCCATGTTCCAATTTAAGCAAGATTACTCTAAAATTTTAACTTTTTGGAAAATTGACACATAAACTGTACATAGATATTCTGAAGCAGAAGACACTATTTTCCTTCAACATTCACAAAGCTATTCATTGAGATAGTTTCATTTATTAAAGTAGCTTATACTAACTACATAAACCAAGTGTTGCTTGGGATAGCAATGTTGTTTAATTTTAGGGATTAAGTGGGATGAAGGGTGATGTCTCTACATCACTAACATATAGCCTATACCAGTTTTAATTCATATTTAAGATTTGTTCCATAAAACAAGTTTTGGTGGCAAAGTGGGGAAGAGAAGTTCTTGGGTACCCGATTTTCAGGATAAGGAAAGCATTAAGGATAAGCTCAGTCACTGAAGATAATCTTTATTACATATACCTGCCAAAGGAAACCTTCTAATAATATTTTAGAAGCAAAAGCAATAGAAATTGTACAAGCATCTAATTTCATCTTCTCATTTGACAAATCAAAGCAGGCTCAAAGAAGCTGAATCATTCAACCTTGACACAGTTACTGGCAAAAGCTGGAAACATATATGTTCATATGTGTATATTTCTGTGTATTGGTTGGAGGTAGAAATTTATATAAAAAGATGATCTTTTGCCAGGCACAGTGCACACGCCTGTAATCCCAGCAGCTCAGGGGGCTGAGACAGGAGGATCATGAGTTCAAAGCCAGCCTCAGCAATGGCAAGGCTCTAAGCAACTCCGTGAGACCCTGTCTCTAAATAAAATACAAAATAGGGCTGGGGATGTGGCTCAGTGGTGGAGTGCTTCTGGGTTCAATCCTCAATACCAAAAAATAAAGATGATTTTTCTACTATCATTTAGTATTAACCAATGGAAAGAAAATGCAACATAGAGAAAGTTCACAAGACAAAGTAATCTGCCAAGGGTCTGGCATCCCAAAGTAAACCCAAGTTATATTATTGATGGCTTGTCCAAGAAATTTATATTGCAATCCCCCTCCCTAACTCTCTTCTCTGACCTGTACTTTTCAAAATTAATTTTTTCACAGTCCGCTTTTGCTTCTTCTCTTGGATGCCAGGCTAAACTGGAATAAACTGCCATTATTAGACAAGACATGAACAAGGTTGTTTTGTAAGTCAGAAACTGTAGTGATTTCCTTGGGACCTATAAACATGCACAGCTCTCCTTCACAATTAAAGTACTTCCTTGAGTTTGTGCTTCCTTCTAATGAAAGTTCCCACTTTGAGGGCCAGAATCAAACCTATCCAAAAATGGTTCCATAGAAAGCAAATACACACAATGGAGTTTTATTTTGCCATAAGGAAAAATGAAATTATGTCATTTACAGGAAAATGGAACTTGAGAATAGTATGTTAAGTGCAATAATCCAAACTCAGAAGGTCAAGGGTTATATGTTTTCTTTCATATGTGAAAGCTAGAGAGGAAATAGGAAAAGAAAATATGTGTATGTGTGTGGGGGGTTGGATCTCATGAAAATAGAAGGGAGATCAGTACAGAAAAGGAACTAGGGGGAGAGAGAAGGCAAGGGAAAGAGGATATACTGGGTAAAGATATTGGCCAACTTATATTGTGATGTATGAATATATAACAACAAATACCACCATTATGTACAACTATAATATACTAATAAAAACATGGAAAAATAAATAAAAACAAAATTTGCTCTCTAAATAAGTTCTTCAAGGATCTGTTAAATTTAGGAATGCTCTTCAAATTGAATTAGATTATAATTTGATTAATTTATTACTTTTCTGACAATGATGTGGAAATTATAGGCAGGCAAATACCAGGTAGGTAATTTTCCAAAATTTCTTAACCCTCTACTGTGGGGGTTGAGATAAGAAAGAAACATTAATTCCAGAGAAGTATATGTTATTTAAAATGACAGAAATATCTAGAAAATTGGTGAAGCAGATGTCTTAATAATTCTGAATAACACAATGAAATATCTGTTCCTAATAAGGCCATAGGCTGCAGGATTGAGTCAATCCTACTTTTTGGAGAGAGGAAGAATGATCTCTTGAAAGATAAGAAAATTAAATTACTAAGATTTGGAAGAATATAGGCAATTGCACTTTTTTCCCCCATAATTGACATTATTACTTGCCAAATGAATTTTGAAATTCAATCTTGATAAGGGGTTAAAGGAGCAACATTGAAGATAATAGAAACTTTTATCTTTGTATTTGGAATATGTCTTTCATATTTGTTCTTGATGAGTTGTCACAAAATTTTAAACAAAGTAAAGCAACCAGAGTTTAGAGCCAAGTAGAGGAAATACCATAGTACCTTTCTTTCTTTTTTAAAAAATATTTTTATTTTTTAGTTTTTGGCGGACACAACATCTTTGTTTGTATGTGGTGCTGAGGATCGAACCCGGGCTGCACACATGCCAGGCGAGGGCGCTACCACTTGAGCCACATCCCCAGCCCCCACCATAGTACCTTTCTTCTTCATCTGCTGACCTCAATAAGTGGGATTTATTAAAATTCTTCATGTGCATTAAAAGAACTAGTTTTGTCCAAAAAACGTGTACTATTTGTACTATTTTATTTTTCTAACTTTGTCCTGTAGCTTTAGATTGTATACTTTTACTGGCCTATCTTAAAGTTCACTGGCACTTATAACTGTTGTCTCTGGTTTTCTCTTAATTGCATTGAAAAAAAATATTTCAAAGAGAGAGAGAGAGAGAGAGAGAGAAATGTAATGTGTGAACCTTGCTTGAATCATAATTTAAGTGAAGCCACTTGTTGAGGTCCTTTGAGTCAATTCTGAAGTGAATACAGATTTGTTAGCGGATTATATTAAATAACCATTTTAAGTATATTAGATAGGATAATTGTATGGTATTGCATTTAAAATGTTGTTATAGAAAAATTGAAGTTGGATAAAGAAGTATTTACAAGAGCAAGGCTTCCAGGATGGCAGAGTGAGAACCTAAGCCTCAAAAAAGCAACAAAAATATTTGTAAAAGTAAAAAACCAACCATTTTAGAATTCCAGGAATTAATCAAAGACAGAAAAAATTCATTAAAAAAGCTCTTACGGAACATTGGTAAGAAAAGTGGGATTTGTACTATTTTAACTTGGGTCTATTTCTAAGCAATGGAGGACATTGGCCCTGAAAAGCTGGCAGCCAGTAGAGTGGGGGCTGACTTGTTTTGGGACTCTCACATAAAATCTCACCCCCAAAATGGTCTCAATATTTTGAAAATATCTACAGCAATTTCTTTAAAAATATCCTAGTCTTCCCAGAGCACTGGGCTATTTGACCTGACTCTGAGTTCAATTCCTTAGAAAAATCCTCAGGGTATTGTAGAAAACAGTATCAGTAGGCTGGATTTAGTAACACTGTAGTTGCCTAAGACTCTGAATTTAGTTGGAATGAAGGAGATGCTGGTTAAACATTTAAATGAAAACCTTGGTAACGGGAATAAGGCAAAAACATGAAGGAATTTTAAATGCTCCAATATATTCCAGGAAATCTAAAAGGCTACACACATGCATATGGACAAAAAGCTCAGAGAAGACACCAATAACTCATGTCTTACTGTCCTTGATGCTCTGCTCAAGTGGACAATAAAAGGTAAGACTGACTATAACCTCTGAAAGTTGACTTCTCATAAAAGTCCCATTGGAACAGAGTGCAACAAAAAGTGGCTTACAGCAGTGAATAAAATATCCTGAACAACCCCAAACTATGCTGATTCAGGGGGAACTCTTAACTATGCAAGCCTAAACATATAAACAAGAATTAAAGAAAAAAGCTAGGAGAATAGCAGCCAAGGAATACAGAACCTACAGAATTATTCTTGGAAGTTCACCAAAGTAAACAGCAAGGAGGTAAAAACGAACAAAAAATCCAGTAGCACAGTAGCAATAAGAAACACTGAGAGGAAAAGGATATCTGATTCCAAAGTCATTACAATATATTACTTTAAATGTCCAGCTGTCAACTGGACATTATAAGACAAACAAAGAAAGAGGAAATGAAAGCAGTTAATAGAAAGGTATGAGGGGGTGGTGTTGGACTTTGGACTTTTGGGCAAAATTTAAACCAACTAAATAAATGTGTTTCAAGAATTAAAGAAGACTGTATTTAAATAACTAAACTATGATGATGATGCTTTGCCAAATAAATAAATCAATAGAGATACAAATTAATATGATATTTAAAAAAAAATAAAAACAAGCCTGGTATGATGATGCACGCCTGTAATCCCAGCAGCTTGGGAGGCTGAGGCAGGAGGACCCTGAGCTCAAACCAGCCTCAGCAACTTAGTGAGGCCCTAGGCAACTCAGCAAGACCCTATCTCTAAATAAAGTATATTTTTAAAGACCTGGGGATGCGGCTCAGTGGTTAAGCACCCCTGGGTTCAATCTCTGGTACCAACAAAAATAAATAAATAAAATTTAAAAAAAATAAAAACAACTAAAAATGATAGAGTTGAAAAGTACAATGGTAAATTCATTAGATAGGCTTAATAGTAAATTTCAGTTGATGGAAGAAAGAACTAGAAGATGACCTGAAAAAGATTATATTATCTGAAGAACAGAAATAAAAAAAATTTAAAAAATAGAGCATCACAGTCCTGCAGGATACCTTCAAATGTATGCAAAATAGGAGTCCAGAAGGAAAATGACATAAAAAATTTTTAAAGAAATAATGGCTGAAAATTTCCCAAATTTTATGGAAAACATCAATTTTCATATAAAAAACTGAATGAGCATCACTTGGCATAAACTCAGAGATACATACTGAGACAATTAATAGTCAAAACAGTAAAAAGACATTGACAAAGAGCAAATTCTGCAAGAAGCAATAGATAAATGGCTCAATGTACTAGAGAACCCAAATAACATGAACAGTTGACTTCTGATGAGAAGCCATGAAGACCACAGGCTAATTAAGAAAATGGCCAATAGAAAAAAGATCTGTTAAGCAAGACTTCTATATCTTGAAAAATTATCCTTAAAAATGAAAGAGAAATGAAGACATTCCCAGATTTAAACAAACAAACATAAAATTTCTGATCAGCATACTTGACCTATAATATCTACTGAAGTGGCTGGAGTTGTGGCTGAGTGGTAGAACCCCCTCCTAGCATACATGAGGTAGTGGATTTGATCCTCAGCACCACATAAAAATAAAATAAAGATATCGTGTCCACCTAACACTAAAAAATAAATATAAAAAAATACCTACTGAAGCTGAAATCCCTAACATCAATGAAATGAAAGGCTAGATGACAACATGAATCTACAAGAATTAAACTTTTAGCCTCCTAAATGGTTTAAAAGACAGAATTTTATTTTAAAAGTTGCAAATTATTTTGTGTATCATAACATATAAAGATGTAATTTACATGACAAGAATATCACAAAGGAGGGGTAAAGAATGAAAGTATATTGGAGCAAAGTTTCTATTTACCAATGAAATTTGAGTATTAATCTTAAAATTGTTTTAAGGATGTATAGTTAGGGAGTGACTGCTAATTAGCTCAGGTTTCTCTTTAGAGTGATGAAAATGTTCTGGAATTTGATAATATAGGTTGCCTAAGTTGGTGAATGTACCAAAACCACAGAACAGTACACTTCAAAGGATGAATTTCACAGTGTATTAAGATTATATCTCAATTGTAAAACTAATAAAAATTAGTTGGGTGAACTGGTGCACACCTGTAATTCCAGCTACTAGGGAGGCTGATGCAGGACGATCAAAAGTTCAAGGCGAGCCTGGGTAACTTGATGAGACTGTATCAAAATTTTAAAAAGGGCTGGGAGGTAGCTCAGTGTTAGAATACCCCTGCCCTTAGATTCAATCCTCAGTTCAAAATGGGGGGGGGAGGGATATAAAAATTAAAAGATTTATATTGTAAACCACAGAGCAACCATTAACAACAAAAACATTAGAACTCCAACAAACAAATTTAAATTTTCCCAAGAAAATATCCCTATCATTTCCATTGAGTTGACAAATGTAAAAAAAATCATTAAGAATTTTCTGTGAGTAGTAGTAGATGGTCTTTCAAAATCCATAAAAATATTACTACAGTAGTAAGAAATTATGCAGAAAAAGAAGACTTTTTTTCCCCATGAATGTGTTATTCTTTATGGGAGGGGTTGGCTTCTTCTTTAAGGGGAAAAAATGTTTAAACTTCTTGTATAATTTTTACATATTAGCATACTGTTTTCAAGTTACCACCTGCACCTCTTTTGCCGGATTTTAAAATTACAGATAATAATACCTGTAACAAAAAACTGCTCTGCAGTTTTGATGAAAAATATAAAGACAAATATTAAATCTGAGCTATTGTTATTATTTGTGTGACACAGCCAGGCAGACTAGAGAAAGCAGAAGATTTCAAGTTGAATCTACTCCCCAGTTGTACAACCTGAATCTAGGTTTCCTCATCTGTAAAAGATGGATAATAACACCTGCCTTATGTAATTGTGTTAGGGTTAAATGCTTGGCATATAGCTAGAACCAAATATGTTTTGGCTATAAGTACTATGAATCTTATTGTTGTTATTGCAAAAAAAATAGCATACAATTTTTGTTCTCAAGGCCATAACTTTGCTCTAGTTTGTGCTGAATTAAAAAAAAAAACTCTAAGAAAGTAAGGTGACTCTAGGATTAACTTTGTTTTCTTAGTATTTTTCCTTCTTTTACTCTTATTTTTCCTATTAACTATCACTTTTGTATACATTTAAGCTATTTTTTTATGTAATTCCAACACATCTGGAAAAAACTGCAAGGGAACACCAAGTAGGTCTAGAAGTGTCACATAATGGCACATGTGATATCTTGTGAAATTTTCTGTATATTTTGAAGTATAAATTGGACAGTTCTGAATTGCTTTGTTTTAATATTTTGCATCAGACTTAAATACAGTCTGACTCACTACATTTATCCTTTTTTGTTCAGTTACTTATGTAACTAATGTAATGTTTGCTGATTCTGTGTAAAATAATATCATGACTTACTTAAAAAGAAACTTTAAGGAAGATAATTCACAGTAAACCCAAGCGAGTAATCTGTCATAGTATTGCAATGTAAAAAATTTATTTGTGAAATGGTGGTCTTCAAAAATTGCCTTAATATTTTTAAATGAAATAAATTTGAAGAAATATCCATTTAATTTTTCTACTTGACTTAAATGATAAGATGCTTATCTTACTTCACTGTATTTAAACCGATAAATTATGTTTATATTATATTATATTATATTTAATTCAAGATACTCTTCCAGATATTTGTTTTAGTACATGTGGAATGCATACTTTGTATTTTCATATGCATGATATCTGTCTGCTTGCATATATAGGCTTGGTTTCTTCTAACACTAAAAGTAATAATACAGTTATATGGAGAATTTATCATTACATAGAATAAATGTGTAGAGAATAAAAATTTAATAAAGACTTTACTTTCAATCTTTAGTATTCACAAATATCTGGGAAGTATATGCATATGTGTAGCATGAAAAATACACAACAAAATCTAGTCATTTATAAAAGGGAATCTAGTTCTTAGAGATAACCAATGAGCTGCCCCAAACCACAGTATTATATGGCATTATTTAAGAGTCATTTAATCAAAAAGATTTAGTTAAAACAGTATTCCTTCACCAACATTATACCTAAGGACTGTGAAAAGTCAAGTAGATATATAATTAACTTATTAATGTTTAGCTTTTACACAATTTTTCTACTAACAATATACCTTTTTATTTGTAACAAAACAAACTACACTACAATGTTTAGTGAAAATAATTTGTCCTCTTGATTTTTAATTCCAATTGCCCATCTAGAGAACACAGAGGTTCATTACCATGGTTTATATGTGCCACCCACTGGCCACATTCATGTATTCACAAAGATTGTAATCTCAGGTTTTGAGGAATTGAAAATTACAGACTTCCATTTCTCCCATCAGGAGAAACACTTCAAAGCACATAAAAAATTTATTTTCATTGTTCATATACCTTATATTTTGAATACACTTTCTGTTTGAAATTAAATACGTGAAAGTTAGCTACAGCTATGAGTTCAATAGTATATATTCCTCTTTTTCCACTCTACTTGTTACTAAAATAAAAAGTCCATAAATATTCTTTCTCCCTATAACTGTGAAGGGGATATTAAGCTGAAAGTGTATGAGATGGGCTTAAGCTAAATAGAAAAATAAGATGCTTAATTAATGTTAAATGCCTTTACTTTAATTGCCCTTTAAAAGTTCCCCCCCCCCTACTGAATTTAAAAGAGAAAATATGATTTTCATGAGCCTTTGTAATTCTTTTGGGTTCAAAAAATTATTTTAATGTAGAATAAAGTAAGTTCCTATTCTATACAACATAGCCTGACCTGCCTCTCCCATGTATACTCCAAATAGTAATTCAAAATATTTTTTCTGCTTCATTCTGAATAAAATCAAAATTCAGTTTATGTGATCCTACAATTACTTTGAGAACAGCAATATAGAATCTACAATGCCTTGGCTAATTTGCAATTGTATGTACTCCCATAAAGACTCCAAATAAGCTGAGTATGGTGGTGAGCACCTGTAATCCCAGGGGCTCTGGAGGCTGAGGCAGGAGGATCATGAGTTCAAAGCCAGCCTCAGCAAAAGTGAGGCTCTAAGCAACTCAGTGAGACCCTGTGTCTAAATAAAATACAAAATAGGACTGGGGATGTGGCTCAGTGGTTGAGTGACCTTGAGTTCAATCCCTGGTACCAAAAAAGAAAAAAAAAAAAAGACTCCAAATATCCCATCACGTGTAATAAAGAATAAAAATAGAGATAAATAGGCTGATAATTAAAAAATGCTATCTTTACTACCTATTTTATTAAATATTTCTCAGTGAGTAAAACTGGAAGAAAAAAAATCTTGTGCTCCATTTGTGTACAATATGTCAAAATGCATTCTACTGTCATGTATAACTAATTTGAACAAATTAAAAAAAAAAAAAAAACCCTCATTTAACCTTGTCTTGCTAATGATCAAGCATCAAGTCATGGAAAAACCAAGTTCATTAAGTGTATTTTGGGGATTTAGTGTTATGTAAACATTGGATGAGTGGTTTGTTTCTACTATATTTTGAATGCAGAAAATTTTATTTATTTGTTTGTTTGTTTTATTTACAGTACTGGAGGTTGAACCCAAGGACACTTTACCACTGTTTACCACTGTATTAAATCCCCAGCACCCCCCACACACAGGAAATAAAAGAATATATAATGTCTTTTCCCCTGTTGGGTAGAGTCTGCAGTGGAATGATTAAGAGTATTGATAGAAGGAAAGAGAATATTAGGAGAAGGCATTTCAACCAAAAAATTATGATTCACAAACGTAGATGTGTGGTGCTGGGAAATCAAAAGTATCTAACCTCATAAATTGGTTTGCAAGAGAAAAGGATGCTTTTGTTTAGTCACTAAAAATATTGAATGGCCAGATAAAGAGGCAAATGCTAAATATACAAGTACACAAGATTGACAAGATTGGGGCTGGAGTTGTAGCTCAGTGTCAGAGCACTTGCCTAGCACGTGTGAGGCACTGGGTTCGATCCCCAGCACCACATAAAAAAAATGGAATAAAAGTATTTTGTCCATCTACAACTATAAAGAAAATAAAAAAAGATTAACAAGGTCCCCATTAGCCCTTCAGAGGGCTGAGGACAGGAATTAAGGCCTCAGTACATAAACTCTAGATCAGTTCTATGGAATGTGTAATCCCTGATGAGATAAAGTGGAAAAAGAAAAAACAGCTGTTTTATAGAGAAACTTTGTGAAGGGGAAAGTGAACTTTTTTTTTTAATGTTTAGATTGCAAAGTGTGCCATAGTTATAGAGGGACTTTTCCTAATTTGTGCAAGAAAAGCATAGCTAACTACAAGAAAGAATGAAGCAAATGTAGCACCGTTGGTATCTTCAAGGTTTGTAGGTTTGGCAGCACCAGGTGACAGAACCCTGGAGCTGTAAGAAGCATTTTCATGGAAGTCACTGGTGGTGAAATGGCAGAGTATCAGCAGAGACCACAATGCCTGGTGGGAGACTGTGGATGCCCAACAGACGTGGCGGTACTCAACAGATGCCCAGCAATGATGATGAATACCCAGTGGCCGATGATGGAGGCCCAGTGGGAGATGATGGAGGCCCAGTGGCAGATAAAGGATTCCCAAAGGCAGATGATGAATGCCAATGGGATATGATGTATGATCAACAAATACTATGAATGATGGTGACAGTGGATACATATGTGCTCCATGAAAACCCAGAAAAGTTGCAACAGTGTGTGCTACAAATTAATTTATTCATGACCATGTGAGGTAATTTCTTAAGTACATAGTGGGAATTGGGTGTACTTTTCTATAGGGCTGTAAGACCTCTGCTAGCATATGGCAATTAGAAGGGGATCCATATCAAGGTTGTCTCTTTTGGGCTCACATCTGTGAGGCTTGTCATAAACTTAAATGCTTTTAGAGGCCAGGTAGATAATATCAACGAGTAAGACAGCTAGATATGAGAAAATGGGGAGAGGTGAAAAGCACAGCATAATTGGAATTCACACATTATTAAAAGAGATTCAAATTACACATTTTAAAAATTGTTGGCTAGGCCAAAACAAAAATCACTTGCAAGCAGAAGTCAGCCAAAAGGCAACTACTTGGTGATCTCATTTAATGAATAATAATCACCAATGTCCTAAAGCAGCTTACTATATCATTTATCTAGAAATGTGGTACTACCTTTATACAAATAAGAAAACTGTTTCACTCAGAGAATGAACTGTAGGTAGATAAATTTTAGAGATCTATAATATATATGAGAAGATTGTCTTCTGTAATTTGTTAGCCAATTCAAATAAATCAAGGGGATTCTATTTATCATGTTTTATTTTAATGAACTACATATGTTTTCAGAACATGTAAGACAATTTAGAATCCACTCAATGAGTTTTCATGTAATTCTTTAAAATCCTCAGGAATGACACTGAAAAATATGAGAGTAGATCCATACTTTTGATAATTATTCCCAAAATCACTTACCCAAATGTATTTCTATAGCCTGGCTTTTACATTATCTTTTACTAAAATGAGTAAATAAATCTCCTGTAAAATGGAGTTAGGTTTTAAAATAATTATTCAAAACAAATGAAGATAGCTAGGCTCAGTGCTGCATGCCTGTAATACTAGTGACATGAGAGACTGAGGCAGAGAGATCAAAAGTTTGAGGCCAGCTTCAGCAATTTAGCAAGGGTGCTGAGCAATTTTGGGAGACCCAATATCAAGATGAAAGGACTGGGGATATAGCTCAGTGGTTAAGTGCCCCTAGGTTCAATACCCAGCATGGGCGGGGGAGATAGATAGATAGATAGATAGATAAGAAGAATTAGCTTATAAGCATATATTATATTTTAATGTAATAATTAACTGCCAAAGATAATTCATTATTCATTATCTATCTATATGTATATGAAACACATAGTAATTTTGTAGGAGAAAGGGATGTGGCTACTTTAGAGGTTCCATGTTTTAATACAGTTCTTCCTTAAAAGAATGTTCTAGGGCTGGGTTGTGGCTCAGTGGTAGAGCACCTGCTTGGCATTTGTGAAGAATTGGGTTCAATCCTCAGCACCATACAAAAATAAATGTATTGTGTTCCTCTACAACTAAAAAAGTATTAAAAAAAGTTCTAAGTGTCATATCAAATGAAATAATTATAAAGAACAAGGGCTTTGGAATTTATTAGGTCTGTGCTTAAAAATTAGTTGTGCCATTGCAAGTTCTGAAGTCTTAGGCACATTATTTCCTTAAACATTAGTTTCTTCATCTTTAAAATATTTTTTTAAATAATAATAGGTATTATTTTATGAGGAGTAAATGAGTTAATACATGCAAACTCCTTCACAGAATATATGGGGAAATAGCATGTTCTCAATTAAGCCTAATATTATGAATGTGAAGATGAAATGTGGAGATTATAGTCTAGGGCTTTATAGAGTTACTAGTCAACAACTAGTAGTTTTCTCCATTTCCGGTCCTTGTATCCTTCTCAATTCCTATTAACATACTTAAACACTTGGTTAATTTTCTTGTACATACAGACCTATATCTTGGTAACAACAGACCCTTTAATAACTTTTACAGGAATTTTAGCTACCAGACTTAATTCTAATTATTAGATTTCTTGACGCAAGTGAACAAAAAAACTAGACCTAATATACTTACGTCTTCAAAAAATTCAAAATTTTAGTAATCATTACTACTAGCCCTAATTTAGAAAAATAAGCAAAACAACTATAAGGAATTTTAAAAATTGTGAAAAGAATTACATTGGCGATTCCTTGATTTAATTCAATAAAATGGCTATATATAAATTGTGTCATTTTCAAGTTGTGAAAGTCCTTCCTTTAAATAAGAAAAAAATAGCCAGGCATGGTGGCACACACCTGTAATCCTTGTGACTGGGGAGGCTGAGACAGGAGGATCAAAAGTTCAAAGCCAGCCTCAGCAATTTACTGAGACCTGTCTCAAAATAAAAAATGTATAGGGGTGAGCATATGGTTCAGAGGTTGAGTGCCCCTGGGTTCAATTGCCAGCATCAAAAAAAAAAAAAAACCTAAACTAGATAATGCATTTCCTCACTAAATAACCTAGAATCTACTTTTGTACACAGATGTTTGATTGCATGATTTGAATGCTAGTGGTGAAGTGAAAAACCTATTTCCCCCAAATCCCCAATGTGCCTACTTTGGTTGAGATCTGGCAAATAAATTACAGACAAGGCTACCTGAAAAGAAATCACAACTATCAGAGGGAGGACCTGGAGTGGTATAATTGCATTGTGGTAAATTAAATATATAGATATTAAAGCATCGAAATGCCCAGTGGCAAATATCATGCAATAATGCCTGGGTAGAGAATCAGAACTTCAAGAATTAATTCTCTGTACATGTATAAATTCATCCAATCACTTTAAAGGATACTCACATCAGGTGGCCCCAAATACTGGTAGGTGAAAATTATCCAAGAAAAGGGCTAACCTGTGGGAACTTGGCTGGAGAATCTTTCCTTTGGAGGATATCTATTTCATAATCATAGAAATTTGTCATAAAAATAATAATGATTCACAGTTTAAACCTGCAAAGCTATGTAGACCTACAAGTACATTATTTAAATAACTATAATTTTCTTTTTGCCTATTATTGTGGGAAGAGTATTTTTCCCAGTTGCTCCCACTCCTTATTTACAAAGTATATGTGCCTTTATGAAGTGTGCCACCCAGATCTTTGCTACTGTCCTGCCTCTACATCTCCAACTAGATTGTAAATTCCATGAAATAATGTCTTTATTTATTTATTTTTTACTGGGGCTTGAACCCAGGCTTGCTCTACCACTATGCAATATTCCCAGCCCTATTTTTATTTTTTATTTGGAGACAGTGTCTGGCTAAGTAGCTGAGGATGCCTTGAACCTGTGATCCTTTTGCCTCAGTCTTTCATGTCGCTGGGATTATAAGCATGCTTCCCATTATATCTATTTTCTGTTCTTGCTATATTTCATTGTCTTGCAGACACCTGAACTCACAATCCTCCTGCTTCAGCATCCCGAGCCACTGGGATTACAGGCGTGCGCCACTCACACCGGGCCAAAGATAATCTTCATCTGCACATAGGAACAGTTTCATTTTTTTATTTCTCCGTACCAATCTACATGCCTTTCTTCTTTTGCCTTATTAAAATAGCTAGAGTTTTCTATGCAGTATTGTGTAATAAGTGACAAGAGCAGATACCCTTGTTTTATTCTTTTTTTTAGTTTTATTTGCATATGATTTATATAAATAATTGTCATATTTGAGCTAAATTAAATTTATTGAAATGAATAGATAAAAATTGTATGTGGGATGTCATGTAATGTTTATACATTTATGCATCATGTAATATTTCAATCAGATTAAACACATTTATCTCCTCAAACATGTATCACTTTTTTCTCTCTTTTTATTTATTTATTTAGTTAGTTTTTGTGGTACTGGGGGTTAAACTTAGGGCATTCTACCATTAAGCTTTTGTTTTATTTTAATTTTTTAAATTTTGGGGTACCAGGGATTGAATTCAGGGGCACTCAACCACTGAGCCACATCCCCAGCCCTAGTTTGTATTTTATTTAGAGACAGGGTCTCACTGAGTTGCTTAAGGCCTCACTTTTGCTGAGTCCGGTTTTGAACTCACAATCTTCTTGCCTCAGGCTCCTGAGCCATTGGGATTACAGGCTTGTACCATTGTACCTGGCATGTATCACTTATTTAAGGTGAAAACATTAAAAATTATTTTCTCTAGTTTTTTTTTAAATGTACAGTATTTTATTGTTTTCTATAACCAACTTATTGTGCAATAGCAAACCAGTATTTCTTATGTCTATTTAACTGTATTATTCTGAATCTTAGGGGGAAAGCATAGAATCTTATACCTAGGTTCCACTATTTCCCCTGTTGTGGCCAGAAGAGCCAACCTGTCAATGGTTATGGATTTTCTTAATAAATCCCTGTTTTGATTTATTTTTGTTTATGCCTATTGGTGATCCTGAGTTATAGGCCTCTCCAGAACCCAGCCTAGGATAAATGGGAGATAACTAGAAAGTCCAGGGAAGCCACTATAGTATCATTCTTCAAGTACTGAGTTCCCTAGTAGGTCTACCTTTTTTTTAATTAATTTATGTTTTTACACTTTCAGCGTGCTTTATAATTGTCAAATTCCACATAGAAAATTTGGTTGTATTTAAATAAGGAGTAACAGGAAAACATAAACCTAATCTAGCTTGTATTTGTTTGTTTATTTGCTTGTTTGGGATTTTTTTAGTACTGGGGATTGAGCCCTGGAGTGCTCTACCACTGACCCATATCCTCAGCCCTTTTTATTTTTTATTTTGAGACATGGTCTCTCTAAGTTGCTGAGACTGACCTTGAACTTGTGATTCTCCTGCATCAGCCTCCAAAATTGCTGGGATTACTTATAACCATGCATCACCACTGTCTATGCCATGTATGTTTTAGTAGTTATCAAATATAACAAAGTTTTCTTAAAAGATGAGCCTAGAGTAATTGTACTATGGAACTTAGAGATAATTGAAATGATTTCTTGGTTTGCTAGAGCTGACTGTGGGTAAAGGAAACTAGAAATTTTGCCATGAGTGACAAAAGGAGAAGTTGCCAGGCTGGTAACTGAGGATGGGAATATTTGTGGTTGGATTTTGCTGGGGGAAGAATAGGGTGCTATTGGAACTTTCTTGTTAGCTACTTAAATACAGCTAATGTCCATAGGGCATTTTGCCAATCTGTATCCAGAAATAGAATTTAAATTATTATTTGTCAACTGTTCTGTGTTTATGATGTTCTTAGGTATATTATATCAGTCAATCAGTTATTGATTACGAGTCATGCAATTCTGGTGCTGTGGACCAGCGGGCATATACCCTCTATTTTGAGAAAGTTAAGCTTAGAAAGGGATGTGAGAGTGGCCTAGGAATGAAAAGAAAAACTTACTGGTCTAAGTAAAAATACTGGGATTTTCACAAATTACATAATGAATCTTCATATACATTTAGACATTCTTCTAAGTTGTGCATTTTAGCCTCTGTTGTACTAAAATAGGCATGTGCTAAGTCAGCCTAAGATATCAAATCCAGAGCTTTTCTGATTTAAATGCTTCATTTCATTTAAACTTATTCTTGGCCTAAATATCTAATATCTGAGAATCTCTGTATTATCATATTAAAAAGTGACTGAATTTCAGTAAATGTAATGTTATATGTTCTCTTGGATTAAGAATTTGATGAGCTGGGTGCAATGGTGCATGCCTGTAATCCCAGTGGCTCAGGAGGCTGAGGCAGGAGGATCATGAGTTCAAAGCCACCATTAGCAACTTAGTGAGGCGCTAAGCAAATCAGAGAGACCCTTTCTCTAAATAAAATATTAAAAGGTATGGGGATGTGACTCAGTGGTTATGTGCCCCTGAGGTCAATCCCCAATACCCATTCCCAGGTCTCTGTTTGACATCTCTTCAATTTAATGTTCCTCACCTCTTTGCAAGAAGTTCCCTTTCTTTATGAAAGTAGAGTTATTACCATAGCATATCATCCCTGAAGTTTGAAGTAATTGGTAGTTTTGAGGGAGAAATAAAAGTATAGTAATAGCCTAGCGATTATTATGGCAATAACAGTATTTTTAAACTAGAGACCTAAGGTCATCATCAAAATACACAACTGGAAAAAAAAAATCTTCATGTATTCACAAAGACAAAAATATTTTGAAGCATACTATGAACTAAATACCTCAAAGACACCCCAAGGCCTTAGACACCAATGTTTGAGGCACTGAGCCAATTCACAAAAGTACCTTCATTTCTGCCAGTACCTGGAAGCAAAATTTTAAACCATCAGACTTACCTTCTTGGCATTCTGGGGTATTGACTTCTAATTTTCTTTCAAATTAGCTTCCATCCATGTCCTTTTCTCTCCCAATAAACTCCCCCCCCACCTTTTTTTTTTTTTAATGGCAGTGCTAGGAGCCTGGTGCACATCAAGAGCAACGGCTTACCCACTGAGCTATATACTCCCAGACCCTGTCTTGACTTTTTAAAAGTAAACCATGAGTATCAAAATGGTATAATAAAAAAATGAGAATGATGAGTGTTAGAATCAGCTAGATCCAGGTTCAAATCCTAATTCTCCTATCAGCTGGTGTCTTCATGTAATGTTGAGCAAGTCAGAGCTGAATACTGTGTAAGCCTCATGAGACCAGGAATTCATTGTTATTCATTGTTATTATTTTGTATACCAGCCACAGTACCAGGAAGAGTGCTTGGTATACAGTAACCTAACTATGTGACCATCTATGAATTACTGAATAACTCCATTTCTCTGTTACATTATATGTAAACTAAGAATGATAACAGAATCCAATTTTTTTTATGGTTTGTGAGAACTAAATGATATACTCAACAAATATTATCTGTAATAATTGTAGCTTCTTGTAAAACTACATACACTTAATTATATGCTCTGCAACTTGCATAGAGAATTGCTTCTAGAGTGTGTCAGTGAGCTGAATAACAAATCTTTATATAATTAATTCACATAAATGGATATTGGGTATATATTTTAATTTCTTTAAAATGATGGAAATCAGAACACATTAAGCATGATACCTCAAGTATACACACAATGACAGGATAACAGGATGTGATATGAAAGCCAGAAATTATTTGAATAATAACAGGATAAATATTACAAATTCAGTGTTTTCAAGTAGTATTTAGCAGAGATGAAACTGTTTTGTTTTTTTTTAAGAGTCCATTATGAGTTGAAATGCACTGATTCTATACAATGATAACTCATATTTCTCTGCGGCTGAAGATGCCATTTAATCTGGATGAGACAAAGGAAAATGAAAAGAAGGGAAGGTGAAGGGAAGAGGAAAGACAGGAGAATGAATGGGACATTACTTTCTTAGCTTTGTATTTGAATACACAACCAGGGTAACTCCACATCATGTACAACCACAAGAGTGGGGTCCTAAGTAGAATAAGTTTTATTCTATGTATGTATAATTTGCCAAAATATATTCTACTGTCATGTATAACCAAAAAGAACAACAACAAAAATAGTTGCACTTACACATAGCTGCATAAACTCAGAAAAAAAAAAAAAAACACTTCAAGTTGCCACAAGAAAAATGAGTATTTTCTGGCCTCCTAAAACAATATGAAGTTTAAAAAATCCTGGCTTTCATGATATGTAACTTCAAACTTAAGGTCTGTTAAGTGTATGAGAATTGAATGGATTCATATTAATAATGCAACTTTAATCTGAAAATAGTAGTTCTGTGACTAAAAACATATATAATGAAATATCATGAAAAAGTAAGAGGTAGGTTGAGGTTGCATCCAATTTATTATGAAATTAAACTTAGGACCAGTGATATTTTTTTTCTTAAATAATGTATGATTTGCTATGCTTTTGGTTAATGACTATAAATGTTTTCTTTGACATTTTTATTTGGTATCTACAAATCCTTGGTGAAGTGTCAGTTCAGATCTCTTGCTCATTTTTTTATTAGGAGTTTATTTTTCTTGACTTTTGAGAGTTCTTTATCCATTCTATATAAAAATTCTCATTGGAAATGTTATCATTGAGTATTCTCTACCATTCTGTGTCTTTCCTTTCAATGACTCAAATTCAAAGAGGAGAAGTTTTTGATTTTGAGGAAGTTCAATTTAGCCATTATTTTTATGGTTCATAATTTTTGATGTCTTAGCTAAGTAAGAACTATTAGCCCAAACCTTATGTTGTGAGGATTTTATCCTGTTTTCTTCTAGAAGTTTAGTAGTTTGTATTTTATATTTATTTCTATATTCCATTTTGAGTTAATTTTCATAAGGTGTGAAAAACGAATTGAGATTCATTTTTTTAAACATATGAATGTCCAATATTTTAAGCAACATCTGTGAAAATGACTACTTTCCTCCATTGAAACAACTTTGCCAGATTCGGTCAATTTCTGAATCTTTTATTCTGATCCATTCATATATGCATTTACCTTTCCTAAATACCATTCTTTATGATTACTATAGCTTGACTATAAGTCCTCAAAGGAAGTATTATACATTTCTCAATTTTGCTTTCTTCAAAATTGTTTTGACTATCGTAATTCCTGTGCCTTTCCATATACACTTTAAAATCAACTTGTTGCTTTTTACAAAATAGTGCTAGTATTTTTATTGGAATTGTATTGAATCTACAGATCATTTGAGGGAGAATTGATGTCTTAAGAATATTTATTTTTCCAATTCACAATCAGGATATATTTCTCCATTTATTTGGATCTTCTTTTATTTCTTCAGTGTTTTGGAGTTTTCAGTGTATAACTCCATCACCTATTTTGGTAGATTCACACCTACTATTTGCATGGACTTTGATCATA
This sequence comes from Marmota monax, assembly GCF_021218885.2. NCBI lineage: Eukaryota > Metazoa > Chordata > Mammalia > Rodentia > Sciuridae > Marmota > Marmota monax. The sequence goes on along the minus strand of NW_026694552.1, from coordinate 12,592,444 downwards.
TTATAAATAGTGCCCTTTAATTTTGCCTTCCAATTTCCTTTGCTAGTTTATAGAAGTACAATTTGTGTATATGAGCTATGAGCTCTTATGACTTGCTAAACACTTATTAGTTATTCTAGTTATCTGAGAACACATTTTGCTGTCTTAACTTTTTTTTTTTTTTTGTAGGTGCGGGTACTGGGGATTGAACTCAGGGGCACTCAACCACTGAGCCACATCCCCAGCCCTATTTTGTATTTTATTTAGAGACAGGGTCTCATTGAGTTGTTTAGTGCCTCGTTTTTGCTGAGGCTGGCTTTTAACTCATGATCCTTCTGCCTCGGCCTCCCGAGCTGCTGGGGTTCCAGGCCGCACCACCATGCCCAGCTGTCCTAAAAGTTTTAATTTTTTTATGTTTACTTCTGTTTTTGCCATTGAGAATTTCCATATTTCCACTAATTTCTATTCATTACTACATGGAATATTGTTACAGTAGCTGCTTTAAAGGTTTTTCCTGATTATTCCAGTATCTTGGTAATTTGAGTTTGGCATCTGTTGATAATTATTTCCTTTTAAGTATTTTTCACATTTCCTGGATATGTTTTATGTCAAGCAATTTTAGATTGTATCATGGATGTCTTGAGTATTATAGTTTATAAACATTAGGTATTGTTAAAATCCTTCCAAGAATGCTGATTTTGTTCACTTGCTTGTTGTATATAGCAATGAATCCAGGTAAGTTTCAATCTAAAGTCCAATCTTAAGGGCTGGGTGTGGTGGCACACACTGGTAATCCTAATGGCTAGGGAGTCTGAGACAGGAGTTCAAAGTCAGCCTCAGCAATGGTGAGGCACTAAGCAATGCAGTGAGACCCTATCTCTAAATAAAAGACAAAATAGGGCTGGGGACTTGGCTTAGTGGCCAAGTGCTGCTGAGTTTAATCCCTGGTACTAAAAAATAAATAAATAAAAATGAAGTTCAATCTTGCCTCTGTGGACAGTAAATTCAATATCTTCTCTATTTTCCCAACCTCAGCTATACTGCTTGAGTCTATAATGCCAATGAGCCATGGAAGGCATGGTCTGAGATTTGGATGATTGTTCAAATATATTTAATTTTTTGAAGCTTTTCTATGCTTTTTGGGATGTGTTGTTTTTATGTATCTTAGAGTTGAGACTAATACCTATTTAGGTTCTTACACAGAATTAAGGAAACCTTTCTTCAGCTCTCTACTTCACAGGATTCCCTCCCATAATTTGTGGCCCACAAAGGCCTCCTTTCCTGGTCCACTGGCCAAAAAGAAAGTTATCAGGTCTTTGTTTGTTTTCAAAAATTTGGTGCATGTGCTATCAAAGCGTAACTCTGACTAGAGTCTTCCCTCTGTTCAAAGCTAGGAGAGAAAAAATGGAGGAAAAAGAGCTATTTCCCCTACATTAGGGGGCCTACAGAGCGCCCTTTGTTAACTCTGTCCAGAAAGACTGAGTTTTAGCCACTTCTGCACAACCACCGTGCAGCTATGTGACAGTCCTGCCCTCCAGGGAAGGCTACTGGAAAAAAAGAGAGAGAAAAAATGAAAACCCCATTACCATAAAGGTTACATCTGTAAATTTTTATTTGTCTCCCTATTTGCCTTTTTTTAAATTATAGTAGTTGTTTTGATTTTTTTCCCCAGAGTTATTGATTAAATACACCAGAAGAGACTATCTTTAGCATGCTTACTCTGTTTTTAGAGCTTACATTATTAACCTTAATTTTCAAATGTTCCTATATTTGTAGGGGCACCATTAAGTTAGATCCTGTGTCTTTTTGAAATCTTCCTGTTACTCTTTGAGTACTTTCTTACTTTTTAGCTCAAAAGATGTTCTAGTCTTCGGTTATAATTTTCCTGCCCCATCTCTGGAATTGAAGCCAGAATAGACAGGCAGTCAGTATAGATAGGTAAATCAAGTCAGGTCTATCAAGGAGGCCAATTTGAGTGAGTTCTGTAAGTTGGAGACTGCCCCCTGAAGGACTGAAATGTTAATTCCTGGGATCCCTGCGTCCAACCTTATCAAGAATCTGCCTCTGCTCCAACGTATTCCTGGGGTAACAGGTCCCAGGGATTGTCCCTCCCTACGGGGAGCTACAAAGATGTTAATTAATGTGTAAGGGGCTGCTCCATCCAGCCCTTCCCCCATCCATCTGCTTCTCGCCTTTAGGCCATCCCACTGAGCTTTACAGGGCCCAGTCACCAATGATGGAAAGAGAGAGATAGGGGGAAGAGGGCAGGAGAACAAAGGAATCCTAGGACATATAAAAAGGGCAGAACACCTGGCTTCTTGGGATACCAGGATACCAGCTATGGCCCCCTTCTCCCTCCCGGGAGAAGTCCATGTTACCCTTTTTTAAATAAACCCTGCTTTATATGCTTGCCTAGGCGTACTTCAACATGGTAACTGGTCGTATCAGAATTAGCCTTTTCTCCAAGGAGTCCCTGTTCCTGTTTGTGCTCATTTAATTTATTGTTCTATGCACAGGAGTGAAAATGTAACAATGGTCCCTTCACCTTCTGAATGTAGCCCTCATTGCTCTAGGGCTTATTAAAAAAAAAATGTGGTTTTTTTTTCCTCTTTTCTTCCTTCTCCGCTCTCTGTAACAAGATTAGGGAGACAGTGTTATCTTTTCTTCCCCTAGTTACCCTTGAACACAGCCACTACAGGAAGGAGAGGCCTGCCTGCGAAGTGAATAACTCCCAAATTAACAAATGAATCCTAACAGCCTTCAGGGAGCCCTGGGGCCTGCATACCAGAGCACACCTGGAATGTAACCCTTGAAGTTCCTTTAAAAGCTCCCTGTCCCTCCTGATTTGGGACTGGAGTCAGAGCTCTGAGTTTCTCCTTTGCTAGCAAAGCAATAAAACTTCTTTTTCTTTTTTTCTCAAAATTGTGTCCTCATTATTAATTTGGCATTGATTGGCATTGGGGACAAGGACTGAGCTTTCAGTTACAGCAAGAGCTAGGAAATCAATCTAAGTATTTATCTACCATCTATTTTCAGCAAAAATTTATACTGATATCATGAATCCACCACTATATGTCCCATTACTTCTTCTCCCCGGGTTCAAATTTCTAACTCCCTTATGCAACAGAGAGACACCTGGCTTCTTTCATCTTTAATATGCTTATTTACTTATAATTCCAGATCACAAATAATCATTTCAGAATTTCTATTGTATATCAATAATAAAATAAAAAAATAGTATTTAGAGTTCATTTCAGTTTTCTTTATCCTTAAACTGAGTGCATACAGTATGAATATTGTTATTTTTTAAAGTTATGTGGATTAGGTTTTTTGGTACTATTCACCTCATTGGTTATGTTATTAATATCAAATAGAGTTAGGTTCTTTTGATTCTTCTAATAATCCATGTCAGTTAATATAGAATTTCCTTATTCTTTCAAATAGTTTCATGGTACTCCATTACAGTCATGTGGCACATAACAACATATTGATCAAGGTGGACCACATATGTAATGGGGGTCTCCTAAGACTGTACAGCCTAGTGACATTATGGCCATCTTAGTTTGTGTAAGTGTACACTATGATGTTTCCATACTGAAATCTCTCCAGTGACTCTTTCATTTCCTAGTATGAATCCCCATCATTAAGCAATGCATAATTTTATTTAAGTAATCTGCTACATATGAAAGGTAGGTTGTTTAAAATATTTTGCGATTACAGTACTCAGATGAATAACCCTATATATTTTGCTATTATTAGAGGTTTGTTATCCAGAGTAATTTATATAAATTTGCTGGGTTAAAATGCAAATGAATATGTAGTTTTGCTCACTACTGCCAAACTAAACTTCTTAATAGTTGTACCAATTCACATTACCACAAGCAATATGAGAGTATTCATGTCCCCACAGCTTTGACACAGTGTGGTATTAAGCTTTTTAAATTTCACCAATTTAGTAGGTTAAAAAAATGGGTATCACAGAGTCATTTATTTTACATTTCCCTTCTGAGATTAAACACATTTGCTTGTAATTAAGGATTATATATAAATGTGTATATATTCTAATAGTCACAAATACATTTTTAAGAACATAAAATACACTTTAAAGATTGTGCCTAAGTAGTAGAGCGCTTGCCTAACACGTGCGAGGCCCTGGGTTCAATCCTTAGCACCACATAAAAATAAATAAATAAAGCTATTGTGTTCAGCCACAACTAAAAAATAAATATTAAAAAAAAATCATGAATTTACCTACTGGTAGCTTAGCTCATTTTTTGTATTGAGTATTGGATTTTCCTCTCAGTTGTAAAGAATTTCTTTGTATATAAAGGGTATTAGCCCTTTATGATAAATATAGCAAATATTTTCTGTGAGTCTGTTTCTGAACTTTGCTATTGTTAGTTTTGCCATGTATTATTGTGTTTTTTTTTTTTTTAAGAGACAGTGTGAGGAGAGAGAGAGGGAGAGAGAGAGAGAGAAGAAAAGAGAGAGAATTTTTTTAATATTTATTTTTTAATTTTCGGTGGACACAACGTCTTTGTTTGTATGTGGTGCTGAGGATCGAACGCGGGCCGCACGCATGCCAGGCGAGCGCGCTACTGCTTGAGCCACATCCCCAGCCCCATGTATTATTGTTTTTATTGTCATTATTGTTAGGTCAAAGATATCAATCTGTTACTGTCTATTTTAGATATGTTTTAATGTTTTTATTGGATGGTTTTTACACATTTCTTCCTTCTAGTCTCTTTCTTTCTGTTTTATTTTCTATTTTTGTGATGTTGGGGATCTAAACCAGGGTATTGAACATGCTAGGCAAGCACTCTACCATTGAGCTACCCCCCAGCTCTTTTCTTGCTATTGTGGCTTTCTTTAACTGGTTATTTTTGAGTATTAATGTTACTGACTTTTAAATGTTACACCTGTTATCTTGTTGAATATCTTAGTTTTAGTAGTTTTATCCTTGATAACTTTATTTCTTCTGCTGAAATTCTTCTGTTTCTTTCCATATTTAAAGGGATCAAATTGGGGGGAAGTCCTTCTTCTTCATCAGGTGGGGCATAGACAGTTAGGAACAGACTTTCTAATAGTGATTTTGTATCAACCTTAGGCTTCCCAATAGCTTTCCTTTAGCCTCTGTCACCCAGTTTTTCCTGGAATGTTCTTCCCTTATACAACAACATGCAGTAGGAGACTGAAATATAACTCAGTGTGATTTCTTGTTTTTGTACTTGAGGATAATTATGGGGCTGGGGATATGGCTCAGTTGGTTGAGTGCTTGCCTCACATTCACAAGGCCCTGGGTTCAATCCCCAGCACCTCAAATAAGTAAATAAAGATAATTATGAATTTGAATGTTCTCCAGACTTGGTGGTGGTACTCTGTAGTTTTATTTGTTCTTCTTACTGTTCTTCATAGCAGGTCGATGTGTTATAAGATTTGTACTTATGCTAATGTCATTATTTAGCCCTCCACATATATATTTTTTTAAGGGAGAAATTTGCAAAATGGAACAAACACCATAGGACAAAGTATACCTTCTAAATCACAGTTTTGTTTCATTTAAATCACCGTTTCTTACTTAATTTTGGAGCTGTAGAGTGGAAAAATGCCCTCTGAGCAGGTCAAATAGGGATGCTTTGAAGATAATGCATGATTGAAATAGCAAAAATAAGAAAAGCACATTTTCCAAGAATACTTTATAAAATACCTATTAAGATAATACATTTCCACTCTATATTCTGTGTATTTAGAACAGGCTAATTCAACTTTAGGTTTCACAAGAGATGATTTTTATAGGCCTGCTGAAATTCTTTTTTAGAATTTGAGAACTTTTAATAATATTCTTTCTAATCTAGTTCCTTTAGAAACTCCAGGGGACTGGAAGTCTATTTTACTCCTTTGAAAGATGAACATATCAGCAATTAAATTCAAACCAGGCTCTCCAGGTTTTTAATAAAGATATTTATAGAGAGGTGAGTATAGTGTTGTGCTTCTAGGGTCCCTGCTACTCAGGAGGCTGAGGCAGAAGCAGGATCCTTGAGCCTAAAGGTTCAAGGCCAGCCTGGACAATATAGCAAGGTCCTATCTTTAAAAAAAAAAATTCTTTTTAAAAAATTTGTAGAATTGTATGTAATTTTGATAGTTTATCATAAATATTAGCCAAATCAGCTGAGGTGGTGCGTATCTAAAATCCCAGAGGGAGGATCACAAGTTTGAGGCCAGCCTGGGCAACTTAGCAAGACCCTGTCTCAAAAATAAAAAAAAAAAAAAAGAGAGAAAAGACTGGGAATGTAGTTCAGTAGTAAAATGCCATTAGGTGCAATCCCTAGTACCAAAGATAAATATTAGCCAAAGAACAAAATTTAGGTTACCATGAACACAACAAAGAGATGGCAGAAAAATCAAAAGAAAAATTTGAAGCCTCTCTAAAATCAACATACTAAAATACTCAATGCCTTAATTTTTATGGTGATGATGTGAACTTGATCTATATACTTACTAAATAATTTTGTTACCCTTGTCTGCTTGTACAAACAAGAATTATAGACTTCATGAAGAAGAAGAAGAATTGCTATTGCTAAATAACTATTTCGGGCTAAACTTAGTGAGTCAACATTTTAAAAGATCACTCAGGGCTACAGGGAAGCTCAGTGGTAGAACACTTGCTTAGCAGACATGAGGCCCTCAGTAATAGCCCCAGCACTGCCAAAAAAAAAAAAAAAGATTATTTTAAAAATATTTTTTGAAGAAGATGTGACTGTTTTTCTTTTCTTTTCTTTCTTTCTTTTTTCTTTTTTTAATTAGAGATGGTACTTATGGTTTGGGTACTGTCCAAAGCACAGGTGTGGAGGATATTTCTGTCATTGTCCCATTGTGTACATTGTAAGGCAAATATTCATTTATATTTACAAATGACATTGAAGAATAGAGCATCTATGCATAATTTTACTATCTTATAAAATGTCTGTTTTGTTTTTTGGAAACAACTCTACTACTGATTTAATAAATCTAAATACACACAACCAATTCCTTGTGTCAGGTTTCCAAATGTCACAGGTAAAATAAATAACTGTATCCATGTTTACTATGCTACTTGGCACACATTTATACAATTAGACTTAAAAACTAATAGATTAAGAAACTAATTTTTAATTAGATTAAAAAACGAATAGAACTGGACTTACCATAGAGGATTGCAAGCAGAGACAGTGGCATGACAAGTAGTCCCACTAGCATATCAGCAATGGCTAGGGACATTAAGAAGTAATTGGTGGCATTGTGCAGTTTCTTTTCCATGCTAACTGCCATGATCACGAGAATGTTGCCACCTATTGTCATGATTATTATCACCACGATTGAAATTGCTGGCCAATTTTGTACCCCGTCTGGGAATTTAAAGCGTCCACCATCGGAGGTATTGAAAATGTCAGTTACTATGGCTGCCACTGGACTTACAGAAATATCAAATTGCCAAACCAGAAGGCCAACTAGGTGCACACTGAAAATTAAAAAGAAGAAAAAAAACAAAGTCAATCAGTACATATTGTATTGCTTACATATGGATTACATATATATAATATATACTCATATATATATACTTATATATATATTGCTTGTGTATATATTTCTTAAACAAAATAACTGCGTCTCCTTCAACATCCATGATGATGAGGATTTCTGCCCTCTTAATGAAACCTCTGTTTCTTTCTATCCAAAGGATAGTTTTACCGAATGACTACTGAGTTAAGCACTTAGTTTATTGAAATACATATAGATAACTCATTTAATTTCATATAACAACTAAATGAGCTCAGTACTGATTTATATCTATTAGTAGATGAGAAGACTGAGGTAAAAAGAGGTTAAGTAACTTTCTCAAGCCAATTTAGCCAGTAAACGGCAGGGCCAGGGCCCATTGCAGGTCTTACTGATTTCAAACACTTTTAAACTTTTACTGCAATCCAAAACCACAGTATTATTTGATTTAATTGCCCTTCTTGGACTATTCCCTGAAGACCTTAAAAGAGCGTACTATAGGGATACTGCTACATCGATGTTCATAGCAGCACAATTCACAATAGCTAGACTGTGGAACCAACCTAGATGCCCTTCAATAGATGAATGGATTAAAAAATGTGGCATTTATACACAATGGAGTATTACTCTGCACTAAAAAATGACAAAATCAGGGAATTTGCAGGGAAATAGATGGCATTAGAGCAGATTATGCTAAGTGAAGCTAGCCAATCCCTAAATAACAAATGCCAAATGTCATCTTTGATATAAGGAGAGCAACTAAGAACAGAATAAGGAGGAAGAGCATGAGAAGAAGATCACCATTAAACAGGGTCGAGAGGGGGGAGGGAAAGAGAGAGAGAAGGGAAATTGCATGGTAAAGGAAGGAGACCCTCATTGTTATACAAAGTTACATATAAGAGGAAGTGAGGGGAAAGGGGAAAAAAAACAAGAGAGAGAAATGAATGACAGTAGATGGGGTAGAGAGAGAAGATGGGAGGAGAGGGGAGGGGAGGGGAGGGGGGATAGTAGAGGATAGGAAGGGCAGCAGAATACAACAGACACTAGTATGGCAATATGTAAAAAAGTGGATGCGTAACCGATGAGAATCTGCAATATGTATACGGGGTAAAAATGGGAGTTCATAATCTGCTTAAATCAAATGTATGAAATATGATATGTCAAGAGCTTTGTAATGTTTTGAACAACCAATAAAAGAAAAAAAAGAAATAAATAAACAGACAAAACCAAATATATATATATATATATATATATATATATATATATATATAATGATGACTTACTCTTTATATTTTGTAAAATTATTTTTTTTAGATTTTTTTTAAGGCAGCTGATAAGGGAATGAAGGGAGATTTTCTTAAAGGATCCAGTAACTGACAAGAAAATTGAAAGTTGCCTTTTTTTTGATCCAAAGTTAAGAAGGAATAAGTTGTCATCAGATCAACTTCAGGAAGGTATTCTAAAGAGGCACAGTAAACTGGTGGCATAGGACTGTAATCCCAGTGATTTGGGAGGCAAAGTCAGGAGGATTGTTAATTTAAGGCCAGCCTCAGTAATTTAGTGAAATTCTGTCTCAAAATAAGAAATAAAAAAAGGGATGGGGGTGTAGCTAAGTGTAAAGTACCCCTGGGTTCAATCTCTTTGAAAGAAAGAAAGAGATAGAAAAGAGGTACAATGGGTTTTGATGATAGTACATGTTGATTTCTTTTTAGAACTCTCCCTATCTGCTCACATTTGCAAAGTGACTGTATGTGGGTCAACAATCCTATCTCATATCCAAACTACTTACTCATGCACTTCTGATTGTTGACCAACATACAGTTCAGGCAATCAAGGCCACCCTGGGTAACATAGCAAGATCTCATCTATCAAACAAAAAGATATGTGTTATAGTTAAACTGTGATTGATATACATAAAATTATTGAAATGATGAACCAAATAAATAGAAAGAAGTTATTTGCTCTCAGCTTTAATTACTCTGTCATTGTATTTAGCATGTGGCCAATGTCCTGGTCATATGACCTTTAGGATTTTTTCGGCCAGTCACTTAACCTTTCAAAATTTCAATTTCTTCATCTGTACAAGGATGATCTCTATCACAGGTGGTTGTAAAAATTAAATGATATAATATACGTAAAATCCTGAAAACACTACCTGTGTCATAATAGGACCTCAATAAACATTAAGGTTTACCTTGTTTCTGCTTTCAAACTGGGATTTTTGTTTTTGTTTTTGTTGGTGCTGGGGATTAAACCCAGGACATTGCACATTACTAACCCTACATTCTACTACTGAGCTATATACCGCCAGCCTGTCTTCAGTCATAAAGGTATTTTATGGTTGCTATATATCCACTCATCTATATCAAAATTTGCCCAAAATTTGTCTTTATTTTATTTCAAGATGATATATATCTATGCATAACTGGGCTCAGATGATTTTTATTTATTTTATCATTGTATTGTATTGTATTTTGGTGCTCAAGAACTGAACCCAGGAATTTGTGTATGCTAAGCACACACTCTACCACAGAGCTACACCACCACCCACTTCAGATAGTGATTTTAAAGCCAGTGTCTTTTCTGGCCTAGCTGATGAAATACCTGCCCTACTGAATTATTTTTTTTTTCTCATTTCAATTAGCTAATGATCATGTCAAGTAGTCTCATGTGAAGTTGTGCTCAAATAATATGCTATATACTCAGTTGTCAGTTGTAGAACCACAAATATATGTATCCTTAAACCCAGAAAAATAAGGTCCCAGGAAAATATAAAGTCCAACTTCAAATATTCAAAGTCAATTTAAAACCATCTAATATTTTCACATGTCTCTAAAAATGGTAGAGGAGTACAGGACAAAATTGTACATAACAAAATTGTGCATGAAACAAACCACATTTAATTATTAATTTTGTAATTTGAATATCTTAGAATTGGGGGGGGGGTTGAAAAATACTTTAAGTAGTTGTCTTGCCTATCTCTACTGATCAAAAAATATTTTTCTTTTATATTAAAGAGTCCATGAAAGAAATACTGAATTACTGAGAAGTCATATAGAATTTAAATCTATCTGCTCTACACATTACAAAATAAATTGATGGTGCTGGGATAGATTTTGAAAGAACATTTACTTCAGTTTCCTGGTTTCAATTAAATTCAGTTCAATAAAGTCTTAATGAGCACCACTTATAGTCAAGGTTTTATGGTTTTTGTTGCACTTCCATCCTGTTTCTATAGTTTTATAATCAAGAATTGGCTTTATTATAATTAAACCTAATTTTTAATACTTATATGCTTAGTGAAATATATAAAGTCCTTCTACAAAGAAGAAATAATTTAGGTTTTGCTCCCTCACTTACGCTAAATGTTATTAAGCTCACAGGAATCTCATAAAATATGTATTCAACATCATAATTTCTCTCTGAACAATGCAAATAATTTACTCATTGCTACTAAAATTTTAATGAAAATGTAATTTTACACTTAGTAGATAAAAAGATAATTTCTAAGTCTGAATACATTTTAAATCTACTGAGCTTTGGCATGACATATGACAATGGAGTTTAATAGAAGAGATGAATGATCTCCTGTTTCTCTCAAGAGAACAGAAAAAATTGTATATAAATTTTTAAATTTCATAGTAGAATACTTTTAAGGCAGCCCTACATTTTAGCATATGGTTTTAGATACTCAGTTGGTATAGACTCAGAGAGGAGGAAGATTTGTTCTTTCATTTTTCCTTTTTTTTTAGGGCTTGAACCCAGGGGCATTTAACTTCTTTTTTTCCTCTTCTTTATCATTGTTTTTCATCTTTTCCTTTTTCTATTGTCTGCTCTAATTCTCTTGGAATCATGCATACTTGAGACTATCATCACTGTAATGCCATCCAAGATGGGCTACAATGACCATATTCTAGAGGATCCATGCTGATTTTTTTTTTTTAATTTGTAGTGGTAGATGGACAGCATGCCTTTGTTTTATTTATTTTTTATATGTGATGCTAAGGATCTAACCCAGTGCCTCACACATGCTAGGCAAGTGTTCTGCCATTGAGCCCCAGCCTCAGCCCACCATGCTGATGGGTTTTTATAGGATATGGTAAACTTTTCCCTGGGCCAGCTCCTTTACAGGAATCATAAAGGAGATCATGTAGACACAAGGAGCTTCTCAAAGGTATTGCTCAGAATTGACACTGGTTTGGATCTCTTTTTCTGTGCCCATTTCCTCACAGAATAGATTTTGGTTAAATCAAATACCCCTCTTATGTTGCATTCTATATACTTCACTACTGGGATTATATCAAGAATTCTCTGGATGGTGCTGTTTTCTTCTGTCCAGCTACATCCCCCAACCCTTAACCCTAACTTCTGACCTTTATTTTTGCAGTTTTATTCTTCACAAAATCAGATACTTATAAAGGCATTTTATTTTCTTGACTGCTCAGGTCATTCAGGAAGAAAAAGGAAAGAACTTTCCTCCTTTCTAAGTTTTATCCATGGAGAAACCAATCATGACACTTGAGATAATTTGAATTGAGAGTATCATCACCATATTATTTATTTGAGGACATGAACTCCAATATTTGATGAGAATCCAAATTATTGTCTTTTCCCATTTATTATATTTAAATAGGAAACAACCATAATATTAATCTTTTGATGTACAAGTCATTTACACACATTGAGTCAGATATTGCTGAGTGGTCACACAGAAGCATTTTTAACATCTTTAAGAAAGCTATTATAAAAGTTAATTTTATTTAAAAAATAGGTAATAGCGTCCTTACAGGAACGAGTGCACCGCGTTCCTTAGGTTCACCATGATTGCTTCGGTCTTTTAGCAACCACAGTTTAAAATTGAGGAGAAGAAATTAGAAGACTGTATTTATCATCTTCTCCTTTCTGGGGAGAGAAAAGAAAAGAAAAAGAAAAAGATTATTAGTTAAAAGTCCAAAGAACTTGTACAATAACCAATTAAATAAATTTAAATATACTTATTTAGTGATAAAAAACAGTCAACACTTAATTTAGGAAACAGGTAAACATGTTATACTGAAAGTGATAAAGAATGGAAAAGAGTAGATTTTTAATTTATTTATCATTACACAACCATCACAATTTTTCTAAAATTTCTTGTATAAACTTTATTTATATGAGGCTCTATTAAACCTTCTTCTGTTGGAGTACATATAGCTTCAAATCAATGTCTTAAGAAAGAAATTAAGAACATATCATTGAGTTGCAAAGCAATGGGAGAATGTATAATGTATAATTAATTAGCATCTCTGAAAGGTAAAGGTTTTTTGTTATAATAACATGGAAAACTAAAACAAATTTTAAAAGTTTTTATAAAGTAAACACATTTTGTACAACATTTGTAGTTTTCTTTTCCTTCAAAGACAAGCATTCTGCATTTACATGGAAAGTTCTATTTATATTTGTGCATTAACCATCAATGCTCTCCAGAGGGCAGCAACAACAGGTTTATGCCAAAATAAACGAATTGATCAAGTTTACTATATTAAATATAGCAACAGTCCTATGTACTAAACAGTTAGTAGCCAATAGTCATTATGTCACCATCAGAGCATATGGAGTAATATTGAAAATTGCAAACAAAGGGTCAGTTGCACTAACAATTGAAGCAAAAATCTCTAGCTTCTTTCGTGGAAAGAAATGAATACAAGACCAATGTAACTCCATATCATGTATGACCACAAAAATGGGAAGTTAGACTCCATGTATATGTGATATGTCAAAATTCTTTCTACTGTCATGTATAACTAAAAAGAACAAATAAAAAGTTTTTAAAAAGATGTGATAAGGTGGCAGGGGCACTAGGGAAGGATGGCATTACCTTAGATTAGTTAGAGGGAAGTGATAGGAGGGGAGGGGAGGGGATGTGGGGATAGGAAAGATAGTAGAATGAAACCAACATTATTACTGTATGTATATATGTGACTACATGACCAATATGATTCTGCAACATGTACACTCAGAAAAATGAGAAATTATATCGTATCTGTGTGTGATTTATCAAAGTGCATAAATGCATTCTACTGTCATGTTTAACTATTTAAAACAAATAAAAAAAATTTTTAAAAAGATATGATAACACATCTTCCAAGATAATCAAGAAAGAAACATGAAATTCAAATGTCTTACCAAAGAATTTCTTATAGGCTATTTTCAAAGTTATTTGTTGTATCATACAACCCAACCGAATAGTTACATAGTGAATTATTCATCACTTGGTACTCACTCTATTTGGTACATGAAAGTTGGTCAAGAGTGGACCAAAAGCAAATTTGCTGAGAATCTCTAGGGCTCTCCTTGTGAAAATGCATCTTTATGGAGTGGAACCTGTCACTATCCATCCTTACCTCGGCGTTGAAGAAATACGCATTGTGAATTCTAGTGACTAACATGGAGACACTTGGGTTTTTCTGCTTAGAAATTTCTAACTGGGAATAGTGTGGTTAAATCTCTGTTTTCTATTTTGTCTTTTCTCTATTTTCTATTTAGGATTTTGATTACATGCTCTTCCCACACCAAACATCTACCTATATTCCTTTCTGGGATTATAAAGCTATTCTAAGAGTCAGGACTGTGATGCTAAATTTGCACGCACTCAGCTGTCAATGAGAATTTTGGGGTATGTATGTGTGAGAGACAGAGACAGAGAGATAGAGAGTTGAATACTGAGAACGTGGCATAACAGTGAAAATCATCCATTTTGTCTAGTTTGTAAATGTTTTCAAGGCGTATGATAATGAAAATATGTCTTGATAATCTTTCTTTGGTGTTTTCTAGCTCCTTTCAGAAATTTGGAAGTAAAATTTCACTAGAACAAACTGCATCTCCCTATGTTTCCCATCTCATTTAAAGAGCACTGTTTTTCTAATCATTTTAGCTATCAATTTAATGTTTTTCTCTCATCTTTATCTCTCAGCATTCACTTTTCAGTTCTGTTAGTACTAGTACAAAGAAATCTATCTCAAAACCATCCCCTAGTACAGCAAATACATAAAATATGGCCTCCTAGTATTTAGGAACTCAAAATATTTTGTGGAAGTAAGTGATATCAGTCAGACTGTTAGGCCAGTTTTGGCCCATAAAATCCTGCCAGACAATATATAAATCCTTTTTTTTCTGGAAGGCCTGGAACTAAGTGATAGAAAAACTGGTAAGGAAGACCAATAAATATCAATATTCTTTACCCTTTTTCTTTTTAGCTCTCAAAAAATATCTAACTCCTTCTCTTTTCCTAATGCTAAAGTCATGAAATGGTTTTTGATATTTATTTTTGAGGTATCCAAAAGTGTTCAAAGATTGAGTAAAATATTCTGTGTGTTAATGCACTGTAACAAAACAATTGAAATTGTATTTTCCATAGCTTGATATGATAATCATCTCATTAAACAAAGTATTATTACCCATATTCTCAGCCATGGTAGAATCCCATTATTGTTACTCAAAATATTATATTCTCTTAAAAATTAACCAACTAATTGATGCTTTTTTACATTTTCCTGGGAAATATAGACAAGATTAAATAGATTAAAGATTAAATAGCAAATATTTGTTTTTCTAAGTGTCAATTTCATTAAGAGCACATAATAATCACAAAAGTCTATTATGTACATAGATCTCCAATTTACTAATGAAAATGTTTTTTCTTTTTATTAAAGTTTGTATTCTCTTATTTATTTCATTTTAAAAAGATTTTTTTTTTGATAGAACCAAAGATGAAACCTAGGACCTTGCTCATGCTAGGTAAATGCTCTATCACTGAGCTATAACCCCAGCTGCAAATTTGCCTTTTTTAAAAAGTTGATTTGGGCTGGGGATGTGGCTCAAGCGGTAGCGTGCTCGCCTGGCATGCGTGCGGCCCGGGTTCGATTCTCAGCACCACATACAAACAAAGATGTTGTGTCCGCCAAAAACTAAAAAATAAATATTAAAATTCACTCTCTCTCCCTCTCTCTTTAAAAAAAAAAGTTGATTAAATCTGACAGGAAATGCTTCTGAACTGATTGTAAAAGTTTAGGAATATAATACGACAGGAATAAATTATATAAACTATGTAACATAAAGTATTCTTTGTTATATAATTTCCCAAATAACTAGGTCAGTATGATATTTTGCATTGAGAAATGTTCTGTAAGTAATTCTACAAAAAGGGAAAGGCATGAAAAAATCTTGTAAGCCTTGGATAAGGTCTTTTAATAAGTGACATAAAAAAACACTCTAAACTTTCTGATCTGCATACCTCTCAGACTCCAGTCTTTTATAATGGAACTCTCAGAGCTGTACAAACATAAAAAGAATACCTATATTAAATTTGAGGAAAATTTGAATTTTATAAAATGAAAAAAAATCACTTGTGAGAGAATTGACTAATTTTTAGTGAGAATTTAGAGGACTCATATAGAAACTGTTAAAATATATAATACAGGGCTAAGGATCTGACTTCGTGGTAGAGTGCTTGCCTAGCATAAGGATGTGGTTAAATACCCCCGGGTTCAATCCCTAGGCCCAAAGTCAAGAGATCCTACTTAGGATAAAGGAATAACTATTATTTTGTCTAAATTGTCTCTGGAGAGGATAAAAGTTTATGACTTTCCTGAAAACCCTGAACATTTCCTTGCATCCTCTAAAACTGACCATTTAGAATTCATTTTTACCTTTACCTTTCCCCACTTTGGTATTGAAGAAATATTGGGCATGTTTCGATCATACTTTATTTTTAAAAGTTATATATAATTTATATAGATATGCATATATATAATTTATATATATGTACATGTATTTGATAGACTTTTATTTTGTTTATTTGTATGTGGTGCTGAGAATTGAACTCAGTTCCTCACACACTTGCTAGGCAAGTGCTCTACCACTGAGCTACAACCCCAGCCCCCACATTTTCTGTCCTTAAACTGTTTTTTAGTCATTCTTATCCAGACCTGGACAAACATAATATTGAACTGTTTAAATAGAAAGTGTCAGCATTTTTACTGATGCTTTAACAAAAATTGGACAATATGGACTAACTCATGAAAGATAGATTTTACACTAGATTTCTAGAAATTTCATAAGTTCATCTTAGTGATATGGCAGATTATTTTCTATCATACTGAAGAGATTAATTCTGAATATGTAGTCAACAGAAGATTCCTGGCTTGCTTTTTATAATAAAGCATTTAAGAATTTGATATGCAATATTATCTATAAAAGAGGGGCTTTTGTCAGTTTTCACCATTCAGAAATTATGAACTCATAATTCAAAATTTTTCCCTCTAGATATTATACCCATTGAGCTTATAGCAGATGGCTATATGAAAAATGAATTAGTCACAAATGTTCAGAATAGTCCTGGAAAGATAATGTTAATACAGCACAGATTTATGATAAGTTTGAAAATACTCTTCTAATTCAAAAATTATCCTTGGGACTAATGAATATTTCAAGAATGTTCCTTTCCATTTCAAATGTACTCTAGAGATTATCTCACAAAAAAAGCAGATTTGTCATAGTAAAAACTCACCTTTGCCAAATATAATCAAATCAGATAACTATTTATGATTTTGGTGGAAATTTTCCTGATTATTATTATTATCATTTAATATTTTTTAGTTGTAGATGGACACAATACCTTTATTTTATTTATTTATTTTTATGTGGTGCTGAGGATCGAACCCAGGGCCTCACATGTGCTAGGCTAGTGCTCTGTCACTGAGCCCCAGCCCCAGCCCCTTTCCTGGTTATTATAACCAATGAAATTAAAGACTGTTCATCCACCAGTAAACATGGGATCTTCCAAAGTGGTAAATACATTTGGAAATATATTCTCTAAAGTAAAATAAAATTTAAGCTTTTTATCTTCAATTAAAAGGTCTTAATGTATTCTACAATTGTGAATTTGCAGAACTCCCAGGGCTGAAAAATTAGAAGTGATTAAATAATCTAGTGCCTTGTCTTTAGACAGGTCTACATTTAAACCACTTCAAAAAGTTTGACAACTGATATTCTTTAGAACAATCTTAAGGAATGGCAATTTCATAACCTTCCATGGTTCAGCCATCTGCTTTCTCAGAAAATATTATTTGGTCGCCAAAAAGCCTCAGGCTAATAGACTGCAATGGAAATAATTAGTTCTAAGTCAAGTACAAGATCTATACCACATGATATTACCATACTAGCAGGTAAGTTATTGCACTTTTGCTTGACTTGCTCCAGAATGCAGTGTTTTGGACTTAAATAAAACTGGACACTTCTCCCAATGGTATATCACTGGGAAATCTAACAGTTCTCAATATGCAGTTTCATTTCTGTGGTCTTACAATTTCTTATCCGGACTGCAGGGAGCATAAACTGGCTGGGACTCTGGGTCTCTCCTAGACAGTTCCTTAGCTCCCATAATAATAAGGTATTATTCAATTTGAGGTAACTCTGGTGCTCATACTTTTTCTTTTTCTTTCTTTCTTTCTTTTTTCTTTTTTGGTACCAGGGATTGAACCAGTAGTGTTTAACCACTGAGCAACATCCCCAGCCCTTTTTTATATTTTATTTTGAGACAGGGTCTCCCTAAGTTGCTTAGGGTCCCCCTAAGTTGCTGAGGCTAACCTCGAACTTGCAATCCTCCTACCTCAGCCTCCTCAGCTGATACTTTTACCCCCTCTCTCTTCTCCAAATAATGCAAGTGGTTGTTGAGACAAATGTAACTATTCCTCTTATGCTTGGATTGAAAACGAAACACATTCTCCTGATTTGTATTTTCTAAATGCTTCTGCTTGACTTATTTTGTGAGGCTTTATTTTTGTGTGTTTTTACAATGCTAGACATGGAAATCAGGGCTCAAGCATACTAAGCAAGTAATCTATCACTGAGTTGCACCCCCAACCCCACTTGAAAGGGATTTTTGCTAAAATGAGTGAGACTTAATGAGACAGTTAACTCATAAAATCTACAGTGGGTAAGATTCTAGGTTTTGCACAGCTAGATCTATTCCATTTACCTAAAATAGCACTGCAAAGAGGAACAGCTTCCAAATTAGAGAGTTAATGTAGCTATTGCAAATCATTCCATGATTGTAGTAAAGAGAGTAGAAAATCTGTCTTAGTGGGCAGCATGCCCAGCAATTTGAAGATGCTTTCTCCATAGGTGGTAGTAGAACTATCCCTGAATTATCTCAGCATAAGTAGCCAAATAGCAGAGTAAACTGAAGCCTTTTCAAGAGCTGAGTTAATGGGGAACCCATATGTTACATTTCTATGTTGGAGACCAACTCCAAATGATTTGCACGACTGAAGACTGTAAACAGTACTTTCATGTATTTGAGTTATAGTTAGGTGCTACCCAAGAGCTGAGCATGTGATAATAAACAAGGTAGATAAGGGCCCTGCTCACATGGGGCTTACATTCTAGTAGGAGAAACAAGCAATAAACATGTAAACAAACATGTAGGGTAATCTCAGTGATAGTTGCTGTGAATAAAATGAAATTGCACAATGGGATCAAGAACAATGGGAGAAAAACATTAGCTAGACCTATAATACATGTAGCCATAGCTTGAGAATATACATATACATATATGCATATATATATATTTTCTACTGGGGATTGAACCTAGGAGTGATCAACCACTGAGCCATATCCCAGCCCTTTTTTGTATTTTATTTAGAGACCAGGGTCTCACTGAGTTGATTAGGACTTCCCTAAATTGCTGTGTCTGGCTTTGAACTGGAGATCCTCCTTCCTCAGCCTCCCAGGCCTCTGGGATTACAGGTGCGCACTATAGCGACTTGCTGAGGCCATATATTTTTAAAATATCATGATATGTGAAAAACATTAGCAGGCTCTTGTGAGCTAAAATTGTTATTTTATACTGGTGAGATAGGCACATGACAAGGGACACCAATGAAATAGTTTAAAATTTTCTGTTCGTTGGATTTTATTTTTGCAAGCGAGAAAAATAATACCATCTTTATCTTTTGCCAAGACATTTACATTCAATTTAGCTGCATACTAAAATGCATTCCCATTCCCATTTAGAAAGGCATCTCCTCCCGGACAGGCAACTTCCACTTCACAATTCATTGGATTAAGAGATCACGAACTAGGGGCGATCTAGCAAACATTTCCTTTAGGGTTGTAGAGGGTTCCAGTCGAGCCGCAAGAAGCGAAAAATTCAATCAGTTGCCCGGATGTATTTATTGCCAAATAACTGGGTACTTGGATACATCTGGACAGCCGAATGAACTCTTAACTCCTCATTTCTCCCACAGCTCTTCGTTTGACAGCTTCAGAAAGTCCTATATAAAGGGGAGAGAAACAAACAAAAAAGCCTCGACGGAGCTGAAAGATCAGTGTTTCTGCTTTTGCTGTCCCACCTGAAAAAAGAACCATCCCTGCCATTGTTTTATGACTTA
Organism: Marmota monax; assembly: GCF_021218885.2. Classification (NCBI taxonomy): domain Eukaryota; kingdom Metazoa; phylum Chordata; class Mammalia; order Rodentia; family Sciuridae; genus Marmota; species Marmota monax. Next base: position 12,572,498 of record NW_026694552.1, on the reverse strand, counting down.
TTACTATAAAATGTATATGATTCTCAAAAATTCAATAATGCCTGTCAATAACAGGTTAATAATGCAAAATTAAAATATGTCACGAATACAGAAAATGGACTTAAAATGAAAATGAATTAATTTGTATAATTGATAATTTCAGTAATGCCTAATTCATTCTAATATCAATCAGCACTTCAGATATTAAATATGTGTAGGGTAGCATGTAGGTCATTAGGCTGGGTCCTCGGAGGTATGGATTTTAGTCCTGACTCTATCATTGGTTGATTTGTGGCTTAGAATAAGTGGCTAAACCTCTCCTGGGTCTCAGGGTTTTCATCCATGACATTGAGGGTTCACAATAGGAGACCTCTACCCTACCCCTTCTTGCTCTGAATTCCTGTGAACTTTTTAAAATAAATATTTGACATTATTATGTACTATTTTACAAAGAAGATACTTCCAAATAGCTAAGTTTAGCTATAACTAGATTCTACTTGTTACTGTCAATTTATATATATATATACATATATATATATATATATATATATATATATATATATGTGTGTGTGTGTGTGTATTAGTTGTAGATGGACACAATATCTTTATTTTATTTATTTTTATGTAGTGTTGATGATTGAACCCAGTGCCTCACAAGTGTTTAGAGGAGTACTCTGCCACTGAGCCACAACTCCAGCCCCTGAAAAAAACCTCTCGATTTGAAAGTAGTAAGAAAGTGACATTTGAGAATTTTCATAATAGCCTATATATCTCTCAAGTAAGTATGCATGCATTCTGTACCATGTCTTCTTTCTACTTCCTTCAAAAAATCACAAATACAGGTCTAATTTTGTTGTTGTTTGTTTTTTACTGGGGATTGAACCAAAGGATGCTGAAATACAGCCCCTTTTCATTTTTTATTTGTTTATTTTGAAACAGGGTCTCACTAAGTTGCTTAGGGCCTAAGTTCCTATAAGGCTGGCCTTGAACTGACAATCCTCCTGCCTTAGCTTCCAAAGTCATTGGGATTACAGGTGTGCAAGTGCTCTGCTTCTGAGCCCCAGCCCCAGCCCACCATGCTGATTTTTTTTTTTTTAATAGGATATAGTAAACTTTTCCCTGGGACAGCTCCTTTACAGGAATCATAAAGGAGATCATGTAGACACAAGGAGCTTCTCAAAGGTATTGCTAATTAACACAGCTTTGGATCTCTTTTTCTGAGCCCCTTTCCTCAAGGATAGATTTTGGTTAGAACAAATTTAGAATGGCTTTATTCTTGAATCTGGCTCATGTCTCATTCTTTTTTTCTTTTTTCCTTTTTAGATGTAGATGAACACAATACCTTTAATGATTAATTAATTAATTAATTAATTTTTACGTGGTGCTGAGGATTGAACCCAGTACCTCACATATTTTATGCAAGCACTCTGACACTGAACTATAGCCCTAACCCTCATGTCTCATTCTTAAATAAAAAAAATAAAAATTAAAAAAAAATATATATATACATATATATATATATATATATATACACACACACACACACACACACACACATTTAGTTGTAGTTGACACCTTTACTTTATTTATTTATTTTTATGTGGTGCTGAGGATCGAACCCAGCACATTGCACGTGCTAGGTGAATGCTCTACCACTGAGCCACAACCCCAGCCCTCATGTCTCATTCTTAATGAGTTAGAACACCCTCATATAACTTGTAAAAGGCCCTGGGTTTGATTCCACAACAAACAAACAAACAAACCTCACACAGACTCACAAAAATTTAAGATGAAATTATCTATTTGTTTTTTTCTAATTAAAAAAAAATCTTATGCCTAAAATACCTACAGAAAAGTGAAGTATAAGAAGTAACAGCCAGCTTTGTGGCTGTCTGAAGCTCAACTTCAGTACTTGGCTAGCACCTGTGTATGGCCTTGTGTTCTCATCTGCCTTTTTTTTAAAAAAATAGGGAAAAATAGTACTTTAGTATGACAATTTTGAAAATTCTCTATTTCTTGCACCAGTCCATAAATTTGAAATCAGTGTCAACATTTAAAGAAACATGTATACCTATTTTATAACTCCCCTCAGTATGATTTAAGCTAAACTATCAGAGTACAAATGATACATAATATATTTTCACTTTTTAAATTTTCTAGCTACTTTCATAGAGAATTCGGCTAATTCTTCTTCCAGAGTACTTCCAGTACAACTCAATTTACAAATAAAACCTGTCAAGAAGTACAAAGCAATACAAATCCTCAAGTTCTTTTATTCATGACTTCAAAGTGTGTGTGTGTGTGTGTGTTTATATGAATATGTGTGCATGTGTATGTGTGTTGGGGAGTGTGGAATGAAAAGATAGGTGAATTTTATTATTGCTGTCTTCCAAATCTTCATAATCTCCTAAGTTGAAATCATTTTGTAATGATCCAAAGCCCTTTGAGTGATTGAATTTATTCATTCTTGTTTATCAAATGAGAGAACTAACCTACCTAATACTAAAAATCTGTGGAGCCAGGCACAGTGGTACATGCCTGTAATACCACCAGCTTGGGAGGCTGAGGCAGGAGGATTGCAAGTTCAAAGCCAGCCTCAGCAAAAGTGAGGTGCTAATAAGCAACTCAGTGAGACCCTGTCTCTAAATAAAATACAAAATAGGGCTGGGGATGTGGCTCAGTGGTTGAGTGCCCCTGAGTTCAATCCCCAGTACCACCCCCCAAAAAAAAAAATCAAACCAAAATTTTAGGAAAAAAATAACCTGTTTATAAAATATCAGATGCTTCATAAAAGCAACAACTTTTACATCTCATGATGACATTATTCTATCCATTGTCAGTCACCATTGTTTCACCTACCAGAGCGTAGTAGAGATGTGGTCTCCTATCACATAGACTCATTCTAACATATAGATTTACTATAAGGGGCTGGGGATATAGCTGACTTGGTAAAGTGTTTGCTTTGCATACACAAGGTCCTGGGTTCAATCCCCAGCACCAAAAAAAAAAAAAAAAAAAAAAAAAAAATCAGCTGTAATAAATTTGCTAAGATGTCAATATGTTCTACTGTTTCATCCAAAGTTAATTTTTTAAAAAATTAAATGTTTTTTTTCTGAGACAATTGAGAAAATTTGAATATGAGCCAGCATATTAAATAATATTAAGGAATCATTTATAAAATTGTTAGGTGTAATAATTACACTGTGATTTTTTTTCTTTTTTAAAAATTAGAGCTTTATAGTTATACATAGTAGTTGGGTTTATCCCTACAAACTCATAGGTGCATGAAATTCAATTTCAGTTCCTGATCTCTCCTTCAGTTTCCCCTTTTCTTCCCCTTTCTCCCTCCCACCCTCCCTCACCTGTTTTTTTTTTTTTTTTTTTTTTTTTTTAAGTGGTGCTGGGGATTGAACCCAGGGCATTGTGCATGCAAGGCAAGTACTCTACCAACTGAGCCATATTCCCAGCCCCCTCACCTAGTTTTAACAGAAACTCATTTTACAGAATTGTGAGGTTCAAAGAATTTAAGATATATATCTTAAATAAGATATATATCTTAGTAATTTGCAAGGTTAATATCTAAAAGAACATTCGGAAGATTATAAAAAAAAAAACAGCGTGTTAAGGAAAACAATATCAGTAGAATTCATGTTTTCATCACACATTTATTTAATGCCTACTATGTGCCTGGCAATATTCCAGTCACTTGAAATATGCCAATGAGTAAAGGAAAGACCTTTCCCATGTAGAGGTTGTACTATTGTTTTTTCATTATTAATTTTTTTAAGTGAGAAGTCACTGAAAAATAAATTATTATAATTTATAAATGTTTTCAAGATTTTACTCATATTTTCTATATGTAAGGGAATGAAAATTATGTAAACTACTTTCGGCAAATTATCTCAGTCTCTAAGGGAAATGCCTAACATATTTGTGATTTTATATTCACTACTTCTCTGTTCAATCTTAAGTTTTTTCTACTGTCTGCTGGTATTGGAACTCTAAAACAAAATCAGTTGTTATTGCATTACTTGTTATTATAAGAAAGATTCCTTGAGTTTCAAAATCTTATTTTAAAGTACTGAAATATTTTGTTCCAAATTAAAGCCATCTGCATAGAGAAACAACTAAAGGAAAGCTGAAAATAGAAGAGTTGGCAATATAGTGCCTTCATAACCAATTATATTACGTATACATAATATATATGTAAACATTTCAAAAACTACAGATTTCACAAAACATCTGCTACTCAGAGAAAGCTAGAAATTATTCTAAATTGTCATTGTAATTAACTTGCCAAATATTGGGAAGTTATACTCCTGAATCAAGCACCCAGCTCATACCAATATTTACGGAAATGTACTCATTAGTTTCTCACAAAACTTTTTGTCTTGATACCTTGCATTCTGCCAGTAGAGCACCTGTTAGTATAAGTCATCGTGGTACACCTTGAGAAGTGTTACTATCTAAGATACCATCTGTTGCCCAAAGATAGGTAGGGAGAAGAATAAAAAAATCGTCTTCATGGAGTTGTCCCTGTAGAAACGGGTTAACATGAAAAAGAATATAAAAAGGTAGATGTATAATAATTGCTTACACTGACTAATTTACTACTTTATATATCTTTTCTCATTTTATTTTATTTTTATTTTATTTTTGTACCAAGGATTGAACACAGGGGTGATTAACCCCTGAGCCACATCCTTTTTATTTTTTATTTTGAGACAGGGTCTCACTTGGTTGCTTTTAGTCTGGCTAAGTCACTGAGGCTGGCTTTGAATCTGCAATCCTTCTGCGTCAGCTTTCCAAACCACTGGGATTACAGAGCGCCAACACGCCTGGCTTCACTTAATCTTTACTATGACAACAATGCAATACCAGATTAAAAACTAAACTGTGATGTTAAATTACCACATACAGCTAGTAAGGGGCAGAGCCAGATTCCACTTCAGATTTTTTGCACACCTATGTCTATACCGTTTTACTCCACACCACTATCCTTTACAGTGCTTCTTGAATTCTTGTAAAAGAATATAAAATTCTCCAAATTGAACATTGTAACTGTCAATTTTTATATCAAATGAACATACTTTCAGGGAATAAGTTCAAAAGGAGCACTTGAAGATCATCCAGCTTCCTGTTTTGATACTTGAAGAAGCTGATCTAGAAGAGACAAATGCATTGTCAATGTCCTTATGTTAATTTTTGTCTATGCCAAGATTAGGAGCCAGCCTCTTGTTTCTTTTCCAGGTCTGTGATTCTAAGCTTTACTGAAAGCAAAAGGTCTTAAAGGCCACAGATGAGTCTCACTAGTTTGTGCATAACTTCTAATACAGTTGTCTCATGTCCTCTCTTTATGTGAAAGAAGTGAAGGAAATGTCATAGACTACTCTATATCTATATCTATATACCTATATATAAATAGCATGGAGATAATCCTACCAAAGAATATTCCTAAATTATTATTTTCATATAGCTTTTAAATTTATCATAATTGACTTAGTTGTGTATATATACACACACATTTGTGTGTGTGTGTGTGTGTGTGTGTGTAGAATTTAACCCAAGAGCACTTAACCACTGAGATATATCCCCAGCCCTTTTTATTTCTTATTTTGAAGCAGGGTCTCACAAAGTGGGTTAAATTGCTGAGGCTGGCTTTGAACTTGGGATCTTCCTGCCTCAGCCTTCCGAGTTGCTGGGATTACAGGCATCTGCCACCATGCCCAGTTAACACTATTCAATGCATTAGAGAGCTACTTTGGAATGCCTTCTATGCATTCCTTGGCTCTGCAAATATTCAAAGGAGGAGACCTGGCAAAAAGACCAGGAAGGAAATTTTTTTTAAAGGAAGAAGAGGAGGAAGAAGAGAAGGAAGAAGTGAACAGAAGGAAGGAAGGCAAAAGAACTTGTCCTCCAATCTGTATTAATTTCTACATGTCTGGAAGCCCCACATGGTTATATTATACGAGCTGTTCAGGGACAAACTCTGGCAGGAATAAGCTGGCAGGACTATTCTCAAACATAAGTTGTTTATGTAAAAACTTTTTAAAATCTCACAGTTGCTTTTTTGAGCATTTAATTTACCCAAACAATAGCACCAGGACAAAGTGATTTTAGGTACAATTAACACTTCTACAACTAGAGCAAATATTTAAAGAAGGAAATTTTGTTCAGTAGAAAAACATACTGGATTATTTATTCAAACAAATAGCATGGAGATAATCCTATCAACCAATATTCCCAGATTATTATTTTCATATAGCTTATAAATTTATCATAATTGATTTAGTTGTAGGCAGAACAAAACCCTTAGGGTTTTAAGTAGCAATGAAAGATAGCTTTTAATGTCGACCCTCTAGGATTAACCCAAGTGATTCAAATGTTGACATTGCCCTTGATGTTACTAACATTGTCAGTTATACTAATTGCTTTGGAAGAACCTTCTTTGAAAGTTGCCAAATAATGTCTTTTTCCTGTAAGCCATATAGTTAAGTACCCATTGAAAGGCATTTTTTTTTGTCCATTATATATAAAGCTGAATAATACCAAAACTTTTGAGTCAAGAAACAAAATGTTTTTGTTTTGTTTTTTGACACTCAGGGTTGAGCCCGGGATGCTTGACCACTGGGCCACATCCCCAGCCCTTTTTATTTTTCATTTTCAGACAGGGTCTTTCTAAGTTGCTTAGGGCCTCACTAAGTTGCTGAGGCTGGTTTTGAACTTGCTTCAGCCTGTGGAGTTGTTAGGATTACAGGCAAGTGTCCCTATGCTAGGCAAACATTATGTTTTTAAATCTTCAAGATAAGGTACATGCAATAATTGAATAAGTTGGCTTCAACTGTTATTACAGGATGAAATAAGCATGTTGCACTTGAATAAGTATATAGAGCTTTGAGGTGCAAGCATGAAGAGTTGAGTCTATCTTACTTCTTAACTATGTATCTTTGGGTGACTCATTTAATTCTTTCTGTACCTTTGTTTAATCTGGTGCATGACCCAATAGTTGATGTATGTGAAATTGCTGTGTAAAAACCTAAAGCATTGACAGATGTTAAAATAAAGAAATATGTTGACTTCATAAGTAAATGGATTTTCTGAAATTCATCCCAAGAATTACCTGCTTACTTTGAAATCATATTTAAAGTAACATGATTAGGTATTAAGACATTTTAGTTAATATCGACTACTTACAATTCAAATAAGATAGATAGATATCTTTATCCTCACACAGAGTTAAGCTCAAACCCAGAGCCTTGTGTGTGCTAGGCAAATGCTCTGCTACAGAACTGAATACACAACCCCTAAGTATATTCTTCTTTTTTTTGGGGGGTGGGGGTTACTAGAGCTGAACTCAGGGGCACTCCACCACTGAGCCTGAGAAAGGGGAAACTACTTCTTATAGTGAAGAAAGAGCCCTTCAGTAGCATGTTCAACCTAAATCCACTCTCCAATAAGCTCCATCTTTTTAATAGGGCACATTCTAATGGTCCTAACTTGAAATCTACAACTTTTAGCAATGTAGTAAAGAAAAGATAGTAACCAATCACAGTGCTCTGCTAAACAAGTGCAGGCTTTCAAATCCATGGGTCTTTCCTATAGTTTTTAAAGTGATGTTTAGATCTTTAGGGTTCATAATCTCATCAACATGATGCAGTTAAAACAGTTTCATAATATTTGTTTTTAATCTAAATGTTGGCAATGATATTGTGAATAGAAATTTCTTTAAGAAGTTCATATCTGTTACCACTTTCTAAGCAGACACATAGTATACACTCAAAAGTAGCTCTTGAATTTCACTGAGGTAAAATAATAAGAATAAATAATTCTTAGAATTTTTTTCTGGGTTGAAGTTAAGAGGGCTGGCTGGTAGACATTGACACTTTGTAGTCACTCTGTATAATAGCAACTGAAATCCTTTGTTTGGTCCTGTCGTTTTTAATAAAATCCTTTTTTTTAATACATATATACTTTTTAGATGTCCATGGACTATTTATTTATTTATTTATTTATGGTGTAAAGAATCAGACCCAGTGCCTCTCACATGCTAGGCAAGCACTCTACCACTGAACCACAACCCAGCCCTCTTTCCAGGAGTGGTGGTGCATGCCTGTAATCCCAGCGACATGGGATGCTGAGGCAGGTGGATGGCAAATTTTAGGTCAGACTAGGCAATTTAGCAAGATCCTGTCTCAAAATTAACAAATAAAAAGGGATGGGGATGTATCTTAGTGGTAGAGTGCTCCTGGGTTCAATTCCCAGTATCAAAAACAAAACAAAACAAAAAACAAACATATTGGTCATTCTCATCTTTTGTCAGACTAATCCCTAACATTTTTGATGCAACTGTAAATCGAATTTATACTTTTAATTTTAATTTTATATTATTCATTTCTAAAATAGAGATAAACACAATTGATTTTTGTAACTTGATCATATATCTTGTAACATGCTTTTTGCAAATAAACAGTTTTACTTCTTCCTTTAAAGAAAGCAAAAATTATAATCTTATTTTTAAAAACATATTAAATTTTAAGTTATTACCTTGTAATATTTTTATTTTATAAAATTATACCAACTATATGTGATTATTTAGTTATTCCTTTTCTCTTGATTGAATTACCAAAAGCAATAGATTGCATTTTAGGATGGTACTACAATCCAGCTGATTATGAAAAGGATAAAGCTAACTGGAGAGTGGATTTATGCAATCCTACTTTTATACTTTTTTTTTGCTCTTGAATTTTGAAATTAGCATTAAAAAGTCAAATACCTGTGCCATTTTTACTTTTAAGTTCAGAAAAATCAAGACAAGCAAGTGTGAAAGAAATGAGCATGTTAAATCCATTTAAAGCCTTCATATTGAGTCAAAGCCCATCATGAAAACATCCCTGAGGTTTCTATTTTAGCAAGGCATTTGCTGTTCCAATAAAATAACAAAAATAAAATGAAGATCCAGTGAATTAGGGAAAGTCTATTATGTCCATCAAACTTTAGAACATGATAAAAAGCATTTTTATTGATAAAGGCAGGTGGAATTACATGTCTTCATATCGATTCATAATGATTTAGGGTAACATGTCAGCCTTATTTACATTTAATTGTATCATATTTCACTTAAAGGAATAATCCAATGCTTCTTATACTAGTTATGCTATTGTAAGAGAAAAGTATATGAATAAGTACAAAATCACCTGCCAGTACAAACTACTAGAGTGAAATGGAGATATATTTATTATGCTTATATTATATATTCTTTCAAATCTGTAGACTCATGACCTCCTTGCCAAGCAATTCATAACTGAATCATAAGGAGTGCAATATAGCAATGTCTGTAGCAGCAACCTTGGACTTTAATGAGGGAAATGGCATTCGTATAAAATCAGATGGATCACAGAAAATAGAGATGCAAGGAAGGACACATTGGCTAGAAGCTGCTATTTCATTTCCTCCATAAAAATTATTAGTACAGGAAATTTTTAAAAAATCAACACTTTCACTTTATGTAGAGGTAGACTTTCAAAGTACACCCATGTGTGTTGTCTTCCATTAAGTTGATATTAATCAGCATGACAAAGGTGATTTCTCTTTGCCTTGGTACCCTTTGAGTGAAAGCTCATACATACCTAAATATTAACAAGGTGTCTAACAGAAATACTTGATGAGGAAAAAAGAAAAGAACCCATTACTCATATTCATTGTTAATTTATTAAATAAACCCTAATGGAGAGCCTTCCTTGTGACAAGCACTGTGCTAAGTACTAGAAAAACAATGAAAGACAAAATTGACCTTCTCCTTTCTTTGAGTGGAGAATAAATCTAGTGTGTATAACAGGACTTATATAAATATATATATATATTATAATATAAATAATAATATAATATTAATATATATTATATATAATATATAAAAACATATAAATATATATACTTATATAAATATATATAAATATATCAGTTCAGTATTGTCAGAGATTAGCACCATTGCTAAAAAGGGAAAGCACAGGGTCTTATGAGAGAATTTATTATAGATAGATTGATCAAATATAGCTTATTTGGGTTCTTAACATTTAACTGGGATCCAAAGAATGTGTGCTATGACAGTTTTTCATCAGCCTACAGGTTTGGGGGAAAAACTGTATTTGAGTCCTAAGTCCAGCATATCCAAAGCTATGTTGGTGCTATACTTAAGCAATGAGTATAGTTAAAAAAAAAAAAAAAAAAAAAAAGTCAAAATTTAAAGAAAAAAAAACTATAATAAATATTTCTAAGAGAAAACTAGTGGACAGTAAACATTCTGAACTTTACCACATTAATATTTGTTTTATTGTTGAACAATCACAAGAACACATAGGATAGCTGAGATAAAACTGTAGTCCTTAATGAATAAATAGACTTCCCTTCTGTGGCCACCTTTCATTTAGGCAACACACATTTTAGAGCTGCCATCTAGTGACTACCATAATAACTACTACAAAAGGTCATTTATATTGGTGGACATTGTCGTGGTTTTTTACACAGAAAAAAATGCTTTATACAAGGTGCAAATTGAATTCCTGAGCCTCTTTCACATTAACTATCACAAAGACACTAATGTGAAAGGCAGAACTGGAGAAGTTAGTATTAAAAGTAACAGAGAACTCATTTCAAATGTGATCTCATCCCCATTTTGATAGATCACTTTTGTAGAACATCAAAAATTATACATGGATTTCCAAAAAATGGGAACAAAAAATGACTGTCTTCCCAGTCTGCTTAGAACAAAACAAAACAGCCAATCACGGTGGTACACACTTGTAATCCTAGCAGCTGGGGAGGCTGAGGCAGGAGTATCTCCAGTTCAAAGCCAGCCTCAGCAACAGTGAGGCCCTAAGAAACTCAGCAAGACCTTGTCTCTAAATAAAATACAAAATAGGGCTGAGGATGTGGTTTAGTGGTGGAGTGCCCCTGGGTTCAATCCCCGGTACCCACCCCCCCGCCCCAAACAAAAAACAAAACAAAAAACAGTAGGTTTTGCCATAAAGTTTGTGGGTTAAATTAATCTTTCCTTGTGATAAAATGGAAGAAAATTGAAAATAGCATCATTCATTGCACAAAGAATAAATATCATTTGTGAAAACCTAATTTCAGCGTGTGCATCTGTGTGTGCTGAGTTGCAAAATACAATGTATTTTAATGCTGCCAATCAAAAGAATTTGAAAGGTACTGAAAAGTTTTCCCTGATTATGGGTTAGTATGGAGGGCAAAATTCTAAGAAGGATCTCCAATGACCCTCACCCTTCTATAATCCTCTCCCCTTTGAATGTGAGTAGAATATGCAAATATGAGAGATCACTCCTGTAAGTTTGTTCCTCCATATGGCCAAAGGGGTTATCCAGAGGAACCTAATCTCAACCTTTTATCCCTTTAAAAGCAGGTTATTTTCTCAGGTTTATAAGCTAGGAAGGTACCAGAGCGAAGTGAAACATGAAAAGACTTCTACGTGCAGTTGGGGGGTTTGAAGATAGAGGTGTATGTGAGAAGGAACATGGGCTGGAGCTAAAAGCAGTGACCTACAGCTGAACCAATGACAAGAAAATAGGAACCTCAGTCCTACAACCCTAAGATATGGATCCTGCCCATGACTTGATTTATCATGAAGGCAGATTTTTCTCTAGAGCCTCTCAATAAGAGATAGGTCCAGCTGATACCTTAACTTCAGCCTTGTTAAGACCCAGGACTTTGTGGTACAGAATAGAGGACACAGAAACCGATCCACAAAACTACAACTATCTTATATTTGATAAAGGGGCTAAAAGCATGCAATGGAGGAAGGACGGCATCTTCAACAAATGGTGCTGGGAAAACTGGAAATCCATATGCAACAAAATGAAACTGAATCCCTTTCTCTCGCCATGCACAAAAGTGAATTCAAAATGGATCAAGGAGCTTGATATCAAATCAGAGACGCGCCGTCTGATAGAAGAAAAAGTTGGCTACGATCTACAGTCGGTGGGGTCAGGCTCCAAATTCCTCAATAGGACACCCATAGCACAAAAGTTAATAACTAGAATCAACAAATGGGACTTACTCAAACTAAAAAGTTTTTTCTCAGCAAAAGAAACAATAAGAGAGGTAAATAGGGAGCCTACACCCTGGGAACAAATCTTTACTCCTCACACTTCAGATAGAGCCCTAATATCCAGAGTATACAAAGAACTCAAAAAATTAGACAATAAGAGAACACACAACCCAATCAACAAATGGGCCAAGGACCTGAACAGACACTTCTCAGAGGAGGACATACAGTCAATCAACAAGTACATGAAAAAATGCTCACCATCTCTAGCTGTCAGAGAAATGCAAATCAAAACCACCCTAAGATACCATCTCACTCCAGTAAGATTGGCAGCCATTAGGAAGTCAAACAACAACAAGTGCTGGCGAGGATGTGGGGAAAAGGGTACACTTGTACATTGCTGGTGGGACTGCAGATTGGTGCAGCCAATTTGGAAAGCAGTATGGAGATTTCTTGGAAAGCTGGGAATGGAGCCACCATTTGACCCAGCTATTCCCCTTCTTGGTCTATTCCCTAAAGACCTAAAAAGAGCATGCTACAGGGACACTGCTACACGATGTTCATAGCAGCACAGTTCACAATAGCAAGACTGTGGAACCAACCTAGATGCCCTTCAATAGACGAATGGATAAAAAAAATGTGGCATTTATACACAATGGAGTATTACTCTGCATTAAAAAATGACAAAATCATAGAATTTACAGGGAAATGGATGGCATTAGAGCAGATTATGCTAAGTGAAGCTAGCCAATCCCTAAAAAACAAATGCCAAATGTCTTCTTTGATATAAAGAGAGTAACTAAGAACAGAGTAGGGACGAAGAGCAGGAGAAGAAGATTAACATTTAACAGGGATGAGAGGTGGGAGGGAAAGGGAGAGAGAAGGGAAATTGCATGGTAATGGAAGGAGACCCTCAGGGTTATACAGTGGAGGAGGTAGAGAGAGAGGAGGGGAGGGGAGGGGAGAGGTGGGGAGGGGGGAGGGGGCAGGATGGGAAAGGCAGCGAAGCACAACAGACACTAGTATGGCAATTTGTAAATCAATGGATGTGTAACTGATGTGATTCTGCAATCTGTGTATGGGGTGAAGGTGGGAGTTCATAACCCACTTGAATCAAAGTGTGGAATATGATATGTCAAGAAATTTGTAATGTTTTGAACAACCCACAATAAAAAATTTAAAAAAAAAAAAAAAAGACCCAGGACTTTGACCTTCAGAACAGTGAGCTAATCAATTGGTCATTTTAAGTCACTAGGTTGTCAGTAATTTGTTACCTAGCAATGGAAAACTAATACTGTTAATCCATACAGTTAATACAGATGTAAGAAAAGGCATGAGGAAGAGGGAAAAGCATAAAGTAGACTCTCAGCAAAATGACTAGTAGAAAGCAGAGATGAAGAACAAAAGAATTTCAGGATATAGCAGGTGAAGACTTGATCAAATATAGCTTATTCTTTCTGTGAGGTAAAACTATTTTTTCGTTGTGATGAAATAATTTACATTTCAATTGGTTTAATTTCTTTTTTTCTAGTATTTTCCTAAATACAAATGTGAGATTTAGGTTCCAAATTTTCTAAAGATATTTTCTGATGGATAAAGATGTTGAGAAGGAATTAGAAGTTGCACATTGCACCAATCCATCTTAATAGAAAAGCTTTATTGGATTTGAATAAGCATGAATAGGAATTGAATTAAATTTATGCCAAAAAAGCAGAAGACACTTTATGTGGACTGATGTAGACTAATAAATCAAGTGATCAAGTCAGTACATTGTTAGATTGGTGACACAGAAGAAAATGGAAACATTGAAAAGTTCTGCTTGCTTAATATACAGAATCAGGTAAAACTCTTATGGATCAAAAGCAAATAGATGGGAAATTTATCCTATAATGCACACATTGAAATTCCTCTGAGACTTTGGATAATGAATATAACCTGCTTAAGCAAAGCTTTGAGAACCCCAAGCTGTCAGATAATGAACAGGAAATTTTTGGAATAGTCTATATAATTGTTATTGAGACACGGAGGCAATTAAAATCTTCAATGTGAAGAAAGGAAAAGAGATGATGGCTTCCCACGAGAATGCCCTAAAATTTTAAACATCTCTTGTGATCTAAACTGCTCAAAGAACAAGCAGGATTATTAAGTTTTAAAATTCTTTTCCTGCCAGTGTTACTTCATAGAAATCTATTAATAAACAACAATGAACATTTTTTCATTTTAGAATTTATGCAATAAAGAGCCACATAGAATTAATAACCTAAGAAGAAAGCAGAAGAAAGATGAATAAGAAGTATGATCCACATTGTTTGGTTCAGTCAATGATTATCAAATCCTTTTCCTGTTACTGTGTTATAAATCTTTAACAGAGTCTAAGACAATAAAAATAAAACTGCTTTCAACAGGTTTGATAGATGAAAAAACTAAAAAGCCTGTCATCTGTGTGTATACTTTCATTCAGTTTTGCTCTTTAAACTTCTATTTGTGTCCATCTTTGTGGTCTTTCTTAACTGAACAAAAAACATTTCCAAGTTTTTAATCTTATTTTTCATATGTATAGATGAACGCTCCATTTAATTTCATGATTTTAAGTACCATACCTAAGACTTCCTTTGTTTCTACAAATAGATTTTGACTTCTCAGTAAAATTTAAGCATCCTCTTAGTATGGGATATGGAATAGACATAGATTTTATTTCCAAGTAGGGGTAGAAGGAAGAAGTTAAAGCAGATACAACTATAGCCTAGAACTATGTTGCAAGAGATGATGGGTGACCTGACAATTATAGTTAATAAGAGGCACCAGCAAATGAAATTTGACTGCAGCCTTTAGAAAATGGGTATATTTTCTCTCTCTCTCTCTCTCTCTCTCTCTCTCTCTCTCTCTCTCTCTCTCTCTCTCTCTCTCTCTCTCTCCCTGATATGCTGAGGCTATGGTCTTGTCTGAAGTCAGGGAGAAGGACTAATGCCTATGTAGTCCTGTTCAATACTGTCAAAAGCATGCTCATTTATGACTTTGAAAATTTGACTTATATATTGAAAACATACTGCTTGAACAAAACTGTTTAATTAGTGACATTCGTTTCCTAGTGTGAACATATGATTCCTGCTGTTAATGAAAAGAAGAAAACTTGCTAAATTCAATCTTAAGATATAATTAAGTGGGGAGCATAACATTAAGCTCCACTGCAACTCATCATTATTGTTATTGGGGTGCATTTATACGGCACTTCACATTTGCGGTTTGAAGGATAAACGACCTCATATTAACTCTCCTACTGAGTTTGGGGAGTCAGGGTGAGCATATAACTCAATTGTTCAATTAACCAAGTGAAAAGCTTACAAAACCTCAAAGGAATTATTTGCTCATTGTAGCTATAATTTGCACAGCATTTATAGTCCCCACCTAACATTTGCTACTGAATAGGAGAAGAATGAAATTAATTTTTATAATTCTGCTATTAAAAATTCATAGTTCTTCAAAATGTTTCAGTGAATAAAGATTATAGTGCTTGGAATTACAGAATAAATTTTTAAAATGAATTTGTAGTATTTATTACAATGAACTTGTAAAGGTAAAGAAAGAGAAACATGACAAAGTTGAAGATGAATTTGAGACAGAGAGCTGATTACTTAGGAAAAGCAGATATTCAACCTTAGGAAAGTTGAAGAGATTTTTTGTTCTCTGTTGTTTCTTGTCCTTACACATAATTAAACATTTTAAACCTCCCAATCCAACCCTCATCTAAGGGGTCTGAATCAATAGTATCAAAAATAAAGCAAACACTGCCCCCCACAGTTAAACTTATATTTTCATCATATAAGAATGATCTATTTTGCCGGGCACGGTGTTGCATGCCTGTAATCTCAGTAGCTCAGGAGGCTGAGATAGGAGGATTGTGAGTTCAAAGCCAGCCTCAGCAACGGCGAGGTGCTAAGCAACTCAGTGAGACCCTGTCTCTAAAATAAAAAAAGACAAAATAGGGCTGGGGATGTGGCTCAGTGGTTGAGTACCCCTGAGTTCAATTCCTGGTACCAAAAAAAAAAAATTCATTATGATTAAATGGGACTAAAAAAGTAAAGAAATAAAGTAATAGACAAAATACTGGTAGATTCCTTACTTACAAACATGGTTCTCAGAATAATAAGAGTAATGAGACATTGCCTAGCATGCACAAGTTCCTGGGTTCAATCCCCAGCACCACCATCAAAAAAAAAAAAAAAAAAAAAAGTAATGAGACAAATATGAAGGCCATGTTTTGGGTTGAAATAAAACAGAGAGTCAAAACAAACTAGACTCTTTCTCAACTCCAAAATCATGGTTCATTAAGGCTTTGCTAATAATCAGAAGATGTAGCATTTAGAGATATGAAATTATTGCTTAAAAGCAGTATAGTTACAATGATATTTGTATCATTTCTTCCATTTTTCCTCACATAAGCTTAGTCCACCATAAAAAGAAGAAATTTTGTTAACAGCTTAAAATTAAACATACAGTTTACTGAATACCCCAAGATATCAGAAAATTTGTAATGATGTGCCTACGTCACAGATGTTATCATTTCCAGAATGATAACATCTTCCTAGGAAGCTGCTGAAGCAAAGAAAAAGTAATAAATGGTATTTTTACTAAATATTAGTTTCATAAAAGGTCACAGAAAAGTTTTAAAATAATTTTTCTATTCAGAAAAGACATATTTGGCTCTGATAATATCACATTTGTATGCTTATATAGAATTATGGTTAATGCTGACTTTGTGGTGAATATGATACATATAATTAAATTTTTCTGCAAAGCAGACACATTCTTCTAGCTCAGCTGAAATTCTGGTATTCTTCTTAGAGAAAACTATTAGGGGGTCAGCACTCTTTTATTAAGAGAATTCCTTTTATCCAAAAGAACTAAAATCAGCATACTATAGTGAAACTGGCACATCAATGTTCATAGCAGCACAAATCATAATAGCCAAGTTATGGTACCAGTCCAGGCGCCAGTCAAGAGACAAGTGGATAAAGAACATGTGGTGTATATATATGTAGTGGAGTTTTACTCAGGTATAAAGAAGAATGAAATTATAACATTTGCTGGTGAATGGATGGAATGGAAAACACCGTGCTAGGTGAAATAAGAAAGTCAAGGGTCTAACACTTTCTCTCATCTGTGAAAACTAGAGCAAAATAAGAAGAAAAAAATGAGGAGGTGGGGGAGGGGTCCCATGAAAACGGAAGTGCTGGGGACCAAAATGGAGCAAATTGTATTTCATACATGTATTTTTATGACAAAATGAGTCTTAATATTATGTGTAACTATAAGGCACTAATAAAAACATTTTATAAAAAGAGGAGCATTCTTTACCTATATTCTAGAGAAAAATCCAAAGTATACCTCTAATCTAGACACTTGAGTTAGAAGATTGAACATTTTATTAATATTGAATATTCTACTGACTTTATTATAAAAACCTCACAGTAGTCTTTCTCACTGGGAAGACACTACCACTCAGATGAAGGACATTTTTTGGAAAGTTTTGAGACTTCATAAATATTGAAAAAATGCAAATTGCAGAAATATGCGTTACATACATATGTCCCAAGACAATCTTGGATAATTGAAAGAAATTTTGCTTATTCAGTGCCAAATAAATACTACAGATATACAAAAACCAATTCATTTAATGGAAAGAAAAATCTTCCAAACAACTGTGATTTTTATTTCATGATGGAAATTTTTAGACCATTGATAAACATTGCAAGAGAGATATGTTGAATGCAATCACAACTGACAGAGAAAGAAAACTGCATTTGTTGAGAAAATGAATTCTTTCAAAGAGTAGCAAATTATTACATCTAAAATTAATCACTTTGCTGACTACATTATTTCCAATCTGTGTATTTCACATAAATCACCTTGAGTTGGCTGTTGTTTGTAAAGTGATTCATTTGGGAGATGGCTTAAAAGGAATGAAAAGGGAATGAAAATAAATTTACAATGACTAGGTTAGACTAGGTTTATAAAACAACAAAATAGACGATGTAATTAAGTATGCAAAATGGTGTTTAGTGAGAAACAATATGTCCCCTGATCTGTCTGAATATTTTTTGTTGGACACTCCTGCACTAAAACTGTCCAATAAATATTTAGTTGTGAAATAAAATGAACAGGGCTTGGAATACATGCAATCCATATAGTACACAAGCAGACGAATTTATTTCAGGGTGTTCATAGTAGTAAAAGAAAAAAAAAATCTATGGAAAAAATACCCGGATTACACTACATGGAAATTAGTAATAAAAAGAAGCTAAGAAAAAAATTATGGAACAGAATTTATTCTTCCTCAAACTTTCAAGAGTGAAGGAAAATAAATAATTTTATTAATTATTTTATTTTTTCTTTAGATAAACAACATTATCTTACCATGGAAATGACAAGGGAGAAGACTTCAAAATTTGAGGTAAGAAGATCCCAAAATATTCCTTTGCTAAAATTTTAATACTTACAAGAAAAAAAAAGTATTCAAATTTGATTGGTAATTATAATCATGTGTTGACACAAAATAACATTTTTTTTCTTGACTAGAGTTTTACTTATTTGCTTAGCTTTTCATGGGTAGAAAAAATATATAAATTTCACACATAAGTTATTGCAAACTGCACAAAAGAATGATATGTCCTTATTATGGCTCTTATTCCTCCTTGTTTTTAATTTTAATTGGAACATCTTTTACTCTTACTGGCAACTTCAAACATTCATCTTAGTAGCTCATGTTGAGGGAAAAAAGGACTAAATTGACAAAAATGAATAACTAAAACATTTAACTATTTTAGTTTATCAAATTGTAACTAAATATTTTGAGGAGTTCATCCTAATTCTTCTGGCACTTCCACCCTGATTCAAGTCAGGCTGGCATTAAAAAGGGAGTTAACTTGGGGCTACAATAAATGGGAACCTGCTATCTCTGCTAGATTCTCACCATCTTGAATATGAAAGAATTGCATATCTCAAGATTAGGTAATCATTCCTGGTCTTCCTATGGCATTCACTCTGTGGTTATCTTCTGGGTCTAGTGATCATCCTTAGTTCCCTAAATTTCTTCTACATTCCACCTGAAATATTTGTCTTCTAGGTCAGCAGATCTGAGTTGGAGATGATTTTGCCCCTGGGGAACATTTAGCAATGTCTAGACAATTTTGCTTGCCATAACTGAAATATCATTGCTAATGGCATTTGGTGGATAAAGGCCATGAATGCTGTGAAACAACCTACAGTGCATAGGACAGCCCGCCACAACAGACATATAATGCCCAGAAATGTCAGTAGTGCCAAGGTTCTGGTTTAGTTATACTTTGCCGGTGACCTAAGGACTTTTTCTTTATTATAATTCTTTATTGAGGGATCTGCAGTGTCTGTACTGATTAGATGATTCACATGTGTCAGATCTTTGTAATCATCTTTTTAGAATCATCTTTTAGCCAGGGGCACACACTTTTAGTTCTAGATGCTTGGGAGGCTGAGGTAGGAGGATCACTTGAGTCCAGGGGTTTGAGGTGAGACTGGTCAACATAGACTTTCTTTTTAAAGAGGTGGGGGGATTGACTGGGGGTATAGCTCAGTGGTAGAGCATCTACTTAGCAGACTCTGAGTTCCATCCCCAGCAATAAACAAACAAAACAGGAAGTACAGGGACATTCTACAGGGACATGACTACACTAGTCATCTGAAGCTATTTTAAAATCCTTAATACGGACATACTTCTCTTCTCTCTAAACTCTTCTTATCTTTCTTCCATATCTCTTCCTTCTGTCCATCCTTTTTACTTCCCTTTCTATATTCCACTCAGTCCCCTCAATCTTACCTACAAACATAAAACTCTGAAAAACATGTTTTTTCCCCTTATTTGGCATATGCATGGAAATTTTTATATTTTTGTTATTAATTTAAAAATCAGTTGAAGGAATTCTGCATTTTTTATCTCTAATAACAGAACAACAGGCTGCTTTATATTCATGTGTTCTTGAGAGCAAGAAATAATCTATCCTACCACTGAACTCCCTTCAGCCCCTTCACATGGTTCTTTTCATATTCTCCCTTCTCTTATTTCTAGGTTTCAAAGTCTCAGTACAGTGCTTTGAATATAATAAGACCTCAAGAAATATTTGCTGGATGAATTTACTGTAGATACTGGCTTTCAAAAAAGGACTGTGTATTTTGAGATGAAAATGGGCTAATAATGGTTTGTACGTGAATTTATTTTTTATCTTCTAGGCAGAATGACCATTGATCTTCCCTAGTCCTAACACTAATTCTTATAATACCTATATTATTTAGTACTCAAGAGGCTATTTTGGCTGGAGAATGTAGCTTAGTGGTAGAACGGATGCTTAGCATGTGTGAGGCTCTGGGTTCTATCCCCAACACTGAAAAAACAAAAAACAACTATTTAACATTGAAAAAACAAGTTTCACCAGAAGTTTTAGTTTATGCAAAATATCCCACACTGTAATAGGAGAAAAAAAAAAAGCAGAGAAAGGAAACTGCAAGAATATATGGAGGTACTGCCTGGTGCAGAAGTGCATGCCTGTAATCCCTGCATCTTGGGAGGCTGAGGCAGGAGGATCTCAAGTTCAAAGCCAGCCTCAGCAATGGCGAGATGCTAAGCTACTCAGTGAAACCCCATCTCTAAATAAAATACAAAATAGGGCTGGGGATGTGGCTCAGTGGTTGAGTACCCCTGAGTTCAATGCTCAGTACCCTTCACAAAAAAAAGACTATATGGGAGTACTAACTCCTTTCATGATGTCCAAGTCATTTGTCTCTAGTTAATAAATGTATACGTGGAAAAGACATCATACTGGTTTCCTAAATCTTTTTAATTTTTTTTTTTAGTTGTCAATGTACCTTTATTTTGTTTATTTACACGTGGTGTGGAGAATTGAACCCAGTGGCCCACACATGCTAGGCAAGCACTCTACCACAACCACAATCCCTAAATCTTTTCATTAGCATGTGGTAAAGTTACTTAAATTTTTTTAAGAGAAAAAGTGAAGCATTTTTATCCTCTTCACAAGTGTTCATAAGAATTGACATTTTCTATATAGCTGACTATAGAACTAATTGCCTATAATAGGCCCTGGATTACTTGAAGTCTTATGAAATGAGTAGGTAGAAGTCAGTATTTTAAAAATGTTCTACCTTCTTTTTGGCTACAAAGTGATTATGCTCAGTAACGATATCTAGTGACTATTAAAATTACATTTTTTGGAAATAACATATATAACTTATAATTTATCAGATTTTTAGAGATGAATTAATTCCTTTTTCTGGGATTGCCTAATAGTCTAACTAAATACTTCTGAAGTACAAAAATACTTTTGGAGAGAAAATTGATAGTAACTTTTCCTGAGAGAGTACTTTCTCTATGAAAATGAAGACAGTAACTTAGGAAAAATATAATATTTCTCTCTTAGGGAAGATTTACAATATTTCCTCATCAGGAAAATAAAGTCTCAACATTGTTCTGTTGTAGCATTTTTCTCTCTTAAATTTCAAGAATTCCAAGCTTGCAGTAATTCTGTCAACAAGATATACAGGTGTTACTTTTTGTTCTTTTTCCTAACAAGCAGTAGCTCTCCAGGGCAAACACATTTTATGAAGCAATCTGTTTTTTTGTATCAATATGTTTTGGGGGAATTTGTTTTAAATATGCAAAAATTCCAGATGAAATTGATCAAGTGAATATAAACTATGTCTCTAGCTATCAATACAGATATTTGATATTAAATTCCCAAAGACAGAACCTGACATAATAGTTCAGTGAGTGTCTGCTGAATGAAGAAACTATTGAGTAGTCAGCATTTTGTTAAGAATATATATAGAATTAAGGAAACATTTAAGATAAACAAAATCAATCATAAAAAAAATTTCATATAATTGTTCAAAAACTTGCTTTGCCAAAAATAAAGAACTAACAAAAAATAGTTAGATGATAACAAGGTTATCTTTATTTTATTTTATTTTTGGTACTGGGAATTGAATCCAAGAGTTCTTTACCACTGAGGTA
This sequence comes from Marmota monax, assembly GCF_021218885.2. Taxonomy (NCBI): domain Eukaryota; kingdom Metazoa; phylum Chordata; class Mammalia; order Rodentia; family Sciuridae; genus Marmota; species Marmota monax. The sequence continues at coordinate 12,550,404 of NW_026694552.1, read as the reverse complement.
CATCCCTAGTCCCTTCCATTTAAAAAATATTATTTGTTTTAATTAGTTATACATGACAGTAGAATGCATTTATGCACTTTGATATATCATACATAGATGAGATATAATTTATCATTTTTCTGAGTGGACATGTTGCAGAATCATATTGGTCATGAAGTCACATATATACATACAATAATAATGTCTGTTTCATTCTACTATCTTTCCTATCCCCACATCCCCTCCCCTCACCTCCCATCACCTCCCTCTACCTAATCTAAGGTAACACTATTCTTCCCTAGGGAATTAGCATCCGCATATTAGAGAAAATATTTGGCCTTTGGTTTTGTGGGATTGGCTTATTTCGCTTAGCATGATATTCTCCAACTCCAACAATTTACTGGCCAATGCCATAATTTTACTCTTCTTTAAAGATGAGTAGTATTCCATTGTTTTGAGACAGGGCTTCACTAAATTGCTGAGGTGGCCTCAGACTTGCAATCCTCCTGCCTCAGCCTCCTGAGTCTCTGGGATTACAAGGCATGCACCACTGTGCCTATCTTTAATTTTATACAGAAATCTGTCTAAATTACATTTTATGTCAGTCTATAATTGTACAAAATAGCTTGATTTCTTAGTCAGCTGGCTATATCCCTACTACTGTTTTGTCATTTCTAACATTAAACATCAGTCATTTGTTAGTGTGATTTCCATTTTGCCCCTGTCCTGTAAAAGACTGAAGAGCACAAGCTCATTTCTAGTTCACAAACATGTGTCTGTCATTGATTTCCTTATAATTAGTATTTCACTGCTAAGAAAAAACTCTTAAGGCAACCAGAGGGAAGCATTCTAATATTTCTTTTAAATAAAATATCTATCTTTCCTATTGTGAGGTTTTTTTTTCTTATACAAAATGGAGTTGATAATAGTGTCAGACTTACAGTGTTGTTATGAGGTTTGAGAATTACAAAAACTATAATTATTGTGTAAAGATTTGCTCCCATTCTGTAGGCTCTCTATTCATCTCACTGATTGTTTCTTTTGCTGAGAAGAAGCCTTTTATTGACTCTTGGTTTTAATTCTTGTGCCATAGGAGTCTTATTAAGGAAGCTGGGACTTAATCTGACATGATGGAGATTTAGGCCTACTTTTTCTTCCATTAGGTGCAAGTCTCTGGTTTAATTCCTAGGTCCTTGATCCACTTTGAGTTAAGTTTTGTGCATGGTGAGAGATATAGGTTTAATTTCATTTTGTTATATGTGGATTTCCATACAACAAATGTTGAAGATGCTATCTTTTCTCTAATATATGTTTTTGGCTCCTTTGTCTAATATGAGATAACTGTAATTATGTGGGTTAGTTTCCGTGTCCTCTATTCTGTACCATTGGTCTACAGGTTTATTTTGGTGCCAATACCATGCTGCTTTTGTTACTATTGCTCTGTAGTATAGTTTAAGGTCTGGTATAGTAATGCCACCAGCATAACTCTTCTTGCTAAGGATTGCTTTGGCTATTCTGGGTCTCTTTTTTTTCCAGATGCCTTTCATGATTCCTTTTTCTATTTCTACGAGAAAAGTCATTCTGTAGGATATATAAAGCACTCAAAAACCTTAACACCAAACAAACAAACAAAAAAAACCAACCAACCAAACAAACAAAAAAACGAAAAAAACAAATAACCCAATCAATAAATGGGCCAAGGAACTGAACAGAAGAGGATATATAATCAATCAACAAATATATGAAAAAATGTTCATCATCTCTAGCAATTAGAGAAACGCAAATCAAAACTACTCTAAGATTTCATCTCACTCCAGTCAGAGTGGCAGCTATTATGAAGACAAACAACAAGTGTTGGGGAGGATATGGGGAAAAAGGCACACTCATACATTGCTCGTGGGACTGCAAATTGGTGCAACCAATCTGGAAAGCAGTATGGAGATTCCTTGGAAAACTTAGAATGGAACCGCCATGTGACCCAGCTATCCCAGTCCTCAATTTATACCCAAAGGACTTAAAAACAGCATACTACAGGGACACAGCACATCAACGTTTATAGCAGCACAATAATAACAATAATAATCACAATAGCTAAATTGTGGAACCAATCCAGATGCCCTTCAGTAGATGAATGAATAGGGAAACTGTGGTATATATACACAATGGAATATTGCTTAGCATTAAAAGAGAATAATATCATGGCATTTTCAGGTAGATGGATGGAGTTGGAGAATATGATGCTAAGTGAAGATAGCCAATCCCTCCAAAAAACCAAAGGCCGAATGTTTTCTTTTATATGAAGATGCTGACTCATAATGGTTATGGGATAAGGGAGCATTAGATAGGGCAATGGGGAGGGAGGGGAAGGGAGAGGGTATGGGGGTAGAAAAGATAATGGAATGAGTTGGACATCATTACCCTAAGTACATGTATGAAAACACGAATGGTGTGAAAATACTTTGTGTACAACCATAGACTTGAGAATTTGTGCTCTATATGTGTAATATGAAATGAATTGCATTCTTCCATCATATATAATGAATTAGAATAAATAAATGATTTAATAAAAAAAAGAAATCACATTAGCAAAGAAATGGATTATCATTCCTACAGTGGATGACTGACATTTGCTAAAATTCTGTATCAGCAGTCTACAGGGGAATGCTGCATATTCCTGAACACTTATTAAAAGAATTAGATATCTGTCAAAAAACCTATAATTATTAATTTGATCAATATGATTGTGGTAATCAAATAAAAGCATCCATACCCATTGTAAGAATAACTGTTTAATGAGCTAACTCTTTTGTGTCCATCGTAGGATGTCAGGTAGTATATCAGTCTGGGTTGTAGGCCATCTATTTTTTCTTGACACAATAAACTTATCATTCTCAAATTTTTTTCTTAGTATTGTGTTAAAAAAGTATTAATGATTTCATTACAGAGTATGAGTCAAGTAAAACTTCATGCTTATTGTTTTTAATCTGTATTAACTACATTCTACTTTTATAATCCTCATCTTAAGCTAACCATCAAATAATAAAACAACACATGCTCTATTAACCAGAATCAATGATTTATTATTTAGTTACTAATTTGCTCAGTAAAGTAATCTATTATGGCTCATGGCTCATTTATTCTTGTTTGTGACTTATTTTCTATAATGTATGTAATCTTTTAATTAAAATTTTCTCATTGTGTTGTAGTTTCTACATAATTTTTTGGGGGATACAGATGAGTGGAAAATGAGAGGAGAAAATGATTCTAAAGAAAGGAAAATATCTTGAAGGTTATTGACACAGATGGAAATCAATCAAGAGATCAAAACTATGTAGTGCTACTTTTAGTCTCTTTCTAGTATATTCTAGAGGGAAAAAGAAACAAAGAAAGGCAGACTTAATGCATTGAATACCAGGCACTGTGCTAAAAACTTCCATGTTTTAATATATATAATTCTTGCTCCTAACATAGGAGGACATGGTTGGGTTGCAAGTTGCAAGTTCCCCCAGCTATGCCTATCTGTATCTCACAAGTCAAAAATTGTCATGATCATCTTTAGCATTCTGAGGAAAAAGGAGGCCTTTCTGGGAGTGCTGCTCAGATGTACTGACCAAAATAATCCCTCACCCAGGAAACAGACTTTTCAAAATAGTGATAGACACGACAGATGCTTTAGTTGGAGATTACGCAGAAAATTGCAGCATTGCTGTTCCTATTATTTGAATAATTTTTAAAAATGAAGCATGTCTCCAGAGCTGTCAAATTGATACCTTTTATAAACACAGATTTTTTTTTTAAATGAGGGATGAGTTATCTCACAAATGACAGCCAATGTTCCCAGCAATAACTGCAAACTTAATTTTGCTTTAAAAAATTACTGCATCTACGATATTGTAGTTCCATTCTCTTAGGTTACTAATATTAGGATTAGTGCTGTATTACAATTATAATAAATACTAATTTATGGTCTAATGTCTTTGTATTGTTTTGATTATAATGAATTGTTTTATATATTACAAAACCTATGCTCATCTCCATTGGAAGGAAATGATGTTGCCTTTGAAGTTGCACAGAATGGAAGTGTGGGACACCATAGGCAGGCAAGTCCTTCCTAATTTTCTTTTAATGATAAAGTTGTGCCAGCTAAATTGTACCAGAAAATTCCATGGAGTCTGATTTGTTAAACAAAAAGCTATTCAATATGGGAGTGTAGCACACATCTGTAGTCCCAGCTAATTCAGCAGGCTGAGGCAGGAGGATTGCTTGAGCCCAGGAGGTTGAGGCCAGCCTAAGCAACATAGCAAGACCGCATCTCAAAAAACAAAGAAACCCATTTACTATTCATATCTCTTTATTTCAAGGATCCAAGTTCATGTCATCCTGAAAGGCAAATTCATGTAGCATTAACTGATACAGAATGACACTATATTAGTCTTAAAGTGCACCTTCTATTCAAATTAAGTAGAAATTCTATAATCCTACCCATACCTTAGAGGATAAATTTGAATCATGAGCTACCATTGGGTAATATAGGACATTTGTCACCAAAAATCTTGTTCTTTTAAACTGAAATCAGTCTCTCTCTCTCTCTCTCTCTCTCTCTCTCTCTCTCTCTCTCTCCCCCCCCTTTCTCTCTCTCTCTTTTCCCTGTTTGGTGGAATATTTTATTTTTAAAGTACAGCTGTCTCAATTTTCAAGACTATTTATAAAATAAGCAGTTCTGCAGATTTTCCCTTCTAAATTCATTATTAAAACAAAAAAACATACAAACAATTGTCACAAACACCATGTGCTTGTGGCTTAGAGAGACCACCATTCTAACACGAAGAAGAACTATTTTAAATAAACTACCACTAGGCTTGCTCTGATTCTCAAAGGCTGTGACCCCCTTCCTCTTGGGTTTCTTGCTCTCTCATGAGAGGAAAGAGAGGTATCATTTTTTCTATTTGCAATCATTTGAGTAAAAAATCCTTTGCTTCAGAGAAAGAGTTGATTAAAAAGATCTAGTGACTGATGTAATCTTTTGCTCTGATGAAGTTTCTTCAAAGATTCTACTACCTTATCAAGAAGCATCATGATGGCTAGACTTTTCCCAGTTTTCACTATCATTAGGGAAGATACTGAAAACTTGGAAAAGTCTAGCTATCATGGTTTGTAAGGACAGTATTGTACCCCATGACACATTAACAAAAGCTATATATCAGTCCTATGTGTTTGCTTTACAAATTTGTATGATAAAAGTTAGTTATTAGTTATTAGTTATTAGAAATTAATAGTTCTTTGCCATTTTTATGAAATTTCCTATGTATTAACTTCTGGGGATAGGAGATCAAATGATTATTGTTTTAGGGAAATGTCTAAAGGAGAAACAAAAATAAGTGGGCGATTGCAAGTTAGTGAAACATGTCCTAGAATGGAGATATGGACCAACTGTTCATAAGTGCCAAAAAGAAAAATGTCTCATTGTGGGCTGGGGTTGTAACTCAGTGGTAGAGTGCTTGCCTCGCATGCATGAGGCCCTGGGTTCATTCCCCAGCACCACATAAAAATAAACAAATAAAAATAAAGATTCTTTTTAAAATGTCTCACCGAGACTTGGGAATTTTTATTTTATTTGTAGTTCTATTTACATATGATCAGTTGGTTGTATACTTCTGGGAACCAACCCCAGGGCCTTGCCCATGCCAGGCAAGTGCTCTATCAGATACTTAGGAAATTTTGAAAAGCTTCCTTGTGGTAGGAGGAGTTTTAAAGGACCAATAAGAGTTGGTTATTAAAGAGACTTAAGATGAGTGTAAGGAGTGTTACCTGAAAATTCAGTCCTTTCTTTTTTTTCTTTTCTTTTGCCCTTTCAGTATTTGTCCTTTTCACATTATATCTTTCATATAGTAAATCCATCTGAGAATGAAATTCACATCCACATTTCTATAGCTAGGAAGAAAAATTTGTTAAAATTTGAATTCTCCTTACCAATTTATTATTTAATTTCTCCTATTTTGTGACACTTTCATCATTCAGGAATATGATAAAATAAGTTTTCTAGTCCCAGGTAGCAAAAATAAAGCTGATACCCATGCACATTGCCTGAATCAAGTGAATTAACTTATTAAACCTGACTTTTAAATTATAAGATTTAAAATTTTAAAAATGACATTTTGCAGTGTGAGGGTTAGTTATATATGTTTATCTTTAACTGATAATCAAAATTCACTTTTTAGGCAGCTTTGTGCTAATATTGGCCAATTGCTACAGTGTCAATACAGCATTTTTCAAAGGTTTTGGGGGTTTAAAAAAGTGTTGTGCTTTATGAAGCAAATGGAACAGAGTTCAATATTTATGACCACTCTTTAATATTTATAACCATCCTACTAAGAACATTAATGAAAATCAGGGCAGAGTCCAGAAGGAAGAGCATGAGACACTAAAAACTGCCCAAGAATTGAACTATTTATAAAGGAAGGCTAATAAACTATGTACTAAGAGTCCATAATGTTAAAAATCTCAATTGCAGTTTATATTTATGTGTGAATTGTCTCTCTCGTTATACAGTTTACTAAATAATCCTACTTTTCAAAACTGTAATTACTGTGGAATTATACTGTTAAACTTTACAAACCATACCAGGTTGATCCGGAGGTTAGAAAAACCCAATCATAATTGGGAACAATTTAAAATGGGTAATAGAGTACAAAGATTTTAACCACTTACCAATTTTCTGATAAAATAATTTGGGGAGGTGACAGAGATTGAATTCAGGGGCACTCGACCACTGAGCCACATCCCCAGCCCTATTTTGTATTTTATTTAGAGACAGGGTCTCACTGAGTGGCTTAGCACCTCGTGATTGCTGAGGCTGGCTTTGAACTCCTGATCCTCCTGCCTCAGCCTCCCGAGTCATTGGGGTTACAGGTGTGCGTCACTGCACGTGGAAAATTAACAAATATTTTAAAAGGAAAGATACCTTCAAAGTTAAGTGATAGGCAAAAGATGTAGCTCAGTGGTAGAATGCTTGCCTAGTATGTGCAAGGCTCTGGGTTCAACCCTCAGTACCACAAAATAAGAAAGGGTGAATGATATTTTATAAGCAACATACTATCAAATGCTATGGTATAGGATGATGATGTTGAAAGATGTTCATATTCTCCAATCAATGAAAAAGACATAAAATGTATAAAATGGATACATTATTAAACAATGAATGATGTTCATAGTCTATTGCCCAAACACAAATATCATTGTGTTTATGTACCAACATATCAGCCCAAATTGTCATCTGAACAAAGATTTTTTAAAATTGTTTTTCATTTATAAATCCTACTTTACATCTTTTGACATATCTAAGTAACTGTTCTGCACAGCATTTCCCAAAGCAAGTTTTAAACTCTTACTGCAAGAAAACATAGTTGGTGTAAATGACAGGAATAATCTTTTTAATTTACAAATCTCATTAAAAATCTCAGCTTACTGAAGTCATTGTCATGAACTCCACCATGACTGTAATTTTCAAAATGATGTTTCAGTCACTTACTTTATATACAAATTTTATTTAACTTCAGAAAAGCTTCAGCTATAGAAGCTACATCAAATATTAAAAGAAAGTAATATAAAAATTTCCCCACCTTCTTTCAAAATGAAAGCAAATTGAACTTCATGAGTTTTTAATTATTTAATTTATTTTGTTCTTATGTGGTATCTATGGTATAAATTAATACAATTTTTAAAAAACTTGATTATAACCTTTAGAAAATAAATACCCATCAAATTTGAAGGTCATTGAAATATCATGACTGTAGTACAAAAATTCTATTATTGTTCACCTAGTATTCTTTCAAATGCATCAGACTACATCTCATTATTAATTGAAAGCTTTTAGTTATTCAAACTTTATATCTATTCATGTACTTATATAAAGGTCTTAGCTGTCTAGCCTTAAAGAAAAAAGCTTTTCACAGAAGAAGGATTTGATAAAAACACGAAATTCTGAATTAAACTTTTTAAATAGGAAATTGATTTATACTATTTATTTTTATGTATTTATTTTTTTAAAAAATATATATATACATACATATATAGTGCTAGTTATAGATGGACACAATACCTTTAACTTATTTATTTATGTGGTACTGAGGATCTAACCCAGTGCCTCACACATGCTAGGCAAATGCTCTACCACTGAGCCTCAGCCCCAGCCCCTATATCATTTATTTTTAAAAAGGTATTTTCTTTAGCTTTTCTTTAAAAGATATATTTTTAAACTACCACAGTGAGGAGAAATACAATCCTCCCACTTCCGCTCCCATTTTCATAAATTTGGTATTTTGATGAAAAAGCTGCAATACTTTTATATGCCAAAAAAGCTTTTGTACTTATTTTTAGTGTGTTTTTAAATAGTCTCATGAAAACAGAAATTATCTATTTTTCTTTATAAAAAAGAAAATCAAGGTGACTATTAAATAAGAGTATCTTTAAAATGTTTTAAGACTGGGAAATAAGAGAGGTATTGTTGTTATTATATATTTGGCTTCTAAGAAGAAAATAAGGCATGTTTCAAAGCATACTTTTTTTTTCTCTTGTGTTGGAGATGGAACCCAGGGCCTCCTCCACACCAGGGAGGTGCTCTGCTGCTGAGCTGCATCCCAAGCACAAGCAGCCTACTTTGAAGAACTTGTAATTTTAGAATAGAAAATGCCTCTTTTTAAGTAAGAATAATCTTTGGACTCTTATCCAACTACATTTAGCTTTTGGCCAGATGTCCTTACTCAAGGTCAGTGAAAAATGTCATGTTGTTGAATTCTCCAATGTTGATTAGCAAACCATTTTACAAAATATGAGAAGCAATTATGATACAAAATATATTAGGCTACTTCAGTGAAGTTCTAAGATAAAACTGATGCAAAAATGTAAAAGATACTAAATTAGTAGTTACAATAACTAAGAAGCTTATGAAATCTTCAGTATCAATCTCAAAGTGTTCACAATATAAAGTTCTTTGTTTAAGTCATTAAAAATTAAAATATAATTTATATTAATTAAATATATATTTTTTAATTTTAGTACAAGAGATTGAACACATGGGTGCTTTACCACTGAGCTATGTTCCCAGCCCTATTTATTTTTATTTTTAGAGAAAAATTCTCACAAAGTTGCTTAGGGCCTCGATAAATCGCTGAGTCTATCCTCAAATTTTCAATCTTCCTGCCTCAGCCTCTTGAACTGCTGGGATTACAGGCCCGAGCCACTGCACCTAGCTAATTACATATACTTTCACTGTTGCTAATGGGCCTTAGCAGCTGCATGAACTTTTATACAGAGAATTTTGTTATTTTAAAAGATAATTCTCAAAACAAATTTTTAAGTGTTAAAAAAAAAGATAATTATTCCAGGTCTAGCAGTTTTATCACAAAGTAATTCGTTTACTAGTCACCACTCTCTGGGAATCCTAAAGGCTTATTCTTTGCCAGTGCACAGGTTTGATGGAGGATGAGTCCTATAACCCACCTTCCTCAAATACTAAGAGGAGACTTTGACTTACATTTTCTAGGGATTAAAAAAAATGCAGAAAAAAAATGTTTGAATCTAAGTATGGCATTCAGGGACATTCATAAGCGAAAGTACTTGTTTTTAAAACTAAGTGACATATTAGCATAATTGAATAGCATTATAAAGACAGGTTCTATCTGCAATCTATTATATTCATCATTTGTGTTTCAACATGTGTTATGAAAAACATCACACAGGTTAACATTTATTTTTTGTGTATGTAACAACTACTGATGGATTAAATAGTTTAAAACTTAATCTTTCCGGGTGAATGGTGCATGCCTACAATCCCAGCGACTCAGGAAACTGAGACAAGAGGATCTTGAGTTCAAAGCCAGCCTCAATAATTTAGCGAGGCACTTAGCAATTCAGTGAGACCCTGTCTCTAAATAAAATATAAAAAGGAGGCTGGGGATGTGGCTCAGTGGCTAAGTGCCCTTGGGTTCAATCCCTGGTACCAAAACAAACAAACAAACAAAACAAAACAAATAAAGGTCAATCTTTTCTAAGCTCAAGTGTTTCATCAGACTTGCAGGAGTGATACAACGTTATGACATCGCCACATGCTTGGACTGATCATTTTATAATGGATCGCAATAACAATCTTGTATTTTGACATCTCATCAATGAGACAGTTAACTCTGCTTGCCTGGTGTCATCAATATAGGTACACATTTTCCAATTTGGTACAAAGGGGCACTTCTAAGAACATTTGAATAATGTTAAAGTGAATAAGGACAAGTTGTTCCTCTTTGAATAGTTATATTTAATAGACTTTTGCACTTTGTCTTCTTTTTTTTTTTTTTTTGGTACTGGGTATTGAATTCAGGGGCACTCGACTATTGAGCCACATCCCCCAGCCCTCTTTTGTATTTTATTTAGAGACAGGGTCTCACTGAGTTGCTTAGCGCCTTGCTTTTGCTGAGGCTGGCTTTGAACTCGCAATTCTCCTGCCTCAGTTTCCAGAGCCTCTGGGATTACAGGAGTGTGCCATCAGGCCTGGCGACTATTGCGGTTTCTAAAAGAAGCTGAAGGAGAAATTTAGGATGAGACCTGTGATGCCCAGTTATCTTATAGGGTTTCAGAATCATGAAGAAAACATACTGGGAGGAGGTATGAAAGAGGGAGGGGATGAGGAAGATAAATCATCTCTCTAAATGAATGGCAGAATTTTCCTCCTTTCTGAGATTAAAGAAAAAGAAAAGGGTTATTTCAGTAAGAACGACAGGAGCCCTTACTATAAAAATAAGCAGCAGAAAGCTCATGGAATATTCTTTTTGCTTATTTTTTCTTTTTTTAAAAAAATATATTTTTTAGTTGTAGTTGGACACAATATCTTTATTTTATTTATTTATTTTTATGTAGTGCTGAGGATTGAACCCAGCACCTCACATGTGCTGGGTGACCTCTCTACCCTTGAGCCACAACCTCAGCCCTGCTCATATTTTTAAAAAAAAATTTAAATATTTTTTAGTTCTGGGGATGAAACCTAGGACCTTGTTTCTGCAAGGCAAGCACTGTACCACAAATACAACTCCAGTCCCCCAAAAGTTCCTTTTAGAGAAAGAAAACTCAATCTGAGTTCCAAGACAATCCCATTTTTCTGAATGACAAAATCCTAAAAAAAGCATATTAAACAAGATAATCTTGGAAATACCATGACGAAATTCCAATATAAATGTGTTGCCACCCACTATTTATAGATACTAAGTAGTCCAGTTTTATACAGGGTTCAACTTCTACTTGAAATATTACTATTCATTTTAAAATTGTATCTAAAAAGTTATGCTTGGCAGGAAAATGTCAAGTTTCAATCTATAACCATTAAATCTCATTCATAGCATTTTAAACTATCTTTTTTCCATTAATACTTTTAACATTTGCTTCCTTATGGTTCTATGTATTCACTTCTTGTTCTATTTATTAAGAAAACTGTTAGCTTGTTAAGTGAATTTCCTAATTTTTAAATCCTTTATCTGAAGAAAATGTGATATATATATATACACAATGGAATAATACTCAGCTATTAAAGAAGAATGAAATTATGGCATTTGCTAGTAAATGGATGGAACTGGAGAACATCGAGCGAAGTGAAATAAGCCAGTCCACAAACACCAAAAGCAAAATGTTCTTTCTGATATATGGATGCTAACCCACAACAAGGGAGGGGAAGATTAGAAGTACATTGAACAATTAGGAATGAAGGGAAGGGAGGGGGGATGATATTAGGAAAGAAAGTAGAATGAATCAGACATATCTTTCCTATCTTCATATATAAATACACAAGCAATGTAACTCCACATCATGTATAACCACAAAAATGGGATCCTAATTGGAACAAGTTATACTTCTTCTGTGTATGTAAAATATCATTAAAAGGGCAACTTCGATACTTTTTTCCTTCTCTTTTCAGCTAGCAGTTAGAAAAGCCAATGGCAAATCTTAACTTGAACCCCTTATTCTATTGTTTCTTGCAGTGTTACTCTGTCCTGAAGCTTGACCTTCCATTTTTTGCTTTAAGACAAGTCTTTCTCTCGAAGCATCAGTTTTCTCATCTTTAAAATAGAGACAATAAAGAGTTGTGGGAAACATGAAACCCAGTAGGCAAAAATGTATAGCATTGCCAGGCAAGGTAGCACACACCAGTAATCCCAGTGGCTAGGGAGGCTAAGGCAGGAGGAGGATCACAAATTTGAGGTCAGCCTTAAGCAACTAAGCAAGACCCTAAACAACTGTCTGTCTCAAAATAAATAATAAAAATGGCTGGGGATGTAGCTCAGTGGAAAAGTGCCTCTGAGTTCCATCCCTGGTATTCCACACACCCCCACCAGGCAAAATGCATAGCACCTAGTAAGAACTCGATAAATGTTCATTATAAATATTATTAAGAATGGAAAAGGCCAAGGGACATAATATGATAATGATATCTAGATATAAGTTATAATTTCTACTAGAACACAATGATTATCCTCAGTTTCTATTTGGGATGAAATATGGAAGAGGATAAGTTTTTGCTACAACCTACTTTGTTATAAGAAAGAAAGATGCTAAAAAATTAATCAATATTGAAATGTGTTTCTGAATGGAGCACAAGGCCAGTAGTCAGACAAAATGAGATTTGCACGCGCTGTCACCAACATTAACAAGTATATTGCTTTCCTTTCCAACACAAAAATTAATTAAATGTCTAATAAGGGCACCATGATCTATATGGCAGTATTTTATCCGTAGAAGGCAACTGCATTTTTTTCTATGAAAAGTATTAAGTTTGAAATTGCAAAGTTTTTGAGCAAATTAAGATGCAGGAAGAGACTTTTTTTTTTTTTTTTTTACCACCAAAGATTGTCTTAAATAAAGAATCAGGGAACATGTCTTTCCGAGTCGTAGATGTTATAGATATGCCATCCCCAAATATGCTGGTCTCATATTGACTATCTTGAGTTAGACATTTGAAAGACAGCAGATGCAAGAGTATCATTTCGATGACCCTCATTCTGTTTCTTAAAATCAGGAGACAAGGACTGGGGCTGGGGCTCATTGGTGGAGTGCTAGCATGTGTGAGGCACTGAGTTCAAGCCTCAGCACCACATAAAAATAAATAAATAAATAAATAAAGGTATTGTGTCCATCTGCAACTAAAAATTAAAAAAAAAAAAAAATCAGGAGACACAACTATTGTGTGAAAGATGCCCTCTCTTTCTCCCTAGAAGAAAAGTATCATTATTAAGGACAAGAAATTGAAGCAAAGGGAAATCTGTACAAACAAATGTTGTTAGGCTGACCCTTATCTTCCAGCCCTCTTCTATACCAGCCAATTACCATAGCCCAGGCCTTTCTGCATTATCTCATTTTTTTTTCAATTTGCTACTCTAGTTAAGGATGTAAGTGTCCAACTCTCACTGCATCTTGGGGGTCTTCATTTTCCTTTCTTTTTGTGGTACTGGAGATTGAACCCATTGGTGCTTTACCTCTGAACTACACCTCAGCCCTTTGTATTTTGAAACAAAGCCTTGCTAGGTTTGCTAAATCTGGCCTCAAATTTATGATCCTCCTGCTCCAGCCTCCTGAGTTTCTGAGATTACTGGGTCTTCATTTTCTTATGATAATTCCTATGTCAGGTAAAGTTTGTGTTATATACTTGTATATTTTTCTTTTGTTGTTCTATCTTATGTTAATTTAATGCTCAGTCCCATTCATGGAGGGAAAAAAAAATAGCCCTATTAGGGTACAGGTAAATTTTTCCTCCCCTGTGATGTGTGTGGTGTTGTGTGTGTGTGTGTGTGTGTGTGTGGCATGATGGCAGGCTGAGCTAGGAGTGAAGATCTAGATTTTTTTACAATTCAATTTTGCCTTCTATAAATATCTATTATGTATTATGCACATACTGTTAGGTTTAGGGGTACAGCTGTGAGTATGAAATGGCTTCTGATTTACAGAGTTTACTATCTAATTGATGTGATTTTCTCACTGAACAATTTCCAAGGTCAACTTCACTTTACCAATTCTGATACTAATATTGTTTGAAGATTGCTGAGGATAAGCTGACATTGTGTGTAGGAAAAGAAAGGACACGTTTAACAACTGCACATTAAATATGAAACGAAACAGAAAATAGTCAAGCCTATGCTTAAAGAAGGGATACAATTCATAATTGCTCATAAAATCATCTGACTTCCAGGCATAGTGATTTACACCCGTCTGTAATCCCAGCGACAAGGAAGGCTGAGGCAAGTTAGAGGCCAGCCTCAGCAACTTAGTGAGATCCTTTCTCAAAATAAAAAATAAAAAGGGCTGTGGCTGTGGCTTAGCTGTATAGTGCTCCTGGGTTCAATCCTCAGTATCACAAAATAAATACATGCATACATACATAAAATCATCTAAGACTCTGTTTCTGATTTGTGGTTTCGCAGGTTGGGGTATTCTAATAGTTTATATGTCTGCCTTTGTTTTTATTTCTTATTTTCTTTTTACATCTTGTTTTCTTTTGTTGTGGTGCTGGGAATCCAACCCAGAGCATTGCATATGTAATTTTATTTTATTTTTAAAGGGACAACATCTTGCTATGTTGCCCAAGCTGGCATGAAACCCTTGGGCTCTAGTGATCTTCCTGCCTCACCCTCCTGAGTAGCTGAGACGATAGGTGTGCACCACCACACCCTGCTATTATTTCTTCCTTTATTTAGGAAACTCTTGTAGAAGTCTAAGAAGATAACTTATTTGTGGGTGAACATAAGCCCTTCTAATTGTCACATTACTTAGGCAGGAAGAACATTTTATTAGCTCAATCCATAGCTCTTCTAACTAGTTACATAATAAAAATAAAACATCTAACATTTTCAAAGTGATGTGTGGGTAGCTGTAAAACTAAATGGGGAGGGGAGATGAAAACTTTTATATCTTTTGACATGTTACCTAGACCCAAATGCATAATGGTCCTACAATTGATGGTACTTTAGAGTCTGCAAAGCACTTTGACATTCATTATCACATTTGAGCCTCACAAGATGGTGATCACCGGGATCTTAGTGGAGGGGGAAGGGAAGTGGGGGGAGGTTGGCAGCAGAAACGTCATCTTTCCTATTCAACAACTAGACTTGAGGCTCTGTTTATTCCCCTTAACTGTCTGGTTGCTAATCTTGGCTACCACTGCCATCCTAGAGGTTGGGTTTCTCTCTATTGCTCTGACCCTCACTACTACATCAACACTAGCATTGTATAATTTCCCCTATTACTTTCTTTCCAGTTTGAGGGGAGAACACAGAAATAAGAATACAGTGGGAAGATCGACAGGACTTGAGAAGGGTGAGTTTGATCCTTTTTATTGAGGTCTGTTTTGCATCAGACTTTAAAAGCGTGGTTGAGAAGGCTGGGAGTGTAGCTAAGTGGTAGAGTGTCTGCCTGCGTCAAGCCCTGGGCTCATCCCCAGCACTGGAAATAAATTTTAAAAATGCATTTCTGAGTGAATGTGTGTGGTGTGTATGACCAAATAATAGTCTCTAGGTCTTAAGCATATTCTGTCTGATCAAGCTTTAATATTTATTATATGTGCAGAGGAAAAATCATTCTGCCCCTCCTCTATACACAGGGTTTATTTACCTTGATTTATTCTGGAGTTCAAAAACAATTCAAAGTCCAGAAACAAAGGGAGAGGAAAGTAGACAGGCTTCCTTGTTCAAAAGTAATTTTATATTGTAAAATGGCATGGTTTCAAAGCAGTGCCTAATGACCTTATCTTCCTAAGAGTTCCAGAAAACAAAAAAACAAAGAGTGCCTTAGGACACCTCTTTTTTGAGCTGTGGCATTAGAGGATCATTGTGATGATCAGGCAAGCCACAGACGGGAAAAGTGGTGACGTTGGAAATGGACATAATAATTGTGTTTATATATCCTAGGTCCTCCTGACCTAGGATACCTAAGACTGAGCTCTCCTATATTCTATCTAGGGAGTCAGAAAATAAATGCAAAAAGTTTAGCCTGCTTGTAATTATTTTTTCTCTTTTACTGGCAAGTGCTCAAGATTGTTTGTGCATCATAAAGGCCAATGTGATTTATTATTAATGAGGGATTACCTTTTGAGTTCTTCACATTTGAAAATTGCCAAGTCTTAGGGTCTTTTAAGATATAAGGCTTTGTCATCAATAAGCTGGTGACTGAAAATAGCTTTTTAAATTCTGTCCAGTATACTGTTTCATTGTATCATGGTTAAAATACCAAGAGGTGCTTCATTATTTATTTTTCTTTTTTAAGGCTGATCATATTCTTGTAGTTAAATGAAGTTTGTCCTCCAGGGAGAAGACAAAAGCTACTAATATTTCATTAAGGTGTTATACACTGGTAGTTTTCCCAGATGTTTTAAACTTAAAAATTGTTTTGTCAAGTGTGGTGGTGCATGTCTGTAATTCCAGCAACTTGCAAGGCTGAGGCAGGAGGATTGCAAGTACAAGGCCAGCCTCAACAATTTAGCGAGGCCAAGGACCTATTTTTTTTTTTTTTTTTTTGGTACCAGGAATTGAACCCAAGGGCACATAACCACTGAGCCATATCCCCAGCCCTTTTTATTTTAATTTTGAGACAGGATCTAAGTTTCTGAGGCTAGCCTTGAACTTGCCATCCTCCTGCTTCAGCCTCCCGTGCTACTGGGATTATAGGCATGTGCCACCCCCCTGGCAAGGCCTTGTCATTTTAAAAATTAGAAAGAAAAAATGGTCTGAGGATGTGGCTCAGTAGCAAAGGGGCTGTGGGTTCAATCCCCAATACCAAAAAATTAAAAAAAAAAACAATTGATTCACCAAAATGTGTCTGAATCTGCCTCCTCCTTTCCATCTGAGCCTTGTTCAATTTTCACCTGGATTATTTCAATAGTCTGAATATATTTCTCCCTGCGTCTATGTTCTTACCTACTTCAACATTGCCTATTGCCCATTGTTTACTTCCTATATAAGATACAACCACGTTATCCATCACCTCAAAAAAGCAATATTGACAGCAAAGGAAAATTCAAGCTGTTTAGTGCTTCTCAAAATCCCCACAGCCTACTTTCACTTTCCCCCTCACCTAACACTGGCCTGGCTTGCAAACACACAATACACACATGCACACATATCCAACAGGAGTCATATTATGTTCCTTGAGCATGCCAGGCACCCTTAGGCCTCTGTGCCTTTATTGCTATAGAGAGAAAAGCAAATACAATGGCTCCAGGTTTGAATTAAATTCAATTCACTCACTGAGCTGGAGGAGAATTCCAAGTAAGCAAATCTCCTTTCCTTCTGTCCCTTGAATTTCACACTCACCCCCTCAGGCCACCTGTTATCTGAATAGTTTTTAGCTCAAAAGCAAATAATTTCAGGGTGATCATTTGATGGTTCTTTCTAAGGATTGAAAAGTACTTTGTGCAGAGCTATTTATTCTTGTCTAAAAGTGAAACACACACACACACACACACAAACAAACAAACAAACAAAAAACAGAGCATCATAGGGCTGTAATAACAACTTATTTGCACCCTTTACTTGTGACTTGACTCTCCACATTCCAATTTAAAAAATCATGAGTAATTTTTTTGACAATTGATAAGCCCTATGCAGAAAAAATAATCCATATTGCAATTCAAAAGTTGTTATTTCTGCAGATCACAATGAATTCTGTCTTTCCAAGTGATTTCTTACCAATAGATTTTTCAATATTCATGAAAATGGAAATATTTTACAGCCCAAATGGTCTTCTTATTTTCCTCTTCAAAAGTGGGTTTTTTCTTATCTCAAAAAGCTAAAGAGGAATGCATTTCCCTTTTCAGAATGGAATAATAGCTATGGACAATCGAAGGTAATTACATCAAAAGATTAAAGAGAATTCTGTATGTTGGAGAGGGAGCCTTTTGCAGTCATTTTGCTGGACTAGATTGGTCAATCTCATCTATCATTTATTTATTTTTATATCTGTCAGGAAGCTACAGACAAAATTTAGGATTGCAAGTAAATTATTTTTAGGATTGATATTTAGCTATACAACATTAGATGTGACTATCAAAACTACCCCTTAAAAACTTTTTAAAATCTCTTGGGACTGGGGCTGGGACTATAGCCCAGTGGCAGAGTGTGTGCCTAGCATGTGTAAGGCATTGGGTTAGATCCTTAGCACCCCATAAAAATAAACAAATAAAATAAAAGCATGCTATCCATCTACAACTACAATTTTTTTAAAACTTTTAAAATCTCTTAATCATTACAAGAATTTTTCTTATTTTTTGGCAACTGCCACTACTTTAGATTTTTGTTTAACAAAATAATCAAGACGTCAGAGCTTAAATTATTTCTATGTCTGGCACCTTTGGGAAGCTACAGCAACTATTTCAGGTCATCACATATTATATGATGAATCATTATTTCTCTGTACTACACAAACCCCAGGGAAATGAAAAGAACAATGCAAATGTCAAAGGTGTCTAATTTGGAACTGTTAAGTACAGAATATAAAGTAACCTTTCTGTGGGTATGATTAGATTAAGTACAATATGAAGAAAAAAAATTAGACTCCACCAATGTCAAAGGTCCCATTCTACTTTTTTTTTTTTTTTTTTTAGTTTATTCTGTTTCTTTTTTGGAGACAGAATCTCAATATCTTGTCCAGGCTGACCTTGAACTCCTGGGTTTAGAGGATCTTCTTGCTGCACTCTCCTAGTAGCTGGGACTACAGGAACACACCACCTTATATGACTCTTTTAGCACCACATAAAAATAAACCATGAATATAGGTTTAGTAACCTTTTTGGTATTTCTTGGAATTCTCCCATTAATGTAAATGACAGTTTGGATCTTTGACTTAAAATCAGAATGGAAGATTTATGCATTTTAGAGGAATATACAACTCTAAAGATTTAGCCAGTAGTCCCATTGTTAGAGTGTTCCAATTTACCAAGTGCTGGTATTTTCTTGTGTAATTTTTATAACAAGGAGTATGTTTGCACCTGTATTATATGCATACGATCCTTTATAAATTATACAGAACACTTGTTACTGAATATGTGAGTTTTCTCATGATTATATTCCTAGATTATATATTATTATTATGTTGCAGAAAATGTTAATTTAATATTTACAAAGCTTCTAGCTTTCTTGTTTTGTAGATACAATGTAGGAGCAAAAGGTGGCAATTGGTACAATACCTAGAAATATTTAGTTGTAATCCAACTAACCACAGTTCCATATTTCTTTAAGGTTTAGATAAATATAATTTGACATTCAGGGTCTACTATGAATGACGATTGAAGCTGAAACAGGATCTATGACTCATCATCTTTCTAGACCATAGTAATGAATATAACATCAAGAAAACTATAAGGTAGTAGACTCAAATTTATAAATGAGAGTTCTAGAACCACTTCTGTTTTTTTAACACACCTGTGATTTTATGTAAGACACTCCCCCATAACTTAATTATCCATCTAAACAGTACATATAATAATTCTTCTACATATTTCAAAGGATCATTGGAAGTGTCAAATGAAATAATAAATGCTATAATTTTTAAAGACACTACGCAAAAGTAACTCATACTTTGCATTTTGACTTAAGGGCATTGATCAGCCTTGATTATATATCACAAATACATTATTTCAAAATTTTAGATTTATAATTTGGGAAAATATGAGCAGAAACACAATGAGAAATCGGCTTGAAGTGGAGAAATAGTTAAGGAAAATAGGTTCTAGAATAAACCTGTTCGAGGTCAGAAATTTCCCTGAAAAAGTTTGTTGTTAACATGAAAAATGGTAACTATGGAGTGTTTCAAATTCTAACATTTAGGCTGTTACAGTTGCCATAGAAACACAGCTTCAGACACCGGATAGAATGAACCATATGTTATTCCTTTTTTTCCCCCTAAAGATTTTGCTAGTAGAATACCCTGAAAAACTAAAGATTTTTTTTTTTTTGAGAATATCCTGAAACACTAGACTATGAAATAGGTGGAGAGATATATTATGAGGCTTTGGCTGAACTGTGATTGCAAAGTCTGAGCCTTGAGTTAAGAGGTGTCTTGATGCTGACCTGGGGCACTATCTTTGGAAAAAACACAACTGCATGGGTCGGAGCTACTGTCCATAACAAGCTAGAAGTTCAAAGACTTGTCAAATAGTCTTAAAGCAGCTAGTGGCTGATGTGATTTCTCATTAGAATATATTATAACATAATATATTATTGATGTGAGTATTTTCAGAGATTTAGAAACCAAAAAATTTAAAGTAGAATTTGAGATTCCTTTTAGTTCTTGCAGCAAAGAAGTTTCTGTTTTAAAATATCATTTATTATTCTCACTGCTCATAAATAATATACATATTCATTGTATAAAATTGGAAACACAGAAAAGGAAAAATCCCAGGCCATTTTAACATCCACATATACCTACAGATAATATTATATTTTTTGCAGTGCTGAAATCAAATATATAGTTTTATGTTCATGTTTTTAATATCAAGGTTTTTCATTTAAAATACAACTTTATGTTGCCCTATGAAGGCGGATATACTATAAAGAACAATAGGATTCGAGAATATCAAATGGGGGTTGGGGACATAACTCAGTGGTAAAGTGTTTGCCTGGCATGCATGCATGGGGCCATGAGTTTGATCTCCATCACTGCCAAAAAAAAAAAAATTAAAAAACTTCATATGCAAATACTGTATGCCTTTCTTCTTGGCTCATTTTATTTGCATCCCTACTCTTGTGGATGGAGACCCTGAAAAGAGTCAGTGGTCAAGAGGCTTTTGTAAAAAGTTTGTAAGAAGGAAGTTTCAAAGTGTAATGAACTTGCATTTCTTAATTTTATTTTCAAAATCTGTTGGTTTAGATTAATATCATAAATTTCTATTTTATTCATTCACATCCATACCATCAAATCCACTAAAAATAGAGGAAAACAAAGATATAAATTAAATTTAAAATACACAATGTAATAATTTTAAAAATGTAATAATTTGGTGAAATAATTTGGGTTTTTTGTTTGTTTTCTTTTGTTTTCTTGGAATTCATTATTCAATACAAATGTTACCCCAAACTGAAATTAATTTCTAGTAAATTCAGGTTATTAAAGTGAGATAGAGTGGGGCTGGGGATGTGGCTCAAGCGGTAGCGCGCTTGCCTGGCATGCGTGCGGCCCGGGTTCGATCCTCAGCACCACATACAAACAAAGATGTTGTGTCCGCCGAAAATAAATAAATATAAAAGAGAAAAAAAAAAAAAGAAAACTAGAAGGAAATTTAAAAAAAAAAAAAATAATAAAGTGAGATAGAGTATGGTATTGCTCTGGGCAAGTTAGTCTTTAGCAATCTTAAGAGTTATCATACAGGTTTCAAATTTATCCATTTAACAAATGTAGAACAGTTTTTACCCTGGGGGTGAAAAAACTGGTCTGGTTAACAGAGAATCACATTATTTTAAGGACCAGTTTTTATACACGGAGAAGCATAACTTTAATCAAATCTTGATAAGCCTAATGAATCCCTGGATCCATATTAGTCCTGATATAGTTAAATTAAGATAACTTTACTTCCTAGTTGGGCTGTTTTTTAATAATGAAAATTTAAGGCAGGAAACACTGACCATACAGTTAAGAACAACAAACTAACATAGTCTAATAATTTCAATTTCTGCATATTAACCTGAATATATTTGTAATATATGGCTGCTATGTTTTCCCAAAATTGTATTTGAAAATCCACAGAATAAGTGAATTTGAAGTTTTGGATGTTTGTGTGTATTTGTACATGTTGCAAATACATTTTTTTTTTGGTACTGGGGATTGAACCCAGGGGTGCTCACCCACTGAACCACGTTCCCAGTCTTTTTTATTTTTTATTTCAAGAGAGGGTATTGCTAAGTTGATTAGGGCCTTGCTAAATTGCTGATGTTGGCTTTGAGCTTGTGATCCTCCTGTCTCAGCCTCCTGAGCCACTGGGATTACAGGTATGCTTCACCACACCTGGCCTCCTTGTTTATTTCTAATTTGCTTATATCTAACAGAATTCTGAGAGTTTTTGATACATATTTATATAAATTATAGTGACCTTCTTTATTTCTATCATTGAGAAAGAAGATAAATATTTGAGAAATGTCATTCATTTTTAAGAACAGGCTCTTCAACAAGTGCATATTAGATTCATTCTCAAGTAAGTTGCAAGTGAGTACAACTATTTCTGTCTTTAAAGAAGAGATGGTAATGGTATCTGAATATCTTACTTTTACTTTCTAATGAACTGCCAACTGAATAATGTTAATGCTTTAGCCCATTATTGTGCATGCCAGTTCCTTACAAATATAGTCCACATCAATAAAGTCAATGACTATAGTATAATAATTTTAATGATCAAAGAAATTTCTGAAAGTTTCATGGTATTTTGAAATATTTATACACTAATGAATATTACTTTCAAAGTCATCATAGATTAACTTAATGAAAGTATTGTGCAATGCCAATCAAGGAAGAAATGTAAAAGAAAGTTGAATTAAAAGTTAAAGGAAATGTCAAATCCAAATCTTGTATTAAAATGTTACCAAAAAGTTTCTGAATTTTCAATCTATTAGTTAAAAACTGGTACAACTTACCAGTAAAATAGCAAAATGCTTATTTTAATATTTTCTATTGAGATTAATATTAATTTTAACTTAATCTTGGATGTAGGATCTGAAAACAAGGCCTGTACCCATATTTACATGTCATTGCTTCTGTTGTTTTTAGTAGGTGTTCATTTAAACTCATCTGAAATTGCTGAAATTCATTTGTAAAGATAATTTTGGTAGAAAAAGCATTCTAAGATATTTTCCTTCTGTCCTGTGTATACCAAAGCACACACATGAAAATTTAAATATTAACATCAGTTTGATTTCTCACACATGTATTAAGAACTATACAAAAATTGTTGTGCAAAGTGAAAAACATTAGATTTTACTGGGGAAAACTATTTCACAAGTCAAGTGAAGGACACAAGTCTGATTATAAGGCCAACCTATGGTTTACATGGCATGCCACCATGCATATTTATAAAACTGAGACTAGGTAATTCACTGAATATTTCCTGTAACTTTAAATAGGAATGAACTTTAAGTCCATTCTTTATTCAGGTCTGTTCTTCAGATAAACTCATGCATTAATTATAAAACTGACTATTGTGAAAAGAATGTTTTTCTCCTGAATATATTTTATTCAGGCAAACTGCCTAAAAGCAAATTCATTATAACAGTGTAAGGCTTGCTTGCAGGAGGTATTAATTATCTCTTTGCCACAAATTTATATATTTAATTAAAAATTTAATGTAATGCATAAATTTAAGTTTTGATCAGTACACATTCGTTGTACACATCAAACTCCCACTATTAGATTAGTAATAGCAGCTAGGCTTAGAAGAAAAAAAAATCAATTCCTTTTAAACTACTTATTTTAAATAAGAATGCATTCTTGCATTTTGCTTTTGGCCAAGGGTCAGTAGGATATTTACATACTGAATAAAGACTAGATACAAACAATGATTTTCTTAGCATAAAAATAGCAAGCTTTAGGGGCTGGGATTGTGGCTCAGCGGTAGAGCACTCCCCTAGCAAGGGCGGGACCAGTTCAATCCTCAGCACCACATAAAAATAAAAGGCATTGTGTTGTGTCCATCTACACCTAAAAAATAAATAAGTAAATATTTTTTTTTAAAATAGCAAGCTTTATAGAGTAAACCAGTAAAGGAATTGTCTCAGATTTGCCACTGATAAGCTATGTGATCTTGAGCCAATTTCTTGACCTCTTGGTAACTTTCATTTTTTAAGTGGAGAGAGCCACAAAATTTACCACAAAGTTTTGCTTATGGAGACAATGAAATACATGCTTATGAGTGATGCTGGGCACATAATAAGTGTTCAATGAATGTTCTTTTTGGCGGGGGGGATACCAGGGATTGAACCCAGGGGCACTCAACCACTGAGTCACATCCCCAGCCCTTTTTTATATTTTATTTAGAGACAGGGTCTCACTGAGTTGCTTAGTGCCTTGCTGTTGCTGAGGGTCTTGCTGAATTGCTCAAGGCCTCACTAAGGTGATGAGGCTCTGGCATCAAACTCACAATCTTTTTGCCTCAGCTTCCTGAGCCCTTGGGATTACAGGCATGCACCATCACACCTGGCTCAATGAATACTCTTACCGGTGTAAAATGCTACCTACTTCATTGACCAAAAGCATTCTATCAATTCAGTTCTTAAAAACTAGAGATGCAAGCTGAGCATGGTGGCCCACGCCTGTAATCCCAGTGGCTGGGAAGACTGAAGCAGGAGGATTGTACGTTCAAAACCAAAATCAGCCTCAAAAAAACAAAACAACAACAAAAAACAATGTATATATTCATGCAATAAAATGGTTAATACATCTTTTCTGGTACTGTTAAGGAATAAACTCTAAAAATCTCTCTAGAACTGCTTGACATGATTCTGAGTAAATAGAGGAAGAAATAAGTGTTGCATGGAAAAATGGGTAGCTCAGAAGTTCAATTGATTCATGGTCTTTAGGTTAGGAGAGGTGAGAAACAACTAATTATTGTTACAACAAAATAATCTTTTTTTTTTCTGTCTTGAAAGAAAACATTAAAGAAAAAAAGAATTTTGTTAGGCAAGCACTGGATGGGAGGGTTGTAATCTGTGTTCTTGATGGTAATAAATTTAATCATTCAGTCGTCTAGTTAATACTAGCTTGCCTGATAATTATTATACTCAATTAAAAGATTTGCTAATGATCTGATCATCAAAATTCTAATTAATAGACAAAGGGAGATAAGCAAGTATTTGGGTACTATTACATAAACCACCAGGGAATTAGGCTTTATGAAGTTTTTCTACTTCAATGAAAGCACATTAATATACCAACCAGCTCATCAAATTAAAGTAATATTTCACATGCTGAGAAAACTAATTTATTACTGGTAAATTATTTATGTGTGAAGATAGCTCAGCTTAATTTGTAAGATAAAAGCTAGCCTATGACTGCTATCATTTTTATCAGGTTTTATGATATCTATTAAAATGAAATTTATAAAACAACCTGTTGATAGAAAATGCAATAAAAAAGACAAGGTATTCTTGTTCTCCTTTATATGTCAAATATTGACACAAATGTGAAAAATGTATTATAGATAGTAGTATAACATATATATTTCTACTTTGAACTCAGTAAGTCATTTGAAAGAAACCGTTCATGTCTTGACACATCAGCAGTGCCACTACCCAAGAAAATTACTTATATCAAAACTAACCTAAACAAGCTAGGTGCAGTGGAAGAGATTTGTAGTGCTAGCTGCTTGGAGGTTGAGGTGGGACAATCACTTGAGCCCAGGAGTTCAAGACCCATCTGGATAACATAGCATGACCCCACCGCAAATAATAATGATGATAATAATTTGAACTATATCATATATATATTTATATATAATATTTTAGTTGAAATAGAGGGGTTTTTGAGGGGGGTGGCAAGGTGTGTAATACTCTGAAATTTCTGAATAATTCCGTGGGAAATTGTGGATATACATTCTACCTTCCATTTTGCATTTTAGACCTTCCCAAGCAGAAGGGTTATATAGGAGTATCTTCATGAAGTTCTATAATCAAAGAAAGTAATTCTTAGTACTTATTTTTGTGATGATATTATCATTTCAGTGGTGATGATAAATATAAACTACAACTATACAGTAAAATGACTCTATATTTTGAGCATTTGTAACAAGAGATTGTATGGAGTAGAATTTACTTATGGACCATATACTATAAAACCTATTTTTATTCCCCTTTCCTATACTTTTCCAGGTCTACACCCACTATTTTGAATTTAAATCTAGCTGTAAATACACTTTATAAGATAATTATAGCATTTTTGGTCTTTCAGAGGATGGCTTCCCTCACAGCATCTCACAGAGCTAAGTAAAAAATTTAAAGCAAAAATGTGTGGGTGATGTGTAATAGTACTTCTTAGCATTCAGCAATTTGAATTAGGATGATTAGTCATTAGTTTCAGGTATACTTAAGACATGTTCTCAAAGTATCTTCAAACTTCAAAGCTCTATTGAAACAATTCATTTTAAGCTAAAAAGAGCACAGATCAGGCATCTATGCTAGGATAATAAACCCAGTAATAGTCTCACTTTAGAAATGTGGGGCAGGGTGGTTTGGATGCGGCAGATCTGTGCACACATGTGTGCCAGTGACTCAGGAGGCTGAGGCAGGAGGAACACAAGTTCAAGGTCAGCCTCAGCAATTTAGCAAGACTCAACAACTTAGTAAGACCCTATCTCAACATAAAAGATGAAAAGGACTGGGAATATAGCTCAGTGGTAAAGCGCCCCTGGGTTCAATCCCCAGTACCTAAATAAATAAACAAATAAATAAGGAACATAAGGCAGTATGTTGTATAAAGAAAGAAGAGCTAAGAAAGAAAAAGTCATTGGACTTGTCATTGAGCCAATTATATCAGAACAGTTCCATTACAGAAAATCAAAGATATATTTGTGTTCTGGATATATGCATATATAGCTTTTCAACATTATATTAATGAAATAAAAGTTTCCATATATCCTTTTTCTTCCAAGAAATGACAGATACTGATGATGATTTTTACCTCACTTAGAGAAAAATATTTTTTACTATACATAAGAAGAAAGTACATAAATGAATTTTGCTAAGATTATTTTAATTCAAGCATTAAATAAGTCTGTGGATTTCTTATAAGTACTGCACACTTAACCCATTACACCACTAGTGCTCTAAGTCTGTGGATTTCTACAAATATAAGAGCATCTAATTAATATGTCATGCATTTCAGGAAAGGCCACACTTCTGACTGATAATCAGGACTCACACTCTAATTTCTTCTATAGCTGTCTTGGGTTTGTGATTCACATTGGAAAGAGTAATATTCCATTGTGCACATAAACTATGAATATTTTAAGGACAATGAAGCAAAAGAGCAACTTCTAGTCCAAGAAATAATTACATTATAAATTATAGGGATGGAAGAGGGGCAGTGTTACATCAGAGAGAGATTAAAGAAAACATTTTTTTAAGAAAAATCTCTCTTAAAGAAGAAATAATATATAATGGATATTAATAGAAGAAATTGGGCACTAATTTCCTACATCATATACATGTCAAGAAGACAGTATTTAAATTACAACCTTTGTTAAACAAAAATTATGGGAGACCTTCATTTTGGATTGAGCTCTTGCAATAGGCCTCAACAGACAAAACTAAAATAGTGTCACTCATGCTAAATGCCACATAATCAAAATGAAATTTTAAGAAAGCAGATTTATCCCCACACAAACCAATTTCCTGGAAACAGGAATTAATCCTTATTAAAAAAAAAAAGTAGGATAGGAAGGGCAGCAGAATAGAATTGACAATATGATTGATGTATGTACATTTCATGTATGTATTATATGTCAAAATTCATTCTGCTGTCATGTATGACTAAAAATAAATAAATAAATAAATAAATAAATAAATAAAGTAACCTGAAATAACCTGTGTATTAACTAAACCATTTCTTTTTTTCCTACTGTTCCTTTTTCTTATCCCCACTTTATAAAATCCACTGCTTTGCTATTTCCCAGTGGGAGTGCTCATTCTGTTTTGTAGTACGGAGGCTGTCCCAATTTTCACGAATTATGAATAAAGGCCAATTATATCTCTAACTAAATGTGTTGTAATTTTGTCTTTTGACACCTCAATAAAGCTGTAAAAAAAGAAATTAGTCAAAAATCTACATAAATATCAACAGCAGAAAACTAAATACTTTTCAGTGTTGTGGAAAATTACACCTTTAACTATAGAACTGCTTGAAGCACTTGGGCAAAATAAGGTCATTTGTCAGATGGGACAGGGGTGCACCTATATTCTCAGCTCCTGAAGAGGCTAAGGAGGGTGGATCCCTTAAGCCCAGAAGTACAAGGTCATCCTAGGAAACCTAAAGGGATCCTTTCTGAGAGAGAGAGAGAGAGAGAGAGAGAGAGAGAGAGAGAGAGAGAGAGGTGTCATCTGCTGACTTACTGTAACTTATACCTGATGCAAAGGTTGGTCTTTTGAAAATAATTTTCCTACCTGTCTGGGCTTCACTTTTGTCAGACTCCTTGACCTGTCTAGTCAGAGGTTTTCCTATCAGTTACTCTTAGGACCTTAGTATATGCCTGCTTCACTCAACTCCCACCAGTCTACTTCCTCTTCCTAGAGAGACCTACCTTCTAAGACAAGGGCCTTTTCTTCTAGCTAGAGACAAAAGAGAGAAAAATGCATAAGAAATGAGTGCATTGATTGCTCTTAATGCATGTCTTCTGGAAAAAAAGGGCAGACTGGTAAATAAATAATTAAAAGCAAACAAAGTTTGGAAACATTTTTTTTTCTCCTTCAGTAGTGGTTACATTTGGAAAACAGCCCTGCTGTTTCTTAGCATCATATAAAATCAATCCACCCCAAACAAGAGCAAACAAAAACCTTCAGGAGATGGATGAAAATAAGTTTTAAAACTGTTTTGTTTTTGTTAAACTGTCTGAGAGATTTGAATGAAAATTGCAAGATGAAGGCCAGTTAGTTCTGATGTCCTTCTTGCCATACTTTTGCTCAAAAGTTTCCTAAAGAATACAACTACAGGCCTGGGGTTGTGGCTCAGTGGTAGAGCACTTGCCTAGTGCATGCAAGGTCCTGGGTTTGATCCTCAGCACCACATAAAAATAAATAAGTAAAATAAATGTATTGTGTCCAACTATGACTAAAAAATTAAAAAAAGAATATGACTACATATCCTATACAAATGTTAACTTAATATTTTAACTTCTTTTACTTAAAATGAATGTCAATGAAGTTTTCATATCATATTATCCTGTTTCATCTCCACTCTTCAATCAAACTTGGAACATCGAACATGTTGCTAGTGAGGTCAGGAGGAGGAGGTAAAGCTGGCCAGTTAGGGAAACAGGCCCCTGGGTGACTTCCTGGGCAGCAGAACACAAACAGCAGCTACAGGTTTTTGTTGAGAAACTTACAGAGGTTATTTTAAAATCAGGACATATGTGACCTGGAGTCCATGGATTCTCTAAAGAAGGAAAACCCCCCTCATCAATATTTTGATCAGACTAAAGGTTGCATAAATATTCCATGGATACTGAGTGCCTTACCCAGGATTGGACCTGGGGCTGACTTCCTTAAACCTGTAGATATATATATAAACCCCTTGACAATGGACATTCACTCACAACCCTGTCAGGTCCCCTTCCAGATGAGGAAGCTTTCCTCTGCTTTAATAAAATTCTTATAATGTGCTTTCATCTGCTGCTGTCCATGAATCTCATTCTTTGAATTCACGAGACAAAGAATCCAACCGGCTCCATGCTGTGTGTTACACTAGAACAAATACACTGAATCCTTCTTTAGGTTCTACAAGTAATTGTTGACTATTGATTAAAAATTCAATACAGCCCTAGGTAATGTGGGAGGTAAAACAAAAGAAATGACAGATGATGAGGTAGAAGAGCTTACAACCTCATCAGCAAGGTAAGATCTACAACAGTTAAAGAACTGAAGTGAGGCCTGTGGAATACTGAATCAAAGAAATCCATGATTCATATATATTATAAGAATTAAGTCATATATATATATATATATATATATATATATATATATATATATTATTTTTTCTTTCTTTCTCTATTATAGAGAGCAATGAGGACCCTGTACTTGGATTTAACCATTGTTATTAAACTTAGGACCCTTACATCCACCCACAATTTTTAAAATTATTTATGCAAGTCCTTTAAAATCAAGGACAATACAATTGTACACATTTTATTTTAGGATGACTTGTCTCTTCTTCTCTGGTTCCTCACTCATTCCTAGCATAGAATAGAAATATTGTGTGCTTTATTGATAATTTCAAAATGAGTAAGAGTCCATCTTTCCTGGCAAGATTAACTTTGTTTGTTAAACTATGTGAACAATTACCAGCTAAAGAAGTTATTGGTCCCTTCAATGCCTAATGCTTTCTGTGTATGTCTGCGTAGTCATTTAGAAAGAAAGTATCTTTCATTGTATTTTAAAATCCTTGGAACATATTATATGTGAAAATACCTATAAAATGTTTTCAAATCAGTTATTCATCTAAGTCCTAAATAAAGGGAACAGAAACAAATAACCAAATATTTACAGAGATATTATTACATTATAATCAAGAGATTTTTTTTTTCTTGTGGTACTGGGATTGAAGCAAGGGGACACTTTACCATTGAGCAACATCCCTAGCTCTTTTTATTTTGAGACAGGGTCTCATTAAGTTAATGAGGTTGCCGTCAAACTTGAGATCCTCCTGCCTCAGCCTCCATAGTTACTAGGATTACAGATGTGCACCATTCTATCTGGCCTATAACCAAGAGATTTGAGGCTGGGATATGTTGTGTTTTATTCTAGATGGATTAGGTCTTCATAACATGATTAACTGCCTTCCTGACCACCAATTAATTGGCCAGGTCAATAGTTCTACAGAAGATAGCAAAAGAAAAGAGCAAACTGTTGGTTTGTTCTTTCAGAGCTTTAAGCTATTGTTACCAATAATCTATTCCTATCCTGGAAACTACGAACCCTGAAAATATGAACATAAAATAAAATAATTACCTCTCTTGAATTTGATTAAGTGGGTCAAGAGGTATAGAAACATTCATTCCTGCTCCAGATAAATTGTATCCTAAGGGAAGTAGATTTATCTTATTAAGACAGATTTCTTCTGTTCATTAAAGTTGATTACTACTTAATATCACTAAATGTTTTCCATGCAAGTTATAAAAATTAATTTTTGGGTGTATTGCTGAATTTGCATGAGTTATTTATAAAGAGGAAAACTTGCATACATATCCTTTTTATTATGGGTTGTATTCATGCATCCTGCTATTAATTACCAACAAATAGAAAAGTAATGTCCTTCTCAAGGCAATTTAAACAATTAAAGACAAAAAGTAATTAAAGTAAGTACTTTAAACATCAATGATTTATAAATGCATAAAATGCCACATATAAACCAGGCATGGTGGCACATGCCTGTAATCCCAGCTACTCTGGAGGCTGAGCAGGAGAATCAAAAGTTCAAGCCCAGCCTCAGGGAGACCCTGTCTCAAAATAAAACTAAAAAGAGCTGGGGATGTAGCTCACTGGTAGAGTGTTATTGGGTTCAATTGCCAGAACTGCAAATAAATAAATAAATCCATAGGTTTAAATATATTCTGGGAGACCAGTTTTTGTGGTTTCCTTTTACCATTATTTTGGTACAAAAGAGCAATCAGGTTATAGGAAATGTATGACCATATTCCACCTTTTTTATTTTTTATTTTTGATGGTCCTAGGCATTGAACCTAGGACCTCATGCATGATAAATAAGTGTTCTACCACTGAGCTACATCACTAGTGTGAAAATATTTTAAAGTAATCATCTTGGAAGATCAAGAGGTGTGCCAAAAGAAACAACTAATTGAACTATGCTAAAGATGCTGTTTCTAAATTTCACTGAGATGCAGTTGAATATTTTTAAGATTATTTCATAATCCCAACTTGAGAAGTTAGTTTTGAAGGTTAAGGTTGTCTTCTTCACACTGCTAACATTATTTATTACTTTATTATTATGTAGTATTTATTTCTTAAGATGGATAATACCTTTCCTTACCAAGTTAAACATGATGCTAGCATACTTATCTTTTGGTTGTTGTTGTTTTTTTTTTTTTCTTTTCCAGATGTCCTTTCCTAGATCAAGATGTCTTTTGTCCAAAATTGAAATCAAATGAAAATATCTGTGTGTTAACATTCAAGTTATATGAAATGATATAAATTGGCTACTTAAAAAGTGACTTTGAAAAAATTTACTCACCTTCCATGAAAAGGTTTCTATAAAAGGTCTATGACAACATATGGCAAAGTCAAACCTAGGCTGTTTATACTAGATAATTTTAGTTTAAAATAAGGGCTATTTCAGAAAGAAAATCACCTAAGACTGGATTTTGCCTTAGCAAACTCTTTCTTAGCAACACTAGATTCTAAGTGCTCTCTCTCTCTCCTATTTTTTTTTTGAGAGAGAGAGAGAGAATTTTTAATATTTATTTTCTAGTTTTCGGCGGACACAACATCTTTGTTTGTATGTGGTGCTGAGGATCGAACCCGGGCCGCACGCATGCCAGGCGAGCGCACTACCGCTTGAGCCACATCCCCAGCCTCTCTCTCTCCTATTTTAGACTACAAGGAGTTATAGGCAAAACAAAAAGAGAATCTGACTATGTAAACAGGACCTATTATTCCATCAAGAAATCAATGGCTGGGCACTATATGCCTGTAATCCCAGTGATTTAAGAAGCTGAGGCAGGAGGACTGCAAATTTGAGGCCAGCCTCAGTAACAAAGTGAGACCCTGTGTCAAAATAAACATTGAAAAGAGCAGGAGATGTAGCTCACTGATACAACACCCCTAGGTTCAATCCCCAGTACAAAAACGAACGAAACAGCAAGAACAGCAACCATAAAAACTAATAGAGAAATGGGAATGTAGTTCAGTGGTAGAGAAGACTTTAGGTTTGATCCTTAGGACCCTACAAAACAAAACAAAACAAAAAAAGTAAGAAAAAAATAATGGACATATCTGTTAATTTGTACCCAACTGTTTGTGAAATTTTGTAGTAAAGATAATTACAAAATAAATGAATAAGTGGATGATGGATGATTAAATGAGCATTTCTTTCTTTCTTTTCTTTTTTTTTTTTTTTTGGTGTTGAAGCAAAACTCTGGGAAGAATACTGCCTATAGGCAAAGATTATTTTAAGCAATCTTGCTCTCTCCTTATCTTTTAGTTCACTAAAGAATAAACAGTGAGGCATAAAAGGGCAATAAATGAACATATAAAAATGTTAGATGATTCTGTGATAAAAGAAATTCAAAAAAGATAACAGAGCAACTCAGAAAAGATTTGAGGTTACTCAAAAGTAACAGAAGCAAAAATCAATCAAGTAGATGAAACAATAAGATAATTCATTTTCTTGCACAAAGTGACCTAAATGAAGGTAAATTGGCTGAAATTACCATGCAAATAAAAATTAAATGCATTTTTGAAATGATAATGAAACTATGAAGAAAGCCAGGATAGGAATCATCAAAATAAATGTTTTATGAGTCAGCCAGTCATTTTTGCAACCTTAATTAACAGGTTGATGCAAATGAGTAGAGCTTTACAACATTAAAACTTGTTAGGTACAGGGTTTTCCAAAAGAATCAGTTAAACAAACCAATGGAAT
Source organism: Marmota monax (assembly GCF_021218885.2). NCBI lineage: Eukaryota > Metazoa > Chordata > Mammalia > Rodentia > Sciuridae > Marmota > Marmota monax. The sequence goes on along the minus strand of NW_026694552.1, from coordinate 12,517,062 downwards.
TTAAGAGATAAAAAAAAATATTTCTATCATGTGTAGCCTTATCAACCCCCTAATAGGCAATGTAAATGTATCTCCTCCAGTGGTGTAATAACTTTTGGGGCTGGTACATGAGGTTAAATGATTTTTTTTATAAGAAGATAAAGGGCCCAGTATGGTGATGCACTCCTATAATCCCAGAGACTCAGGAAGGAGGCTGAAGCAGGAGGGTTTCAAGTTCGAGGCCAGCCTCAGCAACTTGGCAAGATCCTGTCTCAAAATTAAAAGTGAAAAAGACTGGGAAGATCAGTAGAGTAGAGGGAAGAGAACAGGGTGAGGGAGGAGAGGAGGGAAAGTGAAAGTCCTGAGACTGAATTAGACCAAGTTATATTCCATGCTTTTATAATTATGTCAAAATAAATCCTAATGTTATGTATAACTGACTAAGGATGTAGCTCAGTGGTTAAGTGCTCCTGGGTTCAATCCCTAGTACCAAAACAAACAACAACAAAACAAAATATAAAAACAAAAAATTGAGGAATCATTTCACTCCTCACACTTCAGACAGAGCCCTAATATCCAGAGTATACAAAGAACTCCAAAAATTAGACAATAAGAGAACAAACAACCCAATCAACAAATGGGCCAAGGACCTGAACAGACACTTCTCAGAGGAGGACATACAATCAATCAACAAGTACATGAAAAAATGCTCACCATCTCTAGCAGTCAGAGAAATGCAAATCAAAACCACCCTAAGATACCATCTCACTCCAGTAAGATTGGCAGCCATCATGAAGTCAAACAACAACAAGTGCTGGCGAGGATGTGGGGAAAAGGGTACACTTGTACATTGCTGGTGGGACTGCAAATTGGTGCAGCCAATTTGGAAAGCAGTATGGAGATTTCTTGGAAAGCTGGGAATGGAGCCACCATTTGACCCAGCTATTCCCCTTCTTGGTCTATTCCCTAAAGACCTAAAAAGAGCATGCTACAGGGACACTGCTACATCGATGTTCATAGCAGCTCAATTCACAATAGCAAGACTTTGGAACCAACCCAGATGCCCTTCAATAGACGAATGGATTAAAAAATTGTGGCATTTATACACAATGGAGTATTACTCTGCATTAAAAAATGACAAAATCATAGAATTTGCAGGGAAATGGATGGCACTAGAGCAGATTATGCTAAGTGAAGCTAGCCAATCCCTAAAAAGCAAATGCCAAATGTCTCCTTTGATATAAGGAGAGTAACTAAGAACAGAGTAGGGTCGAAGAGCATGAGAAGAAGATTAACATTAAACAGAGATGAGAGGTGGGAGGGAAAGGGAGAGAAAAGGGAAATTGCATGGAAATGGAAGGAGACCCTCAGGGTTATACAAAAGAACATACAAGAGGGAATGAGGGGAAAGGGAAAAATAATACAAGGGGGAGAAATGAAGGTCAATAGGGGGGGTAGAGAGAGAAGAAGGGTGGGGAGGGGAGGGGAGGGAGGAGGGGGGATAGTAGAGGATAGGAAAGGCAGCAGAACACAACAGACACTAGTATGGCAATATGTAAATCAATGGATGTGTAATTGATGTGATTCTGCAATCTGTATATGGGCTAAAAATGGGAGTTCATAACTCACTTGAAGCAAAGTGTGAAAGATGATATATCAAGAACTATGTAATGTTTTGAACAACCAACAATAAAAAAAAATAAAATAAAATAAAATGAGCATATCCAGCAAATATTAATACTTTATGAACAATACCCTAACATGGGCTGAAAACACATTTTAGGATTCTAGTTAAGAACAGATATTAGCTGAGTGTTGTGGCGCACACCTGTTATCCCAGCAGCTTGGGAGGCTAAGACAGGAGGATCGTGAGTTCAAAACCAGCCTCAGCAATTTAGCGAGGCACTAAGCAACTCAGTGAGACCTTGTCTCTAAATAAAATATAGAAAAGGGCTGGGGATGTGGCTCAGTGGTTAAGCACCCATGGGTTTAATTCCACAAACACACAAAAAGAACAGATATTAAAGTAAGTATTGCAACACATCAACACATTTTGACTAACAAACCAAATGCTTTACCACACAATTTAACATAACTAAAAGAAGTAGTTCAGTGGCAATTTGCCTGATCCTAGTGCTCAGTTGTCTGAGTAACCTAATACACAGGTTTCAAATGGTCAGCCTTGTTTGTTTTGTTTTTTGTGTGTTTCTGGGGACTGAACCCAGGGGCTTGTGCATGCAAGGCAAGCACTCTACCAACTGAGCTATAGCTCCAGTCCCATCGTTTGTTACTTAAGTCTATCAACCTGTAAGAAAACTGTTTAACACCATCATCTATTAGATTTCATTCAACCTTTTAATTCTTAAGCTTCCAGGAATCCTACTAGTAAGCCCTCTGACTCCTAGTTATAACTTATTCCTCTCTTAACTAGTTTGTGAAAACTACCTCTTTATCTCTTAGTCTGTATTTAAGAACATGTCTTGCCAGGCGTGGTGGTGCACGCCTCTAATCCCAGCAGTTTGGGAGGCTGCAGCAGGAGGATCCTGAGTTCAAACTCAGCCTCAGGAATGGTGAGGTGCTAAATAACCCAGTGAGACCATGTATCTAAATCAAATACAAAATAGGGCTGGGGATGTAGCTCAGGGGCCGAGTGCCCCTGAATTCAGTCCCCAGTACCCCTCCAAAAAACCCCTCTACTGGATGGGAAATGATCTGATTTTCTTATGATCTCTTATGATATACTAATTTTTATCACACACTTTCCGATATGGTGGTCATTTGTGTATTTTCCTTGTATTTCATCTCTCCCATAATAGATCATAAGCCCTGTCTGGGTTGTAGTTTTTGATCCTCCACATAACAGGTGCTCAAATAAGACTTGTTGGTTCATTTATTCTTTCAACAAATACTTATTGAAGACCTGCTATATGCCAGGCATGAGGAAACACAATGTGTTAAATTTGTTCTGACATTTTCTTTAAAACTATTAGACCATATATTTTTTTATAACATTACAGGAAATGACCCAGTATTTGTAATTAGCATTTGTTAAAATTTTTTTTTTCTTGCTCGGTGCCATGGCGCACACCTGTAATCCCAGCCACTTGGGAGGCTGAGACAGGAGGATCGTGAGTCCAAAGCCAGCCTCAGCAACAGTGAGGCACTAAGCAACTCAGTGAGACCCTGTCTCTAAATAAAATACAAAATAGGGCTGAGGATATGGCTCAGTGGTTGAGTGCCCCTGAGTTTAATCCCTGGTAACCCTCATCAAAAATTATTTTTTCTCATAAGCCCATTTCCCATCTCCATTCTATGGATATTTTTATCCAAGTATACTTCTGTTATTTTCCTTTGATTGATAGTAGTTTTGATTCATGTTTTAAACTTTTTTTAAGAAGTACTTGTAAATATTTACAGTATTTAAGTGACTTAAATTCACTTTTTGGTTTCTAATATAAGTAAGAAAATGCCAAATAAGAACAAAGAAATAATTCTAAATTTTTTTTTAATTGTGGTATTGGGGATTGAACTCAGGGTTACTTTACCACTGAGCTATATCCCTAGGCTTCTATTTATTTATTTATTTTTAAATATCAAGACAGAGTCTTTTCTAAGTTGCTTAGAGTCCCATTAAGTTGCAGAGGCTGGTCTCAAACTTTCGATCCTACTTCCTCAGCCTCCAGGTGCCTGGAATTACAGGCATATGCAAGTACATTGTTTTTTAAAAAAAATTCTGGACAATGTCAGATGTAAGTTTTATTTTATTTATTTATTTATTTATTCTTTTATTTATTTTATGGTGCTAAGGATTGAACCCAGGGCCTCATGCATACTAGGTAAACACTGCCACTGAGCCACATCCCCAACCCACAAGTACATTTTATATTGGGAATTTTATGCAAAGATTGCAAAGCTTTCAAACTAAAATAATTCATTCTAATATTTCAGGAAACTTTTTTCTATTTAAGATGAAGGATATATGATCTATTTATAATTGTTAAACTAATAGATTCTGATTGTAATAGTGGAAATTATGGAAAGTTTTAAATAAGTGGGTTAAAGAAACAATCAGAGAGTTGATTTATCAGATGATAAGTTCAGCAATATCATCATGGGATAAAACCATACTATGGTGATTTCAGTTATCAATTATAAATAGAATGCATCTGATGTGTTATCAAACGAAATTTCAACACATGATGAAAAATCATAAGAACTATATTCTTCCAAATATGTTAATAGTGCTACTAAGAAAATGTTTCTAATTGCTACTGAAAGCTAACTTGACTCTCCAAGTGAAATGTTAACAAACTTTTAACAAACTGTTAAACAAATGTTAACAACCTTTTCATCTATATAATAGAGGAATAACAATTCAAATATAAAAATTAAAGTAATATGCAAATTCAAGTTGTAGGTTTAGAATCCAGGTTGTAGAATTTAGAGTTTGGAAGCAGGGTTAATAAAAAGCTTAAAATGGAGAGCTAATTAATCTATACCAACCTCAGAGTTACTTTTTTTTTTTTAGTTGTAGATGAACACAATATATTTTCTCTTTCTTTCTTTCTTTCTTTCTTTCTTTCTTTCTTTCTTTCTTTCTTTCTTGTATAAGAGAAGGTGAGAGAGAGAGAGAGGTCTTGGATCAGATCATAAAGATGTAGGAAGACATTGACAGTTTTAAGCATGGAATGATATTTTAAAATGCACTAAAAGTCAGTCAAAATAGTATGCACTTGTAATCCCAGACACTTGGGAGGCTGAGACAAGAGGATGGCCAAGTTCCAGCCTCAGCAACTTAATGAGACCCTGCCTCAAAATAAAAATTAAAATAATAATAATAATAAAGGGGCTGGGGATGTAGCTCAGTGGTAAAGTGCCCCTGAGTTCAATCCCCAGACCAGGGGGAAAAAAAGCATTAATAAACAGTTTATAGAGTAATTTCTGAATCCTTTCAATACATTCAACTGAGCATCACCTGGGGCCTCTTTTATCCTCTAAATGATCTGTATATGGGACATGGAATTTTCTTTTCATCTGTTTAGGAAGCATTAATTAGTTGTTTGTATGGTACTTTGCAATAACTACTGACTGACATTTAATTTGGTCAACCTAGAGACTTCTGCTATCCCTTTCTGCTCATTCTGCAGATCTGCCAAAATAGAATGACATGTCAGGCGCATGCTATTTCCATTTTACAGGAAGTTGGGCCAAATTATAGAGTTATTCTGAACATGGATAAAACAATGTTTCCTACTCCTCATGGCCATTCAATTAGGAAGTGATTGGATGGTGATGTTCCATAAATAAATCTTCAAAACCACAGACAATGGAGTGAAAGATCACCTTTGCACTGTGTACAAGAGAATCCATTAGGTTCCTCCAGCTCAAAGCTTTGCTGATGTTCCCCATTCCAAAGAAACAAAGCATTCTTTCAGGGAAAAAAGAAATGCATTAGCAGCAGCATACATACTGCCTGTTTCTCTGTACTAAAAGAAATCCTACTCTATCATATTTTATTTAGAATTATCAAAATAAAAACCACAAGGGTAAAAACTATTCTTTGTATTGTTGAACAAACAGACAAATGAGACAAAATGTGCTGCCAGCTGTTAATGTTTTCTGTACAGCATTTAAATGATATTGAAAAACCCTGAATTTGATAAGTGAAAGTATAATTCCCTCCCAAGTCTCTGAAAAGGTACTGTAGATTTAGTCCTATGGTTGTCATGAATATATGTGGAAAATACTATAACGACTGAGGTATTATTATTCTCTTGGAGCCAAGGGTTTTTTTGTGTTAAAGTATCTGAAACTGGTATACGGTAGACAATAAATTATCACTGCACTGAATTCCTTGGTATATATTAGTTTGCATATTATAGTAAGGAAAGTTTTGAAATACTGCATATCAAAAATTTGTTGAAGGACAGAATTCTAAAACTTTACTGAGCTAATTAGTATATCAGTCATGTCTCTGAAAATTAGCCTAAGGCTGAAAATATGGAGGAAAAAAAAACTATTTAGAATGCTAGAGCTTAGCACATAGCAAGCAATAATAATAATAAATAACATCAATCTGTTAGCTTATATATCTTTTTATTTTTTATTTTTGTGTAGTACTGGGGAGTGAGCCCAGGGGTACTCTACTACTGGGCTCCATCCTTAGCCCTTTTTATTTTTTTATTTTGAGGTAGGATCTCTCTAAGCTGCTGAGGCTGGCCTCAACTTGACACCCCCTGCCTCAGCCTATGGAGTTGCTAGGATTACAGGTGCGTGCCACTGCATCAGGCTAACTTATATATCTTTAAAAACCCAAAAAAGAGGGCTCTACTAGTACTTCAGTGATGGGGTTCAGGACACATCACCCCCAAAACAAAGCACCTTGATATTGACATTGAAGAAAATAGAAGTGGGAAGTTCACTTTCACCTTCCCCTTACTTTCCTCCCCTGAAACAGACCCTCATTTCAGAGGTACCTTCCCTATAAGTAAAGGGACATCCTTATCTCTGAAGACACAAGGTCACCAAGAGGTATTGAACAGACAGGCCTTGCTGAGATTCCTTCAGGTTATCATCATAAGATCATTTCTCCACCAACCCTAAGATAAAAATACACACAGGCTTACTTGTTTCCTTGAGTCCCCATGTTTTTATGAAGCCTCCCTTATCATGTAAAATCGTATTAAGTCAACTTATTCACTTTTCTCCTTGGTTAATCTGTCTTTTATTATGGGGGGCTCAGTCATGTCATAAGACGGTCAAGGACAAGACATTTGTCCTTCTCTAAACAGACCACAGTTTCCACACATCTCTGCCTTGGCACACGTATTTATTCAGTCTGGAATGACTTTGACCTCTTTCTATACTTGACCAACTCTTATTATGACACAGAACCCCTAGTAGTTTTTAAGCAACTCTTGTGACGCCTATCCTGACTAGACCAACCATTTTCTCCTCTAGATTATTTGCATACCTCATACTTAACTTCCATTGTTGCTTTCCTGCAATTTCATTTTAATTATTTGCACACCCACTTCCCCTAAAACAATGGGAGCAATTAATTAACGGGAACTATAATTGATTCTGTTTCAGTTCCACTTGGCACAGAGCCTGGCACACTGTAGGCTAAACCGTTAGCAAATTGAACAGTGCTAAGCAAACCATTTACAGATGTGTGGAGTTGAAGAAAATAGGTTGATTTTAAAAACTGAGTGCTAAAATATTATTTTTCAATTTAGAAAATGTGAATCCTTCTGAGTTATTTTATAGTTTTATTTTTAATTGACAATATTTTTATGGGGCATGTAGTACTGTTTTGATAACATGTATACATTATGGAATGATTAAGCTAGGTTAATTACCATATCCATCACTTCCAATACTTATCATTTCTTTGTGGTGAGAACATTTTAAATACTTTTTAAAAGTTATTTTGAAATATGGTATTATTAACTCATTGTAGTGGAGTGTGTGGTGTACACCTGTAGTCCCAGCTACTCAGGAGGCTGGGGCAGGAGGATTATTTGAACTCAGGAGTTTGCAATAAGAGAGACCCTGTCTCAAAAAATCAAAATTTAAAAATTAATAAAACTTGCATGGATTCAGAAAAGTATTGTAAAGTCAGTTTAAATTTAGTATAGCTCCATAAGATAGACACTGGAACCCCAAATTAAAGACAATTTACTCTTCATTAGCAAATCTCTGGTGTGCACTAAAAATAAAATATTCAAACATATGGTCAAAACAAACATGTCTATATGAATATCACAAAAATATAAATACAGTCTAAATAATTTTAGTAACCTAGACAATTCTAACAGTTTCAAACATTGGTTATCAATGAATTAAACCTTTGAAGAACTTCTCTGAACTGACATAAAAAAATGTAACTAATCAATCCGATATTCATAATGGTTTGAAAATAAAATATAGTTGGTCTGAAAACAAATAACATACAAAATTTTTTTTTAAATTCTCAAGGATTCTTTTTTTTTAAACAGGTATAAAAATTCTTGGGGATTTTGACTTTACATAAAATGAGGCTATCTCATCTTTTGTGGTATATAATATTCACAAATTTGATTTTGTTTTTTTCTGTTTGTCATTTTATTCACAAATATTCATTATCCCTCCTAGATTTACTATATTTTAAATAGCTCCTTCATGTTTGTTTTGAGAAGAAATGACCTCATCTAGTGATTGATAAAGGTCTTTCAATTTATTTATTTATTTATGGTTCTGGGGATTGATCCCAAAGGTGTGTAACCACTGAGCCACATCCCCAACCTTTTTTAATGTTTTATTTTGACACAAGTCTTCCTGAGTTGCTGAGGGCCTTGCTAAGCTGCTGAGGCTGGCTTTGAACGTGCAATCCTCCTGCTTCAGCCTCCCAAGCTGCTGGGATTATAGGTGTGTGCCCCTGTGCCAGGTTGATCTTTATCAGGTCTTTTAGAATTGGTTCATATCTTGCCTTTTTTCATAAAAATGTTTTCTTCGATGCTAATCTGATTAATTGCCCTGAACATTAACTACCACAACTGCTTTTCAACTGTGTTGCTCTTGGTTGCCTGATTTTCAGTTTTGCAAGATTTCCCTTAAATTCTCTAAATTCTTAAATTTTCTCTTCGACTTCACCCTTTATGCTTCTGAATCAGTTTCCAACTAACTGAGGCAGATTGTTCCCCTAATTCTCTGCCATTTATTTTGACCCCACACACCAACCTGACCCTACCCTATCTGGCCCCAGGAAAACTACTGCTGTGTTACAGGCCTTTCAGGTTTTTTTGTTTTTCACTCATTCCTCATCTTACGGAGCTCTCTTTAGTATCATTTTCTCAAGGTATTTTCCCTTGATTGAGCCTTAATGTATTAATTTTCTTCCATATTTTTCATTTCTGTCACAACCTGATATTTATGTATTTTCTCCCTTGAGCTTCCTCACACTTTGTTCTCTCCATTTGTACCTAAGTGGCTTTAGGGCCCTCAATAGAATGAGATTCATGTTACCAGCTCAGAAATTACATTTGTCCCCCCAAACAACAAAGCCATTATATGCTGCCTTTTCTTATGCTTTGAGCTGCCTTTGTGTCTTTCCCTTCCAACTCACCCACAGTCCTTTCCTGAATAGGCTATCTTCCTTTCTCTCCACCTGGATTGCTTTTCATAGAGAATGCACTGTGGCAATTTCTGGAGCCTTCATTCTCTGTTGACTCATCTTCTTTTCACTATAGGTCTAGCCCTTATTGAGGCCCTGGAGTCACTACATCCCAATTGTGGACCAAGCACAATTTAGAAACTCAACCTAAGAAAACCTTAAACCAGCCAGGCATGATGTCATATGCCTATAATCCCAGCAACTGCAGAGGCTGAGGCAGAAGGATTACAAGTTTGAGGCCAGCCTCAGCAATTTAGGGAGGTCCTAAGCAATTTAGCAAGACTCTGTCTCAAAATAAAAAGTAAAAAGGGCTGAGGAGGTAGCTCAGTGGTTAAGTGACCCTGGATCCCCAGTACCAAAAAACAAACAAAACACCTTAACCAGAGGGGGTGGTAGATAGATGACTATAATCCCAGCAACTGGGGAGGTGAGGCAGGAAGATTGCAAGTTCATGGTCAGCCTCAGCAATTTGAACCCCTAAGTAATTTGGCAAGACCCTGTCTCAAAATAAAACAATACAAAAAACAGAACAAAAGAAAAACAGTAAGGCCTTAATTAATATGATTTTACTTTTCACTTACTTTCCACAACATGTTACTACCTATTCCTAAGACTTCAAATTCTGAGAAAATAATCTCCAAACCTCTAGCAGCACTTATTTTATATCAGAAGCATACAACTCTTACTAACATGCTCAAGCACCCAAACCTTCAGATCCCATAGCTAGGTGATATGCCAGTTTAATAAACCTCTAGAGAGGAGTGACATTATCTACTTTTCAAGAATAAAATGTTAATCTGATTACAGTTCAAGGGGAAAAAATTAAAGGAAACAATGCAATAGTTCTAGTAATCTTCCTATGTGAATCTGAGAAGCTCATGAAGTTCATTAAATAGTTTCTACGGGCTTAAAATATGACTGACAAAAGTTTAATTATATACAACTTCTCAGAAATATATCTATTGCTGCTGGATGCAGTGGTGCATACCTTAATCCCAGTGACTTGGGAGGCTGAGGCAAAAGGATCACAAATTCAAAGCTGGCCTCAGCAATATAGCAAGGCTGTAAGTAATTTAGCAAGACCATGACTTAAAATAAAAAATGAAAAGAGCTCAGTGATAAAATGCCCCTGAGTTTAATCCCTGGTGTCAAAAGTTTAATTACTTAAAATATATAATATATATAAATATAAATGAATAAAAATACATACATACATACATATGTGTGTGTGTGTGTGTTGCCTAAAACCAGGTAAACTCACACTTATCCCTATTTACTTAAGTAAGTATACAAACTTCCAAATTATTCCACTAACTACAATTATTGTTGGAATATGTAGCAAAGGGAATAAAAACCTCTAAAAACACTGGCCTAAGAATTTAAATCTAAAATATGTTTTCTTCCTGGAGGTGGTGGCTCACACCTCTAATCCCAGCAGTTTGGGAGACTGAGGCAGGATGATCTCCAGTTCAAAACCAGCCTCATCAATGGTGAGGTGCTAAACAACTCAGCGAGACCCTGTCTCTAAATAAAATACAAAATAGGGCTAGGGATGTGGCTTAGTGACTGAGTGCTCCTGAGTTCAATCCCCAGTGCGAAAACAAACAAACAATGGTTTATTTACAACTTATATAGCAGTTATTTCTCAGTGGGTACTTTGAGGGATTATATGTCTCCTTAAGACTAAAAACTAACTTAAACTTTTTTAGTTTGTTTAGTAGTAAATTGCCTAAAATGTAGCCAACTCAAGAAAATGTAATTAATAACTGTCAGCCCGTGCAAGAAGCTCAGGGCTCTACTTAACTTGTGCTTTGATAATTCCCTAGCAAAGTACTTTCACACTGAGGGTTTGAGCCTGTTCAAAATCTGATTAACTTGGATTTTGCAGAAAAGACAGATAGTCAGAGCTCAAAGACTCCCTCCCACACCTTCCTGTTTCCGCCCCCTTGATGCCCAGTTTAAATCTTCCAATTTATTTGCGGTTCATGTTATCTCAAGATATTAATAAATACTATGTAAGAGCTGACAAAACATTATGGCAATAAGAAGTTTCCATAAACAATATCAACACATTATAGAAGACAAAATAAAGACTACAAAGTAATCAATATCGCTGCATTCACTTCCCCTAAGACAAAATCAGTAACCTAGCTTCTAAGGCTCTTATGAAAAATAAAAGAGATATACATGTTTAAGTGCTCTGTGAACTGAAAAAACTCATTATCCAGGAACTTCACTTATATAGAATGGAATGATAAACCAAAAAGGAAGCAATAATAATCTGATAACACAAAGTTCATATCCAATGCACTAATAATAATATTGTTTCTCCTTTTGAAGAATTGTGTCCCCTTGTTTCAAATTATTTTCTTAGAAAATGAATCCTATTTGCAAAATCCATTGAACTTTTTCTAGATTTATTCATCAATGATACCACCATGCAAAAGTTTGGGAGTTCAATATCAAAAATTTGGGGGCTAAAATTTATTGCTAACAAGAAAAAGAATGTGTCTGTCAGTAATAAACTGAAAATTCTTGAGCAGGCCAAGAAATTTTTCTCTATAAAAATAATTTCTTAAAAACTAATTCCTGGGGCTGGGATTGTGGCTCAATAGTAGAGCGCTCGCCTAGCACGTGAGAGACACTGGGTTCAATCCTCAGCACCACATAAAAATAAATAAATAAAATGAAGGTATTGTGTCCAACTACAACTAAAAAAAATATTTAACAAAACAAAACTAATTCCTATAAAACTATCTTCAATGCCCTAAATTACATTACACTTTTTTAAAGAAATACAGAAGCTAGGAAGTGTTAAGTAACAGCAGCCCTACAAATAAAGCAAACCATGCAAAACCAATGAAAAACTTAAGTAAATGTATCAAAGCTAAATAAAAACATATATCAATATGCTTTCTGTATGCATCTGAATGGCATCTATCCATGTTGCCTATACTTGTGGGGCTGGGGATGGAGCTCAGAGGTAGAGCACTTACTTATCATGCTTGAAATGCTGGGTTCCATTGCCAGCACTGCAAAAACAAACAAACAAACAAACAAAAAACCTCAATGCTAACCTGTATATTCCTATAATAGATTCAAAATGAAATATTTAGTCAACTTTTGATATAAATGATATCACATGTTATTAATTAAAAACTTGAAGTTATAATTTATACCAATTCTCTCCTTTCTGCTTGGATTGCATATTTTTTCATGTAAGGTCCACTAATAATAACTAAGCAGCAGTCAATTGAAGGTAATACTACCTCCATTCTTGGATTTGCTGAGATGATTATGATTGAGAATAGATTATGAATAGAAAATATTGAAGATATTAGATGTTATATACACATTTGTCAAATAAATGAATGATATATTTATATTTTAATTATTATATTTACTTTGTAATTATTGTGATTTCAATATTATGCTATACCACAATCTCTTCAGATGTTGATTTTGAGAGTCATACAGTTCCATAAAACAATCTTATTTTTTGGCTTGAGCTTTACCTATAGTACACTTCAAACTCAAATTCCTCAAAGAAATTGTAAAACATCATGGTTATATATTAATCTTCTCAGATCTATTTATACTCTTACAAAAAATTTTCAGGTTACATTATACAAGATTAAATACAAAATTAAAACAAAGAATGTCAGTCCTTTTATCACTATGTATTTTTATCTTTGGAGTTTACATTTTATCACTATGGCATTATCATCATTGAACAACACATGGCTTAAAGATCATTGTGTTGTTAGAACAAATGATATAAGTATCTTGTATTTCATGAATCTTTAAATTTCAAAACAGTACTCTTTTGTTCTGTCTTGAGGAGTTTAAGTGTGTCAGTTTCACTGTTGTGAGATTGATTACAACCAGCTGATCAATCTTCTATCCCAACGAAATCAATCATGGTGACAGTTGCCACTATGGCCTCCTCCCTGTATTTTCCAAGCATGGAGGAGGACAAGTGAGCACCTGCCTCCTAGATTTTTAGATTGAAAACATTACCCGAACAAACCAGGACACCTAGTATTATGGCAGAATATAACCTTCTGGAGAAGACCAACAATTGCCTAATCAACATATCCATACCATGATCATGATATGGTTTTTCCTTTAAAAACCAAATTCCTCAAAGAAATTGTCAACAGAATTTAACAATATTTACAATTTAATCATCAATAAACAGTATTTGAAATGTTTATTTCCCGTGATTTAGCACAGAAATGGAAATCAAAGAAAGTTTGATCAAAATATTTGTAGAATTATTTTTTTTTTGTAACAAGAAAAACTATTTTTCTTTTCATACTAAATATACCAAATCAAATGTTCATTTATGGAGCTACTCAAGCAAAAGCAAAACCACAAATATTAAGGATATTTGTTCTTCCTGTAGACTATTACTGAAACCATTGACAAATAAAGCATTACTTAATGGTTAAAAACATATTACAAATGATCACTTTGTAAGGTTGTACAATGATTCCATTGCCAACATACTTGAACTATATGTTTACTAGCCTAAAGATCTTAGTAACGTAACATTTCATGTCTCTGCATTTCAAATGTGGAGAGTGACAGATGTTGTTAAATCTCTACTTAAAAGATCACTACTGATGGACATGGTGTTCAATTTGAGAATTTCTATATTGTACTGTACTCTTGTTGTCCCTTGGTTGGTTTCACTGCATTATTTGGGACACCAGTAGGTTTACATTTGCTCCTCTGAGAAAGTACTCCCTGTTTCTAAAATTCTATGTATAGGGTTGTTAGGAAAAATCAGTGAAGCATTCCATTTAATCGGTCATTTCTTTTTATATTAAAAAGGCAAAGTTATCTATAACTTTGTTATTGGTCCCAGTTAGTTGCTCCACGTAATACAATGGGTGCAAATTATCTTTTACTATCCTTTCTGTCTTAGAAAAGTATCTTTTCCGGAAGAAAGGGAATACCCACCATACTACAGGTCTCAATTCAATTTCCTTCCTTTTTGTAATTAGGAAATCTTGGCTTTCTTAACTGCAAAAAACCCAAAGCCACTGCCTTTTGAAAAACAAGTGCAGGGACTAGGGTGGTAGCTCAGTGATAGAGCGCTTGCCTAGCACGTATGAGGCACTGGGTTCAAGCCTCAGCACCACATAGAAATAAATAAATAAAACAAAGGTATTATGTCTATCTACAACTAAAAAACAATTTTAAAACAGTGTGCTTTGGTCAATGTCTGGGTCCTTTGAGTTTTCTAAGGCTGACTGACCCCTTTTAGATGCCAGTATGAGTTAGCATCTTAATTTTCTTTCCTATGCCAGATCCCTTGTGATGATAGTTCAGTAAGGTGTCACCAATCCTTAGGATCTTACTCTTATTTTGCCGGAACAACATTAAGTGCACATGCACGTGCACGAGCACGCACACACACACACACAGACACACACACAGTAGAGATTTGAATTGTATTTGCTTTCAGACCCTGAAATAGTTGAGCTCATTTTCAAAATAAATTATCTACTTTCAATCTTTCAATTTGGTTTTTATTTTACACATATACTTAAGAGATTTCTGCAACTTAATATTTCAGCACATTGTCAACTGAGTCCATATGCTTGTTGCTTGCCCTTTTCCTATTTCTCTCAATTTAGTTAGAAGTTTTCAAAGTTTTAAGTGCTCCATAAATTGAGGGGGTAGAATGGTCTAATATAGCTGGCAGAAAAAACAGAGATGGATTTGTAACTCTCTTGCTGTGTGTTTGAAAAGACAGATTCCCAGCCATTTACTTACAACTCTATTTCTAGCTGCCATCAGTTAATTTTCTGATGTTCATATCTCTAATTTAAGGCTTTATGTAGGTACTGGAGTTTTTCTAAAAAAAAAACAACAAAAAACGGATAATTTAAAAATTTTGATAGGACTATGTGGAAAACTAGTAGAAATTTCTTATAACTTAGAATTCACGTGTATGTGTTTATGTGTGTTGCTGAGACTTAAAGTCAGGGGCTTGTGCATGCTAGGCAAGTGCTCTAACTCTAAGCTACATCCTCAGTCCTTTTTATTTTTTATTTTGAGACAGGGTCTCTCTAAATTCCTGAGGCTGGCCTCAAACTTGCTGTCCTCCTGCCTCAGCCTCTCAAGTCTCTGGGATTTTAAGGGAGTGTCATTGTGCCCAGCTCACTTTTGTTTTAAATTAGTGAATGATTTTGAATATTTTCCCAAAGGACTTCATTTGCCTAACTATGCCAAATATAAGGAGAAACTCTTATAGCAATATTTGTAAGTGTTCTGTGTATAAAAGTATAATATGGATAAAATAAGTATCCTCAGATTTAAATTTCCATCATTTGCTTTCCTTGTAGCAATCATTTATGATTCAACATCTATTACCCTACTTTTCTTACTTATAGTTTTACAGTTCTTTATAAAATTCTGAATTCTTTCACCCCATGTCCTATTTCTAGCACTAGGACCACCACTATCAATATTGAAAGCAAACATTAGTCAGAGGTGGGTTTCTGGCTGGACTCAATATATTCTGGCACTTCTGTTCTGCCTATGCCCCTCAAAATGTCTCTATTCTTTGAAAAACAAAGGTAAAAGAATAAAGAGTCAGTTTAAATATCCTGTATTTTGTATGTACTATATTAAGAAGCCTCTAGTTTTATTTATGGATAAATATATAGCCACTTTTTTCACACCACAATTTAAAAATACATAATAAATATCAGACAAGTAAAAATAATGTCTCCTGCTCCTTAGATTTATTTCCAACTTCTCCAGTTAATGGAGGGGCGTGTCCATGCATATCATCAAGAGTGATGTATAATCCATTTTGATGGTTTAGGGCCACTTTCCCCACTCCCTGCAATAGAAAAACCTGTCAAGGGAAATGGGCCTGCAGCCTTGAACCAGCTGGATTCACAGACGACATCTCAACTTCTTGGACTTGGTAGAGTTCCTTGCTGCTCAGTTGCTATCACTCCACTCCAGAGAGCATGATCTCTCCTGTTAGGTGATTATCATTGGGAGTAAGAGCAAAGATTTCTGGGATGGGAGGTCCAACAAATAGGGAAATGCCCTCAGTTGTGAAAAGGGACAAAGAAGAACATTGCATGACATTCATGCTTCCCAGCTGAGTTGGCTGTAACCTCAGTTACTTGTAGCACAACTGCAGCTTTCACTATGAAAATATGCAATGCTAACTTTTCATGACAGAGTCCCCTACCATTCTGGGTTGCATCACTATGACAGAGAATGAAAATATGTTCCTAATCCAATTATGAAATAAAAGAGTACTTGGAAGGAAAACATTCAGTTTAAGACAATAAATATTTGTTATTTTACAGTTACTTACCTGCAAGACATGTTCTTCTTCTTTTTTTTTGGGGGGGGGAATACCAGGGATTGAACCACTGAGCCATATCCTCAGCCCTATTTTGTATTTTATTTAGAGACAGGGTCTCACTGAATTGCTTAGCACCACACTTTTGCTGAGGCTGGTTTTGAATTCATGATCCTCCTGCCTCAGCCTCCTGAGCTGCTTTGATTACAGGCGTGCACCACCATACCCCACAAGACATGTTCTTAAATATAGAAGAACATGATCCCAAACTGACTTATAACTATGAAACTGGAAACACAGGTGACAAAAGTGTCTGCCATAAAAGTTAGAATGGGAAAGGAACTTTAAAGATCATTTACATAGTTCTTAGTGTTGTGCTTGCCCAAAGTAGTTTCACCATGAAAAAATTGATGGATGAATAAATCCAGTCTAATCCCCCATTTTACAGATGAAGGAAGAATGTACTTGATGACATAAAGTTAACTAGTGGCAAAGCCAGGACAAGAAACCATATATTCTGAGTACTCAGTCTTTTCCACGGTTGGTTGATCAACTGTAGACTATATTTTATATTAATTAAAATTATATTATATTCATTTCAATCCCTGTATCTTTGTCCATTTGATTTCATGCCTACAACACCCTATAGCACAATGATTCCATTAAACTAGCCTTACCTAACTAGTCCACACCCATTCATCTTTTTTCTGAATTCCCACAGACAGTACTTACTGGCTATACCACAAATTTAGGGTTTTGCTACAAAAAAGGGGGGATTATATGCAATGATATTATATGTGCGTGTGTGTAGTGTCATTAATATGTTTTGCATATTCCTCCAGGTAAGGGTCATTTATTCACAGTTTCTTTATATATGGCAGCATGTACTACTTTTTATATGGATGCATAAAAATAGGCATGTAATTGAGCATCTGAATTAGGATACTTCTGAGAGTCAAAGTGATTACTATTGATAATAGTGCAGTAAGTATAAACTGGGTCCTTTCTTGAAAAACTGGAATATATGGTCACTCTTATAGTAATGAACTTTCTCAGTGCATGTTAAATTAGAATCATTCCATTGTTGATTATACAATTGTCCAGCTATAAGATATTGTTTATAATTGTGTATTATATTGAATAGGATTATTTCTAAGGTAGTAAGCATGAAAAAGTCATGACAAGTTGTGGAATTCTATTTATAAAATTCTTATATGTGCATATGGTTTCTTTAAACGTTATTATGAATATTTCTGCAAAGTATTCAATTATTGCCTTATTTTTAAAACTGTAAGGATAAAGTCAAATGTAAAATTTTGTTGGTCCAACTTTAATCATTTCAATATCAAAAATATACGTGAGAGTAAAAAAAAAATTGGCCTTGCCTCTAATTCCTTTCTAATGGTAGAATATAAAATCTGATGGCTTTCTATGTGGAATGGATGAGGGGGAATGGTATTAGGATCTATGGATATACAGGCCCAAATTTGAAGTTTAAAAATATATCTAAATTTAAACAACTTATTAAAAAAAGTATGGATTACACATCATGATTTTTAATTTATTTTTAAATAAATTATGGAGGAATTAGCAAAGGAAACAATTAAAGTCTATGATAAATTCATATATAATTAATAACTTAAAATTCTATGCCATATATCTACCATCATATTATCTATATCTAGCTATATGAGAATGCTTTTGAAAGTCTTTTTTTTTCTTTTTTTCAAGTGCTGCAGATTGAACCTAGGGGTGCTCTACCACTGAGCTATACCCCTAGCTCTTTTCTTTTTTTAATTTGAGACAAGGTATCAGTAAATTACCCAGGCTGGCCTTGAACTTGCAATCCTTCTGTCTAAGTCTCCAGAATTTCTGGGATTACAGGTGTGTGCCACCATGCCCCGCCCTTTGAACATCTTAATGATCTAAATCTTAACATTGTTTTCTACCAAGATTTAATGATGGTGGAGCACACCTGTAGTTCCAACTTCTCAATACGCTAAGGCTGAAGAATCACTTGAGCCCAGGAGTTTGAGGTCAGCCTGGGAAACTTAGTGAGACCACATCTTGGGGGGGGGGGAGAGTTTCTTTTGATAGAATTTTCATATCAAAATATACATTTTGCCAGGCATGGTGGCACATGCCTAAAATCCCAGTGGCTCGGGAGGCTGAGGCAGGAGGCTCGAAAGTTCAAAGTGAGCCTCAGCAATTTAGCAGGGCACTAAGCAACTTAGTGATACCCTGTGGTTAAGCACACCTGGGTTCAATCCCTGATACCAAAAATAAATAAATAAACAAACAAACAAACAAATAAATAAATAGATTTTATGTTCAGATATATAACAAAGCTTTAGTCATCCTAGACAGAATAATCCATAAATTCAATTTATTGATATGGTTAAATGAGACATTTAATGATAAAAACATCCTGCAGCAGAATGAATTTTAAGTACTTGAACAATAGTAGTTACACCATCTGCATCACATAGAAATTTGCTAACTTGACAGCCACAAAAAACAAACAGGCGATACAGATACAGCAAGCTAGCAATAGAGTAGATGCAACAAGGGAAGAGGCATTTGTTAGATAAATGGCCTTTCTTTTGAATATCACATTCTATACTAAATAACACTTCATTCAATGATAGGCAGATGTTGGTAGCAAAGAGAATTCATCCTCTTTATTGCAAAAATGGCTTATATTACAAAATTATCTAAATAATCACATTTTCCATCCTCCAAGTTTCAAATGAAATTAAAGTAGATCAGCAGAAGAAAAAAATAGGCAAAAATAATTACAAGGGAAACAAAATAGCATGTTGCCCTTAGGAAAAATGCTGAGAAAAAGACATTATGTTGACAGATTCTCACCTACCCACATGGACCTCTGAGACAAGCCCCAAGATTATATTATTCTAAGAAATTAAGTTTTTAAAATCTGTTTATTATTTTAAGAAATTAAGTTTTAAAAAACATGCTGTTATCAGTGGAATATTTGTGTGTATGGCTGAGAGAGGGGATATTCAAATAGCATTTATTCTATACTAAAAAAAGGTAAAATAATAAAACTATCATATGCCACATTTACTCACACAGTTAGTAGGTCATGTGAGCACCCTACCTTGCCATATTTCTAAGGAAGAAGATATTTATTTTCATCTCAAAAGGAAGCTAGACTTGGAACTTCAAGGACAAGGAGGTCTATATGGAGGCATATGGCCTGTCTTCTCCCATTTTATATCACCCAAGAACTTGACGTTCAAATTCTTTTTGTCCTTCATCCAATAGTACTAATAAAGGTTTTAGATGAAAGAACAATGATTTTAAAAATATATCCTGATACTGGATATAAAAGTCATTAAAGTTTATCTTTGCCAATTGTTAGGAAAAATGTATCATATTTACTGGGTTTTTATATATTGATCAATAAGGGTTTAATTATTTAGACATATATTTTTCACTGATATACTTCATCTAATTGTCCAAAAATAATGGATCATAATCTTACTATTAAAGGTGCAAGTTGTGCAATCTTTTGCAATGTTGACTTAGTTATCAGAACATAAATATGACCTGGGGTTAGACCTAAGAGCCTGTATTCTTTCTGATAGAGGACCCTTAAAGCCATTTCCTAGGAAGGCAAGTTAATACAAGAAAAATGTGTATCTCCTTTCAGCATTATTATTTTACCTAGACAACTTATTATTGATTTCATATTTTACAAATTAATCTTTTCTAGATTTTAAGTGAGTTTTTAATCTCTATTTACCATGCAAAACAATGTCTTGTTTTATTTTATATGATGCTAAAACTATAGCATTCAATTTTCTAGAGCTTTTTCTTTAGTTCTGGTTACAAATTTGATAACCAGCTTCATAGATAACAAACATGAATTTATCCATCAATAATGATTTACTGAGCTGCTACTTTATGCAAGACACTGAGCTAGGTGCAGCACTAAGTGCTAAGATATATGAGAATATAGACTGTCTGCTTTCAAAGAATTTACCCATTAGTTAATAAAATAATAAATGAATACTAAAAATGAGAAATTGATCATTACCAAACTATGTGCTAGAAGGAGAGATTAGTGGGGACTTGAGTATTCAAAGGTATCTTGAAGTTTATTTACTTCAAGAGGCCAAGAATGGTCCTTGGATGTAGCTGTAATTTGTAAGAATTGGAAAGGGAATTGGGCTAGCACTAGGTCTAAGCCTACTGTTTATTTATAGGGGATGAAGAAGGTGAGGAAGGCTAATTTGTCAGGAATCTGGAACAGATAAGATATATGAATCAACTTTTGCAAGATAATTATAATCTTATTTTCATCATATCAAAAAGGAGAAAAATCACTTCTTTCTCTATCCTCCTCACATTTAATGAGCAATTTGTCAGAAAATTTAAATGAGTTTATATTTTCTTGTAATCACCATGATGAAATTAGATCATTCCAGAAGCATCAAACGTTTTTTATAGACTACAACACCGAGTCCAAAAGGCATAGTGTAAACTAAGAGCTTCATAGCTAGTAATGATGATAATAAAGTAATAGCAAGGATAACATTGAGTATTTGCTATTAGCCTGAGATGGACATAGTCATCTTTATCTAGTAATAGTCACTGAGCTGCTTGATTTAATTTGTTTTTCTACCCCCTCAATTTTCTTAGGCAGGGTCACAGGACCCAAGAGATATGTACCCACCCGCATGCAGGAGTAGCCCACAGTGTGACTCTCCCAGCTTTTGGAGGGATTTGCTTTTGCACTGCTCGATGCCCAATTGGTCAGGTGGAAGCCCAATGGGTCACTTGCCAGTGCTGTAGGCAACAGAGCTGGGGTTGGGACCCTTGCTCTATGCAGAGGAATAAGCTTGGGGGAGGGAGTGGAGAGAAGCCTGCAAACATCTCAGAATTCCTTGCTGTATTCATTCATCATGGTGGCTACACAAGAGGGTCAACTTCAAGGAAAGGGACTATGAATTGAGAATCAGGCAGGTCTCTCTGTTCGGAATCCAGGCTCTTCCACTGAGTAGTTGTGGGACCTTGGAAAAGTCACTCAAGCCCCTTTGGCCTCTCTTTGCTCATGTCAAATGAGATCAGTATTACTTTATTGATTGTTGTGAGAATTAAAAGAAAACCCTGCAGAGCTCCTTCCGTCAAGTGTCTAACATTAAGTATTGCTTAATGAAGAATCACAACTGTCACAGCTGAACATCTCCTTACTTGCCACAGGCAATTCTCTTTCTCTTTTTCAAATTACCATTTGTGAGGAACATGGTTAAGTTTTTTTTTAATCATTTTTTAGTTAATAAGTCCACACATTTCTACTCTCCTTATAATTCCCTCTTTACAAAAGAAAAGTTGCTTTATACCTAATTGTTTAAATGGGCTGAAATGTGGAAGTACTATTTAGAATTGGCTAACATTTCCTGACAAGAATTTTTAGATCACTGTCCTTGAATTATGTGATTCTGGAAAGAACTCACATTCTCCACTGGAAAAATGGGAAAACTAGCCATTTGATGCACCTCCCATTATTTTCTCTTGGTTACGACTGAGCCTCTGCCACCTCAAGCAGGCATTCTCAAATAATTATTACTTTTTTCTCCATTTTTTTTTTTTGCTTCATTAGGTCAGCAAACATTCACTGAAAATTGTATGAACCAAACACTATTCTAATAGAACAGTTTTCCCAACAAAACAAGCCTTTTTTTATGCCTCTCTACTTCCGCCTTAGCCCTGCATACTACTTTGCTAAATTATGCCTACTTGGGTGACTGGTTGCCTTTAAATTCTTAGGGTCTGGCCTCAAGTGCACAGAATGGTATGTGAATTACCATTAGCATCTCACCACCCATGACTCCCTTGATATAATACTTCATTATTTAAACATTAAAATTAAAATAATACATTGTATATGCATTATGAATTCAATTTCAGGAGATAATGCCAACATTTTTCCAAGTAGTTGGGCAACTTTGAACTTCTGCCTACAATGTATAAAGAGATACAGTTGGTTCACATTCCTGCAAATGCTTGGTTCTTTCAAACTTTAAAATTTTATGAATATAAATTGTATATATATATATACATATATATAAATTTATAAAATGTTTCCATTTCTATCTTTCCTGCCTTCCTGTATGATGAAGGATGTTTTCCCAAAGTTAAGTTTGGGACTTTTCTTAGCTACTTGAAACAGAAAAGAATAGAATATCAAAACTTTTTCAGAAATAGGAGAACTACAGGGGATATTCTAGTCCCTTCTTGGTTAAAAGTTAAAAAAAAAAAAAAAACAAAACTAGGAGGAAGAACACAATTTAAAAATAAGCCTTACCCAATTTTAAAGTTGAAAAAGAAAGTTTATTCCAGGAATTAAAATGCATTGGCTTATCTGTGACTCAAAAAAAAAAAAAAAGATATTTCCTGCCTAAAAGTATAGAACAGTGGTAAATTAAATTAGAGGAAAAAACTATGAATCAACCCTTGTTTCAACCCAGGGGTGTTTTACCACTGAACTCCATCCTCAACCCTTTTTATTTTTTATTTTGAGACATGGTCTCACTAAGTGCTGACGCTGGCTTCGAACTTCCAATCTGCCTATTTCAGTCTATGGAGTCACTGGGTGTGCACCACCCCTGCCCAATGTTGGGGATTGAATCCAGAGGTTTGCACATGCTAGGCAAGCAATCTACCATTGAAATACATGCCCAGCTCTTCTTTTAAAAATTTTGTTTTGAGACAGGGTCTCACTAAATTACCCAGGCCACCCTCAAACTTGCTATCCATGTGTTTCAGTTTCCCAAGTAGCTGGGATTATGAGCATGCCACAGCACCTGACCTAGTTTCTGTTTTTCCAGTAAAAGAGATCTATTTCCAGAGTGCTGGTTAACCAGTTAGAAGATATTACTCTCTTGAATGTGCAGATCATTTGGTGGGTATAAATATGGAAAGATGGAAAATAACATATGACTAATTGTTTGTTAATTGTTGATTTGAATAGTTTACATCTCGTTTAGAAGACCACTCATTTATGAACTTGTGAGCCTAATTCATCATTTAAAAAATACATGTTCATTATTTCAGTTTTGAAAAGCTTTTGCAGTTCCCAAAGTAATTGTTTCATATGCAAGTCTGATTTTAGCAGCTGTAATCCTAAATTATAATATTGTTTTCAATTTGCATATACATCACAATGCAACTTTGTAGTAGAGATAATTCACCTACAAGAAGTTCAGCCAAGGCTTTTATTTGATTAATGGATGTCATTTTATCCCTGCACTTGATGATGTGCCATTTTCTAATTATGTCTGTGTCCTAATAAAATTATGTAATTGCTTAACACTATCGCAACAATATCATTCAATGTCTTTCATTTATTTGGAGGATAAAAATTTAGAGGAGCATATCTAACCAACAACAGTTCCTTAAAATAAGGAGATGAAGATAAAAGATTCTTGCTTTTCTTTGGCATAAAGTAGATACAACTTAAATACTGCTGCTAAGAAAGAGAGTAAATTTACATTATTTAAACGTTTACAAGAGATTTTGGATACACCAAATATCATAAAAATATTTCTGCTGAAAAGTTAGCTATTGGCTTTGTAGAACCTTGATATTACAGATCATGACTAATTGATCAGACCAGTTAACAAAAATTATTCCCAAAATCCAATAAACATTTAATTTTGACCTTCATTCTTCAAAGCTGGGAGAGGATAGCACTAGGCACTAGACTT
Organism: Marmota monax; assembly: GCF_021218885.2. NCBI lineage: Eukaryota > Metazoa > Chordata > Mammalia > Rodentia > Sciuridae > Marmota > Marmota monax. Next base: position 12,492,851 of record NW_026694552.1, on the reverse strand, counting down.
TTCAAGAAGCAGATCTGTAAGCTTTACTTTCAGATTGGCACTGTGAGCTTTGATAAGGTACTCTATCATGGTCAACACAGAACTTTTGTCAAGACAACTATGTATTTGACAGAAAACCAGAATATATCTCTTTTGTTTTCTCTTACTTGTCACAAAATTATTTGATCAAGCAACAAATATTTGTGGAGTGCCTACCATGTGCAAAGTACAGTTGCAAGGGCTTGGATGGAGCAAAGAAAGAAAAACAGACTGCTTAATGAGATGGAAAAGTTGATGATGGAAAATAGAAATACCATACATCCTAATTGGGAGTGGACTGTATAGCTCAGTTTTTGAGCGCTTGCCTTGCTTGAAGGAGCCCTAGGTGCAACCCCAGCACTCTCACCCTGCCAAAAAGTCCCGACTATTATGTACACTTCCTGAAGGATCTTCAGCTGAAATGCAGGCTTCATTAATCCCTCACCTCTTTGTACGTGGATAATTCTTTTTTTTTTTAATTTTTGAATATTTATTTTTCAGTTTTCGGTGGACACAACATCTTTATTTTATTTTTATGTGGTGCTGAGGATCAAACCCAGCGCCTCGCTCATGCAGGCGAGCGCGTTACCGCTTGAGCCACATCCCCAGCCCCACATGCATAATTCTTATTGCTCAAAGCACACTATTCTCCCTTTCCTTTACCTTGTGTTAATCAATCTTAACTCACCAATCATGTTGTCAGTAACTTGAGAGGTCAGAGATTTGGGCCAATACTGCAACCTCAGTAATTCCTGATACTGACAATCATATAATATTTCTCCATAATAGTTTTGATAATATTCAAGAATATGTTATTCTGATACTTTAGTTCACTCGTTCTTTATTATAACCTCCACAAACACAAATAGAAAAAAGGAAAAAAGATAAAATTTAGTATATCAACGCCAACTACTAGTTCTGGACTTTTCTATCAGTCAGATGTTTAGAGCAAATTGTGTGAAAATTTCTGAATAATTTAGAGCAATAAACAGCATACTTTCCCTGTGACAGGGGTATTTTGATATGCTAATTGCAAGTGTTTTGCTTTTTAAAACTAGGTTACATCATTTTTAGTTCTAATGTAAACTTAACACATTACCTATTAATATGAAGTGTCAAAAATAATGATCTTGGATTTATATAATTTTTCCCAAAAAATAAACTGAAAACTTCATGTTCTTTGGAACACGATATCATAAAGTATAATGAAGACAGAGCCGCTGGACCTGTATTCTGCCAACTACCACTATCCAAATTGCCACTGACCTTCCTCTGAAGACTTCAAAGAGCCTTGTTATTCTTTTCTTCTAATTTGATGATATTCCTTCTCACAGTGATAACTCTGCCATGGGAAATCTCAATCAGTGAATTGTGAGAGGAATAAAAATTATTCTTACAACAGAAGTCATTGCTGGCAGGATAACAATGACAACAGAGAAAATTGTCTGAAAACAGGTCATGGATTATAATGTAGGGTACATAGAAACTAGATACAAATCCTATTAATTCCTTCCATTTCATTTGCTTTAATGCCTCCTTTGGGAATCTAACATATAAATCAATTCCCTAAACCTGTGGATATTAAGAAGGGGTGAACTCAATTAAACTTCTTCTAAAAGGTTATCTAGATGGTAGATAGGACATTAAACAGTTTGTCAGTTTACAAAATTTTTGACTTGGAAAACCTCACCAACACCAGTCCCAAACATCTGAAAACCTCCCTAGCAAGGCCTGACTCTGTCGCCCCCTGGTGGTAGGGAATATCTGTTGCAGGTGTAATAACCAGAATACTAAACCAAAACATCACAACTATGAGACAAAGATGAGAAATCCAATCCTGTATTTCCAGTTACTTACAGGAGTTTCCCTTTGGAAGAACTACCATAAATATTATCAAGCCCCCCTAATAAGCATCTTCCTCTTGCTTTCTTTTCCACTTTGACCTCACCTTACCTTTCCCACATTATCTTCTCTGAGTATAAGCCAAAAGGGCCCCATCAACCCTGCCTCCTTAGATGCTCACTGGTTTCCAAGAAGTGCTCCCCCTACACCCAAAACACACTTTGAAATACTCTTTCCCCTGATCTTTCCTCATTTTAAATCCAACTCAAGAAAATCTTCCCCCATAGAATCACTATCTTTAAAAATGTATTTTGTAGTTCTGTCTTTAGTTGATAAATTTGGAGAAGACCTTGAAATAGGTTTTCCAGTATGCTAGAGATACACAGTCATGTTTTTTTTTTCTTGTAGAATCAGAGATTACTGTTAGCCTATAATATAACGATCTGCTTGTAGACAGAAAATGTGGCTTACCCTTTAAAGGCACGGAGAGTGCCAGACTTCTTCAAAGTGAATATTAAATAAAGAGCAGCAAACCTGTAAGGAAGTTGTGCACATCTGGTATTCAATTGAATTTTAAATATAATTGTAAAAAATAAAGTGTAATAATGACCAATTAATTGGTGATTTTATATCCAAGAGAATATGATGTGGTTTCTTAAAATGAATTTGCAGAGCTAAGTTTAAATCTGATTTGAAGGAAGCTTTCATTACAGAAGTTTATAGATATGAAAATTACAAATAGTGGAAATGAGTCATTCATTCGCTCTCTCATCTAATTCTTATTGAACATATTTGTTGAGCATTTCTGTATATCAATGAACATTGCTTCAACTATTAAGAGTCAACTTTTGAACTGAGAAACAAATGAATGAGGTAGACTCTTTTAGTATTATGAGTAATGCTATTTTCTTTAAATCACAAACATTAAGAAATGTCTAGGGCTCGGGATATGGCTCAGTGATTAAGTGCCCCTGAGTTCAATCTCTGGTACCAAAAAAAAAAAAAAAAGTTGGTTTAAATCCTTAGACAAATTATAGGTCAATAGCAAAAGGGAGTAGTACATGAGGCAGAAAAAACTCACAAACTGTGGGGTATGTGCCAAGTCTTTCTAGTCACAAATTCTAACTTGCTGATTAGAGGTGCTTGTACCATAGTCAGTCGTTTTCTTGACAAGCCCTATTTTCTGAAGGTAAACAAACAAGTTCATAACCCAGTGCATGCTACTTAAGAGCTGAAAGTTATCAATGTCTACTGGGACACCTAATCAAACTGGAGGGCAGGAGAGGTGTACTTTCCCCTCTCTTGAAAGAACTCTCTCTCTCCCTTGAGAGTGTCCCCTTTGCCCTTTCCTATTCCTTCTAATAAACTCATGCCTATTACTTTGAGTGACATATCTGAAATCTTTCTAATTTGATGGTAAGAATCAGGGTTTTTGTGCTGCCTCAGTTTTCCAGAAGGCCCCAGCCCTCTAACACTTTGACTGTAAAAACAAAAGAAAACCTCTATGTTTCCTACATCTATGTTTATTATTCCTCTTAACTTTCATTAATAAAGCTATGCTGCCTTTCCTCTCATGGTTTCCTAATATTTTAAAGTCACCTACAATTTTCTAACCAAAATTTGCACATGATTGTTTTTGATCTGAACAAAGCTGGACACAAATCTTTCCTTTACATCTAGAAGAAACACTATTTCCCCCCTATTGTGGAAAAATAGAAATCAACCTTTTGCTTTACCTCCCACTTTTCTACCCTGGCTTACTACAGGAAGCCACAGCTATGGTAAATGTACTGCCTATTTTAAGGGAGAGCTGGAGAAATACACTAGGCTTCCAAGTCTCACTTCAGCTATTAAATTTTGATCAAAATTCACCATTTATTACATTCTGGAGAGAAGTTTTAAAAATTGTGCCTTGTGTATAAGTTCTCAGAAAATCTTAACTCACTTCCAGTGATTTCAATAAAACACACCCACAAAACAGCAGGACAAAATGCTTTAGGAAGTGGGGCCATGAGATGGAACATGGAAAGAGAATTGGGGAAAAAGACTACCAGAAAGTATTGGCATCATGTTAAGTGTTAATTTTGTGCTTGATGTCCCATTTTTTCATACTTCCTGTTTTGTTTTTTTTTTTTTAATATTCTATCATCTTGCTTCACTGTCACCTTCAGAGAGTGAATAGAAACATCATCTATAAAATCTATATGCTCCTTTTCCCCCTCAGCATGTGTGCCTACTCTGTAGCTCATCAGCAAAGTCAGGCAGATGCTGAAGCATATGTAGAGATCATTTTTTTTTTTTAGTCTTCAGTCCTCAGTTCTTAGTTTCCCTTTTCATGTGCTGTGTACTTTGTAACAATAGGAAAATGGCTTGGCGGGTTTGCTCTGCCTGGCTGTAGGATACTCATTTTACGTTTCATCAATGAATTTGCAAACCCTGATCATTTATATAAATGCTTCCACAAAGCTTTCACTTGAGAACAGTTTGCAGCCACTTTCTGAGAGTCCTGACCTTTCAAAGATAGTTTTTCCTGCTTTCCTCCATCATTTCTATTCTCTTTCTGTCTCTTGAAATTCCAAAATGCAGAACTTAATAGCATCCCCCACTGCTCACTCTGCAGGCTCACCTGATAACACTACTCATTAAAATGTAAAACTATTTGAATATGCACATAAGGAAATCCCACTGTATTGAGCCTTCTCAACCCTGAAGGTCTTGTTTTTCTCCTGCAGCCCTCCAAGCTTTCAGTTGAGATAACACACTAATACCATCACTTGCTTTTTCCTTTCACATTTCCATGTCTCCCACTTGGGTGTCCAGAAAAGATTCATATCTTCAATTTCTAGTTCAACTGTAATCTTTTCTACAGAACCTAACCTTCCAACCCTGCCCAACACAGCCCGTGGCAAAGTTAACCACCAGTACCTTTACCCTAGCAAACCATAGACTGTTTTTGTATGATCCAGGAGTCAAGAAGGACTTTACAGGTTTGCATAGTTTGAAAAAAAAAATCAAAAGATTAATATTTCATGATTTGTGAAAATCTGAAAGCATTCAGATTTCAGTGTTCATAAAGTTTTATTGGAACACAGCCTCACCTATTCATTTATATTGTCTGTGGCTGACTTCAAGCTACAAGGGCAGAGCTGAGTAGTAGCTTCCATAAGGTTCACAACATCCCAAATATTTACTGACTGGCTCTTTACAAAAAGCGTTTGCTAACCCCTGCTCTATGACCTTGCTACTGCAAGTGTATTCTATGAACACCTGGGAGCTTGGTGGAAATGCAGAGTCTCAGACCCCTCCCTGGAACTAGTAAATCCGAATCTGCACTTTAACAGAATCTGCAGAAGATTCCAGCCACAGTAAGTGTTACACTAGTCTAGCACTCATCATGCTGTCTTAAAATTGTTCGTCGATATTTTAGCAAATGAAAACATGACATGAGACACACATGGGTCATTACAAAATAGATAAGCACAATTCTGTGGATAAAAACAAAAAAAATACAATGTAAAATGAAACAATAAGAAAGCTTAGTTAATCAGGAGAAAATATGAACTAAGAATTATATCACTGTGCAATGTACTCATTTAATAGCATGACATTTTAATCATATTCATATATATTCAATATATATTACATATATTCAATATATTCATACTTTATGCATGTATATATATTCTATTTTCTGGTGTGAAAATATAAGCCTCATTAGCAATAATCCTTAATACTTTACAATTTATACCTTCAGAAATTCGAATTTGCTTAATTAAGTACAACAGTGATATGATTTCATCATCTGATGTCTTAAAATGTGAATGTGAAACTCTTAGTACAAGAAACAGGGCAAGAGAGACCTGTTCAAAAATCCCTTTTCCACAATTCAAATGTGGCATTAGGCATTTATAAGTGGCTGCTTGTGTAGCTAACATTATATTTGAAATAATCATAATGGTTTTGCTGATCTCACATTTATTGGTTGATAGTGTAAGGGTAAAAGAAATTGAAGTTAAAGCGTAAAAGTTAAAGGGTAAAAGACCGGGTGTTGTAAAAGTTTCTAAGCTGCTAGGTCTGAGTTAAATTTCTGTAGCTGTTAAGACAATGCTTAGAACCGCCCAGTAAACATTTCCCCTGATTGTCTGGTTGTTTAATAACTGAAGGGCTCTGTGTGGTTGCACGCAGGCCTTGCAGGGCCTGAACCAATCAGTTTGAATGTAACGCCCTCCTTAGGAATGACCTATCACTCCAGCCTGACCTGTTCCCGCCAATGAATGAACTAATCATGTTTAGGAGTTGTTGTTCAATTTTCCCGCGCCTAATGATGATTTGTTCTGATGTATACAAAGCCCTCCGCCCTCCCCAAAAAGTGTACTTAAGCAGTGCTCAGCCCCTGCTCGGGGCTCTGGCTGCTTTCCCTTCTTGAGTGGGCACGGAGCCCCAGCATGCTGGTTCAATAAATCCCCCTTCTGCCAATTGCATGAGTGGTCACTTGGTGGTCTCTTTCTCCGACGTTTCGCGGGACCCTTACAATAGCTCGCATGTGTAACCCTATATTGAGGTCTTAGTCCCGTAAGGCTTCACTTTTTGAAAATTTTTAATTGTAGATGGCCATAATATCTTTATTTATTTTTATGTGGCGCTGAGGATTGAACCCAGTACTTCAAACATGCAAGGCAGGCACTCTACCACTGAGCTACAGCCCCAGCCCAAGGGTTCATTTTTTTTTCACCAGGTTTCAATACTGGTTGCCACTGGGGAAAGAGTAGAAAAACATTCTCTACAATTGACCAGCCTCAGACGAATCAACTACAAAAGTTACCCAAATGATTTTTTTTTTTTCAGTCCTGGAGATTGAACCTGGGGTTTCCCTATCACTGAGCCTCATTCCCAGCCCTTTTTATTTTATTTTATTTTTTTTAAATTTTGAGATGGGGTCCTGCTAAATTGTGGAGACTAACCCAGAACTTGCCATCCTCCTGCTTCAGCCTCCTGAGTAGCTGGGATTTATAGTAGGCATGTGCAACAATATCTTGAACAAATGACTTTTTAACAAATAATGAATACTTGTTCATTTAATTATTCAACCAGTGAATATTTATTGAATCATTGATATATGTGAGATACTGAGCTAGATGCTAAAAATACAGCATTGAGTAAAAGCAAATATTGTCCTGATATCATGAAATTTACGTCTCAAAGAATACAATACTCAAGGAATCACAGAAATAAAAGTATAATTATCAACTGCTATAAGTGCAGGGGTGGAAAGTGAGCTGGTGTTATGCATGACAGTATATAACAGGATGCTAGTCTCAGGGGGTCAAGCAAGCAGGAGGCTTTCCCTGTACTCTGAAGAAATGCCTTTTACCTAATGCTCTGAAGGCTTAATATGAGTTTACTGGTGACATAAGTGTTTGGAAAAGTGGGGAATTCAAGGTAGTACTCATGAAAGAAGGCATGATTTCCAACAAGAATCTTTGATCAAAGGGAGCATGTTTTCAAGGAACTGGAAGGGTACCAATGTAGTGGAAGAATTCATGATGGAGGTGAAAGGGTAAAATTTGACAAAGAGATAGACATGGGGCAGATCAGATTTCTTCTTATAAACCATGATACAGATTTGGGTACATATCCTAAGAACAAAACAAACCAGGAGAACAGATTTGGGAGTGCAATTGTGTCACTGGGAAAACTAGTTAGAAGGCAATTCCAGTACTCAGGCAAGAGATGATGGAAAGTCAAACTGATACGATTGTTGAAATGGAGTGAAGATGCTCAGGAGCTAAAACTGACAAGTGTTAGTGATAAATTTGGTTATGGAGGATAAGAGACATCAAAATGTTCAAGGATGACTCATAGTTCCTTGCTTAATTTAACTATCCAAATGATGGCCTCATTTCCTGTGATGCTAAGAAACTTGCAATGCAATGAGACTATTTTTTATTTTCTTCATAATTAAAACTCTATGAAGGGGCTAGGCGTGTAGCTCAGTAGTCTAGCATGCATGTGGCCCTGGGTTCCATCCCCAGCACTGCAAAAACAACAACAAATGAAACCCTATGAAATCAATGAGACTACTCAATGGAATAGTAACTGATTACAATAATTTTAATTGATGTATTCTTTCAATGGATGTGCCACAAATATGATTTGATTTTTTATTTCACTAGTGTCTTTACCATGACTAAAGACCCCCGGGTAAAGCACCCGGTGTTAAATCCCCAGTACCAAACAAACAAGTTTATTAATATCTCTAAAAATCTGTGTTGGGCTGGGGATATAGCACTGAGTCCTGGGTTTGATTCCTAGCATTGATAAAAGAAAAAAAAAAGATTGGTTTTGAGAGAACTAAATGGAAAATTGTACCTAGATTTATGCAGGGAAATATTTCAGAAAGCAATTGTTAGGAATCGTATGTTATGTGTCTGGGCCATATGTTTATTTTGGTGTGGGGGAAGAATGATTTTTAAATAAGTTTTGGGCCAGGAACATGTTACAGTATTCAAATATTCTTTTCAACAGCACCCTTTCACCCTCATCACGAATGCTAACGCTACATTGGTCTACTTCCAGCTTCTTGAAAACACGCTCACTTCCATACCACTAATATATCTCCATTTTATTTAAAAGATATATATTGTTTTTGAATTGAAGTAATATATGCCTAAGATGAATAAATATTTTAACAGTGAAATAAAAAACATTTGTTTGTCATGAACTCTTTGATCATGATATCCTCTTACATGGCATGGATTAATTTACTTGTACTTATTGAAGGTATACCTTTATTTTTACACTTAAGGGAATACATATGTTCTGAAAATGCATAATTTAAAAGTCCAAACATATTTCTGAAAGATGTATGTTCAAAAACAGAAAGCACATATATAAAATTATTATAGTGTTGTCACTAGTATGGATGGACTTTCAATTTTATTTTGAAACTGTTTGGCTACTTCCTTTACCACAACAAAGTTACTTTCATTTATTTTGCAGAATTTGAAATATTTTCGAATGTATGCATTCTAAATTCTGTTGTTAGCCTTGTTGGATTTTGGCACAGGCCACTCCAAGTAAAAATGTATGTGTATATGTACACTTTCAAGTTATCAGCTAGCTCAATTAGATTATTGAATATAAAATAATTACTTCTTTTTTCATGAATAATAATTTAAAAACTGTTCTTATTGTAATTATACATATTTCTGAGGCAATAATAACTTCCTTAAGTGTTTGGTAGTCTCATGTCTTTTTGAATTCAACTGGTTATTATAAAAGGCCAGTCAAAATTTTAGTTTATCACCTTAGCACAGTGGTACATGCCTGTAATCCCAGTGGTTCAAACCTGTAATCCCAGGGACTCAGGAGGCTGAGGCAGGAGGCCTGCATGTTCGAAGCCAGCCTTAGCAATGTAGTGAGGCCCTAAGCATCTCAGTGACACCCTGTTTCAAAATTTAAAAATAAAATAAAAAAGACTGGGGATGTAGCTCAGTGGTAAAGCACTCCAGGTTAAATCCCCAGTACCAAATAAACAAACAAACAAAAAAACCTTTTTTAGATTATTAATAAAAGTAAAAAACTATGCAGAATGTGGAACTGTTGTCTCAGGTTTTTCTGCTTTAAATATATGTATTCATTTATTAACAGCATGCCTGATTGAATATCTCTATTCTGGAGGTGCTATTATTTTTATAATTATAAATTTGATAGTCATTATTAAATGGATTATTAAAAACATTTTATGTGCAAGACACTCTGTTAATTCCTGCAGGTGATAAAAATGTCTGTACTTCTACATAGTACAACCGATATTCCATTACTTAACATGGAATCCTGTGCTCCTTTCATAGGTTTTTGATTATATATTATTTAATTTAACCTAACAAAGAGTTGAAGAGAAAAATATGTAGTAATTTTATGAAATATAGAAAATGAGAATATTTGTAAATAAAAAATTAACAATAAACTGCAAAATGAAGTAATGGAACTATCTTTGTAGGTAATAACTGATTTGTTATAGTCTATTTATATTTTTATTAAAGTAATTTGGTAGTTAGGTGTAGTGTCACATGACTGTAATCTTAGTGACTTGGGAGGCTGAGGCAGGAGGACCCAAGTTCAAAGCCAGCCTCAGAAATTTAGCAAGACTCTATCTCAAAATAAAAAACAAAAAGGGCTGGGGATGTAGCTCAGTGGTAAAGTTCAATCCTCAGTACCAATAAATAAATAAATAAATAAAATAATAAAAAAAGTAATTTGGTTACCTAAAATAAATAACTCTGAAATAAATACAGTACTCATTTATACATCAGAGAACTCATATAGAAAAAAAATTCTGTTAATTGAGCTTGTATTTATTTGTAGCAACACAAGTCCCCATAATTGAAAGAAAATATTCTTGAATTATGGTTAAGATTTCAAGAGAGTGACAAGTATAAATCCTGCCATGATGGTGGAGAGCTGCTATGTGTACACTATTTCTTCGTTACATGAATCATTTTTTGAAAAATTTTAAATGCTGATATGTTTTTACAGAAAAAAATTAATGTTTACCTTTAATACTTACTGATATTACAAACCTTATCCAGCTCAGGAGGAGCACAGTTGTCCAACTGATCATTTTTCACAGGAGACATTGAACATATTACCTAAATTGTTACCTTGATCACAATATACATATAAATATATCTTACAGTAGCATATACCTATGTATATGCATAAGTAGGGCTTTAGGGAAGGTATTACTAAATTTGAAGGACAGTAGAGACAAACAAAGTCAACTGATTTTTTAAAAAATATTTGATTAGTTGTTGATGGCTCTTTATTTATTTTTATGTGGTGCTGAGAATTGAACCCAGTGCTTCACACATGCTAGGCAAGCACTCTACCACTGAGCTGCGACCCCAGACCCATTACTTTTTTTGTTTTTATTCACATCCATCGAATCATGTACAGCTTAAAGTAGCCATAGAAATCACCAGGGATCCACATATTAAAAACTCAAAGGAGGGGCTGCTTAGAGCACATGAGTAGCAGCCCTGGGTTCAATTCCCACACCACAAAACAAAACAAAACTCCTCATAGAATATCAGATTGTGGATATTTACATATTATAACTAAAACTCTTGTTATTCTTCTATACACAGTGAAAAATAATACATTTAACATTATTTACAATCCATAGCCAGTCTCCGGTATGTTTCACAGGTATTTTTTATGTCACTAACATACCCAGACAAGGCCAGCCTTACAGAGATGTGAAAGAGACAAAAACCTTACATACCTACATGAGGAGATTTCAGATGTATCTTTCCTCTGTACCCATCAAGGGGTGCAATTACTGAAGCTACATTTTAGTGTTAAAATGTGTCTCCCTCCGGAGGAGATAGGCCTTGTCAAACATCGCCACCTTAGGAAAAATTTGTATATCAAATCTCTAACTGAAAAGCTGGATAAGAACCAAATGTCAAAAGGTACGTGTACCAAGAGGGGTACACAAGACTTGGGAGAGAAGCAAAGAGCACTCATTATGAAGTTTTGGATATTTGGTACACAGAGGTGGAGAGACAAAGTGGTAAAGATAGTAGTGTTCAAAGGCAGATGCTAAAGATGAAGTTGGCTGACTTCACATTCTAGTAAGCCTGACCTTGGTCTTCACCTCAGGACAGGGCTTACAATGCCATGGATACAGTTGAGATGATTTTGTGTAAGCTTTGTTTAAAACTCGAGAGTGTAAACTTACCTGCACATCATGTTGACCTATTTCACCAATGCAGTGAAAACATCTGTAGGCACACTGGATCTTCATAAATTTACAATAAACGACCTGCTATGTACTCTCGATACAGCTGTTGGGGTGCATAAAAATTTTATACTGTACACTTTTTGAATTTTCCCTGTGGATTCCCTTTTTGAATTTTTTCCCCTAAGGAAAGCTGCTTAGAGCATCAAGAACTCCTAATACATATTCAATAAGGGAAGTGTTACCTTTTTCATCATCTTAAGTGGTGTTTTGCTAAATAAGAAAGCAGGACAGTCTGAAGTTGACCATTCTGACTATGGGTACATTTTGATGCAGCCATTTTGATGCACCTGTCTTTATGCAAAATTAGCTCTTTTCCCCTTTCTTTTAGTGTTTGATTATGTGTGTAACAGACACTCCTAACCCAATTCCATCCTTAACTTCTCTTAAATTTTGATAGGTTTCCAAGTTCCATTTTATTTTATGTTTTTGTTGCTTAATTTCTTGACACTATATTGTTATATTAAAAGTGTACATTGAGGGCTGGGGTTGTGGCTCAGTGGTAGAGCACTTGCCTAGCATATGTGAGGCACTGTGTTTGATCCTCAATACCACATAAAAATAAATAAATAAAATAAAGGTGTTGTGTCCATCTACAGCTAAAAAAAATTTAAAAAATTATATATAACTATGTAATAATCACAAATTTAATTAAGAAGTTCCTGACAGTCTTTAAAATACAGAATCCAATTTTGACCCACTTTGCCTAACTTGTATATATTTATTCAATCAAATAATTATGCTATGGGGCTGGGGTTGTGGTTCAGTGGTAAAATGCTTGCCTAGCATGTGTGAGCTCCTAGGTTCAAGCCCCAGCACCGCATAAAAATAAATGAAACAAAGGTATTGTGTCCTTCTACTTTTTAAAAAAAATTTATTCTATAGAATGTGAAGTTGTCCATTCTTGACTTTTTAGCATTTGTGACTGATAATCCTTTTTTAAGGAACAAAGTTTATTGTTTCCTCTCCCTTTTATCCTAAGATTTTTAGTTTTATTCATCAAGATTTTTTTCTTTGTTTACTTTTTTTTTCTTTCAGTGCTGGGGATCAAACCCAAGGCCTCATACTACACCCCAGCCCCCTTCCATCTATAATATTTTGAAGAGCTTTATTTTCTAAAATTTATCATAGGAAACCAATACTTGAATTTCCCATCCTACCCCTCATCATTGATATGACTTTGTCACTGAAGGAGAAAATGAAACATTCATATTTTGCCTTCACTATATATTCAGATTTTCTCTCAATTTATACAGTCTTATTTTATATTTATCTACTATAAATTTGGGGTGATGGTTAACCAACTTGGTAAGGGTGTCTATTGCACAATATTTGTTAATTAAAAAAAACATTTTTTTTAGGTTGCATCAAAATGCTGTTTACCAATTAAATAATATTCTTCAGATATGGAAACCATTAATGAGATATGTTTCAGTAGCTCAGGATCAGGACTAAGTTACCAAAATAATAGGAATCACCTATATGTAATAGTTGAATACTACTGCAAAAATAAAGAGTTCTGAAGCATGCTTATGGGTATACTTACAGTTATTTTTAAAGAATCATACTCGTTGGCCTGTGCTCGCAGGTATTAGCTGATAACCCTAAAAAGCAAATGTTGAGAAAAATGCAATAAGAACACTGTAAGTAAGGTGTTGCTTTGGGTATTTATATTATTTTCATATATAAAACATGACTGAAAATAGTTGGGCTACTATCCATAAGCTCCCAAAGAAAGACAGTCTCACATATACAAAATTAAAAAAAAAAAAACCTGAAATATTGATACAGCAAATATGGCAGTGAGTGTCCTTTTGCTAAAGAGATTAAATATCAATTAAGTATCCAGAATACATCAGCCAAATTTTAAATTATTCTGGGTGTTATGGCCCACACCAGTAATCCCAGTGACTCCAGAAGGAAGCTGAAGCAGGACAGCAAGTTTGAGGCCAGCCTCTGGCAACTTAAGGAGACCTAGTCCCAAAATAAAATAAAAAGGGCTAGGGATATTGCTCAGTGGTAAAGCATCCCCCGGGTTTAATCCCCAGTACTGAAAAAAGAAAAATAATTCTAAATCAAATAGAACATCAAAACATTATTTCAGATAAAACATTTTACAGAGCAGGTGTAGTTAAATGGTATTTCACCCATAGGTATTAAAGCTATATTAGACTCTGGAAGGGAAAATAACATTTGAAAATCACCATTTTACTATCAATTATTGTAACAGTATCAGTTGGCAGTATCTATTTAGAATGTAAACACAAGATTGAGACAAATATTAGCCAACCACATTTTTGTTGTTGGAAAAATAAATTTGATGTAGTAAAATTAATATTTAACATATTTAAGCATGAGAAGATTCCCAAAACATGCAAAACATGACCAAAATGTCTTAAAAATGGATTTTCTGAACTTCTAAAGCAAACACTTCCATTGGCTCAAGTAAAATGGAGTAATGTAAAGGCCACTGACATTATGAGAAATACACAGGAAATGTCAATTATTATATTACTGGAGGATATTAAGATAATTTTATTGTTCACATACTTATTAATGTATTTGTACTTGTTGAAAATTGATTTAAAATGTTTATATGATAAATTTTAAAACCACAATTTAAATAATTTAATGTGACTTTCTCCTACCTCATCCAGGATAAAATGTACAATTACAAAAAAATATTATACTTTTCAATCCTTAAGACAGTAAAAAATAGTTCTGGCTTCAAATTAGTGAAAACAACTTAGCTAAAACTTTGCTGTTTAACATAAATTTTATAAAATGCATTTGGTATTATAAATGTGCACCAGTATTTTCTTGCTGCTCTTGCTGCTCCAAATAGTGCAAAAATTTATTGAAATGACTGTGTGAGAACAAATGGTCAACATTACATCTCTATTTTCATAAAATGGTAAGGAGCCTATAGTAAATAAAAATAATCTCTAGGGGTAACCGGATGTAAAACTGGTTCTACCTAACATGTTTCAAGCAGCAGAGATTCAAAACAAAAACAAAATTACTAGTAACGTTGGTGCAATGAGACTCCATGGTTGAAGTTGGTGGCTAAGTTAGTAATTGGTACAATAAGAATTACAGATGCACTAAAGCCCAATATAATCTCAATAAACTGTAATGATCCACTCTACCTGTTGTAGCTCCCACTTAATTTTACCTAACTATGCAAATATCCTTGGAGGGAATAAAATGGTCGTCGCCAGAAAACTGGTGCGAACGGAATTACGGCCCCCTAGTGGTCAATTGTGATTACCACAGTTAGAAGAATGTGACTATGATTGTATCATTTGTCATTTAGGGTTTATGTGTGTCCCTCCACCCTTTGGAACAGGATTAAGCGTTCCTGCTTTTTTTTTTTTAAATTAAAAATTGTCCAATCTTGTAGTTTTGAAAAAAAATTCCCCCAAACTTACCAACCAAATATTTTCCCCATGTCTCTTTTTCAGGTATATTTCTAAAATCATACTTAATTTTTGAAAAACTGTGGAATGCCTTAAGTAAAACTAAATACCTCCTCAATCTGTCTCTCCCCCCTCACCATGACATTGTTTATATTAATATTCTGAATCGGTCATGCAATCTATGTCTCCTCTCAGCTAATTATATGTAAATTTGAGATGTCATTATTGATGTTCTGTCATTTTAAGTTTCTCACCACCTTACTGAACTATCATTTTAAAAATTCCTATAATGACTTTGATTTTTCTCCTTTGTAGACCAGTGGCTCTAGAAAAGAAAGATAACTCTGATCACAACCTTATCCTATATGTCAGTCCACACTATGTAATGCCCTGCTTTAAAAAAAAAAAATAGTGCATATTTTTTTAATCTCACATGTGCAATTTTATTACCTGTGACACTATTTATAGTTGGTTTGTAAAGTGACATTAAGGGTAAGCTTATAATTACTTAAGACAGATTCAACCCTACTTTTCCTTAAAAACAAAACAAACAAAAAAAAAATTGCTATTTTGCTTCCAGCCTACCCTAGGGGGGGAAATATAAAACAGTAGTTTCAAAAAGCACAATTATAAATTAACACTACTGAGAACCCAGTGAAAATTTAATAATGGATAGGTTTGCTATTTTATTTCTCCTTCAATTGAAATAGGGGAAAAGGCAGCTTTTGAAGTGGGAAGTCTATCAAAGAAATGTCTATCATTTTTTTTAAATAAACTTTACTTCAATTTATGTGCTGCTGAGGATTGAATCCAATACCTTATATGTGCTAGGAGAGTGCTCTACCACTGAGCTACAACCCCAGCTCCAGAAATGCCTATCTTACTGTTGCTGAGTCATCATTAAAATGCTGGTGCTCAATCCTGAGCAGGATGAGGAAATGCTAACATTATGAAAGAGCTTAATACACTTCTTTGGATATTCAAGGATAGGCACACTCACTTAAAAAGAAGGGGCCTTCTTGAGTTCAGGATTATTCAGGATTAAAACTGGATCACAGATGGATAGGATGTGGAACAATGCAGGGTATGGGGGTAACTTTGCCTACTTTGGGTTTTTAAGAAGCTATTTTAGTGAAGTACAATTTACATATAGATCAATAAACACATTTTAAATGTAGAGTTGGGTCAGTTTTGATAGATGTTTGCACTCACTCCAATGAAGATATAACACATTTCCATTCTCCTGCTCCTTGACCCCCCAAAGCCTTTCAGACCTCTATCATCATTATTTTTGCCAGTTTTAGAAGTTCATTGAAATGGGACCATAAGGTAGGCTCATTTCCTTCTCTATTTATTCCAGACATTTGTGTTTTCTTTAACTGAATATTATTTGTAGATTTTATTAGGCGCATATATCCCCCTGCCTTATTGTGATGATCTCTTTCTTTTTTCTTATTTTTTCCCCTCTGTGTGTGGCCTTGTACTGCTAGGCAAGCACAATCTACTATTGAGCCACATCCCTAGCCCCTTGTGTTGATTTATTAACTTAAATTGTCTTAACTTTCTTTTCAAGTTACCATTTCTTCTTAAAACCTCAACTTTTGTCTAACATCCTGCCCTTTAAACTTACTCTGTCCCATGTCATGTCAAAAGAGCAATAAAGTGGATTATCAGTGATACTTCTGATGATCTGGTCATTGGAACAGAAGTTCAAGGAAACCTGACAAACCAAAGAAGCAATTACAAAACACAAAATCATTGGAAAAAGTTTTCAAATACAAAATGGTGCTTTACCCATCATCTCCTTATATTTAGGACGATACAGATAACAGACACATTATTCTGCTGTGTATAGAGTACATACATTTAAGCCAAAAAACGATTAAAATCTGTATTTTGATGTTATTAATAAGATCTATTTATATTATTAGATATGAGATTATTTTTATGTGGAAGATATTAAATAAAAGATACCACATTTTAGGTAAAAGGCCCAAGTTTTCATATTCAGATTTTGCGTATTTTTAAAATTAGTGATGGCAGCTAAAATGTACATCAATTCAAAGTTCCTGGTAATGTGTTATATTACTATACTACTATGGCATAAGAATAATGCAAAGCCCAACAGAATCACAGGCAATTTTATTTCATAAGAATCCCCTAAGCAGGTGTAATTTTTAAAAAGTGTCTTCCTTATTACAGATTTAGAAAAGAAACAGGTGGCAGGCTCCAATCAACTGATTTTTATGGCATTCGATGGAAGGCAAATAGCATGTATACAAAAAGATTTCTGGGGCAGATGCCTGCTCTCTGGAATAGGTAATTGTGTTGGGGAAATCTTCATCAGGAAAAATGGAAACAAATAAAGTAATCATACTGGAAACTGAACTTTTCTGAGTCTGAAACTTAGGTTTTCCTAATCAATTTATTTTGAGCAAGAGGATGACTTCCTTTTTATTGATTCTGCAGTACTAAAATAAAGTTGAATAACAAAAGATGATAGAAGCTCATTTTATTACTTTCAGAAATGTGTAAAAATTAAGGATTTAGCCAGATAGATCAAAACCCTATTGCTCCAGCCTGACCATAGATTTTCTTTTATTTGCCAGCCCTTAATATAAAGCTGCCTCTCTGATGTCCTAATAAAGCACCTCTGTTAAAAGTTTGCAGGTTGTTAAAATAAACTACAGAGACAGAGAGTTGTGGGTTGCCTAGATCTGGGTGTGGAAAAAGTACTGGGAGTCATTGCTAATGGGTATAGATAGGGTTTCTTTCGGGTGGGGGGTGATGAAAATGTTCTATATTGTGACGATGGTTGTACAGTTCTGTGAGTACACTCAAAATCATCGGATCATACACATTAAAATGTGTGAATTGTATAGTATGTGAATTCTATCTCAATAAAACTGCTACAAAAGTCATTTGGGGTTGAATCTATGACTTCAAATGAAAAAACAGATCTTAATTTTTTTGGGGGGTGGGTGGGTACTGGGGATTGAACTCAGGGGAACGTGGCCACTGAACCACATCCCCAGCCCTATTTTGTATTTTATTTAGAGACAAGGTCTCACTGAGTTGCTTAGCGCCTCACTAAATTGCTGAGGCTGGCTTTGAGTTTGAGATCCTCCTGCCTCAGCCTCCCAAAAAGGTCTTCTTTTTAAAGCTGGGCATATGCCTGCAATCTTATTGACTTGGGAGGCTGAGGCAAGAGGATCACAAGTTCAAGGCTGGCCTCAGCAATTTAGTGAGGCCCTGTCTCAAAATAGAAAATAAAAAGGGCTGGGACTATAGCTCAGTGGTAAAGTACCTCTAGGTTCAGTCCCCGGTACGAAAAATAAATAATTAAAAAAATTGAAAGACAAACTGATTGTATTGCTATAAAATACATGGGAAATACATTGATTTCACATAATTAAAGTGTGAACATTTCAGAAATCTAATATTCAAGAAAGGATGGGCTTTAAGAAAATCCTAATACCTGATGCTCTACATGTATATACAAAATGTACCAACAAGTATAATGACATGGAAGCTGGAGCAGTACATTAAAAAGAAAAGCTCAAGTTATATTGAATAAAGAAAACTGAATTATTATGAAATCTTTTTTTTTAATTCAATACATTTAAAGGTCAATTTTTATCTTACTATTTTTCTCACACTAGCAAATACATACTGTTCATGTACAATTCAAATGATGAAAACTTTTTTTGATTAGGATAACTTTTCAATCACTGATCTTAATCCTGAACCATATGTTCCAGTGATTTGTCTGGTGAGATAGATGTCAGATAGATAAACAGCTAGTAAATGGTCAAGCTAAAGAAACTCCATACTATCTTTGTCATGGGTAAAAATTATATTTGACGCTTTGTTTTAACATCTCTGTTTATGGTTGATACTAATTAAAGGTTATTT
Organism: Marmota monax; assembly: GCF_021218885.2. Taxonomy (NCBI): domain Eukaryota; kingdom Metazoa; phylum Chordata; class Mammalia; order Rodentia; family Sciuridae; genus Marmota; species Marmota monax. Next base: position 12,473,852 of record NW_026694552.1, on the reverse strand, counting down.
TAGAGGGTTCTATAATTTCTTTTTTTTTTAATATTTATTTATTTATTTATTTAGTTTTCGGCAGGCACAACATCTTTGTTTGTATGTGGTGCTGAGGATCCAACCCGGGCCGCACGCATGCCAGGCGAGCGCGCTACCGCTTGAGCCACATCCCCAGCCCCCTATAATTTCTTATGCAAGCCTCTCCCTCTCAACTCTCCTTTTATTTAAATTGTACTGACATACATACAACTAGTGATTTCCGTTTATTTATTTATTGGTAATGGGGATTCAACTCAGGGGCACTCCACCACTGAGCCACATCCTGGCCCTATTACTTATTTTATTTAGAGACAGGGTCTCACTGAGTTGCATAGTGACTCACTATTACTGAGGCTGGCTTGGAACTCGAGATCCTCCTGCCTCAGTCTCCCGAGCCACTGGGATTATAGCCGTGTGCCACTGCACTGGGCTATGATTTCCATTTTTAAAAAGTTAAAGCTAATGAATTCAGAACTGAGTGAAAAAAGTAGTGACAGTTTCTGAATAATCTATAAGCTTTTGCTCTGAATAGTATATGAAAATAAATTCTTAAAGTACTCTTAGATACCAGGTGGAGTTGTTTGATATTCATTATTTTTATGAAAAATCATTGAATTTTTATATTTACTCAATTTAAAGTGATAAGTTTCAGTGTAAAAATCAGAGGAAAAATTCAGTGCAAAATATATTATTACTGTGAAGTTAAATAGCAGAAGAAAACATTTTAAAATTTAGAAAAATACATAAAATGGAGCTTTTAAATTTGACTTTAATATGCTTTGCATTTAAAATGCAAGTGCCATGCTTAGATTAGAACTTGTTAAATTATGAAAATATATGATTATTATACATGAAACTAGATTAAAATAGAATTATTTATTATGTTACAACAAATAAAGGTAGAGGAATTTCACAGAATATGCAGTCAAAATATTTCCAGTTATAGCTGTTTTTTTCTTTCCTAGTAAATGTGATTTTGGGGAACTCAAGGTGAATCTCTCTGGCCTTTTAAAAATATTATGATTCATTTCTTCCATTTTCCTGTTTCATTGCCAATTATTATATGACATTTTGCACATTTTCCACTATTATTTCTACTAGTAAATAGCTATTGACTCACTTTTATAAATGAACCAAGATATTTGAAAATATACATATTTTTGACATGTAGAGCAGATATATGCTTTGTCTTCCATTTAGTACTTTGACAACAGTGTCAAGGACTAAGTAAATGTTATAGTAAGTGTGTGTTTTATTCATGACTCCTTGCCATATTTTTGAAACTTAAGGCTATTAATCAGAGTGACATGAAAAAAGTACACAAGACCCTTATAGTCAGACAGAACTGGATTTGAATCCTGGCTCAGCTCCTTAGCTACTGTGTGTTTGGACATGCAATTTAACCTCTGTCTCCATTTCTTATTTCTAACATTTGTAAGAATTACAAGAAATTATAGATTTACTCTTCCAAATGAAGTCTAGGGTATAGTAGGGGCTCAATATCTGTTAATTCCTTTCCCTTTTCTTCTTGTTTTTATTAGAAGCACCCATGAGTTCTTGCCTGAACCTCTTCTTACCTCTGAGATTCTGCCCTGTAGCTACTAGGTCAAACAGTAAACACAAAAAACAATTTCAGTAATACTACAATTTAAAAGTTCGAACATAAGGTCAAATAAACAAACTTTAAACCACTGATCAAAACATACTTTGAGGATGATCTTGAACTATATATTTTTCTTTTCAGACCTATTTCTTCTTGTGCACACCTAAATGAAAATGAATTATTTAAAATTTTATCGAAAGAAAGGTGAATGTTCCAATTTAGTTTCAAACCAATCTGGTATGTGCAAGGCACACATGCAAATGAATAATGGAAGAAGAGTCACAGAAATGAACAGATTTCATTCTGTAAAATGCACCTTTCTTTTTTACCTTTGAGATCATCCCATTGAGCTCATTTGATGGTTGGTGTTATGATTTCATCTTTCATATACTCTGTGAACTACATGTCCTTAAAAGTACATGAAGGTCACTGGTTTGTTTCCTTATAAAAATGACATAATGGATTAAAGCTGGAATTCTGTAGCTAGTGACTCATGCTTGCACTTGTACATTTTAAGAGATGTAATTTATAGAAAGGAAGCAACCAGCCTTGAGCTGTTTCAGACTTCAGTTGCTCAAACAAATTAGGAAATAAAAGCTAACATAAATAAGTGCACACAGACTGTCAGCTGGTCAGTCATCTAATTTAAACCTCAAAAATACTTTTTCTTTTTTTGCCTTTTATGTGTTTTACCTTTGTGAATACACGCACACACCATATATATCTGCTACCTATATGGCAGTAAGGATAAAAGTCATAAAATGAAAGTACTTACACACATGTACTAACTTTCTAATTTTCAAAGCCAAGAATGCAAATGTGCTTTCTGTTCATTCTGAATTTATTAAGCATGACATGATACTCAAGGGCAGTCAAAATTTTAAAAGCTTTCATTTAATATGCCACATAGCCTTCAAGAGGCAGTGGACCATGGAGGAAAAGAACCCAACTTTGGAGTGAGATTTGGGTTCTTTCTGTAGCTTTACTAATACTTGGTTGAAAGACCGGAAGTGAGTCAGAGGCCCTCTCTAAACTTTAATTTAGTTTTCTTCTAAACATAAGTAATATTAAGTGGATCAATACTTTAGTTATATTACTTTATTTTATTTATATTTATAGTTATAGTACTTTTATATTTCAGTTATATGACTTTATTAGACTACTCAGTACTTAATGTGTTATTGCTTTCATAACATTATCAGTGCATTTATGGATTAAAGAACTTTGCTAATACTCCTAAAATAATCTAATAAAAACAAGTGGCCTTTTTGGTATTGGGAATTAACAGTCACATGATATTCAGGTAATTGATTTTATAAGGGAGTCTAACCTACAGCTCACTATTTACTTACCTGTAGCAGAAATCAAGGTATAATTCAGATATCTAAGGGCTTGCTAATAAAGAATTCACATGACTCCTGCCTGTAGCAAACTTATTATTTCTGTTTACATTGCTCAAGGAACCTAATTCATTGCTGGACAGACAGAAGGTGATCAATTCCTGGTAGCTGATATTTTAAAATATATTATGAGCAGAATAATAGGATAGAGCACAAATGAGTCCAGACTCATGGAGATATGCTTTTCTTTTTTTTTTTTTTTAACAAAAGTCTTTTCCATATGAAAATCTCTGTCATTAAAAAAAAGATTTGGTCACTCCATATTTATAGGTGTTAGTGAAAATTGCACCTGAGAGAGTTGATTCAAATTGATATTCCTTCTTTGGGCTCTGGAACAGAAGCAGTATTTTCATTTCATTCAATGTCTTTTTTTTTAATCTGCTCTACTCCTTGAATTTTCTCTAAATTATAGTGACTCTTTTCTTTCATTTTTTTTTTATGTAGAGCTCATAAACTGGATCTTGAGGTACTAACCAGATTCCAGACCACTGAATGTCAGAACTACGTATTGTTTCCTCTTCTGGAAGGCTCTGAAGTGCCCAGTCAAATAAATATCTTGCACAGAGCAGAACCTTAACAGACATTGAATGTAATAATTCATAAAGTTAGGGAAAACACTGTTCATTTTGAAAATTCTGAGACAAATGCAATACTTAAATATTTCCCAAAGCTTTAAGTAATCAATGCTTTATCTTTGGACCTCAGTTCTCTTCTCTCCATAACCTTCTCTTCCTTGTAAAGGTTTGAAATTCATCTATATCAACATGGCTTGAATTGCTCCAAATTCTTTTACCATAACAGAGGACCTATCTCCAGAGATAAAATATCATATTTTCAGCTATCTAAAGAACATCCAATGTTGTATATCTCACCATTACCTTAAATATGGCTAAATCAAAGGTCATTCTCCTACCCCAACTAATTTGTTCTAATTTATCTTTTCTCACACTGTGAACTTGAAAGTCCCACAGCTTTTTGCAATGCTGCCCTTCTTCTGTGTCAATCTAAATCATACTTGTCCTCAGGCTCCAGATCAGTTTCTATCTATTCCAAAAAATATCCCTTTAATTGTTTCTCTTTCTTCATTTGTATATGGCACACAATTTAGCACATTATATAATGTTTGGATTTTTAAAAAAACTATTTATTTATCGTGGTGCTGGGGATTGAACCCAGGGCCTTGTGCATGCAAGGCAAGCACTCTACCAAGTGAGCTATGTCTCAGCCCCTATAATGTCTGGATTTTTGCAGTATGTCAATATACCTTATCTTCCCAAATAAAATGCAAGCTTCTCAATGATAGGAATCATACTATACAGGAAATGCTCATTAAATCCTGGCTTGACAGTTCTGTTACTCTAAGAACAAACGCTATCTTCTCTGCCATGCTTTTACAATGTGAGGTATAATTAAACCTCAAACTATTTCTTCAATGATGATGATGATGATAGAAATCTATATGACTACTCAGACAGATCAAGAGTAGGCTTGAGTGCTATGGGTTAAGATCTGGCTACAGACAATGTTTGAATAATCCCTTTGAAATTATTTTCTACCAACACAAATGGTACAGCTTTAAATTCATTAAAAATGGAAATAAAGAATCTAGATATTATTTTCAGGGAAAGTAATTAGAAATCAAAAGGGAACTCTGATAGGAGTCATGAACAAGCTATGAATGACCTTTCCTTTTCTCCTTTCTATAATCTGGGGTCACCCCCCAAAGGCTCAAAGGAGTTCTGATTATAAAATCAGGAAATCGAATACTCATAAGACAGGTTCCAAGGCTGGGGAAAAAAGATCATATGAAATGTAATTAAAGGCTGCTAGATGGATATTTTCTGAGGCTTTTATAAAATAATAGCTGATATACTCAATTAAATATGAGTACATTAAAAGACTAAGACAATTTCTAATCAAGAAGCTCAATCATAAAGTAAGAGTTGACAGCACTGACACAAGATATTAATGAATTTTTATTTCAAATTAGTCACTGAAAGTTGACTTTGGGATAAAATAATTTAATATTTTATCAGTTTTTTGGGGGGGGGCAGTTACCAAGGATTGAAGTCAGGGGCACTCAACCACTGAGTCACATTCCCGGTCCTATTTTGTATTTTATTTAGAGACAGGGTCTCACTGAGTTGCTTAGTGCCTTGCCATTGCTGAGGCTGGCTTTGAACTTGCGATCCTCCTGCCTCAGCCTCCTGAGCCACTGGGATTACAGGTGTGCGCTACTGCACCTGGCTTTAGCAGTTTTTTAAAGCAAAGAATAGGATCACTTTATACCAGTTAGAGTTTCTCCTGAATAAAAAAATAGTCTTTTTCAATTCTTGTATTTAATACAAAAATTGCTACTTTATCCACACACACAATGTTATTTTAAAGGAAAGATATTGGAAAATATTTTGAAGCAGGGACGTTACCCCCTGTTACCTGGGCTCTGGATATCACAGTAAATGTGAACAGAGGTAAGGCTAATAGTTATAAAAGGAAGGAGAAAAAAATCATAATAAGTTGAAGCACTCTTGGAAAATTTGAAGGGGAAGTCAAACCGGGCTTGACTGACTTTCAAAAAATCTTGTTCCACTAAAGTACAACTGGATAACTAGCCTTCCAGTTATTTTACAGAAAGTGATTTGGATTTTTTTAAGGTTTTCACCAAAGTCGTAGGCTTATCAATTAGCCTATTTTTATTTAAGGCTTGATCATATGCAAATGAATATCTGCTCCTCTGTAGAAAAATAAACATCTTTTTAAAAAATCATCTTAGAGTAATATTTCTGTCTCTCTCTCACAACCACATATATATCTACATACAACTTTTTTTGTTTGTTCACAGTGCCCAGGATGCAAACCAGGGCCATGTTAGGCAAGCACTCTACCACTGAGCTAGACCCCCAACCATAATTTGTAAATTGTGTATTTATATATGAGCATCTAAAGTTCTTTGGAATTAAATATTCATGATATGAAGGGAGGAGAGAAGTACTGAAAATAGTATGGAATCTTAAATGAGAAAAATGTGAGTTTGTTTAAATCTGGTTATGAAATTAACTGTGTGACCATGGGTAAGATATTTCGTCTTTCTTACCCTTAGTTTTCTCATTTGTTTACTCAGTGTAATAACATGGCCCTAATTAATTAAAAATCAATTGTAAATATGAGAAAGATATATGAAAATTCTAAACTCTAAAATATCTACAAATGTAAATTTCATTATGGTATAAAAGTAGATATATTAATAAGGTTGTTCTGTGATTTTATTAAATGTTTTCAGCCATACATGACTTTTGTTAGAAAACAAGATAAATGAGAAGGAAAAAAGGAGAAAAGAAAACATAAGAATAGGCTGTTAGACTGAAAAAAATTATAATAGGAAATAGCAAAAATTTAAGAAATATATAAAGTCGGGCACAGTGGCATATACCTATAATCCCAGTAGCTTGGGAGGCTGAGTCAGAAGGAAGGCAATTTTGAGGCCAGCCTCAGCAATTTAGCAAGGCCTTAAGCAACTTAATGAGACCGTATCTCAAAATAAAAAGACTGGAGATGTAGCTCAGTGGTTAAGCACCCCTGGGTTAAATCCTCAGAACCAAAAAATAAATCAATAAAAAATAAAAATATATAAAGTAGAAAACAGAGTTAAAAGATGATATAAAATAAACATTAGGATGACTCTCAAAAATGTATCTATACAGGAAAATCAGAGCAAAATCAAGAAACCTGGAATTCTCTAAATGTTATATATATTTACTCTTCTTGGAGTGTCTATATTATAGGAATTAGCATAACAGGAAGTTTTATGACCCTGAATATAAAGGGTCATAAAAGACTAGAACTCAGGTCCTTTAACTCTAACTTTGCAGTATAAAAACCTTTTCCACAGTGCTTGTGAATTTTTATGTATTAATTATTCAGCAAATACATATTGAAATGATATATGCAAAGGGTAGTTGGGGGTTGTCTATGTGAATTTATAATCTGATAGGAAAGATAACACTCAAATTAAAATGAGTGAGATGATGTATATAAAACCTTTAACACCATGCTGGGAAGATAGGAGGCACTAAAATTTGGAGTAAATTAAAACCAAAGAACATTAATAAACTACAACATAATGTGCTCAGTGCCAGGTAAATGGTGCAAGCAATATTTTCTTTAAAATTTGAAATAGAAATACTAGTTTTCTTATGTATGTGAGTATAACTAGATGATTTTTTAATACAGCTAGTTGATTTTTTACCCTGCCCATATAAAATCATAACACATTTGAATTTTAAGCATTACTTTTTGGCTTTATAGTTTTCACAATACCTTTTTTTCCCTATTCCCTCAAATAAAATGGTAATTTCCCCATGAATTAAGCACAAGAATTTGCAGCAGTTATTTTCCAATGTCTCTCATCATCTTAAGATCTTTACTCCATAACCCACCTTATAGTCCCTTTATTTCATCTTAGCATTTGACAACTGCTTTAGCATCTCATTACTATTAACCCTATAGATGCTCTGCCTATGCACAAGCAATAATAGGCAGATGCTCTGCCTAATAGTTGGACACTTTTATTCGTTCATTCTAGTAGGAATGTGGGATGTGTAAAGTTCAAATGTGCATGGAGAGTTGTCCTAAGTGAGTCGGGAGGTATGTATATATGGTAGAATTATATGTTGATTTTTTTTTTAAATAGACACAGAAGCATGATTGAATGAACTAGAGTAGGCTTTAAAAAATTGTTAGAGAATTAGCAGGCCCTTCTTGTTTAACTCCACCAATAATAAAGTCATCAACTTCTAACTCTATTTTATTTACTTACTTACTTACTTACTTTTGGTACTGTGAACTGAACCTGGGGATGCTTAACCCCCGAGCCACATTCCCAACCCTTTTTGTTTTATTTTGAGACAGGGTCTCACCAAGTTGCTGAGGCTGGCCTTGAACTTGCAGTCCTCTTACCTCAGCCTCCCAAGTTGCTGGGATTACAGATGTGTGCCTTGTAATTTCTTAATTGCCCTAGAATATGTTCAGGGAGGTTACCTGAAATGATTTCAGAGTAATCTGTAATTCTGTTTTATGCCTTGAATGAACAAGTGTACTAAAATTCTACTTTTGGTCTTCTTTTATCTTCACCTGTAAGCATAGGACTTACATTCATAAGAATGGCAATTCAATCAATTGAGATTGGTTCATTGATTACCTACTATGGGAAAGGAGTTTGCATATATGTGGGTTAGTCAGTAAAAGCTCTGTGCAAGTCATGGGGTTTCAACCAGACCTTGAAGATCAGGTATACTTTAAGGAGGTTTGGGAGAGACAGTTATATACCTCAGCTAAAAAGTACTGACTTTTCTTATCATTATTTTAGAATCACAAATCATGAATTTTGTGTCATTTAAAACTGAGGTAATAAATAGAAGTAATCAACTAAAATAAGCTTCACACATACAGATTTTTCCTAAGTATGTTCTTATCCTGCAGGGATTTTAGTTAAAGTATTGTATTCTGTACCTGAGCTCAAAATCAGTAAACTAAAAACAAACAAACAAACAAAAAACGACAGTAAGTCTTAACAGTACCTATTTTCCAAATGAGTTCTCAAATTATTTTTCCCAATTGCCCTGTAGAAAGGTCATACATGGCAAATGGGATCAGACAGTACTTCAGACCTCTCTGACGCAAGATAAGCAAGTTTTAATGAACCTTCTGTCACTCCAGCCTGACTTTTAGGACTTCAATTTTCCTGTCTGAATTTCAAATGGGCAACCTCATTTAAGTGACCAGAGATATAACTGGCCTTTGTGGTGACACAAATAGTCCAAATCACACACACTTATGAGTCCAACTCACTGTAGTACCATGTGCCCTGTCCAGTCATCTTTCTATATATTACTTCCCTCATTTCATCTTTATTGAATAAGTTGCCTTGAGCCTCACTCAGCCTCTTATCCCTCAGTCTCCCAGCATTAACAGTACCATCTCATTTGCTGTACTTTTTTTATTGACAGCTGAAACTCCAGATGAAATATTGCATGTCTATCATATTGCCTTGCCAAGCATCATGTTAAGGATTAATGGACATTGTCAGAAATAATATCCTCACATTCACATGCAAATCTGTTCTGTCCAAAGACTAGCAGTTATAGTATGAAAGAAAAATTAGCCAATTCCTAAACAGAGACAAGAAAGTTTATTGCTTCACAGCAAGGCCTCTTGAATCAAACTACATGCTTTCAGGCTTGGCCTTGTTCATTTAATTTAAGCAGGTTATTCAACTTTTTTGTATGCCTCCATTTCCCCATCTGCAAACTGGATAATAGTATTACCTTCTCATGGTGTATGTGTAAGTACAAGCAAACCTCTTAGAAATATGTATCTTAGAGTAACTTTCAATTAAAAATGGCTATTATAATCTTTTATTCCTCTCTTATAAAGAATAATTACTTGCTAACTTGGGCAAGTCTTCTTGCCTTTATTATAAGAAGCCGTGCTTCAAAAAGCTGTACTACATGAGACTGTATTCCTAAGCTAAAAATGGGAGATAGGTAGTTTAAAATACACTTACAAGCTGGGCTTGGTGGCACACACCTGTACTCCCAGCAGCTCGGGAGGCCAAGGCAAGAGGATAAAGAGTTCAAAGCCAACCTTAGCAACTTAGCAAGGTTCTAAGCAACTCAGCAAGACCCTGTCTCTAAATAAAATATTAAAAAGAGCTGGGGATGTGGCTCAGTGGTTAAGCACCCCTGGGGTCAATTCCTGGTACAAAAAAAAAACAAAAGATGTGAACACGTGACCCTTACTCCTTAGCATTTGCGAATGACTTTAATGAAGAAATCAATTTTTATAAAAACAAACCTAGTCAGTTCTTTCATCGCTATTCTAATCTAGAAATTTGTGGACATTGACTTTGGTTTTAGTGATGCTTGGTTTTCCTGTTTTACTTTTCTATTACCATTAACACTCAAATTCAATTCCAAATGCTCATCCTCTTTGCCTCACTCTGAATCAAGCTGCTTCATTTTCTGTAGGTCATACTCCTCACCTTCTTTCTTCCCAGGCTGGGCTAACTACCTAGTATAGTAGTACAGGTTGCCCCTGAGATGCCTTGAACTCACTTTCTCCCCCTTGCTTTCTCTACTGTCCACTCCTTTGATCAGAAATGTATTTCCTTTCTTAGTCACCAGAGGATGTCTTGTTTTTACAGTCCTGAATAATGAAAAAACATATTTAAGAGCCTGGAGCAGACAAAATGGCCACGGCTGATCACTTCTATACTTTCAAACTTTTCCCAGGGCCCCCCCAAAACTTTCATATTAGGAGGTGGTTTGGGGTGAAATAAAGATCATGTATATGAAGACATTGAGTGATCGATTAGTCAGAAGGAAAGCTTTGTTATTTTAATAACTAGCTTTCTGAAATATATTAATGAGATTATCATTTGCAGCACTATAAAATCACCATATTATTTTTTCATAGCATTGGATATACATTTTAATATGCATTTATAGTCTAAAGCTAGAGTATCAGAAGAATAGGAGTGCTAACATTAGGTCTTTTGCTTCAAATTCCCAATGGCTGTCATTTCATAGTAAAGATGAATATGAATGTCTTTAAGGGAATACTTAGAAATCCCTGGTGTGTATTTCCTTTCAATGACATGATGAAATTGTGGCTGAATTATTACAGTTGAATTGCTTTTTCTCTCCCTCAAAAGCCTAAAGATAGATTTTCCACATAAAATTATGGGAATACCAAACAGGTCTATCAACAATTTAGGATGTGACTATAAATTTTCCAAACTCCAGCTCAAGTGCCCTTGGTTGAGTTAAGCAGTTGGAAAAATTTTACGTTGTACACCTCCTTTCTTCCTATTTTCTCTGTGAAGTGTGCAAGAAGATTGCTGAGAGGAGCAGATACGGGAGTGGAATTGAGAAATTGAGAAAAGCAGCAAAATGTGGAATAGGAGTGGTAGAAACATAGGAAAGGGAACTGACCAAGAGCACAAAAGGACTGCTGAGTAGTTTTGAGGGTCCAGCTGGGATTGGAGACAACAGTGTGCAGTGTTAGTTTTTCTGCATTAATACTTAACAATCAAAGTAAAAAATAAGGTACATTAAACCCAAATGGGGAAGGCATAAATTGGAGGCAGTAGGACATTGAGGAGTGTGCATTCTGGCTGATGATCAGACACAATGACATGACTGGAATAAGAGTCAGACTGGGAAAAAACAGGAAGTGAAGCCAAGAGAGGGTATTGTTACTAGAAGCTTTTAGAAGAGCTCCAGAAGTCTTGATGGGCTTACAAGGGAGGAGGAAGGGGAGGTAGAGATACCGAGAGTCATAATCTGACAGCAATATTTCTGCACATAAAATTTTAGAAATTGTCCACTTCAGATGTTATCGTGGGCCTGAAACTGAGAATAATGGAAAAGAAGAGGTCAAGGAATTATGAGGCTATACCATGATTTGGCAATTTTTCCAGATACCAAAGTCTTTAGAGAAATAGATAGGTGTCAAAAATTTCATGAAGGTGTAGAAAACTGAAAGAAGAAATGTTGGCATGGTATTTCAATAGAGAATTATTTGAATAAAAGTAATCTACATTTCAGTGTCTTGAAAGCCAAAAAAAAAAAAGAGTTTCAATCAACACTGTAAGCCTTTATGTATAAGGAGGAATAAGATTCATGAAGTAGGGAGAGAAAGAGGATAAGAGGATAAGAGAAAGAGGGAGAGAAAGAGGATTATAATTGAACTCCATTTAAAAGATCTGTCAGGAAGTAAGAAAGCTAATTGGAAAAAAATCAGGTTTGGGTTACAGAAAGGAGGTGGAGAAAATGTTCAATGAAAAAGCCAAGGGTCTGTGCTTTCTAGGACACTGTTGTTCAGTGGAATGTTCTGCAATGATAAAGGTGATCTGTGTCTGCACTGTCCAATAAGTAGCCACTAGATGAAATGTGGCCTAGAAGAGGAACTGAATTTGTAAATTTCATTAAATTTAAATTTACCCACATGTGGCTGGTGTTGTCATATTGGACAATGCAGTTCTAAAGGCTTCCTGAGAGCTGCCAGTACCTTTATGCTTAGTTGTTAATAGGCAATAATAACAATATGTTACTCCTCTAAGGGGTATCTGTATTTAAAGGAGAAATGACTAAAATTGAAGAAGGAAATCCCTGAATGCAGAATTTCAAGTGTCGTGGAAAGACACGAAGATGACAAGTTTGGTGATCAAAAAGCTTAGGCCATGTAAGTGGTCATCTATAAATCAGGTTAACTCTAATTTTCAAGACTGATACAATCTAATGTCAGCTACAAGCATAGTATGATAGGAAACTACAGATGGCCGTCTTAGCCATAGCTGAAAAGAGGTATTAAAAGAAGGAAGAAGTAGAGATGCTGGGTAGAGGGAGGAAAAAAAAAGATTTAAGTTTCCTCTCCTGGCATTTTATTTGAAATTCTGCTTTAACTGTGTCATCCGTGCATTAAAATGTCAGAAGTGATTGCCAATGAGTTGTTGAAGGAAAGAGCATTAAAATATTAAACCTGTTAGCAACTGGTTAAGGTGCAGCTTAACGTCTTGGTAGGTTTCAATGTTATTTGTAATGTAATGCTGCTAATGTTATTTGTCTAAAATGAAGATTGCTAGACTATTTTGCAGCAATGCACTCAGTATATGAACAATTCTTCTGAAAATGTTTTGATGCATGATGGTGATCATTAGTGATTTCTTTCTCAGGTCTGATAGTACAATATGTAGACAAAATAACAGGTATTCTGGAATGCCGACAGATCAATAAAACAATATAAAATATTTCTTTGTGCAATAATTTAAAATTTTACAAAAGTGCTTTATTCTCATCTGTTTTACAACAACCAGGTAGGCTCAATACATTAGATTACTATTTATTTTATATCTGATTAACCCATTTATGGTCAAGTGTTCCTAGTCTGCTCATGGCTACCTTGGCAGTTAATGAGCCATAATTAAATTTTTCTTTTCTTTCATATTTTGCAGTGTCATCTAGCATTCAGCTTTGCATATGATGGCTGCTAAATTCTTTGTTTGTTTTGGTGGTCCTGGGAATGGAACCCAGGGCCTTGTACATGCTAGGCAAATGCTCTATCACTGAGCTACACCCTTAGCACTGGCTTTTTAGATCTTATTTTTACTGTTAAAGAAATACATTCTTCTTGGGTAGCTTTGCAAGCACAAAGAAATATTTCTTCTTCCTTTGCCTTATATTAATCTACAAGAATATCTTGAGAAATGGAGGGAAAATCCAATGCTACACGTAAAATGGAAGATACTATCTTCCTAGTCTTACGCTGGTACAAAGACTATGTGAAATAGATATATATGAAATGCTCCTGGATTTATGCCAAGCACCTAGGAGATTCACAAAAATATTAGTTCTCACCTTGAATTCATACTGCACCAAAACCTGTCATGTTATTTTCTGAAAAAGTCATTGCTGTCATCCATGACAACTCTAGATGGAGATAAACCCCTCAAGAAAGCATAGGAAGGGTTATTAACCTCTTCTACCTGATGCACATAGAACAACACTGTCATTGTTGGCTTAAGCACCCCAATTCCTACCTTGACATTGAAATCATAAGCCTTACCCACCTTCCAAATTTCAGGACTTGCGTTGGGCTTGTTGCTGTAGATGATAGACGCTATTAGGAAAGAAATCATGTGGTGAAACAAATATTTCCTTCCCTCCCCAAGAGGATCAGAAGAACATATTTAGGGAGTGAAAATGTAATTAAATACCCCATAACCTACCTCCACAAAATATAGAAAAAATGAATTCCCCTTACCCATGGGGTGGGGTGGGGTGGGGAATTGTAGATGGATAATTTCCAAACAACAAGGTGCCAAGGAAAGTATACACTTCCAAAAGGGCAATATTCAGTGTGATTTAAATACTGAAAAAAAGAGATGCAATGACCATGGTAGAAATCATTTCCTGTGGGGCATGTCAGTTGGCCTTTCATATTGTCTACAAATATGTAGCCAAGTACAGTAATACCTCCTTTCTACTGCATTTGTATATTTATTACCAGAATGGCTGGCATACATGTAAACTTCTTAATGAAAAAATTTAAACTCTGGAATCCAATTGTCATTTTTAAAAATTATTTTATTATTATTATTATTATTTTATGTGGTGCTAAGGATCAAACCTAGTGCTTCACACATGCTAAGCAAGTGCTCTGCCTCTGGGCTACAGCCCCAGCCCCAGCTGTCATTTTTCACCATTGCGTATGTGAGGTCACAAATGTCTGAAAACTGGGGAGCTCAGAGATTATTCACTGCGCAGCGTCCACCCCAACCCCAATCATTTTAGCTCAATCCTATTTCACCCTAGAGTGAGCTTCCCTCGGTTAGCCTACCTAAAATGTATGTATGTGGTAGGGGCATGCACTTAGCTGCTCAGTGATCAGAGGCTTCCTTGGATGGGGCTTGTGCTGGTAAATATTAATGAAGAAGCTGCGCGGTACTGGCAATGATTCTCAACCAAATTAGACATCCTCTAAATGCTGAATGTCGTCGGCCAAAATTTAGTTGGGGAGCAGTGTCGCTTAAAATACGGGGGTCTCGAACACAATGCAATGTTGTCACTTCAATCGCCTACTACCCAACAGGAAGCAAAGGCAAAGGGCACGGCGCAGTAAATGAACAGACACACAGACTCGTTTTGCAGTGACGAACTTTATATAGCATCAGGAACGGCAACCTGTTCTCATGTTTAGCAATTCCGAGGTACGCTGTTAAGACTGCTTGTCAGGTTAAACTGAGCAAAGGAACCGGAATATGAGGCAGCGCTGGAGACTTTTCCGCAATCCTTTTCAAAATATAAAACTGTCACCAAATGACTTAGGTAGGCTAATAAAAAGGCTCGTTGGGTGCGCTTATACTCCCCTCTTAAACTTACGTGACCATCAGCAGCGCTGTTCAAATTCAGCCAAGAGCTGTTAGACTAAGACACAGATCCGCAGTGTGTATCTTTCAGAGTTAGGGGTGTTCATTGAGACCCACCAAAAATTAGAGTAGGTTTCAATGATAACATAACAGGGGTCCTTAGCCCCCCACCTGATCCCACTATCCCAAGCTCTGAGCCCCCACCCACTTGGCCCCAGTCCGGTTTCTTAAGAATGTGGCTCATTCATATCCCCCAACTCAGTAGCATCCTCCTTAGTCCAATCCTTGCCCCGAGACACCCGCGTTCAATCTCTCTCCTCCCCTCCCCTCACTTCTTGAGACCCCACCCCCGCCTTCCATTTCTTTCTTGGCTTCCCCTGCGCAGGGTTCTCCAGACCCTCGCCTCCGCCCAGCGCTTTCATCTGGAGTCCCAGCGGCTCCCCACCTCCTTAGAGACTCTGGTGCTTCTCCTGTGAACCCTAAGCTCCTGTCTCCTTCCAGAGACCCCAGCCTCCTCGCGATCTGCGCGTTCAGAGTCCCACCCCACCCCCCGCCCCGGCCAGTGCGGTCCCGCAAGCTGCAACCATCCGGGACCTGTCCCTGCTCCCCACCCATCCCCGGTCTAAATCATTAGGGTCTCGGCTAGCAATGCCGCCCGGGGCTCCAACTTACCACTAGCGTCCGGGAGGAAGACAAGGCAGCGGTCGCCGCGGCGGCAGCTAGACGAGAAACGGACTCGGCTGCAATCGCCCAGCGGAGCCCGCGGCAGTCAGTGCGCTGCCTGCGCTGCGCGCCGCAATCTCGCGCCTCAGCGGAGGGCGAGAGGGACGGAGGGAGCTCGGCGCGATGGAAAGCGCCGGCGAGTCGACCTCCTGTGGGCGACCGTGCGCCCCCGGCTAGGTTTGGCTAGGTTTTTATTTTTGCCTATTCTCAGATCCTAACATAGTAACTGACCACCTCCAGCATCTCTGCGCCAATCGCGTCTTCTTTCTTCTTTGAAGGCCCCTAACTAACTACACTACTCTAAACGGACGAAAGCCATCACATGAGCGCCACGACGATCTCGATCCCGACGCCTCCGAAGACAACGGTGTGCAGAAAGAAGAAAAGTTCATGTGCCATCTGCAGGTAAGGGGCAGGCAGGCCGATGGAGCAGCCAAGGCTAGCAATCTAGCCGCTCCAAAGGCAGAATCGGAGAGCTCGGTGCGCCCGAGGAAGTGTCCTCGGCGCGCACCAGAGCGCCTACCCAGCGCTGGTGAAGCTGCACCGCGCTCTTGAGCCAAACGCGGGATGAGGGGAGGAGTCAAAGGCAGCCAATCAGAACTCAGCGTTACGCTGCCCTGGGCTTGTTTGGACCGGTCTCTTAGTGCATCTGGAACCTGCTGGCAGGGGGCGCGAGACCCCGTGGCGTGGGTGTGGGTGGGGGTGGTGATTAACTTGATTCTTAGACTTGGAGACTGGGGGAAACTGAGGTCAGCCTAGGCACTGGGTAGCGGGTGGGGGAAAGCTTTGTCAAGAATGTACCCCCAAAGGTACCCAGCCCCAAACACAAGAGCGCGATACACACACACACACGCACACGCACACACTCACAGTCCTGTACATTTCAGTTCAACAACACAATTCCCAAGTCTGGCAAGTTTCGCTAAACCTTGAAAGTCCCTTTGAGGGTCTCCGACTCTTGCCCCTTTCTCCAACAGGAGCAACAGAAGCAATCACAGGGTCAAACATTTAAGCGTAGAAAGGCCACAACCCTGTTCAAAGGCTCACTACCTTATCCTTGCCCCCATTCTCAAATACAGAGAAGGCTGAAAGGAAAGCCCTTGGCCTTCAAGACCAGAGAAGGCACAGTTTGGTACCCTCCTTGATCCCTTAGACCCTGCTAAAGGCTAAAAAAAAAAAAAAAAAAAAAAAAAAAAACACCCTGAGGGCAGCTCATTCGGTTTTCTGAGGGGGCTGCAATTATCTCTTCTGTTTGGAGCCTGGGTCCACAGCTGCCACGAGGGCAGTCAAAGCCGGACAAGGGTAGCAAGACAAGGGATGAGGCACAAAAGTCCCCTATTTGACAACTGCTGGGAAGATCAGCTGCAACCTGGCAAGCAGAGCTCTTTTCCAACAGCTCGCAAGCGCCGCGGGGCAGGTGTCTGCCTTGTCCCGGCTGCAGCGCAGAGATTGATAGGGAACTCCTTGGTCAAGACGCCTTGGAGGCACCAAGACCAAGCTTGGGAGTGGAGATGCTCCCACCGAGGAGAGTAGAGCAGATTTTTCCTAAGAGGGAATGAGAGTGGGGGGTCTCGGACCTCGGCCAAACGCTCCGTAGCACTGGGCCGAGGACCGCGGGTGGGAGAAGTGAAGATTGACTTCCCCGCTGTTCGGAGGAAGCTAGACCGAAGCAAGAGACAGAGACTTAGGTTCAGTTACTTGTGACCGGACGGCAGTGAAGCGGCTCGGAAGACCAAATCCGGAAGAATGCAGAAGGGAAGGGAGCAGTAAGCTGCTTCAGGGACTGTTTGCTGTTGCCTCAGAAGTTAGAGATGAACAAAGTGGGAGAACCGATTAGAGTCAGTCCCTTCCTTATTCTGAATGCCCCAGGTCAATCATTTCTCTCTGTGCCTCCGTTTGCAGATTTGGAAAAGAACTCTATTCCAAAGAGGCATTTGGGTATCCCGATCCTCTCTATCACCGATCAATTCAGACACTTCGCAGGGCTCTGAAATTTAATCTGGCAGTCAACATACTGCCCACATCCAAGTTCTGTTTCGCAAAGCAAAAAGCCATCGCAGTTTTCTTGAAGCATCTGTTGAATGCTACTGTATGATGCCTCACAGGTGGCGGAGACAGCGCTGCCAAGTCCATTGACGGCACAATGCTCTCATCTTTAGAAAAGCTTTGTTAGCGAGCAGTAATTTATATACATCGAAGAGAAAACGTATGTCTTATCTTTAAATAAATAATTAAGCACTCATCTTTAAAAACTCCCCAAGAGTCCTCTTTCTCTAACTTTCTCGGGAGTCCTCTTTCTCTAAGAACGTGGAATGTTTCATTCCTGCCTTTTCCGGTGCGACTTTAAATTTATTTTGTCGGAGACTGAGACATTTGCATTACTCAAAAAATGTAAATATAAATCCCTGTGATATATTCGCTAAGGCAAAATAGACTGCAGAGCCTAGGGCGGGAGATAGCATCCACCAAAACCTGTTCCCTTTCATCAGTTCCCAGGGGAACCGGGTTGGAGAAATTGATCACAATTTGAGGATGAGGGCAATGATGGTGATAATAATTATTATCATTATTATTACATATCTTGCTCTTTGGGTTTTTCTATCCTTTTCCCCGGGAAAGGCAAAAGTGCGAACAGGGACCAGGAGTGAAGCCCACTCGGTGGTTGGAAAGGTTCCCGGTGAACACAAAGTTAGCTAGCAGGGCACCGCGCGGAAGCGTTTCTGGGCTTCGGGACTCGAGTAGACACCCGCAGGCAAGTTTGCCTTTGAGCGGCGCTCTCCGAAAGGTGGGGAGCCGGGTAAGACTGGATCCGAGAGGATCGCAGCCGGGCGGTGCTCAGTGCTCCGGGTTCGGCCAGGAGCGGCGGCTCGATTTTCCGCGCATCCCGCCGGTCCTGGTTCTCTACTCTGCGGCTTAGCTTAGAGCTGGTGGATCCGACGGGCTTTGGAGTTTTAGCGAACATCCGCTGGGGAGAATATAGTCTAAGGAGAAATTTGAGAACACTTTAGCGTTGAGGAAGCAAACTCAAAACAAGTATATGCCGGCATGCTTTGCCGTTGCTGGAGAGATTTTCCCGAATCCCTACCTGACCAGGTCTGGGGAGTCAATCTAGGGTTTTCACCACTTTCCCTTCCTTTCCTCAGATCTAGGGAAGTTGTCCCTGAAAAAAAAAAAAAAAAAAAAAAAAAAAAGAAGAAGAAGAAGAAGAAGAAGAAGAAGAAGAAGAAGAAGAAGAAGAAGAAGAAGAAGAAGAAGAAAAAGAGTGATTTGCAATGATTCCTCAGTGACCCCCAGAACAAGGTTTCCAAATATTCGCCCCGGTTTCTAAAGATATGGACGGACTTTTACAACTTTCGCAGTAGGGGCGTTTCTTTCCACCTGAAATAAAGACCTTTCCCAAACTACTGATTTAAAACTTCAGGAAGGAATTAAAGAAGATTATTACTCAGTAGGAAAAAAGTTCCTCATCATTTGAGACTTTGGGAACTTTCTTATAAATAATAGTAACTGACTGGCTACCATTCATTATTACTTCCCCTTTTGACCAGACAGCCCCATTTTAACACACCTTAAACGATTATAATACTTAGATTTTAAAATGAGTAACTAGTTACTAGCAAAATACTCCAAAGCAGATACTTTTAAAGATCAAAAGAAGTTACATAAAAATTCTAGCAGGAGATTTTTTTTTTTCTTGTTTACCACAGGACAAAAAGGCAAAGCATTTTGACAATATTTCTACCCATATTTTTAAAGTTTTAAAGCAAATCCTGATAACCAGTGATTTCTCTCTTGTTTTTGTAATTATATAATTGCATCAAGTGATATTTTCTGCATCTCCCATTTTTGCTTGGCTGAAAATCAGATCTGTAATGCCCCACAGAGTGTTGGTAAACTTTTATAGTACTTAACACAAAAACTTCTCTCTTATGTTCCTCAAGCAGGGAACAAGGAAACTTGGGAACTGAGAAAAAAAAATATATATATATATAGATTATTGATAGATTATTATACATGATAATAAGCTATCGAAGTTGGTAGGATTATATTTAATGAAAAACAAAGCAGTAGAACTCTATGTGCTGTGTAGGAAGGCAGGGGGCAGTCTCTGATCATTGTCAGTCTTTCTCTGAGTGCAAATTCTTTTTGGTAAGATCCTCTGTCTTAGGGAAATACAGCAATCAACTCTGGTTCTCTGACATCCTCTCTGATGGGAGGAGAAAGAAACCAAAAGCCTTTTGGGTGGATTTGGAAAGCCCCTTCATATATTTTTTCTCCTTCTCAGAAAAAGAAAAAAAAAGGTATATAATGATAAAGAATCTGTGCTTATTTTTATTGCAACAAATCTTGTCTATTTAATTTTATATGACACTGTCCAAGTAACCAAATAAATATTCTGTGTGGCTTTTAGTAATTACACATATATCTTAATAAACAACAAAATATGCATATAAGTTGGAGTAGGGACTAATGATGCTAATAGCTTCAAGGAGAAAAAGGTAGGAGCTACTTTGATGTCAGCTCTTTAGAGAGATGTGTTTTTGCTATCTTGGAGCACATTTATGTTATGATGAATGCATTTTATATTACAGGAATGCATTTCACTCTTCCTGTTTAGGGTGAGAAAGATTGCAGTTAGGATCTTTTGTTTAAATTAAGCTAAGATTGAAAGGCCAGAGTAATAGGGATTTCTCCTTTAGCCCTAGCTCAAGCATACTAGGTTCCTGATGCCTACTGTTCTTGTTTACCTGTACATCCTGTTTTGACTTTCAGACCATTTTGATCTCCACTTTACATCCCTATACTAATTACACATTTTACCATGCAACCAAACATTTGATTCTTTGAGAGTTACCTATAAAGTAACGAGCTTCTTTTCCTGCACTGTAAACCAATGCTGTTACATTATTTCAAAGTATGCAATAGTATATTGTTATCTTTTACCTTCCTTCCTTTTTTCCTTCCCTCCTTCCTTCGTTTCTTCCTCCTCCCCTGGGGTTCCTTTCTCCCTCTCTCCTTCCCTCCCTTCCTCTCTCCCTCCCTCACTTAAAGTGTAAGTATCTCTGGAGCAAACATTTAATCATTTATTTTTCTTCTTCTCTCTCCTGATACTGGGCATAAAGAATATAAACAACGATAACTAGATAACTATTAATTATTCATCCAAAAATGTTTAGAATGAAAGGTTCAGAATGGCAGAGCTGCTAAAGCTTGAATTTCTTAATGACCTGAATACAAATATAGAAAGGATTTTTCAAACTGACCCATCGTGCAAGGAGATCATGACAGTTTGAATTGAACAAGATAAAAATTAATATCTACATATGTGAGATGCTGGATTTGGGTGCACCAATTTAGGTTATGTAAGCTGGAAACATTTATTTGACAAATACTTATGGACTTTAGTTGGTATCAGGATCAACAAGTCCTCAATGTGATATGGTTGCTGGGAAACCTAATTTTATCTTGGGCTTGTGCAACTTTCATAGAAAGAGTCAGGATAAAATCCTGCTCTATTTGATGTTTCTAGGCACATTAAGAATGGTATCAAAGCCGGGAACAGTGGCACATGCCTGTAATCCCAGCTACCCACGTGCTGAGGAAGGAGGATTGTAATATCAAGGTCAGCCTCGGCAACTTAGTGAGATCCTGTCTCAAAATAGAAAGGACTGGGGATGTAGCTCAGTGGTAAAGCACCTCTGGGTTTAATCTCCAGTACCACACAACAACAAAACAACAAAATATAAATATAAATTTATATATTTGTATATAAACAAATATAAATATAGATTATACAAATATAAATCTCAGAAAATAGGAGTTCATTCACAAGAAGACTCAGGTGAATGGATTAAGGGTGCTAGTGTTCATGGGTGCTAGAATTATGTTATATGAAGAACTATGGGTTTGCATCCTCTAGAAGATATGACTCTTGGAATACATGCTAGCTTCACATATTTCAAGGATTTGAGGATTTCAGATATTCGAGGGATTTTCTGAGGAAAAAAAGGATTTATTTCCCTTATTATCTGGAGCAAACATTTAACCATTTATTTTCTTCTTCTCTCTCTTGATACTGGGCATAAAGAATATAAACAATGATAACTATTAATTATTCATCCAAAAATGTTTAGAATGAAAGGTTCAGAATGGCAGAGCTGCTAAAGCTTGAATTTCTTAATGACCTGAATACAATATAGAAAGGATTTTTCAAACTGACCCATCGTGCAAGGAGATGTATCCGTTCTCTTAGTGTCTAGCGTGATGCCTAACACAAATTAACCATTCAATAAATATTTATGAAAACACAAGCACAATAGACTAAAACTGGAATTAGTGGTGGAGCCCACAGTTTTTGTCTCTATAAGAGGATTTTTTTTTTTTTCATTCAGATCTGGGCAGGTTGAATGAGCTGTTCCTAGAGGTACATTGGCATGTTCAACCCATAGAGGTTAATCACTTAGTGGAGATGTTGCAATCATGTGTGAGGATAAAGGAAAAACATATGGCTAATGAAGGATATTTAATGTTCTTTCAAATCTTGCAGAATCCATAAGTGTTGGCAAGGTCTAGTTTTTTTCATTTTTTTTTTTTTTAGCTGTGGATTGAACCCAGTGGTGCTTAACCACTGAGTCACATCCTCAGCCCTTTTTATTTTTGATTTTGAAATAGGGTCTCCCTAAGTTGCTGGCTTCAAACTTGTGATCCTCCTGCCTCAGCCTCCAGATTTGCTGGCAAGATCCAGTTTAACAGACAAAGAAGATTATACTTTCTGAAAAACAAAGACACAGGAAGTTACACAGATTGGCCAGAGATTCAGGTTTGTTGTAGGAAAGGAGCAGCCTCCTACCAAGTCCACAGGACTTTTGGTGGGCTTCCTGCATTGCTAACTACTGACTTACATGGAAAATAAGCACTAGGAAGCTCATTATCATGAAAATAACAATATTGAGATATCATCATTCTTTATAAGTCTAGAATTCTATACAAAAATGATCAATTAAAAATATCAGGGTATGATTAAAAGACATAAATTTAATGGAATGTTATTACAGGAAATTCAATGAACACAAACTGAATGTTAGCTTCCAACAAAAGGAGAATTCGTTTTTTTTAATTAACTTTTGTAATGTGTGTGTATGGACTTCAGTATTCTCCAACATCTTTCCTAAGACTCTTGAGGTTTTCATAAAGACAATTTCCACTAAGAATTTGAATAGAAACAAGTTGAAGCACACCTGGAAATGTTTTGGACATCTATTTCCCTACTAACCATTTTATGTAACTTTACAAATTGGCAGGAATTTCAAGCTAACTACCATACCAAAGAAACCTTTGAACCTGACTCTGATTACACGGTTGTTTTGTGTCAGAAGTGCTGTAATTCACCAACATTTGATAAACTGGAGTGAAAATAAGTTGTTGAATATGCTCACATGAAACTTAGAAACTAGGGTTAAGAAGTTTTGAAAATATGAATCTTATCATGTATAGTCTATATAACTGAGTGACTTGCTTTTGTTTACTTAACTCTATTCTTTTATTCTTGTCCCAAGAGTTATTATTCATTATTAATTCTTTGTTGCCAGATATTTAAAAGATAGCATTTAAATTAACATATGAAACTATTTCCTGGAATTCAATAAATAATTTTATCACCACATAAAGCTGTATTACAAGTGAGGCCACTTGTTCAATAAGATGTAAAGTTAAGCTCAGTTTAGAGAGCAGTTGTTTCTTGATTTCCCTGAGGCCACAATGAACACATTGTACATTAAATAGACACATTCATAACTCCAGTACACGTGGGAGACAAGCATACATCTCAAAGGTGGCAAAGTGCTCTTTAAACTAGAATTTGTAATTCAAAGAGGAAAAAAAAGCTTGAATTTTAAAATCTTCTTTGAATATTATTAACAGTCATCTTACAGATGGGATAACAAATATAAAAGTGAATTTAGCTTATTGCAAATGTTTACAATATGGAAGCTTTTCCTTCCTAGAATATTCTCCCTGGAGAACTTTCAGTATTTTTTTAAATGTTTCCCTCCTTTGTGTATATTCATCAGACAGATATGTATATAATGAAACATAACATTTCATTGTAAGATGATACCTAACAGAAAAATCTTAAGTATAAAGTTTTAAGCAGTAATCAATTTTGCTACTGAATTCACCCAGCTATATTATTTTTTCCTTTCTTCGTATCCATACCTTCCCCAATAA
This sequence comes from Marmota monax, assembly GCF_021218885.2. NCBI lineage: Eukaryota > Metazoa > Chordata > Mammalia > Rodentia > Sciuridae > Marmota > Marmota monax. The sequence continues at coordinate 12,449,953 of NW_026694552.1, read as the reverse complement.
ATAACATAATCAACTGAGTTGAACTAATTAATTTGGATAAGTGAATAACAAACTCCATCTCCCATGTTCTTATTCATCTACATAGTAGCATACAACTTAAAAATATCTACCATATCTTAAAAATAATGTATATTGGAAGATACTAGATATAGCATGAAAGAACTAAAGCAGCTATTAGAAACACACTATTAACCTCCACCACTGTCACCAAAAACCTCACCATCTTTTGCATCATCCTCTGGAAGCTTGCCAACAGAAATTATTTAGTTGATTAATTAGCACAATCATTTACTCTATTGATGGAAACCTTGTCCTCTTTATCAGACTTTTTTTTTTTTTTTTGCAATACTAGGGATTGAACCCAGATGCCCTCTACCACTGAGCTACATCCCCAGTCCTTTTTATTTTATTTTTAAGATAGGGTCTCATTAAATTGCTTAGACTGGCCTTGAATCTGTGATACTCTGTCTCAGCCTCCTGAGTCACTGGGATTACACATATGTGCATCTGTACCTAGCTCAGACTTCCTTTCTGTCTCTTCTTATCAAATTTAGATAGAATTAGGAGCTATATTATTCCTCTATCCAAGTGACTCCCTTTTCCCCATGAAAAGAAAGGAAAAACAGAAAAATCTGTCAGTTTATCAGCTTCTGAGAGATTAATGGAAATAGAGCAAACTAAAGGATATTTTCCTACTTACCCTACTATCAATAACTGATTTACCATGCTCATTTAAAAAATGTTTCAATGAGGCTACATTGGTAAATATAAAGCAATCTGCCAAAAATTGTCTCTTTATAACAAAGAAATGAAGAATTTCTTTTCTTCTCACCAACAAATTTGAAGTGCTAAATCTCCCTATAATTCAAAGGCTAAAGCAACACAAATTCACTCAAGATAACTTGCTTTGAAAGCAAGTTATAGCAAATGTCCTCTTTCAGGACTAAAGAAAAAAAAAGCATATTCTTACCACCAAAAAAATTGTACATACTTTTTAAAACAAACATAGAAATCTTTCTGTCTCTCCAAGTGGAGCCTAGTTAGAAGCAAAAGCCTATATAGCAGTGACTAGTTGTGTGTTGTCATCTAACAGTCTTGGAGAAGAACTGTCTGAGTCAAAGCCTGTTTTCTGGCCTTTGGATTTTTTTTTTTTTTTTTTTTTTTGGTACTGGAGATTGAACCCTAGGGGTGCTTAACCACTGAGCCACATCTCTAGCCTTTTAAAAATTTTTATTTAGATACAAGTTCTCACTAAGTTGCTTAGGGCCTGGCTAAGTTGCTGAGGCTGGCTTTGAACTTGCAATCCTCCTGCGTCAGTCTCCTGAGTTACAGGTGTGTGCCACCATGTTTGGCATCCTTTGGATTTTTAAATTTACATTATTTTACTGTTTATGCATCTTCTGGACATTAGCAAGAAAATGATGGGAATCCCTTTACTAGGTGATCTTGTAGTGGACAATGATGAATGGTTACCTTGTGGAGAGAACAAAGTTGCTGGACAATATTTACCTGAGAACTCAACCTTGTCAGCCTTCCATTTGGCCAGCAATCTTCATCTACTAACATATAACACAAAAATAAGCCTTATCTTTTAAAGTGTAATACATAATAACCAAGTAAACACCAATAAATGCTAGATGGTTTAGTTCATCATTGTTGACTTTATGCGTTTTTTTACTTCATTATGACCTAAAAAAATCTTATTGTTAATATAACTTGACTGAAGTTCAGAAGAATCAAGGAAGGAAGTTAGAGATGTAGACAAGTGGCCAGCCATGATAATGTATGCCTGTAATCCCAGAAGCTCAGGAGGCTGAAACAGGAGGATTGTGATTTCAAAGCCAGCCTCAAGAAAAGTGAGACACTAAGCAACTCAATGAGACCCTGTCTCTAAATAGAATACAAAATGGGACTGGGGATGTGGCTCAGTGATCAAGTGCGCCTGAATTCAATCCCTAGTACCACCCCCCCCCCAAAAAAAAAGATGTAGACAAGTACTGATCATTATATTACTTCAAGACAAGTAACAGGGAAGCAGCACTATTGTCTGGTTTGGTTACAAAGTATAGTGGCTGGATTCATCCTGATAGGTTGAGAGCTGGCTTTCTTTCTCTCTGTCTCTTTCTTTCTTTCTAAACATTGTGATATCAAATAACATGGAATTAAAAACATTACAGCAAAACATACATCTAAAAAGGTGGTTTACCTTTCAAAGACTAGATATTTATTCCAATGGTGCTCTGGTTCATCAAATATTTCTTAATATGTCTTGAAAGTTCCTTTAAGGGCTGGGAATATAGCTCAGTAGAGTGCTTGCCTTACATGCACAAGACCCTGGGTTGGTGTCCCAGCACCACAAAAAAAAAAAAAAAAAAAAAAAAAAAAAAGAAAGAAAGAAAGAAAGAAAGAGAAAGAAAAGAAAGAAAGAAAAAAGTGCCTTCAAAACCTATGCCACATTCTTTCAAATTTGGGGGAATAGTTCCAGGTCATTGAGAATTGTATCTAGTCATAAAAATTTTATGATCCTAATATTTTGACTAATAAGTGAAAGCTTATGACTCTAAAACCCACTGCAGAGACCAAAAAAAAAAAGTGTCTTGTTTATGTAATTTCTTGAGAGTGACAATTTATCCCAGAGTAGCCAAGAGTTTTCTTCTGTTTGTTCTAACCCTTTATTGTCTGCTCTAGTGAAAACTCAAAATGTAAATTTCCCTGGAAGCTTGTATTAAACAACAATGACCTTGAGGGCAGTACTTCAAAAGTTAAAGCAAGAGCTATAATATATCCACAGGAACATATATCATGAATCTGATTAATACCTGTATTAAAATAATAAAACTGGAATGGGTATAGTCCACCTCCCCACCCTCTTCCAGAGGAATGAACTAAGGATCTAGGTTAGAACTTCTGAGCTCTACTCGACATTCAGTTACATGCTGTGTAATATAAAATATTTATAAGTTCACAGTGTAACCATGGCTAGAAATCTTTCAAATTTGAAGGTTTAAAATACTATGTTGATGCATATGGTTTGGAAATATGTAAAAGACCCAATAATATGTGTATAATGTTTTATAAGCTAATGAGTAAATTTAATTAAGATAGCTTTGCTCTACAAAATATGTTCACTAAGTGATTTAGTTACCAAATACCAAATTAATACACAGACTGACCTACAGTTTTGATCTTGACCATGTTGGTTTGTCTGCTGATTGCATTTAGAGTGGGAAAGAGGCTTAAAGTACAATATTGGATTTATTAAAGAGGTATTTTCTCTGAAAAAATTCATCTCTGCATTATTGAAGATAGTATACAACAATTCAATCATCTCTACTCTTAACAATTTTTAAGTGCTTCACTTTTTACTTTGTTGCAATGTCTGAGTTCCAAGTGCTTATCTAATGATGAATATGGAGAGACAATTGGATCAAGTACCAGATTGCAATGCAAATCAAAGTTGATTTAGTTTTATTATAGATGAAATGCAATCTATTACTTTTTTTAAGGACCATGAATTTTAAAAGTCATTAAAATGAAGAATATATCATTGAATAACTTTTCCTTATTTTCTTTGACAGTTGTATGAATGACTGCAGGTGTAGACCTTAACTTTCCTAACTTCCATGTTTGTTGCTAACCAGGAACTGGATTTTAAAAAATAGAAATGGGACCTTGCTAGAGTCTTCTCATTTTTGTAGGTGTTTACTGATACAAACTTCCCTTTTAGTACTACTTTTGCTGTGTAACACAGGTTCTGGTATGTTCTGTTTGTTTTTGTTTGTCTGGAGGTATTTTCTAATTTCTCTTTTGATTTCTTCCTTGACTAAATGGTTGTTCAAGAGTGGTTTGTTTAACTTATACCTATTTGAATTTTCCGACTTTTTTCTTTTGCTAACAAGAACTTCCATGCTAGAGTTGTTAGACTTGACAACTTTTTCCTGAGTAGAGTTCATTAAGTGACCTCAGTTGCTTTTCATCTACAAGTGGTTATAGACTTATATATCTCTGTGTCCCTTGAAGTCAACATTAAACCAGTGATAGCAGCAATGACTTGTTTTGTGTTCCATTCATTAGTGCATAAAACACAATTTTTTTCAAAATTTAATATTGAATGCTATTGGAAAAATGTATTTTGGGGACTTTACAGTCATTCCCTATGACAACCCAATCTTATGTTGACATTTTGTTTTTATACAAAGAGTCTAAGGAAGTCTGGCATTCTGGAAAGAATGGATTTACTTAAGGCATCTCTTACAAGAGTTAGAAATTTAGTGTCTGAATTTCCCTAATATGAGTGAGAACTATAAAATATCATAAAAATTCTCAACTATAGAATATTTACCATAAAATAATTATAGAACATGCATGTGGCAGTTTACCCTACCAAATCTAAAAACTTGATATTCCTAATATCCCCATAATAAGCTTTCCATCTAACAACCAGGGCAAAGGCCAAAATTTGAACAAATTTGATGGTGAATCAATCAAATATTAAACATAAAAAAACTTCAGATGAACCACTGTAGGAATTTAAGGAAGGTAAATTTCTATATCTACACAGTGCCAATCATATTCCACTTATTGCCTCTAAGAAGGAGGAGAAAAATTCAATTCTTTTGCTGTATTTTCGTTAGAAAGTGTGGGACTGTACATATCATCATAAGCTGAGATTGATTTCGGGAAGTAGAAATTGCAATTTAAATTCACAATGGTTTCTCTTGATGTGGTCTTCCATCCATTTACTGTTCACATTTTTAAAATTTATGGCCTCTCTTCTGCATTGTCCTTTAAAGGTAATTTATGCATTTTTCACCTAGCTTCAGATTTAAACTTAGAAAGAAGAAGGTAAACAATAAGAGCTCTGGAGACCACCTAGGGCAATGTTAATTCTTTTTTTTTTTTTTTTTTTTTGGTCCTGGAGATTGAACCCAGGGACGCTTAACCACTGAGCCACATCCCCAGCCACTTTTTCTATTTTATTTAGAGGCAGCGTCTCAGTGAGTTGCTTAGGGCCTCACTAAATTGCTGAGGCTGGCTTTGAATTCGTGATTCTCCTGCTTCAGCCTCCGGAGATGCTGGGATTCCAGGCGTGGGCCACCGAGCTTGGCTATTAATTTACTCTTAGTTAATAAAAGTTTGGATCACTAGAGTTCATCATTTCCTCCTGTTTCTTCTCTCTTCGGCAATCCTTCTGCCTTTCAAAATGGTAACTGGGAAGTAAAATGAAGGAGCAAACCCTTTTGTTTTATGTAATTTAATAGATATTAACAATCAGACCTTGGTTATTTGTAATTCAGCTAGATTTTACTTAGGAAAAAGGCCTACATGGAAAATGTCTTTAATGTGCTTGAAAAAAATCTTTTAATATTATCCTTTGTCTTTAAGTTTACAAATACAGGTGATGATTCTTTATTTTTTTGCACTACAGGGATTCAATAGGAGTTTTTTTCCTATTACTCTCAAGTTTGGCTTCTAATTTTTTAATGGCAGCTTTCTTGAAATATAATTTCAAATCATAAATTCACCCCTTTAACATGCATAATTCAGTGTTTTAAATATATTTACAAAGTTGTGCAATCATTACAACCATCCAAAGTGCAACTTATGATAATTAGTTTGATTGTGGTAATCACTTAACAATGTGTATGTATATCAAAATATCATATTCTACACCTTGAATATACACATTTTTATATGTCAATTATACCTCTTAAAGCTGAAAAAATAAGCTAAAATTAAATTTAAACTCAATTAAATATTTAAGAAAAAATGTAATGCAACTTATAGGAGACATGAATTTTAGGAGCTTTTATAATGTTAGTAGCGTATTTTGGTAATAGCTTCTCTGTTAGAATGATGGTTATATTTAAATATTGAGGTATAATTAGCAATATTATATTCCTAAATTATTGAGCAGTATCTAAAATGTTTCAAATCTGGAGAGCCAGAGTGGGCTTCTAAGATATTAAAATTTAGTACAGCCTTTAACAATATCCCATTGTTGCATTACTTATCCTTTGGTGCATAGAAATATAATATGCATTGAATGATGCATAAGAATTTGGAGCATTCAATAGCTCAAATGCTCTATCAAATATATTGTGAGCTGTTGCTTTAATCAGTAATTTGCATCTAGTCCCACTGGTGATTTTTCATCTCTATCTATTTCTTCTGGAATAATACTGAGTGAATTTCATCATTACCATCTTGGTAGACTGAATAGAAGCAGTAGATTTAAGCTGCCAATACTTAATAAGTGTCACAGAGCTGGAGGTTAGTTTAGAAAGGGATTCAAAGATGCTGTTAATCATTACTCCTTTCATAGTAGTCCATACTGTGAGCTGTGGTAGTTTGGTCACTTCTCAGTGTGATTTAGAATTCAAAATCTTTTTCCCAGTTGACACCCAGAAACATTCTCTGAAGGGAAGAATGTTGGCAGATATATTTGGATGTGGTAGAAAACATTACATTTGTAGCTAGGTATTTGCATATGGGTTGCTGTGGGGATATTTCAGATGCATGGACCAGTGTACTTAAGAAAACTGCACTCATAATGGAATAGTAGAAAAGGTAGTACTAAATAAGCAAGAAAACTAAACTAATTAGGGAATAGTGTAATTGATGAAATGTTAATGAAACTATCATATTTTATAATAATTTTAAAAGACCTGAAACTTGGAATCTATTAGAAGAAAATTTAGGAGAAACAATTCAAGATATGGGCAATGATTTCCTGGATATGACTCCAATAGCTCAGGAAACACAAACACGAATTGACAAATAGGATCAACACAAATCAAAAAGCTTCTGCACAGCTAAAGAAACAATCAGCAGAGTGAGGAGTCAACATGCAGAACAGGAGAAAATCTTTCCCAGCTATTCATTTGACAGAGGGTTAATTGCCAGAATATCTAAAGAACTTAAAAAGCTTAACTACAAAAACAAACTGATCAAAATAAATAAACTGAGTAGAAACTTCTGAATAATTATCAGTGAATATGAAAAAAAAAATGATCAACATCTTTAGCCATCAGGGAAATGCAAATCCAAACTACAGAGAGCTGGGTGTGGCAGAGAATCACAAGTTCAAGGTCAGCCTCAGCAACTTAAGAAGGCCCTGTCTCAAATTAAAAAAAAAAAAAAAAGGACTGGGGATGTAGTTCAGTTGTAAACACCCCTGAGTTTAATCCCTAGGACTAAAACAAAACAACAACAACAAAAAACAAACAAAAAAGCCAAAAACAAACAAAGGAACTACTTTGAGATTCCATCTCACTGCAGTTAGAATGGCTCTTAGAAAAACAAACAAAAACCTTCTAAAATTAATAAATGCTAGTGAAGATGGGGAGAAAAGGGAATCCTTACACACTGCTGGTGGGAGTATAAATTGGTATAGCCACTATGGAAAACAGTATGGAGGTTTTAAAAAAATCTTAAAATAGGATTACCATATGATCCAGCTATCCCACTCCTGGGTATACATCCAAAGGAAATGAAACCAGCTTACAAAAGAGACATCTGCATACCCATAATTATTGCAGCCCTATTCACAGTAGCCAAGATATGGAATCAGTCTAGGTGCCTATCAACAAATGAATGGATAAAGAAAATATGGTATATATACACAATGAAATATTATTCAGTTATAAATGAATGAAATCTTGTTATTTGCAGGAAAATGGATGGAACTGGAAGATACTATGCTGAGTATAAAAAGTAGGACACCAAAATACATCTATTAGATGTTTTTGGTCACATGAGGAAACCAAGAAAATAAGATTACCAAAAAGTTGAAGAGGGACTATTAAGAAGTGGTATATGGGGATGTAGGGGAGAGACGGAAGAGTGAGAGGGGGTAGAAGAGAGGATGGGCATGATCAATGCATGCTATATACATGTATGGAAATGTCACAAACAAGTTCATTAATTTGTGCAATTAATACAGATACATGTTAGAAAATAAAAGTCAAATGCTAAACAATTAAAAAATTTTAATAATTTGGTATTATTTGCTAAGGCATTTGACATGTATTATTAAAATTTAAGCATCATTAGTCTCTACATTATTAATATCTCCCTGTTATGAGTGAGGAAACCAAAGATTAATTTGTGACTTGATTAAGATCATTATAGAACCAGAATTATAACCCAGATCTATTTAACAGAGGTATTGGGATTCTTAGACACTTTTAAAGCAATTTGACCTTGATAGAGGTCAGTCAGTGAGACTTGAAATGTGGAATTATGTGAAGGTCTAGAGGTAGTTACCATGGTCATGTGTGTATTTGGTGGATGTTTTTCAGTTTTGTTTTTTACTCCCCTCTACAGCTCAATATGGAAGAAATAAAAAGTTCATATAGCAAATAAGTTCATGCACATAATTTAAAAGATATTGGTAGCATATGCCTTTGGATTCCACATGGCCTTTCAGTTCATGGAACATTTTCATGAGAAACATTTTTAGTCTGTGCATTATCTGCGCTAGAGTTCAGCATACTTCAAAACTGTAAAAGTTACCTAAATTTGAAAATAAACAATGACTTTCTTTGAAATAGGCATCCATAAGATTTATGTGTCCCTGTTCATTCCTTTTGGACTGACTCTAGGCAAAAGGTTGAAAGTAGCCAAATTTAGCTAACAATGACCAGACACCTCTGTTAGGTTCTGAAAATAGAGAATATTTTATTTTAAACTCAATTAGTCAGAGCTACCAGGAGGGGATAAGTGATATTAAACTCAAGAAATCTTTTTCTCCTTCATTTCTATCTTCATTTATTGCCTGTCCCTGAAATCAGCGGGTGTTGGGATGAGCAAACACAAGCAAAGACAAATTCTAGGATTGTAAAAGTCAATCATATTAACTCTTAGGAATTCTATAAAATTATTGTAATTTAGTATTTCATTTAAAATGCACATAAAGTATATGAATACACCACAGTGAATCTCAACATCATGTACATCCACAACACTGGGATCCTAATTAGAATAAAATATATTCCATATTTGTAAAAATATATCAAAATAGATTCTATTGTCATATATAACTAAAATGAAAAAATAAAAGTTAAAGAAAATAATACAATGTACAGAAAGGCCAGGCATGGTGATGCACTCCTATAATCCCAGTGACTTGGGAGACAGGTTGAGACAGAAGGATTGCAAATTCAAGGCCAGCTTCAGCAAATCAACAAGGCAATTAGGCAACTTAGTGAGACCTTGTCTTAAATAAATAAATAAATAAATAAATAGAGCTGGGTATGTGGCCCAGTGGTAATGCATTCCTGGGCTAAAATCCCCAGTACCAAAAAAATAAAAAAATACAAATAAATTTTATAGTTGAATATAATTTCAGAGATTTTGAAGATTGTGGGTGGTTAACATTTGTAAGGAGAAATGCAAATAGTGATTTATTTTCATTTTTTACTACTACTCATTTTTGGAAGATCTGTATGGATTAAAATACTTTCACATAGTTTGTCCAAACATATTTAATCATGTTAGAATTCTTAGAATATTATTTCAAGGACAGTAAATTGAGCCTTTAATGTTGAAAATTCGGAACACTGTTTTATCACACTTCCATGCAGTTGGAAAAATATCATGATGAATCTAGTTTATGTTTGCCTACTTTAAATTCATAAATATTGCCAGGTTGGTAATTCAGTTAAAATCTAAAGTGTGTGTTCAACAATATTAAATTTGTTGATGTTGTTATTAGCATTAAACAGCTCTTCTCCATTTCCACTAGGCTAAGACCAGAAAGAAGGAACTAAATTTGAAGCATGAAGGATACAGGCTTGGGTGGCAAAATCTTCCTGTCAGCCTAGTGAGATTCTCATACTTTTTTAGAAAATATATTTTTAGTTGTAGATGGACACAACACCTTTATTTTATTTGTTTATTTTTATGTGGTACCTGAGATTGAACTCAGTGCCTCATGCATGCTAGGTAAGTGCTCTACCACTAAGCACGACCCTAGCACTTGTTATCAAGGGAGTCGTTAGTCATTTATGCCAGAGATTTTAGAGAAGTCACTAGTGTTTCTGGAGATGTATTAGATTCAGGTTCTGATTCAAAACAAAAAGATGAATATAATAATTTCTGAAGGTTCTTTCACCCCTATAATTCTATGCACATTTTATTACAATAAACATCTTGCTTAATTGTAGTATGTCATCATCAGAAATGGGCAATGTTGTATTTCAGGACAGCATGAATTAACTTACACAGCCATTTGAATACAACAGTGAGTAATTGAAAAGCCACATTGAGGAAGGAATATTAAACTCCAGATCTATAATTCCAACTTCCTAGTGGACACTTTTTAAAAAAATACATGCATATGTTACAGGCACCACCAAACCTCAGAAGGTCTTTTAAAAGCAAAACTATTTATAATGCTCTCAATGGGTTGTTCATCTTGAGTTGATGCTTCTTCCACCTACCCAGCTGCCTAAGAAAGAATAATGAGTCATACATGATATTATGCCATCATCTTTTCCTTCATCCTCATCTCCAATTTTCAAATTTTTGATAAATCCTATCTTAGAAATAGACCAAATAAATCCTTTCCTCTTCATCTCCAGTGTTGCTGCTGCTCTACTTCAGTTCTATTTCTCCTGTAATATTTCAGCTATAGTGTCTAAGCATCTCTCCTGGCTTCTAGCCTCACCACCTCAAGGTAATTCTCTACACTGCTTCTAAAATGACTTTTCAACTGTACACAATTTTTTGGGGGGGTGTGGTACTGGGGATTGAATTCAAGGGCACTTGATCACTGAGCCACATCCCCGGCCCTATTTTGTATTTTATTTAGAGACAGGGTCTCACTGAGTTGCTTAGTGTCTCGCAGTTACTGAGGCTGGCTTTGAACTCACAATCCTCCTGCCTCAGCCTCCCGAGCTGCTGGGATTAGAGTTGTGAGCCTGTACACATTTTTTTATGTCTCTTTGCTCCTTAAAATCTGTCCATGGGTCCATCAAGGTGAATAATATTGCATTGTATGTGTATACCACATTTCACTCATTCATCCATATGTTGATAGACACTTAAATTGCTTCCATGTTTTAGCTATTGTGAATAATACTGCTGTAAATATAGGTGTGCAGATGTCTTTTTGAGACCCTGCTTTCAATTCTTTTGGGTATATAATCAGAAATGAAATCTCTATTTTATATGGTAATTCTATTTTCAATTTTTTGAGGAACTTCCATACTGTTTTCCACAACAGCTGTCTGTTGTTGTTGGATGGAGTGTTAGTTTGTGAGATATAGTTGGCTTATGGTGTTTTTAAGTCCTTTGTTTCCTTAATTGTCTTCTGTTTGGTTGTTCTATCCATTATTGAGAGTAAGGTATTGAAATCTTAAATTATTATTGTAGAACAATCTCTGCCTTCAATTCTCTCAATATTTGCTTTGGAAACCTTGACGGCCTGTTATAAAGTACATAAATGTTTATATATCTTCTGGTTATATTGAAATTTTTATTAATATATCATGCCCTTGTCTCTTACCATTTCCTTTGATTTAAAATCTATTTGTCTTATAATTATATTGCCATCATACTCTCTTTTGGTTACTATTTGCATGCACTATATTTTTCTATCTTTTCAATTTTAGTCTATTTGTATCTTTGGGTGTAAAGTGATTTTCTTGTGGACAGCATATGGCTGGATCATGGTTTTTATTTTTTTAATCAATTCTGCCTCACCTGTCTTTTTATTGGAGAGTTTAATCCATTTACATTTAAAGTAATTACTGAGAAGTCAGAATTACTGACTTTTTCCTGTTTTCTATATGCCTCGTAGCTATTCTGTCCCTGATTTCCTGCATTACTGTCTTTTGTTTTTGATTTTTTGTAGTGAGTGAAATGTTTAAATATCTTCTCATTTCCTTTTATGTATATTGTACAAAACTCTGTTTCTTTACAACTGCATCCCCTCCTCTTACAGGAGTTGATGCTATAAAATGACATATCTATACATTATGTGGCCCCAAACATAAAATAATAGTTAATTTAAATGTATTAGTCCCTTAAATTATGTAGAAATTATGTAGAAAAGTGTGGAATTATAAGCCAATGTTACAATACTAGCTTTTAGCTAGTATTTAGTATTTTTTTGAAAATGTAATCTCATAAATCACATAGAAAACAAAAAGAATAGAAATTAACCATTGTTACAATAATAATAATGCCCATGCATTTACCTATTGAGATCTTAATTTGTTTCACATAGATTTTAGTTACTATCTAGTGCCATTTCATTTCACAGTATAGGACTTGCTTGAGCATTACTTGCAGGATATATACATTCAGTGGTAACAAACTCCCTTAGATTTTGTTTATCTGGGAAAGTCTTAATTTCTCCATTATTTTTGAAAGATAATTTTGTCATGTATAAGATTTTTATTTTATTTTATTTTTTTTCATCTGTAGACCAATCTTGCCAACTATATTTATTTTCAATTTCAGAAACATTTATAGTTTTTTTTAAATTTTTTATTGTTGGTTGTTCAAAACATTACATAGTTCTTGATATATCGTATTTCACACTTTGCTTCAAGTGGGTTATGAACTCCCATTTTTAGCCCATATACAGATTGCAGAATCACATCAATTACACATCCATGATAGGAAAGGTAGCAGAACACAAGAGACACTAGTATGGCAATATGTAAATCAATGTATACGATTTTTAGTTGAGTTTTTTAAAAATTTCTTTTAGTTCTTTAAACATAATCAGTGCATTGCTTTTTGGTCTCCAAAGTTTCTGATGAGAAATCTGCTAATAATGCTACTGAGGTTCCCTTGTATGTGACCATTTACTTCTCTTTTGCTGCTTTCAAGATTTTCTTGTCTTTCAAAAGTTTGATTCTAAAGTGTCTCAGGGTGAACCACTCAGTTCATCTTATTTGAACTTTGTTGTATTTTTTAGATGTTTTTATTCATATCTTCCACCAAATTTGGGAAGTTTCTTCAAATATTCTATTTCCTCTCCTCTTTTTTTCTCTCATTTTCTGGGACTCCCACAATACATAAGTCAGTCTGCTTGATGATGTCCCATAAATCCTTGAGTCTCTGTTCACTTTTCTGTCATCTTTTTTCATTCAGTTCCCCAGACTCAATAATTTTCATTGTCCTATCCTCAAGTTCATTGATCTGTTTTATTCTGCCTGTTCAAACCTGCCTTTGACTCCTTCCAGAGAAGTTTCATTTTGAATACTGTACTTTTGAGTTCTAGACTTTTTTTATTTGTTTCTTTTATTTATTTATTTATTTTTTTGAAAGAGAGCGAGAGCACACGCTGACCCCTTTTATTGAGGAGAAGCTATTCATTTTTTTTTTAAAGAGAGAGTGAGAGAGAGAATTTTTAATATTTTTATTTTTTAGTTATCGGCAGACACAACATCTTTGTTTGTATGTGGTGCTGAAGATCGAACCTGGGCCGCACGCATGCCAGGCGAGCGCGCTACCGCTTGAGCCACATCCCCAGCCCCTATTTGTTTCTTTTAGATTTAATGTTTCTTTAATGATATTTCCAGTTTGCTCAGGCATTATTTTCTTGACATTTTTCACATCTTTTAGTTTCTTTTTTTTTAATTTTTAGTAGTAGATGGACACTTCATTATTTATTTATTTATTTTTATGTGGTGCTGAGGATAGAACCCAGTGCCTCACATATGCTAGGCAAGTGCTCTATCACTGAGCTATAGCCCCAGCCCCATCTTTTAGTTTCTTGAGTATGTTTAAGATAGTTGTTTTAAAGCCTTTGTCTAGTAGATCTGCTATTGGGTATTTTTAAGGGACCTTTTCTACTGATTTTTTCTTTAGAATAGACCATATTTTCCCATTTCTTTGTATGATTTGTGATTTTTTAATTGAAAACTGGACATTTGAATTTAATATTGTGATAAGTTTAGAAATCTGATTCTTTCCCTTCCCTGGCATTTGCTGTTTTTTTTTGTTTTTGTTTTTGTTTTTTTAAATATTTATTTATTTTTTTAGTTCTCGGTGGACACAACATCTTTGTTTGTATGTGGTGCTGAGGATCGAACCCGGGCCGCACGCATGACAGGCGAGCGCGCTACCGCTTGAGCCACATCCCCAGCCCCGAATTTGCTGTTTTTTAAAAATTGTTGTATGCTCCCTGTATCAAGGATAAGACTGAGATATAAATTTAAAGTCTTCTCAGGTCTATTCTGAGCCTACTCCTTTTCCTGGGCATGTGTGGTCACTTTTAAATTTTACATATATATAAAGTTGCTTTATTGTCTTACACCCAAAAGGGGAAAAAGGAAAAAGTGAAGGAAGTTAAAAAGAAAAGGGTGTGCTGGCTCTTTTAGGTCCCCTTGAAGTCACTTCAACAAGAGGAAAAGTCTAGCAACATGGAAGGGAGAAGCAACAAAAAATGACTACCTTCCTTTTTGTCTACATCCATGTGATCAGAAATAACAATCAATAATCACATTCCAAATCCCTGCTATTTGGAGGACAGGGTCGTGTTGCCCACTCTGGTTCCCATAAGCTATTGTCCTTGTTCTGGGAACGTGTGCACAACTGTCTGCCATGGGATTGGGGTTGGGGGCTGAGTAGCTATTACTGTGTTGGGTTCTGAAACTGACCAAAATTAATCATAAACAATTTACCATCCAAGTCTTCCTTTAGGAGTTGCAAGCCTTCAATAGACACCCAAAGTTTCAAAATAGTTACATTTAATTCTGCAGTATAATTTTCTAGGTGAAGTGACAGTTTTCTGTGGCTTCCTTCACCATCCTCCACCAAATTCTCTCTGCATAAAATGCATTTTGACTTTGACAGTGGGAAGGGATTCTATGATCTCTGTATATTAACAAACTATATGAGATTATTTGGACCTTTTTGTAGCCATTCAGTGATAAGTCCTATGAATTTTGCTGATTTAAAACAATAACCAAATTTCATTAATGTTATTGAATCATTACATTCTGATGAATTGACTTAGCATATGCTAGATCACAGTCAGTGTTAAGTTACCAGCTACTTCAGGAGGTAGCCTGTTCTTTGGTTTATACTTTTGATGTTCATAAGACGTTTCCTCACATTGAGTTGACATTTCATTCAGATTCATCCTCTGAAGTTTCATGGAGTAAGTACATTCCTCCTCCTATAAGATAGTCATTTGATAATAACTATCAAATGTACCCTGATTCTTTTCTTCTGCCTAAGCATTGTAGAATTTCAGGCTGCCTCATAACATTGGTTGCCTGATTCTGGAAATACTTGTTTTTAAATGTGGTGCCAAGAATTGTATATCATACTGCAGATGTAGTCAATTTTGTGGTGGGACTGTTGGGACTCAGGATCATATTTTATATATGTGACTACAGTCAAATTCTGGATTAATAATTTGTAATTATGTAACATTTTCAGAAGAAATATTTGAACACAACCTGTTTTGTATATGGAAATGTAGGTCACTTGCACTCAGTTTTTACTTGAATTTCCTTCCCACTTTCTTGAAGAATTGTCCCTTAAATCTGAAACTAATTAATTTCCACTGTTGCAAGTTCTGACTGTTTTAATCTGCTTCATAAGCTCACTTTAAAACTCCATACCCTTTTTTTTGATGAATCTGCCCTCCCTGTTTTACCAATGTTCAACATATTTTAAAAGAGTTTGAAGTTTTCCTGCTGAGTTAGCACCTTGTAAAAACTTTCCCATCATGGTATCAACAACCTGTAAACTGTAAAGGAGTAAATAAGAAGCTTAAGATAAGCAGAGAAGAATTTAAATGTCCAATAATAGCAAGCAAAAAAGCTGTCACATAAAGAAGCATTATCAGAAGGGAATTTTGCTTTCTTAATTAAGAATGGAGTGAAAAATAGCCTATTACTTTGAAAAAAATGTCACGAGGCAGTTTAATTCTTAAGTAGAAACATTTTTAATTGAATAATTAACTTTAAAAATGTAATAACTA
This sequence comes from Marmota monax, assembly GCF_021218885.2. Taxonomy (NCBI): domain Eukaryota; kingdom Metazoa; phylum Chordata; class Mammalia; order Rodentia; family Sciuridae; genus Marmota; species Marmota monax. Next base: position 12,433,998 of record NW_026694552.1, on the reverse strand, counting down.
TGTTTGTATCCAGCACAGAAAATAGGCTATAAATATCTATATTTTTCTCTATTATTTCAATAAACTTTCTAGCAAAAATATAACCATGAAATGTTTCCTAGTTGCTAACAGGGATATTGTTTTATATAAAAACATGAACTGATAAGAAAACAAAGTAGCCCAATATTTCATTATTTGCTTTACCAAACAATTCACTGCATGCTTTCTCTTGCCTTTCATAAAATGAGAAATGAAAAACAGAAACTTCTACACTTTTTAGTTGCACATTTATTACCCCAAACAAGGAATACCTGCATGAGATTTCTATTTATTCAATAAACATCTGTTTATAATGATTATTTTTAACTCTATTTAGACTGGATACACTTCTAAATTCTGAGAATATAGTAGACAGAGAAGACAGATTTGCTGTTAATTGAAAATGTCTTTTAAAATTTTTCAGTAATGCAAGTATTAAAAGAGTAATGTCTAATTTTTATTGAAGTATGTTATTAAAAATGGCTTGCCCTATTTGTAACTTGACTTGTGCCTTTATTATTATACTTTGATTTTTTTTTCTTGTTCATTAACACATCAGTGGGGAACTGCATTTAAAGACCATGTTTTTCACACAGCACTTTTCATTATTTTCTTGGCAGTTTTGAAATGAAACATGAACTTTGCTAATGCTAAAATATCAAAACATGATAGGTTTTCCTCCAGAACATTATTGGAGGACTTTTATCTTTCTTTTTCTTTAATTGACATATGACAAATCTATTTATTACAGCCATTTTCTACTACATGGGAAAATTGTTAACCTGTGGGAGTGACAGATGATTTTGAAAATGTGTAACTTTAATTGTTACTTCTTTTGTTGAGGTATGAAGATGTCATTGTATAATGCAGATGCTTTTTGTGACATTTCAATTTTCTGTCAAAGTTTCTATGATAATCTCTTGTATCAAATAATTCCGGTTTATGAACTGCATAGGTTTAGTGTAAGTTAAAGTTTTCCATAAAAAAGTTTTTAAAATTACATTTCAACTTTTCATTGACAGGGAGTTTTCTTTTTTTAAATTTTTTATTCTAATTTGTTATATGTGACAGCAGAATGCATTACAATTCATATTACACATATAAAGCACAATTTTTAATATCTCTGGTTGTATACAAAGTATATTCACACCATTTGTATTTTTATACATGACTTAGGGTAATGATATCCATCTCATTCCACCATCTTTTTACCCACTTGCCCCCTCTCTTCTCCTTTCACCCCCCTGCCCTATCTAGAGTTCATCTATTTCTCCCATGCTCCCCCTCCCAACCCCACTATGAATCAGCCTTCTTATATCAGAGAAAACATTCGGCATTTGGATTTTTGGGATTGGCTAATTTCACTTAGCATGGTATTCTCCAACTCCATCCATTTACCTGCAAATGCCATGATTATATTCTCTTTTATTGCTGAGTAATATTCCATTGTGTATATATACCACATTTTCTTTATCCATTCATCTGCTGAAGGGCATCTAAGTTGGTTCCACAGTTTAGCTATTGTGAATTGTGCTGTGTTCCTGTAGTGCGCTGTTTTTAAGTCCTTTGGGTATAGACCGAGGAGTGGGATAGCTGGGTCAAATGGTGGTTCCATTCCCAGTATTCCAAGGAATCTCCATACTGCTTTCCATATTGGCTGCATTATTTTGCAGTCCCACCAGCGATATATGAGTGTGCCTTTTCCCCACATCCTCACCAACACTATTGTGGTTTGTATTCTTAATAGCTGCCATTCTGACTGGAGTGAGATGAAATCTTAGAGTAGTTTTGATTTGCATTTCTCTAATAGCTAGAGATGTTGAACATTTTTTAATATTTGTGTTCATTGATTGTATATCACCTTCTGAGAAGTGTCTGTTCACTTCCTTGGCCCATTTATTGATTGGGTTATTTGTTATTTTGATGTTTAGCTTTTTGAGTTCTATATATACCCTAGAGATTAGTGCGAGTGGTAAAAATTTGCTCCCAAGCTGTGGGCTCTCTATTCACCTCACTGATTGTTTCTTTTGCTGAGAAGAAGCTTTTTAGTTTGAATCCATCTCATTTATTAATTATTGATTTTAATTCTTGCACTATAGGAGTCTTATTAAGTAAGTAGGGGCCTAATCTGTTGTGATGGAGATTTGGGCCTACTTTTTTTTCTGTTTAACATAGTTCTTGTAACACTGGCCAGAGCAATCAAACTGACGAAATAAATTAAAGGGATACAGATAGGATAGAAGAACTTAAATTAGCACTATTTGGGATATGATTCTATACCTAGAAGATCCAAAAAATTCCAGAAACTTCTAGAACTAGTAAATGAATTTATCAAAGTAGCAGAATACAAAATAAACTCCCATAAATAAAAAGCATTTCTGTATAATAGTGACAAACCTTCTGAAAGGGAAACGAGGCCATTTACAATAGCCTCAAAAAAAAAAAAACTTGGGAATCAACCTAACAAAAGAGGTGAAAGACATCTACAATGAAAACCACAGAACACTAAATAAAGAAATTAAAGGAGGCCTTAGAAGATGGAAAGATATTCCTTGTTCTTTGATAGGCAGATTTAATATTGTCAAAATGACCATACTACCAAAAGCCTTATACAGATTTAATTCCAATTAAAATTAATTGCATTCCAATCAGAATCCCAATGACATTCCTCGTAGAAATAGAAAAAGCAGTCATGAAATTCATCTGGAAAAATAAGAGACTCAAAATAGCTAAAGCAATCCTTAGTAAGAAGAGTGAAGCAGGTGGCATCACTATACCAGACCTTAAACTATACTACAGAGCAATAGTAACAAAAACTGCATGGTGTTGACAGCAAAATAGACTGGTGGACCAATGGTACAGAATAGAGGACACAGAGACTAACCCACATAATTACAGTTATCTCATATTAGATAGAGGCACCAAAAACGTACATTGGAGAAAAGATAGCCTCTTCAAAAATTGGTCCTGGGAAAACTGGAAATTCATATGCAACAAAATGAAATTAAACTCTTATCTCTCACCATGCACAAAACTCAACTTGAAGTGGATTAAGGACTTAGGAATTAAACCATAGACCCTGCATTTGACAGGGTTTTTTTTTTTTGTGTGTGTGTGTGTGTGCTCATTTTCCCCCAAATATTTACAAGGTTTATTCCACCTATTTATAAGATCAAAACATTATTCTAATAATTTTCTTTGAGACAATAAATGTGGTCTTGATTTACTCATTTTTATAAGTTTGTGTATACTTTATAATTGGGTGAAGGCTGGCAATTAAGACCACATACACAAATCAAGAAATACTAATTTCTACAGATGCATATATTGAAAATGAAACTTCTAATCAGGCATGGTGGTGCATGCCTGTAATCCTGGAAGCTTGGGAGGCTGAGGCAAGAGGATCAAGAGTTTAAATCCAGCCTCAGCAACATAGCAAGGCCCTGAGCAAGTCAGCAAGACCCTGTCCCAAAATAAAATATAAAAAAGGGCTCGGCATGTGGCTCAGTGGTTAAGTTCTTCTGAGTTCAATCCTGATTAAAAATTAAAAAAAAAAAAGAAAAGAAAATGAATCTTCTGTATTTTGTTTTTCAATCACTCCATCTTTTACTGCTTCTCTCAAATCTCCACCCTTCTCTATACACATGTTGAAAGCTATGATTTTGGTCATTCTCAAATGTGAAATTGTTCACATTTCCAGATTCTACTCTCTTTAATACATAATGGATAATATTCTTAGCATAAAGTGAATTTACTGATAATAATTTAAAAATGCTTAAATGGTCCAGTAAACTTTTAAGGTACTGTTAAATGCAAATAATTCCTGGTAATAAATAATTTTTATGCAGTAAGAGCTAATAATTTTAGAGAAGTGGGCTCTAGATACCTAAGAGAACAGTACTTCTTCTAACAAGATCCAAAATAACTTTATTGTAAATTAACCAGAATATTCATTTTTTTTTCTATTTCAGAAGAATAAATTTAAATAAAGTAAAAATGGGATTTTTTTTTGCTGAATATTTTGGAGTCAATATTCAATTGCACATTATTTAAACTTGTACAATCATATAAACCTACCATTAATTATCAATTCAGCTTATATCTATGAAGCCAAAACACAGAGCTAGATCTTATCCTGAGTGGTTTCCAAATGTTTGATATAGGTAATGAGAATAGTAGGCTTAACTTCTTTATAGATTAGAAAAGCTTTAAGATATAATCTGAAATATGGGTATTAGTTTCCAGTAGATAAAGGGAGAAAGGGAAGGCATTTCAGTGAATTATAATGCTCTAAACAGAGTCCGATTGACCAAAATTCAGTGTGGGTTTGGTTGGAGCAAAATATTCTTTGAGTGAGAAACAGCTGTTTAGATACATAAATCAGGTAGCCCTTCAGAAAAATGAATAGTATAGCGCTGAATATAATGAATTTGAGGTGAAGAGTTAATACAGATGGACCAGCCAATTAGAATATGCTGTGTTTGTTCTAGCAACACTTGACAATGTCTGGGAACTTGGTGGTAAGCAGCAATGGAAATTTGAAGAATGGCTTGGGATTGATCATGACTTGAAATCTGGTCCTGGAAACCAAGGGAGGAAAAAAACCCCACAGAGATATTCAGTATTTGCCATCTAAGTGATTTTTGTACTATGCTTTTGAGAGGCTGCATGACAGAGTAGTTAAGAATATGGACTCTGGTGGCTGGGGTGTGGCTCAGCGGTAAAGCTCAGTGGTGTGAGGCACTGGGTTCAATCCTCAGCACCACATAAAAGTAAATAAACAAAAGAAAGATACTGTGTCCATGTACCACTAAAAAAATATTTAAAAAATATGGACTCTGAATTTAAGGTCTTTGAGTTCAATCACTTACTGCCTCAGTATCCTCAACTGTGAAGTGTAGTTCATAGTATGGTCTATCTTATAAAGTCCTTGTGAAGATTAATTTGGTTACTTTGTATTATGTTCTTAGAAGGGAATCTTGGTATAAAAGGAGTGACTGTCAAAGTTAATGAATCACTGACAGAAATCAGAAAGTCATGCAAGACCCTCAACCATGTACTCGCTCAGTGGGAATGTGAACTAGCATATTTTAAAAAGCTTTATAGCTATAAGGTCCACAGAAAACACGTTTTTTATTCAACTGCATATTAAACAGAGCACCCGACTTTCATCCAGTAAAATTTATTTGACTTGATCCATAAATCACATTTCCTATTACACCATTAAGTGTCCCTGCACTGCACTGAAGAGTAGCTGTAGGTGTTATCTTCATGAGTGAAGGACAACTCAACAAAAAGGACTCCAAGGCAATGTGCCATGTTCTGAATTGGGCTTGGCATATATGACTGTAGGAAGGCAATTTTCTTCAGTTTATGTGAGGCCTGTTGATATGATTGCAGTTTATTTGCCTGCAGAGTAAATTTACATTGCCAAAAGATAAGTTTGACACTTTCATTTGTACTGACACAGCCAGTGAATATACAATTTTTTTGTTCTGCCTCACCTAGTCTCCTTGATGCAAAGTCGCTCAGTGAAGATTTTTTTTTCTCAACCAATTTTCTATCTGAAAACAAACATCCACTGGGCCGGTGGGAGTTTTCCTACCCTAACAACAGATTTAGACCCGCTGGGTTTTCACAATGTGGCATGCTTTGCAAGGAAGTTGGTATAAATTAGGAAAAAAATCAGGGGCTGCCCAAATAGCCATGACTTCCAGTCTGGATACCAGAGTGATTGCTGTTGAAGATTTTTGAACATTCAATGCACCAATAATTCATTTCACATGTGAAGGCAAAAAGTACATAGAAGAACTGTTTCAAAAATATGGGCCGAGACCAGTTTTTCACAGTGTTGTTACAACTCAAAATTTTTATTTTCTCTTCTCCTGCTCCCATATGTTAGAACAAGATTCAGAAGATATTAGGTCCAAACTTGACCTTCAAAAACCTGAATCTTTCATTTAGAAAATCATGGAGCTACAAATGAATGTAAACAGCCAGGTGAGGTGGCTCATGCCTATAATCCCAGAGGCTCGGGAGGCTGAGACAGGAGGATCTCTGTCTCTAAATAAAATACAAAATAGGACTGGGAACGTGGCTCAATGGTCAAGTGCCCCTGAGTTCAATCCTCAGTACATCCCCCCCCCCAAAAAAAAGAAGCCAACACTACCTTCTGAATTACAGAATCCTCAAGACCCTAGCTTTATTCAATGTATATCTTCCTTTCTTATCATATCAGAGAGTCTTTTTCAACCTTTCATGATGGATACAAGTTAATTGAAAGTGTCTTAGAAAACTTACACATCCATACAGAAACATAACTTGCCAAGCTTTGAGTAATAACTAGTGACAGCCATTGTAGCAAATTAGATTTATTCTAAGAGACTACTACTCAAGATAGGATACTCCTTACAAGACTGAGGCAATGCTAGGCTAGTGTTTCCATTTCAGATCATATCTTTCCTCAACTTTGCTTAATCTATGAAAACAATTATGCAGCCTAGTTCATTAAAACCCCTGTGTTCTTGCGGATATAGGGATTTTGTGGTGGTGTTAATTACTGGCATCCTTAATAAATATTCTATTTATAATTTTAAATATAAATTTACAGGAAGAAGCTATTAAAGTAATGGGGGGCTTTATAAATGCTTACTTAAAAGGATTTTTTTGTTTTTGTTTTAATTATTTATACATGAGAGTAGAATGCATTTTGACACATCATTCAAAAATGGAGTATAACTTCTCATTTTTCTGGTTTTACATGAATGTGGAATTACACTGGTTGTATAATCATATATGCACATAGGGTAATAATATCTGATTCATTTTACTATCCTTCTTACTCTCATACCCTCTCCCCTCCCTTTACTCCCCTCTGCCTAATCTGAAGTACCTCTATTATTCACTTGCTTCCTGCTATTGTGAATTAGCATCCGCATATCAGATAAAACATTCAGCCTTTACTCATTCACAATAGCTAAACCATGGAACCAACCTAGATGCCCTTCAACAGATTAATGGATAAAGAAAATATGGTATATATACACAATGGAATATTACTCAGTCTTAAAGAAGAATGAAATTATGGCATTTGCTGATAAATGGATGCAGCTGGAGAAAATAATGCTAAGCAAAATAAAAGTAACTTTTTAAGGTGCTGTGGCTGTGGCTCAGCAGAAACACACTTGCCTGGCATGTGTGAGGCACTGGGTTCAATTCTCAGCACACATGTTAAATAAATGAAATAAAGGCCTATCACAACTAAAAAGTATATTTTTAAAAAAGAAACTTTATAAGACACTCCAGCCACTTCCATTACAACATCAATGCCCTGATAGAGATGGAATGCCTGACTATGGAACAATACTTTGTAATGATTAAATATGCACATGGAGCTTTCCACCATTAAAAAAGATGATAGCCAATCCCTTAACCTGTGAAGTGAGGTATATGTTTCAGTCCTCCATCAAACGGAAGTGGAATATACAGGATCACACTCAAACTGATCCTTAAGTCACAAGCAATTTGCAGGAACATGATGCACTGACTTCAGCAGCACTCCTCCTGGCTGCCAGTTTCCCCTCAGTCAATTTCTGTGCCTTCATGAGATCATTATGATCATTGGCTTAGGAGAAGAAAACTCAAGCTTGATTTACAGAAAGCCCTGCACAATATGCTATCACAAGGCAGAAGAGGATTTGCTATCAAAATGCAGCAGTGGATTATATTGTTCATTAGAACCTCACTCCTGGAGTATTGCTAAAGGGCTATGGGAAAAGGACCATCTTCTAAGTCAGGAGATCTCTAAGCATGTGTCCGGATGTCCTGATGGGCAAAATGGCATGAAGAATACATCTATACTAATTCATAGACAGCAACTATGGTCCATGATCAAGGACTTGACAGGAGCCAGTGTAGAGGACTGATAACAAGAGGTTTGGGGAAGAGGAATTTGGATGGACCTTTTAAAATGATATCAAATACATATTTGTGTCTTGTGTGAATCCTCATCAAAAGTCACTTACTGAAGAGGAGGATTTCAATAATGAGGTAGATAAAATATACCATGTAGTGGATGTTGGTTAACTTTTATCTTCAGCTACTCCAGGAGTTATTTAAAATGACTAAAACAAGGATAGGGATCATGCATGTGCTCAGTTATGTCGATTTTTCCCTCTCCAAGATATTTCTGGCTATCGTAACTATTGAGTCCACAGTCAACCAATAGCAATAACTAATCCTGTGTCCCCTCCATATCTTGGAGATTCTGTTGGCTACCATCCATCATTGTGGGGAGAATTTGTAGACAGAGTTCTCTTCATTAGAATAGAAAGATATTTTGGTATGGATTTTCCTTTATCACCACCATGCTTCTGCCAGCATCACTGTCCACGAAATTATTATGTATGTCCAGGTCACCATCACAATTTGCCATGTAGCATTGCTTCCAAAAGAGGAATGACTTTATGGTGAGAGCATAGATACCAGTGAGCTGACATTCCCAGAATTCCCTCCTGTATCCCATCACTCAAAAAATTATTCCCAAGCCTCTATCGTAATCCTATACTTTCCAATTTCCTATCTTTTCTTGTTTCAGCATGTGGAGTCCTATTTGCCTTCACTGTCATCATTTCTTGTCAAATTTCTCTGTCTTTTGAGGTCAACCCCAAGCACAGAACTTATTCCTTTGAGCTCTTTTGGAACTTTGCCCTATCTCTTTGGATACTTCATTTAATCCATATTTTGTTATCATTTGCATACCTGTCTCCTTGCCTTTCTAAATTGCAAGCATCACATGAGCAGGAATCACTTCTTACCCTTCCTTGCATCCATCATGATACCTGGACCCTGTAGGTGCTTGCTCAATGAGTATTTATTAAATGGAAGTATATTTATCAGAGAAGAGCTTTTGTAACAATACATAGATGAGTAAGAAGAGAAATAAATTACCTTGTGTAATATTTCTTTCAATAAGTATTTATTATATCAATATACTTGTTCAAGAATCTGGAATAGAGAGTAATCCTTTCTTGTTTATTCCCCAAAAGTTGCAAGGAGGAATGAAAATGTGGTAATAGAAGAATTTCTCTGCTGAATGACTAAGATTCTCCACACACAAGAGAAAATATGTGCAGAAATGAAGAATGATTTTTCCCAAGCTACAGTAACATGCTGTAGAGTTGAAAAGACACATTTTATTCCAAATTTATGTCAAATTTTCAAATGTGTGTTTATCCAGAAAATATATTTCTATTTCTTTGTTTATATGAGAGAATTTTTACTATAGATGAATAGAAAAATATACAGATTTTATTTGTAAGTAATTCTAGAGCAAGAAGGAATTTTGTTTGTGTTTCTATTATGTAGGGGAGAAAACTGAGGATGAAATATAGAATAAATGAGCACTTGATATTCTGGGGTTTGATTTCTGATATCTTAATGGCTTATTGTGTGTGTGTGTGTGTGTGTGTGTGAACCACCCAGGGATTTTGGTGAAAGTAAGTAAATTTAGGGGTAAATATTTTCACTGTTGAATTGAATGCAGATGTAAAGTAGAAGGCTTTTACTCTCAGAACTTAGTAAACAATTAAAAGAATTTAAGCTATCTAGAGAACATACCATAGACTCAAATAGTATACATTACAGTGACAGCTTTCTTTAAATTTGTCAAAATTCACTAGTGATGCTTTATTTGCTTTCTAGAATATCTGAAAGTAAACCAATTCAGTTACAATGAAATTTGTCCAAGCAAAATACAACTTGAGTTTAGTAGAAAGCTGATCATCTCTAAAAATATAAGAATGAATATTACATATTATTTGATGAATGGGGAAAGATGAATCATGCTCAATTATATCATAGACACATTTGAGCTGAATGGCCTATGGAAAAATGTAGACATAAAGGGAGGAATCTCAACGTGCTAATGAGGAATTAGATTGGTTTAATAACATATACTGTTTCCATGGAAATTATGAAACAGAAAACTGTGATCTAAGGATAAGCACCCACATTAAGATTCATATATATTTTTTAAAATGTGGAATTTTACTTGGGCAGAAAGGCAGAAAAATTATTATTTAATTGACTTTGTTCTTAGAGCCAAAGGGGAAGCATGATCTCAAGGCAAGAATATAACTTTGTTGGCCCCCTCAGCCAAATTGGTTAGTAGATAACTTGCATGGAGTCTACTGGAGTCTAACTGGCAAAATGTGCATTTTATTTACTGGGATTACCCATTAACATCAATAGAATTCACTGGATAATTATCACTGTTATTTATTGAACGGGGCATGTCCGAATGAAAACTCATTAAGGTAAAGGTGTTTTAGGAAAAAACTGTTTGTTTCTTTTTGAGTTATCAAATTAGAAAGTCTAAGTCTGACTCAGATTTGAGAAGTAATGTTGAGAAAGCTGAGATTTAAATCACTCCCCTAAAAGTTATCTAGGAATTTACTATTAATTTTTTAGAAGGGTTACTTATTTGGCCATAATGCTTCATCTTAATCATTCATGCCTAGGGTGAACTTTTCTCATACACATGGTGTAATGAGAAATGGAATGAAACTTTAAAGCAATTATTTGTGTGATTTGTTACTATAAAATATATTTTCAGGGAAAGTGGAGTGTGCAGATTATTATTATCCATGTTATTGGTCTAGACAACCTGAATTTCCTTAGACTGCAGTTGGGATTTCCATCCTGGCTACCTGTAAGCTTATCTGTGGCTGTTTAATTCAATCTGTCATAAAACTAATAAAATGTCATCATGGTTTGAATTTCTACACAGTCTCTTTCATTTTTCTCCTTAATAGCATCAAATGTTGATTAAGGCCTTATAACAATGTCTTAAAGATACTAAGTAAAGGATGTAATCTCTGTACATTATCAGTGTAGTTATGGAGCAAGATAAATGTAAAAAAAAACATAACCACCATTAACAGTATGAAAATTTTCAATCAAGTAAATGTAAGAGCTATACTAATTCTGGATTCCATGGTCAATTGAAACCCTGGCCAGCTCCCTTGAAAGGAAGTAATAAGGGCAATTGAGCAAAAAATGTTGGTGAAATAAGACAAATATTTTACTGCCTCTGGAAAATAACTGACAGGGCATGTCCAAATGAAAACTGGCTACTAGTGTGTGTGTGCTTTAAATCTAAAAGAACTTTATATAATGTGCAATTTGTCTTCATTAAATACAACTCAGAACATAAACTGAACTTTGTCATTTTCTTCTTCACTCTAATCTTTTTAAATATATATTCACTTTCCTTTATCTTTATTTATTCTCACTTATTTTGTGTTTCTAGTCATTGGTATGGTTTTCTTTGTTTCTCTGTTTCTTTCTGATACTGGGGTTTAACTCAAGGCCAATTTACCACTGAGCCACATCCCCAAGCCCTCTTTATTTTTTGAGACAGGGTCTTACTAAGTTGCTGAGGGCTTCACTAAATTGCCAAAGCTGGCCTCTAATTTGTGATCCTCCTTCCTCAGCCTCTAGAGTTGCTGAGATTACAAGCATGTTTCATGATGCCCAGATTATTGATAAGTTTTCTTTGATAAGTTCAACACAAAACTTCATGATTTGCTTTCACTATTTTTCCTTATTTTTTTGCAGCTGTTTGATGCTTAAAATGCTGCTGAACTGTCTTACTGTGAATTTTATGATTTTATGCTTCAACATACCTCAACAATTTAGGAATTATAATCCATATTCCTTGGAGAGGATGAGTTTTTATTGTAGGAGTTTCTGGGGAAGGCAGAACTTCAGTCTCTCATCACAGTTTCTTCCAGAGATCCTTACCTACTCTAAGGTTAATCCTATTCCTTCCAGGTTTTCTATTCCTTTCCCCACTTGGTAGCTTAGAACTTAAATTGGTTTTTCCTTCCCACATCCCCAAACCTTGGTCATCTCTTCCTGTTCTTCCCTCTGTCAAAGATATCCAGATATATATTTGATTTTTACTGACATCTTTGTGACTGCTTTCACGAGAATTTAATGATTTTTTATGCTCTAACTGCCTGTTAGATCATTTCTTTCTCAGGATTTGATGTCTGTGACAAAGAAACATGTCATTGGAACACATAATGAATTTAGACAAAATGCTATGATAGTAAAATCAAAATAAGTTAAAATTCTGAAGGGACTTTTCACCATTCAAATTGGTTGATATTGTGACACCTAACATGGCATATTTACTCCTAATAAGAAAGCTGGTGTTCTCATTTTTGGTTGTAATAGTTCAACAAATGTTTGTGTGTGTCAAAAAGGCATTGCTTTTAAAAAATAAGCTATCAACTCAGTAGGTGCACAGAGCCAATTAAAATGACTTTTACAAGTAATATGTGTGCATGTTATTTTTACTAGGTGGGTAGAAAATGAGATAATAAGAAACTTTAACTATATTAAAACAAGATATGTGGATGGAAAAGTAGCAGTGGTTTGGGAATGAGTTGAAAAAGATGCATACAGTTCTTGGGTAATCAAAATTAAAACTTATGATTAAATACCACTGAGATGGTTTCATAAAATAAGGAGTTGGGTGGCTTATTCAAAATTCCATTAGAACTTAGAAAATAATGATACATTTCTAAGAGCAGCAGTATATATTTTGTGATCTGACATTCATTCTGTGTGCTGAGATTCTTGTTCAAAATATCTGCAATTTTTTTTGGCCCAGGATGCCCTTGATGGCACTTATAACAATGTAATTGTTTTAAAAGATGTTTTAGTCAGTTTTATGTCACTGTAACCAAAATGTCTCCCAAGAACAACTTAGAGGAGGAAATGTTTATTTGGGGCTCAAAGTTTCAGAGTTCTCAGTCCGTAATTAGCCAGCTCCATTACTCTGGACCAGAGATAAAGTCAAACATTAGGGCAGAAGGGCATGGTGGAAGAAAGCTGCTCAGCTGATAGTGGCAAGGAATCAGAGAGAGTGAGGAATCAGCGACAAGATATAATCCCCAAGAGCATGCCCTCAATGGCCATCCTCCAGCCATGTCCCACCTGCCTACAGTTACGACCTAGTAATCCCATTTGCATTATTAATCCATCAACTGAATTAATCAGTGATGAGGTTACATTTTTTTCTAATCTAATCATTTCACTTCTGAACATTCTTGCATTAACATATGAGCCTTTGGGGGCATAACTTATATTCAAACCAGAATGAAACTAACATGGTTTTAGCACTTTTGAAATTAATAAATGTAAAATAATTCCTTTAAAACAGTATAAAACTGTCTCTGTTAAGCTGTTTTGTGCCAACTATGAAGGTAAAAAAGCAATAGTGGTAAAGTGATGGGGGAAATGATAGAGCCAAGAAAAAATGAGGATCAGTAAATAAAACCATTTTTATGGATACTAGAGAAGAAATGCATTATCATCCTATATGTCTATGTCTTAGAAATTACAACCACATTTTTAGGGCAATATATATATATATATATATATATATATATATATATATATATATATATATAAACTCTTCAGTAGTACACACACACACATATCACAGAGATCAGAAAGATGTGAATGATTTTATGGTGTCTTACATGCTATGTAGCATTTCTTATTTCTATCCATTTTGTCTATTTCATTCTGTCCTTGCATAATGTTTTTACTTCTTCTTGAAAAAAAAATGGTTTTACTTAAGCTAGCCTCAAACTTACAATCCTCCTGCCTCAGCCCCCCAAGTCCCTGGGATTACAGGTGTGCACCACTATGACCAGCTGACTTGTCTTTTTTTATTGTTGAATTGAGATAATTCCTCATATTTTCCAGATACTAGACCCTTATAAGACATATGATATTCATTTTTCATCACATTCAAGGGGCTGGTATTTCATTTTCTTGTTGGTGCCTTTTGAAGCACAGATGTTTTAAAATTGTATGATATCGAATTTTTCTGGGTTTTTGGTTTTTCTTCTGTTGCTTGTGTTTTTAATGTCATATATAAGAAATCATTGCCTAATCCAAGGACATGTTTATTGTCACCCACACTTTCTCTTAAAGCTTTTTATAATTTTACCTCTTTCACTTATGTCTTTGATTTATTTTGAATTTAATTTCGTATGTGATATAAAGTAGGGATTAAAGTTCATTCATGCAGGTATTCAGTTATTTCAACACTATTTATTAAAAGGACAATTATTTTCATTATTGAATTTTAGGATCTGCATGTTAATTTCTTTTTTTTCATTTTTTAAAATTTATATATGACAGCAGAATGCATTACAATTCTTATATGAAAAGGCTTTTGAAATTTTGATAGTGATTGCATTGTTTCTGTCAATTTGGGGAGAATTGCCTTCTCGACAGTTAAGTCTTTCAATCAATGCACATAAGAAGTCTTTCTTGTATTTAGGTCTTCCTCAATTTCTTTCAATGTTTTGCAATTTTCAGTGTAAAATATTTTATCTTTACTCATTAAATTTATTCTTTCTCATGCTACTGAAAATGGAATTGTTTTCTTAATTTCACTATCAGTTTGTTGATTGCTGATCTATAGAAATAGCCTAGTTGGGGAAGCTGAGGCAGGAGGATCACTAGTTCAAAGCCAGCCTCAACAACTTAGTAAGGGCCTAAGCAAATTAACAAGACTCTGTTTCAAAATAAAAATTATTTTAAAAAAGGGCTGGGGATGTGATTCAGTGGTTAAGTGTTCCTGGGTTCATCCCTGGTAAACATCCCTATGCCCCCCAAAAAAGAAAAAGAAAAAAAAATATTTTTCTATATTCATTATGTATTTTACAACTTTGCTAAACTCATTTATTAGTTACAATAAAATTTTTGTGGAGTCCTTAGGATTTTCTATGTACAAGATCATGTTACCTACCAATAGAAATGGCATTACTTTTTTCTTTCCAATGTGGTTGCTTTTTCTCTCTCCCTCATTATTTTTTTCTTCATTGACCAGAGTAGAATCTCAAGTGCAATGTTGAATAGAAATAGTAACAACAGATATTCTTGTGCTATTCCTGATCATAGGGGAAAGCATCTATTCTTTCACTATTAATTATGATGTGAGCTTTGAATTTTTGCATAGATGTCCTTTATCAGATTAAAGAGGTTGATTTGTTCACTTCCATTTATATTGTTGAATATCTTGACCATGAAGGGATTTAGAATTTCATTAAAAGGCCTTTGAGCATAATTTGAAATGATTATGTCGTTTTGTTTTTTATTCTATCGATATGGTATATTATATTAATTTTCAGATTTATTTTTTGTAGTACTAGGGATGGAACCAGGGCCTCATGCATGCTAGCCACGTGGACTACCACTGAGTCACATCCTCAGTTCATTAGTTTTCAGATTTTAAGCCAACCTTGCATCCTTGAGATAAATTTCATTTGGTAAAGGTTTAGTTTCCTTCCCATGTATCCATGGATAGATTTAGCTAGTAATTACATGGATTTTTCACATCTATATTCACAAGAGATCTTGATCTGTAGATTTTGTTGATTTTAGTATCAGGGAATTACTGGTCATATAGAAAGAATTTGTAAGTGTTCACCCCCATTTGGTTTTTATAAGAGAGTTTTTGAAGAATTGGTCTAAATTATTTTTGATGTTTAATGGAATTCACTAGTGAATCCACTTAGGTCTCGAATTTTCTTTGTCAAAATTAAAAAAAAATACTAATTCAATCTTTGGGTGATTATAGGCATATTCAGATTCTCTTTTTTCTAGATCCAGTGTCAGTATTTTCTGTGTTTCTATAAATTTGTCCACTTAATCTAAGTTATCTGATTTGCCACCATGGAGTTATTCATTGTATACCTTTATACTGTTTTTATTTCCTTATGGTCAAGAGTAATGGCCTCTGTCCCTTTAATCCTTAGTAATTGAGTCCTTCCACTCTTTTGGACCAATCTTGCTAAAAATTTGCCATTTAAAAAATCTTTCCAAAGAACCATCTTTTGTTTTTGTCATTCTTTCCCCTATTATTATTCTATTTCATTAATTTCCACTGTAAACATTTATTATATGATTTCTTCTTATAGATTTGGGTTGGTTTAATTTCTTCTTCTCCTTCCTCTTTCCTCTCTCCCCCTTCAGGTGAAAATTAGATGATGGATTTTAGATGTTTTTCTTCATTAATGTAGGCATTTGTAGCAACAAATTTTCCTCTGAACACTGCTAATGCTGCATGCTATAAGTTTCAGTGTGCTGCATCATCATTGCCATTTATTTCAATATATTTTCTAATCTCCCATAATTTTTCATTGTTCCATTGGTTGAGTGTGCTGGTTTTGGAATCAGGGTGATATTGGCCTCATAGAATGAGTTTGGACTTGCTCCCTCTTTTTCTATCTCCTGAAATAAATTGAAGAATATTGGTATTAGTTCTTCTTTAAAGGTCTTGTAGAACTTGGGTGTGTATCCATCTGGTCCTGGGCTTTTCTTGGTTAGTACTCTTTTGATGGCTTCTTCTATTTCCTCACTTGATATTGGTCCTGACTCAATCTGGGCAGATCATATGACTTAAGAAATTTGTTGATGCCTTCAATGTCTTCTATTTTATTTGAGTATAAGGTTTCAAGATAATTTCTAATTATTTTCTGTATTTCTGTAGTGTCTGTTGTGATATTGCCTTTTTTAATCACGCATACTGGTAATTTGAATTCTCTCTCTCCTTTGTTAGGGTGTCTAAGGGTCTGTCAATTTTATTTAATTTTTCAAAAAACCAACTTTTAGCTTTGTCAATTTTCTCAATTTTTTCTTTTGTTTCAATTTCATTGATTTTCACACTAATTTTAATTATTTCTTGCCTTCTACTGCTTTTGCTGCTGGTTTGTTCTTCTTTTTCTAGGGCTTTGAGATGTAGTGTGAGGTCATTTATTTGTTGACTTTTTCTTCTTTTAAGGAATGAAATTCATGTAATGAATTTTCCTCTTAGTACTGCTTTCATGATTTCCCAGAGATTTTGATATGTTGTGTCTGTCTTCTCATTTACCTCTTAGAATTTTATAATCTCCTTGATGTCTCCTGTAACCCATTTTTCATTCAGTAGTATATTGTTCGGTCTCCATGTGATGCATAAATTTTTATTTTTTATTTTGTCATTGATTTTCGATTTCATTTCATTATGATCTGATAAAATACATGGTAGTATCTCTACTTTTTTGTATTTGATAAGAGTTGCTTTGTGGCATAGAATATGGTCTGTTTTAGAAAAGATTTCATGTGCTGCTAAGAAGAAAGTGTATCTACTTGATGTCAGTTGAAATATTCTATATATGTCTGTTAAGTCTGTTATTAATTATGTTACTGAGCTCTATAGTTTCTTTATTCAACTTTTGTTTGGAAGATCTATCCAGTGGTGAGAGAGGTGTGTTAAAGTCACCCATGATTATTGTGTTGTGGTCTATTTGACTCTTGAACTTGATGAACATAGCTGCACCATTGTTTGGGGCATATATATTTATGATTGTTATATCTTGTTGGTGTATAGTTCCCTTGAGCAGTATGTAATATCCATCTTTATCCCTTTTGATTAACTTTGGCTTGAAGTCTACTTTATTTGATATGAGTATGGAAACCCCTGCTTGCTTCCATAGTCCATGTGAGTGGTATGTTTATCCAAACCTTTCACCTTCAGTCTGTGTATGTCTTTTCCTAACAGATGAGTCTCCTGTAGGCAGCATATTGTTGGATCTTTTTAAAAAATCCAATCTGCTAGCCTATGTCTTTTGATTGGTGAGTTTAAGCCATTAACATTTAGGATTACTTTTGAGACATGGTTTGTATTTCCAGCCATATTAGTTTATTTTTGTTATTTAACTTGACTTGGTTATCTTCTTTGATTAGTTTTTCCTTTGGTGTGCTACCTCCCTCTTCTGGTTTTCATTATTGTTTTTCATTTCCTCTTCATGAAGTATTTTGCCAAGGATGTTTTATATTGCCAGTTTTCTAGCTATAAGTTCTTTTAAGTTTTGTTTATCATGGAAAGTTTTTATTTCATTTTCAAATTTGAAGCTTACTTTTGCTGGATACAAGATTCTTGGTTGGCACCCATTATCTTTCAGAGCTTGAAATATGTTGTTCCAGGATCTTCTAGCTTTCAGGGTCTGTGTTGAAAAATATGTCATTATCCTAATTGGTTTACCCCTATATGTTATCTGATTCCTTTCTCTTGTGGCTTTTAAAATTCTCTCCTTATTCTGTAGGTTGGGCATTTTCATTATAATGTGTCTTGGTGTGGATCTGTTGTGATTTCGCACATTCGGCATCCTGTAGGCTTCTTGGATATTGATTTCTGTTTCATTCTTCATGTCTGGAAAGTTTTGTGATATTATTTCATTGAACAGATTGCTCATTTCTTTGGTTTGTACCTCTATGCCTTCCTCTATCCCAATAACTCTTAAATTTGGTCTTTTTATGCTATCCCATATTTCTTGGATGTTCTGCTCGTGGTTTCTTATCATTTTTACTGTGCTGTCTACGTTCTTTTCAGGATGATATCTTCATTGTCTGATGTCCTATCTTCTAAGTGGTCTACTCTATTGGTGATGCTCTCGTTTGAGTTTTTAATTTGGTTAATTATTTCTTTCATTTCAAGGATTTCTGTTTTTTTTTTTGTATAATCTCTATCTCCATGTTGAGCTGATCTTTTGCTTCTTAGATTTGTTTATGTAGCTCATTGTCAAAGCTGCCTGTATTAGTTGTCTAATGTCTTCTTTGACATCCCAAAACATTTTATCATGTATATCCTCAAATCTTTTTCTGTCATTCTTTGCGATGTAGCTGTCAATTCTTCTAATGATGTGTTGTCTTGAATTCTTTGTGGTACTTTCTTCCCTTGTTTTTTCATGTTGCTCACGTTTCTTTTTTTCCAGCTCTATGTGACTGGTGTGTTATTGTTTTTACCCTATAGATTTGTAGTGCTCTGTATGTTTCTAAGATCCCTCCTTTGTGGGGAAGGACAATGTTAACAGATCCTAATATCAACAGTACATCACCTATGAACAAATTTTTTGTTATTAAGACATTTATAGTTAGTCTCAATGTCCAAAAATGTTGGATTCAATTATTATTTAAAATATAATCATGGGCCGGGGATGTGGCTCAAGTGGTAGCGTGCTCGCCTGGCATGCGTGCGGCCTGAGTTCGATCCTCAGCACCACATACAAAACGGAGATGTTGTGTCCGCCGATAACTAAAAAATAAATATTAAAAAAAAATTCTCTCTCTTTCTCTCTCTCTCTCTCTCTCTCTCTCTCTCTCTTTAA
The DNA here is from genome assembly GCF_021218885.2 of Marmota monax. Lineage (NCBI taxonomy): Eukaryota > Metazoa > Chordata > Mammalia > Rodentia > Sciuridae > Marmota > Marmota monax. The sequence goes on along the minus strand of NW_026694552.1, from coordinate 12,414,742 downwards.
AAAAATATAATCAGTAGTTTCATAAAAGGTGTACAGTTTCTGGTGGTGGACAGTGAACTAGGGGTCGGGCAGAGGACAATATGCTAAGGGGGAAAGATGTGAGGAATATAACTTAGGAAATTTGAAGGAGAACTCTAATGAAGAGGGTTAGAAGCAGGGGAATAGACAGGGGGTAATTTAGGGTAGACAAATATGTGGGAGGACAGTAGAGTACATAAAAACAGACACACATATGTATTTAGAAAATTGCAGGCTGTAAAAATAGTAAAATTTGGAGGGTGCAAGAAGAAGAAAGAAAAAAAGGGAAAGAAATAAAGAAAAAAAGAGCAAGAAGATTAAAAAAAGAAAGAAAGAAAAGAGAATAATTTAAAAAAATGGGCAGTGGGCTATGCAATTCCTCTGTATTATATTATTCATGTGACTCAGTTCTCATAGTTCTATTTTATGTAAAGTTCTTGGTTTCATATATATTGGGGTTGTGAGGGCCAGAGGATAGAAGGGTAGAGGAGGAAGAATAAGGATAAGAAGGCAAATAACAACAACAACAACAAACTCTTAGAATTCCATTTCCTTTCTGCTTCTCTTCTCTTCCAGTAGGTGGAGTTGTCTTAACAAGGGTGAGAAGACTTGAGCCCCCCCCCCCCACCCATCGTCTTCATCTCCTGCCTGGAGCTTCCCAATCCTGGTCTCTCTGGTTTGCCTCAGGTTTTTTCTGCTGTTTCATCACTAGACTCCTCCCCTCCTTTGCTTATCAGGTCCCAACTGCGGGACCTCTCAACCTAAGGATCGAGCCAGGTGGGCAGTACCCTGGTTGTACTGCACTCCCGCTCCCCTTCAGCTGAGAGCGATTTTTTTGCATTGGGTAGTCACTGTGCCAAGTAATCACAGCTGGGGAGGGCAGGGGAAGTTGGGAACCAGGTATATATATATATATATATATATATATATATATATATATATATATATATATATATAGAAGGAGAGTTTGTTTCCTGCTTTTTTTTCCCTTTGTATGGGTTGCAGATTCTTGTCTCTCTGCATATCTCATTTTTTTCTTGTTGAAAACAGGTCATTTTAGGCAATATATTAAATATGAATGCTGATTTGTTTAAGTTATTGGATAGAGTATTTTAATTGTAGTCCATTGCCTATTCATGTGAAGTCTTTGCTGTCACTCCTCAGAGGGCAAGACCTCTGGTGTGCACCCAGTCATCATGGTATGATGGTGCTTTTAGCTTGGTCTCTTTCATGGATCTGTATTTTCATTTGTCTTCCTCATTTGGTATCACACACAGCTACCATCTTTCAGTAATTCCCAGCCAGTTTCTCTATGGTTGTTCACAATGTCTTCAGTTATCCACACAATCTGACTCCATTAAATTTAGGCAAAGGTAGATTTTTAAGGTTTGTTTTGACATCAGGAGGGCTAAGAAGCTGTCTCTCTCCACACCTTTCTCTGGTAAACTAGCTAGCCTGTAGTTTGGTCAACTCTTAACTAAAAGGAGCTATTATTTTTGAGAATTCCTTTAAGCCTAAATTTCCCATATTCCTTTAAACTGCATACATATATGCCTAATATTTATCGCTATGGAAAAGATTGATGAATACAGAAAATCTATTATAACTGCTTTTTTCATATCATATGCATTTTATTTTTAACATCATTACAGTATGTTTTTCTTCACAGAATATATGTTACTTAGCATTCTTCTTTGTTCTTTAACTTCAGATTATTGTTGTACCTTATTTTGATTTTCCAGTCACATTCAGCAGCTAGGTAAAAATTTTCATAGTAGCAGAAGAAATCAATCATATGGCAAAGTTAATTTTAGCTATTACCTTAGTGAAAGAGATTAAAATAATATGTATGGTTCTAAAGCATGGTAAACATAATGTTTTGAATTATTAATATAATTAAATTCATGATTTAGGTAATAAAACAGGAAAACTCCCTATATTCTAGAAAATTAGTATACTAATAATTTGCACAAATCTTTAAAATCTTTAAATGTCTTCTATAATCTACAATGCAGACTCTTTCTAATTCAGAAATAACTTTCAAGACTGAACATTAAATCCCACTTTTATTTATTTATCAAATTCTCTCGGGTTTCATAACCTCTCTGAGCCATGGTTTCCTTGGCTGCTAATGAGGATAAATAATAACTGTCCTTCTTTGTAGTTTGCTACAGGGACTTGAAGAAGTAATGAAAATAAAAGCTCTCATGAAGTGATATACAAATATTAGAAACCATTGCAATATTTCTGTGTACAATATCACTGAGACTTAGAACATATTCCTATAAAAAGTACTTTATTGTATAATCTTTGCATGAGACAAACTACATTGTAGTGTGTTCCAAAAACAAAATAAGATCTCATAGCAGAACTTGTCTTTTGTATTTAAAATTTGCTAGTACTCCTAAAATCAGTAGTTTGGAGGCACAAAAAAGGGGCAGGCTTCTTTAATAATATCAGTTACTAGTTAAATACTGAGACCCATGGGCTGGGGCTGTAGCTCAGTGGTAGAGCGCCCACCTCATACATGTGAGGCACTGGGTTCAATCCTCAGCACCACATAAAAATAAAAATATTGTGTCCATCTACAACTAAAAAAGTATTATAAGAAAGACCGAGACACAGAAAGAAAAGCAAATAAAAATATTTAAAATATGTAGTTCATCACAGATAATTTTCTTTTTATTCTATTTCTTTAAAAAATGAATTCTAAGGAAAAGAGGAATACTATTTTCACTTTTCTTCTTTTCTGTTTCTTGCTTTGAGCTTTTAAGTTTTCTGGCCAACCACAGGATGTTATTCAATATTTATAGACTACATTTAAAGATTGCATTAATTTTCCAGAAACTAGTTTTTCTTTTTTAATAGCACAAATATTATAAATGAAAAAAGTTTGTTTAGAAATTTCAATTGTCCTTTAAACTTAAGAAGTATGTTTGTTCTTTGCCTTTAAGATCCTTTGTGTTACATTTTGTAACATGTGCCTATGCAGAATAGGAAATAAGTTTATAAAAAATAATCATAAATTAGACGATAGTAAGATACAATTAAGTAATAGCTATCAAAATTTTATTACTGTAAAATTGAGCTTGCTTTTCTTTAGAAATAAATGTCTTCTCTTTTTTTTCAGTACTAAGGAATTGAAACAAGGGGTGCTCTACCACTGAGCTACATCGCACCACCCACCACCAACCTTTTTTTTTTTTTTTTGAGACCTGTTCTCTCTAAATTGCCAAGGCTAGCCTCACACCTGCAATCCTCTTCCCTAAACCTTCCAAGTTGCTGGGATTACAGGTGTGTGTCACAGTACCCAGTGAAATAGATTTTTAAACTCGAAGTTTACCAAAATACGAATGTTCACAGGAATTTATTGACACATTAAAAACAATGTAAAAGTTATTATTCTGAATAGTCTGATTTTATTGATAAGCTTTTATGCCACTCTTTATTTCTTTTTATTATTTTCTTTTATAAACTAAACTGAACCATCCCAGGTATTTATGTAAATGACAGAATTTGTTTGAAGCTAGCCCAGAGGTTTGTCAGATGATTATGACACACACACACACACACACACACACACACACAAACACGTGTATTTCTAATTATTGTTGTGATGGTGATGTTTAATACTCTATTGTCCATCTCACCAAGGCTCTTTGCCTTGAAAATGACACAATACTGTTTTCTTAAAGTATGCCTTTATCTGCAAATAAAAATATATGCTGTATGTATGCTTGATGGAAGTTGATAGAGTGGAAAGCTATTATCCAATTAGAGTCAACAAGAAAACCAAGAAAAGGGCTATAATCATTTGATGAAAAGCAAAAACTAATAGAAAATTCAGAAATCCTTTATATAGTAAAACTTTTTTTTTTTTTTTTTGGTATAAGGATTGAAAGTACGCTCACTCTACCACTGAGCCACATTCCTTGTCCTTTTTGATTTTAATTTTGAGACAGGGTTTTGCTAAATTGCTGAAGCTGACCTTAAACTTGTGATCCTCGTATCTCAGCCTCCTGATTACAGGTGTGCATCATAGCACCTGGCTATAGAGTAAAACTTTTGAACTGGATTCTCAGAGTAAGGTTCTCAGAAGTTTGCTGGTTTGAGAGCCTGAAAATGCAATTGCCTACATTTAGCTTAAAGGTAAGTCATACACGACTAGAATATCTTGTTATATTTGATGTTTTCCTGAAAGACATCATTTTAGAATAAAAAGAAACACATTTAAATTTTATTTTATTTATCTTTTGAAAACTATTAACCATCTGGCTTTGTTAAAAAGATTTAACTGCTCTGATGTAGAATTCCATTGTCTTTAAAATGGAAATAATAAAACCTATCTCAAGGGTTATTGAATCAATGAAATAATCAAATTGCTTTGTAAATTCTAGACTGCTATTCAAATGTTATTTTGTGTAATTATTATCAAAGCAAGGGTAGATTGTATTAATGGCAATACTTTGTGACATATTCTAGGATAATACATATTGAGGTAATATTCTCATGATAATAATATATCTATTCTGTGCTTGCTATGAACAGACTAGGGAACATAAAAAATGACTAAATAATATTATGCATTAGATAAAAAAGGTAAAATAGAGTAATTGAAGCAATATTCAGACAAGACACATGTTACCTATTAGGATAAGATTTGGATGTCAGGAAGGGCTTTATATGGGGTTTGCTTCTGTTCTTTGGCCACCTTTTAAAGATTAACTTGTAATATCTGTGGAATAATAATGTAAATAATGTCCAGAAAGGATTCTGACAGATACTTACTGCTTTGAACAGTATAAATGGGCATTAAAAAGAAAGTATTTGTAGAGATAAAAAAGGAATAAGCACCAGTTAAATAATATGTGTATTAACAGGGTTAATAATGCTCAGTAGAAATCATAAACATCTCTACATGATAAGTCTACTTGGGACTTGGTTCATTAAAGTTATTACTCTAAAAATCAATAGAAAAAAATTTATTTTTTGAGTTTTAAGTGGTAAGTGATTTTTTGGGGGGAGGGGAACCTTGGTAAAAAGAAATTATGTATTAATGCTTTGTAAAAGAAATACATCCAAATGTAATTAATTTTAAAACCAGTACAATTTGGTCTTTAAAATATCTTCATTAAGTTAAAAAATCCGGAAGACTCAAGACTGGGAAGGTGAAGTACTTGCTCAAGGTCATATTATCTAGTTTGTGCCAGATCTGGGAATAGAATCCAGGCACTTTCCTTCTGGCCCACTGCCTTTTTCAATATATTATGCTACCTCACATTTGAATGAAATAAAATAAAACACATGTAATATATTAGTTATTGTAAGTGTCTATAATATATACAGGCCCCTACACATATTTTAGTAAGAAATTAAGAGTTACTTTATTCATTTGTTTTGAAATAATAAATCTTATGTCCTTTAGATCCACTTGTCCAATACAGTTGATACTAACCACATGCAGCTGGTAAAATTAAAATTGAGCTGGGGATATAGCTCACTTGGTAGAGTGCTTTCAAATGCACAAGGCCCTGGGTTCAAATCCTCAGCATGACAAAAAAATCCTTAAAAAATTAAAATTGAAATTAATTAAATATTGTAAATTCCTCAGTGACACTGGCTAAATACCTAGTGATTAATAACTACATGTATCTAATGGTTACCATAGTGGATAGCAACAATATAGAACATTTCAATCATTGTAGAAAGTTCTATTGAGGGGGAAGTGACTAGCAGGGCTGGCCTTATGCAATTGACTGCTGCTATTGCTGCAATTTCTATTATTGTCTTACAGTTTTTTTTTTTAAACTACTGGATGTCTTTATTTCCAAGTTTTCTAAAATCCTTGATATCCTACTGCTGCTGAATTCATTTCAAAGTTGAGGAGAATTAATCAGCTGTTTAGCATCAAACAACTATCATGAGGCTCAAATTCAAATGTAGGTCCTCATCTTGGCAGATGTTTCAAAGTCTTGGTTTCCTTATGTTTAAATGGCAAGAATATTAATAACAATATTTGGGTAGTTGTAGTGAGAATAAAATAGATTAAACATAATAATGTATGTTTTGTGCTTGGTATCAAAATGAGTAGTTAAGGGCTGAGAAATATACCTCAGTTGTAGGAATGTGCTTAGTGTACATGAGGCCCAGGGTTTAATTCCCAGCATAATCAAAGGAAAAAAAAAAGCAGTTAATAATGGTAGCAATGGCTAATGACTTGTAGCAGTAAAATATGACAACTTTTCCCGCTCACATCCTATGTGGGCAAGGGAGTAGGTAACTGTTGGAGGTGTGGGCTGGCTGTGAAATAAAAGCTATGAAAGTAGTATTATGAAATAAACACAGAAGCAGGGGCAGTGATGGATTGAGCAGACCAGTTGGGTCTGACTCTAACAAAGAAAAAGCCTGAGCTTGCTTTATTTATAGTGATAGAGACCAAAGGGAATCCATAGGGAGCTTCTTCACACACACACACACACACACACACACAAAAACCAAACCAAACCAAACCAAACCACAGGATAGGAGTGGGGTAAACAGGTTGTTTGGTGCTTGGCAGATTATGTCCATCTCCAGAGGGCAGTGTTGGAACTTGGAGCTGTGAGCTAGGTCAGGGCACCAGCATGATCTGGGCTTTCTGAAACTGGGGAATTTCACCTAGCAGTTCCCAGAAAAGCAGCTTCCTTGCCTTAATGGTTCAAACAATGTCCATAGTTCACACATGGCTCCCAACACCCTTTTCTAGGATTTCAAACACTAAGAGTTAAAAATGTCTTAACATAAAAGAATAATGATAATATAGCCTATACCTTTGTTACACTTTGCAGAAAGTAATTTTATATATATATAATAATAATATATATGTATGTCTTCCTTTGATTCTCACAACAGATAGGGAAATTTAATTCTCAGAGAGAATAAATAACTTGCATGTGACTCATAGTTTTTAAAATATGCATCCAGTTCTTCTGGAGTCCAGTTACATTTTTACAATACTGAACTGAAACTATTGGTAGGATTTTAGACAGTATGGTAAACAAAGAGATCATTTTTGGCTTGAATATGTAAGGCCAAACCTTGGATCAGCCACTGTCTGCTCATTCTGTGTGGTTTGAATAATCATAGGCAAGTGCAGTCTGTCAAGTTCAAGATTCCTAATTCTTATTACAGACAGAAGAATAAATTCAAATTCTATAATAAATTGTTAATTTTTACTTTTGCTCCACCAAAATAAATGCATTCTAGAAATAATTTCTGTGAAGGTCAAATATAACTTATTCACTATTATGATTTGAAAGATGATTTTATATATGCAAATTCTCAAATTGTTCTTTACTACTTGACACATCTTGATATTCTATAGATTTATGCCTGTCTTCATTTATGAAATTAAAAAGACAAACCCATGGTTTATGTAACATTTCAAATGTTATCAGATAAAACTGAAATGCTTGTTTGTAGCAACCAATGTAGTTATATCAACTTAACTAAGAAAGATTATTTCTGATTAAGGGCCTACAAAAGGCTATTTAATACCATAGCTCAAAACAGCAATAAAAAATAGGTTTAGTAAAAGCCATAGAGGACTTGCTCTCTCAAACATGATTGAGAACTACAGATGAAATTTCTTTTACAAATGTTAATCACCCACTGCATTTGAATTCTTCCTGTTGTAAGTCATCTTTTAAACACATACTGGGAAACACTGGTAAGCATTACTTTGAATATTAGCATCACATACAGGTGATTTTGGTAATCTTAATTTTTAAAAATATTGAACTCTTTTGAACTTTTATATTTAGGAGTAGTATGAAGTAATTGCAGATCGATGATTTTGAAAATTTTGTGATGGCATTTAAAGGTCCTAGTAATCTTGGAATATAAATTAAAGCTGACTGGGAATGTAATTTAGTTGACAGCATTTCACTAAAAGATAGTTTGGTTCTGTGACTGTCAACCTACACTGTGTGATTCTGGAGAGCACACACACACACACACACACAAATATACCACAAACAGACACCTCATCAGAAACAGTGCCAACCATGTTGGACTTACCAGTCCCTGTCTTTCATAGAGATGGAAAATAATACTGGGGAAAAATAGAATCTCTTATTAGAAAATAGAGTTGCTTGGTTTTTTTTTTATTTTTTAAAAATATTTTTTGGTACCAAGGATTGAATCCAGAGGCACTTAACCACTGAGACACATCCCCATTTGGTTTTATTTTGCTTAGGGCCTTGCTAAGTTGCTGAAGCTGGCCTTGAACTTGCCATCCTCCTGCCTTAGCCTCCGGAGCTGCTGGGATTATAGGTGTGCACCACCATACCTGGCCCTGAGTTGCTTGCTTTTTAGTGTTTCAAGGTACTATATTTCTACTTGCTAATTTTTAACAAGAATACTAAGAATCCTTAAATCCCTATTGATTTTGTGACTGTATTAATTATTAATAAGATAGCTAGAGATAAACAGAAAACCTGATATTTGATTTCAGTCCCCTCATCCCCACAGCTCTGGCTTGAATCTCTGTGACTTCTTTGGGTCACCATTTGGCCTTTTACTGTACACAGCATTATGTTATCTGAACCAAGCTAGATGTTTCAAAAAATTAGTGGTAAACTCAGGGGGAAAATCCCAGGATAGTTCTCTTCTCAAAGACATCTCTTCTTACTTTCACCAATGTTAGTCATTAGTGTAATAGTCTAATATAGGATTTTTAAAAATTAAGACCCTCTAAACCCAACTGGCAGTATTTGCAATGAGAGTTAATCTTCAGATTAAATGCTGGAATCTAAATTTTCATGATTTCACTTTTCCATATGAAGCCAACATTTCCTGATGAGATTGCTTTATCTGGCTAATATAGTTTTCACCTTACTGTTTCTCTACTTGGACATAAAAAAGATATTTCAGAATGTAAGACAATCATTATTAACAATCACATAGGTAAAACTTTGTAATCACATAGGTAAAACATTTCCCTTAGTATAGCATACTTTTTAATGAAACAATATTCATATTTGAATTTTGATTTTCAAAATCTGTTTTAAACTGTAGAGAGGTATTTTCCCCAAATTATACAATCACGTAAATGGAAGGCTTTTGAAATTATAGACAGGGCACTATATAAGATAATTATGACATAACAATTTTGAAACATCAATTTGGATTGTCCTTGTGTTAGTATCAGATTCAGATTATATCTTACAGCTAGATAAATTAAAGCATTAGACAATCTGATTTGGGAGAGGGTTCTTTTTCATTAGAAGGGGAACTGTAAGCATTCATTCATTCATTAGTGTAAGAGACCAAAAGCAAGCAATTTCATATAAATCATGACACTTGTGTAAAACTCTTAGGATTAACATGTAAAATACCAAAGTTCTATGGGCCACATGTTACCCATATCTGGAATATTAATGAAGTATTAGATCATGTTGATGATAAACTAAGTTAAAAATTTAATTTCATTATTTTGGTGGATCAATATATTCCATAATAATGATTACTATATAATATGAATTACATGATTTTCTAAACTGATTAACAAAAACAAGATCTTTGGCTTGGTTCTAGTATCAAAGGAACAAAGCACAAAGACATATTAACCTCTCATAAATATCAAAATTATACAATTTGTTCTTGTGTGTCCATGAGTGATGAGTGTGTGTTTATTTGCATTTGTGTGTGTGTGTGTGTGTGAGAGAGAGAGAGAGAGAGAGAGAGAGAGAGAGAGCACACCCCAAGACAGACAAAGAAAGAAACAAAAGAGACAGTAGAGCTGTTCTTTCTCTTTAACAATGAGACATATATGAATATGTGAATTTTGGCTATTTTAATATAGACAACTTTTCCACATTTGTTGAAAAAAAAATCTGTTCAGTTTCTAAGACCAATTTTCACCAGACCTATGATTTTCTTTCTGACTTTTGGTAAGTACTATAACCATTCTGTTCATAATCATCTATAGTTGGCGCCGTACGCAGTGGTGGAGACCGACATGGAGACGGCGGGCACTGGGCCTGGTGAGCCTTCTCACCTGGAGACTCCGGCGCCCACGGACGATCGGCTTTTCCTGGTTAAAGGTGGAATTTTCCTTGGTTCTGTTGCCGCAGCAGGAATGTTGGCTGGATTTGTTACCACACTATCATTGGCTAAAAAGAAAAGCCCTGAATGGTTCAATAAGGGAAGCATGGCTACAGCTGCCTTACCAGAGAGCAGGTCTTCCCTTGCCTTGAGAGCTCTTGGCTGGGGCTCACTTTATGCCTGGTGTGGGGTTGGTGTGATCAGCTTCGCAGTCTGGAAAGCTTTAGGAGTTCACAGTCAATAGTGGGGTGCTCCGGAACCTGGAGGAAGGATTTCCATTGCACGAGGATCGGCTATGGGGACTCAAACGCGAGAGGTTTGTCGCACGGAGGGTAAGACTGCTTATTCAGCAAATCGCCCCGTGGCTAGAGTCTGCAGCGCGCGCTGGGAAACGAGGAGATAGCGACCCAGGGATACAGCGCTGCAGTTTCTGCCAGCCGTGCAAGCACCGTACTCAGGGCTGAATTCTGGGTTCGAGATGGGGGAAGGAAGCGGTCCATCTCGGTTCTCCACACCGGTCAGACCACAGAGGAGGCCAGCAGCCACCATGTTGGAAAGCTGACGTCACCATCCCTGTTTTCGACTGACCGCAGCTCATTCAGCCATAGAACAGGTAATTTCAGGCTGCCATTCGCCTGCGGCTTGCAAACAGATTGCTAGGGTTCAGTGCATGGGTGCTTCTTAGAACCTGATCTTATCGGAGCGAACACCGAGCGCGGGGCGGCCGAGTTCCGGCTCCCGGAACCGCCCTGGCCCAGGGCTGCGGAGCCTGCGGAGGCTGCTTCTTGGACCCTGCTCCTATCAGAGCATACACCAAGCACTAAGCGGCCGAATTCCGGCTCCCGGAACTGAGCCCGCGGGGACTGCTTCTTGGAGCCTACCCTTATAGGAGCTTACACCGAGCACGGAGCGGCCGAGTTCCGGCTCCTGGAACTTCCCTGGCCCGGGGCTAGGAGCCTGCGGAAACTGCTTCTCGGTCCGGGTCCTGCTGAGGGCCGGTCAGGACTCACCCGTTGCTTTGGTTGCCCGGCAAGGGGAACGAAATGCTGCCATTCGCATAGGATACCAACATGGCAGAGATCTGATGTCATCAGAAAGCGGCGGAGGAGAGAACTTCATCAATACCAGCGGCGACATAAACAGTTGGTCTCCTGGTAGGGGGGGTGAGGCACAGACACCCGAGTCTCCTCAATTTGTCGTCGAGCCAGAGGGGAGGAGCCGGGCCGCCGCCAGCACCCGGAGCAGGCCCAGCGGCTCGCCAGCGTGGTGACCGCGTGACCCCAATTGGAGAGGGGGCAGAGCGGAGCCGCCACCCGCACCCGCAAGGTGGGCAGACCCGCGACCCAGTGGTACATGGGCGTGGTAGGAGGGGCAGGGCAGAGCCGCCGTTCGTGCTTGCAAGGTAAACAGACCTGTGACAGCCTGGCGGGTCAGGCCCAGTGGCCTGCCAGTGTGGTACACACGTCACCCCAACTGGAGTAGGGGCAGAGCAGATCCTTCTCCCACGCCAGGATCAGGCCCTGCCGGTGTGGTGGCCACGTGACCCCAATTGGAGTGGGGGCGGAGCGGAACCACCACCCGTGCCTGCAGGGTGAGCAGACCTGTGACCAACCTGCAGATCAGGCCCAGGGGTCCGCAGGCGTGGTAGGAGGGGCAGGGCAGATCCGCCGCCCGCGCCTACAAGGTAGGCAGACCTGCAACAGACCGGCGGATCAGGCCCAGGAGCCTGCCGGCGTGGTACACACACCACCATAATTGGAGTAGGGGCAGAGCAGAGTTGCCGCCCGTGCCAGGAACAGGCCCAGCGTCCTGCAGGCGGGGTAGTCACGACACCCCAATTGGAGTAGGGGCAGAGCAGAGCCTCCACCCGTGCCCGAAAGGTGGGCAGATCTGCGACTGACCAGCGGGACAGGCCCAGTGGCCTGCCGGTACGACAGACACGTCACCCCATTTGGAGTAGGGGCAGAGTAGAGCCGCCGCCCGCGCCTGCAGGGTAGGCAAACCTGCAACCGACCGGCGGATCAGGCCCGGTGGCCTGCCGGCGTGGTACACTCGTCATCCCAATTGGAGTAGGGGCAGAACAGAGCCGCCGCCAGCACCCAGAACAGGCCCAGTGACCTGCCAGCGTGGTAGCCACGACGCCCCAATTGGAATAAGGAGAGAGCAGAGCCACCGCCCGCACCTGCAGGAAAGATACGCAAGCAGTATGAAAAGACAAGGAAAGAAAGGACCACAAGCAATGCAGGTCAACGCAACTTTAGAAGAGGTAACAGCTGCAGCAGATGGAATGTCAGATAAAGAATTCAGGATATACATGCTTCAGACGATCTGGAGTATCAAGGAAGACATTAAACAGCAAAATCAGACAATGAAAGATCACTTCGACAATGAATTACGCAAACAAATCCAGGAAGCAAAGGATCAACTATACAGGGAGACAGAGGTTATAAAAAACAAACAGAAATCCTAGAAATGCAGGAAGCAATAAATCAACTTAAAAACTCAATGGAGAATACTACCAGCAGAGTAGAACACTTAGAAGATAGAACATCAGGCAATGAAGACAAAGTATTTCAACTGGAAAAGAACATAGACAGCTCTGCAAGACTGTTAAGAAACCATGAGCAGAACATCCAAGAAATATGGGATAACATTAAGAGACCAAACTTAAGAGTCATTGGGATACAGGAAGGTATAGAGCTCCAAACCAAAGGAATGAGCAGTCTATTCAATGAAATAATACGAGAAAACTTCCCAGACTTGAAGAATGAGACAGAATCCCAAATTCTAGAAGCCTACAGGATGCCGAATGTGCAAAAATATAAGAGATCAACACCTAGACACATTATAATGAAGATGCCCAACATAGAGAATAAGGAGAGAATTTTAAAAGCTACAAGAGAAAGGAAGCAGATTACATTTGGGGGTAAGCCAATCAGGATAACAGCTGATCTTTCAACACAGACTCTGAAAGCTAGAAGATCCTGGAATAACATATTTCAAACACTGAAAGAAAATGGGTTCCAACCAAGAATTGTGTATCCAGCGAAATTAAGCTTCAGGATGGAAGATGAAATTAAAACCTTCCACGATAAACAAAAGTTTAAAGAATTCGCAGCTAGAAAACCATCTCTTCAAAACATCCTCGCCAAAGCATTACAGGAAGAGGAAATGGAAAATAACAATGAAAACCAACAGTGGGAGGTAGGACAGTAAAGGGGGTGAAAATAATCAAAGAGGAAAACAAACCATGTTTAGTAACAGAAATAAACAAATATGGCTGGAAGAACAACCCATATCTCAATAATAACCCTAAATGTTAATGGCTTAAACTCACCAATCAAGAGACACAGGCTAGTAGAATGGATCACAAAACAAGACCCAACAATATGCTGCCTACAGGAGACGCATTTGATAGGAAAAGACATACATAGGCTGAAGGTGAAAGGTTGGGAAAAATCATATCACTCATATGGACTTCGGAAACAAGCAGGAGTGTCCATACTCATATCAAATAAAATAGATTTCAAGCCAAAGTTAATCAAAAGGGATAAAGAGGGACACTACATACTGCTCAAGGGAACCATACACCAACAAGACATAACAATCATAAATATTTATTCCCCAAACAATGGTGCAGCTATGTTCGTCAAACAAACTCTTCTCAAGTTCAAGAGTCTAATAGACCACCATACCATAATCATGGGAGACTTCAACACACCTCTCTCGCCACTGGACAGATCTTCCAAACAAAAGTTGAATAAGGAAACCATAATCATCTATAAACTGGAAAATGAGATATAAGGCCCTGACATCAAAACTAATCTTTAACAAGTATACCTTTGATGCAAGAAAGCAACCATTTAAAATTAATAAATGATAACTTTGGCAGTATTCATGTCATTCTTTTCTTTTGCATATTTCCACAACAAGGTCATGGGTAACTCAAATTAATTATTCTACAAAGTATATTTTAGACCACACAACATATGCAAGCAAAAGCTTTTCTCCTTTAAATTAGTTTCATCTGTAGCACATGTTTTCATTTTGTGTGCCAGGCTAGGAATGTAGAGATTTGTTTTGCACCACGCAATCTTGGACACACTTAAGTCAAAATTAGTCTAATTGTTGTAATCCACTGTATTTTGATGCTATTTTATCTAGCTTCTGAAGCAAGAGAATTAGATAAATGGCTTGCTAATAAGTTCCTAAAATCAGTAATCTTATTTGAAAGTATTGTTTTATAGGAAAGCTGTCTTTGACAGTAAATTCTGGTTGTTTGGAATGAATGAACATTTCTCATTATCCACATGGCATTTCCAATGGCAAGGTTGCATCTATTCCATTACACTCAATAAGGGTCTTCTAAGAAGTATTAGTCCATAGAGCAGTCTCATGAGTACATTAGGCTTCTCTTCTTGTCCAGTTATAGTCTTTTATCAATGAAATTACTATCGACACTATGCGCAACACCATTGTTTATGGAGACATATTCCTTCAGTAAGAAGATCCAGGATAAAGCTACTTCAATGTCAACTACTAGTCTTAGACTGCCATTATCAATCTGACCAAACAATGCCCAATTTTAAAAAGCTGCAATTGAGAACACCTGGGAATGTTGAATTTTTGGTACTGTTTGCCTAGCAGTATGTGGTAGTGTTCTCTGCCAATTCATATATTTAAAAAAAAAATAATTGGCATTATCTTTGTCTTCCTTAGCCAAAAACTCCGCTAAATGCATTCCATCTGAATAATTCTGGCTCTCACACAGCCAGTCAACCTTGGTGCCTGCTTTTCTTATGAGTGGTACTGTTAATTGATTTTCTTAGCTCCCAATTTACTTGAAATGAAGGACCAACCTGTTAACGTTTCAAAACTCAGCATGTTTTGTGATGTGCAGGCTATCTGAAAAAAGAATTTGTGGTCTGTCAATGAATTGATATAAATCTTCGATTCAATCTCCAAAAATGTTCAAAGCAGAGACAAGAAGGAGTTCAATGGATTAGCCTGAAGTTTCCCTCCACTAATATATATAGATTACTTTTTAATGCCTTCTGATTAATCATATTTCAAGCTTCTCCAATTCAATAAGTATGCCTTGAATTTTTGTAGTGAATGATATACACATCTTTTTGAAAGACGTAATTACACTCCTGGAAAATAGTTTTTCATTATTCTTTCATTGCCAGACAATATACAGCTATCATTAGTGACAATTAGTCAAATGAATAGGCTATATTTGTAATTTTTTGACAACAATGAAAGTTATAAGATATTTGTAAGTAGAATAGCAGAAAAATAGGCAACTAGGAATCAGAAGACTCAACTCACCAACTACATAATTTTGGTACATAAATTGACATCAGTGGGCTTTAATTCTCCCAACTCAGAGTTATCACTAACAAATACTACATGTTAACTTAAAAACTTTCACTGTGGATAAACAAAAGGTTAGTTTATAGTCTACCATTTGTTAAGGACTATGATTCCAAAGGTTTTGCTATGAGGAACATTGCATTACATTAATTATGTACAAAAATATAAATAAATATAAATGAATTGAAAAGCCAAGAAGCCCTATTTGTCTATTCATCAGTCAAGGGTAGAACTGCTTTATAACCTGATCTTACTTCTTCTCTCTTGATTTTGCCTAATTTCTTTTTATATTTTTATTTTGTCTCATTGGAACCTAAGCAGAATGGTTACATCAGGTTTTAATAATACATATGAATTACTATTATAACTCATTCAAGGTTATGAAATTCATCAAGCTGCACAGGTAATACAAATTTAGAAAATATGAGAAGCATATAAAAGTGAATTATTCCCAGTATGAAGTATTTACCTCAATCAAAACTCAACTTCAATTTTGTATTTACTACTTTGATCCAGGCTCATCTTGCTTATAGCATTTCCAAATGATCATTTCCAACTGAGCGACACAATGTGATATAATGTCAGGAGTTAAGGATCTTAGCAATTGGAATAAATGAACAACAAGGTCCATGAAATGCCCATTATTTCAAACCATTACAGCCCAAACCAAATAAATTGAAATTTAAGTGGAAAAGAGGGAGAAAATTCTTTAATCCTATATTCTCAGGAAATGAATTTACCAGGACTAACCATGTTTGGGGCTTAGCATATTAAAGGCATTCTAATAAACTGGAGTTTTCAATTAAGAGCAACGGAGATCCCAAAGATATAAATTCCACTTAGTAGAGCCAAAAATATTTTAAGCATCTATTGGGAAGTAATAATCCTCTTTAGCACGTTGCAATAACAAGATGCTTTTGCAGATTATTTGCTAAAATCTTGAAGGCATGAATTCAGATTCACTTTTAGACTCTAAAATGTGTTATGCTTAGGAAAATGATCACTTTTGTCACAATATTTTTTAAAGCTGAAAAACTAATTTAAAATCAATGCAGAGATATTCAAACACCCTTATGCCTGAGTAGGAAAACTTCAAATTTCACTAATGGGTTTTAATATATTGTTAGTATTCAATAAAAAATTTTGGCAATCTCTCTTCAGACTTTAGGACAGTTTAATTAGTGACATCTATTTTTTCCCCCTGCAGTAAAAAAGACAAAATGAGATCTACCTTCAACAAATGTTCAAGTGCACAGTGAAGTATTGTTAACTATAGACACAATATTGTGCAGCAGATCTCTAGAACTTCTTCATCCTTTCTGACTAAAACTCCATGATGATTGAACAGCAATTTGTCATTTTCCCATATTCTCAGCCTTTGTCAGCCATCATCCACTTTCTGTTTTTGTCTTTATATTTCTTTCTTTTTCTGTTTCTATGAGTTTTACTAAACTAGATATCCCATAAAACTGAGACCATGCAGTCTTTGTCCTGAGCCTGACTTATTTCACATAAGCATAATGTTCTTAAGGTACATTTATGTTATAGCATGCAACAGGACTTTCTTTTTTTTAAGGCTGAATAATATTCCATTGTATTATGTACCATATTTTCTTTCTCCATTCATCAATAGACAGAATTTTAGGTTGTTCTCATATCTGTTATTGTGAAGAGTCCTGCAGTAAATATTAGAATGTAAATATGTCTTTGAGATCCTGATTTCAATTCTTTCGGATGTACACCCCAAAGTAGGATTGCTGGATTGCATTATAGTTCCATTTTCAATTTTTTGAGGAATCCTCATAATGTTTTTTCCATAGCAGCTGCACAATGTCACATTCCTACCAACAGTATCCAAGAATTTCAATTTCTTCATGTCCACACTAGCACTTATTTTCTGTTGAGTTGCAGATAGTCTTCCTAGCAAATTTGAGGTGATATCTCATTATGGTTTTGATTTGGGAGTCCCTGATGATAAATGATGTCAAACATCTTTTTACATACCTGTAGGCCATTTATTTATCTTCTTTGGATAAATTTCTATTAAAGTCTTTTGCCCATTTTAATTGGACTATTTTATTTCTATTTAGTTGTATGAGTTCCTCATATATTTTAGATATTAACCCCTTGTCATATGTATTCCTCAGAAATGTTTTTCACCCAATTTGTAGATTTTTTCACTGTTAATTATGCCATTTTAGTTTGATATGACCCACATTTCTGTTTTTGCTTTTGTTGTCTATTCAGTGAAATCATTGCCAAGACTAATTTTATGAAGTTTTTCTTGTTTCTTAATATATTTTGAGTTGACTTTTGTGTGTGATATAAGAATCCATCTTCATTGTTCTGCGTGTAGATATTCAGTTTTCCTAACCCTGTTTATGTAAGAGCCTGTCTTTTCTGTTATGTATTCTTGGTACTTCTTAAACTTTTCATTGTACATAAATGTATTTTTACGTTATAGAACAAATAACACATTTGTGTAAATGTTGTTTTGTACAATTTTATATCAATTAGGAGAAGAAAAGAAATATGCAATTATGCTGTCTTTTAAATTGCCTACATGGCTACTTATGTTGTCATTCTTTCCTTTTTTGGTGTGAATTTGAGTTAATCTGAAGGATCACTTGCTTACAGCATGAAAAATTTTGTTTAGTATTATTTTTGTAAGATGGGATGGCTAGAAACAAATTATCTCAGTTTTTGTTTCTCTGGAAATATCTTTTCTTCCTGTTCATTTAAAAATTAATTGAAAAGTAATATCTATCTATCTATGTATATGGGGTATAATATGATGTAAGGATACATAACAGCAGCAACTTCACTTCTTCCTTTCCCATTTTTGTGGTTTTGATTTTACTTTTTGTCTAATTGCTCTGGTTAAGACTGCAGTATTCTGTTGAAGTGGGGAGAGTAAGCACCTTTGTCTTGATCCAGACTTTAGAGGGAAAGTGTTCAACTTTTCATTATTCAGTATGACATTAGCCATGGGATTGTTATATATGGCCTTTGTTATATTTAGGTATGTTCATTTTCTACCTAATTTCTTGAGACTTTTTATGAGAAGATGTCAGCTATTTTTTCACCTCTATTGAGATTGATTATATAGTTTTAATTTGCTTCATTTTGTTAATATGGTATCATATTGATTTAGTTGTATATATTGAATCATTCTTGTCTCCTAGAAACAAAACCCACTTTATCATGGTATTCAAGCCTTTTCAAGTGCTTTTGAATTTAGTTTGCTAATATTTTGTTGCATCTACATTTGTCAGGGTTATTGGCATGCAATTTTCTTTTGTTGCAGTATCCTTGTCTGGCTTTGCTTTCAGGGTAATGATGGTCTTTTAGAATGTGTTTGGAAGTGTTCCCTCCTCTTTGATTTAAGAAGCCTTTAAGAAGGATTTCTATTAGCTCTTCTTCAAATATTTGGTTGAATTAAGCAATTAAGCTATAAGATCCTGGGCTTTTCTTTGATGGGAGACTTTTTTATTACAGATTCAACTGCCTTATTCATTATCTGTCTGTTCAAAATTTCTGTTCCTTCATGATTCAGTTCTGAGAAGTTGTCTTTCCCTAGGAATTTACCCATTTCTTCTAAATTGAACAACTTGTTGATCTATTATCATTTATGAAATTCTCTTAAGATACTTTGTATTTCTGGCATATCAATCCTAATGTTTCTTTTATTTCTGATTTTAATTATTTGAACTTCTTTCTTTTTTCCTAGGCTAGATAAAGGTGTGTTCACTTTGTCTTTCAAAAAATCAACTCTGTTTCTTTGATCTTTTCTACTGTTTTACTTGTACTACTTCATATATTTCCCCCCGATCCTTAATATTTCCTTCCTGCTACTAACTTTGGGCTTAATTTCTTCTTTTTCTTGTTCCTTGAAGACTGACATTAGGTTTCTCATTTGAGGTCTTTCTTCTTCTTCTTCTTTTTTTTTTTTTTTTTTTTTTGATCCTGGGAATTGAACCCAGGTCCTTGTGCATGCTAGGCTAGGCAAGTGCTCTACCACTAAGCCACATCCTGAGTTATCTTTCTTCTTTTTTTGATGTAGGAATTGTTGTAGATTTCCCTCTTAGATCTTCTTTTGATGCATCCCATAAGTTTTGTTCTGTTATGTTTTCATACAGTTGGGGATACAGCCCACAGCCTCATGCATGCTAAGTGTTTCTACCACTGAGCTATTCCCCTGCCCACTACCAGCTCCACAGCATATATTTTTAAATTTTTATTTTTAAGAAAATATATTTTTTTTAGTTTTAGATGGACACAAAGTATTTTTATTTATTTACTTTTATGTGGTGCTGAGGATGGCGCCCAGGGCCTTGCACATGTGAGGCAGGCACTGTACCACTGAGCTACAGCTCAGCCCTGGATTTTTTTTTTTTTTAATCTTCATTTTGAGGATAGGGTCTCAGTATGCTGCCCAGGCTGGCCTCAAACTTGCAGTCCTCCTGCTTCAGGTTCCTGAGTCAATTGGATTACAGGCATGTGCCATCATGCTCAGCTTAAATTTTATTATTCAATTAATAAAAATTATACCTATGTATGGGATACAATGTGATGTTTTGGTATATGTGTATACATTGTGGAATGATTAAATCAGGCTAAGTAGCATATCACATCACTCGCTTATTAATTTCTTTTTGTTGTGAGAAATTGTTAAAATCCACTCTTCCAGAAATTTTGCAATATACAATGATTATTAACAACAGTCACCATACTATGCAATAGAACATATTCCTAAAACATATCCCTACAATCTAATTGAAACGTTGTACTGTTTGATCAACTTCTTCCTCTTGCCTAGCCCTTCCTGATCACCTAGCCTTTGGTAACAACCATTCTACTCTCTGCTTGTATGAATTCAGTCTTTTTAATTCTACATAAAAGCAAAATTGTGTACTATTTGGCTTTCCATGCCTGGATTATTTAACTTAGTATAATGTTCTCCAGTTTCATCCATGTTGTCCCAAATGACAGGATTCTATTGTACATATACATTTCCTTTATCCAATCATCATTTGATACACAATTGGGTTAATTCCATATCTTGGTCATTGTGAATAGTGCTACAATGAACATGATATTCAAAATGTCTCTTCAACATACTGATTTTATTTCCTTTGGATGCATAACCAGAAATGGGTTTGTTGGATCATATGATAATTCTGGTTTTAATTTTTTTGAGGAACCTGCATACTGTTTCCCATAATGGCCATACTAATTTACCTTCTCACCAACAGTGCATCAGGATTCCCTTTTCTCTACATGCTTGCCAGCACTTGTTATCTTTCATTATTTTCATGATAGCCATTTTAATAGTCATAAAGGGATATCTCATTATGGTTTTTGATTTGCATTTCCTTGGTGATTAGTAATGTTAAACATTTTAAAATTTAATTAATTAAATTTCTGTCAGCCACTCATATGTCTTCTTTTGAGAAATTTCTGTTTAAATTCTTTGCCCATTTATTAATATAATTATTTGCTTTCTTGCTATTGTGTTGAGTTCCTTATACTGTGTTGAATCCCTTATTAATGTATGAAGTGCAAATGTTTTCTCCCAATCCATAGGTTGTCTCTACTCTCTTTTGTTTCCTTTTTATAGTTTGATGTGATTCCACTTGTCTATTTTTTACTTATGTTGCTCATGCCTTTTATGTAATATGCAAGAAATCTTTGTGGAGAGCAATTTCATGGAGCTTTCTATTATATTTTGTCCTAATAGTTTTATAGTTTCAGGTCTTATATTTAAATCTTTGATCCATTTTGATTTGATTTTTGCATGTGGTATGAATTAAGAATCCATATTTATTCTTCTGCATATGGTTATCCAGTTTTCCCAACACCATTTATTGTAGAAATTATCTTCTCCATTCTGTGTTCTTAGTACCTTTGTTGAAACAACACTTGACTGTAAATGTTTGACTTTCTCTATCAATTTTCTATTTTGTTCCATTGGTCAATGAGTCTTTTTATATGAAAAGATGTTATTTTCATTACTATACTTATGTACTGCATTTAAAAATCATGTATTTCTCCTTTTGCTCAAGATTTTTTTTGTTATTTCGGGTATTTTGTGCTTCCATATGAATTTTAGGATTGTTTTTATTTATGTTAAAAAAGTCATTGAAATTTTTGATAGGGATTTCATTGAATATGTAGATTGATTTGGGTAGTGTGAACAATTTAATAATATTATTGTTTCCAATCCATGAATACAGAACATTCAGCCTTTGTTTTTTTGGGGACTAGTTTATTTCACTTAGCATGATACTCTCCAGGTCCATCCATTTACCTGCAAAAGTCATAAGGTCATTCTTTTTTTTATGGCTAAATAATTGTCCATTTTGTGTATGTACCACATTTTCTTTATCCATTTATCTGTTGAAGGGCACCGAGTTTGGTTCCATAGCTTTGGTATTGTGAATTGAGCTGCTATAAACACTGATGTGGCAGTATATTCCTTTGGGTATATACCATGGAGTGGGATAATTGGGTCAAATGGTGGTTTCACTCCAGGTTTTCTGAGGAATCTCTATACTGCTTTCCAGAGTGGTTACACCAATTCTCAGTCTCACCAGCAATGTACAAGTGTACCTTTTCCCCCACATCGTCACCAACATTTATTGTTCTTGTATTCAAGATAAATGTCTTTCTGACTGGAGTAAAATGAATGGAATCCCATGTAGTTTTTTTTTTTTTAAATTAAATTTGTTCTAATTACTTATACATGACAGTAGAATAAATTTATGTACTTTGATATACATAAATAGAATATAATTTTTCAATTTTCTGGTTCTACATGTTGCAGAATCATATTGGTCATGTAGTCATATATGTACATAAGGTAATAATGTCTGTTTCATTCTGTTATTCTTCCTACCCCCATGTCCCCTCCTCTCCCTTCACTCCCCTGTATCTAATCTAAAGTAACTCTATTCTTCCCTATACCGCCCCCCGCCCCCAGCCTTATTGTGAATTAGCATCCACATATCAAAGAAAACATTTAGCCTTTGATTTTTTGGGATTGGCTTATTTCACTTAGCATGATATTCTCCAGCTCCATCCATTTACTGGCAAATGCCATAATTTCATTCTTCTTTAAGACTGAGTAATATTCCTATATATATATATGTGTGTGTGTGTGTGTGTGTGTGTGTGTGTAAAATGATAGTACATTTTATCATGGTGTACTATCTGTTTAATATGTTTTTGTATTCAATTTGCCAGTATTTTATTGAGAATTTTTGCATCTATGTTCATCAGGGATATTGGTCTGATGTATTTTTTCCTTGATGTGTCTTTGTCTTGTTTTGGTATCAGGGTGATACTAGCTTCATAGAATGAGTTTGAAAGGGTTCCTTCCTTTTCTATTTCATGGAACAATTTGAGGAGGATTGGTGTTAGTTCTTTGAAGGATCTGTCAGATCTCCGCTGAGAATTGGTCTGGTCCTGGTCTTTTCTTTGCTGGTAGGCTTTTGGTGGCATCTTCAATTTTACTGAAGAATCTTCCTGATTCAGTTTGCATATGCCATATGTCTCTAGAAATTTGTTACTGTCTTTAAAATTTTCTATTTTATTGGAGTATAAATTTTCAAAATAATTTCTGATTACCTCTGTATTTCAGTAGTGTCCATAGTGAATTTTAGTAATTTGTGTTTTTTTTTCATCATGAATTTTAGTAATTTGTGTTTTTTTTTTCCCTCTTTCTCTTGGTTAGCTTGACTATAGAGTTTATCAGTTTTATTCATTTATTTCAAAGGATTAACTTTTTGTTTTGTTAATTTTGTTGAATTGTTTTTTGTTGTTGTTGTTTCAGTTTCATTGATTTTGGCAGTGATTTAAATTATTTCCTATATTCTACTGCTTTTAGTGTTGATTTGTTCTTCTTTTTGTAAGGCTTTGAGATGTAATATTTGGTTGTTTACTTGGTGACTTGCTATCCCTTTAATGAATGAGCTCAATGCAAGAACTTTCCTCTTAGAACGTTTTTATAGTGCTCCAGAGAATTTGCTATGTTGTGTTGATATTTTTATTACCTCTAAGGATTTATTTGTTACATTTTTAGCCTCTTCCATCAATATTTTATATTTCCCAGTATAAAGATCTTATATCCCCTTGGTTAAATTTATTCCAAAATATTTTTTATTGCTATTATAAATGAGATTGTTTTCTTAATTTATTTCTTAGATAGTTCATTGTTCAAACTATATGTTGATTTTGAATTCTGCAACTTTACAAAATTTTTTGAAAATCAGTTCTAATAATTTTGGGGTATAATTTTAATTATTTTTCCTGTATTCAGTGTTCTAGGTATTTTTAAATTCATCCCTGATTTCTTCTGCTATCAATTTGTCATTTAATAGTTATTATTACAAATTTTAAAATTAGTGTATTATTTAGTCTCCTGATATTGGAGTAGCTTCTATTTTTTTTATTTTATCAATGATTTATGATCACATTCCATTGTGATCTGATAGAATGCAAGGTAATATTTCTATTTTTCTGTATTTGTTAAGAGTTACTTTGTGCCCTAAGATATTGTCTATTTTAGAGAAAGATCCATTTGCTGCTGAGAAGCAAGTGTATTCAGTCATCAATGGATAAAATAAGAATATTTTATGTTTGCTAAGTCTAAATTATTAATTACATTTTTTAGTTTTATACTTTTGTTAGGTAGTTTTTGTTTGGAGGATCTATCCATTGGTGAGATAGGTGTATTAAAGTCACCCAATATCATTGTGTTATGGTCCATTTGATTCTTGAAATTGAGAAGGTTTTTTTTTTTTTTTTTTTGATGTACATAGACGCTCTGTTGTTTGAGGCATAGACATTTATGATTTTTATGTCTTGTTGATGTATAATTTCCTTAAGCAATATGAAATATCCATCTTTCTCCCTTCTGACTAACTTTGGCTTGAAATCCACTTTATCTGATATGGGGATAGAAATCCTGCTTGTTTTCAAGATTCATGTGAATGACATGTTTTTTTCCCATTCTTTTATCTTCAGTCTGTGGATATCTTCGTGTATGAGGTGAGTCTCTTGGAGACAGCATATTGTTGGGTCTTGTTTTTTAATCCAGTCTGACGACAATCTATGTCTTTTGATTGATGAGTTCAGGCTATTTACACTCAGTGTTATTATTGAGATATGATTTTTATTCCTTGTAATTTTGATTTATTTTTGGTTGTTAATTTGAATTCATTTCTCCTTTGATTGACTATTCTTATAGTGTAGTTGCTCCCTTTGATGGTTTTCAATTTTATTTCTTCTTCATGGAATATCATATTGAGTATGTTTTGTAGTGCAGCCTTTCTATTTCTGAATTCTTTTAACTTTTGTGTATCATGGAAGTTTTTAATTTCATCATCAAATCCAAAGTTTAATTTTGCTGGGTATACTATTCTTGGTTGTCATCCTCCCCCACCCCCACCCCCCAGCTTGGTATATATTATTCCAAGACTGCCTAGATTTGAGAGTTGGGTTGAGAAACCAGCTAAGATCCAAGTTGGTTTCCCTGTAAATGTGACCTGTATTTTTGTCTGGCAGTCTTTTAAATTCTATCCTTATTTTTTTTATGTCAGGCATTTTCATAATAATGTACCTTCGTGTGGGTCTATTGTGATTTTGTGTTTTGGGTCCTGTAAGCCTCCTGTATTTGATTTTCCATTTTATTCTTAATGTTTAGGAAATTTTCTGATATTATTTCATTGAAAAGATTGTGTATTCCTTTGGTTTGTATCTCTATGCTTTTATCTATTCTGATAAATCTTATATTTGGTTTTATCATGTTATCGCATATTTCTTGGGATTTCTGTTCATGGTCTCAACATCTTTTCTTTATGGTCAATTGCATTTTTAAGATTATATATTTCATCTTCCTTGCCTGAAACTTGTCTTCCAAGTAATCTAATCTGCTGGTGATGCTTTTCATGGAATTTATAATTTGGTTTATTGATTATTATTAATTTGGTTTATTTTGAGGTTTTCTCCTTTTTTTTTTCCAGAATCTTTCTTTATTGAAGTGATCTTTTACTGCCTGTATTTTCTCTCTGATTTACTTACATCGTCCCTTACCTTGGAGATCAGTTTAAGTATGAACATTTTAAATGTCTTCTCTGACAGTTGTTTCACTATGGTGTTAATGGATTCTGTTGTTGAAGTATTTTGGTTTCTTTGGGGTGATGTGTTCCCTTGCTTTTTCATGTTGTTATGTGTCTACTCTTCTAACGGTATGGATTTGAGGTAGTAGAGTTTCTACCCTGTGGACTAGGTTTCTAGTACCTCACTGTTTAGGGAGATACCAATAATAACAATAACCAATGCAAACAATATACAACATAAATCAAATATTTTCTGCTATGACATCTACAATGTCCATTGTCACAATAAATTGAAATGATGTAATCGGTTATTGCCCACAGTAAAAACAGTAAGTTTGCAAAAGGGTTTATAATTTTGAATGGTAAACAGGCAGAGAACACAAGTGATGTAGGATGGATGATTATTAGGGATAAGGAGAGAAAATAGAAGTAAAATATTAAAAGGAGAGTGAAAGAGAGAACAACAGAGATTGTTAGCAGAAGAAAAGAGAAAAAGAGAATCAAGGGAAACAGGTAAGTGAGAGAAAAAATATAAAATAAAAATAAAAAATATAAATATAAAAATAAAGGAATATAAAAACTAAACTGAAATACACTAATCAAATATCCTAGTCCTCAAAATACTGATCCACAAAAAATAAATGCCTTCAAAAATACTAGAATTGAGAAAAAACCCAAATATGAATATATGTATGTGTGTCTATGAACTATTCATGTTACAATTGAACAGAGAAAAGAAGAAAGAAATAAAATTAAAAGGAAAAAAAATCTCAAAGTTAAAGAATTGTTTCTGAAATTCAAAGGCAGCCTCAGCAATCTAGCAAGGCACTAAAGCAACTCAGTGAGACCCTGTCTCTAATAAAATATAAAAAAGTGCTGGGAATGTGGCTAAGTGGTTAAACAAACTTGCATGTAATCCCCAGTACCCTCCCCACTTCAAAAAATTTTGTTTCTGTTGGAATTCAAAGTATGCTCAGCTTCCTTCTTAGCAATGTTAAGTGGGGTTGCTGGAGAGTGGGAGGTAATTCCATAGGTGGAGTTCCTGGAGGTGGGGTTTAGGCTTAGGTAGGCTACAGGGTTCTTCATTGAATGGTGATTGGTCTGAAGATTTCAAACCAGTGCACCTACTGGTCCCAGTAGTTGCTGATCCAAGCTGGGAGACTGCAGCTCAGGGATCTTCCCTGGGTTCTACTCATGTGGTGGAGGCACCAGACCAAGTCCCCTCTGTTACCCACTTATCCCATATTTCCTGGTCTCTCAGGTTCAGTCTCTAATCTCAATGACTCTCACCTCCACCCCCACCCTTTTGAAATCCAGCTAGTCCTGCAAGCATTCAGCAGAGTGGTTTTCCACAACCAGTATTCCTCTGTGTAAACCCCTCACCATGTTTGATTTTCTCCTTGTCACTTAGGTACATGTCATGCAGTGTGTGTATGCCAGGCTTGTGTTTAAGGTTAAGCTCAGGTTGCTGGGAAACAGTTATCCCTGCTGCTGTCCCCCATACCAAGGCTGCAAAATAGTTCCTTCCTCTATCATCTGCAGGCAGCCAGGAGAGATTCCCATCCCCCAAGGGTATTGTGCAGCACACCTTTCAGGTTAGTTGGGCTATGTCTTTGATCTCTGATCTCTCCTAGCTAGACCCACCTGAAGCCTCCTAAAAATGCAGGTTCTTTAATTTCCTTATCCCTCCAGTTTGTTTACAGAGCACGGGGAGAAGTGCTGCAGGAGGTTCTGCTTGGCTTTGCAGTGGCAGTGCTGGGGATTTCTTCCTTATTTTATTACATCCAACCTCCTGAGTTCCTGATCTGCTTTGAATGTCCAGAATTAATTACTAGTAAGGTCACTCCTCCCCCCCCCCCCGTTTTTTCACTCACCTTGCTGAGAAGCTGCTTACCTGCTGTCTTGGTTTCACACTGAAGAGCAGCCAGGAAACTGACCTCTTCTATTCCACCGTTTTGAAAAAAAAAAAAAAAAAAAAAAACTTCATATCATCTCAATCTTAAATTTGTTAAGACTCGGTTTTTGGTCTAACATATGATTTCTTCTGGAGAATATTCGAGAAGAATATATATTCTCTCATTGTTGGATAGAAGGTTCTACAGGTTATATTTGGTCTAAAGCTTCAAGTCTAATGTTTCTTTGTTGATTTTCTGCCAAGATGATTTCCCCATTGCTGAAAGTGGATTTCAAAGTCCTCTGCTATTATTGTATTGAAGTCTATCTCTACCTTTAGATATGTGTGTATGTGTGTGTGTGTTTGTGTGCATGCACGCACACACAAACTGGGAATTGAACCCAGTTCCTTGCACGTACTAAGTATGCATTTTATACCTCAGTCCCACCTGTTAGCTCTTTAGGTCTTTTAATATTTGCTTTGTTTATTTAGGGATCTTAATATTGAGTGTGTAGATATTTATAATTGTTATATCCTTTTAATTGACTAATTTATCAATGACTTGGCTTTCTTTTTCTTTCTTTCTTTATGGACTGGAGATCATACTCATGCCCTTGCACATATTAAATGAACACTCCACCATGAACTACACCTCTGAAATGCCTATAATGACCTTCTCTGTTTCTTTTTACCATTTTTGTTAAATATATTATTTTTAATACAGGTAATTTCCAGCTTTGAGTTATTTATTCATTTCTTTTTTACCATCTTTGAGTGGGAATATATCTATATTTGTATTTATATCTATATATTTTTGTACCGGGGATTTAATTCAGTAGGCTTAATCACTGAGTCACATTCCCAGCCCTTTTTAATTTTTTTTTTTAATTTTAGAATAACACAATACTTTTACTTTATTTATTTTTATGTGGTGCTGAGGATAGAGCCCAGTGCCTCACACATGCTAGTTAAGCACTCTACCACTGAGCCACTACCCCATCCCCATCTCCAGCCCTTTTTATCTTTTTTTTGAGACAGGATCTTACTAAGTTGCTTAGAGCCTTGATAATTTGCTGAAGCTGCCTTCAAACATGCAATATTCTGCTTCATCTTCCTGAGCCTCTAGGATAATAGGCATGTGTCACTGTGAGCTGGGTGAAATATTTTGATGGTCCTACTTCTAATATTTCATTTTCATTTATATTAAAATACATATATTTTATGTCAGCATTGTATAAAGACCTTGTTAGTTTTCTCTCTATATAAGCTGATAACTTTGATCACCCCCAAAATTCTGCACATTCACTCCCCTTTTATGAAATGAATCTCTTAAAAAAATCAGAGTTATAGTTGTCTTCAGTAGATTTGTTTGTTAACCTCCATATAGTTTGTTAACCTCCATCAAGTTTTCCAAATTTGACAGTTTTCTTACTTCTATATGTTACTTATTAGAATCCTTTTCTTCCAGGTTAAAGAATCCTATTTAGAATTTTCTGTAAAGCAGATCTAGTGGTGATGAACTCCTTTTTTTGTTTGTCTTGGAAAGTGTTTATTTATCCCTCATTTCTGAAGGACTATTTTGCTGGGTACTTTGAGTTAAAAGATTTTTGTTCTAACAGTACTTTGAATATATCATCCCATTCTACACTGGCCTGCAAGGTTTCTAATGAAAAATTTCTGATAGTCATACTAATTATCTTTTGTATATAATATGTTCCTATTCTCTTGCTCCTTTCAAAATTGTCTTTGATATTGTTAGTTTGATTATAGTGGGTCTTAGGGAAGTCTTCTTTGTGTTGAATTCAATTCGAGACCACTGATATTCCTGTACCTGAATAATCATTTCTTTTCCCCAATTTAGGAATTTTTCAGCCATTTATTTATTTATTGGTACCAGGGATTGAACCCAGGGGTACTTAACCACTGAGCTACATCCCTAGCCCCTTTTTTGGTATTTTATTTAGAGACAGGGTTTTGCTGAGTTGCTGAGGCTGGCTTTGAACTCACAGTCCTCCTGCCTCAGCTTCCCAAGTCACTGGGATTCTATTATTTATTTAAATAAACTTTTTGGTTTTTTTTCTCATTATTTTATTCTTCTGAAACTCTTATTGTGAAAATGTTGTCTTTCTTGATTTTGTCCCATCAATCTTGTAGGCTTTCTTTATTTGTTTCATCATCATGCTAACTAAATTGGCAACTTCTGTTCACTTTTAAGTAAACTTTTATTGGGTTCTATATCTACCTACCTACTTATCATTTATCTATTTTTTTTTTTAGTGAGATGGGGTCTTGCTATGTTGCCTAGACTGGCCTTGAACTTATGATCTTCCTGCCTCAGCTTCCCAAATTGCTGGGATTATAGGCATGTACCATTATGCCTAGCTGGGCACAATATTCTTGGTTGACAAATTTTTTGTTTTCTTTTACTGTTTTATCTTCCCATGGCTTTTTGACCTCCATTGATTCTGATAAGAATGTGAACCATATTGGGGTTTCCTTTAACATGATAAGTCCATTTTTCTTCCATTGATTTCAAGATTTTCTTTTTGCCCTTCAACATTTTCACCATCATGTGCCTTGATTTAGACATGTTTGCATTTATCATCCTGGAGTTTGTTGATAAGCATAGATGTAGAATTTTCATAATATCTGGGAAATTAACAGCCATTATTTATTTAAATATTGTCACCATTTCTTGCTTCTCCCTCCTTCTCATGTTACCTTTATATATGTTTTGGCTTGCTTATTGCAATTGAGAATAATTGGCAGCTCCATGAGAGCTGAAATTTTTTCTCTATATTTTCACCATTTTTCCTTTCTGTTCTCCACGTTGCATAATCTTTACCAATCTCCATTCACATTCACTATTTATTTCTTCTAGATGCTCAAATCCACTATTGAATCATTCTAGTCAATAGTTGATTTTTCTTATTGTAGTTTTCAACTACAGAATTTCATCATGACTCTGTTTTTTATAATTTCTATTTCTTTGTTAATGACTGTTTTGATATATTTTCATAGTGCACTCCTTTACTTCTTAAATATGATTTCCTTTTGTTCCTAGAACATATTCATTTTAGCTGCTTTGAAGGCTTCATATACTAATTTTGATATTGGGCCCTTTCAAACAGTTTCTGTTGTCCCCAATCCCCTGTATGATACACATTTATCAGTTTCTTTACCTGAGTCATATCTTTTTTCCAAACTGGACATTTTATATAATACAATGTGGCAAGCCCTGTTCCCCTCACCCAGGGTGTGTTCTTGTTGTTTTTATTTATTTAGTGACTTGGTTGAGCTATTTCATTGAAATGTACTTTTCTTTCCATGTTCAGTTTCTGACATTTCTCCTCAAAAAGCAGGTTTAGTAAATTTGCAGATTCATCCTGAGATGACAAGGGTTTTAGTAGGTATCTCTTTTATTGAGTCTTTCCTTGATGTCCCTGGTAAGCCATTTGCCTCTCTGAATATTAAACCTAACTGTTCACATCTACTAATTTCTTGTTGATTGCTGTACTGTTTTGGCAATTCCCTGGATCATAAATTATTATTCCACAAGCTAATCCAACTAAAATATGTTCTTGTTTCCAGAGATAGTCTGTTAGAGCAGTCTTTGAGGATTAATCCAAACTCAGAAGAACTCTTATTAGCTGTCTTCTTTTCAAGTACTTTTATACTTCTTGTTGATCTATGAGTTTAGCTTATGACTCTCTCATGTAGCTGCCAATTTTTCTCAATTGCTTAAAAGCAAATCATTGTTTCCACAGTACCATTGGGCTTCAACTTACCTTCAACCTTTCATATACTCAATTCTTTTGTGGAGAGCTTTTGAGCTTTTTGTTCTTATGGCCTGCCTCTCCTACTGAGTGAAATCTTTGTGTCACTGCCACTGTTCTAGAGTTGTACAAGGATAGCACTTCAGCTCTCTTTGAGTGATTTCCTTACTTCATGAGCAGGGAGCTGTTCAGCAGTGGAAGCCTCTGGTTTTGTCAATTTACCTCTCTTGATATGGAAGCTGTGCCAAATGAGCAAGCTGGGGTGTGAACATGTGCCCAGTATTTCTGACATGCTCCACCTGAATTGTGTTTCCATTCTGCAATCATGGGATAGGTCTCCTTAAAGAGCACCAAACCTCTCAGATTCTCTGACCTGGAATACAGATTCTGTAAGGTGAAGCAAGGTTCATGATATCTGCTGATGCCCAGTCCTCTTCTTGGTAAATACTTCATGGTTTGGAGTTGAGAGGGAGCTCTACATTTTCTTCTGTACCTGTAAAGTACAGTGCTTATGTCACACTGAGCTGGGAGCAGGCAACTAGTATATCACATATAATAGGCTCGCTATTCATACTGAGATTTAGTAAATTTTTTTTGAACAAAAATTCTTCATTTGGTATATAACTTTAGGACAATTTTCAGTTTTTTTTAAAGTTTTCATCAGTTACTGTTTTTTCACCGGTGAGGTTATATAGGGCTCCTCATGACATTATTGAAATTATTTTTCTCTTGATTTCTTTAAAAATATATATTTAGTTTATTTATTGTAATGTGGTGCTGAGGATCAAACCCAGTGCCTCACATGTGAGAGGCAAGTGCTCTGCCACTGAGCTACAACCCCAGCCCCTCACTTGCTTTCTTTTGATTATTTTTTGCATGACTTATTTTTTTCCATTTTCTTACTTTCATATGACTATATAGTTATATTTGAAGTGAGTTTCACATAGACAGCAAATAGTTCACTCTATTTTAATATACTCTTTCAATCTCTTTTAGTCAATGTGTTATGACCATTCACATATGGTACAATTTTGATATGTTAAGGGTTATGTTTTCCATTTTACTTTTCCCCTTTTTATTTTAAATTTTTTATTGTGGGTTGTTCAAAACATTACAAATTTCTTGACATATCATATTCCACACTTTGATTCAAGTGGGTTATGAACTCCCACCTTCACCCCATACACAGATTGCAGAATCACATCAGTTACACATCCATTGATTTACATATTGCCATACTAGTGTCTGTTGTGCTCCGCTGCCTTTCCCATCCTCCACCCTCCCCCCTCCCCACCTCTCCCCTCCCCTCCCCTCCTCTCTCTCTACCCCTCCACTGTATAACCCTGAGGGTCTCCTTCCATTACCATGCAATTTCCCTTCTCTCTCCCTTTCCCTCCCACCTGTCATCCCTGTTAAATGTTAATCTTCTTCTCCTGCTCTTCGTCCCTACTCTGATCTTAGTTACTCTCCTTATATCAAAGAAGACATTTGGCGTTTGTTTTTTAGGGATTGGCTAGCTTCACTTAGCATAATCTGCTCTAATGCCATCCATTTCCCTGTAAATTCTATGATTTTGTCATTTTTTAATGCAGAGTAATACTCCATTGTGTATAAATGCCAGGTTTTTTTTATCCATTCGTCTATTGAAGGGCATCTAGGTTGGTTCCACAGTCTTGCTATTGTGAACTGTGCTGCTATGAACATCGTGTAGCAGTGTCCCTGTAGCATGCTCTTTTTAGGTCTTTAGGGAATAGACCAAGAAGGGGAATAGCTGGGTCAAATGGTGGCTCCATTCCCAGCTTTCCAAGAAATCTCCATACTGCTTTCCAAATTGGCTGCACCAATTTGCAGTCCCACCAGGAATGTACAAGTGTACCCTTTTCCCCACATCCTCGCCAGCACTTGTTGTTGTTTGACTTCCTAATGGCTGCCAATCATACTGGAGTGAGATGGTATCTTAGGGTGGTTTTGATTTGCATTTCTCTGACAGCTAGAGATGTTGAGCATTTTTTCATGTACTTGTTGATTGACTGTATGTCCTCCTCTGAGAAGTGTCTGTTCAGGTCCTTGGCCCATTTGTTGATTGGGTTGTTTGTTCTCTTATTGTCTAATTTTTTGAGTTCTTTGTATACTCTGGATATTAGGGCTGTATCTGAAGTGTGAGGAGTAAAGATTTGTTCCCAGGGTGTAGGCTCCCTATTTACCTCTCTTATTGTTTCTTTTGCTGAGAAAAAACTTTTTAGTTTGAGTAAGTCCCATTTCTTGATTCTAGTTATTAACTTTTGTGCTATGGGTGTCCTATTGAGGAATTTGGAGCCCGACCCCACCGACTGTAGATCGTAGCCAACTTTTTCTTCTATCAGACGGCGCGTCTCTGATTTGATATCAAGCTCCTTGATCCATTTTGAATTCACTTTTGTGCATGGCGAGAGAAAGGGATTCAGTTTCATTTTGTTGCATATGGATTTCCAGTTTTCCCAGCACCATTTGTTGAAGATGCTATCCTTCCTCCATTGCATGCTTTTAGCCCCTTTATCAAATATAAGATAGTTGTAGTTTTGTGGATTGGTTTCTGTGTCCTCTATTCTGTACCATTGGTCCACCCGCCTGTTTTGGTAGCAGTACCATGCTGTTTTTGTTACTATTGCTCTGTAGTATAGTTTGAAGTCTGGTATCGCTATACCGCCTGATTCACACTTCCTGCTTAGCATTGTTTTTGCTATTCTGGGTCTTTTATTTTTCCATATGAATTTCATGATTGCTTTCTCTATTTCTACAAGAAATGCCGTTGGGATTTTGATTGGCATTGCATTAAACCTATAGAGAACTTTTGGTAATATCGCCATTTTGATGATGTTAGTTCTGCCTATCCATGAACAGGGTATATTTTTCCATCTTCTAAGATCTTCTTCTATTTCTCTCTTTAGGGTTCTGTAGTTTTCACTGTATAAGTCTTTCACCTCTTTTGTTAGGTTGATTCCCAAGTATTTTATTTTTTTTGAAGATATTTTGAATGGAGTGGTTGTCCTCATTTCCATTTCAGAGGATTTGTCGCTGATATACAGGAATGCCTTTGATTTATGCGTGTTGATTTTATATCCTGCCGCTTTGCTGAATTCATTTATTAGCTCTAATAGTTTCTTTGTAGAGCCTTTTGGGTCTGCTAGGTATAGAATCATATCATCTGCAAATAGTGATAATTTAAGTTCTTCTTTTCCTATTTTTATGCCTTTAATTTCTTTCGTCTGTCTAATTGCTCTGGCCAGTGTTTCGAGAACTATGTTGAAGAGAAGTGGAGAGAGAGGGCATCCCTGTCTTGTTCCAGATTTTAGAGGGAATGCCTTCAGTTTTTCTCCATTCAGAATGATGCTAGCCTGAGGCTTAGCATAGATTGCTTTTACAATATTGAGGTATGTTCCTGTTATCCCTAGTTTTTCTAGAGTTTTGAACATAAAGGGATGCTGTACTTTGTCGAATGCTTTTTCCGCATCTATCGAGATGATCATATGGTTCTTATTTTTAAGTCTATTGATGTGGTGAATAACATTTATTGATTTCCGTATATTGAACCAGCCTTGCATCCCAGGGATGAATCCTACTTGATCATGGTGTACAATTTTTTTGATATGTTTTTGTATCCGATTCACCAGAATTTTATTGAGGATTTTTGCATCTAGGTTCATTAGAGATATTGGTCTGTAGTTTTCTTTCTTTGAAGTGTCTTTGTCTGGTTTAGGTATCAGGGTGATGTTGGCCTCATAGAATGAATTTGGAAGTTCTCCCTCCTTTTCTATTTCCTGAAGTAGCTTGAAAAGTATTGGTATTAGTTCTTCTTTAAAGGTTTTGTAAAATTCTGCTGTATACCCATCCGGTCCTGGGCTTTTCTTAGTTGGTAGTCTTTTTATGGTTTCTTCTATTTCCTCAATTGATATTGGTCTGTTTAGGTTTTCTATATCCTCCTGACTCAATCTGGGCAGATCATATGACTTAAGAAATTTATCTATGCCTTCACTATCTTCTAATTTATTGGAGTATAAGGATTCAAAATAGTTTTTGATTATCTTCTGTATTTCTGAAGTGTCTGTTGTGATATTGCCTTTTTCATCCTGTATGCTAGTAATTTGAGTTCTCTCTCTTCTTCTCTTTGCTAGCATCACTAAGGGTCTGTTGATTTTGTTTATTTTTTCAAAGAACCAACTTTTAGTTTTGTCAATTTTTTCAATTGTTTCTTTTGTTTTGATTTCATTAATTTCAGCTCTGATTTTAATTATTTCTTGCCTTTTACTTCTTTTGCTGTTGTTTTGCTCTTCTTTTTCAAGGATTTTGAGATGAAGTATGAGATCATTTATTTGTTGGTTTTTTCTTTTTTTAAGGAATGAACTCCAAGCAATGAATTTTCCTCTTAGAACTGCTTTCAATGTGTCCCATAGATTCCGATATGTTGTGCCTGTGTTTTCATTTATCTCTAAGAATTTTTTAATTTCCTCCTTGATGTCTTCTATAACCCATTGATCATTCAGTAACCTATTGTTCATTCTTCAAGTGTTGTATGCTTTTTCCTTCCTTCTTTTATCGTTGATTTTCAGTTTCATTCCATTATGATCAGATAAGATGCATGGTATTATCTCTACTCCTTTATATTGTCTAAGAGTTGCCCTGTGACATAATATATGATCTATTTTTGAGAAGGATCCATGTGCTGCTGAGAAAAAAGTGTAACTGCTTGATGTTGGGTGGTATACTCTATATATGTCAATTAGGTCTAGGTTATTAATAGTGTTATTGAGTTCTATAGTTTCCTTATTCAACTTTTGTTTGGAAGATCTGTCCAGTGGCGAGAGAGGTGTGTTGAAGTCTCCCATGATTATGGTATGGTGGTCTATTAGACTCTTGAACTTGAGAAGAGTTTGTTTGACGAACTTAGCTGCACCATTGTTTGGGGCATAAATATTTATGATTGTTATGTCTTGTTGGTGTATGGTTCCCTTGAGCAGTATGTAGTGTCCCTCTTTATCCCTTTTGATTAACTTTGGCTTGAAATCTATTTTATTTGATATGAGTATGGACACTCCTGCTTGTTTCCGAAGTCTCCCTTTTGTTTTTAACATCCATTTTTTTCCTGTTGTCCTTTTTTTCTGCTGTTCTTCTGTTACTCCTGACTTTCTCTTGGTTACTTGAACAATTTTTGCGATGCCATTTTTATTTATCTGCAGTTTATATATTTTGAGTTTATATATTTGTATAGCTTATATTAATGGCTGCAGTAGGTATTCATCATGTATACATAATTTAGCACAGTCTACTGATGTTATTTGACCAATTAAAGTGAAGTAGAGAAATTTTACTTCCCTTTATATTCACTTACCCTTTTTTGTTTACAATATAGTTATTTTTAATATTTCCTCTACCCACATTTAGAATTATATCAGACAGTGTTATATTTTTTTCTTCAACCCATAAACATAATTTGGGAAAACAAACTCAAGTGAGGAAGGAGTGTCTTTCATTTCACCCACATCTTTGTTTTGCTTGTCCTTCCCTGATTTCCATTTTTTTATGTTCCAGGATTTTTCTGTTTACAATATTGCTTTTCTTTTTAAGAGAATTTTCTTCAGCCAGTCTTTTAGTGTAGAACCACTTTGCTGAATTATCTTGTTTTTTTCTTCATCTTGATTTTCCACCATTCATAAAGGGTATTTTTACTTGATGTAGAATTATGAGTTGATAGTTATTTTCTTTCAGTAATATTTCACGATTTTCTTCTTGTCTCCACTATTTTATTGTTTTTCTGATTTTTTTAAATTGACAAAATTATATGCATTGATCACGTTAAACAGGATATTTTGAAACATGTATACATTATAGGATGGCTAAAAGGAGTTAGTTACCATATGCATTTCCTCACATACTTATCATTTTTGTGGTGAGAACACTTAGAATCTACTCTTGGCTCTTTTCAAAAATACAATACATTGTTATTAACTATGGTCACATATTGTTCAAGAGATCTTTTGAACTTATTCTTCCTATCTAATCCAACTGAAATTTTGTATCCTTTAGACTAACATTTCCCTAACCTCTAGCTCCTGGTAACTATCAGTATTATTGTCTCCATTGTTTTTGATGAGAAATTCACTGTTTTTCAATAGAGATTTCTTTTTCTTTTGTTACTGAGGATTGAACCCAGAGATGCTTAACCACTGAACTATACCCCCAGCTCTTTAAGAATTTTTTTTTTTTTTTTTTTTTTGAGACAGGGTCTCTCTAATTGCTTAGAGTTTTGCTAAGTTGCTGAGGTCAGCTTTGAAACTGCAGTCTTGCCTTAGCCTCTGTGTCACTGGGATTATAGGCATGTGCCATTGCACCCAGCTCCTCCACCACTTTTTTTTTTTTTTGAGAGAGAGAGAGAGAGAGAGAATTTTTTAATATTTATTTTTTTAGTTTTTGGCGGACACAACGTCTCTGTTTGTATGTGGTTCTGAGGATTGAACCCGGGGCGCACGCATACCAGGCGAGTGCACTACCGCTTGAGCCATATCCCCAGCCCTCCTCCACCACTTTTTAAAATTTTAATTTTCATTAGTTTTCAGACTATCATATATCTTTGTGTGCATTTATTTATTTATTTATTTTTACAATTATCACAAATTCTAAATTAGTTAACTGTTTGGGAAGTACTCAGGCTCTGGAATTGTAGGGTTTTTTTTTTTTTTTTTTTTTTTTTTTTTTTTTTTTTTAATCACATCTGAGAAGTTCTAAGTCTTTATTTCTTGGAGATTTATTTTCAGTGTCCACACTTTATCTTCTCTTCTCCTTACATGACACTCTTGCACTCTTGACACAATTTCACCTATCAGTGACAGTGCCACTTAATTTAGTTCTATTTAAGCCTCTGTATACACTACATGCTTAATTGGAAAATGGCTTGAGGAAAAAGTT
The DNA here is from genome assembly GCF_021218885.2 of Marmota monax. Classification (NCBI taxonomy): domain Eukaryota; kingdom Metazoa; phylum Chordata; class Mammalia; order Rodentia; family Sciuridae; genus Marmota; species Marmota monax. Next base: position 12,376,532 of record NW_026694552.1, on the reverse strand, counting down.
TCATTGAGAATACAGGGATTGCCTTGATGTATATTTCTTCTTCATAGAGTGTAACTCCTCAGGTCCTACATTCTTACTTTTCTCTGAAGCCTTTAAACAGTTGTTAGATGTTTATATTTTTATTCTGTCCTCACAGTGCTTCTTAGCAAGATGGTAAGTTTGATAATATCTGCTCTAACAGGAGGAAGCCAAACACTTCTACATAGGATTTTTAGGTCTCAGAAAATTATTTTTCTTAATCTACTTGAAAAATATGGTGGAATAAAAAATTGAATGAAGCAGCCATTTAATTTAGTATCAAAGACACACTGGGCAGAATAGTATGCCTCACTTACTCCTGTATCACAAACATAATGTCAGTCTCAGCGATTGTGGCTTAATGAATATTTGTGGCATGAATGCATGAATAAATGAGAGAACTGGCAAATATTTCCATTTACTAAGTAGCCTGAGGGAAGTCAGACTGAGAGTTGTTAATGGAATAATATGTATCCTGAAATTTTCATGAATTCTAAATTAGTTAACTGCTAAATATTTTGTAATAGAAAATAATGTAATTAAATGAGCTCTATATGGGGAGCCAGATATCTCAGCTTTTATCTCTGCAGCTTGGGAAAGATCATTTGACCTCATTTAAAGGAAAGAGTTGAACAGGAAGACCTCAAAACTCTATGATACAAAACTCTTCTATGATATTAATGTGTGTCATCACATTGATAAGAAGGTAATTACCATTACTTAGATGCCTTGGTGACAATCAGTAGACAATTGTAAGAACAGAGACTTCTTCACTTTCCTTGTTCATTCTCAAGATTAAGTGAGTAGTGATAGGACACATACTTATCATACACACAGATATTTTACACATATAGTGTTCACCCAATAAGCATTCTTAACATCTGTAATGGGTTCTAGATTAAAGAAGACATAGTACCCATAGATAAGGATTAAGGAACTTAGTTTTAAGGGGAAAAAATGAAGAAAAGAGTGACATTTTATACACACATACATGCACACATGTGTATATATGTATATATGTTATACAGATGCAAACATCAGTCATATACATGCATATATATTATGCATATATATGCACACATTCATTAGTGTGTATACATATATAAGATATATAAATGTATATATACATGTATAAGATGTGTGTGTGTGTGTGTGTAATTTGTTTTTCAGCACAGGAAATTGAACCCAGGGACTCACACATCTTAGGCACATGCTCTCCCACTGGTCTACATCCCCTGCCTACCCTTTGTAAAGTTTTGTTCTGAGGCAGGATCTTGCTCAAACTACGATGATCCTCCTGAGTAGCTGTCATTACAGACTTGTGTCACCACACCCAGCTGGAATATTACATTTTTAACAACATTTTCCTTACCTTTGGGCAGCATTCTGTACCTGGGGACTAAAATAAAGATAATTACCAAGGGTTAGGATTAATAACATGGGCCAAGGCACCAGGAAAATATAATATTTTATACTGGTAAGGGGAAGAGTGCAAAGTCATGCTCTTGTTTTAGCAATAGTGGGGTTCATTGGTGAAACGTGTATTTGGAGATGACAGAGCTAAACTTGATTCTTTTCTTAACCCAAGGATAACAACAGCAGTGCTAGATACACTATAAGAGAAACCAATCTTGTTCAAATCTGAAACTTAAATAAAGTCAAGACATTGCTAACTAGTGGGACATATTCTTTCAATATGGAGGACCCTTTCTTAACATTTCTACATTCCCAGTGATGTGCTGCTTCTGAGACAAATCAGACATGTCTTCATGGCTTTGGCCCAAAGTATATCATCAATTTGAAATGTAATTGAATTTCTGTCATGCTGTTCTGTCTGTGAGGATTAGATAGTTCAAAACATAAAAATCAATGTGCTGTAACTGAATTTGGTAAAACGTGACAACATCAGCAAGCAGTAAGACACAGAAATAGGATCTAGTAAATACCTGCCTATCCAGGACTTCTCCCAGGAATGATTGAGCCAAAACTTTGGCAAACACACTGAAAATTTTAAAAGGGATCACCTTTACCGAAATCATACTTTGACAGGCAGATAGAATCTGCATCTGGGGCTTGGGGCTACCCATATACTACACTGATATCACAAGGTGGTGAGAGCATTGAATTTTTCACCTGCCTAAGAAATTTTGTTCACAGTTAACTCACTGGGGGCCCATGTTAGTGATTGCCTATTACAAAAGCTTTCTTTTATATTTTATTCTTGTACTGAAATTGTTTAATATCTACAAGAGACAGCATTGAAAACATAAAGCATTTAATTTTCCTGTTTATTTTTGGGTGCTAGAAAAAATTAATATCAATATTAAACAAAATGTGGTTTATATTTTTATATTTTTTTATGTCTTGCTATCATCCTGTATTCAGGGTTTGAGTATTTGAGGTCTTGTTGCTATTACTTAAGTACTCACAAAATTGAAATCTAATTTCTCAAATCCATAACCTTTGAACTATGTAATTTGCCAATTCATTTCCTTATATCCTTAGCACAAAGATTTGTTTGTACTTTATGTTATTCTCTTACCTGGACTTATACACTCAAAAAAAAAGTGAAACAAACAAACATACCTGTTATTCTTACTATGACAACCTATTTAAAGAGCTTATTTTTCTTTTTCTGTACACAACTAAATCTTGGTTTAAACCACTGCAAGCCCAACTGAACGTTGTTATCAATTTCTGTGTAACAAATTATCCCAAATATTAGACCTCAAAACAGCAAGTGTTAATTATCTTAGTTTCTACGGATCAGGATCTAGGTATGGCTAAGCTGGGTATGGCAGACTAAGGGTCTTTTGAGTGGCTCTAATCAAGATGTGGGCCAGGCTATAGTCATCTCCAGGCTCAATAGAAAAAAGATCTACTTCGAGTTCAGTTATATGACTTTTAATAGTACTTAGTTACTCACTGATTATTGGTTAGAAATAACAGCATCTTACTTTGTAGGTCTTTACATATTAAGAAAGGTAACTTTTTTCCAGAGCAATGTTTTGAAAGAGAGAGAGAAGCAAGAATGGGCATCCAAGATGGAAACCATAGACTTTTCTTAGTCTCGTCTTGGGAGTTACATCCCATCACATCTGCCATCTTCTGTTAAATAGACGTGAAACAATAAGTCCAGCTCACACTCAATGGAAGTTATACGAGTGCAAATGCCATAAAGTTGAGCTCACTAGGGGCCATGCTAGTGATGGTCTATTACAATACTTCTCTACCAAGATCACTCATTCTTCTATCCACAACCTTTACAAATGCTTCAATGCTTATCTTAGACTTCTCTTTCCCTTTGAAGTTTGATCAACTTTATTGAGTAATATTTTTGCCTCTTCAGAGAATTTATGGAACTTCTGGTTGGTGCTCATCTATGTACTTGGCATGTGCTACCTGAAATTATAGATGTTCTTTCAACTATGCTTGTCTCAATATGTTGCTCAGAATGGAAGCTCCTGGAGAACAGACAACGTCTCAAATTAATCTTGTACCATTCTACCTGAGTTTTTGGATGCTTTTCATTTATCAGACATCCAGTGGGTACCTCTGTCTGTGGCTAAGACCTTTAAAAATACCATGGGTACCTTAGAAGTACACTGAACTGGAATTTCATCATTTCTAAAGTGTCACTAATGTAACACTCTGGAACTCTTTCAATAAATCCATAGAACAGTTAGTATTCATCTTGGTACAACAACAAAGGCAATCTTAGAAGAGATAACAATTTTAAAGAAGATACATGAATTTCTCAGATACATGTAACATCTGTCACTTTAAATCCTAGGCACTTTAACACTTCTGAGCTCTGGCAAAATAGTACAAAGGAGACATAGAAGATGTATTCTCCCTCAAGAAGAGGTCCTGACCTAAATTCAGACCATCCTGGCTGTAAGCTTGTGAACTTCCAAGTGCTTGGAGGCATTCAAAGTTGAAAGCATTTGTTCTTGAAAGCCTGGGTGTTCACACAACTCAAAAATGAAAGCCAGTAAAGTGGCTCTTTCTGGAAGACTCTGCTTTTCCAATCTCTGTGCTTTGTAGCACCAAAAGGCCTAGAGGTCAAAAAATTAATATCCTTTCTTATAGATGCCACCTCCATTCAGACCTTCTGTTCTTTCGTGCTGAGCATGCTGCTACTCCATCTAAATAAACCTCTTCAGTATATTTAAGTCAGACTGTTTATAAACAATCTTGAGGTTCCGTAGTTAAATGAAAGAAAAGAGTTGATCCAAGAGAGCCACATATCTCATAGACACACAGACTTACAGTAAAGGCTGCTAGCATTTGAGAAAATGGTATTTGTCACGTTGTCCTATAAAAAATCTTTGACCTAGCAACCAAAATAAAATAAATAATATTAATTCACTACTAAAAAGAGTAGGATTAAAGTGTACATGGATAGGCTTATTCTTAGTAACTAGATTGATAGAATGGCAGGTTTCTACAAGGACAGTAGAGAATAAGGATAAGTGAGAAATGAAATTTCCTTGATGTCTAGACTGCAGAATCCAAGACAACGAGTAATTAATCACATAAGTTATGTTGTTTAAACTTCAGTCAAGTGATCACTTTCCTTTCTTATCTGGGGTAGCCTGCTTTACTCAGGTGAAGAAAACTTTCTTATATATCAGGGGACAAAAGGACTAGGGCTCCTATGTTGCAAACTGCTTCAGAAAATCTTGCCACCATCTGGGCACAGTGGTGCACACCTATAATACCAGCAACAGGGGAGGCTGAGGCAAGAGGATCATAAGTTGGAGGTCAGCCTTCCTATCTTAGAGAGACCCTGTCCCAAAGTAAAAATAAAAAGGACCGGGGATGTATCTCAGTGGCAAAGTGTCCCTACGTTCAATCCCTAGCACTAAACTTACAAACAAACAAATAAAAACAAAAGAAAAAGAAAATTTTGCCACTGATTTTTGATTAATTAAAGATGGCTAGCAAATTGAAAAATAGAAAGACAACAGCAAATGCTATTTTAAACTGCACCCTTGACTAAATAACATTCCAGATGAGTCACCATAGAAAGACAATTTTTGTCACGTAAAAAAGATTATTAAATAAAACATTTCTGCTATTCAAATTACCTTCACTTATTTATCTCATTTTTATCTATAGCACTTTGTTATTGAAGAACACAATGGGAAAATGGTTTTATTTATACAAAAAATCTTATTTATTTTTATAATGTATGTATAAAATTCAAGCAGACTTTGTTTTAAATAATAGGGGAAAAAAAAAAGACTAACAGGAATACCCAGAATAATTAAGTATGCTTTTAGGAAAGCCTGAGTTAAAACCCACAAAGATTGCTGCCTTCTATAAGAAATGACTACTATCTCTGCCTTCAGTTTCTTTCCTCCTCCTCCTCCTCCTCCTCTTTCTCCTCATCCTCCTCCTCCTTTTTCTTCTTTGTTTTCCTTTTTTTTTGGTACAGGAGATTGAATCTAGGGACACATAACCATTGAGCCACATCCCAGTACCCCCACACTTTTTTGTTGTTTGCTTTTAAATTTTGTGATAGGGTCTTATTAAGTTGCTGAGGCTGGCTTTGAACTTGTGAGCCTCCTTGTCTCAGCCTCTCAAGTTGCTGGGATTATAGAAGTGCACCAGTACACCTGGCTCCGGCTTTGCTTAATATTAAAACAGCTTCAATGCACTACACCAAAAAGGTCTCTGTTCCTACCACTTGTCTTCTATTTACCAGTTGCCTCTGTTTCCTCCATTTCTGCACCTTTTCCATGAAGCCCTGAATCAACCTACTAGTTGAAAGTCATATCTTCCTTGTAGCGATTTCCATAACATTTCATTTCATTTCTACTTCCCTCATTATATTTATCCTACATTGGAAATACAGTGGTGCACATCTTTAGTCCCAGTGATTCAGGAGCCTGAGGCTGGAGGATTGCGAGTTCAAAGCCAGCTTCAGCAAAAGCAAGACACTAAGCAACTCAGTGAGACCCTATCTCAAAATAAAAATAAAATAAAATGTAGCTGGTGATGTGGCTCAGTGGCTAAGCATCCCTGGGTTCCATCTCTGGTACAAAAAAAAAAAAAGCATTTGTACATATGTATATATGTACATATGTATACATATGTGTGTGTACACGTATTACTCTGCTATATTCTACCAAGTAAGCTTTCCAGAGGGAAGGGTCTGTATCCCAGGCATCTTTTTGTTTTCTCTATAATGTCTATTACGTGTGGTAGACTTTAAATAAGAATTTTCAGGTGAAAATATTTAAACACATGGATGATACATGTGATAGTGCCCTTTAACTTTTAAAAAAGCTATAATTTCTGTTTTAGGATTACCAGATAAGTTATTGTCAAAATATATTTTCAATGTTACCTTTGGAGATCAAGCTCTTTTCCAAATGTAGAAGTTCAGAATCTGAAAGGAGAAGTCACTGGCTCAAGGTCAAAAGCCTACTTGGGAAAGACCCAAGATTAGAACCCTGAGATGCTGACACTGTAACAAATGCACTAACATCAGCCTGTACTGCCTTTCTTAGGAGCTGAGATAGACCTCAGGTGACTCTTCCACTCAGACTATATTAAATTATATACATGTATTATTTATCTTATTCATTTTCATTCAGTTCTTTGACAAAGTATCAGCTGATGCAAGAAAAATCTTAGTAGCAAAATTATAGTATTAGTATTCACTGTTACTAAAAATTGTAGACTGGAATGTTGGTTACTGGAGAAACAAATCAAAAGGGAATGGATGATGTACTGAAAAGAGATTTGTACCTTAATCCACGGATTAACACATAATCGTGTTTATGTAGATGATTTGAAACAAATATAAAAACTAAAACATCTATTTTTAAAAGTGATTTCACACTGGGCCAAAAAGGGATGACTTAGGATCTAAAGTGCTATAAACAGATATACTGATGGGAAATTTTTCCACTTTCATAATGTTGCATGGGATGAATTGGATGTCACAGAATTTATTGCCAAACGGAGGTGAGTTTTAACTTAAACATGCATTTTTGACAATAGTTAATGGGTTGAAGTGGGGTACAAGGGCCCAGAGATACCAAAACTCATTATAGAATAGCCCAATGTACTGAGAGCTACTGGAATGAATGTGCATCAGCTCAGATTGGAACATTGTTACTAAGTATCTTTTTGAACTTTTATTTTTGCATTTTGATGAATTTTTTACATGACATTAGGCAATCGGGGGGTGGTGGGGAGCATTGAATAGAGATGGCAAAGCACATTAAAAATGTGAATAATTTGAGATAACTTTCTTCTTGGGATTCTTCAAAATGTAACATACGGGTAAGCCTACATCATCCTTGGGGAGAAAGAAATGTGCATACTGTACTCCTTATCTTCCTTGCTGATCTTTTTTTATTCCCCTTTCACAAATTCAGTGTCTCTTTTTAGTCTTTCTTATAAGGGAATCAGAAGATTTCTATAATTGGCAATGGTTCTTTAGATAACTCTCTCCAGGGTTTATCAATAACATGGATTTCTTTACCCTAGCAGAAGCTACTACATATTGCTTTGTCCATGTTTTTCTTGGGACACACCAAAGCTTTTTACCCTTTATACACCATGCTTACCCTTTTGGGGGCTTTTCTGCATAGAATCTGTGTCCAACATTTTGACATTCCTTGGCACCCATTCCCCAAACTCTGGCTACACTGGTGTTTTTCAAAATGTAAACTATTTCAAGGACTTCATTCATCATTACAGAACCATAAAATTAAATTATCTATGGAAATAAATCCAAATCTTCAAAAGTTCCGACCATTCTGGAGGAATGGCTAATTTCAAATACAGGTATTGTGTTGTGCTCTTTTTTAATATACATACTAGAATTCTTACTACCTCATGTAGGGAAACAGAAGATTCACATCTTGGTAAAAGTTCTCAGCCAGATATATAAACTTCATTAAGATAAAATTATGCTTTTCCTCTACTCTAAGATTTAAAATAGCCTTCAGTTGAATTTAGTCTGCCTTGCTATTTTTACTACAACCTTTTATTGCCTTATTTCTCTTATATTGTTAGTATATTCATCTCCTTATAATAGCTAATTAGTTAACCCTTTCAATGTTATAGACAGACTTAGTTTTCCTAAGTTGCTGAAAAAGAATAAGAGCTGAATGACTCACTGTCCCTTGAGTCTGTGTCCCTACATCACCCTGGCAATATAGGGACTGTGGTTTCAAGCCACTGAGCCACTGTGTTTTTTTTTTTCTTTCTTTCTTTGTATCAGAGGTTGAAATCAGGGGTGCTTAATAACTGAACTGCATTCACAGCCCTTTTTATTTTTTATTTGTAGACTGGGTCTTATTAAGTTGCTTAGGGTCTTGCTGAGTTGCAAAGGCTGGCTTTGAACTCAAGATCCTCCTGCCTCAGCCTCTGGAGCTGCTAGGATTTCAGGCGTGGGCCACCGTGCCTGGCTAAGCCACGATGTTCTTTAGAGAAAGAGTTCCAATATAGCTTACAGTTATTTTAAGTTTAATATTAAGATATGAAGTTTATCAATAAACATGTCATTTGTTTTTTATTAAGATGAATGCAAAGATTTGGCTAGAATTTTATTGATTGGGAACTTGGTTACTAGGATAATATGAGAGGCTGGGAATATGTTATGCCATGGTATATATACAAGAAAAAGGGAGGAGGTTATCTTTGGGATTGCCATGGTATATATACAAGAAAAAGGGAGGAGGTTATCTTTGACAAGGAAGATTCTTGAAAAAAAATTTAATCTAGTTTTGTAATCTAGACATGACAGTACTCATTGGCAGGAAAATGAAGTAATGAAGCAATCAATGATTACTTTTAAAACTCTCAATTTTAGCAGTCAAATGTTTTGTTTAATCCACTTAAACTGTGTCTCTTTATTATGGATATGTCTAAACAAACATAAAAATAGTGAGAATAACATTAACCTTTCAAATACTCATCAAAATACTTCAATAATTCTTAACTCATGGTAAATTTGTTTTTTTCTCACCCATTTCCTCCTAAGACATTATTTTGAAGCAAATCTCAGACTGTGTGTGTGTGTGTATCATATATATATAATACACACACATATATAATATAATATAATATATATGTATTATATATAATACACACATATATATTATATAAATGTGCACGTTTATATACAGTATTATATATATTTAGTGCTGGGGATTGAACCCATATGAAGCACACACATCATGCATGCTAAGCACATACTCTACCATTAAGCTACAACCCCAATCATCAGACATTATATCTTTTTTTAAAATAGTTGTAGATGGACACAATACCTTTATTTTATTTATTTATTTGGTGCTGAGGATCGAACCCAGTACTCCATACATATGAGGCAAATGCTCTACCACTGAGCCACAACCCCAGCCGCCAGACATTATATCTTTTTTTTTTAAGATAGAGTGAGAGAGGAGAGAGAGAGAGAGAGAGAGAGAGAGAGAGAGAATTTTAATATTTATTTTTTAGTTTTTGACGGACACAACATCTTTGTTTGTATGTGGTACTGAGGATTGAACCCGGGCCGCACGCATGCCAGGCAAGCGCGCTACCGCTTGAGCCACATCCCCAGCCCCAATATCTTAATAACCATGTTTCAATATGGATCATTTTTTATTTATTTATTTATTTATTTCAATATGGATCTTGAAAGAAAAAAAGTTTTTAAAACATCCAAGCTGGGTCCAGTAGCACATGCCTGTAATCCCAGTGGCTCTGTATGCTGAGACAGGAGGATCTCAAGTTCAAAGCCAACCTCAGCAATGGTGAGGCACTAAGCAACTCAGTGCGACCCTGTCTCTAAATAAAATACAAAATAGGGCCAGGGATGTGGCTCAGTGGTCTAGGGTCCCTGAGTTCAATCTCCAATACTGCAAAAAAAAAAAAAAAAAAAAAAAGAAAAAGAAAGAAATCCAGCTTTGAGATATAATTCATACATCATTAATTCACTCAGTTAAGATGTACAGTCCAATGGTTTTTTAGCTTCTTTTGAGTTCTACAATCATCACCACAATTGATTTTAGAATATTTTTATCATACAAAAAAGAAACTCCATAGCCAGTAATAGTCATTCTCCATGTTTTCCTCTCACCTATCCCCATCAATCACTTAACTGTCACTATAAGGAATGTCTGTATCTCTCTATAGATACAAATGTTTTTAAACACAAAAATAAAGACAACTGTCACAACTCAATATTTAAAAAACGTCCTAATAAAATTTCTAAATATGTCACTGACATAAACTTAACTTGTGTTGGAGATTGTTTGAATTCATGTGCAAATAAAGGTCACATGATGTGACTGAGAAATGTCTCTTATGCCTCTTTTTGAAAAATATGTATTTTATTTTGAGATAATAGTAGATTCAAATGCAGCTACAAGAAATAATGCAAAGAGATCCTATGTATCCTTTGTTTAGTTTCCTCCACCAATAATATCTTACAAAGCTGTAGTATAATATCACAACCACAATATTTTATTAACTCAATTGTGATATGGTCCATTAACACCACAGAAGGATCCCTCCTTTGATTCACTTTTATAACCACACCATTTCCTCCATTCTCCTCCTACTCCCAACTCCTCTTTTACCCTGATGACTATACTTCTGTAGTTTTGTCATTTCTAGAATGCTATAAAAATTGAATCATACTGTGAATAAACTTTTGGGGTTGGCTTTTTCTCCAGTTTAATTCTTTGGAGATTCATTTAAGATGTTGACTATATCAACAATAGTTCATTTTTATTGTTCACTAGTATTCCAAGGTATGGATGTCAAAAAATATGTTTATTCATTCGCCCATTGAGGGACATCTGGGTTATTTCCGGTTTTTGACTATTGTGAATCAAGCTACTATAAATATTTATGTACAGATTTTTGTGTGAACATAAGTTTTCATTTGTCTGGGATAAATGCCCAGGAGTGCATTTGCTGGGTCATATGGTAGTTGAATGTTTTGTTTTTTAAGAAACTGCCAAGCTATTTTTCCAGAGTAGCTGGACCATTTTACATTTCCACCAGCAGAGGGTTCCAGTTTCTTGACATCCTCACCGGCATCTGGTGGTGTCACCATTTTTATTTTAGCCATGCTAATAGGTATAATGATATCTCATTATAGTCCCAATTTGTACTTTCTTAATGGCTGTAGTGATTTTTTGTGTGCTTATTATTTGTGTATTCTTCTTGACAAAACATCTCTTTTACACTTTTTCTGATTGATTTTTTTTAGAAACTGTTGAATTTAGAGAGATTTTTTATATTCAAAATGCTAGTCTTTTGTTGAATACACGCAAATATTTTTCCAAGTCTGTAGTTTGTTTTTTCTTCTTCACATCTTTTGAAGAGCTAAAGTTTTGAATTTTCATGAAGTACAATTTATCAAGTTTCCCTTTTGTGGTTCATACATTTGTTGTCAAGCCTAAGAAGTTTATGCACAATCCTTAATACTACACCCCAAATTTTAGTTCCCATATTTCCATTAAGTCAATGATAAATTTTGAGTTAATTTTTGCATAAAATGTTAGTAGATTGAAGTTAATATTATTTATTTTGTTTGTCATAACTTTATTATTTTATTCTAAGTTAATATTATAATATGTATGTTTCAGACATTTAATTTTCTAAGATTGTTTTGTTAAAATTATTTTCTTTTCTTCTTTTTTTTAAAAAAAATACATTTATTTTTATGTGGTGCTGAGGATCGAACCCAACACCTCACACATGCTAGGCAAGCACTTTCCTGCTGAGCCACAACCCCAGCCTAAAATGATTTTCTTGCATAGCATTTTTACTGATATATAATTCACACACTACAAAATTCACTCTTTTAAAGCCTACAATATAGTGAATTTCAGTAAATTGACAAAGATGCTCTACCATTGTTACTGTTAATTGCAGAAGAATTTTATTATTTAAAAAAGAAACCCTATACCCATTAGCAATCATTTTTTATTAATCCTTCTACCCACCAACTGGAAACCACTAATCTACTTTAATTCTTATTAATTTGCTTATTTTATATTTTTTTAACAAAAGAATTCATCTGACTTTTTGTATATGTCTTCTTATATTTAGCATAATGTTTTCAAGATTCATCCATATTCTTGCAAGTATAAGTGCTTAATACCTTTTTATTATTGAATAACAAACAATAGTATGTATATATATATATATATATATATATATATATATATACATTTTGTTTATGCTTTCATCAGTTGATGGACATTTTGGTTGTTTTAACTCTTTGAAACATGAATAACTCTGCAACAAATCGTCATGTACATTTTGTAGAGAATTGTTTGGGAGTTTGGGAGCAAGGAGTGGTAACTATGTTTAACTTCTTGAGAAACTATCAAACTTTTTTGCAAATCAGTAGCTTCTTTAATTTTTAAAATAGATTTGTAGTTTCCAGAGTACACATCTTTTACCTTCTTGATTTTTCTTGTCTGCTTACTTTGTCTAGGACTGCCAATAATCTGTAATATAGAAATGGTAAGAGTGCAAATCCTTTTCTTGTTCCTGATATTAAAGGAAAAGATTTCAGGTTTTCACTGTTGAATGCAATGTTAGCTGTGGAAGTGCCATGTGTGGCCTTCACATGTTGAGATAATGTCCTTTAACACATATTTTATTGATAGTATTTATCTTGAATAAATGCTGGATTTTGTTAGTCTGCATAATTGTGATGATTGTATAATTTTTATTCTTCATTCTGTTAATGTGGTGTTTCACATTGATTGATTGGCTTTTGTTGAATCATCCTTGCATTCCAGGGTAAGTCACACTGGATCATGATATATGATTTTTTTTGAGGTGTATTTGAATTTGCTGTTTTTGGTATTTTTTTTGGGGGGGGGGGTTATGTCAGTGTTCATCAGAGATATGGGTCTGTGATTTTCTTACAGTGTCATTGTCCAATTTTGATATCAGTGCAATTCTAGTCTCATGAGTTTGGATGTGTTGTTTCCTCTTTAATTTTCATAATTTTTCTTTAAGTGTTGGGTAGAATTCACTAGTGAAGCTATCTATCCCTGGGCTTTTGTTTGTAAGGAGGTTTTTGATTATTGATTCAATCTCTTTACTCTTTATTGGTATGTTCAGTTGTTCCATTCTTTCTAACTCAGTCTTGATAGGTTATATGTTTCTAAAAGTTTATCTAAGTAATTAGAACAAATTTAAAAAGTAAAATGTTTGCCAATTAAAACATTTATCTATTGTTCTAGATTATTCAATTCTTTTATGTAATTTCTTATTTAAATATATTTCTTATAAAATTTATATTCTAGACTAATGGATTTCCAAATGGTTTGTTTTTTACTGGACATTACAGGTAAATATATATATATATATATATATATATATATATATATATATACACACACACACACACACACACACACACACAGTGTGTGTCCATGTGTGCATGTGTGCATGTGTGGTGTGAAACCAAAGTTTTTATGACACCACAAAAATATAATGAATCAAGATTAAAAATTTAGAAACATTTTTTAGAAAGTATGCTAAATGGAAGTTTGGAAACGATCTTAAATCTTGCAAAAACTGTTAGTGGAGAAGCTACTTTACCATGTGGATTAAATAAACAATAAGTATGTTGTAGCAATATCTTAAAATTTCTTTTTAGTTGTAGATGGACACAACATCCTTTATTTATTTATTTATTTATTTTTATGTGGTACTGAGGTTCGAAATCAGTGCCTCACACATTCTAGGCAAGTGCTCTACCACTGAGCTACAACCACAGCCACTGTAGCAATATGTTATTGGGAGAAAATAAATGCAACCCTTCTAATGGGTCAAGTCCTTTATTGGGGAGAAATGATCATTGTATGCATAGTTGAACATACCACTTCTATCACTGGATTTTATTAAACTATGTGTAGCAAAAGTTAGTTTCTATATTCAGAAAATAAATAGAGGAAAGTTATTTTTTTCCTAGCTTTATTGAGGTATTATTGATAAATAAAAGTTATATATATTCAAGGTAGACAATGTGACGATTTGATAGACACATATTGTATAATGATTACCACATCAGAATAATTAACACACATATTACCACAGAGTTACTGTGTGTGGTGAGGACACATAAGAACTTCTCTCTTAGAAAATTTTAAGTAAATATAAATATTATTAACTTTGGTCACCATGTTGTACATTAGAGGATAGTTACATATTTATAAGAGTTTAGCAACAGTTAGTAGAAAAAGAAAGCCTATGGTAATCAAAAAAAATTCCTATCAAGACCAGAAGAAATGTTGTAGTGCTTTTAATACCTCTGAGAGGTGGAATTAGGTGGACAGAAGTAAAGTTATATCATCAAAAAGTCAATATTATATCATCAGGATGTCTTCTCTAGTTTAGAAATAGAGTTGGTGTTCACATTTGAACAGTCATTGTCAGCAATTAAAGTTGTTTTGGAAATGTTATGAATTTCTATATATGTCTGTTTTTCTTTCAAAGTGCTTTAAATCCTTATGTATCATTTGGACACATTAAGAAATATATAAGCAACCAATAGAAGAATAATTGAAGTGCTTCTTGCCAGGTGTGGTGGTGCATTACCTATAATCCCAGCAAATTGGGAAGCTGAGGCAGGAGCATAACAAATTCAAGGCCAGCCTCAGTAATTTAGTGAGACCCTGTCTCAAAATTAAAAAAAGTAAAAAGGCTATGTATATAGCTTGGTGATAGAATGCCCGTGATTCAATCCCCACTACTACAAAAACAAACAAACAAACAAACAAATAAATAGAAATCTTAAAACTGTAGGCCACTCTATAACATAATTATTGGAGTTTAATACTAAACTTCAGTTAATGTAGCTCTTTTCAACGAAACAAATCATGAGTCTCTGTGACAATATGATTTCTTTGATTTAGTTACCTAAAATCCTTTTGAAATTTTCTATTTAAGCCATATGATCACTGCCACCCACATGCCATCTGGTGGCATGTCTCCAGATGGAAGATAGGAAGTAGTAAGCCTCTAAAATTTCACCCTATAAATCCAAACCAAGAAAGTGCTTATAAACAGCTTCACATAGCTGAATAATGATGTAGGATTTTCTGTCTTTTAGGAAGTATTTTAATTATAGCTAATTAAATAATAACACAAACCTTTATTTCTACTCACTATTGTTTGAACTTCTCGGCCTTCTAGCAAAACAATCAGCATTCATGCAGACAAGGTTTATCCTCCCAACTTCAATTCTTGTTTTGGGTAGGTCCCCAAAGTGTAAGAGTTAGTAGGACTATATAGTTATATCATATCTTGTCAGTCATGATGTGGCTGAAGAAACCTGTCAACCCTTAGAAAGGGAGTTCTGAGCCTTAGTTATATATTAGAACCACTTGAGGTGATATAAAAAATCCTTATGCCAGACCACATACCAAAGGAATTACTTTAAAATCTCTAAGAGTATGAAAAAGGTATCTGAATCGTTTTTCCCTGGTGCTTGGGAATAAACTCAAGCCTTTTGCACACTCAGCAAATGCTTCACCACTTAGTTACACCCCTGATCCAGGCATCCAAATTTTTAAAGCTTTCCAGATGCATACAATGGGAAGCCAAGTTTGAGAAACACTATTCCAAAAGAATGTGTTTATTTAACCTAAAACTGAATATCTGTGGAGATAAAGTACTTTGAATATTTTTAAAATGTGACAAATATATTGGAAATAATGCAATGAGGTCATAATTTTTAGCATTAGAACAAAGAAAATTTAAGAGATTGATATATTTTGGTGGTATAATGAAATATAAAACAAAAACTATCATGTGGACTATATTGAATGGTCTTTTCTAAGCAGTGTTAATCATCCAGTCCTGAAAAATAATATATTACCAAAAGGTTATGAATGATATCAGCTATTTAATATAAAAAAGAAAAATGAAATTCTTTTATAGAAAGAAAATGTTTCTTAAGGACCTAATAGAAATTCTTAGATTGAATGCAGCAAACCTTTTTTAGAAAACAAGAAAAGAGAATGAATATCACAAATATCATAGGAGAAACAGATTATTCATGTACTGGGTTTTCTCGAAACATGAGTATAGTGTTAATCTAGTCATTTATTTTTCATGTTTTGTCATTATATTTCTTTGCATGCAATGTTTGGCTTATAATTTACATATTTTCAAATGACATTGTTTGATGTTTTTCTTTGTCATTACTTAAAATATTTATTTAATTTTCTAATATGTCATTTTGATTTGGATCTGGAGTTTGATATAAATAGGACATAGGTGTTAATTACAACAACTGAAAGAAATCATTTTTTTAATTAAAATTAAGATTTACCTCTGCATGTTCTCATTATTTCTTTTTAGGACCTTAGTATCTAAGCAGAAAATAACAGCACTTATGTTTCAATTTATGCCACAGGTTTTGCACCTGCTATATATTTATATCATTTATATATAATTTCATTTGAAATTAAAGTGCTATTCACCAATAAAGATTAAAAGGTGTTTCATATGATGTTATCACTTAGAAAACCTTTCCTTAACAATAAGTTTAATAGCAATTAGAACATCAAAACTTAATTTTAAATATCAAAATAAGAGTTATATTCTTATGAAATATGTTAATGAATTTACATATTTGTATAATGATTTGCATATTATAATTTCAGTCATTATATATATTGCAACAAATATATGTATAAATATATATAATGGGATTGACATTACTAAATTTATATTTGGTAATATAATATCTACCAATAGGTACTACTATTTTTTTAATATTTATTTTTTAGTTGTAGTTGGACACAACACCCTTATTTTACTTATTTACTTTTATGTGGTGCTGAGGATCAAACACAGTGCCTCACATGTGCTAGGCGGGCACTCTACCACTGAGCCACAACCCCAGCCCCAGGGACTACTATTTTTGATATAATATGAAAAATATATGTATTTGGTAATACCAATCCCATTCCATCTAAAAAAGAAAAAGAGATTAATAAATGGATAAGTTAAAGCTTTTCATTTTTTAGTCCCACATAATCTTCCATTTGAATTTTTTGTTAAAATTTGAGAAGTGCTGTTAATATTAACATCATCACTCCTCAGTTTGACTCACATTTTTCTATTTAAGTATTTTGGAGGCATTAGCCTCCTTTCACTTGTAGTTCAAAAGGCCACAAAAACTAATTTGGAAAAACAAAAAACAAAAATATTGACTTAATGAAATAAAAATGTGACAGCTATATAACAGACTATTTTGGGCAATAAAAGGAATGAATCATAAATACACATTCCAACAAAGATGAACAGTGAAAATAGTATACTGATTCAATTTGTATGAGATATCTAGAAGGAAATACATGCATCTATTTTTTTCTCTCTCTCTTGATTCTCTTTCTATATATACATGCACACATATGTATGTGTGTGTATGCCTTCTTTGTATGTAGAGAATTTAGATTGGTAGTTGCTAGAGCTGAGGAGTTGTGGAGAGAAATGGAGAGTGACTGTTCATGCTTATAGACAGTGTTTCTTTTGGGGATTATGAAAACCTAAAATTAGATTATAATAAGGTTGTACAGCTCTGTAAAATGCTAAAAATGATTGAATTTTATACTTTAAATGTATGAGTTTTGTGGTATATTAGTTATATGATAAAAGTGTTGTTTTTAACAAATAGACAAAAAAAATTTAAAAAATTGACAAATTTTGGATGATGCTAAAAAATTGGTACGAGGCTTAGACCTATAAGACAATTTGCATAGGATGTGATAGACCTACCTTCTATTATTAATGCAAAAATGAATAATGTGGCTAAGTAAAACATGATGCAAAGAATAAGACAAAATTATGGCAGTCGTAGTATTATAATGTGAGATAGAGCACCCATATACATAAGATACTAGATATAAAGTGTCTTGCACAGTGCCTGGTACATTAATAATATGTTTAATGAATGATAGTTTTTTTTCCATCTTTATGTTCTTCAATATCACTATCATTGTTACAAAATTTGTAATAGAAAAGCATATTGACATGTAGATGCCATCTCATCTCTTGAAGTTATCCTCAGATGAGTGTGATGTAATATTGATGCCATGAACTATCTAGTGTCAGCTCCCCCAATTACAAATAGCATTACTCTGGCAAAATTAATAACATCTGTTGGGCTTATCTTTAAAATTCAACCCAATTAAGTCAGAGAAAAATCTCAGCTTCCTGCCTGTAATTGAGAAAATTTACATTTCTTGAAAAAATGGAAAAATTATATTTGTAATTATGAAAATAAATATTAACTTTCTCTTTCAAAATCAGATTCTGATAAAACTTCAGAAAGAATGAGCTGAGGATATAGCTCAGTAATAGAATACCTATCATGCTCAAGACCTTGAGTTCTATCCAAAGCACCACAAACAAACAAAAAACTTCAAGAAGAATACTGTAACCAAGAAAGAAATTCTAAATCAAGGAGGTAATTTTTTTTTTTTTGGAAGAGAGTAGTCTGGAAGTTGGCAATAGTAACAAATACTTCAAATTCTATGCATTGCATTTAGTAAATGGAAAATGCTCATTGAGTGTACCTGGAAATTGTACAAAGATAATGCCATCTCTAGTTCACTCCAGAAATAAAATCAATGGAGCACTGTGATGTGAAGGATGAAAATAAATAAATTTCAAGATAAAAAAGTGGTTTCTTTATGGGCAGCTACAGTTCAATTTAATTAAAAAGACCAAAGTTTTCCATCAAAGGTCATGGAATTTTGAAAGCATTTCAGTGGTACCTTTAATAGACTATTTCCTTATTTTGTGAGCACAAAACTCTTTGTAGAAGCATTGATTATGGTACTGAAAAAGTAATTTAAAGGTCATTTAGAGGGCTAGGGACATAGCTCAAGGGCAGAGCACTTGCCAGGAATGTGTGAGACCCTGGTTCAATCCCCCACACCATACACACTAAAGAAAAAGTCATTTAGTTTTTATCACCTTTATCAATATTGAATACTCATGAGTGTTGAATGTCCTAAATATAGAATATTCTGAATAAATATTCTAAGTATTCCATCAATATCTAATATCTTATATAACAATTTATTCTTTGGGATTATGTTTTAATGTGGAGAGCTCCTTCATCTTCTTTCGGCAAGCTTTTCCAAGATTTACCTGCCGGGGCTGAAGTTTTTTCCTATCAGCATTTACATAAATAACTTTTATGACCTTCACTTCAGTGTGTTTTAGTAATTCTTAGCTTTTGTTCTAAGTCTGATTTTCAACTTCTAGATTTGTTAAGAAAGCTTTTCAGGCCAGCCCAGACTGTCTTCTATTCCTATTCTCCACTTCCCTTTTATTTTTTCTTTTCCAAAAGTCTATTGTAATATGGCTCAAAACCAGAACCACAAGAAGCTTAACCATGGTCACAAGAAGGAGCCCCCAAGACAATGCAAAAGATACATCCTTTCTCATTATACACAGTTAATCCAAAGAGAAAGAAAGCAAAGATTCTTTTTGCCATAGTCAGTAAGAATGTTTTTTTTTTTGAAAATTTGTGTCTCCAGTTGTTATGGTTTGGATCTGGAGTGTCCCTCAAAGATTTATATGTTGAAAACTTGTTATCCAATGCAGCAATATTCAGAGGTCTGGCTTTTAGGAAATGATTTGATCATGAGGATTCTAAGCTCATCAGTGGATAAATTCATTTAATGAATTAAGAATTTGAGTGAACTAATGGGCTACGGTAGAAACTGTCGAAGGTGCAGGCTAGTAGAAAAGGGACATGCCCTTGGCGATTATACATCTTGTCCCTGGTGCTTTCTCACTCTGCTTCCCAGCTTTCTAGATCTGAACAGTTTTCCTCCACCATGCCCTTCTGTCATGGTGTTCTTTTGCCTTACCTTAGGCCCAAAGCAATGGAGATAGCTACCATGGACTGAAACCTCTGAAACATGAGACAGAATAAATCTTTCCTCCTCCAAGTTGTTCAGGTCAGGAATTTTGGTTACAGTGACAAAAAAAAAAAAAAAAAAGCTGACTAAGATAATATGCCTGTTACACAAAAGTGAGATACCTTCAACATGGACCCACTAATTGGTGATATTAGGCAGGCAATACTAAAATAGGACTTTCCCAAAAGTAATATGGCAATGAGGAAAGAGACAACAAATGCCATTTATGCATTGAGACCCTTTATTTAGACAAACTCTCCTAAGAGCTGGGAGGCAAGTGTCTCAGGCCCCCAGCCTAATGGCCTGCCACTTGCAAAAGCATATGTGACAATCTGTTTTTCCTGGCATGGAGAAAACCAGAGAGACAGTTCTTACTGGATCCAAGCTAAGCTCCCAGAACACAAAGCAAGACAGGAGAATTTCATTCATTTTAAAAAATTGGATTCCCCCAATAAAGTTTGTGCAAATAGACTTTGGTCTTGTGAGAGCTGTAAACTCTCCAGAATGTAAGGCAAGATTAAACAATAGGCTTCTAAGACCTATTCATGTGTTCTTCCCTATGATTCCCCTTCTTAGGACAAATGTCACAAACAACAGTTATGAAGAAAAACTGTAGCTTTCCCTGGAAGGTAACTCAATAACCAACTCAAAGCAAAATTCACAAGTCATAATACTCAAAGAAATAATTATTACAAATATTTTCTCCTGGTAATCTAAATTTGGAAATGAATAGACAAAGAGAAACTTACTATTTTCATTTGGCTGGACCTGTCAGAAGCAAAAATCTAGGACTGAGTTGATAAATATTTTCTTTTTCCTTTCCTGGTTTTGTCAGATGGCCATTTATCTCAACTATAGCCTCTGGAACAAGTGGGATTTCCTAACCATTCTTCATGATTGCCAGTTTTGTAGAGGAGGAAAATATCTTTCATCTACCTTCTTATATTCTGCGAGTGTGTGGCCTGTGAATTAAACTGATAAAAGACAGATTAACAGGAGAAAAGGCATACAAATTTTATTTGATGTTAACACTTTAATTTTTTTCATGCATGGGGATCTTCACAGAAAAGAAGTAAAGACCTAAAGAAGTGGATAGACCCTGGGGATTATATACCATTTTAACAAAAGCTGATAAATTGCCGAGAATTGATAAGATAAAAGAAAAGGGGTTGGACCTTCTAGGAGCAGTAAATGTTGGGAAGGTAAACATAAAAGGGAAATTATTTTGAGATAAGAGATTTGTTTGTGCTGGGTATGGTGTTACATACCTGTAATCCCCAACAACCCGCAAGGCAGAGGCAAAAGGATGGCAAATTCAAAGCCAGCTTCAGCAACTTAGTTAAATCCTGACTCAAAAATAAAAAATAAAGACTGGGAATGGAGGTCAGTAGCAAAGTGTCCCTGTGTTCAATGCACAGTACCAGTCCCCCCAAATAAGATTTGTTTATAAAAGACCCATCTCAGTGCCAAATTTCTTCCTCCAGTGTTAAGGGTTATTGTCCTATTTATATAAGAAAGAAGAATATCTTCACAAAGGGAAGTTTATTTCCTGCTTGTAGGTAGAGAGAGGGATGCCAAAGAGCTCTTTCTATGTTTACTGCTTCTTAATTGCTTGCAGCTCAAAGTAATCCTTAGGCTAAAGTGGAATATTTTGAGGTGGCATATTATGATCCCCTTGTCTAATTAATAATGGGTTACTTAAGTCATGATGAAATTTATTTATCAAAATAGAGATAAACAATTTACAACTTGTTGAAAAGCCCTTGATTGAATGTGGGTGTTTTCAGAGAATTTGAGTCCTTGCTCCTCAGCATCACCATCTAGTGGCAAAAATCTCAAAGACACTGCAAACTCTTTCAGGGACCCTAAAACTAATAGGATGCATATAACCAACTCAAATGTTGTGCAAGTGATGTAACTACCACAATATTCTTTAAACAGTAGCATATTTTTGTCTGAATCAAGCTATATAGTAGAGAGATACTTTCTATACTGTGTTAGAGGAAAGAATTTATACTTTTAATTTAGATTGTTAGTGTTATATGAGAAGTTTTGCCATTGAAAGAAACAAGCGAATCCATGCTATAGTCTGCTTGTATATATTTGCATGTGTACCTTTGTCATAATTTTAATGGTTTGATCAGTGTTATTAATTTTCTGTTTGGAAGATTGGTCCCTTCATCTCCCAGAGAGTTTTTTTTTTATACACTGCTCAACATCCATAATTGTAATATATTTAGTTTCCTTTTCTCTTTAATATTAGAATTTCAGAGAAGATCTACTTCTACCTAAGGCAAATGTCCCTACATATGGAATTGAGGTGCCACCTGGGCCCATGAAATATCATTCAAGATTTTTATTTTTTTTTATATGTAGAAGAGATTTTTTTCTTTGATTTTTTTTTTCCAGTAAAGAACCACCACCCATTTCCCAAATCCCTCCTTGAATTTCTTACCCTCTTGCTGAGACTCTTCTGGAGCAAACGTCTACAAGATTAAATGTACTTAATGCTTTCACCTCCTTGCCTTGAACACATTCCTTCAGCCTTCACAATCTGGCATCTGACTCTATCATTCTACTGGGATTTCTCTCTGAAAGTAGACTAAAAGTTTGGCCAAATTCAACAGCCTACCCTTGTCCTTTATATCAAAGTCTCATATTTTACACTTCATTAAGCAACTATATATTATGTAATATTTTATTATGTAAAAAGGTGTAAAGAATAATGTAAAGATCACATGAGTTCCAACTAATTGACTTAAAATACAATACAGCACAAACATTGTTGAAAATATTATGTACTCCTCTATAGTCTGGTCACAATCTCCTTTATCCTTCTCAATTGCTTCTTCCTGCTCCAAGAAACCATTATTCTGATTTTGTATTTATCTTTAGTATTCATTTTATATTCTTACTACATTTGTTTGTATCTCTAAATACTATTATAATGTTTTTCAATGTTTTAAAATGTAATTTAAGTGGAATTCTTATGCAATTTGTTATGGTATTCAACTGTATTGATAGTTGTAATTGTATAATATTTATTTAAATTGTTGCACAGATTTCCATTGCATGAATACAACCAGTGTTTATTGCTTTTCTTATTGATGGCATTGTTGTTGTTGTTTTTTAAGTTTTTAAACTTAAAGCAATGTTACTATGAACACTCATTGCAAAATCTTCAATAGTGAACCATGAAAACCTTTCATAACTGTATGAGAAAATTTGACTTTCTACAATGAAGAAACTGACTGGAATTTTGGTAATTTCACATTTCTGAAAATACCTTTGAGTGCCAGTCATATTATTTTACATACATATTATTTTACAGAACTTTATGGCCAACTGATTTTATTTTTCTATTTTTTAAATTTAACTCACAAAAAATTAGGTATATTCAAGATGTAAAATATGATTATTTGATATAGGTACACATTGTGTACTGCTTACCATAGTTTAATTAACACAGTTATTACCACAAATAGTTTCATTTTGGTTGTGTGTACATGTGCATGTGCGTGGTAAAGACATGAAAACTGATTTCTTGGTAAATTTCAAGTAAACAAGACAGTATTAATTGTAATCACAATGTTACACGTTACTTCTTCAGAACTTGTACCATTTGACCAACATCTCCCCATTTTCCCTATACTTTAAATGCTTTTGTTTGTAGAATTCCTTTCATATTTTCTTTGATTTTTGTTCTGTCAAGATTTATTAACAGCATGGTACTGGTACCAAAACAGTCAGGTGGACCAATGGTACAGAATAGAGGACACAGAGACCAATCCACAAAATTACAACTATCTTATATTTGATAAAGGGGCTAAAAGCATGCAATGGAGGAAGGATAGCATCTTCAACAAATGGTGCTGGGAAAACTGGAAATCCATATGCAGCAAAATGAAACTGAATCCCTTTCTCTCGCCATGCACAAAAGTGAATTCAAAATGGATCAAGGAGCTTGATATCAAATCAGAGACACGCCGTCTGATAGAAGAAAAAGTTGGCTACGATCTACATACTGTGGGGTCGGGCTCCAAATTCCTCAATAGGACACCCATAGCACAAAAGTTAATAACTAGAATCAACAAATGGGACTTACTCAAACTAAAAAGTTTTTTCTCAGCAAAAGAAACAATAAGAGAGGTAAATAGAGAGCCTACATCCTGGGAACAAATCTTTACTCCTCACACTTCAGATAGAGCCCTAATATCCAGAGTATACAAAGAACTCAAAAAATTAGACAATAAGAGAACAAACAACCCAATCAACAAATGGGCCAAGGACCTGAACAGACACTTCTCAGAGGAGGACATACAATCAATCAACAAGTACATGAAAAAATGCTCACCATCTCTAGCAGTCAGAGAAATGCAAATCAAAACCACCCTAAGATACCATCTCACTCCAGTTAGATTGGCAGCCATTCTGAAGTCAAACAACAACAAGTGCTGGTGAGGATGTGGGGAAAAGGGTACACTTGTACATTGCTGGTGGGACTGCAAATTGGTGCAGCCAATTTGGAAAGCAGTATGGAGATTTCGTGGAAAGCTGGGAATGGAGCCACCATTTGACCCAGCTATTCCCCTTTTCGGTCTATTCCCTAAAGACCTAAAAAGAGCATGCTACAGGGACACTGCTACATCGATGTTCATAGCAGCACAATTCACAATAGCAAGACTGTGGAACCAACCTAGATGCCCTTCAATGGATGAATGGATAAAAAAAAATGTGGCATTTATACACAATGGACTATTACTCTGCATTAAAAAATGACAAAATCATAGAATTTACAGGGAAATGGATGGCATTAGAGCAGATTATGCTAAGTGAAGCTAGCCAATCCCTAAAAAACAAATGCCAAATGTCTTCTTTGATATAAGGAGAGTAACTAAGAACAGAGTAGGGTCGAAGAGCATGCGAAGAAGATTAACATTAAACAGGGATGAGAGGTGGGAGTGAAAGGGAGAGAGAAGGGAAATTGCATGGAAATGGAAGGAGACCCTCATCGTTATACAAAATTACATACAAGAGGAAGTGAGGGGAAATTAAAAAAAACAAACAAAACAAAACAAGGGAGAGAAATGAATGACAGTAGAGGGGGTAGAGAGAGAAGAGGGGAGGGGAGGGGAGGGGAGAGGGGATAGTAGAGGATAGGAAAGGCAGCAGAATACAACAGACACTAGTATGGCAGTATGTAAAAACGTGGATGTGTAACCGATGTGATACTGCAATCTGTATACGGGGTAAAAATGGGAGTTCATAACCCACTTGAATCAAATGTATGAGATATGATATGTCAAGAGCTTTGTAATGTTTTGAACAACCAATAATAAAAAAATTAAAAAATTAAAAAAAAGATTTATTATATTTTTTCTAGATGATTCTATTAGATGAGTTTCTCCTGATCATAAACATGATCTTTAATGTAATCATGTGTTATAATATGTTCATTTATTTTGTTATTATTCCTAGAATTGATTGACATGTAATAATGTAGGCAAACATATGCATGCATATGCATTCATACATATAGCTGTATTCTGCTTAATATTTTGTTTAGAATTTTCACCACTTTATTTAGTGTGATTAACCTATAATTTTCATTTTCTATGAAGTCCTTGTGTTCCAATTTTAATATGAATTTATATTACCCTCATAAACTGAGCTAGGAAACAGTTTTCTTTTCTTCTTATCTGGAATAGTATGTATAAATTGAAATTATCTATCTCTTGAGTCAAGTTTGGTAGAGCTCTTTATGTGAAGCTATTTAACCCTGATGTATGTGTTCTACGTTATTTTTGGGAGAAATGATTTTAAAATACTGATTCCTTTTATAAAATCAAGCATAGGCTTATTAACTTTCTAGTCCATTTTGAGTTCCCCCACCCATTTTAGTGATGTAGCTTCTAATTCCCATTTACTCTTCTTCCTCTTAAGTAGGATAACTCCACTATATAGGTGAACTACATGTCACTTTGAATGAAAGACTCATTTTTCAATTCTTCCTTGGAGCCAAGTGACTAGATTTTAGCCAATGAAACGTAAATCAGTGCAGTATGGGACTTCTAGGATGAGTGCTTTGAAAGAGCTGATTTATGAAAGAGAGTCCCTTTATTTAACCTCTCCTGCATTTTCTCCATCTGCTGGCCTCAAAGAGACCAGATGACTAGGGTTCTATTTTGAAGCATGATATGACTCTGGGGATGCCAGCTGCATACTAGGATGTTAGGACAGAATGATAGGACCTTGTATCCCTGATAATATCTCTGAGCTGCCTCCTAAGTGCTGAACTGATTATTTCTGTAAGTAAAAGTGTTTATTTACTTTTATGATAAATAAACATAAAAGTTAAATTAATATTTTTATTTTTATATCATATGGCAAGAATCTAAGATATAGTTTTAGAAATGTGCTTATTTAAAAACTTGCCATTAAATCTAAAATTTTAAATTCATACATATTTTTCGTAGCATTCTATTGATAATTTCACTTCTGCCTTATATGTAAGTAGATTCCATTTTTTCTTACCAGATTAATCTTGTAGAGGATCATCTACTTTATTATGCCTTTCCTTGTACAAACTTTAGGTTTTTTAAATCCTTCCTATTGTGTATTTTCTGTTTTTTATTTCCCTAATGTTTGCTTTTATCTTCATTATTTTATTCCAGTATCTTTGAGTTTATTCAGTTTTTCCAACTTCTAACTGATTAGTTCTTGGTTTTAACTTTTCTCTTTTTCTAATAAAATAAAGTTAATAATTTTTACAAATATGACCTTTGGTGCACACAGTGAGTTTTATTTTTCATTTTTGTTTAGGTTTAAGTTCTGTGGGTTTCTCATCATGATTTCCTTTTTACATGGATTAACTATAATTTTTTTTTAAATTTTTGGTTTTTGTTGTTGGTGGTTAAATGTTCCAAATATTTGGGAACTTCTTTTTTTTCAACTATATTTCATTATGTTCCAGAATGTGACCTAAGAGCTTTTACATACTAATTCAATGAATTATCTAAATAACCTTATAAGTTAGGAACTTTTATTATCTGTATTTTATACAAGAATACTTAGACACAGAGGGATTGACCTAACTACATTTGTTTCCTTTGACAAATACTTGGTATATATTTTCTCTTTAATTTGTTTCTTTTTCTGTCCTTTTGTTTTAAGTATATATCCTTTGTAAAAAGTGTATAATTCATCTTTCAAAAATCAGAGAATGCATACTTCTTAAAAATGGATTTGTTTATTCCTGTTATATTTTTTGTGATTATTGTCATTATTGGGTTTTACAGATTTTGAAATTTTATGTTTTCTATTTAACATAATTTTTTATGCTTCTTTCAGCTTCCGTTAGTGATTTGCTCAAGGATTATTTTTGTTTGTTTAGTAATTTAATTGTTCCCCTTTACTGGTTTGGCAGTTATATATTCTGTTTCTTTTTAAATGATTTTCATTAAAATTTTAACATATACACTTAACAAAATCTAATATCTCTCTTCTCCAGAATTAGAAAAAGTCTTAGAAAGTTTTATGTCATTTCTCCCTCCCATCTTATAGAGTATTATTGCTTCTTTAGTTTTATCATATTTTGTTACCCACTAAAGTAGGCATAATTATCAATATTTGTCTACATTTTCTAACATTGTTATCGATTTCCTTCCACACCATTTCTTTTGTGTTTGAGACCTAACTTTGGAGAGAATTAACATTCTCTAGAAGTTTCTTTAGTAAAAGTTGCTTAGTAAACAGTGTGTAAACTGGTGTGGACTAGCTCACAATAGCCAAAGGCAAACTTTTCAGCAATTTTTCAAGCTGGTTGTAAAACACAGGCATTATTAAAAATTAAATTAGGAACAGTTGCAAGTGAATCAATTATATTTAAAAGAAAGGTAATAAATATTCAAAAGTTACTCTTATGAATTATTTTACTGCATTTTTCTATTATGTATGACTTTGAGATTTATTTTGTCTGTATGTTGGAAATACTATATAATATTTGTTAATGCAGAGCTCTTCTCAAATGTGTATTCAGTGACCTTCAGTGGTCATTCTTCCATCTTTCAGAGTAAGTGATAAAATATTTATCAGTACATTACTGGTATCCCTTTTTCTTCGAAAATCTCTTTATTTGACATTCATTTTTGAGTCCTAGCATAAGAGTATAAAATTCTGACAAAAAAATTGACAATTATTTTCTTTTAGGAACAAATAAAATATTATCCCATTGGCTCTTAGTTCTACTATTACTACTGAGAATTTATTCTACTGCCATTCTAATTATAAAAAAAATCTCTTATCTTGGTGTTTTTTTCTCTTCTTTGGTTATTTTTGAGATCTTCTGTTGGTCTTTGTTATTGTATATTTTTTCCACGATAATCTAGGTGTGGCTTTCTTTTTTCCTGTTTTTTTTTTAATTTTTATTGTTGGTTGTTCAAAACATTACATAGTTCTTGATATATCATATTTCACACTTTGCTTCAAGTGGGTGTTTTTTTTTCTTACATAGATGATCCATATTGTACATCAGTTCTGTATACTTCTCAGCCATTAGTTTTCCAAATATTTCTTCTTCTAGTATTTTATTCCAGTATTTCTAATAGATACATGCTAAACATAGTTGTATTCTATTCTCCTTGTTGCTTAGGTTTTCTTCCATGTATTCCATCTCTTGGCCAATTACAATTCTGTGTAATTTCTTTCTTTCTTTCTTTCTTTTTTTTTTTTTTTTTTTTTTTTTTTTGGTGGTGCTGAGGATTGGACCCAGGGCCTTGTGCATGTGAGGAAAGCACTCCACCAACTGAGCTATATCCCCTGACCCATTCTGTGTAATTTCTTTAGATCTACTTTTTTAGGTTCTGCTATGATTTGGAAATAAAGTGTCCCTCTAAGACTTGGGTATGAAGGCTTGTTTCCCAATGCAGCAGTGTTCAGGTAGGGATTTTGAGAAGTGACTGGATCATAAGAGCTGTGACCTCACGAATGGATGAACCCATTGAGGGATCCATAGCTGAATGTATTTATTAGGTGATGGTGAAAAATGTAGAAGGTGGAAACTAGTTAGAAGGAGTGGGTCCTTGGGAGTGGGCCATTGGGAACTCTGTCTTGTTCCCAGTCCTTTTCTCTCTCTCTCTCCTCCTCCCCCCACCAGCTGCCACAAGGAGACCAGATTTCTTGTGCCATGCCCTTCTGCCATAATATTCTTCCTCATCTTGGGTCAAAGCAATGGAGTGGGCCAACCTTGTATTGAAATCTCTGAAACCACAAGCCAAAATCTATCTCTCTCTCTCTCACTCTCTCTCTCTCCCCTCCCATATATATATATATATATATATATATATATATATATATATACACATATATATATATATTCAATATTTTATATAAAACATAAAATATACAAAACATATATATATATATATATGTGTGTGTGTGTGTATATATATATATATATATATATATATATATATAGAGAGAGAGAGAGAGAGAGAGAGAGAGAGAGAGAGAGAGATCTATAGATATATAAAGATGCTTCACATCACTACTTAGCAGGGAAATGCAAATCAAAGCCACAGAGATCATCTCACACCTGTCAGAATGGCTGTTATAAAATGGAACAAAACAAAATATTAAAAAAAATTGCAAGCATGTAGAGAAATTGCAAACTTGTACACTGTTGTTGAGAATGAAAGTGGTGTAATAGTAATTTCCTGAGATTCCCCAGAAAAATTTAATTGAGCTGCTATATAATCCCGCAATCTTTTCTGGGTATTTGTTTAAAAGAACTTAAATCAGGATCTCAAAGAGATAATACCGTTGTAATGTTCATTGCAGCACTATTTACAATACTCAGGAGGTATAAATAACCTCAATGTTCATCAACAGAAGAATGATTACTAAGAAAATTGGTAGGTACATATGCATTGGAATATTACTCAACTTGAAAAAAGGGAATCCTGTAATTTGCAATAGCATGGATTAATGTTGAAGATAGTATACAAAGTGAAATAACTAGTCACTACATGACCTCAGTTGTATGAGGTATCTAAAATAGTCAAACTCATAGAATCTGCAAATAGAATGGAAGTTATCAGGGATTGGGGTAAAGGAAGAAATGCAATGGCTGGTCAATGGGCATGAAGTTTTCATTATGCAAAATGAATAAGTTCTGGATAACTACTGTAAAACACAAATGTCTCATGATAACAAGAGTTTGCTACACTGAACAATTTGTTAGAAGGAGTGTTGGGGGATAGCTTGGTGGCAGAGCATGTACTTTGCATATATGAAGCCCTGGGTTTAATCCCATCACCAAACAAGCAAACAAACAGAAATCTGTTAAGAGACTAGATCTAATGTAAAGTATTCTTCCACAATAAAATTTATAAAACAGTTAACACTGGGCCAGGTATGGTGGTGCACGTCTGTAATCCCAGCAGCTCGGGAGGCTGAGGCAGGAGGATCACCAGTTCAAAGCCAGCCTCAACAACAGTGAGGTGCTAAGCAACTCAGTGAGACTCTGTCTCTAAATAAAATACAAAATAGGGCTGGGGATGTGGCTCAGTGGTTGAGTGCCCTTGAGTTCAATCCCTGGTAACCGTGCCCCTCAAAAAAGTGAACACTGATATCATCTTAATCTTTCAAAATTAGCTAATATTTCTTAATATCCTCTAATAACCATTGTAAAGTTCCCCCAAATATCTTCACAATTTTATTTTTAGTATTGTTTGTTCATATTAGGTTACAAAGTCCCCAATGAAAATACATTTAATCTATGAAAATTCCCCTTCTACCACACACACACACACACACACACAAAATGGATCTAATTCCAACAATCCAGTTGTCCCAACACCACCTATAAAAAAATTATTTTCATACTAATTTGAGATACCAGTCTTAGCGTCCACTACATTTTCTTATGCATTGGGTCTTTTAAGTGTTCCCTTCTATTTAATCTCTCTGTTTTTGGTACAAAGGGATTATAATATGTTTTATGTTTTGGGATGGCTGGCCACTTTTTGCCAATCTCCTCCCCAGTCA
Organism: Marmota monax; assembly: GCF_021218885.2. Lineage (NCBI taxonomy): Eukaryota > Metazoa > Chordata > Mammalia > Rodentia > Sciuridae > Marmota > Marmota monax. The sequence continues at coordinate 12,345,513 of NW_026694552.1, read as the reverse complement.
TCTTTTCAGCATTTTTTCTGGATGTTTTTGCTTGTTTGATTTTTAAACTGAACTCTATAAATAACTTATTTAGCACACAAAACACCCAATTGTAATTTTATTGAAAACATACTATTTTTATAAGTTAACTTGAGAAGAATTACTATCTTCATAATGTAAAGTTGTCAGTTTGTTCAAGCTTACTTTTGTTTTTTTCAGAAATGTTTTATAGATTTCCTCACAAATGAATAAAGCCTATGCTTTATGTACCTAATGCTAAACAAATAAAATAATATTTTTGTATTGTAGATATGGTTTATTTTTTCATTATACCTTCTTTTTATTTATATATGACAGCGGAATGAATTACAATTCTTATTACACACCATTTTTCGTATCTCTGGTTGTATACAAAGTATGTCCACACCAATTGTGTCTTCATACATGTGGCTTTGGATAATAATATCCATCACATTTCACCATAATTTCTAACCTCATACCCCCTCCCATCCCCTCCCACCCCCACAGTCCCCCTCCCTACCCCACTATGAATCAGCCTTCTTATATCAGAGAAAATATTCAGCATTTGTTTTTTTGGGATTGGCTGACTTCACTTAGCATTATCTTCTCCAACTCCATCCATTTACCTGCAAATACTATGATTTTATTCTCTTTTTATTGCTGAGTAATATTCCATTGTGTATATATGCCACATTTGTTTTAGCCATTCATCTGCTGAAGGTCATCTAGGTTGGTTCCACAGTTTAGCTATTGTGAATTGGGTTGCTGTAAACATTGATGTGTCTGTGTCCCTGCTATTTTTAAGTCCTTTGGGTATAGACTGAGGAGAAGGATAGCTGGGTCAAATGGTGTTTCCATTCCCAATTTTCCAAGGAATCTCCATACTGCTTTCCATATTGGCTGCACCAATTTGCAGCCCCACCAGCAGTGTAAGACTGTACCTTTTTCCCCACACCCTCACCAACACTTATAGTTGTTTGTCTTCATAATAGCTGCCATTCTGACTGGAGTGAAGAGTAGTTTTGATTTGCATTTCTCTAATTGCTAGTGACGATGAACATTTTTTCATACATTTGTTGATTGATTGTATATTATCTCTGAGAAGTGTCTGTTCAGGTTCTTGGCCCATTTATTGGTTGGGTTATTTGGGGGTTTTTTTGGTGCTTAGCTTTTTGAGTACTTTATATACCCTAGAGATTAGTGCTCTATCTGATGTGTGAGGGGTAAATATTTGCTCACAAGATGTAGGCTCTCTATTCACCTCACAGATTATTTTTTTCCATTATACCTTCTGATTGGTTATATACAAGAAGCCTATTGTGTTCTCCATTTTAATTTTACTATTCATTGCTACTTTATTGAAATTCCTTTAATATTTTCCCATTGATTCTTTTTGGGTTTTCAGTTATAAAAACCATATAATCTACAAATAGGGATAATTTTACTTTTTTTAGACTCATGCTTCCAATTGCTTATAAAACTGCCTTATATCTAATACAACATAAGTAGTAGCAGAGATATTAAGCATATTTCGGCATAGAAATCTATGATGTTTACCAACTGAGAAATATGCTGGTTTGGGGCTGATGCTTATATGTATGGAAGTATCCTTCAATTCCTATTTAATTTAGTATCTTTAAAAATTAATGGTTTCTGAATTTTATGAAATAGATTTTATGCATCTTATAAAGATGATAATGTGTTTTTTCTTCTTCATTCTATTAATATGATAATTGTGTTCATTTTCTCTTCATGTTGAACCACCATTGAATTGTCAAATAAACCCGTATTAGTTATGTAATCTCAAATAATATGTTATTTTTTAATGTGCTGCTGGATTCTGTTTGCTAATGTTTTATTTAAGATTTTTGCATCAAATATTTATAAGTGATACCAGACTGTAGTTTTCATTTGGATATCAATGTTATACTTAATACATAAAAAGCATTTGGAAATTTTCTTTCTTTTTATATGTTCTGTAATTGTGTTAAAAGCATTAGAATTAACAGACTTCCAAACATTTGGTATAATTCCCCTGGGAAACCATATCGGTCTTGTACTTTTATACAGGTCAATTCCTTAAAACTGTCTGTATTTTATGTGGGAAATGGTCTATGTTATATGTTTATTTGGACTGCACTCAAATTTTATAAACTGCATTTCTTAGGGAATTAATTATTTTTTTAGATTTTAAAATGTAATTGCCTATATTTGTGCAAAATAGTCTCATTTAAAACAGATGATGGTTATTCTTCACTTGTCATTTCTGATGATGTACACTTGTGGTTCCTTCGCCTGTTTTATTGATATCTAATGCTGTATGAATTGCCCCCTCCCCAAGAAGTAGTTTTTTTTTATTTAGTTATTATTTCTACAGTTTTCTACCTTCTACCTCATTAATGCTTGATATTTTCATTAATTATTTTTTTCTTTCATTTTATGTTTTATTCTTTTTTTGTTTTTTAAAACTGAGCAGTTTATTTTGATTTTTCAGTTTCATTGATACAAAGATTCATTTCCATCATTTCTCCTTTGATAACTGTTTTTGCTTTATTCCATTTTTATTATTTACAAGAAATTCTCCAATTTTTGTTTTGTATTTCGACTTTGATCTAAGAATTATTTACTAGCAAGTTTTTAAATTTCTTCAGATAGACTTTTTTATTATCTTGCTATTAATCTCTGGACTTCTCACACTACATAATTCTCTTACATTTCCTTTTTTATATTCTCTGTAATGTAGGGTACCAAGGATAATATTTTGACACATGCATTATTTATTGCTGATGTGTATGTCAAAATATATAGTTATGTATGTTAAATGCAACACTATTCACAGTAGCTAAAATATGGAATCAACCTAGGTATCCACCAACAGATAAATGGATAAAGAAACTGGGGTGGAATGGAATATTATTCAGCCACAAATTAGAATGAAATTGTGTTACTTGCAGCAAAATGGATGGAACTGTAGGACATTATGCTAGACAAAATAAGCCAGACACACAAACATAAGTACTGCATGTTCTTTCTCATATGTGGAAGCTCAAAAAAGCTAACTTGCATGTAGAACAGCAATTGTCAGAGGTCAGGAAGAGAAAAGGTATGGGTGGATAAAGGGGGGATTTGATTTGATCAGTGTACACTGCATGCATGTGCTGAAATATCACATAGAACCCTATTAATATGTACAATTAATACATGGTAACATAAAATATTTTATAATATATAGTCAATCACATCACAACAAATGGAAGTCTTTTTTTAAAAAAATATTTATTTTTTAGGTGTAGTTGGACACAATGCCTTTATTTTATTTATTTATTTTTATGTGGTGCTGAGGATCCAACCCAGGGGCACTTAACCACTGAGCAACACTCCCAGCCCTTTTTGTATTTTATTTAATAGAGATATAGTCTCACTGAGTTGCTTAGGGCCTCACCAAGTTGCTGAGGCTGGCTTTGAACTCGTGATCCTCCTGCCTCAGCCTCCCGATGATCAGCTGGGAATATAGGTGTGTGTCACTGCACCTGGCAAGATTTTTCTTTTTTTCTATTTCATCTCTCAGTCTTTCTCACACTTCATTTTCAATTTTACAAATTGATGCATGATTTTTATACATCACTGCAGTAATCATGTCTTTCTAATAATTATTTGGACATCTTTTGCCAACAGATGCTTTAGTCTGCTATTCAGAATTCTACTATCTGACCTAACTAACCTTTGCTCTCTAGTTGATTTTTTTTTGTATTCTTTGCAATCTAGCCAAAGCAGTGAGTGCAGTTGTTTACAATTAATTGTCTAAATTGTTTACAACTTTAATTCCACTAAAATTTTGTTCAAAGTTCTTTCTCTCACTAAATGCACATTTCTATGTTTCTAAATCCCTCTGAGAGTGCCAATATGATATGTTTCATCAGAATAATTGGAATGAAACAGACTTGAGTTCATTTTCCAAGTTTGCCACTTCTCAGTTGTGTGCTCTCAACCTGTATTTTTTCTACGAGACTGGGAAAACATTTCTCTAATTATATTGGATATATTCTCTAACCTGAAAAATGCTATAAATTATAATTATTAGCTTGCTTTTGCTTCACATTACTCATTCTTTAATGTCAGGTTCAAATGCCAGATTCTTCTAGAAACCTTTGCTGACTCCTTTCTAGCACAATTGCACTTTATCAGTAATTACCACATTTTGTTTTGTATTTTGTGTGTGTATGTGTGTGTACGCATGTGCATGTGATGGTGGAGACTGAATCCAGAAGGGCTCTACCACTGAGCCACATCTTTAATGCTTTTTATTTTTTATTTTGAGATAGGGTCTCACTAAATTGCAGAGGCTGGCCTCAAACTTGCAACCCTCCTTCTTCAGCCTCAGGAGTCACTGAGATTGGAGGTGTGTGCCTCTAACCCCAACATATCAGTTTCTCAATTTTTTAAAACAAATTTGTGAAAAGATTTTCTTCTGGTCCTTTGGTGTAGCAGATGTAGTAGACTGCCTCTTTCAATATCAATTTCAACTCTTAAGAGTATCCTCTTGAAAGGCAGATGTTGATAAACTGAAAAGTTACATTTCTGAACTTTCTTATAGCTGAGGTTCCAGGTTTCCACCAATCAGAGGCATTTACCCAACACTTCTATTCATAACAGCATTTAGCATTAGGAGAGACATTAGCATATGAAATAACCACTTTGCTGGTATAGATCTAGTCAGCATAGTCTGATTCTACATCCAACAGATCTGTCCGTGGATCTCTGATTTCTAGATCATAGGAAAGGTGATGTGATAATTCTCACACTTTTTACAATAGCTTCTTTATTTCCCTGATTTCTGGATGTGGTGTGCCCTGCAGCTCCTGTACAGGGACAGTTAGGTTCTAGAAGTTTTTCCTAGTTCTTAGGAAATCTTGTTTCCTTAGTCCTTCTAATCATTTTGTAAGCACAAAATATCATATATTGAACATTTCTTTTTGTTTAAAATAGCCAGTGGTTTGTCTTATAGATGGATGCTTCCTATAGCCATTTCTGAATTGTTCCACATCATTAATGATAGCACATATGTAAAAATGTCTACATATCTTAATTTCAATATATTAAAATTTGAGTTTTCCTCTTACTTCAACTTGCATGAACCAGTTTTCCAAAAAGAATTATTTTGGTTAGATAGGATGGCCTCAACCATGACATTTACATATGTAAATCTCTGTTTTATTTAATCTTATACTATATATATATATATATATATATATATATATATTGTATACAATATATTGTATACAATAAAGGAGATAGAGGTTGAGGAAAAAATAAACAATTTGATGATAATTACCATTTGATTAGGGTCACTCTGTCAGATGAGTTCCCACTTTTTTTTTTTTAACAAAACAACCTTTTTAAATGTTGAAAAATGGCTTGATGTAACAAGAAGCATACCTGCAACTATGTGCCTACATTTTGAGTCATTTATGTCAATGATTAAATGGGTGGTGATCAAAACGTCAGTCTGTGCACAAAATCTTTTGAACATCTGATGTTTTGAGCATGCATCTTCATGCTCAATTAGGCATGAAAGGGTGTGTACAAAATTTTGTTGCAAATTGCACTCAATGGCTTAAATAGCTCTTTTGAAAACTATTGCTATTTATTTAATCTAAGACTTCACCTTATATCACACTGAGGCGTTCTTAGAAATTTTCTCTCAGCATGACTGTCAGCAGTTTTGCAGGACAAGGGGAATATGCATTGATTTTCTCTGAGAGGCAGACAAACTAATGCAAGGGTGTAGGTTAGAAAGAACAGAACTTAATGAGTTAAATCCTTTTTGAAGGAAGCTTACTTTTTATGCCTCTACAGGAACCTTAATAACTACAGGCAAATAATCTCACTTGAAATCCTTGACAAAAAGAATGCCACAATAGCTCAGAATGGATTGATGAGTGTGTGAAAGCCTTTTATTAGAATTCTGCAAATTGGAAGTCTTCTTTGAAGAAATCTCCCAAAGCAAGAGTTTTTCATTTGGCTGCCAGAATAGGCACAACAGCACTGGCCTCTTCAGTGTGTAATCACAGAGATACCTTTTCATAATCTGAAAGCCTTATAATAAATTTGTTTTTATCTTTGATCAATGCCTTTAGACCTGATTTTGGGCCTTGCTTGATCTAATCAAGTTAGCTAGCTAAATAGAAAGCCAATTATTACTATATTCTCTTGTTTTCTGCCTCCTGTACACATCTGTTGTACTTACTTTGCCCCTAAGCAACTCACCACACAGGAGTACGAAATGTGCATTTAAAATGCAGCTTCTTGGGCTGGGGTTTTACCTCAGTGGTAGAGCATTTGCCTCACATGTGTGAGACACTGGGTTCAATCCTCAGCACCACATAAAATGAATAAATAAAGTAAAGATATTATCTCCATTTATAACTAAAAAAAATTTAAAAATGCAGCTTCTTCCACTTAAGAAGGTTTTGGGCAGATTGCATATAATCTGTGAACTTTAGTCTTCCCTACTGTAAACATGGAAATAATAAAAGCATCTACATTAATGTGTTTTTTGTGGACTCAATGTCTATAAATCATCTAACACACTGATTGGCTCTGTAGTAAAAACTAATCAATAATTTCCTTCCATTTTCTATTCCTCTTTTCCATAGAAATCACGGTAGTCTTTTTTTTTTTGACCTTTATTTTATTTATTTTTATGTGGTGCTGAGGATCTACCCAGTGTCTCACATGTGCTAGGCAAGCACTTTACCACTGAGCTACAACCCCAGGCCATGACCCTTAAACTTTGGGGAATGTTATTGTAGGTATTTGTTGTTTGATGTAAATCTGGATGATGAAGTATCTTTAATCATAATCAGATGATTGTCTTGAACCTTGAATAAAGGAAATAAGTTACCCAAAAGATATGTGTCATCTACAAACCTCAGTGCAAAATTTTCTAAGAATGTCAGTTCTTTCACCTATTTTCAAATAAAGACAAATAATCACTATGAATGTAAATCTATCAGTTTTTGTAGCACCAAATAATTCTCTAACCTAAAATTCATTTAATTGATATAAAATTTTAATAAGATAGGTGAAGAAGTATGTGGAGGGAACACTTGCCCTTAAATCACTTTCCCTCTTACTTTCTCTTCCAATAATTCCAGCTCAGGTTCTAAGAAATATTTATTAAAGACAGTCCACAGTTTAAAATTACCTCAGAATGCACTGCAAATTACACCTTCGACTGTAATAAAGGAGAGATTTAGTCACAAATCACTTATCTGAAACACATTTTTATGGATTCTAAACTAATTAAATCAGAAAGTCTCATCATCTCCAGAAATCCATAGAGAAAGAAAATACTTCTTCATAGACAAAGGAGTTCTTAAAATTTAAAATCAAGTTTTAAAACCTTCATCTTATCATATCAGACTCACTTGACCTGTTCAAGTCATCAAATGGAAAAGACCTAGGACTGGGACATTAGGAGGCCTGGGCTCAGTCCATGGTAGTGAATTCTGTATGCCCACAGGGGCCAGCAAAATCATGTAAATGAGTGAGCTCTGTCAAAAGCAAGGTCATAAGAAATGGTGGAACTTAGAGTACATTTAATGGCATGGCATTTACTTAGCTCCAGTCAATTGCTAACTTGGGGGAATATAAGTCTAGCATTTCCATGTTTCAATTTTTAAGAAAATCTGAATATCCAGATATTTATGCAAACATTCCCAATTTTTATGTATTGACAAACAGTTCAAATCTTTTTATAACTGTGTGTGGGCAAAACACATCTGCTGGAGCTGTTTTTTTTGGTAATGGTGATTGAACCCAGGGCCACTTAACCTCTGAGCCACATCCCCAGCAGTTTTTTATACATTTTATTTAGAGACAGGGTCTCACTAAGTTGCTTAGGGCCTCGCTAAACTGCTGAGGCTGACTTTGAGCTTGCACTCTTCCTGCTTCAGTCTCCTGAGCTGCTGAAGTAAGAGGCATGTATCACTGCACCCAGCTGTCTATAACCCTTGATCCCATTTAATCATCAACTAGTTGTATGATCCTGGGTGAGTCATTATAAGTTCCTTATGCCCCGATTTTCTTATTTTTTATATGGAATAGATTAGGGGAAAGAAAATTATGGCTTGTTTTGTGAATAAGGCTTTATTAGAACACAACCACACTCAAATTTGTTTACATATGATCTATGGCTCCTTCCATGCTACAACATATTTGAATATTCGTGATAGAGGTCACATGGCCCATGAAGCCTAAAATATTTAATATCGAGCCCTTAGGTTAGATCATTGCCTCCTTATGTACCCAAAGTATTACTGGAAGAAGGAGAAAGCAGAAAGTTATAACGAATACACATGTGTTGACACATTCCTCTAAAAGAAAGATTATGAAAATTTGTTGTGGTAGATTGAATTATTGATCCCAGTCATTTGATTCTTCTTTACAATGTAGGTCTGTAGTACCTTCCTTACTCTTTGATTTTGGGCTCAGGGCTCAGGCATGTCAATTAGACATTAGTAGATGTGACATAGCACGTATCAAAAAAGACTTATGGGTTGGTTGTCTACTCTTACATCTTTATAATCAAGAGGACATATCTGGGCTAGTCTTTTAAAGCAGGTGTTTGGCAAATGTTTTCTGAAAGGGCCAAGTAATAAATATTTCAGGTTTCGTGGGTTGTGTAAATACTTTGTTCTGCTGTTATGGTATAAAAGCAGTCATATACAATATATAAACAAATGGGCAGGTCTTGGATCCAATGAAACTTCAGTTACAAAAACAGGTGGTGGAGATGTGGGTTTAGCTTTCTGGTAGAGCACATGCTTAGCATGTGCAAGGCCCTGGTTCAATTCCCAGCCCTCCTCAAACAAACAAACAAACAACAACAAAGGAGATTGTAGGCTGAATTTGGCCTGCCAAGCAGTATACTGAAGGCAAAGAGACATGGAGCAGAGCTGAGTCACCCTTTCCACCCCAGCTGAGATAGCAGATCAGCCAGCTGTGTGTTAGCTAACACACAGACATACTGAACAAGAGTAGACAAGACATGTGGAAGTGCCTAGCTGAATCTCAGGTGCGTGAACAATAAGTGTTTACTGTTGTTTGCCACTGATATCTTGAGGTTGTTTGTTAAACAGCTAAAGCTCTTTTAGTGTTATATTATTAACTAGACATTTAAAGCAGATCAAACTCTTGTGTAAAATGTTTGACAATCTCATCCCCCAATACACACACATATAGTAACTAAATGGTATTTGTAGATACCTTGTATCTTTGCTAATAAAAGTATCTACAATTTATAGATCACTTACTACAGGTGAAGCATTGTGTTACATACACTCCAGAACATAATCACAAATCCTCAAAACTTTCCTGTGATGTAGGTATTTTTTTTTATTATCTACATTTCTCAGATAAGGAAACTAAAGCTTAGCAAATAGAATGAACTTGGCTAAGGTTGCATAGATGTGAAATATCAGAGCTGGATCTACATCTAGATATTGTAAAGCTCAAATGACCAGACACAATGTAGATATCTGAAAACTCAGATTAACACTTCCCAATTCAATGTTGTCATTTTACTTCCTTTCTGTATATATTTTTAAAAGCATCTCTTAAGTAAACAGTGTGTGGAAACATTTTGATGGAAATAAAACTCCCACTAAAACACAACCAATTAAGACATTTCCTATCTTTCAGGATGCATCTTGGGCATAAATGAAAACAGAATTGTTTTTTACTGGGAGTCATCAATAGAAGAGCTGCTTAGCAGCTGTGCCAAAGTCCCATCCTGTCTTCTACTGTAAGTAAAATCATGGGTTAATTTCAATTTGTACTTGATAGCTGAATATAATTTCTCTGTTACACTTTAAAAATATATGGTAATGTTATATTTATATATGTGCTAATGATGCTACTTGTATATATAGAACTTGTATATTTGTGTATTTTATCTCTCAGCTAAATACAAAAAGGATCAGAAAATGTGTCCCAATTAGCCTGTTCAATCTGTCCTCAGCACACAAAACAAAACAAGCAAATGACAACACGGCTGCAATTATTAGGATCAAAAAATATACTAAGGAGTAATTAATTCTTTAGTCCTTAATTAGAGCAAAACTCAAATAGCAAAAATAACAAGTCTAAAAATTTGGCAAACAATATCAGTGTCTCAATATTTCTCTTTTTAAAACCTGGCTTCTGAAGGTGAATTTTGTTTCTGATGTGAGTGGTGGCCATATTTTTAAAATAATTTTATTAAATTCTGATCTGATTCTGTAATTTAGTTGTTTGACATTGAGAAAATCACTTAACCTCTCTGAGACTGAATTTCCTAAGCTGTAAAATCTTATAAATGGCCATAGTACCTACATGTTTGCAGTTACTATGAAAGTTAAAAAGCTGAGGGATTCAAAGTGCTAGTAGAAGTCAATGTTTGGTATGTACATAAAAATTACTCATTAGTTGTTTGTTGTATTGATTCTGTTGTTGAAAATAATGGTAATCAAAGTGACTATTTAATCTTTATTTCTACAACATTAATTAGTACTTCAAAACTTAAACAGTAATTAAATATATGTTTTAGTGAATGATATATGTGGAAAGGTTGTGTATCTTATTATTTTCTCTGTGTAGAGATTAGTAGCTATGTTTCTGTTTATATAGGACCACTGATTACAATCACAAACTCATACACTTATTTTGCTATCAACAAAAATGTTTCTAAAGACCAATGAAAGCATATGATAGGTCATTTGATCTATCTCCCAAACAGTAAATTATTATGCCTCATATACTACCTGGTGAGAGGAATAATTATAATGAAGTAATAAAATGATCTGCAAATCTGATTTTATAATTTTAAGATACACAAAATACTTTAAATGAAAGGTATTCATGCAGTTAATACAATAAACCAGTTTTTATTATTTATTATCTAATGATCACATAATAGGGCTGAAGAATAGTGAAACATTTTAGAAAAAAATCCAGAACAGTTTGAGCATTAAATATGACTCTAGTCTACCACTGATTAGCTATGTGATGTTGGGCACATTTTTAAATTCGTAGGTTTCTGATTTCTATAAAATGACAATCACCTTCCATTCATTTAACAAATATTGATTATATCTGTATGAGCTATACTATGGTGAAAAGGTGGATAAAGGCATTTTATATATATTCCTTGGAAAAAATTTAAAATAGTGTCTCATACTTTGTTCAAGAAATTGTATTACTCCTATTGAAATATTTGCTACTAATTGAAAGTTCTTGCAAGCCTCCAGTTCTAGTTTTGTGTAGAGACTGAAATGGTCTGTTTGTATTAGCTAATAGTAGATCATCCCTCATTCAGTAGTGGAGACCTCCGAATCATTTCAGCACATAAAAGTGCCCATCTAAAAATAAGTTGCACTGCATATATTCTTCCGTTGCCTATTCAAAGATGGAAACTCTCAGAGCACTTCAGTCAGCCACGTCATCATCTACCTTGTAAGGGTGCTTCAATATGGTACCATATCCTCTTGCTGATAATCCTTTAGTCACTATAATTTTTATGAAATGACAAGTACATTGGGTGATGAATATCATTAAGAGCATGATGATATTATTTTGTTTTAAATATATCTTCTTCCTAGCTATTCTGTCCCATTATTCTGTTAGTAAGATTAAATACAAAGCAGTTTCTTCAAAACTATTGCTCTTTGAGAGAATGGTATATTTGTAAATGTATGACTGATATCTGATCAATCTATCCATATATCTATCTACACTGTATAATTAATGTGTATATGATCTCCCTTTTCATCCATCATCTATCCTGATGGCTTTGTGGCAAGCAAATTTAATCCAGCATGTGATTATTTGAAATATGAAGAATAAAGGAATGTTAACTAGTTTTAACTTGGCAAAGGGAGAGGGGTGAAAAGAGACAGCAACTTGTACAAAGGTACTGACTTTCATCATAGCTTGAGTGTTGAGTGGGAAGGGGAAGATCAGCAAAACATAAAGTTTATGGAGGTCAGAAAGGACAAAATGATGCACAGACCTGTATGGTAATCCATGGAAGGGGTTTGGGAGAGCTGGCCATAATGTAACTTTCATGTCCTATTTTTCCTTTTCCTATCAAGAGGCTTTATTTTTAAATGTGTTAGGCACTTTTTGAACTATTTTTCATAGCCATAAGTTTTATTACTGTCAACCACAAAATGGTCCTTTTCTCTTTTGTCTTTTAGATTTCCCCTGTATATTTGATTCTGAAACCTACCAGAAGTAAATTACTTTTGATAAATATCAACGGTTATTAGTTCCTACTGATAAACACTATTTTTCTTAGCTATAAAAACAGATTGATATTTTTATTCTTTCTTTCCCAATGTTCCAGGGCTTTAAAGGATGTATCCTAGGTAGAAAAGACTTAAGAAAAGCACACTCACGCAGAATTAAATGAGAGTTAGGAAGTGAACATTTTAATATACATTTTTTAAATGCTCCCAAGGTTCTTTTCATCTATTGCTTTTAAACCTAAATTGAGTATTTTATGTATTTCTATTTCAGCAAAATTTTACATAGTGATTTCTGTACATTCTCCTTCTACCTTCTCCTTCTAGTTCTGGTTCCTTCTTGAATCAATGAGAAAACTCTCTTGCTCTCTGTGACCATGATTACATGCTTTCTTTGCTTCTGAGTTGATCAAGATATATTCTGACTCTGCACCACTTTAAAACCATTTCCTCTGGCCTCTTAGTGGCAGGAATCCTCCCTACTAGAATCAACTCACAAATATTTCCACCCATTTACACAGGTAAAAAGTTTTATTGAAAACTTCAGTTGATTCAGTAGGAGACTAGATTCATATAGCACACTTGCTCTATATTCCTCCTAATAAGATTTGATCCTCATCTCTTTTAGATACTTTAGCTTTGTACAAATTCAATTTGTGTTGGTGTTTTCTTCCTACAGCTTTGTTAGCTTACAGTAAGTGAAGGTAGGTGATAGCTTGATGAGGGATTAAAAATAGGGAAAGCAGATGGTATGAATATACATGCAGGAGGAAGGAGATAGCCTCTGTTACTAGCATATTTAATGTTTTAATGGTTGTGATGACAAGGATACTCACTTTAATTCTGAAGTAATAAGATTGAATGGGTGGAGAGAGAAATGTTCATAACTTCTCACTTTTTGTATTATCCCTTTGGAATCTTTCCCTCCAAAAAAGACTCACTCCCCCCCCCCTTACCTTATTTCCTTAAATCTCTACTGGGTTACTGAAAGAAGATATTCTTGGTACTGAGGTGTTAATGCCCAGTAATGGGTAATTGTTTTAAGAAGGCCCAGATAGCATATCTATTTCAAGCAATTGTTTCAATATCATAGCTTTCAAAGGATAAACAAAAGGACATATTTAGACTAAGTGGCAACATAGGGGAGTGATATTTAGGCTCAAAATAGCCTTTCAGGTGCCTTACAATTTCTAGCATTTGTCTGGACATGCACAACTAGAAGGTTAAATCTCATGCATTCTTTGTTCATAGGAAAACAAAAAGGAAACGGAATAGTTGAACTTACTTTCATAAATGAAATAAAATGGAAATCATATTTAAAAAGGAGGATCATAAACACTTTCAATATAGATAAAAAATAGAAGAATAAGAGTTACTAGTAAACATGGAAATGGGTCAATCTCCATATTATCTTTTGGATCCTAAATGTCTTTGAATGTCCCATATGCTAAGGGCTTGGTTGCCATCCTATGGGGCTATTGGGAGGTGATGCAGCCCTTAGGAAGTGGAGGCCAATTGGATTAAGTTATGTCACTTGGGGTGTGCCCCCAAAGGAATATTGGGACCCTAGCCCCTTCCTTGCTTTTTTTTCTTGCTAGCCACCATGAGGTGAGCAGCCTCTTCCACTATGTGCTCCCCACCATGATGTGCTATTCTGCCATAGGCCCAAAGTACAGGGCCAAGTGACTGTGGGAAATCCCTGAAACCTTGAACCAAAATAAATCTTTCCTCCTTATAAGTTGTTTATATCAGGCTTTCTTTTTATTTTTTCTTTTCTTTTTCTTTTTTTTGGTACTGTGGATTAAACTCAGGGGCACTTGACAACTGAGCCATATCCCCAGCCCGATTTTGTATTTTATTTAGAGATAGGGTCTCCCTGAGTTGCTTAGAACCTTGCCTTTGCTGAGACTGGCTTTGAACTTGAGATTCTCCTGCCTCAGCCTCCCTAGGAACCCAGCTGCTGAGATTACAGCCACCACGCCCAGCATATATTAGGCATTTTGTAATAGTGAAGGAAAACTGACTAATACACTCCAGATAGCCACAATTATCTTCTAGGGTTTAAGCCAAGAAGCAGAAAATCAAATATTACAATAGAAAATTGTTGATTCTCTTCAGTAAGTGCCCTCTATTTTTTCAGTCCACACAATCATCATCTTCTTATGTGTGCTTAAATTTCAATCAATCTTTCCTACATTTAGTGCACATTTAAAATATACACAGTAAATGTATATTTTAATTTTATTTTGTCTGGTGAATATACTCAAGCTGTAGAAAATTAAATGGAATGTAGACTAACATCAGAGAAAGAACTCAAAGTGTGGTCTAAAAGTTGGACTTTGTAAATGGGGGAACATAGGACATTTTGTCTTCAAAATTTGTATTAAGAAAAATGACAAGGCATAAAGTGAATTTGATCAAGGAATTCTTATTTGTAATGCCCATATTCCCCAAACTAAGAGTCCAAAGTCATATTTTAATAATCCTGTAAGTAAGCCTCAGGATAATTTGGAAAACTTGTATTGCAGATAAATCAAGATTGAAATTTGGGGCTGGGGATGTGGCTCAAGAGGTAGCGCGCTCGCCTGGAGTGCGTGCGGCCCGGGTTCGATCCTCAGCACCACATACAAACAAAGATGTTGTGTCTGCCGAAAACTAAAAATAAATAAATAAATAAATATTAAAATTCTCTCTCTCTCTCTGTCTCTCTCTCTTTAAAAAAAAAGATTGAAATTTACAAAGTACATTTTGTCAGATTGTATTATAAATGCAGTGGGGTATTGTGTGTCAAATATGGTCTAATTCTGTCTCAGCTACTTATCCATAAATCTCTGCTGGGAACCAGGTTCCTGGAGCAGCTAAGTGAATTACTACACCAAGGTGTTGGTGTTCTTCTTCTCTTTTTTTTTTTTTTTTAAAAAAAAAAAAACGTTTTTATTAGTGCATTACAGCTGTACATAACAGTGGGGTTCATTTTGACATAATCATGTATGCATGGGATATAATTTGCTCCATTTAAGTTCACAGTACCACCTCCCTCCTTCCCCTTCTCCTGCTGGTGTGCTTTTAACCTAAAGTTATGGCTCATCTCTAGGAAAACATAAGCAAGAACATCAAAGAGAAAAGCAAGATGGGGGACATGAGGAAAAATGAAGAAAAAAAAAGAGGAGAGTAAGAGAATGAGGAAGAAATATACAGAACAAAGAAGATAGTCTCTATCATCTTCAAGACAACTTCCAAGGTCATTAGCACCTATTCTTTGTGCGTACTGGGCTCTGCCCTTTCTGCTGCTGACACCAGTCTTTGCCTCTACTATTTTTCTGAATGCTCCAGCCTGACATCTAGTAGTCCCAATTTCCACCTTCACCTTTTGGTAATCTGATTGTAAAGGCTTGCAACAGACCTTTGGGACCCATAATATCCTTTTATTTCTACCATTTTCAACAGTCCCTCATTTTATTTGAAAAAGGGATCCAGTGAACATTCTAGTCTTCCAAAGAGCAAAGATTAAAAAATAACTGATGAGACCAGCATCTTTTAAGGTGATCAGCATGTTAGCTTCATGCTCTGTGCATGGATGGCTTTTACACGCTTGCCAAGTTTTCAACATTTTAAGAGAGAAAAAACTTAACTTTGAAGTCGTTTGAAAATAAAAGAGCTATTTCTAAGCTAATGCTAAAAGAGAAGGAAATAACTTCAACTATCTGAAAATTAATATTGGGAACATTTGGCATATTTTAAAGAACTATTAAAACAAGTCTCCTACAGTGTAAAACTATAGAAATGTGGGACAGGATTTGAAGCAGCTTAGGAGAGACTAATATATCCATATTAAACTTTTTAAGTAGGATTTCTTTTTGTTTTGCAAATCAGCTTAATTGCCATAGGGAAGAAGCAAAAAAGCCACAACCTGCATATCAAAGTATTTAATTCATATGGTCACCCAAGGACGCCATTTGTGTAATTAATTGCTTTGCACTCTAAGAAACTAGAATATTTTCTTCCAAATTTGCCATGGATTCAACAAATGTTGAGGCCAGTTTTTCCATCATAGGTTATCTATTTTATGAAAATAGGGAAAAACTGAAATCTTTAGGAAACTCTTGTGTTGGGAGAACTTAACCTCATATAATTATTCTGTAAGTGAGTTCTCATTGAGAGGATCTGCTATAATTAGGAAAGGTTGTCAGTACTACTTTTTATTATGGGCAGATATTTTAGAAAGTAGAAAGGGGTACAGTGATTTAACTATGTATTCACTTGCAGTAGGTTTAGGGTTATGGGATTTGTCAGATAGAAATGCAGGATAACCAGTTAAATTTTACTTTGAGAATAAACAACGGTACACAACAAACAGATTTTTAGTATATGTCCTAAACATTTCATGAGACATACTATTTTCATTTTTTTAAAAATCTGAAATTCAAATTTTACTTAGCATCCTGCATTTTATTGGGCAACCCCAGTTAAGCTAAAAAATTAGTACCTTCAGGTACATTTCTTTAAACAACAAATCTAGCTATTTAATTTGTGAGCACTTTTGTTTTTATTCTTCTGTGCGTGATTTCCTTGCATCTTAATAGGTCTGAGATTTCTTTCCTTGAACTAAGAATCCTTTGAACACAGTGACAGAGATTGTGTCTATGTTGGAATATGCATAGATTGGGGTTACTTTTCCTATACATAGATTTAAAGAATTCATTCACTGAGAAAAAGATAATAATATTTATGACTTTTAGTTGAACTCAGTGATTCTAAAATCTAATTATTTTCCACTCTACATATATATTTATGTTTATATTGTGTGTATACACACACACTCAGTTTTTTTTTTTTTTCAAAGTGGAAAATTAGAAGTTTATTAAAGGACACCAGAAAAGACTTCTCCCGGAGGAAGAAGGGGACCCAAGAGATGGAATCCCTCAGTTTTTAAAGTAAAGGAAAATTCCATATAAATTTTCCATATATCTGTATGGCTTTGTGTAAGGGTGTATATATGCATATACTTAAAAATTTTTTTGTGGTTGTAGATGGACAGAATGTCTTATTTTGTTTGTTTATTTTTATGTGGTGCTAAGTATTGAACCTAGTGTCTTACATATGAGAGGCAAGTGCTCTGCCACTGAGCTACTGCCCCAAGCCCTACATACACTTTAGCTTATAGACCTAACAGGTGGTATGATACTTGCTTAAGAATTAAGAGGATCTCAAATGATTAATTTGTTTTATTCTATTTTGTAAAGATTAGACACTTTCTTATGTCTTTACTTCATGATTATTAAGCAATGAAAATTTTAATTTTCACATCACTTTTACAGGAACTAATAAAATAGTTTTAATGTTAGATACTAAATAAGCTTGCACATTGATTTTTTTTGGTGGGGTACCAGAAATTGAACCCAGGGTTGCTTAACCACTGAGCCACAACCCCAGCCCTTTTTTTATATTTTTTATTTAGAGACAGAGTCTCACTGAGTTGCCATAGGGCCTTGCTAAGTTGCTGAAGCTAGCTTTGAACTCCTGATCCTCCTCTTGTGCCTCAGCATCCTGAGCCGCTGGGATTACAGGAAAGTGCCACTGAGCCAAGCTGCACACATATTCTTAAGTGAATATGAGTAAGATGAAATATTTGGAGAGAAATTGCAACCTGATTCTACCCATTTCATTAATTCATGACTTTGATTCTTCCTGATGAAAGAAATAATGGCAAAGAAAGGGAGGAAATAAAAATAAGGGAATAAAAGTTTTCATGATTCACTAAACAAATTGCTATTCTTCTTTAAAAAACTATTTATTTATTTATTTATTTATTTATTATAGGTATAGTTGGACACAATACCTTTATTTTATTTATTTATTTTTATGTGGTGCTGAGGATTGAACCCAGGGCCTTGCACATGCAAGGCGAGCACTCTACTGCTGAGCCACAACCCCACCCCCATAAATTTCTATTTTTAAAGTAAAAAGATATGCATTTCATATGAAAGGAATTTAATATATTGGCTAATTTATGTCTTATAAAATTAGCTTAAGTAAAAAGTATCAACTATCTATGACTGTGTTTATATGTTATGGTTTGGATATGAGGTGTCCCCCAAAAGTTCACGTATGAGACAATTCAAGAAGGTTCAGAGAAGAAATGATTAGGTTGTGAGAGCCTTAAATCAGCAAATTTATCACCTGATGGGATTAATTGAGTGGGAATTGAAGGCAGGTAGGATGTGGCTGGAGGTGGTGGGGGCGTTGGGGCATGACTTTGGGTTATATATTTCTATCTAGCAAGTGGCATATTTTTCTGTGCTCTCTGATCACCATGATGTGAGCTGCTTCCCTCAGCCACACTATCCCACTATGGTGTTCAGCCTCACCTCAAGCCCTGAGGAATGGAGCTGGCCTTCTATGGACTAAGACCTCTGAAACCATGAGCCCTCAAATAAACTATTCCTCCTCTACAACTATGCTGATCATGTCCTTTAGTCACAGCAGCAAAAATGTTCACTAAAATATTGTTACGATTTTTTATTGAATTTCTTCCTTTTGAGATAAAATATATGTAGACAATTAAGCAAAGTAATTAGGCATCTTTCTTTCTTTTATTTTATTTTCAATGTTTGTTAGAGGGAATCTAAATAACCAAAAATCATAAGAAAATATACTCGACTTCAATATTAAATACACATGAAAACCACAAGGAGGTACTTTTTCACATCCAACAGATTTGTAACGTTTAGAAGTCTGAGAAGTACTAGTGTTGGTGATGTGTTTTTTTAAAAAAAGGAATCTTTAGACATGGCTGGTGTCAATGTGTATTGTTAAAAATCACATTGGAGAACAATTTCAATATAAAATAAAATTGATGTTTACATACTCTATGACCTAGCAATTCTACTTGTGGATATATGTCTTTAAAAATTATCATACATGTGCCCAAGGAGATATAAAAGAGAATATTTATTGTAGCTTTTTTTAACTAAAAGAAATGATTTGAATAATTCAAGAATATTTTTGCTGGCAAATTAGAAAACTAGCTTTAAAATTTTGTAGGCAAAGGCTGGGGCTGTAGCTCAGTGGTAGAATGCTTGCCTAGCATGGTGAGGCACTGGGTTCAATCCTCAGCATACCTTTATTTTATTTATTTATAAAAATATATAAAATAAATGTATTGCATCCATCTACAACTAAAAAATATGTTAAAATAGTAATAAATAAAAACGTTCAAGAAAATTGTAGACGAGATACTGCTTTTATCATATGACATTAATTATGTATGTAGTAACCAATTATCTTTTTCTCTTGGAGGTTATGGATACTATAATCCTATCAGATTTATAAAATATTGCTTAAAAAATGCTGCTGTTAGTGGCTCAGTGGTTAAGCACCCCTGGGTACAAAAAAGAAAGAAAGAAAGTGTACAGTCCAGTGCCAATCCTTTATTTTTCAGAGGAAGAAAAAAAATGACTTGATGATGAAATCTTTGTGTCCTCAATACAAATTTGAAGTATATTTACTGACTAGCTCACGGTTCTGAGATTAAGTTGTTTTTCTTGAGTTTATGCACCGCCCCCCCCCCCCCCCCCCCCCGATTGTTGCAAGGCTTTGGTTAATTTCCAGAGTTCGGAAAAAGTTATTTCTTTCTGATAGTTTAGCCATTCTTTCTTTTAGGAAAAAAATGAATTTTCAAGGATTCTTACTCTAGCATTTTTACTGACATAACTCCAAACTCTTCTTAATTTCAGCAAGAGCTTTAAACTAATAGGTAAAGGGCAGGAAACCTTTTTGGTTGTGGCTAGGGTCAGTAGAGGGGGTAGAGAGAGAAGAGGGGAGGGGAGGGGAGGGGAGGGGGGATAGTAGAGGATAGGAAAGGTAGCAGAACACGACAGTCACTAGTATGGCAATATGTAAATCAATGGATGTGTAACTGATGTGATTCTGCAATTTGTATACGGGGTAAAAATGGGAGTTCATAACCCACTTGAATCAAAGTGTGAAATATGATATATCAAGAACTATGTAATGTTTTGAACAACCAACAATAAAAAAATTAAAAAAAATATATAATTTGCTATCCTGCAGTAAGAATGAGGCAGAGGAATGCTGAGAAAGGCCCACCTTTGAAGCTCAGGCACATTGTACCTGTTTAAAAATGAGGCTGGATCAGGACCAAATGGATCTGATGCCTACTGCCTCCACTGTAAACCTCATTTGTCTAACAAGTTACAGCTGTCTATTGCTAGGGAAGACTAAGGCTAAAGGAAGAGTTACTCTCTGCACCAGGTTTATGGACATTTTTGTGAACATGTTGGTCAAAGGATACATAATTAGAGGGAATCAATTCTAAGAGATCTATTGTATAGCAATGTAGCTATAGTTTATAATATAATGTATTCTTGAAAAATATAAAGAGAGTAGATGTTATGTGCTTACCACAAAAATAGCTATGTAAGGTAATGCATTTGTTAATTCATTAGATTACCCATCCCACAATGTATATACTTCAAAACATGTTATACATAAAAAATGTTACTTGTCGATTTAAATGATTTTAAATAAAATAAAATACTTGTGGGAAATTAAAAAAAAGTGCTAAAGAATATCCTTCAAGTTGAAACAAAGGTATACTAGCCAGTAAACTTGAAGTCATATGAAAATATAAAGTAACATGGGAAAAGTAAATCAATGTACCATTATAAGAACCAGTTTTATTGTAATGTTGTTTTATAACTTCACTTTTTATTTTCTGTAGAATTTTAAAAAACAAAAGCACAAAGTAATTCTAAATATATGTTAAAGTATGCACAACATATGTAGATGTAATTTGTGGCATTGATAACACAAACCAGGGCACAAAATTGCAAAGAAATAAAGTTTTTTTATCCAATTGAAATTAAGCTAATGTCAGTTTAAAGTACATTGTTGTAACTTTAGAAAGTTACATGTAATTTCCATGGTAACCACAAAGAAAATATCTATAGAAATGTGTCAGGCAAAGTCAACTAAATGCAAAGGAAGGCAGTAAGGGAGGAAATAAGGGACAAAAAATTATAAGCCATACAGAATACATAACAAAGTGGCAATAGTAAGTCTTTCTTAATTAGTTAAATGTAAATGGATTAAACTCCAAAATAAAAGCCAGACCTACAGAACTGATAAAAATATAGGATCCAACTCTTTCTTGTCTATAAGAGAATCATTTAGAAATAAGGATTTGTATAGTTTGAAAATTAAAGGAAAAATATATTCTACACAATTAGTAACCAAAAAAGAGTAGAGGTGACTAATACTAATATTAGACAAAAGAGATTTTAAGCCATAAACTGTTATAAGAGACAAGAAGCATGTTATTTATTGATAAAAGTATAAATTCAACATCATAAATATTATAGATAAAGCACCAGAGCTCCTAAATATATAAGCAAAATCCACAGAATTGAAGGAAGAAATGCATAGCTATAAATAATAGTAGAAGACAAATATCCACATTCAATAATGGATAGGTACCAGACAGATGATCAATCAATAAATAAAGAATTTGAACAAAACCATAGACAAGTCAGACCTAGGAGACATAAATTACACATTCTATCAAGTAATAGCAGAATATACATTTTTCTTAAGTGATCTTGGAATATTCTCCAGGATAGACTATGTGTTAGGTCACAAATCAAGCCTTAAAAATTTAAAAAGATTGAAATTACACAAAGTATTCTTTCTGGTCATAATGGAGTGAAACTAGAAATTAATTGCAGAAGGATACTGGAAAATCTACAGATGTGCATAAATTAAATAAAACATTCTTAACCTATGGGCCAAAGTTTTTTGCCCCATTAGTTAAGAGTGTTTTGTTTAAATTATAAGGGAAATTAATAAATATCTTCAAACAAATGAAAATGAATAAAACAACATGCCAAAACTTAAGGAGTACAGAGAAACCAGGCCTGAGAAGGAAACATAGTAGTAAGTGCTCAGATTAAAAAACAAAGATCTCAAATCAACAACCTAACTTTACATCTTAAGTAACTGGATAAGAAAGAATAAACCAAACCTAAAATTATAAGAAGGAAGAAAATTATTTAGATTAAAGCAGGGCTAAACCAAAGAGAGAATAGAAAGAGAATATGAATAATAAAATCAAGATTTTTTTCTAGATAGATAAACAAAATATACAAAATTTCAATTAGATTGATTAAGAAAAGAAAAAAAAAAGAAAAGAAAAGGAGACCTAACTAATCCTAGTAGGGAAGAGGGGACATTACTACCGATTTTACAGAAAGAAAAAGAATTAATTAAGTTCAATGAACAACCATATGCCATGAATTCTATAGTATAGACGAAATGGACAAATTGTAAAAAAAAAAGTAGATGGGCCTTTACCTTACACCATATACAAAAATTAACTCAAAATGGATCAAACAAATATAAGCTAAAACTTATAATGCTCTTAGAAGAGAACATAAGCAAAAGCTTCATGACATTGGATTTGGTAATGACTTCCTGAATATGACACCAAAAATACAAGACACAAAAGAAAAGAAAGATAACATTAACTACACCAAAATAAAATAAACAAACTTTTGTTCATCAAACAGCACTTAGAGTGAAAAGACAACCCTTGTAATGGGAGAAAATATTTGCAAATTATGTATCTGATAAGTAGTTACTATCCAGAATGTATAAAGAACTCCTACAATTCAACAACATGGAAACAAACATCCCCCAAATTGAATACTATTTCTCCAAAGATATAAAGATGGCCACTAAGCATATGAAAAGACACTTACCATCATTTGTTATTAGAGAAATGAAACAAAAATCACAATGGGATACCATTTTCACTCCCATCATGTTGACTTATTATACACACACACATACCTACATACACAAACAATAGAAAATGACAAGTTTTGTCCATGATGTAGAGAAATTGGAAACCTGTGCACTGCTGGTAGAAATATAAAATTTGCAATGACTGTAGGAAACTGTAAGGTGATCCTTAAAAACTTAAAAATAGAATTACCCTTTGATCTAACAATACAATCTTTAAAAATATTTTTAGTTGCAGATGTACACAATATCTTTATTTTGTTGACTTATTATTAATGAGGATAGTACCCAGTGCCTCACACATGCTAGGCAAGTGCTCTACCACAGAGCCACAACCCCAGCCCACCCTTCTCTCTCTCTTGATATTGTTTTTCCATCTCTCTCTTTGCCTTTTTGCCATGGGATTATGCAGCAAAATGGCTCTCTCCTGATGCCAGCCCTTCAGTCTTGGACCTTCCAGCCTCCTGAACCATAAACCAATAAGTTTATGTTCAGTATAAATTATCCAGTCTGTGATATTCTGTTATAATGGCAAAAATGGATTAAGGGATGATCATGTCAACAGACAGAAAAATTATGAGGTAAAATCCTATACCACTTCATGATAAAATCACTCAGTAAATTAACAAGAGGTACTTCCCCAAGCTCACAAAGGGCATCTATGAAAAACCCAAAGCTAATATCATACTTCATAGTGAAAACCTAGATGCTTTCCTATAAATGTCAGGACTAAGACAAAAATATTCATTCTTATTTTTACTATTGAATGCTGTACTGGATATATCAGGGCAGTTAGCAAAGAAAATGAAATAAAAGACATCCAGATTAAAAAAGAAGAAGTAAAACTGTTTTTAATTAACAAATAACATGATATTGTATTATTGTATGTAGAAAATCCTGGAGATTCATTAACAAAAAACTATTAGATTTACTAAACAACAAAGGTTACAGGATACAAAATCAATATTTCAAAACTAATTGTATTTCTGCCTACCAGTTGTAACCAATCTAAAAATGAAATTAAGAAAATGATTCTGTTTACTAGAGCATTAAAAAGAATAAAATACTGTGGAGCAAATTTATCAAAAGAAGTGCAAAACTTATACTCTGAAAACCAAAAACTATTGTTGAAAGAAATTAAAGATTCAAATAAATGGAAAGAAATCCAATAGTCATGGATCAGAAAACTTATTATTGTCCAGATGGCAGTACTTCCCAAATTGATCCACAGATAAATTCAATTAATCTCAGAATCTAAAAATATATATGTGTGTGTGTGTTTATATATATATATATATATATATATATATATATATATGAGAGAGAGAGAATATCCATTATAAAATTCATATGGGGCCAAAAGGATGGAGAATAGGTAAAATAGTATTGAAATAGAAGATCAAAGCTGAAAAAAACATTTATTGATTTCAAAACTAATTGCAAAGCAATAGTAATCAAGACACTGTGATAGTAATATAATGTCAGGCATAGAAGAATGGAATAGAATGAAGACTGTAGAGATAAATAAACATGGGTGTACAGGAAAGCATTAACTCATCATGCCTATGTTGTTCAAATCTGGAATAGTCCCCAAATTTGCCTGTTTCAGGACTAACACTTTTCTGTCTCTGGGAGAAAAGCTGTGAGCTCTTGAAATATTCTGCCTTCTAAGCGTATTTTTGTATACCTTAGGCCATGGGCCACATGGTATCAGTGTCAAAAGGTTGTTTGAGGTAACAATATTATGTATGATGAATGCCTGTTCTTGCTCTTAGATATGGAGTCTGAAGAGCTGAGGTTATACAGGTATTCCATGCCTTCATGACTGACATCCAACAAAAACAATACGTTTCATGCGTTCTCATATATCATTGCTGAGATAATCAAGTACCTCTGTGTGATTCCACTGGAAGGAGACATAAAGCTTGATCCTGTTTTTTCCTGGACTTCACCACTTGGGTGTTTCCCGTTTCCTGATTTTTTTTCTTTTTTCTTTTTTTTTTTTTTTTTTGATACTGAGGACAATCCAGGGGCCCATAACCACTGAGCCACATCTGAAGACCTTTTAAAATATTTTATTTTCAGGCAGCATCTTTCTAAGTTGCTTAAGGCTTTGCTAAGTTGCAGAGACTGGCTTTCAATTTGGGATCCTCCTGCCTCAGCCTCCCAAGTCACTGGGATTACAGGTATGTAGCATTGCACCTGACCCCTATTTTAATTTATATCCTTTCACTAGAATAAACCATAAATTATGAGTAGATCAGTAGATGAGTAGATCATAATCCCTTCCAGCAATCATAAAGTCTGAGTGTGGTATTAGGGACACATGACACACAATGTACCTGTGGTCCACTGATTTGTGTGAAGGTGCTAAGACCATTGTTAGACCAGGACGCAAGAAAAGACCACTGACTCCAATTAAAATCAAATTAAAGCAAGCTTATTATTTCGACCGGCCGGGGCTGCCTCTCCCTCCCAAAATGGCAGGATCAAGACAGCAACCCCACCTTTCCTACAGCCCAGCTTTATAGCCCAGAAAGTTACACAAAGGGGGGTTACAGATAACAGAACTCTGACAAGCATCACACTAATGGTAGTTTACATTTTTTTGCTGGCCCCAACATCAGAATTTATGAGGACCATTAGAGCCTCAGAGAGGGTCGTTGTCTGGCCAGGGAAGGCCAAGATTTGTGAGGCATCACTAAAGTTTCAGAGAGGGCTGCTATCTGGTCAGAGAGCCAGGCATGGGTGAGTTCAAGGCACGGGGCAGGCATTCCAAGCAGGTTCAGAATTTGCAGTAATTTATAGTAAAGCCAAAATTAGCTTTTCATGGCTTTATGGTGAGATAGCTTCCAATTTTAAGAAAAGATCAGGTTGGGTCTATTACCATTCCATTCAAAAAGAATAATCTTTTTAACAAATGATACTAGAACATTGGATATTCAGTATGCAAAAGAATAAACTTGGAACTTTATTTCAAGTGATAATAAAAAAATTAGATCAAAATGCATCTAAGTCCTAATGTTAAGAGGAAATACTACAAAACTTTTAGAAGAAAAATAGTGATAAATCTTCATGACCTTGGATCTGGCAGTGATTTCTCAGATATGACATCAACACAAACAACAAAAGTCTAGAGAAATTGGATTTTATCAAGTTTAAAAACTTTTGTGCTTCAAAGGACACTATCAAGAAAGTGAAAAAAGAGTCCTCAGAATGGGAGAAAATATTTGTAAAAGGCATTTTTATGTAGAATAATTGAAGAATTTTTACAACTCAATTTTTAAAAGCACATGACTATTAATAAGTAGGCAAATGATTTGACTAGGGATTTCTCCAAAGATAATGTACAAATAGCCAACATATGAAAAGGTGCTCACCAAATTATTCACCAGAAAAATTCAAATCAAAACCACCATGGGATACTGATTTAAAGCCTTCTTTGATGATGATAATAAAGAAAAAGTAAGGGGCTGGGGATATAGCTCAGTTGGTAGAGTGCTTGCTTGAAATGCACAAGGCCCTGGGTTCAATCCCCAGCTACCCACCCCCCAAATTAAGAAATTAACAATGCTGGAAAAATATGTGAAAAATGGAACCATTTTTAATTTCTGTTAGGGATTTAAAATGATGCAGCTGCTCTGGAAAATGGCCCATTCATTCCTCAGTAAGTTATGCATGGAGTTACCACTCTTTGCTATATACATAAGAAAATTGAAGACATTATGTCTACACAAAAATGAGTACATGTGTTTCATAACAACATTATTCACAGTAGCTCAAATGTTAACCTAGATGTCTATCAACTGATGAGTGAGTGAACAAAAAAGTGGGATATTCAGAAAAATGAATTTGCTCAGTCATAAAAAGGAATGAAGTACTTACACATGCTACAGTATGGATAAGCCTTGAATTCATTAGGTCAGAATCTTATATGATTCCAACTATATGAAATGTCCAGAATAGGAAAGTATATGGAGACAGAAAATTGATTAGTGGTTTCTTAAGGATGGAGGTGTGGAGATATTTGGGGAAGAAAGAGAGCTAAATCATGCAAAGTTGTTTTTTTTTTTTGAGATGATAAAAATGTTCTAAAATTGATTATGGGATGCTTGCAAAATACCAAATACTAAATATATACTAAAAGCCATTGAAATGTATATTGTAGATGCATAAATTATATGTCTATCAAGAAAACTGTTACCAAGGGAAAAAATAGGCAGAGGCTTAAACAAACATTTTAGAGATGTAGAAATGATGATGGCAAAAAGTTCATGAATGGAAAGATAATTGAAAAATAATAGCATTGTGAGATACAATGATACAACTTTCAAAGGAAAATAGATGTCTCCAGAGAAGAGTCCAAGGAATTCCCAGAGGAGAAGAGGAACTCAACTCAGAACCAACTGGGCTCTTGGCATATGTAACAAAAAATTTCAGCATAAGCCAAAGGTATAGACAGAGGTTTATTTAAGAAGGTAGATATACATTTAAGGGAAGATGCAAGCTGAATCCAGAGTGAAAAGCCCTGATGTAGGCTGGGGGTCCAATATTTATAGAAGGGCTGTTTCAGGTGGATCCAGGGTGAAGCTACACCATTTCATGCCAGTTTTCCCTGCCCTTGCCTATTTCCCTCACTTTACAAAGGCATGGCCCAAGGGCGTGTTGCTCAAGATTTACAACTAGGCTTTCTACATCTCAATGGCTTGTGGGTGTTTCCTTTAAGATTCAGTATTTCTTTTCCTTTATCCTAAATCCCTCTCTCACAACTATTAGATTGACTACAAACAACAACAACAACAATAAGCAAAAACATTTTTTAACATTTATTTTTTATTTCCAGGTGGAAACAAATCTTTATTTTTTTTTTAATGTGGTGCTGAGGATCGAACCCAGCGCCTCACACATGCTAGGCAAGCACTCTACCTCCAAGCCACAACCCCAGCCCAAGCAAAAACATTTTAAAAACTCAAAATATTAAGCTCTAATAAGGATGCGAAATTAGTGGAATGTCCATGCTTTTGAGGATGCAGTGTTGGGAGCTGCCCTGGATGCAGATGCCTTTAAATCCTGATGCACCGGATTCTGGCTCCAGGTGTAGGTGTCACCCACAGGGGTTGAATTACACTCACCTGTTCCTTTGTAAACCTGACCCCTTGCCTCATTTGAATGGCTTCTCCCCAATAAAAGTGTTCAGCACCAGCTGGCTCTCTTTCTTGCCTGCCTTATCCTCCTTGTGGGAGCTGCAGCTGAGGAGCGGCACTGAACCCAAAGAAAAGGTATTTTCTGTGTCTTTATTCCCCAAATTCACTTGGAGAGACCCTAATTGGTTTAGTAATTTTCTTTGGAAAAGAGCCTGATGATTTTTATGAAAGAATATATGTACTAAAACTATGACATAGTAATCCTGATCTTAGGTATTTATTTAAGAGGAAGTAGAATGAATTGGACATAAGTTTCCTATGTTCATATGTGAATACATGACCAGTGAAATTCCACCTCATGTACAACCACAAGAATGGGATCCTAATTAGAATAAGTTATACTCCATGTGTGTATAATAGGTCAAAATACACTCTACTGTCATGTATATCTAAAAATAACAAATAAAATTAAAAAAAACATGGTAAGGAAAGGAAATATACTTAAATGTTTACAGCAGTATTATTCATAATTATTCAAAATTAAACAACCCAATGCACATCAACTGGGGCAATCGATAAACATGTTGATGCACATCCATATATGGAATATTCTTTAGCAACAAAAATGGACATATTATTGTCACATGGAACAATGTGGTTGAATGTAAAAAGCATTATGCTATGAAGAAAGAAGCCAAATCTAAAAGGCTGCATATCATGAGATGATATTTGTACTATACTCTTAAAAAGGCCAAATTATAAGGACAGTAAAAGGATCAGATATTGCCAGAAGCTGGAGGTTGGGAGGGGATTAATTATACAGGAGTAGGGAGTGGTGGCACATGCCTGTAATTCCAGTGGCTTGGAGGCTGAGGCAGGAGAATCACAAGTTCAAAGCCAGCCTCAGCAATTTAGCAAGGTCCTAAGCAACTCTGTGAGATCTTGTCTCTAAATAAAATACAAAGAAGGGCTGGGGATGAGTGCCCCTGAGTTCAATCCCAGATAAAAACAACAACAACAACAACAACAAAGATATTTTGGGTGATAAAGATATTCTAAATCTTAAATGTGGCAGTGACTGTATACATTTGTCAAATTTAATAGAATTGTATAACTTGAAAGGATGAATTTTTCTGTAAACTACATGTCAATTAACCTAATTTGATATATATATATATATATATATATATATATATATATATATATAGTGTGTGTGTGTGTATATATATATATATATATATATATATATATATATATATATATAATTTGTTGCTTGTTTGTTTGGAAAATAATTATGCCTAGTCACATGTTAATTCAGCACTGGGATATCATAATCTAGCCCAGTTGACTGTACATACAAAAAGTCTCATAAATATTTTTTCAATTGAATTAAAAATATTTGTGCTATTTCACTTATAATATTGATCAGATGCAATTTTTTTGCTAGGGAGGCAACTGGTGCCATTGTTCTATTCTTCTAGGGAGATGTTATTACCTCCCCAAAGTTACCCCACAATAGAATCTGAAGCAAAAACAAAACTCAGTGGGAAGGAAATAATCTTCAAAGATATTCTTGCTAAACAGTAACACAAGAAAATCTGTTTTGGGGTGGAAGGCACTGGCACATTTATCATACTTTCACATAATGGAAGTGCTTATTGATCCTTCTAACCAGCTAATAGCAAATTTGCCTCCATGTCTTTAGTTTTTGTCTGCTCTCTGCATTAGTCAGGTTGGGCTAGTTTATGCTGTGGTAGCCATTCAGTTTGAAATCTCAACCACTTAAATGCTAAATTTTACCTTCATTCACATAAAGTCCACCTTTGGCCTGAAAAATTCTGCAAGGCAGCTTTCCTGAAGGCAAGGGGCTTATTATTCTATACTACTGCAACCTTATGGCACCTGTATTTTCATATGTTTCTAGGACTCTGTGGAAAAGGGAAGTGCACTTGAGAGTGATATACCAGCCCTTGCATGCTCTTGAGCAAAACTGACATGTCACTTTCATTCATATTCCATTGGTCAGAACTAGCTACGTGGCCACATTCCATTATCAGGGAGCTCTGAAATATAATCCTTTGTGTTCTCAGTAACACAGGAAAACCAGATATTGGTGAGTTATCAGTGTCTGCCACTCCACTAATTAAAAAAAATCATACTTGAATCTGTTAACCAAGGTAAATAAAGTTTTTTTTTAAAACCTAAACCTACTAAAAATGTTTTCCTTTAGCTTTTTTATTTTTTATATCTGCAGTACCAAGCTTTAGGATTCTGAAGAAGGGATTAAAAAGTCAGTGTTGAAAGTTTCTCAAATAAAAGATGTGACTACCTATTCTTGATGTACCACCAATAACAATTTGAAATGGTTATCCTTGCAAGATCAGCTTGCTATGGAGAGTCAAATCATGCCATTTACAGGAAAATGGATGGAACAGGAGATCATAATGTAAAAGAAATCAAGCCAGGCTCAGAAAGACAAGTATCATATGTTTTCCCTCATATGTGGAATCTAGGGACATGACAACAACAAAATGAACAAAATGAATAAGGGGACTATTATTAGAAAAGAGGAAGGGGATTGAAGTGGGGAAGGGAATGGAGGGTAAAGGAGGATGAATATGATCAAAGTATGTTATTTGCATATAGGTATATGCCACCATGAAATTCATTATTCTGTATAAAAAAACAAAAGGCACTAATCCAAAAAACAAACAAACAAAAAACCCCAAACAAAGCGCTAACCTTTGGCAAATTGTGTATGGGTGGCTTATCATCAGAGCTCACCATCTACATTTCTGTTCAGTCCTCAACAGAGAGGGAAGAATGCTTTCCCTCCCTGAATTGTAGAATATCAGTGTCTTCTTGTCTTTGTTTTCTTCTCTCCTTTCTTCTCCGTTCAAACCCACAAAACTCTCATTAAAGTAAAACTTCAGGTATCCTGGTGTTAAAAGAATTATTATTTTGTGTTAGAGTGTTTCTTGGAAATGAAGACCTAGCATTGCCAATGAAAAAAGAAAACAAAAGGAAGGAAGGAAGAAAGGAAAGAGAGAATGTGTGGAAATTAGCCAATATTCTCTTTATATGGAATATAGGTACATGTGGTAAGAAAGGGCACAGAACTCACTGCTGTGAATTCAAAAGGGAAGGCTGACTTCATCATGAGTCAGAACTATCAATGTCTTTGACTCTTATTTTCAATCACAAACATCAATCCATCTGCATACATTTGCTGAGTATCTATTATGGATCAAACATTGGGTTAATTCTGGAGAACACTTAAATGAAGACAAAAAATTCTTCCCTACATGAATTCCTGTGTTTCTTAGAAAATGTGATATACCAGAATTTAAGGCTATGGATATGCTTACTTGAAATCTGTGAAGAAAAGTTAGATTTTTTTCTAGTGACTTTCTACTAAAAGGTCATGCTATACAATTTTAACTGAATCTTGCAAAAGTTTATTTTCTTTGAAAGAATGGCTGAGTATAGATTAACTCTTCTTCAACCATACCATATGTGCCATACAACAAAGAACCACAAATTACATGAATTTAAAGGGGGGGGCATGATTTAATTAACTTTATGTTCAGTTTATTAGGTACTGTATTCAGCTGTCCATTTCATTTATGTCTATTTCAAAGAGGCTGTATGTACTTCCTTTATTAGACCAAATGGATTGTTTAGAATGAACTTTTGAACACTTGGAAAATCCAGTGTGTGGGGACTTTGCTTTCTGATATATATGTTCAATATCTACATATGAAGAAAATTGTAAGGAAACTTTTTCTAATACTTGACAATAAAGCAAAAAGAAAAGGGGAAGGATGTCATTTCAATATCAGATGGAAACACTGATTCTCAGGCCTACTCAAAAACTATTTGTAGTTATTTGCTTTGACTCATTACTTATCCTTGGCTACAGTTCCCAGATTTAGGGAAGCTAAGTTAACAAGTAAATTTTTGTCTGGCAGAGAGAGATATAAGCAACTTTTCTCAATAGAAAATAAACCCCCAAAGTTTATTTTTATTAACTTTGAAGAGCATTGACTAGTTTTGTTTCTAACCCAACAGTGGTATCCTAGCTTTCTTCTGTTAATTTGCTTACAACTACCTCTCTCCAGATTCTCTTGAATCACTTTACCATTTACTGCTTCCCACATTTGAATAAAAGCTTTGATATGTTAATTTCATATTTGTCTGAGTCATGTTTTCAACTTTTGGAAAGTTGTTTGGGGTCCGAAAAACAGAAAGGAAAAAAAAACACATTGTTTCAAAAAGCTGTCCTGTAAAATTATTATGTTAAAGAGGTTTACTTGCTCTGCTCTGGAGTGTGGCCACTCTCAAATCCGCATATTCATGTCTGAAGAAGGAATGAAATTTAATTTCTCCCCTGGCCTGCATGATGAACTTCAAGTAAACAAGTGCATTCACACAAAGATATATCAGAAAAAAAAAAAAAAGATTCCTTTCTGCCATGCTGATGTCAACAAAAAGTCAATTACATTTGCTACAGAGGTGAATGATATTATACCCAACTTTTCTGTTTTATAGGTGTTTTGAGAGACAGTGACATAATCAAATCTGAGTTTTAACCAGTGATATTATGAATAGCTTTATAAGAGTTGTTTCAATTTTAGTGAGAACATACACAATCAAATGCAAAGGTATACACAGTCTGCATTTTCATAAATGAAACCCATGATGTGCGTTTAAAAAGCGTAAGAAACATTTTAAAATACTGGTTCTTTGTAAATGTTCTTAGATTATTTTTCCTGCCAGTATTGTTAGCAGTGGGATACCAACTTTGTTTCTATGATTGAAAAAGAAAAGAAAAATGCTACTGCCTTTAAAAACAAAAGTATAATAAAATGGTCCAAGAAAGAACAGTTATCTGGCTGTTATAACTGCCATGTTTTTCTTCAAGATAACAAGGTGGTATCAAGCCTATTATACCAGCAACTACTTATTATGATTCTTATTATGCACCTTGAGGTATTAATTTTTTATAAATAAATCCTTTTTAAAAAATTAAAAAGGTTAACTGCCTGACTGGGAGAAAAAGCCTAACATCAATATAAGTAACTCCTAACTGTTAAATTTTACCTATTTGGTAAGAGAAGTAGATAGTATGTTCAAAAAACAGGAAAGAAAAAAATCCAAGCTGAAAAAGAAAATCACTGCCATTTACTATTTGCAAAGTTAAGGGAAGAATATGGTATGGAAATAAATAAATATGACAGATATCTTTTCCAACAGCATTATGCAAAAGTATAGTCATTATAAATTGTATAATTAGAATTAAGTATGCCATTGAAGCAATGAGTCCTGCCATTGATGTCCATATCCACTTCTATAGCCTACAGTGTCTATCATTAGAATGAGACTTGATGATAATGTGCTTTTTAGATTGTAGCATTTAATTAAAATTACCAATAAAATTACAGGAAAAGAGCAGCATTTCCCATGTAACTGAAATGGCTTTAGTCATTTGTTTGTATTTCCTTCTCTCATTTAAGAATAATCCATAATAGTTGAGGAAAGAGTCCCTTTGCCTTAAAAAGGTGACAGTACTTTATTAGTCCTTAAGGCAATTGCTACAGATAACATTCCCTTGTTGCAAAACACTAAGGTTTTGTGGACAGTGTACATTTGAATCTGAAGCAGGGCCACCACCCCAGATTCAAACCCTAGGCTAAAGCTTGTTTTTGGCTGCCTGTCTGGAAGGCCCCACTCATACTCAGATGCCCACACATTTCTGTTGTTTCCCCAGGTTTCCTTGACAACCCTGAGTCAACCCCATCAAGATGTTTTGAACCAAGCCATTCTTTTGTTTTAAGAAACAAGTACAGGACAAACTCGGGTTAACAAACACATTAAGCCTATTCCTATTATGGGAATAAGATATTAAAATTGGGCACTTTCAATTGAATTAGAGAAAGAACAATCAAAGAGGACCCTTCAAAGGAAGGTTAGCTCTCATCAAAACAATATAAAAATCCCTAGACAGAGAGCCACCAATAGTACTCTCTTTAAGACACCTCACATGCTTTGGGAGCTTTCCTTGCTTGCTTCTATTGAATCTGCTACTGAAGTCTCACTGTCCATCATCTGCATATTTCATTCTTTGGGTGTGTGAGACAAGAACCCTCCAGTGCTCACACAACCCTGCATTATAATTCCTGTTACTCTATGGTCATAGTAAGGGAATTTTCCCTCACATCTCTTGGTTGATTGGGTTCTACCATTTCATTCAGACTTTGTTTCTTAGCCTGGTGAGAAACCTACACTGATTTAGTAACAAGATAATGTTTAAGTCTTTTCCCCTCTACTTAAATTTATATATCTTGAGCATGACACTTTGAACTTACCTTTAAACTTTTAAAACATTTAAATGGAAAACATATAAGGTGTACAACATGATGTTTTGATGTAAATGATGAAATGATTATTATAGTGACTTAACATATCCATCTTTTCACATTGCTATTTTTTTCTGGTAATAAAATCTGAAATCTACTCTCATAACAGATTTCCAGCCTATAATACCTTGTTATTAATTTTAGTCTTCATGCTGTACATTATATATCTAGATTTAGTCATCCTACATAACTATAACTTTATACCTTTGACCAATTTTATTCACCCCTGGTAACCATAGTATACTCTGTTTTTATGTATTGAACATGTTTACAGACATAAGTGAGTTATGCAGTATTTTTCAACCTGTGTCTACCTTATTTTGCCTTGGGTAAAGTTCCCCTGGTTCATCTGTCTATCTTGTTACATGCCGCAGTCCGGCTGCCGCAAAATAACCAGGGGGTGACGAACAACTTGTGTATGTTGATACAGCAGGAGTGGAAGCCATTTATTGTAGGACAGGAGAGGTATTTATACATTCCACACAGCTTATCTTAATTAGCATAAACTAGATACATTAGTCAACCAATAAGGAATCTCCACACTTAATGGCTCGCTTTTGTTACTTCTCAAACCACTCCCTCCAGCATTTTGCCAGGCACCATCCAGACTTGTTTATGAACTCTAACATTCCCCTGGCAAAATGCCAGGTGTTATTTTGACTTGTTTACAGACTCTAACAGTTACAAAGGCAGAATTTCCTCTTTTTTTAAGGCTGAGTAATCCCCCCCCCCCCAAAAAAAAGGATAAATAGAGCCAGTATGCATTTTCCTGCTAATCATCAGGAAAATGCAAATCAAAACCACAACAAGGTACCACCTCACATCTGTTAGAATGGCTATTATCAAAAAGATTTAAAAAAAAGCTAACAAGTGTTGACAGTATGTGGAGAAAAGGGAACCTTTGTACACTGTTAGTAGGAATGTAAATTGGTATAGCTATTATGCAAAACAGTATGTAAGTTCCTCAAAAAATTAAAAATAAAACTACCATTATCCATTATGATCCAGCAGTTCTACTTTTAAGTATATATCCACAGGAAATAAAATCAGTATGGTAGAGTTATCTGTGCTCTTGATAGGGGACAGACAGATGAAGATGATGGGAATAGGAATTAAGAGAATAATTGTATAAAATAAACCCATGGTGCTGATCCCCCACATGCTTTCTTTTCCAAGAAGCAACTTACCTACAGGCCTGCCTGGCTTAAGTGGACAGGATATGTTATATTCTTCAGCAAATTACGTGTTATCTGCAGGAGAAATGCAGGCCACAAATAATGTTAATAAGAGAAACCCAAGTTACCCTGAAGGGGAAGACTTGTCACCCTTTTCACAGACCAGACTGCGAAACTCAGAGAGAGAAGGACAATTCCTCCTAAACATAAAATCTGTACAATTTTATAGTTAAGAATCCAATCAGAACTAGTCAGCCTTGGCCAAAGTGACCTGGAGTTGTGAAGGCAGTGGGGACTTGAAAGTCTGATGCCATCTTGCTGACAGTCAAAAGTCAAGAGGTGGACATGGGCAGGACTCTTTGAAAACTTTCCTGTCACCCCCAATAAACTGGAGGGCAGGAGAGGTGCATTGCCCATCTCCTTTCAAAGGGAACTGACTCTGTCCCTTGAGAGTGTTCCTCTTTCCCCATTCCCATCCCTTCTAATAACTAATTGCCTGTTACTCTGAGTGACATTTCTGAAATCTTTCTGATTTGATTGCAAGAAGTGTGGTCTCAAGGGGGATCTTTACACTGTCTCAGTTTCCTGGGAGGCCCCAGCCCTGTAACATTTCCATGTTCCTCTTGGCATTATTCATAGGGGCCAGTATGTGGAAACAGCTTAAGTGTTTGTTCATAGATGAATGGATGAAGAAATTGTGGTGCCTATGCATGTGTGCATGTGCATACACATATATAAAATTTACTATTTATATAATGTGAATATGATATATAATATTCATATATTTAGCATTCATATTAATATTGAAGTTATATTTTTAAATTTTACTCATTCCATTCTTTGTAAGTGGTGTGGTATTTCAAATTTATTTTTATAATCAGTAAGGAAAAGTTCTTTTTGCGAATTCCAACAAAAATTGGAATTTCCCAGCAAGTCTGTCTCATCCTATAGTGCAGCTTTCATACCTGGCACAACACAGGAAGAATTCCAGCTATAATTATAATTTTTTTCTCAAACTCTACTTCAAAAAACTCTGCATTATGTAAAGTGAAATCAGTCAGACCCAGAAAGTCAAAGGTCATATTTTTTTTTCTCAGTGAGGAAGCTAGAGAGAAAAAAGGTGGGGAAAATCTCATGAAAATAGAAGGTGCCAACCAGTGGAGTAGAGGAAGGGGTCCAGAAGGAGGGAGAAGGGAAGAAAAGAGAACATACCGAGAATGAAATTGACCAAATTATATTGTTATATCGTGTGCATGTACAAATATGTAATAATAAAACCCACTATTATGTATAATTATAAAGAACCTATAAATTTTTTTTAAAAACTATATTTGACAAACATGGGAACAAACAAACAAAAAGATGTGCTGCCTGCTTGAATAAAACTGTTCCGTGACCATTTTCCCACCTATAGTTGTCACTGCAGATATATACCTATGAATAGAAAAACATTATTCATTCCCTTTACTTCATTATCATCCCATACATATGCCATCAGACTGCATAAGGTTTTTAAAGACATTCAAAATGCTAATGATAGCTCTTTCTAACAGCATTTTGAGTATGCTAAATAGCTTGCAGTTTGCATCCCATCAAAAAAGTAAAGCAATAAAAAGTATCATATTGAAAAATATTTTTTCTAGCTCTTTTATCAATAATATCAGTTAGTTTTAAGGTATACAAGTGCCACTAAGGCACATCAAAGAAAGAAAACTTCAGACCAGGAAGAGACAGCTTTTCTTTCTGGCTCAGGAAAAAAGTACCATTCATAACAAAATTTTCACTCCCTAAAAGTAAAGTTTAAAAGGTTTCCAAAGACAACCACCCTATATGCCCTATCTTGAATCACCCAGTCCTGAGCAGCAAAATGTGATTCAATGTAGTGTTATGGCTTGGATGTGAAGTGTCCCCCAAAAGCTCAAGTGAGACAATATGAGAGGGTTCCGCGGGGTAATGATTGGGTTGTGAGAGCCTTAACCCAGTACATTAATCGTCTGAAGGGATTAATTGAGTGGTAATTAAAGGCAGGTAGGGTATTGCTGGAGGAGGTGGGGAATTGGGGGTGTGGCTTTGGGGTACATATTTTGTATCTGGAGCTAGTCTCTCTCTGCTTCCTGATGTGAGCTGCTTTCCTCTGCCACAGGCTTCTGCCATGATGTTCTGCCTCACTTTGAGCCTCAAGGAATGGAGCCAGCCTTTTATGGACTGAGACCTCTGAAACTGTGAGCCCTCAAATAAACTTTTATTCCCTAAAATTATTCTGGTCAGATGTTTTAGTCACAGCAGTGAAAAGGGTGACTAAAACATGTAGTGTCTTAAAGTGTTAGAGTACAGCTAATTTCTTGCCATATAAACACATGAAATTTCAACATAAATTTTGCTACCTGAAATACAAGAACCTTATACTGAAAAAATCTGCAGTTATTTGTCTCCGTTTTTAGAAATACCTAGATGCCACATGAAATCAAACTGTGCTTGGAAGTGGGTGGACAAGGTAAACTTTACTTCTGTCAGAAGGATGTGCCACCAAAGCTGGCTAGCAAGTGAACTTGGGGTGGGCAGTCTACCTGCTTTTATCCCTAGTACAGTGTTCTCCCCTCCTTGTCGTGATTGGGTACAATCTAAATGATTACCTGATTTTGATATACACAACTTAAACAGATAATTTCAAGCAATGAAATAGAAGACTTAATCAATAGCCTACCAACCAAGAAAAGCCCAGGAGAGATGGATACACAGCCAAGTTCTATAAGACCTTTAAAGAAGAACTAATAAAGAAGAATTTATTTCAGGAAATAGAAAAAAACAGAGCACTTCCAAACTCATTCTATCAGGCCAGTGTCACCCTGATTCCAAAACCAGGCTAAGGCACATCAAAGAAAGAAAACTTCAGACCTATATCTCTAGTGAATGCACATAGATGAAAAAATTCTCAATAAAATTCTGGCAAATTGAGTACAAAAATATATCAAAAAGATAGTGCACCACAATCAAGTGGGGTTCATCCCAGGGACACAAGGTTGGTTCAACATATAGAAGTTAATAAATAAATTAATTCATCACATCAATAGACTTAAACATAAGCACCATAGGATCATCTCAGAAGACGCAAAAAAAAAAAAGCATTCGACAAAATACAGCACTCCTTCATGTTCAAAACACTAGAAAAATTAGGAATAACAGGAACCTATCTCAACATTTAAAAAGCTATCTATGCTAAGCCCCAGGCCAACATCATTCTAAATGGAGAAAAATTGAAAGTATTCCCTCTAAAAACTGGAATAAGACAAGGATGCACTCTTTCACCACTTCTACTTAACATAGTTCTTGAAACATTGGCCAGAGCAATTAGACAGACAAAAGAAATTAAAGGGATACAGATAGGAAAAGAAGAACTCTAATTAGCACTATTTGCCAATGATATGATTCTATACCTATAAGATCCAAAAAAATTCCACCAGAAAACTTCTAGAACTAGTAATTGAATTCAGCAAAGTAGCAGGATACAAAATTAACACCCATAAATCAAAGGCATTTCTGTATATCAGAAAGGGAAACTAGGAAAACTACCCCATTTACAATAGCCTCAAAAAAATACTTGGGAATCAACCTAACAAAAGAGGTGAAAGACCTCTATGATGAAAACTACAGAACACTAAAGAAAGAAATTAAAGACCTTAGAAGATGGAAAGATCTCCCTTGTTCTTGGATAGGTGGAATTAATATTGCCAAAATGACCATACTACCAAAAGCACTATACAGATTTAATACAATTCCAACCAAAATCCCAATGACATTCCTCATAGAGATAAGAAAAAGCAGTCATAAAATTCATCTGGAAAAATAAGAGACCCAGAATAGCTAAAGCAATCCTTAGCAAGAAGAGTGAAGCAGGTGGCATCACTATACCAGACCTTAAACTATATTACAGAACAATAGTGACAAAACAGCATGGTGTTGACAGCAAAATAGACTGGTGGACCAATGGTACAGAATAGAGGACACAGAGAATAACCCACATAATTACAGTTATCT
Source organism: Marmota monax (assembly GCF_021218885.2). Lineage (NCBI taxonomy): Eukaryota > Metazoa > Chordata > Mammalia > Rodentia > Sciuridae > Marmota > Marmota monax. The sequence goes on along the minus strand of NW_026694552.1, from coordinate 12,305,632 downwards.
TATATTGACAAAGGCACAAAAAACATACATTAGAGAAAAGATAGCCTCTTCAACAAATGGTGCTGGGAGAACTAGAAATCCATATGTAACAAAATGCAATTAAACCCCTATCTCACACCATGCACAAAACTCAACTCAAAGTGGATCAAGGACCTAGGAATTAAACCAGAGACCCTGCGTCTAATAGAAGAAAAAGTAGGAGCCAATCTCCATCATATTGGATTAGGCCCCTACTTCCTTAATAAGACTTGTATAATGCAAGAATTAAAATCAAGAATTAATAAATGGGACGGATTCAAACTAAAAAGCTTCTCAGCAAATAAACAATTAGTGAAGTGAATAGAGAGCCTACATCTTGGGAGCAAATCTTTACCCCTCACACATCAGATAGAATACTAATCACTAGAGAACATAAAGAAATCAAAAAGCTAAACATCAAAATAACAAATAACCCAATCAATAAATGAGCCAAGAAAGTGAACAGACATTTCTCAGAAGGTGATATACAATCAATGAACAAAAATATGAAAAAAATGTTCAATATCTCTAGCTATTAGAGAAATGCAAATCAAAACTACTCTTAAGATTTCATCTCACTCCAGTCAGAATGGCAGCTATTAAGAATACAAACCTCAATAGTGTTGGTGAGGATGTGGGGAAAAAGGCACACTCATACATTACTGGTGGGACTACAAGTTGGTGCACCCAATCAGGAAAGCAATATGGAGATTCCTTGGAAAACTGGGAATGGAACCACCATTTGATCCAGCTATCCCATTCCTCTGTTTGTATATCCAAAGACTTAAAAACAGCATACTACAGGGATACAGCCACATCAATGTTTATTGCAGCCCAATTCACAATAGCTAAACTGTGGAACCAACCCAGATGCCCTTCAGTAAATGAATGAATAAAGAAAATGTGGTATATATGCATAAGAGAATATTACTCAGCATTAAAAGAGAATAAAACCATGGCATTTGCAGGTAAATGGATGGAGCTGGAGAATATAATGCTAAGTGAAGCAAGCCAATCCACCAAAAGCAAAGGCCAATAGTTTTCTTTGATATGAGGATGCTGATTCATAATGGCCATTTGGGGGGTGGAAAGCCTGGGAGGAATGTAGGAACTTTAGATAGGGCAAAGTGGAGGGAGCGGAAGGGAGGGAGCAAGGGGTGTAAAAAAGATGGTGGAATGAGATGGTCATTATTATCCGTAAGTACATGTGTGAAGACATAAATGGTTTTACAATACTTTGTATATAACCAGGGATATGAAAAATTGTGCTCTATATGTGTAATATGAATTGTAATGCATTCTGCTGTCATATATAACAAATTAGAATAATAAAATTAAAAAAAATTGGGGTAGGCAAAGGGAAGGGCTATAATTAAAATGGCTATAACTGGATCTTATATCCCAGTTAAGACTATATTCTGAAAATGGGCCACCAAACTATTTCTCAGGCCCTCCCTGACAAAAATAGATATAAAAAATACAATTATCTTTAGGAGTAATTTTTTTTGCTAGAGTATTTTTAGGATACCTGTGATTGTAGACTTAAAAGTCCTTGCTTATTCTTGGAGGTAGGTGAATATTTAAAAACTCTAAATAAGTGCTTTGTTTTAATTTCAGCTCTTTGAGAAAATTATTCAAGACAATACAATTTTTTTGTAGAAATTGTAGATTGTATAATACAAATGCTACCTTTTATTACCTCATAAAATGTAAAAAAATAAAGTGAAAAAGTTTCTTCAGCTTTCTAAATTTCTTTTAATATTGTCCTATATATTTATTTATATTTACCTGCCTTCTTTAGATGTTTCTCTCCTTTAGCATGGTTGGCTAAAATTTTTGGTTTTAATAGAGATTTGTCTTTAAGTTTATTTCCTGTTTCATTTTAAGTTCTTATCAAATTTGGAAAACCTGTATCCAGTTTCTTTCCTATGTGTGTTTTAAGATTATGAAGCACATTTTGCACACTTGCTTTCATTGTACTTCTACTATTTATATGTTTCTAGTGCTGGGAAAAATAGTTTCTGTCCCTACCCTTTCTGGTATGCTGGTTGGATTGCAAGATGGGCAAGACTATTCATAGAAGCCTTCGTAAATCCTAGGACAGCTAGTCTTGCCCATCCTGCAATCCTACTCACTAGAAGGATTGAGAAACACACATACATATGCCACTAAAGCCAAACTAAATCAATTTCTCTGTTACTTTCCCTTTGTTAGGTCTAAAATTTTCTGCAGCTACTCTAATAAAAGCAGGAGGTTAATAATTGAGAATTCATAGTAACAATGGTCTTAAACAGTTGGGGTTAAATTATCATTTTATTGTTTGTTTCCTTCTCGATTTTGATTTTTTAAAAACTAAGAGTTACCAACAACTTCCCTTGATTCTGAATTAAGTTTTGTATGACAAAAACAGACCTTGTTACAGGAGTCCACTGTTCCAGATTGGATTTTTTCTTTGGTTGGATGGAAAATTTGCCAGACTGGCTTTCAATTTGTGCTCTTCTGCTCGACTCTGTCTTAAATACTGACAGGTGTTACTAGCACAACATTCTCTACTTTGGTTCTACTTGGCTGTTGTCCAAATTGTACATTTGTTACCACATATCAAGCTGTGGTAGCCGACCTTGGACATAATTGCCTTTTAACTTTGGAATAAAGTACCCAACAGATGAAGCTGGTAGGGTAGCCTTCTCTAGTTAAATGAAAACAAAGTGCCATTGACAGTGAAAAGACAGGAGCTGTCAAAAAATTGTACAGCTGGATAACTGAGATACAGGGGCTGGGAAACTGATAGTACAATTTAAAATTTCATTTTTCAGTATAGTTGCTTATCAAATGTATCTCAGAGAGAATGGCCACAATGCTTATTTTTTAAAATCAATCATGAAGTGAAAAAGTCTGTTCTTATCTTCCCCATAGAAACCTGTGTAGCATCCAATTGAATTTAAAAATGACTGCAGGTGTGCCTTAGCAGAGCAATGAGATTCTATGGGCTTTTTTTGGGAAAAAAAAAAAAACAACTAAAAACTGTATATAACAAGGGGTATAATACATTTTTTTTTTTTTTGGTACGGGGAATTGAACTCAGGGTCACTCGAACACTGAGCCACATCTCCAGCCCTATGTTGTATTTTATTTAGAGATGGGGTTTCACTGAGTTGTTCAGTGGTCTGCCATTGTTGAGGCTGACTTTGAACTTGTGATGCTCCTGCCTCAGCCTCCTGAGCCACTGGGATTATAGGCGTGTATCACCGCGCCCAGCAGTATAAAACATTTTTCTAATCAAGGAAAGAACTACTTTTCTAAAGACCCCCCACCATAATAAAATATTTATCCCTTATCCCAGACTTTTGGGGAAGGATTCCCCAAATCACTATTTTTTTTTTAATGATAATGGAAACTAACTTGTAGCTCCAAATTTCAAGGGGCTTAACATAAAGGTGTTGTTGAGGCAGTTTCAGGACTGAAATTTAGATTTAACATTGTAGGACTAAGAATATATTTTTATTTTCTACCATATATGTGCCAGGGCATATTTTATGTATGGGTATCTTTCTCATGATTATTAAATTTAAAGAAAAATTAGGAAAATACCAATTTTTTGACAGAAAAATATCCCATGAAATCTTTATTGTTATGTATTTTTGTGTATTTCAAAGACTATATTTATTTCAAAATGTATCATTCCTGGGCTTGAGATTTTCTAAAATGATTTGTTTAGTATAAAAACACATCAAACATTCATTGAATCATATTATTGGCATGGGATTATGACAATTATGCTACACCGAATCTAGAAACTTTCAGTGCATTATTAAATGAAACAATACCCTTTTTAAAAATTTTAGAGAAGACATCACAGTTTAAAACTTTAAAAATAAGCTTTTGTTGTCAATTTTTAATCACTAAAATGATACAAACTGATTTGAAATTTTAAACTTAAAGCACTGGAGTAATATGTAAAGCAGAAAATGAAACTTCTTTGTAATTTATATCCTTAAGAACCACTCAAAACAGTATTTCCAACTCAGGCTACCAGGGATTAGCTAAATAGAATTTAGGCAGGATATTTTTTAAGTTAAAGCATTTTTAGTGAGACTAACTTTAAAACAACTATAATCTAAGGAAACAAACTTCTCAAATAAAAATTTGTTATTCAATTAGAACATTACGATGTGTTCTATTATTTGAGAAATTTGTACCTGTGACAATGGTCCTCAAGTTCTCTATGTATCAATATCAGGAATTTACTTCATCTAATATTTTCTACAAGTATTAAGATCTTGCAAAAAACAACACCTAGGCCAGGCACATGCCTATAATTCAGTGACTCAGGAAGCTGAAATAGGAGGATTGCAAGTTTGAGGCCAGCCATAGCATCTTAGCAAGACCCTGTCTCAAAAATTAAAAAAAAAAAAAAAGAGGGCTGAGGATAAGGTTCAACGGTTTAGTACCCCTGGGTTCAATCCCTGGTACTACACAAATAAACAGAAACATCTGGATATACACTTTATTGCAGTATGATTTTTAACATAATGTATTTCCAAAGGAAATTTTAACATGTATAACAGTAGAATTTAGCAAATTGTCTAGATCTTGAGAATCATAGTGTTCTATTTGTAGTTGTTTTATAGCCAGCTCAACATTTTTCTGGCTTTATATCTTAATTTTCTAAATTATCATATTATTATCTATCACAGCCAGTTTATAAGTGTTAAAAGTACCTAATGAGTAGTATATAGGTGGTTGTTTATAAATTATTTTAAGAAAAACAACAAATCCTGAACAACCTTAGCCCTCCTTTTCATTTTAATTGCAATACTGGTGATGCTATTTTAGTTACCTGGAGCAAGCATTCTAATTGCTAATCTCATTATGCAAATCTAAAAACTTACAGCAAATGTCCTTAGAGTACAATTACACAGGACACAAGAGCTGGTACTTTTTCTCAACAGTCAACCACTACAAGATATACAAGAAACACAAAATTGCAGGGAGTCATCAGAATTTGGTTTATGCTCTGCCACTCTAATTATATAATCATTGGGGACTCAATTGCTTCATCTTCAGAGTGGGAATAACTGCACCCATCCGAACTCTCTCAAGAAGTACTTGATGAAGTAATGTATACGCAAGATCATTGTAATCTCTAAAATGTGGTTCTGACATAAAATATTATGAATTAGATACTGTAACCGGACTAGAATGTGAATTGGCACTAAAAGTCAGAGAAATAAAGGAGAGGCATTCAGAATAAAGGCAGAATCTAAATTCACTCAGGTGAGAAAATTACAAATAGAAGTATCCCTTGCTTTGGCAGTTTGGTGGGAGAAGCAGAGAAATGGCAATTCCCAAACTTACCTATAATCATGGAAAGGTAAGAACATTTAAAAAACTGTGAGGGCTGGGGTTGTAGCTCAGTGGTAGAGAGCTTGCCTAGTATGTATGAGGCACTGGTTCGATCCTCAGCGCCACATAAAAATAAATAAATAAAATAAAGCTATTGTGTCCATCTGCAAACAAAAATATTTAAAAGAACAAAAACAAACAAACAAAAAACTGAGTGTGAGAGTGGGAAATAGATTTCCAACTTTCTTCTGGCTCAGTGCTATGGTTCTTATGTTTCTGTCTATGTAGCAAATACATAAATAGCAACTGCCTAATGGCTTTTTTTAAACTGCGATAACTCAGAGACTTCTCAAAATTTAAGGTCTGAAACAGAATTCTTCATTTCTCTTCTAAACACATTTCTTCCACAATAACTCCATCTCTTTAATAGCTCTACCTCCATCCATTTGCTCTTGCAAAATCCTGGGACTTCATTCTAGTATAAAACCATTTATAGGGCTGGGGTTGTAACTCAGTGGTGGAGCGCTTGCCTAGCATGTGTGAGGCTCTGGGTTCCATCCTCAGCACCACATAAAAACAAATAGATAGTGTGTCCATCTACAAGTAAAAATACTTTAAGAAACATTTACACTGATTTAGGTATTATAAATAATTTAGACTTTATTTAAAATACATGGGAGAATGTGTACAGATCATATTCAAATACTATTCTATTTTATACAAAAGATTTGAACAACAGAAGGGAAATGTCTTAGAATCAATCCCCTGTGAATATGTAGGAACAATTTTATTAAGCAGATAAAAGAAAAATATATGTAAATTATAAAGATTAACAGTGTGCTTGTCTACATCTCCCCAAAATTCATATTTTCAAACCCTAACCCACAATGTAATAATATAGGAAATGGGGTATTTGGGAGATGATTAGGTCATGAGGGTAGAGCATTTGTGATTGGAATTAGTGCCCTTATAAAAGGAAGTCAAGAAAGCTCACTCTTTCTACTGTATAAAAATACAAGGAGAAGCTAGCTTTCAGCAACGTGCAAGAGGGTCCTCCTGAGAACCAACCATGCTGTGATCCTGATCTTGGACTACCCAACCTCAAGAAGAACTGATATAAATAATTTTTTTATAAGATACCTAGTTTGTAGCATTTTGTTATAGTAGCTCAAATTGACTAAAACTGATTATATATATATATATATATATATATATATATATATATATATATATATATATTCTACCATCCTGGTTAAGAAAAAGAAGAATGTCTCAGAAATTTCTTCTCTGATCCCATGTTTTCCCCCCTGACTCTAAGTAACTCACTAACTTGATTTCTGTGTTTATCATCCCCTTCCATTTGTTTCTAGTTTCAACACATTTGTAACCCTAAGCAATTCATTGTTTAGTTTGCCTGTTTTCCTGCTTTCTTCACACAGAATTATATATGTTACATTCTTCTGCAATGTTCATTTCTAACGCACCTGAAATTCATCCATGTTGTTGTATATAGTTATAAATTATTCATTTTTTACTACAGCAAAATACTCATATACAGTGTGATATACTACAGTGCATTTATTTATTGTATTGTTGATAGATATGTGGGTCATGGACTTTTAATAAATATTCTCAATGGCTCGCCTTGGTGCATTTTATATGATAGGGTTTTTTTTTAACTTTTTTTTTTCAGTTGTTGATGAACCTTTATTTTATTTACCTACATGTGGTACTGAGAATTGAACCCAGTGCCTCACATATGCCAGGCAAGTGTGTTACCGCTGAGCCACTACCCCAGCCCATATGAGAGGATTTTTTAAGACTGGAGTTTTTCAATGTGCCAAAGACCTTTGTGGTAATCTGGTGACATCTACTAAATTTCTTCTCAAAATAAAATTTTAAATGTATGAAATAAAATCACAGGATTACAAAAAATCATATTAAAACAGTGGTCAAGTGTGTTATGATTTGGATCTTAAATGTACCCCACAAGCTCTTGTGTTGAAGGCTTGGTTCCGAATAGAGCAGTGTTCAGAGGGAGGGCCTTTGGGGAGCGATTGGATCATGAATGGATTAATCCCTTTATCAATTCATAACTTAAGGGACAATTGGGACGTGGTGGAAACTTTGGAGGTGGTGCTTAGTTGGAGAATGTAGTTCATTGGGGCTGTGGGCTTGAAGGGTGTTGTTTTGTCCCCATCCCCTTCCTCTTTCTCTTTGCTTCTTGGCTTCCATGAGGTAAGCAGCCTCTTCTGCCACATGCTACTGCTATCATGATATTCTGACTCATTCAAAGTGCAGGGTTAAATCATGAACCGAAACCTCAGAACCTGTGAGGCAAAATAAACCTTTCCTCCTTTTAAGTTGTTTATCTTAGGTATTTTGTCACAGCAATGGAAATCTGATCAATACAAGTGTTAATAATTTTTTATATAGAATTAAATATCTATTAATACATTAAAGACCAAGATCTAGGAGTCGGTCTAATAACCTCCCTGGTTTTGAAGTAGTGATGAACGTAAAGGATATTTTCATTATATTGCCTTTCATAGCTGCATATATGATATGAAACTATCTTTGTTTCTTTGGTGACAAAGTCATGGGCACTGCCAACACTACTGAGTTAACTGACCACATTCACAAATAAAAGAAATACTAAATTTCATTTAGGGACTACTAAAAGTAAAGAAATACTTTTTTTTTCCATTTAAGTTCACATGACCTTTAAATTATATCCATGAACCTTAGAATAGGAAACTTCTATCCCAGGGTATATTCCTAGGATGAGAATTATTTTATCATGGTGGGGGCATCTAAAACAGTGTTTCATTGTTGTTCTGCCTATTTATGTGCATGTCTCAGTCTCTTCAATCTGTTATAACAAAATATCATGTGCTGGTTAATTTATAAACAACATAAATATATTGCTCACACTTCTGGAGGCAGGAAGTATAAGATCAAGTCACAAGCAGATTCCATGTCTGGGAGGGACTCCCTATCTGCTTTAAAGATGGTGTCTCATTGCTGTGGCCTCACATGGCAGAAGTGCAAAGATGGGAACAGAGCAATAAGCTCCCTTGGACCTCTTTTATAAGGGCACTAATCCCATTCATGGAGGCCCTACCTTTTAATGCCACATTGGAGATTAGGTCTCAACATACTGAATTTTAGAAGAACACAATTCAGACTATAGTAATGTGAACCTATATCTTTATCACCCTTTTGTATTAACAGATTTCTTAATTTGCCACTATGAATCATATGAAATATTATTTTATTTATGTTTAATACTACTCTAATTAATGCTAAGGCTGAGACTATTTTGGTATGTTTATTGGCTATTTTGGTTTCCTCTTCCATAACATGCCTGTTAATCTTTTGTCCAATTTTTCTATTAGGTTTGTATTCTGCTTAATTCAACAGAATAACAGAATTATTTTTTAAATACTTTTTAGTTGTAGATGGACAATACCTTTATTTATTTATCTTTATGTGGTGCTGAGGATCAAACCCAGTACTTCACCCATGCTAGGCAAGAGCTCTACCACTGAGCCACAACCCCAGCCCCTCAATAGAATTCTTTATACATATTTTGGACATTAGTTCTTTGTTGGTTTTATATAAATACAAATATAATTATGAAACATCTTGTTTCATTTTGTGTCTTGTCTTCTGTTTTTAAATTTTGAGTAGATGTCCTTAATTGTAATGAGGTTGAATTTATTTATTTTTTGTTTTATGTTTTGCAAATTTTGTGTCAAGTTAAAGAAATCCTACTTCCTACATAGTGATAAATACATTCTTCTATATTGCTTCATAATGTTTTGTGGTTTAGAATTAGGCATGTCTTTTAGTTTGTAACTAATTTTAGCATATTATATGAAGTAGAGATCCAAATAATTTTTTCTAAGCAATAGTCTCAATGACTTTTTCTGTAAACTCTGTTTTTTCTTTCCTACTGACCACAATGTCAGGACTGTCATAAAATATTTCCATTCACGAGTGAATCTGTTTCTAGGATCTATATTCTATTATTTTGGCTAGCTTTTGGATTCCTACACTAAAACCAAAAAGCCTTATTTTACCTCTATAATAAGTATATGTTATTCTCCAGCAATTTCTTGGTTATTCTTAGCTCTTGACTCATCCACATACATTTAGAATTAGCTTGTCAATTTCAGTACTGCAGTGAACAACAACAATACTTAACTTCTGGGATATAGTTTGATATTGCATTGACTCTATGAGGCAATTTGTGGAGAATTTACATGTTTACAATACTGAGTCATATAGTTCATGAACAAATGCTTTTAAGTAAATTTTCATAATTTTATTCATAAGACTTTGCACATCATCTGTAAGATTTATTACTTGGTAATTTGTATATCTGAATCAACTTAAAATATTTAAAAAATTTGTATTTTGTTTGATGCTAGTTTATAGAAATTCAATATATATATATATATATATGCATACATACACAAATATATACCTGGCTTACTCTTTTTAATTTTAATAATTTCTCAGTAGATTTGGGGGATTTAATAGTGGATAATCATATTATTTGAGAACAATAACAGTTTATTTCTTCCTTCCTCATTCTTTTTGTTTGTTTGTTTGTTTGTTTTTTTTGAAACAAGGTCTCACTAAGTTGCCCAAGCTCCCTCAGCCTTAGGACATTATTTTATTTATTTATTTATTTTTGGTACTAGGGATTGAACTCAGGGGTTCTTGACCACTGAGCCAAGTCCCCAACCCTGTTTTATATTTTATTTAGAGCCAAGTATATGATGCATGGCATTTTTGGTCGAAAGGTGACGCCAGCTAGCCATTGAGATGATATGATTATGTTAAGATTTGCATTCATATGGATATTGGACTCCTGCTGTTCACCTAGGCTACGGGACTCCTGGAGAGTTCCCATTGGTTGGGGAAGTACAGTAGGAGGGAGTTCCGGGGGAGGAGCTCTCTCTGCAGTTCCGAGAGGAGGCTGCGTGGGTGGAAAAAATCTTCCCGGGCGGTACCGGACATTGGCGGCAGTTTCAAAAAATAAACTTTGTTCCTGCTTGAGTGGCTCGTGATTTTGTGCCCAGCCAGACTGTGGCAACAGGGTCTCACTGACTTGTTTAGCACCCCACTTTTGCTGAGGCTGGCTTTGAACTGACAATGCTCCTGTTTCAGGTGTGTGCCACCACATCCAGCTCCTTCCTCATGCTTATATTTTTATTGGGAAAGGTGTCTATACTATATTAGCTATACCTTCTGTATAACTTTGTTATATAAAGAGGCAATACTGAAGACATCCATCTTGTTCCTTTTCTCCAGTGGAAAAATTTCACTGTTGAAATACCAGATATCATGTTTGCTGTAGGTTTTTGGAGGATACTCTATCAGATAAGAGTTTTCTCTGTATTATTAATTTTCTAAAAATGATTTTTGTTTTGTTTCATATATATATGTGTGTGTTTACAAATGGATATTCATTCTACTCAAATCCTATCTTCCCCTGCTACTGAGCCGATCATGTGATTTTTCTCTTTTAACATGTTAAGGTGACAAGTGAACTATATTAAGCGATTGATAGCCTTGATCTCACTAATTAATGCCCTCTTGGTGTCCCTCCATTTTTCCCACTAATTCTGCTATCCCTAACCACTCTGATTCTGGATAGGCTTTGTGAATTTGTTCCATAGAAAGTGGCAGAAGTCACAATGTGTTAGTTCTAAACTATGACTCAGTAGGCTTTGTGTTCTATTGCTTCCTTGCATTTTGCAGCTTTGTAACTCTTAGAACTTAGTCTGCACCATGAGAGCAAGACCAGGCCAGTCTACTTAAGAATGAGAAATTTCTTAAAGCAGAGACAGTCCCTGCCGAGATCATCTGACACCATCCAGCCTCAAACTGACCTGCCAGTCACATATACATAAGGGTGTCTGTTGAAGTTTACTACATTTGGTTTAGATTAGGTAAAATCACCCAGTGGACCTGCAGACTTAATCGTCTGTTTGTTGTTTTAAGCCATTACATTTTAGGATGGAGTTTTGCACAGTAATGGGTAACTGAAAGACACATTGGGTTAAACCCAACTTGTTCTTGATGAATCAACTTTTCACTTCATAGCTACCTCCATTTGCTGATGTTTTAGGATTTCAACATCTGTGCTGGTGAATTATATCAGCCAATAATTTTTTTTCATAATATAATTTCAGGTTCGGGCATAAGATCACACTAGATACTTGAACCAACTTGGGAGTATATAGGCTAGAGCAAGTCAAGATATACCCCATTGTTTCCTTGCATATGTTTAGAATTAGTTTGTGAGTCTCATTGGACTAACATAATAAATGTTTATGGCTTCTTCATGTCATATTCTATTCAAGTGTTCATCAAACAACTTTCCATATGTCAATTCAGCTATCAAGGCCCTCTCTGTGGCTTGGTTCAGGGGTCTTCAAAACACAGACAGGAGATGAGGGAAGAAATTAAAGAAGGTATGAAAAAGGCACATTCCTAACTGATTTGGGACAAAAGTGATACATAATTTCATCCTGCATTCATTGTTAAGAACTAGTCACATGGCCTCATGGAGGTCCAAATTGGTGGGGAAATGTAGTTTCCTACTTCTCATTAAAAGGAAACCATTTTGTGAGTTTTTGGGTGATTACCTAGAAAAAAGTTTTGTGTATGATTATAATTAAATGTTCCAGGAATGTTTCTTAAAATCTGCCAGTCAAAACTTTTGATTGGAAATTTGTATAGGAATGTTTTAAACTATTGGTTCAGCATTTTAATGGTTATCATATTATTTCAGTTCTTTACTTCTTTTTCAGTCAGTATTTGCAAATTATATATCCTAGGAACTTTCAAATTCTAAGTTTTTATTCATTTGTACAGTTTATAATGGTTTATTTAATCCTCATAATATCTTCAAAATCTATACTTACATCTTTCTTCTCACTTTCTAATCTTATTCTTTTTTCTATATCAATTTTATTTACTTTTTTTTAAAGAATGAAATTTAAAAGATTAGAAATGTTATATTTTTCTCTTGAAGTGAACATTTTATTTTGTGGTGATCCTTTTTAAACCCTAATCAAACATTTTGCATTAAAATTTATTTTGTCTGGTATTAATGTAAGTCACCTCAGTTTTCTTTCACTTGTCTGGTAATTACTTTCTGTTCTTTTAATTTTGAACTCTTTGTATCCTTAGCTTTCAGTGTATCCCATGTAAGATAATATACAGCTCGATTTTTTTATTAGATGCTTTCTCAGTTTTTGTCCTTTAACTGGAGAACTTAGACATTTTCACTAATTGTGGTTACCAGTATGATTTTGTATAACAATTTATTTTTTAATGTGGTGCTGAGGATCGAACCCAGTGCCTCACATATGCTAGGCAAGCACTCTATCACTGAGTCACAACCCTAGCCTCCCCCAATATGATATTTCTATTACTTTCTCTGTGCTTACCATTTATTCCCTCCTCCTATACTTTTCTTTGCTTTATTTTGCCTTAATATGAATCATTTTATTATGGTTTAGATGTGGTGTCCCCTAAAAGCTCACATGTGCAAACAATGCAATAAGGTTTGGAGGAGAAATGATTGGGCTATATCCTTAACATAATCAGTTAATTAATCCCTGATGGGATTAACTAAGGTGGTAACTGGAGGCAGGTGGGGTGTGGCTGGAGGAAGTGGTTCACTGGGGGTGGAGCTATAGGGCATATGTTCTGTATCTGGAGAGTGGAGTCTCTGCTTTTCTGATTACCATATGAGCTGCTTCCCTCTGCCACACTCTCTGCCATGCTGTTCTACCTCACCACAAGCCCAGCCCCAATAAATGGAGCCGGTCTCCTGTGGACTAAGATCTCGGAAACGGTGAGCCCTTAAACTTTTCCTTTTCTATAATTGTTCTGGTTCTGTCCTTAAGTCACAGCAGGAAAAAAAGCTTACCAAAACAATTTTCTTTCTTTTTTTTTTTTAGTTCAAGTATTTCCTTGTCAAATTTTGGAATGTGTCCACCTCTGTTTCTTTTCCATTAATGGTCATAATGCTAATTTTGACATGTATGCATAACTTACCAAGGTCTGAAATTTTCCCTCTGAAAGCATTGATTTTTTTTTTTCTTAAGGTAACTAATTGATTTGTCTAATTCAAATCCTGACCTGAGAAATATCAGTTCAGTTTTCCTCACTGTAGCTTGGCTGCTTGAACTCTGTCTTATGTATGCATGGTTCAAAAGTCAGCTAGAGGTTTGGGATGAGCTTGTGGAAAGAATTGGCATTTCCTGACTATGGCAATATCTTTCTGAGATTTTCCTTCTCTTTTTCCAACTGGTTTGATTGCTTCAGGCTTTGTTCTCGGGTTATTCAAGTCGGTAAAAGTGTAGGATTTCTATCTGCACTTTTAATTCCCCAGTACTGTAACTGAGGCCTCTTCTTAGGCTAAAAGACACAGAAAATAGGAAACTCACTTATTATCATTTCTTCCATGAAGCTATCAACCCCCTCTATGATCTTCCTGCTTTGTTACCTTGCTAATGTCTTCAAGTGGTTTTAAAAAATATATATTCTCCAGAGTTTATAGTTTTTATCTGCAGGATAATTAGTTTAATGTAATATATTTAGCCATTCACAGAAATACAACATACAACTTAAATTTTAAAATGACCAGTTCAATTCTAGATCACACTAGAAGAATGGCTTTTATTTTTAGGGGGTGCAAGCTTTATGTGGTGGTCTCATATTAGTCTCTGCACCTTGGGTAGGTCCTGTGATTTATGGCCTGCTTCTTACACCCCATGAGGTCATGGAAATTGAAGTTAAAATTTATCATATGTGGAAGATCCTCATTATTTATACGCTTTTTTTTGGTGTTTTACTCATTTTTTTAGTTTCCTACTTTTCTTCAATTTTTACTTTTTTAAACTGTGTATTTCTTAGTTTCTCACCAATGCACATAGAAAAATAATTAATCCAGCATTTTTAGATGGGATTTTAGGGCCAATTTATCCATTTTATTATAAAAGAAAACCTGAGAAGAGATTTTTACATTGGTAAATCTAATTCTATGAACTGATCACTGAACTGCTTAAAACCTTTCAAAAATTTCTGACAAGGTAAAAATTAATTCTTTTTAATGTTTTATAAGATTATGTGACATCATGTTGTATCACTTTCCTTCTCTGCTACAGCCATGGAGAACATTTGTGTGATCTTCCCATCACAAGTCCTTTCTACATGTTGTTTTATCTGCTTGGAGTCCTTTACCTTCTCACCCCCATCTAACAAAATTCTAATCATCCTTCAGTTCTTTTTAACTTGGTTCAGGAATTTTTCGTTGGCCTTGTAGACCATAAAGGGACCTCATTTCTTTAATATTGTTCATCTCTTCTACTTTTATAATATTTATATTCTGTCTAAAATACTGTATTCCATGGACATAGGAACCATGTCTGTTCTGTATCATCACTCCTTAATGTCTACTGCAAGGCCTTGATATAGAGGCAGTTCTCAAAAATTATTTTCCAAGTGATTTTGTCTGAGTCAGTCACATAAGAATTTTATAATCTTTGGGGACACAGCTTTTGCTTATGTCTTTGGGTATGAGAACTGACCTTGGATATTGGTGAAATTACCGAAGTCATGCTGGCCTGAAAACCCCAGTTGGCTAGCAATGTCCCCCATTCTTGTTGATGGAGCACAGTTCCCTTGTATTGCCTTCCAAACAGTTATTTTATTGTGATATTCACTTACTCAGAAATAATTCCTGTACATTATGTCAAAATATACTCAACTGTCATGTATATCTAGAAAAAACAAATCAAAAAATTGGGGGCCATAAAAATTAAGTGTTCCTATCCCTTCTTATTTACTCTAGTCTGAATTATGTTTTGACATTCTGTCCTATCTACAACATACCTATTTACCTATTCAAGTCTTTCTTCCACTACTTCCCAATACAAACATTTCAAATAATATCAGTTAAATCATTCTACTAATGTAATTTATTTTTGTACATCATGTTCTGTGTTTCAGCTCATGTCCTTTCTGCCCATCTGCAATGCTTTTCTGCCTTCTTTCATTCCCAGTCTGACTCATCTCTCAGGGACCAGCATGGATCCTAAGAACACAGACAATGTGGCATGGCACTTGAGAGCATTTTCTCCATTACTTGCCGGCTGGGCATAAGCTTTGATAAAATGACTTAGATTTCTGTGCTACCATTTCCTTATTTGTAAAAATGGAATAATAAAAGTAACTGTTTTATAGTGTCTTAGAGATTATTCCATGGGTTAATATATGAGTGTATAGAATGATTCTTGGCATTATATAAAGACATTAATATTTTTAGCCATATTTAACTACTCCATGAAACCTTTAAAGTCCATTCATTGATCCCAATCTTATATGAGCTTATTTTTGTGCCAAACCCTTCACTAAGCGTTGTGTATAAAGCAGTAAACAAGGAACTCATGGACCAATTCCTAAGACATAAATATAGTATGCTTGGGAGCATGGAGCAGAGGTACCTAGAGTAATGGCTGGAGTACGAATTGTCAAGAGAAGTATTCTTGAGGATGGTGAACTCAAAGAGAGTTAATGTATAAGTCTATTAGCCTGATGAAGAAGGTGGCAGGGGGTGGGGTCAGCAGAAAGGGGTGAGAAGAGAAGAAATGTTTTTTTGGCAATATAAGCAAAACCCTCAGAGATTACAGAGAACAAAGCACATTTAAGAGAACCACCAATAGTGCTTTGAGACTGTGGTTCATGATAAGAAAAAAAGAGAGGTAATAGATAAACTTGGAGAGATTGGAATATACACAAATGATCATAAATGATCTCATAAACTTGTCATGACATGATCTGAGACTCATTAGTCTTACTTGTAAGTTGGAGCATTTGGAGGAAAAATTTGTTGGCAACTTATTATTTTGAAGTTATAATGATGGAAGAAATGCTCTTGGCACTAATACAGTATTCATCTTTTTTTTCCTGTTTATTCCTCAAGTGTTAATTAACTTCTTAATATATACTAAGTCACATAGTAGACAGGAAATAGAGCAATAAATAAAGTCTGGTGCCTGCTTTCAAGGAACTCACATTTCATTGAGGGACACAGACAATCCAACAGGCAATTATAATACAAAATCCAAGGAACTCTGTGTTACAGTTACAGGCAAGTGCAAGATGCTGAAGGAATAGAGAATGGGCACCTAAACCCAGTGTGTGTGTTGTAGGGGCTGAAGAGGAAATAGTTTAGAGAAGGCTTTTTCTAGAGGTTTCATCAATGCAGTGGCCTGATATTTACCAGATGGAGGGAACAGAGAAGAAGGGACATCCAAGGTTTGGAAAACTATATGTAGTCTGGCTCTCCTTCTTTTCTTTCTTTTCTAGATTACTGATCTTATTTACTGTCTGAATGGCTCATATTAGATATATATCTAATATTAGATAGGAAATACATATTTATGGCATTTATTTACTGAATTAGACAAAATTCTCCCTCCTTCAGTCAGGGCTGGGGATGCAGCTCAGTGGTAAAGCCTAGCGTGGTGGTTCTATCCCCACCACCAAAATAAATAAATATCCATTGGCCATTTTTCTAAAGAAACTGTGGCCTTTCCTCTCCCTCCCTCTCCATCCCCTTATTCACTTACCAAAGAAAATGGCGCTTTAAAATTAAAAAGTTGAAAAGTAAAAAAGAAAAGAAAAAGGTGCTTTAAATTTCTTCTCAGTCACATGGGTATCTTTCATCTCTTTAGTTGCATTCTTGTGGGACAACTACATAACACCTACATTGTTTTCCAACTACAGATTAAACTAAATGAAATTTTCTATTCCACTATAAAGATTTAGTTATCCCAAGTACAGATTTCTTACTGGGCTTCACATATCACTTACTTAAACCATTATATTCATTTGTTATATTCCTTTATTAGGTTTTTTTTTAGTTGTAGATGGACACAATATCTTTATTTATTTATTTGTATGTGGTACTGAGGCAAGTGCTCTATCATCGAGCTACAACCCCAGCCTCTTGTTATATTCTTAAGTCATGTAGATTATACTTTCTTTACTCTTAAGTAAATTTTTTGTCACTCTTTTCTTTAGCAACTCTAACATCACAAATTGGCTTCTATTTCCTTCTTCCTTCAACAGTAGAACAGAAAGATTAATTTCCTGGTTTGGTATAACTTCTAGTATTTTCTTCTTCTCCCTTCTCTCTCTCCCCTTTCCAAATTACTGTCCAGAACCAATACCTCCTGAGGAAACTGAGGCTCAGTAGGATTTTTTTCCCTGCCTGAGGTCACATTATTCTGTCAGAACCACAGCTTGGACCCCCAACTTGCTTGCTCTTTTTTCTTTGTTTTTGTTTTTGAGGTGTTAGGGATCAAATCCAGGGTCTTACACAGGCTAGGCAAACACTCTATCACTAACACACATCCTCGGCCCTTCTCTTTTGTCTTTTACTGTTCAATGTGAAAACTGACTAATGTCTGACACAAAGTGAGCACTATAGCTATGTTAGATATTATTCATTTCTCTATCATTTTCATCTGAAGCCATTTTTACATAACTTTTACTTCCATTTATTTGTGTTTGTGTAACAGCAATTTATGATGCTATACTTCCCTTAAACAAACTTCTCTCATTTAATGAATTAGCTTGAAATGTTATCTTGAATGTTACCTAATGTGTTATTCAACTTTCTATTACTGTAACAAAATACTTGAGATAATGAACTTAAAAAAGAAGAAAGGTTTATTTTGGCCCACAGTTTGTGAGGTTTCAGTCCATGGTTGGTTGTCCCTATTGTTTCTGATTTCTCTGACAAGACAGTACATCAAGACAAAGAATGAGTGGTACAACATGTTTCTCACCTCATGGGCAACCAGGATGTGAAAAAGAGAAGAACAGAAAGGAGATGAGGTCTCAATAGTCCCTTCAGGAGTCCACCCTGAATGACCCAACTTCCTTCTATTAGGTCCCACATGTTACAAGTTTCACAACCTCCCAGTAGCACCGTAGGCTGGGAACTAAGGCCTAAAATATGGGCCCATTGAGAATGTGAAAGATCCAAATTATCACACCTATGTTCAGTAATAGATTTAGAGAATAGGAAGAATACCTCAATTTCTGCAGATGTGGAAACAGACTCAGAAAAGTTTATTAACTTTCTGAAAGTCACACAGCTTTTCACTAGCATTTAAAGAGCTTTAAACTAGAGAAATGAAGTATTAAACATTAAGAGCTTGCTTTGTAGAGCAACAAAAGTTTCCCAAGGTCTCTGAAATAACACCATAACTATTTTGACTATGAAGACTGGTCTTAAATAATAATATAAAAAGATTATGACGCTGTAAGGTGGAAACATTAAAATGGTGTTTGTAAGCATATAATGATTCTTCCCTCTCTATAAATGATATCAATTTGGTAGAGAGGGAAACAAAATGTGCCTGATGTTTTGTTCTTTGAGAAGCCATGCTACTCATTATTCAGCATTTTGTGCCCCTGTAGGCATTTTCAAATTGATAGCATAATGACTTTTTCCACTACCATTCCAGGTACCGAAGTTAGGTCCACAATCTTTCAAGATCATCCTTTTAGTAAAATTGAGCATTGAGCTCTATTTAAGACTTCTGGCACTTTTGTTCTGAGCAACTTCCTCAAAATAGCAGCAAAGAGCTTTGCAATAACATGCACCATTGCCTTTAGAATCCTGAGTCACCAATCATTAGGACCTGCTGATTTCAATGCCATCCAGAGTTTTCAAGTTATCTCCAACTATTTCCATCCTCAACTTACTTTGTCTCAATGTTTTTACAATCATAAGGACAGTTATCTAACTACCTCAGACATAGGAAAAAGTAAAAGTGAAGAAAAAAAGTGCATTTCTAAGCAGCAGACCAGAATTTAAGTTTTTGAACATCACTGTAATTTCAGATTTCTTCTTTTCTTCTCTGTTTTTTTAAATTCTTCATTCCAATAAGGAAATTCTTTCTTATTAACTGTTGTGATGTCTGTTCCAGGTCCCAAAAAACAAGGGATGGATTATTCACTTGTTAGGGACCTTCAGTTAGTTCTGCCCCTGTTCTTCTAGTTGACATAAGTAAACTTTTATGTGACTCATCTCATGGGATACAGGCAGATTTGTATAACAGAATATTAGTTAGAACAAAAGCAAAACATAATATTGCTTTCCAACTATGCAGCAAATCACTTTAGGTCCAAGGATCCAAAATGTTTCTCACTCAGTTGGGGAAATTTCCTGATGTTATTAACAATAGGTGGGCTTTCCTAGTGTTCTTTGAATCCAGTTATATCTTGAGTGATCAATTTTAATTATATTTTTTCCAATTTTCAAAATATTTCCATCATGCTCATATAGGAAATAAACACATTTTCCATTTCATAATTAGATCAGACTATCTATAAAACTTCAAGACATCTAATCAACACTTATTATCCTCACCACCAGAAAAGAAATTTTCAATTGTTATTCCAACCAGGGAATATTTGGATGAGATAATTAAATGTTCTAAAGTTAGTGATGAAATTGACATTGAAAAATAAAATGTGTTTTAAGAATTTCTAGCAAAAAAAAATTTAGTAAATGCCAAACCATAAGCTGGTACATAACTCTGCAGGATTAATTAAGATTTTCTACTTATGCAAAAATCTTGAAAATAAGAAGATAAGTTAAAGGAAAAAATATACCTAAATGTCCATAAAATTTTCTACCAAGTAGAAATATTTAGATTAAATATTTGAACTGTGGTTAGTGTCATGGTAATAAAGTTTCTGTTAAAGATAGCATACCAAGGGAGCTAGGGTTGTGGCTCAGTGGCAGAGTGCTTGCCTAGCATGTGTGAGTCACTGGGTTCGATCCTTAGCACCACATAAAAATATATAAATAAAATAAACAGGTATTGTGTTCATCTACAACTAAAAAAAAAGATAGCATACTAAATTAAATCAGGAAATATTCACAATAAAGAAAAAGTCCTATCTTAACATTCCAAGCTCTGAATCATTACATTGGTTATGACTTCAAGGAAGAGCTCTCAGTAATTCAGGTTTCCTTGGGTTAATGGAAAGGAAGAAGTCCTAGAGCAAATGATAGATGGTGCAACTTGTCCTTCTAATATGATGAGTCATAGTACATATTTTAGACTCTAACTTTATAATCACAAAGCCCATTCTAATTATTTCTGGTCCTTATTGACTATGGAAATTTGCATCCAGGACCCAGAGATGAAAGTAGCTCTAATGTCTTTGAAACAGAATTCATTTTTATTAATATTTGCGTAAGACCTAGTAAAAGATTAATTAATGGCATTTTACTTAGTTTAATCTCAATATAAGCAGCTTCAGGAATCAATGCATATTTTGATATTTTGTTCTACAACTAAAATATGTTATTATATCTTCAATAAATTTTAACTGAAGTCAATATGCTTTCCCTATTACTAATGATTTCTTGATGAAGAGTATTATATTACTCACACACTCAACTATTCACCAAGAATAAATTTTAAAAATTTACTTTGTTTAAATTATTATGAATTTCTGAAAATTGAAATCATAAAATTGTTAAATGACATCCTAGAATTATGGATAACATTCTCTAGGAAAACAAACTAAGTCCATTGCCTATCTTTGGTATTTTTAGTAAATTTCTCTTGGGTTTTATAGGGTGATAGTTATAATAATAGTTTCTGAAATAGTGAGGAACTAAAATTCAAAGTGTTTCCTGATCAGAAGCATAAAGTATAAATGGCATATAAATCAAAATAAAGTTTTACTTGTAAATGTGCTATATAATCTAGGAGTTGGTGGTAATATATTTACTTGGAAAAAAAGTTTGCAAATCAATAGGAATTAGCAGTCTGCCAACTTAGAGAATTCATATGGTATGTTTTCCATTTTCATATACAAATGAAAAAAATACACGTATATCATTATATGTGCATATTAGTTCTATGTGTTAGAAGAGTTACAATTATACTTATTCATAAAAGAGGATAATAACTTCTTCACTCATGATTGCCTCAGAAAAAAAATGACTAATAAGAAATAGGTTAACTTCCAGGTAAGTTTTCTGTGGCTTATATTTGGTTTTAGTACTTTTTTCCAAGAAGTTTTTGTTAGGAATTATATTCCATGAAATGTCAGGAGTTACACAGTCAAATTAACTTGAAAGATACTGCATTCTCTGTCTTCCCTCGTTGTAATTCATTTCACATTGGCATGTTACAGGCTTCTAGAAATATCAAAATGAAAGACATTTGTTTCACTTTAAGCAACAAGACATTTCTCAAACTCATTTGATCATGATGCATTTTTTTCTATCATCCCCAATAAATAGCCAACAAAGCTCAATTCCGTGTATATCAGTTTGGAAAATGCTACTTTGAAGAAAATGACAAACTTGATGTTAAATGTGCAGAAAACTCAAATCATTCAGACCAAAAAAATACATTTTATTATTTTACAAATAAGGAGACTGAATCCCATAAGATTTGTCTTTTCCCCTCATTTAAATATGTATGTATATATGGATCTCTCTCTATATATATCCCTGGTGAATAGGCACATAGTGGCTACTTAAATAGTGACAGATAAATGAATGGGTGAATTAATGCTAGAGCTAGAACTCAAGACTCTTTCTCTCAATCCATTGAACTTTTTAAAGGACTTACCAATTTTTCTATTAAGGTCCATGTAATTATATCACTAGGGTATTTCATAAACGGAGTTATTAGCTGTGTAGCCTTCGGCACATATTCTCTTTGATGATCAGGATAGCACCTCTAAAGAGGTTATTTGTCGGTATTGAGATGTCACATGTGATGAAGGGCTTACCACACAATGCATATTAGTTTCAGTAAATGCTAGTCTGTATACATTTCTCTACTCATGTCTATGAAAGTGGTGGTATCTATGATAGTATCGTCCCACTTGCTAGATTTGTCTTATGTATATTTAAGATTATGACATAGCATAATGAGTACAAATCATAAGTATACAATTTGTTGAACCTTATTTATTTTTTGTGGTACTGGGAATTGAACCCAGGGGCTCCCTAAAATTGAGCTATTTTTATTTTTTTATTTATGAGTTAGAGGTCCAGGCTGGCTTTAAACTTGCTATCCTCCTGCATTAATCTTCAGAATCACTGGGATTACAGGTGTACACCACTGTGCCCAGCTCAGTTTGCTGAACTTTAACAAACTGAACAAATCTGGGTCATCAGGTTAGTAAACAAGAGTATTACTAGAACCCCAGAAGATATTTTTTATGCCCCTTTATATTCAGTAATCATTGAGGATGTTTTAGGTAAATATAATGATGCAGAACTTAAATTATGTTTGTGAGATCCATTCACTTATTTTATATAGCTGTAGAGCATTTGTGGACATTGCTATGTAGTATTAAATTATGTGAATATACTATAGTTTATTTGTCTACTCCACTATTGATGAGCATTTTGATATTCTCCAGTTTGGAACCAATAAAGGTTCTGCAATGTACATATCCTCTGGTGAACACAAATATGCATTCTATTGGCTTATATTTAGGAGTGGAATTTCTGAGTCATACAGTATATGTTTAATTTTAGTAAATATTATCAAACACTTTCCCAAAGTGTTATAAAAAATTTAGATTCCCACTAGTGTTAGAGTCTGTAAACAAGTCAAGATGGCGCCTGGCATTTTGCGAGAGGGAGTGGTTTGTGAAGTAACGCCAGCGAGCCATTTAGTGTGGAGATTCCTTATTGGTTGACTGCTGTATCTAGTTTATGTTAATTAGATAAGCTGTGTGTAATGTATATATACCTCTCCTGTCCTACAATAAACGGCTTCCACTCCTGCTGTATCAAACTACGCAAGTTGTTCGTCACCCCCCGGTTAGTTTGCTGCAGCTGGACTGTGGCACACTAGTAGTGCATGAGACTCTCAATACTTTCTGGAAGATTGAAACTAAAATTATAGCCAGGGATTTAATATAGAGCAACAAAATACAAAGTACATGCAGTGGAGGCAGCAGTTATTTATGAAAGAGCACTGAGTTTTGACTGGTTTGGGGGGGTTTAGTATAGGCTCTTCTAGCAACTCACTGTGTGATCCTCAAAAAAAACTATTAGAGTGCAATTTTATCATCTGTAGCTTTGGGGATTTAAAAGGCTATGTAAGTCGTCTCTTCAGAAAAATCCATAATTCATAAACAAATAATTCTGTATATAATTGAAGAGGGGTTCACTGAACCCATAATGGGAGTGCTAATGAAAACTTGTCATGAAATTCAGCTAAGAATATCTTAACTAGTTGATATTATTTAAAGACTCTTAGAATGGTAACAACAGTAACAGGGATTTTTTTATTCTAATATTTTTATAAAGCTAACATACAAATATAAAATATTTTAATGTTATGTTTTAAACATGTATCTGATATAATAAAATGTTTTCCAGATAAATTGTAATTGATGGTGCCAGCAGAGATAAATATTTTCAAATTAGTCATTGTTTAAAAAGATATCTGAATCCCACTCAACAAATACAGTCACAAGGTCACCAAAACCTATTAATAAAAACCTGAGGGGACTGGGGCTGGGGCTCAGTGGTAGAGCACTTGCTTGGCATGCATGAGGCACTGGGTTTGATCCTCAGCACCACATGAAAATTTAAAAATGAAGGTATTATGTCTACCTACAACTAAAAATATATATATTTTTTAAAAAATCCTGAAACATAGATAATACTCTACTACTATTAATGAATGCCGATTCGTGACATTATTCTAATAACATCATAGGGGCATGTAAATAACTAGATTTTCAAGATATTAATCTTGACATTATCCATTTAAAAAACAGGATATATTTAATATTGTTTCAGAACCAGAGAAATTTAACTTTTTAAAATATTTTTTTTTAATTTTTAGTTATACATGACAGAATGTATTTTGACATATCATATATATGGAGTGTAATTGTACATGATGTGGAGTTATACTGGTCATATATTCATATATGAAATTTAACATTTTTGTAAGTGAATACAACTAACTGGCTATTTTTAGAGAAGGCTTTGTTCAATTGAACAGCTTCCTTGATAACACTACTAGGTTTTGTTAATTTTGCATTGAAATATGAAAATATTCCCTTTAAAAATAACCACTCTTAGTTTTTCAACCCAAAGTAAGTGAATTGGGCTGGGATTGTGGCTCAGTGGTAGAGCACTTGCCTGGCATGTGTGAGGTGCTGGGTTTGATTCTCAGCACCACATATAAATAAATAAATAAAATAAAGGTCCATCAACATCTAAAAATAAAAATAATTTTAAATAAAACAAAGTAAGTGGATCCATTTGAAAAGCACTCAGAGGTCTTAGCACTCAAATATTTGTACCATAGTTCTTTTTATTGCTGTAAACATTAGTCACTCTTTAAAGATTTTTATTGCACATCAAAAAATGAAGCATCAAACATAATATTTTAGCTAGTCATCAGATGATCCAGGATCATTTGTCTGGTTACATCATTATGGCTCATCCTAATGTTTGTGGACAATAGATCTCTGAAAGAATTGGATTCTGGACAGGAAAATACCAAAGGGAAGAGAGTTGGAAAACATAAGCATGGAACTGGTGTGGAAGATTACTCTTATAATGGGTTGGTTAGCATCAGAATAAGTAAGTGGAATAGGGTACAAGGAAGTATCCTGAAAGGAGATGTGATTTCTAAGGTGTGCAGTAGAATAAGTACATTTAAAACCAATACCTAAAAAGAGAACTCTATCCTATTTTCCCAGAAACATGAGAATAATCAGCTGCATTATTTTTGGAGTTCAAAAGTAGCATATTGTAAGTACGCCTTTCCACTGTAGTGTTTAATAATAAAATAACTAACTCTAGTTAAGTGTTCTCTTACCTGGGATGGCTGGAGTATTTGAATTCTCCAAGTCCCTTCCACCAGAAAGGATTCTTTAATGTTTTGCTTCTGAAACAGAGCAAACAGAGCGCACCTAGAAGTGTCAAAAAATAAAAAATAAAACCTCTTGCAATATCTTTCTACATTATTTTAATAAGGATAACATTTCTCCATATAAAGTCACTAAGACTGTCCATACTTGATTTCAGAACAGAAATCCCTAAAGAAGGATCACTCAGACTCCCATCATCTTCAAAACTTTGGAAATCAATGAGAAATCAGGAAATCATTTCATATAGATCTACTAGGAAAAAACTCAGTTTATTTCTGACCAAGGGGATTTATAAAGCATCGGTGACTTTTTTCCCTCTCTTATATAGTTTTTAACGATGAAAACATTATATTGTGAAATTTTCAAAAGTGCACATATAGAAACAAACAGAAAAATAGATAAATGGTCAAGTGGTATCATGATGACAAAAATTTATGACTAAACATTTGGTATTCAAGGGACTAACAATCATTCTATTTCTGCCATGATTTATTGTATATCATGTTATATGTATGCATAGTTGATACATATTTCAAATGACCCCCCAAAATGTAATATACATACAGAAACAATTCCTTCAAAATTTTCCCTCTTCTGGCCTCGAGCTCTCCAGTTTTGTATATTAAATTATTAATCCACTCTTACCAAAGCCTGTATTTCAGACTGCACCAACTACTATGTTATAGTATGTCTTCTCTTTCTACCTCCATGCTTTTGCTCACATTTTTTTCTCAATTTTTTTCCTCTAGAATTTCCCTCTTCCCTTCTAATTTTATTTTTATATGACATATTTTCACAATCTAATTCCTCTTTTATGCAGCTTATTTGGCCCTTTGCTTAAGCAATATGCATACAATGAAATTAAAATCCTTACAATTTTAAAGGATGACTAAATTTGGGCATAATTTCAAGTTATGAAAATTTCATTTGCTATCTTTTTAGAATTCAGTATCATGCCCATTTCCACTTCTATCATTGACTGAAAAGTTTTCTTGTTTATTGATTTTTTTAAAATAAATGACAGCAGAATGCATTACAATTCTTATTACACATATATAGCACAATTTTTCATACTGCTGGTTGTATATAAAGTATGTTGACACCAATTCGTGTTTTCATACATACTGTAAGGGTAAAAGAAATTGAAGTTAAAGCGTAAAAGTTAAAGGGTAAAAGACCGGGTATTGTAAAGTTTCTAAGCTGCAATGTCTGAGTTAAAATGTAAAGGATTAGGTATTGTTAGGTTTCTATGCTACCTGCAAATCCTGAAATTTCTGTAGCTGTTAAGACAATGCTTGGAACCGCCCAGTAAATATTTCCCCTGACTACTTGGTTGTTTAATAACTGAAGGGCTCTGTGTGGTCGCACGTAGGCATTGCAGGGCCTAGACCAATCAGTTTGAATATAACCCCCTCCTTAGGAATGACCTATCACTCCAGTCTGACCTGTTCCCGCCAATGAATGAACTAATCATGTTTAGGAGTTGTTGTTCAATTTTCCCGTGCCTCATGATGATTTGTTCTGATGTATACAAAGCCCTCCGCCCTCCCCCAAAAGTGTACTTAAGCAGTGCTCAGCCCCTGCTCGGGGCTCTGGGCTGCTTTCCCTTCTTGAGTGGGCACGGAGCCCCAGCATGCTGGTTCAATAAATCCCCTTCTGCCAATTGCATGAGTGGTCACTTGGTGGTCTCTTTCTTCGACGCTTCGCCGGACCCTTACAATACTTTGGATGATGATGTCTATCACATTCCACCATCTTTACTAATCCCCCGCCTGCTCCGTTCCCCTACCACCTGTCTGCCCTATCTAGAATTCACCAATTCCTTTTTTTTCCACTTAGGAAACCAGCAGTAACTAAATTCTCTGTTTTAAACCAACCCCATTCAGTATCCCACCAAGGACTTGGAAGTAAGTTAAAAACAACTTAGGTTTTTAATCTACTGCTTCAAATGCTTTTCATGCTGTATCCTGTAACCTTCTGATAGAAACTTAAAAAGAAATATCAGCTAATTTCCTAGAATGTAAATTGCGTGCACGCATGTGCACATGCACACGCACGCGCGCGCGCACACACACACAGTGAGTTACTTATAGTAATGTAATTGCTCCTTAATGTTAAGTCCTTATATTAGTCTATTGCTTGCATTTTAAAAATACTTTAATGACTCTAATTTATTTTATATTATAATATAAAGAAGTCAGAGAGGGTATATTATTATTTCCATGTTGCTAAAGAGGAAACAGAGATGGAGAAGACTTATAAAATTTGAATAAATCACTTAGCTAATAAGTTGTTGTGCTTAGATTAGTGGTAATGATACTGCTGGTTATCAGGTGATGAGTTCTGCTTCCCCACATGCTGAAGTTTGAAAATTAGAGAAGCATGGTGAGTCAAGCATATGAAACAGGGTTTATTTAAAAAGGGGTAACATAGACTTCTGCCGCGAGGGAGAAGGGGGCCATAGCTGGTATCCTGGTATCCCAAGAAGCGAGATGTTCTGCCCTTTTTATATGTCCTAGGATTCCTTTGTTCTCCTGCATTTTCACCCTTATCTTTCTCCTTCCTGTGTAAGTGACTAGGCCCAGGAAATGCTTGGTGGGATGTCCAAAAGGAGGGCTGAAGGGGGAAGGGCAGGGTGGAGTAGACAAGGACACATTAACAACCTTATAGCTCCCTGTACGGAGGGGCAATTCCTGGGACAGGTTACCTTGGCAACAGGTTGGAGCTGGGGCAGGTTCTTGATAAGATCCCTCAGGGGACAGTCTCCGACTTCCCAGACTCACTAAAAATTGGCCTCCTTGACCCAACCTGACTCAATTTACCTATCTACACTGACTGCCTGTCTAATTCTGGCTTCAGTAAAATTGTCTGACTCCAACCAATGAATCTGTATTTGTGGAGTTTTAGTTCATTGGGGTGGGGGGAGGAGTATTTAGGTCATGTAGGTCTTTGTATTATTGAATGAGTGTTATAAAATATTTGAGTTCTGCTCTATGGTAAAGGTGAAAAGTTAGATTTGCCTAACGGCTAAAGTTAACAAATTTTAAATGAAACTATATATTTCTTACATTAAGATTACTTCTAAAAGTATTATAGCATAATTAAAACATCATTGACTTATTAGTACAAACATTTATTATTGATAGGAAAAGGAATTATAATCTACTTCTTCCAAATATTATTTTAAACTGAAAGGGTAAAGTTTCTAAGCTGCTTCTAAACTTCAAAGCCTGATAAGATGCAGCTTAGGAACTTTATAATGCCTGGTCTTTTACATTTTAACTCATCTTATCCAACAGTCATTTCTCTCATTTTGTCTGCTAACACAACCTCAACTTTATTCATATGGCAAAATTTGTTCGAGGATAAATCATGATAGATAAACCAGAGTATATAAGGGTCCAAGTAGTGAATATTTTAGTTTTTGAGGTTTCTGTCACAACTTTTCCACTCAGCTCAACTTAGAGATTCCTAAGTTCTCTTTCACATCCATAACACAGATATGGTACCACAAAGTAGCCATGGATGATATATAAATGAATGGTTTTGGTTGTATGCGAATACATTTTTCTTTACGAAAAAAGTTTTCTAAATCATAACCTAAGCCAAGCACAGCTGTCTCTTTCCTCTTAGTGGTAGAAGTAGAAATGGGCATGATACTGAATTCTAATCAAAGACAGAAAAGGAGAACATTGTATGGGTTTCTGGAAATGGATTTTCATCTCTGTTAAGATAGAGAAATGGAAGAAGACAATACCTATCTTCCCAATTCTCTCTTCCTTCTTTGAGTACTGTTATGTGCAGTCTGAAAATGCAGCTATCATCTTACCTAATTATTATGTGAGATATTAAAAAACTTGAGACCAATTAAAATTTATGTGATCAAGAATAGTTCATATAAATAGATCACATAAGTTTATGTGATCAAGAATAGTTTCTTGATCACATAAATTTTGGAGTGGCCAGCACTCCAAAATGACAGTGCTTCAGAATGTCCTGCCTGACCACCTATACAGTTTGTAGTCATAGTCAGAGAAAAGAGACAGAGAAATAAATGATAGGATTGGCTGCACTTGGCCTTTTCCATATATGGCCATCTTTCACACCTTTCAGACTCTGATTGGCTGGAAATTCAGTTCCTATGGCTAAGTTTCAGTCACTACATTACAGGGGAACACCTTTAGGTTATAATTTGTTTACATATCAAGCTAGGTTGTAATTCACTATGTACAGAGGTTGCTTTGGATCAAACTTATCATTCATCTATGGAGGTTGATTTAGGCCAAATTTGTTTCCATTAAACAGAGAGAATGAACCAAAAGGTGGAAACCATTATGGGGACAATAGTGTTAAAAACAGAATAAGGCTAGGTCTGTGATGACATTACAGAGCTTCTGAATCCACTTTGGAAACCAACCTCTGGATTTGTAGTTGAGTATAAAATAAATGTATTTATTGTAAAAACCATTGTTCTTTGGTCAACATGACACTTTAATAAATGATTTCTAACAAATAGATATTTGGTAATTGGCTTCATTTTGCTTACTTCATTAACCAGCTGTATTACATAATTTTTATTCTTTATATCTTTGTTTTGTACATACATGCATCATACCATGTTTTGGACTCTTTTGTCCCTTATTCTCCCTCATGGCATTCTCTCAGCTTCATCTCATGCTGGTAATTGCTTCAGCTTCATGTTTTTCCAGTTGAAAGTTTTTGAGAAAAAAATGTAATTGTCCATATCTCTCTTGTTCTATCAGAACTCATGGATCATTAGCAAACCTTTGAATGGGCCACATGTAGGGCAAATTTGAACCCTTGGTCCATTCAACAATAGAATGAGGAAAGGCAATTGGAAAAACATACACCCTATCCCTGTATAGTTGTCAGCAAGGCAGATTGACTTCAAAAGGGGTGGAGGGTTGAGGCGGTGT
This sequence comes from Marmota monax, assembly GCF_021218885.2. Lineage (NCBI taxonomy): Eukaryota > Metazoa > Chordata > Mammalia > Rodentia > Sciuridae > Marmota > Marmota monax. Next base: position 12,275,339 of record NW_026694552.1, on the reverse strand, counting down.
GACTTCCACCTATAAGAAGGTTAAGGCAGGAGGATCACAACTTCAAGGCCAGCCTGGACAACTTAGTAGGACCTTGTCTCATAATGAAAAATAGGAAGGTCTGAGGATGTAGCTCAGTGGTAGAGCACTCCTGGGTTAAAGCCTCAGTATCAAAAATAAAGGAAAAAAAAAAGTGTGCGTGTGATACACAATAAGATATAACTAGTATAATATTTTATATTAATGTACAACATTATTCTATCAGCAGATTAATAGTAGTCTTCAAGGTTTTTTTTTTTTTTAGTAAAGAAATTTGCTTGTTTCATATGTTAAAGAAAGGAGCCATTTATGTCCTGGTCCTGCCTTTGGTAATTTCTACAACATCTTCTGAGAGGCATTATCAATGGTTTCAACTTCTCAACATATTCTTGAGCAGAATCTTTTGTCTGCATTGCTTTGGGTCACTAGGTTGATACTGTACTCCTCTCTCTCCCTGTATCCTTAAAAAAATAACGTGTGTTTTCTCTTTTAAGTAGAATTCTGTGGGAAGTTGTCATGGATACAAAGAGAGCTGAGTAGTATAAGAGTATCCATTATTTTTCAGGAATAAGTTTTTGCATGAAAGTCCCTTTTCAAGGTAATTTATCATGGAAATGCCAGAACAATTTTAACAGTTTAACTTTTTATTGAGAAAGTTATCTAAAATTATTATACTTCTTTTTTTAAAATTTTTTTTTAGTTGTTAACGGATCTTTATTTTATTCATTTATTTATATGTGGTGCTGAGGATCGAACCCAGTGCCTCATACATGCTAGGCAAGCGCTCTACCACTGAGCCACAACTCTAGCCCTATTATACTTCTTTTATACAACTAAAATCTATATATATTTTCTTGCTTTCTTAAACAAATGGCATCAAACATAATTTGCCTACACTTGGGTTAATAATTATAAATATCATCACTCTATAATGTCTGCAATTTGTTATGTCTTTTTCTCCCACTTTTATAATATTCTTGATGAGAGTCTGTCTTTAAGTCCCTATGTCCCTGATTTCTGATTTTTTTCTTCGGTGTAACAGGGACCAGATAAATAAATGTAAGAATTTTTATTCATTAAAAGTTAATAAAATATTAGAGGAAGGGAATGAATTGTAATTTCATTTATTTATTTACTAATGTTTGTGTAAAGTTCTTTTTTATTTTTTAGTTGTAGATGGACACAATACCTTTATTTTGTTTATTTATTTTTATGTGGTGCTGAGGATCTAACCCAGTGCCTCATATGTGCAAAGTAAGCACTCTACCACTGAGCCACAATCCCAGCCCCTGAATTATAATTTTTAACTTCAAAGTACAAGGCTTTACAATGATTATTTTATGAGCTTGAAAATATTGTTTTCTTTTTTTGGGAACATGTTCTAGCTGGTTAAATTCATCCAGAGACAAACCTCCAAGAATTTTCCCTTAATACCTTATAATGTTACCCAACATTTGTTTATAAATATTCCACCTGCTAAAATTCATTCTTTTTTAAAAATGAAATTCATTGTTTCATGCATTAAATACTTACTATGCTTCTATGGGGTTGGTGTTGTTGAGGGATGAATCAAGTTTCAGCCCCTTCAAAAGCCCAAAGTCAAATGAAGAACTCTATAGATGTATAACTAACTTGAGTATACTACTAAAAGTGAGAAAAATATGTAAAATTGCAGCATGCTGTGATATCCCAGAGAACTGGTGATCTTTAGGTTGTGCATGTCAAGGGAGCCATCATAGGAGTGACATTAGAACTAGGCCTTAAGAGGTAGCTACAGTTTGTTAAGATGAATGAAGATTGAACAAAGGGAGGGACTTTTAGGTAGAAATACAAATACAAGTAGTTTTAAATTGGGGAATGAAGAAACTAGTGAGCCATTGAACTAATAATTCATCTATAATCACTTTGTATCTGGTTTTCTGGCTTATAAAGGTCTACCAGAATTGACATATATTTTAAAAGTTGGTTTAGAAATTCTAGTAGGGGAACACAGTTCATTCCTAGGATAGAATAATGCCTCTCCCCAATATAAGATTATTTCTTATTTTTAACAGAGCAAACACATTTTGCAGTAGGAAAGAAAATGTGTTGAGGCACACAAACAGAAAAAAAATTGATTCTAGGAATATTTTGGGTAACAGACATCAATTCAGGCAATTACTGTAATGATATTTGCCAAAGAAAATTTTGTTTCACACTCAGAATGTGATTTTTTTCTCCCGCTAATCCAAGTGTCCTACAAATTTGTAATTGTAGAAAGTGCATAGAGTTATGGTCTTTTTAATTACCTTATTTCTTTGACTTGGTGATTTGAACAATTGTTTTTATAGTTTATTTTTTGTTTATGTCCTTATAGTCTCTCTCACTATATAAGTTTTATGAATATAATGGATGCATATGTCTTAAAATGAGATAGATAATTGGTTTAAACTAATTGACTATCTTGTGTAACTATGTGTATGTTGCTGTATATAAACATAGATAAATATATAGACATACAAATATTTGTAATTATATGCTATACATGTATATGCACACATCATGTTTATATGTAATAGCTGAATTTCAAACTAATATATTGTATAAGGCAATAACTCACATACACTTTATATTTCTTTGTATTTTTAGTTATATATGTTAATAAAATCCATTTTGACATAATTATTAAAGCAGGGAATATATCTTGTCCTATTCAATCCCCAGTACCTTTAATTCCCCTCCCATTCTCCCACCTCTGCTCTCTTCCCTCTGCTCTATTCATCTTTCTGCCACTTACCCATAGTTATTTTTTAAAATTAATTTCTTGTTGATGTACATGATTTTGAGATTCATATATGAACATAGGAAAGTTATTATATACACTTCAAAGTCTACCTCCAGACACAGTAAGTATGAAAACATCTCTAAAAAATAATAGATAACATTAAGCATGTATAAAAAGAGAAGTTAATTAAGAAATTTTGTTGAAAACACAATTCTGTTTTTTAACACAATTCCATTAACATGGAATACTTATATATAAATCTAATAAAACATGTACACAATTTATAAGTGAAACTATAAGTCTAACAAAAGAAATCAAAGAAGTAAATGAATGAAGAGATAGTCCATGTTCATAGACAGGGAGACTCAATATCATAAAGATGTCAGTCCTTCCCAACTTGATACATAGATTCAGTGCTATCCCAATCAAAATCTCAGCAAGTTATTTTGTGAGTATCAGCAAACTGACTCTAAAATTTATATGAAGAGACAAAAGACTCAGAATGTACAACAAAATATTGAAGGGAAAGAACAAAGTCAGAAGACTGATACACAGTCCAGGACAGAAAGAATGAATTAAACTAGACTTATTACAATGAAAAATCTTATTACCAAGAAAAAGAAAAAAGGGCACAAACAGAGAAATAATAAGACATATGTAATGAAGTATTGTTTATCTAAAATATACAACAAACTCCTAAAACGCAACAATAAAAAAACAAAAACCTGATTTTAAAATGGGTCAAAGATCTTAAAAATTCTTCACTTTCTCAGAGAAGATATATGTATTTCAAATAAACATAAAAGATGCTTTGCATCACATATATATGATATATACATATATATTTGCAATATGTAAATAAAAGATGCTTTGCATCACTAGGCATGATGGCGCTCACCTGTAATCCCAACAACTCAAGAAGCTGAGGCAGGAGGATTGCAAGTTCAAAAGGAAGGCACTGAGCAACTCAGTGAGACCCTGTCTTTAAATAAAAATACAAATAGAGCGGGGGATGTGGATCAGTGGTTGAGTGCCCCTGAGTTCAATCCCTAGTAACAACAACAATAATAACAAAAAAGATGCTTTGCATCATATAAGTTCAGAGAAATGCAAATTATAAAAATTAGATATCACTACATACCCATTGGAATTGTCAAAATCCAGAACAGAGACAACATCACATGCTGATGTGGGCCAACAGGAACTCTCATTTATTTTTCAGTGGAAATGAAAAATGGTGCAGGCACTTTGGAAAATACTTTTGGCAGTTTCTTACAAAACTAAATATAATCTTATAATTTGAATCAGGAATTGAGTTCCTTGCCCAAAGGAGTTGAAAATTTATGTCCACACAAAAACTGGAACATGGATATTTATAGCAACTGCTCATAATTGCCAAGCTTGGAAGCACAATGACCTTCAGTAGGTAAATGGATAAATGAGCTCTGGTGCATCCAAACAATGGAATATTATTCAGCAATAAAAAGAAATGAGCTATCAAGTAATGAAAAGACAGGGAGGAGACTTAAATATATGATGCTAAGTGAAGGAAGCTAATCTGTAAAGGCTACATACTATATGATACCAACTATACAACATCTTGGAAAAGACAAATTATACAGACAGTATATAGATCAGTGGTTGCCAAAAGCTAGGGGGAAGAGGTAAATTGGCAGAGCAAAGAAGATTTTTAGGGCCGTGAAAATATTCTGAATAATATAATGGTGGATAGAGGTCATTATACATTTATCTAAATTCATAGAATACAACACTAAAAGTGAACCCTAATGTAAACTATGGACTCAGAATGATGATAATGTGCCAATGGGAGGGTCATTGGTTGTAATAAATGTATCACTTTGATGAGTGGTGTTGGTAATGGAGGAGGCTATGTGTATGTGCATATATCTGCACCTTTCACTTAATTGTTCTTATAAAACTACACTAACTACACTATAGAATCATTCTTTTAAAAAAGTATTATGGGGGAGATCCAACATGGTGGCAGGCGGGGAGGCAGCACTTTCAGTACCTCCTCAATAACGGGGTCAGAGAGACGCAATAGACTTAAAGATAAGAACCATATGATCATCTCAATAGATGCAGAAAAAGCATTTGACAAAGTACAGCATCCCTTTATGTTCAAAACACTAGAAAAACTAGGGATAACAGGAACTTACCTCAACATTGTAAAAGCTATATATGCTAAGCCTCAGGCTAGCATCATTCTAAATGGAGAAAAACTGAAGGCATTCCCTCTAAAATCTGGAACAAGACAGGGATGCCCTCTCTCACCACTTCTATTCAATTTAGTTCTTGAAATACTAGCCAGAGCAATTAGACAGACAAAAGAAATTAAAGGCATAAAAATAGGAAAAGAAGAACTTAAATTATCACTATTTGCAGTGACATGATTCTATACCTAGAAGATCCAAAAGGGTCTACAAAGAAACTACTAGAACTAATAAATGAATTCAGCAAAGTGGCAGGATATAAAATCAACACGCATAAATCAAAGGCATTCCTGTATATCAGCAACAAAACTTCTGAAGTGGAAATGAGGAAAACCACTCCATTCACAATATCCTCAAAAAAAAAAAATACTTGGGAATCAACCTAACAAAAGAGGTGAAAGACTTATACAATGAAAACTACAGAACCCTAAAGAGAGAAATAGAAGAAGATCTTAGAAGATGGAAAAATATACCCTGTTCATGGATAGGCAGAACTAACATCATCAAAATGGCGATATTACCCAAAGTTCTCTACAGGTTTAATGCAATGCTAATCAAAATCCCAATGGCATTTCTTGTAGAAATAGATAAAGCAATCATGAAATTCATATGGAAAAACAAAAGACCCAGAATAGCAAAAGCAATTCTAAGCACGAAGTGTGAATCTGGAGATATAGCGATACCAGATTTCAAACTGTACTACAGAGCAATAGTAACAAAAACAGCATGGTACTGGTACCAAAACAGGCAGGTGAACCAATGGTACAGAATAGAGGACACAGAGACCAATCCACAAAATTACAACTTTCTTATATTTGATAAAGGGGCTAAAAGCATGCAATGGAGGAAGGATAGCATCTTCAACAAATGGTTCTGGGAAAACTGGAAATCCATATGCAACAAAATGAAGCTGAACCCCTTTCTCTCTCCATGCACAAAAGTTAACTCAAAATGGATCAAAGAGCTTGATATCAAATCAGAGACTCTGCGCCTGATAGAAGAAAAAGTTGGCTCCCATCTACATATTGTGGGGTCGGGCTCCAAATTCCTTAATAGGATGCCCATAACCCAAGAGTTAATAACAAGAATAAACAAATGGTACTTACTTAAACTAAAAAGTTTTTTTTCTCAGCAAGAGAAACAATAAGAGAGGTAAATAGGGAGCCTACATCCTGGGAACAAATTTTTACCCCTCACACTTCAGATAGAGCCCTAATATCCAGAATATACAAAGAACTCAAAAAATAAAACAATAAGATAACAAATAACTCAATCAACAAATGGGCCAAGGACCTGAACAGACACTTCTCAGAGGACGACATACAATCAATCAACAAGTACATGAAAAAATGCTCACCATCTCTAGCAGTCAGAGAAATTCAAATCAAAACCACCCTAAGATACCATCTCACTCCAGTAAGATTGGCAGCCATTATGAAGTCAAACAACAATAAGTGCTGGAGAGGATGTGGGGAAAAGGGTACACTTGTACATTGCTGGTGGGACTACAAATTGGTGCGGCCAATTTGGAAAGCAGTATGGAGATTCCTGGGAAAGCTGGGAATGGAACCACCATTTGACCCAGCTATTGCCCTTCTCGGACTATTCCCTGAAGACCTTAAAAGAGCGTACTACAGGGATACTGCCACATCGATGTTCATAGCAGCACAATTCACAATTGCTAGACTGTGGAACCAACCCAGATGCCCTTCAATAGATGAATGGATAAAAAAAATGTGGCATTTATACACCATGGAGTATTACGCAGCACTAAAAAATGACAAAATCATGGAATTTGCAGGGAAAAGGATGGCACTAGAGCAGATTATGCTTAGTGAAGCTAGCCAATCCCTAAACAACAAATACCAAATGTCTTCTTTGATATAATGAGAGCAACTAAGAACAGAGCAGGGAGGAAGAGCAGGAAGAAAAGATTAACATTAAACAGAGACATGAGGTGGGAGGGAAAGGGAGAGAAAAGGGAAATTGCATGGTAATGGAGGGAGACCCTCATTGTTATACAAAATTACATATAAGAGGTTGTGAGGGGAATGGGAAAATAAACAAGGAGAAAATTGAATTACAGTAGATGGGGTAGAGAGAGAAGATGGGAGGGGAGGGGAGGGGGGATAGTAGGGGATAGGAAAGGTAGCAGAATACAACAGTCACTAATATGGCATTATGTAAAAATGTGAATGTGTAACCGATGTGATTCTGCAATTTGTATTTGGGGTAAAAATGGGAATTCATAACCTACTTGAATCAAATGTATGAAAGATGATATGTCATGAGCTTTGTAATGTTTTGAACAACCAATTAAAAAAAAGTATTATGGGGTCTTGCAGAGTCCATGGATTCTGGGAAAGTTTACATAATCAAAAGATTAACTGAATGTTAGGGAAGAAAAATTATAATGGCTAATAACTATTAAAACATTTTCTTCTATATTCTTATTTTTTATATATAGCTAAAGCCATATTTTTTAGTTTATTTGATGACTTTAACAAAATCTAATTTCATAATAGTGCCAAATTTTTTCTTCTTTTGCATTAAAAAATCTAATTCCTAGAATTTTTCCTTCAAAGTACCAACTATCAAACTATATAACATTGGCTTCTGCTTAGAGATCTCTTCATCTTTACAGTTAGGTTGCTTGGAAATGAATGGCATATGCAGGGCTATAAATCAAGCAGGATTATTGTCAAGTTTCCTAAAAGCATTCAAACACAAAGGGCTAGAAATTTGAAAAATATTCTGTAATATATTTTGTGAAAACTATGTACAATTATGCAAAAGAATGGAGTTGGACTCCTACCTTCCACCATACATAAAAATTAACTCAAAATGGATCAAAGACCTACACATAAGAGCCAAAACTATAAAACTCTTAAAGGAAGACATAGATAAAAATCTTTGTGACATTGGATTTGGCAGTCATTTCTTGGATATGACACCAAAAGCACATGCATAAAAAGAAAATATAGATAAATTACTCAAATTAAAAACTCTTATGCATCAAACAACACTATCAAAACAGTAAAAAGTCAATCCCCAGAATGTGAGAAAATATTTGCAAACATCTCTGATAAGAGGTTAATATCCAGAATAATTAAGAATTCTAATACATCAACAACAATAAAAACAACAATATTTTAAAAGTGTGCAAAGTAGTTGAACAGATATTTCCCCCTGTAAAATATACAAATGGCCAATAAGCACATGAAAAGAGGCTCAAAAATAATGAGATCCTTCTTCACACCCATTAGGATGGCTATTACTTAAAACAGGAAAGTGCAGGTGAGGATGTAGAGAAATTGAAACACGTGTTCACCACTGGTGGAAATGTAAAATGGCATGGCTGCCATAGAAAATGATATGTTTTCCTCAAAAAATTAAAAATAGAAATCGCATATGATCCAGCAATTCCACTTTTGGGTATGTGCCCAAAAGAGTTAAAATCAGGGACTAGAACAGATTTTGTAAATCCATGCTCATACCAGCTTTACTCACTATAGCCAAAGAGTGGAAGCAAACCAAATATCTATCAATGGACAAGCCATCAAAAAAATGTTGTATATCCAGAAAATAGCATATTATTCAGCCTTAAAAAGAAATGGAATTCTGATGCAGGCTACAACATGGATGAACCTTATGGACATTATCCTAAGTGAAATAAGCCATTCAAAACCACCAAATATACCACACTTAATTTAGGTACTTAGAGTAGTCAAATTCATAAAGGCAGAAGGTGGAATGGTGTTTTCAGAGAATGGAAGCTAGTGTTTAATGGGTACAGGATTTCAGTTTTGGAAGATGAAAGCATTCTGGAGATGGGTGGTAGTTAAATGTTGCACAACAATGTAAATTTATTTATGCAACAAAAGTGTACACTTAAAATGGTTAGAAAGGCAAATGGTATGTCTATTTTACCATGATTAAAACAAAACCACATGGACCCAGGCACTCTAAGTATATAAATAAATATTGTCTCACCTGTTGTTACAAATAGTGCAAGATGTTAACAATAGGGGAAATGGATCTGGGAGAGAGGAGGTGTAAGGAAACTCTGGGTACTTTTGGCTCACTAATTCTGTAAACCTAAAGCTGTTTTAAAAATAAAGTTCATTATTGTTTTTTAAAGTGTCTCTACATACTAAGCTTTTTATTTCCTCAACAAGTATCACCTTCCCCTCTATCAGGATTCTCCCGTCATACCAGCACATGGTAAGTTTGTTCCTGGCTCTAAGCCAGTCCATTTGGCAGCCAGTAGTGATGAATGAGCCAGACACCCTAGATCAAGGGCAGAAAAACTGATGTCTGAGGGCTTCTTTGATTCCATTTTTCTCCTCCCTTACTTCTTTCTCCTACTCCGATAGTTTTCTGTAAAGTTATGGTTGAATTTGTTGCTGTCTGCCCCAGATGCACAGCTATTTGTTATTGCTCCAGTACTTAATTAGGATCTGACCAATTCTGAAAATTAAAAAAAAAAAAAAACTTGTACAGTTTAGATGATTATTCTGGAGTATACCCCCTTGGTAGCTTATATAAACATCCATATATTTATTTCTCTTAAGTATATGTTTCCATTTCAAAAAACATTTATTGAAACCCTGCTTTGTTCCAGATAACTTAGAAAGATCTGAGAATACACTTTTAAAAAGAACTGTTTTCACTGGGCATATTCATATACAGTGGTAGACCCTGCTATTTGGGAGGCTGAGCAGGAAGATCACTTAAGCCCAGGAGTTCCAGACTAACCTGGGCAACATAGCAAAACTCATCTCAAAAGTAAAAAAAAAATAATAATAATTTGTTCTAATTAGTTAGACATGACAGTGGAATGTATTTTGATACATCATACATAAATGGAGTATAACTTCTCATTTTTCTGGTTGCACATGGTGTGAAATTACACCAGTTCTGTAATCATATATGCACATAGAATAATAACATCTGATTCATTCTACTATCCTTCCTACTTTCCTCCCCACTCCTCCTCCCCTTTCTTCACTCCCCTCTGCCTGATCCAAAGTACCTCTATCCTTCCCTAGCCTCCCACCACTTATTGTGAATTAGCATTCACATATCAAAGAAAACATTCAGCCTTTGTTTTTTTTTTTTTTTGGAATTGGCTGATTTTACTTACCATGATATTCTCCAGCTCCATCCATTTACCTGCAAATGCCATAATTTCATTCTTCTTTAAGGTTGAGTAATATCCCATGTTTTCTTTTTCCATTCATCTGTTGAAGGGCATCTAAGTTGGTTCCATAGTTTGGCTATTGTGAATTCAGCTGCTATAAACATTGATGTGGCTTCATCACTATAATATGCTGATTTTAATTCCTCTGGGTGTAACCCAAGGAGTGGGATAGCTGGGTCAAATGGTAGTTTCATTCCAAGTTTTCTGAGGAATCTCCATACTGCTTTCCATAATGGCTACATCAATTTGCAGTCCCACCAGCAATGCAAGAGTGTACCTTTTCTCCCACATTCTCACCAACATTTATTGTTGCTTGTATTCTTGATAACTGCCATTCTGATTGGAGTAAAATAAAATACTAGAGTAGTTTTGATTTGCATTTCTCTAATTCCTAGAGATGTTGAACATTTTTTCATGTTTGTTGATCAATTGTATTTCTTCTTCTTTGAAGTATCTGTTTAGTTCCTTAGCTCACTTATTGATTGGGTTATTTAGTTTTTTGATGTTAAGTTTTTGAGTTCTTTATATATCCTGAAGATTAAAGCTCTATCTGAGGTGCAAGTGGTAAAGATTTTCTCCCATTCATTAGGCTCTCTCTTCATGTTATTGTTTCCTTTGCTGAGAAGAAGCTTTTTGGTTTGAAACCATCCCATTTATTGATTCTTTAATTTTACTTCTGTGCTTTAGGAGTCTTGTTAAGGAAGTTAGGTCCCAGGCCAACATGGTGAAGATTTGGGCCTACTTTATCTTCTATTAGGCTCAGGGTCTCTAATCTAGTGTCTAAGTTTTCGATCCACTTTGAGTGGATTTTTTTGTGCAGAGTGAGAGATAGGGGTTTAATTTCATTTTGCTACATATGGATTTCTGGTTTTCCTAGCACCATTTGTTGAAGAGGCTGTCTTTTCTCCAATGAATGTTTTTGGAAGCTTTGTTTAGTATAACATAATTCCATTTATGTGAGTTAGTCTGTGTCTTCCATTCTGTACCATTGGTCTATGTGTCTGTTCTAGTGCTATTAACATGCTGTTTTTGTTACTATAGCTGTATAGTATAGTTTAAGTCCTGGTTTGTGATGTGTCCTGCCTTTTCTCACTGAGGGTTGCTTTTGCCCTTCTGGGTCTTTTATTTTTCCAAATGAATTTCATGATTGTTTTTTCTATTTCTATGAAGAATGTCATCAGAAACTTAATATGAATTGCATTAAATCTGTATAGCACTTGTGGTAGTATGGCCACTTTGACAATGTTAATTCTGCCTATCCAAGAGCATGGCAGATCTTTCCATCTTCTAAGGTCTTCTTCAATTTCCTTCTTTAGTGTTCTGTAGTTTTCATTGTAGAGGTCTTTCACCTCTTTTGTTAGATCGATTCCCAAGTTTTTTTTTTTCCTTTTAAGACTATTGTGAATGGGGTAGTTTTCCTAATTTCTCTTTCAGTGGATTCATCACTGATGTATAGAAATGCCTTTGATTTATGGGTGCTGATTTTATATCCTGCTACTTTGTTGAATTCACTTATTAGTTCTAGAAGTTTTCTGGTGGAATTTTTTGGATCTTCTAAATATAGAATCCTATCATTGGCAAATAGTGATAGTTTGAGTTCTTTTCCTATCCACATTTCTTTAATTTCTTTTGCCTGTCTAATTCTTCTGGCTAGAATTTCCAGTACTATGTTGAATAGAAGTGGTGAAAGAAGGCATCCTTGTCTTTCTTGTTCCAGTTTTAGAGGGAATGCTTTCAATTTTTCTCTGTTTAGAATGACGTTGGCCTTGGGCTTAGCACAGATAGCTTTTCCAACGTTGAAGTATGTTCCTACTATCCTTAGTTTTTCTAGTGTTTTAACCATCAAGGGGTGCTGTATTTAGTCAAATGCTTTTTCTGCATCTATTGAGATGATCATACGATTCTTCTCTTTAGGTCTGTTGATGTGATGAATTACATTTACTGATTTCCATAGGCTAAACCAATCTTGCAGCACTAGGATGAACCCCTCTTGATTGTGGTGCACTATATTTTGGATATGTTTTTGTATGCAATTTGCCAGAATTTTATTGAGAATTTTTGCATCAATGTTCATCAGGGATATTGGTCTGAAGTTTTCTTTCCTTGATGTGTCTTTGTCTGGTTTTGGTATCAGGGTGCTACTAGCCTCAAAGAATGAGTTTGGAAGGCTTTCCTCCTTTATATTTCATGGAATAATTTGAGGAGTGTTGGTATTAATTCTTCTTTGAAGTTCTTGTAGAACTTGACTGAGAAGCCATCTGGTCCTGGGCTTTTGTTAGTTTGTAGGGTTTTTATGGCATCTTCTATTCAATTGCTTGAAATAGATCTATTTAAATTGTGTATGTCTTCTGATTCTGTTTGGGTAGGTCGTGTGTCTCTAAAAAATTGTTGATGTCTTCAAAATTGGAGTATAAATTTTCAAAATAGTTTCTAATTATATTCTGTATTTCAGTAGTGTCTATTGTGATATTTCATTTTTCATCATGAATTTTAGTAATTTGAGTTTTATCTCTTTGTTAGCATGGCTAATGGTTTATCAATTTTATTTATTTTTTTCCAGGAACAAAAAACTTTTTGTTTTGTCATTGTTTGAGTTGTTTCTTTTGTTTCAATTTTATTGATTTCAACTCTGATTTTATTTATTTCCTGACTTCTGCTTTTGGTGTTGACTTGTTCTTTTTTCTAGGGCTTTGAGATGTAAAGTTAGGTCATTTATTCATTGACTTTCTATTCTTTTAATGAATGAACACAATGCAATGAACTTTCCTCTTAGCATTGCCATAGTGTCCCAGAGATTTTGATATGTTGTATTGGTGTTCTCATTTACCTCTAAGTGTTTTTTTTTTTTTAAATCTCATCCCTGATTTCTTCTGCTATCCATTGTTCATTCAATAGCATATTATTTAGTCCCCAGGTATTGGAGTACCTTCTATTTTTTATTTTATCTTTGATTTCTAATTTATTTCCATTATGGTCAGATAGAGTGCAGGGTAGTACCTTTACTTTTTTGTATTTGCTAAGAGTTGCTTTGTGGTATAAGATATGGTCTGTTTTAGAGAAGGATCCATGTGCTGCTGAGAAGAAAGCATATTTGCTTGTTGATGGATGAAATATTCTATATATGTTCATGAAGTCTAAGTTATCGATTGTATTATTAAGTTCTAGATTATTCACTTAGCTTTTGTTTGGAGTATCTATCCAGTAGTGAGAGAGGTGTGTTAAAGTCAGCCAGTATTATTGTGCTGTGGTCTATTGGATTCTTGTAGTTGAGAAGGTTTTGTTTGATGTATGTAGATGCTCCATTGTTTGGGGTATATATATTTATGATTGTTATATCTTGTTGATGTATAATTCCCTTAAGTAGTATGAAATGTCCTTCTTTGTCTCTTCTGACTAACTTTGTTTTGAAGTCTACTTCATCTGATATGAGGATGGAAACCCCTGCTTGTTTACATGATCCATGTGAGTGATATGTTTTTTCCCATCCTTTCAGTCTGTGGATTTCTTTGCCTATGAGGTAAGTCTCTTGAAGACAGCATATTGTTGGGTATTTTTCCCCCAATATGCCACTCTATGTCTAAAAGTAAATAAATTTTTAAAAAGGTTTTCTAGGGCTGGGGCTGGGGCTCAGTGGTAGAGCACTTGCCTAACATGTATGAGGCACTGGGTTTGATTCTCCACACCACATATAAATAAATAAAGATCCATTGACAACTAAACAATATTAAAAAAAGATTTTCTAGCTTATTAGACACTAGAGTCACTGAAACGAGCATGTAAAAAATACAAATATATATTCTATGAAGAAAACAATTAGGTGCATCGAGAAAGAACGATCATGTGATCTACTTTAGTTAGGTGCCCCCCCCCCCAAAAAAAAAAAGTGCCTCTTTTTTTATAAGTAAATTTTAAACTGAAACTGGAAAGATTAATAGGGACCAGGCAGGGGAAATATAGGGAGAATATTTAAGCAGATAGAAGAACATGAGTAAACTTTACTGGGCAGTAACGTGCTACATGAATTTGGAGAAACATAATAGAAAGACCACAGGCACTTGAGTATGATGAGTCAGAGAGTGGCACAAGATGAAGTCTGAGAGGTTAACAACTTTCAAGTCATACAAGACCTTATATGTCATGGCAAATGTCTTAGTATTTAGAGTTCTGGTTGAGTACCCTTATCCAAAATGCTTGGGACCAGAAGCATTCCAGATTTTGGAGGATTTTTGGACTTTGGGATATTTACATGTGCATAATAAGATAAATTGGAGAGAAAACTCAAGTCTAAATATGAAATTTATTTGTTTCATGTACACCTTATACACATAGACTGAAGGTAATTTGTACAATATTTTTTGTAATTTTGTGAATGAAGCAAAGTTTTATGGTGCAGAATTTTCCACTTGTGGCATCATGTCAGTACACAAAAATTTGGGGTTTTGGAGCATTTCAGAATTTAGATTTCTAAATTAGAAATGCTTAACCTATAATAAGAACATAAAACTATCAAGAATTCTGTTCTAAGTGCTTTACTCATATTATCACACTGACTCCTCATAAAGATTCTGGGAGGTAGGGTCTCATTTTAATGATAAGACAAGTGAGTACCAGAGAGGTTAAGTGACTTGCCCATAGTCATGGTAAGAAGGAGAGACAATTCAAGTGGTCTGGCCTTAGTACTGAATGAAGTTTTTTGTTCCTCAGTAAGTATGATGGGAAGCAACAGAAGGGTTTTTGTTGTAGTTTTTGTGTTCTTTGGGTACCATATTGAACACAGGGATATTTAACCACTGAGCCACATGCCCAGCCCTTTGCCTTTTTTTTTTCCTTTTTAATTTCAAGACAGGGTTCCACTAAGTTGCTTTGGGCCTTGCTAAGTTGCTCAGGCTGGCTTTGAACTTGCAATCTTCCTACCTCAGCCTCACAAGCTGTAACAGAAAGCTCAGTTCGTGTCCCCAATGACAATCAATGCCAAATTAATAATGAGGACATAGCTTTGAGAAAAAAGAAAAAGAATGTATATTGCTTTGCTAGCAAAGGAGAAACACAGAGGACGATCCAGTCCCAAAGGCTATGAAACTCTCAATCAGAAGGGACAGGGGCAGCTCGCTTTATTTATTTATTTATTTAAGTCTTAGATGGACACAGTATCTTTATTTTATTTATTTAATTATTTTTGGTTGTGAGGATCAAACTCAGTGCCTCACATATGCAAGGCAAGCACTCAACCACTGTGCTACAACCCCAGCCCTGGGACAGGGGGCTTTTAAAGGAATTTCAAGGGTTTCATTCCAGGTGTGCTCTGGTAGGGGAACCCATGGTGCCCTGATGGCATGTTAGGATTCACTTGTTAATTGGGAGATATTAACTTCCCAGATCCTCAGCAGGCCTCTCCTTCCTGTAGTGGTTATGTTCAAGGGCAATTAACTAGGGGAATAAAAGATAACACTGTCTCCCTGATCTTGTTATGGAGGGGGAGAGGGGAGAAGAGAGAAAAAAAAATAAGCCTTAGAGCAATGAAAGCTACATTCAGAAGGTGAAGGTAACACTATTACAAAGGTGCTGGGATTACAGGTGGGTGCTACCACACCCTGGCTAATAGAAGGATTTTAAACAAGAGGTTTATATGTTGAAATTTTTACACTTCAGTGGTAATTCTGGCTGAATTGGAGAGAGCTATTTTAATGTAAGCAAAAAAAAGTAGAGAAAATAGTTATGAGGCTGTTATAACAATCTAAGCAAGTAATAACTAAGGCTTGATTTCTGGAAAAAAATGAATGGCTTAAAAGTATAAAATTTCGTTTCAATATACAAAAAAAAAGGATGAGATCTAGTAATCCCATTTGTAGCAGATAATCATGATATCCTTAGGTTATTCACAGTCAGAGCTGAACTCAGCTAATCATTGTTCAAGTTGGTACTATCCCCATTCCAACAATGGTACGTTTTACTAATATGTTTCCCCCAACTTTTAATATATGAAATCCAATCTGGCAAATTTAATTTCTTAGGATTTCATTTTGTATACCTAGACTACTAAACAAAAGAAAACAAAAGAAAAACTCCAAAAATTGTGTAGTTTATAGAACAACAAAAATTTTATTTTTCACAGTTCTGGAGGTTGGGAGCCGCACGTTGGGTGTTGAGGGCTTACTTTCTGCTTCATAGATGACCCTCTTTTCACTGTAACCTGTTATGACAGACAGAAGAATAAGAGAGTCCTCTTAGACCTCTTTTAAGAACACTAATCTCATTTATGACATCAGAGCCCTAATCACCTTCTTAATATCCTTACTTTGGGGAATAGGATTTCAACATATGATTTTGTGTTTCCCACAAAATCATATGTTGAAATGTTAGCATTTTCTAACCCTCAATATCATGGGTAACTTTAAATCATAATGATTGATCAGGCTTGACATCTGAAGAACATCAGTTATTTCTTCCTGATACTTAAAGATTCTCACATTGAATCCTTGGTAATTATTATGTGTCATGAATTTATCTACCATGCTTTTGTAGATGTCTAATTTATTGTCCAATAGCCAATCAATGACTAATAGAACTTTACATTTTGTGGCAAAAAATCACATTGCCATGTAATTTTGGAGTTAAGTGTCAGTGATCAATTAGTGGGATAGAGGAAGATATGATCCTTTTCAGCCTGATTTTGGGAATTGGATGTTAAAAGTCACCATGTACTTTTGGAGATATTACATGTTTTCTGCACTCTTGGGTCTCCATAGAATCATGTATTATCAGTGCTTACCAGCAAATACACAGGAGGCCTCGGTTTTATTGATTGCTTTCTCAGTATCCTTTTATAAAATGCTATTATGAGCAGTGATAATGGAATTATAATTTTTGTAATATATATAGTACCAGAAATTTCTTTAGTTTCTACATTGATCCTTCGTGCCTCTGTAGTCTATGACATTCTATGCTTCCTAATTTTCCAAAGGCATATATACATGTATGTGTATAAATGTGGGCATTGATGTTGAGAAAGGTTTTAGTTCATTTGAAAAATAATTCCTATTTTAAAAAGCCAAGTTAAAGATCTATAATCACCAAAGTCCATATCCATTACTGACTTTGGGTGGGGTTGAGCTATATACAGTGTTAGACAGATGGAAGCTTTTCTCCCAAATTGTCACTATTTTGGGGACCTACAATTCTCCCTGAATGTCTCTTATTTATATAATGCTATTGAAGGCTAATGCTACAGGTGGAGAAGCAGTATGTGTGAAAATTAACTGATTCACCCATCTGCCTAATGGATTCACATTTGATGAGTTTCCACACATTAGTTATTTTAATTAATGGGAAATTATTTTATCTTTATTTAACTAACCATGCCTCCCCAGTACCTATTAGGTACAATTCAATCTTTTCAATGTGGAGTTCAATGTGCATCACAACCTAGAACCCTTGCCTCTCTAGCCTTACTTTCTATTTTTTCTTTTCCTGGTGTTACCAAAAGCTCTGTACTTGTCCCCAATGTTAATCCAATAACAAGGCCATATATAGTTTTGAGAAAAAGGAAAAAGAAGTTTTATTGTTTTGCTAGCAAAGGAGAAACACAGGGGACTCCCATCCCAGAGGTGTGATTCTGCCTGTCCAGAGGAACAGGGGGATTTTAAAGGAACTATTCAAAGACTGCATTCCACGTGTAGGGTGTCCCAGGTATGCCCTGATGCTATATTGAAATTCACTTGTTAATTTAATTTGATAGTCACTTCCTAGATCTTCCTGTAGCTCCTTTCTGTGGAGCACAGCTAACTCCAGGTAATCTTGTTTACTGCCCCAGGTTGGGGGGCAGGGAGAGGGAGAAGAGAAAAAGAAAAGCATGTTCCTTTAAAAATAAGCAGAGGGCTATATTCAAAAGGTAATATGAGACTTTGCTAGTTAATCCAGGTTCCTAAAGTCTCTAGAAATTTTTTTTAAAAAAAATTATATGTAACAAGCATTTACTATATACCTAGAAAATATTCCTTTTGCTCATCATACTTGCTAGTCTTACATGGCCAATTCAAATTTGTCCAATTATTCATCATTCAATAAGTGAAACCTACCAACTATGTGTGACTGTAAATGAACTAGAAGATAATTCCCAAGATTTTTTTTTTTTTTTTTTGGCTGTTGTTGTTACTGGGAATTGAACCCAGGGCCACTCTACCACTGGGTTATATCCACAGGCCTTTTTTATTTTGATATGATGTCTCATTAAGTTGCCCAGGGTGCTGACCTCAAATTTTTGATTCTCCTGTCTCAGCCTCCTGAGTAACTGGGATTATAGGCTTGCGTCACTGTTCCCAGCCTTAGATATTTTTAAAATATATTTTTTGTTTATTTTTTCCAGACCAGTGAAAATAGGACTCAAAGACCCCAAATAAATATTGTGTGTTGTTTTCCTTTTTGTTTAGCTGATTTCCAACTGTCTTTTTTCAAGTGTATATATACTTAAGGACAAGGTGCCTTTGCTAGTTTTTAATCTTGGACATTCCCTTCCTAATCTTCGTTACTACAGGTGGTTTATTTTGCCTGGGGGTGGGGGTACCCAGGATTGAACTTGGGGCACTTGACCACTGAACCACATCCCCAGCCCTATTTTGTATTTTATTAGAGACAGGGTCTCACTGAGTTGCTTAGAGCCTTGCTAAATTGCTGAGGCTAACTTTGAACTCACAATCCTCCTGCCTCTACCTCCTGAGCAACTGGGATTACAGGTGTGCACCACCGTGCAAGCCAACATTTTAAAAAATGTCTTTTTTTTTTTTAGTTGTAGATGGACACAATACCTTTATTTATTTATTTTCAGGTGGTGCTGAGGATCCAACCCAGTGCATCACACATGCTAGGCAAGTGCTCTACTAGTGAGCCACAACCCCAATCCCTACATTTATAAAAACTAAAAAAAACTCTCAACATGAGAACTATGGAACACATAGAAATTCTGTTTGGGTTACTAGATTGTGGGTAATATGCATCCATAAGTGGCTAAACTAGGAACCAGTTAGGTAATCTTAAATCTATATGTTTTGGGATAATACCATACAATACAAAAGAACAATGATTATTAGTCATGTTAAAAATGTCTTGGGCTAGGGATATAGCTCAGTTGGCAGAGTGCTTACCTTGCATGTACAAGGCCCTGGGCTCAATCCCCAGCACTAGAAAAAAAAAAGAAAAAGAAAAAGAACGTCTTGACCACTCCTATTAATTTTTAAAATATCTTAGTAACATCTTAGAAGTGTATATTTATATATACATAATAACCTACAATTGGACAGATCCAAAGTTACCATCAATAATAATAGACTGGGTAAATAAATTGTAATACTTTCATGTTAAAATATTACTCAGAAATAAAATTAGTAAATTTGTGATGTGCATGAATGTGGGCGTATCATCTTATGAATATTGTTTTTAAATATTTTTGTTGAGATAAAATTCATATGCAATAAAATTCTCCATTTTACAGTGTATAATTTTAGTGGGTTTTAGTACATCACAAGATTATGATACCACCATCAGTATATAATTCTACATGATTCCAGAACACTCTATTATCTAAAAAGAAACCTGGTACCAATTATCAATCATTCCCCATTTATCCAAATTCCCTTCCTGTTACTTTTTATCTCTATGTATTTGCCTATTCTAAAAATTTTATATAGATGAAATCACACAGTAAGTGATTTTGTGTCTAGCTTCTTTCACTAAGAATGATATTTTCAACATGATATTTCATCCATGTTGTAGTGTGTGTTGTATTTTACTTCCTATTATGACTAGATACTACTCCATTGTGCGGCTATAACATTGGAAATCTTAGAAAAATACTTATGTGTATACAGTAACTAAACAAATGTGTAGATAATCCTACAGGGATGGGAACATATTTGCAACAATGGTGATGACAACTAGTTAGCAAAATTAGAAAAGAGGATGGAAATAGCTTTGACCTTTACATTATATCAGAGACAAGCAAACAAAAGCCTAATGATTGCTTTTGTAAATAAATTTATACTGGAACACAGTCGCCATTTAAGTGTGGTCTATGGATGCTTTCCTACTATATTGGCAGAGTTGAGTAGTTAGGAGAAAATCTATATGACCTGCAAAGCCAAAATATCATCTGCTCTTTTATAAAAAAAAATTGCCAATCATGCCTTAAATTATATACAAAAATTAACATAATGTGGACCTAGACTTTAACATAAGAGCTAAGACTATAGATTAATTATACATAAACACAATAGAAAATCTTTGTTACTTTGGGTTAGGGAAACATTTTTGATAAGATATGAGAAGCATGAACCCACAAGAGAAGATATTAAAAAGTTGGAGTTCATGAAAATTAAGTGTTTGCTTTTCAAAAAATAATCTTAAGCAAAGAAAAATTCAGCCACATCCTAGGAGAAAAATATATACATACATGCATATGATAACTGGTTTGTAACTTGCAATATAGAAAGAACTCTTAAAGCTCAAAAATAGACAAAAGGAATCCAATAAAATGGCAAAAACTGAACAGACACTTCAACAAAGAAGATAAACAAATAGCAAGTAACCACATGAAAAGATGCTCAACATCATAGATTTTAAAGAAATCACAAATTAAATCACAATTAAAAGTGGCTGCAAACCCTCTAGAATCACCTTTAAAAAGGTGATCAATAACCATGGGTAAGCTTGAGGAGCAAGTGAAAATCTCATTAATTGTGAGTAGGAATGGAAACATGGTCCAGTAACTTTGAGAAAGAATTGGTAGTTTCTTATAAAAGACCCATTATATGGTCCTGAGCATCTCACTCCTGGTTAATTACCCCTTTAAAAAAGGAAAACATGCATACCCAAGGTTCATATGTGACCAATCACAGCAGCTTTATTTACAAACAGCCTATATCCCTCAATAGGTAAATAAATAAATCATGGTCCATCCATATGATGGAATTCTATTGGGTGAATGGATAAACAAATTAGAATACATTCATGCAATGGAATACTACTCAGTGGTAAAAAGAAAGCAAATAAAGGTATATCCATTTGTTAGTATCATGCTAAGTAAAAGAATCCAAGCCCTTAAGACTACATAATTCATGACTCAGTCTACAAGAATTCTAAAACAGGTAAATCTAAGGTATAATAACAGAAGACCAAATTGCCATAGGCCAGAATACAAGAGGAAACTTGACTGAAGAGTGGCATAAGAGAACTTTCTCCCATGATGGAAATGTTCTACATCTTAACTGTGATGATGCTTACTTGACTGTAAGCACTTTTTAAAATTTATTGAAACAGTCACTTAAGATGGGTGATTTTAATTTTATATTATTTATACTTTCATAAACGTTTAAAAATGTTGAAAAGGTGTATGTGTGAGAGTGTGTGTGTGTCTGAGTGTGTGTGTGTGTGTGTGCATGTGTGTATAAAGAATTTTAATAGCAGCATAGGACTTGTATATGTTTTATTTCGTGGGAACTACATTGATAAAGGCTAAGGGTGATTATATTTTTTCTACTAAAAGCAATATGTCATCTGAATATCCTTGTTCATGCATCTTTGTAAACAATTGAAGTTGTCCTTTTAATGAAATTATCTATTTAAGGTAAATTTCTAGTTGTAGTATTGTTCAGTTGATGGACTTATACAATTTTTACACATATTGCCAAACTGTTACATGGCAAGGTCATACCATATTGCGTTCCAGCCAGTAGTGCATGAGATCATTCACTTCGCTATTCTTACACCAATATAGAGTGAAAGATAACTAATTCTGATTTAGTTTGTACTTATTTGATTAGTATGTGAAATCAAACAAGCTTATACTATTTTTGTCTTTTCTATTTTTCTCTTTCTTTTTCAAGTAGTCTGTACATGCCCTTTGCACATTTTTCCACTGAGTGTTTTTATACCAGTATGATGGATTTTTACATGCACAATATGTAACTGATCGGTCATATGGAAATATTTTCCATTTCCAGTTAGTCATTTGCATTTGAATCCTCACTATTTTTGGGGGGGACCTAGAGCATACAGCTGCTTAACATGTTCATATAATGGAATCCATCAGTCTTTTTCTTAATGGTTCCTGCCTTCAAATCCATATTTAGAATCTCCATTGCCCTCTCTTTATATATAAATATTCAGTAATGTTTTCCAGTCAGTCCTTTAAAATTTTTATCTTTAAAGCTTTGTCTTTTTTATTTTATCTGGAATTAATTTCGATTAAAATATTAGAAAGGGACTTAACTTTCTGTCAAATAATTCATTGGTTTTTCCAGCACCACATACAAAAATAATCCTTCCTTTTCCCACTGTTTTTAATGTGACTTTAGCATATGTTATCTTGTAAACTTGCATGTAGTTGATTTTGTTTGGGGTCTTTCTTTTCTATTTCAGAATTTTATCCTTGGAGCAACAAGATTTTATTTTAGGTGTTTTACTTCCTTTCATGAATATGTTTTAAATTTCTATCAATAATTTTTATTATTCTTAAAACATATTTATTTTTTTTGAGAGAGAGAGAGAGAGAGAGAGAGAGAGAGAGAGAGAGAGAGAGAGAATGAGAATGAATCTTTTTTTTTTGTAGATGGACACAACACATTGCCTTTATTTTTATGTGGTGCTGAGAATCGAACCCGGTTCCCGCCGGTGCTAGGCAAGCGCTCTACCGCTGAGCCACAATCCCAGCCCCTTAAAACATATTTCTTGATTCTCTTGTCATTTTTAATTCCAAATAAATTTAAATATTTAAAATATTAATGTTTTTCAGTAAAATTGTTTGGTCTCTGCCATGAATTTAGTACATATTAGCTTTATATTAGGGACTTGCTTTGTGTGTATGTGTGTGAATGTGTGTTTAATGTAAAGGAGACTTTATTTGCTACATTTTATAACAATTTATTCCTGATATACAGGTTTTGGAAATTTTATCTCTTAGGTTTTTATTGTTATCTAATATTATCACATGGTTTTTCTTCTGTGATATACTAATGTGCCGGCGATGTTTAATACTTTACCATTCATGCTATTCTTTTCTAAAAATTCTTGAGGAATTTTTTCTAGTCAATTGAATTAATAGTCAATTTTAAAGACCATGAAGTGATACCTTGAGTTTAAAACATACTGTGAAACAGGAGATATGAAAATATGATTATCATTATATTTTATGAGAATGCATAAATCCAAACCCTTGCTGAATGAGATTGACCTGTGAAAGGCCAGAGGAAAGCTTCACTATATTGCTACTACTTACCCTTTCTTATCTTCATTTCTTTACCTCTAAAGAAAGGATCTATTAAAATTCTTTCACTGATTTCTATGCTGTTTGTAAGTGCTCTTAGGGGTTTGTATGCATATTTTATGTCCATCAACACCCACCTATTTCATGCTATGTAAACTTTTTTTTTGTTTTTTATAACAAACTTTTCTCTCCTCCTGTAGCTATTGGTGTTCCTGTCCAACTGATTAAAGGCCCCACTGGAACCTTTTAGGGTTTCCTTGGTTACATGTCTATTTGTTTTGTTGAATGGCTGTTTGTACTTTTCCCCCCTAGTTCTAGAAAACAAGAAAATCCAAATAAACCAATAGAAGCTACTGTATTGAACACAATGAAGGTTTCTCTGGTAACACAGGATTCTTTCCCTCACCATCAACTCCTTTCCTTTTCAACTCTGTTCTACTCTGATCTGTCAATCAGATCCCCCCCTCTTAGTTCATTTATTCTTTTATAATAAGTTAATTGAAATAAAATAATTAACTGATCCAGTTAGCCTTCTAAGCTTCACTCAAGCACATGATTGTCTAAATTTTTAGTGTCTCCAAATAGCAAATTTCCTTTTAAGAGTTCTTAAGAAAGTTTACTTTAAAAAGTAGAAAATGTCTAAAGAAAATGGCATATAGCATATTGCTAAAAGACATACTTGTTTCTTTTTCTCCCTCTAGAATTTTTTCTAAATGTCCACTTTAATTATACTATATACGCTCCACCTAGCACAGTAAATGATTATATTATTAGTGTGTCAAATCATTCAAGAGGAAGAAGTTTCAGTGTGTTATCTTTGTAATCATCTATGCATTTTCTTAATTCAATATAGCACTTTCTCTTAAGAACTTTTTAAAAGCTCCCACTATAAACCATTAATCACAAAATATAACTTAGAGATGAATTGAAGAACTGCTAAGACACATCAATTTCACATTTACAAAGCAAAAGAATAAAACATTTCTGAAGGCAAATTTTAAAATGAGGCAAAATGCATTAAATATAAATCTCTTGTGAGTATTTAAATATACCTGCAATATATGCTATAATATATAATCCAACCAAGTAATTACTAAGACTTAAAGTAAATTTCAGGCCTATATTTTTCTCTTGTTATTTTTCTGTTATGCATTCAGAACTTCAAGTGCAGCAGAAATAATAAGTCACTGTGTGTAGGCAGCAATTATTGTTCCAGGTTTCTCATCTCAATCTTTTTCCAAGATTGTCAAACATTGCCCAGACTAAATTGAATCAGTAATATTTTAATACCTTCTTATTGCATAGTTCATTTTGTTAATAAAGTAGGAATAACATAATGTTTTGTTTGGTTAATGGCAGTGTGCATCAAAGTTGATAAAAAAAAATTCTCATGAGGTGGTTTTGTTTAAATTTGGCTATGGCTTGAAAAAAATTAAGAGCTACCTAGAAGTTGATCTTAGAGTATTTTTATCAGTAGAGGATAAGATTATTTTATTGTTGCTGTAATGCTGCCATGTAAGAAAACTATGATTTAAATTCAGATAGATCTTCTACAGTGTATTTGTCCTGACAATGATTGCTTCTGAATTTAATTACTTGATATCAAAGAATGATCACAGGAATTAATTCTATAATATCAATATGAATACTTTTTCATTTTAAGGGTTAGATAGAATCCTAAATGTAAATCATTTATAATAACATTTCCATGTTTTTTCCAAAGAATAGAGTTAGACAAAATAATATGAATATAAATAAGCAAAATATTTCTTGTTCACTCCACTTAATGATTCCTTATTCCTTTACACATTGTGTTAGTTTCTGTCATTATAAAGAAATACTTGAGATAATTAACTTATAAAGAAAAGAGATTATTTTGGCTCACAGCTTTAGAGGTCCCAGTCTAAGATTTGGTGGATTTGTTGCTTTGGACCTCTGGTGGGCTTGACAGATGGCAATGGCAGAGAGTATGTAGCAGAGCACACTTCTTATCTCATTGCGAGGAAGCAAAAACAAGAAAGAGAAAGGGGCCAGGGTCCCACAATCTCCCTCAGGGGCATATCCTCAAAGACCTAAGAACCTTCCATAGGGCCCCTCCTTCTAAAAGCCTTCCAACAGCACCACACGGGAAACCTTACAATGCATGGATTTTCAGAGGACATTCAACCTCCAAATATTACACATATTAGGCCTTTCATTTTGTTTTTCATATTGAATTTTGTGATTCACTTGCATCAGCATCACTTAAAATATCTTTAAAATGAAGATTCCTGAGTTCTATCCCAGATGAATTAAATCAGAATCTCTTCATGCAGGGGTTTGCATTTTTCCAGGTCTCAGAGTGATTATGAGACTCGGTAAAGTTTAGGAACCACTGTCTTAAAGATAAAGGTTCTGATAATACCCTCTATGCATTCTTATGCTTTCTTCTTTAAGAAAAACCAAACATGCTCATTAAAATGCTGATGACTCCAGAAGTTGTATCTGTTGCAAAAATCTTTTCTGAGATCCAGACTTATATATAGACCTGCTTATCTCATATAACTGAGACATTGTCATAAAGGGATATCTACCATTCCACCTGACTCATAGCACATACAGACACACATGCACCCCTCTTCCCTTGACCTGTACTGCTTCTTTTGAAGCCTAATTTTGACCAAACATTACAGGATTATGTCAGCCACATCCACTTATTAATCCTGTCAATTCTGTCTCTTTGACATATACATATCTTTTTTCCATATTCAGTATTGAGCCCAGGGCTTCACAAATGTTGGGCAAGTGCTCCACCACTGAGTTATCATCAGCCTCTCTTTTATGTTTTAAATTCACTGACTTTCCTCTTCATTCTTATTGTCCTATCTTAGTAGTAACCACTGTTATCTTTTATTGAATATTTTCAATATCTTTTTTATAGATTTCCTTAGTTTCTCTTGGTCACTCCCCAAATTTTTCACCAAGAAACAACAGTAGTAATCATTCTAAATACAAATATTGTCATGATTTTCCTGCTTAAAACTCTTCTCAAGAGTCTCTTATACTCACCAAGATAAAAGTCTACATTTATTAAATTCTCATATTGTTGCAGGGGAAAGTCCTACCACAGAGCCAAGGCAGCCACAGTGGTCTTTTCTCACTGGTTCTTGTGATCATGCCAGAAGATTTCAGACATGTTTTTCAGAGTAGCAATGGAGAGAGTGTGTCCTCTGAGAGAGGAGAAGGAAAATGACCCTTACCAAGTCAGAGGTTTCTAAGGATTATTGGATCCCATTGTCCTTAATCGATTTCTTATATTCCCTTAATCTGTTTATTACCCTTTGAATAACCCTCAGAAAACTTTTTTTGTTAGGGTCTAGGATGTCCTGGTCACAAGGAGTGGTTGTAACATAGTTGTAACATTGGAGTGGTTGTAACATAGTTTTGGCGATAAGGAAGGGTCATAGACACCCAGTAGTTTTTCTTAAGAAGACATAATTAATTATCATTGGGAAAGATTTTGACATGCCAGGTCCACCTCTTTCAGGTACTTGTGTATCTGATAAGGATCCTTGTGGTTTTCAGTCACCCTTCATTGTCTTCTTGCTGCTCCTGTCTTTCCCTACATGGATAACTAGCTACCTAACAATACTACTGTTTATGACATGGTTACTCCTTCTCTTTTAACCATTTCTCCTACTAATCCTATTTCTCTCCATTTGCCCAGAACTCGGAACAAACCACACTATCTTGGTCCTCCATAGCATGTATGAAGTCATGAAATTTTTCATTTATCCTTTCTTCTAGAGTTGGTTTGCTGATCTCTATATCCCCAATGCCAAGCACAGTTCTCAGTACCCAATATAAGTTCTTGTTGCATGAATAGATGAATAATGGATAACAATAACATGTATTTGTACCTATTAATAATATGCAGTGTAATATAGTATAAAAATAGGTTCTGGAAACAGAATCTCTGGGTTGCTCTCTGGCTTTGCTACTTATTGTATGACCTCAAACAATTTACCTAAATATGTCTGTGCTTAAGGTCCCTAATCTTTAAAATGGTTCTATTAAAACACCCTATTCCCTAAGATTTTTGTGAGGACTAAATGAGAAAATACATATAAAGTTGTCCAAAAAGTACCTGGCACAGAACAAGTCCTGAAAAAGTATTAGCTATCATTTTTTTCATGTTTCAAGAATTATTTCCCAATTCTTAGTGAAATCATCCTTTTACTCATTTAAAAATTTATTTCTCTCCTCTCAGTTATCATCTTGAAGGAGTCCTATTTGTTTTAGTCTAAATGTAACAGATGCCTTTCCTTTCCCTCTCTCATTTTAGAAGTTCTTCTCTCTGGATCTTCCCTAGCTCTGACATTGCTAAGTGTGAGGACCAGAATTTTAAACAATATTTTTGGTGAGAATATAGATGCAAATGAAAAATAAGTTTAGTTTCTACAGAGTTTCCTGATAATAAACATCATTTTTCTTGCCCTGGTAACCACATCAACACTTTGAGACAATATCTTTAGGGAATAGCCTACCAGAATTTTGAGATCATAATAACTTTCTACAGGCATAATTGATAGCTCTAACTCCACATCCCAAAACTTGTGCTTGAGTAAGAGCTTTGCTGACAACAGAAGGATTTTTTTGTTATTTATTGTAAAGAAAATTAATAAATGGTTAGCCTTGGGGCAGACTTAGACCAATATACTATTATTTCTCACTTGGTTGATTCTTAAAATGATTTGTTAGGGCCAACAATTTAAGTTCTATAAGATGAGGGAAATGGGAATTTTATATAAATTTGTATATGAAATTTTTACGGTTTTATAAGATTTGTAAGACTTGAATTCTTATTTTACTTTGGCTATTCCAGAGTATAAATTATAATTTCTGAGTTTGAAAAGAATAGTTTCCTAAATAAATGCTGCACTTTGTCCATAGTTTTGTAGTAATATTTTAAATGAAAAGTTTGAAGGGACGGTTTAACTTTTTCTAAAATAAATCAGATAATCAGAATTTTAGATGTACAAAAGATGTCAGAAGTTATATATTCCAATGTATACATATATGGAAACTGGTAGGCAAGTGTCAAAACAAAACTGCTAAATGAATTGTTTTGCGCTTCCTGCACTAGGCCCCAGCAGACAGATCAAATGAGAATGGAGGGCTGGGGTTGTGGCTCAGTGGTAGCTCACTTGCCTAGCACGTGTGAGGCACTGGGTTTGATTCTCAGCACCACATAAAAAATAAAGATATTGTGTCAATCCACAGCTAAAAATACGTTTTTTAAAAAAATGAGAATGGAGTGATTTGTGCTCAGTGTCACATAATCAAATTGAACTTTGAAACAGACCAGTTTAAACAACAAAACATCAGGAGATTCCAGTCAACCTGACTTGGCATAATAAGAAAGTCTTCTCTGTTTTAACCCTATAAATCACTGGAATACCAGTCTGCTTGTTGTTTCCTGTTTCTACTTTCTTCAGCCTTTTTCTGCCTACAAAGCCAACCTCTTTTACTCAACTCATGGTAATACTGATTCTGTTTCATAGAATGAAAGTGTTGCTGGATCCTAGAATTTCAAATAGAAGCCAATTAGATCCTTAAAATTACATGTGTCATAATTTTATCTTTTGGCAGAACTTATATGTGCTGGCTCTCAGTTTATTGTTTTGTTATTACATGATAACTAATGGAAACAGTTGATAACAACAGAAAAACATTCATTTATAATTAGAAAACAGCAAAGAAGAATTGATATGGAAAGGAGATTGCTGAAGCATGGGTTAAAAAGACTAGAATGGTGTAATTACATAACAGGATTTTATAACGAGGGGCATAGGGTTATATCATGTTCAGAACTCCAAAGTCACAGGTAAATTCAGTGGAAATAAAACAATACTCAAACAACCTTGAAAGTTTTAGTGAATTGGGTCTTTTATTTGGGAGAACAAATGTTTCTGCACAGAGACAATACATAAAATTCACCTTAAAATTTCAGAAGGGGATTTGTTCTTTAAAGAATCTTGTAAAAATTTGCTATAAAGAGCAAACATCTTATAAAAATGTAGTCTGCTGATCATCCACATCAGAATCACAGGGGAATATTTTTAAAGAAGCAGTTTTTCTAGACTCAGAAATGCAAAATAAGAATTTCCTGAAGACAGAGCCTTGGATCTTCATTTTAACCACAACCCCCCGCAACCCCCACACAACTTCATTCTGTTGCAACATAATGTTTGAGGGTCATTAAATGAGTCTAAGAAACATTTTACAAACACTGATATCACATAGAGTGAAAATCCATTAAGAGTGCTGAGGAATTAACTTCTATTTAACTGAATTTCTAGTTTAATGTGTGCCAATGTAAAGTCTCTCTTTCCATATTACTTATAAATAAAATTTTTCTGAAAGTCTTTCCTACCTCAGAAAATTGGATTATACCTCCCACATATTTTTTGTTGCTTTGGGGATTCTGAATTGGGCCATACTATAGGACAGATCTTTAGCATTTTAAAAAATATATTATTTTTTAGTTTTAGTTGAACACAATACCTTTATTTTATTTATTTATTTTTATGTCGTGCTGAGGATCAAACCCAGGGCCTCACATGTGCTAGGCAAGCGCTCTACTACTGAACCACAACCCCAGCCCCTAATCTTTGACACTTGACTATTGTTCAGAAGATACGGAGATACAGAACTGAGTCTGTCTACCAATGCTGTAGAATCTATGTGAAAAATTTCATACTTAATTTTATTTAAACATTTCAAATTTAAAATGAAAAAAGATAATTTAGAATTTCCTGTGTGTTCTCAAAATGAACACAACCCTGACCCCAAGATTCTCATTTGTCTCCCTATCTCTCTTCCTCTTTTTAGCCCTTCCCCGAGCGTCACTTCTTTAAAACTAGAAGGTCTCATCTCCATGTTAAAACATCTCTATCTACTTCTGGGGCTTGTTTCTTATTGACTTAAGTTTAAAAAAAAATCATTTCATTGAAAGTCTATATGAGGGCTGGAGTTGTGATTCAATGGTAGAGTGTGCCTAGCATGTGTAAGTCCCTGAGTTTGATCCTCAGCACTCCTCCCAATCCTGCAAAAACCCCCCAAAACCAAAAAGTTCACATGAGTTGACTTTGTATTTGCAATACTTTGCCTTATCATGTTGGCTTAAAGTTGGGGAATGGCTGTTTGTGAAAGCCCTAATATCCAACTGGGCACAGTTGCACACAGCTAGTAATCCCAGCTACTTGAAGGCTGAGAAAGGAGGATTGCAAATTCAAGGCCAACCTGGGCAACACAACAAAGCAAGATTCTGTCTAAAAAATAAATATAATAATAATTTTTAAAAAATAAGAAAAGAATGATATCAACTGAAAATAAAAATTAAAAATAAAAAAATTAAAAGTCCTGATACCAGATATTGATAGGAAGGTCTTTAGCTGCAACTTTACTATATAGAAACAAGTAAAGCAGAAAGGAAGGATATAATCTGACAGAATCTCCTTGGGATTATGTACAACTATAGAAAAATATTGTTTGCATATTTATTGTATAATATTTCAATGCACTAGAATCATGATTAGCTTTATTGGAGCAACAAATTGTTTTAATCATCAGTTAGCATAATTGACAATTATAGACCTTGGCTTTTTGATACGCTTAGTATACCAGTTAAAAATTAGAATTGTTGCTTTAACAATTAAATTTTTAAATTACTGTAATATAAAACTAACATTTTGTTGTTATAGTTCTGAGCTTAATACATGAAAATATTTTTGTAACCACCATAGCAATTAGTATATGAGACAGTTCAGTCACCCTAAAAAATTCCCTTACAGTGCATCTTTTTAGGCAAAGGCTCTTCCCACCACTAACCAAACCCTGGAAGCCACTGATCTCTTTTCTGTCTATAGTTGTGCCTTTTCCAAAATGTCACATAAATAAATTCATACAAATTATATAACCTTTTGAAATTGGCTTCTCTCACTTAGAATAATGTCTTTGAGATTCATCCATGCTGTTTCACAGGTCAATGGTTCAAATCTTTTAATTGTTATATCACCATTTGTTTCTCCATTCTGTTTATTTCTTCAAAGAATGTTAGTTTGTTAATTATGTATAAATCTATAATGGACATTCATGTACAAGTTTTTATATAGACATATTTCTATTTATCTTGGTTTTATACCAAGGAGTATACTGCTAGGTAAAGTAATACATTGTTATACTTTTTGAGAAATTGTCATACTGTTTTTCAAAGTAGTTATAAGCTTTTGTATCCCTGCCTCCAGTATATGAGAGCTCCAAATTCTTTATATTCTCACCAATATTTGTAAAAGTTTTTATGTAAATAGAAGTTTTTCTTCCTCTAAGGTAAATATTTAGCTTAAGAGTTCTGCATCATTTGGTAATTGTGTGTTTAAGTTTACAAGAAATTGCTTTCCAGAGTGGCTATACCATTTTGCACCCACACCAGCAATATAGGAGTTTTTCAGTTGCTCTGCATCCTCACAGCACTAAATATGTTTGAAGACTTTGTTTTCCATTTTGGTAAGCCTGTAGTGATATCACATTTAGGGTTTAATTCAAATTTCCCTAATGCCTAATTACATTGAACAGCACTATTATGTGTTTATTTGACAACCATATAGATTATTTAGTGAAATGTCTGTTAAAATCATCTGCACAATATTAGTTTATTTTCTTATCACTGAATTATGAGAGGTCTTTATGCATTTCAGATATAAAAGTCCTGTTGGATCTGACATTTCTACATACTTTCTCCCAGGCATGGGGTTGTCTTTTTAATTTCTAGAAGGTGTCTTTGTGTAGAGAAAAAAGTTAATTTGAAGAAATTCTAATTTATTGATTTATAATGGATCATGCTATTGCTATTATATTTGAAAACTCTACCTAACCCAAGTCATATTTTTCTATAGTTTCTTTTAAAATTTTGAGAATTTTCTGTTTGACACTTACATCTATGACCTATTTTTTTCAGTTAATTTTTATATAATATGTATGACATAACTTGAGATTCATTTTTTTGCACATGGATTTTCAGTTTTTCCAACACCATTTGTTGGCAAAGCTATTTTTTCTCCATTGAGTTGCTTTTGCTCCTTTGCCAGAAATCAATTGAGACAAAATGGTGCGTAAGGAGCTACAAAGTCTCTCTTCCCAGCAAAACATTCATATTCATTGAAAATTATTTTTGAAAGTAACCACCATTTAAAAATCTATGCAAATAATTTTAAGGACATACAGTAAGAAAAAAAATGTGAAGCATATCTACTGAATCTTGGTAAGGATAGTGGGATTCCAAAACAAGTGAAATTTATCTTAGAAGTAAAGATGATTTGACATGTGAAAATTAATCATTTTAAAATGTATTAAAAGAATAAAGGGCAAAACCCAGATGATGACCTCAAAAGATATTGAGAAAGCATTTATGAAGTCCAATACAGGTTAATACATATATTTTATTTAGTTCCTTGAGCTTCTTGGTTGCCCAAATTGGTTGCCATCAATTGAGGGAATTGTGAGACTTTAAATATTTTCTACACCTCCTTTCTTTCCTCTGTTCCCATAATATGTATATTGATATATATAATGTTTTTTTGCATTTCTCTAAGGTTCTGTTCATTTTTCTTCAGCCTTTTAATCTCAACTGATCTGTTTTCAGGTTCACTGATTGTTTCTTATACAAGCACAAATTTACTGTTGAGTCCCTCTGGTGAATTTTTCATTTCAGTTACTGTAATTGTCAATTCCATAATTTCTATTTGGTTCATTTTTATAATTTGTATGTTTATTAATAATATTTCTTTGATCAGTTACCCTTCTTATGTAGTTCCTTAAATGATGTGCTTTAGTTTTTTAAAAAACATATTTAAAGATG
This sequence comes from Marmota monax, assembly GCF_021218885.2. NCBI lineage: Eukaryota > Metazoa > Chordata > Mammalia > Rodentia > Sciuridae > Marmota > Marmota monax. Next base: position 12,241,970 of record NW_026694552.1, on the reverse strand, counting down.
ATTTAACATTGTTGCCTATTATGTACCATATTTGGGTGTTCTCATAGACAGTTTATACACATTATGATATTTCTCCTGTGTATGGGCCTTATTCCCTATTCTTTACATGTCTCATGATTTTTTTTGCTGAAAATTGTATATGTTGAATAATATAATATAGGAATTGTATATATCACATCCCTTCTTCCCAGAATTTGTTGATTTTGATGCTTGTTTATTCTTTGTTGTTTAGGACTTTCCTCAATTAGCTCTGTGAACTCTGTGTTTTTGTCTTGTGTGAGTATTGAAATCTCTGCTTAGTTACCTTCATGGTTTTCAGGTGATTGGACAGATATTTTTTTAAATGGTTTGGAACTAATCTCTCTCACACTCTTGCAGAGTGAATCTATGAGTGTTTGGGGGCACCTTACCCTTTTGTCTTGGTTTTCTTTTCCTACTTGTGAAGATCCTCAAGGTCAGCAAGAGGTGAGAAATTATGATCTTTTCAGGTTTTCCTTGGACATGTACATATTTGTATGGTCTTTTAGAGACCCAAGAATATTTTGTAACTTTTCAAAGTCCCCTATGGTCATGTCATTTCCCATGGTTTCCTTTAATATTTTTTCATCTGCTCATTTGCTTTACTATCATTACATCAGTCAGCTATGATGTTAACAATTACCTGATTTTATTCAATGTTTGTCCCCTGGAAAAGGACTGTTTCTACTGAGAAATCTTTGAATTACATAAGACAAATACAACTCCTGTGAGTGGAGTTCTAGGGAGTTGCCCACATAAGTAAAATAATGACAGTTCTCTGAGAATGGGGCCTGTTAGAGAGCTCCAAACACACTATTCCTTCTCCAGTGATTTCTAGGTTGCTTATTTTCATAGCTACCATGATTACAAAGCTAACACAAGTTTTTTTCATCTGGTATCCATGATTTTTGTTTGTCTGATTATATATATATATATATATATATATATATATATATATATATATATATACACACACACACACACATATACATACACACATGTATGTATCATATAACATATGTAAAATGTATGATATATATATCATATGTATACACACACAAAATTCCATATGTCCTTTAAGAAGTAAATAGAATGGAGAAGCAATAGAATAAATAGAAATGAAAATAAACAGAATACTATTACACAGAACTGGGCAAAAGTGTATTCAAAGGTGTATGTTAAAATGGCACAAAATTCACTCTTCTTACCAAGGTCTACCTTTTTCCTCAAACTGATGCAAACCTTTAATTTTCAGTGCTCTGTAAAAGTTAATTTTGACCATTTTTGCCTGTGTCCTTCATTATCTTTAATGGAGGAACAATTTTTCAAACGTCTTTATTAAGGGAGCTTTTTATAAACAATCGAGCTACATGTTTCATCATGCCTTCATTTGGCTGTGCTTCTATCATAAGTTTAGTTTCTGAAGCTTTAGAGGTATTATTCAGATCTTTCCATTGTGTACCTCCCATGAACCAATCTGAGATCTTGTGTTGAAATATTAATGTACACACAATTTTGATGTGGGTCCAGCATTCATTAGCAACCTTGTGGGATTCCATTTTTAAGCTCATACTCCCTGGTCTTCCTCATGTTCTGCATCTCACAAAATCCTGTTTCATGATTATCACACTAAAAAGGAAGAAGCCCCCTGCCCCCCGCTTTGATACAAACTCTCTGCATCTGGTTCTTGGGGCAAGTGGAAGGGAAATAGGGAGAAAGTAAGCAACAGATTTTCCCTCTGTGCTCTTTGGACCATCATTCTTCTAGAAGGAGGATTTTCCTTCCTCAGAGTTTAAGGTAGTTGTGTGCCTGCTGATGTACCACTACTGTAGGATTGCAACACCAAGAATGGGGCTTGATTTCAGGCCAGTTCAGGAGGGGAAAAGTACAAAGGATCTATGCCACTCTCTATACTTTGGGCATCCTCCTTCCTGATTCAGACCAGAAGAGAGTGAGGGCTTCCATTGGACTTCTTTCTGTCTGCACTTGGTATAATTTCAGGATGTAGACTGCATTTGATCCAAGTTAGGACCTATAGAAGTAAAAAAAAAAAAAAAAAAAAAAAAACAAAAAAAAAAACTCGATGCTGGTTTGTTTGTTCTTTCAGTTCTGGTTTTCTTCCTAATGTTCTTGCTACATTAACTTTTCAGATGCCTCAGACAACTGATGTATTCAATATATCCATGGATTTCAGTTGCATTCATTGACTGGAGGCCGAGTGGAGTATAGTTACTCCATATCAGCAGGAAATAGAACTCTTCAATTTTTGAGACACTGAGAATCATATTGTATTCCTTTTATTATTAAATATATTAAACTTTAAATGCTTTCAACCTTCTCATAGAAAAATTGCTTGTGATGAACTTACAAGAAAGGTAGAAACAGCATCTTTAATAACAAATTGATTAAAAAATTCAAAACCTTCCAAAAATGAAAACCTCTTCAATAGAGGAGAATTGAGAACATTTTCAGAGATATTATTTTTTAATTCATAGATTAAAATATGGAATGAAACAGACTCTTCTTCTCTATTCTAAGTTACAAATAAGCCCATCCTAGATGAGAACATTGAGTTTTTCTGTGAGTTGAAGAACTGGCCAAAAATGTTTAACCTTAAATCTTCTCCCAAATAATCTTAGACATTCAAGAGACATAGGAAGACACCAGTGTAACTCTACAAGTAACTGTAATATTACTATTTAGAGTTTTACATAAAAGATTGTTATTTAAAACCTAAATTTCTCATTTGTATATCATAAATAGACATTATATTCTGGGGAGAAATTCAAATGAGCTTTCATGCAGTAAAGACATAATAACCCAAGTGCAAACAATGCTCAACTTTCTTACACAAGTTTATTTTCAACGAGTATCAAAATTGGTTGGTCTTATCTGAGGGTCAGAGATCTTTTTAAAAATCAGAAGAAATCTAGGTCCATCTGCCCAGAGAAATGCCCACACACATTTTTTTTCATCTAATATCCATGACTTTTGTTCATCTGATTATAAAAAATATATTTCATACAACCTGTAAAACATATGTAATCAGATGAACAAAATCATGAATATACATACATAATATTTTGCACATATTTTTAAAAGTTTTGCATATTCCCAAATTCTGGATTAAGAACTCTTTACCTAGAAATGAATGATGAATAAATGCATATTTTCAGCCCCCCTCTCCTGAGTCCAGACTTTTATTTTCAATTATCTATGAGAAACGTCACATATGTGTACTAGAGTCACTTCAAATTGAGCTGTCATCCTAAACTTGTCACATTCCTGTTTTCCTTTTCTAAGTTAATGAATTTACCATCCACCTGGTCACCAAAAGTAAAATCCTAGGAGTCATCTCAGAATCTTTCTCCTTCACACTTCACTTAAAATCAAAGCTGGCCCCATCCATTCTACCTTCTAAATAGTGCCTACACCTATTCCCTCACCTCCATCCTCACTGCTGAGAACTGAACTGAAGCCCTAGTTATGTTCTACTTCATTTGTTGTAGGGGGCTCTTAAGTTTGTGTCTATTCCATATTTGCCATTTCCTTCACACTGTTGCCATTTCTAAAATGTGAATTTTTAACATTGCACTCTTCTTCTGATGCCTAAAGCAGTGAATTGCAGAAAGAAAGTAAATTAAATAAAAATCAGCAGACTCCTGTCTGTCTGTCAAGTGAGATATCTGTGGAAACCCTGTATATCAAATAGAAAAAAATGGGATTAAAATTGGGCTGGGGTTGTGGCTCAGTGGTAGAGTGCTCACTTAGCACATGTGAGGCCCTGGTTCAATCCTCAGTACCACATAAAAATAAATAAATAAAATAAAGGTATTATGTCTAACTACAACTAAAAACTAAATTTAAAAAATTGGTATATAATGTTATTACCTAAACACACCCTGTGAAAAGTCTTACCATGCAATGGGAACCTGTTTCAGTTAGTACTTGACAGACTCATTCTAGACTTCTTAGGTATAATTTTTATCAGCAAGGTTGAATTTTCTATAACAGCCAGAGATTCTAATAAACAGGCAAGTTTGCAGAACACTTGGGGTTGAGGAAGGCATCAAGTCCAAATGATTTTAAGTAATAAAAAAGGACATTACAAGTTGACCCCAATTAATTTTTCTAACTTACATTTTTCATGTAGCATATGTTCCAACCACATCAATACACTCATCATTCCTTTAATTTGCTACACCCATTTTTTTGTCAATATGTCTTTGCACATCAAATTTCCTTTTCCTAGAATGCTTTTCCTTACCTTATCCACCTGTTGTCTGTTTCCTTGAAGAACCACAGCAAAAGTCAGCTGTTCTGTGAAATGTTTTGTGACTTCTCATTCTAGGACTTATTTAGCACAATATACATCTTAGTCTCTGCCAATAACTTGATGACAAGCATTGTATCTTATCTCTCTTTGTATCCTCTTTAACACAAAATGCAATATCCCGTACATAACAACCACTCAATAAATGTGTTAAATATTGAATGAGAGAATTCATGAATTCATGAATAAATAAATGAATAAATTCATGAATAAGTGAACAACCAAGTTCAGCAAATATCATATTTTCAAAAGAGTATAATTATTTGCATAAAGGAAGAAATTGAGCTTACATTAATTTGTATTTTATAACACTTTGCTATACACAATATGATGAAGGTATGGGTATAAGTCAATATTAATGTATAATCCAGGCACAGTTAGTTAACATTTGAAGTATCAGAGATCCACATTCCTGTGATGGGTAGTTATTATTCCAACAATATGCTTCAAATTCTTCAAATTTTTGGTTCTTTTTTTTTCATGATCTGTGATTGTTTTTAATTATCTTAAATCTTATGGTAACATCTTTTACAAATTTATACTGATGGGTATATCTCTTTTACCTTAATCTTTCCATCTAATAAGTTGGCAAAAAGCACCACTACCAACCATCAAGATGTTCCATAGTATTGTTTCTGAATAGTTGTTTAAAAACAATCCTGAATGATAATTTAGTCTTACAAAATAAAGAATTAAAAAGTAAAGTCTAACTTGTTATTGTATTATGCTGACTTAAAAGCATCTGAACTTATAGATCAATGATAAAATGTGAGAAGTGTTAAATATTCTTTATTTAATATCATATATAAACCACACTAAAATCCCTTTCCATAAGGAAAGAACAGCATTTTAGATACAGGGAATTCTAATTAAATTGGCATGGTCAACAAAAATATATAGTAGACACTGCTTCCTTATCTTCAACCACTGCCTTTAATAGGCTAGTGAACACAAATTGAAACAAATGTGAATCATGCTTGGTTCTGAGTGAAAGGATTTCCCCCATATTTAAACATATTCACATAATAAGTTCTATAAACCTAAATATAAAACCAGTTTTCAGATGTCATTCACCATTTTTGTGAAATATTGAACATTACTAATTAAGTCCAACCATAACTTTAAAAAGTGGAAACAGTGATAGAATTTACTGAAGTGGGAATATAACCAAAATATTAATTTAACTACAAGTCAGTTTTACTTACATCAGGATTGTCCAACAGAAATAATTTTATCAGTCATTCATGATCTGATTTCTGGTGTATCACATCAATTAAATTATGGTGCACATAAAAAAGCCAAGAGACATTTCTGTTTGGTAATAAATAAGGCAGTAGCTATTACTCATTAGTGGCTTTTTTTTTTTTGAGGTAAGCTATTAGGTCTGCCCTTTCTCCTTTCTTCTTAATGCCAGCAAAGATCATTTTTGTTCCAGAGATGTACTTTTTTGGGATTCTCCAAATACTCCATCAGTGTATCCACTCCCCAGGTGCTGCCTTTGTTCTTGTTGGCATCTGTATAAGAGAATCCAGCAGCCTGTCTTCCGCCCAAACACTCCGTGGAAATTTGGCCCAGTCTTGTGCTTGTCTCCCTTTTCCATGGTGTGGCACTGGGCACACTTCTGAACAAAAATCTTCTTGCCTTTCTCAACATCACCCATTTTTTTTTCAGCTGTAGTTGGACTCTACATCTTTATTTATTTTTATGTGGTGCTGAGGATCGAACACATTGCCTCACACATGTGAGGTGGGCGCTGTACCACTAAGCCACAAACCCAGCCCCAACATCACCCATTTTTAATTTGTTCTTTCATCAGTAGTGCAAAGAAGGTTCCCAATCAGAAGCTGGATGTCCCACTTTGTAGCTCAAGGACATGCCAGTCTGCGCCTATGAAAATTTTTGGTTCTAAACATACAGAATAGAGGTTTTAAATTAGAGTAAGAAACAATACTTCACTTGTAAATTTAGAATAGTTCAAATTTTATGGTCGGCTAGAAAGTTGTACAGGAAACTTCACCCTTGTATACAGGGATCTGGTAAGCTCAGCCAACTAACAGCTTCAAAGAAACTCTCAGATTCAAGACACTGTTGGGACTGATGCCAACCTTCCACCCCCAGCCTCCATTCTTAATATGGGAATCTGCTGTCTGTTGTAATTATAAGAGTTGCTGATCTTGCCATCAGAATGTTGGTGCACCCATTTCCGAATGAAATGTTCACGCAAAGTGCCAAGGATAGATGATGAATTCAAAGAACATAGAAGAACAGGTTGTATGACATTTTTTGCCTGATCGTTAATGTTTTAAATGTGGCAGAATGCAGCCGGAGACTTGCTTTCGTTGTAATATACCATCTGGTATATATACAAGCAGAATGCATATAGTTCCTACCTATATTTTCCTTCCACAACTTTTTATTTTAAAAAGTTTCAAACCTACTCAAAATGTAATGAACTACCATGTACCCGTTACCTAGAGCTACTAATTATTAACATAAAAAGACACATACAAAAAAAGTAAATGGTCTTTCTTCTCTTACTATATGTATTTAGTGCTTATTTTTAAAATTTTTTTTTTAGAATTTAATTAGTTATACGTGACAGTAGAATGCACTTTGATACATGATATATAATGGAGTATAATTTCTCATTCTTTTGGTTGTACATGATGTAGAATCACACCAGTCATATAGTTATATATGTACATAGGGTAATAATGTCTGATTCATTCTACTATCCTTCCTACCCTAATCCCCCTCCCCTCCCTTCACTCCCCTCTGTCTAATCTTAAGTAGCTCTATTTTTCCCTAGTCCCCCTACCCACCCCCCACCCCATTGTGAATTAGCATCTGCATATCAGAGAAAACATTAGACCTTTGGTTTTTTAAGATGGGCTTATTTCGCTTAGCATGATGTTCTTCAGCACCATCCATTTACCAGAAAATGCCATAAATTCATTCTTCTTTAAGGCTGAGTATAACTAGTATATTTCATTACAATACACTCCTATATTCTTTACCATAAATGTTGTAGGAAAAAGATATCCTCATACATCTAAGCAATATACTTAACACATTCAAAAACTTTAACAATGATGTGATACAATTATCTAATATACACTCCATTACCCATATTTTCTTCAATTGTCCCATTAATGTTATTTATAGATCTTCACTTCCTGATCCAGAGTCCAATTAAAGACCTCAAATTACACGTCTTTCTCATACCTGTTCGGCCTCTTTAATCTAGAATAGCTCTCTTGCCATTCTCTCTTTTTATTTGTTTTTCATGAAACTTGACATTTTTGAGAAAGCTAGGCCAGCTGTTTTGTGTAATGGCTATAAATTTGGGCAAGTCTGATTGATCTTTATAATTGGATTTAGGTTAAACATCTGTGACAAAAATGTCACATAGACTATGTTTTATTTGGTTAATGTGGTACTTAACAGATTTCTATTGTAAAAGGCAACTTTCTCCTTTGTAATTAGTAAATTGTATGTCAATCAATACTTTTAGACTATGTGAATGTCTTGTTTCTAAACCTTTGTCCATTGATGATTTTTTATATCCTTGGTTGAATTAATTATTATTATGGTATTTGTAAAATGCTGTTTTTCCAATTCCATCAGTTTTTTTTCATTAGATAGAATTTTCTATAAAGAACTTCATACACACCTTTTTAATATTACCATGTACTCATGGGTTATGTTTTATTCAATGTGCTTTAACCCACTGCTATTATTATTATTATTATTATTCTGGTGATTGAACCCAGGACCCTGTGCATGCAAGGCAAGCACTCTACCAACTGAGCTATCTCCACAGCATGCTATTATTATTATTTTTTTAAAGAGAGAGAGAGAATTTTAATATTTATTTTTTAGTTATTGGCAGACACCACATCTTTGTTTGTATGTGGTGCTGAGGATCGAACCCAGGCGGCACGCATGCCAGGCGAGCAAGCTACCGCTTGAGCCACATCCCCAGCCCTCATTATTATTTTTAATAATCAATTTTTTAAATGATCAAGTGGGTTCTTCCTCAAGCTGGTTCTCATGGTTTTTGACATATCTTTTTCAACATTCAAGTAGTTTCTTGCATTCTAACTCAATATGATACTCCTAGCTAATCTTACACTTTCCCTCTCCAGACCTGAAATCAGCCATTTCTCTAAGGACTCATGGTTCTTTCCAGTGAAGAAAACATTTAGGGACCAAGACCTGTAACTAGATGTTCTTATTGTTCCTGGGATGTCACTGCTTCTAGGACATTTCATTGGGCAAAGCTTTGAATTCCTGAGTTCACACTGATAACTGTAATTCTAATCTAATGCCAGAGGTGGTTCTTTGCCCTTTCCATATTTGTCTTTTCCTGTTCCTTTTGAAACTTGATTCCACGTATATTTTTTACCAATTTACCAATATATTTACTCATTTTCTCAGTTTTATAGTTCACACAAAATGATTTCATAATTACTACTGAATACTATAATAACAAAACTACTAAGTAAAGTTGTTGATGTCTATGTAGTTCTTTGTGTCTTTATATATCTTAGGGAGGATTACAGTTATAATAATATGTTCAAGTGTTACTTGGATTAATTCTATGTGTTTTGTGGTTTGGTTATGAATATGATTAGTAATTAACTATATATTTGCCCTAATATTCAATTTTAGCTTTCTTTACTCTTGCTAATTAAATGTTACCTTTTTGAGTATGTAAAATAGTATGGTTTATAAAGCAAAATTATATACAAACATGATACTCTTAAAAGTCTCACTGTCTTCTCTACTACTCTTACTCCATCACCACCTACCTGCTGTAGATGTTAATTTAATTAATTTCTAGTTTATCTTTCCTGTGTCTCCTTTAGCAAAAATAAGAACACATATAGACACACACATACTTTTCGTTTTTGCTTACACAAAATGTAACATATTATTTCATAATCTTTTGCAACTTGTTTTTTTCACTTAATATTCTGAAAATTACCCAATGTTTACCAATTGATATTTTCCTTATTCTTCATGGTTTATGTGTAGCAGATGTTATTTAAATATTCTGCCAAAATGCGGACAATTAGGTAGTTTCCAATATGTTGTGATTGTAAATAATGCCACCATGAGTAAAATGTGCATATGACTTTCCCTTCCAAATTAGTCAAGAATTGCCTGGAGGTAGGATTGTTAATTTAAAGGGTAAATGCATATTTAAAATTTTGTTAGACATTGATGACTTTTCCACCCTAGAGTTTGTACTGTTTTGCATTCCCATTGGCAATGCACGAGGGCAAAATATTTATCCACAAATTCCAACAAGCATACTATGAAGTTTTTGAATTTTTGCCAAACTGAGATGTGAAAAATGGTATTCAGTAGAGTTCCGATTTACATTTCACTTGTTATAAGTGGAGTTTAGCAATTCTTTTTTTATATTTAAGGCTATCTGGGATATCATTTTAAGAATTGTTTGTTCATGCCTTTTGTACTGTTTTTATTTTTTTTGTGGTTTTTCTCAATTTTATATTATGAGACCAGCCCTTTATCTGTGATCTCACTTTTTAATTGTCCAAGACAATAAAATTTAAAAAGTATTAGGAGTTGATTAAATTTATTAGGCTAATGCTCAGCAACTTATACTGATCCTAGGGTACTGTGACTTGAGTCTTGCATGACTTAAATAAGAGGAAGTAAGTTCAAGTGGATTTACTAACATAACTTTCAATTAAGTCTTCAGTTGCTTGTCTGAAACTCCTAGGGACATGTGTTTCTCACAGTTAAGACCTTTTTGAATTTTAGAAAGGTAATAGGTGCACATGCTATGTAATATAATGTAATGACATCCATCATCCATGGAACAGTACCACATAATCAAATACATAAATATTTCTGGAGCAGAACTTGTGAATATGCCTGATGGGATAAATAAAAACCATTAAGTACCTTTATAACAGCTCAGGTCAGATTTTTTGGTCATATTAGTTTCAATAGTATCAGATTTTGCCACTAAATGCTTTAAGACTACACTTTTTAGTTTTCAGAGACCCCCCACCCCCCTGCCCCGCCGATTTTGGAATTGTGAATAACAGACTATCAACCTGTAATTCATTAAATCTGGGTATTATTCAATAAAGCTTTAAGAGAATCATAAAAAATTCAAGGAAAATTTCCATTAAAAATCATAAGAACAAACTGCTTATACTAGATCAACTATACTGAGTAACTACCTTAAACTTTATCAACTCTACCTAATTGATATGAATAGGAATTCAGTTGAGTGGTTGCTTAGAATTCTGAAATTGCATGAAATAATTTATTTTTTCCTTTTGGGAAATAATTAATGTGAGTTTTTAAAAGATACATAAGTAACTCTTTTTATCTGAAATTGCATATTTATTTGGTTACTTGTATATGATTATTGTCACTTTAGAGCCATTTCATTTGCTACTATACCCTTAGTGTGTGACACAATGTCTGATTAGCTGTAGGTGCTTCATAATTATTTTTGAATTAACCAATAAATGAGAAAAGAGCATAAAAAGAAGATACAGCAAAGGAAACAAATACAATTTTTACCCATCTTCAGTAAAAGTATAGGTTTAAAACAATAATTCAGAGTGGTGATAATTTACCTCTTACTCTATCCCAACTTAGGTTTATCTAGAAATCAATTCCCATGTATCTGGAGTGAATGACTACTCATGCAAACAGAAGAATCAGTTTTACTTGAAAAGGTGCAAATTAGTTACCTCAAGATGCCATTACTTTATGTCCTCTTCATTCCCCAATTATCAGCCTAAATATGATCCTAAAAGTGGGTCATGTGAGAAAAATTAAAATATGCAATTCCTATCTATTTTGATTCTATCTTCAATTTGCTGAACTACCTTTGTCTAGTAATACACTTTTTCCTTTCTTAAATATAGGCTTTATTATTCAGATAATAAAATAATAAATGTTCACGATAGACCTTTTAGAAAGATGCTAGATCATTTGAGAAGTAAGGAAAAATAGGAAGAAAAAAATAATCCCCAGATTTACCCCTCAAAGGTAATTCATAGTGTTATATTTTCTTCTAGTCATTCTTCTAAGGTATATTTTTAAATATACCAGATAGACAGTTTAAAATACTTTCTAACACCTTATATGATAAAGATTTTCTGTGTTTTTATAGAATTTTAATTAACATTTAAGAGGCATAATATTCCATAACAGACATCAACATTTTCTGAACTTTTACCCTATCATTAGATATTTCAATTGTTTGTGGTGTTCAGATATGACACTTTAAAGAACTAATTGTAAATATTTTTTTCTGTATTTGACAATTTTTGATTAGGATAGTCTCTCAGGTGTTGGTCAAATAGAATTGAAAACATAAAGGCAAGGTAGACATTCTTAACCTTTAAGCCTTCTAACAAATCTAGATATCTAAAGATATCTAGCCAATGATACCATTTTAAATCCACACAAGAACTTCATGACATGAACCTTGAAATATCCAACAGTAACTCCGTCACTCACTTGCAGTATATGGCTTTTGTTCTGAACCACTAATTGCACTCTGACTTTGAAATTGAGGCTGTTTTTGTCAAAGCAATTAATTCACAAATTGCCAGAGATGTCTTCATCGTTTTCTTTGGGTTATGTTCAATTTACCTCTTAACTCACTGATACGGCTATTGCATTATGTCTTAAAACAGCTATATTTCGCTTCTTGCTGCCTTAATCCTAGAATCCTATTAGAATTCCTTTGGGGGGTTCTGAAAACCCAGCAGCGTCATGGCTTACTGTTGCACATTTGCCATCTAGTGGCTAAAGTTGGAAATTGCAGACTCACGCCCTTTCTCCAATTGGTGGAGGACATTTGGAGCCTTTTTTTCCCGAAGGTGGAACGTAAAACCTGTCAGTAATACTCAGTAGGAATGGGTAAATTTGCTTCACGGAATGTATCCATGTTCATTTAGGAGAAAAATCTGCCCAAATGGGAGGTAGAGCTCAGAGAAAACTATACAAAGCTTTTCTCCAACCATTTTACTCTATCATCCCTATCTCCCAAATACACACTGCTCTCTATGAATTAGATTCAAAGGAAAATTAAGGTCAACATTGGACTGCAAAACAAATCATCAAGGGCACCAAGGTGTTATATGTGGAAGGAGGGAAGCTGTCTTAGTCTGTGTTGCTGTAACAGAAAACCTGAGACAAGGTAGGCTACAAACAAAGAGCAGAAATAAATTTTCTCACAGTTCTGGAGGCTGAGAAGTCCAAGATCAAGGTATCAGCAGACTTGGTTGTCTGGTGAAGTCTGCTTTCTCCTTCCAAGATGGCATCTTGTTGCTGCACCCTTGAAGGGAAGGAGTGTTGTGTCCTCATGTGGCAGAAGGTAGCAGGGCAAGCTAATCAATGCTGAATGAAGCCTCGTTTATAATGGCTTTAATCTCATTCTACAGGGATGGACCCTCATGGCCTAATTTACTTCTTCAAAGCCCCACCTTTTAATATCATTACACTGGCAATGCCTGAATTTTGGAAAAGACATATTCAAATCATAGCAGGATGTTACACGTCAGTTACTTTACAGTAGACGTGTTTATTGGATGATTGTTTTAATATGAATCCCAGATGTTTTACTTACCTTTTCATAAAGTTTCTTCTTTTTTCCCTCCTGAAAGTCTGAATTCATTTTTTACAAATTAGAAAAGCACAGTTGCCCATATTTACTGTTCCTTAGAATTAGATAAATTTGATAACTTTCCATCTGCTATTTTTTTAAACAAATTATCCCAACCTACTCAAATGACACATAATTTTGGAAAATGTGAACCATGAAAATTACACAAGAAATTTTCTCTAAATACATACAATGGACATGCTCATATTTTTGGAGGTTAGGAAATATAGGGATGGAGTATGTGGTGGCAGATGAACATTGTTACAAAAATAAATTATGAAAAATGTTAAGAGCTAAACTGATGTTCAAATTCATCAGAAATTTTATTTTGCCTTCAGACTTGCAGACCTAAGGGAGAATGAAGAGTATATTAAAAAGTGAGTGAAGCTAGGAGTAGTGAAATACTTTCAATAACTGCACATTTATTTTATATATATATATTTGGTACTGGGGATTGAACTCATGGGCACTTGACCACTGAGCCACATCTCCAGCCCTATTTTGTATTTTATTTAGAGACAGGGTCTCACTGAGTTGCTCAGCACCTTGCTGTTGCTGAGGCTGGCTTTGAACTCGCAATCCTCCTGCCTCAGCCTCCCAAGCCACTGGGGTTACAGGCATGCACTACCATACTCAGCCTATCAACCAATATTGAGCTTGAACAATTTCTAGGTAGTCAATTGCACATCCATTTACAAAAATTTACAAACAATTAAAAGAAAACATACCATAAAATGAGATAAATGCAGAAGTCCTTCTACTCTACATCAAAAATTGTTATATATATTCCCAAATCATTTATCACTAGACATTTGATTATAAAGCTACTGAATGCACTTCAAAATAAAAACTTGAAACATATATGCCTTGACCCAATAAATCCATTGCTTAGAATGTACTCTTTTTTAAGAAAAATACATATAATTTAGTTGTAGATGAACATTTATTTATTAGTACTCTTTTTTAAGAAAAATACATATTATTTAGTTGTAGATGAACATTTATTTATTTATTATTTATATGTGGTACTAATATCAAACCCAGTGCCCCACACATGTTAGGCAAGCACTCTGCCACTGAGCCACAATCTGAGCCCAGAATCTACTCTTTGATTATATTGACCCAGTATGACAAGATATAATTCTCTTATATTTTGCAACATTGTTTAAAAATAGTGAAAGACTGTATGTAATCCATCCATATTGGTCAGGTTAAGCTAACTGAAAGGAAATGAAATTAAAATCAATCACTACAATGGAATAGTATGCATCCTTTAAAAAGGATGAAGCTGAGTTCTGTGTGCTGGCATAGAAAGTGGGTCATTATAATAAATGAAAAGCAAAGAAATTAATACAATATCAATTTTATCCACATTAAGTATGTACACACATACAAATATAAGTGTATGGTGTCAGACATTTGTTAAGATAATTTCCTATTGCTGGAGGTTGTATAAAAATGCAAGAAGTACAGCCAAAGCAAAGACCTATTGAGCAAGATTATGAAATTCTTAAAGATGTTCAAAGCCTGTTTTAACAAAGCTTGAACCTTAGTCCTTCTTCCATTTGAATTATGCTAAAAACAAGGAGGATTTCATCCTGTTTAACTTGTGGTGGAGTCACCCTAAAAGTGGTGGCAGGGGATTTCCCATAAAGGAGTGTCCCCAAATTTCCCTAGATGAGGTCAGTTGGGAAGCTCTAAATGCCAGAGTGATAGTCTAAAGCACTTATTAGGGGAACTTACAGAGTGCTGCAGCTTGTCTTCTTGACAGGTGGAAAAAACGATGTTCTACCTAGGTGCAGTTTGCCAACAGTGGGCTAGTGGATGGAGTTTACATGAGGGTTTCAGGAATTTGGGATCAGGGCTGAGGCCAGATTCTTTCATTGTTTTGGGCAACAACCTAAATAACTTTATCAGTGCCTGGGAATGTTTGGGGCCCTAGCTGGGACTCAGGCTTGCTTGGAAAAAACTGCAGTTGACTGGGTCATACAGCAGGTAAGAAACTCTATTTTTAGTTAGGAGACAGAAAGAAAGTTAGGGGGAACTGGAAGACCCTACAATGAGTAAGCGGAAATATCAACTATTTAACCTGCTTTTTATGAATGAACAAAATTACAAGTTAACCACATCTAAAAGCATAGCAGCATTTTGAGGGGATGATCTAGGGCCCAGGATCTGCTTTTACTATTCAAAATGAGACCAAAGTCCAAGGACAGGATTTATATCCAGCATTCTCTTATACTTTGGAGCTTCCTCTTCACTTACCTTGAGTGTCTGATTCCATTTTGTTGTTCAACTCACTACAATTCATATTCATTGAAGGAAATTGAGTGCATAACACTTACTGATTGCTTACTTAATTACATGCTTTTTACCAAGCACTCATTAATCTCCACAGCTATCCTCTGAGATAGGTACTAGCAAAATTCCCACTTTACAAAAGAGAAAACACACTTTGATGCCCTACCTCCTGATGACCACTCCAAGAAGTGGTCATTATAATAAATGAAAAGCAAGGCAATTAATACAATATCAATTGTATTATTATAATTATTCCCATCTGTACCAAATTCCCACTGATAAAGTTATCTATGACCTGGATTCTCTTGTCGTCTTTCCTACTTCTATTCAAATGTTTTGGTTCTGTTCATTATCTCAGGAGCATGTTCATTTTTCAACAGTGATATATTAATCTGCATCAAAGTATCTATACTTGATTGGAAGTTAACATGTCATCTTTATTTGATAATGTTTACTTATTTAACTGGGGTTTTCTGTAAACTAAGCATATATTTAGTTACTAATTAATTAACCAATTTGCATGATGGACACTAGACATATGTTGGAGCTTAAAGTTTTGTGGAGCATATAGACAAATCCAATTAGATGCATGCAACTTTAAATTATCATAAATGTGATGAAGATAAAAACAGGGAAATGAAAGAAGATATGAGTGGCTACGACAAAGAAAACTAGGGATGGCTTTATTAAAATGCTGATGTCAAATGCTGGACCTCACTACAAGCGGGGAGAAAGTTGGAGGCAATAAGTACTTGTAGGGCTGGGCTTGGTGGTGCACTCCTGTAATCCTTGTGACTTAGGAGGCTGTGGCAGAAGGATGGCAAGCTCAAAGCCAGCCTCAGCAACTTGGAGAGGCCCTAAGCAACTTAGTGTAGACCCTGTCTTGAAAAAAAAAAAAAGTACATGTAGGGAAAAAGACTCCTGGGATAATTTGGGGGTAAAACAAGATAAATGAAGGCAGTGGGGATGATAGAAGAAAATAAGAGACTATGTAGATGGCAAAAAGGAAGATGACTGCTTGGTTAACCATTGTGAGAGAAAAGTAAGAAAGACAAAGAATTCAGGTTTCCTATGGGGTGGATTAAAATGCTATTGTTTGTGTTACAGAAAAGGAGGAACATAATGGTAAATAAGAGTTAAAGTACTTTAATTTGGAGCATACTAAGTATTATGCATCTGCAGAGGGAACACTCAAGTGAGTATGTCCAATTGAGAGATGCATGCTTGTCTCTATAAATGAGGAAAGGCACGTAGGGTAGTGTTAAGCTTTGGGCATTATCAGTATACTGAAGGCATGAAAGTGGGTGAGATGGCTCAGAGAGACTAGGCAGAGTGAACAGAGGACTTAGAGGACTGTTGAAAGTGAAGGAGAGAATAGGAGACACATTATAGTTGGAAAGATTGTTTGATTCTAAAAATGGGAAGAGGAAAATACACAGATAATATTTTGGAACTAATAGCAGCCCCTTTATGAAATATATTTCTTCTATGTTCTTAGTGAGGAAGAATTCATATTTATCTAATCAAAGAGAAGGAAACAGATAGTGGAGTAGAAATTTGAGGAGAATAGAGGATACCCACTGTGTGAAGAATGTGGGACAGAGAGTTGATAAAGAAAGGAGATTCGTTCAGTACCATTATGGCTTAGTTTATGTTGCAGACTAAATCTGTATCCACAACAGATAGTAGTGTGAATTTTCTCTCACATCTAGCAATCAGAAAATAAGTCAGAGAATAGTATGTTAGACCAAGGTATGGCAACAGTAAATGGTTGTGCAAGTTGTTCATTGAACTACCCTAAAGAAAAACAATCACAATCACATTGTAGTCTAACTTTCATGAGACTTGAACAACTTTCATATGCACACCTGGTAGTTTTAGCAATATTGGCTTCTTGCCAGGTGAATAGAGTGAAAAGGGGAGTCAAGGATATTGTAAAGATAATAGAGTGATAGTGCATGGAAACTAACCTGGATAGGGAAGGAATTAATGGCAGGAGAGAGAACATAACAGGCTAAAAGTACTGTAAATAACTATAATTTGAAGAACAAGTGTAATAAACATTCCTAGAATATATCTGGTACATCTCAAGAGGGCAATTCCAATATTTCCCTCAAAGACCCTAATGCTATTCCTGACCCGTATTTATTTGTTATACCAATTATAACACAAAATGTCAAGCTGTTTGAGATCTCTGAAGGAAATTTGCTAGATACCAAGTAAATTCACAATACCTGATGAAATTATATATTCAAAGTGTAGCTTCTGAAGAAGATATTAAAAAGCAAACAATCAAGCTTAAAGTACATCTTAGCTTCTGAGTTTTGGCATAGAATATCTACATAATAGGAGAAAAACAATCTTGACCCTTCTCTTTTTGTTTTTATTTTTTCTGCTGAATGCTTAATTCACATAGTTTCACAAGTATAATAATTTCATTTTGCTTTGCCAAATCTTTCATTTCTCAAAGACATGTCTCAGACAAAATTTGAACTCTGAGAGGTACATGTCAAATTTAATATAAAAAATAAAACCCCAAAACTCTGAGTTGATACAAAAAAGTCAGGAAGACAAATATAAAGTTATCACTCAAAATGTATGATTGCATTATCATTTACCAGCCAGTAATTGGGAGCAATTATAGTACTGATCTATTGTGATTGATGAGATCATTTATGTTTTATAATTTATATTCTCAATGTTATGGTGAAAAGTTTTAACAAATCTTAGAAATATGTCATTTAATATTATTTTAAAAAATGTACACTCTATGATGTTTTAAATGTGTCTAAACCATCATTTTACTGTCTGTTCCATTTCTTCTATGTTTGTGCTACAAGCAAATAGAATGTCGATCAAAGATTTCATGGTCTATTCCTTCAGATTGAATGATTCTAGAGAACATAAGATCAGATTCTGATGCTCCTATCTTTATACAAACTATATGAATGATGTCTGTGGATTTTTCTTTCCCATTAATCCTAATTTAGAACCACAATAAAATAATAAATTGAAGAATAAACAATTTGGCATAAAATATTTATTTGAAGTCACAGAGCCCAGAAAAGACAAATTGGGACTTCTGTAAAGGAGAAATTAATTAAATTGTGTTTTGCATGTGTGTACAGACCAAAGATAAAAATTATTTTCATCCCCTTCATCTTTATCAGACTCTTGACAAATAACAGACAAATAACATGGAAAATTCTTTTTAAAAGGGTCAAATACTATTATTGGATTTGCTACTGAAGAGATAGTGAGACACAGCAAATAAACAATTTTTGGTATAATGATTGAGATCAATCTTATTTGATAATAGTCCTCAATGGGCTTCACAATAATAGGAATGTGTAAACAATGAAATTTCCTGCAACATAATAATATAATTATTCCCATCTGTACCAAATGAATCAAAATATCTGATTGGTGATGATAATAAATAATTATTTTAACAATTTCAGAAGGTGAATTTTCAATATGCTATTCATCAATTTATGCATGTGGGGGACGGAGATTAGCTTAGGATGGATTTGAAAGCAGGAAACCATAATCTTGAGTTTATCATTTTTGGGAGATTATATGGCATGACTCTTCCTCTCTGTGACCCTGCATTTTATGACTCTATAAAATTTTTATTGTGTATAATTAATTTTTAAAATTGAATAGTTTTCTAAAAGCAGCCTATTTTCCTTTTTAGTTTAGGATTGAGTGAGTAGACAGATAATTTTATCTAAATATTGCACTTAAATTGAAATTTCAAAGAAGCATGTGAATGTTTAGGTCATTGTCTATGAAGAAAAATTGTTCACCATGTATGACAAAAGCATTTTTTCCTTCCATGTGATCCTAGACTTTGTCTGCTTTGATTTAAATTGGCAGCCACAGAGAAATGTAACTGTGTTATCACCTTTAAGTGTACCCACACACACACACACACACCCCTTCCATTAACTTTTATCATCTCTGAGTTCAAACTTGAATTCTGAGACTACGTGACTACCATTCTTTTCATTTGGAAGCATAAACTAGTAGAAGGCAATTGTATTAGAAATTCTGGCAGAAATCCAGACTTATTAAACAAATTATTTGTTGCACATCTTTGGCTTATCTACATTTTTTTTTGTCCATATGTTTGTTTGGCATGGTGCCCACTCGTTATAAAATTTGCCAGTTTTATAGGACACTAACTGTTCAGAAAAGATAGATCCAGATGGGTTATCTTGATAATGGCATGAGTGTTGTTACCTTGGGAAAATGCTACCCCTCTGTGATATCTCGCTCATCAACAGCCTATGTGTTCTTAATTGCACATGTGGTATGTCAGTGGTTTTTATATATGATCTTTCATCATGGAGGGAAAACTATCTTGTGCTTCATGGTGTCTTCTGTACCCCTCCATCTGGAACCAGTAGACAGTACATGAGAAAACCATCAAAAAGGAGTTGATGAATAAGAAATTATTACTAATTGGAATGAAAGATAAATAGCATTTTACAGAAAGTCAAACAATAAAGACAGAAAAGAGGAATAAGTAGTACCTGGTTTCCAAGCCCATACAACATTCTTCAAAGGATTTTCATTTGGAAGAAAAACGAGAGAAACATCTGCTGGTATACTTTATGTAATTTGTATGAGCCAGGAATAAAGTATAGCAAGAGCAGAAAAGTGAGGATTATCTGTTACATTATGAGGATAGGAATACAATGACCTGCCAACTTTATGGTAATTTAGTAAGAAAACATTAGTCTGCCTTCTTTTATGTGTAAATGATATGACTCTGTCTCTCTATTACAAAACTAATGGATAGACTTGTCAGTGGTACTGAAATAAATACAACTGTATTTATCAATGTTCAACAACCTACTCAGGAGGATAGTGCACTGAATGTACTAAATAAACATTTTATGCTGTAATACAGCCAAAACTTCCCCCAAATGTTGTAAACATGCTGTCAATGCAGTTCTTTTTCATAGACAACTTCAGGAATGATGTCAGCAGGATGGGGAATAGAATTCAACTTTAACATCTATATCCACAAGAAAATACCTTCTCAAGATTTGAGGAATCCAGATGAGAGATTATAGCACGTGAATAGAACATCAAAATAAAAAATGTATTGGAAAGGACAGGAGGGACTGTTTCACATTAACCACATCATGCCTCCCTGAAGCCTGACAGCATAATGTGAAGAGAAATATCCTTTTTGTGGGAGAAAGGAGAGTAAAATGAGAATCCAACATCACTGTAGGCACCCACATCAAGTTTGTTCCTGAGAACCCTGGCACCAATGAATCCTGGCACTAAGATAGCCCCTAGAGCCCCAGGTTCTAAGCTGGTCCCAGTGATCCAAGACTCCAGGCCTGTTCCACTACTATGTTGTCCTTCATGGCCTGACAGCCTAGGCACTAGAGTACCTGACTTCAGGACAGGACCCATAGACCCAGCCTACAGGCCCACCTCATTGCCAAATGGCTCCTGTGGACCAAAGCACAAAGTTAGCCCCATGGACACAGTCTTGAAACACTCCTACAAGGTTCCAGGCTCCAGGCTTATCTCCATAGATCCAGGTGGCAGGCCCAATTCAGTGGATTTTGGCACTATGTCAGCTCTAGCAGACCCAGGATCAAGTCCTGTCCTGATGAATCTAGGTTTCAGGCTTTTCACCACATATTTAGGTTCCAGGCTTCCTCTGTGATCCCAGGTACCAAGCCTGACCCATCCACCATGACTGAAGACTCCAACAAAAAGCCTTTCCATGGATCTCACTAGTTAGCTCACTTGGAACCTCTGAACATGCTGACTGGTAAAGGACTTTCCCTCCTAAAGCCAGTCTATAAAGATTAGAGAAGTGACAACTAATCCAGATATGTAGACACAAGCACAAAGGCCGCAAGCATCACAAATTACCAGTGAAACATAACCCTACCAAAAGAATAAAATGAAGCACCAATAACTGATCCTGGAGAAATGGAGATTTAAGAACTGCCTGACAAAGAATTCAAAATGATCCTCTTAAAGAAACTTGATGAAGTATAAGAAAACAGATAAACAACTAAATCATATCAGAAAAACAATACATGAACAAAATTAGAAGTTCAACAAAGAGACATAAATCATAGAAGCAGACTTAAGCAGAAAAAAGAATCAGTGAGTTTGCAAAGAGGTCATTTGAAGTTATCCAGTTGTAAACTGTGATGTCAACAACATAAAATGAGGATGGGGAAGTTAAAGTGTAGTTTCTATTTGTAGTCAAATTTAGTTGTTAACTTAAAATATTATTATAACTATAAAATGTTTAGTGTGAGACTCATGATACTATGAAAAAAAATGTATAGTAGATGCAAAAGAAAATAAAAAGAAACAGAGCATACCAGTACTAAAAATCATCATGTCACAAAGGAAGACACCTAGGAGGAAGAAACAAAGAATCCACAAAACACTCAGAAAACAATGAGCAAAATGATAGTAATAAATTCTTACCTTTCAAAATCACTTTAATGGATTAGATTTTCTAAGGAAAAAGAAAATAACCAATATCTAACTATATGTTGTTTATAAGAGACTCACTTTAGCTGTAAGGACACATAGCTGAAAGTAAAAGGTTAGAAAAAGATACTTCAAGCAAATGCTGAACAAAAGAAAACAAAAGTGAGTAATAAAAATAATATTCATATTAGGCAAAATAGACTTTAAGTGATAAATTATCATTAGAAGATCAGCTCAGTTGTTCATGCCTGTCATCCCAGGTACTCAGCAGTTTGAGGCAGGAAGATTACAAGTTCAAGGACAGCCTCAGCAACTTAGTGAAACCCTGTCTCAAATTTTAAAAAAGATAGGAGGCTGGAGATGTAGCTCAGTGGTAGAGCATCCCTGAGTTCAATCATCCATAATAAATAATAAAAGGGCAGGGTATGTAACTTAGTATTAGAACACTTGCCTTGCAAGCTCAAGGCCCTGGGTTCAATCTCCAATACTGCACAAACAAAAATTTAAAAAAGGAACAAAAAGGGAATCAATTAATCAAGATGTTATACCAATTATAAATCTATATAAACTCAACATGGAAGTACCTAAATATATAAAATAAATGTCAACAGATTTGAAAGGAAGAAACAGATTGCAATACAACAATAGTAAGGACTTTAATACCCAACTTTCAGCAATGGATAGATCATCCAGACAGAAAATCAATAAGGTAACAGTGCACTTGAACAACATTATAGACCAAATGTACCTAACAGACATATACAGAACATTCTATCCACCAGAAGCATAATACACATTCTTTTAAAGTGCACACAGAATATTCTCCAGTGTATAGCATGTTAGCAAACAAAAAGTCTTAGCAAATTGAAGATTGAAATCAAATAAAGTATCTTTTCTGATCACCATGGAAAGAAATTAAAAATTAACAACAAAAGGAAAATTGGAAAATTTACAAGTACATGGGAATTAAACAACATTCTTCTGAACAACCAATGAGATAAAGAAGAAATTATAAGAGAAATTTTTAAAATCTTGAGACAAATGAAAATGGAAACATAACATACAAAAACTTACGGGATGCAGCAAAAGCACTTTTAAGAAGAAGTTTATAGTGATAATTGTTTACATAAATAAAAATATATCAAATAAAAACCTGACTTTATAACTCCAGGCACTAGAAAAAGAAAAGGAACTATGCCCAAAGGTAACAGAGGGAAGAGTAGAAATAGAGATTAGCAAAGCCATAGGAAAGGTCAATGAAACAATTAGTTGGTTTCTTAAAATGGTAAATAAAAATAAAGTTTTAATTAGACTAAGAAAAAGAGAAGGCCCAACTAAATAAAATTATAAATAAAAGAGGAAATATTAATGTCCCAGAAATACACAGGATCATGGGAGCACTATGAATAATTAAATGTCAATAGATACATAAACCCAACCAAGAATGAATCATGAAGAAATAGTAAACCTGAACAAGGAGACTGAATCAGTAATGACAAACATCAAAACAAAGAAAAGTCCAGGTATATGAAATAGAAGGCCTCCAAATCAATATCTTTTAGTTATAGTTGGACACAATACCTTTATTTATTTTTATGTGGTGGGAGGCAAGCACTCTACTGCTGAGCCACAACCCTAGCCCTGAAATCAATATCTTGAAGAGGCATCTGCTCTTCTATGTTTACTGTAGCATGATTCATAATAGCCACAATATGAAGTCAACCAAAGAGTCCATGGATGGATGAATAGGTTAAAAATGTATTGGAGGATTATTCACCCATAATAAGAGAAGAAAATTCTGTCATTTGCAAAAACATGGATGAACTAGAAGACATTATGGTAAGAAATGGCAGGGAGTACTGCATGATCTGACTTACAGTTGGAATGTAAAAAAGTCATAATTGGAGAAGCAAAGAGTGGATTGGTGGTTGCCAGGACCTGTATAATTGGGGAAATGGGGAGATGTTGATCAAAGTGCACAGGGTTAAAGTTAGCAGGATGAATAGTTTCTGAATAGCCAGTATAGAGCTCGCTAACTCCTGTTACTAATGACGCATTGTATACTTGAAATTTACTGAGAGGAGTTAAATGTTCTTACCACAAAAAAGGTAAATATGGGAGATGATGGATATTAATGAGGTTGTGGTAATCATTCATTTCATAATGTGTGTGTGTGTGTATGTATATATATAACTCAAAGATCACACTGTGTGCCATAAATGTATACAATTTTTGTCAATTATGCCTCAGTGAAACTAGAAAAAACTTAGATAATTCCAGTGGTGAATTTGTCCCTTAGTGTGGTTAATTCCCTTGGCTCTCCTTTCACCATACTTGGTGGAGTGGATAGAAATGCTTGGCAGTGGCTGGCTCCATGTTGTCTCAGAGATGGTCCATATGCTTGGCAGTAGACTCATTGCCAAGTATTTGGACACTTTTAGTCAAGCTGATCTACTTGACAATATTCTTAAAATTCATGGTGTTTTTCAAGCAATGTTCATTGATCACCTTCTATGAGCAAGGTATAGTTAAGGTAATTAATCATGGTTGACTCTTAAACACATGGATTTTAGAATAAGAAAGACTCAGGTTAAATTCCCAATTTTACTTACTTGCTATTTGTCCTTGAGCAGTTTGCCTACATTATTTGGATGTTTTCTCACTTATAAAATTAGAGAATAAAAATAACCACCTCATTAGGTTCTTGAAAGGATTTACACAGAAAATGTATACAACAACACATAACAGTTTCTAAAACAAAGCAGACATCCAAGGAAAATAAAGTTGATTTCCCTCTTATAAAATTATCTACAATTTCATGCTACACGATTTTTATTCACAAATTTGGACCATTTGTTTAACCAAAATTTTAAAAATTTTCAGAAGATTTATTCACCAGCAATTTTGCATAAATATTATGCCCCTTCCAAAAAGAACCTGAAGAAATGTCTAATGTAAAACAAAATTCCTTAAAAACTAATGAAAAGCTGGGCATGGTGGCCCATCCCTATAATTCCAGCGACTCAGGAGGCTGAGGCAGCAGGATCACAGGTTCAAAGTTAGCTTTAGCAAATTAGCGAGGCTGTAAGCAACTTAGTGAGACCAGTCTAACAATAAAAAATAAAATGGGCTGGGGATGTGGCTCAGTGGTTAAACACCCTGTGTTCTGTGTTCAATCCCTGGTATCAAAAAAATTAAAAATTAAAAAAAAAAGAGACAAAACACAAGACAAGGAAAAAGCCAAGGGATATAAATTCAGAGAAGAAAAAATTGTAGTTATAATAAACACAAAAATTACTCAGTCTAATCTTTCATCCCCCTGCCTCCTCAATGTTCCCCAGGCTGGCCTCAAGTTTCTGGGTTCAAATAGTACTATAGTACTGCTTCCTAAGTCTTCTTTGTATCTGGGACTACAGGTGTGTGCCATTTTGTTTGGTTAATTTTTTAAATTATTATTAAACACTTTTTGGAGTATAAGTTTTAGCCCTATAAGATGTAAAATCTTAAATGATTATATATGACATCTATTTTCAACATAAAGGTAATAAAGATATTACATTAATTTTAATAAATTAAAATTAGGCATAAGGAAAGAAAATATTTTTTCAAATGAATAAAAACATTGTATTTGGTAAAAAAAAAATTTTGCCATGATTTTAATAGTCTCACTAATTTCCTCTCAACATAACAGAATGTAGCATCCAAAGAGGTCTTTTTTTAGGCTGATAAACGAATTAACATTACCCTGATACTCTTATAGGGAAATATCAAGTAATTCTTACAGATGGCTATCTCTATTTTTGAAATTTAGAGGCACACTCATCAAAATGCTTATATTCTTATAATTTGCTTTATTTATTCAAGACCCAGACATATTACTAAAAGGAAATGAAATAAGATTACATTGGGGACTTTCAAACACTGAAATTTCATCCCATACTAAATGAAAGAGTTGGGAAGGTTAACACAAATGCGGTACAATTAAATATTTAGTCCTTGTGTTTTATTTCACAGTATGTGTTCATCTTTGTCAGATTTAGGTAGTAGTGTAACAGAATAGATTTGTCTTCTAAAACATGATACTGACCTAGAAGTCATTGCATAAATGTCAAAAGACAGAAATGTGTTTTTACAAAATTAATTGTTTCTCAGGACCACAGTTCTAAATCAAAAAGAATCTTAGGATGAATTTCAATTTTTTTCTATAAATATTTTCCTAGCACTTAGTACTTAAAAAGATTCAGATGATAATGGAGAAAAATAAACTGTAAGTAAGCCTATCTTTTCACCCAACACAGTTTTCTGAGTAGCTGTTCTGATGAGTGCAATTTTAGGAACAGTGATGTTCAAAGAGGATTTTCAGAAAGTTTCACTGTTTAGGGTCAAAATTTCTCCTTCCATTTCAAGGGTTAGGCTTCAATACAATTTTGAAGGAGGCAATATTTATCATTAGCATTTTCAAGTGTTCTTATGCTTTCCTGTCTATTTCTGTTCCACTTTCAGTGTCTAGCCTTCTCTGCCATATTGTCAAATGCATCAGTCCCTCTCTCCTTCCTTATGTCACTGAGAAACAATACTTTTCTTTAAAACAAAACCAAAACCAAAATGAACAAAGATCTTTCACAATAACTAAGGGACTGAAGATATGATGTATTCTGCTTCCTAGGACAAAAGGAAGATACAAAGGAGGCATAGTATAATTGAAAAGCTATAATTACTTATAAATTATAATTATAAATTTGCATAGAGTGGGTGTAGAATTTTCTGTGCCCAATAAATCAACCACAGAAGTAAATAAGTGGCTTTATGCATAAAGGTGGTCCTTGGGCTAGTATCTACATGTTTAGTTGCATTGCTTTATCAAAATTTTTTTGATGTTCTTTATTCTTTCAATTTCCATGCAGAATTGATAACAAAGATTTCTATAAAAATGTCTTAAAAATTGGGATTTAGGATTCTGTAGAATCTATGATAGGAGAAAAATTGGTTTCTTATAAAAAATTAGACTTTCAGTCCATGAATAATGTTATAATTTCATTTATTAAGATCTTCTATAATTTGTTCTTAACATATTACTACTTTCAGGATAAAGACTACACACAAAATATTTCCAGTCAATTCTTAGGCATCTTGTGTTTTTAATTTTTGAATGGCATAATTTTTTATACTTAAATTTATATTTATTTATTGACCTGGTATCCCTTGACCTTGCTAAATTCCTTAGAATTATCTACTCAAGGAATCATTTCATATGTCAGTAAAGAGAGTTTCACTTTTTCTTTCTACTGATTTTTAAACATTTTTTATTAATTAATTAATTTATTTGTTCTACTTTGTTGTATATGACAGCAGAATGCATTTCAGTTCATAGTACACAAATGGAGCACAAATTTTCATTTATCTGGTTGTATACAAAGTAGAGTCACACCATTCATTTCTTTATACATGTATTAGGGTAATGATGTCCATCTCATTCCACCATCTTTCCTACCCAAACGCCCCCTCTCTTCCCGTCCCTCCCCTCTCCCTATCCAAATTTCCTCCATTCCTCACATGCTCCCCCCAACCCCCATTATGGATCAGCATCCACTTACCAGAGAAATCATTCAGCCTTTGGTTTTTAGGGATTGACTTACTTCATTTAGCATCATATTCTCCAACTCCATTCATTTACCTACGAATGCCATGATTTTATTCTCTTTTAATGCTGAGTAATATTCCATTGTGTATATATACCACAGTTTCTTTATCCATTCATCTACTGAAGGTCATTTAGGTTGGTTCCACAATTTAACTATTGTGAATTGTGCTGCTATAAACATTGATGTGGCTGCATCACTGTAGTATGCAGTTTTTAAGTCCTTTGGGTATAAACTGAGGAGTGGGATAGCTAGGTCAAATGGTGGTTCCATTCTAAGTTTTCCAAGGAATCTCCATACTGCTTTCCAGATTGATTACACCAATTTGAAGTCCCACCAGCAATGTAAGAGTGTAACTTTTCCCCCTACATCCTCACCAACATGTATTTTTGCTTATATTCTTAATAACTGCCATTCTGACTGAAGTGAGATAAAATCTTAGAGTAGTTTTGATTTGTATTTCTCTAATTGCTAAAGCTATTGAACATTTTTTCATATATTTGTTCATTGATTGTATATCTTCTGAGAAGTGTCTGTTCAGTTACTTAGTTCATTTATTGATTGGGCTATTTTTTTAGTGTTATTTGGATTCTTTATATATCCTGGAGATTAGTGCTCTATGTAATGTGTGTGTGATAAAAATTTGCTCCCATTCTGTAGGCTCTCTATTCACCTCACTGATTGTTTCTTTTGCTGAGAAGAAACTTTTTAAATTGAATCCTTTCCATTTGTTGATTCTTTGTTGAGGGCACAATGAGCACCTCCGTGGTCTGAAAGGGCGGGAAAACCACCCAATGAGCATCACCACAGAGGAGCCAATCAGTTGGCAGCTAGAAGTTTGCTGGGGCCGCTGTGAGCCAATCATCAGCTGGCAGCTGGAAGTTTGCTGGCAGCTGGAAGTTTGGTTTTTTGGCTGTGGCCCTCAACAATTCTTGATTTTATTTCTTGAGCTTTAGGAGTCTTGTTAAGGAAGTGCCTAACAGAAGAAAAAGTAGACCCAAATCTTCATCATGTCAGATTAGGTCCTTACTTCCTTAACAAGACACCTAAAGCTCAAAATCCCAATGACATTTCTCAGAAATAGAAAAAGTAAATTGGACAAATAAAAGACCCAGATTAGCCAAAGCAATCCTCAGTGAGAAAAGTGAAGCAAGGAGGCATCACAATACCAGACCTTAAATGATACTACAGAGTGATAATAACAAAAACAGCATAGTATTGTCACAAAATCAGACATGTAGAACAATGGTACAGAATAGAAGACACAGAGACAAACTCTCATAAATACAGTTATCTCATACTAGTCAAAGGCACCAAAAACATACATTGGAGAAAAGATAACTTCTTCAACAAATGATGCTGAAATCTATATGTAATAGAATGAAATTTAACCCTTACTCTCACCTGCGCAAAACTCAAAGTAGATCAAGGAATTAGGCATTAGGTCAGAGACTCTGCTCCTGATAGAAGAAAAAAGTAGGCTCAAATCTAAATCATGTTGGCTTAGGAACTGACTTCCTTAGCAAGACTCCCAAAGTGCAAGAAGTAAAATGAAGATTCAACAAATGGAATGGAATTAAATTTAAAAGCTACTTCACAGCAAATGAAACAATTAAGAATGTGAAAAGAGAGTCTACAGAATGGCAGAATCTTTGCCACCTCTACTTTAGTTAGAGCATCAATCTCCAGAATATATAAAGAACTCAAAAAGAAGAAATATGATTGGTCAACAAATATATGAAAAAATGTTCAACATGTCTAGCAGTTAGAGAAATGCAAATTAGAAACTACACTGAGATTTCATCTCACTTCAGTCAAGATGTCAATTATCTAAAATATAAGTAACTGGGCTGGAGATGTGGCTCAAGCAGTAGCGTGCTCGCCTGGCATGCACGGGGCGCTGGGTTCGATCCTCAGCACCACATAAAAATAAAATAAAGATGCTGTGTCCACCGAAAACTAAAAATAAATATTAAAAAATTCTCTCTCTCTCTCTCTCTCTCTCTCTCTCTAATAAAATAAAATATAAGTAACAATAAATGTTGGCAAGGATGAGGGGAAAAAGTTACACTCATACATTATTGGTAGGACTGCAAATTGGTGTAACCAATCTGAAAAACAGTTTGGAGATTCCTCAGAAAACTTGGAATGGAACCACCATTTGCCCTAGCTGTCTCACTCCTCCATATACACCCAAGTTACTTAAAATAAGCATACTACAGTGATGCAGCCACATCAATGTTTATAGCAGCTCAACTCACAATAGCTAAGCTATGGAATCAACATAGCTGCCCTCAACAGATGAATGGATAAAGAAAATGTGGTATATATACACAATGGATTGAAATTATGGCATTTGCCAGTAAATGGAGGTAACTGGAAAGTATCATGTTATGTGAAATAAGTCAATCCCCAAAAAAACCAAAGGCTGAATGTTCTCTCTGATTTGCAGATTTTGACTTACAATAGGTGGTGGTGGGAGTGTGTGGAGATTCACTGGATTGGACAGGGAGAAGTCGGGGGAAGGGGGGATGGGAATGGGAAAGACAGTAGAATGAACTGGACTTAACTTTCCTACGTTCATATATAAATACACAACCAGTGTAACTCCACATCATGTACAACCACAAAAGCAGGAAGTTATACTCCATGTATGTATGATATGTCAAAATACATTCTACTGTCATGTATAACTAAAAATAAGAAATAAAAAATTTAAAAAGTATGTAACAGGGGGGAAAAGACAGTTTTGCATTCCTGGATAAAACAGACTTGGCCACAACATATTGTTCTTTTTATACACCGCTGAATTAAATTTGCTAATATTTTGAAGATTTTTACATCTATGTTTATGAGAAATATTGGCATGCAATTTCATTTTGGTACTACCTTTGTTGATTTTTTATTTTAGTTTTACGGTGGACTCCCAAAATCAATTGGGGAGAATTTCTCTATCTGTGTTTTCTTTAAGTTTTTGTGTAAGATTAGTGTTATTTTTATTTTAGAGATTGAAGGAATTAACTATTGAAATCATCTGGATTTTTTTCTGTAACAGACTCAGTTATTGTTTTCTGGACATAAACTCAAGTGGTACCCAAGAATTTTACTTGGGTATCAGCCCCCTGTACCTTGTCAAAATTAATCTTTCAGACTTGAGTGTTCAAATATTTAGTCACTCTTTTGATAATTCTCTTTTCTTTCTCTGATTTCTATTTTGTTCTGATCTGCTCTTATATTTAATCCCTTCCTTCTACTTACTTTGTATTTATTTTGGTCTTCTTTATCTAGTTTATTAAGGTAGAACTTTAGGTCAGAGATTACCATTTTTTTTTCTGAAAGGGACTTATATTATGTATTGTAGGCTTTGAAGACCATACGGTTTGTGCTGCAGGTACTCAACTCTCCCACTGTAGCACAAAAGTAGCCATAAACAACATATGGGTAATTGCGTTCTGATAAAACTTTATTTACCAAAATAGGTGATAAGCTTGGGTAGGCATATAGGCTGTAATTTGTTAACTGTTGCTTTATGTTTTTTCTTTGAGATTGGTCTTCTTTTTCTAGCATAAGTATTGAAATCTGCATATTCTTTTGTAGACACTTCTTTAGTAATATTCTACAAGTTGCTGTTGTTTAGCAATTTAATAATTTTACTCATTATAAAACTTTTTTTTCTATTTTCTCTTGGGATTTATATATATATATATATATATATATATATATATATATATATATATATATATATCTTAGAAGAGCATTGTATAATATCCAAATATGCAAGATTTTCCTTGATATGTTGTTATTTAGGTTTGATGTGATTCCTTTATGGTCAGAGAATATACTCAAGGGATTCTAACTCTTTAGAATTTATTGAAACTTGTCTTGTGGTCTAGAGTATGACCTATCTTGTTGAATGTAACATGTGCCCTTAAAAATAATGTGTATTCTGCAATGTTTGGGTATAGTGATCTATAAATGTAAATGAAGTCAAGTGAAAGATAACATGATTCATGTCATCTATGTTCTTACTGAGTTTTTGTCTAGTTATTCTACCTATATCTGAGAGAATTCTTAGTAGCAAATCCCTCATAGCATTCTAAGAGCTTTCCAAATAAAAGGGTCCTAATATGTTTGAGAAGAAGGAAGCCAAGATGTAAACCAACACCATTAAATCTAAGATTTCAGGTTGACTGAGGGGTGAGCAGAATACAGAGTTATGTTTAAGAGACAGAAACTAATCTCAGGTTTAAATAATTTTTGACTCTGATTATCACCTCATCAACCCCTAAGTAAATCTCTATTTTCCCACTCCTCAGAGTAGCTACAAGGCAACAGGATGTACAAACCTCCCCACCCCTATCCCCTGCCAATGTGACTTCTTCCTAATGGCCATTATAGACACTCCTATGAAGTACAATGGACAGAGAAAGTTCTCTCACAAAGGTAAAACAAAAAGTAGGAAGGACAATAGACATGGAAAGTCTCCTAAGGCATAAGGTGCAAGATTGTCTGATGAATGGATTTATGACATTTGTCAGGATATTGAACCCTCAGTATTTAGCCAATGAGAAATGATATAGGACATGAACCAATATGTTGTTTACCATTCCCTTCTTTTCTGAGTGAGTGGGAATTTTTTTATTACTTATCCCAATATTTTGCTATATTGAAAGCACTAGGAATTAATAAATTGTCAATTTTAGGATATGTCAGCACACTATGAAGTAACTACCTCTGGACTGGATAGTGAGGACTGTAATAACTCAGATCCAGGTTGTGTTTTCAGTAACTGTATAAGATATTGGATAGTTTCCCTTGGAGAGGGGATGTGAATGTTTTTCATGCACACTTTATATAACTTTATAAAAAAGAGAGTATGCATTCAGGCTACATAGCCAAATGAATATTTGAAAATGGATATTTTCAAATATTCATTTCCTCTCTCTAATTGTTTATCCTCCACATAGCCCCTCTGATTGGCCTACCCTGGTTAAGTCAATTGCCTTTGGCAAAGGTGGTCCAATTGGAATGAATTTAAGATTCTGCTCAATATATTTGGGGAAAAAGTGCTTTCTGGCCTAGATATAAGCATACAATATGTTGTCCCATTTGATACTGGGAGGTATATTGTGACCCCACACATTTGTCAATTTTATATCCTTCATACTTCTTATTTCTTCTAAGATGAACATCTTTAACATCTTGGTAGCTCTTTGTGGAACAATCTAGTTTGTCTTTATTGTTTTTCAAGGATGCAGTACTTCAAATATAGTTTTATTAAGGCAAAGGAACAAGATTATCTACAGAGAATAGTTTCTGATGTACAAAGAGTTGGCTAAGATCCCAAATCTTAGTGACCATAGACATCATAATGCATTCCCTTGGGACATTTGCAGCACAGTGTGAATAATTTAGACAAATATATTTTATTTATATTCCTGGCTTTGTCCCTAAAACACTATCAGGTATAATCCTGATGAACCTGCCTGGTCTACATGTGAGTTCAAGTTTCTTTCTGCCCTCCAGCTAAGGGCCTGAATGAGAGACAGTCTAAAATCAGTTCCTTGATCATTTCTCCCACAGCCTTTGTCTTGACAGTATCATAATACTGACAGTAAAAGATAAAACTGAAGTTTGAAATGAAAATTCTCTGCTTCTGCTGGTGAGTGAGGTCTGTGTAAGCTGTTCTTTTATAGCTGAGAAAGCTCATTTTAATGTTACCAAATAATCACAGCAGGAGATGCCTAGTGGCATGAGCTCTGGATTCTTCTCCACTACTATCCACTACTATCTAGTGGTGTGTTACAGCTCTAAATGTGGGTATGCTCTCCAGTGTTGCAATAGACTCCAGAAGCTCACTACCAACTTTTTTCCAGGTTCTTGTCTTACAAATTCAAAGAATGAAGTTCATAGGACAACAGAAGGGAAGAGTGAGGGCTGGGGATATAGCTCAGTTGGTAGAGTGCTTGTCTTGCATGCACAAGGCCCTGGGTTCAATCCCCAGCACCACAAAAAAAGGAGGGGTGAGTGAAAGCAGTATGATTTGTTCAAGTGTGAAGAATAGAAGCAGAACTCTAATCAGGGCATGAGGGGACCTAATAGCAAGTTGGTGCTTGAGTGTGCTAGTCTAGGGGTTTGTGAAACACTTAGCTCAATGCTATTGGTCCAAATTCATGGTAATCAGGATTTGGAAAAGTACCAATGTTATTGGTTGAAATTTATGCTAATTAGGTTCAGGAAAAGTACTAATACTATTGGTTAATCCTCAAGTCTGAACTTCCATTCAGGTCTTCCCCACTTCCATTTTCTCACTGCTTTTTGGGAAGCAAGAAGTTAAGGTCGTGGAATCATGGATGCTGAGGATGAAGAGACTGAGTATTTTAGCTGCTTAACTCTAATCTTTATCAATGATCAGAGCAGCTTCTTCTCACAAATCAAATGAAGATGGTGAGATCAAGGAAGTCTTGCAGATATTAGAATATCCCATTGAGATAAGGATACATATAAAGTGCAAAGCAGGTTTCTGCACCTGGATAGTCAGGGAGGGCTGCCTCCAAGTACCCTGGTTTGCCATACCTTGGTTTGCTCTGCTTCACTCAGGTGTGCACTAGCATGACAGGCTTCATGCATCCCTTGCCCATGCCCACTGCTCACTGGCACTGCTATTCCACAGCTCAGGGACAGGAGCTTGGCTTTAAGATGATTTATGGAAAAGAGAGTACACAGAAAATGAGCTCATTTTTTAAAAACATTGTCTCTTAAACACTTAAATATTTTCTTTCATCTGGACCCAACATTTCTCTTGTTCGACAAACCAAAGACCAGGGAAGTACTTCTCAAACAGGAAGCAGGTACACGTCCTTCTTATTCCATCAGATACAGAAGCAATCAGGCCTTATGGGGAAATAGCATCAGGAATTTCAATTTCAAGTAAAAGGGCAGCTTCTTTGTCATTCCCTGTCTGTCTGAAACTATAGGATCAATTGGCATTTGACTCTTCTTTCTGCCTGCTCCCCATCTCTCTAGCAACCATGCTTTCTCTTCTCTACTCAAAAACTCTCATTGCCACTTCATCACAAACATTACATTATCAATCCAATGCGTGATGCTCACTGATCTCTCTCCAGGTACAAATTCTAAATTCTAAAACAGAAAATATAATTGGGCCAGACAAAATTTGGGGCAGCTCTTCTTAGCTGAGATATTCGTTCTTGTCTGAACATGTTTCCCTATGGAGGCCAATTCTTGTGAACCATGAATAGACTGAGTATTTTAGCTGCTTAACTCTAATCTTTATCAATGATCAGAAAAGCTTCTTCTCACAAATCAAATGAAGATGGTGAGATCAAGGAAGTCTTGCAGATATTAGA
Source organism: Marmota monax (assembly GCF_021218885.2). Taxonomy (NCBI): domain Eukaryota; kingdom Metazoa; phylum Chordata; class Mammalia; order Rodentia; family Sciuridae; genus Marmota; species Marmota monax. The sequence goes on along the minus strand of NW_026694552.1, from coordinate 12,207,152 downwards.
ATATCCCATTGAGATAAGGATACTTATAAAGTCATTATCAATCTTAATCTTGATTTGCTTATCAAATTAACCCTAATGAAAAATAAGTCTGTTAAGAATGGACTGTAACTCCAGATAGTTTTGATAGGAAACAAGGAAAAAGTAAGTATCCAAATCACGTGTTGTTATCCAAAGTAGGTTTTGGTCATATGGTTCTGAGCTCACCTACATTCATGATTTCAGGTCACTAACATGCCTGTTACTTCTAAATCTGTGTTTCTAAACAACTTCTCTCATTAGATGATTTAGTTTTATGTCTAAACCTCCAATAGGCTACAACTATTTGACAGAAGAGGATATGAACTATTCACTTATCTATTGCCAGCATCTATTTTCTGCTTGAATTATAGTAGACAAGCAAGTTTGCTAAATGAAAGATTTAATCAAAAGTTTCATTAACTACCAGAGCAATCTTAGGATTCAGGGAAAGGGAGGAGAAGAAACCAGAAAAAGATGAGGGTGTTAGTGAGGTTTGAAGTGATGTCAAAATATCAATTTTGCTTACTTGACATTTGACCAAAGATTGGCCAATCTCTTGAGAAGAAGACAACTAGCTTGAAAAGCTGTATAGCTTTCTGTCAATTATCTTTAACTAAATGGATCCTACAACTGAGTTTCTGTTTCCATGTCACTCACATCTACCATTACTTTACATTGTCAAAGTCAGCTTTTAGTGTCTGAATATTTCCATTCAGGCACTCTGCCTTCATGTTGAGTGTCAACCTTCTGGCACTAGGTAGAGTTATAAGTTTGCATATGCTCAAGTGTTTATCTATTAAAAACCAAAACCAACAAATTTTAAAACTTAGAAATATAGTTCATACTTAGTGCTTTTACTTTCCTTTAAAAATATTTTTTGAAAGAAACAGTGCAGATTATTTAACAACTGAATATAAGAAAGTGATATTTATGGTAAAACAAGAGTTACATGAAGCTTGTTTGTAGCTACTGCTTAACTGAATCTTAGCTTTTCTTTTTATTCTATTTTTTTATTTATTGTTATATACACATACAATACTTTAAATGCATTTGAGTGCAAACATTATCAACAAAGTTGAAGTCCTCTGTCTACTTGAGTTTTGTTTCTACTCTAAGGATGACCACTTTCTATCACCTATGCTGTGACTTATGTCTAAATCTCTACTGCTTATTTTCCCTGTTTGCGGAGAAGGCCTATCACAACCAGGCCTCATTCTAGAAAATTCTAAAACTCCCCCTGTCCCATGAGCTGCCTTCAGTAACTCGTGTGTAGACCACTTTGTGGATCATACTATGTGTACTTATTCCCTTAGCCTGTCATTCCTTTCCACTTCTTCTCCAACTGGGGCACTCTAATTCTTCTTTCCCTGCTGTAATCAAATCTTACCAAAATGTTTACTCTGTGTATAATGTACATCCAGTATATATAATGTATAATCATTGTCATGATTTAGATCTGAAGTGTCCTCCAAAGATTTATGTGTTGAGGGCTTGGTCATCAATGCAGCAATGCTCAGATATGGAGCTTTTGACAGGTGATTGGATCATGAGGGCTCTAATCTTATCAATGGGTTAATCCATTGAGGGATTCATGATTTGAGAGGACCATTTGGAGGTGAAGGAAATTGTAGAAGGTAGGTCCTAGTTGAAGGGAATGGATCTTTTGGGCTGTGCCCTTGGGAACTATATCTTGTTCCTGGCCCCTTCCTCTTATTCTTTCTCTCGCTTTTTCTGCTTCATGGCTGCCATGAGCTGACCAGCTTTATTCCACCCTGCCCTTCTACCATGATGTTCTGCCTCACCTCAGTCCCAGTGCAATAAAGCCAGCTGACCATTGACTGAAACCTCTGAAACCATGAGCCAAAATAAATCTTTTCTCCTGTAAGTTACTTTTCTTGGGCATTTTTAAAAATCACAGTGACAAAAAGCTGGCTAACATAATTGTAAAATAATGATCCCTGGAAAAACTAAGCCCATGAGATTTGGATCCAAACTGTCGGAACCGCCCTCCGACAGAGGTAGTGAAGCGCACTAAATCAGCTAGTGTCTCGGGGCTGAGCGAGATGATGAGCGTCGCGACCTGGCTCGCCACCCAGCCTGGCCAAGAATCACACTGAGTCGGGAGTTGAGTCAACCATAGAGGTGCAGCAATCTCAACTTTATTGTGTCAGGGACAAGGTTATATAGTGATAGGAGGGGGTAAGAAGAGACAGTAGCAAGAACTAATAAGGGGCAGTTACACCACTATCACTAAGGGGCCTAGGCAGATTTCAGATTAAACCATTAGGCAGGGCTAAGGTCAAAAGCCCGCGTGGGCCAATCCAGCCAGGTCACGTATATGGAAATGCTCTGGAAGAACCCATGAGGCCACCTTAGCCAACACCCAATAATGGCCACGGTCCCAAAGGAGGTAAAAGGTCCCAACACAAATTACTTGGGTATGACTCTGGGTATTGTCTCTTCCCAACTACCTGAGATCTGTTATTTAACCTTCTTGATTCTAAGTCCCCTCATTTGTAAAAATAAGTATAATATTAATATATACTTCATAACACAGTTAGCAGGATTAAATGAGTTAATATATGTAAAACACTGACATCAGGCCTGAAAGATAATGAGCACTTATATCAGTTACTATTGAGATTACAGCATCCTTAATTAGACTATTTTCCTCATTTTATCCTGACCTTTTCCTGTCTGCCTTCCTTCTCCAATCCTCAAGGGTTGTATGTCATTCTTTAAGTTGTCTCACTCCCACTTTAGCTTGCCCCTACCCTTAGCTCTATAGTATCCACTCTAAGTGCAATGCCTACCATTTAGCAGGCACTGAGATGAAGAAGAAAGAATGGTATGGTGTCAAGCTCCTTAGCAACAGAATCCTTCAATCTGGGATATTACATAGTGTGCTTTTAGAAGATTCTCCATTCTAGCTCTTGACCTCCAAGTTATTGTTCTTTTTCCTTCCTTTGAGACCAATAAAAAGAGAAGCTTTGACATTCCATCTGTATCCAGATATAGTGAATGGTCTTGAACTTGCAGCCCACTTCAGGAACAGGTTTCTTTGACACTTACCTATGTGACTCTGTGCTTTTCTCACAACTCATTTTTTCATTCCCTGCAATTCCAACTTCCTGTTCACTTTTTACCATAGAAAAGTTTCCTGTAGAAATTTGTGTTACTGTAATGTTACCATAAAGTTACCTTAGCTTATAGAAATATTTTAGAATGAATCTTCTTTTATAATGGGCAAGTAATTCAATAGTATGCTTTATTTGAAAATATTAAAATATTAGAAATATTTTAAACCATATTATACACATACTCCCAATCTAGCAGACTGTTGTTGCTCTTTTATTTTCTACTTAGTATTTTCTTTTCTATTAAAGCAGAATGGTGGGCTGGGGATGTGGCTCAGTGGTCAAGTGTCCCTGGGTTTAATCCCTGGTAACAAGAAAGGAAGGAAGAAAGGAAGGTAGGTATTTCCATTCACTGTAAAATATTTTTGAAGAGACTTTTGGAAGAATTAATAAAGTACTTAGAAGAATAAGAAGCAGAAATATTATTTAGTTTCAGAGCAAACCCCTGGCAGTTTTGGATGTTACTAGTGGTTCTGATTTAAGCATTTTTCCGGAACATACATTTTGACCTTTCTCAACTGTCCTGGCTTCTAGAAGGATGAAATGTTTGTATATCAGGCTATTTTAGAATCCTAGGCTGAACAGGTAAGTAGCTGTTTGTCAGAAAAAAAACAAAAGAGCCCTTCTCTAGGTTGATACTAAGATCTGAATTTTGGCTGTTAAGTAATGGGGATTACGCCATTTAGTTTTACCAAAAAATGAGGGAAATAAAGCATTGAATAACTTTCATAGGTGAACTGTCTCAAATGGGAAAATGGATGTATAATATATTTTTCCAACCGTCGTGTTGCATGCCTATAATCCCTACAGCTTGGGAGGCTGCACAGGAGGATTACGAGTTCAAAGCCAGCCTCAGCAAAAGCGAGGCATTAAGCACTTCAGTGAGACCCTGTCTCTAATAAAATACAAAATAGGACTGGAGATGGGGCTCAGTGGTTGAGTGCCCCTGAGTTCAATCCCTGGTCCCCCCCACAAAAAAAGAGAAGTATTACTTTATTGTTGATATTATTATTATTATTTCAAATGACATCATTATCACTGCATTTTAATGATTATAGCATTGGCATGTGTCCAATACTATGAATAGGGTCTTATGGAAATTTTTTATAAGCAAACATTTATTTTAAGGGTTGATGTGTACTGATCTAAGGTAATTTTGGCATGTGGTGAGTGACAGTGTCCTGTAGTTACAGGCAAGTTGAACCTTTATATCTGTTCCCCTACAAATTTGCCAGAAGCACCACTCTCTGCCCTAGGCCTTCCAACTGGTACCTTATGTGAAAGATTCCCTGAAAGGTGGACTATTCTTGGAAAGGTGATATTCTGACCACAGGATTCAAGAATAATGGAGCTGTAGGCTTCAATTACTTCAAAAATGTTCCTACATTGCTCTGGTAGATTATAGGACTTGTACAAATCTGCATAATCAGTTAGCTATTTTGAGCACTGTGCATTTTTCCAGTGGAAAATATTTCTAATATCCCTTATGCTTAGTTAATAACTCCTTTCATGTAGATTTCAATTATGATATCTGAAGTGCCAAGTAATCACCTCTCATTGTTGCCTCCTAATTAGGATACTTCTAAGATACAGAGTTTTTCCACATTCACACATCACATGGCTATACTAATGTATTTAATGTAAATTTAATGCAAACTACATAATAAGAATACCATTTTTTCATTATATGGAAATGTACTGCATTCCCTTGTAACTACTATTATCAAGGTCTCATTTGTTTTTCTTTTTTTAAAAATGTAGTTTAAAAAACTTGATAGTGTTTTTTTAAAATATTTTTTTTAGTTGTAGGTGGACACAATACCTTTATTTGAATGATTTATTTTTATGTGGTGCTGAGGATCAAACCCAGTGCTTCCATGTGCTAGGCAGGTGCTCTACCACTGAGCCACAACCCAAGCCCAACAGTGTTCTTTTAATACATATTTATTGAGTACTATGTGACAAGCACTATGCTAGGTCCTAGGGTATTAAAGACTAAGCATGTGGGCACAGTGGCACATGCCTGTAATCCCAGTGACTTGGGAGGCTGGGGAAGGAGGATCGTGAGTTCAAAGCCAGCTTCAACAACTTAGCAAGGCCCTAAACAGCTTAGCAAGACCCTGTCTCTAAATACAATATAAAAAAGGGCTGCAAATGTGCCTCAGTGGTTAAGTGCCCTGGGTTCAAACTCTAGTATCAAAGAAGAAGAACAAGAAAAAAAGACTAGGCATGACTTAAGTTCTTACAGCTTAATAAGAAATGTTAAACAGATAATTACCAAAAATACAATGAAAGCCTGGCACAGTGGCACAGGCCTGTAATCCCAGTAGCATAGGAGACTGAGGCAGGAGGATCATGAGTTCAAAGCCAGCCTCAGCAATGGTGAGGTGCTAAACAACTCAGTGAGACCCTGTCTCTAAATAAAAAATACCAAATAGGGCTGGGGATGTGGCTCAGTGGCTGAGTGCCCCTGAGTTTAATCCCCAATACCTCCAAAAAACAAAACTACAATGAAAATTAAAATAGAATATTTTAAGATCCTTTAAAATATCCTAAGATATTATTGGGAAAAGCCTATGGAAGAAGGTAGAAATGATACATCTTATGAATTAGAATTGCAAATACTGAGTGTCATAGTTTATTTCTTTCCCTGTTAATGTTTTTACATTTAAGACAAAGATAAAGAGCAAAAACATTTCAGACTGGGGAAATAACTTTATGTGCCATGGCTGGTTTGGCTGACTAAAACTAGAAAGTAATTTAACAACTGAATGTCATAAGACTTAAAGGCCCTTCCGTTGAGTCAATAAGTCAATACTTTGCTTCTGTTACCCTGAGAAAACCATCTTACTACATGGATAATTCAAGATACAGTCATATTTTTTCAGTAACTAGTGAGGATAATAACCTAGGCAAGGAGAAAATTTTAATATTTATTTTTTTATATATTTTTCACTGTAGTGTATTGTAAATATAAACAGAAAGCATCCATAGACTTCTATTATACTAGGGAAAATACTCTTAAAGGCGATTTTTGTTTGTATTGAGTAAATTCTGGTTGTGGTAAGACATGATTTATTTACATAGTTAATGTTTTTTTAATTGATTGAAATTTTCCCTTGCCATTCTTTAGTACATCATAAACTTGATGCTTTTCATTACAGTTTTAGAGCTCTGTAATTTTTATTTACATCTTTATATATTACATACTGTATTAAATATACATAACTTTAATGTTTTTACTTTAATCATTGAAATGCAATATTAGACATGTGAAGTATACTGATTAGCAGAAAGTTGTGAGATAATGTCTATTCATTTTACTTTTCTATAAGATGGTGAATAAATGAATACTGCAGCTATCAACAAAAGAAGCTATATTCCAGTTATTCTTAAGGTCTTCAGTTTAATTATTAAAATGCCTTTTCATGCACTTTGATTCATTTGACCTTCCAAGATTCTTGCAAACAATATTGAAATCAGGAAAATGTATTACAACAACAAAAATTAAGCTAGCAATTATATCATGATTGATTCTGAACATTTCTTACTATTTTTTATATTAACCAATATTTTAAACTACCATCAGAACAAGAATGCATTGAGATAGAGAACCTGCCGGCCGAGGGCAGCGGTGGCGGTGGCGGGAGCCTGTCCGCTTCCTCCCGGGCTGGCGTGCGCCAGAGGATCCGCAAAGTGCTGAACAGTATCACCTAGAAGAGGACCAGCGACCTGCTGAGAGGCAGAGCCGCCCCCTCCCCCTGCACCGGCAAGGTAGAGGGAACTGTGACCACGCACAGAGCAGGCCCAGCGGCCTGCTGAGGGGCAGAGCCACCCCCCACCCCCCGCGCCTGCCAGGTGACCACCGACAGAAAAGGCCCAGTGGCCCGCGGTGGGACAGAGCTTCCAATCACTCCTGCAAGGTAGGCGGGCCTGCGACCCACCGGCAGAAGAGGAGCAAAGGCCTGCTGAGAGGCTGAGCCGCCCCCTCCCCCTGCACCGGCAAGGTAGAGGGAACTGTGACCACGCACAGAGCAGGCCCAGCGGCCTGCTGAGGGGCAGAGCCACCCCCCACCCCCCGCGCCTGCCAGGTGACCACCGATAGAAAAGTCCCAGTGGCCCGCGGTGGGACAGAGCTTCCAATCACTCCTGCAAGGTAGGCGGGCCTGCGACCCACCGGCAGAAGAAGAGCAGCGTCCTGCTGAGAGGCTGAGCCGCCCCCTCCCCCTGCGACGGCAAAGTAGAGGGAACTGTGACCACGCACAGAGCAGGCCCAGCGGCCTGCTGAGGGGCAGAGCCGCCCCACACCCCCCGCGCCTGCCAGGTAGGGGAACTGTGACCACCGACAGAAAAGGCCCAGTGGCCCGCGGCGGGACAGAGCTTCCAATCACTCCTGCAAGGTAGACGGGCCTGTGACCCACCAGCAGAAGAGGAGCAGCGGCCTGCTGAGAGGCTGAGCCGCCCCCTCCCCCTGCGCCGGCAAGGTAGAGGGAACTGTGACCACCCACAGAACAGGCCCAGCGGCCTGCTGAGGGGCAGAGCCGCCCCCCACCCCCCAGCGCCTGCAAGGTAGACGGAACTGTGACCACCATCAGAACAGGCCAGACCTGCAACAGAGAGACAGAACAGGCCCAGTGGCCTGAGGAAGGGTAGAGCCGCCCCCCCCCCGCGCCTGCAAGGTAGGCGCACATGCGACCCACTGGCAGTACAGCCCCAGAGGCCTGCAGAGGGGCAGTGCCGCTGCCTGCGCCTGCAAAGTAGACAGAACTGTGACCACCGACAGAACAAGCCTAGCGGCCCGCAGAGGGACAGAGCCGCCGCCCGCGCCTTCGAGGGAGACTTTGCAACTATACAAGACCAATATAAATATATAGGGGGAAAATTCAATAGCACAACAGTTTCACCAAGTAGAAAGGAACGCGAACAGTATGAAGAGACAAGGAAAGAAAGGACCACAAGCAATGCAGGTCAACTCAACGTTAGAAGAGGTAATAGCTGCAGCAGATGGAATGTCAGATAAAGAATTCAGGATATACATGCTTCAGATGATCTGCAGTCTCAAGGAAGACATCAGACAGCAAAATCAGACAATGAAAGATCACTTCAACAATGAATTACATAAACAAATCCAAGAAGCAAAAGATCAACTATACAGGGAAATAGAGGTTATAAAAAACAAACAAACAGAAATCCTAGAAATGCAGGAAGCAATAAACCAACTTAAAAACTCAATTAAGAATACTACCAGCAGAGTAGAACACTTAGAAGACAGAACATCAGACAATGAAGATAAAGTATTTCAACTTGAAAAGAACATAGACAGCTCAGCAAGACTGTTAAGAAACCATGAGCAGAACATCCAAGAAATATGGGATAACATCAAGAGACCAAATTTAAGAGTCATTGGGATACAGGAAGGGACAGAGTTTCAAACCAAAGGAATGAGCAATCTATTCAATGAAATAATAGGAGAAAACTTCCCAGACTTGAAGAATGAGACAGAACCCCAAATCCTAGAAGCCTACAGGATGCCGAATGTGCAAAATCATAAGAGACCCACACCTAGACACATTATAATGAAGATGCCCAACATACAGAATAAGGAGAGAATTTTAAAAGCTACAAGAGAAAGGAAGCAGATCACATTTAGGGGTAAGCCAATCAGGATAACAGCTGATCTTTCAACACAGACTCTGAAAGCTAGAAGATCCTGGAATAACATATTTCAAACACTGAAAGAAAATGGGTTCCAACCAAGAATTGTGTTTCCAGCGAAATTAAGCTTCAGGATGGAAGATGAAATTAAAACCTTCCACGATAAACAAAAGTTAAAAGAATTTGCAGCTAGAAAACCATCTCTTCAAAACATCCTTGGCAAAACATTACAGGAAGAGGAAATGGAAAATAACAATGAAAACCAACAGTGGGAGGTAGGACAATAAAGGGGGGGGGATAATCAAAGAGGAAAACAAACCATGTTTAGTAACATAAATAAACAAATATGGCTGGAAGAACAACCCATATCTCAATAATAACCCTAAATGTTAATGGCTTAAACTCACCAATCAAGAGACACAGGCTAGTAGAATGGATCACAAAACAAGACCCAACAATATGCTGCCTACAGGAGACGCATTTGATAGGAAAAGACATACATAGGCTGAAGGTGAAAGGTTGGGAAAAATCATATCACTCATATGGACTTCGGAAACAAGCAGGAGTATCCATACTCATATCAAATAAAATAGATTTCAAGCCAAAGTTAATCAAAAGGGATAAAGAGGGACACTACATACTGCTCAAGGGAACCATACACCAACAAGACATAACAATCATAAATATATATGCCCCAAACAATGGTGCAGCTATGTTCATCAAACAAACTCTTCTCAAGTTCAAGAGTCTAATAGACCACCATACAATAATCATGGGAGACTTCAACACACCTCTATCACCACTGGACAGATCTTCCAAACAAAAGTTGAATAAGGAAACTATAGAACTCAATAACACAATTAATAACCTAGACTTAATTGACATATATAGAATATACCACCCAACATCAAGCAGTTACACTTTTTTCTCAGCAGCATGGATCCTTCTCAAAAATAGATCATATATTATGTCACAGGGAAACTCTTAGACAATATAAAGGAGTAGAGATAATACCATGCATCCTATCTGATCATAATGGAATGGAACTGAAAATCAATGATAAAAGAAGGAAGGGAAAAGAATACATCACTTGGAGAATGAACAATAGGTTACTGAACGATCAATGGGTTATAGAAGACATCAAGGAAGAAATTAAAAAATTCTTAGAGATTAATGAAAACACAGACACAACATATCGGAATCTATGGGACACATTGAAAGCAGTTCTAAGAGGAAAATTCATTGCTTGGAGTTCATTCCTTAAAAAAAGAAAAAAACAACAAATAAATGATCTCATACTTCATCTCAAAATCCTAGAAAAAGAAGAGCAAAACAACAGCAAAAGAAGTAGAAGGCAAGAAATAATTAAAATCAGAGCTGAAATTAATGAAATCGAAACAAAAGAAACAATTGAAAAAATTGACAAAACTAAAAGTTGGTTCTTTGAAAAAATAAACAAAATCGACAGACCCTTAGCCATGCTAGCAAAGAGAAGAAGAGAGAGAACTCAAATTGCTAACATACGGGATGAAAGAGGCAATATCACAACAGACACTTCAGAAATACAGAAGATAATCAAAAATTATTTTGAATCCTTATACTCCAATAAATTAGAAGATAGTGAAGGCATAGATAAATTTCTTAAGTCATATGATCTGCCCAGATTGAGTCAGGAGGATATAGACAACCTAAACAGACCAATATCAATTGAGGAAATAGAAGAAACCATCAAAAGACTACCAACTAAGAAAAGCCCAGGACCGGATGGGTATACAGCAGAGTTTTACAAAACCTTTAAAGAGGAACTAATACCAATACTTTTCAAGCTACTTCGGGAAATAGAAAAAGAGGGAGAACTTCCAAATTCATTCTACGAGGCCAACATCACCCTGATACCTAAACCAGACAAAGACACTTCAAAGAAAGAAAACTACAGACCAATATCTCTAATGAACCTAGATGCAAAAATCCTCAATAAAATTCTGGCGAATCCATTACAAAAACATATCAAAAAAAATTGTGCACCATGATCAAGTAGGATTCATCCCTGGGATGCAAGGCTGGTTCAATATACGGAAATCAATAAATGTTATTCACCACATCAATAGACTTAAAAATAAGAATCATATGATCATCTCGATAGATGCGGAAAAAGCATTTGACAAAGTACAGCATCCCTTTATGTTCAAAACTCTAGAAAAACTAGGGATAACAGGAACATACCTCAATATTGTAAAAGCAATCTATGCTAAGCCTCAGGCTAGCATCATTCTGAATGGAGAAAAATTGAAGGCATTCCCTCTAAAATCTGGAACAAGACAGGGATGCCCTCTCTCACCACTTCTGTTCAACATAGTTCTCGAAACACTGGCCAGAGCAATTAGACAGACGAAAGAAATTAAAGGCATCAAAATAGGAAAAGAAGAACTTAAATTATCACTATTTGCAGATGACATGATTCTATACCTAGCAGACCCAAAAGGGTCTACAAAGAAACTATTAGAGCTAATAAATGAATTCAGCAAAGTGGCAGGATATAAAATCAACACGCATAAATCAAAGGCATTCCTGTATATCAGCGACAAAGCCTCTGAAATGGAAATGAGGACAACCACTCCATTCACAATATCTTCAAAAAAAATAAAATACTTGGGAATCAACCTAACAAAAGAGGTGAAAGACTTATACAATGAAAACTACAGAACCCTAAAGAGAGAAATAGAAGATCTTAGAAGATGGAAAAATATACCCTGTTCATGGATAGGCAGAACTAACATCATCAAAATGGCGATATTACCAAAAGTTCTCTATAGGTTTAATGCAATGCCAATCAAAATCCCAACGGCATTTCTTGTAGAAATAGAGAAAGCAATCATGAAATTCATATGGAAAAACAAAAGACCCAGAATAGCAAAAACAATGCTAAGCAGGAAGTGTGAATCAGGCGGTATAGCGATACCAGACTTCAAACTATACTACAGAGCAATAGTAACAAAAACAGCATGGTACTGGTACCAAAACAGGCGGGTGGACCAATGGTACAGAATAGAGGACACAGAAACCAATCCACAAAACTACAACTACCTTATATTTGATAAAGGGGCTAAAAGCATGCAATGGAGGAAGGATAGCATCTTCAACAAATGGTGCTGGGAAAACTGGAAATCCATATGCAACAAAATGAAACTGAATCCCTTTCTCTCGCCATGCACAAAAGTGAATTCAAAATGGATCAAGGAGCTTGATATCAAATCAGAGACACGCCGTCTGATAGAAGAAAAAGTTGGCTATGATCTACATACTGTGGGGTCGGTCTCCAAATTCCTCAATAGGACACCCATAGCACAAAAGTTAATAACTAGAATCAACAAATGGGACTTACTCAAACTAAAAAGTTTTTTCTCAGCAAAAGATACAATAAGAGAGATAAATAGAGAGCCTACATCCTGGGAACAAATCTTTACTCCTCACACTTCAGATAGAGCCCTAATATTCAGAGTATACAAAGAACTCAAAAAATTAGACAATAAGAGAACAAACAACCCAATCAACAAATGGGCCAAGGACCTGAACAGACACTTCTCAGAGGAGGACATACAATCAATCAACAAGTACATGAAAAAATGCTCACCATCTCTAGCAGTCAGAGAAATGCAAATCAAAACCACCCTAAGATACCATCTCACTCCAGTTAGATTGGCAGCCATTATGAAGTCAAACAACAACAAGTGCTGGCGAGGATGTGGGGAAAAGGGTACACTTGTACATTGCTGGTGGGACTGCAAATTGGTGCAGCCAATTTGGAAAGCAGTATGGAGATTTCGTGGAAAGCTGGGAATGGAGCCACCATTTGACCCAGCTATTCCCCTTCTTGGTCTATTCCCTAAAGACCTAAAAAGAGCATGCTACAGGGACACTGCTACATCGATGTTCATAGCAGCACAATTCACAATAGCTAGACTGTGGAACCAACCTAGATGCCCTTCAATGGATGAATGGATAAAAAAAAATGTGGCATTTATACACAATGGAGTATTACTCTGCATTAAAAAATGACAAAATCATAGAATTTACAGGGAAATGGATGGCATTAGAGCAGATTATGCTAAGTGAAGCTAGCCAATCCCTAAAAAACAAATGCCAAATGTCTTCTTTGATATAAGGAGAGTAACTAAGAACAGAGTAGGGTCGAAGAGCATGAGAAGAAGATTAACATTAAACAGGGATGAGAGGTGGGAGGGAAAGGGAGAGAGAAGGGAAAATGCATGGAAATGGAAGGAGACCCTCAGAGTTATACAAAAGTACATACAAGAGGAAGTGAGGGGAAGGGGAAAAATAATACAAGGGGGACAAACGAATGTCAGTAGAGGGAGCAGAGAGAGAAGAGGGGAGGGGAGGGGAGGGGAGGGGAGGGGAGGGGAGGGGAGGGGGGATAGTAGAGGATAGGAAAGGCAGCAGAATACAACAGACACCAGTATGGCAATATGTAAATCAATGGATGTGTAACTGATGTGATTCTGCAATCTGTATATGGGGTAAAAATGGAAGCTCATAACCCACTTGAATCAAATTGTGAAATATGATATATCAAGAACTATGTAATGTTTTGAACAGCCAACAATAAAAAATTAAAAAAAAAAAGAATGCATTGAAAATTATCATCGAAATTGAAATATTTAAAATACTAACCCAGGTATAGATAGACACAGGCACAGGAACATCTTTCCCTCCCTCCCCCTTTCTCTTTCTCTCTCTCTCTCTCTCTCTCTCTCTCTCTCTCTCTCTCTCTCTCTCTCATAGCATTTTTTGATATCTTTCTCTGATATCTAAGATGACATCACAATAATATTGGCATCAAGAATCTCTTGTCTCTATATTTTGGCAAAAGATCATTCAACTTACTCAATGACTCAAAGAGCCTGCATAAGCCCTTTTTCTCTTAGATTGTTGGATGTATTTGACAATATTTATTGAATGCCAAGCATGTACCAGCTACTGTGTCAGGTGTTGGAGTTAGAACAGTTAACAAAGCAGGTACAGCTTCTTCCACCATGAGTTCATATTCTAATAAAATCCTTGATTTCTCAGACACACAGAGATGATAAACACAAATATAAATTATGTATATGTATTTCATTTTTAGCCACATGACAAAGATGTGGCAGATAAGTGGATAAATAGATACAGATGTAAATAGGTTGGTACCGACAAAGGTTTATGTTGACACTCATTTGTTCTATTGACTGATTTCTTTCCCTCTGTAATCACAGAATTGGTGATCAAAATCATTGAGCTAAAAACAAATGCTGCCAACTACTCCCATTTTTTAAAGAAAATACCTCCTTTTAAACACCAGTTGAGGGCCACACTCATACTTGGAGAACTTTCTGAGAAACTTTACACTACCTCTACCTCTAGGAGATGATCAGAAGTGAGACAAATTGAGAGTAGGGAGAGAGTTGTGCAAGGTTTTAATAAAAAAAAAAAGTCTTTTCCTCTTCCTTGGTCTTCTCTGTCTATGCCAAGTAAAGGGAAAATACCCAAAAGATCAATTGGAAATTGGACATGTCTTCTAAGAAGGAAACAGGAACCAGCAACTCAGGAGGTTGAAACAGGAGGATCAAAAGTTCAAGACCAGCCTCAGCAACTTAGTGAGGCTCTGAGCAACTTATCAAGACCCTATCTCAAAATAAAAAGCGAAAAGGGCTGGGGATGTAGCTCAGTGGTAAAGTGCCCCTGGGTTAAATCTGCAGCACAAAAATAAACAAACAAAAATCAAAATGAAGGAAACATTACTCTCCTTGCTTGAGATGCTTGTGGAGAGCAGCAGACTCACCTGGGGTTCTCCTGAGAAAGAAGCAAGAAGACAGGCTTCTTGAAATTGCTTTACAGTTCTTGCTTGAAGTTTGGGACCTCTGAGAAATACAGAGATGGCATCCATTTCTGGTCTAGAGGTTTCTGGAAGCAGGAATCCTTTTAAGCTAGGTCATGCCAGCAATGTATGAAGAGACCATGGCTTAATGAGCCGAGAGTAGGAAAACCGGTGAGACTCACCTCCATGCCAGTTGGCTGTGGCCTTCAGAAGCAATAAGTAAGGATCTCAGTAGCTTCCACAGCTCCTCACAAAAGTGTATGGAGATTAGAGGTGACCAAAGTGGCTCCCAGGATAAAGCAATCAAAAGTCCAATTCAGGTAAGAATTCAGAGGATTGATGGAAGGGCTGAGATAGTATTTGGCTGCCTCCTCTCTGAGGGTGGTCTTGAGGAGCAGAGGATATGGAGCAAAGTGTTAAATTGTTTATCTTGTATGATTTCAAGTACATTTGGAAGACTCACACATGCATTAAAAATTCCATTCTTTTTAGTCATGTTTTTTATTTTTTCCAGCTTTAAGGTCCCTTTTTCATTTATCAACATATTTACTGAATGTTGTGTATGTTCTAGGCATTATTCTAGGTGCTGCAAATATTACAGTAAACAGAACAGATATAAGGAGAGTCTATAAAGTGAGTTCACTATCAGAGGCAAAGCTGCTAGTGCAGAGATTGCAAGCTATGCCAAGCAAATTGTCTGCCACATAGTGGAAGCCTGATGTATGATATATATTTTTTATTTATTGTTTTTAGTTGTAACTGGACACAATATCTTTATTTTATTTATTTATTTTATGTGGTGCTGAGGATCAAACCCATGTGCTAGGCGAGCACTCTACCACTGATCACAATCCCAGTCCCAATGTATGATATATAGAATGAGTGAATAAGGTTAAAATGGATGTTTATGATTATTTCCAGTTGTGTTTCCATTTTTGATTTTAAAAATTTTTTTAGTTGTTGATAGACCTTTATTTATTTATTTATATGTGGTGCTTATAATTGAACCCAGTGCCTCACACATGCTAAGCAAGTGCACTACCGCTGAGCCCCAGCCCCAGCCCATGGACATAACTTTAATATTAATCAAGTATCAACTATGATGTAGATGAGGCTAAAGTTTTTTATATAATCATATGATCTCATTTAATCTTGATAGCACTACTGTGAGGTAGATTTTACTATCTATTTTATAGATGATCATACTGAGTCTCATAAGGCTAAAGCTTTCAAGCAGTTGGCAGACCTGGAATCAGAAGGCCAGGGTTTGTTCCACAAAGTCCATGGTCTTTCTGTTAGATCACACTGTCACCCTAACATTGGACTGTGTACAAAAAAGCACTGGAGCATTTTATAATTAAATGTATAATGAAAACTTATATTTGTTTAATATTTTTAGACTTTAAACTATCTTCACATTATACATATATACTTTTTGCATAAAAATACATATATATATAAATATTCTTATATATAAATATATATATAAATTTATACACACATATAAATTTATGCATATATAGATTCTAATTTATACTCTAAGCAAGGAAAATATTATTTTTACTATTTTATAGATCAAGAAAGTAAAACTTAGAATAAAATTGACCAAATTATGTTATGGGTATAAACAAATATGGCATAATGAATCCCACTATTATGTATAATTATAATGCACCAATAAAAAAGAAACTGAAATTTACAAAAATTATATCATATAACTAATAAGTGGCAATACTGATATTGGAGCTCATGTCTTCTAATGCCAATTACTGTCTCTTTCCAATATACCACAATATCTTAGGAGTCTTGAGAAGACTTTCCTCCTCAACATCCTCCTGCAAATTCTAGTTTACAACTTACATCTTCTAGAAAGTATTGCCTAATAATACTTAACCTCAGATCATGTGTTTTCCATTTGTCTTCTTTGCTTCTGTTTTCTGTAATAAAGATAGCCAATGTCTGAGTCTACAGTGTAGTTAATAATTTTCTAGGCACTACAAATGCACTGGTTCACTAGAGCTCACAGAAACCTCTTGAGGTAGAATCTATTGCAGTTCCCATGTTACTGATAAGAACACTGAGAAATAAAGAAGTTATGTGATTTGTCCAGTATTTGAGAACTGGCAAGTGAAGAATGTGAGCTGTGAATGCAGACAATCGGGCTCTGAGGACCTGTATTCCTACCCATTCCATTTTGTACTATCTGGGAATTATTTCACTTTGTTTTTTGTTAAATAATACTTTATAATTGTTATTCAATCTTTTTTCATGTCTCACTCTTTTTTTAGAGAGAGAGAGAGAGAGAGAAAGAGAGAATTTTTTAATATTTATTTTTTAGTTTTCGGTGGACACAACATTTTTATTTTGTTTTTATGTGGTGCTGAGGATCGAACTCAGCGCCCCATGCATGCCAGGTGAGCACGTAACTGCTTGAGCCACATCCCCAGCCCTGTCTCACTCTTTTTTTAAAAAAATATTTAGTTTAAGTTGTAATTGGACACAAGAGGTTTATTTTATTTATTTATTTTTATGTGGTGCTGAAGATTGAACCCAGCACCTCACACGTGCTAGGCAAGCATTCTACCTCTGAGTCACAATCCCAGCCCCTCATGTCTGACTCTTAATACACAGGCTGCAACCCTCGTCTTTGTACTACTACATAAGCAGGGTTTAGTACTGCACTTGACGTATGGGAGGAGTTCAGCAAGTGATTGGAAAGGGCACACAACAGACCACAGGAATCTTCTCCAGAGCAGATAAAAAGTCTGAATAAGCTACCATTTCCTTTTCCTTCAAACCCCACATGTCAGGGACCATTTCACATCAATCTGAAAAGATACAACATGCTGTTTTAAATACTAAATTTGCTTCTCCTGATTAATGTTGAAATTATTCTTCAGGAATGAGAATGGTTTTGATCTGATGAGTAATAACCATTTCATCCAATGCCCCTGGTCATCAAAACAGAAAAAAAGAATGTTTGGCAACTTAGTTGCAGAGGTGAGGGTGACATTCTGTGTGTGACTAGGGACTACTAGAAAGCAAATGAGTTCACAGAAGACTTAAACTCAATTAGCCTTTCTACTTCCAGTCACTCCCCATGTTATACATACATGCTTGCCAGAGCTATATCTCATATGCAAAGAGCTGATTCTGCCATTTACCTGATTTAAAATATTCAGTGGCTCTCCTATGCTTATGGAGGTGTTTTCAAATCTAGATTACATACAGATAACCTTGAAAAACTGTATTTTTCAAGGCCAAAGAAATTGTGTATTTTATAAGCTCTCTGAGAGATTTTTATACTTATTCAAGGTTGAAAAACATTGACCTTTTGGGATTGAGCACATTGTTTTTATATTTGCATTCAAGACCCACCTTCCCATTGTCCTACTCTGGCATTTCTAGCCTTATCTACTGGTAAGACTACATTTCAATCATCTTTATATTCCCCCAAACCCTAGTACTGATTTTGCACAGAGCAGGCAGCAGAATGGCTTATAAATTGACCTTGTTATTTCAGTGTTCTAGTCCACTAAGCTAAGTAGCCACCATGGTGTTGTAGGAAATTATATTGGTCTATGTCCTTTGCTTACTCTGTTACTTCTCCTTTCTTCCCCCATCAAACTTGGTGTTGCCTGAAAAATGAAGTTTCAAAGTGACATTCAGTTTTTCCTTAGTCATTGAGCTTCAGAGAATGGTCACAGCAGAATGGAAATGTAGAAGGCAGAAATATTCCTCATGTTGAGAATAGTAAGCCTCAAGGCATAACAGAAATCATAATTCAGTCACTGCTGTCATTGTTCTACATTAATAATTGCAGTTTTCAGGTTCAAAATACTGGTTCTCTGCTGTTCCAAGAAGCCTTCAATTTATCCCCATCCCCATTTCCTTCGTGGATTCAAAAAAAAAATTTAGTGCCAGCTTTTACTTTTTCTTCAGTTCAAAAGAGTGCCAGTGTTCATAACCCATACTGAATGGGTTCATTATTCTTATTCATCTGTCAGTCTGTTGATGTCTTATTGTCCCTTGCTCCCTAGAAAATAATGCCATCATCTATAAGATCATTTAGCTATGTCCTGCTCTTTGTGTGCTGCTAAAATTCTCTCTGGCGGAAATGGGGATTTTGCCAATATGAAAAAGTATAGTATTTAATCATTTGATGGGTCAACTTGGTATTATGGGAAGATGAATTAGTTAAACCAATGAATATGCTCATATATGTGGTTGTGTATGTGTGTGTGTGTGTGTGTGTTTATGTGTTTATGTTTTCAGTGCACCTGTGTGTATATATGGTGTGTGTGTGTGTGTGTGTGTGCGCGCGCACACACTCATGTGCACGTGAGCAGGGGACAGAAGGTGCCAAAATATAGTCTGTGGTCTACATGTACTTTGGTGCAGTGGTGAATAATGCCAAGAGGGAGGGGTATTTTTTTCTTTCTCAATGGTTACATTTGATCACCAAACCATGTGCCTGAAGGGCCACCTTTTTTTTCCTGATTCAACCATTAATTGAGGGCAGCTTTCTCTAATTTTTACAGAAAACATATAGACTGGCACTGTCTGTGAGAAAGTATATGTTCATATATATATATCCATATGCATGCATGTTTATGTGTGTATGTGTGTGAGAGAACAAGATAGAGACAGACTATAAGATCACACATATATAGACCAAGAGAGTTGGCATTTTGGATAGACAGAGAAAGCTATACTTCTTGTAGACAGAATAAATGTTTTAAAAGGGTGGTCAGGAAATGCCTAACTGAAAAGATAACATTTAAATGAAAACATGAAGGAGGTGAAGGAGTAAGCCATGTGATATATGAAGGACAGTTTGGCACAGTGAACCTGAGCCAAAAGCATTCCTGGCATGTTCTAATAACAACAAGAATATCAGTGTGGCTGAGGCTAAGTTACTGGAAAAATAGAGGCTGCCAGAGAGGTAAAGCAGCAGCCTATTTTGTGGGACCTTATAGATTACCGCAAGGGCTTAGGATTTTCTCCAAAGTGAGAAGAGAAACCACTGGAATACTTTGAGCAAATAAGTGATATGTTCAAGTTTACTTTTTATAAGATCACCATGGTTGCTGTGTTGAGAACAGATTGTAGGGGCCAAGATATAAGTACAATGATAATTTAGAAAACCATTTTTAAAATTTAGGTGAAAGAATGCTTATAGCTTGGACAAGGGCAATAGCAGTAGAAAGTTATAAAAGGGGTGGATTTTTAGTATACATTTTGGAGCTACAAACCAAAGGATTTGTCTATGCATTGTATATAGGATGTAAGGGAAAGAACAGCATCCAGGATAACTCTAGGGTTTTAGGGCCAATAACTGAAAATGTACAATTTCCATTTACTGATAAGCTTTTCACTGATATGGGAAAGATAGTGAAAGAAGTAGGGATCTTGATGGGAAGTTCAGGGATTCGATTTTGGATATGCTGTGCTTGAGATGCTTATTGAACATCCCAGTGAAAATGTCAAGTTGGCAGATTAACTTATGATTCTATTTCAGGAAAGGTGTGTGGGCTGGAGATAAACTTTAATAATAATTAGAAAACAAAGAGCAATTAAAAACATTACACTAAATTTGATGAGATGACCAGGGGAGCAATTTGGAGGTAAAGAGGAAGTCTGAACAGGGTCTGAGATTTTGAACACTACAGTGTTGACAGGAAGAAAAGGAATAATGAGTAAGTAAGAGTGTGTGATGTTCTGTAAAAAGGAGTAAATCAGGGTTTTATGGGGATGGAAGTGTTTAGGTGTATCAAATATTGAGGAGAAGTAAGTAACCTGCAGTGGACAAGTGCATTTAGCAGTGTAAAGATACTGGCGATCCAAGCAAGGGTAGTTTGAGGGTGGTATGAATTTGAACCCTTTATTTAAATGAATTCAAGAGAATAGGAACATAAGAATTTCCAATGTATCTTTAGAGGAGTTTTGCTCCAAAGGGAAGGCAAAATAAACAGGAGCTTGAGGATGTTCATGGGATGAAAGAAAGTTTTTTTCTTTGTAATGTGTAAAATATGCGTATAAATTATATCACTTTTAATTATAAAGATAATTTTACAAATATACTGGAGACAGCTCGATAACCACCACTGAAGTCAAGAAATAGCTCATAAGCTGGGTGTAGTGGCACTTGCCTATAATCCCTACAGCTCATGAGGCTGAGGTAGGAGGATCATGAGTTCAAAGCCAGGCTCAGTAATTTAGCAAGGCCCTCAGCAACTTAGCAAGACCCTCTCTCAAAAAAAAAAAAAAAAAAAAAAAAGAGCTGGGTTTGTGGCTCAGTGGTTAAGTGCCCCTGGGTTCAATCCCTAGTACCAAAAAAAAAGGAAAAAAAAATAATATATCATAAAAACATCCCAGAACTTGAGTGTTAGCCCTTCCTGAACAAAAATCTGTCCTTTCCCATTAATGCTAACCAATATCTTGACCTGCTCGATCATTTCCTTAATATTCTTTATATTTCTTTCACAACGTTTGTATCCCTAAATACCAGTTGTTTAGTTTTGCCAGATTTTGACATTTAGTCAAATTCAGTCACATTGTATGTATTGGTATTTTGCTTCTTTTCTCAGTATCACATTTCAATATCATGTTTAATTGCACTTGGTTTGCTTTTACCACTCTATGACATCCTGTTGCTTGACTGTACCATGATTTTGATATATATTATTTTGGTCAGCTTTTTCACCACTGTGACCAAAAGACCTGCCATGAACAATTATGGGGGCTCATTTAGAGGAGTTTTGCTCCAAAGGGAAGGAAAAATAAACAGTAGCTTGAGGATGTGCATGAGATGAAATATCCACCTGTGTTGGTGGATATTTGGATTTTCAAAGGTCTCAGTCCATATGGATGGCTCCATTTCTTGGGCCTTGAGGTAAAGCAGAACATCATGGCAGAAGTATGGGGTAGAGGAAAGTGGTTCAGGTTATTATGATCAGGAAAGAGAGAGAGAGAGAGAGAGAGAGAGAGAGAGAGAGAGAGAGAGAGAGAGAGAGAGAGAGAGAGAGAGAGAGAGAGAGAGAGAGAGAGATCTTCTCTCCTCAACAAGGACAAAAAATATACCACAAAGGCATTCCCCTGGGGACTGACCTCCTCCAGGCACACCCTACTGCCTACAGTTCCACTCAGTTAGGTTAAGACTCTTATAACACAATCATTTCATGTCTAAACCTTCCTTTATTGTCTCACACATGAGCTTTTGGGGGACATCTCACATGCAGACTATAGCATATATCCTGTGTTGGTGGATATTTGGATTTTCCTGATTAATTCCCTGCACCACATTCTGTGGTCAACATCAGATTTCATTTGCAGTTATGATCGGCTGTACCCTCCCTTTCTAGAACAGAAGCCAGCCAACTGAATCAGTACTCACAGTCATTCTGGATTTTTGTTTTCTCTTTTGCTTTTGTCCTATTCCAAATTTCAGATGATTACTTGGCTTGCTAGCAGGGCAGTCTAGAAGAGCATAGGTGCTACTGTTTAATAATGCAATATTTATGGGTTCTCTCTGTTTCCTGTATCATTCTTCCTCCTTCCTCAGCTGTTCCTTTCTGAGATCATCTCCTAAATAAACCACCTGAACTCAAATTTTTGTCTCAGACACTGTTTTAAGAGAAATAAAAACAAAGACAAGGGTTTCATGAATAATGCAACTGTGAATACTCTCTTTACAGTACTGTGGATTAAACCCAGGGTCTTACATATGCCAGGCAAGCTCTTTACCACTGAGCCACATCCCCAGCCCAACAGTGAATGTTCTTATACATACCCCTTGAGGCATTTGTGCACAAAGAACTGTAGGGCTCAGCAAACATTTTCTGTGGAGTGCTAGATAATAAATATTTTAGTTTCATCTATCCACAAACAATCCATTACATATTTATATATTATCATATTATTTTCATAAACGTAAAATGGCAAAAACTTTTCTTAGCTCATGGAGCAAATTGGATCAAGGTATATAGTTTGTCAATACCTATTAGAAGGTGTATTCCTTTGAAAAAAAATCATTAGGTCAAAGGGTATAGATGGGTGCAGCTTACTTATTACACTGCCAGACTTTCTGAAATGATTTTACACTCTTAGTAGCAGGGCATAAAACATCTAGTTATTTCATAATTTTTTCCCACATTGTATTTGACAGAATTTTAAATTTTATCTGTTCTCTTGGGAGTGTGGTAGTATTACAGTGTGGTTTTATTTTGAATTTTCTTCATGACTAAACAGGTTGAGAAATTTTTCAGACATTTAATGGCTTATTGGTTTTCTATGTTCAATTAGTATCTGTTCAAGCAATTTTTTTCTAATTTTCTTTTGGTTTTCTGTTCTTTTTTAAAAATTTATTCTAATTTTTTATACATAATGACAGAGTGCAATTCATTGCATATTATACATATAGAGCACAATTTTTCAAGACACTGATTGTACACAAAGTATTTCCACACCATTCATGTCTTACACATGTACTTAGGGTAATGATGTCTAACTCATTCCACCATTATTCCTACCCCCTGGCCCCCTCCTTTTCCCTCCCTCCCCTTTGCACTATCTAAAGTTCCTCCATTCCTCCCATGCTCCCCACCCCTACAGACAACAATTTGTATAATAATTTTTTAATCAAACACAAGAAAACTATGATTTTCATGATGATTGCACTGTGGCTATGGATTGTTTGGAGAAACATTATTTTATAATGTTGAACCTTCAAATATATGGATATGGTATATTTCTTGATTTATTTAAGGCTTCTTTATTGTCTTTCAATAATGTTTGCAGATTTCCATGAAATTTATTCTTTGACTTTAAGAATGCTTTTACTATGGTAGATTTTGTATATAAAACTTTTTTTGGGGGATACCGAGGATTGAACTCAGGGGCACTCAACCACTGAGCCATATTCCCAGCCCTATTTTGTATTTGACTTAGAGACAGGGTCTCACTGAGTTCCTTAGCATCTCACCCTTGCTGAGGCTGGCATTGACTCACAATCCTCCTGCCTCAGCTTCCTGTGCTACTGGGATTATAGACATGTGCCACTGTGCCCAGCTACAAAACATTTTTGTTTACTTTGTCTGTTTTTCCAGCTTTATTGAGGTATGGTTGACAAATACAAATTATATCTATCTCTATCTATCTATCTATCTATCTATCTATCTACAGTCTACATGAAGTTTTGATGTGTGTATACATTGTGAAATGGTACCAAACTCAAGCTAACATATCCATTACCTCACCTATTTGTCCCTGTGTGTGTATTTGTGTGTGTTTGTGTGTGTGTATTGAGAACACTTTGAGATATATTCTGTCAGCAAATATCATGTATATATAATTAATAATAATACTTATGAATTTATTCATTACATAACTAAAGTTTGCACCCCCCTTGACTAGCATCTCCCCCTTTTTTCCCAGTCCCTGATCTCTTGTAAATGCCATTCTAAACTTTTGTTATTCTGAGTTGAAATTTTTTTTTTTTAAGATTCCACATATAAGTGAGATCATGTAGTATAAGCTTTTACATGTTGGCTTACTTTTCTTAGCATATGCCCTCCAGGATCATGTATATTGTGGAAAATGAAAATATTTCCTTTTTAAGGTTGACTAATATTCTTCAGTGTTTGTATGTATATGTTGCTCTTTTCAAGATAGTCAAGTGGAATAAGTTTTGATGTTCTATTACACAGAAGGGTGACTACAGTTAATAGTGTTATATTGTATATTGCAATATATAAGTGGTAGTTTGAAGTGATGGACATGCTCCATATTCAGATTTGACCATTGCACAATGTATATATTTATGGACACATCATAATATGCCCCATATATGTTAATTAAAAACAAAATAAAAATAAACCAGTTTGGATTATTTGGAGTTCCTTGCATTTTTCCATACATATTTAAGAGTAGGTTATCAATTTCTTCAAAAAAGGCACCTGGTACTTGAATAATAATTGCATTAAATTTATAGATTAATTTAGAGAGCAATTTTTTAAATTTTTAATTATAGGTGGACATAATATCTATCTTTATTTTATTTTTATGTGGTGCTGAGGACCAAACCCAGTGCCTCACACATGGTAGGCAAGTGCTGGACCTCTGAGCCACAACCCCAGCCCTAGGGAGCAATTTTTAAAAATATCTTTTAGTTGTAGATGGACACAAAATCTTTTTGTATTTATTTATTTGTATGTGGTGCTGAGTATCGAACCCAGTGCCTCATACATACCAGACAAGTGCTTTACTACTGAGCTACAACTCTAACCCCTTAGGGACCAACTTTCACCTAACAAAATTATGTCTTCCAATCCATGAACATTAAATATTTTTCCATTTATTTAGATCTTTTTACATTTTCTACAGTGAGATTTTGCATATTATAGTCATGCAGATTTCTGTTAAATTTACCAATATTTTTTTCCTCAAAAAAAACCATTATTTTAATTAGATACAAAGTTTTTTTTCATACATGTACTTTGTATAATGAAGTCCATCACATTCCACCATCCTTGCTAATCCCCTACCCCCTCCCTTTCCCTCCCACCACTCTTCCCTATCTATAATTCATCTATTTCTCCCATGCTCTCCCTCCCTACCCCACGATGAGTCAACCTCCTTATATCAGAGAAAACATTTGGCATTTTTTGGGGGGGATTGGCTGACTCCACTTAGCATTATATTCTCCAATGCCATCCATTTACCTGCAAATGCCATGATTTTGTTCTTTTTTATTGCTGAGTAAAATTCCATTGTGTATATATGCCACATTTTTTTTATCCATTCATCCACTGAAGGACATCTAGGTTGGCTCCACAGTT
Source organism: Marmota monax (assembly GCF_021218885.2). Classification (NCBI taxonomy): domain Eukaryota; kingdom Metazoa; phylum Chordata; class Mammalia; order Rodentia; family Sciuridae; genus Marmota; species Marmota monax. The sequence continues at coordinate 12,181,632 of NW_026694552.1, read as the reverse complement.
TAGATATTGTGAATTGTGCTGCTATAAACATTGATGTGCCTGTGTTCCTGTAGTATGCTATTTTTAAGTCCTTTGGGTATATTTCAAGGAGAGGAATAGCTGGATCAAATGGTGGTTCCATTCCCAGTTTTCCAAGGAATCTCCATACTGCTTTTCAAATTGCCTTCACCAACATTGAGACTAACTATAAATGTCTTAATAACAATAATTTGTTCATAGGTGATATACTGTTGATATTGGGATCTGTTAACATTGTTATTCCCCATAAAGGAGGGATCTTGGAATCGTACAAGAACACTATAAATCTATAGGGTAACAACAATAACACATCAGTCCCACAGAGCTGGAAAGAAAGAAATGCAAGCAACATGAAAAGATAAGGGAAGAAGGTACCACAAACAATTCAAGACAGCACATCATTAGAAGAATTGACAGCTACAGCAGAAAAAAATTACAGAGAAAGATTTCAGGATATACATGATTAAAATGTTTTTGGATCTCAAAGAAGACATTAGAGAACAAAGACAGGAAGTGAAAGATCACTTTGACAATGAGCTACATAAACAAATCCAAGAAGCAAAAGATCACCTCAACAGGGAGATAGAAGTTATAACAAAACAAAACCAAAAACAAACAAACAAAAAACCCCAGAAATCCTTGAAATGAAAGAAATAATAAACCAAATTAAAAACTCAAATGAGAGCATCACCAATAGAGTAGACCACTTAGAGAATAAGACATCAGACAATGAAGATAACGTATATCATCTTGAAAAGAACAAGAACATAGATAGCACAGCAAAAATGATAAGAAACCACAAGCAGAACATCTAAGAAATATGTGATAGCATAAAAAGACCAAATTTAAGAGTTATTGGGATAGAGGAAGGCATAGAGGTCCAAACCAAAGGAATGAGCAATCTTTTCAATTAAATAATATCAAAAAACTTTCCTGACATGAAGCATGAAATGGAAATTCAAATCCAAGAAGCCTATGGGATGCCAAATGTGCAAAATCACAACAAATCCACACCAAGATACATTAAAATGAAAATGCCCAACATACAGAATAAGGAGAGAATTTTAAAAGCCACAAGAGAAATGAATCAGATAACATATATGGGTTAACCAATTAGGATAACGGCATATTTTTCAACACAGACCCTGAAAGCTAGAAGATCCTGGAACAACATATTTCAAGCCCTGAAAGATAATGAGTGCCAACCAAGAATCTTGTATGCAGCAAAATTAAGCTTTGAATTTGAAGGTGAAATAAAAACCTTTTCCCCGATAAACAAAATTTAAAAGAATTTATAGCTAGAAAACGGAACTACAAAACATCCTTGGCAAAATATTTCATGAAGAGGAAATGAAAAACAACAATGAAAACCAGCAGACAGAGGTAGTACACTAAAGGAAAAACTAATCAAAGAGGAAAACCAAGTCAAGTTAAATAACAATAATAAACAAATATGGCTGGAAATACAAACCATGTCTCAATAGTAACCTTAAATGTTAATGGCTTAAACTCACCAATAAAAAGACATAGGCTAGCAGTTTGGATTAAAAAAAAAAGATCCAAAAATATGCTGCCTACTGGAGACTTACTTGATAGGAAAAGACATACATAGACTGAAGGTGAAAGGTTGGGAAAAATCATACCACTCACATGGACTGCGGAAGCAAGCAGGGGTTTCCATAATCATGGCAAATAAAGTAGACTTCAAGCCAAAGTTAATCAAAAGGGATAAAGATTAACATTACATACTGCTCAAGGGAATAGTACACCAAAAGACATAACAATCATAAATATATATGCTCCAAACAATGGTGCAGCTATGTTCATCAAACAAACTCTTCTGAATTTCAATAGTCAAATTGACCACCACACAATAATCTTGGAGTACTTTAACACACCTCTCTCACCATTGGATAGATCTTCCAAACAAAAATTGAATAAAGAAACTATAGAGCTTAATAATACAATTAATAACTTAGACTTAACGGACATATATAGAATATTTCAACTAGCATCAAGCGGATACACTTTCTTCTCAGCAGCACATGTATCCTTCTCTAAAACAGACCATATACTATGCCACAAAGCAACTCTTAGCAAATACAAAAAAGGAGAGATACTACCATGCATTTTATCAGATCATAATGGAATGAAATTGGAAATGAAAGTGAATTTTGTCAAATGCTCTTTTGGAATCTATTAAAATAATTGAATGTATTATGATGTTACAGTGATTGATTTTTTATGTCCAAATAATCCTGCATTCCTGGGATAAATCCTACTTGGTCATGTTGCATAATACTTTTTATATAATGCCTGACTTCGTAGAATTTTGATGAAGATTTCCATTTCTATATTCATAATTCATTTGCTTGGTAGTTTTATATCCTTGTGATAACTTTTTTTTTTCTTTTTGGCAGTGCTGCAGATTGAACCCAGGGCCTTGTGCATGTGAGGCAAGTACTTTACTAACTGAGCTATGTCCCTAGGCCCTTCTTGTGATAACTTTTTCAGTTTTTATTATTGGATAATACTGGCCTCATAGAATGAATTGGGAAGCATTCCATTGTCTTTTTGAACAGTTGAGGGTTGTTGTTTATTTTCCTAATGGCTGCCTAGAGATTAGTTAACATTCTAATTTCTAGTAAGTATATTCATAATGATTTTAAAAGTTTTGTCTAGTAAGTGCATTAATGTATGGGTTTCCTCATGGCTAGTTGACAATGACTTTTTTCCCCCCATGTATGAGTGATACTTCACAGTTTCTTTGCCTGTCCCATAATTTCTTATTGAAAACTCTATTTTTATATAATATCCCATGGCAACCCTGGAAATAAGATTTTTCTTCTTCCCCAGGGTTGGTTGTTATCACTCATTGATGTAGCAGTAATCTGTTTGTTTAATTACTTTTCTGAACTAAGTTTGTAAATTCTGTATCTTTGCCATGTGTGGACACTGAGATCTCTTTTCAGTTAGTTTAGTGATCAGCTGATGATCATTAGAATTTCTTTAAATGCCTGGAACAAAAAAGTCTCTCAGTTTTTTCCTAGGGGCTCTGTGTTCATGTTGAGACATTCCTTCAACACTCAGCCACTATGATTACAACTTTGCCTAACCTTGAACTACCTGCTTTTGTAGAGCCATTTTCATTTATGTCACCCTTTTCTTTTAAATTTATTATTGTTTGATACTTGGCTTGTGTCCTTCATTTTGCATGTATCATATCATATAACATTTTCCTCATAAAATACTTTAAAAATAGGTAATAATGCTCTTACAATGATACAACTAAATCTCAGCTACATCTTTTAAGTGACTGAGACAGGTCATGAGTCCAAACATGGCTTAAGAACCCTATATGAAAGTTCTTAAATGGAAAATCAATTATACTGCCCTTTCATTTTGGATCAGGTAAAGCATTTTAATCTCCTTCTCACAGTGAGAAGTCACCCATCTAAATATTGTTTGTATAGATTCCTGAGGGGTGGGGAATTAGTTTTGCAAGGTAACAAGACATTCAATTTCCCTCAAGTGCTATAGTATTCAGCCCCTTATATTTTCTTATATTCACAATAGCTAGTGATAACTACCTCTCCTTGTTGGTTATAACTTCAACTTTCCTGCATTACATCTTAGAGTATATTTTTGTTTCCTCTAAAATCACCAATGCTTCTCATCTTTCTTTCTCATCATCCTTGTGGATATGTGTGATCATGTGCCTCACAATCTTTCTCCTGGAGACCAATCTTATCAGAATCTTGACTGGGATTTAAATAATGACCCCCCCAACCTTCATTCCATTAAGATATTTATGTCACATCCAAGATTTATATTCATTTTTTTATGATTTGGAGGAAGCTATGCTACATTATTTTGTTAGTTTAGTTCCTCCAACAAGCACATACCAAGATGCAATTAAATGTGAAAGAAAATAATTGGATCCTATGAAGGATAAAAAAAAAAGAAGCAGAAGGAGACAGAGCTTTCTGACTGTGAAACAGATATGATATCTCTGAGAGGAGAATGGAAAGGAAGTAGAATTTGGTATGAAAATAATCTCAAACAGCAGTATAGTTGTAACACAATTTTGTCCAGGTTTCCAGGTTGTCCATAAATCAAAATCTTCCATTTTGATGGGAACATATATTCCACAGAAATGGTTCAGTCATTAGCCTTGAAGAATCCAAAGGAAACAGCCATGACACTAACATGATTGTAGATTCAGTCAGTAGGTGGGGCTATCACACAACTGTGCTCCCCATAGCAGGATATCTATCTGGTACATTTCCTTGGCTACTACAATCCAGCATACCAAGATTCATATCTCACAGGATCATTGGTTTGTATAAAGCATTAAGACTTATTAAACAGATTAAAGGTAGGCAAAAGCAGTAAAGAATTCTTAACAATAATCATATATCACAGAAAAGAAAGTACCTGCAATAATTAAAACATACGCTGACTTTACATAATTATAAAGAGAACTTTATTTATAGTTTTTTCTTTATTTATAGTTTTAAATGTCACATAAATGCCTCCACGTATAATAAAATAATCACATCAGTGTCTCAATTTTATTCTATGGTGGAAAATATTGATCTTTAAAAAATAGAGGTTATAAATTTATAGACTCTGTTATTTAGGGATTCAAGAAATAAGTATTAAGATTGTGTTTATACTCCTTGGGGGAAAAATGATAGTTTCACTGTTTAGACTAATTTGACATTTTCTATAAGAGTAGAAAGAGCAACCAAATAAAAGGATTATATTTCATTATACTTCTATAATTTAAAACCTTTTTTACTGCAAAGGACACGGTCAAGAAAATGAAAAGACAACCTATAGAATGTAAGACAATATTTGTGACCCATAAATCTGATAAGGGACAAATATCTAGAATATATAAAGAAACTTTAAAACTCAATAAAAAAGACAAATAACCCAATTTAAAAAATTGAGCAGGGAGTCTGATAGATGTTTGTCTAAAGGAGATAAATATGACCAATAAGAACATAAAAAGTCCTCAACATCACTAACCATGGATATGCAAGTCAAAGCCAAAATAAGATAACCACTTTATACCCAGTACAATGGCCTATTATCAAAGATTCTCAATAACAAGTGTTAATGAAATGTTGGGCATTAGGAACATTTATTCATGGCTTGTTGCTTTAGGAAACAGTTTAGAGTTATTCAAATGATTAAACATAGAGATATCCTATGATGCAATTGTATTTTTTGGTGTCCACTCAAGAGAAATAAAAACTTTTTCAAATAATATTGGTTCATGAACATTTGTAGTGGCATAGTAATAGCCAGAAGGTCAAAACAAGCCAAATTTCTATCAACTGATGAAAGGATTAATAGAATGTGGTAAAATTTATATCATAGAATATTACTCATCATTAATTTGGGAATGAATACAAGTTATACATGGATGAACCTTGAAATCATTATCCTAACTGAAAAAAAAAGTGAATCACAAAAGACCACAAATGTCCAGAACAGGCAAGTTTATAGAGAGAGAAAGTAAATTAAGTGTTTCTCGGGGATAGTGGATATGGAAAATGGGGCGGGGGTTTAACTGGTTCATGATTACAGAGGATCCTAAAAATACCAAGCTTTTTAATATAATACAAAAATGTTAGTAACACACTTATTAATTCTGCATAATAGAATGTTTTATTTAACTGCTGTGAGGTGAGTTCAAATTACCAAGTGCAATGTGTCCATATGGACATTTTAAATCAGAAATGTATTTGCATTTCAAAAAGCCATTAGCAATATTAAACAAGTTTCAGTGAGCTTGATGTTCAGTAATTATCCTGGAATAGCAATATATGTTATCCAATTGAAGAAAATCCTTGGTTCTATGCAGAAAGTAGAAATCTTTGTATAAAATGAGATATAACAAAGGCACAAGAATAATTAAATCCTCTGTATCAAAGCAACTAAAAGTACAATAATATTTTAGAGGGAACATTTATTTGATGGTGGAGACATGGATACTTAAACTGAATTTAAAGTATATTTTTCTCAAAGCAGGGCTGTATTTTCTATTTTTTAAATTTTGTTAGTTGTCAATGGACCTTTATTTAATTTATTTATTTATACGTGATGCTGAGAATTGAACCCAGTGCTTCACACATTAGGCAAGCGCTTTGCCAATGAGCCACAACCCAAGCCATGTATTTTCTATTTTATCCTTTTACTCTCCTATCTTTTGTATTCAGAAGCAGAAACTCTTTAACCTTTTCTCCAATATGATATTCCTTTAGTTCAGTTTATCTTAATGTAAGAAACAGAAAACTAATCAAATGATCTCAAAACAAAGTATATGGTATATGAGTGCTAAAACTGAAAATTTATCAAGAAATCAAGGAAACTGGAAGGCATGGTAGTGCATGCCTGTAATCCCAATGACTGGGAAGGATGAGGTAGAAGGATTGAACATTCAAGGCCAGCCTCAGAAATTTAGTGACCCTAAACAACTTAGCAAAATTTAAAATAAAAAAGGGTTGGAGATGTGGTTCAGTGGTTATGCACCATTGGATTCCATTTCAACTCAGTTTTAAAAAAAGAAAGAAAGAAATCAAGGCAGCTCTACCAGAGATTTTAACTTTCACTTATTTTTTCTTTTACAAGTGCTTTCCTCTTTGAGCCTCATCTCTTCTCCATTACCTGGCATCTATACTCTATATTCCCTTTTTGTTCTTCAATAATCTTGCCTTTTGCATGGCTTTAGTCGGTATGTTCTTAACTTCAGCTCCTCAAGTAGATAACCACTTTTATGCTTATGATTTCACATAAATTCCTCAACAATGAATCTGAGTAGATTGAGCACATATTTTAATTTTTTTTGTTTGTTTTTTACAGCAGATTAGAAATCATAGGTTACTAGCAAGCCTCTACACTTGCTATATTTTTTGGTCAGTACCCAGTTTGAATCTATCTAATCTGCCATAAATTGTGAAAAGGTCACACAATATAAAACAGCCTAAACAGAAGGTGCTATAACTTCTTTAAAAAAATTTTTTTTATAGTTGTAGAAGTACAGAATGCCTTTATTTATTTATTTTTATGTGGTGCTGAGGATCAAACCCAATGCCTCACATGTGCTAAGCAAGCACTCCACCACTAAGCCACAACCCCATCTTTAAGATAACTTCTTTAGAAAGGCATGCAAATATGGCAGATGATTTCCTTTGCCTAATCAGTATAGTATAATGTTAAGTAAATGTTCCATTTCCTAGTTTGTTGTATGAACAGTTCAGATCAAATTAAGGACTTTCATGATGGTGGAGTAACTTCCAAGATGGCAGAGTAGAGGAGAACTTGTTACTAGAATGACTCCAAGTGAATGACCAGATGCTCTCCCTCATAGGGGCCCCCATTCACAAAGTTAAGCTTTATGGAGCCTGTGACAGGATTTTAAACAGTGGTTTGTTATAAGCGCAGTCCAGAACGCAGAAAACCCAAGTCGCTCGGAGCGTGGAACCTGGCCAGCAGCGTGCAGCTCGGAAACCCACTGCAGATGGGCACCACAGGGTTTTGGCAGCATAGAGACGCACAGTTACGGATCCTTTGGGGCTGAGCATGCCACACTGCAACCCACATCTCCTCAGGTTACATGACCGAGGAACAAAGTCTGACTTAGTGGAGGAACAGCCCAGCTCCTTCCTCCTCACCCGACACCCCACGTGAAAACAGATGGTTGCCATCTTGGAAAATCTACCTCATCAGATTGGGGCGGATATAACAGGCAGCGCAATTGGTGTCAGAACAGGTGTGTGATTCCCAGCCCCTCCTCTACCCAGCTGTGATAACTCAAAAACTTTCTCGCCAGCTCTCGGTGGACATGAATATCAGAGCCGAGTGAAACTGAAAAGGTGCCTGATCTCCAACTCCCCCTCCCTCAGCTGTGATAGACCAAAAGCTTTCTCACCAGCTCTTGGTGGGCGTGGCTATCTGAGGGAATAGACAGAACAGGTTGCTGGTTTTCAACTCTCCCTCTCCACAGCAGTGATGACTTGGTGACTACCCAACACAGAGATAGCACTCAGTTGATCAGGAGCTGGGGCAGCCAGGGCACCACATGTCCAAAATAAACCCAGGGCTGTGGATAAGAATTCCAGTAATTGGGGCCTGGTGGTCAGGAGAAGTGAGGGGGATAGAGACCAGGAACAACCCAAAGAGACCAGGATTGGAGAGGCATCCAGCAGGGGAGGGAGAGCTGCCTCACACGGATTGCTTCCTCCACCCTGAGGGCAAAGACTCAACCTGGATTGCACAATACCACCTACTGGAAGAGAAGAAACAGAATTCTAAGAGTGCATTTTTTCTTTTTTCTTTTTCCTTCTTTCCTTTTTTCTTTTTATCTTTCTCTTCTCTCTTTTCCTCTGTCTTTTTTCATTCCTTTTTCTCTATCTCTTCTCCCCCATTTTTTTCTTTTCTTTTTAATTTTCTTCCTCTTTCTCTTCCTCTTCCAACCTTCCAAGTGTTACTATTTCTACTACGTGTAATTTACTAAATGCAAATAGGTGAATATTTCTATGCTTATTATTGTCCTCCCACTTATTTAGCTACCCTAAAATACCTCCTGTCTATTCTCCTGTTAATAACCCCCTTCATTAGAGTTCTCCCCCAAAGTAGCTAAGATATATTAACCCACATACCCTCACATCTTTTCTCCTAAATATAAAGTCCTATGTCCGACCCTTAGTTCTCTGTATGCCACCAGAATCTGTATGCCTTTTATGAAGCTAATGAATTTATTTTAAATTACAATTGAATCCAACATCTCTAGACATTGTCTCCCATCACAAAGGAGAGAGCTCGGATCTATACAAGAGCAATACAAATCCATAGGAGAAAAATAATAACACAATAGTCACACAGAGCTAGAAAGAAATGTGAGCAACATGAAAAAACAAGGAAAGAAAGGACCACAAACAATGCAGGACAACTCAACTATAGAGGAGTTACTAGCTACAGCAGAAAGAATGTCAGATAAAGATTTCAAGATATACATGCTTCAGATGATCTGGAATCTCAAGGAAGACCTTACACAGCAAATGCAGACAATGAAATATCACTTTGACAATGAATTACATAAACAAATCCAAGAAGCAAAAGATCAACTCTACAGGGAGATAGAGGTTATACAAAAAAATCAAACAGAAATCCTGGAAATGAAGGAAATTATAAACCAAATTAAAAACTCAAATGAGAGTATCACCAGCAGAGTATAAAACTTAGAAGTCAGAACATCAGACAACAAAGACAAAGTATATCATCTCGAAAAGAGTGTAGACACCTCAGAAAGGCTGATAAGAAACCAGGAGCAGAACATCCAAGAAATATGGGATAACATAAAGAGATCAAATTTAAGAGTTATTGGGATAGAGGAAGGTATAGACGTCCAAATCAAAGGAATGAGCAATCTGTTCAATGCAATAATTTTAGAAAACTTTCCAGACATGAAAAATGAAACAGAAATCCAAATCCTAGAAGCCTACAGGATGCCAAATGTGTGTGCAAAACCACAAGAGATCCACACCAAAACACATTATAATGAAGATGCCCAACATACAGAACAAGGAGAGAATTTTAAAAGCCACAAGAAAGGAAGCAGATTACATTTAGGAGTAAACCAATTAGGTTAACAGCTGATTTTTCAACAGAGACTCTGAAATCTAGAAGATCCTGGAACAACATATTTCAAAGGCTGAAAGATAATGGATTTCAACCAAGAACTTGTATCCAGCAAAATTAAGCTTCAGGTTTAAAGATAAATTAAAAACCTTCCACGATAAACAAAAGTTAAAAGAATTTGCAGCTAGAAAACTGGTGCTGCAAAACATTCTTGGCCAAACATTACCCAAAAAGCAAATGAAAAATAACAGCGAAAATCAACAGTGGGAGGTAGTACAGTAAAGGGAAAAACTAATCAAAGAGGAAAACCAAGTCAAGTTAAATAACAAAAATAAACAAACATGGCTGGAAGTACAAACCATATCTCAATAGTAACCCTAACTGTTAATGGCTTAAACTCACCAATCAAAAGACATAGGCTAGTAGACTGGATCAAATTAAGAATAAAATTCCACACCTATTGTTAAATTATGCAAATGGATTTAGGTACTTCAAAATAAAGGAGAAGGATTAGGGGCAGGAAGAAATGAAGAGGGACTTCTAGGGACTAGGAAGGTTGTTGGGTGGAAGGAGGGGTGTCAAGGGTAGAAGGGTGAATGGACATGATCAATGTACAATGTGTGAATGGATGGGAACATCACAGTGAATCTCACTAATTTTTACAATTAATAGGTGTTAATAATTGTAATAATAATAATAAATTAAAAATCAAAGGTCAAATCCACAAAGTATGTCCAGTCAATTTTTTCCTTGGAATGAAATGACTTAGGAAAAAGAATCTAAGAAAATATCTCTGATGCTGTGTCTATACAGGCTAAAGTAACTGGCCATTGATTTGAGAGAGAGAGAGTATTCAAGCCAGTGCATAAAGCATTTCTAAAGACTGTTTCTTGAACAGAATTGCTCTTATGGATTGGGGCACATGAAACTGATTATGGTAAAATAGATGGGAAACTTACTAAGGTTTTGTGAGGATTGTATTACTAACTGTATTGCCACTAGAACTATTAAGATTTTAAAAGAAACTTGGATTCTTAGCTACTTGTGGAGATTAAATTGGTTAAGAAATCCACTCAGTTCTTATTTTTGTGTATATTTATTTATTTATTGTTATATATGACAGTGGGATGCATTACAATTCTTATTACACACATATAGAGCACAATTTTTCATATCTCTGGTTGTATACAAAGTATATTCACACCAATTCATGTCTTCACACATGTACTTTGGATAATAATGTCCACCACATTCCACCATCATTTCTAACATCATGCCCCCTCCCTTCTCTTCCCACCCCTCTCCACTCAGTTCTTAAGTAGTGCATATAATATGACACTCAATTCATATATGGCCAATTCTGTAGAGTGTGACCAGTGATAATAGAGAAGAATGGGCTGGGAGGCCTTTCCCAGAGAGCAAGTTTATTTGTGTTAATGTCTCGTTTTGGATGGTGATATGTGAATAATTTAAGTTTGTAGCCTTGGGGGTGATCAAGTGGCAAACACATGACATTCCTCAATAAATATTTAAGATTTTGGGCTGGGGATGTGGCTCAGTTGTAAAGCACTTAGCTAGTATGCACCAGGCCCTAGGTTCAATCCCCAGTAGTGCAAGAAAAAAAATAATTATTAGGACACAAACTAAAGAAACTTTCTGGAAATTTTCCAAGAGGAAATTATACCCTTAGAAGTTATAATTAATATATGTTTCTTCTGACAATGTGCAGATAGTTAATTCTAACCAGTAGAAATTCTAAGTTTGGTCAGAATTATTGTCTTTTTTGTTCATGGAATTTGAATTTAGGTAATGTGAGCTTGGTAGTTTAGACTAACCTTCTCACTGAAAACAACTTGAATAGCTGATTAAAGCATAATAACCATCTGAGTGGAAGTAGTTGTGAAATGACAAAATAATAGAGAATTTTGTGAGGATTTTTTTATAGTATGGAAGATTTGAATGTGGATGGACATACAAAATCTTTTTTTCTCCTCTGGCAAAATTGATGAACTATTATAATTGGAACTTATTGAGCTTATCTCCTGTTTTTGTAAATAAAGTTTTCTTGTAACAAAGTCTTGGTCACATGATTATGCATTATCTATGTTTCTCTCTTGCTTGACAATAAAGTAGGTATAATAGAGACCCTATCATCTGCAGAGCATAAAATATTTACTCATTAACAACTAGGGTATTGGGTAATTCTAATGGAGGTAACTGAGAGTCTGAAATGCTGAGCAGCACTTTTGAATGATTTTCTGATTTAGGGATATAGGATTGGGAGTCCAGCATCCAACAGTGGATAGACAGACCATCTAATTTCCTAAAATTGGATTGAGTTGCAAGTGCTGAGAGACACCTCACAGAAGCAAATATAAATCCTTTCTGGTAGAAGATTATTTCTGCAAACAATTGTACAAGTACAAGACCCAAAAATAGCTAAAAATAATCATGTATAAAAAGAAGACAAGGCAATTTGATATAAAGGAAAATTTTCATGTCACCAATTCATCAAGTTTCTTTGAACTTTCTTTAATCACCTAGTGAACTGATTAGCATGTGGCGAGTAAAAGGAAGTGGTGCTTTCTTCATAGGATTTTAATACCTTGAATCATTATCTATGTCATATCTATTCAACCATCTCTGTCCTGCTTTTATATTCTTAGAAGCATGAAATGTATGTACCTTACCAAATTGATTTTTTAAAGGGCACTACCTCTAATCTACCTTTTATTTTTTCCCTTCTTTTTTAAAAATTGTTTTTAGATATACATGACAGTAGGGTGTATTTTGACATATTATATATACATTGAGTGCAACCTATTCCAATTTTGATCCCATTCTGTGGTTGTACATGATGTGGAGGTATACTGGTTGCATATTCATATATGAACATAGGGAAGTTATGTCTGATTCATTCTGCAGTCTTTCCTATTCTAATCCACCTTCTGAGACCCCTTTGAGTATCCTGTCTCTTGCCTAGCATGCATGAGGCCCCAGGTTCAATTCCTAGTATCACAAGAAAAATAAAAAGTATATTGTCTGTAGCTTCTAATACCTGATCTAATTGCTCAAGTTTATGATGGGACAATGATATCATTCATCTATTTTAAGTAGGCAATCAAAAACAAACTTATTCACATCAAATAAGTGAAGCTAAGTGAAGTTAAAATACTTACAAAGTTGGAGCATAAAGAAAATTGTCGAAAAGAAACATCATGTCTATTTGACAAGAGAAATGGGATTATCTAAAATCACACAATGTACGGGCTGAATTGTTTTAAATTGGTCCAAACTACTTTTGAATTTATTAAAGGCAAAAAGGAAGTGGAAAGAGCCAAAATTTGTTCCAAAATGATGCTGATGACAACTTGCCATGGAGGAATTTGTGGTAGGTGTCAGCCTAAGCCTTAACTATGTAGCAAGGTGAGTCCAAGTTCATGAGTCCAAGCAGGTGAGTCCAAATTTGGGGCATAAGCCTTAAGCTTAAATAATGCTGTCCAGACTAAAGGAGATATTTTACAAGCATGAGGCATATCATCATAATTTTTCTGCATTTTATGTGTTCTCTCAGTTGGCACATCAATAGCTCTGACCTTTTAAAGTCATCCTTTATTGAGCCAGAGAAATGAAAGGCCAGCCAAATCTTTGAGGAGGAATGGAGAGGAAAGCAAATGCTTTGCAGATGCAACCCTCTTCCTTCTCTGACAGCAGGCATCCTCTTTTAGCCCTACTAAAAAACTTGGGAACTTTTTAAATATTAAAAAAAGGTAGTTGCCAAGTACTGTCCCTTTTTCTCTGATATATATCATTTTCTCGTTCCTTCCAATATTCTTTTAATGTTGAATATTTTACCTTCTTAAGGAAGGTTTGTAATATAAAATGGGAATTAGTTATTATATTCTTAATTACATAAAATATCTTTTTAAATTTAAATTAAACTTATGTTTAACAGACATATAAAAACATAAAAGTTATACATATTAATGGAGTACTATGTGATATTTTAATACGTGTATATGTTATTTAATCAGGTTAAATATATGTATCTCCTTAAATATTTATCACTTTTTAATAGTGAAAGTATTAAAAATATTTTCTTCTAGCTTTGAGACATATAGTACATAATCATTATAATCACCCTACTGTACAATAGTATATCAGAACTTTTATTTTTGTGGGGGAGATAGCGGGGATTGAACTCAGGGGCACTCAACCACTGAGCCACATCCCCAGCCCTATTTTGTATTTTCTTTAGAGACAGGGTCTCACTGAGTTGCTTAGTGCCTTGCCATTGCTGAGGCGGGCTTTGAACTCGCAATCCTCCTGTCTCAGCCATCCAAGTTGCTGGGAATACAGGAGTGCGCCATTATGCCCAGCACATCAGAAATTCTTGTTTCTATCTAACTGTAACTTAGTCTCCTTTCATTAACTTTTTCTTATGCCCCTCCTGATTTTTCTTAGCCTCTGGTAATGACTGTTCTACTCCAAACTTCTAGGAGATCAGCTTTCACAGATTCACACATGAGTGAGATGAAGTATTTATCTTTCCATATATGGCTTATTTCACCTAACAGAATTTCCTCCAGGTTGTGATGTTAAATTATTATGTACGTTTGTAGCTGCTGTATTTGGCAGATTGGATCTGATAGACAATAAAGTTACCCTCTTTGTGCAAGATAGTTTATTTTAAAAATAATATGGAAGTGAAAGCAATGGTGAAAGACAAGATAGAAAGAAGAAAATGCATCACCAGATTGGAAAAACACCAATGCCTGAAGTCATATAGCTGGGGAATCCCAAGGCATTATTCTTATTTTAAAGGTGGAATAATATTTCATTATATACATATACAACATTTTCTTTATACATTCATCAGTTGACAGACATTTAGGTTGTTTCCATTTCTTGACTATTCTGAATAGTGTAGCAATGAACATGGGAGTGCACATGCCTTTTTCACATACTGACTTGAATTTCTTTGGGTATATACCTAGTAATGAGATTATTGGATCATATGGTCATTCTATTTTTAATTTTTTGAGGAACCTCCATACTGTTTTCCAGAATGGCTGTACTAAATTACATTCCCATCAACAGTATATAGAGGTTCCCTTTTCTCCATATTCTTGCTAGCACGGTTATATTTAGTCTTTTTGATAATAGCCATTTTTGTTGTGGTGATATTTTATTGTGGTTTTTATTTGCATGTCCCTGATGATTAGTGTTTTTTCTTATATTGTTGGCCATTTAAAATGTTTTTATTAGTTCTTGATAGACCTTTATTTTATTTATTTATATGCAGTTCTGAGAATAAAACCCAGTGCCTCACACACGCTAGGCAAGTGCTCTACCACTGAGCCACAATCCCAGCCCTATTGTTGACCATTTTTATTTTAATTTTTTTAATTTGTTTATTTTGTAATACTATATGACAGTAGAATATTTTGACATACTTATACAAACATGGAGTATATTTTTCTAATTAGAATCCCAGTCTTGTGGATGTAAATGATGTTGAGTGTCACTGTGGTGTATTCATATATGTAAGTAGGAAAGTTATGTAAGATTCATTCCAGTTTCTTTCCTATTCTCATCCCCCATTCCTTCCCTTCATTCCACTTTGTCTAATTCAATGAACTTCTACTCTTCCCCTCACCACTTTGTTGTTAGCATCCACATACCAAAGAGACTATTTGACTTGTCGTTTTTTGGGATTAGCATGACAGTCTCCAGATCCTCCCGTTTACTGGCAAATGTCATAAAGTCATTTTTCTTGATGGCTGAGTAATATTCCATTGTGTATATATGCCACAATTTTTTATTTGTTTATCTGTTGATGGGTATCTAAGTTTGTCGGACCGCCCTCCGACAGAGGTTGAGGAGAATCACTAGACCAGCTAGTGAGTGTCTCTGGGCTGAGCGAGAGGGTGAGTGTCGCGACCCGGCCCGCCACCCTGCCTGGCAAAAATCACACCGAGTAGGGAGTTGAGTCAGCCGAGATGGCGCAGCAACTCAGTTTATTGTGGAGGGAGAGGACTTATATAGAGAGAGGAGAAGGGAGGTGGGGGCAAAGGCAGGGGCCAATCAGAGATCGGAGAGTCCCCCAGATTGGGGTAGCCTAGGCATCCCAGTTGCAGAAACAGAGCCCCGTTACCCCAGTTACAGAAACAATACCCCTTTAGGTATGTGTGCCCCGTTGCTGGGGAGTTATTCTTTATGTTTGCGGAAGCCATATCTTGGGGCTGTTCAGGCACCTATATGGAAGCCATTTCTCAAGCTCTAACTGTCAGGTACATGGAGAATCACAAAACCAGAATCACAAGACTGGGGATTTCCCAACAGTGGTTTTTCTTCCTCTTTCCCCAGCGATTGCATTTCTGTGGTCAGCAGAGGTCCCAACATAAGTTGGTTCCATACCTTGGCTATTGTAAATTGTGCTGCTATAAACATTGACATGGCTATGTCATTATAGTATGCTCATTTTAAATCCTTTGGGTATATACTGAGGAGTGGGATAACTGAGTCAAATGGAGGTTCCATTCCTAGTTTTTTAAGAATCTCCGTGCTGCTTTCCAGTGGTTGCCCCAATTTTTAGTCCCACCAGCAATGTATAAGCGTACCCTTTTCCCCACATCCTTGCTGTTGGTCATTTTTATGTCTTATTTTGAGAAGTATCTACTTTAAAGGAGGGTTTTTTTTCCTATTGAATTTTTAAAATTTACAGTATATTCTGTTTATAACCCCTTATCAAAAGAATAGTCTGAAATTTTATTCTCACAGTCGGTAGGTGTTCTCTTCATTTTATGGGTTGTTGATTGTTTCTTTTGCTGAGCAAAAGCTTTTTAGTTTGATGTAATTTATTTGCCTGTTTTTGCTTTACTTTCTCTTGCTTTTTGGAGCTTTGTCAAAAAAAAAAAAATCCTTGGCCATTCCCATGTTTTTAAGCAGTTCATCTAGGTTTTATTCTAGTAATTCAGTAGTTTCACATCTTACATTTAAGTCTGTATTCCATTGAGTTGGTTTTTGCAACTGATAAGAGGTGAAAGTCTATTGTCATTCTTCTGCTGGTGGATATACAATTTTACCTACACCATTTATTTCTCCAATGTATCTTCTTAGCAACTTTATCAAAAATTAGTTGGTTGTAGATGTGTAGATTTACTTCTAAGATTCACTGTCTTGTTCCATTGATCAATGTGTCTGCTTTTATATTAACACCATGCTGTTTTGATTACTACAGCTTTATAATGTATCTTAAAGTAAGGTAATGCAATGCATCTTTTTTTTCTTTTTGCTCAAGGTTGCTTTGGCTATTCATATTTTTTTTGTGTGTAGTTGTGTACAAATTTGAAAATCTGCAGTGGTTCTATAAAGAATTTCATTGGGATTTTTGATGGGGATTGCATTAAATGTGTAGATCACTTTGAGTACTATGGATGTTTTAACAATACTACTCTTCCAATACAAGAATATCCGATGTCTTTCCACTTTTCTTGTGTCCTCTTCAATTTCTTTAATCAATGTATTACATATTTCATTGAAAAGATCTTTTACCTCCTCATTGGCCAAACATATTCTTAGTTGTTTGTTTTTGTTTTTGGTATTTATAGTAAGTGGGATTGCTTTCTTGATTTCTATTTCATTTATTTTATTAGCAGTATATACCAATTTTTATATTTTGATATTTTTATACTATAACTTTGATGAATTCATTTATTAGCTCTAATGATTTTAGTGAAATCTTTAAGGATTTTTACATATAAGACCATATCATCTACAGTGTCAATTTTACTCCTTCTTTTGCAATTTATATGCCTTTTATTTCTTTCTCTTGTCCTATTGATCTAACTAGGACTTCCAGTACTATGTTGAACAAAAGTGGTGCAAGTGGGCATTTTTGTCTTGTTCCACATCTTAGAAAGCCTTCAGCTTTTTACCATTCAGTGTGATGTTAGCTTAACATATATATGGCCTTTATTATGTAGAAGTATATTCCTTCCATACTTAATTTGTTCAACATTTTTATCATAAGGTTTAGTGAATTTTATTGAATGACTTTTATTCATCTATTGAAATGATCATATAGTTTTTGACCTTCATGTGATGTGATGTATTATGATTATTGATTTGCAAATGTTCCAACCAGCTTGTATCCTCAATATGAATCTCACTTGAGAACGATGAATAATATTTTTAATATGCAGTTGGATTATATTTTCTTATATTTTGCTGAGGTTATTTTAATCTCCATGTCATTTACTTCTGCTCTGATCTTTATTCTTTCTTTCCTTCTAGTAATTTGTTGTTTGGACTATTCTTGTTTTTCTAGTTTCTAAAGATGCAGTAATAAGTTGCTTATTTGACATCTTTCTGCTTTTTGATTTAGGCATTGATTTCCATAATCTTCCTTATCATTAGTGCTTTTTCTGCCTCCAATAGGTATTGGCATGTTGTGTCTCAATTTTTGTTTTCAAGAAATAAAATATCCTTCTTGATTGATTCCTTGATCCATTGGTTGTTCAAGAGTAAGTTGTTTACTTTCCATGTATTTGTGTAGTTGCAAAGTTTTCCTTCTTATTGATTTCTAGTTTATTGTGTTGTGGTTAGAATAGATATTTGATATGATTTCAGTTCTGTAAAACTTAGAGAGACTTGTTTTGTGGTCTATTGTATGATGTATCCTGAAAAATGTGTATTATGTAGCTTTTGGACGAAATGTAGTTCCATCTTGTCTAGAATGCAATTTAATTCTGCTGTTTTTGTTGACTTTTTTGCCTGGGTGATCAGTGCATTGGTGAAAGTGAAGTTTTAAAGTCCTCAACTCTTATTATATTGGAGTATATTTCTTCCTTCAGAACTATTTTGCTTTGCATAATTGGGTGTTCTGATATAGGGTGCATATAAATTCAGGATTGTCACCTCCTCTTACTCAATTAAATCATCTATTATTATGTGATGATCTTCCTTGTCTCTTTTACTGCTTTTAAAGTTCATTCTTTGATATTAGTATGACTACTCTTGCTTTCTTTTGAATTACATTTGTATAGAATGTCTTAGCCCATCACTTCACTTTTGCTATATGTGTATCCTTAGAGGTGAGGTGACTTGGTTTTCTTTTTTAGACCATTCAGTTCTTCCATGTCTTTCAATGGGAGAATTTAATCCATTTACTCTCAGGTAATCATTGATAGGTAAACTCTTATTTCAGCCATTTTGTAACTTGTTTTCTAGTTTTATTATAATTCCTTTATGTTCTCCCTCTCTTACAGTCTTCTTTTGTGCTTAAGTTATTGAATCCAATAATGTGTTTTGATTCTTTCCTTAATATTTTAGATTTATCTATTATAGATTTTTTGCTTTGTGATTACAATGAGGCTTACAAAAATATCTTTTGATTATAGCAAGCTATTTTGAGATAATAGCAACTTAACATAATCATAAAGAACAGAAACTAATAAAAGAACAAGAGAAAATATACTAATAAGAAATTACACTTGTACTCCATTCTTCCCCACATTTTGAATTTTTGACATCCCTTTTTATGTGTTTCTAAAGGGCCAGTCTCTTAAAATATTAATATAGTTATTATTATTAATTGCTTTGTTTTTTTAGTCTTCATACTAAATATATGAATAGTTTATCTACCATGTTTGCAATAGTAGAGCATTCTGAATTTGTATAATTACTCTTACCATCGAGTTTTATACATTTGCTTGTTTTCTTCTTACTCATTAACATTTTACCCTTCAGTTAAAGAAACTTCTTTTTGCATGTCTTGTAGGAGAAGTTTGATAGAGATCTAGTCTCTCAGCTTTTGTTTGTCTAGCAATGTCTTTATTTCTACTTCATTCCTAATGGATAGCTTTGCTGAATAAAATACTCTCAGTTTATGTATTATTTTTTCTTCAGCACTGTGAGAATCTCAATCCACTCCTGTTTCTGCTGAGAAGTCAGCTATCTGGTGAATTTGGACACCCTCATTTGGTATTTGCTTGTTTTTTTCTTGATACCTTGAGCATGTTCCATTATATTTTACCTTTGAGAGATAAATTATAAGATCTCTTGAAGTTTGACAATTTTGAATTAAATTTGATTGGTGACATTTGATATCCTTTTTTTAGATTTGGGATATTTTCTGTTATTATCTTGATGAATAATCCCTCTACTCCTTTAGCATTCTTAAATCCCTCTAGAATTCTAACAACCTAGTTACTTGTTCTTTTCATGATATCCCATAATTCTTGTAAGCTTTATTCCTTCTTCTTTATTCCTTTTTATTTTTTTCCTCCAGTTGTATGTTTTCAAATGGCATATCTTTGAACCCACAAATTTTCTCTTTTATTTCATATGTTCTGCTATTGATGCCCATTGATGTGATTTTTTCTTTATTTTGTTTGAGCTGGGTTTTTAAATTTTTGAGATGGGATCTTACTATGTTGCCCAGGCTGGTTCCAAATTCCTGGGTTCAAGTGATCCACCTGTTTCAGCCTCAAGAAGTTGGTACTCCAGGTGTATACCACCACACCCAGTCTATGATTGTTTTTAATTCCATTTTGTGCAGTTTTTTTAGTTCAAGGGTTTCTACCTGATTTCAAAAAACTGCTTCTATCTCTCTGTTAAGTTTCTCTGAGTACTGAATCTTCTCTCTCTCTCTCTCTCCCTGTGTGTTTGAAATTCATTAAATTTCCTTAAAATAGTTATTTTAAATTGTTTAAACTGAAATTCACATATACTTGTTACTATCTAGTTGATATCTGGAACCTTATTTTGATTATTAGGTGAAGCTCTTGATGATTGGTATGCAACATTTTTTGGGCATAGAAGAATTATGTATTTATTTCAATCTTCCTTATCTGTCTCTGTTTGTATCTGTCTTCCAGAGATTCTAAACAGCTTTCTTATTTCCTCTGAGCCTGTAGTCACTTCCTCTAATTCATCAGTGAATGGCATCCAGGCCTAGATTGCTGGGAGTCTGCTGTTGTGCACTAGTGGACAATTCAAGCCCATGTTTGTACTGAGTCCTTACCTGTTGTGTTTTACAGCATGAACTACAAGAGTATCTAAGCAGTGCAGTTCATCCCCTCAAGCCTCTGTCTACTCCTGGGGCAGGCCAAGGTGCCTTGTCCATAGTCTTCAGCATGTGGTCAGAAACTGTGGAGTTCTGCCTGGCTATGGACAGAGTCACTGTGGAGAGACCAGACCCAGGCTCCTATGCCATGTATGTGGCTACCAGTGCTCCAGATTGTTTCACATCCTGAGCCCACAACCTGCCAAGGTCAGAACTTCCAGAACTGCCTGGGGCAGGCAAGACTCACAGTGTTATAGCAGCCTACTGCTGAAATGGGTTCTAGCCACAGGTGATGCTGACTGGAACAAAATTCCAATGGATTGGGGCCGTGTGTCTCCATCTGGCACTGGAGCTGTTCCAGAGGTTCCACCTGCAGACACAGGCCTGGAGTGGTGACTGTATGATCCCAGTGTTGGGCTTCATCAGCACAGTACTGAGTTCCAGGGAAAAGTCCTGTGTTAATTAACTTGTCCTACCCTCAGAAAATGAAGGCTTTCTCCATGCTATGCTGCTCAGGCTGGGGTATAGTGTTGATGAATGTAGACCTTTGACAACCAAAGCTGATGCTAACCTAGGTTGTACCTGAGTCTTACAGCTGTGAGGACCTGCACTGTCTCTCAGGGATGCTACCAGACCCACATCATAGCTGGTAGTGGTACAGGTTAAAAAGTGATTTTGTTGTTGTTGTTTTCTGTATGTTTTTACAGTACTGGGGATGGAAACCTATGTTTTGCACATGCTAGGCAAGGGCTCTACCACTGAACTATTTCCCCAGCTCACAGGTTAAAATCTTTTTCTATGCTATTATGGAACAGATTTCTGATTAGTGCTAGGATCAGTCTAGAAGCTCCATCTGAAACTGTTGGCCTGAAGATAGCTATACTGCCCAAGGTTAGTGGACGGGTAGTGGAGCAGTCTCTTGACTACCAAGCCTGATGCTGGGTCACAGATTAGTTTTACAGCTACAGGGTCCAGCATAGTCTGGAAGCCTACTCCAAGCCCATTTCAAGGCTATCAGTGATGCAGATTGGAACTCAAGTCTGTCCCACCAGTGTGCAGGTCTCTTCCTGATGCTGGCACAGGTGTAGGGTCTTCATCTTTAAGCTCTGACCTGAGTATAGGGGCCTTTGGTGCTTGCCTGATGCTCATTCTCCACAGCAGACCTAGCTACAAGGTCCAAGGCAAAGTCCTGTGCTAGAATTCATGCCCTGTTTCTCTAATGGGGGAATCTTTTTTCCATGCTGCTGCTCAAGGTCACAGAAGAGATGGTGAAGGTAGTCAGCTGTCTGGTCTAATGCAGTTATAATGGCTCAGTCTTGTGGGTATTGGCCTACAGATATAGGTTAAGGGTATGGACCCAACATGGAGTTTTACCATGGTGAACCTGGCACTGGATTCAAATCTAAGGTCTAGACTTAATTCTGTATCCCTCCCACAAGTGGAAGACTTCTCTATTTACTTGGAGTTGAAGGAGCAACACTGGCAACTCTTTCCTTCTTACCTTCTTCAATGCAAATTTATTTTTATTATACTAATTCCAGGCACTATGTTTTCTCACCTGACTTCCTTAGCTCTTGTGAAGGTAGTTATTATTCTAGAGTCCAAATACTGCCTAGGTTTGAATCCCAGTATTATTATATAAGGCAATTTATGTTATTCAGTTGCTGGGCACTTGGATTGTTACCAGTTTTTGACTCAAGAATAAAAACCCTATCTTGAACATTTGCATAAAATATTGG
Source organism: Marmota monax (assembly GCF_021218885.2). Taxonomy (NCBI): domain Eukaryota; kingdom Metazoa; phylum Chordata; class Mammalia; order Rodentia; family Sciuridae; genus Marmota; species Marmota monax. The sequence goes on along the minus strand of NW_026694552.1, from coordinate 12,159,150 downwards.
TTTTTCTCTTATGTTTTTAAAAATACAGATGAAAAGTATTAATATTCTGATGTACAACACAATATTTTGATATGTGTGTACATTGTGAAACAGCTAAATCAAGCAATTGAACAAATGTATACCACTTTTTATAGTTAAAATATATAAAATCTTTCTTAATAATTATTAAATTTATATTGTTATAACTAGAGTCATTGTTAATGTTTGTATATCAGACATCCCAAAATAACCCCTTCTATTAATGAGGGATTATTCAGAGGTGACATGATTAGATTATGAAGAATGTAACCTAATCAGTCCTAGTTTGAATGGATCAACTGGGTGGTAACTATAGGCAGGTGGTTGGAGGAAGTGAGTCACTGGGGACATGCCCTGGAAGTAGTTGTTCTTCTCTTCTTCCTTCTCCTTCTCCTCTCTCTCTCCTTCCCAACCCAACATGAGCTGGGCAATTTTACACTACTAGGCCCTTCCCCCAGGATTCAGCTGTCTATGAACTGTCACCTCTGAAACCATAAGTTCCAAAAAACTTTTCCTTCCCTAAACTATTCTTGTCAAATATTTTGGTCACAGTGATACAAAAGCTGACTAAAACAGTCATTATGATGCCAAATAGATCCCTTAAGTTAGTCTTCTTTTCTAATTGAAATGTTGTATCCTTTGACCAATATCTCCCCAGTCCTATCAACTCAAAGCACAGGTAATTACCTTTTTATGACCTACTTTTATTAATTCTAATTTTTTAGATTCCACATATAAGTGAGATCAGGTGGTGTATTAGCTAGCTCTCCATTGCTATAATAAAATACCTAAGACAAGCAAATCATAAAGATAAAAAGGTTTTAGTTCTTTTGCATAAATACCTAGGAGTGGGATAGCTGGGTCATATGAGTATTTATCCAAAAGAATTAAAATCAGGATAGTATAGTGATACACACATATCAATGTTTATAGCAGTGCAATTCACAATAGCCAAGTTATGGGATCACTCTAGGTGGCCATCAACAGATGAATAGATAAAGAATATGTGGCATATACACACAATGGAATTTTACTCAGCCATAAAGAATAAAATGGAATTTACTGATAAATGGATGGAACCAAAGAACATCATGCTGAGTAAAAAAGCCAGACTCAGAAAGTTAAAGGTTGAAAGTTTTCTCTCCTATGTGGAAGCTAGAGCAAAATATGGGGGAAGAGGTGGGAGATCCCATGAAAATAGAAGGGAGATAAATGGAATAGAGGAGGGCACAGAAGTGGAGGGAGGAAGGATAGGAAAAGGGAGGAACTATGGAATGAATTTGACCAAATTATGCCATATACATATATGAATATACACAATGAATTTCACCTTTATGTATATCTATAAAGCACTGATTTAAAAAAAAAGGGCTGGGTTGTAGCTCACTGGTAGAGCACTTGCCTAGCATGTGGAGGCCCTGGTTTTGATTCTCAGCACTACATGTAAATAAATAAAATAAAGGTCTATTGACAACTAAAAAAATATTAAAAAGAAAAAAAAAATAAATATCAGTAGATAAATAGAAGAAAGAGCAGTTAACTTCCAGCTGCCAGCACCAGCTGCCAGTTGATGATTGGCTCACAGCGGCCCCAGCAAACTAATTTTTCCAAAAGGAGCCATCACTGAACTGCTTGCAGAATTTGCCTGGACTATGTATCACTTGTATGCATTGTGAACTATCTGTTGGTGCAGCGACTTGTGGTAGTGTTGGGGTATTTTTGCTGATGATGTCATCGGTGGTACAATTTTTCCAAAAGGAGCCATCAATTGGCTTGGTATCTTCCTCCCTTCTGCTTGTCATGGTCGTTCAGCTATCCACAGGTGTGGCTGTATGCTGGACCGGTAGTCAGTGACGGGTAAGATCCAATTGCAATGGTACCAACCTAAGACAGAAGGCTGACGCCTTGAGGTCAGCTCATCCGATAACGGGTAAGAACCATATGCACTATTGGACAACCTAAGGCAGGCACGGTCCCTAAGCCACATGCTTGTTGTTTAAACAGAGAGGGGGAGATGTTGAGAGCCACAGCCGAAGGGGCCCCAGCAAACTTCCAGCTGCCATCAAACTTCCAGCTGCCAGCTGATGATTGGCTCACAGCAGCCCCAACAAACTTCTAGCTGCCAACTGATTGGCTCCTCTGCGGTGATGCTCATTGGGCTGTTTTCCCGCCCTTTCAAACCATGGAGCTGCTCATTGGGGGACTTTTTTGGCTCCGCCCACACGACCCAGCCAATCAGCCTCAAGAGGAGGAGGAGTGTGGGAGGTGGAGAGGCTTGTGGGAAGCCGGTGGTGGCTGTTGGGCTCTGAAGGTTTTTCCTGAGGAGCTGTTTTGTTTGGCGTGTGTGGTTCTAAAAATAAAGTTCATTTCTTTTGACAAGTGGCTCCTAAATTGTGCCCAGCCAGACTGTGGCATTTGGTGGCCCGTACGGGGAATGAACCCGCGACCTTGGCGTTATCAGTTACAGTTTGCTGGCAGCTGTAAGTTTGCTGGGGCCCCTTGGCTGTGGCTCTCAACATCTCCCCCTCTCTGTTTAAACAACAAGCATGTGGCTTAGGGACCGTGCCTACCTTAGGTTGTCCAATAGTACATATGGTTCTTACCTGTTATCGGATGAGCTGACCTCAAGGCGTCAGTTCACACCACAACAATGTTTGCTGAGTATTATGAATTCATTAATACCACTGAATTGTATGCTTTAAAAGCCCCTGAAATATTGATGTTTGCTTTTTGCTTTGGTGAAAGAATCAGGGTAAGAACTGACAAGTGATTTACTTCATGCTGGTATAAATGGAAAATTTTACGTCATGTGTCTTTTTCCACAGTAATAAAACACAGAAAAAATGTAGATCCCATCTAATATGCTGATATTCTTTAGATATTCATATTCCAGAGCTTATATATTTGTTACTTGTAATAAGGTTAGTTCCATAAAATGTAACAGTGCCATTACTGGATATGGAACATGACCCACAACCTTATAATCTCTGTCTGTGTATCCTTTGTGCCCAGATCTTAAGTGCTAATTCTTTCTCTTATTGGGATGCATTTGATTCAGCAGATTCCTCCACTGAGGCCACTTAGGAGAGTTCTGAGCTATAGATAGTATTTCCTGATTCCTTATGACTACTTTTCATCCTAACCCTAGTTCTGGTTCAGTATTTATTGTTAGAGATCTTCAACAGTGCTGTCTGTACTCTTGAGCAGAATCTGTTTCAAGACAAAAGTTTTGTTTATTTCAACTGTTCCACAGTGAATGTGTACCTTTGCCTTATCATTGGTGGAAGTGATGTTTACTCTGAACACTTTTCCCATGTCTCCCTCTATTCTGTAGCCAAAGACTTATCAGGCCCAAATTTTCATACCTTTAATCTTTTTCAACAAAAAATTGGGGGGGGGGAGGGAATCTTCCTTCCTTTAAATTATTTAACAATGAATGCTTTCTGTTGATAGGCCTATTTTAAAGATATCTGATGATCACTGCACAATGTTAGTATGGTTTAGTCTGCCATCTTACTTTGGTAGTCAGGCTACTTGATCCCTATTTTGTTTTCTCTTGACTTTTAAGTCTTTGCTGAAACTCCGAGTCTATAGAAAAGTCATATTTAACACCATGTTTTGTTAACAAAAATGCCCCTTGATATTTCTTTTCTCCCAAAATTTTATTTTTATTTTTGTTATGTTTACAATTTAATTTTTCTTAGCTTTTCTTATGTTGTTGTTTTGCAATCATCACTGCTAATTAAACTAAGAAATTTTTTTAAGATCTACCATTTGTAAACAAATCTCAAAGGATTGTGAATAACAATTTCCCATTATATAAATAATTATTCTCTAGCAATTCAGTCTTCCTATGGTTTTCTTTTTTTATTAAAAAAATACCTTCTGGGTAAAGTATCACTAAGAAAGCTATTGCTTTAGAAATGATATATCCTATTTTCCCTGGTGTTTTCCTGTTTCTACTTTATAAATACCTAATCTGACAAATGTCTCATGTAGTATGAAATAACTGGATTTTTCACAACTGTTGCCATTCCAGGATCAAAATTAATTTTAAACATTCTGAAGTCTTTATTGCTCTCTAGTTCTAATATTCCTTTATGCCAAATCACTGTAAAAAGCACCCGAAACATTGCTGTTTCCTTTGGTGAAAGAATCAGGGTGAGAACTAACAATATGGTTTACTTCATGCTACACAGAAGACTCATTAACACAGTCAACATGGTGTCCTGTCTTATTCCCAGTAAGTACTACCATACATTGTGAATTATCTTACCTGTAAAACTTGAATAAGATCCAAATATTGTCTGGGAATTATTTGGAACTGCTTTTTTTTTAAAACAAAATTTAGTCATAGATGGATATAATACCTTTACTTATTTTTTTTATGTGGTGCTGAGGACTGAACCCAGTGCCTCACCAGTGCTAAGTGAGTGCTCTACCACTGAGCCACAAAGCCCTGGGTCTTCTTTTTAACTTTAAAGAAAGGAACATAGTTTCTTTACTACAATCTCCCCAGATTTTTTTGGACGAAGTTATTACAGTCAACCTTGTGATTTACTTTGCCCTTCTGAGATGTGATTCTTATACTTCCTGGTGCCTGCTGAATGAACTGCTTAATTTGGTTCCAAAAAAAGAAGAAGAAGGAAAGAGAAGTCTGCAAAAGATTAATGGACTATTTTCTAATTATGTACATTATTATGATGTAATGAATGTAATAAGTAGACCAAGCTGTAACATTAAATATCCCATACAACATATTTTAACATTTAATGGAAGTGGTAAAATTTGTAGATGTTGATAACAAATCTGTTACATACTCAGGCCAAGTAAATGAAGGGGAAAAAGCAGCAGCAATTTTATAGGTTCAAGTGATTGAGAGTGATCTTTAATATATACTGTCAGTCAAATAAATCTTTAAGTACCATGACTAGACTGTAAAATAAATTTAGTTTTGTTTGAAGATTTTCCCAGGTTCCTCCCACTGTCCATGAATTGCTGTATAGCACACCTACCACATGAAAAACAGAACAACATAATCCAGAGAATCATTGAGAATTAGATATTCTTTAGTCTGGAGGTATTGAGATAATTTTAACTAATGGTTACCACACTCCACTGCACATTGATGTTATCTGAGAGTCTTTTTAAAGTCAAGACACCTATGTTCATGTTATGGACATAACAAAATGATTATGATTCATTTTGGCCAATGTAGAGGGAGGAGGTTAGGTGAGAATACCATGGCTTTAGTTACAAACTTTTATTTTTAAATTGTGATGAAGAACACCTTAGTGCGGAGAAGAATGGTACACATTGCCTATGGTCTGAATGTGTCCTCAATAAGAGGAAACATAATCCCTGAATTTATACATTAATGATATTTGGAGCTAGAACTTTGGAAAATCATTTGAATTAGATGAGATCCTGAGGGTAGGACTCCCATGATGGTATCAGTGGCATTATATGAAGAGGAAAAAAGACCTGGCTAGTCCCCTGACACCTTGCTCCCTGGGTCCATATTTCTCAATCTTTTTGATTCTATGGCTCTTTCTAAAAATCATTAAAAATGAAAACTAAAATTATAATTTACTAATAATTGACATTTTAAAATAAATCTGTGAAGACAAATTGATCAGCTTGAATATAATTTTAGGAGAAAAATTATTTTTGTATTAAAACTATTTTGCCTTCAAAAGTATAATAATATGAATGAGCCTAGGTAGATTGTTTTCTTGCCACAAGCTTTACATTCTAACAATATAGAAGATATTTTCAAAATAAAGATATTGCTGCTGCATAATTTTCTTTTTATTTTTTTCCAACAAAATACAGTGAGTGAATTAATTATCCTTGTTAATTTCTGGTACATATCCATCACTGTTTTTTTTGGAATCTTTATTCTTATTGTGTGTTTCTTTATTCTTTTGTCTTCATCTATAATTCCTATAGTCTCCATAGATAATAATCACTAGTTAAATTATTTTCTTATATAAATGGGTTCAACTATCTTTTAAATTTGTATGTGGTATTTAGAAATCCTTAATTTTGAATTAATCTTATCAATTATCAACATATGCTTTACAGTATATGTTTTTGAGGTTGTATTTTAGATGTCCTTCCTGATCCTATGTAACAAGGTATTAAAATATTTTTTCTGTTAAATACATAGTTAACTTTGATATTATATTTGTTTCAACTTTATATTAGGTACAAGCCACAACCTAGTTTCATTTATTTCAATTTAGTGAACCAATTTTCCCAACATTGTCAATTAAAAAATATCCATCTTTTTTTCATTGATTTTCATTGTTCTCTTTATCTTATAATTTTACACACATATAACAATATACCACATCAGTCTGCCTCTGAGGGTGCAATTCTCCAATGGTATTTTTCCCCTTTTGTGGCTACCACAAAGGGTTTTGTTTTGTTTTTGTTTTGTTTCAATTATAACTGAGGTTTTAAAATATGTGTTGATATCAAGTAAGACATGTCTTCCTCTATTAGTTTTAATTTTTAAGACTGAGATGAATTTCTTTAATCTTCTATATAAATTTTATAGTACATTTATCATATTGCTAAAAAAAATCTAGCTTAAACTTTGAAGAGGATTTCCTTAGATTTACAGATCAATTTTTAGATATTATCATTATAATATCAAGTCATCTCTTTCAAGAGTGTGGAACACCTCGTTTTAAAATTTATGTCATTTTCTATGTCCTTTACTATTGTTCTGAAGTTTTTGTTAGAGAGTTCATTTATATTCTTATTTAATTCCCAGATAATTTTTTGTTGTTTTGTTGCTATTATAAATATCATTTTATTTTAATTGCATTTTCTTGTTGCTTATTTCTGGTATAAAAATGTGATTGATTTTGTAAGTTGCTCTTAAGATTGGCAAAATTTTCATACTCTTAGTAGTTTTAATTAGTTCCTCATTCATTTTGTGAAAATTGATTCTTTCTAAATTCTTTACAAATTGATCTCTACAATGCACAATCTTCTCTTAAAGGAGATAATATGCTTATTGCTCATCAACCTTTCTACTTCTTAGAGCAGAACAATATATTTGTAGAGATTTCATATATTAATTCCTCAAATATATTTGTTGAGCTGTTGTTATGCTCCAGGAACTGTGAAGATACAAGGGTGACCATGACCAACATTATTGCTACACTACTGGAACTTTTAATCTAGTAAGGGGAATAGGCAATCAAGTGAGTAATTACAATAAAGTAGGTTATATTATCATAAAGGAAATAAGGTTGCTATATGGGCATATTGAAAGGGAAAGTAACCTGCCTTAACCCATTTTTCCCATCATCCCAGATGTGAAACTCATATTAAAAACTTAATATAGTATATAATACATAGTCATATAATACATAATATAATTTTGTAATAGCACTATAGTCATGCTATAATGATATTAATTAATATTATGTAATATTTATTAATTTAATAATATATATAAACTCTAGATTATGATTTCTAATCACTTTAGTGCATCTGTGTTGATTACATTGAAATACTTGCAGAATTGAAAACTGAGACTTTTAATCTAGATGTATTCTCAAAGGAATTGTTTCAGCTAATATGTGAAGGAGTGTTCCATGTGACATGAATTTCCAACAACAAAGAGATCATGGACTTTATAGTAATTGAATGAAATTTCTTATGACAATAATGTAGGTTGTGGAAGGATTTTTGTACAGGATGAAACTGATGTGTTAGGATGGGTTCAAATCACTGTCTAGTGCCTAGTAAGGAATTTTGTTTTGAGGACATGAAAGAGCTATTGAAATAGGTTGAGCAAGGTAGTGACATGATTACAGTTACAATTTAATATTGTAATTATTTCCACTTATAGCCAAAGTGTATAATGTATACTTTGACCTATAGCAACTCCTCCTTCTGCAAGAATGTGATTAAGAATGTAAGGATTTTGGTGTTTTGCCTAAGCCTATATAACAGACTGATTAAGCAGCAAAGAAATGTTATTATATTATAAAACAAGATGAATAGATATAGAGTGTTTTCAGTGTTAATTCAGTAGTTTAACAACTTCAGAGTTTTATGTTGAAGTCTGCAATTTCATTGTTTCTAAATTTACAAAGTGGGTGAAACACATACAATATTGTTCAATGACAGTTTTTCCTTATGAGTGTATTTTTTATCAGAGAAGAAAACAATTTAAAAAGCTCCCTTGGAGACATTCCCTTTTTTAAAAATTAAATTATTTATTTATTCTAATACGTTATACATGATGGCAGAACGCAATTCATTTCATATTACACATATAGAGCACAATTTTTCAAGTCACTGATTGTACATAAAGTATTTTCACACCATCCATGTACTTTGAGTAATTATGTCTAAATCATTCCACCATCATTCCTACCCCCTTACTCCCTCCTTTCCCCTCCCTCTCCTTTGCCCTATCTAAAGTTCCTCCATTCCTCCCATGCTCCATCCCTATCACCATTATGAGTCAGCATCCTCAAATCAAAGAAAACATTTGGCCTTTGGTTTTTTGGGATCAGTGGAGACATTGCCTTATATCTCATTGGATAGTATTGCATCACATGTCCATTCACAGGATGACCAATCAAAGGAATGGCCATGATTGTCTTATGCCAATCAACTTTCCACTTATAGAGTCAGGGAGGGAGGCAGAGAGGACATGTTAATTGAGCACAAAAATTAAACTTTAAACCCGGTTTGGGGGCGGGTGTACGCAGGCCTGTAATTCCAGCAGCTTGAGAGGCTGAGACAGGAGGAAGTAGTGGTGGATTTGAGGTATGCAACCAACAGTGTCTGCATTACCATACTCTGAACAAAAAGACTTTATGTAGTCTAGTTCATACCTGTTCTGTTCTCACCCTTCTGACTTCACTTATTATTCAGGTATATTATCATCCAAGTCAATTACCAGAATTAGAAATAGGAAAATCTATGTGGGGCAGATTTATCACCACCTTTCAACAACTCCTCACTGTGATAATCTGGCTCCCATTCATTCTCTCTCATTCTTACCTAATATCTCATATTAGTAGAATGCTTTGTGTATCTCCTTGCCTTCCCACATAGTTCTTCTTTTGATTCTTACACAATATCCATCAGATAGGCAGCCCAGGGACATGAAGTAACTCTCCAAAGTCATCCACATTTCTCTTGGATCAAAAATTACTTCAAAAAATCTTTAACTCCTCTGGCACTGGATTAAAAATTCTTTCAAGTTGTCATCCACTATTAATTTTGATCATACTCTCATTTCTTGCATTTGAGAAACATTGCAGAATATAATAATAGGGTACGAGTTGAACAAAAGAGCTGAAGGAAACTGTAGAAGCAGAGTGAATTAAGTTGGGAGGGAAATATATGACAAATCATGCCTGAATCTCAGTGCTTAGGCTGTAGGAAATTTGAGCCCACAGTCCAGTTAAGCCAGTCATTTGCATAAACCTCAGTAGGAAACTCCAAAATGGCTTTGCACCTGCTCCAAAATATTGGCAAATGGAATTATTTCAAAACAGGCAAACCAGGGTGCACTGGAATTAGGCTTCAGAGGATCACTCATGCCTAGCTAGTTTGCAGGATAATGGCTGTGGGCCCAGATGGTCTGCATAGTGTGTTGCCTAGATTGTACCGGATGGCTGTGGATGCTGACATTCAAATATCCATTGTAACATCCATTTTCATTATGTAAATTCCCCCTCTTAAAAGCAAAAAAGAAAACATTCTTTCTCCCAACTAAAATCTGACTAAAATCAGGTATTAAAATTGTCATTACCTTTTATCAGGAATTATGTATGTTTTGTTTGCCTGATTATCACAATATGCTTGTAGGATCAGACCTGAGAAGTCCTATTAATTCAAACACATCATTGAAAGAAAATAATTATCTTTGTTTAAATATATATGCTTAAATGTTTATGCCTAAATGTTTGGCCATGTATTTTGTACTTTATACTTTTGATGTAGACAATGATTTTTGCTATTTTATTTTTTCATTTGAATGAGAGTGGGGCTAATAGTACATTTATATGGCTATAAATGAGCTTTGTCAGAAAGATGCAATTAATACCATGAATTTGATATTTAGCTTCTTATGTTCTTACCAATGTGCTGCTCTGTGTCTCCCTAAAGCCCTATCCAGAAACCCCACTTCCACCTCCACATACATGATCCATATTATATTTGGGTCAAATTATAGCTTGTTGTTTCCCTTTACTACTGTAGCAAATGCTTTGAATTTGTTTTTTTTTTTTAATTATAGGTGGACACAATATCTTTATTTTATTTTTATGTGGTGCTGAGGATCAAACCCAGTGCCTCACGCATGCTATGCAAGCGCTCTACCTCTGAGCCATAACCCTAGCTCCAACTTTGAATTCTTTAGTTTGAGTTTAGAGAATTCCCTTTCTTTCTAATATTCAATTATTTGAAGACCTGTATTTTAAGGAGTTGAGTGTTAAAAATTAAAATATTCAATAGAGCAGAACAGTTCATAATTAGACCTATGATTAGGTTCTACTAGTGTAATCGGAAGCTCAGTCCCTGTCCCCAAAGCCAATCAATCCCAATTTAATAATGAGGACAGTTTTGAGAAAAAAGAAAAAAGAAGTTTTATTGCTTTGCTAGCAAAGGAGAAACACAGGGGACTCCTGTCCCAAAGGCTGTGACTCTCCATCGGAGGGACAGGGTGCTCTGGTAGGGGGCCCCAGGGCTCCAAGGTAAGTTAGGATTCACTTGTTAATTTGAGAGACATTCACTTTCCAGATCCCCAGCTGGCCTCTCCTTCCTATAGTGAGTGTGTTCAAGGGCAATTAACTAGGGGAAGAAAAGATAATCTTGTTAGGGAAGGGGAGAGAGGAGAAGAGAGAAAAAAAAAAACATTAAAAAAAAAAAAAAAAGCCTTAGAGCAATGAGGGCTACATTCAGAAGGTGTAGGGACCACTGTTACACTAGTTACTATCTGTTTAATCTTGGATAAATTATGAAATTGTCCTGAGTTCCAGCCTCCTGTCAGTGAATTGAGGATACTAATACTACCCTAAGAAGTTTCAGTGATTGAATACATATGAAGCATTTCCCATTGTGCTGGACACATAGTGAATCAGAATCATTATTTACACAGCTTATAAAAAGAAACACAAAACTCAGCAGTTATTTAAAAAGGTTACAAATTATGCATATGCTAAGGAAATGTTCATGTTATATACCACATCAAAAAAGAGGTACAAAATAATTTGTTCATAATTCTATTTTTGTTAGCAAATGAAACTCTGCCAATAAAAAAGTAAATACATTTGAGCTCACAAACATGTAAACCTTTCATAGCAAAGAGCCCTAATCCACTCATCTACCTTCATCAGATGCATTCCAGTTCCTACAAACATTTTGTGATGTATTTCCCAAATAGCGCAATGCTTAAAAATGAAGGTTTTGTGCAACTCACTATTAAATAAAAGAATAAAATGGACTAAGATCTCAGGAGAGGACTGGGTTGTGGCTCAGTGGTAGAGCACTTACCTAGCACATGAGAGGCACTGGGTTTTATCTTCAGCACCACATAAAAAAATTAAATAAAATAAAGTTAAAAAAATAGTTTAGCCGGGTATGGTGGCACACAACTGTAATCCCAGTGGCTTTGGAGGCTGAAGCAGGAGGATCATGAGTTCAAAGCCAGCCTTAGCAATTTAGTGTGGCCCTGAGCAACTCAGTGAGACCCTGTCTCTAAATAAAATACAAAATAGGGCTGGGGATGTAGCTCAGTGGTCAAGTGCCCCTGAGTTCAATCCCCAGTTAAAAAAAAATTTTTAATTAAAAAATTAAAATAAAAAGATCTCAGAAGAATAAGGGGAAAAGGCTATGAACAGGTAATTCAAATAAAAGGAAGTTGAATTAACCAGCATATGACAAGTGCACAAACTTTATTAGCAATTAAGGAATCTTTTGAATCTTGAACTCTGCTCCTTCTACAACCACTTTTCATGTTGTGATGTCAACAGGAAAGGAAATATTAGTTCATTTTTAGTAATGAGCTAAATGGTATAACCCCTCACCCCCAAAGATAACATCCATGTCCTAATCCTCAGAACCTGTGAATATTATTTTATATGGCAGAAGAATAACTATACCCATATATGGAAAAAGATAGAATTAATTGAGGAGTTCATCATGAATTATCTGGGTAGATAGATTCTTATCAGAGAGAGATATAAGGGCATTTTTGTAAAATACCTTTTTAAAAATTATTTTTATGTGGTGCTGAGGATTGAACCCTGGGCCTCATGCATGCTAGGGGAGTGCTCTGCTGCTGAGCCCCAGCCCCAGCCCTATAAGGGCGTTTTTACACACACATAGAGGAAAACATGAAGTGAACAAGGAATCAGAAATTGGAATGATACAGCCACAAGTAAAAAAAATACCAAGGAATGCTGAAAGTCACTAGATTGCAGAGGAGACATGGAAAGTGTTTTCCCCTAGAGCCAGAGAGGAGATGGCTCTACTAACATCATGATTTCAGATATCAGGTCTCCAGAATTGTGACAGAATGCATTTCTGTTGCTTGGAGTCACTAGGTTTGTGGAAAGTTGTTATGACTGCCCTAAGAACCTAAAACTCTAATGATATTTAGTTTATTTAATTTAGTAAAGGCAATAGAAAGAATCAGCAGGTGTTATCATGTTCCTTAAATGCAACAAAATTGGGTTTCTGCTTTCCCCATTTAAAAACAATAATTTGTCCTTTTCATTGAAAAAACATTAAAAATTGATAATATCTCATGTTAGTAAAATGTGAGCCAAAGATCTATCTCACATACTCCATATGGGAGTATAAATTAGTACTGTCTTTTGGAGAAAAATGACAATATGTATTAAATTTTAAAGTATGCACAGAAAGTTTACTTGTACATCTTCACAATGAAGCACTTGTACAATTATTCATTATATTATAAAGAATTCAAAAATATATTTATCTAAATTCCCACCAACAGGAAAATATGTAAATTGGATAAGTCTTGAAATACAATGTTCTGGCTGAAAAAGAAGGCAATTGATCTATATAACTGATATGGAAAGATTCCTAAAATATATTGTTTATCTAAAAAAGCTAATCAGAGCATAATATGTATAAACATATTTATGAAAGGCTTTCTACCTATCTGCAACACACTGTTTCCACTCTAGTCCAGTCTACCATCTTCTTTCTCCTATACTATTGCACAGCCTCCTTACTATTCCCCCTGCTCTCACTCTTGCCTCCTTCAATAATACATTGTCTATACAGTTCATTAAGAAATGCTTGCAAAATGTAAATTGTATCAGTCACCCTTGCTTAAACCCTTTCCATGAATTTTCTCTGTTCTTTGTTAATATAAAAAAAGAAAATTAAAAAAAGAGAAAAGTGAGTGAGGCATACTAACGCACACCTGTAATCCCAGTGATTTGGAAGGATGAAGCAGGAGGATTGCAAGTTCAAAGCCAGCCTCAGGCACTTATGGAAGCCCTAAGCAACGTAGTGAGACCCTGTCTCACAGTAAAACAAACAAAAATGGGATTGGGATGTGGTTCAGTGGTTAAGTGACCTTGGATTCAATCCCCAGTACCAGAAGAAAAAAAAAAGAAAAAGAAAAAAGAAAAGTGAAAAACCAGCAAGAAGAAAAACCCTCTTTACCATAACCTTAAAAACTCTGCATGATCTAATTCTTGCTTCCCCCTGAAACCTACTCTAATACATACTTTCCCGCCAACTAGGGGCTCCCATACTAATCCTGGCTCAGATCAGTTCCTTCCTAACTCAAGGCCTTGGTACTGGCTGGGCTCCCTGCTTAGGAAACACTTTCACAGATGCTTATAATGACTGGCTTATTCTCATCATTAAAATCTCAACACAAGTTTCTTGTAGATACCATGTAAAGAAGTAACAAATATGCTCTCAGATCTTCAACTATAGAGTATGGAATTGACTAGCACACGCCCCCCCCCCCTTCCCTAACCCCATCCTATGCATGAGCTATTCCCAGCAATTGCCCAGATATCAGGCCCCCTTCTGGGAGATGAGGACTCCTTTGACAGGGAATTTTAGCTTGAGGACTCCCTATCAGCTGAAACTTTAGCTTTATAACTTTTTCTTCTCTATCTTCATCACAGAAGTTAGAACTGCATTACTAGCAGCAGCAAGGATCTCAGTTTCCTTTCATTCCCTCTGTTCTTACAGGCAATAGACCTCTCATGGTTTTGGGGATTGAATGAACCCAGGGACTTGTGTATGCTAGGCAAGCACTCTACCAACTGAGCCATATCCCCAGCCCCCAAACCTCTCACACTTCTAATCCCACCAACTTTGTCTGTTTCTCAGGGAAGCAGACTCACATACCATATCCTAAGTAGTCTCTCCTCTAGTCAGAATCTCTTTCTCTTGTTTATTTGTTTGTTTCAGACCTGAAATTATTGATTACTTGTATATTCATTCATTATTTGTACTCACTCCACTGTCAACTCCATGAAGACCCAATTTTTCTTATTTCTCTGTGTCTCCAGCATAGTGTGTGAAACTAACCAGGTATTCAATAGCTAACTGTTGAATCAATCCATTCATGAATTTCCAAGTGCATGAAGATAAGGACAGAGATTTAAGGTTCTAACAGTTGTTACCTTAGGTAGGATTATGGGACAGGACTAAAAGAGGAATTTAAATTTTTACTCTCTGTATTCTGTTTTTAACAAATTTATATTTTTCTTAATTTTTAATTAAAAATTATTTTAAGTATAAAAAGTGAAAATATTAATAACTTATATCAATATAAAATATATAATCCTGAAATTCAAGTATAAATGAAAATGAATTAGTTTGTTTGACTCTCAGTTAATCCTATTTTAATAAGATTTTGATATATATTATCAACATCTCTAAAATCCCTTCATTTCATGCATATAAAATAATCTGTATGCTTGCTTTATAAATCCATAGTCTAAAGAGAGGATGGTATAAAATTGAATATGTGAAGATAGAATGAGCAATGCTTCCAGGTCACTATGTAACAAGACACAAAATAATGCCTAGGTATCTCTAATCTCCATCTGTGATGCTACTGTAATTGAAGAAAAAAAGCTCATCAAAATAATTAATAATTAGTAGTAGATTTTAAGAAAGGTATTAAAGTTGAATACTGGGTATTAAACCCAGTTAGAAACAATAAATTCTGGTGTTTTTTACCATAATGAGGGAGATTATTCTTTGACTGTGAAATAGTCCTCACAAATTCCTGTGATATTATAGAAACGTTCAAAGGTGAAATTATTGGATTGTGAGAGCTGTAACTGATGGAAGTGGGTCACTGGAGGGTGTTATCCAGAAGGATTCATCTTCCCTGTGGCCCCCATCTCTCTCTCTCTCTCTGCTTCTTGGCCACCATAAATGAAGAGGCACCCCTTCATCATGCCCTTCCTCCATGATGTTCTGCCTCAACTTGAGTCCAGAGCACATAGAGGCAGTCTTCCATGAACTGAGCCTCTGAAACTGTGAGCCAAAATAAACTTTTCCTCCTTTAAGTTGTTCTTATCAAGTATTTTGGTAATACTGACAAAAAGCTGACTATAGTTCATGATAATTCTATATTATATATTTTTTGGGTATCTAGAAGAGAGGAGCTCAATGGCTCCAAATATTAAGTAAAGATAAGGAGATGAAAAGGTTAATTACTTTGATTTAATAAGAACACATTGTACACATTAATTACAATGTTATACTGTACTCCATAAACATGAAAAAATATTTTAGGAAATGGAAATGTTAGCTACCCCAATTTGGATTTGATCATTATACCTGCTATACATATATCAAATCATTACATTGTACCTCATAAATAAGCACAATTAAAATAATAATTAGTAAATAAGAAAGATAAAAATTATTTGTTGTCAAGTGAACACAAGGATGTTTTTCTAAAAATATGATATACCAGAGAACTGAGGTTATACAACTTCAGCAAAAGAACAAGGTAGTCAAGAAAAGGGTACTTGTGTAACCAACACAAATCTGTAGCATGCCTACTGTATGTCATGTGCTGAATTAGAAAATTTAGATAATAAGAGAAGGTTAAAGTCCCTAAACTCAGAATTTAGTGGAATGGAGAAGTGCAGTGTGAAGGAACATGTATAAGAATCTTATGGTAGATGTAATAAATAGTGGTATGTACCAAGGCAGTGATGATAGGGAAATTTCTGTTTGTATACTTTATGGAGGTATATTGGAGAACCAAAGTGAGAAAAAGGAGGCAGAGACAAGATGTGGAGGGGTCTAGGATATGATGCTAAGTAACTTGAATTTTTTCTTAGGGGTCAGTGGTCCTCCAATTTTTCATTGTATATCCCAACCTCCTTTTAAAAAATTATTATATACAAAATACATGTATGAAGATGTAAGAAAAAAAAAGAATAGCATTACCCTAGGTTAGGTAGAAAGAAGTGATGGGAGGGGAGGGGAGGGGTTAGGGAGATAGGAAGGATAGTAGAAAGAAACAGACATTACTATTACTGTGTGTATATATGTGAATGCATGACCAACGTGATTCTGCAACCTGTATACTCAGAAAAATGAGAAATTATATCCCATCTGATTCAAATGTATGATATGTCAAGATCATTGTACTTTCATGTGTAATTAATTAAAACAAAAAAATTTATTGAGCATCCAAGGAATGTCATTTATTTATGAATTTTTTAGTGAACATATGTGCATTATCAATCCTATAAAGTGAAATTTTAAAAGATGACGTAAAATTAACCTAAAATTAGTTATAATATTCTCCCCATAATAGCATAGCTACAATTGCCACTTGGATAATGGGTGTCAAGGAGAGTAAAATGATCAGATTTGTATTTTAAACATATTATCAATGGCAATGGGGAGAATATATTGTGAGAACTAATGTAAAAATTTGAAAACTGGTTTTTAGTTTGTTGTAATTGTGAAACATAATATTATGGTTATGGGAATAACTTATTAGAGGTAGATTTCAGAGATATTTACCCATATAATAGTAGAATATGGGTATTTGACCTATTTGAATATGGATCAAGATAGTATAAAGATAAAGAAGCAATCCTTTATTTCTTTTTCTTTTTTTAACTTTCTTTTATTCTTTTTAAATATACATGACAGTAGAGTGTATTTTGATGTATTATACATACATGGAATATAACTTCCCATTCTTGTGGTTGTACATGATGTAGAGTTATACTGATTGTGTATTCATATATGAACATAGGAAAGTAATGTCCAATTCATTCTACTGTCTTTCCTATTGCCATTCTCCCTCCCTTCCCTTCATTCCCCTTTATCTAATCCAATGAACTTCTTTCCCCCTACCCCTTACTGTGTGTTAGCATCCACATATCAGAGAGAACATCCAGCATTGGCTTTTTAGGGCAATCCTTAATTTAATATTTGGTGCCATTAACCAGAAAAAGGAATGCAAAAAGTGGGCAGAACTGAAAGTGTGGTGGAATGGATTTAATTTTGGATTTCTGAGTTTAGGTGCAAGTCTCATATCCAGATGGAAATGCATTATAGGCCATCAGATTTGCAGAAATAAAGCACCAAAAAAAGCAAAGACATGGACAGAAGATCTTCTCTGGATTGTGATAGTTAAAATCATGGGAATAAAATATTATAAACTTTCTCCCATAATCTCCAATATGCTCCTGTCCCCATTTCTGGTGAAGTTCAAAACCCCATATAAGACCAATTATTCTCAATTCTGTTCTTACATAACAATCACCTCAATTGCTTCATATCCTGACTTCCAATGAGTTTGTTCTTCAGCCTACCTCAACCACACACTCTACAAATTGTGCCCTAGACCCTTTTACTATGAAAAAATTGTACTCTCTCCTTTTTCTTAATTTCAAACATCCCATTTATCTTAAATTACCATTTACCGTCTTTCTGGCTAATTTCTTCTAGAACCTTGATTCCAAAAATTATTTGATTAGGAAATTAATTCCAATAACTGCTTTACTCTCTCTGTTGTTTCTACCATCTTTTGTGTTGTCCCCCCAAACATATCCTATTTCAACTTGGCTCTTTATACAGTATAAATACTATGGATAATTATGGTACTCAGTTCTTTGTGTATAACCCTACCTCTCTTATTTTTTTCTTTCTTTCTCATTTTTATCTGCCAAGTCTTTAAATCTATTTAAATTTAACTCTCCAACTGTTCTCGATGGAGAAAAATCCACTGTCATAATGACTGAGTTCACTTAAATGCACAAACATAATATCATGTGAATTAGTCTACTCCTATTCCACTACCTTTGAAAATAATATCACAGTATCTTCTCACTCCTCATATTTTCAATACTTCTTTTTTCATCTTCAGTCTTGGGTCATGATACTTGCTACTCTGACAGAGAAAACTAAGGCAACCATAAGAGAACCTGAACAAACTCTCATAGGCATTTTGGTTACAGGGATGAAAAGCTGACTAACACATGCACAATGGAGTTTAATTCAGCCAGACATAAGAATGAAATTATGACATTTACTGGTAAAAATGAATGGAACTGGAGAACATTATGCTAAGTGAAATAAGCCAGACTCAGAAAGACAAGTGTGGAATATTTTCTCTCATATTTGGAAGCTAGAGAGAAAAAAAGAAGGAATAAAAAAGTGATCTCATAAAAATAGAAGGGAGATCAATAAAATAGAAGAAGGAGGTTGAGAGAGAGGAAAGAGGGGAGGGATTTGGGAAGTACTGGCAATGAAATCTACCAAATTATGCTATGTCCATGTATGAATATACCACAATGAAAACAAGTAATCTTTATCATCATCATCATCATCATCATCATCATCATCATAGAAGGAAGACCAGTAGAGTAGAACAAGAAAATCAGTGTGAAGGAGGAGGAGGGAATAAAGAAACGTACTGGGGAACCCTGAACGTGGTAGCGCATGCCTGTAATCCCAGCGGCTCAGGAGGCTGAGACAGGAGGATCACAAATTCAAAGCCAGCCCCAGCAAAAGCAAGGTGCTAAGCAACCCAGTAAAACCCTGCCTCTAAATAAAATACAAAAAAAAGGGTTGGGAATGTGGCTCAGTGGTCGAGTGCCCCTGAGTTCAATAGCTGATTCCCTGCCCACCCCCCAAGAGAGACTGAGGAATGAGATTGAACAAATTATGTTAGGTGCATGCACAAATATGGCATAATGAATCTCACTATTTTGTATGATTATAATGCACCGATAAAACAAACAACAAAAAGCAGTGCTTCTTTTTACCTTTTACTATGCCATATAGCTTTTTCTTGATACCTCTGATTTGATGTACTAAGCAAAAGAAACTACTGTAAATAGGCTTTTGGTAAGTTTGCAGTAAATTACTAAAGTAATGCAGAGGAGTAGAAATGTTCTACACTCTTACGACTAGTTTCTAGTCTAGTAAGCCTGTGCCTCTGGGCTATAGAGTTTACAAGTGCCTCTCAAGTTTTTATTATCCCCTTGCCTTAGGTAATACAGGATGGCTGGAGGGGGCTGGAATTGGGTATTTCCCTTCTCCCAGGTCATTCAGGCACTAATGAAACCCTAGTAGTATAGGCTTTAGTTCAATAGTTTCTCCCAAGAGCAGGACTTGTTAAGAAGAAGAGAATGCTCTGGTACATTTCAAAATTGACATTTTTCCATTACCCTGCCAGAGGTACAGTGATATTTTTCTCCAATATTCAACCTGGTCAAGTTCCTGAAGGAGAAGCTTACAAAAGTGTGTGGAACCTCTCTTCTCCATGAATGAGCCCCCTGGAGATTTTGGCCCTCACAGGACACCTCCTGCAATTTGTCAGTTGCATTTCAGCTTTTCCTTCCTAGATATCAACCCATACTCACAATGGTTTCTCCTCCAGTAAGCTGTGATTCTCTGTTCAACTGTCTCACTCCGATTTAGGGGACAGCAGTTTGCCAAGACTGCATTTCTGTTATAGATCTAAGAAAAGTTATTGATTTTTCAGTTTGTTCAGCTTTTTACTTGTTGTTAAGATGGAGGGGAAACTTCCAATCTCCTTTCTGGCTGGATTGAACAAATTCTTTGATTTTGTTTTATCCTTTTTTTTTCCCCACTAGTCATATGGCTCAATGATTTCTCTCTTGACAGTGCTATTCTGTATCTTGAGGCTTTTCTCAGGTTGACTTCAGTGCTTCACTTTTCAGACTTCTACAAATAAATTTTTGAAACAAACTCTATGATTTTTTTCCAGTAGAACTACTTGGGTACTTTAATATGTTATATGAAAAAATATTCTTTGTTTCTTGAAGTTATTTGATTATGGAGCTCCCTCCCTCTAACAAACTGGAGATCACCTTAAGAGACTATGATCATATAATACACATTGGGAAAGTGTTCAAATCACTAGATTCTTGCCAGGTTTTCTATCAGTCAGCAATTGTGGAGTAACAAAATCTCAGTGGTATATAATAATAAATACTTATTTCACACCTGCATTTTAGCTAATCTAGGCTGGCTCAATGATAATATCAGGGAAGATCCTTTTCCATGTATTTCTCATCTTCTTCTGGGACAAATAGCTATTAATTGGAACACAGCTTTCCAATGGCAATGGCATAGGCAGAAGAGGTCACAATCAATTTTGTGAACACAAATCAAGTACCTGCTTTGTATTAGCTGTACTTGCATCCCATTGACCAAAAAAACCTCATATGACCAAATTTAAATTTAAGGGGCTGGGAAGTATATGATTCCATCTGGTAGGAACTGTAAAGTCAGATGGAGGCTAGAAAGCATGTTGAAGAATTCAACTTATAATTCAGTATACTAGAGTTCTCAAGGTTATCATTTTGAATGATGCTTCACGTAGGAGTCATAACACGTGAGCTTGCCATGTTTCTAAATGGGGGCTCCATTTTCAATTTGCATGAGGCAATTGTTCCTGAATATTGTCTTATTTAAGCATTACTGGTTCTCATCCACTAAATGCCAGTAAATATTCTGCTGGATTTTTCCAAATATCCCCTCTTTAATCAATAGCACCCTAAGTTGTGAAATACTGATAGATTCTGCTGCTTACTAATTGTGTAAACTTGCATAGCATCTTGCTTTTCTCAGCCATAAAGGTTAGCAGTAATAAAATTTTAAGTTCCATTTCAGTGTTAAGATTTGATAAGTTGAAATATAGGAGATAGAAGCAACAAGAATGAAGTGTGCAAATACCAGCATATACGCTTCAGGCTATCTCTTCCACCTCCAAGTCATCCTGGGAATGTATGATTCCATTTTCATACTTTAAGATGACAGTAACAAGCTAAAAAATGTCAGAGGAAAGCAATTAAAACAGTTGTTGAAGACTGAACAATATGTCACATTAGTGATGTTTGATCCAACTGGGGTTGTTTAGTCAAGAAATAAGTAATAAACTTGTTGGAAAAAAGACCTGGAGCATGAGGAAGAGAGCCCAATTAAGGTTTTGTTTGCTCATTAGACAAATCATTACTGAGTACCTGATATACACTAGATGGAATGTTGGGCCTTTACAATTTTATCATAAAGATAGATTTATTATGTGTTGCCCTGAAAGCAAAGCCAGAAAATGTGGGAAATTGCAGGTAAATGACTTTTGACTTAATCTAAGGGAGAAAAAGATAATTATCAGGGAGTCTGAAAAGAAGAAGTGGATGATTTCAGGTGTCACTGAAGTCCCCGTAGTTAGAAATATTTGGCTTTTCAGAGAATTAGAGATGAATGCAATCCATCTTTGAATCTCTGATACCTTTACACATGGCTAGGCACAGCTAACTGTTCAACAGGACTTGGTTGAATAAACAAATGCACCAAATGGGTGATAAAAATTGTTTATTTCTAAAGTTATTCAACTCAAAAGTTCAGTTTTGTTAACAATACATGAGATCCTACAAGATTGTTCTCTTTTTCTTTTCATTTCCCTCATAAAGTATATTTAAGGGAATTATCTTTTCATAGAAGTCCAAGGACAATGTGGAGGAGAAAACAATGTTCCCCAAGGGTAGATAGATGAGGAGTGAACAATATGCCACATTAGTGATGTTTGATTCAACTGGGATTGTTTGGTGAAAAGAGATATAAGTAGTACTGGCTTTACATGGTGATATCTGGATGTGGCTGGAAGGATGCATATGATTAATCATTCTTTTTTTCTACCATCTATAGTACTTTTGAAAGAACTAAGATAATTTTTTAGAGAAAATATCATAATTCTTCATTTTTTTCATTACTTTTGAATAAATATAGCAATTTGTTTCTTGTGTCATTAGTTTCCTTCCAAACAAATAAAATTAAATAGAAGAATAATATCAGACGAAAGTAAGTCAATTACAGGCTTAGTTAGGTTTTGGTTAATCAAGATTTTATTTTAAGAAAGGAGATTCTTATTAATCAGAAGCAAACAGTTCCCAGACATAAACAACTGAGTGGGAACACATGTTTGAGTCACTCATGTCTCTCCAAGGAAAATCTCAAGAGTTAAAAATGGCACTTCTTAATGCCACTTGATCACTCAAATTTAATTTGTATCTTCACAACATATAAATTCTAATGTCAAAAACAGGAAATTCAATCTAAAAAATGCTTTCTTGCCAAATTAATAATCTGTTAAGATATATGAGTTTATAATTTCAATTATATTGAAATTAAAAGATAAAAAGTCCTGGGTGCCTTAAAGTCATCTCAACTTTTGCACATTTATTCAGTACTTACCATGATGGTAGAAATGTGCTGTAGGTGATCAAAAAGTAGATAACGCATACTTCTTACTTCTGGATATGATGAAATAAATACCAGAGACTGAATTTATTCTGCCAATGAGAATTAACCAGAAAATCAGGCCTAATATAGTCATGTGCCATGTAACAATGGTTTAGGTAGTGATGCACCATGTATATAATGGTAGTTCCATGAGATTATATCACCAAGTGACATCATAATCATCTTAGTTTATGTAAGTATACCCTTTGATGTTCTCATGACAAAAATCATCTAACAATGCATTTATCAGAACCTATCTCCATCAATAAACAATACATCACTGTAACCATTTTCACACATTGGGCAACAGGCAGCAGAAGGAAAATAAATGAGGTGAGCCTTATGATCACATTAGATTTCTGCTTGAAGGCACATCCCACACTATAAAGCACTAGGGCAACCAAAACTGGGTGGTGTCCAACCCAAACTGGGTGGTGTCCCTGAGTTGAGGAGACAGAGATGAGGGAAACTGAGAAGATTGGAACATATGGGGCAGAGTTCTGAGAAAATAGAACTACCCAGAAAAAAGAACTCTGGAAGTTTACTTGATGGAAATATTTTCCATAAATTAAGACAGAATCAAAATATCCAAATAATTGAGAAATGAGATAATGTTCATGAGCACACTTGAACTAAAAGAAATTCTGAAAGAATTTTATCAGGCTAAAGGAAAATTACACCTGTTAGGAAATCATATCTAAATGAAGAAATAACGAGAACCCAAAAATACATACATAGGTGAAAACAAGACTTATTTCTGCTTTTCTTAATTTAATGAAAAAGCTTGATATTTAAAACAAATAATGTATTCTGGATTATCATATAGATATACAAATATGAAATACACAATAAATAGCAATAAAATAAATAGCAATAAAAAGAAGCTAAAAAGAATTAATTGAAAATATTCTGTTTTAAGGTGCTAAGGATGTAATGTAAAGTGATATGATATTAATTCAAGGAAGAGGATAAAGAAAGGATAATATGATTATTAAAGTAAGTGCTAAAATCTACATCAGTGAATGTAGCATAAAGACACCTGAAAATCAACAATAACACTGGCAAAACTTGTCAGGATCAACATTTTTAGGATGTTAGAAATTAACCAAAGTCTTGCAACAAATCCAGGGAGCATTTGTTCTAGAAAATAAGCTGAATCTCAGTAAGAACAGTGAACTCTGTGACTTTTTGACTGGTTCAATTCCTATGCCCCTCCACTGAGGTCTACAATAGCCTTGAAAATCAACAACCCACAATCATGGACCTGTAGTCTGGCAGCCCCTGAAGGGGTCATAACAGATTGAGCTCCTTTCAAAGCCTTGATTCTAATAGTCATTATTTCCCAATCTGGTGATTCCCTGAAAGACACCAATTTTTAGGCTTTGTGTGACTTAACTTGGAGCTGGCCTAGTAAAAGACCCTTTTTCTCAATATGTTTATCAAAAATATTTAGAGGAAATTATTTAAATTCTCAGGTTCTCCTGGCAATGCACATTATTAGGAGCAAAATGGGTATCCAAAAATCTTAAAAGGAAAGCCTGGGGAATAAGATGTCCATAAGGACTTTGAAAAGATCTTACATATCACTGGAATCTAGAAGGTGAAATGGATGTTATATCTATATATAATACTCTGCCCTAAAATAAAATATACAAATTCTTCTCACATATACATGAAACAGTCTCCCAGATACACCATATGTTAGGAAACAAGTTAATCCTCATTAAATTAAAAAAAGCTTGAAATCATAT
Source organism: Marmota monax (assembly GCF_021218885.2). Lineage (NCBI taxonomy): Eukaryota > Metazoa > Chordata > Mammalia > Rodentia > Sciuridae > Marmota > Marmota monax. The sequence continues at coordinate 12,134,578 of NW_026694552.1, read as the reverse complement.
GACTATCTTCTTTGATCACAATGGAATGAAACTAGAAGTCAGTAGCAGTAGGAGGTGTGGAAAATTCACAAATGTATGGAATTTTAAAAGTACATTTTTAACCAAAGGGTCAATGAAAATATTATGAAGTAAATCAGAAAATACTTTGAGATGAAATGAAACGAAAACTCAACATATCAAAACTTATGAGATGCAGTAAAAGAAATAAAAGCAGTGTTGAGAGACAAATTTAAAGCTGCAAATGCCCACAGTAAAAAAGAAGATAATCTCTTTTTTGGAACAACACCAAAAGCATAAACAAAAACAGAAAAAAAAAGATAAATTGGATTATATAAAAAATAAATATGTGAACTACAGAAATTTGAAGAGTGAAAAGGCAATCAAAGAAAATAAAAAAATATTTGCAAATTATACATATGATAAAGACTAATATGTATCAAGAACTCCTACAACTAACCACACCAAAAACAAATAACTTGGTTACAAAAATAGGTAAAGGGTTTGTATAGAAATCTTTCCAAAGAAGAAATACAGATGGTCAATAAACACACGAAAAAAAAAAGCTCAGCATCACTAATCATTAAGGAAATGAAATTAAAATAATCTTGAAACAGTATCTCACACCTATTAGAGAAGGGATGCTGTCAAACAAAGAGAAAATGAAAAGACTTGGTGGGAAATTGGAACCCTTATACAGTGCTGATAGGAATTTATAATTGTGGAGCTGCTATAGAAAGTGGTCTAGCAATACTGCAAAAAGTTATACATAGAATTACATGTGAGCTAACAATTCCATTTACAGGTATATACCTAAAAGAATTTAAAATAAGTGTTCAAATAACTGGATCACAAATGTTTGTAGAAGTTTATTTTTATATAGCCCAAAAGTGTTTTTAAAAAAATGTCTATTAATTAACATCCATTAATTTGTTGATGTGATATACTTATGAAATAAATGAATGAAATTTATTATTTGACCATTAAGAGGAGTGAAGTACACATTCAAGCTATAGCATAGATGAATCTAGAAAACAACATACTAAATGAAAATGTCAGACACAAAAAAGCCACATATTGTATGATCCTATTTATAGAAATATCCAGAATAGGTCAGTCCATAGAGACAGAAATCAGATAGCTGTTTCTAGGGAATAAGGACAGAGAAGAATGGAAAGTAACTGATTAATGGGTATAAGACTTCTTTTTACAGTGATGAAAATATCCAGGAATTAGAAATTATTGGTTGCTTCTTATTGTAAATGCATTGGAAATCACCAAATTGTGTGATTTAAAATTATGAAATGTTGAATTTTATTGAATTGAACTTTACCTCAATAAAAAACAAAAGTTAAGTATAGAGGTATCATATGACTGAGCAATTCCATCCTCTGGAGTATGTTCAAAACAAATTAAAATGAATGCCCAAATAAAAACTTGCCAACCAATATTCATAATGACTTTATTCAGAATGTATAAAAATCGAAAACAATCCAGACATCCATCAAGTGATAAATGGATAAGCAAATTATGGTATATCCATGTGGTAAATTATTATTTAGCCATTTAAAGGAAGTACTGATAAATACCACCAAAGCATGAACCTTGAAAACTGGCCAGGAGAAATAAGGCAGTTAAAATGCTTATGTTATGGTTTAGATATGAGGTGTCTGCCAAAAGGTCATGTGTGACACAATGCAAGATGGTTCAGAGGCGAAATGATTAGATGATGAGAGTTGTTACCAGAATGGTAAATTAATCCACTGGTAGGAATTAACTGGGCAGTAACTGAAGGCAGGTAGGGTATGAGTAGAGGAGGTAGGTCACTCGAGGTGTGCCTTTGGGGTTCATATTTTGTCCCTGGTGAGAAGAACTCCCTCTACTTCCTAATTGCCATGTCCTGAGCTTCTTTCCTCCACCACACCTTTCCACTATGATGTTCTGCCTCACCTTGGGCCCAGATCTATGGTGTTGGCCACTTATGTATTGAGACCTCTAAATCCCTGAGCTAAATCAACTTTTCCTCTTCTAATTGTTCTTGTCAGGTCTTTTGGTCCCAGTGGCAAAAAAGCTAACTAAAACATCTTATATGATTCCATTTATAGGAAATGTCCAAAATAACAAACCCATAAATACAGAAGATAATTCATTGAACATAGGCCTGGGAGGTTGGAATAAATGGTAATGACTGCTAATAAGTGTGTGGTTTATTTTTGGGGTGATCAAAATTATTCTAAAAGTAGAGAGTGGCAATTGCTGTACAACTTTGTGATTATATATGCTAAAACCTTCACATACACTAAACTTTATATACTAAAACCTTTGTGTTGTATACTTTAAAATGATGAATTTTATGTTTTTTTAATTATACCTCAATTTAATAATATGTAATAAAAAATCTACTACATTAATAACCAATAAAGATGAACAAATGGAGTTCTGAATACTCTATACATAGAAGGCAGGAAAAAGGAAAAAAATCAAAGAACAGATAGGAGAAGTAGAAAACAAATCTTGAGATGATAAACTAGACCCTACAGTTTCAATAATTGCAATAAATATAAATGAATAAACTCAGAAGCTAACAAATAGAAATTGTCATAAAAGATATAGAGGATGATTCATTAATGTGTTGATCATAAGAGTCTCTCTCTGAAATAAAAATCTTGGTTTTCAACTTTCTGTGTGTGTATGAGATTAAGCATATGGGGCTGATAATGCTACTGTGAAAACATAAATGACTTATGAAATGCAAACCAGTTCTCTGAAATCATGCCAGCATTTTCCAAGGAATATTACTTCTTACTACTTTCACTCTCCTCTTTTGAATGAATACATATTTGATAACAAAAGAAGTTTCTCACATACCCCTTGCAGTTTGACATGCATTTGGACTGTGTACTGGCTCTCTATCAGCTTAACATTATCACCAAAGTGCCAAATTAGTAATGTTGTAATGTCTCATATTTCGATAGCAATAACAGGATATGAACTCGATGAAGGCAATTATCTTTCTGCTTAGCTAGAATATATTTCCATCTTCAAGAGGAACTTATCTTTTAAATCATTTTGCTCATAGAAAGTTTTCATGCAGCATTTCATATTCTCCACTTAGCACGAGGCTCACATGATATTATTGGGCCATTTGGGAATTATATTACCACATTAAATTCTAGCAATGAAAACTGCTGAAGAAAACAGTAAGTCTCTGGGTTTTCTCACAAACAAGAATTTGAACTGATAGCTTAGTAGTCAACGTCATCTTAAAAATGAATTGTGAAGGAGATTTCACATTACATTGCTTCTTCTTAGAGTGTGAGAAATGGATTATTACTGCAAAACCACATAAAGGCTATGGTGAAGGCCGAGAAACTGGAACTGCCACTTTGACTTATGCTTAAGCAAATGGATATTGCAGCCTCAGCCTAAGCTTGAAGGCTAGTATTCACTTGTGATTTTTCCTTGTTCTTAGCATCAAGGGCAAACACTAAGGTAAAACCTTGATTTTACAGTGGAATACCCTTTCTGGTGTTCAGATCAGGAAACCAACCAAACATATGTCACTTTGCCTGTGTAAAATTGTGTGCCTTGATTCTACCCTCTGAAAATCCAAGTAGTGGAGTGGGGTTCTACCATTAAATGGGATTTTCCTGTATCTTATTAAAAAGTTATTACAGGCCAGGCACATGCCTGTAATTATAGGTGGCCCATGCCTGTAATCCCAGCAACATGTGAGGCTGAGGCAGGAGAATCACAGTTCAGTGAAGTGTTAAGCAACTAATTGAGACCCTGTCTCAAAATTAAAAATAAAAAGGACTGGGGATGTGGTTCAGTGGTTAAGCACCCCTGGGTTCAATCCCCTGTACCAAAAAGTAATAATTACATTAACTGGGCACAGTGGTGCACACCTGTAATCCCAATGACTCTAGAGGCTGAAGCAGGAAGATGGCAAGTTTAAGGCCAGCCTCATCAACTTAGCAAGGGCCTGTCTCAAAATAAAAAATCAAAAGGGCTGGGGATGTAGCTCAGTGGTAAGTGGCCCCTAGGTTCAATCCACAATACTGGGAAAACAAAAAGTTGTTGTCATTAATTCTCTTATGATACGAACATCTAACTAATTTTGTTTTCTTAATATTTCTCTGATTGTGTCTAAACACATAAATCAGTAAAAAGAAATACAAAGCAGTTGACTGTTTCCTGATTAGAAATTTTTAGAAACCTCGAGGTAGGGAATTTATATTATTTAATTTTGCATCCTCAGTGCCTAGAATAGTGCCTGTTAATTTATTAAATGTAAGAAATTTGTATTTAAAAAAGCAAGTATATGAATGAAAGAAAACAGCTCTGCTTTAAAAATATTTAATGTCCTCCTAACTGGTTTCACTGATATTCTTCCCAGATTCAAATTGTGTGTGTGTGTGTGTGTGTGTGTGTGTGTGTGTGAGAGAGAGAGAGAGAGAGAGAGAGAGAGAGAGATTGATTTTTTTTTTAGACAAAGTCACAGTTTCCAACCTATCTCATTACTGCATTCTTCTGTTCAAAGGTAACAGGATGAAAATAGAACTGATCTTTTCTGTGTGTCTGTGTCTTTATATCTAGAAATGTGATAGTCATTTCTCCTGAAATCAAGCATGCAATGTCACGATCATTTTCCACTCCATCCAGAACATAACTCAGTCTACTGCTGCTTTTCTTTTCCCCAGCCCCTTTCCCTGTCACTAAGTCTATAGACTCTCTTCATGCTCGGGTTACCAAATTACTTCCTTACAACTTTCTGACTTTCTTTGCCCTTGTGCCTGTACTATAGCATAATGAAATGACCAGGGCTAACACCAGTTTCTTCTTATCTCATTACATCTCTCTTCATGTTCTTATGATGGCTTTCTAGTTTGCTTATTTACATTCTGCACTCTCTATAAGCAAATGATAGTACAGGGCAGGATATGATGTGAGCGTACACATGCGTTTGTGTAGATAGAAAAGAACAGGGTCCTAACCTCAAGAAAATGATAATGGAAAGTAGATATAAATGCTTAAAGGCATATTTGTAAGCCAGTCATCTCAAACTCCTTTGTGTGTTAATGAAAATGGAATCCAAATTTTGCACATATGTATTTCAGAACTAATTAAAGATATTAGTCAATTTTGATAACATAATTTCATGTCCCCTGCAAATAGCATTCCCTCCCCCAAGCTCACACTCTTCTTGATCCCCTTCTTAAAATGTACAGTGAGTAGACTATCATAATAATTTGTGGATTTGTTTTGTCCTTTAATTAGACTATAAGCATTGGAAAATGCATACTTCTTTATTTTCCTTTATATTTCCCTGAAGCCTCAAATGCAGAGCCTTTCTCAGTAATTATTTTCTTTAAAGCAGATCAACGAGTGCCAATTAATAGACCATCCATGGGGCCTATACCAATGAATCACAGAATAAAAATATGATCAGCATTGATTCCTATCAATTAGGAAAATGTTTTGGTAGAGTTAAATTGGATCCAGTTTTAAGATTGTGAATTTGTAAATATTTTAGCCTAAGTTCTTGCTTCTTCCCATTCCATAGTTTCTCCTAGGGCAATTTTATTTTTGCATATATTTTTCTCATTTCCTTATGGCAAACCTGAATTAATCTTGTAGTGTTTACACCACTTGCAATTGCTCTCATTTTTTATTTTATTTTTTTACTAGAGCACTATAGTTAAACACAGTAGTTGGGTTCATTTTGACAAAATCATACATGCATGGAATTTGATTTCAACACCTGTTTTCCTCCTTTCCTTCCCCTCCTAACTCCCCTATTCTCCTTCCTCTACTCTACTGATCTTCCTTTCACTTATTTATTTATTTTTTTGTTTTTTTTTCTACTTTATAAATAAAGGTGAAATTCCCTGTGGTCTATTTATATATGCACATAGAATGATTTTGTTAAATTCATTCCTCATTTCCTCCCCTTTCTCATCCTTCCTCCCTCCCTCTCAATCTCCTATGCTAGTGATCTTCTCTATATCTTTATGACATCCAACCCTCCCCTCCTTCTTTCCCTTATTTTGCTCTAGCTGCCCCACATGAGAGAAAACATTTGGCCTTTGACTTTCTGATTCTGGTTTAGTTCACTCTCCAGTTCCATTCATTTACCAGCAAATGCCATAATTTCATTCTACTTTATGGCTCCATTGTGTATATGCTACATTTTCTTTATCCATTCATCTTATTGCTTTAATTCAAAGATTTTATCTTTTACTTCCTTTTCTCTAAGAAAAAGAAGCACCAAAAATTCCTGATTGTCCTCTCCAATAAATCGAATAATGATAATAATTTTTTAAAACCCACACATCTGGATCAAGGTTGAATAATATAGTATATACAGTAAAAATCAAAATTACTTACAAATAAAGTGAACACACTGTCAAACTAATAATAGTATATATGAGATAAGAAGCACTCATTTTAACAGTAACATAGTAAGGCTGAATTTTCATCTTCCCTACCTAGAAAATTGATGTGAATGGTAGCATGTAGTTATGTTAAAAAATGGTACTACCACTTTCTGGACATGTGAATTGATAAAATGACTTACATTATCTGGGCTCTAGTGTCTTCATATTTAAAAAAAGAGCTGGAATCACAAAATTGTTGAGACAGAAATGTGATAATGAATGGAAAATATTTTTTCAACTGTAAAGTGTCATACATAAGCAATGAATGATTCTTGGAGAATCCCCTTGCATGATGTTTGCATTCATTGGATAAAAAGCATCATTTGAAATTTCTCTGGACTCTTTTTTAAAAAAATATTTTTTAGTTGTGGATGGACACAATATCTTTATTTTATTTTATTTTATTTCTTATGTGGTGCTGAGGATCGAACCCAGGGCCTCACACATGCTAGGCGAGCACTCTACCGCTGAGCCACAACCCCAACCCCTCTCTGGACTCTTTGATGCTCTTCTAATGAGATGCTTGATCAAGGGTGGCAACATGCTGCAGGAAAGGCAGTTGATAACATCTGAATGATGCTCAGTCCCCTCTAGACACATCTTCTTCCATCTGTGTACTGCAGTGCACAGTCTGTGTCTCAGAAGTCTTGATTAAGTATATGCTTTACTTTACACTAAGACTCTTGGTTGGGCTTCAGTTGACAAGAGAAATGAGCCTTCTAGGTCTTACCTGTTTTGGGTAAAGAAATATCTGTTCACAGTCACATTTTTTTCCCAAGCATCACCTACAATCAAGATAGGCTAATCAGCAATTATTTTGCAAGGAAAAATACTATTCTGCAGCTTAGATAGGATTTCAAGGTCTGATACTTGAGAACAAATGATGGTAATACTGAAAACCTGAATGTCTTATGTGTCACATTTCTGAACTCCTATAACATTGGTCCTTACTGAGCAAATTAATATTTTATTATAAAGTTTGCATGATCTTGTAGTTATTTCATAAATTTATAGTAGCTATGATTGTTGAAAAAGGGACTCAAGTGACCAGCTGTGATAATTGAGCAGGACATATTCTGTTCTAAATTTCATCATATTTAGAATGTGGAAATTGGTATAAACTCAGAGGTTACAAACAACATTTTGCAGTTTTATTTAGTTCAGCATAGTGTTAGACATTTATAAATCCCTTTAGGTGGGACAAACAACTCTCCAGGTATACAATAATGTCCCACCACTCCTCATACCTCTCTGACCTCTAGAGATGTCATAGTTTTAGATTTCTGGACTAGATCATATTTTGATTTGTTTGTTCAGTTCAAACATTCTATGAGAGTTATAAAATTAACCTTAATCCAAATCCTTGAGAACCGGATAATTTCAACAGGCACTTGGGATATTTTTTATATGGTCATCTAATTAATCTGGAAATAATACTCTCCAAATATTTTTATATGCTAGATAAAACGTAATTTAAAAAGTTTACAGGAAACATTACAAAGAAAAAAATTAAATGCTATATGCAAATGTGAAGAAGTACAAGAACAAGAAGGAGAGGAGAGGAAAAAAGATGGAGGTCGAAGGAGAACAGAAAGTAAGAGTAATAAGCAAATTAGTTAACACTACTCATATTCTTCCAGGAAAAGATGACAGAGAAAAAAGTGTGACATTATTGGACGATGAAGTTGAGTATAAAAAATATGTAAAGGAAAGATTCAAGGCTTTGGAACCAGGCAGCTGGGAAGATGGAAATGAGATTTCTGAATAAAGATGGGATCCTTGAAGTTCACACTTTAAGTAAAATGGGAAATTCAATAAAATCCATTTACTGGCTACAAGAAATAACAAGGGATCTGATTGTTCTATATTAAAGAAAATAAAAGCTTTCTATTAGTATTCAGAACCTGTGTCCTATTCCTTATTGAGGTTAAAACAAAAATGGCATTTTTTTTTTTTGGTACCAGGATTGAACCCAGGAGCACTTAATTACTGAGCCACATGCTCAGCCCTTTTTGTTTTTATTTTGAGACAGGGTCTCACTAAGTTGCTTAGGGCCTTGCTAAATTGCTGAGGCTGACTTTGAATTGCCATCTTCCTGTCTTAGAGATGCTGGGATTACAAGTGTGTGCTCCCACAACTGGCACCAAAAGGGCCATATTTATATGGTCCATGCATCCAAGAAATTGACTTAAACTTAATTCTGTGGCAGATGTAATCTAGGGATATGTGATACAAGCAAGAGCAAAGACACTCTGGAGGGACATTCTCATGACCAAGGTAATAGGGGATTCTCACAGGATGAAACTAGTTCCATTCAAGATGAGCTACTTTTTCAAATTACAAAGCAAATAACCCAATCACCCACAAATGCTGCTTCTGCTCAGAATCTTAGGCAACAAAAGAACAATCTGAGAAGGATGGTAAAATAAATATTTTAGATGATGGCTAACTACATAGAAGAAAGAATTGAAGGTTTCAGAAAAAATAGGCACTTAAAAAATAGGATGATTTGATCAAATCAAAAGTAAGCATCTGTGGCTAGAGTGGTACACATTTGCCTAGCATGTGTGAGGCACTGGGTTCAATCTTTAGTGCCACATAAACATAAATAAATAAATTAAAAGTGTTGTAACCACCTACAACTAAAAACAATTTATTATTATTTTTTTTTTATTTTTTTTTATTGTTGGTTGTTCAAAACATTACATAGTTCTTGATATATCATCTTTCACACTTTGCTTCAAGTGGGTTATGAACTCCCATTTTTAGCCCATATACAGATTGCAGAATCACATCAATTACACATCCATTGATTTACATATTGCCATACTAGTGACTGTCATGTTCTGCTACCTTTCCTATCCTCTGCTATCCCCCCTCCCCTCCCCTCCCCACCCCACTTCTCTCTCTACCCCCTCTACTGACCTTCATTTCTCCCCCTTGTATTATTTTTCCCTTTCCCCTCATTTCCTCTTGTATGTTGTTTTGTATAACCCTGAGGGTCTCCTTCCATTTCCATGGAATTTCCCTTTTCTCTCCCTTTCCCTCCCACCTCTCATCTCTGTTTAATGTTAATCTTCTTCTCATGCTCTTTGTCCCTTCTCTGTTCTTAGTTACTCTCCTTATATCAAAGAAGACATTTGGCATTTGTTTTTTAGGGATTGGCTAGCTTCACTTAGCATAATCTGCTCTAGTGCCATCCATTTCCCTGCAAATTCTATGATTTTGTCATTTTTTAATGCAGAGTAATACTCCATTGTGTATAAATGCCACATTTTTTTTATCCGTTCGTCTATTGAAGGGCATCTGGGTTGGTTCCACAGTCTTGCTATTGTGAATTGAGCTGCTATGAACATTGATGTAGCCGTGTCCCTGTAGCATGCTCTTTTTAGGTCTTTAGGGAATAGACCAAGAAGGGGAATAGCTGGGTCAAATGGTGGCTCCATTCCCAGCTTTCCAAGAAATCTCCATACTGCTTTCCAAATTGGCTGCACCAATTTGCAGTCCCACCAGCAATGTACAAGTGTACCCTTTTCCCCACATCCTCGCCAGCACTTGTTGTTGTTTGACTTCATAATGGCTGCCAATCTAACTGGAGTGAGATGGTATCTTAGGGTGGTTTTGATTTGCATTTCTCTGACTGCTAGAGATGGTGAGCATTTTTTCATGTACTTGTTGATTGATTGTATGTCCTCCTCTGAGAAGTGTCTGTTCAGGTCCTTGGCCCATTTGTTGATTGGGTTGTTTGTTCTCTTATTGTCTAATTTTTTGAGTTCTTTGTATACTCTGGATATTAGGGCTCTATCTGAAGTGTGAGGAGTAAAGATTTGTTCCCAGGATGTAGGCTCTCTATTTACCTCTCTTATTGTTTCTTTAGCTGAGAAAAAACTTTTTAGTTTGAGTAAGTCCCATTTGTTGATTCTAGTTATTAACTTTTGTGCTATGGGTGTCCTATTGAGGAATTTGGAGCCCGACCCCACAGAATGTAGATCGTAGCCAACTTTTTCTTCTATCAAACGGCGTGTCTCTGATTTGATATCAAGCTCCTTGATCCATTTTGAATTCACTTTTGTGCATGGCGAGAGAAAGGGATTCAGTTTCATTTTGTTGCATATGGATTTCCAGTTTTCCCAGCACCATTTGTTGAAGATGCTATCCTTCCTCCATTGCATGCTTTTAGCCCCTTTATCAAATATAAGATAGTTGTAGTTTTGTGGATTGGTTTCTGTGTCCTCTATTCTGTACCATTGGTCCACCCGCCTGTTTTGGTACCAGTACCATGCTGTTTTTGTTACTATTGCTTTGTAGTATAGTTTGAAGTCTGGTATTGCTATACCGCCTGATTCACACTTCCTGCTTAGCATTGTTTTTGCTATTCTAGGTCTTTTATTTTTCCATATGAATTTCATGATTGCTTTCTCTATTTCTACAAGAAATGCCGTTGGGATTTTGATTGGCATTGCATTAAACCTATAGAGAACTTTTGGTAATATCGCCATTTTGATGATGTTAGTTCTGCCTATCCATGAACAGGGTATATTTTTCCATCTTCTAAGATCTTCTTCTATTTCTCTCTTTAGGGTTCTGTAGTTTTCATTGTATAAGTCTTTCACCTCTTTTGTTAGGTTGATTCCCAAGTATTTTATTTTTTTTGAAGATATTGTGAATGGAGTGGTTGTCCTCATTTCCATTTCAGAGGATTTGTCGCTGACATATAGGAATGCCTTTGATTTATGTGTGTTGATTTTATATCCTGCCACTTTGCTGAATTCATTTATTAGCTCTAATAGTTTCTTTGTAGAGCCTTTTGGGTCTGCTAGGTATAGAATCATATCATCTGCAAATAGTGATAATTTAAGTTCTTCTTTTCCTATTTTGATGCCTTTAATTTCTTTCATCTGTCTAATTGCTCTGGCCAGTGTTTCGAGAACTATGTTGAACAGAAGTGGTGAGAGAGGGCATCCCTGTCTTGTTCCAGATTTTAGAGGGAATGCCTTCAATTTTTCTCCATTCAGAATGATGCTAGCCTGAGGCTTAGCATAGATTGCTTTTACAATATTGAGGTATGTTCCTGTTATCCCTAGTTTTTCTAGAGTTTTGAACATAAAGGGATGCTGTACTTTGTCAAATGCTTTTTCCGCATCTATCGAGATGATCATATGATTCTTATTTTTAAGTCTATTGATGTGGTGAATAACATTTATTGATTTCCGTATATTGAACCAGCCTTGCATCCCAGGGATGAATCCTACTTGATCATGGTGCACAATTTTTTTTGATATGTTTTTGTAACGGATTCGCCAGAATTTTATTGAGGATTTTTGCATCTAGGTTCATTAGAGATATTGGTCTGTAGTTTTCTTTCTTTGAAGTGTCTTTGTCTGGTTTAGGTATCAGGGTGATGTTGGCCTCGTAGAATGAATTTGGAAGTTCTCCCTCTTTTTCTATTTCCCGAAGTAGCTTGAAAAGTATTGGTATTAGTTCCTCTTTAAAGGTTTTGTAAAACTCTGCTGTAGACCCATCCGGTCCTGGGCTTTTCTTAGTTGGTAGTCTTTTGATGGTTTCTTCTATTTCCTCAATTGATATTGGTCTGTTTAGGTTGTCTATATCCTCCTGACTCAATCTGGGCAGATCATATGACTTAAGAAATTTATCTATGCCTTCACTATCTTCTAATTTATTGGAGTATAAGGATTCAAAATAATTTTTGATTATCTTCTGTATTTCTGAAGTGTCTGTTGTGATATTGCCTCTTTCATCCCGTATGTTAGCAATTTGAGTTCTCTCTCTTCTTCTCTTTGCTAGCATGGCTAAGGGTCTGTCGATTTTGTTTATTTTTTCAAAGAACCAACTTTTAGTTTTGTCAATTTTTTCAATTGTTTCTTTTGTTTCGATTTCATTAATTTCAGCTCTGATTTTAATTATTTCTTGCCTTCTACTTCTTTTGCTGTTGTTTTGCTCTTCTTTTTCTAGGATTTTGAGATGAAGTATGAGATCATTTATTTGTTGGTTTTTTCTTTTTTTAAGGAATGAACTCCAAGCAATGAATTTTCCTCTTAGAACTGCTTTCAATGTGTCCCATAGATTCCGATATGTTGTGTCTGTGTTTTCATTAATCTCTAAGAATTTTTTAATTTCCTCCTTGATGTCTTCTATAACCCATTGATCATTCAGTAACCTATTGTTCATTCTCCAAGTGATGTATGCTTTTTCCTTCCTTCTTTTATCGTTGATTTTCAGTTTCATTCCATTATGATCAGATAGGATGCATGGTATTATCTCTACTCCTTTATATTGTCTAAGAGTTGCCCTGTGACATAATATATGATCTATTTTTGAGAAGGATCCATGTGCTGCTGAGAAAAAAGAGTAACTGCTTGATGTTGGGTGGTATATTCTATATATGTCAATTAAGTCTAGGTTATTAATTGTGTTATTGAGTTCTATAGTTTCCTTATTCAACTTTTGTTTGGAAGATCTGTCCAGTGGCGAGAGAGGTGTGTTGAAGTCTCCCATGATTATTGTATGGTGGTCTATTAGACTCTTGAACTTGAGAAGAGTTTGTTTGATGAACATAGCTGCACCATTGTTTGGGGCATATATATTTATGATTGTTATGTCTTGTTGGTGTATGGTTCCCTTAAGCAGTATGTAGTGTCCCTCTTTATCCCTTTTGATTAACTTTGGCTTGAAATCTATTTTATTTGATATGAGTATGGACACTCCTGCTTGTTTCCGAAGTCCATATGAGTGATATGATTTTTCCCAACCTTTCACCTTCAGCCTATGTATGTCTTTTCCTATCAAATGCGTCTCCTGTAGGCAGCATATTGTTGGGTCTTGTTTTGAGATCCATTCTACTAGCCTGTGTCTCTTGATTGGTGAGTTTAAGCCATTAACATTTAGGGTTATTATTGAGATATGGGTTGTTGTTCCAGCCATATTTTTTTATTTATGTTACTAAACATGGTTTGTTTTCCTCTTTGATTATCCCCCCCCTTTACTGTCCTACCTCCCACTGTTGGTTTTCATTGTTATTTTCAATTTCCTCTTCCTGTAATGTTTTGCTGAGGATGTTTTGAAGAGATGGTTTTCTAGCTGCATATTCTTTTAACTTTTGTTTATCGTGGAAGGTTTTAATTTCATCTTCCATCCTGAAGCTTAATATTGCTGGATACACAATTCTTGGTTGGAACCCATTTTCTTTCAGTGTTTGAAATATGTTATTCCAGGATCTTCTAGCTTTCAGAGTCTGTGTTGAAAGATCAGCTGTTATCCTGATTGGCTTGCCCCTAAATGTAATCTGCTTCCTTTCTCTTGTAGCTTTTAAAATTCTCTCCTTATTCTGTATGTTGGGCATCTTCATTATAATGTATCTAGGTGTGGATCTCTTATAATTTTGCACATTCGGCGTCCTGTATGCTTCTAGAATTTGGGATTCTGTCTCATTCTTCAAGTCTGGGAAGTTTTCTCGTATTATTTCATTGAATAAATTGCTCATTCCTTTGGTATGGAGTTCTATACCTTCCTGTATCCCAATGACTCTTAAGTTTGGTCTCTTAATGTTATCCCATATTTCTTGGATGTTCTGCTCATGGTTTCTTAACAGTCTTGCTGAGCTGTCTATGTTCTTTTCCAGTTGAAATACTTTGTCTTCATTGTCTGATGTTCTATCTTCTAAGTGTTCTACTCTGCTGGTAGTATTCTCAATTGAGTTTTTAAGTTGGTTTATTGCTTCCTGCATTTCTAGGATTTCTGTTTGTTTGTTTTTTATAACCTCTATCTCCCTGTATAGTTGATCCTTTGCTTCCTGGATTTGTTTGTGTAATTCCTTGTCGAAGTGATCTTTCATTGTCTGATTTTGCTGTCTAATTTCTTCCTTGATACTCCAGATCATCTGAAGCATATATATCCTGAATTCTTTATCTGACATTCCATCTGCTGCAGCTGTTACCTCTTCTAAAGTTGAGCTGACCTGCATTGCTTGTAGTCCTTTCTTTCCTTGTCTTTTCATACTGCTTGCGTTTCTTTCTTCTTGGTGAAACTGGTGTGTTTTTGAAATTTCCCCCCCCCCTATATATTTATATTGCTCTTGTATAGTTGAAAAGTCTCCCTTGCATGTGCGGGCGGGGGCTCTGCTCTGCCCCTCCTCCAATTGGTGTGAGGTGTCTACCACCCCCGCGGACCCCTGGGCCTGATCCGCCGTTCTGTCGCAGGTCTGCCTACCTTGCAGGTGGGGGCAAAGGCTCTGCCCTGCCCCTCCTACCACGCCCGGGGACCGCTAGGCCTGATCTGCAGGTTGGTCGCAGGTCTGCCCACCTTGCGGGCACGGGTGTCAGTTCCGCTCCGCCCCCACTCCAATTGGGGTCACTTGACCACCACACAGGCGGGCCGCTGGGCCTGATCTGGGCGCGGGCGAAGGCTCTGCTCTGCCCCTACTCCAGTTGGGGTGAAGTGTGTACCACTCTGGCAGGCCGCTGGGCCTGATCCGCCGGTCTGTCGCTGGTCTGCTTACCTTGCCGGCGCGGGCGGTGGCTCTGCCCTGCCCCTCCTACCACGCCTGCAGACCACTGGGCCTGATCTGCAGGTTGGTCGCAGGTCTGCCTACCTTGCGGGCGCGGGCGGCGGCCCCGCTCCTCCCCTCTGGCTCGACGACAAAGCGAGAGAGACTCGGGTATCTGTGACTCACCCTCCCTACCAGGGGACCAACTGTTTCCGTTGCCACTGGCACCGATGAAGTTTTCTCCTCGGCCGCTCTCCAATGACATCAGATCTCTGCCATGCTGGCATCCCCTGTTCTATGGCTGAATCCCATTTTCTTCTCTTCCAATAGGCGGAGCTGTGCCCTCTGAGCCGAGCTTCTGCCCTCTATGTGCTGACAGAAATCCCTGTACGGTGGCTCCTGGGAGTCTCTCAATCCTGTTAGTCCAGAGCCCTTTCACTTATCCGGCCCCTCCCCCTGTTCCTCCTCCCAGCCAGCCAGCCAGGTCCTGTTCACCAGAGGCGGTTCTCCAAGGATCTGATTACACTTGCAGCCCCACCGCGTGTCCTATATCCCGAACAATGAACACCCTCTCCGTCATTCATCTAAGCCCCAGTGCTGTGGTGGGGTGATCTGGGAACCAACAGTTTAATTTTTCCGGACCCCTTTGGTGGGCACGCCCCCAGAAACTAGCGGCTAAGATCTTGGGTGTCACCGCTGGTGTTAAGGGGAGGTGTGGATCTGGAATCCCCTCTGCTTCCCTACAGACACGCCCCCGGTGGTTTCCTGGCTGCTTGTATCTGGAGGGGGTGGGAGTCACACACCTGCTAATGTGGATTCCGCTGGGAAGGAATTCCGTCGGCGGAACTCTGGTGATGTCACCACTCTGCTATGGCGGGCCCCAGGCTCCTTGCCGGAGTGTCCGAAGGGAGGGGTGGGACTGGTCTGTTTCTGGTTGGTTTCAGCTCCCGGTTTGCTATTTCATGAAGGCTTGGCGAGAGACCTCTTACTAGAGTCCGTGCACAGCTCCTGCTGCGCTGAGCCTCGGAGGCTATCCGCCCTGTCGCGGGGGCCGGTGCAGGCAGCCGACAGTCGCCGAGTCGCGCGGGCAGCGGCTGGCGGGTCTGGACCTCTGCACTGCGTGGCGGAGATTCACTTGTCTAGCGCAGACTGTCACCTCCAAAAATCCTACCGATTCCCGGCCGATCTCTCTTTAGTGGAATTTTGCTAGGAGTTTCTCAGCAGGTCGTATCTAAGCGTATCCATGCGTCTCTCTGACCCCGTTGTTGAGGAGGTACTGAAAGCACTGCCTCCCCTCTCGCCGCCATGTTCTCTCTCCCAGACATAACATCTAAAAACAATTTTTTAAAAGGTAAAAATCTATACATAATAATGCACTCTTCAATAAAAGAATCCTTAATGGATGGGTTAAATAGCATACTGGACAAGGCTAAAGATAGAATTAGTGAATTAGATATAGAATTCAGCATAGCATAATAAAGTTAAATGTGAAAGCAAGATTTAAGAATCAAGAACACAAAGTGAAAGTGTAATATACCCTTTTAGCAGATTTTGAACACTTGAATAGAGGCATTGGGATACAGGCAGTATTCAAAGAGATGAGAAAAAAATTCCATAAAGATGAAATACATGCAACATCAAATTCAAGAACACAAAGACACCTTCAGGCTGGGCACGTGATGCATGCCTGTAATCCCAGCGGCTCAGGAGGCTGAGACAGGAGGATCACGAGTTCAAAGCCAGCCTCAGCAAAGGTGTGGTGCTAAACAACTAACTGAGGGAGTTACAAATAAAATACAAAATAGGGCTGAGGATGTGGCTCAGTGGTTGAGTGCCCCAGAGTTCAATCCCAAGTATCCTCCCCACACACACCCCCCAAAAAAACAAAGACACCTTCAGAAAAAAGCTTGTTTAGATACCATTCCAATGAAATTACAGAAAACCAAAGAAAAACAAATGATTCTGAAATTTACCAGAAAGAAAAGATTTTTTTTATAAAGCGCTGAAAATATTCTATAGTAACTTAGACAGCTCAGCCTGTTTTGGATTACAAAACATCTATGATATCAACTGGTTATTCATTACAAAGCTCTGATTTCAGGGGATTGATCTCAGGGGTGCTCTACCACCGAGTTACATCCTCAACCCTTTTTTATTTTGAGAGAGAGTCTCTCTAAGTTGCTAAGGCTGTCCTTGAACTTGTGATCTTTTTACCTTAAATTCCCTTGTTGCTGGGATAACAGTGTGTGCCACTTCACCCATTAAAGCTCTGATTTTTTAAGTAGGAGAGAAAACTATAGTTCCACAAGATGGTTTAACAACTTTGAATAACCAGCAATCCTTTTTAAATATATACACTGAGTTCATCTTAAACTAGAGAATGTAGCTGGTTATAATGAATTTTCCCAACCACAGTGAATAATTTACTTTTTCTCTCCCCCTTAAAACATAGCAGAATACTCATGAAAGAGAATACGACCATTCTAGAGATTATTGCAAAAATGTTCTAAACTATAAAAAGATAATAAACTATTACTGTACTAATTAGACAGTAACAAATTATGTATCAGCCTGACTGGACACTTCTTTTGAGAAGCATTTGCATAAACGCCTAATAGTTCATATATCTCTATTGAAGGATTGTCATACTGTTGTTCTTAAAATATACATATTTGACTAGGTGCTAGTGGAGACTAAGGGAACAAATAGCACTTTTTAAAGTTAAAAACAATCTAACAAGAAGGTTAGAACATTTTCTTGATTGATTTATTTTCCCTGTCCTTTACAATTACAAAGGCTTATAGCTCTGAATTAGACAATATTGATCACTGAAGTAGTTCTAGTCAGTAGCTTTATTTACAGGAGTGAAATGCCAAACACTGTTTTCATTAATGTCCACATGAGGCTCAGTGTCTAGGTTACAAATGTACTCTTAATTCTTGAGGTTTTCACATCATTGATTACACAGGGGGAAAACGGTATGCTTTTTGTTTGTTTGTTCCTTAAACTCAAATCACACATCACTCTAGATATTTAAAATTTATTCTGAACACATTTAACTTTAATATCCTTTGAAATTTTGGTACCTTTTCCCTATAGAAATCTAATTCTAAAAATCTAACAGTGTATTAGACACACATGAATGATGAGGAGTTAGAAAAAATTAAAATGAGTCACTAGCTGTTTATCATGTACACATTCACTTACAGAAAGTGAATAAGTGAAGACCATATATGAAATATTCCATAACATCAAACTTGTTAATAGCAATGGTTCAAATATTTTATAATATTTTATAATATTTACTGTGAGTTATTTATAAGTTACAAAAAGAGGCTTGTTAAAATATCTTATTTATAAATGTGGATTTATCTATTTCTCTTTATAGTTCTATACATTTTGTTTTATATACTTTTGAAGCTCTGGTAAATTAATATTCTCAATAATATTTTTATTCTTTGGTGATAAACTGCTTTGTGCATAATATTTATTTTAATTTTTGTTTCTTATTGATTTAATCGTACCATTTTCAGTTGGCTGTATTTATCTGGCATTGATATTTATTTCTGTAGTTTTGGCCTTTATATGATTTATTATGCTTTGTAAGTTCTGCTTCTGACATCAGGGAATGAAAACTTAATTAACCAATATTCCTGCATATAAAAGCTGTGTGCATGCTATATAAGTACATACAAATAACTACCTGAGTCTTTTTCAGCCTGAACAAATGAAAGTAGTTTTTTCTGGGCAATTAAAACATGTAACAAGGGCTGTAGATATAGCTCAGTTGGTAGAGTGCTTGCCTTACATGCACAAGGCCCTGGGTTCAATCCCCAGGACCACAAACAAACAAACAAACAAACATTACCCCGAGGGAAGCTAGAATCTTTGTGGTTGATGCCCCTCACCCCACTTTGTTTTCTTAAGACTGTTCCAGTGAAGCAAGCCAGGGCAATTAAGATTGAAAGGGGAAAAGAAATAAGAAGGGGTGGGAACAGTATTCTGTGTTTAAACTCATAGTCTCTGGTTTACCTCTAAATCATGTAAGCATGGAGAAAGCAGAAATCAGAAAGAACAAACTGAGCTGAATTCTGGGATAATAGTTATAGTTCATATAACAGCTTTCAGCCTGGAAATGACCAGGTTAATTGCCTGCTAAAACCAAAATATTGATACACATAGGAGTAATATAACAAAATCCACACTCTCCAAAACATATAAGCAAAATGTCCAGAATATAATTCAAAGTTACCTAATAATGCAAGGCAATGAGTTTAATCATCAGTATTGTAACAAAGAAAAAAAGAAGGAATATTCAAAGTTACCTACCTGTCAGAAAAGTCAGGATAATGTAACCCATCTCAAAGGAAAATACAATGAATAGATGTCAGTCCTGAGATTACCCAGATGTTAGAATTATCAGGCTGAGACTTCAAAGCATTCCTTATAATATACTCAGTGTGATTAAAGAATGTTGTAATGAATGATAAGACAAAAAAATCACAGGGGAGATATACTAACAACATAAATAAAACAAATACAAATTTCAAACTAAAAAATACAATATATGAAACTAAAATCATACTGGCTGCACTTAATACAATGGAGATGCAAAGGAAAGAATAGTGAACTTTTATATAGATTAGTAAAAATCATCTAATGCATATGCATAGCTTAAAAACCATTGAAAAATTAAAATGGAATTCTAAAATTTATTAACCAAACCAAAAAATCCCACAGGGAATCAACCTAACATTAATAGCAAAACATCAGGTCTGAATCAAGCCACATAAATAATTATGTTATATGTTAACAGCCTAAACACTCAAAGTAAGTGTTATGGTTTGGATGTGAGGTATCCCCCAAAAGCTCACATGTGAGACAATGCAAGAAGGTTTGAAGGAAAAATGATTGTGTTATAGTCTTAACCTAATCAGTTAATCAATTTCTGATGGGATTAATTGAGTGGTAACTTGAGGCAGGTGGGGTGTGGTTGGAGGAAGTAGTTCATTGAGGGCGTGCTATGGGGTATATACTTTGTATGAGTGGAGATCTCTCTTCATTCGGTTCATCATGTGAACTGCTTCCCTCTGCTACACTCTTCTGCCACGATGTCCTGCCCCACTTAGAGCTCCAAGGAATGGAGCCTGCTGTCTATGGATTGATACCTCTGAAACTGTGAGCCCCTGGATAAACCTTTCCTCCTCTACACTTGTTGTGGTTGGGTATTTTAGTCATAGCAGTGAAAAAGTAAGACTAAAACAGTAAGAATTAGATAATATCAGAACAGATAAAAGAGCAAGAATCAACTATAGGTTCTCCATATATATGCATTTTAATTAAAAAGAGATCAGATGAGAGTAATTGAATGGAAAAAGATATACTATAAAGACATTAACTGTAAGCAGGCTACAGTAATTATATTAATGAGATAAAATAAAGTTAATTACAAAGAATATTGTTAGAAATACAGACATACATTTCAAATTGATAAAGATTCAATTTTCCTAAAAGTCTCATATATGATTATGTATATTCTGTAATAACAGATTTTCATATACACATGTCTACATTATTGACAGAAATAAAGGGAGAAATAGACATTTCCATAGTCATAGTAAGAAATTTTAACACACATTCATAATCGACTACAGAACAATTTAAACAAAACTCAATAAAGACCCAGCGAATCTGAATAACTCCATTAAATAACTTGACCTAAATGATACTGTTAGAATGCTATATACTGACAACTATAGAATTCACCTCCTTAAAATGAATATGGTATGTTTCATCAACATAGACCATTTTCAGCATCCTTACAAGTCTCAATAAATATAAAAATCACCAAAATGTTATAAAACAATTTATCTGTGATAAAATTAAATTAGAAATCAATAACAAGGGACTGGGGTTGTGGCTCAGTCCTAATGCACTTGCCTAGCATGTGTGAGGCATTGGGTTCGATCCTCAGCACCACATAAAAAATAAACAAACAAAATAAAGGTATTTATTATGTCCATTTTAAAAAGGAAACCAATAACAATAAAATATCTAGGACACTGCCATTATTTTTTTATTTTTATTTTTTAAATAATTATAGATTTACATGAAACTGCTAAGAACTTTACAGAGAAATGTGTATTCCTTCACCTGGTCGCTCTCCATGTTAAAATCTTGCATAATTATAGTACAATGTCAAAATCAGAAAATTGGTTGGTACATTCCATGGAGTTCATTCATGTTCCTCCAATTATACATGAACTCATCTGTGTGTGAATGTAGTTCTGTGTAAATTTTTCATGTGTAACTTTGAATAAGTTACAGGTGATTAAAGACGCAGAACTATACTATCACCACAGGCTCCATGATGTTACATCTTTATAGCATACACAGCCCATGCCCCATCCTGAAAGCACAGCAACTCTAGTTTATTCTTCATCTCCATAATTTTATTATTTCAAGAATGTCACATAAAAATGCAATTATGTAAAATGTAATCTCTTGGCATCAGCTTATTCACTTTGCTAATAACCCTTAAAGTTCATTCAAAATCTTACATGCAGTAATCAGTCACTTTTGCAACTCTTTGTTTGATTGCTAAGTGGCATTCTATGGTAGGAATGTGCCAGTTTGTTTACAAATTTACCAATGTAAGAAAATGAGCACTATTTCCATTGTTTGGCTAATATGAATAAAGTTGCTATGAACCCTTCTCTAAAAGATTTTGCATGAACATAGGTTTCTCTTTCTCTAGGATAAAAGCGCAAGAGTGCAATTGCTGTATCATATAGCAATTGTGATTTTAATTTAGAAATAAACTGAAAAACAGCTAATTTCATATCCATCAACAATGTATGAGTGATCCAGTTTTTCTACTCCCCACATCTTCACCAGACATTAGTGGTGTCACTTTTTAAATTGTTTAGTTGTTCTCATAGGTGTAGAGTTACAAACCATTGCAGTGTTAATTTATCCTTTTCTAGTGGCCAATGATATTAAATATCTTTTCATAGGCTTATGTGCCATTGATATAGCCTCTTCAGTGAAATCTTTGTTCATATTTTTTGCCCATTTTCTGATTCTTTTGTTTGTATTACTGTTGATCTTGAGAGATGTTTATATATTTCAGATATTATTTGTCAGATATATGATTTGCATATTTATAGTCTCCCAGTATGTAATTTGTCTTTTCATTATCTTAACATCATCTATCACAGTTTTTAATTTTTTAATGAGGTTCAGTTCAACAATTTTTCCTCATATGGAGCATGCTTTTGGTTGCAAGAAAAGGAAATATCCACCTAGTCCTTAATTATGAAAGTTTTTCTTTTTTTTAATTTCATAATTTTACATTTTGTATTTAAGTCTGTTTTTTAAGCTAATTATTATATAGAATATTAGTTTAAGGTCAAATCATACTTTTTTTCCTTATAAATATCCACTTTCTCCAGTACCATTTGTCCTCCATTGAATTATTTTTGCACCTTTGTCAAAAATCAATTTGCCATATTTATTATAAGTCTATTTCTTGGGTTGTTTGTTTCTTTCTTTCCTTTTCTTTTGGTACAAGAGATTGAACCCATGGTTACTTGACCACTGAGCCACATTCCCAGCCCCTTTTTATTTATTATTTTGAGACAGGGGCTCACTAAGTTACTGAGATACTGAGACTGACTTTGAACTTGCAATCCTCCTGCCTCAGCCTCCTAAGCCACTGGATTATAGCATTTCTTATTTTATTCAGTCAATCTATGTGTCCATCCCTTCTCCAAAACCATGGTCTTGATCACTGACTGACAATAAACCATAACATCATAAAGAACAACTCCTTCTTTTCAAAATTGCTATTTGCTATTGTAGGATCTTTCCATTTATGTATTTCAGAATATTTCAGAATGAGCTTATCTACAAAAAAATCTTGTTGGGGCTGTATTAGCAATTACCTTCAACCTATAGAACTATGTTGAGTATTTCAGTCTATGAAGGTGATATCTCAATTATTTATATCTTGGATTTATTAAAGACACTTTAAAAAGTAAAACAAAAATTTAAAAAAACCCCAATACAGCCTTCTGTAGTTTAAAGCATACATATCCTATACTTGTTTATTAGACATATAAGTAGATATTTCATTTTCCAGAGTAATTATTAAATGACATTACATTATTTTAGTTCAGTTGTCACTTGTTCTTTGTTGGTATGGGGAAATAAGATTGATTTTTTTTCATATCACTTTTATTACCTCTAATATTACTGAGCTTATCAGTTTTGGGAGGTAAGTTCAATTAATTACTTTAGATCACTTGGTATTTTCTATGTTATGGTTTAGGTCTGCAATGTCTTTCAAAAGCTTTATGTATTAAAGGCTTAGTTTTTAAGCACCAATGTCCAGAGGAGGGGTTTGGGGGAAGTAATTGGATCATGAGGGCTCTGATCTCATCAGTGGATTAATCCACTGAGAGCTGAATGGGCTATAGAGAAGTGGGGTAGGTTGTGGAAAGTGGGACCTAGTTAGAGGATATAGGTTCCTAGGGATGTGCCCTACAAAGGTGTTTCTTGTCTTCATTCCCTCGTCTTGATCTTTGCTTCCTAGGTGCCATGAAGCAAGCGGCTTTCTTCTGCCATGCCTTCTGCCATGATATTTCTGCCTTCCAGCCAGTCAACTGTGATCTGATAACTATGAGACCATGAGCCCAAATAAGTTTTTCTTCCTAAATTATTTTCTCATATATTTTGTTCCAGTGATGAAAAGCTAACACCATGCACTGTGTATATTATCATAACATTTCAATTAGGGATCATTTTATTTCTTCCATCCCAACCATTGTGTCTTTTTTTCCCCTGAGCTACAAACCCCAGCCTCTCCTTATAAGTTTTATTTGTCTTTCTCACCTAACTGCATGAATGAAGAATTATATCCTTGCAATATATAAAACTGTAGAAGAAAACATTGTCTTTAATCATTAAGTATGTAGCCCATTGTAGGGTTTTTTTTGGTAAACTATTTTAAAAAATTTGTTCTTTTTTATTGGTTCTTTTTAGTTATGCATTATTTTTAAAAAGGTTAAAGAAGTTTTTTTCTGTTGCTATTTCACTGAGAGTTTTTAATGTTTGAATACTAAATTTCATCAAATGTTGAATTTTTTTCCTGTGTCAGTTAATAGGATCATATATTTTTTCTTCCTTTTTCCCAGCTTTATCAAGGTACTAATAAATAAAATTTTGTATAAATTTAAAGCATTGAACATGATGATTTGATAAACACTATGAAATGATAACTAAAATTAAGCTAATTGGCATATCCATCATCTCACATAGTCACTTTTACTGCTAAAAATACTCTTTTTAGCAAATTTCAAGTACACAATGCAGCATTATTAACTGTATTAATAATAACTAATATAATATAATATAATATAATAATTACAATAATATAATGATTAATAATTATTATATGTAGTAAAAATATATAAAAAAGAATGATACAATATGGCCTAATGGGACTTATTCTAGTATGCAAACTTGGAGGGGGTAAAGACAAGAAATACCTTTGTAGGGCAGCTCCCTGGTTACCTATATCCTCCAATTAGGTCCCACCTTCCACAACCTCCCCCACTTCCATGTAGCCCATTCAGCTCTCAGTGGTTAATCCACTGATGAGATCAGAGCCCTCATGATCCAATCAGTTCCCCAAAGTTTTTTATTATTATTATTATTATTATTATTATTATTAACTGTATTACAGATGTTCTTTCAGTTGTAGGGCTGACATGAAGAATGCCTATGCGTGACAAACATGTTCTATACTGTGAAGCATGACTGGTATCCTGGGTTGGAGCATTGGAAAAGGATAAGGGACAAGCAATGGCATCTGGAGATGTGTGTTTGAGGTGTCCAACTGTATTATAGTAACATGATGTATATTAGTTCTCCAGAATTTATTCATTTTTATGTCACTGAAATTTTATACCCTTTAACCAATATCTTCCCTTTGACCACTCTTCAGCCCTCAGCAGCCACCACTTTATGCTTTGCTTCTATAAATTTGACTTTATTTTAAATTACATACATAAATAAAATCATGTAGTTTTTGCCTTTCTGTACCTGGCTTATTTCATTTAACATACTGTCCTCCAGTTCATCTATTATGTCATAAATAACTTAAGTTTTCTTCTTTGAGGACAGAATAATATTCCTGTGTGTGTGTGTGTGTGTGTGTGTGTGTGTGTTTTCTCTATCCATTCTTCCATCTGAGATTGATTCCATGTCTTAACTACTGTGAATAATGCTGATATGAACGCTGAAAGTGCAAATGTCTCTTTGCAATACTGATTCCAATTCAAAAGCAGAAGCTTTTTGGTTTGATGCAATCCCATTTGACTATTTTTTGCCTTTGTTGTCTATGCTTTTAAGATCATTTCAGAAAAATAATCACCCAGTCTACTGTCAAGAAGCTTTTTCCCTATTTTATTCTAGTAGGTTAGCTTTTGTGAAGGCATTTTTATGCAGAAATGGTTGTGCAAAACTGATGTTGCTGTGAGGATATGAGTGTAGGAAACTGCTGTCATGTCCTCTTGCTGAAGACACTTTCTCATACTCTGATTTTTCTTCTTGAGGTTTTTGACATAATGAATTACATTAATTGAGTTTTGAATGTTGAGCCAACATTGCATACTTGGAATAAATCCCATTAGGCCATATTGTATTGTTCTTTTTATATATTGTTGTACTACATATTAGGGTTTTTTTGCATACCACTGCATGAGATATATTGGTCTGTAGTTTCTTTTTCTATACTATTTTTCTGTAGTTTAGGTGTCATGGCACTATTAGCCTTTAAAGTGAGTTGGGGAATGTTTCCTACTTTTCTGTTTTCTTTAAAAAGTTATGTAAAATTAGTTCTTTTTAAAATGTTTAGTAGAATTCTCCAGTGAAACCATGTGGGCTGGGAGATTTCTTTGGGGGAGTTTTTAAATAAGAAATTAAAGTTTTAATGAGTATAGGTCAATTACATTTGTCAGTTTCATCTTGATTGTAATTTAAAAGTTTGGGGGTTATAAATTAGCCCATTTCTTTTACTTTATTAAATTCATAAACAAAAAGTTGTAATGTTCCCTTATTAACCTTTTAGTTGTTGCAATGTTGCAGTATCTCTAATGATATTCTCTATTTCATTCTTGACACTAATTATATGTGGCTTCAGTCTTTTCATCTTTGTCTGGCCTGCTGGAACCATTATAATATTTTAAAAATTATTTTCAGGAACTAGCTGTGTTTTACAGTTTTTCTACTTTTACTGTCATTAACTTCTGCTCTTATTTTTACTATTTCCTTTTTTCTTGAAACTGTGCTATGGTCTTATTATTTGTGTGCCACCCCAAATTCATATGTTGAATACTTATTCCTCAAAGTTATGTTATTAGGAGTTAGAGCCTTTGGGAGATGAATAGATCACAAGGGCAAAGTCATCATGACTGGGCTTGGTACCCTTATGAAAGGTGCCAGAGAGCTAGCTAGTCCCTTCCACCATGTGAGGGCACAGTGAGAAGGCTCTGTACCTGAAACAGAAGAGTTTTGCAAAACACCAAATGTCCTTGTGCCTTGATAGTGGACGTCTTAATCTCCTGAATAAGGAGAACTATGTATTTATTATTTATAACCTACCCAGTTAATGATATTTTGTTATAACAGCCTAAGTGGACTAAGTTGATAGAAAACTGGATTATTGATTTGAAACATTCCTCAATTTTAAAAATAGGCCAATTGCTATTGTTTGACTGTTTTTGTCTCCTCCAAATTTATGCTGAAATTTAATTACAAATATAACATTATTAAGAGATGGGGCCTTCAGAAGGTGACTAAATAATGAACACTTGTAAATAGGATTTGGTGTTGTGATAAAAGCGCTTGACCAGGGACTTGTTTCTATTTCTTTTCTATCTTCTATAATATAAAAATACAGTTTTCTCCCTTCAGGAGAACTCAGAGTTCAAGGCAGCATCATTGAATCGGAGATAAGACTTTCACAAGACAGCTATTCTGCCTACCACCTTGATCTTACAATTCCCATCCTCCAAAAGTGTAAGAAAAAATTTATATTCTTTATAAATTACCCAGTCTCAGGTGTTTTATTACAGCAGTAGAACAGGGTCTAAGATGGCAATAATACTGTAATTTTCAATCTTTGTATGGTTTTAGCTGTATTATAGATATTTTGATGTTTTCATTTTCGTTGGTATTTAGTTCTTTGTATTTTCAAAATTTTTTCTTTGGGATATATTTTTGATCCATGGATTATTTAGAAGTTTGTTGCTTAATTTTCAAGTGTTTAGAGATTTTATTATTTTATTTCTGTTGGGTATTTCTAGTCTGATTTCATTTTGGCCAGGCAACATACTCTATGTGATTTCCTTTAAATTTGTTAAAGGTTATATAGACCAAAATACGTTCTATTTTAGTGAATACTGCATGGATGCTTAAAAAATATATTCTGTGACTGGAGATATGACTCAGTAGTAAAGCACTTGTCTAGTTTGCATGAGGCCCTTGGTTTAATCTCTAGTACTGAAAAAAAAAATGCATTCTGTTATCATTGAGTGGGATGTCCTGTGTGTAACAAATAGTCCTGAAGGTTGATAGCACTGTTAAATTTTTCTCTATCCTTTCTAATTTTCTGTCTTGTTGGCTTATCAATTGTTAAGAGGGGGTCATCAAATATTCGACTGTAATCATGGATTTTACAGTTTTTCATTTCAGCTCTATCAGTTTTGGTTTCATGTATTTTGAATCTCTGTTGTTTGATGTCTACACACTGGGAATCACTATATATTTTGATGGATTGATCCTTATCATAATGTAATATTGCTCTTTGTCCATAGTGATTTTCTTTACTATGAGGCTCTAAACTACTTAAAAGTAATATAGCTACTATTAATTTTTACAAGGCATATCTTCTGTCTTAGATTTGTATTGCTATAACAAAATACCTGAGCCCAGGTAATTTATAAAGAAGTTTATTTGGCTCATGCTTCTGGAGATTGGGAAGTCTAAGTGCATGAGTCTAACATCTACTCAGAATCTTGTGAGGGTTATAACATGGAAAGGGACATCATGTGGCAAGCCAGAGCAAGAATTCTAGCTTGTATTTCTCTTCCCCTCCTTTAAAACTACTAATGCCATCAAGCAAGCCCACCCTCATGACCTCATCTAATCTTAATTACCTCCAAAGATTCCATCTCTGGATAACATTAGCACATGAATTTGAAGATTAAGTTTTCACCATGTGAACTTTTGGAGGACACATTTAAATTATAGTATTCTTGTTTCATGCTTTTACTTTTGATATGCCATTATACTTTAAGTTAGTTCCTTGTAGACATTATGTAGTTGGGTCATGTTTTATTATTTTCTATTTTAATTGGGAAAGTCAGACCTTCAACTTTGAAGAAATTATTGATATATTGGGTTATGTGATTGTTTGTTTGTGGTGTGTACCCTCTTTTCTCATTTCTCTATTTCTGTCGTGGATTCCTGTGAGTTACTTGAACAACTTTTAGAATCCTGTCTTGTTTTATTTACATACTATTGAACTTATCACAGTCTACCATTATTGATGTTTTACTGCTTTGATTGAAGCATTGAAAATTTGCTTTCATCTCTGTGTCTTTATTCCTTAGCTCACTTTTTAAATTTTTTTCACTTTATTTCATGTCTCCTTCAAGATGGAGGCATAGATTTCCCTGATAATGTTAATAGGATTAGTAAATCATGATATGTATGTTTCAAAGTGTCATTTCTTTTTTAAAATGTTTTTTAGTTGTAGATGGACACAACACCTTTATTTTATTTTTTATTTTTATGTGGTGCCCTGGATCGAACCCAGTGCCTCACACATGCTAAGCAAGCGCTCTGCCACTAAGCCACAACCCTGTCCTCAAAGTGTCATTTCTTCATCCTAATTTGGGACAGGAAACAATGTAGTCAAACAGCCTCTGCTGAAGTCAGTACTCTTTCTTTTCCAGCTTCAGTGATTCATAATGAGCTTGATTCATTTTATTCCCTTGGTGGTGCTGGAAATTAAACCCTGGATCTCACTTATGTTAGTCAAGTACACCAGTTAGCTATACCCCTGACCCTGAGCCTAACTCACTTTTTTTTATTGGTGCCAGGGATTGAACTCAGGGGCACTTGACCACTGAGCCACACCCCCAGCCCTATTTTGTATTTTATTTAGAGACAGGGTCTCACTGAGTTGCTTAGCATCTTGCCATTGCTGAGGCTGGCTTTGAACTCACAATCCTCCTGCCTTAGCATTCCTAGCTGCTGGGATTATAGGTTTGCGCCACCACGCCCAGCCTAACCCACTTTTAAATTAGCAAATTAACTGGCTTAAGCATATTCTCTTGACACATTGAACAGATCACTTGAAATGGTAATATAATTTTTGTTTCATCCACCAAATATGAATTTAAGAAATGCATGAGGTAAAAATAGTGTATTATTTTTTACCCATTCTGTTGTTCTTTCCTTTTTAAAGGTCTCAGCTTTCTTTTCCTCTTTGTATAGTTTGTTTTAGCTATCCCTGAAGGGTAAGCATGCTAGTGAAAAATTCCCTTGATTTCTTTTTGTCGCAGAATGACTTAATTTCTTCTAAGCTCGTAAGAGTTATTTTGCTGGATATAAGGATTGTAGTTGATAGTTCTTCATTTTAAGTACTTGAAAACTGCTATGCTAACTTCTTTTGGCCTCTAGTATTTCAGACAATGAATCCAATGTCATTTGAGTTGGTTTTCCTGTATAGTTAATGTATCAGTTCCCTGGCATTAATTTTTTTCTACAGTTTTTGGAGGTTTAATTTATATATGTCTTCACATGGACTTTGTTGGATCTGCCCTATTTGGGGTTATTTCTGATTCATGATTCTGTAGGTTTGTGTCTTTCAAAAAATTTGGTAAGTTTTCAGCCATTGTTTCTTAGAGTACATTTTTTTTTGCCACACTCCTTTGCTTCTCCACTTGGGACTGCAGTGAGATTAATGCTAGACTTTTATTATGGTCATACAAGTCTCTGAGGCTATCTTCATTAGTTTTCTACTCTGTTTTTTCCCTGTTCAAATTTATTGAGTTCTTTTAGTGTGTCCTCAAATTTACAGATTCTGTCCTTTGTCATCATAACTCTACTATTTAACTCATGCACTGAGGTTTTTAGTTATTGTATTTTTAATTCTATAATTTTGTTTGTACTTTTAAAATAATTGCTTTTTTGTTGAGTTTTTTCTTTTTTGCAATAGAACTCATAATTGTTTGTTGAAACATTTTTATAATAACTCTATTAAAATCCTTTTCTTATAATTGAAACATCTGATTCATTTCAATATTAGCATCAGTTGATTGCCTGTTCTCATTCAAGTTATATTTGTCGTGGTTCTTGGTATGTGGAATGATTTTTCCATTATATACTGAACATTTTGGTTTTATGATAAGGGACACTTGATCATCTATTTGAATCATTTATTTCAGCATACAGTCACTGCATTTGGGTGTAGCATATGTGTTCTGGCTTACTTTTGTGATCTGTATTTCCAATGATAATTACATTTTTATACCACTTGAAATGTTTTTCTGCTCTGCTTTGTTCTTCTAGTTTTCCTACTCACACCCACAGGTTCTGACTGGGTCTGTCTCATGCTGTGTGTTGGGAAGCATTTCTTTTCCCTTTGTGTGTGTATATTTATGTCTCTTAGCAAAATGTGACATAGGACTCTTCAATACCCAATCTCAAATATGTGAGAGATACAAAGAAAACAGAAGGATTGAGCTATAGTGTTTTTTTCATGTTACTAGGTCTCTAGCCTATTTGACTTCTCCTTTCCACAATGTAAAGTCCTTTTATAATTGACTGTTGCCGTATTTCCAGATACTTAGTTGTATTTAAAGAGGAGAAGCTGAGAAAAGAAAGTCTATGACCTCTTTTCCAGAGTGGGAACCATTGTTTCAGTGTATATATCAGTTAGGGTTTTGTCACTGGGAAAAAATACCTGACAAGAACAATTTAGAGGAGGAAAAGTTTATTTTTGGATCATTCATGGTTTCAGAGGCTCAGTCCTTGGTTTTCTAATTACATCGCTGGGCCTAAGGTGAGGCAGAAAATCATGGTGGAAAGGCATGTTGGAGGAAAACTCTTCTGCTCATGCCAGCCAGAAAGCAGAGAGAACAAGGAACAAGTCAGGGACAAAATATAATCCCAAAGGGCATGCCCTCATTGTCCTGCTTTCTCCAACCATGCCCCAACTGCCTACAGTTACCACCCAGTAATTCATCCAAATTATTAATCCACCAAATGGATTAATCAGTTGATTAGATTATGGTCCTCATAATCTACTCCCTTAACTTCCTGTATTAGCACAGGACATTTTGTGGAACATTTCATATCCAAGCCTAACAGTCCTTCTCTTATAAATATCAGTAATCTGGATTTAAAATAAAAATTGAATCTGTTCTGAGGATTGCTACTATTTCACAAGTCATGCTATTTGTACTCAAGGTAGAATTCATCTCATTAATTTCTTATTAATTTTATTGAGAAATCTGTAGTCAGGTTATTTATACATCTTTTATAGGAAATCTGTCTTTATTATTGAGATGATTTCATTAATTCCTTGTAATATTCTTCTGTTTAACTGTGGTATGAAAGATGTGAAAACATTTTGCAATTCATGTTGAGAGATGATTCCATAGAGTCAGTTTTATTTGTTTTCGCCAAACTCATCAGTAGTATCACAGGCTCAGGATACAGTTTAGTGTCAATTTCTGGCATTGGGAATCTCTGCCTCATGCATGGAGATACTATAACATTAAATATTAAGTCTACCTGTGGTTAAAGTTCAGGGTTTCAAAGAATTAGAAAGACTTTTCTTCTCTTTAAACCACCATTCAAGCCAAGAAAGACAAAATCCATTGTCTCTCTTTGTTCATAGACATATTTTTATCTTGTCTCAATTCCTACAAAGACTACAGTCTTTCTTGTGTGCCAACATTTCTTTGAAGATCTCAATTCTAACTTTCTACCTCTCTAAGACGTAATCTGAGGGCAGATTGTGGGGAGAATTAACAAGATTACTGAAGATAGCATTGCATACTCAAAGTTTCCCAGAATTTAGAGATTTCTTCTGTGTCTTAAAAGCATAGTTACTCATTGGAATAATTTTATTTTTGGATTGAGAGAA
Organism: Marmota monax; assembly: GCF_021218885.2. NCBI lineage: Eukaryota > Metazoa > Chordata > Mammalia > Rodentia > Sciuridae > Marmota > Marmota monax. The sequence continues at coordinate 12,102,411 of NW_026694552.1, read as the reverse complement.
TTTTTTAGGTTATCTTAGTTATAAATATTGCCAGAACCAGAAATCCACAGGATTTAACGTAGTACTTTCCATGGATTACATATGTACTTGTTGAAATTTGCTGATCCTCTTCTCATGGTTTATGCAATTTTTTTGAGTATAGCTAAATATATTATCTTTAGTCAAACGCACTCATAAACATACCCTTCCATTTTGCTATAAAATGGTTCAAATATTTTTTTAAGCTTGAATTTCTTTACCCTCCACATAAAGTAGAACAGATCTATTTTGGGTAAAGTAAAAATAATGACATAAGCAGGTTTCTTTTTTTGGTGATAATGATTGACAAAACTTTAAAATGTTTCAACAAGATTTAGAAATGCTCATTCAGACAGAGTAGTGGTAAAGAAAATCTTCGACTGGTAGCATCTTAGTGCTTAATGAGCATAAAAATAATGCAGATTGAAAATGATAAGAAGCCCATTAAATCTAGTTTTTCAGTTGATTATTTAAAAATATGTCACTATGGTTTCAAGGTAACAATCTAATATCAATATTTTTTATTCTCTGTTTTTGGAAGTCAACTAAAAGCAATAAGAAAACATGTGAAAGATAAATACAAGCTTATTTTTTAAAGTACAAATAAAATGTTGGAGCAACAACCCAAAACTGACTGAAATTGTTTCCAAAGAAGGAAATCAAACATGGCTGCAGAAAAAAAAAACTGAAAGGAGAAACATATGACAGTAAATGTTATAAAAAGCCAAACTTTTGTGTTCCTAATGTAGGAAGGGGTGCTTTGAAGAATGAAATGACAGCTCCTCAGTTGCAGCAGTAAGAGAAGTGGGCATACATTGGCAGTATGACTATCACTGGATCTGGTTTACTTCTGAGAAACAGAATATTGAATATCAAATACCAGAGACAATTCATATTTCCAGAAAGCAACCTGCACTTGTGGCATTGCAATTGGTATTATAAACTACCTATAGCTGTATATTTCCTTTGGCTATAAAAAAATTAAAAGGAAAGTTAAAAGAACTCTCAGAAAAAGTACTGAGACACAAATAAATCTACTTGAAGCTTAGAACAGAGTGTTATCCTAAGACAGAGCTTCCTCCAAATATCTTGAAAAAAATTATCTTGAAAAAAATTCACCTCATTCAAAGATGAGAACATGCTAGGTTTGGTAGGGCATGCCTGTAATCCCAGCAACTCGGGAGGCTGAGGCAGGAGAATAGCAAGTTCAAGGCCTGCCTCAGCAACTAATGGAGGCCCTACGCAATTGTGAGATACTCTGTCTCAAAAAGTTTTAAAAGGAATGTGGATGCGGCTCAATGGTTAAGTGCATCTGGGTTGTTTAATCACAGGTAACCCCTCCACCACAAAAAAAAAAAAAAAAGCTAGAAGAAAGGATTTTGAAAGTTTTGCCATAAAGAATGAATGACAAATCTTTGAGAGTTAGATATGTTTAACCTGATTTAAACATTTCACAATATATGTATATGTATTAATATATGTATTATATATGTATTAATATATGTATATGTATTAATATGTGTATTAATATATGTATTAATATGCATTGAAACATCAGATGACATCCCATTGATATGTGCAACTCTTATGTATTTATGTATCAGTTAAAACTAAATTTAATTTTCAAAAAATTAAATTAAAAAAATAATGAGACTACTTTGCTCAATTCTGTGCAAATTTGAATACCACAGTGAAATGGATGATATTTTAGATATGTCTACTATTTCAAAAACTCACTCAAGAAGATACAGAAAATCTGTCCTAAAACAAACATTGGGAGTCAAAGACTTCACAGCATTTCTACTGTCGTGTATGCACAAGGTTGTTTGCCAAAAATTGTTGATAATAACAAAAAATTTGAACCACCTAAATGCCATCTGTAGGTAACTGACTAAAATGAATTATGATACTAGAGTGTGTGATACTAGGCAGATGAAACAAGAAATACATGGAGGCTTTTGAATTAATAGGAGACAATCTCTAAGTTATATTTTAAAGTGAAACAGTGAGATGTGCAAATGAGTGCAGAGTATATTAACAATGGTTAAAAAAGAAATATATTGTATTTTCATGTACATTTATATAAATTTTATGTGCATAAAATTTTTTGGAAGTATAGGAAAAGATTAATAAGGTTCTGCTTCTAGAATGGAGCTGGGTGCTTAGAGAATAGAAGTAAGAGTTTTTCATTTCTTACCTTTTTTTGTACATTTTGAATAATAAAAACATGCTACCTATTTTTAAATAAATATGATTTAATTTTTAGAATAACAAAGGAACAGCAGCAACAATAAAAGGCTCTTTATCAAGAGAAGATCTGAAAATGAATGATTGTTCATGTATTTGGGCCCCACATCCTGGCCCTTACCTCCTATAATATACCCAAAGCAAAATTGAGAGCCTTTTCTTTTTACATTTTCCAAAGTCACCTTGTCCTCCAGGTTCCAAGTGAAAAGGGAAAATTCATACATGTGGAGACAAAATGGACTATATTTTTAAAATTGAAACTAAATCATTTAAAATGATCGAAAGTCATTAGAAATAAAACCAATTTCAAAGTTTAACTGAAAAAACATACATAGTATTTTGGGCTATAAAGAGAAAAGGTTTTGCTATGGAGACCCCAATTTTCAGTTCATACAAAGGAGTCATTGAATCTTAATTCAGGATTACTAACAACCTTTCCAGTTTGGAAACGTCCAGCTACAGTTCCTGTACTGTATGGAAATTAAAGAGTTCTAACAGACCTTTCCACCTCAATTAATAGTTAGCTTTCAGGAAGCAGAGGAGAACTAGTACAAAGTAGAACAAGGTTTGGTACATCCTAACCTTCCCTGATATTTTATTAACATGTCATTAAGAAAAGGGAATTCTTGGAATCTAATTTTTTTTTAGACATGTAATGCAGTTTACACCTTAAGTTGCTTTGTTTGGTGGTATGTGATATGGGTTTCTGTTAGCCACTGGAAATATAATTTTTCTAAGGTTTGAAACGTCTGGTTTTATTTCCAGGTTTGCAAACAGTTTGCTGTATACCATTTTATGATTTACACTATTTTGATTTCCATGTCTGAATCTTTCCAAATTGGGCTGATAATATCAGTGGCTTACAGCCTTGTCTTTAGATTATTTTTAATGAAATAATGTTTCAGTAATGAACAGTCTTGGGGTCTGGAACAGTCCCCTAGATTTGAACAATGCAAGTTAAGAGGATTTAATCTGCTGAAGCTAAAGTGAAAGTACGAGAGTTTTAGCCTATCAGGAATCATTTGAGCTATATCCAAGCACTGGAGCTAGTTTAACTGTTTCATATAAATTGATTGGTACAACAGTTATGTCCACCATGTGACTCATTAAAAATGTAGTGCTAATTGCCTAATGAGGAATTAAGAACAAATTATTTTAGATTGGCTAGGGCTTTGCTATGTATAACCTTAGTGAATTTTTCTTTTTATTTTCTTGTTATTCTGTTTACTAAGAAAAAAATAGTATTTAAAACAGTCCCTTTATAAAAATGTCTGGTACTTTATAGTGTCTTTCATGGACAGTACAGGTGCTCCACTTGATAGTTTTGGGACAAATTTTTCATCTTTATTCTGCAGGTTTAAGTTCTGCCATGATTTTTTTTAAACATTTTTTATTGTGACAAAATATACATAAGATAAAATCTACCACCTTAATTTTAAGTGCATTCATATTGTTGTACAACTGAAACTCTGTACCCATTAAATACAAATTCCACTTCCCCTATATCCTAACCACCAGCTCCTGGCAACCATGATTCTACTTTGTCTTTGTGAATTTGACAACTCTATTTAAATAGAATCATATAATACTGGTCCTTTTGTGATTGGTTTATTTTACTTAGCACAATGTCTTCAAGGTTCATCCATACCATGACCTGTGTCAGAACTGCATCCTTTTTAAGGTTGAAAAATATAATGTTATATGGATGGATATACCACCTTTTATATGTATTCATTGATGGAGACTTGGAGAGCCTCTGAGGTCTTCAATCCATTTTGACTATTATGAATAATTCTGTTATGAACATGGATATACAAATATCTGAGTCCCTGTTCACTTCTTTTTGGCAAATACCTAAAATTGCTAGATCATATGGTAGTTCTGTTTAATATTTGAGAAATAGCCATACCATTTTCCACAGCAGCTGCTGCATTTTATATTCCCACCAGCAATTCACAAGGATTCTAATTTCTCTACATCCTCACCAATACTCTGTATTTGCTTTTTTTATTTATAATAGCCAGTTTAATAGATGTGAAAGTATAACCTTAAGGAATGTTGATGAATTGAATGGAAATTTAATTAAAAATGATGTTCAGTGTTGTTTATGACCTTTTATTTCATGAAACTCTAACGTTCAAACTCTAATGCATAAGTTTATACTCTGTAAAACATAACAACCTGGCCATTCTATTAAAAATGAGGGTGGACACAGCCATTTTTCCAGGTTCCTATCCTTGTTCTCATTGTTGTAAATTAAAGAGATACCCCAAAGCAATGAACAGTGACAAGTAGCTCAAAATACCACTGTTTGAAATCTCTAGCCTTGTTTTGGTGACTGGTATAACCTGTAAAGTTAGTTTCAAAAGTATAGGCAAAGAATTAAAAACTCAGGCAGCAGAGGAAGCTGTTAAACATAATGTGTAATTCTACAAGTGCCCTCACAGTTCCTTGGTATCTGGAAGTATTTGGCAAATCCATATTATCCCTTAATCCTCTCAAATTGACTTGAAATCCATTGACATCATTTAAAAAGTAATTTCAAGCTGATGAACCTTTTACTGTCCTTGTATTCTAAATCTGAATAGTGTGGAATCTAAATTGCTTGAATATCCAATCATGCTTAAATGCATGATTTTTCAACAAATATACTCCATGGGAGTCACTACTTAGTGGGTTCCCAACACCCCATTACCCTTTTAGTGGAATCCACATTCAGGAATGTTTTTTAAATATGTATGTGCATAAGAGTTTCTCAGTCTCAGACAGTGAAGAGGCAGAATAATGTAATGGTCAAGAAAATGGACTCTGGAACCATATGGTCTTTGTTAGAGGCTAGTTTTACTACTAAAAAGTTGTGCAATCTGGGGCTGGGGTTGTGGCTCAGAGCTAGAGTGCTCGCCTAGCATGTGTGAGGCCCTGAGTTCGATCCTCAGCACCACATAAAGTAAAACAAAGACATTGTGTCCACCTATAACTAAAAAATAAATATTTAAAAAAAGAATTCCTACATTAAGAGAGTCCATGGAAAGGCAAAACAAGATATTCCATACTAACCTTTTCAGTATGTGTTATAGCATAAAATTCATTCAGCCCAACAGAAGTTTTGGTTTTTCCTTTTTAATTTGTATGATTGCTTATTTTAATTTTTTGAGCTAGATGGAATTTCTTTCTTTTTTTTAATCGATTTTATTTTTTAAATACACGACAGTGGAATGCATTACAATTCTTATTACACATATATACCACAATTATTCATATCTCTGTATACAAAGTATGTTGACACCCAATTCGTGTCTTCATGCATGTACTTTGGATAATGATATCCATCACATTCCACCATCCTTGCCAATCCCTTGCCCCCTCCCTTTATGTTTGATAAGCATGTGAGAAATAGCTAATTGTTTAATAAAAATCTAAAAAAAAAAATTCATTCAGCCCAATAAGCAACTTTTATTTATATATATATATATATTTTTTTTTCCTAGATATCAATCCTCTATCAGAAGACTAGCCAGCAAAGATTTTCTTCCATTCTGTAGGTTCTCTCTTCACACTCCTGTTCAGAAGCTTTTAAATTTGATGCCATCCCATTTATTAACTCTTGGCATTATTTCCTGAGCTTTAGGGGTCCTATTGAGAAAGTTGTTGCCTGTGCCTAAAAGCTGTAGTGTTGACTCTATGCTTTCTTCTAGTAGTTGCATAGTGTTGGTCTAATTCTGAGGTCTTCAATCCATTTTGAGTTGATTTTTGTGCAGGGTGAATGATAAGGATCTGATTTCATTCTTCTGTATATGGATAACTACTTTTTCCAGCACCATTTGTTAAAAGGGCTATCTTTTCTCCAATGTATGTTTTTGGCATCTTTGTCAAGGATCAGATAACTCTAGATGTGTGGGTTTGTCTCTATGTCTTCTGTTCTGTACCACCATTGGTCTGTGTATCTGTTTTTATGCCAGTACCATACAGTTTTTGTTACTATAGCTCTATAGTATAATTTGAAGTCAGGTATTGTGATGTCTCCAGAATTGCTTTTTCAGTTTAAGAATTGCTTTGGCTATTCTGGGTCTTTTATTCTTCCAAATTAATTTTAGGACTGTGGGGTTTTTTTCTAGTTCTGTGAAGAATACTATTGGTATTTTGATGTGGATTGCATTGAATTCGTATATAGCTTTTGGTAGCATACTACCATTTTAACAATATTAATTCTGCCTATCCATGAATACCTGGGAGATCTTTCCATCTTCTGAGGCTTCTTGAATTTCTTTATTCAGGGTTCTATAATTTTTTTATTGTAGAGGTCTTTCATCTCTTTATTAGATTGATTCCTAGGTTGTTTTTTTTTTTTTTGACACTACTCTAGTTTGTTAGTATATAGGAAAGCTATTGCTTTTTGTATGTTGATTTTGTAACCTGCTACTTTGCCAAATTTGTTTATTAGCTCTAGTAGTTTTTTGTAAATAGAAAAAGGAGCCAGGTCACCATGACCACCATGCTATAGGTAACCAGAGCATTAGTCCCTCCTCTGCCTTTTCTCCATTCATTCTTTCCTTTCTCCGGACTTTGTCCTTTTATGGTGTTCCTTAATGCTTCTTGCTAAACTACAGATCATTATTCACCATTTTTCACCCCCTTAGAAATTCTGGGTATAGTTTCCTCATAAATTTCCTTTCTGTGCATGTTAATGGCTGTATCAGTATAACTATCAACCAGAATAAACAAAAGAACATATTCAAAAACCTCAATGTATTCCTCAGTCAACAGCTCCCTAGTATAATTATTATTTTGACTTCTATCACATATATTATAAACCATATATATATATAACTTTATATATTTATATTACAAACCATCATATTATTGGTTATTTTAAAACTTCTTATAAATAACATTCATAGTATGTCCTCTTCCAATGAACACTGATGTAAATGATATACATTCATGCTGTTCCATGTTGTAGTAGTTAATTCTTTTCATTGTTGTTCCCTCATATGAGCTTATAGCAATTAATTTACCCATTATATGGTTTTAGATTTGGTGTTACTTTGAGTTTTTACTATCATAAATAAAATTTTATAAAATTTCTTTACATCTTTTGGTACAAATATGCATTTATTTCTTTTGGAGTATACCTTGAGGTAGAATTAGTGGGTTATATAAATACACAAATATACACAAATACCCATACACCTCCCTCCCCAAGACATATAATGATTCTCAGAGGCATGATTTAAATCCATAATGAACAAGAGAATCAATAATAATTTACTAAATGCCTACTGTTTTCTGTGACCTATAACTAGGTATGATTGCCCTATAATTTGTAAGACATATTGTTTTCTAGTGAAAGGTATATCAACATAATAATGAAGATAGTCTTGGCTTCTTTCTTTGAGTGCTCATACTTTTCTCTCAAATTGTGTCACTTCAGACATGGTTTTGATATGAAAGGAACATGATATTGCCAAAAATGTCTGTTAATACCCACTTTTTTAACTAGGAAAATTCAGCTAAGGAAACATCAGATGCCAGTAATTCCTAACCAAGGATCTTTCTAGTCCTTAGTCTCTTAATAGGATAGGAGGAGACATGTGGTATCAAAATAAGAGGTAGTTTAGTTCTTCTGGCTAAACAAGGTTATATAAGCATACATAGTAAAAGGCATAAAAGAATTTTTCTAACCATGTTTTAAAAAGTATAAGATAATGTAATTAGTACAAGGGAAAAGAATGTTCTACAGTTGTGGAAAATGAGGGTCTCAAAAAATTAAGCAGGTTTATTTATAAAAATAATTATTGGGGCCTTTGAAATTTTAATTAATTTTAAAATTTTTAATTGACATGTAATATTTATACATATTTATGGGGTGTAGCATGATAATTAAATAAATGTATAAACTGTACAGTGATCAAATCAGGGTAATTAGCATTGCCATCTCCTCAAATATTTATCATTTCTGTGTGTTGGGAATCTTGAAACTGTTTTCTTCTAGTTATTTTGAAATATATAACAAATCGTAGGCTATAATTATCCCACTATTCTTTAGAACACATTGAGGCTTTAATTTCCCAAACATGAAACTATTTTCTAATACTGCTTAGTCATATTTTTTCATATCAATGATTATCAGAACTCATTTAAGAAATACATAGAGGAATAAGGGATGCCATGTGGTCAAACATACTGAGTCCACTGCTTTACTACATAGGGGCTGGAGAAAAATACCATGAGATTTCACTCTGCTCAACAGTTATTTTCTACTGTGTGTGGTAGTGCACACCTGTAATCCCAGCAGCTTGATAGACTGAGGTTGGAGGATCATGAGTTCAAAGCCAGCCTCAGCAACTCAGCAAGGCCCTAAACAACTTAGCAAGACTCTGTCTCAAAATAAAAAATGAAAAGAGTGGGCTGGGGATGTGGCTCAGTGGTAGAGTACTCGCATAGCATGCATGAGGCACTAGGTTTGATCCTCAGCACCACATAAAAATAAAATAAAGATAGATATTGTGTCCACCTATAATTAAAAAATAAATATTAAAAAAATGAAAAGGGCTGGGGATGTGACTTTGTGGTTAAATGCCACTGGGATCAATTCCCAGTACAATTTTTTTAAAGTACTATATATTGTTAAGCATAGTTATCATGTTGTATAATAGAGCTCTTGAACTCATTCCTTGTGTTTAATTCAAATTTTGTATTCTTTGTCCAAAGTTTTTCAAAATATCTTCCCTCTCCTTCCTTCAGTAACCACCATTTTAGTTTTTACTTCTGTGAGTTTGAATTTTTAGATCCACATGTGAGATCATGTGTCTTTCTGTCGGGAGTGGTGACTGAATTATGGGTCTTAAACTGTCCTGTGACAGAAGCAATGCCTCTCTTGGGAACTTGGGTGGGAAGGTGTCAATTTGAGAATGCCCAGTTGCTATGGTTGATGTCCTATTCAATAACAGGTTCTGTGCCAGCCACAAAGCTATTCAGTTCTTGACCTTGAGGTTCAGATGCCAGTTGCTTGGGGATAGAAAGTTGTGGGCGCAAGCTGATAATCATAATTGAGCTGTTTATACTCATGACCTTGGTTCTGCTTACTTTGAAGAAACTTTCTCACAATAAATCCTTTTGATGTTTATACCTATATAATAAATGTGCTGAGCTTGTTGTGAATGACTACCTCCCTACCACGGTTGTAGTCAACCACTGAGACCCAGCTTTTTCTCAATTTGTGTGTCTGTCTTTTCCCCATCCCCTCACTGCCTAATGGCCATGCAGGTCACAACACCTTTCTGTGTCTGGTTATGTCCCTTAGCATAATGACCTCCAATTCCATCTATGTTGCTGCAGATGACAGGATTTCATTCTTTTTATGACTGAAAATTATTTCATTGTATATCTGTACAACTATTCATCTGTTGATGGACCCATAGATCAATTTCAAATCTTGGGTTTTTTTTTTAAACAAGCAAGCAGGAATTTTATTAAAAAGTAAGGTGAGAGAAAGACTCAAAACTCCCAGCACAGTGTGCTTGGGAGGGAAAAGAGTGTTCCAAATCTTGGTTTTTGTGGAGAATGCTCTAGATCAGCTTTCTTACCTGGTGACATGCACAGGAGTAATATATTTCTGGGGCCGAATTGCTCTTCCCGTTTCTTTAGGAATAAAAATATATATCCCTCTTAATTCTGACCAGTGTTTGTAGTAGTACTTGGTTCTAGAAATAAAAGATAGTATATTTGGACAGTATCTCAAAATTTTGGAAGTTAGTATGTTTTTATCTCATTTGAACTACACACCTCTTGTGATTGTTAGACAACAAAGAGAAATTAAGAGAAAGAGGTAATATAGAAGTCAGCATGGTGAAGTGAGAAAGAACTGAACAAGTAGCAAGAAATCTTGATTCCTTTGTAGCCATTAAATAATTGCATGACATTTTACAGTTATTTATACCCAGCTCTTTTCAAATGATCTCTTCTATGCATTAATTGGGGTTATTGTGAGGTAAAATGAAATGTAGATAAAATACTTTGCAAAAATAAAAGAACTTATGCCAGATGCAGTGGCAAATACCTGCAATCCCAGCAACTCTGGAGGATGAGACTGGAGGATCACAAGTTAAAGGCCAGCCTCAATGACTTGGCAAGGCCCTATGCAGTTTAGTAAGACTCTGTCTCAAAAAAATAAAAATAGAAAAAAAAAAAAACTAGAGATCAGTGGTAGAACATGCCTGGGTTTAATTTCCTGTGTATGTAATACACATATAACACATATACATATATGTATAACATACACATATATCTCACAAGTGAGATGTGTGTGTGTGTGTATATATATATATATGTATACATGTATGTGTGTGTATGTATATATATATATATATATATATATATATATATATATATATATAGAGAGAGAGAGAGAGAGAGAGAGAGACTGACTTAGGCTAGCATGATGGTGCACACCTGTAATCCCAGCTACTTGGGAGGATGAGGCAAGAGGATCACAAGTTCAAGGCTAGTCTGGGAAATGTAGTAAGACCCTGTCTCAACATAAAATAAAAAGGGCTAGGGGGTATGGCTCAGTGGTAGAGAGCTTATCTATTATGTGTGAGCCCTGAATTTAGTCCCCAGAATCACATAAAAAAGCATATGTAGGCCAAACCTGGTAGCACATGCCTGTAATCCCAGCGGCTCAGGAACCTAAAGCAGGAGTATGGTGAGTTCAAAGCCAGCCTCAGCAAAAGCAGGATGCTCATCAACTCAGTGAGACCCTGTCTCTAAATAAAATGCAAAATAAGGATGAGGATGTGCCTCAGTGGTCAAGTGACCCTGAGTTCAATTCCCAGTACCCCCTCCCAAAAGAAACAGAAAGTATGTGTTCACATACACACACACACACACACACACACACACACACACACATATATATATACACACACATATATGCACTAAACAAATGTAAGATATTCTATTTAAAAATATTTTTTAGTTGTAGGTGGACGCAATATCTTTATTTTATTTTAATTTATTTTTATGTGATGCAGAGGATCAAACCCAGTGCCTTATGCATGCGAGGCAAGCACTCTGCCACTGAACTACAACCCCAGCCTGTAAGATATTCTTATTGACTTGCTTACAGCTATATGCTTCATCAGAGATGAATATGAAAATGCTCCAGGATAAATCTCGTGCTTGTCTACAATATTAAGATGTAAGGAAATAAAGCAAATATAGATTCTCAAATATCTTCCTGAATTTATTTTCTAATTCTGTACTTGATCCTCAGCAGTCTGAGCAAACTTCAAAATGTGAAATTTTTGATCATATCATTCTTCTGCCAGAAACTTTGATGACTTCCCATTGTACTAAAAATAAGATGCACACTGCTTTTCTGATCTACATAATCAGGCCTAATCTGGCTGATGTCTATCTTACCAATCCATACTTAATGATTTTTGTCATTTACTACACTTGAGACACGTTTTGCTTCCATGAATTCTCTAAACTCTTCTTTCCTATCTTACAGCTTCTGTAGATGCTAATTCCTTAGCCTGAAATGACCCCTCTGCTTTCACCTAGCTAATGGCTCCTCATATTTTGGAACTCAGACTAAATGTCACTTCATTAAAGGCCATCTGTGTGTATGATATGCCCTATGGCATGCCCTCATAGCACTCTGCTTTTTTAATGTCATACTCTTTATAGTCTTTATAATCTTTATTTTTCAAAAGCAAATGAAATATTTATTTGTGTTATTGTGTTTTAAATATTTGCTCTCCCTGATGTGCTGTAAACTTCATGATGTTTTAATGAGCTATACACAATGTTTATCACAGTAACTAGAACATAGTAGTCATTCAATAAATAGTTGTGTAATTACTAGCTTGACTACACACTGCTTTTAATCAAAAACATCAGTGCCCTCTTTGATAAAAGAAAGAACACTACTTTCTGAGGATAAACAGTATATGACTAAGCCTTTATTTTGAAAGAATGACCACTAATAAAATCAAATATGTTTTTTTAAACTTTTGATCCTCACCTGAAGCATGCAGGCATTTCTTTACCCCTTGCAACTCACTAGCAGCCACCCTCCCCTTTTGCCTTTATTATCAATGCCCATTTCTCTGGTTTCACATAAAGTTCAGGAAAATGCAGAAGCTCCTGACAAATGTAAATCAGTTGGGCAAGAAAATAGCTGTCACTAATGGGAAAGATGTACTAACTGTAGCACATACTATTTTTAAAGGAATTCTTTGCCACAAAACATTTTCCACATGCCACTTTGATCATTGTTTAAAAAGACTAAGGAAAAAATACAATTTTATTTGCATTATATTTATCATAATAAATGACACCAAAGGACAAAAATCAAACACTGAGGCATCAATGGAATTTCCTTTCACTCCTTTCTCCTTTTTATGTCCCAATGAACCACTCCTGCTTTCCAAATATTGCAGCTTGATTTAAGCAAATGGCTCATAGACCATGCCACTGCCAAGAATGTCTTGCAGATACCTACAGATTTTGTTAATTGTTGAGCCCTCTTGTGCCAACCTTAGAAATGATTTGTAAAGCATTTAACATCTTCAATGCTTCAGGATTCCCAGTGATCCCAAGATATAAGCTATGGCTGAAAAATGATATCCTATATGAGAAGAAAAAATTAAAGTAAAATAAAGCTTATTTTCATTATTTTCTTTATTAACAGTTTCTCATCAATCAGCAATTCAGTAGAGTTGCTGGCCTGTGCATTCATTTATTCACTCATTCATTCATTTTGTAACTTTATCTTGTAATAATTTTAAATGACCTTGGTAATTGCCATACGGAGACCTCTTGTATAGTCTTCACCTGACTTCCCTCAATGATATCTAACAAAACCACAGTACAGTTGTCAAACTGGAAAATTGACAACAGTGCAAAACCTTACATCTACAGATTTTATGCAGATTGTTATTAATTGACTTTTTAAAAATTTATGGTACTGGGGATCAAATCCAGCATCAGTTAACCACTGAGCCCCATCCCAAGCCATTTTTTATATTTTATTTTGAGACAGGGTCTCTCTGAGTTGATTAGGGCCTTGCAAAGTTGCCGAGGCTGGCTTTAAACTTGTGATCCTTCTGCCTCAGCCTCCCAAGTGGCTGGAATTACAGGTATGCACTACCACTGCAATGACATTTACATTCATCATTTTTTTCCTGTGAAACATTATCCCATACATGGATCTGTGTAACCAGTACCATGACACAGAGCTATTCCATAACCCTGAGGAAACTATCTCCTACTATCTCTTTATCACCCTACCCTCCAGATAGCCTGACCCCTCATAAACACGGATCTGTTGTCCATCTATAATCATGTTATTTTAGGAGTTCTGTAAATGGAATCATAACAAGGTAATCTTTGGAACTGGCTTTTTAAAATTCAGCATAAATGCTCCTCAGATCCAAACGTTATCTATATCAACAATCTGTTCTATTTTGTTGCTGAGCAGTATTCCATTACAATCCATTCACTTGTGGGGGACATTTGAGTTGTATTCCCTTTTTGACTATTGCAAATAATGTTGCAATTAATATTTCTACACAGCAGGTTGTGTGAACATGTCTTCATTTCCCTTGGGTAAACACCTAGGAGTGGAGTTGCTGGATCATTGCTGCATCATCAACCTTTATAAAAACTACCAAAATGTTTTCCAGAGAGACTATTCCATTTGGCATTCCCAGTGGCACTTCATGAATGAGCTGCCTTTCTCACATCCTTGAGAGATTTTGATGTTGTCAATAAATTTTTATTGTAGCCATTCTTTTAGGTGCATAGCACATTCACTTTTTGGCTTTAATTTGAACTTCCCTAAGGGCTAATTGAAGTTGAACATCCCTTTAGGTACTTATTTGCCATCTGTATGGTAAAATGTCTTTTTTTTTTCTTTGCCCATTTTCTAATTGGATTGTTTTCTTTTTTACTGTTGATTTTAAAGAATCTCTCAAATATTTAAACTATAAGGACTTTTTGGATATTTTCTCCTAGTCTGTAGCTTGCCCTTTCCTTCTCTTAGGAGGGTTTTTTCACAGTGCAAAGGTTTTTAGTTTTAATGAAATTTAAATTTCAAGTTTTCCTTTTATAGATCATACATTTGGTGTTAAGTATAAGAACTCTTTGCCTAATCCTTAGCTATGAGGTTTTCTTCTATATTTTTTATAAAAGTTTCATATTTTGCATTTAGAATTATGATACCTTTGAATTCATTTTTATATAAGGCCCAAGGTTCAGATTGAACCTTTTAATCTTTTTTTTTCTTCCTTTTAACCTAGGGATATCCACTTGTTCAAAGATTATTCTTTCTTTAAATTGTCTTTGTACTTTTGTCAAAAATCAACTGACCATCATAAAGAAAAATAAAATCATGTCATTTACTGGTAAATGGATGGAACTGGAGAATATCATGCTAAGTGAAATAAGCCAGACTAAGAAAGTCAAGGATTGAATGTTTTCTCTCATATGTGAAAGCTGGGGTTGAGGGTAGGAGGAATTAAAAAGGATCTCATGAATATAGAATGGAAACAGAATAGAGGAAGGAAATGGAGAGGGAGGGAGGAGGGGAGGGCAATACAAGGGAACAAAATCTACCAAATTGTGCTATTCCCATGTAAAAATATACCACAGTAAATTTTATGTATACAATTATAATACACTAATTAATAATGCTACAAAGGATGATTAGTAGAGTAGAGCAAGGGGATCAGGTAGAGAGAGGAAGATAGGAAAAAGGAAAATGCTGGGAAACAAGATTAATCAAATTATGGTATATGCATATACAAATATGGCATAATGAACCCCACTCATGTGTGTAATTATAATGCACTAATAGAAAATCGATTGGCCATATTTTGGGGGGTCAATTCCTATCTTTCTATTTCGTTCCATTGGTGTATGTGTCCATTCACATGCCACACTCTGTCTTGATTAGTATAGCTATAAGGCAAGTCTTAAAATCAGGTCTTAAAATCCTTCAACTGTACCCTTTTACAACACAGCCTCTCATTTTCCATATCCATTTTCAAAATCAGCTTTTTTATTTTTTTAAAATATTTTTTAAAGAGAGAGAGAGAGAAAATTTGTTTAATATTTATTTTTTAGTTCTTGGCGGACACAACATTTTTGTATGTATGTGGTGCTGAGGATCGAACCTGGGCCGCACGCATGCCAGGCGAGCATGCTACCTCTTGAGCCAAATCTCCAGCCCAAGCTTTTATATATCTACAAAAAATCCTGCTGGGATTTTGATAGGGATTATGTAAAATCTATAGATCAATTTAGGGAGATTCATCATCTTTACTACTTTGAGTCTTCCAATCCATGAATGCTGTAACCCTCTCATTGATGAGTTTGTCTTCTCTACTTTCTTGATTATTTCATAGTTTTTGCATATAGATCATGTACATGATTTCTTAGATCTATATATACCTAAATATTTCTGCTTCAGTTGTTGCAATTTTAATTTTGATTTCTATTGTTCAAATTTAATTTTCTTATTGCTGGTATATAAAAATGTGATATTTTTAAATGTAATAATCTAGTATTCATGACAATGTTAAATTCACTTGTTGATTCTAGTATTTTTTTACATAGTTTCTTTGGAATGTCTGACATTGGTAATTATGTAGCATGACTTCCTTTAAAAATTTTTCTTTTTAGTTGTAGATGGACACAGTACCTTAATTTATTTACTTACTCTTATGTGGTGCCAAGGATGGAACCCAGTGCCTCACATGTGTTCTACCACTGAGCTAGAACCCCAGCAACATGACTTTCTCTTTGATACTAGGTTTTTATCACAAGTTAGTGAACTGTATACTTGTTACAATATTTTTTCTCATTTTTACAGTTTGTTTCAAGTTTTAAATCTTTTTTCTTTAATTCCAAGGCCCCAAATCAAGTAATAACCTTATATAAGGCTTTGCATCTCTAACACTTTATTCCTAAAACAGAAATTCTCTTTCTCCTCCTTCATTTTGACCTGATTTTTATATCAAAGGTTACATTGATGCCATCTTCACAATTTTGCAGAAAGGAGTTTTGAAACATTAAAATTTGGAGATAAGAGCCTCATCATAAAAATAGCCACAGAGGCAAATCTTTCTCTCTTTTCAAAAGTATGACAAATGACTATGATTTATTTCAAATATAAAGGGTGCTTTTTATTTAACTATCAGATATTACAACAATGAATATATAAGACTCCCTTTAAATTTGCTTATCTGCAACATGTCCTATATCCAGCAGCAGAAATATTTCTTCTTAGATGTTCTCATTAGATGTCTTCATTGCAGACGAAATTTATGCTACAGTTGTGACCTTCCTCCACAAAAAATTACCACCATTCACTTTTTAAATCTTCCCTACTATAACCCAGCTTATATATTCATGACAGTTACACATTGTAGGTGGGAAATGTAGCCCAAAGTAATTGCACTTATTGAGTTTTAACTTGTCAG
This sequence comes from Marmota monax, assembly GCF_021218885.2. Classification (NCBI taxonomy): domain Eukaryota; kingdom Metazoa; phylum Chordata; class Mammalia; order Rodentia; family Sciuridae; genus Marmota; species Marmota monax. The sequence continues at coordinate 12,085,654 of NW_026694552.1, read as the reverse complement.
GAGACATTCTTTCCTTGGAGGGCATCTGAATCCTAGGAAGTGAATTGGGATCTGTTGATCCAGTAAGCTGCTTGCTGATCACCAGTATTCCCTACTTAAGAATTACTAAATAATCTTTCATGTGTTTTGGGTTAGTAAGAGTATTTTAAATCTAATATGCATTGTGATTGAAGGCCTTTATTTTCCAATTGGATTAATTCTGTATTTAAAAATTCCACAAGGAAGCTGATCTTCGTGGCTCACACCTGTAATCCCAGAGACTCTGGAGGCTGAGGCAAAAGGATTGCAAGTTTAAAGCCAGCCTCAGCAGTTTAGTGGGGTCCTCAGCAATTTAGGAAGATCCTGTCACAAAATAAAAAAATAAAAAGGGTTGAGGATTTGGCTCAGTAGTAGAGCATCCATGGGTTCAAATTCCTAGTACCAAAAATAAATAAATACAAAATAAAAAAAATTAAAATTCTACAAGGGAGATCTACTACTCAGTGTCTCTGCTAAGTCTTTGATAAACTATGCCATGACCTTCCTGGTGCCAAGATAAAATGAGCATTAGTCTTGAAGGGCAATCTTTGTACAGAAATGAAAGTTGGCGCTCTTTCTCAGTCTATGAGGCATATTTATTTAGAAAATAAACCTTACTAATGACAATGCAATAAAACTGAGCTAATTAAATTTAAATTAAAATCCATAATATAGTTTACAGACATATGTTATTACCCACTTTCTGGAAGATTCCTATTTATACCACATGCTGAGCTTTAAAACTTAGGGTTAATTATTACCTTTTGTGTCCTTTCAATTTTAATACCCTGAGAAAAAGCCCTATCATGATGTTGTAGTTCTAGCTCTGCTGATGAATCAAAATATGCATTTCTTAACCAGAACTCAACTAACCAATGTCCTTAGATAACTGAATCTAATTTTTTCTTTTTATTTCTTTTTGCCAGTGTTACATGCCCTTCCACCATGATATTCTGCTTTTTTTTTTTTGCCCGTGTTACATGTCTATTGATTATTTTTTGTTTTAATTAGTGCATTCTACTATCATGTATAACTATGATATATCATATATAAATGGAATATAATTTCTCATTTTTCTAGTTGGACATGATGTAGAATCCTACTGTTTATGTAGTCTAATGTCTGATTCATTCTACTATCTTTTCTACTCCCTTTATATGCATCCTACCAGAAAAGAAGAGATCAGAGTTTTAAACTTTAAAAGGGGAAAAAAGGAAAGAAAAACTAATCCAGAATAGTCAAACCTTGGGGTCAGCACATGTTCAGTTCAATTCCCTAAATCTACTTCCTCTGCTCATAATGTTCTGAATAATGAGAACCAATCTTCAATCAACATGATAGCCTTAAAACCTTCCTTAATTACAAAGTTAGGCAATCTGGTTAATATAGTCCATGGGAGATAAAGAAGAGGGGGAAAATGTGCTATCCAAGTATTAAAATGATTGGAGGAAGCTGGGTGTGGTGGTGCTTGCCTGTAATCCCAGCTACTCAGGAGGCTGAGGCACGAGTATCGAAAGTTCAAAGCCAGCCTCAGCAACTTAGCAAGGCCCCTAAGTAACTCAGTAAGACCCTGTCTCTAGTCAAATATAAAGAAGAACTGGGGATTAAGCTTGGTGGTTAAGTGCCTCTGAGTTGAATCCCTGGTACAAAAAATAGAAGAGACTGGAGGAAGGCAAAAGATATGTGGGGCAAGACATATACGAGAAATCTGTTACTTTTTGTTCAATTTTGCCAGGAACCCAAAACTGTTCTAAAAATAAAACTACTAAAAAATAAATAAAGTGGAACTTCTTCTGATCTTTGGCTATTTTTTGGATATGAGATGTTCCCCAAACACTCCTGTTAATGCAGGACTATTCAGAGGTGAAATGATTGGATTGTGAGAGCTATAGCCTAATCAGTTCATCTTATTTTGAATAAACTGATTGGGTGGTAACTGTAGGCAGGTGGCTAGAGGAGGTGGATCACTGTGGGCATGCCCTGAAAGGGTATAAGGACAAAACCCTTGCCATATAATTCGTTTTAAGAATGGCAGTCAGGAAGCTGACTCCTCCCCAACCCCTCTGCTTTTTGACTCTGCCATAAGCTGAGCAGCTTTCCTGTGTCATGCCCTTCCACCATGATATTCTGCTTCATCGTGGGCCCAGAGCAATGGAGTAGGCCATCTGTAGACTGAGACCTCTGAAATCATGAGCCCCAATTAAACTTTTCCTCCTCTAAGTTTTTCTTGTCAGGTACTTTGATCACAATGACACAAAATCTGACTAAAATAGCTACCCAGAAATTTTAAAAAAAATCAAATCTCCAGAAGTATGTCCCAGTTAAATAATTTTTTTCCTTGTATTTTAAGTAAAAAATGATAAATTATCAGCTCTCTGTGCTCTATCCACAAACTCTACATCAACGGAGATTGTTAAAGAATTCTATTGAAGGCTCATGAAGCTGTATAATATTTGGTAGTGATAAATACATTTGGCTGACAGTAATAGAGACTCATCAACACTTGGATACTGAGTTTCATTCAACTGACACTCATAGGAGGAACAGCTTCTAAAACACTTTTCCATGTACTTGTGTTTCTGTGTCAGTGAAGAAAAGCATTCTGAGTATTTTTGGCTAGTTCATCAACAGGTACAGAAAGCTCTTGTTTCTCAAATTTAGGAATCCATTTTAGAAATCACAGTTCTGATGTTTCTCTCTTTCCCTGATAGCTAAATATGCTGTTTGTTTCTTGGCATTGCTTCTGCTTTAGCCTGGGAAAAGCCTCCTTATTAGAAAAGAGATTAGTTAATATTAATGCCAACTTTCAGACTGGTAACATGGGAAAAATCAAAAGACATAAAAGAAAGGAGAAACAATAAGAAACTAAACATCTATTTGTGGAAACCCATACCCCAACCTGTGGGAATGAATAGGGCAGCCCATACTCTTACAGTTGAGAAAGCCTACAATACAAAACGATCCCTGTTTTCTTTCCTTGAACTATTCTAATGGACAAAACCCTTGCCATATAATTGGTTTTAAGAATGGCAGTCAGGAAGCTGATTTTTGTCAAAATGTTGTTCTAATCGTAAAGCCAGGCCAATTTCCATGGCAGCAATATCATAAAGACAGTTGAGACTCTTTCAAAACAATATTCTAGGTTAAAAGAGTATGCTAGAAGAAAAGGACCAAACCAATAACTGCAAAGAAAAATAGAGCTAATTTTTAAATCTCCTTTCTTTCAGAAAGCATGTGAATGTATAGTGAAATAAAAAAAAAGAAAGGCACTTGTATCTTTTTCAGGCAGTCTAAAGAAATAGAGCCAAACAGAGGTTGCTGGCAGATGTTTTGTCTCCACTCATTAATCTGGACAGAAACAGATTTTAGCAATTGAATTCTATGTGTGCTTCCCATAATCCTGCAAACATATTTCAAAGTACTGTACTTATATTGCACTTCCAGGGTTGTTGAGGAGAAAATATGCCTGGCATGCTTTGGAGCTGGCATAGCCAATGTTTTTCAAAAGGGACTAAATCCCTGGCATCGTTCCTAAGCTTATTAAAGTGTTGTACTTCCTTCCATGTGTCACTTTTTAACCAGCACACTTTCATAATTTTACCCTAACTCTATGACAGCTCCCATGTTTTAAGACAGCTAAAATTTTAATGTTTTGTACATATAACAAGGGAATAAATGGCCCCTCCAAGAATAATTTTCATCTTTCCAGGATGAGGTGATTAAACAGAAAACTGCATTAGACCTGCCGTCATTGTTTTAGAGATGAAAAAGAAAAATCATATTCAAGGTGACATGCCTAACTGCCACTGAACCACTATAATAATCCTCATTAACTTTCACTGAGTGGTCATAGATTTTTAAATCCATTCTAATAAATTAGGAAAAAGTCCGTTCTGAGTGGATTGTCTTAAAGAAGCTTAGTCATGTCACAAACATGAGACTGACAAAAAAGGTTCTCAGACAAATAAATGAGATATGGAATTAAACCTATTAAAATGCCTATGTTTGGAGAAAAAAAGACAGCAGTTACATTAGAGATATTCTATACAGCAGGGGTTGGGGGGTAAGAAAAAGAGAAAAACATACAATTAGGTGTTTAGTTGTGGACTACATTTGACCTATAGCATAATGAGGCATGGAAAACTGAGGTTCTTTATATTGGGGACTTATTATATAGTCATGTACCACATAATAGTGTCTTGCTCAGTGACAGACCACATATAAAACTATGGTCCCATAAAATAATAATGGAACTGAAAAATTCCTATTACTTAGTGTTTCTACTATACCTTTTCTATGTTTGCATATGTTTAGACACACAAATTCTGACCATTGTGTTATAGTCGCCTACTTATTTAATACTGTAACATGCTGTACAGGTTTGTAGCTGAGTGCAATAAGCTATACTGTGTACCCTAGATGTATAGTGGTCTATACCAACTCCATTTATGTAAGTACATTCTATGATGTTGGCATAATGGCAAAATTGTTCAATGTCCCATTTCTCAGCATGTATCCATGTCATTATGTGTCACATTACTGTATTCTTATAATATGAACAAGAAGCAATGAGGAGGAATTGCTTTATTATTAGTTTTATTATTATTGGGGGATGAGATGATATGTGATGCCAGAATTTCCCTCCATACTTTCTCAAAAAGACATGGATGGCCTCCTGGTTGCCAGAGAAAATATCACTTTGGAGGAAAAAAATTAAATCCAATATGCATTCATTGCACTAAGTAGAAATATTATGGTCCTTTACCCCTAGTTACAACTGTAAAACAGGAGTTTTCTTGGAGTGAGACAGGGTGGTTCTTTTTGTTATTCTTTTCCCTTACCATTTCTCACTATCCTTATTCTGTTACAAAATGGTTATGAGACACTATATCTGATGAAGACCAAAATGTTACTTCTTTCAAAGCCATTTATCCTTTAACTGGTGATCAAAGAAATAATTTTTAAAAATTAAATTGTAACCTTGGTATCAATACTAGTTTAGGGGTTAGGGTATATCTTGGAGAAGAGCTTTCTTAGCATCCATGAAGTTATGAAATCATTAGCACTGTCTCCATCTCTGAATACTGCCAACTGTTCACATACTGACCTGGTTCTATTCTTTCTTTAGGTGCAAATGTGATAGCTCTGATAATGCATATAAAGAAAGCTACATCAGGCATGATGGTGCCTGTAATCCCAGCAGCTTGGGAGGCTGAGGCAGGAGAATTGCAGATTCAAAGCCAGGTTCAGCAACTTAGTGAGGCCCTAAGCAACTTAGGGTGACCTTGTTTTAAAATAAAATACAAAAAGAGCTGGGCTGTTGCTCAGTGGTTAAGCACCCTTGGGTTCAATTCTTGGCACCAAAAAACAAAACAAAACAAGACAAACAAACAAAAACCCATACCTCAAGAATAGGTAGCAATATCCTCCCAGCACATACCAAAGGCAAGAATAAAGCCTTTTAGCAGAAGTTAGAGATAGCTATAAGATCCTGGAATCTAGAAGGAGCCTTGGAGGTTGCCTCTTTTAATCAGCTTTATTTCTTACAAAATAGAGAAATTGAGGTGTAGGGATTGTACAAGTCGACTCTTCTCCTTAGTAATAGAACTAGGACTGGATCATATACTTCCTGATAACTAATCCAGTAAGATATCCCACTTTTCCATTTTCTTTTCCAATGTTGGTGATCACCTAAACACGATCTGCAGCATGAACTTCTGCTTATGGAATATATATATATATATATATATATATATATATATATATATATAGTCAATGGACCTTTATTTTATTTATTTATATGTGGTGCTGAGAATCGAACCCCGTATCTCACATAAGCATCTACCACTGAGCCACCACCCCAGCCCCATGTAGTCTTTCCATTGAAGATAAAAAAGTACATATTTCAAGACCAAAAAGAACCACATCTTTTCCCTAATGACTTTGTTTGACCATAATATTTTCATATTCTAGAGAGGCTGAATTGAATAAACATCAATATTTAATATTAAAGTGTATCCTATTATTCACTTGTTGATTTAAGGTTTCTTAATGGCACAACTCATTTTTATTTCAAAGCCCTTTGACCATGAAATCCTAAGAATAACACTATTAAATTCTAAAAATGGGAAAATATAAAATACATAATTTGATTTTTGAGCACTGGTCCATAAAATATTTCACAGTGTTTAGCATTAGGATTTAAATGACAGATCTCTTTAAGTGCTATTTGCATTTTAATAAGAACTCAAATTCAGTTTTCTAAAATCTGTTAGTTTAAAGCAGGGTAAGGTAGCTCATGCCTATAATCCCAGCTATTCAGGAGGCTGAAACAGGAGGATCACCTTGAGCCCAGGAATGAGACCAGTCTGAGCAACATAGCAAGACTTTATCTTTTAAAAATGTGTTATTCTAATGTATACTTTAAAAAAAAATTAGTTGTGGATGGACACAATATCTTTATTTATTTTTATGTGGTGCTGAGGATCAAACTCAGGGCCTCACACATGCTAAGCAAGTGTTCCACCACTAAGTCCCAGCCCCAGCCCCAGCCCCTAGTTTATACTTCACACACACACACACAAAAAGGAATCCATGGTGGTCTACCACTAAGCTATATTCCTGAATCTTTTAATTTAGTTAGTTATTGATTTTGCCTAGTTAGTTATTGATAGTTGCCTAGGCTAGCCTCGAACTTGTGATTCTCCTGACTCAACCTCCTGAAGTAGCTGGAATTCTATTTTTATAGAATTTACAGATTTAATACTTATCTACAAAATAATGCTTATTTTTTTTTAAAGAACATGAGACTTCAGAGGCAAGCAGTCTTGGGTAGGATGATAAAATTCATCAGATATCTGATCTTGCAGAAATTGCTTGACAAGATTGACACTCAATTTCTCGCCTATAATACTGAGGAAAAATATAAGTGATTATGACCACCTCACTAGCTTGATGTGAAATGAGACAACATTTGCAAAATGTCCAGCACATTGCCTGCTCAATGCAAGGGATGTAAGCAATGTATGTTCACTTCCTGTTTTCTCCATTTCTGCCTTTAAATTAGAATCAAATAATTATATAAATGACCTGTAAAGACACACAGAAGTGATTTGGGCTACGAAATCCATGCAGTAGGTCACTTTACTTCAATTTGTTGTTTACAAAATGAAGGTGATAAACTATCTTCACCAAACTAATTGGAGGATTCAGTGAACATAATTTAAGCAAAGTAATTACTAAAATGCCTGGTTCAAAGTAGATGTTCAACATGTGAAATTTTAATGTTAGATTCTTTATTCAACCAAAGTTCTTCATTAGCATGACCTCAATTAATTCTCAACAAATTCATCCTCTAAGATTATAATTAAGAGGAAATATTGTATGAATATATTTGTGATATATCCATGGCAGAATCTGTAGTCCCTTGTATATAATGTATCTATGCCTAGCTTTCAGATTTATTTGCAGCCTATATTAATGTGCTCTCACTTGTATATATTGTCAATAGAGACAAAGAACACCACTAAATGTACTGCTGATGGAGATGGACAGATGAGGTATAGGATCCAAAAGAAAGAGAAAAGAGAAACTTTGAGGATGAGAAGATTAAGACTTTATCTTTCCAATCACACAGAAAAGTAGAATAGTATAAATAACTCTTCTATCCATATTACTCAGTTTCAACAGTTATTAAAATTTTAGGGCTCAGTGGTAGACCAAGGAGGGGAAATATATATATATATATATATATATATATATATATATATATATATATATATATATATATATATATATATATATATATTTTCACACACACACACACACAAACCAATTTTGCCTTCTCTGTTAAGTCCCAATTATGTGTATGTGCTGCATTATTTTTAAAAGAATGCCAGACATTTAATTTCACCCACAAATATTGTGGTGTCTTTCAATTATGGGGTATCAGTTAGCTATTGTTGCATAACAAAATACCCTACAATTAAAAACACATAATAACAACCATTTTCTCATGAGACACAAATGAGATGAGAAATTCTTTTCCAGTCAGGCTTCCTTGATTTTGGTTGGGCTTGTTCATGTGTCTTTGGGGAGCTCCTGGCTTTGATGGGGTCTTGATGGTTTGTGAAGGTCTTTTGTGAGATGAATGGGCTCTGCTCCTCATGGTCTCTCATCCTCCTATGTGTGATATTAGTTTATACTCACGGTCGAAGCAGGGTTCCAGAGTCTTTTGAGACCTATTATAGTATCTGGCCCAACATTGTTTCTTCTAACCGTATTGGGTAACCAGAAGCTAGGTAGTCCACAATGGCCATTTGCAGACTGGAGAGCAGGGAGAACCAGTAGCAGTGCTGTCCAAGAAGCTTCAGAACAAGAGAGATCAACAGTTCTAACCTAGTCCAAGAACAAAGGCTTCTGGAAACTCCCTGGAGAATCACTGGCAGAGTCTGCTTTGGAAGAGTACTATGTTCTCAGATAATCACAGAAGCAATCAAGAACCAATTCAAGAATTGAGCTTGCATCTGCTAACCTACAAATATTTTAGTACAGAGTTTGTATATGCCAACTCCCCAAATCAACACTAACAAGCATATTATCATCTAATATCCAATCCATATGTAAATTTATCTGATGACCTCAAAATTTTTTACAGCTGATTTTGTTCCAATCAGGATTCCAGCAAGGTTTATATATTACATGTAGTTGTAATTTACCTAAAGGCACTTTGATTTTGGAAGAATCATTTCATTTTCTTTTCCCATTTGAACTGTAATGTGAGTAAAATTGTAGCCCCAATTCAAAGGCTTTGTCTGCAACTGGAAAAGCAGAAAACAAATCAGTCAATTACAATGACTCATTCTAGATGCTTAATATGGTGATCATTATTAGTTATGTATATTCAGTGAACACTATTAAATACTAAGCAATTGAATGTACCTGCTGAACTTTGATATCAGTTACACTCTAAAACAAAAGAACAGGAAAACAAACTAAAAGCCATCTTATTTTTGTTGATTAACCTTACTCCTATGGCTCACCTGTCATTTCATTTTTCAGAAGGTCAATGAGATTCTCTAGAGTGATATTGGATATAACACTGAAGTGGCTAAGGTATCAGTAATAATTATTTTTTCAGTTTCTTTCTTTTCCCTAGAACTACCCTCTGATTAAACTTAGTTCCATGCTATTGTACTGAAGCATGATCCAGTTTCAAGGTGCATTTAATTGATAAACCCCAAAATGATCTGTACTTTTCACTGTTTGACACATTAGTACATTTTTTAACCATTCTTTATTGCCTTTCAGCTTCTATAAGCTTGGCAATGCTGTGCATGATATCATTAATCAGTATCAAGCACTTTGCTACAAACTGAGATAGTAGTCACTGTATTTGTAGATACCTAAATATTAGCATACAGGATCTGAATATGATAATTATTACCAAACTACCAAGAATGATTAAATAAATATAAATATGCCTTTAGCAAAGTTTTTTTTAAAAAATAACATTATATGGTTTCTCTGTTCTCATTTACAGAAGCGTATTCTTATAGTTAATAGAATTTCATCCCTAGAAGAGCATTTGCTCTTTAGCCAGTAGCATATTACCTCTTACAGACATTTATCCTAGCATTTACCTTTTAAAAATTCACATAGCATTTTATATTCCCTAGCTTCTATCCGTTATTCAATATATCTTACTCCTTCATCCAATATATCTCTTAAGGTTACTTTCCTCATCCTGGCATCCAAAATACTCAAAAATCTTACCCAGAGGTAGAATTTCTAAGAAGCTAATAAAGCTTAATCTCTGGGACTCTCACTTGCATGAAGTCCTGTTGAGATCCTATGAGACCCTTAGCAATGTATTCACATGGTCTTATATTTCCAGAAAAATTGCACGTGCATTCAGTTAAAACCACTTTCTCAGTCTGCTCTGATTTTGCCTCATATCAGATGGCATTAGTGGGGTCATAGTCATAGGACTTCCTGCAGTCTGGCTAAAGAGAAGTTGACAATCTAATGCTGGCAAAGATAACATAAAACTCAGAATTTGTCATTGCTATAAGGACACTGATGACAATTTGTAAATGAGCGTCATCAATTCAAAGAGTGTCTAAGATTAGTCATTGCACTAGAAAATTTGAAATGCCAAGAAAGTTTAATAGAAGTTTTACCAAATTTTCTAAAATGATTCTAAAAATTTACATGACATTGTTGATAATGAGTTATGAAGCTGAAAGAACCTTTTTTAAACCAGCAATGATAAAAGATAAATTTCTTGAATCATCTCTATTCTTTCCATACACATTTATATTACAAAACTCTTGTCTTATGAAGAGGCAATCAAGAAATATCAGGCAAAACTCTATGAAGACAGGTATTACAGCAGTGTTCAAACCACATTTTAATAAATATGTGCTATTTTTCTGTTTTTCTTTTAAAAATGCTTGTCAGCTTTCTGAAATGTGAAATTCGTGATTTGCCATTTCTAAATTGTTTTGTTCATACCTAATATTGCACTCATAATTTTATAATTATGACTAGATGTGTCTCTGATGTGAACACCCGTTATCCACTTAAAATCATCCAACTATGCAAATGTTCTTAGTTCGTAAAGACTTTACTCAAAAACCATCATTTAACTGGGCACAGTGGCACATGCCTGGAATCCCAGTGGCTCAGGAGGCTGAGGTAGGAGGATAACAAATTCAAAGCCAGCCACAGCAACTTAGTGAGGCCCTGTTTCGAAATAAAAAATAAAAAAGGGCTGGGGATGTGGCTCAGTGGTTAAGTGCCCCTGGGTTCAAGCCCTGTATGGGGGTGAGGGTAGGGGAGTCATAATTTATAGGAAATTATTCTTGATAAGACTATCTCCTTAGATGAAATTGGTCTGTCTTTCCTCTGATTCAGCTTTTACTTTATATTTTACGTAGGAGTTAAGAACTTTAAGTCAATCCTTCACTACATTGTGATTGTTCTCAGAGCAGGAGGAAGCTCCATTAAGTTAGTGTCTGCCAGAATGCCTGGTACATTATTTTCTTCACTGTGGGTTTTCAATTGATGATGGTTGAATCAGTAGGTGGGTGCCTAGTAAAATCCTATTTTTAGGACACAACTGAATTCCACCTCTATGAAGCTATTTTTTTTCCTGTCTGCTCATGTTCAAATTGATTTCTGTTTTAAAAAATTCCCTTTGCATTATGATCCATGTATATTGATCACTTATAACATCATGATTACATGTTGTCATCCCATTTGAATTGAAACTAGAAATAAATAGTTTTGGAGCTCTCATTTTAAAGTAAATCATATTTATTTCTCCACCACAAATGTTCTCCTACCTATATTCATTGCTGATGGCATACAATATTCATAATCATTGCCATGATTTCCCAAAACCTGTACACCCATTTACTAAATGTTTTCTCTTAGTGAGTTCACATCTTTTTAAAATTGCATGACTTTAGTTTAAAAGAAAACTGCTTAAGTAGAAATTTAGAATTGTTAGTCATGAAGAGAAGATAAAATTTCCAACTATGGTTTTCTTCTGCTAAATGTTCTCACCCCAAACCTACTTCCACACTATTAAAACAAAAGATTAAATAATGATAGAAAGATGTTAAAGACTCACAAGTACCAAATTGGGACTGTTCTTGAATATAATACATTCATTCATTCATATAATTGTATTTGTTGGACTTCTATGTACATGGATACTCAAGATACCAATCTCATTAAGATCCTACATTGAGCTTGGAATGGTGGCACACCCCTGTAATACCAGTGACTCAGGAGACTGATGCAGGAGGATCACAATTTAGAGGACAGCCTGACAACTTAATGAAGTTTTATTGAGATGCTATCTCAAAATAAAAAATAAAGAGCTTGGATGTGGCCCAGTGGTAGAGCAACACTGGGTTCAATCCTTAGTACCAAGTACCACACACACACACACACACACACACAAAAAAAAAAAAAAACCCTACTGGGTGAGGATGGGGGGAAGTGATCAATATAAATAAATAATATGAGTTAATTTGAGATAGCCTAGATTAATTGAAGAAAATAAAAGAATAATGTAAAAGAAAGTGATTTGACTTAGATATAAGTCATTTTTTGATTGGGCAGTCAGAAAAATAAAAAGAATTATAAAAATAGCTTTCTTACTGAGATATTATTTTTTAAAAAACTATGTGTGTATTACCTGAAATAATCCATGTATATCACCAAGCTACCAGTATTACATTTTGGCAAATATTAGCCCATGTTTACATTTGTAGTAGATAGATATAAATAAGAATCTCAGCTCTAAAACATGCCAATTGGGAAGTCTTGGCCAAGTTACCTGATCTCTGAGCATCAGTTTCATCATCTGAAAAATAAAGATGGTAAAGTAAAAATCACAGGATCACTCTGAAGATTAAATAATAGAAAGTAAGACAATATCCTTAGCAGAATGACTGGCACATTGTTATCGGTCTTTTGTCAAAGTTAGCAATTTTACTCTTGAGCAATGATCAGGACTTTGGGGTTTTAAAGAGTCTTTGGTAGTTTGCATTTAGTGGAGGCTATACATTTCCTACCTCAAAACTTCACCACCAAGTTATGCTACATTGAAAGCAAGTCCTAGCCAAAATTATATTATGTGAACAAAATATTTATAAACCACAGAAACATTTGTAAGTGCATGTAGTTCAGGTTAGTTCCTATTCTCTGCCATACAGACTAACCTCTTGCAAACAAGATGTTCTCTTGGGCAGATGCAATGATTTCCCTACATTAGGAACAGCCAATGTGTTACTTACATCAGTCAAAAGAGTCTTTTGTAAGTGGGATACAGAAGGAATACAGAATCAGTAAGATCCTTGAGATACTGGGCTCTGCAGAGAATCATAGGTTGCTGGACATGCCAGATTCTTATATAGTATCTGATTCTTACAAGGTCAGTGGAACTTCTATTATCTTTCTAGCTAGCTGTGTCTTTTGAACATCAGGATGAAATATACTTCTAACACCTCTTATTCTAATTCCAAATGCTTAGGTGTGAATTTTGATAATAATATTTGAAATGCTAAATAGCTTTTCTTGCTAATTCCAACTTAAAGTATTTCAAATGTGAATTAACTGCCCATACAGTGAAGCTGTCTACATTTACATACACATTTATATCATACTGGATCTACTAAAGTATTTTTTAAGTAAAATGCCCTTTTGTAAAGCAATGTGGTAATATTAACTGCTATTTTCATTGTAATAAATGAAAGTGGAAACTTTGTTGAGACAATTAGAAAACCCAATTAACCCAGTATTGCTTAATTATCCTATTCTTTTATCCCTAGTTAGTCTGTGGAAGTAAAAGAAGCTATTAGGAAGAGTGGCTGGACTCTTTCTGGTCACTAATTAGCCAGAATCAGTAAGCCATGTTGGGCAAACAGTAGATGTTTAATATATTCTTACTTCTGGATAAATGAGAATAGTCCCCAAATGCTGATTATTGATCTTATTATGATGAATTCTATAATTTTAAATGAAAAGAGAAAATAAAAGTCAATCCATCTCTCTTATTCTTTCCCCTCTGCTTTTCCTTGTTGCTAAAAGCAGCGGCATGGTATACAACAGCAATAATAAAAAGTACCCACTCTTTCTCTGTCACTAATTAGGAGTGTGCTCATGTACAAGTCACAGCTTCTGTGCTTCAACTTCCTCATCAATAAAGTGTGGATCATACCCATTCTCCCTCACTGGCAGAGCTTTTTCAAAAAGAGAATGAAGTTGTAGAAATGGACAGGTATTGAAAAATTTAAAGGCCATACACTAATTAGGCTGTTATTATTATTATTATTATTTTTTTTTCTTTGACTTGATTCCCAGTAAGAGAGCATAATAACACATTGGCTTATGATAATAGCATTAGTGACAATAGTCCAATTAGACATCAGTGGCAGAAAGTAATCTGCAAAACTGTATCAGCATGTATAGAAGTTATTCATTTTTCATAAATGCCAAAGAGGAAAAGTTCTGTTTTCTTCTATTGAGAGCCGATGCTATTATTTATAGAAATGTAATAAGTTATTCACTAGTTTTTCATCTCCAACTCCTTATAAGTATATCCAACATATAAGCCTAGCAGATACATTTTCTTGATGTTTTGAGTTCTATTGAAGTTCACCTGTCAGTTTCAATTCTGTAGGATAGGTAGCTGCCTACAATCTTTACTTCAAAAAATGCCAGAGGTTCCTTTAACTCCAGTCTTACTTCCACCTTCCTGAAAAGTCCAAGACCATTTACATTGACTTTTTTGATTGAAAAAGTTTTGATTGAATTAAAGATTTGTTGTTGTTGTTTCCTTTATTATAGCTCTTTTTAGTTATACATGACAGAATTTATTTCGATATAATTGTACAAGCACGGAATATGTATTATTCTAGTTGGGATCCCATTCTTATGGATGTACATGATGGTGGGATTCATTATGGTGCAGATGTGAAACATATTAGTAACCATAGTAGTAGTGAAATTTGTTTTCTTGTTCATTTAATGTCACCATCTGGGGAACAACTGTCCTGACAAATTAATGACAATGTAAAGGGTAGAAAATGTAGAAAAAGCTCTAAACATGATGACCTGTCTTGGTCTAATAAGAGGCAGGGTAGTAGAGAAAGACAGGTGGGACAGCAGGGAACTGAATGAGAATGTTAGGGAATGTGTAACTGGGGACAAGCAGGCAATCAACTTGATATAGTTAACTATTTTACCTGACAAGGTTGAAAACAGAGTTCAACAATCAATTGAGAAACTATGTGTATCCAATCTATGCTACTGCACTAGCTCTTGGCTTCTGACTAGATCCTCAGCTTGTTCATTAGAATTGATACTTTGTCTGGAATCTGAATACTGGATGCTATAGCATGTTTGGGGCCTTGAAAAAACTTGCCACATATTGCCAGTAACCTTTGTCTCTATTTCTTCCATGTGCAATGAGTCTTGCTCCAAACTGCACTTACCACCTACAATCATGATGCTGAAATAAGACTGAAATTGCTGCTGGGTGTGGTGGTGGCACATGTCTGTAATCCCAGCAATTTGGGAGGCTGAGGCAGGAGGATTGTGAGTTCAAAGCCAGCCTCAGCAACTTGGTGAGGCCCTAAGCAATTTAGCAAAACCCTGTCTTTAAATAAAAAATAAAAAGGGCTAGGGGTGTGGCTCAGTGGTTGAGTGCCCCTGGGTTGAATCCCCAGTACAAAAAAAAAAAAAAAAAAAGATTGAAATTGCCAGTCACCACTTTCCTGAAACTTCTTGTTACTGTGATCTTACACACTAGATCAGACTCCTTAGGATTCAAGTGACAACCAAGATCAAGCACAAATTAACCACATTTGATTGATTATTCTAATTTAAATGACTGATTGTACCTTTTGGGAATTAGTCTTAAACTTATGTGAGTATAACAACCCCATTCTACCTGCTTACCTACTATTTCCCCACCAGCTTTTGAAACTGAGCCTGCCTGGGTCATTAGGATTCATATTAACAGTCAGCTATTTTCCAAATCACAGTCACAGTATGCCCACAAATTTTCTACTGTGCCTCGTCTGTTCCTACAACCCACAAGTATATGTTATTTTTATTTTCCTCACTTCCTCAAATCAAACTATTAATTTATGATGGCAGAATCACCTATTATTTCTAAGAATTCTCTAATGAATTTACTGATATCTTAATAAAAGCAAAAATCAAACAAGAAAGGAAGGAAGAAAGGAAGGAAGAAAAGAAGGAAGATCTAATTAAGTATAGTGAAAAATTCAGTATTTTGACTTGTTGGCTTGACTCTTCATGGATATGTCAAATGGAACATAAAAATCTACAATTTGTGACACTACTGTGAAAATTTCTCCCTTGATGCAAACTCTCTTTGGTGTTTGTCAGCTGTAACTGAAAATCACACTGTTCTCTAACTAACTGTTCAATGAATATACTTATTTATTATGCTATGTAAGACACCATTAGTGCAGAAATAAATATTCTTTACATTAAAAATTTATATTTGTGATTTACATGAAATTCTCTACATGGTGGATAGCATAATGCACTCCTGTGATTAAAACATGTATCTTAAAAACACTGACCTGGATGACAGAGGAGAAAAAGCTAGCCCATGGAGGAATAGAAATTAAAGTAAAAAGGTATAAATTACCTCCAGAAATGAAGTCTAGAAAAAGAGGTTAGAAAACAAATTTCATAATACTGGTTAGAATGGGATCCAAATCAAGGTGTAATTACAAGACAATGAAAGCTATTTTCTTGTGTGATATGTCAACTGGCTCTGATGACAGCACCCTCAATTGAAATCCACTCAGATCTGCAGCAATGTCAACATTGTTAGAGTATGTGTTTGGTCTCACAAGGTGATTGTATGAAATGAGCAAAACATTTATTTGGTTAAGAATGCCAATTGTATTGTTTATTAAAAATCATCCCATAGACCATTAAATGATGTAACGATGGTTAAAGTATATATGAACAAGAATGCAAGCTTCTACTCTCATGAGAAATTGTGAATATATCAATTTCAAAACCATGTAAAAATTTAGGGGAACATCAGAAAACCAATATGCGAAGAGACTTAAATCATTCCTCTTCTTTAATGTTATACATCAATTAGTTTTTCTACCACTGAGAGCTGCTTAGCATCAGCTAAAGTAAAGATTATATATAAAAGGAAAAGATACAGATTTGAGTAACTATTCTTTTGGTAGCCAAAAACCAAAAACACACACAAAAAAGTCTTTACTTTCTCTGTGGACAAAATAAAGACCAATTGTGATTGTAATATAACCAAAGTAGAGTGCAGGGTACATTCCAAGAAAGAAAACAACATAAATTTGGGTTCATAATACCACTCCCTCTCAACAGGGGACACAAAATGGACAGAAAGGACTCAAGTATGATTGAAATTTAAAAAGTAACACAATTCTGAGGAATAGCATCCAGATGTAAAATATATTGAATGCAATTAAAACAATACACTAAGAATCACCTGTAGAGAGACAAATATAATTTGGTGCAATGTAAGATGAAGAAAGTATGAAAAGCCTCACTGCCATTTTTCAAATTGGATGGACAGTTGAATGTATATATTGGAGAGGAAACAGATTGAGATAATACAATAGTATCACATAATATCTAAATTAAAGCAGAAAATTAGATTTCTTTCTTTCTTTTTCAGTACTGGGAATTGAACCCAGAGTCTTATGCATGCTATGCGACTGCTTTTGCACTGAGCTTTATCCCAGCCTTTCTTTTTTTTTCTTTTTTTGAGATATGGTCTTAATAAGTTCCCTCCTGCCTCAGCCTCCTCAATAATTGCATTACAAGCCTGTGCCACCATGTGCAGGCAACTGATATCTTTGTTTGTTTTAGATCTGTAAAAACCTAACTATGGTATTGGAGACATAAATACATAACAGATAATACAAAAAGAATGAAGAAGAAAATTCATTAAGAAAACAGTGGATAGGTACTCATGAAACAGAGATTCAAAGTCTAGATAACTAATATGCTTAAGGGGAAATCAGTAACAACCACAAAAAGTAAATTCACAAGCATAAAAGAAGAAAAATCTTTCAGAAATAATAGTCCTAAATCTACAAATCAATGCTTCACTTTTGCAAGAAAAGTTTATACTGGCAAAGAGGTAGATATTTCTCGTTATTTAACATTTTTTTAAGTTGTTGATGTACCTTTTATTTATTTATGTGCAGTGCTAAGAATCAAACTTGGTGCCTCGTGCATGCTAGGAAAGCACCCCACCCCTGAGCCACAACCACAACCCTATACTCACTTTTAAAAAAAATTAAATGAATTTATTTTAATTAGGTATATATGACAGCAAAATGCATTTTGATTCATTGTACACAATTGCAGCACAACTTTACATTTCTCTGGTTGTACACCATGTAGCGTTGCACCATATGTGCAGTCATACATGTACCTAGGGTAATGATGTCCGTCTCATTCCACTTTTGATAAGGAGAAGGATTACTATAGATACTTAGATCTAAGAAGAAGGTCACTATAACAGTAAAAGAATAACGGGTTCAAAGTGGTTTAAAAATTGGTGTCTGATTTTTTGATCTGGATTTTATTTTGGTCCAGAGTTGGCACAGTAGCTCAATGATATCCACAGGGATCTGTACCCTTTATGTCTTTCACATCACTATCCTCAGCATGAAGACTTTTGTCCTCAGGTATGTTCACTCATGAACCCAGCCCAGTGCACACACCTATAATCCCAGGTGCTGTGGAAGCTGAGGCAGGAGGATGGCAAGTTTAAGGCTAGCTTCAGCAACCTAGCAAGACCCTGTCTCAAAAGTTGAAAAGGATTCAGTGGTAGAGCACTCCTGGGTTCCATCCCCACTACTAGAAGAAAAAAAGAGAGAAGAGGTTTGTTCACTCATGGTCACCTAGCTACCACATCATCACATATCATGTCCTCATCGAGTCATACCCAGGGTCACCAATGGAGTTCAGAAACTTTTGCCTCATTTGTCTATCATTATTATGATGATGATGCACAGAATTGAACCCATGGGTGATTAACCATCCCCAGCCACATCCCCAGCCATTTTTTATATTTTATTTTGAGACAGGGTCTTGCAAAGTTGCTTAGGGCCTCTCTACATTGCTGAGGCTGGCTTCAAACTTGCAATCCTCCTGCCTAAGCTTCCTGAGCTGTTAGGATTACAGGCATGTACCACCATGCTTGACTTTATTATTATTATTTACTTGATTTTATGGTACATAATGTTTCATGGGATTGGTCCCAATGTTTTTCACACTGACTTCAGGGAGGTGTTTTGCATTTCTGTTCTCAAGGTTGCTCAATTGCTGCTGCTGCTACTGTCGATTTGTTTTCTTTCAGGATAAAGGTGGGTGTTTTCATATAAAATCCTATTTTTAATTCCTTCTCTGGCAATTCTTTCCTGGATTCTTGTCTTTGCATAATTATACCGACAGTGGGACCAGTATCCTAAAATCACCAAGATAAATCCTCCTACTCCAACATCATACACATGTTCATGTATATATATTTATAAATAATTTGGTAACAGGGATTGAACCCAGGAACACTTAACTACTAAGCCACATCCCCAGGTCTGTTTTTTATTTTGAGACAAGTTCTCGCTAAGTTGCTCAGGGCTTCGCTAAATTGCTGAGGCTGGCTTTGAACTTGCCATCCTCCTTCTTCAGCCTCCAGAGCCACTGGGATTACAGGTGTTCACCACCACACCCTGCAACATTACCTGATCTTCTAATTCCACTAGTTAACAAGAAATGTCCAAGTCCAGCCCCCAAAGATCCTAATGAACCACATAATATCAAATTCTGTACACAGGGAGTGTTTTCAATGTCTAAAATTTCTAGGAGCTTGAAGGGCTAGGATAAATAGACAAAAACCTTCCCCTTCAACAGCTTGCCCTGCCCTGGCAGCAGCAGTATTGGAAACCAGTAGGCTCCTTCAGCCCACCCTATGCCCTTCTGTTGGATTTCATTCTCTTTTATTTTATTTTATTTATTTATTTGTTTATTTGGGGGGTGGATAAAGAGGATTGAACTCAGGGCACTCAGCCAGGAGCCACATCCCCAGCCTTATTTTGTATTTTATTTAGAGACAGGGTCTCACTGAATTGCTTAGTGCCTTGCTTTTGCTGAGGCTGGCTTTGAACTCGTGATCTTTCTGCCTCAGCCTCCTGAGCCAATGGGATTACAGACGTGTGCCACAGTGCCCAGCTTCATTCTCTTTTATAAAGAAAGACTCAAACATCAAGTAAGAAGCAAAATGGGACTGGCTAATGAGTACCCAACTAAAAGTGTCTGCTACAATTATCTACCATGGGGGAAAAACAATTGGGACATTCTTAAGAGTTTTTCAACAATACCAGATGCCAAATGTAGAAATCATAACAATTCTTATAAACTTTATGTATATATGTATATACATAAAATCACACAAATTACGGGGCTGGGATTGTAGCTCAGTGGTGCAGTGCTCGCCTAGTACATGTGGGGCACTGGTTTCGATTCTCAGCACCACATACAAAAATAAATAAAGTTATAAAAAAATCACAGAAATTATGACTATATAATTTACATAATTGTAACAACACACTTATGAGGTCACCAGCCAGATTAAGAAATTGACTATTACAGTAGATTTAATAAAATGAGTTGTTATAAATAAGAAAAAAATGATTCTCTGATAGAAATATTTGCAAAGAGCAAGAAGAGATAATTCATAATGAGAACAAAATCATTGGGCTGGGGCTCAGTGACAGAGTGCTTGCCTTGTATGCATGAGGCCCTGGGTTCGATCCTCAGCACCACATCAAAATAAATGAATAAAAAGAAAGATATTGTGTCCATCTACAACTAAAAAAATTAAAGAAAAACAAAATCATTGCCCATAAACTTATGAAAAGATCTCTTACCAATCAAAATATGCTAAAAATAAACCAAAACAAAAAGCAAAATCAACAGTAAGTTGCCACTTATCTTTTATTTTTGCAGTGGTGGGGATTGAACCCAGGGCCTCATACATGTTAGGCAAGAGGTCTACCACTGAGCTGTATGCCCATACTTCATTTGTCTAATATGAGGCTTGCAAAGATGGAAGAATAAAATAAAATTCTTTGTGGACCAAAGCAAGACCATTTGGGATTGTAAAATAACCAAAATAGAATGTAGGGTACTTTCAAAGAAAAAAATTTAGTATAAATTTGGGCTCATAACACCACTATTGATGAGGGTTAGGGAAATAAATACTTGTTCTTGCTCTTTGGAGCTGCAAAATACTATAAACTTTCCAGAAAACAATGTGTCAAAAATATAAAAGTTCTTATCTACATATTGAGTCACCAAGCAATTCCCCTATTAGGAATATAGCTCTAAAAATTATTAGGAAAGTAGAAAAATATGCATAATATCATATTGTTTCTAAATGCAAAAAAAATGCTCACCTATAGGGATCTGATTAAATAACAATGCTTCCATATCAGAGGATATTTGAAAGCTGTTTACAAATGATTCTGTTTTAAGTTATTACATAAAATTCACTGAGTAGGAAAAAATGTCAACACAATGCTGCATGTAAAAACAGATTGTTAAACAGCATGTAAAATGTGGTAGTTACATGTGGTTGGAAGAATTTCACAGGTTAAAAAAATCACGCTTATAATTTTTTGGTTTTTATGTGAATTTTTGTAAGCATATATTTTTCTAAAGAACGAAAGAAGCAGAAATGACAGAATTGACTTGGCCTTAAGTAGCTGGTGAAGAGTGAATATAGATTTTTTATGACTACAAAATGAGATTAAAATGGTGCCTTCATGAAAACTTACTGTCACAGCATTATATAGGAGAAGCACTGGTAAGGAGCATCTTGTTGGAGTGCAGGTCAAAATATGAATACTTGTGGACTTTGGAAAATTTGGAGAGACATGAAACTAGTCAATAACACAACTTGATTCTTAATTAATTCTGAGGTCTAAAAAAAGTATTAAAAGAAAAGGGCCCACCAGTTGTAGTGGTGCAAGCATGTGATCCCAAAGACTCAAGAAGCTTCAGGAGGAGGATCACAAGTTCAGGCTGGGATGTTGCCCAGTGGTTAGCACCCCTAGGTTTAATAGCCTATACACCGCCCCCATCCCCACCCCACCCCCACCCCCACCCCCCCAAAAATGAAAGAAAATAAAAAGGCACAATGACTCTTGCCACTTGAATCTAACCATGACTGGTGAGCAATGGCATTACTGATTAGAAATCAACTAGAAATAAATTCAGACTTTGTGTGATTTTAGGAGATGAGGGATGAGAGTTTAATAAAGAGAATAATGTATTAATGTATTTAATCCTTACAAAAATCCTATGAGGAAAGGACAATTTTTTTATTTCCTAGATGAGACCACTCTCAAGGTACAGAGAGGATAAAGTAACCTCCCAGGGTTATACAATTATTAATTAAGTCCCTAGCCTGAGGTGTTTGGGATGGATATATACTGGTACTTCACAAATTTAATCTGTAGCATGTGGAAGAATCGGGAATGTTGGCAGAAGTCACAAACAGGTGGTCCAGAGGCAGATCCAGCATGCAGATTGTTTTGTTTGGCCAGCACAGTGTTTTCTGTTTGCTCATTTATTTCATTTTGTTTTTAAAATATGGTAGATATTTTAAAATCAGAAATTTCTACATAAAATTCAAATCACACATTTGTTTGCTTGCTTGCTTTTTGGGGAAAAAAAGAATAAGAAGATCTGGCAACACTCATTACCATATTGCATTTGGCAGGTTTAAATTGAGGTAATTCCCTTTAGAAGAGGGATGTACCCTCTTCTCAGCTGGCTTCGCTCCTCTGTATCACCTGTTTGGCCATTGTATGTATTAGAACTTAAGGCTTCTGCTTTAGAACATACAAAGATCTTTTAAAGTATGCATAATAGTCTTTAAAAGTTTAAAGATGGCAATCCCTGGGTCTGGTGGCACACGCCTGCAATCCCAATGACTCAGGAGACTGAGGCAGGAAGATCTCAAGTTCAAAGCCAGTCTCAGTAACTTAGGGAGATCCTGTCTCAAAATCAAAAAAGCTGGGGATGTGACTCAGTGGTAAAGCACTCCTGGGTTCAAACCCTAGTACCAAAAAAAAAGGCAATCCACTCTTGTAGCTCAGATAATAACTGCTGTAGGCTGAAGATTAAAAACTATGCAACTGCCCCTAGAATATATCTTCACATTTTCTTTGAAAATCCTGAAAAAAATTGACTAGTACTATGAAGAAATTGATATTTTGCTAATGGTTTTTTAAGAGAGTGTAGGTCAGGGTTATGTTACACCCTCAGAACAAAATTATTTTTTACAAAATCAATGAGGCAGCCAGGTGTGGTGGCACATGCCTATCATCCCAGCAGCTAGGGAGGCTGAGACAGGAGGATCCTGAGTTCAAAGCCAGCCTTAGCAAAAACAAGGCACTAAGCAACTCAGTGAGACACAGTCTCTAAATAAAATACAAAATAGGGCTGGGGATGAGGCTCAGTGGTCAAGTGCCCCTGAGGTCAACCCCCAGTACCAAAAAAAATAAAATAAAATAAAATAATAAAAAATAATGAGGCATGTCTGCTGTTCCTCCAAAGTTTTTCTTTAGCCACCAGCATCCACATCAGGAGACCCACTGGTTTGGGTCTCCCAAATCAAGTACATCCCACCCTCAAGTTTTCCCTTTTCTTATGCAGACTGGTTTAGCTAATTCTTTTTTGGTGGGTGAGTATACTGGCCATTAAACCCAGGGGTGCTTTACCATTGGGCTACATCCCTAGACTTTTTTACTTTTTATTTTGAGACAGTGTCTTGCTAAGTTGTTTAGGGCTTTGCTGAATTGCTCAGGCTGGCCTCCAACTTTCCATCCTTCTGCCTCAGCCTCCCAAGTCTAGCTCATTCTTATTTCTTTATCTTCACAACTCTAGTGAACTGTTTTCAAAGGACCCATTTTAGGACCAACTTTACTTAGGAAACATATGATCCATCCCCATTTCCATTTTTTTATCCACTTTCACACTTGTACTTCAATTTCTCCAAACTTAGAACTGTCTACACCATTAAGGTAGCAGTTGGCTGAGAACAAAAAGACCCACGCTTTGACAAATGGATTGGTTTGAACAAGTTGCATATGTTCTGGGCTCTCAAGATTTTTCATTTGTAAATGAAACCATAATAAGTGCCTTCCATAAAGAACAGGATCATTAATATCAAATATAGTTTCTAACTGAACATACTTAGAAAATAAAATTATGTATATTTTACTAAGTACATTTAAAAATGTTCTGGAACTTAGGATTCACACAATGTCTTTTCTTGAGTACTTAGTATATTTCAAGCACTGTGCCAGATTTTTTTAACTGATTCACAAAAACATAACATTTATACATCTTAATGGGGTATGATGTAATGTCCCCTACATAGAAACACTGTGTAACTTTTTAGGGGGGCATGTACTGGAGATTGAACTCAGGGGCACTCCACCACTGAGCCACATCCCCAACCCTATTTTGTATTTTATTTAGAGACAGGGCTCACTGAGTTGCTTAGCGCCTCGCTTTTGCTAAGGCTGGATTTGATCTCATAATCCTCCTGCCTCAACCTCCTAAACTGCTGGGATTATAGGCATACACCACCACACCAGGCTACTGTGTGACATTTAAATCAGGTTAAGGCCTGGAGTTGCAGTTCAGCAGTAGAATGCTTGCCTAGCATTGTGTGAGAACTGGGTTTGATTCTCAACACCACATAAAAATAAATAAAAATAAAAGCCCATCAACAAATTAAAAAATATTTAAAAAGCATATCAATTACATTGGATTAAATGTTATTTATCTCCTTATTTATCACTCCTCTGTGGTAAAAATTTTCAAAATTTTTCATCTGGCTTCTTGAAATGCAGAATACATTATTGTTATCTAAAGTCACCATACTGTGCAATAGTACCCCAGAGTTTGCCAGATATTTTGTAAACACTTTCTATTTTAATCTTTGTAACCCCTTGAAGCAGTAGTGATATGCATTTTCCACCCAAAGAAACTAAATACTTACCAAAGGCCATCTGTCCAGTCAAAAACCCATATTCTTTTGATGACACCACACTGCTTCTACAGTTCTTCCCCTTGGATGCCACACTGCACTGCCCAACTATCAATTTGGAACTCTCTGGATGTAACTAGGGAGGATTACAAAATCATCTGACCTTGAAAAAACATTTTTGGATACTCATATACAAAGCCTCAGGGTTAAAAACACTAATCAGCTTGAGAATATTTTACATCAAGGCCTTAATGTTTAAATACAATATTTAGGGTCTGGGGTTGTAGCTCAGCAGTAGGGTGCTTGCCTAGCACATGTGAGGCACTGGATTCGATCCTCAGCACCACATAAAAATAAATAAAGGAAATAAAGTTATTGTGTCCATCTACGACTAAAAAAATATATTTAAAAATATAATTTAGTAGAAGTATGGTATTTATATAGCAATCAATTATATTTACAAATAGTGTTTTCCTGTTCAGGCTTATCCCATCAATTAGGGCTAACTTATTGCAAATGAGGAAGCAACCACAGGAAGTTTAGCTCCACAGTCATAGGAACAAACTATTCATTATGATTGATTATTTAATATGCTAGAAAAATATATTTTGATCAAAAAACTGATGAAGCTAATAGACTGGTAAAGGCTGAAGTTGAGTACTTGAAGTGTCAGAAATGACTACCAATGCCAGGCATAGTGGTGTACAATTGTACTCTCAAAGACTCAGGAGGCTGAGGCAGGAGAATCACAAGTTGGAGGCAATTAAGCAAGTCCCTAAGCAGTTTAGTGAGATCCTATCTCAAAATTAAAAATGAAAAGGACTGGTATGTAGCTCAGTGGTTAAGAACCCCTGGGTTGAATTTCTTGTTAAAAAAAATGACCACCTGTACACTAAACCTATCTTGATTCTTTTGTTTAATTTTCCTTTTCAAATGATCTTGAGCTGACATGGCAATGTAGTCTCAGAGTGTACCCTCTCCTGCTCTCTTCTTTGAATAAGTGCTTTGTGATACTCTTTGAAGGGTAGCTTTAGAATGAGACAGAGTGATGTAGCCAAAAGAACTGAAAAGAGTTCCCTTTGGATTTTTTCCAATACCATAGAAGAGAAATTTGCAAGGGGATAAAAGGAGTTTGTTTCTTCTCATTAGGTGAGATTTGAGTTTTCAATTTGGTAGTGTTGTATTATCAGCATAAAATTACATCTGTGTGATAATAAGATATGTTGCCTATATCATTTTTCTAGTAATATTTCTAGGCCTCTCAATTCCATTTTGTTTGAAAGCAATAACAAGGAACTAAGTAATCATTTGATTTTTCCCACTCCTCTACTCACATTCATCTATTTTCTAAGGCACTTGTCATTTGGATAAAAAATGAAATTCTTTAATCTTAAAAAGACTGGAGAGGATAATATTTTTGATCAGCTGGTTGATGTGTATTTGTGACAAGTGGCTCCTCTTTCAAACTGAATCTGGGAAAATTCCCAAACACTGGCTAATTCTGTAGTTATGGAGAGGAGACCTCTGAGGGACCTGTTAGTTTGGCAAGTGTAAAAATGATACAAGTGAGCCTGGATGGTCCTGTGAAGCATCAGCCATCCCATGTTCCTACTTCCTCAGGCTTGAGGTCACAATATAGTCAGATAGAGGAACAAGCATGTTCAGTTAAAGATAATTAATTCAATTTGTTGAAAGTAAGTACTTTAGGGCTGAAAGTAAGTAGATAAGTGGTATAGTGCTTAACCAGCATGCATGAGGCTCTGGGTTCAATCCCCAGCACCATAGCAAAAAAAAAAAAAAAAAAAACAGTCTAGGAGTACACATGAACACCATGTAGAACTGAAAGTTCTTGGAGGAAAACAGATCTAAGATGTTGGCTATATCAAGAAGATAGCTGAATCACAGCCTCTAAAATAAAATAGTTAAAATAAGAAAGTCAAAAGGGCTGGGGTTGCTTTTATTTATTTATTTTTAAATATAATGGTAGTGAAAAAAGAAGTACTGCCACAGGGATTATGGTCTCCTATAGCTATATAAATGTCAAGGGGTAATCAGCATATCTATTTCCTGGAAAAAAAAAAGTTGGTTTGATCTTTTGTGAAAGATCAGTGACAAAGATTATCATTATGCCAAATGATAGATGTACACTGAGCCATTTTGTCTGATTATATAGGTGTGGTTGAGTAACAACTATACCAAGGTCTATTAATAATTACTTTTTTTGAATACAGAGGAACATGGAATTATTCCCTACCGTGGCAACCTATTAACTCTGGAAAAGAAAACAAGAGATTCAGTCATTTTGTTATTTTTCTCTTTCTAGGGCATCTTACATGCATTAATACAAGTTATAACTACAAAAGACTAAGACCAGCATTTAAATAAATATGCAAGCATAATTGTATTTCAGTGAATTTTGTCCTCTTAAAATAATCATCTTGGCTGTGTGCATGATAATTATCAGTTCCAAATAATTCAGGACAGACAATCCAGATGTCCTCTAATTGTATTATTGTCAATTAAAGGTGATTCATTAAAGGCAGAATGAAATATTACTTAATCTGAATAATTTTATAATACTTTTCATGGATAATTATAAATCAGGAAATATCCTTGGTCGAACCATGTATTGTGAATTGGGGTTCAGCAAGTATGGCTACGGAAGCTATGTAGCTATTCTAGCAATGTGTAGAACTCTTTCTGGCAACTGCCTCCAGAGTCAGTTTATGAGTCACACAAGGAAATCACTGTTATTACTTTATCTCACTGTGAGATATGTTCTTACAGCTGAGCATAAAAGCATTTCAGAATCCCATTTTCTTTGCACAGGTTTCCCAAGATGATCCCTTGAGTACCGTGCTTCTACATGAGACTGAAATGCTAAAATGTTGCAAAGACTATGGTTCCCATTCTTAGAGGTTGCATTACTAAAATGCTGCAAATGTGGGATTCTGAGGACAATACTATGGTAAAATATAGCATATTACATGAAATGTAATGAAAGCTTTTATCCCAGGAATTTAAAATACCCTCCACATTTCCACACGTAACTATCCTATGGATCAGTGCATTAACCTGCAGGTATTAATGAATGATTTATTTATTCCTTGTGCTTTGTAGATATGGCCAACTAATTTGCAGAAGAGCATTATTAGCTTTGATTTCAATAATGGAAAAAAGACAAACCAAAAAATTAAGTCATTAGCTTGAATTCATGCGATAACATGTTAGTCCCAGTTAAGGAAACCAGCTTTCTTAATTCTAACTCAGTGATCGATCTTTAATAAATAACGCTCTCCCACTCTCTCTCTCTCATCCTACATATACGCCACTCTGTAGTTGTCTTTTCTAAAATACTTTAAATCATGACAATTCTTGGTTTTTGTTCTGACAATCTTGTATCTACTTGAGGGTGTTCAGGGTGGGGTTTAGGAATGTAGGATGTAGGAAGTGAAGGGTACCAGAATTTGCCATCTGCAAATATGCCACTTTGGCATGAGTATAATTTTGAGATAAAGTCAACTGAGAACGAGCAGAAGCAGAATTCTTTACCTCCTCCTAACTGCCTAAAAATAAAATAGAAATGCACCCCCCCCCTTTTTTGCTGAAAGGCTCTTTATGGTCTTTATTCCATCTTAATATGAATATATTTTTACCATATAAGTATTAACGTATTTGATTTCCCAGACTCACTGAATATGTTATGTAATATAAGGTATATGCCCATATTACCTTACAAAAATCATAAATATTCTAACTATCAAACATCTGACTCACCCAGAAAGTTTTCACAAAAGTGGCTATTCACCTATATTTTCTGTCTCTTAATAAGCTCACAAACAAGATACAAATTGAATCCATAGAGATTATTCTCAAAACGTAATTTCCAAGTCCTTAGTTTTCTAAATTATTATTCTAATTATATCCACCTTTTATAAAGGAAATTTTCATTTACAAAGGAAATTTCCATCTTTAAAGATGTCTCACCAGGAAGTGAGCTACTTTTCAGGACAGAGACTAATCCACATAACAAGACAACTCTTAATTTATCATCTTCCTATAAATTCTCTCCCTTGCCCCAAAGGCCAAAACCCCTTTTCCTTTGTTTGAGCCATGATGTTATATAAACCTCAATCTGGCCATCTCCACTAACCATATTCTTTTTCCTTGTGGACCTGCACAGATTACATTTCTTGTTAATTTGTTCTCTAATCATACAGTCCCCAGATGTTGAACCTGGGAAGATGGAGGAGATTTTTCCTGCCTATAGAAAGAAGGATGGGATCATAACGTGATTTATTCCAGGTCCATTAAAAGATATTTAAAAATGACTATAAACCCACAAATAATCCTATTGGGCTCACCCACTTGAAAGCATAAGGAGAAGAGTTCTCTCCTACTTCAGTTGAGACAAGAGGATAGAGGATTATT
This sequence comes from Marmota monax, assembly GCF_021218885.2. NCBI lineage: Eukaryota > Metazoa > Chordata > Mammalia > Rodentia > Sciuridae > Marmota > Marmota monax. The sequence continues at coordinate 12,056,574 of NW_026694552.1, read as the reverse complement.
GATAGAGAGAAGTTACTCACTGGTCAGGAGAGAAAATGAAAAAAATCACAATCTATAATATGAGTTTGAAGTTGTATTGCAGGGTCATGTGAGTTCTTGTGTCATGCACCGGAAGAATGAAGTACACAAATGACAGAGGATGAGGATACAGTAGCAGATTTGTTAGAAGCAAGCAAGGAAAGCTCCCACAGCATGGGGTGGGTCCCAAAGAGGGTACCATTGGTGGCTCTCTATCTAGGGGTTTTTAGATTGTTTTGATGAAGAGGTAACCTTCCTGTGGAGGGTCCTCCTTGATTGTTTTCTTTCTGTGACTCAATTGAAAGTAAACAATTTTAACTTCTTATTCCTTTAATGGGAATAGGCTTAATGTGTTTGTTAACCCGACTCTGTCCTGTACTTGTTCCTTAAAACAAAAGAATGGCTTGGTTCAAAACATCTTGATGGGGTTGACTCATGTTAGGGTTGTCAAGGAAACCTGGGGCAACAACAGAATGTGTGGGCATCTGACTATGAGTGGGGCCTTCCAGACAGGCAGCCAAAAACAAGCTTTAGCCTAGGGTTTGAATCTGGGGTGGTGGCCCTGCTTCACAGTTTGCTTACCTCTGGCTGACAGGCCTTCACACTGTACTCTGAATTCTTGGCTGAGTGAGGTATTTTTTATGAATTGTTGAAAAGTAGGTAGAAAGGTTTTGGGGATAAGAGCTTCAGTCTCATGGTGTCCACTTAATGAAAGAGCCGGTGAATAGAGTGTTAGAATCCCAAAACTTCCTGCCAAGATACCAAAGGCAATTTTTCAAACCTCTTCCAATCTGTAATTGTCCTCTTGCTGGTGGTCCTTGAGCCCCAAGAAAAATGTTTATTTATTTGGCTTAAACAATCATCATGTTGCTGAAAGCTTGGTCCTTGTCCCTGATGCCAATTCAATAATGAGGACACAGTTTTGAGAACAAGGAAAAAGAAGTTTTATTGTTTTGCTAGCAAAGGAGAAACACAGGGGACTCCTGTCCCAGAGGCTGTGATTATGCCCATCAGCAGGAACAGGGGGCTTTTAAAGAGGTGATTTAAAGGCTACATTCCACATGTTCTCTGCTGGAGTTGTAATTCACTTGTTAATTTGGGAGATAGTCATTTCTGAGATCTTCTGGTGCCATCCCCAAAGTCTGGATTACTTCATTCCTATGGTGTGTACTCAGGAACAGATAACTCTGCCTAGGATGGAGAAGAAAGGTAATCCAGTTTCCCCTGAGATTAGAAAAGGGGGAGAGATTAGGGAGGAGCAGAGAGGGAGGAAGAGAAACCAGTACTTTTAAAAAATAAGTCACAGTGACAGAGAAGCAAGGGCCAATTCAAAGCATACAGTGGTGGACCACTGTTACAGCCTCAGCAAATTATCCAGGCTCTCACTAACTTAGTGAGGCCTTGTCTCAAAATTAAAAAAAAACTAAAAAAGGCTGGGGATGTAGCTCGTGGTAAAGAGCTCCTGGGTTCATTTCCCAGTACCAAAACAAACAAAAAATCTTTTGCAGAGTGGGAGAGTGTGTGCTTAGCATACATGTGTGAGGCCATGGGTTCCATCTTCAGCACCACCATTACTCTAACAACAACAACAACAACAAAAATAATCTCCCCACCCAATAAACTTCTCAACAAAGTATTAGAGGAAGAAAACATTTTTATTATTGAATAGCAATAAATCAGAATATGATGCACATAACAGGCAACCCAGTGAAGAGATTGCAAAGACAGAAAGAAATCTCACTCTTTTCTGTAACAATCTTACTTCCAGATAAAATTGCTAATTTTCTCCTATCTCTGATTCAAGTTAGACTTTGCCTTTTGCAATCAGATGTCAGCTGAAGTTCGGCTTGTATCCTCCTGTGGAAACTGAGAGAGAGGGCATTATCTTCTTTGATGATTACATTTCAAAGAGATGGCTCTCAAGTCCTTGAGGAAATATTCCTGAGTTGTAAGATTGGCAAGAGGCTTATTTAGCTATTAAAAAGATTTACATGCTCTTAAAAAAGACAAAGAAATTCTGAAAGGAAAAGGAGGGAGTTCTCTTATTTCCAATGAGGATCACTTAAGCCTTTTGTTTTAATTTGTGTTTGCCCTAGCATCATTGGATGGAGAATGATAAACAATACACAAACACTTGCATAAATTTATAATTATGTGTCTGAGAAAGTCTATGAAACCAGTATGCTGTGAGAGAAAATAATAAAGGGACCTTAAACTAGACTAGGGAGTGTTCCCTAAAGAAGTTTCTTTCAGGACGCATCCTGAGAAATGAGCAGGAGTTAATTTCCTGATAGGTAGGAAGAAGACCTTTCCAGAAGCCAACAACATGCATAAAAGTTCTGAGTTGCACTCGTGGTGGCACACACCTCTAATCTCAGTGACTTGAAGGCTGAGGCAGGAGGATAATAAATTGGAGGCTAGCCTCAGCAATTTACTGAGGCCCTAAACAATTTAGTGAGACCCTGTCTCAAAATAAAAAATATAAAAATAAAAAGGACTGGGGGTGTAGCTCACTGTTAAAGCTTCCCAGGGTTCAGTCTCCAATACCAAATAAATAAATAAATAAATAAACAAACAAGAAAAAGAAAAATGTTCTCAATTGACAGAGAGCTTGTTGAATTCAAGAGCAGGTGGCATGGCTAGAGTTAACACAAGGTATCTCACAACCAAGGGAAATATGGAAATAAGGAAAACATGAATGCCCTCTGAAACTGAAGCTTTAAAATTAATACGTACATATTGAGGATGAAAGTAATACATACAATTCAAAGAAAGAAAATGTCTTCCAGACTTGTAAGTCTTGACAGTGATCAGACTGAAAGTATAAGTACACCCAAAGAAAAAACTTAGCAGAAAAATAGAAACCAAACATCCCTAGGATAAGCAAAGATAATCCTAAACAAGCAGTATTCAGAATCTGAATGCCCTTCCCAAAGATAAAATACTGTGTTCACCAATTAAAATTTTGATACCAGTTATCTTACATAGTATACCTATGGGGAGAGAATCAACTGGGGAGAGAACCAGAGTCTGATCCCTCATTGTAGTTCTATTTCTTCATGTCAAATTACTGTAAATAATAACTTGAGTTTAATTAACATAAGTCTGTTTTACTAAGAATTATGTTTTTTTATATTTTCTAAGCTGAAAGCCCCTCTGTAAGTGCGTATCTGGCAGCTCCTGGCCTTTTTCTTCATTGCTATCCATACCACCATTCCATTTCCAGTGGAAACTTCTTCATTTTTGTTTTTAGTACTGGGAATTGAAATCAGGGGCACTCAACCACTGAGCCACATCCTCAGCTCTATTTTGTATTTTATTTAGAGACAGGGTCTCACTGAGTTGCTTAGCACCTCACTGTTGCTGAGGCTGGCTTTGAACTCCTGATCCTCTTGTCTCAGCTTCCCAAGATGCTGGGATTACAGGTGTGCCTGGCTCCAGTGGAAACTATCTATAGTCCATGATGATGAATCTGTTCTCCTATTTTTCTTCACTTAGAGGTTTTTTCTTTTAAAGAGAGAGACAGAGAGAGAGAGATAATTTTAATATTTATTTTTTTTTAGTTATCGGTGGACACAACATCTTTGTTTGTATGTGGTGCTGAGGATCGAACCTGAGCCGCACGCATGCCAGGCAAGCGCGCTACCACTTGAGCCACATCCCCAGCCCAACTTAGAGGGTTTTGATCATCTCTGTCTGGCTACCATTTATTTCTATGTCTAGAGCCTTCTCTCCTGGGTGGCCTCTAAAACAGTATGAGTGCATTGTCATCTTTCCCCCATAGGCAATCATTGCTTAAAATTGGTATGATAGAAAAGAATTATTGCTAGTTGATTTAAAGAGTGAAATGAGTTCTTACCATGTTTGTTTTCCATCTTTTCTCTATCACCTTGCATTGTTTCCTCATGTACAGAGGGATAATATCCTCTCTTTCCTAGTATCAATGAGGATTCTAACTTGCTTATGATCTCAGAAGGTAACATCTTTCCTGACTCCCTTTTTAAACACAATTTTTATTTTTTGCCTCACTGGTGTTATTGTAGTTTAGTGTGGCTGTAGAAATGTAGTCAAACTTAGTGGACAAGTAGGTAGGTAGGTAGGTAGGTAGGTGGGTTTCCTAAGGTTCAAATCCAGACTCTAGTCTTACATCTTAGACAAGAAAATTGGCCTTTTGTGACTCAGTTTCCGTATCTTGGAAACAGGACTAGCACAACTATCTTCTTCGTAGAGAATTAAGTGAGATAAAACATAAAAAGCATTTGAATGGGCTCAAATGGCAGCCAGTAGTGTACTTTTCTATATCTATTCTTCTCTGCCAACTTTTTTTTAAATATTAGACAAAGAGTCTTCAAGTGTGGGATATACCTTGAGCAGGTAATCAGATTTTTTGTGATGTCTTTCCCTTTCCAAATGGCAAGGGAGTAAAATACTCTTAACATTTGGAATTTCCCAGTGATTTATGTTAATAATGGAAGTTCATATTGGCTGTGGCATAGAAAAAGATAGTCTTTGGGTTCTGGGTAATTGTTCTTTAAACTGTAGGGTAGGAAAATCTTTTACTCTGCCCCCTTGGGTTCTGTAGCTACCACTTGGGAATTAAACTGACAAAAGGTGGAGTCATTCTTATCAGCTCCAGAGGCTTAGGCAGGAGGACCCTGAGTTCAAAGCCAGCCTTAGCAGCGTTGAGGCACTAAAAGCAACTCAGTGAGACCCTATCTCTAAATAAAATATAAAAAGGGCTGGGATGTGGCTCAGGGATTAAGCACCCTTGGGTTCAATCCCCGGTACCAAAAAAGAAAAACAAAAACAAACAAACAAACAAACAACAGCAGCAACAACAACAACAACAAAAAAAAAAACAGGTAGAGTCACAGGAGAAAAGACAAAGAAATTTTATCTTAGATGCATGGGGGCTTCAGAGAAAAGCAGAGGAAAATCCAAAGAAGTCATTAGACAGAGGGAGTTTTTAACAAAGGGCAACAAAATTTGGAGAAGTGACTAGACAAAGGGAAAGAAGGTTTGGGCTTCTCAGGGCAATGAATTGTGGGAGGGTAAATATATAAGGGAACCAAATGGGTTATGTGTTCACCAATTAAAATTTTGATACCAGTTATCTTACATAGTGTGCCTATGGGGAGAAAATCAATTGGGGAGAGAACCAGAGTCTGATCTGTGGGTTATATATATAGGTAAAACCATAAGGGTTATTTATTAACATTTGTTTCTGTAATCTAGTCTCATCCTAGTACCTTCTGTGTCTCTGCTGATAAGGGTCATTATTCTATTCCTGGTTCAAGAAATGGGGTACCTTCACAAGGGAAAGTTATGCCCCATTTTTAAGCTGATGGAGGAAGAGCAGAGACCTCTTCTTGTACCTGGTTTTTCCCAGTTGTCTTCAGTTCAAAATAATCTTTTTACCAAAGTTGTATTTTGGGAGGTGGCATATTCTGATCCCCTTTACAACCAGCAAATAATTTTGGACTACTTTTTGTATGCCAGGCACTAGAGTTCATAGTGCTTTTTGGTTAGAGAGACAAAAGATAATAAACAGAAAATATATGTTGTATTGAAAAAATGAAAAATGAAAGAAGTTAAAGGGATTAAGAGTGATAAAAGGGGAACACTACTGGGGGGGTGGTATTGAGAATTGAACCCAGGGGTGTTCTACCACTGAGTTACATGCCTAGTCTTTTAATTTTATTTTGAGACAGGGTCTCTCTGAGTTGCTGAGGGTCTTGCTAAATTGCAAGGCTGGTCTCAAACTTTTGATCCTCCTGCCTCAGCCTCCTGAGCCACTGGGATTACAGGTGTGCATCACCACACTTGGCTGCTATAGAAAGTTATGAACCTGAAGTAACAAAACAATTTTGATCTGGTAAACTAATAAACTGACTAGAAGCCATATTACTTAGTGACAAAGCTGGAAATTGAAACTAGAATTCCTCTTTAAAAAAAAAAAAGCATGCTGAACTCTAAAACAGATCTGCGGTCATCCTTAAAAGAAAAGAAAACAACGGAAAGTTTCCTCTGAATTTCCAGTGCTTGGTAGATTCTTCTCAGTATGTAGGACTAGAACAGTCAGTATAGAACAGAATTTGATAAATTGGAAAAATTCTGCTGGTTCAGGTATCACTTCCCAAGTGGGAAAGGATATTATTTTCAACTTGACACAAGTTTCATCAAATCCTCAAATCCTTGGTCACCTGATCCAACCAAAGACCCAGCCAAGGTCTTCATTTTTTCCAGGATAAAGTTGTCACCATGGAAGTTTCCCATAAACACTGTAAAATGAAGTGGCCAGTTTCCTTATGAAGGGAAAAAAGAGCATCACTTACACAGGAAGATGAAATTAATTGGATCTATACTTCATTCCAGACCTCTAAGTCATTGCTGATAAAGGAGTCTTTAATCTCCAACATAGGACAAGTCTGTATCACAAGCATAATTGAAGTCTATTCACCAAAACTCACTCTTTGAAAAATGTACCCTTCATAACCTTACCAGCATTCGGGGGAATAATTTCTTGCCACCTGCATTATCAGCTCAATCCCTTTTATTAGGAAATCTGTCAAAAATAAAGTCTAGTAAGATGGTTATGATTTTAATTTCTCTGGCAATTGAAACAGGAGAACAAATGGTTTGATTGCAGTCAGAAGGGTTTGCTAGATATCATTTCAGCTTCTGCCTCTCAATTTCTTAAGCAAATTAATAAAACTTGATTTAAAAAAAGCTAAGGTCTCAATATTGCTTTTGTAACACCAAGGTAGTCCTTCCAATAATGAGCCTGTTCTGAAAGAATGGCTCTTTCCTAATTGTATGAAAAATGTATGAAAGCCAAATAACCTTGTTCTCAAAAAGACATACTAACTCACAGGTCAACATTTAAATATATTTAGGTGTGCTCATGTAAAATGTATGCTATACATATTACAGGGTATATGGATATGTGCACCAAATGGGTCCCCAGAGTTCAGTATGTTTGTGAATTATCCCTGATAACAACAAACAGGAGGAAAAAACATCTGGAGTGCTCAAGGGCATGACAACAGATATGAAAACTACAGCGGTACAAAGGACATTGTACTACATGAAAAAAGCGTCATGCCTGTGTGGCTGAATATCACTCACAGAGAGGGGCAATTTTTTTTTCCTCATGAATTTTATTTTCTCATAGCTTCTGATAAGGAAAAATGTAAGATGATTGGAGAAAGAGGGTGGGTGTATGTCCCATAAATATTGTGGGCCTTACATGCATGCTGATGCACACATAACACACAGACTCAGTGAGATTTTTGGAAGGCAGTAGAATTTGTGCTGGCATTGTTTTCTGACTCCCTGCTTCCTGGCACGCTTTGTTCTCTGGCAACAAATTCATTCAGTCAAAAGGCAAGTTTTTACAGATGCCCTCTGTAAGATACTTAATGGAACTCATTTCATTGTAAAAGAGAAAAGGAAAAGAAATTGTGTGATGGGGAAGTCAAAAAGAATGAGGGGGTGTAATCCCATTAGCCCTGAAGGCTGAGGCAGGTGGATTGTGAGTTCAAAGCCAACCTCAACAATGGTGAGGTGCTAAGCAACTCAGTGAGACCCTGTCTCTAAATAAAATACAAAATAGGGCTGGGGATGTGGCTCAGTGGTTGAGTGCCCCCAAGTTCAATCCCTGGTACAAAAAAAAAAAAAAAAAAAAGAATGAGGGGTGGGAGGAATAGCTACTTGGAAACACATGGATCCCATGATTCTCTTAGTCATATCTGTGTCAATGATACTTTCTCTGGGTACATCAGGTTCGCTTGAGTGTCAAGATATCAAACATTTGATTCCATTTATTAATATAATCAACATGCATTTCTAGACCTATAAAGAATGTTCATCAATACTAGAGTTTTATGATTATAAGGCTTTAAAAATTAACTTCTTCCACACATTCCTATTCTACTTAATTGATTTGTTAAAGGTTTCTCTCTTTCATTCAAGTTTGGTGTGGATTGATTTTCAGTACTTAATCCTACTTTTTCTGAACTCTTCTTACCCATTTTCCTTCATCTGTCTCCTGAAAGGCTAATGCAAGTAATCCTCCTCCTTCCTGTCCTGTAGTTTCAAAGGATGGAGTAAGTCTGATGCACTCATTTGAATGCCACCTACATCTATGCCATCCCCACAAGTTTTCTTACCATATTTTATGCTGATTTTGATGGCTGAAATTGCAATCCCAGAGCTCCTTGTGGCCTCCCAGAGCTGATTATGCATGGAAACACATCAGCCTTTCTAGCATTTTATTTACTCTAAATATGCTGCTTTGTTGTTGATTGTAAGAATCAGATGCAAGAAATACCTTCCATGCCATTTTTTCTAATAACTACATTTGTTTTATTTAACTCATTGAATTATGTTTATCCATTGCAGAAAATAAATCTGGTAGATCAGCTTTGAGTAACCAAATCTTTGATCAATCTTCCAAATAACCTTGTAAGTGACATTCGACGAAACAGTGGTAACTAAGAAAATTTATCAGAGTGTTTTCAATACATGATTGCCATTAGCTTCCTTATGTTCTCTAACTGGTAAATATTGCATCCTGGAATGACCTTTATTGCTTTGAAACTGGTACTCCTACACCTCTACCTCAACTATCTGTGCTGAATAAAACAATCCTTCTAACCCTTATCTACATACACAAAGCAAAGAAATCATCCCTGAAATGTCAAACTGACCTCAAATTGCTTAAGTCTATTTTGGACGGTGGGATAGGGAATGCTAGGAAAGTTATGCTAGGTGAAGTATAACCTTTTTTTTTTTGGAGGGGGTAGGTACCAGGGAGTGAACTCAGGGATGCTTAACCAGTGAGTCACATCCGCAGTTCTTTTTATATTTTACTTTGAGACAGGGTCTTGCTAAATTGCTGAGGTGCTAAGAGTCAGCCAAGTATATGATGCATGGCATTTTTGGTTGAAAGGTGATGCCAGCTAGCCATTGAGATGACATGATTATGTTAAGATTTGCATTCATATGGATATTGGACTCCTGCTGTTCACCTCCGCCTGCTACAGGACTCCTGGAGAGTTCCCATTGGTTGGGGAAGTACAGTAGGAGGGAGTTCCGGGGGAGGAACTTCCTCTGGGGGTGCCAGGAGAACGCCTTGGGTGGATGTGGATTGGCGATCTTCCGGGGGCGTACAGAACATTGGCGGCAGTTTCAAAAAATAAAGTTTGTTCCTGCTTGAGTGGCTCGTGATTTTGTGCCTAGCCAGACTGCGGCACTGAGGCTAGCCTTGAACTTGTAATCCTCCAGCCTCAGCCTCCAGAGCTGCTGGGATTACAGGCATGCACCATCATGCTGGGCAATACTGTAACTTTTTTAAACAAGTTGTGTATAAGCAAGAAAATGAAGAAGAGGAAAGAAGGCAGGCTGGGAAGATGAGACTAAATCTGTGAAAGAATATGAGGAGAAAAGGCACACAAAGTAGTGAAGAGTAAAACAGAGTCAAGGAGTTGAATCAGGAAGAAATCAGACAATTAGAGGAGACCACAGCAAGAGGAAGTAGACATGGAGAATGATTATATTTTCAGTCAATACTTCTTTCTTATTACTTGGATTACATGGAATAATTATCTCTCATTTACTGTGCATATTTGTGTTGATTTTCAGAAATATGGAACTCTGATCTACAATATTTTGAACTCCAATAATACAAAAACCAACACAAGGTATAGCACTATGATGAAAGCAGTTTTGTCTAGGCAATTCAATCACAATATTGGCAAGAAAAGAGGTAGCTTGAGAGGGAAGATGCAATATTGGGTTTGGGGACAGAGTTTATTTGAGGTGGTGGCAGCATTTCAAAAGACAGAGATCCTGGCAGTAATAGCAAGCCAGCAATTGGGGGGATTGGTGGGAATTTGTGGCTAGCAAGTAAATAGGAGGGTTATCAGCAAAGAATAGACAGTCAAATCCCAGGGAGTTAGTGCAGACAAAAGACATATACTGAAAGGATGCATGAGACTTATGGGACTAGAATACAATGTGGAGCCATCAAAAGAGAAAGATCATTCAAATGATATTCAAATGAATGTTTCTGTTTTGTTTTATTTTTGGTACTAGTGATTGAACACAGGGCACTCAATCACTGAGCCACATCCCCAGCCCGTTTTTCTATTTTATTTAGAAACAGGTTTTCACTATGTTGCTGAGGCTGGCTTTAAACTCATGATCCTCCTGTCTCAGCCTCCAGTGCCACTGGGATTATAGATGTGCACCACCACACCTGACCCTTCAAATGGTATTCCAAACACACCACTATTCTAAATGTTGGTACTACAAAAACAGCTAAACTATTTTTTCTGTCCTGGAACTCACAGCGTAGTCCAGGAAAACAACCATTCTGGCAGTTATTTGCAATATAGATTATAATGAACATTCATGACTAGAACTAAGTGGACACAGAAAGTGAATACTCATACAGCACTTGATATGTGCATAATGATGTTCAAAGGCTTCACGTAGTACCGGGGGTGTAGTTCAGTGCTAGAGCACATGGTCAGCATGCAAAAGGCCCTGGAGTTCATCCCTAGCACCAAAACAATATAAGTAAATAAATAAGGCTTTATGCAATTATTTATTAAATCTGCACTAGTACATCATGAAGCAGATACTGTCAGCCCTCTGTATCCACAGGATTCAACCAACCAAAGATAGAAAACTTTGGGGGAAAAAAATTCCAAAAAGTTCCAAATGGCAAAACTTGAATTTGCCATGTGCTTAGTATTATGCAGAATCCATGTAAACGCTTTGATGTGCATGACTGTATTACATATTATAAGTAATCTAGAGATGATTTAAAGTATACAGCAAGATGTGTATAGGTGAAATGCAAAAGCATGCCATTTTTTATAAAAAAAAAACTCGAACATCCTCACATTTTGGAATCTGCAGTGGGTCTTTGAATAGATCTCTCGTGGATACTGAGGGACAAGTATGTAAAAATGCCTTGCTTATTTTATAGATTAGGAGATCTTGACACAGAGAACTTTAAGTAACTTGCCTAATATATCACAACCTTGAACTAGCAAAACTGGCAGGTACTCTGGTTTAAGAAAGTTTACACATACCCACCACACTTTAAAAGAACAAAATTCAGAATGTGAGGTGTTTGGCTTGGTATTGAGGAATGTGTTAGAAATTTGTCATGTATTCAAGGTTGGAGAAAGGTATTTTAGACACAGAGAAAGTGTGTTGCAGAAGCACAAAACCATGCCATGGAATAGCAAGTTCAGCTAAAGAAGCTGGTACAACCTGGCTATTAATATGTCATCCTGATTTGGAACCTAGTCCTGAAGGTCCCCTAAGAAAATGCTGCTTTCAGCTACTGTATTATTTATAGATTTATTAAATTATCAAAATTATTTCCTATTCAGTTGGGGTTTCATTGGCCTTACCTTTAATTAAATGTTATATAAAACTGGCTTCTCAATCCCAGACTTTTTATAAAATTGCATCTAAATAAAAGAAAGGTAAAAAAGCAGAGCAAATTCCAAACTTAAAAAAAATGAACAAAAACAACCCAAAGCAGCTTGGCTTATTTTGATTTATACATTAATTAATGTTACCTGTCCAAACCCAAAGATTCTTGTAGGCTCTGCCAAAACACAGCCAGAAAATTGTAGTTCTAATTCAGCACGTAGCTGGTCTGTCTGCCTTCCCTTGTAACCTTTATATACCAATTACCACTTCCCACTTTCCCTCTTGAGCCATCATTTTCCATCCTCCCTAGCTAGTCCTGTCATCTCTTCCCCTTTCCTCTTCACATTTGCTCAATTTCCTTTTGTAAAGTAGCTTTTCCAAATTCCCCAACCATTCTCAGTGACAACCAACAGCACCAGCGATGATAAGGGAAAGAACACAAAACTGGGAGGTAGCTTTCTATGATGATGTGTGACAGAGCAATTATTACATTTCATTTAGCTGACTAGTACAGAGATTTGGTTGGAGATTGGCTGTCATACCAAAGTTGAGGTTCTGAAATATTTTCTATGGTAGGGATGTTTTGCATGAATTTCTTTTTGATTTTTTTTTTCTTCCCCCTTGGAGCAGGCGGTGGAATAAAACTGTCCTGCTATATCTTGAAGCTTTTTCCTATTTTTCTGCTTCACCAGTCTTGTTTCAACAAATTGAATTAAAGATGAATTTGTTGTGTTTGTCTATGGAAAAACACTGTTTTATAGTAGCAGCAATCATCAAGAGAGGGGAAAGAAAGGACTGCGTGCATATTTATTATACTTCCAAATGACTCATATGCTAATAAAGTGAATGCCTTTGGGTCAGTTGAGAACCTTCTGCATAGATTAGAAAAGGATTAAGAGCAGCAATTAATTTAGTAACAAGGATAAGTGAAATGGGAGTTTTTCTTGAGGGAACTACTGTTTGAAAGGGTATTCAATTCATTCCCAGTTTCAAGTTTCCTTTTGTTCCTTTCACCTGTTGGCTTTTAAAAATTCAGAATCAAACAGTTTGTTCTCCTACATTCAGTTGACCTTATCCTTGTGTTATATATGTTTGAATTCAAGAAAGACCATGTTGCTATTCTCAAGAAAGTCAAAGTCTCAGGAGAGGGATATCAGGTCATATTGCAAGTATCTGCTTATTTTATTGTTAAACAGTAACAGGATATAGGATGTTTCTATGGGGCATAGGAAAGCCACTTAAAGTTTCTTGTGTAAGCCAAGCTTGACTGAGTTAGCCAAGAAAAGTGAAATGTAATGCAGTAATTAAAAGTCCATACTTTGGATATCTGGACATGGTAGCACATGCTAGTAATCCCAGCAACCTGGAAGACTGAGGCTAGAGGATCACAAGTTCCAAAGCCAACCTCAGCAACTTAGTGAGGCCCTGTTTTGAAATTAAAAAAAATATATAACTAGGGCTGGAGATGTAGCTCAGTGGTAAAGCATTTCTAGGTTCAACCCCCAGTAGCTCTCCGCAAATATGCATGCTTTGGGAAAAGACAGAGAGATGACCTTAATATATACATCCCTTTGTGAAAGCAACAAAAATACTGGAAATTGGTCAAAATTAACTTTTTCAAAATTCCGGAAATTAAATTCTCGCAACAATCCAAGAGGTATTTGTTTAAGAACAACTGCTGAATCCTGGAAACAGCAGGGTCTGAGGTATTATAACTTGACGTAGTTCCAGGCCATGAAAACTAGTAGTCTTACAAACTTAATAGCTGTGAGCACCAACAGGAGCATGCATTCACCAAAGGAGATGGCCTGGATTTGAAGCTCCTCAAAAACTCTCATCTTCGAGCCATTTATATCATTTTGACCTGTACAACAGTTCTCTGGGCAGGCGGTAGGGAGGACCCATTCATAGGGTGTTACTTTATCTGACATCCTCACTTCAGCTCATTCCATAGGACAAAGTATTTTGAGGCAGTTCTTTACCATATCCATTGCCAAAGTCTTCAGTATAACTTCAAACAAACAGAAGGCTGACCAAAATGGAAAAAGAATATCTAGGGGAAAAAAAGTGTCCTTAAAAACTTCAAAAAACTTTGGCTCATTATTGAGGATCTAGAAGTCTGTATGCATTTGAAGGGCTGTGGGTCTGCCCCTCAAAGACTTTAAAAGACCCCAATCTCTTACCTTGGGCTTGACTTGAGTACCCCTGTACAAACAGAAGGAAAGGCTAAATAAAAATTTCAAGAACATTAAAGGCGTACTTCATTATATAAATAGATGTCTTCAGAAATTAATGAAAGATCGATTGGTTCAAGGCATTTTAAGATCCATGTTCAATGGCTAGCCAATCACTTTTGGTCACTAAACAAACAGAATTCAGGGCCTGGAAAAGATATGAAATGCAGAAATCACCAAATTAGTCCATAAAAAGTACTAAACAAACAACATCAAGAACAGCAACAATAAATCCTAGAAAGGGAAACTCTGATTTCCAGAGCTGCCACATTATGTTATTTTAAATATCCAGTTTTCAATAACAAAAGATACTGCAAAATGTACATAGAAACAGGAAAGTGTGGTCCTTTCCTGGGGAGTGGTGGGTGGTGAGCAGTCAATACAAACTCTTCCTGAGATAGTCTTGATATTTGATTTACTAGAAAGAACTTTAAATCCACCATTACATATATGTTGAAAGAGCTAAAGAAACCATGTCTGAAGAACTAAAGGAAAGTATGACCCCAATGCCTCACCAAATACCAATAAATTCAGATAAATTATATTTAAAAAATAACAAAATTGAAATTCATTTAAAAAAAATAGTTGTAGATGGACGTGACACTTTATTTTATTTATTTATATGGTGCTGAGAATAGAACCCAGTGCCCCATGCATGCAAGGCCAGCACTCTACCAATGAGCCACAACCCCAGCCTGGAATTGAAATTTCAATAATTAAAATTTTTTTAAAAATTCACCAGATTGGCTTAAGAACAGATTTGGCTGGTAGGAAAAAGAATCAGCCAGCACACCTGAAGACAGGGAATAAAAATGATCCAGCTGGGTACAGTGGCGCATGCCTGTTATCCCAGCATCTCAGGAGGCTATTTATGCTATTGTATTTTAAGTCAGTGAGTTCAAAGCCACCCTCAGCAAAGAGTGAGCTTCTAAGCAACTCAGTGAGACCCTGCCTCTAAATAAAATACAAAATAGGGCTGGGGATGTGGCTCAGTGGTTCAGTACCCCTGAGTTCAATCCCCTGTATTCCCCTCTAAAAAATAAATAAATAAAATTAATTTATATTAAAAAGAATGATCCAGTCTAAGGAACAAAATAAAAAAATGACAATAGATATATGAACAATGTCTCAGGGATCTATGGGGTACCACCAGGCATAAATACGTACCACTGAGGTCTCAGTAGGAAAGATGCAGCAGAAAGGGCCCAAAAGAATATTTGAGGGAATAATGGCTATAAGTTTCCCAAATTTGATAAAAAACAATCTATGCATCCAATTCCAAGTAGAACGAACTCAAAGAGAACCATACATATAAACATTGTAGTCAGACTCTTGAAAGACAAATTCAAAAAGAGAATTATGAAAAAAGTAAGAGAATAGCAACTCATCATGCACAAGGGATCGTCGGTAAAAGATTTTATTTCTCATCAGTATTCATGAAGACAGAAGGCAGTGGCAGCCAGACATATTCAGAGTGCTGGAAAAAAAAAATTATCAACCGAAAAGTCTATACCCAGCAAAATTGTTCTTTAAAACAAAAGAAATGAAAATACTCCTAGATAAGTAAAAACTATGAAAATCCATTGCCCTAAGAGAAATCCACATGAGGAAATAAAGACTACTGGTAAGACTAATTACATCACTAAATATAAAGCAATATAAATGTATTTTGTCTTTTCTTCTCTCTTACCTGACTTAAAATACAATAGCATAAAGCAATAATAAAAAATTGATGGGCTTATATAACACAAAGGAGACAGTAATGGAAATATGATGGAGAAAAATTATATTCTACTTCAAATAAGTTGGTATTAATCAGAACCATATTATTTTAAGTTAAGACCTTAATTGTAATTCCAAGCAGAACCATTCTATCACGAAATCATCCAAAATATATAGGAAAAAAAGGAAATTTAGATCATACACTAAAAAACAAACAAACAAAAAAGCTAATGAAAAATAACACAGTAATGGAATAATACAGCAAACAACAACAACAAAGTAAGATCTAGAAAACAAATAGCAAAATGCCAGACCTAAATCCTTTCAACATCAATGGATTAAATTTCTGACCAAAATCAGAGATTGACAGAATGGATTTAAAAAAATAAATACACATGATTCAACTATTTATAATCTGTAGGAGACATACTGTCAAACATATAAACAGGCTGAAAGTAAAAGGATAGAGAAACATATGCCAGGCTAACAGTAGCTGAAATGGTAAAACTAAAATCAAGAACTTCTAATTTTCTTTAATATCACACATAAAAGCTCCAATGAAAATTTTCTCTTTTAAAAAATATTCTTGTTGATGTTGATTTCTACCTTAGTTGGATTATGTTCAGAAAATATGGTGTGATAAAATTCTTTAAAATTTGTTAAAGACTGCCAGGTGGGGTGGCACATTCCTGTAATCCCAGCTACTCAGGAGGCTGAGGCAGGAAGATCCCAAATTCAAGGCCAGATTTGGCAACTTGGCAAAACTTTGTCTCAAAATTTAAAAAATAAATAAATAAATAAAGGGTGGAAATATAGCAAAATGGTAAACAACCCTGACTCCAATTCCTAGTACCAAAAAATAATAGTAATAAATTGCTCAAGACTGATTTTGTGAATTAATACATGGTCAGTAATTTTTAAATTGTCTATGTACTTGAAAAAAATATGTGCAGCCTGAAGCAGGAAGGATTGGGTGGGAGAAAGGCTATTTTCACAGCTATTCTTTAAAATCAAAGGAAAGAATGTGGATTTGAGGTACCTATGAATAATCAGATGGAAATAACCAGAAGGCAAGGATTCATATTGAACTGGAGTGGTCTGGACAGGGATAGAGGTTTGAAAGTTGTTAGAAAAGGCCAGATAATTAATGAACAGAGTGGGAGAGATGTTAATGAGAGTGCTGGCTTGAAGGTCAACAGTGTCATATCATAGGGGGTCCAGTAAATTTGCCTCATTCATCCATTAGATAAGCCTTATATTGAGCATGTATTACTTGTCAGGAATTATGCTCATTCTAGAGCACAGAAGAGTATAGCCTGTCACACATTCTTACTTTGGGCAGAATGTGTACTTCATGTCCCTGCATCTGGAAGCAGTGAGACTCCAGGTCACGTACAGGATGCGGAATGGAAACAGATGATCTGCATTAAAGTTTTAAAGGTTCTGATTTGTTGAGGCTGTTACAAATGTAAAACATAGACATTAAACTTAGGTAAGACAGCCCAGTACAAAAGCAGACTCTCATATTCCATTCTACAAGCATGAAGCTCTGCTTGCAAATAGTAAAGGCCACTAAACCTTTTCAAATCAGGCACCCTAAGATTGTTGCATTCATCTAAAGTATAGCATTGACTTGGAAGAGTTAGAAACTTGAATTGATTAATTATCCAAAGGGTGCCTAGACCATGGAACTACATTATAATATTCTTATAATATTCACAAACATATCCTCAGCTGTCACAAGGATCAGAGGACTTGGATTAACTTGCAGGGCTTTTTTTTTTTCTGGTAGGAAAACGTATTTGGGCAACATGAGATTGTTTGAAAATGAAATGATTTTAAATATCCTACCATAAAATTAGGATATTCAGACCTCTGAGATAATTATTAAAGAGCCTATGGCCTGTATTCTAGTACTAGGCCAATTTAGATTTGTTGTGATCACAAATAAGTTTTCATAGTCGACTCAGGGTAGGACAATGACATTCAGTGGAACCTTGTCTTTTTTTTTTTTTTTTTGGTTCTGGGGTTTGAACCCAAGGGTGCTTAATCACTAAGCCATATCCCCAATCCTTTTTATATTTTATTTTGAGATAGGGTCTCACCAAGTCGCTTAGGGCCTCCATGTCCCTCCCAGCTAATGGAACCCTGTTAGTGGTAATTATTGATTGATTTGGGCAGGCACCATGCTAAAATTGAAAGGAAAAACAAAACCTTCTCAATAAGCTTATGGTATAAAAGGGAAATTCAACAATTGGAGTAGTTATCTATTTAACAACTTGATATCTAATTAACAATTCTATTAAATTCCCTTTTCAAATGTATAAATTTCTTGTTTTGTTTGTTTTGTTTTGTTTTTTGTACTGGACATTGAATGCAGGGGTGCTTTACCATTGAGCTACATCTCCAGTCCTTTTATTTTTTTAAATTTTGAGACAGGGTCTTGCTAAATTGCTCAGGTTAGTCTAAAACTTGCAGTCCTCCTGCTTCAACCTCCAGAGTAAATGGAATTACACAAGAATACACCACTGCACCCTACTCAAATATATGGATTTCTTTAATAAGAAGATTGATATTTTAAGCATATTAAAATATCAATAATTTTTTAATAATTTGTAATATTTACAGGCATATTACACATGCCTGTAATCCCAGTGGCTTGAGAGGCTGAAGCAGGAGGATCTTGAGTTCAAAGCCAACCTCAGCAACTTAGTGAGGCCCTAAGCAACTCAATGAGACCCTATCTCTAAATAAAATACAAAATAGTGCTGGGGATGTGTCTCGGTGGTTAAGTGCCCCTGACTTCAATCCCTGGTACCCCACTGTAAAAGATTGATATTTTAAAAAGAAGAAACTCAATATTTATGTTATATCAAATATATATACTAATATGTAACAAGAAATGCTACCATTATGTACAACTATAATGCACCAATAAAAAATATGAAGAAAAAAAAGACAGGTCTGATTAGGTATTTTATGCTTCAGATACTCTGTTGGGTATTTTGCGTTATTTTGTTTTATTTGATTTTTTCTCTTCTGTAATGATATCACTGTTATCAAACTCTGTTATTCCATTATAAAGTGAACTAGTAAATAATAAATGATATTTATTTGTTATTAATAATTCCCAAATTACATATCACATGGTCATAAAATAAAGATTCCTAAATAATGATCTATAATTACATTATAGAAAATGTATATTTATCATTATGGGAATTTTCTGAGCACAAAAACTATTGTTAATATTTTGCAGAATTGTATACATTTTTCAACATTGTAAAATAGAATGCATAAATTATTAGCTAACATATCACTTATTTCAGATGTCAAAAAGAAAATCAATGATCTTAGCATCAGAAAATACAAAATATCAAACCATTAAAGAATAAAATTATTTATAAAAAATCCATTTTTGAAGAAAATAAATGCAAAAAAAGTTCAGGAATTTCCAGTCTCAGGAGACTATAGCAGATAAATCACAAATGAATTAGTTTAGGGATTAGCCTCATTTCCATGTCAAGGATAAATGAATATTTTTAAACTATAAATTATTAAACCAAATCTACTTTCTGCCAATTCAGATAGTTGAGCATATAATTTTAATATTAAACAATAGATAGTCTTACTAAAAGACATTATGGTTCAAATTTTAGGAAACTTTTTCTACATGAATTCTTCCCAATGACAAAAAGTTTGCTTGATCTTAGTTGTCACTTTTTATCTTAAACAATTCTATACTTTTTCACACTTCCAAACTCTTTGGAAATAGAAAAATATCAATAAAAAAACATAAAGATTGGCAGCATAGGTCTCAAATGCATACTAATCTCAATGAAGGTGAAAAGCACATTAAATTAGTCTTAAATACTCAAAATTTAAATCCAATGTGAAAAATAGCCATCATGTTATAGAGCATTAAAAAATATGAAAAATATTATCATGCTCTTGTTGAATTCATAATAAAAAATTCTTCTTTCAACAAAATGATAGTTAGCCCTCAGACTAAGATTATTCAGGAAATCTTATAAGCATAATGATGGCAATTTTATTCATTTGGCAGAAGCAATCACATTTGATAACATTGTAAGTACAAAACATTTATTCAGAATCCAATGACACCAAATACTTTCCAAGATTTTAGAGGATGACTGGTATGACTCTGCACCATTTACAGCCAGAGGAATGAGAAACTGTGCTCCATTTGTGTACAGTGTGTCAAAATGTATTCTACTGTTATGTACAACTAATTAGAACAAATTATAAACTAAAAAACTACCATTAGCCCTCATAATTCAACTCAGACTGAAGCTTCCCTGGAGCTTCCTCATTTTGTCTTGATTGCCTTCCTATGAACCATCCTGTTAATGTGGCACATCATTATCTACATCCTTATATGATTTTCTAATAGACTATAAAGAGGCTTATTTCAAGACCTTCTGTATCCTTATTCTATCGGAGTGGCATATACCACAGTGTGTGATAAAAATCTGCTAAATGAATAAAAATGTAATGTCATTTGGAAAAAAAGATAAACCAAATAAATAAATGTATAATGAATATGATAAAGTAACTTTAAATTGGGTGAGAAATCATAAATATCACCTGATCATTTTAGTATAACAAAAGGACAGGGGGTAAGAAAATGACATAAAGTGAAATACAAACAGAATAAATGAACCTAACTATTTCAAGTAAATAAAAGTATCATACTATAGAGGTATGTTACTTTGGAACATAATATTTTGACCATGTGCCCTCTGAACAATGATAATTTGAACTATAAGCAGTGGATATTTCATTTGGCAAATTTGTTTTCCACATAGATTTAACAATTTGACAACTACAATTATTGTAAAGCTGATCAAATAATTAGATATGTTTGGAAAAATTAGAGCCAAATTTTCCTCTCCTGATGAATAGAGGTAAAAATATGGAAAGGAGCCAGGTATTATGGTACATGTCTATTCCAAAAATTAATTAAAAATATATGAGAAGGGGCTGGGGTTGTGGCTCAGCAGTAGAGCGCTCGCCTAGCATGTGTGAGGCCCTGGGTTCCATCCTCAGCACCACATAAAAATAAATAAATAAAGGTATTATATATATATATATATATATATATATATATATATATATATATATATACCCTGTGCTGTTGTAGTTTAGTGGATGAAAGCATCAGTATTAAATTCAGATTTTATATATGTGTAGGTGCAAGCGCGTGAGCGCACGCACGACACACACACACACACACACACACACACACACCTAGAAGCAACGATGCATTAATAGCAATAAATGAGCACATCTTTCACCCAGACCCTGGTTTCTAAATACAGTTTTTCACTAGGAACCAGGTGCCTTAGAGAGTTTGGGAGCATGGAAAGTACAAAACAAACCTGAACAAACGTGTACCTGAAAACAAGGAAATGCTCAAATAATAACAAAGGCATGTTTAAAGGACACAGAAATCAGCTTGAAGGAACTAACATGGACCAAATCTGGGATGATTTGATAATTACAGTAAATAATGCAGTAACAGAATAACCAATAGAATAAAATAAGAAACCATAACATATAATGAAATAAATAAATGAATAAATAGGAGAGGAAGGAATACTCATCTTTAGAATCCCCAACTTATAGGGAATGATCAAATTTTAAAACTACCATTTGGTGACTATCAGTAATAATTGCTTCAGAAAAAAAAAATCTTCAATGGACAGCAAAGTTGTGAATGATGGGAAATCAGGTATTTAATTAGTCTCAAAGTATCTACCCACAAGGTACCTATTAATTACAAAGGGAATACTAGTAAACTTATACTAGGGAACCTGGAAGATACCCCTTTAACCAATGATCAAAGTTAACATCCCCAGGATTGGGACAAATTGCCATCATGGGCTTAGTGATATGCTGTGATGAGAATTCATAATAAGTCTGTGATATTCTGTCAAAAATGTATAAATTGGACCTAATCAAAAGGAAATATCAGGCAAACCTAAACTGAGGGACTTTTGACAAAACAACTGGCCTATAATGTTCAAAAACATCGAGGTTATGAAAGAAAGAGAGACTAGGAAAATGTCTTAAATTAAAGGAAAGTAAAGTGCTATGAATATGAAAAACAACGTGTGATCCCAGGAATGGATCCTGGACCTGATTTTTCTTTTCCTTCATATGAAAGGCATTAGAGTAATCATTGGCAAAATCCAATAGGACTGAAAATTGCATATTCTTTTTGTTTTTAAGATTCTGATTTTGATATGTGTCCTATTTATCTAATTTAATATTCATGGTTTGTTTGTTGTTTGCTTTGGTACTGGGGACTGAAACCAGTGCTCTTTACCACTGAGGCACATCCCCAGTCCTTTTTATTTGTTTATTTTAAGTCAGGTTCTCCCTAAGTCACTCAGGGCTTCACTAAGATGCTAAGGCTAGCCTTGAACTTGCGATCCTCCTGTCTCAGCCTCCTGAGCTGCTGGGATTAAGGTGTGTACCACTATGCCTTGCGAAATACCCATGTTTTAAGAAAATAATGATTGGTATATTTAGAGATAGAGGTCAATTCTATCTATAACCTTCTCTCAAGTAGTTCTAGAAAAATCTGTGTGTGTGTGTGTGTGTTATACAAAAAGGGAATGAGCATGTAAATGTAGTGAGGTAAAATTTTAATATTGGGGGACTTCAATGAAAGGTACATAGCATTTATGTGTAAATTTTTTGTATTCTTTCTGTATGTCTTGATTTCAAAACAAGAATTTAAAGAAAAAATTTAAAATATAATTTTAACTAATCTCTCAGTTTTTAAATACAATTCCTAATGTGATCCAGTTAAAGCAAATAATTTATTACATCTTTGGGATTCTAAAATGCAAATATTTTTATATAAAGAGTATATGTGGATATGAGGTGGGCACAGTGGTGCATACCTGTAATCCTTGTGACTCAAGAGGCTGAGGCAAGAGGATCGCAAATTTGAGGCCAGTCTCAGCAACTTAGTAAGACCCTGTCTCAAAAGCAAAAACAAAAAAGTTTTTAAAAATGGCTAGGATGTAGCTCAATGTTAAAGTACATCAGGGTTAAATCCCCAGTACCAATAAAAACCAAAACCCAATTAAATAAACAAAAAGTCATAAGTGAAGGATAGTACATGTTTTTAGTATTCTGCTTTCAAGAACTAAATCATAACCAGAAGAACAACAAAAAATCAAGAAGCCAGGGATACTCTAATGCCATAAATATTTGTCAGAAGCATATAAATTTTAGTAGGTTCTTAAAAATCTAGAAATCTCGAGGGTAGGGATCCAGCTATAAAATAGCAGGGACTACTGCTATTTTGGTCATAAACACCATCTTGCCCCCTAGGTGACCCTGTCATACATCCTAATTCCTATAAGACAACTAAAATCAGTAAGATAGTTAGCAGAGCACAGTGTTGAAGCCACTGATGCCTGTATTGTTTTTATAACTGGCATTGAACATGGGGTATAGGGATCTATTTTTCTGCCGACCAAGACACATTTCTCTGTGTAAGCCCTCAGTGAATTTCACTTTGTGCAATCCTGGATCTTCGCCTTTAGCAGCCAGTTCTTATACACTGGGACCAAGTTTTGCTGAAAAATTGCATATTATATTTCTGTTTTTCTATGTTTTCCTTAAATTTGTTACTGAATGCTATTGCAAATATCTTTTGTCATCACCAGGGATTATTTTATTTATATCACTTAAGAACTGAATAAGTAGTTATTTTGCCTTCATTAAAATATTGGAGTATATTAAAAATACATTTACCAAATTCAAAACCATCTAAACATGCAACAAAAATCTAACCTAATCTATCTATCTAAATAGATAGATATATACATATAGATATATACATATATATCTATATATATAGAGAGAGAGAAGGTGAGAGCAAGCTTGGGATCAAACTAGGGCCTCATGCTTGCTAGGCACATGCTCTACCACTGAGCTACACCCCTAGCGCCAACTTTTAGGTATTCTTTTTTAAAAACATCTAATTAATTAATTTATTTATTTTTATGTGGTTCTAAGGATCGAACCCAGTGCCTCACACATGCAAAGCAAGTGCTATAGTCCCAGCTCCTAGATATTTTTTATATTAACAAATATATATATTCAAGAATGGAATTCAATTGTTTACTTCTAAAATATTAGCTCTAGGGCTGGGGTATAGCTTTAGTGGTAGAGTAGTTGCCTAGCTTGCACAAAGCCCCAGGATCAATCCCCAATACCATAAAACATACATAAATAAATAAATAAATAAATAAATAAATAAATAAACAAACAAACAAACTATTAGCCTTTTCTCGGTACTAATTCTTTTTTTTTTTTTTTTGGTACTGGGGATTAAACTCAGGGGCACTCATCACTGAGCCACATCCTCAGCCCTATTTTTGTATTTTATTTAGAGGCAGGGTCTCACTGAGTTGCTTAGTGCCTCGCAGTTGCTAAGCCTGGCTCTGAACCCTAATGACTGCATATGGACTAATCACATCTACAACAACCCTATTTCTAAATAAGGTTACCTACTGAGATACAGAGGACTTTGACAATGAATTTGGGGTGATATGAGGAATGCAATGCAACTCATAGAGCCATAAATTGCTTCTGACTCAAAAATAGTGTCATTTCCTGCATCAGCTCAGCATGATTGACACAAAAGCTTTTTTCTCATTGTAGGAGTTTTCTTATTATTAACTAGAAATCTGGAAGAAGCATAATAAATACTGATGTTCCCAGTTCAGGTTATGTTATGCTTTCTCCGTTGGGTGTTCTAATAAGATGTTCTCTATGACTTATTCCTTTCAGGCTGAACAGATTATACGAATGGCTTGCTTTTAAATTGGATGTGGACTTTTGTGACTGCAGAAAAAGTCATTGAAAGGGAATATTTTATAGGATATTATTAAGTTATCATCAAAAAATAACTTTTTATAGAGAAACATCATCTCGTACCTAGAATAAACTTCATATTTTGCTACCTGTTTCACTGTGTATATTCAGAAAACTTTGCATGAAGATACTGCATAGACATCATATCTCTTGGCATTGCAGTTTATGCAAACATCTACCATCTTTTCTCACCACTCTTAAATAAATGGTTCTAGTAAAAGAAAAAATGGTTTTTAGTTTTTAGCAGACAAATAAGAATGTTCTAGAATATATTGTTTTAAAGGAAATTAGACACTGTGGCACAGATGGCCAGCTATCCACCAAAGATTCTTGCCCCTTATCCAGATGGTAGATTTATGGCTGCATAATCTACCCAGTCAAAGACTACATAGGGTTAAAGCAATTGTTATTTCTGTTCATAGTCCATGGTCCATAAAAACTTCTTGTGTAATAGTAGACTTTCTCTTAGTGCATTTTTCATCTGATGTTGAATTCCAGGGTAATATTAGAAACTTCAAGTTGAAGATGAGACAGCCTCTAACATCATGGTTGTAAACTAACTACATGGGCATACTTTCCCACAATTACCAACTGAACTTTTTGGAGTGAGAAATATGTTTCTAGTATAATCCACAGAGGATTTTAGTTTAATCTTCTGTCACTACACTAGCATTTACCTTCACTAATGCAGACACAAACACACACACACACACACACACACAATTTATCATTTTTATTACTCTTCAATGGTTATATCTTATCTGGCATAAAATTCCTGGATTAACATGGTATACTTTGCCTTTAAAAGTACCTCCTATACAGCAGTGGTGTCACTTGCCTGTAATTCCAACTCTTAGGAGGCTGAGGCAAGAGGATCACAATTTCAAAGTCAGCCTCAGCAATTTAGTGAGGCCCTAAGCAATTTACAGAAACTCTGTCTCAAAATAAAATATAAAGGGCTGGGGATGGGGCTGAGTGGTAAAGAACCCCTGGGTTCAATCCCTGGTACCAACCAAACAAACAAACAACCTACCAAATTTACAAAGACCTTTTTTTTTTTTTTCCTATTTGCGGGGAGGCAGTGTTTTTTGAGACTATATCATACTATGTTCAGCCCATGCTGATCTCAGACTCACAGTCCTCCTACCTCAGCCTCCTGGATAGCTGAGATTACAGGTATATACCACTGCATGTGGCTGTTTCCCCACATGTTTTTAATAAATGCTAATCTTTCTATAAACCATACAGTGAGATCAATGAAGCTATTGATGTTATAATTGAATTCCAAAGCCTGAGTTTGCTATTTTCAAGTTGCCTTATGTTGAGGTGTGAAAGATGAGTGAGGAAGTTTTGTGGACCATTTGTGCTGCTCTAACATAATACCAAAGACTAGATAAGTTATAAAGAACAGAGATTTATATTTGAGGCTAGTATATTCAAAGTAAAGATGTCTACATCTACTGAATTCCTTCTTGCTAGGTCAGCCCTTGGTGAAACAGGCAAAAGAGTATGGGGGGGAGACCCTCATGAATTAATAACCTCTTAAAAGTTCTACCTTTCAGGGCTGGGTATATAGCTCAATTTGTAGAGTGCTTGCCTTGCATGCATAAGGCCCTGGATTTAATCCCCAGTACTCCCCCATACACACACACACACACACACACACACACACACAGAGTTCTACCTTTTAGAATTTTGCATTGAGGATTATATTTGTAACACATGAACTTTGTGGGACACATTCAAACCATATCAGAATGTGAGACATAAAGATTAACCTCTTTTTGTTGGATGTGATGGCCCATGCCTATAATCCTGGCAGCTCCAGAGGCTGAGGCTGGAGGATCACAAGTTTGAGGCCAATCTTAGCAAATTAGCAAGGCTCTAAGCAAGTCTCAAAATTTAAAAAACCTAAAAAGGACTGGGGATGTAACTAGTGATAAGCACTACTGGGTTCAATCCCTAGTACCAACAAAAAAGAAAAAAAAATATTTTCTTCTCAAGGACAGGATCAATATCTTATTCAAATTTGTAGGTTTAGTACATGGTACTCAATAGGGTTCTGGACTGAATGAGTCCTCAAAAGGATTTATAAGATCAATGTGGCAATATGAGATAATTCTAGACACTTTATTTGACCATGGAGAACTGATCAAAATATGATACTTAAAACTCTATTAACTTAGAGAAGAAAGCTAGGGGTTGCTATGATTCAATATTAACATCTTGCTTCATTTGTTGTCTTCTGACCTAAGGTTAGCTTAGAATAATTTTGTAACAAAAATATTCTTTAGTTTTAAAGTCTAATTTATTCTTTGCTTGAATTTACTGCTATCAATATGTCATTATCCTAAATTGACCTAAATCTCATCCTGCAGAACATGCAATGTACTTTCCAATAGCCAAGATTGCTTTGTATTGTTCTTTCTGCCTGAATATGTCCCTATTTTCATTGTATCTAAATCCTGCCTTTACTTCAGAGACTAGCTCAAATTCCATCAATTTCTCCAAATTATTCAGACCCAAATAATCTTTTTCTTCTCCGTGTTCCTCTGACTTGGTATTTCTTGTATCATCCTATGAATTCTAAATCACAAACTATTTTGCTTCTTTATAAGTAGGCATATTGTTTCTCCAGTTACACTCAAAATTTTTTCAGTGGACCCTGTGATGTTAGAAAATTTTGAATTGCTGGCACCTAACAGAGCACTGTTGCCTTATACATAGTATCAAATGTTTAAAAAGAAATAAACATGAGGTAGTGGAAAAATATACTCTAACTTGTTTTGGAGAGGGTAAAAATGGCTTCCCTCTACCTTCCTAGATTCTTTGGCTAAGCTACAATTGATGTAAATTGATATAAGACAGATTAACAGGAGAAAAAAAACATATTTAATTACATATGTATGCACAAGAATCCCACAAAATCTGAGACTTGAAAAAGGGCCACATGATTGAAGCTTATATAACATCTTGAGCTATAGAAAGAAATAGGGGCTTGAGGCTCCTGCAGGGAGAGGGTGCAGGCAAGTTATGGGGGTGAGCCATATATATGTATGGTAAATAAAGGTTGCCTTATTATACAGACCAAAAGTCTGAAGTTAAAAAAAGGTTGTCTAAGAGTACCCTCTTTATGATACAAATAGTTTACTAATGTAGATTTCCTTTATAGGCATACATTTCTTTTATAAAAGAACAGCTTTTCAGAGGTACTCCTGTGCCTTGCTTCTTAGAATAACTAGCTCAAAATATGCTACAGAAATATATTTTAAGGTGGCATATTCTGGTCTCCTATAGGCATACTTTGGAGTGTTGTATCCCCAGCCACAACACTGGGAACAATAAATGTTAAGTCTGAAGACAAACTCTCGTGTTAGTTACCTTAGTAAACTTGGACAGGCCATTCAACCTTATCGGTTCTCAGTTACCTCCTCTAATTTTTAATAGAGTCCTAGACCCGAGGCCTGACTCTTGAAAATCCCAATACTTCAGATCTTGCTGTTCCAGGTGAAATGTCCAGTTAGAGTCCAGATTCTTGGCATCCAAAGAATTGAGCAAGTTACATAAAAGTGACAGACAAAGCATAGAAAATAATGGTTCAACCAGATGAAGTGGCACATGCTTGTAATCCCAGAGATTTAGGAGGCTGAGGCAGTAGGATTGCAAGTTCAAGGCCAGCCTCAGCAATTTAATGAGGCCCTAAGCAACTGAGCAAGACCCTGTCTCAGAATAAAAAAAAAAAAAAAATTAAAAGGGCTTGGGATGTAGCTCAGTGGTAAAGTGCCCCTGGGTTCAATCCTCAACCTGCCCTGGCCCTCATCTCCATAAAAAAGAAAAGAATGGTCCATAAAGTAGAACAAGTACACTCCATAAAGAACAGCAAGCCAAGAAAAAGATAGGGGCTTTGGGTCCTCATGTCAGGGGATGCTTATCTTATATATTGATTTGTTAAGTGTTCCCCTGCCCCTATGAACCTGATTGTAGACCCTGCCTCATTTTTTCCACTGGTTACTTTCTCAGCAACTTAGTGAGACCCTGTCTCAAATAAAAAATAAAAATGGCTGGGAATATGGTAAAATGCCTCTGAATTCAATTCCCAATACCAAAAAATTAAAAAAAAACAGCAATTTTTTAAAAAGGCAGAGATACCAAACTTATCCTGCTTTAGTTACCCATTGGGTATCTACACACCCAAATGGAAGAGTCAAAGCTTTTAAAAATAGCAACTTCTAATTCTCATTATATAATAATGATTAAAAGTACCTACTCATACTACTTCACAATTGATTCTGAAGATCTAATGAGGCAGAATTTGTATGAAAATGCTTTGAATAATGATAAGAAGTATGCAAAGATATTTTTTTACTTAATATAGTGTAATATAATTTAGTATGTTTCCCTGTTACTGAAAGCTTGGTCTTTGTCCCTAATGCCATTTTAATAAGGAGGACATAGTTTTGAGAAAAAGGAAAAAGAAGTTTCCATTGCTTTACTAGCAAAGAAGAAACACAGGGGACTCCTGTCCCAGAGGCTGTGGTTCTGCCCATCAGGGAGAATAGAGGGCTTTTAAAGAAGCTATTCAACGGCTGCATTCCAGGTGTGCCCAGATGGGTGTTGCAGGCATTGCAGGCCTGTTGAAATTCATTTGTTAATTTGGGAGAAGTTCCAGTGCTATCTTCCAGTGCTGGGTGTCTGCTCTAGAACCGATAACTCAAAGTAATCTTGTTCCCCACCCCCAAGTTAGAGATGGGGAGAGGGAGAAGAGGAAAAAGAAAAACATGTCCCTTTTTAAAATAAACAGGACTATATTCAAAATGTGAAATGGACCACTGTTACATCCCTACAAAGCCTGGCATTTACTAGACCCTCAATATATATTTGATAAAAGAATAAATAACTTACTAATTAGCAAATTAAAGCAATTAACTTTTTCTGTTGTTTTTAAATTTTTGTGTTTTGTGGTGTTGGGAATTGAGGCCAGGGCCTCAATGCATGCTAGATTAGCACTCTACCACTGAGCTATACTCCCAACCCCAATTAACTCTTTTCGCTAAGATCCTGAAGTTACCTTTCTGCAATAATTACCTTTTATTTAAATTTTTATTTTTATTCACTGGAGAACAAACAGCTTACCTAGATCTTCATTTCTCCTTACTGGTATGTTCCAACAGGAGGAATATTCTGGCTTTTTTGGGGGGCTCAAGACAAATCACCCAAAATATTACTTGAGGAAAACAACATATCACTCCAAACTATGTCTTTTAGGAATATTGATCTTTTGCAGCTGGTTACTTTGAGAAACTGCAAGTCACAGGAGTAGCTAGAAAACATACCTTTTAGTAAGAGAAATCTACACTTATAAAGAAAATTTACATTTGTAAAGGTATCTGTACCAGGAAGAAAGCTACTACCAAACAACTTTTAACATCTAAGAGACTTTTATCTGTATAACAGGAAAACTTTTATTCATTATACAGTTTTTTTCCCTTACCCTTCCTTAATTTATTTCCACCTTCCCTCCTGCAGAAGCCCCAATCCCCTGTTCCTTTCTGTAGCTCAGGATACTATACATAAATTTAAAATGTGTAGACTCTGGAGTCTAGATTGCAATGTTTCACATATCTGTCCTGCCAATTAGCATCTAGATGACTGTGACCAAATGCAATGAATTTTCCTCTTGGTGAGTGCAAAACCAATAAGCATAACTAGGAGATAAAGGAGTAGAGCGACATTTATTACCTACCACAAAAAAAAAAAAGAGAGAGAGAAAGAGCGAATTAACTGGAGTTAATTTGCAAAGCAAAGACAGATGAGGATGGTGGGAATAATTCTATAAAATGGGTCCACTGTGCTGACCCCCACATGCTTTCTTTTCCAAGAAATTATTTACCTGCAGTCTTGCCTGGCTTAACTGGACAGGATATGTCACAATAGTCAGCAAAGTACTTGTGTTGCAGGAGAAATGAAGGCATGAAATAATTTTAATAAGTTACCCTGAAGGGGGAGACTTCTGTGACCCTTTTCACAGACCAGATAATGAAACTCGGGGAGATAAGGATAATTCCTTCTAACCATAAAATCTGTAGGAATTTATGGTTCAAAATCCAATTAGAATCAGTCAGCATGGGCCAGGGTGACCTAGAGTTGTCATGGTAGTGGGGATTTAAAAGTCTGATGCATTCTGCTGTTGGTCAAAGGTCAAGAGGTAGACCTGTTTGAGACTCTGGAAACTTCTCTGGGACCCCCAATAAAACAGAAGGGGAGGAAAGGCACACCTTCCCCTCTCCTCTCTGAGAGGACCCACTCTCTCCCTTTTGATTGCCCCCTTTACCCTTTCCTATCCCTTCAATAAACTCACGACTGTTACTCTGAGTGACATGTATGAATTCTTTCTGACTTAATTGCAAGAATTGAGGTTTCAAGGGAAGAGGGAGCTGTGTTTGTGCCACCTCAGTTTCCTGGAAGCCCTGTAACATTGAGAAGACTCATCATCACGTGCAGAGGTGTGCACAGTCCCTGAGAAGGCTCAGTTGGAGATTAATCGAATGTTAAAAAAATAAAAAAAAAAAATGTCAGGCACATTCCAGAACATAGAATTTAGTCCTTGTAAATGTCTCCAAAAACCCGTAGCTGAGACAAAAAGAAAACCAACTTTGAAGACATGTTAACAGTCTTTTTAAAGGAGGAGCAGCTCTCCCTTCTCCACAAGTATAGAAGTCTGCCCATAGAAGTACCTGCCCTGCCTAATGGGAGCTTCACCAAGGTACTTAATCTCTGTACCTCAGCTTTCTCAATCCTGAATTTGAAAATAATATCTTCTTCATAGAGTTGTCAGAAACAGTTATTAAATTTTATATATATATATTTGTACCAGAGATTAAACCCAGGGTTTTTAACAACTGAGCTACATCACTAGCCCTTTTTATTTTTTATTTTGAGACACGGTTTCGCTAAGCTGCTTAGGGCCTCACTAAGTTTCTGAGGCTGGCTTTGAACTCATGATCCTCCTGCCTCAGCTACCCAACTGGGATTACAGAGGCCTATCATAGCACCCAGCAGTAATATATATCTTTAAAACTTTAAAATTCTGCCAGAAGGGATAGTAAATGCTCAAGAAATGACAACAATTATTATAAAATAAAGAAGAAAGGTAGAATAGTGGAGGAAAGCTTCTTCATAAGACCAACAAAGGAAGATTCAGAGATGAAAACATAAAATTTAACTTACTTTATAAAAAAAAAATTATGTGACTTAGGAACTTTTAGAAACGAAGATCCCAAGATCCAGAGAAACTGTTTTTATGCTTATATTTGATTTAAACATCATGTAGAAATGTGATTGGATGAAAGAGAGTGAACTAATGGAAACAGAGTATGAGCAGAAAGCCAGAAAAGCCTGTTTTGATTCTTCATGGCCTCACAGTGTAGCATTCCTTTTTCCTGGGTATGGGGAAGGACCTCTCTGGAATGAGGGTTGTTTTAGTCAGCTTTTTTTCTGCTGTGACTAAAAGACCCAACCAGAACAACTGTAGAGGAGAAAAAGTTTATTTGGGGGCTCACAGTTTCAGAGGTCTCTGTCCATAGATAGCAGGCTCCATTCCTCAGGGCACAAGGTGAGGCTGAACATAATGGCAGAAGACTGTAATGGAGGGAAGCAGCTCCCATGATGATCAGAAGGCAGAGAGAGACAGAGGTCTCCACTTGCCAGATACAAATATAAACCCCAAAGGCACACCCCCAATTCCCACCTCCTCCAGCCACACTCCAACCACTTCAGTTACTGCTCAGTTAATCCTTATTAGGGGATTAATTCACTGATTGGGTTAAGACTCTCACAACCCAATCATTTCTCCTCTGAACCTTCTTGCATTGTATCACACATGGACTTTGGGGGGACACCACATCTAAACCATAACAATGCCCTTGAAGGGAAAAGGAAGAATGTGACCTTTCTAGGTTTTATGGCTGTCTTTGGGAGGAAGGAGTTCTAATTTCTATGTCCTCTCTTTGGGGGAGATAGGGGAACAGGAAAAAGGAAGATAGGAGAAGGTAAGAAAAACCTTGTTTCTGAGGTCCTTTCAATTTCTTTCAGTTCAAACTACTCAGTATGCCAAAACAGCATAGTTTGGAGTGCCACATTCTAAGCTCTGGCATTAGAAACCTTTTAATGACCTGTAGCTCAACTTTTTCTTAGAGATTGCCTACGAAACTGGCTGAGTCCTTAAAATATCTTCTCTCTTCTCTTTTTCACCCCTCCTCTTTCTAGTTTGACTTGGTGAAGCACAACTGTTTGTTAGAAACACAGTCTTTGAATATTGGACATATCTGTGTTTTAATTCTTCTCTTGTACTGTCTAACCTTGGGAATGCAATTTAACTTCTTTAAGCCTTCATACTTAAAAGGGGGTCCTACCACATCTCATAGGATTCTGCTGAGGATTAAATGGTATGATTTTTATTTTAAATAAAATAAATACTCAGTCCAGTGTCTGGCACATAGTAAATGTTCAAAATTTATAACTGTTGCTATTAAGTATCATAGTAATTTTAAACCAGTTTCTGATAATTTTTTCACCACAGGCAAATTTATTATACATTAGACAGTAAAAGAAGCACTTGATTTGGACCAGAAAGAAGATGTAGCCAAACAATCAAATATTACTCTTTCTGCATTATTCATCAATTAAAAATTATTTCTGTGTGTATATTAGACTAATTTAGCCACATTTAAATTGAGCTCATTAGTGTTCTGCTTGGTGCCGTTGGTAGGTGATTTGACTTTATAGTAAGCACTACTCATGAAGATGAAATGCAAATATAAGAGTTTACTTTTAAATTCACTGTATTGAATTTGAAGTATTAATTAACTCAACATGTATTCATTGAATACAAATATATTCTAAGTGCTGAACTGGTGCTTGGTATATACTGAGCATTAAAACAGATGTGCTTAGTTTCACACTCATTTATAAATTCTCTATTAGTCATATTTGACTTTAATGGATTGTAGAGCAAAATGTAAATTATCAACAGGACAAAATTGTTATTTTTTTAAATATTTACTTATTTATTTTTTTAGGTGTAGATGGACACAACACAATGCCTTTATTTTTATATGGTGCTGAGGATCAAACCCGGGTCCCGCCCATGCTAGGCGAGCGCGCTACTACTGAGCCACAATCCCAGCCCCAATTGTCATTTTTAAATAGTAAATAACTATGTATGTTTTTCCCCCTTTTTTAGATACTGGACACTGAACCCAGGGGTGCTCTACAACTGAGTTCCATCCCTAGGCTTTTTTATTTTAAGATAGAATCTCACTAAGTTGCCCAGGTTGGCCTCAAACTTGTGATTCTACTGTTTTTGCCACCTCAGTAGCTGGGATTACAGGTGTGAGCCACCACATGTTGCTGTATATGCTTTAAAAAATATTGTAAAACTATTATATATTAACCCCCCCATCAGGAAAAATAATGCATTTTTTAAAAAAAAGCTCTGCAAGTAATGTAGTTCAGGGTAGAGTTCTTGCCTAGCATGTGCAAAACACTGGGTTTGATCATGAGCACTGAAGGAGGAAAAATTAATAGCTTAAAAAGTTTTCTTTGGCTCACAAATAGAGAAAGTCAGATTTTTTTTCTTTTCTTTTTTTTTGGGGGGGGGGTGGGGGGGTACCGGGGATTGAACTCAGGGGCACTCGGCCACTGAGCCACATCCCCAGCTCTATTTTGTATTTTATTTAGAGACAGGGTCTCACTGAGTTGCTTAGTGCCTCACTTTTGCTGAGGCTGGCTTTGAACCCGAGATCCTCTGTTTCAGTTTCCTGAGCCACTGGGATTACAGGCGTGCCACCATGCATGGCAAATTTAACTGTTTAAACCATGATTCAGTAATTGTAAGTAACATTTGATTATGAAGAAATAACTCTTACTCAAAGATTGAACACTAATTGTTTTATTGTGAAAGACATTTTTATAGCATAGATACCTAGAAAGGATGTCTTCTAATATATATTATAAATTACAGAAGAAAATATCAATATGAACTGTATTAGTCAGCTTTGTTACTAAAACGAATACCTGAGATAATCAACTTATAAAGAGAAAACAGTTTTTTTGGCTCACAATTTTGGAGGGTTCAGTCCATGATTGATTGGCCCCATTGTTATGGGGCCTGTGGTCAGGCAGCACATCATGGTGGAAACATGGTAGGGTTAATCCACTCACCTTATAGCCCAAAAATAGGAAAAAAAGAAAGGGAGAAGAACTTACTATTCCCTTTAAGGGCATGCCCCCAATGACCAGAAGAGCTCCCATCTGGCCCCACTTCTTAAAGTTTTCACTGCCTTGCCAGAGTACGGAGCCGGGGCTTAAGCCTCAAACACTTTGGCTGACACTTAGGATCCAAAGTATACCCAGCAACTCAGGAGGCTAAAAGTAGGAAGATTGCAAGTTCAAAGCCAACTTCAGCAACTTAGTGAAACCCTGTCTCAAAATAAGAAATAAAATGGGCTTCAGATGGAGCTCAATTGTAGAGCTGCTCTGTGTTCAATCCTCAGCACCAAAAAAAAAAAAAAAAAAAGAATGAAAAGATCCAAACTTTAACATGGATATTAATCCCACTAGCATATATATTGCCAGTTCCACTCTTTTTTTAAACATTTTAGTTGTAGATGGACACAATATCTTTATTTTGTTTATTTAGTTTTTTTTTATGTGGTGCGGGGGATCAAACCCAGTGCCTCACACATGTTAGACGAGCGCTCTACCACTGAGCCACAACCCCAGCCCACCAGTTCTATTCTTTGCCTAATGCATAGATTTTCACTTTACTAGGGTTTCACTGTGTCCTTCCTTTTTTGTCTGAGGGAAAAACACTAGTATTTCTTTAGCTGTCTGACCAACCTCTTTATTATCACTTATCTGTGATTTTACTGCACTACCATGTACATAATGAATAGTGACATGCAAAACGGCAGGCCTCATCTGGTATCATCATGGTGACAAAACTACATTAAAACATTTTGCAGGGCTGAGGCTGAAGCTCAGTGGAAAGCATTCGCCTCACATGTGTGAGGCACTGGGTTTGATCCTCAGCACCACATAAACATAAATAAAGATACTGTGTGTTCATCTACAACTAAGTAACTAATAAAAAACATAAAAACCAAAAAAACATTTTGCTATTATTAATTTGAAAATCTGATTTCAAAAACCAAAAATTTAAATTATACCATTTTCCCTCCCTGAAATTACTGTCATATGTAAGCAAATAAATATGTATTAGGATGCTATTTCTATATTTTCTTAATACTAGATAAATATTAGAAAGAAATTAAATGGCAGTTAATAAAAGACTGGCTAAATGAATTATGGAACATCCATGAAATAGAGTTTTTTGCAGCAATTCAAAGACAAGAAACCTGCTCTTTATATATGTTTAGGAAAGGGTCTTTGAAATACATATGTGAGGAAAAGAGAAGCAAGATATTATGTGTGATACTCTTTATATAATAAATTTTACACTGATTTAGTCATAAAATTTCAGAGTATTTACAAGAGACTATTAATAGTAATTATTTGGGGGGATTAGACAAAAAGGCAGGGGTTGGGGATATAGCTCAGTGGGAAAGAGCTGCCTCACATTTGAGGTCCCAGTTCAATTCCTAATATGGCAAAAAAGGGGGGGCAGAAGAAGAGGAATGTGGGGGAGTGGGGAGGAAGAAATACCTATAGTTTCTTCCCTGCACTGTGGTGCACGTCTGTAATCCCAGCAGTATGGAGGCTGAGGCAGCCTCAGCAATTTAGTGAGGCCCTTAGCAATTTAGCAAAACACTGCTGTCCCCTCCCCCTCAAGAAAAAGGCTGGGGATGTGTTCAATCCCCAGTACCATAAAAATAACAAACAACAAAAAAATCCCCTATAGTTCTTAAATCCCTAGCCAGATTCTGGTGAGACAATTTGTCTAAATTTTTATAAAAACTAGGCACATGCATATGCCTATGTACATAGGTAACTGCCATCTACCTCTCACGCTGACAGTCAACTGGTACATCAGGGGCAATAACTGTCAGAAATCATATTAGCTGAGCTGTAAAGGACCAGCAGTTTAGGTGAGTACTGGCTGAACATCACAGCACTGTTCTTCATTGATTTTCAATGTCAGTCAGATTGGTAGTAAATGCAACTTTAAGACTACACTCAAAAACAATTCCTTAAAAAAAAAAGTAAAAACTAAGCACTTTTGCTAAGAAAATTCCTGAAATACTGAGCTGATTAACAAAAGACCTCTCTACTGGAAGGCTTTTAAAATTTATTCTTGAATCTTCCCCATACCCCACAGCTCCCACCATTTCTTAACAAATTATAAAGTGTAATATTCAAAGAGTTCAATAGAGGAGACATCTACTAAGGGATTTCCATCATGTAAGAAATCATGTTTGCCTTCCTTGTTTTGACAGCAAAAGAGAGAGAATACAATTCTGGAAGACTAGCAATTTGTTTGAAAGTCAAAGTAAAAAATATATTGCTTTGGCCACTAGATGGCCCCCATATATATTTTTCTACTATTATAATGAGAACATGGAAGAAACAGAACAAGTGAAAAATATTTAATACTTAATAAAATAATGTATGACTATCTTTTCATGAATAATCATATTTAAAATTTATGAATCTTCATTTATCACTTATTTAGCATATGTTCATATTGTGGAACTAGTTAAAAAAAAAAAAACATACATTGTGTCAATAACATTTCCAATGGTACCTGTGAAGATTTTTGTTAGGTCGGTGGTGGCGACTTGGTGGCGACTTAGTGGCAACTTAGAACAAAGCAGCCCGCGCAGGAAAAGAACATCAATCAGATGCCGGCAGAAACGCCTGTCAATCAGCCAGATCTTCTGACTAATGCCTGTCAATCAGCAGGACCCCCTGGCCAATCCTGGAGTTCAGCCAACTCCCCTGACCAACTCCAAGGGGGCAAGGGACCCTAGAGACACCTTTTCCTGTCCCAAGCCCTTCCCTTCCTGCTGTAAGCCCCGTAAAAGTCCAGTCCGGTGGAGCTTCCACACGGTTTCTCCTCAGACCCTTCCCCTGTCCCCTCTGTGGGTCTGATCCAGTTCCGCCAGGGAGTGATATCTCAATAAAGCCTGTTCGGCGGCCCGCCTGATCTGACAATTTTAAAAATTAAAGTTCTGATTTTTAATTTCTTCTGGGACACACTGAAATTCTTCATCTAATTTTGCTCCAGTAGCTAGTAAAAGCAATTGTTTTCTTTCTTACTTAGAGATCTGCTTAGCTTTCTGTCAATATATAAATTCATTATTTATATACTATGTTGAATATTATAGTAAGTATTAATATTATAGTAAATATATAAAATATTATGTTATATTAAAATCCAACACACTATTTTGTGTGGAAATGACAGTTAAAATGTTAGGTGATTTGTATTTGATTTAGCTCATAACCCATTTAACAACCAGCTGCTTCTAAAGAGGCACTTTCTTTATTGTGCATTTATAATGGAAATATCTGAGATTCCTAAAAATAGTAAAGAATAAGTGATTGCCTTAATGATTAATCACCTGTAGTTGGGCTGGTTACAGAATACCAATGTGTATCACATTTCACTAATGATCATTACCTTGATTTTCTCATTTTCTGCTTTCCATAAAGAAAGGACTAATCACTTTTAGGTCCTGTGAAATTTTAAATGGAAATAAATTTAACTTCCCCTTACAAATTATATTTTCCCATATGCCATCCAATTCAGGGACCAAGTCTGGTTCTGCATAGCCTAAAAACATGCCAGAAAAATCACCTGTTTAGAAAATCTGCAATTCTGACTTCATGTTTTAATTGGCAATTTCCTGTTAGATTCTGTTTCCTAAGGGCATTGGGCACTATTGAAAAGACCTGAAATGCTGCAGGCTGCTATTACCACCTCTTTCCCCCTGGGTGGGCAGTCTTGCTTCCTTTGTTCTACTCATTTTTGTTTCTCAGTCCTTGAAATCTGCTTAATTCCGAGGTTTTAGAGTTTGAGAATTAAAAACTATTGTATAACATAAGCACAACGCATAGGCAGCCTTCCTACTCTAACATTTGGTCTTTGGAAGAGGAGAGTTTGAAAAAATGATCAAAGCAATTATTTGAATCTATGAAAGATTTTTATTTTCTCTCCTCTACTGCTAAATTGGTCATGACATTTGGAAACTGCATTGCAGGACTGGAGATGTGATTCGGTGGTGGACTGCTTACCTAGAATGTGCAAGGACCTGGGTTTCATCCTCAGCATTGCAGAAAAACATACAAACAAAAAAACAACCACAAAAAAAAATCTGTATTGAAACAGAAAACCATCAAGTTTTAGATGCACTTAGATCTTCTTCTTTCCACAGGAAAGAAATATTACATGAGGAATAAAATAACCCCAATTTTATTTCCTTGTTTTACAGTTAAAAAGTCATTACATGCAATAAAATCTGACTATGAAAAAGATTGTCTATATATAGATAAGTTGCACTTTGTCATGGTCTGTCTAGTTGTAAAAAAAAAAAAAAAAGAAAAGAAAAGAAAGAAAGAAAGCTCCTAGATTCTGGTGGGACATTGGGACATTTCACTCTCCTATTCCCTCCTAGAATGATTTCCAGGCCCTCAAAATATAATAGTCTTTTTTCTGTTGTTGTTCATTTTATTGTTTTGTATTTTTTATTATTCTTCATTCCTAAATACTGAATTGAAGGGTTAAGAATAATATCTGCAAATAGGTGTTTCATAAGGGGAAAACTTTGTAGAGAGTCATTTGAAGGACTCTTTTTTCTTTGAATGGCTTATCAAAAACCGTTCAGAAAACACATTCCCTCAGGCAATTTCAATCTATTCAAATTCCCAGAGACCTTTAAAGGTGTTAGTTCCTAAACTGTTTTGCTGTACAAGTTTTCTCAGGTGGCCTTGGACGAAAGGGATATTGTAAAGAAGAAAGGAGAAGAGTTTATGACCCTGTCCCACCCCTCAATTTACAAAGACACTCTGAGAAATGACCTTTCATCTGCATGGGCTGTTTACTTGTGAATTTGAATTATCGAAGCAGAAACTCACAGGCTAAGGAAGTATTGTAAAAATCATTTAGTGTTGATTCCTCTCTGTAACATCCTCTGGCCTCTCCATAACCATGTTCAATAATAGGGAATTAACTACTTTAGAGGCAGAGCTTTCAAAAATTATCAGAGTCTCAAAGATAAGATTAATACACCTTAATCTATGCCTCACCCTCTATTGCATCTCAATTCCCTTAACAGAGGTAATCTCCATTTCAATTTTCTATTGCTATTCTTGGTCTTTTTCTATGCTTCTCAACATATATTAAGTAGTCATAAAACACATATGATATTACCTTTTTTGCTATTTTTTATTGAATAATATGGCTTGGGAAACTTTCCCGGTCATACAGACTTACTTCATTCTTTTTAAAGTCTACATACTAATCTATAGTATGGACCACAGTTTCTTTAGATATTTTCCTTTTGGATTTTTCCTTTTATTTCTCATGATTACAAACAGTGCTTCAAATGCTTTTCCCCACATCTCCTTCTATTGCATGTTCAAGTGTTTCTCTGGGGTAGATAAAGAGATTAGATTTTGGTCAAGGAATTGGGAAAGTAACTAGCATTTCCCGAAGTTCATTCATTCAACGAATCCTTTCAAGAACTGTTTGGTGCCTACTCAGTTCCATACATGATTCTAAATACTAGATATATAGCAAGGAATAAAGCAATGATTCATATTCATTCTCATATTCTCTCTCTCTCTCTCTCTCTCCTCCCTGTTGAGATGCAATTATAACTTCTTATATAAATTCCCATTACTTATATAGAATCCTTTTGAGTCGGGTCAAATCTAATCCCACTTTCACATTACAGTTCTTTAAAAAAAAAACATAATAACAGCTATCATTATGTAAGTACCTACTTAGCACCCATCAACCCCTATCCTAAATACCTTAAATAATTTCAGTCTTAAAGAGAGATGAAGTAATTTGCTTGAGATCACTGTCAGTCCTCAAACACCATATTCTAATGTATGGCACCACAGCATGCTAAGTATTTTCAGCGAAAGAGATTGGGAAGGAGGTCTTTCTGATCTTCTCCCACCTCCCCCCCTTTTTTTCCCATGAAATGGCTCATACAGACCAGAATTTTTCCCTCCTGACGTAAGCCATAAAATTCAAGACGTTTACTCTCAGACTTTCAGAGAGTATAAGATAGAATTCAGACATGCTTGGTTTTGCCTGGCCAAACTAGGTGGTGAGCTGGCAAACTTTCTACATTGTGAATTAGACTGCATAGACTTAACAATCTCTACAATAAATCCATTTTATTTCCTTTTCCAGAAAGTTTCTACAGTCCACCCACATGATTTGGCTCATGAATGCTTCCTACCTCTTCAATGTCCTTTCATATCACAGTGTAAGGGTCAGGCGAAGCGTCGGAGAAAGAGACCACCAAGTGACCACTCATGCAATTGGCAGAAGGGGATTTATTGAACCAGCATGCTGGGGCTCCAGCATGGAGCTCCGTGCCCACTCAAGAAGGGAAAGCAGCCCAGAGCCCCGAGCAGGGGCTGAGCACTGCTTAAGTACACTTTTTGGGGAGGGCGGAGGGCTTTGTATACATCAGAACAAATCATCATGAGGCACGGGAAAGTCAAACAACAACTCCTAAACATGATTAGTTCATTCATTGGCGGGAACAGGTCAGACTGGAGTGATAGGTCATTCCTAAGGAGGGGGTTACATTCAAACTGATTGGTCCAGGCCCTGCAATGCCTACGTGCGACCACACAGAGCCCTTCAGTTATTAAACAACCAAGTAGTCAGGGGAAATATTTACTGGGCAGTTCCAAGCATTGTCTTAACAGCTACAGGGATTTCAGGTTTTGCAGGTAGCACAGAAACCTAACAATACCTAATCCTTTACATTTTAACTCAGACCTTGCAGCTTAGAAACTTTACAACACCCAGTCTTTTACCCTTTAACTTTTACGCTTTAACTTCAATTTCTTTTACCCTTACAACAGTACTCTGGTCACTTCCATCTCCTCGCTCTCCATTAAGGACACTTGTGGTTATGTTGAACCCACCAGGATCATTTTCCCATTTCACAATTCTTAAATTTGTCAGTTCTGCAGTTGTCAACTAACATGTTCATGTAGTTTCCAGGGATAAGGACATGAGCATTTTGAGGGGTTATTATTCTGCCTATCTTACCCTCCTTCTAGTCTGAGTTGTATTCCTGCCCCCTCTCTCTGAGTTATTTAACATCTAAATAACATTGCTATTTATGTGATGAAAATAGTTGTTTGCCCTTCTTTGCTATCATTCCTGCTGTGTTGTGGGCTCAGCACTATTCACTGATGTCAGATCAGCTTCCTTTCTACTCTCCCAATTTTCACCTTTAGGGCCTGCTCCTCTGGAGCTTTCCACATTTTTTCTTGAGGAACTGTATCACTAGTAAACAGATAACCAACACTATGAGCAGCCTTAGTTCACCTCTCTGATATTTTTGTTTCTGAAATTACCTGTCCCCGCCATCATCACTGTTGCCCTGCTTGGCAAGTACGAACATGAGCCATATGAGAATGCAGGTCACAGGATATCTGAGGGCTTCACAAGTGTGACAAGATGACTTGTCAGTGTCCACAGTCCTCAGAAGATATTCAGGATATTTTCAAAGGTGATTATGGTGATGTTGATTGTGGTAATATGTGTGTGTGTGTGTGTGTGTGTGTGTGTGTTTGTATGTGGGAGGGTAACAGAGGGAGAAATCCAGACTTGGCAAATTTGCTTCCCACTTTACTACTGTGGTATATCCAATGTTTAACTGTGGGAACATGTTACTGGGCCATAGTCTGGGCTGCTTGCCTCTTGAACTGTCAGTGTCCACATTGAAAGCCAATATTCAATATTCAGGAGACAAGATTTGTTAAGAAGGAGTCACATCTGTTTAAAATCTGGCAGTTTGGAAGATACAGAGAGTTATCACCCTCACAGACCCATCTTGAGGGGAATCAGTGCTTTCACAGGACGGAAAAGAAAAGCTGGGCAGGAAGGTTACATGCATAATCTAGGGCATGGGTCTCCTTTTTCTTCTTCTACTGAACACTGGTTGAGTCTTCTGTTTAGAATTTAGGGAGAAATTATAATCCTTGCAAAAAGATTAGGGAGGGGGATGGACTTTGTGGAAAGGGCAAAGGGAAAAAAAGCAAAAGTAACTCTGCCAAGGATAACTCCCAAAGGAGTGGTCACCTTTACAATCATCTGTTTTCTTCCCCTTTCTGCACATCTTTGTTCTACTATTTTACTTGTTCCCTTCCCACAGGCATTCTGCAAGGTCCTGAGTAGCCATGACTGCCCATTGACTACTAAACCTCACTGAGACCTATCCAGATATCATGATGGATTTTTTGGTGGAAATTTCTACTTTAATTTCTTATAGGACATCTCAGTTAGCTGCATAGTGGCTCAAGGTGGCCATGCCATTTGAAATTTCATTCTATTTTGTTCCTTCCTTTTATTACTTTTATTGTATCTTGACCCAGCAAAACCTTATACTGACTGGCACTGGGGAAGGTAGCCACATTCTTTCCATGTCCCTTGAGGATCCCTTTGCCATGTTTCATTGTTGTTATTTTTATTTGCAGTGCTGGGGATCAAACTGAGGGTCTCACGCCTGTGAGGAAGTTGCTCTACCACAGCTACATCCCCAGCCCTATTGCCATGTTTTGTTAACATTGTGCTCAAAGCTGAATTTGTTTAGGCACCATATTCCTCTGGCATACATTAAAGCTTTTAAGAAACTGATCTCTGCCAAATTTTGTGTGATTTCCAAAAGGAAAGAGAACCAAAACTCAACTTCCATTTTGAATTTGTGTATAATACTAATAAGCTCTGTAAGTGGAGAGATTTCTTTGCATGAAAATTTTATGTACACATGAAGGGAAACTTACATTAACCATATGCTAGGCCTGAGATGGGAGATTTAAGCCTATCATTAGTAACTTTTTAATCTACTAGTTTATCTAAGGTAAACTTGCATAGCTTTAGTGAGGGATAACTATGAGTTTTACAAAAGTATGAAGAATACTTTTCAAAAGTCTCAACACTGAAGAAGTCCTCTTCCAAAAATATGCTTTTATACATGGAAATAAGTCAACAATAACTTTTGGGTGTCTGAAAGATAGTAAGAACTTTTTGAGTAATTGAATCTCATTTTTCTACACTTTTAACTCTGGGCTAATATACAGAACCATTACATGTAAGGGATTTTATTCTCCATTAAACATTTTGAATTATCTAGTGGGTCTAGTTGTCCCAAGGGGAGAGAATAATGTTCAGAATCTGTCCCCCCATATGTTTTTATTTTTTGGCACCAGGAATTGAACCCAGGGATGCTTAACTCTTGAACTAAATCTCCAACCCTTTTTTATTTTTCATTTACAGACAGGGTCTCATTAGGTTGTTTAGGGCTTTGCTAAGTTACTGATGCTGGCTTTGAATTTATAATCCTTCTACCTCAGCCTCCCCTCTGTACATTTTTTAATAAGTCTTTTTTAATCTTTATTTCATTTATTTATTTTTATGTGGTGCTGAAGATGGAACCCCAGTGCCTCACATGTGGTAGGCAAGTGCTCTACCACTGAGCCACAACCCCAGCCCTCCTCAATACATTCTTAAATGGAAATAATATTTATTGAAAGCCTAATATATGTTCAGAATTTTGCTAGGCAATTAATATGTATATATGTATTTTTATGTGTGCCCAAATAAGACAAGATGGGATTGGGAAAGGAGTGTCATTGTAGGGAGAGCCAATGGCCAGTTCATAGACAAAGCCTGAATGAGATTGAGTTTTCAAATAAAGATGACTGATTCAAGGGAGGGGTGATGAAGCTATTACTATTCTCTTTTCTTACCATTTCCTTAAGTTCTTCATTCCCTTACAGGAACATTAAGTACCACTCAGTTCTGTACTGTTTCCTTCCCTTTGGAATATATTTATAGCAATGTTATGGGCAAATGCCTCTTTACCATGATAGAGAATATATTTTATAACCATCATCTGTAATCCCACTACTATTCTCATATCACATGAGGTCTTTCCTGGTCCCTGATTATCAAGATCTTTTCTAAATGTGTCCCAAATCTGCCTTTGGTTCCCCTTCAGAACTATTTTCTTCATAAAAAAGGAAAATCTTATCTTGGTGGTTCCCTGGAT
Organism: Marmota monax; assembly: GCF_021218885.2. Taxonomy (NCBI): domain Eukaryota; kingdom Metazoa; phylum Chordata; class Mammalia; order Rodentia; family Sciuridae; genus Marmota; species Marmota monax. The sequence goes on along the minus strand of NW_026694552.1, from coordinate 12,011,951 downwards.
CTAAGTATGAACACATAAACTTCCTATGAAATGTAAGCTTTCTGAGGGAAGAACTTTTAATTGTTCTATTCATAATGCCACTTTTAGATACATCAGGGGAGAAGAGGTATCTCCAGAGAAGGGTCAGAATGAAGTAAGATAGAAGGAATAAGAAAAGGTAGAAAGGAGATGTAAAGTAAGGGGAGGCAATCAGACTTTAATTCAGAAGTTCTTTATAATGTTCCAGGCCTGTCACTCCCTAAGCCAGTCTCTCTCCCAGGGCATTTACTTCCAGATTCCTAAGAAATCTATAAATCAACCTATGCACTCTTCATTAACAATCCAATAAATAGATTAAGCAAACAGAAAAATGACATCTTGGTGAATCTATAATTTAGGGAACTTTTCAGCACTACTTACTGATCAGATAATGATGTCCTCATCAGCCTGAGGATCCTGAGACTGACGAGACCACCAGAAATCATCTTGAGATGACCAGTCTGATATCATTTCTACATACCTTTCCATACCCATCCCTCACCAAGTTTCATTTAAAAGAACCAAGAACCCCCAAAGCATGTTGCTCTTTTGAGATTGTCTGCATTCTCCCTTAAATGTCTATCCGCTTTCCTGAATAAACCATCATCTATGCCTTTGACTGGTCCATGTTGAAATTCTTTTCTATAATGTATGCCGAGTTGAGTTCTCTTTCTCTCCAGGAACTCCTTATATCCTTCTTCAGAGTTACCTCTTCTCCCCTGACGCAAGGAGTTCGTGGAAAGAAAAGGAAACTCTACTTAGGACCAGGGAGTTCTTGGCATATGTGACAGAAAAGAATTTCAGCACATACCAGGTAAAGGGAGAGACACATGTTTATTCAGTAAAATAGATGCAAATTCAAGGGACCATGGAGGCAATCTCTAGAGAGACATCTTTGGAGTAAAGCAAGGAATATACACTAAAGGGAAAATTTGGACTACCTGAAGACGGAGAGATTATTTCGGGGTAGGGGAGGGTCCTGGCTCTTTTAAAAGAAATTTGGAGAGGGGTGGGTATAGGAAATTATATAGAAATAATATAAATCCAGTGATGTAAGATGGTTTCTGGTGGTCTGGTCAGTCTTGGGATCCTCGGGCTGATGAGGTCTTCATTATCTGATCAGTAGATAGTGCTGAAAAGCTCCCTAAATTACAGGTTCACCAAGATGTCATATCTCTGTTTGCGTAATCTATGATTGGAGGATTAATTAACAGTGCACAGTTAGGTTTACTGATTTACTAAGTATTTGGGAGTGGCAGGCCTATGAAAGAGACTGTCTTGGGGAGTCATAGACCCAGAAAATATGTGGAAACTCAGATTAAAATTATATTCTGTTGTCCTTCCTTTATGTCTCCTTTCTACCCATTTTTATATGTTCTACCTCAGATACACACACACACACACACACATACACACACACAATCCTTTACTTTTGTGCAGTCTAGTTCCTAAAATCAACTCTACCTTCTATATTTGCTACTGGCGATTGAACTCAGATATACTTGACCATTGAGCTACATCTCCAGTCATTTATTTTTTAACTGAGACAGTGTATCACTAAATTGCTGAGGGCTTCACTGAGTTACTGAGGCTGGGCTTGAACTTGTGATCCTCCTGCCTTAGCTTCCCAAATTGTTGGGATTACAGGTATGTACCACTGTGCCTGGCTATATATATCCTTATACATACCTTTTTCACTACTTTCTTCATATACTCTAAGGTAGCAAGTAAATAGAACATGAAAGACAACCAAGTAATTTTGCACTGCATAAGACTGAAAAAACATAGTCTTTAACATGTAACTTTCAGCTGATGTCTAATCAGCCTGTTTTGTACATTGTATTATGTAACAGACAATACTAGTGTTCACAAAGATTTTTGGTTCTTTGTTATTTTCAAAAATATTTCCCCTAAAATTTAGGTATACATATGCAATTCCTTCTGGCCAATGAACTGTTACCGGAGGTGCTATTTTCATAAAAATCTTTACAAGCCTGGGCATTATCTTCTAGGTTGCTCCTTCCCAGATCTCAGAAACCATGGAAATATATGTCCATAAGATGTCACAGGATTAAAGCACTCTGGCATAACACATCACTATAGGGAATACAATTTCCCTACAGATTCACCTGGAACACATTAATGAGGAAGAATAGACTTTTCTTGTATTAAGCTATAGGAATTCTCAAATTTATTCTTTTCCTCTGAAGCACCTATGATTTTAGTCCATGAAATAAACTGACCATAGTCTGATAACAGGAAAATCACACAAAATGTATAGGAATATTTGACTCGGAGATCCACAAGGTTGCTGATCCTTATATACATCTTGAAAGGAGTGGGGCTTGGGTTTATGGGGTAAAGGGAGATGGTCCATTCTCTAGAGGGCTGTGGGGAAGATGTGCACAGCAAGCAAAGGCTGTCTTGTTATGCAGATTAAGCCTCCAAGGAAATCCACCTGTGCTAATGTCTGTCTGAGCCAGGTGTCAGTCTCCAATTTCTTCTTCCTGTGGAAAGATCCCTCCTAAGCAGAAAGAAGCGGATGGTAGGTAGAAAAAGGCTCTGTGTTTATTTTACACGTAGATGTAGATTTTTTTTTTCAAAAGGACAGCTTTTCAAAGCCATTTCCTTGTCTGCAAAGGTCTGCAATTTCTATGGATAAACAACTTGAAATATGCCAAAGAAACATATTGGGGGTGGATACTTTCCTCTCCCACAAAGCTGATAAAATGTTGGTGATGTTACTTCATCATGACACAGCTTATCTTGACTGATAGAGAAATTGGAAAACAGAATTGGCATGTTGCAAAAAACATAATTCTATCTGCAGAAGCTGCTATCAGAAACTGCCAAGATTGTTATCTAGTACACTGTTGTTGGGAATGTAAATTAGTAAAACCATTATGGAAAACACTATGGAGGGGGCTCAAAAAATTAAAAATAGATCTATCATATGACCCAGAAATTCCACTGCTTTGTATATTTTGAAATGAAATCAGTATGTCAAAGAGACATCTGCACTTCTATTGTCATTGCATCATTATTTACAATAGCTAAGATATGGAAATGAACTGAATGTCCACCAACAGATTAATGCATAAAGAAAATATGGTATATTCAAGCCTTAAAAAAAGAAGGAAATTCTGTCACTTATAACAAGATGAATGAACCCAGAGGACATTATGTTAAGTGAAATAAGCCAGGCACAGAAAGATAAGTACTGCATGATCTCATGCAGATATAGAAACTAAAAACATTGATCTCATAGAAGAAGGGGGTGGAATACTGGTTCCCAGAGACTGGAGGGAGAAGGTTGTTGGGGATACAAAACAATACAAAATTTCATTTAGAAAGGAGGAATATGTTCATAAGATTTATTGTACAGAATGATGACTATAGTTAATAACAATGTATGGTATACTTGAAATTTACTAATAGGAGATTTTAAGTGTTCTTGTAACACACACACACAAATATAAGTATTTGAACTAATAAAATGATAGTTTGATTTAGCCATTGCACAATATAAGCAGATTTCAAAACATCCTGTTGACCACCATAAATATATACAAGTTCCTCTGTCAATAAATTAATTAATAACTTATACTAATAAACAATCCATCCAATCATGCAGAAACCAGAAGTACCTCTTGTCCCCTCTCTAACCTTACCTTACATAGTCTATAACTAAGCCTCATCTGTTGTGTACTCATAAATAATTATCAAATCCAGGCACTTTTCCCAACTACCAGGGCCACTCCTAATGTGGGCAAATATTATCCTTCATGTGAGGATTTTTCATAAAATCCTATAGATGTTCATTCTTGACCCCTCTTCCACTCTCCTTATTGAATGAAGAGTGATCTTTTCAAAATATAAATCTGATTATGTCACCTTCCTTTATCTAATCAAAATGTATTCATCCTTCAGATTTCAATTCACATGTCACTTTTTTTTTGAGTACTGGGGGTTGAACTCAGGGCCACTCAACCACGGAGTCACATCCCCAGTCCTATTTTTTTGTATTTTATTTGGAGACAGGGTCTCTCTGAGTTGTTTAGTGCCTCACTTTTTGCTGAGACTGGCTTTGAACTCACAATCTCCTGTCTCAGCCTCTCCAGCCCCTGGCATTATAGGCCTGCACCTCCACACCCAGCCACATGTCACTTTTTTAAGAAAAAAAATTGTGATCTAGTTTATAGAAAAAGAATTATTTACCCCCTCCCCCATGTGTTGCTGGGGATTAAACCCAGGGCCTTGTGTCAGCTAGGCAAGTACTCTACCACTGAGCCACATCCCCAGCCTGGAAAACAATTCTTATTCTGTGATAAATGGCAAGGCAGATTATGTTCTAATTTACTTATACCCTCTAGGGAAGGATGCAGGAGAATTGAAGGTATTATAAGGAGGATTTGAGCACAGCAAAATCTGCCCAATTTATAAACAGATATGAAAATAAATAGAAGGTTCAAAAATTCAGATCTGGTGAATGGATAAAGAAAATGTGGTACACAGACACAGTGGAGGTTTCCCCCCCCCCCTTTTTTTCTTTTCTTTTTTGGTACAAGTGATTGAACCAAGTGGCATTTAACCACTGAGCCACATCCCCAGCCCATTTTTTTTTTTTAACATTTTATTTAGAGACAAGGTCTTGCTGAGTTACTTAGGGCCTTGCTAAGTTGAACTGGTTATCTTTCTGCCTCAGTCCTGAGCCGCTGGGATTATAGGCATGCACCACTGCACCTGGCCAAAATGGAGTTTTATTCAGCCATAAAGAACAAAATTTGGGCTGGGGTTGTGAATCAGTGGTAGAGCACTTCCTTAGCACATTTGAGGCACTGTGTTCAATCCTGGCACCACATAGAAATGAACAAATAAAGTAAAGGTATTATGTCCACCTACAACTTTAAAAAAAAAAGAACAAAATTATGTCATTTGCCAAAAAAAGTGGGTGGAACTGGAGAGCATTATGTTAAGCAAAGTGAGCTAGATTCAGAAAGAGAAGTATGGTATTTTTTTTCTATGCAGAAGCTAGTGTGTGGGGGAAGGGCACCATGAATATAGAAGGCAGACAATGGGATAAAAGAAGGCAAGCAGGGGGATGGAGAAGAAGAGCCATTGGGGAATGAAACTGATCAAATTGTTATACCAGTATGTCACAATGAAATATAGCATTCTGTATAATTAAGATGCACCAATTAAGAAACAAAACAAAACCAAAATTCAGATTTGGGGCTGGGAGTATAGTTCAGTAGTAGATCAAATGAGTAGCATGCACAAGGCCTTGGCTTCATTACCCAGCACTGGGAAGGGAGGGAAAGGGAAAGGAAGGGACTTGAATTCAGATCCTTTGGCAATTAAAAACTAAAATGACTACTTCCAAACTTAAAATTATTCAACTTCAAAAAAGATAATATTAAGAAATCTTTTTAAAAATAACCATTCCATAGAGATGCTTTCTTCCAACTAAATGTCCTCAAGGCAAATGAATTATGGGTATGGGTACCCAGCAACTCTCTTTGTATGAAATGACTCAGAGTAAAAACCTAAGGACATGCTTTAAAGCCTTAGGCTAAAGTTTCCAAACTTTAGATCAAGTCTGAGGATTAAAGTGAAAGAAAATGAAGAACTATCAGTTCTGTGAAGAACTTTTTGAAAAATCACTGTGACTTCTTGGAACACAGAGTTGAATGCAGTCAAATGATTAAGGAACTATTATGCTTTTTACAGATTTGTGCTACCATGAAAACCATAGTTATGGACTAAAACTATAAACACTTAACACAAAGCAATCTTTGTACTTCTTTCTCTTTGAGTAAGAAAATTTTCTATAGGCTGAAAATTCTAGACCCTGAGTTAGGCATGTTTTTCCAATACCTTTTACTTAGAATCAAACCTGATGAGGGAAAAGAAACCCTGCTAGACAGCAGAGCCAACACAGTTGGCTCTGAGGAGACTCTTTCCAGCTTTAAATCATCACCTAAGTCAAAGATTATCCATCTCCAGGGAATGATAACTCATTAGGATTTCAGTGACTGTTTTTGTCTCCCCTTCTTCCCCCTTTGTAATGGAAATGTGAATTATGATTATCCTGCTCCTGTCCCGTCAGGGTATGTTGACTTTGTGAGGAGCAGAAAATTCATCTTTTTAATTTTGGGAAATATCCTGGGGTCTCATGTAGGCAATTGCTCAGAGATCCTAGGCTTTCAGATCAATTCCCTGAAAGTATGCTCCTTTCTGTTTGTTTTCCTCAGAGAGAGAGGAAGTCTATTTGCTTGCAAGAAGGATAATGAGTCAAATCTTTGTGGAACCAGAAAGATGAATTGCTGCTTGACAAATACATAGGTTCTCTTTTTTCTGTGGGGCACATATGAACTTCAAATAATATTGTTAGGTAGCAGGTGGACATGAGCAGTGGGAACATGGAGTATAAAGGGTTAATTCTGTAGACTGAGTCTACATGCTAAATGTGCTAACCCTCAGTATGTCTTTCTTTAAAGAAGCTCATACAGGGCCATTCTGACCTAGTTGTGCTTAAAAAGAACAGTATATTACAACTCTTGATTAACGAGCTTGTTATTTCTGGAGTAGTTCTTCCCTCTCAAGGTTGAGGGATGCATGTCCCAAAACTCCCCTACTGATTAAGAACAAATGAACAAAGGTTTTTTTTTAAAACCCCAAACCAAAACAAAATAGAAAAACAAACACACAAGAAATCATTACCTTGATTTGGGCTGGATCCTGATGAAAGAAGGTCTCTGTGACCTTTACACGAATCAAAATGACCAAGAGTTTCCTTTAGGTAGAAACATGTGGAGTAGGGATTTAAAAATTTGATACAGTCCTACTGTTAATCAGAAGTTGTGATGTAGCACTTGGGTGGAATTTTCTAGAAACCTCCCCTCCTACTCCAATAAAACCGAGCTCACAAAGTGAGTTGTTGTTCTCCTCTTTTCGAGGACCCACTCTGTCCCTTGAGAGTGCTTCCACTCCTGCTTTTTTCTCTTCTAATAAACTGTACTTTTACTAAGTCTTCTTTCTTGCTTGAAACACTGTTTAAGAAGATACAAGAGCAGAGAACACAAGGCAATCTCCAGAAAGATCTTACCTCAGGTATCTTATCTCCATTATCCAGATGAATCCTTGCTTTGGATAATTCAGGCCTATTTTGACTAAAACATATCTCCAGTGCATAGTACTGTACTGTGCCCGATACATATATTTCATATATATGATATATGTGTGTATATAAACATATATACATATATTTGTATATGTGTGTGATATTTGCTGACAGAATGAGTAAAATAATGAATTTCATACTTTACCCTCATCAAACTATTCCTGCTTAGAACACACAAGATAACATTTACTCTGTGACTCAATCTCACAGCAAAATCAGTGTCCCTTCTATCCCAGTCTGTCTTTAGGTTATGATTTGATCCTTAGAAGTCTCCAGTCTAATTTTATTAGTTGCCCACTGTAGTGCTTTGAAAGGTTGTGGATTTTTTTTTCCTATTTAAAAATTAATTCAATTTTGTGAATGAAAATTATTTGTGAAACTATCATTCATTCATTTATTTAAAAACACACACTTCTAAGGAGCCAATCATGTGCCAGATAGACATTCTTCAAAGAACTGGTGTGCATAGTAGTGAATAAGAAAAAACCCTGGGTTCACATTCTAGAGGTAGGGGAAACAATAATAAAAGGTAGAAATATATACAATTATAAATTGTATTGATTCTTTTGAAGGAGAGGTACATGGTGCTATGAGAGAGACTAATAGAAAGGACCTAATTTAAATTGAATGTCAATAGGGTATATTAAGATAGGCCTCTTGGGGGAAATGACTCTTTGCCAAGATCTTAAGGATAACTATAACTAAGCAAGAATGTTGGGAAAAGTTGTTCAGTTATTCCAGCCAGAACAAAAAAGAAAAAAGTACCCCAAACCAGAAAATTTTTACAAGTAAAACTTAAAATGCCAAAGATTTGTTTATTTAGTTTTTGTTCCTAGGAACTCTCTAAGTTGCTTAGGGCCTTACTAAGTTGCTGATGCTGGTCTTGAACTTGCAATCCTCTTGCCTCAGCCTCCTAAGTCACTAGTATTATAGGCATGAACCACCACACCTGGCAACACCAAAATTTTTTTTGTCCATTTCTTATTCATTTTTTTTTTAGTTGGAGAGAATGTAGGTTATTTCTATAATACTGACCTTCATTCTGATAGATCTTGAACTAGAAAAAAATAGATGTTATTATATTCAAGGAACTACAAAATGTACCTAAATAATTCTGGGTATTCTGCAGTGCTCTTGAGTGTAAATGTCATGATTGATAACCATTGGTATAGAGACTGATTTTTGAGCTTTACAATCTTTTCCATATGTATTTTGTTCTGTGGTAGTGATACATTATGTTTTTCAAATAGTTATTGCATTATTTGTGTTGGGCTTCCAATTTTGCTCCTTTTTCTTAGTATTTTAGATTTAATTTTGTTGTGATATTTTCATTTTTGTGTTTTGAAATTACCACGGTTTAAAAAGTGCTTGCAGTTGCTTTAAATTCTTCATGCTTTAATACTTCAGTATTATATAAGAGAAACAAAAGAAAATGCTGTGCTTTCCTTGTAGTCTCAGTCACAATACTTCTGACACTAGGTGTGTGGGTTTTTTCTCACAGATCGATTCTCTGGTGGACAGCAACTAGGAGCCCTATAATTCAATTCAATTCTGATACTATCTACCTGGACTTACAGTCAAATCTCATCAGTTAGGGGTTCAGTTCAACCAGATTGTCTCTTACTTCAATGCCAATCACAAGTCTGCTACAACTATCATTTGGGGTTTTCCATGATCTCCTCCTCAGGTTTCATCATCTGCTAGACTGGCCCACAGAATTCAAAAAAAGCATTTTATTTACTATTGACTATTGTTATTATGGAATACAACTCAAGAATATCCATCCAGATGGATGTGATGCATAGTACAAAGTATGGGGCAAGGAACTCAAAGCTTTGATGCCCTCTTCAGATTCATCAACCTCCTATTACCTCCACATGTTCAGCAACATGGAATCCTGTCCTTTTGAATTTTTATGTAAGCTTCCTTACAAAGTCATAACTGATAAATCATTGACCACTGGTAATCAATTCAACCTTTCGATCTCTTCTCTTATGAGGATGGGGGTGTGTAGGGATGAAAGTTCTAGTACTCTAATCATAAAGTTGATTCTCCTGGCAATTAGCCCTCATTCTGAGGCTATTTAGGAGTTGCCAACCAATAATTATTTATTAGCATAAAAAAGGATGCTTATCATTTTAGAGACTCCAATGGTTTCAGGAGCTGTGGGCCAGGAAATGAGAAGATTAAATTTCTTTTTACAAATCACAATATCACAAGAATTTTTAGAGTTTTTAATTCGTTTCCATGTTCTAGATCCTGGAATGTTTTTAAGTTGATTTTATTGTGTAAAATGATGTTTTCTCCTGATTAAGCTTCTGATTTGTGTGTGTGCGTGGGGGTGGGGTACTGGGAATCAAACCCAGGGCACTCTACCACCGAACTACAGCTCTGGCCCCCTCCTCCTTTTTTTGGGTAGCAGGAATTGAATCTAGGGGTGCTTAACCACTGAGCCACATCCTCAGCCATTTTTATTATTTTTGTTTTGAAACAGGGTTTTTCTAAGTTTCTTAGGGCCCAAGTTACTGTGCTGGTCTCAAACTTGAGATCTTCCTGCCTCAGCCTCTGGAGTTGCTTGGATTCTAGGCATGAACCACCAAGCTCAGCTGATCATGTATTTTTAATTATATAATAACAATTTAAAACTGTAGCCATTTTAAAACAACAGAATTAGAACTTTTTCAACTAAGTGTTACCATTGACTTCCATTGAGTATGGATACAATTGAATCTGGAAAAAAAAATAAGCCAAATATGAATCAGAATAATTATTATCAACTAATCAAAAAATAAACCCAATTATAACAGATGTATTAGCTTTAACATTCTTGAAATTTATGGCATAGTTTTCGAGTATATTAATGTCTTAAATGTGTAAAATGTAATTCCCAGAACAAGGGGAAAAATACCCTGCAAAGACCCCATTTCAACGAGCAAGCCTTATTCAGCTTGCTTATGTATTTAGTTCTAATTATCAAGGGAGTTTTCACTAAATTCTTTTACTTGATCGCTAATAAGCTCCCAACAAAATGAAATGCTAAATTAAATTAACGATAGATTATTTCCTCTCAATTAACAGTGCAAATAGAATATGCTTTCCTCTGACTAAAATTGATAAAGACAAGATGACTCATATTAAAGGGAACAATGTTACTAAATGTTCAGACATTTATTTCTATTAATATTCAATCACAAGGCCACAGTAAAATATTCTAAGAGGATTTCTGTTGTTGTTTTTTTTTAATTTTTGGCACTAGAGATTAAACCCAGGGGGTGCTTTACCACAAAGCTACATCCCTAGTTCTTTTTATTTTTATTTTTTAAAATTTAAACAGGCTCTTGGTAAGTTTCTGAGGGTCTTACTAAGTTGCTGAGGCTGCTCTCCAACTTGTGACTCTCCTGCTTCAGTCTCCCAAGTTGCTGGATTTATAGGCATGTGTCACCGAGCCCAGCTCTCCAAGGGGTTTGCCTAAACCTGTTACTCCAGTTTATAAAGCAGTAGTTTGTCATAAGGTACTCCATTTTGAGTTTAAGTGCTGAGATGGAATGACTCCATACCTTGTTTGTGCAAGTAAACAAACACCATCTGCCTAGCACAACCATAAGGCATAAAAATGATAAATAAATTAATCATGCTAATAAAAATGACCACCTGTGAACTTACTGAATCAACCAGAAGCATATGGAAGCATAGGTGTATCAAACCCATATTGGAAAAACAAAGTCCTTGAGCTTATCAAACACACCAGACTGCCGAATAAAGCAACTCTTTCACTCAAGGTGCATAAAAGAAGGATCACTCTGAGACTGGACACAGTGGCACCCTGACCCTGTTATCTGGTCACTCATCATGAGCCTTGCCCAGAAAAATAACCACAATGACTAATCTCCTTGGGCTTCAGCAGAATGCATTTTCTCCTGTCTATGATGATCACACATGCCCCACTCCAAGCTGACATCTTTTGCTGACACTCTGAAACTGCTCCTTCTGGACTATGGCCTTCAATAGGTTCCTGTGCTTTGACAGCTCTGTATACTGAACAGGTTCTTAGGCTTACTCCCAATCTGGCTCTTATGAACCAGATTCCTGATTCACAATCTTATCTGACCACCTACAGTGACTCTTTGCATTCCTATCTGCTCTTTGTCTTTGCTGTTAGTTCAGCCTCCTGCAGTCCTGTGGCTGCCTTAACTCTATATGGTGTTTGTGATGTGTGACTTTAGTGTCATAGATATTAGACACTAAGATAGAAATAAAATAACTTATTCAGTGAACTGCCACTCATGAACAAGGTGTAGCCTGTGAATTTCTTGTTATTTGATAAATCATGACATTGTGGAAAGACACAAATTTTATTCAGTCTATGTTAATGGCATAACTCACTCACCACAGGTATAAAACTCCTTTTATCATAGTGGACAAATAAAATGCATTTAGTGTCTTAGGCATCAAATGTTATAGTGAAATCTTGTTATAGTAATACATCCAGGATAGAGTTGGAACTCAAGTAATAGGCTCAGAGGTTTAGAAATATCCCCAAGCAGCTGGGTATGATGGCGTACACCTCTAATCCCAGCTATGTGGGAGGCTGAGACAGGAGGATTCCAAGTTTGAGGCCATCCTGGGCAACTTAGTGAGAATCTGTCTCAAAATAAAAAATAAAAAGTGTTTCAAAAATAAAACATCTATCTATCTATCTACCTACCTATCAAGGGCTAGAAGGGCTATAATATAAAGGGCTAGAAGATAGCTCAGTGGTAGAGCACTTGCCTAGCATGTTTGAGGCCCTGGGTTCAATCCCCAGCATTGCAAAGAAAAAAAAAATCACAAGTAATTCTCACTCTTTACTGTGGGAGTTTGAAAATAACTGCCAAGTTGAGAGTAGAATACAGTCAATGGGTGCCACAGTGTCATTTGATAGGAAGAATAAGTTCTGTTGCTCTTTGGCACAGCAGGATGACTATAATTAACAAGAATGCATCACATATCTCAAAATAGAAGAGAGGAATTTCAATGTATTCATCATAAAGAAATGATAAAGGTTTAAGGTGACGCCTATGCTAATTACCCTCTGGAGCACTACTCAATATATAGATGAATTAAAACATTGCACTGTATTTTATAAGTATATATAAATATTAGATGTGAATCAAAAAATAAAAATAGGGTAGGCATAAGGACATGTTCCTTACATTTTAGCTACCTAAGAGGGGCAGGAACACTGGAATCCAAGAATTTGAGACAGGCCAGGGCAACATAGCAAGATTTCCCCTACCAGCTCCACCCCCACCCCACCCCCGCAAAAAAAGGAAAATGTTAAATTAGGAAAAATAAATAAATGCCAAGATTTTAATACATAATTCATTTTAACATATATTCATATAATAACCAATTTTCCCTCCCTAATGAATAGAATTTGGTAAATGTGAAATTTTAGGTTTTTCTTTCTTTTTTATTTTAGTTTTTATTTTTTGGGTACTGGGAATTGAACACAGGAGTGTTTTAACACTGAATCCCCCCATGCAAGCCCTTTTATTTTACATTTTGAGACAGGATCTAGTTAAGTTGTCTAGGGCCTCTCTAAGTTGCTGAGGCAGACCTCAAACTTGTGATCCTCCTGGCTCAGCCTCCTGAGTCACCGGGATTACAGGCATGCACCACTGTGCCTGGCTTATCTTTAACTTTTTGAGGAAACTTTGTATCACTTACTATAGGGGCTGCACCATTTTCCATTTCCAGCAATAGTGTGCAGAATTTCAATTTCTCCACATCATTGCCAACAAGTTTTGTCCTTTTCCCCCCAATAATGAGCCCATTCTTTTTTTTTAAAACAAAAACATTATATATATATATATATATATATATATATATATATATATATATATATGAGAGAGAGAGAGAGAGAGGAGAGAGAGAGAGAGAGAGAGAAGAAACAGACAATGCCTTTATTTTATTTATTTATTTTTATGTGGTGCTGAGAATTGAACCCAGTGCCTCACACATGCTAGGCAAGTGCTCTACCACTGAGCCACAACCCCAGCCCAATAATGGCCATTCTAAATGGTGTGAGGTGACACTTCAGTATGATTTTGATTTTCATTTCCCTAATTATTAGTGATATTGATCATACTTTCCAATAAATGTTGTCTATTTCTGTCATCTTTGGAGATGTGTAAGTCCAAAGCCCATTTTTTCTTGTTCATTAGTTATTTTACAATTGAGTTGTAGGATTTCCTTACATCTTTGGAAATTAACCCCTTATTAAACGGTTTATAAATATTTTCCCCTAATTTATAGGTTACCTTTTTTGTTTGGCTGATCATTTGCTTTACTATTCAGAAGACTTTTGATTCATTTATTTCTTTTCTAACCTTTCTTCTTTCTTTTTTTTTTTTTTTTTTTTGGGGCTGGGGATTGAATCCCTGGCCTTGTGCATGTGAGGCAAGCACTCTACCAGCTGAGCTATGTCCTCAGGTCTTTCTTTTCCAATCTTTTTTTATTTCCTTCTGCCAACTTTAGGCTTAGTTTATTCTTCTTTTTCTAGTTCCTTAAAGTATAAAATTAGGTTATTTGAGTTTTTTTTCTTTTTTGTAGAGGTGCTTTTCACTATGCACTTCCATCTTAGTACTGCATTTGAAACATTCCACAAATTTCAGTAAGCTGTATTTTTTCTTTTCATTATTCTCAAGATATTTTTTTAGCTAGGAATGGTGCTACATGCCTATAATCCCATATTTGGGAGGCTGAAGCAAGAGGATCACAAGTTCAAGTCCAGCCTTAGCAATTTAGTGAAGCCCTAAGTAAGTAAGTGAGACCCTATTTCCAAATAACAAATAAAAAGTGCTGGAGATGTAGCTCAGTGGTCAAGCACCCCTGGGTTCCATCTCTGGTACCTAAATAAATAAATAAATAAATATATTTTCTAATTATTTTTATTTTTTCTTTCAGGAGTGTTTTTAAATGTTTATCTACTTGTGAGTTTTCTTTCTGCTATTGATTTCTAGTGTCACTTATTGTGGTTAGAAAAGATAATTGATATGATTTCAATCTTCTTAAATTTGTCAAGACTTGCTTTGTGAACTAATATGACATTCTGGAAAATATCTTATATACACTTGAGAAGATACTTTTCAAGAACCCCCAGTGTGTGTTTTAAACTCTGAACACTTCCAAACCCTGTGAATACTATATTTTTCCATATATATATATATATATATATATATGTATATACATGATAAAATTTAATTTATAAATTAGGCAAAGTGAGAGATTAACAATAGCTAAATAAGATAGAACAATATAACAATGTACTACATTAAATTTACATGGATGTGGTCTCTTTATTCCTTAAAATGTGGAATTTTCCATTTAATATATTTGGAACGTGATTGTGGGTAACTGAAACTACAGAAAGTGAGACTAGGGACAAAGGGATACCACTGTAGTTCTTTTGTCTGTCTTTCAATCTCTTGCTCTTTTCCTATGTGTTTTGCTGATTTTTTTTCTTTTTTCTGGATGAATATACTTAGATTTCTTTCTTTTTCCTTTGGTGTAAATTAACTTCTATAGGTATTGTCATTGTGTTTTCAATGGGGCTTAAATAAAATATTTTTATTTATAAGCCCATTTTAAGTTAATAACAGCTTACCTTCAATTACATATAATAGCCCCACATTTTCCTTCTCTCACCCACTTACTTTATGTTATTAATGTCACAGTTTGCAACTGTTTGTATTATGTATACATTAACATGTTTTTAATTATAGTTATTTTTAATATTTTGTCCTTTATTTTATTTTTTGCTACCAGTGATTGAATTCAGAGAGTAAGACTAGGGACAAAGGGACACCACTCTAGTTCTTTTGTCTGTCTTTTGTCTCTTGCTGCATACTAGGAAAGCCCCCTACCACTGACCTACATCCCCAGAACTTTTTTTTTTTTTAATACAGGGTCTGGTGAAGTTGCTGAGGCTGCCTCAAATTTGGAATCCTCTTGCCTCAGCTTCCTAAGTTACTGGGATTATAGGCATGAACCACCACTCCTAGCTTTTAAACTTTTCTACTAGAATTAAAATGGATTTACCCAATGCTGTTAAAGCAATACAGCATTCTATTTTCACGTATATGATTACTTTTACTAACTAGTTTTATATTTTCACATAATATTGTGTTATTATTTAGCATTTTTCATTTCAAATTGATGAACTTCTTTTAGAATGTCTTGTAAGGCAAGTCTGGTAAGAATAAAATTGTCCAGAAAATCTTTTTTTGTGCCTTCATTTCTGAAGGAAATGTTTGCCAGGTGTAGTATTCTCTGGTAACTTTTTCTTTTTTTCCTTTTTATCCCCCAGTACTTTTGCTGCTTTTAAAATTCTCTTTGCCTTCTAATTTTGGCAATTTAATTATCATACATCTTGGTGTAGGTTACTTTTCACTATCTGATCTGAGTTTTTTTTTAATATTGTTTAGTTGTCAATGGACCTTTATTTTATTTAGTTATATGTGGTGCTGAGAATCGAACACATGCTAGGCAAGTGCTATACCATTGAGCCACAACCCTAGCCCCTGATCTGAGTTTCTTTGGGCTGCAGATTTTGGAAGTTTTCAGCCATTATTTCTTGTAATAAGCTTTCTGATTCTTTCTCTTCTCCTTCTAAGATTCCCATAATGAATATACTGCTCTGTTTAATGGTGTTCTATAATTCCCTTAAGCTTTCTTTACTATTTTTAACATTCTTTTTTTCTTTCTGATCCTTGTATTGCATATATTCAGGTGGTCTGTTTCTGAGTTCATTTATTCTTTCTTGCATTAATTTACTATTGAACCACTCTAGTGAATTTTCCATTTCAGTCATTTTTTCAGGTCCATGGTTTCTGTTCGACACTTAATTTTTTTTTCCCTCTGTTGAAATTCTCACTTTGTCATACATTGGTATCCTGAGCTTGTTGAGCATTTTTATGATGGTTATTTTAATTTTTTTTCAGGCAATTCATATATCTCCATTTCATTAATGTCAGTTTCTGGAGTTTTATCTTGTTGCTTTGTTGCAGTTGGGTTTCCAATTTCTTCATCTTCCTTAACTCTGTGTTGGTACAAGTGCATTAGGGGGAAAAAAGGATACTTCTGCAAGTCTTCACAGAGTGGCTTCCTAAAGGAGAAGACGTCCACACTGCTATTACAGTTCTTAGTGTGTCCCAGGCATCCACGGTATGCTGAGTGCTGTTAGCACTCTAAGACAAGTGAGACAGAAATGATTTCTTAGGATAGTACCAAAGAAGTTGGAGCATTAGAGACAAAGACTCTTTTCTTCCAAGAAGGAAGTTGCAGTTTATTCATTTCACTTTTCATTGGACTAGGGTAGTGGTGCTGTGGTGAGTGCTTATA
Source organism: Marmota monax (assembly GCF_021218885.2). NCBI lineage: Eukaryota > Metazoa > Chordata > Mammalia > Rodentia > Sciuridae > Marmota > Marmota monax. Next base: position 11,995,366 of record NW_026694552.1, on the reverse strand, counting down.
TATTGATTCAAACTACCTTCTTTATTCTCAGTGGCCCCTGGGCATCTGGAATTTGCCAGTTTCCATAAGTACTCTTGACAGGTGAGGCAGAAGCCAATCCCTAGGAAACTTAAGAGAAATTGAAATGTATGAAGTGCAACCTTGTCCTTATCCTCTCTAGGGAGAAACCTGAAGCTAGGTTTGTTTGTTTTGCCTACTCATTCTGTACTGATTTGGGGGAAGGAGGTATGTTGAATGACCACATGCTAGTTCAAATCTCCATCTCTGTTTCTTGTATCAAGAAACTGTTAGAGCTCCCAGACAGATGAGATAAAAATCTGTTTTTCTTTTTTTTTCAGTTTTCTTTTTATTTATTAGTTGCACATGACAATACAATGATCTTGACATATCATACATTTGAATCAAATGGGGTATAATTTCTCATTTTTCTGAGTGTACAGGTTGCAGAATCACATTGGTTATACAGACACGTATATATGTACAGCAATACTAGTGTCTATTTTATTCTGCCGCCCTGTTTTTCAAGCAGGGCTTGCAAAAGCTGGCATATTGAATGTGTGGTACAGTTCTTTTCTCCCCAGGAGAAAGCTGAGAGCTGGGGCATTTCTCCTGATTATATTGTGCTGTGCCAAGGGTAGAAATTATGTCAAGAGGGTTTTTTTTTTTCACTTCAGTTTTTTTCTGTTGGTTTCAACATAGGTGGTTTTGCACTCATCTACGGTGAAGGAGCCTCTCAACTAGTTTCTAGATTTCCCACAAAAGGAATTAATCTGTGTACTGCTATTGAATTAGTGTGTCCATGAGGAAAACAAAAGTCCAGGGCTTCCATTTTCACCGTGTTAATGATGTCACTTCTGGGAGCACTTACTTTTGAAGCCCTGAGCCAACATGTATCAAATATGCTTATATTTGAGTGCTCTGCTATACAGATCATATGAAGAAACCCTGGGACTATAGCAGAGAAATCACTAGCAGAGTGAAATCTTCTAGATGTCACCATTGAGATATCAGGCGAGTGAATGAAGCTGTCTTTGATCATCTAGACCTGTTGAGCTATATGTTACTGAATGGCCACAGGTGACATCACAGAGTAGATGAATCACCCAGTCAACCACTGCTATAACTCTTAACAAAAACAAAACAAAAGCAAAAATGAACAAACAAAATCATAAGCTGTAACAAGGCTTTTTCCCATCAAGTTTGTGTCAAAAAGTGCAGAAACTGGGATACTACTTGTAAGCTAACAAGCTGATAGAAGATCTGAATCAGAGACAAAGGACTTTATTGTTCACAGCAAAAGGAAATCATATTGGTTTGTGTATTATCCTCATGCCAACCACGTCCCAGTGAGGGCAACATGAAGGGCCTATTCTGGAAGCCTGTGCAGTCAGTGGATTGTAAAATAGGAGAGTAACCCAAAGCTAGGAGGAGTCTGTGTTTTATAAAAAGTGGAAGCCAACCTACTCTTTGGGAAGAGGTACTGTCTCATCCTTAAGGGCTTCTTCATGTAAATGAAACCCCAAGAAATGCATTAGGTAAAGAGTGATTAAGGCCATGCATTTTTGGTATACCCAGTGCACATGTGTAGAGGTCAACATGCTGGATTGCTACTTGCAACAGATTGTTACACAACAGATTGCATGCTTCATTTTCAGTTGGACATTTTCACTATATAACAGGAGCATATCCTGGACCCTGGGTATTGAGAAATAAAACTTAACAGTTATTTTTGTTGAATCTCACAGGGAAAAGAAATATTTTATGATAGAGATCTGCTATCTCTTTGCAAAACTTCTGGTCTCAAGTCTAAATAAAACAAATGACTTTTTCCTTTCATGGTAGTTTTCACTTTTGGTCTCTCTTTCCTCCTGTTAACACTTACTTTAAAACAGTGCATTTTAATATGGTGTCTTAGTTTCATGATGGGTTTAATGGAGTATGTTAATGCCCCCAAACTGTGTGCAAAATATTATGTATGTCAACTTATGCATTTCTTTCCCGAGGAGATAATAAATAGTTCTTTTCAAACATTTTAAAAGTGTGATTTAAGCAAAGACCATCAAATAGCAAAGATATAAGGAAATTCACTATTTTAAATTAACCAACCTAAAATGTTATCTTTAAAGCCCTAAAAATGCCTCATTTGCCATCATTGGCAAGCTAAACTCTAACTATTGGCTATTCCTGAATAGTTTGGTACTGTACCATGTGAGGCAGCAATTTGAATGCCTCTGGAATATCTACTTCCAATGTGTGTGTTCAGTATGATTATTTTGGGGGGAAGGGTACTGGGGATTGAACTCAGGGGCACTCAACAACTGAGCCATATCCCCAGCTCTTTTGTATTTTATTTGGAGACAGGGTGTCACTGAGTTGCTTAGTGTCTTGTGTTGCTGAGGCTGGCTATGAACTTGCAATTCTCCTGCCTCAGCCTCCCAAGCCACAGGGATTACAGGCATACACCACCGCACCTAGCCAGTGTGGAATTTTTATTTGCATAATTGGAGAAGCCATGGATTAGAATGAGCACGTGGATTATATGGTATTAAATTTCTCAATTATTGGTCCTATATTAACTATGCAGTCTTCATAGAACTGGATAAAATATGCCTTTGGAATATAAACCCTATTTATTATAAGGAGTGAAGACCTCAGAGTACTACTGGTCCCTTTTGACCCTATACCTGCATTAATAGCATCGAGTTAGCAACATACCAAAAAGCAGGTGTCAGTATAAATCTCACTTTATCTTTCTCACCAATGAAATGGTTCTATGTGCATAGTATATATGTTGTGTTAATATTTATAGGTCTCATTGCCTGCTTAATAAATGCAGGAGTATATTACATATTTTTTAAAAATATGTTTTTATCTAGTCAGATTAAAACTACAAATAATTGGAAGACTCAGGAGCTCTTTCTGGGATAGATTAATGTCTGAATTGTCAAAGTCTTCTGTTAAGCTGAATGTATTTTTTTTGTTTGAATTATAAAGTAAGTCATTTCCAGTCCAGCAAAAATTCAAAGCCACTTAACTCATTAAACTAGAATATAGTTCTAGTTAAATAATCCTACACATTTTCTGCAACAAAAGATTTAATTACAATGAATTACAACACCCTCACTCTCCCTCAACCAAACTCCCACCCTCACTCCATCCTATATTCATCTACATAGACAAAACACCTGGATATTGAGAAAGTTGATTTTATAATAATGAAAACAAACTGAATAGTAAATCTCGAACCTTGCTAAAAGTAGTTGTAGTATTTTTTTAGAGCATTCCACTGATGTATTTTGTCTAAAATATAGCAAACCATTCTAATTCACATTTAGTAGATACCATTTTTTGTCTTTTCAAAATGATTTTTCATAGAGTTTTAATGTTTTCCAAATTATTTCTATTCTGCTATTCACCTGTCACTCAATTAGTGTTGTTTTTCTGAAAATGAACTATTGAATAGTTTTCACTTTTAAATATTCAAATAAGTATATACACTGTATATACTTATTTAGATACCTAGCATTTATTTAGCTAACTCAAATAATTACAGTGATTATTCCAGTAATTAAATGCCACAAAGGTTAATATGCATAATTGCTTCAATCTTTGAACATTTTTTTTCTATTTTGGAATGTCTACAGAGTGGTAACACATTAAAACTTGTGACACTTTTTAAAAATTTACAACCAAAATGGAGATGAATCCTGGTATATAAAAAAGCTCCATCTCCTTTAACATTCTCAACTAAATCTGGTGCAATGTCTTTTATATATTATATCTTAATGAAAAGAGATATTTTCTGTGATTCATGGAAAGTAACTTAATCTCTTTGACCCATTTGTCAAATGGAGATAATAATATCCAACTTAGTGTTGTTTTAAGACCTTAATGAGTTGCTGGTTAAAATAATTACCACTTCTTAATTATTCACTGTTATCCAAGAACATGTAAGATTTAATATTCAAAAGACTGGCTGAATTTAAGAGATCTTTATCAGAGTTTAGAATACCAAGTGTATAGAATCTGTGTAGTAGATTGCTGGAGAAGAGAGAACTATGGAGAATGGGCTCTGAGAGTATGAACATCACCCGCATGACCTTGGCTGGAAGATGGTCTCCAAATACACAGGATTAGACTACCTAAGGCTTACATTGTGGTTACCATGGGGGCATGAACAGAATATGATGCTGGAGGTCCTTCAGTGCTGGAGGATTCTGGAGTTCTTATGTAACCCTGGAGGCAGGATATGCTTAAAATGGTGCTGATATCCTTAACATCCAGCTGAGACATCAAGAAAGTCTTAGGTCTTTAGGAATGAGCACACTCTCAAGAAGGGACTAGAAAAGATGTTCTGTAAATGGTCAAGTAATAACGATTTTAGGCTTTGTGCACTATCTCTCTCTCTCTCTTTCACTCTTCTCATTATTTGGTGGTACACGCCTAGAATCCCATCAACTTGAGAGACTAAGGCAGGAAGATCTCAAGTTCAAGGCCAGGTTTAGCAACTTAGTGATACTCTGTCCCAAAATAAAAGGGGCTGAGGATGTAGCTCAGTGTAGAGCACCCTTGGGTTCAAACCCTGATACCAAAATGCAGAATAAAACAAAACAAAACAAAATAACAAAAATAGAGCTATCATAAGATCTAGCAATTCCACTTCTGGATATATATCCAAAGGAGCTGAAATGAATATGTTGAAGGGATATTTGTATTCTTGGGTTCAGTACAACATTATTCACAATGGCCAGGATTTGGAATCAACCAAAGTGTCTGTCAGTGGGTGAATGATAAAGAAACTGTGGTGTATATATACAATGTGTGAGAGTCAGCTTTCCGTTACTATATCTAATGCTGCAAAAACTTAACTTATATAAAGAAATATAGGTTGGGAATTAGCTCAGTGGTAGAGGGCTTTCCCAGCATGCACTAGGCCCTGGGTTCCATCCCCAGTACCCCCCCCACACACACACACACAAAGGTATAATTTGGTTCACAGTTTTGGAAGTTTCAGGCCATGGTTAGTTAGTTGCATTACCTGTGGGGCTGTGGTAAGGCAGCACCTCATGGCAGGGAAAGTGTGGCAGCACAATGGTCCTCACCTTGTATCTTTTTTTAATATATATATTTTTGTAGATGGACACAATATATGTATTTATTTATTTATCTTTATATGGTGCTGAGGATCGAACACAATATGCCTCACACATGGTGGGCAAGCCCTCACCTTATATCTTTAACATGAGAGAAAGAGGAAGAGGCTGGGGTTCCACTATCCACTTTGAGTGCATGGCTCCAATGATCTGAGGACCTCTGATGGACCCCAACTCTTAAAGTTTCCACCACCTCCCAATAGTGCCAGCTGAGCAACAAACTTTTAATACATGAGCCTTTGGGAGGTATTTCAAAGTATAGCACAATGGAATACTATTCAGCTTTGGAAAGATGGATATCCTGTCACTTGCAATAACAGGTGTTACCTGGAAGACCTTGTGCTAAATGAAATAAGCCAGGTACAGAAGCATGAATACTTACATCTCACTTACATGTGGAATTTAAAAATTGAACTCATAGAAGCAATGAATAGAATGAAGTAGAAAAGTCTCTCCTTAACTGTTAATTGTCATAACAAGACTAGAAACAGCCCAAGTTTTTGTCTATTGGTGAACACATAAACAAACAAGCTGTCATAGAGTAATACCATGAGACACCGTTCAGCAATCAAAAGAAATAAATTCTTGATATATACAAATACAGTGATTAATATTGCAAACATATCCATCAAAGGAAAGAAGACACACAAGAATATGTATTATACTGTAAGAGTCCATTTATGTAAAACACCAGAATAGTCTAAACTAATCAAAAGTGATAGAAATCAGAACAGTGGGTAATGCTGAGATAGGGTTGGCTGGTTGGAGATATGGTGGAACATTTTGAGATAAAAGAAACTTGTGATATCTTTATTGTGGCAGGAGTGGTTTCAAAGGTGTATGTATTTGAAAAAAAACTTATCAGACTATAAAGTTCAATTATATAAATTCTTTTGTATATTAATTTTGCCTCAATAAATTTTATGAAAGAATTCTTTTTGAGATTGTATCTCTGGTCATGGGAACAGTTGCTTTGGTTTCTGACAGAATCTACAGTGGGGAAATTCTGGTATCTATTGCCACAACGAAGTGTGAGTTTTCAAAATTTACCAGTTCCCCAAATTCTCTAAATTGTCTGCTCTTATGTTCAGTGTCATTATATTATATATAATATATAACATGTATTATATAGTGTATATTGGGTACCTTGAACATCTATTTATATGCTATCAGAATTCTTGTTATTAACTTTATTAGTTTATTTTTCGTATCCATCTAAAAAGTGTTATTTAGATTTTATGATTTGATTTGAACTATCTAAATGTCCATTTCAACATGATACTTCTAGATAACAAAATGATGGCTTAACTGACAATCTATATACAACATGTAGAAAAAAATTGAAGTAAATAAAAAATAACATAAGGATAGTAAAAATGTATTTGAAAATATACATAAAATGATAAAGGCTTAATGTTTAAAATATGAGAGGATCTACAATGAATCAATAGAAACAATGAATGATTTAAAAGCCACTAATATTTCCTAGACAAGAAAATACCAGACTCACAATTATTTGAAAAGATGCTCTGCTTCACTATAATTGCTAAACTACAGGCTAAATTTAAAAAGATGGTATTTCACACCAATTAATAGGCAAACATTAAGGAGTTGGTAAAAACTAAGTGTTGCTAAGGAAGTGAAGCAAATGAACTGCAATCCACTGCTAGTTAGAGTAAAATTAGTATAACCACTTTGAAAAATAATTTTATATTGCTTAGATAAACTTCAACATACTGATAGCCCATAGTACAGCAAATCTGCTCCTAAGTATAGACCCTTAAGAAAGTCTTGACTTTGTGTGCCAGAAGACATGTCCAAGATTTTAATTTAATTTATTGTGGCTGGGGATTGAACCCAGGAACTCCTGCTTGGTAGGCAAGTGTTCTACCTGTGAGCTACACCCAAGAAGTGCCTTAAAAGTACCATTTGTAGTATCAGAAAACTAGAAATATTGCAATTGTCCTCAACAGTAGACTGTAGAATTTCCATATAAAGAAAAACTGGTTAGTAAAGTGGTTACCACAGACTCTCTTGCCAGACTATGTGTATATTCCAACTTCTCATTTAGCAATGCAAACTTGAAGCAAGTTTATTTCATTTTTCTTTGTCTTTTTTTAGGTGCTGGGGATGGAACGTAGCATTTCATGAATGCTAGACACTCTACCACTGAGCTATATCTGTAGTCCTTTGAAACAAGTTTCTAACTCTGTTAGTGACCCAGTTTCCTCATATGTAAAAATGAAGGAATAGCAGTACTTACAAAGTTCTTGTAAGGATCAAATTAATTTATGAATGTATTTTAATTCATATACATACATATGAAAACAGAGTCACTGACAGGTTAATTTACTTGTCCAAGGTCCCACTGGTACCTATATATGTACATGTATATGTATGTATGTGTGTGTATGTTATAAAATCTTAGAAGAGTGCTAATAGGCATTAAATCCTATGTTGAATATAATTTTTCTCAAATTGTTGGACAACTAAAGTTGTCTATATGTATAAAGCAGTTAAAATAGACCTTAAAACAGGGAAATTACTTTTTAAGCACAGAGCCATAATTCTTAGCTAGAATTTTTATAAAAACTCATCAACAGGAAAACTAAACCACAGGTCACTTAAAGATCAGAGGTAGATGGCAACTCTTTAAAGAATGCAAATGAATGATTGTCACAAAAGCCACAATAGTTAAAAAATCCATGGGTTGGGTCAGGTGTGGTGGTACACGCCTATAATCCCAGAGGCTCAGGAGGCTGAGGCAGGAGGATCACCAGTTCAAAGTCAGCCTCAGCAATTTATAGAGACCCTGTCTCAAAATCAAAATTAAAAGGGGTTGGGGATGTGGCTCAGTGGTTAATTAATGCACCTGGGTTCAAACCCTGGCACCAGAAAGAAAATAATTTATTGGTTGGGCTGGAAGGGATTTGGGTCTATAAACTCAGCAACTCTGGAGGCTCAGGCAAGAGGATTGAATGGGTTAAAGGTTAGGCAGGAGCACACAGGGAACTCTTAAACTGTGGAATGTTATCACTTTATCCTAGGTGATAGACATACAAGTATTCATTCTACTATTAGTCTTAAAATTCTGTGGATACATTTTATAAATATTTGTGTGTATGATATAATTCTAGTCTAGCTTAAAACTTGAGTCTCATATGTAATCACAAGCTCTTCTCTTGTAGTCATGGCTATACACACAGCTAGCTCTAAGGCTAGAAGCCAAGAATGAGCAAGCTCTGCTAATACCCTCCAATCCCTTTCTTCTCAGTTGTTTCTTCTCTGTTGTCAATTATAAGAAGGGGTAGAATTAAAAAGAGTGTTTCTTTAACTCAGTGACAGCCTTTCACAGAGCTCTTGGTGTCTTAGTCATTTGGGCTGCTATAATTGAACACCAGAGACTGAGTAGTTCATAAACAGAAATTTATTTCCCATAGGTCTGGAGGCCTGAAATCTGAAGTCAAGGTGCCATCATGATCAGTTTTGGTGAGGGTCTTCTTTCTGGCTGTAGACTATCTTTTTTCTGTGTCCTAACATAGGGAAAGATGCAAGAAACTCTCTGGGGCCTCTTTTTACTTTTTAAAAAAATATTTATTTATTTATTTTTTAGTTTTTGGCAGACACAACATCTTTGTTTGTATGTGGTGCTGAGGATCGAACCCGGGCCGCACGCATGCCAGACGAGCACGCTACCGCTTGAGCCACATCTCCAGCCCCTCTTTTTAATTGTTTTTTAACTTTGATACTGGGTATTGAATCCAGGGGTGCTTAACTACTAAGCCATATTCCAAGCACTTTGAATTTTTTTTTTTATTTTGAAACAAATTGCTTAGGGCCTCACTAAGTTGCTGAGGCTGGCCTTGAACTTGTGATCCTCCAGCCTCTGCCTCCTGATTTACTAGGATTACAGGTGTGCACCACCACACCACACCTTCTTTTATAAGGGTACTTACCCTATTCATGAAGGCTCCACACTCACTTCTCAAAGGTCCCACCTCCATACCCCAGTGCCTATCCAGAAATGTTGTACACAAGGGAGGAAAATGGTTTGTGAGCCTAGAATTCTGGGAAATTTTTGACAGTCATCGTATCAATCTTTGTGCTTAAACTTGACTATGTTTTTTTTTTGCTTTGAAAAGTATCCAATAATTGAAAGATATTTTATTACCACATTTTCTTTATGTGCAACTAACTTAGGAAGTTAAACTTTTAAAATTTGTCAACTTTATCATTATTATTATCATCATCACTATTGTGTGGCAGACAAAAGCTGTCATAACAATTTTGAGTTAATTAAAACTTTGAAAAATGTACTCTTATTTTTACATTGATAGGCTTGAAGAACAAATCTTTGCATTACTATTTTAGTCAATTAGGGCTGATCTAACAGAGTGCCATAGACTGGGCAGTTTACAAACAACACTAATTTATTTCTCTAGAGCTCTGGAGGCTGGAAATATGAGATCAGGGGATCCAGTATGCTTGGTTTTGGTGAAGGCTCTCTTCCAGGTTGCAGACAACCGGCTTCTTGTATGTTCACATGGAAGAAAGAGAGCAAGAGAGTTCTTTGGGACTCCTTTCTAAAGGAACACTACACTGTACCTCTCACGAGGAATCCACCCTTATCACCCATTTACCTCCCAAATGCCACACCTCCTAATATCATCAGCTTGGGGGTTAGGATTTCAACATGTGAATTCTGGGAGTAGACAAATATTTAGATCATAGCAGTTGCTATTAATTTCTGACTATCAAACTCTGGCTCTCTATGTTCTCAATGATACATTCACCCAAATGTTGACTCTTTCATTATGAGCCCATGTGAATATTCTTAAGAATTTTTAGGACTTCACCACTGCACTCACCCCAGCCCCCTTTATTCTCTATTAACTTCTTCAACCAGCCGTACACTGAGAACCCACACCAGAATATCTCCTTGTTGGCCACTTAACTCTAGATACTCAAGTGTTATTCCTATGATGAACTATAGAAGTATATGTTGTGCCACTGTTATCTCTTCTTTAACTCTTTCCTTCTTTTCCCAAGTCTCCTATTTTCCTGATCAGGTAGGTACAGAGGCATAACAGCAAGCCTGTTGCCTAAACAAACGTCTAGCCAGGGATCAAAATGCCTCTACTCTTTTTATATGGACCCCCAATTTCATGAATGTTTTTTCTTGGAACACCACACAATTTGATTTTGAGAAGAAAGCTTTTCCCCCACTTCCACAAAGAGGCAGAGGAATCACTTGGATGACCTCTCTACCACCCATGGTTCTCTCGTACACTGCAGTGCAAGAGTAGTGCCCTGGTTGATTATGGTATGGGTTGAGCTGGGGCACCATTTAAGAAGCCTGCAGTGTGACATCCAAACTTGAGTTTGGGTACCTTATTGGAGACTCCTTTTAGAATAAGATACTTTGTGCCTTAGCATCATTCTTAATTTTTTTTCTTTATCAACTATGGGTTTTAGTAAACAACCCCAGAGCAACAAGAAACATACTATTAAATGTCTAGTAACGTCAGATTCCCACATTTGTTAATTGTGTGCTCTCTTTCAAGTCTCCTAAATTCTCCCAACCTCAATTTTCTTATCATTATTTAGAAATAATACCACGTCTAACCTTTTAGTTGTTTTCTAATATTAAAGGAGTACAGGTGCACAGGGACTTGTACAGACTAAATATTTAAGAAACTTTGAGAGAGCAGTCATAAATGTTCATTTGGGAGAAAGGCCTGAATTGGACAGAAATTAACCTAATACAATAAATGGAATATTCCATAACTTTGAGAAATCAATCCCAGAATGTAGATTTTACTACATACCCTAAAGTAAAAATAAATTACATCTTTAGTAGGAATAACATAGTAATTAATGGATTGGTCACATAACTGTAAATTATCCTTTGGTACAATATATTTTCTTAATTTTATCTTCAGCTTTACATTTGGTTATTCCATTAAAATGAAGAGGTTATTCTATGGAAATTGTTTACTTTTTGAACATAAAGGCTTTCATTACTTTGCATTATTTTTTTTAATCCATACAATAGGCTATTTATACTGAATTATTCCGTCTGGAAATAAGTACTGAAAATGATTCATTATGATATATGTTTGATACAAAAGTAGGCATGATAATCTATTTAATGAGAGTATGTTTCATAGTTGAATGTTAGTTTGAGAATTGTGAAAATTAAAGGAGCTTATTCCTATAAAGTTCTCAGCAAGGTGTCTGACGTATAGTAAAGACTCAAAATGCTATTATGATGATTATAAAGCTTTCTACATAGGCTTTTTAATATTTTTATGATGCCAAATTAAATAATGTACTAAAATTCCAGTAGGAGAAAAATTAAGTTGGATAATGACAACTGAAATCTATATTTATTCACATGATTTCTGCATTTTGAAAAGAACATATTTCATGCTATTAAGATAGGTTAATGCCACACAGTGGTCTACATCTGTAATTCCAGTGATTCAGGAGGCTGAGGCAGGAGGATCACAAGTTCAAAGCCAGCCTTAGCAAGTTAGCGAGGCCCTAAGCAACTTAGCGAGACTCTGTTGCAAAATAAAAAAAGAAAAAGGACTGGGGATGTGGTTCAGTGGTAAAGTGTCCCTGGGCTCAACTCACAGTATCAAAAATAAAAAGATAAAAAAAAATAAACAAATAGGATAGCTCTTCTCCAAAAGGCTATCCAGCTACAAATATTTTATGGCTAATTATATATCAAAGGGTATTAATAAACCTTTTCTTATTTCTATGGCATGGAAGTAGTTTCTTGTTTCTTTTCTTTTTTTTAAATTGGCAAAATTAAGAAAACAAAAATAATAGAACACACCATAAAAGCTTAAAGCATCAATCACATATCTGCGTGTTTTTACTTAGGGCTTTTCCTTTGAGTGTATAAAATCAATAATTTGAGTTCCACATTATTTTTCTTACACAAACTATATCAGATAACTTTTTTTTTTACAGTTTGTTTGATTTTATCTAAAGCAGTTAGGAAACTTAAAATTGGCAAACAGTCTGAGTTCAGAAATCTTTTAAATATTAACAAGATTTCCCCTATATTTACAGTTCTCATCCACACCAAATTTAAAAGGAATGTTTAAAGATGCAGCTTTAATAATATTTTATAGAACATTCAAGTTAGTTTTCCTAGAAAGAACAACTCTTTTTGTATTCTTGTTATCATAATATTTCCTTAAATCAATTAACACGTTAATATGTACAACTTGCATAAATATGTTTTAATATGAGCTCAACAGATTCTTTGTAAGCATCTAATTTGAATGGTAGGAAGAGAAACATGTAGATAGTAAGAGTACGGTCAACTAGCAGTGAGTACTTTAATGTTCCCTGGGTACCAGTTTGAATACTTTATAGAAGAAATAGAGAATATTTATTATTTTGGTAAATCAGTTAACTGATAGTCTGATAAAGGAATGTCTTGTATTATATTCTAATAAGATGACCCTTTAAGTGACAATAGGTGATAAAAATTAGTCACTATCTTTAGGTAGTACAGATCTATATCAGTGATTTCAGAATTTTAAAATTCATTTTTATTGAAATGAAAAAAAAAACTAATTAAATCATATTGAAATAAAAATAAGCTCCAAAGAACCACATATGCAGTATTTTCCTCAAGGTTTTCTCAAAGTTGCCCCCATCCAAAGTAAGTAATTTTGCAGGGGGTGTAGTACTGGGGATTGAACTCAGGGGCATTGGCCATTGAGCCACATCCCCAGCCTTATTTTGTATTTTATTTAGAGACAGGGTCTCACTGAGTTTTTTAGCACCTCACTTTTGCTGAGGCTGACGTTGATCCTCCTGCCTCAGCCTCACAAGCAGCTGGGATTACAGGCATGTAATTACTGAGCCCAGCTCAAAGGTAAATAATTTAAAATGTAGCTAGAACATAATATCAAAATATTCAAATCATAAAATAGTTCTCTTACAACAAACAAGCAGTGGTTTTGTTCCTCAGAAAGTGCTGTGTATTTGGGAGATCTCTATGCTCTATGAACTTCCTCTGATCCCCGTGGTTAAAAGTCTTTCTACAACCCTATTGATCCTTAAATGTATATAAAGCCCTTCCTCCTGAATTGATTCAGGATTCCAGGTGTCCTTTTATTTCCTAAAAAAAAAAAAAAAAAAAAAAAAAAAAAAACTTGCACTTCTCATTCTGCTTTTACTTTGGGATTTTCAGGAGATTTTTTTTTAAAAATATTTATTTTATTAGGTGGACACAATATCTTTACTTATTTATTTTTATGTGGTGCTGAGGATTGAACCCAGGGCCTCGCATGTGCTAGGTGAGCACTCTTCTGCTGAGCCACAACCCCAGCCCCTTCAGAAGATTTTGAAAAGAACATATTTCATGCTATTAAGATAAGTTAATGCCAGGTACAGTGGTCTACACCTGTAATTAAGATTAAAGTGGAAAAATCCATGTTTACGCCCCCATTTTAAAACCAAATTTTACTGTCAAATCTTTGCAAGACCAGTTAAATTTAAAGAGGTTTAAGTAAGCATCTTTAATATAAGTTATTCCTTTGCTCACACAAAGCTTTTATTAATGTCTTTGGAAACTAAATCTTCAAGTTTGATGTACATGATTTTGAAGGGCTCACATACAATGGTCTCTGTGAGTATCCCAAAACTCCAGTGAGCAGCAAGCAAGGTATGAGAACCACTTATTGGTTAAAATGATAGGGACTACCTTAATATTTTGTTTTGGAATAAAATATGATTTACAACTTTGATTTAAAAATATTTTCCACACTTTTTTTTGGTTTTATTAAGTTTGAATAATTTCTTATTTCTTATGATACAGTTCTGTTAAAGTTTTCTTTTATCTGGAAATGCCTTTATTTCTTCCTTCATTAGCGAAAGGTGAATATTACAAGTTTCCCAGCACTTGAAGATACTTTTCCACTGTGTGCTAATTTCCATTGTTTCTAATGAGAAATCACTCAATGCATCATTTTCAAATTTTCTTTTTCTTTTGTTGGTGCTGGGGATTGAACCCAGGGTCTTGTGCATGCAAGGCAAGAACTCTGCCAACTGAGCTATATCCCTAGCCCTCAAATTTTCTCTTGATCTATTTTAAGCAGCTCATCTGTGACATCTCTAACTGTGGATTTTGTTGTATTTATCCTATGTGCTTCATTGAGTTTCATGAATCTATAATTTTTTTAATATTTATTTTTTAGTTGTAGCTGGACCCAATACATTTATTTATTTATTTTTATGTGGTGCTGAGGATCGAACCCAGGGCCTCACATGTGCTAGGCAAATGCTCTACCACGGAGCCACAACCCCAGGCCCACCCCCCCCCACCACCGTATCTATAAATTTATATGCACTACCAACTTTGTGATTTTGCTTGCCACCATTTTTAAAAATACGTTTCTCTCTCCATCTAAAATAGAGGTTCTTGACAGTCATGGTAGTGCTCACCTGTAATCCCAGCTGCTTGGCAGGCTGAGGCAGGAAGATCAAGAGTTCAAAGCCAGCCTCAGCAAGTTAGCGAGGTTCTAAGCAACTTAGAAGACTGGATCTCAAAATAAAATAAAAACGGCTGGGGATGTGGCTCAGTGGTTAAGCACCCTTGGATTCAATCTCTGGTGCCCCCTCAAATATATATGTATGTATGTATATGTGTATATATATGTATACATATATATGTACATAAATAGTTACAATGTATATGTACATCTGCACATATGTATAGGCATTCTTTCTTCTGGGACTCAGATTATATGTGTGCTAAATTTCTGCTCGTTCTTTTTAATTTTTTTCTGTTTTTCAGATAGCATAATTTCTGTTGTTCTATCTGCAAATTTTCTTTTTTCCATTTGAATGCCTGTTCTGCTGTTAAGCTCATTAAGAAGTGTATTTTTCTTTAACATGTTGTATTTTTTTAAATACTAGAAATTCCCCTTTGTTCATTTTATAGCTTCTTTGCTTCTGCTGAGATTTCTTTTTATTTATAGCAAGCATATTCCTGATGATAGTTATAAAAGCTGTGTTATAAAATCTTTTGGTTTTATAGTTATTACAAATTTTTAAAAATCTTGAGATTGGTCTTCATTGATTTTCTTTTCTCTTTGAATCACTATTTTTTTTCTTGATTCTTCATATTCTGAACAGTTTGAATTGTACCCTGAAGTAAATTGTATGTTGTATTGATTCTGTTTTTTTTTAATGTTTTTCTAAAGAGTATTCTTTTTTTTTTTTTTTTTTTTGTACCAGGTATTGAACCCAGGGATGTTTAACCACTGAGCTACATCCCCAGCCTTTTATATTTTTTTATTTTGAGATAGGGTCTCACTAAGTTTTTTAGGGCCTCACTAAGTTGTTTAGGGCCTTGTAAATTGCTAAGACTGGCTTCAAACTTGCAATTCTCCTGCCTATTGAGCCACTGGGATTATGGGCATGTGCCACCATGCCAGGCTCATTTTGTTTTTAAGCAGATATTTAACTTGGCTGAACTCATAAAGTGAACAATGTCTCCTCAGTGGTGGGTAGCAGCTGAAATATTAATTTAGTGTTTGTACCTTAGCTTGGTTCCTTGTAGTCTGCTTTACCCATGTGCATTTCAGGGACTAATGGGCTATATGGACAGTTTATTCATATAAACTGGTTCTCTCTTTTATGTGATTTTCTCCTCACTCATCAGTAGCTATGGTTGCCTAGAACATCTTCCTCTGATTTTTTAAGCCAGTTAGACTAATTTTGAATAATTTTCTTATTTCTTATGATACAGTTCTGTTAAAGTTTTCTCTTATCTGGAAATGCCTTTGTTTCTTCCTTCATTAGTGAAAGGTGAATATTACAAGTTTCCCAGCACTTGAAGACACTTTTCCACTGTGTGCTAATTTCCATTGTTTCTAATGAGAAATCACTCATTAAATGCATCATTTTCAAATTTTCCTTTTCTTTTGGTGGTGCTGGGGATTGAACCCCATGATATTATCCACAATGCTGACACAGACTGTGACCTGCTCTCAGGCTAAAATCTATTAAAAGAAAGAGGAATCTCATATTGTACCTTAACTTTCTTGCAAGTGTCAAATAAACTTCAGTTCCTGCATACTTTTGGTCATAGTCTACTGCCTTAATTTTTTTGTGTGCTTGTTCTGCAATTTATAGTGTTATATGTGCAAGGATTGTTCTGATAGGAGATACTTGGCCTTTACTAGAAACTGAACCCAAGAATACTAAATTCAGTTGTTCTGTGGGTTTGGACTCGATAGATACTTGCTACATATTTCTCTCCAAGATGAAAATTAAGGGAAGAGGGAGAATCATATGATTTGTCTTCAAAATAAAGCAAAGAAAGGCTATATTTGAGGAAAAATAGATGTGAAAACAGATGGGATAGTTTTCTAGAGTAGTAACAACATATTGCCAAATGCATTTTGATAGGCATAGAAAATTGTAAAGGCATTAATAGAATGAGCAAGATTTTAAATTATACACGTATCTGTACATCTCTGCGTGTTTGGGGAAAGAGAGGGAAAGAGAATTAAGGTATATGCACTTCACATCCTATTTGGCTTAATTTAAAATGCAAGGAATTCTAAAATCATAAGTTATCTATTCCTTATCTTTGAGCATATTACCTCTTGGTTAAGAAAAATGTATACTTCAGCCTTAAAAAGTAAGATTATTTAAAACAGGATTTGTTCTATATAGATCATTAGGTAATTGAAAGAATTTTCTTTTGGTACAAGGGATTGAACCCAGGGGCGCTTAATCACTGAGGCACACCCCCGGCCTTTTTTATATTTTATTTAGAGGCAGGGTCTCCCTGAGTTGTTAAGTGCCTTGCTAATCTGCTGAGGCTGGCTTTGGACTTTCAATCCTCCTGCCTCAGCCTCTCAAGTTGCTGGGATTACAGGCATGCACCACCATGCCCAGCCATGCACCACCACACCTGACAAGACTTTTTAATTTGGTAAATAATCATAATTATTACTTACTGTTTGGTTATATTTAAATGTATCACAAATTAAGAACCATAGTTGTAGTATAGATTTTCTCCAAAATGTTAGTGATACTGACAACCAAAAAGGGAAAATTAGATTCTAATACCTCCTCAGCCAATCAATTACTAATAGTTGCTATAAAAGACTCGTTTCAGTTGTCTATAATGTTAAGTTATTTTCTTACACATTGACTTTTAAATGCAGGGGATTGTTTCACATGATTGAATTGGGTAGAAATATAAGAGAGGGTTATATTCATATTTCTTGGGTTGCTGATCAATTTAGAAAAATTGTAAGAACAAAGTAATATTTTTTATCCTATACCTTTATATAATCATTTATGAGCATTGTCCCATCAAGGTAAATAAATAATGGTGTCTATGATAATCAGTGAACTCATTTTTGCCAATTATTCAGGTTCAAAATCTGAGTTATGGCTAGTGCTTGCCTAGTAAGTCCCTGAGTTCAATCCCCAGCACCACAAACACAAATAGTCATTTCTGCCTTTTCCCTCACTCTCTCTATTAAAGTAATCAGAGTTCCACTCTTACTTATCTCATAATATCCTCCATATCTATTTTTGCCTCTAATTATTATTGAAAGTGACCTAGCCCTGAAGCTTAATTACTCATGTATTAGTACCACACTGTTCCTTGTTACTGATATAACTCACTTCCAGTTCACCCCATTCACTGCTGCTACTAATGGTAGTTCTATATGTTGGTAAAGTAAACATCACTAATAATCCTAAAGTGTTGTTTTCTAAATGTAATTGCTTACTCATTAATACTTGGTGGTTCATAGTTATATGAAGAGTTTAAACTTCTTAACCTTCCAGTTGTAACCATCTGCTTTACCACACCTTGGGCATGCTGGGCAAGTGACCTGTCACTGAACTCTATCCCTAGCCCCATTCTGGTTCACCAGTTTAGTCTACTCATCACTCTCCCCAAGAATGACATGATCTACCTCTTGCTGCAAGGAAGGGACAGTGTTGTTCTGTTTTAAATTTTAAGACTCTATTTTAGTGTCTTTTCATAATTCAGTTTAGGTAAGAATCACCTGGTATATTCCTAGGCTCCATCCACAGGTTCTGATTTCGTAGGTCTGTAGGTGAAACCTAAAACCTACAGCTTTAGCAGTGGCCTTAGTAGACTCTGATGAAGATGATCCATAGAATAGAATGAGAAATATCACTCTGTTTACGAAAACTCTACTCATTTTCCAGAAATATATGTCTCCCTCTGATGGATTGAACTGAAGGTTCTGAGCATGCAAGGCAAGCTCTACCACTGAACAGCATCCCCAGCCCCATTCCATTTTTAAATATGAAGGCTTCAGAATTATTCCAGTCAAGATAGATCTCTCAAGACTGTGAACTCATAGGGTATCTCTCTGTAACATTCCCTTCATTCAATTCCAAGAGGACTTCCAACCTTTTTGGAATAGCCATTCCTCCCATTTCTATTTCCTTTCCTACTTAATTTTTTCTCTATAGCACTTAACATTGCTTGACATTACAGCTTCTTTTCTTATAAACGATTTTTTCCCATTTGAAAATAAAATTCATGAGTATAGAGACATAGTAATATTCACTTCTATACTATCATCTCATTACAGACTAGAACAGTATAGTAGATCCGCAATAAATATTGTTGAACAAATGAATTTAAGATTTAGCATATAGAGTTTTACTGTTAGTCATCTTTTTATGAATGTTCTTGATGATCCAACAATGTAGTGTACTTCCCTTTATTGTACTTTATAGAATACAATCCAGAGATTTGCCCAATAAGCACACAGTGCAGATTTGTTGATACAAATCTGAAAATGACATTAATTGATAACTGCTTTAAATTTCATCTTTTTTGTGTGTACATGTGTGGTGCTGGGGCTCAAACCCAGGACTTTGCATGCTAAGTACTATACCCCCAGCCCTTATAAGTAAAAACATGGAAGACAGAATAATGGCCCCTGGAAGATGTCTGCATCCTAATTCCCATAACCTGTTAATATGTTGCTTTGTGTGTGAAAGGAACTTTGCACATGTGATTCAGGTCAAGGACCTTGAAATGAGGAGGTTATTCTGGTTTATCTATATAAATCAGATCTGATCTCAGGAGTCCTTAAAAAAAGCAGAGAACCTTTTCCAGTTTCAGAGAACCAGCAAGATGATTGCCCATGAAGGACCAAATTTGCTGTTGCTAGCTTTGAAGATGGGGGAGGAGGGCAAGAAGCCAAGGATTGTGGGTGGCTTCTAGAAGTGGAAAGGACAAGGAAATAGATTCTTCCCTACAGCTTCAGAAAGGAAATGCAGCCCTGCTGATGTCTTGATTTTAGCCCAGTGAGATATAAGATAATACATTTATGTTGTTTTGAGCTGCTAACTTTGTGCTCATTTGTTATGGTCACAATAGCTATAGATGGAAACAATTACAACAAAAAACAGCCCTTTAACTTTGTTCTTCTCACCATATGAAAAATGAAACAGATTGCTGCAGGCATGGGCATTTTTCAATTTTATTCATCTATAATACACTTTTGAATGTAAGAAATTTTTCTATTTTCTGAAGGAGAAAAAAGTTTTAAATAGGTCTTATGGCTAAACTTGAATATAGAAAAATGTATAAATAAAATATACACCTATACTACTGACTTTGTAAATATTTATTAATTATGCATATATATTCAAAATCACATAATTAGAAATGCCATGTTTTCCCTCTCCCATGTTCCATGAAACAATTTTATTCAGACTCTACTGATAAATTTAATATCAATTATTTTCATCACTGAATTTTTTTGAGTGATCTGACAGTTTTGTAGAAAACAGCATCTTCACTTATTTTAATCTGTAAATGATGCTGTCACTAGAAATTTTATATCAAGCCACAAGTATGTTTCTGTCATTCATCACTCTATGATAAAACCACTTATTATATATTTGCCTTTAAAGTAGTTCTTTTTTTTGGGGGGTGGTACCTGGGATTGAACTCAGGGGCACTCAGCCACTAAGTCACATCCTCAGCATCTTTTTGTATTTTATTTAGAGACAGGGTCTCACCGAGTTGCTTAGGACCTTGCTAATCTGCTGAGGGTAGCTTTGAACTCTCAATCCTCATGCCTTAGCCTCCCAAGCACTGGAATTACAGACATGTGCCACTGAGCCCAGCCTTTAAAGTAGTTCTTGCAGGGCTTGCTTACAATGATATATCTAAAATCTGTAATTCTGAGGTAATCTTCCCTCTCATAAACAATTTAAAAATTATTGTTAATTATTTTGTTTCTTACCAATTACAGATGATAATTTATATCAACATATAAAACTAGCATTGATTTAGACTAATGCATTTTCCCTAAGAAGAATAATTTAGGAATGTGAGTGACTTTTATAAGGGTCTCTTCTATGAGAGAAAATTTTAGAGCTAAAAATTCAGCTTTTATTCAGAAAAATAAAATTTTTATTCCCCTCAGTTGATTTTTTTCCCTTTTTATGGACATAAGGAATTGTAGGAGACATCCTATTTTTGGTTTATTGTTGCTCAGTACTACCTCAAGTACTCCTTTCTATGATAATACATGTATTTTAATAGTATCCTATTTAATTGCCATATGCTATTGTTTCAGCTCCCTCTTTAAATTACTTTTGAAAAGACCTTTTAAAAATTATTTTTGTGGCACTGGGCATGTGCCACCATGCCTAACCACCTTTATTATTTTTTTATTAGCACATACTATCTGTACTTTTTATGACATATGATGTGAGGTTTTGATTCACATATACATTGGTAATGATAACGGTAATGAACATATTTATCACTTTAGACTTTCAGCATTTCTCAAACAAAAGTACATTAAAAATCCTCTCTTCAACTGTTTTGAGATATATAATACATTATTGTTTACTATACTCACCCTACTTTGCCAGAGAACACCAGAACTTATTATTCTGTCTAATTATAACCTTGCACCAATTGTGCTGTCCTTTATTGGTGAACCTTTCAATTGATTCTAATTTTTAACAATGACAAATGATGATATAAGAAACACTACTTTCCATACATCATTTCAGTTTTGTATTTCCAAAACATAAATTCCTAGAGGTAGATTTGCTATGTGAAATCACAAATTTGAAAACTATTGTCAAATTGACTTACAAATGTATAAATAAATTTATGTTGCCAGGCACAGTGGCATGAGAATATGCTTCCCATCGCTCTGATGACAGGGAATGTAATTGACCTATGGCCCAGCAGCACCACTTTAAAATTCATCATTTTCCTTGTGCTATGCATAGACCACTCTGTGAAGGTCCCAAAGGCTGCTTCCAGCCAGTAAATAATTGAGCACAGTAGAGATTCTAAAGCAGGTCCACTCCTGAGACATGTGGGAATTCTCTGGCAGAGGATTTTGGCTCAAGGACTCCCCAGTGACCCTGGAGAAGTCTCTTAAACCACAGTTCAGTCTGGAATGCTTTCACCCAACCTTTAATTCTTCCTTCTTTACCTTTCTCTTTCACTCAGAATCAATCCTTCATCGGAATCTGTCAGTTTACCCAGATTCCTCCAGCTGTCTTCCCAGTTACCTTCACGGGCATTTCTCCTAATAAATCCCCTGTGTGAATAATCATATCTTAGTCGTTGCTTCTTGAAGGAACTAGACTAACACAATACGTAGGAATATCTATGAATTTACAACATCCTCAAAGTTTATGATAGAAGTAAATTCATATTTCATATTTATACTTTGCATGTTGTGTAGTTTAGCATCTCTTGTATGCTTATTACCCATATGATTTTATTTTCTCTGAATATTATGTTCATGAAATCTACTGTTTTGTTTTTCTGTATGATCTGCTTTTTTTAATATTGATGTGTAGAATCACTTATCAACAACAATTAAAGCAATAGTCAATGTTAATTACAGACTTACTATGGGCAAGGCATTGTATTAAGTCTTTAACATTAATTGTCAACAATAATCCTATAGGATAAACGATACTATTTGGCTAATTTTATAAATGGGTCAGCACAGGACAGAGAGAATGCTCATGATCTATGGTTCATGTTGTAGAAGTGGGATACAGTCTGACTTCAGTCAAGACCAATGTTTTATTACACTATGATTCCACCACATTATGCTGCTCCTCCTAGAAGGAAATTGTTTGTGCTTCTTCTGCATCTTAGTCCCTGTGCAATAGTATAAATGAATATATAAGATTGAGTAATTTATAAAAAACATAAAGTCCAAGATCAAGGAGCCACATCTGGTAAGGGCCTTCTTGCTGCATTATAGCATGGTGGAAGACATCACATGAACAAGAAGGCACATGTGAGAGTGAGCAAGAGGGTGATGGATTCACCTTTATAACACACTCACTCTCATGATAATGACATGCATGCATGCATAAAGGCAAAGTCCTTATTATCTAGTCACCTCTTAAAGGTCTCTCCTCAACACTATAGCATTAAGTGTCCAACTTTGGAAGATATATTCAAGACATAGCACCTATATAGCAAAATGTTTCCTAACTTATTGTTTATTTCATTTTGTTTAAAATGTCTTTACTTTTGAAGAGCCATAAAATATGGCTAATACAGAAGACAGTAATGGTTTATATATTATCCCTATTGTTCATAATTTCAGGTATACTTACATTCATTCTGTTTTCCCCCTTCTTTCCCACCTTAAATTTATATACTCTAAAAGTTTAATGTAACTTGTGATTTTTGAAATGCTTGTTAAGATTTCTCTTTGATATCTATCTGTAACTATTCATATAAAGCTTGAGTAAATTTAAAAGTGCTTATTAGAGTTTCTAAACTTGAAATAAAACAAGTAGCTTTGTTATTCAACAACTACAAACTTAAAATTCAGGGATTTTCTCTGGTGCTGAGATACTGGCAGTGTCTCCAGTCATTGATATCTTACTTTTGAATAACATATTAGAACTTAAGGTTTCTTTGATCAGAAGTTATCATGAGTTAGGAACCAGGAGTGTGATAAGAATTCAGCAGTAGAGCAAGTAAGTTTTGTACATGGCAGGAAAAGGCTGTTCTGGGAAGGGTAGGACACATAGGAAAATGTAGGGTAGGTTCAAGTTCAACAGAGTAAGGATGGTTTGTGAAAAGCCAGGAGTTATTGAGGAGGACTTTTTGGTAAAAATAAAATTCAGAAAAAGTCGGGTATGGTACAACATGGTAGAGATTTCTGGAGCAAGGAAGAGCTGAACAAAATATGGTAGGAAAAAACAGGACATGGTATGACACAGTGTGTCAGGGAGTACTAGGAAAGGGAGGTGAGGCATGGCAGGATAGTGTTGAAAAGTACCATCTGAACAGTGCTGGGAAAGGTGGAGTAGAAATGAGCCCATTGTGAAACTAAGTATAAAGTGGGTTAGGGGAGGGCAAACCATACCTGCCAAGGACTGGAGAGGCTAAATTAGAATGGGGAAGGACATGTTAATGAGAAGATGTGAGACAGGGAAGGGCAATGAATATGTTGAGTTTGTAAAGAAACTTTGAGTCCTTGGAGATACTAAGAAAAAAAAAGCTTCCATTAATGTGATAATAAGAATCACATTGAATATAGTTGTGATTAGCATGAGATTTCAATATTGGTTGTATCCATTAAGCAGGTCTAAATATTGATTGTCTCCAATTCTAAGGGTCCTGCATCAATACCCACGTTACCAATCACAGAATTTTGTTCTTCCACAGGTCCTTAAACCTACAAAATTTGCCTAAGAGAATACTGTAAAATAACTCAATATTGATCATCATAACTAATTTCCATATGCTCATGATTTAAAAGTGTTTCCTATCTTGATTGTTCTTAAGAATGTCATGTGGAATTTGTGAAAACATATATTGTAAGGTTCCACTGGCAATACTGTGTCTGCTGAGGTTGGTTGGTGCTATATTATTCTTATAGATTTCTGCAATTAGGAAAAATGAAGACTCATATTGTGCAAAGTTTTATGAGGGGCCATCAATACCACATTTATCATTAGCTGTATCTGTACCAAAGAGAATGTTCACAGTGTTCTTCCCTGGTACAGAGGGTGGGAAAATAGGGATATATTTAGTGGGTGTGACTCTCTTTTTCCAATTACCAGACTTATTTCCCCCCTTTTCAATGTACCAAGCATTTGAGTGTAAAACATACATAAAATATAAAAGTAGTCTATTACTTTGGTAATGATTTTATCATCTCTTTCTTGGAATAATTACAAAAGCATCATCAGTGACCTCAGCCTGTTAGAATGGAGCAACACTCCATTCTAGTTATGCCTGAAAAATTCTACTCTTCCCTTTTTCTTGGTCAAATGGCCATACATGAAGCTAGAATCTATATTTCCCAGCCTGTCTTGCATGTAGTTATAATTATATGATTAACAGAACACAAGTATAAATAATGTGTGTAAGAACTAGGCCCTTTCTTCCTGAAAGACAAATTGTTCTTTGGAGTTTCATTTTTTAAAATCCTTCTCCAAAGCTAGTTTGAATATTGTGAGCAAGATGATAGATACCCTTTGAGATTATGGAGTAATGATATGGAAGGATTTTTTTTTTCTTTTATCTATTCCCCCACT
This sequence comes from Marmota monax, assembly GCF_021218885.2. Lineage (NCBI taxonomy): Eukaryota > Metazoa > Chordata > Mammalia > Rodentia > Sciuridae > Marmota > Marmota monax. The sequence continues at coordinate 11,970,611 of NW_026694552.1, read as the reverse complement.
ATGGACTTGAAAGAGAAATAAGTATATATCTGGTAAAATAGTTATCACAGTGAAATCCACCATAATTGTGGATGTTTTTGTCTGAGTACTATAACCTTTACTCACACCAACAATCTGCCGCTGCTCTTCCTTATGAATCTGTGTATGGCTGACAGTATGTCTCTTGAATGAACAAATGGTAATGCATTAATACTGATCTGTCAGGTGGGAGCAGACATGTGCTATTGAATATAAAAAAATACATACCATCTGTTATGTCTTGCTACATTTCTCGCTTACTAGTTTATATTACAATTAATAAAGTTGTTTTTGTGTGATTGTCATTTTTTCACAAGATTTTTAAAATTTGTTCTTTTTAGATATACATGACAGTGAGTGTACTTTGACATATCATACATACATGGAGTATATCTTATTTTAATTAGGATCCCATTCTTGTTGTTGTATATGATGTGGAGGTTCCCTGGTTGTGTATTCATATATGAGCATAGGAAAGTTATGTCCAATTCATTCTACTGTCTTTCCCATTCCCATCCCCCCTTCATTCCCCCCATTACCCCTGTCCAATTCAGTGAACCTCCAACCCCCACCCTGCCTATTGTGAGTCAGCATCCGCATATCAGAGAGAATATCTGGCCTTTGGTTTTTTGGTACTGGCTTATTTCACTTAGCATGATACTCTCCAGTTCCAACCATCTACCGGCAAATGCCATAATTTTGTTCTCTATGGCTGAGTAATATTTCATGTGTATATATACTACATTTTCTTTATCTATTCATCTGTTGAAGAACATCCAGGTTGGTTCTATAGTTTAGCGATTGTTGAGTTGAGGTGTTATAAACACTGATGTGGCTGTGTCCCTGTAGTATCTGATTTTAAGTCCTTTGGGTATATGCTGAGGAGTGGGATAACTGGGTCAAATGGTGGTTCATTCTAAGTTTTCTGAGGAATTTCCATACTGCTTTCCAGAGTGGTTGCCTGAATTTGCAGTTCTAGCAACGTGTGAATGTACCTCTTCCCCCACATACTCACCAACATTTATTGTTACTTTCCTCCACAAGATTTTTGTTGGGGTTGTAGCCTTCAATAAAAATAGATTTGATAGCTATTATTGAGGGGATTAATCTATCTTCTTTCTCTTGTCACAGGCTGTGTTTTGGTACCATTAGAATTAAATCTTCTATATCAGTTATAGGGGCTCTAGGAAGTCCTAGGTGGGAATTAACATATTAAGCCACACTCATCCATTTACACCTTGAAAAGAATTAGTCATGATATTACTTTCAGACAAAATAGGGTTTCTATGTCCCAAATAATAGGGAGATGACAGGATGATCTGATTGGATAGAAAGGCAAAAAAAGCAAACCAGGCTATGGAGTCTTTCTGGATAGCATATGTCTAACCAGGTCCCAACTCTGCCTTTGTCATCAAGTGTTGAAAGATTAAAATTATAACTATATAGTATTCACTGCCATTCATGTGCTCAGATTGAAAGTTATTTGTTATTGGCTGCTTGATATTTTTCTTTACTTAAGAACAATATTCATTGTGGTAAGTAACTAAAACAACCCTATTCACACAGGCTTTATCCACATGTTAGCCAAGAGAGAGATTTAGATAGTAAAAATATGATAGCAATTAAATATGGAAGAAAAAGAGAAATGTATGCTAGACACTAACTGGCAATATCTAAAGTTAAAAAAGAAAGATTAATATTTTACTTAAATAAAAAATTGAAAAATAAAAGATAAACTGAAATAAATTACTTTCAGGTACATCACAAGCAATCTACAGGGTTAATTCAACAGCATTTCCCCAATTGATGGAAACATTTTTTTTTTTTTTTAGAAATGAATGTTTTCGATTTTCTCTCTGAAATTGAAGAGTTAAATGATCATATTTGTAATTTCAATAAAAATTGCTCTGACCTTGTCTATGAATCAGTGTATTAGAGAGTAAAGAGTTTGATCTCAAATCATTTTTCCCACTGGCAAGTAATTTAATAAACTAAAATGATTGCTCATAATAAAATTATTATTATCTTTAAAGGATTTTGACCTTCCCATACAAGAAAGGGTAGTCCTGCTGTTGAATTTTCAAAATACATTATTGGTCATTGATTTCATTCATGTAAAGTTAGAGTTTAAACCTGATTGAGGTGATAAATGACAGGCAGTTGGCGAGCTCACTGATAGCCAATCTTACTGACAATTTTAAGAGGAATAACAAGCTCCAAATATCTTCCTAGAGATTTCAGGGCCTAGTGGCCATTAACTTGATTATACAAATTCAGTCCTCTCCTTGGGGCTGTTCTTTATTGAAATCCCTCCTCTGATCTTTATGTTCTGCCACAAAGACTCTTGAGTGTTTGTACTATCTCTGACATTGATGTTACCCTTGAGATCTGAAGAGGATCAGTGAGTTTAATAAGAATTTCAATATCAATAGAATGAGGGAAGAGACATTTAAGGTTTCTTCTTTCTTTGGTATCCTCAACTCCACATAGAGTATGTCTCCAACTAGAAAACTATCACATAAACAAGAGAAACTAAAGAGTGGTGACCCTTTTTTTCCACCCCATACCTCTACCTGGTTAACATCATTCCAATGTGAGCTAGGTCTGGCCTAACCACCCAATAGTCTACCTCATTAAAAAGCATCATCAACTTTAAACAGTCAATTTCATCCTCTATGTCACAAACATCATTATTTCATGTGTTACTTTATTTTACATGACATTTTAAAAGTATGCCCATAGAGAGAAAACATGTAATAAGTATTGTTGAATCATTTGCCACACGTATTGCTGCACAACAAATCATTCCAAAATTTACTGTGCTAAAACAGCAATTTTTTTCATGGGTTCTGAGCATCAGGAATCTAGGAATGGCTTAGTGGTCTGGTTTTGGTTCAGGGTGTCTCATGATGTTGTTGTATAGATAGCAACTAGGGATACAGTCAGCAAAAGTCTCAACTGATGTTGAATGATGTTCTACTAAGCTCATTTGCTGACTCATGTGCTTGTGAGCAGGCCTCAATTCTTCAAGGGTTGTTGGCTGTAAACCTTGGTTACCCACCATGTAGACCTCTTTTTTGGCTACCTGAGTATCCTAAGATGACATCTTCCAGAGCCAGTGACCACAGAGAATCCCTAAAATCGAAGCCTACCCTTTGTATAACCTAATATGAGAAATGGTATACCATGTACATCTCTTCTGTCAAATTTTATTGGTAACATAGACCAAATATGGTCAAATCTGGAGCACAACTCTATGAAGGTATGTATCTTAGGGGATAGGGCTTATGGGGGGCCCATTTGGAGGCTGGTTCTACACCATACTTCTATCCCTGATATCTTCACTTCTTAAAATAACAAATATTTAATGTGCTAAAAAGTCCTTGTTCTAAAATACAGAAATTCATGGTCATTCTACCACTGAACTACATACCTAGCCTATTTTATTTTTATTTTGAGACAGAGTTTTGCTAAGTTGCTGAGACTGGCCTTGAACTTATGATCCTCCTGCTTCCTTAGTCACTGGGATTACAGGTGTATACCACTGTATTCAGCTAACCTAGGCATTTCTAATGTAAGTTCTGTGAAGATTAGACATTCAAAAGAGTATTTTCCACATGCTCTAGAAGAATTTTATCTCTTCTTATGTGTTTAAGCTACCTCTTATATGATAATGACTTCAGATTTTACCCCCCCTCCACACACACATGTTTAGCTCCAGCACAATCTCACAGAAATGTTTCTTTCACTAGTAACTCAAATCCATTTCTTTTACTCCCTCATCACATTATGCTGTAGTTGCAGCTCCCCCTGAATTGGTAAATAAAAATAGCATTTTCTCGATAGCTCCTCATATCAACAGACTGCAAAAACTGTTGATTCTATTTTCTTATTTTTTTATGTTAGTCTTTTACTTTTCCCTTGCCAATCTCTTATTTAATGCACAATCATTTTTTCTTTAATCATGGACAATAACATTTACCTAGTGTACCCACTGCCAAACCCACTCTTTACCAATGGTACTTTCTACTCCACTGCTGGCTTTAAAAAAAAAAATAAAATGCTGATTGTTTATCTTATGTTCTGATCACAACTCTTCAAGTATTTTTTTCTCATTCTTAATAAAATACAAGTTTTATGCTGCTTTATGACCAAGGCTTTGTGAAAATCTCCAGTTTCACCTCTTGACATTCCACCAAAGCCCCATAATCCCATACACTCATTAATAAAACTATATAATTATCCCAGAAGTCATTGCAATATTTCATGTCTCCCTGCTGTTTGTAATTGTATGAATTCTTATTCATCCTCAGCTCAGGTTTCCCCCTATTCCATATATCTTTGACTATGTTCTTGGCTTTCATTTACTGAATGGATTAATACACCATACAAATTAATGTACGTACAGAAGCAGGTTTTAAGCAGCAGCTCTTTGAAATATGGGAAATTGAAAGCACTACTTCAGGACCTTGATGACAAAGCATAACACATATCAGAAGGAAGTTCATTTTCTAGTTTCTGCAAGGAATATGACTCATTTAAGATTCCAAATGAAAGTGTATCATCTTGGCATCCTTACGGGTTTGCTGCTGGGAAAGAATTGGGAGATAGACCCCTGACATTCATACAATGAATTTGGGAAAAATACACTGTTACTAGGTACGACCTTCAAAGGTTTTTTATTGGACATGGTTGAAACAGAAGAGCGAAATATAAAAGTATTTCTATGAACATGTGTAGAGACACTCCAGTTTGGATAGCTATTTTAGGAGACTTGGAGGTCCTGCATGAGTAACTGAGGTCATAAACTTATAATATGGTTTATAATTGTTACTTCAACATTATTATTGGCAGAGAAGGCCTGGAGAAGCTTTAAGGTACAGGCACCTCCATGAAATCTGGAGAATGCTAGAGCAGCATGTACTGGCTTTGGTGTCCTTAACTGCAGTATGTTTGTGATTCAGTCAGTTGTGATAAAGTCTTGGAATCACCTAGGATGTACTTGTACCATCTCTTAATGAGTCAAGGCTTTGTTATTTCAATGGATTATCTGACTTGTATCTCTTACTCAAAACTCAGCAAATGTTCACAATCCCATAAAGCCATTCTTTACTAAAACAGTGTAAACATATATCCTTACATCTAAATTTCTTAAGTCCACATTCCTAGCACATTTACCAATTATTGGAACATTATTCATGGCTTATCATTGTTAATATTATTATTATTGGAATGCTCTTGGCTTCCAACTCAACTTTAATCTGCTTTAAGGACAATGAACTTTACTATATTTGATACTGGCCTCTTTGAGAACTATAGTATAGTTGATAATTCTTTACATATTCCATATATCCATATTGGAAATTTGGGTGGGTAAGTTTTTGCTATGTGGGACTCCTTGGCATCCTTGGCCAACAATCACTAAATAGTGGTATGGTATCACAGTCATTGAACAATGGGAAATATCAACCATGGGGGCATGTTACTATTTTTCATTGAAAATTATAGTTAAGGCAACAGCCAAGAACAATAGCATTTGAATGGCATTACTTTCATGGGAAGTTAGAAAAATCATAGAAAAATATGCACAGTTTCAAGCAATGTAAGCTTAGTTTATTGTTAAGCAGTAAAGCCCTTCATAAATAACCTCAAACTGGAGATTTCCCTATCATTGTGCTTTTTATGCACTGAGGGAGACATTAGGGTGCTAAGTAACCCCCAGAAGATCCCGAAATGTATATTTTTAACACTTAGGCTTTGTACATTTTACATTTAAACATCACTTTTACAGTAATTTAAATATAATTTAAAGTACCATAATAACTCCATTAAAGATCATTCTCAGGCCAGTTTTCCTTGGGCTAAGCAAGCTCTAATGAATGTTATTTTCTTGTACTTCATTTAACTGATGATTAACGGGACAGATCAGTAGAGTACCTGAACAGCAAGAGATACAAAATCTCAGCTCAAAAATCTTTTTGCTACAAACAAGATAGTGTTTTTTTATTTATTTTTGTTTTGTTTTTCATGTTCTTGCAGAGGCCAAGGTATCCAGATTCTGGAAACATAATGGCCATTCTTATTGGTTATCAAGTAGGAAACTCACATTAAAAGGTGTGGGGTTCAAACATATCACTCAGAGACCAGACCCGAGAATTACATTTGGGTTGCTTTCAAAGGTAGTAAATTGAAATTTCTTTAGAAAAGACAAACTGAAATGAATCTGAGAATCCAGTTTCTGTAATCTTCTAGGATTCTCCATGTCAGGTACATCTGGTCTGAAGAATGCTAAATACATAATCATTGTATTTGCAATATGTGTTATTCAAACTTTAGTAGACTATCATAAACATTCTGTAACTGTCTATATTGCTTGAAACAGAAGTAAAAAACATGCCTTGGGGCTTGTAATGAAATTAAACTTGTTGACTAATATTCAGAGGGGATGAATGTGTGTGTGTGTATTATTTGGTACAGTTGGTGGGGGGGGGAGGCAATGAAATAAGAACTATTACTACAAAAATTCTCATAGAATTACATTTCACTGCCTTAGGATAAGATATGTTATCTACATCAGCTGTGAAACTTTTCTGAAAAATAATAATTAAGAGAGCTCCCATTTAGATATATGATCCATTTTGACTTAACTTTTTACATGGCAGGCATTGTGTGAAATTTATTATTTTGCATGTGGGTATCTAGTTGTCTCATCATCATTTTTTTGAAGAGACCATTCTTTCCCTATTGAGTGGTATAGTGACCCTTATAAAAACTCTGTCTGTGAATTATTGCCTTGGATTTTTTTTTTGTATTTAAAAAATTATATCAGCCGGGCATGGTGGTCCACGCCTATAATCCCAGCATCTCTGGAGGGTGAGGCAGAAGGATGGTAAGTTCAAAGCCAGCCTCAGCAAAAGTGAGGTGCTAAGCAACTCAGTGAGACCCTGTCTGTAAATAAAATGCAAAATAGGGCTGAGGATGTGGCTCAGTGGTCAAGTGCCCCTGAGTTCAATCCCCAGCAACAAAAAAAAAAAAAAAAAAGAAAAAAGAAAAAGAAAAGAAAGAAAGAAAAAAGAAAAAAAATATATGTCATTGTAAATTGACAATATGTAGTGCTATATATTTATCAAGTCACCTTGTTTTGTATAAAATAGGTATTTTGTAATACCATATTGTTTTCCTTTTTATTTCTCTTATTTATTTATTTAAGCTATTTTCTTAATGGTTGCTGGTGATAACAATTATTTTCATAATTTAAAACAAACATGTTTCGATTAATACTAGTTTATCTTGATTAGCACACAAAACTATTGTTCCAATATAAAAGAAAAAAATGAAATATTGGAGTTTATCAAAATTAAAAAAAAAACATTTTGTGCTTTAAAAATCCATATCAAGAGTGAAAATATAACCCATAACCCATAGAATGGAAGAAAATATTTGTCAATCATGTATCTGGTAAGTGACCTATATCCAGAATGTACAATAAACTCTTACAAATCAGCAACAAAAAGGAAGACAACTTACTTAATGTACAATTGGGCAAAGGATCTGAATAAATCTTTCCTCAAAGAAAATATATAAATGGTTAAAAGCACAAGAAAGAATATTCAAAGTAATTACCCATCAATATAATAGAAACATTTTTTTTTTGGTGGTGGTGGAGTGGGGATTGAGCCCAGGGGTGTTTAAACACTGAACCACATCCCCTGCTTTTTTATTTTGAGACAGGGCCTCTCTAAGTTGTTTAGGGACTTCCTAAGTTGCTGAGGCTGGCCTCAAACCTGTGATCCTCCTGCCTCAGCCTCTGGAGTTGCTAGTATTATAGGAGTATCTCACTGCACTTGCCTAAATACTGCTTTGAGATGCCATTTTGCCCCACAAAGGAAGGACAAATAAATAGTGTTGGTGAAAGTGTGGAAAAATTAGGTCCTTTATCCACTGGTAGTAGAATTGTAAAATGGTATATCTACTTTGGGAAAAATTTGGGCTGTTCTTCTAAAAGTTAAATAGAATTAATTACCTATGATTCAACAATTTTATGACTATATACTCCAAATAACTAAAAACAGATGTACAAACAAAACCTTATATAGGAATGTTATCAACAGCATTATTTCATAATAACCAAAAAGAAGAAATAATCCAAATATACATCAACTGACAAAAGGCCTAAAAATGTGACATGGCCTTACAATGCATTATTATTTGGCAATACAAAATAATGAACTACTGATACCTAGTACAACATGGTTGAGTCATGAAAATGTTATGCCAAGTGAAGGAAACCAGTCACAAAAGGAAACATATTATTTGATTCTAGTCGTATGAAGTGCCCAGAGCAGATTAATTTATGGAAACCAAAATTTGCTTAGTGGTAGCCAGGGGTTGAGGGTAGGGAGAAATGGTGTATGACTGTTCAGAAGTACAAGTTTCTTTTAAGGGTGATAAAACGTTCTAAAATTCAATGATGGAAATACCCAGACAACTCTGTGAATACACCAAAAACTACTGCAATATATACTTTTTAAAAAATGTTTATTTTTTAGTTTTAGGTGAACACAATATCTTTATTATTTTTATGTGGTGCTGAGGATCGAACCCAGTGCCTCACGCATGCTAGGCAAGGGCTTAACCACTGAGCTACAATCCCAGCCCCTGCAATATACATTTTTTAAAAAATAGTGAATTGTAACACTATTCTTCCTTAGGTATGTCATCGTCATCATTGTCCTGTCCCCCTCCTCACCCCCAGGGGAGGGGATGTGGGGATAGGAAAGATAGTAGAATGAAACAGACATTATTACTGTATGTATATATGTGACTACATGACTAATATGATTCTGCAACATGTACACTCAGAAAATTGAGAAATTATATTCCATATATATATGATATATCAAAGTACATAAATGCATTCTACTGTCAAGTATAACTAATTGAAACATAAAAATTTTAAAAAATATATAAAATAAAAATTGCCAAACCAAAAAGAGTGAATTGTATATGTGAATTTTGTCTCACAGTTGTTCCTAATTGCTAATAAATCTGGTTTAAAAAAATACACAAAATCTTTTAATGATGTTAGTTCATCACATGGATAAGACATTTTCTATCAGGCCATTTCTGTTGCTGAGAGAATAGGATAATATCATCTGTCAAGTGTTAGCCTTTTGTATGATAATTATCAGTAATTCCATTCTAATTCCAGTTTTTTTTCTTTCACGTGCTAATCAGTTATAGCACTGTACTTAAATATCGTAATCCTTATCTGAAAAGAAAGGCTTTCATAGATCGCTAATGAATGTCAGGAACATGAGAACTTTGAAATCACAAGGAAACATGATCATTAATGACAATGAGTGTCAAAAGAAGCTAGTCAAATTTTTATCAGTTGTCAGGCCTGACTTCTTTCATTCAAATTTTGATATCATTTAATAATAACAACAATAATAATAGGAAAAATTTATGGAAGCTTTGTGGGTTGAGCATCCATAAGCCAAAAATTCAAATTCTGAAATGTTTCCAAACAGATATTTGGAAACAAATGCCACAAGCAGAAAATTCCACATCTGATCTTATGTCACAGGTCACAGATAAAACAAAGGTGCACTAAAAATACTGTATAAAATGACTTTCAGGCTTATATATAAGATGTATATGGAACATAAATAAATTTAATGTTTAGACTAGAGTTCCATCATCAAGATATCTCATTAGGTGCATGCAAATATTCTGAAAAAATTTTGATATTTGAAACAATTCTCTTGACAAATAATTCAGATAAGGGATACTCAAACTTTTACTCATTGTTTTATGAATGTGGAGAATGGGAACTTAAAAGTGGCCTAAGACCAGTTACATAAGACCTAAAGTCACTTCAAGTAGCCAATGGAAGAACTGAAGGTTCCTGAGGTTTTCAACATCTGACATATCTAGTCCTTTGTAACTTAGTTTTTAGTAACTAGATTATAAAGCAAGTATTTATTTTAATAGAAAAATAAAATATGATAAAGTATCATAAGATTTTCTAGCTCTTGAAGTAAACAAATATAAGTATAGCATCAATTTATACACACACACACACACACATAAATTTTAATGGAAATTTAACAAATGAGGTCATCTTTCAATGTCAACTTTCTGAAAAGATCAGATATAACAAGAAACATATTTTTAGTAATGAATATGATTGTTATAGTTATTTTCATATCTCCAAATAAAATATAAGTATATAAATATATCTTTCAACTATAAATAAAATACCTACGTTGATGATTTGAGTGCATAGACCAATGTTCTACTTCATTCTTAAGTTAAAAACTGTTTTGATATGGTACTAGTTTTGTGAATTTTTCATTTATAAATACACATGAATATTTATAACCTCTAGATGAATCAGGCATGTGCTAAGTTTTACAATGATATGATCAGACAATATGATGAAAAGTGGTGAAAGTTACTGACTGCAATGAACATTTCTTATTAGGAACATTCATCTTCCTCATATTTATAATTTATATCATTTAACTGAACAAACAAGTCAAAACATCTTACAGCATTTTAAACATAGGCGTGTCATATATTATCCCAGTTTCTATTGGGAAAGAACATTACTAGGAACAGATGAAACACTTCAGAGTCCAAAGTAGTGGGAAAAATTGACTCATGATATGCAACTCCCAGTTACTTTATTAGTTAACTTTTAACTTTTTATCACTATAAAGAAATACCTTTGCAAAGACCAAAGACATTTTCACTCTTGGTTCTGAGGTTCCAGTTCAAGCTTAAGTGGCCCCATTTCTTTGGGCCTCTCATGAGGCAGAATATCATGTTGGGAATGTTTGGCAAAGCAGAGTCCCTCGCCATATAAGCTAGGAAAAAAAGAGAGACAGGAACAGATCAGGGTCTCTCTAGGCCCTACTTGAGGGTTCTACTACCTCCCAATATTGCCACCTAGGGACCAAATCCTGGGGGCCACTTAACATCCAAAGTGTAGCAGTTACTATATGCACTTGATAGACAAAACCTTCTGATTTCAGAAGCTGTACCCAGAATTTCAAATAGTACAGGAGTCATAGGAATTGCTTCAGTAAAATAATAATAATAATAATAATAATAACAACAATAACAACAACAACAACCAGTAGAGGAAAAGGATATATAAGGCATAAATTTTGTGATTCCTATGAAGGTTGGCTTTTGACCATAACAGGCTTTGAAGGTAACATCAGGCATGGTACTACACTGAATTATTGAAACAGTCAAGTTATACTCCATGTATGTATAATATGTCAAAATACACTCTATTGTCATGTATATCTAAGAAGAACAAATTAAAAAAAAAAAAGAAAGATCAGGAACCGGAAAAGAAAGAGGACTATCAACTGATAAGCGGCATTTAAAAAATATTTATGATCCAATTTCAAAAGGCTTTATCTTAGAAATCTTGTCTAAAATCTTATACCCGAACATCTTAAAGAAATTTTAGGAAAAAAAAATCATGAAAAATGATAATTAGATATCTTCCCTTTACAAAAACATAAACTGCTTTTCTAATGGCACTTTTCATAAGATGAGGTTTGCTATGTCTTCTTTAAAGTAGGGATTCTATCTCAAAACACGGGTTTATTATGAAAAATACATACATGTAAACTGGTATCCTTTTTTGGCAGGGTGTATTACATTTAGATACATGACTGTCTGCTATGGAAGATTCCAATCTCTTTGGATATTAATTCTACTGCTTATTCCTGTCAGATGCCTCAGATTCCTTCAATATTAGGAAAGGCTTAATCAGTTTTTATTTTCCAAATTTTTCTAATATTATTGCTGTCCATTGATCTGTGTTGTTTGATTCTCATCTAAGAACTTCTTAGAAAATAACATTCTGATGTTGTTACAGCAAACTGAATTACACACACACACACACACACACACACTCAAGCACAAAAGTAAAACTGTATAACAATTAGTTCAATTTCCTTCAATGAATAAGTAAAGAAAACAAATACAACTATCAGTTATTTCCTTTTCTTGTTTGATAGATAACTTTATTTTTATTCTTTTTCTGCTTTTCTCTCTGGGTTATTTGTGGTTTTATAGCAATAAAATTTAACTAGATATTTATTTAATTATTTTTTGAAAACACACAATATAAGGGAAGCTGATTTCTTTTAACAATGACAGAACTTCCTATTTTCAGAAGGATCTGAAGCAAATTTTCTCTCTAAACAAAACCTCTTTTCTGTGTTTTATGTTCAGATATGGACTTCATTGAAACCTGCTTCAGCTCTTCTGAGCTGCTAATGGAGGCATGTGGTAACATTTCTGCCTTGGCTAATTTTAAATAATCTCTCTTAAAGTGAGGTTGCATAAATGATTCAGCAAGTTGTCTCTTTGTACAGACTTATTTTGACACTGTGTGTGTGTGTATGTGTGTGTGTGTGTGTGTGTACCTTTCATATTTATATAATATATATAATTGCATAAAAATAATTTTGAAATACTACTTTTCTCACATGCACACTGAATTGAATTCATTGTAAGATAAAATGATATGTAATTCTTTCTAATTTTTTATTTTATGTATTAATATAATAAGTCTATAAATTGTTGAGGTACAATATGGTGTTTTGATACATGTGTACATTGTGTACAATCCTGTCTTCAGTTCCATATTACTCTGTTTCTTATTTTCAGGTAAATTTTCTTACATCACTTAATTGTATTTTTGTCTTTTAATCTCCATATGATGATCTGAATGGCAAATTTCAGCTCTTTTTACTTTAAGATCATGTGGTGTTTAATTCAAATATGAATCAGCCATATGTCTATTGCCTATAAAAATATTTTTGCCTGTATAAATATTGCCCCTACTTGTTCATGACTTCTCTTGTATATTTCTTTTTTATTTTTAATGTTTTCACTTTTTAAATTGACACATAAACATTGTACATATTTATGGGTGCCATCTGATATTTTGATATGTGTCTACATTGTGTAATATTCAAAGACTGGTATATAATTCCTTTCTCAGAGCAACATTAGCCATAAAAGTGAAGACAGATTAAAAAAAAAAAAAACTCCTGGGTGTATATATTAGGAAAAGAAAAGCCCCGTGGGATAGAATTTATTTAAGTCATATTTTGAACATAGTTTTGCCTCAAAAGATGGAACTTAGAAGGCAAGCTTATATTCTGCTCTCCTTGTAGAATTTACATTTCTAAATCTATGAGTAGGGCAAGATATAGACAACATACTAGCAAAGAAGTTTGTGGCAACATTTTGAGTGTCAAAAAAAAGCATGTCTAGAAAGAAATTAAAGGCATCAAAATAGGAAAAGAAGAACTTAAATTATCACTATTTTCAGATGACATGATTCTATACCTAGCAGACCCAAAAGGGTCTACAAAGAAACTATTAGAGCTAATAAATGAATTCAGCAAAGTGGCAGGCTATAAAATCAACACGCATAAATCAAAGGCATTCCTGTATATCAGCGACAAATCCTCTGAAATGGAAATGAGGACAACCACTCCATTCACAATATCTTCAAAAAAAATAAAATACTTGGGAATCAACCTAACAAAAGAGGTGAAAGACTTATACAATGAAAACTACAGAACCCTAAAGAGAGAAATAGAAGAAGATCTTAGAAGATGGAAAAATATACCCTGTTCATGGATAGGCAGAACTAACATCATCAAAATGGCGATATTACCAAAAGTTCTCTATAGGTTTAATGCAATGCCAATCAAAATCCCAACGGCATTTCTTGTAGAAATAGAGAAAGCAATCATGAAATTCATATGGAAAAACAAAAGACCCAGAATAGCAAAAACAATGCTAAGCAGGAAGTGTGAATCAGGCGGTATAGCGATACCAGACTTCAAACTATACTACAGAGCAATAGTAACAAAAACAGCATGGTACTGGTACCAAAACAGGCGGGTGGACCAATGGTACAGAATAGAGGACACAGAAACCAATCCACAAAACTACAACTACCTTATATTTGATAAAGGGGCTAAAAGCATGCAATGGAGGAAGGATAGCATCTTCAACAAATGGTGCTGGGAAAACTGGAAATCCATATGCAACAAAATGAAACTGAATCCCTTTCTCTCGCCATGCACAAAAGTGAATTCAAAATGGATCAAGGAGCTTGATATCAAATCAGAGACATGCCGTCTGATAGAAGAAAAAGTTGGCTACGATCTACATACTGTGGGGTCGGGCTCCAAATTCCTCAATAGGACACCCATAGCACAAAAGTTAATAACTAGAATCAACAAATGGGACTTACTCAAACTAAAAAGTTTTTTCTCAGCAAAAGAAACAATAAGAGAGGTAAATAGAGAGCCTACATCCTGGGAACAAATCTTTACTCCTCACACTTCAGATAGAGCCCTAATATCCAGAGTATACAAAGAACTCAAAAAATTAGACAATAAGAGAACAAACAACCCAATCAACAAATGGGCCAAGGACCTGAACAGACACTTCTCAGAGGAGGACATACAATCAATCAACAAGTACATGAAAAAATTCTCACCATATCTAGCAGTCAGAGAAATGCAAATCAAAACCACCCTAAGATACCATCTCACTCCAGTTAGATTGGCAGCCATTATGAAGTCAAACAACAACAAGTGCTGGCGAGGATGTGGGGAAAAGGGTACACTTGTACATTGCTGGTGGGACTGCAAATTGATGCAGCCAATTTGGAAAGCAGTATGGAGATTTCTTGGAAAGCTGGGAATGGAGCCACCATTTGACCCAGCTATTCCCCTTCTTGGTCTATTCCCTAAAGACCTAAAAAGAGCATGCTACAGGGACACTGCTACATCTATGTTCATAGCAGCACAGTTCACAATAGCAAGACTGTGGAACCAACCTAGATGCCCTTCAATAGATGAATGGATAAAAAAAATGTGGCATTTATACACAATGGAGTATTACTCTGCATTAAAAAATGACAAAATCATAGAATTTACAGGGAAATGGATGGCATTAGAGCAGATTATGCTAAGTGAAGCTAGCCAATCCCTAAAAAACAAATGCCAAATGTCTTCTTTGATATAAGGAGAGTAACTAAGAACAGAGTAGGGACGAAGAGCTTGAGAAGAAGATTAACATTAAACAGGGATGAGAGGTGGGAGGGAAAGGGAGAGAGAAGGGAAATTGCATGGAAATGGAAGGAGACCCTCAGAGTTATACAAAAGTACATACAAGAGGAAGTGAGGGGAAAGGGAAAAATAATACAAGGGGGACAAATGAATGTCAGTAGAGGGGGCAGAGAGAGAAGAGGGGAGGGAAGGGGAGGGGAGGGGGGATAGTAGAGGATAGGAAAGGCAGCAGAACACAACAGACACTAGTATGGCAATATGTAAATCAATGGATGTGTAACTGATGTCATTCTGCAATCTGTATATGGGGTAAAAATGGGAGCTCATAACCCACTTGAATCAAAGTGTGAAATATGATATATCAAGAACTATGTAATGTTTTGAACACCCAACAATAAAAAATCAA
This sequence comes from Marmota monax, assembly GCF_021218885.2. NCBI lineage: Eukaryota > Metazoa > Chordata > Mammalia > Rodentia > Sciuridae > Marmota > Marmota monax. The sequence continues at coordinate 11,955,056 of NW_026694552.1, read as the reverse complement.
AAAAAAAAAGCATGTCTATATCCAGTGTGATTTTTTAAAGGATTTAATCTATTCCTATTGCAAGAAATTAGGCTATTCAAGCAATTCGGGGCCCATCCAGCTAGTCTCATGCTTTTGAAATGTAAGGCTTTCAGTTCTGTTGCTTCTAAAAGCATATAGTGCTTTCATTCCAATTTATGTTGATTCAGTTCAAATAATGGAAATTTTAAATCATATCATTGCTATATTGACAGGTACACAGACTATGGTGAAATGGTTTTGGGCATGTGTTCAGAATTCTAAAAGCAGGGGAAAAAATAAGAAACAGAATTCCTCATCTAAAGGGGTTGCCATTTGCAAGAAATTAATTTCTAAGCAGTTAATTTGTAAAATCTTTATATAATGACCATTAAAATAAGCCTAATATAAATATGTTGAGCCTCTTATCAAGCTCAGTTATCACATTAACATTCTCATAAAACAATGCTGTGTTTATACAGAACAGACAATGACAGTTAAGACAGGAGATTGTGAATTCTGATTCCCAAAGATTCAGTGAATATCTAGAGCTGTGCATTCCATTAGATTATAGTCATTTGCACTGAAAGTGAATAATTCTCTTGATTCCAACAAGCTTGGGGCATCTTGACCACATAGAGAGTTTTCTGCACAGAATTAAAATTGATTGACAGGTTTGTAGATCAAAGTTGTTTTTCTTTTAACCTTACATTATTTCTATTCCAGGGTTAGCTCAACCCCAGAGGCTTTCTGACACTTGGGGAATGGTAGTCATAATTATTGAATTTTGAAAAATTGAGATTTCTGACCATTCCCAACCACTTGCTAAGAGATCAAGGAGGGATCACCCTACACTCCAGTAAAATAGGTAATTGGGATGTAAAGACTAGAATCTCTTACTCTCTATATGCACCTCTTTCTTGAGACTCATTACAGAAACTTCCCACCAGTGAGGATTTCTCCTTTATAGGCAGTCTCTTTTGAAGTTTCTCTTGAAGAGATAACAGATTAGGTTATCTATCATTTTATTGAGGAGTAATGCATCAGATCTCTTTCCTTCATGACTGGGAAGATTCAGACCACAGGGAAGGCAGTGGACACCTGGGGCAGAGACATTTCATGGAGTCCAAAGACCACTCAAAGGGGGGGGGGGGCAGAGGAGCTCTAAGGATCTACATCACCTACACAGTTTGCCTAAGACCTGACCTCTGAGCAAAAGTAACTTCCCTAATGAACAGCTGCATCCATAGGGCACACCTCTTAAGGACAATTGTTTGGAGCTGAAATGTACAAAGCTAAATAGCTTATTTCCTCCCTTCTTGTTGCATTTAAATTATAAAATCTTAAATTGAAATTCTAAGACAAAGGTCCTTCATAAGAGGATATTCCTCTGGTATTGAGCAAAGAAGATTAGCAGTAACTATTATTCCTATTTTATAATCATGTGGCTACTTAAAGCAAAAGGAAAGAAGCCCTCTGCCTTGCTCACATTGTAAAGATGGAATCACATGCCCAGGTAGGTCTGCATGAACTTGAAGGGCTTTGTAAAGTCCTATACCCCACTACCCATCAGGCTTGACAATTACAAGTCCCTCTAGATCTGTTTTAATAATTGGAAGAAAAGACTTTGAGGGCCTAGGAACTCCAGTATCATCCATTCCCCATTTCCAAGGAAGCTCTATGATATTACTAAATGCTTGACTACAAGGAGTGATAAACATATAATATTTTTTTGGATGCTCAAGATATGCCTGATATTTCACATTTATCTGAGTTACCTTAATTGTGGCAACAATTCTGTTAGGTATGTTTATCATCTTCCTTTTGGAGATGTAGAAATAGACATGAAAAGGTTATCTATTCCCTTAAGGTGATACAACTAGCAAACAGCTGAAAAGGGGCATGGATTCTAGCAGTGTACCTGTAATTGCCTACACTTTTAAGGGATTATAGTAAGTTGTCCGTATGAAGACTGGACCCAAGGAAGTGAAGGTGACCAATGATATACCTGAATAGTTTACTGAGGAGTCAGACTTCTAACTGGAAAAAACACTTGTATTACCAGTGCCAAACATTGGGAAGGGAAAATGAAAAATATCACTGATAGCTCAGCACTTTGGAAACAGCTGTATATTTGGCATCGCGGAGACATAATATCCAGATAGAATAGTTAATATTGCATCTGGGTGTTCTGACATCATAGGAAGCAAGTAAAGTAGCTTCTACTCAGTTATTTATCATTTCTGGTGATGTTAGGACTCTATCGACTGGAGGAGAGAAAATAAATGCTAGTGATGATGCTATATCTATTTTGTACTGAAATATGCCTATGACTTCAATTGCTAGCTTTAATGTATTTCAGTGAGGTATTACCAAGGGCAGCCTCAACAAAACTGTAAAAGTTAGATTTGTCTTCAGTGCCCTTTTGTATTTTCAGAGATGTACTGTCCTTTTGTCTCCTCTAGGTGAAAGGTGATTTCATATTTTATATATCCCCCATTCTCTGCATCCTTTTAAAAATAAACCATTCATAAGAACATATTTAAAAAGGTCAAAATTTTAAGTAACTGGTATAGAACTGATGGTAGAATTTCAGGCACCTGTCATAGGTAGGCAATCTGTGGAGAGTGACTTTCTAAGATCCATACAAGGACTCTGAAAAAGTCACTGAATTATATAAATCCTAGGCTTACAGGTCTTAAAACTCCTGCACAAAAAAAATCAGTAATTACTAATTATGTAACTTAAAAAGAAGGGGGACCCAAAAACTACTCATGGTAATGATTTAGACTAGGGATACTATAACAGGAATTTAGAAGCTGCTTTTACTAAAAGTACTGACTCTTCACTTGGGCCTGCAGATGTCTGATGGGCAACTGAAAGCAGGATAAAAGCTTGGTATCTCTGCTTTCATTTTGCATCTGTCTCCTTTGTTACCCTAAATTTTGTGTAAGATTCCTACTCAACTCTGCACATGTTCACCATGTGGACATGTTAATCACTTGAGTATTTATCTAAGCTGGTAATCTTCCCCCTTTAAGGCAGAAGACACCATAATAAGAGTAAGATATTTTCAAGATTTGCAGGGACTTCATAATCAATAGATTGTCAATTGCCAGCTTATACAACATCCTGTACCAAACCACCAGAGAGGTGCCTAGAAGTCTCCAGACATTTTAATTGTCTCTGATAATAATCAATCAGACCACAGTTTGACCAAGGCTGCTTGATTATGCCTACTTCTTGCCACCTGCTTTTGTTCCTTCCCATGCTTAATCCCAAAGCTTGTCTTAGTTCCTTGAATACAAGTCTGAGGATACTTGGTCACCCTGGTCCTTCCTGGTATATCTATACTTAATAAATTCCCTTCCCTTCACCATTACTTTCTTCATTTGAAAAAATTCAAGTGGCTGGACTTCTCCAAGTCAGGCCTTTCTAACCTAGGACTCCATAATAGTATTTCTTTGAAATTGACAGCAATCAGAATACTGTTACTATGCTATTACTTTAAAAGGCCGTAATTTGTAAAGACTACTCCAGTGCTGGTTAATATGAAGAACTATGTAGTATCATCTTTGTTTTTCTTTTTTTATTATTAATTAATTAATTAATTTTAATTAGGTCTATATGACAGCAGAATGCATTTTGATTCATTATACACATTGCAGCACAACTTTTCATTTCTCTGGTTGTACACGATGCAGCATCACACCATGTGTTCAGTCATACATGTCCCTAGGGTAATGATGTCCATCTCATTCCACCATCTTTCCTGCCCCCATGCCCCCTCCCAACTCCTCCCTCCTCTTTGCCCAATCAAAGTTTCTCCATTTTTCCCATCCTCCCACCCCCATTATGAATCAGCATCCACTTATCAGATAGAACATAAAAGCCTTTGTGTTTTTGGGATTGTCTTACTTTGCTTAGCATGATATTCTCCAATTCCACACATTTACCTGCAAGGGCCATAGTTTTATTCTCTTTTAATGCTGAGTAATATCCCTTTGTGTATACATGATATAGTTTCTTTTTCCATTTATCTATTGAAGGTCATATACGTTGCTTCCACAGTTTAGCTATTGTGAATTGAGCTGCTATAAACATTAATGTAGCTGTGTTACTATAGTACGCTGATTCTAAGTCCTTTGGGTATATTCTGAGGAATGGGATACCAGGATCAAATGGTGGTTCCATTCGAAGTTTTCTGAGGAATCTTCATACTGATTTCCATAGTGGTTACACCAATTTGCAGTCCCACCAGCAATGTATGAGTGTGCCTTTCCCCCTACATCCTTGCCAACATTTGTTGTTGTCTGTATTCTTGATAACTGCCATTCTGACTGGTGTAAGATAAAATCTTAGAGTAGTTTTCATTTTCATTTCTCTGATTACTGGAGATGTAGAACTTTTTTTTATATATTTGTTAATCAACTGTTTTTTCTCTTTCAGTTGTATTAGAAATACAGATATTCAACCTTATTGGTATAGCATGGAGGCATTTATAGACAATCTGAAAACAAATCAGTGAAGTTATTTTCTAATAAAATTTCATGCACAAAAAGGGGCTGTCGATCTACATGTCACCATTGTTGACCCTTTCTCTACAAGTGTTTGAATTTTAGGTTTTACATTTGACGTTAAATATCCACTTGCAATTAATTTTATATGATGCATATATGAATGAAAGGTATGAATTAAAGTTCATTTTCTTGCATATATATATCTAAGTGAGCAGTAACATCTACTGAAAAGGGTATCGTTTTTCCATTGACTTTCCTTTGTTAAAATCTGTTGTCCATATACTTGGGGAACTCTTTCTGAACTTGCTACTCTGTTCTCTTGATTTATTTGTCTATCTTCAGGCTAAAACCACACTCTTTTATAAATATATAATGTATCTTGAAATCAGAGAGCATTAGCTCTCCAAGTTTGTTCATCATACCCTGGCTGATTTTTTCTCTTCATTGGTGGCTTTAAGCAATTTGATTCTGACATGTGTTTATTGCATTTTTGCTACGTACTTGTGCTTGAGGTTCATTGAACTTGAATTTCTGAGTTTATAGTGTTATCAAATTTGGAAGAATATTTTCCTTTTTTACAATTTTTTTTGCAGTGCTGGAGATTAAACTCAGGGCTTTGCACATGCCAGGTAAGTATTCTTACTGAGCTACCTCCCTAGCTTCTTTCCTTTCTTTGTTGAGCATCTTTTTTCTTTCTTCTCATTTCTCTCTTTTCTTCTTGGGTCCTGCATTATCTGTATATTAGACTACTTGAAATTATTTCAGATTTTCAGAATGCTCAATTCTTTTTCCTTTTCTCTGAGATTATTTCTCCCACTTTATTTTTGCAAGTTTTTATGTCTTCAATAATTTCCTCTTTTCTTTTTGCAGTTCTGGCAATAAAACCCTATGCTTAACACATGCTGGGCAAACAATGTACCACTGAGCTCTACTCTCAGCTCATATTTTTTGTCTTTAATCTCTAGTCTGCCATTAATCTCAAGTAGTGAATTTTTCATCACACACATTGAAGTTCCATTCCTAGGTATTTCACTGAAATTTGTTTAAACATCTTTCATGTCTCTACTTACTTTTTTGAATATATTTAATACAACAATAAACTAGTCTAATGTATTTGTCTGCTACCATCTAACATCTGGACTGATTTAAATTGTTTATTTTTGCTTCCCATTATGAGTTGCATTTTTCTGCTTATTTGTATGCAAAGGAAATTGTAAATTTTACCTCATCAAATATATGCCAGGCATGGTGGTGCATGTCTGTAATCCCAGCAACTTGGGAGGTTGAGGCAGGAAGACTGCAAATTGGAGGCCACCCTGGGAAACTTAGGGAGACCCTGTTCCAAAATAAAAAACAAAAGGACTAGGGATGGAGCTCAGTGGTAAAGCATCCCTGGATTCAAACCTCAGTACTGCAAAACAAACAAATAAATACATATATTCACACATATAGGAATATATATTACAGGAATAAATATTTAAAATATAAATATTCTTGGGCTTTGTTCTTCAATGCAATAACATTACTTGGAGATAAATTGATCCTTTTATGTCTTGCTTTTAAGAAATATTAGGACCAGAGCAGTGATTAATTTGATTCAGCACTATTTAATCCCCACACTAATCAGTTATGACCCTTCTGAACATTCAACTCTATGGCCCATGAACATTTTTCCAGTCTGACTTGTGGGAAAAGGCATAATTCCTGGTTCCATGTGAGTGCTAGGTATGGTTCCTGCTTCCACCCCACTTGCAACAAGGTCAAGAATTTCCTCAAGACAATTAACTGGGACATCATGTGGCTCATCTTTTCTATTTAGTCTTTCAGAGATCACTGTTCTTGATTGCCTGATAGCCAGTGTTGATACTATTGTATAACTCTTTTTTTCATTTTTGTTTGTATGCTGTTTCTTGCAGGAGGATAAATCTGGTCTTTATGACTCCACATTTGCCAGAAGTGGCGTTCTCAACCTGTTTAACCTTATATTTAAATATAAGAAGGACATCCTTTTTGTTGAGAGTTCTATCAGTAACCCAGAAATTCTAGCTCTTCTATTTGTGAACTCATTTGGATGGCAGCCAAAGGACTTAGAAAATATGCTAGTCTTTATTTTGCATGCTATAGCTACTAAAATCCTCATTTTGCTTATTTCATAGCTTAAAGTACTGAAAGCTAATATAGTACTTGATATTATCAATATAAATTTATATGGATACTCATCAGAGTATTGTTTAAATTTATATAAATATAAAATATCACAAATACTCAATAATGAGAATATTAACATAAATATTCAAAATAGAATATTATACAACCATTAACTGACATGTTTAAAAGCATGTACATTGTTACTGCAATATTAAGTAAAATAAAATTTTATGTATATATTGAATTCAAGTCTCACAATTAATATGTAAATAGACACTTTAAATTGAAGGAAAACATATTCACTTCTTAATAATGGTGGAATAATGGTGGTGAACTGAGTAATAAATGCTGCTATCACTAGTTGTTAAAAGTTTTTGGTCTTGCTAGCACATGATAGAATTGCATTTCCTGGTCTCCCTCAGGGTGAGTGGATCATTGTAACTATTTCTGGCCAATGAGTTGTGAGCAGAAAGAATATGTCATTTCTGGGATGGAGCATGTAGACCGTCCAAAATACCTCTGTGCTATGACGTGACTGACAGTAATGTTCAACTTAGTGGTTGTTCCATCATTCTTGGTACTTGAATTACTATTATGAGTAGAACCTCTTTGTCATAATGGACAGGAAACATAAACCAGCCATAAAACTTTGTAGTTTTAACAACTAGTATTGGGAGCTAGCTTGCTATAATAATATAAACTGGAGTGTCTCGACTGGTACTGGGGGATTATGAAAGATTTCACTTTTATTATTTAAACATTTGGTATTTTTCAAATTGATACAATGGGTTTAAATTACTCTTGTGTTATTAAATACTATTATTAACATATTTCATGTTTTTTTTTCCTTTTTTCTTTTCTCTGTTTAATTGTATCCATAATTGTTCATGGATATTTTTACATATTCATATTTTTTCTCATTTCTAGCATTTTTGTAGTCAATTATTTTTCATGAATTAGTTTTTTGAGAGCTAGGATTTTGATTAGTTCATTTCAGTTTTGTTTTGTATTCTTCCATTTTTTATTTTATTTTTAATGTCTTAAATATTTATTTTATATGTATACATATTTCTCTTACTTATCTGTTTCCCTTGATTCTTTCTCTCTTTTCTTCTGCTAACAGTCAATCTCTACTGTTCTCTCTTTCACTGTTCCTTTAACTTTTTACTTCTGTTTTCTCTCCTCCTCCCTCATAATCATCATGTCCTACATCACTTCTGTTCTCTTCCAGTCTACCATTTGAAATTATAAATCCTTTTGCAAACTTACTGTGGGCAAAAACTGATCATATCATTTCTGTTTATTGTGACAGCACTGTAGATGTCATAGTAGGAACTACTTGGTTTAACACTATATGTTGTTTGCATTGGTTGTTATTTTTTGTCACCCCCTAAATGGTGAGGTACTAGAAACCTTCAGGGACACTACAAGTCCAAAGGGTAGAAACTCTACTATATCATGTCCATACTGCTGGATGGGTAGATAAACAAGCAACATGAAAAAGCAAGGAAAAAACTGCCCCAAACAAAGCAAGATACTTCAATAATAGACTCCAACAACACCACAGTGGAAGAAATGTCAGAGTAGGAATTTAGAATATACATACTCAAACTTATCTGCAAGGAATGAAATCAAAAAGAAAATACAGGAAGCAAAAGGTCACTACAATAAAGAGAGAATCTGAAAAAAAATCAAGCAGAATTCCTTGAAATGAAGGAATCAATAAAACAAATTAAAAATTCAATAGAAAGATTCACCAAAAAACTAGACCACTTGAAAGACAGTGTTTTAGGTAATGAAGACAAAATATATAATCTTGAAAATACAGTTGACCATGGAGAAAAGATGTTAAGATAAAATGAACTGAACTTCCAAGAAATATGGGATAAGACCCAATTTAGGATTTATTGGGGTAGATGAAGCCTCAGAGATGGAAACCAAAGGAATGCACAATCTTTTCAATGAAATAATATCAGAAAATTTCCCAAACCTAAAGAAAGAAATGGAAAATCAAATACAGGAGGCTTACAGGACCCCCAAAATACAAAATTACAACAGTCCCACACCAAGGCATATTTTATGAAAATGCCTAACATATAGATTAAGGATAGAATTTTTAAAGGCTATCATAGAAAAATGACAGATCACATTTAGAGGGAAATCAGTATGGACTTCAGAACCCCAGACCCTCAAAGCTAGCAGGTTTCTGAATAATATATACCAAACTCTGAAAAAAATGGATGCCAGCCAACAATATTATACCCAGAAAAACTAAGCTTCAGAATTGGTGATGAACTAAAAACCTTCCATGATAAACAAAATAATTCACAATTAGGAAGGTTGCATTATAAAATATACTCAATAAAATATTTCATAGAGAAATGAAAAATAAAAGTGAAAACCAGCAAAGGGAAGAATTATGCTAGAAGAATAGTCAATAAAAGGAGAAATTAATTCAAATTAACAACCAGAAATAAATCAAAATGACATGGAATAAAAATCATTTATCAATAATAAGCTTGAACCTAAACTCATCAATCAAAAGACACAGACTGGCAGATTGGATTAAAAAATAATACTCAAAAATATGCTGTCTTCAAGAGACTCACAACATAGGCAAAGACATCCATAGGCTGAAAGTAAAAGGATGGGAAATAAGTATCATTCATATTGATCTCATAAACAAGCAGGGGTTTCTATCCTCATATCAGACAAAGTTGATTTCAAGCCAAAGTTAATCAGAAGAGACAAAGAAGCACATTTTATACTGATTAAGGGAATTATACATTAACAAGACATAAGTATCATAAATATTTATGCCCTCAAAATGGAGCATCTATGTAAATCAAACAAACCCTTCTCAACCTCAAAAATCAAATAGACCACAACACAATAATACTGGGTGACTTTAACATACTTTTCTCACCACTGGATAGATCATCCAAAGGAAAATTAAATAAAAAAGCTATAGAACTAAAAACTACAATGAATAATTTAGACATAACAAACATATATAGGATATTTCATCCATCAATACTCTTTCTTTTCAGCAGCACATGGATCCTTCTCTAAAATAGACCATATCTTAGGCCACAAAGCAAGTCTTAGCAAATACAAAAATGTATAGATAATACCTTGCATTCTTTCCAATTATACTAAAAATATAACAATATCATTGATTAGAAATCAATGATAAAATAAAAAATAGAAGCTACTCTAACACTTGGAGACAAAAATAATATGCTATTGAATGATCAATTGGTAGCAGAAGAAATCAGGTACGAAAAAAACACAGGTAAATGAGAATAGCTATATAACATATCAAAATCTCTGGGATACTATAAAGGCAGTGCTAAGAGTAAAGTTCATTGCATTGAACTCATTCATTAAAAGGATAGACAGTCACTAAACAAATAACCTAACATTATATCTCATAATCCTAGAATAAGATGAACAAATCAACACCAAAAGCAGTAGAAGACAATAAATAAATAAAATCAGAGCTGAAATCAATGAAATCGAAATAAAGAAACAAACAAAAAAATTCCAAAAGTCAATGAAACAAAAAGTTGGTTCTTTGAAAAAAAAAAAACTAAACCGATAAGCCCTTAGCCACACTAATGAATAGAAAGAGAGAAAAAAATCTCAAATTACTAACATATTTCATTGACTGAAAGATGACATCAGTTGTAAGACACAGTGTTATTTTATGTGCACCAAAGAAAGAATAATTGATATAAATTAAACTCTGACTCAATGCCTTAATGTTAGTTCTATATTTTCTTTCTTCCTTTCCTTTCCTTTCCCTCCTATCTTTTACCAGGTGTTGAACCAAAAGCTTTGTACTCACTAAGCATGTGCTCTACACTGAGTTACTCCCACAGCCTTTTCTATGTGTTACTTGAATTGTTCACATCAATCTCTTGTTACTTTAAACTTTCTTTTATCAGGTCTACAGAACTTTTCTGTCTCCTGCCTTTTACCTGCATTATTAGACTTGTGGTAAATCAGCATAATTAAGAATGTAATGGGATCCAACATGGCGGCCAGCAAGGAAGAAGCACTTTCAGTATCTCCACATTAACCGGATCAGAAACACCCATTAAAACAGCTACATTCTTCCTACTGAGGAATTTCTAGCAAAATTCCACTGAAAGGAGAACTGCCAGGAAGTAGTAAGTTATATTAGAGGTGACAGTTGGCCCCAGACAAGTGAATCTTGGCCGGCCACGCGGGCACAGAGGTCCAATCCCGCAGCCACCGCCCAACCGGCTCTGCAAGCGGCCCCCGGCCGCCCGGGGCAGCGAGAAGGGTCCCCGCCTGGCCCGGCAGACGGCTCCCGCCATCCTGGCTCTCCTGGCGGCCCCGCTCGCTCGGTGATCGGCCACCCCGCCCGCCCGGCTCTTAGCCACGAGGCCACTGCCTACCTGGTTCTACAAGCGGCCCCCGGCGGCCGGCGCGACGAGAAGGGTCCCCGCCTGGCCTGGCAAACGGCCTGCGCCCTCCTGGCTCTGCTAACGGCCCCCCCCACCCGCCCTCCCGGCTCTGTTGGTGGTCCCGCCCCCGGCCAGCGCAGGCTCGGCTCTGCAGGCGGCCCACGGCGGCCCGCGCAGCAAGAAGGGTCCCCGCTTGGCCCGGCAGACGGCTCCCGCCATCCTGGCTCTCCTGGCGGCCCCGCTCGCTCGGTGATCGGCCACCCCGCCCGCCCAGCTCTTAGCCACGAGGCCACTGCCTACCGGGTTCTACAAGCGCCCCCCGGCGGCCGGCGCGGCGAGAAGGGTCCCCACCTGGCCTGGCAGACGGCCTGTGCCCTCCCGGCGCTGCTAACGCCCCGCCCGCACTGCTAACGGCCCCCTGCCCGCCTGGCTCTGCAAACGGCCCCGCCCACCCGGCAAACGGCCCCGCCCTCTGGGCTCTGCTGGCGCCCCGCCCGCGGCCACCGCCCCAGGCTCTGCAGGTGGCCCCCAGCGGCCCTGTGCTTTGAGAAGGGTCCCCACCCGGCAGACGGCCTGTGCCCTCCCAGCTCTGCTAACGGCCCCGCCCCCACTGTGAACGGCCCCGCCCACCCGGCAAACGGCTCCCCCCCCCCAGACGACGTGAAGGAAATCTAACCAAGCCTTTATGAAATAGCGAACTTGGAACTAAAACCAGAGATTGGGTCAGACCAGAGACAAGCCAGTTCCACCCCTCCCTTCGGACACTCCAGCAAGGAGGCAGGGGCCCGCCATTGCAGAGAGGGGAAGTCACCAAAGTTCGGCCAAAGAGATTCCTTCCCAGCGGAATGTACTTTAGCAGGTGTGTGACTCCCACCCGCATCAGATACAAACAACTGGGAAACTTCAAAATCTCTCCGTGGGCGTGACTGTAAGGGCCAAAGGACTCTCGACCCCCAACTCCCAATACTGCCAGTGATGTGGGCGTGACTGTAGGGGTGGAGGGAAGCAGAGAAGACTCCCCACCCCCAACTCCCCCAACCGCCAACTGAGAGGGCGTGACAGTAGGGGCGGAGGGAAACAGAGGACACTCCAGACCCCCAACTCCTCCTACTGCCAGCAGAGTGGTCGTGATTGTAGGGGCTGAGGGAAGCAGATGGGATCCTCGACCCCCAACTCCCATTACCACCAGTGGCGACACCAATGGTCTTAGCCGCCAGACTCCGAAGGTGTGCCCACCAAAGGGGTCAGGAAAAGTTAAACTATTGACTCCCAGAACACAGCTCCACAGCACTGGGGCTTAGATGAATGACAGAGAGAGTGCTCTGTCACTAGGGAAATAGAGCACCCAGAGGGGCTGAAAGTGTAACCAAATCCTTGGAGAACCTCCTCCGGTGCACAGGACCTGGCTGGCTGGCAGGAAGAAGGGGAGGAGGGGCTGTAGAAGTGAAATGGCTCTGGACCAACAGGATTGAGAGACTCCCAGGAGCCACCTTACAGGGATTGCTGTTGACACATTGAGGGCAAATCTCAGCCCGGAGGGCACAGCTTTGCCTACGGGAAGAGAAGAAAATGGATCTCTAAGACCTAATTTTATTTCTTATTTTATTTTATCTTTTCTCTCCCTTTTTCCCTCTTTCTCTCCCCTTCCAAGTTTTATTGTTCTTTCCATTCTCCTCTATGCTATCTAACTCCCCCTCCTTCTTACTTTTCAAGAGCACCTTCCTTTCCCTTCCCCCCAACTTTCATCCCAAGCATTACGTCCTCCATTTCGTGTAACTGTCTAAATGCAAACAGGTGAATGTTTTGAGGCCGTCTATAGTGCTCCTAAATACCTAGCTACTACCAACACCCTGATCCAATTGACGGTTAGCATCCCCCTTCAGTAGAGCAATCTTCTAAAGTAGCCAAGACATACTAACCCGTATACCTTCATAGCACCCAACATAAAGTCCTAAGAACAAAAAACAAATCACTATATGCATACAAAATCTGGAAGCCCTTTATAAATTGAATGAATCAGCTCTAAAGTACAATAAAACCCAACATCTATAGGCATAATCTCCCACCACAAAGGAGAAACAACAGATATAAACAAAGCCAAAACAAATGTATAGGAGAAAGCAGTTACAAAGCAGTCAAATAGAGCTGGAAAGTAACGTGAACAACATGAAAAAACCAGGGAAAAAAGGAGTACAGATAATGCAGGACAACTTAAATCTACAGGAGGACCTAGAAGCATCAGAAACATGGACAGGGAAAGAAATCAAGGCATACCTAACTCAGATGGAACGGAATTTTAGAGAAGACATGAGACAGCAAATCCAAGAATTGAAAGTATATTTTGAAAACCAACTAAACAAACAAATTCAAACTGCAAAGAACGAGCTTTACCAGGAGATAGAGATCTTAAAAAAAAAACCAAACAGTGATTTTAGAAATGCAAGAAACCATAAACCAGATTAAAAATGCTAACGAGAATATTACAAATAGACTAGATCAAGTAGAAGTCAGAACATCAGATAATGAAGACAAAGTTTATCAACTTGAAAAGAATATAGTCAATACTGAAAAGATGCTTAAATCTCACGAGCAATCTATCCAAGAGATATGGGATTTCATCAAAAAACCAAATTTGAGAGTCATTGGGATAGAAGAAGGCACAGAGATTCAAGCCAAAGGAATGGACAACCTATTGAATGAAATAATCCTAGAAAACTTCCCAGAGATGAAAGATGGAATGGATTGCCAAATCCTGGAAGCCTACAGGACCCCAAACATCCAAAACTGTAATAGGCCAACTCCAAGACATATAATTATGAAGATAGCCAACATACAGAACAAGGAGAGAATATTAAAAGCTACGAGGGAAAGGAGGCAGATTACATTCAGGGGTAAACCAATTAGGTTAACGGCTGATTTTTCATCACAGACTTTGAAAGCGAGAAGATCCTGGAACAATGTATTTCAAACGCTGAAAAATAATGGATTCCAACCAAGAATACTGTATCCAGCAAAATTAAGCTTCAGATTTGACAATGAAATTAAAATCTTTCACAATAAACAAAAGCTAAAAGATTTCGCAGCCAGAAAACCAGCATTGCAAAGCATTTTGGGCAAAATTCTACAAGAAGAGGAATGGAAAAACAGTGCCCAAAACCAACAGCGGGAGGTATCTCAGTAAAGGGGGAGGAAAACAACCAAAAAGTAAAAACTAGCCAAACTAAAATAAATAAATAAATAAACATGACTGGAAGTACAAATCATATTTCAATTGTAACCTTAAATGTTAATGGACTAAACTCACCAATCAAGAGACACAGGCTGGTAACCTGGATCAAAAAAACAAATCCAACAATATGCTGCCTTCAGGAGACTCATATGATAGGAAAAGACATACACAGGCTGAAGGTGAAAGGTTGGGAAAAATCATACCACTCACATGGCCCTCGGAAGCAAGCAGGAGTGGCCATACTCATATCGAATAAAATCAACTTCAAACCTAAGTTAATCAAAAGGGATAAAGAAGGACACTATATCCTGTTAAAAGGAACTATTCACCAACAAGACATAACAATTATCAATTTATATGCACCAAATAATGGTGCAGCAACGTTAATAAAACAAACTCTCCTCAAGTTCAAAAGTCAAATTGACCACAACACAATAATTATGGGTGACTTCAAGACACCGTTCTCGCCATTAGACAGATCCTCCAGACAAAAGCTGAATAAAGAAACTATAGAACTCAATGACACAATCAATAACCTAGACTTAACCGACATATATAGAATATATCAACCATCATCAAGTGGATACACGTTCTTCTCAGCAGCACATGGATCGTACTCAAAGATAGATCATATATTATGCCATAGGGCGACTCTTAGTAAATATAAAGGAGTGGAGATAATACCATGCACCATATCTGATCATAATGGAATGAAACTGGAAATCAATGAAAAAAGAAGAAAGGAAAAATCCTGCATCACATGGAAAATAAACAATATGTTACTGAATGATCAATGGGTTACAGAAGACATAAAGGAGGAAATCAAAAAATTCTTAGAGATAAACGACAATTCAGACACAACATACCAGAATCTATGGGACACAATGAAAGCAGTTTTAAGAGAGAAATTCATTTCCTGGAGTTCATTCCTCAAAAAAAGAAAAAACCAACAAATAAACGAACTCACACTACATCTCAAAACCCTAGAAAAGGAAGAGCAAAACAACAGCAAATATAGCAGAAGACAAGAAATAATTAAAATCAGAGCGGAAATCAACGAAATTGAAACCAAAAAAACCATTGAAAAAATTGATAAAACTAAAAGTTGGTTCTTTGAAAAAATAAATAAGATCTACAGACCCTTAGCCATGCTAACAAAGAGAAGAAGAGAGAAAACTCAAATCACTAACATACGGGATGAAAAAGGCAATATCACAACAGACACTACAGAAATACAGAAGATAATTAGAAAGTATTTTGAAACCCTATATTCTAATAAAATAGAAGACAGTGAAGACATCAATAAATTTCTTAAGTCATATGAGCTGCCCAGATTGAGTCAGGAAGACACACACAATTTAAACAGACCAATAACAAAGGAAGAAATAGAAGAAGCCATCAAAAGACTACCAACCAAAAAAAGCCCTGGACCAGATGGGTATACAGCGGAGTTTTACAAAACCTTCAAAGAAGAATTAATACCAATACTTTTCAAGCTATTTCAAGAAATAGAAAAAGAAGGAGCTCTTCCAAATTCATTCTATGAGGCCAACATCACCCTGATCACGAAACCAGACAAAGACACTTCAAAGAAAGAAAACTACAGACCAATATCTCTAATGAACATAGATGCAAAAATTCTCAATAAAATCCTGGCGAATCGAATACAAAAGCAGATCAAAAAAATTGTGCACCATGATCAAGTAGGATTCATCCCTGGGATGCAAGGTTGGTTCAATATACGGAAATCAATAAATATTATTCACCACATCAATAGACTTAAAGATAAGAACCATATGATCATCTTGATAGATGCAGAAAAAGCATTCGACAAAGTACAGCATCCTTTTATGTTCAAAACACTAGAAAAACTGGGGATAACAGGAACTTACCTCAACATTGTAAAAGCTATATATGCTAAGCCTCAGGCTAGCATCATTCTAAATGGAGAAAAACTGAAGGCATTCCCGCTAAAATCTGGAACAAGACAGGGATGCCCTCTCTCACCACTTCTATTTAATTTAGTCCTTGAAATACTAGCAGAGCAATTAGACAGACAAAAGAAATTAAAGGCATAAAAATAGGAAAAGAAGAACTTAAAATATCACTATTTGCGGACGATATGATCCTATACTTAGAAGACCCAAAAGGGTCTACAAAGAAACTACTAGAACTGATAAATGAATTCAGCAAAGTGGCAGGATATAAAATCAACACGCATAAATCAAAGGCATTCCTGTATATCAGTAACAAAACTTCTGAAATGGAAATGAGGAAAACCACCCCATTCACAATATCCTCAAAAAAAATAAAATACTTGGGAATCAACCTAACAAAAGAGGTGAAAGATTTATACAATGAAAACTACAGAACCCTAAAGAGAGAGATAGAAGAAGATCTTAGAAGATGGAAAAATGTACCCTGTTCATGGATAGGCAGAACCAACATCATCAAAATGGCGATATTACCCAAAGTTCTCTACAGGTTCAACGCAATGCCAATCAAAATCCCAACGGCATTTCTGGTAGAAATAGATAAAGCTATCATGAAATTCATATGGAAAAACAAAAGACCCAGAATAGCAAAAGCAATTCTAAGCAGGAAGTGTGAATCGGGAGGTATAGCGATACCAGATTTCAAACTGTACTACAGAGCAATAGTAACAAAAACAGCATGGTACTGGTACCAAACAGGCAGGTGGATCAATGGTACAGAATAGAGGACACAGAGACCAATCCACAAAATTACAACTTTCTTATATTTGATAAAGGCACTAAAAGCATGCAATGGAGAAAGGATAGCATCTTCAACAAATGGTGCTAGGAAAACTGGAAATCCATATGCAACAAAATGAAGCTGAACCCCTTTCTCTCACCATGCACAAAAGTAAATTCAAAATGGATCAAGGACCTAGATATCAAATCAGAGACTCTGCACCTGATAGAAGAAAAATTTGGCTTCAATCTACACATTGTGGGGTCGGGCTCCAAATTCCTTAATAGGACGCCCATAGCACAAAAGTTAATAACTAGAATCAACAAATGGGACTTACTCAAACTAAAAAGTTTTTTCTCAGCAAGAGAAACAATAAGAGAGGTAAATAGGGAACCTACATCCTGGGAACAAATCTTTACTCCTCACACTTCAGATAGAGCCCTAATATCCAGAATATACAAATAACTCAAAAAATTAAACAACAAGATAACAAACAACCCTATCAACAAATGGGCGAAGGACCTGAACAGACACTTCTCAGAGGAGGACATACAATCTATCAATAAGTACATGAAAAAATGCTCACCATCTCTAGCAGTCAGAGAAATGCAAATCAAAACCACCCTAAGATACCATCTCACTCCAGTAAGATTGGCAGCCATTATGAAGTCAAGCAACAACAAGTGCTGGAGAGGATGTGGGGAAAAGGGTACACTTGTACATTGCTGGTGGAACTGCAAACTGGTGCGGCCAATATGGAAAGCAGTATGGAGTTTCCTAGGAAAGCTGGGAATGGAACCACCATTTGACCCAGCTATTGCCCTTCTCGGTCTATTCCCTGAGGACCTTAAAAGAGCATACTATAGGGATACTGCCACATCAATGATCATGGCAGCACAATTCACAATAGATAGACTTTGGAATCAACCCAGATGCCCCTCAATAGATGAATGGATTAAAAAACTGTGGCATTTATACACAATGGAGTATTACGCAGCACTAAAAAATGACAAAATCATGGATTTTGCAGGGAAATGGATGGCATTAGAGCAGATTATGCTAAGTGAAGCTAGCCAATCCTTAAAAAAACAAATGCCAAATGTCTTCTTTGATACAAAGAGAGCAACTAAGATTAGAACAGGGAAGAAGAGCATGAGGAAAAGATTAACATTAAACAGAGACGAGTGGGGGGAGAGAAAGGGAGAGAGAAGGGAAACTATGGAAATGGAAGGAGACCCTCATTGTTACACAAAATTACATGTAAGAGTTTTTGAGGGGAAAGGGGAAAAAAAAACAAGGGAAAGAATTAAACAACAGCAGATGGGGTAGAGACGGAAGATGAGAGGGAAGGGGAGGGGGGATAGTAGGGGATAGGAAAGGTAGCAGAATACAACAGTCACTAATATGGTATTATGTAAAAATGTGGATGTGTAACCGATGTGATTCTGCAACTTGTATTTGGGGTAAAAAATGGGAGTTCATAACCCACTTGAATCAAATGTATGGAAGATGATATGTCATGAGCTGTGTAATGTTTTGAACAACCAATAAAAAATTAAAAAAAAAAGAATGTAATGGGATATAATGTGAGTTTATATACATGTAGGTATCTTTATGTTTTATTTTTTTCCTTAAAAATTACAATCATTTCTCTATTAATTACTAATATAAGTGCAATAGGTCCCTAATGCTGCTATAACAACCAACAAAACAATGGCTAAATACAACACAAATTTATTATCTTACAGTTTTGGAGGTCAAGATTTCTACATTGGTCTCCAAGGGCTAAAATAGGGTCACACCTGATTGTTAGTAAGATGACATAGATTTTTTAGGCATGGCTGCATTCCTTTTAGAGGCTGTAGAAGAGAACCCCTTTTCCTCACCCTTTCCAGATTCTAGAGGCTACCCATATTCTGTGACTCATGGTTCCATCTAAACTGGCAATGTCCATTTATGTCTTCTTAGTGTCATCTCTTCCATTCTTTAAAGTCACACATCCTCCTAACTCTGACTCCTATCCTGTCTCCGTCTCCTACTTTTAAGTCTCCTTGTGATTCCATTGGGTTTACTCAGTAATCTCCCTAACTTTATCTCATTAGAAACTTCACTCTTCATTTGGCAACTAATAACATATTCAGAGGTTGTAGGGATTGGGATTTGGACATTCTTGGAGAGGGGAGGGACATTATTCTGCTTACTCCAATCACTAATATCAAATTGATGCTCCCAGTATTTTTTATCTGTTTCTTCCTGTACACTTTTAACTCAATGAGGAAGTACATTATACTTTTTTAGAAGATATTAAGTTTAATGTATATAGTATCTAAAGAACATATAACACATTGCTGTGATGACCATAGCAATAACTATGATCAAATTTCACCATGTATATAATGACAACTGTATTGCATCTAGTTGATAGTAAGATGCCATCGATTTTTAGGATGTACACTCTTTCAGAAATATTTAAATGTAGAAAAAGTGTACATCTTAGAATAGATGACTAGAGTATATGTAAAGGAATAATCAATAGATCTACCAGCTAATCATCTAATAGATTTCTAACAATGAAACACATACAAGGTACACTTTCATTAAAAAAAAAAAGAGAGAACATCGTTGTGGCAGTATCCCTGTAGTACGCTCTTTTAAGGTCTTCAGGGAATAGTCCGAGAAGGGCAATAGCTGGGTCAAATGGTGGTTCCATTCCCAGCTTTCCAAGAAATCTCCATACTGCTTTCCAAATTGGCCGCACCAATCTGCAGTCCCACCAGCAATGTACAAGTGTACCCTTTTCCCCACATCCTCGCCAGCACTTGTTGTTGTTTGACTTCATAATGGCTGCCAATCTTACTGGAGTGAGATGGTATCTTCGGGTGGTTTTGATTTGCATTTCTCTGACTGTTAGAGATGGTGAGCATTTTTTCATGTACTTGTTGATTGATTGTATGTCCTCCTCTGAGAAGTGTCTGTTCAGGTCCTTGGCCCATTTGTTGACTGGGTTATTTGTTATCTTATTGTTTAATTTTTTGAGTTCTATCTGAAGTGTGAGGAGTAAAAATTTGTTCCCATGATGTAGGCTCCCTATTTACCTCTCTTATTGTTTCTCTTGCTGAGAAAAAACTTTTCAGTTTAAGTAAGTCCCATTTGTTGATTCTTGTTATTAACTCTTGTGCTATGGGTGTCCTATTAAGGAATTTGGAGCCCGACCCCACAATATGTAGATCGGAGCCAACTTTTTCTTCTATCAGACACAGAGTCTCTGATTTGATATCTAGCTCCTTGATCCACTTTGAGTTAACTTTTGTGCATGGCGAGAGGAGGGGATTCAGTTTCATTTTGTTGCATATGAATTTCCAGTTTTCCCAGCACCATTTGTTGAAGATGCTATCCTTCCTCCATTGCATGCTTTTAGCTCCTTTATCAAATATAAGATAGTTATAGCTTTGTGGATTAGTCTCTGTGTCCTCTATTCTGTACCATTGGTCCACCCGCCTGTACAGTTCACAATTGCTAGACTGTGGAACCAACCCAGATGCCCTTCAATAGATGAATGGATAAAAAAAATGTAGCATTTATACACCATGGAGCATTACGCAGCACTAAAAAATGACAAAATCATGGAATTTGCAGGGAAATGGATGGCACTAGAGCAGATTATGCTTAGTGAAGCTAGTAATCCCTAAAAAACAAATACCAAATATCTTCTTTGATATAATGAGAGCAACTAAGAACAGAGCAGGGAGGAAGAGCAGGAAGAAAAGATTAACATTAAACAGAGACATGAGGTGGGAGGGAAAGGGAGAGAAAAGGGAAATTGCATGGTAATGGAGGGAGACCCTCATTGTTATACAAAATTACATATAAGAGGTTGTGAGGGGAATGGGAAAATAAACAAGGAGAGAAATGAATTACAGTAGATGGGGTAGAGAGAGAAGATGGGAGGGGAGGGGAGGGGGGATAGCTGAGGATAGGAAAGGTAGCAGAATACAACAGTTACTAATAGGGCATTATGTAAAAATGTGGATGTGTAACCGATGTGATTCTGCAATCTGTATTTGGGGTAAAATTGGGAGTTCATAACCAACTTGAATCTAATGCATGAAATATGATATGTCAAGAGCTTTGTAATGTTTTGAACAACCAATAAAAAAAAAGAAAAAAAGAGAGAGAAATATGGCATATTCCATATCAAACAGTGAAAAACAGGCTTAAGAACATTACATGTCTGGGACTGGGGTTGTGGTTAAGTGGTAGAGCACTTGGCTGGCATGTGTGAGGCCCTGGGTTCAATCCTCAGCACCACATATAAACTAAAACAATGACAACAAAGAACATTACATGTCTATTCAGGAGACACTGAAACGAGGACTGAGATGACGGGCAAATGGACTAATTGAGACATGCATAATCCCATGCTCATAAAAAGAAAGCAAGACAAAGGAATAATAATATGAACTTCAGTAAATTTTCAAGTTTTCCATTTTTATAAACTAACTTTATTCTCTACATGTATTTATGTATTTTGACACTTTGAATTGCACTGGAATGAATGTGCTTTGGAGGGTGACTAATTTTAAAAAATCATACTCCATAAATCAGAAAATAGGTATAAAATTATTTCACAGCCTAAAAAAAAAAATCTTCAAAGGATCTCTTCAAAAGTCATTTTTCTTAGTTAAACTTTCTTCACCTTTTTATCCATGGTAGGGACAATGATTTATTAACTATGCTGAAATGATACAAATATGAAGATAGAGAATGTAAACAAAACTTTACCACCATTACTAAATTCCTTCTTTGAAAAATAGCATACCTCTAAGATGTAAAGAGAGATAAACTTTAGTAATTCATAATTAAGGGGAAGGCAATTCTGATAAAGTAAAAATTCTAAGTCATATACTTTTGAGAAACATAGCTGGGTTATTTTAAAGCAGTGTAATAAAATGAACTTTTATAAAAAGATAACCAATTGGTGGCCTCAATTTAGTAAAAATAAAATTTTGATTATACTATAAATGGCTAGCAAGAAAGAGTTGGAAATACTTAGTGGATGAAGACACAATACATAAATATCCTGCTCCCAGATATGGAGTAGGCATGCTCTCGCTTTCTGAATCTATAAGATAAGGGGATGAAAACAGATTATATCTTAACTGTCTACAATGATAGACATGCCAGTTGCCCTGATCTGGTCTTCACACATTGTATACAGGGATTGAAATGTTACATTGTACCTCCTAAATATATATGAGTACTATATGTCAATTAAAATAGATATATTTAAGAAAATAAAGAGAGTAGGTTATAATTGAGATTTCTCAAAGGTCCACAATGCTTTGAGTATTTATTTGCCAGTAAACGAAAATTGCTAAAGTGATTTTGAAAAATCTTGAATCTGTAACTTAGGCATACCTTCTCTAGTCCTGTTTAAAATATTAATTTGTTTAGCAAGCACCTTTTCTAGAGATGGTTTGTTTTTGTTTCTATTTTGGAATTATTTTCATGCTATCTTACAGTTTATATTCATGTTTATATAAACATCAACTTAAGCAATTAACAAACTTAACAATAATGGGAAACATAACAAAGAAAGACATTAGAATTTCAATCAGTTGGGCTGGGGACATAGCTCAGTGAGAGGGCATTTGACCAGTATGTGTGCCATCCTGAGTTAAATCCCCAGCACTGCACAAAATAATAATAAAATAAAATAAAAAGGGTTGGGGATGTAGTCCAGTGGTGGAGTACACATGGTTAAATTCCCAGTAGCCCCCCTCCCCCCCCCCCGCAACACACAAGGAATTTCAACCAGCTTTCTGGCAAAATACTAAAATTGTTCTTTGTATAAAAATGATGCAATGCAGTCATTTTTGCTGTCAATCAAAATGTGATCAGCACTTTAACTGAATCACAGCAAAGATTAAAGGGACAGATTTAGTCTGAAATGTTTGTGTGGGAAGGACACAGGATGAGTGAAGGAAGAGTTAGCTCACAAATATGAGATTAAAGTTTTTTTGGTGTGTTCATTTGGGGGCTGACTTATCCTACTATTGTACATTTGTGCAGCTGCAAACTTTCACAGAATTCCTTCCTTGTCTTATTTTCATTTCCTTCTTTTCCCCAACTCAATGTTAAATCTTACTCCATGACTTCCATTTCTGGTATCCATCACTATTGAGAAAAAGGCAAATATAGATGAGATAAAATAATGCCTATTTTGCCTAATGCTTGCTAAAATTCCAATGAGAATATGAAAATGGAATGAATCTGCCAGCAGTTTTCTCCTTCTATTTTTTAGAACCACTTTTAATAAAAGCAGCCCACAAATTTTCTTTTATGGTTTTACATTTTGTTCTTTGTTTGTAATAGAGAATTCATTTAAATTGAAGAAAAAATGAAGCCATTTGCATGCAAATACAGCAATAAGGAGAGATTGTACAAATAATGAATATGGTATATTAACCAATCTTTCTGCAATCAGTGACCAGGAATATATTTATTCTGAATAACTCTCTGACTCATTCAAATTATTACCATAAAAGTGCCCTAAGACATGTATATCATTTATATTAAATAGTAGCAACTCACAGCTTAGTTTCCTCACAATGCATGAATAATAAGGATAGTGTTTGTATTGGATATGTTTAAAAACAGTATGCCATTAAATTATAAATTGCCAGATTAGAATGCACTGGAAAAATTAACATTAGTGTTCGTTAAAGGTTTATGGGTGCTGTTGATCATTTTTTCATTGCTGTAACCAAAATATCTGACAAAAACAACTTAGAGGAAAGATTTATTATGGCTCACAGTTTCAGAGTTCTCAATCTAAGTTCAGCTGGCTGCATTGCTTTGGGCCTGAGGTGAAGCAGAGCATGGTGGGAGGAGGTGTCTTAGCTCATGGCAGTCAGAAAGCAGGAAGGAAAGAGGGGAAGGGGGTCGGGGATAAGATATGGTCCCTGTGGGCAAGCATCCAATGACCTACTTTCTTCAGCTAAGCCACACCTGGCTACAGTTTCTATCTCTCAGTAGTCCAAATTATTAATCTGTAAAATGGATTAATTCACTGATGAGGTTAGAGCCCTCACAATCCAATCCCTTTCCAAAAGCCCCACCTCTGGACATTGCTGCACTGGCCATCAAGCCTTCAACACAAGAGCTTTGGGGGGCCATTCCAGATATAAACCATAACAGGGTATTTTTCTCCATAGAATTGTCCTTCCTAAAATTGAAATACCATTTACCAACCATGTTGAGAAAAGGTTTGTGTGTCTTTGACTTTGAAAATAATGAAATACCTATAATGCTTTCAGCTAAAGATAAATGAACTACTAATAACAAGATGACAAGTTTGTTACCATCCATGACAGTAACTATGTCTTTCTTTTGCATCAGGCTTTCTGAAACAGACAGGATCTCCAGATGTAGCATTTCATTTTCTTCCCAATGCTTCCTTGTGGAGAAGTAAAACCTGTGTATTTATCTCTGTTTTACAGCAGGTGACTGTAGTAATCAGAAGCTATATAACTTGTCCAAGGACACTCAACACATCTAGTCAGAGTTGGTAAATCAGTATTTCTGAAATGCTGGAAAAATAAGTGGAAGAGTAAATGTCTGCAGTGGGGAGATAAAGTCACTCTTTGCTGTATTAATGTGTTTACTATCTTTAATTTATCTTGAAATTACAAATAACATTAAGGACAATTTAAACTTATATCTGTCAAAGGGGTGTGGCTTGCAAAAGGAGTAGGGGAACAATAGGCTAGACATTCTGATAAGTTCTGGTATTAAAAGATGCTCGGGAAAAATACTGTTATATGAGATTGGCAAGAAAATCATCATTTTGTTTTTTTCTCCCATTCATTTGTAAAACCCTGTGGATAGTTTATTTTTTTAAATGAATTGCTATGCTTAGAATACAAACTGACTCATTATGACAGCAATAAACTAGATGATACAATTCAAACAGTAATAATTGCTATCACCTAAATAGTACTTTGTGCCAAGTATTATTCTAAAAGATTTATATGTTTACTCTTTGACTTACAAATTCTTCATAACCCCTATGAGGTAAATATTATTATTATTCCATTTTATACATCTGAAAACTGAGGCACAGATGGTGAACATACTTCCTCATGATCACACAGCTAATAAGTGAGACAAATAAAATTACAGGATTCAAACTCAGGCCATCTGGCTCCAGAGCCACATCTTTTAACCACAACAGATGTTGCTTAAAAAAGAGAGACATTTATACACTTGATTTTAGCCAAAAGGCTGAGAAATAATGAATGAAAGAAGTTTCTAGTCTGTCTACCTGGGCTTCAGTCCTGGATCTATCCTTACTAATCATTATCAAGTTATTTAATATCTCTAAGCCTGAGTTTCCATATTTGTAATATTGTGATAGTAAGACTAACTTCATGGAGTTAATGTAAAGAGTATATAAAATTTAAAAATTAATAAAAATAGCAAGTTACCTGGAATCTAGTTCTTAAAGAATGTTAGTAATCCCTCTCAAGGACAAGTCAAACACTGCCTTATAATAATCATATTTCTGAATTATGACATTAATATAGGCTTATGTTTACAACAAATCCTCATTGATGCCTTCTGTCCACCAAAAAGCTACATTTACATCATCCAAAAGTACCAGGATGAGACGGTGAAAAATTCAGACAACCAAATTTAATCAATTTGCTTGAACGAAGTATTGATTTGACAATTCTTTTTTATTTTGACTAATCTGATTTTGGACTAAGATTCCCCAAAAGCCTGTTGGTCTTGTGTACAGGTTAAATAATCACTATTAAAGGGTACTATATGATTAGTATCCACCTTTAAGAAATGAATATGTGCACCAATTAAGAATTGTTGGAAGATTTTCACAAGTGCCTTGGGTAGAGAAATTTTAAAATTCTAAATCTCTTTTACATTGGCTATTTTAGATGAATGTGATTTCTTGGCATCCAACCACTGACCAACAAATACCACATTTGCAATAATTAAATAAAAAGTTAAGTGAAAATATTTTTATTTTTATTTATTTTTTTTAGAGCGAGAGAGAATTTTAATATTTATTTTTCAGTTTTTCGGAGGACACAACGTCTTTGTTTGTATGTAGTGCTGAGGATCGAACCCGGGCCGCATGCATGCCAAGTGAGCACACTACTGCTTGAGCCACACCCCTAGCCCCATGAAAATATTTTTATAACATTATCTATCTATTTATTTTTATGTGGTGCTGAGGATCAAACCCAGTGCTTCATACATGCTAGGCAAGTTCTCTATCACTGAGCTACAATCCCAACTTCTGAAATTATTATTAAGCCCCTTTGGTAGGCAAAAACTAGGGGGGTGCTTCCAAATGACTCTAGGAGTTTTACAATTGTTGAATCATTTTTCTGAAATTTGAATATGGTGTGCACTCTAGTTAGCCCAAATTGAAAGAATGATGACCTGAAAGGATGCTTCTGATGGATTCCAGAAATCTTATCCCAGACCCAGTAATGAATTCCTCAAAAGTCAAACTCAACTCATGTTTCAGGCACCCACAAGTTCAGCTTTGATTAATCTATCAAGATTTTGTAATTAAAATTCAAGAGTGAAAATTATTTTAATTTTATTATGTGTTCAAATTTTATATTGAAAAGTTGTTTTTATAAAATTACATAACAGTGGGTAGGTCACCATAATTCTTCAGGATTAGGACCTTTAATCCAATCCTGACTCTAATTCCTTCACTGGTCATACCGTTAATCACTGAGTGGGTTATATTCTGGAAGAGGAACTTGTAATAAAGTTACCTTAACCATCTCTGAGTAGTCTGTTGAAGGTGACCTTCAAGTTAACATAAAACTATAAAAGCCATTCAATTTCTAACTTCCAAACTTCATTCATTTATGAACTGTTAGAGCCTGACACAAAAAGCAGCATTGGGAAGGCAGTTGGTTCATTGCTGATTGATCGCTTCCGGGGACTGTTTTATAGAGTTTTTATAAGAGCTGCCTGTAACCACAACACAGGCACCTTACTGATTTCCTTGCTCAGGCAGACCAGCCATTGTTCAGACAAGAAGCCCCTTCAAAAACCCTTGAAAGATCTCTTTGGAAACAGTACCTTGTAAACCTTCACAATTTTCTATTTCCTTGGATGATAATTGATTTGTAAGTCTGATGGATTTATGAAAGGTAGCTAAAATTCCAAGTTGCTTTTGACATATTCAAGTGCCTATGTGGATAGAAATCTCTAATTGAATTTCTCATCAGGATTATTTATTTTTTTCTATATAGTCCTGTTTTTTTTATTGTAGAGTTGGGGTTGAATATAGCCTTTTGTGAAATGGCATTGATTGCCTATTAACAGATTCAGGCCATTTGTATTTAAGGATTTCTTTTTAGGAGGCAGAAAATATTTTAAATATACAAAAGACAAAAAATCAAAACAAAGCAAGCAAACAAATAAACAAACAAACAAACAAGCACAGGGCCAGGGGGAGTTTTCACCTGCTTACTCCTGTATACATACCCCTATAGGCATAGACATTTCTAGAATTATATAAAGAAATTGACAATTGCTCAAATTAGTTAACTCTACTTGAGATGATCCCAGACTCACCTGGAATTAGAACTCAGGAATTAGAATTAGTTCCCAGAAAGTTTTTACTATACTACAGAGATTCACATGTACAAAGCATTACATACACATGTACATATTTAAATGTGTGAACAACTCACTTCAAAATATAACCTCTGTTGTGGAGTTAACTTGTTTTATTTTTACTCCCTACTCATGAATAGCTTCCCTTCAAATCACCATCCTTTTCCAATATTCTGATGGCTTAGTAATTTAGGTTACGTTCACACACATTCTTTTTTTCTCATCTTTATCTAGAAAAACAAAGATTTCTTCAGAGGGACAATTCTAGAATTGTTCAGGAGCTAGGAGAAATCTTTAAAACTGCTTTAATTTTATAAGCACATGTTAAAGCAATGTCCATGGGTTTCCATAGATGACATTGTTAAAAAGCTTCAGTCGTTGTATACTTTTCTACAAAAGATTACAAAAACAAATTAAGGTAGATATGTTGGGCTGGGGATGTGGCTCGAGTGGTAATGTGCTCGCCTGGCATGCATGGGGCGCTGGGTTCAATCCTCAGCACCACATAAAATAAAATAAAGATGTTGTGTCCACCGAAAACTGAAAAATAAATACTAAAAATATATTCTCTCTCTCTTCTCTCTCTCTTTAAAAAAAAGATATGTTTTCCCCTTTTGGATTCTTTCATAAAAATAATGAAAAGTAAAATAAAAAATAAACAGATTTTAAACAAATAGAAAATAGAAGAATAATAGATGTAAACCCAAAGTTTCTTTTTAGGTAGGCATTTTCTAACTTAAGTTTGGAGAAGTCTTTTCTATTAGTAGTGCTGGATATATAGTGGTATTTAATAGTTACGTTTGTTTCTTTAGATAAATTCACTCATAGCTAGAACAAGTATTATAGATATGTTGAAAATCTTTGAAACAATGTTCTTTATATAACATAAAACTCATCAAAATGATCACATGTGAACTTATTGAATGAAATTATGAAGATTAGGGTGATAGGCCATTCTCTGCTCGTGTTACATCTGATGGGAAAAACTTTGAATGACAGGAACAACAGTAACGTCTTGATGCCTTGTCAAGGAATCACGGCTGAAATCCTTACAAATATATTCAGCATACTGCTCAGAGGAAAAAACAAACCTAACCTGTATATTGAAGACTTGGCACAGAGAGCTTTAGTCAGGTTGTTGAGCTACAGAATATTTGATTCCCTTTGATTATGATTCATATGTATATTTCTCACAATGGGAATTTTGAGGGTATATTGGAGCTGGGAGAAGTTTTCCATATAATTGATATTTCAGCCTAGCTAAGAACTGGAAAGGGATTGACAAAAAAGTAGTAGTATGGGAGCTATACATTAAATAATGAAATCAAGTTGTTAGAACTCTTAAGAGACTTAATTGGGTTTACACATTTGGAGCCTTATTGGGAAACTCTTAATATTCATGTTTGCTAACGTCAGTAATTTATGAGATGCTTATTATAAACAACAAAAATTTCTACTCCTAGAATGTGATTTTCCAAATTACTTTTCATGAATCATAACTATTTTACTTATTTTTATATAATAAACTATGCATGCTAGAACACCTGCAAATAAAGCATCTGACTCCTATTTCAAAAGTAGATTGTGATGTTTTTCATTGTGTCTTAGGAGGGAACATCTAAGATCAGCAGTTTATTTTGTCCTAAATATTTTCATTTTAATTAAAGGTAAGCTACCACCAGTGGTATTTTTACAATACTTAGAACTACCCTATGTCCCAGGTTGCGTAGGACAGATATAAATTATGCCTGGTCTCCCACTTTAATTATTAATGGCACTTATTTTTTGCTCTCAAAAGCTTCCAGGTTTAGATAATTAATTTTATGGTTGTCCTACTGATAACTTCATGGTCTAAAACCATTACTAACTCTAAGTTTGAATGAATGGGTTTAGGTTCTTGCTATAATGGAAACTGAGATAAAGAGCACAGCATTTGTCTTAGTCCAGTTGGCCTATTCCAACAAAATACCATAGACTCTAACTTAAAAACAAGAGAAATTGATTTCTCACAGTTTTGGAGGCTAAAAAGTTAAAATCAAGATGCTGGCCGATTTGTTGTCTGGCAAGGGCATGCTTTTTGGCTCTGTGTTAGTCACCTCTTCTTTGCTGTGACCAAAGTATCCAATAAGAACAACTTAGAGGAGGAAAAATGTATTCAGGCTCATGGTTTCAAGATTCAGTCCATGATTGGTATACTCCATTGCTTTGGGCCCAAGGTGAGAACCAACATCTTGATGAAAGGACATTATAGAGGAGCACTCATAGTGACCAGGAAACAGAGGGGAAGGGGATGCAGGAAAGATTTAACCCTTCCAGGACACAACCCCAGTGACTCATCCCCTCTAGCCTTGTCCCACCTGCTTGCAATTACTACCCAGTCCATTCAAACTAGGATGAACTGATTAGGTTACAGCTCTCATAATCTAATCATTTCATCTGTGTTAACACAGGAGCTTTTTGGGGACACTTCATATCCAAACCTTAACATACTCACAGATGGCTTCTTCTGACTGTGTCCTCAAATGGGTGGAAGGGCAGGATTCTGGTCTCTTTACTCCTTTATCATGTCACTAATCTCATTCATTAGGCCTCCAACTTTATGACCTAGCCACCTTTCAAAGGCACCTCTTACTACTATCACATTAGGGATTAGGTTTCAACATATGAATTTAGAAGTGATACATATTCAGACCACAGTAGTATTCTTCATTATGTTTCTTTTCACATACAGAATTTTTTCCTTAGACTTAATAATTGATACGTTTTTGTCTATTCTTTAATATATGCCTTTTTTTTTCCAGTTTCTAACATGCTTAAACCAATCTGGTAATCTATACAATCCATGTTTTTTTTTTCCTGGAATATTCCATCTTCCATTCTTGCCTGAAGTTGTATGTTAGTTCTGTTGAACAAATGCCATCTTGAGACTTCCCTTGTTTATCTTTAATGGAATCCCTTCCACCTCTGTCTGTTCCTCTCTTTTGCATTGAAGCAATTGCTTCTTGGATACCATTTCAGTGTTGTTTTTTTTTTTCTTTCTGGTTTTGGTACAATATTTTCTCTGTTGAGTTCTAAGGAAAGGGTATGAAAATTTAGAGGTTTTTAGTATGTAAAAATATATATCTTGATTGAAAATTTGACCATATGTTGGATTTTAGATCAATATCATTTATCTCAGAATCTTGAACATGGTCTTCTAGCTTCTGGTGTTACTATTGAGAAGTCAGAAGCTATTCTAATTCTTCGTACTTTGAAAGCAACCTATTTATTTATTTTTCCTTTGGAAACTCCCTTTTATCTCCTAAACCCTAAATTTTATAAATGTTTGCCTTCATGTAGGCCTTTCAAATATTTTTTGTTGTTATTAAATGGGTCCTTTTGATCAATGAATTGGTAGACTTCAACTCTGGGAAATAGTTTTAGATTATTCCTTTAATGATTTCTGACTCCTTATTTTTATCTCTCCTCTTTTATTTGTTGATTTGAACCTTTATCGTAGTGAAACAAACCACTTCATTGCAAACATCTTTCAAAACCACACTAAAAAGTCATTTCTAAGAGTCTAGCACAGTGCCTGGCAAAGATTTTTTAAAAATAGCTAAATGTATGTTGAATACATGGCAACTCTGATGACCTAATGGAAAGTATTACAATGCAATCTTTGCTTATGGTTAGTCTTACTTCATAGTAATTTGTCTTCTTTCTCTGGCACCATCTGTCTCAAAGGAGATGTAACAGGCATATCCAGAGAATGTGATCTTATCCTCCTCTTGCAATTCACCCTGGAGCTATTTACTGGAAATATTTTCTAACATTTGGATCTTCCTGGGGCACTTATTCACTTCTTTGGCTTTTATGTACTACTATATTCAATGATACTCTCTAGTGGGCCATGATTTTGAAAGCCATCCAATTGGCATTTCTGAAAACAGTCTTAAGGGCTAATTTTGGATAGAACTATAATTAAATACCCTGTCAACTAGAACTCTGCCCAGAAGAGGTGATTGGTACTTAAGCAAGACTCAAAGATGAGATCAAATATAATTCTCAAAAGGTTGGCTTATTTTCCAGGTTTCTGCCCCTTTAACAATAAAAAGCTTAGAATTAACAAGTCACATTTAAGTATCCAAAAACTGGGTCAATTATAGTAATGCTTGAGATAACATTTCTGTGAGGATCTAAAAGCTATTTAATACTCAAATCTATCTTCAAAGGAAGCTTTCATCATAAGTAAGATAGTCAGTGTACCTATCAATAATTTTGTGACTTGGGGGATCTCTTTCTTCACAAACATGGAACTTAATTACCACATGCCCATCTGCTACAGCAAGTCAATTTTCATCATTAGAGTGTTTTGGGCATTAACATGGGAATCCCCAACTAAGTAATTTGGGTGTTATATGAACTAGCTTATCTTCTTTTGTGGTAGAATATTTATTAAGAATGGGGCCTTTGCAAGAAGCTACGCTCCATAATATCCTTGGGAATTCAGAGGACTGATTTTTTTTAACCATTGCTAACCAGCTACCATCCCCCAGTGTGTGTGCATGCTTGTGAGTGCATGTGTACACACAAACACACACACACACACACACACACATACACACATACAAACATACTCATAACTTTAAAAATTTTTCAACTGGTATTTCACCATAAGAGAAATAAAGAATGCTTCATACATGGTGTTATACTTTCCAGAAAAGATAAATATATGCCAATCTATAAATTCTTGAATCCAATGAAGCCTAAGTGAGATATATGTAATATATAAAAATAAATTCCAACCAGCACACGATACTGAAATTGCAGAACACCAAAGGCAAAAAAAAAAAAGATTTTTAAAAGTCACAGTTTAAATAATAGTTGACCTCTCAAGAGCTACAACAGAAGTCAGATGACAATGGGATAATATTTCCAAAGTGTTGAAAGAAAATAACTGTCAACAAAGAATTTCATAACCATTAAAATATGCCCATTTTCCAATGATTAGGGTGAAAGAATAACATTTTCAGAAAACCTGTACATTCTCACTAAAAGAAATTCTAAAGAATGGATTTTAGGCAGAAGGAAAGTAATCCAGGTACAATAATAAGCATAAGAAATCATGGATGCAATAACTCAGGTATAGCAAAGAAAAGAGAATAAAAAGAAAAACTTTTCTGTAAAAATATGTCACCTATTAAGTTAAAATATTCCTTGTTAAAAACAAATACATTATTAAAAGGGGTAATGTGTAATGGCATTTTCGAATACAACGTTAGGTAATAAAGAAAGGTTGTCTTTGAGACGCATTATTAAGTGTGCCTTGGAAACAAGGTACACAGTCAAATAAGTGTGGGAAAAGCATATAAGGCAAGCACTCTACCAACTGGGCTATATCCCGAGCCCCTGAAACCCAATTCTTAACTGCTGGAATTCCTAACATCTTAAAGTACATTAATGTACAGTTTGAATTTCTGAGAGAATGATACAAAATACAACATTTTCCAATTTTATTTAACCACAGATTTTTGGTTAAATAAGAGCACTTAGTAGATTGGCATGCCACAGATCACAGGTAAGGCCATTCTGTTTCTAGGCATTTTCTCTGAGATTCTTTATCAAAAATAGATAGATGTTGGGCTGGGGTTGTGGTTCAGTGGTAGAGTGCTTGCTTCACATGTGTGAAGCACTGGGTTCAACTCTCAGTACCGCTTCTAAATAAATGAATAAAATAAAGGTCCATCAACATCTTAAAAAATGTTAAAAAAATAGATATTAATTTGAAAAGCAACAAACAAGTCCCAACATAGGGAAGAACTGGATGGGAAAATTCTTGCAGAAAAAAGAGAAAAAGGGGTAAGATTAAGAGTATGAAAAGGCTTTTGAAATGGAAGATCCAGATCAGGTATCTCCCTTGTGAGTTATTTTTGATATCTTCTTCAAAAGTGTGGAGGGTCAGATGGCAAATGGTGACATCACATGCCTCAAACTTGTGCTCCTACCTCTGTTACTCAATTGCATGGATCATTTAAGAGTATATGCAATCTTTTGTTAATATAAAAGAAATTGGTTGAAATGTGGAATAAACATTAGCATCCAAAACATGCATCAGGAAGCTCTTTCTGATGTAACTGATCAGAGAGTGGTGTCCACCAACCATTTTTACAATCATCTCTGGACATCTAAATAGTAATGTTTTGCTTCATTATAATATACACAACTAAAAAAAGCATATACCTTTCCATTATACAAAATAAATATATTTTATATACAATGACCAAGTATTTGTTACATAAAACAATCCTCATTGGAGTCTTATGAATATTTCTTACTCTTCAACAGCATTCATGACTATGATATATTCCCAACTATTGAGTATTTCTTTGAATACATTTAGAATTAAAAAATAAATTATTAAATTAGTATTCAGAGTATGAAATGTTATTAAAATTAATTAAAATAATTTATGAAAAAGAAGACAGTTTTATAGATTCATCTGTTTAAAAATTTCAATTTATATACTTTCAAATGACTCGTATACAGACTATATAAATCATTTTCATGTAATACTTTTAAAAAAGTCCAATTAATAATGATTAGAATACCTGACATATTTCACAGAAGAAAATATTCAAATAACATAGATATGTGTGAGAAATTTATTTTAAAAGTTTGACCTCTTAAACTGTTCTTTCTTTTTGTTTTAAAAAATTTTAAAGAACAATGAACATATTTATCCTCCTAACAGATTTTTTTTGTACTGAGGATTTAACCCAGGGGTGCTTAATCACTGAGATACATCACCAACCCTTTTTATTTTTTGAGACAGGGTCTTCCTAAGTTGCTTAGGGCCTTGCTAAAGTTGCTGAGGTTGACTTTGAGCTCATGTTCCTCCTGCTTCAGCGTCCAAAGTCACTGGGATTATAGGTGTATATCACCACACCCAACTCATAGGGTAATTCTATCTCTAATTTTTTGAGGAACATTCATATTGGTTTCCACAGTGTTTGCACCATTTTGCATTCCTGGAACAGTGCACAAAAGTTATATTTTCTCCACATGCTAGACAACACTTGCTGACTTAAAAAAAATAGCCATCCTAATAGTTGGGGTAATACTTCATTGTGTTTTGATTGGTATTTCCCTGATGATTAGCAATGTTGAGTATATTTCCATATACCTGTTGACCATTCACATGTTTAGTCTTTTTGGAGAAGTATACTGAAGCATTTAGCCCATTTAAAGATCAGGTTATGAGGTTTTTGCCATTGAGTTTTAGCAATGCATCATATAGTTTGAAGGCAAACCCTTATATCTGGTAAATATTTTCTCCCATTCCATAGTTTGTCTTTTTGTTCTACTGATCATTCTCTTCACTATGCAGATTTTTAGATTGATGTAGTACCACATCTCTATTTTTGCTTTTGTTGCCTGAATTTTTTGTGTAACATAAATGAAATAATTGCCTAGATTGATGTCATCAAGTTTTTTTCCTATGTTTCTTCTAAGAGTCATACAATTTT
The DNA here is from genome assembly GCF_021218885.2 of Marmota monax. Classification (NCBI taxonomy): domain Eukaryota; kingdom Metazoa; phylum Chordata; class Mammalia; order Rodentia; family Sciuridae; genus Marmota; species Marmota monax. The sequence continues at coordinate 11,919,835 of NW_026694552.1, read as the reverse complement.
CAGGTCTTATATCTGTAATTCATTTTCAGTGCTTTTGTGTGTATGTGCATGATATAAAATAAGGGTCAAATTTCATTCTCCTTTGGGATATTAAATTTTCTTAATGTCATTTTTGGATATCTTTCCTTCTCATCCAATAGGTGGGGTCATCTGTTAGCTGGTATCTCCACCCTCAGGATAGTGAAGGTAAGCAGGGTATCATTGTGCCTGTTTAGTGGCTGCTGGGGAGAGGGGGTAGTTAGAAACTGGCTACCCGGCCAGCCGGAGTTCAAAACTGGGAGTTGCCCCTACTAAAGATGGTGATGAAGGTGTCCCAAGATGGAAGTGGCTGTTTTCAGTGATGGGGTGTCAGGTCACGTAGGGGGAGGAGGATGATGGCATTGGATGTGGACAATGTGTTCAGAGAGTGCTCTGTGGTGTGCAGCGTGTGGCTGTGGTTGTCTTCAGAGCCTGTGAGAAGTTCCCAGGTACAGACAGACTATGGTGCATAGGAGACTATCTCCATTGCTGCAGAGTCCCAAGATGGAGGCAACCGAGGAAGCCTCATGTTGGTAGTGGGAGTAGTGGCTCAGGGTAGTCACCCAGGGTCCTGCACATGGGTAGTTGCTGGGTGTCCTATGTGGGAGTGGCATTCGGGATTTCTGCTCAGATGGGTGGCTGAAAGTTTTGCGCTGTGTGCTGATGCCAATGGGCCTGCTGGGCCACCCAGTTGTCCTGTGAGGGTGAATAGTTGGGAGACCTGCTCTGATGCTGAGGCCTGGAGCCCTGCATGGGCATGGTGGCTGTGATTCCTGTGTGAGAGTAGGAATATTGCTGTCAGAGAAGCAGTATTCTCACTACTTGTGTCCCAGGTCACAGAACAACACAGAATGCTGCCTCCCTCTGGCCCACAATCTTAGATTTCCCCCTAGTTCTTTTTTTAATGTTTTTTTTCTATTTGCTTTTTCTTTGTGAAGTCTTTAGGAGTTTCTATACATAAGATCATATTATTTCCAACTGGGATAATTTTACTTCTTCCTTTCTTACTTGGGTAACTTTTTTTCTTTTTCTTGCCCAATTACTCTTGCTAGGCCTTCTAATACTATGTTGAACCGAAGGGTTGAGAGTGGGCATCCTTGTTTTATTCCCGATCTTTGTAGAGGAGCTTTTAGTTCTTCACTGTTGCATATGATTAAAGCTATGGGTTTCTTCTTCTCCTCCTCCTCCTCCTTCTTCTTTCGAGGTAACTTCTCTCTATTCCCAGTTCATTGAAGAGTTTTATCATGAAATGGTGTTGAATTCTACTGAATGCTTTTTCTGAATCTATTAAGATGATCATGAGATTTTTATTCTTTATTCTGTTAATGTGGTATAATAATCAATTAATTTGCATATTTTGAATCATCTATGCATCACAGAAAGAAATTCTACTTGATCATGTTGTATAAGCCTTTTAATGTGCTGTTGAATTCAAGTTGCTATTATTTTCTGGGTTTTTTTTTTTGCATCTATGTTCCTCACAGATATTGACTTTTAGTGTTCTTTTGTTGTGTTTTTATTTGGTTTTGATATCAGATATAAGATATAATGCTAGCATCTTGAAATGAGTTTGAAAGTCTTCTCTCCCCTTCAATTTTTTGTTTAAATGCTTGGTCAATTTCACCAGTGAAACCATCTGGCCCTGGACTTTTCTTGATTGGGGGTTTTCTTGGTTCTAACTTTTTGGTGGTACTGGAAATTGAACTCAGGGCCTTGTGCATGTGAGGCAAGCACTCTACCAACTGAGCTATATCCCTAGGCTTGATTGGGAGTTTTATGGTGGTACTTACTACTCAATCACCAGCAACATTCATGTCTATTTTAACATTGAAAGTAATGATATACATAATGGAATGAAACTGAAAATCAACGATAAAAGAAGGAAGGAAAAAGCATACATCACTTGGAGAATGAACAATAGGTTACTGAATGATCAATGGGTTATAGAAGACATCAAGGAGGAAATTAAAAAATTCTTAGAGATAAATGAAAACACAGACACAACATATTGGAATCTATGGGACACATTGAAAGCAGTTCTAAGAGGAAAATTCATTGCTTGGAGTTCATTCCTTAAAAAAAGAAAAAAACAACAAATAAATGATCTCATACTTCATCTCAAAATCCTTGAAAAAGAAGAGCAAAACAACAGCAAAAGAAGTAGAAGGCAAGAAATAATTAAAATCAGAGCTGAAATTAATGAAATCGAAACAAAAGAAACAATTGAAAAAATTGACAAAACTAAAAGTTGGTTCTTTGAAAAAATAAACAAAATCGACAGACCCTTAGCCATGCTAGCGAAGAGAAGAAGAGAGAGAACTCAAATTACTAGCATATGGATGAAAAAGGCAATATCACAACAGACACTTCAGAAATACAGAAGATAATCAAAAACTATTTTGAATCCTTATACTCCAATAAATTAGAAGATAGTGAAGGCATAGATAAATTTCTTAAGTCATATGATCTGCCCAGATTGAGTCAGGAGGATATAGACAACATAAACAGACCAATATCAATTGAGGAAATAGAAGAAACTATAAAAAGACTACCAACTAAGAAAAGCCCAGGACCGGATGGGTATACAGCAGAATTTTACAAAACCTTTAAAGAAGAACTAATACAATACTTTTCAAGCTACTTCAGGAAATAGAAAAAGAGGGAGAACTTCCAAATTCATTCTACGAGGCCAACATCACCCTGATACCTAAACCGGACAAAGACACTTCAAAGAAAGAAAACTACAGACCAATATCTCTAATGAACATAGATGCAAAAATCCTCAATAAAATTCTGGCGAATCGGATACAAAAACACATCAAAAAAATTGTGCACCATGATCAAGTAGGATTCATCCCTGGGATGCAAGGCTGGTTCAATATACGGAAATCAATAAATGTTATTCACCACATCAATAGACATAAAAATAAGAACCATATGATCATCTCGATAGATGCGGAAAAAGCATTCGACAAAGTACAGCATCCCTTTATGTTCAAAACTCTAGAAAAACTAGGGATAACAGGAACATACCTCAATATTGTAAAAACAATCTATGCTAAGCCTCAGGCTAGCATCATTCTGAATGGAGAAAAACTGAAGGCATTCCCTCTAAAATCTGGAACAAGACAGGGATGCCCTCTCTCTCCACTTCTGTTCAACATAGTTCTCGAAACACTGGCCAGAGCAATTAGACAGATGAAAGAAATTAAAGGCATAAAAATAGGAAAAGAAGAACTTAAATTATCACTATTTTCAGATGATATGATTCTATACCTAGCAGACCCAAAAGACTCTACAAAGAAACTATTAGAGCTAATAAATGAATTCAGCAAAGTGGCACGCTATAAAATCAATACGCATAAATCAAAGGCATTCCTGTATATCAGCGACAAATCCTCTGAAATGGAAATGAGGACAACCACTCCATTCACAATATCTTCAAAAAAAATAAAATACTTGGGAATCAACCTAACAAAAGAGGTGAAAGACTTATACAATGAAAACTACAGAACCCTAAAGAGAGAAATAGAAGAAGATCTTAGAAGATGGAAAAATATACCCTGTTCATGGATAGGCAGAACTAACATCATCAAAATGGCGATATTACCAAAAGTTCTCTATAGGTTTAATGCAATGCCAATCAAAATCCCAACGGCATTTCTTGCAGAAATAGAGAAAGCAATCATGAAATTCATATGGAAAAATAAACGACCCAGAATAGCAAAAACAATGCTAAGCAGGAAGTGTGAATCAGGCGGTATAGCGATACCAGACTTCAAACTATACTACAGAGCAATAGTAACAAAAACAGCATGGTACTGGTACCAAAACAGGCAGGTGGACCAATGGTACAGAATAGAGGACACAGAAACCAATCCACAAAACTACAACTATCTTATATTTGATAAAGGGGCTAAAAGCATGCAATGGAGGAAAGATAGCATCTTCAACAAATGGTGCTGGGAAAACTGGAAATCCATATGCAACAAAATGAAACTGAATCCCTTTCTCTCGCCATGCACAAAAGTTAATTCAAAATGGATCAAGGAGCTTGATATCAAATCAGAGACACGCCGTCTGATAGAAGAAAAAGTTGGCTAAGATCTACATTCGGTGGGGTCCGGCTCCAAATTCCTCAATAGGACACCCATAGCACAAAAGTTAATAACTAGAATCAACAAATGGGACTTACTCAAACTAAAAAGTTTTTTCTCAGCAAAAGAAACAATAAGAGAGGTAAATAGGGAGCCTACACCCTGGAAACAAATCTTTACTCCTCACACTTCAGATAGAGCCCTAATATCCAGAGTATACAAAGAACTCAAAAAAGTAGACAGTAAGAGAACAAACAACCCAATCAATAAATGGGCCAAGGACCTGAACAGACACTTCTCAGAGGAGGACATACAGTCAATCAACAAGTACATGAAAAAATGCTCACCATCTGTAGCTGTCAGAGAAATGCAAATCAAAACCACCCTAAGATACCATCTCACTCCAGTAAGATTGGCAGCCATTATGAAGTCAAACAACAACAAGTGCTGGCGAGGATGTGGGGAAAAGTGTACACTTGTACATTGCTGGTGGGACTGCAGATTGGTGCAGCCAATTTGGAAAGCAGTATGGAGATTTCTTGGAAAGCTGGGAATGGAGCCACCATTTGACCCAGCTATTCCCCTTCTTGGTCTATTCCCTAAAGACCTAAAAAGAGCATGCTACAGGGACACTGCTACATCGATGTTCATAGCAGCACAATTCACAATAGCAAGGCTGTGGAAGCAACCTAGATGCCCTTCAATAGACGAATGGATAAAAAAAATGTGGCATTTATACACATTGGAGTATTACTCTGCATTAAAAAATGACAAAATCATAGAATTTTCAGGGAAATGGATGGCATTAGAGCAGATTATGCTAAGTGAAGCTAGCCAATCCCTAAAAAACAAATGCCAAATGTCTTCTTTGATATAAGGAGAGTAACTAAGATCAGAGTAGGGACGAAGAGCAGGAGAAGAAGATTAACATTTAACAGGGATGAGAGGTGGGAGGGAAAGGGAGAGAGAAGGAAAATTGCATGGAAATGGAAGGAGACCCTCAGGGTTATACAGTGGAGGGGGTAGAGAGAGAGGAGGGGAGGGGAGGGGAGAGGTGGGGAGGGGGGATTGTGGAGGATGGGAAAGGCAGCGGAGCACAACAGACACTAGTATGGCAATATGTAAATCAATGGATGTGTAACTGATGTGATTCTGCAATCTGTGTGTGGGGTGAAGGTGGGAGTTCATAACCCACTTGAATCAAAGTGTGGAATATGATATGTCAAGAAATTTGTAATGTTTTGAACAACCAACAATAAAAAATTAAAAAAAAATAAAAAGAGAAAAAAAAAGTGAAAAAAAAAGTAATGATATATTCCAGAAAATAATGTTATTATCTTAGTAAGTTTAGAATTTTAAATAATGTACAGTACTAAATTTGTGTTTGGAGTGTGCAATTTTATAAAACAAATTTTATTGAAATATTTTTGTAGAAGAGAGAGTTTTGCAGATAGTTATTTTTAACACTTCTTTGAATGTAACAATTCTAAAAAGCAGATAGAACAGGTGTTATTTTCCCTGATTGACAGGTTGTGTGATTTGACTAAGGTCATATGGCTAGTTAAGATCATAAAGATTAAAAGATTATAGAATTATATGATGATACATAAGGATTATAAACTGATGTTCTACTCTAGATACTTCCAACTAAATCATATTGTTGTATTATTTTTCTTTCCATGAACTAAAAAGTCTATGCCAGAAATGTCTCCCAATGTATCCATACATGGTGCTGAGGAAGAAAGTTATTTTGGTTTTGTATGTAACTGCTTTCTTCATAAAGTCTCATTTTGTTATAAATCTCACATATTTCACCACATGTGGTATTTCACATGTAGAATAAATTTGTCCCAGAAAGCATAGGTGAATAGCCCAGTATTACATACAGAATATACATGGAATCTTTAACTAGAAAGAAAGGCCTGGTTGTATATGTCTTCATTATTGTGTAGGAGTATGCTTATATATTAGAATAGGGCTAATTGTTAATAGATATGTGGTCACAGAGTTTTGAAAGAGTCAACAAGCCCCTGCACCACCGATGGATAAATATCCACATCTAGAAATGGGGTTAATAGAAGAGAAAAGAGTAATAAAAAATTAAAAATACCCATTTTTTTGTTTGTTGTTTGTTTTGTATCAGGGATTGAACCCAGGGGCACTTAACCACTGAGCCACATCCCAGCTCTTTTAATGTTTTATTTTGAGACAGGGTCTTGCTAAGATGTTTAGGGCCTCACTAAGTTTCTGAAGCTGGTTTTGAACTTGGTATCCTCCTACCTCAGCCTCCTGTGTAGCTGGGATTACTTGTGTGCACCATCATTGGTTGACTTTAAAAGGAACAGAGACTAAGGAAAGCCAACAAGTATGGGAGTAAAAGCATTTATTCACATGCCCCACTCTGGCCCAGGAGAACCAAAATTGGGAAATACTATTTCATCAGTGAACAACAGCTCAGAGAAAGTTCAGGTTGCATTGACAGAATGCATGGAAGTATGAAAAAACAAAACAAACAAAAAAGAATTCAGATTTCTGGGAAGGCATCCAATTAGAAACTGGCTGAATTCACAAGGTGAAGCATTGTTTTAAACTAAACTTGGATTATTTAAAATTTACAAAAAAAAATTAAAAAATAAAAAAATAAAATTTACCAACAGATGTTAAATGATATGTTATATTTAGACCATTGTCTATTATAGATTTTAGGTGGTAATCTATAATATAGATTCTAGATTGCAGATTACCAATTCTAGCTCTATAAATTATTAACTGTGTAATCTTAGTAAAGTTTCCTAAACTTGATGTATCTCAATCTTGATGTAATCTACCATCTACATTGTAGATTAGAGTTTACTGTGCTATGTTACTCTTTAATCCCTTTGAAATAATTGAGTCATTGCTTTTCTCTGTTGCCTTCAAAGTTGGATCGGGGTATTTGAGTCACTATAGCATTTATATTGACTTCAAATTGTCTGGTCTTTACGTGGCTATAGCTAAGTTATTTTTTCCCAGATTGTACTCTTTGAGCTTGAATTTTTCCTTTGTCTCTACCAGGAATGACACATTTATGATAAAAAGAGAGAGTAACCTCTCTTCTGGTACCATACCAAATGTTGCAAATTAATTACATGGTTTTCCCCACTGGGTCTAGACAATGATGACAATATAGCACTTATGCCAGGTACCATTATAAATACTTTCAAGGTATTAACTAATTTCATTTCCAGATCAACTTTGTAAGAGAGTTCTTTTCATTCTCTCTATGTTTCACCTGGGGCAACTGAGATATATCCAGTTTAGGTAACTTTACTAATCATACAATTCATAACCTATAGAGCTATAATTTGAATCCAGGAATACTCTATGTGCTTTGCCACTGGTGGTATATTTCCTAATATTCTCTAACAACAACAACAACAACAAAAGCTTACATACTCAACCCCAAATGGCCGCAAGCTTTATTATTATGGTTCCAGCATTTCTTCCCCTGATGTAGGAGAGAGGAAAATAAATGACTAGCAGCATAGCCTCATCCAATTATAGCTTTTCCTGGATTTCTTGCCTACAAAGGTGTTGAATAAAGAATTAATGACAAAGTCATACAACAGTTCAATTAAATTATGGTACACAAACTTGACTCTTTAAACCTCGGACCTAGCATGAAAGTTTGTCGCCCCCTGCAACAAGGGTACGTGGGAGACCAGCCTGTCATCTCCAAGGCACCAGCTGTCGGAACCGCCCTCTGACAGAGGTAGTGAAGCGCACTAAACCAGCTAGTGTCTCCGGGGCTGAGCGATAGGGTTAAGTGTCTTGACCCGCCTGCCACCCAACCTGGCCCAGAATCACACCAAGTCTGGAGATGAGTCAACCATGAAGGTGCAATAATCTCAACTTTATTGTGTCAGGGACAAGGTTATATAGTGATAGGAAGGACTAAGAAGAGACAGTACCGAGAACCAATAAGGAGCAGTTACGTCACGATCACAAGGGGCCTAGGCAGATTTCAGATTAAACCATTAGGCGGGACTAAGGTCAAAAGCCCCTGTGCAGGCTAAAAGCCCGCCAACGCCAATCCAGCCAGGTCACATTAGGGAAATGCTAACCCATGAGGCCGCCTCAGCCAACACCCAATAATGGCTGTGGTCCCAAGGGAAGTAAAAGGTCCCAACAAAAGTTTAGCACTGCACTTTTAGTTTCCTGATGTGAAGTTCACTGTAAATGATTCCTCAGAATTTGGCTGCTGCACTTCATATTTCAGGATCGACAGCCCTATTAGGCAGGGAAAATAACAGAATTGGAGACAATGCTTTCAATGAACAAAACAGGTGCATAAATTAAGAGAGCCTTCTAACAATTACCAATGACAGAATTGGTGTGTTAGGAATTCATGACCAGAGAAAATAAAGATCTGGGTTCTTCTTAGGACAAATAAGGTTTTGATGTCTGAAGTCTCAGGAAGGGAGAAAGGAAAGAGAAAGTAAAAGGTCAGAAGAAAATGCATCAGAAGACAATAGAATGCTAAAAGGTTTTGAGAAATCTAAGCCATAGGGCAATAGTATTGAAGAACACTGCGTTGCTAGGAGCCGAGATATGTCGAAGGTGAAAGAAAACAGTCAAGAAAACCAAATGGGAAAACTGCAAACTAGGGCAGTAGTTTAAATCCAAATATCATTTCTGACTCTTATGCAAGCAATGTTACTGTGCACAGTTTATCATAAAATATTCTTGCTTTAGAGTTTTTATTTATTAAGTGACAAATATTGGCCTAAATCTCTAGACACTTCCAGCTTTATCCTTCTGTGAGTCTATGATTCATAATTTTACTAAAAATTTGGAATGCTCACTTCTCTGAACTTCACAATATAGCCACTATAAAAGCATTGTTTTTGGCAGGCTGCTCAGCTGAAAGAATTGAATTATTACCAGACAGACTGTATCACCTGGGAATTTTTTCCTAACATCCTACCATAGGAACTCAATTAATCTCAGGGCCACTGCCTTTGACTTTTCCCAAGAGGCTTTCCAACCTGCCATTTTGTCAACCAACATTTACTGAATTCCCAAATAAGTGTGGGCACTAAGCTACGCATTTGGGAAAGAAAGATGAATAAAATAAATTTATGGTTTCAAAGGCAATCACAGTATAGTGGGAGAGAGAGAACTGTATGCCATATGGACAATTGCTGGCAGCTGGAAGTTTGCTGATAGAGACATAAATAGGATATTATGGGCAGAGGGGAAAGGAATATATACGTGAACTTGGGAGGGGCAAGAATGGAAAGTTTTCAAGTAGATTTTTACCTTATATGGTTCTTCAAGCTGAGTGTGTCCTTGGGGAAAAATATTGGGCAGGGGATTCAAACCAAAGAAAGCAGCATGAGCAGACAGATGGACAGAGGTGAGAAAAAGAATTATGAAAAATATAAACTTTTTTCCCCCCAAGAATTGAACCCAGGGCACTTAACCACTGAGCCACATCCTCACCTATTTTATTTTTCATTTGAAGACAGGGTCTCACTAAGTTGCTTTAGGCCTCACAAAGTTAAGGGTGGCTTTGAATTTGCTATCCTTCTGCCTCAGCCTCCCAAATGGTGTGTACCACCACACCCGGCAAATATGGACTTGTAATGCCTTTGTCTTCCCTGTACCTCTTTTCCCTTTCTTTTTTAGGCATATGTTTTTATCTCATTCCAATCATGTGGTGGATCTAGTAAGCATATTATACTGCCCTCTTGGGGTATGGGCATATGATCTAGACCCTGCCAATCATAATATATCATTCCCCTGGCCACAGCATTTCATCTATGATATGGCAATATGTATGACTCAAATCAATCAGATTCTTTCTCTAGATTTTTGCTTGTTTGTTTGTTTTTTGGTATTGGAAATTGAACCCAGGACTGTGATACCACTGAGCCACATCCCCAGCCCTTTTTACTTTTTGAGACAAAGTCTTGATAAGTTGTCCAGACTGGCCTCCAACTTGCAATCCTTCTGCTTTAGCCTACCAAATAACTGGACTTACCGGTGTGTACTGCTACAATAATTCCATTGCTTATTAGCTGTGCTCAGATAAGTTCCTCTACCTTTCTAAATGTTAGTCTCCTCATTTATAAAATGGGTATCACTGTGGTACCTACATCATAGTATTGCTGTGAGGTGGAAGATGTTTATACATGTGAAGCACTTTGAATATTTTCTGGAATACAGTATTTGTTAAATGTTGTTGATATTATTGTTGTACACACTTTTGTGGTATTTATTATATGCTAGTGATCATTATAGAATTCTTAAATTGGGTTGGTGTAAGCTTTGAGTTACCACCTAGAGCAAGATTTCTCAACTTTGGCATTCTTGACATTTTGAACAAGATAATTTTTTCTTGTGGGCAGTTGTTCTGCCCATTACAGAATATTTAAGAGCATTTGCGGTTGCAACTCACAGATACCAGTAGCATCGACCCCATTGTGACAACCAAAAATATTTCTAAAAATATTGAAATGTTTCCTATGGGTAAAAATTGCCTCTAGTTGAGAACCACTATTGCTCTTTTACCTTTCTTCCCACAGGAGAAAAATCATTTACTATAGGAAAGAATAAAGTCAATATGTTAACAACAATGGAAATGAGAGGGGGAGACTCAGAGATTGTTAATTCTTAGGCAACTACATCTTCGGTTCTAGTCCCTCTAAAATCTTCTGTTGCTTGCAACTCATCTTTTGATTTTTCTCTATCCTTCCAGCTAAAATCATTTGTTTTGGTACATTGGTAGTTTATTTGGGAATCTATCACTTGTAGCTATAAGGAATCTGAATATTTGTGCATAGAATTATCATTATATATATATATATATATTTTTTTTTTCTGTGTCCCCTCTGGAATTTAAGCACTATGGGAACAGGGACTTTGCCATGTTCCAGGCTCTACAACAGTGACTGGCATGTAAGAGGAACTAAATAAATATTTGTGAATGCATCAGTGAAGAAACTACAAAGTAGTTGGATTCATTACAACAGAAACTACATGAAAATGGCACTGTTGTACATTATAGGGCCAGTTAAATAGTATTAGAAGTGTCTCAGTTGCAATCATCATTCCAGGTATGGTCAAATTAACACATGAAATAGTATAATCAGAACTCCTAGAACTATAGAACAGATTACATGGATTTTTTTGTGCCTCTTTCCTAATGTATATTTGTTCATTGCATGAAATTAAACTTGAGAATTTCTTTCACTGTAACATACTATCTAAAGGCCAAGATGTGGGGAGATATGATATATAGTTCCCACCTACCTCTTACTGCCAAGGGCTACCAGTATTTCCCAAACCATAAAATGAAACAAAAACTTGGTATTTTCTGAATTATTTTCCTCATTTTCAGCTCATAGACATGGACTTTAAAAGCAGGTTGGGCATGGTGGTGTACACCTGTAATCCCAACTTGGGAGGATGAGTCAGGAGGATCACAAGTTCAAGGTCAGCCTCAGCAACTTAGAGAGGCCCTAGGCAACTTATTGAGACCATGTTTCCAACTTAAAAAAAAAAAAAATTAAAAGGTCTGGGATGTGGCGCAGTTGTTAGGTGCTCCTGGGTTTGATTCCTGGTACCAAAGAAAGAAAGAAAAAAATATAGGATAGGATTAGCCTTACCATGTATTGGTGAAGGGGTACAAAAAAGTTTAGAGGTGAGTGACATAAAAATTCTAAATTTAGGTGTCCTTTAGTTATTATGGTAGTGCATATCTATGATCCCAAGTACTCAGAAGGTTGAGGTAGGAGAATTGCAATTTTGAGGCCAGGCTGGGCAACTTAGCCAGATCCTGTGTCAAAATAAAATCAAAAAGGGCTGGAGGTATAGCTCAGTGACAGATTGCTTACCTAGAATGTACAAGGCTCTGATTTAATTCCCCAGTACTGTGGGGAGATACACACACACACACACACACACACATTCATATAACTATGTGGGCAGGGCTATTAATTTGAAAAGTTCCAATCCAGGTGAGAAATGAAACAGGGCAGTGTTTTCAGGGGAGAGGGGATAAATTATAATATTTAAAATAAGTAAATGATTTTTTTCAGTGGTGGAAAGTAAAGAAGAAGGAGGAATCAGAGATGCTTTCTAGATTTCTTTTTTGTAGTATGTATAATAATAGTGGCACCAAATGAAATAGGAATACAAGTGGAGGTACAGGGACTTGCATGTGTTTTTTGATGTTTGGTGTATTTTGTTTTCTCATCACTACCAACTTACTCTGTCAGCCTTCTTTGATTGTCAAATTCCATTTTAACACACTGACCTCCTGACTGGCTTCCCTGTAGCCATGGAAAACATTTACTTTTCAGTCCTCTTCGAGTTATATCTACTCATAAATCATTTTGACAATAAACAAAATAAAACAATAATTGTATTCAACCAAAAAAAGGCTATTAAAAAAACAACATTGAAATGAAGCAATATTGAATCTCAATGACTTTTGGTGATTTATTAACATCATCAACATTATAGTAAACATATACTTGAGCACTAACTCAGTGCTAAGCACTATCTTAGGCTTTGTGGAAACAAAGATCCAGAGAAGCATCCCAGCAGAGTAGAGAGTGCTAACTAGTTTTTCTTTCTAATACTAGGAATTGAACCCAGAGGCACTTTATCAATGAACTACAATCCCTAGTCCTTTATATTTATTTATTTTGAGACAGGGTCTTGCTAAATTGCTGAGACTGGCCTCAAACTTGCAGTCCTCCTGCCTTAGCCTTCCCAGTCACTGGGATTACAGGTATGCATCACCATGCTCAGCTGAGAGTACCGATTTTGAAGTTAGAACTGGGGAATATTTTCCCTTGCACCATCTGCTAAGTTTGTGACTTTGGGCTAGTAGTTAGCTTCTAGGGGCCTCATTATTGGATTAAATACTAATCAGTACCTAAGAAAGCTTGCAGTGAGATAAAAACCATAAAGAATATGATAAGAAGCAAATAGAGAGGGGAATATGGCCATTTCCCTCATCTCCAATCTTTAGGAGAGGATCTGAAGAGAGTGACCTTGGTTGTAAAAGAAAAGAATGTACTCATAACCCATCTGCAGAAATCTGCCTGAGGATTGGGCATGCACAATATCCTATATGTGCCCCTACTTATAGTATTGGGGCAGCCCTCCATTGTATCCTAGCCTACCACTGCCAAAGAGTGAATCAGCAACAAAATGTTCAAAATCTCTCCGTTGAATCCTCCAAATTCTTTCTTTGGAGTTGGAAAACACTATTGTGGGGCAGTCCTGGGGATGAACATTCTTTCATTTCCATCTATAAAATGAAGATGCTTATATAATACAGAAAACATTAGGTGTCTTAAGTGAGATAACATATCTAACTTACCACTGTAGCTGACATATTTTAAGCCTGTGATAAGTATTAGTGGCTGTGGAAACAAAATCATAATTGTGCTCTCAGGAATCTTATAGTCTATTATGTATGTTTTATTTTTCTACATGAGTCTTCCACATCTTTTTATTATCAGTTCAGAGAGTGGAACATCATGGCCTCATATTCTTATCACAGGGAAGGTATAATGATTCCAAATGGTAGTGTTTTATAGTCCTAGAACAGCATTCTGTCAGAATCCTAAGTATAATCAAGTATAACATTTAAAGTCTTTTGTGACTCTTTTGAATAATACAATGAAAAACATGGAGGGAAAAAAAAGCAAACTCTTTAAGAACAATAATAACAATATGATATATTAGAAACAAATAGTAAAAATGTTAATTGACATAAATGTAGCACCAAAGGGGTTTGGATGAGGGGGACTCTTTGTAAAGCAGAACCACATGATGTAATACAAACTTGGTACAATGAGAGTTTCTACCAGATTGGATTATAACAAATTTACTGTGTTTTAATAAAGCTGGTAACTGAGTACCTTATTAAATTTCAGTAGACTCTATCACAGAACATTTTATGGTAGTTCTGTTAACATCTTTTATGAACTCAGAATTGTGTCAGATCTTATGAAAAAGAAAACTGCACGACTTTACTCCCATCGTATGCTAAAGAAGTCTGTCATTAGAGTTAATAAACCACAGCATTCCTCATCTTAATATTTAGGTTATAATAAATGAAGAAAAGTGTCAAGAAATAAACACTTGCATGGAAAAATACTCTTTGCTGTCACAAAATCAGAGAAACTAAATTTTGAATAAAGCATATGTTTTAATAGGGTTTTAAGTAAAAGAAGTAAAAATGCTTTGGGCTTAGATTTTTAAAACTCAATGAGTGGGATTTTGCAAAGTCCAAATTTATATATTCCATGAAAACCTGGGTGAACTCTGAAGAATAACAAATGCCAGTAAAACAGATGGCAATGACTCCTGTGTGGGTTGGTCCAAGTGATGCTTTTCAACATTCAGCAATAGATTCTTTGACCATCCACATGGAAGGCCAATGCTTGGCAGGGCCATACAGTTGGCAAATTCTTTCTTTGTTGTCTACTATTCCTGGTTTTGTATCCTTTCCCAGACTTCCAGCTGCCTTTCCATTTATTGACAGTTAGCAGTCCTGGCTATGCTGCTGTCCCCACATATTCTCAGTTGAGAACATCTCTTGTAAGAGCAATAAGTCACTTCTCCAAGAGTATTTTTGTTTCATAAGTTAATGCATCAAGAGGCTTTACTGAACACAAAACATAAGTGTACACTTGGTTTGAATCTGAGGCAATTTCAATGGAGCATTGGACATGTGTATATCTTCTATTCAGATATTTTATACTCAGTACACAATTCAAGATTCTAACCATGTCAAGAATTCACATTATTCCTCTTCACCTGCCTTCCCAATCACCATTAAAGGCAGAACCTCAGTCACTTCTCTGTCCCACTCAAGAATGCTTTATCTAATGACCCTTAAATAGGACATTTCTTGCTTGGGTGAAAGGAAGGGAGAGAAATGGTATTTAGTCGAGATCAGTGAACTCTCAAGCAGACCATTCCATAATTTATAAAGCCATGGACAAACTTATAAGTCAAGATGAAGAAATGGACTGGTCAATGTTATTGACATTCCCAAGAGGTGGAGCTAGTGGACTTATCGATAGTATTTTATATAAGTGAGGTACCAGTCAGACAGGAAGAAAAATGGAGAAAACAGTTCATCTATTTTTTGATGCATCATGGAGAGAAGGAGAAGAGAGGTAGAGGGACAGGTGGACAGATGTCTGGCCAATCATTCCTCTCTCGGTAAAAGTCCTGGAGGGAGAGTTTCATTGGACACATTGAAGGGAATAAAAAGGGCAGGAAGTTACTGTCTCACTTCCTACTGATTGGAACTCTGCAAAGAAACAGAGGCCTTATCTAATTACACAGGCTTTGAGAATCAGAGATGATCAATGGTCTCCTAAGCATACTAATTTTCTCTTTCTCTAGGGAGATAAGCCTCAGGGGTAGGCTTGAATAATGGACATCTTATCAGGGAGTAATTCAAGAGGATTATTAAAGTAATTGTAATTAAGACAGTGTGATACTGGCATAAAAACAGAAATAGACCAATGAAGTAGAATAGAGAGCTCAGAAGTAAACCCTCACATACATGGTCACTTTTTTGACAAGATATTCAAGACTATTCAATGGGTAAAGGGTATAGTCATTTAGCAAATGACATTGGAAAAAATCATTCTGGTAAGCCTGAATATCCACTCTCAATAGAATGACATTGGACCCTGCCTTATAACATATTAAAAACTTAACTCAAAATGGGTGACACACACCTGTAATCCTGGCAGTTTGGAGGCTGAGGCAGGAGGATTGAGAATTCAAAGCCAGCCTCGGCAACTTAGCGAGGTGCTAAGCAACTCAGTGAGACTCTGTCTCTAAATAAAATACAAACTGGGCTGGGGATATGGCTCAGTGGTTAAGTACCCCTGAGTTCAATCCCTAGTACCAAAAATAAATAAACAAATAATTCAAAATGGATTAATAACCTAAATGTAAGAGCTAAAAATATGAGACATGAAAAAGAAAATGGAGGGGAAAAACTTCATGATATTGGACTTGGCCATGATTTCTTGATGACACCAAAAACACAGGCAACAAAAGAAAAGATAAATTGGACTTCAACAAGATCAAAAACTTTCAAGCACCAAAGGGCATTCTCAACAGAGTGAAATGGGAGTATAAAGTGGGAGAAAATACTTGAAATCATATATCTGATAAAGACTAATATCCAGGGGGAAAACACTTCTGAAATTCAACAAGAAACAACTAAATCAAAATCTGTTCAGTTACAGATACTTCAACTTGCTGAAAGAAAATAGTCTAGAGATGGAGATGTAGCTCAGTGGTAGAGTGCTTGACTAGCATGGAGAGGATCTGGGTTCAATTCCCAGCACCACACAAAAAAAGGGCAAAGGACTTAAATAGACTTTTGTTCAAAGAAGATACTGATATGGTTAATAAGCACATGGAAAGATGTTTAAGGTCACTAATCATTAGGGAAATTCAGTGAAAAACACACTAAAAGGGCTGGGGTTGTAGCTCAGTGGTAGAGTGCTTGCCTGGCACACGTGAGGCACTGGGTTCAATCCTCAGCACCACATATAAATCAATCAATAAATCAATCAAAGGTATTGTGTCCATTTATAACTAAAAAAAATATTTTAAAACCCACTGAGAGATTATTTTGCATGCATCAGGAAGGCTATTTTATTTTTAAAAATGAAATAAAACCAGGTATTGGTAAACATTGGCAAGGTTGCATAGAAATTGGACCCCCTGTGCACTACTGATGGAAATGGAAAATGATGCGGTCACTATGAAAAACAATATGGCCATTCTTCAAAAAATTAAACAAAGAATTGCTATATGATCTAGCAATTCCACTCCTGAACTTATACCTAAAACAATTGAAAACAGACACTCAAAATGATATTTAAATATTCACATTCATAGTATCATCATTCAAAATAGCCCAAATGTGGAAGCAACCCAAGGGTAATTGACAGGTAAATAGATAAACAAAATATGATATATACATATGATGAAATATTATTCAACCTTTAAAGGATACAATTCTGACACATGCTACAATATGGATGAACCTTGAAGACATTATGATTAGTGAAATAAGTCACAAAAGGACAAATACAGTGTGATTCCTTTTATATGAGATATCTTGAGTGCCAAATTCACGGAAACAGAATGCATGCAGAATAGTGATTCCTAGGACCTGGGGGAGAAGGAAATCAAAAGTTACTCATTAATAAGTACAGAATTTCAGTTTGAAAAGATAAAAAAAAATGTTTTGGAGATAGCGGTAATGGTTCTACAACAACATGAATATACATAATGTCAATGAACTGTACACTTAAAAATGGTTAAAATGATACATTTTATGAAGTGTATTTTACCACAGTAAAAACAAAACTGGGACATTAAGCCAGGCATGGTGGTACATGCCTGTAATCCCAGCTACCTGAGGCTGAGGCAGGAAGATCACAAGTTCGAGGATAGCCTCAGTAACTTAGGCCCTAAGCAACTTAGTAAGGACCTGTCTCAAAGTAAAATATAAAAAAGGGCTGGGGATGTGTCTCAGTGATAAAATATCCCTGGGTTAAATCTTTCATAAAAACAAAAAACAAGACAGGGACATTAAAATGAATCAGTTACATGTTTTTAAAATATCATCCTGTTACAAGTGTCTTCTCATCTGTAGCCCTTGCTCCTTAGGTCAGCTATTCATACAGATTTTCTCCTTAAGCCTGCTACCCTCCTGCCTATCCTTAACTCTCACCAGACCCTGCCTGTCTTCTCAGAGGCCTTCATAAGATACCCCACCACCTCCACCCCATACCTAAATGTGTATCCATCCTCACATCTTGCTCAAAAGAAGCAGTTTCTCAGAGGAGAGATTTCCTAAATTTCTTTTATTCCCAATTAACGTACTGTTATTGTTTATATGTGGTGTCCCCCAAAAGCTCATGTGTGAGACAAATGCAAGGTTTCTAGGAGAAACCTTGTAAGGGTTATATCCTTAACCTAATCAGTGAATTAATCCCTAATGGATTAACTAAGTGGTAACTACTGGAGGCAGGTGGGGTATGGTTGGAGGAAGTGGTTCGTTGGGGGTAGGGCTATGGGGCTATATATTTTGTATCTGGAGAGTGAATTCTCTCTTTCTGCTTCTGGATTATGGTGTGAGCTGCTTCCCTGTGCCACACTCTCCTACCATGATATCCTGTCTCACCTCGAGCCCCAAGGAATGGAGCCAGCTGTCTATGGACTGACACCTCTGAAGCCATGAGCCCTCAGATAAACCTTTGCTCCTCTACAGTTGTTCTTGTTAGGTCCTTTTAGTTCCAACAGCAAAAAAAAAAAAAAAAAAAAAAAAAAAAAAACAAAAAACTGACTAAAACACATACCAAGTGGCAAAAGCACTTCATTTAGAGCTTTACCTAAGGAAAGTCATGATAAGAGAGAAAGGGAAAAGGAAATTTTTACTCCCACAAGACCCAGTGGGATACAGGAATTAGAAAGGGAAGATACAGGAAAGAGGCAGGCAGATAGAGTCCCTATCTCCTCTCCCTGGAGTGAAGTTTCGGAAAGGAGAGGTGGCTAGGTAGTAAAGAAGCTATTCCCATGAATCCCTAAGGGGGATTCTGTCTCATCTATTGCTTGGGATTTTGGAAGATTCTGGAAGGGGAAGTTCATAGAAATTGCCCCCTTACTTGAGTCTCCCTGAGCTTTCTTGTGCTATGAAAGACATTCAGAAGTTATAGACTTCTAGAAGAAATGTAGAATATAGCCAAGGGCCCTAATATATGAGAATTGTGGAAAAAATAAAGAAGCCCTAAATCCCATGGCCTTGCCTTGTGACATTATTCTCAAGGCCTTATTGTGCCAAACATCGTTCTAAGTGTTTACATATTTGTACTCATTCACACATCACAACATTCTCCTGCATAGTATCACTATTGTTATTATTTCAACATCCCAAATTTTTTAAAAATATTTTTTTATTTGTTGACAGACCTTTATTCTATTTTATTTATTTATTATATGTGGTTCTGAGGATCGAACCCAGTGCTTCACACATTCCAGGCAAGTGTGCTACCACTGAGCTCCAGCCCCAGCCCTCAACATCCCGAATTTTATACACTGAAACTTGAATATCACACCTACACAATACAATCAAAATACAACATTAGTGGAATATTACATGGTGCATTTCAGAGAGTATGATGGCACATTGCAGAGGTCATGGACATAAAAGCTTTATTGCATTCACCTTATAGTTTGGGTCACTAATGTAATTCAGTACCTTTGATTTCATTTCCCACTTCACTGAATAATTGCAAGAATCTTGGCTTTTATATCCCAGTTTCAAGTGGAGACCATATCCTTCAAATAGGCTTATATCCTTCAGTTGGCTGACTGTCATTATCTGTTTCAAAGTAATTTCCCACTGAGGGAATGTCCATTCTTTTTGTAGACTCATCTATGTATTCCCAGGTGCTGAGACACTCAATCTTTTGTAATGTTGCAATTGTGACTGTTCTATCTTTGGCAGGGGGCACACTTGCAAGGTGGCCTTACTGCTTAATGTACATTAAAAAAAAGGGTTTCAATAGCAGAGATCCTTTTCTTCAATTGTTAGAGAACTATAGACAGTCCCTAAAGAGCATTCCCCACAAAGATTTCACAAAATATAAATTACCTGAATGATACTTGGAGCACTGCCAGAGCTATTTCTCATTTCCATGTTCATTCCATTGAACCCATGAAATATACAATCTCTATGTAAAGAAACAAGACTGCTTTTCTCACCCCTAGGTGGTTTTAAATAATTACTCTTTGATATGCACTCATCTTCTTTCTCTCATCAATTGCTTATTACACAGATGTTACTCTTGTTTGCCAACCTCAGTGCTATAATTGTGGTCCACTACATAGTTTGCACTGTTTCAGAAAAGCAATGATGTTTACTCAATTGGACATCTTTCTGTCTTGCATCCAAAATCACTCTAGTCAGCATCTGTGTGGTATTTGATGAATCATGTTTCCTTTCCAAATCTAACCTGCATCCATATACTTTCTTAATCTTTATTATCACTTCTGCAAAACAAATTGATGGAAACATATTGATGCTTGGATATAACTTCTGTTTTGAATTAGCTTGTGTGAGATCATCATCCTTAACTAAATTGTTACTTGTTAGTTGATCCTAATTCCTTGGAAATAGATTTATATTTGTATTTTTCCCAGAATGCATGGAAATAAACAAATTGCTCTTACATTGTTGCTTTGTGCTTCCAAACAACTTTATCTGTATCAGTTTGCTTTGCATTATTTTCATATATAAGTGTTTAACAAAGTGACTGTTTCATATCTTTTTGATTCTCCAGAGGGTACGGACTGTGTCTTAATCATTTCTTAGAACCCAGCACAGGGAAATGAATACAGAAAGCATTTAATAAAGCTATAGTGATTTACAATGAGTGATGTAATTTGGTCAAAAATGAAGCAATATCTGTTTCTTAAAACAACCTTTATTAGCTGGGCACCTTGGCACACGTCTATAATCCCAGTGGCTTGAGAGGCTGAGGCAGGAGGATTGTGAGTTCAAAGCCAGCCTCAGCAACTTAGCAAGGCCCTAAGCAACTCATTGAGACCCTGCTTCAGAATAAAAAAGTGCCTCAGTAGTTAAATGCCCCTGGGTTCAATCCCTGGTACCAGGCCAAACCAAACAAAAACCCCACAAAAAACATTATTTTCATTCCCTCTCTCCCTTGCTTTCTGCTAACATATTTGGTCAAATTCCAGTACTTTCTCTAGCCCATATTTGTTTCACAGGACATGGTTCAGGTTACAAGGCTAAGTTATGCACAGGTTAGTGTACAGGGAGTGTGTGTTTCCCTGTATTGTCATCATGAATGTGTTATTAAAATTGTGGCAGTCATAATCATTGGGATAACTAATCCTTTTGTAGCCCTTTTCACTCCCCCTACCCATTGAGTGGCAATTATGTGTTAAGAAGTTTATATACCACGAATCTTCACAGCAGATATAGGGAACTATTATTATGCCATAACAACTTAAACAACAACATTTATTGATACCAACCCTTGTGGTAAGTGCTTTATAAGCATATTCTCACTGAATTCTCATGACAACCTTATGAGGTTAGTCTATCAATATACCCAATCTACAGATAAGTGAACCGACAGGCTTAGCAACTTGCCCAATATCACACAGCAGGTACAAACAGACCAGAAGAAATGGGCAACAATAATGAGCAAAGATATAATAGAATGAAAGTATAATGAGTTGATGAAGATTAAAATCTATAAATTGAAAGGATTATCATTAACAAGAAAATAGACAATAGGTTAAAATCTGTAGCAGTCTATCTGAAAGTTCTAAATTTTGTCATAAAAGAAAGGGTTCTGAAAGAATTCAGCACCCCAGATCCCAGAATAGATTACTTTAAAGGAGTAAAAATTAAGCTGGCTTCAGATCTAGCCTCTACATCCTCAAATGACAGAAGACAATGTAATCACCTAATATTTATCTGTGCTGATTATGTACCCAACACTATGCTATATAATATTGCTTGTCTCACTGAATCTTTACTACAAACTTGTGAGTTTGGTTACTTTTTTAAATTGGTATTTGAAGATGAGGAAACAAGGTATGGTGTTAAGTAATTTTTCAGATTCGTGCATCCAGGTTAGTTGCAGAATATGAACTTATAACTATCTGCTTGAATCCAGCACCTAGCCTCTTACCCACTTCCATGTTCTCTAGAACATGCCTTACCATCTCTGTTCTCAGTTCCTTAAAGTTGTGCCTTATCCTACTTCTTGCCTGGTTTAACCCAGCACATGTATTATATGTTCTTGTCCTTATGCCAAGATTTACATGTTTGTTTCAATACTTTTTCTTCTAGCACATTCCACAATCCATATCCAAATTTACTTCAGCTTTAGACTTTAAACCTATTCTTAGTGTTTCTTAAGTAAGAAAGTAATTATAAGATTCAACCCTGCCAGTGATAAGAAATCATTTATTACAGCTCATTTATGTGTTCTTTTTTTCCTACATCTACCCTCACTCATCCACCCTCTGCCTCAGCATAGGCCCACCAGGCCCTACTTCTGGCCTGAAACATTCTGCAACATCCTTCTTATAAAAAGCCAGATTTGGTGACCAAAGAGAGTCTGAAGGTTCAATCCATTAAAATACTGCTCTGTATATTGCTTTATTGAATGAATGGTGTTTTTTTTCCTCTCAAATATTTGTCATACTAGTTTCTATTTTGACATCAAATCAATACCAAAATATCAGGACTTTGAGAACAGAACTATGTGTTCTTCTAACATATTGTTTCTCAGTCTTTCAGGAAACAGAGTAGGCTTACAAATAAAACACAGCAGTGAGTAGAAATGTTTTGTGTCAATGCAAGTTATCTATATTTGCATACATGCTAATTTATAAAACAAATACTTCAAATTCATTTGTACAAAGTTTCAGAACAGCCTGCTCTAGGCAAAGCTATATCTATGCCCTCTGAGATTAGATGACAAATTGCTCCCTAAATAGACCTTAGTTGTTTCCCAAAAGCAACATGGTTCTGGAAGAAGATAGACTTGTACTGAATTTTGACTCATACTCATTTTTTTTCTTTTTCCCTTTTCTTTTTTGGTACTGGGAATTGAACTCAGTAGCGCTTTAGCACTGAACCACATCCCCAGTATATAATATATATTTGAGATTTTTGAGATGAGGTCTCACTACATTTCCAAGGCTGGCCTGGAATTCATGATCCTTCTAACTGTGTCCCGAGTCACTGTGATTATAAGTTTGAACCATTGAGCCTGGCTTTGACTTTTATTCTTAATATTAATACGGCCTTGGGAAAACACATTAAAGTCTATGAGCCCTAGGGTCCAGATCAGACAAGACTTGGTAATTCTATTACTTAATTCATGGTGTGACTGTACAGATTAAATGAGATAGTACACACTAAGGCATTCAAGAAAGTTCCTGATATATGTAAGCATTCAAACAATGATACTTTCAGTGTACCTTCCCACTTGGTTATTTTTGAACCTGTCAGACAATGGAAGTTGAGTCAGTGGGAACTCCAGAAAGTAGTTGATTCACTTAATTAAGTGCTATAAATAACATATATAACAGGAAAGAATATAAATAATATACCCAGCAAAAGGATTTAGCATACACACAGTGCCTTCATACATTTCAAAGTACTTTCCGTTACATTGCTTCCTCTGTAGTTTACACAATTTCTGAGGCAAATGAACAAATTCATGTAAAAATAAGTTAAATGACTTATGTATATCATGGGGGCTAACTATAACTGAGTTAGTTCAGTCCAAAAAGAGAGCTCTGAAAATTCCAAAATTGATTCAAGGTTTTTGAATTTGAGAAGTTTGAAGTTCTCTACTGCCAGTTGCCAACAAATCATGTATTATCTGGCTAAAGCCTAAGTTATTCCATGTCATAGGGGTTGTGCTAAAGTGCAATCTGGAGGTGGGAATGAATGCACTGAAGTTGACTATTTGAGATACGGCTTATAGACAAAATGAAATTCCAACATCAAAGAATTAATTTTCTTAGTTTCTTATGCTAAACAGTAGGTTTGGGGGAATAAAATCACTTTACAATAATTTGTTTTACATTTTCCTGCAGGGCACAGTGGTGCCTGGGTAACTGAGTAAGACACTGTCTCAAAGCTCAGTGGTAGAGCCCCCCTGTGTTCAATCCTCAATACTAGAATAAATAAGTAAGCAAATGCATACATACACACATAAAAATAAATTATACATTTTCCTGGCTTTGATATTGTATTATATTTATGCAAAATGTCACCATTTAGGAAAATTTGGTAAATGGTGCCTGTACTTTTAATTTTTGCAACTACCTGCAAATCATAATTATCTCCAAATAGAAAGTAAAAAAGATAACATTGCAGAGCACAATCTTGTGCTATTTGATAATTAATTCATTTTTCCAAATTTTAACAGCAGTTTTATTGAAGTGGGATTGGAATTTAATATTTAAAGAGCTGAGGGTTGACAAAAAAAAGTCACCTCCCTAAATACAAGGTAAACTTTGAAACTTAATAAAAAAATGAAAAATAATACCAGAGTTAGGAAGTTCCCAGGCAATAGAACACTAGAATCAGCTGGGAACCAGTGTGCATGTACCCAAATCTGTAGGCACAGATCAGAGTCTAAGCAAAAGAGTGATGGGTGGTATGGCATGCTATTATTGTGGATTGGTAGGACTCTTTGGATATCTTTTTTCCTTATCAGCTACATTTCTTGCTCAAACACTATTTATGAAAGAGAATATCAGCTAGAGTGACCATTAGTATTATACTAATTAGGCAGGACCCTTATCAGAACTCAAATATAAAGTTGAGATACCCTGTTTGCGTGTGTGTGGTTGGCCCTGGTGCTTTCTTCTCCTTTTGTCATTTGCCTGCATTCATTCTTGATCCTGTTATCAGCTATTGAAGGTTCTAGTACTCACTGCTCTACTAAAGCTTGGGAATCAGAGATTGGTGGGAAAAAAAGATTTATTCAAAGCTAAGCCTTGAGGAATATAAAACAGACCTTTCTTTGTCTCAAATCTCTGTCTTCAGAGGGTTCAGGGGCATGAAAGCTTTTGTAAGAGAAGAGGGAGCTGGGTGTGGTCATGCTCCTATAATCACAGTGACTGAGGAGGCTAAGAGAGGAGGATGGCAAATTTGAGGCCAGCCTGGGCAACTTGATGAGTCCTTCCCTCTCAAAATAAAATAAAAAGGGCTGGGGATGTGGCTCAGTGGTAGAATGTCCCAGGGTTAAATTCCCATTATGGAGAGAGGGTAGGGGGAAGAGAAGAAAGGGTATGTTGGGATAAAAGGCAGGAAATATACACATGCAGATTTAGCTAGACTGTACTAACCAGTCAAAATGTCACCATTCCTGTTTCCTTGGTGCCTTCCTGGGCCAGGGGGTAGTTTCTCAGTTTCCATTCTCAGCATGAGGAAGTTCAGAGAGAGGGAAATAAAGTCCTCCTCAAAAATTGGGTGGGAAACAAAACTTTGAGTTTTCAATTTTAATGGGGTGCTGTTATAATCCTCTGCCTCTGAATTGCTTTCTTCAAAATATATTCTTACCATTATGTCAGAATACCACTCCAATTTTCATTCTCCTTTCAGCAGAAATTGTTGTTGGTGACTTCACACAGGCCCCTGGATATCCAAGATTTTATACTGTGGATTTCCACCCTGATTATCTTGATTTGGACATTTATCCCATGGCTTAGGTTCTTTCAACTCTCTACTTATCAAAATTTAACTATTCTGGGTCTCATTTAAATGGAGTAAGTTTTCTTCCTCCTTGTGCATACTGGATGTGGGTGACTTCTGTTTCTAATCCATATTCTCTAAATAACCAAAATATGCAGTGAAATCCAAACATTCTGAGGAATCTTAGACTGACTGGGTAAAGTTTGTTTGCTCTGCTCTGTTGTATAAGAAACCTTGTCTTAAATACCAGTCAAGACAGTCACTTTTAATCAATAAAGATTATGAGTGACAGTCTTGCCACCTCTGAGCTCTTTTTATAATAATTGGCTTAGCTCTTAAATCTCACAAAGTCTATCCTTCACCTCCTCCCCAAAGTTCTGCATACAATATATCATTTTTCTTTTCAAACTTTTTGCCTCCAATGTCTTTTTTCAACAATTCTTTTTTTCTTCTCTCCCTTGGTCCTTAAGTCATGCTTACCATCTCTATTTTTTGTGTGAGATATATTATTCTTCATGTTGCTAAAATACCTAATTTGATCATTCTGTGTCAAAACATCTCCCACTGATTATGAATTCTGTAGGACTTTTCCCTTGGTTACTTGCAATTATGGTTGAACAGAATCCTGGGTAGTTATTCCTGTATTCAATTACCATATAGATGCACACAGCACATTTGATTAAGTCAGGTATAATACCTAAAGCATTTGTATCTAAGATTTAGAGTTCTATAAGAAAAATTGAGTGGGAGTAATTAATTCCAATGATCTCCTCAAGCTGCCATAAAGTTTTATTTGTAAAGAATCGACAATTAGAAAAATATATTTAGACTTTAAATTGTAGCGTCTATCTTACCTTAAGAACCAGGCTTCTTTTGTTACACATTTTTATCCAAAGAGCAGTTTATACAGACAAAATTCTTCCTAAATGAGTTCAAAAACTAATTTAGGAAGGAGTATCACACAGTTCGCTCCATCTGTTATTTCTGATCCACTGAAAGCATGGTGCTCCATTAGAATATAATTGGGTATATAGGCAGAAAATGAAAAGTTAAATTAAGCCTCATTGTTTTGAACTAAATTTAGATTAATTCATATCTTTTATCGTAGATAGGGCCAATTTCCACTCTTTCTCATTGGAAAACCTGGATGTATCTGAGATATTGAAACGTAACATGGTTAATGAGTCAGTCTCCATGTTGATAGGATACAATTTTTTTGTTAAGGTTTAGAGACTGAGGCCCTGAAAGTATTTGTGATACTGAGTAGTGCACTTATACATAGCATTTCAAGTTTTAAAACATAGCCTTGATATGATTGACAAAAAGACTTCCATACACTGGGGATCGTAAAGAACTTCTCTGCTTTGTATAACTCTGAAAGTGTATTCTAATTCTACTTACTGTGTGACCTTGCTAGTTTGATACAAGTTATTAAGTTGTTTTGTTTTTATTTTTTTGCTCCTGCCTCTGTGTTTCTAGTGTACTTCACTCATCTTTAGTATAGTGCCTAAAATACTTCGCTGTTTTTATCTATCATAGGTTCTTCTTCTCCACTAAAATTTGAGAGTCCTTTCCATGTTCTATTCAGTTTCCTATCCCCTTGTCTAGTGCAGTGCTCGCTACCAAGGAGGGACTCAACACATGTCAATGGAATGAATAAATTAACAGATGGATGTAAAAGGACAGATTATATGTCATTGCAATTTTTCCTTTCATTGTAAATCACTTTCAAGGGATGATATTTCTGGTAATTAGAAATATTGAACACCCTGAAAACCCAGAGACATTCTTAGTCTCTGCACATGAAAGACACCTAAACAAATCATAAAATCTATACTAATTTTCTTAGTCATAAATCATTTAAGCTGACCTTGAGGACATGTCTACCGATATGATTAGAATTGCTATTTCATGCTAATTTATTATCGATCTACGCAATTATGAACAACACTAACAAAAAAGGCAAAATGTGATGTCAAATTCTAATGTGATACCTCTGAAAATGTAACACATTGTGATACGACCTTCCTTTTGAAGTTTTGAAACTAGAAATTATGTTCCTCTGAGGATTGGTGATTTATAGAAAATAGTCAACTCATGTTAATAACTTGAATTGGTAAAATCTAACTGAAAAAATATTGTAGTGCTTCTGTTTAAAAAATTTCATCTGAGTTTACATAAAGTTGTAAATTATATTTAAACTATTAATGGGGAATGTACTGGCTGTTTGTTTAGCTATTTATAATAGTGCAAATACCCTTTATCTTGCCAAAGAATATAATGCTACAACTTCAAAGTGGTAAAATATGGCTGACAAAGTCCTTTGGGACTAGCCAGCTGCAGGTTATCTAGGTGACATAAGACTGTAGATCACTGCTGTGGGCTGGTGATTGAAGACACCGCTCAAACCCTTTATATTATTTACTTTGTGCAGTGGGCACATCTATTGTGGTTAAATTGTAATTAGTTAACTTGGAAATCAATTACCCACAGCAACTCTGTCATATGAAAGAACAGTGTCAAAAAGTTAAAATTGACTAGTAATTTGGTTTAGGAATTCTAGATTAGCACATATAATAGGATTCATGATTTTTGAAATGAAACTTTGTTTTTTTGTACCAGGGATTGAACTAAGGATGCTTAACCACTGAGCCACATCCCCAGCCCTTTTTATATTTTATTTAGAGACAGGGTCTTGCTAAGTTGCTTAGGGCCTTGCTTATTTGCTGAGGCTGGCTCTGAACTCACAATCCTCCCGTCTCAGCCTCCCAAGGCACTGGGATTATAGGCATGCGCCACTGTACCCAGCTGAAATGAAACTTTTTAACTTTCTCTTGTCATGTTAATACTAGCCACATATAGTAGATATATGAAAGGTTTCAAGGCCATATTATAATTTTGACCATGAAATAAACTTGCTTTTAAATGTAAATGTTCCTTTAAAAAGTGGAAAACCAGAATTAATCCAGAACAATATTTTTTCTTAAACAACAGATACTCCCTGCCTTTTCCCAGCAGTCCTCTGAGAAGGATGCAGGTGTTGGCTGTACTCCTTTATATAGCCAATGTCTACATACCAAATTGAAACTGTAGAAAATATTCACTCTTAAAAAAGCAGCCCAATAATGGGGCTGGGGATATGGCTCGGTGGTTAATTGTTTTCCTAGCATGCATGAGGCCCTGAGTTCAATCCACAGTACTCCAAAAAAGTAGCCCAACAAGAAAAATTGAAACTGAAAATGCTGAACATTAAGCCAATAAAAGAATACTGGAAGCTCCTGGGAGGCTGAGGCAGGAAGATCTCAAGTTTGAGGATAGCCTGGGTGACTTAGTGAGACCCTGTTTCAAAAAAAAAAAATTAAGAACTGGGTATAAGTTCAGTGATAGAGTGCTTGCCTAGAATGCAGAAGGCCTTGGATATATTTTAATCTTAAAAAAAAGAATGCTAGAGATATTCAAATAAAATGGTAAGAAATTTGGAATTATTTTCTTTAAAACCTCTGTTTACATTGCTATTATTTTGCAATCAAGTTGGATCTTGGAACAAAATAGCTAAACTTCATTTTTATATCACGAATGCAGATGTTTACTTCAAAACTGAGGCCACTATTACCTTTTGAAATTGATACTGATCAGATTGAAAAACTGGATGCAAACAAAGAAACCTGTTATTGATAACCTAGGCAGCTTTCTGAGCTGTCACTCAAGACTCCATTAAGAAGAAAAAATGGAGCAACTGTAAGATGAGCTTTAGTTAATTAATTGTAACATGTTGCAATTGGCCAAAGAGAAGTATGTTTTCCTATGTCAGCAACAAAGTTCTTAAGCAAGCAAAGCTAGAGACCAAATGCCTGGAATCATCAGGTTACCAGAGAGAATGGCTTTACCCCTTTTGGTGTTCCACAAACACTTGGGAGGCAGCTGGCAGGAAAACAGGTTTATTCAAAGCCAACTTGGAATAAGACAGAGATCCTTCTATATCTTTGGGGCCTCAGTGGCATGAAAAGGTTTTTATATGAGAATAGGAGGTCAAGTGGGACAAAAGGCAGGAAATATACATATGCAAATTTAGTTAGCCAGAGAATGTGTCAATCTTAATTTCCCTAGTGGCTGTCCTCAGCAAGAGGAAGTGTTTTATTCTCAGCATAAGGAAATTCAACTGTTTCAATGAGAGCTGTTGATGTACAGACTCTCTATGCTGGATTTAAGAACATAGATTTCAGAGACAGGCAATTCTTTAACAGCCTCTCATGCATATGTGTTGTGTGATTTGGAAACTATAGGCAACTTTCTAAACCTCAGTTTCCTCAATTGGTAAAATGAGGATAAACCTCCCAACTGCACAGAGTTTTGTGAGGAATAAATTCAAAAGTGTGTCTAAAATGCTTTGTGCAGGGTCTAGCTCTAGTATGTCTAAATTAAATGATAATAGTATTATTACTTCTACTGTGGCTATTAATGTCAGATTGTCTGTGTTTCAATCTGCCTCCCAATTTTTAACTATAGCATGTGCCATCCCTCTGCTTTCTTGATTTTTCTCTTTGAAGCTAATCATCTCTTCCATTTGGGCCAAGCTGAGGATATCTCTGGGAACAAGCCTTCTTACCTCCAAGGTGTGTACTGCAATGTTTTATTTCTGGAATACCCTTTGCCCTGGCTGGCTCACTAAATGTACTCCCTGTAGTGAGAGATTTTGATGTCTTTGCTTCCTGTACTTAAAACCCCTGTTAAGTTTTGTTTAAATGGGCTTTTAAATATGCGGTTTCATTTTTATATCATTTATTTATTATTTATATACCACTCTCTTCCAGAAAAGATTAGAAGTGGCTAAGTAATGTTCCAGTAAGCTTAAATCTAATCTCTGTATTAAAAGTAATTTATTTTCTAAGCAATGAAAGGAGTTCTTTGGATGGTAGTGGGAAGAGATGTTTATAGGGAAAGGATTTAGGAAACATATCATTTCTACTTTTCAAGGATTAAGCTTGTCAAATGTTAGAATCATAAAATCAGAGGACCTGGAAGGACTTTGGGCATCAGCTTGGAAGAAAGCCTCATTTTAACAATGAGGAAATGGCAGCCCCCAAAGCAAAGTGACTACAGTTACATAGCCAGTTAGTGGCATCATTTTTCTGTTTTAAATAATAATAGTTAAGAAAAATGGGTAGATGGGCCTGAAGGGA
The DNA here is from genome assembly GCF_021218885.2 of Marmota monax. Lineage (NCBI taxonomy): Eukaryota > Metazoa > Chordata > Mammalia > Rodentia > Sciuridae > Marmota > Marmota monax. The sequence continues at coordinate 11,889,233 of NW_026694552.1, read as the reverse complement.
GGGGAGGTGATGATGTGGTGGTAGGAAGGATAGTAGAAGGAATTAAAAAACAAGATATATTCTATGCTTCTATAATTATGTCAGAATGTATTCAACTCCTATGTGTAACTAAAAAGAACCAATAATAAAAGAATTCATATAGAAAAAGAAAAGGAAAACAGAAAAAGTAAATTTGTTGTGTTATTTGAGTTACCTATAATGATAGGAAGGTTGGCTGCCTTCTTGTAGCATTATCAACACATCCTATTTGAGGCAAAGTACCTAGAAAGAAGATATTTCTTAAATGTTAAACTCATATGCTTAAAGCAAAAAATAATTCTGAGCCCCCAACACCACTACTACAAGTGAGAGGGGCAAAAAACATCAACACCCGATATGATACTCCATGTTTTCAATAGTTCTTAGGACTCCACTCATGTTAATCACATTGCCAAAAAAGAGCTTTTGCCCTCCCCCCTTTATTTTCCAAATTTGTCCCAAGTCTGAACTTAACTGTTTTCCCATTTTTAGAATTTATTTACTCCAGATTAGCAGATGAAATGTGTGCATGGCTGCTAATATTTTTGACATAAAATCATGGCATTTTAGAAATAGAAGTTTTGATACCATTATTCTACTATGTCCTATTCCCATACTTTAAAAAATTCATTAGTGCATTATAGTTATACATAGTAGTGGGGTTCATTTTGACATATTCATAAATGCATATAACATACTTTTCTTCATTTCAATCCTTAGTCCTTCCTCTTTTCCTCCCCTCTTCCCCTTCCATGATCCCCTTCCTCTGCTCTATTGGTCTTTTTTCTATTTATTTATTTTCAGTTAGTTCATTAGAGTAATTATAGATAAAATTGGTATGAATTATGATCTATTCATATATGAACATAGCATAATTTGGCCCTGCTTTACTTTCACATTAATCATGAGAGATGTCTATCTTGGACTGCAAACTCCTGGATGGAGGGAAACATTTCTTTCACTCATTTATCCAACAAACATTTTTTATCAACTATTGTGTACCATATCTTGAACATCTAGAACAAAAAAGGCTAGGAAAGAGGATTTGGATTCTGGAAACTTGCTTCCTAATTAGAAATATGAGTAACTCGTCACGAAGGCATGCGCTGGCACTGATGTTGGTGATAGTGAATTTCAGTGTCCACAATTTAAAGATAAAAGGACTGTTTTTCTCTGCTTATTGAATCTCTTCATCAAATGAATTCAGGAGGGATACCATCCTTTCATTTAAAATGGCATCAAACTGACTCAAGAATTTGCTTCAAAGTAGGCCTTTATCATATCAAGTTCAATCAGTTGGATAAAGCTTTAGTATTAGCCAGACTGGCGTTATCTCAATATACATTCTCTGAATTTGCTCATGTTTTTCTCAGTCATTGCGATTGAAGTGGTGGGGGCGAGAAGCTTTCAAAACTTAAGTACTTTATTATTTCTTTAATAAGTAAATTCTAATCTGGGAGACTAAGTACAATATTGTTTTGTCATGTATTGAGCCTGACTGTGTAGTGCAAGAATGCATTCTTCCCACAAATATATATATGCTTAATTTCCCCTGAAAATAAGAGTTTCGCTTGAGTGGTTACAAAATGTGGAACACTGATTACTTCCTACATGAATACACAGCTCTTGCTTTGGTTCACAAGATTCTGAATATAATCATAACTCTTGGGTTGTACTCCTTTCCTGTAGGCTTATGGGTTTAAAGGGACTATTAGCAAAATTTCTAGCTTATTTATAATACCTTCTTTGACCTTGGAGTCTCATGAAGTCCAACATTCACCTTGCTGTGGAAGTTACTATTGGTCCATAGGAGAAACAAAATCGCCTGACCCTCAGGATCTCCAGATTGCTACTTTTCCTACATAGAGCTTATCCAGTGCTATTTGGAGGTTTTGTTAAGTAAAGGAATAAATGTGACAAAAAAGGATAGTTGTTCACAATCTTCCTAGCCCTAAGATTTCACTTCTTCCCTAGTTCTGCCATCTCTTCTATAGGGCTTCAGCTGGACTTCATAGTTCTTCAGAGAATCCATTTGATAGGGGACAGACAGATGTGAGTGGTAGGAACACGAGGATAAGGGAATAATTATATAAACTGAGCCTACAGTGCTGACCCCCCACAGGCTTTCTTTTTTAAGAAGCAATTTACCTGCAGTCCTGCTTGGCTTAAGTGGACAGGATATGCCACTTTCCTCAGCAAACTACCTGTAATCTGTAGGAGAAATGCAGGCCTGAAATAATGTCATTAAGAAGAACCCAAGTTACCCTGAACAGGGGGACTTTGACCTTTTCACAGACCAGATCCCAGAACTTAGGGAAATAAGGATAATTCCCCCAACCATAGAATCCATAAGAACATTCCAATTAGAATTGGTTAGCATGGGCCAAAGTGACCTAGCTAGAGTTGTCATGGCATCAGAGACTTGAAAGTCTGATGTCATCTTGCTGTCAGTCAAAAGTCAAGAGGTAGAATTCTCTGGAAATTTCTCTGGGATCCCCAATAAATCTGGAGTTCTGGAGAGGCATGCTGCCCTACTCCTCTCTGAGAGGACCCCACTCTCTCCCTTGAGAGTGTCCCCTTTTCCCTCCTTTCTAATAAACTCGTTCTTGTTACTCTGAGTGATATGTCTGAAATCTCTCTGACTTGATCACAAGATTCAGTATTTGAAGGGGAGTTCTTTGCGCTGGCTCAATTTCCCATAAGTCCCCAGCCCTGTAATACTTTAAGCACTCCCCTCCTCAATGTGCCCTTGACAACTCTGTTTCTCTAAAAATCTGCTAAGAGAAAGGTTCAGAGATACACATTGGTTTATTTGGCATGCTTTGTAGGAATACAGACTTCATATTTCTTTCTTCCTAGTCTGAATGAATCAGTGTGAAACACATTTTCTTGTAATGAATTCCAACATCTTCACCTAGGTTAACATCTGGCACTCATGGGGCTGAGTTAAATAAGCTGTTGATGTGCCCATAACACAAGTAATTAGTCAACAAAGCTCACATAATCTGGCTCCTTGTTACTTAAAATCACAACTCTTAACACTCTTTGCCTTTTACATTCTGCTTTAGACACATCAAGTTGTTTCCCACTCCAAGGCCTTTGCATGAACTATTCCCCTTCTCTGAAATGATCTTTCTCTAGACCTTCCTATGACTTGCTTCCTTGTTCTTTTCAGTCTATGTTTATATGTCACTGCTTTAGATAATTATATCTTACTCTCCTTATCTTCATAGAACTTAATTGGCCCCTTGAAAATATGCTACATATTTGTGTTTCTTTTTATAATCCTAATAGAATGCAAGTGAAATATAGGTAGGAATATTAACTAACTTGCTTTCACTGTTCTTCCAATCCCTTATTTCAGTGCCTGGCCCATGATAGCTGCTCAAAAATACTTTTTGAACAAATGAATGGGATAACAATTGAAGGCAGGCTATGTGTTTGGCAGTGTTTAAAGTTCTGAGGATTTTGCAATGAACAACACTTATAAAAATTCTAGCTTCTGTGAAACTTACATTCTTTGGGACTGTTACAAATATCCTGGTAAGAGATCATGAGAAACTTTATTACAATTATAGTAATGAGGATAACAAAGAAAGGTTGGATTGGAAAAAACAATTAATGGATTCAACAAATAGCCTTTGCTGATTTTCAACATTATGATGGTAGCTTGCTGACATCAGGATCTTCACAAAGTTTTAATTAAGCTGAAGACCTTCCAACCTTCTATTCTATGCTATTTATCTTATTTTCTATACTCTCTCTCCTTTTTCTCTGAGTACTTATTGTTCCCTTTCTTTCTTTGCACCAAAATAATTTCTTGACTAGAGCAACCAATTCTATTTTCTTAAGTGTCTAATAATTAAATTTCTACCTCCTCATTCTGGTAGAAATTTTTAATTCCTATACCTCTCAGAATTCAGATGGTCATATTAACAGATAACTTTTCTACATTTGGAAAGTTCTTGCATTTTACCCAACAAATAGGTTTCAGCACTACGGTTATATGCTGAGCACTAGGGATACACAATTAAACAAGACAGACAAGATGCCTACCTTTAAGAAACTAATGGTCAGCTCCTGACCACAGTCATCGTATGAGCTGTTTTCCTTTTTTAAAAGTCCATGCATTTTAGTCAAGCTATTTCCCAGAGTTTTCCTTCTTATGTAAAGAATGTCACTACTTTCTGGATAACTGAGATACCCAGAGCACAATTACTGTTCAAACCTCTCCCAACTTCACTTACACACCAGAGGCCCTTATTCACTGATTTCTACCCTCTGTGCTCTTCCCATTACCACCTATACCCAGAAGCAGAAAAAATAATTTAAACATGCATTAATAAACCACCTAACCACCAGAAGAGTGGGTTTCTTCACAACAGATTAGCTTTGCAGCCCTCCTCCCATTTATTATTAAAGGATTGCAATATTAAGCTAGACATTGATATTCCAATGTAACTCTCTCATTTATTTCTAGGTCAGGCTTCAGTGAACGTCTAGATTGTTTTTTCCCCTAGTGTTGACTGATATGTGCAGTTTCTAAAAGGTTAGAATGCAGAAACTCATATTACTGTTTTATTTTTTGAAGAAATTAGGAAAATACTCATTGCAATAAATACAATGATCATATATACTTTTATCTCTGAAAAAGGTGAAATTTTGGCTCATAGAAGATATATGGAATGTCTTAGAATGTTTTATGAGTAGCTAAATATAAACATAGGAACAACTGTGTTTAACCAATCTGTAACATACAAACAGCTGTACCATTCAGATGGCAGGGCTATCGGCAACAGTTAGGTAATTGTGTGAATGCCATGATTATAATTTTAGTATAACTTTCAAAACTTATTATTACAATCACTAGTAAAGACTAAAATAAAGTTTTAAAAATCTGAGCTGGAAGCATTAATTTTCTATTCTCCTCTTGGGGTCATATAAATTTATGGTTACATACGTTGTTCATGTAAACCACATCATTTTTCTAAAGTGTCTGAAAATCCAACACATGTTAAAGATGTACAAGTTGAGGGAATTAAGAAAAATTGTAACTGTAAGAGTAAATTTCAAGGGGCTAGGGTTGTAGTTCAGTGGTAGAACACTTGCCTAGCATATGTGAGGCACTGGGTTCGAGCCTCAGCACCTCATAAAAATAAATAAATAAAATAAAGGTATTGTGTCCATCTACAACTAAAATATTTTTTTAAATGTAAGTTTCAAGGATAAAATATCCATTGAAGGACTTTAGAATATCACAGCATATTGGTGTTTCTCCAAACTCATGAGTCTGTAGTACCAATTTAGCTTACATATATTTCATTTTAATGATAAAATGGTCTTTTATAAATCTGCGAATTTGATTTTTGAAATTTTCTAAAAAGTACATCAAAATTCCATTATTACTATGTATCATGTGTTAACAGTAAAATATAGATACATACTTTTTTCTCATTCTTAGTAGTACTTATGGAATCCTGCCAATTTAAAAGACCATGGTTAATAATAGATGAATGTCAGGAGGTATGCTTATCAAAATTTTTGCACAAAGTAGGGTACATAATTCTATTAGTATAATTATTAATGGCTAACATTTATTGAGCACTTCCTATGTCCCAGATAATGCTTCAAGCTCTCTACAACCATTATCTCATTTAATCTTTATAATGCTATGAAGAATTTGGCATTATTAGTCTATTTCTTACATAAAGAACCTAAGACATCAAGAAATTAAAGACTATCCAGGCACAGTGGCACACACCTGTAATTCCAGCGGCTCAGGAGGCTTAAGCAGGAGGACTGTGAGTTCATAGCCAGCCTTAGAAGCTTAGTGAGGCCCTAAGTGACTCAGTGAGACCCTGTCTCTAAATAAAATATTAAAAAGGGCTGGGGATGTGGCTCAGTGTTTAAGTGCTCCTGGTTTCAATCCCTGGTGGCAAAAAGAAAGAAAGAAAGAAAGAAAGAAAGAAAGAAAGAAAGAAAGAAAGAAAGAAAGAAAGAAAGAAAGAAAGAAAGAAAGAAAGAAAGGAAGGAAGGAAGGAAGGAAGGAAGGAAGGAAGGAAGGAAGGAAGGAAGGAAGAAAGGAAGGAAAAGGAAAAGAAAAGAAATTAAAAATCCTGTTCAACTTCATAAAATGAGTCAAAAACACAGGATTCAAGCCCGTATAACCTGACTCTAATGCATAGACTTCTAACCATTTGTTACATAACAAAACTCAGATCTCAAAAGCTCTTGTTTTCCAATTTCAACATGCTAAACCGAGTTCACATAGTTATATGTAATCTTTTCCCAAATTTCAATAAAGTATATTTTTGCTTCAATATATGTTTTCTAGTATTTGGAATTCTACTGGGCACTAGAACTGAATGGCAAATAAGAATTTATGCCATTAAAGAGACTGATATGGTAGTTTGGAAAGGGTGGTAATAATGAGAACAGAGGTAAACGAATGGAATTGAGAAGTATTTAGAAGATAATCTTTAAGAGTTGGATGACAATGTTAAGGAAGAAGTTCAACTCAGAATAAGTTGGTTGGTGGGATTGGAGGAACAATAAAAGATCTTGTTTAAACATGCTGATTTTGAAGCAGGTGTGGACAACTAATAGAGAGTTCAAAATTCAACTCTGGATTGTAGAAGAAAGCCCTGGACCAAAGATACCAAAATGAGGAACTATTTGCATGTAAGTGATAAATTAAGCCACTGTAGTTAAGAGGTCACCCAAGGACAGGGAGATCAGAAAAGACCAATATGTAAGAGACATGCAGAAGAATTGTTCCAGATCCTTATATCTAAATGCCCTCAAGATATCTCCTAGAAATCACCATCCAGATATCATCCCTGATATCTGAAATAAAATATGCAGTTTCCACTTCAGGTAATGGTACACTAGTTTGTTTTGTTCCAACACTCCTGCTTAGAACATGAAGGAAAGCTACACAAACCTACCTGAAGGTATTGGAAAGCTCAAAGTATAGGAAGGACTTATGGGACTAATATGCCAGAGGGAAGGTCAGGGTTCTCTAGAGGAATAGCATCAATAGGAAGTATAATTATAAAAAGGGGATTTATTAGGTTGGCTTAGGTGACCAGAAACTGGATACTACACAACAACTGTCTGCAGGCTGGAGAGCTGGAAGAACCAGTAGCTGCACACTGCAAGAGGCTGAAGCCCCAGAACAAGAGAGATGAACAGTGCTATCCTAGTCCAAAGACCAAAGGCTTCTAGAGAATCACTGGCAGAGTCCACTTTGGAAGAGTGAAGAAGAGTCAGATATCCTCAGAGGATCACAGCAGCAATCAAGAACCCCTCCAAAAACCAAACTTGCATCTACTGTGGCTTCTTTGTTTTTCCAACTTTCATTTCATTCAAACCATTGTCCTATTGGATGGTGCTGCCCATGCTTAGGGAGGGTCTCCATTTCAGTTGGCTATCCCACATGCCAATCATTCTTAGACACACCCTCATTGACACACCCATAAACCTCTTATTGATTGGATCCTCTTAATCCCATCAAGTTGACAATTCAAATTAACCATTACAGTAGGAAACCAGAAAAGGCCTGACATTTGGCATAACTTTTTTTTTTTTTTTTGGATTTTTTTTAATTGGTTGTTCAAAACATTACAAAGCTCTTGACATATCATATTTCATACATTTGATTCTCACTTGCATTTCAGAAGCAACAGCCTAGAATTGAGTAGAAACTTCAGCAGTCTCACTTGGCTGAGACTATTTAGTGAACTTTAAGGCCCCAGAGAGAGGATGAGTCTGATAAATACTTTAAGCTTTTATTTAAGATCGAAAAAAAATACACTAGGAATAATGATGCAATAAAAATCATTAGCCCTTACAAGGACTGAAGCATCACTTTGACTCAGTATAGTCCTTGATTGGATTAAGATAAACTGTCCCTAATCTAAATGATGTGTAAAATGAACACTAAATCCTCTCTGGAAGATGATAATGTTGATCAGATTCTAAAGATCAAATTTTTTCAGTCTCAATGTCCCATATTCAATGAAAATTAGCCAGTTAAGAAACAGACAATATATGTCATGTAATGGACAAACCATTACTAGTAGTCTTCAAAAAAAATGGATGAACATAAATCAGTTCAAGTCTCTGGATTTAGCTATTCTACAACCTGTACACTCAGAAAAATGAGAAATTATACCCCATTTGATTTGAATGTATGATATGTCAACATCATTGTACTTTCATGTGTAACTAATAAAAAAAATAAAAAAAGAGTAGGGATCTGTGAACACTTTCGGTAAAGGGCTAGAGAAAAAAATATTTTAAGTTTTGTGGGTTACATATGGTCATTTTCACATGCTTTGTAAAAAAATTCAGCATTAAAAATGAAAAAAAATCTTAAATTTTCACACACATGCTAATCAGAGCTTTTACTGATCTTACCTAACAAAATTTAAAAGCAATCCTCAAAAGGACCACATTATTTAGAAATAAACAGTATTGCAGAAAAAAAGCTTGAGAATATTCATAATAATACAAAACTAATCAGTAGGGTAAAATCTACAATGTTTATCATTCCATCAAAAATTACCAAGTATATGAAAATAGAACTTAGAATTAGGAGTAAAATCATTCAATATAAAAGCAGATCCAGAAATTAAACAGCTGATAGATTTAGTAGGCAAGGACATTAAAAGAGTCATTATAATGTTTTTTCATGTATTCAAAAGGAGATTTCAAGTAGAGAGCCATGAATGATAAAAAAGACATCTAATAGATGTGGTTTCTAGAGAAGAAAACCCTAATGTCAAAGGTTAAAAAAGAATTAGATAGGATTAACGACAGATTCACAACTAGAAAAAAGATAGTGTACAGAAAGAAATAGCAATGCAAAGTATCAAAAATAAAATACAAAGAAAAATTTTTAAAAAATAAATGCAGAGAAAATATATGTAATTATAGTTTCCTAGGAAAAGAAGGGAAAATATTTGAGAAAATGAAGAGAACATTTTTTTCCAAAATTGTTGAGAACTATAAATTCATAGGTCTGATATGCTCACATAGTCCTCCTAATAAATTTACCAGTCACTTCTTCTTTGTTTTTCTTCATAATTTTCAGTCTTTCTGACAGTGTGTTGAAACTTGAACTTCCTGGCACTCCATTGTAAATGAAGTCTTTTATTTTGGAAAGAACTTTTGAGTTAGCTTTGTATTATGGCTTGCATTTTCCCCAGGGCAAAATCTCTGAGTCATGGCCCTAGACCTGGAGACAGTGAAAGTGATATACTTTTCTTTGTATGATACACCTTTTTTTAAAAAGCTGAATGCTCTGCGTGTGGGGAATGGGAAGTAATTTCATATCTTGTATTGCCTCTTTTGGAGCAAAGTCTCTGCCTTATAAGCTAGGGCAGGGGCAGTCTGGGCCCCAATATTTTCAGTATTTTTATTCTCAAGATAGAACCTCTATCCCAAGGCAAAGAACTAAGTAGATGAAGGCTCCTCTTCCACTAAGAACAGGATGAGAAATGGTGATGCCCTTCCTCTTTCAGAAAGATATCATTGTCCTCTGACTGGTTGCTAGGGAAAGAAGTAGCCCTAAATTCTTGACTGCAGCAGCCTGGAATGGAATTTCTGTTATGCTGTCTGCATGCTCTGGGGAGGGAGGAATAGGTTATGATTCAAGTGCTACAGACACTTGCTGTTCTTGCCAAGTTTTAGTAAATTTTCTTGATTATATTTCTTCATATATTGTATATCCTTTTATATTGCTTTTTTTGGGGGGTGGGGTACCTGGGATTGAACTCAGGAGCACTCAACCACTGAGCCATATCCCCAGCCCTAGTTTGTATTTTATTTAGAGACAGGGTCTCACTGAGTTGCTTAGCGCCTTGCTTTTGCTGAGACTGGCTTTGAACTCGAGATCCTCCTGTCTCAGCCTCCTGAGCCTCCTGGATTACAGGTGTCGGCCACCATGCCCAGCTTTATATTGTTTTTTGAGAGCAATACAAGGGACAAATCTCGAATACTGATCATGAAAGTTTTCCCTATAAAGGAGTATAATTTAATTGGATCAATTTGTAAAGCAATTTATGTATCAAGATATTATAAAAATAAAGCAATCAGCTATCAAATAGTGGAGTTAAATAGCTGGATGTGGTCAGAGAAACCAACAATCAAGGAGAGACCTACCATAACCACTGTCATCACAGGGAGAGTAACAGTAATACCTATGCCTGTATCCTCTTAGCAGTAACAACAGAGGTTTCACATTCCGGAGTAGGAGTGAGGAGGAACAGACTTTACTTAAAGTAATGCAGCCAATCAATAAACAAATAAAAATGAGTCCTGGAGTGAAGAACTAATAGAGTTTTTACAATATATATTGTCTAAAATTATCACATCCCAACAACAAAATTATGAGACATTCAAGGAAAAATCTTATCCATATGTGGTTTAAAAAATCCTCTTTAAAATTTAGGAATGAGGGGGCTGGGGTTGTGGCTCAGTGGTAGAGTGCTTTCCCAGCATGTATGAGACACTGGGTTTGATTCTCAGCACCGCATATAAATAAAATATAATAAAGGTCCATCAACAACTAAAAAAAGTTAAATTAGGAATGAAAAGAAACTTTCTTAAATGTCTGGAACAATTGCCACACTTTTTAGCAAAATGTTGAGAGCCTTTTCATGTGATAATTAAGACAATTTGTATTCAATATTAAATCAGAGATCTATGAAAGCAGGGCCCAGTCACTGACCTAACTCCATTTTGTCTCTCTGCTCCATCTTGCCTATCCTGACATTTTTTTCCCTCCTGAGTTTTTAAGACTCATTCTCTCTTGCAGTCACCTTGGATTCCAAACAACAGGTCTGATGGATAAGCATTTTGTGACAGTAGTCAAAATTACTCCCTCACTTACCAGCAACTTTTTTATCATGGACAAGTTCCCACTAGACTGATCTTGAAATAATTATGAACCAGGCCATGATCTGACCAATACTGCCTGCTTTACCAGCAATGCAAAACACCGGACCCTTGCCTTCCTCCTTTCTATAAAGCCTCAAAGCTCTCCTCGATTTCTTGAAGGCAAATCTCAGGTCACTAGACCACTCTGCTCTTCCTAATGTGGTTACACTGAAATTAAAGTTTCTTTCCTGCCCTCACAGTGCTCACCTCTGATTGGCTTTTGGGGATAGATGGCTAACTGGTAACATTACCCAATGCAATATTAAAACAGAAAAATATTTTTTAAGGTATAAAAAACATGGAAGGAAAGAAAGAATACCTTTATTTCAGAAAATAAGATTATTTGTATAGAAATTTCAGAAGAATCTATAATTAAACTATTAGAATGAACAACTGAACCTTAGCAAGGTTGTTGAATATAAAGTCAATATTCAAAATTGAAACACATCGTAATTTTTCCATTTAAAAAAATAGACAACAAAACTTAAAGCATAGATTCCATTTATATCAATATCAAACTATGACCACTTATATAGGAATAAATCTAATGAAAACTCCATAAGACACTCATATATACAAAATTTTATATATATATTTGAAAAAATTGTGTTTATTTTGTGACACTGGGGATTGAACTCAGGGCCTTGTACATGCTTGGCTAGCACTCTACTATTGAGTTAAATATCTTTAAAATGTAAATACACTTTTTCCATAGATTGGAAGATCTGTAGATTCAACACACTTCACAAAGTAGGTATCCAGATTTCCAATAAGCTCATAAAAAATGTTTTATTTCATCAGTCATCATTAAATGCCAATTAAAAATCACAATAAGATGTACCTATAATTCCACCAGAAGAACTATAATGAAAAATACTGAACAAATCAGTGTTGGTTAGTTTTAGAATAAATTAGAACTCTTTATGTGTTTACTCATATGGCAAAGCTATTGGTATGTATCAAACCCTAGAATTTCACACAAGGTTGTCTGAATAATCCCCTCAAATTTATATGTTGAAACCTAACTGCTAATGTGATAGTATTTTGAGTTGATTAAGTCATGAGGATAGAACCCTCATGAATGGGATTAATGACCTTATAAAAGAGATTGAAAGGAGAGCCCCTTTGGTCTGCTGTCCTTCTGCCACATGAGGACACAGCATTCATCCCTCCTAGAGGACACAGTATTCAAGGCACCATCTTGGAAGTAGACAGCAGCCGTCATCACTGAATCTTCTGATGCCTCATTTGGACTTTCAGACTCCAGTAATGTGAGAATTAAATTTCTGTTCTTTATAATTTATCCAGTCTCAAATATTTGTGATAGCAGCATGAAAAGACTAAGACACCATATATGACCCAGAGATTCATATCCTAGCTGTGAACCTAACAAATCCATATATGGGCCTAAAAACCATATATGTATAAGAATGTGCATAACAATGTATTTGTGATTTTGTAAATGAACCAATTAGCAAAAACAGTAGAAATGCTTAATAAATTTATGAAAATAAAGATATGAGAACTATATATAAAAAATGTGGATGATTCCATTCAGACAAAGAAATCAGACACAAAAAATACACACACGATTTTCTTTATAGAATTAAAATAGGACAACACTAAACTATGATTATCACCAATCATGTAGTATTTAATTTTGGAAAGAGGGTCATGGTGATGACCAATATGAAGGCATAAGGGAATACTAATAAAATGCTCTATTTCTTGACTCTTGGTATTTATTATATAAGATTGTTCATTTTGTAATAGTTCAGCAAACTCAATACTTCATGATATATGATTTTTTTTTTTTTTGCCTATTGTGTTCAACTAATTTTGGTGGGGTGGTACCAGAGATTGAACTCAGGGACACTCAACCACTGAGCCATGTCCCTAGCCCTATTTATTTTATTTTATTTTATTTAGAGACAGAGTCTCGCTGAGTTGCTTATGGCTTTGAACTCATGATCCTCCTGCCTCAGCCTCCTGAGCTGCTGGCATTACAGGCATATGACACCATGCCTGGTTGTTCAATTAATATTTTTAAATTAAATTTCTGAAAGCTGAAATTGAAGTCTCTCCGTTTTCTTTTTCTTTTTTTTTTAAGTAGTGGGAAATGAACCCAGAATTTATTTATTTTGTAACCTGAGCACTTCTCATTTTTTTATTCTGAGATAGGGTCTCCTAAGTTGCTGAGGTTGGCCTTGAACTTGCAATTTTCCTGCCTCAGCCTCCAAAGTCTCTGGCATTACAAATGTGCACCACCACATCTGGCTGCCTTCTTTCCTTTAAGCTTTCATCTCCTCTTTTGTCTACCAACTCTTTAGGCAGCCATTCTTTAGTATTCAACCTTTCAAATCAGCCTCTTTTTGTTGTATCTACAAACTAAATGTCTGAAGTCCAGCTACTATTGTTGTATCTTCAGCCATCATTATCTCTTGCCTGGATCACTGCAAAGGCTTTCTCCCAACTCATCTCTTTTCCATCGTTTTTTGCCCTTTCATAACCCCTTCTCTATGGTATCCAAATGGATTTTCAAAAGCACAAATAACAAGACCCTTCTGTTAAAAACTTTCACTTCTTCCCTATTTCTTTCAGGTTAAAGTCCACTGATCTAATATAACTCATAAAATGATTGGGCACCTGCTTATTTTTCCATTCTCATCTCCTATATTCATTGTTTATTTCTTCTTCTCTTCTTATGCTTACAGAATGTGCTGCAACGATAGTAAACAATTTGCCACTACTAAAACATTTTGTGCGCTTTCTTCAAGACTCTAGAGAGATTTTCAGGTGAGAGTCTTTTGTAGCCGAGATACTGTTGGAAGATGGTGCTAAAACTATCCAGAAGCTCTATTTCCATTACAAATGAATATTTTTGTGTATGTGTTTTGCAGTTTGATAGTGATGCTAATAGACATTTTGAGGGACTAGTGCTTCCTTTAGCCATCCCTCTGCTCCTGACCTTTGCATTCCTAATTTTGATTTCTAGAACATTTCTTCTTTCTCCCTCCTTCCACTTAATCATCAGATCATTCTTCCAATTCAGTTATTCCTTCCTCTAGAAAGTCTGCCCTAACACTTCAGTGCCAGAATAACTTTAGGTATAACTCCAGCACTATTATCTTGGGTTTATTACAACACTACAATATCTTGGAGTCACATGTTAATCAGCAGAAATTTTTAAAAATCCTTATCTTCTCCAGTTGGCAATGCAATGATTAATAGATGATTGTAGTAAACAAAGCACTGGAATGAATAATACCTAGTAGCTGAGAAAGCAGAGATGGGATTAGTATTAGAGCATCAGACATTTGTATACTCAGTAATTTTATATAGACAGTAGAAAAATGCCTGGAGGAAGAGTGTAGGTAAAGCACAAAAATAAGGTGAAAATTATAACATAAAGTTGGAAACTATATAGTTCAAGACCATATGGAGCCCTTTTGGCTTTACTTTATTAAGGAGTTTTGTCTTCATTTTCCTGAAACAAGATGTTATAGTTGCAGGGCTGGGGTTGTGGCTCAGAAGTGGAGTGCTCGCCTAACACATGAGAGGCCCTGGGTTCGATCCTCAGTACCACATGTAAATAAATAAAATAAAGGTATTGTGTCCAACTACAAAAAACAAACAAACAAACAAAAAAACAGATGTTACAGTTTCAGAAGAGACTTTTTCTTTCTGTTCTGGAATTAGAACCCAGGGCCTCGCATATACTAGGAAGTAATTGCTCTACTACTAAAAAATATTCTTAATTGTGAGAAAATTTCTAAGATGTAGTGAGCACTGGGGTTGTAGCTCAGTAGTAGAGTGCTCATCTACTGTGTGCAAGGCCCTGAGTTTGATCCTCAGCACCACATAAAAATAAATAAAATAAAGGTATTGTGTCCAATTACAACCAAAAAATAAATATTAAAAATAAAAACTATGAGTATCTACATGTGACTAATCATTATAAAAAAAGATGTAGTAAGTGAAAAAAAGTATAGAACATAGTGTGCAGAAGCTAACATTTACTAAAAATAAAATATGTATGTATAAACAGAAAATTTCTGAAAAACATAACAAACTGAAAAATACTGTTTATTGCCTTTGGGAATGGGGATTTCATTACTTTTTCCAATAAACAAAAACGTCTAAGGAGCCATGAATTTTGCTATCAAACAAAGATGAGTTAGAACTTGATCTGCTTTCTCACTTTGTGATTTCACCTTGCTGAGCCTCAATTTCCTCGTTTGTAAATAAGGATGATAATCATGCATGCATGTGCTTGGGAGAATTAAATAAATTAAGGAGAAATATACTAGAGACCAAGCCTGACAGAAATAAATTACTTAATATATATTTATATATATAAATCACTTTATAAATATATATGTGTATATGCATATATATATGGTTATAGGTGGATATAATACGTGTATTTTATTTATTTTTATGTGGTGCTGAGGCTCAAACCCAGTGCCTCACACGTACTAGGCAAGTGTTCTACCACTGAGTTACAACCCAAGCACCTGAGAAAGCATTTACTACATTTTTGTCATTACCATTATTTTTGCTTTTATTGAAACTCAGGTCAGCAGAGCACAATAGTTAAGAGCTTGAGTTTTATAGACAGAACCAAGTTCAAAAATCTGTTTCTGTTGGTACATGCCTGTAATCCCAGTGGCTCTGGTGGCTGAGGCAGAAGGATCATGAGTTCAAAGCCAGCCTCAGCAAAAGCAAGGTGCTAAGCAACTCAGTGAGACCCTGTCTCAAAATAAAATACAAAATAGGGCTGGGGATGTGGCTCAGTGGTCGAGTTTAACCCTGATACAGAATATATATATATATATATATATATATATATATATATATATATATTTCTGCTACGTACTTATTGTATAACTTTTATCAAGTCACTTCTTTCTTTAAGACTCTGCTTACTGTAAGTGTGGATGACTAAGCTGCTTATCCCCAGGGTGTTTGTTAGACCCGTATAGCTATAATAAAAATAACAACCCTCACCTTGTAGGTACTATCTGCCAAGTTTTATTAAGTGATTCCTGGTATTGGTTGATATCATAACTATTCTCCTTATTATTAATGAACATGTGGGGAGAGAAAGACCATTATCAGTAGCAATAACTTCCATACTAGGTATTGGATGATACCAGTTGTTTCCACAAGAAAGTAAAGAGATATACTTTATTTGAAATATTTCAGTATCTTCTAATTCCCCTGGTCAAAGCTCCCTACTATGAAGATGTAACCCACATAAAATTAGTCATGTTACAGGCCAGAGTCCTGCTAACAGATGCCAAGGTATGTGTGGTCCAGGTGGGATAACAGGTTGGGTCTCTGTACATTGTGTCTGGTACTAAGTCAGAAAAGTGTTTCTTCATGATGCCTGTCCACATGTTGCTCACCGGTTACAGTTGATGGTCACCATTAATGGCAAGATGGTTCAGGACTGCCATGTTGTCACATCACAGAATGACATACTGTAAAGGACTTCCTATGATATTGACAGATAGGTTAGATACATTCTAGTATGATGAGACCAACATCCTTCTTATATTGCTTTTCCTTCATCTAGTTTTAAGTTTGCACAACCAGAGATAAGCCAAAATACACAATCCTTCTAAAGAAATATATGTATCTACTCCATCAGATAGAAGGGCTTGGGCAACTTGAATATTCTCAATACCACCATCTTCCAGAAGTGGTCCTTGATCTTGTACTTACTCAGGTTTTCAATGATGAACATTGACACAACCTTCTTGGTCATCCTTTCCAGATGGGTCTGGAAGAACAAAGACCCTTGTTTAGTCTTTCTTAGATGATGTCAAGAAGATGATACTCATCTGATTGACAGATGGCTGTATTGTACCAGTTAGCCAGTGATTCTTCCTGTACTTATCCTAAAATTCAAGGTCCCATTGGCATACTGCTCACCGTATCATTCAGAAAAAAACAAACACATTAGCCTAGTGCATTATGAATTTTCACTGACTTCTATAAACTCAAGAGTATCTTGATTCCAACATAGGTGGTAGAAACTACCACTCTTCTCAGGTCCAATTTATGAAGCCATGGAGCCTGTGGATTTTCTGAATCAGCCCTGGGCCCAGTCTCAAGCCCAGATGGTATTGCCTAAGCAAATGAAGCAACTCAGTATGTCCATCTGCTCAGCCATTATACCACTCATGATAGCCTGTGAGCTGAGTATCATGAAGAAAAATGTGGTCACAGGGCCAAAGTAGCAGCTGAAGCTCATCTAGACTCTGGAACGGCTGCACTCAGCTACCAGTCTAACTTTAATAATCTAGCCACTGCAACAGATGTAGTCATCTTAATTTCTAGAAAATGAATGTTCAAAGAAAATCCTGGACTCTACTGTGTTGATCATATGACCAGTAATGCTCAAGGACTTAGGGCTGTTCCATTATCCAAGTTATGAAAAAAAGATGAGGGGTGGGGGGAATCCTGTGTACATCATGGATAGAAACACAAAGACTGAAGCAGCAAAATCAGTTAAGAGGGTGTGATATTTTGATATAATAAGAAATATATATTTGATCTTTATCTGTGTTCTTGACATGGAGCTCCTAAAACCCTAGGAATTTTCTAAATGACAGAAATGTCCTTTGCTTTCATAATGATCCCCTTTCATCTATGTCTGAGTTTATGCTAATAAGGTGACTCTTGGAGGATCAAGACTGGTTGCCAGAGGCACCAACCACATGATTAGAGGGCAGGATCTTTTAGACCAACTTCCTAACCTCTGGGGAGAAAAGAGGGGATGGAGATTGAGTCAATCACCAATAGTCAATGATTCAATAGAATATTTTAATAGGTCAAGTTTAAAAGAGCATATATTATTTCCCATTACATACCTCTGACTATAAGTCATCCATATGGCCGCACCTAACTGTAAATGAGTCTGGGAAAACCAGTCTAGTCATGTGCCCAGGAAAAGGAACAAATGTGTCTGATGATGAGCTAGGGATCTTTCTCATACAGTGAAAAATGACAAGTTTGCAAATGTTCAAATTTAGAGAACTTATTTTTGTAGTAAATTAGGCATCTCTATAATAATCTATTCTCATTTTTTAAAAGATTGTTATGATTTTGTATACCTTTATTTTATTTATTTATTTTTATGTGGTGCTGAGGATCGAACTCAGTGCCTCACACTTACAAGGCGAGCACTCTACCACTGAGCCCCAGCCCCAGCCCCTCCATTCTCATTTTTAAATGATAGAAACTTACTTTTTTCATAGCTATATTGAGGTATAATTTTCATAGCATAAAATTCACTCATAACTGCACAACTCAGTAATTTTTAGGAAATTTATACAATTGTGCTATAATCACCACAATTCACTTTTAAAATCTTTGTATCATAACAAAAAGTTCATTTGTACTCTGTGTGCACTCAATTCCCACTCCCATCCTATAGCAACCACTGATGCTTTCTGTCTCTTTCATTTTTCCTATTCTAGAAATTCACTATAAATGAAATCATATAATATGTGGTCTTTACATCTGCCTTTTTTCCACTTGGTATTTTGGAAGTTAATCCATTTCGTTTTGTATTTCAGCAATTCATTCCTTTATTTTTAAAATTTTTTAGTTGCAGTTGGACACAATATCCTTATTTCATTTATTTATTTATTTTTATGTGTTGCTGAGGATTGAACCCAGGGCCTCGCACCTGCTTGGCAAGTGCTCTACCCCGAGCCACAACTCCAGCCCCCAATTCATTCCTTTTTACTGTTTGCATGGGTGTATCAGTTTGTTCACCCACTCACTAGTTGATGGACACTTCGGTTGGTTCCAATTTGGTGTTATTACCAATGAAACCGTGATGGATATTTTTATACAAATCTTTGTGTGCATGTGTACATAAATATTTTCCTTAAAAAATATAGGTAGAGATCTAGGAATGGAATTGCCAGCTCAAATGGTAACCTGATGTTTAATATTTTGAGAACCTATGATACTATTTCCAAAATGGCATTCCATCTTACTTTTCTAACCAGGAATGCATTCCTCCACATTTTTGCCCTTACTTGGTGTTGTCTTTTTTATTATACCAACTCTGTAGGTGGTATCTCATTGCAGCTTTAATCCTCTTCTTTTGGAATTTGAAACTTGATGCCCTTGGAGTATGCATAGGAAATAATCCTGGTAGGTTTACATGTATTTTCATCATAATTTGCAGCATTCAAGGAATTTATTTGCATATAAGCAGTCATATTATCTCTATTTTAATATTTCCCAAACTTTGGCTGGTTTGATGCATACTACAAAGTTTCACCATACCAAATCTGTATCAGTGAGGACTCACCAGAGAAACAGAACCCATAGATTATTTACAAATATCAAGGCAATGGCTTACAAAGTAATGGAGTCCAGAAAGTCAGGAAGCTGTAGAACAGGCTGGCAGAGTAAAACACTGGCAGGCCAGAAGCCCTCAGATATGAGCTAATATCACAATCCTATAGAAGAACTTCTTCTACAAGGAACCTCAGTTTTTCTCTTTAGGATTTTCAATGGACTGTATGAGGCCCAATCACATATTGAGGATCATCTTCCTCAGTTGTAATCAATCTATTGCAAAGGGTATGTGCATCTATAAAATACCTTTCCAGCAAAACCTAGATTAGTGTAGCCAAGTTGACATGTGTTTCCTAACCATCAAAGTATCTATCAGAGGAAGAGTTTCAGTGTTAGTGAAAAAAATAATTTATTTCTTAATAGCTAAAATAAATCTTTGAAAGATAATACCTGATTTGAGTGCTAAAAATAAAAAAGTAGCTGTTTTCCTATAGGAAAAAGTTTTCAAGCAAACAAAAGTTAATTGGTTCCCAATGATTATTATTTTCAAGAGCATTGATGTAAGACCGTATTAATAAATCTTGGTCAATGCACCACAAAACTGTCAAAGTGGTTAAACAGAGAATGCTAGACTAAAAGCTTGTATATCAGGAAGGAGTGAGGCCTAAAAAATACTATGTCCCCTGCACCTAAGCTCTTTAGCAAGCTGATTTATTTGATTCATGCTACTAGAAAGTGAAAATTCTGATAGAGTTAATGATGCCAATGAAATGATTTTATATCCATTTTTATTAACTAATACTGATTATACATATTAATGGGATTCACTGTGATATTTCCAGACATCCATACAGCATACATTAACCATATCTATCCACCCTTCTTCCACCCTTTCCTTCCCACCCCATACCCTTTTCATGCCCTAGTAATCAATATAAGGAGTGATTTTTTAAAAGCACATAAATATTGTATTAATAAAATGATCCATGTAGAACATTTATGACAACACCTCAGGGATAATTAAATTAATTTAGCCATACTCACTAGTGCTTTTAAAATAATGTGCCTATGATGAGTTACTTTAAGTAATCTTGTACTAAGTGATTCCACTTATATCAAAAATCATAGGAAGACGTATCTACAGCAGCAAAGGAAATAACTATTTGAGGCAACTCTACATAAAGCATAAAATCAAAGAAATATATATATATATATATATATATTTCATTTTTTATCATTATCACTTATATTGACCATATTTATAAGGTAAATTCTTTTCATTTTTATCTTTGGGTATTTAGCTTTCAAGTCTGTGTTGACAGAAAATGAAAACAGGAACAAAAACAAAAATAGAAGAAGAAAGTTTTAGTAAAAAGATATGTTAATCAGTGAAAATTATTTTCAATTCTTCTTTCCTGTGGTTGGGAATGTTTTTGCCTTCATTTAAGAATGCTATCCTGAGGCTGGGAGAGTTTATGTCTGGAAGGGGCAAAATATTTATTAATTAATGAAAGATAATACAGTTTATAATACATCCATGATTATGCTACTTTCTTTTTTTGGTACCAGGAATTGAAAACAGTACACTCGACCACTGAGCCACATCTCCAGCCCTATTTTGTATTTTATTTAGAGACAGTGTCTCACTGAGTTGCTTAGGGCCTCACCATTGCTGAGGCTGGCTTTGAACTCACATCCTCCTGTCTCAGCCTCCAGAAACGCTGGGCTTACAGGCATGCACCACAGTGCCCAGTCTGATTATACTTCTTTCATTGAAAACTATGAAACCAAAGTCCTTCTAGCCAGTTAATTATAATTTATGATGATGTTATGTGGTAACTATTAGTTTTCAATTTAAAAAAAAATAGAAATTTAAAATTCCAATTATACACATATAGAAAGGCTTACTGGTAGTCAATAAAAGGAAAATGGTGCCTTTCTCAATTTATGTTAACACAGATTGGCAGTTGAATATGATTCTTTGTCACCAATATATTGCTATAAATATACTTTCATTATCTTTTTAAAAATTCCTTGATCATTGCTACTCGGGAATATCTATCAATGATAAATTCAGACTCTGGAAAGATTTTACTTAGATTGTTTTAAAAGTTCTTCTTTTTATGTATGTATGTAAGGGATTTTAAAATTACCATATGTATCATTGCTAGTCTTTGATTTAAATTGGGGACAAAATGAATTGTAGGGCACTAATATCCCCTAGAAACAAATCTTAAGACTGTCTTTTGTTGCATAAACTATTTTATGTATTTATGTATGAATATATGTAATGTACATACATTATGTTTACAGTACTGGGGATGGAACCCAGGGCCTCACAAACATTAGGCAAGCTCTCTACCACTGAGCTACATCCCTAGCACATAGGTTTTTATTTTTATTATACATTTTGGAAAATGAATTTAAAAGGGGTCTGAGTGGGTAAGAAATTTCATCTAGAAGTTTTGATATAAAATGCTTTTCTGTTATTAATATACCTAAGACCATCAGCATCATGATAAATAGGTGTTTAATATGCTCATGATCTAAAATTAGAAATGCTGGGAGTTTTTTTTAATCCTTGTAATGTTCATAAATTTTGTAGAACAAGAGAAATATCTAGCTAATGCTCATTACATTTGATGTTAGTGAGCATTCTGTTCCAAATATTTATAGGCATGTTTTCCATGACTTTTTCTTTCTTTCTTTTTTTTGTATTGGGGATTGAACCCAGGGGTGCTTAACCACTGAGCTACATCCCCAGCCCTTTTTTGTATTTTATTAAGAGACAGAGTCTCACTGAGTTGCTTAGTGCATAGCCAAGTTGCTGAGGGTGGGCTTGAACTTGTGATCCTCCTGCCTCAGCCCCAGAGTCCCTGGGATTATAGGAGTAGGCTACCTTGCCTCGCTCTATGACATTTTTTATTTCCTTTTGGGGCTTGGAGGAAGCCAAAAAATGATATTGTTTTGCCCGTGGATTACTAATTTTTAGTTTCAATTAATGAATTGACCATGGATATATAAAATGCAAGAAAATATTGATCTCATCAGTGGCCACTAGGTCTGCTTACTCCCAATCTATTCCTTTGTTTTTGTAGTAAACAATTTCCAGACTTGAAGAAAAAGAAATCACCTTATTCCATATAGCCATCTAGAACATAATCCCTTTCCTCCCACTTTACTTCAGAATGTTAGAAATAAGTCATATCAAATAAAATAGTGTCTGCCTAAATAACAGAAATGTGATATAATGTTTCTGAGATTTGATAAAGTTAAGTTATTAGCTGTCCAAACCCCTGTGGAATCACTCATCTAGAATATTTTGTGCAAGAAAAGCCAGGCTTTTACTCTAAGATTTGCTTCTGCTGACTATTAATGCTCTACAATTCATATTGTTTCCAATTTAAATAAAAGATCTGCAATGATACATATAGTAATTTAAAATCTCATGAAACTGTCGCTGAAAAGAACATTTTCAATATTTCTTAATGGATTTTTAAAAAATCTCAATGACCCAGAACATACTTAGCCTTTACCCATTTGCAAATGACCTGGTCATATCTCTTCTATATGAATTAGCTTATAGTTCAAGTTTGATTATTATTCTTCCTTAATGAGATTAGAAAAGTTGGTTTTGGCTTATATAAACTGGAAAATCTCAATAAGGACTACAAACTAGAGTAAAGACAAAAGAAAAAAAGAGAAAAAATGAAAAAGTTCCATATTAAGACTTTGAAGTGAAATGTTTTCCAACTTACATCTACTGATATATTATTCTGTCTTTCAATGATACATTACTTAAAATAATTCAGACAGAACTTTCTGTTCCTGAATACAGTTCCTGTTTTCTATTTCTTATAATGAATCACCTCAGGATTTCTACAGAAACTAAACTTGAGACTCACATTGATAAAAGTAATGGCCACCAAATTTGGGATCATTAGGGAAGGTTAGCAGCTCTTTTGGATAACAGAATGTTAGTAATCAAGCTGGTTTACTCATAAAACCTTATGACAGGCTTAGAGGGTTGTCCTACTATTAATATAGATGGTCCACAACTGACAATGGTTCCACATACAATGTTTTTCACTTTATGACAGCAAGAGTAATGTGCTTTGATTAGAATCTATACTTCATATTTTGAATTTTGATCTTTTTCTGGGCTGGTGATATGCAGTATAATATGCCCCTACTATGCTGTGTGGCAGCTGTCAGAAGATTATGAGAGTATATTATCATGCACTGTGTCACAAGGGTTTTTAAAAATAAGTATTCAATGAATTTCATGAGATATTTAATACATATTACAAAATAGGCTTTGCATTAGATGATTTTGACTAATAGTCGGTTAATGTAAGTGTTCTGAGCATGTTTGAGGTAGACTAGGCTAAGCAATGATGCTTGGTGGGCTATGTGTATTAAATATTCTTTCAATGTATGGTATTTTCTACTTCTAATGGGTGTATTAGACTTAACTAAATTTTAAGTAGCGGAGAATCTGCATTGTTTCTCCCTCCAAAATAAAATATATCTCCTTTAATCCCATCACAATCTCTTTAGGTAAGTATTATGGTTCATATCTTTTAAACATGAGAAAACAGAAGTAATGTGAAATATCTGACACAGGGATACTGCCATTAATAGACAATTAAGGTTCTAGGTCAGACATAGTGCTAAAGTCACCGATTACTTTTTTCATAATGCTAACTTTACAGTTCAACAGATGTTACAGACTAGACTCTATGGATTTTCAAAATGTACATAATATGACACTTTTGCCAACTGGAGTTGCACTACCTGGAGAGATAAGAAAAAAACATAAGAGTGTGATGTGGGATGTGACCTGGACAAACTGAGATGGGTAGGGATTCATGACCAGGTGCTAGCCCAAGAGAGGTCTCTCAGGAAGATAATGACATGGTCTTACCTTGTTCTGTTCCATGTAACATTCTTAATAATAACTTGATGCAACCAGGTGATATGTTCATATGATAAAATTTACTCTCTAGGATCATAATTAAACTACTTAATCTGTTTAGAACATAGACCTCATCTCTCTGCCTATCCTTCTGATTTTTATGTTCTATTCTTCAGATCTAACTTAAATATTATTTTCTCTAGAAAGCCTTTATTTATTTAATTTTGTGGAGGTACCTGGTATTGAACTCAGGTACCTCCACTGAGACTCATCGCCAACGCTATTTTGTATTTTATTTAGGGACAGGATCTCACTGAGCTGTTAGCACCTCACTTTTGCTGAGGATGGCTTTGAACTTGCAATTCTCCTGCCTTAGCCTGTGGAGTCTCTAGGATTACAGGCATGTGCCTCGTTGCCCAGCTCTAGAGACTCCCCTATCTCTCAATCATGCAAGGGCCCCACGTTTCTCAGTCATACTATTTTCCTTCATAGTCTGTAATCACTGTTTTACTAATATGAAATTATTATAATTTTCAGACCATTAGTACGGATCCAGCAGTGCATGGTTTCATGTTTTCCTTATATGTAACACCTCAGAGGTATTTCACAATCTTAGTGTCATGGCAAAGGCTGACTTGTGAGCAGAAAGTTACCCACAGGACTCAGAGACATAAAAACAGCATTCACTGGAAATGGAAAAGTTATGCTAATTCAGGTTATACTAGAGTAATATCAATGCAACTTTTATACACTTCTGTGTCAATTGATGATCAAATAAAATTGAGTTTCAATCATTTCAAGAAATATCATTACTAGAATTAAATTTCAAATTAAATTTTCAAAAGGGAATCTGATGATAACTTAGAAGAAAAAGCAGTAACTTTAGAGAAATTCTATTAGATAACTACCTAAAGTGTCATCGTGTTGCTAATTTATGTATGTACATTCATGCAGTATTTATTGACTGCTTACCAGCTGGCAGGTAATGTATTAAGTGCTATAGGGAATATAAAAATGAATAATATATGATTACTGTTCTTTGTTATTCACAGACTAGTAGAAAAGTATATAAAAATACTTTGAATTACAATAAGGACTACATCAGAAGATTTTACAAAAATTCTAGGAGAACAATTTTTAAGAAGTTATTGAAATAATTCAGGTATTATGTTGAGTCTGAACAAGGGTATTGGTCATGTGAATGGACACTAAGGAAAATATAGATGGTATTGCCTAGAAAGGAACAACAGTTCTAATTATTTTTAATATGGGAAACAAAGAAGGAAAGGGAATCATTGATATTTCTAAAATATTTAGTAAGGGAAGACCATGGAGAATAGTGGTACCACTGTCCAAATAAGTAAGTTGAGAAGGAGTAAATTTGGGAGGAATGATGTAAATGTATTTTTCTGGGGTTGCTCATACAATTGTACCTTCTCAGAGCATATTAGATCCTTTCTTGAGGGTTGCTTTACATCATTTGAACATGTTAGTGGAATTAAGCAGAATGCTATAATAATTAGTATTTATTAGTTATAGCTTATTCAATGAGACTGATTCCTACTACTAAACAGAGTGACATGCTAAGAACCATTCACCCAATTCCCACAAAAGGCTCTAGAGAAATCTTAAGCAATCTTTTCCACCCTTTCTTGGTGTCTTGGGGAAAAAAAAATCGGTTTGGGAGTCAAATGGTACTGATATCAAATGTCACATTTTCCACTTATCCAGTGTCAGGATGTGTTAGGCACCACTGACTCCTTTCTGTAAGCATGCATTTTTTCTCATGTATAAAATAAGTAGAGAATATCTATGCTATAGGTTAATTTTGAATATTTAATCCAATAGCATATGTTAAATACCTGGCATGGGTCGGTCTTTGGTTCAAAAATGTCATTTAGTCTGCCCATATCTGTAATCCCAGGGACTTGAGAGGCTAAGGCAGGGGGATCAGAAGTTCAAGGCCAGCCCTCAGCAACTTAGTAAGACTATATCTCAAAATAAATAAATAAAAAGGGCTGAGGATGTAACTTAGTGGTAATGTGCCCCTGGTAAGATCTCCAGCACCACTCACCCCCCTGCCAAAATGTCAATTTGGGGGGGGGGCTTTTTATTTTTTATTTTGAGACAGGTGTTTTAGTCAGCTTTTTCCTTTTTAAAAAATATTTTTTAGTTGTTGATAGACCTTTATTTTATTTATGTATTTATATGTGGTGCTGAGAATCGAACACAGTGCCTCACACATGCCTGGAAAGTGCACTACCACTGAGCCCCAGTCCCAGCCCCTTAGTCAACTTTTTCATTGCTTTGACTAAAGGACCTGACCAATAGGGGAGGAAAAGTTTATTTGGAGGTTTACAGTGTCAGAGATCTCAGCCATGGCCATCCTGTTCAAGGTTAGACAGAACATCAGGGTGGAAGAGTGTGGTGAAGGTAAGCAGCTCACATGGTGTTCAGGAAGCATACTCCCTCTCCAGATACAAAGTATATACCCCATAGCCACACCCTACCACTTCAATTACCACAGTTAATCCTTATCAGGGGATTAATTCACTGATTGGGTTAAGACTTTCACAACCCAATCATTTCTCCTCTGAACCTTCTTGCATTATCTCACATGTGAGCTTTTGGGGGACACTTCACATCCAAACCATAAAGTTCCACCCCTGGTCCCCAAAAACTCACACTCATCTGACAATGCAAAATACATTTAGTCCATTCCCAAGAGTCCTCATAGTCTCAACAGTTCTGAGATTGCTCAAAGTTCGAGTCCCAAGTCTTCTCTATGGCTCAAGGCAATCTTGCACTGTGAGCACCTATAAAATTAAAAGGAATTTACAAGTATACAATGTATACAGAGTAAACATTTCCATTCACAAAATTAAAGACATAGAAAGAAGGGATAGGACCAAAGCAAGACTGAAATCCAGCTGGGCAAACAAGTACTATAGCTCCACATCTGGCATCTGGGGCACAAGGCATTGTGATATTCTCTCCAAAGGGCTTATGTAGCTCTGCCCCTGTAGCCCTGTAGAGGCCAGGTGGCCTCTTGGTTGGCTGGTCTCTGCTTGATTCCTGCAGCTTTCCTAGGGGGATGTCCCACATAACTGGCATTTCTTAATCTTTGTTCTCCACTGTAGCTTCAGCTTCCTCCTCAAATCTCCACACCTTGCCTTCTCAGGGAGTACCTGCAGAGACTCTGACCTTGCTGCACTTTGATTGGCTTTGATTCACTGGTCTCTTCAAGAGAATTTTCACTTTTACTCCCTTGAGCTTGAGATGGGTGTGGTCTTGCTAACTCCTGAGATGCCCTCAAGCCATCTTTTTTATTTTCTTTGAGCAAAGTCTATAGCATTTCTTTAGTGGTGGTAATGTCTTTAACAACTGCAACTTCCTTAGCCCTCATTTTACTCTGACCTTTCAAGTCCAAGTTTTTCAGTCTTTCTGCTCTGCTTTATACTCCCAATTATCACAATAAATTTGGCTAAAAGCCTTCAGTAATACCCTTGCCACCACCTGAATGCTATGCTGCCTAGACAATTCTTCCGCCAGATTAAGAAGTCCATTTCTGGGCTGGGGTTTTGGCTCAGTGGTAGAATGCTCACCTAGCATGTGCAAGGCCCTGAGTTTGATCCTCAGCACCACATAAAAATAAATAAAATAAAAGTATTGTCTCCATCTACAACTAAAAAATAAATATTAAAAAAAGAAGTCCATTACTTTTTAAATCAGCCTCACAGAAAGTCTTGGGACATGGGCATAATGCAGACAACTTCTCAGCCAGAACATAACAGGAATGGCTTATACTCCAAATTCCAATAGAGTCCTCCTTTTCTGAATCCTCTTGAGGTCTGTCTTCACTGACCACAGTCCCATTGCCATTCTGGTCTTCTGAGCTCCCACCAGAATCACCATTAAGCTCCACTTAAAAAAAATCCCAAAGCATTTCCAGCTGGCACTGCTATAGATCTCAAAATTCCTCCCACCAATTCCAAAAAGCTCCAAATGCTTATTAACCACATGGTCAGGTTACTCACAGCAAGGACCCAACTTCTCTGTGCCAATTTCTGTTTTAGTCAGCTTTTTTGCTGCTATGACTTAAGGACCCAACTAGAACAATTGAAGGGGTGGAAAAGTTTACTTGGAGGCTTATGGTTTCAGAGGTCTCAGCCATGGCCAACCAGCTCTATTCCTCAGGGCTCAAGTTGAGGCAGAACATCATGGCGGAAGAGTGTGGCAAAGGGCAGCAGCTCACATGGTGGTCAGAAAGCGGAGACAAAAATGTCATTTACTTTTGAGGACCATGAACTCAGATAAGGTTCTGACTTTCAAAAATTTTAAATTCATTTAAGGAAAGTGTAAGGACATCATTAAAAATGATTGTGAAGAGTTTTTATATTGAAAATAACTAATGAAGAGTTTTCATTGTTTCCTCAAGATTTTGTGATACAGCAAATAAATAATTTGAAACATGCTGAGCAGTGTTTTATAAACAAGAAATTTTAGAATGACTATTGCTTCTTGATTAGGGCCTCCTGATTAAATGTCTGTCCTAGGGATAACTTACTTTGATTTTTGCTCAAAATACTGCTCTCTCTTTCTTCTTCAGTTTACCAATAGGCTTCTTTAAACAACCGGCCTGTTCTGGATTCTTCCATTTTCTTTTCTCTGTCCTTACGTTCTAGGTTTGTCCCTCCATATTCCTAACATCATTGTCTTAAAAAAATCATCTAGTAAAGCATGCTTATGGCTCTGGATTCAATCTCAGTAATGAAAAGGAAAAAAAAGTCAAGTGATTTTATTTTGTTTATTATTATTTTTTTTTGTGGTGCTGGTAATTGAACCCCAGGCCTTGTACATTCGAGGTAAGCACTCTACCAACTGAGCTATATCCCCCACTCTTCAAGTGATTTTATTAAAAACTGCCAAGTTTAATGGACTTTTCCATCCTGTTCTCATACTGCTGGTATGTCAGAGGATTTGTAAAAACCTGGATAAGCATGATATATCCTTCCATATTCACCAATTTTGCACAGGTTCAAAAACTATGTTTTATATCAAAATGGATTAATTATGCAATATAACACAAAACATACAATATATACTACATAATATACTGGAGACTTAAAAAAATTGTCATAACTAGATATCTGTTCTACATCATGCTTATTAATGGTATTGTGTTGACTCTCTTTTTCTATCAAGTTCCATTTTTATTTGTTCTTTTTAGAAATACATGACAGTAGAGTGTATTTTAACATATCACACATACACAGAGTATAACTTATTCTAATGAGGATCCTATTCTCGTGGTTGTACATTACATGATGTGGAGTTTCATTGGTTGTGTATTCATGTATGAACATAGGAAAGTTATGTCCAATCCATTCTACTGTCTTTCCTATCCCCATCCCCCCTCTATTCCCTTCATTCCCCTTTGTGTAATCCAATGGATTTCTATTCTTTCCTTTCCCCTCCTTATTTTGTGTTAGCATTCGTATATCAGACAGGACATTCATGTTGACTTCTATTTTTACTGTACTCAGTTGGTCCTCCTCTTATCTCTGAATGTTTCTTCTCAGCTTCCCTTTCTAGCTTGACTTGCTCTTTACATGTGGAGTTTCCCAAGACTTTATCCTTGTCCATCTGCTGTTTTTTAAGACTAGTGGCACAACATAATCTGGAATCTGTAGTGGTAGACAAAGCAGGACATCAATATTGGCTTTAACTTTTCCATATTTACTATTGAGTTGCTAGGCATAAGCCTGACCAAATGGAATTGAACATCGCACACCTGGTGACTCAATAAATTAAGAGCTGTCAGCTATAAGAGACACTATTCACATGCACATCTGTTAAAAGAATGGCACATAACAAGAAGCAGAAAGCTACCAGCATTCTAAGAGAAAATGGTATAGAAGCTTGGAGAGACCTGATCTTATTGGATAGATGGGTGTCAGGCTTTAAGCATCTTGTAGAAGGTGACATGAATTTCTCCAAGAACTTTATGTAGGAAAGAAAGATCCTAAGTGCTGCTGCCACATTTCTCTTTGTTCCTTCCGCTACCTAAAATGATGAAGTGATAAAGGACATCTTGAAATCTTTTGACAATCAATTCTCTGCTAAGTAGTGTATAATCGGGCTAGTATTGAAAGATGCCATCAGCAAAAGAAATAATATCTTCTGGAGGCAACAGAGTTGCAAAACTGAAGATGCTTATTTGACACACCCCTTGACAGTAATGAACATCACTTGAGCATCTGCATCCACATTTCAATAGTGTGTCCATAAGGACATCCTTCCCATCAAGAGCATGAAAAATTAATCTGATTGGCAGCACTGGTTGTTTTTTTGTTTTGTTTTGGTGATATGGAGGATAAAACTCAGGCGCTCTTTAACACTGAACTACATCACCAATCCTTTTTACTTTTTATTTTAAGACAGAGTCTCACTAAATTGCTGGAGCTGGCCTCAAACTTACAACCCTCCTGCTTCAGCCTCCCAAGGCACACTGGGATTACAGGCATGTGCTACTGTACCTAGCCAAGTTTTTGTTTTGTCTTTCAGTACCTGCTAAGATTTAGTCCACTGTGGTAGGACAGTGCATATATGGTTCCCTCAATTTACTATCTATTCAAATTCTTTTCATCTCATCCTTTTCCTATCCCTCCAAAATGAGAAAAATACATTCCTAAATTTTGGGGGATAATAACACCAACTTTCCTTCATGGGCTTTTATCTTCCTGTAACATAACCTGGAGAATTTGTTAACAACTCTTTCCTTTAAACAGCTTGTCCTAAAATTACAGATACTTTAAATTCTAATTCCTGGTTTGTCTGAATTACTTTTTTCCCAAAATGCTTTTATATCCTGCCTTCTTGCCCTTATATCAAGAAATGGATGTATCTCTGAGAAAGATGCATATATTAGTACATTGTAATTTACTACCCAAAGTGCTAGGAATGCCAACTTTTTATTTCATGTTGTGGTTTTGAAAAACACATGGTCTTACATGTCTGGTAAAGGATGCTTTAAAAATGTTTATGGAGTATCCTTTTAACAATCCTTGATACATTCAAATGAATCAATATTCATAGTACACTGTTGACTATTTATCAATATCTGGAAATACCTTGCCTTAGACCTTTAAAACAGGACAGATTGGATATTGTACATTGTCAATCTATACACCAGGTGATCTGAAGTAGTCTGATAGTTTCTTGATTTCATTCAAATGAGTTTCAAAAGACATTTCCCTTAGGATGGCTTTCTGCTTTGCAGTTTACTACATTTACTAGAATCTGTGAGTAGAGAATTAGTACAAACTTATGTTTCTACCAGAGATTTGCAATACCTGAATTGATTGGCAGATCTTTAACATGAATTGCCCGTGCACTTCTACATTGCTGTCAAAATTGTACTATGGACAACATTGATATTTGTCCAACTCAGTAAGCTGTTACTTTAAACAGCTGTATCTATCCTCTTTAAAAATTTACTAGGGAGGCCTGAATTCCCAGTGGCTTTGGAGGCTGAGGCAGGAGGATAGCAAATTCAAAGCCAGCCTCAGCAATTTAACAAGGCCCTAAGCAACTTAAAAAGACCCTGTCTCAAAAAAACAAAAAAAATAAAAACAGGCTAGAGATGTTTCTCAGTGGGTAAGCCCCCCTGGGTTAAATCTCCAATACCAAAACAAATAAAGCACATTACTGCACAGCATGTACATTTCCTATTCTGTCCATTAGTTCAATTTATATGTATGTTTGCTTTTTCCAACAAATAAATATAATCATAAAAATTAATTTCATTTTTTTTTCATTCTGCATGAATATGAGTTACTAATTTAACATGAAATAAGGGCAATGTTTGGTAGATTACTGGGAGATTTGGGTTCTAATCCTGTCTCTGACACCAAAGAGCTATGATCTTGGGTAAGTCTTTTTCATCCTCTAGGCATTATTTACCTCATCTTAGGCTACAGTGCAGTTTGTTAAGAGGTAGAAAGTATGAATTCATTCTCCGTGTATTGAAATCCTATTTTTTCCACTTACCACATATGTGACCTTGGGTAAGTTACTTATGTATGCCACAAGTAGCTAATAATTCTAATTTATAAGATCATTGGCAGGATCAGATTAGATTTCTAGTTTCCCAGTCTAGATTTGTTCCTGTGATTATGTGTATGATTCTTAAGAATAGATTTTCTTCAATATGAGCCAAACTTTTTGAAGGTATTAAACATTCTGAAGATATAATGATTGTCCCTGCTAGCTCTGTTATCAACTTTTTGGTGTGTCTTTAATAGTGTTCATTTGGAAAGGCAGGGCAAAGGACAGTGATGTAGCACTTCTGTTTTCAATAATTATAGCTTAAGCTATCCAGTAGTGTTTAGTCCTCAGAAGGGACTTGAGGAAGCTCTCAAGGATTACTGAAATGTTTCTTTTCACCTAATGAGAGATTCTGGCAATCTCTTACTTTTATATCTGGTTCAGTAGAAATATTCCATAGTGGTATGTGACCATTTGATACAGAATCTGTGTTTCTCTATAATAAATCTGTTTGTCAAAGGCAGGAGATGCATACTTGGTATTGGCAAGCATGGAGCAAATGAGTGAGTGCAACTGTCCCGATGTGGGATCATTTCCTGTAGGAGTTCAGTCTTGATGGCTATGTCAGTTCAGGAATTGGACTCTTAGGAGGAATACAGCATCTCCTGACAGGACCTGCCTACCACTTCTGGGCAATCACATTGGTATTTGAGGTAGCAGGTAGGGTGCCTGCCTTTTGATGTATCTGGATGAGTAGCTGAGCCAGCCACAGGAAAGTAGAATAACTAAATGAGAAACAAAAGAGGTTCTTGGTTAAACTGAAGACTTGATTTGGGAGCCAAAAACTTTAACAAGTAATCTCTTGGATCTTGAGCCACATATTTTCCTTCAAGTGTACATTTTCCTCCACAAACTTTTGTTGGATTCTGTTATTGAGGAATGAAATGAAATGAATATGTGGAGGTTTTATTTAACAGCTTGCTATACGGAAATAAGAAGATCTGCAGCAGACTTAAATTGGAATCTTGTTATAATTTTTTTAAAGATTGTAAAATTCTCAAAATACACATAAGTTGAGTTCTGATATATGATGGGTGGATGAGGTTGTCCATTTTATCACTTCCTCCTTCAGCTTCTCAGGCATGGTTTGGTAGTACAAGAATTCTGTAACATTAACAAATTCAGTAAAAAGTAAATATGTGGGAAAAAAGAAATAGGGCTTCTTTCATAATTCACAATAGCCGAGTTATGGAATCGGCTTTGGTGCCCATCAATAAGTGAATACATAAAGAAAACGTAAGGATATACAATGGAGTATTATTCAGCAATAAAAAAGAATGAAATTGTGTCATTTTCAGGAAAATGGAAGGAGCTGGAGATCATTATGTTAAGCAAAATAAGTTGGAGTCAGAAAGACAAGTATCACATGTTTTTTCTCATATGTGGAAAGTTTAAAAAAGTGGCGTAATGAATGAAGAAGGAAGTCTATTAGTGTAGAGGAAGAAAATTGGGTAATGTAATTGGGAGTGAAATGTATCAAATTATGTTATATGCATATATGAATATTCCACAATTGATCAACTAAGCTATCTAATGTATCAATTAAAAAGAAAGGATATATATATATATATATATATATATATATATATATAGAGAGAGAGAGAGAGAGAGAGAGAGAGAGAGAGAGAAACAGAGCCTCTGTGAAATTGTTCATTCAGAGTATTTAGCACAACATTTTTCATATAGTCCATGCTCAAAAGTACTTGATGAATTAAATGAGACAAATTGAAATATATATATATATATATATATATATATATATATATATATATATATATATATATTGCAACAAAATGACAACCCTATTATCTACTATTGTCAGAAAAGTTTCACTGGCCTTTCAAAAAACTATATAAAATTTAAAGAAGAATTCAAAGCATTACTACCAATTAAGACAAACTATTTTAATTTGTTGACCAATTTTCAGATTCCAATTTGATATTCTATCATAAGTAGAATTAGATTGCCTGAAAAGCATAGTACTTTAACATGCAATGATAAGTACATTTCTTAATCTATTTAGGCACTCAAAATAGAAAGCAAAGTACATTTAGAAAACAATATACAATGCCTATAGTTTGTAAATCTGACATTTAAAACTCACTTTATCATTTATTGCCTCCCCCGTTGGATATGTAATTACTTTGTGTTCTCTGAAAAATTTAAAGACTTTTTATTCTTATAAGTGAGCAGCTGAAGCTGGATGCTATGCAAAAGGAATTTGAAAAGAAATAAAATTTGATAAGAATGATTGAAAAGGTCAGTTGAATACCAGGCTGACCCTTTCTGTAGTCCCATCATAACTAGAATATCACCCTCACAGTAATCAACACATTATACTAGAATGACTTGGTTTAGTCAATTTTTTTTTGTTGTTATGACCAAAATATCTGATGAGAACAATTTAGAGGAGGAAAAGTTTATTTTGGCTCATGGTTTCAGAGCCTCAGTCAATGACTGGCCGTCTCTATTTTTCTGGGCCCAAGGTGAGGCACAACATAATGACAGAAGGGTGGAGTGGAAGAGCCAGGAAGTAGAGACTGGGCAGTGGGGTACCACCACAAAGACATGCTCTTCTAGGGCACAGCCCTAGTGACTCACCTCCTCCAATCATACTTCATCTGCCTACAGTTACCACTAACTTAGTCCATTTAAAGTAGGATGGACTGGGACTGGGGTTGTGGCTCAGTGGTAGAGTACTGCCTCATACATGAGGGGCCCTGGGTTCGATCCTCAGCACCACATAAGAAAATAAATAAGTGAAATAAAGGTATTGTGTCCAACTACAACTAAAAAATAATATAATAATTATATATAATATATGATATTTATATATAAATTCATATATATATTAGGATGGACTAATGAGGTTACAGTTCTCACAATTCAGTCATTTTGTCTCTGAACATTCTTGCAGAAACACGGGAGCTTTTGTGGGATACTTCCAAACCACAGCATGACCTATGTATGTGACTTTTTCCTTAACAAACTATAAGCTTTTTGGAGTAAAGACTGTATTATTGATCTTTGTATCACCAAGGTCTAGTTCATTTCCTGATATATAGCAGATGCTAATAAATGTAGTAGAATAAATAATTGAAAAAAAGAAAAGAAGAATTGAGTGAAAAAGAATGAATAAACTCGCCATTGCCTTTTATGTCTCTGAGAACTAAGAAATCCAAAGTAAGAGTTTCTTTTCATGTGTTTGTTCTATTATCTCCTACTTAGCCATTATTTGACTATAAAATCTGAAAGAGAATGGATGAGCAGTTAGTATCAGTTATCAGATATCTAAAAGTAATTTTTGAGGGGTAGTAGGATTGAACCCAGAGGTGCTTAGCCACTCAGCCACAATGCCAGATTTTTTATTCTTTATTTATTTCTGTTTTTTTGAGACAGGGTCTTGTTAAGTTGCTTAGGGCCTCACTAAGTTCCTGAGGCTGGCTTTTAACTTGTAATCTTCCCACCTCAGCTTCCCGAGTTGTTGGGATTACTGGTGTGCACCAACATGCCCTGCTTTAAAAGAAATTTTGATGGAGATGGGTAAGCAAGCTGGAGCTACCAATGGAATTCCTTACTTAATGGCAAAGTTTGATGTTCAGACACAAGTACATTGGCATCCAGGTCAAGAATAGTTCTCTTTTTGCTGCTTCCTCCATTAAATCTAATGAAATGATTGATAATCTTGAGTGATGAGAGTTTTTGTCTGTAGACTTCTATGTGGCTACTCTCACAGTTCTAGGACTCTCAGAGTTCTGGGGGGAACAAATATAAAATGAATCCAAGATATTAAAAAAAAAAGTTTTCGGAAAAGAGGATAGATCCATATGGGACATGAGACTTAAGCAGTATACATATTTCTAGTACAGTAGCTCTTAGGACATAGGGTAAATCAGCCAATCTCTGTCCTTTTCCTTATTTCCTGCATGTTTATCTGTTTGAATTGTAAATAAACTGTAATAATTGCTGGAAAAATCTCTAGGTCTTAGGTTTACTTATATCTTCCTCAAGATCTAAAAGATGGTACTGTACAAGGTGGGCTTTGATGATGGGTTGATATTAAATCAACCTTTTTATTATTTATTTACATATAAATAAATATATGTGAATATATATAATATATGTATGTTTATTTTAATATTTATTAGAAGCCCCATTTGATCATGGGAATAATTAAAGTGCAGCAATGTTTAGTGTGAGTATTCAAGTTGTGGGCATTCAATGTTAAAAGAGGCTCTTTAGTTCAATGCCTTCATTTTAAATATCTGGATTCTGAAACTACAGAAGGAAATGGACTTGCCCAAGTTCATGTGGCTATTTGGCGAAAGTTCTGGGACTAGCATCCAGAGCTCCTGTATAGTATCTCACTACTCTTTCTACTACAGGGATTAGAAGACAGGATAAAATATCCTCCACATAAAACAAAAGACTCCTAAAACTTAGTAAAAAAATTTAAAGATAAGGTGTCTTTCATTATTTCAAGCAACATGGCAAATTTCACATTAACACATCCATAGGAGGTAGTTATAGGTGCTGTGGACCTGTGCATTTTGAACTTTGGTGACTATGTTAACATATTTCTTGCATGATAGTTACTCTCCTTTCCCTCAGTTATATCCCTCTTCTTGTAAATCAATTTAAGGAAAACAGAGCAGTAATAGATAATTATAGATAAAAGGGTTAGCAGAAATTCAAGAACATAATTAGAAGGATTCATGAATGCAGTACTGTGGTCCTAAACATTCTACAACTAATCTTCAGGACATAGACTATATCGAACATCACCTAGCTCCTATGTGTTATCATTACAAACCAAATCTTAAATAAGCTTCCCTTCATATTGTTTTGGAATTAGGACATGCTTCAAAATATTAGCTGAATGAATGAATTAGGGCTTACCTTTGACACCTTGGAAATGTATTATTAAAGCTCTTTTACCAGATATTATCACTATTCACCTATCTTACTCCTTATCATTTCCCTTACTTAGAACTTGTCTATGGCAAGTAATATATGGGAAACACATGGGAGGGCAGGGATATGGTCTCTTTCTGTTTATCACTGAATCTATAGCACATAGCACAGTGCCCAGTACATAGTAAATATGCAATCAATAGCTGATGAATTTAAAAGGAATGATATTAATACTACTTATCAAATGGCAGTGTTTATCCCTCCACCTACAAAACTTTTCCACTGATGAAAGTACTTGGTATAAAAAAAATAATAAATTAATCTCTCATTTGTGGAATTTGAGAAGAATGAATAAGATATCTAGTGTTGAGTACTTCCCACAGTCCCTCAAGCATGTATCATGAAGATTGCTACTAAATGTCTTTGTTCACACAGGCATTCCTCCGTAGAATACTTGGAAAGTTAGCCATTAAAAGAACTTATTATCATTGCAAATTTAATATTAAGGTAGGGATCCAGAGGCTTTTTTTTCTTTATACATTTGCATATTGTTTTGTGATACCATGTCAACAAGACTTGATATAATATTCCAATATGTTTGGTTTTGCCCAAATGTATGAGTTGGATAATTGTTTACTATTTCTCCAGAAAATTCATACTAAACTATACACAGAGGAAGAGATCAAATAATTAATATAATACATGTGGTATTGAGGACTCATTAAACACATCCTACATATAGATTTAACAAACATTAAAAGTGCCTCTACTACAAATATTTGAACGGACAAAATCACCAAAGAAGATATTGAGATGGAAAATAAGCTCAGAAAAATGTTTAATATCTTTGTTTAAAAGACCAATGTAAAGAAAAATCACAATGAGATATTCTATATAGCTATAAGATAGATTAAAATTAAAAAGTTGGTCTAGAAGGTGCTGATGAAGATATAGAGCAATTGTAACTCACACATTGGTGAGAGGAATAAAAAACAATACAGTTACTTTAGAAAATCATTTGTCTCTTTCTTATAAAGTTAAATGTAAATTTTCTGTAGAACAGCAATCCCACTCCTAAGAATTTGTCCAAGAAAAAAATGAAACATATGCTCCCAAAAGAGATACTCATGAGTGTTCATAGAAGACTCAATCATAATAGCCCCAAAGTGAAAGCAACTCAAATTTCCATCAAGTGTTGATTGAATGAACAAATTGTGATATATCTATTTAATGTGATACTACTCTACAACAGACATACATAGAGTACTCATATTTGCAGCAAAAAAGAATCTTAAACACATTATTTTAAATGATGTAAACCAGACACGAAAATTGTTTATTGTATGTTACCAGTTATATGACATTTTAGAGAAGCAAAACTATAGCGAGAGAAAACAGATCATTGGTTTCTAGGACCCAGGTGTGGGAGGAAAGAATTGATTGAAAAGAGGACCAAAGAAACATTTGTGATGGTAGAATGTTCCGTATCTTGATTGTGGTGATGGCTACCTGAGTATGTACTTATGTTTTAGATATGAGTTGTCCCCCCAAAACTCATGTGTGAAACAATGCAAGCAAGTTTGGAAGTGAAATGATTGGGTTGTGAGAGTCTTAACCTAAGCAGTGTATTAATCCCCTGTTAAGAAATAACTGGGTAGTATCTAGGCAAGTAGGGTATGGCTGGAGGTTGGGTCATTGGGGGCATGTTTTGATGTGTATATTTTGTCCTGGGTGAGTGGAGTCTCTCTCTCTCTCTCTCTCTCTCTCTCTCTCTCTCTCTCTCCTTCCGGATGCCATGTCCTGAGCTGCTTTCCTTTACCACAGTCTTCCTCCATGATGTTCTGCCTTTATCTAGAGCCCATGGAGTCATCTATTTATGAATTGAGACATCTGAAACCATTAACTCTAAATAATCTTTTCCCTCTGATTGTTCTTGTCAGGACTTTTGGTCACAGCAGCAAAAAAGCTGGACTAAAATAGTACTTGTTAATACTTGTGTTGAATTATATGTTTAAAATTGGTGAATTACATGGAAATTATGTATCATTAAGAAGGGTTTAAAAATGGTTTCCCTCAAAAGGTTTTCCTTAGCAGTCAGTCATAATTCTTTTTTTTTTTTTTTTTTTTTTAATTTTTTATTGTGGGTTGTTCAAAACATTACAAATTTCTTGACATATCATATTCCACACTTTGATTCTAGTGGGTTATGAACTCCCACCTTCACCCCCTACACAGATTGCAGATTCACATCAGTTACACATCCATTGATTTACAAATTGCCATACTAGTGTCTGTTGTGCTCCGCTGCCTTTCCCATCATCCACCCTCCCCCCTCCCCACCTCTCCCCTCCCCTCCCCTCCTCTCTCTCTACCCCCTCCACTGTATAACCCTGAGGGTCTCCTTCCATTACCGTGCAATTTACCTTCTCTCTCCCTTTCCCTCCCACCTCTCATCCCTGTTAAATGTTAATCTTCTTCTCCTGTTCTTCGTCCCTACTCTGTTCTTAGTTACTTTCCTTATATCAAAGAAGACATTTGGCATTTGTTTTTTAGGGATTGGCTAGCTTCACTTAGCATAATCTGCTCTAATGCCATCCATTTCCCTGTAAATTCTATGATTTTGTCATTTTTTAATGCAGAGTAATACTCCATTGTGTATAAATGCCACATTTTTTTTTATCCATTCGTCTATTGAAGGGCATCTAGGTTGGTTCCACAGTCTTGCTATTGTGAACTGTGCTGCTATGAACATCGATGTAGCAGTGTCCCTGTAGCATGCTCTTTTTAGGTCTTTAGGGAATAGACCAAGAAGGGGAATAGCTGGGTCAAATGGTGGCTCCATTCCCAGCTTTCCAAGAAATCTCCATACTGCTTTCCAAATTGGCTGCACCAATCTGCAGTCCCACCAGCAATGTACAAGTGTACCCTTTTCCCCACATCCTCGCCAGCACTTGTTGTTGTTTGACTTCCTAATGGCTGCCAATCTTACTGGAGTGAGATGGTATCCTAGGGTGGTTTTGATTTGCATTTCTCTGACAGCTAGAGATGTTGAGCATTTTTTCATGTACTTGTTGATTGACTGTATGTCCTCCTCTGTGAAGTGTCTGTTCAGGTCCTTGGCCCATTTGTTGATTGGGTTGTTTGTTCTCTTATTGTCTAATTTTTTGAGTTCTTTGTATACTCTGGATATTAGGGCTCTATCTGAAGTGTGAGGAGTAAAGATTTGTTCCCAGGATGTAGGCTCCCTATTTACCTCTCTTATTGTTTCTTTTGCTGAGAAAAAACTTCTTAGTTTGAGTAAGTCCCATTTGTTGATTCTAGTTATTAACTTTTGTGCTATGGGTGTCCTATTGAGGAATTTGGAGCCCGACCCCACCGACTGTAGATCGTAGCCAACTTTTTCTTCTATCAGACGGCGCGTCTCTGATTTGATATCAAGTTCCTTGATCCATTTTGAATTCACTTTTGTGCATGGCGAGAGAAAGGGATTCAGTTTCATTTTGTTGCATATGGATTTCCAGTTTTCCCAGCACCATTTGTTGAAGATGCTATCCTTCCTCCATTGCATGCTTTTAGCCCCTTTATCAAATATAAGGTAGTTGTAGTTTTGTGGATTGGTTTCTGTGTCCTCTATTCTGTACCATTGGTCCACCCGCCTGTTTTGGTACCAGTACCATGCTGTTTTTGTTACTATTGCTCTGTAGTATAGTTTGAAGTCTGGTATCGCTATACCGCCTGATTCACACTTCTTGCTTAGCATTGTTTTTGCTATTCTGGGTCTTTTATTTTTCCATATGAATTTCATGATTGCTTTCTCTATTTCTACAAGAAATGCCATTGGGATTTTGATTGGCATTGCATTAAACCTATAGAAAACTTTTGGTAATATCGCCATTTTGATGATGTTAGTTCTGCCTATCCATGAACAGGGTATATTTTTCCATCTTCTAAGATCTTCTTCTATTTCTCTCTTTAGGGTTCTGTAGTTTTCATTGTATAAGTCTTTCACCTCTTTTGTTAGGTTGATTCCCAAGTATTTTATTTTTTTTGAAGATATTTTGAATGGAGTGGTTGTCCTCATTTCCATTTCAGAGGATTTGTCGCTGATATACAGGAATGCCTTTGATTTATGCGTGTTGATTTTAAATCCTGCCACTTTGCTGAATTCATTTATTAGCTCTAATAGTTTCTTTGTAGAGCCTTTTGGGTCTGCTAGATATAGAATCATATCATCTGCAAATAGTGATAATTTAATTTCTTCTTTTCCTATTTTTATGCCTTTAATTTCTTTCGTCTGTCTAATTGCTCTGGCCAGTGTTTCGAGAACTATGTTGAAGAGAAGTGGAGAGAGAGGGCATCCCTGTCTTGTTCCAGATTTTAGAGGGAATGCCTTCAGTTTTTCTCCATTCAGAATAATGCTAGCCTGAGGCTTAGCATAGATTGCTTTTACAATATTGAGGTATGTTCCTGTTATCCCTAGTTTTTCTAGAGTTTTGAACATAAAGGGATGCTGTACTTTGTCAAATGCTTTTTCCGCATCTATCGAGATGATCATATGGTTCTTATTTTTAAGTCTATTGATGTGGTGAATAACATTTATTGATTTCCGTATATTGAACCAGCCTTGCATCCCAGGGATGAATCCTACTTGATCATGGTGTACAATTTTTTTTATATGTTTTTGTATCCGATTCGCCAGAATTTTATTGAGGATTTTTGCATCTAGGTTCATTAGAGATATTGGTCTGTAGTTTTCTTTCTTTGAAGTGTCTTTGTCTGGTTTAGGTATCAGGGTGATGTTGGCCTCATAGAATGAATTTGGAAGTTCTCCCTCCTTTTCTATTTCCTGAAGTAGCTTGAAAAGTATTGGTATTAGTTCTTCTTTAAAGGTTTTGTAAAATTCTGCTGTATACCCATCGGGACCTGGGCTTTTCTTAGTTGGTAGTCTTTTTATGGTTTCTTCTATCTCCTCAATTGATATTGGTCTGTTTAGGTTTTCTATATCCTCCTGACTCAATCTGGGCAGATCATATGACTTAAGAAATTTATCTATGCCTTCACTATCTTCTAATTTATTGGAGTATAAGGATTCAAAATAGTTTTTGATTATCTTCTGTATTTCTGAAGTGTCTGTTGTGATATTGCCTTTTTCATCCCGTATGCTAGTAATTTGAGTTCTCTCTCTTCTTCTCTTCACTAGCATCGCTAAGGGTCTGTCGATTTTGTTTATTTTTTCAAAGAACCAACTTTTAGTTTTGTCAATTTTTTCAATTGTTTCTTTTGTTTCGATTTCATTAATTTCAGCTCTGATTTTAATTATTTCTTGCCTTCTACTTCTTTTGCTGTTGTTTTGCTCTTCTTTTTCAAGGATTTTGAGATGAAGTATGAGATCATTTATTTGTTGGTTTTTTCTTTTTTTAAGGAATGAACTCCAAGCAATGAATTTTCCTCTTAGAACTGCTTTCAATGTGTCCCATAGATTCCGATATGTTGTGTCTGTGTTTTCATTTATCTCTAAGAATTTTTTAATTTCCTCCTTGATGTCTTCTATAACCCATTGATCATTCAGTAACCTATTGTTCATTCTCCAATTGATGTATGCTTTTTCCTTCCTTCTTTTATCGTTGATTTTCAGTTTCATTCCATTATGATCAGATAAGATGCATGGTAATATCTCTACTCCTTTATATTGTCTAAGAGTTGCCCTGTGACATAATATATGATCTATTTTTGAGAAGGATCCATGTGCTGCTGAGAAAAAAGTGTAACTGCTTGATGTTGGGTGGTATACTCTATATATGTCAATTAGGTCTAGGTTATTAATAGTGTTATTGAGTTCTATAGTTTCCTTATTCAACTTTTGTTTGGAAGATCTGTCCAGTGGCGAGAGAGGTGTGTTGAAGTCTCCCATGATTATTGTATGGTGGTCTATTAGACTCTTGAACTTGAGAAGAGTTTGTTTGACGAACATAGCTGCACCATTGTTTGGGGCATAAATATTTATGATTGTTATGTCTTGTTGGTGTATGGTTCCCTTAAGCAGTATGTAGTGTCCCTCTTTATCTCTTTTGATTAACTTTGGCTTGAAATCTATTTTATTTGATATGAGTATGGACACGCCTGCTTGTTTCCGAAGTCCATATGAGTGATATGATTTTTCCCAACCTTTCACCTTCAGCCTATGTATGTCTTTTCCTATCAAATGCGTCTCCTGTAGGCAGCATATTGTTGGGTCTTGTTTTGTGATCCATTCTACTAGCCTGTGTCTCTTAATTGGTGAGTTTAAGCCATTAACATTTAGGGTTATTATTGAGATATGGGTTGTTCTTCCAGCCATATTTGTTTATTTCTGTTACTAAACATTGTTTGTTTTCCTCTTTGATTGTTTCCCCCCCCCTTTACTGTCCTACCTCCCACTGTTGGTTTTCATTGTTATTTTCCATTTCCTCTTCCTGT
Source organism: Marmota monax (assembly GCF_021218885.2). Taxonomy (NCBI): domain Eukaryota; kingdom Metazoa; phylum Chordata; class Mammalia; order Rodentia; family Sciuridae; genus Marmota; species Marmota monax. Next base: position 11,845,546 of record NW_026694552.1, on the reverse strand, counting down.
AATACTTTGGCTAGGATGTTTTGAAGAGATGGTTTTCTAGCTGCGAATTCTTTAAACTTTTGTTTATCGTGGAAGGTTTTAATTTCATTCTCCATCCTGAAGCTTAATTTCGCTGGATACACAATTCTTGGTTGGAACCCATTATCTTTCAGTGTTTGAAATATGTTATTCCAGGATCTTCTAGCTTTCAGAGTCTGTGTTGAAAGATCAGCTGTTATCCTGATTGGCTTGCCCCTAAATGTAATCTGCTTCCTTTCTCTTGTAGCTTTTAAAATTCTCTCCTTATTCTGTATGTTGGGCATCTTCATTATAATGTGTCTAGGTGTGGATCTCTTATGATTTTGCACATTCGGCGTCCTGTAGGCTTCTAGGATTTGGGATTCTGTCTCATTCTTCAAGTCTGGGAAGTTTTCTTGTATTATTTCATTGAATAGGCTGCTCATTCCTTTGGTTTGGAGCTCTGTACCTTCCTGTATCCCAATGACTCTTAAGTTTGGTCTCTTAATGTTATCCCATATTTCTTGGATGTTCTGCTCATGGTTTCTTAACAGTCTTGCTGAGCTGTCTATGTTCTTTTCCAGTTGAAATACTTTGTCTTCATTGTCTGATGTTCTATCTTCTAAGTGTTCTACTCTGTTGGTAGTATTCTCCATTGAGTTTTTAAGTTGGTTTATTGCTTCCTGCATTTCTAGGATTTCTGATTGCTTGTTTTTTATAACCTCTATCTCCCTGTATAGTTGATCCTTTGCTTCCTGGATTTGTTTGCGTAATTCGTTGTCGAAGTGATCTTTCATTGTCTGATTTTGCTGTTTAATGTCTTCCTTGATACTCCAGATCATCTGAAGCATGTATATCCTGAATTCTTTATCTGACATTCCATCTGCTGCAGCTGTTACCTCTTCTAAAGTTGCGTTGACCTGCATTGCTTGTGGTCCTTTCTTTCCTTGTCTTTTCATACTGCTTGCGTATCTTTCCTGCAGGTGCAGGCGGTGGCTCTGCTCTCTCCTTATTCCAATTGGGGTGTCGTGGCTACCACGCCGGCAGGTCACTGGGCCTGTTCTGGGAGCTGGTGGCGGCTCTGTTCTGCCCCTACTCCAATTGGGGTGACGTGTCTGTCGTACCAGCAGGCCACTGGGCCTGTCCCGCTGGTCGGTCGCAGATCTGCCCACCTTTCGGGCACGGGTGGAGGCTCTGCTTTGCCCCTACTCCAATTGGGGTGTCGTGACTACCCCGCCTGCAGGATGCTGGGTCTGTTCCTGGCAAGGGAGGCGACTCTGCTCTGTCACTACTCCAATTAGGGTGGTGTTTGTACCCCGCCGGCAGGCTCCTGGGCCTGATCCGCCGGTCTGTTGTAGGTCTGCCTACCTTGAAGGCGCGGGCGGCGGATCTGCCCTGCCCCTCCTACCACGCCTGCGGACCCCTGGGCCTGATCTGCAGGTTGATCACTGGTCTGCTCACCCTGCGGGCACGGGTGGCGGTTCCGCTCCACCCCCACTCCAATTGGGGTCACGTGACCACCACACCGGCAGGGCCTGATCCGGGCGTGGGATAAGGATCTGCTCTGCCCCTACTCGAGTTGGGGTGACGTGTGTACCACACTGGCAGGCCACTGGGCCTGACCCGCCAGGCTGTCACAGGTCTGTTTACCTTGCAAGCGCGAAGGGCGGCTCTGCCCTGCCCCTCCTACCACGCCCATGTACTACTGGGTCGTGGGTCTGCCCACCTGGCGGGTGTGGGTGGCGGCTCCGCTCCGCCCCCTCTCCAATTGGGGTCACGCGGTCACCACGCTGGCGAGCCGCTGGGCCTGCTCCGGGGGCTGGCGGCGGCCCGGCTCCTTCCCTCTGGCTCGAGGGCAAATTGAGGAGACTCGGGTGACTGAGCCTCACCCCCCTTACCAGGAGACCAACTGCTTATGTCACCGCTGGTATTGATGAAGATCTCTCCTCCACCGCTTTCTGCTGACATCAGATCTCTGCCATGTTGGTATCCTATGCGAATGGCAGCATTTCGTTCCCCTTGCCAGGCAACCCAAGCAATGGGTGAGTCCTGACCTGCCCTCAGCAGGACCCGGACCGAGACACAGTTTCCGCGGGCTCCTAGCCCCGGTCCAGGGAAGTTCCGGGAGCCGGAACTCGGCCGCTCCATGCTCGGTGTAAGCTCCTATAAGTGTAGGCTCCAAGAAGCAGCCCCCGCGGGCTCAGTTCCGGGAGCCGGAATTCGGCCGCTTAGTGTTTGGTGTATGCTCTGATAGGAGCAGGGTCCAAGAAGCAGCCTCCGCGGGCTCCGCAGCCCTGAGCCAGGGCGGTTCCGGGACGGTTCCGGGAGCCGGAACTCGGCCGCTCTGTGCTCGGTGTAAGCTCCTATAAGTGTAAGCTCCAAGAAGCAGTCCCCGCGGGCTCAGTTCCGGGAGCTGGAATTCGGCTTCTTGGTGTTTCGTGTTTGCTCTGACATTAGCAGGGTCCAAGAAGCAGCCTCCGCAGGCTCCGCAGCCCGGAGCCAGGGCGGTTCCGGGACGGTTCCGGGAGCCGGGACTCGGCCGCCCCGCGCTCCGTGTTCACTCCGATAAGATCAGATTTTAAGAAGCCCCCAGGCGCTGAACCCTAGCAATCTGTCTGCAAGCCGCAGGCGAATTGCAGCCTGAAATTACCTGTTCTATGGCTGAATGAGCTGCGGTCAGTCAAAAACAGGTGTGGTGACGTCAGTTTACCAACATGGTGGCTGCTGGCCTCCTCTGTGGTCTGACCGGTGTGGAGAACCGAGATGGACCGCTTCCTTCCCCGTCTCGAACCCAGAATTCAGCCCTGAGTGCGGTGCTTGCGCGTCTGGCAGAAACTGCAGCGCTGTAACCCTGCGTCTCTATCCCAGCGCGCCTTGCAGACTCTAGCCGCGGGGCGATTTGCTGAATAAGCAGTGTTACCCTCCGTGCGACAAACCTCTCGCGTTTGAGTCCCCGTAGCCGATCCTCATGCGATGGAAATCCTTCCTCCAGGTTCCGGCGCACCCCACTATTGCTGGAAATTCCTAACAAGATATCCTTTAGCCGTCCTGACTTGTCATACTCCCACACAGTGAAGCAGCACACGGGGGTAATGCACTCCCCTCGCCGCCATCTTCCAGTCATAATTCTTGAAAAGATTCATCATTAGGCTTTCTCTCAGTAAAGCCATTAAAGGCATCTGCAAAAATGTAAATCATACCTGAGTGATATCATATATCAAGTTGTTATTCTTCATTAACTTCTTGTTGTGAGTTGTTTTTCCATCTAGCTTTCAGTGTCCAGCACTGATATATGGGAATAGGATGTAAGAGATATAATCAATTGTGAAGGAATAAACTATAATTGATGTGAGAGGCCAAGAGCAGAGCAGAGAGGAAGCTAATAGTGGGGTTAGCATATCACAATGAATGTTATGTGCAGCAATAGAGTCAGTAATAGACAAAAGATAATGGAAGGGAGAATAGATTAAAGGAGAATGAAAATAGACAGGAGTTTACTTATTGCACACTTAAATTGTCAATGCTTTCCAAATATATAGTGTTATTTAATCACCAAAATAACCCTAGTTCAAATACAGTTTTTAGCTGTCACAGGTTTACAGAGAAGTAAACTGAGATATATAGAAATGAATTAACTTGTCTAAGATCAGAGCCAGCAAATGGCAGAGTTAGGATTTGAAAGTACATATGCCTCCTAAAATGTGAAGACCATGTTTTCTATAGTTCTCACCTTGACAATGAAGATGATCAACATTTGCCACCAAAGATTCAATTTTGGTACTCCTGCATATGCATCTTTTTTTCTTTTTTGCCTAAGTGACTCATAGGCTTAAAATTGAAAGTGGCAAATCCAATTTACTATAGAAATTTTCTAAAATTCAAATATATGAAACCAGGAAGCTGGCTTCTTATGGGTAAACCTAAAAAGTTATTGAGACTAAGTTATTGAAAATGCTTAACACAGAAACTCTGCAATCTATGTTATTAGCTTTGAAATTGAATCTAGATCAATAGAACTTTACACATAAACATGAAAGTTTAAGAAAACCACGTTCCTCCCAATACATGGACTGCCTCAGATAGTATTTTTTTAAATTGTTACCTTTGAGTTAGAGGAAAAGAAGGTTATGTTTTTCATTAATAATATGAATGGCTTTATCTTCTCTGATACTTAGTTTATCACCAGCATTTCTAGGTAAATTTATGTGATATTAATTAGCTTTGTATACATATACTGATATTTTCAATCTTTCATTTTTCACCTCTGACCAGACCCATGCAATTTCCTTAAGAAATCCATGGGCCCAAAGAAGAACTAAATTAGATGATCCTTTGTGTCCAAAAATTGAGATCATTCTTTTATAAAATTTATCACTTTTAAATGGTATTGTGAAACCATAATACTATTGAAATTACAACAAAATACACCCCATTTTAGACTGTGGGAGAAATTTCAAGAGGATCTCAGCTTTGACTTCCTATATAGTTTTTTTTTATTGTTTCCTGTAATTTTCAGCTGTACTTACACACTAACTCCTATCATTCTTTATTTCTTGGCTACTATCTCAGCACCATCTAGAAAGAAAACTAGCTCAATAATCAGGCATTTTAGGGAAGCTGAATAGTACAAATGATCAGAAAAAGCCATATGGAAAAACACCTGAAATTCACAAAGCATAAGATTTATTTGCAAGCCAAAGAGAGTTATACTGAAGCCCCAAGGGCAAATATTAAGTACAAAGTGTCTGCAGAGGATTTCCTAATGACTGCTAAAGAGCATTAGATTAAAGATTCCAAAATCTTGAATCAAAGCAAGAGGGTTTGTTACAAATTTACCTCAAAACTTGGGTGGTGATAGGAGATATTTATGTAAAATTGATATGATAAAACTAAATATATAAACTAGACACCAGCCAAGACCCTAATTCAAAGAGATATATATTAGCTATGTACTGTTGGACAACTTATTAATCTCTCTAAGCCTTAGTTTTCCAATCTGTTAAGTAGTAATGTTCAGATATAGTAGCCTTACAGGAAAATATGTCAGCTCTACCACCACCAATTTATCATCTTGAAATAAGAGAAAACAAGGAGAATGGATGTTCTGGTTTGCATGTGAGGTATCTCCCAAAAGCTCATGTGTGAGACAATGCAAGAAGGTTAAGAGGAGAAATGTTTGGGTTATTAGAGCATTAACCCTATCAGTGAATTAGTCATCTGATGGTATTAACTGAGTGGTAATTGAAGGAAGGTAGGGTGTGGATGGAGGAGGTGGGGCATTGGGGGCATGGCTTTGGGGTATATATTTGTATTTGTCAAATGTAGAGCTGTCTCTGCTTCCTGAGAATCACATGAGCTGCTTCCTTTTGCCACCTTCTTCCACCATGATGTTCTGCCTTACCTTGAGCCCCAAGGAATGGGCCAGCCTTCTATGGAATGAGACCTCTGAAACCATGCACCTCAAATGAACTTTTCCTCCTCTACAACTGTGCTGGTGGGGTCTTTTAGTCATAGTGGCAAAAAAGCTGACTAAAACAATGGAGGAAAAATTTATAAACTTTATATCCAGTGAAACCAGAAGATGGTAATTTCAAAGCACAAAGTCCATGCAAATTCTGCAAAAAGTAAATAAAAACTTGAGAACCTTATAGGAAGTCCCATGAGAAGCCAAAACAAAGAGTTGCAGGGAAAAACAGAATTGCAAGAGCGTTTTTGAGGTGGTAGATCTCAAAAATCATTAGTGCTACACATTTGTTGGGGGGTGGGGTACCAAGGATTAAACTCAGGGGCACTTGGCCACTGAGATACATCCCCAGCCCTATTGTGTATTTAGTTTAGAGACAAGGTCTCACTGAGTTGCTTAGTGCCTCACTTTTGCTGAGGCGGGCTTTGAACTTGCCTCAGTCTCCCAAGCTGCTGGGATTACAGGTATGGGCCAGCCACGCCTGGCCACATTTTTTTTTAGTACTACATATTTTAACAGGAAAAAAAATAATGAGTATTATAAAAATCTACTAATAATAGATTTTCATTGATCAAATTAAATCCAAGACAGAGGAAGTAGGCATAAAATAAGTAAGGATATGAGACACTGAACAAGTGAAGTAGATTTGATGGCTGTGTACTGAAGTAGGCATTTCAGTAATATAGACTGTATCTTCTTTTTAAAAGTTTTAAATTTTTATTTTAAGTTTATTATTTTAATTATACAGAATAATTGTTTCATTGTGGAATATATATACATGTATATAATGTACTTTGATTATATCCATACCTTACCTCCTTACTCTCACTTACCCTTCCCTCCTCCATTCCCTTCCTCTAAAGTATATCTTCTTTTTAATTTATCACAGATGTTCCAGAAATGTTAACCCCATATTTGCTCACACAGATAACATGAATAAATTTTTCATATATATAATTTATTTATTCTAATTTGTTACACATGACAGCAGAATGCATTTTAATTCATAGTACACATATAGAGCACAATTTTTCATACTTCTGGTTGTACACAAAGTAGAGTCACACCATTTGTGTCTTCATACATGTACCTAGGGTAATGATGTCCATCTTATTCCACCATCTTTCCAATCCCTATGCCCCTTCCCCTCCCCTCCCCTCCCCCTGCATTGTCCTATCTAAAGTTCCTCCATTCCTCCTATGCTCCCCCCGCCCCCCATTATGGATAAGCATCCACTTATCAGATAAAACATCCGGCCTTTGGTTTTTTGGGATTGTCTTACTTCACTTAACATGATATTCTCCAACTGCATCCATTTACCTACAAATTCCATAATTTTATTCTCTTCTAATGCTGAGTAATATTCCATTGTGTGTATATATCACAGATTTTTTCTATCCATTCATCTATTGAAAGGCACCTAAATTGATTCTACAATTTAGATATTGAGAATTGTGCTGCTATAAATGTTGATGTGACTGTGTCACTGTAGTATGCTCTTTTTAAGTCCTTTTTGGGTCTAAACCAAAGAGTGGGATAGCTGGGTCAAATGATGGTTGCACTCCAAGTTTTCCAAAGAATCTCTGTACTGCTTTCCAGAGTGGTTGCACCAATTTGCAGTCCCACCAGTAATGTATGAGTGTGCCTTTTCCCCCACATCCTCACCAACACTTCCTGTTGTTTCTATTCTTAAAATCTACCATTGTGACTGGAGTGACAAGAAATCTTAGAAGGGTTTCGATTTGCATTTCTCTAATTGCTAGAGTTGTTGAACATTTTTTCATATATGTGTTCATTGATTGTATATCTTCTTCTGCAAAGTGTCTGTTCAGTTCCTGAGGCCATTTTTTGATTGGGTTAATTGTTTTTTTGGTGTTAAGATTTTTGAGTTATTTATATATTGTGGAGATTAGTGCTCTGTCTGATGTGTGTGTGGTAAACAATTGCTCCCATTATATAGGTTCTCTATTCACCTCACTGATTGTTTCTTTGGCTCAGAGGAAGCTTTTCAGTTTGAAATTATCCAATTTATTGATTCTTGATTTGATTTTTTGTGCTTTAAGAATCTTGTTAAGGAATTCAGTTCTTAAGCCCACATGATGAAGATTTGGGCCTACTTCTATTGGGCATAAGGTCTCTGGTGTAATTCCGAGGTCCTTGATCCACTTTGAGTTGAATTTTGTGCATGGTGAGAGATAGGGGCTTAATTTCATTTTACTGCATATGGATTTCCAGTTTTCCCAGCACCATTTGTTGAAGAGGCTATCTTTTCTCCAAAATATATATATTTTTGGCACCTTTGTCTAATATGAGATACCTGTATTTATGTAGGTTTGTCTCTGTATTCTCTGTTATGTACCATTGGTCTACAAGTCCTTTTTGATACTAATACCATGCCGTTTTTGTTACTTTTGCTCTGTAGTATAGTTTAAGGTCTGGTATAATGATGCCACCTCCTTCATTCTTCTTGCTAAGGATTGCTTTAGCTATTCTGGGTCTCTTATTTTTGCAGATGAATTTCATGATTGCCTTTTCTATTTCTATGAGGAATGTCATTGGGATTTTGATTGGAATTGCAATAAATCAAATGATGGTTTTGGTAGTATAGTATAGTGCTTTTGGTAGTATGGTCATTTTGACAATATTAATTCTGCCTATCCAAGAACAAGGGAGATCTTTCCATCTTCTAAGGTCTTCTTTAATTTCTTTATCATTCTGTAGTTTTTATTGTAGAGGTTTTTCACCTCTTTTGTTGATTCCCAAGTTTTTTTTTTTTTTTGTTTTTGTTTTGTTTTGTTTTTTTAAATTTGTGGCTGTTGTAAATGGGGTAGTTTTCCTAGTTTCTCTTTCAGAGTATTTGTCACTAATGTTCAGAAATGCCTTTGATTTATGGGTATTGATTTTATATTCTACTACTTTGCTAAATTCATTTATTAGTTGTAGAAGTTTTCTGGTGCAATTTTTTGGATGCACTAGGTATAAAATCATGTTGTCAGCAAATAGTGATAGTTTGAGTTCTTCTTTTTTTATCCACATCCTTTTAACTTTTTCATCTGTCTAATTGCTCTGGCTAGAGTTTCAAGGACTATGTTAAATAGAAGTGGTGAAAGAGGGCATCCCTGTCTTGTTCCAATTTTTAGAGGGAATGGTATCAATTTTTCTCCATTTATAGTTATGTTGGCCTTGGGCTTAGCATAGATATCTTTTACAATATTGAGATATGTTCCTGTTATCCCTAGTTTTTCTAGTGTTTTGAACATGAAGAGGTGCTGTATTTTGTCGGATGCCTTTTCTGCATCTATTGAAGGGATCATATGATCCTTATAGTTAAGTCTATTGATGTGATGAATTACATTTATTGATATCCATATGTTGAACCAACCTTGCATCCCTGCGCTGAATCCCACTTGATTGTGGTGCACTATCTTTTTGATATGTTTTTGTATTCAATTTGCCAGAATTTTATTAAAAGGTTTTGCATCTATGTTTATTAGAGATATTGGCCTGAAGTTTTCTTTCTTTGATGTGTCTTTGATGGTTTTGGAATTAGGGTGATAGTGACCTCATAGGATGAGTTTGGAAGTGTTCTATCTATTTCATTAAATAATTTGAGCAGTATTGGTTTTAGTTCTTTTTTGAAGTTCTTGTAGAACTCAGCTGTGTATCCATCTGGTCCTGGGCTTTTCTTGGTTGGTAGGCTACTGATTAAGTCTTCTATTTCATTGCTTGAAAATGATCTGTTTAACTTGTGTATATTATCCTGATACAGTTTGGGTAAATCTTATAATTCTAGAAATTTGTTGATGTCTTCAATATTTTCTATTTTATTGGAGCATAAATTTTCAAATAATTTATAATTATCTTATGTGTTTCTATAGTGTTATGATATTTCCTTTTAAATCATGGATTCTAGTAATTTGAATTTTCTGTCTTCTTCTCTTTGTTAGCATGGCTAAGGGTTTATGAATTTTATTTATTTTTTCAAAGAACCAATTTTTTGTTCTGTCAATTTTTCCAATTGTTTCTTTCATTTCAATTTCATTGATTTCTACTCTGATTTTAATCACTTCCTGTATTCTAATGCTTTTGGTGTTGATTTGTTCTTCTTTTTCTAGGGCTTTGAGATGTAATGTTAGGTATTTATTTGTTGACTTTTTCTTCTTTTAAGGAATGAGCTCCATGCAATGAACTTTCCTCTTACTACTGCCTTCATAGGGTCCCAGAGATTTCAATATTTCGTATCAGTGTTCTCATTTACCTCTAAGAATTTTTTAATCTCTTTGATGTCTTCTGCCATCCATTGTTTATTCAATAGCATATCATTTAGACTCCAGGTGTTGGTGTAGCTTCTATTTTTTATTTTATGATTGATTTCTAATTTAATCCCATTATGATCTCATAGAATGCAGGGTAGTATCTCTACTTTCTGTATTTGCTAAGAGTTGCTTTGTTGCATAATATATGGTCCATTTTAGAGAGGGATCCATGTGCTGCTGAGAAGAAAGTGTATTCACTCATTGATGGATGAAATATTCTATATATGTCTGTTAAATGTAAGTTATTAATTCTACTATTTAGTTCTATAGTTTATTTGTTTAGTTTTGCGTTGGAAGATCTATCCAGTGGAGAAAGAGGTGTGTTAAAGTCACCCAGTATTATTGTGTTGTGGTCTATTTGACTCTTGTAATTTAGAAGAGTTTGATGAATGTAGATCCTCCATTGTTTGGGGCATATATAATTGTTATGTCTTGTTGATGTATGGTTCCCTTAAGCAGTATGAAATACACTTCTTTATCACTTTTGATTAACTTTAGTTTGAAGTCTACTTTATTTGATATGAGGATGGAAACCCCTGTTTGTTTCTGCAGTCCATGTTAGTGGTATGTTTTTTCCCAACATTTCAGCTTCAATGTGTGGATGTCTTTTCCTATGAGATGAGTCTCTTGAAGGCAGCATATTGTTGAGTCTTTTAAAAAAAAATCCAATCTGCCAGTCTATGTCTTTTGATTGATGAGTTTAGACCATTAACATCCAGGGTTATTATTGAGACATGACTTGTATTCCCAGTCATTTTTGTTTATTTTTGGTATTTAACTTGACTTGGTTTCTAATTTGATTGGTTTTTCCATTAGTTTAATATCTCCCTTTTCTAATTTTCATTGTTTTCCATTCCCTCCTCATGGAATATTTTGTTAATAGTGTTCTGTAGTGCAGGCATTCTAGCTGTAAATACTTTAACTTTTATTTATCATGGAAGGTTTTTATTTGTCATCAAATCTAAAGCTTAATTTTGCCAGATATAAGATTGTTGGTAGGCATCCATTTTCTTTCAAAGCTTGGTATACGTTATTCCTCGATCTTCTAACTTTTAGGGTATGGGTTGAGAAATCTGCAGACATCCTAGTTGGTTTCCCCCTATATGTAATCTGATTCCTTTCTCTTGTGGCGTTTGAAATTCTCTCCTTATTCTGTATGCTAAGTATTTTCATTATAATGTGCCTTGGTGTAGATCTGTTATGATTTTGTACAGGTGGTGCCCTGTAAGCCTCTTTTATTTGATTTTCCAATTCATTCTTCATGTTTTATTTTTTTCTGGTATTATTTTATTGAATAGATTATTCATTCCTTTGGTTTGTAACTATGCCTTACTCTATCCCAATAATTCTTAAATTTGGTCTTTCTATGTTATCCCATTATTGAATTTCTGCTCATGGTTTCTTACTATCTTCATTGTATGGGCAATTTTATTTTCAAGATCATATATTCTATCTTCATTGTCTGAGGTTCTGTGTTCCAAATCACCTAATATGTTGGTGGTGCTTTCTATGTAGTTTTTAATTTGGTTTATTGTTTTCTTAATTTCAAGGATTTCTGTTTGTTATTTTTTTGTCAGAATCTCTATCATCTTATTGAAGTATTCTTTTACTTCCTGTATTTGCTTATGTAGCTTTTTATCAAAATGATCTTTTGCTGCCTGCATTTGCTCTCTTATATCATCCTTTAATTCACAGAACATTTTAATTATGTACATCCTGAACTCTTTCTCTATTGTTCTTCCATGCTAGCTAAGGATTCTAATAATGTGGTATCTTGGTTTGTTTGGGGCACTTTCTTCCCTTGTTTTATTTATTTATTTATTTATTTATTTTGTCTTGTCATCCCATCTAGCAGTGCATATCCAAGGTGTTACAGTTTTTACCCTATAAGCTTAGAGTGTCCCCTCAGGATTTCAATATCTCTCCTTTAAGGGGGAGAACAATATTAACATATCCCAATAGAAACAATATACAGCCTTAAACCAAATATCATATGATATTAATATATTTATGGTTTTGTCACAATATATAGAAATGGCAAGCTCAATTATTATCTACAATATAAATAGTGGATTTGCAAAAGTGTCTGCAGTTTCTGATGGTGGACAAAGAGGGAACTGGGAGTGGGGTATAGGATGAGATGTTAAGGAGGTGTTAAGGAGATATTAAGGAGAGGTATTCGATCTTAGGAAGCATGAAAGAAGAATCTCAAGCAGTTTGCTAATAGCAGGAGAAAAGAGAGAAAGTGATTTGGGAAGATAAGTAAGTGGAAAGACAATAGAAAGATTGCAAAAACAAACAAATATAAAAATTAAGAAAAGTAAAAAATGTAAAAATAGGAAATAAACAAATAAACAACCCAACTGTAATATACTACTCAGACATCCAGTCCTCAGCTGCTTAAATCATGGAAATGTACTTGGTTTTGTAAATGTTGAGGATGTAAGGGCAGGAGGTGAGAGAGAGAGAGAGAGAGAGAGAGAGAGAGAGAGAGAGAGAGAGAGAGAAAAGAAGAAGAAGAAGAAGAAGAAGAAGAGGAGGAGGAGGAGGAGGAGGAGGAGGAGGAGGAAGAAGAAGAAGAAGAAGAAAAAGAGAAAAGAAAAAAATCTTGAAGGAAGAAACAAGGGTTGTTTTGATTGGAGATCAGTTTCATTTCTGCTTCTCTTCTCATCCAACAGGTGGGGTTGTCTGTTTGCTTGTATCTCCACCCTCAGGCTGGTAAAGGGTATTAGGTGGGAGGGTTGGTATTGGGGTTGGAGCTCCTAGAAGTGGGGTATAGCACTTGCCAGTCCTGGTGGGAGACTCTACCCTAAGGATCTCCTTTGGGGCCCACTAGTATGATTGGGCTCCTGGTCTTATCTCCTTATATCGCCTATAAACCTCGCAATTCCTGGTCTCTAATTTAGTTTCTAAACTATATCTCACTCACCCTCTCCCTTTCTACTTCCCAGTCAGGAACCTTTCTCTGGAGGTCTTATGAGCTGTGCTCTGGGGGCTGCACACCTGTTGTGAAGAGCTGTTTTGTATTAGGCAGTTCAGGGCCAGGCTTTGTGAGCTATGAACCAGCCACATAGCTGCAAGCATTGTGCTGGATTAGTGGCTGTGGAGGAGAGGGGAGAGTTGGAGGCTATAGGTGCCTTGATATTGCTTCTAGGTCCCAGCTGGCATCCCAAGTTGGGAGTTGCCCCAACTAAAGATGGTGTCAAAGGTGTCCCAAGATGGAGGTGGCTGCTTTCAGCGATGAGTTGTTGGGTTGGGTTGGGCTAGGCAGTGGTGTTAGGGGGTGTGTTAGAGATGCAGCTTTATGGTGTACAGTTTTGTGGCTGGCAGCTATCTCCATACCCTGTCCTGTGTCCTCAGGTGCAGGCTATCACATGTAGGGGACTGTGGCAGTGTGTGCAGTGTCCCAAGATGAAGGCGACTAGGGGAGCACCACATTGGTAGATGGGGGTCCACATGGGAGTAGTGGCTAGAGGTCCCAGCCGTGGCTGGGGGGTCCTGTGTGGGAGTGGCTATTGGAGATCTTCTAATAACTCTCAGAGAAACAGTATTCCCACTGCTTGAATCTCAGGTCACAGAGCAACACAGAATGTAGTGTCCCTCTAGCCCACCATCTTGGATCTCCTGAATAAATTCTTTAAGGATACAACATTTGTAGATATTCTATAATACATACAATTAGAAATTAAAACAAAATCAGAAAACAAAAGACCCTTGCACCTGTAAATTAAAATACACCTATCTCTGTAATTCTTTCATCAAGTAAAAAGAGAAAATAAAACCTTTCAAGTAAATAGTGAAACCAAAACCACTATGTTTAAGAATCTATGAAATACAGCTAATATACCAATTAGATAAAAATGTAGTTTTAAATACTGTTATAAAATGAAGAAAAATGAAAAGATATTTTTTAAAATTAAATTTTAAAAATCAACAAATTTAACTCAGAGAAAGAATGAATAAATAATCCTTAATACAGGGAAAACAAAAGTCAATTAAGAAGATAACCTTGTTCTTTGGAAAAAAAATCAAATACAAATACTACTAGATAAGCTTGCCTTTATTTTAAAAAAAGGAAGAAAGCAAAAACACAAAATAAGAAGTAATAAGGGGTAACAACCACGGGAAGAGAATAAATTGAACAAACATAAATAGATTTCTTACAAATACAGTAAGGTGCCAAAGACCAACATTTGAATAAATGTTGAACCACATATACCAGTGGTCCCATAAGATTATAACTTACTGAAAAAAATTTTTTGTCACTTAGTGTCACCATATCCCAGAGCCCATCTTAATGTTGTAGTGAAACATGGTGATATAACACTGTGGTGATATAACACTGCCATTGGTATAAAAGTATAGCAATACCATTATGTACAGTACCTACTACTTGATGATTATAAATGACCTCAATAAAATAGGAATTGATATTTACTTTCTTATTGTGATTTTTATATAATCACGGTTGAAAAAAAGCAAGTTTCATCTTTAATGAGGAAACACTGAAGGGATTCCCAATAAAGAGTAAGGCCAGGATGTCCACTAATACAACCACTACTAAGCATTGTATTGCATTCATTACTCAATGCATTTGTGTATATAAGATATAATAATATATACATTAAATTATAAACTATTAGGAAAAATGTAGTTAAAATATTTTATGACCTTTGTTTAGGGAAGACTTTTCTAGATATGTCTTAAAATGCACACACCATAAAGAAATGGGAAATAAATTCATCCGTGTATACACGCAATGAAAACAACAAGTGTAATCTGGCACTGTTCACACCTGTAATCCTAGCAACTGGGGAGGCTCAGGCACAAGGATCTCAAGTTCAGAGCCAGTATCAGCAACTTAGCAAGACTTTAAGCAATTTAATAAGACTCTGTCTCAAAATGTAAAATAAAAAGGGCTGGGGAATTTGGCTCAGTGGTTAAGTGCCCCTGGGTTAAATCCCCAGTATCAAAAACAGAAAGAAGAAAGGAAGAAAAGGGAGAGAAAGCAAACAACAAGCTTGATTAATTGGTAAAAATATGCAAATCAAACCAAACTAGAAGAATTATAGAATTAGAATACTATTCTAAATATATAGAGATATATTTATAGCACATTGAAATTGATAAAATAAGAGCAACAACCCAATTTAAAAAAATTGAAATGTGGTTTGAAGGTTAATTTTGTTTATCAGTTTGGGTAGGTACCCAGATATTTGGTCAAACTCTGGTTTATATGCCTTTCTGAAGGTAATTTTTAGATGAGATTAACATTTAAATCAGAAGTCTGAGTAAAACAGATTATCCTCCAAAATAGGGGGATAGGGATGGGAATGAGGATGAGGATGGGGTGGGGATGTGAGGTTCATCCAATTAGTCAAAAACTTTAAGAGCAGAAAAGACTGAGGTCTTCTCAGGAAAAGGGATTCTGCCTCAAGGTACATCATCAGTTCTTCCCTGAGTCTTCACCCTACCAGCCTATTCTGAAAATTCAGTCTTTCCAGTACCCAGAATCACATGAGCCAGTTCAGAAAATCTCTCTCTCTCTCTCTCTCTCTCTCTCTCTCTCTCTCTCTCTCTCTCTCTCTCACACACACACACACACACACACACACACACACACACCTTATTTGTTCTTTCTCAGGAGAACGCTGATTAATACAAAGGGGCATGACAAGAGAATTTATAGGCCCCCATAAGTAGCTCTTAAACATATAAAAACATGCCAACTTGCCATTATGAAGTCAAACAACAACAAGTGCTGGCGAGGATGTGGGGAAAAGGGTACACTTGTACATTGCTGGTGGGACTGCAAATTGGTGCAGCCAATTTGGAAAGCAGTATGGAGATTTCTTGGAAAGCTGGGAATGGAGCCACCATTTGACCCAGCTATTCCCCTTCTTGGTCTATTCCCTAAAGACCTAAAAAGAGCATGCTACAGGGACACTGCTACATCGATGTTCATAGCAGCACAATTCACAATAGCAAGACTGTGAAACCAACCTAGATGCCCTTCAATAGACGAATGGATACAAAAAAATGTGGCATTTATACACAATGGAGTATTACTCTGCATTAAAAAATGACAAAATCATAGAATTTGCAGGGAAATGGATGGCATTAGAGCAGATTATGCTAAGTGAAGCTAGCCAATCCCTAAAAAACAAATGTCAAATGTCTTCTTTGATATAAGGAGAGTAACTAAGAACAGAGTAGGGACGAAGAGCATGAGAAGAAGATTAACATTTAACAGGGATGAGAGGTGGGAGGGAAAGGGAGAGAGAAGGGAAATTGCTTGGAAATGGAAGGAGACCCTCAGGGTTATACAGTGGAGGGGGTAGAGAGAGAGGAGGGGAGGGGAGGGGAGAGGTGGGGAGGGGGGATGGTGGAGGATGGGAAAGGCAGCGGAGCACAACAGACACTAGTATGGCAATATGTAAATCAATGGATGTGTAACTGATGTGATTCTGCAGTCTGTGTATGGGGTGAAGGTGGGAGTTCATAACCCACTTGAATCAAAGTGTGGAATATGATATGTCAAGAAATTTGTAATGTTTTGAACAATCAACAATAAAAAATTAAAAAAAACCATGCCAACCCATATTCATAACAAGAGAAATGTAGACTAAGACTACCCAGATACTAGTTTTCACCTCCCCATCTAGCAAAAAATAAATCCAAAAGGTTTATAACAGGCATTGTCATAAATCATTAATGGGATCATAAAATGGTAGGACCCCTATGGAGGACAATTCAGCAGTATCTATCAAAGTAACAAACATGTTTATGTTTTGGGCAATGATCTCACTTTTGGGAATTTATCCCACTGTTTCAATTGCACATATAAAAAATGAGGTATTTTCAAGGTTAATCCTCACAACATTGTTTATCATAAACACAACAAAAGTAACAGTCATTGAATATTATGCAAGTTTTTCAAAAATAGAGAAGCTTTCTATTTACTGGAAAAATCTCCCAGAGATATTTTTCAAGTAAAAAGAAAACAATGAAAGAACAAACCAATTGTGTAAGAAAGAAGGAAATATGAGAATATAAAATACACATATATTTGTCTAAATTTGTATTTGTATAAATACTGTAAAGATTCAAAAGAAACTCAAAAGGAGTTATCTGTGATTAGTGCAAGATAGAGTTCATAAATAAATACATAACTGTGTGTGTGTGTGTATGTTTGTGTGTATAAATTGGGGGAGGAATAACAAGACTTTTCAATATCTACATTTTCACATCATTTTGATTTTTGAACATATGTATTAATATTATAAAATCTAAAAATAAATATATAGAAATGACCGTTATTTTCAATAGCTGCATGACATTACATTGTTTATATTGTACTGTAATTTATTTTAACCAACCAATTATTGATTGACATTTAGGTTTTTTCCCCCTGATTTTCTTTGAAACAAATAATATTTTGATCATTAACCTTGTTTATAAATCTATATGCACATGTCTGATATTTTCTCACGTGTAGAAGTGCTTGATTAAGCAGGATTATTTTATTGACACATTGTCTTCCAGAACAATTATAGCTGTGGATTTTTCTCCCAGCAGTTGCTAGAATTTCTTGTGGTTTCACTGCTTTCTGGCCAAGAACGACAGCTATCAGGATCTCTGCAAATCTGGCAGGTCAAAAATAGTGTACTATTGTTGTTTATAGTTAGTCACCGCAATTCAGCATAGTGGTTAAGAGCACAGGGGTTGAGGGCACATAGACTTACATGTAAATTCTGGTTCCATTACTAACAAGCTATATAACCTGAGGCAGTTTAATGATCTTTCTCCTTCTCAGTTTCTTATGAGTCCAATCCTTCAGAAGTGGATGGAGGGGATGCCATTACCACTGATATATCCCCCTTTCACTTGCAATTGTTTGAGAATTATAAGTTAGAAATGTATTTAGACTATTAGACTATTAGTCAGCTTTTTCATTGTTGTGACCAAAATACCTGACAAGAACAGTTTTCAAGAACCAGGCACTGTGGTACATGCTTATAATCCCAGCGGCTCAGGAAGCTGAGGCAGAAGGATTGCAAGTTCAAAACCAGCCTCAGCAAAAGCGAGGCCTTAAACAACTCAGTGAAGCCCTGTCTCTAAATAAAATACAAAATAGGGTTGGGGATATGATTCAGTGGCCACGTGCCCCTGAGTTCAATACCCAGTAACTAAAAAATAAGAAGAACAGCTTAGAAGAGAAAAGTTTGTTCAGGGCTCATAGTTTCAGCATTTTATGATGAACTAAATCAATTGTTCTAGGCCCAAGATGAGGCACAATGTCTTGGCAGTATGGCATGGTCAAAGAGTGCTCTCTGCTCCATTCATGGCAGCCAGGAAGCAGAGAGAAGGCAATGAGCTTCAGGGAAGATAAATCCTTCTGAGGCATTTCCCCCAGTGACCCACCCTTAGGGACTCATTCAAACTAGAATGGACTGATTAGGTCACAGCTCTCACAATCCAGTATTTTGCCTCTGAACATTGCTGCAGAAACACAAGGGTTTGCAGGGGACACCTCATGTCCAAACCATGACAGTCTGTGTCAGAAAACATAGAGCCTAGGATCAGTTCAATTTTAGGTGGTCCCATTAGAGAACAAGCCCTTCCCATCTGGGCATCTGTAAGTGACTCAGACAATCCAGCCACCAACCATGATGTGGCCACAGTTTATGGTATCACAGATGAGGGTCCTATATCTATAAAGGTCTAAAAGTCTGAGTTGTGTTCATTGAGTCAGGACTTCTAGTTCAGTATAGCTCTTGCTGAGATCAAAACAGCTCTCAGCAGACAATAAAAAGTTTCAGTTCAAGTTAGATCCAGGAAATTGAAATCTGACAATTCAGGATTCCAAAAAGCCAATGGCTTTGCTTTCAAAGCAGCAAAGCCTAGATAATATAATGTAGAGTCAGACAGCAGTGATGCAAGTCCAAGTGACAAAGTCAGTCTTTTTAAAGCCCTCTTTAGCTGGTCAGTCTAATAGTCCAAATTGACTCCCTTTAAAACATAGACACTAGGCTGGAAAACCATCAGCCTCAAGGGGTCAAACAGCTAATTTTATAAGAGCTTATTAGCAAACCAAAATGTTTTGTAAAACTCCAAATGTATATCTCCATGTGAAGATGACCTCTTTTTATTTCATCTCCAATAGCCAAAAACTTATGACAAAAATCATGTTATGGAGAATTGTTTAATTTCCAATTCTCAGGGTGATTAAATTCCTTTGTACTCAGGAGCAGTAAAAGCAAGGAAGTTATATCCCACTAAATTGGGTATATGCAGCTTCTCATTAGCATTTATTAAGCTTATCACATTTTACATAAATTTTTATCATACATCCAGATGCATAGCCACAAAATACAACATTATTATTATTATTATTATTATTATTATTATTATTATTACTATATTTTTTATTATTTGGTACTGGGAACTGAATTCAGAACTCTGTGGCTGCTAAGCATGTGCTCTACAACTGAGCTATATCCCTGGAACCAATGAAGTCATTTAAAAAACATTAGCCACCCCCTTATCTTATTGCAAGTTTACTCAAACACCTCACAGTGAAATTAGCAATTAAACAACTTAGATTGGAGGGAGGAGGCCTGATGAATCAGTGGAAACAACTAAGCTAGTGTGGCTTCTTTTTGTAGGGTGGGGGGTTATTTTTTGTATTTTGTTTTTCTCCATTGGTTTCTTTAAAGCTTTGCTCCAGTCCTGTAAACTGACTTAGTCATTTTTTCATCCTATTTGGAAAAGAGAGCAATGTAGATCTTTTTTTGGGGGGAGGAGGGGATGGTGCTGCTGGGGATTGAACCCAGGGCTTTGTGCATGCAAGGCAAGCACTCGACTAACTGAGCTATCGCCCCAGCCCAGCAATGTAGATCTTTAACATTTTGGGTCTACTCTAAGCCTACCTTCAGGATTTTTCATATCAAATCCCTTGCCACCTGTAGTAAAGAACAACTACAAAGTAAATCTTATCTATTTTTTCATCCAAAACCCCTTGGGAGAGTGTTTGAAACCTTTATACTACCACTTGGAAGAAAGAACAAAACCAATGACATCTCCCAGGCTATTCTTTCTATGTCCGTTTAGTGAGCAAGGCCCACAGCAGCCATGCGATCCAGGGAGCAACTCTCCTGGGACCACAGGTAACATTTTGAAATCCCGTAGGCAACTTTTACCTCTCACCAAAGACAGAAGTTCAATGCTGTTTCATACTATGTATGATTCCATAGCCTCACAGGCACCAGGGCTTCATCATCTCCTACCTCTCTCAACTTCCTTTTTCCAAATTGCTGTGTAGTCATATTTTGATAACTTGGAGGACATTCTAGTGAATCCCCCTACAACCACCATTTGTGTCAAGGGTCTCCAAGACCATTTGCATATTCACAGATTCATTGAAGGACTCATGGGACTCAGTATCTAGTTTTGTTCACAGCTACCATTTGTTAAAGTGATACAGGAAAGTTACACAGCCAGATCATAAGGAAAACAGACAGAGGAGGAGTCTTGAGGAAGCCAGGTACAAGTTTCCTTAATCTGTCATGCAGCAATCTGTGTGTGAAGTTTCTTCCCAAGGAAACCCATTAGAAACTCAGTGCCCAGATTTTTATCAGGATTACTAGCTTATTTAGGTATCTAGTGCCTAGAATATACTTTAAGTCCAGATTCTCAAAAGGAAATTATAGCATTTGCTCAATCTGCTCATAGTTAGACAGACTTCTCATTTAAGGAATTTTAAGGAATTCTTTACTAGTCATGTCTCAGACACCAACCAAACGACAGACAGTATTGAAGTAACTCTTTATTCTTCCTTCCTTCTCTCTTTATTCTCTCCTTTTTTTCTGTCTCTCTTTCTTTTCTTTCTTTCTGTACCTTCCTTCTTCCCTCTTCCTGCCTCTTTCTTCTTTCTTTGTTTTTTTGGAATACCTTTATCAAGATAAAAATTCACAAATTTACCCATTTAAAGTCTACAGTAAAATTGTTTTTAGTATATTCATAAAGTAGTACAACCATCAACAAAATCAATTTTAAACATTTTCAAACCCTTAAAAGATTCCTTGCACTATGTTGTGAATACACTTGTTTTCCCCACCAAAACACATATTGAGGTTTCCTTCCCTTAATATGATAGTATTGAAAGGTGGTGGGACCTGTAAATGGTGGAGCCTAGTGAAAGGTGATTAGGTCTTGGGAGTGCCACCCTACCCAGCAAAGGATTAATGATAGTCTCATGGAATGGGGTGGGTCTTGCAGGATTGTTTTTGTCGCATAAGGGGTTGTTTTTAAAGAGTAAACCTGGCTCTTACCCAGTCTCTTACTGCCTTCTCACCTTGTGATCTCTCTTGTGTGCACTTTTGCCATGTGATGCCATCTCTATATTATGACACAGCCAGAAGGCCCTCACAAATGGCTGACCAGATCGGGGGCCATCTGATCTTCAACTTTCAGACTCTAAAACTGAGAGCTACATGAGCTAAATAAACTTCATTTCTTTCTAAAGTATCCAGGCTCAGGTATTTTGTTATTGTGACACATAATGGACTAAGACATCCCCTTCCCATTAAGTAGTCACTCCCAATTCCCAACTTCACCCAGCTCCTAGTATGAGCAACCTAGTTTCTATCTCGATAAATTTACCTTTTCTGAACATTTGATACAATTGTACCATAGAGAATGTAGCTTTTTGTGTCTGGCATCTTTCACTGAGCATGACATTTTCAAGGTTCATCCATGTTACAGCATGTATTTAATTTCTTTTTGTGACTGAATAATATTCCATTGTCTGGATATGCCACAGTTTGTCCAGTCATTAGTTGCTGAACATTTGAGTTATTTCCAATTTGGGACTAATGTGAATAGTGCTGCTATGACCATTCCTGTAAACACGTTTGTTTGAACACCCATTTTTAATTCTTTTGGGTATATAACAAGAACTAAAATTGTTGAGTAATATATTAATTTGTGTTTAAGTGTTTAAGCTTTTTTCCCCCTACTACTGGGGCTTGAACCCAGGACTTCCTGCATTGTGTTTAAGCTTTTGAAAAACTACCAAATTACTTTCCACAGTTGCACCATTTCATATTCCCACCAGCAGTGTATGAAAGTTTCAGTTTGTTCACATCCTTGCCAACACTTGCTATTTTTTCTTTACCATGATCTTACTGGTAGATAAGTATTATCATATAAGTTTTTTTTTTCTTGTAGTTTTGGTTGAAAATTCACCAATGATAAGTGATATTAATCATCTTTTCATGTATTCACTAGGCATTTGCATATATTCTTTGGAGAACTGTCTATTCATATTCCTTGCCATTTTAAAAAATTAAAATTCTTTTAAAATAATGAGTAATGAGAGTTCTTTTATTTATTTATTTATTTTTAATTTTTTATTGTTGGTTGTTCACAACATTACATAGTTCTTGATATATCATATTTCACACTTTGATTCAAGTGGGTTATGAGCTCCCATTTTTACCCCATATACAGATTGCAGAATCACATCAGTTACACATCCATTGATTTACATATTGCCATACTAGTGTCTGTTGTGTTCTGCTGCCTTTCCTATCCTCTACTATCCCCCCTCCCCTCCCCTCCCCTCCCCTCTTCTCTCTCTGCCCCCTCTACTGACATAATGAGAGTTCTTTTTATATTTTAGATACAAGTCCCTTATCAAATATATGAATGGCAAATATAACATTTTCTTCCATTCTGTGGGTGGATTTTGTTTTACTTTTTTTTTTTTTTTTTTTGGTACCAGGGAAATAATCCACATCCCTAGTCCTTTGATTTTTGTTTTTTGTTTTCTTTTGAAACAGGGTCTTCCTAAGTTGCTTAGGGTCATGTTATATTTCTGAGGCTGGCCTTGAACTTGCAATCATTCTACCTCAGTTTCCAGAGGAGTTGCTTGGGATTACAGGCATGTACCACCAGGCCCAGCTTACTTTCTTGGAGGGGTGGGTAACAGGAATTGAACTCAGGGGCACTCGACCACTGAGCCACATCCCCAGTCCTATTTTGTATTTTATTTAGAGACAGGGTCTCACTGAGTTGCTTAGCACCTTACCATTATTGAGGCTGGCTTTGAACTCTTGATCCTCTTGCCTCAGCCTCCCAAGCCGCTGGGATTACAGGTGTGTGCCACTATGTCTGGCCCAGCTTACTTTCTTGATAGTATCATTTCAAACATCTAATATTTTAATTTTTGAGGAAGTTGAAATATATCTTTTGTTGTTACTTGTACTGTGATGCGAATCTAAAGTGTCACTTGTGCTTTACTTAACACAGGCCACAAATATTTATACTCATGCTTTCTATTAAGAGTTTATTTTTTAGCTACTACATTCATTTTGAGTATATTTTTGTGTATGATATGAGGAAGGAATTTAATTTCATTCTTTTGCATGTAAACAACCAGTTGTCACAGGACCAACTATTAAAATTACTTCTTTCTCTTTTGAATTTTCTTAGCATCCTTATCAAATATTGATTACCCATAAATGCAAGCTTTGATTTTTATATTCTCAATTTTATTCCATTAGTCTATGTGTTTATATTGACATCAGTACTGTTTTCTTTATTGTTGTAATTTTATAATAAATTTTGAAATTTGGCAGTGAGTATCCTCCAACTTTGTTCTTTTCAATATTGACTTGTTTCTTCTGGTTACCTTAAGTATCCATATAAATTTTAGTACCACCTTGCCAATTTCTGTTAAAATAAAAAAAGTCAGGTAGAATTTTATGGGAATCATGTTGAATCTGTGGTTTGATTTGGGGTGTACTGCCATTTGAACATTTAAGTATTATAATCAATGAACATGGAATATCTTTCCACTTAAATTTCTATAATGATGTTATAGTTTCCAGAGTATAAGTTTTGTACTTCTTTTGTTAATTTATTCCTAAGTATTTTATGCTTTTGATGTTATTATAAATGTCATTATTTTCTTAATTTTAGCTTTGGATTATTTACTACAAATAAGTAGAAATATAACTGATTTTTGTATACTTCTACAAAATCTTGAACCTTATAACTTTGCTAAACTTGTTTATTAATATTAATAGTTTTTAGTCAATTCCTTATGATTTTCTATATATAAGATGTTGTCATCTGCACAGAGATAAATTTACTTCTTTTCCAGTCTGGATGCCTTCTTTTTCTTTCATTGCACAATTGCCAACTAGGTTACCTTTTCTTCTGCACAGTTTGTTGTTGAGCACCACTGGAAATTAGGAATGTGAAATTGCATTATAAACTGTAAACCTTATCTGGACAAACATAAATGTTTATTTTGTTACTTTTTATAAGTTTGAGTCATTGTACTGAGTATTTAGATCAGTAAGAGAGTCATGGCAAATCCAGATCAAGTGTGATATTGACTCAGTGACTTTTCTTGGCTCCTGACCTGTCTTTGTTTAGGAAAAGATGCCTTTTCAATTTATACAATGGCTGTTTCCTCCATCCCTATGTATCAGGGAAGCAACCCTGACTTGTATTCATATCTGTAAAACTGACAGCATTGGTAGCATGATTTGGAAAATGCTAGAATGGGGAGTACCTTGCACATAGAATTCGTTTATTCTCAATGTCCTACATATCACCACAAATCTAAGAAGTAAGAATAAGGAGCCATTTCTCACAGGTGTGAGAGATTAAATAGGTCCTGGGATGGGTCTAGGAAATGTCAATGTTAAGTCAACATTTAATACACAGCTATTGCATCCATATAATGTCTTCAAAAACTATGAAATATATGCTTTCCCCCTGCTTTTCTTTTTTCCCAACTAAACCCCATATTTCAGCAACTAAGGTTTGAAAATAAAATTAGAAAATGTGTTCCTGCAGAATAAGTATATCTTTAATATTTAAAAATAAATTATACAGAATAGAAGCTTTTAATATTTTGCCCACCTACCCTGCTCATTTATGCACTATGATTCCAAAATGTGATCACAAGGCTAATTAGAATTAAATTGAAGTCTAATACAACTTTTGCTTGATCAATGTTAACCAGATTAGAGGAAGATAGCCAATTTTTTCCATTAAACTTTACTTAATCTTTGGTAGCATGAAGTTTTGTAGTTCTTATTCAGTCAGCACTTCTTTAATTTTACCTTTGTGACCTATAATAGGAATATATGCTGAATTTGGGGGCACTTAAGTGAACCATACTGGATAATACATTACATGACCTGAGGGTAATGGGATTCAAAATGAAATTGCAAGTAAAAGGTGAGAATTAAAATGAAGTATGAAAACTTGGCCTATAGTAAGTGTCAAGCTTAAGGGTTGAAAATTAAGTAAAAATCGAAGGCAATGCCTAGGGCTATAAGCTTTTTAATGTTGCCTAAAAAAAAAAAAAAAACCCACGAATCTCAGTCTCTAATAGAGATTAGGAAATAGATATAAGATGTTATCAAAATGCTGAAAGGTTATAGCAATGTTTTTCATCTTCTTTATATTAGTTTTAGAAAAAAACACCTGCAACTTGTCCTAATATAAAAGGGCAGTCAGCCGCTACCAGTGTTTCAAATCAAAGAACTGTTCGACAATGCTGCTATGTTGTAGAGAGGATGGAAAGAGAGCGGGATTCAAAATAAGACTCCTTCCCTCCAGAAAAGCACAGGGACTGTTGCTGTGTTAGTTTTTTGTTGCTATAATAAATTCCTTAGAAAATCAACTTAGAGGAGGAAAAAATTATTTTGGCTCATGGTTTCAGAAGTTTCAGTCCATGGCCAGCTGGCTCCAATGCAGAAACATCATGGTGGAAGGGACCAGAAAAAGAAAGCTTCTCACCTCATGACAGCCATGGAACAGAGAGAGACAGAAAGGGGATGTTATGGTTTGGATGTGAGGTGTCCTGCAAAAGCTCACGTGTGAAACAATGCAAGAAGGTTCAGAGGAGAAATGTTTGGCTTGCAATAGTCTTAACCCAATCAGTGATATTTAATCCCCTGATGGGGATTAACTAAGTGGTAACTGAAGTGGAAATGTGTGGCTGGAGGAAGTTGGAATTAGACATGCCTTTTTTGTATGTATTTGTATCTGGAGAGTGGAGTTTCTCTCTCTGCTTCTTGATCACCATGATGTGAGCTGCTTCCCTCTGCCACACACTCTGCCATGATGTTCTAGTGCCACCCTTCTATGGACTCAGACCTCTGAAACTGTGAGCCCTCGAATGAACTTTTCCTCCTCTATAGTTGTTCTGATCAGATCCTTTAGTCACAGCATCAGAAAAGCTGACTAAAGCAGGGGACAGGACAAGAAATGCCATTCCATGGCACACACCCAGTGAACTACTTCCTCCAACTAGGCCCCATCTCCTGAAGTTTCCACCACTTCCCACTAACATTACCAAATTATTAATCCATCAGTAGATTAATCCACTGAGGAGGTCAGAGCCCTCATGATCCAATCACTTCTAAAAAGCCCCACCTCTGACCATTGCTGTACTGGAGACTAAGCCAAAAATATGTGAGCCTTTGGGAGTTAATCTAGATCCAATTCATAACAGTTGCCTATTTAAAAACTATGAAAACTAAATATCATGCCTCATTTGCTTTGGTGGAAACTTGCCATCAATATATAGAATGAAAATATCAACCATATGGGTGCTATTATTTTTAATCTAGTACTTATTAAGCACCTCATTTATGTAGACAAATTGAATTTTAGCCTGTTTATCATATTTTTGTTTTTAAATTTATTCAAAAAAGAATCCTATGGGGAAGTTGTTAGTGTCTTCCATTTCTCAGACATGAAGTTTAGAGTGATTAAGTAACTTGTCTAATTATTTTTGAGCTGGTAAATGATAGCTCTAGACAATGGTACACACAGACAATAGTCTATGACACAGAGATCAATGATGTTAAAGACATTATGCTTCAGTTTGTTTTATAGCCTTACTCATTCTACTGAGATACAATATTGACCACAGGGAGATTCATAAAATTACAATGAAAGTCATCTTTGAGCCAGAATGACTTTGTAGGAATCACTTTTTATGATAAGAGTTACATAAAAACTTTTTCTTCTTCCTTCTTGGAACTACCAATATTTTCCAATGTTTATATAGACGTATTTATATTTTCAACAATTTTATTGAAATATAATTAGCATCAATCAACTATAAAGGGAATAATTTAATAAGTTTTGACATATGTATACACTTGCTACAATGAAAATAGTGAATTTTTAAACCTCTCCCCAAATTTTCTTATTCCTTTTTAAATCCATCTTTTCCTGCATTATCTCCTTCTACAACAATCCCCAGACAATCAATGAATTTCTTTCATTGTAGATTAATTAGTAGTTCCTAGAAATTTATAGAAAAGGGATTATAATAATTATGTTCTTTGTAAAAGGGAGGTGTCTGGATTCTTTAACTAGACTTCGAGATTTATCCACATTGTTGAATATATCAATAGGTCATTCCAACTTATTACCAGTTAGTATTCCATTGAATGGATGTACCATTCATCTGTTGATGAACTTTTGAATAATTTCCAGTTTTGGGTTATAAAAATCATTTTAAAAAAGCTTTGGGCATTTGTATACAAGTCTTTGTGTGTGCACTGTAGATAAATATCTTGTGTGGAGAGGTTGGTATATAACTATTTCAGAAACAGCAAAACTTTAAAAAAATTTTTTTGTTCTATTTATGTGTCCTCCAACAGCATAAGAGACTTTCAGTCATTCCTCATCTTCACCACCAGTTTGTATGGTTTGTTTTTAATTTGGTCATTTTAATGGATGGGGTTTTTCTATATTTTATTTGTTTGTGTTTTAGGTGTCACACTGTGGCTTTAACTTGAATTTCTCTGGTAATGAATGATATCAAACATTTTTCATGTGCTTTTAACCATTTATATATCTTCTTTTGTAAAGCATCTGTTCACAGTTTTTGTCCATTTTTTAAAAAATTGGATTATTTATTTTTTGCTATTATAGTTTTTGTACATTCTGGATACAAGTTCCTTTTCTGTTATATGTGTTACAAAGTTTTTCTTCCAGTCTGAGGTTTGCTTTATTCTTTTTGTTTGTTTGTTTTACCTTTTGGTAGTATTTGGAGATCGAACTCAGGTTATCACTCATGCAAGGCAAATACTCTACCACGGAGCTACATCTGTAGTCTTTTTGGTTTTGAGACAAGGCTTCACAAAGTTGTCAATCTGGCTTTGAACTTGCTATTGAATTGCTTTGGCATATTCACCAAAATTAATTGATAATGCAAGTGTGTGTGTGTGTGTGTGTGTGTGTATTTCTGGATTTTCTATACTGTACCATCGACCTAAATGTCCTTTACTTCAATAATGTCAAACTGTCTGAATTAATATAGATTTATAGTAAGTCTTATTATCAAGAAATACAAATCCTTCAGCAATTTTCTTCTTTTTGAAATTTTTGTGGTTATTATAGAATAGGGGAAGAACAGATCCTTATAACAAAAGATAAATTAATAAGAGAACAACAAACAAAAGTGTTTTAACATACAATTTCATCTATAAGTGGTAGATACCCAGGAAATGAGTAGTTTTCAAAGAAGCAATGTTAAATTAATTCATGCAGCATCATTAACAAAGTACAATAAATTTTTAGAGAAATAATAAGACAAAAGAAAAAGACTTTGCCTCTCTAAAAAAAAGTTTTTGTTATAAATGAGGCAATACCAAGATGCTTGTGATTCCCCAAGTATGCGATGCTCTTATAGGGGAGGTAAGATTTTGCCTCTACCTGCTGAGATTTTGATGATTTAGTTGATGAAATGAACTGACAGTGGGCAGATTAATTCAAAAGAAGGTATATCAATTTATTACATACACTGGAGCATTACATAAAAGAAAAGTAAATACTGTCAAACCTAACAAGATCTAGAAGTTTATATGAACTCTTTTTAGGGGAGAATAAATTATTTCTGCTAAAGATGAAGGGGTCCTCAACCTGTGACAAAATCTGTATGGGCATGGTGTTGACCTCCAGTATTCTCCTGTGATACTGTTCATCTTCTCTGGTTGATAAGATTCCTGGGAAGGGTATTTATAACAATTTCATTATTTTTGGAGGATCTGTCTTTAGGCAGATAAGCGAAGTTCAGAGCAAGTCCCTCACTGTATATGCTATCCCCAAAGTGCCTTTGGTTTGAAGTCATCAGCATACCAAAGTGGCCCATTTCAGGCTGGCATTTTCTAAACTCCTTCACATTCTTACACCTTTGGACTTTACCAATAGGTTGCTCCTGATACCTGGAAAACTCTTTCCCCTTGTATCTGTAAATGACTAAGTCCTAAATTAGATGTTTTCAGTATATTAAAATGACTACCTTTGGGCTGGGGTTGTGGCTCAGTGGTAGAGCGCTTGGCTAGCATGTGAGAGGCCCTGGGTTTGATCCTCAGCACCACATAAAAATAAATAAATAAAATAAAGATATTGTGTCCAACTACAATTAAAAATAAATATTAAAAAGACTACCTTCTACAACATATAAACTTTTATCATGAGATTAAACCAATATGCATAACTTCACATGTCACTTTTGTAATTTGAAGTTCTGAATTAGTCAAAAAAACAAACATGTTGCTTAAACTGAAACTATATCAGTGAAAATTGTCCAATATGAAAAATATAGAGAAAATAAAGGTGAAAAAAAACGAACAGAGTCTCATGGCCTATGAGATGCTATTAGGCATTTAATTTTTTGAAAATATAAACTACTAATATATATCTCATTGTGGGTAAATTCTAAAAATATTATTTTGAGAGAAAAAAGCCAGACTCAAAAGAGTTGATGCTATGTGATCCTGCTTCTGTGAAGTTCCTGAATATGTAAAACACATTATAGAAAAAATAAGAGATATGCATGAACTAACTTTATATTGAAAAAAGTTAAGCCAAAAAAGATGTATTTATTTTAAAATGCTGAATCATATCAAGTAGCAGTAAAAATCAACTACAACTACACACATAACAAGTATAATAGTGAGTAAAGGAGGCTAGACATAAAGTCATAAATACTGAATGATTCCATTTATATAAATTTCAAAAGTAAGCAAAACTAAACTACAAGGCTCAGCAATTCATAATTTGATGATTAAAATAAAAAGAAGAGCAAGATCATGGTTTCTATAAAAGGTGACTCTGTGGCCATCTTTAGGGTTGGAAATAGAAGACATTGTGACCAAGAAGGGGCTGTGAATTCCAAAAATAATTTGTTTTTAATTGGGGTAGTGGTTACATAGGTATTCATTTTCTGATCATCAAGGTGAAAAACACTGGTTCAGTCAAGGAATGGATATTTTCTAAACGTAAGCTCCATGAAAACAAGGACCATTTCTCTTCTTCAGCACTTTAACTCTAGCATCTAGCACATAGTGAGCACTCAATAATTATTTTGAAAGAGTGAATGAATGAACACACTAACTACCCATTCTGTGTTCAACATTCAGTTAGTAGCGTTGCTATGGGATATGCTCAAGCTACTGAGAATCTTATTTGAGGAAAAATAGAAAAATATGCCAGATACAGAGAACAACTAGTAGTTCACAAATTAACCTTTCATTTATTTTCCAAGTATTGGGGCAGGCCCCAAATATCTATCATCAGGTTCCTTTGCTGTGGCTTGCTGCGTGATATGTTTTTAGGATGTAGCTAATGTTATGAATTGGCTGTGTTATGATTAGTGTGTAGTCAGGTCATAAACACCCTGATTCAGTGTGTATACTCAAGATCATAAACATTTATTTGTGAGCATGAGCCCACTTATGTAACCCCTAGGCAGTATGCCTTCTTTGTTTGGCCCATGGAAATGGCTAGGGGATGGGAAGCACTGGCTAGGGGCTATTGCTGCTTCTGAATAAAAGATGACTTGTGGGCTGGGGATGTGGCTCAAGTGGTAGCATGCTCGCCAGGCATGCGCCTGGCGCTGGGTTCGATCCTCAGTACCACATACAAATAAAGATGTTGTGTCCGCTGAAAACTAAAAAATAAATATTAAAAAATTCTCTCTCTCTCTTTTTTTTTAAAAAAAGATGGCTAGTATCTCAACTGTTTCTCAAATCTTCTTTCAATTGCCCCCTGAACCTTGCTTCTTGGGCCTGAGCCAGAACTCTAGCAGGACACCAAGATTATGATATAGTTGTTATATTTTATTAATCTCCATCATAAAGTCATATTTAGAAAATTCCTGTTCTCTAGACAGTAACAGGGTTAGTTCTCATTCTTAAAAACAGAAGTTTCTGTTAAAGTATGATTTTTCTTATCAAAGAAAAAACATGACATTGTAAAAATGTGTTTAAAAATCATTATTTATCAATGATTCTTGTTAATAATTAAGGAATAGCCTGCTTGTTAAATAATCACCTTGTTTATTTCAATCATAGATTCTAATTCATTATTTTACTATTTTTTATCTTCTTGGCCAAAACAAAGCCCTCTGCATATTTCTAAATATCCAGATTTTTACTTTCCTATGAGAAATTGTGTCAAAATTTAAAACATTGTTAAAGTCTTCTCTATAAAAAAAAAAGTCTTGAAAGTAGATAAACTCAATCCCATCAAGCTCAACAAGGCTAAATGTCATTGCAGGGGACAGAAAACAGATAAATGTCATTTTAGTTGGTAAACATAAAATGTTCACCTAATAACATGTTGGTGGATTTTTAAAATAGCTTTTGCACATACGCATTTGTTTTCTAAAAGAGGGAATACACCACAAGGAATTGTTTACATTTATTATAAGCTGTGAAACCAAAAATCAGAGAGAGAAAAAGCAACTACTAACATCTCAGTACACACTGCCCCCTACAAGGCTAGGGACTAATAAATATTAGAAACATCAAATATATTAGTAGTGCTTGGTTTTAGAACTCAGAGCAATTTTTTTTGTACTGAATTATATAGATAGTAAAAAGACAAATTTAATTAATCTTCATCTGAAAGTAAAGATGATATAATTAGATATGAAAACATTTTACAGAAAGCAATCCGTCAATTATCTTTATCTTATTAGGTAAATGAAGTGCACAACAAAACCATCATTTATTATTTATCTATCCCTCCTATTTACTATACCCCTTTGTAATAACCTTAAAGTAGGATTCTTTCTATATGCTGTTCATAACTGAAAATATGGGTGAAGAGGGTTACTGAGAGAAGATAGAAGGGTAAGTACATGGTAGAGAGGTACCAACCTTTTCCAACTTCAATTTAGTGAAAAATCTAATACTGATGATATTTCTAGTAAATGCTTAGTAAGCATTGGTTGACAAACAAATCATTTATGGTAGAATTCTTAAGATTGGTTATTAAGTAGGTTGTCTACCTTTTTGAGGCTAGCAGAGAGATTGAAGCTGAAACTATGAACCTTGATTACAGTCACCTCTGCATAATTGGATTAAATGAGCTAACAACATTATTATGATACACAAATAAGCATTATATTTTTGATTTCTTCTGACTTCCTTGTCAAGGAAAATATTTTTTCTTAGGTTGACCGAGACAAAATTCGCATAGAGTAAAACTCAAGCCTTTTAGTTGTATAGTCTGTGAATTATGAAAAATAAAGTTAAATAATCATCACCACAACTAACATGTCAGACATCTCCATCACTTGGAAAGATTTTTCTTGTGCACATTTGTAGTCAATCACAACCCCATCCTAAGCTCCTGGCAATCACTGATTTGTTCTCTGACCCTGTAGTCTTGCTTTGTTCCGACTGTCAAAAAAATGAACTATAGCGTATGGCCATACTATAAATGAACTATAATATTGTCTGCCATTCTACTAGGCATTAATCATTAATGAAGTTGGTCATCTTTTCCTGTGCCTATTTTACCATTTGTAAATCAGCTATGTTAAAACACCTTGTTGAGGAAAATACTATTTAAATTGAAAAAGGAAAGATGTATTGGGTATGTGTTGGGAATCCTCTTTTCTGACAATTACTCTCCATCCAGAGTGGCTTTTGGTAGTCATGTCTGTATTATAAGACTTTACCATTCTCTTACCACAGATGGTTGAACCTCACTCAGGGAAAACCAATCCAATGATTGAACTGGAGAAATAAGAGAAATCTGATACAGCTAGATCTTTTAGCCTTTGGAAGAGGCTAAATACATTATTTTGGGCCTGTTAATGGAGTCCTTATTTAAATGTAGACAGTATGAAGAGAAAGAGAGAAAAATATAAACAGTTGCATGGAGAGAAGCATGTTGAAACTATGCGGCCCAAGATAGATAGATAGATAGATAGATAGATAGATAGATAGATAGATAGTTGCTGATAGCTTTTCAGTTTTGGAATGTCTCTCATGAGGTGTACATTTACTTCCTATCATTGATGCTCTGAGATAATCCTATATGCTTCCATTAATTTCCCCTTTTGATTAAAATAGCTTAAACTAGCTTCATTTCTATTTCTGTTCCTTGCAACTGAATATTCTAGACTAAAATAACAAAAATGGTGTTTCAGAATAACTTAAAAACAAAGTAGAGAACAACTAAAATTCAAAAGGATTTCAAGATTTATATGTGATGGGTTACATTATTTTATTTTATTTTTTGTACTGAAGATTTAACCCAGGGGTGCTAACCACTGAACTACATCCTCAGTCTTTTTTATTTTTTGTTTTGAGATATAATTTCTCTAAGTTTCTGAAGGTCTTGCAAAATAACTGAGGCTAGCCTCCAATTTGCCTCAGCCTCCAGAGTTACTGGGATTATAGGCATGCACCATGGCACCTGGCATAAGGAGTTGTTTAATTAGACAACAATGAATCAAGAAATTGAAGACGGCAGGGCTCACAGTTCCTTTCTGAGCCTTTCCCTATGGAACATGGTGCCATACTTCACACCCCATGGGATTATTAATGCTAAGCCACAGCTGGTTTGACCTAATCCTGACATCTGTAACAAAGTCAACAATCTAAATACTGGACCGCTATCTGAGGTACCCTGGATCCTAATATGAACCAATAAAGATTCTCTATAATGTCTGATGACTGGCTTAGGCTAATGAGATCCTAGTTTGGATGGGTCTAAGTGCAAGAATAGAGGGAAAACTAGCCAGGAGCTATAGGAGTCAGGAATCAGAGACAGGGAAAAGTTGAGCCACTATTACATTGAAACACTAGTATAGAGAGCGGAGACATTCACTTCTGAGGAGATGTTTATTGGAGTTTGTCACTAATGCCATCATAGCAATTGGACAGCTTTTTCTCTTACTTTCTTATGGTCCCTCAGGATGCACCATCAGTAATGAAGGTAACAAACGTATGTCTCTATTATTTTAGTTTCAGTATTTCGTGCATCCATAAAGAGCTCAACAAATACCCCATGAAATAAAAAATATGAAATACTATAGAGACAAATATAAAGTTCTACATTTAAGTTTAAACAACAAAATATACAAGACAGGTTCTTTTACAAGTCTATGTGGAAAAAAGATTGAATATTGAAATGACTCCAAGCATATATAAAATAGCAGTGGGCATTCACCAGGCACAGTGGTGAATACCTGCAATCCCAGTTACTGGGGAAGCTGTGTCAGGAGGATGGCAAGCTTGAGGCCAGCCTCAGCCACTTAGCTAGGTCCCAAGGAAGTTATGAAGAACTTATCTCAAAATAAATGTAACTAGTACTGGGGATGTAGCTCAGTGGTAGAGCACCCCTGAGTCAAAACCTTGGTATCAAACATATATAAATAAATAAATTTATTAATTGAAGAACAAGGGAAGTGATAACTTTCTTTACTATAACTGATAACGATTGGTCAGAATCATTGTGAGTTACAGATTTTAAGTTCTTGAATAGTAGCTTTATATTCAGAGAAGGGTGAGTATAATCAATGATGATTTAAAAAAAAAATGTCACTAGAGAAAGAACTGAAGAGCTGCCAAAAACTAGCCTGCAAAAGAGAAGTTTAGAAGAGTTTTTGACTACCCTTGTCTTCATATGATATGAAGACTGTATGTGTAAATGGAAGATAAGGTGTATTTTGCATCAATCTAAAGGAAAGAGGTAAGATACAGATCACAATAATGTATGAAGTTCACATTGATAGAATGATTAATACTGAGTAAGAGCTGCTCAAAACTAGAATTGAGATGGTTTATGATATAATGACTACTCTGATCCACAAATCCTAAGAGGCAATGGATAGGAATCAGTGCAGGATATTTGTAAAAAAATTCCCATCAAGGCCTAATATTCTGATATAAGTAAATATTACTTTTTGGAATCAATTTTCTTTCTGCTTAGACACTGAGCTCCTTCAGGGCACTAAACTTGGCCTTTACTGTATTTTTAAAAATATCCAAATTCTGAATATAATCCTTGCAAAAATAATAATTAGCATTTTAAATGACTTTTCATATGTATATCCTTCTCTCTCCTCTGCCCAAAAAAATGTAATATGTAAAATGCCAACAAATAGCAAATACTGATATCTGTTCTTTTGAAAGAATGGATTATTCTTGTCACACTTTCCTTAAGGGCTTCTTACAATTCTGGCTTCTTCTCCAAAGAGGTCTAGCAGAGCATGCTGCCCAATCAATGGAATGTTGTTCCCATAATATATCATCAGATACTCCGCTGGCAGGAGCGGAAGGTCGGGAACTGCCCTTTTCAAAAACTTTAATGGAAAATAATATGCTGATCAAATTTATGTTAAACATGTTCTGATGAAAAGTTAGTGAATTATACACACACACACATACACACACACACTTACATTTTAGTACCTTTACAGGTAGTGTTAGGGGTGGTAGCAAATCATATCATGGAATAAATACAAGACTGGGAGTCGAGAGACTCTGAATTTAACCTCAACAGTGACTCTAAACTAAAGGTATAATATCAGGCGAATCATTTCTCTGAGCTTCATTTCCTTTATCTGTCACCTAATGGTCCTCTAACATCTGATCTCCTGCACTGGTAGATTCCTTGGTGCCACAGCTTTTTAAGTATAAAAGGAGGTTTCCCCATAAAAAAGAGTAAGTCCCTGCCTTTACTTACAGGTATTCATCAACTCTTTTGCTTCCTTTTGCAATGTTCTGTTTCTCTCTTCTTGTCTACTATAATACACCATGCTGTAATATATACCATACTGTAAACAGATTGAGCAAACAATTAGGTTCAATTAAAAGCTAAAGAACATCAACAACAAAACTGTATATCATGAAGGTTCAAAAGCTAACTCTAAATCCATGCTGTTTAGCAATCTTATATTCAACAATATGATAATATATTCAGCAGTAAGAATAACCATGAGAGCTGGGCACCTGGCTTAATGGTAGACCACTTGCCTAGCATGTGCAAGGCCCTGGGTTCAATCCCCAGCACTACAAAAATAATAATAACTGGGGGCTGGAGATATAGTTCAGTTGGTAGAGTGCTTGCCTTGGCATTCACAAGGCCCTGGTTTAAATCCCCAACACCACCAAAATAAATAAATAAATAACAATAAAAAAATAAGAGTATTATTCAGCAATTTTCCCCTCCCTAGAGTCCCAGGGATTCTTGTTAGCCCATTACAAAAACCTCTTAATTTCACACAGCTCTTAAATCCTGAATCAACCAGATATTAGCTGTGTATGCTTTTTAAATTTATTTTACCTTTCTGGTTCTTAGTTTCCTTATCTATTTAGTAAGGGAGTACTAGACTTTCACAAGTATATAAAGTACTTAGCACAGGCCTTGGTACTTGATAGGCCTTTCTTATGTTCTGCTTCCATTCCCTCTCAAGTGATGCTCCCATTTTTGAAACATACATTAGATAAAGTACCATAGAGATAGCCAGGTGTGACTGTGCACACCTGTAATCACGGATACTTAGGAGACTGAGGCAGTAATGTTTCAAGTTTGAGGCCAACCTGGGCAACTAGGTGAGATGCTATCTCAAAATAAAACATAAAGGGGTTAGGAATGTAGCTCAATGGTAGAGCACCCCTGGGTTTAATCTTCAGAACTGTGGTGGGAAAAAAAATACTATAAATATGTAGTATATCCTTTTTTTTTTAATTTTAGCCAAGCATTCCTCGAATCCTCTATTTGGGGCTATTCCTACTGACTCCTCCAAGACCTTTCTTCCATCTCCAGCTCCTTTTAAAATACATCCCTTTTGTCAGGGTGAACCCAACTACTATGCATAACTATAAAGCTCTAATGAAAAACAAAATTCCTGACTGTACCCTGCCACCACCGAAAATACATTCTGGGCTGTATCCTGACTTCCTGGCTGTACCCCACCTGCCTTTAGATCACTTTCAGTTGTATCTAGACAATCTAGCACTTTAATACACAATGACATTTTTAAAAGCAGTCCTGTGAATTTCTATTTCCCTGTTAACATCCTCAGGGACATTTAAAAATTTGAAACAAAAGAAACATTCCAGCACCCTTCTACAGTGATCTAATATCAGCCCCTTGGGGAAGTAGAGCATATTCTCCCAAGGACTAATGCTGCCCATTCTTCCCACCTTACAAGGCAGCTATGAGAGTTAAAGTGAAATAAAATAAAATAGAAACTTGAAAAACAAACTTAAAAAATAAAAAAAAAGAGGAAAGGTTAATAGAAGTGAAGCTTTGAATAGCTTCCACTGGTGGCAGAGGATTATTATTTAAATGGAAGAATCTGCTCTTCAATCAGCTGGGAAACTACTTTTTTGCCAATGAGTGTGAAACCTCACAGCAATTAAAGTTATCTTTCTAGCTTGCCACATCAATGTCCCTTGCATTGTGTCTCTGTATAGCCGATTCTGGTGGTATTCACTGTCAGCAGCTAGTGATTACTGAAGCAGTCATTGCAGTAAGAAACCCTTCCTCAGCTTTGCAGAAACTTAATAGCATGTTCCCTGTTGCACAGAGAAAATTCTGATTCTTGATAAGATAAACTAACAATGAAAATACATTTAACCAAGAAGAAAACAACAGCTATTGATTAATCCTCTGTTTCCTTGCCTATGTTGTGACAGGGCTACAGCAAGGACACAGTGAATGTTTGCTTCCTATTCTGATGAGCGTTTTCAAATATGAATAAAGTTCATGGCAATGATGAGCAGTTTTATTGCTAAAGAGAACTGCCATATAAAATTACAGGAAGTTTCTTCACCCCACTTTAAATATGAGGTCTGTACATGGAGATGTTTTCATTCACTCAGTAACAGCAGGGGACGCTGGATCAGTTGTTGCTTTGGGTTGTTTCTTTCTTTCTTTCTTTTTAACTTTTTTAATTGTAGATGTACACAACACCTTTATTTTGTTTATTTACTTTTTTTATGTGGTGCTGAGGGTCAAACCCAGTGTGTCACACATGCTAGGCAAGCACTCTACCACCTAGCCCCAGCCCCAGCCCCTTTAGGTTGTTTTTGACACCTGCTCTGTCCTCAACTTCATTTCTTAATTTAATGAATTTGTCAGATTTTGGAATTAGGGGTGAAGGTAATGGCAGAGAATAGAATGACAATGTCACTGAGAAGGATCTGAGGGTGGTCCCTGAGACAGAGACCTCAAACTCAGGACAATGGGGTCCTTAATAAACATTGCAGAAAAGAATTTTAAGACATGTCAGGTAGAGGCACAAACAGTGATTTATTAGGAAAGCAAGGAGTATACATTCAAGGGTTTATGGTAGTCTAGCAATTCTTGGGATCCTTGTTTGTTATCTGATCAATTGGGAAAGTACCCTATATTGTAGGTTTTGTGACTCCCTTTGCTCAACCTATTCTAAAAACAAATGTATGACTAGGCTATTTCACAGTGAACAGGGCGATTTTTATAACTGGGCGAATTTCCAGTAACTATAAGATTGTGAGTGTAGATCTATAGATTTCTCAGAAATCTGGGAATGACAGGCCTGGGGAAAAACTAGCTTTAGGAGTGACAGGCTTAGGAGGAATACTGGCTTTGGGAATAAAGGTGTTAGGAAATTTAGCAGAAGGTTTTTCAGATTTAAGTTACAGTTTCCTTTTCCTTCCTTTGTCTACTTTCTATTATTTCTTATTTTCTTCTATCCTAACTCACAACCACTGAAATGGAAATTTACTTTGATTCTATTGATTGATTCATTGACTACTGATCCTGTATATTACATACCATGCATTGTAATAAGTGTTAAGTTACAAAGGTTATATGATACCCCAAAAGATCACTTCTTTGGGAATCAGTTTAATAAGCTGTCTGCTTAGTCTATACACAACTAGCAATCTGCTTAATTACCTTAAAAAATGAAATTTCACAGAGGGAAGAAGGGGAGGGAAAGGGGAAGGACTAGGGAATAAAACTGATCAAATTATACTGTTCTATTGTGTGAGTGTATGAGAATATTATAACAAATAAAAAATAGAAACAAAAAAAATAAAATATTCAAAAAAAATGAAATTTCAGAAGGAGTAGCACCTACATTGGCCTGAGTCATGTATGGCTTGAAAAAATAGAGAATTGTCAGGTGACTAGTAGGCACAGGGTGTGGAGTAGATCATTTAAACAGAGGTTAAAGCACAATGCACAGAGACAGAGAGCTCCAATGAAATCAAGTGTATATGAAACTTCATGTAGCTTGCTATTCCCATAGCCTCACATAGACCATGCAGTCACCAGATAATCTAAATTAAAAATATGTTCATAGTGTCAACCATGCAGAGTGACTGTGGCATGGTTCTTCGTTTTATAAAATGAGGTTGAGTTCAAATGAAATCTGACTGCAGATGAAGAGGAATTTTAATGATTTTCAGAATTCAGAGAACTCAGTTTACTGACTTTTACTTCCCACAAGTGCATCTGTCAAAACACAACAAGAAGATAAAACTGTTTAAGATCCATTTTAAAGAATGGTCAGAAGTTTTATCTCCATGAATAGATTTGGAAAGAAATACAAAGATGCAGAGTATGTAAATAAATGTTAAAATCTTTTTCAGTTCTGAGAATCTATAATATGAAATAGAATTGTATAAGCTTAAGACTTCCTTCACCCAGAACAAAACAAAATGCATGGTCAAGCAATATAACAGAATTATATTGCAAAACAAATCATAGTTGAATATGGCATTTCTTCTTCTCCAATAGCATAAGAATGTGAAGATAATGGCTACTGTAATCATTGTTAGGTGAGTTAGGTATTTCAAGTTGTTTTTCTTATGGTGAGGCATATTTGACTGATGTTATCACTACAAATTACGGTCTATAGCAAATATTTACAAATAAAGATAGATTTAATTGAACTTACCTCATTATTTTAAAAATTACAATAAGTCTAGTTTTACAGATCTTGGTTGGCCTTATTCCTGATTCTAGAATCAGGTAGCAATCTGGACCAAAACTTGGTTTAGAATGTTCCGCTCCAGCAAGTAGGCAAATGATATATAGAGTTAGATAAAAGAAAGTGAGATACAGAAAATGTAAATGAGATACAGAAATAGCCCAATTGGTTACTTATGCTGAAATCTATCTTGTTTGAACAGGGTTTAAACAGTTGGTGGCTTGTGATTGGCTGAGACTCAGCTACTTGTTATTAGAGTATGTTAATCTTATTTACACATCAAGTTAGGTTATAGTTCACAACATAGAGTTAAACTTCTTTTTTAACTGGGGATTGAACTCAGGGAGTGCTTAACCACTGAAGCACATCCTCAGTTCTTTTTAAATTTTTATTTAGAGACAGGAT
This sequence comes from Marmota monax, assembly GCF_021218885.2. Lineage (NCBI taxonomy): Eukaryota > Metazoa > Chordata > Mammalia > Rodentia > Sciuridae > Marmota > Marmota monax. The sequence goes on along the minus strand of NW_026694552.1, from coordinate 11,805,087 downwards.
TTCACTAAGTTGTTTAGGTCCTTGCTAATTTGCTGAGGCTGGCTTTGAGTTTGCAATTCTTCTACCTCAGCCTCTGGAGCTGCGGGGATTATAGGTGTGCACCACTGCACCCAGCATAGGGAAAAGCTTTTATGGCACATTTTAAACATATGGAGGCAGCTTTAGATCAAACTTAAGACATGCAATGAGTATCTATTATTTACTTTAACATGAGTACAAGACTTTAAAGTTACTGAAAAAGAATTTATTTATTTACCTTTTAAAAATTTACCTTCTTTCTTAGTAAGTATTTTAAAACTTCCACAGGTTCCAGCAGGAGTGCTTTGCCTTCCCTTTTTGCCTTTCCCCTTTCTTCTGTTAATTAACCTAATGGTTTTTATCAGCATCTAAATCCCGAGAGGAAGCTGAGAGAACAAATTTCTTAAGACTTCTATCTATAGCTTAATTTTGTAGCAGTAAAGTTACATGCAAAGTGTTTCCTTAACCACAGCATGTACCATGACCTGGGTAATTGGCATTTTTAATAGGAGAATATCCTGATCTCCATAAAGCCACACATATACAGCTTGAATTCAAAGCATATTAGCTCCTTCAAGTGTTGTTACAGGCATGGGACATTCTGGGAAACTGAGGTAGCATGAAGACCCCCTGTTTTAGCTTTTTCACTGCTGTAACTAAGGGACTTGACCAGCACAGCTGTAGGGGAGGAAAAGTTTATTTGAGGCACTCACAGTTTCAGAGGTCTTAGTCCAGAAAAGGCCAACTCCATTCCTTGGGGCTCGAGGTGAGGCTGAACATCATGGCAGAGTGTGTGCAAGAAGGAAGCAGCTCACATCATGGTGATCAAGAAGCAGAGAGAAGGCTGGGGTTGTGGCTCAAAGGGTAGAGCACTCACCTAGCATGCATGAGGCACTGTGTTCGATTCTCTCCACCACATAAAAATAAAAGAAAGATATTGTGTCTGCCTATAACTAAAAATAAATATTAAAAAAAAGAAGGAGAGAGAGAGAGAGACACTCTAGCTCCAAATACAAAATATATACCCCAAAGCCACTCCCCCAATTAACTGCTTCCTCCAGTCACACCCTACCTGCCTCCAGTTACCACTCAGTTATCCCGTCACTGATTGTGTCAAGATTCTCACAACCCAATCATTTATCCTCTGAAATTTCTTTTATTGTCTCACATGTGAGCTTTTGAGGGACACCTCATATCCAAACCATAACACCCCCCTTTAAACTCTGATTCTTATGATCAAGTCAGAAAGATTTTAGATGTGTCACTCAGAGTAACAGACATGAGTTTATTAAAAGTGATAGGAAAGGATAAAAAGGGACACTCTCAAGGGGAAGAGTGGGTCCTCTCAGAGGAGAGGAACAGCATACTTCCCAGACCTCCAGTTTTGTTGGGGATCTCAGAGATGTTTCCAGAGAGTTCCAACCAGTTATACCTCTTGAATTTGTCTGACAGCAGGATGACATCAGACTTTTGAGTCACTACTGCCGTGACAACTTTAGGTCACTTTGGCCCACGCTATTTCTAATAAGAATCTGTTCTTACAGATTTTTTGGTTAGGGGCAATTATTCTTATATCCCTGAGTTCTAGGATCTGGTCTGTGTAAGGGTCACTAAATGCCTGGTTTCAGGGTAACTTGAGCTCTGATCAGCATTTCAGGCCTGCATTTCCCCTGCAGATAACATGTAGTTTGCTGAGGAATGTAACATATTACATATTGTTATATTATGATTGTAATAATTGCATATTACATATGCAGGCAAATTGCTTTTAAAAGAAAGCATATGGGGGTCAGCACAGGGCCAAGTTTATAAAATTATTTCCTCAACCTCATGTTCCTACCACTCACATCTGTCTGTCCCCTAGCAGCATGATGTTGCACTTGACATTTACAGACGGAGGCAGACAGTTTCTCTTCTCCTAGTGAAAAGACTTAACAGTGTCTTTTATCTAATCCATCATGCTGGCTGTTGTCTCAGGAATAACCTCCAGTGTGTGTGGATCATGCACAGCCATCTGTGATTGTTCTATAGTGAGCAGTGGGTTCTGTATAAAACCAAACTCACTCTTCTACTGTGTAGCATTTAAAACCAAAGATACTGCTCTGAAATTAGTTTCTTTCAAATTTCATTTTAGTAAAGGCTCCTGAGAAAACTGATGGCACTTATCAACAAATGACAATTACTTCACATTATGCCCTATAGTTTTAATAGATTCTTGGTTTTGGTCGTTCCCCACATTGACTACCTTCTTGGTAACCACATGTCTTAGAGGTACTTTTTGTTGTCTCTGCATAATTTTTCCTTTGGTGGGGGTAACTTTAAGGCTGGTGGCCAATGATGAGACTGACTGAAATCTGAGCTTGGTCTGGCATCAAGATCTAACTCAGCACTCTAAAACTTTTAACAACTACAGATCACAATAACCAAGAGGTTATACATTTTACATTTTTCTTATTTGTTCACATTTCCTTATGCTTCCACTGATTGATTTATCTGGAAATTGGATGCATCTCTAAGTTTCACTGGTAACTATCGGTAACTAAATGTAGAACATGTGGGTGAACATGTGGCTACCCAGGAATCAAAAGTTCTGCACTGCATCCCTCTTTGGTTTGTAAGGTTGTATAACAGGCCTAACTTCTTTCTTTCTTTTTTTTTTCCAGAAAGCCTTAGGAATTGAAATTCAAAGGTTTTTTAAAGCAATTCTTCTCGCTCTTCTGAACAAAAAAGTAATTGAGAAAAAAATGTAAACGGACACAGAGAATTAAGATAAAGATGGATAGGGAGGAAAGTGGTTGAGGTTAATTCAGTCAGAATACAGTACAGTCTTCTTTTCATCAAGTCCTTAGTCTGTCCTTAAGATTTCCATTTGCTTTACTCAAAGAACTCTTTAAGGAGGCTATTTGGATTGATTATGTCTTTTACAATGCCTCCAGGTGCCAATTAAAAATGTGTTGCATTACGGTTCTTTTTTTTTTTTTTTTTTTTACTTGCATGGTTTCTGGTTCCTTCTTTCCTAATATGCTTCACAAATAAACAATTTTAACCAAATCAAAACTCCTCTACTGTGCCCACTGTAACTGTAGTTAACTTTGGTAATGTCACAGAAGAGTTGTCTCCTAAGAAGGGTCCAAGGAGTTCCTGAAGAGAAAGGGGAACTCAACTCAGGGTCAGGGGCTCTTGGCATATGTGAAAAGAATTTCAGCAGGTATCTGTTAAAGGCATAGTCAGAGCTTTACTATCTATTAGGAAAATATCTATTACTATCTATTAGGAAAATATCTATTACTATCTATTAGGAAAATAGATACAAATTCAAGGGAGAATGGGGTAATCTCAAGAGAGAAATATCTTTGGCAGTAAAGCAAGGAATACACACTCAAGGAAGAATGTGGGCCATCTCAAGCATGAAAGACATGTTTTGGGGTTCCTGCTCTTATTTTAAAGGAAACTTCTTGAGAGGTGGGTATGGAAATCTATGTAGGAATGATATTAGTCTAGTGATCTCAAAAAGGATTCTGGTGGTTTAGTCAATCTTCAGATCCTCAGGTTGATGGGGTCTTCATTATCTGATCAATAGATAGTGCCAGAAAGTTCCCTGAATTATAGACTCCTCAAAATGTCATATCTTTGCTTGAATAATCTATTTATAGGGGATTAATTAACAGAGCACAGGTAGATCTATAGATTTCTCAGGAATTTGGGAGTAACAGGCTTGGAAAAGACACAGGCTTAGGGAGTAACAGGCCTGGAAGGGATATAGGCCTGGAAGAGTATGCAGAATTTCTTAACTCAAATCTTATTTTCTTGTCCTTTCTTTATGTTTGTCTATTTCTTATTTTTTCTATCCTACCTCAGTAAGGCTAATCTATTTACTCAACCTAGTGAATGGAGGTCTAATACAAAAAGATAAGAGTCTTTTTTGCAAAAGTAAAAAAGATCAGAGGAACTTACTCATAAACCTGAGGCATCCCTGAAGAAAGCAGGAGACCTCAATGGGGTCAGAAGCATCTGCTTCCCTGTTTTCCTCAAGGGTTCCCAGGATCTGTCAGCAATTACCACAAGCCCCTTCCTTGGTTGTCACAACTGTGAAAAGACAAAAAGTCTTCACAACAATCCAGTTTTTCAGGTCTTAATTGGCTTTGTGATTCTGAAATCAGTCTGCAGTATAAACCAAAAATAAGGAAGAATGTCAAGATCTACCACAGAGACAGTTTATACTTACAATCAGAGGAAATAAAGTGACATATAGAAAACGGAAGTAAGACAAAAACAGCCCAATTTGTTACAGCTTGGGTCTGTCTTATTTGAATATGGTTTGAACAGTCAATCACTTATGATTGGCTGAGGCTCAGCTATTTGTTACAAGAGTAGGTTACAGTCTGTTTACATGTCAAATTAGGTTACAACTCACTAGGTATAGAGAAATCTTTAAGCTAAACTTAAATATATGGATGCTTGTAGAGCAAACTTAACATTATGTACTAGGCTACTTAGTTATTTGCCTGCCTTTTGTTTAAGCCTTACAACAGCCCCAGGAAATAAGTGCTATTATTTGCTTGTTGTTATTAGTGTTTGTGTATGCACATATGTATATGTTTTATTTTAGAACATGGTGGCAGAGAGAGGTTGAGTCACCCGTAAAGTAATTAAAGAAACAGAATTTAACTGTAAGACTTGTGCCAATATCTCTGCAAAGGGGAAAATGGCTTCCTTCACCTTTCTAGGCTCTTTGGCTGGCTACAAATTTAAGTGTCATAAAGACAGATTAATAGGAGAACAACCATATATAATTACATACATATGAACTTGTGTCCCACAAAAATATGAGACTCAAAGAACAGCTGGATAATTGAAACTTCTGTAACTACCCAAGCTATAAAAAGAAATAGGGGCATAGGTTTTCTAAGGGGCTTGGTACAGACAAGGTATAGGAAGGGGAGGGGAATAAATATAAGTAAATAAAGGTTGCCTTGTGCAGATAAAGGTCTCTGAGGCTAGCAAAATTTATCTAGAATCAGCCCTCTTCCTGATATAGACACATTTGCTAATGTTGATTTCCCTTATAGATATAAGTTTCCTTCGAAAAGGGTAGCATTTCAGAGCTACTACTGTGTCTGCAGTTTCTCAAAATAATCAACTGGAAAAATGCCATAGAAGTGTATTTTGGGGATATATTCTGGTCTTCTATGGTCATATTTTGTGATGGTGAACCCTGAGCTCTAACACTGGAATATTATGCTATTAAACTCAAGTAAGACAGAAATTTGGCCAAGATTTCTGGGTATACCATAGTCTGGCACTATGGGAGCCAACATTTTCAATTTTTCTATCACTACCTTGTGTGTGTTCTCCTCCTGCACTACACTAGTTCAGAACATGCCTAGTGCAATCTTTTTCTTCTTTTCTACTGCCCTGATGTGTTTCACTTCAACATATCTAAGTTTCACATGTTATTTAAATGTATTCTACCTTCCTATAGAAACATTGGGCCAACCCAACCATCTCTTTCATCTCAGAGTTCTAGTAGCATTTACTGGTACTCATTTGTGTACAAATACTTATCCAATTGTTTGTACAGTTTAAACCTCTGTGTTGTTATTTGTATTGTACTCTACATACATATCTTAACAATACTCTGTTACCTATGTCTAGTCCAATGATTTACATGGATAAATATTCAGTATGTTTGCTTATGATTAGGACAGTCAAAAAATATTTAACTGAGCCATGGAAGCATCCAAGTTAAGGCCTTAATTTTCTTAGTACCTGGTACTTACTCATTTACAACACAATTTCTTCTCTAGTCCAGTATTTATTTCTTTATAAATATAGTTCTATGGAATGATATGCCATATGTATTTAATGGATAAACTGTAATTAAGGCCAGGAAAACAGCTTGAGATATGAATGCTAACATGGAAGTAAAACTGGCCCTAGAAAATATTTCTAATCATTTCAGAATTGCATTGAATTGATATTTTACAGGAAAATTTACTTATCTGTTCCACATTTTTGTTGCATATTCTTTGTCAACCTTTTTGACAAAGTCACAAAGAGGCTAAGAAACAAATATGGCAGAGGTCATGTGTCTCTATTCAAACTGTGTCTACAAATAGTGAAGCTAAGCATTCGTTCCTGCTAAGAGCACAGGTCACAGCTCTTAGGCCTGTGCCACATCCTGGCACAGGCCTGAGGTATGGTGAGCCAAGGCACACTGACCTGTTATACATGGCAGCCTGGCCTGGGCCTGGTGCAGACCCCCTCTCCATATAATACAATAGGCTAGGACTCTCAGCATCCATAATTGAAAGAACTCAATCTTCTGCTTCCTCAAGAGCAACAGACAAATGGAAGCGGGGCAGACCTGAATGGGATTGTAGGCCTAACCAATAGCATTAGTACTTTTCCAAACCATGATTAGCATAAATTTGTACCAATAGCATTGACCAGAGTGCTATATAAACCCGTAGACTACTACACTATGGGAGTGTAGTAGTCTACACTATCCCTATTGGAGTCCATCCCCTCTTACCTCTTGAAGAGATCTGTTTCTATTCTTCACACTGGTGTTCTTTTCATTTTGTTTTTTGCTATATAAAGACAGTTTTGAGGAGAAAAGAAAAATCTATTGATTGGCTATCAGCAAGGCTAATTCTCATTAAAAATTCTCATAAAAACTAAATATGTAGTTTTTTCCCAGTAGATTTGAATAAATCTCCTACTCCTTTCACTCTTGCTTTCAGTTGTCCCATGGATTTCATTCTTCTGATTTGTGAGATAAGATCTTGGAAAGAAGTAGGCAGTCAGATTCTGGGATTTATTACAACGGTGGAGAGCATAGCTCCCATTTAGAGGCACAATACTGAGAGCTGTAACATACCACTCAATGGTAGTAGAGAAGAACTTGGCTTTGCCAGCTATGTCCCTTGGGATTGACGCCCATCAGGCATACCCTGCTATAATTACCTGCTGACACTGAAACAGACTTTCTTAGATGCAGAGCCCTACAGCCCCACCTGGCAGTAGAAGCAGATAATTGAGTTTTGTCTCAAACTCTGGCTTCAATAGTAGACTGCAATGTTGCTGGAATGTTCATTTGGACTGCTGACATGATGGATGCTGATGACCACAGGCAGATCCAATGGGAAAACTGCCAAAGTGAAATAATCACCAGGATTTGGGTCACTTAGAGGTGAGAAACATTTAGTTTTTTTCCCAGTAGATTTGGAGAATTTAGCTCTTTTTTCAGGTCTGCTGTTTTTTTTTTTTTATTTTAGCTTGAGACTTCTGTAGATTATTAAACTTCATGTAAATACCATAGAATAATAACCATAAAGTATTATATACAAATACATAGATTTGTCAATCTTTTCTTGAAAGCTTTTTTCATCGACTCTTGACAATCTCTATTAATTAAATCTAGGTACATAGGAAAAAAGTTTCTCAATATATAGTTTGATCAAAACTATTTTCTTCTACTACTTCTTATCTTGTTTTATATTAAAGAGCTTCTTAATAAAACATCCAAATGAGAATTAGCCTTGCTGATAGCCAATCAATAGATTTTTATTTTCTCCTCAAAACTGTCTTTATATAGCAAAAGACAAAATGAAAAGAACACCAAGTATAACATTGCTTCTCCCAGTTCCATGATTCAACAACATCCTTGCCCTCAAGTAGACAGAACAGTAAGTCTTCTTATGAAGTAGCAAATTGCAAATTTTGCATCCATGACTATATGAGTAGGCTGGGAAGTGACACAGCTGACCAAACTTTATGCTCTCCACAACATAAGGCTGTTTTGATAAGGACATCTAGGTTCTGAGCTAAAGTGAATTTTTCATACTGCAACTAGTTTTCTCCATCTCAGGTCCTGAACTTCATACCATGTGAAATATTTCCTGCCTTGATTTCCTTATTATTGCAATATTTGATATACTTTGTGAAGTTTTGAGGTCCCTCTAGTAGTTTTTGGCATGATCACTCCCCGTTCTTCTTTCTCCAACTCCTATGGTTTGAATGTGGGGTGTCCCCCAAAAGCCCATGTGTTAGACAATGCAAAAAGGTTAGAGAAATGATTGGGTTATGGGAGCCTTGACCCAATCAATGAATCACTGACAGGATTAACTGAGAAGTAACTGAAAGTGGGTATAGTGTGGCTGGAGGAAGTGGGTCATTAGGTGCATGCCTTTGGGGTATATATTTTATATCTGGTGAGTGGAATCTCTCTCTTTGCTTTCTTATCTTCCTGTGAGCTGCTTTCCTCTGCCACACTCTTCTGCCATGATGTTCTGCTTTACCTTGAGCCCTGAGGAATGGAGCTTGCTGTCCAAAACTTTTCCTCTTCCACAATTGTTCTGGTCAGGTCTTTTAGTCACAGCAGTGAAAAAAGCTGATGAAACTATCACCAACTATCCAACAGTATGTGCTCATATGCTTTGCTCAGATTGGTCTTTTAGTAGTTCTGTAGTATAATAGTCCCTTTGCTTCTATTACAATAGTTTTCCCTAAACTCTTTTCTTACCAACTTTAAGACTTGTGTGTACTTTTTTATGATGACAGTTAGCGGGAACATATACAAGAGAAACTATCATACTCTAAAATTTCTCCACAAATAATTACAGCCACCAAGCCTCAGTCTTCTCATCTTTAGAGTGAGGATAATGATTTCTTCCTGTTCCTACCAGAAAGACAGATTTAGGATGACATCTGAGAAGACATATTTTTCTCTGAGCTATTTCAAGTATGGTGCACTTTAGAGAATTAGAAGTCGTTATTGTTATTCCAATAATATCAAAAATGTCTTTTTAAAATCTGGTGATATTCCAAATGTTGTACTTAGAAGTCTTTGGTCCAATAGCCACAGAACAGAAGTAGCATTTGGGAACTTATTAGAATCTAAGTTCTTACTTCAAACTCATCAAATCAGAAACTCTGAGTTTGAGACCTAGCAATCTGTTTTTATATGCATTCCAACACTCCAGGTAGTTCTGAAGTATGTTCAAGTATTAGATAATAATCAATTAATATATATTAGTGAGTCTGTAAAAAAGAAAATGCTTTTTTCCCAAAAAAGTTTTGAAAAGATTTGTATGACATCAGCTGTATTTACCTACATCTAAAAAATAATGCCCAAATACTTAGAAAGTTATTCCTTTTAAATCATGCAATTATAAATATTTTTTCTAATAGACAATGTGAATATTTGATTCATTTCTTGTTCTTGTTTCCTTGAGGAGATATGAATGAACACAAGAGATACATTCTCTGAAGCAAAGCCCTACAATTCCTCTCACATCCTACTCTCATCATGATAGAAAAATTCACTGTTGATGGATGACTCCTGTACTCGATGAGACATCAAGCCCTATTAGTCACTCATTTTTGCAATTTAAATGCTGGATTTTGTTTTTCAGTGCTACAGACCCATTACAAAAGAGGGCCCAGCTGTTACTTTTTTGCTTCAGGGACATTCTCTGCAAATTCAATGGGTTTTGCTTCAATTCAGAAGATGGAAAGCATTAGGTTTGTAACAATAATTATATCTCTCTCCAGGGCTCTTGTAATATCAAGCCAAAGAGAAGAGTAGTAGTAATTGGTTAGACTCATCAAAAGGGCAAATTTGTTCTCACAACATCTTTTTGCAGTGGGCAAGGGTCCCTGGAACAGATGGGCCAATATGCATAATGTTAAATGAATACCTAATATTTGGGTGGCACTGTTAACAATATACTCAATAACTACCTTTTCTGTATTTATGTTTGCTAAAGTTCTGGGTAGGTAGGACTGGTAAAATCCAATATTGGGCAAATAATATCAGATCCTTTAATTCAATATTTTCCTTCTAAGGTGGGAACAGTAGAAAGACATGTAATAATGATGAAGACTCCATTCTGAGGTTTTTATTCCCCTGGAGGAGGAAGATGCTTCTTTGGTATACTTAACTACTGCTAACACATTTCTAAGCATTCTGACTTTTTTGCAAATAAGATTTTTCACCCATCTTCAATTGCTGTAAGTCTACAGGATGGCTAGACCCTACTCCTATAATCGAGCAAAGTAACCTGATATGAAGTTAAAATGGGAGGAACTTACATATTAGGGGTGGATGGGAGGTACATATGGGAAGAAAACTATACCTCAAAATGCTGAAGGGAAGGATAAGAACCCAAGGCTCCTGGCCCTTTTAATGTTTTCTATATATTAAGATTTATCAATTTTGAAGCATGAAGCACTTCTATTTTCAGGAAGTTATAGCCAACATTAAAGGGAAGTGGTTCCCTACATTTTCTGGGGTTTGGTGGAAATTGCTTTTTCTGAATGGGTCCTGGGCACTTTAGCATGTTGAATACTTTGAAGGGAAGAATAAAAGGGTCTCAGAAGTAGGAAGTTCTCTTTGACTTTCTCCCCACTTCTCCCTCAGAGCAGGCCATAGAAAGTAGAGTTTCACTTCATAGGAAGCTTTGAAGATGGTTAAGGAAGTGTTAGAGACACAAATATCAAGACAAAAATATAAAATATAAAATACTCACCAGTTAGGACTGTACTAAAATTGAATATCAAGTTCCAGGAAAATCCTCTTTTGAGCATTATAAAGAAGCCTGTTCCCATTTGTTGACCCTCTAGATGAAAGTAGAGAGTAAATATTTATTGAGTAACAAATGCTGTAAAAGGTCTGTGTACTGTACTGAAACAGTTCAGAAAATGCTAATCCCAAATATGTCACTTTGGTATATTGAGGACATCAAACTGAGGTCATTTGAGGAATAGAATATACAGGGAGAAGCTTGCTCTGAACTTCCTTTATCTGCCTAAAGACAGATCCTCCAAAAGGAATGAAATTGTGATGAATCCCCTCCCTGGGAATCTCATCAACCATAAAAGATTAACTGTATCAGAGAATAAGAATTCCTGCCTAGACAGACCTTATCACAAGCTATCCCTTATTCTTCTGAAAGCTACTCAGACTACTTTTATTGCCCCAGAGGGTTTTTATCTGCATACAAGACAAATTCTATTCTCCATACATTTCCTTCCTTCACTCTACCACAACTTGTGTTGCCATTTCCCCCTAGAACCCTAAATCTATATCCCTTTCTGTAGCTCAGGATTCTATATAAGTATCTAGCATCTGACCCTTCTTTGAGTCTCATACTTTGTGGGATTCCTGATAATACATGCAGAATTAAATGTGGTTCTCCTCCTGTTAATCTGCCTGATGCATTTTCAGACTCAAGTATCAAACCCTCAGAAGACAGAGGGAAAATATTCCCTCCCTACAGTTCCCAACTGTACAGCAAGTGAGAATCCCACATTGTGTTCTTCATTAAAGTGAAAGAAGAAGGAGGAGGAGGAGGAGGAAGAGAAGAAGGAGGAGGAGGAGGGGGAGGAGGAGGAGGAGGAGGAGGAGGAGAAGAGGAAGAAGAAGAAGAAAGAGAAGAAGAAGAAGAAGAAAAGAGTTGGGTGCAATGTTGTATGCCTGCAATCCCAGTGACTCTGGAGGCTGAGGCAGGAGGATTGCAAGTTCCAGGACAGCCTCAGCAACTTAGTGAGACCCTAAGCAATTTAGCGAGACCCTGTCTTAAAAAAAAAAAAATGGAAAGGGCTGAAGATGTAGTTCAGTGGTAGAGTACCCCTGGGTTCCATCCACAGTACCAAAATAATAATAATAGTAATAATAATAAAAATCAAAATAAATGTAAAAATAACTAGAAAAAAGGATAAAGGCAAAATGAAGGATTTTAAAGAATATTATTTTCACAGAGTCTTCCTTCCTTAAAGTTTGTCTTCTTCTGTTACATGTCCTTTGAAATGATTTTAAAGGTTAAGCTTATTCATTGCATGCATTTTTTTTTTCCTTAGCAGAGGTAAAAAATGGAGGATGAAGCATGTCAAAGTTTAACAGCAGCTAAAACAAACATTCCATAGAATCTAAGCTATTGAAGTGCTATGAGGGCTGTTGTTTATTTGCCATGTAGTTCCTGTATGTTGGAAATTGGATTTTTGTTTCTGAAACAAAAATTGTGCTCCAGTTTCACACTATCTAAAGTGGAAAATGGCCACCTGGGGTCAGGATATCAGATCTACTGGTGATAGGAATGAAAGAAAATATGTTTTAAGTGAAACAGTACACGTACTCTAACTTAGAGAATTTATAAATGCCATAGCTTTGAAATGTTCTATCCATTACAAATTTTGATGATGTTGAACTGGAAAGTATATATATTTTTTCTAGTCACTATGTCCCCATGCCATCATATTCTATCTTTTTAATTTCTTTTAGTTGTAGATGCACACACAGTACCATTATTTTATTTATTTTATGTGGTGCTGAGAATTGAACCCAGTGCCTCACACATGCCAGGCAAGCATGGAACTACTGAGCCACAGCCACAGTCCCCTATTCTCTTTTCTTCGGGGAATATTTTGGCTTTCATGTTAAAATGTATGTAATTGTCATATGTTCTTTATTACTGTTGTATCAAAGTTATTAATAATGCCTCAACAGAGTCCCAATTGGGATGAAGAACTATGTACTCACCTTATTTATACTGTAATCATTTTACCTTTTATTTTATTTGATGTATTTTAGCTTATATTCCACTATGTCTGATATTAATACTGCTAATTTCATTTGTATTTGCTTACCATTTCTTTGTCTATTTTTAAATTTTTAACCTTTATTTTGAATATTTTTAGTTGTAGGTGAACATAATACCTTTATTTTGTTCATTCATATGTGGTGCTGAGGATTGAACCCAGGGCCCCTCACATGTTAAACCTTTTTTAATTACTTTATTTTTGGAGAGTTTCTTGTAGAACATACTTCTTACATAGCTTGAGGTCTTTTCTTTGCTGTGACAATTTATCATATTACCATCCAAGTTAGAAGAGATATTTCTTTTTATTTTATTGTATTTATTGTATTTATTTATTTATTTATTTATTTTTGGTGCTGGGGACTACACCCAGTGGCTCTTCATCACAGCTACATCCCTAGCATTTTTATTTTTTATTTTGAGACAGGGTCTCACTAGGTTGCAGAGGCTGGCCTTTGAACTTGCAATCCTTGTGCCTCAAGCCTCTCAATTCACTGGAATTGCAGGCATGAACCACCATGCCCAGGCCTTATGTGTAGATTTTAACTATTCATTATATTTTGCAGATTCTTTCTCCTTCTTTTATAGATTCTTTGCTTTGATCAGATTGATCAAATTTCCTTTTAATTCATTCCCTTCCACATCAGCTGTTAGGATAATATGGAATTCCTAAGAATCTTATGTATTTACTTTTCACCTCTGAGGAAACCTATGCCTGCCCATGAAATCTCTGCAAACCCTTACAGAGTAAGGAGACTTTGATGATGTCCCAGTTGCTAGGTCTTTAGTTGTCCATGTAGTTAAAAAACAGCAATATCCCCAGACTTGCACATTCTTCCTGAAGACTCACAATGTCAGCTATATCTGCCAGCCCCAACAATCAGGCATGGTTATTTTAGTGGTTAGCTGTCTAAGCAGTGAGATGGGAGGGAGAGAACATCAGAAACATGTACTCCAGCCACAATTTTCTTTACTAGTTTTAATTTATATTGGATTTTCATGTTTTTAGAACTCTAGCACTAAAATTACACATTTCAACTTGTCCAGAATCCAATTTCACAGAATAAAAATAGTGATTTCTTCTCAATTCTAAATTCTGTGGAGAGACAGAATGTAGATTAAATTTTCATTAGTCTTTGCTTTTTCAAAATTGAACAGAAGTAATACAGTTGCTTTTGTTGAAAGAACATTTTCCTTCAAAATATCCAAATAATAACTTTAAGTCCTTATATTTATATAATGCTCTGTTGCAACGTTTATATATATATATATATATATATATATATATATATATATCTCCATTATTTCAATTATGTTATTTCTTCGAGAACAGAGAATCATTGTTTCTACCTTAAAAGTAAGAAAACTGAAGGAGAATGATTTTAAAGGACTTGTCCAAGTTCATAACACTAGAACGAGACAGGTACTCTTCAGGCATCCTTATACTAGATTTATTGCTCTTTTATCTATACATGATAAAATATAAACCATGCACATTTCACATAAAACTTTACTGTTCACTTCTTTTCCCCTTCTTTCTTTTAAGGATCTACCAAGAGAAATAGAATAAAGGTACAGTAAAAACATATAATATCTAGACCATTATAGAGAAAGCCATCAGACTCCCAGTCTCTCCCATATATGAATGCATCATTGATAAACCTCTTGACTTAGTTTTATTCAGGACACACATTATCTTCATATTCTGAAACTAACACCCATGTGTATTCTACTTTACTTATTGCCTGGTAAATCCTATCCTACATTTCTAGGATAAGACTAGGGTGACAGCTGCCAATGTCTCTTGCCCACAAGCTAGAACTAATGTTTTACATTTATATGATAATAGGGAATTTCATAGAATATCTTCATATTATAAGTAATTTGATTCAACAACCCTATGAGGTAGGCTAAGCAATAATTATGCAAATTCTACAAAGGCACAAAAAGATAAAGTAATTTTTCCAAAGTTACATAGTTACTTAATGCCAAATTAAATTTCCAATGAGTTTCCCAATGTTCTACTTTCTGTGACTATGGAAAGTTCATATTCAATAAATACAACCTTTTAAATGTGCAGTAAGTGCTATAGTTTGGATATGAAGTGGCCCCCCAATGGCTGTGTATTAAAGGCTTGGTCGCCAGCATGTGGCACTATTGGTGAAACATTTAGGAGTTTGGGACTAGTGGATAGACGAGGTCATTGGGGGTATGCCCTTGAAAGAGATATGGAGATCCTGCCCTCCTCCATTCACTCTTTGCTTCCTGGCTGCTATGAGGTCAGAAGTTTCCTCCATCTTGTATACCTTGTCATGATGTACTCTCTCATCACAGGCCCAAACACAAAAAGGCCAAATGACCATGGACTGAACTTCTGAAAACATGAGCTAAAATAAACCTTTCCACCTTTTAACTTATTTATCTTAAGTATTTCACCACAGTGATGGAAAGCTGACTAATACAGTAAGGTTTTCAACATGTATGGAAATAACTAAAATAAGTGTATATTAGTTTATGGCCATTATTGTTGCTGGGGGAGATGGTATCTGACACACTTTGTTAGAGTTCTGTGGCTAAAATCTAGAACTATCTCAATGTCTAAATCGATTATCAAAATATTTTGGAAGCATAAGATTATGGAAGGAAGTTTGTATTTCATTATTTTGGATAGGAAAGATAATAATCCATTCCCAGATCTCATAAAAAATTCTGGTTTCTCCAAATATCACCAAAATATTTTTGGGAGGAGGGCGAAGTTCAATACTCAGGGTCACTTGACCACTGAGCCACATCCTCAGCCCTATTTTGTATTTTATTTGCAGACAGGGTATCACTGAGTTGCTTTTGCTGAGGCTGGCTTTGAATTCATTATTCTCCTGCCTGAGCTTCCCGAGTTGCTGGAATTACAGGCATGCATCACTGTGCCTGGTCCCGAAACATTTTAAAATACTTAAATTACCATCTACCATCATGTATATAATACAAAGCAATTAAAACCCCCAATACATAATATTTGCCAAATTAATATTGGATGAAATCATTATTGCATTCATTTTACACAATATCACATGATATAGAACCCCATTTTGCCAATTATACTTCCTTCAACAGTGCAAAAAATAAGTTCCATGATACAAATCAACAATGGAAGAAGCAAACAGAGGACTGATAAAGGGTCACCCTCCAAGAAGGGGTGGGAAGATGACGATGATACTACACGACAATATAGTATCATATATGGAACACAAGACAGAATCCCATCAGGAGAACAGTGGAGATACTATTGTAGTATATTTTGCTTTCCTTGGGCAGTAGTTTTGTGCAAGGTAATTAATAATTAATAAAAACTTTTTTTCCTTTTTTTGACTATGGCACATGTTTAGAAAGTGGGATTTTAAATATTCTATTATAAATATGTTTAACTGATCTACTTTCCTTACTTGACATTGAACTCTTTAAGGTAAGATACTCTTGTCTTATCCTTTGATCCCAGAAATTAGCACAGTTCTAGACATCATCAATTTGTATTCAATTCATGATGAATGGATAAATGAAGAACGTGGTGAATTGACCAAGGTTTTACAGTTAGTTCTGAACATGGCATGCCTTCTGATTCTTTTGTCAAGTTATCTATAAATGCATTCCCAATTCTTTTCAGTGTCAGAAAAGACAAGATTGTTCTCAGTGAAAACATTCAATTGATTAATTTGCTTGTAAAGCACCATTATTTGTCTTTCAGTGAAAGTTAATATAGTATGATAAATTTATTATCTGGTTTACAAAGTCAATATTCTTATTTACAACCTCTATATTCCCATGGAATTAATCTAACTCATGATTTATAGGGTGTTTTATCTAATATTGTTAGAATGATTCTGCTTGTTATAGAGTGTGAAGATCTTGGCAATAGTTGACTGTGTGGTACTTTGGAGACACAGTCATAATATAAACTGATTAAGATTGGTTTAGAAGTGAAAATATTACTATTACCAATCTGGGAGCTGATTGGCAATATGATACACAGATGTTGCATTATAATGAAATATTCCAGTGAGAAGTACTTAAAGATTTTTGCATGCTATTTTAAATATCACTTACAGTATGTTTATAAATAAAAGTAGATACACATTTAGCTGCCAAATTTTTCTAAATGCTATCTGAATTATGTTTAAATTTGTTGATTATTATGCACTTTATTTTTTATCTTGCATTTTTACTATTGGATATTTATATTGCTCAAATTGCTATTTGCTCAAATATAATGTATATATATTTTTACTATTGGATATTTTAGCCACTGAGCTACATCCCCAGCCTTTCTTATTTTTTACTTTGAAACAGGGTCTCACTAAATTGTTTAGGGCCTTGCTAAATTGCTGAGGCTGGCCTTGAACTTGCAATCCTCCTGCATTAGTTTCCTGAGTTGTTGGGATTACAAGCATGTGCCACTGAGCCTGGCTTTATTATGGGTTTTAAAGAAAAAAATCATGTGATAAAATGAACATCTAAAAAGAGAACATTCCTTAAGAGAAGTACTCTTAGCAATCAGGTTTCTCAGAAATTCCACAAGACTAGAGCCATTAGCAATTTGACTTAGAGTTCCTCTTGGGAAACCACTATTGAACAATATATTGGGTAGCAAGTTTGTTCTGATGGAAACAGCAACAGTGCTCATTGTGATGTACCATGAAAATTAATAAATTTTCTGAGGACAGAATTGTATTATTTCAATAATATAAATTTTGAACTATTTATTTTCCAATCTTATACCCTGAAACTATTTGTGTGTTTCAAATTTGGTTGCCAAGATTCTATTTAAAGAAAACTGAGAAATTATACTTATTCTGAGGTTAAGGCCAAAACTCTGATAAAAGAAGAAAAAACATAGTGGTTGAAACTCATTTATTTTCATAAGTGAATCAATAAAGCCCAGTGGAATGCATTAAGATAATCAAAGAATTGAAAAAAAAAAGTCTATGTGAATCCAGATTAAGATTAGGATTATTTCTTCTGGAAAGATAAAGATGTAGTTGCTAAGAAGGTTGGTATGAGTAAGTATGACCAAATAGAGAGGTATGACTGCAATCTAAAAAATCCTAACTTGATGTATACGTTATGTATCAGTTTCTGCTTACCCAGCCCTATTCAGTAGTTGATTATCTATTTGCTCAAATATAATTAGTTTAACACTCTCAGTAAAATATGCTAAGAAAGCAATAATATCAGTTTTGGGAGGGTAGGACCTTCTTATATCTTGAACTCTTCAAGGTAAAGGATTCTTGTGTTATCTTGTGATCCCAGTTTTATCTACAGTGGCTAGCATGTTGCCTGGGATAGAGTAGACACTTGATATTTACTGACCCAATGAAAGAGATTTTCCCCAAATAATTAGGATACGGAGGATATTTATCTTTGCCTATCTTTTCTGTGAGTTGATATTGTGAAATCAAAACTAACCTCCATTCTGAGAAATCCAACATCATGATTTATACAAAGTCATACATGCACATACTCACACAACACATGCATTCTCTCACTCTCACTCACTTAGTTTATCATATAATAGTTATTTTATCCTGATAGGACAATGACAATGGAATAAGTACAAAATGGTTTCCAGGGATATGGTTTCCACTGGCCATTGAAGTTTAATAAGCACATTGATGGTCACTGAATATGCCTAGAGGTTTCATTACTTGCTCAGTGATTTTTATTGCCCTGCACCTGGTAATTGTGTAATGTGTAAGCACTTCTTATCAGTTTGATAATTTATCACACTTGCTATTTTATTTATCCAGTTGCCAGCTTGGCTTCTTGATTGTTCTACTAGAACAAAACTTTTTCTGGTCACCCCAGCATCTTTGGTTCTAGGTACTTTTCCACCTTCATGATACAAGCAGCTAACCCAAGTCATACTTCATACCTCACTCAACATGTCTAATTCTCTTGTTCTCTGGTAAAACTAAAGACTTACAATCCTGGATGTCCATTAGAAGCCACTGAAGGGGTGCTTTGGACACCCAAATTCTATCTCAGACCAACTAGACAAGAATTTGTCATTGTGGGACTTAACATCAGTCTTTAAATCTGTGCAGATGATATTCATGTGTGGTGAATAGCTGAGAACCCCTGGGCTAGATATTCCTATTGCCTTACCACCAACTTTGTTGGAACATTTGTATGGTGAGGCCAGCTAAGATGGTGCCAGAGTTTGCCATCTTACTTGGGCACTATCATTTAGAATGGCCCAGCTCTACAACCAGATGAGTGGCCTTAGTCCTCTCTCTGCCTCTCTACAACTTTCTTTCTTTCTCCCTAGAAATACCCAATCCTCAAAATCTACATAACATGAAAAAAGTACTGTTTTACTAATTAAATATTTTTATTGTTTCTATTTAATAACAAATTTGCTTTATTTTCTCAAAATATTTCAACTTGACTCTATTCTTCACTACATAGCTTCAAAATAAATTGTGAACAGAAAGCTAAGCTGAAAATAAACTGGATTAATGTCAAGAGACTAATGTTTAGTTTTGTAAAGTACAGTTTGGAAACAGAAAAATGATCATGGTAAAATAAGTTGCTAAAATAATTACTGTAACCAGAAAATTTATCAAATAAAATCCCCCAAACTGGTTATAATAAGGACAGAAAATAAAATTAAAGTCTTCCTCTGGAACCTGCCTAAATTCAGAACTTATTTGATTTCTAATACAGAGGTAATACAGTTAACACTGAAAACAAATTGACTAGCTAATCAATGAACTTTATATTGAGAATAAAATAAGAGACATTAAGATATTAAGGTTTGTTTATTGTTTTTATCCCTCTGGATCAAATTTTTCAGGAAGAAAATGTTATTAAATCAAGTCTGTTGCTTGACATTGTCAACTCCAGCCTCATAGCAATAAGAAATCTTGGCACACTGAAACAACAGCAAGATGATACTTCTCTTTGGAAAAATCTGACAGTAAGTTTCAACAAAGGTAAAACAAAGCATAATGAAACCAGAGTCCCCTAAATCTGAAAACATTAAAAAAAAAAAAAAACAAGATCTTCAGTAGAAGATCATAGAAATGTCTTTCAAAACATTTTCAGTAACAATCAGGAAATAGCAGAAAACCCAAGAGATAAAACTGCTCAGTATCTATCTATATAAGTCAAATCATGGTATAAATGAACATTTATTACACTAAACTTTTGTAGAATACTGGTCACAAGATCACTAAATTCACTCATACTTATGATCCAATAGTTGGCTATGAACCCAATTAGGGAAACAAATTTAAAGAAATGTGACTTCTAAACCAAACTTCAAATATAGTAGGCAAAGAAGATGATTCAATAATATATTGCGGAGGGGGCAGCTCATATCCAAGAAGAACAGAAAACTTTAAAAGCAGAGAGATGACCTAGGGAAAAAATAGGTAGAGATGATGTTAGAAAGAAAAAAGAGGACCAATTTACAGAGTCTAGCACTTGGTTATATAAAGGATTTCCAAATATGAGAGAGCCACTATTCATAATTATAGAAATTATGGAGCAGGCAATATACTTCAGAAATGAAAAAGAACAAATATGCTTATTTTTTAAAATTTATTTTTGAAGCTTCATTCATGCTAGGCAAGCACTTCACCACTGAGCTACACCCCTAGCCTCAAATATGCCCATATTTAAAAAATAAGGAATGATCCTTAAAGTGAAAGACTGGTCATTTGGACATTGTTATTTTTTAAAAAAATATATATTAGGAAAAATGATCTGACAGCCAGTTATACACAATACAAGAGCACAGAACCATGCATATCAATTGATACATAGATTTGAAAAAGGCAAGTGATGTCAGTTTAACTTAATTTCCTCCTACATGGGCTTAATAGCCTCAGTGGGTTTCACTGACACAGAGAAAAGTATATTTAATCAACTTAATTCATTTAAAGCCATTGATTCTTTCCCACATGTTATTCTCAAATTAAGATAAGAAGTATAGACTTTACTTTGGGGACATTTATTAGGCACTTCCCAAGTGCTGGATACCAGGTAGACACTATCATGTGACTATGTTAATCCAATCCTGAAAGAAATATTATTCACATCTATGAAAGTACAGATTGGGACATAAAGAGTTTAAGTTGCTTTTCTAAAATTATACAAATATTAAAGAAATTGACTTCAGATTGCATGTCGTCAGCTTTTTCCTTCTATCCTTCATTTATGAGTCAATTATGCATATGAGTCTACATGCTGACTGAAAACCTTGCCATCTCTGCTCTGCCACCAGGATTGCCATCCCAATGAGCATCACTACCATTGTTACTGCTATTATAAGAATGCCTGTCATAAGGCTTTTACTCGGATGCCAAAGCTCTCACAACAGAGCTGTTTCCCCTAGCTTCATCCTAACAGTGAAGGCTGAGAATTTCTCCCTTTGTACTGCTGCAAGATGAGAATTTATGCTTCCACCATCTAAGGAGCAGGAACAAATTCTTGTTGACACATAGAGTTGATTAAAGTAGAGATGGAGAAAGAGATGTGAGATGTGACCCAATGATCTTAAGTTAGAACATTAAATGCAATATATATATATATATATATATATATATATACACACACACACACACACACACACTTTTTTAACAAGGTGGTTATTTCTAAATGGCAATTATTCATATAGGTCAGTTATACTACAGCTTAAATTTTTTTGTTGTTGTTAATGGGCTGATATGGGACCTTATAATCATTATAATGTTATTCCTATCAGAAAATTCATTCTGATTTCAAATTAACTTACTAGTAGATGAGCTTCTGAGATTCAGGTAAATTATACATTAAGTATTACCTTCATAGCCTTAATCATATTACTCTCAGGCTGAGGACTAGACTTTATTATTTGGGGCATTTACATCACACAATGAATGTATCATACGTTTTACACTTTGTGTGTGTTTGTGTGTGTGTGCATGCGCGCGCACGCATGTGTGTGTGTGTGTGCATTCTATATATGGTGACTGGTTCCTTGAATCTAAGAATAATGCCTCTTTTATAATATCTAGAAATATGCTTCTAAATTATAGGCAATCAATGAATATTTAATAAATAAATGATTTACTGGATAAAACAAACAAGAATGTACTGATGAGATTTATAAATATTCAATTCCCCTAAGGCCATTTTCTAAAGGCAGTAATAAAATCTGGAGTGATCTTTACCAAACACATAAAGGACTCTGAAAAACAGGAATAAACTACCAATAGCAAGAGCACTTATTTAGGATGGGAGATAAAAGGTTAGGTATATATGCAAGAAGAGAAAAAAAATCAGAAAGTAAGAATAAGATACTGTAGCAGTATTGGGGATGGGGAAGGACCTGGTTCCTGGGATATTTTACAGTATAAGTAACACAAAAATGTAGATATTGTAAATTAACTTCATCAGTATAATTTTTAAGTTTGTAAGGAAAGAACTAGAGATAATTCCAATAAGAGTGGCTAGGATTATAAAAGGATATTATAAAGATTATGGAAGTGAACCATTTGAGGACTAAGATACAAGAATTAACCTTATTTCAAAAAAATATGAAGTATATCTACCAGTACATGAATAACTTTATGATATGACTGGTGACCACTTATTATCCACCTCCCATTGAGGAAAAGAATATAGGTGATCTTTTATTTATTATAAATATTTGGATACGCTTATTCATAAAAAATAACATCTTGACAGTTTGAAAAAATTGGACCATTCCCCCTAGATTATGTACATTTTTTTACTGAGCAAAGGGGTCATTCTTCCATGTGAATACTTTAGATATTAACCAGGATGAGTCAATTTCTTAAAGTTGCTTCCAATTTCAGGATTATGAATTTCATTTATTTATACTTATATATAAAAATTATACATTTTGTGCTAACATGATGTTTTGATACATGTGTACATTGTCTAATGTTGAAATCAGATTAAACATATCTAGCTTCTCATTTATCATTTCTTTATGATGAAAGCATTCAAAATCCTTTCTTCTAGCTATTTGAAATGCACAGTATGTTATCATTACCTATACTCACCCAACTGCTTGATAGCACACTAGAGCTTATTTCTTGTAACTATAAGTACCCAACCCTCCTTCCACCCTACTGTCCTCTACCTCTGGTTACCACCATTTTACCCTCATCTTCTATGTGATAAACTTTTTTAGATTCCACATATGAGTGAGAGCATATGGTACTTGTCTTTCTATGTCTGGGTACTTCATCTATGATATTACAAATGACAAGATTTGTCCTTTTTAATGGTTGAATAATATTCTGTTATGTTTATTCCATTTTCTTTATCCATTAATCAGTTGATGGACACATGTTGTTTCCATTGCTTGGTTATTGTGGATAGTCCTACAATAAACATAAGAGTATGCAAATAAGTCTTTGACATACTGATTTTATTTCCTTGGGGTTTATGCCCGGTAGTGAGATGGCTGGATCATATAGTGATTCCTTTCTTAATTTGGGGGGGAAATAAAGCCTGTACTAATTGGTATTCCCACTAATAGTGTACAAGTGTTCTCTTTTCATGTATTTGTAAGTACTTGTTATCTTTCATCTTTTGGTTGAAGCCATTATAACTGGAATGAGGTGAAATTTCATTGTGGGTTTGATTTGAATTTTTCTGATGATTAGTGATATTGAATAGTATTTCATATACTTGTTTGTCATTTGCATTGGCATGCCTTATTTTAAGAAATGTCTAAGTCCCTTTTTTTTTTTTCATTTTATTATTTGTTGTTTTTGTTGCCTTTTTTTTGCTATTGAGCTGTTTGAGTTCTTATACTTTATGGAAATTAATCCCTTATCACATATATAGTTTGCAAATATTTTATCCCTTTCTGTAGGTTGTCTCTGTTCTCTGTTATTTATTTATTTATTTTTTGCTGTACAAAAGCTTCTTCATTTCCTATAATCCTATTTGTCTCATTTTGGTTTTGTTTCTTGCTCTTTCATGGGCCCTATACAAAAAAAAATCCTTCCTCATTCCAATGTCTGGTAGTATTTTCCCTAGTTGATTTCATAGTTTCAGCTCTTACATTTAAATCTTTAATTCATTTTGAGTAGACCCCATCTCTCACTAGTTAGAAAAATCAGCTTACTCTTCTGCATGTAGATCAGAATTCTTTTTATTGGTTATTATAGTTCTACATAATAATGGGATTCACTGTGATATATTCATACATGTGCAACTCTTGTACTCTCCCTTTCCTTCCCCCTCTCCCATTTCCAGATTCTTCTAGTCTATTGGTTTCTGTTATGTTTTCATGAGGTCCCTTTGCTTTTCTTTTTTCTCTTATAAAAAATATAGAACACTTCTCAAATTTGCAGGGTCCATGCTAATCTTCTCTTTGTCATTCCCATTTTAGTGCATGTGCTTCCAAAGCAAGCACTAGATCAGGATTCTGAATGTCTGTAGTATAACAAGGTGCCACTGACCCAGTGCCTTAGTCAATGGAAATTTATGTTTTGCAATTAAAACATAAATTTGATCAGAATCCTTTCTTCTAGTTGTTTGAAATGCACAGTATGTTATCATTACCTATACTCACCCTGCTGTTTGATAGCACACTAGAACTTATTTCTTGTAACTGTAATTACCCAACCCTCCTTCCACCCTACTCTCCTCTACCTCTGGTTACCACCATTTTCTTGATCAGAAATCAAGGTGTTTTTGAATGATCTCTTTCTGAACTCTGTGAGGGAAGAATCTACTGCAGACCACTGTCCTTGGCTTGTAGATTGCCATCTTTTTCCTAAGTCCTCCCACATTAACTTCCTCTTATATATGTCTGCCCTTGTGTCAAATGATTGATTTTTAGAAAGATATCAGTCATATTGATTAGGGCCCACACAAAAGATGTCATATTAATTTAACTACCAGTATAAATTTCCTACCTCCAAATAGGGTTACAATTTGAAATACAGGGAGTTAGGACTCCAATGCCTCTCTTTTGAAGGACATGATTCAACTTAATAATTTCAGATATACACAATCATGCTGTCCTAAATAGTATTGTCAAATGAAATGGATTGTAACCCACAGAGTTATGGAAGATTTTCTTTTATTGTTGAGAAACCTCAAACTTACCTTTACTCTTATTGTACCTGTCACTAAGCTTCTGAGATGGGATGATGGATTCTACTGCAATTATGAATGCTGCATTGTTATATAAAAGTAGAAGAAAAGCTTCTCCCATCTTTTCTTAGTTCTCTACCCTCAATTTTGGCATCTGCTGAGGTCCCATATATGTTTGCCGGTTTTAAAATTGGAATCTCCTGTTGTTCTTTCATTCAGTTGCTTCCCAGGCAGTTGCCAACATACCCAAGACAAACAGGTCAGTGTTTCTTCTATGTGCAATATATTTTCATAAAGCAGTCAATACCCATATGAGAGAAAAAGGGTAAAATCCACCAAAATATGGCCCAGTTGTTAAGATTGATCTCCCAGGGTTGATAATATTCTTTAATTTTGCACAAATGAATGTTTTGTACAATACATTTTCCACTGAAGAGTGAACACTGAGTTAGAAGAAGGAATTTTCATGAACACCTTTCTGAATTTGACATAAAACTAATTTATTCAGCTATTATGCATTGGACACTTTTTAAAAACATGTTCTGTGTGATGTAAAACCCTATGAGGGTATTCACTAAGGGATGTAGCTTTTATTCAAAGGAAGATAGGTTAGCAGAGAAGATAAACACGTACACAGCTAACTTGAATACAAAGCAGCATCTAATAAGTGCTTTAATAGATAGAGATAGAATAAACTACTGTGAGGCCCAGAAGAGGGAGTGGTTAATCATGTCCAGAGTTCTTCCCAGTAATGTACATTAACACCAATTTTTGGTCTTTTGCTTTTACTTACAATTCTAGAAGGTGAACTTGGAAAAACTTCACAATATCATTTTGAGAAGTGATGTTCTGAAACCAGAAGGTTAAAGCTGGGTACTGCAGCTGATAAACAAGGAAAGTTATATGACTGTGTCGAATGAAAATGCCACTGCATTAGTCTAGCAGTTCAATCAAATGTTCCTAATCCTCCATCAATCTAAACAGAACATAACCATACCTTTTTCAGGCCAAGTGTACAAAAATACCTGCCAAGAGAACGGAAATGAAGCTGAAATTACTGCCGTTTCATGAAATTTATGATGCCAAAAATGCCATTTAAGTTAAGCTGCTGCTGAAGAAAAAAAAATGAATTTAATTAAGCGTGGGGCAGACCATTCATGGTTTCCTTTGCAGGGTGCAGAGGGGTTTACTCTACACTACCCATTATTGTTGGCAACAGTTCTTCTTGGCGAATGAACCATTTAAAAATAAAAACAAATAAAAAGACCATGATGCTTTTCCTCATTTCCTCATTGAAAGAGAGAAAAAAGACTCAAAAATTAAGAGAGTGCTGAGAGAAACTTCAATGTGTTTCTATGGTAATCAAGATCAGCAGCATGAGTCTATCATAATTATATATTCCAAAGCTCAAATAAAGTTATAACTTACTGAAATTCTGTAGTTGCTAAAGAAAGAGGATTAGGATGATTGTTATCCAAATCACATGAAGCATTTTCAGAGTTGATGCATAATAAAAATTCTGAATAACTTTAAAAATAATTACTTGTTATAATGTCTCATAGAACCAGAATTGAAAGGGAGTCTTAGATTGAACTCATCAGTGGACAAATCAGAAAAACAAAGTCTATAGTACAGAAAAATAACTACCTGTTTCAAGGTCCCTGCAGCTAATAGAACTCAGATTACAACTCAGGTCTCCTTTTTCCCAGTTTGCTGATCTTTCTAATATGCTAATTATTTACCCCTGAAAAGTACAGAATTAAAGATGTTAATTCATATTTTGGGTATAAAAATAATAAGGCTGACTGTTACCCCAAGTTTAAATACATGGATTCTGAAACCAGACTACTTGGATTTACATTCTAGCGTCTCTATTTACTAGTTCTATGTTTGGACAACTACCAAATTGCCCTGTGCCTTATTTCCTCATCTGAAATGAAGGTGCAGTGTCTTCTACCCTGTTGATTTGTCATGAGAAATTAATGAGTAAACAAGTGTGAAGTGCATTGAAATGTGCCTGAAACATAATGTGTTTTGTGACTATTATTATTTCAACCATCTAAATCAACCATTTTAACATTTTTCCATGTTGAGAACATTGCCTTCCACCAGTGGCTCGTCTTGGGAAAATGTCAAAGTGGTTTCACTGAACATTTGTGGACTCATTCTTCCTTGCTGAGCACTCTTTCCTCTGTCTTTGAGCATCCATCATACTGACTATATTGCCTGTATACCATAATTGCAATGTTCTGCTTGGTTCTGTCCACCTCTGGAAGCAATTGTTGTGGCCAAACTTGGCAGCCACTTCCTTGCCACAACTGTCTGGTCTCACTCCCTTGGGGCCCCACAAAGTATATCTGAAATGTTATGATATAGTTGTTTAATATATTGTCCTTCTGAAAGGTATTGTGCTTTCAAGATGAATTGTGTTTAGTATTGCTACTTCAATAATGAGAAGAATATCTAATTAAAGAATTCTAAATATTTTGGCAGGGCAACAGAGAGGGGGGCAGGGACCCAATGATTTTTTTTACTATTTGTCATGTTATCTCAGTTAATTCTCAACCATGTGTTATGGTTTGGATGTGAGGTGTTCCCCAAAATCTCACATGTGAGATAGTGCAAGAAGGTTCAGAGGAGAAATAATTGGATTGTGAGAGTCTTTAACCCAGTCAGTGATTTAATCCTCTGACAGGGATTAACTGAGTGGTAACTAGAGTGTGACTGGAGGAGGTGGTTGATTTGGGGCATGGCTTTGGTGTATATATTTTGTATCTGGAGCTGGAGTCTCTCTCTCTCTCTGCTTTCTGGTCACCATGATGTGAGCTGCTTCCCTATGCCACACTCTTCCACCATGATGTTCAGCCTCACCTCAAGCCCTGAGAAGTCCAGGCCTTCTCTGGACTAAGACTTCTGAAACTGTGAGCCTTCAAATAAACTATTCCTCCCTTATAGTTAAGTTGTGCTGATCATGTCCTGTAGTCACAGGAGCAGAAAAGCTGACCAAAACGCCATAGAATATATTATTCTCTCCCACTTCAGCAATAAGAAAACTAAGGCTCAGAGAGAGCAGGTGAAATGTTTAAAATCATACAACTAATAAATTGAAAGAAATTCTGGTTGATTTGGTTCCAAAATCTGTTGTCAGTGTTTTTAAAATAACTTTTTAAAAATCTTTATTTATTTTTATGTGGTGCTGAGGATTGAACCCAGTGCCTCATGCATGCAAGGCAAATGCTCTACCACTGACCTAAAACCCCAGCTCATGTTCTCAGTATTTTTCATAAATAGTTCTTTAATCAGTGCTCCTCAAAACACACCATTTGTGCAAATAACTCTTCCTTGTGTCTTAAGATGGGCTCTTTTTCTCTAGGAACTGCTGAACTATCTTCCAGTTGATATGACAATTCAAAATATAGCCAGAATATTTTCTGTACCATCTTATATGGAAAGTCAAGGCACCAAACAAATGGTATAATGTATTTTAAATGGAAATTTTTGAATATGCTATGTATCAATCATGCTAGTTTGTTACACATTGAGCACTCTGTTGGTTTGCCATGAAATAAAATGACAGAGCAGAAATAAAAGGGGTTCAATGAATACATGTTTTCAACAAGTCTGTGAATCCCCTTGACCAGTTATTTCGCAGTAGAAGAAAATGTAAAATGGTGTTTATACTAAACAGTCAAAGTACAAATAAATTCTTGCACTAATAAATCGTTGACAGGAAAGGAAAAAACATTAAGCAAAAGCATAAATACACAACGATTTTGCATTAAGTCTGGGCTGTACTGGTTGCTAAGTTGTAAGAACCCAGCATGTGTGAAATAATCTTCAAGTACGTGAATTAGCATAAATATGTCATGAGGTTGTCAAACTCTATTCCAAAAGGCTTAATGTTTTATATTTGGAAAAAAGAATTTTTATCACAACTCATTCTTTGCTGAACCTCCTCATTTTATAGTTCTGTCTAAGAGAAGAAAAGTCAGCTGGAGAGTTTATGTTGATCTATTAACTTCTCTGGAGTGTTTCTGTGGTAGATATATCTTCTTAGAGGTCTTCAGAATGACTCCTAAAAAGAACACACTAAAACCTTTTATCTCCAGGGTTTATTGCATATTATCAGTCAATAAACGTAGAAATGATGGGGTCTGGAGGTGCAGCTCAATTGTACAGCTCTTGTCTAGCATGCACAGGGGCCTGAGTTCTATTCCCAGTACCATTAAAACAAACAAACAAAGAACTTAGCAGCCATCACATGAAAAGTTGTAGGGTAGATGTCAGAGATACAGACATAGAATGGAGTTTAGATTGTGCATAGGAAGAAATGTCATTCACATAAAGAAATAACAGTTAAATCAAGAACCCAGAAGCTAAATAGAATAGACAATGAGTGCTCTGAATCAGGTGAATTTTGCCACCAACTGGGGCATCAGGACGGAAATGAGTCAGTCTTTGTAGATGAATTCATTACAAATAATTTAAGTCTTACCCTACCTTCTGGCTAGCACTCATGAATGCATAATAAGGAAAGGTAATGAGTCTTCAAGAAATAGACAAGTAACAAAGTCTAAAAACTTGTTCTATACACTGTAAGAGGCAAGCTCTGTGAAAGTGATAATTTGTAGCTTTAGAGTTCCTATGTGATAAAAGATTTTATTGGATGTTAAGATACAATGTGACACAAATCCAAAACATCCAATGCAGCAGAAAGCCAGCTGAAAATGGTAACTATTAACAAAAACAGATTTTCCTCTCTCTACCTTGCTACTACTGTGGAGTACAATATAATGTGGTCCCAATACACCCCAGCCTTCAGCTACAAAGCAAGGTCATGGACAGCAATAAATAAGAGAGAAGGTCTATGACTAAGCACCAGAGATGCCAAGAGAAGGTATAAGGGGGAAGATAAATAAAAAGGATAGCCCAACTATAGATTAGGTCTAATAGCCTGAAGACAAGAAAGTGATATAAGAAAATCCAGACAAGTAGCCAAGGGCCAGGCATCACATAGAGACAAGGTATTAAAACAGACAGAACAACGAATCAAATTCAAGAAAGCAATAAAAACAGAGACAAATAGAGCATTCAGGAAATGAGGAACCAGATTACTGAAAGAAAGCCTAATCAGCTGACTTTCTAGACTTTGCTGGTCATCAGCATGAACACAGAAAGGTTGTGGCAACCTTAAAATTTTACATACTTGGAAGAGCCATTCTTCCAAGGAACAATTACTGATACAAATGACTCATTCTTGGGGACTTTGAAATCTTCATTTTGTTGCATAAAAAAAATGACTGATAGACCAGGCATAGTGATGCACATGTGTAATCCCAGTGACTCAGGAGGCTAAAGCAGGAGGATCGCAAGTTCAAAGCCAGTCTCAGCAACTTAGCAAGGCCCTAAGCAACTTAATGAGACCCTGTCCCTAAATAAATAAATAAATAAATAGGGCTGGGGATGTTGCTCAGTGGTTAAGCACCTCTGTGTTTCAATCTCTGGTGCCAAATAAATAAATAAATAAATAAAGTGAGCTGTGGGCTGGGGAAGTTGCTCAATGGTAGAGCACTTGCCTAGCATGTATGAGGCCCTGGATTCAATCCCCAGCACCACAAAAAGAAAGAAAGAAAAAGAAAAAAGTGAGTTGTTAGTTAAGCAAAGTTAATGAAAATAAGAGTCTTTAGAGTTGGACCCTTGCTTCAACGTGCTATAAACATTAGAAAGAATCTTTATTTCCACTTAAGGTTCCTGTGAGGATCCATTTGGTATGGTATGTGAGCACTGGAGATAGCTACAAACATTCCAAATGCCTTCTACATTCATAAAGCAGAATAAGACTAGGTACCAAAATGGTCTCAAACGTCAAGTTTGTGAAAAGATCCTATTTATGGTTTAAGTATACACTTTGCAGATTCATTCTCTCTCTCTCTCTCTCTCTCTCTCTCAGAATTCAGTTCAAACACGGTTTAGTTAATTTATCACCTCATCGATTGTTATGCTGCTACTATCATATTTGGAAATATTCCACTGAAATGCAGCTTTTAAATGTTCATAACACATCATATGGTATTGTTGCTATAAGGACTTCGTTCCATTATGAAGATGGTATTTCTAGGAATAATTTCAAAACAGAGAGGCTGAATTGGATTTGTTGGAAGGTAATGCAGGTTTTTCTTAAGCATTGTGCAAGCACCCAAGAGCCTTAATTTATCTTCAGTATACTCTATCTGTACTTTTGTCAGGCATAGGAAAAAAAAAACAAAATATACAACAGTCACAGAGGACTGTTGGTGTAAATAAGAATACTGCCCTACCCCAACCTTCTAGGACATGTTAGTCATCTTTGTGTCGCTGTGACCGAAGACCATACAAGAAAAATGTAGAGAAGGAAAGGTATATTTTATCTCACTGTTTCAGAGATTCAGTGCATGCTTTGCTAACTCCACAGTGCTGGGTCAGAAGTGAGGTAGAACATCATGGTGGCAGGGCATGGTGGAGAAAAAGAGAGAAAGCTCTGCTCACCAGGGATAAAATACATACCCCAAAACCACACCCCTGGTGACCTACCTCCTTCAGTTGCACTGTATCTGCTTACAGTTATTGCCCAGTTAATCCATATCAGTAGATTAATTCATTCACTATTATATCTCTCTTAGTTAATAATTTCACCTCTGAAATCTTTTGCATTGTCTCACACATGAGTTTTTGGGTGTCACTTCATATCTAAACCATAACATAGGAGGTTCTAATACTAGAAGAACTATTTACTTTTCCCAAATGGGAAGAAAGACAATGAGAATCATTTAAACCCAAGTTTTAAAAGCACCAAATTACTTTTTCCTCCATCTTGCTACAGTTTTAGCAATCAGAGAAGTTTAAAAAAAAGTTTGACTAACTTAAATAAATTGCAGTCCTGGCTATACATTCTCTCCATTTCACTTTAGGATGGGGGTCAGATTTGATCAAGGAGGCTGGAGTGAAGCTCAGTGGTAGAGAGCGCTTGCCTGGCAAGCATAAGGCTCTGGTTTGTATGCCCAGCAATGCAAAAAACAAAACAAAGTCCCTATTTGATCAAGGCATTTACTGTCAGAGTGAAATTGTTCAAGTCCTTGTTTCTCCATGCAACTAGAAAAAGGAGTTAGTTTATATACATTCTCTGTGTTTTTGCTAAGAAAGAAGAGGCAAAGCTGCTTATGGAAGCAATCTATTCTCACCACCAACGTAAGAAACCAGAAGGCCTTATCCTGCCTTAAAGTAAAGAAAGTACTCCTCCTGAGATGGCATTTCTTCTTCCAGGGGAACCAATTTACATCAGTCAGATGAGCTCTTGCCTCCGATGAGAAAGCATATTTCACTGTTTTATAACACAGAATAAAGTTGGGCTCATAACTTTTAACTTGAGAGGAACTGAGTTATAATTTGATTTGCAAAAATTACACAAGTAATTTATATATGTATTTACATATATGTAGATGTATATATGTGAGTAATTTATATATCTATATGTATATTTATTTATGTATGTATATGTCTGATTTATATATATATTTTATATATATATATATATATATATATATATATATATATATATATATATATATATATAAAACAGTAACAGGCAGAAAAATGTCACCTAAGACTGTCTAATATATCTCTTGGCCTAGTAGCTTTCTCAGTTGAGTTCCTCAGGTAATATACCATAGTTTGTCTCCTACTTTATCTTTATTTTATCTTTTATTTTTCATTTTTTTGAGATAGGGATCTCAATATGTTGCCCAGGCTGGCCTCCTGGGCTCAAGTCATCCTCCTGTCTCAGCCTCTCACATAGCTGGGACTAGAGGTTTACACCATTGTACCAGATTTGTCTCATAGTTTAGAAAACCAAATCTCTCTCATGTGCCATATTCTTAGTGAGTTACAATCTAGAGATCAACACTTCTATTCTTACCACTATTCCTTTGGGCCTCCAGAACTTTCCTACTCAAAAGATTAGCATATTTATCCCAGTACATTGCAGTACATGTGATCAAAATTCAGTTTGTCAGGACTCTAAAAGAGTCTTTTTCAAACTATATGTTAAAAACCCATTGCCCCCCTGACCACTATACATTGCTATAAGGTTTTCTAATTTTTTTTGGCAGTACTAGGGATTGAACCCAGGGTTTCACACATGCTAGGCAAGGACACAACCACTGAGCCACATCTCCAGCCCTAAATGCTAATTCTTAATTTCTTTTCCAGTCCTGGAGTAGCACTTCTCTAAGTGAAAATGCTAACAGGAAAGCACGTATTTTGATGAGACAAAGAAAAATCAAATATCTACCCTATAGCCTTAATTGCTGTCTGCTGGAAGCAGGATACCACAGTGGCCCTGGACTCTGGGGAGGGCAATAGAAATACCTTGTCTATTTTACAGTCTGGCAGAAAGGCTAACCCCTAAAATGAGAAAGCCTGGCAAGAAAAATTTGTTCCTGACAATCAAAATGAATCTCAGAAAGAAGGTTCTTTCCATCCTTTTAGACTTTACAAGTCTAAGATGCAAGAAGTTAAGAACAACTTTTGATGTAGTCATAAATACCCATTGTAACTGTTCCAAAGTAATTAGTGGGAAGCAGAAATACTAGTTATCCAGTTTCATAACTTCTTTTTTAGACTCTTGAGCAGCTGTTATGAAATTTTAAATTTCCTAACACCTTTGGGCTATAATCTTGCTAGGTTCCAAAATATAAGCAGAATTGAATTTAGGCAAAAACTAAATGAAAACAATAGAAAGAAATCCTGACATACTGGTGTAAAAAAGTATTTTAGGGAGATTCAATTACCTAAGTTCCTTTTTGCCTGGGCTAAAATATAAGCTAGCTTCAGGGAGATAATGTTCTCCAATCAGAAGAAATACTTTGGAAAGAAAGGATGATTTTCTAATCTTAATGACCATATAGCATCTTCAGAGCAGCACATTAACTTGATCATCTCAGAAAATCATCCAGTAGGCAGATTTGATTTAGCTTTCTATTTAGATTCCAAAAATAGCATGATTCAGCCACAGGTAACCCATCCAAATCCAAAATCTTATGAGAAAGAAGAGAACAAAATGAAAATTGCTTTGCTGCTTAGAGTGTTCGACCCCAGGCCAAATATTTCTATATGAAAGTTCTGGAAGCCAAGGCTAGAGGGACCAAAAGGCAGAAGAGGACCCAAGGCAAAAGTAGAGGCCCCCAAGGACTACTGTGTATTCCTTTCATATTTTACCATGTGGAAGGTCTGGCCCTTGTTCATAATTGTGAATCCTATGATTGCTGAAATAGAATTCGTTTCAACATACCCTGACGGATATTGATAATGTCAATGATAATTACTTAGCATTCAAACAACTAAAAATGCAACAAAAAGGCAACTTACTTCCCTGCTTATTTTTACTTTTTTAAAAATCTTTTTTCTAGTTGTCAATGGACCTTTATTTATTTATTTTTATGCAGTGCTGAGAATTGAATCCAGTGCCTCACACATTCAAGGCAAGTGCTCTACAACTGAGCTACAACCCCAGCCCCTTATTTTTAATTTTTGACTCAACTTTCTGTTTGAGAAGTTCATTTTGTGTAAATTGTGTACAATGTTTTTATTGTGAAATGAATCCATTTATATGTAAAATTGCTCATTACTCTGACAAGAAAAATTAATTCAGGCATGAAGAGTGAATTACATATATTACCTGGTTATTCTCCATCATATTTACTTTACCAGCCACCTGTTTTTCCACACACACAATCCACAAAAACTAAATCTATAACAAATGCACCCACCACCATGATTTAGAGCAAGGCTACAATTATGCAGTAAAAGAGTAAGAGAATTCCAGATGGTTGATTTCACATATCTGACGGTCACAGAGGGATTGTTTTTAGCTTAAATATCAACTAGCAATTTTTTCTTAGGGAGAAGGAACAGGCAACACACACACACATCCTTGCACCCACCACTCTCATTTTTCATCAAGAAATGAGGTCAATTTTTTTTTTTTTAATAAATGTGTCTTTTTTTTAAATTTATTTTTTTTATTGGTTGTTCAAAACATTATAAAGCTATTGACATATCATATTTCATACATTAGATTCAAGTTGGTTATGAACTCCCAATTTTACCCCAAATACAGATTGCAGAATCACATCGGTTACACATACACATTTTTACATAATGCCCTATTAGTAACTGTTGTATTCTGCTACCTTTCCTATCCTCTACTATCCCCCCTCCCCTCCCCTCCCATCTTCTCTCTCTACCCCATCTACTGTAATTCATTTCTCTCCTTGTTTATTTTCCCATTCCCCTCACAACCTCTTATATGTAATTTTGTATAACAATGAGGGTCTCCCTCCATTACCATGCAATTTCCCTTTCTCTCCCTTTCCATCCCTGTCGCGACCCCTTGCCCACAAGGAAGACGCAACTCAGGAATCTTCTTTCAGCAGTTTATTCAGGCCCTTGATATTTCTTCTTCTCTCTCTCGGATGCCCCTCCCAGCCTTAATAAAGCATCTCAAGCCCCAATATGAAGCTTCCACGTGGAGCTTTCTCATAGGGTGGTGAAAAACCATGCGCCAACTCTCCCAAATAAGGAGTTGTTTGTCACAGACCACAGCGGAGCCAGCGCCATCTTGTAATGGCGACCATAGTCTGCAGAAACGGCAGAAGCGGCTCACCACAGTTCCCCCATTCTGTTTTCTTAAAACAATACAGGCGAGAGTAGAGGTCCTATCCCACTGTGCAGAAGTGGCTGCATAGTATGGCTCAGTCCTAAGGAGGGCCCTTCCCCAGATCTGAGGCCATATCAGCCGACGCCTTTTTTCGTGGGGCGGGGCGTGGACGCGTCTAACCCGCATGCAATAGGACATGCTCTCCTTGAGGTCCACGTCAAGGATCACTCAAGTGCAGTGCCTTGCCTCGCATCCTGTATCGTGACGATGGTGGACGAAGGGGGATAGCTGAGGCTGAACTATGGCTGTTTATAACGACAAACAAGTTGACAGCACCCTGAAAGAAAGGCACGGACTTTAAGACGATAGAAAAGCACTAGTGTGGAAACCCATCTGCGTGCAATGGCAGTAAGACCGGCAGAGTGCAAGGGCTTTCCAACACTAAGAGAATAACAAGGAAAGTCATGTCGATCCCAGTGCAATGTTATAATAACTTGGGGTGTAACGACCATGACAAAGGTTTACCACAAACAGAGGAACATACCGAAGCAACACATTGCACCAACAATGCCTACCCCCACCCACTCTTTGAAGAAGGAAACTGCTGCAGCAGCAGATACCGCCACAGCTGTCACTATAGCTGCCGTAATTCCAAAATCTCTACAGGCTCTAATCAGTTCAACAATAGGAAAAGATTCTGGATCTGCAGTAACCGGGATCGGGACAAAGGTTGGAATTTTCATAACCACTGCCGTAGTCCAGGAGCCATTCCAACACTCAGACAAATAACAGGTAATATTAGAACAATTAAGCATCCCCTGTAATGTAACATTAGCCAAAAGAAACAGGAACGGAGATTGGAGACAGACTGCTGCGGAGGGTAATGTAGCATTAAACAATTGTGAATTGTGTGAAGTAATTTTAAGTCTCCTACCTCGCTCTGAGTCTTGGGTACTGCCAGAAACATTAAACAGCCAACTTTGGACTCCTAATCCTTTTGAGATACCTCACTTCTTGCCGGAGACAATCGTCTCCTCCCCTGTTTCACGCTCCGCACACTCCCATCCTCCTGAGGCACCTCACTTCCTGCCGTCTCCGATTTCTCCTCATGTAATTGCTCTAGAACTTCCTGTCCTTTAGTAAGTGCTTCCTGACATCTGCCATCTGTAAGGCAACTACGGACCATTTTCCAAAGGGGTATCACCCCACCCTCTAATATGCCTTGCTCAGAAGCAAAGTCAAGATCTTTGCCTAATTTATCCCAACTAGGTACAGTAAGGCTGCCCGAAAATGCAAACCACGGTGCAGCGATATCTATCTTCTGTAAAAATCTCTGTAAAGTACTATGTTTCACTTCCAGGCCCTTGGAACGTAACAGGCCATCTAGGGCCAGGAGAAGCAGACTTGAAAATGCAGCACCCATGACACAACAACAAAAGAAGCACAAAAACAAAAGCGAAATGACACAACAAAAGAAACACAGAAAACAAAAGCAAAAGTAGAAGCGAAAGTACACAGTGCAGCTGCAATAAAATGTAATGCTCTCTCTTTCTTTACAGAGGAGCTGCCCCGCTTTGGTCGCGGATCCCACTTATTGGGACTAACCCCGCTTTGGTCGCGGATCCCACTTACCTGGGACTAACCGGTGCACCACCCCTGACTGCTGAAAGTTCTGGTTCCCGGGTTTCGGCACCACTTGTCGCGACCCCTTGCCCGCAAGGAAGACGCAACTCAGGAATCTTCTTTCAGCAGTTTATTCAGGCCCTTGATATTTCTTCTTCTCTCTCTTGGATGCCCCTCCCAGCCTTAATAAAGCATCTCAAGCCCCAATACGAAGCTGCCACGTGGAGCTTTCTCATAGGGTGATGAAAAACCATGCACCACCTCTCCCAAATAAGGAGTTGTTTGTCACAGACCACAGCGGAGCCAGCGCCATCTTGTAATGGCGACCATAGTCTGCAGAAACGGCAGAAGCGGCTCACCACACATCCCACCTCATGTATCTGTTTAATGTTAATCTTTTCTTCTTGCTCTTCCTCCCTGCTCTGTTCTTAGTTGCTCTCATTATATCAAATTTTAATATTGATTGTGATTTCTACACACAATTCTGTCTACAAAAATCCAACTTCCATATAGGTTTAGAATGTCTTTCCTGTTTAATTAACTCTTATCTTTTAAATTAAGTATGCATGCTTTGTTTCCAGACAAGCCTTTCTTTATGTTTGTCAAAGGAGGAATTTGGGTGAGATTCATAGGCTAATTCACTGGAGTCTTGTTTATACTCCCATTAGCAACTGAATCTTTAGTACAAGAAAGTCATTAACTTCTGTTAGTGAGATAAAATGTGCAAAGCATTTGAAAATAAGGTGAATTGTATACGTCCTATATTTCTTAGCAGAAACCTAGTCTTTCTTTCAATAGTTTAACAGTTGGATTCAAGGCACTGGGTTGTCCTTAAATTCCACATGAAGACACCACATCATAAGGTTACATATACGGCATCATATATTTGCATTTTCAGTCTTTTCCTCTGCATAGACAGAATAAATTCCATTACACAGGCTTAGGAGAAAGGCTCCATGGATATTGCCTTAAGTTGAACTATTACAAAGAAAAAAAAATTTACCATGGAATTAGGATCATGAAAACAGCAGGTTGTCTTGAAGATATGTGATTCCCATTAGTGCTCTGCTACTGCTATGGCTGGGAATAGCAAAGAACCTGACCGCCTAACCTCCTCTCACCCCCACACAAATGTTTACAACAATATTCCCTTTGAAGTTCTCCAAATAAGGTCAAATATAAACTGACACATTGAGATATGTGACTGAATGTCATTAGTCTCATTAGTCTTTAATTATTAGTAAAGTCTACCTTATTATTTAACCTCAACTTAACCTTGACTTACATGACTTTCTCAATATTACATAATAGTGAATTAGAAAAAAAATGCCTTTAATGTTTCATTCATCCATCCTTTCTATTCTCCCCTGTTTGTAATTCAAAAAACAAAGGGCGTGGACCTCTCAGATTCTTAACCATAAATCACAAATATTACTTCTTCTAGAAGAGAATATTGCATTTCAACATATATCTTGGATTCAGGAATGGCTATACAATTTGGGGGTCATGAATAAGATAAAAATGTGAGGCCTCTTGTTCAAAAATGATTAAGAATTTCAAGATGGTGACAATAGAGAAGTAAACCATGTGCATCCCTTGAAAGCAGGCCCATTTACACACTATTTTTTTGGTAATTACATGCAAATTAACTCACTTGATTGTCTTGTCAGGTAGGCAGAGAATCTAATGTCAGTCCCAACTTTTTCCTATGACATTTATCGAATCTGATGTTCAAAGAACTTATGTGACAATTCAGTTGGTAAATGGTGGAGTCAGAACTATAACTCTGGTCTTCTGACTTCTAATCCAGTGCTCCATGCACTATACTACATTGCTTCTTTATGAAAATAGATTTATAAAACTGTACCTGCCTGTAATTAGCTTTACTATATTGGTATATAATTCCAGAAATAAGTGCATAAATAATCACAAACTAATATTCATGTAAAATTCTGTCATTAGCTTGGTTAATGAGAAGCTATAAGGTTAGATTAATTAAATGAGAGGCTCTTAGGCTAAGATGGTTCCAGCGATCCTAATAACCAAACTAAAACTCAACTCAGAGTAACTTAATGATTCTGTAACTTCTAACAAATCTAGAACTAGACAATTTGCCAATCAGAAATTATCAACTAGCCTCTAAGTAAGGACTTTTTCCTTTAACAAATTGTGTTAGTTTTCCATTACTGTAGCAAAATACCTGAGATAATCAACTTTTAAGGAGGAAAAGTTTATTTTGGCTCATAGTTTCAGAGGTTTCAGTTCATGGCCACTTGGTCCCATTGCTTTTGGGCTTATAATAAGGCAGTCCATCATGGCAGGAATGTGTGTGGCAGAGGAAACTGCTCATTTTAATGTAGCCAGAAAAAGCCAAGAGAGGGAGGAGGGAGCTAGGGTTCCAATATCCCTTTAAAGAGCATAGCCCCTATCACCTAACTTCCTTTCACAGGCTCCACCTCCTAAAGGTTCTACCACCTCCGGAAAGTGCCATGGAGTAGGAATCACATCTTCAATATATAGGCCTTTTTGGAACATTTCAGATCCAAACTGTGACATCAATCAAATATTTCATTTCTGTGAACACCTTTTAAGAGTTTTTTCTTTTATGTCCTGTTGGTGCAGCCCAACTGCCTGTGGTCTGAAACTTCCTAACTAATGAGTCCCTATCTGCTCAAATAAGCTCTTTAAAATTTTAATATACCTAAGCCTGTTAAACTATGATTTGGGTGTACTTCTTCCAACCATGAAGCAAAACTAAACTATAAACAAAATAAACCGGCAAAAATGACATTGTTTTTTTTTTCCTCACCAAGAATGATTCCAAACAATGAAAATCTTTGTCTTTTACCTGTGCAATGGCTTTCAGCAAGACCTTCACATCCTTAGTACTAAAAGTCATTATAGTACTTTCTCCTTCCACCTGCATTTATTGAGTTACTAATGGCAGAACTCAGACAAAAAAATAGTTTTAAAAAAATAAAATAGCTGGTCCCTCTCCTGAAACACAACTTCTTAGCTAATCTTAGTGAAAACCACAAATTGCCCTTTCTATCTACCTATTCATTCATTTGAAGAACAGGAAAAAATGGAGAAAATATTATGCTGCTTTTTTTCCCCCTTTCTCCCGTTGCTAGTTTGTGTAAAATCTGCTCTTGACCCTGCTATGGTTTGTTTCCAATCACGAACATGTTGCTATAGCAACCAATTTACTAACTCAGTCAATTGACTTTGCTCAGATTTTTCTGAATATCTGATTAACATGAATTCCTTCATTCATCTTAAAATTTGTTTTTTAGTTCCTACTATGTGCAGGGCACTTGATCCAGACTTTCATCAGAAAACATTTTGTAGGACCAAAAGAGAAAATTGCTGACAATAAAGAACTGAAGCTGTGAAATAAGTATGCAGATGTTTTTATTTTATATAATGTACAAATTTTAATATATTATGTGTACTAATATAAAATATACACATTTTGTACATTATATGTAGTTAAAGTTGTGAGATCCTTTTGATTTTGGATATATTATGTACTGTTGACTTGAATCTAGGGACTTTGGGTGGTATTTTGTTTTATTCTTTGAAATGTAGGAGAGGAGGAAGGAGGCCAGCTCACATAATTCAAGAGTAATTGCTTCTTGAATACAGAACAAAGGAATTGCTAATAATTTAGTTGAACTCAGCTTTCCTTTTCAGTGCACAATATAGTCTAGTTAGTTCATTCATTATAGAGAGCAATTATTACTGGGTCAGAAAAGGGAGAAAGTCCTTGTGCAGGCATACTTGTTGTGCAGAATATATTATAGCCAGATCAACAAAGCTTTGTTTAAATGATAATAGTAATTATTATTTTTGAAATCCCTTCAATTTGCATAACAGTTCAAACCTTAGAAGTGCCTTCCAGGATCTTGTAAACTCATATAATTTCCAAATCTTGCAGATTATAGGAATAGGCTTCTGGAAGATCACATTTCAGAAGCTTATTTTGAGCCCTCAGGGACTGTTTATCTCAGGGACTTATTTAGCTGTCCTCTTGAGAATAGGAGAGCTTATTTGTGTCATTGCTAAATGGTAGGACCCCAAAACTCTTCCACACTTTTGTGTGTGAGAGTGAGAGACATTCAGGGATAAAGGTGGGGGTGTCACCTTCATCTTAGAGAAGGAAAAGTTTATTTTGGCTCATAATTTCAGAGGTCTCAGTTCATAGTCCACCTACTGTATCATTCTGGGCCAAAGATAAGGTAGAACATCATGGTTGAAGGGTGTGGCAGAGGAACATGGTCAGCTCATGATCAGAAGCAGAGAACCCTAAAGACACACTCCCAGTGACCTGACTTCCTGATTTCCCATGCATCTGCAGTTACCACCCAGTTAGCCCATTCAAATTATTAATACATCAAATTTATTCACTGATTAGGTTACAGCTCTCATAATCTAATCATTTCACCTCCTGTATTAACATAGGAGCTTTTAGGGGATATCTCATATCCAAACCATAACAGTCCTTAATAAATTAAAATCGAGAGGGAACTGTGACCACGCACAGAGCAGGCCCAGCGGCCTGCTGAGGGGCAGAGCCACCCCCCACCCCTCGCGCCTGCCAGGTAGGGGAACTGTGACCACGGACAGAAAAGGTCCAGTGGCCCGCGGCGGGACAGAGCTTCCAATCACTCCTGCAAGGTAGGCGGGCCTGCGACCCACCTGCAGAAGAGGAGCAGCGACCTGCTGAGAGGCAGAGCCGCCCCCTCCCCCTGCACCTGCAAGGTAGAAGGAACTGTGACCACGCACAGAGCAGGCCCAGCGGCCTGCTGAGGGGCAGAGCCACCCACCACCCCCTGCCCCTGCCAGGTGACCACCGACAGAAAAGGCCCAGTGGCCCGCGGCGGGACAGAGCTTCCAATCACTCCTGCAAGGTAGGCGGGCCTGCGACCCACCGGCAGAAGAGGAGCAGCGGCCTGCTGAGAGGCAGAGCCGCCCCCTCCCCCTGCACCGGCAAGGTAGAGGGAACTGTGACCATGGACAGAAAAGGCCCAGTGGCCTGCTGAGGGGCAGAGCCACCCCCCACCCCCCGCGCCTGCCAGGTAGGTGGAACTGTGACCTCGGACAGAAAAGGCCCAGTGGCCCGTGGCGGGACAGAGCTTCCAATCACTCCTGCAAGGTAGGCGGGCCTGCGACCCACCTGCAGAAGAGGAGCAGCGACCTGCTGAGAGGCAGAGCCGCCCCCTCCCCCTGCACCTGCAAGGTAGAAGGAACTGTGACCACGCACAGAGCAGGCCCAGCGGCCTGCTGAGGGGCAGAGCCACCCACCACCCCCCGCCCCTGCCAGGTGACCACCGACAGAAAAGGCCCAGTGGCCCGCGGCGGGACAGAGCTTCCAATCACTCCTGCAAGGTAGGCGGGCCTGCGACCCACCGGCAGAAGAGGAGCAGCGGCCTGCTGAGAGGCAGAGCCGCCCCCTCCCCCTGCACCGGCAAGGTAGAGGGAACTGTGACCACGCACAGAGCAGGCCCAGGGGCCTGCTGGGGGGCAGAGCCGCCCCCCACCCCCCGCGCCTGCCAGGTAGGTGGAACTGTGACCACCATCAGAACAGGCCAGACCTGCAACCGAGAGACAGAACAGGCCCAGTGGCCTGAGGAAGGGTAGAGCCGCCCCCCCCCCTGCACCTGCAAGGTAGGCGGACCTGCGACCCACTGGCAGTACAGCCCCAGAGGCCTGCAGAGGGGCAGTGCCGCTGCCTGCACCTGCAAAGTAGACAGAACTGTGACCACCCACAGAACAAGCCTAGCGGCCCGCAGAGGGACAGAACCGCCGCCCGCGCCTGCGAGGGAGACTTTGCAACTATACAAGACCAATATAAATATATAGGGGGAAAATTCAATAGCACAACAGTTTCACTAAGTAGAAAGGAACGCGAACAGTATGAAGAGACAAGGAAAGAAAGGACCACAAGCAATGCAGGTCAACTCAACGTTAGAAGAGGTAATAGCTGCAGCAGATGGAATGTCAGATAAAGAATTCAGGATATACATGCTTCAGATGATCTGGAGTCTCAAGGAAGACATCAGACAGCAAAATCAGACAATGAAAGATCACTTCAACAATGAATTACATAAACAAATCCAAGAAGCAAAAGATCAACTACACAGGGAAATAGAGGTTATAAAAAACAAACAAACAGAAATCCTAGAAATGCAGGAAGCAATAAGCCAACTTAAAAACTCAATTGAGAATACTACCAGCAGAGTAGAACACTTAGAAGACAGAACATCAGACAATGAAGATAAAGTATTTCAACTTGAAAAGAACATAGACAGCTCAGCAAGACTGTTAAGAAACCATGAGCAGAACATCCAAGAAATATGGGATAACATCAAGAGACCAAATTTAAGAGTCATTGGGATACAGGAAGGGACAGAGTTTCAAACCAAAGGATTGAGCAATCTATTCAATGAAATAATACAAGAAAACTTCCCAGACTTGAAGAATGAGACAGAACCTCAAATCCTAGAAGCCTACAGGACGCCGAATGTGCAAAATCATAAGAGACCCACACCTAGACACATTATAATGAAGATGCCCAACATACAGAATAAGGAGAGAATTTTAAAAGCTACAAGAGAAAGGAAGCAGATCACATTTAGGGGTAAGCCAATCAGGATAACAGCTGATCTTTCAACACAGACTCTGAAAGCTAGAAGATCCTGGAATAACATATTTCAAACACTGAAAGAAAATGGGTTCCAACCAAGAATTGTGTTTCCAGCGAAATTAAGCTTCAGGATGGAAGATGAAATTAAAACCTTCCACGATAAACAAAAGTTAAAAGAATTTGCAGCTAGAAAACCATCTCTTCAAAACATCCTTGGCAAAACATTACAGGAAGAGGAAATGGAAAATAACAATGAAAACCAACAGTGGGAGGTAGGACACTAAAGGGGGGAAAATAATCAAAGAGAAAAACAAACCATGTTTAGTAACATAAATAAACAAATATGGCTGGAAGAACAACCCATATCTCAATAATAACCCTAAATGTTAATGGCTTAAACTCACCAATCAAGAGACACAGGCTAGTAGAATGGGTCACAAAACAAGACCCAACAATATGCTGCCTACAGGAGACGCATTTGATAGGAAAAGACATACATAGGCTGAAGGTGAAAGGTTGGGAAAAATCATATCACTCATATGGACTTCGGAAACAAGCAGGAGTATCCATACTCATATCAAATAAAATAGATTTCAAGCCAAAGTTAATCAAAAGGGATAAAGAGGGATACTACATACTGCTCAAGGGAACCATACACCAACAAGACATAACAATCATAAATATATATGCCCCAAACAATGGTGCAGCTATGTTCATCAAACAAACTCTTCTCAAGTTCAAGAGTCTAATAGACCACCATACAATAATCATGGGAGACTTCAACACACCTCTATCACCACTGGACAGATCTTCCAAACAAAAGTTGAATAAGGAAACTATAGAACTCAATAACACAATTAATAACCTAGACTTAATTGACATATATAGAGTATACC
The DNA here is from genome assembly GCF_021218885.2 of Marmota monax. Classification (NCBI taxonomy): domain Eukaryota; kingdom Metazoa; phylum Chordata; class Mammalia; order Rodentia; family Sciuridae; genus Marmota; species Marmota monax. Next base: position 11,760,486 of record NW_026694552.1, on the reverse strand, counting down.
ACCCAACATCAAGCAGTTACACTTTTTTCTCAGCAGCACATGGATCCTTCTCAAAAATAGATCATATATTATGTCACAGGGAAACTCTTAGACAATACAAAGGAGTAGAGATAATACCATGCATCCTATCTGATCATAATGGAATGGAACTGAAAATCAACGATAAAAGAAGGAAGGAAAAAGAATACATCACTTGGAGAATGAACAATAGGTTACTGAATGATCAATGGGTTATAGAAGACATCAAGGAGGAAATTAAAAAATTCTTAGAGATTAATGAAAACACTGACACAACATATCGGAATCTATGGGACACATTGAAAGCAGTTCTAAGAGGAAAATTCATTGCTTGGAGTTCATTCCTTAAAAAAAGAAAAAACCAAGAAATAAATGATCTCATACTTCATCTCAAAATCCTAGAAAAAGAAGAGCAAAACAACAGCAAAAGAAGTAGAAGGCAAGAAATAATTAAAATCAGAGCTGAAATTAATGAAATCGAAACAAAAGAAACAATTGAAAAAATTGACAAAACTAAAAGTTGGTTCTTTGAAAAAATAAACAAAATCGACAGACCCTTAGCCATGCTAGCGAAGAGAAGAAGAGAGAGAACTCAAATTACTAGCATACGGGATGAAAGAGGCAATATCACAACAGACACTTCAGAAATACAGAAGATAATCAAAAATTATTTTGAATCCTTATACTCCAATAAATTAGAAGATAGTGAAGGCATAGATAAATTTCTTAAGTCATATGATCTGCCCAGATTGAGTCAGGAGGATATAGACAACCTAAACAGACCAATATCAATTGAGGAAATAGAAGAAACCATCAAAAGACTACCAACTAAGAAAAGCCCAGGACCAGATGGGTATACAGCAGAGTTTTACAAAACCTTTAAAGAAGAACTAATACCAATACTTTTCAAGCTACTTCGGGAAATAGAAAAAGAGGGAGAACTTCCAAATTCATTCTACGAGGCCAACATCACCCTGATACCTAAACCAGACAAAGACACTTCAAAGAAAGAAAACTACAGACCAATATCTCTAATGAACCTAGATGCAAAAATCCTCAATAAAATTCTGGCCACTCGGATACAAAAACTTATCAAAAAAATTGTGCACCATGATCAAGTAGGATTCATCCCTGGGATGCAAGGCTGGTTCAATATACGGAAATCAATAAATGTTATTCACCACATCAATAGACTTAAAAATAAGAATCATATGATCATCTCGATAGATGCGGAAAAAGCATTTGACAAAGTACAGCATCCCTTTATGTTCAAAACTCTAGAAAAACTAGGGATAACAGGAACATACCTCAATATTGTAAAAGCAATCTATGCTAAGCCTCAGGCTAGCATCATTCTGAATGGAGAAAAATTGAAGGCATTCCCTCTAAAATCTGGAACAAGACAGGGATGCCCTCTCTCTCCACTTCTGTTCAACATAGTTCTCGAAACACTGGCCAGAGCAATTAGACAGACGAAAGAAATTAAAGGCATCAAAATAGGAAAAGAAGAACTTAAATTATCACTATTTGCAGATGACATGATTCTATACCTAGCAGACCCAAAAGGGTCTACAAAGAAACTATTAGAGCTAATAAATGAATTCAGCAAAGTGGCAGGATATAAAATCAACACGCATAAATCAAAGGCATTCCTGTATATCAGCGACAAATCCTCTGAAATGGAAATGAGGACAACCACTCCATTCACAATATCTTCAAAAAAAATAAAATACTTGGGAATCAACCTAACAAAAGAGGTGAAAGACTTATACAATGAAAACTACAGAACCCTAAAGAGAGAAATAGAAGAAGATCTTAGAAGATGGAAAAATATACCCTGTTCATGGATAGGCAGAACTAACATCATCAAAATGGCGATATTACCAAAAGTTCTCTACAGGTTTAATGCAATGCCAATCAAAATCCCAACGGCATTTCTTGTAGAAATAGAGAAAGCAATCATGAAATTCATATGGAAAAACAAAAGACCCAGAATAGCAAAAACAATGCTAAGCAGGAAGTGTGAATCAGGCGGTATAGCGATACCAGACTTCAAACTATACTACAGAGCAATAGTAACAAAAACAGCATGGTACTGGTACCAAAACAGGCGGGTGGACCAATGGTACAGAATAGAGGACACAGAAACCAATCCACAAAACTACAACTACCTTATATTTGATAAAGGGGCTAAAAGCATGCAATGGAGGAAGGATAGCATCTTCAACAAATGGTGCTGGGAAAACTGGAAATCCATATGCAACAAAATGAAACTGAATCCCTTTCTCTCGCCATGCACAAAAGTGAATTCAAAATGGATCAAGGAGCTTGATATCAAATCAGAGACACGCCGTCTGATAGAAGAAAAAGTTGGCTACGATCTACATACTGTGGGGTCGGGCTCCAAATTCCTCAATAGGACACCCATAGCAAAAAGTTAATAACTAGAATCAACAAATGGGACTTACTCAAACTAAAAAGTTTTTTCTCAGCAAAAGACAATAACAGAGGCAAATAGAGAGCCTACATCCTGGGAACAAATCTTTACTCCTCACACTTCAGTTAGAGCCCTAATATCCAGAGTATACAAAGAACACAAAAAATTAGACAATAAGAGAACAAACAACCCAATCAACAAATGGGCCAAGGACCTGAACAGACACTTCTCAGAGGAGGACATACAATCAATCAACAAGTACATGAAAAAATGCTCACCATCTCTAGCAGTCAGAGAAATGCAAATCAAAACCACCCTAAGATACCATCTCACTCCAGTTAGATTGGCAGCCATTATGAAGTCAAACAACAACAAGTGCTGGCGAGGATGTGGGGAAAAGGGTACACTTGTACATTGCTGGTGGGAATGCAAATTGGTGCAGCCAATTTGGAAAGCAGTATGGAGATTTCTTGGAAAGCTGGGAATGGAGCCACCATTTGACCCAGCTATTCCCCTTCTCGGTCTATTCCCTAAAGACCTAAAAAGAGCATGCTACAGGGACACTGCTACATCGATGTTCATAGCAGCACAATTCACAATAGCTAGACTGTGGAACCAACCTAGATGCCCTTCAATGGATGAATGGATAAAAAAAGTGTGGCATTTATACACAATGGAGTATTACTCTGCATTAAAAAATGACAAAATCATAGAATTTACAGGGAAATGGATGGCATTAGAGCAGATTATGCTAAGTGAAGCTAGCCAATCCCTAAAAAACAAATGCCAAATGTCTTCTTTGATATAAGGAGAGTAACTAAGAACAGAGTAGGGTCGAAGAACATGAGAAGAAGATTAACATTAAACAGGGATGAGAGGTGGGAGGGAAAGGGAGAGAGAAGGGAAAATGCATGGAAATGGAAGGAGACCCTCAGAGTTATACAAAAGTACATACAAGAGGAAGTGAGGGGAAGGGGGAAAATAATATAAGGGGGACAAACGAATGTCAGTAGAGGGAGCAGAGAGAGAAGAGGGGAGGGGAGGGGAGGGGAGGGGAGGCGAGGGGGGATAGTAGAGGATAGGAAAGGCAGCAGAATACAACAGACACTAGTATGGCAATATGTAAATCAATGGATGTGTAACTGATGTGATTCTGCAATCTGTATATGGGGTAAAAATGGGAGCTCATAACCCACTTGAATCAAATTGTGAAATATGATATATCAAGAACTATGTAATGTTTTGAACAGCCAACAATAAAAAATTAAAAAAAAAAATAAAAATAAATTAAAATCAAGCTTTACCAAGATGATAGCAAAAGAAAAATATGCACATAGCAAAGATGTCACTGAATTCATTTTCCCCTTGAGACTGTTATGATTCCATCTTGCCTTCTCCATGCTGGCCATGAAGTAGTGAGGGGAGGTCATGAGGAGGAGAGGTCACTCTGCTTTTATCTCCATGAACAGATGAATTATAGATGACAAAATATTTGTCATATTATTCTGTTTCACAGTTGAAACCAGGCTTTCATTTTTTTTTTCAGGCTTTCATTTTTATACATAATGAATAAACATCTGGGGACACCAAGAGGAAAAGAACCTCAAAGAACAACATATAAATAGATAGTCTTGTTTCTCAAATCCAAGATTCTCATCTGCAACTTTTCTTCTCTTCCAGAGTACACTGAGACCTAGTTCCCAGAATGCCTCTGTGTGGTCACCATAATTATTATTAATGGAAAAAGTCTTCAGTTAGGTAAGGGTTCTAAGAAAGGTTTGTCTCAGAGGGACAACATTTCCCTGTTACTGTTGTTTAACACATACCATTGAAATTTGAGATTCCTATATGAGGATTTGCTCTCCACCCAAATATTTGACTTTGGAAAAGTCCATTACCTATAAGGAGGAATATCTTCCACCAAATTCCAATCTTCCCAGTGGGATCACCAGAGGCCTTGGTTGAGACTGCCTTATAGATTACTCTCTCCTTCTGTATAGACCTTCTTCTTTCATTTCCCCATACGTGTTGCATATTAGTCAGCTTTTTTGCTGCTTTGACCAAAAGACCTAACAAGAACAATTTTAGAGAATGAAATGTTTATTTTGGGGGGGTCACGATTTCAGAGGTCTCAGTCCATAGATGGCTGACTCCACTACTCTGGGCACAAAGCAAGGCAGGATATCCTGGCAGAAATATGTGAAGGAAGAAAGCAGCTCAGGATGTGAAACCAGGGAGCAGAGAGAGATACTAAGCTCAGCTCACCAAATATTTACCCCAAAGGCATGCCCCCAATGACCCACTCCTCCAGCCACACCCTACCTGCCTATAGTGACCATTCAATTAATCCCTATCAGGCAATGAATACACACTGATTATGTTAAGACTCCCATAACCCAATCATTTCATCACTAAACTTTCTTGCATTGTCTCATGAATGAGCTTTTGGGGAACACCTCATATCTAAACCACAGCAAATTGGCCACAAGGTCACTCCACAATAAACTTTCTAAATGTAAATCTCCACCTCAGGGTCTGTATCCCAGGTAACCCTAAGAGGGATTAGTTCTAGAACTAATCCAAGAGAACAGGCTCTAAAATAGGATTTTGCAGATGGATATCCTGCTGGTCAACTATCAATTAGGGTCCTCATTTCTAGGGGAATGTGAAACACTGACAACCCCTGGTATGCATGAAATTATTAAAACCTTCATAAGTTGTAAGGTAGCATGGGATACTGATAGAAGGGGGAAAAGGCACAATATTTCAGGCTTTTAAAAGTTTATGTGGAACAATACTAGTAAGAACAATGGAATGAACTGTTTTTTGCTAAGTACCATTGATTCATTACAGAAAAGCCAGGAAAGACTAAGGGTAATTAATCACAAACTGAAGGTCAAGTGTGAAAGTCTGGGGCACTCTTTGGGAGCATGGAAATAGAATGTTATCTCCTGCAGTTTAAGGATGGAAAAGATTGTATCCAAAACTTAATTATTAGAGTAACAGAAGTCCCAGGAAGCCAGGCATGGTAGCTCACACCTGTAATCCCAGTGACTTGGGAGGCTGAGGTAGGAGGATCACAAGTTCAAAGCCAGCCTCAGCAAAAGTAAGGTGCTAAGCAACTCAGTGAGATCCTGTCTCTAAATAAAATACAAAATAGGGCTGGGGATGTGGATCAGTGACTGAATGCCCCTGAGTTCAATCCCCAGTACCCCTCATCCCCCAAAAAGAAGTCCCAAGAAGATGGAATGCTCATCCCTGAAATATATATTTGCTGAATTTGAAGCTCTGGTTAAGAAGAATGGGACCCTGAGTGGAGAGGATAGGAACATTTATTTCGATTCACCAAAATCCTTGAAATCCTAGATTCTCCTTTAGTAACTCATTTCTGCCTTTTACAGACTATCAGTCCCCCTTTGCTTGAAGACTTTGCAGAGGCTTCTGCCCTGCAAGTCAACTTGCTTCCTATCAGGATTTACTTTCACCTCCTGTCCTCACCACTGGGCTAAAAATTTGGGTCAGTTTACACAAACTGGGTGGCGAAGTTCAGGACCTGTTAAGGAAGGAAAGGGACTATACTTCAAAAACAGCTACAGACCTAGACAACACATACCAGCAGAAGCTAAGAAAATATATATGGTACTAGATTGTGAGGCTGGAGCAAAATAAGGTGGAAGATTAGGTTATTGATCTGGATATACTCTCCCATTTATATAGGATTTAACTCCTGACATGAAGCCCTGCTTTACTCATCTTTCATTTATTGCTCATAATCTGTGATAATGAGCATTTTCTTTTAGCTCTGTATGCTTTTATATGCTACACCAAGCTACTAAACTGTGGCTCGTGTTATGCCCACTCTCTGCCTGGAATTCCATATCCATCTTTTTTCATTCGATTATCTCTACCTCATCTTTCATGATTCAACTTACCTTCGAATACCCCAGCCTAAGCTAAGTATCTCTTCTTAATGATCTCATCAAATCATTTTCAGACCTCTTATATGGTGAACTGATTTATTTATTGTACCATCTCTCTCACTTCATACTCCATATAAAAAACAGAACTCATCTTTGTATTCTTTATAATCATCACAGCTCCTTTCCAATAGAAGTACTTTAGTCTCTGAAGCACGAAACTTTCCTTTTTTCACTTTTCCTTTCCACTGCCACCCTCTTCACCATGAGTGCTGCCTCCTCTCTTCTTTTGATTGACATGCTAAGCTCGTTCATGTAAAAGTGTCACCTCTCTTAAGAGAATTTGCTTTGTGCTTAGCACGTATATGCTCAACGACTGCATAAATAGATTCTGCAGGCAGGTAAATATGCTGGGCTTACTGGAATTTAAATGGAATTTTTGGCTTCAATGGAAGCAAAGTTTTAGTGTGGATGGGCTTCGTGGAGCAGTAAATGCATAGTAAGAAGGCAGCCACCTTCTTCATTTATGCATAATGATCTTTAGTCCCAGACCTTCCTAGATAAAACTGAAAAAATATGTGATATCAAATTAGCTAAATATCATCAGGTAAGTTTAAAAAGCTGAGCATTCTGAAGCTTTGGAATTTGCTTTTGCCAGTATAAGTAAGGAAAAAAGTGCTTAGCTGCTTCTACATTTTTTTAATTCCAAATTTTGGCTTCATTCTCTAAAATAAATTAATTTTGAATCAACTTTTCTTGATGCCCCCAAGACCCTTGTTAACTAAAAGGCAGCTGGTCTCTCTCACTGGAATATTTGATACAAATAGAATTGGATTGCTTCTGATGTATCCCTCTTTACTCACTCTGCCCTGTTTCTCTATCTCGAGAGAAATAAACTTACCTTACAGGCTGTCACAGAATATATTCTAAGCATCAAGTTATTTCATACAAAAACTTTAAAACTCATTCACCTATCCCCCCACAAAAATAGTAGCCTCAGTATGCCACTTGGTAATGGTGACTACAACTGTAAGGATACCTTTGCTTGTGTTTGGAAAAGGATTTTCACAGCTAGATGAAACTTGTTATAGATTTTCCGTTGGTTGAGCAAATATTAGCCATGTGACCTTGGATACAATTTCTCTCTCCCTCTGAATTCTATAAAATATAAAATGAATGGATTAGTCTTTATATGAGTTCCACTCCACAGGTGTTATACTGGTATGATACACTTCCACAATAATGAGTTCATGGCCAAAGAGTTTTGGAAAATCATGACCCTAACAAATGAAACAGTTTATTTATAGAGTAACTTCTTAGTGCACTTAATGCCTTTATGTGGACTGTGAACCTCATAAAATTGAGAGTTAGAAATGTAGCATTTTTTTCTACACATTTATTTGATGACACAATACTGTTCTTTGGAGTATTTTATCCACTTACTCTTTTGTAAAACAAACTTTAAAAACACCTTTATGTATAAATGAAAAGAATCAATCAAATATAAATAGATGAGGGAAAGAAAGTAGAGTAGAGGAAGGAGAACAGGGAAGGGGAGGAAGGATAGGAAGGAAAGGGGGGAGGCAAAAGGGAGGGATCATTAACTGAAATGAAATTCCATGCATGTATGAGTTTGTCAGGATGATCCCAAATACTTTGTATAACAATAAAACTCTAATAACAATTAATAAGAAAAAGAAACACTAGACTAAATAAATTTTGAGCTACTCTTTCTAAGTCCAAAGCTCTTTGAATCCTGCTATGGTTTGAATGAATCCCTCAAAATTTCATAGATTAGACACTTAATTCCAAAAGTTGTATGTTAATTATACAGCTGTGCACCATATATTTCAATCAATGATGGAACATATATGATGGTAATCCCAAAAGATTGTAATGGTGTTGAAAAATTCCTATTATCTAGTGATGTCTTAACATTGTGTCATAAAGCAGTGCTTTATTCAGATATTTGTGGTGATGCAGGTAGAATCTGTTTAGATATGTTTAGATGCACAAAACTTAGTGTTGTGTTACAGGTGTCTGCAGTATTGAGTATAATAACATGCAGTACTGGTTTGTTATCTAAAAGCAATTGGCCATAGCTTATAACCTAAGTGTTCAGTAGGCTATTCCATCTAGGTTTGTATACATATGCTCTATGATGTGCTCACAATGATGAAATCACTTAATAATGTGTTTCTCAGAAAGTATCTTCATTGTTAGCAATGCCTGACTGTATTTGAGAGGTGTGACTTTTAGGAGGTGATTGGGTCATGAATGCTCTGGTCTCATGGATTGATTTATTAGTTTATGAGATTAATGGATTAATAGGCTACTGAGAATGGCTTTGTTAGAAAAGTGGGTCCTTTCTGTCTATCTTACTCTATCTTGCCATATTATGTCTTGTGCTGCCTTGGGACTCTACAGAGTCCCCACCAGCAAGAAAACTCTCACCAGAGTTGGCTGCTCAGGCTTGAATTTCCCAGCCTCCAGGATTGTAAGAACTAAACCTCTTTTATTTATGAATTATCCAGCCTGTGATTGTCAGTTATAGCAAGAGAAGATGAGCAAAGACAAATCCTGTAATATCTAACCAAGATGACTAGGAAAGGGGTGAAGCCATTAAATAAATAGGGTATGAAATGGCAGAGGAAAACATTCAGTTAGGACCTAAGGAATCTGACATCCTTAGTTCACAATGAAAGCAATTGTTTATATGATGATGGAATTGTAAAGCCCTCCAGAATATTTTGTAAGTAACTTTTCAAGAGACACCAAAGATAAAACATTAGGAGTCTATTTGCAGCTTAGTGTCAGCCAGGTATCTTAGCTAGTCTTCATGATGATTGTGGTTTGAAATTGTTGTCCTCAGTTTTGAAAGTTCCTGATCTTGAGATCATGTTCTTTTTGTGTTTTTCCATCAAATATTAATTTCTTCTCATTCTGTGGTTTGTGGACATTTAAAACAATAATAATAAACAACAATTGAGCACAATGGGTTGACTAGCAACCCAGGTCTTCTATTTTCCATTTTGCTTCCTGTCTTTAGTCTTCTCTGTCACATCAGGTTTCTTTGCCTTACCCCATTTCTGACTCATTGCTTGATTGCAAGCAAATCACTTAATCTTTTAGCAGATCAATTTCTCTGTTTATAGAACGAGGATGTCATGCTTACCTCCCGCTGAACTTGCATGGATGGTGTGAGGATTAATGAAGCAAACCACTGAAAAGCAGTTGAAATCCTTAAGGGAGAGGAATCCTAGAAGTATAATCCATTGTCCTCATTATTAGGTTTGGTTCTATTGTCAGATAAGCCAGCATTCACATTTTACAACCAGACCCAGCACACAGGTGAAAAGTGTAATCCTTTCTAAAGTGCCTATGTTTGAAATGTAATTCAACTACTTTTTCCAGAGTCACAAAATTGTAGTTCCAAAAATTGTCCTTATGTGCTTTTTTAATAGAGTTCCTAAAAGTGTTCCTGAACTGTATTTTCAAAGCCTTTTCTCTCCACTTTGTTGAAATGATGGAGAGGCTATTTGACAATTACATTAGGTTTTCAGGCCTTAGTGTTAAGTGAATCAATACCAACATTGATCTTTCTTCCTGAAGATGGGAAGAGATGTTATTTGCAACTAAAGTTAGGAAGAAATCCTGATTCTAGGCTGTTGGTGTTATTTTGACATAATATAAAAATCAAATAAAATCCTTGATATTTGTGATAGATGCTTTCCTAGGGAAAAAATAGAAAAGCTGTTTTATGTTTTCATGTATCTGTTTATAAATCTAAGTAGCAAAATAGACCAAAAGAAGAAAAGGGATTGATTGGATCATGGAATACAGAAGAACAGATTTAGAATTTGTGGGGGGAAAACGTTTTAATTGTGGGACTCTTAATAGCAGATTCATTCATTCCAAAATATTTCTTCAGTACTAATTGTGTGTTACCATTTAAACTTTGCTTTGTTTAGTAAAATGGTTTACATGGGACATTGCTATTTTAGCACCTAAAAAACCAAATTGTTCAGTTTATTCAATGAACATCAAGTTAATTTAAATTGCTAATGAGCAAAAAACAGGTTGTGTAACAGAAGATATCTAGCTCAATTTCCTTATTTTAGGATTGTTCATTCTGTTTGGAAACAGAAGAAAAGAAGCCAACATATGAAATGTTAAAAATGTGATTAGGGCTGGGGGTTTATCTCAGAGATAGAGCTTTTGCCTAGCATGTGCAAGGCCCTAGGCTCAATCTTTAGCATGGAAAAAAAAGTGATTAAATAACATTAGAAAATACTATCTTGGTACATGCAAATCACTTCAGATAATTCCCTTTCTATACAAGACATATTCACATTGATTGTTAGACCAGAATGCACCTGTTAAGAAATCTTCAGCTAAGAAAAAAAAAAAGCATTGGGATCACTTTTGAACTTCTGAATTTGCTGCCATTCTGCTGCCAATTTTACGCATTATTTTGTTCAGAGAATATTGGTTATTAAATATTTGAGACACATAACATTTAAAACATTGGTTTTTCTTAATTGAAATTATTAGACACATTGAAAAGCTTTTTGACAAACAAATGATCAACACAACAAAGAAATGATATTTACAAGATGTTTTGGGTTCCCTTCCATGGTTTCCATGACAATAGCATCATTTCCCTTAGTGTAATCACTGAATTTTTATATTTGCCTACAAATCTTGTCTTTATTTTCAAGTCAGCAGCTCTGATTGAGAGCAAGTATACTCTTGTCATTAAGCACACAGTAATAAGTATCAGTCTAGTTTATAGTGTGCAGTTCCAACTACCTTCATACAACTTGTGATTGAAGGATAAGAAAGAAATAGGAAGTTGTGTGGCCAGGTTTCCCTTTGAGGAATTACAATATCTCTCTGTGTGGGACTTTAAACCCACATTTAAAAACATGTGCCTAAAGAATCCCTCTTTTTGCAGGTAGCAGAGGGTGAGTTCTAATTTATTCTTACATAGGGCCACAGCTAGAAAAAGATAGCTGTGCACTTTTTATTTTGCCAAATTTATTTTGGCCAAATAGTTCCTTTCCTGTAGCTATTTTGTATTTGAATTGCCTTCATCTATAATTAGCTCTCACATATCCTTCTCTCTAATCAGGTTCTTTATGGGTCCTGAAACACAGCTGGTATCCCCTGAGGGCGGGTAAATCGGTGAAATCAGGAAAAAGTTAAAATGGAATAACAGGATAAATACAAGGACCTGACCATATTAAGTACTGTTGGATTTTAAAGAAACATGGATGGATTATTATTTCCCTCATAAGAATAAGTATAGGCAAGTATGATATAGGAGTTTCATTAAACATTTTTGGGGGTGGTACCAGGGATTGAACTCAGGGGCACTCGACCACTGAGCCACATCCCCAGCCCTTTTTTGTATTTTATTTTAAGACAGGGTCTTCCTGAGTTGCTTAGAGCCTCACTAAATTGCTTAAGCTGGCTTTGAACTAGTTATACTCCTGCCTCAGCCTCTCCAGGTGATGGAATTATAGGCCTGTGCCACCACACCCAGCTCATTGAACATTCTTATGTAAGAATCTCTTGTGGAGTTTTAGTCACATTCTTATTATTGAATTCAATTATTATGTAATGAATTCCCCTGGTATTTTATCCCTCTTATTCCATGATTATTTCAAACTCTTCATAGTGATCAAAGCTTTCCTGTTTGTATGGTGTATGTGACACAAACATTGGGTGGCTTTCATGTAATGGAGTTTGAAATAAAAATAAGGGAAATTAGATTAAGATGAAGCAATAAACGATCCTAGTATACAAATGTGCACTCACCTGTGTTTGCTTATTTTGGTAGTGAAGTCCTATATCAATTACTGATAACTAATGTGGGTCAAGATAAATAGTACACATGAAAATACATAAATAATTCAGAAATACAAAAAATAAACAGAATTAGCTTTACATGAAATAAAACATGCTGTACCAAGAATGTACTCTTGACTCCAAATATCTTCCTGTACCATCTTAATTGCTCCAGTAATATTTATTTCACTGGGTTTAACCAGTAGTTGTCCAGTAATTTTCTTTGGCTAAAAGTTTCCTTTGAGCAGCAAGTCAATGATTCTTCACAATCAATGAGTTTATTAATCTATTCATTATCACAGATGTAGAGGGGACATGAAGATACTGAATGCCCATGCATAAAAATGTTTTTAAAAGGCGAAACAAAGAGTATCTATGGGAAAACACATATTTTACATGCTCACTTGACACACATTCCTTAACCTTCAACTTCTCTTCTGAAATTCATGTTCCAGTGTTGGCTCAGTTGTAAGGATAACTCCTTATAGCCCAATGAAAAACATTTTGAAAGTATCAAATTCCTGCTGGCCTTGACAAAATTGTACATTATGAATGTGTTCATTTTTGTTCTCTCTTTATATGAAGGGTTCATTGGGGAATGTCACTTGGTGATGCTTTCACTGAAGTTGCTGATAGGCATCTGGGCTACTGATGTTTCAATGATAAAAGCAAGTATATAATATCCCTTTTTGAAATGATTCAGCAGGTGTTTTATTGGTTTTTGACAGCTGGAGTCCATCTGGCGAAGCAAACAAACTCAAAATACCAATAACTGTTTCCATATTTTTGATAATTATTCATTTAATGCTTCAACAAGGCAAATTTTTACTCCATTTATATCCAAGAGGACTGAGGCATGGAGTTTAACACTATTACTTTACATTCCAGGAAATAGAAACTTTTAGTTTTCCATAATTATATCTAAATACCACTTTGCTTATATAAGGTAGCCTTCCAAATAGTAAGAACAGATCTTTCAAGACTGCCGGTATCTTCAGAAATAAATTTCTATAAAAGAACATCTGTCAAGATTTGGCCAAGTCTCAGGTATAATTTTGATCAATTATATGTCTTGAAATATTCAGAGGACAAGTGGACATTTCTGTAAAATTTTGACTGGTCAATTATATATTGAGGAACTTAATATTTTTAGAATTTAGGTCTTTAAAACCATTTTCTCAAATTGACAAAGAATATAATCTCTGGGGTGGACATAAGCAAACGGATATATACATTTTTTATGAAGAAAAATTCTCTAGACATATATAGTGACAACAATTTGTTTTGCTAGGAAACATGCAATACACAAATTGCTCCCTAGAACCTTCAATGTTAAAAGTACTAAGAGGCAAATTAATTACATGGACACTAAGAAGCAGATTAATTACTTGGACATCATTGAACCTACTCTTCAATTGAGAATCTTCCTATTTAAAATTTGAAAAGTGTGAGGGGGTATTGGGAGGTTAATGCTAAGTATTCTTTCTGGGTATTTAGGAAGTATTAAGTCCTATGAATGCTAAACCATCTCAGTATTGAAAAGTAAATGTTTTAATATCTTGAGCTCTTCTTGTAGAAATGATGAAATTTTTACCAAAGAATAAAAATATTTAAAACCTCCACTGGGACTAGTTAAATCCAGTGTAAAAAGTTTTGGAGGATGCTCCTCTTTGTTCCAAATAGAAAAAGAATGGAAATTAGAAATCTGGTAAAGAGTTTCATGAAATTTGTAAAGTGGAGAGAGATGAAATTTATGAATTTAGGCTTAGATCAGGAAACCAGAGCCAATCTTTATATACAGAGCATGAAAGTTTTGGGAGAATAAGGAATTATTCAATTTTTGAAAGGAAAAGCAGGTGGAGCAGAGGTCAGGGAAGTCACAACCAATTAATCCAGCCTTTGGTATTGAAGCAGATGGTTCTCCTAAGCTCATTCCCAAACCACAGTAAATACCAAGAACAATTAGAAGGTTTCCCAACTACTGTAATCTGCAACAGTGAAGTGAGTGGTTCTCAAGAATGTTCCTTGAAGCAACTGATTACCAGGAATGTCTGGAGGACTATCATCAATTATGAAGGTATGAAGCATGGTTGCAGGTGATTCTTTTATTTTTTACTTGTTCTTTTTAGTTATACATGACAGTAGAATGTATTTTGACAGATTATACATAAGTGGATTATAACTTCCCATTCTTGTGGTTGTACATGATGTGGAGCTACACTGGTCATGAATTCATATATGAGCACAGGAAAGTTATGTCTAATTCATTCTACTCTCTTTTCCGTTCACATCTCCCTTCCTTCCCTTCATCCCTTTTGTGCAGGTTATTCTTCAGAATTTCTTCTAGAAGTTCATTTCAACCTCATTTCTTCCCACTGGTTTTCCTGCAGCTCCTTCCAGAGGATAGTGATCAATCTTTCTCGTCTGCTTTCCCTATTGTATATATCATTCATTGGCAAATTTTAACCAGAAAACATGAGAAAAGGTGTTCTAGGAAATGTGATTCTCAGCTTCTCCTCTGTATGGCAAAGGAAACTTTTCATGGTGGTTCATACAGACAACATAGCATGAAGATGACATGAAGATCATGATGAGGCAGCAACATCAAGGGTAGCAGTGGTAGTGATTGAAGAGGCTCAGAATAAAAGAGTAATGGTTTATGGGAGGTGAAATATCACCATAATGAAGCAATATGGCCACCAAAGAGAGGGGCAAGATGAAATTCAGTAGGAGATGGGTTGTTGTGATACTTGTTACCAAAAAAGATTCCTTTCATGTTGGTAACATCCTCATATACTATCATGCTAAGGCATATTTCATTGAATGCATGACAGGTGGAGGTAACCTTAAGAAACAGAAAAGATTTAAGGTTGAAAGAAAAATAAAAGAAGACCTTGGGACTAGAAGAAATTCTATATATTTGTCTGAGGTTTCTATATTCTTTCTCAACCAACAAATTCAAACTGAAAAATTTACAGTAGTTCCTCCTTATCCACAGGGGGTGGGAGGACATCCACATGTTCTAAGGCAAAGGAACATGTTTGAAACCTCAAAAAGTACTGAACCCTATATATATTATGATTTTTCCTACATTTCTGTACATATCTATGATATAGTTTAATTTGTAAATTAAGCACAGTAAGAGACTAACAACATATAATAAAATTAGAATAACTAATAATAAAATAGAATAATTATAACAATATACTGTAATAAAAGAAATGCAAATACAACTTCGCTCACTCTCTTAATATCCTACTTTACTGTACTCACTAGTAACTGAATGGCAGTTGACCACGGCTAACTAAACCCATAGATAAGTGGGAACTGTACTTGTTCTGAAAGGCACTTTGAAAAAGACTTCCCTGGCTCAAAGTTTTGTGTTTCTAAGATTAGAGTGGAGGGCACTCAATTTTTCTTCTCATTTATAAGCTGAAAGTCACCCATTTACTTCTAGAGAAGAGCATTTTGTTGTTGTTGTTGTTTAAATATTTATTTTTTAGTTGTAGTTGGACACAAAGGTATTGTACCTTTATTTTATTTATTTCTTTTTATGTGGTGCTGAGGATCAAACCCGGGGCCTCACATGTGCTAGGCTAGTGCTCTACCACTGAGCCACAAACCCAGCCCCTGTAGTTTTTGTTTTGTTGTTTTTTTTCCTACAATATTTAGCTCCACTCTCTCTGTAAGGGGTCACTTTCCCTTTAAATGCAGATAAAGTAATGTTGTTGATAGGTAAATGGCTTAAAAGAATGTGTATATTTGCAATAGTTATTGAGACTAAAAGAAGATGTTTTATTTTGATTCTTTTACACCCCAGTTGACAATCCCAGGGCATATCACCACAATTTGATTACAATGTTATTTGGAAATTTTATTGTCATGGTATAACATTTAGAAGTCCCAACTAATATGTTTCCTAATTTTCTAGAATATCCATTTACCTTGAAACTTTCTTCATTTCAAGCTAGTCCTTGACAGTCATTGCTTTGGGACATAAAGGTTATGGATGAAATGTCGGGAAAAAATCAATTTAAAGTCTATTTTGGAACCAGTGGCAGAAAAACAGATTAGAGAGAAAACTTCCAAAATCCTGAAAATTTGAGAACTAAAAGCCAAAACTATAAAAAATTGGTTTGAAATAATGTATAATGATACATAAGTAAGTTCTTCCACACTAAAAAAAATAAGATATCTTCTCAACTATAGGAAAGAGGAGAATATATCTAAAAGAAAAGAATAAAAAACTCTTGTGGGCACTTCTAAGAAGTGATTCCAAGAATTGTTATTCTCTAGCTTTGTCCTTGGGTTGTTGTGTTAGTCAGTTTTGTGTCACTATGACAAAATACCTAACATAAACACCTTAAAAGGAGGAAACACTTATTTTGCCTCATGGATGCAGAAGTTTCAGTCCATGGTCAGCTGGATCCATTACTTTTGGGCCTGTGGCAAAGCAGAACAACATGGAGGGGAGCACGTGGTAGAGCAAAGGTGCTCACCTCCTGGTGGCTGGGAAACAGAGAGAAAAGGAGGAAGAAATCAGGATCCCAATATATCCTTCAAGGGCACACCTTCCCCAATGACTTACTTCCTCCAACTATGCCTACCTCTTTATAGTGCTATCATTTGGTGTCCAACCTTCAATAAGTGAGCTTTTGGGGAAAATGTAAGAATTATTTTTTCTATTATAAATAAAAGACCTGGAAAGAACAATTTTAGAGGAGGAAAAGTTTATTTAGTGCTCACAGTTTCAGAGGTCACAGTTCATAGATAGCCAGCTCCATTGCTCTGGACCCTAGGTGAGGCAGAACATCATGGTGGAAATATGGTGAAGAAAAGCAGTTCAGAAAATGGCAACAGAGAGCAAGGGACAAAATATGTATTCCAAAGGCAAGCCCCCAATGAACCACCTTTTCCAACCACATCCTACCTACCTACAGTTACCACCCAGTTAGTCCCTATTAGTGGATTAATGCACTGAAGATTTAAGGCTCTCACAACCCAATCATTTCACCTCTAAACTTTCTTGCATTATCATACACATGAGCTTTTAGTGGATACCTCATATCTCCACTATTAACAAGACCCAAGCCATAACAATTGGGATGGAAAGAATTGAAACTGCATATAGGTTTGGAGATCTGAAAGGATACTGATGCTTTACCCTTAAGGTGAATTTTAAGGTAGTCACAGGCTTTAAAATTTTTTTTAGTGCCAACATGTTTAGGTGACAGTACCATAGAAACGAGGGTATAGTATGTCTAAGATAGAGCATGTCAAACTGTTCTGGCAATTTCCGAAGGCCAAGAGTGGAACGGGAAGGCACTCAAATATTTCCTGTCTCTCGTGAGTAGAGCAAAAGGTAGCTAAAGGAAGGGATGGCAAACCTAAAGATGTAATGATTAGTACGATACAAAGCATCCTGGATGGATTGTTAACTAGATATTATATGGATTTCAGTAGATGCTACCAGGAATATTTACCAAGGGCCAAAACAAACAAACAAACACTCAACACCTAGAGGTACCTCATCCCAATAATATTGAATCCTTGGACCTTTGATGTAACTGGGTGTTGAGAGCCACAGCCGAAGGGGCCCCAGCAAACTTCCAGCTGCCAGCAAACTTCCAGCTGCCGGCTGATGATTGGCTCACAGCGGCCCCAGCAACATCTAGCTGATTGGCTCCTCGGCCCCAGCAACATCTAGCTGATTGGCTCCTCGGCCCCAACAACATCTAGCTGATTGGCTCCTCTGCGGTGATGCTCATTGGACTGTTTCCCTGCCCTTTCAGACCACGGAGCTGCTCATTGGGGGACTTTTTTGGCTCCGCCCACGTGACCCAGCCAATCGGCCTCAAAAGCAGGAGGATTGTGGGAGGTGGAGAGAAGCTGGTGGGAGAGAGAGAGGCTTGTGGAAAGCCAGTGGTGGCAGTTGAGGCTCTGAGGGTTTTTCCTGAGAGGCTGTTTTGTTTGGCGTGTGTGGTTCTAAAAATAAAGTTAGTTTCTTTTGACAAGTGGCTCCTGATTGTGCCCAGCCAGACTGCGGCATTTGGTGGCTCGCACGGGGAGCGACTGAGGGTAAGTGAAACTGCTCGCCCCTGAGGGCAGGGCGAGAGGATGGGTAGCCATTTTAAGATTCCTCTTTTATTTTGCTTCACTTTTGTTTTAAGTTGCCTGTCCCTGGAGATGAGTGAGATGGAAGAAAAACCGCTCACATCTGAGGAAAAACTATTTACGTCTGAGGAACAGATAGGGAGAAAGGACGGATGCACATGTCAGGAGGATAGAAAGGCTATAATGACTTTTTGTTGTTCCCTTTTTATTTCATTCTGTCTCGGTTTTGTTTGGCGTCATCTTGTTGGGTTGTATTATAGTAGAAATACGGGATCAGAAATTAGTAAAAAACAAACTGAAAGAGTGTTAAGTAAATTGTTAGAGGAAGGAGGCATCTCAGTAAAATCAAGAACAGTCAGGGCATACGTTGATACAATACAAAAATGTAGCCCATGGCTTTTTAAGGAGGAGTTGTTAAATATATCACAATGGAACCATCATGGTGAAGATTTAAAAAGAATAGAAAAGAAAAGCCCAGGGACTCTGCCAGTTGGCACATTGCCATTGTGGACGTTCATATCTTGTTTGCTTAGTCCAAAGCCTTCAGTTCAGACAATGGTAGAGGAAGGAGAAGACATAATGATTCAAGTAAAAGAGAAGGTCTCTCAAGTTAGTCAGACAGAGGAAAAGATTCAAGTAAAAGAGAAGGCCTCTCAAGCTAGTCAGACAGAGAAAGAAAGTGTAAAACAGAAAAAGCCATCAGGGGGAAAGTTACAACAGGAGACTGCTACTAACACCTTTCTATCACCAGAGGGTGTAAGTGTCCAACCAACAGCACCACCTCTACAGGAGACTGCTACTAACACCTTTCTATCACCAGAGGGCGTAAGTGTCCAACCAACAGCGCCACCTCCATATGCTGGGAGGCCCCCAACCCCCGCAGTTGATAGTTGGGATCCTGAGACAAGATCTCAAATATTAACATGCCCGTATTTGAGGCAGGAGGGCAGCGATTTTACCAAGTTTTAAATTTCAAAACAGTGAAGCAGCTAAAAGAGGCTGTAACAACCTATGGTCCTCAAGCACCCTTCACTGTAAGCATGGTCGAATCCATTAACAACTTGAACATGACGCCAGCAGATTGGGCTAATATGTGTAAAGCTGTGCTAAATGGAGGACAATACCTGTTATGGAAGGTTGCCAATGAGGAATTTTGCAAGGAGACGGCTAGGCGAAATACAGCAGCTGGTTATCCTCAGAGAAATCTAGATATGTTGTTAGGAAAGGGACCTTATGAGGATCAGCAGCAACAAATTGCATATGATCCTGGTGTATACACACAAATTGCTGCAGATGCAATTAAGGCATGGAAGACTTTACAAGGACATGGAGGTTTACAAGGTCAATT
The DNA here is from genome assembly GCF_021218885.2 of Marmota monax. NCBI lineage: Eukaryota > Metazoa > Chordata > Mammalia > Rodentia > Sciuridae > Marmota > Marmota monax. The sequence goes on along the minus strand of NW_026694552.1, from coordinate 11,740,799 downwards.
ATCTAAGGTAATACAAGGAGCTAATGAACCTTATGCTGAATTTGTAGATAGGCTTATTCAAACAGCTTCCAGAGTTTTTGGGAATACATAACAAGCAATGCCATTACTAAAACACCTGGCTTATGAGCAAGCGAATTGTTGGTGCAGAGATATCATTAGACCATGGAAACATGAAGATTTAAACACATATATTAAATTATGTAGAGACATTAATGAACAAGAGCAAGTCGTAGCAGCTGCAGTAAAACAGGCTTTAGATGCCAGAGACATTAATGAACAAGGGCAAATTGTGGCAGCTGCAGTAAAACAGGCTTTAGATGCCAGGCCAAGAACATGCTACAATTGTGAACAAACAGGACGTTTTAAAAGGAATTGCCCCATTGGAGGAGGGTGTAACAAAACTAGGTATCAAAGGAGTAGAATACCAGGTATTTGCCCACGATGCCGTAGAGGGAGACATTGGGCTAATGAATGCCGTTCTCAAACCACCATAGAGGGTACTCCATTATCAAAAAACGAACAAGGACCAGGTGTTTATCCACGATATCGTGGAGAAAGGCATTGGGCTCCATTGCCAAAAAATGGACAGGGGGGCCCAATGCTCCGGGGCCCAAAACCAGAAATATACGGAGCACTGGAGGAACCCAGCAACCCCATCAGGGTAGTGCCCAGGACACATTGTCCATCAGATCCCTCATCAGACAAACCAGAGGGAGCGCAGGGTTGGACATCTGCGCCTCCGCCAGAGCAGTACTAACTCCAGAGATGGGAGTTCAAATCATTCCCACAGGGGTGAAAGGACCTCTTCCCAAAGGAACAGTAGGCTTATTATTGGGACGCAGCTCTTCTACTCTAAAAGGACTTATGATAAGTCCTGGGGTAATTGATCCCGATTATGAAGGTGAAATAAAAATTATAGCCAGTTCTCCAAAGGGTATATCAGTAATTTCACCAGGAGATAGAATAGCACAGTTACTAATAATACCCAGCCTACATGATAAATTTTCCAGTCGTACTGTAGAAAGAGGTTCCAAGGGATTAGGCTCCACAGGTGTAGATTGGACTATGCTTTCTTTAAATTTAGATTCTCGCCCCATGCTAAAACTAAATATTCAAGGACATGAATTTAATGGGCTACTGGATACAGGTGCAGACCTTAGTATCATCTCTCGTCAAGAATGGCCAAAACATTGGCCATTACAACAAGCCACTCAAACGCTTCGAAGCCTAGGAGTGGCGACTAATCCCCATAGAAGTGCAATGGTATTAGATTGGAAGGATCCTGAAGGATGTGAAGGAACTATACAGCCATATGTATTGGATCATCTTCCCGTAAATTTATGGGGACGAGATGTCCTAGATCAATTAGGTTTGACATTAACAAATAACATCAACCAAGATGCACCCACTATTATGACTAGACAAGGTTTTAGGAAAGGAAAAAGATTAGAAAAACAAGAACAAGGTATAGCAGCACCAATACAAATAGATCAAGGAACAGAAAGACATGGGTTGGATTTTCAGAAAGGGCCACTGAGACAATAAAAATTACTTGGAAATCAGAAAGACCAGTATGGGTTCCTCAGTGGCCCCTGACTAAAGAAAAGATACAAGCAGCCCATGACCTGGTCAAACAACAATTAGCGGAAGGACATATACAACCTTCTGTATCTCCCCATAATACTCCCATTTTTGTCATCAAAAAGAAATCTGGTAAATGGAGATTATTGCAAGATTTAAGAGCCATTAATAATGAGATGGTTATTATGGGACCTGCTCAATCAGGGATTCCTCAGTTGTCTGCTTTGCCAAAAACCTGGTATGTTTTAGTTATAGATATTAAAGATTGTTTTTTTTTCAATTCCAATTCATCCTGAGGATAGTCCACGTTTTGCATTTACTATCCCTGCACTGAATCATGAAGGTCCTGATCAGAGATATGAATGGAAAGTACTCCCTCAAGGGATGGCTAACAGCCCAACTATGTGTCAAATTTATGTTAACAAAGTAATCCAGCCACTTAGAAATCAAAATCCTGAACTACAAATATTTCACTATATGGATGATGTATTATTAGCACACAAAGATAAAAACACATTGCTAGAATGTTATGGCACACTTACAAACTTATTAAAAAATTATAATCTAGAGATAGCAATAGATAAAGTACAATTAAGTTTTCCAATTAATTATTTAGGAGTTCTATTATCCTCAACCATGGTCCGTCCACCAAAAATTCAAATACGAGTAGATCAACTCAAATCACTTAATGACTTTCAAAAGTTATTAGGAGACATAAATTGGATAAGGCCTTATTTAGGTATACCAACAGGAGAGTTGGGACCTTTATTTGATCTCCTAAAAGGTCCATCAGATCCAAATTCACTCCGAATGTTAACGCCTGAAGCAAGAAAGGCATTAAAAATCATTGAAACATATATGGAAAATATACATTTGGATAGAATTGATATAAGTTTGCCTTTATTATTTATTGTACTACCAACAAAAAATATTCGTACAGGAGTATTTTGGCAAGAAGGTCCATTATTATGGATACATTTATCTTATTCTCCTAACACTATTCTTACTAGGTATCCTGAGGCTGTAGGACAATTAATACTCAAAGGAATAAAAGCAGGAAAGGGAGTGTTTGGAATTTCTCCCAATAAAATTATTACTCCATATACTATGAATCAAATTGATGAGTTAGCTAATGAGTTAAATACTTGGGCAATAATCATGTGAAAATCTAATGTTTCATTTGATAACCACTTACCATCTAATCCTTTATTGTCTTTTTGGTCATTGCATCCTGTAATTTTTCCAAAAATGACAAGAAAAACACCTATCATGAATGCTCCAAATATATTCACTGATGGGTCAAATAATGGTACAGCAGCAGTAGTTACCCCTGATCAAACTTTTACATTTTTAGTACCCAAACAATCAGCTCAAAAGGTAGAGCTTAATGCAGTTTTACAAGCTTTTGTGATGTTTAAAGATTCTGTATTTAATTTATTTTCTGATAGTCAGTATGTAGTTAATGCTATAGTATCTCTTGAAGATGCTGGTAGGATTTCCCCTTCTTCTACTGTTTTCTCTTTGCTTTCTACTATACAAAGTCTAATCTGGGACAGAAAAGATCCATTCTTTATAGGACATATCAGGGCACATACAGGATTGCCTGGAGCCCTTAGTTTGGGCAATGATTTAGCAGATAAAACTACACATGACATACATATTTTCTCTACACTAGAAGAAGCTATAAATTTTCATAAAAAGTTCCATGTCAATGCTAATACTTTACAAAAGCGTTTTAAAATAACTAAGGAACAAGCTAGACAAATAATAAAACAATGTCAAAATTGTGTGACCTTTTTACCACAAGTTAATCTTGGAGTCAATCCTAGAGGATTGATACCTAACCATATTTGGCAGATGGACGTCACACACTTGCCAGAATTTGGAAAATTAAAATATTTGCATGTTACAGTTGATACTTCTTCTGGATTTTTGATGGGCTCCCTTCATGCCGGAGAAAAAACTAAAGATGTTATAGCTCATTGCTTACAAAATTTTGCCACTGTGGGTGTTCCAAAACAGTTAAAAACAAATAATGCCCCTGGTTATACTTCTACCTCTTTTAAACAATTTTGCTCAACATTTGGCATTACTCATATAACAGGAATGCCATACAATCCACAGGGACAAGGCATAGTTGAAAGAGCTCATCAAACTATTAAAATGTACTTATTAAAGCAAAAAGAAGGAATTGGGAAGGGGTATATATTCCCCAAAGATAAACTTAAAATAACCCTTTTTACTCTAAACTTTTTAAATTTGGATTCATCAGGACTTAGTGCTGCGGAAAGGCATATGTGTCCAAAAAATGTGCATAAGCCCAAGGTACTTTGGAAGGATATTCTAACAGGACAATGGAAAGGTCCTGACCCAGTAATTGTCTGGAGTCAGGGGTCTGTTTGTGTGTTTCCACAGGGAGAACAGCAGCCGATTTGGATTCCAGAGAGATTAACCAAGGTCCTGACCCAGTGATTGTCTGGAGTCGGGGGTCTGTTTATGTGTTTCCACAGGGAGAACAGCAGCCGATTTGGATTCCAGAAAGATTAACTAAAGCGATTTCTACAGACCAAAAAGAAGATGATTTGGCTCAAATCCATAACAACTGATATCCAAAACTCCAGTTTGGCTATTCTTACATCTGCAACAGAACCAGAATGCTTTTTTCAATATCTATTTTATTATTGCCCTTTGCCATATCATGAAGTTCTATTTTGTTTTTTGAGCTCATACAGACCTAGGTTAATGTTTTGCTGATCAGTTCTATTTTTTGACTATAGAGTTTTTAAACATTGCAATGGAGATTTCACCTGTAAAAAGTTATAAGGCCTTTACTATAATGTTATGTGTTGTATGTATTATATTATGTGTGCACACTTGTGTTTTGTGTTATATGTTTGAATGTATGTATGTCCATATATCATATATGATGAGCGCTCATGATAAAATGGATCCAAATTTTTTTTTTCACGTGATTTATATGGTTTAATTTAAATTGGGTAAACAACTGTTGAGGATTGTTTTAATATGTAAACAAAAAAGAAGGTTAACAGATCTGTTTGTTTACTTTCACCTTTCCTTTTCATTATATTTAATAATTCTCTTAAAGATAATGTAAATTGTTAAGAAAATTGTTTTCTTTTAGTGCCGGTGAAGACAATGTAAATTGTTAAGAAAATTGTTTTCTTTTAGTGCCTTCTGTAATGTTACATAATTTTTTCTTTAGCCATTATTGCCAGAATTCCTATCTTCATCCCAGTGCCGGTGAAGACAATGTAAATTGTTAAGAAAATTGTTTTCTTTTAGTGCCTTCTGGAATGTTACATAATTTTTTCTTTAGCCATTATTGCCAGAATTCTTATCTTCATCCCAGTGCTGGTGAAGTCAAAGATAAAACCAATCTACAGCTTCTACAATAGCCATCACTGAACTGCTTGCAGAACTTGCCTGGACACATTGTGAGCTCACCTGTATGCATTGTGAACTATCTGTTGGTGCAGCGACTTGTGGTAGTGTTGGGGTATTTTTGCTGATGATGTCACCGGTGGTACAATTTTTCAAAGGAGCCCTCAATTGGCTTAATGTCATGGCATTTTGCATCCTCCTCTACTAGTGATGGTCTAAAATTTGGGGGCCAACAGAGGTGAGGCAAAGAACCTCACCCCCCCACTGGTGCAAAGGCCTATCCACAAGTATAGCTGTATGCTGGACCGGTAGTCAGTGACGGGTATGATCCAATTGCAGTGGTACCAACCTAAGACAGGAGGCTGACGCCTAGAGGTCAGTTCATCTGATGACGGGTAAGGACCATATGTTGAATTGGACTGCCTAACAGACACGGTCCCTAAGCCACATGCTTGTTGTTTAAACAGAGAGGGGGAGATGTTGAGAGCCACAGCCGAAGGGGCCCCAGCAAACTTCCAGCTGCCAGCAAACTTCCAGCTGCCGGCTGATGATTGGCTCACAGCGGCCCCAGCAACATCTAGCTGATTGGCTCCTCTGTGGTGATGCTCATTGGGCTGTTTCCCTGCCCTTTCAGACCACGGAGCTGCTCATTGGGGGACTTTTTTGGCTCCGCCCACGTGACCCAGCCAATCGGCCTCAAGAGCAGGAGGATTGTGGGAGGTGGAGAGAAGCTGGTGGGAGAGAGAGAGGCTTGTGGAAAGCCGGTGGTGGCAGTTGAGGCTCTGAGGGTTTTTCCTGAGAGGCTGTTTTGTTTGGCGTGTGTGGTTCTAAAAATAAAGTTAGTTTCTTTTGACAAGTGGCTCCTGATTGTGCCCAGCCAGACTGCGGCAACTGGGGAGAAAGCAAAGTATAAGGAGAAAACACCATTTGACTGAGAAAAACTTACAGTCATCAGTTCAGTTTGAATGGTTTAAGATGTTCCACAATAGAGAAGATAGATTCTGTTTTAGGGAAAAAAAAATCATTTTGCACACCAGAGTTAGCATTTTATGAACTTTAGACTTGCTATATCACATTTTACTCTGTGAAGAAAGGACATATATGACACAAAAAATATCAAAATAATTGGGATGGGGGTATAGCTCAGTTGATGGAGTGCTTGCCTTGCATTCACAAGGCCCTGGGTTCAATCCCCAGAACCAAAAACAAACAAACAAAAAATCAAGATAGTTTAATCCAGAACCATTAAGCATTATGAAACTAACAACAAATATTCCAAAGGATAGAAGACATAGCACATTAATGAATACCTAATGGATCCTTTTTAACCCAGTGCCCTAGAAATTAGGCTATGAGGTAAGCTGACTTACTCTATTTCTTAGCATGAACTCATTTCAGAATGTGGCTTTGTGTTTTTAGAGTAACATACATATTGAAGATTGTAAGTTGAAATTGAACCCTTGAGGCTATTTCCTTGATATACCTATATGAAGTTCTTAATTAATAAAAAATTACATAATATTTACAAATATTTTCTCCCTTGGTCATTATGACTTGTGCAACAACTAACATTTCCAACCATTTTGTCCAAATGGCCCCCAAACCTCTTATACTAGCTCAGAGACTAGGCAATTGCCCTCCAATAGATGTTGGGCTATCAGTTTGGGTGCAGGTTGATCTAGGAACAGAAATATTTCATTGTATTATACTGCATATTATGTTTGGTTTTAAGCTTTGAAAATGATTAATGCATTTCTTAAAAAAATTCTTGTACAACTAAAGATTAAAAGAAGCCTTGACTCTATGATTCTATGAATTCTATTTTGGGTTGGGATAGTAAGAGTTATGATAAAAATTGATATCCACAGACATCTCTTGGATCCACAGAATTCTGGGATATCCATGAAAGCCAGCAAGAGTCTCATTTGCAAGTCCCCTGGGTCCTACAGAAAAAAAAAAAGTGAGGGATTTTAATGGTCTGTTTATCAGGTCTCTGAATCCCCCAAATTAAGCACCTTAAACAAAGAGCTCTACAGGTAGAGGTCATGAAAATTCAGTTAATCACTGGTATGAAATAGCAACAAGAACTAACCTGTAGAACCAATTACATAGTTTTCTGGGTTTGGCAGACTTTTCCCAACAGAGGGTGCTATAAACCTGAAAGAGGAAGACAACTTCAAGGGTGCAAAACATTTGTGAGCTGTGAGAAGCCAGGTGGTCTATGATTGACTGGAAAAATTTCTTCTGCTCAGTCCTAAATCACTATGAATCTTGCCATAGATGATGAAGTTTGGTAGCAGATTCATAAGTAGTTGTCTTACCACAACCAAGGCTACAGTAACAGCAGAGAGAAGTGGCCACACAATTAACATTAAGTTCCTTATGTTAATATTAAATTCCTTTCTGATCATTTCCCTTTTACAGAGGGAAATAAAAGACAAAAATGGAGGATGGAGAATTTCTAGTCAGAATTAGAGCAAATTTAAGTTTAATCACAGCAAAAACAAAATACATACGTGACCATAACTCAAACCCTCACATTTTTCAGTAATGAAGATGAACTGAGAAACCAATTTTTTAATTAATTTTTATTGGTACATTATAATTATACACAATGAGGTGATTCATTAGACATTTGTACATTTACATAACATAATTTGGTTAATTTCAGTCCCTGTGCCTCTTCCCTAGGAAATCAATTTATTTATACAGTACTTATATTTAAAATATTAAAAAATAAAATATTTATTTTGTAATAAGAAAAAAAATCTCTGTGAAATAGATGAAATAGATGCTTTGAAGGAGATTGAAGGATGCAAGCATAATTTGCTGAAGCAAAAAAAGATACAAATTACACAATTTGTACTTTGTATCCATCCCTCATTCAATCCTGTTTTGCATACCTTTGATGCATCTGTACCAAGCTAGGTACCAGGAATACACAAATGACTTTGATGCTTTCTCTCCCTCCTCTGAAAAGAAAACCAAATTGTGATATTATAACTCTTCTCATTGTAGCCATTACCTGGAGTTTGATCTGTAGCTAAGACACAGAGACACAAATATGTACATAATATTTTCCTAATTTGTTTTATTTATATTTTTAAGAAGGGCTAGACACCATAAAAATTTTACAGTTTTATTTTTTCTTTTTCAGTCCTAAGAAAATTCTGTCTCAAACATGAATGGATACTACCACAGAAAATTTAGTGAATTTTGGTTAAAATTTCACAGGAATAGTACTTTCAGCCTTTCAATTGTATGTGTCCTCCTGTCTTCTTAACTGGTAATGAGTAGATTCATTCTTTAAAGCAGATAGGTGAGTATCTGTTGAGAAGGGGATGTCATATTACCTATTTGACTAGTAGCAGTGATTTGTGAGGGTAATTATTAATATTTTACTATTTATAGTGTATTCACCTCACAAAGTATAAAATAAAGTTCTTCCTGGTGCTGAAGATATAGCTCAGTGGTAGAGTGCTTGCCTAGCATGTGACAAGTCCTGGGTTTGATTCCCAGTACTGAAAAAGAAAAAAAAACACATTTTTTAAAAAGACAAATGAATTAATAGTACAGAAGAAGTAAACAGAGCACCTTTTTCAGATATCCTTAAAAATTCCATGTTAAGAAGAAAGGCTAGGGTGTTGAGCCCCACCTCTCCTTTCTAATGCTAAGCCCCATTATAATAGTCCTCCTTGAAAAAAATCTTCCTAACTGTCTGGAAAAAGAAAAAAGAAAGAAAGGCTAATGTTTAATGACATCGAATGATGGGAAAATTCTAGAGATAATCCCCAACCTATACAACAAATCTGTGTTAATATCCCTAGGTATTTAGGTAAATGGAAATCCACACACTGATGACTGGATTGGCATGTTAATCTCCTGTCACCCTAATCCATTTTAAGATACCTAACTCAAAAATAACAAAAAGCACTCAGCCCTACCTTTCTAATTGTTTAACTTCTGAAGAAAAGGCAGAGGTCATAAAACAAGAATGATGGAAGAGTTTACCAGTTTTTCCTTGTCACTTATTTCAAAAGTCAGCTACAATTTGTAATTTTCTCATCTTAGCAAATCTGTCCAAATGAGGAATGCTCTGAAATGTGTCAAAATCTCACATCGGTGTCATTAGTAGAAGGAGTATATAGACTTAAATGTGTTTTTTTAATCTTCATCCTGCATGTGGGTCTATACTTTGAAAGGACACACCAAACAGATATCATTCCCTCAAAAATTTCACCCAAACCTCTGTGCATAAACTATTTTACATAATTATAGAAGTGCATCATCTAGAGAGTGGTTGTGTTGATGTGGATTATTTGAATCTGGTTTTTTGGGGGGAGAGGTGAGATATTAGGGATTGAACTCGGGGGTATTCTACCACTGAACTACCTCCCTAGCCCCTTTTAATTTTTATTTTGAGACAGGGTCTAGCTAAGTTACTGAAGCTAGCCTCCATCTTGTGATACTTCTGACTCAGCCTCCCAAATAGTTGGCTTATAGGTTGTGTGCCACCATGCCCGGCATGAAACGATTTTATAGTTCCTACATAAGACTGTTTCAGAGCTTGTGTAAAGTACAGAAATAAGAATTAAGAAAATGAATATCCAAGATATTGCTTGCATCTTGAAAAAATTCCACCATTTTGATTGAGTAGAGCTCTAGCAGTAGCCAGAATTGAAATGATAGTAGTGAGAAAGAGAAACAAAAGCACATTAGGGAGCTTTTGCACATAGGTCCCCTTTATTGGTCTCTCTTCTCTTCCGACTACTAAATGTTAGAGTGCCAGGGTTCTCACTTCTTACATCTCTCTTCTACCTGTACTCTTTCTCTGAAATCTCTAAGTCTTCTGACCACAAATGCTATGGATACCTTCAATTTCTCAAATCTCTCTCTATATTCCTGATCTGCCCCTGGAATTTCTAGATTTATATTCCTTCTGCTTGCTTATTTTCTTTATTTGGATATCTCATTGGCATTTCAAATTTAACTTTAGCTCTATCAACACTTACCTATTCTGTTTTAGTCTTTCATATCTCAATAAATGGCAGTAAAGTCAACCTAGTTTTTCAAATTAGAACCCTTACAGTTATCCTTAATATCTTTAATATTTGTCTTTCCATTATCCCACATGTATAATCCATAGATGAATTCTGATATTATATATCTATATCTATATCTATATCTATCTATCTATCTATCTATATATATATATATATATATATATATATATATATATATATCTTTAATTAACATCTTCATCTGCACTATCACCAACATAGTTTAGGCTACTGTCATCACTCCCACAGGCTACTCTTAGAGTCTCCTAAATTGTCTTTGCTACATGTAGAAGTCATAAAGTTCTTTTAAAAATTTATATATATATAAAACTTTTTTTGTTGTTGTTGCTGGGACCAAAAGACCCAACAAAAACATTAAGAGGAAGAAAAGTTTATTTGGCTCATTTTCAAAAATCCCAGGCCATAGCTGGTGGATTCCATAGCTCTGGGCCTGAGGTGAGACAGAACATCATGGCAGAAGAGTATGACAGAGGAAAGCAGCTCAGCAGCTCAGGACATGGCAATCAGAAAGAAGAGAGAGCTCCATTCACCTGGGACAAAATATAAACCCCAAAGGCACACCCCCAGAGACCTAAATCATCCATCCATACCCTACCTGCCTACAGTTGCTGCCCAGTTAATTCATATGGGTGGATTAATGCTCTGATTAGGTTAAGGGTCTCATAACCCAATCATTTCACTTTGGAACGTTCCTGCATTGCTTCACACATGAGCTTTTTTGGTGGATACCTCATATCTAAACCTTAACACATTCTCTTCTCTTCTTAACATGATTTTCTTCATTCAGAATAAAATCCAAATTAATTACCATGACATACAAGTTTTTAAATGATCTGCCACCTAATTACTTCAATTTAGGGAAGGCATTCTGCCCTTGATCACTACTCTCCAGTTTTCCAGGCCTCCCCTCAGTTCATTGCACATGACAGGTCCCTCCCCTTATGGGGCTCTCATACATGTTCATCCTCCCATCTACAATGTTTTGTCACTGGCTTATTTGAGTAGCTCATTATCATTCTTCAAGATTGATACTGTAAATGGTGACTCTTTAAAGACACCATTCTGATTACATACCCACCATGAGGCCCTCATCACATGTCATTACCTGTCTATATTCATTTTCTTCCCTGGACTTTGTGAGTTATATAATTATTTGATTCATTATTTTCTGCTACTTGTACCAGATTGTAAACTCCATAGACTCAGGTACCATATTTGTTATATATATATATATATATATATATATATATATATATATATATATATATATATCTCCTAAGTGGTTCTCAATAACTATATAACTATTAATACTTAAATGAATGAATATGGAGAGGACAAGGGCCAAAATTGAATTCAGTGTTCTTTCACTTTATTTTTATATTTTGAGCACTCTGAGAAAATTTCACTAACATCAACTCTTAGTTTTTTGTCTCTGGGGAGAAATGTAGTGTCTAATTTAATGATAACCATGTATACAGTAACATTTTAATATTTATCTAATGTTAAAAAGTCAGATCCTGGCAGGTATATTATGAAGCAGGGCTAATGGCACTTATGCAACAGGAACAGGATGTTCCATCCCTATGTGTAATTCTCTGCCATGCCTCCTGCCTCTACACTGTCCCACTCACTCTCCCTGAGACTGCTGCCCAGTACCTCCCACCCAATCCCTTTCCCAGTCAGCAGATGGCTGCTCTCAGCCAGTGACTGCTTAGTCAGACCCTGGTGGTTTCACTTGTCAGAAGGTCCAGCCTGGTATCCTCATCTGTGAAACAGGAATAAAGGACATCTCAGGAAAAAAAAAAAAGTCAGATCCATTTCCTAGTGATAAGAATAGTGACCATTCCTTCAATATGTCATACCATTTACTGTACTACGTTTTAATTTTAAGTGCATCACTTCATGTAGTTCCTGAGAAATAGGTAATATTCTCCCACTACATAGATAAAAAACTGAAGCTTAAAGAGTGATTAAATAACCTACTTCAACCAGTAAGTTTGAAGACAATCTGACTTATCTCAAAGCCTATGCTCCTGGCAATTTCATTTCGACTGGCTATAATTCTCTCAACAAAAGCCTTGTGTAATTTCTTTCAGAAGAAATATACAGATAAAGAAGAAATCTAAGGGGGAAGCGGCAAAATAGCAGCCCAATAGTTCCTATCATTATTTTCATGACCTCAATATAATTTAAAAAGTTAGGGTGAAGGGCAAACAGCATGTGTTTCATTTAGAGGGACTGATTAAAAAAGGGGGGACTAGAATATTTAAAGAATAGTATTTGTGGTAAGGCCAAATACCCATTCTAACACACCAAATTCCTCATAACTGAATTTATTAGAATTTCATAAGGCATCTTGAAATGTGTATTTTAAGTAATTATTTTCATGGGTCCCTACACAACATGTATTCAAAATGCATTTGAAACCCATGGGTATTGGGGTGACCATGTTTTATTCTTTTCTTTTTTAAAATTTGTTCTTGGGGTGACCATGTTTTATAAAATCAAAGGAGTAATATTTCAGATATTTTGTATTATAGTATCATTTTTCCCATTCTGGCTTTTTTGGTTTTGTTTTTCATTTTTAATGGTGCATTTTAAAAAACAGAAGTTTTTAATTTTGATGAAGACCAATTTATCATTTTTTTCTTTTTGGACTGTAGTTTCAGTATGATATCTAAAAAAATTCTGCATAATTTGAGGTCACAAAGATTGTCTCTTATGTTTTTCTTCCAAAAGTTTAAAGTTTTAGCTCTTAAATTTAGGTTTATAATCCATATGGAGCTATTTTTTGCATATTACGTGTGGCAAGGGTCTAAATTCATCTTTATTTGCATATGGACAGCCAATTGATTCAGAATCATTTGTTGAAATAATTATTCTTTGCTCATGGGATTGTCTTAGCAAAAATCAATTAATCAAAAATGTAAGCATTTCTCTCTAGCCCTTAATTCTGTGTATCCTTATGCCAATCTCATAGGGTCTGCATTCAGTCTTTACGTACATTATACCTGCTTCCATTAAAATGTAACTGTTTCCCTTTAGTGAGCTTGCAGCTGTGTGTGTGTGTGTGTGTGTGTGCGTGTGTGTGTGTGTGTGTGTAATTGAACCTGAGCCTTGTAGATGAAGTGCTCTGCCACTGAGCTACACTAGTGAGCCTATTCTCCCTACATTTACCATAGTACAGCCAAAGTAAATAATTTTAAAATGTGAATGTGACCCACTCATTCTTTTGTTTAAAATCTTTAAAGAGTTCCCATTGCCTAATAGTAAAATAGAAATTTCTTGGCACATAGTTCAAAGCCATTTATGGTCTTTACATAGTCTGTGTCAGTATGACCCATCATTGTCCGTACTTAACTTTTCTTAGTTCTCTGAACTCATCACATGCCCCATTGTTTCATGGATGTTCTTTCTGTTTAGAACATGATTACTCCCACAACATGCCTTCATACTCTGCCTAATTCCTGCTCATTTTGCATGTCTAATTTTAGAATAATATTCCTAACAACTTTCCCCAATTCTCCTGAGAGCTAGTTAGCTATTGTCATAACCAAATGCTATAACTGTGTGCCTCCCTTTAATTTCACTGAATCATACTGTCCATTAAAAATGATTTTAATCCCTATACTTTCATTTTATACAGAAGACTTGAATGAAATAAAAATCATAGAAATAATAAATAATATTGGTAATGTTGTGTGTTCTTAGTATGTTACATGTATTGTTAAACCCTCAGGAAAACCACAGTCAGTAAGGATTGTTAGTTATCTAAGTTATTCAAATAAAGAGACTGTAACATGGAGATGTGAAATTACATGTCCCACATGGTCAAAATGCAAGAAATGGAACGAAAATTTGAATGGAGGCAGCCTGGCTCCACAGCCTGGGCACTTTAACTCTTACTCTCTTAATGTACATTTTATAATGGTCCTCACCTGTGTGGGGAATCCTGCACTCTCAAGTTAGATACAGCAGGATTTCCAGAACAAGGAGAGCCATATTGGAATGTACAGATCATTTGTTTTAGGCAACCTATAATTTCCAGAAAGATTTGGTTTGAGCCACAGCAGAAAGCCAAAGGATACCACAGGAGCAAGAGGTGACATTGGTTTCACATTCCAGACTTAAAACAGGCTGTTGAACTACTTCAAAATAGGAAACCTGCATGAAGCAAGTACTTCCTTTGTCCATCAAAACACTCTGATTCAAAGTCCAGACCTGGTTTAGAGTCACATTCCAGAACCAAAGATAATAGTGGATGAAGGTAAAGATGAAACTTACCTAGAAAGGAAGTATAAGGTATTGTTGACTTCAAGTTAGTTTAATTCTTGAAGCTTCCAATCTAAAAAGGGGTCTAGAGTGCAGCTAGAATTGAGTATAATTTGTAGCAAGGCTAGATTTGAAATCCTCAGGGTACTGTGTTATGCAGAGAATTATATAATAGACTTTCAATGAGTTTAAACTTTCTTTCCATTTTGCACCATTAGTCTCTCAATGATGTGCAACTACTTGCCCTGCAGAATAATAAACCTGGAGAATTGGACCTAGTTAAGAACTGGAAGTGTTAGATCTTTTACTTTCTTTACTTCTAAGCTTGAGCAGACTTTGGTACTTTTATAGATGGAAGCTACAGTACATGTTTATATGGAGGAAATCACTTTTTTCCCTGCTCCAAATTCCCTAATGCAGTGAGTCATGTCCTTCATATCATTCCAGTTCTTCATCAAACTTGTCAAATTTTTTAAAATTGCGATTGTTGTGCATACAAAAGAATAATTTGGTGAACTGGGAGACCTCAAACTGTAAGTGGTAAGAAGCTTCATGCACATCCTGCATAGCAGTTCTAGTTTACAAAGCATAAAGGAGGAGGTATTTTGACCTTTTTGTTGATTGACTGTTAAACATTACATTCTTGTAAAGGTTAGCAGAGCTGGTTAAGCTGATTGGTTTATAGCTAATTGGTTTAATTTCACTGAATCATACTGTCCAGGACATAATGCTTATATTTGTTATTTTGTTTATGATTAGAGTTAGCCTTTGTAGGAAGTCAGGATGACTTAAGTTTTGGCTACATGGCCACAATAGGGTGTTGGCCTTGGAGTATATTATTAAACTGTGACCTCTATATTTATTTATTTATTTATCTATTTATTTAATTATTGTGGTGCTGGGGATTGAACCCAGGGCCTTGTGCATGCCAGCCAAGCACTCTACCAACTGAGCTATATCCCCAGCCCCTCCAATTTTATTTTTTGTTAGCAGACTTTACTTGTTCATCACCCATTCCTCTGCAAAGTGCCATCTTCTAGGGGGATATGTGGGAAGCAATCTGACAAATTAAAACCTTTTCAGTTGAAAAGACTTCTTAGACATAGGACACCATTTGTAGTGCAAATATGCTTTCAGTGTATGTTAAAGTAAGGCATTTATCTTCTATCAACTTGTATGATAAGTTATCTTGCTTGCATGTTCCTGACTACTTTCATTTTAGAAGACCAGGTCAATGCTAGAACATGCAGCTTATGTTACCAAGAGGCAGGAATATTTTCTTGTCATATAAAGTACTTTTTTTCCTTTCTTTTTTCTTTTTTTCTAGTCAGTGGTTCCTTTGTTCATGTCATTCTTTTCCAAATAGTGAATTTTCCATCATTTGCAATACAAAATAATTTAATTAGTAAGTTTATGCCAATGCTTTCTCTATAGCACAGTAAAAAGATCAGTTTGTTATAGAGGAGAAATACTGAATTGGGGCTCAAGTCACTCTTTCTGGCTATTCTTCCTATATAATGTGAAAGATCTGAATTATAGAATCTCTAAGATTTCTTCTTGCTCCAATATTTTCCTAAATGTTGATGCTTATTAAATATTGCACTGAACAAATGTGCTCATTTACATGGTTGCATTAAGCTCCAACAAAAATTGAAATGAGGAATATTGGACTTTATTGCTTCTCTTCTGCCACTCTTTAGACATTTCTATTAAATTGCTGTGTTCCTGAAATTCTTCCGATTTAAACTCTGATGTTATTCCTGCATTACATGATTCTTAGAGAATGATTCACCTGACAGAAGCTTAAGAGTTCCTCTACTCAGTTGTATTTATGTTTAAAATCCATAGGAATGAATGTCTGATAGTATCATATTGAGCAATATAACCAATATATATGTGTGTGCATTCTGGAGAAAGTGAGTCCCTACAATTTGACTACATACTAGTTTGTGCCCATCTGACTTCACACAGGTCACACACTACAAAATAAACAATGTGCAATTCGAGGGAAATTTTCTACTGAAAATACTGTGTAAGTGCTTACAAGTTTTTATGCATGTGCTTTTGGAGAATAAAATACTTGGGGCAGAGTCTTCAATTTTGATATCAAAAATCCCTATGTTATCAGAAAAGAAAGAGACATGAGAGTGCTTACATCAAGAATGTACAGGGAGGCAGGAAAGAGCTTCTCTTAAGTTTTTTTTAATTAATTTATGCTTTAATCTTTGTAAGATACAACCATATATATTATTAATAAATAAATAAATTTTATTAATAGATAAAATATTAATATTAATAAATATTATTTTTATGAATATCAGAAATTTATTTCTCACAATTCTGAAGGCTGGGAAGTCCAAGATCAAGGCCTTGGTAGATTTTTTTGTTTGGTGATGACCCACTTCCTGGTTCATAGATGCTGCCTTTTTGTCCCCAACATGGTGGAAGGAATGAGGGAGGTTTCTCTAAGATCTTTTTCTTTCATTTATTTATTTATTTATATTATGTGAGGAAAAAAAAAAGAAGTGTGTCACATTAGATTGGGTAGAGAGAAGTGACAGGAGGGGAGGGGAGAGGAAGGGGGGATAGGAAGGGCAGCAGAATAAAATAGACACTAGTATTGCTGTATGTATATACGTGACTGTATGACCAATGTGACTCTGTAACCTGTACACTCAGAAAAATGAGAAATTATACCCCATTTGATTCAAATGTAAAAAAAAAATATTATTAATAAATAAATGAATTTGCCAAGTTGATAGCATAGTTTCTTTCTAGAAGGAAAAATCAAGGTGTGCAACGAGGAGTATGAATGAGCACACATTTTTTGATAACACGTGGGTTTTTTTGGGGGGTGGTGCTGGGGATTGAACCCAGGGCCTTATGCATGCAAGGCAAGCACTCTACCAACTGACCTATATCCCCAGCTAAAATGTGGGGGGTTTGTATTGCTTTTAAGCAATAGGAAATATTTTCTTTTCAAGTGCTCTTAAGATAAAAGGGCTATTTGGAAAGTGAAAAGGAAAAGGAAAATATTATAACCACTCAAGATAGAATTATCCAAGTGCATTATTACCTAAACTGTTATGTGCACATATGTATTAGCTGGTAGAGACAAGGACTCTGGAAATTTCTTCCCTCAATCATCCCTACCACCTACTTGAAATGGATTGATACATTCAAAAGGTACATTTTTTAAAAAAGGACATGGTCAAGAAAGACTTTCTTGATAATATCTGTTGCCTAGTGTTTACTCTTCATCTAGAATTGAGTACACAAGTCAATAGTAGGCTCTTAAATGAGTAAATCAGTTGAAGAAATCTAACATGGATAGTTAATGCAGGTGGTGGAAAACCCAGAGTATTCTCCCTATTCCACTATAAAGAACATTTCTTATGAGTATATGAAGAGAAAAATCACATCTGTTGAAATATAGACTTTATTCTCTTGGACAGGGCTGGATCAACACCAATCCAATCTTAATTCTGAATCGCTCTTGTCTACAAACAGTTCCACCATGAAAGTTTTACAACAGTATGTTTTCAAAGCTTAATGGACATATATATTTTAGTCCTTTTGATAAGATGGAGTAATAGTACCTAGGATGAAGTTGTGGGAGAAACTTCATTCAAAATAAATTTATAATTCATCTTTTATGGTGGAGGACTTCTGCATATGATCAATTTTGTTTATTTAATAGTGCTCCTAATCACTGTAAGGTTTGGAGCATGATGTTTTTCTCATCTCCTGTCATAATTTCAGAGCAACACCATATTTAGAATCTATAGTCCCCTCTCCCATATTTGGTGGCCTGTAAAAATTTGAGCAGGAACCTTAAGCTGTATAGTCAATGATGATGATTGATTTTTGTTCCAAATCTGACAGAATCTTAACCAACTTCCTCTGGAAAGCTATCTTTGGGTAAAATGGAATAAGAGGTCTTTATTGAAATGAAACTAGGCCTTCTATTATGGCAGGTTTCTAAAAATCATTAATCATCAGAAAACATAATCAGCGTACAACTAAATCATTGACTTAGACATCACTAATGATTAGTTCTTAAATTTGTAATGCTTGAATATTGAGTGAACATCTGTACAACTGGCAGGACAATGGTTTTCATCCCTCTTATCTGAGCAATAAATGTTGGCTTAAGGTAAAAGTAGAAACAGAACAGATTGTTCATTACAAATTCCCAATCAATTCAGATCTGTAAATATTCTCAATAGAGGTTAAAAATATCACCCATTTAGAACCATTCCTATCTAGTACCACTATTAACAGTTAAAATTCAATATTTCATTAAGATTTTATATAACATCTACAATGTACCAGGACTTATGTTAGGTAATAGAGCTGTGGGATGAACAAGGGAAACAAAAGGTGCCTGCCCTTTAATTGCACATGATCTAGTTGAGCAGGCAGCAAATATTAGAACAATTATAATGCTGGGGAATAATAAGCATTAAGTTAGAGAACATAAAATGTGCTATGTAATGATGAAGAAGGGCCACTAATTCAGCTTGGAAGGATAAAATTTGACTTTCAGGTCTAAACTGAGATCTGAAGAAAATCAAATTTGATAGAAGAAAAACATTTATTTGATGCCATTGATAGTATAATTCACTCAATCAAATGATAAGGCCTAAAGTCCCACATAGACACAGTTATGAGGGTTAATCAGTGCATTTACAGAGGATATGCTAGAAAAACTGTGGCTAAATGAAAAGAGGAATGGAGTGCAAGACAAAACACATAGGTTAAAATGTTAGACATTTTGCATTTATGTATATCATGCAAACTATCTCTCAACTCCCATTTTATTATAAGTTTAAGGTAAATGTCACCCTGACCCTCTTTCTCAAACTGGAGATAATTTTAATATTGCTAGCAATCCCCTTGTAAAATCAAATTGCTTCTCAGATTTTAGGTATTATAATTATTTGTAATATTTTAAGGGATGCAAAGTACAAATGAATGTTTTAATTTGTTTGCCTTGGATCATAACATATTTTTCAAAAACCTACATATTTGAATTATATTAAAGGGTAAACAAAAATTTTCTCTTCTCAAAAAACATAAATTAAATTTAGGGGAAGATTAAGGAGACTGAAGTTAAGTTCTCAGGCTATAGAATGAACTTTGAAAATCTTTCCCAGCCCAACTATAATACTTATCTTTTGGAACTTCCCAACATAATTTATCACCATTATCAAGGAACATATTCTTAATAGTGATTTGTTGCTAGTACAATAATATTGACGTTGATCAGGCAGAGACAGTGATGAAATGGCTACAATCTGTTTTTCAGGACATAAAATTGTGCTGGATGCCAAAACACATAATAAAACAAATGGCAGCTTTGGAAATTCTAATATTAATGAGTCTTTTGAAAAATTACCTTGTTTCAAATACATATACCACCTGGTATACTAATGTTCTAAATGATGATCGATGAATGTCCAAAAACCTGTTTCTAAGGAGGGTGGCAAGAATAAATTGACCATTATAATGTGACAACCATAAGTTGTTTCACTGGTTGATTGCAGTTACCAGCCAATGTATTTTAACTTATTTTTTAGCTTTAAAATTAGTTGAAGAGTTTTCATAATGGAGAACTGAGCTTAAAGAACGACAAAACGTTTTCTGCTCTTGTGACTAGATCATCATTTGCCTTTTAAATATTTTTAAAATGATTAGTTCTTATTCTTGTGAGCATAAACACATCAAGAAGTTTGATCAAGTCTATATTCATCTCAGAAGTACAATTTTCTCTTAATTTTATATTATGATACAGTAGCGATTAACTCTCCACATGCAAAAAAAAAAAAAATTACTGCCATTTGCTTTGCATTCTGATAAATGCAAGTCTGTTAGTATGATCACATAAGGATGTTTTAAAGATGAATTCAGTGGTTAGTAGGCTGTGAGAAGATTAAATTTCTATTGCATTTTGGATAGGCTTCTTGCTTGTTTATGTTCAATAGCTATCTGAAGTACATACATTATAAAGGGAGTTTCCAATGTGTGATCCTAAAAATTCAAATGGTGTAAGTGAAGCAAAATTGTGAGAGGTGAAGCAGAGGCTGAGCTACGCAAGGGGGATGTCATTACATGAAGGGGTAAGCAGCCTAATGTAGCTGAAATAGCTATGGACTGTGAGTATGGGGAAGACTGACTTCTATTCCAGATTCTGTCAGCAGATGGTTGACTTGGCTTTATTCATCTATTAAATGAATGATTTGGATTAGATGATATCTATATCATTTCAGTAGTTATATTCTATGGCTGTATTTCTAGAAGTTTTTTTCTGTCAGTCTATATTTTCTAAAAGTGAGGCCTAGAAAATCAGTTACATAATATTTTAAGGCTCTATGAACAGAAAGGAAAAATTGCTTTATTTTTGGTAGGAAAATAACCAATATATAAAGATATTAACAGAAACCAGAATTTATAACATAGAATTACAGATTCCAAAAAAGAACACACATAATTTCATGAATGAAATAGTCTCTCTGAAGAATATATATATATATATATATATATATATATATATATAAATTATATACATAATATATATAGATGCAGTTTTGAGTGTGGCTACTATTATCTGAAGAACCCAAAACTATTTTATTCACTTTTATGATATATATTTTATTTTCCTTATATGATAGAAACCACATTATATTTGGAAACAAAAATTTAAGTCTTATTTCTAGTTGCACTAGGGCTCAGGAAAGCCAATGACTCTTAATTTTATCTTTTTTTCTTAGTAGTAAAAGAAAAAAGGAACCTCAATTTCTATAGGTCATATGAATATTATGCATTCCAACATATGAGATATTAGACTTAAACCAAATACAAAGTATTACTCAGTATGAGGAAGAAAGGACACTAAAATAATAGAATGACTTTAGGAGCCAGAACACTTAGAAATTGAATTGATAACAGGAACTTGTCCTCAAAATGAAGGGTAATCACTAAGCATGGGAAGCTTTATGACCAGTTTCTAAAGTGTCTTTAAGGCCAGTACCTAAAACTGGAAGAGAGCATGTAAGCTCTACTTTTTCAAGGAGCACAAAAGAGACTATGTAAGCATCTGATGGTTAAGGACCCTATGAACTTTGGCTCTAGGTACTCAAATTAAATTAATCAAAACCTTGCTTTACACACATGGAGGAAAACTTCTATGTGTATAATCTAATCTGAACAGATCATGGAGACCCAAAGAAAAATAATGTGATCAGTATGGAGAAATGGCATATCTCAAGGGAGAAAAAAAGTTACATTGATTTAACCCTTCATGGAAACAATAAAGAAGAGATTTTAGAGTTAGAGAGTCAGGAAAACTATTTTCTTCTTCTAAGGGTGTAGGAAATGTCCCCTCATTTAAACAGAGGGAGAAATATAAGATCAGATAACTCTTCAGGAAAATGAAAGCCAGAGGGTTGTGGGACATCATCATTGAAGTAATGACATATCAAACAAACGAGCAAACAAACAAACAAAAACAACAAATGACAGCCAGAACAAAAACCTGACAACTGAAATAACTAGTGAAAATATCTTTCAAAAATGACAACAAATTTTTTTTCACACATGCAAAAAGCTGAAACAGTTATCACCAACAGATTTATTATATGTTAATATAGGAAATGCTGAATCTTTCAGGCCAAAGGAAAATAATGTTGGATAGAAATCTGAATCTACAAAAAGGAATGAAAAGCATGGCAATGATAAATATGTGAGTATATATTTTTAAATACATTTATCTAGAAGATATTAATTATTTAAAGCAAAATAGTAATAATGTATTATGAAGTTTATAAGAAATGAAGACATAAAATGTATAATAGCAATTGTCCAAAGGCAACAAGGAAAAAAATAGAATATACCCTTGGTTCTTATACCATTCATGAAATAGAAAAAGACCACTTAAAGAGAGATCATAATTGTTAAAGAAGTATACTGTAAACTCCAAAGCAACCACACACACATACACACAAAGCAATAAAGCAGATAATTTGATATACCTGTGCTAAAAACAAGTGTGCCTTTTCCTAATACCATATGCAAATATTCACTAAAAAGGCATCATAGATACAAATATAAGTGTTAAGATACAACAACAAAACCCCCAACAAGCTATTAAAAAAGTTCAATTAATTGGATATTTAAAAAATTAAAATAAACCTTTCATTCTTCTTTATCTATATGTTTGGTGCTGGGGATAGAACCCAGGGACTCATATATGCTAGGCAAGCACTCTACCACTGAGCCACATCCCCAGCCCAAACCTTTAATTCTTCAAAAAGCTCTTAGAAAGAATAAAATTTTAGAATAGGTGAGATATTTGTAAAACTTAGGATAAAGACATATATCTAGAATATATAGAAAACTCAGTTGTAAGGAAACCTAATTTAAAATAGTTCAAAGATTTTAATAATCAAAAAATATATATAAGTGACAAATAAGCTCATGAAAAGATGCTCAATGTCATTATTCATTAAGGAAATGCAAATGGAAACCATAAGGAAAAAAATACTGCTTCATTCAACTTAGGCAAGTTATATTTAAAAACTTAACTATACTATAAGTTACCAAAGATAGGGTAACTAGAAAATGCCTGTAATGCTGGTGGAATGTAAAATGCTACAAACATTTTGGAAAATATTTTTTTAAATTTCAATATATACTTATTGTAAATCTTAACCATTTCACTCCCAGGTACTTATCAAATAGAAATGAAATGCTGGACAAACACAGAATTTTGCTTTACTATCAGTGAATTTTCAGAATACCAAGGGCAGAAAATACAGTCAACTAAAGTTAAAAAAATATATATTTTGGAGTTTATAGCATATGTGAAAGTGAAATATTAAACAACACTAGCACAATGATTTGGAGTAGAATAAATGGTAACTAATTATTCCTTTTTACATGGTAAGTTGAATGACATCATAAGGATTTAAGGTATATAAAATAAGTTGACTATGCATTTTGCCATCAGAAAAGCAAACATAAAAAAAGAGTTTTTATCTAAAAACTAGTGGAAGAACTAAAATTGAATTTAAGAAGGCCTAAATGAATGAAGAGATGTAATATTTTCACTGATAGGAAAAATGTTTGTAAGGCATAATTCTCCTAAATTTATCAGTAGATACAATATACTTCTCTAAAAATTCTTGCAGATTTTCTTTTTCAGAAATTGACAATTTAGTTCTAAAGTTTATGACGAAATTTAAAAAATTTGAAATAGCCAGAAACACGGCATTAAGAGTACAAAGTTTGATGACTTCACACTATTTTATTTCAAGATATCTATAAAGCTGTAATAATTAAGACATTGAGGGATTGTTATGAAGGATAGGTATGTAGACAAAAGGAACAGAATAGAATGTCTGAAATAAATTCATACATGTATTATTACCTAGTTTGTAATTAAGTCACCAATTCAGTTCAATGAGGACAGAAAATGTTTTCTGACAAAATGTGCTACAACCAGATATTCACATGAAAGAAAGGAAACCTATCTTTACTATACACCAAAATTATGTTGATGTATATTATTTAATGCTTTTATAAAAGAGCATAAGAAAAAAAGCTTTTTAAAAAATATGAATGAAGATTAAGCATGCTGAAAAGTTCTTATTATCATTATTTAGCAAGAAAATGCAAACTAAACTGCAATGAGATACTACAACTCACATTCTAGAATTTCCAATTAAAAAGGCTGAACAAGCCAGGTACAATAGCATATGCCAGTGGCTTGGAGGCAGGAGGATCGGGAGTTCAAAGCCAGCCCCAGCAACTTAGAGAGATCCTATTCCTAAATAAAAAAATAAAAAGGGCCGGGGATGTAGCTCAGTGGTAAAGCACCCCTGGATTCAATCCTCAGTACCCCCACACACACATACACATAAAAAGACAGAAAAAGGAAATGATGTTTACTGTTACTCTTCTTATTCAACATAGTTTTTACATCCTTGCCATGGAAATAAGGTAAGAAAAGTCAGATTAGAAAAAGTGAAATGCAACTGTCATTGTTTATAGATGACACAATTTTTTACAAAATATATTCTTAGTTGTAGATGGACACAATACCCTTATTTTATTTATTTATTTTTATGTGGTGCTGAGGATCAAACCCAGTGCCTCACACGTGGTAGGCAAATGCTCTACCACTGACCCACAACCCCAGGCCAGACACAATTTTTCAATGTAAAAATTTCCATGGAAATTCAAAACATACTAACAAACAAAAAACAGCGAAAACAATGTTTAGAAGTATTGAATTCAATAAAGTCTCAGGATATAAGATCAAAAGATAAAAATAATCGTCTTATATCTCTATTCTAGCAATGAATACTTAAAAACCAAAATGAAAAAGCTCAATACCATTTTAAATTTATCAGAGAAATGAAAAATTTTGGTATAAATCTAACAAAAACAGGAATGGGGGCTGGGGATATAGCTAAGTTGATAGAGTGCTTGCTTCACATGCACAAGGCCCTGGGTTCAATCCCAAGCACCACAAAAACAAAACAAAACATAGGAATGATGTGTTATAAATAAAATGTTGATGAAAGAAGTTGAAGAATATCTAACTAACAGAAGATACATAGTGTGTCCATGGACTGAAAGACTCAACATAGTAAAGATGCGAATTTCCCCCAAATGAATGTTTAGTGTAATTCCTATTAAAATTCGATTGGGAATTTCATCAGATATTGACAAACTAAAATTTATACCAAAAGGCAAAAATATTATATAGTAAAACAATTTTGTAAAAAAATAAATTGGGATGAATCATTTGACCCGATGTTAAAACTTACTGTCTAGCTATAGTACCAGAAAAGTGTATTATTGCCTGAAAGACATATATACAGATCAATGCAATGGAATCAAGAGACTAGAAATAGGTCTATAGAAATACCAGCAGTTGATTTTTGACAAAGTTGGAAAATATTTTCAGTGGAGGAAAGTCTTTCCAAAGAATGTTGCTTGAGCAATTAGATACCCGTAGGCAAAATGTGAAACTTGACCCAAAATTCTCACATTGTACACAAATTATTTCAAAGTAAATTATGGATTGAAATATAAAATGTAAGACTATAAATCATTTGGAATAATTCTTAGAAGAAAAATTTCAGAACCTTAGGCTAGGTCCTGAGTTTTAGACATGACCCAAAAAACATAACTTACAAAAAGGAAAAATGATTAATTAAACGTATTCAAAAATAAAATTTTCTTCTCTGAAAAAGATTTAAGAGAATGAAAAGACAAGGCATAGACTCTGAGGAAATATCTGCAAACCATACATGCACCAAAGGATTTGCATCTAGAATATATAAGAATATTGAAACTCAAGAATAAAAAAAGATTCAATAGAAAATGTGCAAAAGATGTGAAAAGACCTGAATATGATATATAGAATGAAAATTTGCAAGGGGAAAGAAGTTAAACACCACCTATTAGAACAGCTAAAGTAATAATAGCAACGACAATACGAAATGCTGGCAAGGATACAGAGAAACAGATCATTCATAAATTGCTAGTGGACACAATACCTTTATTTTATTTACAATGGCATATGCCAGTGGCTTGGGAGACTGAGGCAGGAGGATCAGGAGTTCAAAACCAGCCTCACCAACTTATGTTTTGTGACAAAATGTGCTACAACCAGATATTCACATGAAAGAAAGGATCCTTGGATATATGGATATGTAAAATGATAGAGCCACTTCAGAAAATAGTTTGTCAGTTTCTTATAAAACTAAAAATGTAGTCACCATACAAACCAGCATTTGCAGTCTTGCTCATTCATTCCAGGGAAATGAAAATTCATGTTCACACAGAAACCCATACATGAATTTTTATAGACAAAACTAGAAGAGCTCAAAGGTCCTTCAACAGTTCAATGATTAAACAAACTCAAGTACATCCATACCATGGAAAATTTCTCATCAATAAAATGAAACAAACTACTGATTTTCCCAACAACATGGGCATTATGCTTAGTGAAAAAAGTGAATCACAGAAGGTCACCTATTGTATGATTCCACTAATGTAATATATTCAAAACGACAAAATTATAAAAATTAAAACTAACCATGGTGCCCTACCTGTATGTAATCTCAGCTATTCATGAGGCTGAGGCCAGAATATCTTGAGTTTGAGGCTGGTTTGTGAAGAAACAAACAAAAGCAGAAAACAAAAAAACAAAACAAAACCCCCAAACACATGAAAAAGTCAAAACAATAAAATTTTCAGGGACTAAGAACACTGTTATGGTTGCTAGAGCACACAGGAAGGGTGGAGGGGTGCCACTAAAAAGTGATAGTACAAGGGAGTTCTTTGTGATGATGAAGCAGTTCTGTATCTTGATTGTGATTATGGATGAATATGGAATGTAACTGCATGGAACTTTATACACACACATGTTCATACACAGAGACACATTCAAGTTCGTGCATGTAAAAACTGGTAAAAATTCAATGAAGTTTGTAGTTTACTTACTATATAATTAGGATCTGTACTTATTAATATATCAAATAGTAAGTAAAACAATGTCCATTTCTAAGTTTGACATACTACAGATGTATGTCAAACAAAAAAGCATCTATGTATTCTTTTTGCAACTTCCTGTGAATTCATAATTATTTCAAAATGATAAGTTAAGGAAAAGATAAAACTAAGGAAAACAACTACAGAAAAGGATGTGGAGCAGGTAGAATTCTACAAACTTGATAGTGGTATCAAGAATACTACAAACACTATGGAATAAAATATAGTTTCTGAAAACAGTAATCAAACACCTTTGGCTCAGCAATTCTACACCAAGAGAAATGAAAACTCATAAATACCAAAAAGATTTTCACAATGATGTTCAAGGCAGCTTTACGATCTTCCTAATAGGCCCAATGTAGAAAGACCCAAATATCCTTTGATAAGAGAATGGGTAACCAAAACTGTGAAGTAGTTATATGCTAGAATATTATTCAATAAAATATAATTAACTTCTGATACGCACAACATAGATTAATCTCCAAAATTTGTTGAGCATTAAAAGGCAGACCCATGGGAGCATAAAATACATGATTCCATTTGTATGAAATTTGAAGAAAGTAAAACAACATCTATAATGTGGGGGGTGGAATCAGAACAGTGGTTGATCCTGGATAGCGAGCATTATTTTAAAGCAGCACGAGGAAACTTACAAAGTAAGGTCCTTCAACAGTTCAATGATTAAACAAACTCAAGTACATCCATACCATGGAAAATTTTTATCTGCTTTTGGTTGATGGTTATATGAATGAATATTATCAAAACTCAATGGTGCCAGGCACAGTGGCGTACGCCTGTAATCCCAGCAGCTCTGGAGGCTGAGGCAGGAGGATCATGAGTTCAACGCCAGCCTCAGCAATAGTGAGGCACTAAGCAACTCAGCAAGAGACCCTACCTCTAAATAAAATACAAAATAAGGCTGGGCATGTGGCTCAGTGGTCCAGTACCCCTAAGTTCAATCCCTGGTACCAACCCTCCCCCCAAAAAACCCCAATAACATCAATGAACTATATAATTAGAATCTGTACTTATTAATATATTAAATATAAACTCAATAATAAATAAGTAAAAGGAAAAAAGTAACGGTTCAAAGTGATTGAAATAATACTAAAACTGCCTTTTATTTTATTATAAGGTGGAAAAAATGCATGATGTAAACTTTTAAAACCAGCATGCTGAGGCTGAGGCAGGAGAATCACGAGTTCAAAGACAGGCTCAGCCATTTAGCAAGGCCCTAAAAAACTTAGTGAGACCCTGTCTCAAAATAAAACATAAAAAGGGCTGGGATGTGGCTCAGTGGTTAAGTGCCCTTGAGTTCAATCCCGAGTACCAAAAAAAATTCTTACAAATATAATAGAAACAAATAAGAAATCATGCCTAAAATTACTGAAAGGAAATATGCCAAATTATTAATGAAGGTCAGACCATTAGTTTTCCATTTCTACTTTTCTGTGAATTCAAAAATTTTAATGAGCATGTATGAACATTAAACTGAGTTTTAAAATAACCATCTTTCAAAAGAAAAATATATTGCCTCAGTATAAGGCTTTTCATAGAAATTAGTTCACAAATCAAAACACAACCACACAAGAGATATATAACAATAATTTCTCAGAGCATACCACCTGATATTTTCTTTAACTGGTTTATTGAAGCACCAGGAGTCAATCAATTGGTTGGAAGCAGAAACTAATTTTATTACTTTTTTCATTGTTCTTTAAAACCTGCCTTGAGATTTTCCTTTTAACCACTCCTTGAATGGGAACTCACTTATATCCCAGAGTTTTTCTTCTTTTCTTAGGTCATAAGAAAATATTTCCTTTATTAAGTATTAAAGGATCTAATTCAATGTAGTGGTTACATTACTCAGTTCAGTCCAATATAATCAACAGAACTCTTAAATTCTGATTTAATTTGAAGTTTTGCTTTCTTTGAACTGGAGCCTGACCAGAAGAAAAAGCCTGGAGTTGAGGAGGAGGACACAGTCAATAGTTTCCCTATCTTCTGATCTTTCTCTTCCCTGCTCACTAGCCAAGATTTCTGTCTCCTACCAAGTTTCAGTGAGGGATAAACATAAGTACAGAAAAAAGACAAAATGGCATTGTGTTTTTCTGAAGATGGGGAATGCAATGTTATTGATTTTTTTTTTAACTTTGGGATTCTTTTTTTAAAATCTGCAAAATATAGTTCACTTTTTAATACCTTTTCAATCTGTGGCTCTTTAAGAAAACTTAGAATTCAAAGAAAATGGTAGTAGGATGCCCACAATTTATTTCAAAGGCACTGAGATTCTCCATTAAATTTAAAATTCAGTCTTGGGGCATTGTTCCTAGTTGTCCCTAGTACCTTTTTTGTTGTTCTGATTAGTTATACATGACAGTAGAATTCACTTTGACAAATCATACATAAGTGGAGTATAATTTCTCATTCTTCTGGTTGCATATGCTGTAGAATCACACTAGTTGTGTAGTCACATATGTACATAAGGTAATAATGTCAGATTCCTTCTACCATCCTTCCTACTCCCATATCCCTCTCCTCCTTACTTTGGGATTCTTTTTGGAGGTTCCCTACTAGGGATCTCCCAATATAGGTCTTTTAATGAGAAAATGCTTCTTTAACTAGCTTCTTAAAATCTCCTCATTTATCTCATAAATTTTGGATTTCATCCCAATACTGTGCTCAGATCTCCCCACGTGGTCCCTTTTCAGAGTCATCAGGGTGCTGTGTGTGGTGGCACATGTGTGTAATCCCAGTAGCTCAGGAAGCTGAAACAGGAAGATCACAAGTTCAAAGCCAGCCTCAGCAACTTAGTGAGACTCTCTTTCTAAATACAATATAAAAAAAGGGCTGGGGATGTTGCTCAGTAGTTAAGCACCCCTGGGTTCAATCTCCAGAACAACAACAACAACAAAAAGTTAACAGGTTTTATTTTCCTTAAAGAGGTCCACATTTGCTTCTTGAACACATGTATTTTTCCCCCATCTTCAGTTTGTTGACAGACTGGCCAGAGCCATTTAGACCAATAATACTAACTAGTCTCTCATCTTTTGTTTTCTTGGGCAAGAGTTACTATGCTTCCCAAATTCTATAAGATTTTCAAACTCTCTCAGTGGTACCCTCTAAGTCTTTCTCTAATTTGCTTTAGAGAAGGCTTAAGAAAAGTAGGGTTTTGCCTCTTGTCCATGGCAGAACATGCACAAAACAATACAATACCTTTTTCTTTCTCCCTCTCTTTCCCCTTCCTTCCTTCCTTCCTTCCTTCCTCCCTCCTTTCTTTTTTCCTTTCTTCTTCTTCTTCTTCTTCTTCTTCTTCTTCTTCTTCTTCTTCTTCTTCTTCTTCTTCTTCTTCTTCTTCTTCTTCTCTCTCTCTCTCTCTCTCTCTCTCTCTCTCTCTCTCTCTCTCTCTCTCTCTCTCTCCAGGGATTGAACCCAGAGGTGGTTAATCACTGAGCTACATCTCCAGGCCTTTTTAAATTTTATGACAGGGTCTTGCTAAGTTGCTTAAAGCCTCACTAAGTTGCTGAGGCTTGCCTTGAACTTGCTCTCCTCCTGTCTCAGCCTACCAAGCTGCTGGGATTACAGGTGTGCACCACCACACCCTGCTATATATAGCTCTTTCAAAAGAGAAATTCCCCTACTCATTTCCACATGAAGCTATAAACACTCTCCAAGTGAATGAATAAATAATAGTCAGAAGGAGTTTAATAATCCCAGAGCTTATACTGAAGAGGAACCACCATATATAATCAATAGATGTCCTAGATCTAAATGCACCTAGCAGATTTTTCTGTATTCATAAGACCTGATATTGCATTATTATATTACAACATCAATAAGCATTTGCTAAATATATGAAACAACCTTTCTTCACCTTATAATCTAGTGAGAAAATAGACTCCAGTGCTGTGTTCCAATACTTCATCTATTTTTGGATTATGGCTTTACTATTTGCTGTCTTTTGTGTACTGACAATATAACAAGGATTTTCAAAATTGAGAGTTAAAACATGGCCCTGTAGGAAAAGGCATGCAAACTAACTAAACTCATTCTGTTGTTTAAAAAAAAAAAAAAACAGAGCCCATATAAATTTCTGGTTGGTGACAATCATTGCGTTAAGGGAACCTTTAAAATGATTTCTACAGAGTTAATTAAGAACGTCTCTTGTTATCTAGGTTCTTAATTGGTTTCTACTGTTTTCTTAGTGAGAAATTTCAGGAGAGGCTCAGCAGACATACTTAATAAATTATCGTATGTTAAGCAAAAATGTGTAAATGTTCTGAAGTGAAGTAAAGGCAGTTAAAAAAGATCATGGACTCTGCAATGGAATCTTTTAAGAAGAGCTTAGAGACCCTTTCCAGGTCTTATGACTTGCTGAGCACAGATGGCTGCATAAAAGGCCCAGAACTAACAAAAATAGATTATTTCCTTCTCAATATGTAAGTTCCACATAATTAAATTTTAACAGTTTTCTAGTGAAACATGATGATTGAGATTATAAAAATGGTCTTGCTATATAAATTTTGCATTTTAATTGGTCTATAAAAAGAGTACAATAATAAACATAGTGTTTAGAAATATTATTGTCTTCTACCTGGAAATGACAGCCACTACAATTAGTACTTCAAAAAATTTTTCCATCTTGGAAAGTACATTGCAAGAACTTGATTGAATTTGAATAGTGTTAACAATTTTTCTTGAACAGGTGGCAGTAAAAAGCCCTTATATCACCATATGGGCATTAAGAAATAGTGGCATATCTTTTAGTAAAATGAAAAAAAAATATCTAGATAAATATATTTTTAGAGGTGCAATGCTATCTTTGTGCACATTAGTAACAAAGGAAAGTCTAGGAACTTCTGGCTTCCCGTAGGATAAATTGAGCTACTAACATCTGAATATATATATATATATATATATATATATATATATATATACACACACACACACACACACACACATATATATATATATATGTTTTGTATGATATATCATCCAAAATATATGTGTATATATAAAATCCAAAAAGTCACACAAACAAGAAGAGCGAACTAAATTCTTTCTATCTCTTGTCTACAGCATAAGCAAGATACAGAGATTAGTATAAATTCTAAAGTACTTGTAAGTGTGAACTAAACATTCCAAACTTGCATAATCATGACCCAAGACAAAGTAGATAATTAAGTAGAATATGTGAAATAAAGGAGAAAGGAGCAGGGAACTAAGAGATACAGAACCAGAAACATATGACTCCCAGTAAAAAGAGGAATCCTCTTTGAGAAAGAAAATGCTTAGAAAAATCTGAAAGCTGCTGGATAAGAGACCTGGGTAGTGATGAATTATAAAAAATGGATATGGAAGTGCTCAGAAATAAGTAGCAATTTTGAAAAGATAATATGTCTAATAGCAAGAGTGGCAACTTAGAAGGCAGATGTATCCCTTGGATGCTTGATATAGAGAAAAGAAAATGAAACAAGGAGAGGAAATTAAGGGTCATACAGAAACCAAAGTAAATCATAAAATCAAAAACCCTTGCACCTGGAGAAAAATGTAACATTGATTAAAAACACACTTAGACACATACTTCTTTTAAAATAAGCAATGTAGTCAGTAACTAAAACATCTTGCACTTGGCAAGTAGTGCTCTTCTGGAAGAGGTAAGACATTTTAAACACCAATCTACACCTACATAAAACTGTTATAAAAAATACAAGGTGAAGATCAAATTATTTCAGCTGATAAAAATTCTGTAGAAATAAAGACAACAAAAACCCTGAGTACTCTATCAGAATTTAAGCATCAGGAAAAAATGATTTGCAAATATAAAATAAATGTCTACTCTGAAATTCAAACTTCAGCATGAAAACAAACAAAAAGAAGTGAGAGGTGATCCAACTCAGGAATGAAATTCAAGAAAAGTTTAAGAAATAAAGATTATTTTGCTAGGTGCCCAAAGGAGAAAAAATTCAAATAAATATCTAAGAGGGGGAAGAAAAGAAAAATGACTAAGTGCCTGATAATGACTAAGAACCTCTCTCATAAATTAAAATTATAAATGCTGGGCATAAATCAAAGTCACAGGGGAGTAAACAAAAGCAGGAAGATTTGGCTAGAGGGTCCATGCACTGACAAAGCAGATGTACACTGTGAGCTCCCTGTTTTCATAGCATTTAGTATGAGAGTTAGCACAGCTGGTGATCTGTAGGAAAAACTGCAGGCTTCCTGGGTTGAAGACTAAGAAGGTTGAGTCTGGTGCAATCATGAACACCAGAAAGAAAGAAAAGGGAACCAAGAAGGCAAAGAACAAGAGTGAATCTTGTTCTAATGTTCTATCTCCTAATGTCTCTGAATAATGCCCAAACCACATATGTGTGGAGCATAACAAAGCAGCTCAACTAAGAACAAATATTTTATGTCATCTGCTTTGCAGGCAACAGTTTTCAGTTAGAACCCAACCAAATTAATTGGCTGCTAAAACAAAAGAAATAACAGTCATCACAGAAGAATACGTGAATACAGATTCTGCAGAACATAGTGTCTATAATATCCTGGAAACAATCCAAATAATAAGAGATAAGAAGAACTGGGAATAAATTAATTCTTTTCAAGAGAAAAAGACAATCAGCAGGCACAAACCCCAAGATCTACCATTGAAGGAATTAGTAAACAGATTTTGAAACAACTATTAAATCATTATTCTCAACAACATGAAAACACAAACTCAAATAATGGAAAGAGAAAAGAATCTCAGCAGACAAATAAAAAATTTTAAAAATATAAATACAAATTGAAAAAGTGAAAAAAATTAGTAGAGTAAAACAAACACATTATTGATGGACTTTAAAGTAGAATGGAGGTAACAAAACAAAGAAGGCCACATACTGCATGAGTCCAACTATGTGACATTTTAGAAAAAGCAAAACTATAGAGACAGTAAAAGATTAATAACTTCCAGGGGTTGGTGGTCAAGAGGGATGAATAGGCAGAACATATGATTTCCAGGTCAATGAAACTACTTCATATGATACTTTAAGGATGGACAGATGTCATTATACACTTGACGAAACCAATGAATGTTCAACACCAACAATGAAACCTAATGTAAACTATGGATAGTGATATTTCAGTGTGGGTCAACAATTTTAAGAAGTTTACCACTTTGGTGAAGGATGTTAAATGTATTGTTTACCACATAGTTTATTATTTTTATTTTCTGTGTATTATGATATTTTGACAATTTTTAAAACCTTTCTGGATGAGGAGAGATTGTCCTCTCTGGGCTTGACAGTTCTCAGAGATAGAAAAGGGTTCAGCCCGGAATATGCCTTGGTTAGGCAAACTAACCAATCCAGAGCCATATCTACTCTATCTGACCTGTATACCCCAGGAAGCAATACTCCTGTGCCTTACTCAACCCAGGGCCAGATGCCAGGCAACTGGGTACATAGGGCTTACCTTTGCAGTTTAGAATACATCCATTATTCAAACCAACCAATCCTAAGCTGTTTAAACTATGCTTCCTTGCCTTTCTCATAGCTATTCCAATAGAGGTCATGATCTAATCTCTCCTTGCTCCTGCCCCTTCAGCTACCTAACCAGTGATGGTACTTTCCCATGTGGCTCAATGTGACATACCATGCTTATTTTTTCTAGTTCTTATGAGTATTACAAACTTTGTTTTTTGAGTCTCTTCTGTGTCTCCTTTTGGGAGACCATAACACATTAAAAAAAGGCTCTGTAGACATGCAGGGGAGAGAGTATATAAGAACTCTGGATATGTTCCAGTCATTTTTTTCTGTAAACCTAAGACTACTCTTAAAAATAAAATTTATTTTTAATGACATTAACAGACCCTTAGAGATTTGATGATAATAGCAAATTGACTAAAATACATGTAATTGGGGTTCAAAAAGGAGAATATCAAAAGAATAAAGAGGAAAAACAAATTTGAACCAATGAACATTGAACAGTCTATTTCTAGGGACTTCAAAATCAAACAGTTGAAAGCGAAAATGAAGAAAATCATGAAAGCAGCATATTTATATTTACTGCATATTTATAATTTGAATCCTTAAAACAGAAAAATGGCATATTTCATACAGGGAGCCATGACTGAATGAATAGTTGGCTATGCGTCAGGAAATAAGGAACTCAGAAGAGAATGAGACATTTTTAAAGTGCTGAATGAAAAACTCAACCTTTCAACCATGTTTGCTTTTTCCAATGAAAATATCTTTCAAGAATGAAAGAAAATAAAGACTTTTTATAGAAAAGAAATAGAAGGGAACTTGTTGCTATTAGACCTACATCACAGGAATTTGTAATGGAATTTATCTAGGCAGAAGGAAGTTGATTCCAAGTCATTGGAAAGTTGGATCCGCACAAAGAAATGAAGAGCACTAGAAATGGAAAATATAAAATATAAAGTATTTTTCTTTTAGATTACTTTCTTACACAGATGACAGTTTAAGGAAAACTTTATAACATTTTTTAGGGTATATAATCGATGGTGATGTAATACATAAAATATAGCATATGAGACAGGAAGGGGGATTGGGAATATAGCTCAGTAATAGAGCACTTGACTTGAATGTGTGAGGCCCTAGGTTGCATCCTGTCTGTACCACCAAAAAAAAAAAAAAAAAAAAAAAAAAAAAAAAAAAAAAAAAAAAAATGGAAGCTGGTAAGCTGACCTTTATGATTGCAAAGTTTTCTGCATTTTATTTGAAGTTATGCAACATTGACTCTATGTGGATTGTAAAATGTTAACAGGTATTTTTAGTATGGTTTTAATAAACTATCTTGGCCCAAATTAGAGACAGGTCAGTTTCCTTTCTTAAGCAGCCAAATAAATCCACACCCTGAAACACCTTCTTTATCAGGCTCTTTGATTCTGAGTTGCTATCACCGACCTCAAGCAGGTTTAGGATTGGCTAGTTTGAATTATTTCAGCAGGTGCTGGAGCATAGGGGCTACCTCTGGTGGTTTGGTATTTGACCCTGGAGCATTTACTGAAGGTATATAGTGGTATATAGTTTGACCAGAAAAAAATAAAATTATCTCTGTTCATAGAAAACACGATCATCTACATATGAATCTTTGAAAACTATACATGACTTGGCTATATGCATTGAAAAGGAAATTGTGGGGTGGGGCTATAGCTCAGCAGAAGCGCAATTGCCCGGCATGTGTGAGGCACTGGGTTCAATTCTCAGCACCACATAAAAATGAATAAAATAAAGGTTGCCAACAACTAAAAAAATAAAAAATAAAAAAAAAACAGAAAAGAAAAGGAAATTGCGATAGTACTACTAGAACTTTTTAATTTAGTAAGGTCGTAAGATGCAAAGCCAGTGTATTCTCTATTAAAATTAACCATCTATATTGAAAGACACAGTGAAGAAAATGAAAAGTCAAGCAACAGACCAAAAGAAGATATTTGCAAACATATTTATTACAAAGTCTTGTAACTATAATATATAAAGAAAATGTTAAGAAGCGAAATAGGTATACAACTGTATAATTAAAATAAAATTTATTTTATAATTTATTTTATATATGTGATACCTCTGGAATAATGGGTTTAAAAATAAGGAAATGGAAACATAATAATAGTGAGTAGATAAAATTACATAAGAATTGATATAGCAGATAAACAAAGAAATATTGCATATTTATAATTTGAATCCTTAAAAAAGATAAGTAAAAAATAAAACATAAATGATATTCAGGACTATAATCAAAAAGGCTTTTTTATGGAAAAAATAAAAGGGCTGGTATGTAGCTTAGTAGTAGAAGCTTGCCTAGCATGTGTGAGGTCCAGGGTTTAATCCCCAGTATGGCAGGAGAAGAAGGAGTAGAAGAAGATACAAATCTAAATATCTAAGGGCCCTATTGTGATCCCTGAGTAGTGTATAAGGGAATAGCCTAATAAAACAATTATAGCTAATGTATAAGGATTGTATCCTCAGGTCTTCTAGGGATGGGGGAAACTCATCTTTTACAAAGGAAAGAAAATCAAGTGGCATCAGTCTTCACAGGCAGTGGCAGAGCAAGTCAACAGTGGAGTTTTATTAAAAATAAAACCTGGGCTGGGGTTGTGACTCAGTGGTGAAGCACTTGCCTGGCAGGTATAAGGCACTGTGTTTGATCCTCAGCACCACATTAAAAAAAAATAATAAATAAATAAATAAGATAAAGATATTGTGTCTATCTACAACTAAAAATAGTTTAAAAAATCAAAATAAAAAAATTCTCAAAGAAATAAATTGCAAGCAAAAGATTTTTCATCTAATCAAACAATCATTCAGTTTTCAAGGCTGTTGGGAGAAAATTGCTGTCACGTAAGATGATATCACACACATGAGCCCTTTCAGAATAATTTAGTAAAGACTAACTTTGTTTAATCAAGACATGACTGGGGATGCCCAGGCAAAAGAACTAAAGATGAGTGCTGAATATTTGCAATCATAGAATTAAGATTAAAAAGTGGGAATAAGTACACAAATTAGAAGGTAAATACTGTATGTTCAGATGAAGTAGAAATAGCACATGTAAAAATGGGAAGTGAAGAGAGGCATGTAAATAAACTTCACTGATGTTATATGAGTAGTAAATGCAATATATATGGTATTATTTTCTTAAAGTAGAAAACATGTTTTTTAGCCTTCAAACTCCTTTCATACAAGGCCATATAAAAACTTTTAGCATCATATGGTTTTATGTATTAGCTAAAAAATAAACTTTAAAAAATTCTTAGCACCTCATTTATACATGTCTATATTTTCTACAAACTTATAATGATGTTCAATATAATTTAACTTTTCACAATATGTTGCATCAATATATTGTTAGTTTTCTTGAAAATCAACACTTATTTTCAAATCCAATACTAGAATACTTTCCTCTGTAAATAGTTTAGCAGGTCTGATTAACATAAGATGCTGTTATTAAGAGGAATCTGCTCCAAATCTTAAGGTTGCTTAAGTTCGGTGTATCTGTGTTTTTTTCTTTTTGCTTTGATCACAACAACACAAAGCCCTTAATGACACAGAAGTTCAGTAAGTCAGATCCAGAGATGTTAAGTATTGAGTCAAATTAATACATTGCACTAT
Source organism: Marmota monax (assembly GCF_021218885.2). Classification (NCBI taxonomy): domain Eukaryota; kingdom Metazoa; phylum Chordata; class Mammalia; order Rodentia; family Sciuridae; genus Marmota; species Marmota monax. The sequence goes on along the minus strand of NW_026694552.1, from coordinate 11,702,782 downwards.
AATGTTAAAAACCTTAAGAAACTTTTTGAAATCTGCATTGGCCACAGACCTTTCCCATCAGAATAAGGCTACTTAGGATCAGGAAGGAAAAAGACAGCTTTGAGTTTCCTTGTGGTGCTGATAAGAAGAAAAATGCTAAATTACCTTGTTTCCTGTCACTAATCATGACAATTTGGGGAAATACCACAACAAACAAACTCTATGGCCATTAAGAGTTGGTTTAGCTCATGACTTCCTGTGGAATCATAAGACATTTGCATACTGTCATCTTAAACTGTAATAAGAATTTCTAAAAACATTTTGTTCTATTTCATCCTAAAAGACCTGACTTGATGCTCAAGGTATAGCACTGGTCTGGTCTACTTATTAGTAGTAACTCCAAGAGATAAATACTAGATCAAAATGCCAGTTTCAGTAATCAGACATGAAAACTAAATAAATAAACAATTTGTAAGCCAAAAAACAAAAAACAAAGAAAAAAAAAACTACATAACTTTAAATAAACATAAAAGAAAATAAAACCCTCTGAAAGTCAAACAGTATTATGTAGTAATCCCATTCATTATTAAGCTGCAATTGGACTACAACACTATATTTGTTAATTCTAATTTTCTGTATTACTTATTATCTGTATTTTCATTGTGATCTTCCATAGCCTGAAGATTGTCAGGTTCTGATGTGAATGGGATTCTGACAAAGCTCATGCATGTGATATCATCTAAATGACTGGACACTGACAGAAGCTAAAGGTCCAAGTAAAGCAGTATGTTCTGACACCTTGTTTTCTTCTTGATTATTATCCATGTCACAGTCTGAATCACCTTGAGAAGGAACAACTTGTTGCTTGCAAAGTGGACAGGTTTTTTTTGTTGTTGTTTGTTTGTTTTAGTGAGCCAAGGGTCTGCACACTTGCAGTGATAAACATGGGAATGGGGAAGAATTCTGAGCTTATCTCCATCTTCATGTTTATCCTAACAAATGGCCTTTACATTATACTCATCTCCCTGCTTGAATTTATGTATAGGGCATTTCTTAAGTTGATCTTTACGAAGTCTATTTCTTCTAGTTCTGTCTGTCCTGTACAAATACTGTGATGGTAAAACTGATTGTCGAGAGAGATGCCCACTCTGATGAAGAATGGTAATATCCCAGAGGAAGTCTAAGTTCTGGAACTAAGATGATGTGGCCTCTTTTTCATATGTTAATTTATCTTTAAGGCAATTAGCTGATGATTCATTAATAAAGACAGAATGTCAATTGTCTTTAATATGACTGTCATTGGATTCTGTGCTAATGAGGTCATAAGAATCAACATTGTGAGTTATGTCTACTTTGTATCCTGCTATCTGTGTATTTAAAACTTTTACATTGAAATTGCAAAGTTTTCTAATTAATACTATGAAAGTATGAGATGAATTGTCTTTTCCTGGTGGAGGCACTACAGGTTTGTAAGTATTCTCTGGTTGTGAGTTAATCGAAAAACCCTTTAAACTTTCAGCTGGAAATCTATAACCGAATCTTGCTGGAAGATCACTAAATGTCTAAGATGCATTTTCAAAATTATACTAAATTGCTAAAGTGCCTGCTTCTATAGACAGTAGATTTAAGAATGCAAAGAGCTGAACAGTCAGGATAGGGTAGCTATCAGTCAGGATAGGTAGCATCCAGAGGGATGCTCATACTGTAGCTGACAGTATGAGCATCCCTCTGGAAAGAGCAACATCCAGTAGTAAAATCACCTGGAAGGGCTAAGGGTATTGCTCAGTGGAAGAGTGCTTGTGTAGCGTGTGTGAGGCTCTGGGTTCTATTCCCAGCACCAAAAATATAGTCACCTGGAAACGTGTCCCCTGAATTTCTGCAGAAGTCCTGTTTCTGACTTCATAACTGAATATCCTCACTGACTTCCACAGTCTATAAGTTGGAGAAGGGGCAACACCATTGAGGCAAAACCTATACAGTATTTTAAACTATCACCCATATTAATATTTTTTGAGAGAGAGAGAGGGAGAGAGAGAGTGAGAGAGAGAGAGAGAGAGAGAGAGAGAGAGAGAGAGAGAATTTTAATATTTATTTTTTAGTTTTCAGCAGACACAACATCTTTCTTTGTATGCGGTGCTGAGGATCGAACCTGGGCCGTACGCATGCCAGGAGAGCGCTCTACCGCTTGAGCCACATCCCCAGCCCCCATATTGATATTTGATACACATAAAACACATATACAAATAATGATAAGATAGAGGCTACATATATATCTTATTGTCATTTGTGTATGTAAGTGTGTGTATCTATCTCTATAATAAGCTAAAATGTGGTGTTCACTTCACAATGTATATGTATATCAAAACATTAAATTGTATACCTTAAAATATATATATATATATATATATATATATATATAATTTTTATAAGTCAAAGAAAATTAATAAGTGGGAGTCAAAAAGATGTTATTTAAAGTGATTAAAAAATAGCAGAAGTTGAATTAAAAGGGGGGTACACAGCATTTTAGAAGACAATCATAAAACAAAACAAAAACACACCTAGAAATATAGCATAGCATATATTAGTACAGCATAAAATAGCATGAAATTATTGCTACCAAAACATTTCATTTCTGTAAAAGTAAATGGACTTAGCTTACCTATTAAAAAAGAATTTCAGATTGAGCTCACCTATTAAATTTTAGATTCATTCACATAGTGAAACCCACAGAAAGGCTAAAGTATGAAGTAATGAACCAATGTATACAGAGAAAATACAAGGTATAAGTAGACATAATGATCCTGATGATAGGAAAAATGAATTCAGGATGAAATACATTTAGTAAAGAAGGAGACTTTCAGACAAATAGAAAAGAATGTAAAAGATCTAAACAATATAACAAGTAAATAATAGAGAATATATCTTCTCTTCAAATGACCATAATACATGTTCAGAATTGGTCATGTATCAGGTCATGAAGAAAATTTCAGTAGGTACCAGTAAGAGGAAAAGCTAAAAGCAACAATCTCTGATCATAACAAAACAAAATTTAGTCTCTTTGATTTGTACTTTGACTTTCTTCCTCATTTTGGGTCCTATTTTCCTGACTCTTTAGATGCCTTAAAATCTTTTATTGGATGTCAGATGTGATAAATTTTACCTTGCCCAATGCTGTATTATTTTGTACTCCAAAAGGTCTTTTTGAGCTTTGTTCTGAGATGCAGTTAAGTTACTTGGAATCATTTTGATACTCGTGAATCTTGTTTTCAAGGTTTGAAAGGAGGAGAGCAGCAATTAATCTAGGAATAATTTGTCCTACTTCAGAGGCAAAACTCATCTGAGCACCCTTCCTAATGCTTCGTGAATTATGAGGTTTTTTTGCTCTGATTGCTGGGAACAGGATCTATTTCTCATTTCTTTCTCTTGGGGTCACTTTCATTCTCTGAAGCCCAGTATCTTGAAATCCATCATCTTATATATTTTATTGATTTAAAAATCATTTCAGTTGGGAGGGCAAATCTAGTCACTGTTGTGGATAAGATTTATAAGGATGTGACTGTTGTACATTTTCAAAAATAGAAATGAATAGAAAAGATTGGGAAACAACAAACACTAAAAATAAATGTATACAGAGATAAATGAACAGAACTAAACAAATTTGATAAACACAGAGAAACAGAATATGTAAACTTTCAAGCACAGTATAATCTAAATACCAAAATAACTCTAAAGAAGCTTGGCATTTTTATTAGGTTTATTTTTGGTAGTGGTGTTGGAGAGAAATTTTGCAAATGAGAAAAAAAATTCAAGTTTTTGGAAATCAAATTTCTCTCTGTATGATAAGGGGATATAGAAATGGAATACAGACTTACGATTTAAATAGAGAAATAGAAAAATATTAATTATAAAAGGCTGACACTTAACAAAACCAATAACCATCTATGTCTATACTGTTATTTTAATCCTTCTTTGATTTTGTTTATATTGACATTTTATATTCTCTATATTAAATATTTGGACTTTACAGATTCAATATTTTCACAAATTACATGTGCTTCAATAGTTTAGAATTACTATTTTCTTTTTCGATGCCTAAATGATCACAATCATTTTAATTTGGGACTTTTGTCCTTTCAATGCTATCTTAGACACTATTTTTATTGATTTTTTTTAAAGTGAATGACAGCAGAATGCATTACAATTCTTATTACATGTATGCAGCACAATTTTTCATATCTCTGGTTGTATATAAAGTATGTTGACACCAATTCGTGTCTTCATACATGTACTTTGGATGATGATGTCCATCACATTCCACCATCCTTGCTAACCCCCTGCCCCCTCCCTTTCCTTCCCACACCTCTGCCCTATCTAGAATTCATCTATTCCTCCCATGCTCCCCCCGTACCCCACTATGAGTCAGCCTCCTTATATCAGATAAAATATTTGGCATTTGTTTTTTGGGATTGGCTAACTTCACTTAGCAATATCTTCTCCAATGCTATCCATTTACCTGCAAATGCCATGATTTTATTCTCTTTTATTACTGAGTAAATTTCCATTGTGTATATATACCACATTTTTTTTATCCATTCATCCACTGAAGGGCATCTAGGTTGGTTCCATAGTTTAGCTATTGTGAATTGTGCTGCTATAAACATTGTTGTGGCTGTGTCCCTGTAGTATGCTGTTTTTAAGTCCTTTGAGTACAGACCGAGGAGAGGGATAGTTGGGTCAAATGGTGGTTCCATTCCCAGTTTTCCAAGGAATCTCCATACTGCTTTCCATATTGGCAGCACCAATTTGCAGTCCCACCAGCAATGTATGAGTGTACCCTTTTCCCCACATCCTCGTCAACACTTGTTGTTGTTTATCTTCATAATAGTTGCCATTCTGACTGGAGTGAGATGATATCTTAGAGTAGTTTTGATTTGCATTTCTCTAATTGCTAGAGATGATGAACACTTTTTTCATGTATTTGTTGATTGATTGTATATTCTTTTCTGAGAAGTGACTGTTCAGGTCCTTGGCCCATTTTGTTGATTGGGTTATTTTTAAAAATTTTTTATTATTATTTTTTTTTGGTGCTTAGCTTTTTGAGTTCTTTATATACCCTAGAAATTAGTAGATTAGTGCTCTATCTGATGTGTGGGGGGTAAAAATTTGTTCCCAGGATGTTCACCTCATAGATTGTTTCTTTTGCTGAGAAGAAACTTTTTAGTTTGAATTCATCCCATTTATTGATTCTTGGTTTTAATTCTTGAACTATAGGAGACTTAGTGCCTAATCCCACATGATGCAGATTAGGGCCTACTTTTTCTTCTATTAGATGCAGAGTCTCTCGTTTAATCCTAAATCCTTGATCCACTTTGAGTTGAGTTTTGTGCATGGTGAGAGATAGGGGTTTAATTTCATTTTGTTGCATATGGATTTCCAGTTTTCCCAGCAACATTTGTTGAAGATGCTATCTTTTCTCCAATGATGTTTTTGGCACCTTTGTCTAATATAAGATAATTGTAATTTTGTGGGTTAGACTCTGTGTCCTGTATTCTGTACAATTGGTCTACCAGTCTGTTTGGGTGCCAATACCATGCTGTTTTTTTTTTGTTACTATTGCTCTGTAATATAGTTTAAGGTCTAGTATAATGATGCCACCTGCTTCACTCTTCCTGCTAAAGATTGCTTTAGCTATTTTGGGTCTCTTTTTTTTCCAGATAAATATCATGATTGCTTTTTCTATTTCTATGAGAAATGCCATTGGGATTTTGATGAGAATTGCATTAAATCTGTATAGTTCTTTTGGTAGTATGGTCATTTTGATAATATTAATTCTGCCTATCCATGAGCAAGGTAGATCTTTCCATCTTCCAAGGTCTTTTTTTGATTTCTTTCTTTAGGGTTCTGTAGATTTCATTGTGTAGATCTTTCACCTCTTTCGTTAAGTTGATTCCCAAGTATCTTATTTTTTTAAAGGTTATTGTAAATGGGGAGTTTTCCTCATTTCCTTCTCAGAGAATTTGTCATTGATATACAGAAATGCCTTTGATTTATAAGTGTTGATTTTATATCCTGCTTCTTTGCTGAATTCATTTACAAGTTCTAGAAGTTTTCTGGTGGAGCTTTTGGATCTTCTAGGTATAGAATCATATCATCAGCAAATATTGCTAATTTAAGTTCTTTTCCTATACATATCCCTTTAATTTCTTTCAGCTAATTGCTCTGGCCAGTGTTTCAAGAACTACATTGAATAGAAATTATGTCTTTTTCCAGTTTTTAGAGGAAATGCCTTTAATTTTTCTCCATTTAGAATGATGTTGGCCTGGGGCTAGGGTTGTGGCTCAGTTGTAGCGCGCTTGCCTAGCATGAGTGACGCACTGGGTTCAATTCTCAGCACCACATACAAATAAATAAAATAAAGGTCCATCAACAAATAAAAAATATTTTAAAAAAGAATGATGTTGGCCTGAGGCTTAGTGTAGACAGCCTTTACGATGTTGAGATATGTTCCTGTTTTCCCAGTGTTTGAACATAAAAGGGTACTGTATTTTGTCAAATGCTTTTTCTGCATCTATTGAGATTATCATACATTCTTTTTTTAAAGAGAGAGAGAGAGAGAGAGAGAGAGAGAGAGAGAGAGAGAGAGAGTGTGTGTGAGAGAGAGAGAGAGAGAATTTTTTAATATTTATTTTTTAGTTTTCGGCAGACACAACATCTTTGTTTGTATGTGGTGCTGAGGATCCAACCCGGGCCGCACGCATGCCAGGCGAGCGCGCTACTGCTTGAGTCACATCCCCAGCCCAGATATCATACAATTCTTATCTTTGAGTCTATTGATGTGTTGAATTACATTTATTGATTTCCGTATGTTGAACCAACCTTGCATCCCTGGGATGAATCTCACTTGAACATGGTGTACAAACTTTTTGATATGTTTTTGTATTCGATTTGCCAGAATTTTATTGAGAATTTTTGCATCTATGTTTATTAGAGATATTGATCTGAAGTTTTTTTCTTTGATTTGTCTTTGCCTCGTTTTGGGATCAGAGTAATATTGGCCTCATAGAATGAGTTTGGAAGTGCTGCCTCTTTCTCTATTTCCTGAAATAAATTGTAGAGTATTGGGATTAGTTCTTCTTTAAAGGTCTTGTAGAACTCGGCTGTGTATTCATCTAGTCCTGGGCTTTTCTTGGTTGGTAAGCTACTGATGGAATCTTCTATTTTATCACTTGATATTGGTCTGTTTAAATTGTGTATATCTTCCTGATTCAATCTGGGCAAATCATATGACTTAAGAAATTTGTCAATGCCTTCAATGTCTTCTATTTTATTGGAGTATAAGTTTTCAAAATAATTTCTAATTATCCGCTGTATATCTGTAATGTTGTTGTAAAATTACCTTTTTCATCATGTATGCTGGTAATTTGAGTTTTCTTTCTCCTCTTCGTTTGCATACCTAAGGGCCTGTTAATTTTATTTATTTTTTCAAAGAACCAACTTTTTGTTTTGTCAATTTTTTCAATTGTTTCTTTTGTTTCAATTTCATCAATTTCAGCTCTAATTTTAATTATTTCTTGCCTTCTACTGCTTTTGCTGTTGATTTGTTCTTCTTTTTATAGGGATTTGAGATGTGGTGTGAGGTCATTTATTTGTTGACTTTTTCTTCTTTTAAGGAATGAACTCCATGCAATGAATTTTCCTCTTAGTACCAGAGATTTTGATATGTTGTGTCTATGTTCTCAATTACCTCTAAGAATTTTTAATCTCTTCCTTGATGTCTTCAACCCATTGTTCATTCAGTAGCATATTGTTTAGTCTCCATGTGATGGAGAAATTTTTATTTTTTATTTTGTCATTGATTTCCAATTTTATTCCATTATAATCTGATAAAGTACATGGTAATATCTCTACTTTTTTATATTTGCTAAGAGTTGCTTTGTGGCATATTATATAGTCTATTTTAGAGAAGAATCCATGTGTTGCTGAGAAGAAATTGTATCCACTTGACACAGGTTGAAATATTCTATATATGTCAGTTAAGTCTAAGTTATTGATTGTATTATTGAGTTCTATAGTTTCTTTACTCAACTTTTGTTTTGACAATCTGTTCAGTGACGAGAGAGGTTTGTTAATGTCACCCAAGATTATTGTGTTGTGATCAGTTTGGCTGTTGAACTTGAGAAGTGTTTGTTTGATGAACATGGCTGCAGCATTGTTTGGGGCATATATATTTATGATTGTTATGTCTTGTTGGTGTATGTTTCCCTTGAGCAGTATGTAATGTCCATCTTTATCCCTTTTGATTAACCTTGGCTTGTAGTCTACTTTATTTGATATGAGGATGGAAACCCCTGCTTGCTTCCACAGTCCATGTGAGTGGAATGATTTTTCCTAACTTTTCACCTTCAGTCTGTGTATGTCTTTTTCTGTGAGTCTCCTGGAGGTAGCATATTGTTGAGACTTTTTTAATCCAGACTGCCAGCCTGTGTCTTTTGATTGGTGAGTTTAAGCCATTAACATTTAAGCTATTAATATTATAACATATTATTATTGAGACATGGTTTCTATTTCCAGCCATATTTGTTTATTTTTGTTATTTAACTTGACTTGATTTTCTTGTTTGATTAGGTTTTCCTTTAGGGTACTACCTCCCTCTGCTGATTTTCATTGGTGTTTTTCATCTCTTCTTCATGGAATATTTTGCCAAGGATGTTTTGTAATGCTAGTTTTCTACCTATAAATTCTTTTAACTTTTGTTTATTGTGGAAGGTTTTTATTTCATCTTCAAATCTGAAGCTTAATTTTGCTGGATACAAGATCCTTCATTGGCACCTATTTTCTTTCAGAGCTTAAAATATGTTGTTTCAGGATCTTCTAGCTTTCAGAGTCTGTGTTGAAAAATCTGCTATTAACCTAATTGGTTTTCCCCTATATGTAATCTGATTCCTTTCTCTCACGGCTTATAAAATTCTCTCTTTATTCTGTATGTTGGGTATTTTTATTATAATGTGCCTTGGTGTGGATCTGTTGTAATCTTATACATTTGGTGTCCTGTAGGCTTCTTGAATTTGGATTTCCAATTCATTCTTCATGTTTGGAAAATTTTTTTGATATTATTTCATTGAATAGATTATTCATTCCTTTGGTTTGAAACTCTGTGCCTTCCTCTACTGACTTTGTGGAATAAAAATAGAGGGACAGGCTCATATTTGTTTTCCTTCTACTCAGAAAATTTCTTCATTTCTTTTAGTGGAAAACTGTATTGATACCAAAACTCAGTCATTAAATTACAACTAAGATGATCCAAGACATACACTGGTGGTGGGTATGGTAACAATACTATAGGCTACTATAATGTCATTTGGGAAAAAATAACCACTTGTTTTTATGATTATGAGTTTCTATTTATTTTTCATCTTGAGTTTAATGTCATCCTGAGTCTTCAACTTTTATTCCTATGTAACAGATAAAGTAATTTATTTATTTAGATTTTCAACTCTTCTTCCAAGTTCTGATTATATCTTTTTTTTTTGTTAAAAGGCCTTCTTGACTCATTAATTATAATTTTTGATGACTTTATTGATATTTATTTATGGGTTTTATATTATATTGGCTTTCTAATATCATTTTACTATTTACTTTATATAGGTTTATAACAAATACCTCCATTGCTGATTATATAAAGCAGGGTATGGCAAAGAATAACCACAGTCAAATATGGAATTAAGGAGAGTTTAATAAAGAGATTATTTATACAGATATTAGAAATGTTTAAAGGGAGCCAGCTAGGGACAGGGTAGTATGCTGCAGTAACAATAGAAGAAATTGTGGGGCTGGGGCTGGGGCTCTGTGGCAGAACACTTGCTAGCATGTGTGAGGCACTAGGTTTGATTCTCAGCACCACATATAAATAAATGAATAAAATAAAGGTCCATCAACATCTTTAAAGAAAAAAGAAATTGTTACAAATTCTAGACCTGAAGGAAAAATATGGGGCAAGCATAATTATTAAAATCTGAATAGAGAGCTAAAGCTTATAGTAGAGGTCAGTTAGGGGGATGGGTTCAGGGAAAAGGGGAGGGGCTTCAATAGAGGGACAGAGTTAATCCATGACCTTACAGGCAAGGATCAAAGAAACAAATACTCACACATACGTCTCTACTACTTTTTTTTTGGTACTAAGGATTGAACCCAGGGATGCTTAACCACTGAGCCACATCCCCAGCACTTTTTATATTGTATTTAGAGACAGGGTTTTGTTAACTTGTTTAGGGCCCTGCTAAATTGCTGAGGCTGGCTGTGAACTTGCAATCCTCGTGCCTCAGCCTCCTGAGTCACTGAGATTTACATCCATCTGCCCTCTTACTTTCTGCTGATTCCTGTAATGAGCTAAATTCAAGGATATCATGAGGGCAAGAGATTCCAGTGATATACTCCATAAAGTTTAGCCTCCTGGAACAAGAGCTGGGCAGAGAAGGACAGAAAAAATATCTGGAGAGAGGGAAAATGGAAAATATCTTCCTCCCTCAAATAACATCAATGCTGGTACAGTGGTACACACCTGTAATCCCAGTGGCTCTGGAGGCTGAGACAGGAGAATCATGAGTTCAAAGCCAGCATCAGCAACTACAAGGCACTTAGCAACTCAGTGAGTCTTTGTCTCTAAATAAAATACAAAAGAGGGCTGAGGATGTGATTCAGTGGTCAAGTGCCCCTGAATTCAATCCCTGGTACCAAAAAAATAAAATAAAATAAAAAATAACATAAACAATATCCACTTCTTTTGTAAGCTCTAAATTTTTAACTGTCAATTTCATTTAACCCATGCTATTTCAAATGTATTATCTCCAAAACAGAATTACATTTCTAGAATTCACCCAAAATTTGTTTTTCCTCTCCTCCTAAGTTAATGAACAATGTGCTCAAGCCCAGAATGTAACTTTCATCTTTGATTTTTTTCTGCAACAATGATTCTCAAGCACTATGATATGGAGATTATACCTTCAATGTACTTTTAAAGTCCATCACTTTCTTTTAGTCCTGATCATTTTTTCTTTATTCAGGGGTATATAATTTTCTCCACGCATTATGGTAATGGATTCCTATCAGGTCCTACTGTCAACAGGTTTTCCCCTATCCATTTTGTCCTTTGTATTGCTATTTTCAAATCCACCTCTCTTCATCAAGGCATATTGTCTCTTCTTAGGACCACTTCTAGAGCCTACTAATTTTCATTTTCTTCCCACTATTACTCCGCTCAAATCAGTCAACATTCTATTGTAACACGTTATTCCTTTCATCTGATCATGATATAAAGGTTGAACTCCTTAGCTTGGTATTAATGATATTTTATGATCTATCCAAACCTATGTCATTTCCACATCTCCTTCACATTAATCTCATACTCTCATCAAACCCAAAATTTATAGCTCCTTATAGACACTATTTCTTTTTTTACAACAAACATTTACTGCTTGCCTATAATATCCCAGACATGGAACTAAGTACTATGTATAAAAAGATGGATGACAAAGTCCATTTCTTTAATAAACTCCTTTAATCATAGTATTTCTCCTATCTATATTGCAATTCTCATTTTGTCAGTCTGGAAAAGTCTTTATTTATTTAGAATGAGCTTAAACATAGTTTCCTCTGTGAAGCCTTTACTGATTATACCAATTAGAGATAGCCACTCACTCTTCTGTGTCCCCAGACACTTTTGCACATCTCTACTTTAATAGCTATTACCTACTACTTTTATTTACTTATATATCTTGCTTTCCAAGTAGACTTTAAGCCATATTAGCATAATTTGAAAATCTTTGTATCCTCAGGGCCTAGCAGCAATCTCAACAAATGGTTGTTAAATGAATGAATGTTTGATTAAATATTTGAATTAGAATAAGAGATCTAAGGTGAGAGAAGAGGAAAGCAAAAAAGAGGAGGAGAAAAGGGGGTGAGCCCTCCACAACATGAATTTTGAATCTGAATTGAGGCTATAATATTTTCAAGTTGAAACAGAAGATAGGAAACTAAGGTGTTTATTTTGTAATGTCCAAATGCTTCACACTAGGCAATTATCTCTATAATAGGCTTCATTTCAATAGCTATATTTTGCGGCTATGTTTTAATTAAGTGAAAGTGATTCCACATGTCAAGGATTGGAAAACCTACAAGGTGACCTCATTATAGTTGATGAGAAAGGTCACATAGGCCACTGCTCACATGTGCAGTCTTACCTAGAAGCAGCCCAAGCAATAAAGGATATCTACGAACATTAATTTATAGTAAGTATCTCCTTTCTATAATAGTGCTATTATGTACAGTATCTGTGTAAATGCATTTTTTGTGAAAGGAATTTAACTCTTTAAACTAAACAGAAGGTGCTCACTTCCCAGAAGACTTATTTAGGGTGTTTCTGAGTTATTCCCAGCATCTCAGTTCTGCTTTGCTAATTCTCTCAAAGTAAGATTACTTTCTTTATTTAACCTTAAATGTGTTTCCAGTTATTCTTTTTGTATTTTATTTCTATTTAAGAATCTACTGTTATTAAAAATAGAGTAATAGAGAAAGAAGGTCTTTGGGATTAGTAGGAAAAGCACTGGGTGCTGCCATAGATAACCTAATTCCAATTCTTACTTTCTTAGCTAATTAAACAAATTGCTTTTAGCCTAAATCACTTTCATTTAGAACCCCAATTTTCTCTCTTGAAAAATGTATGTTTAAATACATTGGAGCTGGGGATGTGGCTCAAGCAGTAGCACACTCACCTGGCATGCGCGGGGGTGCTGGGTTAGATCCTCAGCACCACATACAAATAAAGATGTTGTGTCCACTGAAAACTAAACAATAAATATTTAAAAATTCTCTCTCTCTCTCTCTCTCTCTCTCTCTCTCTCTCTCTCTCTCTCTCTAAAAAATTAAATACATCATAGGTGGCAAACTAGAATATCACAGTTCAAGTGCCATATCAGATGGATTTTATTAAAAAACGCTTTGGTCTATGTAATGTTAGCAAATGAATTAGAAAGGTTCAGGTAGGCCTATGATCTCAGACTTGCCAGAGTCCTTCCCTTCACTCCTGAACTGCACATGCACAGAATATACCCAAAGAAAAAGTAACAAAGGCTTTGAGAACTGAATTTCAGTGTAAACATTGCCCAAACCCTATTCCCAACCTTGCTTTAATACTATCCCAATCTTTCTATCTTCACATATCAATCCTACTTCAAAGCTGTGGTACATTTGCAGATAATGTGCAAAATGAATTTGTAGCCTTTAGGATGAATGGCCGCTAAGGCCTCCTCCACTTTAAAATCTTGGATATTTTTCAGGAAAGTTCAGATAATTTTATATTTAGCTTGTCTCTGGGAAAGTCTGCCACTGCTATTATGAGGTTTAAATAGGTTTATGAAGGCAGTTTTACCCTATTCATTGACTTGAAGTTTAGCTGTCTGACGTCTTCTATAATATTGATACTTTCTGCTATTTCTTGAAAAGAGAACCAAATAAAATTATGTATTTTATATTCTTGAGTGTAGTTTTTTATATTCTTATCTACAACTTCTCATGGCACGTGGTACATAATCAACTACACACATACATACACATGCATTTTTCACTTTATTTTTACCAGGCTGGGGATGGAACCCAGGGCCTCATGCATGCTAAGAAAGTATTTTATCACTGTGTTGTACCCTCAACCCAATCAATAATGTGCAAAACAGAACCCAAAGTTACCAATAAGCAGAACTTAATTATAATTTGGGAGCACCCTATACACAAACTTGTATTTAACCAACATCTTCAAGTTAAAACATATTCAGGTTAAAAAGTATTGTGTATTTTAATAGCTCAATTATGGGCAGGGTGGAACTCAGTGGTAAAGTACTAGCATGTATGAGACCCGGGCATTCCCAGCACTGCTTAAAAACATAAAATAAAACAAAATTTAAAAAGTTTTTTTTTCTAAATAGCTACATTTAAAAAATAAAATGGAGAATGGTCAACCCAATTGGAAGCCAAAGGTAAGAGGAACTTCTGATAAATCAATTTAGATCACTGAACAATTATGTATTTCCAATTCTCTGAAGAAAGGACATCTCTAAATTTTAATAATATCATTCCCTGTGTTTTACTTATTTGTTTTGGTGTTAAGATAAGTAAATTAAATTATTTTAGGAGAACATTAGTGTCTTCTGACAGAGATTTGAGGATGCCTTTTACTTTATCTAACATTGCTCCTATATTAGCCAATCAGTAATTATTCAGAGTTTAGTTTCAAGGATTTGCTTATCTATAACTTTTAAACTTTCTTTTTTAAAATTTATGAATCACACCAATGTTTTTTAACGTGTGCAGAATTTTGGAGTTGAACTTACAGCTAAATATAATAGAATTAACAAGATGCTCTTATTTACTTGCATTTTCAATCTTTTTAAGTAAAGTGTAATTTTCTTAAAAAATAGTTTATATTTTAACTTAAAATCTTGAATGGTAATGACTGTAGGTCAGAGAAATAGGATGTAATGTAGGTTTTATTGGTGTACTGACTTGAGTAAATGTATCTACTAAAATGGGCTTCTGTCAATTTCTATGACCCATTTTATGACGAAAAAAAGCAGACTTATTCCATATTTTCACTTTCGGGGTTACTAAAGAAAAGTTTTATTAGTCTCTGATAATCATCAAAAATAGCAAACTCATAGGTTTGGTGATATGGCCATTTGCAGAAATTACCTGCTAAGAAAAAGTACGCAGTTATATTCTGAAAAATCACAAAATTATTACCTGTTATTTGAATATCTGAAATTTCAGTATGCCTGCTGAGGTGTGTCTTTTCCATTATGAGATCTCCAGTTTAGAAGGAATTGCATAGTGACTTCTAGTCGACTCAGATTGTTGGGGATACACTATATAAGCAATTGTTTAGAAAAGTGTTGTTTGGAAAATTGAAGATAACCTGACACCTGAAAAGTCGTTGCTAACTTTTTTTGGAAGCAAATTATAAGAACTTTCTCTTCTTCCTGTGTCTAGTTTGCTGACTGTGATTTGTCTCAAGATAAAACACTCTTGTTTTGTATTTAGGTTGAGATAAGTGAGATCTGCCTTCTCATTCAAAAGGAAAACCAGACAGCAGAATGAGAAGTGGAGTTCATGCAACTTTTCCTTCCTTCAACTTTAGGCAATGGTGATTAAAAAAAATTTAATGGGTGCATGATAACTATACATAATAGTGGGACTCATTGTGATATATTCACACATGCACATAGCATAATTTTGTCAACTTCATTTCCTCATAAGAACTGTAGATTTTTTAACTAATGGATTGCTGATGGTAAGGAGAGTTAGATTTCATTCAGAAAATATTAACATCAAGGTTTAGTATCTGCCATTACTTCACATTGTTATTTGTGAACTACATATAAAATTATCACTTAAAAATAAGAAGACAGGACATGATTCCAGCCACAATGAATAAGCCTACAGCATTACATTAATTACATATGAAAACTAAGACCAACAAATAAATAAATAAAATAAATTACCTGAGATTTAAAGTAAATGATAAAACTGGTTGTAGTGGTTCACGCTTGTAATCCCAGAGGTTTGGGAGGCAGAGGCAGGAGGATGGTGAGCAAAAAGCCAGCCTCAGCACAAGCAAGTTATTAAGCAACTCAGTGAGACCCTGTCTCTAAATAAAATACAAAATAGGGCTGGGGATGTGGCTAAGTGGTCGAGTGCCCCTGAGTTCAATCCCTGGTACCTGCCCCCCAAAAAAAGTAAATTATAAGCACATTGGAACAGGAAATCAAAACATAAGGAAAGACCTACATGTAGGAGGTAGTCTCTTGTTTTGTTTACCTTTTTCTCCTTGCTTCATCTTCCAGTTTTAACTCTGGGCCAGAACATATCAGTAAGTAGATAGCAGGCATCAGGAAATAGACCATAAATTTTTCTATCTTTCAGTGCAACAGAAAGGTAGAAATCTCCATTTTCTTTTACTGACTTTCTTTCTCTCAGCCCTGCCTTAACACTGGTCTCATCTAAGGCACATCAACTATGGCATGATCACCCAAAACCAAGACAGAAAGTCCATCTCTCTGAAAAGAGGAATCGGGAAGCAAGGGCCCTGTTTTGAACAGTGCAGGGGAAACCTCATAATTTGCATATGTATCTTTTCTCTTACCACCTCATAATTTGCATATTTGTATATTTTGCATATTTTCTCTTACCACTTGAACCGAAATACAGTCCAAGTGACAGGGACTTCTTGAATGGTTTCAAAATATTTAATACTCATGTCCATGAGGAGAAGAGATTCTTTATTTGCAGGAAAAATGTACTCGAAAAACTAATACTTGAAAAAAGCTAATGACAAAACTTATAAGATTTGGTAAAATATATAAATTAACATATTCATGAAGCTCTGTGAACCACAAACCAGAAAAACTCAAAAGAATGATGCTCATACACATCATAGGCTACTGAACACCAAAGATAAAGAAAAAAATCTTTCCTTCATAAAAGGGAACAACAATTGGAATAATTACAATATTTACAATTAGAAGCCATAGAGGCTAAAATACCTTTAAAGTGCTAGTGAAAATAACCTTTAGGAATGAAGGCAAAATCAGTCCATTTTTAGTTAAAAGAAAACTAAGAAGATTCACCACTAACAGAACTACTCTGAAAGAGTGCTAAAAGATCTTCTTCAAGCTGAAAGGAAAGGATACTAGAATAATCTTCAGATTATTTATTAATCTTCATATTGTTAAAGGAAGTAGTAATTGTTGTTGTTTGTTTGTTTGTTTTTTGGTACCAGGGATTGAACACAGGGGCACTCAACCACTGGGTCACATCCCCAGCACTTTTGTGTATTTTATTTAGAAACAGGATCTCACTGAGTTGCTTAGGGCTTCACCATTGCTGAGGCTGGCTTTGAACTAGTGATCTTTGTACCTCAGAACTCCCAAGTCACTGGGGTTACAGGTGTGTGCCACTGAGCCCAGCGGAAGTAGTAATCTTAAGTAATAATCTTCAGATTACTAAAGGAATAGTAAGAGGCATTAGCATCCAGGTAGATATAATGCATAATCCTTTTTCTCTTAAAATCTCTGAGCCAGGCATCACCCTCAAAGATACACCTGTAATTACAGATGATCTGGAGGCTGAGGCAGGAGGATCAAAAGTTCAAATCCAGCTTCAGCAAAGCTGAGGCACTAAGCAACTCAGTGACACCTTGTCTCTAAATAAAATATAAAATAGGGCTGGGGATATGACTCAGTGGTTGAGTGCCCCTGCGTTCAATCCCTAGTACAATATATATATATATATATATATATATATATATATATATATATATATATATATATACATATATATATATACACTTTTGGGGGGGGCATTTAAAAGTATATAGATGTTATACATATGAAAACTATAACATACAGGGGAGAGAATAATACATTTTTGTGGTTGTAAGACTGCAGTCACTTTAAGTAGACTGTGAAAATGTATACTAAAATCTGGAGTACAATCACAAAAAATGCAAGAGACAATGCATAAAAATCAATATAAGATAAAATGGGATATTAACAAAAATTCAAATAATCAAAACAATCAGAGCACTGTGGTTTTAGGAAAAAAATAGACACATAGATCAATACCATACTTCCAACAAGATAAAGATCCTTGTTACAACCACAAACTGGAGTATCATGCAGGTCTAAGATAGAATGAGGAAAAGAACTATAAACTGAGATTAAATGATTTCCAATCCTTATTAAATGAAAAAAAATCAAAAAGTATACATTTATAAAATCTTTTATGTAAAAAAAGGAAAGGTCCATAAGGAAATTGACAAGTTTTTATCTATTTGGCAAAATAAAAACAAGGAATGATCAAGAAACTAATGAGATTAGTCAAGTACAGGAAATGGGTAGGAATGAGGTGGACAGAACAGGGAAATGGGAACAGTGGCAAAAGTGATAAACACTTTTTATTAAAAAAAAGGGGATTTTTTGGGGATTTCAAAAACTACTTCTGACTTTTAGAACCATGATAGTGTTCTAAATGAACAAAAAAATTAGTAAATCAATGGACTCAAACAGAATACAGGGAATGAAGGAAAATAAAATGGAAATATCAACATGTCAATCTAACTTCATTATAAATCAATAACAGTCACAATGATGGAGGACAGTGAAGAATAGAATGAATCTAAGCAAATTTAGAAAATTGTGTTTTAACATATACATGGGTACGCTTTAGATATAATTTGAGAGTGTCCTTCAAAAGTTCATGTGTTGGAAGCATGGTTCTCAATGTGGGTAGCAATTGGTTCTCAACTATATGCTTGTGTGCCAATTTGTTTTTCATGAAGGTATGAGTTAGCTGTTCTAGAACTATGTGCATAATATGATTGAGCAAACATGTAAATACATTGTCAACAATGAGAGCTAGGTATTAGTGAAAATTTCTGGGTATTTTTGTTGTTTACTTCTTTTTCCTTTTCATATTTTTATTGGTGTATTATAGTTGAACATAATGATGGGATTTGTTGTTACATATTCATACATGCACACAATATAACTATATAATTTGACCAATACCAATCCCCAGGAATTCCCCTATCCCTTCCCTCCTCTCACCCCTTGATTCCTTACTTCTATGGATCTCTCTTTAACTTTCATTAGATCCCTGCCCCTCCCCCACACTTTTCTTTCCCTTTTTGCCCTCTAGCTTCCACAGATGAGAGAAAATATGTGACCCTTAACCTTCTGAGTTTGACTTATTTTGCTTAGCATAATGGTTTCAATTTCCATCCATTTTCCTGCAAATGACATAATTTAATTCTTCTTTAATATATATCACATTTTCTTTATCCATTTAATCATTGATGGACACCTAGATTGGTTCCATAGTTTGGCCATTGTGAATTGTGTTGCTATAAATATGGGTATTCAAGTATTACTATAGTACAGTGACTTTAATTCTTTAGGGTAAATACCAAGGAGTGGTATATGCCAATCTTTTGAGGAACCTCCATACTTATTCCCATAGTGGTTGTACTAATTTACAATCCCACCAACAGTGTAAAAGTTTTCCTTTTCCTCTATGTCCTTTCCAACAATTATTATTGTTTGCATTCTTGATGACTGCCATTTTGACTGGAGTGAGATGAAAAATTTTAATTTGTTTTATATATGACAGTAGAATGCATTTATGCACTTTGATATATCATACACAGATGGGATATCATTTCTCATTTTTCTGAGTGTACATGTTGCAGAATCATATTGGTCATGTACTCACATATCTGCATACAGTAATAATGTCTGTTTCATTCTACTATCTTTCCTATCCCCACATCCCCATCCCTTCCCTCCCATTACTTTCCTCTACCTAATCTAAGGTAACGCTATTCTTCTCTACTGCCCCCCCCCACCTTATTGTAATTAGCATCCACATGTTAGAGAAAACATTCGGCCTTTGGTTTTGTGGGATTGACTTATTTTGCTTAGCATGATATTCTCCAACTCCAACCATTTACTGGCAAATGCCATAATTTCACTCTTCTTTAAAGCTGAATAATATTCCATTGAGTACCACATTTTCTTCATCCATTCATTTATTGAGGGACACCTATGTTGGTTCCATAGTCTAGCTATTGTGAATTGAGCTGCTATAAATATTGATGTGACTGCATTACTGTAGTATCTTGATTTTAAGTCTTTTGGGTATAAACCAAGGAGTGGGATAGCTGAGTCAAATGGTGGTTCCATTTCAAGTTTTCTGAGGAATCTCCATACTGCTTTCCATAGTGGCTGCACAAATTTGCAGTTCCACCAGCAACGAATGAGTATAACTTTTTCCCCCCACATCCTCACCAACATTTATTGTTGCCTATATTCTTGATGATTGCCATTCTGACAGGAGTAAGATAAAATCTTAGAGTAGTTTTGATTTGTATTTCTCTAATTGCTAATAATATTTAACATTTTTTCATGTATTTATTGGCCACTTGTATTTCTTCTTTCAAGAGGTGTCTGTTTAATTTATTTGCCCATTTATAATTTGTGATTTTATTGACTAGACTATAGTTATATGAGGTTGCAATATTTGAGAAGGCTAAGGAATGGGTTAACAGAAAGTGTGTATTGTTTTTGGCACACACTTATAGTCTGAGCTAGTCTGGAAGCTGAGGCCAGAGGATCATTTGAACCCCCACATTTGAGACCAACCTGAGCAGTATAGTGAGATTATGTCTCAGAAAGAAAAAAAAGTATTTCACATCCTCATCTTAGTAATTACTAAGACAACGATACACAAATTGACAGAAATTTGAAAGAAATATATATATATATATATATTTTAAATTTTAGAATCATTTGAACTGACCAAAGGAAATTCTATGTAGCAAAACATGGGATACACAGCTTCTGTAACTACCTAGAGATTCTAAAATTACTTAAGTGTACAACTTCAGAAGTTAGAAAAAAATAAACATTACAGGTCCCAGTTAAACAAAAGTAATTTTTAAGAAAGGGCAAAAGTGGAAATTAACAGTATATAATTTAATCAAGAGAATCAACAAAGGCAAATTATTAAAATACTCTTGAAACAGTTGTCCACTTCACCTTTTGAATATAGCCTTTGCTGCTTATTTTAGAAGGGACATGTTTTTCTTTTCCTCTTCTTCCCTCTCCCCCTCCCTAACTTGGGGGCAAGGAAAAAGATTCCCCTGTGTTACCTGTGCTCCACAGGAAGAAGATGTCACCAGAAGAACCAGGAATTGACTTTCTCCCAATTAACAATTGACTTTCTCCCAAATTCAACACACCACCAGGGTGCATCTGGGAACCCCTGTCGAGCACACCTGGAATGTAGGCTTTAAAAATCTTGAAAAACCCTTTGTTTTCCTGAAGGGCAAAACCACATCCTCTGGGATGGGAGTCCACTGTGTTTCCCCTTTGCTAGCAAAGCAATAAAACTTATTTTTCTTTTTTTCTGGAAACCATGTCCTCATTATTAAATTGGCATGAATTGGTATCAGGGACAACGACTGAGCTTTCAGTAACATACAAATAACATTAAAAACCCTCAGGCACATTGATGGAGGCAAAAATCAAGAAGAGACACACATACATAAACACACAGCTTAGTAATTAAATAGGGAAATGTACAGAATTTACAATTATTGGTAGGTTACATACTTGAGGTAAATGGCAAAACTTTTTGAAAAATAGATGAAAATATATAAAATGTTAATATTATGAGTTTGGGGTAGGAAAAGGTTTCTTACAGAAGTCACACAAAATTGAAGCCAAAATGATAAAGACTGCAAAGTTCAACTACTTTGAAATTAAAAACTATTATTTATAAGACGATATAACAAAGACAGCAAAAAACAACCAGCAAATTGGGAAAAGATGGTGCTGTACATGTACCCATGTATAAGTACACTACGTATAATATATGTTTAAATATTCTACAAATCAACAAGTAGAAATTTAAAAAAAAAAATAGAAAGGGCAAAACACAGGAGCAGCCATGTCATAGAAAAGGGAAAAGTAGTGCCAATAAAAATCTATGAATAAAAGCATAATTTATTAAATAACATGGAAAATATATATTAAAATCTTACCATTTCACGCCCACAGATTATAAATCTGCTACTGTTGCTCATTTGTGATGATGTAAAACTGTTAAAACTTTCATACACTGCTGGTGGGAGTGGAAATTATTTCAACTCTTTTGAAAAATATATTAAGTATTATCTAGTCAAAATAGATGATATATGTACTATAATGTAATTATTCTGTCTATATATAGATCTAGACCTTAGAGAAACTTTCACATATGTCGTATGTATAAATATAGACAATGTGACATGTAGAAGAATGTGCATATCAGGATGTTAGAAACAAAACACTGAAAACAACCAAATTTATATAAAGAACAAAATTAATACATAAATAATAGTGTATTCATACAATGGAAAACCATATAGCAGTGAAATGGAAAGACTTATACCTATCCAACTTAACCCATTTTTGTCCCATTGTCCCAGATGTGGAATATCTATTAAGACTTAACTATAAACTGGGTACGCCTGTGATCCCACTGGCTCAGGAGGCTGAGGCAAGAGGATGGAGAATTCAAAGCCAACCTCAGCAAAAGCAAGGCCCTAAGCAACTCAGTGAGACCCTGTTTCTAAATAAAATATAAAAAAAAGGCCCCTGAGATGTGGCTCAGTGGTAAAGTGCCCCTGGGTTCAATCCTTGGTAGCAAAACAAACAAACAAACCAAAACAAAAACACAATAATAATAACATATACAAACTCTATATTAAATTTCCAACCCATTTTAATGCCCTCTGTGATTTCACTGAAATACTTGAAGAATTGAAAACTTTGGACTTAATGGGTTGATGCAGATGAATCTCACAAAGTTAATGAATAAAGTGATTACTGAAGAATACAGTTCAATCCTATTTATACAATTATGAATCCAAAATTAAAGAGTATTTTGTGTTGGGGCAACACCCAAATGGTAAATTATAACAAAAAGCAAAGCAATAATGGACAAAATTTAGTACTTATCTCTGGAAGGGAGGTAAATATGATCAGAGAGGGGTACACAGATGAACTAAAGCCTCAAAATATGGTATTTTGCTGCATGCTAGGTACACTATGCTGTTTTAAAAATTATTTTTAGATTATTTTAAGTGATGAAATATTTCATACTAAAGTAAAAATAAACATTATAAAATATAATGTGCTCCTGCTAATAGTCCAATCACATTTTTTTTATTTGATAGATGATGTTCAGCAAGTTTATAATAAAAGAATGCTGGAAAAATTAAGAGATTAGTATATAAGTTGATTTCAATGTGACCTTGATTCATTCTCCTTTAGCTAACTTGTTTATCTGTTAGAATGTTCAAGAAGATAGTCTATAATTACCTACCATGCAGGAGCTGTCTTTCCAAGTTGAAAGAAAGATGATACTGGTAACACAAGTAGCTTCATACATGTTTTTACCTTTTCATACTTTGTGATTAAGGATAAAGTAATATTTTCATAAAAGTCACTGAACCAGAACACTAGTAAGGACCCAGCCTTAGAGATGCCAAATAAAACGTGTATTTATTTGATTTGTTCATATTTTCTCTGAATGTGTCAAGGCTTATCTAAATAATTGCACTAGTAATTATCTCCACTTACTAAGAACCATTTAATCTTTCCCAGAGAGTTGAAATCAGGTTTTAAAGGGATCACATGCAAGCCAACAATCCCCTAAAAGCCAGTCCTGAAATGTTAACTTTGGTGATTCAGAGATCTTTGGGAGTACTAAATTGTAACAATAACCCTCAAACACATTTTCTAAATTCCCTGACTAATATACTGGAGATTAAATCCAATGAATCATAGTTTCTCTGATATTTATATGATTTTTTTAAGATTAATCCTTTAGTAGAAAATAAGTAGTGATTATTGTTATTATTTCTATGGAAGTTTGTTTTTAAAAACTTGAAGATGAGTCTTACCATTTACAAAATCCTACCTCATGAGCCTACTGTCCCACCTGAAGTACATGTCAGAACGGCATGAACTTTCTTTGTCTGTTTACTTACTGAAATATGCCACTTCTAAAATTGTGCTGATGCACAGTTTACTTTTAATGAACAAACAGATTTTTTTTGGGGGGGAGGGTAGGTATCAGGGGTTAAACTCAGGGGCACTTAAACACTGAGCAACATACCCAGATTTTTAAGTATTTTATTTAGAGATAGGGTCTTGCTAAGTTGCTTTGGGCCTTGCTAAATTCTTTGAAGTTGTGATCCTCCTGTCTCAGATTCCCAAACTGAACAGGCTATACCACTATGCCCAGTGAACAAATAGATTTTTAATGAAAATACAGTGGACTTAATCAGTTGAAGGAAAACAACTCCAAATTAACTCAGCTTCTCTAATTTTGATCATAAACATTCCTAAAGGATGTATTATCCATCAATGAAAATCAGTATGAGCTCTATGCTGCTACTATCAATACCCATATCCCTTGCAACACAGGGAGAGAATACAAAGTTCTTCATCTCCAGAGTTAAAGTGTATTTTCTTGTCTGTAGCTCAAAGTGATCTATATTCTGAGTATTATTCCTCTTAAAAACAGAGCCAGGTGTAGTGGAACATGCCTATAATTCCAGTTACTGGGGAGGCTGAGATAGCAGGACTGTGAGTTCAAAGCCAGCCTCAGCAACTTAGGAGCCACTTGCAACTCAGTGAGACCCTGTCTCTAAATAAAATATACAAAAAGGGTTGGGATTCAATTCCCAGTACCAAAAAAAAAAAAAAAAAAAAAAAAAAAACAGAAAATAATATTAATTCTAATTCTGGTTAAACTGATTACCATCTTTTAAAAAATTTTTAATTTGTTATATATCACAACAGAATGCATTACAATTTCTATTACACATATAGAGCACAATTTTTCATATTTCTGGTTGTACACCATTACCATCCTTTTAAAACATAATTAATTCAATTTTTTCCTTTGGTTTTCTTTCTTCCTTATGACCATTATATTTCTAGGAAAGTTATGGAACATCATGAAGGCTGGTCTTACATTAGCATCGTTTCACACTACGTCCTCTGTGATCATTCATTCTAGTTCTTGGATGTCATTACTCCTACATGTTGAAACGTGTCCAGATGTCCTCATTTGCATATGATAGTAGCACAGAACCAGCTTCAGAGATGAACCAGATGTTGGGATTACAAAACAGAGATTTAAAAATAACTGTGATTAAATCTACCAAAAGTTCTAGTGAAAAATGTGGACAATTTGAATGAATAGATATGGAATTTCAGCAAAAAGATGGAAATCATAAAAAACAATCAAATTAAAATGCTGAACATGAAAACTTGATAATACAAATGAAGAATGCATTTAATAGATCTTTAGATAGATGATGTTGAGAAAAGAATCAATGAATTAAAATGTAAGTCAAAAGAAATTACTCAAATTGATACACAAAAGGAAGACAATAATAGGAAAAAAAAAAGAATGAAGCATCCTAGAGCTGTAGAACAATATCAGTCTAACATTTGAGTCATATACCATAGCCAAGTATTAAAACAGGGAAGAAGAAATATTTGAAGAAATAAGAGCGTAGAAATTATTATAATCTAAAAGTTCAGAGAACCTTGAGCAAGATAATAAAGAACAAATTTAGAAACATCATCCTCAAACTGCTTAAACTTGTGATTAGGGGAAGATTTTGAAGGCAGTCAGAGAAAAATAAGACACATTTTATAGAAAAGAAGAAAGAAAATAATGTATATATCTTATCAGACAATATGAAACTAAGAAGACAATGAAATAACATATTTAAAGTAATCAAAGTAAATCATAGCAACTCAAATTCTTTATCAAGTGAAAATCCCTTAAAAATAAAAGAAAATATTATATACATATCAAGTTATCCTACTGTACCCCATAAATACATAGAGATTATGTGTTAACTGAAAATAAAAATTGAAAAGGAGAAATATACTTTCACATGTCAAATAAAAGTGAAAAAACTTTATTATAGGCCCCAAATGGATAAAGGATGAACTCATAGTAATAACAATTTTATTGCCACTTCTCTAAGCATAAGTATCTACAGAAAATAATTTGATATAGAAATAAAGACAAAACTAAGAACTACTGCAGATATAATTAAGGTGAAGATAAGTATAATGCACATTTTTACTCTAATCATTCTATAATATAAATGACTATAAAAAGAAATATGGAAGAACTGTGTGTCAATAATGTATGTAGAAGTAAGATGTGTTCACAGTACAAAAAAGGAGACAGAAGAAGGTATAAACATGTATGTTTGTTATAGTTATGGGACTGAATAATAGTGTAAACAAATGCAATAAGAAATAATTGAGGGCTGGGGTTGTGGTTCGCTGGTAGAGTGCTTGGCTAGCATGTATGAGGCACTGGGTTCCATTCTCAGCACCACATAAAAATAAATAAATAAAATAAAGGCCCATCAATAACTAATATATATATAATATATAATATAATATATATATGATGTAAAATATATATATCAGTTTTAACATCAAAGAAAAAAGCAGAAAATCAAAGTCATGCTTAGTCATGCTTTCATATTAGGTAAATATATTTAGAATTGTTATACAATCTTGAATAACTGATTCTTCTATTTTTGTGTAGTATCATTTTTATCACTGATATTTTTCTTGCTTTGAGCTCTACTTTCATGAAGTTTTTATAGAGCTAATAGAGCTACTCCAACTTTCTTTTGTTTAGTATTAGCCTCATACATCTTTCTCCATCCCATTATTTTTTATTTATGGACTCTTTAAAGGAGATTTGTTGTAGAAAGTTATATTTGGGTCTTGTCTTTTTATCTACATTAATAACCTCTGTATTTTAGTTGGCATGTTGGAACCATTCACATTTATAGTGATTATTGATAGATTAGAATTAATAGTGTGTACTAATTTCAAATGTATTTGTAACCACATTTATTCATTGACAAAAGTATCTTTTTCTGCCTTCTCTAGTTTTAACTGAGCACTTATATGATTATATTTAATCTATTCTCTTGGTGTAACAATTATTGTTATTTAAAAAAATAGCAGTTTCCCTAGAGCTAAAATATAGTTTTTTACCAATTCAAGTCGACCTTCAAATAATGCTATTCTCAATTACATGTATGCTAATACCTTCTAATAGAGTACACCTCATATCCTCTCTCCTTTCTCTTGAATGCTGTCATTCATTTCACTTATCCATGTGCTAAAATTATTCAATACATTGTCCCTCCTATTACATCAAAGTTATGTTTTAAATCATTAAATAATAATAATAAAAGATTTTATTTTACTTTCACTCATTTGTTCTCCAATACTCTTATTTTTATAGACTGAAGTTCCTGACCTATATCATTTTCCTTCTACCTGAAGAAAATATTTAATTAATATTATATTAATTTAATAAAGTTTAATATTTATTTAACAAAAATAAATATTTACTTTTAGAATAAATCTTCTGGTGACAAATTACTTCAGTTTTTGTCTGAGAAAGTCTTTGTTTTTCCTTCCCTTTTAAACAATTATACCACTGAGTATTGAATTCTGGATTGATAGATTTTTTTCTTTCAACACTAAATATTTTACTCCACACTCCTCATATGATTTTTGATTAGAATCCTGCTGTTTTCTTTTTTTTCTCCCAGTGCTGGGGATCAAACCCAGGGCCTCACATTTGCCAGGCAAACACTCTACCCCTGAGCCATATCCCCAGTTCTGCTATGATTCTTATTCTTGTTCCTGTATAAGTAATGGGCGTACCTCCTGTGCCTTCTTTCAAGTTGTTCTCTTTGCGTTTGTTTTTCTTCAGCTTGAACAGGATACTTCTAGTGTTTCTGGCACATATTCTAATTGGTGTTCTGTGAGTTTTCTTGATCTTTGGTTTGGCATCTGTCATTAATTCTGAATAGTTCGTGTCTACAATTATGTCAAAATTTCTTTCACTCATTTTTTTCTAATAATGCATATGTTACCCCTGTCTTTTTTTCTAATAATGCATATGTTACCCCTGTCTTTTTTTCTAATAATGCACAAGTCTTGGGTGTTCTTTTGCTTCATTTTTAAATTTGAATTTCAGTTTGAGAAAGTTTTTGTTAACTTATATTCAAGCTTATTGATTTTTTTCCTCACCTTGTCCTTTGGACTGATGTGCCCACTGAAAGTATTCCTTACTTTTTTTATGATGCTTTTGATTTCTAACATTTACCTTTGATTTTTCTCTCAGATATTTTTGTCTCTCTATGTACATTATGTATGTTCTTACATGCTGTCTATTTTTTCCATTAGAGCCCTCACCATATTAATCATAATTATTTTAAATTCCCTGTATGCATCTCTGTCATATCTGAATGTGGTTTTAATGCATTGTTTTTTTAGATCATGTTTTCACTTGACTTTTGGTGTGCCTTATACTTTTTTGATGAAAGCTGTGCATGATATATTAAGTAATAGGCACTGAGGTAAATAATCCTCTAATGTGAAAATTGATGGTGATGTGGCTAGCAATCAGGCCTTATTTAATATTTGCTTTAGCTATAGATGACAAAGTCTTCAAATTCCTCTGGTGTTCTTATTTTCATCTCCATTTTTGACTTGGTCTTTCCTAAGTACTCTTCCTTACAGTAAGATTCTGTATCTGGTAACTCTTTTGGCCATAATAATTTTTTATACTGAATTCCTGCTATTATGGTGGTTAGATATTGGGAAGCAGAAGAATTCTATAATCTTCCGATTAAATTTTTAGTACATCCGTCTTTGAACTATTACCTTCATAAATGTCTATTAGATAGACGGAAACATTTTTTTCCAGCTCCAAATTTAAATAAGACAGGAAGACTCTGGGACAAGGATTTTGCCCCTATGGAGAAGGCCTTTGTTATGGAGAATGCTCTGAAATATTTCACAAAGATTGCTCTTTTCCTTCCTCTTCCAGGGACTTGAGGAGATGTTACTTGGATTCTTATTGTGAAAATGTGGTGAGCTTCATAAGCTTCCCTAGACATAAAGCCTGAGAAATATTGGTGCCTCTCTGAGACTGCAGCCCCAGGAGTTTCTCAATCTGTCAGGCTCAGTCTCTAACAATTCATCAAAATTACCACTTGTTTCACTACAATCTCTACTACACTGAGTAATATATCTGAGCCAATATTGTACTAAAATTTTAGGAATAAATACTGATTCAATTCTACATATATTCCAAAATATTCTTATCTTAATATGGATTCTCTCTGTCAAAGTACAACATATAGAGCTAAGAAGGTAACTTGTAAATCTGTAAATAGCACAAACTGACTCTGCTATTTTGTAAACTTTTAGCATTGTAACAAATATTAAGTTGATATTTCCTGCCCATTTTTCCAGTTAAATTTTTCTAGATTAAGTTATGTTAACTAACTTACCTTTATTATCTGTACTTACTCTTCAGATTAAAAATAATCATGTTATATAATTTGTCCAATTTAAATGAAATAGTAAACATACTGAAGAAATAACACTCATAATCCTGGTATTAAATCAGTAATCTGAAAATTGGTAGAGAATGGAACAATTAAAATTATATCCTATGGGTTTTCTCAGGTCTTATGCCAAATGTTTGCATATAGATGTAGGTAGAGAATAGAAATTATCTCATTTTAGTGATGGCAAAAAGTAAAAAACAATTATAATACAATCAGTCCTAAAATGTATAATTGATGACTTTAAAGAGATCCAGACTATGTCACATACAATATGCATATTTGACATAAAATAATTTTTGAGCTAACAGCAATTGAGAAGCAGAAACTGGAGGAAAAGTTCTCCTTATCTTCCACTTTTTTTTTCTTTTTGCTTAAAGACAAGATATAAATTTTCCTTTGTAGAAATAACGCTTATTAGCACAGAAAAGGCACTACAAGAATTTGTAAAAAAAATTATTTCATTAAGTTTTTACCCATATATTTACTTTCCTACGGTTTTCCCACCTTTGGGAGCTGAAAACAACTTTGCCTTGTCTATCATTTCTCTCTGAATTTATTGTTCATTGTAGGAGATTCTATAAAAGCCACAATTCTAAATCACTGCCTTGAGTTATCTTTCATTAAGATTTCACCCATGTGATGTGCACTGCATCCATCAAGAAACTTGCTTGTTTTTCTCTTGTTAGTCTGTTTCTTTTTTGTTACAGGGACCTGTCCCACATACAAATTTATGAGGGTTAAGGAGAAATTATATTTCCTAATCAGCAGATTAAAAGTTCCTTGAGAAAACCATACATAAGAATGAACTCAAAATGTAAGGAGAGCAGTTAGCTGCCTCAAATGTGTAATTAGAGGGATGCTTCAAAAAATACCCTAAAGTCTCTATATATTCCTTACAAACTAACTACCATTAATTTTAGGAATTTTAATTTATATACTCTCTACATGTGATAGCTATGCTATTTGGCTATGTATAGTGAATATCCTTGAACCACTTCCTCCCCAACTCTATTTTCTCAAGTCTGACACCTGGTAAAGTTAGTAAGGTTATACTCTTTGTTACAATATTGAAATATTTCCTCATGGGTTAGCAAATGACTTTTTCCATAAGTTCCTGGGGTGCTACTTCCCACTACCCATTTACCCACCTGGCCTGGACTACAATCCTGCTTCTGCAGACACCTCAAAAATCACCCTTTATTTTCTGGGTTTACTATTCTGTCTCATGGCAGGGCATACATAATCCCAGTGTCTTGGGAGGCTGAGTCAGGAGAATTGCAAATTCAAAGCCAGCCTCAAGCAATGGCGAGGTGTTTAGAAACTCAGTGGGACCTTGCCAATTCCCACCCTAATATGTTTTCAGGATATGATATCAGTTCTTGATCTTTCTAGCTGCATGATTTTTATCTGTAATTTTCCCCACTCAAAAGTAAAATCAGGGGCTGAGGCTGTAGCTCAGTGGCAAAACGCTCGCCTAGCATGTGTGAGGCACTGGGTTTGTGCCCAAGCACCACATAAAAATAAATAAAGGCTTTCTATCCATCTACAACTACAAAAAAAAAATAAAGTAAAGTAAAATCAGGTAAGTCATGTGCCCAAACAAGAGTAGCTCTAATACTACCAGGAATAAATGAAATATAAAATAAAAAAATACATACATAGAAGCAGGGAAGTGTGTAATGTGAAATAAAATATTTTAAGTTTTTTTCTCCCTCTAAAATCCATAAGAAGATAAAGTAAGTATGGAGGTATGAGAGAGATAAAATCAGATTTATAAAATGTGAGTAATTAAGTGTGTAGCTAAGTACATGACAGCCCATTAAGCCAATATATCTGTTTTTTCAACCTTAAACATTGCCATAATAAAAGTTAAAATAAAAAAGAAAAGAAAAAATACACAAAATAGATGCAATCCAAAAGAAAGTGGGTATAGCAGAAATGATGTCAATACAGACATTTAGCTTAAAGGCATTTTGAAAAATAAAGAATGTATTTATATAACAAAATCACAAGGAGCATTTCACTAGGAAATATATAACTGTGGGCTTGATGCATCAAATAATCTGGTTTCAAGTATTAAAAAATTATACATATATACAGACATTATTAAGTCCAATTCATACTGGCAAGTTTTTAACACCTCTCTCAGATACTGAATATTTGTGCAAACCAATAATTCATAACAGTATAAAAATATTTGAATAACTTAATCAGCCAGTTTAATCTAGTGAATATATGTAAAATTGTGCACCCAATAGTTTTCAAATATTTGTTATTTTCAAGTACAAATAGAGTATTTCTAAAATCTGACCACATAAACAAAAAACAGTTTAACAAATACCCACAGTTAATACTATGTTGGCCACATTCTAGGACTACAGTGTATTAAAATTCATAATTAGTAATGATGATTAAAATAATTCTAGAAATTTAAAAATTTATTTAAATATTATTTGATCAATAGATAATCAGAAAGAAAGAACGTTGTTGGAGTAGATGACAATGACAACACTACACATAACTTGTAGAATACAGCTAAAGCACTACTTGGCTAATGGAGTTTATTATCTCTACAACATTTCTTCTGCTATTGTGCATGAAAGAGATTTTTCCCTTTTAACTTTATGTGTATATTCATATTAAGGGTTCCATCACTAATCTAGTCTCAAGTTTTCCATCATTCTTATGTGATCTGTCCTAGTTTTTCTGTATTTTTTGAAGTACTGGGTATTGAACCCAAGGGTGCTTAACCGCTGAGCCACATCCCCAGCTCTTTTAATTTTAAATTTTGAGAAAAGGTCTTTCTAAATTGCTTAGGGTTTCTATAAGTTGCTGAGGCTGGTCTCAAACTTGCCATCTTTCTGCCTTAGCCGCCTGAGTAGCTGGAATTAGAGGTGTGTGCTACCATGCCCAGCAGCTCTGTATGTTCTACAAATTTATCATTTGCATGATTTTATGAAGACTTACAATCCCACATAATCATGAATGTCATAAATTGCAATTTCCTCTGTAATCATCTGAATGAATTCCTCCAAAATTCACATGTTGCAGTCCTAACCATTAGTATCTCAGAATGTAACTATTTGGAGATAAGGCCTTTAAAGAGGTGATTAATTAAAAATAGGGTTACTAAGGTAAGGGCCCTAATCCCATATCACTAGGGCTCTTATAAAAAGAGGAATGGTGCCTGTGTGTACAGGGCAGCAGCAAGAAGGTAGTCATCAAGGCCTTAGAGAAAACCAACACTGTTATTACCTTGATCTTGGATTTCTAGCTTCCAGATCTGTTAGACAATAAATTTCTGTTGTTTAAGCCATCCAGTCAGTGCTATTTTGTTATGATAGCCCTAGAAAACTGGTACAATTAATTTGGACTCACCTTTTGTTCATTAAATAGTGAGAAACAATCCTATTTACCATAAAGGAAACCATTTCCAAATTAGAAAATTAATTATTCATTGAATTACTTTAGCCTACCCTACAACATTGATATTTTTTATTATTGGCTAACCAAAGGTAACTTTGATGTCATAGCCTACTTAAGCATCTTTCTAAGAGGTAAAATTTCAGATATGTTTTTGGTTATTTATCTTTTGTTGGGCAAAAATGAAACTAAAGTGAAACGTTGTGTGTGGTAAATCCACTTTCATACTTCAGTAATTGTGGGCTTAGGGAATCAAAATCCATTACATTTTCTAATCATCTACACAGAAATATTTACTCTCAGATATTTTTGATATTAAATTGAAAGGGTAATTCTGGAAGTTTTTAGAATGTGTTTAAGTACTTTTATTACTTATGATAAGGGACCAAATTAGTTAAATATTGCCCTAATATCTAAGTCCAATTTATTAATAAAATTTTTTACAAATAAAGAATATTAGAAAAGGATTTCAGATGGAAGAATAGATAACATTGAGTGGCCTTTTCTAATTTACAAGTAAGTTTCTCTTTTAGTAATTGCCCATTCATCAAATGAAGTAATTATATACAGGTCATAAACATGGGATGGATCCATGGAAAACTAGCCTCCACCTCAAATTCATCAATTAAAAGCTACTTATGATTCTATTATGTAAAGAAAAGTTTATAATTTTAAGTAGTACCTTCAGTCTTGTTGGATTCAGTCAAGTAAGAAAATTAAGGAAGTCTGAGCCCTAAGAAAGTAAAAATAAAGGACTATTCATTCATATGGGTGAAAATGTAGACTTTCAGGTTATTAATTCTTCCTCCATGGACTAATGACTATAATAAACTAGAGATGAATCAATCTAAACAAAATTAATAATAGAACTGAAAAATAAATGCTTAATAATGAACATATGACCATTTTCTCCATTTACTGTCACTCATTCTTGCTATCTGAATTCTAACAAATGGAATCATACATTTAGAAAGAACGTTAGAAATTAGTTATTTCAGTTTTTCCCAATGATAGAACTGTCTGCATCAGAATTCTGAAACACACAAAAAAATATAAATCTGGTGGTTCTACCCCATAGTCACTGAATTGAACATTCTGGATGTGGAGCCCTCAAATCGGTTTTAAGCCAGCATCATAGGTGGTTCTGATTTGAATCAGGTTACAGACAACTGAACCAGTCTAACGTCCAACACAATATAAAAATGTCTTCTAGGGCTGGGGCTGTAGCTCAGTAGGAGATACTAGCCTAGGATGCACGAGGCACTGGATTCAATCCTCAGCCCTACATTAAAAAAAATAAAGATATTGTGTCCACATAAAACTAAAAAATAAATATTAAAAAACTTCTGTAATAGAAATTGATACACTTTTTTCTGTATGTGGCTAAGTAATAAATATTTTAGAAATTGTAGCACATACAGTCTGTCATGACTAATCAGCTCTGTCATTGCAATGGCATACATAGACAATACATAAAGGAATGAGCATTGGCTGTGTCCTAATGAAATGTTATTTTAAAAAAAAATAGACAAAGAGAGGTCAGCAAAAATGGTGAAGTAAATTCCCTCCATAAAAGCATTGAGAAAGTGGACAGAAATTAATAGAATCAATCTTCTCAGAAGTGCAGAAATTCACTGAAAGCTTGCAGCAAACTGATGAACCTTTTATTCAAGCAAAAAAGAAAGCTGTCTTAGGAAGAACAGTAAGCTTGGTGGGTGGCATTTTAATTTGTCCTATTCCCATTCCCTTTTCTCTAGCTGCACAGTAGTCTTGAAAACCAAGATCCTTCAATCTCTCTCTCTCTCTCTCTCTCTCTCTCTCTCTCTCTCTCTCTCTCTCTCTCCATATATATATATATATATATATATATATAGTCATCAGAAGACCTATATTTTATTTATTTATATGGGGTGCTGAGAATTGAACCCAGTATCTCACACATGCCAGGCAAGTACTCTACCACTGAGCCACAACCCCTGCCCACATCCTTCAATCTTGTTGAACACAATAGCCTCATATCCAGGAGGCAGGATGGAATGGGAGCCCTTTCAGAGTTTCATCTCAGAGAATTTTCATTTTTCAACTTTCCTGTGGTTCTCTGGAAGATTCAACTTGCCAATCTTTCTTTATTTGACTAGATATAGAACTTGCTTAGTGTGAAAAACCTTTTCTCTGGGGAGATTGTCAAAAAAAAAAAAGAAAAGAAAAGAAAGGAAAATTGATTAAGGCAATGGCTGAATGAACAAAAAGCTTAAAAGGAAAATCTAGGATATTAAGATGGCCAAAGCGGTTTGGAAGCTCAGATATATTCCTGGAAATATAGAAGGCTGAATGCATGTGTTTACCAGTGTGCATATCCAAGAAAGATATGAGAAGTCGTTAAGCTTTCACTTTCTGCTAACTTTAAGACATTACACAAGTATAAAGTGAAAAATAAGTTGGAGTTTGCAATTGCCTGTCAAAGAGTTGAATGTGGACCTGAACAGTCACAGAGGGCTCTTTGGCAAACACTGGCAGAATTATTGGTTTCACATGACCACTAAGATAATTAAGTAAAAACTTCAGTGGCCACATACAACAAAGAATATAGATATCATGAGTCAGTTCAGAATAGTAACTAAACAAATGGATGACAATAAACAACTGCAAAATAGACCTTAGGGGTGATTATTAAAGTTACTATGTTAGAACATTTGAAAAGTCCTGTTTGCAAAAAAAAAAAAAATGAGATAAGGAAAGAAACAAGCAAAGTATGGCTCATGTACAGGGGGAAAATAATATAAATCTCCTTGAAAAGAGCCAGATGCTGTACTTGTCAGAAGAAGACTGTAAAATCAGCCATTTTAAGTATGATTAAAATAGGGCTGGGGATGCAGTTCAGTGGTAGAGACCTTGCCTACTATACACAAAGCTCTGGGTTTGATCACAGCATTGCCAAAAAAAAAAAAAAAAAAAAGGAAAAAACAAAACAAAACTACAACTGCAGAACTGATCTAAGCCATGTCTAAAGAACTTATATGAGGGATGGGGCTGTGGCTCAGTCGGGTAATGCACTTGCCTAGCATGTGTGAGGCACTTGATTCAATTCTGAGCACTGCATATAAATAAATAAAATAAAGGTCTATCAACAACTAAAAAAAATATTATAAAAAAGAACATATACGAACTATAAGAATGATATCTCACCAAATTGGGAATATCAATAAACAGAAATTATAAAAAGGAAACAAATTCTGAAGTTGAAATATATAAAAAAATGAAGGCTGAAATGAAAAATTCACTAGAAGGGTTCAATAACAGATTTAAGCAGTCAGGGAAAATAATAAGCAAACTGAAAGAAAGGTCAATTGAGAGTGTCTGATCTAAGAAACAAAGAAAAGATGAAGAAAAACAGAGACTCAAAGACCTGTGGGATACCATTAAGGATAATAACACGTTATCTAAAAGGGTATACCCAGAAGGACATGAAAGAGAAAGAAAAATGGGAAGAAATAACATTAGAATTAATAATGGGAAAATCTTATTAAATTTGATAAAAATCATTAGAGTACATCCAAGAAGCTCAACTAACTCCAAATAGAAGAAACTCAAAGAGATCTACAAAGAGATACCTTACATTCAAATGGTTGATTATCAGAGACAAAAAGAGAATCATGAAAGTGGAAACAAAGGAACAACTCATTATGTAGAAAGGATCCTCAAGAAAATGAACAGTTGTTTTCTTTTCAGAATCCATGAATACCAGAGGCAATGGGAAGACATATTTAAAACACTGAATTTAACAAAGAATTCATATCTGGCAAAACTATAATTCAAAAAGGGAAGAACTTAAGACATTCCCAGAAAAAAATATTGCTAATGGATTTGCTGCATAAGAAATACTACAGGGAGCCAGGTGCTGTGATGCACACCTGTAATCCCAGTGGCTCAGGAGACTGAGGCAAGAGGATTGTGAATTCAAAGCCAGCCTCAGCAATTTATTGAGGCCCTAAGCAACTCAGTGAGACCCTGTCTCTAAACAAAATATTAAAAAAGGGCTATGGCTATTGCTCAGTGGTAAAGGGCCCCTGGGTTCAATCCCCAGTACCCAAAACAAAAAACTCATATGAGTTTTAACTTGTTAACACAATCAAGTAATGACATCACAAGAAAACTACAAATCAATTTTTTATGTATAAGATGTAAAATTCATAAAGAAAAATGCTAGTAAGTTTAATCTACTGACATATTAAATGGAATACATATTGGGATCATATAGAATTTATTCTAGGAGTGCAAATGTTGTTGAATATATGAAAATCAGTCACTGCAATATACAATATTAACTAAAGGGACAAAAATATGTGATCAAGTCCATAAAGCAATAAAAACGATTTGAATACTCCAATACTCTTTCATGATAAAAATAATAAACTAAGAGTACAAAGGATCTCCCTCAAACCAAAAGGGATATCTATGAAAAGCACTATCTACTGTATGTTTTGGTAGAAGACAATGCCTATCCTGATCCTTAGGAACAAAACTATACTGTTCTGAAGGTTCTATTTAAGAAAATTAGACAGAAAAAAAATAAATAAAGGGTATCTATACGTGAAAGGAAGAAATAAAACTCTCTTTATTGAACATGATCTGACCTTGTATATAGAAAATCAAAAGGGACACACATCCACACACACACACACACACACACACACACATGCACACGTACAAGATTAGAGCTTATAAATGAGTGCAGTAAGATTTCAGGATACAAAATCAAAACACCCATCATTTTCTACACACTAGCAATGAATATCAGAAATTGACTTAAAAATTCATTTAAAGCAGTATGGAAAAGAGTAAAATACTGAATAATAGCTCTAAGCAAAGAAATACAAGACTTGATGTGGAGAAATTGGAACACTTGTGGATTGCTGGTGGTAGTATAATATGGTGCAGCCACTGCAGAAAATTATATGGCAGTTCCTCAAAATATTAAGCATAGAATTGCCATATAATACAGCAATTCAATTTCTGCAAATATACCCAAGAGAATTGAAAGCAAAGATTCAAACAGATATTTGTACACCAATGTTCATAGTAACATTATTCAAGATAGCCCCTAAGTATAACCCAAATGTCCATTGATGTATGGCTGGATAAAAACGAAAAAGTGCAGTGAATGTATAAACAGGAATGAAATTCCAAAGATATGCTCAATCCTGTAGGAAGCTTGAAGTTATGCTAAGTGATATAGTATCATTTCATTTATGAAGAAGCTATATACACAGTGGTCAAATTTATAAGGGCAAAAAGTATAGTGGTGATTGCTAAGGATGGCAGGGAAGGGAAAAATGGAATTGTTTAATGGTTTCCAATATGAGAAGATGAAAATATTCTGGATATTTTTGGTGCTGATGATTGTACAATAATGTGAATGTATACTTATAAGTGATCAGAATGGTAAATTTTATGAATATTTTTCTATAATACAAAAAGATCAGTGGAGAATCAGAGTAGAGGACAGAGTGACTGCAAGGAGTCATTAATGAAGTTTGGTAGTGATAAAACAAAAGCTCTGTATATTTACCCAGTGATAGCTAGAAGGGTATATGCTTTTATGTACTCATTCTATACAT
This sequence comes from Marmota monax, assembly GCF_021218885.2. Taxonomy (NCBI): domain Eukaryota; kingdom Metazoa; phylum Chordata; class Mammalia; order Rodentia; family Sciuridae; genus Marmota; species Marmota monax. The sequence goes on along the minus strand of NW_026694552.1, from coordinate 11,664,685 downwards.
TGAAAAAAGTTTAATTATACTGTTTTCAAATTATACCTAAATAAAGTTGAAATAGAAAATTCTTTCAAAATATCACTTGCCTTTTAAGTTTGACAAAAGGATTAGACTGAACCTGAGTTGCAGTTGAGATCATAAATGCATAGACATTGCAGAGAAGCAGATGTCTTCTCTATACATTAAGAATTGAAAATAACATCTCACATTTATTGAGATCTTCCTACAAAGCAGGTATAATTCTAGTTTACATGTATTATCTGAACAGATAAAATCTCTCTAAAGTTAGTTGCTATTATTACACTCATTTTAAATATCAGGAAACTGAAGCTTAGTTTCTGTAGTTTCCCTGATGCCTTAAATATTGGATTCTAGTTTAGACAATCCATTACCAGAGCAAAAGTTATTAATCAGTATGCTATAGTGATAAATGGAGCATTTTAAAAATAAAAGTGTCAAAACAAGTAATTGTCTCCAATCTCTGGAAGTACTTGAGCAGGTATTGAGAAGCTATTTAATAAAGAAATTATAGAGCAGGAGCCAGGAATTAGCAAATTAAAGCCAGTTATCAAATCAAGAATTGTTTTTGTTGTTCTTTAATTGAGCTATAATTCACATACTATGAAATTGTCCTTTAAAAATTATGTTCAAGTTAGTGGTTTTAGTGTATTCTTCAAGTTAGGTAACTGTTACCACTATCTTATTCCAGAATATTTTCATCGCATTCCAAAACACAAAACACCATCTTCATTAAAAAGTCACTCTCCATTTTCTTCTTGACTCAGCTCTTGCTAACAATCCACTTTTTGCCTCTTTGAGTATGCATTCTATACATATTGTAAAAATGAAATTATACAATATATGTTTTTTTTGTGAGTTTATATGAGTTTTAGGATGGATTTTTATATTTCTGGAAAAATGTCAATAATTTGAATTTGATAGGGATTGTATTAAAGCCATAAATCACTTTGAGTAATATTAACCTAATAATGTTGTAGCAATATTAAATATTCCAATCCATGAACATGGGACTTCTTTCCATTTATTTTTGTCTTGTTTGATTTCTCTCAACATCATCCTATAGTTTTCAGTGTACAAGTCTTTCACCTCCTTAGTGAAGTTTGTTTCTAATTTTTTTCTATGCTATTGTAAATGGCATTGTTTTCTTGATTTCTTTTTCAGAATCTTCTCTATCGGTGTAATGAAATCCATCTTATTTTTGCATTTTGATTTTTTTGCAAACAGTCTTTTAAGCCAGCCGCCTAACCTACAGGTTAGAACATTGTAAAAATGTCTGCCTGACTTCCTCCTTTTTTTGTGGGGGGCATGGGGGTTCAACCCATGATTGAACACAGGGGCGCTCAACCACTGAGCCACATCCCCAGCTCTTTTTATTTTTTGAGACAGGGTTTTGCTAAGATGCTGAGGTTGGCTTTGAACTTGTGATCCTTCTGTCTCCAGCTCCCAAGCAGGTGGGCTTACAGGCATGCACCACTGCATCCAGGTACTTCCTCCCTCTTGAGTGATGGAATAGAGAGTTGGCCTGCTGCTTCTTCCCCACTGTATCCTGTCATGCTAGGGAGTGGGTGAGACAAGTGTGAGTACAACGGTTCCTCATTACATTCCTTGAATGTGACATTAACTTGGTTCCTACAGATTTTTGACTGTTTTCAGAGCTCCTATAAAGTTATTTCAGTCAGTCTCCAGGTTTCGTTGTTGTTGTTGGGGAACAAATGCCCATAGCATCCTATTGTGCTATCTCTGACATCATCCCAAATTCAAAAACAAGTGATTTTAAAAGCTAAAATGTGGCTTTTTATTTTCTAGGCTAAATATCCTATTTTCTTCAATTATCTTAGAAATAGCTATATAAATCCTCATGATTCTTGATACATGAACAGTGAAATTAGATTATTCCATTGACAGATTTTATGGGGGCTGGTAGATTCTCTTTGCCATCTTATAAACTCAAATTTCCTTCAGTTCTCTTTAATTACATTTTAAAGCTGTGCAATTACAACATATTTGAAAGAGCAGAACAGAATTTAAAAATGAGATCGCTTGTTCTTTCTTGTTGCCTACCAACATTGTATCATCTTCCCCAAATTCCACTTCATTTTGATCATGACCTGTCTAAATTCTCTTTTTGTATTCACCTTCAGTACAATTACAAAACTTTTTAAATCAATGTTCAACAAAAAGCTTTATTTGTAGTTTCACTGATTGCTTTAGGTGTTTGTTTTCTTTTATTCCTCCATGGTATTATTCATAGTCATACACTTGATTTATGAGAACTGCATCATCATTATCTTATGTTCTAGAGCCTCACATAATGGTATTAGACATGACACTTTGCTTAAACTTTGATCTCTTCCTTTCTGACATCCAAGAAATACGGCAGTATTCAGATATCTCAATTGCATGTGAATCTATAATTATCAAAATGAAGCTCACTTTTTGAAAAAAGGTGAATTTAAAAAAATGGAGCAGCCTCCTTGCAACTAATTATAAATGATAACCATTCCCCTATATGAACCAATTTGTGTCTCAGAAGCACAGGGTTACTCACTCCATAAGCACTTCCTCTCAGCCCCATCCAAGTCTGTATCTTAAAATTATATATCTTCATGTTCTTTATTCTCTTGAAAAAAATGTGCTTACACTCCTGTATAAGGTCACCAGGGCTATTGTAACAAAGTACCACAAACTGGGTGGCTTAAACCACCAGGGATTTATCCTTGCAGTGTTCTGGAAGCTGGAAGTCTGAAATGAAGGTGTTAACGCAGGGCCACACCCACTCTGAAATTTTTTCGGGCCTCCTCCTACCTTCTGGTGGTGGCCAGTCATGCTTAGTGTTCTTGAGTTTCAGGTGTATCCACTCCAATGTTTCTTTCTTTCATCACATGGTATACCCCCATGTGTCTCTGTGTCTTTTCTTATAAAGACATCAATTGCATTGTATTAGGACCACCTTGATGACCTCTGACTGCAGACATCATTTCCATGTAAGTTCAATTCACAGGTACTGGGGGTTAGAACTTCAGCATATCTTTTTATGGGGTACAATTTAATTCATAACACACAATGCAAAAAAGTGATTAATTCTAAAATAAAACCACCAGTTTTTCAATTACTTTGATAAGCATCACTGCAGACATGCTCCCTAAACTGCATCTTTCAGCAGTAAAGAAAATTGCTAAAGATGATGAGACATTTTAGGAGAACTAAATTCTAATTAACTTTGTTACTGATTAACTTTGTCAGTGTTCTTCAGGAAGCAGGGAAAGGATTTAAAGATTAATGCAGGTTGTCACAGGTGGCAGCAGACTAGGACCCAGATGCTTATGCATCCTTTCACCCCTTCGTGGAATATGTTTTGTTTCAAGTGAAAATACAAGGAAAAAAATTGGGAAAGCATGTAATACAAGTGACTTCTTAAAACTTTTCTCCTTTGTTGCTATCCATCTGTTAGTGAAAATAATAAGAAATAGAAATAGAACCAGAATCAAGGGATTGAAATAAAATTTTGATAAGAAATTTCATAAGAAAATCTGGCTTGGCTAATCAGTTCCTGAACAAAATAAATCTGTAATATATGTGTTAATATTTCTAATAAACATATTAGTATATTACTATTTTAGAGGTAAAACACATTGTCATTCATACCATACTATAAGAAAATGCTGTCCTGGCAATTTTGTACATTAAAATCAAAGCAATGTCTTTAAAATTTGGGAGGATTTTTCTCTTAGGAATTGGTGAGAAATAAAAAACTATAAGGCAAATTTGGACTTCTTCAGGACTCAAAATCCCATACTTAATAAGAATTGTGCCTCTAGATATTCAGATTATTGTTCTTTCAGATAGTGAATTATACATTTATTCAACCATTTATCCCTCCCCAATTAGAAGACAGTAAAGGGAAGGACTTTATACAAATTATTACTGTTTGACAGTGCACTTAGGATAATAATGAACACATAGTAGGTACTCAACAAGTACTTCTTGAATAACTAACTAGATTACAGGATCCTGGAAATGATGGGTATTAACTCCATATTAAGATTTGTACAGTCCTGATATTAACTAGATTTTTAATAATTTTTTAATTAAAACTGGATAATGAATATGAAAGAATTTTAAGTTATAAAGTCCCTTACAAATGTAAGCTATTCATATAATTAATGATTTGATAAATGACATTTTTAATAAATGAATGCTTTTTTTTCTTATGGGGCATTTATTGTTTCTCTTCAAGTATTTTATTTTTTTCATTAAATTAATTTATTTCTCTGGTTCTTATGGTAAGATAACTTTCAAATGTCTTTCATGGGAAATACATAGATATATATATGGCTGTGAGAATGGACAACTCTGCCTAATTATGTTGATATTGCAGGACTTGAAATACACTATTAAAATCAAGCTTCACCAAAGCTCAAATGTATTTATGAGAAAGCCACTTTGTAAAACTCTTCATAAAATCTGCACTGTTAAAATATGAGTTAACATAAGTTAATATTCTTTCAAAGAAATATAGGTAATTTGAAAAGTAGTGTCATGATAAGAGTTACTTTGAGGTAGTTATATAGAAACATGGTTAACGTTTAAACACTGTTTTTATTGGAAAGAGTAGTCTTAGGGTTTCCAATTCTGAATGAGAAAAGAAAAAAGAACTATGGGTGCGCAGGTTATATTGAACAGACAGCAGTGGGCTTGTCATCTCTTTACATTCTTGCTGCCATGCTCAAAACTTTTCTTGGCTAAATCACTGCAACAGACTCCTCCTTGGCTTCCATGATTCCAGTCTTGCCTCCCAACAAACCATTCTCTGTGGTCCCTCCAAAATTAACTTTCTGTGAGGTAAATGTGATCATGTTACTTTCCTGTTTAAAAATCTTTTAATGACAATCCATTTCCTTCTAAATAAAGGCCCAACTTGTTACCATAGCTTTTAAGATTCATTGCTCATGCTTTTCTATCTGGCCTCCCTTCTCAAGAACTTTCTGCTCACTGCTACCATCACTATCCCATCCTCAAGCTCCAGTTATAAAGAACTAATCAGAATTCCTCATTGTCAATATTTTCTCTGTAGCTCTGGGCCTTTATCACATGATAAACCTTTATTTATTTTTTGGTACTGAGGATCAAATCCAGGGCCTCACACATGCTAGGCAAGTGCTCTACCACTGTCTATATCACCAGCTCTCCTCTAATAATTATTTTGAACAGTTATAGGTTCACAGAAAACTGAATAGAAGGTACAGCCACCTCCCATATCCCCATATATCCTCTTTGCCACCCACATGAAGTGTTACCATTAACAACACCCACCACCCTAGTGTTATATTTGTTACAACTGATGAACCTCCATTAACACATACCTCCCAAAGACCATAGTTTACATTAGGGTTCACTCTTGGTGGTATAGTTTTGATGTCATGACAAACATATGACATGTATCCACCATTATGGTATTGTACAGAATAGTTTCACTGCCCTAAAAATCTTCTGTGCTTTTCCTATTCATCCTTTCCCCAAAACCCCTGCCCAACACTGAAGTTTAACTGTCTCCATAATTTCAACAGAATGCCATAAAATTGAACTCTTACAGTATGTAAACTTTTTTAGTTTGGCTTCTTTTAATTAATAATAATATGGAATTGAATTTTCTGTATGTTTCTTATGTTTTTGCATTCCCACCAGCAATGAATTGAGAGTTCTTGTTGCTCCACATCCTTGCCAGCAATCAGTGTTGTCAGTGTTCTGAATTTTGATCATTTGAATAGATACGTAGTGGTATCTCATTATTGTTTACTTTGCATTTCCCTGATGATATATTATGTGTATCATTTCTTGATATAGTCTTTTTCCATCTATGTATCTTCTTTAGTGAGTTGTCTTTTAAGACCTTTGGCCCATTTTAAAATCAGACTGTTTATTCCCTGATTGTTGAGTTTCACAGTTTCTTTGTATATTTTAGCCAACAGTCCATTCTTTATCAGATAAGTCTTTTGCAGATATTTTCTTTCAGTCTGATTCTTGTCTTTTCATTCTCTTTATAGTATTTTTGTAGAGAAGAAAATGTTAAATTTTAATTGAAGTCCAAATTATTGATTACTTCTTTCATTGATCCTGCCTTTGATGTTGTATCTAAAAAGTAACCTCCAAATCCAAGATCATCTACATTTTCTCCTATTTTATCTCAGCTCTAAAAGATTTATACTTTTGCATTTTGCATTTAGTACTGTAATCCATTTTGATTTAATTTCGAGGGGTATGAAATCTTTGTTTAGATTTAGATTTATTGCTCAGTTTAAAGAATGCTTCCTTGACATCTCTAGGCACAATTTAGCTTTTTTTCTTTGCACCTTTTACTCTATGAGCATTCCTCAATTATGATATTACTTTATTATATTTTTGTTCTTTGCTGTTTTAGTTAATGTTTGTGCTACTGTGAACAAAGTACCCCATAAGAACAACTTACAAGGGGAAAATATTCTTTAGGGCTCACAATGTCAAAGATCTTAGTATGTGGAAAACCAACTGCATTGTTCTGGGCCCAAGGTGAGAATGAGGGACCAGCCCAGTAGAAGAAATATGCTCAGATCATGGCAGGGTCAGTAAAGCAGAGAGGGAGGGGAAAGGACCACAGATGTACCCTTCCAGGGCATGCCGCCAGTGATCCATCTCCTCCAGCCACACCCCACCTGCCTACAGCTACAACCCAGGCAGTCCAGTCAAACAAAGATGGACTGGTTATATTACAGTTCATTTTATCTGTAAATATTCCTGCATTAACACTGGAGCTTTGAGGAGACATCTCATACCCAAACCATAAATTTGCTGCTCTCACTCTCTTCTTTATACATGGTATCCCAGCAATGTTTCTGATACAAAGCTGATGCTCAGTAAATATTTTTGGAATGCTAAACCTATCAATACCTCAACAAATCAACCCATAACACTTGTTATCTAAATAGTGATAAACAAGCAATAGATCTTAATGTAAAGAGGCACTAAAGCAGTTTCAATTGATTCTCAGAGCTGCAGAATAAAACAAAGAAAAAAGTATTATTTTTAGTGGTCAAAATTTATGAACAAGATATTTTTCTCATAGTATCATAGTTGAAACAAATTAATGTTTGTATTCACAACACAGATTTCTGAAACTATTTAGTGTTGAATTAATCTATAATAAACAATTATGGCAACTTAATTTTGAGAGGAAATTTACATGCTAAAGTAATTGTGTATCACTACGTATCACAAAAATTATTTTCTTACATGTGTTATACAAATATTTATAAATAGTATCAAGATAAATTTAATTACTAAACCAACTAGACTATTAGAGATGGGACATTTATAGCACTTTTATTCTTTCTAATTGTGGTGGACTATTTTGTTTTGGACCAATAATTTTTCTGAGAAAACTAGAAAATCTGAATAACATATAAAATAGCATCTGTTTGAATGCAGTTAAATGTACCAAGATGTTATGTAGTTATAGAGATAGGATCTCTAAGATAAGCAAAACCCAGAAGGTGAGACTCATTTAGCATAATTTTTCTTCTCAAAACATCTATCTGTTCACAGGCAGTGACTAAAAAGATAAGAGAGCTGTTTATAGAATCTCAAATCTGAAGGAGAAAAATTGGATGTTGAAACTTAACAAGAAGGAAGAGTCCTATTAAACACCTGGAGCCCTACTTTGGGACCCTGAAGGGTAAGGGTGAACTTAAAATAGGCCAGTCCTCACAAAAAGTAAAGCCCAACTTCAAATCAGTTAAACTTGGAATAAAATAATCTGCTTTGAGCTTAACTGCTTGCCAGAAGCAAAATTAAATTGTCCTTGGAGTGTAGCAATATATAGGGTTCAAATAATCTCAATTTTTTATATACAAAATAGTCAACAATCAAAACATAGAAGGCATGCCAAAGGTTAACAATTTAGTGAAAATCAAGAAAAATAAGCAATATAAATAATTCAAGTATAATCTAGATATTTACTTGTTAGACATAAACCTTTAAAACTGATTAATAAGTTTAAGAAATTCTATGACAACGTGAATAATACATCAGAAAACTAGAAAATAACCAAGTAGGAATTCTAGCATGAATATAATATAATACATATAATATATAATATAAATATAATAGTTAAACCTGAGAATTAATGGGTGAGTTTAACAGCACTGGAGATGAAGACAGAAGAAATAAATCGAAATAAGGGTAAGGACTAAGGAGAAGTTACACTGAAGCACTGAGCCAAAATGAGTGAAAAGAAAACAGGAAATCTATGGGACATGAGGAAGAATTCTGATGGACATGAAATTGGCATCACAAAAAGGGAGGAATCAAAAAATGATGTAGAATCAATACTTGCAGAGACAAAGGCTGAGAATTTTCCAAAGCTGATGGTAAGATCAAGCTAAAGATTCAAGATGTACTTATCTGATCATAATGGAATGAAACTGAAAATCAACGATAAAAGATGGAAGGAAAAAGCATACATCAATTGGAGAATGAACAATAGGTTACTGAATGATCAATGGGTTATAGAAGACATCAAGGAGGAAATTAAAAAATTCTTAGAGATAAATGAAAACACAGACACAACATATCAGAATCTATGGGACACATTGAAAGCAGTTCTAAGAGGAAAATTCATTGCTTGGAGTTCATTCCTTAAAAAAAGAAAAAACCAACAAATAAATGATCTCATACTTCATCTCAAAATCCTTGAAAAAGAAGAGCAAAACAACAGCAAAAGAAGTAGAAGGCAAGAAATAATTAAAATCAGAGCTGAAATTAATGAAATCGAAACAAAAGAAACAATTGAAAAAATTGACAAAACTAAAAGTTGGTTCTTTGAAAAAATAAACAAAATCGACAGACCCTTAGCCATGCTAGCGAAGAGAAGAAGAGAGAGAACTCAAATTACTAGCATACGGGATGAAAAAGGCAATATCACAACAGACACTTCAGAAATACAGAAGATAATCAAAAACTATTTTGAATCCTTATACTCCAATAAATTAGAAGATAGTGAAGGCATAGATAAATTTCTTAAGTCATATGATCTGCCCAGATTGAGTCAGGAGGATATAGAAAACCTAAACAGACCAATATCAATTGAGGAAATAGAAGAAACCATGAAAAGACTACCAACTAAGAAAAGCCCAGGTCCGCATGGGTATACAGCAGAATTTTACAAAACCTTTAAAGAAGAACTAATACCAATACTTTTCAAGCTACTTCAGGAAATAGAAAAGGAGGGAGAACTTCCAAATTCATTCTATGAGGCCAACATCACCCTGATACCTAAACCAGACAAAGACACTTCAAAGAAAGAAAACTACAGACCAATATCTCTAATGAACCTAGATGCAAAAATCCTCAATAAAATTCTGGCGAATCGGATACAAAAGCATATCAAAAAAATTGTACACCATGATCAAGTAGGATTCATCCCTGGGATGCAAGGCTGGTTCAATATACGGAAATCAATAAATGTTATTCACCACATCAATAGACTTAAAAATAAGAACCATATGATCATCTCGATAGATGCAGAAAAAGCATTCGACAAAGTACAGCATCCCTTTATGTTCAAAACTCTAGAAAAACTAGGGATAACAGGAACATACCTCAATATTGTAAAAGCAATCTATGCTAAGCCTCAGGCTAGCATCATTCTGAATGGAGAAAAACTGAAGGCATTCCCTCTAAAATCTGGAACAAGACAGGGATGCCCTCTCTCTCCACTTCTCTTCAACATAGTTCTCGAAACACTGGCCAGAGCAATTAGAGGAAAGAAATTAAAGGCATAAAAATAGGAAAAGAAGAAATTAAATTATCACTATTTGCAGATGATATGATTCTATATCTAGCAGACCCAAAAGGCTCTACAAAGAAACTATTAGAGCTAATAAATGAATTCAGCAAAGTGGCAGGATTTAAAATCAACACGCATAAATCAAAGGCATTCCTGTATATCAGCGACAAATCCTCTGAAATGGAAATGAGGACAACCACTCCATTCAAAATATCTTCAAAAAAAATAAAATACTTGGGAATCAACCTAACAAAAGAGGTGAAAGACTTATACAATGAAAACTACAGAACCCTAAAGAGAGAAATAGAAGAAGATCTTAGAAGATGGAAAAATATACCCTGTTCATGGATAGGCAGAACTAACATCATCAAAATGGCGATATTACCAAAAGTTCTCCATAGGTTTAATGCAATGCCAATCAAAATCCCAACGGCATTTCTTGTAGAAATAGAGAAAGCAATCATGAAATTCATATGGAAAAATAAAAGACCCAGAATAGCAAAAACAATGCTAAGCAGGAAGTGTGAATCAGGCGGTATAGCGATACCAGACTTCAAACTATACTACAGAGCAATAGTAACAAAAACAGCATGGTACTGGTACCAAAACAGGCGGGTGGACCAATGGTACAGAATAGAGGACACAGAAACCAATCCACAAAACTACAACTACCTTATATTTGATAAAGGGGCTAAAAGCATGCAATGGAGGAAGGATAGCATCTTCAACAAATGGTGCTGGGAAAACTGGAAATCCATATGCAACAAAATGAAACTGAATCCCTTTCTCTCGCCATGCACAAAAGTGAATTCAAAATGGATCAAGGAGCTTGATATCAAATCAGAGACGCGCCGTCTGATAGAAGAAAAAGTTGGCTATGATCTACATTCGGTGGGGTCGGGCTCCAAATTCCTCAATAGGACACCCATAGCACAAAAGTTAATTACTAGAATCAACAAATGGGACTTACTCAAACTAAAAAGTTTTTTCTCAGCAAAAGAAACAATAAGAGAGGTAAATAGGGAGCCTACATCCTGGGAACAAATCTTTACTCCTCACACTTCAGATAGAGCCCTAATATCCAGAGTATACAAAGAACTCAAAAAATTAGACAATAAGAGAACAAACAACCCAATCAACAAATGGGCCAAGGACCTGAACAGACACTTCTCAGAGGAGGACATACAGTCAATCAACAAGTACATGAAAAAATGCTCAACATCTCTAGCTGTCAGAGAAATGCAAATCAAAACCACCCTAAGATACCATCTCACTCCAGTAAGATCGGCAGCCATTAGGAAGTCAAACAACAACAAGTGCTGGCGAGGATGTGGGGAAAAGGTACACTTGTACATTGCTGGTGGGACTGCAGATTGGTGCAGCCAATTTGGAAAGCAGTATGGAGATTTCTTGGAAAGCTGGGAATGGAGCCACCATTTGACCCAGCTATTCCCCTTCTTGGTCTATTCCCTAAAGACCTAAAAAGAGCATGCTACAGGGACACTGCTACATCGATGTTCATAGCAGCACAGTTCACAATAGCAAGACTGTGGAACCAACCTAGATGCCCTTCAATAGACGAATGGATAAAAAAAATGTGGCATTTATACACAATGGAGTATTACTCTGCATTAAAAAATGACAAAATCATAGAATTTACAGGGAAATGGATGGCATTAGAGCAGATTATGCTAAGTGAAGCTAGCCAATCCCTAAAAAACAAATGCCAAATGTCTTCTTTGATATAAGGAAAGTAACTAAGAACAGAGTAGGGACGAAGAGTAGGAGAAGAAGATTAACATTAAACAGGGATGAGAGGTGGGAGGGAAAGGGAGAGAGAAGGGAAATTGCATGGAAATGGAAGGAGACCCTCAGGGCTATACAGTGGAGGGGGTAGAGAGAGAGGAGGTGAGGGGAGGGGAGAGGTGGGGGAGGGTGGATGATGGGAAAGGCAGCGGAGCACAACAGACACTAGTATGGCAATTTGTAAATCAATGGATGTGTAACTGATGTGAATCTGCAATCTGTGTATGGGGTGAAGGTGGGAGTTCATAACCCACTTGAATCAAAGTGTGGAATATGATATGTCAAGAAATTTGTAATGTTTTGAACAACCCACAATAAAAAATTAAAAAATAAATAAATAAAATAAATAAATAAATAAATATCCATGAAAATAAAAAAAAAAAAAGATTCAAGATGTAGTATAAAGTTCAAACAGGACAAATATAAAAAAAAGAAAGAGAAAATAAAAAGCCTCAACAACAAAAAAACAAAACACCACAGGTAGACTTCTCATAAGAAAACACCTGAAATTGATTTCTTTTTAAATAATAAAAGCAATCAATGGGAGGAGAAATATATTAGCTTCACATTTTGAGTCACTTGCCTCTATAGGTATTTCCCTTGGGATTACCCAAGTTGAGCTTTCTTCCGTGGGATTCACAACTATTCAAATAGGAAACATGGGAAGCACACACCTGTCTCTATACAGCCAACCTCTGAAGGTGTAGGCTATTTCTAAACAGTTGTGTCTTTTTTGTTCCACTACCTACATGCCTGATCCTATCTTCCACCTCTGATTTTTGAGACATGAATCAGGTACTAGCGACTTGTCCTCAAGATGTCCCTCTAGAAGACATGTTTTAATCTCCTCTGAAACACCATAATTTCGTTTGGTAAAGTATATTCCCCTTTCACATGGGATGGGGTTGGAGAAGTAGGTAAAGGTCATAACATCTAGTCCCTTATAGGCCATGATAAAGAATGTGTGCATGAGCTCATTTGTGTGGGTGGGCATATTCATGAATGTGTTTCCAAAATGCAGTTGGAAGCCTCACAGTGTGTTCAGAAATGATAAAATAAGTTTTGCATTTTAAAAATATCAATATATTTGGAATTTGGAAATAAGATTAGGTGGGGTAGTGTTTTAGTCAGCTATTTCACTTCTGCAACTAAAAGACCCTAACAGAACAATTTTAGAGAAGGTAAAGTTGACTTGGAGGTTCATGGTTTCATAGATTTCAATCCATAGGCAGCAAGCTCCATTGTTCCATGCTTAAGGTGAGACAGGCACCATGGTGGAAAAATGTGACAGAGAGAAGCAGCTCACATGGTGATCACAAGCAAAGAAAGAGACTCCACTTGACAGATACAAAATGTATACCACAAATCTATGCCCCCAATGCCCACCTCCTCCAGCCACTCCCTACCAGCCTTCAGTTAATCCCTATCAGGGAATTGATTCACTGATTGGGTTAAGACTCTCATAATCCAAACATTTCTCCTCTGAACCTTCTTATATTGTCTCACACATGAGCTTTTGGGGGATACCTCACATTTAACCACAACAGGTAGTAAAAGAAAACAGGGAAACTAATTTTAGGAGACTATTAAAGTAGTTCAAACTAAAGATTATGGTGGCTTGGACTTTAATGGTTACAGTAAATATAGAAATGAACAGATTATAAAAATATTTCGAGTGGTTCTCTAGAAAGTGGTCAGGGCTCCATTCTTTTCTGCTACTCTTATACATCATTTAAAAAAAATCTTTATTTTGTTTGTTTATTTTTATGTGGTGCTGATGATCAAATCCAAAGCCTAACATGTGCAAGCACCCTCCCACTGAGTCAAACCCCAGGCCCCCCATCCACATAACTTGTTTTTCAAGTCAGTGTATTCCAGCTTTTTGTATTTCTTCTTTTACATCAAATTCATGATTTCTATTACCATATAAGGAAACAAACTATTTTCTGAAATATTATATTTGCTAGTAGTTTACAGTGCTGTCCTTTATTTTTTCTGAAATATTTTTCTAAGTTTCTATATATGGTTCATTTCTCTACATCCCTTCTTGAAAGAGGTGATATTCATGTAGATGTAATAAATGATAATAGACACTAGCAATTCGTTTTTCTTTTTTGCTGTACTCACCATTTGCTTTCATGCAATCTTTTAAATAGAGACAAATAATGCAGAAAAGTTGCACTTCTGCTGTCCTTGAAGGGATTTACTTCTTTATCTACAAATTGGCTTTCTGATACTTGGATGCAAAATAGTTCTAGAAATGAAAAATAGTTGGAAACTGTGTTTGCCCTTAGAGCTGCTGACGAATCTGGTTTTCTATATAGGCATTGTAGGATGGTACTACCAATGGCTATTGAAGTTAGACAATGTATTTTCATTTGACTAATAAAACAGAGTGTCACTTATAGGGGAAGCCATGTTTAAAAATTCTTAAAAGTAATTTTTGTGTGTGTGTGTGGTACTGGGGATTGAACCCAGAGACACTCTACCACTGAGCTACATCCTTAGCCCTTTTTATTTTTATTTTTTTTTATTTTGAGATAGAAACTTTCTGAGTTACTCAGGCTGATCTTGAACTTGCCATCCTCCTGCCTCAGTCTCCTGAGTTGCTGGGATTACAGGCATGTGCCACTCTGCTTGGCACAGGAGAAACTTTTAAAGTCCAATTGGTGACTGACCACCTTCCTTTCCCAGTACTCTAGTGATAATGGAAGCTTCTGCCAAGATGAAGTATCCATCAACCTGAGTCCCAAAATAACAAAGGTAAGCAGAGCTGATTGTGCATCCCTGCCAACCTTCCTTGGGCTTTAAGCATGTGAAAAAACTTCTGTTGTCCTAAATCAATTTCAGAATTGTTTGTTAATATGGCAGCACCTAGGCCACCCTTATGTAGATGCCAACTTAGATCAATCTCTTGCTCCTAGTAGGACTTACCTCTAAAACAATGTAGTCTGGACATTTAACACTGATAGTGACTGAGAACTCACAAGCTTTTGAAGTAGTGTTTTCCAATTTTAAGCAATTAAAATGATTAAATTCCTGTCTTTGTTTTGAACCAAAAATTGCCTTTCTGTAACTTCCACTCAAGAACCAATTTATGTAGTGGGCTTAATTAATGAACAGGCACTTGTCTAAATTTTTTCACTGATATTCTGGAACTTAGAATTTATAACCTGCCTCAGGAACTGTTCTGCTAAAAATATTTTCTGAAAGAGCCTAAATCTCAAACAACAGAACACATTGAATATAAATTAAACAGCGCTCTTGAGCAGAAAATTAAATTGGTTCCATGACATGGATTTTAAGGAAGCCCACATAATGTAAACAGTGCTGCAATTGACTGATAAACCTGCAAACTCAATTGACACCCTACCTTGGTGATAATTGGTGGGGAAAATTAGAGTAATGTGCATGAGCATATCCCATTCAAATGCCTTGATTTTATTATCTAAACAGAACCAGAAAAATATTTTCAAGTAATTAATTACATTTTAGTCCTGAAATATCAATAGACTATATATTAATACATCCTTCTTTTAGTTTTTATAAGGAAGGATGACCAACTCAACACAACCCTGGTTTATAAGTCAAGTTTAATACTTCAGAATTCTTCATTTTAAGAGTCTGTTTTACAAGTAGTAGAGAGAAATATGTAACAACCTCCCCAGTATAATTTTAAAGGTACTAGAAGAGTGCCACTGCCTCAAATCTGTTTCCTAAGGTTCATTCACATTTTCTGGACTTATGTATAATTTATTAATTATTTTAAAGTACTTTAAATTAATATAAATTGGAGAATTCTTAACAGAATAATAGAAAAAGGAAAAGAATATAGTCTTCACAAAAGGAAAAATGGAAAAGGACATTGTAAGCATTTCCTTAAATTTCCTGGGAATTAAATAGCAAAATGAAAGGAACAAGATCCATTTTTCACTTGGTATTGACAATTGTGTTTTTAGTAATAATATCTATTAATCAGAGTTTGGAAAATGCACTCTTATTCACTGTTAATTGCAATGTAAAATGGGAGAGTAGAAGAGGGAGGATGGATATCAATTGTGTCCTCAGAATTAGTAACAGCAAACAAAGACTGAAGGTTGTATCACTAATCTTCCAGTATCAAGACTTGTATAATAATTGTGAATGGCCACCAACTTCAAGACAAATTCAACTGAACGGAAGGCATAATAGTGTTTGGTATCTCTTATATGTCAGTTCATATAATTTCATCTTCCACCCTGATTCCAGCCATGCCTATAGTGAACAGTTTTGCACAGGTGTCATCTTACTGATGGCCTATAATCAGCCATTGACATATGCTTTTCTACAATCTAGTATTCATTGTCTAAACCTTTCTGAAAAATTAGGTGGGACAGTAGAGCTTTACATATTGTTAGTTGGATTAAAGAGGAAGAAGTTGTGTTAGCTTTCCAGCACTGTGATAAGATACTGGAGATAAAAATCTTAAAGGAAGAAAGATTTATTTTAGCTCAGTTTCAGAGATTTCAGTCTAAGATTGGCTGGCTCTATTGAGGCAAAGCAGAATATTCATGGCTGCAGGAGCATGTGGCTGAGGAGAGGAAGTTGCTTATCTCATGGCAGCCAGGAAACAGAGAGGGTAAGAGGTGGGGTAGAGAGGGAGAGGGAGGGAGAAAAGAAGAGATTGGGAACAAAATAAACTCTTTAAAGGCATATCTTCAGTGCCCAACTCTTCTACTAGGCCCCTAAAGTTTCCAGCACTCCCAATAGTGCCACAAGCTGGGGACCAGACCTTCAACACATGAGCCTGTGGGGGACACTCCCAAACACAAGTAGATATTTAGCTTCAGGAATAGGGAATCCTTAAAGTAAATTAATTTTCCATCCTGACTATCTCTGAAACTTTAGAGAAAAATTAGCTAGACTAGTATATATACCTGTGGAAAATTGCAAGGCAATTTTCAAAGACAGTGGGATTTCGATATTTTGTGCATGTTTTCCAGATAAGAACAACCATATCATGGGTTTTATGGCTTAAATAAGAAAAAGAAGTGGGAGAATCAGAAAAGAGAAAAGCCTCTTACTCCTTTGATTGCTTCCCTGTCCACTTTTGTCTGTACCTGTTTCCTAGCCCCTCCCAAAACCAAAGAGGATAGAAAAATAATCTGATTTGTCATATACTAGGAAATAAATTAGTGAACAGTAACTTTGTGATAAAAGGTCATGAACTGCTTCATCCTTCTTCCTCTTTTTATATAGGGCAAGATTGGGAAGTTAATACTCTAGAATGTTTTCTCGTATGGATTCTTGGGAATTTAGGCTTTCTTATTACTTTGGGTTTAGTGAAAGGCTGTTTATAAATTTACGATTTGGGTTGAGGTCTAGTATGGTTTTCTCTTCCTCAGTCTTATGAGAGACGTGTGCATTTCAGTTTATATTGGCCTGGATAATAATAGAATAGTATTTTACATATTATTTATAATTTACAAGGGTACATATAGCTTTCTGATGAACTTCTGAGTATGATCTGGGACAGAGGCAGGATTTTGGGATCCCTAAATAATTTGGACATACTACCATCTAATACCACCACAAATTTAATTCCAAATACTAAGCACCATTCTTCTTTACCCAAAAATTAATAATAATAAGTCATTTGGACTTTCTACCTTGCTAGGTAGAAGAATGGATTCATGTAAAAAGTGCATTTCAAGTTAGGTGTCACTCTTAGATGTATGCATAGAATCCTCTACTTCTCATATTAGGTTTGTTGTTATTGCACATCACTCCTGTTATTTTCTAACTCCAAAAGGGTGAGAATTATTTTCAGCTTATTGTAGCTTATTTCTTATTCCCAGTAACACCTACATTTTCCTAGAATGAATTGATTATGAAATCAATAAATGAGTAAATTAGCATGTTTTGCATTATAAGAAAATTTTAAAAGTGTCTTAGTCTGCTCAGGCTTCTATGACAAATAACACCAGCTGGGGGGCTTCAATAACACATATTTGTTTCTTAAAGTTCTGGAGGCTTTGTTGAAGATCAAGGTGCCAATTGATTAGGCTAGCTTGAGGAGGGCAATCACCTTGCTATGCCTACACATAGATGGAGAAAGGGAGACACAGGGAAAACAGGAATGAAGGAGAGATACAGAGAGGGACACAGAGAAACAGACAGCTCTCTGATCTTTTCTTATGAAGCCGCTAATATCATAATGGGAACCACACCCTTATGACCTCATTTTAACTTAATTACTCATCCAAAGCCCCATCTCCAAATACTATTACAAAATTTAGTCCATGTAGAAAATAATTTGAAAAAAAATAGATATATTCTTCCCAGATCAAATCAGGGTTATAAGATCTTTTATGTAGGCTATAAAAACATGCTTATTTTTAAAGCTACTGTGAATCTGAAGGCTTGATTGATTAGACTGGTAAAATAACTTAATAAAATCAATCATAAAAATAATCACTATGACAATCTATTAGTTCTGGGGAAAATGGAAGGAGATGATTTCTTAAACTGTATTTTTTTTGTGACATGGCAACTGTTTTTTCAAATTATTTTGCACTTGAAATCACAACTGTAAGCTCGGTTTCATTTAGTTTTTGTTTATTTATTTAGAACTTGGGAAAATAACCTAAAAGCTGAATGTAAAGAAGTATTATTTATCTTTACTTTTGTCCTAGATAGATTTTAAAAGAGTTAACATTTTTATTCTCACTTTACAGGGACTGACAGATGCTTAAGACAACAAGATAATAACTTGAGGGAAATTAAAATGTTAACTTCAATTTTATTCTTGTTTTAATATATATGATAATAAGATATTCTGCAAATTCAGGGTAAATTATTCCTGATAGACTTGAGTCACAGGAGTCAAGCAATAGAAAAATAGCACCTTGCTGAGATAGCTGGGATATCAACCCAGGGGGCACCTCTAAAAGTATTAAATGCTCATTTACACCATAGTGAGTCAACTCCTTCTAAGTGATTCTTGAAAGTGAGCCGAGTACCTTTATTTGACCCAAATATATCTTCATTTGTCTGAATGCCTAATTGGATGATTCAGTTCATTTGCTCTTCTATTTAGCTGACAATTACCATATATACTTGATATGGATTACCCCTTTTCAACAAAATGACATTCCACGGTAAGGCAACACTGAACACAATTTATATTCTTTAATTACTGAGAAGGCACCTCATAATCCAGTTATAGGACCTCAGGGACGTCATACTAAATTTCAAACATCACAATGATGTATAAATGTCATGTAAGGAATTGATTGAATGGAATCTCTTGCAATTTCAGAAAAATATAAATCAGTTTGTATTTTATTTGGTAATATTCCCCACAATACAGTACATAAAACCATTATAAACACTTTAAACAAGTGAATTCCAGTGGCTCATCCATTTCAATCATTAACTCTTTTTTTTAAACCATAGAAATAGACATTATTTAAATTTTTACTATCATTAAAATGTGATTCTTTGCATTCTGGGAAGGTTTCTCTCCTTTTTCCCCTCAGTTTCAAAGCACTGAATAGTTTCAAAACATAGAAACTAGCCAAAATCTCTGTTAGGAAGGTTTACAATAAAAAACCTTTTAAATAAAAAACCTGTTCACCTCTCTTAAATAAAATATAGTAGTATAAGTTTAATACCCATAACTATGCAGTTTTATGTAAAATAGTATCACTTGGATAATTAGATAAACATTTAGGAATTGAACCTACCTAGTGAGTTGTGTTTTAGAAATTTTTTTATATAATTAACCTTCAACATTTAGTGGAAGAATTCACCAATTTGGGAGTAATAAATCTCAGCAGAGACCTGAGACACTATCACCTCTCTGACTGAATTAAATAATTAGATAACAACTGTCTAGTGGTAATTTCTGGACCTTTTGGTGATAAAAAGGAAACACACTATTTTTTATAATTGCTATAATTGAATGAAATATGAAAATAAAATGCCCAAGCAGAAATGTGATTTTTTCCCCCTATGGTCTCAATTTTCCCTAACTCAAAATTCTCTAGTAGTAAACAGGAGTCCTAAATGCTCTTCTTCTCTTTATTTCAAAAACCTAGAAATTCTGTTTATCTGTACTTGCCTGATAATCAAATCAGTGTGTTGAAGTGAGCCATTATATATATATATATATATATATATATATATATATATATATATATATATATATATATATATATATTTCATTCTCAGAAATTCAAAGTAAGACCTGATTGGAAATTTGTTTTTTAACAATGATTTGTTTTTACTGCAAAGCTTTACCTCTCTGGGCAATAAAAACAAAGTAAATTTCAGTGGTTGTGTTTTCTTTTTTAATTTTTGTTTTGGAGGAATAACTCTAAGTAAAATTGCTTTTAGCTTTCAAATACTATCAGTTTTGAACCTGGTGGACAGGGTTTCTTATTTGTTAACTCAATATATATTCTATCTTTGCTTAGTAACTGAACTATGGTTTTAATTGGGATTTCAACACACACACACACACACACACAGAATAAAAGACTCAATTTATTAGTTTCCCTTATAGGTAGATAAGGGCTCTAGTAAATATATATCTTGCAAGAAGAGATAAGTATTGGAATCAGAGAAGTGAGAACTCTAAGAGAAAATCTAACATGAATACTAGAAGTCAAAAACATTAAAACACAAATGAAGAAAGTCTTTGGTGGCACATCAGTAGATTGGACAAGGCAAGGAGAGAAGCATTGTGTTAAAGATAAATGAATAGAAAATCAAAACTACACCGAGATTCCATATCACTATGTTTAAACACTGACCCACATCTCACAGAATGGCAATCATCAGGAATACAAGCAATAATAAATGTTAGTGAGGTTGTGGGTAAAAGGTATATTCATACATTGCTGGTGGGACTGCAAATTGGTATAACCACTATGGGAAACAGTATGAAGATTCCTCAGAAAACTTAGAATGGAACCAAATTCTCAATTATCCCCCTCCTTGGTTTATATCCAAAGGACTTAGAATCAGCACACTACAGAGATGCAGCCACATCAATGTTTATAGCAGCTCAATTCACAGTAACTAAACTATGGAACCAACCTAGGTTCCCTTCAACAGATGAATGGATAAAGAAAACATGGTATATATACACAGTGGAAAGTTACTAAGTCTTAAAGAAGAATGAAATTATGGCATTTTCCAGTAAATGGATGGAACTGGAGACTATCATGCTAAGCAAAATAACTTAACCCCAAAGAATCAAAGGCCGAATGTTTTCTTTGATATGTGGATGCTAATTCACAATAAGTGGAGGTGGGGGGGGAGAAGGGAATAGAGGTATTTTGGACTAGACAGAGGGGAGGGAAGGGATAGAAGGGGTCACGGGGGTAGGAATTTTAGAGTGAATCAGACATTATTACCCTAGGTGCATATGTGATTACGTGTAACTCTACAACGTGTACAACATACATTTATGTATGATGTGTCAAAACACATTCTACTGTCACTTATGACTAATTAGAACAAATAAAATATAAATGCATAGACACTTCTATAAATTAAATGCAAAGAAAAAATATTGAAATTAGAGCACAGAATGTACATGAACTGCAGGACTAAATAAAAATATGCATATTTAAAATGTAATAAGATAAATTGCTTAGAACGTTATAAAATTAATGACACCAAGTGAACCATAGGCCCAGAAAGTTCAGGGAATACCAAACAATACATACAACCCCCCACACACATAAGTATACATAGATATATTATATTCAAATTTTAAAAATCCAAAGACAAAGATAAAACATTTAAGGAAGGCAGGGGAGTATGCTATTCAACTTATCCATACGGGAAAAAAATAAATGAGAATTTTAATAGACTTCTCATCCCAAATTATGAAAATGAGTAGAGTGAAACATTTAGTATTGAAGGAAAAACCACAAAACCCCCAAATTCTATCTCTAATGAAATTGACTTTCAAAAGTGAAAGAAAACAGCTAAATATCTACCAGGATAGCAAAACATTAAAATACTATTAACACCAAATTGTGATGAAGATGTGGAGAAAAAAGAACTCATATTCATGGCTGGTAGGAATGCAAAACTGATAGTCATTTTGGAAACCAGTTTGGCAATTTTTCACACAACTAAATATACTTTTATCATATGATACAGCAGTCATACTCCTTGATATTTACCAAAATGAGCTGAAAAGTTATATCCATTCAAAAACTGACACACAGATATCTGTAGCAGCTTTATTCATAATTGCCCAAACTTGGAAGCAATCAAAAAGATATGTAAACTATGGTGTATGCAGACAATGAAATAGCATTCAGCACCAAAGCAAACCAAGCAAAAAAACAAACAGAAAAAAATCTATCAAGCCATAAAAATATATGGAGGAATCTTAAATGTACATCACTACGTGAAAGCAGCCAAATTTAAAACGTTACATTCTGTATGGTTCCAACTACATAACATTCTGGAAAAAAATTAAAACTATGGAGACAGTATAAAGAACAATGATTGACAGGGGTTAGAGATGAATAGAAAAACACAGAGGGTTTTAAGGGTAGTGAAACTATTCCATATTATACTATGATGGGAGATGTGTGTCAGTATGCATTTGCTAAAACCTATAGACTGCATGAAACAAGAGTGAACTCTAATGTTAATTATGGATTTTGAATAATGGTAATGTGTAATAATCAGCTTATCAGTTGTAATCATTTTACCTCTCTAGCAGGGATGTTGATAATGACAGAAGTTGTGGATTTGGAGGCTGAGATACATAGAACTCTGTACTTCCCATTCAGTTTTGCTTAGAACCTGTAACTGTTCTAAAAAATAAAGTCTTTTTTTTTTTTTTGTAAAAAAGGAAATTCACTTGGAAGGGATATTAACATTTTTTTCTGCAGGCAGAATGAAAATAATCTAGATAAGAATCATGGAACCCCACAGGAAAAGAAAAAAACATTAGAGAAATAACAAAGACAAAATAACACATTTTCTTTTTGTTATTTTTCATTGATAAAAAACATAACTATTTATCTAACATGATGAAGATAATAACATGTTGAATAATTACAGCACATGAGTAAGTGAAATGAATGACAACAATGAAACATAGGACAGGAGGGAGAAAAGTTTTGAAAGTATTTTCACATACTGTGAGATGATTTAACTAGAAATCAATAATAGTAAGAGCCAGATAATCTCCAAATATTTGAAGAATAAACAACACACTTATAATTAACACATGGGTTTAAATAAGTCTGAGAAGAAATTTAATAATACTGTGAAATAAATAAAATTAAAATACAGCTTATCAAAACTTGTGGGATAGAGCAAAAGCAAGGTTTGGAGGGAAATTCATAACATTAAATACATACATTAGAAAAGAAAAAGTTCTAAAGTCAGTAATCTAAGCTTTTGCTTTATAAAAAGAAAAATTTAAACCTAAAGCAACCAGAAGAAAAGCCATTAGAATCAGAGTAGAAATCTACTATGGTTTGGATATTGTTTGTCCTCCAAGGTTCATGTGTTAGAAGATCAGTTCCTTACTGTTGTGGTGGGAGGTGGTGGACCTTTAAGAGGTGGAGCCTATTGGAAGGTTCTTAGGTCATTGGGGAAATGCCCTCAGAAAGACTGTGGGAGCTCAGTGTCTCTGGCTTCCTGTTTTAAGATGTGATCATCCTCACTCTCATTGCCATCCACCATGAGGTGACCCAGTGAAGGGATGCCCTCACACAAGCCTGATCCATGTTGTTTGGACTTTAAGCCTCCAAAAGTCCCAGTTCAATACAGCTGTTTTCTTTATGAAGTTAACCTGCCTCAGGTATTTTGTTAAACTAATGAAAAATTTATTAATACAAAAATTAATGAAATTGAAAATAGGCTATTAATAGAGAAAACCAACAAAACCTAACATGTGAAGATTTCATTAAGAAGGCCCTCACAAGATTCCAGCACCTTGATCTGGAACTTCCCAGCCTCCAGAACTGTGAGAAATAAATTTCTATTATTTTTAAATCATTCATCCTCAGTTATTCCACTATAAAAACACAAAATGGACAAAGATAGAAATCTGGAAGGGGAGAGTAGGATGGGGCGACATTTCTAAGTTATATCTAGATAGGAGAAATAAGATCTGATGTGCTATTGCAGTTGTGTTTCAAAAAGCTAGAAGAATTTTGAATGTTTTCACCATTCAATGTTTGAGAAGGCAGATATGTTTATCACAATTGAAACTTCACATTTTGTTACATGTACACACCCTATAAACATGTTCAATTTTGGAGTTTCTATGTATCTGTTAAAAATATTATCAGAAAAGAAATCTAGGTTTAGAACCACAAGTGTTTTGTTTAGAGTGCAAATATTACTCTTTGGGATTGGGCCAGGAATGAACAATTATAAGAAACATCACAGTTGACTCTGATATGAGGGTATATCTTAGGTTATAGTCCTCAAAAGTATATTTAAGATAAGAATTTACTTATTCAAAAGATGTTTTCAGGAGAAAATAAAATAAATGGAAAACAATAGAGAAAAAGGGAAAAAGCTAAACATAAGGGAACCTCCAGGCAAAGTACCAGATTTAGTCGGATTCCATGGAAAGCTCTGGAAGGATAAATTTCAACTTCAGTGTCTGTCCCAACTTCAGTCAAGAAAACCAGGTTTTCATACCCTGTCTCCATTGTCAGTCACAGGCTAAGATGTTAATTCCCAGGTATTAATGGTTTTGCATGTATATGTCTGAGTATGTTGGCTCCAGTAATTTAATCAGTCTCTCAGAGAAGTTTTGCCTGCAGGTTCTTATAAACAAATGTACATTCAAATTAGAGTAAAGAGAGATCCAAGGTGATGTCAACAAAGCACAAAATAATCATGTCTCCTACAAGGTTTGTGGAGTACATTTTGAGGGACACTGCTTTTTATTTTTGTTTGATTTGCCAAAACAGTAATCTGTGATAAAACTTGCATGATACTGGTACTTTTATAAAAGAGAAAATACTGGTACACCAAACGTTAGATCAAGGCAGTTTGAAACTAAGTGGAGATAATTTTCTGAATTAGAATAAAAAATTAATCCTGAAATTTGATAATGAAAGATCAGAGACTAAAGTGGGATCTGTAGGGATTAGATCATCCATAGAACTAAATTAGTATTCATGCTTCGTCTGTTCACTCATGAATTTGGGAGTAGAAAACATCTTCTGGGGGATCCCACCAGCCTTTTTAATGAGATTTGCTCATATTTCCCTCTATTTCTATTATTTGTGTCTTGCATTTAGCATAGGCAAGGTTAACATATGAGAAAATAAAGATTCTATCATCAAATCAATTTTTGTACAGATTTTCTTTCAGTTTTTTAAAAACATTTTCAATATTATCTCTGATAGAGTAATAAGCTTGTCTCCAAATCTTTGCTAGAATAAAGGGCTAAGTATGCTCTCAAAGCCTAAAGAAACTCAGAAACCCTTGATTGACTATAGAATACACAGTGAAGTAAGTTCAGCTAGGAAAATAGACTCTTCAAATGGAATCTGCTACTCATATGACATGTTTTAGAGGGCTTAGCATTCTATGTGAACATGATACCTGTTGGACACATGTTTGGGGAAGTTTAACAAATGGTAAAAAAAAAAAGTAGTAGATTGAATTTGACTTCTGGTACACCTACCTGTTCTGACTCTATTCAGAAAAGAGGGGGAAATGGTGAAATCTCTCAAGTTAAAGTAGAAAATAGATGTAAGAGTTTCTTACAATTTTAAGTTCACTTGTTTCTGTCCCACTTAGGTCTTTTTAAAAAAATACCTTTATATTGTTCATTTATATGTGGTGCTGAGGATTGAACCCAGCGCCTCACAAGTGCTAGGCAAGTACTCTACCACTGAGCTACAACCCCAGCCCCCAGCTAGGTCTTGATGCTGTAGAATAGTTTCTAAAAGTTGTGGGGAACAGGAAACTAAAAGTATTCAGATCAAAGATTAAGAACTGTTCTTCTGTGGCCATTCTGTAGGGATGCATGTATGAGAATAAATGCATAACAATATAAATGTGTGCCAATATGTGAATATTCATAATTGAGTAAGACTATAGAAATTTAAATCTGTCTCAAATACCCTGGTATTATCTAAGTGATATTCAATTATTGCCCTGGAAAAACATTTCCTAATGTGCTTATCTTTCTGAATTTCATATTCACTTTTATCTAGCACTAGAAATAAATTTCTATTTATCAAATTGCTGTGTAACTAATTGTACTATTAACCTCTTCACAAAATTCTTTCTTGTTTTTTTTTTTTTTTTTTTTTGCTTTATTTTTAGAGAGAGGGTCTTGCTATGTTGTTCAGGCTGGATCCAAGCTCCTGGGTTTAAGGAATCCTACTGCCTTAGCATCCCAAATAGCTGGGATTGAAGGAGCACACCAACATAACCTGCTTATGTTTTCTTTCTTATTCTTTCCACCTCCTTCAGAAGTTTATTTTCATAATAGAGAATTCTTTTTTTAATATTGAGAATTGAACCCAAGAATGCTTAACCACTGAGCTACATTCCCAGCCCTTTTTATTTTTTATTTTGAGACAGGGTCTCACTAAGTTGCTCATGGCCTTGCTAGGTTGCTGAGGTTGGCTTTGAACTTGTAATCTTCCTGCCTCCAGTCTTTGAGCCACTAGGATTTACAGGAGTGCATCATTGCACTTGGTCATAATGTGAAATTCTAACTTGAACACTCTGTCTTGAAATTACTGTAATAATCTCTCAATAAGCAACTGAGCAGGCAATATAAGATTTAGTCAATATAAGTCCTATGCTCCACTTGGCAATTTTATTGCTTGGTGTTAACAAATATATTGATCTTTTTTGCTTTTAAAAAATCACATTCTTAGGAGTTTAACTAGCAATCTCCAAGAGTCGAGTCCTCTCTAGTAAATTGATCAAATTGAGTGTCTGATTCTAAAATTGTGAAAATCTCATCAAGTATAGTCACTCTCTGGGGCCCTTTCTAAACAGTCAAATCATTCCCCTCCTCCCAAGACATTATCTACACACATGAACACATAAACACACATGCTTCCACACATAGTGCAGTAGTTCCTTTTCCCTTCCCCTTGAATATGAATGTTTTCCAATTTTATTTAAAAGTTAAATCTATTACCACCTCCATGCAGTGTAATTTCAAGCCTAGTTCAGATCTCCATACCTGACATTCTCAGGTGACCAAACATTCTTTACTCATGCCACTTATCAAAGTTTTATAATTCAAATTATATGTATAAAATATTTGGTTAAAATTTGTGTCTCCAAATAAGTGTAGGTACTACATGTGCCCAGAAGGCAGTACTATGCATGACATAGAGTGAACAGATATCTGTTAAATAAATGCATGAATGAGTTAACTATTTTTATAGGAATTAACAACATTACTTATCTTTATTTCACAACTCTTTCACTTCTAAATTACATAAAATCATTTTTCCCACTTTTTCAAAACTACTTTGTTAAGGGTTATTATAGTATTATACTTGGGAGACACATTCCAAGACCCCCAGTGGATACCTTAAGCCACAGATAATACCAAACCCTATATTTACTGTTTTCTCCTATATACATACTTAAAATTGAAATTTTAAATTCAGCATTTACACATTGTAGTTGTAGCCTTTGCAGTTTGAGGTCCAACAGCAAAACTAGCATGGATTTCTTTTTTTCTTCTTCAAAATTTCACAGAAGATAATTTGTTATTACCATAGATCTTAGCAACATTGGCATATGATTTCATTCTTTCCTCACTAAGTGAAGAACTTTCACCTTTTTACTTAAAGGAAATATTTCAGTACTTCTCGTTGGCATATCCAAATTTCTGGCATTACTGCCCCTGCACTTTAGGGCCATTATTAAATAAAATAAGGATTATTTGAACCCAAGCACTGCAGTGCCACAACAATGAATCTGATAGCCAAGATAGCTTTAAGTAAGAGCTAATGGTCAGGTAGTGTATACAGTGTGGAAACACTAAAGAAAGGCATAACTCATGTCCCACCATACTATTTAGAATAGCATGTGGTTTAAGACTTTTGAATTATTTAAACTTGGAATTTCCCATAGAATATTCTAGACCACAGGAAAGTGAAACCCCAAAGGAGAGGGAACTACTGTCATAAGTACAAAATTTACTCTGCACTTTGCTACTCTATCTCAAGTTCACAGCAGCATTTGAGACTGTTAACTGTACCTTCAAACATAGCTTGGAGAGAGTTTACTCTAAGATATTTTATTATTGTATCATATTCTACTTCTCCAATTACTTTTTCTTTATTTCTGTTGTTTTTAGTTTTTCCTCAGATTTCTTCAAATGTGAGTACTTAATTACCCTGGTAGACTCTATTTCAAACCCTTTAATTATCTTCTTTAGATCTTTGGGATTGGCCTATCCCATCATCGAGTTCCAGTTCCATGGTGTAAATTACCTAATGCACATTTCTGTGAATGTCCTTTAGTTACCTAGTCGCCAAACACGTGAATTCTCTCACATAAGAATGGGAAACCCATGCATCTTGTTCACCCCTTATTAATTTACCTAGACATGTCAATTCCTCTTTTAATTCCCTCATATGTATCAGTTCCTTTTAGTTCCCACCTTCAAATTCTCAAAACTTTGTACAAAATAATTTCTCTATGTCTTACTTCATGCTGGTGACCATAAAGTTCAATAAGCATATGTCTTTTTACCTATGTTATGCTAATCCTATACCCATTCCTAGGGACCCAATAATACAATTGCCTTTTACTCTCACCTATGAACACTTGGTCTTAGGGCACATAGTGGCATCAGTTACATAATGCTTTTATTAACTCATGACATATACTAATACACTAGAGCTTTTTCAAACAAGACTTTTAAATTACTTTGTGATATGAACCACTGCTCCACCAACAACTCTATTAGGCAGCAATATTAAGACTTTTTGAAGTATGGTGTCTTTGATGATTCTTCCATATTGCTGTATCATAGTTCAATTTTATCTAACCACCATCACACTTAAAAAGAATATCTCCTCATAAATACTTTCAAAGTAGAATAGTGCTTTTATGAATATATTAATGTACAATTTACAAGACACTTCCCATCTCAATAAGCCTAATCAGTGACATTGGTATAAATTGTTATATTCATTTTACAAATGAAGAAATCAACATTTAAAAAAAATTAATCAGTTACTTGTTTAAAAAATTAGACTCTTTGACATATCCATCCACTTAAATGAAATATTTCAAAATATAGAGAAAGCAAGAAGGTGTTGAGTACAATATTTCTTACAATAGTGTCAAATAAAGAAGATGAATAAATACACTTTTGGTCAATGGATAATTTGCAGCAAGTAATTCATTAAAATTAATTAACTCAACAAATATTTATTATATACCTATATCATGTACTGAACAAATACATGATATTTGCTTTCATAAGAATTATATTCATGTAGGGTGAGACAGGAAATAAAATTGAATATAAAAATGACCAAGAGTGAAATAATATACCAAGAGCTTTGTGAAAGATAAAAAGACAGAGAAAAGAAAGAAAATGGGACCATGTGAACACTATTAAATGGTATTTGTAAAAGTGTTCATTCAACAGGGAAACAGTCATCGGGATGGCTATTGAGTAAAATGTCAATCAAATTAATTATGCTAAAATGTGAAGTGGGAAGACAACACAGTGCGGAGCACACATTGTAGCAGCTAACTATTGTACCATACACTTTAAATACATATAATTTTATTTGTCAACTATACCTCAATAAAGCTGGAACTACACACTGATGAGAAAGAAGAAGCTCTAAGTTTGGCAATAAACTTGATCTATCTTAGACATAAATAAATACTGCCTGAGAGAGAGAGAGTGCAAAAGAACATGGAAGATTATTATTCTGACTCATTTCGCTGCTGAATTTCAAACATTTGTAATTTATATAGGCAAGAGATTTTGTTTATGCAGAAACATTATGGGCCACATTTCACAAAATCCACATTCTCTCTAGTAGATAAGGGAATGTAAATCAAGCACACAGTGTGTATTTACCTCTTTAAATGCATTTTCTCACAAAGCATTGTGTGTTCCTTTACAAATTATTATTACTTCATAGAAAAGAGAGCATACATTTTCATTTAGTTTTGCTGCCAACATCCCTTTATGTTAAAATTATTTAGAAAAATACAGTCTAACAAACCAACATTTGAGATGCTAGTCCTAAGAGGATGACTTAATAACTTGGTTGAGATTCTAAAAATATTCAAAAGAGTGTATTTCAAATGTTCACTTCACTTTTTAATTCTCACATCCAAACTAAATACACCCTTTTCAGTCACTCTCTTATCAAATATGAAGATCAAGTTATGTTCAATCTCAGAACTGCAAACAACCCAGTCTGTTATTAACTGAATCCAAAGAAAGAACTTGGAGAACTCAACAGAGAGGTTTCAGACATTTTATTATTCACTCACTCCTCTGCAACAGCAGGCCAGGATACAATAGAGAGCTCCACCATGACAATGAGCCAGGGGAATATATGAATTGATTGCATTCCCATTTCCCAGGTGGGTTTCTTCAGATACTTTACGGGTACTTTCTTTTACAAACTGGGTCACTCTGTTCAGATCCTCTCCTAAAGATTGGAGATAAGGAAAGTGGCCAGCTCCCCTCTCCATTTCCTTCAGTATCACATTCTTCAGAGACCTTCAAAACTTTCCTAGGAACTGATTAGTGTTTGACCCAACAAGCAACCAAATCTTGGAGAAGATTTGTAACGTGGAAGATGGCAAAGATCATAATGATGCCAACCATCAGAAGTAGCAACCCACAGACCTCAGCACTCTGTGTCTTCTAGGGTTAGTTAGTTACCAAGGCACTGATTTGAACAACCCTTCATGAGAAAAACATGGCATTATCAGTGTCTCTAGTTTGTACCAGTCTCTCTTGGCCAACAGGTGCCTCCCAATGGATGAAGCAAACACTTCTCCCGTGGGTGAAAACCCATTCTCTCCCTATTGAAAGCAGATATACTAGTGAGACTGGCTATGTGCCATGTGATGCACACATTAAAGAAGTATGAGGAATTTCATCACACACAGAGAACAGAGAAAGATTGCCTTAATAAATCAATCTTTATTAAAGCCTGGGGCAGCTCAGGACAGCTTAGGCATACAGTCTCCATATAAAGGAATGTTTCCGTCTTGGGGTGGTAGATGGGGAAAGGCAACAATTCCAGCCATGCCTGGCTTCTACATCAGATATGCTTTTCAGTTTCATTGTAGAATGTTTTCTGATGAAGAGCGACATTAATTATGTAGTATATATTTTTTTATTGTGGTTAAGAAAGACATAATACAAATGTACCCTTTTCACATATTTTAATGGCATATTACAGCATTGTTAACTGTATATTGTTGTTTCACATATCTCTAGAACTTTTTCATTTTGTATTACTGAAATTCTGCATTCATTAAATAACAGCTCTACCCATGCCCCACCCTCTGACAGTTACATTCTGTTTTGCCTCTTAGAATTTGATTATTTTAGATAGCTCATGCAATACCAAATGGAGTCAGGAAGGACTTAACTTTTTGTGATTGATTTATATGATTCATAATGTCCTTGCAGTTCATCTATGCTATAGTATAAAACAAAACTTTCTTTTTTTGTGTGAGGCTGAATAATGTTCCATTGTATGTATGTAACACATTTTCTATATCTAATCATCTTTTGATAGTTTGTGTCCACTTATTGACTCTTGTGAAAAAAAGATGCAATGAACCTGGGTGTAACCATATCTTTAATATCCTGCTTTCAATTCTTTTGATTATTTGCCTAGAAGTGGGATTACTGGGCTATATTGTGGTTCTATTTTTAATATTTTGAGGAAACTCCATCCTGTTTTGTACAGTGTCTATACCATTTATAACCCCACTAATTATGCACGAGGGTAAAAACTTCTCCAAATCCTTGCCAATACTTGTTATTTACTATTTTTAGATAGTTTCTGACATAATCAGTATAATTTCTCATGTGCCTTGCATTTGCATTACTCTGATGATTAGCAATGTTGAATGTCTTTTTTTCATATACTATTTGGTCATTTGTATATCCTCTTTAAAGAAATGTCTAATTGAGTCATTTGCATATTTGTTAAGCAGTTATTTTGGTATTATAAAGTTATAGGGATTTTTTTTTGTATAGTCTGAATATTGACCCTTAATCAGATATATGGTTTGCAAATATATCAAAATAGTTGCCTTTTGACTCTTAATTGTTTCCTGTGCTGCACAGAATTTTAAGTATGAGGTAGACTTGTTTGTTCTTGCTTTTGGGAGGTGTGCTCTTATCATCATATTCAAAAAAACAGTTGCCAATGCCAATACCATGAAGTATTCCATCAATATTTCCATCTAGGAGTTTTATAATTTCAGGTTTTATGTTTAGGTCTTTAATCTATTTTGAGTTAATTTTTGTACAGGGTATAAAATAAAGATCAAAATTCAACTTTTGCATATGGATTTCCAGTTTCTCCAACATCATGTGTTGAAGAGACTATCCTTTCCCCATTGTGTACTCTTTGCACCCTTGTTCAAGATTAGTGAACCAAATAGATGAGGGTTTATCTCTCTGCTCTCTATTCTCTTCCACTGATGTATGTGTCTGTTTTTATGCCAAAACACAGTTTGATTGTTGTGGCTTCATAGTATGTTTTTAAATCAGAAAATGTGAGGTCTCCAATTTTGTGGTTTTTCTCTAGATTGTCCCTATATCTTGTGCCCCAGGGAAAACTGGAAACGGATAAAGTGAAATATAACTTCTTACCCATTTCAATGAGATTGTGCTTGACTTTATGCTCACCTGGGGGTTTTACAACTTAATTGGTTTCTGGTGTTCTCATAAAGGTATTTTTTTTAGCTCACACAATATTGTTAATTCAGTGTGTTTGTGAGGAAAAGAGGAAAAGTGTCTTCCTATCCCACCATCTTGCTCATGTCACTCAAATATCTGCATGAAATTCAAACTTACATCTTGATAAATTCTCTAAACACATGAAAAGCCAAAATTGAAGCACTTAAACATCATTTTCTGTATACTTCACACATATGCATTTATTTTAACTGCCTCTGAACAGCCCAACTAAAATGGTACTTCACTCTTAAAAAATAATGCAATATGAAGAGCTGGGCTGCCGCAGTCTGGCTGGGCACAATTCACAAGCCACTTATCAAGCAGAAATGAACTTTATTTTTAGAACACACACACCACACCACATGAGCTCTTCAGGAATTCCCTCAGAGCCCAACTGCCACCTCAGGCACTCCCTGCGAGCACCTCTCCCCATCTCTTCCTGCTCTTGAGGCCAATTGGCTGGGTCACGTGTGCAGAGCCAAAAGAGTCCCCCAGTGAGCAGCTCCGTGATCTGAAAGGGCGGGGAAACAGCCCAATGAGCATCACTGCAGAGGAGCCAATCAGCTGGTTGCTGGGGCCACGGTGAGCCAATCATCTGGAAGTTTGCTGGGGCCGCTGTGAGCCAATCAGCTGGAAGTTTGCTGGGGCCGCTTCGGCTGTGGCTCTCAACATCTCCCCCTCTCTGTTTAATTAAACAACAAGCATGTGGCTTAGGGACCATGCCTGTCTTAGGTTGTCTAATACTACATATGGTTCTTACCTGTCATCGGATGAGCTGACCTCAAGGCATCAGCCTCCTGTTTTAGGTTGGTACCATTGCAATTGGATCTTACCCGTCATTGACTACTGGTCCAGCATACAGCCACACCTGTGGAGAGGTCTTTGTACCAGTGGGGGGTGAGGTCTTTGCCTCACCTCTGTTGGCCCCCAAATTTTAGCTGAACGACCATCACAAGCAGAAGGGAGGAGGATACACCAAGCCAATTGACGGCTCCTTTTGGAAAAATTGTACCACCAGTGACACCATCAGCAAAAATACCCCAACACTACCACAAGTCGCTGCACCAACAGATAGTTCATAATGCAAACAAGTGATACATAGTCCAGGCAAGTTCTGCAAGCAGTTCAGTGATAGCTATTGCAGAAGCTATAGTTTGGTTTTATCTTTGTCTTCACCGGCACTGGGATGAAGATAGGAATTCTGGCAGTAATGGCTAAAGAAAAAATTATGTAACATTCCAGCAGGCACTGAAAGAAAACAATTTTCTGAACAATTTAAATTATCCTGAACATAATTATTAAATATAATGAAAAGGAAAGGTGAAAGTAAACAAACAGATCTGTTAACCTCCTTTTTTGTTCACATATTAAAACAATCCTCAACAGCTGTTTACCCAATTTAAAGTAAACCATTTAAATCACGTGAATAAGAAAAAAAATGGATCCATTTTTTCATGAGCACTCATCATATATGATATATGGACATACGCACATACAAACATACAACACAAAACACAAGTGTGCACACATAATATAATACATATAACACATAAGATAATAGTAAAGGTCTTATAACTTTTTACAGGTGAAATCTCCATTGCAATGTTTAAAAACTCCATAGTCAAAAACTAGAACTGATCAGCAAAACATTAACCTAGGTCTGTATGAGCTCAAAAAACAAAATAGAACTTCATGATGTGGGAAAGGGCAATAATAAAATAGATATTGGAAAAAAAATGCCGCAGTTTGGCTGGGCACAATTCACAAGCCACTTATCAAGCAGAAACGAACTTTATTTTTAGAACACACACACGCCGCACCACACGAGCTCTTCAGGAATTCCCTCAGAGCCCAACTGCCACCTCAGGCACTCCCTGCAAGCACCTCCCCCCATCTCTTCCTGCTCTTGAGGCCGATTGGCTGGGTTGTGTGGGCGGAGCCAAAAGAGTCCCCCAATTAGCAGCTCCATGTTCTGAAAGGGCGGCTAAACAGCCCAATGAGCATCACTGCAGAGGATCCAATCACCTGGAAGTTTGCTGGGGCCGCTTTGGCTGTGGCTCTCAACACTGGTAGTGGTGGCAGACGCCTGTAATACCAGTGGCTCAGGAGGCTGAGACAGGAGAAGCACGAGTTCAAAGCCAGCCTCAGCAATAGCGAGGCAACAAGCAACTCAGTGAGACCTTGTCTCTAAATAAAATACAAAATAGGGCTGGGAATGTGGTTCAGTGGCTGAGTGCTCCTGAATTCAATCCCCAGTACCCCCACCAAAAATGCAATATGAATATTGAGTCAGCCACTGAAACAAGGCTTTAAGAAACAAGATGAAATATACTGGGCACAAAACTCAAATATCTGAGGTTATTCATTAAGATAAAGAGAGTTTACAAATATGAAAAAAATCATGAATTAAAAATGAAAACAGCTAAGGTAATTATTCATTACTATGTTCTTTACAGGAAACTGTCCCTTTGTCACCCATGAATAAGACTCACAGGACTACACCTTTGTCAGCTTCCAAGATAGGCTATAAAAGGGTGGCTGTGGCCTCTTTGATGTGAGGTACAAGGAAAAGACCTAGTCCTGATGTTGCCATAGGAAGCAACAGATGATCTTAGAACTACAAAAAAAAAAAAAAGTTCTTAGAATTACATTTCTAGGATTTCCCTGTTTTCCCAAGTTGCCAGGACACATCATTCTAAGCATTTGCTTATTGTGTTTCATTTGACTATTGCTGGCCAGGTCTGTGTGCAACAGGAACACAAACATTAATACTGAATGCTCCCTACCTCAAAAAAATTAAAAAAAAAAAAAGACATTCTGGAGGAGACTCTGCCATTCCCATGAATATTTCATTGGAGTGTGAATGAGACAACAACTGTTATGGTTCAGATGTGAGACAAAAAGCTCATGTGTGAGACAATGCAAAAAATTTAGAGGTGAAATGAAAGTCATGACAGTCTTAACCAGTGTTTTATTCCCCTGGTAGGGACATTAACTGAGTGGTAAGGGTATTAACTGAGTGAGAACTATTGGCAGGTAGGTTATGACTAGAGGAGGTGAGTCATTGGGGACATGCCTTTGGGATGTGTGTGTGTGTGTATGTGTGTGTGTGTATATATATATATATATATATATATATATATATATATATATATATATATTGAGCTGAGTTTAGTCTCCCTCTGCTTCTTGGTGCGATGTCTTGAGCCACTTTCCTCCACCACCTCTTTCACAATGATGATCTGCCACACCTTGAGCCTGGATGAATGGTTTCATCCATCTATGAACTAAGACCACTAAGACTTCTGAAACTATAATCCCCCAAATAAACTTTTAATCCTCTAATCATTTTTGTTTGGTCATAACAGCTGACTAAAACACCAACTAACTTCGACTGTGGAGAAAATGAAAGATGACTTTTCAAACTTGACTCTTACTTCACTCTTTTCAGTTTAATCATTTCCAGAGTACAATCTAACACTTACCTATATTTTATACCACAATACATGATATGTATTGATAGATTAATATATACCTCTGTACAGATTAATTGTACAAGTAACCCAGATATTTCCAGAGGTCCTTTTGACATTGAGACACATTAGACATATTAATATTAAGCATTTATTTCTCATTCTCTGAAGTCCAATGCTATTCTCAAAATTCCTACTTTCTGGAGACTTATCTTTCTGGTGCAAGTTCAATCTATTATGAATGTCTGAATCTTATTCTTTAATGTTATACAAATATTCTCTTCTCTAAACCATTTACAAGAAATATTTATAAAAGGCATTTGTGTGTATGTAGAATACTTTAATAGAGGTTTCAAGAAGTAGAAAAAAAATTTATATTGCAAGAATACCAACAACTTAAAATTAGTTAGTCATGCTCATAAGAACCTTTTGGTCACTTGAAAATGAATATTTCCTGTTACCTATGCAGCTATTGCTCCATAGGTCAGATTTCTGTAATTTTGACTTATCCTTTCTTTTTCTGTCTTTTCACCTCTCTTTCTCCTTTCTCCACATAAAAATTCTGTTCACTTCTCAGGCAGAGAAGTTAAGAAGTTAATTATTTTTTGTTGTTTCTTTCTAAATAATGACTTTGGGACCTTATCTTGAACAGCTAAAGAGTTTTCTTTTTTCTTTTTTTAAATAAAAAGGGTTCTGGAGAGGAACTCTGTTATCAACTATTAAAATGATATATTTTCACTCTACAGCATGTTTTCTGGCCTTATCATAATAATCCAGCAAACTAGGTATCATTATCTCCATTTTATAGATAGAAAACTAATACTGAGAAAAGTTAAGTACCTTGAAGTTAGAAAATGATAGCTCTAAGAATAAAATCCAAATATTATCCCAAAGCCTGTGCTGTTGTCTGTGTATGTGTTTATTTGTATATCTTACAATGCTTTGAAAGCCTGAATATGCATGAGAAGTCACCTTCATTTATTAGGAATAGCGTATTACCAGTTACATATAGAATTGGAGCTAATAGCTTTCAAATCTTTTTTCCATCCCTGGAATTTAATGAACTGTTCATAATTTGTTTCTTTGTTTACTTGCTTGTTTTGTTTTGGTGTAGTTTGGTTTTCTCTTTCTACATGTTGCAGAAAAATCATTTGACAAGTATGTTATAAAATCCTAATCTGTGATTTCTAATTGAAGAGTAGTTATTAACAATTTTAGATGTTTTCCAATTATATTTTTCTACTAAAAAAATTACCATTAGATTCTAATAATACCCTTTAAAGGCTGTATAAAGATATAATTCTTTGAATAAAGTTTCCTTGTTAAAACCATCTATAAATATAAAAATAAGAAAATATGAGAGTGATGTGCTGTTTTAAATATTACTGGGTTGTTCAGAAAACTGTGATTTCCAAGAGTGTTGTTTGTAGTACAGATTGAAACTTCATAAAGTTTTAATTTAACACCATGGATAGAGGGAAAACATAAACTCACATGGTCATAACAAATACTAAATACTAAAGTTTTTTCTATTTCTTAGTTTATGGTACCTCCCCTGACTTTTATGGACTCAACAAATATTTTCTACATTGAATCAAACTCGGAAGAAATTTATTTTTAATATACCATTTCATAATGCCAAATTTTTGCTAAATACCTATATGTAGAGGAGAAAGATTTAATATTTTAAAAGGTGTTAGATAATAAAGAAAATTTCAAGTTTAACTTAATGAATTAAAGCACTCATAACTCAGACATCAGTAATTATAAAGGTTTAGGGTATGAAAAATTATGCCATGCCAGCTTTGAGAACATAAAAAAATATGATTAAGCTAACTTCATATCTCTTAAAATTTCAGAATTGAATATGTGAAATTAATTGGTCATAGTTGGAAGGAGATAGTCTTTTAATTTTAATCAGAAAATTGAAAGTAGTACATTACATTGAAAATCAAAATCTAGTTGATTAACTCCCAAGAATTTTGTTAATATACTTTTTTACTATCAATACCATGTCATATCCTACAGGGTTAACCTATGCTGTCATATCTAAACTTTAAAATATTTATATCAGGATTTCATTAATAAAATGCTTAACAAGCTCAAAAATTCCATGGAGAGCATATGAGAATTTAAGATGAAAAAAAAATTTTTTGAAGAAACAGATAAGAGCTGACTCTTCATTAATGAGGTGGTACAGGTCAAATGGTGACTACATTTCAAATAATAAATATATTTTGAGAGCTGAAAATGACTTTGAAGATGATCTACTCAAAATCTTTCACTTACAGATAAGAAAATTGAAAGCCAGGAAGGTTATTTGATTTGCCCAAGGCCACTCAGCTGGTTACCGGAAGAATTTCTACAAGAACTTCACTTTTTTTTTCTCAGTTTTTTCCACAATGCATTCTTCTTGGGTTTATAGCT
This sequence comes from Marmota monax, assembly GCF_021218885.2. Lineage (NCBI taxonomy): Eukaryota > Metazoa > Chordata > Mammalia > Rodentia > Sciuridae > Marmota > Marmota monax. The sequence continues at coordinate 11,626,203 of NW_026694552.1, read as the reverse complement.
GACAGTTTGTCATTTTTGCTCATTTGTTTTTAATAATCATATTTATTGTGTACATTTCAATTCGAGAGTGCTTTATCTTTCTATTTTCCAAATAGCATTCCCTGCATATTACTTAGGTCAATTGAATCCAAAATCTGTAGGTAAAATTATCAGTTTCTAATATAACTTTTTTTTTCTATACCATTGGGTGTTAGGCTCAAGACCTTTCAGATGCCAAGTTCCTTAGCTTAATAAATATCTAGAGTATTTCTGATCATAAATAATTATTATAATGCTGATCTATCATATAATAATTGATATATGTCAATATTAATACACCAGACTGAATTTTAAATTCTTTTAATAGGAATGCAAGGAATGGAATGCAGAATGTAATAAAATCTCATCTTATTTCCCAATGGTCACTGATCATCAATTAGCAATTATATTTTCTACATTTCTATTACTACCCATAGTATACTGCTACTGTACTCCTCATATTCTGGATGGATGTGTGATATTGATGAAAAGCATTTTCGGCCCTCTAGTTCTCTAGAAGGCCCTGAGGTTTTCTTTTCAATTTTCTCCAGATAAAAGGAATAATAGGCTTATACTACGTCATTTCTTTTCGAGAAGCAAGAGACGATATAATCATAGGGGCAAAAGTAATTTTGGATCAGAGACTAGTGGGCATAGCACAAAACTAGTGAAAACCTCTGGAGAGAGAGGAAAAGAATGTTCATGTCTCCAAACAGCTAGAATACAGCAGAGAAGGGATGGAGAGCCTAGAGGAAGCCAATTAATGGCTCTTTTTATTTGATATCTGGTTAGGGATATCATTTAGCCCACCTTTAATATTTTGCACATTAAAATACAAACAATAAAACACATAGGCTGCTATTAATTTAATATTACTTTAATGATAGAGATGATAATATGGGGTTAAATTGATGTAACTAAGCTTTCCAGGCCCTTGATTTTAATAGGTTTTATTGAGTGAATTTCAAAATAAGCATGCCAATGTTTGTAACTATCTATTTCTATGATCAAATCTGTGCCATTTTAAGAGGTCCAATTGATTTTCTTCCATAGTTTTTCAATTTTGGATAATAAATCTTGGTATTTTAAAAATGTTCAGTATTACCAGAAGTTTATTTTAGATGTTTTGAAAGATGAATGATCAAATCATTATGTTATAGAACTTTTAATATCTTAAGTGAAGATTTATTTAAAGTCAACTTCCTTTCTTATATTTTTTCAATTGGAGATTGAACCCAGGGTTGCTCTACCACTGAGCCATATCCCCATCCCTATTTTGTATTTATTTAGAGACAGGGTCTCTCTGAGTTGCTTAGGGCCTGGCTTTTGCTGAGGCTGGCTTTGAACTAATTATCCTCCTGCCTTAGACTCTTGAGTCACTGGGATTACAGGTATGAGCCACCTTGTCTGACTTAAAGTCAACTTCTAACAGTAGATGAATACCAGGCACAGGGAAGTGGAAGTGGCCTACTTCAGGAACAGCCACTGAGACAGTACATTTGTTCGGTCAATTTAAAGAAAATGGATTAAATTTCTGAAAGTTGGAACTTTTAAACACATTCACTATACATTGGCAATTCTAAGTGATTTCAATAGTAAAACACTCCTCCACACTGGGACATACTGTTCCCACTGTTCCTCCATTCTTATGGTATGCCACTCTCTAGCAGTATGTGTTAACTATATGTGTAAACCTGCAAATAGCATCAATGCATGTGTACCCATCCATTGATTCTGTATGTTGATATGTTCCCAGAGCAGTGCAATTTCCTTCAGATATCTACATTAAGGAAGGAGAATTTTTGTTCTTTCCATTCATTTGGGATGTTTCTATTTGGATTATCCTGGGATGCTTCTCATTCCTATGATATGAATACCTGGAATCTGGCTCTGGCCCTGGGTTCAATCCTCAGCACCACAAAAACAAAAACAAAAACAAAACAAACAAACAAAAAAAAACAGATTAGCTCTAAGTGAACAAGAATATCTAGTGTCCTTAAAAACTATTAAAATAGCTGTTTTGGACTGGAAAGAAGCAACATAAGCAATCCTTGCTACAATTCTCAGATGTTCTCAACCTAGGTTACACATTTAAATCACCTGAGATTTAAAAAATTACAACACTCAGGCTATACCTGTGTTCAAGGACATCATAATTTGTGGGAGTAAGAACCATGACCAAGTGATTACAACACAGTCAAGTTTGAGAGCCACTGCTGTAGGTCAGTGGTTGCCAAATATGCTTACATAAGAATCATCTAAGATGCTTCAAAAATACTTTCAAGAATTTGTACCAGTAAAACCAGCTACCATTTATTGGGGATCTGCTATAGGTCAGGCAGGATCCACATACTTTTATATGTTACCACCTTTACATTTTATAATATTACAACATGCAATTATAGTATTTCTAATCTTTATGGTTGCTATAATTTTCTCCCATTTAGAGGCTTTAAATTTCCTCAGGATCATGTATCTTATTAGCCTCATCTTCAGAATATGGCATAGGATCTGGCAGAAATAAGAAAAGTAATACATACTTGTTAAATAAATAAACACATAGAATTTCATATGGGAAAACTTAGAGACTTTAAGCAATTTTCCCAAAGCTTCAGAGGCAGGATTTGAAGCCACACTCACTCAGCTGATTCATGAATTCATGCTTTCCTTTCTCTGCCATGCTGAATTTCTTGTTTGCCTGTGGAATAATATAAATTTTCCATGATAGCAACATCAGTATTCACATAGTTAAATGTCATGACTATAAGTCGAACTAATGCATCCTTTTGAACAATCTTTAGGACTCTAGGCCCTCCAAAGTGATCCTAAAATCCATACCAGATTCACCACTTACACTCATCAATGCATGTGTACACTGTGATAAATCTATCTTTAGAAGAATGAGATGCTACATGAGCTCCTCTGTCAAATCGAGCTAAAGCCAATCTTTTTCTTCCATGAAGCCATCCTGGAAAAATAACAACACAGCTCTAATTTCTCCCTTTCTCTGGATTCCTGAAATAATTATCACTTCTAAAACTCATCTATTATATCTTATTATTTATCTATCATATCTTATTAATGATGCAATCATACGTATCACATCCTTTCTTATGTGGCTAAGTTTCATGGATGTGTGCTCTTCATTCTGTATGAGAAATCTCTCAAACCAAGTAACAATACCACACACTATTCTAAGTATTTTACACATATTAACTTATTTATTCTTAGAAAGATCATTTGATTTAAGAACTTTTAATATACCTCTTTACAAATTTAAAACCAGTTATGTTGAAAGACAGTTATCAAAATGTCTTTGATATTTTACAGTATAGTAATATATTTGTTTTATTTTCTTACATTGGATAACAAGGTCTAGCATTATATCTAAAGTGATATAAGAATTTAAACATAGACCTAAATTATATATTAATACAATTACAACTTATGTAACATCAATCTGTGTTTTCTATTGCTGAAAAATCATAGAGATGGCCAGTAGTCTGTTGTCTATTTTCAAAATTGAAGGAATTGCTAATTTTCCGTTAGAGGATAGTGAAAATAGAAATGGAATTTTCACCATTCAAATTCATATAGCAGCTAAATTTAATCAGAAAAAAAAACAAAGATAAACAAAACAACAACAGCAAAAAACCCCTAGGATCCTTAAATTCTAAAATAAGACCTCTTGGCCCTAAAATCCCTATTAGGAATTGGTCACAGGTACTCAGTAAATGCCTACTATTTCATTTTTCACAATTTTGTATAGGAAAAATCAAGTTACAAGATGTACTTTATATTTTATTAGCTTACAAATATATTTTGGCTATATTTACATCAATTACCAAACATTTGGGTTGAGGTTTAGCAAACTTCATTACCTGGACTAGGTTGAGAAGGCAATCAGATATATTCTGAACAGAATTGACTTATATCTTGAATAAATTTTTCCAAAAATTTCTTCAATGCTCAGGAGATTGCAAATGAAAAAAAAAAAAAAAAAAAAAAAAAAAAAAAAAAAACCACATAACTGTTGCTTATCAGCTTCTATTTTTGTACATAGCATCTATTTAACCAAAAAAGTAGGAGTTTTATAATGAACATTACATTTTCCCATAAAGTACCAGTTCAGGCTACAAAAAAGCAAATTATTTTTTTTCATCTCAAAGTAAGATACTGATAAAAAGTCAAAACCTTAATTGTATCAGTGGGAACTTAAGCCAGATTTTGAATTAAAATTGGTACCTAACTTGTTAATGAGCACCAACACAATTTTTCACCTTATAAATTGCTTATAGATAGGGCTTTACTTTGCTTTGGATAAAATAATTTATGCAGGAAATATCCATGCTAGCGATATGATTTTCAGCTACATTTAATGAGTATATTTTTGCTTTTATGGAGTAGCTCTATTAGAGACAGTTGGTGGCATAGATTTAGCTAAATCTTGCCAGTGCTTATATGGCTCTCCCAGCTTAGGAGAGAGAAAATATTTTCTTAAGGGAATAAAATAAAACAATTATTATGAGTGCATCTTTAAAAACAACAACACTGACATGTGTTTAAATGTTCAATTAGTCACTGTTAAACTTCTAAAACTATACCAGACAGCAGCTCTTCCCAAGTACTTTCCATGGCATAGATTTTCCTTTCATTTGTTTCCCCTCTCATTTGACATTTTTAAAGGGCAACATGGAAAGTCTATCAACAAATCACAACAGACCTTTCATTTCAAACATTCAGGTTAATCGAAATAAAGTGCAATTTTTAAAGTGCAGGGACATAAACAAGTACAACAAGTGATTACGTAAGGACAATTAATTGCAACTTTTTCTTGTGAACTGAGTCTACCAGTCCTGCTCTGGCCCAAAGAGCTTGACCGTGTGTTGGGTGACTCACTATTGAAAATGAATTGATCAAAAAGGTGACTTAGCTTCTTTGATCACCTGTGGGAGGTTTGTTTATAGTGGGAATATGATGACATTAACAGCATGATTTAAATGTGAGGAAGGTAAACAAGATGTTATTAATACCAGAAGAGTGTTACTCTCCTCACAGTTTTTCCAAGTCCCTCTTATGGTTACAACTTAACATGTTACTTAGCAACATTCTATAGAATCATCATCTTTCTGCATTCAGGGAGGTTCAGGCCAGAGAATCGTGGGTTCAAAGCCAGCCTCAGCAAAAGCAAGCCATTAAGCAACTCAGTGAGTCCCTGTCTCTAAAAAAAAAAAAATTAAAATAAGGCTGGGGATGTGGCTCAGTGACCGAAAACCCTTGGGTTTAATCCTTGGTACACCCCCCCCCCCAAAAAAAAAGAACATATCATACCTGCTTACTTTATTTTACTTACCAAAGTAGACAATAAAGTTATAATTTCAAGTCCTGATGATTTAGTAGCAACAGTTTTATTTACATGAAACATAACAGCTATGTCATTGAATCTCAATGGTGGAATATGCTGCACAACTTTGATGGTTTGATTCATAGTTTAGGGTGTTTGTTTCAGAGTAGCCAAACATAAATTCTTGCTTTTTTATTTTCAGAAATTAAACATTGGCCTTCTCATCAAATTCTGTGTTATAAAATGGTTTGTACTTCAAGAAAAAAAATTATGCTTCAAGTAGCCTGGAGTAAGTCATCATTCATAAAATTTAAATTCCCAAAAGATCAGGTGGTTTTCAATTTAAAAATTATTTCAAATGATTGAAGCATATAGAAACTTGAAGGAAAAGTTAACTTGAAAGTTGATTTTTAATTTTTTTCTCCATACAGTTTTCTACTTAGAAATTATCAAAGTGGCCTGTATTGTCAATTTTGCCCAAAATAAATATTTACCGTTAGATGAATTTAAAATTTAATATATTAATTAAATGATTGTATTTGTGAAAACAAATATTTGAATGGATAAATTATTAGTGAACCAAGTGTAACTTGACTACTCCTTACTTATTTCCTTATTATATGAATAAAAGTATAATTTAAATAAAATCAGAAGAGCAAAATGATGAGAATTTCAAGTGTTCTAGAAAAGAAAAATATATGAATAAATTTATTCATGCACAGGAAACAAGTTAATGAGTACCTTGTAAAAATTGTAGCATTTCATTCCAAGAACATTAATAAAAAGAGGTTCTAATATTTCTCTTGATAAATTTTTCTACAAATATTTGCAAAGCCATAAAATGGAAAAATGCTTTATTTTAATAATCAATTCTGCATTTTTCTAGTCAAACATCTAGTAGAAGAAAGTTGGTTTTGATAAATTTTACTTTTCATGAGAATATTCGATTATTACTATTATTTTACCTTATGGGTCTGTGAAATCAAATGTAAATGAGAAGTGATCATAATATATGTCATAGTGTTTTCTTTCTAGAAGGCAACATGCAGGTTAAACTCTAATGATATTTTAATAACGAATGGACTTACTAAATGTAACTCATGAGTGAATTTTGTCTCAATGCAGAACCAATTCAAAACCAGAAGAAATGAAAATCAAATGTAACTGCCAAACTGATGCTTTACCATTAACAGTTGATATTCAATAAATTTCCACGTATGGGATGCCTTACACTTGGTACTTTCACTTGCATTGTATTATACTTTAATGTCCACAATAAATTATAAAATAAATTTTATGATGTTCATATTTGTACCAAGAAACTGAAGCTTAAAAAAGTTAAATAATTTGCCCAAGAAAAAGTAAGAGAGCCAAAACTGTTATTCAGGTTTGAGTCCAAAGCTTAAACTCATAATTATTAACCTATACCCTCTGAATTACCTTTATATCTGAAAAATTCAGTATTTTACAATGAACATCAAAAAAAAGAAAGCTGTGGGTTACAGGTGTAGCTCAGTGGTAAAGTACTTGCCTAGCATGTAGGACATCCTGGGTCCCATCCCCAGCAAAACACACACACACACACACACACACACAAACATACAGGCTGAAAATTCTGGATAGCTAAAGACAAAGAGAAGTGTAGTTATCAAATCCCCAAATTTCCTTTTCAAAGTATATGAAAACGTTTTGGAACCATGAACATTTCACACTGAAATCATACTGCAGCATCATTTCAAAACACCAAAAGTTGGAACCACAAAATGACTTTCAGAAAAAAAGGGGGAAATCAACAAAACTTAGCACACAGTCTCTTACACTCCTGTTTCAACACCTCTGGCCTACTACAGGGCTCTGTGATGAGCAACTGAAAACAGGAAAATTGAAGAGGATTGAGATTAGCAAAGGGGTCTAAGGGTGATCTGCAATGCACACCTAAAAGATTAAACTAACCTTAAATGTAAATGGAAGATCAGAGTATGGACTACTGGCAAGGAATTTCAAAATAAGCTTGATTTAAAGATCCAAAAGCAATGTATAGGAGTATATAAAGGGACAGTTTTCCAATCCTACAGCTTCAAGGGGAGAATAAAGGTTAAAAGGGTGGAAGAAGCAATCTGTGGTAATCAGACTGCGAAGGAGAAAAAAGTTAAAAAATAAAATGCTAAGTCCTGCAAAATAAAAGATAAATATAAGAACAAGTATTTGCACCCCCCCATTCCCACCAAAATATGCAAAACAGTGCTGACAAAATAAAACATCACTAAAGAGGTGGACTTGGTAGAGCTGGACAGTAAAAGGCACTGTTATACTTGGCATTTTATAAATCACCCAAAGCCATAAAAATGAACAAGAGGACACTAATGTCCATAGAGAAATATTTACAAAATTAGGAAATTAAATTTTACTAACTGAAGACCAACACTCAAAAATAGCTTTGAGCAGAAAAAAAAATGTAAGCCTAAAACAAGCACTTAAAGGATATTTTAAAAATTAAAAACTAATCCCTCCACAAAAAAGTAAATAAGGAGATATCAATAGAAGCTCTCATTCTTTGTTGATGGATATGTGAAGTGGAATGATAGACATTTCGAAGAGAGTTGGCAGTTTCTTATACAGCTCAACAGGGGCTCAGTGGAAGAATGCTTGCTCAGTATTCATGAGGCCCTGTGTTTAATCTCAGCACCATGTGTAAAATGGAAGGCAGGAATAAAGAAAAGAAAAGGGGGATGGGGAACAGAGAGAGGAAATGAACTATCAACAACAAAAAGATATGGATAAATCTCAAGTGCACTTTGCTAAGTAACAGAAGCCAATCTGCAACTTACTATATGTTTGATTCCATTTAGATGACATTCTAGAAAAAAGCAAAATTCTTGAGATGGTAAACAAATCAGATGGGGAGAGTTAAATAACTGAGTCACAGGGGATTTTTTTTTTAAGACAGAGGTAGGGAGATTCCAGAAGGGAAATCAGACTGTGAGACAAGACTCTAACTTTATTATATAGATGGTACAGCTTCACTGGAAATAGGAGAGGTGATAATGGGGAAGGGGGGAGGGAGCTATTCTAAGTAACATTGCAAATGAGTGGAATCATTAAAATCAAAGACAAAAGAAATTGTACGTAAGCACTATGATCTAGTTAATAAAGTGGTCTCACATCAGAGAATTGCTAAATAATTCTGAAACTACTATTCATGTATACTGGAACTGAACAATTAAGTAAATAAATGGCAGATGGTAGGAAGCAGATTTCTCTGTAATGGCTACAGAAGAGCAAGGGGAGAAGGCAAGAATTATTCATGTGGTGATACATTGGAGTTGGAGGCATCATTATGAAATCATGCTTAGTTTATTATAGATCCAGACAGTTGTGTATAGAAATATGTATAGGTATGAGCATATGAATGAGTTAGCATAAAACATATTTCTTAGCTTTCTCTGCAAAGAGGGCCTAGAAGCAATGAGACCCAAGAGAAATGAGTATAATAAGCATCCAGAAATTGGTGCATAATAGTACTGTCCAACAAAAGAAACCACATATCCTTGGAAAAGTATTTTATAGTTTATATACAGTATGAACTGTGGTTTCTTATAGTGCCAGAAAGTAAGACTATGTTTGGGCTGGGGATGTGGCTCAAGCGGTAGCGCGCTCACCTGGCATGCGTGCGGCCTGGGTTCGATCCTCAGCACCACATACAAACAAAGATGTTGTGTCTGCCGAAAACTAAAAAATAAATATTAAAAAATTCTCTCTCTCACTCAAAAAAAAGAATATGTTCAAACACACACACACACACACACACACAGATTTAAATATGCCAAAAGGGGACAGGAGCCTATTGAAAAAGATCACAGTAGCAAAAGCTGGAATAATTTGAGCAACAAGATAAATAAATCAGTCCTGAATTATAATGCAAAGTATAAAGTAAATATACATGAATTCATACTGATGAAAGTAAATGTTTGAATAAATAAATATGAAACAAATATTCTGAACACAGTATTTCCAAATGATTTATATAACTATTTCACTATCAAGGAGATGGACCATAATCTCTTGCTCCTGAGTGTAGAGAGCAGATAGTGACTTCTTTCCAAAAAGCAGGAAAAAAAGAATAACTTTATATTGGAGAAACATAACAAAAACTAACTCTGCTACATGGTCAAGGTTAATATTAAGAACTACAATCATATCAATAGTATGTTCCATTGACAAGATGTGATGAGAATGGCATTTTACCTCTGTGGTCTTCCTGTCAAAACACCCTATCCTTAATCTAAGAATGAGAAAATCCTCAAGTATATCCCAACTGAGGGACATTCTACAAAATTCCTGGTAAGTACATCTCAAAACTCATAGTCATCAAAAACAGGGAATTTTAAGAAGCCATCTCAAACAAGTGGAACCTGAAGAGAGAGGACAACTAAATATAATGTGCTAAACTGGATATGATCCTGGAACACTGGAAGGACATTAAATAAAAACTAAGAAAATGTAAATAAAGTGCAGACTTCTTTGACTAATCATGCACCAATATTCACTCATTAATCATGACAAATTTTACAACTGAAAGATGCAATAACAGTGTTAAGTATGGGGTTTATAGAAAGTTTGTATTATTGGGGCTGGGGAATGTAGCTTAGTGGTGGAGTGCTTGCTTAACATGTATGAGATCCTGAGTTCAATGCCCAGCACCACAAAAAAATTAAATAAATAAATAAATAAATAAATAAATAAATCAAACCCCTGTAACATCATTGCAATGTTGCTGTAAATTTAAAACAATTGTAATAAAAATGAAATTTATTGAAACTATTAAACAAACAGTGAATCAATGATAGTATATCCAGACAAGATATTCTTTAAATATAAATGTTTATTGAAATACAACTTGAAAAAAAAGAACTTAAGGAATTCTGCACTCATCAATCTTTCCTGAGGAATTTACTAGGGAATGCATTCTATATGGTAACTTTGGCAAAGCTGAGCATTTCAAAAACAGAAATGTGCATATACAACTAAAACCTAGGTGGAGGTGAGGGTACAGTAGTGATTGGCAGATGTTATATTTTAATAAAACAAATGTAATGTAATTTTAAAAAGTCAAAAAGAAAAAAAGGAAAAAGAAAAATTGATAGTTGTAAAAAATGAGTTTTATAAAACACTAGAGGAAAATAAATCTACTAACCAAACAAACAAATAGAAAACTTCCAAATCAGATCGAAAAAGATTAAATGAGAAAATAGAGACAGTTTATTAAAAAATAAAACAATGGTTATAAAAGTAAACAGTGGAATAATTTCCATAAGATTTTTATAGGATAGTATTAAATAAAAAAAGGCAAGTGCAAAAGGATATCTATAGATGTTCTATAAGTTATCCTTAATATTAGAAAGAAATGAATATAGAAAATATTCATGTACTTAAACATTTGATCAAATGGGTTAGTATACATACAAATATTTCGTAATTCTCTCTGTTGAGAGGACCCAGATACAGTGACAACCCAGGAGCAAAGCACATGACATGGTTTGATCTTGGTTTCTAAATACTGATGTCCAGTTCAAGAAACCAGAGCTCCTTGGGGAAAAAAATGGCTAGATCAGACAAAAGATGAGGTTGGAGCATCTTCAGTATCAGAAAGCACAATCATGCTTAAGAAACACAAGGAGAGGGCATACCAAAGGGACACAGGAGTTCGAAAGAACTCTCAATGGCCCAAACAGGAACCACAAAATAAATGACATAGCATTATATTAAAAATATTTATATTTACATTAATAATTTGTTGTATAAAAATAAATTAGATTTCATTACATCTTATATACATATTATTATATATTATATAAAATATTTTATATGTTTTATTATTTACAATTAAATTTATTTTGAGCAACAAAATAAATAACATGGTATTGGATTAAAATCCAAAGTATAAAGTAAGTATACATAATTCCATACTGATGTAAAGATGATATTGGAGAAATACACAAATGGAAGAGGAGGACAAATGTTATTTAGAAAATGAGTACAAATAATATAAGTAAATACACCCCTCTCTAAGAGATGGATCTTTGTTTCTCACACCCATCAGTGTGGCATAGACTTAGTTTTATGTGCAGTAACAGAATATGTAAGGGGGATAAATAGTAATTTTAGAGTGGATAAACATACCAAACACTCTTATAACATTCTTTTTAAAAATTTTTTTAGTTATAGATGGACACTATATCTTTATTTTGTTTATTTTATTTTTATGTGGTGCCAAGGATTGAACCCAGTGCCTCAACTTGTGCGAGGCAAGTGCTCTACCTCTGAGCCCCAGCCCCAATCCCATAATGTTCTTTTTTTTATTGATTGTTCAAAACATTACAAAGCTCATGACATATCATCTTTCATACATTTGACTCAAGTGGGTTATGAACTCCCATTTATACCCCAAATACAAATTGCAGAATCACATGGGTTACACATTCACATTTTTCCATAATGGCATATTAGTGACTGTTGTATTCTGCTACCTTTCCTATCCCCTACTATCCCACCTCCCCTCCCCTCCCACCTTCCCTCTCTACCTCATCTGCTGTTGTTCAATTCTCTCCCTTGTTTCCCCCCCCCTTTCCCCTCACAACCTCTTATATGTAATTTTGTGTAACATTGAGGGTCTCCTACCATTTCCATTGATTTCCCTTCTCTCTCCCTTTCTCTCCCCCCACTCATCTCTGTTTAATGTTAATCTTTTCCTCATGCTCTTCCTCCCTGTTCTGTTCTTAGTTGCTCTCTTTATATCAAGGAAGACATTTGGCATCTGTTTTTTAAGGATTGGCTAGCTTCGCTTAGCATAATCTGCTCTAATGCCATCCATTTCCCTGCAAATTCCATGATTTTGTCATTTGTTAGTGCTGCGTAATACTCCATGGTGTATAAATGCCACATTTTTTTAATCCATTCATCTATTGAAGGGCATCTAGGTTGGTTCCACAGTCTAGCTATTGTGAATTGTGCTGCTATGATCATTGATGTGGCAGTATCCCTATAGTACACTCTTTTAAGATCCTCAGGGAATAGTCCAAGAAGGGCGATAGCTGGGTCAAATGGTGGATCCATTCCCAGCTTTCCCAGAAATCTCCATACTGCTTTCCAAATTGGCCTCACCAATTTGCAGTCCCACCAGCAATGTACAAGTGTACCCTTTCCCCACATCCTCGCCAGCACTTATTGTTGTTTGACTTCATAATGGCTGCCAATCTTACTGGAGTAAGATGGTATCTTAGGGTGACCTTGATTTGCATTTCTCTGACTGATAGAGATGGTGAACATTTTTTCTTGTACTTGTTGATTGATTGTATGTCCTCCTCTGAGAAGTGTCTGTTCAGGTCCTTGGCCCATTTTTTGATTGGGTTATTTGTTATCTTATTGTTTAAATTTTTTGAGTTCTTTGTATACTCTGGATATTAGGGCTCTATCTGAAGTGTGAGGAGTAAAAATTTGTTCCCAGGATGCAGGCTCTCTATTTACCTCTCTTATTGTTTCTCTTGCTGAGAAAAAACTTTTTAGTTTAAGTTAAGTAAGTCCCATTTGTTTATTCTTGTTATTAACTCTTGGGCTATGGGTGTCCTATTAAGGAATTTGGAGCCCGACCCCACAGTATGTAGATCGTAGCCAACTTTTTCTTCTATCAGATGCAGAGTCTCTGTTTTGATATCTAGCTCCTTGATCCATTTTGAGTTAACTTTTGTGCATGGCGAGAGAAAGGGATTCAGTTTCATTTTGTTGCATATGGATTTCCAGTTTTCCCAGCACCATTTGTTGAAGATGCTATCCTTCCTCCATTGCATGCTTTTAGCCTCTTTATCAAATATAAGAAAGTTGTAATTTTGTGGATTGGTCTCTGTGTCCTCTATTCTGTACCATTGGTCCACCTGCCTGTTTTGGTACCAGTACCATGCTGTTTTTGTTACTATTGCTCTGTAGTATAGTTTGAAATCTGGTATCGCTATACCTCCAGATTCACACTTCCTGCTTAGAATTGCTTTTGCTATTCTGGGTCTTTTATTTTTCCATATGAATTTCATGATTGCTTTATCTATTTCTACAAGAAATGCCGTTGGGATTTTGATTGGCATCGCATTAAACTTGTAGAGAACTTTTGGTAATATCGCCATTTTGATGATGTTAGTTCTGCCTATCCATGAACAGGGTACATTTTTCCATCTTCTAAGATCTTCTTCTATTTCTCTCTTTAGGGTTCTGTAGTTTTCATTGTATAAATCTTTCACCTCTTTTGTTAGGTTGATTCCCAAGTATCTTATTTTCTTTGAGGATATTGTGAATGGAGTGGTTTTCCTCATTTCCACTTCAGAAGTTTTGTTGCTGATATACAGGAATGCCTTTGATTTATGCGTGTTGATTTTTTATCCTGCCACTTTGCTGAATTCATTTATTAACTCTAATAGTTTCTTTGTAGACCCTTTTGGGTCTGTTAAATATATTATCATGTCATCCGCAAATAGTGATAATTTAAGTTCTTCTTTTCCTATTTTTGTGCCTTTAATTTCTTTTGTCTGTCTAATTGCTCTGGCTAGTATTTCGAGAACTATGTTGAACAGAAGTGGAGAGGGCATCCCTGTCTTGTTCCAGATTTTAGAGGGAATGCCTTCAGTTTTTCTCCATTTAGAATAATGCTAGCCTGAGGCTTAGCATATATAGCTTTTACAATGTTGAGGTAAGTTCCTGTTATCCCTAGTTTTTCTAGTGTTTTGAACATAAAGGGATGCTGTACTTTGTCGAATGCTTTTTCTGCATCTATCGAGATGATCATATGGTTCTTATCTTTAAGTCTATTGATTCGGTGAATAGCATTTATTGATTTCCATATATTGAACCAGCCTTGCATCCCAGGGATGAATCCTACTTGATCATGGTGCACAATTTTTTTGATATGCTTTTGTATTCTATTCACCAGGATTTTATTGAGAATTTTTGCATCCAAGTTCATTAGAGATATTGGTCTGTAGTTTTCTTTCTTTGAAGTGTCTTTGTCTGGTTTAGGTATCAGGGTGATGTTGGCCTCATAGAATGAATTTGGAAGAGCTCCTTCTTTCAATATTTCTTGAAATAGCTTGAATAGTATTGGTATTAATTCTTCTTTGAAGGTTTTGTAAAACTCCGCTGTATACCCATCTGGTCCAGGGCTTTTCTTGGTTGGTAGTCTTTTGATGGCTTCTTCTATTTCTTCCTTTGTTATTGGTCTGTTTAAATTGTGTGTGTCTTCCTGACTCAATCTGGGCAGATCGTATGACTTAAGAAATTTATCGATATCTTCACTATCTTCTATTTTATTGGAATATAGGGTCTCAAAATACTTTCTAATTATCTTCTGTATTTCTGTAGTGTCTGTTGTGATATTGCCTTTTTCATCCCGTATGTTAGTAATTTGAGTTCTCTCTCTTCTTCTCTTTGTTAGCATGGCTAAGGGTCTGTCGATCTTATTTATTTTTTCAAAGAACCAACTTTTAGTTTTATCAATTTTTTCAATGTTTTTTTTTGTGTTTCTATTTCGTTGATTTCTGCTCTGATTTTAATTATTTCTTGTCTTCTACTACATTTGCTGTTGTTTTGCTCTTCCTTTTCTAGGGTTTTGAGGTGTAGTGTGAGTTCATTTATTTGTTGTTTTTTTCTTTTTTTGAGGAAATAACTCCATGAAATGAATTTCCCTCTTAAAACTGCTTTCATTGTGTCCCATAGATTCTGGTATGTTGTGTCTGTATTGTCATTTATCTCTAAGAATTTTTTTATCTCCTCCTTTATGTCTTCTGTAACCCATTGATCATTCAGTAACATATTGTTCATTTTCCATGTGATGTAGGATTTTTTCTTCCTTCTTTTATCATTGATTTCCAGTTTCATTCTATTATGATCAGATATGGTGCATGGTATTATCTCCATACCTTTATATTTACTAAGAGTTGCCCTATGGCATAATATATGGTCTATCTTTGAGTAGGATCCATGTGCTGCTGAGAAGAACTTGTATCCACTTGATGATGGTTGATATATTCTATATATGTTGGTTAAGTCTAGGTTATTGATTGTGCTATTGAGTTCTGTAGTTTCTTTATTCAGCTTTTGTCTAGAGGATCTGTCTAATGGCGAGAGCGGTGTGTTGAAGTCACCCATAATTATTGTGTTGTGGTCTATTTGACTCTTGAACTTTAGGAGAGTTTGTTTTATGAACGTTGCAGCACCATTGTTTGGTGCATACAAATTGATAATTGCTATGTCTTGTTGGTGGATGGTTCCTTTTAACAGTATATAGTGTCCTTCTTTATCCCTTTTGATTAACTTAGGTTTGAAGTTGATTTTATTTGATATGAGCATGGCCACTCCTGCTTGCTTCCAAGGGCCATGTGAGTGGTATGATTTTTCCCAACCTTTCACCTTCAGCCTGTGTATGTCTTTTCCTATCATATGAGTCTCCTGAAGGCAGCATATTGTTGGATTTTTTTTCCCAGGTTACTAGCCTATGTCTCTTGATTGGTCAATTTAGGCCATTAACATTTAAGGTTACAACTGAAATATGGTTTGTACTTCCAGTCATGTTTATTTATTTATTTATTTTAGTTTGGCTAGTTTTTACTCTTTGGTTATTTTCCTCCCCCTTTACTGAGATACCTCCCACTGTTAGTTTTGGGTGCTATTTTTCAATTCCTCTTCTTGGAGTATTTTGCTCAAAATGCTTTGCAGTGCTGGTTTTCTGGCTGTGAATTCTTTTAGCTTTTGTTTATTGTGAAATATTTTAATTTCATTGTCAAATCTGAAGCTTAATTTTGCTGGATACAGTATTCTTGGTTGGAATCCATTATTTTTCAGCGTTTGAAATACATTGTTCCAGGATCTTCTTGCTTTCAAAGTCTGTGATAAAAAATCAGTCGTTAACCTAATTGGTTTACCCCTGAATGTAATCTGCCTCTTTTCTCTCGTAGCTTTTAATATTCTCTCCTTGTTCTGTATGTTGGCTATCTTCATAATTATATGTCTTGGAGTTGGTCTATTACGGTTTTGAATGTTTGGGGTCCTGTAGGCTTCCAGGATTTGGCAATCCATTCCATCTTTCATCTCTGGGAAGTTTTCTAGAATTATTTCATTTAATAGGTTGTTCATTCCTTTGGTTTGAACCTCTATGCCTTCTTCTATCCCAATGACTCTCAAATTTGTTTTTTTTTATGACATCCCATATCTCTTGAATAGATTGCTCGTGAGATTTAAGCATCTTTTATGTGTTGACTATATTCTTTTCAAGTTGATAAACTTTGTCTTCATTATCTGATGTTCTGACTTCTACTTGATCTAGTCTATTTGTAATATTCTCGTTTGAGTTTTTAATTTGGTTTATAGTTTCCTGCATTTCTAGGATTACTGTTTGATTTTTTTTTAATATCTCTATCTCCTGGTAAAGCTCATTCTTTGCCATTTGAATTGTTTGTTTAATTCGTTTTCAAAATATACTTTCATTGCTTGGACTTGCTGTCTCATGTCTTCTCTAATATTCCGTTCCATCTGAGTTAGGTATGCCTTGAGTTCTTTCCCTATCCATGTTTCTGATGCTTCTAGGTCCTCCTGTAGATTTAAGTTGTCCTGCATTGTTTGTAATCCTGTTTTCCCTTGTTTTTTCATGTTGTTCACGTTACTTTCCAGCTCTGTTTGATTGTTGTGTTTCTGCTCTCTCCTATAAATTTGTTTTGGTTTTGTATATCTCTGTTGTCTCGTCTCTCCTTTGTGGTGGTAGACTATGCCTGCTAAAGTGGATTCCGCTGGGAAGGAGTTCTGACGGCCAAACTCCTGTGACGTCAGCTCTCTGCTATGGCGGGCCCCAGGCTCCTTGCCGGGGTGTCCGAAGGGAGGGGTGGGACTGGTCTGTCTCTGGTTGGTTTCAGCTTCCAGTTAGCTACTTCATGAAGGCCTGGCTATAGACCTCTTCCTAGAGTCTCTGCGCCGTACCTGCTGGGCTGCACCTCGGGGTCTAGCCGCATGGTCGCCAGCATGCGGGCGGTCTCCAGCCGCCCATTCGCGGGGGCCGCGGGCAGTCGCCTGAGGGAGGGCAATCTCTAGCCGCCCAGTCGCACGGGTAGCGGGCATGTGGTCGCAGGCGGGCGTGCGGTCTCTAGCCGCCCAGTCGCGCGGGTGGTCACCGGCCAGCGGGCGGTCTCCAGCCGCCCAGTCGCACGTGCAGCAGGCGGGTGATGGGTCACCGGCAGGCGGGTGGTCTCCAGCCGCCCAGTCGCGCGGGCAGCAGGCAGGCGGTTGCCGGCCGGTGGGCGATCTCTAGCCGCCCAGTCGCGAGGGCCTGGCCTCTCGTCCCCTGGCTTCTCCTGCTAGCCCTGGTTTCTCCTGCTAGCCCGGCCTTCCCCTGTGTGATGCCTCTCGGCAGTTCATACTGTCCCCTGGGCCTGCAGTTTGCTGGGTGTGGAGAGTGGCTATTGGGAACCCCGGCACCCTATTGTTTAGATTTTTTCCGCTTGCCCCTCCCCCAGTGCTGGGTAGACAGGTTTCGTTTTCCCCGCTGATGGGAGAGGGAGTTGAAGGTCAGGTGTCTCTACCTTTCCCCCTGTCTCTATGCAAGCTCGTTCTGATAATCCCTCCCCCGGAAAGCCTGGGAGAGATTTTATGCGAATTCCCTGCTGTATGGGAGATGGGCTGAGTAACACACACCTGTTTTATTGTTGCAATCTGTCAGAGAGTGGCGGTGGTGACATCAGCTCTCCAAGATGGTGGCCGCTGTCTTCCTTGGTGGACTTTCTGTTGTCGAGATAGAACTGGACCGCTTCCTTGCCCGTCTCAAATCCCGAACTCAGCCCGAAGCTCAGTGGGGGCACAGCCGGCAGGATTCCACAGAATCCGTAGCACTGTTTCTCTCCGCTTGCTGGTCGCTTCTCGGTGGCGCCCCGCCGTCTGTAGCAGCGGGGCGGGCCGCGTGACAGGTGGCGGATCAGTCAACCTGGAAATCCGGTCGCACAGTTGGCTCATGTTAGAGATTCAATAACTGGTCCTAAGTGCTGGAAATCCTTCCTCTAGGTTTCGGTGCACCCCTATTTTGCTGTAAATTCCTAACAAGATAGCTTTTTGTCACTCTAACTTGTTATTCACCTGCGCAGTGACGTGGTACACGGGGTGTGATGCACTCTATTCGTGGCCATCTTGGAGTTGAGGTCCCATAATGTTCTTTTAACCAGGATAATTAATATAAATATGTAAGACTCACCTGATACACTGCAGTATGTATTGTATTGTCACACACATATACACATATCTCAAGAAGTAACTGTATTCTTTACCCCCTGGTATTATTTATGTAACACAGCATAGCCCTGTTCTAGGCACTAGACAGCAGAAAATAAAATAGTTACATCCTTTAGCATTAAGTCTGAGCCAAGAGCCCAAATGAAGAGATCAATAATGTGTACATGCTCTTTGTCCTATGGCAACAGTGAGTAATTCACTGTATGTTGCTACCTGTGAAGGGAAAATGTCACTTTTGCTGACCTTTGAAGGTGGTAATTGACTTAGCCCAGCAGCTAGGTAGTTGAATAGGGAACAATGCTGGAGCTGGGGGAGAATGCTTGCCTGCAACCAATCTCAAATGTTTTCCCACTGACAAGCTAGGCTTTGTGCAATAGCAGTTTCATAAATACACAGTCACTCTTAAATCATTCATTCAAGAAAATACCGATTGCAGTCATTGCAGGAAGCAAGGCAGATTCAATACTCATTTGTTTTTATGAAAGTGTCATATCATCAAAGAGCTTGCAAAAGAAAGAACATCATATCCAGAGCAACAGCAAAATTCTGTCATCAAAAACATCCAAAACTGCTAAGAAAAAAAAAAGCTAGACTGAGCAAGGGTAAACACTTCAATGTAATTCTTTTGCTTCAAAAACTTCAAAAGCTAAATGCTGCTATTGTAGAATATGTGTCATTCCAATAGCAGTGTTGAAATGGGGTAGATAAAACTGTGATTGGAGGTCGTGGAGGCTGTAATCAACATGAAATTAGCAATCTTTCTTATCAAAAAGGCAGGTTCTAAGATCAGTATGACAAAAGTGATAGATGAATAGCTAACCTCTAGTTTCAATACATCATAAACTGTGTAAAAGGAGGAAGTTGGCAGAATATCAGGATAAGCATTGTGCTCAAGCAAAATTCAGTTTTCTAAACAACCAAATGTGGATGAAAAGTGCAACTAAACTAAAAGAAAATATAAAAGGAAAACAATTCTATGATATTCTAAAATGTATATCCACATGCTAAGGAGTATCATCCTACCATTCACTATTAAATGATACAGGACAAATTGTACAACCTTGAATAACTACAGAATAACTACAGAATAGTGAATGGAAAGCTATAGAAATAGAGTGATACTGCAGTACACACTGGGCTTCACAAGAGGCTACCAGGCTTTGATTTCTCCATGTGGCCCTGATCCTTCATCATAGATAGGATCTGGAAAAATTTCATATTTGCTTATGATATGTATTGTTTTACAAAATGTATATGTAAAAATAATTCAGAAAAAAGAGGAAATATTGGTCAGAGACAATAAAAATATAAAAAATAATAGGGTAGGGTTATATTGAGTAATATAATATTCTTCACCTGGTGTTTATTTTAGTAGCTCTTAGCACCTTCTGAATCCTGCACCTTAATAAGTCTTATGCAAACAAACTCCGGATTAGAACGTTTAGTACATTTTCCCCACATGAAGGGGATGGTAGGAAGACAAAAATCAAAAGAACTGAGATAAGTGTGATAACATTTTTAAGCAAATGAATGTAAAGCCTTAACTATCCCAGAAAATTCCCCCCAAATATCTACACGTTGGTCATCCCACACTACTAACATCAAATCAAAGAATGGCCAAGTGTTTAGGTATCCAATTTTAGTATATACATTGATCTCCTCTCAAGGAGTTTTTTGTATCATTATAACCCTACAGGTTATTTTGAGAATACATAATCAATAAAACTGTCACCAGTGATCCAGAAATAACAGCAGCTGCATGCCAAAGAGGAATGCTATTTTGCCTTCCTCCCCTTGGTGTTCTCCCACATGGATTATGTAATTTATCCAAGACTGAAAATTAGTCTGACATATTTTCATCAAAGTCTACAAGTATAAACTAAACCAGAAATGGACCCCAGGAGCTTGAGAACCTCAAGTGATAAAGTTCTTTACCAAGGTCAGTATGGTTAAAAAAATATATCAAAGCAGCTGTCATACAGAAGGGTGACCATGAATTCTGTCCTCTGGCAGACAGATCCCATACTGTGAAATACCTCAGACACAAGGTAATGATCAAGACTATTTTCTAACCTATCACATTTTTTTGAGTGGAAAAAAAATACAATGTGAAAAGAGCATTTCTTGGTTGATTTAAAATTGCAAACATTCAATTTTTTTCAAGTCTGTAATACCCTAAGTCTTAATAAAAATATTGTACCTTATAAAAAAGAACAGTAAAATTGTAAAAATTAAAGTAGTAATTTTTCATGTCAAATTTAAATCAAAACACAGTAGATAGAAAATAGTCATAAATATTGTTGATTACCTATTGCTTGTACCCAGATAATGGGCTTTAGAAACATTACCCTTTTTTTCCTTTTCATTGGTGCATTGTAGTTATACATAAAGATGGGATTTGTTGTTACATGAACACAATATAACAATACAATTTGGCCAGTATCACTCCTCAGAATTTCTCTCCTCTCTCCCAGCCTCCCATGCCTTTGTCTCTTTCCCCTGGTGATAACCCTTTGATTTTCATGAGATCTGTCTCTACCTTTATTTTCCTTTTTTCCTCTCTAGCTTTCCACATATGAGAGAAAACATAGGACTCTTGACCTTCTGAGTTTCACTTATTTCATTTAATGTAATGGTCTCTAGTTCTATCCATTTTCCTGCAAATGACATAGTTTCATTTTTCTTAGTAGCTGAATAAAACTTCACTGTGTATATATACCACATTTCCTTTATCCATTAATCCATTGATGGACACCTAAGCTGGTTCCACACTGGCTCTATTGTGAATTGTGCTACTATAAACATGGGTATGCATGTATCACTATAGTAAGAAGACTTTAATTCTTTAGGATAAATACCAAGGAGAAACACTACCCTTTTTATACTTAAATATAGGAAAGTATGAGTCAATGAAGTCATACTATAAGCTACAAAACAAATTTTAAAATGTTCATGCTAAGTCTGTCACTTGACAAATATAATATGTTGAATTATGTATGATTTTTATCATAACATTTTCTAAATTGCAAAATGTATAAGAAGTATGGCAAACTCAACACAATTAACTCCAGACTGGAATTTATTTTAAGACATCAAATTACTTTTTTTATAGTGAAAAAAGAGGGATAATATACATTTGGGGGGATTTTCAGAAGTTTTGCATTGCCTGTATAGATTGATTTAGGAAGAACTGGCATCTCCTATCCTGGACTAGATCTATGTGTTTCAATTATTCAGGCCCCTTTATATGAGTTTAAGAAAAACTGTTTTCTTTACATAGTACTTACAAAAATCTTGTTAGATTTGTCTTAGGTAGTTTAAATTCTTTGTATTGAATTGTACTGAGTGAATATTCTGATTGCACAATAAATTAAGCTAGTTTAAGCCAAAATGTGGAATTTATTAATTTGTGTGAATAAACAGTGGAAAATTCGGGAGCTAGACTGGCCCCTCTAGGAACACACACACACACACAATTGAGACACTTCTCAATTAAAAAAAATCTTCATATATTAGAGAACACAAATTTTACCTTTTTAAAATTCTATTTTTACTATAATAATATTGCCAATCTTACTGTTTCTGACAAAAATACTTAGAAATTAATTTAATCAAAGGGTTAAAATATGTATACTAGAAACTATAAAACACAGGTGAAATAAATTGAAGAAGGTAAAAATAAATGGAGAGGTAATCTATTCATGTGTTGGAAGAAATAATATCATTAAAATTGAAATACAAACCCAAACAACCTACAGATCCAATGTAATTTGTATCAAAATTTCAATGTCCATTTTCAAAGGAACAGAAAAAAAATCCTAAAATTCATGACACCACAAAAGACCCCAAACAGGCAAAGCAAGCTGAAGAAGAAAGAACAAAATTGAAGGCAACATATTTCTTGATTGCAAAATCTACTTCAAAGCTATAGTAATCAAAACAAAATGGCACTGGGCAAAAAAAAAAAAATATCACATTCATGAATAGAATAGAATAGAATAGAAAGCCCAGAAACAAATTTTATAAAATTCTTTGTATTTTTATCATGTGTTATTGTCTTTTTATAGCTGGTCTTGTTGAACTTAACATAATGGCCTCCAGGTTCATCATGATGTCACAAGTAACAGGTTTTCCTTCTTTTTTAATGTTAAATGGTATTCCATTGTGTATATATGACATTTTCTCTATTGTCTTAATTCACATTTTTATATTCTCAAGTGTGGTTGATGATTTTTCCTTATGTTCATTGAACATTTGCATTTTTACCATTATCTTTACTATTTATTATATTATTCCTATAAGAGTGCTCATGTTTCTTATTAATTTATAAAACATTTATTACAGTTGGCTATTTTGAATAATTTAATAGTGTCTTTGGCATTACCATAATTTGTTACTTTCATACTGTCAAAGCTGCCAACATTTTCCTTTATGTGTTTTCTTTGTAGGTTTAGAAAAATGGTTTTTTCCACACCAAAATTTTATAATCACCCGTATTTTCTTCTAATAATTTACTAGTTTTTTCCTCCACATTTGAATTTTTCCTTTTTTATCAACCTCAAATGGTTGGTGAATTTTCCAAACACAATTTTTAAATTATTTTCTTTTGCCCACTGACTAATACTGTATTCATTTAATAGTAAATATGTATATATTATTGATTCACTTTTGAGAATTTATGTTTTGTCCTTGTATTTAAAAATATGTCACCATCATAGCAATCACTATTTTATGCATGGTCACCTTATGTTACAATTTATATATCTCAGTACAGGTTTCCATTCAGTATTTTATTTTACATTTCAAAATTGACTTGACTTCTTTGAATTTTGATTATATACACTTTGCAGTCAATTTGTTACATGCCATAATTAATTCTCTTTTTAAATATTTTAATTGATTTTTAAAATGTAAATGACAGAGGAATGCATTACAATTCTTATTACACATATACAGCACAATTTTTCATATCTCTGGTTGTACATAAAGTATGTTCACACCAATTCGTGTCTTCATACACGTACTTTGGATAATGATGTCCATCATATTCCATCATCCTTGCTAACCCCCTTCCCCCTCCCTTATTCTCGCACCCCTCTGCCCTATCTAGAGTTCATCTATTACTCTCATGCTTCCCCTCCCTACCAGACTATGAATCAGCCTCCTTATAACAGATAAAACATTCTGCATTTGTTTTTTTGGGATTGGCTAACCATAGCATAATTAATTCTTATAGTCTTACTTTACATTTCTTAAATTTAAATAGTAATTTGGGAATAAATTATATGTCATAACATAGGCTTCAATCTCCAAAAATTTTGTTCATCTCTCATTTAAATTTTATTTAATTTAATGTATGCTTTTAGTATCTTTCATATTAAATTCTGGTATTCTTTAATGTAAAGGTAATATGTTTATTATAGAAAATTCAGAACACAGTATTAATCAAAGAAAGGAAATGTAATTGACCTGTATGGTCACTTCAAAGGGATAAAGAACATGTGCATTTTTTCAGAGAGAGAGAGAAAGAGAGCGTGTGTGTGTGTGTGTGTGTGTGTGTGTGTGTGTGTGAGCGCACATGCCCAGGTATGTGCACTTGTTTAAAAATAATTGGGTGATGCTGGGTAATATGAGTCCAACTTTTTATTAAACATCCATAACACTTCCTATATCATCAAGACATTTTCAGAAAATAATTTTAATTTCTATACAAAATCTCATTGCAGAGATTTTCCTTAAATTTCTGCAGAAAAAGAAATATTGGATGTGCATTAATTTGTTTATGCATGACCCTATGTTTAAATATATAAGATGTTTCCTATTCTCACAAGTATTATCACATTAATTATACTCAGAGATAAACTCCATACATCCTTAATTATTTCCTCAGGATAAATGTGTTGATGTTAAATTGCTAGACCAAATGAAATGCCTATTAATAACTTTGATGCAAATTGCTATCTTGTTTTTGAAAGTTTATAAAAATATTTACTCCAACCAACTAATAGTTTATATGAAAGCTTACTCTCATGCTCCCATGACAACTTTAAGTATTATCATATCATTCTTTTTAAAGTGTACTTATTTAATTGGCCATTTAGCTTTTTGTTATTCATTTAGTATTTTTGACTATGTGAATATGAACATATATTTATTTATTTATTGGACTTCTTTGTTTTATGTGACTTGTAAATTGATATATTTTGTCCATCTTTTATTTTTTACCTTTTCTTACTCATTTTTAGAACTCTTTTGATATACACACAATGGAATACCATTTAACATTAAAAAAGAAGGAAAACCTGTTACTTGTGACACCATGATGAATCTTGGAGGCCATTATGTTAAGTGCAACAAGACCACCTATAAAAAGACAAATAACACATTATGAAAATATAAGGAATTTTATAAAATCTAAAATGAAATTAAATTCATTGAAGCAAGGAATAGAATGGTATAGATTTCAGGGGCTGGGAGTTGGGAAAAATGGGAAGATGTTGGTCAAATTTTGTTGGTACAAAATTTCAATTATGTAGTATAAAGAAGTCCCCAAGATCTAATGTAGACAATGGTGACTATAGTTAATAATAGCATTTCATATTTGAAATTACTCACCACAAAAGAGGTAACTATATGAAGTGATAGTTATAATCATTTCACAATATATATATATATATATATATATATATATATAAACACCATGTTATATATTTTAAATATATACATTTTGTAAATTATACCCAACAAAACTGGGAAAAGACAAACACATACATGATTTATTGTATTTATACACTTAGATATTTATACTAATATGCTTATTTTATATATATATATATATATATATATATATATATATATATATACCTATACATTTGTAAACATATACACTTGTATAAAAATACAATCGCTTACACTATTATGTCTTCTATAGCCTATATGGCAAAACATATATGAGGTATCTAGAGGCAAATTTATAGAAATAGAAGGTAAAATATGCTTATAAGGGCTGGGGATGGCAGAAAAGGGATTAATAGTTTAATAGTTAGAGAATTTCAGATTTGCAGGGAGAGAAAGTCCTAGAGATGTGTGTTTCAACAATGTGAATATAATTAATACTCCCAAATTATACACTTGAAAATGGTTAAGATGATACTTTGCATTATGTATCTTCAGGGAAATGCAAATTAAGACAATACTGATACAGGACTAAATACCCATTATAATAGCCAGATTCCAGAGCACTGATAACACCAAATGGTGATATGTGCAACAACAGAAAACCTCATTCATTGCCCATGGGAATGTAAAATGATACAGCTGCACTGGAAGATTCTGGCAATTTGTTAACTAAACTAAATATATGCTTACTATGTGCCCCAGAGTTCATGCTTCTTGACATTTACCCAAAGGAGCTGAAGATGTATGTTCACACGAAAACCTGGACAAGAATGTTTACAGAAGCTTTATTTGTAATTGCCAAAACTTGAAAGCAACAAACACACTTTCATAAGTGAATGGATAAATAAGCAGTAGTACTTTTGGATAATGGACTATGATTCAATATGCAAAGGAAACGAGCTATCCATCCATG
The DNA here is from genome assembly GCF_021218885.2 of Marmota monax. Taxonomy (NCBI): domain Eukaryota; kingdom Metazoa; phylum Chordata; class Mammalia; order Rodentia; family Sciuridae; genus Marmota; species Marmota monax. The sequence continues at coordinate 11,599,945 of NW_026694552.1, read as the reverse complement.
AAGATATTGTGGAGGAAATTTACAGGCATGTTACTTAGTGAAACAAGGAAATATGAAAAGGCTACATTCTATATAATTCCAACTATATGACATTCTAGAAAAGGCAAAACTATGAAAATGGTAAAAATATTACAGACTGCCAAGGGTTAGGTAGGAGAGAGAGATGAATAAGTGGAGCACAGAGGATTTAGGATAATAGGTTGTCACAAATGTGCCACTCCAATGGGAGATGTTGAAAATGGTGTAGGCTATGCATGTGAGGGAAAGGGGTATGCGGGAAATCTCTGTATTTTTCAACCAAATTTACTGTGAACCTATAGCTGTTCTAAAATATACTCTATTTTATAAAGGCCAAGAAGTTGGGCACTGTGGCACATGCCTGTAATCCCAGCGGCTCAGGAGGCTGAGACAGGAAGATTGCGAGTTCAGAGCCAGCCTCAACAAAAAGCAAGGTGTTAAGCAATTCAGTGAGACCCTGTCTCTAAATAAAATTTAAAAAAATAGGACTGGGGATGTGGTTCAGTGTTTGAGTTCCCTCAAGTATGCGAGGCAAGTGCTCTATCACTGAGCTACAACCCCAGCCCTGTTATGTGATTTTTAGCATAATAAAAATATATTCTGTAAATTTTGCTCCTTGAAAGTAGTTTTTGCTGATTTTTTAAAAAAATATAAAATATACATAATATGAAGTTTACTGTCTCCCCATTTTTAAGTGTACAGTTCACTAACATTAAGCATATTAACACTGTTATGTTATCATCAACATTGCCCATACATAGAACATTTTTAAATCTTGCAAAACTGCACCTATTAAACAATAACCTCCCCCCTTTCCCACAGATCATCCACAATTTGCTATTTTTTAAAAATTTCATCAAAATGAAAATTAGAAAAATATTCTCATGTCTTGCCAATCCCAGTGACTACATGTGGAGATCATAGACCAAATGCAGTCTAATTAAAATTCTTCACTTTGTAGATGAGGGAATTGAAGCCTGTCTGGTTCACATAGTTTGTCTGGTGTATTTTTGGCTCATTCTTGCTGTGAGGTTGCAGCCCTTCGAGTTTCCTGCTTACAATGGGAGGTGGTTGTTTATCACACTCCATCCATTTTTTATTAGACCCTGGAGTTTGATTTTTGTCCACTTCACTGCCAATGAACTCACAGCTCACTCTTTTAGCTCCTTTTTTTCTAGACTTCAAAATGCCTAAAGAAATATTATCTCCCTCACTGGGTTGGCATTTTGTTTGATTTTATTCCACTAATGTTTTTGTTATATTGTTATTAAAATTGTTTTTAAAAACATATTATCCAGAGTTTTGGTTTTCATCAATAGAAGTATTATTTATCTAACCTACTATTACTAAAAATAGAGTAGTGAAAAACTGAGGGCACAGAATATATGGCATGGTTCTAATTTTATAAAAAATAATTTAGTCGATAAGTTGGTGGATAAATATCTAGATGGAGAGGTTAACTGACATGAATAGGACAGTGGGACAGTAGGGATATGGGTGACAAAATATCATGTAGACCTTTGTAGTTGCAATAAAGAGGGGAACTTTAAATGTGTACCTTATATCTTTCTATAGTGCTTGGGGTTTTTTGGTAATAAAAAGCTCACACAAAAATAGATGAATGTGTCTTGAGACCATTTGAAAATTGTTTACTTTCAAATCTGTTTGAACAAATCATTAATAAATCTAAGTACCTAACAAAGTAAATAATATTTTGTGATTTATCTAGCCTTTGCCCCACATTACAACCAACTTTGAGAAGTAATGACATCATTTAAACCCCAAAATAGGGCTGAGAATGTAGCTCAGTGGTGGAGTGTTCCTGTACCAAAAGTAAATAAATAAATAGAAATTTTCATTATAATTGCAATAAATATATAGGTTAATTTGGGGAGAATGATTTATTCTATAGTATCATTTTATCTAAAAGCATGATATGGCGCCCTTCTTTTATTAGGCCATTCATTGAAATTATATGTAGATTGAGATAGATAAATGCTATGTAATTTTTATTTATAGACATTCCATAATTATTGTGACAAATATTATTTTAAATATTGTATGTTTTAACTAATGATTTATTAAAAAAAACATATTAAATTAATAATCAGGAATCTCCAAGTCCCCCTCCTTTTTTTTTTTTTTTTTTTGAGACAAGCTCTCTATAAATTGCCCAGGGTTAACCTGGGAGTTGTGATCCTCCTGCCTCAGCCTCCAGAGTAGCTAGGTTTACAGGGTATATACCCTGCTAGTATATATTCTTCATTCAGTATCTTGACGAGTTTTCTAGTCAATCACATTTCCAAGAAATTACATTTTTATTTTTTCCATTTCAAAAAGTTTTTATTCATGTCCTGATGTATTAAACAATCCCTGCAGAAAGATTTTTAAAAAATATATTTGTGGAAGGACTTCCTTTATTCTTTTTCAATGTGATCACAGATTCAATAGTATATATCATGCAGTCTGCTAGTTGGGAGATATATTCAATAATAAATTAAGAAAGATTTTTATTTCAAGGTTCTAAGATTTTGTTCCTAGCATAAATAATGTTGACTTATGTCAAATACCTTTTCTGTGCTATAAGGATCAGGGTACTTCTATCACTTGATCTATTTCTGTTATGATTTTTATGAATAGATTTTCCTTACACAGAATCATTGTTAAATTCCTGGAATAAACCATTTTGGTTATGGCACATTAATCTTTTACCATATAATGCTAGATTCCATTATCTAATATTTTATTTAGGATTTTTGCATCTATATTTATTATTCATATTGGTCAGTACTGTTTTGTGCTAGTGCTAATTATTTTTTTACATTTGTAATGGATGTTCAATTTTATCTCTCTTTTTAGCATCCATTGAGATGACCATATAGTATGTCCCTCAAAAGAAAATGATTTTGCTTTTAAAAAACTACTTTTGAATTATTGTAATAGACAACTATGAGGGTTTCTTGTATGTTCATAGGATATTTTCTTTACTTTTGTGATGTCCAAAATGTCCTCATAGGTATAAACCTATGACTTTCTTTTCATTTATTCTTACCAGAAAACCTAAATACTTAAACACAGAAATCCTTAAACATAGATTTCTTGTATTTCAGATTAAAACAATTTTGTCATTGATTATTTCTTCTAACTCATTTCTCCTATTTCTTCCCAGAAATACTTATATTTCCTAGATTACAACTCTATTTCCTTTCCTCTATAATATTTTTCCTATGAGTGTTTTTTTCTTGTCTTCATTATTTTACTTTATTGTTCATGACAGTTTATTACTCTTGTCACTATAGGACTGAATTATTTTTGATAGTCTTATTTTCTTTACACAGTTCAATGTGGATGTTAATTATATTACTATAGTACAGTTTCTTAACTTACTTTACCTCTTCTCCATATTTCAGCCATCTTCATTACATCCAAATTTCTTTTTTCTTATGATATCCCTGTTCCTTTTTTGAAAAGATAATACTTCCTTGCAATCAATTGAGTATATGAAACATCTTCTTTGAAATTTTTTAAGAATTATTCAGTAGGCTATTTTTCAAATATACAAGCTTCCTTTGAACTTGTGAGGTTTATTCCCACTCATTATTCTTGCATATTTCCCATAAATCTGAAGTATTTATGATGGTGGTGGTTGCTTATATTTTATTCTCTATTTTTCTTTGACTGAACTAAGCCTTATCTAGACTCATTTAAAGACTTAGGACTGACTTCCATTTACATAAATTAAAGACAAATTCATTTCTAAAATCAATATTTGGGGACAGGTTGATGTGCATAGTTTCCATCCAAATTTACTTTCTTTCAGCAGTACAATTTAGATGTTCTGAAGTGGGATAATTTTCTACCACTCTGACTGGTTTTCTGACACAAAGAACCAATTTAATATATTGCTCTCAGGACTCTCCTCTCTCTGTCCTCATTCTTCCCTGACCTTGCCCACTTTATTTCTAGGAATCATATTTCCTTATTTCTGTTTGTTTATATTTTGATTACTGCTATTTCTAAATATTTTCAAGATAGAGGAAAAGCTGTCTCCAAATTTCTGGTTTCTCCCTGTCCTTTTTAGAGAAAAGATCCATCATGAAGCAAAATGCAGAGAGTTCATCAGGCAAAATCTGAAGGCTTTTTCTTTTTAATATTTATTTTTTAGTTGTAGGTGGACACACAATATTTTTGTTACATTTTTTTACATGGTGCTGAGGATTGAACCCAGTGCCTCACACGTGCTAGGTGAGAGCTCTACCACTGAGCCACAACCCCAGCCCATCTGAAGGCTTTTTCTTAATTCCATTTCCATAAGAGTTAATAGAAATTGCTTCCAGAATCTAGCATTTGGTCAGTGTTAGTTTTCAGTAGTGACCTGAGATTTAATACTGTTCTATACATAGTTTTACTATTTTCATAGGAAACTGGGAAATTATGATTTAGAGTCCACTAATCTAATCAGGCATTATTTTACACGAGAAATCCTTCTGGGCACCTCTGTTGACATTCTATTTTCTCATGCTTGGTGTAATACAGTCCCAGATAGATAGGAATTAGGAAGTAAGATCACCTGTTAAGTCCAGAACTTTGCTTCTATTTTTATTGATCATTGTCCTCAGCAATTATATAGTCCCTTTTATTCCTTTGTTTGTTCAGTGTTTCCACCACATATTAGGCATGGTAAAGAATAGTCTCAAACTGCACCATTAAATTATTTTTAAAAGACACTCTTATTTTCTAATTGCCTTACAGAGAAGCAAAGCATTGGTTTTCAAGCATTCCTTTGTTTAAGAATAATTTCTCATCCCTTGTTTCAAGTTCATATTGCAAAGTTCATAATATATTACCTGGAGTTTCCTACCGGGAACAATCTCAACTGTGCCATAAATGTCTCAGACTATGTAGGTATGGGCATAAGCAATAACCTTTGGTTACATTTGATTTCAGAAAAAAATGAATAAAAATAATGTTTGGTGCTTTATTTTTTTAATAAGAACTTAAAATGTATATTCTTAATAGGATTTATATTCAATAGAGCAACTAGTTTCTGTTATTGCAGTCTTTATCATTTTCAAACAATGTCAAGTAAAACCAGAAGATAATGAATGTCACACATGATGCGTTAAATAATGACTTGAAAGTCATTTTCATTTTACTTCCAAAAATAAAATTGAGGGAACTTTGCATTTAGAATTTAGTAAAAATGTGGGTAGCCATACTAAAATATAAACGGAATATTATTTTATTTTAGAAAATATAATTTCCACAAAATTACAAACAATTATTTATAATGCAACTATTTAACAAAAGCTTTAAATTTTAAATATCAGTCCAAGGTTAATGCATGGTATCATTTCCCAATACTTTGAATAAGATAACTTTTTTATATATCAAAAATAACAATTTTAATGGTACTGAATAAGGGAAGAAATGTAGAATGATACACAGAGGAGGAAAGACATCATAAACTTATTTTATTCCTCTAAAAACAAAATCTCATATGGATTAATTATGAAATAAAACTAATAAAGGTATAACAACTATCCCTTAATGGGCCTGAGAAAAATGAATCTAAAACTAGTAGAATAAAAATTCAGTTGTGCAATCTCAGGCATTTTAAATCTTAAGTAATCAGATTTTACTTCATAGAAATAATTCTTTTTCTAATTGCATGTATTTATGGAAGACAATGATATTTTGACACACACACACACACACACACACACACATATATATATATATATATATATATTCACATTGTGAAATAATTAAATCAAGAAAATTAACATATCCATCATCTCATATACTTGCCAGTTTTTTGTAGTGAGAACATTCAAAATATACTCTTTTAGCAATTTTGAAATAGATGCCATTTTTAATGTAAGACCAGAACTGCTACAAAAATACATAGGAAGAGCATGTCCTTCATAACAGACTTCATTGTGTGCCAGTTTGTTTTCTCTAATATTAGGTCTCACATATGTGAGTTCTTGCTTAAATTGGAACTGCCCCTGATTGGTGTTGCATCCTACAACCTCCTACTCTGCAGTCCTACAAACCTATCAAATGAAAATCCTCTCAGGTACAGGGGACATTTTTCTATCAGTTGGTGGTTGTCTCAACCTGAACTTTCTTTAAAATGGTATAATCTTTAGAGGGTCTCTCTTTTTTGTCTGGAATGTATGGAATTTTACACACAAAAATATTACTAAGGAAGGTTCTTGTTAATTTCCTAGTCATGTCTCCATGGTTGATTAGCCCTTGAATCCATTAATTCAGAAAATACACCTCTGACTCAGTCGTGCCAGTAAACCAAGATGGAGGCAAGATAAACCAAGTCATTTTCTGTAAAAATTGTTCTTGTGAAACGATAATAATGTAGAATAACTGTAACAATAGTAATGAAAACCAAGGAGAGACAATAGAATATAGTTGAGCAATGTTGGGATTGGTGGCAGAGAAACCTGGACCTCAGCCAGTACTTACTCAACTGCTTATTGATCAAACAACTTTTGACAATTTTCATTGTTGGGTTTTATTTGTTTGTTTGTTTGTTTTTAGTCCTAGTTCTCTCATCTATAACTTAAGAACAATAGTAACTGCCTTATGTGCCATCAGGTTTACAATAGATGGTACTTCTGAAATGAAATGACACATAGTCAACATTTTATAAACACTACCTTTTTTGCGCTACAATACCATTGTGAGAGGTGAAAGAAAATTCCCTGGTAGCAATAGGAATCCTGAAACCTGGACTAAGATGGCCCAGGGCTTTTTTTCTGGGCTTTGTTCCATGTCTCTTCTCTTACCACGTTCCTTCTTCTCACACTTTCCTTTTATTCAGCCTCCTGTAAGATAATGAAAGCATTTCATTGATCACCATTTCTCCTCCAGTAATATTTATGCCAGTCATAATAAACTTCTTTGAAGCTTCTCAAGTATCTTATACTCTCTGTGTCTCAGCCCACACTCTTTCCTCTTCTTAGGATACTCATTATCTACTTCTTTTTACACATCTTAGGTCTTTTAGTAAATCTTCCATGAACCTCTGAATTAGGATTTGATGCCCTTTTTTTGTGTGGTATAGCACCTATTTCCTCTATAATAACATTAATCTCTCCTTATTTTCTACTTGTTTTTTTTTTACTTGTTTTTACTTGTCTACCTCTTCCCTTATAATGTCAGTGCAATGAGTGCCAAAATCATATCTCCCTTATTCACAGTGGCTAGCACAGTGAATCAATGAATATCAAATGGTAATTTCTCACTTGGGTCATTTATGGGAAGATCATGATACACTACTGTCTGCCAAGTTTATCCAGCCTAAATTGTTAAGTTGGCAGATGTTCTGTTCATAATGCCCTCACAATTTATAAACAATTTATATGATCCACCCATTCCTTTCTTTCAGATTCAGTATATTCAAGTCAGTAGCATTATTAATAAAACTCAATTTCCCTTGAGTTTTGGAAAAATATTCATGTGGAACAAAGGGGTCTGCTGTGACAGTATAAGAAGAGACCATACAGCATAATGGAGGGAATGCTGGGGATTGGGAACCAGGAATTTCAAATGTTGGTCCTCCCTCTGCAACCTATTAACCATGTAATCTTAGTTTAGTCTTGTTAGTACTCTGAATCTCACTTGCTTTATCTATGATCAAACATATCATTTCTAATTATTTCATAGAATTGTTGAAAAGGTCAAATGACAAAAGAGAAGGGCAATCACTCTGAAAAATGTATAATTTTATCATACAAAGAAACTGTGATGAAAGGCCTGATTTAGAAACTTTGCAATATAGGAAAAAGTAAATGTTATTACTTTCTGAAGAAAATCCTCATTTCACCAAAAAAAGTTTTAAAAATGTGCTATCAGGTACTGAGTAGTGTGTATTCAATTTTAAAATGTATATTGTATTAATTCATATTAATACATTTATAAAATGGAACAGCAATCTTCATGCAATAAATTTTTCCAGTATCTAACATGAGTATCATACATGTGCATAAAAATGATATATATGAAACCATTTTAATGCATATTTTAAAAACTGAGTCTTTTAAAATATAATAATACATTATATTATTATTTGAAAATTTGAATATTTAAACTAAGTCATTCATAAACCAAATAGTTTTCTAGTCTTTTTAGTTAAAATGTGTAGTTGAATACTATTTTAAAGTATGCTTAATCAATCTGTTTAAAATATATTTTCAATGAATATGACTTTTACAAACATTCTGAATTTGCCCCTTAGAAAGTACCAATCTCCCTTGAAATCCTTTTCCATACCACAGACCTTCTACTTTCTCTTTTATGACTTCTTGAGTTTGCACTTAGCTCCTAAAATTATGTGCAGAATTATGAAAACACTCATCAGTGTCACTCATTTCCATGGGAATATGGCCAGTTTTAATTTTTACCCAGCATCTACCTACTTGATGCAAGAAAAAAATTGGCATTTCTTGGAGCTGAGATTTCCTAAATTTAATTTCATGCATCCTTGACACCAGCTCAAATAGCATCCAGATTCTAAATGAGGTCTGAAATATGTATAAAAAACTCCACATTTGCTTTTTCCTTCAAAAACATACTGTATCTCTAGCGACCAGATATTTTCAAAGAAGTCAAGCTTAAAACATCCTCCAGGGTTTTTTCATCATTAAGATATACAGCAGTACCCCTTATGGATGACGAAATCCAGATATCCTTGAAGAAAGTGTTACTTAGTGAAAGTGTCTTCAAAAATTCTTTTGTGAATCAGTGAAGGTTTGAATAGAGAGGTCTATTTTCACAATCCCTAAAGAAAAATCATGAATAAAAGATTCCTGATTGTGTGTCTCCTAAATTAGATAAAACATTTCTTGAAATGTCCACATTACTGCTTACTTTTCTGGCTCATCTCATAACACTGATCACCTTGCTATCTGTAATCCAGTTATGGTAACCTTCTCTATTCTTTCTACTGTCTTTATATGTGCCATTCCCATTGCCTAGAATGCTCTCAGTAACTTGGTCAGGGCAAATCCTACAAATCCTTTCAACCTCTTATTCCGCTGTGATGATCAATAGACAAGGTATGGAAACTACCATCAGAATAACACAAAGTAGTTTAATGTTGTGTTAAAGATGTTACTTGTTGTAGAACATAAACCTAACAAGCCTGTGCCTGGGAGATGGAGAATATATAGCATGACACTGATAGATTCACTTTGAGATTATTGATGGCTCCAGTTTGATTGGGCTATATGTAAGTATATTGAATGGAGGATAAGGATAAGGGTTAATAGAAGAACAATGGGAAAGGATACACTAAAGAAAGAGGATAAACTCATCAAATCCAGAGGTCTGCCATATTTTCTCCCATGGATAAGTTAATAAGGTAAAGATAGTATAAGTATAAATGGAGAAACTATGGAGGAGTGGGGAGGTGGATCAAGATAAAGATTTTTTCCTCTGTAATGTTATTTGTTCTCCACTTTAATTTCCTTACACAAATATTGACTCAATCATGTGAAAATTGTCAAAATTTTAAGGAAATTTAATTTGTGATAGTAGAGAAATTACATAATGGAATAACAATCTATTTAAAATATATTCTTTTATTCTTTTCTGTTTTTCTTTTTATTTCACTTTTATTCTGTACAGCCTCATAATTTTGGTATTTAATCATTTACAGGGCTTTAATAATACACATTGGATTCTCCAGTTAAAATAGTAATAATATTAAACATTAAAACATTTTCTTATTGTGTCTTTGGCAAGATTAAATGGAAGAAAATGTTCAAAGCGTGATTTTTCCTTGTCAATATACTATTGGTAATATACAAACTTGAAATTCAGAGTAGTAAATATCCAAGAAGTCATATATGATATCAAAACAATAATAAATAATAATAAATCAAAATAAAGGAAATGAACAGAGCATTTTATTTGTGCATAAGGTCTGTCTTAAATTACACCAAAAAATTAGTTCATTTATTGCAAAGAAACCTTCTTTTCTACTAACTTCTTTACTTTTGGTAGGGCTAATTTCATTAATCTACAGAAACCAACTCTGCTTGTTCACAAGGGACTGAGGATTGTCCTGGCATATCAGACTTTCAGTGCTGGAATTGGCCAGATCTCAGAGCTGCAGTTATAGCTCAGTGGTAGAGTCCTTGCCTAGCAGGTGTGTGACACTGGGTTCCATCCTCAGCACTGGAAAGAAAGAAAGAAATAGAGAAATAGAGAGAGAGAGAGAGAGAGAGAGAGAGAGAGAGAGAGAGAGAGGAAGGAAGGAAGGAAGGAAGGAAGGAAGGAAGGAAGGAAGGAAGGAAAGGAAAGGAAGGAAGGAAGGAAAGGAAGGGAGGGAGGGAGGGAGGGAGGAAAAAAGAAAGAGAGAAAGAAAGAGAAAGAAAAAAAGAAAGGAGGGAGGGAGGGAGGGAGGGAAGGAAGGAAGGAAGGAAGGAATGAAGGAAGGAAGGAAGAAAGAAAGGTATGTATGTATATGTGTATGTATTGTGTCCATCTACAACTAAAAACAATTTTTTAAAAATGTAAAGTTAAAAGGCTGGGCATGGTGGCACATGCCTATAATCCCAGCAGCTGGGGAGGCTGAGGCAAGAAGATTGTGAGTTCAAAGCCAACCTCAGCAATGGCAAGGTGCTAAGTAACTCAGTGAGACCCTGTCTCTAAAGAAAACATAAAATAGGTCTGGGGATGTGGCTCAGTGGTTGAGTGCCCCTGAGTTCAATCCCTGGTACCAAAAATTAAAAAGGAAAAAAAAAATAATTGACCAGCTCTCAGGCAAATTTTACACCATAATCCACCTGATTCTTATAATAAGGTACTGATTTATGGTTTTGTGTGTGTTTGTATAAATATATATGTGTATAATCACTTAATCCCTCTTAGAGGTTGAAATTCTCTTGGCATTTGGACCCAAATCAGATTCTACGTATAATTTTCCCATCATCATTTTCCAAGATTTCTCTATAAGGAACACATGACAAAATTATCTTTATAACAGACAGGGTTAAATCAGTGGGTTAAGTTGGAACAACATAGGCTTAGATGCCAGGCAAAACAGAGCTTGAAATCTGTCTCCAGCACTCACTAACTGTCATTGAGAAACATAATTTAACGCCATAAGTGTCACGTTCTACATAAGTAAAGCAGAATGGAACTACTTAGTTTATAAGTTGGTGCTTTAAAAAGTGCTAGTTTCATTTTCATCCACTTCATTGAAAGTATTGAAATGGGAAAAGAAGCATGTGATTTCTTCTTTCTCAACAATTCAATGATCATCTCAGCAGGCTTAATCCCCATTTTTGTGTTATGGAGTGCATTAGTCAAGGTTTTTCAGAGAAACAGAACTAATAGGATATGTGTATATATGTAGAGAAAGATTGAAGGAATTTGCTCATGCGATTGCAGAGGCTGGCAAGTCTAGACTTTGTGTGGTAGGCCAGTAAGAACCATGATATGGAGGAGCTACAGTTTATGTCTGAAGTGGTCTTTTAGCAGAATTCCCTCTTCTTTATACGTGGGCCAGTTTTATTCTGTTTAGGCCTTCAACTGAGTGTATGAGACCCGCTTCTATTATAGAGAGTAATATGCTTTACTCAAATTCTAATGATAAAATGTTAGTCCCATTGTAAAAATACCTTCACAGAAACATCAGATTAATATTTGATCCAATATCTGGGTACCACAGTATAGCCAAGTTCCCACATAACTGTCACATGGAGAGAAAGTAATTCATGCTCCCTAGCCAAAATCTACAGTGATAATAGATGTTTTTCCACTTCCTTTCACTAGGCTTTGAAGAGATTGCCATTCTTTGGCTATATATAAAAGGTCTGAGGTTAATAAAAGATGATGTAATAAAAATACTGGAGAGTCTCTGGAACCTAAATGGATCTCTAAGCAACTCAGGAACTGAGGTTAGCTGTCCTTGGGGAATTATGTTTCCTTCAAACAAGTTTTAGAAAAGTAATATATTTTTAATGTTAACTGGTTTTTAGAAATGCAGTATAAATGCCCAACATAATTTACACAACCAGGGTCCAGTCAAGAAATCTAGGGGTTAACCAAGAAGAATTAGGAATGTAGAGAACTAGGTATAATTCAAAGAGAATATTAAAACAAATACTTAACTATGTGCATATTTGAACCACAGTTTAGCATTCAGGGTATAGTACTATGGAACTGATTTGACACAAAACAGTACCAAAGGTAACTATAAAGACTGGTAAGATTCCCAAAGTACACCTCAAGTTTGTTGCTTTTTTTATAGCTAACCTGGAATGTCATCAGCTCAGAGAGCAGATAAGGAATAGCATCAAATCATGGAAGTTAGCAAGGTCAGAAAAAGGAATGACAGAAGAGTCAAGATAGCCATTATATAGAAATAGTCTGAAGTTAATCAGAGATAATAGGCTAAAAAAAGCTTTGGAAAAATAACATGGTAGTTCAAAATGGGTAAAAAGAGTATCTTTAAATTATTATTTGCATTTTTGGCAACATTGTGCACATTTGATAAAATGCTCTTGTTATAACTGAGCTTTCATCTTTCAATAGAGCCATCATCATTCATAGAAAGATAATGTGCATTAGATCAAATTATTCCAACTGAGCAAGATGTTAAATGTCATTTCAGGTAATGAGATAAATGAAGGAAATTTGTAATGAGTGGAACAGTCTCCCGGGGACACTCTGGAGAATTTTAATCTGTTTTCATGGTAAAGGTTAACAAACACTCAGATAGCTCCTACTTGTACTTGTCACTTAAAAAATATTTTTCCTGCAAAGAGTTCAAGGTGGTAGCATATTTGCTCTATTATAGAGGGTACAGGGTCTCCTTTGCGGGAATGATAATTTTATCAATAATATCAAGAAACATTTATTGAATACTTTGTCATTGTAAGGCAGTAGGCTAAGTGCTTGGAACACAGAAAAGCATGAGATACAATCCTTTTATAAAAGGGGTAATCTTTCTACAACATAGTCTGGAACACATTTTCTTCAGAATATAGGTTTCTAACAAAATATAGATACTATCTATTTGAGTGAGTAGTCTTCAGAATAGAAAAGGCCACATACTATTCAAAACATCCCAGATAATTTAACAGGTATTTAAATTACTATTTCATGATATATCAGCAACTGTGATCCTAGATCTACATCTGCTTGATGGAAACAATGAGGATAGTAATAAGGATGGCTAGGACTAAGTTAAAAGCTTACTGAATCAATGACCTTTGAAAACATTGTGTTTAATTAAATCCTCTATCTTTTTGGATTAATCAAAATCATAGCCAAAATGTCTTAGAAACTGAGTGGGTCAAAACCTCATTAGCCATGGATATAATGATTCACTTTGTATTAACTCACATAGCTTTCTTGGATTTCGAAATCGTCATTTGTTATCCTTCTGAATAATTTAATATTAAAGTCTAGAATGCAAACACTATTAAAACTGCTACAAAAGAAGAATAAGAAACTCTCATAAAATTACAAGAAGTGTCCCATTGTGTTATAGTAGTGATATCTGGTTAGAAGTTTTTGAAAGGGAGCTAATATACCCAGTGGGTATGGATCTTCATTGAGGATAATTGATGGCTCATTAGTAAGAAATAGAAGTCAAACAAATCTCTAATCCTCTTAAAAATTATACTATTAAATTTGAAGGGAGAAAAGAGTACAGATATTTACTTTTAATATCTTGCTCCAACATGGATCCCAATATATTAGTTCTATATACTTTACCAGTACATAAACTCTCATCCTTGTTTTATAAAATATCATAAAAGGCATAGGCCTTTGGATTCCAGGAAAAGATGGCGTAGATTCACTTTTCCCTGCTCATCCCCTCTAAATTGCAACTAAAAACCCTGGAAATAATTCAACAATCATAAATGTCCCTGAAAGATGGAAAGAAGGCAGATTATACCATACCAAGCCCCTTGGGTTTTCCCACATAACACAGTCTAGGCTTTGGAAAAGTAAATATACTATCAACCCCAAATTGTTCTCTGCAATCTGGATCTCCAATGGGTATAGAAGAGGAAGAGAAGGAAACAGGAAAAGCCTGACCTTGCTGGCTAGAAGAGCTCCTCCCTCCAAAAAAAGTAGCCCAACAGAGACCTGATGCAGAGATCCACATAATTCTATATCCAGGGTAGCATATAACTCAGTCCCCCAGTACCCAGGATGGAAAAGTAGCCCAGCAAGCAGCAGAAGGAGCAAGAAAACCCAATACATACATAATGACATCTTCACGCTGGAGCAGTAGCAGGCTTCACCAAACACAGGAGCAGTAGTATTAATAGTGTCTGGTACAGTTTGGATATTGAGTGTTGCCCAATGTGGCATTATTGGCAGGTGTAGTCTTCTGGGAGGTCCTTAGGTTATTGGGTATATGTCCTCAAAGGAATCTTGGGACACTACCAGTCCTCTCTTCTGTCTTCTGGCTCATTACCTAACTGGTTTGCTCTGCTATATACTCCCATCACAATGTGTCATTTTTACCAGAGACCCAAAGTAATGGACCACCCCAATCTTGGCATGAAAACTTAGAAGCCATGAGCCAAAATAACCTTTTTTCTTTATAAGTTAAATATTCCTGTTCTTCCGCAGTGGTAGTGACAGGGCATCTCCTCCCAATGCCCAGAGAGCAGCAGCAGCAATACCACTCAAAACTTTCCAAATTTGGTGAAAGAAGTTAACTTATAGATTCAAATAGCAGAGTAAAACACAAATAAGATAAGCCTAGAGAAATTCATGCCAAGACACACCATAATCAATCTTCTGAAAATAAAGACTTCAACAGTCAGAAAAAAATGACATATTGCCAATAGAGGAACATTGATTTAAATGATGGCAGAGTTCACATGTTAAACCATGAAAGTTGTGAAAATGTGTCACAATAATTCTTCAAAGAAAATTACTAGCTTCAAAACCTACATCCCGATTTGTTCATAATAGCCCCACAAAAACTACCCAAATGTCTTTTGTCAATACCATGGGGATACCACTGAGCAATGCAAAGAACTATTAATACACATAACTTGGATGAGCCTCAAAAGAATTATGCTAAATGAAAAAAAAATCCCAACAGAATACAAACTGTATGATTCAGTTTTATAATATTTAAAATATTTTATAAATATTTATAATATTTTATTTATATAAAATTATAGAGATGCAGAATGGTTTAGTGGTGATTAGAAGGAGGGGATGGCTATGAAGGGACAAAATGAGGGACCCTTGTGGTGATAGTAGTTATGTACCTTTGTTTTGGTCACATGAACATACACATATGATAAAATTGCATAGAACTCTGTGTGTGTGTGTGTGTGTGTGTGCACATACATACTATTGCTTGAATAATTGGTGAAATCTGAATATGTTTTAAAATTTTTACCCATGTCAGTTTTCTGATGTTAACATTAGAAGAGTTTAGGGAAAGGTACAGAACACTTTTCCATACATTTCTTTGCAACTTCCTGTGAATCCATAATTATTTAAAAATAAAAATTTAAATATACTAACAACCCCAAACCACAAATTGTTCTCTGTATGTCTTCCTCTAAGAATACCAGATCCTTCCTGATGGCAATGAATTGAAAGAAACCTTACTCAAAAATAACCTAAAATAACCTAAGATCTTTCTCATGGCCTTATGAGGGAAGAAGTAGTCAAAAGGATTGGTATAAATGGAGAGGTTTATTCAATAACATTGTGCTCAGCACTCCTTGGATGTTGCCTGTTGAAATTTCTGCCCTTCCATTCTTTGAAAGTTACCAGTCTTAAGAAGACCAAACTGAGGTATTTCATACTAACTCATTAACAAAAGGAAATTTCCAAGAACCATATCTAGGATAGATCAGGCTCTCAGCAAACAGCTCAAGTCAGAAGAATAGAGCAATAGTCACACTGCTTGGAGGGTGCAATACTGGTTTTTAAGAAGCCAATGACTCCTTTTAAACCTTAAACATTCAGAAATGCAGAAAAACCAAAAGGGTAAGGAAATGAAAAGAAAAGGAATGGAATATAAGCTTATCTACTTAGTACTTTGGCCAAGAAGTAGTATTGGTACACTCCACATACTTCCTAGTTTCAAGTCCTATTCACTCACTCACACATACAAGTGTTCAAGTAGTGAAATCTAGGAGCAATCAATGTTCTTCTAGAAAACAGTCAATATGCTTAGTGTGTTAGCTGTCATTTGTTTTTACAGAGATGTATAAGACATAATCTTGGCTTTGAAATTTATAATGAAGTTGAATTGTAAGAAAGATACACTGGAAAAGGTATCTAATATTATATATGCCTGAGATAAACTTGTATCCATACCTGTTTTAGTTAGTTTTTTTCATTGTCATGACCAAAAGACCTGACAAGAGTGATTTTAGAGGAGGAAAAGTTTATTTTGGAGCTCCCAGTTTCAGATCTCCATCCATAGATGACCAACTCCATTCTTTGGGGCCAGAGGTAAGGAATAACATCATGGTGGAATGTGTGATGTAGTAAAGTAGCTTAAGGCATGGTAGGGGGGGGGGAGAGAGAGAGAGAGAGAGAGAGAGAGAGAGAGAGAGAGAGAGAGAGCTTGAGCACGCGCGCGCAAGCATTCTCCTCACCATGACAAAATATAAACACCAAAGGCATGCTCCTACCTCCTAGCCACATCCTAACTGCCTATAGTTACCACCCAGTTAATTGCTATCAGGGGATTAATGCACTAATTAGGTTAAGGCTCTCATAACCCAATCATTTCACCTTGACAGTTCTTGCATTATCTCACACATGAGCTTTTGGGGGACACCTCACATCTAAACCATAATAATATCTATATTTACATATCTGATAGATAAGATATATACAAGGTGTTTTATAATATTTTAGAAAAATACTACAGCCCAGGTCAATCAAGCCATTTTAAAAGTAAGATTGACTTAAGTGAACCTTTGACACATGGACAAGAGGGATGGGTATAAGGCATTCTGGGCAACAGAAAATTTGGATACAAGGTGTGGAGGCAAGACTCATGAGAAGTGCTAATTGGTGAAATTATAAATCAGTAGATAGAAGGTCAGTATAAGAAATATTTTTTGCAATCTTAATTTTTAAAAATCTGAATTTCCTCAAGCAAATCACTTTCTGAAATTCGACCACTAAAATAATGCTGAAAAGATAATTCTGCTAATGTATTTTTGTCAAAATAACATTTCTACTTTCATGTGCACAACATAGAAAAAAATAAAATGTAACAAAGGTTATCTAAGAGCAATAATTGCTTTTGAGTAATTACTAAGGATCTGAACAGAAATCAACACAAATTACTCTCATAAAATGGTTAAAATATATTTGCATGTTGTGGTAAATATCACAGAGAGACTGTCGAAGCATCACTGCTATTCACTCTTACTATTTTCTCAAACAGAGACTATAAAGAAAAAAATACTAAATTTTAAACATTTACAACTAGGGATAGCCATGTTTGTATTTAACATGAGGTTTCAGAGGCACCAATGAAATCATCTACTAGCCAACACTAAAATTCCTGGCTTTTTTAAGTATAAGGTTAAGATGCAAATATCAAATAAATGTAACACTTGAAGTTATTGGTTTTATTTTCATCAGTGCATTTTACATTGCTTTCCTGAGAACATGTTTTAAGACTGGGAGCACAAGGTTCTGGGGCTCAGAGGGAGGGACTGCCACCAAGAGGACAAGTTACAGAGGGGAAAAAAAGGTGCATAATGGGAAGGCTGGGTATGTTGTTTACTGCCTCACATTTTTTCTACCTTGGACATGAGGGGTCTTTCTGTTGTAACATTATAAGGTGCCATGTACTTTTATATAGCATTTTGATATGTTTCAAAATTTCCTAATTCCTTTATTATAATTTATAATAAAGAGTTTTTTTTTAAGAAATATCTTTCTTAAACAGGGCTTTCTAAAGTTAAAATAGAAAACCTTGAAATGAATACCTTGACTCTCTGGATGTATTTATACTTATGATAAATGAATCATTCATGTGGATCTTCCAGAGGATATTCAGAGTTTGGATGGTTGTTTAAATTTTATGTCCCTCCTAAAACTAAGGCTTCATGGCGATACTATAATTCTTGGTCCCAGAGTGCCCATCACACTGTTCTGCTTGTCTGATAACAGAATCACACTGACTACCCATGTGCACTGTCAATGATTGTCTATTTCAATACTCTCTAAATATTATGCTCTACATGCCTGCTTTGAATCATCCTATAACCTCCGCACATTCCCCAATTTCAAACCTATTCCTCTAGGAATGATTGGTTTTCCATGTCTGAACAACCTCCCATAAGCTCAAATCCAAGTTCTCATTCTAATTCTTGATTGCTTCTCAAATATGAGGATAAATTTTATACCCACGTTCTTAAGTCTTCCCTTTTTTAAGCTGAATAACGTTCATTATGTCTAATATATTTTCAAAATCCTTCAAGAGTTCACTTTAAATCATTTTTTCTCATCTTAATATATTACCCAGATTCATATATGTGGTCTAACCAGAATAGAATAGAATGAAACTCTATTAGCCATGTGACAACATTTTATTTTAGTTCCAGCTGAAGTTGGTGAACTAGAATATATGCAGCATCCTCTTTTTCATGTCCTAAATCACCAAAAATGATAGAAATAGTCTAAAAACAAATACTTAAACTGTTACTGGGTAGCAAACATATTATGGTTTGGATTTGAACTCCTGTGTTTGTATAGGGATATTCAGAGGTGAGATGACTATGTTGTGAGAGCTGTAGCCTAATCAGTCCACCCTGGTTTTAATAGTTACCACCTGACTGGGTGGTAATGGTAGGCATGTGGGTGTGGCTGGAGAAGATGGGTCACTGGGGATATGCCCCGGAAGGGTTCATCTTCCCTGTAGCTCTTTCACCATCACCTCTTTCCTTCCTGGTTCTCCAGAGCTGAGCAGATTTCCTCTGCTGAGCCCCTTCCCCATGATGCAGGACCTCACCTTGGGCCCAGAGCAATGGAATTAGTCATCTGTGGACTGAGACCTCTGAAATCATGAACCCCAAATAAACTTTTCCTCCTCTAAATAGTTCTTGTCATGTGTTTTGGTCACAGCAACATAAAACACAAAGAGGAGACTTTGTACATCAAAAATGTGAAAATTCCTTAATGACAAAAAATAAACAAGATAAGATTGAAGAAACTAGTTGAAGGCATCCAACTTATGGGAAATTATGTAGTCATTGATAGGAATTAAGTACATCCATTTGAGCTAATATGGAAAATATATATAAGTTATTGCTAAGTAAAAAAGAAAGGTGAAGAACCATGTATAGTATATTTGTAAAATTCAGAAAAATACATTTGTAGATACACATACACACCAGAATATATATTTTTTTTGTTCCGATAACTTTTTTTTTATTGGTTGTTCAAAACATTACAAAGCTCTTGACATATCATATTTCATACATTTGATTCAGGTGGGTTTTGAACTCCCAATTTTACTCCAAATACAGATTGCAGAATCACGTCGGTTACACATCTACATTTTTACATAATGCCCTATTAGTAACTGTTGTATTCTGCTACCTTTCCTATCCTCTACTATCTCCCCTCCCCTCCCCTCCCATCTTCTCTCTCTACCCCATCTACTGTAATTCATTTCTCTCCTTATTTATTTTCCCATTCCCCTCACAACCTCTTATATGTAATTTTGTATAACAATGAGGATCTCCCTCCATTACCATGCAATTTCCCTTTTCTCTCCCTTTCCCTCCCACCTCATGTATCTGTTTAATGTTAATCTTTTCTTCCTGCTCTTCCTCCCTGCTTTGTTCTTAGTTGCTCTCATTATATCAAAGAAGACATTTGGTATTTGTTTTTTAGGGATTGGCTAGCTTCACTAAGCATAATCTGCTCTAGTGCCATCCATTTCCCTGCAAATTCCATGATTTTGTCATTTTTAGTGCTGTATAATACTCCATTGTGTATAAATGCCACATTTTTTTTTTATCCATTCATCTATTGAAGGGCATCTGGGTTGGTTCCACAGTCTAGCAATTGTGAATTGTGCTGCTATGAATATCGATGTAGCAGTATCCCTGTAGTACGCTCTTTTAAGGTCTTCAGGGAATAGTCCGAGAAGGGCAATAGCTGGGTCAAATGGTGGTTCCATTCCAAGCTTTCCCAGGAATCTCCATACTGCTTTCCAAATTGGCCGCACCAGTTTGCAGTCCCACCAGCAATGTACAAGAGTACCCTTTTCCCCACATCCTCTCCAGCACTTGTTGTTGTTTGACTTCATAATGGCTGCCAATCTTACTGGAGTGAGATGGTATCTTAGGGTGGTTTTGATTTGCATTTCTCTGACTGCTAGTGATGGTGAGCATTTTTTCATGTACTTGTTGATTGATTGTATGTCCTCCTCTGAGAAGTGTCTGTTCAGGTCCTTGGCCCATTTGTTGAATATATTTTAATAAAGAAATGATAGCAATGTTATTGAGAGTTAACTCTCAGGAAAAAGAATAGTGGGTAGGAAGTATGAGTAGCATTCACTTTTCATTTTATATTTTTTTGAATTTAGAAATTTAAACAAAATATTCTTTAAGAGAGACAGACTTTTTGTTGTCTCATTTGTACTTCTTGCTAGAGAAATAAAAAAAACATATTATAAACAGAGTTTTATAACAATTGCCTTTTTATCAACCATGTCACATAGTTGAATCAGGTTGAGTCAGAATGTTCAGGCCTTTTCTGCCCAGTGTTCCGTAAGTATTTGCTGGTTGACAGTTAATTAATTGAACAAAAGGAATTGGAGAGGCAATATGCAAAGGCAACCACTGTGAAAGATTTTCAGATACACTTTTCTTCCCTTTAGAACACTACGTATTCATGTCCATATTTTAAAAGTTCCAATAAGGTACAGGAGGCATTTTGTATTTTGTAAGAACCAGAAGCTAGAAGCACAGGTCAGATAAGGCATTCCTTAACTTATGATGGGGCTCCATCCTGAAGAATGCATTCTGAGCTGAAAATATTATAAGGTGAAAATGCATCTAATATACTTAAGCTATGGAACAGTATAGTTTAGCAACACTAGTGGACTGTGGTCTCTAGTGATCATGTGGCTGACTGGGAGCTCCTGCCCAGCATGCAAAAGAGTATCACACTGAAAATTGCTAGCCTGGAAAAGACTGAAATTCCAAATTCAACGTATATTTTCTGTTAAATATATATTGCTTTTGCACCATTGTAAAGTCATATCTTAAGCCAAGCTTTCTTAAGTTGGAACTATCCATATGGATTACGAAGCTACTTCAGTAGCATAGGCAAAAGATGATTAGAATGAAAACAGAAGAGGTGAGTAGACATGAAGAGATTTGGGACACATTTTTGGAAATGTAATTGGCAGGTCTCAGTGATAAAAGACTTATAGTAAATAATGAGGGAATAAAATTTATGCTGATAATTGTTGACACATGAGAAGTACTACAAATTTATATCTATAGTAATGAGAAGGTCATAATGCGGAGAAAAGGAGATAAAAACAATTCCATGCTTTAACATAAATCAAATAGATGCCCACAATGGTGATTACTTTATGAAATCTACTTGATGGTTTTGGTATTAAAGACTTGGGTTTGAGTCACCTTTCTGCCATGTAAATAAACTGTGGCTTGAATTGGTCTTTTTTTTTAAGTGGGGATAAAATAATAACACCTAACTCACAAGTTTTTTATGACAATGAAATCAGGAAATATATATGAAAAATTCCTTTAGAAAATTCAAAACACCCTTCAAATATTAATTTTAATATTATTACTATTTTAAAACAGTGAAAATTGACACTGTCTTCAACTAAAAATCCTTAGCAACAACATTCCACACTGTATATAATCTCCAACCATTAACTAGTCTCTGTGTATCTTCTATACTCAACACTATATTTTGAAGATTTATTCAAGTCAGTACTTCTAACCATAGTTAACCCATCTTAATTGTTGCATAGTATTTCATTGAATGAACAAACACCTATGTATTTCTCCTTCATCCTAGTGAAGTATATTTAGAAAGTTCTCATTTCTTTTTCACTGTTACAATGCTTAAAAAATATATTCTCATGTTTTCTCACACAGTTATGTGAGCTTCTTGCAATAGTTTGTGTGTTACTCATTTTTTCATGTCTGTAACCAAAGTAGCTGATAAAGGCAATGCAGAGGAGGAAACATTTATTTTGGCTCATTGTTTCAGAGGTGTAGTCCATGGTGGGCCACTTCATTGCTCTGGACTGAATGTGAACATCATGGAGGAAGGGCAAAGCAGAGATGCTCTGCCCTGTTCATGTCCACCAGGAAGCAGGGAGAGAAAGAAAAGGAGGAAGAGTCTACAGGGAAGATAAACCTCTCCAGAGAATGCCCCAAGTGACCTACCTCTTCCAGCCATGCCCCACTTGCATAGAGTTACCACCTAGTCCATTCAAACTAGGATGTACTGATTAGTTTACAGCTCTCATAATTTCATAATTCAACCTCTGAATTAACAAGAACTTTTGGGACACATCTCATATTCAAACCATAATAGTTTGGATCTACAATGTCCTCCAAAGGCTCATGTGTTAAAAGCTTGTTCCCCAGCCTGTGGTATTATTAGGAGCTAGTGGAATCTTTAAGAGATGGAGTTCAGGAGAAAGAAGTTAGGTCACTGGGGCAATGCCCTTAAGTGGATTTGGGGACCCCAGCCTCTTCTCCCTCTTTGTGCTTCCTGGCCACCATAAAGGTAAGTAGCTGTGTTCTCCCATGTGTTCCCTGCAATGATGTTTTACTTTACGGTAGGACCAAGCAACCATGGACTGAAACCTCTGAAATGATGAACCAAATAAATGTTTCCTCCCTTTAAGTTGATTTTCTCAAATGTTTTGACTGATAAACTTCTATAAGATACACACCTAGGAAACAGTAATAGTGTAGGGTATTGCAAACGTTCTTATAAGTGTTTGAAGCAATTTATACACTTATCAGTAATGTATGAATTCCTGATTCCTCAAAGCCTTATAGACACTTGGTATGTTATATTTATAAAACATTTGCTAAATCTAATGAAGGTAGGGCTAGAGATGAAATGTCTTTGTTGTTTATATTTGCATTTTAGTGGGATTGTTGATTGATTGTATATCCTCTTCTGAGAAGTGTCTGTTCACATCTTTGGCCCATTTATTGATTGGGTTATTTGTTTTTTGGTGCTTAGCTTTTTGAGTTCTTTATATACCCTAGAGATTAGTGCTCTATCTGATGTGTGAGGGGTAAAGATTTGCTCCAAGATGTAGGCTCTTTATAAACCTCATAGATTGTTTCTTTTGTGGAGAAGAAACTTTTTAGTTTGAATTAATCCTATTTATTGATTCTTGATTTTAATTCTTGTGCCAAAGGAGTCTTATTAAGGAAGTTGGGGCCTAATCCCACATGATGCAGATTAGGGCCTGCTTTTCTTCTATTAGATATAGGGTCTCTAGTTTTATTCGTAAGTCCTTGATCTATTTTGAATTGAGTTTTGTGCATGGTGAGAGATAGGGGTTTAATTTCATTTTGTTGCATATGGATTTCCAGTTTTCCCAGCACCATTTGTGGAGGAGGCTATCTTTTCTCCAATGCATGTTTTTGGCACCTTTGTGCCAAAATAAGATAATTGTAATTTTGTGGATTAGCCTCTGTGTCCTCTATTCTATACCATTGGTCTACCAGTCTGTTTTGGTGCCAATACCATGCTGTTTTTGTTACTATTGCTCTGTAGTATAGTTTAAGGTCTGGTATAGTGATGCCACCTGCTTCACTCTTCCTGCTAAAGATTTCTTTAGCTATTCTGGGTCTGTTATTTTTCCAGATGGGTTTCATGACTGCTTTTTTTATTTCTATGAGGAATGTCATTGGGATTTTGATTGGAATTGCATTAAATCTGTATAATGATTTTGGTAGTATAGTCATTTTGATAATATTAGTTCTGCCTATCCAAGAGCAAGGAAGATCTTTCCATCTTCTATGGTCTTGCTTGATTTCTTTCTGTAATTTTCAATACATAGATCTTTCAACTCTTTTGTTAAGTTGATTCCTGGTATTTTTTTTTTAAGGCTATTGTAAATGGGGTAGTTTTCCTCGTTTCCCTTTCTGAGGATTTGACACTGATATACACAAATGCCTTTGATTTATGGGTGTTGATTTTATATCCTGCTACATTACTGAATTCATTTACTAGTTCTAGAAGTTTTCTGGTGGAGCTTTTTGGGTCTTCTAGGTATAGAATCATGTCATCGGCAAATAGTGCCAATTTGAGTTCTTCTTTTTCTATGTGTATCCCTTTAATTCCTTTCATCTAATTGCTCTGGCCAGTGTTTCAAGAACTATGTTAAATAGAAGTAGTGAAGGAATGCATCCCTGTCTTGTTACAGTTTTTAGAGGAAATGCCTTCAATTTTCCTCCATTAAGAAAACATTAGAAAAATTAGGGATAACAGGAACATATATCAACATCATAAAGGCTATCTATGCTATGCCCCAGGCCAACATCATTCTTAATGGAGAAAAATTGAAGGCATTCCCTATAATTGTCTTTTAATATCTCTTGTCTATTTTCTTTTAGTAAGGGCAATTGTCTTTGGACTAATTATTTTTTTCATATTTCAGATACAAAGTCCCTTCTTATTATTACCACGGAACAATAAGTATTTCTTTCCAGTCTGTGACTTAAATTTTAAATTGGCTATGGTTTCTTTCATTTTAGAGTTTTTTTTTAATTTTACAAATTTTATAAATATTTTTCCATTAAGATTTAGACATTTAACATTACTTTAAAATATTATTTCCTATACTAAATTCATAAGTTTCCTAACAACATTCTTTTCTTTTAAATTTGTCATACATTTAATGAAGAATTTAATTTGAACTTTTTATTTTTTGGTTGTTGTGAGTTAAGGATATAATGGTTTTCTATGTAAATAGTTATCATGATATCACTTATTTAGTACTTTTTTTCAATTTCTGACTAACAATATCTGTAAAGTTTTTATATACTCATAACTGTATTTCTTTGGTATCTATTCTGTTCTGTTAGTCGATTTTTTTCATCCCTAAGTTAATATCTCACTTTGTTAATTCCCATAGATTCATAACAAATCTATAACAGAATGAAACACCTTGCTTTTATTTGCGAAATTTGAAAATTTTGTAATTCCTTACCTTATAGTTTTCCAAATGAATTTTAGAATCAAACATTTCAAGTTTATGGAAAATAAATTTCCTGGGATTTTGAAATAAAATCCCACTGGATAATAGTTTTATGTTTGTGACAATGTCTTTATCATACTGAGTCTTCCCATTTATTAACATAATAGATCTCATAATTTATTTAAGTTTTCTTATTCTCTTCCATATTTCTTTAAAATTGGGTGCACATAATTATTAAAATGTATCATTAGATTTCTTATAATTTTGTTGCTATTTTAAATTATATGGTTTTATTCCATTTTATAATTCATATTAACAATATACAGACATACTATTAATTTGTTACATTGATATTTTGTTTGATAAAATTACTGAACCTTACATTAATAATGACAAAGTTATCATGTTTTTAACAGAACATTGGAAAATAAAGATTGTTGATATCCTTGTGTTAGATAGATTATTAAATAATATTTCCTTACTATTACCTCTAAGAATAAAATTTGTTTTATATTGAGCATATTGTTCTAGGTTTTTGGTAGAAAGCATTTATCAGGTTAAAGAAATTTCTTTTCATTCTTAATTTTCTAATAGCTTGTATCATGGAATATGGATGATTTTTAATCTACTGATTTGTTTGGACCTACTAAAATGATCATTCCTTTTCTCCTTTAATCTAGCCATAATATTTTTGATGATTTTTTTAAAGGAGCCTACCTTCCTCATCTTTCATCTTAATGTATTTACATACAGACTGCTGGATTTGTTTTAGGGATATTTTTATTTCAGAATTTTTACATGTTTTTTTCATAATATTTGTCTCAACTTTTCTTTTTCTTGTGCACTTCTTATGTGTTATGACGTGCAAATTAGCCTTATAGGTACAATCTATCCTTTTATTTTTGAAGCAATTTGTATAAGATAGGTAAAACTCAATAATATAATAAGACATATGTATGATGGGGGGGCAAGATAGGAAAGAATTGAATTGTTTTCATTAAATATCTTTAATATTATTTGCTTACATTTTCACTTCTGTTTGTCAATATCCATAATCAATGTTATATGTAATTTTTTTCATTTTATTTGAATTTTTTCATTTAATGGACTGGATATTGTGTTATTGCAAAACCACTACACTATGTTAATTTATAAATCTTTCCAGAGCCAAATATTGTTTATTTTTGCCTTTTTTCTGATTTATTAATCATCTTTGACAAAGATTTATCTATTTTATTAGTCCTGTTAAGTAAGTCATTTTTCTCAATTTTGTTCTTGTTCCACACTTTATCAATTTCTGTTCTTATCTCTAGTATCTTATTAATTCTACATTGTTTAGGTTTGCCCTGTTATTTTTCCCTAGCTTTTTGAGTTGAACATTTAATTTATAAATTTTCAATCTTCTTTGACTTTTCATAATTTATTACTACAAATTTATCTAAAGTACTTATTTAGCTACAGAACACTGGAAAATGGAATTTATTTCTTACAAGGACACTTTTTGTACCCTCCATATTTATTTTCCTTTTCACATATACATTATTTCAATAGTGCATTTTTAATTTCACTATCTCTCATAAACAACTTATTGTTAATTTCTAATATAGGTTTTATGATTAAAAAAACAATTTATGGATTTTTATTAAAATTAATTTCAAATGAGGTTAAATTTTAAATGTTTATAATATCCTTGGAAGTAATGTGCTTAGTTGGGCATTTTTTTTTTTTTTACAAAATACCCCCAGCCCTAATTTGGGCATTTCCATGCACATTGACAAATGTATTTTGTTAGTTGTGCTTTTGAAAACTTGAGAATTTGTCCTGCTTGACTTAGTTTCTTATAGTATTGTGGCAAATCACTATCTGAGCCAATGTCTTCCAAATTTCCTTTTATAATGTTTCAATTTTTACTTCACATATATATAAGATCTCTGTTTTTGAATGTATATATACCTTTATTTTTTTATATTCTTAATTATTGCTTGTTTCTTTATATATTATATTTCTACTAATATTGCTTTTTATGGCATCTAAGAGTTTTAGATGCTGTTAGCAAGTCCAAATATAAAGTTTTTGCATGCTGTTGATAAACACTGAAACTGCTTTTTTATGTATGCCTAGTCAGTATTTCCTACTGACCTGTTACCATGATTAAGAGAGCTACACTTTCTGTGCTTCATTTTCTATTTATAGAATACCAGGTTATTATCCATTATGAGATTCATGGCATTACCTTGAGTGTTACCTAATAAAAAAGTTATAAAATGTAATCAGCCATGAATATTGATTTAGATCATCAGTGATGACACTGCAACTATCAGAAAAACATAAAAATACCGCTGCAAAGTAAATGACCTTTTATTCTATGTATATATAATAACAAAATAAAATTTATTCAAATGAATATGATTTAAGACTATCTTTGCAGATCATAGATTGTAGGATAGCTCATAGAATCATTTGGAAGCTGAATTTTGACTCATACTACTCATATTACCTGTGATTAACATAGAGACTTAAAAATGCTATATTAATATCACATCATAAATTCTCTTAACTCACCATTTTAAGCTGAGTCCTACAAAATACTAGAAGGGAAGAAAAACTTGTGAATCTTTGAAAACTAAATTAATCTTTAGCTATCCATTCAGCAAAAAGTTATTGAGTACATATTATATGGAAGACATTGAAAACTACCTTTCCATCAGCTTTAAAATGATGATTAAGATGTTCTTTCAATCAATACAGTTATAATACAATAGTATAGATGAGGCATTGTGGCAGAGGCTATTCCTTTCCTCTTAATATAGATTATTCCCATCTTATTTAATAATAAAACTCATATTTTTTACTGGGGATCTGGTCCCTGAGAAATAAAACTGCATTTCCAAACTTCCTTTGCTAAGTGTGTCCATGTAAATGAGTTTTGGCCAATGGTACAAAATAAGTGTCTTGAGGGCCATCTAGGAAGTGAATGTACCTAGAGGTAACATGCCCTCTCTTTATTCCTTCTTCTGGCATATGTGATGGCTAGAGCTAAAGCAACTATTCTATACAATGTAGTGGAAGACACAAACTAAGGAAGGTTGGATAATAATGAGGCTATTTTTATTATTTGGTGAAGCTGCATAGTAGGATTGGACTATCTACTGAGGTTCTCTTCCTAGTCATTTAAGGAACCTCCATACTGGTCTTCATAGTGTCTGTATTAATTTACAAACCCACTAATAGTGTATAAATGTTTCTTTCTCCCTGCATCTGAGCCATCATTTATTATTATTTTTATTTTTGATGATGGCCTTTCTAACTGGAGTGAGATGATATTTCAATGTTGTTTTGATATGGATTTTTGATTGCTAAAGCTATAAAAATTTTTTTCATACATTTGTTATCCATTTGTATTTCTTCTTTTGAGAAATTCTAGTTAGTTGTTTTCCCAGTTATTGATTGAGATATTTGTTTACTGGGGTTTTTCTTGTGATGATTATTTTTGATGTATTAGAGGCCCAGAAAAAAGGTAGAAAGTTAAAGGAACAGATAAAATATATAAAGAAAATCTAACCAAAACTTTTCAAAAAATAAAACTTATAGATTTTTACAGAAAACTTATAGACAAACTGACAAATTTTAAAAACTCCATAAAAATAAGTATAAATAAAATATACTTTAAATGTTTAAATACAAATAGAGAAAAATCTTAAAGCCATCCAGAGAAAAATGATCCATTATATGCATGAAAAATAATAAAAAGAACAGCTGAATTCTCAGCAGATACATTACAAGACCATGAAAATATGACACCTATGACATCCTTCAAGGAATGCTGGAGAAAAGAATCTTGTATCCAGTGACAATATCTTTTCAAAATGAAGAAAGGAAGATATTTTCAGGTAAATGGAAATTGATTTTGTCATAGCAGGCATAAACTACAAAAAACCCTAAAGGAAATTCAATATGCTCATGGAAAAATGATACCAGATAGAAATGCTCATGTACAGAAAGTAATAACAAGCATAAAAAGGTAAGTATGAAGATAAATTCAGGTGACTTGATGATATGACATTGAGAAACCAGGAATTTTAATTATTAAGTAAAAGAAGATATTCTGAAGGTGCTACATACTGTAGGATTCCATTTAACATTTTAGAAGGAAGAAACTACGGAGAGACTAATAAAAAGTCTTTGGTTGCCTGGGGCTACAGAGGTGATAATGAATAGATGAATAACAAAGGATTTTAGGAGCACTGAAACTATTCTATATGAAACTATTTTAGTCATAGGTTATCATAAATTTGTTGAAACCATAGATTGTAGAACACTTAATGTAAACTATGGGGCTTCGTGTGAAAATAATGCATCAGTGTAAGTTCATTGATTATAACAAATGTGCTACTCACCCATGACAGGTTCATGATAGGAAAGCAGTGCATGTGGGGAAACAGAGGATATGTAGGAAAAGTCTATATTTTCTGGTCAACATAGCGAGAATGCAAAACTGCTCTAAAAAAACAGTATCTGTTAAAAGAAATTTGAACCTAAGAGAAATGGAATCATATGTCCACAAGAGAATTACATATGGAATTTTATAGCAGTATTATTAATAACAGTCAAAAAATGGAAGCAACCTAAATATCTATAAATGGAAAAAACATATACAAAATATAGAATCCATACAATTGAATATTATTCAGTTATAGAAAGGAATAAAGCATGGATACAAGCTACATCATGGATAAATTTAAAAGCCATTATTATGGGTAAAAGCAGATAGTCACACACACACACACACACACACACAAAAAAAAAAAAAAAAAACTACATAAGTAACCTACAGAGAAAGAAAGTTGACTGTGGTTTCTCAAGGCCCAGAGTGGGGGTGGGGATTAAAGGATTGTTAGTTAAGGAGTATGGGGTTTCTTTCTTTTCTTCCTTTTTTTTTTTCCTGTGGTGCTGGGGATTGAACCCAGGGCTTTGTGCTATATCCTTGTGTCCTGGGGTTTCTTTTTGATGTGATGAAAATGTTTTAAGATTGATTGTCTGATGTAGTTGCATATAACTGTGAATACCAAAAAAACCCCATTCAAATGTACATTTAAATGATGAAATTGAATAGTATATAAATTGTGTTTTGATAAAACTGTTAAAAATGGAATGTAATGTGTCTATATACTTTATGATAAATAAGTTATATTTTAAAATAAAAAATAGCATTACACATTACTGACAAGAATGAAGCAACTAGAATTCCCATCCATTTTGGTAGAAAATAAAAAATATTACAGGCACTTTGGGAGTTTGAAAATCTCTTATAAAGTTAAATACTTACTTATCATATGTCTAAACAATCTCATTTTAAAGTATTTGTCCAATAGAAATGAAAACATACGTTTCTACAAAGCCTGTAAAGAAATATTCATAGTTGCTTTATTTATAATGTGAAAATAAGGAAATAACACAAATTTCCATTGTTTTAATCAGCTTTTTTTGTCTCTGTCATCAAAAGACCTAACAAGAAAAGCATAGAGGAGGAAAAGTTCATAGTTTCAGAGGTTCAGTCCATGTTCAGCAGACTCCATAAATCTGGGCCCAAGATGAGGCAGAACATCTTGGAAGAAGGGCATGGAGGAGGAAAGCAGCTCAGGACACGGCAACCAGGAAACAGGGAGGGAGTTCTGTTCACCAGGGACAAAATATAAATTCTGAAGGCACACCGGCATTGACCTACTTCTCTTAACCACATCCTACCTGCCTATAGTTACTGTCAAGTTAATCACTATCAGTAGACTAATCCACTGATAGGTTGCACCCCTCATAATCTAATCTTCCACAATGCATTGTCTCAAACCTGAGCTTTTTTGGGGAAACCACATATCCAAACCATAGCAACCATCAACTTGCAAATGGATAAACCAATTCTTGTACAGCTATCAAATGAATACCATTTTGCAAGTTTCTTTGCAACAAGAAAATAGAGTCTTGAAACTATTATACTAAATGAAAAAACTAGGCTTAAAAAGGTAACATATTGGATGGTTCCATTTATAATTATTCTGGAAAAGGCAAAGCTATCAGGAAAGGATACATTCAATAGTTGCCAGAGGATGGGAATGGAACAAAGTGGTTGAATCTAAATTACAACAAGGAACTTTTGGATGTGATGAAAAAGCTCAATGTTTATATTTTGGTGGTGATTACACAGATATATGCATTTATTAAAAATTATAGATTTGTTCTACTCAAAAGATGAATTTTTAATATATGTATAAACTATTCTTCATTAAGCCTATCTTTTATAAAAATTCATACTAGAACTATTTTTATTAAGTTGTATGAGCAAATCCATTAAAGCAATTTATAATGTATAATTTTGATAAGAGGCTGAAAATCTATGTTTATAAAAGTATTTAAAGGGAGAAATTTCTCAAAATCATAAAAATATTTTATAATAAAAACAAAATAATTGTTAATATTAAACTCAACAAAACCTATATGGAAGAAACTACAAAATTTGGAATCATATAAAATAAGACAAGAATTAATAGAAAGACACCTTTTTCTTAAAAGAAATGACACTACATTGTATAGCTGAACCATTTTTTAAATTAGCATAATAATGTAAAGAAAACAGACCATTTTTTTTCTTTAGCTTTTCAATATCCAAACATTTCAGTGGATGTGTTAGTCAGCTTTTCATCACTGTGACCAAAATATCTGACAATAACACGTTAAAAGAAGAAATATTTATTTTGACTCATGATTTCAGAGATTTTAGTCCATGATTTGACAGTCCTAAGCAAATTATTATTGCATGTTCTTTAAATTGGGAAAGTTAAAAATACTAATAGTACTGTATTTCCTTTGTAATAGGCATGTTCTTATATTGATGGCAAGAATGCAAATTCGTTTATACTTTCAAAAGAAAATTTGGCAATGCGGATGAGTTAACTTTAAAAATACGTATTTCCCTTGTTCTCATTATTCCATTAATAAGATTTTATTCTAAGAGTCACAAATAAGTATATCCTCATTTTAATATTATTTGTGACACAAAATATATTGTAATGATTAAAAATTATTCTCTTCACTAATATTTGATGGCAATGGAAAAACTCAAGTTATATTAAATGAGAAAATTAAGTTACAAAGTATATGTGCAATTGATGCTAAATGTATTTTGTTATTTTCAGCTATCAAGCTATCATCTTTCTGCTCACTAACAGAATATATACCTTAAATTTAACTGTGGTGACATCTGTGTGGCAAATTAAGGATGATGAATATTGTAGGAAGAGTAAATCCAGTGTGGTTAGAAGTCAATAAAGTATAAACAAAAGAATTACAAAGCATTCAGAAGAGCATAGGTGAGGAGGGAAATAGGTGGTAGGTATTGTCATAGCATTTTATTAACTCTTATTAACTCCCTAGTAGCTCCTAGCATTCTAAGAACAGGTAAGAAGTTGATCGCTCAAGTTTGTGAGTGATCTGATGGTAATGGTGAAAGGTCAAAAGTCTACCTAATTCTAGGGACCATGCAAGGATATCAGTTAAAAGGTTTAGTTGTTTCTAAACTACAAACTTTGTTTCTACAGGCTAGGTAAGAAAGCCAATGAGGTAAAAACATCTATTTTGGTAAATGTGGAAAATACTGTGAAATTGAAAACTATTCGTGGCAGGCATGGTCGCGAATGCCTGTAATCCCAGCAACTTGAGAGGCTGAGGCAAGAGGA
This sequence comes from Marmota monax, assembly GCF_021218885.2. NCBI lineage: Eukaryota > Metazoa > Chordata > Mammalia > Rodentia > Sciuridae > Marmota > Marmota monax. The sequence continues at coordinate 11,566,981 of NW_026694552.1, read as the reverse complement.
TTGTAAATTCAAGGCCAGCTTCAGCAACTTAATGATACCTTCAACAATTTAGTGATACTTTGACTTAAAATTTAAAAAAATAACAATAAAAATGGCTGTGGATGTAGCTCATTGATAAAGCACCACCTCTGTATTCAATTTGCAGTACAATAAAACACAACTACTCATATATATGGGAAATACTGTGAGATATCAATCATGCCAAGGTGAGATTAAGGGTCACATATCATGGTGAAGGTATAAGTAGGAGTTAGACTCGGGGGATGAAATGAGTAATACAATGTAATAGTAATATAATCCTAGAGGTAAAAGAGCTTTTTTTTTTATTTAACTTTTTAAAATTTTCATTATGAAAGAGTTTTAGGCTTTTAAAAATGTTGCAAAAATTATAAACACCACTCTTGTGTAACACTTATCTGTATTCTAAAAATGTTAGCATCCTATATAATTAATCAGTTAAATTAACCAAGTCACAAAATTCACATTGATACAATTCTATTATCTAATCTAAAGATCTTATTCAAATATTACCAATTTCCTTCTTTCTTGTTCAGGATCCATTCAAGATCAAGGGATACATCAATTACCACATCTTTAGAGGGGATGAATTTTAATGATGACAATGTACAAGTGCCAGTAGGTGACTAAAATAGACAGGAAATGAAATCACACTGGGGAGGCTGACAGAAGTCCCAGAATATCATTCATTTGTTCATATACTCAACAAGTTCTTTTTGAGTCTCTAAATATGTGTTGGGCTTTTAGTTATATGCTACATGTTGGCAATAGTGGAATAAATATGTTATAGTCTCTACCCTCAAAGAGCTCAAATTATACTCAGATATCAGTGTCTTAATGATTCTTACCAAAAGAAAAGTTCAAAGAGTTTAACAGTTTTATAACTTACCTTGAAATACCTCTAATTAATATCAACCAAGCCAAGGTCTGTCTTGCTATGTTGTGTGTTTTATACTTTCCTTTGCATATTGTTGGAATTTAATAAAAGTAATGATAATGATCAACATCACAGTCTAAAGATCCAGAGGACACATTTACCACCACCCCCAAATATAAAGAGAGAAGAAATAGGAGTCAATTTTATTCTTCCTATGAGATTTTACATAGAGAAAATTTAATGTTGTGTATCACCATGGGTTGTCATGCTAATAGTGAAACTACAGTTGCATTTCCACATAAATCTCTGCATTCCATGTTAAATGATACATAATAGAATGCTGAAGTGCTTCTGTCTTGAAAGGAAGTGAATTACTAATAGTGCTCCGTGGGTCCTCATTGCCTATAAGATAAAAGCAATTGCTTAGTTTAGCGTTCAAACTTTCTTATAACCTAATTCTGACTTTTCTCAACATTCTCCAATTTTTATCCTGCATGAAAGCCTTTCTCTATTTCAACCAAATACTAATTCACAGCATATCCTGTGCTCTCTCTCTCCCATTGGTACTGCTCATGTAAAATGCAAAAACTTCTTCCTCCGTAATTATTAAGTCACCATCCTCATATAGTAATTTCACAATATATGTTTCCTGATTAAGTCCCTTGAATATAAAGGAAATAAAACCTTGAGATCATCATTCTAAGAACATTGGTTTTACCCTATCAGCAATTAGAATGTGTTACACACAATGCAAGTAATGAAGACCCTGCGGAATCTTTTCAGGTATTCATATTTGTAAGCTATCCTGGTTGTTTTTGCACAACAAGCACTTTCGTACAGAAACTATAAAAGTAAATGGGTCATAAATGTCTCTTGCAATCTATACTGCATAGTGTTCCCAGGGGTTCATTCTCCTGAGTACTATATGTTATAAAATTATAATACAAATGAGTACAAATAGCACTTCTGGAATATAAAAGGTTGATAACAAATCTAAAAAAGTGCAATCACTCAGGCACCTTCATAGAAATATCAAAAATAATGATTGCTGCAGTAAACATTAGTCCTTCCAAGATCAGAGAAAAAAAATAGACTCAATTATATAGAAAAAATAAAGTATTATTAGATTAAAAAATAACTACTCAAGCAGGTGCCATAGCCTTCTTTAATCTTTCTTTTACATTTTTTTTTCCTATTGTGTGTGTCTGTGTGTGTGCACGCACACACGCTGGGGATGGAACCAGGGCTTGCACATGATAGGCAACTGCTATGCCGCCAAGCTACAACCCCAATCCCACATATCTTTCTTTAAAAAACTAATCAGCAAGTTGTGATCCCAGCCCACTCTCAAGAATCAGCCCATGCCTGTTTTGGAGCCACTTTGAATGAATTGGAGTGGAGCCTTACTCTACTACTGTATTACCAGTCTACTTACCAATTCACAGATAATAATGAACTTTTCATTATCAGCATAACATCATCCCAGAAGGTAGCAGCATGTTGATAGGAAATACTTGAATACCTGTCCACTCTGACCCAGCCATAATACACATGAACATGCTCTTTTTCTACACTGGCTACCTCTATTCCTATTTCCAAAAAATTTGGCTATATTGTATGGTGAAAAATCATAATATATAAAATTCATCAGTATGTATATGCGTATTGGAGTTCTCAACTGTTATAGTTCAGGCAGACAGATAGGGTACTACAACCAAACCCCAAACCCATAAAATGATATTTCTTGGTAATATTGTCTATCATTTTTCTTCCTGACAGTCATCACAAAAAAGGCCATTTTATGCCTTCTCTGTGAATGGCAAATATGTGAATGAAAATTAGCAGTGGAACCTTGATGTTTAAAAACAATGAGAATTGCTATTGAATCATGCATCACTGTCTTTAAAATCTGCATCCAATTTTTGTGATCCAACTTATTCAAAGACTTACTGCAAGGAGAGAAAAGCAGAAGGGACAAAGTAGTTGAGAGCACTCAATCACTGTGATATGGATATTTTTGTTAGTTGTTCCTCTGGATTATCTGACAAGTACATTCCCAATGTGACATTTCCAGAAACTACTAGAGCCATAACTTTTCCACATCATCCATGTTAAATGAGAAAAGCAGTGAAATTGATAAGCAAATAAGTCTTTTCTTCCTTAATTTTTAATTTTATTTAATTAACTTAAATTTAAATCCCACATAAATTGCTTCATATCATACATTTAGATATCTAATCTCTCAAAAATGCATTTTTACTATATTATACTGAAGCAATCAAAATTAATTTTTCTATGTGATGATCCAATTGATTCAACACTGTTTATTGAAAAGTCATCATTTTACTTCTCTGCTACAATGGTGCCTACATAAATCCAGTAACTACATGTGTGGCTCCAGTGTCAGAATTGTCTATTCTTCAAACAAGTCTTTGATAGTAAAAATACTTTTCCTTTTTTACCTCAACTTGGATATTACTAAATATGCTCCTTACTAGAATTTTACAGTCCTTAACTCAACCTCATTCAAATTTATGTGGAGGTTCTCTATTCCATACAAAAGATAAGTTGTTTTTTAAAATATTTATTTAGTTATAGATGAACACACAGTATCTTTACTTATTTTTAATGTGGTGCCTCACACATGCGAGGCAAGCACTTTACCACTGAACTACAGCCACAGCCCTAAGATAAGTTATTAGTAAAACTAAGAGGTAGATAAAGGTAATTAGTGGTGGCCTCCTTTTTCTCTCCCTTCCCATTTCATGTGCATCTTCTCTCTCAAACACCAACTCTTTCACTTACCCAAAATTTATCCCAAATCCAATTCTGACTCTTTCTTCCTACCAACCACAAAGAAGATGTTCACTCTAAATGCCATATTCACAGTGTCTGGATTACTCTCAGAGAATCAGAAAATCAACATTTTTTAAGATCCAAAACAAAAGATCTAATTACTAAACCAATAGGCTGGTGAAAGAAACATTTCCAAAGAAATTCTGCCCCTAAAATCCTTTTATCTATTCTGACTATATCAAGTACTATGTAAAGAAAAAAAAAAAAACATTTTACCATGCTAGACACAAAAGTAGCCAATAAATTATTGTTGATTTGCTCTGCATTGCAATTACAATGCCAAGTACCTGAGAGTACATGTCACTTAGTGCTTTGTAACCTTGAATGTCCTAAGCACATAATCATCCTGCCGAACAAAATATTTGCAGTTTGCTTTTCCTCCACTGTGAACAGATAGCAATGTGTGCTGCATTTGCAGGATAATATTTGGAGACTGCAGTCCAGCCTGTGGTCAGTGGAAACGTCAACCTTGAACTTAATGAATCCCAAGCAGAGCATTAGCTCACTGAAATGGAAAAAAGGACAGAGTACAATTTTAAGGCTTCATTTGAATTTCAAAAAAAGGGAAGAAAATTACCATCTCTATATAGGCTTTTTACCATGAAACAGCCAATGGAGAATTGCCAGCTCCAGGTTTCACCAATGACAAATCCTGATCTTGGAACTATGTTATCTTCATGAGAAATGCAGTGGAAAGTTTGATGGACTTTTCCTGATGGTTCATGATTCTAATTAATGTTGCCATGAAAACAATCCCTATAACAAGGACTCTTTATACCATATATCTCTTTACTGTTGTCAGGGCCAGAGAAAAACAAAATAAAAAACTACTTTTCTTTGGAATACAGAAACCCATAGGTGATGAAGGACTCCTGTGAAACAATGCAAGAAAATTTAAAGGTGAAATGATTGGGTTATGGGTGTTTTAACCTAACCAGTGCATTCATTCCCAGATAGGGATTAACTGGGTGGTAACTATAGGCAAGTAGGGTGTGGCTAGAGGAAGAGGGTCATTGGGGGCATGTCTTTGGGGTATATATTTTGTCCTTGTTGAGAGGAGCTCTCCCTCTCTCTCTGTTTACTGGTGCAATGCCTTTAGCCACTTCCTCCACCACACTTTTCTGCCATGACATTTAGCCACACCCTTGGGAAGAGAGTTATAGAGTTGTTTGTCTATGGACTGAGACCTCTAGAACTGTGAGTCCCCAAATAAACTTTTCTTCCTAAAATTTTTCTTGTGGTATATATACACAACGGACTTTCACTCAGCAATAAAGAATGAAATTTTGGTATTTGCTAGTCAAAGGATGGAACTGGAGAACATTACGCTAATGAAATAAACCAGACTCAGAAGTCTGTTATGCTTGAATTCGGGACCCCCAAAGACCACCAGAGACCCAAGATCGATGCAAGCAGCAAAGAGGTGTTTATTGGGAGCTAGCTCGGTCCTCCGCATGCACACCCAGCAACTGGTGATGCTGAGAGGCCCCGAGCCCAGGGTTTGCAGCATTTTTGTACATTTTTGGAGAGGGCAGGGACTTCACATACATCATAGCATCCCTTAGCAAATCATCACACACCGCAGGGAAATCAAATAACAACTCTAAAACATGATTAGCACATTCACTGGCAGGAACAAGTTGGGTAGGGGTGATTGGTCAGTGCAAAAGGGGTATTCGTTTGAACTGATTGGTTTAAGCCAAGAGCGGTGTACGTGCTGAACTACATGGTTTCCCAATATGTTATCAACCACCATAAACTACTGGGAGGGTCATCTGGCATCCCAGGTATTTCCCTGTCTCATGCTGATTGGTGGCTGCTAGGGGGCTGCTATGGATCCCCACCTAGCCTGACTGAGTCAGGGACACCTGGCGCAGCAGATCTCTCCTGTTATTTGTAGATAAACCACTTAGCAGGGTGGGAATGTGCCTAGGAGTGCTCTGTGGGATTTTCCAAGGACAAAGGTCATGTCCCTTTCTTGGACAGGCTTTGCTCTGACATAGAGGCTGGTTTTTCAGTCAAGGGTAGAAATCTCTCATATGTGGAAGACAGAAAAATTTTATAAAGCAATAAAAAATGCAATCTCATGAAAATAGAAGGGAGATCAATAAAGTCCAATTAGGGAATCTACAAGGAGGGAAGAGAAGAAGGCATGAAACATACTGGAGAATGAAATCTACCAAGTTTTGCTATGTCCATGTATTAATATATTACAATAGATCTCTCTTTGGGAATGAGATTGATAAACCATGTCATGTGCATATATGAATATGGCATAATGAATACCCATATTATTTAAAATAATAATACATCAATAAAATGTATTTAATCTGAAAAAACATTTCTTGTCAGGTCTTTTGGTCACAGCAACAAAAAATTGACTAAAACAGAGAGCAAGGTCAATGTAGCTAAAAGTCAACTGATACTACACCTCTAAGATATGCTTAGCTTTCTCAATATGTAAAGGCCTGCTTTCATACCAATTAATGAGTTTGCAAAATAATGTCAGTTTGGACAGGCAGGTATACAACAGTCCTCGTGGTGATAAAAAAAAAAAAACCAGTAATAAGACACAGAAATTTTTGCCTGAATAGTATATTAATAAAGAAAATAATTATGTACTATCAAAACAAGACCACACTTTAGACAATTTGTTATTCAAGTTTAATATTTTACCATAGATGAGAGGGATTACCTCTGTCTTATTCAGGATGTCAATCATCACATGCACTATATCTCAATAAATGTGTCATCTTCTCATTCCCAGTTTTCCCTTAAGGATATAGGGGGAAATTACCCAAAGGGGCATCATGCAGGAATCATATTTGACATAACTAAGATTTTATTAATCATCAGTTGATATCCTATCTCAAGTCATTGTAGTACCAACAAGTGATTTCATTAGTTTGGGTGCTCTATTCTGCATTTCTTAAAGCACTTGCTTACTATACTCATCATCTTAATGTTTACCTAGACTTCAGCCCTGTGATGAGCTAGAGCAATGGATTGGAAACCTAAAAAAGAAAATGGAAACTGTGGCAAGTGGGCACCCCCTCTCTAATAGTAAAATAATAGACTTGTAGAGGAGAGGAGATAAGGTATTTTAGGTCAATCATGTACTATAGCAGGCGGGGTCTGAACTACCCAGAAGGGTTCATTTGCTTGACAATGAAAAAGCAGTTGAACTTCAATGTGCTACTTAGACATCTTGTCACACTCATTGAGTCTTTGGACTTCTGGAAAGGGATAGAACTGAGTTTAGATTCACACACAGAAGGGAGATGCTAGTGAGCTCTACTGCATTTCTTTCTAATTCTGACTTCTCAAATAGGCCATTTGTTGCCTGAGGAGGGTACAATGAAGACAGACTTTCTTTTCCTACCCTCCCTTTTCTCATTTCCTCTCCATTCAAGCAAGGAATATATTTTGATTTGCAGCACAATAAGCAGGTTGTTTAAATTGTGTCCTTTGGCTACACAGCAAAGAAAGGGTATAAGTGAAGGAGGTGGGATGCTAGGGGCAGGAGCAGCGGAAACCTATTTCATCCCAGAACAGTATTCTTTGTAGGGAAGGAAACAGGCAACAGGAATAGTTTCAGCAGAGCATTAGTCCAATTCAAATGTGACAACAGTGAGAAGTGAGTAGATGTGGTATAAAGAACTGCTCTCAGTCATTCTGAACTTTGCCAGCACCTATATCTTATTAGGAATTCATAGAACTCATTGAGGGAGATGTAGAAGGGCCTAGGCAGCCAGGGCAAGATGATGAGTGAGAAGGTCTGGGACAGGCCAGAACAAAGGAGCATTAAGAGGGTCTTCTAGTGAGGTCAATTTCCTGTTTGACAAAAGTGCTCATGGACACAAAATGAGGGACCCAATCAGACAGACACTTCTGGGATTGTGCTCCTAAATGGATGTTCCAATAGAAAAGATAAAACAGATGCATGGACACAGAGGGGAGACCAATCAATAATAGTGAGGAGTGCATGGACAGGGGAGGAGACAAGGAAAGGAGGAAATTCCAGAGACCATGCAAAGAGCAGACCAAAACTCTCCCACTGGATTCCCAGCTCTGCGGTCCCTTCTCTTTAGAGAAGTCTATTTCTGTCACTTTTACAGTAAAGAAGCAACCTGCTTCTTGTTTGCTATCTCTGTGTCCTGTTCTTCATTTCTTTGCAGAACACAGACAGGGAACCCAGTACCCATAGAAGGTAACATCAAGATGCATCCAATAGAGTCTCTTTTTCACAATTGCTGTATGCACTGCAGAAGAGGATAGATAAGAGAACTGAAACAAACAACAAAAAAAAAGCTTGTTAATGTGGCCTTTGTACTCTTTCACTTAGCTGTCAAGTTTGGAAAAGGCCTGGGAGAACATTGTGGAATCTCTCACTGTACTGCTTAGGAGGAAACTGGCTAGTTCTAGGAATATTCCTATTAAGGAAAGAGACACTAGAGCACCTTAATTGAACTCCTGCCAGTACTTGTGCCTGTAGATTCCACTCAAAGTATACCTATCCTACAGCATTGCAAATACATCTTCCCAGCTGACTCACCTCTTGACCGTCACCCTCCATAAGTAGAAAAATCACCAATGCTGGAAATTCTATGTGTCAGCATCAGAACATTGTAAGAGTCGTTTGGTGTTTATATGCCCCACAGAAAGAGTCCCACAATATTCTTTTGTGATCTGCCACTGTGTAAAAACCTAAATTCTATGAAAAGTCTCTAAACAAACTGTTTACTTAGTAGCATCAGGGTGAAACTAAATAAGGCCTCACTGAAGTAAGCTGATTTTACCTGGAGTGGCACAGGCTTTAAACAACTCCATGTTTTCTCATAAGCTGTTCCAATTTGAGTGGATAATAGGGCACAGATCTAGAAAGGCTTTGTTACCAAATACTGTGGGAGAAGATTGGATTTCTAACTTACATGTATCAGCCAATGGCAGCTGGACCCCAGCCTAGTAGCTCTCCTGAATACAAAATGTTAAGGATTCTGTAGTGTTTTAACTCATGTCAAAGTCTCAGCTTGGGTGAAAAGGCACACTAATGTTTAGTATTTGGTATCAAAGGGAAAAAAAAAAAAGAGTACAATTTTTGCCTGGTGTACATGGGTACAGGATATAACCAACACAATAATTTTGGGGAGGGAAAATGTGGACAATGACTATCATTAGTTCTTTAACAATGGAAACAAATAAATTTTGGGTATTTATAAAAGTAGCATTAGAATTAATTTGAACCAGTCAATCCTAGGTAAACTGGTAGATGGCCCTTTCTGCATCCTTTTTCTACCTCAGTGACATGCTCTCTCCTCTGGAACCACCTCAAATGTTTACTGCTGAACCATTCAATTTAGAATTTATCTCAGGGTAATGGAAAGTGCAGTGGACTGTGAAGCAGGAAATTCTGGTACAGATTCTGCTACCAACTAGCTGTGGGGAATTTGAGTAAGTACCTCCCCTGTTCTGGCTCTATTTCTTGCCAGGGAAAAATTAGAATTTTGGATTTGAAAAATCACTAATACCTAACTCTTCTACTACCCAAATCTTAGGATTTTAATATATTGCTCTCAATCGGCCTTATTCATGTCAAATAATCACAGGATTCAAAATGATCATCATAGTCTTGTCCACACACCTACTTGATGTTTGAAATACTATAATACAACACAGATGCCAAATGGCCATGAAGAAATACTTCAGTGCTCAGAAACTTGCAATCTATTCTTGTGGGTCTTTCCATCTGTTTATAGCTGAACCTATTACGAAGTTCTTAAAATATATCAAAATTAAGTATTTCTGTTCATTGAAAGACATTATGGATAAGAGTAATGAGCAGTGAACTGATTAGAAAAAATAATCAAAGTACCTAAAGCTGATAATGATTAATATCAAATATATAAAAAAACTACTAAAAATGATCAAGAAAATACAGAAATCATATGAGAAAACTGAATAAATTATTCTAATAGATAGTTTACTGGTGAGGAAACCCAAATAGTAACAAATAGTGGAAAAGATGATCTAGTTAATTAATAATCAGAAAAGTGGAACTTGAAATAGTGAATCCTTCTTTATATAACCATTACACTGACCAAAATTTGAGAAGTAAATTACCTGCCATGTATTGGCAAGGAATGCAGGGCTAGATCAGGCCTCTGTGTGATCCAAAGGCCAAATTAAGGCAAAATGTACATCCTGCAAGATAACAATTTTTTTTTTTTACTTTTTTGATGTTTGATTAAAAGAAGAGGAAGGAGGAAGGAGAAAAGGAGATAGAGGAAGAAGACAGATAGAGACTCTATATGACCTGCAAAGCATACATATTTATTATTTGGTGCTTTACAGAAAAAAGTACACTAATTCCTGGGATCTAGGATCCCTTATGTACTTTCTTGAAAGGAACCATTCTATAAAGCAAGATTAAGCTATTTAGTCCAATTACATGCACGTGTACTGTGTGACCCAGAATAAATAGTCTCACTGAAGTATAAAAGGAAACATGTCCAAGATATTTACTACAATAATTTTTATGGTGGCAGACAGTTGAAAGGGTATATGATACTCATCACTGGGATATTTGCTAGGTAAAATACCATAGAAATATATTATGGAGATTTTGTAGCATTTAGTAGTATGAAATAGATATATATCTAGCAAATTAGATAAAATTTAACAAACATGTCAGTTAAAAAGGCAATTAAATAGAATGAGATCTATCTCAAAATGCTGCTCATATAAACAAAAAACACAGAAGCATCAAATAACAAGACATGTTTTACAAGTATATTTAAACATTAAAAGATCAGCAATATGAGAGATGAGAAATAGAACCAGATAAAAACAAACAACAATGGTCTTTGCACGCAGCAATGACATCAGTGTACTATCAACAGAGGAGATGCCATCCTCCTGAACAGACATGCAATAAGGAAAAAAAAGTTTTTAAAAAACATGGTACATATACACAATGGAATACTACTCAGCTCTAAAGAGAAATAAAATTATGGCATTTGCTGGTCAATGGATGGAACTGGAGACTATCATGTAAAGTGAAATGAGCCAATCTCCAAAAAACAAAGGCTGAGTATTTTCTCTGATACGTGGATACTAACTCACAATAAGGAGGGCAGGTAGGAAGTAGAAGTACTTTGGATTAGACAAAGGGGGATGAAGAAAAGTGAGGGGGAATGGGAATAGGAAAGATAGTAGAATGAATGGCCATAACTTTTCTATGTGCACATCATGTGCAACCAGAAGAATGGTATTTATATTCCATATATGTATAATATGTCAAAATATATTCTATTATCATGTATAACTAATAAGAACTAGAAAAATAAATCCTTGAACCAAAAAAATTCTTAAAACAGGATGAATTATTTCTCTATGTAACTTCTATCCACTTTGGTCCCAGTTGCATGCTCTATCACTCAAAACAAGTATACAATCTTTCTTTTAAACATGCTTGTAACAGTTCTTACATCCTCAGGCCCTCATTTTTCTTTTTATTTGAATTTTTTTATCTTCAGTGTTTTTTTATTTATATATGACAGCAGAATGCATTACAATTTTTACTAAACATATAGAGCACAATTTTTCATATCTCTGATTGTATACAAAGTATATTCACACCAATTCATGTCTTCATGCATGTACTTTGGATAATAATGTCCATCACATTTCACCATCATTAATAACCCCATGGCCCCTCCCTTACCCTCCCATCCCTCTTCCCTATCTAGAGTTCCTCTATTCCTCCCATGTTCCCTCTCCGTACCCCACTATGAATCAGCCTCCTTATATCAAAGAAAACATTCAGCATTTGTTTTATTGGGGGATTGGCTAATTTCACTTAACATATATTTTCTCTAACTCCATCCATTTACTTGCAAATGCCATGACTTTATTCTCTTTTATTGCTGAGTAATATTCCATTGTGTATATATGCCACATTTTTTTTTATCCATTCATCTATTGAAGAGTATCTAGGTTGGTTCCACAGTTTAGCTATTGTGAATTGTGCTGCTATAAACATTGATGTGGCTGTGTCCCTGTAGTATGCTGGTTTTAAGACCTTTGGGTATAGACCAAGGAGAGGAATAGCTGGGTCAAATGGTGGTTCCATTCCCAATTTTCCAAGAAATCTCCATACTGCTTTCCATATTGGCTGTTTCTATATACACAGTTCTAGCTTCTAGATGACTTTCCATAGTGTGACAAACAGAAATGAACACATTATTCCAAGTATAGGCTGCCTTAGTCCATTTGGGTTGCTATAACAAAATATCTTGGACTTGGTGATTTATAAACAATAGAAATTTATTGCTCACAGTTCTGGAGACTGGGATATCCAAGATCAAGATGCCAGCAGCTTTGATGTCTGGTGAGGGTCTCTCTCAGATTCATGGATTGTACCATATTGTTTCCTCCACACATGATAGAAGAGATGAATGAACTCCCCCAGACATTGATTATAAAAGCACTGATCCCATTTATGAGGGAGGAACTCTAATGACCTAGTCACCTCCCCAAGGCCACACCTCTTTATGTCATCACTTTAGGGAGTAGGTTTCAACCCTATGAATTTGGGGCATGGGATAGCTTAATCATCATGGAATACAACGAAACTACTGATTTCATTCCAGATATAATATTCTCAAAGAAATTTAACCTGAAATTGGCGATAAAGACTGAAGGGTTATGCAAAATAATATTTCTACACGACAGTCCCCAGGAAAAAATGGAAAGACAGTGTGGCTTGGGAGGAGAGAAGGAAATTAGCCAAACATTAAAACTCTCCCAGTAAATCCTTTTCCAGGAAAAATGGGCCCTGAAGAAAGGAGGCAGAGACTGAAACACTGGGCCCTGGACTCTTACCCTTTCCCATTGCCAATAAGTCCTGGAAGAAGAAGAGCAAATAGTGAAGCTCTGGATAACAATGGGTCCCAGAGGAAGAAGATAAGGAGTGAACATAGAGTTCTGAGCTTTTCCCAGTAACAATGAGTTCCAGGCTTTTTAGAATTTCTTTCCTGACTATCTAGACTATCACATCTGCAGTTTCCAATGATTAAATCTCCCTCAATGTAAACTTTAAAACTCAAACCCCTTCTGTAACTGCCAGCCATTTTCATACCCAGAAAATTAGCCCTCCAGTGCCAGATTGATTGACTCCACTGCAGAATAAAGGAAAGTTTGCTGATACATTTGAGGTCTACTTCTATCCTGGCTATTTGTGTTTTCATAATGGTGCTAAAACCATGTTGGCTATTTTTGCTTATAGGAACCATGTATTCTAACACTAACCTATCTTGCATCAAATTTAATCTTGCACTAGACATATATTAAATGTACTATATGTTAAATATTTTATAAATGTTAAATATTTTATAAATGTTAAATATAATTGATTGCACACAAGCATGCAATGCTCCATTAGATAGAAATTAAAAATAATTTGCTTAACTCAGGCTCAGTTTCTTGTATTAGATAGTATATTCTCAACATGTAGCCAATAAACAAATCTATCATGCTCTCAAGTGATACATTTTAACAAACAGCAGAGAACTGAACTTTCCTATAGGTAGATAAATTCAAACACTAAGTAAAGAAACTTTACATTAAAGGAATCATATGTGCAGTGTTTATGAGATAAAATGAAGCAATTATTTTCCAATGGATTGGGGCTTTGACACAGTGTCAGTGAGTAACTTGTCTATATGAGTGGATATATGTAGTTAACTGACTTCTTTAGATTATAAAAATAGTTGTTCTACTAATGGCTCAATTATCTCTCATTTCTGACTTCTAACTCCAAATCCATCTAAAATTGTTGATTTGACTATGATGATAATCACAAAACTGAGCGTACATCTAGATTAACAAAACTTTTTAAAAAATCACTTTAATGATTTTTAATCTTTAATGTCAGTTAAGTATTTGAGCCAAAAATAATGTCTCTGCAGCTTACAGCTTTCTGAATATTTTCTTCTAATGCAGAATTAAATGAATTTGGGGGGGTAGGAAACTTGGATGAAAAAGAAGCAGGAAACTAAAAAAGAAGAAGAATACTCTCCATTAGATTTATTTAGAGGCATTATTTTTATTCTTATCAGTGTTTTCCATAGTAGAAAAATGTCTCACCTCTTCCCCAGTCCAAAGCACACTGGAAAATATCATAAGTTTTCACTGTCTCTTTCCAAAATTGAAAGTTAACTTATAAAAGAATTTGCAGCTAGAAAACCATCTCTTCAAAACATCCTTGGCAAAACATTACAGAAAGAGGAAATGGAAAATAACAATGAAAACCAACAGTGGGAGGTAGGACAGTAAAGGGGGGAAAAATAATCAAAGAGGAAAACAAACCATGTTTAGTAACATAAATAAACAAATATGGCTGGAAGAACAACCCATATCTCAATAATAACCCTAAATGTTAATGGCTTAAACTCACCAATCAAGAGACACAGGCTAGTAGAATGGATCATAAAACAAGACCCAACAATATGCTGCCTACAGGAGACGCATTTGATAGGAAAAGACATACATAGGCTGAAGGTGAAAGGTTGGGAAAAATCATATCACACATATGGGCTTCGGAAACAAGCAGGAGTGTCCATACTCATATCAAATAAAATAGATTTCAAGCCAAAGTTAATCAAAAGGGATAAAGAGGGACACTACATACTGATTAAAGGAACCATACACCAACAAGACATAACAATCATAAATATATATGCCCCAAACAATGGTGCAGCTATGTTCATCAAACAAACTCTTCTCAAGTTCAAGAGTCTAATAGACCACCATACAATAATCATGGGAGACTTCAACACACCTCTCTTGACACTGGACAGATCTTCCAAACAAAAGTTGAATAAGGAAACTATAGAACTCAATAACACAATTAATAACCTAGACTTAATTGACATATATAGAATATACCACCCAACATCAAGCAGTTACACTTTTTTCTCAGCAGCACATGGATCCTTCTCAAAAATAGATCATATATTATGTCACAGGGCAACTCTTAGACAATATAAAGGAGTAGAGATAATACCATGCATCCTATCTGATCATAATGGAATGGAACTGAAAATCAACGATAAAAGAAGGAAGGAAAAAGAATACATCACTTGGAGAATGAACAATAGGTTACTGAATGATCAATGGGTTATAGAAGACATCAAGGAGGAAATTTAAAAATTCTTAGAGATTAATGAAAACACAGACACAACATATCGGAATCTATGGGACACATTGAAAGCAGTTCTAAGAGGAAAATTCATTGCTTGGAGTTCATTCCTTAAAAAAAGAAAAAACCAACAAATAAATGATCTCATACTTCATCTCAAAATCCTAGAAAAAGAAGAGCAAAACAACAGCAAAAGAAGTAGAAGGCAAGAAATAATTAAAATCAGAGCTGAAATTAATGAAATAGAAACAAAAGAAACAATTGAAAAAATTGACAAAACTAAAAGTTGGTTCTTTGAAAAAATAAACAAAATCGACAGACCCTTAGCCATGCTAGCGAAGAGAAGAAGAGAGAGAACTCAAATTACTAGCATACGGGATGAAAAAGGCAATATCACAACAGACACTTCAGATATACAGAAGATAATCAAAAATTATTTTGAATCCTTATACTCCAATAAATTAGAAGATAGTGAAGGCATAGATAAATTTCTTAAGTCATATGATCTGCCCAGATTGAGTCAGGAGGATATAGACAACCTAAACAGACCAATATCAATTGAGGAAATAGAAGAAACCATCAAAAGACTACCAACTAAGAAAAGCCTAGGACCGGATGGGTATACAGCAGAGTTTTACAAAACCTTTAAAGAGGAACTAATACCAATACTTTTCAAGCTACTTCAGGAAATAGAAAAAGAGGGAGAACTTCCAAATTCATTCTACGAGGCCAACATCACCCTGATACCTAAACCAGAAAAAGACACTTCAAAGAAAGAAAACTACAGACCAATATCTCTAATGAACCTAGATGCAAAAATCCTCAATAAAATAATGGCGAATCGGATACAAAAACATATCAAAAAAATTGTGCACCATGATCAAGTAGGATTCATCCCTGGGATGCAAGGCTGGTTCAATATATGGAAATCAATACATGTTATTCACCACATCAATAGACTTAAAAATAAGAACCATATGATCATCTCGATAGATGCGGAAAAAGCATTCGACAAAGTACAGCATCCCTTTATGTTCAAAACTCTAGAAAAACTAGGGATAACAGGAACATACCTCAATATTGTAAAAGCAATCTATGCTAAGCCTCAGGCTAGCATCATTCTGAATGGAGAAAAACTGAAGGCATTCCCTCTAAAATCTGGAACAAGACAGGGATGCCCTCTCTCACCACTTCTGTTCAACATAGTTCTTGAAACACTGGCCAGAGCAATTAGACAGACGAAAGAAATTAAAGGCATCAAAATAGGAAAAGAAGAACTTAAATCATCACTATTTGCAGATGACATGATTCTATACCTAGCAGACCCAAAAGGCTCTACAAAGAAACTATTAGAGCTAATAAATGAATTCAGCAAAGTGGCAGGATATAAAATCAACACGCATAAATCAAAGGCATTCCTGTATATCAGAGACAAATCCTCTGAAATGGAAATGAGGACAACCACTCCATTCACAATATCTTCAAAAAAAATAAAATACTTGGGAATCAATCTAACAAAAGAGGTGAAAGACTTATACAATGAAAACTACAGAACCCTAAAGAGAGAAATAGAAGAAGATCTTAGAAGATGGAAAAATATACCCTGTTCATGGATAGGCAGAACTAACATCATCAAAATGGCGATATTACCAAAAGTTCTCTATAGGTTTAATGCAATGCCAATCAAAATCCCAACAGCATTTCTTGTAGAAATAGAGAAAGCAATCATGAAATTCATATGGAAAAATAAAAGACCCAGAATAGCAAAAACAATGCTAAGCAGGAAGTGTGAATCAGGCGGTATAGCGATACCAGACTTCAAACTATACTACAGAGCAATAGTAACAAAAACAGCATGGTACTGGTACCAAAACAGGCGGGTGGACCAATGGTACAGAATAGAGGACACAGAAACCAATCCACAAAACTACAATACCTTATATTTGATAAAGGGGCTAAAAGCATGCAATGGAGGAAGGATAGCATCTTCAACAAACGGTGCTGGGAAAACTGGAAATCCATATGCAACAAAATGAAACTGAATCCCTTTCTCTCGCCATGCACAAAAGTGAATTCAAAATGGATCAAGGAGCTTGATATCAAATCAGAGACATGCCTTCTGATAGAAGAAAAAGTTGGCTACGATCTACATACTGTGGGGTTGGGCTCCAAATTCCTCAATAGGACACCCATAGCACAAAAGTTAATAACTAGAATCAACAAATGGGACTTACTCAAACTAAAAAGTTTTTTCTCAGCTAAAGAAACAATAAGAGAGGTAAATAGAGAGCCTACATCCTGGGAACAAATCTTTGCTCCTCACACTTCAGATAGAGCCCTAATATCCAGAGTATACAAAGAACTCAAAAAATTAGACAATAAGAGAACAAACAACCCAATCAACAAATGGGCCAAGGACCTGAACAGACACTTCTCAGAGGAGGACATACAATCAATCAACAAGTACATGAAAAAATGCTCACCATCTCTAGCAGTCAGAGAAATGCAAATCAAAACCACCCTAAGATACCATCTCACTCCAGTTAGATTGGCAGCCATTATGAAGTCAAACAACAACACGTGCTGGCGAGGATGTGGGGAAAAGGGTACACTTGACATTGCTGGTGGGACTGCAAATTGGTGCAGCCAATTTGGAAAGCAGTATGGAGATTTCTTGGAAAGCTGGGAATGGAGCCACCATTTGACCCAGCTACTCCCCTTCTCGGTCTATTCCCTAAAGACCTAAAAAGAGCATGCTACAGGGACACTGCTACATCGATGTTCATAGCAGCACAATTCACAATAGCAAGACTGTGGAACCAACCTTGATGCCCTTCAATAGATGAATGGATAAAAAAAATGTGGCATTTATACACAATGGAGTATTACTCTGCATTAAAAAATGACAAAATCATAGAATTTACAGGGAAATGGATGGCATTAGAGCAGATTATGCTAAGTGAAGCTAGCCAATCCCTAAAAAACAAATGCCAAATGTCTTCTTTGATATAAGGAGAGTAACTAAGAACAGAGTAGGGTCGAAGAGCATGAGAAGAAGATTAACATTAAACAGGGATGAGAGGTGGGAGGGAAAGGGAGAGAGAAGGGAAATTGCATGGAAATGGAAGGAGACCCTCAGAGTTATACAAAAGTACATACAAGAGGAAGTGAGGGGAAAGGGAAAAATAATACAAGAGGGACAAATGAATGTCAGTAGAGGGGGCAGAGAGAGGAGGGGAGGGGAGGGGAGGGGAGGGGAGGGGGGATAGTAGAGGATAGGAAAGGCAGCAGAACACAACAGACACTAGTATGGCAATATGTAAATCAATGGATGTGTAACTGATGTGATTCTGCAATCTGTATATGGGGTAAAAATGGGAGCTCATAACCCACTTGAATCAAAGTGTGAAATATGATATATCAAGAACTATGTAATGTTTTGAACAGCCAACAATAAAAAATTAAAAAAAAAAAGAAAGTTAACTTATGAGACCCAGCATACATTTTTCAGTCTCTGAGGGTGAATGTACTATGACTTCCTGCTATATATCAGCTTGGAAACTTTCCATCCCAGAGACTAAGCATGCTTGAATAAAGCTCATTTGCATATCTGCAAGTCAACAGGGCCACAAAGAGCTTCCACAATGAATGGAAAAATACAAAGTATAACAGAAACAGATGTGACTCTCCAAACTTTAAGAAGTCCCATGAGCATCTGGAGATAATACATCTTGCTGCGTCTTCATTGCCAGTAGGTTTATCACAACTTGCACAGTTTGATTTTTAAGCAGGCTGAACTGTAAAAGTATTATTGTAATTAGCCCGCTAAAGTGTGTTAGGCAAATTAGAGAAGAATAATTCATTTTCTGAAGACTCAGGAAGTCAGGTAAGGGACTTTAATTTTTCTCAGAACCTCTTTGGGCATAGATAAGAGTCAAGAAACTGTACTGAATTGAGGTTTATATCTGAATGCAAAATATGGTTAAAGTTCTTTGAAACAATTTTTATTGCTTTTATATATAATATTTTAAGAGGGAGGAAATAGTTAAGTTGGGTAAGTTTGCCTGGTTTTGTCTCAATGATAAAACTGGCTATTTACAACACTGTGATAAGCTAGTTTAAGCAATTACAATAGCAGTTTGATTTGAATACCCATAAGCATGGTCTTAGGCATGACAGAATCCTTACTAGGAAAAGACCCATTGGGGAAATCAACTTTTTTCTTTCCAGAAATGCTCATCAAAATTATAGGTCTTGTTTTAGTATTTATGACTTTATAGAACACCCTGAAGAATAACTTTCGCTACAACAGTTGGTTGCCTACTAAACATCCACTTCTCCCTCTTTTTTTCTTGCAAAGAAACATTTATTGCATGTATCCACTCCTGTCCTACATGACTTGAGAACTCAGAATTCTTTTCTCAGACCCAGACATAAATCTTGATCAATCTTGGCCTCTTTTTGTGGCCCTATTTTCATTACCAGTGACTGGTTTAAGGGCAATCATATGAATTGTGGCCAATGAGGTGACTGAAGATCTTTTGGGTACTTCTGAGAAAGATTTCCTAATTCTGCAAAGATACTGATAAACTGGCCCCCTTACTGCCTCTGGATATTTTCATATATATACATTTTCATATACAATTTCTGGATATTTTCCTGTGTTTTATATATTTTCATAGACAATTGCTTGTTAGTATAAGGGAAAACAGTATTAATATGAAGCTGATAATGAATTCAGTAAAGTTAAAAATGCAAAGATTTATGTACCTGATTGTTTAAACTTCATTCATTCCAGGCTTTTAAGGAAATAATATCATTTATAAAAACTCCCTACAATTGCTATGCCTTCTTCATCTAAGTTCTCAAGGACAATTAATAATGCTATCATCACTTGATCTATCTATATTTTAAAAATAAACTATGGTTAAACAGTGAGTTGAATGAATGTTTATCTCTATTTCCAACTGAAACTCATAAATAACAATAATAATAATATTCTCTCTTTCAACAATGGTGGGGATTGAACTCAGGGCTTCATGCATGCTAGCCATGTGCTCTGTCATTGGGCTATACCTGCAGTTCTTGACAATGATAATATAATAATAATGTTAATAGTAGTAGCAATGGCAGGTGACATTTATTGAACAGGTACTTTACATATACTATGATGTAAGTGCTTTCTTATTACACTCTTGCAACAAGAAAATAAATGAGAAAAGAAAAATAAAGAAGAGATACAGACTAATTAAATTGCCCATAATCTCTCAGCTGATAAAGATTTCAAACCTGAAAAGTTTAGTTCTAGAACTTGTGCCTGTAAATGCTATGAGGAATGAAAAGGCATAGACCCACAAAGACAAAGGAAATGCGAAAAGAGACAAAATGATATGAAATCTAAACATTTCGAAAGACAAAAACTGGTTAGAAGAGTAGTGACTGAACAAAGGTAAGAAAACTAATAACTAAATGCCTGCAGAAGATGCTACCAAGAAGCAAATTCAGGCATGCCATAGAACTCGGAAAGAATCAGGAGTGTGAAATACCAAGTATTTCAGAAGGTGATGGGAAAGGATTTATAGGGGAAAAAAAGGAAAGTTATTTAAAACTGTATCAGGAGAAACTGGAATTCCAGAACTGCTTCTTCACCTTGTTAGGTAACAGGCATCTATTCTTTGAAGTAATTTTTAAAAAGGCCCAGATGCTGGACCAAGCACAGTGGCAGATGGAAGAAAGAAATGCTTTTCTAAGATATTAGGAGCTGAGCCTGGTGGCAATGGTACATGCCTGTAATCCCAGTGACTCAGGAGGCCGAGGCAAGAAGATTGCAAATTTCAGGCCAGCCTCAACAATTTAGTAAGACCCTGTCTCCAAATAAAAGGTAAAAAGGAATTGGGATGTGGCTCAGTGGTTAAGTATCCCTGGGTTCAACCCCTGGCATGTGCACATGCACACACACACACACACACCCCACTAAGATGAAGAGAAAGTTGAAATGAAATAATCAACCTTTTTCTGGCTCCAACATAAGCATAATAACAAAGAGCTTTCAAATAGTTTTTTAGTTTCACCCTTACATATAAGTTGAGAATTTTTTCTTTACTTGTAAATATGAATAGAGAGACAAGAATAAGAAACTTAATGAAAGTTTCTAGTGTGAAATACAGGCCAAAATGAATAAACAGAAAAATACAAAAAGAAACAGATAAAATATAAGAAATCATAATAAAGCTTTAAAAAATAAAACTCTAACACCTTAGAGAGATAAAAAGACATACCATTCATGAAAAAAGAACAGAGTGGTATATAAAACAGAATAAAAAGAAAAATGTGGCTGGGGCTGGGGCTCAGCGGTAGTGCACTTGCCTGGCACATGTGAGGCACTGGGTTTGATTCTCAGCACCACATATAAATAAATAAAATGAATGTCTATCAACAACTAAAAAAAATAAAACAACTGAAAAACTAGAAAAATATCCTTTTTTTCAGCTTTATTGAGGAACAATTGGTAAGTGCACTTATACACACTTATACACTTATACATATTTACAGTGCACATTTTTTTTTGGTACTGGGGATTGAACCTAGTGGCACTTAACTACTAAACCACATCCCCAACTCTTTTTATATTTTGTTTAAAGATAGTGTCTCACTTAGTTGCTTAGGGCCTCGCTAAGTTGCTGAGGCTGGCTTTGAACTCGTGATCCTCCTGCCTCAGCTTCTTGAACTGCTGGGATTACATATGTGAGACACAGTTCCCAGCCATCGTATTTTGATATATGAAAGCATTGTAATATGATTACCACAATCAAGCTAATTAACATATCCATACCTAAAATACTTATCTTTTTTGGTGCGGTGAGAACATTTAAGATACACTCTAATCAAATTTCAAGAATACAGTGCAGTATTATTAACTATTATCACTATGCTACTCAATTCAAGTCTAATGCAAATTCAGTAATATTCAAAATTTTTAAAATTCATTAAAAGAGATTAAAGATAAAGTTGAAGACAAATACAGAAGGTAGAACATCAAAGCAACAGAGTAATAATTACAATGATAATAGAAAATTTTATATAGCCCTTATTATGTATTGGTCATTATCATGAGAACTTATTTGTATTTCATAATTTTCTTTTCACAGCAGAAACCATACAGTAGACACTATTCAATTCTCACATGAGGAAACTGAGTCAAAAAGAGAACAAATGTCTTTTCCAAGTTCAAAATCAAGTAGAGATGGAGCTCATCATAGAACCCAGGGAGCCTAGCTCCAGAGAAAGGCTTGTATAATCACTACACTGTCCCCTTTGAGAAAACGAAAGAAAAGTAAAAGGAAAATGAGGTAAAAACCATAGGCTCAATCAATAAGTCTGACAAATTCTAGAGAGAAAGAATATAAAGTAGGGGAAAAATATAAAAGAACTACTTCAGGAATATTTCCCATAACTGAAGGCCATGGTTGCTGATTAAAAGGGCGTAACATGTGTCTCTTTCCTTCCAACGAAAATAATAAAAAGAGCCTCCAGACCAGCACACATTTTCACTAAATTTCTTTATACTGGAAAATAACTATAGGATACTAAAAACTCCTAGAAATATGTCACTTACAAGGGGGTAGAATTCAGAATTGCATTGGACCACTTGAGTATCACAATGGAAACTAAAAATTTGGAGCAATGTCATAGCAAGTGGAAAATGATTGCATATTTATAATCCTGTGCTCAGAAAAAAATCTATTTATCCAGTATTAATTTCAAATAAAGATTGTTTTCAAATATAGGTCTTAAAAAAATTTACCTCTTCTAGACC
Source organism: Marmota monax (assembly GCF_021218885.2). Lineage (NCBI taxonomy): Eukaryota > Metazoa > Chordata > Mammalia > Rodentia > Sciuridae > Marmota > Marmota monax. The sequence goes on along the minus strand of NW_026694552.1, from coordinate 11,544,214 downwards.
TATCTCAAGATATAACTAAGGACATGTTCCACGAAAATCACAGAATAACATGAGAAAGGGGAAACAACATGGAATATGGTTTTTAGACTAAAAGAACTAAAAAATATGAGTTTATAGATAGAAAAATTTCATCTTTTAAATAGTAATAGACATTTATTGATATAACCCCAAATCATGATATTATTGCCTTCAGAGGTATAGAGCTGTGAAGAGGGGAATTATTTTATTATCTTATTATTTATTATTTTATGAGGAGAACTTAGATTTCCAGGGTCCCTAAAGCCTCCCTGAAATTCATGAAGATTTTGATCCCCAGCCCATATCTTTCTTTTCATCTTAAAATCATGCTATAATTACAGGTGATTTTAACATTCATTTAAGATTGTGCTTCCAAAATCTTAGCAACATAGTTTGGTGCCCACCCTTCAATCCCAGTGACTTTCACTGATACTTGGCTTCAGATATTCATACCCGTGACCGTTCCCTGGACTTTATCTTCATTGGAAACTGTTCTGACTTGGAAAATGTTGACTTCATTATTCCACTTTCTCGCCACAACTACTCATTCTTCCAGCAATCCTATTCTTATAGCACTTACTCTTTGACTTTATTGATATCAAGAGCATCTTAGCTTCTCTACTTTATGCACATTTATTAACCTTCTTGGCCTCAGCTTGTTCCTTCTACAAACTAGATCATGTTGTCAATTGCATTCAATTAATTAATTTAACTTCTCTACTTCATGCAAATTTTTAACCTTCTTGGCCTCAGTCTCTTCCTTTTACAAACCAGATCAGGTTGTCAATTACATTAAACTAATTAATAAATCAGTATCTCATCAGATCTCTCAATTCTCTTGACTTCTTAATCTTCTGCACAAATCCTCCAATCCTGGACACATCTTAACATTTGCCTTCTATACATTTACACATGATTGGGGCATATTAGAGAAAATAATGCAACTGTGTGGTTTCAAATATCAGGCAGGTCTGCATATTCCTTATAATCTAACTTACTTATTTCTGATTAATGACCACCAAATCTCCAATTTCAATGTTCAGTATTAAACCTTCATTTTGCTTGAACTGTTAGAAACATTGAACCCTGCCTATCACTCCCTCCTTCTCAAAAGACTTTCTTCAGTATCTACTCTTGAGACACCTTTTTTTTCTTTTCTTTTTTTTTTTTTTTGGTACTTCAGATTTAACACAAGGGCACTTGACCACTAAGCCACATCCCCAACTCTATTTTGTACTTTATTTAGAGTCAGGGTCTCACTGAGTTGCTTAGTGCCTCACTGTTATTGAGGCTGGCTTTGAACTCACGATCCTCCTGCCTCAGCCTCCTGAGCTGCTGGGATTACAGGCATGAGCCACCACACCTACCGAGACACCCTCTTTTTTGATCATGCCTTCTCATTCTCCTTTATTGATATCTCTGCTCCTTCCTGATCTCTAAAGGCAAAGAGCTGACTCAGTTCTCTGCATACTTCCTTTTTTTTAATCCAAAAACACCAAGTAAGTGAATTCATCCAATCCCATAACTATAACTAACAGCCATATATTGATGACTTTCACATGCATATTTCCAGCATGACCTCCTTAAATGTCAAAATAAAAATGTCTTGACCTGAAATCAAGGTACACACACACAGATACACACACACACACACACACAAATTTCCAACTTAATATTTCTATTTCAAACTTAATTTCTACCTTTTGCTGACTGTTATTATCAAATGTTGCCTGTTTTCAATACATGTTGATTTCATTTTTCTAATTGCTCAAACCAAAATTTCTGAGAGTCACCCTTGACTGCCTTCTTTCTCTTTTATACTATGTTCTCTTGTTCAGCATATCCTTTTTTTCAAACATTTATTTTAATCATTTTTTATTTTATTTATTTTATGCAGTGCTAAGGATCAAACCCAGTATCACACATGCTAAGCAAGAGCTCTGCCACTGAGCTACAGCACCAGCCCCTTGTCATTCAGCATATCCTAATAACTCTTGCTTCAAATATATTCAAAATATAGTTACTTCTCATTACTTCTGCTGTTTTCACCCCATGAGCCATCATCATCTCTTAAGTACTTCAAGTCCAATCATATCACTCCTCTGCTCAAATCTAACCATTGATTTCATGTTTCACTGAAAGTAATTAGCAAAGCATAATGTAATTGGACATCTAGCTACTCTTTGTTCTTACTCACTCAATTTCAACCACACTAATTCCTTTCTGTTCTTTAAACATGACAGGGATATCCTCCTCTTAGCACTCTTGCTCTAACATATCCCTGGAATGGTTTCCTTCTCTCATCCCTCTACCCTCACGGCACCATCACCTCCATATTTCTACATGGCCTGCTTTCTCATCTCATTCCAAACTTTGATAACATGCCACTTATAGAAAGGTCTTCCAGGTTCACTTCTTATAAATTAGCACCCCATTCTTTCCTTCACCTTACATTGATTTTTCTTCATGAAGCTATTCACTGTCTGACAAATATTATTTTTATTTTTTCTGTGGTGCTGAGAATTGAACCCAGTGCCTCACACGTGCTAGGGAAGCACTCTGCCACTGAGCTACAGCCCCAGGCCTGACACAAATATTATTTTAAAATTTTTGCCCCTCCAGGCAAGAATGCAAGTCTCAGGACTTCATCTGTTTTGTTCATTGCTTTGTTCTCAGAGCCTTGAACAGTGCTACTAGCAGTTTTCCAAACATCTTCCATTATCAAAACCCTTTGTCAACTCCAATTCCTAATTTTACATATGTTCTATCCTCCTGTATTATATGAATTTTTCATCTCTTTGTGACTGCTTATACCATTGCAATATGATATATACTCTCATGATTCTACTTATCAACTGATCAATCTAAATTGTCCTGGTTTAATTGATATTTTACTGGACTTTTCAACAGCCTTTAACCCTGTTGACTCCTCCCTCCAATTTGGAATGCTTCCCTTGATATCCATAGCATCATAATCTTCTGTTTCTCCTTATGTCTTATTATGATTGTTCCTTCCAGTATTTTAGTATCTTCTTTTCTGTTCATCAATTAAATGTTGATTTCCTTCAGAATTTTGTTATAGGTGCACTTTGCCTTTTTCCCTTTCCTGTAGATAATTTTCAGGTTTTTAACCACCATCCATATTCTAATAACTTCTACAATCTGTCTAGAATTTAGTGCACTACTGGCTAATTACTGTTAACCAATTACTGTAAAATCTGATTTAAACCAGCCAGTCTTACATGTAACAATTAAGGATTTATGAATTTTGTCTCCAGTGATTGGCTTATGTCATCTCAGGATATATACCAATAAAGAAAAACAATGAAACAATCACCATTTTGTTCCTTTTCAGAAAAAAGTGCCCATGGGCTTAGAGATCTCTTTCTTGGGTAGTCCATTGAAATCTTGATTTTATCTATATTGCCTCTGAAGGTTTAATACTGTCCTAAGGCTGAGTTTGAGTCTAGATTTGAATATGTGACTCAGATAACAATAATGACCTTCATGAGGTTACCCCCCAAGAAATACATCCACACTTATTTTTAGGTATGAGTTTCACACAGAATCTATACTAAAGCCAGAAGATAGCATCCATACCAATATCTTACATCAAATGACAACTCACCATTTCCAAGCTATGTTGGTTAAAAGTTGTACTTACTGGCTAAGGTCTGAAGCTGAAGAAAAATTTTGCAAATATCACATTCTAGAAAGGGTATTGTTTGAAAAACTCTCAGATAAAATTGAATCATTAGTCTCAAAGAGCTGCAAAGATTTAAAGTTATAGGTAGAACAAAGAAACTGACAGACATCTTACCTTTACACTGAGGGTAATTAAAAGACATTTAAGTTATGCTTTGTAGTTGGGATATCTAGTTTTGGTCTTGATACCTTCTCTTTTATCTTTAAGTTCTATCTTGGTTGGTAATTTATACTTTTAAGGTTCTTAAGGCTGTATGTTTTTAACATAAGGGAGAACTAGTAGGTGGTACCCAAAGCTACATATCCCAAGGATTGGGCAATACTAGAAATATATGGCATATATTTCTCATGGTCATTCTTTGGTTCCTAGGAAAGTCATGATGCTTTTCTTCAATTTGCTTTATAATTAAAGCAATTATTTCAAACATATAAAATAAGAAGCAAGGGGAAGGAAATTTTAGAGTTTTTAAAATTAGCATTAGTTTACTAGTAAAGGACTATGAGAATAAGGCTCAATACTTAAGAGCCAGGATCTCAAGTTAAAAACACATGGATTCAAATTATGATAGCAACATCTGCTGGCTGCGCTACCTTATCAAATTAAATCAAATTCTCTGACTTTCAGTTTTCTCAACTGGTAAAGCAGAGTTAAAAATTACTTAGTCTGTTGTTGAAAATAATAAATGAAGCATAGGAAAGAAAGTACCCTGTCAGTGCTTAACACATACTAAGAGGACAACAAATATCAATTCCCATTGTCATTATTAGTATTCATAAAATTCTTAGTATAATTACTAGAAGTTACAGAAGGGGATCCTTGGCTTATACCCCTGAATCCTGAAAAGTCAGTGTAAACCTTCCTATGACAATTTTCAAAATTAACTAATTTATGTAATTCCAGTCTCTGCTTCTCCCTCTCTAGAAGGGAACTATCAAAAGTGATCATAAAGAATTTTTAGCTAGTAGGTGGTCCCATAACTAGGTTCTTGGAAGAGGTCATGAGGTAGACCCCAAGGTTTTTTTTATAAGAAATATTTTAGAAGTTTTTACTTTGGGAGTCTTTCTTTCATCATTGCTTCAACTCTAGTGTTTTCTTTGTTGTTTTCTACAGTGATTCATGCTGAGATAAAACATCAATGTATCTGTTCAGATGTTGGTTTACATGTTCCAATTTATTCTTCCTCAGTTTATTTATCATCTGCTAATGAATCATAACTCAATCCAAAAGGCCATTGCTGTCATACAGAGCATCTATCTCCCTGAAATGAAAAATTAAGCTAATAAATAACACCTATCTCCAACTTTGTACAAAAATCTTATAACACTGCCCTGTCAAAACATGAATCTTTTTATTTTTCAGGAAAGAGACAATGAGCTACAGCCAATTATAAGGGTATGTGTAGCAACACAAAAAATCAGAATTTTCCTTGAAAATTATGTAAAGTGTCTATGTCCCTTTTTCTTTCTTGTGTAACAAGATTTCTCACAGCCACCTTCCATCTTTGATAGTCTATGTCAACTCCTTTAGATAGCCCAAAGACAAGATTTTAAGGTCTTTTCTCCTCTCCTTTCCCTGTCATTCTACAATTGGATTCAGGAAAGAGGAAAGCAGATAGTTTCTAAGAATTATCTGGAAACAAAATGGAAATGTCATTGCAGAACATAGCAAGGATTATGATTAGGTATTGTGAAATTTAATAGCCATATCTGTGATTTTTCCAATATACTGCCAAGTACATAATAATAACTCAGTAAGTATATACTGAAGAATAATTACTTGGTATGATATTAGGGCTTCTTTTTATTCCTAATATTATACCAAAGAGTAAACCTTTTTTCTGACTATCTTGTTTAAAATGTATCCCTCTTTTTTCTGTCATAAACAGAAATATGCCACATTGGTCTGTGTGTGAGGAATCCCTTTTCAATAGATGTTCTCAAGAAATTTCAGGTGGTATTCTAATAATATTTAGGTGATTTTTCAAACAGAAATTGTTATATAACATAATTATATGATACCTTTTATAGTCCAGGTCATTAAAAGAATGGGAAGAAATCAACCCATTGAACAGGTGCCTTGCCAAATCCTTGACCTTCATTTCTATCCACATAAAACCAACCACAGGGTCCACTGTCAATTTTAATGCATTAATATCTGGTAAGATTGTCACAATCTCTTCTTTTAATCTCTGGCATTGTCAAAACAGTTATATCATAAACATAGTGTGTGTGTGTGTGTGTGTGTGTGTTTTACTTCAGCTATAAATAATGCAATTATGTGATGGCTATAATAGTTCCATGCAGACAAGTGAACAAATTTTGATATACCACAGTTTAGAAGACAGATTACTAAGTAGAATATTTTGCATAAAACATTGAGAAATAAAAAGGGATGGTAGCTTACAGCCTAGCATGAGTATCAGTTTTCAACAGAGGTAAGTATTAATAATTTTAATAAGAAGTTATAACTTATATTCCATAAAATAATTTCAAGAATTCAGTAATAAGAGAAAATTGTATTTCAACAACATGAATTGGAATGTTACTTAAGTGGCAGGAATCTGGGGAACATATACTATTCTACTCATTGTAGTACCATCTACGATATACATCCATAATTTTTCTTATATCTTATTGAATAATATATCTTAATTTTATTAAAACATTTGTCTTCATGGTCTTAGTTTTGAGCCTGTTCCTGGATACATGTACTTATAGTATACTATGGATCAACAACAACAAATGGTAGAAAAGGGAATCTGGCTAGGATTCCATCAGAAATATAAGGTTCAAAAATGTCATTAATGCTCTTTTAACTTAACTTCCACTGTTATCCATAAATGTTACTCATTTCTTCCTTTGGTGTTGCTATTTTTTGGTATGTAGCAGTGAGTGTATGATGGGGAATGGTTAAGAGTATTAACTTTAAGTGGGTAAGGTGGCGCACACCTATAATCCTAGAACCCAGGTGGTTGAGGCAAGAGGATAGAGAGTTCAAAACTAGTCTCAGCAACTTAGCAAGGCCCTAAGCAACTTAGTGAGACCCTGTTTCTCAATAAAAAATAAAAAAAGGTTAGAGATGTGGCTCAGTGGTTAAGCAACCCTGGGTTCAATCTCCAGTACCAAAAAAAAAAAAAGTATTAAGCCACATAGATTTGCATTTGACACCTGAATACCCCTTACCAGTTGGGGCCTTAAGCAAGTTACCTAACCCCTGCAAACTTGAGAAAAACAATGCTTATCCTACAGTGTTATTTGAAGAATAAATGAGTTGATATATGTATTGCCATCTGAATGTTTATGTTCCCCCAAAATTTATATCTTGAAATCCTAACAAATGAGGTAATAGTATTAGGAAGTACGGAATTTGGGAGATAATAGGTCATGAAGGTAAATTCTCATACATAGGATTAGTTCCCTTATAAAAGAGACCTCAGCAAGCTAGCTAGCCTCTTCCATCATATGTGGACGCTACGAGAAAGAACCATCTATGGACAAGGAAACAGGCCCTTGTCTAACAATGATTTTGCTAGCGCCTTGATTTTAGACTTCCAAGCCCCTGGAACTGTAAGAAATAAATTTTTGTTGTTTAAAAGCCACTCAGTTTATGGTATTTTGCAACAGCCTGAGTAGACAAAGACATTATGCCACTCTATACATTCCAATATGTAACACATAGTGAGCAGTCTATAAATGGTGGCTATTTGTGAGTATAGCCAACAAAACTTGGAAAGTCCTGAAATTAATAACATGTTAAATCTTTTGACATACACAACCCTTGATTATAGAAGGGCTCCACTCCCCTCTCTTCACCCCCACCACCATATATGTGACCATTCAGTGACCATAAGAATTATTTTTCACCACGTATAAAGGCCTATCAATGTGATTTAGAACTTCATCACTGCACTTCAGTATCTTATACCATAAAGTTTGGTTCAAGCCAAACATTATTTTTCTCAAAGGGAAAGATTCATTTTTTATTATGTGAAAGATGTCAGATATCACAGAGGTAAGCTATAAAAGAAATTGATCTTAGGAAATGAAATTTCTGTTGAGAGTCTGGATCTAGAAGACTGCAGCAAGGTCCCCAAACTGGTCTGATTCTCAGGGAATCATTATCATAGAGAGCAAATGCTGGTCTTCCATTTTATTTTGAAAAGACTAAGCATGCTGAAATTGTTGAGCAAATGACACCTATTGCCTTTCAACAGGAGCAGCAGTCTCAGGATCTCAAATCACTGCATGGTTCAGAGATATTGAGGTCACCAAGAAAGACTCAAGTCAGACACTGGATGAAACAATGCTTTACTCAAATAGAGAAGAGACACAGCAAGATCAACCACAAAAGAGTCATGATACCTCAATCCTTAGTATAATTAAATATTTTTGAAGCTTTCTAGACAATCACAGGTATGTAGTGTTTAGTTCATTATTATAAAATATGAAATACACAAAATGGAGATAATTGCATTTAGGACATTTACAGATACATTCTTGTTGGGAAAAGTAGTCACATGCACAATCTTTGGGCCCCTGCATGGTAGTTTATGGGCTAAAACATTTCCTTGTAAAGAATGGAAAGCCTGTACTAGAGGGCTGTGGTGGCACACATCTGTAATCCCAACAACTCAAGAGGCTGAGGCAAGAGGATAGCAAATTTGAGAACAGACTCAGCAATTTAGTGTGACCCTGTGTCAAAAAATACAAAGGCTGGGGATGTTGATCAATGGTACAGCACTCCTGGCCTCAATTCCCAGCACCAACCCCCCCCCAAACAAAAACAAACATTAAAAGATATTTATTAGTGACCTAGCAAAATATGGAGAATTTTCAGAGGGGCCTAAGAGGACACGGATGACAGCATGTGGAATTGAGGCTTTCCTCGTGCTATAGGACATGTACATTTTCCTATGCCATCCTGAGAAGGAAGTGAGGAAAGAATATCCCTTAAAAAAGCAAACATTCCACAATAGTCAGGTTTTGCATTAAATCGTCTGGATAGTTACCTAAAATACATTTTTCTATAAATTAGAAATGCTTGGATTACCTTCAACTGACAAGTCCATATTCCTCACTTCCATCAACAGGTAATGGGTGCTGGCAGGTGAGATGTACTTAGAACCAGAAAATTAACAAAAGACAATTTCAGTTGTTTTATAATCTAAGTCACTCTGGGTTAATTTTTCCATTTTTCCATAGGCATTCTAGGTCCTCTGTGATCTGGCTCTAACCATTTTTTTCTACCTTCAGGATGCCATTTTCCTCCATACCTTTTTGGCTCTAGCCAAATCAGTCTCTTTCACCATGAATTTTCAGTCTTCCAATAATTATATTCATGCTGTTCCCTCAACTTCAAATGCTCTCTCTGCTTCTTCTACCCATCAAAATATATCTCACTCTTTCAAGACCAATTTACTTATCACCTCTTCCACAAAGCCCTTGCAACTGTCCCACCCCTGGTCATTATTGGAAATAATTGCCATGTCTTCTACATCCAAATTACATTTTGTACCTCGCTTATTGAGATAATTCTATAAGCATATATTGATCCACAAAAGCGACTTCTCTTGACTTAGCTTACTTGGTAATACATTATTTAAGATTGAAGCTTTCAAAGGACCTTGGAGTTAACATTTTCAGTACAAGCAGTCACTACACAAAGCTGTGGCTTTAAAAAATGTGTGGACCTTTCTGTCTCATTATTAGAGGTATGTCACTAAATAAACTTGCTTTAACAAATGTATGAAGGCTTAAAGTCACTTACTCTTCTAAGTCAGAGATCATTTTAGTTACCCATTTCCTTTGTATTATTTTTAGGATTGTTATCAAATCCCCTAGATAATTTAATATGCTCTCCACAAAGATGAGAGATTACTTGCCTAGCATGTGTGGGGCCCTGAGTTCAAGTCCCAATACTACAAAAACAAGCAATTGAAGATGAAATAATGCACTCTACACTGTCATGCCAAGAAAGACCATATTGGAGCTTGTGGGAGATTAGGGAACATTCAGGCTACATTGTATTTTGGCTTAGATTTCCTTGCCCGGACAAAGTCAAAGAGCACCAAGGTAATTTAAATGAGCCAAACCCTTAAAAACTTGCATGATTCCCTCATTGCCACTAGAGGGCTCAGTGGAAGCATTGCGACTAGTAGCTTGGAAAGGTAAGGACAAGCAGTATTTCCAGAAAGGAGACCATGGTGAAGACTAGCTTCTTGTAGACTCAGCCAAAAGATATTGGATATTGGTATCTGTATGTGGAAGAAAGCCATCTCAGAAATGCCAAGCATCATTCTATGAAGGCATATTATGAGCATGACATATCAGGAGTTATTTTAGAGAATTACCTTTGTAACATTGAGAACAGCCAATGGACAAGACATCTGGAACTCCACATAGAGGGAAAATGCACTAGGGGACAATGACCAGAAGATAGAGCATTGGGCTAAAGAAAGTCTTTCTATCTGGAGGACACCAGACCTTTCTACCCCACATTAGTGAGTTCCCCTATGGGGGAAAGGAAGCGGTCATCCCTTATTTTTATTCCTAATGGAGGAGGATGTAAAATGATATGATGAGCCTTCTGTCACTAAATTCCCTTAAATTTTACAGCTTTGTAAAATTAACCAATTTCTTCTCTTGGTTTTGGAACCAATATAATTCTTTTTTTATTTTTTTTATTGGTTGTTCAAAACGTTACAAAGCTCTTGACATATCATATTTCATACATTAGATTCAAGTGGGTTATGAACTCCCATTTTTACCCCGTATACAGATTGCAGAATCACATCGGTTACACATCCACGTTTTTACATATTGCCATACTAGTGACTGTTGTATTCTGCTACCTTTCCTATCCTCTACTATCCCCCCTCCCCTCCCCTCCCATCTTCTCTCTCTACCCCATCTGCTGTAATTTAATTCTCTCCCTTGTTTTTTTTCCCTTTCCCCTCACAACCTCTTATATGTAATTTTGTACAACAATGAGGGTCTCCTTCCATTTCCATGCAATTTCCCTTCTCTCTCCCTTTCCCTCCCACCTCTCCTCTCTATTTAATGCTAATCTTTTCCTCATGCTCTTCCTCCCTGCTCTGTTCTTAGTTGCTCTCCTTATATCAAAGAAGACATTTGGCATTTGTTTTTTAGGGATTGGCTAGCTTCACTTAGCATAATCTGCTCTAATGCCATCCATTTCCCTGCAAATTCCATGATTTTGTCATTTTTTAGTGCTGCGTAATACTCCATTGTGTATAAATGCCACATTTTTTTTATCCATTCATCTATTGAAGGGCATCTGGGTTGGTTCCACAGTCTAGCAATTGTGAATTGTGCTGCTATTAACATCGATGTGGCAGTATCCCTATAGTACGCTCTTTTAAGGTCTTCAGGGAATAGTCTGAGAAGGGCAATAGCTGGGTCAAATGGTGGCGGAACCAATACAATTCTTAATCAGGGTGAACAGAAAGCAGTCTGGACCAGTACTTCAGGAATTCAAGATCAAGTCAATCTACCTATTGATACCACCCTCTGATTCTGTAGTTTTCATTAAGTGTTGCTAGTTATTCAGAATTCCATTAGAAAGAATAATAGTGATTATTTCCTGTTTTGGCCTTGTTTAGTGTTGATCATCTAAATCCTCCAAATTAGGTGGGGTAGCCATGGATGTAACAATGGTCCACTTCACCTTTTGAACATAGCTCTTGCTGCTTATTTTAAAGGGACATATTTTTCTTTTCCTCTTCTCCCTGTTCCCCTCCCTAATTGGGGGGCAGGGAACAAGATTACTTAGAGTTATCTGTTCTCCACAGGAAGGAGATGTCATAGGAAGATCTAGGAAGTGACTATCAAGTTAACAAGTGAATTTCAACATATCATCTGGGCGTACCTAGGACCCCCTGTCAGGGCACACCTGAAATGCAGACTTTGAATGGCTTCTTTAAAAACCCTGTTTTCCTGGTTAGGCAGAACCAGGACCTCTGAGACTTGCAAAGCAATAAAACTTCCTTTTTCTTTTTCTCAAAACCATGTCTTCATTAATGGATTGGCATAGGGAGGACCAAGCTTTGAATAACAAGGAGAGAAATTCTGAATTATAACTTTCACTAGGATCTGGATCCAAAGAACAGCCTAAGAAGAGTTCTACGCACTTTGTTTTCTCCTTTTCCTTCTCCTTCTCCTTCTCCTTCTCCTTCTCCTTCTTCTTCTCCTTCTTCTTCTTTTTCATTATTAAACCAAGAATCTCTGGAACACAACAGGGCAAGAGTTAGATGAGGATTAGCAAAATAGACCTATTACATCCGAATAGCTATCAACTGAAGTTCTAAAATAAATCCATAAAATCGTTTGTCATTTTGTGTATTTTGAGGTTAGCACAGTAGTTTTCTACTCACTATTATCTGTTTTTTTTTTAATGGCTGTGCCTAACTTTGCAAAGTCAAAAATAATTTCTTCTGAAAACATAAAGTGAATTAATCATATTTGATCCTTTTAATATTTTCTTACGTTACTGAGCATTGAGCCAGAGACAAAAACTAAATCTTTCTCAGAAAATCAGTCAGGAAATGGAAGTCTTCTGGATTTCTACAGTTAAAAAAAAGGAGCTATGGCTCTCTGAAATCACTTTTTTAAAGCTTAGAAAACACCAAACAATTGCTCTTTTTCCCAACCCACACCACCTTACCACCAACAGAATCTCAATAGAGTGACTGCAAATGTAAATTTTGCCAATAACTAACTCCCTCAGAGACTAATCTGCATCTGTAAAAACTTGTTAAATGAATTTGTAAATTTAACTAAACCCAAATAACTACTCTGGGGAAATAATAAGCTATGCACACATCTCTAGAAAGTAAATATAGATTTAGTAAATTTTTATTAAAGTTTTATAAAATGCCTTCTCTAGGCACCGTGGATTCATAGACTGGGGCACATTTCCCTATCTTCAGGGACCTCATTGTTTAGTGATGGGAGAGTCAAATAAACAACTAGAACCCAATTAAATTAGTTCTCTAACCATTGACTTTGGAGGAGCCCTTCTACTTTAACCTTGGGAGTGAAGTGGCAGAATTTTATAGTTATTAAAAATTCCTTTTTGGGGGGCAAGTACTGGGGATTGAACTCAGGGCACTTGACCACTGAGCCACATTCCCAGCCCTATTTTATATTTTTATTTAGAGACAGGGTATCACTGAGTTGCTCAGTGCCTCACTTTTGCTGAGGCTGGCTTTGAACTCAGGATCCTCCTCAGCCTCCTGAGCCGCTGTGATTACAGGCATGTGCTACTGCACCTGGCTAAAAAATTCTTTAGTCAAATACATCAGAGTCAAAAATTTCAGCTCCACTCCTTTCATAGCATAGTATATTTAGGCAAATTATTCATCTGTTTGACATTAGTGTCCTCATCTGGAATGGGCATAATAACAATTCTCAATTTACAAATGCATACATAGATCTTAGCATTAGAAAAAAAAATCATAAATGTTGAGTTGATGTTAACTATTTTTACCACATTGTTAAACTAGAAAAGGCTTTCCAGAGGAGGTAACACTTAAACTGAATATAAGAGGATTTTTCAATCATTATTGGCATTTTAGGTCAAATAATTAAATCCTTGTTGTGTGGGGCTGTTCTGTCCTTGGTTGAATGTTCCAAATGTTCTGCAGCCTTTCTGGCCTACACGCATTTGGTTGTAACAAATAAAAATGTCTCCAGACACTGCCAAACATGTGCAAAAAGAGGGGGATATCACTCCTGGTTCACAACTACTAAGGTAGAGTGTCATTATCAGAATACTCTGAGAAAAATAGCACTGATACTATTTGGGAGAGTGGACTGAAGGGATGCCAAAACTCAAAGAAAGATCAGTTATTAGGAAACATCCTTGATTCTTCTCTTTTTCTTACCACCTACATCATTAAGTCCCGTCAGTTCTAATTCTTAAAAAAAAAACCTTGGGCTGGGGATGTGGCTCAAGCGGTAGCACACTCCCCTGGCATGCATGCTGCCCGGGTTCGATCCTCAGCACCACATACAAACAAAGATGTTGTGTCCGCCGAAAACTAAAAAAAAAAAATAAACATTAAAAAATTCTCTCTCTCTCTCTCTCTCTCTCTCTCTCTCTCTCTCTCTCTCTAAAAAAAAAAAAAAAAAAACAACCTTAAGTGTAAAGACTTCTCACCATTCCAAATGCTATGTATCATCCTAGTCGCTTCACATGGACTCTTGTACCATCTTCCTACCCTATCTCCCCATGTCTGTTCGTACTCATCTATAGTTTACTTCTACACAGAAGCCCAAATGTAAATCTTCCTTTATTTGTATTTCTAGTAAATTTAGACTAGAAATTCAAGCTCAACAACATAGCATTAAAGGACCCACATGATGTGATCTCGCTTCTAACTTCATCTGCTACTGCTCCTCACAATTAAGCTGTCATGGTAACCCTTTTGCTATTTGTGAAATCCTTAAACTAATTCCTGTCTTTGAGTTACATTTTGTATTTCTTTTCAAATTATTTTTTCTCCATTCACTTGGCTGGCTCCTTATCAGTTAGATCTCCATTCAAATGGCATTTCTTCATAAATGTCATTGCTTATCCTGTATAAAGTATACACACATACATATACCCAATCCTGGTTTATTTTGTTCTGCTTTATTTTCTTTATAATACTTCATTGTTTGAAATTATATTATTTATCCATTTATTTATTAACGTCCCAGTACAAAGCACTTGTTCTGATGGGAGCTGTAATTCACTTGTTAATTTGGGATATTCTGGTACCATCTCCAAAGTCTGGATTACTTCATTCCTATGGTGGGTGTGTTGCTCAAAGATAGATAAATCTGTCTAGAATAGGGAAGAAAGGTAATCCTCTTTCCCCTGAGATTGGGGAGGAGCAGGGAGAGAGGAAGAGAAAGAAATATGTTCATTTAAAAAATAAGTAACTGGCAGAGAAGCCAGGATTATATTCAAAGCATAAAATGAACCACTGTTACAGCATTTGTATATAAAATCTGGAGATCAGGTAAAATTTTCATACTATAGTATCATCCAGTCTTTGGGATAAGTGAAATCATGCTGTGCATGAGATCACCCAAAAAATGTGAATAGAGTTAGAAAAGAAAACATAAGTCCACAGGCATGTCATATAGAAAAGCTGACATTTAAAATATATAGAGTGGGGAAAATCCCACAAAGAAAAATTAGAAATTAAAAAAAAAACACTCAGAAGGGTAGGAAAGTTTGAAATTAAAGAAGAAGGTAAGTTTCAATGAGGAATCCAGGTATCAGTGTCAAATATTGTAGAGAAAAATATCATGGGACTTAACAATGAAGAAACCACTAGAAAATTTGACAAGAGCAGAACCAGTGAAATTTGGGTATCTATTACAAGTTGATGTGACTGAAAAAATAATGAGAGAGGAAAAAAAGTGTATGTTAAGTGTAGACTACACTTAGAAATTTGCATTCCAAACAAAGAATGGACAAAGTAGTAGGATTGGGAGTTTCATTTATTTTTTAAATGAGAGGAGCTTCGACAAGTATATATACTAAAAGAAACAGACCAGAAAGGGAGAAGTTGTATTTGCTGACTATTAAAATGGATATCAAAAGGGAAATTTTTCTGAATGGGTGGGAAGTACTGAAATCCAGATGGATCAGCTATGAAAAAGGGCTTTAAGAAAAAGCAGAAAGTTTTAAGGATAGGTCTGGGTACACATTGTTATAATCAGTAGAGAAAGGGGTAGAAAGTTGAGACAGAGATTCCCAAACCCTAGCTAGGAAGACTGGGAGTAATTACAGCCAACATTGATTAACCCCTTGCACTTATTATGTCATGTAATTTTTTTCCTTCTAGTATAAGAAATGTCATCAACTGAAAAGAAGGAAGACTGATGCTGAAGAAAGGAGTTGAGGACAATGGTGAAAATGTAAAACAGTTTTGTGTGTGCATTAGTCAGCTTTTTCACTGTTGTAACCAAAATACCTGACCAGACTTAGAGGAGGAAAAGTTTATCTATTTATCTAATATTTATTTTTTAGTTATAGGTGGACACAATATCTTTATTTTACATTTATGTGGTCTTGAGGATTGAACCCAGTGCCTCATGCATGCTAGGCGAGCACTCTTTACCACTGAGCCACA
The DNA here is from genome assembly GCF_021218885.2 of Marmota monax. NCBI lineage: Eukaryota > Metazoa > Chordata > Mammalia > Rodentia > Sciuridae > Marmota > Marmota monax. Next base: position 11,528,342 of record NW_026694552.1, on the reverse strand, counting down.
ACCCCAGACCCCAGAAAAGTTTATTTTGAGCTCATGGTTTTTGAGGTTCAGTCCATGATTGGCCACCTCCACTGCTCTGGGAGTAATTACATTGCTTCTGGGCTGGAAGTGAAGTGGAGCATCATGGCCAAATGGCATGGCAGAGGAAAGCTGTTCAGCTCTTGTCAGTTAGAAAGCAGAGAGAGAGAGTGGGAGGAGTCACGGACAAAATATATAATACTAAGGGTATGCCTCCTATGACCTACTTCTCCAGCCATACTCTGCCTGCCTACAGATACCATCTAGTAATCCATCAAATGAATCAATCCATTGATTAAGTTATGGCTCCCATACTCTAATCATTTCACCTCCTGCATTAGCACAGGAACTTTTCGGGGATATCTTATATCCAAACCATAACAGTGGGAAATAGGAACAACTTGCTTCTAGGGATAATAGAGGGATATTTTGCTGACATCTTTGTGGTTTGTTCTTTTAAAAAAAATCTAGGGAAATAAACAGAAATAGGCACTGGCTCTTTCACTAATTAGTGATAGACCTTGAGCAAGTCAATTAAAATCTTCTGAGCCTTAGATTCCCTCTCTTTACAATGAAGGTCTTAGATTTGCTGACATACTTATAAGGTCTTTAGTGTTCTGGCATTCTGTGACTTTATTCTATCATCTCTAAATCAGAGGCTATTATAAGACAGAGGGCCTGTTGTTGTTTTGCATCACTTGTGAAACATACATAGGCAATAGCAGCAAACCAGTAGTGGAGAGGAAATAGTAAGAAACGAACTGTGTCAGCATAGGGATGATGTTTATGAGGGAATGAAAGTCCTTGTGAGAAGTGAGTTGAAGCTACATCAAACGGCAATGTGACATCAGATTTATCCTGTTGTAGTGATAATGAGGGATTATTCAATATAGTGTTTGTTGTACAGCTGCAGTAATTTCAAAGTAGTGGTGAGATTTACAATCAGATGGATTTATACACTATGGTTTTGAATTTAGAGCAAGATAGTAGCCTTAAACTGGGAACAAAGAATGCTAGATGCAGTTCCAGGAAGGAAGGGTTTATCCAAGTAGACAAGTGTTCATGACAGGACTCTAATTGTGACCCACAAAAATTATAGATCAAATCAGAAAACCAAGGTCAAATCCCAGACACACAGATTACAAAATTTACTTAGTGGTCAGATGGGGGTTCAGGTTTTTCTAGACATCTTTCCTAGATGTCCTTCAAGCTGTAAGACCAATCCCAAACCTCAATTATTCAGGAAATGAAACTCCTAAGTTATAGCCTATCTAAGTGAGGACTGATTCATTTTTATATTTAATGGCCTCTAGTATCCTGTCTTTCTGGTTTTATTTGTTCCTGTTCCACAAAGTTAACCCCATGTTGCAGTAAGGGAGATGTAGTCACTGTACACTTCTTCTACCTTTGTGGGCATATTTGCCCAGAAATCTAGTTATCTTTGGAATGTACTCCAGCATCTTTTCCATCTCTTTAAATCTATTCATACTTCAAGGCCTAATGCAATGCCACCTACTTTCTTTATTACCCATCATCTGGGAGGTTATTCCATATGTCTACACTCTTCTAGAAATTATTGCCTCTATCAAATGGTTGTTAAAAAGATAATTTCACCTTGAAACTATTATTTCTATCTGGTTCATCTTTGCTTCTTAGCACTTACTTAACTTTGGCCTATAAATAGAGTGGATACCCAATATGTGTTTGTTGAATTAATGTATGGATGTGCATGCAAATATTCACATGCACATTGAAAAGAGCCAATCGATAGGGAAAAAAGGATCATTCTCAATGACAGATATAAATTTTATTGCAAATCTTGTGTTTTCTTATTTTTTCTACATTTCAAAGTTTCTTTTGTCAACTTAGAAGGCCCTCAACAGAATCATCCAGGAGAATGGAAGAGATGCTCTGGGATGCAAGCATGAAACACCCCCACCTCTTCTTTTTTTTTTTTCCTTTTGTGTTTAGAAGCACTTTTCAAATTCTGTATATAAATGTATTTTTATACATTGCTAAAAACCATACTTGGGGAAGTAACCAGAATGCTCTGTAATGTAAATAGAGTACACAATGAGATACGAGTAGAAAACAAAGATTAGAAAGAATCAACCAAGAGGGCTAAATTGAGAATAATCCTAATTTCATACAGGATAAAATTGCTAGATCCCCTGCTTTTGAAGATTTTTTTTTTCAATTTAAGTAAAAGAGGAGTACACATTTGAAGAATGATCTGAGCAGAGCTAATACCTTTAGAGTTCCTGTCATCACCACCAAATTCCATTTTGAAATTTTGGATGTTGATGTATAGGTGACATTTTAAATCTGGCATAAAGCTGTTAAGAAATGAGCCCATATTTAAAAAAGTAATATGAAAAATAAATGGTGCTGTGGCTTATAAATCTACAACATGACAAATGCTAACGCATTCCAGGAAATAACTTTTCTATTACTTGTGTGTTTCATCTTCCACAATGCTCCCCAAAGTAGTAAAGTCCACAAATGAGAGTTGGAGCCAATTCCCAAGGAGAATGTAATCAATAGCTCTGAAAGATAACTGCTCCATTTAAAAACTCCTCTGTGATGGGGCTTTATTCAAGCTGATTGTAATTCTATTTAGCTATTATGTTAAATGGGGTGTGAGCAACTTTCAAATTCTGAAACTGCCTCCATCATCAAAGAAAGTTAAAACTGAAAGCTAGTTACTACGTGCTGAGTAGTCAATTCTTCCAATTTTAAGACAACATTGATTCAATGTGAAATATTATTGCTGTTAAGTCTCGTGAAATATCAGAATACTTTCAGACTCATGCCTAGAACTGTATTTTGGTGAATGCTGCCAGAAAATAAGTCCATTACCCTTTTCAACTCTGAGTGAAGAAAAAGAAATTTAAAAATCCTCATCAAATACCTCTAGTATATCAGGCAATCTGAATAAACTTCACATGGTTGAGGGTTTAGTGAAGGGTTTAACGTTTCTAATGCAGACTTAGATAAATGCTTGGAAATGGTTTGGTGTAAGGGTAAAAGAAATTGAAGTTAAAGTGTAAAAGTTAAAGGGTAAAAGACCAGGTATTGTAAAGTTTCTAAGCTGCAAGGCCTGAGTTAAAATGTAAAGGACTAGGTATTGTTAAGTTCCTATGCTACATGCAAAACCTGAAATCCCTGTAGCTGTTAAGACAATGCTTGGAACCACCCATTAAATATTTCCCCTGACCGCCTGGTTGTTTAATAACTTAAGGGCTCTGTGTGGTCTTGCACGTAGGCATTGCAGGGCCTAAACCAATCAGTTTGAATGTGTACCCCGCTTTAGAACTGACCTATCACCCCCGCCCGACCTGTTCCCGCCAATGTATGTACTAATCAAGTCTAAGAATTGTTGTTTGACTTTCCCGAGGTGTATGATGATTTGTTAAAGGAGACTGTGATGTATGTAAAGTCCCGCCCTCCCCAAAAAGTGTACTTAAGCATTGCACAACCCCTGCTCTGGGCTCTGGGCTGCTCTCATTACTTGAGTGGGCACCGAGCCCCAGCATGCTGGAATGGATCCCCAATAAATAAATCCCCTTCTGCCAATTGCATGAGTGGTCTCTTGGTGGTCTCTCCCTCTGATGCTTCGCCGGACCTTTACATTAGGGAAAACAATTTGCAAATTAACTGATATCAATGGAGGCTGTTCGAAATGCACAAAGAAGAAAATGATAAACACATTTAAAAATGAATGATAAACATTCAATCTTTTTTCAATTAAATAAGAATATTAGTAATTAAAAAATACAACTGAAGTAAGATAACATTGATGATTCAATAAAATAGCATCCTTCCTAAAAAATTTAGGTATACATGTGGGAGTTTTACATAATTTATATATTTAATGGCAGCCACATAATGGTATTATTTTTATGCACATTTACGTACAATACTGAATTAAAATACTTTGTAACTCTTGGTACTATTGTGATTTACTTAGGTATTCTAAAGGGAACTAACCAATATAATAAATTTCTTTAGTGTACTTTAGGTATATATATATATATAAATAAAAGTGTATGAAATTGCATGCTCTTCATCTGCAAGAACTGAATGGCAAAAAAATTTCATTTTGCATCAGCCTTTAGTCCATCAGGGAAGACTACATATTAAAAAGGGTTGTCCACCACTTTTTAGAATAAATTTTTTTAGGATAATTCTTACCTTTTTCATTATCTTTATTACAAACAGTATAAAGTTGATTGCCTTTCTGTTGCTTATATAATAGGCACAAACCAGTTCTGAATTCTTGGAACAGTTTCCAAGTTATCTTGATAGGAGTTTGAGGGCTTTTTGATTATTTCAACGATATATCTTGATTTCCTACCTACCAGATGGATGTTCACGTTAATTGCATGTAAGTTCTACTGGTCTATATGTAAGGGGTAATTATTTCCAAGTCATTGACAAGGAAATAGTACCAGCTCTTATTATTATCTATGATAATAAAAATATGTTTGCATCTGGGTGCAGTGGCACACATCTGCAATCCCAGGGACTCAAGAGGCTGAGGCAGGAGGACTGCATGTTCAAGGTCAGCCTCAGGGATTTAGCACAACCCTCAGCAAACTATTGCTATCTTATATAAAATATATATGTGTGTGTGTGTGTGTATATGTATGTATGTATATATATATATATATATATATATATATATATATATATATATATATATTTGCATTTTATAAATACATGCTAATTTGTAAGTTATTGTAAATTTAATACTCAGGAACCAGATTATCAAATATTTTCATGAATTCATGGTTCTAGTCAAAGCAACAGAGCTTTCTTAAGTATCTTTCACTGACAATGTAAATATAAACAGTTCTATCTAATGAATAGGCTCATTGTTCTCTATTTTATTTAGTAGGTTCTTAAAGATATGTTATGATTGTATATAAAATTATTCCAAGGCAAGAGAGCCCAAATTCTGTAATGAAAAACAAAAGGGAAATAGCATGCTGAAAATTTTAATGATAATCACTTTTTTTGTGAGTGTATCTATTCCAGAAACTAAGGTTTACCTATGAAATCACGTGTAACTAGATTATACATAATTTTAGGGTACCTTGATAGGTGATGCCATAGAACAAATGTACCATATTTTTCTCAAGCATCATTTTTATTTATTTTAACTAATTAGATATATTTCATATATAAACAAGTATAAATAGGTTGAGGAACAAAATATTAAATGTGTTCATATTTTTCAAGATAAAATAGACCACTATGCTTTCAGAAGGGCATTTTGGATATATTCTAGGTACCCTTAGTATATGTCAGTGCCATCTTTCCTAAATTGGGGTTAAGAGGCCTTTAGTAAATAGCAGAAGTAGGGAATTCTACTACCTTTTTGAGTCCAGTACTGTAAGAAATTAGATATCACTTTGACACTATACTCTGCTGATTACCAGGAAAACATATTATTAGTTCTTTCTTATTTTCCTTATTAAATCCATTATTAAACAACATACTATTTATTTTTGTATCTCCTGCAGTATCTAGCTCATACTTGTACTTAGAAGTTACTCAGAAAATATTTGTTGGTTATAAATTAATGTGTTTACTAATAACCCTCAGCTCATGTTTTTTACAAATAAAAATCTGTTTGTAGGCATATCTTCTCTAGTGCAGGCTAATTTCTGACCTTGATGTCTTTCATAATGACATCAGTCCCATAGCACTGCACTGACTCTGCAAAATCCTCCATGATAATTTGCATAATATACTGTGCTCATCATCAAACTAAGAGGCCAGATGTTCCAAGCAAACAGAAAAAAAGCTTTTAAATCTACTCTAGTTCTTGGTACTTTTTCTGTGCCTTATTTTTCATTATAAGTCTTTGGGTATCTATTACATTATTGATCAGAAGAATAGAACCCTCCTTTATCCACAATTTATTGCACAATAAGCAAGGTTTTAAAGAATTAATTACATATTCCCTATTCAAGTAAACAAAACATACTAGGCCACACTCATGCAAAGCACATAGGGGAAAAACAATCAAATTCTTCACCTGTCTTTTCCTAACAAAGAGAAAATAAGTTCTTGAAAAATCATGTACCTCTGACAGTATGGCAGGATTAGGATATAGTCCTTTAATGGAAATGCACTGTGAAAATGGTTTAGATAAAAAAAAAATGTATGCCCTGGATTTTCAAACAAGGAGAAGAATCTTTCAAAGATAGTAAAAGGACTAGAGATAAAGGGCCAAGTTGGGAAATGCAGTTTTAGTTCAAATGCAAATTTGTACCTGTACTCTAAAAACCCCATTTAGTTTTCTCAAGGACACTGAAAGAATCTGGATATTTATGTCACCCCCAAACTTCATATGTTGAAACCTAATTACTAATGTGATGAGGAGGTGGAGCTTTTGGGGACTGACTAATTCATGAGGGTCAAGCCCCCATGAATGGGATCAGTGTCCTTATTATAAAAGATTCTGGCCTCAGCAATTTGGTGAGGGACTTAGCAACTTAGTGAGACCCTGTCTGAAAATAAAAAAAAAAATAAAAGGGGCTGGGGATGTGGCTCAGTGGTTAAGTGCCCCTGAGTTCAATTCCTGGTAGCAAAAAAACTAATGGTTCCAGCCTCCAAAGATGTTCCTTGTCCTTTCCAACACATGAAGACCCATCTAAAAGGAGGCCTTTATGAACCAAGAGAGTCCTCACCACATATCAAATTTGCCTGTGCCTTGATCTTGGATTTTCCAGAATCCAGAACAGTGAAAAATAAATTAGTAGTAAGTCACTCAGTTTACAGGATTTAGTACAGCAGACAATAGACTAAAACGGAAAATTGGTGCTCGATTGTGGGGGTGCTGCAACAAATACCTAAAAATATGGAGTGACTTTAAAACTGAGTAATGGGTACAGCCTGAAAGAATTTTGATGTACCTGCTAGAAAAAGACTACACTTCTATACATAGGTTGTTAAGTGTGATTCTGATGAGAGCATAGAAAGAGGGGGGAGGATTTATACAGAAAGCCTCAATCTTAGAGAATTCCTGAGTCGTTCTGAATAGAATATTTGCAACAATATGGACAATAACCACCATTCTGATGAAGTCTCATTTGGAAATAAGGAACACGTTAATGGACACTGAAGGAAAAATAATCTTTGTGGCAAAGAGCTTGGCTGAATGTATTCATATACTAACATTCTATGGATGGTAAAACTTATGAGAGATGAATTGAATAGTTAACTAATTTTTTCTTTTTTGGTATCAGGGATTGAACCTAGAGACACTTAACCACTGAGCCACATCCTCATACCCAGCCTGTTTTATTTTTTATTTTGAGACAGGGTTTTGCTAATTTGCTTAGGGCCTCACTAAATTGCTGAGGCTGGCTTTGAATTCTCAGTTTTCCTGCCTCTGCCTCCCAAACCCCTGGGATTATAGGCATGTACCACCATGCCCTACAAGTTAATTAACTTCTAAGTAAAGTATTAAAGCGGTGGCTTCCTTTCAGTTCTTATACTAAAATGCAAGAAAAGAGAAATTACTTAAAGACAGAAATGTAATCAAAAGGGAAACAAAACTTAAAATTTTGGAAATTCCTTGACTTATCCATATTGGAAAAAATGAGATAGATGTTTCAGGAGAGGATAAGTAGCCTTTTGATAATCATTAACATGGATTGGCCATCTCAGAATAAACCAGGTGCTTCTTTAAGACAATGGAAGAATGACCTCGAAGGTGTTTCAGAGATCATCAGGGCTGACTCTCTCATCACAACCAAAGAGCACAAGGGCCCAACCACATTCTGATGCAGTGCTTCTCAGCTGCCTCAGGTGTGGCTCCAATGAACACAGATGCCATGTTTTGAAGAGTACAGGTGGTAAACCTTGGCAGTGTCCACTCAGTGCTATTTCTGTAAGTGTACAGAGTTCATGAGCTGTGAGGACATGGTTACTTCCATCTAGATTTCAAAGAATGGAGCTTCCTGGAGTCTCTGGCACATGACCCAGGCAGAGGGTTACCACTAAGGCAGGATTTTCCAGAATTCCCACTAGGGCAATACTTAATGGAGCCATGGGGACAGGTCCATCCAGAGTCTTAGGAAAAACCCAGGTCCCAATGTGTCTTAAAGGTGAGACATAGTTCAAGAAAGGTTATTCTTTCAAGCCTTAAAATTTATATTGTTTGTCTTGTTTGGGAACTGTTATTCTGTTCATGTCTATTTCTCTCCTTGCAATAAGAATGTTTTTCCTGGGCTGGGACTGTAGCTCAGTGGTAGAGCACTTGCCTAGTATGTGTGAGGCACTGGGTTAGATTCTCAGCACCACATATAAGTAAAATAAAGGTACATTGAGAACTAAAAAAGTATTTAAAAAATAATATTTTTCCTATGTTTGTCCCACCATTTACTTTATAAACCCATAACATGTTTGAGTTCATAGTTCACACCTGGAGAGCAATGTGTCTTAGGGTGAATTATACTTTCAGTCTGACCTATATTTAATTTAGATGATATTTAGTTGAGACTTTGGACTTAGACACTGTAATGAGTTAAGATTTTGAAGCTATTGGAATTAAGTAAATATATTTTAATATGAGTAGGACATAATCTTTAGGGGAATATGGGCATAATGCTGTTTGGGTCCTCCCAAAATTTATGTTAATACCTAATCAACAATGTGATGATACTGGGAAGTGGTTTTTTTAGGTGGCACCCCTTGTACAATGTGATGAGATAGCAAAAAAGGCACTACCTTTGAACCAGGAAACAGATCCTCACCAATGATGCTGACTGTGCTTTGATCTTGAACTTTCTAGATTCCAGAATTGTGAGAAATAAATTTCTGCTTATGAACCCTGTTTTTGGAAATATGTTGTAATAGTCCAAATGGACTAAGACCAGCACCAAAAAATAATATATACAAAATTGAATTTGTGAAATATCTTCCACCAATTTTCATCTTTCCCCAGTGTTTCTCCTCTCAAAGAATAGCATTATCATATGTCTAGTTCTACAAGAAGAAAATGCAGAAATCAACCTTCATAGCATAGTCTGTTCCCCATATGCGATAATAACCAGATGCCTTTGATTTAATCTCCTAAATATCTTTAAAATCTATTCACTTTTTTGCATCACCATTTCCACTATAATAGCTTAAGTTACATAACATTCGATCATCTTCTTTCAGGTTTACAGCAATAGCCACATAAATATTTTCCCAGCATTCATTCTCAGAAACTCTACTCCATTAATCTCTATATAACAACTAGAACAATATTTTAAAAACATAAATCTTATATTGCACATAAACATTTATTATTTAATATGTTTTAGTGGCCTTTGAGTAGTCTAAAATCCTACAAAGGCCTACATGGTCTGGTCCTTATCTATCTCTCCAATTTTAATTCAACCACATTCTAGCCATTTATTTGTGCCTCCATCCAGTTGACATTCTTTACTTCCTATAGAGCTGTAGCAGGAGCTCTTCTTTTAACTGGGAACATTCTTCACCTCCACACAATCATTCCCCCTTTACACAGTTAACTTCTGCTCATCATTCGTATCTTATCACAACTGTCACTTCCTGATAAAGTTTTTTTTTTCCCCAAATACCCAAGGTACATCAGACATCTCATTTTATAGTCTCATTGATGATACCTCTAAACAACAATATTTTTGTTGTTGTTGTGATGGTGGTTGTTCTTGTTGCTTCTTACAGAGTAATTGTCATGGTTTATGACAAATAAAACCATCAGTAGTCTCTATAGCTAAGTACCACATCTGGCTTTTGTTCTGTTTGCTTTTCATTCTCATTTTTTTGTTTGTTTGTAGCTTAGTCTATCCTAATAATTTCTTGCTTTTGCTTTTTTTTTTAGTTTTTGTATAAAATTTATTGAGGGGTAATATATAAAAATTAAATGTGTCCATTTTAACTGTACAGTTAAAAGCATAATAATACCTATGTAATTATCACAAAAAGTTAAAACAAAACATCTCTATCACTACAAATGTATTGCTTGTATTCCTCCCCTATACCAGACAAAGGTAACCAATTATCTGCCTCCCATAACTATAAAACAAAACCAAAACTAAAACCCAGTGTGTTAGATTTGATAAAATACTTTCTCTGTCAGTTGATCATACAATTTTATTCTTTAGATTCTTGATATGGTGGGTTATATTGGTTGATTTTTGAATGTTGAACCAATCCTTCACACCTGGGGTAAATCTCACTTGTTCATTCTGTATAGTTATTTTTATACATCGCAGAATTTGGTTTATTAAAATTTTGTTGAGAATTTTTCAGTTTAGTTAGGAGAAAAAATGGTCAGTAGTTTCCTTTTTCATCATTGTACTTTGTTTATTTTCTGTATCAGAAAAATTCTGGTCTCACAAAATTTGACAATTTTCCCATTTTTTCCTATTTTCGTGAAGAGATTGTGTAAAATTGGTATTAGTTCCTCTTTGAATGTTTGGTCGAATTCTCCAGTAAAACCATATGAGAAAAAGTTCTAGAAATGTGTGGTGGTGTTGGTTGAACAACAACATAAATGTACTGAACTGTGTTCTTAAAATGGTAAATTTTATGTTGTGGATATTTCATCATAATAAAAAAAACTTATGTGGAGAAAAAAACCCATATGGGGCTTGGGATATATTTTTTTTCAGTTAACTCTCAAATTTCAAATTCAATTTCTCAGTTTATAGAGTTATTCAGATTATTTATTTATTAGTTAAATTTATTTCTAACTGATATAACATATGCATTTCAATATACATGGTATAATATTTAAATCAGGTTAAGCACAGCTCATTCTTCAAACATTTATTATCTTTTTATGATAAAGCATTCAAAATTCTTTCTTCTAGATTTTGAAATATACAGTATATTTTTGTTATCAATAGTAACTCTACTGTGTAATAGAACAGCAGGACTTCTTAAATTCTATCTAATGGTAAATTAATACTCATTGATCAACCTTCTCCATAAATCCCCCCTCTCCCCAGCTACTGGTAACTACAATTCTATTGTCAGATTCTGTAAGATCAACATTTTTTCAATCTCTTTTTGAAAATTTATTTTTATTTGTTCTTTTTAATTATACATAACAATAGGATTGATTTTGATATAATTATAAAAGCATAGAACATAATTTACTCTAGTTCAGTCCTCAGTAATTACCCTTTCCCTTCTCTCCTCCCTTCCCCTGTTCCCTTCCCTCTACTGATCTTTCTGCTACTTATAATTTTTTAAAATTAGTGTCTTGTGGATATACATGATGGTAAAAATATGTTTTATATTCTACATTAATGAGATATTGTGGTATTTGTGTTCCTGTGCCTGACTCTTTTGACTTAGCATAATGATTGCCAATTCCATCCATGTTGTCATAAATGACAGGATTTCATTCTTTTTAATGGTTGAACAGTATTCCATTGTATATATGTATCACATTTTCTTTATCCATTCATTAGTTGATGGAAACTTTGGTTGCTTCCATTCCTAGCTTCAATAAACATGGAGTGCAGATGTCTCCTCCATATTATCTGTTTTATTGATTGAGATTTATTAGTTTGTAGATTTCAAATTTTGTCCATTTCTATTAAATTGAATATGTGAGCCTAAAATTGTTTATTGTTTTCTTTTATTACCCTTTGAATGGTTGCACAATTTCCTATTTCTGATATTATAAATATTTAGGGCTATTATATACATCTCTATAACTTTCAGCTTCCTTCCACATAATTAAATATGCTGTATTTTTCATTTCTATTTGGTTCTGTGTAGGTTTTTAAGATTTTATTTGGGATTTTCTCTTTGATTCATGCATAATGTAGAGGCATATTGTGTAATTTTCCATTGTTTAGTGATTTTCCTGTTGCTTCTCTGTTATTGACTTCTAGTTTGATTCTATTACAGTCAATGAGCACATGCTATATGATTTCAACTCTTTTAAACTTGTTAAGGTGTTGTTGTTTGTTTTTGTCTTAGAGCATGGTCTATTTTGATGAATGTTCCATGGTTGCTTAAAAAATAAGCATATGCTTCTGTTGTTGTGTGTAATGTTGTATGTATGTTAATTAGATTTTTTTTTTTCAGATCTTGCTGAATTTCTTTTTTGTCAATCTATTATTTACTGAGGCTGAGATGCAAAAAAAAAAAATCCCTAATTGTAATTAAACCACAGGAAAAATATTTGAATAACACATTTAAGGCATTTGTTTACAAAATTGTTAGAAAATCTAGGAAGAGTCTCTGTCTGAATCTATAGAAATAAGTTCCAGAACATCTCAAAACTGACTGTCCAAGTATGTTCCTACATGGATAAAACCAGAAAGAGGAAGAATCAGAAGGCAGCTTGGAGTTTTCCAATAGACCCTGAAATGCTGAATTCAGTCATAGCCACAGTTCAATATTGCCTAGCAGTTGAGAAAACATGTTGCTATGGTTTAGATAAGTGTCCCCCAAAAAACTATGTGTTAAAGGTTTGGTTCCCAGTCCATGCCACTATTGGGATGTGGTGGAAACTTCAACAGGTTGGGAAGTTAGTTGGTTGGAAGAAGTTAGGCATTTAGGGCATATCCTTGAAGGGGATATTGGAATTCTGATCCTTCATCTCTCTTTCTCTTCCTATCATAAGATGAACAGTCTCCTCCATCACATATTTCTGACATGATGTGCTTCCTTTTCACAGGTTCAAGGGCAACAGGTCCAAATAATTATCTATTTAAACCTCTGAAGCCATAAACCAAAATATTTTCATCTAATTTTTTTAATCTCAAGTATTTTGTTATAATAACATAAAGCTGACTAACAGCTATCTTAGTGTCATGTCACATGAAATAAATCTAGTCTTAGTCTCAGTTTCCTCATCTGTAAATTGGGGATAATAACATTAATTACTAAATATATATATATATATATATATATATATATATATATATATATATATATATATATATATACATATACATACACACACAATACTTCATAATAAATACATTTTAAAATATTTTCTTTTTAAATTATTCAATTATAAGGAAGGCATTTTTAAAACTCTTTTATTTTCTTATCAGTATAGCACATTAATTGAAAGAAGAAGATTGGGGATTTAATTCACCTGGGCTTGCATATTAGCTCTGCTTCTTATTAACCTTGTGGCCTTAAGCAAGTGTCTTAAACTCTCTAAACCCTAGTTGCCTTACCTGTAAAAAGGAGATAATAGTACTTGCATGTAAAATCTTCAGTAGAAGTTTTTATAGATCAAAAGAACAAAATTAAAAAAAAAATTAAAGAATAAATTATTATTTGAATGTATCTAACAGTTTTACTTTGGATTTTAAGAACAATGGACAAAGATATTGCAAATAATTGTTATTAGACAAAGATCCAAAACCTATAAGAATTTGGCTGCAACATGCAATAGGGAAACCTAGTACAATCACCAAATGTTCTGACACTGACAAAGTGAAAAAGTGAGATTTTTCCAACAATCATCCTTTATATATACAAAATTCAGATATGAATTGGAAAATATTTCTATAAGAAACTTTTAAGAGTGTTGATTTGGATTAGAAAACTCTACAAATAAAGTTCTGGACCCCAAACCAAGACCAAATTCAGAAAACACCTTTTATAACCTTTATCATATAAGAGATGCTATTAGTTCTGTTCCCCCAAACCAAATTGTATTTAAACTATTTTTAAATAGCCTAAATGAAACAAATGGTAAGAAACTGTACCATGATTTATTTTATAATAGGTTTATGCTTAATGAAAAATTAAAGATGAGAAAATGTACTAAATGTTTGGAAGTATCTGAAAGTAATGTTGAGGGCTAAAGTTCCATGTGTTTTTCAAACGTCATTTTTCCTTTAAAATAAATTTCATTATATTTTAAGTTTTCATTGACCACACCTAAACTTTTTCAATTTTATTATTTTGCTGCTTCTTATATTTGTCTCCACCTTCAACACTGTCATACATTCCCAACAGATGTCATGCTATCCCTATTGATTATAACTTATCTAGCTAGAGCATAACAATGAAAAATTCATTAACCTTTCTTCTATTAAATAACACCTTTGATCTCATTCCATCTGTGAAATTTATCAATAAAAACTCATTAGTCTTTAATATCTTCTCAACAAATCTGGATTTACTAACATGAATGGCTCTTTGGCATTAGTTCTTTAAACCCTTTAAAGTGGAATCATTATTTATCCCTCTCTCTGGACTTTCTTACACAAAACTAGGGTGAAGCTCCATTTATGCCCATATAACATGAAGTATTTATCATTTCTCAATTTTTCCATTTGTAAGAGATGGCTGAATTAAATGTATTCAAATTTCCCTCCGAGCCTTGGCATTTTATGACCATTGTTTGAATGGGACTTTTCAACTGAGCAACAGAAAATGATTAAATGATTTAAGATAAAATGGAGTTTATTAAGAAAATAATGAGCAATTCAAAGAATTGCCAAAATACTCGAGACATGGGCTTAGAAAATAAAACACAAACCAAGTAGAATAAGAGGCAGATTTTTCATAGAACTCATGTGTTTGGGCCACCACTGTCACTGCCTCCAATCATCAGCTTGCATTAGTGCTGACATTACTTTTTCAAATGCTGTGGAAATAGATTTTTACTATTATTACCATCATTATTTATTTCCTCATGTTTAGATGCTTTTGTCACTAGTTCGAGATTTTAAATTCCAATAATCTGCTTTTGGTTGACTGAACCTATCTCCCACCAAGGTTCATAAGATGAGCATATTTAGTTAATTCTCCAGAAATACAGAACCAATAAGAGACAGAAACCAGTAGGATTCTTCTGGTATTGGCATGGGAGAAAAGGAGAAGAATGTATTTATTAGGTGAATTGGTTTATACAATTATAGAGGCTGATAAGTTCCATAAAAGGCTGTCTGAAAATCCTGTACTGGGATGCCAGTAGCATGGCTAGGTCCGAGTCTCAAAACTTCCAATCCAGGAAAATTGATGGTGTAATTCTTAATCTGAAGCCAATGGCCTGAGATCTTTGGGGACGGGGCACTGCTGGTTTAAATCCTGGAGTTCCAAGGCCAAAGAGCCTGGGCTTCAAATGTCCAAAGGAAGGAGCAAGAAGAATCCCATCTGTGGGAGAGAGGAAATTCTTCCCTCTCCCATCCTCCCTGCACACCCTCCCCTCTCTCAGCTCTATCTGGATCCCCAGCTGACTGAATGGTGTCCACCTATATTGATGGGAGATCATGGCCACAGTCCACTGACTCATATGCCAATCTTCTTGAGAAACACCCTCACAGACACACCCAGAAGTGATAGTTTACCATTTCTATGGGTATAACTTAATCCAATCAAGTTTACACCTAATGTCAATCATCCCAGTGGATTATTTCCCAAATATAAAGGAGATTCAGGAGCTAAAAACATTCCCATGTATTAGTTATGTTGTCTTGTGCCATTTGTATTCTGAGGATTGATGCAGCAAACATGAAAATTCAAAGATTCAAAGAGAAGAGCTCCTTAAATTAATTAGGAATAAGTGAAAATAATTTATGTGATTTCATCCAAAGTAAAAAATTCTCCTATGGAGAATACTGTGTTATACCTCATCATTTATTATATGAGCATCATAGAATCAGAGGCATCATTTGACAAGTGTAGGTATAGGTAAATTATATCTCTGATTTCTCACGTGAATTAACATACAACATCTGAATCATTGTCAGAAGTTCAATCATGATTTCACCAGGAATTACATCGATTTATCCATTTGATCAAATAATTCCAGTGAGTAAGTGGGTTATGGGCATAAAATCTAATATATACTTCCCATCCGCACTTCATCCAGTAAATGAAGAAACTGACATTGTGCTTGAAAGTCTGTTGAAGCAGGTTGTTATAATACCAAGAAAAATAGAAGCACAAGCAAGAACATGAAAGTAGAAATAAGCTGGGTGTGGTAGCACATGCCTGTAATCCCAGTGGCTCAGGAGGCTAAAGCAGGAGAATCTCGAGTTCAAAGCCAGCCTCAGCAACAGCGAGGAGCTAAGCAACTTAGTGAGATCCTATCTCTAAATAAAATACAAAAAAGGGCTGGTGATGTGGCTCAGTGGTAAAGGACTTCTGTGTTCAATCCCTAGTACCAAAAAAAAAAAAAGTAGAAATAAAACAAACAATTTCTCAAATATGGCATGGGGCGGGGATAACCTGTGACATGATGGACAGGTGGTTTACCAAAGCTTGCATTAAGTGAATAGCATTTTTAGCCTAATATTCTAATTCCTGTGATTTGCGTTCTTTTTATTGTATCTTATATTTCAAAAAACATAATTCCTTTAAGCATGTTTTCTTTAATTTTTAAAAACTTATCTTATACAAAATCTAAGTTAATCCTAGTGATTGAAGACTAACTTATTTTTATTTTTTGTTTTTTAAAGTTGTAGTTGGACACAATACATTTATTTTATTTTTATGTGGTGCTAAGGATTGAACCCAGTGCCTAATGCATGCCAGGCGAGCACTGTACCACTGACTGAGCCACATCCCCAGCCCCCTAACTTAAATTATAATAATTTGAATTAGAAAGAAATTTCTGAATGGGAAGTTCTAATTGAAAGGCATTATAGATCATGAGTGGTGAAGACTTAATTATTTTTAAATTATTGGACTACTCAAAACTAATTTATATTAACTTAATTCCAGTTATATATAGAAATGCTACTCCCATATAATTCTATTCCTTCTTCCATTTTACATATCACAATCTATATTTGCTATATATAATACATTGCTATAATTATTATTACTATTTTATTATATATATAACCTTCTTACTTACCTATTTTTTTTTGCACTTAATAGCACTGGCTTTGATCCTCACCACCACATAAAAATAAACACACAAAATAAAGGTATTGTGTCCATCTACAACTAAGTAAAAAAATATTTTTTTTAAAAAAAAGTAGGGCCTTTGTAGACAAAAAGAAAATTGAGAAATACCTGATAATACGTCAAAATGCTAGTGCTTTGTTGAATAAAATCATTTTCTATTACTTTGTTGGAAATATTCAGATTTGTCACAATCTTATTTTGTCAAAATTTAATGCTCAAAACATTCCTATCTTAAACTTTTGACTGCCTAATCCTGTAATTCATAGATGTCTCTGAGCAACTAAAAACCAGGAGAATTTGGTTGGGTTTTCTATACCTCCCTTCCCCTATAGCTATAGATTCTTGAAAATGTTTAACTAAAGGCTGTATGCTTCTTTTTTTCCATGTTAGGCTAACATTTCTGGTGGGCTTATTAAGCTTTAATATGAGTAGTCCAACAATTAATAAATAATTGGAGTCCCCACTACTCATGACCTATATAATGTCTTTCAATTAGAACTTCTAGATCAGAAATTTCTCTCTAATTAAAAAAGAATAAAAAATGCACAAATGTGCTCTCTACATTATTTATTTTATTTTTAAAATAGTTTATTAGTTGTTGATGGACCTTTACTTATTTATTTCTATGTGGTGCTGAGAATCAAACCCAGTACCTCATACATTCTAGGCAAATGCTCTACCACTAAGCTACAACCCCAGCCCTATTCTTTCTTTTAATAGACTGTGGTTTTGCTCCAAATTTCTATCTATAGTGCTTCAAAGCAGATGGGGGGAACTGGTATGCAGAACTCACACAGATCACTGATCCTGTTGGCTAGGATATGTCCACAATTTTATTTTTACAAATATTATATTAAATGAAAAAGGCATAAATGGAAGAGATCACAGTACATGATTCCATTTCTGTGAAGTTCAAGAAGAGGTAAAACTTATTTATGAGGTTAAAAGTTAAAATAGTGGTTACACTTGGGAGGTGTTGGTGACTGGAAGGGATCATGGAAGGCTTACTACAGTGCTGACAATGTTCTGTTTCTTCTTCTGCATTCTACTTATTCAGATGTGTTCATCTTCTGGCATGCCACTTGTGATTTGCGTTCTTTTTATTGTATCTTACACTTCAAAAAACATAAAAAAATATAATTTGAAGATTTTTGTTTTAAATCACAATGTATAACATTGGACTCTAGCTATCATTTACTAAAGAAGAAAGCAGTTTCCAAAGGAAGAAAAGAACTTGATGTAAGAGAAACATATGTGTGTTTTTCTAAAGGCTGACCTAGTCTTTATTCCCCTCACAAAATTAAAGAAACTCTAATTGTGTAAAACGATAAATTTTACTTAAGCATCATGACATAAAAAAGGATATGGAAAGAAAAATATGTCCACATGATAGCACAATATGCATTTAAAGTGGACAAACAGCATCCATTTCCCGGCATATTTTATCTTAAGAGAATCATCAGAAGAATCTCAATGACTGGAATTATACAGATGTTTCTATATCCTTTGGCTTTTTTCCTTGGTGTGTCTGAACTGAATGAAGAGTTGCTAATTTAGTCTGAATGCCACTAATACAAACTCCTGCTGGCTATAGACAATGAGCAACATGAGAATGGAGTTAAAACAAATGAAATTAACCTAAATTCCAATGACAGATAGAAGCATAATCATTTCCAATACTATATTTTACTTAAATCACTCATAATAATCAGTATGATGAAGTATTATACATACAAAATCATATTTTCAAAAAAAAATTTTAAAACGTTAAAAAGTTAATTATATATTTTAAGTGAAAATATAGCAGTATATTTCATGTAATTTGAGGTAAATTGTATGTATAATCCAGATATTAGCCAGTTATCTCCCTCAACAATTTATGTAAAACTGGTACAAATTCCCAATACCATAGTTTTTGGACGTACAAAGCCCTCCTTAAAATCCCAGCAAATTCCTAGGAAGGCTACAATCCTTGTATCTTTAGGCTTCTTGCCTTGTTTTCAAAGCTACATGCCTTGTTTTTCATACATGCTGTATTGATCCATATATTCAACTAAGAACCTTGTTTTACTTTTTCAGAAGAAAAAATGTGCAGGAAAACCTTTTTAGGGGGAATAGAGTTTATTAGACTTCACCAAAAATTTAGGGGAAAAAATGGAAGAAATGTTTAAGTGTAGTTTCACAAGCAAATTCAGATGAAACATTAGGAATTACCATTCTTAAAATCTTCTCCATCCCCCCTCCTCTCTGATTGATAATGAATGTAAACATCTACACCAACCTGTTCTGTTACTTTTTCAGATAAAGACAATTTCCCAGTTCATCCATTAAGCAACAGGATTTCAGGGCCAACTATGAAAATAATATCCTTCCATTTCATTTCATATGCAAAGGAAAAAATCATTGAAACCCTTCAAAATGTTAATAGTGATGAATTAATATTATATGCATTTATTTTATAATATTAATAGGACTCTAATTTTTTTAATGAACATGTATTGCAAAATTTAATGTGCAAATCAGATTAATGAATGATGTCTTAAATGGAGAAGCACTGAATAATTCTTACAACTGAAAACAATTAAAATAAACATAAATATCAAAGAACTGAAGAAATTAGAAAGGTTATATGTGATAAAAACAAATCAATTTAATAAAATATACATTGATAAAAATAATAAGAAATCCATAGTAAAATATATCTGTGTTAGAATTATAACAAGAAAAATTAGGCATGTAAAAATTGTGTCTAGACTATAAAAGAGGTTATCATAATTCAATAATTAAGAAACTCAATTTTTTAATGAGGAAAATATCTGATCAAATATTTCTCAAAAGAAATTATGCAAATAGCCAATAAGTACATTAAAAGATACTCAGCATTATTAGCTTCCAGGGAAATGTAAATAAATACCATAAGAAGATAATACTTCACAAATTCTAAGGTAGCTATGATCAAAAAGACAGAAATAAGAAATGTTGGTGAGACTGTTAAGAAATTGAAACTCTCATACAGTGCTAAAGAAAAGCACTCTGGGGAAACCTGTCTGGAAAACAATTAGGTAGCTCATCAAACAAGGAAACATGGTTACCATAGGGTCCTGAAATTCCACTCCTAGATATATATATAAAGAAAAATGAAATATGTCCACTCAAAAACTGATTCACAAATGTTCATAAATAATATTATTTAAAAAGGAGTAACAACCCCAATGTCCATCATTTTATGAATGGATAAGAAAAATGTAGATATTCATTCAATGTTCTTTAGCCACATAAAAGAATACAGATATTCGGGTTGGGGTTGTGGCTCAGCATTCACCTAGCATGTGTGAGGCCCTGGGTTCGATCCTCAGCACCACATAAAAACAAATAAAGAAATAAAATAAAGGTATTTTGTCCAACTACAACTAAAAATAAATAAATAAATATTTTTTTTAAAAATACAGAATACATATTCCAACATAGATAAACCTTGAAAACACACTAACTGAAGGAAACATTAACAAAGAATCAAATACTGTACGTTTTTATAAAATGGCCAGAATTTAAAAATTCATAGCGAAACTAAATGAGTAAGCTGGGATTGGGGAAGAGATATTGGTGATAGCCAATATGTTTTGAATTTAATGAAAATGCTCTATAATTGACAGTTAAAAGTTCCAAGAGGGCCCAGCTATATTCAAAGCCCCACATTTTTTGTGGGGGTACCAGGGATTGAACTCAGAGGCACTCAACTGCCGCAGCCCGGCTGGCTGGGCAAAATAAGCGGAGGGTGACGAATAACTTGTGTATGTTGATACAGCAGGAGTGGGAGCCATTTATTGCAGGACAGGAGCAGTATTTATACATTCCACACAGCTTATATAATTAGCATAAACTAGATACATCAGTCAACCAATCAGGAATCTCCACACTTAATGGCTCGCTTTTGTTACTTCTCAAACCACTCCCTCTGGCATTTTGCCAGGCACCATCCAGACTTGTTTACGAATTCTAACATTCCCCTGGCAAAATGCCAGGTGTTATTTTGACTTGTTTACAGACTCTAACATTTCCCCCTTTTGTTTAATTTAAATAACAACCATAGTGGTTTTTACAGAAACACCATAAATAACCTGCTACAAACAGAAAGGGAGGATACAAAATGCCACAATACCAAGCCAATTGATGGCTCCATGCAAGAAGCCCTTGGAAAAATTATACCAGCAATGACACCATTTGCAAAGATACCGAGTTACAATTTGTTATAGATTACAGTTTGTTGTCTCAGTCCAGGTAAAGCAGTGTCTCAATAGATTAACTCACAGTCCCGGTAAATCACAGTCCAGGTAAGTTCTGCAGGCAGCTAGCTTAAATCACAGTCCAGGTAAGTTCTGCAGGCAGCTAGCTTAAATCACAGTCCAGGTAAGTTCTGCAGGCAGCTAGCTTAATCCGAAGTCTCGTCCGTTTTTCAGCCAAAGTTTCGTCCGGTTTTCAGCAACACTGGAAATTCTTCCACCCTCGTTTTTCACCGGCACTGGGACGAAGGCAGGAACTCTGGATGGCTAAAGAAAATCCTGTAGTATTCTACTAAGAAAACAACCTTCTGAACAATTTAGTACATTATCTCAAGGTTTTTTTTTACATTTGAAATAAGCCTTAATAGTGCTCATTACTCATCAGCTTCCAGGTGTGGGAGAACCATTGTAGCTTAGTTATTGGCATTGAAAATGACCAAACATCAGGGACACCAGTAGCGTCTTCTGCTGGCTGTAGTGCCTGGGCAGCCCCAGATGGCCCTGGGGAGTGTCCTGGACTCAAACTGCTACTGGGCACAGGGAGCAAGAGCCTGTGAGACTGTGCCTCCAGGTCAGGTCTAGATTTGGGCTCGCAGCAGTGGAAGAGCCAGCTCCCCGGCCAGGAGGCGGGGAAGGGCCAGTCGCCACCGCCTCTTGGAAAATCCTTGCTGTGCTGTGACTGGCTTGCACACTCCGCAGCCGCCTCTCTGCTTCATGCACCCTCCAGTAACGAAAAGTATTCAGTAATAGCCTTTTGCTGCAACTTTTTTCCTGATAATCCTTCCTCCTCTGATAATCTTTCTTCTTCTGAACTTTCTGTTTCTTTCTGACTAGAGTTCCTGGGCTTCTATCAACACATGCCCTAACTATTCTTGGTTCCACTGGGGTGCCTTCTTCCCTTAGTAATTTACTTCTCACCCCTTCCATATTTTCATCACAAAGACAATATAATTCACTGAGACAAAACAAGACACAAACATACTGCATCAATCTTCTCCATTTTCTCAAAATGGCCATTTTTCCTCTCGCCCTATCTGCCTAGGGACGAGCAGATTTGCTCCCGTCCTATCTATGGACAGGCAGCTTTTTTTCGTCACTTACCCCCGAGTGTCCCGGGGCTCCCCGTACGGGCCACCATCTGCCGCAGCCCGGCTGGCTGGGCAAAATAAGCGGAGGGTGACGAATAACTTGTGTATGTTGATACAGCAGGAGTGGGAGCCATTTATTGCAGGACAGGAGCAGTATTTATACATTCCACACAGCTTATATAATTAGCATAAACTAGATACATCAGTCAACCAATCAGGAATCTCCACACTTAATGGCTCGCTTTTGTTACTTCTCAAACCACTCCCTCTGGCATTTTGCCAGGCACCATCCAGACTTGTTTACGAATTCTAACATTCCCCTGGCAAAATGCCAGGTGTTATTTGACTTGTTTACAGACTCTAACACTCAACCACTGAGCCACATCCCCAACCTATTTTGTATTTTATTTAGAGTCAGGGTCTCTTTGAGTTGCTTATTGCCTCACTTTTGCTGAGGCTGACTTTGAACTCTCAATCCTCCTGCCTCAGCCTCCTGAGCTGCTGGGATTATAGCTGTGCACCACCACGCCAGGGAAAGCCTGACATTTTTGTGAATTTAACTTCCAGCAGTTAAACTTGGTTCTCATGGTGAATATCAAAGAAAAATCCCATTGAACTTCTGGAAGAGGGAGAAAAAAAAGTAAACAGTTTGGAATATGGCAGAGCATTCTGTTTTTAACAAAATCTGCCTATAGACGACATTATCTTACCAGAGCTTAAACTCAAAACCTAAATTATTGGGGTTTTAGTGGAACTAAATGACTTAGAGGGAGGGAAATAACTCCAGTTAGCTCTGAGTAGAAGGGAAATACTTAACCTGTAAATGTATACCCAAATCTATGACACTCCAGCCATCTAAGGTAGAGGGGGTAAATTAAGAAGTGCTTGTGATCTTCATATTACAGTAGCACAGGATCACTAAAAAACTGGAATATAATTACAGGGATATTGAAAGCTTCCTCTCAGACATATTTTATCATCACATTATTAAAGGCAATTCCTTTCACCCAGTACCTTTTATCCACTTTTCAACAACAACCACAAAAATTGTAAGGCACATGAAATGATAAAGACATTACTTTGAAGAAAGAGAGCAAAACAACAACAACAACAACAAAAACAAAACAGAGTCAAGTATGGGAAGAATGTTGGAATTATTGAACTAGGAATTTGAAAACATTCTGATTAATATACTGAGTGTTCTAACAGATAAACAGGCACAATAAAAGAACAGGTGAACATTGTATGCATAGAGAATAAAATTCTGAGACTAAAAAAATAAGTGTTGTACATAAAAAAAAAATAGTGTTAACAGAAATGAAGAATGCCTTTGACAGACTTCTTAGTAGAGTGAACATGACTGAGCAAAGGATTTCTAAGTTTGAACATAAGTAAACAGAAGCTTCCAAAATTGGAAAGCAAAGATAGAAAAGATTAAAGAAAAAAAAAACACACCCAGAACAGAATATCCTAGAAGCATCAGACAACAATAAAAGGTTTAAAGTACATGTAGTATAAATACCAGAAGGGGAAGATATGAGAAAGGGATCAAAGAAATAAAGTAATAAGACTAAGAATTTCCTACACATTAATGTCAAACACTTAGTCACAAATCTAAGAAGTTCAGAGAACACCAAGCAAGATAAATGTCAAAAAACTATACTTAACACCAAGCAATATAATATACACTTAGGTATATTATATTCAAAATACTGGAAAAAAAAAAACAGAGGAAAAAACATTTTACCTATAGAGGAGCCAAGATAAGAATTATATAGACTTCTCAGAACAATACAAGAAAGAGGATGGAGTGAAATACTTAAAGTGTTGAGGGGGAACAAATCCCACCAAAGTAGAATTCTTCACCCAGAAAAATTATTCTTCAAAAGTGATAAAAAATAGATTTCTCACACAGCACTGGGGAGATTTGTTGCCAGTAAGACCTGCCTTACAAGAAATAGTAAAAGTTTTTCAGAGAGAAAGAAAATGATACATAGAAATTCAAATATACATAAAGAAGGGAAGAACACTGGAGAAAGAATAAGTGAAGGTACAATAAGAGCTTTGATTTGTCTTATACTTTTGATATTTAAAATTATTATTAGAAAAAAATGGTATGTGCTTTGTGTAGTGATGCACACCTGTAACGGCAGCTACTGGGGAGGAGGAGGCAGGAGAATTGCAAGTTCAAGTCCAGCTTCAGTAATTTAGCAACACCCCACCTGAAAATAAAATAAAAAGGGCTTGGGATGTTACTCAATGGCAAAGACCCTTGGGTTCAATTCCCAGTACCAAAAAAGAAGACATTATATGCAAAATCATACCAGGTAAAATACTGTTATTCAAAATGTATGAAGAACCCACAATAAAAAAAATGAATAGCTCAATTTAAAAATAGACAAAATATGTAAATAGATATACCATATCAAAGAAGATGTACAGTGGGAAAAAACATGAAAAGGTGCTCAAAATATATGTCATTAGGGAATTATAGATTAAAACAGCAATGAGATATCCCTATACACCTATTACAATGGCTAGAATCTAAAACACTGACAACACCAAGTACTGACAAGGACGTGGAACAACCAGAATTCTCTCTCACTGTTGGTGGGGAAAACAAAATGTTAGAGCCACTTTAGAAGACAGTTTGGCAGTTTCTTACACAATTAAACATATTCTAACAATGCAATCCAGTAGTCACATTTAGTCACATTCATGATATTTATCCAAAGGTGTTAAAAAAATATGTGTTCACACTAAAACTTGCACATGGATATTTTGAGCAGCTTTATTCATAATTGCTCAAACACAGAAGCTTCAAAGATGTCCCTCAGTAGGTGAACCCTCTCAATGGAATATCATTTGATGCTCAAAATGAATGAGCTATAAATCCATGAGAAGAGATGGAGGAGCCTTAAATGCATATTACTAAATTATATATGTCACTGAGAATGCCACATACTGTGTGATTTCAAAATGTATAATATTCTGTGAAAGGCAAAACTATGGAGACAGTAAAAAGGACAGTGTTTGTCAAGGATTAATTGGAGAGAGGGATGAATCGACA
The DNA here is from genome assembly GCF_021218885.2 of Marmota monax. Taxonomy (NCBI): domain Eukaryota; kingdom Metazoa; phylum Chordata; class Mammalia; order Rodentia; family Sciuridae; genus Marmota; species Marmota monax. The sequence continues at coordinate 11,502,993 of NW_026694552.1, read as the reverse complement.
GAGCACAGGTAATTTTTTGGGCAATGAAAATATTGTGTGATACTATGTGACAGAGATATATTGCAATAAATTCGTCCAATCCCATAGGTTTTAAAACACCAAGACTGGACACAGTGTAAATTACAGACTTTGGGTAAGAATGATATAGCAATGTAGGCCTATTGGTTGTAACAAATGTACCCTCTGATGCAGAATTTTGATGGGCAGGCTGTTCATATGTGGAGGCCAGGAGAATATGAGAAATCTCTGTACCTTTCTATCTTCTGCTCAATATTTCTGTAACCCTAAAACTGCTCCAACAATTAAGTTTATAATATGGTTTGGACCTGGAATGTCACCCCAAAACTCATGTGTTGAACACTTGGTCCCTAATGTAGCAATATCGAGAAGTGGGGCTTTTGGGACTTGATTAGATCATGAGGCCTCTAACCTCATTAGTGGATAACCCATTAGTGGATAACCCATTTGATGGGTTAATAATTTGAATGGACTACTGGTGTAACACTAGTCCTAAGCAGTCGGCTTTTTTGTCTCCTGAATTTCAGGAATGAAATCCATGGACACAAGAGTGAGAGAAAAGCAACAGGATTTATTAGAGTAATAGAAAAAAAGAAAGCAGATCTCCCGAAGGTGGGAACCCCAAGAGAGGGATGCCAATGGGTATCTGTTATCTAGGGGTTTTAAAAACATATCTAATGGCCCAGCACAGGTGATTGTGGGGGTGAGGAATGTTAGCATGGACCAATCATGCTCTCTAAGCTCTGAGTTTAATTAGAGAATCAGAAGTGCATAATTTCAGTCCTTTATTTACATAATAATAAGATGGATCCCACCTAGTGTTTTCTGACCCATCTGTTAGAAAGAGGAAGCATTTCATATAGGGGTCTGCTTGTGGTTGGCCATTGCTACAGTTAAGGGCAAGGATAAATAAGAAAGGGCTGCTGTGGTTGAGGCTGTGAGCAACAAAACAAGTATTCTATGTCAGAAGAAGTCCTTGTGGTTAACACTGGCAGGGAGCAGCGAATCACAGGATGTATTTCAAACATGATGTCTCCCTCCCCTCCTGTCCTTCTCTAAGGCCCTTATCCTGTTTACCTATAGGAGATCTATCTTCCTGCCTCACTGGTGGGAGATTGAAACTATAGGCAGGTGGGGCATGGTTGGAGGAAGTAGGTCACTGGACTCTTAGAGATCATTTCCATGGCTCCTTGCTCTCTCTCTCTCTCTCTCTCTCTCTCTCTCTCTCTCTCTCTCTCTCTCTCTCTCTCTCTCTCTCCTTCCTGGCTGCCATGACCTGAACAGTTGTATTATGCCCTAACCTTCCACCATGATGCTCTGATTAACCTCAGACCCAAAGCAATGGAGCTGAACCTCTGAAACCATAAGACAAAATAAATCTTTCTTCCTCTAAGTTCTTCTTGTCAGGTATTTTGCTCACAGAGGTGAATAGTAGACTAACACAGGGGAATATATATATATTTGTGTCTCTGTGTGTGTGTGTGTGTATATATATATATATATATATATATATATATATATATATATACACACACACACAAACATATATGCTAAAATTGATTATTCTGATGTACAACTCTGAAAATATACTAAAAGCCATTAAAATGTACATTTTAAATGAATCAATTGCACTGTATGTAAATTTTTATTATTTTCTATTGAAATTGGCTAGAGTCAGGACACACCTGATCATAAATTCTTTAAATAATGAGTTTCTTAAGTTGTCTTCCAGGAAGACTCCAGAAGTTCTGCTAACATTCTCTATGGTTTTGAACTGGCTTTTTAACATGAGCAGAAGCAGCTATGTCTTCTACTCAATTATATAATAAGCTCAAAATCCCCAATGAAGAACAGAACTTCCCTGGGAAAAGAAACATGATGCCCCTTCTTATCATCTAATCAATAAACAACACCTCTCCTCTCCCTTCCTATAAATTCCCCTGCTACTGACCACCCATGAGACAGATATGAGCTTATTGTTCCTGACCACCTTGCTTGTTGGCTGCACAATAAACCTTTTAACAAAAACCTGTTGCCATAGTATGGACTTTTATGCACCTTGAGCAATGAGCCCCTGCTCAATAAAACTATTGCTGCTGTAACAAATTACCTCAAAGTGAGTGGTAAAAATCAACACCAATTTATTTTCTTACAGTTCTGGAGTCTGAAAGTCAAAAATAATATAATTTTCATTGGTCTAAAGTCTTGCATTGGTAGGCCTGCATTCTTTCCAGAGGCTCTAGGAAAGAATTGATTCTTTGCTTCTTCCAACTTCTGGTGAGTTTTTGGCTCCAGTCTCTCCATCACTCCAGTCTCTGCCTAAGTGGTCACATTGCCTTTTCTTCTTCTATCAGTGATCACATCCTCCTCCCACCAGCTTCCTTCTTACAATGATGCTTGTGATTGCGTGTAAGTCCCTCCCAGATATTTCAGGATAATCTCTCCAGGTAAAATGTCCTTAATTACATTTGCAAAATGTGAGCTTTATAGGATAACATTTGAAAGGTCCAATAATTATGAACTCACCATCTTTGAGGACCATTATTTAGCCTGCCACAGAATGATTTTTCAATAAGTCTGTTAAATATATATATATATATATATATATATATATATATATATATATATATCTCCAGAGGCTGGGGTTTTTGCTCAGCGGTAGAGTGCTTGCCTGACACATGTGACCTGGCACATGTGAGGTACTGGGTTTGATCTTCAGCACCACATAAAAATAAATAAACAAAATAAAGATATTGTGCCCATGTATAACTAAAAAGTATTTTAAAAATATATATGTTCATATAAAGCTACTAAAGCCAATATATAATGATGGTAAGAGAATTCAACTTATTGTCCTTATTATTAGTGATTTTTAAAATGTTTTATTTATGATTTATTTTATATTATTTTGCTAATATTACAATTTAAGTTTTTAGAAAAACATTTAGGAAACTCTTTGAAAAAGTCTGTTCATTTCTTAATTTTATGCAGCATATTGATATAATGTGTCAAAGACAAATGAATCACAAATGTATGGTTGACATTTCTTTCTGTATTTAATAAAAATGGGTGAGTTTGCTGATCTGAAAATACTGAAAAATTGATCAAGATGAATTTTGTGTAATTAAAAAAATTGCTGAATTAATATTGCAAATGTTAGCATGAAAATGATTTTTTGCTCAAATTTCAAATCCATATGCTATTAAGAAGATGCATTATAAAGAAACAAATTCTTAAAATCAAATTAAAATTACCCATAACATATTTATCAGCTATCAGAAAGACAAATGATGTTATCAGTAGTTCCACACTCAACTCAAAAACACATTTTCATTTGTACAAAACAATGATTGCATTTGTTTGGATTTTTCTGCACTAATGATAATTTTAATTTAAATATTTTGCAACTGCTAAGTCATGGTTGGTTAAGGTGAAAGTCAGCTTTTTTTTTTTAATTGAAAAGTCCTTTGTGTTTTTAAGGTACTTCCATATATATAAATTTCATTTAGACTTTAAAACATTCTTATTAAATATGCAGATAAAATATTATTATTCATTATAGATTTTAAATGACTTTCTCAAGTCATAGAGAAACTTATATTGCAGTGTGTGTACAATGCAAGTCTAGTGCTGCCTTTACCCTAACGTAAAATTTCTCTATAAAATCTGGTCTAGACTGGCAAATTTCAAGGTGCAAAAGAACTACCAAAAATGTTTTTAGATGCTATCTAAAATATTAGACCCCAAACACTTTAAGGTATTTGTTATACTTGGGTAGTTTACCACACATGTGCGCGCGCACACACACACACACACACAAATGGTAATTCATGCAGAGAAATTTTGAAGTTATGAAGGTAGTTAACTTCTCTAAAGAGAGGGCCAAGACGGAAACTTAGAAAATGCTCACCTTATTTAACTGTACTGACTTAATTTCCTCAAACATGAATAAAAGATGTGACACATAAAGATTTTCCATTTATTCTAAAATATTAATAATTTTATTTTTCTGAATTTAAAGCTGCATTCCAGTTCAATATAAATTTGTTTTCTACATTAAGTCCTGTTCTGTCATATGCTTTGGTGTAGACAGAATTCTTAAGATGTTCCCACAAGATTCCTGTCTTCCAGTTACTCAATTAAACATTAACTATTGCAATGAAGAAACTTTGCAGATGTTATTGAGGTAACTAATCAAATGACCATGACATAGAATATTCTAGACTATCTAGATGGACCCAGTGTAATCAGAGGGGCCCTCAAAAGAGAGAGGAAAGTAAGAGATGAAAGAGATGCATTAGAAGAAATAAGATAGAAGAAAGAAAACTCAGTGTTATTTTAAGCATGAGAGGGTCTTGATTCTCTGTTGCTGCCATTGAAAGGAACAAAGAATCAGGCAAAGTCAGAGAATTTCAGAAGCTGAGAATGACTAGCAACTCACTACCAGGAGGTAAATGAGGACCATATTTCCATGGTCACATGGAATTGAATTTGGCCTTCAACTTGAAGAAACCTAGTGGATTCTTCCCTTTGAGCTTCCAGAATGGAACCATGCTTTTAGTCAACAACTTTATTTCAGGTTATTAAGTCCCTTTGCAGAGAAACTAGCTTAGCTAGGCTATTCTCAATGTTCAGACCTACAAAAATAGGAGATAATAAATTTGTGTTGTTTTAAGATATAAACTTTGTGGTAAGATGGCAGCAAGAGAAAACAAATAGAGATGCTGGCCAAGAGAGACAGATTTAGTATCCTCTATTTTCTTATGTGCTTACCTGCTTTGCTTCCTCTGTTGGTCTGACCCCTCCTGGAGTAGAAAATTCTGTTTGATTAAGACAGTTATAATTTATACCCTTGGCACCTCTGGTGAGTTGGATATCAATTTGCTGGTATTCTCTCACATGGGTATATATTCAGGTTTTTTGGGGATCCTCATTTTTCTATGGGACCCTCTCACTGTGTTTTGCTGGTATAGGCAATACCTTCCTTTGTTTGACTTTTTCAATCACTCATTACTCCTTTTCAATTCTTGACTTCTAGCACTATATCACCAATCTTTCCTCACCAGTGTCACCTCATTCATCAGGTGGATGTCTTGGGCAGAACCTCCTTTAGAGTTCATCTGATAGAAATGACATCCACTGGAAGAAATGCAGTTCATTCCCAGCATAGACCTATCAGTTTGCTCTGGTGCCAGGCAGGCTGCTTCAATTAGATGCTTGTCTATAGAATTGTTTTAGTGAACCAATTCCAGTGTCTATATCTGTATTCCCCAAATACTATAGGACACTTCTCTGGATATCTTTTAAGATGCTTTTTCTTTCAGAAGAAAAATGCCGAAGCACTCCAATTCTTTAACAAAATCTTACAACCAACTCCTTTAAATAATTAATGAATTCTTAACCTTCTTTATGAAGTCTTAAAGTGGGTGAAGGAAAAACTGCTAATCCTGAATAGGTAGTATGGTACCATACTTTAGATTGTAAGGGTGCTTGACATCTATTGTTATCTGCTTTAGAATCTCAGCCAACCTGAGAAATACCAGATTTAAAATTCTGTCTTAATGGCTGGGAATGTATCCTAGAGGTAGATAGAGCCCATGATTTGCACACATAAGGCCCTAGATTCAATCCCCAGTGCCAGAAAAAATAATAATAAACATCATGATGTATATCTTAGACATATATAAAATTCTATTTTACTTGTTAATCTATAGTCTTATAGATACATAAAATAATCCTTGAAGTGTATCCCCTCTGGCAAGTTTGGAAGGTTTTAAAAAGTATGTGAAAGATATTTGTACTTTTTTTTAATACCAGGGATTGTACAGAGGGGACCTTTACCACTGAGCCACATCCCCAGCTCTTTTTAGATTTTTATTTTGAGACAGGGTCTTGTTAATTTGTTTAGGGTCTCACTAAATTGCTGGTGCTGACTTTGAACTCATAGTCCTTCTGCCTCAACCTCCAGAGCTGCTGGGATTACAAGTATGTGCCTCCATGCCCAGCTTGTATTTTTTATTCTACATATTTTCATATTGTTTTATAAAGTTTTATCTTTTATAATAAGAACTTTTTTAACCAGAAGAAGAAGAGGAGGAGGAGGAGGAAGAAGAAGAAAAAAGAGAAACAAATCAAGGCAATATTGAGGCAGAAAGAGAAGTTTCCAGAAGGGAGCAGTCCATGGTCCATGGTGTTAAACATTACAGAAGAGACATGAGAATGCAGAACAATAAGGAAAAAGTTGATGGGGATTTGGGCAAAAAGGAAGGAAGAAATTTTGTTACCTACTATAGAAATTTTTTTTGACTTCCAGATCCATTAATCAATTTCTTGCTGGACATTACCTCTTGATTATTGACTAATATCTCAACCATTCATTATCTTTCCCCTAGAATGTTAGGCTTCCTATATGTTTCCCCATCACAATAAGTGGCTTCCTTCCAGTTACTTAAGCCAGATCCTTGGAATCATCCTTGACTCTCTCTCCTTTACTCCTCTCATCTAATCTTTTATCAATTTCTAACAAATCCACTATGAAAACATCCTTCAATTGTCCCAATTTCACTATTTGTAATGTAAACATCCTGGTTCAAGTCACTATCATTGCCTACCTAGCTATTGAAATAGTTCCCAAATTAATTTCTCTTTCAATTTACCCCTATTCCCTATAACTAAAGTGTTTTCCACCCAATAACCAGAATTGTAATTTTGCAATGCAAATTCCATCATGCCACCACCCTGTTTTCAAAAACAAAGGGATAAATAAACAATGTTGTCTGACTTGCCAATGTAATTTAAATATGGTGTTTTATAAATATGATTCCTACAAAATCCTGACCAGTTTTCTCTCTCACCATTCTCCTTATCCCCTGTTCTACAGCCATAGTATCCTTCCTTAGGCAAGACCTTCTTTATCCCAGTGTCATTGTGAGGGGCTGATTTCTCTCCTTCTCTTTATAATGTCCCTTCTCTCACCCTACATGACTCACTCTTTGATTGTTCAAGTTGTACCTTATATCATTTCTTTAAAGGAATCTTTCTTTCATTCCCAAACTAAATTACATTTCCTCCATTATTTTCTCTCATATAACCTCAATTTTTCCTCCATAATTTTTGTCTCATTTCCTAATCGTGTACTTATTTCTGAATTCATTAATTTAAATAAGTTTATCTATCTACATATATAAGTGTATCTATCTAGGCTTCATCAGGACAAGAAGCATGACTATATTGGCATTGACTCTTGAGACTCTAGCACAGTGTCTGGTGCATATAAGTGCTTAACAGATACTTGTTCTTGAACTTGGTTGGGTGTAGCAAACCAATTGCTGTTACAACGATTTCAAGCCATTCTCAAGGGGCTTTGGGTGAACAACTAAGTATTTCTTCTTTAATATCATGTACTCATAAACGTTTAACACTTAATCATATTTGTGCTATTTTGTTAAACTAAATGAAGAAAAAGTTTGCAAAACATTTTCTCCTCTCAGAGTGGGGATGTGGCCCAGCGGTGGAGCGCTAACTTGGCATGTGCGAGCCACTGGATCTGATCCTTGGCACCACTTGAAAATAGGTGAATAGAATGAAGGTATTGTGTCCAACTACAACTAAAAGAATGCATATATACAAAATTTATCTGCTTAGCCCCAATCCATTATCCATTTTTCTCCTCCTTTCTAATCTATGATGTTACTATGTTCTAGAGATACAATATTTATGAATCAGTACTTTTCTTTGCATTACTACTAAATAACTTTTGATTCACTCCCAAATTACTTTTTGTCTAACTATTGCAATAGTTTCTTACTTTGCTTCTCTCTTTTTCTCATTTCTATTGTAATCTATACTAAATATTATGGCCAAATATTCCCTGCTTTAAAATCTTCAATAGCTACTCATTGTCTATAAAACTAAGGAAAAACTCTCAGTCCTTCGTAATCTTGCCCAAAGGTGCCTTACAAAAATAACCAAATTAGGGCTGGGCCTGCAGCTCAGTGGTAGAGTGCCTGCCTCACATATGTGAGGCACTGGGTTCGATCCTCAGTGCCACATAAAAAATGAATAAATAAAGATATTGTGTCCATCTACAACTAAAAAAATATTTCAAAAAATTTATAAAAGAAGGAAAATAAAAAATAAATAAGTCTACAGATTCTTCTTTCCACAGGCACAGTTACAGAATGCAAACAAGAATGCAGAGATGGCATGGGTAAGGCTATAGAAATATTAAAAAATTAACCAAATTAAATACATATAGAGATCAAACAGATATCTTAAATGTATGAAGTAAGCCAAGAGGTATTAAGCAATAAGAAATGAGACCTATGAAAAATGAGAATAAGGGTTGCCTGAATATGTTTAAATTAAATAAACAAAAAAATCAAGAAAACAGTAATTTAAAAAATGTTTGCAAGTCAAACAAAATATGTCTAGAGCTACAATAAAACCCCTGCTCCACAACTTTGCTACTACTCCTTTCTCATACATGTCCTGCTTTGACAAGATGAAATTACTCACTCACTCTTTTGCAACTCATTCTATTCCATTCCTTTGTTCATATTGTTCCTTCTGCTTGGAACATTCCTTAACTGTAGCTGCTCATTGTAAACACTTGGGGATAGTTTTAAAATCCCAATGCCTAGAGAGTACCCAGACCAAATAAGTAAGAAACTCAGCCATTAGTATTTCTAAAGCAACCCAGTAATACAATATACTGCCAAATTTGAGAATTTCTAGTCTATTAATTCTCTATATCTCTACTTATCAAATTCAAATCCTTGAAGGCCCAATTCCAATGCAAATCTCTCTATGAAGCCTATCTCTCAAATTATTAAAAGGATACATCTCTCACATGTCACCATTTTATTTTACTTGTGGTATATTTTATTAGTTATCAGCTTAAAACCATATGCATGCATTATCTTGCCATTTCCATGAGTCTTTAATATTATTATCCTGGTCCAAGCCACTATCAACCCCTACCTAGTCTATTGCAGAAATTCCTAATTTCTTTTTTTCAACTCGACATCTCTCACCCACATTTAGTCCATCCTCCAACCAGAAGATTCAATTACTACTAAACAACGCAAAATTGATTATGTACCTCTCTTGCTTTAAAACACACACACACACACACACACAGAAACAAGGAAGAAAACACAACAACCTTTGATTTACCACTGTGCACAGGTTCCTGTTGGGATCCTGTCCATGTTTTCTCTCCTTGCCCACCTTTCTGTAGCTATACTAGACTTCCTTTAAGCAGTATTTTCTGTTCAGAGTCTCACCAGGTAGAAATAAAGGCACCAATTGGGATTGCATTCTCCTATGATGCTGGGAGCCATTAGCCAAGTAGGTATGACAATTTCCTTGCCAGCGTACCCCATGTTGCTTAGTGGAAGGACTCGTGGAAATAGGACATTTTGCAGTGACATTGCATGTAGGTGACCTTGCTCAAGGACCAGGGCGGATCCGGGTTTAGGGTGTTCCCGGTTTAGGATAATCAGGTTTAGGGCGTTCCCAGTTGAGGACATTCCAGGTTTAAGGTTATTCCTGCTGGGAATAGGGCGTATCCTGCTGCCTGAGTTCCCCTTGAGTTCTCACGGGATTCAGACAGTATTTTTTGGGAGACAGAAGCCCAGTGGAGGTGGATTTGGGCAGAGAACGTGGATTTCCCCAGAACGTGTTTGTAGATGGCTGGTGTGAGTTCGGGAATAAAGAGTTGCTGTTTGAATCTACAAGCTGTGTGGTGGCTCGTGATTGTGTGCCCAGCCAGACTGCGGCATTTGTGCCCAGCCAGACTGCGGCACTATGAGCCTCAGGGTGCTCCTCCAAGCTCATTTAATTGGTTGTCAAAGTCAAATTACTTGTGGTTAAAGGACTAAGATCCCTGCTTTCTTGATGGCAGTAAATCAACAACTAGAGGCTTCTGTGAGGTCTCCACAGGGATCTCTCCATTTTCACAGTCAGCTGATCACTAATGTTAATCACATCTGTAAACTCTCTTTTGCCATGTAACAATCATGTGAGTAACAGCAGGGGAAATACCTTATGGGCACCATCTTAGAATTCTTCCTACCATACTTGGTAATACATATTTGTATATTTGTGTTTGAATTAGAAGATTGTTTTTTTTTTTTTTGGGGGGGGGCGGGTAAGATGGTACCAGGGATTGAACTCAGGGGCACTCAAACACTGAGCCACATCCCAAGCCTTATTTTGTATTTTATATAGAGACAAGTTCTCACTGAGTTATGTAGCCCCTTGCTTTTGTTGAGGCTGGCTTTGAACTCCTGATCCTCCTGCCTCAGCTTCCTGAGCCGCTGGGATTACATACAGGTGTACGCCACCTCACCTGGCTGGGTTTGAAGATGTTCAAGGGAAAAGATCAAAGTAGGCATTCCTTTTTCTTTTTCCTATTCTTTCTTCCACAATCTGCAACTCAGTACTATTTTGCAAATAGAAATTTTCCCAGAAAAAATTGTTGACTGTACTGATGGCAAATTATGATCAACCTGCCAATTTGCAAAATTTACACAGGCAAGAGACATATAGTATATACTTGAAATAATCATTCCCCAAATCACAGCTTGTGGCAAATGGATTTGGCAGCATGAGTAGAGTTATAATTCAAATAATCTTATTGCCAAGTATGGAGGTCCAGATGAAAGATGGTGGTATGACTTCATAATGTTCTAAGTTAGTAGACACATTCTCTAAGGAAAGTTATTTTTCAACTATTGACTTATAAAAATAAATGACAAAAAAACCACCAAACCTAGACTACAAGTCATCTTGTCAATTACAAGCAATAAATCAATGTATTTATGAGCTAATCAGCTATCCATTTTCCAAAATGTATACAAACTTTCTCTTGTATGCATACTGACACTGCCTAGTTGAAGGACAAGTAGTATGCAGCACCCATTTATTTACTTATACCACTACACTAGCAAAATGAGCTTATAATTTTAAAATCCAGGAACATCAAACTTGTGAAATGGTCAACTTGGAAAAGGTGAATGCTTCAGAATAAGGTTACCTTGTTTCTATTTTCTCTGGGGAAGTTTATTTTGTTTGCTTAGAAATCTGCATATATTTGGGAATTTGAAGGCACAACATTGCATTTAATGTTATCAATGGGTAATATCAATGTCTATTTGCTCACGTAGAATTTTTTAAGCTTTAAAAATATTTTCTCATACATGGCCTGATCCTTCACAACTTAAGAAATGAATTCGACCAGGAGGAGGCATTTTCCAACAGCCAGTTTAATGCTACAATTTGAAATCATCATCCCTGTCTAGATGACTTTTCTTGCTAGCTATTTGAGGTGCCTTCAAAGGCAAAGCCATACAAATTAATGCACTTTTTAATTCTATATTTAATTTAAAAATAGAACTTCTATTTGAACATTATGTAATATTTAATCCCAGAAAACACACACAAGTGAAAGAATTCTCTGCCAATCAATATAAACCAGACATATTTGCTTCATGTATTATAAAATGACTATGTTGAATCATGGCAGCTTAAATAAAATTGATATGAAGTAGCTCTGGCTTTATTACAAAATTTACAATGGCCACAATTTGAATATCTTGGGAATTGCTTTTTAGGGAATCATGAAAAAAACCACAAAATTAGATTTTCCTCTTAGTGCTTTTGTAATCCAAACTGTTTTGCTCAAATATTGGGCTTCATATTTCATCACCTTTCTCATCTGCCCCTACTCTGAGTATTTCTCTCTCTTCACCTGTTTTGTATTCAGAACTCAGCTTTCAAATCTACCTACTCCTGCTCTGCAACCAGAAGGATATCTATTATTAATTTTAAAAGGTGACCTAATATCAAACCTTTTCATACAAAAAGATAATAAGCCTGCCATTAAATCTTGCATTTTCCTTTAAAGTTACATTGCATTTATTTGATATTACAGGTGTGATTATTTATAGTGCCTCCCTAAATGCTTTTTTCTTACTAGAATTTTTTCTACATTAAAGGAAAAAGAAGACCAGTGTTAGTGCCCTTCAAAATGGTTTGCTATATAAGGAAGTGTAACAATAGGCTCAAGTTTATTATAATGGTAGGGGAAGGGGAAATGGCTTTCCTCCACCTTCCTAGGCTCTTGGCTGAGATATAAATTATATTGACATGAGAGAGTAATAGGAGAAAATCCATTTTAGTTATACGCATACATACAGAGTACCCCAAATAGGATACTTGAAGAAGGGCTGTATGACTGAAGCTTATATAGCATCCTGAGCTACAGAAATGGGATAGGGGTTTAAGGTTTCTTGAAAGTGGTACAAAGAAGTTATGAGAGAGTAAGAGAAGGAAATGTATGGTGAATAAAAGTTGTCTTGTTATGTAAACAAAAGTCTTTGGGGTAGTAAAAGTTGTCTGAAGCAACTCTCTTCCATTTATACATGAAACTTTCTTTTATACATATAAATTTATTTTACTAAAGAGCAGCTTTTTAGATTTACTCCTGTATCTTCAATTTCTCAAAATAACCAGGTCAAAATATGCCAAGACATTATATTCTGGCATGGCATATTCTGGCACCTTGTAGTTAAATTTTGGGGTGATATATCCTGAGCCCCAATGTAACACAATATCAGCTGAGTTCTTTTAAAACATTAACTCATCTATTTCCTATGATCCAATTGGGAAGAGACCACATTCGTATGCCCATTTTACAGAATAGAAAACTGAGGATTAGCGCAAGTAGTTGGTAATTTGTGAAGGTCACATAGACAGTCAATACTGAAACTAAGATTTGAATTTAGCCCTCCATCAGAACTACTGGCACTACTGTACATTACTGTCTCTTCCTGATTTTGTTAAAAGGTCAAGTGCTTATGAAATGTTTCCTCATAGTGAGGCAGCCAGATATTTTTGTTTACATGAATGTATACTTTGTAGGTTTTTTTTTTTTTTAATATGAACATGTTACAAACAGTAAAAAATAAACCTTGCATAGCTTAGGAATGGTTGAAATTAGGAAAATAACAATTCAACAGTTATCAGCTAAAACAACCACCTAGAATTTCAGTAGACAAGAATTGCATTATAACAACTTCATTGCCAGTAATAAGTTAATGTCCACTGTTAATCATTTTTGAGTTTGCAATCAATTTTATAAACAGCTTTCCTGAAAGTTGTACCAAGCAGAGGTATTGCTCTATGAAAACACAATTCTTCTTCCAATATGAATGTCTTTGTGTGTATCTAGGCTTAAAAGTTGTTGATATATATAGCTAATCTATCTCCTATATTTCTATTCATTCATCATTGGGTTTCCTGACATTACTTATTTTCAAGCTTCTATAGGAAATAGCTTTGTCAGGCAACCTTATAATGCCTGAGATTTCCCTAACAATTCTCTACCTTCACCTCATCACTAATCATAATTACAGCTGTGCCTCTGTCACAGGCAGCTGTAAGAGAAGCAGATTGTTGAAAGCTAATCAGTTCACAGCTGGTCTAAACTTGCTTACCAGATTCAGATAAAATTTATGGATTACACCAATCAAAAGCAATCTAAACAGTTTATTACAAAGTCTAAACAAAAATAAAAGATGATCTAAGTGAATGTAAATCAATCAAAAACATAAAATAACATGTAAAATTTTTCCTAGTGAACATATAAAATGTTAGCCATTATGTTAATTAATGTAAAGCAGAAATAATTAAAATGTTTTGAACATGCCAGGAAAATAAATGAGATAAACATGAATGGATATGGAATTTCAAAAATTCCTTAAGGATGAAGATAAAAGAGCCATAAAAGTCTGAATAGGTCCAAACCTATTGTTAAATCTGACTTTCCAACTTTGTTTTCATGATTTTTTCAACATAAAAATGGGAGCTGCTGTGTGACATTTTTTGCATAATTTTGGAACTAAAAGGGACTTTTTATTCCCCATCTCCTTATAGAATGGCAGTTATTGACTAGGTTGAGCCATATAATAGCAAGTGGCAGGACTAAAACTAGGTCCCCTAATATTTAGGTAAATACCCATGTGACGATACTCTCCATCTTTTAGGTGTATTGCAACTTGTGTTTTTTAATATTTAAAATGAATGACAATGCTCTTTTCTCTACAGTCAAGTTATTGGTTGTAAATCAGGCACTGAAAGGCATTTTAAGTCCATAATGATAATACTATTCTCATAGAATTTGACTATCAGAGAATAACTCCAGGAAAGGGAATCTGGGACATATCATTTAGGAGGAATAATGGTTCCATTCATAGCCAATATGACTTAGCTTTTAAAACATAACGATAAAAGTCATTGTGCTTTTATAGCCAGTAAGGCAGAAATTACTGGAAAAGGCTTTGGAGATCATCTAACCCAATTCCTTCACTTTTATGCATATGGAAAACAGAGCAGAAAGGGGATAAAACTTGCTCTTATTGGTAATGGCAATAATCTTGACTTCAAGGATATCCAGTCTAATTTTTCTAAGAAGTAATGATTTTAGTCTCAAAATATCAACCAGTATGTGGTTGTTGATATTACAGAAAGGTTCTCCAAGATGTCAGAATCTCCAGCAATGTATTATTTAGCAAAACACTGTGAAAAGAGATATATATTTAAGCTTATGACAATGAGATTAAATCATGCATGATTTTACACAATGCATTTTGAAAGAACTATATTTTGCACTTTGTCAAATAACATGCATAAACTGGTGCTTATGACTATTCAAAAGCTGTGTTATTTTGTGGTCCTAAAATTATTTAACTCATCTGAGTTTACATTTACTGAGGGAGCAGAAGAAATCACTTTAAGTGATGGTTTAAAAAATGTGCTGTTAGTATACAAAGAACTCAAAAAATTAGACAATAAGAGAACAAACAACCCAATCAACAAATGGGCCAAGGACCTGAACAGACACTTCTCAGAGGAGGACATACAATCAATCAACAAGTACATGAAAAAATGCTCACCATCTCTAGCAGTCAGAGAAATGCAAATCAAAACCACCCTAAGATACCATCTCACTCCAGTTAGATTGGCAGCCATTATGAAGTCAAACAACAACAAGTGCTGGAGAGGATGTGGGGAAAAGGGTACTCTTGTACATTGCTGGTGGGACTGCAAACTGGTGCGGCCAATTTGGAAAGCAGTATGGAGATTTCTTGGAAAGCTGGGAATGGAGCCACCATTTGACCCAGCTACTCCCCTTCTCGGTCTATTCCCTAAAGACCTAAAAAGAGCATGCTACAGGGACACTGCTACATCGATGTTCATAGCAGCACAATTCACAATAGCTAGACTGTGGAACCAACCTAGATGCCCTTCAATGGATGAATGGATAAAAAATATGTGGCATTTATACACAATGGAGTATTACTCTGCATTAAAAAATGACAAAATCATAGAATTTGCAGGGAAATGGATGGCATTAGAGCAGATTGTGCTAAGTGAAGCTAGCCAATCCCTAAAAAACAAATGCCAAATGTCTTCTTTGATATAAGGAGAGTAACTAGGAACAGAGTAGGGTCGAAGAGCATGAGAAGAAGATTAACATTAAACAGGGATGAGAGGTGGGAGGGAAAGGGAGAGAGAAGGGAAAATGCATGGAAATGGAAGGAGACCCTCAGAGTTATACAAAAGTACATACAAGAGGAAGTGAGGGGAAGGGGAAAAATAATATAAGGGGGACAAATGACTGTCAGTAGAGGGAGCAGAGAGAGAAGAGGGGAGGGGAGGGGAGGGGAGGGGAGGGGGGATAGTAGAGGATAGGAAAGGCAGCAGAATACAACAGACACTAGTATGGCAATATGTAAATCAATGGATGTGTAACTGATGTGATTCTGCAATCTGTATATGGGGTAAAAATGGGAGCTCATAACCCACTTGAATCAAATTGTGAAATATGATATATCAAGAACTATGTAATGTTTTGAACAGCCAACAATAAAAAATTAAAAAAAAAATAAAAAATAAAAAAAAATTAAAAATGTGCTGTTACCATGATCAAGTAGGATTCATCCCTGGGATGCAAGGCTGGTTCAATATACGGAAATCAATAAATGTTATTCACCACATCAATAGACCTAAAAATAAGAATCATATGATCATCTCGATAGATACGGAAAAAGCATTTGACAAAGTACAGCATCCCTTTATGTTCAAAACTCTAGAAAAACTAGGGATAACAGGAACATACCTCAATATTGTAAAAGCAATCTATGCTAAGCCTCAGGCTAGCATCATTCTGAATGGAGAAAAAATGAAGGCATTCCCTCTAAAATCTGGAACAAGACAGGGATGCCCTCTCTCACCACTTCTGTTCAACATAGTTCTCGAAACACTGGCCAGAGCAATTAGACAGACGAAAGAAATTAAAGGCATCAAAATAGGAAAAGAAGAACTTAAATTATCACTATTTGCAGATGACATGATTCTATACCTAGCAGACCCAAAAGGGTCTACAAAGAAACTATTAGAGCTAACAAATGAATTCAGCAAAGTGGCAGGATATAAAATCAACACGCATAAATCAAAGGCATTCCTGTATATCAGCGACAAATCCTCTGAAATGGAAATGAGGACAACCACTCCATTCACAATATCTTCAAAAAAAATAAAATACTTGGGAATCAACCTAACAAAAGAGGTGAAAGACTTATACAATGAAAACTACAGAACCCTAAAGAGAGAAATAGAAGAAGATCTTAGAAGATGGAAAAATATACCCTGTTCATGGATACGCAGAACTAACATCATCAAAATGGCGATATTACCAAAAGTTCTCTATAGGTTTAATGCAATGCCAATCAAAATCCCAATGGCATTTCTTGTAGAAATAGAGAAAGCAATCATGAAATTCATATGGAAAAACAAAAGACCCAGAATAGCAAAAACAATGCTAAGCAGGAAGTGTGAATCAGGCGGTATAGCGATACCAGACTTCAAACTATACTACAGAGCAATAGTAACAAAAACAACATGGTACTGGTACCAAAACAGGCGGGTGGACCAATGGTACAGAATAGAGGACACAGAAACCAATCCACAAAACTACAACTACCTTATATTTGATAAAGGGGCTAAAAGCATGCAATGGAGGAAGGATAGCATCTTCAACAAATGGTGCTGGGAAAACTGGAAATCCATATGCAACAAAATGAAACTGAATCCCTTTCTCTCGCCATGCACAAAAGTGAATTCAAAATGGATCAAGGAGCTTGATATCAAATCAGAGACACGCCATCTGATAGAAGAAAAAGTTGGCTACGATCTACATACTGTGGGGTCGGGCTCCAAATTCCTCAATAGGACACCCATAGCACAAAAGTTAATAACTAGAATCAACAAATGGGACTTACTCAAACTAAAAAGTTTTTTCTCAGCAAAAGATACAATAAGAGAGGTAAATAGAGAGCCTACATCCTGGGAACAAATCTTTACTCCTCACACTTCAGATAGAGCCCTAATATCCAGAGTATACAAAGAACTCAAAAAATTAGACAATAAGAGAACAAACAACCCAATCAACAAATGGGCCAAGGACCTGAACAGACACTTCTCAGAGGAGGACATACAATCAATCAACAAGTACATGAAAAAATGCTCACCATCTCTAGCAGTCAGAGAAATGCAAATCAAAACCACCCTAAGATACCATCTCACTCCAGTTAGATTGGCAGCCATTATGAAGTCAAACAACAACAAGTGCTGGCGAGGATGTGGGGAAAAGGGTACACTTGTACATTGCTGGTGGGACTCCAAATTGGTGCAGCCAATTTGGAAAGCAGTATGGAGATTTCTTGGAAAGCTGGGAATGGAGCCACCATTTGACCCAGCTACTCCCCTTCTCGGTCTATTCCCTAAAGACCTAAAAAGAGCATGCTACAGGGACACTGCTACATCGATGTTCATAGCAGCACAATTCACAATAGCTAGACTGTGGAACCAACCTAGATGCCCTTCAATGGATGAATGGATAAAAAATATGTGGCATTTATACACAATGGAGTATTACTCTGCATTAAAAAATGACAAAATCATAGAATTTACAGGGAAATGGATGGCATTAGAGCAGATTATGCTAAGTGAAGCTAGCCAATCCCTAAAAATCAAATGCCAAATGTCTTCTTTGATATAAGGAGAGTAACTAAGAACAGAGTAGGGTCGAAGAGCATGAGAAGAAGATTAACATTAAACAGGGATGAGAGGTGGGAGGGAAAGGGAGAGAGAAGGGAAAATGCATGGAAATGGAAGGAGACCCTCAGAGTTATACAAAAGTACATACAAGAGGAAGTGAGGAGAAGGGGAAAAATAATATAAGGGGGACAAACGAATGTCAGTAGAGGGAGCAGAGAGAGAAGAGGGGAGCGGAGGGGAGGGGAGGGGAGGGGAGGGGAGGGGGGATAGTAGAGGATAGGAAAGGCAGCAGAATACAACAGACACTAGTATGGCAATATGTAAATCAATGGATGTGTAACTGATGTGATTCTGCAATCTGTATATGGGGTAAAAATGGGAGCTCATAACCCACTTGAATCAAATTGTGAAATATGATATATCAAGAACTATGTAATGTTTTGAACAGCCAACAATAAAAAATTTAAAAAAATGTGCTGTTAACATAAGGCTTGTTATTAAATTAAAAGGTCAAATAAGATGGATTGAGAGCATTCATATTACTTTTAACATAGGACTAAGAGCTCTGAATATAGTTCCTGTTCCCATGGTAAAAATCAGACATTAATGAGAATGATGTTATTAATATGACTGCTTGCTGATTTTCAATTTATTGATCCAACCACAAAAGAAAGAATTGTATGTGATTTTCTTAGAATAACAAAGGTAAGCTATGATTTTTTAATATATGGGAATTTTAAAATGTAATCTTTATATGCTTATTTTATCAGTTATGTCACATATATTCTGACTATTAAAGTAAAACTAGAAAAATATGGACTGAGGAAAACCCTGGGAATAAACTGCTTTAAGTAGGTAATAGGTGTCCTATGTCAAATAACAGTGATAAATTGGTTAAGAAGAAGACTAAAACGGATCTAGGGGAACTAGCAGTGTAGAACTTATATGACCTAGTATTTTAGATTGTGGGATGTTAAGTTACTCTTCAAAATATTAGCTGCTTCTCATTACAGTCCCTGCTATGGCTTGTCCTATGGGGTAGGAGGTTAAATATTCTCACATCATAGATGAGAATTTGTACTTCCTATTTTTCTTCTGTTATAGGAATGAAAATATTCAAGATAGGGATTTACTTTTAGACTGAATACTAAAGTAAAGAGGGTATGATACACAGTCACATCTGCCCTGCAACCAACATATAACAGGCAAAGAAAAAGCACCTTGTTATATGTGTTTGGTTCAGAAAAATTAAGGCCTCAAAAGCAAAGTCCTCCTCTGCTCTCCTGTCTCTTATTCCTCATTCTCTCCCAAGAAAAAAATTGAAAATACAATTCTTCCCCAAGGTGGTCATAGAAATCAGAATCCCTTTTACTCAAAGACTGCTATAACACTTAGGACCCTGATAAGTCTTTTACTCAAAGACTGATAATATTGCTCTATATCCCCCCCCCCACTTTTCTGTGTGAGTTGGTTATAAAGAATCACTCTGACCTACATTGTTTGGTTGTAGGTCCAAAGATCTCCATTACAGAAAATGTTCCATCTCATACCTGGAAGAAAGATATGCTACAACCAAGGGGTTAAGAAGAATCTGAATAGACAGGACTTTCTGGTTATTCCCAGTCTATTTCCATTAGCTTTTTTCATCCAATCACACTGCCCATGTTTTATTGAATATAAGCATAGAAATGGATAGTTCACCCTGAGTCTTTAGGGCTTTCATCTGAAGGCTCCCATGTCCATCTAAGTACAAATCAAATAAATTTGTCTTTTTTTTCTTTTATTATTAATTTGTCTTTTGTTTTAGGGATACTGTCATGAACTTTTATGATAGGAAAGAAAAGCCTCATCCCTTTTCCTCCCCTATATAGACAAGCTACTAAAATTTTGGTTTGTTATTGCAGCATGACATAGTCCAGACAACTGTTACACTTTGAAAAGGTAACTATGTATTATATACATGACATGGGAATCACTAAGGTGGGATATTACTATAACCTATGCCCCATGATAATTATGGGGCACTTGTAATACACAATTGCAAAACCACTATGGCATACACATTCTCAATTCATATAACAAAGGGTTATCACAGACAATTACATATTAGGTCTAAAGTTAGAATAAAACTTATGGAATGGATAAGAAAACAATTTACCATGGTGAGAAGCCAACTTATACAACAAATAGGATGACCAGACTTTCAAAAATGATATCATAATGCCTACAAGAGTATGCTCCAAGGAATTAAAGATGTATTAATGAAAGATATAAAAAATAAGAAACATCACTATCCAAATAAAAGTGATATTAAATATAAATACTTAGGATTTTTAAATGAAAAAGTTATCACAGTACAAATAAAACTAGAATGTGAATAACAGATTAGACACAGAAAATTCAGGGAATGGAAAACATAATCTATTCTTAGTACATTGCCAAAATTAATTGTAGAGATAAATAGAACTTACAGCAAAGACATTAAGAGCTATGAGGAGCTTGATTAGCTGGTCTATTACACATCTCAAAGGAGTACCAAAAGGAATGAAGAAAAAGATGGGGGAAAACAGTATTTTGAAGAGATTGCATCTCACAGATATCTCCATAATTTAATAAGTTATAAGGAGTCACATATTTAGGAGTCACAGAAAGTGAAGAAGAAAAAAGAGAAAAAAATAAAGGAAAGCTATAGGAAAGAACTATAGGAAAGTTATATATTAGAGGCAATCTATAATTAAAAGACAGAACACCAAGGGTAAAGAGCTTATAAAAGCAACCAGAAAGAAAAGAAATGACAACTGGACAGCCAGTAGACTTCTTAGAAGCACAAACAGAATTTAGCCATTCATTCAAGAACTGTATACTGATTTGCTACTATGTGCCTGTCAATAGGTTTTGGGAATGCAAAGGTAAACAAAACAGAGTACAGGTCTATAGGAAAATTATATTCTAGTAGGAAAATTGCATTGCTAGTGGGACAATCAGTGAATAAATAAGAAAATAAAAAGGATGCTGATGGTGCTAAGTGTTAAAGTGAAAGGAAATACTGTGGAGTATGGGGGGCAAGGAATCCCCCCAAAGTTTAACTCTTTAAATCTACTGTGATAAATTGGCAAATTAACAAGAGAAAAAATATATAAATTTAATAATGAATATTGGAGCATCACAGAAATGTATATAATAACTTAGGTTCAGAAGCATATATGTTCTCTTCATAGAGGACAGGGAGATGGGGGATGTACTCAATTTTAAGAAGTAGTATATTATTTTTTAGGAAAGTTGAATAGGCTTAAAGAATAGATGATAGTTTATAAATGATTCTCTTTGGAGGCTGAATGGGGCTGAATAATAGTACTTGTGACAAAAGTCTGTTAGGAGTGTAACATTGCTCAGTCTTCCTCCCTGTTATACATGTCTAATCTTGCCTGGCTAATAAAATCTCCAGAATAGGATAGGAAGCAATTGTGTTCCTTCTGGAGATGCTTTAGATAAAGGAATGTCAGGGAAAGAAAGTTCCATTCTCTGCTTGGAGGCAAAAACAGGGGAAAGTCAGAAAGTCCTTGATTATTAGGCTGCTTCTAAGGTCTTTCAATTTCCTTTAATTCAAAGTGCTCAGAATGTCAAAGTGCCCTTGTTTGGGGTATTGTTTTCAAGTACCAACAATGGAAACATGCTAACTTAGAGGGGTTAGGGAAGGTCTCATGATGAGATACCTGAAGAAACTGAGTCAACAAGGCTGCAGATAATAAATACATATTAATCTATAATTCTTGAAGAATTCAAGACCAAAAATTTTAAAGAAATGATACCAATAATCAAATATATGATACGTCAAGATCATTGTATTATCTTGAGCAACTAACAAAAAAAAATAAAATAAAAAATAAAGCTTAAGAATGTTTACCACTAATAATTTATTGCTCAAAATTTTGCTAAATTCATACTTCAGAGAGGCAAATTTGGATTTGTGAGAGAGAAACAAAATATAAGAAACAATATATAAACATGTCAAAATAAGTATTGTCTATGGGAAATACTTGGTAGGTTAGTTAGGTATGAACAGGTGGTATTATGGTTTAATTATTATGGTTAATTATTAGGTGTCCCTCAAAAACCCATGTGTGAGACAATGCAAGAACTTTCAGAGAAAAAATGATTGAGTTATGAGAGCCTTAATCTAATCAGTGAATTAATCCCCCAGAGGGATTCACTGAGTGGTAACTGTAGGAAGGTAGGGTGTATCTAGAGAAGGTGGGCACTGGGGGTGTGCTTTCAGGGTATATACTTTGTATCTGAAAAGTGGAGTCTCTCTCTGCTTTCTGATCATCATAGGAACTGCTTCTCTCCACCATACTCTTCCACCTTGGTGTTCTGCCTCACCTTGAGCCCCAAGCAATGGACCTGACTATTGATGGATAAAGGCCTCTGAAATTCTAAGCCCCAAATCAACTTTTCTTTCTCTAATTTTTTTCTGGACAGGTCCTTTGATCATAGCAATGAAAAAGCTGACTAGAACAAGTGGGTAGAGGAAAGGACATTGAAGGGCAAACAGTAGGCAAATGCATTAAGAAAAATCCATGAGTCATAAAAATACAACTGCAGGGAACCTTATCAGAATAGGCAAGCATTGGGAAAATGAGAGCTAGAATGCCCAACCTTCAGCAAGCTGTAGATAATTCTAATCCTTTGAGGAAGTTATCACTTAAAACCATGGAGAACCTTACTGAAGTAGATAAGCTTCAGGAAATTGAGGCCTGGTAAGTCAATCTTCTTCCCCTCCAGCAATAGTTAATTATAACCCCTTAAGGAAATTACTGTTTTCAAACCATTTCTTAAAACCAGTCACCAGGACTCAACCCCCTTATCAGTGAAACTATGTTAAAACTTCCCCAATCATCCCTTGTGACCAGGACATCAAGACTTTTACAAAGAGTATGCTGAGAGCTATCCAAAGGGCAATAAAAGAATTAAGGGAGTATTGGGAGTTGAGCCAGGAACAAAGGGAATTAAAAATCCTTAAAAACTCCAATTCTGTGAAGGACACATTGACCTCCTTAAGGCACACTGTTCTGCCTATCTTGAACATCTGTACCCACTTTCTTTCTCATAAACTCCTGCCGGCCATTCTGAACAACTCAACTGAAATCCTTCCAGGGTGGTCACAAAGAACCAGAACCAGTGACCAAGGACTTCCATTGTTTCTTCAGTTCCCTGGATATCCTTTCTCTGAAACAGAAAATAGTAAAATAATTATTTTCATAATAATGGATTCTAATTTGTAGGAATGAATAGGGTAGAGATAAAAGTGCCAGAAGGTAACATATATGAAGAGAATATGAATATTGTAATATTGTTTAAGAAAAATTAGTGGTATTTGAATGCCCATCGAACCACTATCAGAATTAGAATGTATTATTTTCCAAATTAGAAGAAAGTTCAGGAGAAAAAAGAGAATATGATTAATATAAGAGAGGGTAGGGAAAGACGAGGGAGAGTGAAAAAAAATACAAGGTTTATGGGAAGACTGGAAGTGAATCAAAGTATAAGGGTAATCACATCATATGTAAATGAGCTAGATTTGTTAGTTAAAAGATAGATACTTAGAGTGATTTTAGAAATTCAGCTTTTTGCTATTCATAAGAAATACCCCCAAACATAGTAGAGAGCAAGACTAAAAAAAAGATGAAGAAGATAAACCTAGCAAATGGTAAACATAATTTGGTGTGTCTAAATCAATAACAGACCAAATACATTTTAGGACAGGAGACATTATTTCAATTTACACTAGGAACCCTGTATATTATTAAATTAAAAATTCCAAGAAACTATAGCAATACTAAATTTGTAGGTATCCAATAGTGTAGTCCAAAAATATAAAGCAAAATTGACAAGATAGAAAGGAGAAATTGATATATATGCTGAATCATTATAAAAGTTAACATTAATATACAATTATTTTAGCATACAGAATATCAGAAAAACAGACTTAAATGTTTCTGTGTCCATCCACAGAATCTGGCACATATAATTTAGAAATGCAAATTCTGTTCAAGCACAATGGAAGATTTATTAAAATTGAACATATATATGATCCAAAATCATATGTCAACATAGTATAAAATCCTGATATTATGCAGACCATATTATACAGTGGGATATAATTAGAAATCAAAGACAAAAAGATGACTAAAAAGTAAAGATTTCAAATTTGGAAATTTTAAGAAACACTTCTAAACATGTCAGATACCAAAGAATATGTGAAAATAAATATAAATATTTATGTCTAAATTAAAGTTAAAGGAACAAAAGTTCTCATATAGCTATAGCAAATATCTATACACCACCATACAAGAATTTGTACATACATTCTTCTAATTTTGCTATAAATATTTATTATATCTATTATCATATTTGTTCTAAATTCTTATGTCTTCTTTAATCCTCAGAATACTTAGAAATATGCCACTGATTTCCAATTATTTGAGATTTTTAGTTGTCTTGTAAGGGTAAAAGAAATTGAAGTTAAAGCGTAAAAGTTAAAGGGTAAAAGACCGGGCATTGTAAAGTTTCTAAGCTGCAAGGTCTGAGTTAAAATGTAAAGGATTAGGTATTGTTAGGTTTCTATGCTACCTGCAAAACCTGAAATCCCTGTAGCTGTTAGGACAATACTGGAACTGCCCAGTAAATATTCCCACTGACTCCCTGGTTGTCTAATAACTTGGGACTCTGTGCAACTTGTCACGTAGTCATTTAGGCCCTAAAACCAATCAGTTTGAATGTGTACCCTCCTTAGGAATGACCTATCACTCCAGCCTGATCTGTTCCCGCCAATGAATGAACTAATCATGTTTAGGAGTTGTTGTTTGATTTTCCCGTGGTGTATAATGATTTGTTAAAGGAGACTGTGATGTATGTAAAATCCCCGCCCTCCCCAAAAAAAGTGTACTTAAGCAGTGCTCAGCCCCTGCTCGGGGCTCTGGGCTGTTCTCCCTTCTTGAGTGGGCACGGAGCCCTAGCATGCTAGATCAATAAATCCCCTTCTGCCAATTGCATGAGTGGTCACTTGGTGGTCTCTTTCTCCGACGCTTCGCCGGACCCTTACATTCTTATTATAGTTTTCTAATTTAATTCTTTTTTTTAAAGAGAGAGAGAGAGCGAGAGAGAGAGAGAATTTTTTAATATTTATTTTTTAGTTTTCGGCCGACACAACATTTTTGTGTTTTTTTTTTATATGTGGTGCTGAGGATCAAACCCAGGCCCCACGCATGCCAGGCGAGCGCGCTACCACTTGAGCCACATCCCCAGCCCCTCTAATTTAATTCTAATATGTTAAGAGAGTAGATTACATTCTGCATAGATTCAAACCTCATAAATTTATTGTAACTTGTTTTCTGGCCAGACATATTTTTTTTAATTGGTGAACATGAAATATTGTCAAAAAGTATATTCTTCTTTAGAATATAATGCGTAAAATATCAATTAGGTTAGGATACTTGATAATGTTCTTAGGTCTTCTATGACTAGATTCACCATTGATGATCTTATATCAACTAAAGATTTTTAAATCTGTAGCAAAACTTGTGTATTTGTCCGTCTCCTTTAATTTTGTCAATTTTTACTTCATGTATTTTGAGACTGCTTTTATAAACACACACATTCATGATGCTTATTTTATGCAAAAATAGGCTTTTATCTTTATGTAGGCTTTTATCTCTATGTCTCTCCCTTTTCTTCCCTTTTCCTACCTAATTTCTCATTTTGTATTCACCCCAAAGTCTGTCTTCAGATATTCAATTTGGTCAAAATTGTGGGGGTTTTTTGCCAAAAAATAAAGACAGAAATATTGAGTTTATGTATGAGTTAGTCAAGTTAAGTAAATGCAAGATGCTGTCACAATGCTCAAATCAATGTTCCTTAACAAAATAAGTTTTATTTTTTTACTTATATGTCCATACAGTTTTGGCAGCTCTCCTCCAAGAAGTGACTCTGAATCCCCTTGCTGATTAAATATTGTGGTTTTATTACATGAGTCCTAAATCAGAGGCCTAACTGCAGGGGTTCCAACAAACCACATCCAGCCACTCACCCCAGAAACCAAACAGAAAAGGAAATGATGAAAAGCAAGAAAGAAACTTTAATCAGTATGGCATATTGGGAAGGCAAAGTGAGATCAAGCATCTCAGCTGTCTTTGGGATGCTCACAGGACCTGTAGAGTTAAATAGAGGAAAAATTGGGGCAAGGGGCAAGAGGTATATATAATGAAAGTCTTGGTCAAACTGTGGTCTGGTTGATCATTCTCTCAGTTCTGTTTCTATGGCATGACTCCAGAGAAGTTCTATCGCTTGAGGGAGTAATTTCCAGTTGGTTCTCAGGATGTTTATCTGTCAGACCTGTGATCCTGGAAGGGGGCAATTGCTCCTGCTTAAGGGGAACTGTTTCATCATCGGGTGATGTGATGTGCTTTCTTTCCACTGTTCCTGGAAGATGGGAACTAAGGGTTTCTAAGTGTCATTCTAAGGATCTGATACTACAAAAACAGACAGTTGAATGTTCCTGTAAATCTTGTCTCATTCTCAAAGGGGGAAAACAGGTTACAAATAAATATAGAGCTAATAAAATATAATAAAATAATAATAAGATGACGACTCCTTAAATAATATACATGCAGATCTGAGCAGGTCACAAAGTTTAAGGTACTAAAAGAGATGGATACAAATGAAGGCAGAGATGCCAATGTTTATCTTGCTTTCAGTTACCCATAGGGTAAATGCAGGCCTAAGTAAAGAGTCACTGAGGCTGGGGCTGTTGCTCAGTGGTAGAGCACTTGTCTACCATGCATGAGGCATTGGGTTTGATCCTCAGCACCACATAAAAATAAATAAATAAATGTCCAACTACAACTAAAAACAAAAATCACTGCTTTTAGAAACATCAGCCTCTCTATGGCCCTATTGTAGTTTCACCATCTTGTAATTTTGATTTTCCTTCAGCCTGTTGACAAAGTGTAGTATAACAAACAAACAAACAAAATGTACTCAGATTTTTGTCCCATATTTCTAGCATAGGACTCCTAAAACCCTTCAAATTTTCTGAGGATCTATTGTTATTCATAGCAACTTGTTGAGAGCCACAGCCGAAGGGGCCCCAGCAAACTTCCAGGTGCCAGCAAACTTCCAGCTGCCGGCTGATGATTGGCTCACAGCAGCCCCAGCAACATCTAGCTGATTGGCTCCTCTGCGGTGATGCTCATTGGGCTGTTTCCCTGCCCTTTCAGACCATGGAGCTGCTCATTGTGGGACTTTTTTGGCTCCACCCACGTGACCCAGCCAATCGGCCTCAAGAGCAGGAGGATTGTGGGAGGTGGAAAGAAGCTTGTGTGGGAGAGAGAGGCTGGTGGAAAGCCGGTGGTGGCAGTTGAGGCTCTGAAGGTTTTTCCTGAGAGGCTGTTTTGTTTGGCGTGTGTGGTTCTAAAAATAAAGTTAGTTTCTTTTGACAAGTGGCTCCTGGTTGTGCCCAGCCAGACTGCGGCATTTGGTGGCTCGCACGGGGAGCGACTGAGGGTAAGTGAAACTGCTCGCCCCTGAGGGCAGGGCGAGAGGATGGGTAGCCATTTTAAGATTCCTCTTTTATTTTGCTTCACTTTTGTTTTAAGTTGCCTGTCCCTGGAGATGAGTGAGACGGAAGAAAAACCGCTCACATCTGAGGAAAAACTATTTACGTCTGAGGAACAGATAGGGAGAAAGGACGGATGCACATGTCAGGAGGATAGAAAGGCTATAATGACTTTTTGTTGTTCCCTTTTTATTTCATTCTGTCTCGGTTTTGTTTGGCGTCATCTTGTTGGGTTGTATTATAGTAGAAATACGGGATCAGAAATTAGTAAAAAACAAACTGAAAGAGTGTTAAGTAAATTGTTAGAGGAAGGAGGCATCTCAGTAAAATCAAGAACAATCAGGGCATACGTTGATACAATACAAAAATGTAGCCCATGGCTTTTTAAGGAGGAGTTGTTAAATATATCACAATGGAACCATCATGGTGAAGATTTAAAAAGAATAGAAAAGAAAAGCCCAGGGACTCTGCCAGTTGGCACATTGCCATTGTGGACGTTCATATCTTGTTTGCTTAGTCCAAAGCCTTCAGTTCAGACAATGGTAGAGGAAGGAGAAGACATAATGATTCAAGTAAAAGAGAAGGTCTCTCAAGTTAGTCAGACAGAGGAAAAGATTCAAGTAAAAGAGAAGGCCTCTCAAGCTAGTCAGACAGAGAAAGAAAGTGTAAAACAGAAAAAGCCATCAGGGGGAAAGTTACAACAGGAGACTGCTACTAACACCTTTCTATCACCAGAGGGTGTAAGTGTCCAACCAACAGCACCACCTCTACAGGAGACTGCTACTAACACCTTTCTATCACCAGAGGGCATAAGTGTCCAACCAACAGCGCCACCTCCATATGCTGGGAGGCCCCCAACCCCCGCAGTTGATAGTTGGGATCCTGAGACAAGATCTCAAATATTAACATGCCCGTATTTGAGGCAGGAGGGCAGCGATTTTACCAAGTTTTAAATTTCAAAACAGTGAAGCAGCTAAAAGAGGCTGTAACAACCTATGGTCCTCAAGCACCCTTCACTGTAAGCATAGTCAAATCCATTAACAACTTGAACATGACGCCAGCAGATTGGGCTAATATGTGTAAAGCTGTGCTAAATGGAGGACAATACCTGTTATGGAAGGTTGCCAATGAGGAATTTTGCAAGGAGACAGCTAGGCGAAATGCAGCAGCTGGTTATCCTCAGAGAAATCTAGATATGTTGTTAGGAAAGGGACCTTATGAGGATCAGCAGCAACAAATTGCATATGATCCTGGTGTATATACACAAATTGCTGTAGACGCAATTAAGGCATGGAAGACTTTACAAGGACATGGAGGTTTACAAGGTCAATTATCTAAGGTAATACAAGGAGCTAATGAACCTTATGCTGAATTTGTAGATAGGCTTATTCAAACAGCTACCAGAGTTTTTGGGAATACAGAACAAGCAATGCCATTACTAAAACACCTGGCTTATGAGCAAGCGAATCGTTGGTGCAGAGATATCATTAGACCATGGAATCATGAAGATTTAAACACATATATTAAATTATGTAGAGACATTAATGAACAAGAGCAAGTCGTGGCAGCTGCAGTAAAACAGGCTTTAGATGCCAGGCCAAGAACATGCTACAATTGTGAACAAACAGGACATTTTAAAAGGAATTGCCCCATTGGAGGAGGGTTTCACAAAACTAGGTATCAAAGGAGTAGAATACCAGGTATTTGCCCACGATGCCGTAGAGGGAGACATTTGGCTAATGAATGCCGTTCTCAAACCACCATAGAGGGTACTCCATTATCAAAAAACGAACAAGGACCAGGTGTTTATCCACGATATCGTGGAGAAAGGCATCGGGCTCCATTGCCAAAAAATGGACAGAGGGGCCCAATGCTCCGGGGCCCAAAACCACAAATATACGGAGCACTGGAGGAACCCAGCAACCCCATCAGGGTAGTGCCCAGGACACATTGTCCATCAGATCCCTCATCAGACAAACCAGAGGGAGCGCAGGGTTGGACATCTGCGCCTCCGCCAGAGCAGTACTAACTCCAGAGATGGGAGTTCAAATCATTCCCACAGGGGTGAAAGGACCTCTTCCCAAAGGAACAGTAGGCTTATTATTGGGACGCAGCTCTTCTACTCTAAAAGGACTTATGATAAGTCCTGGGGTAATTGATCCCGATTATGAAGGTGAAATAAAAATTATAGCCAGTTCTCCAAAGGGTATATCAGTAATTTCACCAGGAGATAGAATAGCACAGTTACTAATAATACCCAGCCTACATGATAAATTTTCCAGTCGTACTGTAGAAAGAGGTTCCAAGGGATTAGGCTCCACAGGTGTAGATTGGACTATGCTTTCTTTAAATTTAGATTCTTGCCCCATGCTAAAACTAAATATTCAAGGACATGAATTTAATGGGCTACTGGATACAGGTGCAGACCTTAGCATCATCTCTCGTCAAGAATGACCAAAACATTGGCCATTACAATAAGCCACTCAAACGCTTCGAGGCCTAGGAGTGGCAACTAATCCCCATAGAAGTGCAATGGTATTAGATTGGAAGGATCCTGAAGGATGTGAAGGAACTATACAGCCATATGTATTGGATCATCTTCCCGTAAATTTATGGGGACGAGATGTCCTAGATCAATTAGGTTTGACATTAACAAATAACATCAACCAAGATGCACCCACTATTATGACTAGACAAGGTTTTAGGAAAGGAAAAAGATTAGAAAAACAAGAACAAGGTATAGCAGCACCAATACAAATAGATCAAGGAACAGACAGACATGGGTTGGATTTTCAGAAAGGGCCACTGAGACAATAAAAATTACTTGGAAATCAGAAAGACCAGTATGGGTTCCTCAGTGGCCCCTGACTAAAGAAAAAATACAAGCAGCCCATGACCTGGTTAAACAACAATTAGCGGAAGGACATATACAACCTTCTGTATCTCCCCATAATACTCCCATTTTTGTCATCAAAAAGAAATCTGGTAAATGGAGATTATTGCAAGATTTAAGAGCCATTAATAATGAGATGGTTATTATGGGACCTGCTCAATCAGGGATTCCTCAGTTGTCTGCTTTTCCAAAAACCTGGTATGTTTTAGTTATAGATATTAAAGATAGTTTTTTTTCAATTCCAATTCATCCTGAGGATAGTCCACGCGTTTTGCATTTACTATCCCTGCACTGAATCATGAAGGTCCTGATCAGAGATATGAATGGAAAGTACTCCCTCAAGGGATGGCTAACAGCCCAACTATGTGTCAAATTTATGTTAACAAAGTAATCCAGCCACTTAGAAATCAAAATCCTGAACTACAAATATTTCACTATATGGCTGATGTATTATTAGCACACAAAGGTAAAAACACATTGCTAGAATGTTATGCCACACTTACAAACTTATTAAAAAATTATAATCTAGAGATAGCAATAGATAAAGTACAATTAAATTTTCCAATTAATTATTTAGGAGTTCTATTATCCTCAACCATGGTCCGTCCACCAAAAATTCAAATACGAGTAGATCAACTCAAATCACTTAATGACTTTCAAAAGTTATTAGGAGACATAAATTGGATAAGGCCTTATTTAGGCATACCAACAGGAGAGTTGGGACCTTTATTTGATATCCTAAAAGGTCCATCAGATCCAAATTCACTCCGAATGTTAACGCCTGAAGCAAGAAAGGCATTAAAAATCATTGAAACATATATGGAAAATATGCATTTGGATAGAATTGATATAAGTTTGCCTTTATTATTTATTGTACTACCAACAAAAAATATTCCTACAGGAGTATTTTGGCAAGAAGGTCCATTATTATGGATACATTTATCTTATTCTCCTAACACTATTCTTACTAGGTATCCTGAGGCTGTAGGACAATTAATACTCAAAGGAATAAAAGCAGCAAAGGGAGTGTTTGGAATTTCTCCCAATAAAATTATTACTCCATATACTATGAATCAAATTGATGAGTTAGCTAATGAGTTAAATACTTGGGCAATAATCACGTGCAAATCTAATGTTTCATTTGATAACCACTTACCATCTAATCCTTTATTGTCTTTTTGGTCATTGCATCCTGTAATTTTTCCAAAAATGACAAGAAAAACACCTATCATGAATGCTCCAAATATATTCACTGATGGGTCAAATAATGGTACAGCAGCAGTAGTTACCCCTGATCAAACTTTTACATTTTTAGTACCCAAACAATCAGCTCAAAAGGTAGAGCTTAATGCAGTTTTACAAGCTTTTGTGATGTTTAAAGATTCTGTATTTAATTTATTTTCTGATAGTCAGTATGTAGTTAATGCTATAGTATCTCTTGAAGATGCTGGTAGGATTTCCCCTTCTTCTACTGTTTTCTCTTTGCTTTCCACTATACAAAGTCTAATCTGGGACAGAAAAGATCCATTCTTTATAGGACATATCAGGGCACATACAGGATTGCCTGGAGCCCTTAGTTTGGGCAATGATTTAGCAGATAAAACTACACATGACATACATATTTTCTCTACACTAGAAGAAGCTATAAATTTTCATAAAAAGTTCCATGTCAATGCTAATACTTTACAAAAGCGTTTTAAAATAACTAAGGAACAAGCTAGACAAATAATAAAACAATGTCCAAATTGTGTGACCTTTTTACCACAAGTTAATCTTGGAGTCAATCCTAGAGGATTGATACCTAACCATATTTGGCAGATGGACGTCACACACTTGCCAGAATTTGGAAAATTAAAATATTTGCATGTTACAGTTGATACTTCTTCTGGATTTTTGATGGGCTCCCTTCATGCCGGAGAAAAAACTAAAGATGTTATAGCTCATTGCTTACAAAATTTTGCCACTCTGGGTGTTCCAAAACAGTTAAAAACAGATAATGCCCCTGGTTATACTTCTACCTCTTTTAAACAATTTTGCTCAACATTTGGCATTACTCATATAACAGGAATCCCATACAATCCACAGGGACAAGGCATAGTTGAAAGAGCTCATCAAACTATTAAAATGTACTTATTAAAGCAAAAAGAAGGAATTGGGAAGGGGTATATATTCCCCAAAGATAAACGTAAAATAACCATTTTTACTCTAAACTTTTTAAATTTGGATTCATCAGGACTTAGTGCTGCGGAAAGGCATATGTGTCCAAAAAATGTACATAAGCCCAAGGTACTTTGGAAGGATATTCTAACAGGACAATGGAAAGGTCCTGACCCAGTAATTGTCTGGAGTCGGGGGTCTGTTTGTGTGTTTCCACAGGGAGAACAGCAGCCGATTTGGATTCCAGAAAGATTAACTAAAGCGATTTTTACAGACCAAAAAGAAGATGATTTGGCTCAAATCCATAACAACTGATATCCAAAACTCCAGTTTGGCTATTCTTACATCTGCAACAGAACCAGAATGCTTTTTTCAATATCTATTTTATTATTGCCCTTTGCCATATCATGAAGTTCTATTTTGTTTTTTGAGCTCATAGAGACCTAGGTTAATGTTTTGCTGATCAGTTCTATTTTTTGACTATAGAGTTTTTAAACATTGCAATGGAGATTTCACCTGTAAAAAGTTATAAGGCCTTTACTATAATGTTATGTGTTGTATGTATTATATTATGTGTGCACACTTGTGTTTTGTGTTATATGTTTGAATGTATGTATGTCCATATATCATATAAGATGAGCGCTCATGATAAAATGGATCCAAATTTTTTTTTTCACGTGATTTATATGGTTTAATTTAAATTGGGTAAACAACTGTTGAGCATTGTTTTAATATGTAAACAAAAAAGAAGGTTAACAGATCTGTTTGTTTACTTTCACCTTTCCTTTTCATTATATTTAATAATTCTCTTAAAGACAATGTAAATTGTTAAGAAAATTGTTTTCTTTTAGTGCCTTCTGTAATGTTACATAATTTTTTCTTTAGCCGTTATTGCCAGAATTCCTATCTTCATCCCAGTGCCAGTGAAGACAATGTAAATTGTTAAGAAAATTGTTTTCTTTTAGTGCCTTCTGGAATGTTACATAATTTTTTCTTTAGCCATTATTGCCAGAATTCCTATCTTCATCCCAGTGCTGGTGAAGTCAAAGATAAAACCAATCTACAGCTCCTACAATAGCCATCACTGAACTGCTTGCAGAACTTGCCTGGACACATTGTGAGCTCACCTGTATGCATTGTGAACTATCTGTTGGTGCAACGACTTGTGGTAGTGTTGGGGTATTTTTGCTGATGATGTCATTGGTGGTACAATTTTTCCAAAAGGAGCCGTCAATTGGCTTGGTGTATCTTCCTCCCTTCTGCTTGTCATGATCGTCCAGCTAAAATTTGGGGGCCAACAGAGGTGAGGCAAAGAACCTCACCCCCCCGCTGGTACAAAGACCTCTCCACAGGTGTGGCTGTATACTGGACCGGTAGTCAGTGACGGGTAAGATCCAATTGCAATGGTACCAACCTAAGGACCATATGTACTATTGGACAACCTAAGGCAGGCACGGTCCCTAAGCCACATGCTTGTTGTTTAAACAGAGAGGGGCAGGTGTTGAGAGCCACAGCCGAAGGGGCCCCAGCAAACTTCCAGGTGCCAGCAAACTTCCAGCTGCCGGCTGATGATTGGCTCACAGCAGCCCCAGCAACATCTAGCTGATTGGCTCCTCTGCGGTGATGCTCATTGGGCTGTTTCCCTGCCCTTTCAGACCATGGAGCTGCTCATTGTGGGACTTTTTTGGCTCCGCCCACGTGACCCAGCCAATCGGCCTCAAGAGCAGGAGGATTGTGGGAGGTGGAAAGAAGCTTGTGTGGGAGAGAGAGGCTGGTGGAAAGCCGGTGGTGGCAATTGAGGCTCTGAAGGTTTTTCCTGAGAGGCTGTTTTGTTTGGCGTGTGTGGTTCTAAAAATAAAGTTAGTTTCTTTTGACAAGTGGCTCCTGGTTGTGCCCAGCCAGACTGAGGCAGCAACTGCTTTAGATTTGTACTGGAATTTATGCTAATGAGTTGACTCTTAGTGTGTTGGAGGTCATATTTGGTAGCTTCTTGATGGGGACTGATTGCCAGAGGAAACAACCATGTGATTAGAAGGGTGAGACTTTCAGCCTCATCACTTAGCCCCTGAGGAAGGAAGAAGGACTAGAAAAACTTGGAAATAATGTGACAGAAGGAGTTTCCTGGTTAGTGAAAATATCAACATATTGGCAGGGTACATACTCTGACTCCACAGAAACAGAGGTGCTAATATGTTCAGAACTCCTTTTCATCTTCTATTATGAACTCTTTAGCTGGCCATTCATTTGTATTCTTTATAATAAATCAGTAATTATAAGTATAGAATTTTCCTGAGTTCTATGAGTCATTTTAGCAAATCATCAAACAGAAAGGGGGCATGTGGAAACCCCAAAATTTGTAGTCACGTCAGACAGAAGTTCAGGTTACCTAGGAACTTGGAATTGTAGCTGGAGTCTGAAGTGAGGCAGTCTTGTAGGAATGAATCTCTTAATCTGGAGGGTCTACACTAACTCTGGGTATTTAGTGTCATAATTGAACGAGTTATATGATAGCCAGTTGGTGTCAGAGAATTGTTGGAAAGCACATGAAGGGATAGTGAAAAGTGAACCCTGCCTCTGATAATTAACCTCATTGGTCCAAAAGTGAACCCCATTACTCCTATTGACATCCCATTGGAGGGAACTATACATATGGGTGACAAGTTAATTCTGTCCCTAGTTAGGCAGACATATGTCATCAACAACTTCACACTATGGAAAGAAGAATACAAATATTTGGTGGGAAGCTAGCTTTCTTTACTATAGTATCTAACTCAGGCAGTGAGGGAAAGAGCAACAGAGTAAAATTAAAGCCCTTAGAAGGAAGGATAAAATAAAGATAAATAAATACAGCAGGGACTTCCAAAAAATCAAACAAACAAACAAAAGAAACGAAAGTTAATTGCTCTGATGAAATATAGACAAATTTTTGTCCAAATTTACTTTATAAATAATATGGAATGGAAAGACAGAAGTCATATTGAGATTTTAGGTGACATATAATAAAGAATTATAAACAACTTTATGCTCTCTATATTTGACAGTTTAGATTGAAAGGAAAATTTCCTAAAAATATATAAATTTTAAAAATAGTTTCAACATTTTTAAAGTCTCTGAATATACAAGTAAGCATTAAAGAAATTGAATCAATAATTTTAAAATCTACACAGCAACAAATTTTGTTTAAAGACCAGGAAAATTAATAAGGATGTTCTACCATATATTTAAATATAAGAAAGTGTCAATCTTACATAAATTTCAAAGTATAGACAAAATAGCAAAACACCAAGTAACCTTTTGTGGAACTAATAAAACTTTATACTAAAATCTAACAAGGAAAGTAAGAGAAAAGAGCATTTAAGGCCAAACATGTTTATGAACATAGATTAAATGGTAGTTCTGAATAAAACATCCAAACTTCAGCAGTTTCCTTAAAATGTGGCCATGATAAATTGAATTTCTTCTGAAAATTTAAAAAATGGTTATCATTAGAAAATTTAATGCCTTTACTCACTGTTAATAAAGAAAAATTTATCTGATAGCTTCAATAGATACAAATAATTTATTGAATTAAACATCTTTTCATGACAAAAAACAACTTTCACAAAATTATAGATTGAGAATATCTTTTTAGCCCAATAGAGTGTGTCAGTAAATATTTTAGAGAAAAAAACATTGTTATGTTTTGGATGTGAAGCGTCCCCCAAAAGCTCATGTGTGAAACAATATAAAAATATTCAAAGTTGAAATGATTGGGTTATCAGAGCATTAATCCAATCAGTGAATTAATTCTCTGGTAGGGATTAATTGAGTGGCAACTGGAGGTTGGTTAGGATGTCCCTAGAAGAAGTGGGTCTTGGGGAGCATGCCTCTGGGGTATATATTTGGTGAGCTGAGCTTAGTCTCTCTCTACTTCCTGGTCATCATGTGAACTGCTTCCTTCTGCCATACTCCTCTGCCATGATGTTCTGCCTCACCTCAAGTTTTGAGGAATAGAGCTGGCATTGTATGGGCTGAGACCTGTGAAACTGTGAGCCCCTAAATAAAGCCCCCTTTCCTCTCCTAAAATTGTTCTTGTCGAGTCTTTTAGTCACAGCTGACTAAAACAAACAGCTGACTAAAACAAACAGAATCTAATTGTGAAACATTGAAGACAACCATTAATTTAAAAGACATTTACTATCACTACTTCTATTCACCACTGAAATGGAGGTACATGAAAAAAATGAAACTGAGAAACCAAAAGGAAAAAGAAAAACATTATTTGCTTTCCATATAATTTTTCAAATAGCAAATACAGAAAAATTGGAATATAAATTGTGACAACTAATAGAAGAATAAAATATTTCTATGTACAAAATGAATATTAAAAAAAAGAGTGCTTAAGATTCAAAACAGTGGCAACATCAAATATTGGCAAGGATCTAAAGCAATTAAAAACTATTATTAATTGCTGGTGGGAATCCAAGTTGCTACAGCTACTTTGGAAGATAGTTTATTGGTTTCTTACAAAATTAAAAATATTCTTACCATATGATACAAACGAACTAAAAACTTATATCCACAAAAAAACTCTGTATATAGATGCTTACAGATTTATTCATAAACCCAAACTGGAAGTGATCAAAGTATACTTCAGTAGGTAAATTCTTAAACAAATTGTGGTTCATCCATGTGAAGATAGCATATTATACAACAGTAAAAAGAAATGAGACTTTAAGCCATGAAAAACATGGATATCTTAAATGAATATTGCAAACAAAAGAACACTCGTGAAAAAGCTATATATGTATATTGTTTTATAACATACTGGGAAATGCAAATTGAGAAAGTAAAAAGAGCAGTGGTTGCCAGTTTGGGAAATGTGTAGGAGAGTATTGTACAGACAATCCCTGACTTAAGATGTTTTGACTTATGGTTTTTCAGCTTTACAATGGTGCAAAAGTGATATACATTTAGTAGAAACCTTACCTTGGTCTAGAGATGTGCAGTATTCTTTCATAGCCAGCTGAACCTCCAGTCAGGTATGTGATGATGAGGGTAAACAATCAATACAGTACAGTATACTCTGTGGTTAAGCTAGGATGTTTGATTGGTTAGTTATATGAAATACATTTTTGATTTATGATAGGTTTCTGATGATCTAATACTTTGGTAAGTCAAGGAATATCTGTATCAATGAAGCACAGGAAATTTTTCAAGGGAGTGGAACCATGTTTTGACATTGCAGTGGTAAACACAGGGCACCAAGCATTTATTAAAACCTATTGAAATTCACAGGGCAAAAAGTGAACCTTAATGTATTAAAATTTTTTAAGTTATTTAAGAGGTATAAGAGATATCAAGATGGAAGGTATAATGTGACAAAACAATTTCATTGTATTTCTTTTTTTTAAAGAGAGAGAGAGAGAGAGAGAGAGAGAGAGTTTTTAATATTTATTTTTTAGTTTTCGGTGGACACAACATCTTTGTTTGTATGTGGTGCTGAGGATCGAACCCAGACCGCACGCATGCCAGGCGAGCTCGCTACTGCTTGAGCCATATCCCCAGCCCCAATTTCATTGTATTTCAAATGTATGAAACAACTTCACTGAAAGAATAGGGGCAAAATTGCTGAGCTATGTACTTCGGACATGAGTGAAGTCTATAAGACTAAAAGCAAAAGAATCTGTATGCAAAAACTGTATTCTTCTGGATAAAGTTATTTTCCCTGGAAGTATTAGTTAATTGTGAAACTGCTATGCATAAACACTGGAATTGAACAACTAAATAAATAGATGGCATATGGTGGGAACCAGGTTTCTCACTATTAGAGTGGGAGTTGACAGATAAGTAAGCTAGAATGGTCCACCACGTGCCAATGAATTAGAGTTGGAGACATCAATATGAACTCATATGTAGCTTAATATAAATACAGATGGTGACATACAGAAATATTTATCGACATATGCCTATACATGGCTTAATATACATACATATATTTTCTTATTCTGTCAGCTGGGTAGAACCTAAATGCAACAACCCAGAAGCAATGAGCATTCCTAATACCCAGATCCTGTTTTCTAAAACTATTTCCCAATCAAAGTAACCAGGGATCCTTGGGAAAAATGAATGATCTAAGACAGAGTTAAGGAATATATGAATTTAGAGCACTTTGTAGTGCCAGAAAGTAAGAAAGTACTTTAAACAAAAACATATGAGGATATGTCAAACAGGCACAGGAATCAGCTGAGATATCTCCCAATGGCAAAAGCAGAAAGAATCAGAGTGAAAAAAATAGTATTGCATTATATTTCAAAGAATAAAATAAATATTCATGAGTTTTGGTGGTATAAATAAAAGATTGAATAAATAAAACAATGAGCAGAGATATGCTCCACTTCCTTGAGCATGGAGTAGAACATGTTATTTGAAATTCTTCTGCAAGGACTCACCCTGGAAAAGGAATTCTGATATCGGTACTCACTCTGGGGGATAAAGGAGAGCAGAAAAAGGTCAGAGAGAGAGATATCCAATTTTCTTCAGTTCCAAGTACTCAGCATGCTAAGGTGCCATACTTTGGGTTATTGTCTTCTAAGCCCTGACATTACCATAAAATGCAGTTTTTTGAAAGAAGAAATTTACTATATCAAGGAAGGAACACTATAATGCACTTAAGGGAAAATATCTTTAAGATATCCATGGTATAAATTATAAAAACTTCATTAAAGGATGTAAAATGATTTTGGTACCAAGGATTGAACTCAGAGTCACTCAACCACTGAGCCACATCCCCAGCCCTTTTTGTATTTTATTTAGAGACAGGGTCTCATTGAGTTACTTAGCACCTCACTAAACTGTTGAGGCTGGCTTTGAACTTGTGATCCTCCTGCCTCAGCCTCCTGAGCCACTGGGATTATAGGTGTGCACCACCATGCAGGGCGTAAAATGATATTTATATGTGAACGGAAACCTACCATGCTCACAAATAGAAACATTCCAATTGCTAATAATGCTAATTTCCCCCAAAAAATAAATAATTGTAATGTATTTTCAATGAAAATCCCAACAGATTTTTGATGAAACAGTTCAAGCCAATCCTAAACTATCTCTGAAAGACTAAAGAATTAAGAATATAAAATGATTTTGAAGAAGAAAAGTAGGTTGTGGAGATAGTCTACCAGTTATGGAGATTTATTATAAAGTTATAATAATAAAAACCAGGTGATTTTACATATGGGAGGGAAGATGAACTACAAAGTAAAAGGCACTGGGACAATTAAAACTAAAATCTCATCTCCTCTTTTTTTTTTCTTTCCCTGTGTTTCTCTCTCTCTCTCTCTCTCTCTCTCTCTCTCTCTCTCTCTCTCTCTCTCTCGTTTGTTCTAATTAGTTATACAGGAGAGCAGAATGCGTTTTTTAAAATAATTTTTTAGTTGTAGATGGACTCAATACCTTTATTTTATTTGTTTGTGGTGCCTGGGATGGAACCCACTGGCCTCACACATGTTAGGAAAACGCTCTGTCACTGAGCCACAATCCCTGCCCAGTAGAATGAATTTTGACTCTCTCTCTCTATCTATCTATATCTATCTATCTATCTATCTATGGTGTATAACTTCTCATTGTTCTGGTTGTGCATGATATGTAATCTAGTCACGTAATCATATATGCACATAGGGTAATAATGTCTGATTCATTCATCTCCTTAATCTCACACTTCTCACTCCACTCCACCACTTTAGTTATTTGCTGTTTTCAACATGCACAGAACTCATCCCATCTACTGGCTCTGCCCTTCTCATTCCCTTTACTTGACTAATCACATCACTTCCTTCCTGAGGTCTTTTAAACAAAGTTCTCTTACCAGTGAGGTTTCTGTTTCTATGTCCCTCCACTACAATTTAATTTCCATGTTCACCATACTGTGACTAGAATCTAAAACAAGCATGGCACATAGTGGATGATCAATAAGTAGTTGCTAAATGAATGAAAGAATGAATGAATGAATGGCAACATAAAATATCAAACCCCTAAAACAGAATACAAAAATCCTTTCAGACATATTAGAGATCTACATTGACAAAAGCAAAACTTTACAAGTATTAAAAGATAATAAAAGTAGCTGGGGTTGTAGCTCAGTGGTACAGTGCTTGCCTAGCATGTGTGAGGCACTGGGTTTGATCCTCAGCACCACATATAAATAAATAAATAAATAAAATAAAGGTATATCTACAATTAACAAATATTTTTAAAAAGATAATAGAAGAGAATATTCCTATAAAATTCAAGAAGCAAATGATTTCTTAAATAAAATTTTAAAATTACAGAACAAAGTAAACTATTTTAATACGTTACTAAAGTAAAATTTAAAATTTCTCTATATCACAAAAAGACATTATATTCAAGAAACATGGAAGACAAGAGTCCCACTAAGGGGAGAAAACTGTGATTTCAACTTCATTCAGTGTTGGCTAATATGAAAAATTCTTTGAAAGAGGCAACAAAGGAGAAGATGATCCCATATTATTCTAAAAAATGTCAGGTCAAACTTTGGAGAATAAGAGGAATACAAACTTTTTCCATGGGTGAGATGTGGCAGAAATGGAGTAGGATGAAGTGACAAGAGGGTCCTTCACAATAAAGTTAAACCCTCAAATTATAGAAGTATTTTTGGTTTCAAGAAGTACTAGAGAGAGCTGTAGATGCAGCTGAGTGGTAGAGGGCTACCCTAGCATGCATAAGATCCTAGGTTCAAACCCCAGGCCCCCCCCCAAAAGAAATAAAACAACATTAGAAGACCAGGGACAGTGAAAGGAAATTTCCTTCCCCAGTACTCATCCTTCTTCCTAGCAGAAAATAACCCACACTTTGCCCCTCTGAAGAGATCGGAGTTGGCTCCTGGAAAAAGCCATCAGGATCATTGAAGGTAGATGGCTGTGAAATTTCCAAGTCATCAATGGGACTGGGGACTGGATAGGGCAGGGTAGGGACAGTAACCAGATGGGCTTCAAGGGAGAGGACCTGAGAGATCACAGCAAGAGAAGAGGGATACAGGTAGTCCCCCTAGTCCAGTCCTTTGTTGAAGGGATGGGGTCAGGGGACAAAGCAAATCAGGCCCAACTTCTATATCCTGGTCCTCTCAAACTTCTAAGGTTTTAGCACACTGACTATGTGAAAACCAACCAACTCAGTTGATGTAATTTGAGTAAAAGGAGTGAAGAAGTCCCTGGTCCAGGTGAGGAATGTCTCCCACCCATCCTATGGCCAGAAGTGGTCAGTGCCTTGTTCTACCTGGAACACATCAGTGAGTTGTTGTTGCCCTCTAACCAAAGAAAAAATGTCACACAAAGAGATAATTCAAATTTGAACATACTAAGCTTAAAGTAACTTGTGGGTCAATCAGAAGGAGATGTCTTCACAGGAAGAGAAAGGCCTGGGCTTGGCATTTGGAGTCATAAGCATATGGATAGAAGTGAGTGAGGTCATCCAAAGAAAGCCTGCAAAAGGAGAAGAGGACTGTGAGAGAACCTGGAGGACACCAATATTTCAGACCAAAGACCACAAGGGACAAACCCACAATCTGATGAAATTAGGTTTATTGACCCCTTGCAACAAGACAGGCAACATCCCAGAGGAACCCCTAGGATGCCCTACCAGATCCAAAAGGAAAAGATAGTTATTAAAGACTCTGACAGAAGGCTATAAATTAGGTGGAATTGATTTTTTGTTTTGTTTATTTAAAGTATTATTTTCATTTCATTCAATATATACACATAGTTTTATAATTTTACTTAGTAAAATTTTCAAATGTTGGAGTCCAATGACTGCCAAATTTGAACTTGGGGGATAAAATTCACTATGCATATAACTAAGTTTTAGTATCCAGAAAATATTAAAGAAGACCTCAAATAAAAAAGAAATAGTAATCAGAAGAATCATAATAAAACAAATAAAATGTACATGATTTTAACCACAACAATGTTTTAAAATTTTTTATTCTGACCTACTCCATGAGCTAATATGTGGAAAAACTAACACTCAACCTATATATGAACATATACATATACCATGACCAGCAGTTCCAACTTTTAGTATATATTCACTACAGGTTTCCTTGCTCATAGACAAAAGATAATGCATGTGAGAATGATTATTTTAGCATTGTTTCTAATGGCAATAAAAATGAAATATACAAATCAAGATATAGTGAGAATACTGTAAAACAGTCAA
The DNA here is from genome assembly GCF_021218885.2 of Marmota monax. Taxonomy (NCBI): domain Eukaryota; kingdom Metazoa; phylum Chordata; class Mammalia; order Rodentia; family Sciuridae; genus Marmota; species Marmota monax. The sequence goes on along the minus strand of NW_026694552.1, from coordinate 11,459,977 downwards.
AATATATCAACTGGAGCTATATTTACCAAAAGAGATTAAAAAAAAACTAAAAGGCCAAGGAAACATAGCAAGTTGCAGAATCTTAAGTATAATATGTATAATTTTAAAACTTAAATCAATAAATATACATATATATGATATATATATATATAACATATATATGTATATTTAAAATATATATGTTAAATCAATACATATACATATATAAAGATATATAGCCTGTGTGTGTGTCTGTGTGTGTGTGTATGTACATAGAAGCTTTCTGTTTATTGATGGTACTGGTAATTGAACAACTCAGGGCCTCACACAACATAAACAAACACTCTACCACCAATTATAGCCCTATTCCCTTACACACATTATGGGTACAATTATGTGTAATAAAAATAAAAAACTAAACATGGGCATAACAATACAAAACCACAATAGTGGTTTTGAAAATGCAAGAGGTAATAGAATGGGATCAGGATACACAGGCTGAAAACACATCTCTTAGGTTTAGTTTCTTTAAAACAAACAAACAAAATAGGCTGGGTATGGTGGCACATACCTATAATCCCAGTGACTCTGGAGGCTGAGGCAAGAGGATTGCAAGTTGAGGCCCTCCTCAGTAATTTAGGCAGGCCCTCAGCAACTTAGAGAGACCTTGTCTCAAAATAAAAAAATAAAAATAAAAGGGGCTTGGGATGTGGTTCAGTAGTTAAGAACCCCTGGATTTAATCCCCAGTACCGAGAGAGAGAGAGAGAGAGAGAGAGAGAGAGAGAGAGAGAGAGAGAGAGAGAGAAAGAGAGAGAGAGACCATTTGATCTGGAATAATGATACAATAGTAAGCTCTGTGCGCAGATGCATGGTTATACATGCTATATTCTTAACTACAGGTTTCGGGGTACTTAAAATACTTCATAGAGAAAGATAAGGCAGACTGACTGTGAAGAAATCGAGACCAGGGGCTGGGGTTGTGGCTCAGTGGTAGGGCACTGGGTTCGATTCTCATTACCACATACAAACAAATAAATAAAATTTTAAAAATTCATCAAGAACTAATAAAAATATTTTTAAAAAAGTAAAAGCAGTACAGTTTAAAAAATAGAGAACAAATATGCCATTTTGCCATTAAAGGGAGCAGAGAAATAGAATAGTAGCTAAAGGAAGAAGTAGAGTCAAAAGAGATTTACTTATTTTTTTGTAATCCTGGAATTAATAGAGCATATCAGTGCACTTATGTGAATAATCCAGCTGTAAATGGAATATTACTAATGCAACAGAGAGAGAAGAGATAACTGAAAAGCAAAATACTTGTGAAGAAGTGGGTGAAGAGGACCTAGAGCTCCTGGGGGGTGCTGGACTTTGATAGGAGCATAATCCCTCATAGATTCAAGCATTTTGTAAAAATTGTAAAATTCTTTAAAAAAAATTGTGACTCCAGTTTTCTTTGTTCCATGATGCTCAGATTTATACAGCCTGCCTCAACTCCTCAAATCACCTTAGGTTTGCAAAGTTCTGCCCTGTGTCATTAGGGATGCAATGCAGCTGAAAAGTACTTTCTCCAAGGTTCCTGTTTGGCTGCCAGCACAGCTGTCTGAATCAACCAGAACAAAAGGTTGCAACCTGATTATCAAGCTCAATACCCAGTGGGCAGTTTGATTTTTTTTTTCCTGATGAAAGTGATTTTCCACATTAGCTGGAAACACATGGCATATTCTCAACAGCCTGACTTTATGTTTAAATATGATCCGCATGATATGATGTGACACATTCTTTTCTGCTCAGCCTTAAGAAGCAGAATGCAATAAGAGGATCATCAAAGGCCAAGTGCCATTTAAAGAGTCATTTTCTATTAGAAACTAAGAAGAACATGGGTTTCAGGACATCATTTGCTCTTTTATTTGCATCGATTAGACAGTAAGACACTATTGAATCCAATGTTTATGGTGCCATCTGAGGTATTCATAGAACTGGAGAATGCTAAGTAGCTCACATGGGAAATTTAGGAATAATCTTACCCAAATACATTCATTTCCATACAACCCAATCCATCCTTCTCTAATCTGTAGTTACAAATGACATTCCCTTGACATTCGTACTCAAATTACAAAGAATTTGTCAAGCAGGAAATTACTCTTTCTCAAAGTATCCTCCAAATATTTCTGAAAACCCACAAAGTGGTTCTCACAGGAAGTTTAAAATGAGTCTGGCAGCTTTAGTCACCTTTGATTTCCCTATCCTACTTACACCAATAACTATTGACTGACACTTCAATAATTGACATCTAGGGTCAGGAAGGAATATGGACAAGTGATTGAGCATGTGGGCTTTGAAGTCTGACTTCCATGCTCAAATAAGCCTGATTTTTCCCCAATTGCATAAATGAGAAGTAGTTTAACCTTTTTTATGTCTTAGGTTCCAAATCTTTAAATGGGGCTGCACAGGAAAAAAGATGCTATGTAATTCAGAACTAAAGGTGGTAAAATGCTTATTTTGCCATATACACAATGGAGATTTTTTGTAAGGAGAGGAAGAAATTTGTTGTTGGAACAAAAAATGAAAGAAGACAAGGAAATGAGACTGATAGAGGGCTAAACTATCTGATACATAGTTAGTATTCCACATATGCTTATTGTTACTAATATTATTACTAGCAAAAACTACTACTAGTAAGCAAAGGTGTTTTCTATTATTTCAAGTCAACAAATCAGAGTCAAAGAAGATATATATTTTACTCGGCATGGTAATCACTCAATAATGTTTTCTATATTTATTTATGAAGTATTTCATGAACCTTCACATCTGCCATTTCTGATGGAGTTCTTGCGTGGGAATGCTAATATCAATGCCAAGGATGTTCTTATCTTTTTTTTTTTGTACCAGGGATTGAAACCAGAGGTGCTTGATCACTGAACCACATTCCAAGCCCTTTTTATTTTTTATTTTGAGACACAGTTTCACTAAGGTACTTAGTGCCTCCATAAGTTGCTGAAGCTGGCCTTAAATTTGTGATCCTCATCTTTCAGTTTCCTGAGATGCTGGGATTACAGGCCTGAGCCACTGTGCCTGACTGGATGTTCTATATTATTACAAAAATCTTAAAAGTGATAGAGCAAAGTTCATGATTTTAAAAAGACTGAGTTAGAATATTAACACAGGCAGTCTCCCCCAATACGCCACTTCAGTTTCAACAGCTCATCAGCCCCCAAAGTAAGATGAGCTACCAATTGCATCTAGCTATTTTTTATTATAATTGATATAAGTGTGAGAAAGCCGAATGATAGAATTAGTTTATTTGGTCAAAGATGAAATAATTCACTATGGTTGTTAAGTACTACCCCTTCCATCATTTTAACCATTTTTATCAGTTTTCAATGACTCCTTTTGAGTGGATGCAATTGGACTATGATGTATTATACAGAAGTAGCTGTACATTAAGGAATATTATGTATTATCACTTGTATCCTTATCTTTGAATCAAAATATGAAGTTGTTTCATATGAAAGGAATATAGAGATTTGCATCTTGCAATAAAATATCAAAAAATATACCCTTTGCCATTGTTGTATTATCTCAGGCAGTTTTTTTTTTTGTGTGTGTGAAAACAATGAAAGTAACAAAAACAAACAAAAATCACCAAAAACCTGTACCACAATCTTCAGGGTAGCATTAGAGGAAGAAGACATCTTTGTTTTTTTCCTGCATTTTTTTAGTCCATAAAATGATTTAATAGCTCTTTCATTTCAATATTTCTGCCTATAGCATGAATCACAAGCTTTCAAAGTCTGCTCATTCTTTGTGTCAGGAAATCCATTTTTATACTATGCTGCTCTGGGAAATAAATTTAATTTCACTGCCTAGAACCAGCTTTTTAAGTTTACAAAGAAGTACAAGTAAACTTCATTGGAAGCTCCCCCTCCCTGCTGAATAGAGAATATTCTGTATTCCCAACTTTACTAATGAGTTTCTGGAATGTAAACACATGCATTCATACACAAAGTAGGAAATCAGTCCTTTACTTCAGTTAATTAACTCATTTATCTCTGAAATTTTGATGACTGGTTTAGTAAGCATACAGTAGATTTTGTTCATACACCATATTTTAAACTAAATGAACCACCTCAGCCTGATCATGATGCTGCTTCATTGGAAAAACACAACAACAAATACAATGTCCCTGTTTTGGGTTAAATGTTTTTAACTAAAGCCAAAATAAGAATGTTAAAGCAATTATAAATTTTAGGTGTAGCATTTGAACAGCAGAATTTATTTTCACATTTTCAGACAGACCCTCAAAACAATATTCTTGTTTTAGCTTATAAATGATGACATTTTTTGAAGAATTAATTGTTCATGGAATTGAAAACTGAATTATTTAACATGTTCAGCCTTAAGCAAATTGCTCTTTAAGTTTTACATATTTTTAGATTACCTTTTTAATTTCAGCTGTTTTATTACTCTGCATTAAAATTCATATTCACATTTTTCAAGATAAAAAGACATTGATTGAAGTTTGTTTTAAAATAATGTGCAAAAAAATCCCAGGTCATAAAAATCTGCTAATAAGTAAATAAAGAAAAAAAATACATTTTTATTTATAGCTTTCGTTATATTTCTTTAGTTGCTCTTACATTTTATCCTCTCTCAAGAATCTGTTCCAAAAACATACAGTAGCCTATCTACTTGGCAAAGAAATAAAATATGAACTGGATTGTAAAAAGTATACCAATTTGGATATTTGAAGCAAACAAATACTCCAGTCTATTATCACTAATAATATTCAGCCTACAAATACCCATGAATTATCAAAGATTGCTACAGAAAGGAAAAAAATAATAATTCAGGAATTATCTCAGGTACAATGCTTCAAATAAAGTCAAATTTAAGTATGTTTTATAGAAAATAAATTCCATGAAGGCGTATTCAGAATAAGAACCATCCATAAGGATTTTAATTATCATGATTTAGCTATTAACTAATAGAATGACCTTGAATGAAACAGCCTCTCTGTTCCTAAATGTCTCTATCCAGCAATAAACTTCCATGATTTTGTGAAGAAAACCTCACAAAATGTAAGATAGTTATATCCCATCTCAAGAAAGCAAAAAAGAAACAAATTATATTTATAAAAGAGGCAGAAACAAAGGTTGCTTACATGATTTTCTATTATCAAAATGTTTTCTCTGGTACAATTTGATGTTTGCATAGAATTTATACATCATAGAGAGGCTGAAATAAAAGGGTCTCTGGTAGATGTTGCTTAAAAGAAGACAGAGATATTAGAAGATGAAACAGTAGGAGATACTTATCATATTCCCATTATATGTCATAGAACATCAAAGGTTTATACAAACCTCAAACACATTATCAATCATTCAACTGGAACACTCTGGAAAACGCTCGGGCATGCGTGTACACACACACACACACAGAGTAGTGGTGGGGGTGTACGCCTATAATCCCAGTTTCTCAGGAGGCTGAGACAGAGGAATTGCAAGTTCAGGGTCAGCCTCAGTGCCTCAAAGTAAAGTAAAAAGGGCCGGGATGTAGTTTAGTAGTAGGGTGCCTTGGGTTCAATCCCCAGAACCAAAACAAACAAACAAAAAACCCTAAAACCAAACAAAGAAACACAACAACAACAACAAAAAAGAGTAAGTGTAAATACTGTTTAGGAGAAACTGGAGCAGATTAATGCTAATTTGGAAAACTAAAAGATTATTTTTGATAAAATAATATTTTCAGCTTGAACTGTTCTAGTAAAATGGATGTGTTCAGAATATGTGGTATATCTAAAATTTTTCTTAAAGTATCCATAGGATATTACCATGCAGCATGAATATTCCACCATTTCCTTTCAGATATGAAAATAGGGATCCAGAATGACTAATGACAAAATGGTAGGTCAAGGTCATCCAGCAAAGGTCACCCATTTTATCATTTTTTATACAAAGAAACTGAGGTTAGAAAAACTTGCCAATCATATATTTTATAGTATCTTATCAGAATATCTATGGAAGTCTTACAACTTAATAATAAGAATACAAACAACCCAACTGAAAAAATGGACAAAGGATCTAAACAGCCATTTCTCTAAAAAAAAAAAAAAAAAAAAAGTGACAATGGCCAATTGGCACATGAAAAGAAAGTCAACATCATTAGCCATAGGAAAATGTAAATCCAAATCACAATGAGATATCTCTTTACATCCACATGAATGACTAAATACAAAAATGACTGAAAATAACAAGTGTTGGCAAGGATATGGAGAAACTATTATTCTCATGCAATATTGATGTATGAACATAAAATCATGCCACTGCTTTGAAAAGCAGTCTGGCATTTCTTCAAAATATTAAACATAGAGTTATCATTTCCTATAAATTCCTTTTCCACTCCTAGGTATTTATTCAAAAAATAAAAATATAAATGTTCATAGGAACATTATTCATAAAAGACAAATGTAGAAAGAATCTGAGTCCACTGACAGAAAAGATATAAATGAATTTATTATTTCCCTACAATAGAGTATTATTCACTGATAAAAAAAGAAACAAAACACTGATAAGCTACAGCATGGATGAACCTTAAAAGCTTCACACTAAGTGAAATTCTGACACAGAAGATCACATGATGTGTTATTTCATTAGTATGAAATGTCCAGAACACATCTATGTAGAGACTATATAGAAAAAAGATCAGCAACTTTCTGGGGTTGGAAGTGGGAAGTGAGTACCAAGAAGGGAGAAAGAAATACTAAAGTAATAAATTTATTACAGTGATGGTTGGACAACTTTATAAATTTACTCAAACTTATTGAGTTGAGCATTTACAATGTATAAAGTTTATAGTGAGTAAATTAGACTTGAATATATATATATATATATATATATATATATATATATATATATGATAAAGTACTTTTAAAATGTTATTTAAACAGATACTGTTTATATTTGTAATATTTTATATTATACATATAATTTCTAAATTTGTTATGAATATCTGTCACCCTGTGCTCAGCATGCTGCATAAATCATTGCCATATTAGTATTATATTAGTATTCCATAATAGAGAATCTTCTTATAGTGCATTGTTTGCAACCTTGGTATGGTTGGACATTTTCCTTCTTTGTAAAACTATGCACAGAACTTTGATGTCTCAAAGCTACTTTCAAAAAAACTAGGCTTACTTATAGATCAGAGAAACAATTTTCAATAAACCTCCAAAAGAATTTATCTAAAACAAGACCAATTACTGTCAAATGCAAAAAAAAAAAAAAAAATCCAAATTTGAAAGCTGTTGCTCTAAACAGTTCAAGCCTAGAGAAGATACTGACAGCTACAATCTCCAAAGACAGACTGTTACTCAGTGATTCTATTATGAAGAGTAAAGTTAAATAACTGGGAAAAATACTCAAATGTTATTTCAAGTAATTTTGCATAATTCAAGTTGATTAGCTAATAAAAGTAATTATGATAATGAAAGCTTTCAGTCGCATAGATTTCAGAAGGAATCTTTAAAAAAAAAACTTTTTGACTACATTATCAAAAAACAAATCCCACAGGTGTTCATATAGTTCCTGTCTCTAAAAGGCTTAAAATATTAAATATATTTCTCTCTTCCTGTTATCTGTAATGCTAAAAACATAATTTCTTTAAATTGCTTACAGACTAAATTTTAGAATGGCATTTAATATTTGTATCTCTTCCTGATTTCTAAATTACATTTATATGCATATATCAGGTAATGTAGCAGTGTAGTTGTTAAGAGCACTTTGGAATCCAACAGATCATCACTTATTAACTGTGTACACATGTACAACTAATTTCACCTCTAGAACCTACAATTTCCTTATATACAAAATGGAAATAATATTGAGGTCTAACATATAGAATATTATGATGTTGTGTGTCAAGTGCAACACATATAAATATTAATTAATTGCTATACTCTATATATCACATATAATATAACCTACAACTACATTGTGAGTCATTTATGACAGGAGCTTCAATAATATAGCTTTCTCTAAAAGAAATTATTTCTTCTGAATTCTGTTTTACTTATCTAATGTGTTCTCACATTTAAAAATGTATGATACTATCTGCTTCACAATTTTGTTGTAAGAATTATGTGTAAGGAATCACATATGCATAATGCCTAAGATATTTACTTTGATGGAGTGAACACTTACACTGAGTTGTTTTTTTGCTAGTCTGAACGACTGAGGCAGTCTGTGAAGAATCTATATCCTAAGGGCAAAAGCTAAAGTCTAATGGCAGCAAAGAGTTTAAATTCTACTTTGCAGTTAGGACATGTCTTCCAAAAGTTAATGATGAGAAATGACTAAGAGCTTTTGCTGCTCTTTCAGACTGAGCACTGACTTAAGTCATTTTGTATAGGTATTTCTCCAGTATAAAAATACTTGCTGGTTTCCAACCAGGTTTCTTCAATGACCTCATGATTACTGGGTTTAGGTTTCTCAACAGTGGTACTATTGACATTTTGGATGAATGATTGTTTGGGGCAGTGTCCATTAAATTGCAATTCTGATGCTAATAGCACCTTTTCCAGGTTACTGTAACATCAAAATTGACTCTAGACAATGCCAGTGTTACTTGGAGTCAAAGTGGTTGGTTGACAGCTTCTGCTCAACATTAGTGTTTTTCAACATTTATAGTATACATCAGAATCAACTAGAAAGTCTGTTAGAACTCCATACCTAAAGATTCTAATTTATTGTTATGATTCTAATGCAGTTATTCCATTATCCATACTTAAAAATTGCCCTTCTTCTGTAAAACATGCCTCTGCTGAATTGATGGAAAAATATAGTAGAACTCTGAATGTATTAAATTCTTGGCTTCTGGAACCCTTAAACTACTCCTTTGGCCCAATTATTATGCTTCAAGGAAAATACTATTTCTTTCCTCAAAACTGTCTGCCTGACAGATATATTTGTTTGATGTTGCCTAATGTTTTTCATTTTTTTCTAAAAGAATTCATATATATCCTTAATACACATTAGAAAGAAGATAAATTCCACTTGAAGTTGATAATTCAAAGTCACCCTCCAAATTTTGGTACTTTTAGTAAAAAAAGTGTCACAGTATTTGAATATATATTAGCAATAGTTTGGAGAAGACATGTAATAATATGTTGGACAGGTAAAGCTCACTCTTAGACTCTGAGTTGATGGTTATAAATAAAGCAAAACAGAAAGAGAATAAGGAAAACTTATATCTTCAGATATCAATGTCTATTACAAAGCTATAATGAAGGTCTAGTATAAGGTATAATAGGTAAGATAATATGATATTGGTAAAATGATATACAAACTAACCAACTGAATAAAATAGAGCCCAGAAATAGTCCCATATGTATTTTGTCTCTTATTTATAAAAAATAAAAGAGTAGAGTGAGCAAAGGAAGGTTTTTATAAAATAAATAGTATTGGGTCAACTGGATATGCACATAAGAAAAAATGATTTATACCTGACACTAAACATGAAAGCCAATCCCAAATATACTGCACAGAAAATGTAAATTTAAGTCTAACTTTGGAAACTTGGAGCAGACCAAAATTTCTGAAAGAAAATCCAAAAAAGCACTCATCATAAAATAAAACAATGATAACTTGGATTACATTAAAATTAAGAACTCATTTATCCAAATTTACCATTAAAAGAAAGAAAAAGAACTCAGAGTAAAAGATATTTACAATACTTATATTGTAAGGGTCCGGCAAAGTGTCGGAGGAAGAGACCACAAGAGACTGGCTTCATGCAATAAGCAGGAGGGAGTTTATTGAGGATCCAATTCAGCACGCTGAGGCTCCGGGCAGGCTCGCTCAAGAAGGGAGGGCAGTCCAGAGCCCCGAGCAGGGGCTGAGCACTGCTTAAGTACACTTTTTTGGGGAGGGCGGGGATTTTACATACATCACAGTCTCCTTTAACAAATCATCATACACTGCGGGAAAATCATACTACAATTCCTAAACATGATTAGTTCATTCATTGGCGGGAACAGGTCGGGCAGGGGTGATAGGTCAGTTCTAAAGCGGGGTACACATTCAAACTGATTGGTTTAGGCCCTGTGATGCCTACGTGCGACCACACAGAGCCCTTCAGTTATTAAACAACCAAGCAGTCGGGGGAAATATTTACTGGGCGGTTCCAAGCATTGTCTTAACAGCTACAGGGATTTCAGGTTTTGCAGGTAGCATAGAAACCTAACAATACCTAATCCTTTACATTTTAACTCAGACCTTGCAGCTTAGAAACTTTACAATACCGGGTCTTTTACCCTTTAACTTTTACGCTTTAACTTCAATTTCTTTTACCCTTATAATATGAAAGAAAAGACTTCTAAACAAAATGTTTACAGGATAACAATAACATAAAACACAAGTAATCCAAGATCAAAAAAAAAAAAAAAAAGCTAGTGTTTAGTCAGCTTTCTCATTGCTATGACCAAAAGACCTGAAAAAGACAATTTTAGGGAAGGAAAAGTTTATTTAGCACTCACAGTTTCAGAGGTCTCCATTCATAGACAGCTGACTCCATTCCTCTGGACCTGATGGGAGGGAGAACATCATGGCTGATGAACATGGAGAAAGAAAGCAGCAAAACACATGGCAATCAGGTATCAGAGAGAGCTCTGCTCACCAGGAACAAAATATAAAATCAAAGGTACAGCCCCAGTGACCTCCTCCTCCATTCATATCCTATCACCTACAAGTACTGCCCAGTTAATCCTTATCAATATATTAATCTACTGATTTGGTTAAAGTTCTCATAAACCAATCAGTTCACCTCTGAAAATTTTTGTATTGTTTAGCACATCAGCTTTTGAGGAACACCACACATCTAAACCATAACAAGTAGAATTGGCATTTTACAAAAGGAGACATCAATAAACATATGAAAAGGAACACAACCACATTAGCCAATGAACCACCTACATGTATCCACCAGAATTATAAACTTTTCAAAGAACGATAATACCAGTATCAGATTGTGGATTCTTAAATGGTCATACTGCTAAGAGGAGTAAACCTGATAGAACCCATTTTAGAAAACTGTCACTATCTTAAATTGAATGGACGTAAACCCCAAGACGCAGTAATTACATTCTCTAGTACACACTCAACAGAAGAAAACACACATATCCACCAAAAGGCATGTGCTAAAATGTTCATAGTAAGTCTACTGATAACCACAGACTGTAAACAACCTAAATGTCTGAAGTGCTATATAGTCACACAATGGAAACTATATGGCAATGATGAATGCTTTATATCAATGAGAATAATCTGTAACTACATATAACAACCTGTATGAATTTCATATACAAAATTTTGGATGAAAGAAGCCAGAAAAAGATGTTAATTATGTATAATTGCTTTTATATAAAGTACAAAAACATGTGAGTTGATAGAAGTCAGGGTGTTTACCCTTGATGGTAGTTTGGGAGTTGTGATTAGAAAGGATATTAAGGAAAACTTCTGTAATCCCGATAAGGTTCTGTACATTGATCTGGACATTCATTACTCAGATGTGTTCATTTTGTATTTTTTTCCCAATTCTTCAAAATAAAACGTTTTAAATAATATAAATGCAAATGAGTTTTCTGGAAGCTTATTATGCTTTTCTAAATGTATTTAATTTTATCAAAACGTGTGGAAGTCTGTTGCTATGAACTCTTGTCAGAAAAAGAGATAATCAAAGACTTTTCTTGAGAGATAATTTTTCATTATCAAATATTTTGCTATCTTTTAATGAGGTACATTTAACAATGTTAGTGAATATTAAGTCTGAATTGCTGTCTCGTTTTCTGTTTGAAATTCACTGTGTCAGGAATAAAATCACTATAACTGAAATTTAAAAATCTGATATCTTCTCCTAAACAAAGTACAGAGACAAAATTATTCTGAGGTAATGCTCCAAAAAGGGTATCCATACCTAATGTTTTTCTACTTGGTATATTTTATGTAGTATAAAATTCAGACCATAATCCAAGGTTTGGCTTTAATATTCAACATATTATTCTATTCTTCTCAGAAGTATGACAAAGAATAAATGCATTTATATAGTAGTTACTTCTAACTTCCCTGGTATTCAAACATAAACAATATATTGTTGGGCCCCTAGACTCAGAAATTTTATTCACTCTGGATATTATATCAGTCACCAAGTTTTGCTCTTCATCTATAACAATATTTCTTCATTTGTACTTCTGTTTTTAGAACTACTGCAACCATCCTACTCCCCATACTCCAAACCATATGTTATTTCTCTCCCTTTAATTACTCATTTCACCATTCTTATTCTAGCTCTCTTCTTCTATTTTTTATCTATACAATTCTCAATATCATTTCCATGATTTTGCTTTCTAGACTTCTCAGATAATCTCTCCTCTTTTTCTCCTTCAAAAGAATTCTCTACTTAATATGTAACAATGAATTCCAATGTTATATACAGTTATAATGCACCAATAAAAATAAGAAATAAATGAATACACATAAAAAAATTTTCTACATTTGTTGTCTTTAAAATCTGTCTTCATCCTGTTGCTCCTTTGCTTCTATCTCCAAAGCTAAGCCTTCCTTTTGCATTCAGTTGCTAGAGGGATTTAAACAAACAAACCAAAGGATTTTGTTCTGCTATGAATTCCATCACTTAAAAACTTCTTGACTTTGTACAAGTCACTTAACCATTCTAACCTCCATTTTTCTCTTCATATAATGGAGAGATGGGGATAATGAGGTCATCCCCTTTCCTACTTAACTCCCAATATTGTCATGAGCATCATTTCATTTCTTTACCTAATAAATATTTATTAGCATCTACTATGTACCAGTCACTATTATAAATTCTAGGGTTATATCTCTAAATGCACTGTTTTCCATGAAGCTTATTTTCTACTTACCCCTGAGAACAAACACAACAAAATTCAGAATTTAATTTCAGATAGTGAAATTAACTTTGAATAAAAATTAATCAGTGTGACTGAAGATGAAACTCAGTGTAGAGCTGAGCTACTGAGCTAACCTAACATGCTCAAGACCCTAGATTCAATTCCCAGTATAAGAAAGACAGAAGAAATAAAATGAGAGGAAAGGAAAAGAGGAAAGGAGGGGAAAGAAAGGAGGAAGGAAGGAAAGAAGAAAACAAGGAAAGAAAGACGAATAAGGAAAAAATAAGCAATGTAAGGTAAGAGAATGATCAGTTGTTTTTAGGGAAGTTCTATTAGGCAAAAGGACATTTGTTATACTTCGGATGTGAGCTTTCCCCCAAATGTTTCTGTTAATGCAGAAATATTCAGAGGTGAAATTCTACTTAGAGTTTATTAAGATTCTTGGATTTGTAGAACCATACCTTTTTTCATATTTAGGAATATTTTGGCTACTATTTCTTCAAATATACTCTGTCCCTTTCTCTTATTATTTTTCTTCTAAAACTTTCATAATGAATATATGTTATAGTTGATGATTTCTTATGTCGTTTAGACTCAATTTTTGTGGATTCCCTTTTCTTTTTGTTCCTCTGTCTCAATAATTTCAAATGATCTGTTTTTTAGTCTACTGATCATTTCTTCCTGCCGGTCAAGTCTGATGATAAACAGCTCTTATGAATTTGTCAATTCATAAGAAAAGTTCTGCTTAGTTATTATAGTTTCTATGTGTTAAAATTCTTTTTTTCTCATTGTACTTAGGATTGAACCCAGGATCTTGTGTATGCTAAGCAAGTGCTCTACCACTGAACTACATCCCCTGCCCATTCTATCAATATTTTTTTAATTTTGTTTAGATACTGCTTCCCCCAGTTTCTAAATTATATATTTTCCTTTAGCTCTTTGAGCATATTTAAGATTCCAATGCCTATGTTTCTTCGGGGATGTTTTCTGGAGATTTATTTGTACCTTTGAACAGGCCTATTTCTTTTGAGCCTTCTGCTATTTTGTTAAAAGTGTTGTGATTGAAAAACAGACATTTCTTTCTTTCTTTCTTTCTTTCTTTCTTTCTTTCTTTCTTTCTTTCTTTCTGGTGGGCTAGTGAAGATGACTTTTACTAATTATCAGCAGGGTGTTTTCTAAGTATTGGGATAAGCTCAGGATAAAGGCTTAAGATCTTCTGAGCTCCTTCTGGAATTAAAAAAAAAATCTCTCATAATATGGCTGATTTTAAATATCCTAATTTCTAAAACAGTTTTACTGTAGCTGTTTCTTGGGACTCTAAAAAAGTCTAATCTATTCCTATGCCCATAATCTCTGTTCCCAGATGACAGATTTTGGACTTGTGCAGTTCATGAACACTATGGTGCTTGCCACTGACTTTTGCTTCTTTTTTCAGCCCTAGATCCAAACTATGATACCTTTTCCTCATATGAGTTAAGTCGGATAAGACAGAAACCAATCCCTCAGATAGCCCACAAATACTTGGAATACTGAAAATAAATTCTACTCTGTTCCTTCTTGCCCAAGGAAAGGAATAAAGGAATTGAATTGAGCCACTCCCTTCCAATCTTCCCACACTACTCCAAGGAGGAGATAGGGCAAGGGCAAGTGAAAGTGCCAGAAAATGTCTTATTTTAAATGTGTTTTTTTTGTGTGTGTGTGATTAGGGTTCACTTGGTTGCTGGAGAATTTTGATGTATCCTAGAGCCTCTCTAACGTTATTTTAGCTAGACTTTTATGGTTTCTTGTTTGCTTTTTTTAAAACATATTTTCATGGTTGGCAGGGTGATAAAGACCTGGTACTTCCTAGTTTGCTGTCTTGTCAATATCACTTCTGAAATTTTTAATAAAGACATATGTCAAATTTATACCAATCACTTAGAGAATCAAAATGGAGAAAAATTTTCAACATGTTTTAGGAGGACACTAGCATAACTTTGATATTTTGTAAGCCAGGAATATAAAGAAAATTGTTTAACATGATATAAATAGTGACTACAACAAATATCATGCAAATAGTAAAATGGTGAAAAATTTAACTCTGAAGTTTAAAGCAAGACAATGATGCTCACTACCATACCTCTTTTGCATACTAGAGTTCCTGGTCACTATACCAGCATAACAAAATGAAACAATGTTCTAGCTATTAGAAAATAAAAATTTAGGGCTGGGGATGTGGCTCAAGCGGTAGTGCACTCGCCTTGCATGTGTGCGGCCCGGGTTCGGTCCTCAGCACCACATACAAAAAAAGATGTTGTGTCCGCCAAATACTAAAAAATAAATATTAAAATTCTCTCTCTCTCTCTCTTTAAAAAAAATCATTATCATTCACAGACCAATAATTGTATATGTAGAAAATTTAAAAGAGTCTTATAAGTATTGTTAGAATAAATAATGAATATAGCAAGTTTATCAGTAGTAAAGTCAGTGTACTGAAATTGTGTTCTATAAACATTTAGAAAACATAGGTTATAAAATGTACAATTGACATTAAAAATATCAAATATCTTAGAATTAACCTACAAGACTCCTAGAAAGAAAATCTGTAACTTGATGTCTCATTTATACCATCTATAAAAGATAAATAAAATTATTCAAGTAAATTATATATCTAAATGGTAAAGAGAAAACATTAAACCTTTTTGTGATAACATAGAAAAATGTCCCCAAAACTTTGAGGTAAACAAATATTTTTCCAACAGGATACAAAAAGTATTAGCTATTATGAAAAAATTAGGCAATCTGACTATAATAAAATTGGGAATCTCTGAATTAAAAGACATCACAAAAAATGTGAAAAGTAAGGCACCAAATAGAGAACTGTGTTTGTAACCAACTCAGGTCTTATAACCAAAGTAAAAGACTTCCTACCAATCAATACAAAAAGACAACTCAACAAAAATCGGCAACAGAGATGCACAGATATTTAAAAAGAGATTATATTCAAATAATCAATAAGCATATGAAAAATCAGTCAACTTTTTTAGTTAACAGGAAACACAAATTAAAACAATGGTGTAGCAAAACTGCAGCCCACCAAATTATGAATTATTTTGATTGATATTTTGAGGTCACAAATTACATTTTTATATGTTGTATACACACTAAATTATACAATCTAGGGGGCTCTGATTGAGAAAAATATAAAATTATAAATTTAAGATTAGGTATAAAAATGAGCATGTAATTAGAATATTAAAAGATAATCTCTAAAATTATGAGAGGCTTTGGGATTCCGGTCTTTTGTAATTTCTGAAGAAATCTCATCAGAAATGCTTTCACAGAGATGCTCCAGAGAATCTTGTTTTTCCTTCCTACCTAGAATATTATGCAAATAGTAACAATCCATAGCCTTTAAGGAGACCTGTGAAAGTAAGAGACTGTGACACTTAAGTTTTATAATCTTTATATGAATTCTGCCTATGATCATAATAGCATTTTTCAGAATAGCCCAAGTTGGAAATAATCCATCTATCCATCAGTAGGGAAATGGATAGGTTATGGCATATCCATTTAAGTAGGGTGTTATATGGCAATAAAAATAAACAAATTGCTACTGTATGCAACAACATGAGTTAAACTTACAACCATAATGTTGAGTGATGGAATCCAGACAAAATTTAATGCTGTATGATTTAATTTCTGTACAGTTCAAATCCAGAGAAAATTCATCTATGGCAACAGAAGTATGGATAGTGGTTTCTTTGGGGGGTGAAGAGAATAGATAGTTCTTGGTAGGTGGCAGAAAAAGAGCCTTTGAGATGCACATGATGTTTTATTTTTTAATCTGGCTATTGGTTATACAGATGTGATCATTTTATGGTAATAGATCAAGCTGTACACTTTCACTAAAGGAAAAGTCTATTAAAAATAGTATATGAAACCCAGATATCATCAGTGAGTGAATTGGACAATTTTAAAGGAGTATATCACCAAGCTATGAAAACCTCTCTTCACTATATTGAAGAGAGGTTTTCACTATTTTTGCAAAGTAGAATGAAATAATTTTAGGCACTGATCCACACACCATATTCTCTAGAGCATCAATAGAATCCCTGTTATTTTTTTATTTTTATAAAATTTTATTAATGATTCCATTCAAAATCCTACTTGTATTTGAATATCACATTGTTTCACATTAAGATTACTTTTATACCATTGAATTCCAGTTGTGTTTTCTTAGGAAAAAAATAGCCCTCTCTTAAATGAACCTTTATTTCCATTATCAGGTAACAAAAATTATACTGTTAATTTTAGAACAAAAAAGTATCAGGGCTTATACTACACCCTGTTCCAAGAACAACCTATCTCACAGGATAGTCTCCTTTTGTCTGGATTTCTGAATGAGAAGATACATGGAGTTGAGCCATTTGTAGGAATACATGGCCTACATGCAGTATGAACAAAAATTAAATTTTTTGAAGTAAGGAACTTTGATTTAGGGCTATACAACACAAACACAAAATATATGTATGTAAATCTGTAAAAAATTGTGTCCTTTGTATATTTATGAATATGTATGGTAAGTAGAGACAGGATCTATTACAGTGAATTGGTCTTAATAAGTTGCTTTAAAATATTTGGTCATTGCAGGATGGGTGTGTGGCTCAGTAGTAGAGCACTTTTTCAGCATGCAAACACTCCAGGTTTGTGATCCCTAGCACCCAAAATAAATTATTTTGGTTATTGGAATTCAACTAATTTTGTTAAGCTAATTTGTATGCATAGAAACTCATTCCCGAGTTTAGAGCCTTTAAAATCCTAGGTATAATTTCTTAGATGACTAAATATTGATGAGGAAAATGATACTGCAAGCTAGTAAATGCAAATACTCAAATAATTTTAAAGCTTACATTCAAAATTTTAAAATTTTTATCATATATTCGCTCTGATACAAAATTACATATATGCCACTAACAATATAATCAGGCTATTTCTTCTTTAGCCTAAAATACAGATCCAGTTCTTTCATTTTCTTACATGAAAATGTTCCTTTGAATGAACATAAATGAAGTACAAGAGATTATCATTACTGATCCTCACAGTAGCTTTAATCATAAAGAAATCTGTAGAGAATTCATTGACCTTCATTCAAATCGAATATAAGTAACCAGATTATTATAATGAAATATATTTAAAAACACTTGAATTATCATATAATAGTCATACAATGGCTGACTCCAATAGATTTTTTAAAAATATTAATATAAAGAAATTATTAATTTTCCTAGCCATTGTTTTAAAGTGTATAAATATTTGATGAAGAAAGTAAAAAAAATATCATTACCCATCTCTATTCTAAGACTTTCTTGTTGGTTTTCTGTATCAATGATTAATCATGGCCCTAGAAAAAATGTATTATTAATGCTAAAAAACAAAAAGGAATCACTTCATTAGCTCAAGTCTCCCAGCCTCCTAGTCAGGTCAAAGAATAGGCTCATTATAACCCAGAAAGAGATGCCTCAAATAGATTTGTGGGGTGAAATGGTGCTTCACTTTCACATTTCTGAGGAAATAGACCTCCAAATTTATAATCGGTCAATTTTTTTTTTTTTTTTGTGGATCACTTACAATATGTTCCAGTCCATGAGCTGCACAATAATGTATTTTCAAGACTCAAGGAGTTGGCATGGATATTTATGGATGGGCCCTTTACTGGGGGGACTGCACTGATCCAAACTTTGATACATTCTGAGAATAATGGACCACATTTCTATAGCATCATTCTCTGAGAAAATTATGTCTCAAAGAAGCCAGTTTTCCTAATCCAACCCACTAAATAAAACGTTTGGCATCCCTTGTACATTTCAGTCTAATGGTCACTTTACCTCTGCATGAACACTCCAACATGCAACTCATTCCACTTTTGAAGATCTTTAATTACTAGAAAATGTTCTCTTGTGTTGAGCTAAAATCTGTCTTTATGTAGTTTTCCTCCCCATTGAGCCTGATTATATCCTCTGGGCAAAACAGAGCAATTTTAATCCCTCTTGCATATTACATCTTTCTAAACATGTGAAGAACTTCCCAGTTCCTTCAACTATAATAAGATACCATGAATATTTTAAATCCTCATTGTTTCTTTTTTTTTTCTGAACAAATATTGGATTGCCTTCTCTTTAAAAATTATCTAGAAATGCATAGGGTTTTCCACATATCCACCAATACAGAGTACAAGTACATGACATTGCTCATCCTGAAAGGTTTTCATTTTGCAGGTAAAGTTTTATATTACATTAGATTTTCTGATCACCTTCATTACTCTGTTAACTCAAAATGAGCTAACATTTGACTAAAATTAGTAAATTTGTTTCCAGGGTAGAGGGTAGATATATGTATTTCAGCTCTTTTGCTGGTTCTATACCTGTAAAGTTGTATTTTGTTTTATTTTATGATCTGAAGTATTAAATTTTTCATTTTTTCCTGGGAAATGCCAACCTCTTAGATTCTGCTTCTCTTTGTTTCTTAATTCTGCTGTTTAACATATTAGTTACATGCCCAGATTTTCCTAGAGAATTATGTAATTCATTGGTAAAATATGTTACATACCATCCCTCTGTGCTCTACTTTCTTATTCTAACTTAAAAAAAAGTAGCCTTTAGTTTACAAGTTAGAAGAGAATGGCTTTGAAATTTATCTAAATTCAGCTAAATGACTGATGAACATAAATGTTTTCTTATATTTAAGTTGAAAAGAGCATTACCTCTCCTGCCTCTTCATACAATTGATTAGAAGCAAAGGAGAGATTATTTATGAAACAACTTCAAAGAGAATAATGTGCTATATATAAATATGTGAGGCACTGTTATTAATGCTATTTTTTTTTACCTACACTATCATATTGATTGATTTACCAATGAAGTGACCAGTTGTTTGGCATTATGCAGAGAAATAGTTTATAACAGCTTTATACCACATAACACTATGTACCAAAATTTACATGCCCTTCTAAATGAAAGCCTTTCAAACTCAATGACACATGGATATCAGGGCACTGAAATACGATGACAGGAATGATTAATTCTTCCAAAGTAGACATACTATGTTGACAAGGTAAAAGGAAATTTGCATTTTTAGGCTTGTCTCATATTTCTAATTTTGAATATTTTGGTACCTATTCTAAAAGCTTTCCTTCACTCATATTTTATAATGTATGATATGTCACTGATCATTCCAATTCGCAAAATAAGATCTATTCTCATTACATATTTAAAAATTATGAAAATATTGATTTAAATTCTAAATGTCCTAGAGGCCAGTTCAGTGGAGCAGAAAAGGAGATTGAGGAGGAGAGAGGAGGGACCGGGAAAGGGAAGAACTACAGAATGAAATCAATGAAATTATACTATGTACATATGACTATATCACGTGAATTTCACCTTTATGCAAACCTATAAAGCACTGATTTAAAGAACTATATAAGGAAAACCAGTAGAGTAGAGGAAGGGGAACAGTGGGACAGAGGAGTGTCTGGGGATTGAAGTGGATCAAATTATATTAGATGCATGTGTAGTTATGTCAAAATAAACTTTAATATTAGGTATAACTGCAATGCACTAATAAAAACATTTTTAAAATGTAGGCTCTAAAAATAAATAAAATAATTTCCTAATTTTCATTATTTTTTTTAGTTTTAGTTTATATACCCATTATCACAAAAAATACTCATTTAACTCATATAGAAGAGGCAATATAAGGTCAAAATTTAAAAAGTACAGAGATAATATTTTTTTCAGATTGGGGATGTTTTAAAATGTGAAGATATAGTGATGTTCCATAAAAGGTTGGTTGTGTGCATGTGTGTATTTATGTGTGTAGTATGTTTATATGTATATAAGTTGATTTTCCATTTGAAAGGTAGCCATCTGCTGATGATCTACAGTCCTTTCCCAACACAACACAGAATCAATCAAGAATGAATTGCAACCAGGTGTGGTGTTGCATTCTTGCAATCCAGTGGCTAGGGAGGCTAAGGCAGGAGGATTGCAAGTTCAAAGCTAGCCTCAGGAACCTAGCAAGGCCCTAAGCAATGCAGTGAGACCCTGTCTCAAAATAAAATATAAAAAGGGTCTGGGGATTTGGCTCAGTGCTTAAGTGCCCCTGGGTTCAATTCCTGGCACAAAAATAAATAGATAGATAGATAGATAAATAGATAAATAAATAAATAAAAGAATGGTGGAGGGCTGGGGTTGTGGCTCAGTGGCAGAGCACTTGCCTGGCACGTGTGAGGCACTGGGTTTGATCCTCAGCACCACATAAAAATAAATAAATAAAAGTAAGTCATGCTGTCCATCTGCAGCTAAAAAAAAAAAAAAAAAAAAAAAAGGTTTTTCTTTTTAAACAACTATCAAGCACCCAAGGAAAACGCTTAAAAGTAGGAAAATGACAGATGAAAAGAGTGAACATTGTCCTCCAAAAAGGGAAAATTGAAAATTGGCCTTCAGGCTAAGAGAACTAAAAAACCTCCAAAGAACTTGGAGAATTATGTATGTCGACCTGCCATAAAAACAACTTGAACATGACGCCAGCAGATTGGGCTAATATGTGTAAAGCTGTGCTAAATGGAGGACAATACCTGTTATGGAAGGTTGCCAATGAGGAATTTTGCAAGGAGACGGCTAGGCGAAATGCAGCAGCTGGTTATCCTCAGAGAAATCTAGATATGTTGTTAGGAAAGGGACCTTATGAGGATCAGCAGCAACAAATTGCATATGATCCTGGTGTATACACACAAATTGCTGTAGATGCAATTAAGGCATGGAAGACTTTACAAGGACATGGAGGTTTACAAGGTCAATTATCTAAGGTAATACAAGGAGCTAATGAACTTTATGCTGAATTTGTAGATAGGCTTATTCAAACAGCTACCAGAGTTTTTGGGAATACAGAACAAGCAATGCCATTACTAAAACAACTGGCTTATGAGCAAGCGAATCGTTGGTGCAGAGATATCATTAGACCATGGAAACATGAAGATTTAAACACATATATTAAATTATGTAGAGACATTAATGAACAAGAGCAAGTCGTGGCAGCTGCAGTAAAACAGGCTTTAGATGCCAGAGACATTAATGAACAAGGGCAAATTGTGGCAGCTGCAGTAAAACAGGCTTTAGATGCCAGGCCAAGAACATGCTACAATTGTGAACAAACAGGACATTTTAAAAGGAATTGCCCCATAGGAGGAGGGTTTAACAAAACTAGGTATCAAAGGAGTAGAATACCAGTTATTTGCCCACGATGCCGTAGAGGGAGATATTGGGCCAATGAATGTCGTTCTCAAACCACCATAGAGGGTACTCCATTATCAAAAAACGAACAAGGACCAGGTGTTTATCCATGATATCGTGGAGAAAGGCCTCGGGCTCCGTTGCCAAAAAATGGACAAGGAAACAGCCCAATGAGCATCACCGAAGAGAAGCCAATCAGCTAGATGTTGCTGGGGCTGCTGTGAGCCAATCATCAGCTGGCAGTCTGAAAGTTTGCTGGGGCCCCTTCGGCTGTGGCTCTCAACAGCAGAGTAGAGAACTTCTCTGTGGGAATTACCTGAGCTACTGACAACACAGAATGAGAGGAGATTCAAGCACAGAGGAATAGGGGAAGCTTGATAAAATCATTGCACAAACAGCACAAAAGAGGAGGCATTAGCAAGCTTAGAGCAGATGGCTGTACTAACAGAAAAACACCAGCAGAATACTGACTGCATTCTGCAGAAAGGGAAATGTACATAGGCATATACAGCAGAGCAAGAGTTCAGGAAATGTAGGAATCCAAGTATAAAAATTCACAGAAAAGGCTAATGAAAAAATATGTTATTATGTAATAAGGCTAATAACAGAATGTGACACTGATTATACTGCAGGGAGAATATAAAATTCCCTGCAAAACACATACACCAATGCATATATAAAGAAAAGAAAAAAAATAAAGACAGAAGAGGAGACAAGAATAGAATTATGATCCTTACCTTAGATTTTTAAATGATTCACACAGAGATCTAAGAAAACTCCCACATGAATAGTTATAATCAGTTGAAATGGTAAAGTCATCTACTTAGTACATATGTTTATAATTTGTCTATGGTATACTAATTTTCAGTTCTTTTTTGTTTTAATTTTCAATAAAAAAGCCCAGATTGAGGAATCTAGAATGAATATAGTTGAATTTAATCTGAATATATGGACATTCTGGTCACTAGACAGACTTATCTCTCACTGAATCACCTATCCTCTAGCAGATTCAGAGGAGAAAACAAGGGCTAATATATATGTTTCCTTCTTAGAATATGATTATGGATCATGAATTTGAAAATATTTTCTCTCCACTATTCCCTTACATTTTAGTAGTCCTCCAAATCCATGTATAGCCCACATGTCACCTTACCATCTCCCTAAATCCCCTCTGGAACATGAAACCAAATAAGACAAAATCTTCTTTTTTTTTTTTTTTTTTTTTTTTGTGCCAGGGTTTGGATCCAGTGGTGCTTAACCACTGAGCAACATCCCCAGCCCTTTTTATTTTTATTTTGAGACAGTCTCGCTAAGTTGCTCAGGGCCTTGATTAACTGCTGAGGCTGGTCTTGAACATGCAATCCTCCTGCCTCAGCCTCCCAACTTTCTGGCATTACAGGTGTGCACCACCATGCCTGGCAAGACCAGCATTTTTAATGACAATACAACTCTTCTGAGTGTCCCACTAACAACTAAAAATCTCAAAAGTTCAGGAAAAAATTTACTGAATTTCTCTATATTGCTCCTAAACTGCTCCTTCCTTTTGGTTCTGTGTTTCAATTGAAAACTTCCCCACTCACTCCTTTGCTCAAGTTAGCAACTTCAGTGCCATGTTTGACTTTTCTCTTTGCTTTAGTGTACAATGAGTAGATCACCTTTTTTGTAGATTTGACCTTCTAAATGTCTATTAAATCCATTCTCTCCTCTTTATATCCATTGTTATTATCATAGTTCAGGCCTTTTAACAACACTCATTAATGTGCAAACATCTCAGTACAACTTTCAGATTCTTCCATTTTAATTTTTTTGCTATATTCATGCCAGAGGTTTATCTAAAGCATAATTATATCATTTTCTTTTTTTGTGAGAGAGAGAGAGAGAGAGAGAGAGAGAGAGAGAGAGAGAATATCTTTTTTTTGTAGATGGACACAACACAATGCCCTTATTTTTATGTGTTATTGAGAATCGAACCCAGGTCCTGCCCATGCTAGGCAAGAGCTCTACCACTGAGCCCCAATTCCAGCCCTATATCATTTTCTTCCAAGCTTCTTTTCTTGAAAGTTTTCTACAGGCCTTCCTTGCTCCAAGAATATGAGATAACTCAACTCCCATAACACACTATTTTCTTTCATATCTACAAGTGTTTATTCTTCAGTCTACTAGAAATTTCATACTCATTCTTCAAGAATTGGATCAATAGCATCCTCTCCATAAAGCCTTTTTAAAAATGAAATCCCCTCTCATTCCTGGCACAATTATTCTTTCCTTCCTCAATGTTAATAGAATGCATAAAGTTATTGCTAGAATGGCCAGTAATTTATATCTTTTTATGTATTAAAATGATGCAAATAATAAAGTGAATATACATTCAAATACTTTCATTATAGAGAAATTAATAAACCCACTCTAAAAATAATATTCAGACTTTTCTTTATAAGATCTATAGCAGGACTGTCCACATCTCATCCTCCATAAATATTTCACATACATCTAAGCTATTATTTCTATGAATCCCACTGACTGACAGTTTGAGGGTTCCATGCATCTTTTGAGTTGGATTTCTTAGCCAAAGAGCAAATCTCAGGTGCACAAAATGGCTGGTAGGGAAAGAAACAATGAATGCTTCTCTCAACATCACTAAGGACCTGAATGATTTAGCAGTCCACAGCTGCTCCTTTCTGAGCAATTTGGCTTTACCACTGAGGATCCTTGCATGTTATTCTTGGTAGAGGCACTAGCCATTCTACATGTGGAAAGGGTTAGGATAAACAAGGAAGTAGGCTCTAGCTGGCCATCTTTCCAAATTCAGCTTACTACACATGTATCTCACACACAGTATTTGATGAGATCAATGAAGAAGCTGGAGACACAAAACAGAGGTCTACCAAACCCATCATTGTTAATTTTCTCACAAACATTAATAATCATATTTCACTGAAAAAGAAAATTTGAAACAAATGCTGGATGTGCTACATGCTAGAACAGTGGAAATAAAACAGAATGTCTAATGTGTACACATCATTTTTTTATGCTCTGTAAAAAATATAAAATTAGTATGAGATTCCTATTTTTAAGAAGTTAATTAGAAGATCTTAGAAGATGGAAAAATATACCCTGTTCATGGATAGGCAGAACTAACATCATCAAAATGGCGATATTACCAAAAGTTCTCTATAGGTTTAATGCAATGCCAATCAAAATCCCAACGGCATTTCTTGTAGAAATAGAGAAAGCAATCATGAAATTCATATGGAAAAATAAAAGACCCAGAATAGCAAAAACAATGCTAAGCAGGAAGTGTGAATCAGGCGGTATAGCGATACCAGACTTCAAACTACACTACAGAGCAATAGTAACAAAAACAGCATGGTACTGGTACCAAAACAGGCGGGTGGACCAATGGTACAGAATAGAGGACACAGAAACCAATCCACAAAACTACAACTACCTTATATTTGATAAAGGGGCTAAAAGCATGCAATGGAGGAAGGATAGCATCTTCAACAAATGGTGCTGGGAAAACTGGAAATCCATATGCAACAAAATGAAACTGAATCCCTTTCTCTCGCCATGCACAAAAGTGAATTCAAAATGGATCAAGGAGCTTGATATCAAATCAGAGACACGCCTTCTGATAGAAGAAAAAGTTGGCTACGATCTACATACTGTGGGGTCGGGCTCCAAATTCCTCAATAGGACACCCATAGCACAAAAGTTAATAACTAGAATCAACAAATGGGACTTACTCAAACTAAAAAGTTTTTTCTCAGCTAAAGAAACAATAAGAGAGGTAAATAGAGAGCCTACATCCTGGGAACAAATCTTTACTCCTCACACTTCAGATAGAGCCCTAATATCCAGAGTATACAAAGAACTCAAAAAATTAGACAATAAGAGAACAAACAACCCAATCAACAAATGGGCCAAGGACCTGAACAGACACTTCTCAGAGGAGGATATACAATCAATCAACAAGTACATGATAAAATGCTCACCATCTCTAGCTGTCAGAGAAATGCAAATCAAAACCACCCTAAGATACCATCTCACTCCAGTAGGATTGGCAGCCATTATGAAGTCAAACAACAACAAGTGCTGGCGAGGATGTGGGGAAAAGGGTACACTTGTACATTGCTGGTGGGACTGCAAATTGGCGCAGCCAATTTGGAAAGCAGTATGGAAATTTCTTGGAAAGCTGGGAATGGAACCACCATTTGACCCAGCTATTCCCCTTCTCGGTCTATTCCCTAAAGACCTAAAAAGAGCATGCTACAGGGACACTGCTACATCGATGTTCATAGCAGCACAATTCACAATAGCTAGACTGTGGAACCAACCTAGATGCCCTTCAATGGATGAATGGATAAAAAAAATGTGACATTTATACACAATGGAGTATTACTCTGCATTAAAAAATGACAAAATCATAGAATTTACAGGGAAATGGATGGCATTAGAGCAGATTATGCTAAGTGAAGCTAGCCAATCCCTAAAAATCAAATGCCAAATGTCTTCTTTGATATAAGGAGAGTAACTAAGAACAGAGTAGGGACGAAGAGCATGAGAAGATTAACATTAAACAGGGATGAGAGGTGGGAGGGAAAGGGAGAGAGAAGGGAAATTGCATGGAAATGGAAGGAGACCCTCAGGGTTATACAAAAGTACATACAAGAGGAAGTGAGTGGAAAGGGAAAAATAATACAAGGGGGAGAAATGAATGACAGTAGAGGGGGTAGAGAGAGAAGAGGGGAGGGGAGGGGAGGGGAGGGGGATAGTAGAGGATAGGAAAGGCAGCAGAATACAACAGACACTAGTAATGCAATATGTAAATCAATGGATGTGTAACTGATGTGATTCTGCAATCTGTATCCGGGGTAAAAATGGGAGTTCATAACCCACTTGAATCAAAGTGTGAAATATGATATATCAAGAACTATGTAATGTTTTGAACAACCAACAATAAAAATTTTTTAAAAAGTTAATGGCTTTATCAGACAAATAAAATATAATCTTTTGAGACAGAGATCTAATCAAGAGTGAATATCAAAAAATCAGTGATTGGTATAGAAGGTGGCAATTATAATTCAATTGAGAGGATGGAATATTTAGAGAAGGCTTCACAGAAGATCCGTGACTTGAGCTAATAGAAAAATACAGCCTGTATGTAATTGATAGCAACCAAAAGATAGTAAAGCAATCTATGAGCAATTCTCATTATTATATGGAACTCAATTTTGCATTTGTGAACAAACTAAGCACATAAGTCATGAGTGAAATGACATTACCACTACTGGACTTGATCAAATAGAATTGAGGTTCTTGCTATGAACATGTATGACAGCCCACAGTGATCTGACTTTTCTTTACATCTCAGTTCCCAAATCTGGCCATAGGATTCTACTTTTGTGCTAATCCTGACCTGATTACCAGTGTCACCTCTAATTTTCCCAGGAGGCAATCAGTTAACCACACCATGACCATTTGAATCCACTGACTTCCTATCTCCTTATAGCACACTTTACTTAATATTGAGATCTCACAAATGAAACTAAGGCAAAAAATTATTGGAGAAGTATCCAAGTTAATCTTTCAAGAAGCATACCAGATACATATTTATTCCTGAGAGAAAGACACAACCATGAATTGATTGAAGTATAGTTTGGGTCAACTACAAGAGTGAGAAGAGTAATTCAGAAATTTTTATTGTTCTTATTTTATTAAATCCATGAGATTATTATATGGAACCTGATTCTGCACTTGTGAACAAATTAAGCACACAAGTCATGAGTGAAATGACATTAGCACTACTGGACTTGACCAAATAGAATTGAGGTTCTTGCTATGAACATGTATAACAGCCCATAGTAATAGTATGACAGCTATAGTAATAGTTCCCCTATATTTTTCAATTAAGATCCTATCAGATGGCTTCATCAACAAAGTACCAATCTCTTAGATTTGATGCTTTATATAAAACTCAACTCTAAGTTAGTAGTGCCTCCTCTGTGTCTTGATCTAATTCCCATCCTTAGAAATCATCTGATACCAACTGGAGGCAAGTGTTTTCCATGAGTAGGGTAAAATTTAGTTTTTAAATGCCCTGCATTACTTTTTACAATTGTTTTTAAGCTTTAAAATTATGTTTTAAATCTCTCCATCAGCCTTATACTATATGGATTTTAGCAGCTGTTTTTCTTGGATGACTCTCTAGTTAGATTTCTCTTTAGGGTCAATCATGAATTGCTAAAGTCTTATATTGCATTTAGAGGAACAAGATAGCTATATTGTAGAAAAATATTTTGTGTAATAAAAAGTTTATGAAAGAACAATGGAAATTATGCATAGAAAAGAACACTGGACTTATTATTTTGACATTGGTATAAACAGAAGCTTTTACATTTATTATGAACATTTAAGCTCAACATTTCTAAATCCTATAGTAAAGAATTTCATTTGCTGGGCTGTGAATGAGTTTTCAAGTGGCTGAGTTTTCAAGTGACTAACATTTATATAAATTCTGAATTCAAAACCTGGAAAAAAGATCATCTAACTCAGTCTCCTGTTGTCTTCAATAAAATTTATATGTATGATATTCCTAGGAGTGGGATGAAAAAAAAGGTTTTTTTTTCTTATTTTGGGGCTTAAAATGAGAAGACCTTAATAGTTACCCACTTGCAAGATGAGAACATACAGAAAAATGAAGCCAACTTCCTTTGCAAAACGAATATAATGACTTCAACAAAAGCATATTTGGTTGATTCTAAGAAGTATGTAGTGCAATTGAATACCATAATATACATGCTAATTTACTATGATGACATAGAAATTGCATTTGGGTTTCAGGGACATGCACACAGGTTCCTTTTAAAAATTTTTTTTTTTAGTTATAGTTGGGTTCAATACCTTTATTTTATATGTTTATTTTTATGTGGTGCCGAGGATCGAACCCAGTGCCTCACATGTGCTAGGCAAGGGTTCTACCACTGAGCCGCAACCCCAGCCCCACACAGGTTCCTTTAAAAAAAAAAACACCAGATTTTTATTTGAATATGAGTGAGTGCTCAATTACATCCTATAAGAAAGGAATCTTTTACTGCTCACATTAAAGCACACAAATTATCAAAACCTGAGTGACTGGCTGATAGAGAGATGTACTTTAGTAATATGTATTTTTATAATAAAATTAAATACATTTAATTTATATATTTAATGTAGCATAATTGAATATATTTAATTAATACATTCTTAATTTAATATAATTAAATATTTTATATATAATATTATATGTTAATGTATTTGTATGTTAATATATAGTATAATCTAATATATTAATGTAATATTAACTTATATCATAATATATTAATATATAAATCTTTGCCAAGACAAATATCAAGGAGATTTTCAGTCAGAATGGATTGGCTATTGCTGCAGTGCTGCTAACTTCCATTTCCTTTCACACTACCATCTTCATGCAGTTTCTTCCCCTTCTTCAGTTCTTTGGAAATTTGTGATCAGGGGAGTCTTAGTTACTTATTTGTTTTGACTCTCTTCTTGTATGCTGTGGGCACTGGAGTAGAGATAATTTTACTCGTAATGAAATAGCAATATGTATTTCTAGAGTGGATTTAGTCAGCATTTCAGCAAACTCTTATATTTATGGGTTTTAGAGATTACTAAAAAGAAAATATCAAATTTTAATGACAACCTTTCTAAGTTCCACTTGTCCAAATGATTTTTTATTGGTTCTTTTTAGTCATATGTGACAGTAGAATCCATTTTGAGATAATTATACAACCATGGAATATATTTTATTCTAATTCAGACCCAAGTATCTCTCCTTTCCCTCCCTCTTCCCCAACTTCTGCTCCCTTCCCTCTACTGATCTTTCTGCCATTTACTCATAGTTATTATTATTATTAAGTTGATATCTTGTGGATGCACATGATGGTGAGATTCACTGTGGTATATTTATTTAATTTCAATATATGAATGAATAAATTGTGGCATATATTTCTTTATTCATTCATATATATAAATATACCAAAGTCATAAAGAATAATGACTTTATGGCATTTTTTCACTAAATTAATGAGTCTGGAGACTATTGTGCTAATTGAATTAAACAAATTCCAAAAAACCAAATGTCAAATGTTTTCTCTGATACGTGGAAACTAATGCACAATAGGTGGGGGGGAGTATAGAAATTCAGTGGATTAGACAAGGGGAAAAACAGAAGGGAGGGGGAATAAATAAAGGAAAAGACAGTGGAATGAATCTGACATAACTTTCTAAATGATTTTTGTGTACATGTACCTTAATTGCAGCCATGGTCATCTAACAGGAGTCAACAGTGTCCAGGAGAGTTTAATGTGTTTAACCCATTTTTCTCTCTGATCAGGTTTCCAAAATATCCAAATCACTAACGAGTCCAGTGTACTATAAACATAGATCCATTGAATACACTTATAGCCATATCTCCTTCACATATACTTAGTTCTTGTCATATATATTATTGTTTAGTAGGATATACCTACTAAAAATGTGTTCTAAAGCATCTTTACTGATCTCTAACCTTTCTGACTTTGCCTTGACAACCAAATTTCCTACTCAAACTGTGAACCTCTTAAAGTAAGAGGCTGTTTCCTATTCATCTTTGTATCCCTAGTGCTTAACACAGTATCTGACACATGACAGTGATCAAGAAATGCATGGATGCTTTATCTTTGAGATTGGTTTCCATCTACTTTGACTCCAATTTAGAAATCTGGTTTCAAAATACTATTTTTTTCATTTGGCTTAATGGTTTGATCTGAACTTTTAGTCCCTGTTTCTTTCTAAGATGTAATTAACCTAATCATAGTGACTTGGTAAAATAAGCCCAGGTCCCTTTCCCTAAAATTGGTAGATTAAAACAAAAGAAGTGCAAAACAGAAAAATAATGGTCCTACATATAGTAATGTGGATATTTTACATTAAAATAATTTGAGAATGAACTAACATGAACAGGATAATTTTTGTGATAGTCATTTTCAATAAGCAGAGCAATATAAACATATATATATATATATATATATATATATATATATATATATACCAGAGCAATATTTTGAAAACTAGTAAAAAAAATAGTTTTAGTTGATAAAATTTTCTAGATTTGGTAGCCAGGCATGGTAGTGCATGCCTATAATCCCAGTGTCTCAGGTGGCAGAGACAGGAGGATTGAGTTCAAGGTCAGCCTCAGCAAATACAAGGAGGCAGGCACTAAGCAACTCAGTGAGACCCTGTCTCTAAATAAAATACAAAATAGGGCTGGGGATGTGGCTCAGTGGCCAAGTACCCCTGAGTTTAATCCCCTGTACCTCCCCCCAAATTTGCTAGGTTGTAGACAAAATTAAGCTACATGAACAGACACACAAAGAAAAATCTAGTTTAAATAAAATAACCATAATTTTATTAAGCCACTTAGACTGACTGGAAGGAAAGAATAAATTATATATTTATCAAGGTAAGTTTCCCAAATCCAAAAGCAAAACAACAAGGTTTCTGTTTAAAGTTACATAACTAGAACTTTTTTTGTATTAATGATTACATAGAAATATGGCCATAAATCCAAAAGGTATTGAATTTTTTTTCCAGTAGCATTTTGGTCAAATATTGTAAAGTAGGGCAAGAACAAGAAAATTTGGTGTGTGTGTGAGTGTGTGTGTGTGTGTGTGTGTGTGTAGAGAGAGAGAGATGGGGGAGGGAGAGGGAGAAGGAGGGGAGAGAGAATGAGTTATAGAAAAGGTGGCAAGCAGAGGGTGTACCTTTTGGATACTTCTTCTGTCTACCACACTACTCTCAGCCCAAGTCACCAGTAAGGAAGTCTAAAAGATGTTTTTTAAAATCTATTTGGAAAAAGTAGAGAATCCTCTAGACCATTTCTCTCTTGTCCATGAATTATTGAATTGCAAATGAGAAAAAAGCCACTCATATTGCCATCAATAGGACTCTGGAAATGCTTGTAAAATTAGGGAACACTTGTAAAAAGACAAAATAATTCACCAACACTTTAGCATGATTTGGATGACAGAAAACAGAAAGAAATATTAATATCCCAATTTTGGTTGAGGAAAGATGGAGAAGTAGTAAATTATCAATTAATTCTTCAAAAGTGATCACTGTTATACCTGGTATTTGCATGCTATTTTATGTCTCCCAATATTGCTTCCTTTAGTACTTACAACAGGGCAAAGAAGTAGGAATTATTGTAAACTTCTGATAAATAAAGAAAAAGGATTGCTTAGGTTTCCTACACTTAATAGTTTTGCTACTCCTTTTACCTAGTAATTTGACATAGTAAATTCCTAATAGTCATAGCATAAGGACTAAAAGTTTGTATTTGCAATTCACCTAAAGCTCCCATTTGTCTCAAAATTCTTTTATAAAGACAGACTCAGGTAGGCTAGCTTATTTTATTAAAAATAAATTAAATCAAATCAAAATTATTTTATCTCAACTGAGTTTCTATTTTCTTCCATGTCAACACAAACTCAATAAGAAATAATTCCTCCAAAGCAGTGGTAAGAGAGTTTTTGCCTTAACCAACTAAACTATGTGAATTTTAAATTTTTATATATGGGCAATATTTGAAGCAGTCTAACTGCTTTTATAGATGTTGGCATCTCTTCTCTTTAGCAGTCTCTGAATAGAGCTTCATTTTCTTTTCAGATCACTTTGGTCTAAGATTCTGGAACCCTATGTTGGGGCAGGGTACAAAGTTCCATCTGGCATCCACAGATTTTATGCCAAGAAGTTTGTTTAATCTAACTTTTCACTCTGCGGCATTCTTTTCTAAACAAGTGCAAAACTACACTGGCCAAGTACTTTGGGACCAATAGCTGAAATCTAGAGACTGATTACAGCAACTTACACATAGTACAAGTGGGCAAAGAATAGATTGGATCCAAACGAAACATTGAAATTCACCAATTTATAGCATCAATGCAAACCATTTTATTAAGGAACATGTTTTTCCATTAGCTACCAAAATTCCATCATCTTCTTTATTCATATCAATATTCTATCAGCATTAAGCTTTAATCCTTTACCCCCTTTTCTGGTCTCAAGTACATTTGCTTCTCAGCATCTCTACTACCATGACCCTTGTCAGAACTAATATCACCTCTTGGTTGGACTATATTGCAATGGCCTCCAAATTGGACCCCTGATCTCCACTCTACAAGTCTGACCTTTAAAGAAACAGAAACAGTGTCCTCTCATACCTGTGCTCCTTCTCAGGCTCTGCAATCCAAAAAAATATGGAATGAATTCTCATTGCTTAGTATAACAATAATTTTTAATACAACCTGTATGCACTGCTTGGTTTCCTTCATATCTACATCTGGAGTATCATCTTTTCACCAAGCTTCCCTGAAGTTTTTCTTCTCCAATCACACAAACTTTGTGTGTGTTTGTGAATGTATTTACTCTAATTACATGCCTGCAATAATAAGAATTTCTCACATATTCCATTCACTAATCATTCTTCTGGAAAACCTTCACCATTATTTTTAAGCAAACTCTTTAGCATTCTTTTGATCTCACATATAATTTCCCCAGATAAGCTCCCTAACCTCTCATACCATGCCAGGTATGTATTCTGATATATAGTCTCATAGAACATGTACTTTTTCTTCATAGCATCCACCAGAGATTTGACTTCACATTTTTGTGTGTATCTGTGATGATTTGATTACTCTTTCTCTCTACTACCCGATTATAAGTTTTATGAAGGATTAAGCTATATCAATTTTGCTTACCAATTTATCTCCAGATTCTAGCACACTATCTGACACATAGCTGATAACTGGAATGTATACCACTAACTGGCTGATATGACCTTTGACAAGTCACTTAACCTGTCTGTGAAACAGTTTCTTCATTTCTAAAAGACTGATGTGGAAAATGACTAGTAAAATTAGTTTACTAATGTATCAACACCTCTGTGTGAGGTGTTGATAAAGAGAGCCATGACAGTTTGGTATGATCCTTTTAGGATGGTGCTATCAGAGGAGAGAAGGTATTACTTTCATTGCCAAGAGAAGGAACTTGAAGTTATTGAGCCATTAGTCTGTGTCAGGTTCTATGCTTGGCACTTTATATGCATTATCTCATTGAATCTTCTCAGCTGGAAGCTTGCAGAGCCAATCTGCTTGGGACATATAAAGAAACCAATATGTCTATCTCTCTCTCTTTCTCTTTCTCAACATGATATCAAATTGCAATGCAGCCTAAAATATCACCAAGCACCACACGATGTTCTGGCTTGTGATTAAGAAAAACCTAATCAAACTTTATAGCATTTCTTTCTTCATGTAACTCATATCAATAGACCTGGCTATAGACAATTGTTAATGTATTATTTTCACTGCTAAATTTAACTTCTGTGTAATTCTTTTTTCAGTCACCTTAGTTAATGAATTAATTACCCTAAAATGTTTTTCAGGTCAGCCAATTTTCTCCTCATTTTACAGATGAGGGAACAAAAACAATGAGATTTCCTTAATGTCATAGCTGAGTCACAAACCCTTCAATATGATACTCCTTGGGAATATTGACTTTTTTGAGTTCTTCCGAGACATCTTCATGAGGAACTCAGTATCATGATTTTTATGTTAGTAGTATCAACATGAACAAACTGAAGTTCAGACTTTGTAGTCATTGCTTTAAGACTTTCATTGCTCTTAGAATTAGTTCTTAGAAGCTGTAACGCTATGGTAAAACTATCAAGCATGATATACATACTAGAAGGCACATTTATGTCTCCTCTATGATTTAATCATATTCAGACAACTCTTACTTCATTGAAATACCAGATTTCTCCATCAACCAGGATTAGTGGCATTAAGTGCATATAAATGGGTGGCAGAATGTGTCAGCATTTACATTTGGTTTGAATTTTTTTATTCTAAAGGATTTTTGTACTCTATTTCAAGCAAATTGAACAGAAACTTATTTTTATTGTATTTTATTTCTTTCATTTTAACAGGGAAAAGGATACAAAATTTATTACTTGCCTAAGGCATGAGAGTATTAGACTCCTCTGTTCCATTTCTTATAGTTAAGATTTCCCCTATCTGGTCAAACAGGATGTAACATTGTGTTTTGTGGAGAAGGGAAGAGGAAGAATCATGCCATTATTTTAGAAAAGATATTTAGTACTACAACTGTAAAACTTCCTGATCAACTTTTGTTTTTCTGATTCCATACTTAGGCAAACAATATAGATCAAAATACAGTTTCATATTAGGAATTGCATTTTTCACTTACAAAAAGACTATTTTTTTCAAGACTGTGTCCTCGGCAAATCCTACTTCTACCTTTTTCTAGTTTCCTGTCCCAGTCAATGACCATGGAAGATCAGAATGATACAACATTCTATAGAATCAAAGAAACAATAATAGTCCTAGGAAAAGAGACTTTGGACTTTTGGGGTGGGCATTTTGGGATTCCTTGTAAATAAAAGGGTAAATTCAGTTGGGCTAAAAAGAATATAAATATTTTTCAAACCTCACACCCATCATTCAATTAGTTAAGATTTTATATGCCCACATTTCCTTTTTCTTAATTTTTTTTATTAGTTGCTCATGACAATACAATGATCTTGATATATCATACATTTTAAGACAGGGTCTCACTAAATTGCCAAGCCTGTCCTGGAAATTGCTATCCTACCTTAGCCACCCAAATAACTGGGATTACAGGCATATACCACCACATCTAGTTTATACCTGGAACCTATCATAATACTATGCCCAACATTCATACACAGGTGAAGGTAAATTTAAATAATGGTCAAGAAAGACTTGGGGAAGGGATTATAGGCATGTACCTCAGTGCTTCATATGTTTCCTTTTAATTAAGAGATATCAACAAACAAATTCTTTCTTATTACAAATTCTTTGTCTTAGATACTTGTGATCTGAAAAAGCCAGTGTGAATTTTGTTTTTTGAGGGGAGTACCCAGGATTGAACTCAGGGGCCCTCAACCACTGAGCCACATCCCCAGCCCTATTTTGCATTTTATTTAGACACAGGGTCTGAATTGCTTAGCACCTCACTTTTGCTAAGGCTGGCTTTAAAATTGTGATCCTTCTGCCTCAGCCTTGCTAGCTGCTAGAATTACAGTTGTGCACCACCATGCCTGGCCCAGTGTGAATTTTTTGATAGGAATTGTTTATGTTTATCTTAGGCTTCATTGAAAACCAATGAGCTTTCCTTCTAAGGAATGGAGAAGAAAAATCACTCTTTTCCCAATTTAAGAAACAACTATACATTAATAAATTTAGATTTATGAAGTAGAATTTGAAAACAGAGCCAGCAGGACCTCTTAGATATAAGGTATATCCCTGTCCAAATAGCTCTCAGGTATTAAAAGTAGACTCCTATAAAGGAACCTCTGATAACCAGAGGAACCACCATAGTTAGCCCAGGGAACAAGGCATTTAAACTGAAACTGAGGCTTCTCTTTCTCTCCATGATTTGGTAAGTCTATCAAACACAATGTTACAGAAGTTTACTAATCAAAAAATAAATGAATTCATAATGAAATGTAAGCTTTGAAAGTGAGAATCATTTAACATGCTAGAATCGAGAATGTATTGGTTCATAATTTTCAGGCTATATAGGACAAAGACCTTGCTGTGTTGCTTAATAAGGGTTTACTGTAAAGCTACATAAAGATATCTGGGCACTGGGGTATTATTGCTCAGTGGTACAGAGTACTTGCCAAGCATGCATGAAACCTCAGACTCCATCTCCAGCACCACAAACAAACAAACAAAAAAGATAAAACAAAACACAAAAGCATAAAGAAGCACAGGAAACATTCTCACCAATTTAATAGTCGGTGTCATGGAAGTTTGAAGCACCCAAGAATATACCTAGCAATTAAATATTGTTAGAATTCAGCATCTCTTTTTTCTTTTTGCTTCTACTGGATTTTACTCTATGGGTCATATCAGTACTCTTCACAGGAGAGACTTTATGTCAGCTGATCACTCTCCAATATAGGGTATCTCTTATAAATAGATTTTTTAGTTTGTTTTTTTGTTTTTGTTTGTGTTTTGCCAGGGTCATTTGTATACTGCTAGCTAGCCTCAATCTCTCTTCCAATCATATATGCCAAAGGTGGAAGACTTATATGGAATTAAAAATCATAATAACAAAACTGTGGCTATTTTTCTTGAAAGGGTCAATGTAATTACAAAATAATGTAAGATTTTGAGTCCTGAATAACAACATTTTTGTTGCTATTTATTACAATAGTTGTTGAAGAGTATAAAGATAAGGTCAAGAGATATAACAATGTGTTTTACCTTTTACAAATTTCTGAAATATAAGAAAGTTATGAAAATTTTTAACAAGCTACCTTCAGAAGTAACTCTTTTGATTTCAAGAGAGAATCATGAGCTTTCCTGGTAACCTTGTCTAACTTAAGCCTGTATTTTCTATCTCAGATTATGGGATCAACTCCTCAATTGAAAAAAGATATTTCAGTTTTTTAAAAAAACAGTATCATCCTCATTGGTATCTACCTTTATTGCCATTTTCTCCCTACTTTCTCCTCTTGACCTTTTTCTAGTTGATCCTCAACAATTTCTAAAAGCCTCTAGGCTGTGATGCTCCTTAGGAATGGGAATGATATTGTTGACTGAATAAACATAAGGAAGAGCTTGTTTAGTGGAAAAACATATCAGAACCTTTCAATTAGATTAACTAAACATGTTTCACAGTGTAGTAAAGCATTAATAATTACTTCAAAGCTCATTCATGCCATGCATATGACTAAATCTGACTATTAGAAACAGCTAGAGCATGACAATTTTCTTGTTTTATGACAATTGTCATTTATTATGAAAATGATGACAACCTTATGAATATTGTCAACTTTAATCTGAAATCCTTCTTTCAGTGACTCCATTGCTATTGCACTGATTTGGTGTGCTTGATGATAGAAATGAAAGATATAAACATCAGTTAGAGAACTGATAAAGATGAAGAGTTTCATCCATTGAGATAATGTTTTAAAGCACTATGTCTGTGATAAAAATCCAGTAGCTACCTTTAATCTCTTGTACCTTAGGGAAAATTACATGTTAACTTTTTGTGCCAAAGGGGGAAAAATTAACTATATTTGAAGCAATAAACAATCAGAAATTGAAATCTTTTAAAATGTGCCTTGTATGGGTTAGAAAGTAATCATAAGTGTTTGTTTTACCATAATTCTTCTACTTATTGGAAGTAAGAATCAACCTGATTCCAAAATAAAACAGAGGAACAGTTTATCTTCCCCATAAAGCCTTTACTGAGTGTTGAGACTATAGCTCAGTAGTAGAGCGCTTGCCTAGCATATGTGAGGCACTGGGTTTGATCCTCAGCACCACATAAAAATACATACATATACACATGCAGAAAATAAAGGTATTGTGTTCATCTATAACTAAAAATATTTTTAAAATAAAATAAAGGTATTATGTCCATCTATAACTAAAAAAAAGGCTTTACGAAGCTGCCCCAGACAATTCAGTACTTACATCTTATTTTAATCTGCTTTTTTTTTTTTTTTTTTTTTTTTGGCTACTGTGACTAAAAGACCTGACGGGACAAATTTAGAGGAGAAAAAGGTTATTTAAGGTCTCAGAGTTTCAAAAGTCTTAATCCATAAATAGCAGGCTCCATTCCTTAAGGTTCAAGGTGAGGCAGAACATCATGGTAGAAGAGTGTGTTGGAAGGAAGCAGCTCACATGATGATCAGAAATCAGAGAGAGAGAGAGAGAGAGAGAGAGAGAGACTCCACTGCCAGATACAAAATATATTCCCCAAAGCCATGTCCCCAATGCCTACCTCCTCCAGCCACACCCTACCTGCCTTCAGTTGCCATTCAGTTAATCCCATTATATGATAAAGTAACTGATTGGGTTAAGGCTCTCATAACACAATCATTTATTCTCCAAACCTTCTTGCATTGTCTCACACATGAGCTTCTGGGGGATGCCTCATATCCAGACCATAATACCTCTCATTTCTGTAATGGTTCGTTTTATGTGCCTACTTAACTGGGCCACTGGTGCCCAGAATGTTCATTATACATTATTATCCTATGTGTCTGTGAGAGTGTTTTTCAGAGAGATTAGCATTTCAATCAGTGGGCTAAGTTCAAGTAAGCATTATCCAATATATTGAGGGCCTGAATAGAACAAAAAAATGTGCAAGAACATTTAATGAACTCTGCCTTTACTATTAGAGATGTGGCATTGATCTCCTGCCCTCAGTACTCCTGATTCTTGGGCCTTCAGACCTGGCCTGGAATTTATAGCATTAATTCTTACTCTCAGGCCCTCAAACTATAATATCAATGACTGGAATTGTTTCTCAGTGGTAGAGGGCTTACCTATTGTGTGTGAGATATGGGGTTTGATCCTCAACACCACATGAAAAATAAATAAATAAAATAAATATTGTGTCCATCTACAACAAAACAAATTAAAACAAATAAAAAATTACAATATCAATTTTCCTGTCTCCAGCTTGCAGAGGACAGATTGGGAGACTTCTCAGACTCTATAATCATATATCATTATATCATAATAATAATTAAATATATGAATATTCTTTCTACAGTTATTATATATCCTATTGATTCTGTTTCTCTACAAACCAAATATGCTCCTGAAAGTCTTCTTATGCATTCATATAACAATAGTATTACCTAGTAACAGAAGAAGTTGACTTCCAAGCAAAGAGTTGGTTATTGCATTGTAACCTTTCCACCCTTCATCAAGATAGGACCATAATCTTTTCATCAACATATCAACATTGTAGAAGATCTAGCACATAATTCTATTTAATGACAAATAAGTGCTCTAGATCCAGTAAGATAAAGAAAGCCTTACAACCACTCTTATCTCTACATCTGTCTTCTATCTTCTATACCTGAGTGTGTGTATGTTAGCATGTATGTGTGTATGTTTGTGTTGATCCTTTTTAAAAATTTTCTAATTTAGTTGTTTTGCTGGGACATTACAGAGGGTGCTTTGTCTACATAAAATAACATAGGCAAAGGGTGACACCACACTTTCTCATACGTGGAATGTCTTTCTCTTTTCCAGTTACAACCATTATTTCCTTCATGAACCTCTTCATCCAAGAAATCTGCTATAACCTAAACTATAGTAATTGATATTTGTGTCCCTTTGTGTACATTCAGGATTTGTAATTAAATCAATTCTACTCAAAGAATAACAGTGAAGAAGGCTTTAGAGAAAATTTAGTAAAGTGGCATTAAGATTTATATTAGCCATTGTCTTGGTCAGGGTTCTCCGGTGAATCTGAAACAATAGTGTGTGTGTGTGTGTGTGTGTGTGGTGTATGTGTGTGTGTGTATGTGTGCAGACAGAGAGATTTATTATTAAAAAATGGCACATATGAATATGAAGAATGATCAGTCCAAATATGCCATGTGGGCTGGCAGCTAGAAACCCTGAAGGGTTGATGGTATAGATCAAATTTGAAGACAGTCTGCTGAAAAATTCCCTCTTGCATAAGAGGTCACATTTTTAATTTTTTAAGTCCTAGATGAACATAAAACCTTTTTTAAAGTTTATTTTTATGTGGTGCTGAGGATCAAACTCAGTGCCTCACACATGCCAGGCAGTGTTCTACCACTGAGCCATAACCCAGTCCAGAGGTCACATTTTGTTGTTGTTGTTCTTCTATTTGGGCCTTCAAATGATTGAATGAGGCTCATTTGCATATGGAGGGCAATTTGTTTACTCTAAAGTCACCAATTTAAATGCTAATCATATCCAAACACTCTCTTCAACTTGACATATAAAATTAACCATTGCAACCCTAAAAGCTTTCTCAAATAAAATCTTTCATCAATATCATTATCATTATCATTATTGTCATTTGCCATTATTACCATCAAAACTGATTAATATTGAGACCTTACTATACTTGTTTAGATTTTTAATCTTTACAATTACACTGTGGTACAAGTACAT
Source organism: Marmota monax (assembly GCF_021218885.2). Lineage (NCBI taxonomy): Eukaryota > Metazoa > Chordata > Mammalia > Rodentia > Sciuridae > Marmota > Marmota monax. Next base: position 11,418,754 of record NW_026694552.1, on the reverse strand, counting down.
ATCATCATCATCTGCTATGGTTTTGATATGGTTCCTCCCTCAATGTTCATATGTTGGAAGATTTGTTTCCAAGGTGACAATGTTGGGAAATGGTTTGAAACCTTTAAGAAGTAGGGTCTGATGGAAGGGTCTTAGGTCAATTGGAGGTATGATTTCTGAAGGCATTGTGGGACCTCAATGTCTCTCTGACTTCCTTTTTCAAGTGATCTTTTCTACACACACTCCTGTTGTCATGATACCATCTGCTCCCTTCCCAGAGGTGAAACCAATGGGGCTGCCTAATGTCGAACACTGAATCTACAGAGCTGTGAGGTAATCATTAGCTTTCTTTCTTGATAAAGTTTGCCTGCCTCAGGTAATTCCTTGTAGTAACAGAAAATGAACCAACACATTGAACTTGTCTTATAGATGAAAAAAGTGAAATATAGTAAGGTTAAACAACTTGTCCAGGGCTATATAATTAACAATTACTAGATCAGGATTTGAATCCATGCTGTTAGAATTCAGGCTTTTCCATGAGACATTGTTTCTCAAGGAAATAAAGCACAAATACCAGATTTTTCTAAAAATAGACATTTAAGTATAGCCAGTAAAATTCAGTTGCTGAATGCATTTGAACTCTTTGTTGAACAGATAATTATACATGTACTGTCCAATTCTTATCCATGTTATTTAACCCAAACTTTTACTATAGATAAGTAGCTAACAATTTATTTTCTCTTCTTAGATCTTACGCTTGAAGAAGAGGGAATCAGGAGGAAAAGCATAAACTGCAATCATGTTTAGGTAGTTGGTTTAAAAAGAATGGTGCTTGATGGTCTATGGAATAGAAATTGCAAATTAGCCAGATGTGATGGTGCACATCTGTAATCCTAGCAGCTTGGGAGGCTGAGGCACGAGGAGTGCAATTTCAAAGCCAGCCTTAGCAACTTAGTAAGACTCTGTCTCAAAGTAAAAGATAAAATATGGATGGATATGTGGCTTAGTAGTTAAACATTCTTGGGTTCAATCCCAAGCACCTGCGCCCCCTCTGCAAAAAAATTCCAAATTAATGGTTATCCTGTATTAAAAGGATTTTTTGTTTATTTTTAACATTTGATATACACTTTGGTCTTACCACTATAGTAAGGCAGAGTGCTCTTAGAGAAGGAGGATTCTATTTTTCTATTCTGGGATTCCCTTATAAACCTTACTCAGAACTATGAAATTTTCAGAAAAGAAAACTGAATAAATAAAAACATAATGCAGGGTTTTGGAAAAGGTAGTTTCTCTTTTAGTAAATATCAAGTCCTAAGCCATTTCTAGAAGAAATATGAAGAGGAAAAATATAACACAGCAGCTAAGAACATAGGCAGTAACAAAAGACAATTCTCACATTGAGTTTTACCTTACTAGACACAGTTTAGCACTATCTCTGTGCCTCAGCCTTCTGTTGAAAGGTGATTTTACTAGCGTCCTGAGTTGTAGTGAGAATTAAACATGGAAATGAACACCAAATTCTCAGCACAGCACAAGGAACTGAATGAGACTTCAAAAATAAAGGCTAATTTGGGGATATTTATCTAAGCAATTATACCATGATTCCTCATCAAGCCATTGAGTTGAGTATTACTGTCATTGCCATTTTACAGGAGAGAACTGAGGCAAAGTAACTTGCCCAAGATCACACAGCTAGTTAAGCTTCAGAAAGGAGGTTCAAACCCACAGTGTCTATCTCCAGAAACTATGCAGTTGGCAGCTGCACCATATTGCCTTTCAGGGTGCAATTGAACTTGTGTTTGTATAATTTCTCCTATAGAAGATGAGGAATATCCTCTTTAAAACTGGAGAAGTTTTGTCTTTTGTTTTGTGTTGTTTTGTGTTATTTTTTTAACAGTACTGAAGATTGAACACAGGGACCCGCTACTACTGAACAACATCCTCAGCCCTTTTCATTTTTTGATACAGGGTCTCACTGAGGCTGGCTTTGAATTTGAAATCCTTATGCCTCAGCCTCCTGAGTTGCTGGGATTACAGGTGTGCATCACCAAGCCATCCCATGTCCCTTGTTAAAGAGACCCTAAATTGCAATAAATGGATGGGTCTTGCATATGGGGGAACAGAGGTCTTCCCAGTTTCTCAAAAGTCACCGGTGGCTACATGTACCCTTTTTCAGAAGGTTTTCCCTCTTCACTGGCCAAATTTAGTGAATCTGCTTTTGGGTCCCCTTCCCCATCAAGTGATTGATACACAGCAGGGATGGAGCTGTCACTATATAAATGAAGCTTCCCCAGTCCTGACATGGTGCATTAAAATATTCTTTAAATGTTTTCAGAGACATCAGCCCACTGAAGCAATCATTGTGTTATAGTAGTTACTTCACCTGATGGATATTACAGCTTTCAAATGGGAAGACACCATTTTTTAATACTTCAGTTATGACCAGATTCAGGCTTCAAAATTAAATTGACTTCTGAATGGGATACAATCTCACTGTGAGCACATTTCTTTTAAAATTCAGCAATTAAACTAAACAATACTAAAATATCATCAATGATTCATCACTGCACAGAAAATTCAAAAGACATCATTTTGTGAAGTAAAATGTCTTGGGCCTCCATCAGCGTGACTGCATTTAAGAAATATGGGTACATAAGCAGCAGTGGTTTAGAGCTGCTACGGGATATGCAAGTGCTCTATTTCTGGAGGAACTATACTTAATTAATAGATAGGTTAAATTATAGACAGCTATTGAGGACCTGGGTATAAAAAACCATTCTCTAGCTCAGAGATTCTCAAACCCTGATCTATAGAGAGCAAACTTTCCATTCAGTCACCTTGGGATCCTTTAGCAATATCTTTGAAACAACATTGTGCAAAGGCTTGATTGATATCTCTACTTCTTTAACCAGAGTAGCTCCCCATTATACTTTGATGTAATGGGATTATTCATAAGGTTTCCTTTAAATTGAAAAAAAATATTTTATTAAAATTTGAAAATGATCCTTAGAGACAAAGAAAGAATCACATATTTAGGATATTCAGTGAGACTTTCTTTCTTGCAGGGATACAGAATACACAGTACTAAGCAAACCAGCAAACTATGATTAAAATGTCTTGTGCAGGAAAGAATAATTTTGAGCCCACCCAAGGTCATTACATAATAACCGGAAGAGGAAGCACATTCTGCCAGGCATTTTATATTTATTATCACAATAAATCTTTAACCATGATAATGTTCTCATCATTACCATTTTATGGAACAATAAACTGAGTTTCAGAGAGTTTAAGTAATCTGCATAAAATAACATAACTAATAAACTCTAGGGAAGGGATTTAAAGCCATGTCTGCCTGTATCCAACGTCCATGTTTCTTTAATGTTACACAAAACTACATCTCCAACACATGTTGCTATCACGGGATTTCAGAAATACATAACATCCACCAGCAGAACAGGCCCAGCGGCCTGCTGAGGGGCAGAGCCGACCCCTCACCTTGCGCCTGCAAGGTAGGCGGAACTGTGACCACCTACAGAACAGGCCCAGTGGCCCATGGAGGGGCAGAGCTGCCAACCTCGCCTGCAAGGTAGGTGGACCTCCGACCCCCTCAGAACAGGCCCAGAGGCCTGCTGAGGGGCAGAGCCGCCCCCTCGCCCCGCACCTGCAAGGTAGGCGGAATTGTGACCACCGGCAGAACAGGCCCAGCGGCCCGCGGAGGGTCAGAGCCGCCCCCTGCGCCTGCAAGGTAGGCGGACCTGTGACCCACTGGCAGAACAGGCCTAGAATTCCGCAGAGGGGCAGAGCTGCCCCACGCACCTGCAAGGTAGGCGGACCTGCAACCACCAACAGAACAGGCCAGACCTGCAACCGACAGACAGAACAGGCCCAGCAGCCCGAGGAAGGGTAGAGCCGCCCCCCCACCGCACCTGCAAAGTAGGCAGAACTGCGACCACCGACAGAACAAGCCTAGTGGCCCGCAGAGGGGCAGAGCCGCCGCGCGCGCCTGCAAGGTAGGAGGACCTGCTACCGACCGGCAAAACAGGCCCAGCGGCCTGCAGGCGTGGTAGGCACATTGCCCCAATCGGAGGAGGGGCAGAGCCGCCTCCCGCGCCTGCGAGGGAGACTTTGCAACTATACAAGAGCAATATAAATATATAGGGGGAAAATTCAATAGCACAACAGTTTCACCAAGCAGAAAGAAACGCGAACAGTATGAAGAGACAAGGAAAGAAAGGACCACAAGCAATGCAGGTCAACTCAACGTTAGAAGAGGTAATATCTGCAGCATATGGAATGTCAGATAAAGAATTCAGGATATACATGCTTTAGATGATCTGGAGTCTCAAGGAAGATATCAGACAGCAAAATCAGACAATGAAAGTTCACTTCAACAATGAATTACATAAACAAATCCAAGAAGCAAAAGATCAACTATACAGGGAGATAGAGGTTATACAAAACAAACAAACAGAAATCCTAGAAATGCAGGAAGCAATAAGCCAACTTAAAAACTCAATTGAGAATACTACCAGCAGAGTAGAACACTTAGAAGATAGAACATCAGACAATGAAGACAAAGTATTTCAACTGGAAAAGAACATAGACAGCTCAGCAAGACTGTTAAGAAACCATGAGCAGAACATCCAAGAAATATGGGATAACATTAAGAGACCAAACTTAAGAGTCATTGGGATACAGGAAGGCACAGAGTTTCAAACCAAAGTAATGAGCAATCTATTCAATGAAATAATACGAGAAAACTTCCCAGACTTGAAGAATGAGACAGAATCCCAAATCCTATAAGCCTACAGGACGCCGAATGTGCAAAATCATAAGAGATCCACACCTAGACACATTATAATGAAGATGCCCAACATACAGAATAAGGAGAGAATTTTAAAAGCTACAAGAGAAAGGAAGCAGATTACATTTAGGGGTAAGCCAATCAGGATAACAGCTGATCTTTCAACACAGACTCTGAAAGCTAGAAGATCCTGGAATAACATATTTCAAACACTGAAAGAAAATGGGTTCCAAACAAGAATTGTGTATCCAGCGAAATTAAGCTTCACGATGGAAGATGAAATTAAAACCTTCCACGATAAACAAAAGTTAAAAGAATATGCAGCTAGAAAACCATCACTTCAAAACATCCTCGGCAAAACATTACAGGAAGAGGAAATGGAAAATAACAATGAAAACCAACATTGGGAGGTAGGACAGTAAAGGGGGGAAAATAATCAAAGAGGAAAACAAACCATGTTTAGTAACAGAAATAAACAAATATGGCTGGAAGAACAACCCATATCTCAATAATAACCCTAAATGTTAAAGGCTTAAACTCACCAATTAAGAGACACAGGCTAGTAGAATGGATTACAAAACAAGACCCAACAATATGCTGCCTACAGGAGACGCATTTGATAGGAAAAGACATACATAGGCTGAAGGTGAAAGTTGGGAAAAATCATATCACTCATATGGACTTCGGAAACAAGCAGGAGTGTCCATACTCATATCAAATAAAATAGATTTCAAGCCAAAGTTAATCAAAAGGGATAAAGAGGGACACTACATACTGCTTAAGGGAACCATACACCACCAAGACATAACAATCATAAATATATATGCCCCAAACAATGGTGCAGCTATGTTCATCAAACAAACTCTTCTCAAGTTCAAGAGTCTAATAGACCACCATACAATAATCATGGGAGACTTCAACACACCTCTCTCACCACTGGACAGATCTTCCAAACAAAAGTTGAATAAGGAAACTATAGAACTCAATAACACAATTAATAACCTAGACTTAATTGACATATATAGAATATACCACCCAACATCAAGCAGTTACACTTTTTTCTCAGCAGCACATGGATCCTTCTCAAAAATAGATCATATATTATGTCACAGGGCAACTCTTAGACAATATAAAGGAGTAGAGATAATACCATGCATCTTATCTGATCATAATGGAATGAAACTGAAAATCAACGATAAAAGAAGGAAGGAAAAATCATGCATCACTTGGAGAATGAACAATAGGTTACTGAATGATCAATGGGTTATAGAAGACATCAAAGAGGAAATTAAAAAATTCTTAGAGATAAATGAAAACACAGACACAACATATCGGAATCTATGGGACACATTGAAAGCAGTTCTAAGAGGAAAATTCATTGCTTGGAGTTCATTACTTAAAAAAAGAAAAAACCAACAAATAAATGATCTCATACTTCATCTCAAAATCCTAGAAAAAGAAGAGCAAAACAACAGCAAAAGAAGTAGAAGGCAAGAAATAATTAAAATCAGAGCTGAAATTAATGAAATCGAAACAAAAGAAACAATTGAAAAAATTGACAAAACTAAAAGTTGGTTCTTTGAAAAAATAAACAAAATCGACAGACCCTTAGCCATGCTAACGAAGAGAAGAAGAGAGAGAACTCAAATTACTAGCATACGGGATGAAAAAGGCAATATCACAACAGACACTTCAGAAATACAGAAGATAATCAAAAATTATTTTGAATCCTTATACTCCAATAAATTAGAAGATAGTGAAGGCATCGATAAATTTCTTAAGTCATATGATCTGCCCAGATTGAGTCAGGAGGATATAGACAACCTAAACAGACCAATATCAATTGAGGAAATAGAAGAAACCATCAAAAGACTACCAACTAAGAAAAGCCCAGGACTGGATGGGTATACAGCAGAGTTTTACAAAACCTTTAAGGAGGAACTAATACCAATACTTTTTAAGCTACTTCAGGAAATAGAAAAAGAGGGAGAACTTCCAAATTCATTCTACGAGGCCAACATCACCCTGATTCCTAAACCAGATAAAGACACTTCAAAGAAAGAAAACCACAGACCAAAAGCATGCAATGGAGGAAGGATAGCATCTTCAACAAATGGTGCTGGGAAAACTGGAAATCCATATGCAACAAAATGAAACTGAATCCCTTTCTCTCGCCATGCACAAAAGTGAATTCAAAATGGATCAAGGAGCTTGATATCAAATCAGAGACACGCCGTCTGATAGAAGAAAAAGTTGGCTACGATCTACATACTGTGGGGTCGGGCTCCAAATTCCTCAATAGGACACCCATAGCACAAAAGTTAATAACTAGAATCAACAAATGGGACTTACTGAAACTAAAAAGTTTTTTCTCAGCAAAAGAAACAATAAGAGAGGTAAATAGGGAGCCTACATCCTGGGAACAAATCTTTACTCCTCACACTTCAGATAGAGCCCTAATATCCAGAGTATACAAAGAGCTCAAAAAATTAGACAATAAGATAACAAATAACCCAATCAACAAATGGGCCAAGGACCTGAACAGACACTTCTCAGAGGAGGACATACAATCAATCAACAAGTACATGAAAAAATGCTCACCATCTCTTGCAGTCAGAGAAATGCAAATCAAAACCACCCTAAGATACCATCTCACTCCAGTAGGATTGGCAGCCATTATGAAGTCAAACAACAACAAGTCCTGGCGAGGATGTGGGGAAAAGGGTACACTTGTACATTGATGGTGGGACTGCAAATTGGTGCAGCCAATTTGGAAAGCAGTATGGAGATTTCTTGAAAAGCTGGGAACGGAACCACCATTTGACCCAGCTATTCCCCTTCTTGGTCTATTCCCTAAAGACCTAAAAAGAGCATGCTACAGGGACACTGCTACATCGATGTTCATAGCAGCACAATTCACAATAGCAAGACTGTGGAACCAACCTAGATGCCCTTCAATAGATGAATGGATAAAAAAAATGTGGCATTTATACACAATGGAGTATTACTCTGCATTAAAAAATGACAAAATCATAGAATTTGCAGGGAAATGGATGGCATTAGAGCAGATTATGCTAAGTGAAGCTAGCCAATCCCTAAAAAACAAATGTCAAATGTCTTCTTTGATATAAGGAGAGTAACTAAGAACAGAGTAGGGACGAAGAGCATGAGAAGAAGATTAACATTAAACTGGGATGAGAGGTAGGAGAGAAAGGGAGAGAGAAGGGAAATTGCATGGAAATGGAAGGAGACCCTCAGGGTTATACAAAATTTCATACAAGAGGAAGTGAGGGGAAAGGGAAAAATAATACAAGGGGGAGAAATGAATGACAGTAGAGGGCGTAGAGAGAGAAGAGGGCAGGGGAGGGGAGGGTAGGGGGGATAGTAGAGGATAGGAAAGGCAGCAGAATACAACAGACACTAGTATGGCAATATGTAAATCAATGGATGTGTAACTGATGTGATTCTGCAATCTGTATCCGGGGTAAAAATGGGAGTTCATAACCCACTTGAATCAAAGTGTGAAATATGATATATCAAGAACTATGTAATGTTTTGAACAACCAACAATAAAAAATTTTAAAAAAAAGAAATACATAACATCACTGTAGGCCATACGAGTCTCCAGAGGTTCACCTAATTCTATTGAGTCTAGGGCTGACTTCTATACAGTCTCTTTATCATTTTGGCCTTTGTCTATTATAGAGTTTCAAAAGTGTTAAATGACAGAGATTACAGGGACCCTCAGGCTGCATTTAGCTTACAGTTGTGCTTTGTTTGGCCTACACAGAGTTTTATTTTGTAAAATTTATTATTTTTAGCATGTATTAATTATATATATTTTAAAATGTATTAATTATGCATATTCATGGGGTTCAGTTTGATATTTCCATACATTCAGGTATTATATATATATATATATATATATATATATATATATATATATATATATATCACATTTTGTTTATTGATTCATCTGTAGACAAGTACCTAGGCTGATTACATATCTTAGCTATTGAGAATAGCACCCCAATAAACATGGGTATGCAGTTGCTTCTGATGTATGCTGATTTCATCTCCTTTTTATTATATATCCAGAAGTGAGAAAGCTGGATCATATGATAGATCAATTTGAGAAAACTCTATACTACTCTTCATAATGGCTGTACTAATTTACATTCAGACCAACAATGTATGAGTTCCCTTTTCTCTACATTCTCATCAGCATTTTGTATTTTTAACTTTTTGATGATAGGCATTATAACTGGGGTGAGATGGTATCTCAATGTGGTTTTCATTTGCATTTTCCTGATGATTATTGATATTGAACATTTTTTCATATACCAATTGGCCATTTGTATATCATCTTTTTAGAAGTGTCTGTTCAGATATTTAGCCCATTTTTAACTGGATTTCTTATTTTTTGGTTAAGGTTTTTGAGTTTCTTACATATTCTGGATATTAATTCTCTGTCAGATGAATAGTTGACAAATATTTTCTTCCATTCTGTAGGCTTTCTCTGTATTGATTGTTTCATTTGCTGTGCAGAAGTTTTTTAGTTTGATTAAATCTCATTTGTCATTTTTTGCTTTAGTTACTTGTGTCAATGTTTTCTTCTAGTAGTTTCAGAGTTTTAGATCATACATTTAGATCTTTGGTCCATTCTGAGTTATTTTTGTATAGGACTGCAGAATTTTAAAATCAGTACATTCTAATTAGGATCCCATTCTTATACTTGTACATGATGTGGAGTTACACTGGTCATGTATTCATATATGAATACAGGAAAGTTAGACCAAATTCATTCCACTGTCTTTCTCATTCCCATCCTTCCTCCCTTCCTTTCATTCCCCTTTGTCTAATCCAATGAACTTCTATTCTTCTGCCCCCTTATTTTGTGTTAGCATCTGCATGTCAAAGACAACATTCAGCCTTTGAGAGATTCAAATTTCCAGTTTTCTTTTTTTTTAAAGAGAGAGAGAGAGAGAGAGAGAGAGAGAGAGAGAGAGAGAGAGAGAGAGAATTTTTAATATTTATTTTTCAGTTTTCGGTGGACACAACATCTTTATTTTATTTTTATGTGGTGCTGAGGATCGAACCCAGCACCCAGTGCATGCCAGGCGAGCGCGTTACTGCTTGAGCCACATCCCCAGCCCCAGTTTTCTTTTTTGAAACATAGAATTTTTGGATAGCTTGGATCCTATACTTGTGTATGACAGAAATTACATATACCTAAATAGGTGTTGCCACACTTAAATAAAAGAACTACATGTTCTCTAGGTCATCACAGTACTTGTCATTCTCTATTGTCTTTCATTGAATATTGTCCTCATTTATTCTATGTGCCTGACTTCTGTGGAAAATTCACTTTTATTAGGAACTAGAAACAAAAGGAGAGAGAAGCTTCCTCCAACTATCTACCTGAAAAAGATACTAGTTGGAGGTTGGATTGAGAAGCACATTAATAACATGGAGTGAGATCACCATCCATGAATAGGGTATGAAAGAAGTAGCGAATTCAGTAATTTAGCTGAAAAATACCAATACTATATAAAGTTAATAAGACCATGAAAGAATATCTATTCATACAACACATACTTATTAAGTACTTTCCATGTTTCTGAAAGCAACAGGAAGACAGAAAGATATAAGACATGGTTCCTGCTCTCAGATTGCCCAGTCTAGTGAAGTAAAAAAAATATAAGAAAATGGACAATTAAATGTAAAAAAAAAAAAAGAAAGGCATGATGTAATAAAAATATGCACAGTGTATTATGGGGCCACAATGTATAAAACTAGGGTAATTTTTATAAATGAAAATTAGAAGTCACTATGTGAAGAATAAATTAAAGAAGAAGAAAGGGCAATCAAAGTAAAGGAATAGCATTTATGAAAACAGAGAATTTGAAACATCATGGCTCTTCAGAGAAGCATAAGTTTTTTTCTGTATTATTACAACAAAGGAATCATTCTGGGGAAGAAGTTGAAGAGGAAGTTAGAAGAATAAGCATATGCTCATACAAACTATATTCATATATTTATTCCACAGAAGCTTAAAGGTACTGATTAAGGCATTAGGAATATAACAGAGAGAACCCTACCATTATGAAACATAATCTGAAGGATTGAGTCAGATAAACAAACAACATAATTGACTAACTAGATTAGTACCACTATGGAAGTTTTTTTTTATTAAGTGTTATAATAGAAATGAATTAGAGTTGAATTTTTAAATAAGATCATCTAGAATATCCAATAGTTCCTAAATCAAACCTACATACCTTTAAAAAAAGAACTCTCAATTTTATTCTATGGACCACAGAGAACCACAGAAGGGTTTTAAGAGGAATAGAATTGTGGTACAATCAGATGTGTGTTTTAGAAAGATAACTGTAGCAAAAGTGTGAAGGACAGATTGGATGAGGGAAACAGCAAAAGTAAGTACAGCAGTTGGAAGACTTGCTGGTAGCACAGATAAAGAGGTGACAGCTTCAACTACACTATTTTTTGTAGAGATGAAGAGAAATAGATGGATAAGGAGTTGTGGACTTGTTGAATGACCATAATGAAGGAGAGAGGATTTGGTAGTAGACCCAGACTTCTGTTAGTACATCAGTATCCAACTATAGCTTAGTTTGAGTGAAGGTTAGGGAAGGTGAATTTACTTCAGAAAGCAATAAGATTTAGTCATAGACTCTACTAACAATTAGTTTGGTTGTAATGAAATTCATATTTTTACCTGAGTAGTATCAGTCCCCTTTTAAAGCTATGCCCTAATTAGGTATCTTCTAGAAAGGTTATTATGGCATCTAGTATTTGATAAACCAACAAAACATTCATGGAGAATTTGACTGAAATCTATTACGATAAAAAAAAAAACATTTAAGGATAGAAAAATTCAGAGAATTACAGACTAGAAGGCAAGATAAAATAACAGCACAACAAGCAATAGCTTCAGAGACAGAAAGACAAAACATTTTTAAGGGGATAGTGGCTGATGCAGAATATACTGGGATAAACAGAAAATGTGGTATTCCAAATATTTTCTATAATTATTAAAATAGAAAGACATTAAGTACTCTATTTTTAGAAAATTTGCAGAATTCTCTATTTCCAAATGATCTGCCTACCAAAAATTTATTCACCCTCTCCTAACACATTTTGATTAAGTCTCTATACATATATGGCAAATAGATTAATTTTTCTTATGAAATTATAACACATTGAGAAATAACTGCCAGAATATTACCTAACAAAATCTAAGTCATGGCAAATGAAGTACAACCTGGCAATTATTGGAAATCTCTTCAGCATAAATTAATGGAATCAGGAGAGAGTTAACATTTTAATAGAAATGTACATTCTAAATAAGATAGGATAAAATCAGCCTATTGAAACTGTGTAACAGAGGGTTACATTTTCTTCCCATCTGCTTCAGTTTCATTAAAAACCACCATCTGCAGAGAGAATTTATATATTAGAAAAACTACTCATTTTTACTCCTGTGACTTTCTACATAAAATCCAAGTAGACACCTTTCTTTTATGTTGGTACAGAAACGTAGAGGTGGCCTGATTTTTTTTTCTGTAAATTGAACTCAAGGACATTTACCCACTGAGCCACATTCGTAGCACTTTTTATTTTTTATTTAAAGCTAAGATCTCAATAAATTGCTGAGACTGACTTTGAATTTGCAATTCTGGTGCCTCAGCCATGCAAGCTGCTGTGATTATAGGTGTGCAAGGTGGCCTGACTTTTGGCAGTAACTCTGATATTTGAAATCTATCTTTAAAATACCTGAATCTCATAATATATAGTCTAGAATCTTCAGAAAGAACATATAGGGGCTAGGACTTTAGCTCGGTGGCAGAGTGCTTGCCTAGCATGTGTGAGACACTAGGTTCAATCCTCAGCAGCATCACATTAAAAAAAATAAATAAAAAGTATTCTGTCCATCTACAACAACAACAAAATAGCACACACACACACACACACACAAACACACACATACACATATATGTAAAGAAAGAAAGAACATGTTAAGTAGAAAAGGCAAAATTCCAACAAGTCTCTAAAGATGGTAACTGAATCCCAGACTGCCTGAATCTATTGAATCTGGAGAATTCTGTACAGCAAGAGACTCTAAAACTTTTCTCAGTTCATATGTAGTTTTCAGTTCTGAAGCACTGTCTTTGGTTGTCTTCTCTTTGCTTCCTACCTGATTTCCCAAGGCATTGTGACATTCTTTACATCATTACGGCTTGAAGTTCATATCAACTCATATTCACTAAAGCAAAATGAAAGGTTTATTTAGTTTAGATGGGGCCCAATTAAGATCAGTGTTCCCAATCTTTATTGCACTTCATTTTAGATTCAATTTTTGGTATACTTAATGTACTTCTATATTTTAGTGATCAGCTTTAAAGATTGGTTTGGAATTCAGTGTTCTTAATTAACAAAATGAGAGCCATTTAGCTACTCTCAGAATAGCCTTCAGAGTATGCTTACACATATTCATTTAGCACAAATTCACTTCTTCATTAAAACAGAATAGTGATGTAAAATATCTTGTATATGTTTTATTGAGTGCTAAAAACATTTCAAAAGTATTAGAAACACATTTGTTCTAGCTAAAATATTTAATTATAAATAGGATGTATTGATATCTTATTCAAATAAAGCTGGGTTTTTTTTGGAGGGGAGATAGGCTAAGCATGGCAGTGCATCCAAAAGAAAACAAATCTAGGGTTGGGAATATAACTAAGTGGTAGAACACCTATTTAGCATGTGTGAAGACTGGGGTTCAATTTCCAACTCTGGAAAAAACAAATGATCATGTAAAGTGTTTTAGAAAAAATAACATTGGAACAGGGTCTTGAATGATGAGTAGATTTTCACAAGGCAAAATGGTGTATGGTTGGAATCACAAGGAAATTCCAAGAAGATGGAACACTTTGAGCAAATACCAAAGGATATCCACGTATAGTATATTAAAACTGCACAGGCTGGGGATGTGGCTCAAGTGGTAGCGTGCTTGCCTAGCATGTATGAGGCACTGGGTTCAATTCTCAGCACCACATAAAAACAAAATAAAGATATTGTGTCCATCTAAAAATAAATATTAAAAAACTGCAGAGAATAATAATTAGCATAGTATAACTAGAATGTAGTTTATCTGATAAGGAGGCAAGAGCAAATTAAATGCCAGCAACTAGGGTGGGTTGAGGTCAAGTTATGACAACCTTGAATGCTGTACAAAGGAATGTGGACTTTATATTATAGAAAATAAATAGACCATAAAATATTTAATCAAAATAATTATGTGCTAAGAGTTATGTTTTAGGAAGAATACGGCAGCAATGTAGAGAATGAATCTGGGGATAAAGAACAGAAGAGATGTAAAGACTGAATTGAAAGCTAGCAGAAGCAGCTAAGAAACTGAACTAGAGAAGGATTATAGATGGAAAATAAAGAACACAAAGAAGTCTGAAGAAATATAAACAAGACTTGGAAATGCTTTTATGTTGAGAATAAAGGAAAGGAATCAAGCAACTATAACTGCTAGGTGACTAGCTTGATTAACTTAGTGGATAATTACATCTTTAGTTGCCAAATAATTTTAATAGAAAGAAGTATGGAGTCAGGTTCACAGGGGTAATGAATTCAATTTAGAATAATTCATGCAACATCCAGCTCTGTATACAGATCTAGAGATAGAGAATTCAGGAGTTATTGGAAAGTATATTGAACCCATCCACAGAAAAAGTACAGAGAAAAAGAGAAGAAAGTTGAAAAACCCTAGAGGACATAAATATTTAGACAGAGATAGGAAGAAGATGAATCAGAGGCAGAGCCTGAAATGGAATTGACAATTTGTAGGAGATGCTGGAAAGGTAAGAACCAGAGCTAAGAGGAAAGAGAAAATTCCAAGAAGGGATGGTAGTCCCTCTTCATCATAAAGATCCCACACTCCTGAATCCTCAACTAGCTGTCTTTTGTTACAATATAGTCACATACATCCAGATACAGAATGCCAGGAAACCAGTAAAATCCAAAGGTATATTATTACCTAAGACCTTATCCAATATGGTAAGGTCCACCTACCCATGGAGCTGGGTTGAATCTTCAGGAGCTGAAAGAACTATTTTTTACTCTCAGCTCAGGCATGAGAAAGATACTTGATGAGTGCCCTGTCCTTTGGAACCATTCCCCTAATCTTTTGTCATTTAAGCATCAACAACAAGAGACAACATGGGAAAAGAAACACAGATAAAAAGCCTTCTCCCCATGGCCATAGTCTCCTGTCCTTTTTCCATCCTAATTTCCATCAGAATTTTACTGTAACCAGGCTTAACCTAAAGCTGTCCTCTAACTAAGCAAGGAAACACTTATTTGTTATATTCAGCTACACTGAGGTAAATTGACCAACCCAATTTACCATTTCTATTGTATCTTTAAAAACTCAGAATTACAATCCCTTGTGTGTATCTCCCCAATCCCATTCCCTTCCATGATATTGAGACTGGTAAGTATAATTCTGATTGGTTTACACATATTAGTTACATTCACATTTACCTATAAAATATGTGCTAATGTTTTATATTTTTAATTTGCAGTGGTAGTTTGTACTAGATATGGTTACATGACTATAATCCCAGAAACCCAAGGCTGAGTCAAGTTCTAGGCCAGTCATAGCAACATGGTGAGGCCTTATGCAACTTTGGAAGACCCTGCCTCAAAATTTTGAAACAAACAAACAAAACAAAACAACTATTTTTTTAAGAGGCTGGAGATGTGCTTCAGTGGTAAAGTACCCCTGAGTGCAATGCCCAGAAGC
This sequence comes from Marmota monax, assembly GCF_021218885.2. Classification (NCBI taxonomy): domain Eukaryota; kingdom Metazoa; phylum Chordata; class Mammalia; order Rodentia; family Sciuridae; genus Marmota; species Marmota monax. Next base: position 11,403,134 of record NW_026694552.1, on the reverse strand, counting down.
AAAAAAATAAAAAGGTACTTCTTTGTGAATATCATTTGGGAAATTTTTACTTACATTAAATATGTATGATAGGATTTGCTTCTTATTCCTTAAGTTATCCAGTAATTCATATTTTAAACTCTAGAACATATGTGTGTGTGTGTGTGTATATATATATATATATATATATATATGCATATATATGTATATGTGTGTATATATATATATGTATATATATATATATATATATATATATATATATATATCTTTTAACTACAATGTGTTCAGAGAAAGTTGGCTGCATGATATGGTTCTTTAAAATTTGTTTTCATTTCATTCAGGATCTAACACATAGTAAATTTTGGTAAATGTTTTATGTAATCTTGAAAGCCATATTCTTTATTTCTTCTCTGAAATAATGTGGCGTGTGTGTGTCTGTGTGTGTGTGTCTGTGTGTTTGTGTGTATGTGTGTGTATTAAGATCAAGCTTGTTAATAATATTGTTTCAGTTTTCTAAATACTAATTTTCTATCTGCTTGGTTTCTGTTTGATATGTCATCTCAAAAAGAAATATATGAAAATTCCCATTGTAGCAGAGTTTTATCAACGCTACACATAAATTTATCAGTTAATACTATATATGTTTTGGAAGCTATGTTTGTTTTGTTTTTTTGGTTTTTGGGTTTTTTTGGTCTATAAAATCTCATACCAGTTACAATTTCTTGGTAGCTTGGTCCTATTATTATATTGTGATGTCCCTTTTTACCTTTTTTAATGCTCTATGTTTTAAATTCTATTAAAAGAACCCTTATAGGGCTGGGATTGTGGCTCAGTGGCAGAGCACTTGCCTTGCATATAAGAGACCCTGGATCCTCAGCAACACATAAAAAAAAATAAATAAGTAAAGGTATTCTGTCCATCTACAACTAAAAAAAAATTATAAAAAAACAAAAAATAAAAAAGAAGCCTCACTCATCCCTCCTCTCTCTCCTCTTATAGGCAGCCTTAGCCCCCAATTTTTTAACTTGTTTAACCATGTGTCAATCCTAAAATAATATATATTAAATTCTGTATATTTTAATATTAGACAAATTAAATCATATTGTGTATGTGTGTGTATCATTTTAATTTTTGGTACCAGTGATTGAACCCAGGGGTGTTTCACCACTGAGCCACATCTCCAGCCATTTTAATTTTGTACTTTTTAATTTTTTTTTTCTCAGTTGCTTAGTGCCTACCTAAGTTTCTGAGGCTGGCTTTGAATGGGCAATCTTCCTGACTCCCAAACTTCAGACTCCCAAACTGCTGAAATTACACATGTGTACCACCATATCCAGCTGTATGTATTCTTTGATTTTTTTTTAGCTGTATTTAGATACAATACCTTTATTTTATTTATTTATATGTGGTGCTGAGGATCGAACCCAGGGCCTCTCACGTACTAGGTGAATGCTCTACTGCTGAGCCACAACCCCAGCCCCCTGTATATATTATTTTACAATTTCCATCAATCAACATTATGACTAACAGATTCATCCATGTTGTTGTACAGCTTTGCTTTTGTTGCTGTATATACTCATTGTACAAATGTACAAAATTTCACTATTTTATGATGGATAAACATTGGTGACATTTCCACATTATAGCCATTAACAAATAGTGCTCATAGGAACATTTCTATAAACATCTCTTGATATACTCACCCTCTGGATTTGGCAAACTGTTCCTGTAGTGGGCAAAATAGTAAACATATTAGGCTTTTTAGACCACATCACATACTATTTTAGCCACATATTCTTTTTGTTTTCTATAAACCTTTAAAAATGTCAAAAAACCATTGTTTACAAGGTCTTACCAAAACTGGCCATAGAACATACTTGGCCATGGTCTATACTGTCAACCCTTATGGAGAAAATAGCAAGGAATACAATAACTGTCAAACTTTTATATTTTTGCCAACAAGGAGAATGTAAAGTGACATGTCATTGATTTTAATTTAATGAAGCTAAACATTATTTCCTATGCTTATTGGCCATTTGAGTTTCCTTTTATGTGCAATGACTACTCAAGACTTTGGCTCATTTTTCAAATGAATTGCTTTTTTGTATCTCTTGCATATTAATCCTTTCTGAGTTATATATGTTGCACATATCTTCTGTTTATGTCTTATTGTTTGCTGAAAAGAAACTTTTGATCTTAGTATAATCCATCTATCTTTATTGTGAGAGCTTCTTTTCCCTTATATTGTTATCTTCAAGCTTTTATAGTATTAGTTTTAAATCCTGAATATACCTGGTGCTATGATTTGAATACATTTCCCCCAAAGTTCACCTGTTGAAAACTTAATTCCCAATGCAACAGTGTTGAGAGGTGGGAACATTTAAGAGGTAATTAGTCTGTGAAGGCTTTGTCCTCATGAATGGATTATTGTTATTGTGGCAGTGGGATTGTTATCATGGGAATGGATTCCTGATAAAATAGTAAGTTTGATTGCTCCCTCTCTCTTGCACACATATGCATTCTCTTGTCCTTCCACCTTTTCTCATGGGATGATTCAGGAGAAGTACTTTGCCAGATGCCAGCTCCCTGATCTTGGATTCCCTAGCCTCCAGAACCAGAAGAAATGAATTTCCATTTCTTATAAATCAGACTGTGATATTCTATTATAGCAGCACAAAATGATCTAAGGTGCATGGAATCTATTCTTATGTACAATGTGACATGGAAGTACAATTTCATAAAATCCATACTTTCCCTATTGAACTAAACTGCTGATTCTGTTATGAATAAATTCTTATTCAGTTATGCTTCAATAACAAATAACTCTCAAATCTTGGAGAATTACACAGTTTATTTCTCGCTCATATTACATATTGACAGCATGTCAGCACTGGGTCTCCTCTACATTTATATTTTTTAAATTCAAACTGAAAGAGTATTCCTTATTTGGATCATGACTTTTTTCTTTTTTAGGAGAAAAGAATTGTAAATTGATGCAGTGAAATTTCTGTCATTATAGTTATATAGTTACCATGGTTGAAGTTTCTGTCAGATGTACTATATGTCACCTCTGATCACATTTTTCCCCGCTTTGGTACCAGGGATTGAACACAGAGGCCTTAACCACTGAGCAACATCCCTAGCCCTTTTTTTACATTTTCTTTAGAGACAGGGTCTTGCTGAGTTGCTTAGGGCCTAAAGTTGCTGAGGCTGGCTTTGAACTCATGATCCTCCTGTCTCAGCCTCCTAAGCCACTAGGATTACAAGCATGGGCCACCTAGCTCTGATCACATTTTATTGGCCAAGAAAGGTGGGTCATGCCCAACATAGTAGGTTGTAAAGGCATGAAGGAGAGTACACTCCTCTCACATGATAGCATTGAAAGTTGTGAGTGGGGTTATATAATCCTCTTATAGGAAGTGGAGCAATTTGGGGGAATAAATAATACAGTGTTCTATATTTATGTGTGTATCTTTTATGGGCAATCTACTGTATTCTTCTGGTCAGGTAATCTATCCTGTGCACATGCCACACATTTTAATTAGTACAGTGTCATAATAATTACTGATAGCTAGTAAAGGCAAGGCTGTGCACCTTGACCTCTTTTTTGAATAATGTCTTGACTCCTCTTGGTCTTTGCTCTTCTATATAAATTTAAAATGCATTTGTAACATTAGAATATTTTAAAATATTTTACCCTACTAAGCATATTTTTCTTATATATTCCATTGGTATCTGGTGAATATAAACAGAGTTGATGGATTTTTATGTTCAACAAGCTTGCCAACTTGCTATTAATTGTATTAATTCTATAAATTTTTAAATTTCTTAATGTAGATAATATATCAAGTATAAAATGACAATTTTGTATACTTTTTCCATTTCCTCTGTTTTCCAATATTAATTTTGCTTTTTGTGTATTATATACAAAAAATAACTGATTTTTAAAAATGTTTTTTAGTTGTCGATGGACCTTTATTCTATTTATTTATATGTGGTGCTGAGAACTGTACCTAGTGCCTCACACATGATAGGCAAGCACTCTACCACTGAGCTACCACCCCAACCCATAGAACTGACTTTTTTGGAACTCCAATCTGTTGTTTTCATTTACTCCTTTGGTTATGATATCTTTTAGTGTATTCCACTCATTTTGTGTGTGTGTATTTTTAATTCGCTGTAGGCCTTTTTTCTTTTCTTGGGTATCCTGAAATCTCAGATTATATTTTTATCTCAAGAATCATTAAGTTTTATATTTTTTATATGTCCTTACCTAAAAATGTCTCTAGTAATTTCTAACAGTATTCAGTGCATCTTTGTTGATTCTCACAAAAATAAAACAAAACAACGTTGACTTCCTTTAAATAACCACTGATCATACTGAGGAGCACCAGCTCAAACCCTATTATTGCTATTGTACATTTAGGTTTCAACTATTATTTTAATTGTAAAATGCTATGTTCCATTCAACAGGGAATTAAATTTACTGAAACATCATCAACATCTGTGGCTTGCCACTGTTTCTTGAATCCACACCTTTACATTCACTTTTCTTTTTGTAGAAAGACATCCTTCAGGGGCTGGGGATGTGGCTCAAGCGGTAGCGTGCTCGCCTGGCGTGCATGCGGCCGGGGTTGGATCCTCAGCACCACATACAAACAAAGATGTTATGTCCGCTGAAAACTAAAAAATAAATATTAAAAAATTCTCTCTCTCTCTTAAAAAAAAAGAAAGACATCCCTCAGACTATCTTCCAACAAAAGTTTTTGTGTGGTAATGCATACTAATCTTTATATTTTAAACAATATAAATTTTTGCTTTTGGATGGTAGTTGCACTGAATTGATTATACCATGGACTTCTGGCACCTTCTTTGTATTGATAAGAAATCCACTTGTTAAACTATTGCTCTTTAATAGATCATCTGTCTTCTATGTATTGTAGCTTTTAAACTTTTCCTGTATTCTTAATATTTTGCAATAACATTCTGCAGTTTCATCAAGTTGTATCTCTTTATGAATTTAGTTTTAATTATCTTGCTGCTTAACATTTACTTTTGAAGTACTATGGCTTTCTTCAATTCTAGAAATTGTCCTCAAAGACACTTTGAATGTTTTTTCTCTACCATTCCCTCTCATTATTATTTTATAAATCCTATAATATTTATAGTGGAACCTCTCAATGTATCTTCTGTTTTATTAACTTATCATTCATCATTTCTATATCTTTATGTGTGCATTCTGAATGGATTCTTTGGCCACACATTCTATTTCATAAATTTAATCTTTGGTTATGGCTAGTTTTGATTTATCTTGTCTACTGAATTGTTAATTCAATAATTGCATTTTTCACTTCTAAGATTTCTCATAGGGTCATTTTTATCTCATCCTATTTATATCCTATTATGTCTAATATATATATATATATATATATATATATATATTTAAATTGTTTTATTAATATTATTCATTTACTTATCTACTTGTGGATCCTAAATACACTTCATTTAAATCTTTTTTTTTTTTTTTTCATTTTAAATGAAACAAATGTATCCTCAAACTTTGGTTATCTGGGCTATTTTTCCTAACATTATTTTTACTATGTGGGATTTATAGATTTATTGTATATAGGGTATATTTTAGTCAGCTTTTTCACCACTGTTACCAAAAGACCTGGCAAGAACAATTTTAGAGGAGGAAGGTTATTTGGGGCTCACTGTTTCAGAGTTTTCAGTCAATAGACAACCAACTCCATTCCTCAGGGCCAGATGTGAGGCAGAACATCATGGCAGAAGGGTGTGGTGGAAGAAGGCAACTCAGGATATGATAATTAAGAAGCATAGAGAGAGGTTCATCCCCCAGTAGATTTAAAAAAAATATTATATATACATGCAATGGAATGTTTCTCAGGTATAAAAAGGAATGATTCTGATATATACTATTACATGGATGAACTTTTAAAAATTATGCTAGGAGAAATAAGATAGACATAGATAAACAGTATATGACTTCACTTATGTAAATATTTAAACAAGGCAAAGATGTGGATTAGAGGCAAAGATAGAAGTAGATTAGTGGTTACCAGGGCCAGGGTGAAGAAATAAAGGGAGTTATTGCCTCATGGGTATAGATTTTCTGTTGAATATAATGGAATATTTCTACAAATGGATAGTGCTGATGGTTGTAAAACACTGTGAATGCATTAATGCCAAGAAGTATATAGTTAAAATGGTTTAAAAATCAGAAATTTTATATTATGTGCATTATATCATAATAAAAAACTAGAAATAGGTAAGGCAGAAAGATTGTGGATAATAATATTTTAATATGTTTTTTTTTTCCTTTTCACATACACCACTGTTACATAGTAGATATACAAACTTGGGCAAACCATTTTCTGACACTCAATTTCATCATCTGTTAAATTGGAATCATTTCACACTGCTAGGCTCAGTTGGTTTGAAGTTCATCTGCAATCTAATATGTACAAAGTACCTAGTAGTGTAAGTGCTTCAAGTACTTAGCCCTTCACGTTTTATAATAAGCATGTGATTTTAATGTAGTTTTTCTATTAATAATAAAAGTGGCTTTGCTGATGTTTAGTTAGCTTTTCACTGATGTGACCAAAATACCTGATTAAAACAACTTAAGAGGAAGGAAGTTTTATTTGGGGATAATGGTTCCAGAGGTTATTAGTCCATAGACAGCTGACTCTGCTGCTCTGTGCCCAAAGTGAAGCAGCACATCATGGTGGAAGGGGCCAGCAAGGAAAGATGCTGAGTTCATGGCAGGGTCAGAGAGCAGAGGGATGGGGCATAGGGAAGATGCACCCTTCCAGGATATGCCTCCAATGACCCACCTTTTCCAGTCATGCCCCTATAGCTACCACCCAGTCTACTCAACCTAGGATGGACTGATAGGTTACAACTCTCACAATCCAATGATTTCATCCCAAAACATTTCTGTATTAATATAGGAACTTTCAGGGCACATCTCATATCCCATCCACAACAGCTAGAGATGGCTGTTAAAGCACATCTTCTGGGGAAGGGATTTTTGCTATATAACAATTATAGCCTGGACCAAGTAATTGCTTCAATCACCAAATAGTGTGCAAAAAGCCAAAATTTCGAGGTTTTTTTTTTTTATCACAAGCATCTTCTACTTAATGATCCTAAATAAATTCTTTAACATCTCTCCTAAACACTCCTCATCTGAACCTTCCACATCACAGTAACACCATCATATGCTCAGCTGATCAAAACAGAGGTATTTCCTTCCTTGTATTGCCCATCCCACACTCATTCTGCTACCAAATTCAGTCCACTCTACTTCCAACACACATCACTGATAGGCCTCTTTTTCTTTCTCATTTACACTGTTACCACCTGGATTGATTGCCCCAAAAGTCAGACTTCCTCTATATTTTTTTTTCTATTCTATACAGAGTAACCAGAGTAACCCTGAATATAGAGATTGGGTTATAAAACCCTGTTCGAAACTCTCCATGGTTTCTCATGCACTTTGAATGAGTCCCAGAATTCTTAATATGTCTCTTCATGCCCATGCATGATCTATCCTTTACCTACTGGCCAGCTTCATCGTGGCTTTATATTCCTTCACTTACTTTTCACTAGTCACACTCATCTTCATTCCTTGGACTTCTTCTCTTCTAGAGACCTCGTCCATTCTGTAGCTCTGCCTGAAATATTTTTATCTCATTTTCTTCTGGTTTCTGTCACTTCTTTAGGACAACTAATCATGAATCTATACCTAAAGTCAGTTCTTTAATGACTCTTATCGCACCTGCACATTGACTTATGCACTTGTTTCCTGCTAGTTTCTCATATAACATAACGTCATCTCTCTAAAAATACAGGAGCCACAGTTGCTTTATTTACTATTATCTCTGTAGTACAACCATGGTGCCTAGCACATTCTTATTTTATACACTGGTGAGTCTCAATAAACAATTGTTAAATGATTCACTAAGTAAGTAAGCAAGCAATAGTGCAGTGCATATTAGTATTTATGTGTCTCATGAATATATACAATTGTATGTATTAATGTCACTCAAGTAAAATAATTACATGTGCATGACAATACGTTGTCATTTTGATCAGTCACAGGGCATTACTTGAACATTTAAATTTCCACACAGACCATGAAATCTCATATTCCACAACAAAGTGTTTTAAGGGAGTTGTGTGGATGAGTCATCAATCTGAATATTCTTGCTTTTCTGGCACTCTGTAAATAATCCAATCAAGATCCAGGACAATCATTTCTAATGAGACCCTTTTAAATTTGAATGTTTTGATGGGTCTGGTTATATTGCATCATATACTAAACTGATTTTATTTTTTTTAAATCTAGTACTTTTTTAAAGTTAACCCTTCACTTACATCCAAATTCAATCACACACTCATGCACCCACAAACCTGCAACAACACATACACACAGGTTTCTATTTGTATCCATAGCAGTACTTTTAAAACAACAGAATTTTCCTTCTTCTTTACGATTGCAACACTAGATTCAAACTGCAGAAAGTATATTGTAAACAGAGTTCTTGCACAATAGAGGTAGTCAGAGAGCTGGGAAATAGGGGACTTTCATAGAGCAGTTTCAGAGGAGATTTTGAAAACCCCCTCTTTATGATGTTTGTTAATGCTCCTCTGGCCAAGTGTTTGTTGATGTCCAAATCAAGACTTTCATTATCTGATACTCTATAAGCTTTTTACCTTGGTAAAATTGACAATGGAAAGCTACTTCTCCAAGTTAATTAGGTTTTTCATTGACTTTTTAGCTCTGGTATCATTTTGTTTTCAATATGATGGAGAGTGTTTTGAAGTACCAAATTTAAGTAAGGATCATACAAACTTAATTTTGGAGGCTACAGATATCCTTTAGCCAACTTTCATTAGATTGGGCTGCAATCAGTCAAAGGAGAAGGAACAGTTAGAGGGGATATGTTCTCCAATTGCAAGTAGTTTAAAATGTGCTATTAGGGCAATTCAGTGGTTGATTTGGTTTATACAATTTAATTAAAAGGCAACAAACCTTTAGTACTCATCATTTCATATTAGCACTTTTATGCTTGAAAGCTGTTCACACCAAATCACATCTTCTTAATATAATTACCAGCTTACCATAAAAGACAAACGCAGCCTGAAGTAAGCTAAGGCCATAGAATGTTAGCCCAGAAAAAGCCTTCGGCCATCATTTATTGAAGGGATTTCAAAAACTTTAACAAACTCTTTTCTTAAACACTGTTTTAAAAAGGAAGCACTAAATGTAAAACACATAATGGTAATAACATTCATAGCTAATTCCTGAATGGCCTTAGCTTTATGCCAGGCCTTGTTCTACATCCTGTACATTAACTCATTTAATCTTCACAAAATCTCTATTATCAACATTCTTATTTTATACATTGTTAAAAAACAAAAGATGGTTAATACCATTCTAGTAAGTTGTAAATCCAGGATGCAAAGGCTGGCAATCAGCTGTTAGAGTCCGTTAACCACTATTGCCTCTGTAGGATAAAGAAAACTATTCCAATCAGGAATGGAAATATAGAGTTCCTGCTTTAATGAACTCTAGAGAGCTATCCCCAAAGTAATCCCCTTCCCCTTAGACCCCTTGCACAGGAATTTATCAGATAGTTATTTATCAGATAGCAATAATGATGGGACCAACATCAAACATGAAAGAGCAAAATGTATTAATATAGGATATGAGTCTCTAAGAGGAGTACAGACTTCACCAGCCAGAATTTGGTAGTAAGAGAGGTGGCAATATTGTAAAAGGAATGTTTTATGTGCTAATTACAGAAGGACTACACTTGTAAGGAGTCAAGTCAATACAATGGGTTGAACCATATCACTAAAAAGTATCACCAGAAAGGGAGTTTGTAATACACAATTTAGTATCCTGCCTTAAGGTGCACTTATCAACCAAACACTCACAAGGTCTGGGGTATTAGCTAAGGAGTGAGAAAACTAGGGAGAGTTGAGTGAGAGGAACTTGGTTGAGCTCCCCTTGGAAGAAAAGGAATTAACATCAAGAAGCTACCACAGACTGGTGGGTCCTTTTCATTACATGCACAAAAGCACACACACACACACACACACACGTACATCCACACACCTATTCATATTTTTTCTTTCCACAGAAATAGTAGGTTTTTTACTGATGATACAATCCTGGAATCCAGAGAGGTTATGCTGCTTATTCAACATTTACATTTGCCAAATGAGGGCTTATTTTGTTGTTGTAATGGTTAACTTGAAAATGACTTCTGAAAGAAACTATGGGTATTTGAAATGGTTCACATAATTGGTTAGATACTACTTTAATGAGGTTTTTTTTTTCTATATCAGTGATTTCCATTTGTTTAAATCATGGTTTTGTCCATATCTACTGATGTAAATGACAATATTTAGATTACTGTTGATACACCTGAATAAAATTTCACTTACAAAAAGGAAACCATTATTGGCAAACTATAGCAATTATCTTTCTTGCTACTGATTAACTGATCTCATTTACACTGTTACTGGCTTTTGGGGAAATAAAGCAAAATTAATTTCTTAAATGTATCAAATTAACAAAAGCATTTAAATACAAAAGTCATTCTAATCTTATTGAAGGAGATATCTGCCTATTGTAAGAGTATTTTTTAAAAGAAAAAGAGAACCTGATTTCTTTGCTGTCTGTAAAGCAAGAAACTGATACCCAAGTTTTATCATTTATCCCTCTAAAATACCAGGGCCAGACCAAAGTCCTGATGTAATTTTGTGTAATGTTATATTCACAGCATTCATCTCAGAAATGCCAGTAAATTTCTTATATGCATTTTTGTTTTAGTTTGCATTTCCATGATTATTAATGAGTTTGAACATCTTTTACTATGTTTTATAACATTTATAGCATTTGGACATCCTTATTTTGTGAAACTGCATGTATTTTAAAATTTTTATTTCAAAATAATTTCAAATTTTCAAAAATATGCAAAAATGCTAGAGATTTCCCATAAACCCCTCATACTTTTTTTAAAGGCTTTTCCTTCATGCTTTTATTACTTTATTTGTTTCATTTTTATGTTGTGCTAGGGATCGAACTCTGTGCCTTACACATGCTAGGCAAGCACTCTGCCAGTGAGCTATAGCCCCAGCCCCTTCATGCCTTTTACTCAAAAGCAGAAAATTTCCCCATTAGGTGTTTTGAAAGACTCTAGTCACCATGAAACATCAGAATTATTCTGTTAGGAACAAAGTAAGACTATACCTATTTGACAAACATGACCATATAGAAATGGTTTCTCCTGCCGTTTTGCAGATAACAATTTGACAACCTATGAATTGTAGTAAAAGGCCTTCAACTAGAATTAAAGCAGTAACTAAAGTAGAAGATTAATATATGCCAGCTATAAAAAGCTTCTGACCCCAACATCAGTCCAGAGTATGTGAATCACTTCTTAAAATTCAAATTATATTTCATGAACTTAAGTCAACCCTTTCTAAAATGATAATTCTTTTGTCCTTCAATAGGTTCTGAAATTCTCCTGTTATTCTCCCATCATATTTTTGAAATATAAGGACATCTTCCATTTTATAATGAGAATTTATTCTGCACCACATGATTCTTTATATACATTATCTCATTTATTCCATGGTTACTCATCGGAGAACCAGATTTCATCCCGGGCAGCTGATTTAAGAGCCTATGATCAAAAATACCACATGACAGCATCTCTTATTAATTCATCTCTTCACAGATATTCTAACTCTAGGACATTTGCCCTAGGCCACACTGTTTCATATAAAAGAATTATATTCTCAGGTAGGATTTTCATGACATAATTAATATTTTGATATCGCCATACTTTGAATGGATTCTTTCATGAGGTTCAAAATAATTTGGAGAAGTCTGTCTCCCACTGCTGTCCTAGTTCATTCATTTCCTGTTGTTGCCCCATCCATCCTTTGCTTATTTATCTTTGCAGTTCCTTTATGCAAACATAAGGAAATAGAACTACATATACTCACTTCACTATACTACAGTGAATTCTATAAACATTGTACTGACCCTTACCTGTTTCTCATAACAAGATGTGTTGGAAGTTTTTAATATCAGTACATAGAAGCTTCCTCATTCTTTTTAATAGCTGCTTTGCATATTGCCATAATTTATGAAACCAGTCCCCTTTTGAAGAACATGGAATGCTTTAATCTTTTGCTGTCATTACAAATAATAGTACTGTGGGTAATCTTGTACCTACCATTTATGAGACACATTCAGTCTATTTTTTTTTTCTGACCATATTACCTTATGGTCATATATTATTATATATGACCATATATATTATATATCATATATATATATATATATATCATTATAATATATATATATATATATATATGTATATATATATATATATATATATAATATATATATTACCATGCTTGGCAATATAAATCAATCCTTGGAGGCATTTGAAAATAGGCAAAATCTACAAGTTCTGAAGTTACTTCACCATCCTCCACCTTCCACCACTGCAGCAGCTTTTCCCTGAGACTGGTACAAAGGAAAGGATTATATAATAGTTTCCCACACCCTTAAGATGCTAACTATGTATTTGCTTAAGTTCGGGAAATGACATTGCCTTTTTCCAAAATGATAAATACCAAAAATATTATTTCAGGCAACATGATAATTGATTTTAGGTCAGATGTGAAACTTTTTTGCTATCTTTCTAGTTCTGTCTAGACAAAAGCATACCCTACCTAATTATAGGCTATTTGGATAATTTTCATATCTTTACTGGTTCTATGTTTGTTTATATTATAGAAGCCCAACATAAATGTGTGTAGGGTTTTGTCTTCAAGAGACCACAAGCATTTACAAACCAGGTCCCAAGTGATTTGTATTACTCCAATTTTTTCAGTAAGATCAATAAGATTCCATTCTCCAAGACTGATAGGGTTTTGTTTTGACTTTTGGGTGGGGGTTTGTTTGCTTTTAGTTTGGTCTGGCAGTTCAAGATTCTGCCCTGGGAGTGTTACAGGGCTGGGGCCTTCTGGAAATTGGAAGTATAAAGACCCCACTGGCCTTCAAACCTTGATTCCTACAGTCAAGTCAGAAAGATTTCACACATTTCACTAGGGAGAAAAGGGATACTCTCAAAAGAGAAAGTGGGTTCTCTGAGAGGAGAGGGATAGAGTGCCTCTCCTGAACTCCAGTTTTGGGGACCCCAGAGAAGTTTCCAGAGAGTACCTCCCAGGTCCACATCTTGACTTTTGACTGACAGAAGAATGACATCAGACTTTCAATTCCCCACTGCCATGATAACTCTATGTTGCTTTGGCCCATGTTGACTGGTTCTGATTGGATTCTTAACCATAAAGTCTTGCAGATTTCCCATAAACCCCTCATACTTTTTTTTTTTTTAGTCTTGCAGACTTTATGGTTAGGAGAAATTGTCCTTATCTCCCTAAGTTTCAGGATCTGCCTCTGAAAAGGGTCACAAAAATCTCCCTGTCCAGGGTAACTTGGATTCCTCTTATGGACATTATTTTGGGCCTGCATTTCTCCTTCAGGTAACAGGTAGTTTGCTGAGGCCAGAGCCTGTCTACTTAGACCAGGCAGGGTTGAAGATAAATTGCTTCTTGAAGAAGAAAATATGTGGGGGTCAGAAAAGCGGGCCCATTTTATAGAATTATTTCCTTAGCCTTGTGTTCCCACCACTCTGATCAGTCTGTCCCCCATCAGGAGGAAAGAGAATAGACCTTAATGCTATTGAAATCTTGGTCCTTGTCCCCAATGCCAATTCAATAACAAAGTTTTATTGCTTTGCTAGCAAAGCAGAAACACAGGAGACTCCTGTCCCAGAGGCTGTGATTCTTCATCAGGGAGAACAGAGGGCTTTTTAAAGAGGTGATTCAAAAACTGCATTCCAGGTGTGCTCTGGTGGGGAGGGTGTCAAAATTCGCTTGCTAATTTGAGAGCAGGAGAAGAGAAAAAAGCATGGCTATTTTAAAATAAGCTTCAGTGGCAGAGCAATAAAGGCTATATTCAAAGTTTGGGTGGACCATTGTTACATTAACACTCAATGCTGCAGAAATATTCAGAGTCAGATTGGTAGGAAAATAGGTTTTATTCACAGCCAGGTTTGAAGGAAGATGGAATAAACATAATTGGTTTAAAAGTTCCATCTCCAAAACCCTTGAAAATCAGTACAACTTTTAAAGGAAAGGAGGCAGAAGAGAAGTGACAGTGGCTATTAGTGAGACAAAAGGTGGGAAATGTGCATATGCAGATTTAGTTAGCCTGCTGTAAGCCTGAATGGGCAATCTCCATCTTCTTTGGCACAAGTCAAGGTGGGGGGGTCACATCCCCTCCAGCCTCCCCTTTCAGCAGGAGGGGGAGGTGTTGGGGGGAGGTGTGGGTGAGGGCTTCCTAATTTTACATGGGAGGGTCCCAAATTCAGTCTTTCAAATTGGGGACATAGGAGGGAATAAAAGGGAGAAAACCAAAGAGTTTAATATTTTTCAACAAAATCTTGTTAATATTTTCCTTCTTCAACTCCCTTGGGTCCCATCAGGCATTTTCCTAAGCACAAACGCAGATTGGTGAGCCAAGAAGAAGAGGAGAATAATAATAAAGAGCATGGTTTTGGGCACCCACTCCCCGGATTTGAATTTCAGCTCCATTACTGACTATCTCACCTTGAACAAGGCACACTTATGCCCTTGTTTCTGGTATTTAAAGAATAAATATACTGACATCCTAATGGGGTTGTTGTGTAAGCAAAGTATATGGTATATGAAAAGTGTTTAGTGCCAATTATGAGCTTAATAAATTTTAATCATTATATTTTATTACATCTTCACTGGACTGTGAAGTCCTTGAAGGAAGGCAGAAACCACAAATTTGTCTCTGTACTCCCACTCTCTAGTCAAGTACTGGGCACATAATAAATGATGAATTAATGTTTATTAAATGTATGAATGAGTGAATAAATGACTGTGTTAGGTAGGAATTCAGGGACACCAAGATGGCAGAGGCATTGTACAAGAAAAATGCCACTGGAGGACAAGACAGGACAGGAGTCATCATGTCCTTGTTTATGAAAGCCTCATTACTGTGACAACTCCTGCTATAAGTTCAGTATTCTAAAATAGCCAATGGGGGTAAAGTGGACAGTATTCTAATTAAGTTTTCTAAATTAATCATTGGGGGAAATTGGACACTATTCTAATTAGGTATTATAAGGTAATAAATGGGGAAAGATCTTCAATCAGGTCTGAAGAGGGAAGAGAATTCCTCATAGCTCAGCACATGAGACACTGATTTCCAGACATCAGGGCTTTGAGCCACTCTCTCTTGCTCAGCCCACTCCACCCTACCTTACGAAGTGCTAATTCTATATTCATCATCAATAAATCTGTATTTTTGCCTGTTACTTCTGTGTATCTAGCTCAATTCTTTGTTCAAAACACCAAGGACCTGGACCCCAGCTGAAGGGAAAGCAAGGAATGAGAGAAGGGTAAGTGAGAAATGAAAGATGGAGATCAGGTAGAGATACACACGAGAGTTTATTTGTCAGAGTTGACAAATAAAGGCCATCTCTGTCTAGTGGAGAAGAGCAAAACAAGCTTGAGTTCTGGGACTTTTATAAGGCAGGCTCAGGAATCAGAGCCAATCAGAGCTGATTGGGTCCTAGGTTAGGGATTTGGTTGTTACGAGGAAGTAGTGAGCCTTTCCAGAAATGCCCTTGGGCAGGAAAGTGAAACTTTTTCCTTAAAATGGCAGCTGTCACTTAAGATGGCCATCCAGATACTAAGCAAGGACTTGATACCAGATGAACACTGATAATAACAAGTGCACTAAAGGCTATGAAGTCTTTCCATTTTGTTGGTATATCACCCGTCATTCCTGATGGCTTAGAAAAGGGGAGATGAGTAGTTAAGAAGACCCATCTTAGAAAGCACCATTCCTTTGCTCATATATATATAGAGAGAGGCAGGCAGGTGACAAGCACTATATGAAATCATGTCTTCACAAAATTTTGTTCTTTTTAAAACAAGTTGTTGATTCACAAATATACACATACACACACAGACACACACATACATTTTCTACCTGTGTGAATCTTTTTGTGTAAATACATTTGCATTTACAAAGAAAACAATGCCTTTTTCATATTCTGTCAAGTCAAAATCTTAGTTCAGAAAAAATATTCATTTTAGGGATTGCACTTAATTGTTGGCCTGTCAACATTTTCCCTCTCCTCCATAAATCCCCAATGCTTCAGTTAAAAAATCCTATTGTATATGTGCCTTTAAACATGAGTCACTTTGAATTAATTTTAGTAGCAAGTTGTTTTAGTCAGCTTTTTTCACTGCTGTGACTAAAAGATCTGACAAGAACAATTTTTGAGGAGGAAAAGTTTTATTTGGGGGGCTCATAGTTTCAGAGGTCTCACACCATAGACAGCCAACTCCATTCCTTGGGGCTCAAGTTAAGGGTCAACATCAGGGCCAAAGAATATGGTATAGGGAAGTGGCTCATATGATCAGACAATAGAGAGAGACTCCAATCACCAGATATAAAATATGTACCCCAAAGGCAGAACCCAGTGACCCATCTCCTCTAGCCACACCCTATCTACCTTCAATTACCACTTAGTTAATCACCTCAGATGATTAATTCACTGATTGGTTAAGGCTCTCATAACCTCTAAACCTTCTTGCATTGTATCACACATGAACTTCTCACATCCAAATCATAACTCAAGTAGATATAATCAACAGATGATAACTAGAGAGCTAGAAAGACATAAGATGTAGAGAGATGGATGGATGGATATGATAAATAGGCAATTCTTATAATGCATAACATACATGTAGAATAGTTACTATTAAAAAGGTAAACAAGTGATATCTGTAATTTTTTCACTCTTGTAGGAAGTTCAATTTAAAAAGTCAAAGGCTTACATTTTTCCCCCCAAATAAAACATTAGTAATGTCTTAATCTTTAAAAAATCAAATGAATGCCTAACTTGGTATTTCCAGTTGAATGGAAAATTTAATAAAATTTAATATCTTCTCTGTAGATCTATTGATTATTCCCCATTTTATCCTGGTCTTCATCTAAATAAATAGCACCACATTCCTCTTCCAAGCTAGAAACCTATCATCAATTCTACCATGTCTTTCACCTCTATAGCCAACCTATTAATGAGACCTATTATTCTACCATCAAAATATATCTTGAGCCACTCAGTTTTTCTTCATTTCCATTGATACTACTTTCATCCAGGCCATTATTATTTCTCTCTCATAGACAGCATCTCTACCTGTCTTCCTGTTTTCAGTCTCATTTTTACCCCCATCCATTTTACTCACAGAAACAAAAATTTATCTTCTTAAAACATAAATCAATTTGTGTTACTCCCTTTATTTAAATCCTTCAGTAAGTCAAGCTTTTTATTAAGACTTGGTATTCTCTGCAGCATGTGACCCCTACCACATTTTCAACCTTGATTTCATTTTTTTCTCCTTGATCACTCTATTCCAGCTATTTTTATGACATTTTCTCTAGTATATACCCACATAAATAGGCTTATATTCTTATTCATTGATAATTCACCTTTAGATATTACCTATCTACTTTCTCTTATCAGAAGTGAGGATTCTGTCTCTTGTACCTTTTTTGAATTTTTGTAAATCACCAAGCACTTTCCTGCCTGAGGTCCACTGTAGGTTCTGCTTCCTGTGTCAAAAATGTTCTTTCCACTATCACCAAGCCTATCTTCACATAGCTAGCTTTTTTTTTAGATCTAAGTTTAAATGTTACCTTGTAACAAGGGGGAAACATTTGGCCCTTCTAAAGGTTTGCTAGAATGATCTGACAATAGATAGCTTAATAGGAGAAAAAAGTATACAAATTTATTAACATGCATGGATGACAATCACAGAAGTGTTATTATCTAATAACCCAATGAGAGTAAAATGCTCATTTATCCTTCATTATAGGGGAGAAGGAGATGGGACATGTGACCATTTTGAGGGGTAGTAAGTGATTTTAGGTGAATGAATGGGCCAATGTTCATACAATAGTAAATAATTCAATTGGAAATTGAATTTGACTAGAATGCAGATAATAACTCATGACAAAATCTGTACAGCTAGGCTGGGGTTGTGACCTGCAAGGCACTGGGTTCAATTCTCAGCACCACATAAAAATAAATAAAACATACAATTTGATTTTTTAAAAAGAAAAAAGATGCATTGTCGCTCAATCCAATGAGGATAAACTGGTTTCCATCTTCCACATGTAGTGGAATGATCAAAAAGGCATTAGTAGGAGCTAGGTTTGTGGCTCAATGGTAGAGCACCTACCTGGCATGTGTGAGACACTGGGTTAAATTCTCAGCACCACATATAAATAAATAAATACAAGAAAGATCTATTGACAACTAAAAATATATTTTTAAAAATCTGTACAGGTGTGGTTACATGATTTAACCTTTCTTCATGGAGATATGAGTTTGGTTCATGAAAATTCTGGAATGGAACAAAGATAATTGCTTTATTCTTTGAAGGGTCTGGTCTTTAAGGAGATATGAAAATACTATAGTAAAGCCTCTTCTAGCATCTGATACTCTACAAAAGGCCTTTAATTTTAAAAATAATCAGCTTACCAGAGAGCCATATTATGTAGTATTGTTTCCTGAGTCCCAATAACCTCCTTAAGGATACCTTTCCTAAAAACTCATTCTAAAGGAGATTTATTCCTTAATTTAAAAAAAAAAAAATCTTAACTCGTTTTCTCCTTGGACTAAATACATTTTACTTTTAAGTCTCTCTGACTTAAAAGTAAGCCTAATGAAGAAGAGATGCTGTTATTGTGTTCTCACTTTTAAAATTTATTTTTTATGTTATTTATTTATTTTTTGGTATTGGGGATTGAACTCAGGGGCACTTAACCACTGAGCCACATCCCCAGCCAAGTTATTTTGAAACTAGTTATCACTAAATTACTGAGGGCCTAGCTAAGTTGCTGAGGCTGTTCTCAAACTTGCAACCCTCCTGCCTCAGCCTCCCCAGTCACTGGGATTACAGGCATGATCTAATGCATCCAGCTTAGTTATCATTTTTATTACTTCGCTAATACTTACACAGTGCCTGTCATACACTGCATATGGTTAAATAATTATTTTTCAACTGGTGAATAACTGAAGGCAAAATTTGAGAAGTCTTATTTTAACATCTCTCATTGCCAATGGAAAACAATCAAACAAACAAACAAACAAAAATCTCCAGCTTAAGCATCTATATAGTGTTTGTATTTATGAGAAGTCCATGGGTTATCAATGCTTTATAACACTCCTCCTAATTCTGATTTTGCCAAAGTTTGAGTATATTAACAATATTTAGAACTAATAATAATAATAATAATTTTCTATGTATTTTTAACTAAAACTGGACACAACAGTTCAACAAAGTTTAGGCAGAAATAAATAATTCAAGTGATTCAAAAGAAAATTTTAATTTTACATATAAAAGCAATTCCCCAAGACTTTAAAAACTATATTTGTCTAGTAGTAAATTTTTGGAGGTACAAGCATACTCCAAATATTAACCAATTAAATTATCTAAGGCATAAGTTTGAATTTAGTTATATGTTATTCTAATTTTTCTAAAAAATGAGATTTAAAAACCCTCAATTTCAGAAAGAGTAGGTTCCTTTTATGCCAGAAAACAAGTTTATGATGGGTCTTTAATGTCAGGAACAAAATATATAAAGGCACCATCAACTTGATCAAGAGGCATTTGTTAACATGACCAGCTGAACATTAAGATATTCTATAAATGAAATGTCTGGCTAATGGTCCATTACTTACCACAACATCTTCAAAAGAGCACTTGTTTTCTGAAGAAACAGCATGCATTTTTGACATCTTATTGTTTTTCATGCATGGGTCAGAGTCTGGAGGTCAGGTAACACCCCTGTGCAGCACTTTTAAGTAAGAACCTCCTACTGATTTCAAAGTCACTTTCACACAAAGAAAAGTTCCATGCAGTAGGAGAATGGACCACACAAAGGGCAAAATACAAATCTATATTTATTATCTATCTCTCTATCAGAAAAGCAAAAGAAACATATCATTCACATGCTTCAATATTTTTACCTTGGTTTAAATTAAATTAATACATTCACATTATTTAAAATTACCATAGCTTTGTAAGGTTATAACAAAAACACTGGTCCCCTACTCCTTTCCTTTAGATCTCAGATTTCTTTCTCCAAAGAAAATGTTCTTTGTTATTTGTTTTGGTGTTTACCTACATGATTGTAAATAACATGCTGTTTTAGTCAGCTTTTACATTGCTCTGATCAAAAGACCTGCCAAGAACAATTAGAAGAGGAAAAGTTTGGAGTTCATTGTTTCAGAAGTCTCAGTCCATAGATGGCTGATTCTGTTGCTCTGGGAACAAGGTGAGGCAGAACTTCATGGTGAAAAGGTGGGGAGGAGAAAAGCAATTCAGGACATGGCCAACCGGAGGGAGGGAGGGAGACAATGAGAGAGACACTAAGCTGTGCTCGCCAGGGACTAAATATATACCTCAAAGTCACATCCCCAATGATCCACCTCCTCCAGCCACAAACTACCTGCCTACAGTTACCGCCCTATGAGGGGATTAAAGCACTGATTATGTTAAGGCTGTAATGACTCAATCATTCCACCTCTAAATTCTCTTGCATTGTCTCACACATGAGTTTTTGAGGGAAGTCTCATATCTAAACCATAACACCTGCTCAGACACACACAAACATGCTCCCCTTGCTCTATTTACCATAGATGTATAAAATCAACTCAGGTTAAATGAGTATTCAGTGGTTACATTGTTAGGAGTATATAATGACTATTTATCTATAATCATAGGGCTGTATGATTACCTTTTTTCACAATTTTTATTGAACCTGGAATTAAATATGAAGATTTTTTCTTTGCTTTATTAACAACATAACTCAATGATTCAGTGCTAAGTTCTCTATCAGAGACATAAAAGTCCTCTCATCAGCATCCAGTCATCATGAGATTTCTTTGTTTTTGTTTTGTTTTGTTTTGTTTTGATACCAGGCATGGAATTCAGGGGCACTCAACCACTGAGCCACATCCCCAGCCCTATTTTGTATTTTATTTAGAGACAGGGTCTCCCTGAGTTGCTTAGTACCTTGCTTTTTGCAGAGGCTGGCTTTGAACTTGCAATCCTCTTGTCTCAGCTTCCTGAGCTGCTGGGATCACAGGCGTGTGCCAGGGCACCCAACTGTCTCTTCTTTTTTCTTTTCTGGCTATCATTCTTTCAGGAGCTGTCTTGCCTCTTGCTCCATTCTGAACTGGAGCTCTCTAGATCTGCTGTGAAGGACTTCCTCCTTCTTGAAGCTTCTCTTCAAACCATCTTGTGAATTCCTTTCACCTCTCTATTCCACTGTTTTCCCAGATCCCATGTGCTTTTCTAACTTGCTTTGCCTACTAATTCCTATCAACTTTCTTATCAAGGGACAAAGGTAAGATAGATTTTTGAGATAGCAAACATCTGAGAATGTTTTTATTCTATGATTATAGTTCAAAGTTAATCTGAATGTGGACTTCTAGGTTGGAAATCAATACAAAATAAAAATGTTTTAATTGAACTTTATTTTCTTTTTTGTAAATATATATGCCATGCTATAGTTAATACCTAAGGATTATCTTTGTTATAATCTCTTGTTCTATGTTTTTGGAATCCATTTCTTGCTTGGAGAGCACAATATTATAATTACTATCCCAGTAATGAAACCACAAACTTCTAAAGAGAGGAATCAGATGGTGTCTCTACTTTGTGTTACTCCTAATATTTATTGAGAATTTCTTATGCACCAAGAATTCTTTTAAATACTTCATATTATGAATTAATTACAACCTTGCAATAATCTTATGTGATACTTTTATTACATTCATTTTACAGATGAAGAAACTGAGAGAAGGTAATAAATAATAATGCCACTGGCCATGCAATTAGCAAAGCAGTAGAGAGGGGATTTATATCTAAGAAGTTTAACTCAAAAACTATTTTTCTTACTCTTTTAGCCACTGTGCTATACTGCCACTCAATAGCCTTTAAAAAGAAATTTCATTAGGATACCAAAGTTTGGTTTAATTTTTCCTTTTGCTCTCTGTGTCACTCTATTTGTTCATTTCCTCAGTCTTGATTTCTGCTTTTAATTCTAGAATTTTTTCTCAGGTATCAACCCTTGATTATTCATTCATATATAAGATTGAGGAACTAAAAGTTGATTGATAGTTCCATGTGCTTGAGCAAGGCCTATTAAATGGTGCACTTCACTACAGGCTGATTAAATAATGATATAGCTACTTCCTTGGGGCATCTAACTTGTCACTATCCATAGACATTTGTTCCAGCCTGGGCCAGTTTTTCTAGAGAGGTATCTTCCTAATTCCTGTGTGGGGATTTTAAACTGGACTGCTGGCTTTTTCAGTGAAATTAGAGAAGGGGCTGGAGACATCCTTGCTTAATATGCAGATTTCCTCTTAATTCTTCTCTTTTAAACATGGCACCACTCTGCTCAAGCTCATCTGCTCAGCTATATCTGAATCTCTAAATCCAGATCCTTCTACTTAAACTTCTTAGGAGAATAAAACAGGAAGCTCATCATAGGGGAAGGACTCTGGCAGTCAATATCATTTCATTCCTGCTACCATTCTGAAATAAACTGTTAATATTTGCCTTACAGAGCTATAAGGTTTGTAAACATGTTCCTCTTCCCTAGATGCTGAAGTACATGCTAGCTTTTTATTTATTTATTTATTTATTTATTTATTGGTTCTTTTTAGTTATACATGTAATTATACAAATATAGACTATATATTGTTCTAATTCAGTCCCCAGTAACATGTTAGATTTTATTGATTTCTTAATTCTACCTCCCAATGTAAGCTTTGTCCTGCCCCAGTAGGCTTGGGTTTCAACTTTGTCCTTCCTTACATGGCTTCCCATTTATTTATCTACTTTCCAGATTTTAAAATTGGGTTAATATGGTCTGCTCTGCTGTTCCCTCCTCCCCTGTGGATTTATGTCTTTTTATATTATTAGTAGGTTTTAGGAGGGAGCAGAGATGAACATGTGTTTACAATGTTTGACTAGAAGTTGGCATTGACTTTCTTGATAGGCCAAAGATAGATTGTAGACAAATCATTTTATGTACTGCTACCATTCTGAAATAAATTTGTTGATTATTATGTGAGTTCAACAAGTGCTAATAATGGTTAAGTTGTGTGTTAAATATCTTTTTAAGTGTCCATTATCTTTGCCCTGGTCTTGGGTCACATCTGTACCTTAACCTTCTCCTACAGGAGAGCTCACAAATATGTTCTAGGGTCTATAACAGGATCAGGTGAAGGACTAAATGTAGTCCTTTTTACTTCCCTCTTATGAACTGGAAAATATTCACAAATACCATGCCTATGCATGTGCTTAAGCAATAGCCTGAGATTTCTCTTGTCTTATGATCATTCTTCAGAGCTCCTTCTCTCTGAATATGCAAAGTCCTAGAAGCAGGGTGAAAGTACTTGCAATCTTCCAAGTACTTGCCAATTCCCCCTTTTGTGCATGTTTTAGGAACTATAGTTAAACACTCAGCATATAGTAGCAAGACAGAACCTGAGGTAGTGTTAGTGTGCTTAGGGGCAGAACTGCTTGCTTCATTATTTTCCTGCCATCTGAGTCAGAAAGGTTGTATAGAAACAACATAGGACTGGGCTAAAAAAACAACTGGAGCCAATTTAAATCTTTGACTTGACACTAGAGATCCAGAACATTTGCTTTACTCTGCACACTATTTTCAGTTGCTCTGTCCAGGAATAAGATGCAGAATCATCTAGTTAATGTCAATGTTGCTGCAGGTGTTAATGCTACACCCTTTAGAGCTCCACACTCCTTAGAGATTTGTTTTGTTTTGTTTGTTTGTTTGTTTGTTTGTTTAGTGCTGGGATCAAACCCAGGGCCTTAAGAATGCTAGGCAAGCATGCTTTCCCACTGAACCACATGCCCAACCCTCCTCAGAGCTTTGTGTCCACATCGATCTCCCTACTTAAGGAATTTTGACATAATTAAAAGGCAATAATGCTTAACTCTTCTAAGCTGAATATACCTCAGCAACACTCTGCAAATCACCTATTGTTTAATTTAAACACAATAAATGTCTCATCATATCTAATTAAAAGGCTATTTGAAGGGAGGTAATTTACATTGCAATTATTTCTCTACTTTAACAAGAATCTGCATTAGTAGAAGTCTCCACAAACACAAGAATTAGAATGTATAAATGAATTTTAAAGTCCTTTTTACAGTTGTCTTTAGAATTTCATTTTGATCGACTCTATCGTGTCTTGAAATTTGCTCTCCAAAGTCATTTTTGACCTCCAAATTCCTAAATTTATAGTATGCCTATGGTAACATTGCTGGCTGTTTTTATTCTTGAAACACTCTCTTCCTTTATGTTCCCATTCTCCACTCTTATTTCACTTTCACCAATCTGATTACAAGTGCTCAGTATACTCACACCTTCACCATGGGGATTCTTTTTCTCCACATACGTCTACCAGGTAAATTTAGTAAACTTGTCCTTCTATCATGATTTAAGTTCAATCCCATGTCATCTTACAACTAGAATATCACATCTGACTCCTATCTGGCTTTTGCCACCAGTTCTATCACAGTTACCTTTCTAAAATATAAATCTACTCACATCAGACATATCCTCAGAAGTTTCTAACAGTCTCTCCTAGGGTTGTTTTTTTTATATTTATTATAATTAGTTATACATGACAGTAGAATGCATTTTGATAACTTCTCATTCTTCTGGTTGTACACAATGTAGAGATACACCAGTTGTGTAATCCTATATGCACATAGGGTAATAATATCCAATTCATTCTACTATCATTGTTACCCCCACACCACCTACCCTACCTTCACCCCCCTCTGTCTAATCTAAAATACCTTTATTCTTCCCTAGCCACCCCCAACACCTAATTGTGAATATCAGAGAAAACATTTGGCCTTTGGTTCTCTGGGATTGACTTTTTCACTTAGTATGATATTCTCCAGTTACATCCATTTGTCTGCAGATGCCATAATTTCATTCTTCTTTAAAGCTGAGTAATATTCCATTGTGTATATATACCAAAATTTCTTTATCCATTCATCTGTTGAATGGCACCTACGATGGTTCCACAGTTTAGATGTTGTGAATTGAGCTGCTATAAATATTGATGTGGCTGTGTCACTGGAGTATGTTAACTTTAAATCCTTTGGGTATAAACTGAGGAATGGGATAGCTGGGTCAAATGGTGGTTCCATTCCATGTTTTCAGAGGAATCTCCATACTGCTTTCCAGAGTGGTTGCGCCAATTTGCCATCCCACCAGCAATGTATGAGTGTACCATTTTCCTCACATCCTCACCAATATTTAATGTTACTTGTATACTTAATAATTGCCATTCTGACTGAAGTGAGATGGAATATCAGTGTCCCACATTTATTTTTAAAAATCCATATTTTTCAACCTATTCAACAAATGAGCAAATGAATCAGACATTTCTCAAAGGAAGTACAAATGGCTAAAAATTATATGAAAAAATGTTCAACACTTTTAGCCCTCACTGAAATGCAAATCAATGTACATTGAGGGCTGGGAATATAGCTCAGTGGTACAGCACTTGCCTAGCATGTGTGAGGCACTGGGTTCAATTCTCAGCACTATATAGAAACAACTAAAGTCCACTGACAAAAACAACAAAAAAGTACATTGAGATTCCATCTCACTCTAGTCAGAATGGCAATCATTAGATACAAACAACAATAAATGCTGGCAAGGATGTGGGGAAAATGAAACACTCATACTTTTGGTGGGATTATAAATTGATAAAACCACTCTGGAGGTTCCTCAAAAGATTAGCATTGGAACCCACCATGTAACCCAGTTATACCACTCTTTGGTATTTATCCTAAATAATTGAATTCAGCAAAGTGGCAGGATATAAAATCAACACGCATAAATCAAAGGCATTCCTGTATATCAGCGACAAATCCTCTGAAATGGAAATGAGGACAACCACTCCATTCACAATATCTTCAAAAAAAAAATAAAATACTTGGGAATCAACTTAACAAAAGAGGTGAAAGACTTATACAATGAAAACTACAGAACCCTAAAGAGAGAAATAGAAGAAGATCTTAGAAGATGGAAAAATATACCCTGTTCATGGATAGGCAGAACTAACATCATCAAAATGGCGATATTACCAAAAGTTCTCTATAGGTTTAATGCAATGCCAATCAAAATCCCAATGGCATTTCTTGTAGAAATAGAGAAAGCAATCATGAAATTCATATGGAAAAATAAAAGACCCAGAATAGCAAAAACAATGCTAAGCAGGAAGTGTGAATCAGGCGGTATAGCGATACCAGACTTCAAACTATACTACAGAGCAATAGTAACAAAAACAGCATGGTACTGGTACCAAAACAGGCGGGTGGACCAATGGTACAGAATAGAGGACACAGAAACCAATCCACAAAACTACAACTACCTTATATTTGATAAAGGGGCTAAAAGCATGCAATGGAGGAAGGATAGCATCTTCAACAAATGGTGCTGGGAAAACTGGAAATCCATATGCAACAAAATGAAACTGAATCCCTTTCTCTCGCCATGCACAAAAGTGAATTCAAAATGGATCAAGGAGCTTGATATCAAATCAGAGACACGCCTTCTGATAGAAGAAAAAGTTGGCTACGATCTACATACTGTGGGGTCGGGCTCCAAATTCCTCAATAGGACACCCATAGCACAAAAGTTAATAACTAGAATCAACAAATGGGACTTACTCAAACTAAAAAGTTTTTTCTCAGCTAAAGAAACAATAAGAGAGGTAAATAGAGAGCCTACATCCTGGGAACAAATCTTTACTCCTCACACTTCAGATAGAGCCCTAATATCCAGAGTATACAAAGAACTCAAAAAATTAGACAATAAGAGAACAAACAACCCAATCAACAAATGGGCCAAGGACCTGAACAGACACTTCTCAGAGGAGGACATACAATCAATCAACAAGTACATGAAAAAATGCTCACCATCTCTAGCAGTCAGAGAAATGCAAATCAAAACCACCCTAAGATACCATCTCACTCGAGTTAGATTGGCAGCCATTATGAAGTCAAACAACAACAAGTGCTGGCGAGGATGTGGGGAAAAGGGTACACTTGTACATTGCTGGTGGGACTGCAAATTGGTGCAGCCAATTTGGAAAGCAGTATGGAGATTTCTTGGAAAGCTGGGAATGGAACCACCATTTGACCCAGCTATTCCCCTTCTCGGTCTATTCCCTAAAGACCTAAAAAGAGCATGCTACAGGGACACTGCTACATCGATGTTCATAGCAGCACAATTCACAATAGCAAGACTGTGGAACCAACCTAGATGCCCTTCAATAGATGAATGGATAAAAAAAATGTGGCATTTATACACAATGGAGTATTACTCTGCATTAAAAAATGACAAAATCATAGAATTTACAGAGAAATGGATGGCATTAGAGCAGATTATGCTAAGTGAAGCTAGCCAATCCCTAAAAAACAAATGCCAAATGTCTTCTTTGATATAAGGAGAGTAACTAAGAACAGAGTGGGGTCGAAGAGCATGAGAAAAAGATTAACATTAAACAGTGATGAGAGGTGGGAGGGAAAGGGAGAGAGAAGGGAAATTGCATGGAAATGGAAGGAGACCCTCAGAGTTATACAAAAGTACATACAAGAGGAAGTGAGGGGAAAGGGAAAAATAATACAAGGGGGACAAATGAATGCCAGTAGAGGGGGCAGAGAGAGAAAAGGGGAGGGGAGGGGAGGGGAGGGGGGATAGTAGAGGTTAGGAAAGGCAGCAGAACACAACAGACACTAGTATGGCAATATGTAAATCAATGGATGTGTAACTGATGTAATTCTGCAATCTGTATATGGGGTAAAAATGGGAGCTCATAACCCACTTGAATCAAAGTGTGAAATATGATATATCAAGAACTATGTAATGTTTTGAACAGCCAACAATAAAAAATTAAAAAAAAAATTTAAAAAAAGTTAGCTTACTATAGTGATACATGCATATCCATAGTTATAGCAGTACAATTCACAACAGCTAAACAATGGAACCAGCCTAGGTCCCCATCAATGGAGGAATGCATAAAGAAAATGTGACACATATACACAATGGAATTTTATTTAGCCATAAAGATAAAACATGAAAATAGTTGAAATTGTAGATCATTATATTAAGAGAAATAATCCAGACTCAGAAAATCAAGGGGCATATGTTTTCTCTCATATGTGGAAGCTAGAGAGAAAAAAGGAAAACAGGGGATCTCATGAAAATAGAATGGAGACTAGTAGGTTAGAAAAAGCAATAAGGGGGAGAGAGGAGTGGATGTACTGGGGACTGAAATTGACTAAATTATGTTTTAAGCATGCAGAAATATGTCACAGTGAGTGAGAATGAACATTAATATAGTCACTATGGAAATCAGTTTGGAGGTTTCACGAAAGACTAAAAATGGAAAAATCATAAAACCCAGCTATACCACTTTTTGGTATTTATCAAAAAGTTAGCATACTTTAGATACATACATTCCTGGTTTTATGGCAGCACAATACACAATGGCGAAGTTTTGGAACCAGTCTAGGTGTCTGTCATTAGATAAATGGATAAATAAAATGTAACATACTCTCATACACACAATGGACTTTTATTCAGCCATAAAGAACACAATTATATGATTTGCAGGAAATTAAATTAAATTAAATGGAAATAGAGAGCGTTGTGTTAAGTGAAATAAGCTAGACTTAGAAAGACAAGTGTTGTATGTTTTCTCTCACATTTGGAAGCTATAAAAAATGAAGACCATTAGTGTAGGGCAAGGAGATCAAGAGGAGGGAGGAAGGTAGGGCAAGGAGATTTACTGGGAAATGAAGTTGATCAAATAATGTTATACACATGTATGAACAGTATGCCAGAATGAAAGCCACTGTTTTATATAATTAATATGTACTAATAAAAAACTAAAATTTCCATATTATTCTGAGAATAGAATATTAAAGCTTTTTAATTTTTCAAATATATCACTTATTAAATGTTAATAATTTTCCTCCAAAATAAACACATTTACTATCTACTATGTATTAAACTCTGTGAGATACATAAAAATAAAATATACTGGGGCTGGAGTTGTTCTCAGTGGTAAAGCACTCACCTAGCATGTTTGAGACCCTGAGTCCGATCCTCAGCACCACATATAAATAAAGGTATTGTGTGCAACTACAACTAAAAAAATAAATGTTTATAAAATAAATAAAAAATAAAATATACTTATTGCTGTTGAAAAAATCCTTATTTCTCAGTATTTTATAAAATAATCTCAATCATACCCTCAGTTTTATCTAATACAGATTTCCCTATCAATCCCAGCCATTCTACCCAAGAGCTGTTGCTCAAACATACCACTCATTCTCCTAACTTTGTTTTTGCTTATGTTTTCTCTTCTTCACTTACTTTCTGCCTTTGCTCATATAGTCTTTTCATTTCAAGATCTTACTCAAGTCAATCTTCTTCAAGAAGATCTCCCCGTCAATATGCATTTTCATCACCCCTTTGGTCTTTCCTTCACATTTTGTGATAAATGAATTATAGAAAAACATTATGAGTATTATATTTGATCATGGGCTCAACTTCTAATAAAGTATAAGCTCCTGGATGGCAAAAATAAATTTTCCAGGTCTTCTTTTTTCTTATTTCCATTTAATTATCTAACTCCTAATGATTAAACTTGAAAAATGGACTCATTACAAATAAAGCAAAATAATACAAAAAGTCAGCCAAACAATTTTTGGAGGTTTTATTATTGCTGAAAGCTTCTATCAGCTGAAAGCCATTTGTACTTTGTTTACACAGAGGAAGCTTGTGACAAAATGCCTTGTTATATATTTTGAATTTCTTTTCCACATAGATTTTTAGATTTTAAAATTTATTTCCCCTTTTAACCAGCTTAGTAATTTCACTTCTACTTGTGATACAGGAAGGAGGGAGAAGGGCTAACTCTTAAGTTTTACTTTCATTAGAGTCATGGTGTGACCAGTTTAGTTTATATGCCACTATTTTAAAAATAGTTTACTGATATAAAATACATAAGCCATATAATTTTAACCATTTAAATTACCACAATTCTGCATTTCTTAGTGTATCTAAAGAGTTGTATGACCATCAACACAATCAGTTTTAGGACATTTTCATCACCCCTGAAAGAAACACCCTACCTATTAACAATTATTCCTCATTTGTTCCTAACCCCCACAGTCCCTAAGCAAATAATAATCTCATTTCTGCCTATATTTACCTCTTTTGGACACTTATTATAACTGAGGATAAAATATGTCAGTTTTTGCATCTGAGTTTATTCACTTAGCATAATGTTTTCAAGATTTCATAGTATATATAAATTCATTATTTTGTGGCCGAATAATATTTCATTTTATAGACACATCACATTTTATTTATACATCAATTAAAGAAGTCTATGTTGATGTTTCCACCTTTTGACTATTCTGATTAATTACAAGCTTGTGTGGGGATATATGTTGTCCATTGTCTTAGGTAAATGGCTAGGTGTAGAACTGCTAGATCATAATGAAACTCTATGTTGAACTTTTTGAGGAGTTGCCAGACTTTTCTCCAATGCACTGCCTCATTTCCTGCTCCCAGAAGCAGTATACAAGGATTTTTATGTCTCCACAACCCTGCCAAGCATTTTTAAATTATCTGTATTTTTTATTACATAGCCACTCTAGTGAATATAAAATGATACCTTATTTTGTGTGTGTGTGTGTGTGCGTGTGCGTGCGTGCGTTTTGTACCAGGGATTGAACCCAGAGACACTAAACCACAGAGCTACATTCTCACCTCTTTTTATTTACTTTTTTTTTTAAATTTTGATACAGGGCCTCACTAAGTAGCTGAGACTGGCCTCAAACTTCTAATCTTGTTTCAATCTCCCAAGTCCCTGGGTTAACAGGTGTGCGCCACTGTTCCTGATCCTTCTTGTGGTTTTAATTTACATTTCCCCAATGATTAGTGCTGTTGACCATCTTTTCATGTGCTTCTTGGCCATTTGTGTATCTTCTGATAAATGCCTGCTGAAATCTTTTGCTGATTTATTAATTAGGTTAGGTGTCTTTTTATTATTGCGTTAATGATTTCTTCACACATTCTGGATAAAAGTCCCTTATCTGATACATGACTAGCAAATGTAGTCGACTTCCATTCAGAAGGTTGTTTTTTTTTTTTTCATAAAGCATAGTTTCCCATAAAAGACATTTTAATTTGATGAGGTCAAATTTGTCTTTATGGTTTTTTTTTTTGTTTTTTTTGTCACCTTCTTCTTTGGTGTTGTATTTTTACAAAAGGCTTTGAGTTAACAAAGATCATAAAAATATACTAGTATGTTTTTTTCTAGGGCTTTTATAATTTTTACTTCTATATTTAGGTCTATGATTCTTTTGGAGTTAGTTTAATGTGAATTTGTTATAAGAAACAAGGTCAACTTCACATTTTTTCATGTGACTATCCAGTACTATATTTAGAAAAGATAATCCTTTCTCACATTGGGTTGTTTTGGCTTTTGTGAAAAGTCAATTGTCCATAAAGGTATAGGCTTTTTTCTGGATTCCCGATTTCATTTTGTTGATTTATCATTATGCCATAACCATACTGTTTTGATTACTATAGCTTTGTAGTAAGTTTAAAAATTGGGAAGTATCAGTACCCCAATTTTGTTCTTCTTTTTCAAGATTATTTTGTCCACTTTGCATCTCTGGTATTTCCACATAAATTTTAGGAACAAATTGTTGACTTTTGCAAAAAAGCAAGCTGGAATTTTGATATGAATTGAACTGAATCTGTAGATCAATTTTAGACTAAATATTGTATAAAATATTTAATATTAAATATTCTATTAAATACTTTTGTAGTATTAAATATTCTATTCCCCACTGGGATAGCCATCCATTTATTTAGGTATTTAAATTCTTTCAATAATGTTTATATTTTTTATAAGTACATATGTTCCTTGATGTATGAAGTGGTTACCCCTGATAAATTGATCAGAAGGTCAGTATAGTATAAGTGAAAAAGTACATTCACTATACCTAACCTACCAAATGTCATGACATAGAGTATAGGTTGTTTCCCTCATGATCACATGGCTGACTGAGCTGTGTCTCACTGC
The DNA here is from genome assembly GCF_021218885.2 of Marmota monax. Classification (NCBI taxonomy): domain Eukaryota; kingdom Metazoa; phylum Chordata; class Mammalia; order Rodentia; family Sciuridae; genus Marmota; species Marmota monax. The sequence goes on along the minus strand of NW_026694552.1, from coordinate 11,370,747 downwards.
CAATACTCAGAACTGAAAGACAGAATCTACATCCCACACACTGCTAGCCTGGAAAAAAATTTAAATTCACAAAACAATTTTAACTGAGTGTGTAATACTTTTGCACCATGGTAAAGTTAAAAAAATGTAAGTCAAACTACTGGAAGTCAGGGATTATTTGTAAAAGTTTTGCACTTTTCCTGAAAAAATTGTTACCATGTATTATGTATTCTTTTTGACACCAATTCAAAGGATTTTTTTCTTCATTTTATTTTCAGATTGCTTATTGCTAGTGTTTAGAATTTGATTTCTTTTTATATAATGACCTTATGCCGTATAACCTTATTGGACTCTTATATATTAGTTCTAGTCATTCTTTGTTACATTCTTTAGGATTTTCTATGCATAGGGTCATATTATCTGCAAATAGAGATATTGAACTACTTACTTTCCAATATGAATGGCTTTTATTTCCATTTAATGTCTAATTTCCCTGGCTAGAACCTATAATGTTCATTGAAAATGGTGAGAGTGGACATCCTTCTCTTACTCCTGTTTTCTAGATCCTATGGGGAAAATATTAAATCTTGAAATTTTAAGTTTGATGTTAACTGTGAGCTTTCCAAATATTGTCTTTATCAGTTTGAGAAGTTCTCTGTTCTTAGTTTAATGAGGGTTTTGAATTATGGAAACTTGATGACTTTTGCAAAATATTTTTTTCTGTGTCTACTGAAATTGTCAGGTGGTTACCATCCTTTATTCGATTTAAATGTTGCATTATATTAATGGATTTAGTAGAATAAATGAATCTTGTATTTCTCAGATAATTTTTACATGACTATGATGTACACATATCTTTATATGTTGTTAGATTTAATTTGCTAGTATTTGGGAGGAGCTCTATGTATATTCATAAGTAGTATTTGTCTTTATTTTTTTGGGGGGAGGGGGACTAGGGATTGAACCCAGGGCCTAACACTTGCTGCTCGGCAAGCACTCTACCAGTAAGCTACATTTGCAGCCCTGGTTTTTAGGTTTTTTTTTTTTTTTTTTCTGTGATACCATTGCTTGGTTTAGGAATCAGTAACTCAATAGAATGTGTTTAGAAGCATTTCTTCTCAATTTTATTTTTATTTATTGGGGTAGTGGAGAAGGATTGGCATTAATTCTTCTTTAAACATTTGATAAAATTCACCAGTAAAGTCATCTTTCCTTGGGCTTTTCTTTGTAGGAAATTTTCAGATTTTCTATTTCATGTCACAGTATAGTTTGTGGCATCCGACTATACAGGGTATTCCCTTACAATGCCTTTTAATTCTATAAAACCAGTACCAAGGATTTCTAATTCTCAATTTGATAATTTGAGTATTCTTTCATTTCTCTTTCTAGCCTATCTAAAGTTTTGTCAATTTTACATTGCTCTTAGTAAAGAAACAGCTTTTGGTTTTAATAATTCCTACATGGTTTTTCTATTTTCTAGTTTGTATCCATTTTGTTATTTTCTTCATTTGGTTTGCTTTGGATTTTGTTTGTTCTTCTTTGCCCAGTTCTCTGTGGTGTTAGGTTATCGATTTGAGAATCTTATTTATTGTTTTACAGCTATAATTTTCTCTCACTCTAAGCATTGTTTTAGAAGCATTCTATATATGTTGGCATGTTTTATTTTCATTTTTATTTATCTCAAAATATTTTTTCCCTAATTCTCACTAGCTTCAGTTCAGTTCCACTGGCTCCATTGTTATGAGCCTAAGGGGAGTCAGAACATCACTGTGGAAGGGTATGGCAAAGGAGAGCTCTTTAATTCAAGGCAGATAGGAAGCAGATGGAGAGAACAGAAGGGACCAGAAACTAAGTGTAGTACCCAAAGGCACACTCCCAAGGATCTACTTCCTTCAACCAAGTCCCACCTCCCACAGTTTCTATCTCCTTCCAGGAGTTTATTCAGCTTTCACTGGATTAATCCACTAATGAGATTAGAGCCCTCATGATTCAATTCAACTGGGAAAAGCCCCACATCTGAACTTCAGTGTATTAGAGACCAACATATGAGGCTTTTAGAATAATACAGATCTAAACTATAATAGGCCCAGAGCTTTATGATCTATCATCTTGCTCACGTTCATATTTATGCCTGAGTCCTAAATTTTCCATATATAAAAAAGGGATAATAAGATCTTAGTACACGGGGGGATCCAACATGGCGGCGAGAGGGGAGGCAGCGCTTTCAGTACCTCCTCAACAACGGGGTCAGAGAGACGCATGGATACGCTTAGATTCGACCTGCTGAGAAACTCCTAGCAAAATTCCACTAAAGAGAGACCGGCCGGGAATCCGTAGGATTTTTGGAGGTGACAGTCTGCGCTAGACGAGTGAATCTCCGCCACGCAGCGCAGAGGTCCAGACCCGCCAGCCGCTGCCCGCGCGACTCGGCGACTGTCGGCTGCCTGCACGCGGCCCCCGCGTCAGGGCGGATAGCCTCCGAAGCGCAGCGCAGCAGGAGCGGTGCAGGGACTCTCGGAAGAGGTCTCTCGCCAAGCCTTCATGAAATAGCAAACCGGGAGCTGAAACCAACCAGAGACAGACCAGTCCCACCCCTCCCTTCGGACACTCCGGCAAGGAGCCTGGGGCCCGCCATAGCAGAGTGGTGACATCACCAGAGTTCCGCCGACAGAATTCCTTCCCAGCGGAATCCACCTTAGCAGGTGTGTGACTCCCACCCCCTCCAGATACAAGCAGCCAGGAAACCTCGGGAATCTCTCTGGGGGCGTGTCTGTAGGGAAGCAGAGGGGATTCCAGATCCCCACCTCCCCTTAACACCAGCGGCGACACCCAAGATCTTAGCCACCAGTTTCTGGGGGCGTGCCCACCAAAGGGGTCCGGAAAAATTAAACTGTTGGTTCCCAGATCACCCCACCACAGCACTGGGGCTTAGATGAATGACAGAGAGGGTGTTCATCGTTCAGGATATAGGACACGCGGTGGGGCTGCAAGTGTAATCAGATCCTTGGGGAACCGCCTCTGGTGAACAGGACCTGGCTGGCTGGCTGGGAGGAGGAACACGGGGAGGGGCCGGATAAGTGAAAGGGCTCTGGACTAACAGGATTGAGAGACTCCCAGGAGCCACCGTACAGGGATTTCTGTCAGCACATAGAGGGCAGAAGCTCGGCTCAGAGGGCACAGCTCCGCCTATTGGAAGAGAAGAAAATGGGATTCAGCCATAGAACAGGGGATGCCAGCATGGCAGAGATCTGATGTCATCGGAGAGCAGCCGAGGAGAGAACTTCATTGGTGCCAGCGGCGACGGAAACAGTTGGTCCCCTGGTAGGGAGGGTGAGTCACAGATACCCGAGTCTCTCTCGCTTTGTCTTCGAGCCAGAGGGGAGGAGCGGGGCCGCCGCCCGCGCCCGCAAGGTAGGCAGACCTGCGACCAACCTGCAGGTCAGGCCCAGTGGTCTGCAGGCGTGGTAGGAGGGGCAGGGCAGAGCCGCTGCCCGCGCCGGCAAGGTAAGCAGACCTGCGACAGACCGGCGGATCAGGCCCAGCAGCCTGCCAGCGTGGTACACACTTCACCCCAACTGGAGTAGGGGCAGAGCAGAGCTTTCGCCCGCGCCCAGATCAGGCCCAGCGGCCCTCCTGTGTGGTGGTCAAGTGACCCCAATTGGAGTGGGGGCAGAGCGGAACTGACACCCGTGCCCGCAAGGTGGGCAGACCGGCGACCAACCTGCAGATCAGGCCTAGCGGTCCCCGGGCGTGGTAGGAGGGGCAGGGCAGAGCCTTCGCCCCCACCTGCAAGGTAGGCAGACCTGCAACAGACGGCGGATCAGGCCCAGGGGTCCGCAGGCGTGGTAGACACCTCACACCAATTGAAGGAGGGGCAGAGCAGAGCCCCCGCCCGCACCTGCAAGGGAGACTTTTCAACTATACAAGAGCAATATAAATATGTAGGGGGGAAAAAATTTCAAAAACACAACAGTTTCACCAAGAAGAAAGAAACGCAAGCAGTATGAAAAGACAAGGAAAGAAAGGACCACAAGCAATGCAGGTCAACTCAACTTTAGAAGAGGTAACAGCTGCAGCAGATGGAATGTCTGATAAAGAATTCAGGATATATATGCTTCAGATGATCTGGAGTATCAAGGAAGACATTAGACAACAAAATCAGACAATGAAAGATCACTTTGACAAGGAATTACACAAACAAATCCAGGAAGCAAAGGATCAAATATACAGGGAGATAGAGGTTATAAAAAACAAACAAACAGAAATCCTAGAAATGCAGGAAGCAATAAACCAACTTAAAAACTCAATGGAGAATACTACCAGCAGAGTAGAACACTTAGAAGATAGAACATCAGACAATGAAGACAAAGTATTTCAACTGGAAAAGAACATAGACAGCTCAGCAAGACTGTTAAGAAACCATGAGCAGAACATCCAAGAAATATGGGATAACATTAAGAGACCAAACTTAAGAGTCATTGGGATACAGGAAGGGACAGAGCTCCAAACCAAAGGAATGAGCAGTCTATTCAATGAAATAATACGAGAAAACTTCCCAGACATGAAGAATGAGACAGAATCCCAAATCCTAGAAGCCTACAGGACGCCGAATGTGCAAAATCATAAGAGATCCACACCTAGACACATTATAATGAAGATGCCCAACATACAGAATAAGGAGAGAATTTTAAAAGCTACAAGAGAAAGGAAGCAGATCACATTTAGGGGTAAGCCAATCAGGATAACAGCTGATCTTTCAACACAGACTCTGAAAGCTAGAAGATCCTGGAATAACATATTTCAAACACTGAAAGAAAATGGGTTCCAAACAAGAATTGTGTATCCAGCGAAATTAAGCTTCACGATGGAAGATGAAATTAAAACCTTCCACGATAAACAAAAGTTAAAAGAATTTGCAGCTAGAAAACCATCTCTTCAAAACATCCTCGGCAAAACATTACAGGAAGAGGAAATGGAAAATAACAATGAAAACCAACAGTGGGAGGTAGGACACTAAAGGGGGTGAAAATAATCAAAGAGGAAAACAAACCATGTTTAGTAACAGAAATAAACAAATATGGCTGGAAGAACAACCCATATCTCAATAATAACCCTAAATGTTAATGGCTTAAACTCACCAATCAAGAGACACAGGCTAGTAGAATGGATCACAAAACAAGACCCAACAATATGCTGCCTACAGGAGACGCATTTGATAGGAAAAGACATACATAGGCTGAAGGTGAAAGGTTGGGAAAAATCATATCACTCATATGGACTTCGGAAACAACAGGAGTGTCCATACTCATATCAAAGACAAAGTTAATCAAAAGGGATAAAGAGGGACACTACATACTGCTTAAGGGAACCATACACCAACAAGACATAACAATCATAAATATATATGCCCCAAACAATGGTGCAGCTATGTTCATCAAAAAAACTCTTCTCAAGTTCAAGAGTCTAATAGACCACCATACAATAATCATGGGAGACTTCAACACACCTCTCTCGCCAGTGGACAGATCTTCCAAACAAAAGTTGAATAAGGAAACTATAGAACTCAATAACACAATTAATAACCTAGACTTAATTGACATATATAGAATATACCACCCAACATCAAGCAGTTACACTTTTTTCTCAGCAGCACATGGATCCTTCTCAAAAATAGATCATATATTATGTCACAGGGCAACTCTTAGACAATATAAAGGAGTAGAGATAATACCATGCATCCTATCTGATCATAATGGAATGAAACTGAAAATCAACGATAAAAGAAGGAAGGAAAAAGCATACATCACTTGGAGAATGAACAATAGGTTACTGAATGATCAATGGGTTATAGAAGACATCAAGGAGGAAATTAAAAAATTCTTAGAGATTAATGAAAACACTGACACAACATATCGGAATCTATGGGACACATTGAAAGCAGTTCTAAGAGGAAAATTCATTGCTTGGAGTTCATTCCTTAAAAAAAGAAAAAACCAACAAATAAATGATCTCATACTTCATCTCAAAATCCTAGAAAAAGAAGAGCAAAACAACAGCAAAAGAAGTAGAAGGCAAGAAATAATTAAAATCAGAGCTGAAATTAATGAAATCGAAACAAAAGAAACAATTGAAAAAATTGACAAAACTAAAAGTTGGTTCTTTGAAAAAATAAACAAAATCGACAGACCCTTAGCCATGCTAACGAAGAGAAGAAGAGAGAGAACTCAAATTACTAGCATACGGGATGAAAAAGGCAATATCACAACAGACACTTCAGAAATACAGAAGATAATCAAAAATTATTTTGAATCCTTATACTCCAATAAATTAGAAGATAGTGAAGGCATAGATAAATTTCTTAAGTCATATGATCTGCCCAGATTGAGTCAGGAGAATATAGACAACCTAAACAGACCAATATCAATTGAGGAAATAGAAGAAACCATCAAAAGACTACCAACTAATAAAAGCCCAGGACCGGATGGGTATACAGCAGAATTTTACAAAACCTTTAAAGAGGAACTAATACCAATACTTTTCAAGCTACTTCAGGAAATAGAAAAAGAGGGAGAACTTCCAAATTCATTCTACGAGGCCAACATCACCCTGATACCTAAACCAGACAAAGACACTTCAAAGAAAGAAAACTTCAGACCAATATCTCTAATGAACCTAGATGCAAAAATCCTCAATAATATTCTGGCAAATCGGATACAAAAACATATCAAAAAAATTGTGCACCATGATCAAGTAGGATTCATCCCTGGGATGCAAGGCTGGTTCAATATACGGAAATCAATACATGTTACCACATCAACAGACTTAAATATAAGAACCATATGATAATCTCGATAGATGCGGAAAAAGCATTCGACAAAGTACAGCATCCCTTTATGTTCAAAACTCTAGAAAAACTAGGGATAACAGGAACATACCTCAATATTGTAAAAGCAATCTATGCTAAGCCTCAGGCTAGCATCATTCTGAATGGAGAAAATTTGAAGGCATTCCCTCTAAAATCTGGAACAAGACAGGGATGCCCTCGTTCACCACTTCTGTTCAACATAGTTCTCGAAACACTGGCCAGAGCAATTAGACAGATGAAAGAAATTAAAGGCATAAAAATAGGAAAAGAAGAACTTAAATTATCACTATTTGCATATGATATGATTCTATACCTAGCAGACCCAAAAGGCTCTACAAAGAAACTATTAGAGCTAACAAATGAATTCAGCAAAGTGGCAGGATATAAAATCAACACGCATAAATCAAAGGCATTCCTGTATATCAGCGACAAATCCTCTGAAATGGAAATGAGGACAACCACTCCATTCACAATATCTTCAAAAAAAATAAAATACTTGGGAATCAACCTAACAAAAGAGGTGAAAGACTTATACAATGAAAACTACAGAACCCTAAAGAGAGAAATAGAAGAAGATCTTAGAAGATGGAAAAATATACCCTGTTCATGGATACGCAGAACTAACATCATCAAAATGGCGATATTACCAAAAGTTCTCTATAGGTTTAATGCAATGCCAATCAAAATCCCAATGGCATTTCTTGTAGAAATAGAGAAAGCAATCATGAAATTCATATGGAAAAATAAATGACCCAGAATAGCAAAAAACAATGCTAAGCAGGAAGTGTGAATCAGGCGGTATAGCGATACCAGACTTCAAACTATACTACAGAGCAATAGTAACGAAAACAGCATGGTACTTGTACCAAAACAGGCGGGTGGACCAATGGTACAGAATAGAGGACACAGAAACCAATCCACAAAACTACAACTACCTTATATTTGATAAAGGGGCTAAAAGCATGCAATGGAGGAAAGATAGCATCTTCAACAAATGGTGCTGGGAAAACTGGAAATCCATATGCAACAAAATGAAACTGAATCCCTTTCTCTCGCCATGCACAAAAGTGAATTCAAAATGGATCAAGGAGCTTGATATCAAATCAGAGACATGCCTTCTGATAGAAGAAAAAGTTGGCCAAGATCTACAGTCGGTGGGGTCGGGCTCCAAATTCCTCAATAGGACACCCATAGCACAAAAGTTAATAACTAGAATCAACAAATGGGACTTACTTAAACTAAAAAGTTTTTTCTCAGCAAGAGAAACAATAAGATAAGTAAATAGGGAGCCTACATCCTGGGAACAAATCTTTACTCCTCACACTTCAGATAGAGCCCTAATATCCAGAGTATACAAAGAACTCAAAAAATTAAACAATAAGAGAACAAACAACCCAATCAACAAATGGGCCAAGGACCTGAACAGACACTTCTCAGAGGAGGACATACAATCAATCAACAAGTACATGAAAAAATGCTCACCATGTCTAGCAGTCAGAGAAATGCAAATCAAAACCACCCTAAGATACCATCTCACTCCAGTAAGATTGGCAGCCATTATGAAGTCAAACAACAACAAGTGCTGGCGAGGATGTGGGGAAAAGGGTACCCTTGTACATTGCTGGTGGGACTGCAAATTGGTGCAGCCAATTTGGAAAGCAGTATGGAGATTTCTTGGAAAGCTGGGAATGGAGCCACCATTTGACCCAGCTATTCCCCTTCTCGGTCTATTCCCTAAAGACCTAAAAAGAGCATGCTACAGGGACACTGCTACATCGATGTTCATAGCAGCTCAATTCACAATAGCTAGACTGTGGAACCAACCTAGATGCCCTTCAATGGATGAATGGATAAAAAAAATGTGGCATTTATACACAATGGAGTATTACTCTGCATTAAAAAATGACAAAATCATAGAATTTGCAGGGAAATGGATGGCACTAGAGCAGATTATGCTAAGTGAAGCTAGCCAATCCCTAAAAAACAAATGCCAAATGTCTTCTTTGATATAAGGAGAGTAACTAAGAACAGAGTAGGGTCGAAGAGCATGAGAAGAAGATTAACATTAAACAGGGATGAGAGGTGGGAGGGAAAGGGAGAGAAAAGGGAAATTGCATGGAAATGGAAGGAGACCCTCAGGGTTATACAAAAGAACATACAAGAGGAAATGAGGGGAAAGGGAAAAATAATACAAGCGGGAGAAATGAAGGTCAGTAGAGTGGGTAGAGTGAGAAGAGGGGAGGGGAGGGGAGGGGAGGGGGTATAGTAGAGGATAGGAAAGGTAGCAAAACACGACAGTCACTAGTATGGCAATATGTAAATCAATGGATGTGTAATTGATGTGATTCTGCAATCTGTATATGGGCTAACAATGAGAGTTCATAACCCACTTGAAGCAAAGTGTGAAAGATGATATATCAAGAACTATGTAATATTTTGAACAACCAACAATAAAAAAAAAGATCTTAGTACACAAATTTAATTAAAAATAGATTCTATTTTTTAAGTATTTAAAATGAGTCACAATACTATTGCATATGTAGAATCCCATTTTTTGTACACTGAAATGTGTACGATGAAATGATTTGACATCGTCTATATTATTATCCCTTTTAACAGATGGAGGGAAACTGGACCTTAAAGTGTTTGTATAATTTCCCTGTTCATTTAGAATTTAGCGTCAACATTTGAACTTGCATTATATATATTTTGGTCTACCACACTTTTACAAAATTTATGGTCTTAATAACTATACACACAATAAAACATAGAAATGTAATGTTTATTCTCTTCCTTCCTCCATTCATTTATTCACTTTCTACCTGGGTTGGAGGCCACAAGGTTGACAAAACACTTCACTTTTTTGAGCTGGGAAAGTACATAAATGATAGATAGATAGACATATTTGTTTAATATGTATTTCATGAGGAGGACTCTTAGAAGTCTGTTCTAGAGAACAGCTGTAATTATTCAGTTCTTATCCTTAACATGAACTACCTGAACAATGGCAGAAACAAAATTAAAAAAAAAAAAAAACATGGAAGTCAGCTTCCAAATAGAGAATCTGTGTCAATAAGATAGACCACCAGGGAGCCAATCAAATAGTATGCCTGGGAGCCTATGGTGAGAAAAAAGCAATAAAGCTAAACCAATGTTTTCACCTGCCAGGTCTGTTTCAGGGGGAGCAGGGGTGGGGGGGTGAAGCAGGATATGAAATGAATTCATGTTTATGTTTATGCAACAGAAACCAAAAGGAAAATTTAGAATATCAGTGCCTTTTTTACCAATTTGGCTAATATTTTAGTTTTCAAACAACATCTTCTATTATCCCCAAATGTTTAGATGGTGTTTCCGCTAAAGAGACACCTCAAAAGCAATTATTAGACTCAAAATATATATGACACACTAGAAGTCACTCTTCCTTTTTATTTGCCAAGGAAACATCAGATATATGTACACACAGACAAACCATGCCATTACTCATTTTGCTGAAATTGTTTCATATAAAGCCCTCAGTATGGTACTGGAAAGTTTATAAAAACTAGCCATTTTCAGATGTCCCTCTTGGCTTTTCAATTTTATATCAGTAGTTTTTTCTTTACAAATGATAGATGATAGTAGTAACACTGGCTTTTACAGATTCACAGAGGAGGAAATAAGAAAAGACTCTATGACCTTTTGAAGATGTCAAAAGTTTTTAAAGTAGCTCTCATCCTTTGTAGGTGACTAAACACTTATTGTTAATTGTGAATGATGGTTAAAATTAAATATGTCGATTTTATCACTTTTTCTATGTGTAATTTGTGGCCCATAAACATCAGAATCAATTCAAGAGCTTGGAAAATAGACCAAATCTTATACCTATGGAATCAGACAGCTCAGGGATGAGGCCATGGAGTCCATATTTTATAATTCTTTCCCAGATGAATCTCATGCACAAATATCTATCAACAAAGGATATCCTTTGAAGAAACCATGATTCAATACAGAAAACCCATAGTTTTCTCCATAGTTTTAGTCCCAAAAGGAATATGCTTAATGATAAATAGAGTAAAAATTTACTGACTACTTCCTATACTGCCTTATGAGTTCAAAATATATTACTTCATTTAATCCTCCAAATCACCCTACTAATTAAGGACTTTGATTGCTCTCATTTTATAGCGGGGAAATTGGAGGACATTTCAAGAGACATCACTACCACTGGAAAATTTATCAGTGAACATCAATCTAGCATAAAGAAATATTAGACCAGAATATTATAAACAGAAGATGTTTAGAGATGAAACATATCAGAACCTTAGAGAAAGAATATTTGAACATCTACTACGTATCAGTTCCTATACTGAGGTACTAGCCTTATCTTATTTAATCATCACCTTGACTATTTGATATAAGTATCCCTTTTATTGTTATTTTATAGATGAGGAAGCTGAAAGCCAGAAAATAAATTAACTGGTCCAAAGTCATACAGACAGATGGTGACAAAACTGGGATTTAAAGTTGTCTGTCTCATTCCAAACCCCATGGTTTCTTTATTTGCTATTTTTCCCTCAGGAGAAGTTCAAAGGTGTTTTGTACCAAATGTTGTTAACTCCTAGTGTTATTAGGAGTATTCTAAATAAATACTATAATTTTAGATAGTAACAAATTCTATAAAGAAAATGAAAAAAAAATGCTGTGATAGTGATGGAAGGATAGGGATGAGAGACATCAAATAGAGAAAACTTCTCTAAAGAAGTAACATTTGAGCTAAAACAATATAAGGGATCATGTCAGGGAAGATGTAGAAGATAGCAAAGGAAAAATATTCCAAGGAAGGGCAGTGTCACTGTATTCGATGATCAGCAGCATGGCTACTGTATGGAGAATAATGAAATATAAAAGAGGATGGCAAGAGATAAAGACACATCATACAGAGTCTTGTAAAATATGACAAGGAGTTTTGATTTTAGACTGATGGAAAGGCATCAAAGGGATTTGAGCAAGGAAGAATTATGACTTAATTCAAATTAAAACACAAAATTTATTCTGGATTCTGTGTGGCAAGTAGATTATAAGAGGGTAACAGTGAAAGCAGGGAAACTGTAAGAAGAAAGTAATACAGATGAGAGGTGACAGTGGCCTGGAGGTAGGGTGGGCAAATGTGGAATGGGTAAGATGTAATTGGATTTGAAAATTATTTTCAAAGTAGAGTTGGTAAGAGTCACTGAGGAATGAGCTAGAAAGATAAATCAAGATTTTGAAATTGAACATGATTCTTAAATTGAATAAGATCCTTAAGTGAGTAATTTAATTAAATTAAACTGAGTGTTGTTGTTTTCATTCAGTTAGATGGGGAAGAGTGAGGAAGACATAACAATTTTGGAGATGGGAGAGAAGGAGTGAGGAAATGGACACATTTTTTAACATATTAAATTTGAGATGTTTATTCAACATCCTAATGAAGATACCAAGCAGGCAGTTGCACATAGGAGTATTTTTCAATATCATTAAAAGTAAGTACACCTGTTCTTCCCATGTACCATTAAGCCAATGGGAAAGATCAAAAGTGACAAAAGATTATTAGTTTCTTATCCATTTTGTTACCTACTGTTCCAGTAGGGCAATAAGGTACCTTTCATATTACTATGAAATGTTCTACCTAGAGCATCCCATTAAAAAACAAGTATAACTTTCAAAACCAATATTTTCTTGTATCTGCATAGACTCCTCAAGAGCCTACCATTTAAACAAACAAAACACAACACAAAACAAACTTATTATATCTACTGCCAACAGATAGACCCTCAATATATTAAACATTCGAATGTGTATGTACAGGTAACAGATTTAGATGGCTTTCCCCCTTGTAACATGCCATAGTGAAGAGAAAATTAATTTGAGCATCAGAAATAGATCAAAATTCTGTGTTTTTCAATAAATTTGGCATTGTGCAACTACTTTGACTTGTATCTTATTTATCTCTTCTGTAAAATAGAGATGTTAATAGTACTTATCATATAATCTGTGGAAAGCTGTTTTAGTCATCTTTTTCACTGCTGTGGTCAAAAGACCTGACAGGAACAATTTTAGAAGAGGAAAAGTATATTTGGGAGCTCATAGTTTTAGAGGTCTCAGTCCCAAGATGGCAGACTCTAGGACATTCTGAAAAGGTATGGCAGAGGAAAGCAGCTCAGCACATGGCAATCAGGAAGCAGATACAGAGTTCTGCTCACTGGGGACAAAATAAAAACACGAAAGGTAATATTTTGGGGGTTTATGACACAACTCTTCCAACCACACCCTACCTGCCTATAGTTACCACCCAGTTAATTCTTATCAGTGGATTAATGCACTGATTATGTTAAGGCTCTCATAACCCAATCATTTCACCTCAAAAGTTTCTTGCATTGTCTCACACATGAGCTTTGGGGGGACCACTAATATCTAAACCATAACAAAATCTTTAACACAAGCCTCATTAAATGTTCAATACTTTTATTCTTGAAATTATACTTGATTGAATCAAATAAAATTGCTGATACTAAATTTTTATTTTACTAACAAAATTATGATTTTATGTGATTTAAAAACAAGACAAGTAAAAAAAGTCCAGTCCAGTTGGCAAAGCCAAAAATTTGGTGGCTATATTCTACTCCTCAAAGCACATGAAAGCCGGCACACTTCCAAAGCAAAGCTATACTTTAAGGGTATTGTAATGATATTAGACATTATCCTTCTCACAAATACGTAATACAGGTAGGAGATAAGAAATTCACTTCAAAGTCACCAGAAACTCTTTTGTGTGTGGAAGACATGCTAAACTATGCATTGCCAGGAGGAGAGAAGAAGGAAAAAGGCATATGAAGAGCCCAGAAAGGAAGCATTATACAGTGTCAGTGCCACCCAACAATATAAATAAAAGACTTTCTCCTCTCTGAGAGTTCTGAACACATCTTCTGAAGGACCTGCATATGGTGCCTCCAAACTGAGGCATAAATAAAACTATATAAGTTCTAAATTTACAAAAAAAATTGTTGATAGTACAGAAAATTCTAGTATATCCATACTCAGTTTCCCTTATTATCTTATTAATATTGGACATTTGTTATAACACATGATATTGAAAGATAATCATCAACTAAAATCCACACTTTATTTCTGTTATGACAACCTGCTTCTGGCTCACCTTCTTTTTCTCCTGCTACAATCCTGTTTATTTGCCTTATTTGAAAACTTAAGTACACATAAAATCTACATGCAAATGGTTACAACACCATTATTTGTAGTTAGCAATATTTATAAACATCCAAGATGCCCTTCATTTGATGAATGGATAAACAAATTGTAGCACATTGGAGGATTAAATATTATTCAGTAATTAAAAAGGAGATATCAAACCATGAGATAGCACAAATTAATCTTAAATGCACATTGATAAATATGTTAGTCACACTAAGGCACTGGTATAGGAAAAGGTTTTTTTTGGATAAGACCTTAAAAGCACAAGCAACAAAAGTAAAAGTATACAAATGAGATTATATCAAACTAAGAAGTTTTTACACAGCAAAGAAAACAATCAGCAGAGTTAAGAGACAACCTATAAAATGAGAGAGAATATTTGCAAACTATTCCTCTGACAAGCAATTAGTATTCAGATTAGAACTCAAAGAACTGAAGACAAAATACAAATAAAAATGGCCTAAAGTTTCTAATACATACTTTTTAAAAAAAGACATAAAATGGCCAACAAGTGTGGGAGACCAACCTGGGGTGACTGAGTTAACTCCCCTTCTGGGTGATGTTGCGTCAGGCACCCATGCTGCTAGACTGCCCCACTCTTCTAGGGTTCGAATGACTGTCTTCATGCCTAGGCATGTCTTGCTACAGCCCCATGGGTGGAGCTATGCTCACCTGTTCCTTTGTAATATAACCCCTTGCCCTGTTTAGGACAGAATGTTCCATGGAAGAGCCTTGTGTGTGTCCCCTTCTCTTATGTGCCCTTGGGTGTGGCCTACCCAGGTGTCAGTCAACCTGCTGACAGCAGACATCATGATAAGGGGCACCAAAACACAGAAAGAATTACTTTTGGTTTTGTATAGAATAGTATGGTAACTATCAGGTACAACAATCTATAATATATTTCAAAATAACTGTAAGTGTACAAAAGTTTCAACACATAAAAATGATTGATGTGCAAAAGGATAAAAGTGCTTATTTCCCTGTTTTGACCAGTACACATTATATACATAGATTGAATTATTGTAAAGTGCCCTAAAGATGTATAGATATTACCTCTCAACAAAAGAAAGAAGTCATTTTGAAAAGACTACACACTTGGTGACTTAAAATACATGACACTCTAAAATTATAGTGATAGTTTAAAAAATGTTGCCACATGTTTAGGATGAAAAAGGAAAAGTGGAATAGGTGAAGCACAGTGGATTTTTTTTTTTACCATGGTAAAACTATTTTGTCTAAAAATATAATGATGGATACATGACACTTTGAATTTATCAAAACCCATAAACCTTTTATAGAACAAGGATTAAAACTTAATGTATACAATTTTAAAACATTATCTAGGTTAGGGCATTGCCATACAGAATGATGAATGTAACAAATCAATCTGATTTACAGGCAGATTCTCCTTTCTTTAAAAGTGGAAGAGAATAATGTTACTGACCTAAGTAACTCTGGAACTGAATGGAGACTGCAAGAATAGAGTCAAAAGAGAATGCTCATGGGCTTGGGTTGTGGCTCAGTGGTAGAGTACTTACCTAGCACGTGTGAGGCACTGGGTTCCATCCTCAGCACCACATAAAAATAAATGAATAAAGTAAATGTATAAAAAAGAGAATGCTAATAAACAATGGACTACAGTTGGTAATGACCACCCCACACCATGGAGATATAGTTTAACAATTCTGATACTGCTCTACAAGTGTATTAAAATTAAATAAATGAGTGGCAGTGGATTTAGTTCCTCACTATTAGTGTGGGAAGGGGAAGAAGCTAGAATGATCCATGTGGTAATGAATTGGGGTTGTAGATACCAATATGAATTCATGTTTAGCTTATAAATAGATAGTTACATATAGAAACTTTATAAATATGTATATATAGGGATAAGTATATATACATCTATTTCCTATGAGCTGAGGTAACCTAGAAGCAATGATACCACAAAGCAATGACACCACAGAAGCTATGAACACAAGTATTGCCCAGATATTTGTTTCTAATACTATGCTCCAATCAAAGTAGCCAGCACTCTTTGAAAACTGGCTGATTCAAAGCTTTTCAAACTAATATGCACAGAATCATATTAATCATGATGATAGATAATGAATCCTTGGTTCATTGTTCTCTAGATGTCTGTGTGTGTGCGCAATTCCAACTATTCCCCATACTACCTGTGTGTCCTTGGGCAAGAAACAAACTTTCAATTTCAGTTTTCAAATAAGTCTTCTTTATAAAAAAATACTGAAAGCACTTAATTTATATGGTTGTCATACAGATTAAACAGCATGATACATATGCAATGTTAAAAAGAGACCTTGGCATATAGTAAGCATTCAGTAATTGTAAGCCTTTCTTAAGCTTTCAAAGTAGGACATAAAGGGATATTTGGAAGCATACAGAGGACTAAGTGAAGTTAGCCTATTTTTCAGAGAGCAAGTGTTTTCAGTGACTTTGATCATTCTGAAAACTGACACCCACACTGGACTGGAAAAAATACACAGTAAGCAGCAAAACTGGATTCGTATGATGGTGAGGTAGATAATAAACTGGGTCTTGGCAAAGTGGGCTAAAAGAGAATTTAACTTCACTATGATTATTTTCTATTCTCTTGAGCTTATCTTGAAAACACTAGGCTGAGGTTAGACGTATGAACTGCAGAAACATAGGGGGATGTGTATTGGGAGGGGCCATTGCATGGTAATAAAAAAGACTAAAAAATATACGAAGAGAGAAAGCCAGATGATAGAAGGGAAGAAGATTAGAGTAAATAGAAGAATGGGAAAGGCCTAGTTACCCATGCAAGCTTAAAAGATATAAGTAAGTTTGAATGGCCTAACATAGTGTTAGAGTAATAAAAAAAAACCAGCTATTAGTTTTCTGAAATAATTACTTCTTATTTGATGGCTTTAGCAAAATGGAAAAACAGTTTTAATATAAACTAAATAACCCTTTCTCAGTGAGTTTTGTTTGAAAAAAATTCCATGGTGATTTCAATAGAATACTGTGATAGGATCCTGATACAAGATAAGGTGCTTTAAATTCTGTACAGAATATAAATGAAAAATATTAAAATAATTATAACTATAAAATATAACAATAATTATTAATGAATATATAATATATAAAGATATAATTTGTGATATCAATGACAAAGAAGGGATGGGGTGATGTAAAAAGAGTAAAATTTATATATATGATTGAAGTTCTTAATAGCTTGAAATAGAATTGTAAGATGTATTATTAAAGCCCCATGACAATCACAAAAATACACAAAAGAAAATGACACAAAAATCAAAGCATATAATTTAAAACAAAAATCAAAAAACACTAAAGAAAGCAATAACACAAAATAACATTAAGACAAAAAAGAATAAAATGGCAATAATCACTCCTTCCCAACAGTAATAACTAAATGTAAACAGATAATCAAAAGAAATAGAGTAGCTGAACATGATAAGCATAAGATGTAACTATATGCCATTGACAAGAGACTCACCTTAAATGTGAAAGGACACATAAGCTGAAATTGAAATGATTGAAAAAGATTTTCCATGCAAATGGTAATTAAGAGATCAAGGTGGTCATACTTATACAAAATATACTGTAAATCAGCAATTGTCACAAGATAAAAAGAAAGACATTGTATAGTGAAAAGTGTCTATCTTCTGGTGAGAAAGGTATACCTTCTATAAATATATGTACCTAGAGGAAGAGCACCCAAATATATGAAGGAAACATTGACACAATCTAAAGGAAAAATGGTAACAAAATAATTGTGGGAGATTTTAGTATACCACTTTTAAAAATGGTTAGAACAATCAGAAGAAGAATCTATAGGGAACTACAGGACTTGAAAACCACTATCAACCAATTGGACCCAAAAGACATATTATAGCACACCCCACTCAACAGCAGCAGAATACACATCCTTCTGAAGCACACACTGAACATTATCCAGAAGGAATCACATTGGGATACATATCAAGTCCTAAGCAGCTTAAGGAGATTAAAATCATACCAAGTATTTTTATTTTTATACTTTTAGATGGACAGAAGGTATTTATTTTATGTGTTTATTTCTATGCAGTGCTAAGGATATAACACAATGTCTCACATGTGCTAGGCAAGTACTCTACCACTGAACTACAGCACCAGCCCCCAAGTATCTTTTCTGAGCACAATGGAAAAAAACTAGATATCAGTAGAAAAGCTGGGAAATTCACAAGTGTGTAGAAATTAAACACTCTTGAACAACCAAGGGCAAATAAGAAATCACAAGTGAAATTAGAAAGTATTTTGAGACAAGTGAAAAAAGAATACAACATACTAGAACTTAGAGGTTAAAACAAAAGCAATAATAAGAGGGAAATTTATAGTATCAAGTAGCTTATTAAAAGAGAAGAAACATCTCAAATTGACAACCTAACTTTACAACTAAAGAACAGGAAAGAAAATAACTAAGCCCAAAGTAAGCAGAACAAGGAAATAAAGATAAGAGTAGAAATAAATTAAATAGAAAAATCATTTTAAAAATAAGTAAAATTATAAATTAGTTTCTTTCAATATTAAAATTAGCTATACTCACAAAAGTAAAAGAGAAGACTCAAATTACTAAAATAAGAAATGAAAGAAGAAGCATTACAAATGATGCCACAGAAATTAAAAGAATTGTAAGAGAACACTATGAACAATTACAGGCCAACAAATTGGACACCCCCCCAAAAAAATGGATAAATTCTTCAAAACATACAACCTACTAATACTGAATCAAAAAGAAATACAAAGCTCCAACAGATAAATTGCTTATAAGAAAGCTTATTCAATAACAAAAAAAAAAAAAAAACACGTTCAACAAAGAAATCCCAGGATAAAATGGTTTCACTGGAGAATTATGCAAAATATTTGAAGAAGATTTAATAAAAATCCTTTTCAAATTTTCTGAAAAAAAGAAGAGACTATTCCAAACACCCTTTATGAGGCCAGCATTATTATAGCAAAGCCAAAGATACTACAAGAAAAGAAAACTATACTCTAAGATATCTGATTAATAATGAAGTAAAAATTCTAAGCAAAATGATAGCAAACAGAGTTCAAGAGCATATTAAGAGGATTATACAATATGACCAAATGAGATTTATCAAAGGGGGGCAAGGATGGTTTCAATTTATAAAAATCAATATAATATGCCATACTAATAAAAGATAAGAATCACATGATCATCTCAATTGATACAGATAAAACATCTGATAAAATTAAACACCATTTCATGATAATGATCCAAAAAACTAGGAATAAAAGGTAAATACCTCAAAATAATAAAGATGATGTATGAAAACCCCACAACTAACATCATACTCAATGTTAAGAGACTGAAAGAGTTTTCTTTAAGATCAGTAAAAAAGGCAAGGGTGCTTACTCTCAACAGTTTTAGTCAGTATTGTAAAAGAAGTCCTAGCCAGAGCAATTAGGGGAAAAAATAAAATTCAAATTTGAAAGAAAAAAGTAAAAGTATCTCTGTTCATAGATTATATGATCTTACATATAGAAAGTCCTACAGGTTTCACACAAAAAACTATTAGAACTATTAAATGAATTTAGCAAAGTTGCAGGATACAAAATGAACACTGAAAAATCAGCTTCATATCTATAGACTAACAATGAATAACTCAAATAGGAAATTAAAACAGCAATCCCATTTTCAAGAGCATCAAAAAGAATATAATACTTAGGAATAAATTTAAGCAAGGAGGTAAAAGACTTATATACTGAATACTGTGAAACATTGCTGAAAGAAATTTAAGACACAAGTAAATGGAAAGATACATCATGTTTCTGGATTGGAACACTTAATATTGCTAAAGTGTCCATACTAACCAAAGTGATCTACAGATTCAGTGGAATCTCTATCAAAATACCAATGGTATATTTTTTCAGAGATAGAAAAAAATCATCCTAAAATTTAAATGGAATCACAAAGCACCTGGACTATCTAAAAAAAATCTTGAGAAGAACAAAGCTGGAGGTCTTACCCTTCTCATTTCAAAAGATTAGATAGCTACAATAATCAAAAGAGTATGTCACTAGCATAAAAACATATGAATGAATTGAATGGAATAGAGTCCAGAAAGAAACTCTCATGTATATATTCAGATAATCTTCAACAGGGATATAAGAAAAAACAATGTGGGAACAATGTTCTCTTCAATAAAGGTATAAGGTGAACTGGATATCCACATACAAAGCAATGAGATAGGTTCTTATAACTTATGCAAACATTAATTTAAAATGGATTACAGATCTAAACATAAAAGTTGAAATGATAAAGTTCCTAAAAGCAAACCTAGGAGAAATCTTTGTTTTTTTTTGTTTTTTGTTTTTTTTTGTTTGTTTGTTTTTTTGTTTTTTATTTTGGGATATTAGATTTGACACCAAAGCACAGGCAACAAAAGCAAAAATAGGCAAATGGGATGACATTAAATTTAAGTTTTGTATAGCAAACAACTAACAGATTGAAAAAAACCTATGCAATGGGAAAAGTATTTATAAGTCATATATTGGATAATGAGTAATTTCTAGAATATATAAAGAATGCCTACAATTCAACCACCACCACCACAATATGATGTGATTAAAAAGAAGGCAAAGGATTTTAATATATATTTCTCCAAGGAAGGTACACAAATGGCCAAGAAGCCTATAAAAAAGATGCTTAACATCACTAATTGTTAAGAAAACCATAATGGAATATCACCTCGCATTCATTATGTTTTGCACTACTAAAAAGAAAAACAGCAAATAACAAGTGTTGGTGAGAAGAATATGGAGAAATTGGAACCCTTGAACACTGTTGGTAGGACTGTGAGTTAGTGCAGCCACTATGAAAAGCAGTATGGAGGTTGCTCAGATTTTTAAAATGGAACTGACAAATGACCTAATAGTCCTCTTCAGTGTATATATCCCAAGAATTAAACCGGATCTCAAAGAGATATGTGGACAACCAGGTTCATTACAGCATTATTTACAATAGTCAAGATATGGGAGAAACCTAAATATTCATCAACAAATAAAGAAAATGTGGTATTTACATACAATAGAATATTATTTAGCTTCAGAAATAGAAAGAAATCCTGCCATATGCTACAACATGAATAAACCATCAGAACATTATGATAGGTAAAATAAGATAGTCCCCAAAGATAATACTGCATGATTCCTTTTATATGAGTTATCTAAAATAATCAAACTCACAGAAATAGAAAGAAGAGTGGTAGTTGCCAGGTGCTGTGTGGGGAGTGGGAAATGAGAAATCATTGTTCAATAGATATAGAATTTCAGTCATGCAGGATGAAAAAGTTCTATAGGTCTTCTGTATAATAATGTAAACATAGTTACCAATATTATAATATAAACTTAAAATTAGTTCAGAGTTTAAAATAATGTTTCAATAATGTTGTAACGAAAATGTAAACTTTCTAAAAAAATTTTATTAGTTATTGATGGACCTTTATTCATTTATTTGTTTATATGTGGTGGTGAGAATCAAACCCAGTGCCTCACACATGCTAGGCAAGCGCTCTACCACTGTGTCAGATCAGACAAGGCAGGCAGCGGCCAAAGGAGGCTTTATTGAGATATCATTCCCGGGCGGAACTCGATCAGACCCACAGAGCCGACAGGGGAAGGGTCTGAGGAGAAACCGCGTGGAAGCTCGACCGGACTGGACTTTTATGGGGCTTACAGCAGGAAGGGAAGGGCTTGGGACAGGAAAAGGTGTCTCTAGGGTCCCTTGCCCCCTTGGAGTTGGTCAGGGGCGTTGGCTGAACTCCAGGATTGGTCAGGGGGTCCTGCTGATTGACAGGAGTTAGTCAGGAGATCTGGCTGATTGACAGGCGTTTCCACAGGCATCTGATTGATGTTCTTTTCCAGCCAGGCTGCTTTGTTCTAAGTTGCCACTAAGTCGCCACCAACCTAACACACTGAGCCACAACCCCAGCCCCAGAAAATGTAAAGTTTTTGATACTCCCCAAAGGAAAAGAAATGTTACTGTCAATACTAGCCTTGTGAAACCTTAATTAAAAATTGTTTTGTACTAAAAAAATCCATAAGGATAGTAATTAATTTTATGCATAAATGTTTGGTGTAGTTGCTTCCAAATCCTTCTTAAATTCCATGTTTAAGTGTTGCAAAGTAATTGATTATGGTAAACAAAGCTCAGACCAGTTTTCCAACATATGGGCTCTGCATGTGTGTTCATAAGACAGGAGCTTTTGATTTTCTTGGCACTTGTTACTGTTTAGTGAGGTTTTCAGGATAAGTGCCAGAGTGGTGTGGACAATTTGGAGGTCCTGATGAAACATAATTAGATAGCAATACCTTTACAAAATCCTTCTTTATTACATTCACCATAGTGAGAACATTACAGAATCATTGTACCCTATAATATACTGCTCATTGTCAGTTATCAATGAGAGGATTTGCCATCCACATACTTTTTAAAAAATGTGCCCTCTTTCCTAAGAAGGGGTATGCAAATGAAATGTGAACAAATCTAAAGCATAATCATTATCATACAAAGCAATGAAATAGAGGTCTTACAAGGATAATCTCTTGTATATTCTATGGCTTTACCATGTGATTTTTCTCTATATCCTTAAAAAGTCAGGCATAATGCCCAACAGTACTGAGAGCAAAATGTTTGATGATCTCAATTCTGTCCCCAACTACAAGCATCACAGACTACTTGGAGGCTGCCTAACAATGACTTTGAAAGATCCTTTCAAGGGGTGTTTAGCAAGTGGTTTGTTTACCCTATAGCCTACTTAACAGCAATTATCATACAATGAGATGCTAATGCCAGGATAAAAAAATGCTGTGGCCACATAACATTGCACACCTTTAGAAACTTGCACACTTGGCAAGGACTTTATACTTCAAACAGAACAAAAAAAAAATGAATCATGTACTTATGATTGTGAATCATGTACTGAAATTATAAACAAATATCTTAGACATAACAGCTTCTAAAATTCTACCCTAGTTCCTAGTTGCTATCCTTCTCAGATGCCAAGTTCTTTCAAGTTGTTTTTGGGCTACCCCAAATTAGCATTCTTCTTCCCAATCTCCCTGGGTTTTGATCCCAGCTAATAATGAGAAGAAAAATATCCCATTGTGCTAGTTCACCCAAAGGGCTACCTTTCAGATCTATTGAATCAGGAGAATTGATAGGCCTAAGGATGGTGACCATGATTCAAATCATGCCACATTCTGATGAGCATTGGTAGTAAAATTAAGAACCAAGTCTCAGCATGTCTCAATTTAAGACTCAGTGGTTTTTAGCCATCTCAGTCTCAAACCTCTGGGTTTTTTTGGTTCTCAAATAGATCCAGAGCATCACCAGTTTAGTAAATTATCAAGAGTTGACCAGTTTGACCATGATTCAACCTATGACAAGTGCATTTTTAACCAATACAGAGACCTATTAATCCTTTAGCCCTCAGTACTATGCATCTTGTGTGGAACTTTTTCAATTATAACTTTAAGAACCTGTAAGGGTCCCGCGAAACGTCGGAGAAAGAGACCACCAAGTGACCACTCATGCAATTGGCAGAAGGGGATTTATTGAACCAGCATGCTGGGGCTCCGTGCCCACTCAAGAAGGGAAAACAGCCCAGAGCCCCGAGCAGGGGCTGAGCACTGCTTAAGTACACTTTTTTTGGGAGCGTGGGGATTTTACATACATCACAGTCTCCTTTAACAAATCATTATACACCACGGGAAAATCAAGCAACAATTCCTAAACATGATTAGTTCATTCATTGGCAGGAACAGGTCAGGCTGGAGTGATAGGTCATTTCTAAACGGGGTACACATTCAAACTGATTGGTTTTAGGGCCTAAATGACCACGTGACAAGTTGCACAGAGTCCCAAGTTATTAGACAACCAGGGAGTCAGTGGGAATATTTACTGGGCAGTTCCAGTATTGTCCTAACAGCTACAGGGATTTCAGGTTTTGCAGGTAGCATAGAAACCTAACAATACCTAATCCTTTACATTTTAACTCAGACCTTGCAGCTTAGAAACTTTACAATGCCCGGTCTTTTACCTTTTAACTTTTACGCTTTAACTTCAATTTCTTTTACCCTTACAAACCCAAGCATATATAAGTAGATTGCTTAAGAATCACTGCTCTCTGTTTCAATCATTATCTTTTACATTATGCCAAACATAGTTTAATTAGAGCCAAAAGCCCAAAAGGAGTTAAAATCACATACCTATTAATAATAATGATTCGCCTATTCTTTTTTTTTTTTTTGGGGGGGGGGAGTGGAACAAACCATTAAACCCAGGAGCACTTAACCACTGAGCCACATCCCAGCCCTTTTTATTTTATTTTGAATAGGCTCTTGATAAGTTGCTAAGGGCCTCAATAATTTGCTAATGCTGGCTTTGAACTTGTGATCCTCTTGCTACAGCCTCCCAAGTCTGTGATTACAGGTGTGCACGATCATGCTTGGCAAGTTACCTATTTTTTTAAGCATATCAACCATCATTCCCTAAAATCTCAGGGTTTGGCCTCTTTATTATGTAATTACAGCATAATGTAGATAGTCCTCATTTATTTACTTTTACCTTCTATTCCTTGGCAATAAGGTATTGATTATAACATAAACTAACTTTTCTCCAGAGAGATGGCAAGACTTCATGGTGAGGTAGTTTAAGAGGTACTTCTGTTAGGAAAGAAGATGGAAAGAATGGATGCATGTAAATAAATTTCTTTATTTAGTAGTAAGGAAGAAGTGAGACAAACGTAAGAACTGAACAGTTAAACTATTTACTGCTTAGAAGTTAAGATTATATATATATATATATATATATATATATATATATATATATATATATATATATATATATCTCCTCAATTCCAGAATCCTCCTAGGTGCAAAAAACCTTTCTATGATAACATACACTTCATCCAAAGTACATAAAAATGAAAACCATGCCTCTATTTGTCATACGTGTATCTCATATCCTCATTGAATAACATGGTGCCTGGCATATAGCATGTGCTTAATAAATATTTCTTTAATGAGGAAATTGAATGTATTATAATTATTCTCTTGATATGTTCATCTTTTACTAGAGTTGTGACTGGCCAAAGACAGTGTTTATTTCCAAAAATCATCTGGCACGTGTCTAATTTTTTCCCGATCTATGAAAAAGTGGGTTTTAATTATAAACCTGTCACATCTATACCAGGTCCAGTTCTACCTGGCTATGTATCCAAAATGTCTTTCATCCTTAATTTTATTATATATTTTGTGTGCTGCCTATGTGGTAGAGCTCTAAGTGCCTTGATATCTGAAGTAATAAGTGTATATGTGGTTTTATTTGTTGGTTTATTTAAAACTCGTTTGGGTACTCTAAAGGCCCTAACCCCAAGCTATATCTGAATTCACAGCTATACTATTACAACTTATTTTTCTGCTAAACTCATTCCCACTTTCTCTCATTTCTAGTTATACGTTTCTTTTTTCCCCAAGATGTCTAAGTTAAAATATGTCTTGAGTGTTTGTCTGACTGTGCTCTGATCTGTTGAGTAATTCCTCTTATCCTTAAAGTACCCAGTTGCTCCAGGAAACATGTTTTTACAGAACATTCACAACAGCATGTAGTAGTAAACGTTTCTATCTTTCAATTATTGCCAATTTTTACTTAATTCAAATGTTTTCATAGCAGAATCAGGGAAGACAGGGGTCTCAGATCCTTTTATGAAACTTTTCATCAATGGCCCTGAATAGGCTGGAAAGAGGTGGATGAAGGGGATCAGAAAAGAGTATGATATAGAGCTGGCAAAGGCCTAAGAAGACTAAGAAAACATTGTCTGAAAATGGAACACATGTCCAGACTAATTTTCTCATTCTGTCTCTCCATCTCATGTCTATGAGCCTTCCCTCAACCCCGATTTTACTAAAATACTTAACTGATGAAAAGTTGACATCTTCCAAGTGAAAAGTGAGACTAAAATTATGTCCATGCATTTTAACCAGCCAGGAGCAGAGGAGATGTGACAAGATTTTCCAGAACAAGGTGGAGAAAGCTGGGATACCATTTGAAGGATTTGTTTCAAAAGAAACTCCTAGCCTTTCTGGTAATCTCTTCTCCAAGAGTTCATGTGACCCTGTCCATGACCTAGGTTTGATTTCTAACTTCTCTGAGGAGAATCCTTTATTCAGTAGTTTCCTATTTATGGCCTTGAGGCTCTATGCACCAAACAGTCTTAGTAAATTGAATAAATAAGTAAGATACTTTTGTGTATGAACTCTGTTCGAAAGTATATGTTTTTGTAGTGAATAAAATACAAATTTCTTTAAGAGATTTACTAAACCCAATATAGCTTATTTATAATTACATATTTCTCAGTTGAAATATACTAAAAGTATAATTACTAATATGAATTTATGTGTGTTAAAATGTGTCCTAAGACTGATAAGCAGTAGAGGATACCTATTTTAAATAATCCCATGCCAGGTACTGTGGTACATTCCTGTAATCCCAGTGGCTTGGGAGACTGAGACATGAGGATCATGGGTTTAAAGCCAGCCTCAGCAACAGTGAGGCACTAAGCAAGTTAGTGAGACCCTGTCTCTAAATAAAATGTAAAATAGGGCTGGGCATGTGGCTCAGTGGTTGTGTGCCCTTAAGTTCAATCCCAGTACCAAAATAATAATAATAATAATCCCCATAGACACAACTAAAATATAAACAACTAAAATTCCCACAATCCACTAATGTTCTACCTATTAAAGTAGTATTTTCTACAAGTATACTCAAGTAGAAACCATTGGACCATTCTGTGCTATTGGACATAGTGAGATTTCAGCTCTATACACAAAGAAACTAAATGCTCAGGATGTGCACATGCTTTGATTTTATAATTATCCACAATAGCTAACACAATGTTTGGTACTCAGCAAATAGCCAGTACATTTGTGAGTATTAAAAAGAATTTTAAAATGTGATTATATTCTCAGACTAAGAAAAAAAAGACAAGCATTTTCATCTCAAAACAAATTTCATAAATCAACATATTGAGCATATGGGGGTGTAATTAAATAATTCTTCCACACATAGATTATACACTATTAATTTTCTCTCCCATGAGAAATTACAAGAGTCAGTTCAAAGAAACCTGAAAAATTACATTTGAAGAGATTTCCCCTGGGGTTAATTTATGGAATCATGTGAAATGATTTATGTTTTCATTTAGACAGCTTAATTCCAAAATTAGTGACATGATGAGTTCCTTGGCATTAAAAAAGACCCTATACTTTTCTTTTTTTTTTTTAATTTTTTATTGTTGGCTGTTCAAAACATTACATAGTTCTTGATATATCATATTTCACAATTTGATTCAAGTGGGTTATGAGCTCCCATTTTTACCCCATATACAGATTGCAGAATCACACCAGTTACACATCCATTGATTTACATATTGCCATACTAGTGTCTGTTGTATTCTGCTGCCTTTCCTATCCTCTACTATCCCCCCACCCCTCCCCTCCCCTCCCCTCCCCTCTTCGCTCTCTGCTCCCTCTACTGACATTCGTTTGTCCCCCTTATATTATTTTTCCCCTTCCACTCACTTCCTCTTGTATGTACTTTTGTATAACTCTGAGGGTCTCCTTCCATTTCCATGCATTTTCCCTTCTCTCTCCCTTTCCCTCCCACCTCTCATCCCTGTTTAATGTTAATCTTCTTATCATGCTCTTCGACCCTACTCTGTTCTTAGTTACTCTCCTTATATCAAAGAAGACATTTGGCATTTGTTTTTTAGGGATTGGCTAGCTTCACTTAGCATAATCTGCTCTAATGCCATCCATTTCCCTGTAAATTCTATGATTTTGTCATTTTTTAATGCAGAGTAATACTCCATTGTGTATAAATGCCACATTTTTTTTATCCATTCATCCATTGAAGGGCATCTAGGTTGGTTCCACAGTCTAGCTATTGTGAATTGTGCTGCTATGAACATCGATGTAGCAGTGTCCCTGTAGCATGCTCTTTTTAGGTCTTTAGGGAATAGACCAAGAAGGGGAATAGCTGGGTCAAATGGTGGCTCCATTCCCAGCTTTCCAAGAAATCTCCATACTGCTTTCCAAATTGGCTGCACCAATTTGCAGTCCCACCAGCAATGTACAAGTGTACCCTTTTCCCCACATCCTCGCCAGCACTTGTTGTTGTTTGACTTCATAATGGCTGCCAATCTTACTGGAGTGAGATGGTATCTTAGGGTGGTTTTGATTTGCATTTCTCTGACTGCTAGAGATGGTGAGCATTTTTTCATGTACTTGTTGATTGATTGTATGTCCTCCTCTGAGAAGTGTCTGTTCAGGTCCTTGGCCCATTTGTTGATTGGGTTGTTTGTTCTTTTATTGTCTAATTTTTTGAGTTCTTTGTATACTCTGGATATTAGGGCTCTATCTGAAGTGTGAGGAGTAAAGATTTGTTCCAAGGATGTAGGCTCTCTATTTACCTCTCTTATTGTATCTTTTGCTGAGAAAAACTTTTTAGTTTGAGTAAGTCCCATTTGTTTATTCTAGTTATTAACTTTTGTGCTATGGGTGTCCTATTGAGGAATTTGGAGCCCGACCCCACAGTACGTAGATCGTAGCCAACTTTTTCTTCTATCAGACGGCGTGTCTCTGATTTGATATCAAGCTCCTTGATCCATTTTGAATTTACTTTTGTGCATGGCGAGAGAAAGGGATTCAGTTTCATTTTGTTGCATATGGATTTCCAGTTTTCCCAGCACCATTTGTTGAAGATGCTATCCTTCCTCCATTGCATGCTTTTAGCCCCTTTATCAAATATAAGATAGTTGTAGTTTTGTGGATTGGTTTCTGTGTCCTCTATTCTGTACCATTGGTCCACCCGCCTGTTTTGGTACCAGTACCATGCTGTTTTTGTTACTATTGCTCTGTAGTATAGTTCGAAGTCTGGTATCGCTATACCGCCTGATTCACACTTCCTGCTTAGCATTGTTTTTGCTATTCTGGGTCTTTTGTTTTTCCATATGAATTTCATGATTGCTTTCTCTATTTCTACAAGAAATGCTGTTGGGATTTTGATTGGCATTGCATTAAACCTATAGAGAACTTTTGGTAATATCGCCATTTTGATGACGTTAGTTCTGCCTATCCATGAACAGGGTATATTTTTCCATCTTCTAAGATCTTCTTCTATTTCTCTCTTTAGGGTTCTGTAGTTTTCATTGTATAAGTCTTTCACCTCTTTTGTTAGGTTGATTCCCAAGTATTTTATTTTTTTTGAAGATATTGTGAATGGAGTGGTTGTCCTCATTTCCATTTCAGAGGCTTTGTCGCTGATATACAGGAATGCCTTTGATTTATGCGTGTTGATTTTATATCCTGCCACTTTGCTGAATTCATTTATTAGCTCTAATAGTTGCTTTGTAGACCCTTTTGGGTCTGCTAGGTATAGAATCATGTCATCTGCAAATAGTGATAATTTAAGTTCTTCTTTCCCTATTTTTATGCCTTTAATTTCTTTCGTCTGTCTAATTGCTCTGGCCAGTGTTTCGAGAACTATGTTGAACAGAAGTGGAGAGAGAGGGCATCCCTGTCTTGTTCCAGATTTTAGAGGGAATGCCTTCAATTTTTCTCCATTCAGAATGATGCTAGCCAGAGGCTTAGCATAAATTGCTTTTACAATATTGAGGTATGTTCCTGTTATCCCTAGTTTTTCTAGAGTTTTGAACATAAAGGGATTCTGTACTTTGTAGAATGCTTTTTCCGCATCTATCGAGATGATCATATGGTTCTTATTTTTAAGTCTATTGATGTGGTGAATAACATTTATTGATTTCTGTATATTGAACCAGCCTTGCATCCCAGGGATGAATCCTACTTGATCATGGTGCACAATTTTTTTGATAAGTTTTTGTATCCGAGTGGCCAGAATTTTATTGAGGATTTTTGCATCTAGGTTCATTAGAGATATTGGTCTGTAGTTTTCTTTCTTTGAAGTGTCTTTGTCTGGTTTAGGTATCAGGGTGATGTTGGCCTCGTAGAATGAATTTGGAAGTTCTCCCTCTTTTTCTATTTCCCGAAGTAGCTTGAAAAGTATTGGTATTAGTTCCTCTTTAAAGGTTTTGTAAAACTCTGCTGTATACCCATCCGGCCCTGGGCTTTTCTTAGTTGGTAGTCTTTTGATGGTTTCTTCTATTTCCTCAATTGATATTGGTCTGTTTAGGTTGTCTATATCCTCCTGACTCAATCTGGGCAGATCATATAACTTAAGAAATTTATCTATGCCTTCACTATCTTCTAATTTATTGGAGTATAAGGATGCAAAATAATTTTTGATTATCTTCTGTATTTCTGAAGTGTCTGTTGTGATATTGCCTCTTTCATCCTGTATGTTAGTAATTTGAGTTCTCTCTCTTCCTCTCTTCGTTAGCATGGCTAAGGGTCTGTCGATTTTGTTTATTTTTTCAAAGAACCAACTTTTAGTTTTGTCAATTTTTTCAATTGTTTCTTTTGTTTCGATTTCATTAATTTCAGCTCTGATTTTAATTATTTCTTGCCTTCTACTTCTTTTGCTGTTGTTTTGCTCTTCTTTTTCTAGGATTTTGAGATGAAGTATGAGATCATTTATTTGTTGGTTTTTTCTTTTTTTAAGGAATGAACTCCAAGCAATGAATTTTCCTCTTAGAACTGCTTTCAATGTGTCCCATAAATTCCGATATGTTGTGTCTGTGTTTTCATTAATCTCTAAGAATTTTTTAATTTCTTCCTTGATGTCTTCTATAACCCATTGATCGTTCAGTAACCTATTGTTCATTCTCCAAGTGATGTATTCTTTTCCCTTCCTTCTTTTATCATTGATTTTCAGTTCCATTCCATTATGATCAGATAGGATGCATGGTATTATCTCTACTCCTTTATATTGTCTAAGAGTTGCCCTGTGACATAATATATGATCTATTTTTGAGAAGGATCCATGTGCTGCTGAGAAAAAAAGTGTAACTGCTTGATGTTGGGTGGTATATTCTATATATGTCAATTAAGTCTAGGTTATTAATTGTGTTATTGAGTTCTATAGTTTCCTTATTCAACTTTTGTTTGGAAGATCTGTCCACTGGCGAGAGAGGTGTGTTGAAGTCTCCCATGATTATTGTATGGTGGTCTATTAGACTCTTGAACTTGAGAAGAGTTTGTTTGATGAACACAGCTGCACCATTGTTTGGGGCATATATATTTATGATTGTTATGTCTTGTTGGTGTATGGTTCCCTTGAGCAGTATGTAGTGTCCCTCTTTATCCCTTTTGATTAACTTTGGCTTGAAATCTATTTTATTTGATATGAGTATGGATACTCCTGCTTGTTTCTGAAGTCCATATGAGTGATATGATTTTTCCCAACCTTTCACCTTCAGCCTATGTATGTCTTTTCCTATCAAATGCGTCTCCTGTAGGCAGCATAATGTTGGGTCTTGTTTTGTGATCCATTCTACTAGCCTGTGTCTCTTAATTGGTGAGTTTAAGCCATTAACATTTAGGGTTATTATTGAGATATGGGTTGTTCTTCCAGCCATATTTGTTTATTTATGTTACTAAACATGGTTTGTTTTCCTCTTTGATTATTTTCCCCCCTTTAGTGTCCTACCTCCCACTGTTGGTTTTCATTGTTATTTTCCATTTCCTCTTCCTGTAATGTATTGCCAAGGATGTTTTGAAGTGATGGTTTTCTAGCTGCAAATTCTTTTAACTTTTGTTTATCGTGGAAGGTTTTAATTTCATCTTCCATCCTGAAGCTTAATTTCGCTGGAAACACAATTCTTGGTTGGAACCCATTTTCTTTCAGTGTTTGAAATATGTTATTCCAGGATCTTCTAGCTTTCAGAGTCTGTGTTGAAAGATCAGCTGTTATCCTGATTGGCTTACCCCTAAATGTGATCTGCTTCCTTTCTCTTGTAGCTTTTAAAATTCTCTCCTTATTCTGTATGTTGGGCATCTTCATTATAATGTGTCTAGGTGTGGGTCTCTTATGATTTTGCACATTCGGCGTCCTGTAGGCTTCTAGGATTTGGGGTTCTGTCTCATTCTTCAAGTCTGGGAAGTTTTCTCGTATTATTTCATTGAATAGATTGCTCATTCCTTTGGTTTGAAACTCTGTCCCTTCGTGTATCCCAATGACTCTTAAATTTGGTCTCTTGATGTTATCCCATATTTCTTGGATGTTCTGCTCATGGTTTCTTAACAGTCTTGCTGAGCTGTCTATGTTCTTTTCAAGTTGAAATACTTTATCTTCATTGTCTGATGTTCTGTCTTCTAAGTGTTCTACTCTGCTGGTAGTATTCTCCATTGAATTTTTAAGTTGGCTTATTGCTTCCTGCATTTCTAGGATTTCTGTTTGTTTGTTTTTTATAACCTCTATTTCCCTGTATAGTTGATCTTTTGCTTCTTGGATTTGTTTATGTAATTCATTGTTGAAGTGATCTTTCATTGTCTGATTTTGCTGTCTGATGTCTTCCTTGAGACTCCAGATCATCTGAAGCATGTATATCCTGAATTCTTTATCTGACATTCCATCTGCTGCAGCTATTACCTCTTCTAACGTGAGTTGACCTGCAATGCTTGTGGTCCTTTCTTTCCTTGTCTCTTCATACTGTTCGCGTTCCTTTCTACTTGGTGAAACTGTTGTGCCATTGAATTTTCCCCCTATATATTTATATTGGTCTTGTATAGTTGCAAAGTCTCCCTCGCAGGCGCGGGCGGCGGCTCTGTCCCTCTGCGGGCCGCTAGGCTTGTTCTGTCGGTGGACACAGTTCTGTCTACTTTGCAGGTGCAGGCAGCGGCACTGCCCCTCTGCAGGCCTCTGGGGCTGTACTGCCAATGGGTCGCAGGTGCGCCTACCTTGCAGGCGCGGGGGGGGGGCGGCTCTACCCTTCCTCAGGCCACTGGGCCTGTTCTGTCTCTTGGTTGCAGGTCTGGCCTGTTCTGATGGTGGTCACAGTTCCGTCTACCTTGCAGGCGCTGGGGGGAGGGGGCGGCTCAGCCTCTCAGCAGGCCGCTGCTCCTCTTCTGCCGGTGGGTCGCAGGCCCGCCTACCTTGCAGGAGTGATTGGAAGCTCTGTCCCGCCGCGGGCCACTGGGCCTTTTCTATCGGTGGTCACCATTCCACCTACCTGGGAGGCGCGGGGGGTGGGGGGCGGCTCTGCCCCTCAGCAGGCCGCTGGGCCTGCTCTGTGCGTGGTCACAGTTCCCTCTACTTTGCCGGCGCAGGGGGAGGGGGCGGCTCAGCCTCTCAGCAGGCCGCTGCTCCTCTTCTGCCGGTGGGTCGCAGGCCCGCCTACCTTGCAGGAGTGATTGGAAGCTCTGTCCCACCGCGGGCCACTGGGCCTTTTCTGTCGGTGGTCACCTGGGAGGCGCAGGGGGTGGGGGGTGGCTCTGCCCCTCAGCAGGCCGCTGGGCCTGCTCTGTGCATGGTCACAGTTCCCTCTACCTTGCCGGTGCAGGGGGAGGGGGCGGCTCTGCCTCTCAGCAGGTCGCTGCTCCTCTTCTGCCGGTGGGTCGCAGGCCCGCCTACCTTGCAGGAGTGATTGGAAGCTCTGTCCCGCCGCGGGCCCCTGGGCCTTTTCTGTCCGTGGTCACAGTTCCACCTACCTGGCAGCCGCGGGGGGTGGGGGGTGGCTCTGCCCCTCAGCAGGCCGCTGGGCCTGCTCTGTGTGTGGTCACAGTTCCCTCTACTTTGCCGGCGCAGGGGGAGGGGGCGGCTCAGCCTCTCAGCAGGTCGCTGCTCCTCTTCTGCCGGTGGGTCGCAGGCCCGCCTACCTTGCAGGAGTGATTGGAAGCTCTGTTCCGCCGCGGGCCACTGGGCCTTTTCTTTCGGTGGTCACCGTTCCACCTACCTGGGAGGCGCGGGGGGTGGGGGGCGGCTCTGCCCCTCAGCAGGCCGCTGGGCCTGCTCTGTGCGTGGTCACAGGTCCCTCTACTTTGCCGGCGCAGGGGGAGGGGGCGGCTCAGCCTCTCAGCAGGCCGCTGCTCCTCTTCTGCCGGTGGGTCGCAGGCCCACCTACCTTGCAGGAGTGATTGGAAGCTCTGTCCCACCGCGGGCCACTGGGCCTTTTCTGTCGGTGGTCACCTGGCAGGCGCGGGGGGTAGGGGGTGGCTCTGCCCCTCAGCAGCCGCTGGGCCTGCTCTGTGCGTGGTCACAGTTCCCTCTACTTTGCCGGCGCAGGGGGAGGGGGCGGCTCAGCCTCTCAGCAGGCCGCTGCTCCTCTTCTGCCGGTGGGTCGCAGGCCCACCTACCTTGCAGGAGTGATTGGAAGCTCTGTCCCACCGCGGGCCACTGGGCCTTTTCTGTCGGTGGTCACCTGGCAGGCGCGGGGGGTAGGGGGTGGCTCTGCCCCTCAGCAGGCCGCTGGGCCTGCTCTGTGCGTGGTCACAGTTCCCTCTACCTTGCCGGTGCAGGGGGAGGGGGCGGCTCTGCCTCTCAGCGGGTCGCTGCTCCTCTTCTGTCTGTGGGTCGCAGGCCCGCCTACCTTGCAGGAGTGATTGGAAGCTCTGTACCGCCGCGGGCCCCTGGGCCTTTTCTGTCCGTGGTCACAGTTCCACCTACCTGGCAGGCGCGGGGGGTGGGGGGTGGCTCTGCCCCTCAGCAGGCCGCTGGGCCTGCTCTGTGTGTGGTCACAGTTCCCTCTACTTTGCCGGCGCAGGGGGAGGGGGCGGCTCAGCCTCTCAGCAGGACGCTGCTCCTCTTCTGCCGGTGGGTCGCAGGCCCGCCTACCTTGCAGGAGTGATTGGAAGCTCTGTCCCACCGCGGGCCACTGGGCCTTTTCTGTCGGTGGTCACCTGGGAGGCGCGGGGGGTGGGGGGTGGCTCTGCCCCTCAGCAGGCCGCTGGGCCTGCTCTGTGCGTGGTCACAGTTCCCTCTACCTTGCCGGTGCAGGGGGAGGGGGCGGCTCTGCCTCTCAGCAGGTCGCTGCTCCTCTTCTGCCGGTGGGTCGCAGGCCCGCCTACCTTGCAGGAGTGATTGGAAGCTCTGTCCCGCCGCGGGCCACTGGGCCTTTTCTATCCGTGGTCACCGTTCCACCTACCTGGGAGGCGCGGGGGGTGGGGGGCGGCTCTGCCCCTCAGCAGGCCGCTGGGCCTGCTCTGTGCGTGGTCACAGTTCCCTCTACTTTGCCGGCACAGGGGGAGGGGGCGGCTCAGCCTCTCAGCAGGCCGCCGCTCCTCTTCTGCCGGTGGGTCACAGGCCCGCCTACCTTGCAGGAGTGATTGGAAGCTCTGTCCCACCGCGGGCCACTGGGCCTTTTCTGTCGGTGGTCACCTGGCAGGCGCGGGGCGTAGGGGGTGGCTCTGCCCCTCAGCAGGCCGCTGGGCCTGCTCTGTGCGTGGTCACAGTTCCCTCTACCTTGCCGGTGCAGGGGGAGGGGGCGGCTCTGCCTCTCAGCAGGTCGCTGCTCCTCTTCTGCCGGTGGGTCGCAGGCCCGCCTACCTTGCAGGAGTGATTGGAAGCTCTGTCCCACCGCGGGCCACTGGGCCTTTTCTGTCGGTGGTCACCTGGCAGGCGCGGGGGGGTGGGGGTGGCTCTGCCCCTCAGCAGGCCGCTGGGCCTGCTCTGTGCGTGGTCACAGTTCCCTCTACCTTGCCGGTGCAGGGGGAGGGGGCGGCTCTGCCTCTCAGCAGGTCGCTGCTCCTCTTCTGCCGGTGGGTCGCAGGCCCGCCTACCTTGCAGGAGTGATTGGAAGCTCTGTCCCGCCGCGGGCCCCTGGGCCTTTTCTGTCCGTGGTCACAGTTCCACCTACCTGGCAGGCGCGGGGGGTGGGGGGTGGCTCTGCCCCTCAGCAGTCCCCTGGGCCTGCTCTGTGCGTGGTCACAGTTCCCTCTACTTTGCCGGCGCAGGTGGAGGGGGCGGCTCCCTATAGTTTTCATTAAGAGGGTTCTAATCCACTATATAGCTTAGTATAGAATCAGTATATTACCTTATAAAAATAAACACCCATTATTACATTTATGCTTCATTTTCAGTACAAAGATAATTTAGAATTCATCTACACTTTCAGTATTACCCATTGTCGTAAAGTTAAACTATATGAGCAGTGTGTGTATATGTATGTATTTAATAACCATCTGTGGATTAAAAAGACCTAGTATCTCAATGTAGGCTCTTCATTCTGTGTAAATCATGACAAGCCAATCCTCCTAGTTCTTGATTTTTCTGATAGAAAAAAAAATGAAGAGGAAAAACTGCTGAATTATTATCCACCTAAAAGAAAATTACTCAAATTTTATGTCTCCATAACTAACTTTACCTCTGAGATTCAAACCCATGTATTCAAAGGCTTTCTTTCCTTTATTCCATATATGCAGTCTATAATCGAACCCACTTAAATATTTTACAGTCTACCTGCTTCTTGTGAACTTCCATTTTCTCTTGTACTAAAAAGCAAAACCTTATTAATTGGTCTAATTTATATCTATTTTGTTCTTCCTCCAACCTGCTATCCATAGTCAGAATGAAATACTTGAAGGAAAAATCTAAGGACATCTTTCCTTTTCTTAAAAATCTTTAGTACTTTCCTTTGACTCTTAGGGTAAATACAAAATTCTTAATGTGCTCATCAAGACTTCTGATGACCCCATTCATAAGTACCTCTGCATTATCATTTGAATAATATTTTCTCGACACAGGTAATTTCAGGCTGCCATTCGCCTGCAGCTTGCAGACAGATTACTCAGGCTCAGTGCCTGAGTGCTTCTTGGAGCCTGCTCTTATCAGAGCATACACCGAGCACGGAGCGGCCGAGTTCCGGTTCCGGGAGCTGCCCTGGCCCAGGGCTAAGGAGCCCGCGGAAACTGCTTCTCGGTCCGGGTCCTGCTGAGGACCAGTCAGGAATCACCCGTTGCTTTGGTTACCCGGCAAAGGGAACGAAATGCTGCCATTCGCATAGGATACCAACATGGTAGATATCTGATGTCATCAGAAAGCGGCGGAGGAGAGAACTTCATCAATACCAGCGGCGACAGAAACAGTTGGTCTCCTGGTAGGGAGGGTGAGGCACAGACACCCGAGTCTCTCTCGATTTGTCGTTGAGCCAGAGGGGAGGAGCCAGGCTGCCGCCCGCGCCCGGAGCAGGCCCAGCGGCTCGCCGGCGTGGTGGTCGCGGTACCCCAATTGGAGAGGGGGCGGAGCGGAGCCACCACCCGCGCCCGCAAGGTGGGCAGACCCGCGACCCAGTGGTACACGGGCGTGGTAGGAGGGGCAGGGCAGAGCCGCCGCCTGTGCCTGCAAGGTAAGCAGACCTGCGACAGACTGGCGGGTCAGGCCCAGCGGCCTGCAGCGTGGTACACACGTCACCCCAATTGGAGTAGGGGCAGAGCAGAGCCTTCGCCCACGCCCGGATCAGGCCCCGCCGGTGTGGTGGTCACGTGACCCCAATTGGAGTGGGGGCGGAGCAGAACTGCCACCCGTGCCCGCAGGGTGAGCAGACCTGCGACCAACCTGCAGATCAGGCCCAGCGGTCTGCAGGCGTGGTAGGAGGGGCAGGGCAGAGCCGCCGCCCGCACCTGCAAGGTAGGCAGACCTGCGACAGACCAGCGGATCAGGCCCAGGAGCCTGCCAGCGTGGTACACATGTCACCCCAATTGGAGTAGGGGCAGAGCAGAGTCGCCGCCCGTGCCAGGAACAGGCCCAGCAACCTGCCGGCGTGGTAGTCACGACACACCAATTGGAGTAGGGGCAGAGCAGAGCCGCCACCCTTGCCCGAAAGGTGGGCAGACCTGCGACTGACCAGCGGGACAGGCCCAGTGGCCTGCCAGTGCGACAGACACGTCACCCCATTTGGAGTAGGGGCAGAGCAAAGCCGCCGCCCGTGCCCGCAAGGTATGCAGACCTGCGACCGACCGGTGGAACAGACCCAGCGGCCGGCATGGGTGGTAGGCACGTCACCCCAATTGGAGTAGGAACAGAACAGAGCCTTCGCCCGCGCCCGGAACAGGCTCAGCGGTCCGCGGGTGTGGTAGACAAGTCACACCAATTGGAGGGGGGGCAGAGCAGAGCTGCCGTCCACGCCTGCAGGGTAGGCAGACCTGCAACTGACCGGTGGATCAGGCCCGGTGGCCTGCCGGCGTGGTACACTCGTCACCCCAATTGGAGTAGGGGCAGAACAGAGCCGCCGCCCGCGCCCAGAACAGGCGCAGTGACCTGCCCGCGTGGTAGTCATGACACTCCAATTGGAGTAAGGATAGAGCAGAGCCGCCGCCCGCGTATGCAAGGTAGGCAGACCGCCGCCCGACCCTGCAAGGGAGACTTTTCAACTATACAAGAGCAATATAAATATATAGGGGGAAAAAACATTTCAAAAACACAACAGTTTCACCAAGCAGAAAGAAACACAAGCAGTATGAAAAGACAAGGAAAGAAAGGACCACAAGCAATGCAGGTCAACTCAACTTTAGAAGAGGTAACAGCTGCAGCAGATGGAATGTCAGATAAAGAATTCAGGATATACATGCTTCAGATGATCTGGAGTATCAAGGAAGACATTAGACAGCAAAATCAGACAATGAAAGATCACTTCGACAATGAATTACACAAACAAATCCAGGAAGCAAAGGATCAAATATACAGGGAGATAGAGGTTATAAAAAACAAACAAACAGAAATCTTAGAAATGCAGGAAGCAATAAACCAACTTAAAAACTCAATGGAGAATACTACCAGCAGAGTAGAACACTTAGAAGATAGAACATCAGACAATGAAGACAAAGTATTTCAACTGGAAAAGAACATAGACAGCTCAGCAAGACTGTTAAGAAACCATGAGCAGAACATCCAAGAAATATGGGATAACATTAAGAGACCAAACTTAAGAGTCATTGGGATACAGGAAGGGACAGAGCTCCAAACCAAAGGAATGAGCAGTCTATTCAATGAAATAATACGAGAAAACTTCCCAGACATGAAGAATGAGACAGAATCCCAAATCCTAGAAGCCTACAGGACGCCGAATGTGCAAAATCATAAGAGATCCACACCTAGACACATTATAATGAAGATGCCCAACATACAGAATAAGGAGAGAATTTTAAAAGCTACAAGAGAAAGGAAGCAGATTACATTTAGGGGTAAGCCAATCAGGATAACAGCTGATCTTTCAACACAGACTCTGAAAGCTAGAAGATCCTGGAATAACATATTTCAAACACTGAAAGAAAATGGGTTCCAAACAAGAATTGTGTATCCAGCGAAATTAAGCTTCACGATGGAAGATGAAATTAAAACCTTCCACGATAAACAAAAGTTAAAAGAATTTGCAGCTAGAAAACCATCTCTTCAAAACATCCTCGGCAAAACATTACAGGAAGAGGAAATGGAAAATAACAATGAAAACCAACAGTGGGAGGTAGGACACTAAAGGGGGTGAAAATAATCAAAGAGGAAAACAAACCATGTTTAGTAACAGAAATAAACAAATATGGCTGGAAGAACAACCCATATCTCAATAATAACCCTAAATGTTAATGGCTTAAACTCACCAATCAAGAGACACAGGCTAGTAGAATGGATCACAAAACAAGACCCAACAATATGCTGCCTACAGGAGACGCATTTGATAGGAAAAGACATACATAGGCTGAAGGTGAAAGGTTGGGAAAAATCATATCACTCATATGGACTTCGGAAACAAGCAGGAGTGTCCATACTCATATCAAAGACAAAGTTAATCAAAAGGGATAAAGAGGGACACTACATACTGCTTAAGGGAACCATACACCAACAAGACATAACAATCATAAATATATATGCCCCAAACAATGGTGCAGCTATGTTCATCAAAAAAACTCTTCTCAAGTTCAAGAGTCTAATAGACCACCATACAATAATCATGGGAGACTTCAACACACCTCTCTCGCCAGTGGACAGATCTTCCAAACAAAAGTTGAATAAGGAAACTATAGAACTCAATAACACAATTAATAACCTAGACTTAATTGACATATATAGAATATACCACCCAACATCAAGCAGTTACACTTTTTTCTCAGCAGCACATGGATCCTTCTCAAAAATAGATCATATATTATGTCACAGGGCAACTCTTAGACAATATAAAGGAGTAGAGATAATACCATGCATCCTATCTGATCATAATGGAATGGAACTGAAAATCAATGATAAAAGAAGGAAGGGAAAAGAATACATCACTTGGAGAATGAACAATGGGTTACTGAACGATCAATGGGTTATAGAAGACATCAAGGAAGAAATTAAAAAATTCTTAGAGATTAATGAAAACACAGACACAACATATCGGAATTTATGGGACACATTGAAAGCAGTTCTAAGAGGAAAATTCATTGCTTGGAGTTCATTCCTTAAAAAAAGAAAAAACCAACAAATAAATGATCTCATACTTCATCTCAAAATCCTAGAAAAAGAAGAGCAAAACAACAGCAAAAGAAGTAGAAGGCAAGAAATAATTAAAATCAGAGCTGAAATTAATGAAATCGAAACAAAAGAAACAATTGAAAAAATTGACAAAACTAAAAGTTGGTTCTTTGAAAAAATAAACAAAATCGACAGACCCTTAGCCATGCTAACGAAGAGAAGAAGAGAGAGAACTCAAATTACTAACATAGGGGATGAAAGAGGCAATATCACAACAGACACTTCAGAAATACAGAAGATAATCAAAAATTATTTTGAATCCTTATACTCCAATAAATTAGAAGATAGTGAAGGCATAGATAAATTTCTTAAGTCATATGATCTGCCCAGATTGAGTCAGGAGGATATAGACAACCTAAACAGACCAATATCAATTGAGGAAATAGAAGAAACCATCAAAAGACTACCAACTAAGAAAAGCCCAGGACCGGATGGGTATACAGCAGAGTTTTACAAAACCTTTAAAGAGGAACTAATACCAATACTTTTCAAGCTACTTCGGGAAATAGAAAAAGAGGGAGAACTTCCAAATTCATTCTACGAGGCCAACATCACTCTGATACCTAAACCAGACAAAGACACTTCAAAGAAAGAAAACTACAGACCAATATCTCTAATGAACCTAGATGCAAAAATCCTCAATAAAATTCTGGCGAATCGGATACAAAAACATATCAAAAAAATTGTGCACCATGATCAAGTAGTATTCATCCCTGGGATGCAAGTCTGGTTCAATATACAGAAATCAATAAATGTTATTCACCACATCAATAGACTTAAAAATAAGAAACATATGATCATCTCGATAGATGGGGAAAAAGCATTCGACAAAGTACAGAATCCCTTTATGTTCAAAACTCTAGAAAAACTAGGGATAACAGGAGCATACCTCAATACTGTAAAGGCAATTTATGCTAAGCCTTTGGCTAGCATCATTCTGAATGGAGAAAAATTGAAGGCATTCCCTCTAAAATCTGGAACAAGACAGGGATGCCCTCTCTCTCCACTTCTGTTCAACATACTTCTCGAAACACTGGCCAGAGCAATTAGACAGACGAAAGAAATTAAAGGCATAAAAATAGGGAAAGAACAACTTAAATTATCACTATTTGCTGATGACATGATTCTATACCTAGAGACCCAAAAGGGTCTACAAAGAAACTATTAGAGCTAATAAATGAATTCAGCAAAGTGGCAGGATATAAAATCAACACGCATAAATCAAAGGCATTCCTGTATATCAGCGACAAATCCTCTGAAATGGAAATGAGGACAACCACTCCATTCACAATATCTTCAAAAAAAATAAAATACTTGGGAATCAACCTAACAAAAGAGGTGAAAGACTTATACAATGAAAACTACAGAACCCTAAAGAGAGAAATAGAAGAAGATCTTAGAAGATGGAAAAATATACCCTGTTCATGGATAGGCAGAACTAACATCATCAAAATCGCGATATTACCAAAAGTTCTCTATAGGTTTAATGCAATGCCAATCAAAATCCCAACAGCATTTCTTGTAGAAATAGAGAAAGCAATCATGAAATTCATATGGAAAAATAAATGACCCAGAATAGCAAAAACAATGCTAAGCAGGAAGTGTGAATCAGGCGGTATAGCGATACCAGACTTCAAACTATACTACAGAGCAATAGTAACAAAAAGAGCATGGTACTTGTACCAAAACAGGCGGGTGGAACAATGGTACAGAATAGAGGACACAGAAACCAATCCACAAAACTACAACTATCTTATATTTGATAAAGGGGCTAAAAGCATGCAATGGAGGAAGGATAGCATCTTCAACAAATGGTGC
This sequence comes from Marmota monax, assembly GCF_021218885.2. Lineage (NCBI taxonomy): Eukaryota > Metazoa > Chordata > Mammalia > Rodentia > Sciuridae > Marmota > Marmota monax. The sequence continues at coordinate 11,328,379 of NW_026694552.1, read as the reverse complement.
TGGGAAAACTGGAAATCCATATGCAACAAAATGAAACTGAATCCCTTTCTCTCACCATGCACAAAAGTTAATTCAAAATGGATCAAGGAGCTTGATATCAAATCAGAGACACGACGTCTGATAGAAGAAAAAGTTGGCTACGATCTACATACGGTGGGGTCGGGCTCCAAATTCCTCAATAGGACACCCATAGCACAAAAGTTAATAACTAGAATCAACAAATGGGACTTACTCAAACTAAAAAGTTTTTTCTCAGCAAAAGAGACAATAAGAGAGGTAAATAGGGAGCCTACACCCTGGGAACAAATCTTTGCTCCTCACACTTCAGATAGAGCCCTAATATCCAGAGTATACAAAGAACTCAAAAAATTAGACAATAAGAAAACAAACAACCCAATCAACAAATGGGCCAAGGACCTGAACAGACACTTCTCAGAGGAGGACATACAATCAATCAACAAGTACATGAAAAAATGCTCACCATCTCTAGCTGTCAGAGAAATGCAAATCAAAACCACCCTAAGATACCATCTCACTCCAGTAAGATTGGCAGCCATTATGAAGTCAAACAACAACAAGTGCTGGCGAGGATGTGGGGAAAAGGGTACACTAGTACATTGCTGGTGAGACTGCAAATTGGTGCAGCCAATTTGGAAAGCAGTATGGAGATTTCTTGGAAAGCTGGGAATGGAGCCACCATTTGACCCAGCTATTCCCCTTCTTGGTCTATTCCCTAAAGACCTAAAAAGAGCATGCTACAGGGACACTGCTACATCCATGTTCATAGCAGCACAATTCACAATAGCAAGACTGTTGAACCAACCTAGATGCCCTTCAATAGACGAATGGATAAAAAAAATGTGGCATGTATACACAGTGGAGTATTACTCTGCATTAAAAAATGACAAAATCATAGAATTTACAGGGAAATGGATGGCATTAGAGCAGATTATGCTAAGTGAAGCTAGCCAATCACTAAAATACAAATGCCAAATGTCTTCTTTGATATAAGGAGAGTAACTAAGAACAGAGTAGGGATGAAGAGCAGGAGAAGAAGATTAACATTAAACAGGGATGAGAGGTGGGAGGGAAAGGGAGAGAGAAGGGGAAATTGCATGGAAATGGAAGGAGACCCTCAGGGTTATACAAAAGTACATACAAGAGGAAGTGAGGGGAAAGGGAAAAATAATACAAGGGGGAGAAATGAATGACATTAGAGGGCGTAGAGAGAGAAGAGGGGAGGGGAGGGGAGGGGAGGGGAGTGGGTATAGTAGAGGATAGGAAAGGCAGCAGAACACAACAGACACTAGTATGGCAATATGTAAATCAATGGATGTGTAACTGATGTAATTCTGCAATCTGTATATGGGGTAAAAATGGGAGTTCATAAGCCACTTGAATCAAAGTGTGAAATATGATATATCAAGAAATTTGTAATGTTTTGAACAACCAACAATAAAAAATTAAAAAATAATAATAATATTTTCTCTTATTCTCTTTTCTAACCATGCTGACCTTCTTTGAGACCCTCATATTCACCATGTTACACGCCCCCCCAAATACAGGTGGTAACACTGTTGGTTTCCCAAACCTTTTATCTAGTTAACTTCTTATCACTCATCATATCTCAGGTTAAATGTTGCTTTTGAACATGCAGACTAAACATACAGTCAAAAGACTGTAAAGAACTGTATACTTCTTAGCATTCATCTCAGTACTACACTTACATTAATTTATGTGACTCTTGGGTTAATGACCATTTACCTCAGTTTACCAGACTATTACTCCATGAGGGCAGGGGCCATACTTGTTATTGTTCTACATTGTATGCTCAGGATGGTAAATGGAACATTTTAAGTGCTTGACAATATTTTGTTGAGCAAATTCATAAAGTGTCTTAAATTGATGTTTTAGAATTTGCCCTAAAGGAAGTTTCATTATTCTTCCATGACATGCTTTCAAGTGTAAAAACTTTCAAAAAGTGATTGGTGGCTCTTGTTTGAGTAGCAAACTCAGAGATATAAGTATAGGGAGCTTTAGGACTTTGAAACAAAGTAGATGTGATGGTTAAATTTATAGGTGAAATTTATATGTGCCCAGATAGTTGATCAATAATTATTCTGGATGTTCCTGTGAAATTAGAATTTAAATCAGTGAATTTTGAGTAAAACAGATTACCTTCCATAATGGGGCAGTTCTGATCTAATGAGTTAAGGGTTTTAATAAAACACAGACTGAATTTCCCAAGAAAGAATGAATTCTTCCAGCACTGCCTTTGGAGTAATTGCAACACTTTTTAGAAGCCCAGCCTGCCTGCCTATCCTACAGACTTTGGATGTGTACTACTTCCTTGTCATGTAAGGAAATTCCTTAAAGTTAAGCTCTTTTTGTGTGTGTGTGCCTAGATATATATGTTTGCAGCAAAAGAATGTGTATGTGTATAGCTTGATATAGATATGAATACAGATATAAATATCCTGTTGGTTCTATTTCTTGAAAAATCTTGCCCTAATACAGAATCCACAACAGTTAAGATCTTCTTTTTTATTTTTGGAAGAGAAGAGTGTATATGTACTAGAACCATTTTTCTCAGAATTACATGAGGTCGACATTTGTTTTTGGCTTTATTTTTGTTAACAGACATCAATTGCTTATATAATGAAATATACACAAACTAATAATGATGAGATTTAATATCCAAATTGAATATTATTATTAGATTATTATAACTAATAATGATGAGATTTAATATCCAAATTGAATATTATTATATTATTATAATAATAATTTATAAATATGCTGTATATTTCCTACTTAGCAAAAATAACCATATTTCTAATTCTTCTCTTAAACTTATATGTTAGTCAGCTTTTCATCATGGTAACAAATATATCTGACAAGAACAACTTAGAGGAGGAAAAGCATATTTTGGACTCATAGTTTCAGAGGTTCAATCCAGGGTTGGCCTACTCTATTGTTTCAGGCTTCTGGTGAAGCTGAACATCATGGAAGAAGGGTGTGGTGGAGGAACATTGCTCAGCTCATGGTACCCAGGAAGCAGAAAGAGAGGGGGGCATCAGGGGAATAAGATATAATCCTCAAAGTTATGCCCCCCCCCAGTGACCTACTTCCTCCAGTCATACCCCACCTGCCTACAGTATTCCATGTAAATTATTCCAGTATTATTATTATTCCAGTATTCCATGTAAATTATTAATGCATCAAATGAATTAATCTACTGATTAGGTTATGACCCTAATAATCTAATAATTTTACCTCTGAGCATTTCTGCGTTAATAGAAGAGTTTTAGGGGAATACCTTATATCCAAACTATAACTACTTGGGAGCAATACCCTCATATTTCTCCTGAGTCAGATGCCAGTTTCATTCTCAATCCCAAAATGGGAACTCTGATAAACAAAGTACAGCAAGAAGAAGCATAGTTAGTCTTCATCCATATGAAATACTTCATCCATTTTTAATACCATTTGTAGCCACATGGTAGCTTTAACTACACCATTTCCTTCAATACTCCTGAACTTTAGGTTTCCTTATCTATCTCATCACTCAATGTCTGTAGTCAATTCAAATACCCACAGATTTTTCATCTCTGCTATTTCTTCTACTATGTAATACTCATGCAATACTTTAAAAAGTTGTGTTGGAGTAACAAATTAAAATTATTTACCTTTATCCATAGTAGATTTCATTTTCTAGTTTCAAGCCATCACTTCAAACTTCCTTAATCTTTAGAGATCCTGAATTTGAGCGATTCATTCACACTTTATTATCATGTCATATTTTCATTCAAATCATTGAAAAAAATAATAGAGTTATTTTAAAAGAAACTTCTTGAAAAATCAAAACCACAGTGAGATCTGATATAACTGTCAGAATGGCTATTGCCAAAAATAAAACAAAAGACAATGTTGATAAGAATGTGGAGAAATTAAAACACCCACATGCTGTTGGTGAAAATGCAGAATGATATAGTAGTTATAGAAAACAGTATGAAGTTTCCCTCCCAAATTAAAAATTTCCATATGATTCAGAAATAACACTTCTGGGTATTTATAACAAATAATTGAAATCAGGCCTTGAAGAGACATTTTCATTCTTATGTTCACCGCAGCATTGCACAATAATGGAATAAACCTAAATGTTCATCAATAGATGACTGGATAAAAAATACAGTATATATGTACAAAAGAATAGTATTCAGACTTTGAAAAGAAGGCAAATCTGAAATATATGACAACATGGATGAAGCTTGAGAACATTATGCTAAGTAAAATAAGTGGGTAAACAGAAAGACAAAGACTACATAACTCGACTTCTCTGAGGTATCTAAAGTAGTCAGATTCATAGAATAATGGAGTAGAATAGTGGTTGCCAATGTCTGAGGGAGAGGGCAGAGAGGGAAATGGGGAGTTACTAATTCAATTTCAGTTAAGAAAAGTGAACAAATTGTAAAGATCTACACTACAACATTGTACCTATAGTCAACAATACTGTATTTCTCACCTAAAATTTATTAAGAGGAAACAAAAACCTTATGTTAAGTCTTTTTTTAACTTTCATGTATACTTTATTCAGATATATCAATTAATTATATTTTTGCTTCATTTGATTTATCATGTCCTGTCTTTTTGTACACACACATGTTTTTATTTCTTAAAACTTTTTTAAAATATGTTTTTAGTTGTAGATGGACACAATGCCTTTATTTATTTATTTATGTATTATGTGGTGCTTAAGATCAAACCCAGTGCCTCACATGTGTGAGGCAGGTGCTCTACCACTGAGCCACAACCCTAGTCTTTCTTATAGGTTCTTTTTAGTTATGGAATTTTAAAAACAGAGGAAGCAAAATATTGAAAAGAGTTTTCAAATTTGCTTTAGAACATTTATATTAAATTTGCAAATTTAAAGCCAATTTTAATGTCATGTTGTCATTTATTTGAGTTTATATTGTACTTCATTTAGTTTTCATTAGGATTTCTGAAATGTTTCATTTTCTTAATAGTAAATACAAAATATTGATCCTTCTAAATCTCAATTTAAAAAAAGAAATTTTTCTCTCTCTCTAGGTTAATATCAACTCTTTATCTTTCTTTAGGACTACTCATTCAAACAGTTATAGACCCATTTACTTGTATTTTAGTTTAGTTTCAATATCTCCTTCCTATCCAAAAGGCTATCAAGGTAGTTAGGCCAAGACTTTGCAACATCATATTCTCTTATTTGTCCATGAGATTATCTGGATTGTATAGAACTAACATGATATCTTGCACTAGTCTCTTGTAATTCATTCCCGTACTATTAACACAACTAACAAAAGAAAGGGAAAATTTTAAACATTTGACAATAAAATAGCAACCATATTACAACATAAATTTTTCAAAAAGCTTTAACTTATTATTTAAATAAGTGATATTTGTATAATAAATGAATAATAAGATAATTCTTCATTTGAAATGCAAATCAACACAAATTTTGCTATTATTATTGCCATTTTCAATAAATGGGAAAACTGAAGTTTTGAATGGTTGGTTGATTTACCTAGAGTTACAAACCTAATTAGCAGGGTATACAGATGTAGAACACAGACCATCTGACCTAGAGGTTTTTTTTCCATTGTATACTAAACTGTCTTACTTAGATAAGATACTTTTGCAGATGAATAAGTAAAAAGATTAAGACTCTAAAAATTATAGATTCAGATGACATAAAATTACTCAAGATTAATCTACCTTTTATATAATTTTCATAAAACAAGGATCATATGTATCTATTAGTCCCAAAAGCTAGGCTGAGTATATAGCTCACTTGATAGAGTGCTTGCCTTGGTTGCACAAGACCCGAGTTAAATATTTAGCACTACCACCACCAACAACACAACAAAAAAATAAAACAAGATGGACCAAATGTTGTGTTCATAACATATTGGCTTATTCCTCAATGAAAACAAAACAGTTCATCTTTTATTTCTGTATAAAGTAACAATCTCATAAAATAATAAGAAATATTTATTTAAAACCTTTAGATATTCTAGGACAATGAACATTTTAATCATGTTTTGGCTAACCCACTAAAATTCCTTTCTAATTGCAAAAATCAAAGATTAGCAAATTTTGGTTTTGTGGTTTTTAAAATTTTTTTTAGTCATGAATGGACCTTTATTTATTTATTTTTTTAAATGTGGTGCTGAGAATCGAACCCAGTGCCTCGCGCATGCTAGGCAAGTGCTCCATCACTGAGCCACAACCCCAGCCCTTGGTTTTGTATTTTAAGGTCCAGTCCTCAACATGTATCCTCTGGATTTGGCTCTTTCATCCACTGATTAATTGAGTTAATTTTCATTTTTACATTTCTAATATCAATTTAAAATGGCCTAAGTATCATCTTTCTGATATTTAACTGTAGTTGCTGTTCTATACTAAATTGTATTTCATTTGCTGAGTTATAATTCTCAGGATACACTTTAGATATCTGAACTGTGGAATACCAAAAAAATCTGGATAGTTATAAAACTCTGGAGATTAAATTATTTAAAATGATTCTTCTATTTAATATACCATAGACATAACCTTGGTTAGGTCTAGAGACCAATACCGAATCATACTAGACCTTATATTTCACAATTAATTGGTAGAAAATGTGTATGGATTTCATGAATAAGCTTGTCAATTCTCTAATGGGTCAGAAATCAGAGATCTTGCCACTTTGGAATGTGCTTAGATTCTGCGAGAAGGAAACATAGTTAAATATGCTTAGTATGCTGAGATTAAACTAAAAGGTAAAGTGAAGATAGAAGAAATAACTTACCACCACCTTCATCACCACCAATACCAGCAGCAGCTTCACATACCTTATTTTTCTATACTGATGATCTGCTTCTCTAGTGTTCTCCCAGTTTAAGATTCTTACCTGTCTTAATTTAAATTTAGGGATGTGTCTCTATTACCTTACATCCTGCTTACTATTTCTTGATTCCTAACTTCTCCTCCCAATAAACTGGTACTTTGGTCCAATTCATGATCATACTTTTTTACAGTTTATTTTGATGTCCTTGATTCTGGACCACATAGTGTGATAATGATACACTATTACAGTAACTTGACAGAAGAACCTTACTCATCGTCATCTCTTGAGATTAACGGATAATTATTAAGTAAAAAGTACATTCACCCAAGCTTGGTCTGAGAGAGAGTTGGTTCTTGTTAGAGTTGCAAATTCTAAAATCATCTTTACAAATGGGAAATTGGGGACTGGGGTTGTAGCTCAGCAGTAGAGCACTTGCCTAGCATGGGCAAGGCACTGGGTTTGATCCTCAGTACCACATAAAAATAAATAAATAAAATAAAGATATTGTGTCCAACTACACCTAAAAAATAAATATTAAAAAGTGGGAAATTGCTACCTTTTTGTACTCCATTTTATCCCATTTACTTAAACACATGCTATTGCAACATAAGAAAACATTTTTTAGTTTACATATATTACTTAGCTAAATAGTTGATGAAGTCAAAAGCAAATGTTAGGCACAGATAAGAAAAGGGAACTAGAAATCCTTCATTGAATAACCTTAAGATGGTTAGATTCATCCATCTTTTGAATAGTTATGGACTGTAGCTAGAGCGAATTGATAACATTCTGAATTTTCTCCCAGCCTTATGATTGTATTACCCTATTTGTTTTGTCAATGGAAACAGTCTTGTGTATATAAATCAGATTGTCAGCAGGGTCCATTTTGGTGCAACATAAACAATATAATTCATATCTCATCACAAATTGAAGGTGTGCAAAAAGGCAAAATCAATGAAAACACATTCAAGCAGATCTTCTGCTTATAGCAAGGTAAACAACTATTATTACAAAGAGCAAAGTATTTGTACTCTAGAGATTCATGCAGCAAAACCTAGCCAGAGTAAACTTTGGATTTTCATGAAAATTCAGAAGAAACACTGTATCTGTCTTCTAAAGAGATAAGAAAAGTAATGTGATTTTTTTGAAATATAGAATTTCTGAGATAACTATCTTATAAAAGTGTCAGAGATAACTTCTTGTTTATTTTTACCTTAGTCATCTTGTTGGTTTTGTTTGTTTCTGTCTATTTTCAAAGATTAAAGTCCCTGCATGTGAAGCACAATTTTCTTTGCTTTTATGTCTGAAAAGTTCAAGGGCAAATGACAGTGTCATTTTCATTTCTCTCTTTATATTATATTGAGCACATGTCTTAATAGAAATGTTTGTTGAATAAATGTAAAAATAAAACCCTAATCAAATTATTAGTGAACTTCTACCATGTTCTATTTGTACTAGGTATCCTGAAGGATATTAAAACAGTTACACCACCACCAAGAGCTTATCCTATTTAGAAGAATACCTTTGTTGAAATGAGAAATTTTTACTTACCTTCATATGCCAGTGTAGTTTTCTTGCATTCAGTTAATCTTATTCTCTAAAATTGAACCACAATGACCTTTAAGTTATTTATTTCAAGCCCCTACTCTAATCCATTCATTTGCTACCTTCTGCCATCTTTCAGCTCATTCTAACAGATATTTCTTATCCTGTGGCTATAGAAGCTAATGAAGTTTTGCAGCCACTGAAAATTAGGAAATGTCATGGAATAAACACTATCCTAATGTCAGACTACGTTTCAAAAATGCATTCATAAAGATCGGAACCTGTTGTTTGATATTTCAAAGATAATTACTTTTTAAATTAGGAGGTCACAGTGGCATTGTTGCCTCTCCAAACAGGAGTTTATCTTGCTACCCTTAACTCTTCATGCGAAACTTAGTTTCATTGTTTGGTACTTGTTTATAGGATCTGTGTATCCTTGAGATTTAACACTGTTCTGTTTTTCCTTACTGTACCTGTACAAACCCTAACACTAACCTGCTGGCCATTTTCTTGCCCTTTAAAAAATCTCTCCCAATGATCCCCGACTCTGTTTTCTTCTAGTTACTCTTCTTCCTCCAAAAAGGACACAGGATAGGTACCTATGATGAATCATGTCAGGATTTCTTTTCACTGAACTGAACTCAAGGGATTGGTGTTTGCAGCTCTAAAAATGATCTATAAGTCTGCTATTCCCCCACCATCCCTTCAGTCTCTGCTTGAATTGAAAACTGTCGTATTTTTCAGGAAAACTGCAAAAGGAATGACAAAATGACGGTTAATATGGGATGTGAATGGCTGCTCTTTCAACTCTGATGTTTTGGAACTTCGTATCTTAAGCCTAAAAGCCAAAAAAAGCAAAGAGAACAATAATTACGCATAAAATGAGAAACATAAAAGCCAGAGTGAATTGTAGCTTCCAGCTCCCTATGACCTTAGTTATGCAACATACACTTGATGTAACTGGGTTTTGTGAACCAAAAATTGAGACAAATGCCTTGTCAAGGAGTAAGAATATTTGAAATTGTAACTGTCTCTGAAAATCCATTCCACAAGGAATATAGGACAAGTATTATTTTCGCCATTTGTCAGATGAGAAAATGGAAACCTAGAAAAGTTTACTGGAGGAAGCCTAGGAAAAAAACAGATCCTAGGTCATAGAGTCCACATGTCCTGTCCCCAGGCCAATGTTCTTTCAAATGTATGCTCAGTTTCTGCCTCCCATGAACAAGCCCTTTAAAATTAGATAGCTAATGAACTTCCAACTCACATCTCTCTTTTAAATGCTCATTAAAATTCCTAAATCAAAATGCATAATTATATTATAGAAATAATTAACATTATGTGGGAAAAGTCATTACTCTAAAAGTTTCAATCAGTGATAATTGAGCTTTAGATAAACTTCATGAGCAATGATATTACCAGTGAACAAAGATACATTAAAAGTTGACACGAAAGAAAAAAAATCATGTAAAAACTACTTGAATCAGAAAAGTTGTGAATGGCATTTAATACAGCAATTTTTTCAATACAGTAATTTATTATTTCCCCTGCTTTCATACAACTTTTGATAAAGTGAATTAATTGTGTAGCTTCTTTTAAAAACTTGACTTCCCTAGTTGTACCTGATAAAATCTTTTGCACCTTGGTAAATATCTCTACTTAACCTTTTTCTGACATTTGAAAAAACACACAGCTTGACTATGAGCAAAGCAACAGCAACTGATTATAATGGCATCTTTGGGAATCATCTTGGTATCTAAATGGGAGGATAGACTATTAAGTTTTAGAAAAAGAGGAAGTTTCTTTAATAGAACTGAACTACTGAGAGCTGACAGAGATTCAAATGGTCAAAACCCCTGCTAATGATTATCTTTTAATACTTGGTGCATGTGGATGCATTTTGCATGGTTTGTCTGCAATGTTCTAGCAGGACATCACATTCAGCCTTCTTTGGAACACTCAAAGATACCTACAAGACAGCTGTGTTTGTAGTATGGAGTGTCATCAATGGCAGCAGCACAAGAAAAAGTTAAGTGGAGGACACTTGTGAACTTGGCCTTAGCAACTTTCGCTTGTATATCAGAGTTCTAAAGAAGCCATTGTATTAGTAAAGAAGGAAAACAATGAAGTCATTTTTATGTACTCTAAAAAATTATAGTTATAGATGGACAGCATGCGTTTGTTTATTTATTTTTTATGTGGTGCTAAGGATGGAACCCAGTGCTTCACACATGCTAGGCATGCTCTGCCACTGAGCTACAGCCCCAGTCCTTTAGCTACTTTTGTATCATACTTAAGATTGCAAATGATAGATGAAGAAATGGTGTGAGAAGGAGTAGAAAGAATAAGTTGATTACTCTTTCAAGGAACTTATTGCTGAAATAAAGGAGAATAGGTGAGCAATATTCTAAGAGAGAAATAGAATTAATAGAAGATTGGGAGAGTTAGGATGGGAAATACTTAATATACATACACAGAGATTTTTTATATATATGGATTTATTGAATAGGCTCATATGATCACAAAGGTTGAAAAGTTTCATTGTGGTCATTAGTAGCATGGTTCAGTGCAAGAAACTGGAAGCTTCAGAACCAAGAAGGTCAATGATACAGCCCTCAGTTCAAGGCCAAAGTCCCCAGCCCCCCATGGAGTGGGGGCATTGGTGCAAATCAGAAAGTCCAAATTGAGAAGAATCTAGAGTCTGATGTCAAAGGGCAGCATCAGCAGCAGCAGAAAACATACCCACTCCAGAAATAAGAGCCAGAAAGAGAGAAAAAAGCTAGAGAGAATTTCTTCCTATTTCCCTTTTGTTCCATCCAGCCTAGTCAATTGAATGGTTCCCATCCACATTGAGTGGGGGGTTAGTCCCCTCTCAGTTTGTTGACCTACCTACCAATCTTTTATGGAAACACTCTCAATGACACAGTCAGAAGGAATGGTTTACCAATCACTTAGGTATCCCTCCATCTAATCAAGTTGACACCCAAAATTAACCATCAAAGAGATATCTGAGAAAAAGAATTTAAGAGCACAACAGAAAAAGAAATTGATAACATCTAAGACTTTACATTTATTGTATCCTCCCAAACCCCTTTCTTTCTCCTCACACTACTCTTAAGCCACTATCTGTCCCACCTCATAAAACACCAGCCTTAGGCTAGGTGTGGTGGCACATGTTTAGAATTCCAGCAACCAGAAAGCTGAGGCAAAATGATCAGAAGTTCAAGGCCAGCCTCCACAAATTAGCAAAGCCCTATCTAAAAAAAAAAGTAAACTAAAATGAAAATGACTGGGGATGTAGCTAAGTGGCAGAAAACTTGACTAGCATATATGAGGCCCTGGATTCTATCCCCACTATTGCAAAATCAAACCAAAGCAAAACAAAATACCTCATCCTTACAGTTTTCCAGTTGCTCAAGACAAAAATCTAGAAGACATGCAATTCATTATCAAGTCCTGTCCACTCCATCTCCAAAGTAAAATCCAAATCCAAATCTAACCACTCTATACAACTACTCACTCTCATCAAGGCTATCCATGTCTCAGACTGAAAAACTTCCTAATTAGCCTGCCTGTTTTTACTTTGGCACACCCTCATGATTCATTTTCCATATAGGGACTAAAATTATCTTTTAAAAATATCTCAACTTTGAGCTGGGGTTGTAGCTCAGTGGTAGAGTACTTGCTTTGCACGTGTGAGGAACTGGGTTCGATATTCAGCACTACATAAATACAAATAGAATAAAGGTATTGTGTCCATCTACAACTAAAAATATTTAAAAAATGTATCTCAACTTCAATGTTTTACTAAAACACAACAAATAAAATCCATATTACATGGTCTGCAAAGCCCTATCTGATAAGGTCTCCACTGACCTCTTCAACCTCACCTTATACCACTCTCCCATGCCTTCACTTGAATGAACTGGCATTCTTTTTTAAAAAATATTTTTAGTGGTGTCAAGCACTCCACTACTAAGCCAAAACCCTGGCCTTGTACTGGCCTTCTTTCTGTTTCTCTAATGTTGAATTCATTTCCACTCATGTCCTATGCATTTGTGATTGTTCTACCTCTTCAAATATTTATCTCCTCTGGTTTCAGTTCAAATGTTACCTTCTCAAATGGACCTTTCCAGATCAGCATATCTAAAATAGCCCAATTCCACATTGCTTTTGTATATCTTCTTATTTTATATTCTTCATTCTTACCAAAACATGAATTATATTGTATACTTATTTCTCTCCTTATATACTATCTTTTTTCTCCATGGAAGGTAATTTTCATGAGAAAGCGATCCTTGTCTATCTTGTTTGTCACAATGCCTGAGAGATACATATATCTGTTGAATGAATAAGTGAATAGATGAATAAATGAATAAAACATACTAATTGATCAAACCAAAAACATATCACCAATAGTATAGAAAGGAAAATTTCTTGTCACCTGAGGTAGAAGAAATGAAGTTAGGAGGGTCCACATAGATCTGGAGATAGGGGTTTTTTGCAAGTATTATTTGAAGAGGGGCCAAGGTCATCAGCAAAGAACAAATGGGACATCTTTTCATTATTTTCTGAACAGCAATGTATAATCTATTTGCAACATTTTCCTAATGTATTTTCCCTGACATAGCCAGTGTTGCCAGTAACTCTAGCTCCAGATTTTCGGTATCAGTTTTTACTCACAATTAATTATTCCCTTCCTCTTATGTCTGCTATATACTTTACAGTTTACAGAACTTCATTTGCCTTCATGAAGCAGGTGACAAGAGAGCTGACATAGGAAAGACCCCTTCTCTGTTATCTGCTAAAATCATACCATCTGCCCCATGGAGAGGGCCTAGCCCTTTTCATCTTGCATCTGTGAACATAGGAGAAAAAGCTGCTTTTCTTGTCTTTGGCACTGTATATAAGCTTGTACTTATTCTGGACTTTAATCCTCATGAAATTCCAAGTACTCATTGAACACAGCCTTCATTATGTGCTACCACCACCAATCTCACTCCATCTGTTCTTTTCATGTTCTCTTGATCTAAGCTCAACCATTCTGGCTTCCTTTTCTTCCTCTTTTATTTGCATAATTTACAATTTTCAGAATTTGCTAACCCTTTTGAGCCATCTTCTATTTTCATAGTTTCTGGCCATGAGATCATACCTAGCTTATCTCTAAACTTTCTGCAAATTCCTTTCACAGAGTGTAGGACAGTATCTTTTGCTTGTTATTTTAGCCCTTTTGCCCTCAGTTTCTATCTATTGCTGACACCAGATTTCTAAATTCCTAATCCATTACTATTCTTATTATATGCTCTAGGCAAAAAGGCTTAATATTTGTAGGAGTACCTCCGTGAATTTTCAATAAATTTGGGTTCTAAAAGCAAACTGCTTCTTACATCACCACATTGTCGATTTTCTGAGCAGAAAAGAAGAAAATACATGTGTGGACAGATGATAGATAAGTAGATAGGAAAAAGTTAGATCAATAAATCTCACATCTCATGGGTACTACAACCACCCACAAATTCAGTGATTCACTGGAAAAATTCACATGATACAACATAAAGGTATACCATGGCCAAAATTTATTACAGCAAAGGACATAGTGCAAGAACACCAGCAAAAAGATATCCAGGGGCAAAGGAGGAGAGTGAGATCAAAAACAAGTTTTCTTATCCTCCCTCTGTGGGATTGCATGGGCTTTTTTTTTCTCCAGGTGCAAACAGCAGGAACATTTGAAAGATGTCTTTGACCAGGGCAGTTCTCATCAAAATATCTTACAATTCACAGTTCCTAAAGAGAGCTGTTCATGTAGGCTCATATCAGATAGTCCTGGACTGGACCTCAAACCAGGCAGCAGGAGCACATCGTAAATGTTCATGTTTACTTTAGACATGCCCAGAACCTGGTTCATCTTGACCCACTACTTCAGAAATACATAATAACATTGTCACCCAGTTTTTGGATATTCTAAAAGATTGATTTTCTGAATCATTGCCAATTGTTATAGAGATCAAAGAAAAGCAAGGATGAAATTAAATAGACCTCTAAGATAAGTCATATGAAAGAGTTTATATATATAAGAGTTAACTCAGAGGTCTATGTTCAGAAATTTCATACACACACTCATATGCACACACACATATATCTCTTACATATATGTAATATAACACATAAATTTATAGCATAGATAGCATATTATATATAGCTATATATGTACATATCTATAGCTAATAATAATGTATATATATATTACATTATAGATGTATAACTTCTAAGTACTGAGCTCTATGTGCTTCACATATTTCATATTACTTGACACAACAATTCTGTGAAATGGATACAATTATTTCTATTTTGTAGATGAGAAAACGGAGACACAAAAACTTAAAGGATAAGTAATCAAGTAATCATCTTTTAGAGGTGAAATGTATGCTCATATTTTTCTAAATCCACCACATTTCAAGGTCAGATGGACTTGGAGCAGGTAAATGAGGATTGGTCAAATTAAATAAAGTCATATATTTTAAAAGTGTCTTTGTATCCAGTATTTTTGTAGAATCTCATGGGGTTCCCTGAAACTCAACTGATATTGAATGGAATGCTACTCAGAGTCACTGATGAAAGATTGAGTTTGCTTTTCCAGCAAAGACTCTTATCCTGTCCTTCAGCCTTCATTTAATTAAGCTACTTCGAGAAAAACTCAAAAGAGGCATTTTTTAAGAGTTGCATTGTTCCCCCTAGAGTGCAGCTTGTACATGGAGTTTTCTTTTTTTTTTTTTTTTTTTTTTTTTTTTAATTTTTTATTGTGGGTTGTTCAAAACATTACAAATTTCTTGACATATCATATTCCACACTTTGATTCTAGTGGGTTATGAACTCCCACCTTCACCCCATACACAGATTGCAGATTCACATCAGTTACACATCCATTGATTTACAAATTGCCATACTAGTGTCTGTTGTGCTCCGCTGCCTTTCCCATCATCCACCCTCCCCCCTCCCCACCTCTCCCCTCCCCTCCCCTCCCCTCCTCTCTCTCTACCCCCTCCACTGTATAACCCTGAGGGTCTCCTTCCATTACCATGCAATTTCCCTTCTCTCTCCCTTTCCCTCCCACCTCTCATCCCTGTTAAATGTTAATCTTCTTCTCCTGTTCTTCGTCCCTACTCTGTTCTTAGTTACTTTCCTTATATCAAAGAAGACATTTGGCATTTGTTTTTTAGGGATTGGCTAGCTTCACTTAGCATAATCTGCTCTAATGCCATCCATTTCCCTGTAAATTCTATGATTTTGTCATTTTTTAATGCAGAGTAATACTCCATTGTGTATAAATGCCACATTTTTTTTATCCATTCGTCTATTGAAGGGCATCTAGGTTGGTTCCACAGTCTTGCTATTGTGAACTGTGCTGCTATGAACATCGATGTAGCAGTGTCCCTGTAGCATGCTCTTTTTAGGTCTTTAGGGAATAGACCAAGAAGGGGAATAGCTGGGTCAAATGGTGGCTCCATTCCCAGCTTTCCAAGAAATCTCCATACTGCTTTCCAAATTGGCTGCACCAATCTGCAGTCCCACCAGCAATGTACAAGTGTACCCTTTTCCCCACATCCTCGCCAGCACTTGTTGTTGTTTGACTTCCTAATTGCTGCCAATCTTACTGGAGTGAGATGGTATCTTAGGGTGGTTTTGATTTGCATTTCTCTGACAGCTAGAGATGTTGAGCATTTTTTCATGTACTTGTTGATTGACTGTATGTCCTCCTCTGAGAAGTGTCTGTTCAGGTCCTTGGCCCATTTGTTGATTGGGTTGTTTGTTCTCTTATTGTCTAATTTTTTGAGTTCTTTGTATACTCTGGATATTAGGGCTCTATCTGAAGTGTGAGGAGTAAAGATTTGTTCCCAGGATGTAGGCTCCCTATTTACCTCTCTTATTGTTTCTTTTGCTGAGAAAAAACTTCTTAGTTTGAGTAAGTCCCATTTGTTGATTCTAGTTATTAACTTTTGTGCTATGGGTGTCCTATTGAGGAATTTGGAGCCCGACCCCACCGACTGTAGATCGTAGCCAACTTTTTCTTCTATCAGACGGCGCGTCTCTGATTTGATATCAAGTTCCTTGATCCATTTTGAATTCACTTTTGTGCATGGCGAGAGAAAGGGATTCAGTTTCATTTTGTTGCATATGGATTTCCAGTTTTCCCAGCACCATTTGTTGAAGATGCTATCCTTCCTCCATTGCATGCTTTTAGCCCCTTTATCAAATATAAGATAGTTGTAGTTTTGTGGATTGGTTTCTGTGTCCTCTATTCTGTACCATTGGTCCACACGCCTGTTTTGGTACCAGTACCATGCTGTTTTTGTTACTATTGCTCTGTAGTATAGTTTGAAGTCTGGTATCGCTATACCGCCTGATTCACACTTCTTGCTTAGCATTGTTTTTGCTATTCTGGGTCTTTTATTTTTCCATATGAATTTCATGATTGCTTTCTCTATTTCTACAAGAAATGCCATTGGGATTTTGATTGGCATTGCATTAAACCTATAGAGAACTTTTGGTAATATCGCCATTTTGATGATGTTAGTTCTGCCTATCCATGAACAGGGTATATTTTTCCATCTTCTAAAACTGCCTTTAGGCTATGAAACAAGAACCAAATGAAGAAGTATGAAAGAGCTAAGGGAGGGTTTATTTGTTCGTGTATATGGTAAAACTGGGTTATATCCCAAGTCCATTATTTCCTGATTCCAGCATATTATTCCCAGGCCTTTGGTTTTCTGTCAGAAGTCAGCCAGCTGAAGCCTAGGCCAAATCCCACCTAGCTTATTTTTGTAAATTAAATTTTGTTGGAACATAATCATTGTTTGTTTATGCCTTGTCTATGGCTGCTCTATGCTACTGCAGAGAATTGAGAAGTTGGGGACAGAGACTGTATGGTCCTGTGGAATCTAAAATATTTACTTTCCAGAAAAAGGTTGCCAATCCATAGAATAAAGAAACAAAAATATCTTCTTGTGGGCTGGGGCTGTAGCTCAGTGGTAGAGCACTTACCCACATGTGTGAGGTACTGGGTTCGATCCTCAGCACCACATAAAAATAAATTTAAAGAAAGTTATTGTATTCATCTACAACTTAAATATTTTTTTAAAAAAATCTCTTTTTGTGGATATTTGTGGTTATGCTTCCTAAGGATCTCAGCCTATGAAAGAAACTTTTCAGAGGTTTTAAGATAGTTGCTTTGTATTTGATTGGCTATCTTTTTTGTTTTTCAAAGTTTTTTTATTAGTGCATTTTAATTATACTGAATAATTAATTTCCTTGTGGCACAATACATTCAAATAACATACTCTGGTCATGTAATCATGTCCACTCTCCCCTTTCCCCTTTCTTGTCCTCCATCCTCTTTCAATCTCTCGCTGTTCTTTTGTAGTGTCCTTATTATTTTCATGTCCTTTTTTTATTTTCCCCCGATTCTGCACATGAGGAAAAGTGGGCTACTCTCATCTTTCTGAGGCTGGCTTATTTTGCTTAACATTAGGATTTCTTTCTTAATTGCTTTAGTGTGCTTAGAAAGCCTTTGCTGAAGAGTCCTTAGGGACATTTTATAAGCCACTGAAAATGTGCTTCTATTTACTTTGTTTCTTATAAATTTCATCTGAACTTTTAAAATAAAATCTTACCTTTTCTCTTTTTATATTACTTTAAATGGAGTTTTAAATGGGGCAAAATCATAGTTCTGCACAGGTGCCTTTAGCTGTTCTCCCTAAAAAAAAAAAATAAGAAAGAAAAGAAAAAGAAAAACAGTGTTGTCATTTCATTCTAGTTTAAATGGGAGGAGATTATTATGATTTGGAGAAAAAGTTACACTTATAAATAATTTCTTATCCTTGTTTAAAATGCCCATCCAGATACTTAGCACACTCACTCAAAGTTTGCCAATAAGCATTTCTTTCTCTGGAAAATTACACCTTCCCTGGCCTTCATGTTACCTGTTTTTAATCTTATAATGATGGCACCAGTGCAATGTTATCATTACAGAATTGATACAGCTTTGTCAGGATCAAAGCCAAACACTTCAGCTATAAGAATTCAGAAGTGCTCCATAATCATCTTAATTCAGTTGGAGTTTATGTCCAGGGTTATTATCATGGAATGCAGCATTTTCTCATCCTGCTGGTAAATATCTTCATATTTCGTGCAGATGCTAACTTTGCTGGCCTGTCTTGGTCATTTTGGCAGCTGCATGGAATTTCTTATCATTCAGCACAGTTCTATGCAATCATCTCAGACAGTTCCCTTTCCCTTGGCAACCATTTTAGGGAGGTTAAGAATTCATACTTGAAATCATTGCTTCTAGTCACCTCACGAACTTACAGGTTAAAGTTTTAGTTCCACAAATTAATAAGGTCAAGGAACTGACTTAATTTTAGAGCTTTTCAGATCCTATAGGAGAAAATATGTACAAAGTCATAGTTTCCAATATTTGATAACTTTAAAAATTAAGCCAACTACCACTCATCTAATTATAGACTGAAAAGAAAAGAAGAACAGAAATAATAATTAGGAATAGGCTTATAATGCAATCCTTTTGTGTGCTTAAATCTAGGCAATTTCTATTGTTGTATACCATTTTATTAAATTTTATGGAAGAAAGCTCAATGAGGTACCAAAATAAAAAAAAAAAATCTGAGACAAAATTTAATTCAATTAGTTTACATCAAGAGAAGATTTCAAAAGCCTTCTCTTATATTTTATTATTTTAAATTGCTTTTCCTAATTAATTTTAACTTTGTGATAGAGGCAGTCATTCTTGTCAAAGTATATCTTTCAGAAGATAAAGCTAATTCCCACCCCAATTCCTAATCTACAAAAACCCCGGAGACTCTCCAGAAACAATCTACTGACTCAGTCTATGCTGAGCTAAAATTTTTGGAGAAGCCTTGTAGATAGATACCAGGAGCAAAAATGGATCTGGAGACTGAATTTACATATGATTGAAAAATTCTATCAAACAACTGGCCATTGAAAACAACCCACAGTGGCTGGGGGTGTAGTTCAGCGGTACAGCACTAGTCTAGCATGTGTCAGGCCCTAGGTTATATATCCCCAATACCACAAAACAGAAAAAATTAAATTCACTAGTAACTGAGTACATACAAGAATCGATCCAAAGAACTACTACCATATTGGCCCATTTTTTTGTCCTCCAAATTAGTTTTTGCAAATATTTCATAGCTCTTCAGAAAAGATATACTTCTACTAATTTTCAGAATTTGAGTCGTTAAGCAGCTACCTGCCTATGTTTCTCTGTTAGAGCAAACAGAATCCATGAGGGTTTTTCATTTATTTAATTTATCTCATATTTAGCACAACCAATGTCTGGGGATGACTATACTAAAGAGATGAATAAACCTAATGTCTTGTCCTAAAACATCCTGAAGATCTGCTTTCTGCCCTTTTCCATCAATCCAAATGCAAACATATACATAGGAGTTTGAGTAAATCTCTATTTCCATAGAAACCAAGAAAAACACAAGGCATACAAGATCATAATGTCAAGATAAGAAGGAAAAACATAAAGGATTTGAGAAAGCAAATACTAAATATGAAAATGACTAAAAGAAAATTAACTACATCTCATTATCTTATTTGTCTTTATCTGTTTAAAAATCAAAACAATGCAACACAGAGGTCCATTTCAATGTTCAAGTTAATAAAAGACAAAAGCAATTTCAAATATTTATACTGAGAATCTATCTGAACGTATTTAAACTATTGCAATTATAGATTAGAGAAATTTATAAAAGAAACAGATGTGATTTCTAACATCATTTTGTTGTTGTCCTGTTAAGGATATGTTCAGTTAATGTGAATAATATATTAAAGAATCTAATATTATTATAACTGTAATGAGTGTATCATGAGTTCATGGATTCCCATAATCTTACCTCCAAAGTATGTGACTAGTTGGTTTTTTTTTTTTCTTTTTTGGACCTAGAGTTGAACCCAGGGGCACATAACTACTGAGCTACATCCCCAGCCTTTTTCATTTTTTTTTTTAATTTTAAGACAGGATCTCACTAAGTTTTTGAGGGCCTTGCTAATTTGATGAGGCTGGCCTCAAACTTGCAGTCCTCTTGCCTCAGCCTCCCAAGTTGCTAGAATTATAGGAATGTGCTACCATACCAGCTAGTATGTGACTTTGATATGTAAAATAAATTGATATTTTAGTTGTTTGTGCATTTGAATCCATGAAGGTTTTCATTTATTTAATTTAACTCATATTTATCACAATGTACAAATGTGTATGTGTGAAGAAAGATGGATGGCTGGGCCCGATCAAAAAACAAGCCAAGATCTCCACTTTCAAGGAAAAAAGTATTTCTTGAATGTGACAATTTGCCCATATAAAAGAGTAACTTATACATGTGTAAATGAGTAGTATACTAGTGATGAAGAAATCCACATGAGCCAGGGTCAACTAAATGCTGAGGGACTGATAAGATTTGAATAAGCAGAGAGGCAAAAATGGGCACTAAATGTTTAGAGACAATAAGGACTCTGAGCTGATGATTTCCTAACATTTGTAAATGCTTAAGTGGAACTAAAGTGAAAATACAGGTATGTATTCATTTACAAATGTTAAATTAAAAGGAAAAAATTATTTCACAGACCCTTCTCATAGCCATAAGGAGTCTTTGAGGGCAAAAAAAAAATCAATCTTCTTAATTGTTTTTCTCTTTTCAAGGGTGTCTAATTCAAGCTCTGACATCCTGATGCTTCCCCTAGTGAGAAAAGTGTGTCAATTCATATCACAAAAGGCTACCCTTAGAGGACACAGCTGATATCTGTGACTTAGTTCTTGAGAGTAATTATGAGTTAAATCTCATTCAAAATTCATTTTAATGAGGCTCTGAGACCAAATCAGAAAGCTGGAAGTTTAGTACAAACTTTTTATTGCATTTAATCAGAATTTTGAAGCTGTGATAAGATTTCAAGTAATGTGCTTAGCATTATTTATTCAGATCAAAAAATATAAGATACTTTCTTATTCAGAATCTATGAAATTAGTTAGCTACAGTGCACAGAGCTGGGGTCAAAAGTAGGTCTACTTTGCTATAATCTCTGAGTTTACTCAATCCATCATTTTTACTGATGCCATAGATTTCACAAGTTTGAGAAACAATTCTAAATTCTTTAATAAAATATAATATATTGGATTTATACTTACAATGTACAAAGTTACAATTAAGCCATTGCTTGTATTCTAACAATGAGAACATTCAAAGTAAATTGTAAAATCATAATTTTTATAACTCATCAGAGAGCTCAGAACATGAATGTAGCTAAAATAATCTCCAGAAAGTGATAATAAGTACTTCCTTAGAAAGAAGAAACTCATAGGTTGCTTTTATTGAAAGCACGCAGGAGGTGGCAAACAGAATCAGACAAAGACTGCAGAAAGGAAAAACCAGAAGAACTTTGAAAAAACTTTTGGAGGCAAAGTACAGGTGGACATGATAGATGAGCATCTCTTGCAAGCAGCAACAATAGAAAGCAAACTTGCAATCATGTCCTATTCACCCAGCAACTCTTCCCCATGGGCCTTCACTGATTACACAGGGGAAGTATGCTAAAGGCAGTCGCAAAGCCAGAGAGCTAAAAACCACTTTGATGCACTCTGGCCCTTCACTGAATGCACCCAAGTGAAGGTTGGCAGCAGATCAGCCACATAGAAACCCCCCGCAGTGCTGAAAGCAAGGGGGAAGATTGTAAAGAAAAGAGAACTTCCCATAAACTCAAAAGACTGAGCAAAAACTGTAAAGCATTAAAAGAACTCCAGTCACACCAGTGTACAACTTTCTAGCAATTCTGAGGAAATGGATTTAACCCCATCCTGAAAACAATTAAATCCAGTGACAAACTGAATCTGAATGAATTGGAAACAAAGCCCAACACTCAGTCTGACAGAATAAATATAGCATTTTCCTATGTGTAGATATTATTTACTTCAGTCATTATTTTTCTTGAACATTTAATGTCTAACAACTATCAAAAGTTAAAACGATTGAAAAAAAACAGAAAAAAAATGACACTTGGATGAGAATATAGAGAGTTAAGGGCAACAAATGAAATGATGGACAAGGTGTTGAAATTAACATAGAATGCTTCTAAAATAAGTATTATTATTAAAGGATCTGGCATGCATTAACAGAGGTGAAATTTCATTAGATAAATAGATACTATAAACTCAAAATAAAAGCTGGGTGCGGTGGTGCACGCTTGTAATCCCAGTAGCTCAGAAGGCTGAGATAGGAGGATTGTGATTTCAAAGCCAGCCTCAGCAGCATAGAGGTGCTAAGCAACTCAGTGAGAACCTGTCTCTAAATAAAATACAAAATAGGGCTGGGATGTGGATCAGTGGCTGAATGCCCCTGAGTTCAATCCCTGGTGCCAAAAGAAAAAAAGAAGTAAAAATAAAACAAAAACATAGATACAAGTGAAAATGCAACATTGAAAATTATAATATTGGAGATCTTCCTTCAAATTTACTCTTCATTAAATTTAGTGAGTTTTTTAAACACAACCTGCTGGATACAACAGAGGAAAATATCATTGAATTGCAACAAAAGTGAAACAAAAAGAGCCAAGCACATGAGATCTGTAGAAGTAACAACATGTGTCATAATACATGTGTAATTAGAGTCCCAAAGAGAAGGAGAGAGAGAGAGAGAGAGAGAGAGAGAGAGAGAGAGAGAGAGAGAGAGAGAGAGAAGAAATATGGGACAAGAAAGCAGCTAAAAAGCTTTTTAAAATAATGAATGGTATCAAGTCACAACACTACAAATTTCAGCTAACCATGTAAAGGATCAATACCAAGTCCACACTGAAGCATTTCATAGTCAAACTGTAATGTGATGTTTTCATACATTATATAGTGATCAAATCAATACAATTCTTGGTAGCTATCAGAATAGAGAAGAAGAAATATTGCATAAAAGGATACTATGACAAGAATGCTGGCTGACTTCTTGATAGGAATGACCAAGCAGAAAACAAAATGAAGTAACATTAGTTGTAAAGTGCACAGGGAGAAAAGAGCTGCCAACCAAGAATTCTATATTCAGCAAAAATGTCCTTCACACATGACAGCAAAATAAATACATTTTTAGATAGACAAAAACTGAGATAATCCATCTTTGACATACAATGCAAGCGATGCTGAAAGAATCACTTCAGGCTAAATGGAAATGACATATACAATTATTTGAAATCCCAATCTGTAGGAAGAAATTAAAAGCAGCAGAAAATGTAAAAATGTGGCTGATTACAAAAGATCTTTTAAAAATTTTCCTTCTTATACATACATATTACACATCTTTAAAAGACTATTAATTCAATAAAAGGAAAAAAACTGTTTTGGGAGTTTATAAAATTAAATAAATACAATAAATTAATAAAATACATGATTTTAAGGGCAGAAAGGTAAGCGAATCTAAATGGAATTATCGTACTGAAAGGTACTTGCATTTTTCATAAAACAGTATAACATTTTTTGAAAGTTGCTTGTAATAAGTTAAAGATTCATACTCTAAACTCCTTAGGAAATATTAAAATAATATTAAATAATAAAATTAAGGGGTTAGAGGTATAGGTCAGTGGGAAAAGCACATACTAAGCATGCTCAAGGTCTAGAGTTTGGTTCCCAGAACCAAAATAATAATAATAAAATTAAATTAGTATAGGGAATAAAGTTAAACATTTGAGAAACGCCAGAAAAGAAAGGAAAAGTAGAACAAAGAACAGATGGATCAAATAAAAAAGAAATGCCAAAATGGTAGGCTGATTCACAAACATATGATAAATTATAAATGAATTAATCACTATAATTAAAGCAGATATTGTCAGAATCACTAAAAAAAATAGACTCAATTATATGGAGTTTACAGATACACCCTTGATGTATAAAGACACAGGGTGAAAGTAACAGGGTGGAAATCTTCATAGGATACAAACTTTAAGCATATAAAAGCTGATAAGTAAATCTCAAAGTGTATTTCAAGAAAAATCACATCATCATAGATAAAGAGACTACCAGTTATGAGTCAAATTATCAACAACGTACAAAAGATCTAAATGTGAGTCCATCTAATAATCAATAGGGCTTCTAAATATGTGAAGCGAAAAAATGTAGTGAACTAAAGGGTAAATTAAATGGACCTAGCATCTTGGGAGGCTGAGGCAGGAGGATTTTGAGTTCAAAACCAACCTCAGCAAAAGTGAGGCACTAAGCAACTCAGTGAGACCCTGTCTCTAAATAAAATACAAAATAGGGCTGGGGATGTGGCTCAGTGGTCCAGTGCCTCTGAGCATAAGGAGTAATTTCGTGACTGTAAACATTCTAAATTTAGAAATCAATACATAGACTTGATATCAGCAGGTATAGGAAAGTAAAGACTCCAAAATATCCTACCTTATAAAATCAATAAGATCATTGGCAAAAATTTTCAGAATCAACATTTTAAATTTTTTGGAAATTATCAAAAGACAAAAATCCCAGGAGTATTCGTTCAAGAGAAGAAGTTGAATCTCAGTAGAATAGCAGGACTTGTGCTCCCCTAATCCTAATCATCCTCTCTTCTGCCCTGTGATAGCCTTGAAAACGAGTAATGACACCAGAAGGGTCAGAATAGTATTTCCACCAAAGGTTAATTTCTACTTACTTGACAGTATTAGTCCTTTGTGGGAGTTATTTAGAAATTGTAGTCACAACGCTTTTTAAAATTTGATATTTCCCAGAGGTCTCAACCTTCTGGAACTCTCTTTTTTTTTCCTGGGGGTGTTTCCCAAAAACTATCAGTGACTATTCTTTTATTTTGCAGCTGCCTAAAGTGGCTAACCAGAATTCTTTAAAAAAATAAAAGATGGAGAATGAGACATTCAGAAAGGCAACGAAAAGCTTTAGCCTATTCTTGGGCATCTAGAAGGCTCTGCACATATGTAGGGCTGTGTGTATATTTAGAAAAGACCTGAGATGTCCCTTAAGCTCTCATACCTGGCTGGCCTTGAGGTTATGTACAATCAGGAAGTAAGGAATAGAGGTAGAATTGTAAATTACCTGCCTATGCATTGAAGATGTGCCCTGAGACACATATTAAGATTCTGCAGAGACTTGAAGACTTACTAGTTCCAAAGATTTAAGGACAAAAATTAGTACCAGGATAGAGGACTCAGGAGAAACCAGTTTTGCTTGTACCTTAATCTCAGGCTTGTAACCTTTGGAATTGTGAGAAAATGAATTTCTGTATTTAATCCACCCATCTGTTATATTTTGTTATCAGCCCAGGCAGACTAATAGGATGCCCTCTAGTGAATTTTTCATTACAGTTGCTGTACTTATTTCACTTACCATAATGTTCTCTACGTTCATCCATGTTGTCACAAATGGCAGGATTTCTTTCTTTTTAAGTCTGATTCATAGCTTGCCTATGGTGAATTGTGCTACAATGAGCATGGGGATGCAGACAGTCTCTGTGATGTACTCATTTCATTTCCTTTGGGTATATACCCAGAAGAGGAATTTCGGGTTCTATGGTAGTTTTAGTTTTAATTTCTGAAGAAAATCCATACTGTTTTCCATAATAGCCACACCAATTTACATTTCCACCAATAGTACATAAGAATTTCCTTTTTTCTACATCTTTGCCAATAATTATCTCTTCTATTTTTGGTAATAGCCATCCTCTTGACTTTTATATATATATATATATATATATATATATATATATATATATATATATATATATATATATATATATATATCACAATCCACACTAGATCCAAACCAAATATGACTGCTTTCAGTTCCTAGAACATGTAATATTCTTTCTTGCCTAGAGATCTCTACACACATTCTTGTTGCTACTTAAGATGTTCTCCCTGACCTTCCTTCATCTAGTTAGCTTCTGTTTATTTTTTACGTTTCACCTAAACATTCTTTCTTGGGGAAGCATTTATGTGCTGTTTACTATATTAAGCCCCTGACTGTGTGTCATTACCCTAGACTTACACTCATGCTATTTTAATTGCATGTTTACTGCTGGTCTCCACCAATAAGTTGAAAACTCCATGAGATCAGACCCTGTAAATGTCCTATTGTTCATTTCTGTATACCCAATGCCTAGCACAGTGCCTAAAATGTGGTAGTTGATTAGCAAACAGGCAATAAAGGTAGCATTCTATCAGACCTCAGAAACAATCCTGTGTCAAGATTGCTGTTCACTTGCCTAATAAGAATTCTCAATGAATAATAACTTTACACACATCATCATGACTTTATAGTTTAGATAGGCATATTTTTGATTAAGCAACATTGCTACATATGATTAGTGGTAACAGAAGTGCATACATTTCCCCTAAGCAGTTTCTTTGGTGCCTTAGAACCGAAAGATTTAAAAAAAAAAGACTCAGGAGAAAAGTGGATATAATTAAGAATGAAATTCATTTCATTCCATAAAGCACCATACACTCTGAGTAGAATGATTATTTCACCTGCATCCTCTAAAATTTCAGGAAGTAACCTAAGGGCTAATTCCAGAATGTTCCAGGAGACAAGCTGAAGGCCAAGGAAGGGAAGCAGGTGCTTCCTAGAAACATCCAAGTTAGAAAAGGCTGGTCTGGGATCCCACTGCTTTTTTTGATTAAAAAGAAAATTAAGGGTGTTTCCTGGGAGCTAGTGTTTGGATAATCAAACTCAAGATTTGTAAGTATATCAGAGTCACTGATGTTTGAGAAAAACAGTATTTACTTGCTATTTACATTAATTTTGTTTCATATAAATTTGACAAAAATCTCTACAAGTTTTCATTTCATGTTTTAGGATGTAAAAAGAGGCTTTGTTGCCTTCCACTTGAGAAAGTCAAAATTTTAAGTATTTAAAATGCTGTTTATAACTCTGATTCAGATAACGAATGTATTGTTAAATGCTTTGGGAAAAATATTACTGTCATTGTCATTCTTCTCCTGTGTAAAAAAAAATAATATATTCTTATCATAGCTGGAATGTTTATCTACTGACTTCTGAATTTCCATAAATTTGGCTGTAGACATTTTTATTCTTTTTTTTTTTTTTTTTTTTTTTTTTTTTTTTTTTAATTTTTTATTGTGGGTTGTTCAAAACATTACAAATTTCTTGACATATCATATTCCACACTTTGATTCTAGTGGGTTATGAACTCCCACCTTCACCCCATACACAGATTGCAGATTCACATCAGTTACACATCCATTGATTTACAAATTGCCATACTAGTGTCTGTTGTGCTCCGCTGCCTTTCCCATCATCCACCCTCCCCCCTCCCCACCTCTCCCCTCCCCTCCCCTCCTCTCTCTCTACCCCCTCCACTGTATAACCCTGAGGGTCTCCTTCCATTACCGTGCAATTTACCTTCTCTCTCCCTTTCCCTCCCACCTCTCATCCCTGTTAAATGTTAATCTTCTTCTCCTGTTCTTCGTCCCTACTCTGTTCTTAGTTACTTTCCTTATATCAAAGAAGACATTTGGCATTTGTTTTTTAGGGATTGGCTAGCTTCACTTAGCATAATTTGCTCTAATGCCATCCATTTCCCTGTAAATTCTATGATTTTGTCATTTTTTAATGCAGAGTAATACTCCATTGTGTATAAATGCCACATTTTTTTTATCCATTCGTCTATTGAAGGGCATCTAGGTTGGTTCCACAGTCTTGCTATTGTGAACTGTGCTGCTATGAACATCGATGTATCAGTGTCCCTGTAGCATGCTCTTTTTAGGTCTTTAGGGAATAGACCAAGAAGGGGAATAGCTGGGTCAAATGGTGGCTCCATTCCCAGCTTTCCAAGAAATCTCCATACTGCTTTCCAAATTGGCTGCACCAATCTGCAGTCCCACCAGCAATGTACAAGTGTACCCTTTTCCCCACATCCTCGCCAGCACTTGTTGTTGTTTGACTTCCTAATGGCTGCCAATCTTACTGGAGTGAGATGGTATCTTAGGGTGGTTTTGATTTGCATTTCTCTGACAGCTAGAGATGTTGAGCATTTTTTCATGTACTTGTTGATTGACTGTATGTCCTCCTCTGTGAAGTGTCTGTTCAGGTCCTTGGCCCATTTGTTGATTGGGTTGTTTGTTCTCTTATTGTCTAATTTTTTGAGTTCTTTGTATACTCTGGATATTAGGGCTCTATCTGAAGTGTGAGGAGTAAAGATTTGTTCCCAGGATGTAGGCTCCCTATTTACCTCTCTTATTGTTTCTTTTGCTGAGAAAAAACTTCTTATTTTGAGTAAGTCCCATTTGTTGATTCTAGTTATTAACTTTTGTGCTATGGGTGTCCTATTGAGGAATTTGGAGCCCGACCCCACCGACTGTAGATCGTAGCCAACTTTTTCTTCTATCAGACGGCGCGTCTCTGATTTGATATCAAGTTCCTTGATCCATTTTGAATTCACTTTTGTGCATGGCGAGAGAAAGGGATTCAGTTTCATTTTGTTGCATATGGATTTCCAGTTTTCCCAGCACCATTTGTTGAAGATGCTATCCTTCCTCCATTGCATGCTTTTAGCCCCTTTATCAAATATAAGATAGTTGTAGTTTTGTGGATTGGTTTCTGTGTCCTCTATTCTGTACCATTGGTCCACACGCCTGTTTTGGTACCAGTACCATGCTGTTTTTGTTACTATTGCTCTGTAGTATAGTTTGAAGTCTGGTATCGCTATACCGCCTGATTCACACTTCTTGCTTAGCATTGTTTTTGCTATTCTGGGTCTTTTATTTTTCCATATGAATTTCATGATTGCTTTCTCTATTTCTACAAGAAATGCCATTGGGATTTTGATTGGCATTGCATTAAACCTATAGAGAACTTTTGGTAATATCGCCATTTTGATGATGTTAGTTCTGCCTATCCATGAACAGGGTATATTTTTCCATCTTCTAAGATCTTCTTCTATTTCTCTCTTTAGGGTTCTGTAGTTTTCATTGTATAAGTCTTTCACCTCTTTTGTTAGGTTGATTCCCAAGTATTTTATTTTTTTTGAAGATATTTTGAATGGAGTGGTTGTCCTCATTTCCATTTCAGAGGATTTGTCGCTGATATACAGGAATGCCTTTGATTTATGCGTGTTGATTTTAAATCCTGCCACTTTGCTGAATTCATTTATTAGCTCTAATAGTTTCTTTGAAGAGCCTTTTGGGTCTGCTAGATATAGAATCATATCATCTGCAAATAGTGATAATTTAATTTCTTCTTTTCCTATTTTTATGCCTTTAATTTCTTTCGTCTGTCTAATTGCTCTGGCCAGTGTTTCGAGAACTATGTTGAACAGAAGTGGAGAGAGAGGGCATCCCTGTCTTGTTCCAGATTTTAGAGGGAATGCCTTCAGTTTTTCTCCATTCAGAATAATGCTAGCCTGAGGCTTAGCATAGATTGCTTTTACAATATTGAGGTATGTTCCTGTTATCCCTAGTTTTTCTAGAGTTTTGAACATAAAGGGATGCTGTACTTTGTCAAATGCTTTTTCCGCATCTATCGAGATGATCATATGGTTCTTATTTTTAAGTCTATTGATGTGGTGAATAACATTTATTGATTTCCGTATATTGAACCAGCCTTGCATCCCAGGGATGAATCCTACTTGATCATGGTGTACAATTTTTTTTATATGTTTTTGTATCCGATTCGCCAGAATTTTATTGAGGATTTTTGCATCTAGGTTCATTAGAGATATTGGTCTGTAGTTTTCTTTCTTTGAAGTGTCTTTGTCTGGTTTAGGTATCAGGGTGATGTTGGCCTCATAGAATGAATTTGGAAGTTCTCCCTCCTTTTCTATTTCCTGAAGTAGCTTGAAAAGTATTGGTATTAGTTCTTCTTTAAAGGTTTTGTAAAATTCTGTTGTATACCCATCGGGACCTGGGCTTTTCTTAGTTGGTAGTCTTTTGATGGTTTCTTCTATCTCCTCAATTGATATTGGTCTGTTTAGGTTTTCTATATCCTCCTGACTCAATCTGGGCAGATCATATGACTTAAGAAATTTATCTATGCCTTCACTATCTTCTAATTTATTGGAGTATAAGGATTCAAAATAGTTTTTGATTATCTTCTGTATTTCTGAAGTGTCTGTTGTGATATTGCCTTTTTCATCCCGTATGCTAGTAATTTGAGTTCTCTCTCTTCTTCTCTTCACTAGCATCGCTAAGGGTCTGTCGATTTTGTTTATTTTTTCAAAGAACCAACTTTTAGTTTTGTCAATTTTTTCAATTGTTTCTTTTGTTTCGATTTCATTAATTTCAGCTCTGATTTTAATTATTTCTTGCCTTCTACTTCTTTTGCTGTTGTTTTGCTCTTCTTTTTCAAGGATTTTGAGATGAAGTATGAGATCATTTATTTGTTGGTTTTTTCTTTTTTTAAGGAATGAACTCCAAGCAATGAATTTTCCTCTTAGAACTGCTTTCAATGTGTCCCATAGATTCCGATATGTTGTGTCTGTGTTTTCATTTATCTCTAAGAATTTTTTAATTTCCTCCTTGATGTCTTCTATAACCCATTGATCATTCAGTAACCTATTGTTCATTCTCCAATTGATGTATGCTTTTTCCTTCCTTCTTTTATCGTTGATTTTCAGTTTCATTCCATTATGATCAGATAAGATGCATGGTAATATCTCTACTCCTTTATATTGTCTAAGAGTTGCCCTGTGACATAATATATGATCTATTTTTGAGAAGGATCCATGTGCTGCTGAGAAAAAAGTGTAACTGCTTGATGTTGGGTGGTATACTCTATATATGTCAATTAGGTCTAGGTTATTAATAGTGTTATTGAGTTCTATAGTTTCCTTATTCAACTTTTGTTTGGAAGATCTGTCCAGTGGCGAGAGAGGTGTGTTGAAGTCTCCCATGATTATGGTGTGGTGGTCTATTAGACTCTTGAACTTGAGAAGAGTTTGTTTGACGAACATAGCTGCACCATTGTTTGGGGCATAAATATTTATGATTGTTATGTCTTGTTGGTGTATGGTTCCCTTAAGCAGTATGTAGTGTCCCTCTTTATCTCTTTTGATTAACTTTGGCTTGAAATCTATTTTATTTGATATGAGTATGGACACGCCTGCTTGTTTCCGAAGTCCATATGAGTGATATGATTTTTCCCAACCTTTCACCTTCAGCCTATGTATGTCTTTTCCTATCAAATGCGTCTCCTGTAGGCAGCATATTGTTGGGTCTTGTTTTGTGATCCATTCTACTAGCCTGTGTCTCTTAATTGGTGAGTTTAAGCCATTAACATTTAGGGTTATTATTGAGATATGGGTTGTTCTTCCAGCCATATTTGTTTATTTCTGTTACTAAACATTGTTTGTTTTCCTCTTTGATTGTTTCCCCCCCCCCCTTTACTGTCCTACCTCCCACTGTTGGTTTTCATTGTTATTTTCCATTTCCTCTTCCTGTAATACTTTGGCTAGGATGTTTTGAAGAGATGGTTTTCTAGCTGCGAATTCTTTAAACTTTTGTTTATCGTGGAAGGTTTTAATTTCATTCTCCATCCTGAAGCTTAATTTCGCTGGATACACAATTCTTGGTTGGAACCCATTATCTTTCAGTGTTTGAAATATGTTATTCCAGGATCTTCTAGCTTTCAGAGTCTGTGTTGAAAGATCAGCTGTTATCCTGATTGGCTTGCCCCTAAATGTAATCTGCTTCCTTTCTCTTGTAGCTTTTAAAATTCTCTCCTTATTCTGTATGTTGGGCATCTTCATTATAATGTGTCTAGGTGTGGATCTCTTATGATTTTGCACATTCGGCGTCCTGTAGGCTTCTAGGATTTGGGATTCTGTCTCATTCTTCAAGTCTGGGAAGTTTTCTTGTATTATTTCATTGAATAGACTGCTCATTCCTTTGGTTTGGAGCTCTGTACCTTCCTGTATCCCAATGACTCTTAAGTTTGGTCTCTTAATGTTATCCCATATTTCTTGGATGTTCTGCTCATGGTTTCTTAACAGTCTTGCTGAGCTGTCTATGTTCTTTTCCAGTTGAAATACTTTGTCTTCATTGTCTGATGTTCTATCTTCTAAGTGTTCTACTCTGTTGGTAGTATTCTCCATTGAGTTTTTAAGTTGGTTTATTGCTTCCTGCATTTCTAGGATTTCTGATTGCTTGTTTTTTATAACCTCTATCTCCCTGTATAGTTGATCCTTTGCTTCCTGGATTTGTTTGCGTAATTCGTTGTCGAAGTGATCTTTCATTGTCTGATTTTGCTGTTTAATGTCTTCCTTGATACTCCAGATCATCTGAAGCATGTATATCCTGAATTCTTTATCTGACATTCCATCTGCTGCAGCTGTTACCTCTTCTAAAGTTGCGTTGACCTGCATTGCTTGTGGTCCTTTCTTTCCTTGTCTTTTCATACTGCTTGCGTATCTTTCCTGCAGGTGCGGGCGGCGGCTCTGCTCTCTCCTTATTCCAATTGGGGTGTCGTGGCTACCACGCCGGCAGGTCACTGGGCCTGTTCTGGGAGCTGGTGGCGGCTCTGTTCTGCCCCTACTCCAATTGGGGTGACGTGTCTGTCGTACCAGCAGGCCACTGGGCCTGTCCTGCTGGTCGGTCGCAGATCTGCCCACCTTTCGGGCACGAGTGGAGGCTCTGCTTTGCCCCTACTCCAATTGGGGTGTCGTGACTACCCCGCCTGCAGGATGCTGGGTCTGTTCCTGGCAAGGGAGGCGACTCTGCTCTGTCACTACTCCAATTAGGGTGGTGTTTGTACCCCGCCGGCAGGCTCCTGGGCCTGATCCGCCGGTCTGTTGTAGGTCTGCCTACCTTGAAGGCGCGGGCGGCGGATCTGCCCTGCCCCTCCTACCACGCCTGCGGACCCCTGGGCCTGATCTGCAGGTTGATCACTGGTCTGCTCACCCTGCGGGCACGGGTGGCGGTTCCGCTCCACCCCCACTCCAATTGGGGTCACGTGACCACCACACCGGCAGGGCCTGATCCGGGCGTGGGATAAGGATCTGCTCTGCCCCTACTCGAGTTGGGGTGACGTGTGTACCACACTGGCAGGCCACTGGGCCTGACCCGCCAGGCTGTCACAGGTCTGTTTACCTTGCAAGCGCGAAGGGCGGCTCTGCCCTGCCCCTCCTACCACGCCCATGTACTACTGGGTCGTGGGTCTGCCCACCTGGCGGGTGTGGGTGGCGGCTCCGCTCCGCCCCCTCTCCAATTGGGGTCACGCGGTCACCACGCTGGCGAGCCGCTGGGCCTGCTCCGGGGGCTGGCGGCGGCCCAGCTCCTTCCCTCTGGCTCGAGGGCAAATTGAGGAGACTCGGGTGACTGAGCCTCACCCCCCTTACCAGGAGACCAACTGCTTATGTCACCGCTGGTATTGATGAAGATCTCTCCTCCACCGCTTTCTGCTGACATCAGATCTCTGCCATGTTGGTATCCTATGCGAATGGCAGCATTTCGTTCCCCTTGCCAGGCAACCCAAGCAATGGGTGAGTCCTGACCTGCCCTCAGCAGGACCCGGACCGAGACACAGTTTCCGCGGGCTCCTAGCCCCGGTCCAGGGAAGTTCCGGGAGCCGGAACTCGGCCGCTCCATGCTCGGTGTAAGCTCCTATAAGTGTAGGCTCCAAGAAGCAGCCCCCGCGGGCTCAGTTCCGGGAGCCGGAATTCGGCCGCTTAGTGCTTGGTGTATGCTCTGATAGGAGCAGGGTCCAAGAAGCAGCCTCCGCGGGCTCCGCAGCCCTGAGCCAGGGCGGTTCCGGGACGGTTCCGGGAGCCGGAACTCGGCCGCTCTGTGCTCGGTGTAAGCTCCTATAAGTGTAAGCTCCAAGAAGCAGTCCCCGCGGGCTCAGTTCCGGGAGCTGGAATTCGGCTTCTTGGTGTTTCGTGTTTGCTCTGACATTAGCAGGGTCCAAGAAGCAGCCTCCGCAGGCTCCGCAGCCCGGAGCCAGGGCGGTTCCGGGACGGTTCCGGGAGCCGGGACTCGGCCGCCCCGCGCTCCGTGTTCACTCCGATAAGATCAGATTTTAAGAAGCCCCCAGGCGCTGAACCCTAGCAATCTGTCTGCAAGCCGCAGGCGAATTGCAGCCTGAAATTACCTGTTCTATGGCTGAATGAGCTGCGGTCAGTCAAAAACAGGTGTGGTGACGTCAGTTTACCAACATGGTGGCTGCTGGCCTCCTCTGTGGTCTGACCGGTGTGGAGAACCGAGATGGACCGCTTCCTTCCCCGTCTCGAACCCAGAATTCAGCCCTGAGTGCGGTGCTTGCGCGTCTGGCAGAAACTGCAGCGCTGTAACCCTGCGTCTCTATCCCAGCGCGCCTTGCAGACTCTAGCCGCGGGGCGATTTGCTGAATAAGCAGTGTTACCCTCCGTGCGACAAACCTCTCGCGTTTGAGTCCCCGTAGCCGATCCTCATGCGATGGAAATCCTTCCTCCAGGTTCCGGCGCACCCCACTATTGCTGGAAATTCCTAACAAGATATCCTTTAGCCGTCCTGACTTGTCATACTCCCACACAGTGAAGCAGCACACGGGGGTAATGCACTCCCCTCGCCGCCATCTTCCCTCCTCTCCATTTTTATTCTTGATGTACATGCCTAGAAAGTTTGTCATCTACTTAATTTCTTCCTTCATATAGCCAACTTTGTCCAGAGCTTACTTTCTGATATTATTTTTTAGGCACTAGGAAGGCCAGCTGTTTAATATAATAGCTATATTCCATTAAATTAGAGAGAGATAAAATAACCAATGATCACATCAAGCAACAATGTTACAGTCTAGACTACAGATAATACAATTTCTATCCTTTTGTGGTATTTTGCAAAATCAAAGTTATTCTCAGAAGCTGGAAAAATATAATTAAATCAATGCCTTAGTGTCTGTGGTTTACCTGGTTAGAACAAAAAGAGCATGTAATTTAGTGAAGAGGCATAAATAAGAAAGGACTTATTCAAAGGATGTTTTTTAGATATTTGAAAAGCTAATTTTGAGCAATATGATTTTTCTATATTGGATATTAAACTTGGCCTACTTTGGGACAATGACAAACAATATTTTTTTTCTTTATGTTCTAGCACTTTTAGATGAGCCGTAGACACAGCATCCATAATGAATCCTTAACAATGGTTTTTTGCTTAAAAATCAAGGCTTTCACTTTATTCTCTGCTGTGATTATGTGTCTTCACCTTTACTTATATGAAGGTTAGAGTAAATGTCTAAATTATTTCCAGAGTGAAAAGCAAACTCCATCAATAGAAGAAAATGAAGAGAATAGAGAATAGAAGGAGGAGGAGGAAGGTGAAAAGAATAGGTCATGGGAGGAACAGAGAGAGAGGAATTAATGTAATGTATGGGAAATAAAAGAGGAAAAGTGCTGGATCCTTGCTTTTACACTACCTTTAAAATTCAAGCTACAAGAGTGCACTACAAGGAAGATTCTTTAATAGTAAGAAAATAGCAGAAATTGTTATTTTTTTCCAACCTTATTCTGGTGAGACAA
Source organism: Marmota monax (assembly GCF_021218885.2). Taxonomy (NCBI): domain Eukaryota; kingdom Metazoa; phylum Chordata; class Mammalia; order Rodentia; family Sciuridae; genus Marmota; species Marmota monax. The sequence continues at coordinate 11,292,448 of NW_026694552.1, read as the reverse complement.
GTATGATAAGCTTCCTACTCTGGCACCACATTACTTTTCATTTGCTTGAGAGCAAAATTCACAAAAAAAAATGTCATTTCTCTTACATTAGCTCCACTGGCCATCATTAATTCTATTTCCTCAGCTTTTCATGTGAAACTATGGCAATCAGTTTTGTAAATCTTCCTATCCCTGCTCTCCTCTCATACACAATAGTCAATAATTATGCAGATATTACTTCTAAAATGTATTATACTTTTTACTGTTTTCAAATTATACTGTAACAGTATGCTGTAACCAATGATGCCAAATTCTAAAAGGATATACATCTGGATCATTTGATTGGTTTTACAGTTTTTCTCATTTCTATTTAAGAATTTGCTCTCAGTCTGTGCCCTAAATTTTAATGACTTTATATAAACTGGAAGTGAGGTGGCTAAAGCCACCTAGCATTTTGCCAAATGTCAGAGGTTGTGCTCAGTGTTTCACAGGATATGCAAAAATCAGACTTCATCTATAGATTATCAGATGTGTAATTAACAAAAGACAAAAGAATAACTCAGGTAAACTATCTATAAAGGAACTAGAGGCAAAATGCTATAGGATAGAGGATCTTTTCTTTGAGATGAACAAAGAACTGTCATACTTTGGATTCATACTAAAAGGATACTGTCCTTGATGGACAGTGGGTAGAGGAATATCTTACCTTTCCTTTTTAGATTTCTACCTATGTGTGCTTATCCCATACAATCTACTAGATTCCCAAGATGCTGTTAGGATTTCCCTTATCTTTCCCTGCCCCAGTTACCAGTGCCCTGACTCCAAACTTTTCTCTTTCCCCAATCTCAATCTTCCAACCCCAAACTCTCTGTTCTGTGTTCTAGGGTGAGAAAGGAGAGAGGGTTTATAAGGAAAGATATTCTTCTTTGAGATCAAAGTGATGCCAATTCTTAAGAAAGGATTCTAACAAAAAGTGCATAATAAACCTTAAAGAAAATCCTAATAGTCTGCCACTGATGATCTGATCATGTCTAGCCTGCTTATTTAGAGTCATTCAAATAAGTCTTTTAAAGTCATTCATAATCTGGCCCCAACTTTCCTTTCTAGAGGAAGTCCTATTTCTCCAATTCTCAAAGGTTTCTGCTTTCCATACTGTGCAACCAATGTACTAGGCTTTTCCTCACTCTTGATGTCTTACTCCATCATAGTAACACTACTTCCTCTTCCAAGAACTCTCTCATAGTTGCTCCAGCCTACATTGACTTGGTCATCTATCATGCTTTCATAGTTAATATTAAACATATATCTTCTTAGTTTGACACACATATGACTTGCTTTATCATTTCTCTGTCTCTTAATCTCTTTGACAGAAATAGCCTTGCTGTCAACTATATGCTGGACATATAAAAAAAAGTTAGATTGAATGAATTAGTATTCTACTATCATAGTATAATCTTTTCTATACCTGTACCTATGTCATTATCATTCTTTCCTTTCTGTAAACAGATAGCAAGAGATTATAATTACAAGGTTTCTATATTGGTTTTGCCACTGTACATGTAGACCCAGTTAGATTTTGATAATTCACAAATGATATTTTCTCATACATATGTCCTTTAACTCTTCCTCTGAAAAAAAATAGAGGAACCAGATTTAACTTTGAGGTAAAAAAAAATAGATCTGTTCAAAGGGCAATGTGTTAATTGTCCATTCATATGGAAGTTAAAATTGAATATCATTTTTGGATTAAATAGAGAAAAGCACCTGAAAATAATGTATCCTTAACTGGCATAATGAAAGGGAGATCTGTATCATTTAATTTGCTATTAGAGCACTGGAAACTATAGTCATTTGGAAGACCTTTATGGATTTTGTAAATGTGCTGAAGCCCTGATGCAGTACTAAATCAGCTGCTACCAGACACGAATTTTACTTCCTTATTTTCATTTCAATGAATAATTTCCATTAAATAGTAACTAGTGGAATCATAAAGAGAGGTCATTAGGCGTTGGTTTCAACAAATGTCATTTGATATAACAGACTTTTGAACACATTGTCAGGGAGATATATTGTTTCTAATAAATATTGGAGTAAGTTTTTCCAGTTATCAAAAATATCTGTACATATGCATGGAGTATCACAACTTTAAAGAAAAGGCTACTGCACTATAATAAATTGCAAAGGATATAAAAAGAAACTTCCAAAATCTATCTTGTTTTGTTTATTTTAAAGATAAATTTGTGTTCCTTTTTCCTCTCTAAAATGAATGAAGATACTACTTGCCAATTGAGTTTTATAGCAAGTTTTGGTTGCTCTGGGGGGCTGAAATGCATCATTAAGTAGAGATGGAACTATCAATTTTACTTACAATCTTGTAACAATTTTGTTATATTTAGATAAAAACGGAGAAAAAAATGAATTTGAACAAAGTCTTTAAAGCCACAATAAAATGAATGTTAAATGAAATGACTCAAATAACAGATAACAAAACAAGCCTGCTTTGACTTGAAAACATTCAGATAATTCATAAAAGATAATTCATAATTCTTTTGCTTTAAATTTTTCCAATAAGTACAGCTTAAGTTAACAATAACGGTGTGCCATATTACCCTTCTTATGGGAACTCTGAGTAACAAAGTATCTTTCAATGACAATTGTTTCCTCATCTGTTTACTTCATTAAACCTGAATGAAACAAAAACCCCAGGTATATTTTCAAAGAAGATGTAACTTTTATTCAACAATAATTTGATTCTATTCTATTTATTTGTTTGGATAGTGTGTCCACAGATCTTCATTTTATTATTATGCTTCAGATTTCACAAATGCTTTTCAGATATTCATATATATATATATATATTTTTATATATATATATCCTTCAGAAGATATATATTTGAATATGTATATATTAATGTGTCAAATATTACAAAAATAAATTATTGATGAGTTGACTATAGATTTTAATTTTTACAAAACAAAAAACACACAAAAAGGAAGTAAATAATGGCAAGTGCTAAAATTGATAAAACAGAAAAATAAACAAAAAAGAATGTAAATGCTGTTACATTAAAGAAAAATATTAAAGTAAATAAACCTCTGGAAAAAAATATCATAAAAGAAAGACAAGAGTAAACATTGCAAATAAAAACAATAATATATTTTAAGTTACAATAAAAATTTATAAATCATATAAAATATTAATAACTTTATATCAATATATTAAAAAAACAGATGTAAGGGCAATATGTCAGATAAATATTTCTTGCAAAACAGTAAAAGACTCAGAAGTAATCTAAATAGATGTATAATTATTAAAGCAGTTAAACCATATTTCAAATAATCTATTAACACCCACAAACAATCCAACAAAAAAAGGCATCAGGGCCATGCAATTTTTCAGGTTAGTCCATAAAGCTAATAGGTAATCCCTATGTTAATCATTGTATTCTAGATCATTGAAAAGGAGGGAAATCTATGTAATACAATAACTTTGATGTCCATCTGGAGGTATTTAAGTAGATAAATTCAATGTATGGATAGATGTTAAAAGATACATTAGATAGATAGAATATACTCAAAATGCAAGCATAATAAACTTTAGAAAATCTACTAATACAAATTATAATATAAACAGATTAAAGAAAAAGTGTTTTAATAGATGCAGAAAACATAGTTGATGAAATTTAAAACTATTATTATTAATAAAATTTGTAGGCAAATTAGAAATCTATGGAGACTTTCTTAATTAGATGAAATGTATCTAACAAAACAAAATATAAGCACCATACTAATCACACATATTCTTGTTTTAGATATGGAGAGAAGGAATGCTAAAGTCCTATGTAAGTATGCAACCTTGGAGATCAATTTGAAAATATCTTTCAAGGCTGAATAAGTGAATATCATGTTATACAACAATTACACTTCTTTTTTTAATTTATAAATATTTTAGTGTAGATGGAAACAATACTTTATTTATTCATCTTATGTGGTCCTGAGGATCAAACCTAGTGCTTCACACATGTGAAGCAAGTGCTCTACAACTGAGCCATAACCCCATCCCCTACACTTCTATTTTTATCCCAAAGAAAAACATGTGCACCTGGGCACATGAAAAACATGTACAAGAATGTTCAATGCAATACTGATTGAACTAAGATAAATATGAAATAATCTGTCACAGAAAAAATGGATATTTAAAAATTTTCATAGTCATACAATAAATTACTAGAGAATAGGTTAAGTTGGTGAACCATGGATACTTGGATCAACCATTTAAATCTCAAAAGCAAAATTAAATTGCAAAAGAAAATCACAAAACATGTCTATATAGCATACCATTTAATTTTGACAGCATACAACATACTGTCAAATATTGATGTGTCTACATAATAAAATTAAAAACAAACAAAAAACAAAAGAAAGATACAGACCAACCACAGTCTAGTAAATGCTTTCATGGAAAGAGGGATGGGAATGAAGGCAATGGACGCTACACATGTATCCTCAGTTCTAATCTCACTTACAGATCTGTTAGTAAGGTTTGTGTCACTGTGGCGAAAATACCCAACAAGAATAACTTAGAGGAGGAAAAGTTTATTTTGGCTCATAGGTTCGGAGGTTTAGTCTATAGTCAGCTGAGACTATGGCTCTGGGATCAAGGTGAGGCAGAACATCATGGTGGAAGGGCATTGTGGAGGAAATCTATTCAACTCATGGGAGCCAGGAAGCAGGGAGGGCAGGAAACAGGGAATATGGACCCTTATAGGGCATACTTCCAGTGAGCCACCTCATCCAGCCATGCCCTACCTACCTAAAGTTACTACCTAGTCAGTGCATTCAAACTATGATGACTGACTAGTTACAGCTCTAATAATTCAATCAGTCTCTGAATAGTGTTTCATTAGTACAGGAGCTCTTGGGGGACACCTCATTATCCAAACCATAACAGTCCCAGACTCACACATCCAATTGCTTAACCTATGCATCCATTTGAATGTCTAATAGGAATCTGAAATATCAGAGTAAAAACAGAACTTTCCCTCCTGCTTCCAGAATTGTTAACTCCTACAGAGTTTCTCATCCTATTACAATTTACCACAATTTACCCACTTGCTTGTGCCAAAATTCTTGGCAATAGTCTTGATTTGTCTTTTTCTCTGACTTTGCATATGGACCACCAGAAAACCCAGTCCTTTCTTATCTCTGAAAACTGTGCTGAATGCAATTACTTTTCACTGACAGAATTTGTTGACAAATTAGATGAGGAGGTGAGAGAGATATCAAGAATAGCCTCATGATTTTGAAGCTGATCAATCTAAATTAATGGACTTGTCATTAAATGAAATACTATTAACTCAGGTGAATTTCATTAATTCTGATGTGGAAAGAGCAGTTTGTACCAGGATGAGGGCTAGACCTAAAGGGAAAATATCCCTGAAAAGATAGGAGCAGATATCAAGGATTTAGCCTTGAAAAAGAGTACAAAATTTTTGCATAGAGCAGGAAAAAATGAAGTTTAAGATTCAGGAAAGTGTGAAATGTAGTTGGGGATTTTCCAAAAGATAGTCTGTCCTTTTGAAGTATGAGGTAAAAAAGGAAGAGATGATATAGGATCAGAAAAGATAATCACTAAAGCTTGGAACAGTCACATAAAGCATCATTAGGCTGACTAGGGATGAATACGATGATCATCAAACAGAGGGCCAAGCAGAGGCTAGAAAACATAAATCTGTAGAAGAGTTAAACCTTTTTGTCTTGAAATGAAGGCTGGTTAAAGGCTGAAGTTAAAGAGGAAACATTTATTACCAAATACATTAGCCCTTAAAAATTCATAAAAGTAACCACTAGACCAAAAAAGAAGTGAAAGTATTGCTAAGCCTTATGTAAAGGAAAATCCAAACAACATTCTTAAGCACATGTTTCCTTTTCTCATAACAAGAATTGTAGATGCAGCTATTAAGGACTGTTGTGGTCGTCTCTACAACATTCTCAGGAATCCAGATTTCCATTTTTGTGTTAATAGTATGGTTGCAGAAAAAGACAGAAGGGAGAATGGCAAACAGGGAGAGTTGCCAGTTGAATCTTGTCCATTTTAAATACAGTTTCAACAGAAGCTCCAACCAATAAAAGAACCATATATATCTCTTTGGCCAGAATTGGATCACATAGCTGATCATAGCTACAAGGGAACGAGTGGAGTCAAGTTGTTTTGGGCCAGAGACTTTGATATTCTGAATTAAGTGGTAATTCTACAGTATTTTAGTCAGTATTTTCACTACTGTGACTAAAAGGACCCATCCAGAACAACTGTGGAAGAGGAAAAGTTTATTTGAGGGCTCACAGTTTTAGAGGTCTTAGTCCACAGAAGGCCGGCTCCTTTCCTTGGGGCTTGAGATGAGGCAGAACATCATGGCAGAAGGATGTGGGAGAGGGAAGGAGCTCATGTGATGATCAGATGGCAGAAAAAAAGATGCTACACTCCAGACAGAAAATATATACCCCATAGCCACACCCACAATGAACCACTTTCTCCAGCCACACCCCACCTGCTTTCAGTTAACTCAATCAGCCTTAACTGATTAAGTTAAGGCTATAACCCCATCATTTCTCCTCCAAACCCGCTTTCATTGTCTCACACATTAACTTTTGGGGAGACACCATATCTAAACCAAAACATATAGATAACAAAGAAAGAAAATGAACAATCAGTAGGCAATTAGTAGTGTCTACCACAGATAATAGAAAGGCTCTTTCTAAAACCACAAGGCAGAAAAGAAGGAAGGTCTAGAGAACATTTAAGGGTGGTTACATAATGGGGTTGAGAAAACATTTAAAGTCAATGTTTTTTTTTAGCTTATCACAAGGATAAATAATAATTTTTAAAAGTCAGGTTATTTTTTCAAAATGACTTAAGTCAACAAAAAGCAGACAGTTTACTGACTGTGCTGGTGTAACAGGCCTCTGAGCCAGTCATATGAAAGTTTACCAACAATCTTAGACCTCATCTCATATAAACCAATTGGAATATTTATTTTATTTTAATTTATTTAGTGTGTGTGTGTGAGAGAGAGAGAGAGAGAGACACACACACACACACACACACACACACACAGAGAGAGAGAGAGAGAGAGAGAGAGAGAACTGGGGATTGAACCCAACGTCTTTTATATGCTAGGCAGGCAAGCATTCTATCACAGAGCCACCTCCTCAGCCTCCAATTGGAATGTTCTATGTGATGTATAATCACATAACCAGCCCTTCTGGGATTGGTGAAGCACAAATATATTTCATAAGTTTGACATGACAAAAATTCATAAGCGAGATCCACTCCATTCAACTCTGATTCTAGACCAAATGTGCTTCCATGTGACCAAGAAAATTGACTTTTGGGCCACAGTGCAAGCTCAGATTTGGCAACTACATCATCTTTCAATACCATCACATTACCCTCACTTTCAAGCTAAAACACATATTGTTACAGTTCCAGAGCTATTTCCCATCCACTATCTTATCTGAACCTATGATACAGCATCAAATAATGAGAAAACTGTTGCTTAGAGAGATGAAGCAGTTTTCCTATCACAGAATTTATAAGTGATAGACTTTGGAGCAAAGGGTGAACACAACCCAAAGATCTGACTCTTAGGTTAATTGGTATTTTGGACTAAACTTTTAAGAAAGACAAACTTAGCTAAACCACAGTTACTCAACTACATTTTTTCTTTTTCTTTTTTTGTAAACCTTTATTTTGTTTTTATTTTTATGTGGTGCTAGGGATCGAAACCAGTGCTTCACCCATGCTAGGCAAGCATTGTACCACTGAACTACAACCCTGGCGCCTGAACTACTTTTTTCTTAATGGATAGTTTTCATGGCTACTGTGAGCTAGACTTTTAATGTATGCCACAAAATGGAAAGAGCAAAAAAACTAAGAATAGTGTCATGGGTTGTCCCCTTCTTTAAAATCCCTCATTTTCCTTCAGCAAGATTCCACATAGGATACTAGAGCCTGGGGACTATAGAGACTGATGATATCACCAAGAAATGAGAAGACAAGAGACTATCTTAATTCTGTTTATATGAAAATATCCTTTAGATTTACTACATCTTCTTTGTTCTTTACCGAGATTTAAAAGAGCTATCAGGCCAGTAACTCAGTCTATGGAAAACTAGCTGAAGAAAATAAAGCTGAAAGGTTTTGTTTTTATTCTAATTAATAGATGATCTAAAAATAAACAAAAAAGTATACATAAAATATATACACTAGGCTAAAATATTTACATAGTTGCAAAAGTTTCTATTGTAACAGCACTATTGAGAAGATGAGAGAAAAGATGAATTCCTTCAAGAACATTCAAGCAAAAATAATGAATCATTTTCAATATGCCTAACCTGAAGGAAACTAGAAAGTACTTTCATAATCAATGATCCATTGAGGTTTTTTTTTTTTTTTTTTACTTTCATAGCAAAGTGTTTTTATTTTTTTTTTAATTTTTTTATTGTTGGTTGTTCAAAACATTACATAGTTCTTGATATATCATATTTCACACTTTGATTCAAGTGGGTTATGAACTCCCATTTTTACCCCATATACAGATTGCAGAATCACATCAGTTACACATCCATTGATTTACATATTGCCATACTAGTGTCTGTTGTATTCTGCTGCATTTCCTATCCTCTACTATCCCCCATCCCCTCCCCTCCCCTCCCCTCTTCTCTCTCTACCCCCTCTACTGTCCTTCATTTCTCCCCCTTGTATTATTTTCCCCTTTCCCCTCACTTCCTCTTGTATGAAATTTTGTATAACCCTGAGGGTCTCCTTCCATTTCCATGTAGTTTCCCTTCTCTCTCCCTTTCCCTCCCACCTCTCATCCCAGTTTAATGTTAATCTTCTTCTCATGCTCTTCGTCCCTACTCTGTTCTTAGTTACTCTCCTTATATCAAAGAAAACATTTGGCATTTGGTTTTTAGGGATTGGCTAGCTTCACTTAGCATAATCTGCTCTAATGCCATCCATTTCCCTGCAAATTCTATGATTTTGTCATTTTTTAATGCAGAGTAATACTCCATTGTGTATAAATGCCACATTTTTTTTTTATCCATTCGTCTATTGAAGGGCATCTAGGTTGGTTCCACAGTCTTGCTATTGTGAATTGTGCTGCTATGAACATGGATGTAGCAGTGTCCCTGTAGCATGCTCTTTTTAGGTCTTTAGGGAATAGACCAAGAAGGGGAATAGCTGGGTCAAATGGTGGCTCCATTCCCAGCTTTCCAAGAAATCTCCATACTGCTTTCCAAATTGGCTGCACCAATTTGCAGTCCCACCAGCAATGTACTAGTGTACCCTTTTCCCCACATCCTCGCCAGCACTTGTTGTTGTTTGACTTCATAATGGCTGCCAATCTAACTGGAGTGAGATGGTATCTTAGGGTGGTTTTGATTTGCATTTCTCTGACTGCTAGAGATGGTGAGCATTTTTTCATGTACTTGTTGATTGATTGTATGTCCTCCTCTGAGAAGTGTCTGTTCAGGTCCTTGGCCCATTTGTTGATTGGGTTGTTTGTTATCTTATTGTCTAATTTTTGGAGTTCTTTGTATACTCTGGATATTAGGGCTCTATCTGAAGTGTGAGGAGTAAAGATTTGTTCCCAGGATGTAGCTCCCTATTTACCTCTCTTATTGTTTCTTTTGCTGAGAAAAAAACTTTTTAGTTTGAGTAAGTCCCATTTGTTGATTCTAGTTATTAACTTTTGTGCTATGGGTGTCCTATTGAGGAATTTGGAGCCCGACCCCACCGAATGTAGATCGTAGCCACCTTTTTCTTCTATCAGACGGCGTGTCTCTGATTTGATATCAAGCTCCTTGATCCATTTTGAATTCACTTTTGTGCATGGCGAGAGAAAGGGATTCAGTTTCATTTTGTTGCATATGGATTTCCAGTTTTCCCAGCACCATTTGTTGAAGATGCTATCCTTCCTCCATTGCATGCTTTTAGCCCCTTTATCAAATATAAGGTAGTTGTAGTTTTGTGGATTGGTTTCTGTGTCCTCTATTCTGTACCATTGGTCCACCCGCCTGTTTTGGTACCAGTACCATGCTGTTTTTGTTACTATTGCTCTGTAGTATAGTTTGAAGTCTGGTATCGCTATACCACCTGATTCACACTTCCTGCTTAGCATTGTTTTTGCTATTCTGGGTCTTTTATTTTTCCATATGAATTTCATGATTGCTTTCTCTATTTCTACAAGAAATGCCGTTGGGATTTTGATTGGCATTGCATTAAACCTGTAGAGAACTTTTGGTAATATCGCCATTTTGATGATGTTAGTTCTGCCTATCCATGAACAGGGTATATTTTTCCATCTTCTAAGATCTTCTTCTGTTTCTCTCTTTAGGGTTCTGTAGTTTTCATTGTATAAGTCTTTCACCTCTTTTGTTAGGTTGATTCCCAAGTATTTTATTTTTTTTGAGGATATTGTGAATGGAGTGGTTGTCCCCATTTCCATTTCAGAGGGTTTGTCGCTGATATACAGGAATTCCTTTGATTTATGCGTGTTGATTTTATATCCTGCCACTTTGCTGAATTCATTTATTAGCTCTAATAGTTTCTTTGTAGACCTTTTTGGGTCTTCTAGGTATAGAATCATGTCACTGCAAATAGTGATAATTTAAGTTCTTCTTTTCCTATTTTTGTGCCTTTAATTTCTTTCATCTGGGCCTGTTCTGCCGGTGGTCACAATTCCGCCTACCTTGCAGGCGTGGGGGGAGGGGGTGGCTCTGCCCCTCAGCAGGCCGCTGGGCCTGTTCTCTCCATTGAGGTTTAAGGACAAGATTTCCCTCACATAATGGTATTTGTAAAACTTGCAAGATAACTGACATTTTATTTATGCTTTCCTGCACACATGCAATAAATAACTTTCTGTTTAAATTACTTATCAGCATGAGAAATAGGAAGCAAAAACAGACCATTAATGTTCAGATAATAGAAAATTAAAATGAATAATAAGCAAAGTGTTTGGAGAACAAAAAGCAGTCTGCAGAAAACAGAAGTTTTAACTACTCAATGAGGCTTAGTCCTTACATGTTAAAAGATATACCCTAACTGATCAGATTGGGTTTTTTCCCCCAGTCACATCACATTATTTTTCCAGGACACTGCTGTGACAAACACCTTATCTGCAAAAGAAAAATTAATCTTCTTCTCTATTTAGCTTAACTTTTGAAAAGGAACAAGGACAGCCTGTGAAAGAAAATCTCAATGTATTTATGTTTCTTCACATTTTTAAACAAATTCCATAGGATGGATAGGATTTATGAAAATACAAAAATATGAAAGGGACCACAGAGGGAAATATCCACATCTGGGTACTGTGAGGGTTTTGGAAAATTTTGGAAAATGCTAATAATATATTGCAAAGTTGATTAGGCCAACTCCAAGCACATTTTGACTTTTACTTATTCTTTGATCAATTGAGCAAGCATACAAGTATCATCACTATGTGCAATAGTCAACACCACTCAGAGCTTGCACACATACTGGGCCATTGCTGGAAACTAGACAAAAGAGAAGGACAAATGTGAGGTTTAAGAAGAAAAGCTATTGTGTAGGCAGACTTTCAAGACAGCCCCCTATGATTCCTTCCTTCTTGTCTTTATATCCTTATATAACCACTTTCCCTTGAGAGTACTTCTAACCAGAAGAATAGAGCAAAGATGATGAAATATCATTTCTACCTTCGTAACTTTTGTCTCACTATCAGACTTTCACCATCAGATTCTCACATGGCAGTCTGTGAGAAACTGAAGCCCTCATTTCAACAACTTGAGAGACAGAATCCTGCCTACAACCATGAAGTAAGTGAATCCTTTTCCAGACAAGCCTGTGCCAGCATCTTGATTTCAGCCTCCTGAGAAACTTTAATTCACATAAACTATGGGGGAAAATATCATCCAGCAATAGATAGCTAACAAACTTTAATTCTAGTGAAATACTAACATCAGTGAATTCTCAATGTAGAACCTTAGAGAATATCACCAAGAAATGAGAAACTAAGATAATGAGAAGAGTCTTTTCAAAATATTTTCATACCAAATGCACACATTGATCAGAAATTAGTTATTCTTTTTTTATTTGTTCCTTTTAGATAAACATGAGAGTAGAATGTATTTTGACATATTATACATACATGGAGTATAACTTACTCTAATTAGGATCCCATTCTTGTTGTTGTACACGATGTGGAGTTTCACTGGTCATGTATTCATATATGAACATAGGAAAGTTATGTCCAGTTCATCCAATTCTACTGTCTTTCCTTCCCTTCGTTTCCCTTTGTCTAATCCAATGAACTTCTATCGTTCACCCCACCCCATTGTGTGTCAGCCTCCACATATCAGAAAGAATACTCAACCTTTGTTTTGGGGGGATTGCCTTATTTCACTTAGCATGATAATCTCCAGTTCCACCCACTTACTGACAAATGCCATAACTTCATTCTTCTTTATGGCTAAGTAATATTCCATTGTTTATATATACCACAATTTCTTTATACATTCATCTATTGAAGGGCACATAGGTTGGTTCCATAGCTTAGCAGTTGTAAACTGAGCTGCTATAAACATTGATGTGGCTGCATCACTGTAGTAGCATCAATGACTCCAATATATAGCCTTCCTTCTTGTTACTATGATTGAACTGTCCAAATTCCTAGCTAACACCAGTCTGCCACTTGGTCACTAAATTCCATCCTCTCTCACTCAAAGTCAATTTATCCACACTTTTTTTTCTCTCTCCTCACTGATTTTTTACTCTACCACATCATTTCACGCATTTAAATAAATTATTTTAACATGTTAAAAGCAATATAAAAATAAATAACAACAACAAAAACACTCTCTTGGCCTCACTTGTTCTTCTATTGTTCAACTTGTAAAAGTATTTGCTAAACGGTATTTCAAATTCTCCTCTTCCTATCCTTTCTTGAATGCATTTGTTATGAGTTGTGTTGTTTCTCTCAAAATAATATATTGAGGTCCTAATAGCTGGGCCCTATTTGGAAATAATGCCATTATAATTAAGATGTAATTAAGATGAAGGTATTAGGGTGCACCTTAATCCAAAATAATTTGTATCCTTTTAAGAAAGGTAGAAGAAGCAAAGACAAACATACAGTGGGAAGATGACAGAGAACAGCATAAAAAGAGGAAGCAGGGATTGGATTGATGCACTACCAGCCAATGAAGATCAAGATTGCTAGCAAACACCCAAAACTATGAGAGAGGCAAAGAACAGATATTTCCTCAGAACCTACAGAAGGAACAAACTCTGCCTACACATAAATTTTGAACTCTCAACCATTGAAACTGAGAAGATAAATTTCTGTTGTTTTAAGTCACTCAGTTTGCAGTGATTTGTTATGATGGCAGCCCTAGGAAACTTAATACACCAGACTGGACTTTTGCCCATCTCATTCCACTGAAACTGTTCCTATCAAGGTTGTCAAAGATTTCTATGCTAAATCAAAATATCAATTCTCTGTCACCATCTAAAAATATGAGCATCAAATGAGAGAGTTAACCCTGAAGTGGCTCCATCTGGCTCAGTCTCAGAGAAACCTTCCTCTATAGGACAAACCTTTCTCTTGCTAATATTGATCAACTCTTCTGGCAATTCAACATGGTTTCATTGTAAAAATTCAACTAAGAACAGAAAAGAACATCCTAGTAAAAAACATTTATGAAAAACCCACACTTAACATTATACTTAATAGTAAAAAAGCTTCTGCCCCTTAAGGTTAGGAACAAGACAAGAATGCCCATTCCATCTGTGTCTATTCAACAGTGGAAGTTATAGCCTAAGCTATTATGCAAGAAAAAGAAATAAAAGGCATCCAGATTGGAAAGGGAGAAGATAGAATATTTCTATTTCCAGGTGACATTATCTTATTTATACAAAAAATTAAAGAATTCATTAAAAAAAACCATTAAAAGTTATAAATAGATTCAGCAGATTTGCAGGGTATAACATCAACACTCAGAAATTGGTTGTATTTCTATACAGTAGTAGTGAATAATCCAAAAAAGTAATTTGGGGTAAAATTGGGAGTTCATAACCAACTTGAATCTAATGTATGAAATATGATATGTCAAGAGCTTTATAATGTTTTGAACAACCAATAAAAAAAGAAAAAAAAGATATAAATAAATTTATTGCACATTGATGAGAAGACTCAAAAAAAAAGAAAATAACTTCATGTGCAATTGATGAAAATAGAAATAAATTTAATAAGTAGGTGCAATACTTGTATACTGAAAACAATAAAACACCTCAGAAAGAAATTAAAGACCTAAATCAATAGTAAGACATCCTATGTGCATACACTAGATGTTAGCATAGATACAATGACAAACCAAAGTCACATAAAATCAAAGAAGTCATTATTAGAGTAAAACCAAGTTCCCAGTACAATACTGGGAAAGAGCTTCCATGTAAATATCAGATCATTTGGCTCCATAAAAGACAAAATATCATCAGTCCTTAAATTTTCAGTTCCAGTCCCTATGAAGCAAAATTATACTTTGCTTTTCTGTCCTTGCATATCTAGAAAACTTCCTGCTTGTGTCCTTTGTATTATAGATCACAAACTGGTTATCCATGTGCTACATTTATCCCACAGATATGTCTTATTTAGCTTTACACAGTTTACTGTGTTTTTTATTTTGTTGTCCAACATTTACTCATTTAGACAAATTGTAAAAAAATCAAACAGAAAAACTGGACTATCTGGAAACACTGAACTTATATTCATGCATGGCAGTGACTAACTGGAGGGAGTATTGCCTGCCTTCTCTGGATAGTCCCCACCAGTACCCAATGCCTCACAGAGGCCTGCTTTATTTATCTGCCTGACCTCTGTTTTCTTCTGCATTTGTTAACTCTATTTTTAACATGAAAGGAGTTAAAAGGGTTTCCGTTTCTTTGAAGGGAGTAGGGTATCTGTTCTTCATTCCAGTTTTATCTAAGCAGTCCTTCTGTGGTGTGCAAACAGGAGCAATATTTGCAACAGAGGGCAAGGCTCTATCAATGTTGGGGATTATAGTTCAGACATAGGATGACCAAAACCTCAGTAAAGTTCTCACTAATCCTCACATTGATTCCTGATACCTTTTATGATAAATAAAATTTTTGTTTGGTGGCATCAGTGACATCTGTCCCAATCCTCTTTGACTGATATCTTCATTTTTCCACAACCTAACTTGTGCTCTCGTCTTGAGTTGGGTAAATGATCATTCCCTGCATTTTTAAAAACACTTTGCTATAAATACTTTGCTAAAGCAAAGTGCCATAGGAACACTTTGCTAAAGTATCTCCCTTTCTATGCCTGGATTCCTGTTCAAGCTCTGTCATGTACTAACTGATAGTCACTGGATAAATGATTTATGTTCTCTGGTCCAGAGTGGCTTCATCTATAAAATAAAATCATTAAATAACAGCTCTTATATTCCACATTTCTATTATGGTCTTACTTAATTTCAGTCAATCCAGCCACACTGACAGAGCCCCATCTTTAACCTTCTTTATATGTAGATAATTTACCATGTATGTATTCTCTTCATGTCTCTGCTACTGTCACTTTAACTACTTTTAAAAATGTATCTACTATGTTTTAATTTTTAAAAAGATTATTGGCTTTGATAATCCAAAATATCAGATAACTGCTAGTATTATTGAGACCCAAAATTAATGTATTCATTTTCCCAAAGATTTGCATTCTTTTTTTCAATTTTTATTGGTGCTTTACATAATGATGAGATTTGTTGCTACATATTCATACATGTATATAATATAACATATAATTTGACCAATATCATTCAAACATTTGCATTCTGAGTTTCTAGGCTATAAACCATACAATCTTACTCTAAAGCACACAATTGAAATCAACATATGAAATTTACAAAAAAGACATATTTTTAGCTAAATAAAAGTAAAACTTTTGACAATTAAATGGTTCTTGTGAGGTGTTGGATGCGTAGAGTAATCATAAAGAATTTAAGGACTCTAATTTCCTTTTAAATGAACATTCTATGAATCTTTTTTTTCCTTAAGTTGTGCTAAAATTAGCTTTTTTTACCGAAACACACATCAGCTAACTAAGAAAGGAGCTCTTCTAGAGGCATATTAAGCAAAATGGGCAGGAACTCATCTATGTAAAAACTGACCATGAACAAATTTCAGAGTTGATAATCATGGAATGATCATCCTGACCACACATTGAGCTACCTTGACATTCTGTCTTAAGAGCGTATACTGGAAGATTTCATGTATCAAAGATTTCTTTTGAATAAGTCACTGATACACTAAAATTTCCCTTATATTCTATTACACTATAAGTTAAATATATGTTACAGTGTAACTTACAAAAATTAATAGAATACATTATCCACAGTGAGATGTTACTATATGCTTATCAACTAACAATATATTTGGGTAGGTTTTAGATATAAACTGATTTTTTTTTAATTTTTTTTTGTTGGTTGTTCAAAACATTACATAGTTCTTGATATATCATATTTCACACTTTGATTCAAGTGGGTTATGAACTCCCAGTTTTACCCCGTATACAAATTGCAGATATAAACTGATTTTGAAGGCATCATTCAATTGATTAACATAAGCCATGCTCTTAAAATTAGGCAGGTAAGATGCATGGATATTATAGATTGAGTAGGCATCATATGATTTTATTTTTGTATTAATGATTACAATAGGTTAATACACAGAATAGGACATGAGATAAATGAGAAGTATAATTCAGCACAAACCACTAATAATGTATCAATAGCCACTTTGGAAAGTAAATGTGTCAGTCAGAAACGTTTGGAGACACCAAAAACTCCATTTAAAATGACCTCAAGCAGCCAAAGAGAAAATGTGATTTTAATTTACTTAAATGGAAACATAATCAACTGAATTTTATCCTGTTTGGAAATTTAATGAACTGTGTAGTGCACTATTAATAGAGAGACTGGGAGAACAGAAGAGTCAGATTGGTGAGACCCAGAAAGCCATAGGTGGGCAGTGCCTACCCAAATATTGTCTAGGATAGAGAGTTTTCTGTGGCACACCTCCATGCTCTAAGCCCATGCTCATTCCAAAATTTGTCAATCTGATACGGTGGCTGGTTATAGGGAGAGTATCTAGATCTGGGAAAACAAGCATTCTAGCCCTCTTGATGGTTTCATTTCCAGAATAAATAGACATTTATCTGTCTCTGATACCTTGTTTAACATAAATACAAGCTTTCTGTCCATCTCCCCCACAAAAAGAAACAACTACACTTAATGTGCTGAGACAGTAAGACTTCTAATGGCCAGACCCTAGACTAGAGTGAATTTATTAAGTTAAACAGTAACATGTGAAGACTTATAGCATTTAACTAAGACTCCCTTTTGTGAAAGGAAGTGATAACAACTAAATTCATAAGTATGATCTTATTTATAACCCTCTCACTAGTTGAGAATATTCACCAGCTTTTCTTTTTTTATTTTTTCAATAACTTTATTTTGTTTATTTATTTTTATGTGGTGATGAGAATCAAACTCAATGCCTTACTTGTATAAGGCAAGCCCTCTGCCACTGAGCCACAACCCCAGCCTGCCCCAGCTATTCTTGAAAATAAGCTTACTCTCTGATTCTTCAATATGGAAAAAAAAATGGCACATTACCAAACAAATTGCTGAATTCAACTACTGACTCCATTATCAGTGTTTTCCAAAGCTTCCTTTGGAGTAGAGGAATAGAAAGGGTGATTTTCTTTTTCATGACAAAGTCAGAATTATTTTGAAAAAAAAAAAAAACTTTTGAGGAATTAGGAAATGAACCTCTTTAAAAATTACAAGAATCATTCATATTTTGTTCATCTTTTCTAACAGCTGATACTTAATATTGGAGGAGATAAAGAAAAAAAGTTACTGACCAAGAGAGCAGCTGGCATCATTGCCTGCCAGCCTGACAGCTAGCAATACCAAGAGATTATCAGACTCAGGATAGTACCCTTCAAATTTCAGGATCCCTCAAAATAAGGCTGACTTTTATTAATAGTCAAAATAATAAATTTTTTAAAACAGGAATATGGTGATGAAAGTGCTATTTTATAGCTTCTCTATTGCATGTCTTTGGACATGTAATTTGATAATATCTAAGCTGTTTGCAACTGAATTCTGCAGCAAATTAAATTATCCATTACAGTGCTGAGAGCCAAAGGACAAAAAATTAATTGCTTCACTCAGTGAAAATAGTCTATGCACTAAAAAATCACATATTCCATTCAAAGGACAACTAGCCCACCCTCTATTCATAGCTTATGTCTCTACAATTCTAACAATCTTGGTTACATGCTTTACCAATTAGAGTTTATATATTAGAATGAAGGAAGGGATGATGATCCAGGAAGTCACACTCTGCAAGAAGTGACAGATGACAGAACAGGAGGAGACAGAATATAGAAGTGGCAGATGTAACCATCATTTCTCCCCCACAAAGAGAAAAAATATTCTTGTTTTAAGTCACTTATTACTGGAGTGAATATGTATGCACATTTAATGAAGTCCAGAGGGTATCACTACATTCCAATATAATGCAAGTTTGATGCTAGTAATGATGGTCCTGAGTCATTAAAAAAAAGAGAAACTAAATAAAAGATTATATTCTATATAAAGTGAAGGAAAAGTGGGTCACATATTATTAAAATATTTGCTAAAATAATTTTAAGGGAAGATTTTTAAAGGAATATACACAAATATACAGGATAAATTCAGATATCTAGAATAGCTCATTTTCAGAGCTATTGTAGTGGCCCCTTTTACTGCCATTGCACCTAAGACTAATGACAGTCCAGGACATCTAAGAAAAAAGTCTTTGAATTAAAGGAAAATATCATCATATTTATCTCTACATATAAACATATTTTCAGAAGTCACATGATCTGTGTTCAAGGTTTTCAAATAACAGTTCAATAAATTTCTTCAGAAATAACATTGTAGGAAGTATTTGCTTTGCTTCTGTTTTATTTGTTGGACTTCTAAGTAAGAATTTATTTGAAGTAAAAGATTTAATTTATTTCAGCAGTTTTATTGGGTGCAAGGGCCAAAATGCAAATTGCACATTTTAAAGAATACAATTTGATAAGTCCTGACAATATGCATGCCTGAGAAACCAACACAATCAAAATTGTAACCACATCCATCACCCTTAAAATTTTATTTGTAACACATTAAAAGCTCTCCCTTCCATAAATACCAACATAAAGCAATGGATGATCATAATCCTGTCACTATGTATTAGTTTGCATATTTTAATTTGCAATTTTATATAAATTGAGTAATAAACTATTTACTCTTAGTTTTCTGGCTTCTTGCACTCCTCAAAATTATTTTGAGTTTAATTCACATTCTGGTATGTATTGCAAGTTCATTCATTTAATTGATGAATAATGTTCCATTTTGTGATTACACCACAATTATTTTATCCATTCACCTTTTTGGGGATGTTTCATTGTATCCTGTTTAGTATTACTACAGATAAAATTATGAATGTTTGTGCAGTCTATACAGAGAGAAGTTCTTTCTTCCCTCTTGGGTAAATGTCCAGGAGTGGATGGTTGGATCATGTTAAATGTATGCTTCACTTTTCTTAAAAATCAAATTATTTATTTATTCTAATTTTTATGCACAATGGTAGAATGCAATTCATTTCATATTACACATATAGAGCACATTTTTTTCAAGTCACTGGTTGTATACAAAGTATTTTCACACCATTTGTGTCTTCATACATGTACTTAGGGTAATGATGTCCAACTCATTCCACCTTCTTTCCTATTCCCATATATGCTTCACTTTTTTAAAATAATAGCTTTCTTTTATTTATTTATTTTTATATTGGGTTGAGGATCGAACCCAGTGCCTCATACATGCTAGACAAGCACTCTACCACTGAGTTACAACCCCAGCCCCAATGCTTCACTTTTTGAGAAACCACCAGTTTTCCAAAGTGGTTGTGATATTTTACATTCCCACAAGCATGTGTCCCAGTTGATCCACACCCTTGTGACCTGACAGTCTTTGGAATTTTAGCCATTTTCATAGATTCCTAGAGGTTATCACATTGTGATTTTGATTTGTATTTCCCTCATAACTTACAGCATTAAGCATTTTTTCATGTGTTTATTGGCTGTCTGTATATATTCCAAGGCAAAGTATCTGCTCAAATATTTTTCCCACCTTCTATTAGGTGGTATTCTTATTAAGTTTTATGAATTGCTCGTATACTCTGAATGAAAGCCCTTGATTAGATATATGCTGAAAGAAGATTTTCTCCTAGCTGTAGCTAGTATTTTCATTTTCTTAATAGTGTCTTTGAAAGAGAAGATTTAATTTGGATACAGTGCATTTTGTTTTGTTTTGTTTTTGCAGTGCTTGGGATTGAACCTAGGGTTTCACATAAGTACTGTACCACTGAACTACAACCCCAGCCCCTTCAATTTTTTGTGCTGATCATTCTCTTCATGTCATAAGTAAGAAATTTTTGTTCAATCCCAAATCATAAGCATTTAATTCTATATTTTCTTCTATAATTTATGTTGTTTTAGGTTGTACATTTAGGACTCTAATCTATTTTGAATTAATTTTTTGTACATGATGTGAGATATGGATTTAGCTAATTCTTCTTTGTATATGGATATACAATTATTCTATTATTCTTCGTTAAAAAGATTATCCTTTTTTCTACTAAGGTACCTCAGTCCTCCCTGGATAGTTTCTTAGCACAGAATGTTGGAGCAATCATGGGTCTGAACTCATTTATTTTCCATCTCTCTGGGGTTACTACCATTCATTGCCTAATGTCCACTGTCTTAAAAACTACATTTTCATATGTTTTGTGTTTATTTTTTTTTTAATTTTTTTTTGCTCACTTCATATAGGAGGGTAAAACTGGTACTTTTTTCTCCATTAGCTGGAATATGAAGTTCTGATGCTTTATTAAGCTACTTGAAAACTCCTGATATAGGATACACGTTTAGTAGAAAATCTTAAACAAAAACAAGAAATATTTTCTATCCTTAAAAGGAATTTTTAATTTGTAATTTTCATATGCCTTCCATATAGAGAAAATCCCCTTTCAAATTCTTCTAAGCTACCTGTTGATTTGTAACTCTTTTGCCTCCTGTGTAATGTAGCTTATATTTTCTCTGACCACTATTTAAGAAGATCTGAGTATTATCACAGTATTATGCCAAAATGTTAAAATATGGTACATGAGAATATTAAAATTAGAGGCATTTCCTCATATTAGAAGATAAGTGGGATAAATAGATGTAGCCCTTTGGTCATGTATTTTGGTTACCAAAGGATCCAGTTATGTCTCCTTAGTTGAGTTTATCTCAACTAAGATATGAAATATTTGAAAAGTTTATAAATATATAAAATGCTAGGAACAACTTCAGACCTAGTAAATTAGAATCTGGAAAGCAGGAATGGGGGGTGCAGAATTTCACTTTTTTAAAGGAGCTCCTCAGATAATTGTTATGGATGCTGAAGTCTGAGCACCACCTGTTTTGTACTAAATCCAATAGTAATCAGGGAAATGCAAATAACTCCAGTTAAAATAACAATTATCAAGAATACAAATAATAGGGACTGCAGCTGTAGCTCAGTGGCAGAGCACTTGCCTAGCATATATGAGGCAGTAGGTTCAATCCTCAACAGCACCACATAAAAAATAAATAATATAAAATAAAAGTATTCTTTACATCTACAACAACAAAAAAATAAAAAAGACTACAAATAATAATAAATGCTGGCAAGGAGGCAGAGAGAAAGGAGCAGTCTTACACTATTGGTAAGATTGAAAATTTCTACAACCACTATAGAAATCAGTATGGAGATTCCTCACAAGACTTGGAATGAACTGGAACCATCATTTGACCCAACTTTACCACTTCTAGGTATTTATCCAAAAGAACTAAAGTCATCATACTATAGCTGTCTTCACCCATATGTATAGCAACACAATTAACAATATCCAACTTATGAAATCAGACCAGGTATATCAACAGATGAATGGATAAAGAAAATGTAGTATGTATACACAATGGAGTTTTACTCAGCCATAAAGAATAATTAAATAATTATTAAAATTTGAGGAAAATAGATGGACTAGAGAGCATCAGGTTAAGTGAAATTAGCCAAACTCAGAAAGTCAAAGGTCATATGTTTTCTCTCATATGTAGAACCTGGAGAGAAAAAGGGTAGGGGGAAAAGGATCTCATGAAAAGAGAAAGGAGACCAGTAGGGTAGAGGAAAGAGATGAGGGGGAGGGAGAGGAAAGGGAAAGAGGAGTACTAGAAAATGAAAATGATCAAATTTTGTTATGTGTAGGTATGAATACATCATGATGAAGTCCATTATTATTTATGGATTGTGCACCAAAAAAAATTTTTAAAAACAGTACATTTGTTTTATTTTCCTGGAAAAAAAGGACTCTGTTCTTTACTATGAACCTCAAGGAAATCTCCCCTCTCTGCTTTTTAGGCCTTTAACTCCTTAATAAACTGGCAAAGTCAGTTTGAAAAAATCAGAAAAGCTTAACAATATGTTACCTTTCTTCAGATTTCACACAAAAGAAAACATGTGACTACAAAAGTCACTTTGAATGATAGCCTGTTTTTATTAATTATAGTTTGTAAGTCATTAATTAAAGATAATGAATAATACATGACTTGAAGGTAAAACATAATCCATATAATTATGGTTGATTCTTACTCATCATCAAAATGAGTTATGTATTTAAATTAATAACTGAATAAAACAGAATTCTCAAATCTCTGTCTATTGCAATTAACTAATGTTTTATATATTTGGCCTCTCCTGGAATCTGCAGATGCATTTATATATCAAATATGTTTTCAGGACCACATTATTTGAGGGCATTACATATAAGGTGCTATCCCTATATTTGAGTACATAACCTACAGAAAATGCCCACATACTGGATTCATATGATATGTCTATGTGTCTAGGTGCTATAAGAGAGGTGTGAACTGCATACCATGAAAGCAAAAAGGTAGGAAAAATTAACCAACTATTTCCTTCTAGATTGATAGGCAGCAGTTCATTGAAAAGGGATAATTTAAATAGAAAATGGGAGAGGAACATTGAAGGCAAAAAGCACAGCACATGCAAAGCATTAGTGTCTGGTATGAAGAGGGAATGGAGATGAACCCCTGGTATGATTAAAGACACTTAAGATAGCAATGTGAAGTCATTGAAGGCATTCAAGTGGAGTCATGATGACAATCATGTTTGTATTTTCCAAAGTTCACTGAGACTTCAGAGTAGAGAATGCATTGAAGGGAAGGAAAATGATTTCACTTCCAAACATGATAAATATTAAGTGTTTGCACTTATCATGGAGAAATATTTAGTGCACAGTTAGATATAAGAGCCTAGGAAAAAGGAGGCTACTGGAGATACATATGCCTGCAAACTCTATAAAAACATGTGGGGTTACCCACGGAGAATATGCATGTAAAACAAAGAGAAGCAATGAAAGCAATGACTTAGAAACCAACTTTAAAACGTTGGATAGAGAAAAAGAAGCCATCAAAAATTAAAAACGACTATTCAGAAAGGTAAAAAATATAGAAAAGAACAGTGTCACAGAAGTCAAAAGAGAAGGGGTGTGGTGTGTGTGTGTGTGTGTGTGTGTGTTTTACAAAGACACTAAGTATAATGAGGAACCAAGAAACAGAATTCTTTATTTGGCAATTTCAGAGAAATGATGGTGATGGATGAGAAAATAGAGGCAACAATAGAGATTGCTCAAGCAATAAGTTTACCTATGAAGGGGAAAAACTATGTGGCACATAAGTTATCCAATAATTCTTAGTGCAAATCTGAAAGGGACATGGAAAAGAGGAAGTTTGAAGCTTAAAGGACGCATAAGAAAATTTTCTTAATTTGAGGATCTTAACAAAAATTGAAGTGAGCTGACCATATAACAAAAAAAGTTGGTTCATTTTGCTTTATTTTATCAATGATAAGTAAACAGAGCCTGTTTACTTCTTTGAAAATAATGAGCACTACACAAAATTGTGAATGGAATAGATTTTGTATGAATATGGGATTCATTAATTCTCATTTTAGACCTTAAGAACAAGGATCATGGGGCCGCTGCTTCTTATACTTGAAATGCTAGTTCCTTATAGAAGTATTTTCTAATTCTCCAGAGGAGACCATATTCTCTACATGCTGCTACCTCTACTATGGTCCCCAATACTTTCCTCTTATAACTCATGCCCCTGTTTGTAATTATATATTTGTTTATCAGATTGTTAATTGTCTGACTGCCCTGTTTGACTACAAACTCTGGAGAATATGTGACATGTCCATCTATGGTCATCAATGTATTTTCAGTGCCTAGTATATTGCCTGGAACATATAGGTAGTCACTGGATATTTGCTGAACAAAGGACCAAAAGAAAGGCCTACATAATGAAAGAATTTTTCTGAATTCAGAGCCTTGCATAGGAAAAGTTCACTTCCTGTTTTTTTTTCCATTTTTGGAAAAAAAAAACAGATAAAGTTCAATCAAACTGTGATAATTTACATCAGCCTGTTAATGCACATGCATAATCCCCCAGCCCAGGAAATATTCTTTTTGACATTTTTCATTTTTACCTGAAATGTGAATACTCCTTTTTGGTTAGTATGCTTCCTAATCATTTCCTAGACTATTTTTAATGGTAATCTCCATAATTTGGGCATTGTAAGACCTCTATCCCAAGAAGTAGCAGGAGTTTTCTATAAGAATGAGAATATGTTTTAGTGAAGATTTCTAGAGACATGGAGACTGTAATGAACACAGAAGTCAGGTGTCCAGGTCTAAATCCTAGTTTTCTCTACTGAGTTTGTAATCTCAACAAGTTTCTTAATCTATCTTAGACTTAGTTTCTCCCATGAAATATGAATACTAGTATTACTTAACCAATAGTTACTTTAAAAATTCATTTAGTTAATATATGTAAAGGGCTTACAGCACTGCCTATTCCATAGTAACAGCTTAGTTACTTACTATCTACTAGTTTCTGTTACTAGTTATATACGAGCAATTATTGCATATATAATTTGCCTTGCTCCAAAATTCAGTATTCAAGGTCTATAGAACAAATGGCTTAAACCCCCATAAGAATGGAATCCATATTTGCTAGTTTTACCCTTCAGCAGCTTTTCAGTTAAAAGAAATAATCTTACTTTCCAAGACATTTACCTCTATTCCCATTTCAGTAACTTAAAAAAAAAAAAAAAGCACACCCACACACAATCTCTAGCCTTTGTTCTGTTCTTTACTACAACTGTCCCAAGATTCTCCTTCCCAGGTCTCACCCTCAGGTGACATCTCAGACATTTTTAAAGCAAGGATTCAGTTCTAATGTATCTCCTACAAGCACTGGCAAGACACACTGACAAGTTTCAAGCAAATAAGCTTATAGAGGCCACCAACATAGGTTTGTTTAGCTTGAAACCAACTCATTCTATTTACCTGAAAAAACAAAAACCTTTGGTCTTTCGCAGCTGTGTTTGCACCAATTTAACTCCCGGTGAGGTTAAATTTTCAGATGAAAAAGAAACATCATTCCTTCTGGATTATGTTCAATGAGTACCCATCTGCAGGTCAGGCCATGCAGAATGTCACTATGACAAAGGTGGGCCAAAAGATGCCTTTGCATGTTGAATAGCAGGAGCCTCAAGGCTAACCCCTAGTGATTTTGGTGATGAAAGTTTTTAGGGACAGAAGGACAGTTGCTAATGGAGGATATGACATTATGCATGCCACAGAGAAATATCAACAAACAGTTTGGACTTCATAACCCAAAGGAAACTGTTACCAGGTCTTCTTGCATAGTTTATTTTAATATACCAATCCAAAAGGACAAACTTTTGGATCCAAACTGTGCTTTCTAATAGGAAGATTTATGCTATACACCTCTAGATTTATTTTTTCAGAGAAGGTTTTTCTCAAAAAGATAAATATCACACTTTGCAAAAAAAATTAATAGTAAAGAATGCATTGGTCTTAGGATCTAATAGTGTTCTTATAAGTGCCCTTGCTAATTCATATGCAAGCTTTGGCAAGTAAGCTCACCTCCTTGAGCCACTGTTTCTTTTCTGAAAAATTAGAATAACTACAGATGCTCAAAATTACATGTTTTATGGAGAATCAAATTAAATAGATATTAAAGTACTTTGAAAGAGTTTCAGGTTCTCTACCACTGCCTTGTGTTATTACAATGAGATTGAAGTCAAGGAAAAGATTTGTATAACTTATAAGCCCTACATATATGCTATAATAAATTTTATGACTTTCTTATTTTAAAAGATCATGCATGTCAACTTCTTTTCCTAGAAATATTAAAGAATGGACAACTCAAAGATATCTATTAAAACACCAAGAAAGTCTGGAAATAATTTAACTATGCAATTAAATTCATACTAATCAAACAATTTTTAAAAAATTATGTATAGAATCCCAAAGAACCAAGAAAATTTTAAGCAAGGGGGGAGTGAAAGAGGGAGAGGGAGAGAGAGAGAGAGAGGAGAGATGGGGGGGCACACAAGAGTACTGGAAATCAGAAGGACAAACTGATTATGAAGTTATAGCTATTCCAAAGACATTTACTGATATCAAAAAATAACATGAGGGCTGGGGTTGGGTGTTCACCTAGCATGCATGAGGCACTGGGTTTGATCCTCAGCACCACATAAAAATAAAATAAAGGTATTGTGTCCACCTATAACTAAAAAAATAAATATTAAAAAAAATAACATGAGTGATAGAAGTAGAGAGGACAATGGTAGTTACCAGAGACTGGAGTGTGGGGTGGAAGAGAAAAGATTGGTCAATAGTTACAAAGTTACATTTAGATAGGGGCATAAATTATGGTGTTTTATTATACAGCCAGGTTATATAGTTAAGAATAATGTATTGTACATTTTTTAAAAAAAGCTAAAAAAATAGAGGATTTTAAATCTTCTCACCACAAAGAAATGATAATTTCTTGAGATTATGGGTTTGTCAAATAGCCTGACTTGATCATTCCACAAGCTATATATGTATTAAAATATCATATAGTACCCCATAAATATATAAAATTATTATTTGTGAGTTAAAAATTTTTTTAAAATGGCAACTAATCAAACAAAACAAAATTAAAATAAAGATACTTGGCTCAGTAGTCCAATAAACAAAACAAAACAAAACAAAAAAGCTTGTATAGAGCAGAGAATAAGAATTGAGACACCACATAAAACTGGGAATCTCAAAAGTTCCACACTTTAGTGAAATGGGGGAATGAGAAAAAAAATCTACTTTTAACAAAAACAGTTGAAAAGAATACCTATTTGTTTCAAGTTGGCCTCTTGATAAAATAATATCTCCCCTGAAAATTTGTAATCACAGGCCATTAACACAGGTTTGGGGTTAAATTTATACTTTTTGCATAGTCCTGAAAAGCCTAAGATTAGAAATTAATACAAGGTGGCCATAAATTGGTAACACTCTGTTGTAAGTAGCAGAAGCAAATAAAAATTTCTGTAAAAGAATGAACCATGAACCATCCATGGACTTCTATAGATAAAGTCCCATACATGTGACTACATCATCCCAAATTACAACACATATGTTCAAATCAACCATCATAGTGAGATGGTTGATAAAATGAACATGCCTATAATCCCAGCTGCTTGGAAGGCTGAGGCAGGAGGATCAAGAGTTCAAAGCCAGCTTCAGCAAAAGTGAGGCACTAAGCAACTCAATGAGACCCTGTCTCTAAATAAAATACAAAATAGGGCTGGGGATGTGCTGGTACTCCTCCTCCAAAATAATAATAATTAATAAAGTAAAAGATATACTCATCTATTTTGCTATATGCAATTATTACTCTTTTTTTCACTGCTATATTTTGTGTTATCAGTGACCTATTGACTGACACTTGCATGGCTTCTCATATTTTGTCATTAAAAATAATACTATTATGAAAAAAGAAGTAACAAATGCAATCAAACTGTAAGCAAGAAAAATGACATTTTAAAAATTATATATGTGTACACACACACACACACACACACACACACATTTGTATTTATACTGCAGTGCTCAGGATCAAACCCAGGGCCTCGTGCATGCTGGACAGGTGCTATATCCCCAGATGACATTATTTTTTAAAGGCTATATATATTTTAAACCAAATAAAACTTTGAGGAATAAAAAAAGTGAGCAAAAATATTAAAATTCCATTAACAGCTTAAATATCAGGGAAAATCTGGAAACTAGCAGACAGATATGAAGAGGTTCCCTCCCCCCAAAGAAAACAGCTCAGGAAAACACTGAGAAGCAATATTAAAATAGAATCTTAGAGATATGGAAATAGAATGAGAAGGTCCAATGGGCATATGGTAGAAGTCCTAGAAGAAGAGAATTATGAGAATGGGGGAGAGACAGAGCCAAAGATGTAATGACTCAACCTTCAGGTTGAGGAAAGAGAATAAGTCACAAACAGGATAAATTCAAACAATTCTACATCTGTTATGTCATAGTGGAACTACAGAACACACACACACACACACACTTTATAAATAGAAAAGACAAATACTTTAAAGGACAGAATATTAAACAGACAGTAGAATTTTCTAGAATAGTAATGGAAAACATGAGAACATAATAATAATTTCAAATGCTGAAAGAATTGCTTGATTTATAATGTGACATTGAAATTAGCTTTCATTAAAAATTTACTTTTCTAGAAAAAAATCACATAGAACAGACCCTCAGTGAGCTAATTTTATTCCTTAATTACTTAAGAAAGAAGGAAAATCATCACAAAAGTAAGGCTTAAAACACACACACTCAAAAAGAAAGATGAGGAAAGAATGAGAATGTGCAAAAATGCATACAAATTATAACTGATCAAAAAATCTTATTGGGGAAGTAAAAAAGAAGACAAAACTATGAGATAGTAGTAGCATGTAAGCTAGAAAAGGGGACATCAGAGCTAAAGCATTTTGAATCTTTGGAATGTTCAAGAGGGACATAGAAATAGTGACTAACTTTAGATTTCAATAAATATGCATCTGAAATTTTTAAAAGTAACCACTAAAAGAATGGAAATAAACTGTACTTCCTTCCAAACTGTTAGAAAAAGCATGAACTAAAGAGGTCTGAAAATGAATTAGCTATCAATTTCCAGCTAATTCATTTTGTGGGGTCGGGCTCCAAATTCCTCAATAGGACACCCATAGCACAAAAGTTAATAACTAGAATTAACAAATGGGACTTACTCAAACTAAAAAGTTTTTTCTCAGCTAAAGAAACAATAAGAGAGGTAAATAGGGAGCCTACATCCTGGGAACAAATCTTTACTCCTCACACTTCAGATAGAGCCCTAATATCCAGAGTATACAAAGAACTCAAAAAATTAGACAATAAGATAACAAATAACCCAATCAACAAATGGGCCAAGGACCTGAACAGACACTTCTCAGAGGAGGACATACAATCAATCAACAAGTACATGAAAAAATGATCACCATCTCTAGCAGTCAGAGAAATGCAAATCAAAACCACCCTAAGATACCATCTCACTCCAGTAAGATTGGCAGCCATTATGAAGTCAAACAACAACAAGTGCTGGTGAGGATGTGGGGAAAAGGGTACACTTGTACATTGCTGGTGGGACTGCAAATTGGTGCAGCCAATTTGGAAAGCATTATGGAGATTTCTTGGAAAGCTGGGAATGGAGCCACCATTTGACCCAGCTATTCCCCTTCTAGGTCTATTCCCTAAAGACCTAAAAAGAGCATGCTACAGGGACACTGCTACATCGATTTTCATAGCAGCACAATTCACAATAGCAAGACTGTGGAACCAACCTAGATGCCCTTCAATAGACGAATGGATAAAAAAAAATGTGGCATTTATACACAATGGAGTATTACTCTGCATTAAAACATGACAAAATCATAGAATTTGCAGGGAAATGGATGGCATTAGAGCAGATTATGCTAAGTGAAGCTAGCCAATCCCTAAAAACCAAATGCCAAATGTCTTCTTTGATATAAGGAGAGTAACTAAGAACAGAGTAGGGACGAAGAGCATGAGAAGAAGATTAACATTAAACTGGGATGAGAGGTGGGAGGGAAAGGGAGAGAGAAGGGAAACTACATGGAAATGGAAGGAGACCCTCAGGGTTATACAAAATTTCATACAAGAGGAAGTGAGGGGAAAGGGGAAAATAATACAAGGGG
Source organism: Marmota monax (assembly GCF_021218885.2). NCBI lineage: Eukaryota > Metazoa > Chordata > Mammalia > Rodentia > Sciuridae > Marmota > Marmota monax. Next base: position 11,262,100 of record NW_026694552.1, on the reverse strand, counting down.
GAGAAATGAAGGACAGTAGAGGGGGTAGAGAGAGAAGAGGGGAGGGGAGGGGAGAGGAGGGGAGGGGGGGATAGTAGAGGATAGGAAAGGCAGCAGAACACAACAGACACTAGTATGGCAATATGTAAATCAATGGATGTGTAACTGATGTGATTCTGCAATCTGTATATGGGGTAAAAATGGGAGTTCATAACCCACTTGAATCTAAGTGTGAAATATGATATATCAAGAACTATGTAATGTTTTGAACAACCAACAATAAAAAATTAAAAAAAATTAAAATTAAAATTAAAATTAAAAAAAAGAAAGAAAATGAATTAGCTAAGGGACAAAATAGTGAACGATTTAAACTTTGAGGAAAATATAGAGTCTCACAACTATTTAATTCTGCCTTTGTGACATAAAAGCAGCCAAAACCAATACATAATGAATAGGAATGGAGTTGTCCCAATAAATCTTTTTGTATAAAAAGAGGTGGCCTGGGCTGGGGATGTGGCTCAAGTGGTAGCGCGCTCGCCTGGCATGCATGCAGCCAGGGTTCCATCCTCAGCACCACATACAAACAAAAATGTTGTGTCCACCGAGAACTAAAAAATAAATATTAAAAATTATCTCTCTCTCTCTCTCTCTCTCTCTCTCTCTCTCTCTCTCTCTCTCTTAAAAAAAAGAGGTGGCCTACTTGATGTGGCCTACAAATTGTGATTTACTAGCCTGTATTCTCAGAAATCTTTACATTTAGGTCTAAGATCTATTTTGTTTGGGAAGGTTTGTTTTCTTGCTTTTTCATATTGTTTATGTTTCTACTCATCTATTTTGAATAAAATTTTAAATGTATTACAAAGTATGGATTGATATTCATTTATTTATTTGTTTATATGTTTGTTTTGGTACTGGGGATTGAACCCAGCATCTTTGCATATTAAGCACATGGTCTGTCATTAAGCTATACCCTCAGCCCTGAAATTTACTTCTGTATATGGATATCTGAATGTTCCAGCCCCATTTGAGTGTACACCACTAAAAAGGGATAGAGAGGTGATGTAATGTGTTTGTTAATCAGCTCAATTTATCATTTAACAGTGTATACAGATATTAATGTGTGTATGTATATCAACATATATCATATTGCATTTCATAAATCCACACAGTTTTTATTTATTCACTTAAAGAAAATGTGGTATATACATAAAATGGAATATTATTCAGCATTAAAAGAGAATAAAATCATGGCATTTGCATGTAAATGGATGGAACTGGATAATATAATGCTAAGTGAAGTTAGCCAATCCCAAAAAACCAAATGCCAAATGCCGAATGATATCTGATTTAAGGATGCTGATTCATAGTATGCTGTGTGGGGAGGATTAAATGAACTCTAGGTATGGCAAAAGGAAAAAAGGGGAGAGAGGGGAAGGGAGAGGGAATGAGAGTAAGAAAGAAGGTGGAATGATATGGACATCATTACCCTAAGTACATGTATGAAGACACAAATAGTGTGACTCTACTTTGTGTACAACCAGAGAAATGAAAAATTGCGCTCTATATGTGTAACATTCACACCATAGCATTTACATATATATGTGGATCTCTTTCTGGAATCTTTGTTCTGCTCCATTATCACACCAATACCACACTACCTTTATTCCTACAGTTTTATAATAAATCTCAGAAACAGTTCCTCCAACTTCTTTTCTCTACAGAAATTGTTTTGGCTACTCTAAGTTATTTACATTACCATATAAATTTTAGAATCATTTTACCAATGTCTGCAGAAAAAGCCTGCTGGCATTTTAAAAAACATTGAGTTAAATATGTAGGTCAATTTTTGGACAACTGACATCTTTACAATTTTGAATTCTCTGACCAATGAACTGTGCCCACCAAGAATTATGCTGTCTAAGTCTCCTGCTCCATGGTGCATAGTTGCCCAATAGCCCAAGTTGTGGGTCCACTGCCATGAACACTCTCCCCTTGCAACTCCTAGCCAAACTTTAAGCAAGGTAGAAAAAACATGTGCAAGCCTATTCCTGCAGGACAAGGATCTTCTCTACAACAATTTTGGGTCAAAGAACATTCACTGATGTGGCTAATTCTTTGTTAGAAATGTACTACAGTCTGAGACTTTTCCTATTTTTTTGCCCTTTCCTTCTAAGGAGGTCAGACAAACATTGTCATCTGAAGCCTTTCAGTGTCTAGTCCTGGCGCCTTCCCTTTGTCCTTCATAGGCATTTCCCTCAATAAATCCCTTTCACGTCTAATCCTGTTTTGGTATCTGCTTCTTGAAGGATCAAAACTAACACATACCATGAAGATTTGTGGTTTATTCTTCTGCTTAGTCAAAGCTGGACACTGTTTTAGAGGACAGGAAGGATTTGAGTGGCAGAATCATTTTAATAGTAGGAAAAACTATCTTGTCTTGTCAAATCCTTATATGAATGAATGTGATATATTGTTGCATAAAATAGTGTCAATTCAGAATAATGTCCACCATTCCTTTTTTTGTTTCTCTTCCTGTTACAATTTGTGTTCTTGAGATACTCACAAATCCAACAGTTGTACATGTTGGCCAAAAAACATTTTGCATTATTAAACAATTCATATTATTCCTAAAGTTGTACACATATCCATTTAGGCATGACATAAGGGAAATGAAATACCAATTATTATCTTTGGCCGATGCTGCAAGTCAAACCAAAAATTTGTGAGTAAACTAATTTTATATAAGTTTAATAAGTCATGTTTATATTTTTAATTAAATTAAAAATTTTAAACATTATGTAATTTTAATTGAAAGGTATGGTATCAATTTTCCTTTTTAGTTTTATTGACTTGAACATTTTAGAAGAAAAGTGACTTTATAAAAATTTAAAACACCTTTCTATTTTAACTTACATTTTTAATGAAATATACTCAATTTTGTAAACTTCAATAAAACATTTTCATTCTCAATCTCTCAAAGCAGAACCGAAAATAGAACACTAATTATGTCAAATTTTTTATTGCAAAAACCTAATACTGATAAGAAAAATATATTTAATGGCACAAATATAACCAACTTATGAATTACATATGTATTTATTTTATTACCCATATAAACACCACCAGACTATAAGCAGAAGGAGAGATATGTAAAATAATAATTAAATTCAGTAGTTTTGGTGCCTTTTACTAACTTCAGGACATGAAATAGAATATTATTTAACTTTACTTAATAGAACATTTTTCTGAATATTTTAATTTAATATTTTTAATGTTTTTATTAGTTCATTATAGTTATATATAATATTTGGGTTCATTTTGACATAATCATAAAGGCATGGAATATAATTTGCTCTACTTTAATCCACAGTACTTCCTCTTTCCCTTCCCTCCTCCCTCCCCAGTTCCCCTTCCTCTACTCTACTGAACTTTTTTCTAATTATTTATAGCTATTTTTAACTGGTACTTTATTGATAAACACAAAGGTTAAATTCACTGTGGTATATTCATGTATGTAAATAGCATAATTTGGTCAATTTCATTCTGCCATTCCTCCCTTTTCCCATCCCCTCCCTGTTTCTCTATCTCTTTCCTCTACTTCACTGATTTTTTTCTTCTATTTTCATGGGATTCTCCACCCTCAATATCCCCCCTTATTTTGGTCTAGCTTCCGCATATGAGGTAAAATATTTGACCTTTAACTCTCTGAGTCTGGTTTATTTTACTTATCATGATGTTCTCCATTTCTATCCATTTACTAGCAAATCCCATAATTTCATTCTTCTTTATGACTGAGTAAAACATGATTGTGTACAATGCCACATTTTCTTAATCCATTCATCAATTGACAGGCACATGGGCTCTATAAATTAATTATAGTGAATTGTGCTGCTATAAACATTAATATGGCTATACCACTATATATTATATGATATATATATATATATATATATATGATTTTAGCTCTTTAGGATAAATACCAAGGAGTGTGATAGCTGGGTCATATGGTGATTCCATTCCTATTCTTTGGATGAATCTCTATATTGTTTTCTAAAGTGGTTGTACTAATTTACCATCCCACCAACCGTGTATGAGTGACCCCACATCCTTGCCACATTTATTATTATTTGTAATCATTTTTTTACCTTTATTTTATTTATTTATTTTAATGTGGTGCTGAGGATTGAACCCACTACCTCCTCAATGAGCTAGGCAAGTGCTCTACCACTGAGCTACAACCAAAGCCCTATTATTTGTATTCTTGATGATTGACATTCTAACTGGAAAAAGATGAAATCTCTGTTTTGATTTACATTTCTGATTGCTAGGGATGTTGGACATTTTTTCATATATTTGTAGTGATTTGCATTTTTTCTTTTGAGAAATGCCTGTTCTTTTGTCTACTTATCAATTGGGTTATTTGCTTTTTTGGTGTTATGTTTTTGAGTTCTTTATACATTCTGTATATTAATTCCCCGTTGGATGAGCAGATGGCACAGACCTTCTCCCATTCTGTAGGTCCTCTATTTATGTTATTGTTTCCTTTTATGTACAGAAGCTTTTTAATTTGATTCCATCCCACCTATTGATTCTTTGTTTAATTTCCTTAGCTTTAGCCATCTTGTTAAGGAAGTCAGTACCTAGGCCAATATGTTTGAGAGTTGAACCTCCATTTTCTTCTAGTAGTTTTAAAATTTTTGATCTAATTCCTAGGTCTTGGATCCACTTAGAGTTGAGTTTTGTGCAGGGTAAAAAAATAGGGATCTAGTTTCATTCAACAATATATCAGTTTTCTCAGCACCATTCATTGAAAATGCTATCTTTTCTCTAACATGCTTTTGTCAACTTTGTCAAGTTTAATAAGGCTGCTATGTATGTGGGTTTGTCTCTGTGATTTCTATTATAGTCCATTGATCTTCATGTCTGTTTTGATGCCTGTACCGTACTGTTTTTATTACTATAGCTCTGTAGTATAATTTAAGAGCAGGTATTGTGATGCTTTCCTGGTTTATATGATCTAGGCTAAGAAATCAGTTGAAATTCTAATTGGCTTACTTCTAAATATAATCTGATATTTTTCTCTTGGAGCTTTTCTCTCCTTTTTCTATATATTAGGCATTTAAACTACAATAAGTCTTGAAGAGGACCATTTTTAAAATATTTTTTTAGTAATGAATGTATCTTTTGTTTATTTATATTTGGTGCTGAGGATCAAACCCAAGGCCTCACACATGCCAGGTAAGTGCTCTACCACTGAGCCACAACTCTAGCCCGAAGATCTTTTTTGATATTGACTCTTTGGGGTTCTAAAAGCTCCTTTTATTTGGCTCTTCATTTCATTTCTAAGGTTTGGAAATTTTTTATTGAAAAGATTGTGTGTTCCTTTAGTTTGTATTTTGTCTATGCCAATGATTCTTAGATTTGGTTTCTTAAATCCCAGATTTTTAAAATACATTGGTCATGGTCTCAACATATTTTCTTTATTGTCACTTTTATTTTCAGGGTTATATGCTTTGTCTTCAGGACATGAAAATTTGTATTCTATGTGGTCTAATATATAGGTTATTATTTCACCTAAATTTTGAATTTGATTTATTGAGTCTTCCATTTCCAGAATTTCTATTTGGTTCTTTTTCAAATCTCTATATCTTAATGAAATAATCTTTTACTTTCTGTATTGCTTCAATTCATTCGTTTCATCTTCTTTTATCTCATCAAACATTTTAATTATGAACTTTCTGTATTTTTTCAAAAACATTTTTTGCACTGTGGTATTAATAGGATCAGTTGTTGAAGTGTGGTAGCATGTATGGGGATGGTTTGTTCCCTTGCTTTTTCATATTGCTTGTATGTCTACCCATCTGCTGAACTGATTATCTCTTCTTTATACAAAGGACTGTTTAGTGAGCTTCTTTCTCTTAAGGCCTCAGGTATTGATACTCTCATTCAAGGTGTATCCTCTGCTGTTCCATGTATCAGCACCACTTTGAGAGAAGATACTAAATCTTATTAGCCACAGTCACTCAGAGCAAATCCATGTCATAATAAACCTTAAGGAGAAAAATTTGTTGAAAATGTTCTCCATAGTTTCTATAATCCAGGTATAAAATGTAGTGATGTTCTGGAATAGATTGAAATATGAATTATTAAAGATAGTAAAATTGCTATTATACTATATAGAAGCTTAAAAAGGAAGGACAGAAAAGATGACCAAAGGGGCGGGGGAGAATAATATAAGCCAAGTTAAAAAGAACATAAAGGTGGGGTGGGGGTGGGATTTGAGGCAGGAGCCAATAATGTAAGAGAGAAAAAAGGGACTAAGAGCAGCAAGTATAAATTTGAGCTTGGAAAACAAAGAAAGAGAGAATGATCACAGTTAACGCTTTAAAACATTAGAAGAAATACAATGCAATGGGTTGAGGGCACAATATCAAATAGTAAGGGAACAATTATTAATTCAACATAAAAAGTAACACATGTAAGATCAAAATTGACATTAGAACTATTTATAATAATCCATGCTGAGGTGGAGAAATTTTCTTATTAAATATTCTTGATTTAGATTACATCAGGATTTGAGACCTTTAGAAGATGCCTACCACTCTTTAGCTTTACCTGAATGTTTCCCTTGGTGTGGAGATGGTGATCATTACCAGCTTACCTCTAATAAATTCTAGGAGGCCTCCTGTAATCCTCAGTATGTCTAGGTATCTACTTGCTTTCTGTTGGGTCAGAGGACATGGTTCTTGTCTGTAATGTAGCAGCCCAGTTTTTCCCTCTTAGGAGGTATAGTTTCATGTGTCCTCCTGAAGAAATGCTCTGTATATGCAGTCTGCCAAACTCAATGTGAGCTACCCCATTCATATTTCAGAGAGTATGGGCATGATGATCTAAAGTAGAGGTATTGTAGTGAATTTGATATGGTACTGGGTGATCTATGGGGGCGAGAGAGGTGTAAGGCTATTGCATCCTCTGAAGTATATAGGTCACAAATAATTGGACTCGTATCTGGGCATACTGGTTGGTGACTGATGTATGTGTGGTGCTCTTCTGAAAGCTCCTTTGTAGATTAAACTGCCATTATGTATGGGCAAATTTCTCAGGAATTGTTTTCTGCTGCTCTGTGTGTCTGAATGAGAACTGAGTTAACTGGCAACACTGGGGTTCACAGCTGGGATCCTCCTAGAGGTGCTGGGGCACAGGAGCTACTTCCCTGGTTGCTATGGATTTCTTACCAGCCCACTCTTGTACATCAGCCCAGGGGGCCATGCTTGCATGCTTGGAGGGTGCTGTGCTGCATCTGCTGGCTGTTTCTATTGGGTGTGGTGGCACATGGTGCAAGGGTCTGGGTTGTCACTGACTATTGTGGGATGCTGTGCAGCCACTCCCCTCCATTGGGCCTTCTTTAAAGTGGTATAGACCTTGGTGACTGTCTGCAAATGGAAACCTATGATTTATGACTCTCTGTGGATCAGCTTCCACCCTGGCTAATGTAGATCACTTGGGATACCTTCTTTGTAACTGGGGGTAGAATGCTGATTGGCCCACCAGCAGCCCTGTTTCCACTGAATCATTGGTGCCTGCTTCCTCCTACTGGGACTTCTACAGAGTAGTGTTATCTACACACTTGGTGGCTGTCTACAACTACTGTGGGGCTTGTGGGTAAAGACTTTCTGTGGGCTGTCTGTAGTACAGAAAACTCTGCCCTAGTTGGTGTTGCTTACCAAGGTTTTACCTGTCACTTGATGGGGGTAGGATATCAGTTGATCTGTCTTTGCCTGAGCTCCTGTAGAGCAAGTGGGGAGCACTGGGTTGGGGTTAGCACTTCCTGGGGGTTATTTGCTCTCAGGTGAGCTCTACTCTATTTCCCTTTTCTACAGTTAGGGATAGGTTTCAGTAACTTTCAGCTAGCAGCAATCCCTTTATAATCATAACCTGTTTCAGAGGTATTCCCTCTGTTTTTATTTGCTACTATCTGAAGGTGGGGAGAAGTATTGATTTTATTTCTTCCAAGGGAGCTTGGCTATCTGTGGACTCTACAACATGACTCTTCTGCCAAGAATAGCTTTCATTCCACAATTTGGGCTAAACTGTGTGCTTTTCTTCACTGTGTTTGCTATTCTTAACTTGTTTTAAGTTGGTCTGGTTTTCTTTCCAGCTATTGTTAAGGAAATAAGCTTATGGGCTTTTCCTCTTCCTCTTTCTTTGTTACCCCTTCACCTCAACATCACCTTTGTCAGGGTTTGGAGTCAAGTAATTCTACCCTTATTTTCTGCTATAGTAACCAAACTACAAGTCCCTCTAAATCTGAAACTGTCTAATATTGAGTTTTATTTACTATGTCATCCACTTCTGTGGCCAGTTGCTCTTTCACTATTCCCTTTCTAGACCATGGAGGGGTTGAGAGTTGCTGCCTACTCCCCTCATCTTTTACCCCAGATCCTTAATTTAATCGTTATTCTTTATTTGCAGATAATTGCTTATTTGTGGACTAGAAGAGAATTTTCTGATCAAGAGTATCCTTTGATCCAAGTGATCAAATTCGTAAAATTGCATTTTTAAACTATGTATAAATATGGTATATGGATTTCAGTTGGCATGCTGCTCTGGACCCAAGAAATTTTCAGAATAGTCTGATTTTCAGCATATGTATGAGCATAGAAAGAATGAGAAAGAGTCATTTCAGGACCATCTAGAGCTGGAACCTCCTTTTACCTCCTTGATGAAGGGGGTTGTCATAGTTATTTCTAGGAGCTAAGACAGAAAAAGAGCTGGAGCCCAAGGGCTGCCTTCATGTAGCTTTAAACAAACTCCAATCCCAGGTAGTTTTCTACCCACTTATCATCTTCCTTTTGTTCTGCTGCTGGTGGCAGGGCGGGGTCATCTCTGATTTCTCCCTGTGAATTTAGCTCTCTCTCTCTCTCTGTACAAACAAGTGTCTGAGACTCTTTCATTAACTGAAGTCAAGTTTTACTGACTTCTGTCAAGTCTAAAACTGAAACTCAGTTACTCTTGTGGCTTCACCACCAGCCATGTTTCCATTCTATTTTTGGTCCACAGATTAGATTATCTTTTTAATCATGACTATGCCTTTTTAATTTTATTTTTATTACCATTTTTTATGCATCTAAAGTGGGAGATGGGAACAATTAAAGAAAGAATAGACTCATGACACATTTTTTCCAACACTTTTTTTTACCTATAAACATAAAACTTTTTGTATGTTTATTTGAATTTAAATTTGTTGTGATTTTTCCATTCATCCCAATTTTTGTTTGAATGTTATTTTGTGTCTATTTTTTTACATTGTCACTGGTTTGCAAGTTTTCTTTTTACACTTGAAGTATATTGGCACCTTCCCTGCCAAATTTTTGCAAAATATTTACCCTAATTTTTCATTTACCATTAAATTTTGTTGTTCATTTAGATGGAAAGTTATTTCAATTATGTATGTTTATTTTTACATTATATATAGTCAAATTGAAATATTTCTTTTATTATTGTCATCTCAATTTATACTCTATAAATTTCATATATTCTATGGTTCTACTGTCACCATGTGTCTTCCTTTAATTTCCCTTCTCAATATTAAGAATACTTTTTTGAAAGAATTTTGATGTCTGCATTCCCTTTAAAGAGTGGTAAGAAACTAAAAGGCCTATCAATTTCTACCTGCAGTGCATGTTCAAAAGCTCTATAACATAGATGCATTATTCTGAATCCTTACTTATGACTAATTGAATTGACATGCAAAAAAATTTTTTTCACAACAGCTGGAGAATTAAAATATTAAACTCCCACTGATGATTGCTAATTATTTTCCTTCTTCCTTGGTGACAGACCTCAAGTTGTCAGAATGCAAAGGCAATGTACATTACAAATAGAAATCACATTACTGTGAATTCAATTTGCACACATTATTATCAGTGAAAGGCAATAATCATAACCTACCAAAGAAAACACTGTAGCCTGAATAATTTGTGTTTAATCCCTCTTAATGCAAAGAATATAGAAATGCTTCTTAAGTTTCTACAAAGAACTCTCCCCATCTGAGAGCTAGCTCACATCTGCTTGCTTGCTTCAGTTGGATCCTTTACTAAAAATAACTATCAGAGCAAGATGGCAGCCAAGATCACCTGGCAAGATCTCTCCACAGACACAGGTTGAACAGCTATTCATGTACCAAACTATCAGCATAAGAGCAAGAGAAATCAAATGAGAAAACATAATACCTGCTTTTAGTGTAACAAATGAAAAGATACACAGCACAGAGACAGATGCTTCCAACTTGGGGGAGGGAGAGAGAATTAAGGCCAGATCTTAGACTTAAACCAAGTGCCAGTCAAACCCAAAACCCCAAGAGCTCTACCACCAGGCCAATGCCTGCAGAGTGAGCTGCACACTGCAGAAACAGCATTAGGCCAGGAGACAAAGAGACTGCCTCCATCACCTCTCCTCTATCATCATGCAGCAGAGCAAGGAACAAAACTCCAACTACTGGGAAGCAGGACACCAAAGTTAACACAGGGCTTTGTCTCAAAGCCAATTGCCAAGATTGATTCAGTGAGACCAAGCACCTAGTAGAAACTTGAAGGATTCATACTCAGGCCAAAGCTCACATACAGAGCCCCTAGATTACATGTGTTACCTGGTAGAGATCTGTTCACTTGTGGGATGGACTCAAATTTCTACTACACCAGTTTTAGGCTTGGAGTGGACTTGGGGAACACCCATCCTCCTTCTCAAACCCCTGAAGCTGTGAGACTCAGATTCTACCCACCTTAGCACCAGTTTTGGTTGTTAAGGGACTGTCTCCTCCACATATCCCTTAACCTCAGGCAGCACATCTATCATCAGGCTAGAACTCACAGATGAGGCTCCAGAATACCCTGGCACCAGGCAGAGAACCATGCACCAGTAGGATAGACTAGTGTTTCAGCCTGCTTCATGACCAGTTGTGTTGTGGGCCCTGGTGTATCTCTGAGACTCTGAAGGTACCTGTAGCAGTGAGACATAGGCTTGACCAACTAATCATCAGCTCAGGTGGCCAGGGGTCTAGCTTTAACAACACTAGCCCAACATCCAGTAACAGCCTAGCATAGAGCTATAGGGAAGATACATCACCCCAACATATCAGATGTTTTTCCAGCTAGCATTACCTGTGGTTGGTTGCAGCAGTCTTGGGCCACAACTCCACATCAGCAATAGGCAGCCCATAAAAGTGTGGCATTTAACACATAGAGGTGCTCCAATTCAGTTGACAGCTGACTTCTCAGCAGGAACATTATAGGCCAGGAGATAGTGGCCTAAGATTTTTAGGGTTGAAGGGGGAAAAAAAAGCTTTCAACTGACAATACTGTAACCAGAAAAGCTACCCTTTAGAAATGATGCAGGAATAAAGATTTTTCCGGAAAAAAATCATCTGAAAGATTGTATCTCAACCAGTCCTGTTATACAAAAAGTGCTTAAAAGTTCTTCAAACTGAAAGAGACATTAAGGAGTAAGAAGAAAACAGAAAGTTATAAAATTTATTGGTAAGTGTAATTATATTAAGAAATTCAGAATTCTTTAATACTGCAAATATGGTGAATGAGTCATTCCATACCTTTAGTATGAAAAATAAAAAAACAATTAAAAATTATAACCATATTAATATATTAAGCAATAATCAATAGGGAAGTCTATAGCAATTAATGCCCACATCACAAAAGTAGAAAGATCTCAGATAAACAGCTTACTAATTATATCAAGATATTAGAAAAATAAGAACAAATGAAACCCCAAATTAGTAGAAGGAAGTAAATAATAAAGATCAGAGAAGAAATAAAATAGAAATTAAACAATAAAAAAACCCACAACAGATCAATGAAACAAACAGCTAGTTCTTTAAAAGATATACAAAATAGACAAACCTTTAACTAGACTAAGAAAAGATATATTTCAAATAAATAAATTCAGAAATGAAAAGGGAAATATTAAAAATGACACTGCAGAAACATAAAAGATCATTAGAGATTATTATGAACAAATTTATATAACAACAAATTTGAAAATCTGGAAGAAATAAACAAATATCTAGACACCTTCACCTTACCAAGTCTGAATCATGAAGGAATAGAAAATCAGAACAGACAATTCACAAGTAACAACAATGAATTTGAAAAAAAAAAACAAAAAGCCTCCCATTGAAGTAAAGCCCAAGACCAGATATATATTACTGAATTCTGCCAAACATTGGAAGAACTAATACCAATTCTCCTTAAGTTATTCCAAAAATAGAAGAGGAAGAAATTATTCCAAACACATTTTATAAAGACAGAATTACCCTAATACCAAAAGAAAATAAGGACACAACAGAGAAAGATAACTATAGGTCAATATCCTTGATAGACATAGATGCAAAAAACCTTGAGTACAGTATGCCAGATTTAACAACACATTAGAAAGATTATTCACCATGATAAAGGGGGATATATCCCAGGGATGCATGGATGGTTCCATATATATAAATTAATAAACATAATGTACCACATTAACAGAATGAAGAATAAAAATCATATGGTATCATATCAAGTGATACAGAAAAAGCATTCAGTAAAATTCAGCATCCAATCATGATAGCAGCACTAAACAAATTAAGCATACAAGAAAGTACCTCAACATATTAAATGTCATCTTAATCAGAAAACAGCTTACATTATATTGAATGGGGAAAATCTGAGATCTGGAATGAAATAAGAATGCCCACTTTCACCACATCAATTCAACACAATGGTAGAAGTCCTAGACAGAGTAATAAGGCAAGAGAAAAAAGTAAAGGACACCCAATTAGAAAAGAAGAAGTCACTGCTTTCAGGTGACATGATTTCATATATAGACCCCCAAAAAAAATTAGAACTAGTAAATGAATTCAGCAAAGTTGCAGACAATAAAAGTGACATTAAAAAATCTGTTAATATAGCTAGATGCTAATAGTGAATTATCTGAAATAGAAACCAAGAAAGCAATCCCATTTGTAAATAGCTACAAAACAAAAATACCTAGGAATAATTTAACAAAAGTGGTGAAGAATTCTTTAATGAAAATTTAAAAATATTGATGAAAGAAATTGATGAGGACCCAAAAAAGTGTAAAGACATCCCATGTACATGGTTTGGAAGAATATATATTGTTTAAATGTACATAATACTTTAAGTAATTTATAGATTCAATGCAACCTTGATCAAAATATCAGTGGCATTATTCACAGAAATAAAAAAAAAACAATTCTAAAATTCATAGGAAATCACAAAAAGACCATTTTTAAGCAAACCCATTTTAAATTTTAACTTGTTATATATGACAACAGAATGCATTACAATTCATTTTACACATCCAGAGCACAATTTTTCATATCTCTGGTTGTACACAAAGTAGAGTCACATCCTTCGTGTCTTCATACATTACTTAGGGTAATGATGACCATCACATTCTACCGTCTTTCCTATCCCTATTCCCCCTCCCTCCTCCTCCCTCCCCTTTTCCCCTTTGCCCTATATAGAGTTCATTTAATGTTCCCATCCTTCCCCCCACAGCATATTATGAATCAGCATCCTTAAATCAGAGAAATCATTCAGCATTTTTTTTGGGGGGGATTGGCTAACTTCACTTAGCATTATATTATCCAGCTCCATCCATTTACCTGCAAATGCCATGATTTTATTCTCTTTGGATGTTGAATAATATTCTAATATATATATATATATATATATATATATATATATATATATATATACATATATATCACATTTTCTTTATCCGTTCATCTACTGAAGGGCATCTAAGTTGGTTCCACAGTTTACCTATTGTGAATTGTGCTGCTATAAACATTGATGTGTCTGTGTCCCTGTAGTATGCTGTTTTTACATCCTTTGGGTATAGACCAAGGAGTGGAATAGCTGGGTCAAATAGTGGTTCCATTCCCAGTTTTCCAAGGAATCTCCATACTGCTTTCCATATTGCCTACACCAATTTTTAGTCCCACCAGCAATGTATGAGTGTGCCTTTTTCCCCGACATCCTTGCCAACACTTACTGTTATTTGTATTCTTAATAGCTGCCATTCTGATTGGAGTGAGATGAAATCTTAGAGTAGTTTTGATTTATATTTCTCCAATTACTAGAGATGTTGAACTTCTTTTGATTGTGATTGACTGTCTATCTTCTTTTGAGAAGTGTCTGTTCAGTTCCTTGGCTCATTTATTGATTGAGTTATTTGTGGGGTGTTTTTTGGGTGTTAAGATTTTTTAGTTATTTATATATTCAAGAGATCAGTGCTCCATCTGATGTTATTGTGGTAAGAATTTGTTCACAATTAGTAGGCTCTCTCTTCACCTGATTGTTTATTTTGCTGAGAAGAAGCCTTTTAGTTTGAATCCATCCTATTTATTGATTATTGATATTAATTCTTGCACTAGAAGACCCAAAAATTCCACCAGAAAGCTTCTAGAACTAGTAAATGAATTCAGCAAAGTAGCAGGTTACAAAATCAACACCAATAAATCAAAGGCATTTCTGTATATCAGTGACAAATCCTCTGAAAGGGAAACAAGGAAAACTACCCCATTTACAATAGCATAAAAAATACTTGGGAATTAACTTAATGAAAGAGGTGAAAGACCTCTACAATGAAAACTACAGAACACTAAAGAAAGAAATTAAAGAAGACCTTAGAAGATGGTAAGATCTACCTTGTTGTATAGGCAGAATTAATATTGTCAAAATGGCCATACTACCAAAAGCACTATACAGATTTAATGCAATTCCAATCAAAATACCAATGACATTCCTCATAGAAATAGAAAAAGAAGTCATGAAACTCATCTAGAAAAATAAGAGACCCAGAATAGCTAAAGCAATCCTAGGCAAGAAGAGTAAAGCAGGTGACATCACTATACCAGAACTTAAACTATACTACAGAGGAATAGTAACAAAAACAGCATGGTATTGGCACCAAAATAGACTGGTAAATCAATGGTACAGAATAGAGGACACAGAGTCAAACCCATATAATTACAGTTATCTTATATTTGACAAAGGTGCCAAAAACGTACATTGGAGAAAAGATAGCCTCTTCGACAAATGATGCTGAGAAAATTGGAAATCCATATGCAATGAAATGAAATTAAACCCCTATCTCTCACCATGCACAAAACTCAACTCAAAGTGAATAAGGACCTAGGAATTAAGCCAGAGATGCCACATCTATTAGAAGAAAAAGCAGGCCCTAATCTCCATCATGTTGCATTAGGCCCCAACTTCCTTAATAAGACTCCTACAGTGCAAGAAGCAAACCCATTTTTAAGAAAAAAGAAAGAAGCAGGAGACATTATACTACCTGACTTCAAAACATACTAGAAAGTGATAGTAATCAAAACAAAAATAATACTGGCATAACAACAGATGCATAAACCAATGGAACGGGTTAGGGGGCCTAGAGGCAAACCCATGCATCTACAGCTGACTGATTTTGGACAAATGTGTTAAGAACATACATTGGAGAACAGACAGTTTTTTCAATAAATGGTGCTGGGAAAATTAGATATACATATGCAGAAGAATTAAACTAGTATCTTATCTCTCACCAGTTATGATGCTCAACTCAAAATGAATTAAAGACTTAAATGTAAAATTTGAAACTATGATATAACTAAAAATAAAAGTTTCTGCACAGCAAAGGAAACTATCAACAGAGTACAGAGACAACCTATAAAATGGGAGAAAATATTTGCCACATATATATCTGACAAGGGGTTGATATCCAGAAAATATGAACAACTACAAAAAGTAAATATCAAAACCAAAAACAAAGCAAATAATCCTATTAAAATAGGCAATAGGTGTAAATAGACACTTCTCAAAAGAAGACATACAAGTGGCCAACAGATATATGAACCAAAAATGTTCAACATCACTAATCATCAGGGAAATGAAAATCAAAGCCACAATGATATATTAGTTAGAATGCTATTATCAAGAAGCCTAAAGATATATGCTAGCAAGGATGAGGAGGAAATGGAACATTTGCACACTGTTGGTGAGAATGCAAATTAGTATAGTCATCATGAAAAATTGTATACAGCCGGGCACAGTGGCATATGCTTGTAATCCCAGGGATTCAGGAGGCTGAGGCAGGAGGATCACAAGTTCAAAGCCAGCATCAGCAACTTAGCAAGGCCCTAAGCAACTTAGTGCAACCCTGTCTCAACATAAACTATAAAAAGGGCTGGGGATATAGCTCAATGGTAAAGAGACCCTGGGTTAAATCCCTAGAGCAAAACAAAAGAAGTGCCCTAACAAAGAAGAAACAGTATGGAGATTCCTCAAAAAATTAAAAAATAGAACTACTGTATGATCCAGCAATCCCATTACTGGGTATATATACATAGGAAATTGAAATCAGTAACATTAAAGAGACATCTGCACTCCCATATTCATTGCAGCACTATTCACAATAGCCAAGGAATGGAAATAGCCTAATCATCAATAGATGAATGAAGAAAGTAAATGTGGTTATACACAATGATATATTATTCAGTCATAAAAAGATTAAATCCTATTCTTTGCTGTAAATGGGTAGAACTGGAAATCATTGTGCAAGGTGAAATAAGCCAGGAACAAAAAGATTGCTACCAGCCTGGGGCTGTAGCGCAGTGGTAGAGCACTTGCCTAGCACATGTGAGGCCCTGGGTTCAATTCTCAGCACCACATAAAAGTAAATAAATAGAATAAAGGTGTTTTGAAAAAAAAATTTTAAAAAAGATAGCTACCATATAATCACATTCATATGTAGAATCTAAAAATACTGGTTTTGTAGAAGTTGAGAGTAAAATGGTGGTTGCCAGAAGCTGTGGGAAGTGGCAAGGGGGAGAGAAGGTGGATCAATGGGCACTAAGTTACTGTGGGATAGGAAAAAGAAGCTCTGGGGTGCTATTGATGGTATGGTTAGTACAGATAACAATTATGTACTATATATTTAAAAAGGTTAGAAGAAAGGACTTTAAAGTTTTCACCAAAAAGAAATGATCTTTGAGGACACAAATATGTTAAACCTGACTTATATAATATAACATTATATAATGCATTACCCATTACATCTTTTATGTTTTTGTGTATCAAAGACTTTTAAATTATAAAAAGGAAACCATGTTACTTAGCTAAATCCAATGATTCCCTCTCAGATTATTTGATTCTTGACTGAGTTATCATTTCCACTTTTCAAGATTCTATTTCTGTTTCTTTTCAAGGTTTCCCTTACTTTTCAGAGTATAATCAAAAAAGAAATGGATTCAGAGTCAGAAATCGAGCATTAGAATCCAAGCAATCAATTTCCAGCTGTGTAACTTTGATCTACTTACATAATCCTTCTGAGCATTAGTATTATCACAAAGCTCTTGTGATAATTACATGAGATATCATATGTAAAACAGTAAGCCTAGAACATAGTGCTTAATCACTAAATGGTGTTGATTACAAATCTGAATTTACCCATTGATTTTTGGGAGGGCACCTGCTTCAGTCTTAATCTCTCTCTCTCTTTTTCCCCTCTAACTGCATTCACTCACATGATTTTACATAATATATCTGCAAAGTCTAACTGAGACTCATCTGACCACTTCTTGAATGGCCCCCACTAGAGGGTCTCACTGTTAGTAGGGGCCTAACTTGTAACAAAATCAAACTGCTGTGTTTGTTGATAGTTTGCTTGTTAAATGTTTCCCATGATTTATGTTCAATCATACCGAGTCATGATCAACATTTTAAAAGTAGAGGCCATGTCTCCTTTTTTGCAGAAGAGTCTGTAAGTGTCATACAATGAGTGAGGTGCTCCACAGCATGTGCTTTACATGTCCTTCATGAAATACATGCTGCAGCTTCTCTGTCAAATTGCAGATTTGATAGTACTGTTAGGATAGCCTCATTAATCTGTTAGAAATATCAAGGTGGCACAAGAAATCAAATACCACGCTTGAAAGTGAATGGGCAAGGGAAACTTTACTCCTGCCAGAAAGGCATGCTACCAGAACCTGGCTAGGAAGCGGCCTGATTGGACAGTATGCCTGCTTATATTCCTAACTCAGTGCTGCCCTTTGCTCTGATTGGAGAACTCAAGGATACAATCTACATGATTGGCTAATTTTAAAATTAGGGCAGGCAAAGGGAAGGGGTATAATTAAAAATGGCTACAACTGGATCAAATTAAGATCATATTCTGAAAATGGACCACCTGACTTTCTATTTCTCACAAATCAAAGATGATAAAATCATTCTGCTTTTTCACTAGCTAGATGGATGTAAAAGTATACTTTGCATGCTGTGACCATATGCACAGGAAAAGCCCGTTGAACTCTGGAAAGGAAAGATAACAGTGGAATAAACTAACCCAGAGTGGCATTGCTGATTAGCAGGAAGTGAGAAAGGAGACAAACAGTGGAAGAGAAATGGCATGTAGGAAAGTGAACTGACTTCTTATTTTTACAGTTCTAGTAACTGAGTGACAACACTTCATGCTCATTCACTGATTTATCACCAATTTTCTCCATGAAAATTCATATTTTGACCTCTATGCATCATATAGTTAGGCCTTCACCCTGCTGCTTCACCGCCTGCTACTTTGTCAGCTGTTAATAAACAGGGATCACTATTTCCTTAGCAGCAGGTCAGAGGAGTAATGGTAGAAAGAGAGAGACTGAAAGAGGTGTAAAGAATATGAAATCTAGGGGATTGGATGGAGGGTAAAGTCAAGGAGCAAAGACTGGAAAGTGTGAGGGAGTATGAGGTAAATGGGGGATTGAAAATAGTAAGAGTATAAGGATCTTAAGATCTTTTGTGCTAAGTACTTGCTTTTATGAGTTGTCCTCAGTGGTTGAAGGAGGCCAATTCTCAGGGTCTAGGTCTGATCACATCTCTTATTTGGAGACACTAAAATTGCAGGAAGATTCCCAGGAGATAGATAATGAGGCTGAGAAGTTTCTTCTCTAACATATACTTGCCCTCTTCTCCACCTGACAATCTCTCTCCAGCCCTCTTTGCTTCTCTCATCTCCCCAATTTCACATTTTTTTCAACCTCTCTATTGAGCTGTTTGTGAAAATACTCTGAAAACTGTAAGGGCAATGAGGTAAATGAAACATATTCTCCCTTTCTTCCACAGCCATGAGTTTGAGTACTGAATATATTATGAGGTGAGCTTTATTGGACATTAGCTCTGTGTACCTCATGCCTAACTTCTAATCACTTAAAATCTACAGGGTTTGACCAGACAAGGGTAGTGAAAGGGGAGATAAGAATCCATCTGCCCTGAGTATAAAAGTCAAACCTAATTAGAGAGAAGAAATTAACTTATCTTAAAAAAATGAACATATAGTATGTAAAGTACATATAAAATGACCAAAAACTAAAAGTAGAAGAAAAAACACTATAAAAAGCATATATAAATTCTTGTTTCTCAAAAAAGATTTCCTTAGTCTACAAAATATAGGAGTATTTGAATGAATATTATTCTTAAAGTCAATCTTACATTTTTGAATTACAGTTAGATTTTTCCCTTTGCCTCCTAAAGAGCAATTTTATTAAACTGATAGCAAGAATTATAGCATCTAAGGCATAAGCGATTATATACATCAAAGAAATGGCTATTGACTTCATAAAATATTATGTTCCTTACCCAGAAATGTGAGGCCACATCAGTCAGGTTTCTCAGATGAACTATTCTGGAAATCACACTGTAACACAGAAATGTTTAATATATTCTGATCTGGGCAGAGAGCAATTATTATTATTATATAGTTTATATGAATACTCCAAAGGGAACAAAATGAATAGCAAACCATTTCCTCATGCTTAATTTATGCAAAACGTCAAATCAAATGAGCCTAAATAATTGAAGCTACTTACAATTATAAAGTCTTCTAACAGCAAAGAACACTAGAGAATTTAGAATGCAAAAACACAAACCCAGATAAGTTCACAAGTTAATAACTATTGACAGTTATTGAGTGCTAACCCTGTTTTAGGCACTTTTTGAAGCACTATATATCTAGTATCTCTTATCATCATCAGAACAATCTGTGGCAGACATTCTTGATGGTTTTATTTTATAGAAGGAGAAATTAAAGCACAGAGAGAGATTAAGTAATTTGTACAAGGTCATGCAATAAGTGGTAAAGTTAAACACTGCCACCCTGATTCTGGAGGTTAAGTCATTAACTGCTAAGCTCTAGTTTCCACAAGGGAGCTTAGAAGAGGAGAGACCAGTTAGGAAGCCAGAGCCTAAGAGGAAGAAATGAGTTCTTAAAATAATGATAGTTGCAGTAGGAATTTAAATGATTTAGAGAGAGATGGTAGAAGAAGGATTTGAAAATTGATTATATATGAAAGGTGAGAAAGAGTTGTTTAAGTCGACTGGGGTTTCAAGTCTGAGTAATTTGGTGGGGATATTAACAAACCTAGGAAAAAGGAATTGTAGCAGGTTTGAGGAAAGATGAATTTAATTTTAGGTGTATGAAATTGACATATCTTAAGGATATATTATATACTAATAAATACCCGGGAGGCAGAAGAAAATATAGGCTAGAATCTTTGACAAAAAGTTAGTGACATAATTTGGGGAATATATACATATAGAAAAATAATCTTAAGGCTAAAGTTTTGAAAGGCTCTATAGTGAGTAGATAGAAGAAATGACTCAGAGTATATCAGAGAGGTAAGAAGAGAATCAGGAGAGCTCAGTCTTTTAAAAATCAGGAAAAAGTTCCAGCAGGAAGAAGCATATGAAAGTATATATAATGTTACAAAGGAATTGAGCAGGATGAGAACTGAGAGGATGCCATTGTATTGTCAGTTAGAACAGTTTGAAAGAGCACTTTCATTAAAGTGCTGAGGGCAAAAGACATTACAAGTCGTGGAGAAAAGGGAAATGTTAGTGGAGATAAGAGATGATATACTACTCTTTCAAGACATTCATTCAGGGAGGAAAAGTGAATAATAAAGCACAGGAAGAAAAGGGTCAAACAAGGACTTCTTTAAGCCACTGACTTTCAGAATACTTGTAGACAGAGATAAATGAGCCAATGGAGGGGCATTAAAAATAAAAGTTGCAAGAAAAAATTTACTTCTTTTCCCAAGAAGAGATGAGGGTACAGCTAAGATCACAAGAATATAAAGGCATATGATGACATGAATATCCATGCATTCCAAATGCCAGTTCATGAACTAATTCCAGAAAGAATTAATCAGAAGCACCCCTAGATCTTTTCTTTCCCAATTTTATTGAAGTAAAATTGGAATATAAAAACTGAATGTAAGTAATGCTTACAATTTGATGAGTTTGGACATACCCATACACATGAGTTACTCTCATCACAATCCAGGTAATAAACATATCAACCACATCCATATGTTTCCTTATGTCTCACTTTTTTGGGGGGAGTGCATGATGGGGAGTTCTAGAGATTGAACTCAGGGGCACTTAACCACTGAGCCACATCCCCAGCCCTATTTTGTATTTTATTTAGAGGCAGAGTCTTACTGAGTTGCTTAGCACCTCTCTTTTGCTGAGGCTGATTTTGAACTTGTGGTCCTCCTGCCTCAGCTTCACAAGCCACTAGGATTACAGGCATATGCCACTGCACCTGGCTTGCTTGTTTTGTTTTTAAACTGTAAAATTACTAGATGAAAACGTAGGGCAAAAGCCTTCTTATCATTAGTATTGGCAATGAATATTTGGACACGATGCCAAAAGCACAGGCAACAGAAGACAAAATAGACAAGTGGAATAGTATCATTATTTTTGCTTATGCAAAGCAAAAGAAGCAATCAACAGAATGCAAACCATACACCTAACAGTGGATTAACTTCCAAAATATATAAGGAACTCCTAGAACCCAAAGGCTTATGAATAAGATAGATCTCTAGGATAAGCTATGCAAGTTCAAATTGAGCTGACCTTGGTTGTAGCTTAGAAATCCATATATTGAAATTGCTGGTCAAGCAACACTGCTGCACAGTTATAGAGCAGTGGTTTTCACCTTTATGAGATCAGTCTCTTCTTGCCTTAAAAAATATTTTATAATTCCCTCTTTATGATCCCAAAAAGAAAATCATAAAAAATAAAATTCAACTGTACACAAAATTTCAGAAAATGAGCATAGTCTCCTAACTAAAATATAAAATAGGAATATCAGGAAAGGGCATCAGAATAAGACAATATGCTTTTCGACATGTAAATATTTGGGCACAAATATAGTAAAAGACATATGAAGCACTCAGATGTTTGCACATATTTAAAATGAAGATGTGATTTAAAGTGAGTAAAGCAATATTAACTTAAATATCTCACTATTTTATATTTCATACTTAGAAACAAGGAATATAGAAATATATCCACGGAGTTATTATGAATGGGAAAAATTACCATGTATGTGACCAATACAAAGGCAGATGGATATGAGGGTGTAGTAAGGACAACTCAATTATCACAAATGGGCATTGGCACTGAGGACATGATGTTTTTTGAAATGGTAAACATTCCCAGATGAAATTCTAAACAAAATAAAACCTTTTCTTGACTTTACATAGTAGTTGCATTTACATTCATATGAAATGGAGCCATACTCTAGGCCCAGATAATTTTAGGTATTTCCTTTCATGGATGCCTGTGGGAGGCATTTGGAAATCTTGTGGGATATAGAGAAAATTTTCATAAAATGAAGATACTAATATGAGATTTTTGTAATAATTAAATCAGATGAAGCATGTAAAATGTTTAGTATGCTGTTGAACCATACTAATCACTGAAGAAATGGATGCTACTACTATTCTTTTTTTTCAAATATATATTTTTTATTTATATATGAGAGCAGAATATATTACAATTCTTATTACACATATAGAGCACAATTTTTCATATCTCTGATTGTATACAAAGTATGTTCACACCATTTCATATCTTTATACCTGTACTTTGGATAATAATGATCAACACATTCCACCATCATTTATAACTCCATGCCCCTTCCTTCCCCTTCCAACCCCTCTGCGCTATCTAGAGTTAATCTATTCTTCCCATGCTCCCTCTCCCTATCCCACTATGAATTAGCCATACCTTTCAATAGATGAATGGATTTTAAAAAAAATGTGGCATATATATACACAATGGAACATTACTCAGCAATAAAAGAGAATAAAATTATGGCATTTGCAGGTAAATGGATGGAGTTAGAGAAGATAAAGCTAAGTGAAGTTAGCCAATCCCAAAAAACCAAATGTTGAATGCTTTCTTTGATATAAGGAGGCTACTACTATTCTTTTAATAGTAATAATATTATTACCAACAAAAAGGTTTGCCTGATAGACCAGCAAAATATGATATATAAATATAATGTGTTCAAATTTGTATAAAATATCTTCTTTCCATTTTAGAGAAATACTTTGAAATGTCTAAAGCATCATGTTTGTATTAGTCATCTATTGCTGTGTAACAAATTACTCTAAAACTTATCATCTTAAAACTGCAAATATTGATATGTTATGAAGTTTTTGAGAGTCAGGAATGTGGGATCTACTTAGCTGGGTGGTTCTAAACCAGGGTTCCCATATGACAGCACTTAAGTTATTGACAGGGGAAGCATTATATAAGGGAGCTGAAGTATTCATTTACAATCCCATTTATGTGGTTGCTGCCAGGAAGTGTCAGTTTTTTGCCATGTGATCTTCTCCATAGGATTGCTCATGATAAAACATGTGATCTGAGAGGGGGTGGGAGAAAGGGAGAGAACACCAAAGATAGGAGCCACACTCTTATATAACTTAATCTCTGATGTGACATAATATCACTTCTGACATATACAATTTGTCACAAAACCTATGCCTTGCATAACATGGAGAGAAACCACAAAAGTGTACAAATACTGGGAAGCAAGGCTTATCACTGAAGACCATTTTTAATGCTGGTTATATTTATTGAATGTTTAGCCTCTTCAAGTAAATTTTTAACACAAGCATAGGAAATTTTCCAGACATAACTAATTATCACTCAGTGTCCACTATGAGTTTTTGGTTTAACATTAACACAATTCTGAGGAGTCATCAATTTTGTTAATGATACCTGGCTCTGGCTTAATTATTAAATCATACTAAACTATTATAAAAATGTAACACATTTTTACAGTGTAATTTTTAAAGAAACTAAAATTCACTAAAGTTATTTTAAATATAACTTTGGTTTCTATAGTATTGATGAACTACAATATAAAATAATTGTACAAGAGGATAGGAAAGGTAGCAGAATACAACAGTTACTAATAGGGCATTATGTAAAAATGTGGATGTGTAACCGATGTGATTCTGCAATCTGTATTTGGGGCAAAATTGGGAGTTCATAACCAACTTGAATCTAATGTATGAAATATGATATGTCAAGAGCTTTGTAATGTTTTGAACAACGAATAAAAAAATAAAACGTGTAAAAAATAAAATAAAATAATGTATTGATGAACTACAATACATTGAAATAATTGCAAATAAGATTTTAATAATATAAAAATGAAGTTCCTTATTCAGATAATGTTAAAAGAACTTGATTTTTTCTAGGAAAAAAATTATTTCCTTTAGTTAGACCTTATTATATTTTAAAAATAAAAGGAAGGCAGGATTCCTTTTCTTAGGATACAATCAGATAGTAATAAAGGGTAAGACCTCAACGCCAAAAATCAATGAGTTTTGGTTAGCATAAACCTTTCAAAGATATACAAGTAGATTGTGAAATGTCAATATTCTTAATGCTAAAAATTTAATGAACTACAATACATTAAAATAATTGCAGAGGGTGGATGATGGGAAAGGCAGCGGAGCACAACAGACACTAGTATGGCAATTTGTAAATCAATGGATGTGTAACTGATGTGAATCTGCAATTTGTGTATGGGGTGAAGGTGGGAGTTCATAACCCACTAGAATCAAAGTGTGGAATATGATATGTCAAGAAATTTGTAATGTTTTGAACAACCCACAATAAAAAATTAAAAAAAAAAAAAAAAAAAAAATAATTGCAAATAATATTTAATAATATAAAAATGAATTCCCTTATTCAGATAATGTTAATGAGAGTGAATAATGGGAGAATGGGATAGTTCAAATGGGAGAATCAATACTCCATCCTTAAAAGATACACTTATTTCCAAGATGTCATCTTATTTAAGCAAATATTTGTACCTATTTTTAAAATTTAACTTTAATTTAAAGTGTATTTTGTCCTCCATATTAGCCATCATATATTTTAAATTTGCTCCTGCATTCATTTATATTTTCAAAGTAATAGATTAGTTTTGGTTTTTGGCTAATATGATTTCTGTCCTTTTCTCCCCCAGTGCTTGCTGTCTTATTCTGTACTTCACATCTGTCCCATTAAGATATTTTCTGATACTCACACAGAGACCTAAGTGACTGATAAAAATTCAAAAGTCCTACCCACAGGTGCACCTCCTACTGGATGACATACATAAACTACCTACCATAATTCTTGACATCCAGTAGGTGATTAATAACTGCATTTTCCTTTTCTGCAGCTTTGCTTTCACTGCTCTTTTAAGTCAAAGCTACTAATAATAGTAACTCACACTTTTAAAGAATGCTAACTTGTTGACAGTTGCCTTCTAAATAGTTATATTTGCATTGCCTAATTTAATCATCACAACAACCATGCACACTAATGCACATTAAGTCCCTTCATCATTGCTTTCCAGTCTAGGAAACTGAAACTCAGACCTTGTTACAGCCAATAAATAACTAGTAAATCCAGAATCAAGACAGGTCTATTGATTCTTGGATCCATTTTCTAATCCTCTGTCATTTTTCCTGCTGTTCAGGGAACACCTACTGGGGTTATTTGAGAGCTTTGCTCATTCTTTGGCTCTTTTCATCTCGCCATCTACTACAAGTGTGCAAATTCATCAAAACACCACATAAGAGCAAATATAACTGCAGACACACATCAAAGCAATACATACTTTACACAAACTTTTTTCAACCATTTTGTTTTCCATTGCAAATTACTCAATATCAAGCTCACAAATGGCAAATCTTTCCATTGGAAACATGATTCAGGATCTATAATATTATGCCCTTCTTTTTTTTCTTTGTTTTTGTACTGGGAATTGAACTCAGAGGTGCTTTACCTCTGAGCTACATCCCTGGCATCCCCAGTCCTCTTTGTGGTTTTTTTTTTTTTTTAGAAGAATCTCATTAAATTGCTGAGGGTCTCACTAAGTTGCCTAGACTGCCTCAAACTTGTGATCCTCCTGCCTCAGTTACCTGAGTCACTGGGATTACAGGTATATGTCACCACATCCAGCCTATGCCTTTCTTTTTTTATCCAAGAAAGTTTACAGAAATGCAAATATGACAGTCTGCTAGTTGGAATAGGAATAGCTTGACGTTACATTTCCAAGCCTCCTTATGGCTAGCTGAAGCCATTTGTCATTGACTGATTCTGGTCTGTTAATAAGAAGTGAATTAATATGATATGTGTAACTTCTGTGATCTACAACATAAAATAAACCCTGGCCCTTCCCCTTTCCGTTAAAATCAGTTAAGGATCTGTTAGGTTGATAGTTTATTGAACATAAGATATGTGAGATCCAGTTTTGGCTATGCTGAGAAAGACAATTCTCTTGGATATAGGTGGGCAAACTTTGTATGGAAAGAGTCAGATAGTAAATATTTTAGGTTTCAAAGTCCACACAGGGTCTTTATTGTAAATACTCTATAATTACAGCACAAAATTTCCCAAGACAACACTTATGCAAATAAGTGGCTGTGCTCCAATAAAATTTATTTACCAGGAGATGTAGAAAGAATGGTTAATGGGTTCAAGGTGCTGTTGGGTAGGTGGAATAACTTTTAATATACTACAGCACAGTAGGGTAAATATGATTGACAACAATCAATTGAATATTTCAAAACAGCTAGTAGAGAACATTTTAAATGTTCCCATCACAAAGAAATGATAAATATTTGAGGTGATAGAAATGCTACTTACACTAATCTGACCAATTCTTTATTGGGAAGGACATGTTGCAGAACAAGTTTACTTGAATGGAAGAGACTGAGCCTTTCCCCTTGATGGCATCTACTTCATCACGTAGAGTAGATCCTAAATCTAGTCATACATCTAAATTACTAAAAAATGGGTTTAAAATGCATATTCTCAAGTATTGCTCTCAAAATTTCTATTTTAATAAATCTAAATATGGGACCTGGAAAGTATGTATTTAAGAGATAGGTAATATGATGTATCCAATGAGGCACTTATCCCCAAACCCTGTTCACTAAACACTGACCAAGAAAATTATGGCAAATATCATGTAGTTTAGCCCAAGTATGATTCTTGCGTAGAATATTTGTTACAATTTTTCTGGACACTAATCCATTGATAAATGGCCTTGGATACAATTTTTAACTTCAATAGGTAGAAAAAGTGCTGAAAATTTTTCTACCTTAAGTCTTCTTATTTTCCCTACTTAATCATCATTATTATATGAACTACTGACCTTTAATTTTCTCAGTCTATTGAGGATTAACTCCTTGTTCTCTGCTTTTTCCATTCAAAAGATTCCTCAAGTTCTACTGCTCATGTTTGTCCAACTTCTAGAAAGAAGGGGATGCATTTTTTATTCCTTTTTCTCCAATTACCAGTATAATGCTTATACCCCCAGACAATAGAAATAACAGTAATGTTTACAATAATATCTGGTAGGAACTGATATCTAGAATGTAAAAAGGGTTATTATTAAAAACACTAAAATGGGCAAATAATCTAATATATGTATCTTCAAAAAGATATATAAATGGCCAGCAAACACATGAAAATGGTGACATCATTTGTCACCAGGGAAATGCAAATTAATACCATAATGAGATTCTACTTCACATCCACTAGTATAGCTATAACAACAATGATAAAAGAGAGACAATAATAAATGTTGGCAAAGATATGGAGAAATTTGAGCTCTCACAATATACTGCTTGTGGGAAAATTAAGTCATTCAAATGCTTTGGAAAATTACCTGGCAAGTCAGACCAAATGTTACCAACATATATGAGGCAACAATTTCACTGTTGGGCATATGCCCAAGAGAAATAAAAACATATGCCTACAGAAAACCTTTTATATCAATATTCATGGCAGCATTTTTCATGACTATCCCAGAACTGGAAACAGTTCAGTTAACCTTCCTATGGGTGAATGCTTAACCAAACTGTGGTTAGGAATACCATGGAATATGACTCAGCAATAAAAAGAAATGGTACAAACGCAACTTTCATGAATATACTGGTCATTATGTTGAGAGAGAAAAGACAATGCCATAAGGTTACATATTGTATGGTTCTATATATTTAGCAGCTTTGCAAATACAAAGCATGGTGATAGAAACAAAGATTGGTCACTGTCAGGGGATATAGATAGGATAAAGATGTGACTATAAAGAGGAAGGGGATAGTACAGAGGAGTTTTTGAGGTGAGAAAATAATCCTGTACCCTGATTGTGATTGTGGTTGCACAAACCTATATATGTTTGTGTGAAACTCCATAAAACTGTACACCAAAGAGAGAAAAAGGCAATTTTGCTTTATGATATATTAAAAATAAAAAACATATGCAAAAAAGACTTAAGTGTTCATTAATAAGGAAATTGGTATTATAAACCAAAGTGTATTATAAAAATAGACTATCTTTGCAGTCATGAAAAATTATAATCTTAGGTGAATATTGAAAGATATTAATTCAAAAAAATTTAATTTTTTAGGTAAATTATGAATTAATATTTTAATATTCCTTTTTGTTAAAGAAATAAGGTTAATGTATGTATGCAATGAATAAATACTGAATAGAAATAAATCAAGATTTTAACATGTTTTTTTCTTCAGGTAATCTGAGTATATCAAACATTTTGCTGTTTTTATTTATATTTCATATATTAAATTATAAAAAAGAATTATTTGATAATTTAAAATGCAATTTTACCATCTAATACAAAACTTCAAACATTAACAAATAATTTTTCATTAATTTATTGCTGTCTTTTGTATGTTAAATCTAAGTACTAAAATTATAACAGAAACCAAGTAGCTTTTAAGCTTTCACAATTAAAAATAATTTTGTGGCAATTTAACAGATTGCTTTAACTTCTAATTATAATAAAACATTTATCTAAGATCTCTACAATAATAATCTCAGAAAACTTCTTGAATATTATCTTGATTTTATTCTTGCAGCTCCCAAATGAAATATTATAGTTGTCAGGCATTTTGTGATAACAAATACATTGCTAAGTATAGCTTTTAAAATAAAGAAAGGTGACCTATTAAAATAATAAAATGTAATTTTAATATTATAAATTGCTAATCAAGGACTTGAAATATACTCTATCAAATGTGACATTATTTTTCTATTTTGTTTCCAAGATATCTAACTTTCATTGAAAATTCACCTAGATTAAATTTGCTGCTCTACAAAGCAATGTGGCTCTATCCTTCAAAATGTTTAAATAGCTAACCGCTTTTTCAAAATGTTCTTCACATTATCCATTATATCCTAGGTGCTTCCAGCTTATTTCTGCTAACCTTCTTGTCTTTCTTAAATTGGAATAGAAAACATTTCTATTTAATTTTGTATTTAAGTTCTATTGTTAGGGAAGTAACCTCTTAATGCTTATTAGCCATATTTCAGGAATTACTAATGAAACCACCTAACTGATGAAGGGCACACATCTCTGGATACAGGTGATGTTATTCAAAATTTTAGTGAAGAAAGTCTAGAATGACAACTACTTAGGGAGACCCAAGGCAGAAGGATTACAAGTTCAAGGCCAACCTGATCCATTTAGTGAGATTCTGTCTCACAATAAAACTTCATGCAGCTCAATGGTAGAGCCCTTGCCTAGCATGTGGGAGGACCTGGGTTCAATCCCTAGTACTGAACAAAAAGTCTAGAACAAGGATGCAAAAGTACCTCTAGTTTGCATAATCTCTGCACTTCCACCCATACTCTTTAAATCATCTCTAGATTACTTATAAAACCTGCTACAATGTAAATTATATATAAATAGTTCATGTATTGTTTTGTGAATAACAGCAAGAAAAGTCTGTGCATGTTCCATGCAGATGCGTTGTTTTTTTCTGAATATTTTCCATCCACAATTGTTTGAATCTGTGGATATTGAAGGGTCACATTACAGAGGACTGACTATAGTACTTTAATATTTCCTGAAATAAGTGTTTGGAGTTTTTCTTTGAAGACTAACTGGAAGATCAGATTTTAGTGCAGAGAAAGACATATATTTTATAGGAGAATGAAATTACAGTAAAGTACCAAAAGATTATTATGAATGTTCTTAACCAGGATTCTTCAAAGAACATAATGATGAAATACTGATGATCATGAAGGTTGCAGCTGAGGGACAAGTCACTGAGGATCTTGATGCCACATTGTTTAAAAGTGAATAAGCAAGTTTACAACTCTAATCCAGCTATGTTCTGCATGTTTATTCATACATTCAATTTGTAACTATTAAGTACCTACTGTATACCAACAGCTGTTGTAAACACAAGAAATATTTCCATGAATAATATATAGTAGTTATCTCTTATTCGTGGGGGATTTGTTCTAAGATCCCTAGTGAATGCCCAAAATCATAGATAGTACTACTCTCTCTACATAATTTTTCCTATACATACATATCTATGGGAAATTCAATTGTGTACCTAATTTATATATTAGGCATAAAAGAGATAAACAAAAATAAATAGTGTAAAATAAAACAATTATTACAATATGCTATAAAAAAGTTATATGAATGTGATCTCTCTCTCAAAATGTTATACTATACTCACATTTCTCATACTTGTGATGATAAACAAGATGATCTAATGCTTATATAATGAGATGAAAGAGAAGAATTACATAGGCATTGTGATATAGCATTAGACTACCATATAAGGGTTACTTGAACATAAGCACTGTGATACTGCAACCATTTGTCTGATAAACCACTAAGTGACTAATGGTCAGGTAGTGGAAACAGTGCTGATCACTAGACAAAAGCATGATTTTCACATCCCATGCAGGACAGAAGAGGACAATGGAAGATTTCACCACACTACTGAATGCATAATTTAAAACTTATGAATTATTTATTTCTGGAATTTTACATCTCATATTTTTGGACCAAGGTTGACCATTATTATGTTATTAATCGGTTAACTTTGGAGTTAATTTAAAGGAAGATTATCAACACCCATGTTGATAATCTGACTTTATTAGGTAAACCTTATATAAAGATTGAGCCCTTCCTAATATCAGAGATATTCAGAATGTGAGAATGCTTATAGAAGGCACCATGCAGCAAAGAGCTGGGAGTGGCCTTTAGTAGTGTAATCTCTGGCCAACAGCCAATAAGAAAACAAGGAACTCAATCTTACAACCACAATAAAAATGCTTCTTCCATTAACTGGAGGAAGCATAGAAACAGATCCTTCCCTATTTAAGGTTACATGGAAATTGGGCAATAAAACATTTGCCTTATTTTCAGCTGCTAAGTTTGTTGTAATCTATTTCTCAGCAATAAAAAACTAACACAAATATTTGTAAGAGAATGCTAATGCCACAATTATCTGTAATGTAAACAACAAGAAATAATTTAGTCTCTAAACTAATAATTTGTTAAGTAAATCAAAGTATATTTGGAATAAAAAATGCCATGATACTACTAAAAATGTTCTTTACATATGAATATGGAAGTACATCTTTAATAGTATGTTATGCAAAAAAAAAAGCCATTGGAAGAAAAATACATATTATACAAACCACTTTTTGCAATTAAAAAGGAAAAATAAACAAACATACAGAAAAAATCTGGAAGAAAATGTACCAATCTCTTTTTTTTTTCTTTTTTTACAGTAGTTACTGCCCAGAAATTGGGAATGATGCAGTGAGTGGGATGAGAGGTTATGATTTGTTATTCTCTACACATATGCATAGTTTGAATTTTGCTTCAAGGAGCATGCATTGTTTTGTGTTAAAATTAGTAAAAACTAATAATCTCTGATAGTAATAGTTACAAAACCTTTTCCCCCTTTTCTGCAGATATACACCCTTATCTTGGGATTTAATTGTTTTTAAGAAAAGCTTAAAGTATTGTGGTTTTGAACATCTATTTAATGTTTGCAAAACCATTTTAGTTGAAAATACATACTTTTACATATAAAGAATGTGAAAAATCTTCACTTGAGACTACAAATGCAGAGATATTATTTTTAGTTTCAGGGAAATTACAGACTGTAGCTCAATTAATATCAGTGATGGAAGAAACAAAATCACAATGTCAGCTTGTGAAGAGTGGCATAAACTTCTTTATAGCTGAAACTGAAGAGATTGACCTCCAGTATATGAAAGGGTCCACTGAAAGGGTCACAGCAGGAGAAAATAGTCAAGAGAGTAATTCCTTCACTTGGAAGTGTGCTGTGCTGCCACTTACGTAGTGTGCAGTAAGGGTGGGCTCAGGAGGATATTTAAATGGGCACAGTAAGTGGAAGAAATATAGAGTGTACCAAGTGGCTAGCTAGAAATGGGAAATGTTTTAATTCATGCACAGGGATCAAGGACAAAACCAAGTGAAAGATGAAAGCAAAGCCATATTTCAACCAGGACCACTGCTAGCTAGCTAGCTGGTACCATTTTGTAATTTATCAGAACTCTCTTGTTCTTCCAGACAGTAGAGCCCTGTGCCAGATTTCACTTCCCCCTCATCTCTGTGCTTAAAAACAGTGAACAATTTGTACTACTAGATAGGAAGTAGTCCTAAGTCAGGCCCAGAAAGCAAAGAATAGTTGGTATTTGAGAGATAATATATTAAATTTAGCTCTAATTAAGCTCTAGGAGGGTTCCCTATTTCTGATGTGTCAGTCCAAAGCAAGGTGGTGATGAGACGGGGTGGTTCTTCTTTACAAAGCCAAGTACACTTTAAGACCATGTATTATTCTAGGTTGACACATAAAATTAACCATCGCAGACTATATCAGAAATCTCTAGAATAATAACTATAAGGAGATAGTTGTTATATTTGCATAGAAGTGATTAAAGTGGTGTAGATGAACCTGTATTCCATTGAAGACTATCTAGATACTGAAATTCTATAACAATAGAAATCAATAAAGCCTGACATGACCACCAAAATAAGGCAGTTTCATCAGGTTTGATCACATTTTTTTTTCATATTACTGACACTGCTATGCTCCTAAAATTAAATTTTATGCAACAATAATATTGATGTTGTGTGCCTACTGGTCAATGATGGGAAGATGATAAATTTAATAAATTTCCTCCATTAATGAGACATTCTGATGACATGTTCTTGAAAGCACCCAAGTGTCACATTGTTTTCTCAGATTAGCACATAGTCCATGTCATTCTAAATCATTTTTCACCAAACCACATTAATTAGTCAGTCACTTCATCAAGTGTCCAATATGTGCATGCTAGATGCTATGAGTAATCACAGGAAATAGGAAAAGGTAATCTTGTTATGGAGTCACTTGAAAACCAGCTGAGGAACACACATATAAACTATATGAAAAGGTGGAAGTACATTTTAAAGTGCTAAAGTCTATATAATACCTACATCAACCAGAAGAATGAGAAGATATATTCTATATATGTATAATATGTCAAAATATATTCTACTATCATGTATAACTAATAAGAACAAACAACAAATAAACAACATGGCCCTATTTGCACAATATATATAATAAATACAAAAAGAGTGAAGAAGGGAGAGGACATTAGGAAAGGCTCCATCACAGAGAAGAGGGGGCTCAAATTGAGCCTTAGAGAATCAGTTGGATAAGCTGAACTCTCCTGTGCTGTATGATTTTTTGGTAGCACAAAAATTTAACAAAAAAATGTCTTTTTTCCAGTGTAAATTGAATGTCAATGCAGGGCTTTCACTTCCAGAGAACACTAATGTGTTTCTAGCCCTCACATGCTTTGTTGAGGAAGAAGGGCAGGACAAAGTCTCTCCTGTTGGCACAGAAGGCTGGTTTATGCTTTGTTGAAGGAGACAATCCTAGCTACCACTTTGCCTGGTCATTCAGACTTTAGATCTGTTCTGCTTCATTATGGATGAAGATTTTCAGTAATTAGAGCATTCATATTCTCCATTTCTTTGTGCCATGTCTTTTCTGTCATTTCTGAGGTTATATAACTCCTTTAATGAAAGCTTTTGGAATGGTTTGAAAATTCAATATGCATTCTCTTTTATCTGTAATAAAAGCTCTTATTCTCTATTTTCTTAAAGAGGAAAATAACACACAATTTGAAAAGGACGATCAGGGTATCCCATTCTTGAATTAGTTTAGTATTAATTAACCCTCCTAATTGTCATATTTTATGACTTTTCTGTAGGAGGAATGCTTCCTAATTACTGCAGGGCATTTATGCTTGATTATTGAGCAATTGTTTAACTAAAGAGTTGTGCATGTGCTGGAGATAGAAATCATTTATTTAAATAACTACAAAGGACCATGATAAATTTCTGACTTCCTTTTATGTCCCACTTTTTCAGTTATAGGTTTTCATTTTCAGGGTTTTTTAGCTCTAATTGTAGATTCCACATAAATCTATACAAACTAGAATTTTTCTAGTGTTCCATATATACTCACAGAAACAGAAAATATCGAAGTTGCAAAACAAAATAGAGATCATCCCTGCTTTTACAGAAAAGATAGCCAAAGATTAGTGCTATGATTTGGATATGGATGAGTATATCCCACAAGGGTCCCTGTGTTGAAATTTAATCTCCATCATAAGGTATTAAGAGACTAAAAAATTAAAGATTAAGATTAGATATGGGCTTCAGAGTAGAGGCTTCATAATTGAATACTGGTGGCTTTATAAAAAGAAGAAAGGGCTGAGGACTTAGCTCAGTGGTAGAACACTTGCCTTGCATGTGTGAGGAAAGCTTTGAGTTCAATCCCTAGCAGAAGAGAAAGGAGAAGAGGAAGAGGAGGAGGAGGAAGAGGAAGAGGAAAGAGACCACAAGATTCACACACAGGCATGCTGTCTCTCACATTTGATGCCCTGCACACCTGGGGACTCTGCCAGCAAAAAGACCATCACTAGTCAGGCTCAGTGGCACATGTGAGTCAGCAATCTCAGCAACTATGGAGGATGAAAGAGGAGGATCAGAAGCTCAAGTCCAGCCTCAGCAACTTAGGAGACCCAGTCTCAGTAGTTAACTACCCATGGTTTCAATTTCAGTACCAAAACAAAACAAAACCTATAGACAGTTACAGTCCCTCAACCTTGAACCTCCAGAACTGTGAACCAAAATAAGTCTCTTTTCATTAGAAGTTATTCAATCTATTGTATTGTGTTATTGGTGACAGAAATTGGACTAACACAAGTGGATAACTAGTGATTGATAGAGTCAGGAATGGAATTTATTTTGCTTTATTATTATTATTTTTTGATAAGGGAAATTAAATTGCAAAGAGTACAATTGTTGGCAACCTAGAAAGTACAATAATTTTTCTCCCAAGCCTTGTCAGTGGCTATAGGTTTTCAAAACTCTGAAAACCTTGATGCTAACTTAAGGATGATCATCTTCCAATGCCAAGATACCATGAGACACTCTTGGCATAGGTTCACAGCCAAGTTCAGTGGTAGATCCTGTGGAAGCTACCTACATATTCATAAGTTTTGTAAGTCATTTTAAAATATGCTATGTTTTATCTTGTTGTTATCCCCAACTCAGGTCTGCATTCATATAATAGTGACATTTCAAAAGTTTCCCAGGAAGTGTTATTTGAGTTGGACTCCAAGATTGACAAGAGGGTAACCATGAAACTAGTTGAAGAAAGAGCACTCCAAGCAAAGGACACAAGTTCAAATATCTTGAGACAGAAAATAACTGGGTGTGTTCAAAAGCATGTCAGCAGAGTAAATCTCATA
The DNA here is from genome assembly GCF_021218885.2 of Marmota monax. NCBI lineage: Eukaryota > Metazoa > Chordata > Mammalia > Rodentia > Sciuridae > Marmota > Marmota monax. Next base: position 11,226,074 of record NW_026694552.1, on the reverse strand, counting down.
AGATTTACAAAATAAGACTTTTGGATTTTACTGTAGGTGATAAAGGAAGACATTGGGACTTATTTTTAATAATAATTTCAAACATATATACAATAAAGAGTATTGTAAAATAAGCCTCAAAGAGCCATCACCCAAATTTAAAATACCAATACTCTGTCATATTTGCTTCCTCTATCCTCTTTTTTCTTTTAAATATTTAAAGCAAATCCCAGTCTTCATGTTATTTTGACTTTTTATGCATAATTTAGATTGCATCTTTGAAAAGAATGAATATTTTCTTAAATAGGCACAATACTATTATCATAGCTAGCGTAGATAGAAATAAATCTTCTATGTCATCTAATAACCAGTCTACAATTAAATTTATCCCTTTATCCAACTATGCTACAAGTGTCTTTTCACCATTGCTTTATCAAAAACAGGATCTTGAACAAGTTCCCCATAACACATCTGTTGTTATTCCTTTTTAACTCCAAAACAACCCTTTCCTATTTTCTTGTCACTGACTTAAAAAGGAATACAAGTCTATTTTCCTGATGAAGGTCCTTACACAGTGGGTTAATTTCCTTATAATACTATTTAACTTGTTCCTCAAACTTGCACATTTAAAAGGAAGCCAGTCCTTAATTAGATTCAGTTTCAACTTGTAGACAAAAATACATCAGGTGGTACTATGTGTTTTATTTTAAGGAGACACTCAGATTATGGGTGTCATTTGTAGTGATTTATCAATGGGTTCATGTGGTTTCAACCTGATTCCACCATTGTAAAGCCCCCCCATAAATCCTTCACTTAATGCAGCCATTCATTAATCATATGACTGTTTTGCCCAAGTCAATGATCTCATTAAATATTGCACAATAGTAGTTTTTAGTTCTTCATTCCTTTCCCATTTATTAGCTGCAGTTCTTCTAAAAAGAAGAAATTTTACTCATAAACTACAGTTATTAGGTGTTAAGTGTGATATGATATGATTTATTCTTTAAAAAGATGTATGGTGAGTCAGGCCCGATGGTGCATGCCTGTAACCTCAGCAACTCAGGAAGCTAAGGCAGGAGGATGGCAAATTCAAGACCAGCCTCAGCAACCTAGTGAGACCCTGTCTCAATATAAAAAATAGAAAGGGCTAGGGATGTAGCTCAGTGATGGAGCTCCACTGATTTCAATACCAAATAAACCCCACCACCACCATACACACACTTTCAATAGCCAGTACCCTCCACACACACACAAACAAACACACATAAACCATAAAACAATAAAAACAAAAAGATGCACTGTGGACTGAGCAAGTAAACACAAGAAAAACAGTTAGAAGGCTACAGTGAGGTTCAGCTGAGAGATCATGGTATTCTTGAATAATATTTTAACACTGGAAATGAGAAAAGTGGTCATAAATTAGGATATATTTTGAAGGTAAAACCCAAAAAGACTTGTTGAAGAATTGGATTTGAGCTGTGATGTGGAAGGAAATAAATCAAGAAAATCTACTAGGTTTTGGCTTAAGCCAGTGGGTGTCATTTACTAAAATGATAAATATTTACTTTCAAGTATATTCAAAAATTTTTAAATATATTTGAAAGTAAGATGGAATTCCAGATTTTTATCATATTCATTTTGTTATGTCCATTAGATAACTAAATGGAGGTATTAAGTAAACAATGATATCTGAAGTTCATCAAGAGTAGAGATATACATTTTTAAATGCTTTTTATTGTAGTAACATATAAGTCAGGGCATATATACATATTATAAGTACTGAATTTTAATAAACAGAAATATATTTGGAAAACCAACACCAAAGATCAAGAAGCAGAAACTGATAGTAACTACCCAAGAATGACACCATCTCAACATCTAACAGCATATATTGGTTCTTTTGTTATGTTCTTTTAGAATGGAGATTAAACCCAGGGTGCTCTATCATTGAACTATATCTCCAATCCTTTTTATTTTTATTTTGAGACAGGGTCTTGCTATGTTGCTCAGCCTCCAAGGAATCACTGTGATCACAGGGATGTACCACCACACATGTTATTTCCTTAGGAATGGAATTATTGAGGTTAGAATATTACTCAATTTCATTACTACTGCCAGCCAGTTTTACCAACTATTAACCCACTAAAATAGTTAAAAAAATTGGTGCTCTATATTCTCAGTAATCATTTTTATATTTATTCTTTTTGGTTTTATTAGTTTGGCTTAGGTCATTCTAATGTGTATATGGTATTGCATTGTGGGTTTAATTTGCATTCCTTGATGGCTAATGAATTTGAAAAAAAAATTAAATTTATTGGTCATTAGACAGCCTCTTTTGTGAAGTGTCTGCTTAAATATTTTGCTCATTTTTCTATTTTGTTACCAATCTTTTATTGATCTGTGAAGGTTTTTTTATACATAATAAATACTAGTCATTTTTAATAATATGCCTCATAATATATCCTACTTGGTGATTTATTTCTCAATTCTCTTAATGGAATCTTTTGATGAAAACAAGTTATAAAATTTAATAGTCAAATTATCATTCTTTTAAGAAATTTTTGTCTACTCCATAGTAACAAAGTTATTTTTCCATGCTTTCCTCTAAGAGTTTTTATTGATTTACTTTTCACATACAACATATTTAGAACTGATTTTTGTGTATGGTGTGAGATAAGGGTTAAGAGTAAATCCCCTGTCCCCCAAACAATAATAAAGGGACTCTATGAAATTAGAAGGGATATCAGTAGAGTAGAAGAAGAATATTCAGACCCAAGTTTGAAATTAAACCAGATTCTCTGCTTCTGCTGGTGGGTAGAGTCTACATAAGTTATAGGCCTCACTGATTTCTTTCCTTGTTTTTGTCTCCTGAATTTGAAGAGTGAAATTCATGGACAATGAAAGGCGAATGCAAAAGTGGATTTATTTCAGTGAGAAGAAAAGAAGCAGGGCTCTCCTGGAACCACAGCGGGACTGATGGCAGGTTTTCTATTTAGGTGTGCTTCTTTAGGGGTTAAAATGGCTACCAGGTAGAATCCTTGGTCAAAAATATATGCTAAACAGATATTGGAAAAGGATTAATGCTATTGGTTTATCTACAACCTTCTGATTGGCTGTGTTCTTTTTAACTCTTGAGTTTGAACTGTACCCTCTATTCAGATGTGCTCCCATATATGACTAAATATCTATAGAAAATAGATATTTATAGGTATATACTAGTGATATATAGAAACATAGTTTTTTTTTACTCCATTCTGTTTTATTAGTCAGTTTTCTAGACTTATTGTTTTAAGCACTATAGTTTATAATAGGTCTTAATATCTAGTAATGTATTTTTCCAGCTTTTTCCCCCTGTGCTGGGGATTGAGCTACATCCCCAGTCCTTTTGAAAATTTTATTTTGAGACAGGGTCTCATCAAGTTACAGAGGTTGGCATCAAATTTGCGATTTTCTGCCTTGGCCTCTAAAGTTGCTGCTATTTTTTCTTTATGATTAGCTTTTTTGTTCTTTATAATGTAAATTTGAGAATCATTGGCCCTTAAATGATATTTGAAGTTCTCTGCCTGCTTTCAATGCCCAGAGACAGAATGAAACTTTAGAAGAGAAGGACAAGGATACAGCTGAAGTATTGCAACTATTAGAAATCTCATAGGAAAGGATGATCCAGCAAATCACTCAGAAAGTGCTATCAATGACATGAAGAAACCAGCTAAATGGAAGTAGAAGCCAAGAGAAGAAAATGCTTTAAAAAGGAGGAAATTTTGTCATTCATGACAAATGAATCTGAGAGATTAAGATAATGATAGACTAGATTAGGGGCACTTTCAGGGGTGGTATGGTGGGAGACAATAGTGATAGACAATAGGCCATTACTCTGGCACTGGGTGGGCTATTGATGTCCTTGATAAGACCTGTTTTTATAGAGCCCTAGAGATAAAAATCCTACAAGGATGACTTGAAAAGAGAACAGGAAGTGGATCTTATACTGCAGATAATAAAATAAGTTAAACTCAAAACAAGAGAGTGGTGCTAGTGCCAAAAATAAATATGAAAGAGAACAGAAAGCTCAGAAACAGACCAAGTATAGATACTTGTTTTAGAGTAAGGAAATAATAATGGTAATCTTTCAAGTCTGGAGTAGGGCAAGGGAACATGTCTTCATACAGGAAGATAGTTTTTTTCAGAGAACCAGCATCTTGTGTCATACACCAATTGGATTAAAGCAACAGTTCTCACTATGTGGCCTGAGAAACCACTAGAGATTGTTGAGACCCTTGCAGAAGATCCATGAGATAAATATGACAATTATTTTTTAAATATGAAGGTGGTATTGGCCAATTTTGTTCTTTTTAAATATTTATTTTTTTAGTTGTAGGTGGGCACAATATCTTTATTTTATTTTTACGTGGTGCTGAGGATCAAACCCAGCGCTTCACGTGTGCCAGGCAAGCGCTCTACCACCGGGCCCCAGCCCCAGCCCCAATTTTGTTCTTATTCTTTCATGTGAATGTGATGGAGTTTTCCAGTGACTACATGGTATATCTTCCATTAAGTCAAACATTGTAGAGATTTGTAAAAATGTTAGATAATAATAGTCTTTTCAATAAATTTATTTTTGTTTTGGAGAAGGTAGTTATTTTTCATAAAGTGTGTAGGTTAATATGTATGTAATAATATAATTTAATAATATTTTAAGTAAATAAATATTGTTTAAATGTCTCAATTTTAATCTCAAACACAGCAAACATTGATAAATATAACCTATATAAACAAAAATTTTGGAGAGTCCTAAAGAATTTTAAAATTGGTCCTGAGATCAAAAGTTTTGAGAATCACTAAGTTAAACATTTATTTTTTTAACTGATAATTTAAAAATGCTAGACAGACACATATAATGATGAGGAAGAAAAAATTTTAAAATAAAAATTAAAAACAAGAAATATCCATCAATCATTTACAATGTGTTTCACATGCTTTCTTATTAGATATCACAACAACCCTATGACATAGATATAATTAATACCTCCACTTACAGATGCAATAACTAAAATTTAAGCAAGTTAGCTAAGTTAGCCATTGTCAAAGTTGGTAAATGAAAGAGTAGATTACGAATCCAGATCTTTACTCCTTCTATTGCATATTGCTTTTCTCCAGTTTATCATTTCTCCATCCAGTATATTTTTACATATACATGGTTTTAATTTAAATATATCTAACATGAATTCAAAGAACATTACTTGCCCTATCTTGAATAATAAAAGCTACTTGGGCAGTATCTACAAACTGACATCTGCATCCTTTGTCACTGGTGCTAGCTCCAGCCAATCCCTAAATATGGCACCCAAGAATGAGCCATGTTAAAGAGGAAAGGGGAAAATGCTCACAGGAATAACCCTTACTATGGCTATAAACCTTTCAGATCTCAGAGAAATAAGAAAGCTCTTTCATCTGCAGATTTTTTTTTTGCTATAGTTGGTATTAAAGAGTAAAGATTTGGCTTAGATAAGCCTCATTTTCTTTTAGCTCCAAAAAAAAAAAAAAAAGGAAAGGAAAGGAAAATAAACCAAAGTATATTCAATAAAAACAAAGAAAACTCTTTCTTAAAGTTTGGAAACATAAAAGACTTGAATGATCTTTTGGAAAGTAGCAAAACTAAGGAAATTGACTTGGCTGACTTAAAGCATTCACAGTTTGAGTAATCAGCTTATTTTGTTGCTACTATTTTGATCAGGAAGTAAAGTCAAATATTGAGTTTAGTTCAGCTAATGGTATTTAATGATGAACTCATTCAGCATTTCTTTTCTAAAACAATGCTAGATGATATCAAACAACACATGTACTCAAAGAACCATACTGTTAAAAATAATTATGGTATTTTTATCTTGCCAAAATGATGAGGAAACCATCAAAAATATTTAAACCAGATTCTGACAATCCAATTAAGAACTTTTCAACTTTGCATTTCTTTCTGATTCATGAATACCATAAAGAACAGGGAAAAGCATTTTACCAAGGCTGTTTGCTTTTCAAAGACAGTTTTCTTAGATTAGACTATTTATGCCACCTAAAATCTAGAGGGTAATACATAAAATAGAAACAGGAGCAAGAGATACTGATAGACAAAAAATGTGAATAAATGAACAAAGGAGGAAATGGAAGTCTTCAATATCCATGGAAATATTGTAGCTTCTCAAATGAAGACATTATTCTAAAACAAATTTTTCTAAAGGGATAAAAGCATTCATTTCAAAATATCACCTGAGAAAAGTCCTTTTTTTGATTTATGTCCTAAGAATTTCTGTACTTTGAAGCTCCACTCAGTGGCCTGGTCTTGTGGAACTTTGGCATTGGCACTCTGACATTCACTTATTACAGAGTTCCTTGAACTTGTCTCTATGCACCTAGCATAATTTCTAACTATTTATCCATTACCTTCTCTCTTACTCCCATTTCCATTCATCATGCCAAAAAAAAAAAAAATAGTGAGTCAAGTAATGAAATAGAAAATGCCATCAAAAGCCTATCAACCAAGAAAAGCATAGGACCAGATGGATTCTCAGCCAAGTTCTACAAGACTTTCAAAGAAGAATTAATACCAATACTCCTCAAAGTATTTCATGAAATAGAAAAAGGAGGAAGCCTTCCAAAATCTTTTTATGAGGCTAATATCACTCTGATACCAAAACCAGTCAAAGACACATCAAGGAAAGACAACTTCAGACCAATATCACTGATGAACATATATGCAAAAATTCTAAACAAAATTCTGGAAAATCCTCTACAAAAACATATTAAAAAGATAGTGTACCACAATCAAGTGGGATTCATCCCAGGGATGTAGGATTGGGTCAACATAGAGAAATCAATAAATGTAATTCATCATATTAATAGACTTAAAAACAAGAATCATATGATCATCTCAATAGATGCAGAAAAAGCATTTGACAAAAAAACAGCACACCTTCATGTTCAAAACACTAGAAAAACTAGGGATAGTAGAAACATACCTCAACATTCTAAAAGCTATATATGATAAATCCAAGGTCAGCATCATTCTAAATGGAGAAAAATTGAAAGAATTCCCTCTAAAAACTGAAATAACACAAGGATGTCCTCTTTCACCATTTGTATTTAACATCATCCTTGAAACTCTAGCCAGAGAAATTAGACAAAAGAAAGAATTAAAGTGATACAAAAAGGTAAAGAAGAACTCAAACTATCACAATTTGCTGATAACAGGATTCTATATCTAGAAGATCCAAAAAATTCCACCAGAAAACTTCTAGAACTAATAAATGAATTCAGCAAAGTTGCAGGATATAAAATCAACAGCCATAAATCAAATGTATTCCTATACATCAGCAATGAATCCACTGAAAGAGAAATTAGAAAAAACTACTCTATTCACAATAGTCTCAAAAAAAAAAAACCTGGGAATCAATCTAACAAAAGAGGTGAAAGACTTCTACAGTGAAAACTACAGAACACTAAAGAAAATTGAAGAAAAATCTCAGAAGATGGAAAGATCTCCCATGCTACTGGATAGGCAGAATTAATATTGTCAAAATGGCCATACTACCAAAAGTGCTATACAGATTTAATGCAATTCCTATTAAAATACCAATGACATTCTTCACAGAAATAGAAAAAGCAATCATTAAATTTATTTAGAAAAGTAAGAGAATCAGAATAGCTAAAGCAATCCCTAGCAAGAAAAATGAATCAGGAAGCATCACAATACCAAAACTGAAATTATACTACAGAGATATAGTAACAAAAATGGCATGGTATTGACACCCAAATAGACTGGTAGACCAATGGTACAGAATAGAGGACACAAGAGACAAACCCACATAAATACGGTTATATACTAGACAAAGATGCCTAAAACATTCACTGGAAAAAAGATAGCATATTCAACAAATGGTGCTGGCAAAACTGGAAATCCATATGCAGCAAAATAAAATTAAACCTCTGTCTCTCACCTTGCACGAAATCAACTCTAAGTGGATCAAAGACTTAGGCACTGGATCAGAGACTCTGTACCTAATAGAAGGAAAAATAGGCCCATATTTTCACCAGGTTGGTCTAGGATCTGACTTCCTTAACAAGATTCCTTAAAGCGCAAGAAGTAAAATCAAGAATCAATAAATGAGATGGATTCAAATTAAAAAGCTTCTTCTCAGCAAAGGAAACAATAACACGAAGAGAGAGCCTAAAGAAAGGGAGAAAATCTTTACCACATGCACCTCCAATAAAGCATTAATCTGTAGGATACATAAAGAACTCAAAAAACTTAACACCAAAGAAATAACCCAATCAATAAATGGGCTAAGAAACTGAACAGACACTTCACAGAAGAAGAAATACAATAGATCAAAAAATACATGAAAAAGTGTTCAACATCTCTAGCAATTAGAGAAATGCAAAACTACTCTAAGGTTTTATCTCCCTCCTGTCAGAAGGGCAATCATCAAGAACACAGGCAACAATAAATGTTGGTGAGGATGTGGGGGAAAGGTACACTCATATATTGATGGTGGGACTGCAAATTGGTACAACCACTATGGAAAGCAGTATGAAGATTCCTCAGAAAACTGGGAATGGAACCACCATTTAACCTAGCTATCCCACTCCTCAGTTTATATCCAAAGGACTTAAAATCAGCACACTACAGAGATGCATTAATACCCAAAGGACATAAAAACAGCATACTACAGGGATACAGCCACATCAATGTTTACAGCAGCTCAATTCACAATAGCTAAACTGTGGAACCAACCAAGGTATCCTTCAATAGATGAATGGATAAAGAAAATGTGGTATATATACTCAATGGAATATTACTCAGCTTTAAAGAAGAGTGAAATTATGGCATTTTCCAGTAAATGGATGGAGTTGGAGAATATGATGCTAAATGAAATAAGCCAATCCCAAAAAACCAAAGGCCGAATGTTTTCTCTAATATATGGATACTAAATCACAATAAGGCAGGGGGCACTAGAGAAGAATAGTTTTACCTTAGATTAGGTAGAGGGAAGTGAAGTTAGGGAAGAGGAGGGGATGTGGAGATAGGAAAGGTAGTAGAAAGAAATAGACATTATTACTTTATGTATATATATGACTGCATGACCAATATGATACTGCAACTATACTTAGAAAAATGATAAATAATATCCCATCCATGTATGATATATCAAAGTGCATAAATGCATTCTACTGTCATGTATAACTAATTAAAACAAATCTAAAAATTAATAAAAAATATTGGGGGAAATCCAAACTTTTGCCTGAACTTTAATAATATCAAACTGATGAAATATTTTCTTGTTTTAGTCTTTTTATTTTCATGCTAACTTATACTCTTTAAGACTTTTTAAATTTTTTTGATAACCTGGTAAGTATTTGTTATCAATAATAAGATTTGGGATAGAAGGAGATTGGGATACTCCACCCCAAAATATGCCATTTTGGCATAAGAATTATTTTAAGAGAAAAGCAACTGAGAATCAACGGACGCCACACAAGTCCTCTACCCTCCCCTCCAGCATCTACTAAAAACAGGGCAGGAAGTACCCCTTATAAAGGTTGCTTCCCCTAGTACAATAAAGGATAAAAAGACTTCATCAAAGACAGGGAATGAACACCAAGATGAGTTTGCACAGATAAAATTTACTAAAATAGCCCTTATCTTCTATTAGTTCTCTCATATTTTCTAGTCATTTTCCTATAATTTATTACCCCTTGAGTTCCAACCCCCTTCCTTTTTGTGAAAAGGCTATATAAACCCTCATGTCTGGTTACATGCACAGGAGTTCACAGAAAACAAGTAAAGCTCAAAGAAGTGACTAGACTTAGGGGTTTATATACCTGTGTACTTTTTTTTTCTATTAATCTGTCTTTTGTTAGTTTTGAAAGTTTAATTTTATGCCCCCATTCCCTGCTTTTTGAACCTAAGAAGATACAGGAAGATATTTTTCTTCCCAGTAGTATTAATCCAATTAGTACTTATTAATGCAAAGATTCAATATTTATATTTCACTATGTTAAATCTTTATTTGGAGGGACTTTTGTAAATACAGTCTCCAGAACATTCTTTTCTTATTCATCTCAAATGCTTCATAAGTTTCCCAAGAAAAAATACCCAATGTCCATAATCTCAGCAGAATCAGTTCAACTATTCCACTATCTTTATTGATCATTTACTTCTCTGATATACTCAGTGCACTAAAAATCAGGGTGAAAATATCTCACAACATCCACAAAAACCTAGTACCTTTGACCTTGTGGCACTTCACTGGTTTGGTGTGAAGTGATTGGGTTGAGATAAGACATTACATAAGAACAAATTTTCTTTAAGGACTTTCCATATACTTTATTTGCTCCTCTCTGGTTTCTTAATGATTCCTTTTAGTCATCACATAGGGATTCTGTGCCCTCATATTGCACTATATGTGGCTCCAATAAACACACCTCATTGCCAGGACTATAGAATTTCACTTAGATTTTTGCCCTCTCCTGTTATGCCAACTACCAAAATTTTCACTACCCTCTAATCAAATCATGTCACCTCTCCAAATACCTGCTAGAATTATAATTAAATTTATCCAATTGAAATTAATAATATAAAGGTGGAAACAAATAAATAATCTGATGACCTTCCTCCATTCCTCACTTCCCCAAGAGTATTTGCATTTGGTAATTCAGATATATCTCAAACTGGTATGACTCCATATTATGTCACAAAATGAAGAAATTTTAGCATGTTTGAGTCAAAAGCAATAAAATATAGGAAGGGAGTATAGAACATTTTCTTTAAAAGTGTGTTGGAGAGGCTGAGGTGTAACTCAGTAGTAGAGTGTTTGCTTAGCCCTTGTGAGATACTGGGCTTGATCCTCAGCACCACATAAAATAAATAAATAAAATGAATGGATCATGTCCATCTGTATCTAAAAAAATACAAACAAATAAAGTGTGTTAGAGAAGTGAAGCCTGAAACCCTAGGGAGAAGCTGGGTTAAGCAAAGATTTTCTTTCTTGCTTATTTGAGTATTGGTTCCTGGATATGGAGCCAATTAAACCTTCTTTGCTTTCTCAAAGGAAATAACCAATAGAGAGGGAAGAGTAGCCGTCCAAAAGAGAGATTTAAAATTGTTTAATCAAGATAAGTCAAGGAACAATTGAGGGATTGGGTGATAGAAAGAACATCAGATCAAGAGCACAGATAAGCCTTGGAAAAAGAATGAGGTAGAAATGGGTAGAAAGATATTAATTCTACCAATCCATGAGCAAGGTAAATCCTTCCATCTTCTAGGTTGGATAAAGAGAAATGATGGGAGGGGAGGGGAGGAGTAGGGGGGATAAGAAGGGCAGCAGAATAGAATAGACATTATGATTGCCGTATATATATAGTTGACTCTAAGACCAGTGTGATTCTGCAATCTGTACAATTAGAAAAATGAGAAATTATACCCCAATGAATCAAATGTATGAATTGCCAAGATCATTGTAATGTCATGTGTAGCTAATAAAAAAAATTAAAAAATAAAATAAAATAAAATAAAAAAGAAATGGGTAGAAAGAGAAAGAATCATTGAACTCATTGGTCTTCTATGGTGCAGGAGTTAAAATAATTAGCATATATTGAAAGATAAGGATGGGAAAAGAGACAGGCTCTAGGCTGTGGGCCTTGTGGCACCAAGATGGCTTTAGTTTGGACATGTGGCAGGCAGAATTTTTGGAACTAGGGTGCCAAACTGGGGTCCCTGGTATGTAAGTGGCCTTCGTATGGGACTGGCTGAGGAGCAAGGTGGAAGTCCATCAAGAAACTATCTAGCTCCTGAGAAAACTAGGAATGGAACCACCATTTGACCCAGTTATCCCACTCCTCTGTTTATACTGAAAGGACTTACAATCAGCATACTGTAATGATGGGGCCACATCAATGTTTATAGCAGCACAATTCACAATAGCCAAGCTATGGAACCAACCTAGGTGCCTTTCAACAGATGAATGTATAAAGAAAATGTGATCTATATACACAATTGACTATTATTCAGCCATAAAGAAGAATGAAATTATGGCACTTGCAGGTAAATGGATGGAACTGAAGATTATCATGCTAAGTGAAATAAGCCAGTCCCCCCAAACCAAAGCCTGAATGTTCTCTCTGATATGTGGATGCTAATACACAATGGGGGAGGGATAGAAGTTCATTGGATTAGACAAAGGGGAATGAAGAGAAGGAAGAGATGATAGGAATGTGAAAGACAGTAGAGTGTATTGGACATAACTTTCCTATGTTTATGTATAAATACAAGAGCAGTGAAACCCCACATCATGTAAAACCACAAGAATGGGATCCTAATTAGAGTAAGTTGTACTCCATGTCTGTATAATATGTTAAAATACACTCTACTGTCATGTATATCTACAAAGAACAAAAAAATTATAAAAAATTTCAAAAAAGAGACTGAACCATTGATAAATACAACAAATAAATAAATCTAACTAAAAATAAAAATTTAAAACCAGAAACTATTTAGCAGCTCCTAAAGGAAAATACCAGCTGATCTTCTATATTATGGAGTATCTGAACAAGGGCCTAGCAAATGAGTGCATCCAGTACCAGTTTGTGTTACATAGAAATCTCATTTATTTATCTACCTTTGCAGGTGCCAGCCCAACCAGTTTTTCAAAAGCAATAGAATAATCTTTTTCTGGTGAGGAGTAATCAAATGTAATCCATCTCCTATGAAATGGAGACAGGATCTTTACCAACTTGACTGCTTAGAACATGAATGAAACCTCTGTGGTTCTTTTTAAAATGTGAAAATGTGAAGAAAGCTACTAACTTAATTTTATTCTTGATGTAAATATTTATTTTAATAATTAATTAAATCTCCCCAAAAGTCAACACCAGGTATCCTCTTTCCTGAAATGGAAATGTGTTTGGATAACAAAGACATAATGAACATCTTCAAGACTACTATTGAATTTCAACCTGAAGAGGAAACAGAGGTGTTGGAACATTGGCAAGAGAATTAGTGGGACTTCTGACTGAGCCTTTGCCAAATGAATACATTATTTTTGTGCTCTCTTCCAGTTTATAAATGTAGTCCCTGTGACTGCTTTTCTTGGGTTACTTTGAACAAAAGCTTGCTTTTCTATAAAAGAACAATATGGAGGCATAGAAGTTTTCCATGTAATAAGGGTTCCAGCTGATTCCCTCAAAAACTGTAAAGACTTAGTAACTAAGGTATGTAACAACAATATTATTATCATTGCAAACAAAATTAATAGTGATTATTAGTATCAATAGCATGTGATAATAAAAGATGTGTAATTTTCTTTAATTATCAAAAAAGACACAGGGGCAATCCGAAAAAAGTGACAACTTTTGAAAGAGTGAACTTGGAGAGTGGAAAAAGCCAGTAGGGATAATTGTTGACCAGTATTGACAGCTGAATCAAGGTGAAGAAAATACATATTTTGTGGTGTCTAATAACTGCATAATACAATCACAAGCAATTCACCAAGAATGGATTGCTTGAGAAGAGAAGCAAAATTACTGCATGATTCAACTGATCTAAGTATGGAAATTTGTATGGAGATGAGGTGAATGATAAGAAGACACATAGGTAGAGTGCTCAGGGTAATGTCCACACTTGGTACAGAAGAATGTGAAGTTGAAAGTGACTGATCTTCTGGTAGAATGTAGAGCATCAAGGATTGGTGTTCTTATCAAGGTTAAGGATCTAGAGAAAGGTAGAAAACTTGAAAAAAAACATAGTTTAAAATTTGAGTTTTACAACCACAAGAATGTGAAGGAATACTGTATGTATGTATAACATATCAAAATATACTGTCATATATATCTAAAAAACAAATTAAAAAAATTTAAAACAATAAAAAACAGAAAAAATGAGAGAAGTTAAACTGTAGAGACATAGAATCAGTCAAATACTGGTTCACATCGTTAGCTTCTTCATCTGCATGTCTGTGCTACCTTTAAAATGAATTTATTTGACTTCTCTAACCTGTTTTCTTATCTTTAAAGAGTGTATAACAGTATTGTTTACTCCAAACAATAAATTGTAATGAGTTGCATCAAATGCTTAGCACAGACATACAGTCTTATTATGAAATTATTGGAAATGTTGAATTGTTAAATTATTATTTTAAGTTTTATAACAATAGGCAAATACTGAGATGTAAGCTTTAAATTGAAATGCTGGACAATACCACTATTGAATATAGATCCACAGAAATTAAATCAGCCTGTTGAACAGACACCTGCAGTGGAATATTCATTGCAGCACAATTCATAATGGCCAGGATATGGAATCAACCTAGATAAGGAAATAGATAAGGAAAATGTGGTACATATACATAATGGGATACTATTCAACCATTAAAAGTGACATGAAATCATGGCATGTGCAATTACCTGGATGGCCCTGGAGGATATTATATTAATTGAAATAAATCAAGCACAGAATGATAAACACCACAAAATGTCACTCATAGGTGGAACCTAAACAATTTGATCTCATGGAAATTGAGAATAGACTATTGGATACCAAAGACAGGAGGCAGAGGATGTGAGACAGGGGGAAGTTCGTGAAAAGGTACAATGTTACAGTTGCCCAGGAGGCATTAATTCTGGTATTCTATGGCACAGTAGGAACATTGCTAATAATAATGCATTTATATCTCAAAATATTTTTAAGAATTTAAATGTATTTATTATTATGAAATGATAAAAGTTTAAGGTAATTGGATATGCTAATTACCCTGATTTGATCATTACATAATGTAGACATAAATCAATATGTCATATTCAACCTCATAAAAATGTACAAACAATATGTATAAATCAAAAATTTTAATTAATTTTTTAAAAAATGGGTTTCTGGAGTGAGGTATTGAGTGAGTCATCCATATGGTTGCTTACATAGTCTCACTTAGCCCCAAATCATAAAACACCTCTAGAATCAACTAGTGACTCAAAAACAAATCAATGAGTATTATTTTAATATAACTATAATTTTAGGATATTATATTGCATTAAAGTATGGGAAATACTTAAATGAAAGAGAAGGAATTAGCTGTCATAAATTTTATTGTTTCCTTTAAGTTAAGCATAAAATCTTTTCAATTCTTCCTCAGAAGGATTTATGGTGCGTGTAAACATCATCACATGACAATTCTATTAATACAGACTTATAGTTAAAATAATCTTAAATTTAGCTACTTAGATGGACTCACATATATTCATTGTAGAACCAGTGTCCAGGCACTTAGAAGTGACATATTTGCAATTAGTAGAAAAGTTGGTCTTTATCAAAGTAATAACAGCTTTCAGAAGACAAGGATAGATCTGGAAAGGAAAAGGCAGTTCTTAGTGATATGAATTCAGTTATTCCTACTACTTTCCTTGATTTAATAAATAGTATGTGTTATGTGTGGAGAGCTAATGTAGGTACTCAAATAAAGGAACATCTGCTCTGTTTTATGCCTAAAGGGGGTAGTCATGACAACAAGGATGTGGAATCACTATGAAAACCCAAAAGATGCACTTAAAACATGCATTTGCTCTTTGTCCACATTTACACACACAGAATGACAAATCATCAACTGACAAGTTCAAATTCTGTCAAGCCAGTTATTTGTCATCATATAGTCCATCAGACAGTCTGAAAGAAGGCATTTCATTTTTCTCAATTCACAGCTTTCATTTACAGCTGAATGCTCTGCTATTAGGTATGATTACTATACTAAGTAAATTTACATAAGGAACTCATGAGATGATTTTATTGGATCTTTTTAATAAAATATAAATGACAATCTTATTTAATATTTTTATCTATAGACCACACATTCATACCAAGCATTTGTCTTCTAATTACTGAATGCACTTACCATTGTACAGATTGGTTAGAAAGGAGGAAAATAATAACAAAAAAGACTCTAGCAAGGCATGGTAGTGCATGCCTATAATCCTAGCAACTCAGGAGGCTGAGACAGGAGGATAGCAAGTTTGAGGCAGCCTCATCAATTTAGTGACACCCTATATCAAAATAAAAAATAAAAAAGGCTGGAGATGTAGCTCAGTGGTTAAGCACCCCTGGGTTCAATCCCTGGTACAAAAAAAAAAAATTACTCCTTACTTTCTCATCTCTTTAGCTCTTGATATGTCAACTCTATGAAATCCCCCCCTCATTTTTCAGAATGAATCCTATTTATCTTTCAAGTTCCAGGGTCGGTGTGATCATCTCAAAATTCTCTCCACCAGTGGGTATGCATTCTTCTTTCTCTGTAGTTCCTATGTGATTTGATGGTCTTTTGGCACTTATATTTTCTACTTAAAGTATTATAACATTTTAGAGAGATGCTTTATTTTCTCTACCAGATCTTAAACATGTTCGATAAAAAGAACATGTTAATCATGTTTTATCCCACAGTGCCTGGCTCAGTGCTTCATACATAGCAGTTGTTTTAGTTGAACCATGGTAATTATTCACTGAAAAGAAAATAAAACATATTTAATCTGCAAGAAAAAGAGAGCCATCACACAAATTTTGTGCAATCAATGCTGAAAAAGTATAAAGTTAAATTTCAGTCATATAGGACCTTGTGTCACGGTTACAACTGTAGTTAGTCATCTCCAGTCTGCCCATAATACTACTAAATGAGATGATTTATCTGTGGTCAAGGTAACACAAAAAGGTAAATAGCTTTACATATTATCAACCCAATATTTTCTCACTGATAATTCCCATCACTCTACAAAATATAACCTCTACACAAATTGAAATAAAATAACAATGCATTAGTATCCTGTATTTACATGCTCCAGGTTTTATTTATCCTGTTTCATTAGTTTAAAATAATTTACCTCAAAACCATGTTAAAGTATTAACCCACCATATTTCAAATGCTTCCCTTTGGTGTACATCCTGATTCCATCAAAAAAGAATGGTTTCTACCTCTTTTAATTCTCATAGCACCTTATCTTCGTCCTTTATTTCTGAATATTTGTTTTTTTACCTTGTGAAATTATTTTGAAGGCTGGGTGTGTGTGTTGGCACATGCCTGTAATTCCAGCTACATGGGAGATTGAGGTGGAAGGATCCCAAATTCAAGTCCAGCCTGGACAAATTAACCAGACCCATTTCAAAATAAAAAATTTCAAACAACAACAAAAAGCTGGGGATGCAATATCAATCTTAGAGTACTTGCTTAGCATGTACAAGCCCTGGGTTTAATCCCCAGTAACACATAAAAGCATTTCTATGCATACATTACCAGACCTACTAAATGACTCCTGAGGACTAGTATGGCATAGCTATATATGATTTATTTTGTATGTCCCAGGTGCCTAGTACAGTATATTATACATACAAACAACTTATAAGATGTAGAAAGAGGTAGGATCTTTAAGAGGTAACAAAATCATGAAGACTTCCCTTCATAAAGTATTAATTCATTTGTAGATTAATATATTGATAGGATCATGAATTATCTTAAGAATGGGTCTATTATAAAATCAGATTTGGCTCTGTCTTTTGTCTGTACCTTTCTCACCATGTGATGCCTTGCATTGTCTCAGGGCTCTGTTCAGAGTCCCTATCAACAAGGTCTTCACCAGATATGGCTCTTTGACCTGTACCTTCTAGCCTCCAGAATCATTAGCTGAATAAAACTTTATAAATTACTTAATCTGTGAAATTCGGTCATATCAACAGAAAATAGGCTAAAACAACTACTTTTTCAGACCTACCCTCTTTCTCCTTTCCTCTGGAATTCTAATGACACAAACTTTATATCTTAATTTATAGTTCCACAGTTTTCTATGAATCTGTTTAATTCATTCTCTCTCTCTCTCTCTCTCTCTCTCTCTCTCTCTCTCTCTCTCTCTCTCTCTCTCCTTTCTTCCCCTTCCTTCCTTCCTTCGTTTCTTTTCTTTTTCCTTCCTTCCTTCCTTCCTTCCTTCCTTCCTTCCTTTCTTTCTTTCTTTCTTTCTTTCTTATTTGTGTTTGAACCCAGATGTGCTTTTCCGTTCAGCTACATCCCTAGTCCTTCTAATTTTATTTTGAGACAGGGTCTTACTAAGTTGCAAATGGCTGGCCTTGAAATTGTGATGTTCCTGCCTCAGCCTCCAGAGTTATTGAGATTTCAGTCATGTGCCACCATACCTGGCTATAGGTGGGATAATTTCTATTACCTTATCTTATTGTTTATTGATTCTATCTTCTGCTCCTTCTGTTCTGCTATTGGTACCAATCAACTGAGCTTTTTAAAATACAGTTATTATTACTTTCATTAGGGCTCCTCTCTCTATATTCCATTTGCTTGCCAATAATTTTTGTTCCTTTCCTTAAGTTTTTTATTATCTCATTTGTTTCAAACATGCTTCTAATTATTCAATGATATACAAATGTCTTTAACTTTGATGAAGAGGAATATATAAAATGTTTCTTTAGTTATTTGTACTTTTTGTGTTGCAGCTAAAAAAACATTACCTAATCCAAGGTAAAAAATATGCTTTCTTCTCAGAGTTTGACATTTGCATCTATATATTTAGATCTGTGATCCATTTTGAGCTAATTTATATACACTGTGTGAGGTGAAAACTTCATTCTTTTTCATATAGATACCAAGTTTTCTCGACATCATTTGTAGGTAAGGTTATTCTTGCCCCCATCGAAGGGTCTTAACACTCTTGTCAAAAGCCAACTGATCATAGATATGTGAGTTTACTAGTTTACTTTTGGATTCTCAGTTCTGTTCCTTTGATATATATGTTTATTCTTAGTGCAATACCACAACATTTGGATAACTGTGACTGGGTCCTCTAATTTTGTTCTTTTTCAAGATTGTTTTGGTTATTCAAAGGCTCAAGTATTTCCACATGAATTTGATTGTCAGCTTAACCATTTCTTAAAATACATATAATTTTATAGATATTTCATTTAATTTGTATCAATTTTCGGATTTCTCTTTGTTTATTTAGGTGTTCTTTATTTCTTCTCAGTAATATTTTATAGTTTTCTGTGTACATGCCTCACACCACCCTGACAATTTTATTTATTTTTTTTGATTTTATTTTAAACCAAATCATTTCCTTAATTTTATTTTTGGATTATGCATTAATAATTTGTATAAATAGAACTGATTTTTGTATGTTGATCTTGGATTTTGAAACTTTGCTGAACTCATTTGTTAATGCTAATAAGCTGATTTTTTGTGTGTGAATTCTTAAGAATTTTCTGTATCTAAGATTATCTCCATT
Source organism: Marmota monax (assembly GCF_021218885.2). Classification (NCBI taxonomy): domain Eukaryota; kingdom Metazoa; phylum Chordata; class Mammalia; order Rodentia; family Sciuridae; genus Marmota; species Marmota monax. The sequence goes on along the minus strand of NW_026694552.1, from coordinate 11,206,799 downwards.
GGGGCTGGGATGGTAGCTCCATGGTAGAGTGCTTGCCTAGCATGTGTGAGACACTGGGTTCCATTCTCAGCACCACATATAAATAAATAAAATAAAGGACCATTGACAACTAAAAATTATATTTAAAAGAAAAGATTATCTCCAGTGTGAATGTAAATAGCTTTACTTTCTCCTGTCTAATTTGGATGACTTTTACTTATTTTTTTAACCAGATAATATTTTTAAATATACTGAAAATGATGAACTTCTTTTAAATTATTTAGAGGATAACTATATTTTACAGTAATGGAAAAGGAAAGTTTTTCTGATAATTTTGTTGAAATCCTTTTTCTTCTCTGATAATTTTACACCTATATGCTACACCTTAAATTAATACCTATGTAGCTTATTATGTTTATTTATTTTCATTTTTTATTTCTTTGAAGTGGGAGTTTTGCTATGTTACCCAGCCTGGTCTTGAAGTCCTGGGCTCATGCCACCCTCCCAATTCAACCTCAGGAGTAGCTGAGACTACAGGCCACTGAGAGTAGCCAGTAAGTCTATTTGATAACAGATTATCTTCAATATTTCTTCTAAGTTATAGGTAGTAAAGTGTTTTAGATCACCTAAAAATGAAGATTACATTTGCCATTTTGATTTAAAGAATAACATCACAGAGGAACTTTTGAAAGTTACTGCTCTGAGTGCTGTTCTTGAGGTTGAACGTTGTTCTCTGGTCTTTCATTATTTTGATTGAATGAGAAATCCTAGTTGCACAGTTAACATGGGGAAATAAACTTTTTCAGCCCCTCCAGAATCAGTTTAACACCAAAATGAATAAATTTTCCCTTTTGTGAGCCAATTGATAAGTGGGTTCAGATTCTTTCCAACATTTTTTCTCTAAAGTAATAATTTTCAGTATGAGAGTTCAGAAAGGTCTTTCTTGCTGGAAATAAACTGACACATATTTTTTAAATTTAGTACATGTAATAAGTTTATTTTATTTTATGTGGAATTAACAGAGCAACGAGGAGGCTTCAAGTGATGAAATTGCAGCATTTGCATATGAAAATTTTCTTTGAAACACAACAAAACCTCTTTTGAAGTTATCCATTGTAGCATCACAAAATTCTCAATTCTAAAAAAATTCAGTAGTTGGAAAGTTTCAAAATAGCAATGTTGTTCCAAATTCATAATTAACGGAAGAGAATAATCATTTTCTAGGCCAGACAGGAAGTTTCAGCTACACTGTGTTATTGAATAAGTCTATTGTATAAAAAAGCACCTACATTGTGCCTTAACAGAGTTCATAGTTTCCTAATATAACATTTTTGGAAGTGTACTTAATGTGTCTTATTATCCTCACTTAAGGTTTAATTTACATAAATTCAGTAATGATTATAATGTGCTTACATTCATTCCCTTAGAGCTATAATATATTCACTACTATGCTATTGATGTTAATAACATATGGTCACAATAAAGGAGAAATCTAAGCCTATATAAATCAATATGTGTGACTATAGCAGCTACTGGCCTGAGGTTGGTGATTTGTCATTCACTGATGTTCAAAATAGTAAATTTAAAATTTCAATTGCTTAGAAAGGTGATTTTGTCTCACTTACATGTGGAAGCTAAAAAGTTGATGTCATAGAAATAGAGACTAGTGATTACCAGAACCTCAGATTGGTGTTGGGGAGGGGCTGGAGAAAGGATGCTTAAGGGGTACAAGGATAGAGTTGGGAAGGATGAATAACTTTTAATGTTCTATACCATAGCAGGATAAATAAGGCTGAAAACAATTAATTGAATATTTCAAAATAGTAGAGTAGAATTTTAAATACTCTTAGCACAAAAAAATTATAGATGTTGGAAATGATAGATATGGCGATTACCCTGATCCAATCTCTACACATTGAACACTTGTATTGAAATGTCACACTATATTCCATAAATAAATATAATTATTATGTATCAACTAAAAATAAAAATATATATATTAAAAAAGAAAAAACAATTCAACTAAGCAAAAAAAACTCAATTGCTTAGAAAGGAGACTTTTTAAAGGATATATTGGTGAACACATGACCTCCTGCTTGCTCTCTCAGGTATTATGCATAATTTAACCTCCAATATTGAACAGAATTAGTGCCATAATGCAAATATATTTATATACCATTGATACTTTGAATAAGCCAAAGATATAATTACAAGGAAAAAGCATTACAACTACAGGTTTAACTCATATTTTTAATATATATCACAATTTAAAACATAAAAAGCATACACTAAGGTTATTTTTGGTGACTATTTGCAGCATAGAAAATATTTCTTGATGATATTCCTTATAGATATATCAAAAGTAGAAGTTTGATTTAAAAATAAGCAAGCAGATTTGGATTCATCAGTTCTAATAAAGAAGAGCTTAGATTGAAAAAAGTTTAAGAGACTTGATTTAATAGAACTCAGAAAAACTTGGAAAATATATTCGTGGAATAAAGCAATCCAAAATCCAATTATTAGATTTAAAATAATCTCCTGGAACATACAATCTCATTAAGAGGAAAAAACATTTTTTTGACAATGGGTATATTAAAAACTCAATATGATGGCCTACAGACTAATTTCACAGTATTTAATGAGTTGGAGCTAAGAAAGTTGAATGCCAACTTAAGAAATAAGTTTTTCTTCTCTATTGAGGAATACCCTTTCTCCAGTGATTTCAGAGGACTTCATGTAAATTTTAAGATATAAGAACCAGAGACCTTGAATTAATGCCCAGGAACAGGGGTCACCTCTAGTGCTTGAATTTATGAGGACTATGTTTATAATTCTATGGAGAAACATTTTATCAGGAAAAAAAAATATTGGGGAAAGGGAAGAAGATTCTGTTTTCATGAAAATACTATATCTATAAATCACTGTTTCTGTTAGGAAATATAAAACCTATACAATTTAAACAGAAGTCTTAATACTTTTTATATGTGAATTGCACAGGTCAGTTAAAAAGTCCTGATTACAGACTTTGGTAACTCTAATAATGAACAGAGACCTTAACTTAAGTCAATGCACATTTTTGACTAATATTTGTTATATTTTTTTGCTTTCATCCTTATTTAATCCTTTAATCAACTCCCTTTGAAGTATTATGCTTGGCATTTAAAGTTTTTTATAATCTGATACCACCATACCTATCCAACCTTAACTTTTTCTCCTCCTTGCATTGCCAATTTTCCTTGGGCATTCCACTAACATGCAGCATAAGTCCTGCCTCCATCCTTCTCATCTTTCAGATTCTAGTTCAAGACCCACCTCCTCTATGAAACTTTCCTTAATTATTCTAGTCCTCATTAATTTAATTTTTAATTTTAAAACATGTTACATATATATATATATATATATATATATATATATATTTCATCTTTAGTTTGATATGAATTTATATTGGGTTAACAATTTTATGTGAACTCAATTGTCATTTATTGGATATGCTTCTGAACTATATGGTACTATGCTAAGCATTCAAAGATAAAAGTGCATAAAATATGGCATCTTTCCTCAAGAAATCTACCAACTATACACACAAAAAATATGAGAAGTAATATTAAAGGGCTATATGCAAGTTCTATGGCAGCATAGAGAAAAAATGAATTCTATGTTAAAGAGAAGTGTATGGTATGGAAGAGCAGGTTTTACAGTAGATAAAACATGAGCTGGCCTGTGAAGGCTAAGTCAACTTTCTAAGTTGGTAAGAGGGGAAAAAAGTCTTTTGGGGTTTCTTCTTCCAAGAATAACTTACCAGATGAGGCCCTTCCCTTCCTCATGCAAAAAGCAACTGTAAAAGAAATATTCTGGAAAATGCAAAATAGTTGAATGTGAAAGAACAATATTTAACTAAAACATGTGTCGTGAGAGAGTTTTATATAGGGCATTAACAGCTGTTCTTTAAAAGTAGGTTTCTTCAAAATGAAACTGAATCCCCTCCTCTCGCCATGCACAAAAGTTAACTCAAAGTGGATCAAGGAGCTAGATATCAAATCAGAGACTCTGCGTCTGATAGAAGAAAAAGTTGGCTCCGATCTACATATTGTAGGGTCGGGCTCCAAATTCCTTAATAGGACACCCATAGCACAAAAGTTGATAACAAAAATCAACAAATGGGACTTACTTAAACTGAAAAGTTTTCTCTCAGCAAGAGAAACAATAAAAGAGGTAAATAGGGAGCCTACATCATGGGAACAAATTTTTACTCCTCACACTTCAGATAGAGCCCTAATATCCAGAGTATACAAAGAACTCAAAAAATTAAACAATAAGAAAACAAATAACCCAATCGACAAATGGGCCAAGGACCTGAACAGACACTTCTCAGAGGAGGACATACAATCAATCAACAAGTACATGAAAAAATGCTCACCATCTCTAGCAGTCAGAGAAATGCAAATCAAAACCACCCTAAGATACCATCTCACTCCAGTAAGATTGGCAGCCATTAGGAAGTCAAACAACAACAAGTGCTGGAGAGGATGTGGGGAAAAGGGTACTCTTGTACATTGCTGGTGGGACTGCAAACTGGTGCGGCCAATCTGGAAAACAGTATGGAGACTCCTGGGAAAGCTGGGAATGGAACCACCATTTGACCCAGCTATTGCCCTTCTTGGACTTTTCCCAGAAGACCTTAAAAGAGCGTACTACAGGGATACTGCTACATCGATGTTCATAGCAGCACAATTCACAATTGCTAGACTGTGGAACCAACCCAGATGCCCTTCAATAGATGAATGGATAAAAAAAATGTGGCATTTATACACCATGGAGTATTACGCAGCACTAAAAAATGACAAAATCATAGAATTTGCAGGGAAATGGATGGCACTAGAGCAGATTATGCTTAGTGAAGCTAGCCAATCCCTAAAAAACAAATACCAAATGTCTTCTTTGATATAATGAGAGCAACTAAGAACAGAGCAGGGAGGAAGAGCAGGAAGAAAAGATTAACATTAAACAGATACATGAGGTGGGATGGAAAGGGAGAGAAAAGGGAAATTGCATGGTAATGGAGGGAGACCCTCATTGTTATACAAAATTACATATAAGAGGTTGTGAGGGGAATGGGAAAATAAACAAGGAGAGATATGAATTACAGTGGATGGGGTAGAGAGAGAAGATGGGAGGGGAGGGAGGGGGGATGGTAGAGGATAGGAAAGGTAGCAGAATACAACAGTTACTAATAGGGCATTATGTAAAAATGTGGATGTGTAACCGATGTGATTCTGCAATCTGTATTTGGGGTAAAAATTGGGAGTTCATAACCAACTTGAATCTAATGTATGAAATATGATATGTCAAGAGCTTTATAATGTTTTGAACAACCAATAAAAAAAATTAAAAAAAAAAAAAAAGGAATCAACACAGGTAGCCTGAAAAAAATAAAATAAAATAAAAGTAGGTTTCTTAAAACCTATTTGAAATAAATTGGGAAACAATTGATTAATAGTAGACTTTCTCACTGAATTTTTTTTTAGAACTTTTAGCACACTAATATGTTGTATGCATTTCTAAGAAGGGAATACAGTATTCAGTATTTTCAAACTTATATGACCATGGAAACTTTTTCCCTCGAGCAAATTAAATTAATATACTACAGAAAATATGTCAGAGAAAAAAAATTAGATGACAATATAATTTGCATTTTGGAGGGGATGGCAATGATATAACTAGAAATAGAGGTCAGGATCAGATTTTAAAGGATTTTAAATAACTTTACAAAAATACCATATTTATTTTTTGTATAGGCAAAATGAAAACATCAAATATTTTATATAAGGAAGTTTTACAATCAAACCTACTATGTAAAGAGATATTAGGAAGCAAAATAAAGATGAATTTAAATACAGAGTTTCTGAAACCAAGGATATTATTTGAGATGTTACTGTAATGGGAAATAAGTTGAGGGCCTGCACTAGAATAAGTGTAATTAGAGAACTGTTAGTGTATTCAATTGAATGTCAATTTATTTGAATGCTAAATCTATGCTCAATGCTGTGTTAGCTTTTTGTTGCTGTGTCCAAAATATCTGACATGAATAACTTAAAGAAGAAAAGATTTATTTTGGCTTATGACTTCAGAGATCTCAGTCCATGGTTGGCTAGCTCCAAGGCCAAAACATCATGGTGGAAGGGCATGGTAGAGGAAAGCTTCTTAGCTTAGGACAGCCAAGAAATAGAACAAGAGACAGGAAGATCCAGGGAAAAGCTATAAAGATGCTGTCCAAAGAATATACCCCACAGGACCCATCCTTCATTTAGGTCCTATCTCCTATATCCACCACCACCTCCCAATAATGCCATTAAATTGTTGATCTATTAATGAGGTCAGAATGCTTATGATCCAATCATTGCCTAAAATCCCCACCTCTGAACATTCCTGCATTGGGGACCAAGCCTTCAATACATGAGCCTTTGGGGGACATTCCATTACCAAACCATAAACAAATGTTATAGTTCTTTTTTTAATTGATTTAAAACATAAATGACAGTGGAAATGCATTATAATTCTTATTACACATATACAACATAATTTTTCATATCTTTGGTTGTATATAAAGTATGTTGACACCAATTCGTGTCTTCATACATGTACTTTGGTATAATGATGTCCATCACATTCCACCATCCTTGCTAATCCCCTGCCCCCTCCCTTTCCCTCCCACCCCTCTGCCCCATCTAGAGTTATACCCTCTTCTCCCAGAGTATCTACCACAATGCTGATGATGTCATAAATCACAACATTTTAAAGTGTACACATATTATATATCATCTGAGAAGTAACTGTGGGCTCCTGCAGAATACTGAAAAGAAAATTAATTTTTCTTTAAATTAAGATCTCTAAGTATAAATTCCATTTCCCAGGTGATTATCCTTGGACTATTATTGGATCCAGCCTCCAAGTTAGCCCCAATGACCTCTCCCTCCTAGTATTCACACTCTTAAATTGTCTCAAACCAATATTCCAAATTGATTTGTCTGTGTGACCAATAAAATATAACACAAAATGATTGTTATGTCACATCTGAAATTAGGTAATGAAATCTGTCTTATATGCTCATACTTTGTCCCTCTTGGATCACTTACTCTGGGGGAATCCAGCTGGCATGTCACAAATAGCCCTATGGAGATGCTCACATAGTGAGTAACCAAAGACTCAGCCAACAGCCATATGAGTAAGCTTAGAAATTGATCCATGCAAGCAATGAGAATAAGAAGCAAAGATTACCTGCACTAATATCATATAAAATACATTTTCAAACAAAATATATTATCAAAGATGATGACATTACTATTATAATAATGAAAAGGTCAATTCAATAGGACAAAACACTCATGAATATATATATTTACTCAGTAACAAGACTTCAAAATGTATGAAGTGAAACTGAGAAAACTAAAGTGAAAAAACATATAATTCCTCAATCACACTGAAGATTTTAATATCTCAGAAACTGAAAGAACAGGCAGACAAAAAAATCAGCAAATCTTAGATCCCAACAAAACTATGAACCACTTCAATATAACTGATATTTATAGAATGTACACAACAATGAATGAACATACATTTTTAAGACAATCTAGTATCTTTCATGCTCATATAGTAAACTCACATGTGACAAATATTTCAAGGTAATTTCATAGAGAAAAGATAGTCTTCTCCACAAATGATGCTAGGACAAGAATGATAGCTGTATAGAACAGGAAAGACCTTCCATCAAACATATATATATATATATATATATATATATATATATATATATATATATATATATCACGTTTTCTTTATCTGTTCATAGGGCTCCTAGGTTGGTTTCATAGTTTAGCTATTGTGAACTGAGCTGCTATAAACATTAATGTGGCTGTGTCACTGTAGTATGCTGATTTTAAGTCCTTTGGGTATAAACCAGGGAATGGGATAGCTGGGTCAAACGGTTCCATTCGTAGTTTTCCGAGGACTCTCCATCCTGCTTTCCAGGGTAGTTGCACCAATTTGAAAAAAAAATGATTTTAGCTAATTTCATACCATACCAAAGATTGATTAAAATGTATCAAACATCTAAATGTAAGGGCTAGGACTAATTAAACTTGGAGAAGAAAATAGGAGAACAACTCTGTAACATTGAGTCAGATCAAATTTTATTAAATAGGACACCAAAGACACAAAATACAAAAGAAAGAGTGATAAAATGAACCACATAGCAATTAAGAAAATTTGTTGTGTTATTTGTTGTGTTGAAGACATAATATATCAACAACATATAAATAAATTTTACACTTAAGCAACAAAAGGACAACTCAACTACAAAATGAGAAGAGCATTTGAATAGATTTTTTTTCAAACAAGATATACAAAAGGCCAATAAGCACATGAAAAAATGCTCAGCATTATTAGTCATTAGGGAAATGCAAATCAAAACCAAAATAAGATACCAATATTCACACATGAGAATGACTCAAGTCAAAGTGAAAGACAACAAGCTTTCGCCAGGATGATGGGAATCCATTTTAGAGAAGATTCTGGAAGTTCCTTAAAAGGTTAAGCATTGTGTCACCACATGACTCAGAATTTTGACTCCTAGGTGATTTACCTGAGAGAAAGTGAATCATGTATATACACAAAACTGTATATGTAACTGTTCATAGCACCTTTATCTGTAAGATTCTAAAACAGAAAATAACCCAAATTTCCATCCACATATGAATAAGTAAATTGTGATATATGCATAAATTAGAATACTAGTCAGCAATAAAAAAAGAGTGAGCTATTGGTGTATCTAGCAACATAGATAAGGCTAAAAAACGCTATGGTAAATTTATAGTTCTCAATCAGGAATTATTTATCTCCTAGGGAGTATTTGAAAATATCTGGAGACATTTTTGATTGTCATAACTAAAGGCTGCTACTAGCATTTACTAGATAGAGGTCAGAAATACTGCTCAACATCCTATAGAACATGGAATAACCGCCCAGACACAACAAAGAATTTTCCTGCCCAAATGTCAATAGTGTCAAGATTGAAAAACCCTAATCAAATGGAATAAGTCAAACAAAATATTACATACAGTATGATTTCGTTTAAAAAAAATTCTAGAAAAGGCAAAACTATAATGATACAAACAGGTATATAGTTATTTGGGATCAGGGATCCGTAAAGTGGACATAAAGAAGCTTTTTATGGTGATGGAACAATTTTCTGGTATTGATTATGGTGTTTACATGATTGCATACAATTCCAAAAGTATTCTAGTTGCACATTTCAAATTGATTTTGAAAATAGTGCATACATATTAATTATACTTTAAGTTTAAAATATCACAGTGGGGAAGAAAAACATTGAAGGAAAGGTAAGGTAAGGAAATTCCAAAGATGATGCTAATCTCACCTATGTGATTGAGGAGAGCAAAAACTAAACTTCATTAACAATTCCAGGTCACTGAGCTATTATTTAGTAGAACATAATACCAGTGTGTTTTGGTACATTGAGAAGAAAGGGTTAAATCAAGTGTCTTATTGAGTTCTTCAAGGAATGTTGAAAAAACAAAAATGCTTCATGGTCTTTTAGCTCTTTTAATTTTTCAAAGAATATTCCCATTAATGGAAAATATGCTTCAAGATATTCCACTAAGAATATGTGAGAAATTATTCACCATGCCTGGCAGAGTACTATACATTGTACTTCTATGAATTTTTATAACCTTTACTGTTGAGTTTTCTCAACACATGAATAAAAGTTTTCCTGGAACTCCTGACATCAACTCATTCCTTTGAAATTCTGGAAACACTGACTCTGTCTTCATAACAGAATCCTACATTTGCTCCATGGCCACAAAAGGAATACCAATTACACTTCCTTAACAAATGCTGCTTTGACTGTGAGAAGTAAAGAAAGGAGAATAGGGTTGATGAAATTTGATCAACATAATGTGAGAGTTACTTGTTCCTTCTGGGGTTAAATCAGAACTTCTCTTTTATTTTAAGTCTTGTTGAGACAGTTATGTAAGGAATAGCCCCTTACCCTGCTATTCTGAAAAGTTATTTTTCCCATTCGTCTCATTAAACCCCTGGAAAAAAATCATCTTGGAAGTAATAAAAATCATTACATTCAGCTCTGTGTAGAAGGTTTCTTATGAAGGCAGAGAAATAGAAAGCCAGGTTGCCCTCTAGAGTCCCCGGAGGTTTCAGAATTCTATGTGAATTCTGGCAACCCTACTACAGCTATAAAGACAAGAGGGAAAACACGAAGATACAGAAAGCTCTTTTCCAGTGTTTCAAACTCTGAAAAGTGAACGTTTTTAATGCTGATTTACAAATGTATTACATTTACTATATTTATCCAAGTGAATTATTTTCAATGCTAACAACCTCACATTGCATATATCTTAGATGCCTTGGATAACCTTGTAGGCCTCATTCTATAGCTAAAATTCTAAGAGTTTTTGATTTGAAGCTTTCAAATAATGACCTGTGATGATACCACAGGTAGGAAAACAGGAGGTAGGCCAAGATGGCTAGTCTAATGATATATTGCCCATGTTTGGAAATGGAATCACAGTCATATTTTAGCATTTTTTTGAGTCAGACTAAACTAATAAAATAATTAGTTGCTTACACCAAATAAGAAAATACTATTTATGTCTAGGCTTTTATGTTGAGTTTTTGGAAGCTGTCATCAATTGACCAGGATCTTTCCAGTAAGAACTTACCTAGCAGCAGGGGGTAGAAAAATTTAGACTTGGTTGAGTTACCCCATTTTCCCCACTCTCTCCACCTTCTCTGCCTTTTTGTGTCTGCTTGACACATAAGAGTTTGGTTGCAAGAAGTAGAAAAAGCATTTTATAGCTAGGTAAGGTAGCAGGTTTGCCTTGTATGGCAGAAAAAGAACGGTTAGGGAACTCAAAGTTTAGGATTACTCAAACCTGGAATATTTTCAGAGTGGGATGCAGCTCAATGATAAAGCACTTCTTAGCATGCAGAAGGCTCTGGATTCATCCCTAACACCAAAATGAGAGAGAAACGAGAGAGAAGAAACTTGGAATATTTTCAAAATACTACCCAGTAACTATATTGTATAATAGTTATACATATAGAGATTGTATATGAATATATATTATGCATCAAATTGATCAAATTGCCTGGTTATCCTTTAAAAATGTTTTTTTTAAGAAATACAGGGGAAATATAGGACTTGCCAATATTATCACATATAAGGTCATCACTGAGCAATAAATATTCAGAAGTGTTCAATTATTTTTGAATTATACTGTTTCGATACCTTAAGTAGCTCCAACTACTTCAACTTTACAACAACCAGGGTTAACACAGCTCTGTACCATTCTGATTTCATGTAATTTCATGCATTTTATATTCCATTCATGTAAAAGGAAAAAAAAGAATCTTGGAGAATCAAGCAATATTTTAGCTGCTTATTTGTTTTGTTTGTCATCTATGCCCCCCTACTTATATGTTATCCTTTAAATAACCATTCCTTGGGAACACCAAGAAACCATGAAATTCTGTGTTGCTCTGTCACCTTGCAATAGCCTAAACCCAAGCATGAGAAACTCCTTCATTCTCACTCATTCATTCGTGCGCTCTCTCTCTCCTTTTTATCTTTTCCCTCAGAATTCTCATTATTTTCTAGATCTTCTTCCCATAGGTCCTTGCTCTCAACCACATGGTATTTACAGAATACACAGAGCTAATCTTAGTATATACTCAGATGAGGAGAGGCCAGGCAACCTAATGTACTTTAATGCTATTTAAGAACCAGCTCCTCTTTCTACCCAGGTTCATCCCTTCCTTATCAGAATGATCTAAGCCACAGTCTTCTTTAGAAACTTATTCCAATTTATCCCATTCATTCTCTAACCTGCCCCCCCCCCCAAAAAAAAAGAAAGAAAGAAAATTCAGCATTCTCAAGATATTTATGTAAGCGTAAGCACATAGTTATGGGTACCAAAAAGCAAAGGTCATCTTCAGAGGTGACTATGGCACCATGAGAGATCTCAGTTCTGTCTCACTAATCTATAGATGGAGGGAGCACATTCTCTTCCTGCATAACCGTACCATCTAATCTACACATCTAAATGAGATTGCTGCATACAAGCACCCATATAATATTTTTCAAATGAGAAACTGATCTCCTTACTTGCAAAGGGGAAAAAAAGGCACTCATTGAAAGGACAACTCAGCTATTTGGAAAGAATGCTGTAAAGGCAAAATTCGAAAACAAGAAGAAAAAGCTCATTTGGAAATGATGTCCAATAATGAGTTGGATAGCTGCCAATTTTCATCTGTGCTCACACCAGATTTGAAAGATTCAAACATGAGATACAAAAAGCAATTTAACATCTATAACATGAATACCACTTGGGAACCTGGGGGATTCTTTTTTTAATGAATAATTATTGCAGTCAATTCTTACCGTTGTCTGTGCCACTTATTTTGGCACCTAATCATATATATTCCACATTGCTATTAAATATTGTGATTTGTTCATTTTTGTGTGCTAATACATTTATGTTATATGAATAAGACGTTGTCCTTATATAGTCCATAGATTACTGGTGAAGGTTTTTCAATAAGAAATTATTGAGCTGACCTGAATTGAATTAGGGGGAATGATAACATGGATAATCCCCAATTCATCCCTTATTTGGCATTTTGATGTGTGTTTTATTTCCATTTCAATAGAGATCTGTCTGAGATATTAGGACATTGCATAATTTTAGATAATGAAGTCACCCTGGGAAGAGGCGATTTTGAAGAAAATGGAAAACAACCTGGTATATACTCATGCTGAGGACTAAAGCAAGGCACCAAGCCCAGACTTAGGGGCTTTTGACAATTACAGGCTGAATGACTCACATCTTCCCCAGGGAATGGAAGAATGAATCACAAGCCTGTTTAAAAAGACCTCTTCTGACCACTAAGCATAGATGTCTGAAAGCCAGGGGGCTCAGGGTTTAGAGAGTAGCACACATACCCTAAAAGTTTCCTCCTCTCTATCTCCTCCTGAGCAGCATATTGAATTAGAAAGGGAAAAAAAGGTAAAACAAATTATGATAATGTTGACAAAGGAGCTGAAAAAAGAAAAAGAAAACTCATCATGGCTTTGTTCCCTGTACCAATCTCTGAGGAGAGAATTTAAAGATTTGTTCCTGATAAGCCTTAATGGAACAGAGTGAGAGAGTTAACTCTTTCACTGATTCCACAGGCATCCATCACTTACCACACACAGACAAGCAAATCCTCCCTTAAAACACTGCTAGATTAATCTTCTAAAGGCATTGTTTTTCAGCATGTCACTCCCCTACAAGGACATCCATTTGCTTGCAGGATCAAGTCAAAACTAATCAACCTGACATTCCAGGTCTTCCATCAACTGGCCCCACTCTACCTATCCCTCCTAAACTCCTACTAATCCCCAACATGATCACTGGCCCTGATTCTGTCAAATTGGCCTCCTTAGAGTCACATACCACATTCCTGTTTTCATACCTTCACCCACTCCTCTTCCCTACATCTAAAATATTTTTTCCTCCCTCTCTACCATTCAAAATCCAAAATATTATTCTTGAAATTCAGGGCTCAAGACTCATCTTCTCCTTAAAGGCTGCCCTGTCTAACCTCATTCCACAGTAACCATTCCCTTTTTTTGAAATGCCTACAGCACAAAAGACTTTTGTCCATACCAAAAGACTTCCAAATATACATTAATGTCCTCAAATATATAATTTGCTTTTATAATTAAATTCTGAGGAAAGGACAAATGATCATTTTGTCATCTACATTTAAATTTCAATAAAAACAAATAAGCACATGTATCTTAATATTGTTAGTGAATAAATAGAAACCTATATTGGTTTAAAGACAATCTGGAGTTAATTTGATGTGGAAATGCAAACACATCAGAACTTTCTCCTCTCTGTATTGTTACACAGCCATTTTAAATACCCAAGCACTTTACTGACTGAATTTTTCTACATTGAATTTATTTTCACTTTATTTTTTTAACCCATTCTGTCTCATCATCCTACATACAGGACACCATGAAAACCTACACAATTTCAAAATTCACCTATAAAATTGCTCAGCTAAAGTTTTTGTAAGTGTCCAATATATAGGAAGATGTGACAGAATGGGTTAAAAAGAAATTGTTTTTCATACTCTATTTTTAAAGATATATATATATATATATATATATATATATATATATATATATATATATATATATATATATATATTTAGTTTTGTGTGAAGGCCTGAACAACCAACAAGCCTTAAATGTTCCAATTGAGGTACTGCAATTCAACTTTTACACGTATCTGTAGCTCAGTAACCTGGATTGATGAAAGGGGAAGATCTATCCCAGCAGGAGGCCTCGCGGAAAAGTGTCTGTTCTTTAGAATTGAGTTTCACAGTCAGAGTCACTTTCTCTCCCACTTGGATATAGCTCTCTGTGGAGCCTGGAGGATGATTTCATGACTCAAAACAGATGGATTTTTTTCCCTTTATGTATTATTCTTTACTTTGACAGGTAAAGAACAGCTACTTTAATTCCCTTTTTAAGCAAGTATTTTCTAAACCACACTACTTCTTTTTATCTCTTCTGAGTATATGGAGTTCCAATCCAGAGGAATGATTATTTTATATTCTTAAAAACTACATTCAGAGCTGGGGTTGTGGCTCAGTGATAGAGTGCTTGCCTAGCATGCGCGAGGCACTGGTTTTGATCCTCAGCACCACATACAAATAAATAAATAAAATAAAGGTATTGTGTCCAACTACAACTAAAAAAAAAGGTGAAAAAAGCTACATTTATTTTTTTTTGTTCCTTTTAGACAGAGTACTGTAGGAAGAATTAAAATCTGAAATGGCAGTGAATTGGCATGGCAGACAGAGACCATGATGGTATGATTTTTTTTAAGGGCAGAAAAACATTCTAGAAACTCCTTAGTTTAAATCTAATTCACTTGCCTGTTATAAAAGTTTTACTATCTAACTCCTCTCTGGGTATCACCATGTATAATTTAAATGTCCCTGAGAGGAATAACAAATCAGTCATGTATATTGTAGGTTAGCTTGGTTTATCAAATTTCCTCCTTAACTGATAACTAGCTGCCCATTATAGGAATGAAATCTGTGATGATATATTCTCTTAATTAACTGCTCTGGAAATCTTAGAATCAGCTCTGATTAGCTATATTACCCTTATCTTCCATACCTCCCAATACATTCATACTATTTGTGATCATACAAACAAATCATTCATGTTTTAAAAATCATGTGATTCTGTGCCTTTATCTATGCTGTTTCCTCCTCTATACATTACGTTGGATGCCATCATATCTTTTTTCATGGCCCTACTCCTGTACCGCAGTACTCAGGATGACTTCTCTTCATGTTTTGCCTGGCAGCAAGCCTCTTCATCTTCTAGCTCTTAGTTCAAGTACTACCTCCTCTATGGAGTATTTTCTGACTTATCCAGATTGCAATAGACATTTTTTTCTTTATACTTCCACATTGTACCTTGAATTCCACCTTAGTATTGATCCTATTATATTAAATTTTGTTCATTATGCACCTGTCCCTTAAGACCATGAGTTCCCCAGTGGCATATCCAGCTTTGTTTCCCAGCATACTCATTTCTCCAAATATTCAATATTTTCTGAATAGAAGAACCACAAATAAGCCTAAATAGAAAGTTAAAAAAGCTCTCAATTCAATTCTGTAAGAATCATGTAGTTACTCCATCTACCTACATAACCACAAGCTTTATCAGGGTAAAAGGCAGAGCAGTAACTGTGTGAGTAAACACCATTTTTTTTTAAAGTTTGTGCTTTATTACACTGAAAGTGAGTTCCTAAATACACTTGCCCTGTTTGACTTTTGAAGTCACTCCAGGTCATTCTTTCCTTACCTGAATTTTCAGAGCTAAATAAAACAGCCAGATGCAGAGCACTGATTGTGAGATCAAACCCATCCATTTATTTGCAGAACAAATATTTATCAAATACCATCTAAAAGACTACCACAGTGAGCAAAAGAGACATAGTCACTGCCCATATGAAACTTACTATCTAGTGAGGTGAAAAATAAATTGGACACAGAGAAAAAATTTTAGCTAGCAATAAATACATAACAAAAAAACTCAGCAGGATTAGACAATAAAAAGTAATGAGGATAAATGTGGGTATTGGAGATATAAAGGCTTCTTTGAAAATATGATATGGGAAAATATAAAGGCAGAGAGTAAATAATGTCACTATCAGAGGGAAGAGAGGCAGGGTCAGCAAACTGAAACTCTCAGAGTGGCTAGAATGGAGTAGGGCATTGGGAGTCTGGGAAAATATAAAGTCAGAGAATTAGCAGGAATCCAGATCACATAGAATCTTGTAGGTCATAATAAGGTCTTTGGACTATATTCTAGGTAAAATAAAATGTCATTTGAGAGCATTAAGCAGAAAATTTACATAATTTGATTTATATATTTTTATCCACTGCCTCTGTCAGCTTGGACTACCATAACAAAATACCACAGACTATTTTAAACAATGGGAATTTATTTCTCACAGTTCTGGAGACTGAAAGTAAAAGATCAAGGTGCCAACAGGGTCAATATTAGGTGAGAGCTCTCTTCTTGGGTTGCAAACAACCACCTTCTTGCTGTGTTCACACAGGTGGACAGAAAGATAGAGACTAACCTCTCCACTGTCTTCTGTTGTAACGGTACTAATCCCATTTAAAGGATTCCATCCTTATGACTCATCAACCCCAATTACTTCCCAAAGCCCTCATTTCTAAATTCTATTACATTAGGGCAAATCTTTAAATTGAATTTTATGAATTTTCAAGGTGTGGGCAAGACAATTCAATCCATAATAGAAAACATAATTTGGATATTATGTAGAGAATACACTATCAGGAGACAGGAATAGAATCAGGAGAACTAGAAAGAAATCTACTATAATAATCCAGGTGAAATATGATATAGCTTAAACAAGGGTAGTAATATTGGTAGTGATAATAGGTATTGCTATTTTAGGCACATTCTAAATGAAGAGCCCACAGGAATTTCTAATACACTGTGTGTTATGAGAGAAAATACTGAAGAATAATTCCAAGGATACTGTACTGATCAACTGGTAGAAAGTTGTTCCATTTACAACAATTGGAAACACTGGGAAAAGAGCAGTATGGATAGGACAATGTTGAGCAGATTATATATGAACTGTCAAGTAGGTAGTAGTATATATCAGCCCGGAGATCATGGAATGGATCTATGATTGAGCTAGGAATTTGGAAACCAATGGAGTATGGATGATCTTTATGGCCAAGTGGAGATATTGCCTATGGAACAAATGTAGATAAAGCAGAAAATAGGCCTAAGGACAGAATCCTGTTTCACTCCAACATGTAGAGGCAGGGTAAAAGAAGGAGTATCTAGAAAGCAAGACCAATAAGGAATAGCCCATGAGGCAACAGGAAAAAACAAACAACCAGACACAGAAAGACAAATACTACATGACCTTATTCATATGTGGAACATGAACAAGCTGAATCAATAGAAGTAAAGAATGTAAGAGTGGTTATGGAATCTGGGGAGAGGAAGCGGGAAAAAAGATAGGAGGAGATTGGTCAAGGAGTACAAAGTTACAGTTAGAATAAGAATTAGTGGTCTATTGTACAGTAGGGAGACTACAGTTAAAAACATTTTATTGACTATCACAAAACCACTAGAAGAGAGGATTTTGAATGTACTCAACACAAACAAATGATAAATGTATGAGGTTATGGATGTGCTCAGTACTGTAATATAATCTTACACATTGCATATATATATATATATATATATATATATATATATGTATCGAAACATCACACTGTACCCCGTGAATATTTCAGTTCTTGTGTGCCAAGTGAAAACAAAACGAAACAAAAAACCTCCATCTGAAAGTCAAAACAAAAACCAGAAACATAGGATAGTGTAGTATTACTGGAAACCAAGTGAACAAAATATGTCAAATTGGTAAGAGTGGCCATACACCAATGCTGCTGAGAGGTCAAATAAGTGGCAATTGAAAATTGACCATTGGAGTTAAAAATATAAGCTTCATTCCCTTTTCTGGTAACAGTTCTCAGAATGTGAATAAACTTGATGAGCAGTAGCAAACTTCAGAAAAAAAGTTAAATAGAAATGTGTTAAAACAGTAGGTAAGATAGAAAAGAGAATTTTATTCTGACAATAGTTTATGGAACATTAAACATTAACAGTGCAAGGTTGTCTCAAAAGCCTTCTCTGGAGATCTATAAAACATGATGGGTAATGATTTAGAGCTGCTAGGGGAGGAATTATTCAAAGGTAATCCTGCCGGGAGGTGTAGGCTAGATTGTCGACAGATCATTTTCAGCTTTCAGGAAACTTTACTATCCTTTGTGCAAACCAATGGTTTTCACAGAGCTGCCAATTAACACTGTAGTTCACATTTATAGAGCTCTTTGTGCTTGGAAATGTTCATGAGGTGTACCTCACATTAAAAAAAATAAGGAGGTTCAATCTTAGAAGGAAATGAAAGACTGGGCAGTGGTGTGCAGAGAAAGAAGGGAACTAATGAAAATACTGGGGATTCTATTCCTGGTAATTGCTTATAATGAGATGCTACCAAGTGAGGAGTGACTTCTTTTGACTCCTAAATGTATTTGCAATTTCTTGGCTCAGGGAATGATAATAGAGTTGACAAAATTTCTTAATAAAAAAGAAAAGAAAATCTTTTTTTTTTATTAAATGATAGTCAAATCGTTTGTTTGGGTCAGTGTAACACAGTTGAGATTAGACATAAAACCTGATTCCTTTGCTTATATAAAAAGCATGAAAGAAACTTAACAGCCATAAGGTCATATAAGACATTTATAGTTAGAAGTCTTCTTACTGGGAGACAAAGCACTAGATGAACTACTCAAAAACAACATGCTTAAGTAAATGTTCATTATTTTCTAAAAAGGTGAGTGGTATTTTTGCTGGCAAAATGGATTCCTTTAATTGCAAATTTTCTGCGCAGATCATATTTTCCACCCCAGCATGAATTTTATTTAAAAAATTGTGGTCACATTTGTCTGTTTTCATAAACAAACTAAAACCCTATTAAGAAGTTTTACTTATTGTAAGACATCTAGGTTTTATGTGTCTCTCCCACGAAATTTTAGCTTCTGGCTAGATGATTCACCAAGTAATAAATTTTAATGACTAAGAAAGACATGGGTGAAAAAGAAAGTTAAACATTATGACACACCTATTACAATGGCTAAGATCCAAAAAACTGACAGCAC
This sequence comes from Marmota monax, assembly GCF_021218885.2. Lineage (NCBI taxonomy): Eukaryota > Metazoa > Chordata > Mammalia > Rodentia > Sciuridae > Marmota > Marmota monax. The sequence continues at coordinate 11,187,440 of NW_026694552.1, read as the reverse complement.
CAAGGCGTGGAGTAACAGGGACTCATTCATTACTGGTGGGAATGGAAAAATGGTACAGCCATTTTTTTTAGTTTCTTACAAACTATAAAACTACATTTATAGTTTTATCATATGATCCTGCAATTTTTGTTTCTTGTATTTACCCAGATGAATTGAAAATGTGCCCACACAAAAACCTGCATGCAAGAATGTTTACAGCAGTTTTATTCCTAATTGTTAAAATTGGGAAAGCACCAAGATGTTACTTCAACAGATGAGTGGACCAGGCACAATGGCTTACACCTATAATTTTAGAAACTTAAGACTCTAAGGCAGGACGTTTATAAGTTCAAAGCCAGCCTCAGCAACTTAGGGAGGTCCAGAGCAACTTAGCAAGACCCTATTTCAAAATTAAAAAAAAAAAAGTAAAAGAGATGGGGGTGTAGCTCAGCAGTAAAGCACCCCGGGTTCAATTCCCTGTATCCATCAATCAATCAACAGATAAACAGTGGTACATCCATACAATGAGACATGAAATGTTAAAAAAAATAACTGAACTATCAAGTTATGAAAACTTGATATGATGGAATATTAAATGTATAAATCTAACTGAAGGAAGTCAATCCCAAAAGGCTTCATAGTGCATAATTCTTGCTATGTGACATTCTGGAAAGAGTACAACTATGGAGACAGTAAAAAGACCAGAGGCTAAGAAAGAAGGGGATGAATAGATAAAACATTGGATTTTTAGGGCACTAATGGTGACATTTTTATATGATAATTTAATGGTAGATGAATGTCATTGTACATTTTTCAAATATCATATAATCTGCAACATAAAGAGGGAATCCTAATGTAAATCCTGGAATTTAGTTAACATTAATGCATTAATATTAGCTCACCAATTGTAATATATATATATATATATATATATATATATATATATATATATATATATAAATGAAAGATGTTAATAACAGAAGAAACTTTTAGAGGGAAGAGAGTGCGTATATGAAGTGTATTCCACATGATTTTTCTGTAAAGTTAAAATTCTTCTAAAAATTTGTCTATTAATTTTAAAAAACTCACAAAATTTTGAAAGTTACTCAGAAAAAAAAATAGAAAACCTGAATATATTTATAGCAAATAAAGAGATTAAATTATTAGTTGAAAAACTTTGCACAAAGAAAATTCCTGATTCAGTGGCTTCATTAGTGAATTCTACCTAATACTTAAAGAATAATTGACATCAGTCTTTCACAAACTCTTCCAAAAATAGAACACTTTATACCTCAGTATGTGAGGTCTTAATATCAAAACTAAACAAAAATCTTGCTAAGAAAATAAATTACTGACCAATACCTCTTATGAATATAGACACAACAATCCCCATCAAAATTACAGCAAATTAAATCCAGCAACATGTAAATATTGTCATGTTTTTAATTTCAAATTCCAGTTTTCATTGTTGCCATATAGGAAAGGAATTGAGTTATTAAATATTAATGCTGTATTCTACAACTTTGCTGTAATTCATAATTAGTTCCCAGAGCTTTTTGCTAATTCCTTAGGATTTTCTACATGAAGTAACATGTAATCTGCAAAAAAAAAAGAAAAGAAAAAGAAAGAAAGAAAAAACAAAATTCTGCTTAATCTTTTCTTTTTCAATTTGTATACCTTTTACAAATTGCATTCATGAGGACTTAAAAAACAGTGTGAAATATGAGACGTGAAATATTTGCCTTGTCCCTGATCTTCACAGAAAATTAGTTTCTGACCATTAAAAATGATGTAGGTTGTAGATTTTATGTAGTTGTTCTTCATCAATTTGAGAAAGTTCCTCTCCTAGTTTGCTGAGAGTTTTTATCATGAATGGATGGTGGATTTTGTCAGATGCTTTTTTACATTCTTTGATATGATAATATGACTTTTCTTCTTTAGTCAATGTGATGGATTGCATTAATTAATTTTCAAATGTTGAACCATCCTTCCATACCTGGAATAAATCTTACTTGGTTATGATGTATAATTCTTTTCATACATCATTTGATCTTATGTACTATTATTTTGTTGAGGAATTTTTACATTCATGAAAGATGTTGGTGTATAGTTTTTCTTTCTTATTATATTTTGGGCTTTGGTATAAAGGCAGAGCTGGCCTCCTAGAATGAGTTAGGAAGTATTCCCTCTGATTCTATCATTTGGAAGAAAGAAAGAAAAATCTGCTTGATTTTTAGTATTTTATAAAAAAAAAACATTTATTTACTTCATCTTATTTAGGAAACTTATTTTTACAGTTTTTTTTTTAAAGTGGAAGCTTAGATTATTGGTTTCAAGTGTTGCTTGTTTTCTAATGTATGCATCCAATGCTACAAGTATTCCACTAAATATGGCTTTCACTGTATCACAGAAATCTGACAAATAGAACCAGGTATGATGGCACACACCTACAATCACAGCCACTTGGAAGGCTGAAATAGGAGGATGGCAAGTTCAAGGTCAGTCTGGGCAATTTAACAAGGCTCTATCTCAAAGTAGAAACAAAAAGGGGCTGAAGATTTAGCTCATTGGTAGAACACTTGCTTAACATGCATGAAGCCCTGGGTAAAATCCTCAGTGTCACAAAAAAAAAAAAAAAAAAAAAAAAAAAGAAAGAAAGAAAGAAAAACAAAAGAAAAGAAACCAAGACCCATAACATTTGGAAAATTGCATTTTCATTTATATTTAGCTCAAAATACTTTCTTGTATGCCGAAGACTGAACCCAGGGCCTCAGGCATGCCAGGCAAGCACTCTGTCATATTTTTTAAATTTTTCTCAGGACTTCTTACTTGACACGTGTTGTATAGGAGTATATTGTTTAATTTCCAGGTTTGGGATTTTCCAGCTATCTTTCTCATTGATTTTTTGTTTAATTATTTTGTCATCTGATACTTTATATGATTTCAATTCTTTTAAGAAATATTGTGTTTATGGCTCAAAATGTGGTTTATCTTGGTGAATACTCTGTGTGAGCTCAAGAAGAACATGAATTCTGCTGTTGTTGGGTAAAGAATTCTGTACATGTGAATGAGACTCCAGTTGTTTGATGGTATTAGTCAGTTCAACTATGCCCTTACCTGATTATTTTGCTGCCTGGATCTGTCAATTGTTAGTAGAGGAATGTTGAAGTCTTCAACTACAATAATGGATTCATCTATTTCTCTTTGAAGTTGTAACAGTTTTTCCTCACATGTGATAATATATTGTTGTAGGCATGTATGCCTTCTGGATTAGTATAACTTCATGGAGAATTAAACACATTTTATTATCCCCCTCTTTTATCCCTCATACCTGGCTGAAATTTGAATTAATATTGAATATATTAAAATATACATATTAATTAAGTAGCTGCTATATATGTATACATATATATAAGGCTGTAGTTGTAGTCATAATACCTTTCTTTTATTTATTTATTTTATGTTGTGCTGAGGATCAAACCTAGAGCCTCACATGGTCTAGGCAAGTGCTCTACCACTGAGCCACAACCCCAGCCCCTGTAGTTTTCTTTTTATTATATTAACATGGTTTATTTGTCTCCATCCCTTTACTTTCTATCTGATTATTTATGTTTAAGTGGGGTTACTTATAAACAACACACAAAGTCAGCCCTCTATATCTGTTGAGTTCTACATCCATGGGTTTAACCAATCAAGGATTGAAAAAAGTTTTAAAAAATTGCATCCAAGCTGAATATGTACTTTTTTCTTGTCATTTCCTAAACTGTATAACAAGTACTTGCATATCATTTACATTGTATTAGGTATTACAAGTAATCTAGAGATTATTTAAAGCATATGGGAGAATGTATGTAGGTTATATGCAAACATCACACCATTTTCCACAAGGGATCTAAATATCTGAGGATTTTAGTATCCATAGGGGGAGGGTTGTTCTAGAACAAATCCTCCATGGATATCAAGGGATGACCAAAGTGGGCTCTTGTTTTTATATCTACTCAGATAGAATCTGTCTTCTAATTTGTGTATTTAGACAATTAAATTTTTATTGCTACAGATGGATTAATAGCACCATATTTGTTATTGTTTCTACTTGTTGTCCTTCTTCATTGTTTCTTTTATTTTTACCTTCTACCCTTTTGCATGTTCTGTGATTTTATTTGAGCATTAGTATATGCTTCCTTATTTTTTCTCCTCTCAACATATCAATTATTTGTAAGGGCAAGTTTTATATGTGTATTTGAGTGCCCCATAGGATGTCCAGATTAAGCATTATTTCTGGGTATGTTAGGAGGATGTTTCCAGATGACATTAGATTTAAAATTTGAGGACTCAGTAAATTAGATTTCTCTACCCAATGTGAGTGATCATCATCCAATCTATTGAAGGTCTAAATAAAACAAAAAGTCAGAGTAAGGAGGAATTTGCTCCCTTTGCTTCCTGTCTGGTTACAGGAGCTCAAACAATGATCTTCTGTTCTTAGACTGATATTTAAATTATAAGTTCCCCCAGTTCTCTGTCCTTTGGATATGGACTGTGTTTAGCTGAGAACTGTTATTTCTACTATTTGCAGTAGCTATATGTCAAAGGTTGAAATTTCTTCTAATGTCTTATTTTTGTCTTCCCTGGTATCTTTGGATTTCTAGAGAGACTTATAAATACTGTCTGAAATGTTCAATTATTTTCATTATATTCCCTTGTTATTAACAAAAGTCCTATTGATGTGATGATATAATCTAGAGAGAGGCAAAGAATTCTATATTCCTGTGGCTAGGTCTGAGTTTTTTAGTGAACCTGTGCTCCTGAGCTTGGCCTTCACAAGTTCTTTTCAGTGTTTCCCCTCTTAGATGAAACAGGAGGCTAGAGGAGGCTGGAATTGGTATTTCCCTTCCTCCAGGTTAGTAAGGCTCTGGTAATAGTGTAGTATCTTAAACTCTCAAAATAGTTTCCCTTGAATATTAAGAAGAACAGGAAGCTGGGTGTGATAGTACACACCTGTGATCCCAGTGACTTAGTCTAAATATGAGTTTGTCAGTTTTGTAAATTTTTTCAAAGGACCAGCTTTCTGTTTTCTCAATTGACTCTGTTATTTTTCTATGCACTATTTCATTAACTTCTGCTATAATCTTATAAGTTTAGTTTGTTCTCATGTTTACAGTGTTTTAGATGAAAGATAAAATTATTGATTTGAAATTTGTGCTAACTTTTTGGCAATGCATTTAAAATACCCGACAGGAACAATTTCGATAAGGAAATTTATTTGGAGTTCAGAGTTTCAGAGGTTCAGTCATTGTCAGTATGACTTCATTGCTCTGGGCCTGAGGTCAGGCAGGACATCATGGCAGAAGGGCATAGCAGAGGAAAGCTGCTCAGCCCAAGATAGCCAGGAAACAGAGAGAGAAAGAGAGGAGCCAGGAACAAAATATAATCCCCAAGGGCGCACACCCCCAATGACTCACCTCCTCGCCACACCCCATCTGCCTACAGTTACCATTCAGTAATCCATTCAAATTATTAACCCATCAAATGGATTAGTCTACAGAATAGGTTATAACTCTCATAATCTGATCATTTTACCACTGAGCATTCCTATATTGCCACATGATAACCTTTGGGGAAACATTTCATATCCAAACTATAACAGAATTCTTGCTTTATAATGTGGGTGTACAGAGTCATAAATTTCATGTGAGCAGGGTACATCCTATAAGTTTTAATATGTGTGTCTTTATATTCACTTCCCTACAAAGGATTTTCTAATTACCTTTGTGATTTTCCTATTTGACCCAATGATTGCTTAGTCATACGTTATTTATGTATTCATAATGTTTATCCATTGTGATAAACACATATGCATTGCATTATTTAAATCCCTTTAATCTCTTGATGCTTATTTTAAGACATGCATGTGCTCTCTCCTGGATATCTTCCACAAGCGCTGCAGAAGAATGTGTATTCTGCTCTTCGAAGTATTCCATATATGCTGTACAGGAATGGGTGATTTAAAGCATTGTTCATACACTTTATTTCCTTCTTGATCTTTTGCTTAACTATGCTATCCACTGTGGAAAATAAAGTACTATAGTTCACAGCTATTATTAGTAACTTATCTACTTCTTCCTTCAATTCTGTCAGTATTTACTTCATGTATTTTTTTTTTTTTAATTTCTTACCAGGGGTTGAACTCAGGGCTACTTAACCACTGAGCAGCACCACCAGCCAATTTTATTTTTTAATTTTTAAAAAATATTTATTTTTTTAGGTGTAAATGGATACAATACCTTTATTTCACTTATTTGTTTTTATGCGGTGCTGAGGTTCTAACCCAGGGCCTCCCACGTGCTAGGCGAGCACCCTACTGCTGAGCCACAACCCCAGCCCCACCCCACCGCCGATTTTATTTTTTATTTTGAGACAAGTTGATAAGTTGCTTAGGGCCTCGCTAAATTTCTGAGACTAGCTTTGAACTCGAGATCCTCCTGTCTCAGCCTCTCGAGCCACTGGGATTATAGGCGTGCACTACCAGGCCCAGCTCTTTCATGTAGTTTTAAACTCTTTTATAAGATGAAAATGTGTCTTTAGTCTGCTAGCGTTGCCATAATAAAATCCCACAAACAGGGCATCATAAATAATAGAAATGTATAATCTCATAATTCTGGAGACTGGAGCAAGCTCTAGATAAAAGCAGGGCTGTTTTCTCCTGAGGCCTATTTGACTTGCAGACAGCTGCATTCTCATTGTGTCCTCACATGGCTTTTTTTCTATGTGAACACCCATTACTGGTATGTCTCCTCTTCTGATAAGAACACCAATCACATTTTGAATTAGCCTTTTCCCATATCTCGTGTTACATGTCCTCTTGAGACACTTTGCATGTTCTATTTTTCTAGGAATCTTTTATAGAAAATATGTCAGGAACCACTATATTTTTGCATAAATTTCTCCTCCTCCTCCTCCTCCACCTCCTCCTCCTCCTCCTTCTTCTTCTCCTTCTCAGGGATTGAACTCAGGAGCACTCGACCACTGAGCCACATCCCCAGCCCTACTTTGTATTTTATTTATAGGCAGGGTCTCACTGAGTTGCTTAGCATCTCACTTTTGCTGAGGTTGGCTTTGAACTTGCAAACCTCCTGCCTCAGTCTCACCAGCCATTGGAATTATAGGCTTGTACCACTGTGCCCAGCTCTGGCATAAATTTCTTCATTATATTCTCTTATAATCTTCTTAATAACAACTGCAGTTTTTTATGTCCTCCCCCCCCCAATACCATGCATCTGCATCATATCTCTTACCTTTTTATTCCTTACTTTTGACATTGATTTGCCAAGTTTATCTTTCTTCCTAAAAATCTAACTCTTGGCTCTCAATCCTGGTCTTTCCTTTGCATTATTTTAATTATTTTTTTCCTCCCATTTTTCTTTGATTTCTATCAGTGGGAATTATCTTGACCTAAACATGAGTTTCCTCAAAAATAGGTCTGAGTTTGGTTCTAGCCAGCGCTTGGAAGAACCACTATTCCAAGGGACATGGAGGAGAGGAGACAAAATGGCTGCACTTTGGATAACTTTAAACTTAGTGGTAAGGGAAATGGCTAATAACACACATTCGGGGGTATTCCCTAATCCAAAGAGAAAAAACAGGCAGCTACCATACTGAGTTGGCCTTTACCTATGATTGGGAGATGAAGGACATGGAGTATTTAAAGATCAGGTTGACAGTGATATCCAAGAGAATTGAGAGCTATGCATGGAGCTAATTAATAAGTGACAGTTAAAAGTTCAACTCAGGAATTTGTTTAATGTCTATAGTAGGATTTCTAAGTATGGTATCTCTTCTACTAATCAGAATTTGCATTTCTAGCAAGCTTTCTGAATAATTCTGATAAAAGGTAAACTTTAATAACTACTGATCCACTATCCTGGAAATATGTGTGTGGTGATTATCTATACTTGGACAAGTTCTTGCAGCTGCCTTTCTTTAAGCTGCTACTAGAAATTACACAGACCAATGAGAGATCAGATGGTACACATTTGGAAGAACAAAAGGGACCCTCATGACTAAAATCGGTAGTTTCTTCTGCTTTGTAGTCTCAACAGTTTATATAAAATCATCAATCAATCCATCAACAAGTACTTACTTAATGCTTTTGACATATTTGCTAACAGTGGATAATGGAGTTTATGATTTGTTGTCTCAAATCTCTTTTACAATTAAAGAAAAATATCACCAAAACAGTGAAGTTTTTTCCTGCAATGTGACAGGATGATGGAAGGGAATTAGAGACTATCTACTACAACCATTGAATATTTTTTTAATTGTTATTTATAGTTATACATGACAGAAGAACATATTTTGACATATCATACATACATGTAGTATAACTTCCCATTCTTGTGCCAACCATCGAATCTTAACAACATAGAACTGAGTGAAGCCTAGAGAAGTGAACATTAATTTATTTTAAGTCCCAACACTATGGATTGACAGAGCCAGTGACTAGATTACCAGTCTCCTTCCTGACAGTGAGGTGACCTTTATTACAAGTGCCAAGACTTAGTAAATATTCTAGCAGTCTAAGTCAGTGAAAATGTCAAACTTGCTGATTTCAATGCATTTACATTTACATATAGTGATGCTGGCATGGGGGTGTGGCTTCCAAAATTCACAGCAATATATAATTTTCAAACCCTTCACAAAAAAGCTCAAGACAGAAAATGCTATAGCAAACTTTTTGTTGTCTAATTGTATAATAGTATGTGCTCTCTAGGCATAAAATTTATTTACCACACCATCAAAAATTGATTGCCAGATTATCTTGCAAGCTAAAGAAAAACAAACCATTAAGTTTAGTAGATCAGTATATTCTCTGGGTGATATTTATTCTCTTCATTTGACAATCGGCTGGTCACATTGCTCTCATCTCCATAGCATGTGCATTGAATTTTCTTATATAGGAAAAGGCCAATTCAATGTTCAATTAACCCAACTGCTGCACATCTGTTGCTGGGCTCAATAAATGTGGCAGTTTGCCGGTAATTACTCTTCTGATAATAATCAAAAACTTCCTCTTTTTATTGTGATAGTCCTTTACATCCCCCATTCAAACTACATTAATGACTTTGTCTGTGATTCAGAGATTCCAAAATATCTCCAACTATTTCTGAACTTTTCAAAGTAGCAATAAGTCTGTCATCTACATTCAGTAATTTAGAAGTTTACAGATGTGATTTCAATATATCCCACTAAACCTCAAAATAAGAACCTAGACTAGCTAATAAAGGTCTGATGATGTTATTCTACCCCAAATATGATTATTGACCTGCTATGAATACCACGGAAAATTGAACTACAGTCTTGTAGCTGAGATTTCCAATGTATAATATATGCAGGAAGACTGGGTTTTCCATTTTATTTTACATATATTTTAGAACATAGTTCATGGCTATAAATTTTTTCTGGGGCACCAACTCTGTCATGGTAATAGCATGCCCTTAAAATTTGAGATATATAAATCTACCAATATGGCTCTGTTTCTCTTAACAAATACTAAATATTATCATGGCATTTATGTAGCACTTCATATAATTCAAACAGGTTTCAAAAAACAAGGCTCTTATTGAGTATCTGCTCTGTGCCAGACACTGTGCTAGGTACTAGAACTATAAAGATGTTTAAAAACCTAGACCTTTGCTTTAAGGGTCTTTGAGGCAGCCCAGTAAATGAAATGTCCCTTTCTTGTTCAAGTTCTAAACCAGTTGAAATGGACGACATAATAGTAGTCTAGATAGATACCAAAATACAAACTTCTTTGCTCATAAAACCAACATTAAAAATATGATACATCTAAGGACATGTGTATTTATTAAAATGAACTCCAGAATTATACACTTAACTACTTAGCAGAATTAGGCCTGAAAAATCGTGTCACATGCTCCCTGCAGGCAGCTAATCCCAAGGAGGCAGAAGAAAAGAAAGCACTGCACTAGGCATGCTTAATTTCTCTACCTAAAGTCACCAGTCAAATAATGCACTCTTCCCCCTTTCCTTATTTAGAATGAGTAAGGAACAGACCAAGGCAAGAAGTGATGCCCTTCTACCTGAAAAAAAACCCATCAAAAGTGGAAAGGAAATCCGAACACAGTGGTACACACCTGTAATTCCAACAACTTGGGAGACTGAGGCAGGAGGATTGCAAGTTTGAGGCCAGCCTCAACAGTGTAGTGAGATCCTGTCACAAAATAAAAAATAAAAAGAGCTGGGGGTGTAGCTCAGTTGTAAAGTATCCCAGAGTTCAATCCCCAGCACAAAAAAGGCGGGGGGTGGGGGAGAGAAGCATTTCCCCTACTCCAACCCTGGTTCTCCAGGACATCATCTCATTGATGTTCAAGCAATCTTGAGAGGTAAATAGGAAATTGTTATTTTACCTACTTTAAAAGAAGTTGAAATCTAGAAATAGCACAAACATGCTGAAACCAAGGCAGAATACTATTGTAATTCTTTATGGTATGAAATTGGACATTCTAATCAATGAATTGGATTATAAATTTGTCTATAGAATGCCACATTTTTTTTTTTCTGCAAGTGAAACAGGCTTTGATTCTAAATGGTTTTGTGACTAAGGTTGTGACAATAGCATCTATCATCTTGTGTATAGTTGGGATTATCTGCACATTCACATCTTTTACCTCTTTAAAGAGTTAGAAATAAAAGTTTTCTTAAGAAAAAAAGCAAAAGCAGATAAGCTTTAAAAAATCGAATGTCACCGTAGTAAAGTTTTGCAGAGAAGGCAGCCCGGCAAAGGCGTGGTAAACAGATAAGAGAGAGAAAATAAAACTGGGCAGGTATCCAATGCTCAATATGAGAAAGAAAGCTTAATTTGGTCAATTGGCACTCGATTTCTATAATATTGATTACAGTCATGAACACACTGAGACTTTTATACATTTTTTGTTTCTCCATTAAGTTTATATCAGTACAACATATATAAAGTGCTATGTAAATGTTTGTGCAAGGAAGTTATTTATCTTTTTTCATATGGGAAAAGAGACTTATTTAGATCATGTGACATCTCTTTTCACATAAGCATTAGCATGTGGTAGCATCAAGATTTGAACCCAAGACATCTGACTCCAAAGCCCATACTCTTAGTTCATTTTACTGGTCTGTCAGCTAAGAGCATAAATTGAGTTACTTGTTGGGTGCAACACATTCCAACAGGAGAAAATAAAATACATCTAAAACAGCTACTTTATTTTTCAGCATGTAATACATTTCAATACACAAGACACAATATTAAAAAGGCTTAAGAATGTTTATGGAACATAAGTGAATACAAACGAACATATTAACGAATACACAAGTCTGAGATAAACTGGAATGAAAAATGATCAGAAGGGGAGAGAGTTAAGCTGACAAGCAGTCTAACAAGTCTGAGCTGTTTAAAGATGGGATAAGCTGCCTTTGGAGGCAGTAATTTTCCATCATGGAAGGGACTTTCCACATGGGCTGAATGAGTAAACACCTGATATATCAAATTGGATGGTTTAAAATAACATCTAACATCCCTCCAACCTGAAGTTTCTATGATTTAGTCAGTTGATTTTTGAATAGCCAGTAACGTGCCAAATACTGAGGTAAGCGGCTTTCATAAAGGGGAATACCCTCATGGATCCCACAGAATGGTGGGGGAAGGTAAGATAAACTTGGAAAGGTATACTAGGTTAGCAAGTGCTCATATGGCATGAGAGCAAAGAAGATTTGCACCTAACAGGACCTGGGAAGGGGGAATTTAAAAAGGAAACTGAAAGTTTTCCTAAAGGTGATACCAAAACTAATTCTTTTTTTTCCTAAACTAACTCTTAAAGGAAAAACAAAATTGCCTGGTTTTCCTTTATCAATTGCAATGTGAGACAATATTGCAAAGTAAAACAATAAATATTTCATAATGTCTATGAAAGTTGCTGATACTAAGATGAAATTGTTCTTATCAGACCCAGACAAAATAATGATGGAGGGGAACCCATGAGATAGAGACTCTCTAAAGGCTTAAAAGAAACTCATTCTCAGGTGGGGATATAGCTCAGTTAGCAGAGTGCTTGCCTCACATGCACAAGGCCCTGGGTTCAATCCCCAGCACCACAATAAAATAAAAATTAAAAAAATCTTCTTTAAGAAAAAAGAAAAACTCCTTCTCTTTCTACATGCACCTATGCTTTTTTTTTAACCTTTTTTTTAATTTTTATTTATTTTTATGTGGTGCTGAGGATCGAACCCAGTGCTTCACACATGCCAGAATTAACATTAAAATTTCCAAAATCAATGTACATATTCAATAAAATTCCCATCAAAATAACACTGATATTCTTCACAGAATTTTTAAAAAGTTCTAAAATTCGTGTGGAAGAACAAAAGACCCAGAATAGACAAAGCAATCCTGAGCAATAAGAGTGCTACTGGAGGTGTCCTAATAGCTGATCTCAAATTATTCTGCAAAACCTCTCAGCAACTTAAAACGGCATGGTACTGGTATAAAAACATACGCATAGACCAATGGAACAGAAGAGAAGACAGAGGAACAAATCCACCCAGAATCATCTGATTCTTGACAAAGGTGCCACAAACATATATTAGAAGAAAGATAGCCTCTTCAGCAGTTGGTACTGAGAAAACCAGATATCCATATAAATAGTTTACCAAGAGGTAAACTAGATCTCTCTCCTATTATCTATCTCTCTCTCTCTCTCTCTCTCTCTCTCTCTCTCTCTCTCTCTCTCTCTCTCCCCTCCTGTAGAAAAGGAAACTCTAAATGTATCAAATACCTAAGTATAAGACAAGGAACTTTGTAACTGTTAGAAGAAAAAAACAGGGAGATGCTTCAACATATAGGCACAGGGAGAGACTTCCTGAATAATACCCTAATAGCTCAGGAAATAAGAGAAAGAATCAGTAAATGGGATGACATCAAGTTATAAAATTTCTGTACAGCAAAAGAATATATATATATATATATATATATATATATATGCAAAGAGATATATTTAGGAAAGCAAGGAGTGTGCATTCATGAAAGAATTTGAAAAGAAACAACAGAGTGAAGAGACAAACAGCAGAATGGGAGAAAATCTTTGCCAGCTACTCCTCTGACAGAGGACCAATATTCAAAAATATACAAAAAACTCAAAATTTAAAAAAAAAAATATAACCCAATCAATACACAGGCAAATGAACTGAACAGACATTTCTCAACAGAAGTACAAACAACAACAATTATATGAAAAATCGTTCAACATTGTTAGCCATCAGAGAATTGCAAATCAAAACTACAGTGTCATTCCCTCTTGCTTCAGTTAGAATGGCAACCATCAAGAATACAAATAACAATATATGCTAGTGAGGCTGTGACGGAAAAGGAACAATTATAGACTATTGGTTGGAATGCAAATTAGTACAGCCACTATGGAAGTCATTATGAAGTTTCCTCAAAAACTAAAAATAGATCTACCATATGATTAAGCTACACCTGCCCTTTGGTATTTATTCAGAAGAATTAATGTCAGCATATTTTAAGGATACATGCATACCCATGTTTATTGCAGCACAATTCCCAAGAGTCAAGTTATGGAGCCAGCCAAGGTGCTCATCAGCAGATGAATGGATAAAGAAAATGTGTATATATTCACAACGGAGTTTTACTCAGTCATAAAGAAGAATAACATTATGTTTTCAGGAAAATAGGGGACTATAATTTTGAGCAACATAAGTTAGACTCAGAGAGAAAAGTATCATATGTTTTCTCTCATTTATGGAAGTTAGAAGGGAAAGCAACAACAAACAAGAGACTCCACGAAATTAAAATAGAAATCAATAGGATAGAGGAGAGGAGGGAGGAGGGAAAAACAGGGACTGTATTATGGAGTGAAACTGATCAAATTATGTTTTATGTATGCAATAATATGCCACAATGAAACCCACTGTTCTATATACTTAATATGCACTAATTTTAAAAAGTTGGTTTTGTTTGTTGCCAAACCTGTATATTCCACTTTACTTATGTTTTAATTATGTAACCTAGTTAAATTTGTCAACAGGTAAACTACAGATGGAAAAAGTCATACTTCTATACAGATTAACTTGAATGTCTTATTAAGAATTATTGAAGGGCTGGTGTTGTAGCTCAGCGGTAGAGTGCTCACCTAGCACATGTGAGGCCCTGGGTTCAATCCTCAGTACCACATAAAAATAAGTAAAACAAAGGTATAAAAAAACAATATGAAGACAGAGTGAGGTGGCTGACACTTGTCATACCCACTACTTGGGAGGCTGAGGCAGGAAAATCACCAAGTTTGAGGCCATCCTGGGCAACTTAATGAGTCCCTGTCTCAAAAAATTAAGAGGACTGGGGATGTAGCTCAGTGGTAGAGAACCCCTGGGTTCCATCCCCAGTATCACAATAAATAAATAGAATTAATGAAAGTAAGTTGCTAAAAGTTGTATGCTATAGAATTAGGCATATGATAGAGAATAATTAGATATTGTATGATCTCACTTTTATGTGGAATCTAAATAAGTCGAACTCCCCAGCATCTCTGGAGGCTGACACAGAAGGATCACATGTTCAAAGCTAGCCTCAGCAACTTAGCAAGATCTTGAGCAACTCAGCAAGATCTCGTGTTTAAATAAAATATAAAAAAGGGCTAGGGATGTGGGTCAGTGGTTAAGTGCCCCTGGGTTCAACCCTTGGTACAGAAGAAGGAGGAGGAGGAGGAGGAGGAGGAGGAGGAGGAGGAGGAAAAGAAGGAGAAGAAGAAGAGGAAGAGGAAGAAAGAAGTTGAGCTCATAAAGGCAGAGAGTGGAATAGTGGTTGCCACTGGGTAGGAGATTGGAGGGAATGAAGAGATGAAGGCCAAAGGATATAAACTTTCAGTTATAAGATAAACAAGTTCTGGGGATCTAACATAGGGCATGTTGATAGATGTGTTAATTAAGGTGATTGTGGCAATCATTACATGACATGCCTATATATCAAATCACCCATTATATACCTTGAATATATTCAATCTTTATTTCACAGTTAAATATTTTAAAAGAAAAAAGATATCAGATGAAAAGCATCTAGACTCAGATCACTTTAAGAGTCTTACTCTATTTTAAAGAACCTGAAATTGAAAAATATTAGACAATACAATTATGAATGTGATTCATGCAAGAAAGATAAAGCCAAACTCCAAAAAACAGAACCATTTATCAAATGGTGGATAAATAAATACCCAATAGCCTCAGCTAATACAAACGTATTTAGAGAAAAAACGCAGATATTGTCTGCTTTCTAATAGAAGCAGACAACACCAAATATAAAGTAGCCCTGAAAAAGAAAAACCAAATGTCTAGATCCAATTACCATTTTATGGGAAACACAGAGCACAAAGGAACTGGTTAAATTGCGGCACAGGAATGCAATCAACAAAATCCATACTGTGGGAAATGCTACAAGACAAACGACCTGATTTCTTTGATACTTGCAAAAAAGAAAAACAAGAGATGGACTGGTAATTGACAAATTAACTGATAGACCAACCAATCAAAATGCCCAAACTTTATTTAGATCTTATTTCAAATATGGTATATAAAACATATTTAACTTTTATAAGACAATTATATATTTTTATAATTATAAGATATTTGATGTCATTAGGCAATTATTATTCATGTTATACATGGAATCATTTTGTTATCATAATATTTTAAAAGAAGCCTGTTCTTTTAGAGACACATATTTACAAATGGAAGCTGGTAACTGAAGTATGATGGATTGAGTTTTGAATACACAGGGATGTATTATATTATTCTGTTTATTTGGGTTACATTCTAAATTCTCTGACAAAGTTTCAAAAAGATAAAATATTTAATGCATGTATTATTTTCCTCACCAACCTTTTTTTTTTTCTATTAAGAGACCAACTCAGCTCAATGTAGTCAGATGAGAAAAGAGAACACAGAGTAATATAACAAAGATTAAGAACATTCTGTCCAGGCTGGGTGGCGCATCCCTGTAATCCCACTGATTCAGGAGACTGAGGCAGGAGGATCACAGGTTGGAGGCCAGCCTCAGCAATTTAGCCAGATCCTGTCTCAAAATAAAAAATAAAAAGGACTGGGATATAGTTCAGTGACAGAGGGCCCCTAGGTGTTCAATCCCCAGTACCAAAAAGAAAATAATTCTGATTATTCTCCATAATGTCCCCCAAATGCTTAAAAATGCTATTTATGGCTTTGCTTCAATCACAAGCTAAAGACACTATCAGCTGACCTACCAGGTATTCATTCCTTCAATTATTTGAATCCTAGGTTTGCTACCAATTGCATTACCTTTGTACCAAGTCTAATCTAATAAACCTCAGTTTATTTATCTGAGAATAAGGATAAACATGATTATGTCATAAAGTCATTGAGAAGATTCAATGAGATAATCCATCTATAGTCTGCTGAGCTTGTTTACAGCAGTGTACATTCTGGGAACTGAGAAGATACATTGTGGAGAACAGTAAGAAAAAGAGCTTTGAAGGTCAGAAAATGAATTTGGATTGGCTATATTATAAACATTCTAAGGTTTTTGTGGGTTTTAGGTTTGTGGTTTTGTTTTGCTTCTTGAATTACAGATGTGAAGTAATCCACATTACATGCCAGGCAGATTTTTTGGTACTATTTTCAATTTACAATGGGTTTATACGGATGGAACCCATTTGTAAATTGAGGAACATAGGACTGTTTTTCTCAAGGAAGTAACATTCCTTATAAAATTAAAAATTCTTAAGAAAACTTCCTCATACCAGAGCAATAAATAATTCATTTAAAACACTCATTCCAGTCAGGCTGAGGCAGGAAGATTGTAAGATCAAGCCAGCCTCAGCAACATAGAAGGCCCTAAGAAACTTAGCAAGACCCTATCTCAAAATAAAATAAAATAAATAAATAAATAAAAAAGATGTAGCTCAGTGATAGAGCACTCTAGGTTCAACCTCTGGTATAAATAAATGAATAAATAAACAAATAATAAAAAATCAATAAAGCTAAGCAATGCTTCTGTTTTTCTTAGACCACAGAGCTAGTCTCGGTCTGTTCATTTGAGTAGCTCAGCCATTTCCTTCAGAACACTTCATCACTGATCATTTCCCTGCTCATCCAATTAAAATAAGGTTAGGGAAAGATAAGCTTTCCACATCTGGATTCCCAAGAGAGGACAGCTGGAGACTGGGTCTTCTGTCACTGCAACCTTACTGACTTTGGGTGACTGAAATATATAATTTAACTGCTTATTTTTTTCAGTGCTAGGGATGGAACCTAGGGTCTTTTGCATGCTAAGCAAGTGCTCTACCACTGAGCTCACTCCTAGCCCCAGTATACCTGTTGTCAAAAGAAGGTCTTTTAATTCTAAAATAACATGGGACATGGTGAATCAAGCTTATTGTTTCAAATAAAATGAATTCTATAAGCATTAAGCACTTATCTGTTGGTGGTGGTTGTGCTGGGGATGGAATCCAGGGCTTTGCACGTGCTAAGCACACACTCTCCCACTGAGCTATGCCCCAAGCACTTTTGCATGACAGAAAAAGATTGAATTATACAACAATTAAAAAAAAAGAATGCTTTGTTTTTTTAAAGGGTTATAGACTATAAAATGAGAGATTTAGAGTTTATAAAATGTCTCTTCTCAGATGCACTTCTTTTTTATTTAATAACTTTCTCAGCTATGTACATTTTCAGCATATTCCACTGTTAAATCAGATCACCAAGACAATGAAACCATTCACATTCATTGATTGTCTACATCCATGAAAGAGTCCAATTTTGCCAATAATAAATGGAAACTATCTCAGCATCACTCTGAATTCCATTAAGGAAGTATTCTCAGAGATTGCTTTTTTTAGCCTTTCTATGTTTTTTTTTTATTTAAATCTCATTAATTTATACCCCTGGGACAGTTCTTATCACTTCATATATTTAGTTTTGCAATATTTGCGCCCACGTAGTTTTTTTTTTTAATGTAATACTTCACCCTGCCATACCAACAGACTGTCACCAGATGGCAGTTGCATGCCACAACCCCCAGAGTTTGAGCCTCAAGGTATGAGCTGATGTGTTCGATATGTGACATTCTCTTTTACCTTACTCATAAGAGAAGCGTATTAAAAACACTAATAACTAAATCTGAAAATATTTTACAGTAACTGTTGAATAACTAAACTCTAGCATGAATTTTATTCATTGATGCTCAAAAGTTATCATACAACCTATCTTACTCCAACCATATTTCAATGTTTCATTATAATGCTAATCTTCATATCTAAGATCACTTGGATTTAACTGTTCTTGACTTTTTTTAATCCTCAATTTACAATCTGGTTTCTGCATACCATCACTCTACTCCTACCCTTGACTTAGTTAAGCATGATATAGCCACCCTAACTAACTACCTGAACTCAAGGAATGACATTTCATATGGTCTCTTTATCTCCCCACAGCCTTCTGATTCTTCCATTTTTCTCCCTTCAGTTAGAGAACATAATTTACTCTCCACAATCCCTACTAGGTTTTTTCTTCAAGTTTGTATCTGAGTTTTTAAATTAGTTTTGTTTTTCTTGTCGAGAAGAATTTACACTGCTTCATTGCTGGAGCTGACTGAAGCTTAATGAAAATAGTAATTGAAAAATGTGCATAAACAACTCAATTCAAAAACGAGTAAAAAAAGAAAACTCAAATGTTTTTTTTCTCCAAAGAAGATATGCAAATGGCCACTAAGCATATGAAAAGATGCTCAACATCATTAGTCATTACAAAAATGCAAATCAAAACCATAATGAGATTCTACTGCTCACCCATTGGGATAGCTATAATCGAAAAAAAAGGAAAATAAATGTTGGTGAGGATGCAAAAAAATGGAACCTTTATACATTGCTGGTGACTATGTAGAATATTTCAACTTCTGTAAAAAAAAGAGTTTGATTGCCTTAAGCCTCTCTTGCTTGGCCCACTTTGCTGAACCACATGGCATGATATTTTCACCTTCACCTTCAATAAATCTGTACTTTGCCTATTTAAAAAAATGGTTTGATGATTCCTCAGTTAAATATAAAATTATTATCAAATTAATCATAAACATATGATCCAGCAAGGCCACTCCTAAGTTTATACAAAAAAAAAAAAAAAAACTGGAAGCAGGGACTCAACAAGACACTTGTACACATGTTCATAGCTGTGCTATTCACAATAAACTGAAGGTGGCATAACTCAAATTTCCACCAACAGAGGTATGGATAAGCAAAGTGTGGTGTATACATATAATGGATTATTATTGAGCCTTAAAAAGAAATGAAATTCTAATACATACTGCTAAAATGGATGAACCTTGAAGATGTTATGATAAATAAGATAAGCCTAGCACAAAGGGACAAATATTGAAGGATTACATTTATATAAGATATCTAGAGGAAGCCAGGCATGGTGGCACATACCTGTAATCTCAGCAACTTGGGAGGCTGAAGGTTCATAAGTTTGAAGTCAGCCTCAGCGATTTAGTGGGACCTTGTCTTGAAATAAAAAATAAAAGTTCTGTCAATGTGGCTCAGTGATTACATGCCCCTGGGTTTAATCCTCAATACAAAAAGAAAGAGAGAGAGAGAGAGAGAGAGAGAGAGAGAGAGAGAGAGAGAGAGAGAGAAGAAAGGCTACAATGGTAAATTATGCTATGTATATTTAACACAATTTTTTAAAAGCACCCATGGGCCATTATGCTGATAATGAAAGCCTAAAATGGAAATTGCCTCAATCTAAAGGACTATGCCATTAAGCAGGTGATTTGGAATGAAGGAATAACAGCTTTACCTGGCCATATCACAAACCTATTCATTCAGAACATGTGGTAATTCAGATCAATATTGAAGTTTGATGGTCTAGCTAACCATTTCTTCTCTTCAAAGTACAAGAGGCAGAATTAATTGATTTAACAGAATAAGCTGTTAAATGAAACATACAGGAGACCATTATTTTCAACTGGGTTCCTATGTTGGGCCAGACTAAAAATCAAAATGGAGTCACTCATACTGAGGCTCCATGTCACCAAACTAAAACTAAATTGTTAATCTGACCTTTTGTGACACAAGGGGAATGATAAGAGAAAAATTTCCAAAACAGGCCAGATTTACTTAGCATAATAATAAAACTCCCTGTGCTTTAATCCTTTAAAAAAAATGTAACCTGAAGTAACCTGATGTTGACCTGTTATTTTTATATTGTTCTGTCTCCTTGTCCCTGCTTTACAAGCAACAGTAACTTTGAAATGACCAATTCTTTTTTTATTGCTTTATTTTTATTTTTTTTTCAGTCCTTCACGGTCTACAAAGCTAAGCTCTTTTGCTCAGCCTATGGGAACATTTATTCTGGTTTATGGAATGAAGTGCTGCCCAATTCTAGAATCCCAAAATGAGTTAATCAAGATCTTTAAATGGAATTTGTTGTAATTTTGTTTTGTGACAAAGCAATTTGTAAGTTCTTCAGCACAATTATGGTCTACAAGAAAATACATATTACTAATCATAAATGATTGTCTCACACTTGAATTTTCCATCAGTTTCCAAATTTAAGGCTTCTCATTATGCAACATAACTTTGTTTATTCCATGGGCTCTTCTCATTTACCTGAAACATTTTTGTTTTATTGTTTCTTGGGCATATCAGAATATCTCCTACATTTCTGAAAATTATCTAATCATTGTAGAGGAGCCAGGGTACCCTATTCCTCAGCCCCAGCTTCTCTAGTCTGTTTCCAAGGCACAGTAAAGAACCTGGATTATCTCCCCCGTTGTTCATGTTATATTAATATCACTTATCATTGTCAGGGTACTTAGTGGGTGAATGTGCCATGCTAGGTTTTTCCAATGTTATTTGTAATTCTTCTTTTTTTGTGTGTATGCCAGGAATCGAACCCAGGGACACATAACCACTGAGTCACATGTTCAGCTGTTTTATTTATTTATGTATGCATTTTATTTAAAGATAGGGTCTCACTGAGCTGCTTAGGGCCTCACTGGGTTGTTATGGCTGACTTTGAACTCGCTATCCTCTTGCCTCAACCTCCCCAGCCACTGGAATTACAGGTGTGTGTCATGGCGCCTGGCTGTTATTTGTAATTCTAAAAACCCTATAAATTAGACATTGGTGTCTATATTTTAAAGACTGGGAAACTAGACAACAATGGTTATGTGTCTTTGATCAAGGCCACACAACTGTTAACCACTGCACCAGGTTTCAAGCACAAGTCTTTCAAGCACTCATGTGTGGCCACCTTCAAAACCCTGGCTTGTTGCAATCAGACAAGTCATCTGAGGGTTTGTGCTAGTAATGAAAGGAACAAAATGGCATTTTTTTTATTCAAGAATGCATATTTGAGATTTTCCCATTTTAGTGGCCTTGCTCCAGATTTTGAATTTTTTTGCTGACTTAGTGTAGTTTGACCTTGTAACTCAAAGGTCCCAGCTATAATCTTTTAGTTCTCAGGTTAATGTTAGTATGTCTTAGAGGATAGCTTTCTTCCTTGTGACCATGGCAGGAAAAGAAGTTAACCCCCTGATTAACTCAGTTAAATGCAAGATGAGATTCATGTTTTTTTTATCCCCAAATATCTCTCTATGTAAATCTCCAGAGCTCAGCCTAGACAACTTTGAGGACAAAGCAAATGTCTTTTGTGAGTGTAGGGATGAAAAGTTTCCAGGAAGTCAGAAATCTCACTGGCTACTTTGGGCTCTGCTGTCAATGAACAAGCAAAGGAATCAAGAGAAGATAAAGAGCAAGCAGATAAGGGAATTTCCAGTATGGTCTGAAACAAACTAACAAAGAAGAGATAAGATGTTTGCAGAAAACATAACCTTTGGATGTCCAAAGGGCTAGCTTGCTCCATCTGAACTCACCTCTCCCCATGTCACTCTACTCCTCCACCCTAAGTAGTCCCTAAATGCTTGTTGAATAAATGCATATCCAATCTTCCTAGCACGAGGCCAGCTCTTCTTTGGGACTCCCTAGTATATTTCATCTTCCATAGCATCCTCCATAACCAGGTCAAAACTTGTTCCTTCTGCTTTGCCAGTGGCACCCACCTGTAATCCCAGCAGCTCAGGAGGCTGAGACAGAAGGCCAACCTGGCAATTTAGCAAGACCCTAGCAACCCAGGGAGACCCTATCTCTAAATAAAAAATAAAAAAGGGCTGGGGTTGTGGCTCAGTGGGTTATTTGGTACATCATCATCATCATCATAAGAAGAAGAAGAAAAAGAAGAAGAAGAAGAAGAAGAAGAAGAAGAAGAAGAAGAATTTAAAAAATAAAAATAAAAACACAAAAAATCTTGTTCCTTCCTATATTTATTCCCACTTAGGAACTGTAATTAAACTCACTGGATCAATTTATCAAGCAAAGATGTTAATTATTAGTAATGATTTTATGCAGATTTTATGTATAAGATTACACATTTGCATTTCAATAGGGTTTTCAAAAATTTGGGCCTTTCCATCTAAACTCTCTCTTCACCTACTCCCATTTGGGAATCCATAAATTCCATCACAATGATGATTTGGGTTTTGTTGTTGTTGTGCAGTATTGGGGATTGAACCCAAGGTCTCCCACATCTTTGGCAAGCATTTTATCACTGAGCTACTTCTCTATCCCTTTGCTTCGTATTTTGATTTTTGTTTTAATATTGGAGCCTGAAACCAGTGTCACTTTACTCCTGAGCTACATCCTCAGCCCTTTTTATAAAATTTTTACTTTGAGGCAGGGTCTCACTAAATTGCTGAGGCTGGCCTCAAACTTGCAATCCTCCTGCCTCTGTCTCCTGAGTAACTGGGATTACAGGTCTTTGCCACCACACCTGGCCATCATAGTGTTTCCACAACCTCTCCAAGACAAACAAGTAAGTTTTGACTCTAAAAGAAGGAACTGATGGCCCTAAGAAATGTGGCATTTGTTTGTAGACATGAAGGGAAGATTATTTGTAAGCCTGGGACTTCCCAGTTTGAAGGGGTTAGGAATTCAGCTGGGGAGACAAAAATAGGGGAAGTCACACAACAGAACCAAAATGTACTGGATTTTTTGCATTAATTATTAAGAATATCATATGGAAATGGTAGGAGACCCTCAATGTTACACAAAATTACATATAAGAGGTTGTGAGGGGAAAGGGGGGGGAAACAAGGGAGAGAATTGAACAACAGCAGATGGGGTAGAGAGGGAAGATGGGAGGGGAGGGGAGGGGGGATAGTAGGGGATAGGAAAAGTAGCAGAATACAACAGTCACTAATATGCCATTATGTAAAAATGTGAGTGTGTAACCGATGTGATTTTGCAATTTGTATTTGGGGTAAAAATGGGAGTTTATAACCCAATTGAGTCAAATGTATGAAAGATGATATATCATGAGCTTTGTAATGTTTTGAACAACCAATTAAAAAAAAGAAAACTGGGGAAAAAAAAAGAATATCAGTTGACTAGAGTGATCTGGCACTCATTTTAGTAGAAGCAGGAGGGCTCAAGGGAAAATCCAAAAGTAGTATCTTCGAGGTTCATAACATCAATGACTAAATGGTGGAGAGTGGATGAGACGTGTGACAGAGTCCCAAATACACTGTCAAAACAAGCCCATAGCTACACCATGTGCACGCATGAATCCCAGTGTGCGGTAAATTACTCCAGCAGTAAGATGCAAACTGGGGAGAATACATGGATAAACCACTGTCTGTTAAACACTTCCTCAAAACTGACCTCCATCATTTCTCTGTGAATACATTGGAAGCAGACTTGATGGCTTTTTAAAAAATTGATGGCTTTTTAATTAACTGTGTCTAATATCCAGATGGTAACTTCAACAATTACAGAAAACAATTTCCTTAGGCTGAAGCTCTGAAATCACGATTCAGGGATCAAATTTTCAAAAACATACTCTTTAAACACTACTGAGAGCAGTGAGTGATTCTCCACCAAGGCCAAATGAGGTAAGAGGTTATTGCAGAGTGGAATACATATAAAGTTTCTCCAAACTACATTACACAAGGCATAGAAGGAA
This sequence comes from Marmota monax, assembly GCF_021218885.2. Classification (NCBI taxonomy): domain Eukaryota; kingdom Metazoa; phylum Chordata; class Mammalia; order Rodentia; family Sciuridae; genus Marmota; species Marmota monax. Next base: position 11,163,359 of record NW_026694552.1, on the reverse strand, counting down.
AGCTGCATGCACCCCTCCTAAACATGGGAGCCATGGTAAAATCATTTTATTTAAGATTTGCAAATAACCCGAATTCCTGTCCGGGCTAGCTTACATACTTATTTTCATAGTGCCTTTCTCTTTAACATGCCATATAGCACTGAGTATAGTGTCTTTCATTAGAAACAAAAAGGCAACCCATAATTTTCCATTGATTGGTTTGTTGTAAGATAGATCCCAACCTTTTAGAAAATTTTCTGGTGTAAACTGAAATTTTCCTAAATCTAAACTCAGAAAGGTTACAATCCTCTCTCTGAACCAGGCTGAAACATGCTCACTCAGAAATTTGTTGAATGCAAACCTCCAGTTCCCATTAGATGAAGATAAGATATTGATCAGAACAGAGGGGATCAGGTTAGAGTAGGTTTCCCTGCAGGAGAAGAATGGGGGAAAAAAGATGAGATGGCGTAACAAAGCCTTCTTTTCATCCTGGTTAGCTTAATAAAGAGACATATGATGTGACAGGAGAACCTACAGCATTATAAATATAGCTCACACCTTCAAATGACTGAATGCTCCTGATACTGTCCAAGTTAAGGATATGTTATTTTATATTAGTTGTAGAGAACTTTCTCATAATGGCCTTCCTATAACCCCCTATTTAATTGCAACTTTGTCTCATCCCACCCAACCCCATACTCCATCCCATTTCCTTGATTTATTTTCTTCCATAGAGCTTATCAATACAAACTTTGCTATACAACCAAACTGATTTATTTTATTTTCTGTTTGCCCCACTGGAATGTAAGTTCCATGAAGACAATGTTGCTAACTTCATCATTGCGAAAAGATCATTTTCAGAAAGTAGCAAAATCATGACTATCATACAAATATAAAGGTAAACACATGTTAAAAAAAATATTTAACTGGGGCTGGGGTTGTGGCTCAGTGATAGAGCACTTTCCTAGCACATGTAAGGCACTGGATTCAATCCTCAGCACCACATAAAAATAAATAAATAAAATAAAGTAATGTATATATATATATATATATATATATATATATATATATATATAATATTAGATTTATAAATGAGGAAATTGATAAAATGTTACAACTAGTTAAAAGGAGATGCCAAGCTGGGCATAGTGGTGTATGCCTATAATCCTAGCTACTTGGGAGGGTACCACAGAAGGATTGCAATCTCCAGGCCAGCCTTGACAATTCAGTGAGACTCTATCTTAAAATAAAAATTTGTTTAAAAGTCTAAGGATGTAGTTTAGTAGTAGAGTGCTTGCCTAGCATGTGCAAGTACTGGAAGGTACTGACTTTAATCTCCAGTATATTGGGGTGGGGGAGAGTTGGGGGGCAAGGTGAGGAGAGGAGTCAACAAATAGACACAGATATAGATAGAGAATATTGAAATGGAGGCAAAACTAGTTTTTACAGAAGGAAAGCAGAGCTGTCTCTCCATCTTCCAGAATTAGATTTGCCTGTCTTTAGACAAGCATTAAGGCAGAAATTATTTTGTGCCATTAAGATAACAGGTATCTTCAACTTATAGAGTTGCAAAATAGCCACCATCTGGCTGGATTAGATAACCCTGAAGGTGTGCTATGGATGATGCATAATTTTTCACTGATGTACATAGTTCCCCCTGATTTGTGCCTGAGTGCCTGGCACAAAGTGGTGCTTCAGAGGGAAACATGAGGGCCAGTATTGTCAACATGTGCTTAGTTCTTCAAACCAGATATTTGGATATCATCTCTAATTGCCCTCTCACTCACCCTATCCTCCCTCCATTTCCAATCAGTCATTGCATTCTATCAAATTCTACCATCTTCCACTTCTCTCCATGCCCCTGCCACTCATATACCTCAGGCCCCCAGCAATCTTTCCCCTGCAATACTACAATAGGCCATTTACTCCCATTTCCAATCCTTTCTCCACTTCACATGAAGTCTGTTCTCCTATGTAAATCTCATCCTATCATTTACATGCTTAAAAATCTGTTCTTTGCCTCAGAATAATCTCTAAGGTACTTAGAACCTAGGGTCCTTTATTCTTAAGTTCTACCATAAAAGGGAATAAAAAGGTCAAAGACAAATGACCAATATAGCATAGCTGCTAGTACTTGATGGATGTGTGCTGATGAATTAATTCATTGTTCTTCAAAGCTGGTTCTACCTAACTCTTGTTTACTCTGAATGCCTTTTTTTATTATAAGAACTTCTACATCTTTTTTACTTGGAACTGAGACCTTATTTTTTTAATAATACTCAAATTCTATGAAAAGTTTTATGTTGAATCCAAGGTACTACTATGTTTGATTTCAAGTTAACACCTCCAGTCTGACACACTCTGACCTAATTATATACTTACTTCTCCCACAGGGAGGCTCTAGATGAAACTACCAAAGCACAAGTAGTTTCAATGAAAAGTGCAAGCCAATATGCTAGTAAAATAGATGGAGAAATGATTTCTAATTTAACTGAAGGTGGTTGGAATTGATGATCTCTCTGATTCCACTATTACTGATATTATCTGGTATTTTATTTTCTTTGAAAGGGGACTGATAGCTAAAGGAAGTTTCAGAACTGAAGGCTAACATGCAGCATGGCTCTGTGGCTATGTTATCTCTAAGAGTTCATTTTCTAAATTTTGCTGGCAGGGGCTGCTCTCTGTAGTTACTGTGCATATGAGAACTCACCAAGGACAGAAAAATATCAGTTTGAAATTTACTCACCAAATGCCCATTACTTGGGAGTAAAATTCAGTCATTTATACTTAGCAAAATAAAATCATTAAGAAATAACAGAAAACACTGTTATAGGACTCTTTCAGAATGTATTTTTTGTATTTCATAAAAGGCTGAAATTAGAAAAAATATAAAATAAATCAACTTTGCTTTGGTGCCTTCCAACTTTCCTTCATGGCCATATCCCTAAAGATGCTTCTTCCCACACTGCCCTGCCATATAACTGGGTGTCTTTTATGTGGCAGCCATAAGAGATCTGATTTCCTAGGACACTATCTTGTCCTTGGTTTTCAATTCATCCTTGCCCTCACAATTGACCTTTTGTGGGCCTCTCAATAAAGTTGCATGTTGGAAAATCTAATATATTCCTATTGGTAAGGTATAACTCAGTATATGATTTAATTCACCTTCAAGGACACTTGTATTTTTCCACTTCTTAAACCAAAGACTAATAACAAGGGTAAATTTCCAATCATCACCAACTGGATGCTATCTGGGGGGCTATAGTCCTCCCCACCATTCCTTAAGACATAAAAAAGGGACCTTCTCATTGTGACTGACTATAATTAAAAACTGGCCATAAATTTTTCCTGTCATCTGTCTTATTTTAAAATTCAAGCACAGAAAAAAAAAAAAAACACTCTGTTAATTCAGAGTTCAGGTTAGTTAGATTCAGGTCAATCAAGGTTTTACTCTAATAGAATTTACATAATGTGGTGACTTTCAGCTGTGAAAAAAAATTTTGACTAATCAGTTGTTAGCCTGTAATATTGATTTAATGACCTGTTTGAATGAGTCGCACTAATTGAACTAAACTATGTTGTTTACAAGAGCAGCTGATAGTGAAAATAATGTGTTCTACATCCTTCTGCCAAAGTAGGCAATACAGCATGTTTTATTAAAATTACAAATTTTATTTTATAAAAAGCTTAAAATTGGCTTGTATGAATTCAATTTTGAACATATATTAATTTTTAAATTTTACTTCATTTAATATATGTGTGCCCTTTTATACATCACAAGGTGAGCTAATTTCAAGTGGAAAGCTAGCATAATAAAAAGGAGACAAAATCAAGTCTTTTTAATTCTTGATTACTCCAAAATGATCGGTTTTTTTGCTGTAATATTTTTAGGAAAAGTGGTTCTTTGGACTACAATGCAATAATATTTTGGCAGGCATCAGATTGAGGATAGACACCAATTTCCTAGGGTATACTATGGGGACATTTTTTAATATGGACAAAGATGATACATACATCCTTTCTGATGTTCCAATTTGTAGACATTGGAGCTACATTAAAATACCATTTCAAATGTGTTATTTTAAATACAAGTAATCACCTAACTAAAGCATTAAAATATTAAAGCCATGTTACTATAGCTTAATATTTTTCAAGCATCTAACTATTTTGCAAGTATTGTAATCCTCCCTTTGTAACCCATACCCAATCCCACCTACAAAATATTATGAAAATTCAGAAGTATATTAAATACATAAATCAGTAAATATCTATTATTAACTGCTGTGTCCAGGATTGTGCTAGGTGCTATAAGAAATACCCATATAAAATATTCCTAACCTTCAAGGAACTTGAAACTTATCTGAGGAGGCAAGAAAAATACACATAAGTGATAAACCTTATAGAAAACAAAGGATAACAGGAAATGGCAGAAAGGCAATAATGGAAATCTTTAAAGAAAGGATGGTACTCTCAGCTACATTGAAGGAAGGCCAGATATTGGTAGGAGGAAGGCATCATTCTAGAGCAAAAGAATGACCTAAGCAAAAGTACTGAGAACAAAATTATTATGGAATGTAGTGGAGGGAGAAAAGAACAATGAGCTTGGTATGACTTTAATGCTTGTTTTTTGTTGCTGTTTTGTTTTGTTTATTGTTGTTGTTCTGTACCAGGGATTGAACCCAGAGGGTGGTTAATGAGTGAGCCACATCCCCAGCCCGTTTTTGTATTTTATTTAGAGACAGGGTCTTGCCAAGTTGCTTAGGGCCTCACTATGTTGCTGAGGGGGCTTTGAACTTGTGATCCTCCCACCTCAGCCTCCTGAGCCACTGGGATTATAGGCATGCACCACTGCACCCAGCTTCTAATGGTTATTTTCCAACAGTGATAAAGAAGGCTGTATGAATATGAGGGAAAAAGTGCACTCATACATTGCTGGTGGGACTGAAAATTGGTGCAAACACTATGGAAAGCAGTATGGAGATTCCTTAGAAAACATGGAATGGAACCACCATTCTACCCTTTCTGATTCACTCATTTCTATACCCAAGGGACTTAAAATCAGCATGCTACAGTGGCACAGCCACTTCAATGTTTACAGCAACACAATTCACAATTGATAACTGTAGAACCAACTTAGATGTCCTTCAGTGGATGAATGGATAAAGAGACTAGTACATATACACACTGGAATATTACTCAGCATTAAAAGAGAATAAAATTATGGCATTTTCAGGTAAATGGATGGAATTGAAGAACATCATGCTAAGTGAAATAAGCCAATCCCCCAAAACCAGGGGTGAATATTTTCTCTGATAAGTGGATGCTAATACATAATGGGAGGGGGAACATGGGATGAGTGGAGAAAATTTGGATGGGGCAAAGAGCAGGGTAGTAAAGATGGTGGAATGAGACAGACATCATTATCCTAGGTACATGTATGATTGCACTAATTGTGTGACTCTACTTCATATACAACCAGAGAAGTGAAAAATTCTGTTCCATTGTGTACAATGACTTGAAGAGCTTTCTACTGTCATGTATAACTGGTTAAAACTAATTGAAAAAAAAAAGGCTGCATGAGCAATGTTTTGCCCCACACAAAAGATTGTTCCTCAAACAACAGGTACCATGTGTATTACATAGTTTTCATGGTTTTTAACACCCAATTCAATGAAATACATGTGATAGATGATCAGCAAAACCTGGTAGAATAAATTAATTTGAAAGGCTATGAAGGCAGATAACTAGAGAAATGTGCCTAAAAAAAAGAAAACCTGGCATTAGGCTATGATGAAAAAGTACATGATCAGGGTTTCTTTCTATAGAAATTTTCCCAGTAGCTCACATTAAGAGAGGGCATGTAAATATTTTGGATAACAAAGTACAAGATCTGCCTAAAATCTTTCACTTGTTTTTGCTGAAGCGATTTATCCCCTTGACCCACTAACTTTCCTGGCTTGGTACTTGTCCCTACCCCTACTCAGAATTCTGTTTTGCTTTTTCATATACATAGACATATATATATTTAAAAAGTAGAAAAAAGGAGAAAACTCAAGACATAAAAACTGAGTTACTGCATTCATGGGTCTATAAATATGAGGACAACATTTCTTAAAGTTGTCTTACATATTAGTAATCCTGAGAGAGATTATTAGGTGTACAATAAAAATAGGTCACCAGATAAAATAAGTTTGGGAAGTCCTGCCTTTATTACCCACTTGGAGATTTTTTTCAATGCATGTTCATATAGCAAAACATTCTGAAATATCCTACAGTAATCTGTTTTAAATTGTTTACACTGTTTCATGCAATATTTCCCAACCTTATTTTCACCACAGAAATCTTTTTTTATGTGCATGGACTACTCATTCATTTAGATGTCAATCTGTAGAATGCTAGTGTACCAGTTTGTGAAAATCGACACTAGAAATAATAAGAGCTGCTGAAGACACAGAACTGTGACCTATTTATTTATTTATTTATTTATTTATTTTTGGTCTTAGAGATTGAACCCAGGGTCACTTAACCACAGAGTCACATTACTAGCTCTTTTTTATATTTCATTTTGAGTCAGGGCCTTGTTAAGTTGCTGAAATCAGCTGAGGCTGACCTCAAACTTGTGATCCTCCTGCCTCAGCCTCCCAAGCAGCTGAGATTACAAGTGTGCACCACAGCACCCAGCTAAGTACATCTATATTAAATCATCAATCACCTGTACGTTGCTATCATCCTAAAAAATGTGCCCTAAAGATAAGTATAATGACTCAAGAACCTCCCCATCCTCTACTTTGTCAATCAGAAAGTCTGAATTGTCCACCTACTTATGAAATGATCTGAGAATCCTCAGAAATGAGATGGTTAAATCCAAAGTGAGAATTATAAGCCTTGTCTTTTATGTATATAGGAAAATGCATAACACAATTCTGAAATTTGGGTCTCCAAGGGAGTCTTCTTGGTTTGAATATTTGACTATGGACTCCAAGTGAGTAGTAAATAGCTTCTCTAGGAATCAAAGCATTTGGGTACTCTGAAACAAAATCTGAAAACTGTTTTAAGATAGTACTTTACAATGGGTCACACTTTTTTTTAATTTTTCTATCATCCCTATCTCTGATCTTAAAGAACTTTGGCCACTGGTTTTCTTTGCTTAAGTTATCAATAGGATTGGTCAGATTACATATGTGGGTTTATTAGTAAATTTAATCACTTTTTACAGCATTGCTTCCATTGGATAACACATTTGGCACTTCATGATAAAGAGTAAGGCATGGTAATAATTTGACTTGGACAAACAGATAAACCTGGGTCCAACTCTGGATTACGTAGTGTAATACATGAGATTACATATAAGAAAGTTCTGTTACTTTTGCTACTTTACAGATAGAAAAATTATAGCTGATAGGTTCAAGAATTGAGATTTCATTCTAATGTAGTCTGTGTCCAAATTCTCCATGTATCTGCCTTTCACAGCACTGATCCAAAGGTGACCAACAGTAAAGAAACTCATCACCAAAAGGAGGTCTGTATGTGTAAGGAATACAACTATAGACACTCCTTGGCTATAAAGCAGATCCAGGAGCTTCTTGTGAGTCAAAAATTCAGCAAGTTGTTTCACCCCAAGAGTGAGGAAGCAGGGATGTGGTATATGACAACAGGGACAAGTGAGAAGAAAGTAAACAAAGAAGAAGTTAAAGATAGGTTTTCCTCTATATTTTCAATTTTTAAAATCTTGCACATTTTTTGTTTTACAATGCTGACAGAAAACAGAATAAAGTTTTTCAAAGCCTATTACAGAAATTAAAGAAAACAAATAGAGAAAATTCTCTTCACTCTTAATTTCAACATTGTAAATATTAACTCCAAAGTTAACCACAGTTAAAGATGGGTACATACACTTCAAGATATTTTTCTGTTTCCACTAACACACACACACACACACACACACACACACACACATATATACATATATAGACCTGTATGTAGAAAATATATTCTTTTGGTGTGTTTTGAAAATCCAAGTTTTGTGTAATTCTTCTTTCAGTACTGGAAACCCAAGGATGCTCTACCACTGAGCTACATACTTAGCCCTTTTTATTTATTTTTTAGCTGATACATAACAAATTATACATATTTTACCATACAATGTTTCAATACCTGTATGCATTGTATGATGTTAAAATTAGAGTAAACTTATATATTTCCTCAAATACTTATCAGTTCTTTATGGTGAAAACATTCAAAAATCCCCCTTCTAATTTTTTGAAATGTACAATGCATAATTGTTATCTATATTCACCCTACTGAGCACCAGAACTTCTTGCTTCTATCTAAGTATAACTTTGTACTAATTGATCAATCTTTCCCCATCCCTCCCTACTCCCTGTTCTATCCAGCTTCTTCTTACCATCATTCAATTCTCAACTACTGGGATTCCCTTTCTGAGATTTAAATGATGTAATGTTAATTTTTTGATGGTGATAATATTACTTTTTAAATAATTAAAATAATTAGTAGTAGTTCTGATTAGCTATTTTCATCAGCTTTACTGAGACATAATCCACATATATAATTTGCACATTTAAAGTAGCTTTCTGTCACTATGACAAAGTACCTGAGATAAATCAGTTTCAAGGAGGAAAGGTTTATTTTGGCTCATGATTACAGAAGTTTCTGTTTATGATCACTTGTCCCTATCACTTTGGACCTATAGCAGCCTAGTATATTATGGTGAAAGCATGTATTGGAGGAGGCTGCTCACATCACGGCAACCAAAAAGCAGAGAGAGAGAGACAGAATGAGAAGGTGCCAGGGTCCCAGTATCACAGTTAAGGGCACACCCCACAATGACCTCATTTTTTCCAAATAAACTCTACCTCCTAAAGGTTCCACCACCACCCAGTAGTTTCACAGACTGGTAACCAAGCCTTTACCATGTGAACTTTGAGGAACATTTGAGATCCAAATCATAGTTTGTACAATCCAAATATTTGAATTTTGACATTGTATCACACGGGCCTCTAAGTATCTTTTGTTTATAAACTCTGTTTTATTTATTTATTTATTCTGGTACTGGGGATTGAACCCAGGGGCACTTAACCATTGAACCACCTCCCCCACCCGTTTTATTTATTTTTTATTTTGAGCTAGTGACTTGCTAAGTTGCTTAGGGCCTCAATAAGTTTCTGAGGCTGGCCTTGAACTTGTGATCCTCCTGTCTCAGCCTTCCAAGTCATTGAAATTACAGGTGTGCACCACCACCCCAGGATCATCCTCTGTTCTATTCTTCAGACATAATAATTTGTATTGATGTATTTGTGAGTTCACTGTCTCTTTTCTCTGTCATCCTCATTCTACCATAAAGCCTTTCCAATGAATTTTAATTTTAATACAATTGAATCTGTTTTTCTGTTTCTATCTTTCTACTTATTTCAGGAGTATCCACTCTTGCCTTATATAACATGGATAAAAGAGCTGTTTTAAAGTTTTTGATAATTCTAATATCTGGATCCTCTCATGTTTAACATTTGCTTATTGTCTTTTAACGTAAACATTTTATTCTTGGTATTCTGAGCAATATCTTAATAATATGATTTTGTTTGTTTCAGAAACAGTCAATTCAATAAGATTCAGATTACAAATTGTTGACTTCTGTAAGCAGTGCTTCTAGTATCTGATCAACTTCAAACTCATTGCTGTACTCTTTGGGTCTACCCCATATACTTACTACTCGGGGCTTACTTTGGGTCTTGGACAGTAGTTTATATCATATTTCAGTTTTGAAAACAGTTTCTGTGGTCTTTTTTTTTGTCTGTTCCCTGTATGCACAGCTTGAGCATAATCCAGAACTTGTGTGAGTCTGTATTCGGAATAAAGAAACTCCTTTCTTTAGTTCTTTACTGTCTGGGACTTACCCTATACTGTGACTCCCACAAGCCTATTTTCTGTGTTCCTCTGGCTACAGCACAGATGGTTCGCTTGTAGTTTTAGAGTTGTGTGCTTTTGTGCAGTTATATGCATCTGAGACCAAACTCAGGGTAAAGTGAGAGAGAGACAAAGAAAAAAAATAGGGATTACTGACACATACTTTGGTCCACCAAGAACACTTTTCCTGGCTTCTTAATAAAGAAATAGGAGTGGTTGTTTTTAAACCTCAGGGCTTTAGGTGAGTGTCATATCCTTATAGGAGTGAAGCTTTTTTGTAATTAGTGACTATTTCAGACAAAGCCTGGAGGAAAAAAGAAAAGAAATGAGGATTTACTTCACATTCTACAGCCCCTTTCTCAGGCCTCTGCCTAGGAAGTGGGATTACTCAAGAATTTTTGCTGTCTGTACCCACTGCCCAGTTCTGGGACATTTGTCGTCATTGAGTCAAAGCCAAACAAAACAAAAACAATAAAACAGGAATTTCATCACCTTATTGGTCATTCTTTTTTGTCCTTCTCCATAATCTACCTACTATCATTTACGTTTCACAGTCTTTTGTTACTTTTTATAATTTATCTATAGGTTTTAGTTGTAATTATTGGAGGAGATAAACTGTATTGGGCTCACTCCATCCTGTTCAGCATCATAAGCCCCGAATAATCTCAACTGGTTGGCAAAAAGATAAATAAGTGGTATTTACACATAAGGGATGTACATGGCAAACATCTCATGTGTCTCCTTTGCAATGATATAAAGACAACAAATAAAAGAATAAGCAATCATGTAGATGAAAAATAAAACAATCAGATCAATCCATATTAACAGTAAATTAGAATTAAAGGAATTCAAAGAAAGGGCTAATTATTTGCAACTTAAAATAATTTGTTCTGATTAAAATGTAATATTTATGATGAAACTGCAAGAGTAATAAACAATTACCACATAACATAGTGCTCTTACTTCAGAATATCTCCTACAAATTCAACAAAACATGGAGAAAAACATCATAGTGAGGAACTGATGAATCATTTCACTCAATTTTTAGGACAGGAAGGAAGAAAAATACATACAAATAGAAAATTTGAAAATGTAATTGGTACATTTGATTTATTAGTATATGCCTAGTAATATACCCCCCCAAAGAACAATTATAATCTCCACCAGTGGATCAATGAGCATTTTCTCTAAAGGGTATGTATTATAGGCTCCATGGGTCTATAATAAGTACACAAGTCTGCCATTGCAGTATGAAAGCAACCATGAACAATGTATCAAACAATAAAACTCTGTAAAAACTGTTTACTCAAATCAGATTTCACCTTCAGGCAGTAGAGTATGAGAGAAGTTCATCAGAATTTGTTTTCAGCATCAAAGCTTATGTAGAGACTTGTAGAGGCCTAATTGTAAATAGTGATCTGTTTTTTGAGGAATAAATCCAATATGCATGTAAAAATTAGACACTGAGGGCTGGGACTGGGGTTCAGTGATAGAGCACCTGCTTCACACATGTGAGGCACTGGATTTGATCCTCAGCACCACATAAAAATAAATAAATAAAGATTATTGTGTTCATCTACAATTAAAAAACCTTTTAAAAATTAAACACTAAATAAGTTATCTTAAAAGAATAGGTCTAGATGGGCATGGTGGCACATGCTTATAATCCCAGAAGCTTGGGAGGCTGAGACAGGAGACTGTAAGTTCGAGCCCAGCCTGGGCAGTTTAGTGAGACTGTGTCTCCAAATAAAATGGGCTGGAGATGTAGCTTAGTATTAGAGCACTCCCTGTACAAAAAAAAGTGATGATAAGATATTACGTGTGCGTGTGTGTGTGCGCACGTGCCAATTAGAATAATCATTATACAAAATTGTTATCAGAACATTGGAAGTTGGGAAAGAATTTCAGTACAATTGTGAAAATAGAAGCCATATTTAAACCAGTACAAACAAGCAGTAAGGAATGAAAACAGCAAGTAGAGCCTACTCTTTTAAAAATACTAGCAGTAAAAGATGTGGGAGAGAAGCAAAATGGCAATTTTAGGAGATATCCAATTTCAAGGAACAGTGTAGAAGATTCTGCAGGAATCTTTGTGGGAATGGAAAAGAGACTGATATTTCAGGGGACAGAGGGAGGCTTACTGATACAGAAAGGAACTGCAGAGATATAGAAAGGCTGAAAACAGATGCACTTGCCTTGAAAATTATCTTTTCCAGCACAAAGACAGGATGTTAGATGACTCAATATTGATGGAAAGGAGGACTTGGCAATGAAAATCTACTTAGAGGGAAAAACAGGGAGGACCCATAGCTTCCAGGCACAGTGTGGCACATGCCTATAATCCCCATGGCTCTAGAGGCTGAGGCAGGAGTATTACAAGTTCAAAGCCAGCCTCAGCAATTTAGTGAGGCCATAAGCAACTTAGTGAGACCCTGTCTCAACTTGAAAATAAAAAAGGGCTAGGGATGCAGTTCAGTGTTAAGCATTCCTGAGTTCAATCCCTGGTACAAAAAAAAAAAAAACCATAGCTAATGGCCTCAGTCTTACAGAATGAATCAAGTAAACATACATACTACAAACTGTATAATGTTTAGGCATGAACCATAGAGAACTATCAAAAAAGGTCAAGAAGCAATGAAAGAACTAATAAGCAAAGCACAAAATTCAGCCAAAGTTCTGTAGTCTAAATTTATTATGAACTTGGTCATTGTGGTTTTTTGATTTTTCTCAGAAATGTTTCAAAGCCTAGGAGTAAAAGCAGAGGAACAGAATAATAGTTTTTTTTTTAACCTGGGTTAAAAATATTCTTTTACAGGCTTAAATGATCAAAGAAATAAGAGACTATTTGATTTAATGAGGAGATATCATCAGCCCCAGGATAGGTAGGCAAACAAATAGAAATAAAAGAAAATTTCATCAGGAGAGATGTAGACTGGAGGTTCATGGGGGGGGGGTGCAAAAGGAGACAACTCAGTAAGTGTAAAGGAGGATGAGGAAGGCAATACTGTAGTCACAGAGCAGTGGTTGCTGGTGCTTCAAAGTGACTTACTGAAGACACAGTTAAACAGTATGAATAAAGGACACGCTGGTGAGCCATCTGCTGGAAATGAAATTACCACAGACCCCTTGTAAAAGATAAACTACTGCAAGACACAGTGAAAGAAGAAATGTGATGATAAGCTCAAGATCTATTAAGATAGGTTTACCTTCCTGTGCAACACAGATTGTCTCCAGAAAGACTGAGGCTGTAGCACCAGTACCACCTCAAATCAGAGAGCAGACACAAACAGGTACCTGTTCTTTGAATGTGTACTGCTCCCCTTTATGATCCATTTATCAGTTTTAGTGCATGCTGCTGCCATGCTTACCCTTTCAATTGCCACCACAGTCATAAAACAGTTGCTGGATAATATATTTCAACCGTTTGTCACATTCCCCAGGTGTACACTTGCAACTTAAATAGAAAAGATTTAATTGTGTGAAACTCAGCTAGAGCAATACCCTTATTATAAACAACACCAGCATATTCTTGATGATGGTGGCAGAAACAAAAACATGGGGATGTGATAATAAAAAAAAACTCAGTTGCAAACTTAGGGTTACAGAAAGAGAGCTTGGAACCAAAGATAAAGAGTAAATCCAGTTAAATACATTTAGGAGTTATAGGTTCAATCCTGAACCACAGCAGGAGTGATAAAATTTGCTTAATACATTGAAAAGGATATGAACACATTGAATTACTCACAGTGGTTATCTCTGGAGAGTGAAAGGAAGAGGAGGAGGAAGAGGAGGAGGAAGAGATTTTCACTTGAATGCTTTATTCTTTGGCAATATTTTGGTTCATAATGCCAATTATGTATAACTTTTGAGAAAATTTTTCAAATTGAAAGAAGAGATAAGGAAGGAGACAGAAAAGAGGAAATTTACTTCCTGTGTAACCATAGGCAATATATCTAACTGATCTGAACATTCATTATCTCAATTATAAAATGAGAATATTAAAAACTACTCTGCATATTTGTTCAATCAGTTGACAATTACTGAGTTTAGTGTCTTAACTGTTGTGCACTGGCAACAATTAGCATTGCTGTGAGGAATCAAATGAAATGATTTGGCTAATGTGTCTGGCACAGAGAAAGAGCTCAACAGATGTCATTATTTTTCTTCCTCTTCTCTTGTATAAAAGCAGAATTAGTCTCAGAATTCAAGGCAAGGAAAAGCAGTGTCACTCATGGGGTTGGTGAATGCAGAGGCAGACTATCAGGCAGATTCTAACTGGATGAAATCTGTCTAATTTCATGTTGTCTGGGGGAGAGGATTCCTGTGAGGTCCGAGAAAGCCCCACAGCTCTTGCATCTGCCCTGAGCTCATTCTTGCATCAACAAAATTGGACTGCAAGTCTTAAGTCTCTTTTCATCCCTGAAAACTTGCCTTTTGGAGTAGATCAATCTTCAGTTTATTCCATAAAAAACTGCACCCTTGAGTTAAATTTATAGTTTCTAGAAGTAATTCACTTCCTGGTCAGATGAAGAATCTCCACATCTCGGCTGTACATGTCTGATTTTAAAGACTAAGTGACAGTAAAAGCTAGAATGTAATATTAAGGAATACAAATGTCACTAAAAATTGATGAAAAAACAAACACCAGGATTTTTCTTCAAGGGTGATCTCCTGTATAATGTCCCCAGGGAGGGAGTGGGTGGTACTGCTGAGGGAAGTCAACTCATGATCTATCAATCATCTCATGAAATAGGGTTGTTGTGAGGAATCAAATGAAATTATTTGGGTAATGTGTCTGGCACAGAGTAATTGTGTCTAGCACACTGATTATTGTTAAGCTGCCAGATTCAGTCAGCTAAATCTAGTCTCCTCCTCAGTTACCTTATGATTCTGTAATAAAAGACTATTAAAAATCATTTTTTTTTTGCAATCTGGTAGAAACATCTCGTGACCACTTCTGGAAAAAGATCAATTTATAACACATTACAATCTGATCGTGTTATTCTGTTTTTCAAGATATTGTGGGGGGACAAAACTCTGAGCTAGAAATCTTTGGGTATAGAAACAAAGCAATACGAAGATTAGATTTGAGCTATAGATAAATATGGTTGGGAGGAAAACTTAAATACAAAATGATTTAAGAGAACTATGTCTTAGAAATTAATTAAGTTTACTTATTTATAAAAGAGTGCACAGTTCACAAATTGTGCTCCAGTGGAATCAGAATACTAACTTTGATTACTGATTCATGAATTCTGGTTCTGCTATAGATCATATTAACCAATCATGCAGTCTCTAATAACTCAGAGACACACTAGTGAAATGAGGGTAGTACAAGATGACTTGCCTAATTTATGGGGATGTGATAAATTTTAAGTGAGATGATATATGGGAGTGCATTTAGAAGAGTATAAAATACCATGTGAATGCAAAGGAGTATTGTCAGGTTTAGGATATATTTTGAAGTTAGTTTCAAATGAATTTGCTGATGAATTTGATGTGGATTATGGAAAATGAGAAGAATCAAAGATAGTTCTGTTTTTGACTTTATCCACTGAGGGGCAAATAAGGGAAGAGCAGACTGAGGAGTGGAGTAGAAAAAATAGATTGATTTTGACAGATTGAGATTAAATATATTTTCAAGCCAGGAGTGGTGGCACATGCCTGTAATCCCAATGACTTTGGAGGCTGAGCCAGGAGGATCTCAAGTTCAAGGCCAGCCCCAGCAACTTAGTGAAGATTAGATTTGAGCTGTAGATAAATATGGTTGGGAGGAAAACTTAAATACAAAAAGATTTAAGAGAACTATGTCTTAGAAATTAATTAAGTTTTCTTATTTATAAAAGAGTGACTTAGAGTCACTCTCAGAGACTTAGAGAGACCTTGATTTAAAACAAAAAATAAAAATAGCTGGGGATGTGGCTCTGTGGTAACATGTCCCTGTATTCAATCATCAGTACCAAAAAAAAAAAAATAGAAATAAAAAACAAATTAATGGCTATTCAAAATCCAAGTGGAAATGGAAATTCAGGGAAAGGTGAATTGCAGGGAAAGGAATACAAAGAAAGATCTAGGCTTGAGACACAAATTTGGAAGTCATGAGATATGCTGAAATTGTATAGAAAGATAAAGGCCCACGGACTGAGCTTTGGGATATTTTCTAGCACTTGGAGATTGGGAAGAGGAAGAGGATCTAGCAAAGGAGATAGGAATACTAAATGAGGTAAATGGATAATAATAATGATAATAATAATAATAATAGCAAAGGAAAAAAAGTTTGCAAGAAGGATTTTCCAAATTGCCAATTTTATATTGAAAACTCCCAAATTAACTCTCCTCTAGCAATTTATGCTGCAGAAATATTCACATGTGGGTACAAAGATATAGCTACAGGAACAGTCATTATACTAATATTTATAGTAGTGCAAATGTGAACTACCAAAATGTCAACAGCACAGGTCTTTGTTGTTGTTGCTATTTTGTTGTACCAGGGCTCCAACCCATGACTTCATATGTGGTAGGCAAGTAGTTGACCATTACACTACATCCCCAACTCCATCACAGAAATTTTTTTAACAAAATAAATTCAAGCTAGGCACAGTGACACATACCTGTTACCACAGCTATTCGGGAGGCTGAGGCAGGAGGAACAGAAGTTCTAGGTCAGCCTGGGGAATGTAGCAAGACCATATCCAAATAAAATTTTTAAACTGAACCGAGGACGTAGCCCAGTAGTAGAGCACTTGCCTAGCATGTGTTTGCTGGGTTCAATCCTCAGCACCACACACACACGCACACACACACACACACACACACACAAATGCCCAAGGAGCTCATTCATCCCTTCCACCATATAAAGATGCAGTGAGAAAGTGCTATCTATGGGGAATGTCCTCTCACCAGACACCAAGTCTACTGATGCTTTTACCTTGGGCTTCTAGTCTCCAGAACTGTGAGAAATACAATTCTTTTGTTTATAAAATACCCAGTTTGTGGTATTTTATTGTAGCAGCCCAAATAGACAAAGACTCCAAGTATTTATCTAGGTATTTTCAGGTAGAGCATTTCCTGTGGTCCTTTGTTTAATCCCCAGTAGCACACACAATAAATAAATAAATAAATAAATAAATAAATAAATAAATAAATAAATACAATAGCAAAAAGTGTGAAACACAAAGAATAATTGGATAAGGACTTGAATATCCATTTCTACAAAAAAGATACACAAGTTGCCAACATTCATTTGAAAAGATGTTTAACATCATTACTCATTTGTAAATGCAAATTAAAATGACAATAAATATCTCCAATTATTAGAATGGCTATTATAAAAACAAACAACAAGTATTATAGAGAAATTGGAACTCCTGCACTATATCTGTGGGCATGTAAAATGGTATAGCTGCTAAGGAAAACAATATGGAGGTTCCTAAAAAAATAAATTTATTGAGCTATCAATCCAGCAACCTCACTTTTAGGCATTTATCCCAAATAATTGAAATCAGGTTCTTGAAGAAATACTAGCAATCAAATATTAATAGCAGCACTATTTACAATAGCTAAGATGTAGAAACAACCTAAATGTCCATTTACATATAAATGGGGTAACAGTGTGTGTTTTAGTTAGCTTTTTCATCACTGTGACCAAAATACTAGACAAGAACAAATTTAAAAAGGAAAAGTTTATTTGGGGCTTATGGTTTCAGAGGTTTCAGTCCACAGATTGTGAAATCCATTGCTTTGGGCCCAAGATGAAACAGAACATCATGGCAGAAGGGTCCAGTAGAGGAAAAATGCTCAGCTCATGGCTCAGTCATGAAGCAGAGAGAAAGAGAGAGAGCTGGGGGGAAAGGATAGAAAGAACAACCCCACTCCTTCTAGGGCACATCCCTAGTAACCCATCTTCCTCAACCACAGTCCCACCTCGACTACGATTACCACACATTCAAATTAGATGGACAGATTAGGTTATATCTCTCACAATGTAATCATTTTACCTCTGAATAATCTTGTATTAACAGGAGCTTTGGGGGACACCTCATGACCAAACCATAACAACACAGAATATTATTTGGTCTTTTAAAAGGAAGAAAATACTGCAATATACAAAAATATGGATGAACCTTGAAAGCAATATGCTAAGTGAAATAAGCCAGTCACGGGGCTGGTGTTGTGGCTCAGCAGTGGAGCACTTGTCTAGCACGTGAAAGGCCCTGGGTTCGATCCTCAGCACCACATAAAAAATAAATAGATAAATAAAATAAAGGTATTGTGTCCAATTACAAATAAAAAATTTAAAATATTTTTAAAAAAGAAATAAGCCAGTCACAAGAAGACAAATACTGCATGATTCCACTTATATGAGTTATCTAAAATAGCTAAACTCATAGAAGCAAAAATAAAGAGATGGTTGTTAGGGTCTGTGCAGTAAGAAGATAGAGTTGATAATCAATGGGTATAAAATTTCAAGGTGAGTAAGTTCTAGAAATTTGCTGTGCAACAGTGCTTCTTAGATATCAATAATGTATATACATTTAAAAACATGCTAAGAGTGTAGAACTCATTTCAAGTGTTCTTACTACAATAAAATAAAATTCAATAATATTTAGGATCCTTTCATACTATGCATGACAAAACAGTGTAAAATCTAAAAATAGAAAGAATGATTTTTTTTTTATAGAGCTGGGCACAATGGTGCATTCCTGTGATCCCAGCCACTTGGGAAGCTGAGGCAGGAGGATCATGAGTTTAAACCCAGTTTCAGCAACTTAGTGAGGCCCTAAGCAACTTAGCAAGACCTTAACTCAAAAAATAAAAAAAAAATTGACTTGGGATGTGGCTCAGTGGTTAAGCACCTCTGAGTTCAATCCCTGGTACCCTACCCCAAAAAAGAATGATCTATGATTTTTTATGTCTTGCATTGAAATGATGCCCACAGTAGAAATGACATAAAAATATAAGTGTGTGCATTTTGAATCAATATCTATACTGCAATCCTACCTTTTTTTTTAGTGAAAAGCTATGCTTTTTGTGGAGTTACACTTATGTAGAAAAAAAAACTCGTAAAGAATTTGCACCAAATTAATGGTGTTTTTCCTCGGGTGACTTTTACTTCTTTAAATTTTCTACAGTGTGAAGTTATTTCCATTTTAAGAAAAAAAATTCACATGCTCTCTTGAGCCTTCATGAATTGCACTAGACATGAGAAGCCAGCATCCTTCTTCCATCAGAACACAGATGTCATATTTCACCACTCTGAGGATTTGTATCTAAGTCTAAATGCAATACATATATTACATACTCCTTCTCTGGTTATACCCTTAAGTGGAAAAATTCAAATTACTACAGATTGAAATATATAAATTTCTAATATTTAACCAGTTAGGTCCTACCAAAAGGGAAATTTTATGTTTCAGCTCATTTTTGAGGTCTGATTTAATACTATTATTCAAGATCTGGAAGACCCTAATTCCAATTGGTCACTTCATAAATTCAGTTTCTCTGTGCTCACTGTTTTTAGAGGTTCCATCTCTATGTCAGAGAGGCAGTTGTGATATAATGAAAAGAACTCCAGACAGTCAGGCAGATTGTTTCTTGAAACTTTATTGAGTTCTATTTGAATTAAAACAAACTGCACATATTTAAAGTGTAAAACTTTATTGGTTTTGACATATGTATATAACCATGAAAACACACCACAATTAAGATAGCAAACATTTCAATCATTCCAAAGAGATTCCTCATGTACCTTTATAATCCATCCTTCCTTCAACCTCCATTCCTAGACAACTTCTGTCACTACAGATTGGGTTGCATTTTTCATAATTTTATATAAATGGAATCATATAATATGTATTCTTTTATGTATGGCTTCTTTCACTTGACACACTTGTTTTCAATCCATCTGTGTTGTTTTCAGTATCATTAGTTCATTCAGTTTTTGATTATTTACATCAGTATGAACTCATGGATACTTATTCTATATTTTAGATTATAATCTGACATTATTTTATTTATTTTGTTTCTTAAATAGTTCCAACTTGAGCAACTGAGACCTCTCTTGTTTGCTTGCTTGTATGTGGAGGGGATGGAATGAATGTATTTTGTATGTGAGAAGGACACGAATTTGGAATAGAGCAGGGTAGAATGCTATGGTTTAGGTGCATGTTCCCTTGAAAAGTTCTGTAACCCAACAATATTAAGAAGGGGGGCCTTTAAAAGGTGATTAGGTCATAAGGGATTTGTCCTTGTGAATGGGATTAATTACTTATAAAAGGACTGTAATATTTAAGATGTTTTGTTATATTATCGGAAATGGTCTAAAAAATATGGGTATACTTTTTTGTTGTTGTTTCAAGGACTGAACCCACAGGCACTTAACCACTAAGCCACATCTCTAGTCCTTTTTATTTTGAGACAAGATCTTGCTAAGGGGCTTAGGGCCTCGATAATTTGCTGAGGCTTGTTTTGAATTTGTGATCCATGATCCTCCTGCCTCAGCCTCCCAAGCCTCTGAGATTACATGTGTGCACCACCACGCCCAGCTAGAGTTTATCTTATAAGATGAAAAGTTCCAGATGAGCCTGTTGGCACACCCCAGCAACTCTAGAGGCTGAGAAAGGAAGATCACAATTTGAAGACCACCTTAACAACTTAGTGAGACCCTGTCTCCAAAAACAAAACAAAACACAAAGTCTGGAGATGTAGCTCAGTGGTAGGCACTCCTGGATTTAACCCAAGTATAAAAAGGAAGAAAGAAAGAAACAAGAAAAAGAAAGGTGTTCAAGATATTAATTGCACAATTACATGAATATAGGTGACACTATTTAGCTATGTAAATGGTTATATATTTTACCCTAATAACAACCATTTTTTAAACTGAATGAAATGACAAAGAAATAAAGTGTAAATAACTATTTAAAAACTTTATTTTTGTGGGTGTATTTTAATACTGTAGATTATGTGTCAATGATCTTTGTGTTTATCCTTTCATTAATACTATGAGATCTTCATAAATGTAGCTTTATAGTAAACCTTGAAATCAACTTGTGTAATTCTAACTTTTTCTCCTTTTTCAAAATTGCTTTGGCTATTCTAGTTCCTTTTCATTTCTACAGATCTCTTTGAATGGCTTTTCTATATTGATCTTGCGATTTCGAGTGTGGTTTACTTGAATCTTGAGATCAATTTGGACAAAACTGACATTGAACAATATTGAGTCTTCTGATCCATGAACACAGTTTAACTCTTGGTTTAAGTATTCCTTGGTTTTTGTTCATCAGCATTTAGTAATTTTTAGTATGTATATTTTGTTAAATTTATACCTAAGAAGTTTGTATTGTTCATATTGTGTATACCACTTCAAATGGCATTGCTTTTTTGAACTTTGATTTCTAACTGTTCATTGTCATGAGTTATGATGAGAAATTCACTTGCTCAGATCATTATTTCATATATATCACATAGTTTTTTTCTTGACTGTGTTCAAGGCTTTTAAATTTATCTGTGGTTTTCCATAGTTTGATTATTATGTATCTGGGCGTCATTTTCTCTGAGTTATTCTTTTAGGTTCATTGAGCTTCTTGAATCTGTTCATTTATATTTTACTAAATGTGGAAAGTTTTCAGCTATCATTCCTTAAAATATTTTTACTGAACTAATCTTATTTCCTTTTGCAACTCTAATGACATAAATGTTATACTTTTTGATATTGTCTCACAGGTTCCTGAAGCTCTAGTCATTTAGTTCAATGTCCTAACCTTTGTGTTTTAGTGTTCCTCAGACTAGATAATACTTATTGACCTATGTTCTAGTTCACTGGCTCTTTCCTCTATCATCTCCAGTGTACTATTGACTCCATCTGGTAAATTTCTTATTTCAAGTGTGTTTTTCAGCTCAAAAGTTACCATTTGGTTCTCTTTTATACTTTCTATTTCTCTGCTGAGAACATCTATCTATCCATTCACTTAAATGTGCTTCCCTTTAGTCTTTGTCTGCTCATTCTAACATCTGGATTTTCTCAATATTCACATCTGCTGATTATTTTCTCCCTCGAGAACTGGTCACATTTTCCTGGTGTTTAGTATATATAGTTTAGACCATCTCCCAGACACTTTTGCTATTATATTGCTTCAGACTCCAGATCCTGTTATACTCCTCTGGAGAATGCTGATGTTTTTGTCATATCCGGTAATCATCCTTTTAGTTTCAGATTGTAAATTCTACCTTACATTCTGTACCTGGCAGTTTGAACCTTCAATGGGTGGAGTAGTCATACAGTAGAATACCTTTCAGCCATAAAAAGAACAAAATATTCAGATGTACTACAATACAACTGGATTCAAAAACCATTATACTAAATGAAAAAAGTTAGATGAGTCCATTTATATGAAATATCCAGAAAAGACAAAACTATATAAACAAAAAGTAGAGTACTGTATTTTTAGTGACAGGGGCAAGAATAGAAACCAACTATAAATAGAAAAAGAGATCTTATTGGGGTAATGGAAATGTTCAAAACTAAACTGTAATGGTGCTTGCACAACTCAATAAATTTCCTAAAAATCATGTAATTATACATTTAAAACAAATGAATTTTATAACATATAAATTATACCTCATAAATTTGCTAAAATACTAACTCTTATTTTATTTCTCTAAGAATTTGCTCTGCTTATTTGCATCTGCCCCATGTTGGCTTTATTCAAGATTAATATGAGACTTATATGGGTAGCTGTGATCTCACTTTAATTCACTAAGAATTTACTCTGCTTATTAGGGTCTATCATATGCATGCATAGCTCAGGGGCTCAATCACGGCTTATCCAGAATTAAGGGACTTCTTATCTTTCTCCCCTCTGTTATTCCTCCCACACTTTTTGGTCTTGTGGGTGTTTTTATTCCTTTGGCCAGAAAGTTGATGAAATTTCTATTAAGACTTTTAACTTCCACCACCTTAATACTCATGTGACTAGAATCCAACCTTGGCACAAAGAAGTACTAAAAAAAGTGGGGGAGGGGGGCATTTACCACCCTGATGCAGTTTATCTCACAACACTATTCTCCTTCATAACTGTCTACTCTAATAGATTGGAAGTTTTATTACGTCTGCAACAGTTTTGTCATCCCCTAAACTGCTCTGCAACAGAAAGCCTTAATTCCAGTATCCTACTTTCTAACCTCAATTCCTTTTCCTTCCATCTTCACTCTTATTTAGCATCCCAAAACAACCCTCACCTATTAACTCATAGTTCTAGAGGTCAGCAATCCAAGTGGGCTCAACTGGGCTCTCTGCCCAGGGTCTTGCAGAGTCAAATTTGAGGCATTGACCTGGCTGCACTCTTATCTAAAGGCTCTGGAGAAAAATCAGCTTCCAAGTTCATCCATTTCTTGGCAGCATTCCGTTATGTGTGGTTATAGAACTGGATTCCCATTTTCCTCCTGGCTATAGGTTTGATCTCAGCTGCTACAGGCAGCTCACAGGTCCTTGCACATGATCCACTCCATCTTCAAAGTCAGCAAAGGGCTGGGCACAATGGCACACACCTGTAATCCCAGTGATTCAGGAGGCTGAAGCAGGAGAATTCCAAGTTCAAGGCCAGCTGTGGTAACTTAGCAATACCCTGTCTCAGAATAAAAAGGGATGGGGATGTAGCTCAGTAGTTTAGCACTCCTGGATTCAATGCCCAGTACCAGGAATGGTAGGCAGTTGCAGGGGAGGTACATCAAATCTTTCTTGTGTTTTGAATGTCTTTGATTTCCCTTCTCATCTTTACTCATACTATATGTGATGGTTTGAATCTTAAATATCCCTCAAAAGCTCATGTGTTAAAGGCTTGGTCACAGCTAATGGCACTACTAGAAGGTAGTGGAAACTTTAAGAGGTGGGGCCTAGTTGCAAGAGATAACTCATTGGGGATGTACCCTTGAATGGGATATTGGGATCCCAGTCACTTCCTCTCTCTCTCTGTACTTCCCAGCTACCACAGTAACACAAAGCTAATACACTATACATACGTTTTTGGGGGGAAGAAGGAGGCATTGGGGATTGAATCCAAAGGTGCTTTACCACTGAGTTCCATCCCCAGACCTTTTTATTTTGAGATGGGGTCTGTCTAACTTGGTGAGTGTATCACTAAATTGATGACGCTGGCCTTGAACTTGGAATCCTTCTGCCTTATCCTCCCAAATTACTGGGATTACAGGCAAGCTCCACCATGCCCTACATCTCCCAGCTTTTTAGTAGAAGTTTTGTAGCTCCTTTGAAGCTGTAAAACATCCTAGAGAAATTTCTCAGGTTGCTTCTGTCTTTTGCCTTTGGGGTCTATTCATTGATCTACATGGGTACAATAACATGCCTCAAGTTATTTTATGTGTTAGAAATATATAAATGTCATCCATTTTAGATAATTTCTTAGGTTGGGAATTTATATACTTAGTCTGCTACATAATATGCCAAATTCTGAAAAAAAAACATTTTAGGTTATTGTTACATGATCAAACTACATTTCTTTAAAAACTATTTCTCATTTTGGAAGATCTACTTTTACCCTTATTACCCATTTAGACATTTAAATGTTTTCTATTTTCATGAAAAACATACTCTAGTAACAATGTAGACTTTTTGCTTTCTTAAAAAGGTACGGCAGGGAGACATTTTTTAATAAGTAATTTGCACTCAGTCATTAGGAACAAATGTTTTCATGAAACTGATCAATCAATATAATCTGTCTTTTTATTCTGAGCCAGTGTTTGGGAAATAACTCTTCATCAGTCTCTTATGGTTAGTCTCATTAACCTAGGGCACTGGCAGATTTGCAAGTGATTGGTACAAAATTTACATGTCTTTTTACTTTCATGTGTTAAGTACATAGATTTGATGTGAAAAAAAGTTATTAAGAGTAGCAATTTTCTCCATGAGTTTGAATCATGAATTGTAGTTAATGATAAATTCCTTTTTTTGTGGGGAGAGGTCTTTGGGGGCAGGGAGATAAGTGACAGGGAGAGAGAGAGTGAGAAAGATGCCTCCTTTTGCTTCTTGATAAAGCAAACACTGACTTTGTTCTACCTAAGTTTCATTCTATTCATGAACTAAAAGCTTTGTCTTCAGTTACTCTTTCTCCTGTCATCTTCAGCCTTCTAGAAAATGCTAAATCTTGTTTATCCTCAGCTCTGGAACCATTTGGTTTCTCTGGAAATAGATCATCAACATCATCCACCTAAAACAGAAGCCACATATATTTAATACAGACTTAGTAACTTAAGCACTCCAAAAGGCATTAGTTGGTGACTACACATCCTCACAATTCACATCATACAAACTCTGCCACACTGCCAACTTAGGCTGAAGTGACTGTTAAAACGCACACGCACGCACGCACAAAATGACAGAATTCAGAGAAGACAAAGAGATAATGTAATCCAATCCTTCATTTATTTTACAGACGGGGAAACCGAACACTTGAGAGGTTAATTGACATGCATAAGGTCACACAGCTACATTATTGTTTTAAATTGAACATTCATTCTGTGACAGTAGGACATTTTTATGTAATGTATGTTATGCTAACCATAGACATTGCAGTCACACAATGATGCAT
This sequence comes from Marmota monax, assembly GCF_021218885.2. Taxonomy (NCBI): domain Eukaryota; kingdom Metazoa; phylum Chordata; class Mammalia; order Rodentia; family Sciuridae; genus Marmota; species Marmota monax. The sequence goes on along the minus strand of NW_026694552.1, from coordinate 11,137,860 downwards.
TTTTCTCTTCATTTCATAAAATATAAAAATAATCACAACTATCTGTTCATTGTGAGAACACCCGGTCTGATGCTTTAGACCATAAGCATGAAATTGCATCCATTTGATGTTTTGCTTTTTATAGCTGCAAAATGCAGTTTCATTAAATATCATTGATTAATTTATTCAGCAAGCATTTGAAAGGATGTTCTTGAGACTGGAGGCCAAGGATGATATGGGAAGGATGTTACAAACATAGTAGGAGATGTGTTCTCACTGCCATCAAAAAGCTTTGAAAATATTTGTGGGGAGAGAACAAAATATGCAGAAACTGACATACGAACAAAACAAAGCTGTGTATCTGCAGATCCCAAGGATTATGCAAATTAGTTTTGTGAGTTCTGAGAAGACCCACCAGAATAATGGTGGGGCCTTAGTCAGATGGAGGTTAATTAGGCAATTCCCTGGAAAAGGTAAGCTGTGAGCAATCATGAAGGTGATTGAAAGGCATTAAAGTGTAAAAGTCCTCTCTGTGAGGGAATAAAGTTGGGTGGTGTATAGGGATACAAGAAAAATTTACCTAAAAGAGCGGGCCCATCATGATCAGGCCATAACAAACTAAGAGTGTTGGGTTTGGGGATGAACATGGAATCCACTGCTATGAGTTAATGAATGGTAGGCTGAAGTACTTCCATTTTCCCTTCCAAGTACTAGGTAGATCCAAGTACTAGGTTCTGATGTGAAAAGGGAGAGATATCTAGTCATAATTCAATATTCTTTGAATACCTAGTATGTATCAGGGCTTACCTCATGCAGGGCACTATGCTAAATATTCTCATTTATTTTTTTTTTTTTTGTAGTTCTAGGTATTGAACCCAGGGCTTGGCCCATGCTAGGCAAGCAATTTATCACTGAGCCAAATCCCCAGCCCTCATTTCTTCTTTACAACAATACTAAAAGTGAAGTTTTAATGTAAGGAAACTGAGTCTCAGAGGAAATAAATAGTATTCACAAAGTCTCACAGCTAGACAAAGGTGGACACTCAGAACCAGACCCTTTGTCTCTAGAACTACCACTTACAACCACCAAAGTTATAGGCATAGTCTATAGTGTTTTGTGCAAGAGAAAAATATAATGAAAAAATACTGTTGGTAGGAGATTAAACCAACAGACACATGAAGAAAGAACATAAAAGCAAAGTTCATAATTTTTAATGGCAAATGTGAAATAGTAACCATTAATTCAGTCACAATTTATATTAAAGTGCATTCCTTTTCCCCTGCTGAATTAAAAAAAAAATCATATATATGAATGTTCTGATGTGAAAGGGGAGAGATTAAATTTAATACCACCTGTTTCCTATTCCCAGCTGTGCTGAACAATGAGAACAATACACTCAAATTTTATTCGTTTTGCTGACAGCCATTATTATCCTTTAAAATGATGAAGGAAGTCTAGAATTTGATGAAGTTTTATGTATATATGTGTTTTATGTATTTATTTAATTTTGTTAGAACATGAAATCCTAGCCAAAGAATCATTTTTTTCTTTTTATATACCTAGGAAGAAACATGTCAAAGTCAAATATTACATTTGCAGAAGTTTCACAATAAAGTAACAATCAAATTGAATTATTCAACTAGTTTCTGCCTCAAAAATCATAATAGACATGGATCAAAAAAGCACTTCCTGCCACGCATGGTGGTGCATGACTGTAATCCCAGTGGTTTGGGAGGCTGAGACAGGAGAATCTTGAATTCAAAGCCAGCCTCAGCAATTTAGCAAGGCCCTAAGTAGCTCAGTGAGACCCTGTCTCTAAATAAAATATTTTTTAAAGGGCTGGGAATGTGGTTCATTGGTAAAGCACCCTTGGGTTCAATCTCCAGTACCAAAACAATTTTTTTTACAGTTAATATCACAAAGTTGCTTCCACTAGTAAAATCTTTAGACTGGAAACATGAAGGAAAAATCCTACAATGACAATGGACCTGAACATAATATTTTGAATACCTGCAATGAGCCAGGTGGGGAGCAAGGGGTTCTTGGTTTAATTGGTCTGTTTCTTCCCACATCAATGCCCAAAATATGGTTAGAATTTGTTTAAAAATAAAAGATGCTAGAAAATTTCATCTCTAGAATCTTAAATCCTAGACTGATTCTGCTCATTTATTGGAAATGCAATGTAAATTCTCATCAATTTTTTGTTATCCAAATTCCTTTTGTTAATAACCCTTTCCCCATGAGAGATTGATGCACAGTAAATGTAAACTTTGACTCTGGGTCTAGGCTGCTCCATTTCTCAAATAAGCTATGAAGGATCTTCAAGATAAGTAATCAACTCCTTAAGAGGGTTAGGACAACTGTTAAGGAACTGCTAAAGTCCCTTCCAGCTCCAACATTTTCTAATCTGTGGAATGTCAATGAGATTGTATTACATTCTCTATTTGTGGTCATTCTTCTGGCTAATATATAACCATCTCTGTATACATTTTGCTAAAAATGCAACCTAGAAGAAACCCCCAAACAAGGAACTTTGAAGTTATTTTCTTTGAAGACATTACTCTGTTGAAGAAGTTCTAACACAGAGCACTGACAGACTAAGAGGAAAAATGAGCATGTCTTAGATTAATGTCTAGCCTATTCTTAAAGTCAATCCAGGAAGGAAATTCCTATATTCTCTTGGGTAATCTTGAGAAGCTGATGAAATGTTGCCAGGTATTTTCATTCTTATTCAAGAATGACTAAACTTTGGCTGCCTGAAAGTGTTACCTGTTTTTAATATCCTTACAGTAATTTATGCTGTGCCATGTCCATAGTGAGCTCTTTACACCTATGTTTAGATGTTAATCAAGACTGCTACTCAGTTTAAGGCATTGGTGACCTGGGAAAATCAGAGCTCATAGGATGGAGTTTAGAAAAGAGTTTTAAACTGTTTGCATGCACTGTAAAAGTTAATTTACATTTTTGTCAACATGTAGCTTCTCAAAAATATTCTTAGCATACAAGATATGACCAAAACAGACTAAGCCATCATTGAAAATTCTAGCAGAGGCAGAAAACAATTTTAAGCCATTAATTCTCCAAAGTCTGATTCATTTAGGGCATTGGATTATCAAACCAATGAAATCACTGTCCAGTTTTGCACCTTTTACAGTCAAAATTGAATCTGAGCCTTTTTAAATTTTTCCAAAATTTCTGACATGAATTTACATATTCTTGAAATTCAAAAGTAGATTTGCATATATTTAAAATATAATGTGAATCTGTAAATACTGTATATAAGATAAATATAACAATATTCATTGGTACATAAAATTACATATGTTATTTTATTTATAAACACTGCACACAGATAATTATAGAAAAAAAAAATCTCAAGCATAAATATTTGTTTTTTTAAAAAATATGAGCAAACTGTTTGTGGTATGATATTTCCTCCCTCATTCTTTTCACCTTTATACACTATGGGAAGTAGTACTCATAATAGCATTGATTTCTAGAAAGAAAGTGGATAGATATTAAAATAATCCATGTATGTAGAATTATTATTCTACATGACAAAGGAAGCACAGAAGAACATCTACTAATCATTGACCCAGATTTAGTTCACAAAGTTCTGGTCTATGTTTTAATTGATCTAACATTTACAAATCAAGAGATAACATCTTTTGAAAAATCCAGGTTTGTGATTTCTCCTGAAAAAATCAAAAATTCTTGCAAGACTGGGCCTACATTCCAGTGTGACCACAAACAAGAGGGCTGTGTTCTTCAGTACATCACTGTCCAACATGCCATCCCAATTATCTGCTGCATGCTTGGTCTCTATGCTTATTTGAGTTTGCAACCACTGATTAGTCTTGCAGAAGTGGACTAATTCAGAAGTTAAGTGACTTTACTGAAGTCATTTTAGAGAAGAACAGGATGAGTAAGTAGATCTGGTCTTCGTCCTCAGTTTATATTCTGCTTTAGAGAAAAACACATATTCACAATATCATATTTGCCATAATGGAATACAAAAGAAGGTGAAAGAAGAAGTGATAACATCTAGTTAGGTACAATAAGAAAGATTTCGTGAAGGAAATATACTTTCACAAAGTAGAACACCATAAAAAATAGTTTGTTGCTTTTCTCGGCGTTAATTCTAGCTCTGGCATTAACCAGCTTTCTGGTTGATACTGATTTAACCTCTCAGACTGTTTTCTCATTTGCAAAATATAATAATAGAATTACTAAATAAGATTGTCATGAGGCTTAAATAGGAAGATAGAGGTAATAGACTTTACACATAGTTAAGCAGTTTGTAATATATTCTGATTTTTATGAAAATTATTAGTATTTACTGATAAAAAAGGAAGAGGTGTTTCTATGCTGAAGAATGAACACCTAGTTCAGAAAGTATAAGGTAGGGACAGCAAAAAGCATAACAGGGTCAAATTATAAATAAAAGTGGCAACCACATGAGAGACACACTCTTGGGTCCTTCCACCCCACAGCAGCTGGAATCGCTCCCTGCTGACACATTAACCAGGAACAACAAGCCACCCAGCAGACAATAGAATCACATGACCCCGTGGAAGACCTGGCCTGCCTCCCTGCCACTTCCCTCCTCCTTCATCCTGCTCCTTCCTAAAACTAGCTGAGCCTCTGGTGCTCTACGGAAAACGGGACAAAGCCATTCATGCAGGACACAGGCCACCAACTAAAATTAGAGTCCTCCCCAAAGCCAGGGGCAGGGAGTGGTTCACCCTGTCCCAGAAATAGCCTATGAGGACACAAAGGAAAAATAAAAGCCACTCCACCCAGCTAACAGCACCTTCCACATCCACGACACTATAAACTTATCTTCACCATAGAAATGGTGCCTTTATCAGGCTGCAATGGTGAATCTGTGATTTCTGGAGTGGGCAATGAGTTCTGGATGTTTCTTCTTGCACCAACTAGCTGTGCTCTAAACTACAGAGTTCAGCCACCCTGAGATTCTACTCAACAGAGGTTGCAAAAACACACACAAACACAGACACACACACATTCACCTCTCACAAGAATACAGATAGACCAAACAGACACAAATGGGCTCAAACATGGCACCTCACCTGACATGGATAAAGTCAATTAACTGGGAATTTAAAGGTAATCTCACCATAAGAAATAGTTACTTTTTTCTCATGTTTTATAACAGTGAATTCTATTAAAGACTGCATTATGATTCTACATCTTGTAAAACAAGTTTTATTTTGAATAAGACACAACTAGTGTAGCATTCTGAGATTTCATGGTATTTGCTTGATGACTGCACAGTCTTTTACCTTCATTGATTCACATTTTGATACATGTGTTTTGTCATCCATTTTGTTTAACTATCATTATTAAGCAGATAATACTACAAAATTGTCAAATTGGTTGTTCATTTTCATTTAAACTCCAAGATCTGTGTATTTATTTATTTATTTTTGTGCCAGGGATTGCACTCAGGATTGAACTGAGCCACATCCCCAGCCCTTTTTATTTTTTATTTTGAGACAGGGTTTCACTAAGAGGTTTAAGGCTTCAATAAGTTCCTGAGGCTGGCCTTGAACTTTCAATCCTCCTGCTTCAACCTCACAAGCTCTAGGATAATAGGTGTGCACCACCATGCCCAGCAAAACTCCAATATTTCTGTCAATTCAACTCTCCTGTCAATTATATGGTACTTTCTATGTGCACTTATAAAAATAATATTCAGTTATTCAATAAAATAATAATTATTGAGGATCTACTTTATAGTTCATGAGTATCTACTATTAAATAAAAATCACAGGAGGCCAACCTCACACCAACACTTTGTTGTCTCTCCCTGTTGGGATAGCTTTCATTCACCCTGAATGCATATTTCTCATTTTAGCCTAAATGTGTCTTTTGAGATTGCCTGCCTTCTCCCTTGAGTATATATCTATTTCCTAAATAAACTTCTGTCCCTGTCTTTGAAAAAAAATCACAGGAAGCTATTGATTTGGAGCAGTCTTCTGCACTGGGCCCAACAGACCAGACTAAATATCAAAACGGAGTCACCCGTGTTAGACTTCCATATCACTAAACTGAAATTAGGTTGTTTTCTAACCTTCTAAGAAATCAGGAAAATGAGAGATAGCCAAATTTCCCAAACACATACCATTGGCATGATAACTAAGGTTTTTCTGCTTTAATCTTTATACCCTTTAATCCTTTAATTCTTACAAAAAGTAACTAGAAATAATCTGATGCTAACCTATCAGTTATTTTTCTATTTCACTATCTCCCTGTCTCTGCCTTACAAAGAAAGTCACTTTGAAATGATCAATCTATCTTTTGTTCTTTGTTTGTGCTATTTTTCAGTCCTTCTCTGTCTAAAAAACCAACCTCTTCTGCTTAACGTATTGGAACACTTATTCAATTTTATGTAATGAAGTGTTGCCCAATTCTCAAATTGAAAATAAAGCAAATTAAGCTTTTTAAACTAAATTGTTGTAATTTTGTCCTTTGACCCTACCATGTGCAAGGGACTCTGGTAACCCTAGGGATCCAGTGCTGAACAAGGCAGACATTGTCCTAGAAATAGTTGGAGTAGGGAAACTGCCATAGGAAATGAATGGGAGTTGTAGATTTCTTTCTTATATAGCAGTACCAGTGGGTCAACAGATTAGGATGGCAGTGCTATTCCATATAGTCAGTAACAGTCATGAAACGATAGAGGATAGCCCTTTTTAAACTTATGATTTCCAAGGGGGCACTCTCTGGGTCATCTGTATTCCAGACACTAGGAAGAGAAAAGAAAGTGGAGGTCACTTTCAAATAAAGGAGACATGGCAGAGGAGTAAGCATAGCTGAGCTCTATAGGTAGGACACACCACTTTCACTTTTTTTCCATTGTCTACAAAGCCATCACATGGTTGCATTTGTGATGCAGTGGTCTTAGAAATGTACTTTTTCTTAGAATAAATCTTAGTGTTATAAATTTGATTCCTGACTAGATAGCCACTCTAAATTGAGGAAAGGAGGCAGCTAACTGCTTCTGCCTACAGTTTCTATACTCATGTAGCTTAGATTTGCCTGGAGGAAACAGATAGTACACAAGTACACAGTGTATTATTTTAAAATGTGATAACCATAAAAAAGAGAAGCACAATGGTATAATTCCAGTGGCTTGGGAGCCTGAGACATGAGGATTGCAAGTTCAAAGCCAGCTTCAGCAAGTTAGCGAGACCACAACTCAAAAAAATAAAATGAAAAAAGCTGAGGATGTGGCTCAGTAGTTAAGCACCCCTGGGTTCAATCCCCAGTATGGACAGAGAGAGAGAGAAAGAAGAAAGGAGAGAGAAACAGAGGTGGGGGGCACAATGGAATATGATAATGTAAGATAGGGAAAGCTGCCCAAGTTGAGAATGTAGCTAAGATCTGAATAATGAGTGTGGATTAACCAAGAAAAATGGGGTTATTAAGTGCATTCTGAGCCACGAAAAGAGTGTATGCAAATACCCTGTGGCAGAAAGGAGCTTTAGAGAGCGCAGAGATTAAAGGAAGGTTAATGCAGAGGGAACATAAAGAACTAAGGAAAACACAGGGTGAAATGAGACTGAAAGGGGTGAGTGTGAGTCACATCATTCAAAGCTTTGTAGGTCTTGTTAAGACTTTAAATTCCCCCAGGATCAACAAGGACAACCACATGTTGGTATCTGTATTTTGAAATGGCTGCACTGTGGAAAATGGATTGAAATGGAACAAAGCCAGATACGGGAAGATGGCTTAAAAGGTTTTGAATGCCGTAGACTTGTGGTGGCATAGCCAGAGAGATTTAGGAAAAGAAATTGACATCTAATGATAGATTGAATATGGAAAAGAAAGAAATGTGAGAGATGACTTAGGCTTGCCTACCAGAATAAATGGTGGCACTTCTGGTAGACACTATTACATGGAGAGGTAAATGATGATTTTATTTTTGAACATGGTAAGTTTAGGCACCTTCAAGAAAAAAGATATATCATATACACATTCAATTCTAAAAGTCTAGAGACAGATGCACATTTTACACTAGAGGTACGTGTGTGTGTGTGTGTATTTGTCTGTTATTGGGGATTGAACCCAGTGGTACTTAATCACTGACCCACACACCCAGCCCTTTCTTGTGTTTTATTTAGAGACAGGGTCTCCCTTAGTTGCTTAGGGTCTCATTAAGTTGCTGAGGCTGGCTTTCAACTTGTGATCCTCCTACTTCAGTCTCCCAAGTTGCTGAGATCACAGGTGTGCACCACCACATCCAGCTAGAGATTAAACTCAGGGGCACTCAACCACTGAGCCACATTCCCAGCCCTATTTTGTATTTTATTTAGAGAAAGGGTTACATTGAGTTGCTGAGTGCCTCATCATTGCTGAGGCTGGCTTTGAACTCGTGATCCTCCTGCCTCAGCCTCCGGAACTCCTGGGATTACAGGCATGTGCCACCACACCCAGCTTCGAGATTCAATTTTGAAAGTCATCTAAAGAAGGTAATAATTTGTGTTAAACATGGATGAAATCTTCTAGGAAACAAATAGAGAAAAAAAAATGATTACAGATTGAGAAAAGAAGTCTTAAAACTGGCTCAGTAAAAAAAAAAAAAAAAAAAAAAAAGATGAACCCATGAACAAAACAGGATGAAGAAGCCAAATATGTAAGTAGAAAATTGCAAGAATTTTGCATCAGAAAAATTAAGACAGTGGAACATTTCAAGGAATCAGTGATCTAAAGTAGAGAATGCTGGGAGTTGGAGTCAACAAAGCCAGTGCAGTTTTTCTTTTTTACTGTTAATCTTACAAGCTCAGTTCTAAATGTTGCAGCAAGTCCCCTTTCTGCATCTTTTTTTGCTTTATAACAGTGAACATTTTTAAGAAAACTCCTTCATTCCTCTCTCAGCTCAGAATTCCAATGTACAGGAAAAAAAGGTGGAAGCCAAAAGATAATCAAAAAGTACTGCAAGTTCCTCTGTGTACACTTGAGTATAGGTTTCTTTTTCCAAGTTTGCTATGGGAAAGATGCACTTAAGAACTTGTATTCTTAATGCAGCTTGGAAGGAGTATTTCACTTCTCCTATTTCTGTAATTGTGATGGCCTCTCCTTAAAATGGAGCCCACTAATCAAATAGTTGCATCTTAGTAAAAGTAAAAGCTGCTGTGCACATTATAAGAATCACCAATTAATGCTAAAACAAGTTTTATGACCAGATAATGTTCTCCCTTCTCTTTCCACACAGATTGAAATAATATTAGTTTAAAAGTCAGTATCTATTAGCAGAGTCAGTATGATTTCTAGTTATACCATGGCTTCCAAAAACCAAAAGGAAACAAAGAAACAACTGCTGTCAAATGGCTCTAGGTTTTGCTTTTGTTAACTAAATTTAAACTAACAATAATAATGATCAATTCATGTTTTGTCAATGATTTTTGTCATTCTGATTTTATCAAATGTAACCTTTGTGTTCCTAGACTGTATCAGTCATAGGGAATAATTAAGGGCCCAGATTACATTTCAGGCAGTATCAGGCTCAAATTTCCCATTTGATTTTCATTCTACTGTCAGCTATTATTTATTGGGCATCTACTATGTGGCAAGTATTCTTCTTAGTGGCAATAGTAAAGCAATAAAACAAATAAATTGAGCCCTAATGGAGCTTATCTGTTGCTTTATTTGGGTTTTGTGAGGCTAACTTCATCTTCTGACTTTGTTTATATGAGAACTGGATAATAGGAAGACAAATAAATTCTCAAGGACCCTTCCATCTCCTTTTTCCTTTATTACCCCCACTAATAGAAAATATATCCTGAACTCTTTGGGAATTAAGGCAGAAAATGTTTGTGTTGCCTGGCTCTCTCCATCTCTTTTATCCTTATTATACTTTCCTTTTGTATATTTGTTTATTTGCAGGTCTGGGGATTGAATCCAGGGGTGCTCTGCCGCTGAGCTACATCCCAAACCTTTTATTTTTTTTTTAAATTTATTTGTTTTTCTCAGACAGGGTCTTACTAAGTTGCTGAGGCTGGCCTCCAACTATAATCTTCCTGCCTCAGCCTCTTGAGTTGTTGGGATTGTAGGCATGAAACACCACACTCACATCCCTCTGTGTTTTAAATCAGTATATTATTTTTTATTTTCCCACTATGACAACATGAATTCTCTACTTCCCAAAGGTTTTTTTTTTTTTGTCTTTTTTTTGTGTGTATCTGTTTTCAGTAGAAGAAAAGACAGACTTCATCTCCCCTTCTTTCTTTGGAGATTAGTCAACCTACAAATCCCCAAATTGTCTTCAGAGTCTTTTCTAAGGCTGTGGTGTCATATTCTCCAGAAGGCGGGACTCCTAGTAACCTAAGTGGACATCCCAGAATTCCCCAAGGAAACTCTTTGCTCCTATTTCAAAAAATACAGCAATAATAAAAAGGCAAAACAACCTCAAAAAAAAATTCCCCCTTCAGAAATTTTCATGGTATTCTCCCCTCCAAAGAGCTACTAGGAGCTGATACTAAAGAACACACACACACACACACACACACACACACACACAAAGAAAGGCATAAAAAGGAACATGCATTCCTCTCTCTGCCAAGCAGATAGCAGAATTGTGATAGTAAAGGCTATGCATATTTTTAAAAATTTAGATATTAACAAAATGTCTTCAAAAGTTGTATCAAGTGGCACTCAACCAATAGTGTGTGAATGAAAATATATTAATTGTGTATTGTTTCAACATTACTGATGAAACAATAGGTACTGTATCTCATTTATTTATTTTTTATTACTGAGATAGAACACCTTTATGTTTATTGACCCTTTGTAGTTCATGTTTTGAGGATTGCAGGTTTATGTCCCTTATCTCCTTCTTTTTATTGCTTCACTTGTCACCTGCTGGTGGATACCTCAGATAATGCTTTCAATGCCCTACCCAAACCACTCATGTGAACCTCCTTGTTGCTAAGTCCAATAGACACTCTTCAGTTCTATCTTACTCAAACTCTCAACCGCCTTGCTACAGTGAACCCGTGCCATTTTCTTAAGTACTGTCTACTCTTAGCTTTCATGGCAGGACACCACTTTGGTTTTCCTCTTACCTGCCCTCTCCTCATGCTTCTCCTCTACAAGGGTATTTCTTCCTCTGGATATTCCTTAAATGTCAGAGTTCTATCCCAGAGTTCTGTCCTAAGCCCTCTTCTCTTATTACAGTACTCACTGTTTCTGCATGACCTTATGATGCAGACACAAGTTACCCTTTATAGAGTAATGATTCCCACATCTCTATCTCCACACATCCTTTCTCTTGAGTTCCAGATCCATATAAGCAAATGCTTTCCAGAAATTTCCATTTTCATTCCTTTAGACACTTACAATTTGCCATGTGCACAATATTATTCATTATTTTACCTTTTTCTACTTCTTTTGCAGCCACTCCAGTATATCCTATTGATCACTTCCCAAGTTCTGCCATTTGCCTGTCTGCCTGCTTTCCTTCCTTCCTTTTCTTTTTTTCTTCTTTTTTTTTTAGACTGGGAATCAAATCCTGGGGTGCTCGACCACTGAGCTACATCCTCAGCCATTATTATTATTATTATTATTATTATTATTATTATTATTATTATTTTATTTTTGAGACAGGGTCTTGCTAATTTGCTAAAGGTCTCACTAAATAGCTAATGCTGACCTCAAACTTGGGATCCTCCTTCCTCAGCCTCCTGAGTCACTGGCTTTATAGGTGTACACCACCACACTCAGCCTCTGCCAATTCCACCTTCTAAAAAAATGTCAAATTCACCCACCATTCTCCCTTCCTACTGATGTCCCCCTTATGCAGGCTGCCATCATCTATTTTTATAAATCATGGAAAAATATTTTTAAATTTTCTTCTGGACTTGCCCACTCCAATCAAGCCACCATGTTATAATCAGTCATATTAACTGAAGTCCAAATCTAATCATGATATTGTTTCCCTGCATACAGCATTTCAGTGGCTTCATTGTGAAAATATAAACTATATAACATTATTTGCAAAGCTTACATGATCTGATTTCTCTTCTTGCATCTTGTACTTTAGACTTACTAAAATGTGTAATTCCCCTCCCCCCAAATAGACATTCTATCTCTCAGATCTAGGCTGTCACATGTTTGTCCACTATGACCAGACTACTGCTGATCCATCCCTTCAAACGTTGGCTCCCTTCTATCTGTGTCTAATATTCAGGAAGTTTTCCTTGACTTCACAGATATGGATTAGATATTTATCCTATAATGTTCTTCGTTGTTGTTGTTGTTGCACTAAAGATTGACCCCAGGGACACTTTTCCACTGAGATACATCCCCAGCCCACTTAATATTTTATTTTAAGAAAGGTTCTCACTAAATTGCTTAGGGCCTCATAAGCTTTGAACTTGCAATCCTCCTGCCTCAGGCACCTAAGTTGTTAGAATTACAGGCATTTGCCACAACACCAGCTTGTTTTGTTTTATTTTGCACTGCTGGGTATTGAACCCAGAGCCACACACATGTCAGGCAAGTTCTCTACCACTGAGCCACACCCCAGCCCCAGGTGTCTATCCTATTCTGATTGTAACTTCATTGTACCAAGTTTTAATTACTCTATTTACTTATCTGTATCTCCCACTAGACACAATACTCTTAATTAGTGTTTGTTAATTTGTTCATCCTCTCACATTGAATTATAAAATCTCTTTATATAGTGAGGATTTCCATCCTCTACCATTTTGTTGTAAATATTTTCCTACCAAACAAACTACTCTTCTCATGCTCCCCTAGCAACTTATGACTTTTACTAACTTCTTTCCTGTAAATGTTATTCTTTCTGTAGGAATGTACTTACTCCCTATGAATCTTGTGGTGATTGAACCTAGGGGTGCTGTACCACTGAGATACATCCCCAGATTTTTTTAAATTTTTTGAGTCAGGCTTTCTCTGAATTCTGGAGGCTGGTCTTGAACTTGCTATCCTCCTGCTTCAGCCTTTCAAGTAGTTGGGATTACAGGTGTGTGTCACCAAACCCAGCTCCTATGCATCATTTAATACCCATTCAAATAGCATTTCCTTCATGATGCTTACTTTACTTCTTGAGAAAATTATTAATCCCTGTCTACATACTCCCATAACACTGTACATATGCTAATTTGAAGACCAGAGTGTTTTAATTTCTGGGGAAATTATATTTTTTTCATGACTTTTGCCTCCATTAGACTATGAACACTTTATAAACAAGCATTTTCTTATTCAGTTTTTATACTTCCTATGTCCATCACTCTGCTTGAAACATAGTTGTACCTTTAAAATATTTTCTTAAATGGTTAGTTTAGGGTCACAACTAAATGATGTTTAATAATAAATATATATAAACAAAACATTTTCTGTGAATAACCATAATCCACTACTTCAGGAAATTCCTGCTTGAATATTAATTTCTCAGTTAACAGGAGCTTCACAATTATAAACTGGAAAGTTATAGATGGTAGCAAGTGTCATATATTATTTAAGGACCATAATTCAGAAATTAATAATAAGTAATGTACACTAATTTTAAATTCAAGTTGTAGGTTAAGCAAAAGAAAAAAAAAACATTATGACGAATAACTGTAGTCCTCTAATAATGTCTATACCTTACTGATTTTAACCTCTATACTTTTGATTGAAGGAGGAGAAATAATTGACAGATATTTATCCTTGCTTACTAAATTGTCCAAAGGCAAAAACTTGAGATTTAAATTGCCCTGCTAATTACATTTAAAAGTACTTTATAATTGCCCTTTCTTAAGAAATTGTTTTTGCATTTTTTTGGGGTTCTTTTTAGAATCACCTCTAGATTCTTACATTTCTAATTAGACTTTCCTTTTCAAAACCTGCCTCTTCTAATGGATTTTAAAAACTTTTTACTTATATAATTCTTAAGGAGAATGTTTATGTGGGCTTTAAGGATCCCCCCATTTAATTAGAGCCAAAGAGCATTTGAGCCTTATATTTTAGAATCAGACTGGAGATCTAGACAGGATCAGTTATAATCAAACTCATTCAATTACCTTCTATTTCATATGAGAAAATGAGGCCCAGAGATGCTAAGTATTTTGATGAAGTTTAAACACCAAATGAACAACCAAAGTTAGAACTAGATTCCCTGCTTATTATAGTCAGCTATTTCACTGCTGTGACTAAAAGATCTGACAAGAACAATTTTAAAGGAGGAAAAGTTTATTTGACGGCTCAAAGTTTCAGAGGTCTTAGTCCAAAAATAGCTGGCTCCATTCCTCAGGGCTTGGGGTGAAGCAGAACATTATGGCAGAAGAGTATGGCAGAGGGAAGCAGCTCACATGATAATCAATACAAAATATAAACCTCAAAGGCGCGCCCCCAATGACCCACCTCCTCCAGCCACACCCTACCTGCCTTCAGTTACCAGTTAATCCCTATGAGGGGATTAATGCACTGACAGGGTTAAGGTTTTCATAACCCAATCATTTCTTTTCTAAATTTTCTTGCATTGTCTCATTCACAGACTTTTGGGGGACACCCCACATCCAAACTGCCTCTTGTTTTCCATTAAATAACAGTGTCATTTTCAAAGTTTGTTTGGTCATTTAGCCATGATTCAGAAATTCTAGTAAAAACTGATTTATTATTCAACAAGTATAAATTGAAAGTTTACAATGTGCTAAGAGCATGCTTGATTACTTTGAACTCTCTGCTATTTTTTGATATATGAAATGGGTGAATAAAGCAATTGAACTACCTAGCCCAAGTCTGATGGAGGTATAGATCTATTTATTCCCTTACTCACTGACTCCTAACTCCCACTTTCACTGACCACTCTCTTCAGCAGGGTGTGGTCATGCATCTCTATAATCCCAGCAACTGGAGAGTCTGAGGCAGGAGGATTGCAAGCCTCAACAATTTAGCAAAATCCTGTTTCAAAATAAAAGTGTTCTGAGGATGAAGCTCAGCAGCAAAGTGCCTCTGGGTTTAATCCCTAGTACTTAAAAAAAAAGACGGGGCTGGTGGTAGAGCGCTTGCCTAGCATGTGTGAGACCCTGGGTTCCATCCTCAGCATCACATAAAAATAAATAAATAAAATAAAGGTATTGTGTTCAACTAAAAATGATTTTTTTTAAAAAAAGGAAAAGACATAGTTTGCTTTATGGAGAAAAAATCTAAACTTAATCTCTTTCTTCTTTAGTATATTCAGATTACATTTTGTTCTTACACTGTTCTTCCAGTCTCTTTGATGGATTCAACCAATCACTGAGCCATGTTAGCCTAACAGCTGAGAGCCCTTTGCCTCCAAAAGCAGTAAAGAGACTCTGATTTGTCTTTTCCATTTTCTGCCTCATCCATGGTTAAGAAGGATAGTGCCGTTTCTGAGCCCCACTATGTCAAACCTCTGTTTTCTCTTTCCAGCTCCTTACCCAAGTGGCTAAATTGGCTAGATCAGCACTAGGGACCAAGGTATCTTCAATCCAGAAGACGAAGGACTAGGAAGGCCCATTTTGGCCTTAGGCGTCATTTGTGTCTTCCAACAATTTTCCCCATATTTTGAGGTTTTGGGTCACTGCTATCTGGGTTTTGTGTGCATGTGTTTGTGTATTCTAATGGTTAGAACCCAGGAAGGGAGGAAGGTGAATGATGTACAACTCTTAAGCCAGTCTAATAAGAAAGACAGACATCAAATTAACAGTGAAAAACAATTAACTACATTTACATAACTATTCCTTGGCATTTACATTGATTCCAGGACCCCCATGGACACCAAAAATCCATGGATGCTCAGACCCTAATGTAAAATGACAGAATTTTTATATACCCTATGCATTTCCTCCTGTATACTTTAAATAATCTCTAGATGACTTATAATACCTAACACAATATAAGTAGTTGTTATGATGCATTGATTGGGGAATAATGACCCCTAAAATCTGACATGTTCAGCACAAACTCAGCTGCCATGGGCCTAAGTACATTTTCCACCTATGGAATCTGTGAATGCAGAACTCGCAAGTATGGAGGGCTGACTATACTAAATACTACAGAAGACAAGTTCAGAATGTAACAAGGGTATACATATATCAGGGAAGACTTATTAAGGTAGTGTCATTTAAATCAGGACCTAAAAGATAATTAAGAACTTAGGCAGACAGAGGGAAGGTTCAAGACAAGGAGGGGGCAGAATAATCTAAGCAAAAGAACCACTATGTTTGAATGCTCTTAGGAATAAACAAGCATGATATGGCCCAGGAACTGAAAGGAGAGCAACAGGTCTGGATCAAAGAACATAAGAAAGGACTATATCATTCACTATAAAAACTATAACACTTTATTTTTACTATTTCTATGCCTCTGGGGTTCAATCTCCAGTATTTAAAAAAATAAAATAACATAAAAAAGCAATCTTGGGGGCTGGGGATATGGCTCAAGCGGTAGCGTGCTCGCCTGGCATGCATGTTCCCGGGTTCGATTCTCAGCACCACATACAAACAAAGATGTTGTGTCCACCGATAACTAAAAAATAAATATTAAAAAATTCTCTCTCTCTCTCTCTCTCTCTCTCTCTCAAAAAAAGCAATCTTGGTTATTTATTAAAATATAAATAATCTTGGATTGCACTAATACCAATTTTATAATCATGAATGAAATTGGATAAGTTTAGACTTGTAATGGTACCCATGTAACAGAATACTTTGCTGTATAAATGCGTTAATAACATTCAAAACAACATTAAATTGAGCTAATCAAAATGCCTTTCTCTCCATCCATGCTAATGCTATAGCTTGAATCTTAAATGTCCCCAAAGGCTCATGTGTTAAAGTCTTGGTCTCCAGCCCATACTGGTATTGGAAATCAGTGGAACCACTAAAAGGTAAGATTGAATGGGAGGTCTTTAGGTTATTGGGGGTGTACCCTTGTTCCTCCCCAGCCTCTTTCTCTTTTCACCCCTTGTCCATGTTATCCTACTCCCCACAATGATGCCCTGTCTCACTACAGGCCCAAAAGCAATGGAACCAACTGATTATAAACTGAGACCTCTAAAACTGTTAGCCAAAATAACCCTTTTCTCTTTTAAAGTTATTACCTTGAGTGTTTGTTACAATGACATAAACTGACTAACACAGCCAACTGAAGTATGAGCCTCAGGTATCTGAAAATTACCCTTACAGGACATATTGACTTCTTGATCACAGAGCTCAGATTAATAAAAGCCCTTTCATCACTCCCTGTTTATCCAGTCCCATCTTCAGACATGAGAATCAATGTTCAACTTATTAACTTTTCAAAATTTGTTTTTGCTAACTACTAGTTCATTTTGTTTCTGCTTGTGTCTCTTCAGCAAAGCAAATAGAAATTTCAAAAAAATAATCTACTTTTTTTTCTCACTAATTAAGTCTTGCAAACAGTATCAATGTGCAATTATTTGGCCTAAGAGTATGTACTTCTCCAAGGCCCAATAACAGCCTACCAATCTGATTGCACTTGCAACTTCTTATCCTTGATGTGCTTGCTCAATTTCAATTTTTATCAGTAGCTTCTGTTTCTTTATGAGCCCCATCATCAGTAAATTTCGGTTTATCTAAAAAAAACAAAATAACAACAAAAAAACCCTGCTTTTTTTTCTAATTGCTGCAGCAAAAAAGCCATTATGGTAGAAGTCATAGCTCAGGCATCCACTTGTTTATCTGCACTGTTGGCCCCATACACTGTTCCCTTTCTTTCAGAAGTTTAAATTTTCGCTCAAGACTCTCTTAATTTATCTTCAGTGCTTTAGATGGTTGAAAAAGCTGGGAAAAGGGAAAGTGTATTTTTTGTTTCATTTCCCACAGCAACAAAGCACAGATTCATAGAATTTATTGCTGAATGGTACCTCAGTGATTAGACCTTCTCTCATCGAAACCCCAATTCCCCCTACTCCCCCTCCATCCTTGCTCTAAGCAAATGATCTATTTTCTTAAAGTGCAATCTCCCTAAAACGTTCTCCATGGTATACTCATAACATATCATTTTTATTTCTGTAGTTATTCTTTCTCTCCTCCTATAAATCTCAAAAGAAGAGGAACCATTTCACTTTTTCTACACTAAAACATTTCTGGTTCTAAATTCTAGTTCTTTCCATTTTTTTATTAGTTATTCATGTGATTATGACAATACTAATGAGGATTATAACTAACATTTACTTAATGCTTTCTAAATGACCAACATTGCCTTGTTTTATCCCCACCTCCACCATATGATTTAAGCACTATTATTATCCCCAATTTATAAAAGCAGAGACAGTGATCCTCATAAATACCAGCATTTTACATCATTTATACTTCTTTGTATTAACTGTACAGTTTGGATGGTTTACAATGAGCTACATTCTAATTTTAAAATAAAACACAATAAATACAATAGAAATGTTCTCATGGGTGAGCAGACATGAGTGAAACCATCAGGGTAGTTTACCAGCAGTCTTACATTCTTTCTCTACTACAAAAACACAATGGGTCATTCCATCAATCAAAAAATATTTGAGAGGGAACAGCATTTGCCTAGCATGTGCAAGGCCCTGAGTTCCATTCTCAGCATCACATAAGAAAACAAACAAAAAAAATATTAGTATGCCTTCTATGTACAAAGCATTGTGAGGGAAACAAAGCAATATAAGAAGAAATTGAAGACAGTTGGCTGTTTGAAAAATCAATGATGTCCAGGCCATTAAGAGTTAGAGGAAGAGTAGTTCACTGTGACCAGAATGCACTGGAAGTATAGGTAGGCCTTTAATGTCAGCATCTCACAGGTATATGGAAAGGGAGGGTGGTTCTCAAAAAGAAAGAAAAACATATTTCTATCTTAATTCTCAACATCTTTTTGGGCTCACTTTTCTCTCTTGATTGAGAAAATAATAGCAAAAGTGAACACTAGGGTCCGAGCATAATTAAGAGGATATTTGAGTCCTGGCTTGATTATTTCTCTCATCTCTGGATTTCCAGGTAGCTTCTTAGTATAGAATTGAAACTCATGTTATTTTACAACAAGAAAATTTCTACCTTACTTTCAAACTTGCTTTGATTCACCTGCTTTAGGGTCAACTTAGAGCAGAAACTTTCACAACACATATACAAAGATGTATAATAGGCAATATAAAATGGAACCTCCTCCCAATCTCTTCTCCCCAAATACATTACAAATTGTACTTAGAATCACTGTTAACAAAATTCTGAGCACATTAAAGGCATTCAGTCACTTGTAAAGTGAGTGATCACTAATTATTCTACTTTAATTACATTCATTCCAATAGTTCACAATAATTACCAACTCCTGCAAAAATAAGATTTCTCAAAACTAAGGGAATTTATCTCTGTTAAGCTTTTGAGTTTTTTTTTAAGACAACATTCTTTGAATTGAAGCTTTTCTGTGCCAACATAAACTTCAAACCATAAATAAAACCCATTGAGAAGGAAGCTGGGAGCATCACTATCCTGATCCTTTGATATATATCTTTACAAAATCTAGATCAATTTAATAGATCAGACATTAAAGTGTATTTTCTCCTTTCATCAACTCTATAAATTCTATGGTGTTGGTTGCCACAGTAAAAGCCATCTCAGAAACTCTGAAACTTAGAAGTTATTTCAATGCTATCATATCCAAAGGCTGAAAGGTGGCTTTGCTCTTTCCTTTGTATTGATCTTCCCTCTCATTTTGCCACTCAAAACTGGCTTTCTCTTCTATTTTGAAACTCTCATAGCTAGTGTGAGATTTCCTGGAATGTCAACATCTGACACCATCTTTCACATTAGGTGAGCTCATTTTCATCACAAAGAATCTAATTACAGGAGAGAACAGTATGATCTATTCTTATAAAGAGATATTTATAAGAATAAAAAGGCATGCAATTAATTATTACCATAGCCACAAGCTTTATGGGGTTTTTGTTTTGTTTTCTGTTTGGGGGGAGATGGTGCTGGGATTGAACCTAGGGCCTTACAACGTGCTCAGTTTGATTTTATTTTTAAACCCCCACTCCAGAAAAGCACAGTTCTAAAGGGAAGGTAGATCTAGATTTTGTATATCAACTTCTTTATTGAAGATTTTTGAAGGGATTTGCATTGCAAAATTATACTTATTTTGGGAAAAAGTTATTGTTCCAAATCAGCAAATTGTTAAAGAGCTCCATGTCATGGTTTTCTAAGTAGCATAAGAGAGTTAATAAGTAGAAAAATGTATAGTGAGATTTAGAAAGCTCAAGAAAGGGACCCTATCCAAAGAAGATTCATCCAGGATGACTGAAAGTATCCTTTCTTCATGTCCTGTGGATTTTGTCTTAAGGGCGTGTAGCATCTTAGCAGCATGGGCTGAAGGAGAGGGTGAGAAATAAACAACAAGACAGGGTGTGAGTATTTCACACCTGATAGCAAGTGGAGTCAATCTTCCTTGAGACATAGCAGTGGAAATTTCCAAGCAGACAATATCTGAAACTCAAAGGGGAGAAGCATCACAACCTAGGGTGTGTAATTTATTACAGGCCACTGGAGTCAGCAAATGGTGGGTCCAGGGAATAAAATTTGGTGCTCTGTGGAAAGAGACTAGCAGGGCCTGGATATAAGCAAGCAGAACATCAGAGCCTCAGGACAATAGGGTTCAGATGTAGGACAGAGACTTATGACTAGTAGGGAATCGGGGTACCTTGGGATAGAAGCTTAGTTCTGCTGAACAGGGAAGATTGTAATCATATAGTATACCAGATGATGTTGGATGTGCCCCTCTGAATGTCAGTTTTCTTAATGTATAATAAGGGAACAATAAATTTCCTGTTTCACTGGGGTTTGGTGAGGGAACTTACTTCACCAAAAGACAGGTTAATAGCTAGCTCTCTATTTGAGTATTTGGAGTTATGGAGATGGTTATGTGACAAGGAAGCAAAGAGTTCAGGGGAAGGAGTATAAGAGCAATAAAATTTCAAAGAATGTTAGAAGAGACCAAGATTATTGGTATACCTAATAAGCACTGGTGTTGGGATTTAAACCCAGGTGCACATCCTTAAGACTCATTAGTTCAAGATTATGTGTTCATATGTATCCGAGTCTATGGATCTACCATCTATTGAGTGTCTATATATTTACCATTTATTGAGTGTCTATACATGCCTTTTTTCCTTTTGGTACTGGAGATTGAACCCAGGTGTGCTTAACCACTGAGCCATATCCCCAGCCTTTTTTTTTTTTTTTTTTGAGACAGGGTCCTAAAAAATTTTAGGGACTTGCTAAGTTGCTGAGACTAGCTTTGAACTTCCAATCCTCCTGCCTTAGCTTTCCAGGCTGCTGGGATTACAGACATGCACCATACCAGTGTGACCATCTATAGCTACAATTTATTTGAACCCAGGACCATATCTGTATGATTCAATAGCTCATAATTATGTGCTCCTATATATCTGTGTCTATATATCTACCATTTATTGAGTACATACTCTGTGTCAGGTTAAATACTTTAAATGAATTATCTCACTTAATCTCACCAATACTCTGTGAGTTAGGTACTATAGTGATCCCCATTTTATCAATGGGGAAACTGATGCTAATGTAGAACCAACTAAAATAAGGTGAGAAAATAGATCAAACTAAGAGGATTAATTCATTAATGATGAAAACAGTCTGCTTGGAATACCTAGTCATTCCCTGAAAACCAAGTTGACTGTGACATAAATTATGAATTGAATCTCTCTCAGGCTGGAAACTTCAATGGGAAATTTCCACATGTCATGGAAATCAGTGTAACCAGTGGTAATCTGAGGGCAGCAAGGTGCCAAGAACTGCCATAAAATGGGTATCCAGTTACTGATTTGAGAGGGATAGCCCAACTATCCAAAAGGCCAGACTAGGAGAGAATTCTGTTCTGGTATCATGCTTCAGGAAATGTTCTTCTTTTCCTTAAAGATAAAACACCAAGCTGGGGCTGATGAAACATTTTTTTTTTAAAAAGCAGATTTGAATTTATTCAGCCTTTACTATATGCCAGGCTCTTTACTGGCATTTCATACATAATAATATCTGCATTATCCCAGTCAATCATTCCAAAAATAGAAGATATTATTATTCCTGTTTTACTAAAGAGAAAGCTAAAAATTAGAAAAAGCAATTTTCCTATTCTAATGTTACAAAACTAAAAGATACCAGAGGACTCAAACATGGGTCTGCATAATTTCTCTTCCAATTTTGTCACAGGAATTAACACTAAAAAGTGAATGGAAAAACCTGGGCATGGTGGCACATGCTTGTAATCCCAGCAACTCTGGAGGCTGAAGCAGGAGGATCACGAGTTCCAGACCAGACTCATCAACTTAGCAAGGCTTTGTCTCAAAATAAAAAGAAAAATGAATGGAAGAAAAAGCAGTTTAGAGGATCTAATGTTGGAATATAAGAATAGATAATTGCAAGGCTGTCAGACTGAAGTGGTATGAAGGAATATTGAACATGAAGCTCATGCCTGATGTAATAACAATAATGGTAAGGGTAATGATAATAGCAGCTAACATATTGAACACACTAAGTGCCAGGCATCATTCAAAACATTTTATATGTTTAACTCATTAATTTTCACATGACTCTGTGAAGCAGATACTATTATTGTCCCCATTTTACAGATGAATAAGCAAACACAGAGCAATTAAATACTGATTTAGTCAGATTTTTCACTCCTGTGACAAAAGGACCTGACCAGAACAATTTTAGGGAGGAAAAGTTTGAGGGCTCACGGTTTCAGAGGTCTCAGTTCATAGAAGGCTGGCTCCATTCTTCCGGGCTTCAGGTGAGGTAGAACATCATGGCTGAAGAATGTAGCAGAGGGAAGCAGCTTAGATAATGATCAGGAAGCAGAGCAAGAGAGAAGCTCCACTCTCCAGATACAAAACATATACCCCATATCCACGCCCCCAAAGAACCTCTCCAGCCACACTCCACCTGCCTCCACTTACCACTCAGTTAATCCATCAGGGATTAATTCACTGATTAGGCTAAGGTTATGGCCCAATCATTTCTCCTCCAAACTTCTTGCATTGTCTTGCATGTGAACTTTTCGGGGGGAACCTCACAACCAAACCATAACAAATACTTTACCCAAGTGGCAGCGTTAGTGTGGGAAACTGGAATTGAAGTTCGGATTCAAGGAAACTCTCAAAAGCAATTTGAAATAAACAATTGTAAATTATACTGATGTTGCAGAAAACAATCAAAGTGAATATCTAAATAAGTCAGAGTAGCTGTCCAGGGTGATAGATGACAAAAGGGTAGTAGAGTCCTTTACATTCTATTTTGTTTCTATGTTCCCTGTCAAAGAGAATTATTTTCAGGCTAAAAAGGACTTATAAGAAAAAGTACCATTGCTAAGAAGTAACTAACTAAAGCCCAAAATGGTTGAAGAGAGTGTTTAAAAATAAAACAACTTCAAATACCTAGCATTCTAGTGTTTAAATGGTTTTTGGTCTCTTGTAATGTAGGAATTAAATCCAAGAAGGTATGCAGTTGATGAATGTATGTTAATGATCCTTGAAGAATCATGGAGAATAGATGAAATCCTGAAAGACTTGTGGAGATACACTCATTTGTCAAGAAGAGAAAGAAGGTACATGCAATAATTAAATATAGGCAATATGCCTCCATTGTACTCTTGCCTGTTTACAATTACATTCTCTGTACATAGAAAATAGACTCTTCAAATAATATAAATCAGGTCATGAAACCCTACTGCTTTCTACAACCCTGATTGCACTAAAATGAAGTCTATTGTCTATGACCTTCCCTGCTTCTTTCTTCAAAACCATTACTTTTTATTGCCCCCATTGTTCATTATGCTCCAGTCACATGGATCTACTTTCCATTCTTGAACACTCCCCAGGGCCTTTGCATTTGCTGTTATCTTTGCCTGAATATTTGCCTAAGTATTTTCAGACTAAAACCTCTCAGCTAGATCTCAGCCAAAATGTTGTTCTCTAATACAGGACTTCACTAACCAATTTAGTATTACTGCCCTTTCCCAACACTAGTCCCTTTTTGTCCCATTTCCTTATTTTCTTCAGAGCATTTACAATTACCTGAAATTATTCTTGTGTTTAACTGAATATCTCTCTAGTACATAAGCTCCATGCAAGCAAAGACTGTCTTGCATACCATTTTTTTTATTTTTTATTCTAATTTATTATATATGACAGCAGAATGCATTATAATTCATATTACACATATAAGCACAATTTCTCATATCTCTAGTTGTATACAAGGTACATTTACACCATTCATGACTTCATACATGTTCTTAGGGTAATGACCATTTTAACCTTAGTGTTTAAAATAGTTCCTGAAACATAGCAGTAATTAAATAACTATTTGCTAAATAGATTATTAAAATAACTGTTATGAGTACATAAAGACATAAGTGAGCTAACTTCACTTCATTCTCTGTTATGGCCAATAGTCTTAAAAATCAAAGATATGTGGTATACACGTAGATATTTAACCAGGTATTTCATAATGTTCATTCATTCAAGATATAGAGCCACTGCCTAGAAACCATTCAAAAAGACTTTCAAAACAATTGAATGACCATAGCCATAGTACTTTGATATCCTTCTGGAGTAGAAATTCCTAAATTCCTTAGATGATACATGCCTTTAAGAATATAATGAGGGCTGGTATTGTAGCTCAGTGGTAGAGTGCTTTCCTAGCATGTGTGAGGCACTGTAATCCTCAGCATCACTTAAAAATAAATAAATAAATAAAGGTATTGTGTCCATGTACAACTAAAAAAAATTTAAAAATAAAATAGGTATACATTGTGGAATGGCTCAACCAAGCTCATTAACATGCATTACTTCATAGTTCCAATTTTGTTGTGAGATCACTTGAAATTTACTATGCTTTTCAAGAATACTGTACATGCTATTCATTATACTCACCATGCTATACAATAAATCTCTTGAATTTTGCTATCTCTAACTGAAAATTTGTGTCCCTCAACCAATATTCTCCCCCCACATCACCTCAATTTCTGGTAATCACCATTCTACTCTCGACTTTTATGAGACAAACTTTCTTAGATTCTACATATGAGTGAGATCAGGCTGCATTTGTCTTTCTGTGCCTAGTTTACTTCACTTAACATAATGCCTTCCAGGTTCATCCATGTTGTCATTAATGACAAAATTCCCTTCATTTTTAAGCCTGAATAGTATTCCATTTTGTATATATGCCACCTTTTCTTTATCCATTCATCCACTAATAAACATATAGGTTTATTTCACATATTGGCCACTGTGAATAATGCTTCAGTGGGAATGCAGATATATTTTCAACATGCTGATCTCATTTCCTTTGGATATATATGCACTAGTGAGATTGCTGGATCACACTGCTCTATTTTTAATTTTTTGAGGAACCTCCATAAAAATAAATAAAATAAAATAAAAGAATAAAAAAAGAAAATGATGAAAGTTTCACTTTTTTCTCAGAAAAAATACATATATGCACACATTTTGAATAAAATCTATCCAGCTCCTATTTGTTCATAAATCCCAGATTAAGAGAAATTGCCCTAGAATACATCCAGTGTAAAATTTCCTGGTTATTTCATGTTCAACAATTTTATCAACTGTTTAGCTATAGGAAAAAAATGCTGGCCTGTCATGTTTGGAGATGGCAGAAGGCAAGGGAGATATATGACATAACAAAAATTTTAAAAAGAGCATGAAGAACTGGCTGTAATAGATAATATCTAATAGGAGATTTAAAGTAGTATTTCTGTCAATAGTAAGTTTACTATGTGAATACTGTAATGAGGCTGTCAATAACAGCTAATTTGATTATAGGCTGCATTAATAGAAAAAAAATCAAGTGACAACTTAGACTCCTCCACACAGATTGCTGTATAGTGTGAGTCTACACAACCTTTAGGAGGTACATGGACAAATATATTCAGAGACACTTGACAAAGATGGAAGAGAAACATTACATCAGGTCTTATACCAACCATTGATTAAAATTAAAATGTTGAATTGAGAGTAAAGAAGATTCTGGTGGAAGAGGGACCTCGTTGGTTCATTGGTTCCAAACACTTGAGAGGCCTTGAGGTGAAAAAATTACTTAGCAACAAAGGTTGTAAAAAAACATTTTAGTTTTCACTAGGAAGTGCCTTCTAAATGGTAAAATCAGTCCAAAGATAGAGAGTGCTGCCTTAAGCTCTGGAAATCCTTTGTCCCATCGGGGAAGCTAGTAAAAGCAAGACTCCACAACCATTGGCTGCATGCTATATACGGGACTCAAGCATCAGACAGGAGGTTGGAAATCAGACTACTGCTACAGTTCCTTGCTATCCTGAGAGTCTCTTAGTCTAGAAACCAAGCAAATTAAGTGAGTGTAAAGAAAAGAACTCCAAAGTCATCTATGTTAACTCTATACTAAACCTATCAAGGGGCCACTGAGAATCTGACAGTTACCGTAGTATATTATGGAAATGTATTCTTTTCATGCCTATTAATCTTCATAGCTTCGTGAGATTTTTGTATTGAAACACAATATACTGAAAATGACCTTTTCATTTAAACACATAAAAATGTTCAGTTATCTTCATGGCACACACAAAAGAATTGCATATGATAACACTGCAAAAAATAAAGCAAAACAATATCTGTTTTTTTTCCAAAAGGCGGCTCCTGACAGTTTGATAGGTTTGGGGAGAGGGAGGGTACAGGAATGAATTCAATCCCATCACAGCTGCAACAGTTTTTGGCAGGTAAAGTTCTCATTGCAAATTGCAAAATGTTTCATGTCTATGACAGAATCATTTAAATATGTCACCCAGCAGCAGCAAACAGATCCACCCAATTGTGGACATTGCAGTGGCCTGGTACATTTACTATGATGAGACAGAACTTACACAAAATTGCTTTCTAAATGTCATTCATTTAATAAACAAGGAAGTCAAGCCACACAAAACACTCACAATTTCTGTAAATACAGGGACTCTTAAGGAGAAGAAAGGAAGGATTAGTCGATATGGAAATAGAAGAAAATAAAGGAGGAAGAAGAAGAAGAATATAAGATGGACATACATTGATTCTCTTCTAGTTTTATGCTTACTGATTTCATATATTATCTTTCCAACAACAATGAAGCAGAAATAACAATCCTCAATTTTATAAAGTAGAAGAATTAAAGTAGTTAAGTAGCATGTCCAAGCTTCACAATTGAGAAATGATTTGACACACACTTGTCTGACTTCAAAGACCATGATCTTTTCACTACAGCACACTGCTTCTTCCATAAGTGTGGAGTTTAGAAATATTTGGAAAGGTCTGACATTTAGTAGCCTTCACTGACTTTCACCCATCCTCAGCATACAAATAAATCCCTTGCCCCTGCTCAGTTCTGATTCACCTTTCATAACTCCACCCCTACAATTCCACTGAGCAGAAAGACTATGGGTCTCCAGAATGCATCATGCTATCCCAGCTTCCTTGTCTTTGGGTATTCTGTTCTCTGACTTCTTTCTTTACCTATTGCCAAGTTCCTACTTTTCCTTTTCATGAACTTGAATGTAACTTCCTCTGAAAGCCTTTCTTGTCCACCTACATTAAATAACTATTTTGCCTCTCCTATTCTTTAGTACCTGGAGTCTACAAAGCCATTACTACACCCTCTATCAGACTATATTGCTTGCATATCTGTCTCCCACTGTACTGCACCTTCTCCAAAGCAAAAACTAGGGATGGTTTTCACCCTTGTTAAATTTTTTATTTGTTCTTTCTGATTATACATGACAGTAGAATATATTTTGACATATTGTACATACATAGAGTATAAATTCCCATTCTTATGGTTGTACATGAGGTGGAGTTACACTGGTGGTGTATTGATATATGAGCCTAGGAAAGTTATGTCTGATTCATTCTACTGTCTTTCCCGTTGCAATCTCCCTCCCTTCCCTTCAGTCCCCTTTCTTTAATCCAGTGCACTTCCATTCTTCCTTCTTCCCTGCTCATTGTGGTTTTCACACTTTAACATAATGCCCATTAAGCATGTATAAATGCTGAAAGAATGAATGGATGTGAAACAGCAACAATAACAATAACAAAATGAACAAATTAAGTATGTAGGTCCAATTTAACAACATGTTGACAAGTTGCATATGATACTAAGTAAAGGATCAGAGATGAATAATTGCACAGTTCATTAGGGTGTCAGGAAAATCTCCATCTCACTAGAATTCTTCATTTTCCCTTTGTTAAAATAAGAGCCTCATCCTACAACCAGACTTGGGTCTTTTCTAAGTTGTCCTGTCTCATCACCAAGGTAGGTGCACTTAACAAGAAGTGGTTTACTCCTTTAAATGTTAGCATCTACTTCTGGGCTCTGAGCAGAGGTACTGACAACTTGCAGCCTTTGTCAATCTCTCCATTGAGAGAAACAGATGTAACTTCCTGTTTACACTATAGCAAGATGTTTGTTTGCTTTTCCTAATGCATATGCCCTCTGCTCTATGGCAGCCATTGAATTGCTTTGTCTTGCTTCCAACTGTTCTCCTAGCTTCATTTCCCTCTTGATCCAGAGACAAAAACAGAAAAGAACAAAGAAATAAGCCACATATATCATTTTTCAATTTTCTTGTGTGAAACCCTGTGACTGCCTCATTTCAATCAGAAGGAAATTAGTTCTTTGCCCTTTGAAGTGAGCTGAGTCACTCATAATTTGAAAATAATGTGACTGTGGAGAGACAGAGTAGTGCCTAGAAAGGAATGCATGTAAGATGACCTGGGTTCTTTCTAGTCCTAGCTATACCACCAGCCAACTATGTGACCTTGGACAAGCCACTTAACCTCTTCAGGCTTTGGTTTCTTCATCTGTAAAATTAGGAGATTGGGATATATGATCTCTAAAGTTCCTTTTGCTCTTTTATTATGCCTTGGACCCCAAGCATGGATATAAAATGGTTTCACCATAGTATAGAACCCTATATTTTAAAGAATTACTCATTCTAGGACCAAACATATAAATTTATTCTCTCTTCTTCATCCCACTGTTTTTCTAGAGAGATGATTGCGTGCTTGAAACATATGATTCAAATTCATATATGGTACTCTCAGAGTTGGAGGCTGTAGTCTTGCTACTTTGGTCCTAATGCCCACAGACTGGCATCTGAAGACCCTGATTTCCTCTGTAGATGCCATTATGTTGATCCCATGAAACTGTCCACATCCTGCATGCATATGACCCTATACCAACGTCTTAACTCACCTGACTGGGTTTTTTGTTGTCAATATTAGAAACTTGTGCATTATGGGTAGAGTTTAGGAAACTGAAACTAAGAGTCTTCATAAGACATAAGATCCACAGTCTAAAAGCACTAATTAATTAAAGATTGCAGGTGGCAACAAGTCATAGGTGAGGAATTCCTGGTTAGCAAGTATATCCAAGAGATTATTCTAGGCAGTCATGGGAGTACAAACCTGGAAGACATACATATCAAGGGTCAAGGAAAGAAAATTTATAGTTAAGATACAAGCAAGGAGAAAAGAATCCGAAGTGGTTGGTTTCCAAATGATAAAATGGCTGGTGTTAGGGTTTAGATATGAGGTGTCCCCCCAAAAGCTCATGTATGAGACCATACAAGAAAGCTTAGAGGTGAAATGATTGAGTTATGAGAGACTTAACCTAATTAATGCATTATTCCCCTGATAGGAATTAAATGAGTGGTAACTGTAGGTAGGTAGGGTGTGGCTGGAGGAAGTAGGTCCCTGTAGGCATGCCTTTGGGCATATATTTTTTCCTTGGGGAGAGGAGTCTCTCTTTCTCTCTCTCTCCTCTCTTCTCTTCTCATCTCCTTCCTGCTGCCATGTCCATGGCTGCTTTCCTCTGCCACACACTTCTACCAGGCCCTGAGGAATGGAGCTGGCCATCTATGGACTGAGACCTCTGAAACCATGAGCCCCCAAATAAACTTTTCCTTTTCTAAGATTGTTCTTGTCAGGTCTTTTGGTCACAACAGTGAAAAAGCTGACAGTTGGTAAAGCTATAGGTTAGTAGTTACAGCCTAAGAGATCTTCCGCCAGCAAAAACACAAGACAAAGCAAATAGAAGAATAGATGTGAGTTTTCTGATTATTAAAGAGATCTTCATTCTGATCCAAGTCACTTGATGCTAAGAAAAAAAAATATTTCAGAGTACATACATATAAGTAGGCAAGTGAGGCCATCTGAGTAGTCTGGAGAATTAAAAGTTACTAAGAATTTAAGGCAGAGAATAAATATCCACCTGGCTCATGGAAGGATAGGACACTATGGTGTTAGGAGTCAATTTCACAATACAGGGAGCCCCAGATCCAAAACAAAACAGAGAGAGAGAGGGAGAGAGAGAAACAATATGCCACAAGTCCTGTCCAACCTTCAAGTGGAAATACCCTCAACAAGCAAAAATGTAGGCATATGGGCCTCAAAAGTCCTATGATGGTTAGATTTCCTCCAGTGTCTCTTCATTTTTCATGGGGAAAATTCCCCCTGGTCATAAGCTCACTGAAAGTGAGGAACCTGATTAAACATCACTGAGGAACTAGCCAAGCAAGACAGGTCTAAGCTGATCCAACTAAGCCTAAGACATAGTAGGAACTTCAAGTTAAGTGATGGGGACCACTTGACAAGTTTGTACCCACTTCCTACTGTCAGGTTAATAGCACCCATTGCTACCTGATCCTTCCCAGTGAGTCTGGGAACCCTTCTTAACACAAAGTTCTGAACAGTCACTACTCATTATAGTTAATGTTGGCACATGAGATTTAAGTGTATTTTCCATTTATGCTGCAATTAGTTGTTAAAGCAACTACAGCCCAGATGTCTTGAAACCTCAGAGCATTTTTCTATGTTGATTTTATGACCTCAATCTTCAATACTTCTCCATAGTCCACAGACACTACCTGGGGCCCTGGGATTAACAAGAATAATCATCTTATTCATGTAAGCCTGCTACATAGATTTGCAATGATTGACACAGCCTACAAAACCATGCTTTGCCTTGCATTTTGTAGTTAACCCCTCATGACCCATAACGATGACTTTCAGGTAATGTAACTCTCAGGCAGCACCATGCCCTGCTGACCCAGCCACAGTAGATATAGTCTTAGGTTTTAATTCTGCAGGACCATTCCGCATGCTATTCATAATATTTTCCATCTTTCTAAAGTGATCCAATTTCCTAGGAAAATCATTCTTGAAAAAGTTATTACCTTCTTGGTAATTTTTCAGGTAAAATAGTTCCAGAGGCTGGTTGCAGTGGCACCTTTCCAATTGAATATATAAATCAGGAGGTTCACCCTCCTTTGAAAGATTTCTTCTATCAGATAAAACTCTTCCTTTGGAAAAGATTTGCTGCTGGTCTTCTGACCTGATTTACAAGCAATGTAAACTTAATGGAATAGACCCCCTTTTTCATTTGAGGATTCTCTTACAAATGAAAACAGCTTGTTAAATAGAGAAATTATAAGGCCATTTTGCATGATTGTGCTGAAGAAAATCCATTAGTGATAAAATAACTATGTTTTCTAATAAGTTTAAAGCATAGAGAGCCTTTATTTTTCCTACCTTTAATTTAGATGGGGTTTGATAACATTTGTCAGTTTGAAACTAAACCAGAAGTAGACAGGTCCTCAGAAAAACATCATATATATTTTATTTAAATCTAGGAGAAAAAATATTATAAATTTTATTATTTGAAAACTAGTTTCAAAAAGAATTTTGTTAAGAAGTAGTTGAATCTATAAATGTATGCAATTTTGCTTTATGGGGGAGAAATACTTGTTTCAAAAAATCAGAGTTACTGTTTTGTTGCAAACTAAACCTAACCACTTTACAAATAGATCCTGAGTACCACAGAACTCTATTCAAAAGTTAATGGCCCTTACAAATTTAATGCAGTACTATCCTGAGCATGATTCAGATATTTTTTAAACAATTACAGTGATCATAAACTGAAGCCCATTCCATTATATAAAAAACTGTTGAGAGCCTTGAGATGCTCTTTTAATAAATTTCTAGAGCAACACAATTTCAAAAACAATATTTCACAATTGGAAACTAATATATTTTTAAAATTAAAAACAGCTGATAGACTACACTTAACATAAAAAAATGAATATACCAGCTATGTTCCTATTACACTAATACGGAAACAATTAAGTTTAACAGTGACATAACTTAGACCCTTCAAAATTAAATGCCCAAATTAAGCTTTGTATTCTAGAGATACAACTATGATTTCCTAGAGTCAAATGTCTAATTACCTCAGCAATCCAAAGCAACCAAGAAACCACAAATAAAGGGAAATCATTAAACGTGGGTCTTGGGTTTAGGGATATTTCAGTAGCCAGGAAAAAAGGAAGCAAATTTCACACAAATCACCCTCCACAAGAATTGGATAGATTAACTTAGAGAGTAAAATCTAGCCCATTAGCAGCAAACCCAGAAGAGTGAGAAGAGACATCAGAGAAAAACAATAGGGAGAAAGCAGAGGAAACCGGATCAATGTTATAAAGCACAGGAAAGGTAGCAAGCTGCAGGCACTGATGTCAGAGATCTGACAGCAGAACTCAAGAAAGGAGACAAAAGGCAGGTACTAGTTAGTGATCTGGGGACTAGTAGCCAAAGGGGAAACTAAGCCATCACTAACAATGGAAGTAATCACTGAGTTGGAGAGTCATTAGAAGAGAGAGAGAGAGAGAGAGAGAGAGAGAGAGAGAGAGAGAGAGAGAGAGAGAGAAGCAATTAATATAGAGGTAATCACTGTAGATTCCTACAGTATTTCAAACCTTAGTAATTTCCAAAAGTGTAGTGTAACAGGGAAAATAATTAATGTTTATAAAAACCCTGAATCAGTCATATTCAAGAAAATTCTTTACAAAGGCAGTGAAGCTTACAGTGTATTTTAGCACAATTTCCACTATAAACAATCTTTTTGTTCTTTAACACTTTAAGGATAAAGCTTCAGTTCTTTGAAAAGTAATTGCAAGTTCAAGACACTTAATTCCCCCATCATGTAAGACAACTGAATGATTATTCTACATAGAAAAATCCCCC
This sequence comes from Marmota monax, assembly GCF_021218885.2. Taxonomy (NCBI): domain Eukaryota; kingdom Metazoa; phylum Chordata; class Mammalia; order Rodentia; family Sciuridae; genus Marmota; species Marmota monax. The sequence continues at coordinate 11,104,778 of NW_026694552.1, read as the reverse complement.
AAATTGCCAAATATCCTTTGAAGTAGTGCTAATGGCTGAACAGGGATGGCGCTTCAGGGGATTCTTGACTGACACATGAGAGACAGTACACTATAGTAGTTAAGCATGAGGTTTCTGGAGCCAGACAGTCTAGGGTCAAATCCTGCCTCTGCCCGTTACTGATCTCTTCTTTAGTGACCTCATACTAAGCAATATAGGCACATTTTTTAATTGCTTTGCATTTCAGTTTCTTCTTCTGTAAAATCTGTAAATAGTTAACAATGTTGTAGACCTCATGAAGTGGCTGAAGGAATTGAGATTAAAAAAATAGAAAAGATTTGCACAGAACCCAAGATATAGTGAATGCTCAATAAAAACGCACAATATTACCATGACACATCATTTGGACATGTGAAATAATTAGCCAGCCTTTAGTTCTCCTTATTCCAATCCTTGTTACACATTGCCATTATATCAATTTTCTTAAAACTGATCTGCTAAAACAGTTTGATGACTACCAACTGTGTAACAACCAAGTCTGTCTTTCTGTCTTTCTTTCTTTTCTTCCTTCCTTCCTTCCTTCCTTCCTTCCTTCCTTCCTTCCTTCCTTCCTTTCTTTTGTGGTATGGGGAATTGAACTCAGAACCTCAGGCATGCTAGGTAAGCATTGAACCATTGAAGGCTCTCCAGCCCTCTCAAGTCTACACTTCTTGTCTTCCAATTTAAGGTAGGTAAGTTTCTCCCATTGTGTAGTACCATTCTCCTGTAATTAATATTGTTTTGGGGTTAGTATTACCATCCTCATTTTATAGACAAGGAAACTGAGACTCATTCATTTAAAAAAAAACTTGCCCTGTGGAAGATTTTTACAAATTTACTTCTGGCTCAGCATCCTATAATATACTTTGAAGTTAAAGGTACATAGTAACTTTATTTTAGTCCCCAGATAATACACCTCACTCTTAGGACACCATAACTTTAAGCCATGGGGATGAATCTGAAAAAAGATCTAAAAACCCAAATGATTATATATTCTCCATTATCTCTGTATTATTTTGGAGAGGTGAGGAATAATACTTTTCAAACCTTTCATAAGCAACTGCATGCTTCTATATATTTAATAGTATAAAAAGATAAGAATGATTTGACATAAAGTGGGTGCATGAAGCAGAGAGGAAATGGAAAAGGAAAACAAACAAAAATGAAAGAAACGGAAGAAGGAGAAAGAGATGGGCAAAAAATATTTTGCTCACTGGCTGGTATACATTTTCTTTTGTTGTTTCTGAGAAGGTATAAGCAAATTATATATAAATATGCACCCATAACAACACCTTTCACAAGATGGCACTGGTACACAGGATGATGAGATGACTTAGTAAATGTACCTCAGGGCAAGAGAAAGAAGGACATCCTCACACTGTTTGGCCCTTGTTAGAGAACCATTTTCTTTCTGCATTTCATGTCCTCTGCTATCCAGAGTATGCTCTGGGGCACATGAACTATAAACAGCCTCATCTGTCACTACTTCCAGATGAACACAAGACCTTTTTAGCTCCAAATAGAAAAATGAAAGAAAAATCATAAATACTGCAATACCAAAGAAAGCTGGTCGCCATAAACTATTATGTGAAATGACTGATATTTTACAAGTCTTACAAAACCCTTCCATTTAGCTCTCTTTTTTAATATTAGGTAACAGTTGCCCTGTTACCCAAGCAAACCTGCAAAAATTGTTTTCATTGCTAGATATATTTGAGGTCCTTTCTGAGCATTTTTACACAACTCATTCCAATAGACCTGTAAAAATATAATAGTGGTTGTTTTCTTAACTCTGTTCATTTCCCAGACTGGAAGGCCACTGGAGAGGCCATCAATCAGGTTTGAGTGAGATTTTAAGTTGAAAGTCAACTTTGATAGAGACAAACACTGCACTTAAATGTAGTAACTCAAAAATGCAATTCTGTCTGAAACTTCAATTGTTTCTAATAGAAAGGAGTAAAGGTGGTGGAGTCTAAATAAACCAGTGTCATCACACAAGTAGTTTTCTGATGAATTAGTTTAGAAAAACGTTTTTATTGTGAAGAAAGAAGCAGCCACTATAGAATATTTATTTAATTGAAACATAAGCAACATTCTATAAAATATTTTCCACATGAGTATAGTCTGATTGCAGAACTTCAGTCAGCAATGTGCATCCAAGGATTCACTAAGTAAAGCAAAGGGTGCTGTTTGTCTCATTTGTCATAAAATATTGAAGAACAGTGAATATGATAATTAATTTGCAGAGTGCTTTTGTGAGCATTATTTAATTTGATCTGCATGAAAACCCTTAAGGAATAAATTATTAATTTCTCCATTTTATAGAAGTGAAAGTGAGAGGTCAGAGAAAATAATTGACCCTGCCAATAGGTTGTGGCCCAGGAACTAGAAGCCAGAGCTCCTTTCTCTAAAAGCTTATGCTAGTTGCTCTTTGCTGTTTCCTCTTTTTCTTCTTTTTTCTCATTTTTTATTTTTGTACTGGGTATTGAACTCAGGAACACTCTATCATTGAGCTACACCTCCAATCCTTTTTAATTTTTTAAAAATTTGAGACAGGGTCTCACTAAATTACTTAGGGCCTCACTAAATTGCTGAAGCTGTCCTTGAACTTGTGATCCTCCAGCCTCAGCCTTCTGAATCGCTGGACTATATGAATGTGCACCATTCCCAGCGGCTACTTTTCTTTAAAGTGAATGTATTGCCATTAAATAACTCTTTTACCCATCAATATATTTATTTCTGAATATTTCTCATTAATCCTAAAAGAAGGATTAATGAGACAACTAATATAAAAACTATAAAGCTTTTAACTTGTACTGCCAAATTATTTTCTGGAAATGTAACACCTTTGTTAACTTTTTATATACCTAAAAAAAGTGGTATGTTCTGTGCTATAAGCTACAAATACACTGTTTTATGTTCTTAAAAAAATAAAAAAAAATTTTAAAAGAAAAATAAATAAATAAACAAATAAAGTGAATGTATTGCCATACAATTGAGAGAAGAAAGTCCAAATCTACTAATGTTTGTGTTCCACAGAAATTTACATAAATATATTTAAAATAAAACATACAACTGTTAGAATTATGTTTATCCTAAGACAAAGCCAACTATGACTGCACTTTAATTTTGCATTATAGTTGTTCCTTGGTGTCCATTGGAATGAGTTCCAATATCCCTCCAATATACTAAAAATTCTCATATACATAAGTTCCTTATATGAAATGATGTGGTGTTTGGTACACATTTTTCCATATACTTTAAATAATCTCTACATTATTTGATATCATAATTTAATATAATTTCTAGATAAATAGTTGTTATATTGTACTGTTTAGGGAATAATGGCAAGAAAAAAGTCTGTATATATTCAGTGCAGCACTTTTTTTTTCTTTGAGATGGGAATCTCATTATGTTATCCTGGCTGGTCTCCAACTCATGAGCTTAAGATATCCTCCTGCCTCAGCTTTCCAAGTAGCTGGGACTGCAGGAAAATGCCACTACTCTTGGCTGCAATTATTTTTTCCAAGTATTTTTCATCTGTTGTTGGTTGCATACACAAACATGAAAACCACGGATATGAAAGGCCAACTGTATTGTTATCTTGATAAATTTAAGAAATTCCATTTGATTATTTACCATCATTGTGAAAGTGTAATTTCTGAATAATTAAGATTTTAATTATATAGATGGCTTCATCACTTTTGATGTGGAAGATGTGGAAGAGCTCTTTTAAAATTTGAATTTTTAACTTAGTTTTGTCCCATTATAGGAGTCATACATTAGTATTATAGAAAGTTTGAAAAAGAGAAATTTAATGATTTTTAAACTGTATTTTCAGACATACCAAAATAATCATATTCACACTTTGATTTTACAAAAGATTGAATTTATTTTATAGCCTTGTAACTTCATTTTTAAAAAAAAATATAATCACTATCTATATTGTATAAAATATTCTTGTAAATGTGACTTTGTATGGTTTTTAACTATTGATCAAAAAATGTACTCTAATTTAACTAATCCAGATTATTAGATTAATTTTTCCTGTTTTCCTCATTTTAAATTATGGTACTCTAAGTATGCATATGTATAAATATTCATGTGAGAAAGAAACTTTATTTTTAGCACCAGAACTTCTGAGTACCCAGCCTCAATAGAGTAATTTTAGTGCCCTTTTAAAGTTGGGTCAATAAAATGTATTAATTTAAGTTTTCTAATTGCTATAAATGGAATCTACATTGGATAAATTCTTTTTTTTAAATTTTCAACATTTAGATTTTTAAATTTTAAATTTTTATTTTTATAGTGCTAAGGATTGAGCCCAGGACCTCAAGCATGCTAGGCCAATGCTCTATCATTGAGTGACATTGCCAGTCCCTTTGTCAGCCATTCTGATGGGTATGTAGTGATACCTCATTGTTTTATTTGCATTTCTCTGATGACTAATGACATTGAACATTTTCTCATGTTCTTTCTTATCTTTCTAATGTCATCTTTGATGAGATGTCTTTTGCCCATTTTATTTTTAAGTACTTTTTTAGTTGTAGGTGGACACAATACCTTTATTTTATGTATTTATTTTTATGTGGTGCTTGAAAGAATTCCCCACGCAAAGACACTTCGCCTGGAGAATTCCAATTTTATTGCAAAAAGCAGTGTGCTTATATAGCACTAAGGGGGAGATGGTAGGGTTTAGATAAATGGCAGGCAACCCGTTTATTGGCAAGTTCTTTCAGATATCAGCTCCGGAGCCCAGGAATTAGTTCTCATTGGGGCTAAGGTTCCCCGCCAGCGAGATTTGAAATTGGCGCCTGCGGGAGAGTTCACACGGGCAGGAACTTTTCGCGCCACTGCAGAAAAGAAGGTAGGAAGAAGAGGTGCTTAGGCGCCATGTTGGGGTTTTTTCTCTGGGGTATGGCTGCTGTTTATACTTTTCCCAACAGTGCTGAAGATTGAACCCAGTGCCTCACCTGTGCCAGGCAAGTGCTCTACCACTAAGCCACAACCCCAACCTCCCTTTTGCCCATTGTCTACTGGAGAATTTTTTTTTTTTTTTTACTGTTGAGTTTTGAGGCCTTTTTATCAATTGTAGATGAGTCTTTTGAAAATAAATGGTTTGAAAATATTTGCTCACCATAGTTCTCATTTAAAGTTTTAAATTTGATGAAGTCCAATTTATCATTTTTTATGGATTATGCTTTGGATATAAAATCTAAGAACTCTGCCTGTCCTTAAACACTAAAGATTTTCTTTTATTTTTCAAAAAGTATTGAAATTTACATTTTAACAGCTGGATATAATGGTGCACACCTTTTATCTCAGCTACCTGGGAGTCTGAGGCAAAAGGATCCAAAGTTTGAAGCCAATCTGAACAACTTAGAGAGAACTTGTCTCAAAATTAAAACTACAATAAAGATCTGTGGATGTAGCTTAGCAGCCAGTGCCCCTGGGTTCAATACCTAGTACCAAATAAATAAATAAAAATCCATGATGTAGGGCTGAGGTTGTGGCTCAGGGGTAGAGCGCTTGTCTAACATGCATGAGGCACTGTGTTCGCTCCTCAGCACATAAAAATAAAATAAAGGTATTGTGGCCACCTATAACTAAATATATATATATATATATATATATATATATATATATATATATATATACACACATATATATTAAAAATCCACAATCTATTTTAAGCTAACTTTTTAGTAAGGTGTTATTCTTTGTTCAAAGCTTATTTATTTATTTATTATTTATTTTTGGTCTATGGCTAGCTAATTTCTTCAGCACCATTTGTTGAACAAGCTATCTTTCCTTCATCTAATCTGTTTTACAGCTTTGTCAAAAATCAATTAGACATATTTGGGTGAATCTATTTCTGAGTTTTGTATTCTAGTCCATTGTTCTATTTGTTTGTCGGTCCACCAAAACTGCACAATTTTAACTATGGTAGCCATATAATACAACTTGAAATTGGGTAGACTCATTCCTCCCACATTTTTCTTCTTTTCAAAATGTTTTAGCTATTTCTCCCGTGTAGATTTTAGAATAATCTAATTTATATCCACAAAAATTCTTTCTGGGATTTTTATAGGAATCAAGTTAAAGCTATATATTAACTTGGAGAAAATTCACAACTTTGTGGAGTCTTCTAATTCATGAACAAGATATGTATCCATTTATTTAGATTGTCTTTGAGTCTTTCCTCTGTGTTTCAGCATACAAACTTTGTACATTTTGTTATATTTATACCTACATGCTTCTTTATTTTCTATGACTGAATATTTTGTTAGATTTTTCAGTTTGGTGTCCATATGTTCACTGCTAGTATAAAGGAATACTAACATTTTTATATATTTATCTTATGTCTTGAGACATTGCTGAGTTCACTTATTAATTCTAGGAGTTCTCTGAGATCTCCAACATAGAAAAAATCATGTCATCTGCAAAGAGAGACACATTTACTCTTCCTCTGATCAGTATGATATTTATTTCCTTTTCTGGCCTTATTATGTGACCTAGAATTTCTAGAACTATGTTGAATAAGCATGGTGAGAATGTTGATCCCTAACTTTGTTCATGACATTAAGGCAAACACATTCAATCTTTCACTATTAAGCATAATGTTAGCTGTAGGGTTTTTATGGATGGTCCTCATCAAGTTGGAGACATTCCTCCCTATATCTACTTTTTTGAAAATTTTGTCATGAATGGGTATTGAATTTTTTCAATGTTTTTTTTTCTGTGTCTATTGAGATTTTCATGTGGTTTTTGGTCTTTATTCTCTGAATATTGTATATTTTATTGACTTATTTTTGCATATTGGACATATTCATATTCCTGGGATAGAATTCACTTGGTCATGGTATGTAGTATTTTGCATATGTTCCTGGATTTGTTTGCTAATATTTTGTTGAGGATTTTTGCACCTGTATTCCTAAGGATATCAGTCTGTTGATTTCTTTTGTTGTGATGTCATGGACTTGTTTTGGTATCAGGGTAATACTATCTTCTTAGCACTGATTGGTATCCTGTTCTATTTTCTGAAAAAGATAGTGTAGAATTGGTCTTATCTTTTTTGGTTGGGGGGGATGTGGGTAATGGGGATTGAACTCAGGAGCACTCAACCACTGAGCCACAACCCCAGTCTTATTTTGTATTTTATTTAGAATCAGAGTCTCACTGAGTTGCTTAGCACTTCACTTTTACTGAGGCTAAGCTTTTAACTCACCATCCTCCTGCCTCAGCCTCCTGAGCTACAGGTATGTGCCACCACACCCAGTTTAGAACTGGTCTTTGTCAAGATTTGGTAGAATATGGTTTTCAAAAATGGGTCAATTTTCTAGTTCTTTGAATGTATGAGCTCAAAGTTGTTCATAGTAGTCTCTTATTATCCTAGTGAGAAGCCACCGGTCTCACCTAAACTAAACAAAAATTAGAAATAATAAAACTTTCCATCAGTAGAGGATTCATTAAATAGATTATTACACATCTCTAATTGATATTTGCCAGCATGCACAAATGTGGGTAAGTAATTATTTAATTAATAAAATAAATAAATAATTCCAGAACAACCCATTAATAGTTTCTGCTTTAATTATCAACACGGAGTTCACTCATCTAGCACTCTTGTTAGCTTGTCCTCTCTCATACCTTGAACCTCTACATAACCTAGTGACTAAAGGTGTAACCCTTGCATAGTAAGGGATTCAAAGCCACAGTTTACTACTATGATTGATGCCCATCCTGATTGATTGGGGCCCATGTCCTAAAGGATATGAAATATTTTGTATGTCACTGGTTGGTCAGTACATACTATGGAATATCATGCTACAATTAATAAAGAGACCTCCATTTAAGCATAGCAGATAGAAAAAAAATGCACTTATCTTCACTCACTCCTAAAACCTCACTAGAATAACAGAAAGGAATCTTTAGAAAAAGAAAGAAAAAATCACAAAACCTAAAAGAACAAAGAGAACATGAAAAGAGATGACAGTAGAAAAGAAATGTCAACACACATTTTGTAAGTTGAAAAGTAGATGGACAGGTGGTAACTGACTTAGCAGAGCAGATAATACTGAAACCTAAGTTTAAAATTGGGGACAAGCCAACAAAATCAAGGCAACTCATGCTGCAGAACTTTGGAAAGTCTGAAGATTTGGAGGCATCAAGAGTCTTTAAAGGTGAGGCATGGGTAGGACTGAAAACAGAAAGATAGATTGGCAGTTTGTACAAAGAGTTTAGAGCACATCCTCTAAGTTTGTTCACAGTCTCCATGAATAACTTCCCTTTGTCAATGCATGTACAAAACTGGAGATTTTTCTTTGCTGTAAAAGTTTATGTGGGTAAGAGCTAGGGTGAGTTGCCACACTGAAAATGAGCTTATAAAATCTACATATCAAGCTGTTCAATCATTGTCTGCACCCCACTCCTCTCATACTCCCCAGAACACTAGAATCCAGCTTTATAACACCTTAAGGAACCTAGACCACTTTTATTTGGGGAAATTAAATTGCCCAATAGAAAGGAACTAAATATAATGACATTTTGGACAATACCAATGAAAAAGTTCAATTTCACCTTTCTCAACTTAAAGGGAAATGTACCCTATAACAGTGCCTACTCATATACACAGAACTTCTAATCAACTTCTTAGTGTCTTATTGTTATACGTAAATGGGCCATCAAGAAGCAAAGACAAACTCAGCAACTCAGGAGGCTGAGGCAAAAGGATCACAAGTTTGAGGTCAACCCCAGCAACTTAGTGAGACCTTATCTCAAAATTTAAAAAAAAATAAATAAATAATGTGGTTAGGGATGTATCTCAGTGATAGTGTGTCCCTGGGTTCAATCTACTGTACTGCAAAAAAAAAAAAAATGTGGCAGGAGACATTTAGGAAAGAGAGAAAATCGATAAAACATAAAAGGTAATCTTGTCAGAAAAAAAGGCAATGCCAGAAACCAAAGGAATTTTAAAAATCTTACCTTTCAGACTGATGAGAATATTCAGCATTCATGAACAATTGGCTATAAAGGAGAAGGAGGAAGAGATGAAGATTCAGAGAATAAAGAAAAAGGTGAAACAAAAAATACTAGTGTTGGAATATAAATTGTGGAAGAAACCTCCTAGAAGATATAATCAAGAGAAAAATATGGAAAATAAGAAGAGATGATCTGAGGATCAGTCTAGAATGTCCAACATCTGGATGATAGCATGTATGGATAGAATAGTAAAATGGACAAAGGGAAATTATCCAAGAATGCTGGAGATTTTTCTAGAACTGAAGGACATGAATTCCCATACTGGGAGGGACATCAAATGCCTAATGTAATGAAGAAAACCAGATTCATCAGAACACAAGATACTAAAATTTCAGAATAGCATGGAATCAAAATAATAACATTGACTCAACAGCAGCACTAGAATTTGCAAAGCAATTAACGAATGCTTTCAAAAGTATATGGACAATTTTTTCCTATGTAGAAGTTTATACCCATTCAATCTTAATGGTAGAATAAAGTTCTTTTCAGACTTAAAAGGTTTTAATAAACATTTTTTTTCCTCTTCAGTAGCCTTGCACAGAAAGTTCTAGAAGTTGCGTTCAATCAAGATAAACAACTAAAGCAAAAAAGAAAGAGCGTGTGGAAAATAATATTGAGAATGGTTTTTCGGGCTTTTCCATGAGAAGCTACAGATCTGTCCTAGGCTCCCTCCCACCAGAGTAAAATTTATTTTAATGAGACTACTTTTGTGGGAAAAGTTGAATAGAATTGCCTAGATGAAAGGGCGAAGCACTAAGAATATTTGGCAATGAGAAAGTTTTCAAGAAAAGGTTTTCCAAAATGTCAAGAAGACACCTAAGGAAGTTGTAAAAGGAAGCAGATGTTATAGAATTGTAAACAGGATAATCACATCAAGAACACACCACCCTCTAAAATAGTCTGAAAACTCTGGAGGGTGAATAGCAGAGTGGTGACCTGGCAGTCCAATTTCCCGGTGACTTGCAAACAATGGCTGACTTTCAGGAAAATGTGAAATTTGGCAAATTGGTGTAACCATTTTGTTACTTCTCTTCCCTTGCCTGCACTCAGATCCCTTATGCCAGCATGTTTTCCTTGCCCAGCCAAACTTTATCAATACTTTGAGCATACACATCCTCCATTTAAACCAATACAAAGTTTTGAAAACCAGTCATCCACCTTAACTAAGATCAAATCTTTCTCTTCTAGTCCTATTCAACAAATTATCAGAAGTCTTTTGAGTAAATCTGCACTAGGATGTTAATGACAGGTAACAACTGATATACTATCTAAATTGCATTTCAAGAGACTACTCATACAGACCAAAGACTATGGGGATCAACCTCCTAATTTCAAATAAACTAGTGAAGGGAATATTTTAAAATATAGGAGTCCTTATATCTCACAACATATACCACCACCTATGAGTAAAACTAGCTAGATACTTGTATCTAACATATGTGAATATCTTTTCTAGAAATTACTTACTCAAAGAGCCATGATGAGATGTACATTGCTCCCCAGAATGAATAAATTTAAAAAATATGAATATTTTTCAGTTTATGGCATACTTACTCTAGCTTGGTAGGTAGGAACTTAAGATAATTTTGAACACAGCCTAAGACATGTAAGAAGTTAATAAATTTGCAACTAAAACATGCATCCAATTTTGAAATGGCATGTTTAAAATTAAAGCACTGAGAGAGGATCAAGTCCACTTAAAACTGCATTATATAAAGATGTCATATTATAATCTGATTTAACAAAATATCTGAAAAAGGAATAGAATGTAATTACAATAGAAAATACAAAGGAATAATATCCAATCAAGTAATTTATATTAGTAATGCAAATCACATTAAAGCATGTGGACCATTATAATTGGCAACATCATCATGCCCAGAATAACACTTGAGTCACATCAGGTCATTCTGAGCAAACATACTGGACAATTCCATAACTTTGAAATCTAAGGAAAGTGATAGGGGACTGAGGGATTTCAGTAAACACAGCAAGCACATATCTCATGTTTAGAGCTATCAAATTCACATTGTGAACTTTAGCACAAATCTCACTGCAAGTCAGGGGGGATGTTCTAATTCTGGTAATAGCATTTACCAAAGTATTTTCAGAACTTTAGTTAAATCATACCTAAGTAAAAATTAAAATCTAAATTGAGGCATAAGGAAGAATATGAAAATAAATACATTACAATAGAGAAGGTGAGGATATTACTTAAGTACTTTGTAATTTACAATGAGGCCAGGAACACACTTTGGTAAGCTGGGTATAGTGGCAAGAGCCCAATACTCAATGCCACATTCTCTGAGGGGCAGGAGGCAATGATGCCATAACATTCCACAAATGTCCTTTCACACGGTAAAAATATTTCTGACAGTCACTCTGCCCAAACCTTCCTATTCATAACACTGTCAGCTGGTGTGTCAATCATAGCAACAGGAAAGGAGAGAGGGAAAGATGATTTGGTAAAGAAAATGGTAGAAGTCACTGTATAGTGATGAAGGAGTTAAAGATCTGCCATCTCAAAATATGCCAAATTGGTATATTGATTACTTGAAGCTTAACAAATCACTTGAGAAATGTGTTTTCCTACAGGGAGCAGGCCATAAAGTCTCTTTCGGGAGAGATGTCCTTCACATACCAAGGCTGGAAAATAGTCTTGATCCCAAGGACTGGTCATTAGTGCTTGTAGTAAACCTGAATAAACAAACTCTGAAGAAACCCTTATCTTTCACAAACTTCTGCACCCTCTATGTCTCTTAGTAACCTCCCTAGAATTTACTAGCTTAGTCCAGATATCCATTTGTCCTGTAATTCCTTAACATGTTTACTATTCTTTGCCTGAAACATTTTAAAGCATCATTCTTGGGTCATTTCTTTGGACTTGATTTTCTTCTGAAGATCCCCATGTTCATATGAAAATAATACAATTTTTATACTTTTCTCTGGTTAATTAGCTTTTATATTAATTAGGTTCCCAGATCCATCCAAAGAGCCCACATAAGAACTAAGAGGGAAGTAGAAGGGATCTCTCCCAACCTGACAGTGAACAAGCAAGAAGCACCTGAAGTGCCTATTTTCACAGAGATTGTGGACACATTCATAGCTCAAAGGATTGAGAGGAAAATATTCCATTGGCCTTATGGAATGGATAGTTCCAATAATCAAGTGTTTGCAATTTAAAATGGTGATATGAAATCAATTTGAAATAGAGTGTAAAAAAGTGGTAGAGTCTGAAGATACCTTGGTGGGAGGATTTGGTGGGGGGGAACCTGTCTTAGTCCCCTCAGACTGATATAACAAAGCACAAGAGACTGTATAAATCATAAACAAAAGATATTTCTCAACATTCTGAACATTGAGAGGAGTAAGATGGAGTCACTGACAGATTTAGTGTCTGATTGAGGGTCCATTTCCTGGTTTGTAGCTGATGACTTTGTGCTGTGTCCTCACATATTGAAAAGGCAAAGAACTTTCTGGGCTCTCTTTTATAGGACCTTAATCCCTTCCTACCTCCCTTACTTCTTAATACCATTTCTTTGGGGGAATAGGATTTCAATATATGAATTTAGGGGGACATAAACATTCAGACCATAGCAGAGTCCATAGAAGCCTAGACCCAAAGTAAATCTCATTCAGAAGATCGGTTTGTTAAACAAATTTCAAAAAGAGCTATTTTTATTGAGGGTCCACCTAGAACTTCCTGATCATTGTTTATTAACCACCAGTTATCTCTAAAACGTCTCCAAGGAATTCCAGGGCGCTTCCCCACATCCTTGGAAAATAACCTATCTAAGCCTCAAATTATCCTGTTCAAGTTTACCTGTGGTAATGCAGTGTCAATATGGACTTTTTCCCCAAATCTCCTGACTCCTAAAGCTATGTACAATTCCCAGCAATACTCTATCATCCCTATGTCATGTGGCTCTCTTTGGTTTCCTCATATGAGCACATGGCATCTTTATTGTCAATTCACTGAGCAGTTCCAGCATATTGGAAAAGCTTTTATTGTAAGTGACATAAATGTAAGGGACATTAATTTCAAAGTAGTGTTTGCAGTGTTAGAAACCAACTATGAACAGTCTTAAGTATAAGACATTTGCTACATTTTTCTTAGTATGCTGGCCAAATCAGATATCAGACTCATTATAAGCCCTCAAATAACAAACTATGTTTGCATTTTTCTGATTAGCATATAAATTGGCATTCTGTGGCAATTTCAGAAAGGATCAATGAGGTGCAAGTTGAAATATTTCCTTTTTAGGTACATATAAAATAGATGATTGTTAGGAACTTAATTGTCTTTGTAGAAAAAGTATTACCAAAATATTTGTAGTATATTTGGATATGCCAAGCTGTGAACTATGTAAAAATATAAATGTGACTAGCTGTGAAGTTTATAGTTTTTATTTAAAATTAACTCCAAAGTCTGGCATTTAAGAACCTTTGTTTCAAGAGAGAAAAAAATGAATAAGCTGGCCTTAGGGCATCTTAATACCCAAAACAATCTCATTGTTTCATTTGGGACTGTTTGCATAAGACAGCAATGATCAAATCCAGCAAATTCTTCTCCCTTTGCCATGAAAAAAGTTATCAATGGTCTCTTAAGACACCAAATACATTTGAGTGGTTTTGCCTTTGTCTCTATTCACATATTCCTTCTGAATGTCCCTCACTTTCATGTGGTCAGGAATTTTACAGCCACAGGAGTCACTTCTCCCTGGAACCTGACCTTTTTTGTTTAGGGTTTCTTTTTAAGCATACTGAGAGACAGGTCCATGGCCCTTCTGCTCTGAATTTTTCCTTTCACTTTATTTTGAGAGGGGGGGAGAGAGAGAGAGAGAGAGAGAGAGAGAGAGAGAGAGAGAGAGAGAGAGAGAGAGTTTAATATTTATTTTTTAGTTTTCGGCAGACACAACATCTTTGTTTGTTTGTATGTGGTGCTGAGGATCGAACCTGGGCCGCACGCATGCCAGGAGAGTGCGCTACCACTTGAGCCACATCCCCAGCCCTCCTTTCATTTTTTATTGAAAACACCCATGATTTTCTGCATTAGGTCAATTTGATTTTGAAATTAGGTGACAAAATGACCCAGGAAGGAAAACCTTTGTATCCAAGTTTGTCTGAAAATTTTTGTTAGTTCTATGATGCCCACCTACCCAGTCTCACTACCCTATTCTGGATGGCTTGTTCTACTTCTACAAACCAGGCAGGGTACAAAGGTCTCTTCCCACCGATACTGACTGATATCTAGAAAGTCCCTTTACTGTGGGTTCAGTCAAGATAAGATTGGTTGGCTATAACTAGAGCTTTCATAAGAAAACTAAAAGATAATAAAGCACAATCAGAAACACAGAGATAACATCTCAGAGCAAACTTGTTATTCTAACATAAAGTCCACTTAGCTCAGTTTGACTAATGCAATTTCAAAACAACCCAAGTTTCTTTCCTCCACCTCATTCTTTCTAGGAAAACAAAAGTTTGCTAGAATAATTCATTCAGACTTTTAATCTGTGATATATTTCAGATGACACCCACTTTTAGAAGGGCAGGATCCTTGGTTTCTTTTAAAGCTTATTTCTCATTCCTTCCTGGACATGAAGCCTTCATTTCCTGCTCTCTGACCCTTGATTGTAACAGATTTCCACTTGGCAGATGCCCTAATTCTCTTAAGTCCAACCTCATTCAGGCCTCACTCAGTTCTTGGTATGCCTCAAAAAGAAGGGGAAATTCATACCAGGTCTCAAAGATTCCTTCTTCAGTTGTTGGCTATCAACCAGTTACTTCTTTTACTAGCATTGTGATTCATTTTTCTCATTTTAGTTCCGTTCATTTCAGACAGATTCTATGACCAGATTTAACTCCTTTTCTTAGTGTTCTAGCCATTTTAGTTCCCTCAAATTTATCAGAGACTACTTACCTCTTCCTTTTGAAGAGCTCTGTGCTCTTTTCAGGAATACTCACCAAGTTCCACTTGTCCTTGGTTCATTCTCAGAGTAGAGATCACTGGCATCCCCTCAGCTCAATGGATAGCCAGGACATTCCAGGTTACCAGATATGCTGGTTTCTCCATGTCCCCAGGAGGCAATATTGTAGAAACCATGACCACGATTTTTTGATGCCAAAAATTCTCTGTGCATCCATTACGTAAAACAACTTCTAACAAAGCTAATGTTTCTTCATAGTAACATTTTCCATTCCTACTGAAATTATAGAAAAATCACCCTGGCTTTTCTCTAGTCTCAGTACTTTATTAACACATAAACATCTGGAATGAAAAGAAAAGAAAATTGGTGAAGAAACACCACCCAGAGAGAGTTGCTTAGTATAAATGGATATCACAGAAACTCCTTCTCAACTCTTTGATCCATTTTTTCCTTGGGTAGGATCTGAGAAACTGAATCTAGAATAAATTGGTAAAAAAGTTTTGATATCCTTCATTACTTATTCACAATTATGCATAGATAAAAAATAAATAACATGTAAAGTTAAACTTCAAAATAAGATAGTTACGAAATGCAATTTTCATTAGAATGTTATATTCAATGTATTTCATAGGTAAAGGTAAAGTAGCACGTTGTCACAGTTGAGTAGTTTATGTAATACTATAAAAACATATACATAATTATTTAAAGAGAATCACTATGAATATAATGTGGATGCAGCAAGCATGGTAGTTTGAGATCAAAATGTTTTGTCTTGGAAAATTACCAATTGTCTTTGGTAATTTGCACATGACTCATTACTCAGAAACAATAACTGACTTCTGCCCATATCCATGCTTCCCCTGCTCTATTCCTGCCCACACTGAAGCCAAAATGCAGGTATAGTGGTGCACGCCTGTAACTCCAGTAACTCAGGCGGATGAAGCAGGAGGATCTCAAATTCAAGCATAAAAAGAACTGGAAATGTATCTCAGTGGTAGAGCACCCCTGGGTTCAGTCCCCAGTATGATAAAAAAAAATAATATGGTCATATTACTCCACTGCTTAAGACCTTTTACTGGCTTTCCTTCACATTTCCAATAACATGAAAAATTTAAACAGACTTCAAAGCCCTACATTATCTGGTCCCTACCTGTCATTCCCATCTCATCTCATGCTAAAGTCCAGCTCTCATTCCAGTCTTTAGCCACACTGAACTTTCAGTTACTTGAGAATGTCTTGCATCTTCATAGAGAATGTTCTTTCTTCCTAGAACATTCTTCTACCCACCCTCTGCATGGCTGGCTCCTTGGAGAAAGCTTTCTTTTCAACTAAGCTAAACAACCAAATTGAAGTATGTAATTCCAGTTTTTTTCTTTTGAGTATCCATGTTTCTTCTGTAGAATTTATCGATATTTGTAATTATGTATCTGTTTGACCATTTTAATTATGTAATATCTCTCCACTAAAGACTTCATGAGAGCTAGGGAAAATTCATTTATTCTATTGTAACAATGTAATTCCTAGTTTAGAAACTGGCACATAGGAAGCAAATAAATAAATATTTCTTCATTAAATTAATGATAAATAGAAAATTTGATGCTAAAATTATAGTTTTATTTAAACTGGGAAAATAAGACAAAATGGGCCAGCAAAAAGGAAGAACCTGATTTCACTCAGAATCATAAACTTGAGCACAACTCTAGGAGGTTTTTGAAAGAAACACATTAGATGGTATCAGTATAACATATTTCTTGGTACCTTTGATTTACAAAAAGAAACATAATTTAAGGCTTTTAAAAATGTTTTCTCCCACTTGCTTCAACAGTGCATATACTAAAATAGGATACAGAGGAGATTGGCATGGCCCCTGCCCAAGGATGTTATGCAAATTTGTGAAGTGTTCCATATTTCTGTCACTTGCAAGAAAATAGATGGAACTAGAGACCATTATGTTAAGTAAAATAAGCCAACTCAGAACATAAAGGGTCATATGCTTTTTCTCATATATAGAAGCTAAATGAGACAAAGGATAAGAAAGTTCAGGGAGATCTCATGAAAATCAAAGGGAAATCAGTAGAGGAAAGGAACCAGCGGCTAGGAAGTGGGAAGGGATAGGGGAAGTGCTGGAGAATGATATTGGCCTAATTATATTGTTATATTGTGTGTACATACAAATATGTAACAACAAATCCCATCATTATATACAACTATAACACAAAATAAAATGTGGAAAGAGAAAA
Source organism: Marmota monax (assembly GCF_021218885.2). NCBI lineage: Eukaryota > Metazoa > Chordata > Mammalia > Rodentia > Sciuridae > Marmota > Marmota monax. Next base: position 11,087,551 of record NW_026694552.1, on the reverse strand, counting down.
AAATGTTTTCTCTTCAATCTAGTTATTATTAATTGAGAATAATTTTGTTTTTCTATACAGATGCTCAGAAACAAATATAATTTCATATATTATAAATCGATTTTTTAAAAGATACAGCACTGAGGTTATAGCTTAACAGTAGAACACTTGCCTAGCATGAGCAAGGCCCTGAGTTCGATCCCCAGCATCACAGAAAGAAAGAAAGAAAGAAAGAAAGAAAGAAAGAAAGAGATGAGAGAGAGAAAGAAAGAGAAAGAAGGAAGGAAAGAAAGAGGTATATATTTGGTTCCATATACATTGTAGTATAGCACTAAGGATAGGCAATTGAGATTCATTTGTATCCTTTGCTTTTAAAATGAATCTTGCCAAATGATAAGGTTATGATGTTACATTAATAGATGTACAAACTGAGGTAATCATCCAAGGAAATAGAATTTTGAAATTACTTTTAAAAATCCTCTTTAGATCAAAGAGTAGAAATGTGAAATGTCTTTGTTTTAACCTGACATCTACAAAAGGAAAATCCAGAAGTAGTGCTAACCTGCTAAGTATTTGAGGCCATGTGCCAAAAAAAGCAATTCAATCCTTGTTGCATACATGTTCATAAGAAAAGAAAAGGAAACATTAGAAGAAATCCTTCATCCATGAAAACCATGCCCACTAACTTTCCTTAGGAGCTTCGAGAAGACTGTCAAGGACTCTATCTGGCAGGGTTATGTTCAAAATAATCCAGGAACTCAGCAGAATAGTAACAGCTGCCACAACACAAATCCTTTTATCATTGTGCTAACACAGGTCCAAAATGGCACATGATTTAACTTGTAGGGAAACACAGTAAGTTCTATTTAACTACCTTGTGCCTTACAGTTTGGTACATTTATCTGGTTTTTTAAAGCCATGTGCCAGTACCATACTGCTTTAGTCACCATATTATAGTTTTGAACCAGATTTTATTATCACAGCAAATCCTCCTCATTAGTCTTCTTTATCAGAAAATATTTGTTCCTGGCTATGGTATTCTTCAGGATAAAATTTAAAATTACTTCATCAAGTTACAAAATAGTTGGGATTTTCCCTTCTTCTTCCTCCTCCTCCTCCTCCTCCTCCTCCTCCTCCTCCTCCTGGGAATGAAACCATTACTGAACTATACCCTACACACTCCCAGCCCCTATCTTTGTGATTTATTTTTATTAGAACTGCTTTGAAGAAATTAACAATATGAAAATTTTTATCTTATTCATTTTTTGGTGTTATAGCAAATGGCTCTCTGCTGTGTTTTCTGATTACTGAAATGTTTAGGAAAGCTGGTACACTTTTAAACTTGCACTTTAAATGCACTTCATTTAGACTCCCCTGGGTTAGGAAAATATCTCTCTCATTTGTAGATGTTAATTGTATCTCTTGATTTCCAGTATTTCTGTTTCCTGCTTTATTAAACTGTCTAAGGAATAAAAATATTAATTACAATGGTGGTAGTAGATCTTTTCTATCTTGCTCTTGATTTCAATGGGAATACATCTTTAGTGTTTTACCACTGCCTATGATGGGAGCTGATTGATTTAGGACAGACACTTTCTAGCCCAGTAAGGAAAAAAAAGAATATATAGCTTCTTTGTGAATTGACATGTCATCCTTACTCTTCTAAACTTCTCCATATTGTTCCAAATTTAGAACATGTGCCACACAAGAGAGGACTACATTATTCTTTAACTAAAACTGGCCTGTCATATTTAAATGTCTTTTAAAACATTTTGAGGGGAAAGGTCAAAGCATGTTTTCAAAGCAATCTGCATTAAAGTAGGGCTTATAGAAGTCTGTAGCAGGTTGTAAAATATTCAACCTGAAACAGTATGTTAATGAAAGCTTTTTCTATGGATATGAGCCATTCATTCATCTAGAAGAAGTGAAGTTAAGTGAATGAGATGGTAACTTGGCTGCCAGAAGAAGCTTTTCACTGATTTGAGGTCAGGCATTTAAGAAAAAAATAAATGGAAGAAGGACAGAACCAAAAATCTTTTTCCCCCCTGAAGATAGAAGAAAAGTGGGCAAAGAACTGCCCCTTGTCTCCAAATCTAATTAGCAGCACTGAGAAAGGAAGTTGTTTCCAGAAAGAGAAGAAGAGAATACTTAACAGCTTTTGAAACCTGTAGAAAAGGAGAGGGAGGGAAAACTTGACCACTAAAAATTTTTTGGTAAGGTAGTGTCATTGAAGAAAACTGCCAGCCTTTGTCAGGATGCTGTGAAAATAAGAAAACCAGACCTTTTCAGGGCCTGGAAACATTGTGGCTGAAAATGGTAAATGGTTTTCTTGAGCACCAGAAGAAATATAAAGCGTTATTTAGGGTGATTAACTCTAGTTGATGAATAAAGAGACCAGCCTAAGTCATGGTAATATTTCTTTTTGTTTTCTGCATATTACATATCTAAGCGAAAACCTAGTTGATATAATGTATGTCCTGCTTTTTTTCTTTCTCATTTATTCATTCTAATTTAAGATATTGCATTTCCACAACACCTTTTGGCATTTTGAAGCATTTTCCTTCTCTCGCTTTATATGAAATATTACTGCTTATAAAATAAACTAGCATTTTAAAATGTTTAAATATAAGTTTAGGGTCATTTATTAAAACAGGCTACCCTTTTGTACTATTTGAATTATTTATTATATGGGTATTACTTCTTCAACAAAAATCTGGTTTATTAAAATAGTTTATAAATAATATATATTCACCATGACAAACTCAAAAATGGAAAAGTGGATAAAGTAAAATTTGAAAATATACTAATCCCCCCTTATTTGCAGGAGACACATTTCTAGACCCCCAATGAATGCCTGAATGCAGAAATAGCACAAACCCCTATTTATACTATGCTTTTTCCCCCCTTCTCATTCTTACTGTAGATGTTAGCAAACTTAGCATGAAGGGTTTTTTTTTCCCCTAAATTGAGAACATCAACCTTTTCACTTACAGGAAGCACATCTAAGGCTTGTTTTTGGCATAATCAAGTAGCCAATATCAGTGCTCTTGCACATTGGGGCCACTATTGTGTAAAATAAGGTTCCTTGATCCCAAGTGCAACAATATCATGGCAATGGATCTGATACAGCTGCTGAGTGCTAACAGATAGGTTGTGAAGAACAGTGTGGACATACACAATGTCCTTCCTGGCCAGGAAGGACCAGTGTGGTGCAAGAGTTCATAACACTACTCAGAACAGTGTGCAATTTCAAATTGATGAATTATTTCTGGAATTTTCCATGTAATATTTTTGAACCACATTTTTTGAACCACATAAGGCAAATCAATGGATAAGGTTGGCACAACTGTAGCTGTCACATCTAACCCTATTACCCCCAGGTGGCTACTCTTAGGGGTAATTATTTCCTTTGTATTTCTATTCATAAGTAAATATGCAAAGTTTTTTAATGTGATCATGTCACATTACAATGATTTTCTACAATTCACTTTTTCCCACCACATATCTGATATCTTTCCACATCTACACATCCAGCTTATTAATACTAACATTTTTGTAGAAAAGTCACAACCTGAGTTCCTACTTTTTTTCTATTGTTAATTGGCCCTTTCTGGGTAAACATCACAATTGTACCATCCACCTTGTGGCAGCTATTGGAATTGCTGGCTAACATCTTAAAATAGGGATTCTCAAATTTTAGCATACATCAGGGATGTACCACAAAATTATCTTCTGCTCAGTCCTTGGGGGGAAAGGGTGATTGATAAGTTTCTTGAGAGCTGAGCATCGAAAATGAGAGATCATATTCTTCTGAGCATTGTTCCATCTTCCAATCACCCACTACAAATCACATTAACTATTCACTAACACAATACCATTGTCCTCATAGCAGAACAACAAGAGAACATATAGATCCTTGTCCCAGGTCAGCTTGGATCTGCAGGTCTCAAGCTATAGCATACACTCAAAATTACCTGGAGGGATTGATAAAACAGAGACTGCTGGGCTCTGCAACCAGAGTTTCTGATTCTCAGATTGGAGCCTGAGAATTTGCATTCCCGGGTGATAAAGCTTCTCCTGATCCCAGGACCACACTTAGAGAAACATATTCTCAAAGGAAATAATCAACCTCTGCATCCATTTTTAAAAGTATTTGACTTTTTAAGATAAAAAATCACATAACAGAAAAGATCAAAAAAGAATACTCAAAGTAGAATATCCATGTAGTTTCCTTAACCTCTAGCTGTCGAAACTTAACTTCAGTAAGAATGTTGAAACCCTCATCTCTATCCACTGGATTGAAAACACAGCTTTCTTTTTCTAAGATTATTATATTATGGTTTGAAGTTTTTGTCACCACAAAATGAATATTGAAGTTCACTCTCCAATGAAGCACTATTAGTAGGTTTGGCTTTTGGGAAAAGATGGAGTCATGAGGATGGGACACTGAAGGTGATTCTGATGAGAACTCAGGAGAAGAAATATAAGGAAAACTGCATTCTTCTTAGAGATTACTTAAGAGGTCATGACAGTGAAGATTATTCTGATGAGGTCTCAGATGGAAATGTAGAACAAGATATTAGAAACTGGAAAAAGGGCCATTCATGTTATGAAATAGCAAAGAACTTGGATACATTTTGTGCATGTCCTAGGATTTTGTAGAAGGCAGAATTTAAGAAGGATGAACTAGGATATGTTTTAGGAAAAAAATCCACAAAGTATCCAGAATGCTGTGTGGCTTCATTCAACTACTTGTAGTAAAATACAAGAAAATAGAAATGATTTAAAGATGGATTTATAATTAAAAGAGAAGCAGAATGTAAAGATCTGGAAAACTCTGAGGCTGGCCACATAAAGAATAAATAAGCATGGGCTGGGTTTGTGGCTCAGTGGTAGAGTGCTTGCCTGGCACGTGTGAGACACTGGGTTAGATCCTCAGCACCACATAAAAAAAAATAAATAAAATAAAGATGTGTCCACCTACAGCTAATTTTTTTTTTAATTTTTAAAAGAATAAATAAGGGCTGGGGCTATAGCTCAGTGGTAAAGTACTTGCTTCACATGTGTGAGGCACTGGGTTCAATTCTTAGCACCACATAAAAATAAATAAAGATACTGTGTGTTCATTTACAAATAAAAAAATATTTTAGAAAATAAGCATGCCCAAGAGAGAAAACAAAAGGTATAACAAGCTATCATTTGGTAAGGAGATTAAATCAATAAAAGGAAACTATGTCCTATTCATCAAGACCATAGGATAGTGATGCCAAAAGCATTTTAGAGATTGTTGGGGCAACCATGCCAGTCACAGGCCCAGGGTAGTAGGGCCTTCAGAACAGAATTGTCTGAAGAGAGAAGCCTAGAACACCCATGGGAACTAGGGGCTCACTCTCCAGTGTTGCCTCGGGTCTCTGCTCCCTACATTTTATTGCAGTGCTCCCCAGCTGTGGCTCAGATGGGCCCAGGTTGCAGCTTGAGCTGCTGCTCTATAGGGCACAGGCTGTAAACTTGGGTGGTGTGCTTGTGATACTAACTCAACAGAAATGCAGAACAAAAGAAGTATGAAAGAAAGACTGTCTTTATCTACATTTCAAAGGATGCTTCATAGAGCCACAGGGCCCAGGTAGAGAACTGCCACAGGAGTGGGGTTGCCAGAGATCCTCCCTAGGGCCATTCCCAGCAGAACTGTGAAGATAGGGTCACTGCAGAGAGTCCTCACTAGGGCAATGCTTAATGGAGTTGTGGAAGCAGGGCTTCCCCCAAACCCCAGAACTGTATATCACCCAACATGTAACACACCCTGGAAAAGCTATAGGCATGTAACTTCAGTTCCCCAGAGCTGTGTCTCTAAAGCCATGAGGGTAGAACTGCCTGAGGCCTTGGGGACTCAACTCCCACCCCAGAGTGTCTGGATGGCAGACATGGAGTCAAAAAGATAATTCTCAAGCTGCCAAGATTTAATGATGTTTTCCCTGTTAGGTTTTGGACTTGCTTGAGGCCTGTAACTCTTTTCTTCTGTTTCTCCCTTTTGAAATAGAAATGTCTATCCGATGACTGTCCCATCACTGTGTTTTGGAATTACATGAACTGTTGGACTTCACAGGCTTATAGCTGGAGGTAAATTGGCCTCCGGATGAATCATGCCTTGAGTTTCACTCATATCTGATTGAGATAAGTCTCTGGACTTAGGTTTTAAAGTTGGTTCTGGAATGATTTAAGACTTGGGGCTATTGTGATGAAATGAGTGTATTTTGTAAGAGAAAAACATGAATGGAGGAGCAAAGGTGGAATGCTGTGGTCTGAATGTGTCCTCTGCGAAATTTATATATTAATAACGTTATAGTGCAGAGAGATGAGGCCTTTAAAAGATGATTAGGCCATAAGGGTTCCTCACCTGAATGGTATTATATACCCTCAAAACAGGGCTTGATAGAGGCCATCAGTCTTTTTTTTTTTTTTTTTTTTTGCCTTTCTGCCTTCTGTCAGGTAAGGACACAATGTTCTTCCCCTCCAGAGTTCAGTGTTCAAAGCATCATCTTGGAATCAGAAGGCAGCCCACATCAGATCCCAGGGCCTGCTAGAACTATAAGAGATTTCTATTATTTATGAATTTCCTAAACTGAGGTGTTTTGCTCTAGCAGCATAAACAGACTTATACATAGGTTTTCTTATCTTCAGCTTAACTAGGTACCTCATTAACAATGGATCAGGTAGCATCTAAGAGCCATTGCTTTTTAAAAGCATACCATAACCTTAGAGTAAAAAATGAGTGCCTATGAATTGTTCATTAGCATATTTCTGTTCAGACTAAATAGAAGCTACTGGCAGAAATTGAATATTTCATTGGAAGCCCTTCTTTATTCCCAGCATCAGCCCAGGTTCTTTTTGTACACAAGTGATTCTTATTGTCCAACATTCATCTAAAAAGCATAATAAATGGATAAAGAGCATGGGAATCCAGACTCAGCTCCACATTTCCTATGTGCAGCTTTACCTTCAACTTTCTCATTTATAATATAGTTATAATATTAACACTTACTTGAAAGGTTATCAGGATTCAACAGGACAAAGCATATAAATCAGTTTAGTACCTGGTACATAATAAATGTCCATAACTAGATGTTACACTAATACTGCTAATTTATAGTAAATAATTGGAAAACAGAATTGGGTTACTAGATGAATCTGTTTCTTTGAGGAGAAATGTGACTAACAATGAGCCATTAAAATTTTTTTAGGTTGGGTGTTACATGACCAAATTTGCTTATTGAGCGATTTGTGTGATTATTGTATGACAAGTGAACTATAGGTACACATAGATAGAAATGAGAGACTAGCCAAGGAATTATGGTAGTAATTGAGGTCAGAGATCATGGTGGTTTGGATTAGAATAAAGGCAGTAACAGCAAATATGAGATTAATATATATTTTAGTCAGATTTCAAAAAAATGTTTGAAATAATCAACTTACAAAGAGAAAAGGTTTATTTTGGTTAACAGTTTTGGAGGCTCCAGCCCATAATTAGTTGGCTGTCTTGCTTTGGCCCAGGAGCACATCATGATGGAAGCATGCGGTGGAGCAAAACCCTTCACCTCATGACCTGGAAGCCAAGAGAAAGAGGAACTGGCTGATACCAGTAACCCCTTTCAGGGCATACCCTAGGGACCTAAAGACCTCCCACTAGGCCCCACTCTTAAAGTTTCTACTAATTCCCAAATAGCACCACTACATGAGTTGGGGAGGAGGACATTCAGAACCTAAACTATAAAAATTAGAGACATTTTCATAATAAAAACAGAATCGGTGATGGATTAGATATTAGAAAGATGGAAAATCTGAAGATAACTGCTAATTTTCTATCATGGGTAACTAAGGCAATGGTAATATCATTAATGGACATGAAAAAAGAATCAAAGTTTTGGGGGAGTACAAACGGAAGCAAAATAATGGGAGTTGAGGAATGTCTGGTATGGGCCCAAGTACTCCTGCAGGTCATTAGCCAGTAAAGTCATATTGCAAATCTTGATCATGCTCTGATCCTGGGCCTTTTTTTATAGCTAGTCACATAAACAATGAAATAAAGTAGGTCAAGGTATGACTTCCATATAACCATCATGCAACACTCTGCTCCCTGTCATGACAGACACACTGTGTTGTTTACTGCTTGCACCAAAAGGTACACAGGGTTCCTCAGGTTACAGTACAACTTAGTATATGTGGGGCTATCAACAAGGTCCATTGTGGTGTCACGTAGGATTTAGAGCAAGGAAACAACATGTGAATGTTCCTTCTGCTTACAGTGCTGTGAGTAATTGTCTTTCTCTGATACAGAGGTCAGAAAACTTCCTGGAAAGGGGAAGATAGCAAATATTTTTAGCTTTACAAGCCAACTGAAACAATTGCTCAATTCTGTCACTGTAGCACGAAAGCAGTCACAAACAATACATAAACAAATGAGTGTGGATGTGTTACATTAAAACTTACTTTACTATGGACAAAGAAAGTTCCCTGTAGTATAATTTTCATCTGTCGTGAAATTCTATTCTTCTTTTGACTGTTTTAACTGTTTAAAAAATGTGAAAACTGTTCCTAACACACTAAAACCAGTTGCTGGGCTGGATTTTGCTAGAGAGTATATTTTACCAAATCCATCTCTTGAAAACTGTCTCAAGTTGTCTACTTTTGACACCTATGAAACTGTGCTAAGCAAAGCTGCTTGCTTGATTAGTCATCTCTTTGGGGCTTCTGTTATTCCCTCGTATTCTCTATGAGATTTAGAATCATTTCTTAACAATGGTCACTTTAAACATGTTTAATTTGAAGGCTGGCATGATGGCACACACCAGTGATCTCAGCTACTATGGAGGCTGACATAGGAGGATGGCAAGTTTGAGGCCAGCCTCAGCAACTTAGCAGGACCCTGTCTCAAAATGAAAAATAAAAAGGATGAGGGATATCACTCAGTGATAGAGCATCCCTAGATTCAATCAGCAGTATTTAACTAACTAAATAAATGTTTAATTTGAGGTAGTCATAGAACTATAACTCATTGACTTGCAGATATGCATGCTTTCCCTTAGGAAAGAAACCAGAGGCAAAGATATATATTTGAAATACATTAGCCCAGGGGTGAAATTTAAAACTAAGAGAATGGCTAAGTTTGTTCAAGGATTACAAATAATAAGAAAAGAACCAGGGAAATGATGTGAAATCCTGGTAAACTAGTATATTTAGAGTGGTAGTTCTCAACTGGGAATGATTTTGCTTCCTAGGGGACATTTGGCAATATCTAGAGACATTTTTGATTGTCACAACTGGCAGAAGTTGCTACTGGCATCTAGTGAGTAGAAGCTATGAATGTTCCTAAACATCATACAATGCACAAGACAACAACAATGAAACACTTCCCTCTCAAAATATCAATTGTTCAGAAGCTAAGAAACTCTAATTTAGAGAAAAGAAAGAAAAAGATTAGAAAACAAGATCCACATAGCATACATACCCAGTGCTTAGATCTTGGATTGTAATATCATTCCCAATAAAAGGAATAGCAATCCTTAAAGAAATGGATGCTTCTAGGACTGGGACAGAAAAAGTACAAGTGAGCTTGGGTGATCTTGTGGTGCCAGGAAATAAGATAGTACTCTCATGCATGCATGTGACAGTACACATGTGTGCATGCACACGTGCTCATACACAAGTATGGGATATGTCAAAGGAATAAAGGAGCCAACTGATAGAGCTCCCAATGGTTAAAGTTAAAACAATTCAAGTAATAAAAATAAATATTTTGTATTGGATTTTAACATTATTAGTCTGTTTTTCATCACTATAATAAAATAGTTAAGACCAGCTAACATTAAAAAGAAAAGAAGTCTGTTTAATTCATAATTTGGGAGACCAAAAGTCCAAATAGTATTGCACAGACTGTGGCAAGTATCTCTCTTGGCTGTGCCAGCTCTTAGTGGGTGGCATTGTTACAAGACTCAGGCTTTTATAACAGTCCTCTTGAAACAAATACCAGGAGTCACTATGATAATTACATTAATCCTTTCTGAGGGGCAGGCAACATGCTCAATGACCACCCCCTTCTTGATCCCAAATCTTAAAGATTCCAAATCATCTCCCAACATCACCACACTGAGGACAAAGCTTCTAACAAATGAAACTTTAGGATACATACTTAAATCATATTAAATTCACAGAATAACACAAGCATAAACTATATATCCATGAGTCCAAATTGATGTAAATGAATACTTGAAAAAAATAAATAAATGAGAGAGCAGAGCCAAATATGCAATCAAAAAGAATTTCAAATGCATTATGTAGATAGTCCTCTAAAAAGTAGGTAGAGTACCACTACCCAATCCACACATATGACATGGACTATACAGAATAACTTCCTTCTAAAGAGAACAGTGTGGAAAGGGGAAAAAAATCACTACTAGAACCAGGTAATCAAAGTCAACATCAACTGATAAATCATGTCAAAGCATGTTGACACTAAGTACCCTTGATATAAAGTGAAGAGAATGTCAATTTATTTCTGTCATTTTCCTCCCCCAAACCCAGCACTCCAGTCTATTCATGAGAAAAACACCAGACATATCTTAATCGAGGGACATTCTATAAAATACATAATCGGTAACACTTTCTTTTTTATTATTATTTTTATTTGTTCTACTTAGTTGTACATGACAAATGCAGAATGCATTTCAATTCATTGTACACAAATGGAGAGCAACATTTCAATTATCTGGTTTTACACAATGTAGAGATGCACCATTCGTGCAATCATACATGTACCTAGGATAATGATGTCCATCTCATTCCACCATCTTTCCTATCCTCATAACTCCTCCCCACCCTCCCCTTTACCCCATCTAAAGTTCCTCCATTCTTCCCATGCCCCCTTAATAGACCAATGTCCACTAATCAGAGGAAACATTTGGCCTTTAGTTTTTTGGGATTGGCTTACTTCGCTTAGCATGATATTCTCCAACTCCATCCATTTACCTGAAAATGCCATAATTTTATTCTCTTTTAATGTGGACTAATATATATATATATATATATATATATATATATATATATATATATATATATATATATATCACAGTTTCTTATCCATTCATCTATCGATGGGCATCTAGGTTGGTTCCACAGTTTAGCTCTTGTGAATTCAGCTGCTATAAACAATGGTGTGGCTATGTCACCATAATATATTGATTTTAAGGCCTTTGGGTATACACAAATGAGTGGGATAGCTGGATCAAATGGTAGTTCCATTCCAAGTTTTCTGAGGAATTGCCACACTGCTTTCCAACATGGTTGCACCAATTTGCAGTGCCACCATCAATGTATGAGTGTACCTTTTCTCCCACATCCACTCTAACACCTATTATTGCTTGTATTCTCGATAACTGCCCATTCTGACTGGGGTGAGATGAAATCTTAGAGTAGTTTTGATTTGCATTTCCCTAATTACTAAAGATGTTGAATATTTTTCCATATGTTTGTTGATCACTTGTATATCTTCTTCTGAGAAGTGCCTGTTCAGTTCCCTAGGCCGTTTATTGATTGGGTTATTCAGGTTTTTTGGTATTAAGTTCTTTATATATCCTGGAGATAAGTGCTCTATTTGATGTTCATGTGGTAAAAATTTGCTCCCATACTGTAGGCTCTCTCTTCACCTCAATGATTATTTCTTTCGCTGAGAAGAAGCTTTTTAGTTTGAATCCATCTCATCTATTGATTATTGATTTTATTTCTTGTGCTTTAGGAGTCTTGTTAAGGAAGTCAGAGCCTAATAATACAGGATGAAGATTTGGTCCTACTTCTTTTTTCTAATAGGCTCAGGGTCTCTGGTTTAATTCCTAGGTCCTTGATCCGCTTTGAGTTGAATTTTGTGCCTGGAGAGAGATAGACATTCAGTTTCATTTTGCTACATATGGATTTCCAGTTTTCCCAGTACCATTTGTTGAAAAGGCTATCCTTTCTCCAATGTATGTTTTTTGGTGCCTTTGTCTAGTATGAAATAACTGTATTTATGTGGGTTGGTATCTATGTCTTCTATTCTGTATCATTGGTCTACATGTCTATTTTCCAATACCATGCTGGTTTTGTTACTATTGCTCTGTAGTGAAGTTTAAGGTCTGGTATTGTGATGCCTCCTGCTTCACTTTTCTTGCTGAGGATTGCTTTGGCTATTCTGGGTCTGTGTGAATTTCATAATTGCTTTTTCTAGTTCTATGAAGAATGTCATTAGGATTTTAACAGGAATTGCATTAAATGTGTATAACAGTTTTGGTTGTATTTGACAATATTAACTCTACCTATCCAAGAGCATGGGAGATCTTTCCATCTTCTAAGGTCTTCTTAAATTTCCTTCTTTAGTGTTCTGTAGCTTTCATTGCAGAGTTCTTTCACCTTTTTTTTTGTTAGAATGATTTTATATTTTTTGAGGCTATTTTAAATGGGGTAGCTTTCCTAATATCTCTTTCAGTGGATTTTTTACTTATGTATAGAAATGCATTTGATTTATGAATATTGATTTTACATCCTGCTACTTTGCTGAATTCATTTATTAGTTCTAAAAGTTTTCTGGTGAAATGTTTTGAATCTTCTAAATATAGAATCATGTCATTGGGCATATAGTGATCATGTAAGTTCTTCTTTTCCTGTGCATATCCCTTTAATTTCTTTTGTCTGTCTGATTGCACTGGATAGAATTTCAAGGACTCTGTTGAACAGAAATGTTGAAAGAGAACATCCGTCTTCTTCCAGTTTTTAGAGGGAATGTTTCCAATTTTTCTCCATTTAGAATGATGTTGGTCTTGGGCTTAGCATAGGTAGCTTTTACAATGTTCAGATATGATCCTACTATTCCTAGTTTTTCTAGTGTTTTGAACATGAAGAGATTCTGTACATTATGGAATGTTTTTTCAGCATCTATTGAGATAATCATATGATTCTTATCTTTAAGTCTATTGATGTGATGATGACATTTATTGATTTCCATATGTTGAACCAACCTTGCATACCTTGGATGAACCCCACTTGATCGTGGCGCACTATCTTTTAAATATGTTTCCCTATGCAATTAGCCAGGATTTTATTGAGAATTTTTGCATCTATGTTCATCAGAAATATTGGTCTGAAGTTTTCTGTCTTTGATGTGTTTTTGTCTGGTTTTGGAATCAGGGTGATGCTAGCCTCATAGAAAGAGTTTGCAAGGGTTCTCTCCTTTTCTATTTCTTGGAATAATTTGAGGAGTATTGATATTAGTTCTTCTTCAAACGTCTTGTAAAACTGGGCTGAGAATCTGTCTGGTCCTGGGCTTTTCTTGGTTGGTAGACTTTCAATGGCATCTTCTAATTTCTTGCTTGAAATTGATATGTTTAAATTGTGTATGTCCTCCTGACTCAGTTGATGTACGTTTCTAGGATTTTGTCAGTGCCATTGAGATTTTCTATTTTATTGGAGTATAAATTTTCAAAATAGTTTCTAATTATGGTCTGTATTTCCTTTTTCATCACAAATGTTAGTAATTTGAATTTTCTCTCTCCTTCTCTTCATTATCATGGCTATGGGTTTATCAATTCTATTTATTTTTTTTCAAATAACCAACTTTTCATTTTGTTAATTTTTTGAATTGTTTCTTTTGTTTCAATTTCATTGATTTCGGCTCTGATTTAAATTATTTCCTGTCTACTACAACTTTTGCTGTTGATTTGTTCTTCTTTTTCTATGGCTTTGAGGTGTAATGTTAGGTCTTTTATTTGTTGACTTTTAATTATTTTAATGAATGAGCTCAATGCAATGAACTTTCCTCTTAGCACTGCTTTCATGGTGTCCTAGAGATTTTGATGCATTTTATTGGAGTTCTCCTTTACCTCTAAGAATTTTTTTTTTATCTCCTCCATGATGTCTTCTGCTATCCATTGCTCATTCAATGTCATATTAATCTCCAGATATTGGAGTAGTTTCTATTTTTTAATTTTATCATTGATTTTTAGTTTCATTCCATATTATCTGATAGAATACAGGGTAGTATCTCTATTTTTTTGTATTTGCTGAGAGTTGCATTGTGGCATAATATATGGTCTATTTTAGAGAAGGATCCATGTGCTGCTGAGAAGAAGGTGTATCCACTCGGTGATATATGACCTACTCTATATATGTCTGTTAAGTTTAAATCATTGATTATTTTTTATTGAGTTCTATAGTTTCTTTATTTAGTTTTTGTTTGGAAGATCTATGCAGTGGTGAAAACGGTGTGTAAAAGTCACCCAGTATTATTGTGTTGTGATCTATTTGCTTCTTGAAATTGAGAAGGGTTTGTTTTATATACATAGTTTGGGGCATAGACATTTATGATTGTTAGGTCTTGTTGATGTGTGGTTCCCTTAAGTAGTATGAAATGTCCTACTTTATCTCTTCTCACTAACTTCTGTCATTTTTCTCCCCCAAGCCCAGAATCCCAGTCTATTCATGAGGAAAACATCAGATAAATCTTAATAGAGGTACATTCTACAAAATGCATGACCAGTAACAATTTCAAGGCCATCAAAAATAAGGTAAGTTCTGAGAATCTGTTACAGCCAAGTGGAAGCTAAGAATATAGGACAACTAGTCAGGTGTGGTGGTGCACACCAATAATCCCAGTGACTCTGGAGGCTTAGGCAGAAGGATCATGTGTTCAAAGCCAGCCTCAGCAATTTAGTGAGGCACTTAGCAACTCAGTGAGACCCTGTTTCTAAATTAAATACAAAAAAGGGCTGGGGACAACTAATTGTGATATACTATCCTATATGGGATTCTGGGTTTCTGGGTCCAAACAAACAAAGAACCACATTAGATAAAACCAAAGGAAATTTGAAGAAAACATGCATTTCATGTTATAATGTACCAATATCGTTTAGTTATAATGTACCAATATCGTTTTATTAATTATAACAAATGTGCCATGCTGATATAAGATTCTTTTTTTTTATCCCAGGGGTGCTTAACCACTGAGCAAGATCTACAGCCCTTTTTAATATTTTATTTTGAGACAGAGTCTTAGTAAGTTGCTTAGGGCCTCCCTAAGTTGCTGACAATGGTTTTGAACTCATAATTTCCTGCCTCAACCTCCTGAGCTGCTGGAATTACAGGTGTGTGCCATTGCACCTGGCTTGGTATAAGATGTTAGTAGAGGGAACTGAGTATAGGTTATATGGGTACTCTATGTACTATCTTCACATTTTTAAACTTTATTTTATTTATTTTTATGTGGTGCTGAGGATCGAACCCAGCACCTCACACATGCGAGGCAAGCACTCCACCACTGAGCCACAGCCCCAGCCTCTCGTCACAATTGTTCTGTAAACCTAAAACTATTCTAAAATAATTTTTTAAAGTTTGTTTTTAAAAATAATGTTCAGGAATGACAAAAGAGGTAGGATAAAAGTAATAGAAATATGGATACTAAAGAAGAAGAGGACTTCAAGGGAGAGGAATGAGTGAACTATGTTAGTTGAAGACAAATAAAATAAGGCTAAAAATATCTCATGGAGTTGGTACTTAAGATTGTTGTGTGAATGACTGGTGTAGACTATTCTTTTGAGAAATTTGATTATAATTAAAAAGAAAGATATGGGGCCATAATTTTAAAAAAATAGAAATTGGTTATAAATAGATTTTCTCTTTTTATAAGTCAGAGAAAACCAGGACCATGGAGAATATATAAGTAAATGGGAAAGGTTGTATACAAATGAATTTTTATTTCTTTCCAAATATAGACAGTTGGCCAGATTAGGTCCACAGGACATAGATAGACTACTATCCTAGAGGAAAGAACCTCTGTGAATCCAGCATGATTTATAGTTTAAACTATATGAATTAAGGTAAGTTGCTTAACTTTCTGTGCTTCAGTTTTCACATCTGTCAAATGGAAGTAAGCCATGTCCTCTTTGATTAATACTATGAGGGTCAAACAACAAGCAACTGTGTGTAGTTGAATGTCATTGGAAAAGTTAACAGAAACATGAATTTGGGTTCATATTATTTAGCAGCAGCAATTATACTTAGAATCTTCTCATGGAGAATATTACTCTTTAATTTTTTAAAAATAGACTATATTAAGAGTAGTTTCAGGGTCACAGAAAAATCCAGTAGAAAGTCCATAAATTTCCCCCTTCCTGCCCTCTAGATCTATAGCTTTTCCCATTATCAGTATTCCCCCACCAGAGTTGTACAGTAGTTAGAATCAATGCATCAACATTGACACATCATTATCACCCAAAGTCCATGGTTGACATTAATGGTGTGTATTCTATGGGATTTGGGCAAATGTATAGTGACACATGTATTCATCATTATGGAATCAAAGAAAACATTGACTTCTGTAGAAATCCTCAGTGCTCTACCTAATCATCCTTCTTTCCTCCCAACCTGTGGCATCCATTAGACTTTTAACTGTCCCCATAGCTGTACCTTTTACAGAATGTGATATAGTGGAAATCATTTGATTAGAATATATTATACAGTATATATTCTTTTCAGATTGGTTTGTATCATTTGCAGTGTGCATTTAAGTTTTCATCATGTCTTTTCACGGCTTTATGCCTCATTTTGGGGGGAATAGGGAGGATTGAACTCAGGGGTACTTGACCACTGAGCCACATCCCCAGCCATATTTTGTATTTTATTTAGAGACAGGGTCTCACTGAATTGCTCAGCACCTCACTTGTTTTTGCTGAGACTGGCTTTGAACTCATGATCCTCCTGTCTCAGCCTCCCCAACCACTGGAATTACAGCTGTGCATCACCATGCCTGGCAATGCCTCATTTACTTTTAGCACTGAAAAATATTCCATTGTCTAGATATAAAACAGTTTAGCTATTGACCTACTAAAGGACATCTAGATTGCTCCCAAGTTTGAGCAATTATAAATAAATCTTCTACAAACATTCATGTATAAGTTTTGGGGTGAACATAAGTTTTCAGCTTTATTATTATTATTATTATTATTATTATTATTATTATTATTATTTACCAGGTATTGCACTAAGGAGTGCTTAACCACTGAGCAACATCCTCAGCCCTTTATATTTTTGTTTTGAGATGGTCTTGCTAAATTGCTGTTATGGTTTGGATGTGAGGTGTCCCTTAAAAGCTCACATGTGAAACAATGCAAGAAGGTTCAGAGGAGAAATGATTGGGTTGTGAGAGTCTTAACCCAATCAGTGAATTAATTCCATGTTAGGGATTAACTGAATGGTAAGTGATAGGGTATGGCTGGAGGAGATGGGAATTGGGGGCATGGTTTTTCAGTATATATTTGTATCTGGCAAATGGAGACCTCTCTCTCTGCTGCCTGATCACCATGTGAGCTGCTTCTCTCCACCATACTCTTCTGCCATGACGTTCAGCTTCACCTCCTGCCCTGAGGAATGGAGCCTGCTGTCTGTGAGTTGAGACCTATGAAACCATAAGACTCCAAATAAACTTTTTCTCCTCTATGATTGTTCTGGTCAGATCTTTTAGTCACAGCAATGGAAAAACTGACTAAAACATTTGCTTAGTGTTGCTGAGGCTGGCTTTGATCTTGTGATCTTCCTGCCTCAGCCTCCCAAGCACTGGGATTACAGGCATGCACCACTGTGCCTGGCTAGGTTTCAACATCTTTAGGTAAATACCGAAAGGCATCATTCCTGGATTATATGGTAAGAATATGTTTGGTTATGTAAGAAGCTACCAAAATGTCTTCCAGTGACTGTACTCTTTTGCATTTCCACCAGCAACTAATGAGAGTTCCTGTTGTTCCACATTCTTACCAGTATTTGGTGTTTTATTATTCTGGATTTTGGAATTATAATAGTTGTACAGTGGTATATCATTGTTGATTTAATTTATAATTCCTAATGATATACAATATGGAGCATATTTTTACATGCTTATTTTCCATCTGTATAACTTATTTTATGAGGTGTCTGTTAAAGTCTTTTGCCTTTTATGTAAGTCTGTGTGTGCTAGAGATAGAACCCAGGGCCCTGTGCATGCTAGAATGTCCTCCAAACTGTACCCCCAGCCCAACACCCATTTAAAAAGAAATTTTAGTTGTAGATGAACACAATATTTTATTTGTTTGTTTATTTTATGTGGTGCTGAGGATCAAACCCAGTGCCTCACACATGCTAGGTATGTGCTCTACCACTGAGCCACAACCACAGCTCCCAAGGCCCATTTTTTGATCATATTGTTTGTTTTCTTATTATTGAGTATTAAGGGTTATTTGTATATTTGGAATAACACTCCTTTATTTGAAATGTCTTTTGTAAATATGTTCCCAATCTGTGAATTGTTTTATGATTATTGATATAGTAAGATTAACATCTACCATATATTTTTAATGTTTTCTACTTGTTGTCTTTGTTCTTTCCTTCATCTTTCACCCTCTTCCTGCTTTTGTGGTTTTAATTGAGCATTTTCAAATTCCTTTTTCTCTCCTTTCAGTTATCCTTCCTTCTCCCCCCATCCCCGGAATTTTTACTGATTGCCCTGGAGTTTGCAATGTAAATTTACAACTAATCCAAATCCACTTTTGAATAATAGTAGACTTCTTCTCGGGCAGAGTCCTTTATAATAGCCTCTGTTGCTGGGCTTCTAGCATATTTTATCAATGCTGATCACACTAGATGAAGCTAAGATTTAGACCTCTGGCCTGCGTACTGCAACAAATTCTAAGACATATAAACTGGGGAAAGGTTGAAATGGCTTCAGAGCTAGCTGGACCAAGGTATAATGATGGCCAGTGAGGTCCCATCTGTGGCAAAGAACAAAGCAGAGACATTTCTTGATTTATGCTGGCACTCTTGGTCCCAGGTCTGATTGTTCTTCATGTTTAGTTGTCCTGCCTTTGTGTTTTTGCAAAATATTTGTTTCTTCAAAATAAAAAATGTTCCCATTAAAAAAAATCCTTATTCCTCTCAGCTCTTGCATTAAATTTACTATCATTCATATTAAGCATAAACAAACAAATGTTTATGAAAAAGAACATATATATTTGAATACATCTTTGCTATTATTTTGAACAGACAGTTATCTGATAGATTAATTAAGAATAAGCAATATAATACAGGAACAAAAAAAAGAGAGAAATATCCTATTTTACCTTAATTTGTTTCTTCTCTAATACCTTCATTTCTTCATGTACATCCAAGTTTCTGACATATTTTATTTTCCTTCTCTCTAAAGAATTCCTTTTATATTTCTTGCAAGGCACACCTATGAGCATCAAACTCCCCCGATTTTTGTTTGTCTCAGAAAGGCTTTATTTCTTTTCTATTTTTCAAGTATAATTCTGCAAGGGTACAAATTTCTTCTAGGTTCATGGCTTTGTATCTCAATATTTAAATATTTCATTCCACTCTCCTTCCACTTGTATGCATGGTTTCTGAGAAGTCAATATAATTTTTGTCTTTGTTCTTCTGTAGGTAAAGAGTTTTTTCCCCCTAACTTCTTTTAAGATTTTTTTCTTACCTTTGATTTTCTGCAATCTATTTGAAAAATAATAGGCTCAGATGTAGGTCATGATTCTGATGTTTTGGTTTTTGCAGTAGTGCTCTTGGTGTTCTATGAACTCCTTAATCTGTGATTTGGTGTTTGACATTAATTTGGAGACATTTTCTCTCCTTATTACTTCAAATGTTTCTTCTGTTCTTTTCTCTTTTTCTCCTTCTGGCATTCCCACTACATGTATGTCACACTTCATGTAGTTGTCTCATGGTTCTTGGATATTCTGCCTTGATTTTCTTTCAGTCATTTTTCTCTTTGTGTTTCTATTCTGGAAATTTCTATTGTGATTTCCTCAAGCTCAGCAATTATTTCCTTAGTTATGCCCAGGCTTTAATGCACCCATCAAAAGCATTCTTCATTTCTTTTGCAATGTTTTTGATCTCTAGCATTTCTTTTTCATTCTTTCCTACAATTTCCATCTCTCTGCTCATACTGCACATCTCTTCTTGAATATTGTCCATTTAACCATTAGAATTATTAGAATATTAATCATACTCTTTTCAAACACATGTTTTGATAACTTCAAAATTCCTACCATACATGTGTCTGTTTTTGATACTTGCTCTGTCTCTTCAATGGTTTTTCACTTTTCAGGTGACTTGTAATTTTTGGTGAAAGGCAAATATGATGTATTGGATATTAGGAGGTGCTATAAATAAGCCTTTAATGATATCGTGGAAAATCGTGGAGGAGGGGAAGTATTTTATGGTTCTAGGATTTCATCTCATGCTTTAAGTGAGCTTGTGCCTCTATGCTGTCAACTCTTAAGTGCTTCATATTGTTTTTAACCCCTATGTGGGACAGGATGGCTAGAGTGGGCTAGAGTTGTGTATTTCCATTCCTCTACATGTAAAGCTAATGGGTGCTCAGAATGGGTATTTCCCTTCTCCCAGGTCTATTAGGGTCTGGAAAAAAAATAGTTTAGATTTTGTTAAAGTAATTCCTCTTAAAGGCAAGCCTGTTAAGAAGAACAGAATGTTCCAACATATTTTGAAATATTTACTTCCCCTCCTCTGAGTGGAAGCTTGAAGGAATTTTTCTTTGATCTTCACTGTGAGAACCCAATTGTGCTACTGGCGGCAAAGTTCACAAATGTGTAAGCATAACCCTGACATGACGAGTTCCCCTAGAGTTGAACTCTCAGAGTTGAACAGTGGATTTCTGCTTTGGTGAATTGTGATGCTTTGTATCCACCCTTCTGTCTCTCCAATTGGGAGCAACAATTTGTTCTATGACCTAATTTTTCTGGTGGAACTAAGAAGAGTTGCTGGGGTTTTCTTTATTATTTATTTTTTTAGTTTGTTCAGCCTTTTACTTCTTGTTAGGATGGAGTGGAGTCATTAAAACTCCTTTATGTGCAAGACTGGTTTACATAAGTCCTCAATTTTTCATCACTCTTGTTAATAGACCTTAAAATACATGATATTGAAATCCATTGAGCATGCTACTGCTTCTTCACACTATCCCTGAGAGATAAATAGTTTTGCAAAGGCTTTGTCCACATATAATATCAGCATTCACAAGAAAATAATGTCATTCAATATTTTAGTTTAAATATGATGTGTCCCCCAAAAGCTCATGTGTGACACAATACAAGAAGATTTAGAGGGAAATTACTGTGTTATGAGAGCCTTAACTCATTCAGTGTGTTGGGGACTAACTGAGTGGTGACTGTGGGCAGGTAGGGTATGGTTGGTGGAGGTGGGTCATTGGGGCATGCCTTAGGAGTATATATTTTGTCCCTGGAGAGTGGACTCCCCACCTTCCTGGTGTAATGTCCTGAGCTGCTCTCCTCCACCACATAATTCTGTCATGATGTTCAGCCTCACCTCCAGCCCTGAGGAATAGAATCAGCTATCTATAGACTGAGACCCCTGAAACCATGACCCCCCAAATAAACTTTTTCTCTTCTGATTGTTCTTGTCAGGTCCTTAGATCACAGCAATGAAAAAGCTGACTGAAATATTCAGAAAGCACAAAATGAAAATCAAACAGCATGTAAAAGTAAAATATTCCATGAATCCATGATGAATTGAGCATTCACCATGTGTAGGTTCCCTAACACATTTCCCCTGAAGCAGAGATACTTTTTGCTCCTTTAAAAATGATGTACCAGTAAGAAATTATTCTCATAAATTAGAAGCATTAAAATTAAAAAATGTTGTTAATAGACAACATTGGTAAATGTTTGGGGGTATGATGCAGGGCATATATGAAACTTTTCAGACCCAGAGGCACAGGCCTACTATCAAGAGCCTTTTCATACTGTTGAACAGGATGATGGCTGGACCTCAGTCAAGGTTTACTCTTTGTCAAACTTATCTTCCTTCTGCAAAATGAAAAATATTGCTTCCGAATGAATCCATTTGGACTGGTAGAATACCCAACAACTTTTGAGTCTAAATGTTTTTAGAAACAGTTTTGTTCTTTTGAGCTGCTTAGTTTACAATTAAACTTGCCACAACAAGCAAGATGATTGCCTCAGAGTTAGTCCCAGAAAATAGGTCACCCTCCATGTCATGCTCCCTTCATCCCTGCAAATGCCTCAGATGACTCCCAGCACATGCAGGCATGTCTTTCTTCAAACTAACTGATGGTAGCACTTCCTTTTGAGCCAGATGCTGTATTGTTAATTTGCTGGAAGACATGCTATTATTAGCAAGACTGGCCTTACACAAAGATGGGGTAAGCAGCCTCTAGTGTTATTTCAGTGACAATGGGAAGGCACCCTTTGCCAAAAATATCTCTCCAGGCTGTTCTCTGAGGCTTAAAATCGTTTAATGAGGACTTTGCATTCCCTTACAGAGTTGGACATAAAGATGATAAATTAGATACCCTTGAGAGAGAGAAAGGGACTTCCACAGTATTTGACTCTTATCCTGGCAAAAACACTTAACTATGTTACTTTATAATTTTTCTGTTTGCTTGTCTGTCTATCCCCAAGAGATTGTAGATTCCTTAAGCACAATGACTGGGTCTCAGTCTCCTGACTTCTCAAGACTTTTACCAACCTGGCAGAAAACAAACTGTATACAAAATGGCAAAAGAATGGATTGATGAAAGAGCAAACTTCTATTTATCTAAAGGGCTCCAAAAATAGGTGACTATCTCTCAAATAACAATAGCCATGACTACCAAATGCCCACTGCTAAGGATATTGTCATCTTTCTGGTCCAGTGTTACTGCATTCATTTACTTTTCAAGGCACTATATCTTCAGGTCTATATTTTTTTAAGAAAAAAAAAGCAAACCCATTTTCTAACTGTTTCATTTCTAAAGAAGCAAAAAAGGCTGAGTAGAGTTTGGCCTCCCAAGAATTGGGCTTTGTGACTCTTTTAGAAAATTACCTCTCACTGCAGGAGGTGATTTGTGAAAACTAACACAAAACTCCAACCTTATATGAAATAAAAGTTTGTTCAAAGTTCAAGCCTGTATTGGGGGAATTAGAAATATCAGCCCACCTGGTTCATTCTTACGTTATGTCTTTAGAATAAGAAGCACACTGCACAAGATGATCTGATTGCTATAATCAGGTTCATGATATTTTAACACAAACTTAAAAAAATACATTAAATTTTCAGCTCTTAAAAATATCAAATAATTTGTTAATTTTACAAGTATTTATTGAGCACCTGCCACATAATAACCTCTGCTCTGAGTGCTGAGCATTTAACAGTGAAGAAGAGCAACAAGGTCATGTCCCATTGCCAACCATCTTGCACAACTTATGACTCCCAATCCACGTATGAGTTTGAGCCTTGTTTAAAAGGATGAGGTGGTGAATGGAATAATGCCAAGAATGTCTGTGGTACCCATTGTTTGTTGATAAAGAGTAATATTTTAACTAGTTTTTTATCAAAATTACTGTCACAAATTTGGGGCTGGGGTTGTGGCTCAGCAGTAGAACGCTCGCCTAGCATGAGCAGGACCTGGGTTTGATTCTCATCACCACATAAAAATAAAGAAATTGTGTTGTGTCCATTTATACCTAAAAATAAATAAATAAATATTTTAAAAAATTGACTGTGTCAATAGTTATCAGAGTTGGTGAGGAAGACCATATAAGTCTTCAATGGTATATATGTGTGTGTGTGTGTGTGTGCGCGCGCACGTGCATGCATGTGCGTGTGTTTGTGTGTGTGATTTGTTTGTTTGTTTGTTTGTTGATAATATGGATTGAACCTAGGGCTGCTTAACCACTGAGCCACATTCCCAACCCTTTTTATATTATATTTTGATATAGGGTATTAGTAAGCTGCTTAAGGCCTCGCTAAGTTGCTAAGGTTGGCTTTGAACTTGCAATCTTCCTGCCTCAGCCTTCTGCGCCACTTGGATTACAGGCATGCACCACTGTTTGACTTGTACATCTTTGAGACACTCTTTACCACAGACAGAAGAACATTTGACTGTGTACTGCAAGCCTATGCCCTAATCTGGCTCTATCATGACATAAGGCAAATCAGTTAAAATCTATGTACCATTTCTTCAAAGAGAATCATCTTCCCTGCTATTTTGATACCATAAGATAATTTCAATGATAGGAATTATGTTAGTAACAACAATAGCAGTGAACATTTGGGCACACTTATCATGGGTCATACATGTGCTAAGCCTTTTATATAATCATCTAATATTTTCAACTGCATGACATTGGTGCTTCTACTTTTCAATTAGTTTGTAGGTGGATAACCCAGCTCAGAGAGGCTAAGTCATTTGTTCAAGACCAAATAGAAGTGGAAGATGGGATCCAAATTTAGATTTGATCTTTTCCAGGGACGGGTGTAACTCATTGGTAGTGTTGGTAGTGCAAGGTCCTGGCATGCATAAGACCCTGGGTTTGATCCCCAACACTAAATTTTTTTAAATAAAATTAAAGTTAAATTAAGGATATGATCTATTCTAGACCCTGACCTAGATATGGAAATATAAATACAGCAAAGCAATTTAGCACATTATATCAGAGATGGATATTAACTTTTTTTTAGTTGTAGTTGGACACAATACCTTTATTTTATTTATTTTATTTTTATGTGGTGCTGAGGATCGAACACGGGGTCTCACACATGCTAGGCGAGTGCTCTATGGCTGAGCCACAACCCCAGACCTAGATATTAACTTTATTGTAAATAAATTTGTGATATCCTGAGCTCTAGGAGATGAAGGGGAAAAATGGTTAATGGTTCTCTATTTGGGATCTATCCTCCAGCCTTTAACCTACTCTAACATATTATTGGCAGGATCTGATAAAAAAAAAATTCACACTAAGACTCTATTATCTGATACATGGTTTACTATGTTATCCTTCTTAGGTCATTAAATTATATCAGGTAATATGAGCCACAAGAATTGTGAAGAAGGCATTTTTAGAATTGGGAGTCTCCTTTAGTGCTCCTTACATTAGATTCATAAGCAATCACTTACTCTGCTTCTGCATAGAACCAATATTGCATAGCTTCACTAAAATTATTTGCACAAGCTGAGACAGATACTACAGATCAAAATCTAGGAGTGTGTTTAGAAGTTTACTTTTCCTGAACTTTGTCTAATTGTTTATATAGGAAATACTTGTTGAACATATACTACATGCAAGAGATTTTTATAAGCAGCATTTCATTTGATGCTTGTAGCCTCTTTGTGAGCTAAGTGTTATTATTTCCAACTTTTCAGATGCATGAACTAAAAATAGAAAAGTTAGGCAATTTGTACAATATAATATAGCTAATATACACATCAGAATAATAAATAATCTGACATATGTGATTGGTGTTCCAGCCAATAGGCATATCTCACTTTCTCTCCTATCAGATCCCAATATTTTCAAAGCAACAATATGTTCAGACCTAGAAGATAAACCACATATCATTTTATCCAGCAATGCATCCCTGTAACCCTATGCCAATGAGCAAAACTCAGCTGAAAATTCTGAGAAAGCCTTAGGAGGAAAAGGTCCTTTTGGTGCCACTGCTGTCTTTTTGTATCTTGTTTTGGACACCATAGTGTCACAACATGGTATGTGGAACTATACAGAGGAGCCATTTTTAGTTCATGAGAAAAGTTATCACTGTCTCACAGAAGAAGACAGAATTCAAAGCATTTGGCTCCTTAATGACACTGTGGAGATGCAGATCAATCTGGGGGCCACTTCCTTCTTGACTTCTATATGATTCAGCTGCTATTAATTAATTTATTATCTGCAACCAGAAGCATTTTTAACAACTACTGCAAACTTGAAAATATAACAAGAGTCAAATGAATGTTGTACCAATTGAGTGCTAGTTAAGAGCAAGAAGAGATCCTGTAGGTTGAGATTTTTAGAGTGAGGGATCGAAACTAGGATGATTTAGAACTGGTTCTTGAAGGATGGTAGACATTTATAAAGATAGAGAGCAAGAGGAAGAGTATTTCAAGCCAGGGCCACATTTGTCTTATTTGCTTCTGTAGCTCCAGTTCCTTGCACAGTTCACAGCTCATAGCAGGTGCTCAATACATGTTTGTGAAATGACTTAATAAATAAGCAAAGACATGGAACCAAGAAAGCACAGAGCATTTTATACAGATAAGGGACAAGGAAAAATATATGGGATAAGGAATGGTGAGAGCTTAATATAGGGCACAGGCTGAAGATTCAGATTTGAAGCTGTCCCTTGAGAGATGTGTCTTTTACCTTACCCCTTCTTTTCCACCCCAATCTTATAATCATAATAAAATCAAACAGGGAATTTGACATGGTGACCTACAGTATATCGAATGTATGTTTGGTTGACAAATTAAGAAAGTTGTGGGTCAGAAGAATTGTTAGGTGGCCTTATAAACCCAGAAAACATTAAAATAAAGAACTCAGCATTTGGAACATGACTAAATCAGTCTTTCAGCCTAGAGAGTAGATCCTAAAACCTCACCCCAATGACTTTTCCTCTGAACAAGAAATATGTTTGTCTTGAGGAAGTCTTTCTCTATGTTAAATGGTTGCTTCTCTTCTGATAGTGATTTCTTGGAAACTGAGCTCTGACATCCTTAATGGTATTCTTTTGCAGTTGCCATATTGAGTGCTCTGGTATAACAGACAAAATCACTAATCAGGAGCCAATACTTTCATAATAATTAAAATTAGCTTACCAAGGTCATTTTCTACTCCAATGCAGTGAAGTGAACTAATCTCTAGAAATATAAAATAACACATAGATATAATAACAAAATAAACCTCATCAGTAATAAGATGTTCAAACCATGAAAAAGTTAAGATTGAACTGGAATTCCATGAAACAGATCTAATCATCACCAAGTAAATTTTGTCCCTTGCCATTCTCTAACCCCCAACTCCACTTTCTAGTCCAAATTGTCCTTCTTTCTCCCTAGCAATTGTGGTTCAGGAAAAAGTCACAAACTCATCCACAACAATGTATCAATGTCTGATAATAACAGCTGTTATTTACTGAACACTTTTCATATGTGAGGTGCTATTATGAGTGCTTTACAAATATCACCCTTTAAAATACATATAATCTTATGAGATAGATGTGATGATCATTTCATATTCTACAGGGGAGGAAATAAAAGACTGTGAGAGGCAATGCAACTTATTCAATATCACTTGGTACACACAGTAGGGCTTATATTTGAACCCAAGTGTTTTAATCAGCTTTTTCACTGCTGTGACCAAAAGACCTGACAAGAACAACTTTAGGAGGAAAAGTTTATTTGGGAGCTCACAGTTTCAGAGGTCTCAGTCTATAGACAGCTGGCTCCATTCCTCAGGGACCAAGATAAGGCAGAACATCATAGTAGAAGAGTGTGGCAAAGGCAGCTGGGGACATGGCACCAGAAAAGCAGAGAGACTCCATTCAACAAGCATGCTTATACACCCCCAAAGACATGCTCCCAATGACCACCTCCTTCAGCCACACCTTACTTGTTCACAGTCACAACTCAGTTTGTCCCTATCAGGGAATTAATGCACTGATTGTGTTGAGGTTCTCATAACCCAAACATTTCACCTCTAAACTTCCATTGTCTTACCCATGAGCTTTTGGGTGACACCTCATATCTAAATTATTATACCAGGTGTTCCACCTGGAAACCTGTTAAGTTACCCACCATCCTATGATATCCCTCATACATTTATTTTATTTTCTTTTAATATCAGAGATAAAACCTTAGAAAAGAAAAATGAGATCCTTTAGGATGAATTTCACTTTTCAAGGGAGGGGTATAATTGGCTTGATGTTTCAATACCTTTTCATCCATTTTGGATATGCACTGCCAGACTAAGGACATTATTTTAGGTATTTTTTCCCCCAAAGATCACTTAGCTCCTGAAATCAACTATATTGATTTGGTTGATGTTGCTGTTATCCATCTTCTCACACAACCTATCAAATGGCTTATGTGTTGATTGAGTATGAGTTCATGCTGATTTAACAAGTTTGTAGCCTACGGTTATTTTTGTGCTGTATTCTCATATGTGCATGTTTATTTGTATTCTTCTTGAATTTCTTTTTCTAACTTGATTCTCTGCCTGTCTTTCTTTGTGTTTGTGTCACATGTAGACAATAACTCAGAAAGATACAGATCTTCCTACAATACCACTATGTAAGGAATACCCTTTAGTTTAACTGCCCAAACTGTGGACAAGATCATGATCATACTCCTTGAAGAGCACCCATTTCAAATACATCAGTAATAAAAAAAAAAAAAACAATTCTTAGATCAAGATCTACAGCTCAAAAGTTACTTTTTTCTTTTATTTATTTTTCTGTGGGGCTTCAATTGAACCCAGGGCCTTAGGCAGGTGCTCTACCAGTAGGCTACCATCCCAGCTCTATTAAAAGTTACTTTAACAAGAATATGTTTACCCACCAAATAATGCAAATAATTTCAAGCATCACTAACTTGGAATTAGGTTGTGCTTTCTTTGAGGCCCTTCATGAAACCTTAAGCCAAAAGGCTCTGTCCTGGCTCTAGCCCATGTTGTCATTTTTTTTTCCTTTGTGGTAGTGTTAGAATGCTTGCCTAGCATGCGTGATATCCTACTCCAATGCAGTGAAGTGAGCTAATCTTTAGAAATCTAAAATAACATATATATATATATATATATGTATATATATATATATATATATATATATATATATATAACAAAATAAACCTTATCTATAATAATATGGTCAAACCATGAAAAAGTTAAGACTGAATTGGAATTCCATGAAACAGATCTAATCCTGGGACCCAGGATATCATGCATGCTAGGCAAACATCCTAACACTTAACTACATAACCACTCCCAAGTTGTCTTATCTTTATCCTGTCTTCATCCATGATCCGTGCCCTGGTTTTCTTAGAGTTGATATGCAAATTTCAATCTCTCTGTATACAATTATTCAAAATCCAAACTCTTAAAGCAGTGGTTCCCAAATATCAAAGATCACCCAATGCACTAAATCAGAAACTCTAGGTAGTGAGGCCTAAACTTGTATTTTAAAGCAACCCAGGATATTCAGCTGGATTTGGGAACCATTGGAATAAGTACAGTTTTTATCAAGTGCATTTCTACAGCTCTTGTTTTGTGTTTACTACTTCCATGGTATTTATAAATGTTTATAAAATTAAAAGTGGTGAGGATTTCCAGCATGCTGTCTCCAAAACTGAATCTATTACAGCTGCCTACAAATATTTTCTTCTGTCTATGCTATGGTGGGGAAGTCTCTGTTGATGGCCTTTCCTAAAATGTAGTCCACATAATATTGATGCCCTCCAGAATGTTTATAAGTGTCCTTCCCTAGCAATTCCCAATGTTCTGTGGTCAAATGTGTTTGAGAAATGGTAGGCTGAAGAAAGGTAAACAAAATATCTTACTGGAGTGACTCTCAGTGCTAATAATATGCCAACATTTAGTATGAATGCCACAAGAAAATGTATTATACAGTATTTCCAAATTAATGTTTTAATTGTGGATATAACACATGTAACATAAAATTTACTGTCTTATTCATTTTTAAGCATAAAGTACAATAGTGTTAACTATAACATGAGATCGTTGTGCAAGAGATATCTAGAACTTTTTCATCTTGCATGACTGAAAATCTATACTTATTGACCAACAACTCCCCATTTCCCCCCTCCTCCCAACCCCTGGAAACCACCATTCTACTTTCTATTTGTAAGAGTACAACCACTTTAGATACCTCAAATAAGTAGAATCAGGTAATATTTATCTTTTTATGAATGGTTTATTTTGTTTAGCATAAAATTCTCAGAGTTCATCCATGTATAACATATGACAGGATTCCCTTGTTTTCGAAGACTGAAAATATTTTGTTATATATTTCAGTTCTTTGGGGTAGGTTCCCAGAAGTGAGATTATGAGTTTATCTGGCAGTTCCATTTTAATTTTTTGAGGAAACTCTATTCCACTTTCTATAGTGACTCTGCCATTTTACATTTCTTTCCCAAATTGATTTTGAACATGGAAGCTTTTTCCCTTGGAATATTTATCAGTATTTCAGGGAAAATAAGAATATCAAAAGGCATAGTTTGGGAGACACTGTTATAGTTGGCCTTGGATTATATTTTTGGGGAGTGGGGTTTGGGTTTTGATAAGGAAAAGAACAACTTCTAGGCTGAGTCCTACCTCAAAACATACTCTCCCATCATGCTGGATATTTTATGTGGTTTGCCACTAGACAAACTACCCTCAAGAAGTTCACAACTATTTAGGGGAGAAAGAACTTATTCACATTCAATAGTGAGTACAATAAAAGTATTTACTCAAGGTTTAATAAATTAGTATGTTATTTTTAATAATGAAGTAACATGGAAAATGTTTGAATTTAGGACACTTAAGTAGTGTTGATCTCATTTATAGGCTCTGAATTTGCTTTGGCTTATAGGAAACACAAGGACAGGTGGTCTTTATTATCCAAGTACCCATTATCCAAGTCCCAAAAATTAAGAGGCTGTGAATGGAAGCAGATGTCATCATAGCACAAATTATTTACTAATGAACTCGTCACTTCAAAATTAGCCTCTATTTAAACATCTCTTCCTGCTTAATATGAGCCCATGTTGGCCAGTTTCTAACTGATTTTTTAAAATTTATGTATTTATTTTAATTAAGTATATATGACAGCAGAATGCATTTTGATTCATTGTGCATAATTGCAGCACAACTTTTCATTTCTCTGTACATGTGCAGTCATAAATGTACCTAGGGTAATGATGTGTATCTGACTGATATTTTGATAAAGTCAGACAATGCAAAACAAACCAGGTTCTAAGAGAAATTGCAAATCTTGCAAAACATTTTGGACTGCATGAAGTTGATGAAAGTGATGCTGAAGAACAACTCTGATTACATGTACTGTCATTGAAAACTGAACATCTTGTAGAGAAAAATCAGCTAGCAAATGAAGAAAAGAAAATTAACAAAAATTGTATAGAAATAGATACATCAAAAGGAATTTGTTTGATTATTAAAGGACTAGAAGAAGTCCTTGGAGAAATTAATGAAGTCTTTGAGTGTTTTAGCCCTTTGAACATTTTATTGTAAAAACAAATGCAAATCTCTAAGTTTTGCCCAAGCTTTGGTACATCTTAAACTTTATTTTCATAATTTTTAGTTTTCATTTTATGAAATTGTCACTATTAGGGTTTGACTTGACTTGTGTATATCATTACCAGTCAAACAGAACATTCCTTTATTCTGCTTGGGAAATTAGCCAAACACATTGCATTTTCTCGGTTATTTTGGGAAAGAATGGTTTCACTTGGAGGCTTCTTTATTTACTTCAGTTTGCAAATATTCTAGACATTTGCAGGTGCCAAATAAACAGAGTAGCACTCTACTTCATTTATCTCCCCCTTCCAGATGGAGTACCTGGCATAATACTGAACATTTAGTTGGTGCTTGAAAAAAAAATAAAAACAGTGATTAAATTAATTTTAATCCCTTCCCTGAAGATTCACAATCAAGAAAGTTTAGCCACTTTGATTTCCCAGGCATTTAAAATAAGTTCCAAAGCAGACACAACTGAATACTTGTTCAAGGAAAAAAAGGGAGAACTTTGTAGACAGGCTCAGATGAGGTCCAGTCATTGCAAGCATTTTGTGGATACCAAACATATAAAGATGTAATTCATTATCCCTGGACAGTATGACAGTTTGAGTATGTAGGTGGGCTCATGCTTCAGTTTTCTCAGGGAGATTCACCTGGGACTAAAGCACATAATTTGTTCAGGATTAACATTGTATAGACATGATCTGAATTAGAAAAAGTGTAAAGGTTACCACTGCATTTGTGTCTTTTTTAGAACATTTATGTTTTTAAAATTTATGGTATTTCTCTGTATGATTATCAAGTAAATAATTTTCTATCATTCATAAAGCTCATCAAAAGTATTAATGCAATTGTTAACAATGAGATATGCTTCAATTTATTGTATTTTTCTTGATTAAATGTCTGAAGGGATTTTTCTACCAGTAAACTAAGCACATAATTCATAATTAAAGTATTTGCTAAAATCTTTCTTTCTTTGAGGAAGCTTTTAATTCATGATAGAAGAGACTATAAAGACAAAGTACTTCAATAGCTGGGTGTGGTGGCACATAACTATAATCCCAGCATCTTAGGAAACTGAGGCAGGAGGATTGCAAATTCAAGCCCAGCCTCATTAATTTAACAAGACTGTGTCTCAAAATTTAAAAAAAAAAAAAAAAAAAAGGCCTGGGGATGTGGCTCCATGGTAAATAAAAATAAAAAGTACTAATAAAAAATAAAAAGACAAAGTACTTCAATAGTTGAATTGTGTAACCACAGCTACACCAAGAAGGATAATTTACTCCATGGATAAGCATTTTTTTTTTGGGGGGGGGGGGTTACTGGGGATTGAACTCAGGGTTACTCCATCACTGAGCCACATCCCAGTCCTATTTTGTATTTTATTTAGAGATAGAGTCTCACTTAATTGCTTAGTGCCTCGTGTTTTGCTGAGGCTGGCTTTGAAATCGTGATCCTCCTATCTTAGCCTCCCAAGGTCCTGTGATTACATGTGTGGGCCACGACACCACACTCATGGATAAGCTTTTAAAGGCATGATCAAGGCAACTAAAGTGGTCTAAGCAATTATGAAGTAACATTCCCTTTGCATTGGCAGAGTTGTTTGTACCTTCCCTTATACACTGACCTAGCCTTCAGTGGGGTTACCACTGATAAATATGGTGCCTACCCAGGGAAGAAACCAGACAAAATAATTCATATACTTTTCTCCATCACTGAAGAGGAGAGGTTAAAGGGAAAGAGAATTTTATGACAAAAATATAATTACCAAAATTGTTTCTGCCTTCAATAAAAAAGTGATGACTTGTTAAATGTCTGAAAACTTAATGGAGTTTAGTGTCTATGTAGAACATGATGATAAAAACAGCAGTTCTCAAATTTTCTGTCTTTAAGGGGAACCAAAAACAAAGTCGGCAACATCCCTACCCACTCCCATGTACTTCTGCATTACTGCAACCCACGCACATGTTATCTCAGGCATCCAGCATCATGTTTGAGAAGCTTCCTATTTGCCTGCTATTTCAACTGGGATCTTGAGATGGTTTGGAGACAAATCAGAATGCAGAAAATTTCAGGTTCTCTAAGATATTCAAAGACCTTATAACAACCGGAAAGTTTTTAGAAGTAATTTTTTCCACAAGAGTTCCTTAGTGCCTGAGATTTTAGTACATGTTTCATTTATTCAGAAGACATCCAAAGTAAATGCTAATTTGAAGGGGGAAAAAGGCATTAGACTCATACTTCTTTTTGGCTTTGCTGTAAAAATAAAATCCTAAGAGGACTATGTGTTCAGTGTGCCACATGTTGAAGAAAAGTAACATTCATCAAGCTCATTTCCTGCAGAGCAAACCTCCCACATCCAGTCCATCCAAAACATCTGGATAATTGGCCCCAGCCTGGTGGGAGCCACCTCACCCCCCTCTCCACACACACACACACACACACACACACACACACACACACACAGATTCCTGGATAATTGTTTATCATTAGGATGCAAAATCATCTCAGAGCTCACCTTGGATGTCTCTTCTCCTTTCTGTCTCACCTGCTATCTTTAGTTTCAGCTGCTTACTGACTACCAAAGCATGTAAAGACATTCAACATAATGCCATTTGAAATAAGTGTTCCATAATTTAAGAAAAATACACAAATCCACAGATGGTATGAAGGCTTCTCTTCCTTGTGGTGAGGCAAATGATATTTGCTCTTTTCTTTTTTTTATTCAGTTCTTTCTGTTCACTTCTTTGGGGCTCCAGAATAAAGTAAATGGTTCCTAAGTCCTTCTCCTGATGATTTTATACAAAGCACAACCCAGTGCTTACCATTTTTTATATTGTCCAAATCATTAAGATCAGGGTTTCTTATCAGAACAGAGTAGTTATCTTTCTAGATTGAAGGAGAAATTGAAGGTAGTTTCCAAATCTTATGCAATTCTAGGACTCAATTTTAAATCCCTTTAAGTCATAGGTCTTTATATAACCAATATTTTTCACAATGTGTAGCACATAGTAGGTTTACAATAAATATTGGAAGAATGAACAAATGAATGAATAAAGGGCTGTGATTACAATCTGCTTTAGAAATCATCTGACAGAGGTGTCAATACCAGTACTCAATTGATATGCAGTTTCAGCCTTCCAAGATTCAGGGATTGCTAAATCACCTTCAACTACTGGTGTTCACTGTCTTCTGGTTGTTAAATATTTTTAATATCTCTCTTAGGAATATTTTCACTTTAAACATGTTTTCTTACAGTGCATAAAAGTCACTCAAAATGAATCAGACCTAGGTATTAAACCAGAAACTGTGACTCCTAGAAGAAAACGTAGGTTCAACACACCAGCACATAAGCACAGATAACAACTTTCTCAATAGGACACCTAAAGCTCAGGAAATAATGCCAAGTGTTAATAAATGGGATGGTATCAAATTAAAAATTGTTTGCATAACCAACAATTAAGAATGTGAAGAGACCCTGGGCACGGTGATGCATGCCTGTAATCCCAGCAGCTCAGGAGGCTGAGGCAGGAGGATTGTGAGTTCAAAGCCAGCCTCAGCAATGGCAAGGCACTAAGCAACTCAGTGAGACCCTGTCTCTAAATAAAATACAAAATAGGACTGGGTATGTGGCTCAGTAGTTGAGTGCCCCTGAGTTCAATCCCTGGTACCCATCTCCCCCAAAAAATTAGTAAAGAGAGGTCAGAATCACAGTCTAAAACAGCATATGATGTGAGAGATCCACCCTAACCCCAGAAGAAATTTCAAATTTTGCTGACACCTAGTACCCAATCTTTATCAGTCCAGCCCAGATTAACACTTTTTTCCCCATGAGCCTACTCCGTCACTTGGGCCTTAATAGCATCAAATCTAGACTACTGGCTAAAAAGAAACTTCTAGCTTCAGGGTCTACTAAATTTTCCTCTTACAGTAAGCAAGGCAGTGTTTTGTATAATTAGGGGCCGGGAGACGATGTATAGATGACACTCTGATGCTAGGTTAGTGTACCAAGATATTTCATTTGATCTGGAAATAGAGATTTTAAGTGCCAGATAGACTAAGGCAGTGAGTGTTTTTGACCATATGTGGGTCCTAAACATATGCCATTTTAATCTCTCTTGCCTTATTAACTTCTCCTAAGATCATCATTGTTATGGTTTGAGTTTAAAATGTCCTCTCAAAACTCATATATTGAAAGCTTTGTCCCCAAGGGAGCAGTTTTTAGAGGTGGGGCTTTGGAGAAGTGATTGGATCATGAAGACTTTAACCTCATCAATGGATTGATACATTGATGGAGTCAAAATTTAATGGGCTATTGGGAGATGGTAGAAACTGTAGGAAGTAAGGCCTAGTGAGAGAAAGCAGGTCACTGGGGGCATGCCCTTGAAAGCTATTATCTTGTCCCCAGTACCCCCTTCCCTGCTTCCTGCCCACAATGTAGTGAGCAGTTTTCCTCTACCATATACTACCACCATAGTATTCTGCCTCCCCACAGGCCCTCAGCATTAACAACAAGTGACAATGGACTAAAATCTCTGAACCCATAAGCCAAAATAAACCTTTCTTCTATTAAATTGATTTTCTCAGGTATTTTTGTCACAGCAATAAAAGGCTAACAGACATCCCGAGCTAAATTTTCAAACCACTAAAAATGCACATTTCTATCCTTAGTTCAGAGATGAAAGTATTAAAATCCTAATCTACACCTCTCAGTCAGTGCTTTCAACTTCAAGGTACACCAGTAGAGTCAATATTGCTCAATGGTTTCTCACATTATATATTGTATATATATGGAAGATATGATGAAACTTTTTTTTTTTTGTATGGGAGATTGAACACGGGGATGCTTAAGCACCATCACACCTGGTTATAATGAAACTCTTGACTGTATTCTGACATTGTTTCTTTTTCTAGCCTTATTATTATTATTATTATTATTATTATTATTATTATTATTATTGGTGGTGGTGGTGGTCGTGGTGGTGGTTCTAACGATTGGACTTAGTGAAAATTTACCACTGAATTACATCCCCTGTACTTCTGAGTTTTACTTATTTTAAGACAGGGTCTCACTAATTTGCTGAGGATCTTACTAAGGCTGATGTTAGAGTCTGTAAACAAGTCAGGATGGCGCCTGGCATTTTGCCAGGGGGAGTGGTTTGTGAGGTGGCACCAGTGAGCCATTAAGTGTGGAGATTTCTTATTGGTTGACTGCTGTATCTAGTTTATGTTAATTAAGATAAGCTGTGTGGAATGTATAAATACCCCTCCTGTCCTAAAATGAACGGCTCCCACTCCTGCTGTATCAATGTACACAAGTTGCTCGTCACCCCCCACCCCTGGCTATTTTGCTGCAGCCGGACTGCGGCAGGCTGAGGCTGCAATCTTTCTGTGTCAGCCTCCCAAGTTGCTGGGATACAGGTGTGCACCACCTCTTCCAACTCTGACATTTTAATGCCCCCTCTAAGAAAGGATTCTGAATGCTGAAACAGTATGGATCAATGTTTACTAAATCAAAAGAGCAGATGCCAATATTAATCCTACCCAAAATATGCAGAGAAACCATCCTGACCAATTCAACAGAATACAAGTGGCACTTCCCCCAAACTCTATAGGTCAAATACCCATTATGACTTTGGAAGGATATTTTAGCATTTTGTTAACTGACTCATGTTCATAGAATACAGCTCATCTAAAAGAAAGGACCATGTTTAGAGAGTTTGCCATCAAAAATCCATTTTAAAAAATGTCCTAGCAGTATCACATTATCCTACATTACTTTTCTTTATATAAGCATTTGTACTTCAAGGTAATAGAGAGAGTTGTAGCATATTCAGAGAGTAGACAGCAAGATGCTTCTAAATGCTGCAGTATTTAACAGCAGCATGAAACAGTGGTTTTGAGTGCCACAGTCTGGCTGGGCACAAATCACGAGCCACTGAAGCAGGAACAAACTTTATTTTTGAACTCCACCAGCAACTCCTCCCGAATGCCACGTGGCTCGTCCAGGAACCAGCCACCGGAAATATCTCCTCCTGAAATCCCTCCTCCTGCACTTCTCCAACCAATGGGAACTCCCGGGGAATCCCCGGGAATCCCCACGAGAACTCCAAAGTAGCAGCCAAGTCGGATAGTAATGCCTCGCCTGTCAATCAATACTGTTGGCAAAATGCCAGGGGCCATACAGACTTGGCCATGGCTCTCAGCATTTGAGTGTAAGGTGACATGCCTTATGTTGTTAAGACACATTGCACAGCTCTTTCAAAGGACCATCCTTCCAAGCTTCTTGTGCCTTCAGCAGTAAAAATAACAGAGTTCATGTGGCTGAAGAGCTTCACTAGTACATGCAGTGTGACTCCTCCACAGAGGTGTTTGCACTTTTAACAGTAAGAGTGTGGTATAGTAACCTCTTAGGAAGTGACCCAGAAAACATTCACATCTGTAGACGTAGTGGTCATAGGAGGGATAATACATTTCTCAAAGTGTCATCAAAAAATTGGAAGTATAATGGTAGGGGCACCAGTTACATGTATTTACTTATCAACAAAACAACTTGAGGTTATAAGCTCATATTTAAATGGTAAAAGCAAGTACTTTAAAGAAACAGCAAATGAGAAACAATAAGATCAGTGACTACAAGTGTATACTTACGGTCATACATAAATGTGCTTAGGATTTTATTTAAAGCTATCCACTGATGAAAATGAAGAACAAAGCTTGATCAGTTATAACTTCACTAAGGGCAGGAAAGAATTATGAGAATACAGTCTTTACATCTACTTTAAAAAGTGCTGCTTAGATCCTAAAACACTTATCTACACTTCCTCAAGTTTTAATATTAATAACTTAAATATACTTACTAAAATTATATGAAATGATCCTAGAAAATCATTTTAGAATGCAAGGGGCACTATCAATTGGGAAATCCCTCCACCCTATAGATCAGGGATAGAGCACTCTAGAATTGGTCCCAAGGTTTCCTGTTCAAATGCCCCTCCCTGCCCATGGCAATTCTCTTGTTCTTTTCAAACACCTGAAGTAAGCTCTTTCATATTCCACTTATCTCTATCTCTAAACTTCACTTTTGCCATATCTTCCCTTCTTAAACCACAGTATTTTCATATTGCCATTATTAAAAGAAAAATTGGGACCAGTTCAATATAATAAAGTCTACTTGAGCAAAAGAAAAAAAAATTAAATTCTGGAACCAGGTAGTATTCCAGACCAAAGATTGTTTTGA
Organism: Marmota monax; assembly: GCF_021218885.2. Classification (NCBI taxonomy): domain Eukaryota; kingdom Metazoa; phylum Chordata; class Mammalia; order Rodentia; family Sciuridae; genus Marmota; species Marmota monax. The sequence goes on along the minus strand of NW_026694552.1, from coordinate 11,049,220 downwards.
ATTGAATGACCCAGTCTATTACATGTACAGGTTATATTTATAGTCACAGAAAAGGAAGTGTCATACAGAAAGAACCTATTTAGTAAAACTTGGACTTTGCCTTATGTGGACATAATTTGGGAGCCTTCAGCTAGGAATTGGCTACTGTGATTGGTTGAGGCTGAATTGCTTAGTTATAAATATATACCTTGATTAGACTACACCTTCTCACATATTAAGCTGGGTTATAGTTTACTACACAATAATTCCCCTTTGGGCCAAACCCATGTTACAAGTGCACATGCTGGTTTGAACCAATTAATTTCAGCTCAACACTATTCATCCTCTCTTCCTGCCTCTCATAGAATGAGGTCCCAGCATCTTACCATGTTGTTTAACTACCCATCCCTGTTCTATTATTCACTCATTCTCTTAAATCATCTTCAATTTCTTTTCTCTCCACATATAGACATGCCCAGTTCTTCCTTCACTCTCACATTTTAAAAACTCCTATTATTTACCCTGTATCTTCCTTCATTTGCCATCCTAATTCTTCCACCTCTGCATGAACATTTATCAACTGGTACCTCCATCTTCTTCTCATTTTTACCTTTTGCAATCTGATTTTTGTCACAAAAAGTCCATGGAAATTCCTCTTTCCGATATACTTTTTGTTCATTCATTGAACAAATATATATTGACCACCTTCCATGAGTCAGGCACTATGCTGAGAATATGAGAGCAACATCGATAAAATTAAGTCTCTACCATAAAGCCGCAATTTGACAAAAATGAATACACATCTCAAGCTAAAAGATGTCTCCTTCCTTTCCTCTTTTAGAGATATTCCAGTTCTACTTCTCCGACCCTCTATGGCATTGCTAACTCCTCCTCTAACTCTATAATGTGAGTTTTCTCCAAAGTTCAGGCCTACAATTCTTTTCGCTTTCTGAACTCTCTCCCACAGTGGTCTCGTTCCTGTTTTAGCTTCAGCTTTCTCCTTAGCCTCTTCTCTACAATTCAGTTACCATCCTAAGAGACCATCATACATTTAAAACAAATTGCTGGTAAGGGACACCAAAACACAATTAGAGAGGAGAAATTAGTTCTGTTTTTTGTAATAGCACAGTAGGGTAATTATTGGTTAAAACAATCTATGATGTATTTCAAAATGACTAGAGAGAAAAGTACAAAATAACCAACATGTAAAAATGATTAATGGTGGAAGAAATGGAAATGCTTATTGCCTTGATTTGATTATTGCACATTGTATACATGTATAGAATTATTATAATATACCCCATAAAGATATACAAATATTATGTCTCAATAAAAAATTTAAAATCAAATTGTGAGATAACATCATAGGATGTTTCTTGATCATAAACTTGACCTGTCAAAAAACGACCCAACAATAAATAATAAAAGAAAATAACAGTGGCTCAGTGGTAGAGTGCTTGTCTAGCATGTGTGAGGCACTGGGTTTGATTCTCAGCACCACATACAAATAAATTAATAAATAAAATAAAGATCCACCAACAATTTAAAAATACAAAAAAAAAAGACACAACAAAGCAGCAGCTCTTTTTTCAGACTTCAATTTATTCACTAATAAACTTTTTAAAAAGAGTAGTAACAAAAGCAATCATTGAGTACTTTCTATGTACCAAGTACTATTGCAAAATTACTTGCAGTTAATGTCACAATACCTCATAATGACCTTCCAAAAGGGACATCATTATTGTCCAAATTTTACAGAACAGGAAACTGAGACATGAAAATAAACAAAGTTAACATCAAGTAAATGAGGGGGGGCAGGCTTCAAACTGAAACACACTAGGTTAAACTGTTAAGGCCTACTCATCCAAGCAGCAGAAATTTGAAATTTTCAAATATTAATGCTTTGTAATGATTCATTTTTCCAACTGTCCTTCCTACTAAATGCCAAGGACATCATGATCCAGCAGCTAGGGTTATAGGAAGTTGAGTAGGGGAAGGAAAGTTATACTTATTTTCTTTCTTTAATGGGTACCAATGAGACATCTAAACATCTCCATTCATTCAATTGTTTACTTTCCATTTGTTCAAGTTGTTACTATGAGCCTAAATTTGAGGTCATTCTGCATTTTGCCAAAAAAATATAGAGAAAAGGGGCTGGGGATATAGCTCAGTTGGTAGAGTGCTTGCATCGCATGCACAAGGCCCTGGGTTCAGTCCCCAGCACCACACACACATACACACACACACACACAGAAACAAACAATTGGGGGGTTGGGGGACTCTTTTATGAACTCTCCATGGGAGCTTTTGCATTTCCACGGCCAGTAAATACTTCGGCATGGCAATTCACTAACTCTGCTTGTACTCTTTGACCATAAGGGCATTAAAGTCTCACTTTTTATGTCTATACATGTAGTGATATATGAGCCTAACAAGAAATGTGAACACTTTAGTCCGTTTCGTATGGGGAAGAGAAGAAATACATTGAGATTTACACAATCTGTGTATATACCACACCCATTCTGTACCAACAAAAGCCCCAAGGGAACAGATCAGGGAGGGAAAAAACCCATCTTGGCTCAACTGAGGTGTACAATGATGATAATTCATATTACATTGACACTCCAGACTTCAAAGTATGTTCACAGAGACATCATTTCATTTTATACAAAATGAAAAACAAAGCTTGCTTTTGGCAAGAGAAGTCTGTCCTTTAGGCATCCAGCCAGGCCACCCAACTTATATCCTTAAATGCCACCCCTACATCCTTTTGTCATTTTCTTCTCATTCTCTGTATCCTTTAGATGTATATTTCTTTCTGTACTTATGGCCAATCACCCAATGCAGAAAGTTTTTTAAAGTGTGTCTATCATAATCATTCATCCTTTCATTTAAAAAGCATTTATTAAACCCCTAATATGTGCTAGGCACTGTGTTAGGTGTTGGATATACAATTGTTTGCAAAAACATAAAGTGCATTCTTTAATTGGGGCTTGCTCCACCACTATCTTCATCAGTTTGTGTTTCGTATAGCAGAATGCCATAGGTTGGGTGGTTTCAACAACAAGTGCTTATTTTTCACAATTCTGGAGTCTGGAAGTCCAAGGTCAAAGTCAATCATGGGGCCTTGGGTGGGGGGAGGTAGAAATCAGTGGCAGAGTGCTTGCCTAGCATGTCCAAGGCCCTGGTTCTATAGCATCAGAAAAAATAAAGTTCCAGCATAGCCAGATTCTACCGAAAGCCGTGACCATATGCACTGGATTATAAGTAACCATCTTTTCCTCATTGTATGCTCACAAAGGAGAGAGAGATATAAAGCAAGCAAGCTCTTGTGTGTCTTCTTACTGGAATACTAAACCCATCATGAGGACACCAACTTCATTATCCAACTACCTCCTGAAGGCCCCACCTCTTAATACCAACACACTGGGTGGTAGAATTTCAACAGAAGAATTTGCTGGGAGGGCACACAAACATTCAGTCTATCACAATCACACAGAACACTACAGACTGGTCAGGAGATAAGTGTGCTGGCTCCACTTTATTAGTTTTTAATATCAGATTTGTCCTTTCAACTCTGTTTTTTTTTTCTATTTCTCAGACTTGGAAATACAGTTTCTTGAATTGGCTGTCAGAGCTTAGTTCATCAATAACTCTAATTTGACAATATATTCCATCTTTGGCATGCTATTTCCTGTATATAATAGTCACAGGTCATGCCCATCTGGCTTTGTTATTTCTACCTCAACAGTAAGAGTACAACTGGACCACAGCCCCATTATGGAAACTAAGATAGGATCCTTGCCTCCTTTCTTTGAATTCCTGCCCTTATAGCTTTCTCTTTTATCCTATTATTCTCTCTTCCATATTGCTTTCATTTTCCCATTCCATCTCTCCCTTGGCTCCCTTCTTTGTCCATTAGCCATATCCTTTAAAACCCTGGTAATCCCCACTGGTAATCTCCAAAGTCATTCTACAATAAGACACATAATACATTTTTTGCAGTGCTAAAGATGAAGCCAGGGCCTCACACATACAAGACAAGCACTGTACCACTGAGCCTCAACCCCAATATCTATAATATATTTATTTTCCTTTTTTAAATTTTATCATTCCCATAGTATACTTAATGAACTGTGCACATTTTCCATATTTCCTGGATCCCAAAGCTATTGCAGCTATCAGAGAGCCCAGCTTGCAAAACCAGAGAAACCTGCTGTCATCAGAGTCTCCCAAAGCCACTCATCTTCTCTGGAATGTAGGAATTTTCTTCAGTAGCTTTCTAAAAACATCATTTTCTGGGTCATTTGTTCTTCAGGATTGCCACTGTTTTTGAACAAACATTCAAGCTTCCTGCTTTGGGAGGTATAAGGCTTCAGTTTCTGGTCCTCACAAAGAGGATTTGAAAACCTCTCAAATTTCACAGCATAAGAAGATGCCCACATTGCCTCTGTGGAAGACTGCTTCCAGATCCTCAAACATGTCCTGGAAACAATGAAATGTAGTAAGACAAACACTGGATTGCCCCCCTTGCTATGCTGTTGATTTACTTATAGACTCCGGACAAGTCATTTCCAATAGGCTTCAGGTAACTCATACACATGTACAGGCCATTTTAGGCCATGCTCTGGTTGTTTCCAGCTCACAGGGTCCACAAGTCCATCTCTGTAGCCTCTGTAACTAATTAGATTTCTGTACCCATTTTATTCGACTTGAACATTCATATAATATTTTTGGTTTCCTAAATACTGTGACAGTGCTAGGTAGAGCTATTTGAAAACAAACAGATAAATGAAACCAAACAGAATAAAAGGCTGGCTGCAGGTGCTTGTGTTTTACATTCAGACACAGCTAATTTCAAAAAAAAAAAAAAAAAGCAGATTGACAGGAGTCAGTGGAAATGGCCTGTGAATACTGTAAGAATCACAGGTAAGCTGAAAGCACCATTGCTGTTGAGAAGCTAGAAGCAGAGGCCTCTGTGTAGTCTGTGATTTTCTTCTTTGAATTAAACCACTCCAGTAACAGGAACCAAACTGCAATTCCCTTAGACATTTAAATGACTCACATATTTCAGTGCTTGAACATCAGCTCTGTGAATACCTAAAATGGGACTAAGTGAAAATTGGATAACATTTGCTTGACATTGTCATTGGCCTTTCTCTAATGTCAAAGATGGATTTGCATAATTATGCTGAAAGCTAGGAAACTGCCCCCAGCAGGAGGCTTCCTGGCTGGTGTTAGGTTTTAGTTCTACTCCAGCTGTGACTCTCAAAATGAAGAAAATCTCCTTTCAGAAATGAACAGAGTGCACACTTGCTAAGAGAGTGTAGTAACCGCTTAACGACAATTTACTTTGCATACTGATTTCCGAGGCCTAATTAAGATAGGTCTGATAAGCAACTGATTGACTGAACACCCTGTGCTTGGTAGGAAAAGGGCTTCAGAGAGGACTGAGCCTGAGTGATGTTACTTCATAAGCCTCTTCCTGATTAAAATTCTTTCAAGCTAGCCAGATGCCAGATAGAAGCCAACTTCTAAAGACTGCCACTGTAGCAGGTGTGTGTCTGTGGTGCAATCCTGATTTTCCAAGGTCACTGCAGTCCTAAAATGTCCCTTTTGAATGTCTCCAAAGGGAAAAGGCTGAAGCAGGTGAGGCCTCTCCAAAAGTTCCCCAACTTTAATCCCCTTCCCAGGGGACTCACTAACCTCAGGCTCCCATTCCCCATAAGCTTTTTCACTTCCAAACTCTGTTCTAAAGAAGGATTCAAAGCCCTTTAACAATCTAAAGAATTACTTCTTAGGAATCAAGGAATCATCTCAATTATTTTTATACTTTCAGTTGTAAATAACAACAGGTCTGTTTTGTTATAATTGTAAATAACATAAATAACACACAAATATTTGGAATATGTTAATGAGAAGAAGAAAATTCTTTTTTTTTTTTTTTTTGTACTAAGGTTTGAACTCTAGGGTGCTTTATAACTGACCTACATCCCCAGCCCTTTTTATTTTCTGAGACAGAGTCTCACTAATTTGTCCAGGCCTGTCTTGAACTTCCAATCCTCTTGCCTTGGCCCCCTGAATTGTGGGGATTACAGGCATGCACCACTGCACGCAGCATACATATTTTAAGATTCTGTAACAAAGCTGCAACTAAAAGTGAACATTCCGATTGCAATCAATTCACAGAGACATACATTGCCAAGGGCAGCAAGCTCACCTGACACTTGTGAAATCATAGCATTTAGATCAATCATAAGATCAGTTTTCCAAAGCATATTTTCATGAGACCTGTTAATATATTTTATGCTGAGGTTTTGGGGTTTACAAAGCTATTTATATGCTATTGTTCACCCTTTCCTTCATCAGGAATTTCTTTTCCTTTCTTTTTTTTTTTAATTTTTTTGTTCATTTGTTTGTTTTGTTTTTTGTTTGTTTGTTTGTTTGTTCTGTTTTTCTTTTTCTGAGATAAGCTCTAAAGTTGCCCAGGCTGACCCCAAATTTCCAGTCCTCCTACCTCAGCCTCCCAAGTGGATGGAACTATCAGTTCATGCTACTGTATCCAGCCCAGAAAGGATTTATATCCTAGCTCTGGGTTTCATTACACAATTATAAATATTCAGAATTATGTCATGGGGAAAATCACAGATGAAAAGTAGCCCTCTTCCATTTACTTGCACTGTTTATTATGTTCAAAATGTGATTGTTTCTTTGTTTGGTTTACTGCTTATATGACACCATTAAACAGAACCTGTGTGTGTAGTTCTCTGACCATGTTATCCTGTCTTGTACAGAGAGAACTTTTAACAGACTTCAAATGCTGCGGAGCACAACATACCTTCCAGCTTATTTCTGGTCTGAACCAGAGGTTACTGCTTGTGCAATTTGCTAAACAGCAATTCACTTTAGAAAAATTTCATAAACACAGAATAGGAAGATAGACTGATTCAGAATCTCTGATGTTTTTCAAAGGGTAAATGTTTAGCTTGGGATGTAAAAAGGCAGCAGCAAAAACAAAAACCACATCCATTTTTTAAACAGATTGTTACTGTGATTATAACACATCATACTTGTATAGCACCTTATATTTTACAAAGTCTTTTTACAACCATTATCTCATTTGCCACTGCCACCAACCCTGTGGGATAGCCTTAATATAGGCATTTGACAAATGCAGAAATTCTTGGCACAGAAATGTTAAGTGACTTACCCCAGGATATACTGTGACTTGGTATGCATAAGAATCAGTTGACTTTTGTACCAGATAAATGAGGAATGGTGATATCTGAAGAGCTCACGATTCTGTCCTCTATGAGTCCTCATTGTGAAGAGAATCTCACAGCAGTGTGGAGGATTCTCATCTTTATTTCAACTAGTGTTTGCAGAAGCAACACACATGCGGGTTGCTCAGTGCAACTGGCAAGATACAAATGTAACAGGTAATGTTCAATAATGAACTAATGCTCGGCATGATCTGCCACATAATCAATGTGCAGTGTGACCCAAGAACCACAAAGCACACAGTGTGAATTCACTTGGATATCATGATTTTTCCTGATCAATTTAGTAAATTAAAACCTGCCCCTTAAGCCAGACCTGGTGCTGTGCGTATGTAGTCCCAGCTGCTCAAGAGACTTAAGCAGAAGGATCACAAGTTTGAGGCCAGACTGAACAAGTGTTGCAAAACCCTGTCTCAAAACAATAAGTAAAATAAAAAATGAAATAAAAATCTGCCCCTTAAGTAACTCGGGGAATAATTTTCTTACAGCTTTTTATTAACCATCAACCAGACCACCTAAAAAATATTGAAGAGTAGCCCGTTATTGAATATTCTTATGTGAGAGCTAAATCTCAAACATTAGATATCCTGCAATATCTATTAGGAATAATTTCCAGGATCTGAAATAGCCATGTTCTCCAGTTTCCCTGATGTCTAACAATACCAATTATCAAGAGCACAGGGATGCTTCCAGATCCCCTTCCTACAGAATTGTTTTAAAAGCAAAAAAAGAAAAACAGAAATGGAGGTCAGAACATATTCCATGAAGGTGGTCTTTCAAAAAAAGGAAACGGGAAGTTCACAGCATTTTTAGCAAAACTTTGCATTCCTTAGAGCTATTTTAAGGTAATTTAATATTCAGTATTTTAAAGGCTATTTCTATGGGGAAAAGATCTATTCACGAAATTTTATTATTGAAAAATAGCTACTAAACCTGCTAGCTGAAATGTGTTTATGTGAAAAGCTGCACCCTGAAGAAGGTAATTACTACTTTTATATGTTTCCATCGCCACTGCTCAATTCTCATTTTCACAGCTTAAAAAGAAAAACAGGTTTAAATAATGCAATGCTTATTAGCATATGAATATGAACTTAATTGTCCCTTTTTGACTCTAAGAGGTAATTGGGAATGTCTCCTATGTAAGTGGGTTAAGGAGTGCACCACGTGCAATTATAACTAAAAACTTTCATTTTGAAAATTGCAACCTTATCTCATTGTCTTTTTGTAGCACAATAACTGCCTGTCACTCTGTACTTTCCTTAGAAGATCTGTTATAGGAGTATGTGTACAGTAGTAAAAACAAGTATATTCAGTGTATTGAATTACAGCAGAGTCTGTTAGAGCCCTGTAGCACTCTGTAATATTGCAGATACGCAGGTTTCATCAACAAAGCCAAGAGGACAGTTGAAAAATGACAAACAAAACCAAAATGGTTATTTGGCACCAAGTAGACTTTGAGAAAACCTCAAGGATTTTGTTGTTGTTGTTGAATTCAGCTTCTTTTTGAACTGGACAAACCAATTCAGGAAGTGGCATAGTCTGAATGTTCTAGAAGTTTCTAGAAATCTCTTCAGTGACCTTTTCTGAGATTCATTGAAAAATGTTTTCATCTAACACTGCAAGTTTCTCCTTCCCACCAGCTTAGAAACAAGCCTGCTGCATTTTAAAATGCATGCTAGAAACCATTGAGATTTTTGTTAAATTTGCTTGATGATTATAAACACTCATTTTTAAAACTCTGGCTCATTTGTATATGTGATTGCTCAACCTGCTAAAGTAAAGAATTTTCTTGAATAACCAGATTAGTTTTTGGCCATGTATTGCCAAATGCTAGTTTGGCTAATTGTATTTATTTGGTTGGTTGGACTTTCATCCCAAATGACTAATCAAAGTGCCATTTCATAGATCGCATATATATGAATTTCAAAACATCTTTGCTATGCACACTTTGTATCAACATGGAGCTAGTTTTCAGTGTATTTGTTCTATGTTATACTGACATCTATGGACTCCATAAGAGAAATTCAGTTTTTTAGAAAAAATTGTTTTGGCTGCTTATAAGCAACTTAAAATGCATCTCAACTATGTAGACTTAGAGTCCCTTGATCTATTATGTGTGAGCTACTAGTTGATCTTTGAACCTTATCACTTAAGTCAAAATCATAACAAAACTCTTCTCCCTACCTACATCAAAACTGAAGGAAGAAGCAACAAGGAAATCTCCATTAGTGAAGAATGAAGGTCTTCTCTTTAATGAAGGGTGGCCCTTACTGGTGAAACAATAAGGAGGATTCTTTTAGTGCACATGAATCCATTTATAGTCTTCATGCAAAATATCCATTACTATAATGGCTGTGTGCCAAACACTGTGCTAACTGCTAGGGACAGATAAATTGTACACTAAACTCACCCTCAAGAAAGTCATAGTCAAATGAAAGAGACAGAGAAATAAACATGCAATGTACAACAGATTATGATAAGTACTAGGATAGGGTGTGTTTGTCAGGACAGGCTAAATGCTGTAACAAACCTCAAGATTTCAGTGCCTGAAGCCAGTAAAATTTTTTGTGTTTTTCACTCAAGTCAAAGTCCAATGTGGTCAAGAGGAGTCAGAGGCACCTCTGCTCAAGCCAGTCATTCAGGAACCCAAATTCCTTCATTCTTATAATGCCACAGACTTTAATTCATGATCTCTAAAATCATTATGGAGGGGAAAGTATGTGGAGGAAAAACAGCCACTCTTACCTACCTCAACCCAAAGAGACTCATTACTTCTGCTCACATTCTATAAGGGAGAACCAGTCAGATGACCCCACTTAAGTAAAGGAAAACTGGAAAACATAGTTCAGCCTGCGTCCCTAAGAAAAGAAAACAGACTCTGTAAACAACTATTGCTAGTTATATGTAACCTGTGGTAACTAGGTAACTAGAGATAAGTAGAGAAAGCCAAGAATCAAATTGTTAAAATTCTGTCAAATTTTACTTAGTTTATGTTAGAATCATGGGTGACAACTATGGAAAAGTAGAAAAAAATAGAGGATATAGTTAATACATAACCAGCTAACTAGATAATTAGAATAACTGGCATAAGCCAAAAGGATCAGAACATTTGTATTTCAACTCTAAATTTTCATTTCTCACTTTAATAACTATTGATAACTAGGTATAGCTGGTGGTGATTAGATAACTAGTTAACTAGATATAAGCTAGAATAAACTAAACCACTAAAAATTTCATTCCTGTCAAATCTAACTTGTTTGAGCCCAGGGTATGGCACATGCTAAGTAATTGTTCTACCAATGAATTACATCCCCAGTCCTAGGTTTTGGTTTTGTTTTTGTTTTTTGTTTTTTGTGGGTTTTTTTGCTTATTTTTTTTCTGTTTTATGTGTGTGCATTTTTGTTTTTTCTTTTTCTTTTTTTGGTACAGGATACCACCCAAGGACCCCTTACCACTGAGCTGCAATCCCAGGCATTTTTAATTTTATTTTTGAGACAGGGTCTTACTAAATTGCTAAAACTGGACTCTAACTTGGGATCCTCCTACGGCAGTATCCTGAGTCACTGGGATTACAGGTGTGCACAACCCCATGCTGGGCCCTAGCCTTATTTTTATTTTTGTTTTGAGACAGAGTCTTTCTAAGTTGCTGAGACTAGCCTGGAAGTTGAAATTGCAATCCTCCTAATAACTAGTATTACAGATTTGTGCCAGAGTGCCGACTTCAATTTTAACTTCTTATTTATTGTTAGAATAGCAAACGAGGACTATAGAAAATAAAAAACATTATATAACTAGTTAACTAATATCAAGCTAACCGATAGCTAGATTACTAGAGACAATTAGAATAATAGGAGTTAGCCTAAAAATTAGAATCACATATTCCTTAATACTAGTGTCTTATTTCTTATTTAAATAACTAACCATACTGGTGGTAAACTGGCAAATAGTTAACTTTAAAAGTTAAAGGAAATAGATAGCTTAAAAATTTAAAGGAAACCCAGAGGCTGAAAAATGCTTTCCTCTCAACTTTAATTCTTTATTCTCATTTTGCCAACAACACCCACCTCTGGACCTCCTTATATGTCTCAAAGTGCCCCTTTATTTCATTGTAAACCCTCTCTGTTCTTACTTCACATTACTCTCATGTTGAAGACCAATTCCTTCACTGGGTGCCTATTTTCAAAATTTCTGCTCCAATATCACTTGGGAACTAATACTGCTAGATTGGTGCTCAGTGGTTAGTGGGCCACAAAGAACCAGCAGTAGGGTCCTGTTTACACAAAAGTAGAAGTTACTGGAACACAGACTATCTCTGAGTTATAGAGCGATCCAGGTAACCAGATGGAAGGTGACCAGCTTGACAATGGCAGTTATGAAAAACACATTTGCAAATGACAGAAACCCAAATAAAAATCACTTGAAGAAAAAAAAGGCAATTATTGGATTATGTAACTAGGAACTCCAAGGTCAATCTGGAAAATCTATACCAGACATTCAAATAATACTATTAAAAATATCTGTGTCCAGGGATGAATGTATGACTCAGTAGTAGATTGCTTATCTAGCCTACACAAGGTCCTGGGTTCCCTCCCCAGCACCACAATAAAAATAAATAAATGAATAAAAATTTCAAAATAATATCTCTGTACCTCTTTTGCCTTCACTTTTCTTTGTTGTTGGCCTCATTCTCTTCTAAGGCCGTTTATTTTTCATATGGCATGAATGATGATTTCCTGTGGCTTCCTTTCTTCTTCTAGATTTATTTATTATTTATTTATTTTTGGTACTGGGATTAAACCCAGGGGCAATTTACCACTGAGCCACATCCCCAGCACTTTTTATTTTATTTGGAGACAGGTTCTCTCTAAGTTGCTTTGGGCCTTGCTAAGTTGCTAAAGCAACTTGCAATCCTCCCGCCTCAGCCTCTCAAGTCACCGAGATTGTAGGCATGCACCAGCACTCTAACTCTTCTTCTAGGTTTATGACCTAATAAGCAAGGCATTTTTCTCTAACTCAAAATTAAAATTCTCAAAAGAGGACTGTGATTGGCTAAACTTGCTCACATGATTAATCCAGAATAATCAGTGTAGTTAGAGGAATAAAGTTTTATATTTGGAGGGCCCTGGATCAGAAGCCCTGGGCCAGTGAGGTGGGGCACTTTGATTTGCAACTGTTTCACCAGAATCATGACTAAACAGAAGGAGAAGTTCCCAGAAGAAATCAGAGTGCTGAGCAGAAAAACCAAGATGTTATCAACTATAGGATCCATGCACTTGTGATCTTATTTTCTGAGCAAAAAGGTACAGATTCAGACATATTTTCAGATGTTCTTCAGGGATTGCTATAAATTGAAACTAAGCTTATTCTGGGATATTGCTTATTGAAGGGTATTTATGCTGTTAGAACCTTTGTTACACAGTCATCTAAACAAAGACAGCAATAGGCATAGTTGGGATTGGAAGATACAAAAGCAAAAAAAAAAAAAACACATTTGATATAGAATGGAGTATTTTGAATGATGTTTAGTACGTATCCATGTAAGAAATATCCAATGATAGCAGTAAGGCTATTTGCATATTTTGCTATAGCAGGTATAGAAATGGAGTAATGGCTCAAAACTCTGTAAATCATGTGCAGAAGAGAAGTAATCAGTAAAATGCCAAATATAGACTTTCCACATCCAGGAGATGAATTTGGGGCACAATTGAAGATTTAATAGTCAAGGAAATATAGTAAGCAAGACATTTGCCTAAGAATGCATATTTGCATAATCAATTTTTTAGAGAATCCAGTTTCAAGCTCCAAATCTGTGACAGATTTATGATCAAATATAGAATTATGATGCTTCATGCACAAAACAATGATGGATATATTGAATTATCTAATGCCTATCAAGAGCTTAACACAATGAGCACATATTAAATATCCAGTTAATGGCTCTATCGTTAATATTACTATGTACATCATATAATTCCAGGTATTTCATACGCATGTGACAATAACATATTTAGGTAGATATTAACAACCTATCTTAAATAATTTGCTAAGATAACAGAAACTGTCAAGCCCAGAGATGGAATTTAAACCTAGGTTTATCTGATTCTGAAGTTTGTGTTCTTACCATTAGGGCTGAGGCTTCATACTGAATGTTGATGATGTCCTATGAAGCCTAAAAAGAGTAGGCAATATATGGTATGTTTTTGGTGATCGTGCTGTGACCCTTCATAGTGAACATCCGGATTCTTTACAATATTAGAAATCTGACTTTCAGAAGTTCAAATTGATATTTCTGAATTGAATTGATGCTGACCTTCGATCTGTACAGAATGAAGTGTTCTATTCAACCAAGCAAAAACATTGCAGTACATCACATTATTTCTAAGTAGACTGGTAATCCCATGCTGTTCCAGTCCTTCATGAAATACAATAAATCTATGAAAGAATTCAGGGTTGTTAGAAACAGTTAAGTGTTTGAATTGGTGTTCCCATTGTGTCTTCTCAGTCTGAAAGGTATTATTCTACTCTTCTTTCTTCCAAATTTATATCATTTGTATATCTTTCAGAGACTCAGGCAAGAGAAAACATGGTTTAGGAAGTTTTGAATAAGAGGTATCAGTTATCCATAGGTGTGGTGGTGCACTTGGGAGGCTGAGGCAAGGAAGATTGCAAGTTTGAGGATAGCCTCAGCAATTTAGTTAGGACCTAAGCAACTTAGCTAGACCCTGTCTCAAAATTGAAAAAAGAAATGGCTGGGAATGTAGCTCAGTGGTAAAGCACATCTGGGTTCAATCCCCAGCACTCCACCTCAATAAGAGGGGAGGGGTATCGGTTGTTGATCCTGGACAGTGATGGAACTGAATTCTCAATAATAATTACAGAACTGGTTCTGTGCAGGTGGTCTTGAAGAACTTGAATTTCATTAAATCTTTTGATAGAAATCACCACTCCAGGCATCTTGGAGATAGTCTAACTGCACTTAAAGATGAGGACATCTCCTTGACTTTATGCTTATTAAAGTCCAGTTTTGAATGTTGCATTGCTGGGTTGCTGCCTCCCAGGCAATTTTTGTTGATTCCTAGATGGTTGATATAGACAGGATGCCTATTCATGGCACTTCTGTGCTCCATAGAACACTTGGGTCCCAGTACACATACATAAATATTGCTAGGGAGAAAAAAATATATACATATATATATAATGTTCAAAATATCTGGGGAAAAGTGGTTTGAATGTTCAACAGTTATTATTTATGATGAACCTCCTAGAGTTTTTTTTTTTTAAGCTCATATGTGCTATGAATCTTTGGGGGGGGTGTACTGAGGATTGAATCTGGGGACCCAGGGATGCTTTCCCACTGACCCATTGAGCTGTATCTCCTGCTCTTTATATTTCATTTTGATACAGAACCTCACTAAGTTGCATAGGCTGTCCTGCGACCTGTGATTCTCCTGCCTCAGCCCCCTGACTCACTGGAATTATAAGCATGCACCACTGCCCAGCTGTGCTATGAATCTTTAGGAGAAGCCTGTAGAATGAACTGGATCCAAATCCATTTGACCAGGGATTCTTTATTGTTTCTTTTTGATGACTACATACCAGTTTCTTATAGAAAACTAGTATGAAAACCAGTATAGAAAACCAGAGAACATTGGTCTGGGTTAGCACAGGAATAGGTATGACACAAGTCAATTGGTATCCATACTGGAGAACCAAGGCACTGTCAGAAGTTTCTGGCAGTCAACTCACACATTCCTAAATTAACCACAGAAAGCTTGAGAAGAGTGCTTTTCCTCTCCAGGGAGCATGTCTGACAAAGCCTTTCAAGCTCAAGAAGCAGGGTGTCTGAGCAGGGTTCTGTGATCTCTGGGTCCATGTGGGCTACCTACCCTCCCACTGCTTTGCTCTGCCTCTTCTAGTGGCTGAGGCTGGGCTTCCTTGGTTCTTGGAGTACACTCCTATCCTTTCACTGACTCTGGAACTCTTCTTTATATTCTAGTGTTAAGGCATTAACCCTGACCTCTTTTCTAATTTTTATCATATCCCTCTCCCTGGGGACCATCAATGATTAAATGATAAAATGTGATGAGTTAATGGACACATTTATCTTTTAAGCAATAAATTAAATTTGTAGAGTACACATGATTCAGTGTCTTTGGCATACACTTGGCAAATGTTAGTCCCAATTAGCTATCAAAAACTTCTTTATCATAGCAACACAATTCACAATAGCTAGACTGTGGAACCAACCTAGATGCCCTTCAATAGATGAATGGATAAAAAAAAAATGTGGCATTTATACACAATGGAGTATTACTCTGCATTAAAAAATGACAAAATCATGGAATTTGCAGGGAAATGGATGGCATTAGAGCAGATTATGCTAAGTGAAGCTAGCCAATCCCTAAAAAACAAATGCCAAATGTCTTCTTTGATATAATGAGAGCAACTAAGAACAGAGCAGGGAGGAAGAGCAGGAAGAAAAGATTAACATTAAACAGATACATGAGGTGGGATGGAAAGGGAGAGAAAAGGGAAATTGCATGGTAATGGAGGGAGACCCTCATTGTTATACAAAACTACATATAAGAGGTTGTGAGGGGAAGGGGAAAATAAACAAGGAGAGAAATGAATTACAGTAGATGGGTAGAGAGAGAAGATGGGAGGGGAAGGGAGGGGGGATGGTAGAGGATAGGAAAGGTAGCAGAATACAACAGTTACTAATAGGGCATTATGTAAAAATGTGGATGTGTAACCGATGTGATTCTGCAATCTGTATTTGGGGTAAAATTGGGAGTTCATAACCCACTTGAATCAAAGTGTGAAATATGATATGTCAAGAACTATGTAATGTTTTGAACAACCAACAATAAAAATTAAAAAAAACTTCTTTAACAAAATCTGCCATCTTTCTATGCTTTTACTTTTCATTTTAGTGTTATTTGGAGTTTTTTTTAAAACCACAAACATGAATTGCCTTTATTGTAAAAGTGAAAGTAACTAAATCAGCCAGCCACAAAGAAACCAGTACTTCCACTCATATGAGGTACCTAGATAGGCATAGAGACAGGAAGTAGAATGGTGGTTGCCAGGCGAAGTGGAGAGGAGGAAGTGGGAAGTCAGCATTTAATAGGTACAGAGTTTCAGCTTTGTAAGATGAAAAGTGTTCTGGAGGTTGGTTGCACAACAATGTAAATATACCTAACTTTATTGAACTGCATACTTAAAAATTCTTAAAATGGCAAATTTGGTGGTATATGTAGTTTAGCACAATTTATAGTCCTAAACAATTTAGTGAGACCCTGTTTCTAAATAAAAATAAAAAGATCTGGGGATATGGCTTAGTGGTTAAGTGCTCCTGGGTTCAATTCCCAGAACCAGAAAAAAACATATTTTGTTTAATTAAAAGAACAAAATGAAAACATTTTTCTCTTGTCCTTCTGAAAAATCTCTGCCTCCCTTTGTCTTCCTTTAAATCTATTTTCCATACTTCAAGGAGACTGGCGATTCTGAACACAGCATTTCCTATTAATTACTGGAGGATAAAATGCAAAGCCTTCAGCCTGATATGCAAGGGTCTTCACGTAAATCCCCTCCTACACCCACCTCCTAACACTGACCCATAGCCTACCTTTGCAACTCATACTAAATTGCTCTTATTTTTTAAATATTTCTTTTAGTTGTATGTGGGCACAATATCTTTATTTATTTATTTATTTTGTGGTGCTGAGGATAGAACCTAGTGCCTCACATGTGCTAGGCATGCACTCTGCCACTGAACCACAATCCCAGCCCAGTTCTTATGTTTTCAAAATATGCTATTTCATGATTCTTGTCCCTGTCTAAATGCTCTGTCAGAGTACCTTGTCTGCCTGCTGAACACATTATCCTTCAGGACTAGGCTTACTATCTGCTCTGTGGAGCTTTCTTGGCCATGCAGAACACTGCTCTTTAGTCTGACCACTCTACTGGGTAGAACAGTCTTATTCCTGCAGGTAGCATGCTGCATTGCAATGATTGTTTTATGTCTGTGTCCCTCAGTAGACTTGGAGGCCCTCAAGGCCTCAATAATGTTTATATCTCCAGGGTTCAGTGCCTACTACCTAGGAATTGATCAGTGTGTGTTTGTTGAATGAGTGAATGAACATATAGATGTGGAAGTGCAGCTGGGCACAGTGGCACATGCCTGTAATCTCAGAAACTCAGGAAGCTGAGGTAAGAGGATCACAAGTTCAAAGCCAGCCTCAGAAACTTAGTGAGACCCTGTTTTGAAAAATATAAATGGCTGAGGATATAGCTCAGAGGTCTTCAGTACCAAAAAAGAAGAAGAAAGAGAAGAAGAGGAAGAGGAAGAAGAAGAGAATGAAGAGGAAGAGGATAAGTAGTTGTAGTAGTAGTAGTGGTGGTAGTGGTGGTAGTAGAAGCACAGACCAGAGAATTTTATCCTATCTCCACTGCTGCTATCAATAAAAGTTCTGATTTTTTTTAAAGCTTACCACTCTGGGGTATATACTCAAAGGAAACAAAGTCAGCATACAAAAGAGATATACCTGCATACTCATGTTTATTGTGACAATATTCATGATTGCCAAGATATGGTAGTAGCCCCAGTGCCCATAAAACAGATGAAGGTATAAAGAACATATGATATATACACACAATGGCATATTATTTGGCCATAAAGAAGGAAGAAATCATATAATTTGCAGGAAAATAGATGAAATAATGTTAAGCAAAATAAGCCAGACCTAGAAACACAATCATCCCATATTTTCTGTCATATATGAAATCCAAAAAAAAAAAAAAACAACATAAAAAAAGACCTGAAAATAAGAGAGAGACTAGCAGGGAAAGAGAAGGGGATATGAGGGGGCAAGAGAAGGTAGATTTGCATGTAAGGAAATATCACAGAGAAACCCATTAATCTGTACAATTAATATGAGTTTAAATGATTACTTTAAAAGATGCAAAAAAAAAAAAAAGAAGAAGAAAAGATCCTTAAAGAAGCTCCATGTTGCCAGAGAAGCAAGCAGACCACTACCTAATCGTGTTGGGGGAAAGGAGGTGGCCAGGACTAAATGCCTAAAAGTCTTTGACTTCCTTCCTTTTCCTGTCCCTGAAGACTTCTGTCTTGAAACCTAACACACTGTCTTAAAAAACTGAGTGTTTGAGCATGAGGCAGTACTGGAAGAAAGTCATACAGGAAAGGGGAATTTATTTGGGTAGTCCCATATTAAAACTGAACTTTGTGGGCTGGGATTGTGGCTCAGCGGTAGAGTGCTCGTCTAGCATGTGCAAGGCCCTCAGCACTACATAACAATAAATAAACAAAATAAAGATATAAAAAAAAGAAAGTTAAAAAAACCTGAACTTTGTTTTTCATGCTAATGTTATATATGATGTGCAATACTTTACTTAAAGCACATTGTGGGTTAAATAGCCTTGGGTGGACTTGTTTGGGAATATGCCCATTATTTATAACATTGTTTATATGGGAAAATTGTTTCTGAGTTAAAAAAAAAAAAAAAAAAAAAACTTTGGAATTTAACTTGAGAACTTCCCTAACTCTTTTTGAAAGTATATCAAGTATTATCCATGGGTATCTAAAGGTTTATTAAAAAAAGTTTTGATTAGGAGAAATTGACTATGGCAATATTTAGCTCTTACAGGCATTATGATTAGATTATAGCAATCTCATTCTGCAATGCTCAAATTACCCATTATTGGGACTAGCATTAAATTTTATAACAAGCAATTAAAGTGAAGTTGAAAAATGCAAGTTTCCATTTTAAGCTAGTCTCATAAAGGTCCATCATCCAATATACCCTATGATGGGTCACACAAGATGCCTGCAACTTGCTTCAGGACACAAGCAGCCTGTTAAAGTGACGCATCCTCTCTCAAGCAGTTTTACAGCAAAATGTCAGACTATGAAAATGACTCACTGGCTTACAATTTGTCATCAGAATAAAATAGTCCTTGAAATAAAACAGTCTTCTGCAGGACCCTCTACATATAAACAGATGCATCTGAAAACCCATATGACCTAAATGATTATTTCTGGTCATTCTCCTTCCCACATTCAAATGGTTGTGATATATTACTACTGCAGTTGAAGGCTGCAAGGCCATATGCATGATTTCAGAGGCAACAGTTCATTTACTGACACTACCCAGAGAAGCTGAAGAAAGAGGCTTTCTTTAAAAAAAAAAAAAAATAGAAGTAGAAGTATCTAAAACTGCTTTTAAGAATCACCCATTTTCCTGTTAGAAAAACAATCATGAATATCTGTCAAATACTAATGACAGTTTGTCAATCACACCCCAAACCCAGCCCTCCCTGTTTTCAAGAGCTTGTCTTCTTATTGTAAAACTAGCTTTTAACTATTTCCAAAGCAACAGAATTATATTGCTGTTATGTGTGACTGAAATGTGTGACAGGTTGTTTGGATTGTAATTCCAAGGCCCCAGTTATGACCCTACCAGCTAACACACTCTCCCCAAACTCAATAGAGCCTTGTGACTACATAATGTCAAACAAATGGTAGGGCACTAAACAAATAATGAGCTGATTCAGTAAGCTGTGGCATGTCATAGGTTGTGCCTACACCATAGCTTAGTAACTTGAAATTGTTCTGAAAGACACAGCGAAACCTGCCCCATGGCACCACCAGGATGCTGAAGAACTGTCTGAGCCACCATCCCACATCTAATCTCAGTAAACCATATAGAACATGCTGAACACATTCATTTGCTAAATATTTAAATGAATGAAACCTAAAGACAGACTCTCAGGTCTTTCTGAGATGGAATAAATTCACCTTTTTCCTATTTTAACCATCTTATTTACCCTAATTTAAAACAATCAACCACTCAAATGTCAGTAATATTTTCTTAAGTGTTACCCCATGAGTTTCTTAGGTTATTGGCCATTTAAGGGGATTGCTCTTGTTTGGAAATTGTTTGATGACTCGGAGCAGGACTGAATTCAAAGGAAGCCATACATTAAGGGGTCTATGGAGAGTAGGAGTGGGTAATGGCTAAGGTGTTCAGAGAAGGTCACTGAGAAGACCTAAGGCTTGAGCCCTGCTTTTTAAAGATGGGCTAAATTTGTCCTACCTCTTAATCCATTCTTTCATCCTTCCCTCCAATATCAAAACAAGACTGTCCACTTACTGACCAATCTCAACCTTGCTGTCATTTCTATGAACATTTTGAACACTTACTGTCACATTTAGCACGGATGCAGTTCTACAGACTGACACAGCTAGTATCACAATTTATCTGTCTAACTGGATTATAGTTTACTTGAAGAAAGACCTTGTTCTCTATTTTTTTTCTTTTCTTATTTCTGGGAATTGAACCCAGGTCACTGCATCATTGAATTACTGGGGAGTCATTTTTAGATTTGTTGGGGGGGATATTGAACCCAGGACCTTGTGCATGTGAGGCAAGCACTCTACCAACTGAGCTATATCCCCAACCCTAGTTTTTGTTTTGACACAGGGTCTTGACAAATTTCCTAGGTTGGCCTCTAACTTGCCATTCTCTTGCCTCAGCCTCCAGGGTAGCAGGGATTATAAACTGCATCACCACACCCAGCTTTGTCCTTTATTTCTTGGGTTATCTGAGCATCCCTTCTTTTCCTGCTCCTGCTTGATGTTTCAATTCTCTCAGGACCTTCTGACAGGTAAAAATCATAACAACAAAATCATAATTCTGCCTTCGCTAAAGTTTCATCATTGACCTTCCTATTACTATGTTCCTTTTCCTAGGTGGTATCATCTACTCTCAAGATTTCACCCATCAGCTGAGTGCGGTGGTGCATGCCTATAATCCCAGCGGCTCCGAAGACTAAGGCAGGAGGATCACAAGTTCAAAGCCAGCCTTAGCGACTTAGCAAGGCTATAAGCAACTTAGTGAAATTCTGTCTCAAATAAAAAATAGAATAATGTTGAAATAGGCCATTTGTAATTGGAGGCAGCTGTGGAGTTAGAATGTGGCTCAGTGGTTAAGTGCCCTTGAGTTCAATCTCCAGTACCAAAAAAAAAAAAAAAAAAGGATTTCAACCATCAACTGTAAAGATAGCCTCCAGTGCTGATTTTGCTTCTGAATCTCAGTCCCACTTCTCATAACTGACTAACCACTTGCATATTTTGCTGCCATCTCATACTTGACATAAGAACAAAATCCTCCTCTAATTCCCAAACTGACTTTTCCTCCCTGAAATCAAGATTTCTACCAATGTAGGACAAGTCTCCAAATTGATATCATTAGTTCAGTTTATTTCATAAAATGTTGATTGGGTGTTTGCCATGAATGAGATATTGAGTTCACAAATTTTGCTATCATTGATAAATCTCCTCTCTCATTTTCTGTGCTCAGTACATCCTGAAGTTCAGTAAGTTCTTCCTTTGAAACATTAAAACCGTCTTCTCTATTCCCTCTGCCAATCACTCCAACAGTCCCAGGATTGGAAATCTTGGGCTTATGTTAGTATAGCCTCTGAGCTGGTCCCCAGGCTACTTATTTCTCCTTCTTCCCTTGCGGTGGTTCTCAAACTTTCATATTAGGAATATTTGGGGATCTTTTAAAATCTTAAGGCTCAGGCTTTATCCCACACCACTAAATAAGAATGTCCAGAGTTAGGAGACAGACATCAACATTTTGTAAAGTTGCCCAGATGATTTTAATGTGCAGGCAAGTTTGAGAACCAACCCATGTTTATTCCATCCACTCACTGCTACTGGGACATCTACAGACACTCCCTGCATTATGTAACTTATTGGCTCAAAAACCTTTAATATCCTTCTACTGAGCAACTTCAAGACTCTTTACAATCTGATTCAATAGTGCCTCATGAAACCTGTGCCTTCCCGCTTCCATTACCATCTGCTAGAATGCCTTTCTCCTGCCTATCCAAATCTTACTCATTCTTCAAGTTCCAGTTCATTTAGGAAGCTTTCCCTAAGGAATATAAACCATAGTGATTTTCTACCATCTGGGCATCAATAGCCCTTTTTGCATATATATCATTTCCTAACAATTGCCTTGTATTGTAGTAATATTTTCTGCTCTTAAGTCTATGTCATTTCCCAAATTAATATTTCATATTTTCCAAATAAGTTTGTATGTCCTTGGGGACCTACTCTATATCTAATATATGCCCCACTGTACCTATTAGAGTGCTATGAACATTAAAGACATTCAGGGCCTGATATGGCAGCACATGCTGCTTCAGGAAGCCGAGGCAAGATGATTGCTTGAGCCCAGGAGTTCAAGGCCAGACCAGGCAACATAGTGAGACACCATCTCTTCAAAGAAAAAAAAATCCAATAAATATATTGATTGATTGCTGTCCATCCTATCAAAAAGGAGATTTCAATCAACATGTAACAAACTTTATAAGTTTTTCGTGTTATAATAAAATTATTCAATATGCTTAATCTTCTCTACTCTTGTCAGGAGGCTGATTGACAGAAAATGAGACACCATTTTCAGATAAGGCTGCTTGTCTTGAATACCTTTTCAGTGTAGCCAAGGCAAGTACATATACTGTATACAATAAACACAAGGGCCAGGCACAGTGCTATATGCTTGTAATTCGCTGGGAGGCTGTGGCAGGAGATTGAAAGTTTGAAGCCAGTCTCAGAAACTTAGCAAGACCCAAAGCAACTTAGCAAGACCCTGTCTTAAAATAGAATATGAAAAGGTCTTCAGATGTGGCTTAGTGGTTAAGCACCCTGGGATCAATCCCCACTACGAAGAGTAAAAACTAAAAAAATAAACACAACGGAGGTTATTAACATTCCCACCTTTTCTGTTCGTGTGAATGCTAATTCCATGTATCAAAGATAGAAACGTTATCCCTTTAGTCTGATCTTCCCTTTCAGCCTCCTCAGGGCTCAGGACTGTAATCACTAGAGGAACCAGAGAAGGGGAAAAAACCTTCCCACTGACCTTCTGCCCACTGGTCAGAAAGTCAGGCTTCTAATAAAGATTTCTATGTTCAGAAATGTTGAAATAGGCCATTTATAACTGGAGGCAGCTGTGGAGTTGTCTAAAGAGCAATAGACCTAGGAGTCAGAGGAGCTGGGTTCTGTCACTACATAGCCCTTTAACATTAAGCAAGTCACTGAGCCTCTTTGGATCTGTTTCTTCACTGGTAAAATGGGATCAGTAATAAACAGTATGGTGTTTGGGAGATTATTAAGTAAGATGTATATGTGATGGTCTCTAACACATAGCAGACAACAAATGGTAGCAGGTTTGAATAACAATGTTAAAATATTATTTGCATATTTAGCACAAAATGCAAAACTTTAAACAAAAGGCAACCATCCAGCTTCTAAAAGAATGTTTCAGACATTTTTTAAAAAATTAATGTTTTGGTCTGGGGAGCACTTGCCCATCATGCTCAAGGTCTTGGGTTTGATCTCCAGTACTGAAAAAAAAAAAAAAAAGGTGCCCAGTGGCTCAGGAGACCAAGGCGAGACACTAAGCAATTCAGTGAGGTCCTGTCTCTAAATAAAATACAAAATAGGGCTGGGATGTGGCTCAGTGGTCTAGTGCCCCAATAGTACAATCTCCAGTACTTTCCAAAAAAGGTTGAAGGCAGGGTAAGAAAGAGAAAAAATTAGCTTTTTAAGAGTTGGGAGTGTTGGTCAGTGGTCGAGCATGTACTTAAGACACACAAAGTCCTGTGTTCAATCCCCAGAACCAAAAAAGAATGAAATTAAAAATTAGTTTTTTATCTGGAAATAATTTCAAACTTAGAATAATTACAAGAATAAAGCTGCACAAAAAAATGCCCACATGCTCTTTAACCAGATCCTGTTATTAACATTGTAACCCATTTGCTCTACCATTTTAACCCATCTATCTAAATTCTTAAATGATTTGAGAGTAAGTTGTATGCACATGGTCCATTGTCCCTAAATGCATTGGTGTGTATTTCTTAGCTAGAAGAATATTCCCTTACATACCTCAGTACAGTTAACTTCAATAATGCCAACATCGGTACAATATTTTATCTAAGCTACCATCTGTTTTCTAGTTTTGTTAATTGGCCCAATAGCATATTGTCTCCTTCCCATTCAGGATCCAGGCTAGGATGAGGTAGTTCATTTAATTGCCATGTCTCTTTAGCTCATTCAATCTGGAATATTTCCACAGCAGTTCTTTGTTTCTTATGATAATAGATGTCCCTTCAATTTTAAAATTGGGAAAAGATTCTTTTGCAAAATATAGCAGTGAAGAACATAGGCTCTGAAGCCAGACTGGCTGTATTAGAATCCTAGCTCTGCCACTAATTAACTGTGTGATTTTAGTGGAGTTACTTAAAGTCTCTGTGTCTTAGCTTTCCCACACAAAATAGGATTGATAATCCTATTTCATAATATTGTTGTAAGGATGAAATGTATTGATACACAAAACATTTGAAACAATATTTAGTATATGGTAAGAGCTCAATAATATTAGACATTAATACTGTTATAATTATAATCCCAATGTCAAATTAAAAGAACAAAATTTACTGACTGCCTTTTATGTACCAAGTATATTTATCAAGACGAGAGTCATAGAATTTTAGACTTAAAAAGGGATTAAAGATCATTGATTCTCCACCAGGTGACCCAGCTATAACATTCCTCAATATTTATCCTGAAGAACTAAAGTCAGCGTACTAGAGTGATACATGTCTACCCATGTTTACAGCAGCATAATTCACAATAGCCAAGTTATGGAATCAATCTATGTTTCCATCAATGGATGAATGGATAAAGAAAATGTGGTGTATATATACACAATGGAGTTTTTCTTTATTCAGTCTTAAAGAAGAATGACATTATGGCATTTTCAGGAAAATGAATGGAACTTGAGAACGTTAAGTAAAATAAGTCAAACTCAGAAAATTAAGGATCATCTGTTTTCTCTCATATATGGAAGCTAAAAAGGAAAAGAAAGAGAGGGGGAATCTAATGAAAATTTAAGAGAGACCAATAGAGTAGAAGAAACGGACCAGGAGGAAGATGGAGGGGAGGAAAAGTAAATACTGGGGGATGATATTGGACAAATTATATTTTTATACTGTGTTCATGGATGAATATGTAACAATGAATCCCACCATTTATGCATAATTATAATGCACAAATAAAAATATGAGTGGTACTTCCCAAAAAGTTATTTTCATGTCCTAATCCTCACAACCTATGAACATGACCTTAATTAAAAAAACAATTCTTTGCAGATGTGACTAAATTCAAGACCTTGAGATGAATAGATCATCCTGGATTATGTAGGTAGGCCCTAAATAAAAGGCAAGTATTTTTATAAGAAATAGAGTAGCTGGCTAGCTGTAGAAGCACATGTCTATAATTTCAGTGACTAGGGAGGCTAAGAAAAGAGAATCTCAAATTAAAGGCCTCAGCAACTTAGTGAGACCCTGTTTCAAAATAAAAAATAAGGCCTGGGGATGCAGCTCAGTGATAGAGTACCCCAGGGTTCAATCCTTGGTACCAAAAAGAAAAAAAAAGAAAAAAAAAGAAAAGAAAGCAAAAAATCACAGGCAGAAAAGAAGGAGGCAATGAAGATGAAAGAAGAAATTAGAGTACAAGTCAATAAATGCTGGAAGCCACCAGAAGGTAGAAGGGGCAAGGAACAGACCAGAGCATCCCTGGAGCCCCCCAGGAGAAGCCTGACCCCGTTTATACCATGTTTAGGATTCCTTGCATCCAGACCTGTCAGAGAATATATATCTGTTGTTTTAAGTCACCAACTTGATAGTAAATTGTTATAGGAGCCACAGTAAGCAAATACAAACAAACATGTTCACTCACAATGTTGTAGATTTCAGTCTGCAAATTCCAGGTTGAGAAAAATGTACTTTTATCCAATTTCATCATTTACTTAGCAGGAGCCAGAGATTCAGGTTGACCCACAGCTAGGTAATGAATTGGGTGTGGGAGGGCAAATCGTGGCAACCCAAAAGACCCTAGCATAGGCTGAGATACAGCTGAATCGCAATAAACACAGCCATATTAGCTGGGCCTAGCAAGTCAAGGTACTAGGCTGAAACTTTCCCCTATACTCCATCTGCAAGTCAGTCCCTCCTGCCTTCTCAAGAGCCCTCCTTCTTCCCACCCCTGATATTTGCAAACTAGTGAAAATAAACATAGTCACACTGAAAGAATTTGAACAAAAAGCACTTTAAAAATGAAAGTAAGCAGACCTTACACAATGGGGGTGGGCATACCATTTGTCCAAGTCAATTAAGTGATTGAAAACATGACCGTTCAAAAAAAATGATTGTACAAACATCTTTTCCTGCCTAAAAAAAAATAAAGAAGAAGAAAAAGTGAGAGCAAGACCATGTAGAGATCAAGCCTGAAACTATGTCTGCAGAAAGCTTATGCTCCTCAAACTTAAAATCCAGGAAATGGTGTAAGGTTCATGTTGTGTCTCTAAAAAGATACATTGAATCCTAATCCCCAGTACCTGTGATGTGACCTTATTTGGGTCTTTGCCAATAAAGTAGAATTAAGGTGAGGTAATTGGAATGAGCCCTAATCTAAATAAGGCTGGTGTCCTTCAAAGAAGGGGCAGAGAGAAACCAGGTACAATGGCACATGACTGTAATCTCACCCATTTGGGAAGCAGAGGCAGGAGGATCACAAGCTCAAGGACAGCCTGGGCAACTTAGTGAGATCCTGTCTCAAAATAAAAAATAAAAAGAGCTGGGGGCTGGGCTTGTGGCACAGACCTCTAATCCCAGCAGCTGGAGAGGCTGAGGCAAGAGGATCTGAGTTAAAAGCCAGCTTCAGCAATTTAGCGTGGCACTAAGCAACTCAGTGAGACCCTGTCTCTAAATAAAATACAAAATAGGGCTGGGGATGTGGCTCAGTGGTTGAGTGCCCCTGAGTTCAATCCCTGGTAACCCCGCCTCCAGCCCCTACCAAAAATAAGGAGCTGGGGATACAGCTCAGTGGTAAAGTGTCTCTGGGTTCAATCCCCAGTACTTAAAAAAAGAGACATAGAGAAGATAATACCATGTGAAGACACAGAGGCCTACAGCACACAGAAGGAAGACAGTCCTGTGAACATAGAGGCAGAAATTGGTGGTATGGTGTCATAAGTCAAAGAACACCTGGGATTACCGGAAGCCAGAAGAGGAAAGAAAGATCCTCCCCTGGAAGTTATGAAGGGAGTCTGGTCCTACCAACTCCTTGACTTCAGACTTCTGGTTTCCAAAACCATAAGAGAATAGGTTTCTATTATTTTAAGCCACTTGGTTCCATTACATTGTTATGGCAGCCCTGGAAAGCAAATGCAGGCCTCTATTTGGTATCTACAAGAAGTTTACAGAGCAACCACTATGTATCAGGCACTATGCAAGGCCCCAGGAAAATACAGGATAAGACAGATTATCTCCTTAGTTTAAAGAATATTTCAGTTTTCTATGATGGATTACACCATTGCAAATACTTTCCCTCCCCTGTCACCTAGAAACCTCATCAGTTTTTTGTACTGTTAGCTCATGTGTGTAGAGTATACAGATGCTCTGGAGACCAGATTTCTTCTGGCATTTCTGAGTATTCCATTTATTCAAAAACGTAGACATTCACATAGTTCTTTCTTCTCTAGGATGGCCAAAGGAGGGGGAGCAGGAAGGGAAAGGAGAAAGGATCTTGTGTGGCTTTCACTCTTTTCTGCCCTTATCTTTTCTGATGAATTAATTTGTATTCCTGACAACATCTTCCCTGCTCTAAAATGAGGAGCTCCTCATACACTTTATGAAACTCTATGCAGGAACCACACTGTGGCACTGTTTCATTCCTAGAATTGAATAAAATGCACAGATCATTTTATGTCACAATAAGAGACCTTCACTTCATCAGTTCTGGTGTGTGTACGGGAAGCCTATGGAAGGTCAATTTAACATTAACTCAGGGCTGGGGATGTAACTTAGTGGCAGAACACTGGCCTAATATGCACAAATGCCCAAGTTCAACCCTAGTAGCCCCCACGCCCCCACACACAAAGTCAACCACATAACAGAGCCTAGGTCTCATATCTTAGGTCCTTGTTGCCATCACGGTAAGCCCTTGTTAAATTGATGAAGTAGGATGTATTTGTCTTTATTTTATGCTTATAGTCATGTTTAAAGATCCCACTTTTGCCAGGCATGATGGCACAAGCCTTTAACCCCAGCTGAGGCAGAATGATCCCAAGTTCAAAGTCAGCCTCAGTAAAAAGTGAGGTGCTAAGCAACTCAGTGAGACTCTGTCTCTAAATAAATTACAAAATAGAGCTGGGGATGTGGCTCAGTGGTCGAGTGCCCCTGAGTTCAATCCTCAGTACAAATTTTTTTTTTCTTTAAAAAAAGCCCACTTTCTTACTTTCTTCTTTTTTGCCTCAGTGTTAGGGATAGAACCCAGGGCCTCATACATGCTAGGCAAGCTCACCCCCAGCCCAATATCCTATTTTCTATCATGCTTTATCTTCTTCCACCTTCCCACCTGCAGTAAGCTGCTTCTTACCTTCAGATATTGTCACATTCTTGTTTGACTATCCATGATAACAGCCTACCAAGGTACTGACTAATAACAAGAAGTCAGCTTGAGGTACAACTCCTCAGAATAGTAGTTTGTTCTATTTAAAGGGGGGTGTATTGACCACGTGTGATGGTCCACACCTGTTATCCCAGCTACTTGGGAGGCTGAGGCAGCAGGATTGCAAATTCCAGGTCAGTCTGGGCAGTTTAGAGACCCTGTCTCAAAATAAAAAAATAAAAAGGGCTGATTCTGGCTTGACTAGTTATGCAATTGGATAAATGATGGTATCATTCGTGGAGATGGAGGATAAGGGCAAAGGTAGATGAGAATGATGGGTAGACATGGAGGCAGATGGTGTTTCATGCTATTCATTCTAATGTTCCAGCAGGTGTTCCAGCAGGCAATTTGATACATGGATCTTATAAGAGATCTGGCAGAGGATAGATTTTGGAATCATCATTCAATGTGTTCACTTGTCATTCTTTGGTCAATAAAATGTCTTTGGCTTAGGAATCCCAACTTCTATGTATAACTATAAAACTCTAATTTAAAAAAAAAAGCTAGGGATGTCAGTGGTGGAGTGCTTGCCTTGCAAACCCCTGGGTTTAATCCCCAGAACTGCAAAAAAAGTGGGAATAAATACATTAGAGCTCAAAGCAACTTCAAAACCAAGTAGTATCTAGCTCTGATGATGGACTGTCATATAGTGGGTGAATCATTTGGGGCAGGGGTACTGAGCCCTTTCATGTTCACTTATTCAGTTCCAAATGACACATGTTGACCATGTACTCATTAACCAATCTGTCACACATTTTCTTTCACACAGTTCATTGTGTTCTCCACGATATTGCAAAGTAGATATTTAAATCTTAATTTTAAGGTAAAGGAAACTGAGGCCCAGAGAACTATAATGACTTATCCCTGGGCAGACAGCAGGAATGTGTCAAAGTCTTAGGTTTTTTGGATTCCCAGTTGAATACTCATTCTTCCACATCACACTGCCTCATATGACATATTACAGATACAAGGAATGCCTCCTGTGTGCAAGATTCTGCCTTGAGACAGATGATGCAGAAGTTAGTAGTTCCCTCTTACCCTCAGGGATACATTCCAATATCTCCAGTGGTTGCCTGAAAGCACAAATAGTACCAAACCCTATCTGTTCTATGTTTTCTTTTATATATACATATGTAATAAAGTTTAACTTATAAATTAGGCATACTAAGACACTAACAGGAGTAATTATCAATAAAATAGAAGAATTATAGCAATATACTAAATAATATAAAATACCTAACATAACCGTTTGTACACTTTGGTGCCATTATTAAATAAAATACAGGCTAATTGGACACAAGCACCGTGATGCTGCAACAGTTGATCCGACAACCAAGATGACCACAAAGCTACTAATAAGTGGGTAGCATATACAGCATGGATACATGGGCCAAAGGCATGGGATTCATGTCCCAGGCAGTACAGCATATAACAACATGAAATTGAATCACACTACTCAAAATTGCACAATTTAAAACATCAATTTTTATTAATGAAAATTTACATTAATATTTTTGGACCTCATTTAACCATGAGTGACCGAAATCATGGAAAGCAAAATTACAGGTAAGGGACAACTAACATATAGCATGTGGATACCCTCTAGGAACTTAATATCCGTTCCTATCAAATCATATCATGCAGCCAGTGCCTCAAGGCCAGCCTGCATCACCAAACTATCACATAGGCTATTTTACTCAGGTCTCAGGGAGGTCTGAGTTGGAAGGTCACACAAAGCTGGCTAGAAGGGGAAGGAGCTTGATGATCTTTTTATTTAGATGTTTTCTTGTGACTGAAAAATCTGAAAATCTTTTTCCTTCAGTAAATAATTTCTATTTTTTCCCTGGGTAAGTAATAGCTTCTCATTAATCTTCATTACCTTTTTTTACCTGGTTTCTCAGAAACTGAGCTGCTTCTCTTCATTAGAGTGAACTATTTCTCTGTTGAAATACACATTCTTGTATTGCCAGGGCTTGCTTTCTTCAATGATGGACAGTTTCTGTAGGAACTTCACTGTGACTTTTACTCTGGTCATATCATCCCCTAACGTTTCACATAGCAGTATCTTCCTCATACTTTAGATCCTCTGCAACTTTCATATTTTCCTTGTTCTGTATCTATCAAACAGGCTCTCCAACTGGGCATGATGACACATGCCTATAATCCTAGCATCTGGGGATGCTGAAGCCGAAGGATCACAGGCTCAAGGTCAGCCTCAGCAACTTAGTAAGATCCTTGTAGAAATTAAAATAAAAAGGGCTGGGGATGTAGCTCAATGGTAGAATGTTCCTAGGTTCAATCTCACTACTGCCAAAAAACAAACAGAAAAACAACAGACTTTCCAGAAAGGATTATATATTAGCCCTTTATACTTCACTGTGACTATACTCTATCTATCCATTTCATTCACACACTTTGAAGGATTTAGTGCATGTAGATATTGTTTAATGAAAAGAGACATCAGCTCTTTCCCTCAAGGAGTTCATTGTCTATTGAGATACACATGGATAGACCATAACATTACAATATTGTAGAAAATGATTTGCTTTGTTTTCAAACTATGAGCAGAGTACCATAAGGATCACAGAGGAAAATCTAATTCACATTAGGAGACTTGAAGTGTTTTTCAGAGGTAATGGCTAAGCTATCTTGAATGACAAGTAGAAAATAAAGAAGCAGAAAAAGAAGAAGGATTTCCAGAGAGTGAGAGTCTAATTCGTGCAAAGATACTGGGGCATAAACAGGCATTTAAGGAAAGAAAATTCTGTGTGAACAGAACACAAGAAATGAGTTGGGGAGGAGAGTGAGATAAGCTAGGTTTTGGGGTCAACCTAAGTTTGGGTTTTATCTTGAAAGGAATATGGGACACTACTGAAGACTTGCAAATAGAACAGTGGTGTTGGAGTTCAGAAAAATGATACACCAAAAGTATGGTACTCTAGCACACTGAGTACTTTCAATTAAAGGAGATTGAAAGAGCTTCAAAATTCAGTTCTCTCTCTGACCTCTTTCTATCCTCCAGTTTTCTTCCTTTCTTTGTTCCCCAAAGTGAGTCACAGAAATCAGAATTCCTCTCCCTCAGGATGGGTCATAGGAACTAAAACCCTTCTCCCTCAAAGCAAGACACAAAAGCTAAGAAGGTCATTTTATCTATTCTCCCTTAAAGGCTCATTCCAGAGGGGTCGTGCTCTATAACCAGGAGAAGAGTGCTACACAGAAAGGCCAAGAGGAATCTGAAAAGACAGGCCTTGCTGGCTTCCCTTGTCTATTACCATAGATCTTATCCCCTTATCAAGTCACATTTACACAGAGCTGCTCATTCTTCATCAAAACTAAGCCCAAAATTTTCCCTGGATATTGGGGTCTTCGTATCTGAAAGTTCTTATGTCGCATATAAATTTGATTCAATCAATCTGTTATGCCTTTCTCTCCTTAACCTGTCCTGCAGTGACCTTTATGATGGGTGAGGAAAGCTACCACTCTTTTCCACCCCTACAGTTGCAAGATCAGATTTTTAACAAGATCGTGCTTTCAGTAGTGTGCATGAGGGTCATGAGGGTGGGATGGAACAAAGATGCAGAATAGGGAAAGCCAGAACTGATGAGGGTCTCAGAGTTAGACAGTGACAGTAGGAATGGACTAGGAACTAGAGATATTTTAATGGTTGTATATGGGTGGTGAGGGAGAGGGAAGATCTTTGTAGATACCCTGTGATTCTGGCTTGGCTAATTATGCAGTTGGGTAGATGGTATTGTCATTCGTGGAGATGGGGGATAAGGGCAAAGGTAGATGAGAATAATGGGTAGACATGAAGGCTGATGATATTTTGTGTTATTAATTCTAGTGTTCCAGCAGGGAGTTCTAGCAGGCAATTTGATACATGGAGCTTATAAAAGATCTTGCAAAGGGTAGATTTTGGAATCATCATTCAATGTGCTCGCTTGTCATTTTATATATATATACACACACATATATGCATTTTAGTCATCAGTGGATCTTTTATTTAATTTATTTATTTATTTATATGTGGTGCTGAGGATTGAACCCAGGGCCTCACACATGCCATGCAAATGCTCTACCACTGAGTCACAACACCAGCCCTTACTTGTCATTCTTTAGATCAATAAAAAATCTTTGGCTTTGGAATTTTCCAGAACAGCTGGAAGAGGCATATCTTTTTAAAATATGTTTTTTAGTAGTTTATAGGCCTTTGTTTAATTTATTTATTTATATTTGGTGCAGAGAATTGAACCCAGTGTCTCACACATGCTAGGCAAGTGCTCTACCACTGAGCTCCTACCTCAGCCTGGAAGAAGCATGTTTTTTTTTTTGTTTTTGTTTTTGTTTTTGTTTTAGAATTTTAATATTTTATTTATTTTTTAGTTTTCGGTGGACACAACATCTTTGTTTGTATGTGGTGCTGAGGATCGAACCCGGGCCGCACGCATGCCAGGCGAGCGCGCTACCGCTTGAGCCACATCCCCAGCCCAAGAGGCATGTTTTAAGGGGAAACAACTGTGAGATACCCTTGAAACACTTTCACAGTCTTGTCTTGGCCAATGGCTAAATGTGTTGTTTCCGTCTAGTCTAGCTACTGTTAAACCAGCATAGGTATGTGGCTTTGGTTGCAAAATGAGATATAGGTAGCAGTTAAGGCCAAAGATCCAGGAAAGTCAAATTTGGTATTTGTAAGTCTTGTTCCCTAGCCAAATAACACATATGTACCACGGAGGACTGCACCATCTCCAAAACCTCCAAAAGAACAAGTTCCAATTTGGTCTTATCTTACATAGTCAGACCTGACTTTTCCAAACCTCCGCACAAACTGACTTCTCCAATCAGGCTAGTCCATTTGGTTGTACTGCAAATGAATCAAACTTGTTTCAATTATAAAGCTTTGCTAATGCTATTGTTTGTAGGAGTGGAAAGGTGTGATACCTTACCTCACCCATCATACCCAGCTGGCACTTCTATAGCGAGATGGGTTAGAGAATGAAAGCCATAACAAATTAATTGGATCAAAGTTTTATGCAAGCAGGACCCTTCAGAAGTGAAGACTCAAATATCCAAGGTAGGCCAGGCATGGTGGCTCATGCCTAGAATCCCAGTGACTGGAGAGGTTGTGAGGCAGGAGTTCAAAGCCAGCCTCAGCAATTTAGGGAGACCCTAAGCAATGCAGCAAGATCCTGTCTCAAAATAAAATATAAAAAAGGGATGGGGATATGGCTCAGTGGTAAAGGGTCCCTGGGTTTAATACCTGGTACCTCCCCATACACACACACACAAATACTCAGAGAAAACTATTTTTATGCTTCAGTTAAATGAAGAATGGGCATACCTGTAGAAATGCAATTGCAAGAAAGTATGTGATTGAAAAGTAATTGGGAAAGCCAGCCAAGGCCAGTGTGTTTAGATTCCTCATGGCCTCTCTGTATAGCATTCCTTCCTTCTGGGATAGGTCTTGACGTTTCTGGAATGAGAGTCTTCAAGGGAAAAAAGAGAAGGGAGAAGGGAGAAAGCAACCTTTCTAGGATTTTTTTGGCTTGCTTTGGAGGAGAGGGGGTCTAGTTTCCATGACTCACTTTAGGGAGAGAAAGAGGTTGGGGAGACAGGAGGACAAGAGAAGGTCAGGAAGAAGTTTGGCGTCTAGCCTCCTTCACTTCAAAGTACTCAGCATACCAAAGTGCCATATTTTGTGGGGTATCATTTCCAAGTTCTGGGAATGCCTTCCTCTAACCATTGCATCTATAGTTATCCAAGGAACTTTATTGAACACCGACTATGTACATTCTTTGCTAATAAAAGTTCATACAGATATTTCCCTTCTCTTTCTTAGTATAGGAAGCACAGTTACAGTGATCTTGAAGTAATTTAAGGAAAAAAATGACAGTTTGAAAAATACATATGTGCTGTGGGACAATCAGAAGATATATTTGAAACCCAGGCCATTCACTCATCTGAATTGCATCAGAAAACCTGTGTGTACTTAGTTATTTTGTCCCTCTAGCTACCCTGGAGTCTAGGGGAGCCTGGGTCCAAGTTTAGACTTCATGGCACCAATCACATGCTAGATATCTAATGGTCCTTCAGTAAGTATTTGTGTTTGGACTAAGGGCTAATGTCCTTTGTTTGAGTTTGGCTACATTCTTTAGGTTTGGCCCACCCTCAGGAAGTATGTAGGTAGTGCAAAAGGAAAACCAATGAGAGAAGATTAAATTCAGCAGAAAATACATTTTAACAGAGGAGATTAGCCCTTCTGCTGAGTAAGCTGAACCCTAGTAAACTGATCCTACCTTCTTCCAAAGAACTATGGAAATAAATCACCTTGTGGGTGAAACAGAGTTAGTCTCCATTTGCAGGGGGATTTTAAGTGTCTCCAAGGTTTAGCCCTCCACAAAATCTCCTCATACTTACCATCTGCTCTGTCTTCAAATTACCCTGAGCATTTTTCTGAGACTGTGAAAATGAGCAAGGAGCTCTCACTTTCCAAAGTGTCCACCAAAGCCAGAGGGATATTAATTAGAGGCAGAAGGAGAGGGAGCAGGGAGCTGTCTTGCAGATGGAAGTGAGTGTATTTCTTGGGAAAGAAATGAAATGTGAGTTCAGGAGGCAGAACAGAAACCTTTTCAACTTTTCATGGCTAGACTAGAAATTGAATGGAAGGGATAGATGAGACGGTAAAATGGGGTGATAAATAAGTCAGAAATTTCCTGTAACCTTGGAAACAGAAGGTGATACAGTCAAAATAGTAACCCTGATTTTGGATATTAAAAACTCTAGGAGTCAACCAACTTTCTCTGTGAAGGACCACAGTCAATATTTTAGGTTTGTTAGTTGTGTTTCTATAGTCTCTGTCACATATACTTTACTAAAACATAAAGTAAATAAATCAATCTTAGCTGAGGTTGCAGAAAACTAGCCACTGGTAGACAATCCTTTGTTCACCTTTGCTTAAGAAGTGTGTCAATTTCAATTCACTTGCAAGCTGAAGAAGATTTACTGAACTTAGGTATTAGGGGCTCAGGATATGGTTCAGTGGTAGAGCACTTGCCTACTATGCATAAGATTCTAGGTTCAGATCCTTAGCACTGCTAAAAAGAAAAGGTTGAATGCCTACTGTGGTGAGTTCAATTATGCAAAAGCAAAAGTTAAAAGGATTCAGAGTGAAGAAAAGGCTAACCTTGGCACTAACTAAGCAGGGCTACCAAAAGGCAATTACTCTCAGCAGGAAAAACTTGCTGGAGAGGGGGGCAAGCTTCAGTGAATCTAAGGGTTTGTGCAAAAGCTATTCAAAGTGGAGAGGAAAAACGGGGCATGGGATCTGAGCAGGACACTGAGCATCTGGCCAAATTAAAGCTGGGTAACTCCCTCAGGAGCGTTGAGAGCAGACCCAAATACAGGCTGGAAGCTGGGGTCAAGGAGAGGCAAACGCTGAGGGTGTTTTTTGACCACAAAGGCAAGGGAAGTCATGGGTTTTGTAATTACCTAGGAGCTGAGACTGTACTTTGGGAATAAATGAAATCTCTGCAAAATGTAACTTACCTGCCTGGGATCCATCTAAAATACCTCATAGGGCCGACCCTGATGGATGTCAAGAAATTATGCCTGAAAAATTGGAGTCTAGGGACTCTGGGAGTTCTGGTACTGGAGGAGGAAAAGGTTGGAAAAGTGCCCTTTCCCCTTCCCCCACAAGAAACTTGTTGAACTAGGGAGGGAGGCCACAAAGCTAGCTGGAAGGTAGAAGCTACATAATATCTAAACAGCACTTGATAATAAGCTTTTGAGAAACCAAGGGAGGTACTCCTCCCACCCCCAGATGCTGACTGAAAAGACCCCAGGGCAACAAGTCTTAAGCCAAGATCAACCTGTCAAGATAGGAAGAACAATGCTTCCACCACCCAGCAATGGCCCAGGGCTAGAGGGTTTAAGACTGAATCAATGCTTGGTGCCTAATTGGGAGGGGGAGAGGGTTACTTTGGGTGGTAACCCTAGGTGTCCTAAAAACATCCATATATTTCAATTTCCAAGGTGTTTTCATAACCATTGTTTAATCTGAAGCTCCCCTCCAGCCTGTGTGGGACTAAGATGTGACAGTGATTATTCTCTCCATTTTTAAGGGTTAAGCTACTTACCCAAGTTTGTATAGCTTGTAAGTAGTAGCACCTCAGTCAAACCTCTCCTTTTACTTTTGTTTTGTTTGGCACCAGGGATTGAACCCAGGGGTGTTTAACCACCCAGACACATCCCCAGCCCTTTTTAATTTGATTTTTGTATAATTTATTTTTTGTTGAATTTTTTTATGTGGTGCTGAGGATCGAATCCAGCGCCTCACATGTGTAAGGCAAGTGCTCTACAACTGAGCCACAACCCCAACCCTTATTTTTTATTTTGAGGCAGATTGCTGAGGCTAGCTTTGAACTTTCAATCCTCCTACCTCAGCCTCCAGAGCCACCGGGATTACAGGCATTCGCCAACGTGCCCAGCTTCAGTTTTGTTTTTAATTGACACATAATAATTGTACATGTTTATGTGATATGATGTTTCTATACATATATTGTGTAATAATCCCATGAGAATATTTAGTATATTTGTTTTTTTTTTTCAGAGTAGAAATTAGAAGTTTATTAAAGGACAGCAGAAAAGACTTCTCCCGGAGGAAGAAGGGGACCCAAGAGGTGGAATCCTATTTAGTATATTTGTATCTCATATATTTATCATTTCATGTGGTGAGAACATTTAAAATCTGTTCTGTTTTGCAATATTCAATGCAATACTGAATATCATCACCCTACTGTGCAAAAGAATACCTGAATTTATTCTTCTTATCTGACTGTAACTTTGTACCTGTTGAATATCCTCTCCCCAGACTACAAATCCTATACTATTTTACCAAGGTGGGAAATGACTGCTAACAAAAAACATTCTTTGCAGAGGTGACCCAGTTGAGGGCTCCGAGGGGTGGAATCCAAATGAAAAATTGGAAGATAAGGATCATGATATTAGGAAAAACTTAATAATTCTGGAGGTCTGTGAGTCAAAAAGACTTTTTAATTGAAACAGTTAAATGTTGCAGGGAAACAGGGAGCTGAGTTTAAAAACCAGCTTTGAGGATAACCTAGGAAAGCCACTGAAGTAGAGTTAGAATGGCTTCAAAGGGGTTTCCTTTAAGATAGAGGAATACTCTGGAGCAATGACCTTGCCTACTCAGTTGACTGTAGATGCCGATAAAAATAGCTTTGATTTTGGATTTAGATGCAAAGTATGATGGGAGCATCCAAAAGGATTATAAAGGACTCATTTACACACACAGTGTCTTCATGAAATACTTTTGCTTTACCCAACAAGCATCTACTGAGCATTTACTACACTCCAGCTACAGTTTGGTGCAGGGGTATAGTAGTGGTTAGACACTGTCCACAAACTCCAAGGAACCTACAGTCTAGTTGGCAATACAGAAAATAGATTGCTACAAAACAACATGATAAGGAATTTGACAGAGACAGGGACTAGGAGGAGAACTGAAGCTTAGAGAAAGGGAGGAAGCTTGGGAGGAGGTGTGCAGGGCCCACAGCATACCCTGCCATACTGAACACCCTGACCTAATGCCTGCTTTACCCTTGAGGTAACTGAAATGCTAGCAATGTGATAGTACATGAAATATGATTCTTGGTGAAATTAACCACACAACATGTGAAATGAAAGTCAGAGTTCTGTTGTTCTGCAATAAAGTAAAAATCACAATGAAAAAAAATCAAACTAGAAACTATGAATTGTGAAAAACTAGGAACGGCATCTCTCTCTCTTCCCATTTGGATATAACTATGCTTCTGGAAAAAAAGACTATGAAACTAAAGGGATGGGGCATTCAACTTTTGTTAAATGTTCTGTTGGTTCATGTCACCTGGCTAAGCACATGACAGGAGCCATTTTAGGGGAATGTCAGGATTCCACATTCATGCTCTTTGATCTAGAGATAATAAAGGAGGAAAGTTTATCCAAACAGAGGCGGATAAACCTACAGCTCAGGGCCACCCTGGGCTAAATTTTACCATAGAAGGAACTGCTACTGAGGAAGCTATAGTAGAAAAAACAACATTATCCTTCAGGATGGAAAAATCCACACAACCCCCCCCCCCTTATTGCTACACTGCAAGAATCTTAAGTACTTTGTTTAAGCCACTTATTGTCCTTTGTACATGGCTTGTTTTTTTGTGGGGGGAGGGCGCAGGGCTGGAGATCAAACCCAAGGCCTGCCACATGCTAGGGAAGTGCTCTACCACAGAGCTACATCCCCAAACTCTAGAGATTACCAGGCTTTGTCAACTAAGTTTTAACAAGGTGGTGATTGCTTTACTAAAATACACTCCTCCTCCTCCTCATAATAACTACTATTTATTGAGTATGTACTGTGTTATAATACTATAAGGACAACATGAATCCTCAAATATCCTTAAGTACTACCCAAAATTCCCATATATATCTAAAATATAAATTCCATAAAGGCAGGGATTTTGCATATTGTTTTCTACAAAGGTGTTCTAAGTGCTTAGAATAGTGTTTAACACCCAGTGGATTCTCAGTATACATTCATTCAACCAATAGGTTAACAAATGGAAACTTGAGATGTTAAGCAACTTATTCAAGGTCACACAACCAGTCAAATATGGGGATTTCAATCCAGTTCTATCTGGTTCAAAATCTCTTTGTTTCTTCAACTATATTAGGCTGCTTCTTGGAAGCTCTATTTCTTGCTTTTTTAATTTTTCTCTATTTCTTGTATACAGTTCCCATGGTGGTACAGGAAGGGACACTACCCATTAAGTCATCTGAAATTGTCTTCTTGCCATCAAAGACATTGAATAGCCAGTCACACTCTCATCCCTAGCACTCATTTTACCTTCTGCTTCAGGAGGTAATGCCAATATTTTATAGGTATACTTCAAAACTTTCTTAGCAAGGCCCTGAGCAACTCAGTGTGACCCTGACTCAAAATAAAAAGTAAAAAACAGCTGGTGATGTGGCTCAGTGGTTAAACACCCCTGAGTTCAATCCCTGGTACCAAAACCAACCAACCAAAAAACAAAAACTCTCCATTATACACCAAGATCAAAGAATTAGGATGTGGATGATAATTTTGATGTAACTTTTTATTCCAGTATTCAGAAGATTTGTCAACTTTCTGACAAGCATCAGTAGTTAACAGTCACAAGGAACCTTAAAGATCCTATAGTCCAAAACTCCCACCTAGTATTGCAGGAATAGCTCTTAAAAAGTCACTAAATTGGATCAGCTTACAGGCATCTCTAAAGGGTGGGCAAGAGGATGCCAGAGTGTGCACAAAGCTACAGGAGACAAATAATTTCCCTTTAAGTGTTTTAAATGTTATTTTATATTACAACCTCTTCTAATATGCTTTATTGGAATATATAACTCACATGAATGTTTAAAGAGGAACTGGAGATGAGGGTAGGCAGGGCAGTCACTTTTTAGGGAGTAATTTCCTAAAAAATGATATTTAAACTGAGACCTGAGCCAGGCGAGATGCCACACTACTGTAATCCCAGCTACTTAGGGGAGGTTAAGGTATGGATCAAAAGTTCAAGGTCAGCCAGGTGTGGTGGTGCATGCCTGCATTTCTAGCAGCTTGGGAGGCTGAGTCAGGAGGATTGCAACTTCAAAGCCAGGCTCAGCAACTTAGCAAGAACCTGTCTCAAAATTTAAAATTAAAAAAAAGCTGGAAATGTGACTCAGTGGTAAAACATCCCTGGATTCAATCCCCAGTATGAAGAAGAAGAAGAGGAGGAGGAGAAGGAAGAGGAGGAGGAGGAAGAAGAGGAATAGGAGAAAAGAGAAGAAGAGGAGGAGGAGGAGGAAGAGGAGGGAGGAAGAGGTGGAAGTAGTAGTAATTTGAGGCCAGCTTGGGCAACTCAGCAAGACCCTGTCTCAAAATAAAATTTTAAAAGGGCTGAGAATGTACCTTAGTGGTAAAGTGCTTACCTAGCATGGGTGAGGCCCTGGATTTATCCTCAGTACAACCCTCCCCCCACCAAAGAAAAAAAACACCTGAGACCTGAGAAATGTGATTGAGTTAGTGACATGAAGAGTGGGAAGATAACAAGTCTTTAAGCAACCTAGTGAGATGCTGTATCAAAATACAAAATGAAAAGGGCAGGGAATGTGGCTCAGTGATTAAGCACCCCTAGGTTCAATTCCTGGTACAAAAAAAAAAAAAAAAAAGAAAGAAAAAGAAAAAAATATGGAAAGCCAGGCACACATCTATAATCCCAGCAGCTAGGGAGGCTGAGGCAGGAGTATTACAAGTTCATGACTAGTCTTAGCAACTTAGTGAGGCTCTAAGCAACTTAAGGAGATTGTGTCTCAAAATTAAAAAACAAAAGGGCTGGTGGTGTAGCTAAGTGGTTAAGCACCTCTGGGTTCAATCTCCAATACAAGGGGAAAAAAAAGAGTGAGAGGATTGGGAAGGCTAAAGGAGAGGTTCATGGGCAGTGCCATAGGCAGAAAGAATAGAGGTTCTGAGGCAGGGAAAAAGTATAGAATTCAAAGTCAGAGGTCCAAGTGTCCCAGGCCAATGCTCTGTTATGTTCTATATATGTTCTATTTTGAGAGTATCTCTTGCAGCACCTCCTATGTGTCCACCAATCCACTTGTATCCTGCCAAAACACTGTGAGAATGGGGGGGGGGCGGGAGGTGTAACAATGGGAACAGAGATCTCTACAGCTGTCCCAGCACCACTCCAAATTTCATAGCTAAAATCAGGAAGCCAGGAACACACATCCAGCATTTGCTTAAGGATTTTCAACAGTTACTGAAACCATTCACTGCTTTAGATTAGAAACTACTTGGTAGAAAAAGTAAACTCTAGCCAGCCTGAGGTACAGAATATTACAAACAATATTACCAGCTGATATCTGTATATGGTTGTCATTTTAGCTCTAGGTGCTATTATGATTCTTATTTTACAAACAAGGAAACTGAGACTCAAGATTTGCCTAAAGTCACATAGATAGTGAGGAACAAGTCTATGGCCATACCACCCTGAATGCGCCCAATCTCGTCTGATAGCGAGGAACAAAACAAAAATTGGAGATCTAGGTCCTTCAGGTGCTAAAGTTGATATGCTCAGCACCACACTGCCTTGCTGATCAGAGTCAGAAGAAAAGAGTGACTAGGAAGGCCTTACTTCTTGGTACTTTAAATCTCTGTGAGCCACTAAGCAAACCCAGCATCCTACCTCCTGATATACCCTAAGATTGGGGCAGGGAGATAAAGAAATAAATGGTGCCAAGTGACTACTATATGCCAAGCATCATGATAAGACCTCCAACAATGTTATTTCACTTAATCTTCACAGCAACCCTTTATGGTGCAGAAATTCTCCCCATTTTACAGATGAGGGAACTACTGTCCAGGATGCTGAAGTAATTTACCTTGTTGGTAAATTGTGGAGTTGCGACTGGAATCCAGGCTTGAGCATCTCCAGAAGCCCATACCATTCCCACTAGAGCACACTAATGATGGCTTACTATTTAACCCTACCCAGATTAGGTATTTGCCCTTTAGTGAGGGTCTTTCCTATGCATATTTCACAGGACAGTGGTGGACCTGAACAGAAGGGGTCCGCAAGGTGGGCCTGCCTTAAATCACACCAGAATGGCATTGACCTGCCTTCTCCCTAGAGTTCTGAAAGTGGGGCAGTGAGCCAGGGAAGATAAATCTCTACTCCAGTCACAGCCTTCTTCTCCTCCAACTGGGATAACAACTCTCAGACACTCAGGCAACTACAGAAACAAAGAGAGCGGGGAATCAATCAAGGGTTTATTTGCAAAGGGTAATGTCAGGGGATGAACTTCCTTTAAATCCTGCTAACTCTGTACATTTAGCGTGCTTACAGGCTTAGGAATTTGATTTTTCTCTGACTTGCCTTAG
Organism: Marmota monax; assembly: GCF_021218885.2. Taxonomy (NCBI): domain Eukaryota; kingdom Metazoa; phylum Chordata; class Mammalia; order Rodentia; family Sciuridae; genus Marmota; species Marmota monax. The sequence continues at coordinate 11,006,406 of NW_026694552.1, read as the reverse complement.
AAGATTTGTTTGTATCATTGATTAAATTATATTCTCCCTCTCAGCTCATCACCTTTTAGAGCACAGACTTTGATGTGTGTTCCTCAGCCTCCCCTACCTTTTTGGTCCAGCTAAACTAGGACTTTTCAAACAAACCTACCGAGAAGTATCACCAGCCTGGGCCTTTCCAGAAACTCAAGCTGCTGAAGGAGATATGGTATTTAGTTAAGCTAAAGTGAAGCCCTGCATAAATCATAAAAAGACAAACCCAGGTTACTTAAACAGGACCCTGAGAGATGCTTGGGGAATAGACTTGCAAGCAGCTTTATTTTTCTACAGCCGATTTACTTCCCAAATGCTAGAGCCCACAAGTACCCCACGAGTAACTTGGCTCCCAAATGCTGGATCAGGTATTGGCCTCGGAGCACAATTCTGATGCTGTTTCCTGAATTCCCACATTACTGTTTTTCACACATGAATCAAGCTTCAAACTTCTGTGTCTGGATTGTGCATGTGCGTGTGTTTGTGTGCTTGGAAAGGGTAGATAGGGAAGGAAGGGGATCCCAAAGGAAGAACATTTAACTGAATGCTTATATTGCATGTGTCCCGTTGTTCTTTTTCTGTTCATATAAAGCTGTTCTTTTCTGATTAGCTGCTTCTGCATGTACAGGGCTAGGAATAAATAGGAGCCTGATTTTAGGAGGTGTCTGGGAGAAGGCAGCTTTTCAGTGTTTGTCTGATATATCTGCACGGTGTTTTTTTTTTTTGGGGGGGGAGAAGGGGACAGTTATGTGTAGAGACATAAATCCTTGGGATTTATTTTCCCTAGTGTATGTGCTTGCTTCTGCTTTTGATCCTAAATGCATTTAAATGATTTAGTTGTTCACCAGGCAATTAGAGGAAGATGTGCTCATTTCACACTCACAATGGACCTGGTGGGTGAGGGAGAATGTCATGCAATGCAAAGCGCTATGGTTTTATGGTCTTTCCTTCAAGAAGAATCTAGTCAGGGATTGGAGAATAGACTGTAAGCCACATTCTCCTTACTTATATTGGGCAAAAATTTTGAATGCAAAAGGTAGAGATTTTTTTTTTGTTAAGATACTTATTTTGCCAGAATAAAAAAAAAATAGGGATATTTTACTTTATATGCTTTTGACTTCTGGTTTCCTTTTGAAAACCATAATTCCTGGCTATGTGGACCTGCATTGCCCTGTAGTGGCGATTAGGCTACCTCTTCATATGAGTCCTACTTTTGGTTTCTTGGCAGTCCCTATCACTAGTATTTCTTTTCTTTCCTTCCTTCCTTCCTTCCTTCCTTCCTTCCTTCCTTCCTTCCTTCCTTCCTTCCTTCCTGAGAGGGGAGGAACTGGGGATTTAATCTAGTGTCACTTTACCATGGAGCCACATCCCCAGCCCCTTTTTTAATGTTTTATTTTGAGAAAGGGTCTCACTAAGTTGCTGAGGCTGGGTTTGAACTTGCAATCCTCCCACCTCAGCCTTCCCTGTCACTGTGATTACAGGTGTGCACCACCACACCTGGCACACTATGCCCAATCCTCTTCATCATCCCAGACAGAAATGGTCTGCATCAGACGCCATTCTCTCATTTCCCTTCTCCCAGACTCTGATCATCTCTACTAGACTTTGTTTCTGTGAATTTGCTATTCTAAGTTCCTCATATAAGTGAAAGAAAACATTTGTCCTTTGTGCCTGGTTGATTTGAACTCACCTAATGTTTTCAAGGCAGACTTTAGTTTTTCAAAGTATAGATGTTAATGATTAGAGCATAGATATTGTGTTTTATTGCACAATAGAGGAGCTGCATTTTGTGGACCAAAAAAAAAAAAAAAAAAAAAAAAGAAGGTCAAACAGGGCAAATAGTTTGGGATGGAAAATCATGAATTTTGAGATTAAAATGATTCTCCTTTTTTCCATATTACTATATGGATTTTGTAACATGTAGTACTCAAGCAACTCAGTGTCTTTACACAGGTGTTTTACAGCTAGTGGTTAATTCTCCTGGTATCCCCCAGAGGGCTTTCCATATTTTACAGTCAGGATATGAAGACATAGGGATGCTGTGGGGATTAGTTAAATGTGTGTGGCACAGTTTGCTGTATAAACTCACTTTCTGGAACTAGTTTTTATTCCCTGCTCTTAACTTCCACAGCTTTTACTGTCAATACCATTCATTTAGCACTTAGCATATGCTTGTTAGTTATCTTTTTATGTATATATCCTGGAAGGCAGGAGCCAAGTCTCATACCTCTTTGTTTTTACAGTCCTGTCCATAATAGCAGTTCAATTGATGTTTGTTGATGTTGGCCTCCCCCCACCCCCTTTTAAGTAGAGCAGACAACCCATAGCTTTAAATTCAAACTCAGTTTAAACAAACTGAAAGGTTTTCATGGTAAAAACACAAAGGAACTCTTGCGTGCAGGAGAGAAGGAACACCTAAGACCCTTGGAAGACCCAGGTAAAGCAGAGGTACCCAAAAACCTGTTGTTTGCCACAGGCTAGAAGTGACTCACACAGGGCCTGATTCACCTTTAAGTTCAGAGCTCTGCTAACTCTACTCCATCAAAATTGGAATTTGAAGAAGAGTCATGCTCAAGGCAGTGTTGAAAAGGGGATGTTGAAATAGTCATGTTTTAGGGGTTTCCAATGTATGAAAGCTTCAGTAGCTGTGGGGAAGGCATGTTGGAAAAGTCTTTTCAGGGCAACTTAAAGGTTTGGGGCAGGCATATTACAAATTTGGCTGTCAGGCCTTTGCTACCAGAACTTTTTTTTTTTTTTCCCCCTAGCAACTTCTCTAGTGACAAGATGGAAAACGGTCTAAATCCCATCTTAATAGGGTAGTGGGTAAAATAATTTTTGTACAATTTGTAATAAAATATTGAGTTATCATGAAACAGAATGAAGTAAAGGTAGCTATTCTGAGATGGAAGGGTATTCAAGATGATACATTGCTGAGTAAAGAAACTCAAGGTATGTTTCAAGTGCTAATCCCACTTTTAAGGGATACAATGGAAAGCAAAGTGATAGAGAGGAACTTTTCACTGTGCTCCTTCAGGGTGGTTTTACTTTCATTTTGCCATGTGCAAATTTTATTTTTTCCACTTTAACAGCATAGGAATTTGTTTTGGAACCCAGAATTGAACACAGAAGCGCTCAACCCCTGAGCCACAACCCCAGTTCATCTTTTATATTTTTGTTTAGAGACAGGGTCTTGCTAAGTTGCTTAGGGCCTAGATATGTTGCTGAGGTTGGCTTTAAATTTGCAATCCTCCTTTCTCAGTCTCCCAAGTCACTGGAATTAAAGGTGTGTACCATCACACCCAGCAGAGTCAGCAATTTTAACAGGTATTCTGTTGCCATTGTTATCAGTAGTGGTCTTCCAGCATATTCCCTCCCTATCTAGTTTTCTTGTCCACACCTTTAAGTAACAAGTTAGAATAATCTTGCCTCAAAAACCAGATGTCTCCATGTTTTAAATACTCAAAAATCACCTTCTTCATGAAAAATCATCCAAATAACCTCCTTTCACACACAAACTGAATCATACCAAGCACCCACTTTGCCAGTTTTCCTGCTTCGGAGTCAATATCAACAATTCCTAGCACAAGCCTGACCGCACACTCCATGACATGCCATCTGCTCCCAACTCTTCCTGTACTCAGAAGGATATTCTGAGACGGTGTTCATGGTGAGATAGTGTTTACCTTGAGCTCACTTCTCTTGCATGCCTTGATCCATGGTCCTTCAGAAGGCTCCCATTAGGCAGACTTGAATTGGATGCCACTCTTTCATTGGTATGAGTTCATTACCATGACTCTGTGTTTTCAAGGCCTTTACATTTAGATTTGCTTCCTACTTGAAACATTTTCTAGGAAATATGGATGTGTAAAGAATGGTGGTTTCCATGGCAAATGTTCCCTCATATTTTTTTCTCAAGTTCAATTCAGAGATACACAGCATGATTTCCTCTTTCAGTGCAGTACCAGCACCACAATAGATTTAGGTTGTATCACAATTCCAGAATTGTTTAAGAAAGAAATCTCACCCACTCTGGTTAGAAAATGCATAATTTATTATTCTAACTGCAAGGAGTCAACTTAGTACCCACTCCCAAAATTGTAGGAAAAGAATTGACTTTTTAAGCCATAAAACCTACACAATCTTGGAATAAACACTTAAAACAGATGAGCAGAATACTTGAATCTCAAGCACACGTGAGACTCTCCAAGTAGAACACATACATGTGTGGAATGCTTTGTGGTGTACAGAGTTTTCACATACATTTCATTTTATTTTTACACCAGTGCCATTAAATTAATAGGGCATATCTTATAGCATTTATTTAGATAGGAAAATTAAGGTTCAGAAGCTAAGCCACTTAAAAGTCATACAACTAGCTAATAAACGCTAGAGCCCACGATGAATTCTTCCTTTGGTTCTAAATTCCATGTTATTTTGCTATCCCTAAACTGTTTCTTCGTGCTTTCGTTTTCCCAGATGTAAAATGGTAGATTTTCCATCTCCCAGGATGCTATTGCACTTAACCCTTTGTATTCTTAGGCAATATCAATTTTCCTCAGTTTTTGAACACCACATTGACACTTAATTTACTCTCTTAATGAATTAAGAGGGAAAGTTACCTATTCCCAAAGGGTTGGACAGTGCCATAAACATAAAAGTGTACTGGAGTCAGCCGACACACTGTCACACTCTTTTATGAGACTAAGAAACAAACGTCTCATCTTTCTATTCCCAGCAGTAACTGGGAGAGAACACAGAGCCAGACAATAGCCTCTTGTGTAGTTTTATTAATTTTGAGGGCGGGTGGGACGAAAGAATCGGATTGGCGATTGAAAAGACCAATCACAAGCAATCCCAGTCCAGAACTGGCCAATAGGTAGCTGCAAAAGAATGGTGGGTGGGACTTACATATAGGGCTTGCTCCGCCCAGGCCTGTGCTCCCAGCCCGCCCCACAGGTGGAGCCTCTGCAAAGGCCCGCCCACGCCTCCCCCCAACCTGCCCGCTCGGCCTGCCACCAGGAGGGGGGTTAGGGCCCCCCGCCTGCCAAGGAACCGCAGCCGGGAGAGGGGGGGCGGGGAGTGGGAGGCCGTGGGTAGTGAAGGAAGAAAGGAGGGTGTCTCTCAGAGCTGTGATCTGGGTGGGAGCCTGCTGGTAATAAGAAGCAATAGGGAAAGGAAAACGAAGGAGTATTGCTCCTTCCTGCATTATTTTAAATAGGTTTGGTAGAAGCTGCTTTTCAGCATTTCTGTTGTTTTTCTTCCTCCCCCTGCGAGGCGGGGAGCTGCACTGACTCTCCCACGCGACTCTGATGCGCTGTTGCTGCGGATTTTTACTGTAGTCTCCTCAAACCCCTTTCCTTCCTCCTGGTTAGTCCCTGCGTGTACACACATAGGGTTTCCGTAACCAAGTCGTGTCCCGCTGGTGAGAGGAAAGCGAAGGACCCCTGCTTTCACCCGAGCTCCAGGACCCCGCCGTTCAATTGTTTGAAACTTCCCCGCCCCCCGGCCCCGCCTCTCTTGCGTGCCCGTCCCCCCGCCTTCCAGGGTCCGGGCAGGCTCTGGCCCTTATTTCCCCGCCCTCTACTCCGCCCTCCTCCGTAGTCCACCCTCCTCGCTCCTGGGCGGTCCTAGCCGCTCACCGAAAGAAGAAAAGCCACCCATTCCTCCCCCTCCCCTAACCTCCCATCCTTTGCCCAGGAGCTGCCTTCATCGCAGTCACGCCCCTTCCTTCCGAGGAGCTTTCTGGCTGCCTAAACTGGTAGACCCCTGAATTACTCCTCCATCTCTTCTCTTTTGCCTCCTCTCCTCTTAGTTCCTACCGCCTCCCCCACACTGCCACCACCTCCAGTCTGTCTAGCTTCCCACCATCCGCTGCTCCACCCTCCGGCCCGGTATCCTGCCTGTCCACTGCCGCCAAGGAGATCCCGGACGGAGCAGCGAGGAGGGGAGCAGCCAGGAGTTGGGGCTTCCCCCCTGCCCATCCCTGGCCTCTGGCCCGCGACCGAAGCCACTTCAGCTAGCAGAGAGTCGTCATCTTCATTGCCTTCAGGGGTAGGAGACGCGTGGTTACTTTTCGCGGGGAACTGGGACCGAAATCCATGGTGGCGTGAACTTGATTGTGCCCTCGGCGTGAGTGAGTTGGTCTAGATGTGTGTGGGGATACCCGAATGTTCTACTTTTTTTGCAGCTGGCCATGAGTTTTCTGGGATGTACAGCGAGTTAAATTGAAGAGTGCGCACTCCTCTCCCGTCCTACTTTGGCGAGGAGATGCTAGAGGGTACCACTACTTGATGGTACTTTTACTTCCTTGCCTCCTGTGTATCTTGTAGGTCTCTAGGTAATTAATCGTTTAAGGAACTAAAGACCTAAGGGAAGCTGAGGTCTACCTTAACATCCAGCATGAATACTCGTGCTTATCTCAGATAACTAGAGGGCTTTCTAGGTTTGGGGTGGGGGCACACCCTCCCTGACCCCCGGGCTGTGAATTCTTGAAGTTTTAAAGGCTGGGAGTAATCTACAACCTCTTGTGTGTGTGCTTGTGGGTTTTGGTGCTGGTGTTCATGGTGAGGAGGGGGTTGCCTTTCCCAGCTTTATAAGATCTGAAGATGGCAGTAAGTAATTTTGCACTGTCAAGCAGGTGCCTTGAGTTTCCAAGCCTGGTGCTTCAACAGTAAAATGGACTTCTTGGTATATGAAAATGATGAGTAGGAAAAGTGAGAGGGAAAATGACAGTCTTTATAAACTGTGAGGGGTCCCTGATAAATTAAGTGACTCATTACAAATTAATGGTAGAGGAAAAGGGAAAGCTTATGTGAGAGTGTTTTTCAGTCTCTAGTATCATTTAGCAAAAGTTTTCCCACACCTTGAGTTGATTTGTTCAGTTCTCCCTCTTCCTACCACAAGGAGTGGACATTGGGAGGTGATTTAAAACTTTTATGAATATAACCTTCTCCCATTCAAAAGGAAGATAATTAGTCACCATAATCTTCAATGATGAAGGGCTAAGGATATTTAAGTGTCCTTGAGCTAGGCTTTGTGAAAAGTTCTTTCTCAGGCCAGCTTTTGTGAAGCCTCCTCAGTTAGACCTTTCAGTACCCCCATTTAGTAACTATGAATAGTCTGTAGTGCCGTTTTGGACATGGGATAAATTTTCACCTATCTTCCACCTATCTTCAAATGGACAAGGACATTAAGGTCTTAAGAATGGTGGTGTTTAAAAACCTGTTACTGAGATATCCGTGGCCTGTTGCTTATTTGGGAGCAAGCTATTATATTTAAAATAATTCCTTTGGTTGATTTTAGTGGGGGAAAGGAAAGCAGGAAGGTAGAGAAGGAAAGTTACATGGCGACAGTTTTAAAGGCTATCAGGTTTCGGATCAGCTGGGAGGGAAAAGTTGGCCTGACCAAACTACATTTTGTAACTGGCCTGGGACATTTTAATAGCCAGGTGGTTGTAGAGTAGTTGCATCTATTTACAGAGGATAACTCAGGTTCCAGCTATTCTCTATGGGTTTATCCGGTGTCATTTACAGACACTTTCTGGCAAGACATCATACTTCATTTGAGGTTACTTCTTTCTTTGGAAAAGTTTGTGGCTCTGTAAAATTGCAAGAATTTTTTTTTTTTTTTTTTAAACTTCACAGCCTGGACGAGAAGTAAACGTGGGACCACAGTTGTATGTACAGTAACTTTCACGTGAATGTTGTGGGGCTGCTTACCTATTTTAAAAGGTTTTAGAAAGGGAATTTAAAAAATTCATATTCAATACCGTTTGGGATTTGGAACTTAAAATCTCATTTCTGGTTTATGAAGTAGGATTTATTAGACTGATGCATAACTAGGGCATTCTGTGGAGTTGCCTTTTCTGAAGTTTTATAAAGAATGAAGCAGATTCTTTCTAGAATGTTTTAAGAACCTTCTAATGGGACGGCAGAGGGATGGATGCTCTGACTTTGAGGTCCCATTGAGTGCCAGAATCCTAAGTGGGTACATCTGCTTCTGGGCCTCTCCCAAGAGCCCTCTCCCAGGGCCTGTGCCTTCTTTAAAAGGGTGTCTTTGTAATTAAGCAGCCATTCTCCCCCATCCCCCTTTCTTCCTTTGATCCAGCTTTTTAAGGCCTTTTTTCCCCATTTGAAGACAAGAGGAGTTTCTCACACTCTCCTGCTCCCCTCTTAAGTTTTCTTTTCCTTTACCCCAGAAAAGTCCCCTGAAGTTCTCAGGATGGTTTGAAATTGTTTTGTTTGGGGCAGCAGGGTGTGGGGGATGTTACCAATGAAGAAGAACAGAGGATATATTCCCTCTTGGAAAATGCTTGTGGCCAGGTAGTCTCCTCCATGGAGACTGAGCATTTGGAATGCATGAGAACAGTCTATTCTTAGGGACTGTCTGGTAGAAATTGTCCTTTGCACCCATTAAGCCCAGCTTAAACCCACTGAAAGGAGTGGAGAGAGGTGTGTGTGGTCGTGGCAGAGCCTTTTAGGATGGTAAATGGGTAGATGTTTCCAAATCTCCTATTACATCACCTCTTTATCCCATGGATTCAGTGGATTTAGAGATCTGCTTGACAAGTTAATTAGCTGGAGACTAAACCAATTTGTTTAGAATTGTGATCCATTGATTTCCTGTCCCCAGGAATTTTTGTTGGTGTTTTACTATGATGTGTTGTCTTTAGTCTTTCTTACTTTTCATTCCTTGCTGCCTTTTGTGGACTTTGGTCCAAAATCGAGGGTCCCACCCCCAAGTCAGAGGTTACAATTTGGTCCAAGGAACTAAGGGGGCATTAAACATGCTGGCCATACTGCATTACCTCCCCTATACTGGGCTTCTGACCCTTTTTAGGCCGGGGAAAGGAGAGAAGTTGCCCCTTCCATACACAACACACAATCTTAAAAAAAAGAAAGAAAGAAAATAGGTCTTTTTCTTTATAGAAGAATCCAACAGCTTTCTTTGAAAGAACTAACTTTCGTACTTAGTGCCTTTAAACGGTAACTTGATATATACATAAAAATTACTATAACTGGATATTCTCAGGAACATATTTATTGCATAAAGAAATACATTAGAAATTGTTGTAATGATTATTGCTTGAATTAAACGAGGTCATTATTTGGCTTTGAAAGTTTTTTTTTTTTTTTTTTTTGTTATGTTGGTTGGAGTTAATTGTTTAAATCATTCTGACTTGTAATAATGCTGGCCATGTTAGCTCCGGCCCACAACTGTTTGGAGAAGGGAGCTAAGATTACTTTCTGGAAATAAATTGTATTTCATGGATTTTGAACAAGTCTAAGCATGGGATGTCTACTTCATTTCAGTAATAGATTTTATTCTTAATTATTGTATTTGACTAACACAAGGATCTAGAAAAACATTTCTAGTAACTAATGGTAACTGATGCCATTTTAAATCTGAGAATCTATGGTAAGTTCTCCTGTGAGCCTATTGCTGTGAATGACCTGGGCTGTAGGCCCAACTATAACTTGGTTTACCACCCTTGGCAATCATCCTCCACTGTAAATTGCAGAGGTCAGGCCGTGTGATTTTGAGAGCCAGTTCTCAGAAATTTTTGGTTCTCTCTCTAGCCTTCATTATTAGATGCAAATGTGAATGATTGCTACTAGAATGAGGTGCTTTCTAGAAATACATGAGGTGCTTTGTTAGAAATTCAATCATGCAGTCATCCTGTTTTTTTTTTAAAGAGCCTGTAAAGATGTATCAATATAAAAACATTGTTTTATAGTTTAACAACATCAAATTGAAAAGCTAAACTTTATCAGAAATCCCAGCATCCTAACAGATCACCTGCATTCATTTTTCCTGGTTCTTTTCAAGTCCTTATGCCTGTACTAAAGTGAATTTTACATAATTATAAGTCAAAGAAATAGACAATGTTGTTTTAAAATAAGAGTTTACCTAAGTCCTAAGTCCTTGCTTTGTAAACCTGTGTAGAGGAATGAAGTTGGAACCTGACCGAGTACACATGAAGCATCACATACGTTTTGTTTCTGTTTTAATAAGTAATCACTAAACAATTTTCTGTGATTTGGGGGTTGTTGATAAATCTAACAAGGCTTTTACTTCTATTCTTATGACTGCTTGTTACCTTCCCCCATTCTTTTAAAGTAACAAAACAGACACAAACAAAACTCACAAACAAAAACCAGGAACCACATTTTATTTTATCTAAATCATTGACAATGATTCTTAAAGCACTGTATTATGATATCCCATTAAAACGGTACAAATTTGGGTAGACTATGAAATCTCTGGAATGAGAAAGAAGCTGGCCAGCACAGATAAGCTAGTTTTATAGCTTTGAAAAAAATATGTTTAAATCAGCCTGAAAAAAATAGCAAGAAAACTAAGGACTAAAGGCATTTAAATAAAAGATATGTAGGTGCAATGAAGTGGCTCACACACAATGGGTTCTTCACCATGTAGTGAAAGTTCAGTTATGTGGACCTTTAATTTTCCTTTGATAACAAAGTTATAGCCAACATGAAATCTCCAATTTTTGATGGGGTCAATAATGAACTTTCTCTAAAATAGAAAAACAAGGTATGGATCTTTCATATTTATGAGGTACCAAGTGAAGTACAAGAATATTTTTTGTAATATGTGCTCACAGGGAAAAATTCAGATGGATCTATTTGCTAATATTTCCTAAAGCAACTCTTAAAAAAAATCTACTTAAAAAAAAAAAAAAAAAAAAAAAACTCTGTGGGCTTGCTTGACATTTGTAAAGTCACTTTCACTCTTGCCCCAACTCCATGAAATGGCATTAGCCTGTGTGACTTGAAGCCAGGATCTGGGTTTCTCTGCCCAGTCCTTTCTGACTTGCCATGTGACCAAGGGTAGATGAATTAGCTGCTCTAAGCTTCAGTTACCCTTCTGGGAAGCAGGGATATTAATACTTCACAGAGGTGTTTAGGCATGCTTCATATTGGGTGCATGCTTTGAGGTCATTGGATGAAAGGTGTTTGCATGATGGTGGCAGAGCAGGCTTATTATAGGGTCCTGAGCAGGTGTTCACTTTTAATGAGCTTTGCTCTCTTATAACATACAGTGCCCTTTGGTGCCCCATTGCCTTACTGACTATAATTAAGATTGACCCTACATTTGTATTATTGACCTTCTCAGCTTTTTGAAAAACAATGAAACATTTTCAGACTCTGAGGTAAATTGAGGACCCAATAAGAACTCCAGCCACTGCTGGATTGATGAAGAATAGCTTCAAAAAGAGACATTTGTTGGAATGTGCCATAGTGATCAGTGAGTTCTTCAAAGCTCCTCCAAAATGTTAGAGTAAAGCAAATCTCTTCATGTCCGTGCTTTAAGGGAGAAAGTTTTGAGTAATATTTGCTTGTGACAAATACTGACGATAGCCAGTAACTGAAATCCAGCCATTGTAGTGTTTTTTGTACAGCTGGTTTTTATTAATGATGGAATATTTATGCTTGCTGTACAATTCGTGGCTCATTTCCATGTGTATGTCAGAACTTAAATACCCCCCAAGGCAACATTAAGATAACATTAAATATAAATGTGGCCAAGCTAGAAAGGGTGAATTTGGGGGGCTCTCCCTTATTTTTAATGGTGTTGGTACAGATCGCACCAACTCCCCCCCCCCCGTTAGGCATGGATACTGATTCATTTTTCCCTTATAATATCCAATAACAAACTTCACATTGTGATCCTTTTAATATGGACAAATGATTTGCTCCCCCCTTTATAATGCAGATGAAACTGATGTATGTGTTTTTTAAGAGCATATTTCTCCCCCCCCCCCCCCCCCCCCCCCACTGCACATGCTTCTCATTATCCAAGAGGCCTGGACTCAATCAGTAAAGGAGCAGAGAAACCACATAATTGAAAGGAGAATGACGGTGGTGCATACTTGGAATATTTGTGGGAAGGGGATTGCTGACATCAGAAAATGTAGTGGCCTGAGTGTTAACAGCATTGAAGAGAAATCAGCTTTCTGTGTTTCTGTGTATTGAGAATTATTTTTAAGGGTATAGAAATATGGGCCAGGTTTGACATCCTTTTACGAAGTTGTCCTGGAAACTTTGATGAAGGTTGTTATAGAATAGTTCAATTAAAACCTTCCCCATTAGGAAGCTAATTAGTGCATCCCTTACTCATTTTGGTTCTTTTTAAGGGGCATGGATTTACATTGAGTTAGTGACTTTTTTCCATGTGATAGCAAACTAAGATAAAAATCACAGATGGGGAAAATTATTTAAATTGCCTATTTTAAAGAAATTGAATTTCCTCTTTATTACATTTAGGTTTTCAGTTTAGATTTTTGTTTTACTCTGTTTATATGCAGTGATCACATTTTAGTTTAGTAGCCAGTTTAACTTTCTGGATCATGGGCTGTAAACCAAAGTGTATTCATTTGAGTTTCCCATGTGAATTGGAGAAAGACAACTAATCATAATAAACCATTTTATTAAGGTAATATTTGATTTTCTTTCCTTCTACAATTACTTTCTCTCTGCTCTGTGTGTGTGTTGAGAGAGAGAGGGAGAAGGGAGGGAGGGACTGGGGGAGGCAGATTGTTTTTTAAAAGCAAACAATTTTGGGAGCTAAGAAAATATTGATGACCCCCTTTACCCCCAAGAGCATTCTGTCTGCCTCAGGCTGCCAGTTAGGCTTTGGTTAGGGGAATGTGATGAGTTTTCTGACCTGGTGCTTTCTGGGACCAGACTAAGCACTTCTCTCTTGATAGCCTGAAGGAGAGGGGTTATGGTGACAATAGGAAGGCAAGATTGCTAGCAGTCCCCTACCCTCGCCATTCTAGTGATGGAACCCAGGGCTTCTCCCATGATAAGCTAGTGCTCTACCACTAAGTTACATCCCCAGCCCAGCCTAGCAAATTCTTTCTACTATACTCCATCTTTTTTAGGGGAATGAGTACTGGCCTCTCAGGTTTCAGGGCCATTTGCAGTACAGTAGATGCTCTATAGTAGAATATATAATTTGGGTCTGTTGTGGTTTTCCTTTGTCCCATAACTTGTAGGGGCCAGTCATTCTGTACATATGTTCCCTGATGCTATCCCCAGGGTATATGTTTGCACTAGTGTTTGCAAGTGGGCAAGTTGTCTGGGTTATGTGATTTGTCATTTAACTCATCACTCCATAGTCCTCCTTGGGAAGGAAGAGTCTAGATTTAGTTTTGCGGTGGCAGCTCAGTCAAACCAGGTTGCTAGTGCTTGCAGGCCAGTAGCAGGAGGAGGGGCTGCTCCTGCCTTGGGAGAGTGACTCAGGCCCTTTGGCATGAAGATACGAAATGCTGGCCCCTGTCCATGCACCTGCTGGATGCCACACCTGCACTACACACCTGAGACCCACTCAGACACAAAAACCATACCATAGGAGGAGGGGACTCCCTTTGAAAAGGTTCAGCAAAACAGGGAGCTCCCCTGGGAATTACATTTAGCCATCCCAGTGTTGGTTTGCACAGACATCTTATATATTTTCTGCTGGGTGCAGCTCACTCACTTGCTCAAGATATTGTTGGAGTGCTAAAGGAGTTTGCTTTTTGAGTGGATTTTTCTTGTGAACTCTCCTCTTAAGAACCAGAAAGCAGTCTGTGGAGGATTTTGTCTTATAATTGAACATAGGGCCGAAAGTCAGACCTGGCTTCTCATCCTGGCCAAATTAGTTATCATTAGCTATTTGTTCTGAACTTGAGTTTCTCCAGCTGTAAAATGGAATTAATTGTATATGCCTTTATTTCTGCACAGAGCTGCTGAGAAGGATAACAGAAGTGAAAGAGTGTTTGACTTCTTAGAAGGAAGACTGAAGAACTAAAGGTAATAATAATATATTCCATGTCTTTCATATCTTTTCTTCTCTTGCTGTTGCCTCTAGCAAAATCTTCAGGAAGGAAGTTGTTATTTACTCAATATGCAATTATTAAGGAATATATATATATATATATATATATATATATATATATATAGTTTTAGGTGTTTGTGCACATACAGTGAAAAAAACCACACACCTAGTCTGTGTCCTCTAATATCTCACAGTCCAGTCCATCCATTTTCATTTCCATTTCCAGCTCAATACATTGCTGTGATTTCTGCCTGGACACTTAGAAGCATAAATGGAGAGAATTAACTTTTATTTTTCTCTCTGTGTGAAGCCGAGGGCTTCCATCCTTAGAGCAATGTGTTATTTCAATGTTTAGATTGAAAGTATATGGTGGCTAGGCTTGGTGACTCAGTCCCATAATCCCAGCTATTTTGGAGGCTGAGGCAGGAGGATCACAAGTTTGAGACCAGCCTGGGCATCTTAGCAAGACCCCATTCAAAATAACATAAAAGGGGTGGGGATGTAGCTTAATGGCTTTTCACCTAGTGTGTGCAAACCAGGACTGCCAAAAATAAAAAAAAGAATAAGGTATATGGAGGGGGGAAACATGGAGTAAATAAAGGAATTTCTCTCACTTGCACATTTGCAAAGTGTATAATCCTCGAATGATAAATTTTTCTAGGGTCCATCCTCAGTTTCATCTTTGAGTCTCTTCCATTTCTACTCTGTATGGTCCAAACCTTTTCTTAGGATCTTAGCTATTACTCATATGCTAATGACTCCCAAAGATATATCTCAGCTTGTCTTTGAAATCTAGTTAGTCCCCACATTCCATGTCTTGTACTCAGTTCATGGAAGTTTTCCCCTCAGGGAAGCTTTCAAGGGAGTGCAGAGTCCTCCACATTGTCAGAGCTGTTTGTTCATACCTCTGTTTTCCATTGCATTATGACTCCTCTTCTTGCTGGGAGCTCCTTGAGGACTGGGTTCCGTTTTCTTTCTCTTTTTTTCCCACCCTGGGGCCTATATAACACCAGGTATGGCTATAGTTAAGTGCTCCCTCAATGCCTATGGAAAATAACACTGTGATCAGTACTGTAATGATCATGTATACAAAAGCCAGTAGGATCCTAGAGAAGAGGTAATCAGTTTTCCATATTGAGCAGAATTGGGACAGGGGGTACACAGAGATGGTAGAAAGCAAAATACCCTTTTCTGAGAGTTCTGGCAAAGAAGTGAAAGAAAAAAAAATGCCCGTTATGGCTGCTCTCCCTAAGCCAGGGCCATCTCTGGCCTGTTGCCTCCTCTGCCTTAGTACTGGATAAATTTTATGATTGAGTCTACAAATAAACCTCTGTCTAAAACATATTGACTATTTAATACAGGTGCCATTTAGTCATTTAATATTAAATAGAGCTGACCTTAAAAGTGCTACCTTAACTGAGGCTGTGAATAGAGTTATTGGTCATTAAATGTTTAGTTTCTTCTTTTTTTTTTTTTTGTTGGCACTGAAAATTGAACCCAGGGGTGCTCTACTCGTGAGCTACACCCTCATCCCTTTTAATATTTCATTTTGAGACATATTCTCATTAAGTAGCCAGGCCCAGGGTGGTCTTGATGTTGTGATCCTCCTGCATCAGTCTCCTGAGTCGCTGGGATTACAGGTGTGGGCCACGGTGCCTGGCTCATGTATGTTTAGTTCTATCCAGTAAAATGTCCTTTAGGATATATTGAAAATTGGGATCTAAAAACTAACAAATTCCATTTTCAGAATGTAGCAGGCTGTCTCACTAGAACTGAATGTCTTCAAGCTGACTGTCAGATCTTTCCAAGGGCAAAAATGAAAGATGATATAAGCCATTACAGGCCATGAACCTGTTCTCACCCACCTGATGCTTTTACTAATTAGCTTCTTGGCTGAGTGGCAATTTGGGGCAAGTGCATGCAAGCTGGATTCCCAGGGGAGCCCAAATTCCACTCTGCCATTTCGCAAGCTGCTGGGATACTACACTGCTTCTCTTGGCCTCTCTCCCTCCACAGAGCCCTGCTCTGCCCTTTTGGAGAAATGGGAGCAGGAGAACTTTTCATTAAGTGAGCTAGAGATTTTATGGGGCTTTGGTATATACTGGTTGTAGTTTTTTTAGTGGGTTGTCTAAAACATTCATACATCTTGACCTATTAATTTCACTTCTGGGATTCTATTGTTAGGAAACAATCCAAAATATCAAAAAAGACAAATCACAAAGTTGTTTTTGTAACATTATTTAGACTATCACACAAGACTGGAAGCCATTCATGTCTTAATAATTGGAGAATGGGTAAGTGAATCTTGATGCACTCATTTAATGAATTATTACACAGCCATTACAATGTTTGTTATGAAGTCTATGCTACAATGCTTATGATAAAGTGAAACGAAGGATCCAAGATATTGTGTACATTAGTATTTCATAGATTCATGGGTTGTGGCTCAGTGGTAGAGCTCTTGCCTTGCACATGTGAGGCACTGGGTTCAATTCTCAGAAGCACATATAAATGAATGAATAAAATAAGGTCCATCAACAACTAAAAAAAAATTAAAAACTATATAAGAAGAACTGAAGGGAATATTCTATGATGTTATGCTTGGATTGAGGTGCTGGGGTTAATAAATGATTTATTTTCTCTATTATAATATTTACATACTGTGCTTCTTTTACTTGTAAAAGAAAGTATAAATAAGAATAAAAGTGTGTAGTATGCCATCAGAGGCAAGAGATTGGTAAAGAAGGCATTTTCTAGGTGAATTCCTGAACTTTTCTCATTTTATGTTCAATTTGATTTTTTGGGCCCCTTACACTTTTTCTGAGGTGATAAGGAATGGGATGTGATAGCATGGTTGAGTCCTCTGAAATGGATGTGGGTGTTGGGGATGGAGGGGGAGTGGCAACAGGATTCTCCCTGCAACCCAGTATTTCATGGCTCATTTCCACTTTAGGGTTGATCACCTTCATTGCCTATTAACTTGTTCAAGTTAACTGCTTCAGAGCACAGTAAAGTATAACCAGGACCCCAAATTGACCAAGCTTTTGAGTTACCATCTTAGAAACAGATCTCTCACACTGATCCTCAGTAAGATTTGGAAATATCGAGCCCTAGCTGTGGTTTAAAGATAATTTTTCAGCCTAATCTAGGAAAAGGTAGAGGTAGGAGCAAAGAGTTGGGGCCAACTCTTTCCTTAAACCTTTTCTTAAGCTAATGCAGAGTTAAGTAAGAGCAAATGCCAATATAGTATTATGGTTACAAGATCTAGAACAAGAACCTGGGAGCATTGATCAGTGGGGATTTATGTACATATCTAAGTCTCAAGAAGAGAGATTTTGCAAGGAACTTCTGCCATAATTCTAGCTAAACACTTTCCTCTTACCTTTTAAAATTTCTTCTCTTGTTATTAATGTTTTACTTCCCACAGAACTGGGAAAATTAGTGGTGATGTTAAGCCAGATTTATAATCTCTTAAACCAGAGTATATTCAATTTAATAAATATTTATTAGGAATCTTCTCTGTACTAGCTAATAATACCAGATAATATATTGTAGTGAAAGGGCTCTTACCTTAGCATTTTGTCCTAACTGCTCAGGAGGCCTTGACAAGAAGATTGCAAGTTCAAAGCCAGCCTCAGCAAAAGTGAGATGCTTAGCAACCCATTGAGACCCTGTTTCTAAATAAAAAATACAAAATAGGGCCGGGGATGTGGCTCAGTGGTCAAGTGCCTCTGAGTTCAGTCCCCAGTACCCTCTCCCAAACAAAAGAAAAAACAAATAAAAAACTGCTTTCTGGTTTTGGTTCTGACCTCTTTAGCATCATCATTTCATAGAAAGAGGTAGGTGGGCCATTAAGTGATCTCCTAAGAGTCTTTCCATGACTTTGATCTAGGGACTGCTACACCAAAGACTGAGTTGCAAGTAAAGGCTTTTTTTTTAACTTCAGAGAATTGCTACTGCATTTTAGAAAAGGCTATTTTGTAATAATAATTACAGGAAATAGCTAACTTTTGTTGAGGCATTACTGTGTTCTAGACACATAGATTCCCTATGAGGTATGAGAACTATTATCCCTGTTTTGCAGATGATGAAATTGGACTTGGGAATGTCAAGAGGTAGTTAGTGAGCCAGAGATCCAGGATTTGAACGTGGGCAGTATGACTCTAGACCACTTAACCATAGTGCTTCTACTGCCTGTTGAACCTTTAGGGATAACCTGCAAAAAGGCTATTCTTTCTTATCTCCCAAAGGAAATGAATTTGTATCCTGGGTTTCAAGATCATTGGGAAAGGTATTTTCTGTAGGACATTTTGGTACTCAGTATGGACCAATCTGAAAGGATATGAGAATTCACTGGTGCCTCTTGCTTTCTGTGAGAGGTTGTAGAGTATGTGTGTATGTCTGTAGTGTATATTTTATGATCAAATATATGGACATTGTTTCAGGGAAAACTTTGAACTGGCTCATTTCCATTTGGCTGGGAGTATAATTGTATAAAACAGGTTAACTATGATTTTACAGAGAAACAGGTTTTCTGGATTTAGATTCACCATCCTGGTTGGTGGAGTGAGGGGCCAGAACGAGTAACGGAGGCAGAACAAGGGATAGAGAGGAAGTTCTTATAGGCATATTGCAAAATGTTTGTGAAGGGGGAAAATTAGGTTTATCCTGGCCACCTTGTAATGTTGATTTTTCTGTGACTTGGCTTGAAAAACATCTGGGCTCTCACTAAGGTGTTTTGGCTCAGTCTCCCAGGTATACTGGGAGGGGCCAGTGAATGCAAATGAAGTAAGAATTTAGTTTGCTTTGCTATCATGTTATAGAAGAAGTGGATGTAAAGATTGATCCTACACTTTTTGAAAAAAAGAACTATGAATATGCTTTCTTCTTTCCAGTATCCTCAGGGACAGTCTGTGTCCAGAAGGAACAAGGTTATTTTATTGATTGAAGATGATGTCAGACCCTGGCAGTGGCATGATGAAAGCTGTGGGCAAATTAAAAGTTGCAGAGTTCATACTATTTTAGTTTTGTGCACGGGACAAGAAATCTTTCTCTTTCTTTTCTCTAATAAATAAATGGTGTAGTGTTTTTCTTCTTGTGAGACTATGTGACTCTTGAAATATAGATGAACATAAATTCTTTTTTAAAAAAATTGATAAACTGGAGAGGACTCTGCAAAGTTTTGCTCTCAGGCTGATTTCTTTTTCTGTTAAACACAAACCAAAAAGGCCTGGGATGTGGGTGGGGGAACAATCTGTGTCCAGTTCACAGAAAGTGATTTGGGTTTTGAAAAGGGTGTGGAGGAGAGAGGACAAAATTAAGGGACCAAAGTGAGATTTTGGACAAGTGTAGTTTTCCCACTGAGGAGCTGAGAGTCAGAAGAAAGCCAGTCACAATGGGCATGAGGAACCTAAGTAGTTCTGGAAAAGAATTGTATGCTGGTTTCTCTCCAGGGGCTCAGGTTTAAAAGCTGTGGGCTGTTTTCTGATGTTTCCGTTGAAAAAAAGACAAATGTTTTGTTCAGAATCTGACAATAGAATCTCGGTGGTTATTTACCATAGCTCTGTTAACAGTCCAGCTTTGATTCCAATTAAAGGTTGTTTCTCTGCTTTGAAATTTGGGGAGACACCCTAAAATAATTATTTTGAAGATTGGAGATGATTCTTCTTTCAACTGTGATTATACATTGGGCCAAAACAAGATGGAAAGACAAATTTCCATGTTTGTTCACTCTATATCTGCTTACTTTATTTTTGGCAATATTGCAAGGAAATAATGTTAAATTAATCACCGTGTGGTTTTTGTGGATTTTTAGAAAGAAAATTTACATTTTGGACATGTTCCCAAAATACAGAGATGCTTTTGTGCTTTCCTTGAATTGCTTTGCTTTGCAAACAGAACCTGTGATATGAATTAAAGCTTTTCCTTTAAATGATATGAATGAATCATGGCTAGGTCAGCATGTGGTTCATGTGCATCTCACCTAAACACAAACTCCTAAGGCTTATAACCATTTTGAGTGGACCTGGTGGTATCTTCAGAAGGTCAAAGCAGAAATTATAAATGAGGATTGTCTCAAATCCACATCTGCGGGATGTTTGCATCTCATCTCTATAAGATGAGTCTGGTAGACTCCATTTGCTGAGACACTGGGGCAGAGAAAGTGTTGAAAAAACATTCTGCTTGGAGAAGAGTTGCTGTACTAGGTTTAGAAGGGCCATCATCTCTCCTACTGGAACAAGAATGAATGGGCCTCCAGGCATGGTGGTGTGTGCCTGTAATCCCAGCTACTGGGGAGGCTGAGGCAGGAGGATCATAAGTTTGAGGCCAACCTCCACAACTTAGTGAGACCCTGTCTCAAAATAAAAATTAAAAAAAGGGCTGGGATATAACTCAGTGGTACAGCACCCCTGGGTTCAATTCCTAGAACCAGCACCACCACAACAACATCAAAAGAGAAGAAGAAGAACAACAAGAAGAAGGGATGAGCCATTGATCAGGTGATCTGATTATGAACTTCATGAGCATCTGCGGGTATAGCTCAGCACTGCCTAGTATGTGCAAGGACCTGATTTAGATCTCCAGTACCAACCAGACAAAAAAAGATTGTAAGCTCCACGAGGGCAGGCTGACAAATATCTGGAATGGTCAATATGCAATAAATACTAAATGACTTGGCTGAAAAGAAGTTTTCATTTTCCTTCTGCCCATCTGAGGCTGAGAAAGTCAAATTGGGAACATGACAAATGTTCTTTCTTTTGATCCCAAATCTGCCTTATGATGACCATCTTCCTTTCTGGGATGTGGGGCCATGAACTTCATGAACCTGCCCCGCTGTACTGACAGCAATTTCACCTTGTACCTTAGGGTGAAAGTGGTTATGGTTTTTGTCGTCATCCAGCATCCCAACTGGGATGACTTTCCTAGGCCATGAGGTTAGGATGGGGCAATACTTTTCAATGTCAGACCTGAACATTTCTGTCACTTGGAGACAAGCATGACCTCAATAACAGCTGCTGGACAGTGAGGTTGCTTTTCCTAGTGGAGATGGATTTTGGCCACTCGTTTAAAAGCCAAGCACCGTGGGAAAACAAGTCATTCCCTTGGAAGGAGTGGTTTAGTTAACTGCTGGCTGTTGGTGGCAATATAGAAACGACATTTTTATTTCTCCCTCCCTTCCCCTCCTGAACATTTCAGAGTGACCAGTGGTTGGACTCTTGGCGGCGCTTACCCTGAACCTGAGTTTTAGGGGAGAGGGAATCTGCCGGTGCGGTTTCTGGAGCTGCTCATAAGCAAGAATTCCCTATCCTGATCAAGGCTTTAAGCCTAAAAGAAAGCAGAAATAGGTATGGACATTGGTGTGTGTATATGTGTGTATATGTGCAGGCATGTGCCTACGTGTTTGTGCAGGTTGGGGTGGGTGTTGCATGGGAGGGGGTGGCATACTCTTCTGGGTCTGGGACAATGCAATGTCTACATTTCTCTACTGTGCAGAGCTACACCCCAGCCTTGATTTGATTCCTTTTTTCTTTTTCCTTGCAAGAAGAAAAATAGTTCAGTAGTCATCTCTCCAGTTTCAGGCACCAAAAGAGATTTATTTTATGTTATGCTTGCCAGCCTATTAGAAAAATCCCAATTTGATAATTCAAACATGAGAGTCCTAGACGGTCACTGGGAGGTAAGGAAAGGACTAGAGAGCAAGGTTCTAAGCCTGTTGGTGATTGGTGTGCACTTCCCAAAAGAAAATGATAAATGGGACTTAAGGGGGGGGGGGGGTGGAGCAAATTGCTGTGTAGAAAAATTTGAAATCAAGTAATGATAATCATTAGGAAGTAAGGGAGAGATGACCATGTCCATTGCCAGACATATATTCTGGATCATTCCCTCCACCAACTAAGGGCAGGGGTTGATGTTTCCAGAGATACTGGAAGTTGCTTAATCTGCTATAATAAAAGGCCTAGGAATCAGGATTTCAGAGTTTTTATCCAGAAACCTGAGGCTGACCTTTATTATGACTTTCCATGTGACATTGTGTCCATTGTTACAAATTATTTCAGATCTTTAGAATGAAAGTTTCATTACTTAGCATCAGTATTTAACTACAATATTTAATATGACAGACTAATTTTCTCCAAAGAATTTTGAAGTAATGCATTTGTATACACTATATAGTGCTGAGAAAAAGAAAAGAAGGGCTGTGTGTCACCTGCCACTCGTTTTTCAGATGAGGAAACAAATGGCAAAAGAAATAAGAAATCACTTACTTAGGTTCCCCTCTAGACCAATAATATGATTAGAATTTGAATCTCAAGTTGTGTTATTATGGTTACCCATTTTACTCAACCCATAATAATTCCTTAGAAGAACTGGTGGTGGTAGAGAGGGAGACGGTAATCTTATCCTTTCCAGAAGGATGACCTTTTCATTTTTTAAGTCTTTAATGTTGACAGAGGCTCACTTAAATCAAAGAGGTGCTTCTCTTTTACACTCCAACTCAACAACAAAAATCTCAGTGACAATTCCTGGATGGGTAAAAGACAAACTTTGTCAGTAATGATTTTACCAAGTCATTCTTTACACCATGGAGCATCAAAAGTGGACAATACAGGAAAAGATATTTTTTTGGAGTAGAGAAATGGGAATGAATTGGAGGTGGAGGGGAGAGATGGGAAAGGGGCAGAACAGCAGAATGAAGTTAACTAAACTATGTCATGTCCGTGCATTAACATATCACAATGAACTCCACTTTTATGTATAATACATCAATTAAAAAATACAAATCTGAATGATCATCTTTAAAAAAAGAAATATGCAAAATAAATACAGCTTACTATAAAAAAGTATTTTTTTAAAAAGATACATTGCAAAGTCTTAGAGATTGAGAAAAAAAGATTTGCATCAGGGCAGAGATCATACCTGTCTGGTGCTAGCCAAGATCTCTTAACCTTAAATTTATTTTAGTTCTTATTTAGCATATTATAGCTCCTGTCACACATTGAACTGCTTTACAAATCCCAGCTATGGGATAGCTCTTCCCATTCTTCTGTCTCCACCTCCACAGCCATAAGACTTGGATTTTTAATTTAAATAGAGCACAGAGAGATGAAGCCTGTGAATGAGGGCCTTGGAAAATTGCTCCCTCTCATCACCCTGCTTGACTACTCCAGGTCACCCCCGTCTTTCAGGAATTAAGTCAAGATTGAATACTTAAATCATGCTAGATGTGAAAGTGGAAACAGAGCTCTTTTGCCTCCACGTCCCTCATCATATCAGTGCTAGAGCCAGGAAACCCAGCAATTACGTTGTTATTTCTAAATTCAATTTTTCTACTTTGTTTCTGCAATGGAATCCTCACCCCCAAATATCCATGTTCTTCCCCTTTAGCGGACTGATTTATCCAACAACTGGGTGTTAAGCTTCCTGTTTCCCCTTCCCAGGTCAAGGGCAGCCCAGGTGCCCAATTTCTCTCTCTCTTCACAAGGCACCACCAGCGATAGAGATGAGAAATTCTGAGGAACAGCCAAGCGGAGGAACCACAGTATTGCAGCGTCTGCTACAAGAGCAGCTTCGCTATGGCAATCCTAATGAGAATCGCAATCTGCTTGCCATACATCAGCAAGCCACAGGGAATGGCCCTCCTTTCCCCGCTGGCAGTGGGAACCCAGGCCCTCAGAATGATGTGTTGAGTCCCCAAGACCACCACCAACAGCTTGTGGCACATGCCGCTCGGCAGGAACCCCAGGGCCAGGAAATCCAATCAGAAAATATTATCATGGAGAAGCAGTTATCTCCTCGAATGCAGAATAATGAAGAACTCCCGACCTATGAAGAGGCCAAGGTCCAGTCCCAATACTTTCGAGGCCAACAGCATGCCAGTGTTGGAGCTGCCTTCTATGTCACTGGAGTCACTAACCAGAAGATGAGAACCGAGGGACGTCCATCAGTCCAGCGGCTCAATCCTGGGAAGATGCACCAAGATGAAGGACTAAGAGACCTCAAGCAAGGACATGTCCGCTCCTTGAGTGAACGACTAATGCAGATGTCACTAGCCACCAGTGGGGTTAAGGCACATCCACCTGTTACCAGTGCTCCCCTCTCCCCACCACAACCCAATGAACTCTACAAGAATCCCACAACTTCCAGTGAATTCTACAAGGCCCAAGGGCCACCTCCCAACCAGCATAGTCTGAAGGGCATGGAACACCGAGGCCCCCCACCAGAATATCCTTTCAAGGGCATGCCACCCCAGTCTGTAGTGTGCAAGCCCCAAGAGCCAGGGCACTTCTATAGTGAGCATCGCCTGAACCAGCCAGGGAGAACAGAGGGGCAACTGATGAGGTATCAGCATCCCCCTGAGTATGGAGCAGCCAGGTAAGAGAGTTCCCTTTCTGTCATTTCCTGACCTCATCCCTAGCCAGCCCTTCTGCTGAGTGTTGGAAATATTAAGGGAAGGAATGCGCAGGTGTAAGGAACTCCAATAGCAATGCATGGCTTACCTGTGGCTCAGTAAATTGCCTGTTAACCAGAATTTTAGTCTCTTGAACCATAATTAGCACTGTATTGACATTTCCTTGACTTATAGGTTGGGCATGGACTTGACCGCATAGTGGATGAAGAGGAGCATAAGTCTTGATTTCAGTAGCTCTTTGCTGCCCTATCTCCTAGGATCCTGAAGGAAGGGTCAATGTTTCTCTTCTTGTGCATTATTAAGCTCTTCTTTGAGAAGCAGAAGCAAATGGTCTTGGACTTTACTTTGCAACATCCTATCACTTCCACACATTCCCATCCGTAAAACTCTCATCATTTATTTTTGTGAACAAATCTGTTTTCCATTAGTTGTACATTTTCCATAGAATTGCTATGATTCTTTTGGACATTGAATAAACAGTCAGATATTATGGCGAGGGGAGCTATATACATGTTCAGGTTCAGAATATACTTTGTAGCTCATGAAGTTTTGTCTGCTTTGTATTTTTTTCTGTAGAGTGTTTGTTAGTTGCTTGTTGTGTTTTTAAACATCTAAGTTAAATTCACATCATATCTTGTAGAAGTTTGCCAGATGCTAAAATGCACAAAGAGAAATGTTCCTATGATTTCTGTTTTATAAATTTGGTTCTCCCTAAATGTACCTCTTATATATCCAGCCAGTTGCCCCATGTCTTTATCCACCAGATTTTATGATTTCATGGTTTTCTTCATTGTTCTTATTGTTAGTCTTTGGGCCATGTTGCTGATATTGATATCCATATTTCAGTATATGCAGCAGGCAAAAGTTTAAGTGGTGGGCAACAATATTGGCAGTTCTGTGTGCTATTCCTGCACAGGTCAGGAACATGGGTAATGATGGGTGGCCATAAGTTAAAAGTCCTGACCCTAGGTTGACCCTCTTCCATAGGTGACCCACAGACTAGATCTGTGATTTCTCTCATGTCTACCTCTTTCCCTCCTAAAACCCTCTTGGCTTGAAGTTCACTGGGTGACTCAGGAGAGAAGACACTCACTCAGGGGGTAGAATAGAGTAGAAGTAAGAAGAAGGTACCTGGCATTTCCTGATATTTCCTTTTCTCCCCCTCTGCATCCTGTTTTTTTTTTTTAACCAGAGGCAATTTACTTTGAGCTCCACCCCTAACTTTTCCAGTTTAGGATATTCCCCCCATTAACCCTGGTTGATTTCCTAAAGCCTTTGTAGCTTTCAAAGGGTAGAGGCCTAAGTTCTGATAAGTGTCTTAGAACAGGAAATGGGGTAAGGACAAGTCCATTCATCTTGAAACCAAAGCAAGAACCCAATTCTCACCTGCCCAGTGAAACATAAGACCCAGGGAGGGACTGTTCTGTTGGACTGCAGAGCTTGGTGGAAACCCATTCAAGCCAGAAAAATGTCAATGAAGCTGGCAGTTTTTGTTTTGCTGTTCCCATCAGTATGGAAGAGTCTGTGGGACTCCCTCCAGTCTGTGGATGGGCTGACGCTGCGTTGTGGGTGTGGAGCAGAAGCCAAAGCCCCACTCAGCACATGGCCCGCCTTCCCAGGAAAGCTATTTTCAGAACTCATTCACCAGTATTGTTTGTGATCTGAAATGACGCCCACAGTGTTTGAAGCTAGATGGAAAAGCCCTTTGATCTGCCTAAATAAATAATGAGACAAAGAAGTTTTTTTTTTTCCTTTCCATACTGATTAAACCACCAGAGAAATTTAGCTCCATGGATCTTATAGAATGATGCCTATCTTTTCTCCTACCTCCTAAATTGACTGTGACTCTCACTATCCCCCAAGCAAAAAATACTACGCTGACATGTCCTCTCTTTTTTTTTCTTCCCTTTCTTTTCCTCTTTCTTATGGCCTGGGGATGAAACTCAAAGCCTTCACACTAAGCATGCTATCATTTAGCCACATCCCCAATATACAGCCCATCGTGAGCAGTGTTTTTCTAACATTCATTTCTCAATGGCACAGGGGCAGAGTGATTAATATGCTTGGTGAATAATCAAACCTAAAACAACCCAAGTCAGAGGATCCCCTATGTGAAATTTGGTTGGGCATCAGGCAAGTTCTGGCTGCAAGCTCTATACTGACCCTGTGTGAGGGAGTGGCACTTATTGACAGATTCCTGGCAAGAGGAGGTAGTTGAACGGCTTTCCAGAAGCACACTGCTGTTAGGTGGTGACATATTTTTCCTCCTTTATTTCCTTTAACCAGCTAGCTTTATTGTTTGTGAGTACCTTTCCAAGTAATTGCTGCTAGCACCAAACCTTAGAGGACTAAATTCTTAGTTCTTAATCCACAAATTAGAGATCAGTATGCAAAGCTTTTTGAACAAATTGCTGTTAAAAAAACCCAAAACTTTTTTGTTTGCCTTTAGAGGTGCAATGAAATGCTGAAGATTTGCTGTAAAAATGAACAAAATGTTATAAACAATCTTTTGATTACTTCATCTTCCCTATGTCCTCCTCCCTACTTAGAAAATAAATATCTTGAATGCCCAAATCTCCAGATGGGAAACAAGGCCAAGCCATCTGAAGCATTTTACAATTTTTGAATCTTTTTGTTTCTAAGTGCTCTGAGCCTTTTCTACATCCTGGGTTTCTATATTTATCAACTGCTTTTAAAAATTAAATCATTTCTGTTTACAAAAGTAGCCACCTCCTTTCAATTGTTGAAATCATGCCCAGATCTGATGTTTCTTGAAATCTTTGTTGAGTGGAATCTCAGGGTGACCTAACACTGTAGTTCAGAGTAGAGCTGGTTGTGCAAGCAGAACCATCCGGAATTCTCAGCCTGCTCCGGGACTCACAGATTCACCATTACAGAGCCCAGGAGAGGCATCATTCAGGTGGTGAGGATAAGTTGTACTGCAGGCTGTTGGTGGCACCTGCTCTGATAACAGTGTGTGTGTGTGGGGGGGGGGGGGATGGGCTTGATGTGTGGGCAGGTGTGTGTGGACATGCATACTTGTGTGTCTGGGAAGGGTGGGGACTCTTCAGTCATGGAGGTGGCAGGGTGGAAGGTACTATATCAGATGGGTGGAATGTCTTTTACTTTTCCTTTGTGTCCTCACAAGCTGTTTCTTGGGGTGGGGGGAGCGGGTGAACCACTCCCAGCCCCTGGCTTTGGGGAGGACTCTAGTTTTAGTTGGTGGCCTCTGTCCTGCTTGAATGGCTGTGTCCCCTTTTCTGTAGAGCCCAGAGTCCCAGATAGTTTTAGGAAGGAGCAGGATGAAGGAGGAGGGAAGTGGCAGGGAGGCAGGCCAGGTCTTCCACAGGGTCATGTGATTCTATTGTCTGCTGGGTGGCTTGTTGTTCCTGGTTAATGTGTCAGCAGGGAGCAATTCCAGCTGCTGTGGGGTGGAAGGACCTGGAGAGTGTGTCTCTCATGTGGTTGCCACTTTTATTATTATTATTATTATTATTATTATTATTGCTCTTATTATTATTTAATCTTCAGTGTATTTTGCTTCCTATGACATTGCCCATATTTCTCCTCCACCCCCGACTTTTCCTCTTCTCATCCCCATATTAATACTGTCCTGCTTTTTGGTGGTGGGTGGACTGCTGGTGCCCAGATGGAATTTTTTTGCTGGAGGGCTTTCTCAGATCCTTTGAGACTGTCCAAGACTTTGCTTGTTTGCCAATGACGGACTACCTTAGTTTTCCCACCATCACAGTGTGCTGAGATATGTTTCCTTTCCCAGCCAGGGGGAACTGAGGGGCAGCCACCTTTCTCTGTTTATCTTCATCCTGGGCTTATCTGACCCTGGAGACCTCCTTCCAGGAAACCTTGTGGCCTCCTCCTTTCCGAGCTCCCGGTGGTGGCTGTGTACTGTCTAGGGCCTGGAAGAGCCTTCTAGCCTCCAGGCAGAAGGGAGGCCGATGGCTGAGTCTATTTGAAATAAAGGCCTGATTTGCTTGATGGTGCCCAGGGGAGCTGTGGGGAGTAAACCCAGTTCAGAACTAGGCAGTAAGTCTTTAAAAGAGAACACCTCCCAGGGGTCAGGCTTTCAAATCCTGGAAACCAGGACAAAAGTTAATGTAGTGATTTTTCCCTTAAATTTCAAAAATTATGAAATTAAAATTGTAAAATTTTAGTCCCTCTCTTCTGCCCAAGAGATGCAAAGGCCCCCAGCAAATCCTAGGACATTGTATCTTAACTCTAGGAACACATACACATTATAACATCACTTACTCAAAGAAGAAAGAGAGGACATTTTTCATTTTACCTATGTTGAAACTGAAAGTCCATAGAATAGAAAATGGAAACTCTTTGCCAAATAAGTTTATAAATGGTGCCCAGGCTTTTGTTGAAAAGAGTATCTTCAGCTCTTGGAAAGAAAGATTCTGTTTGGCATCAACTTTCTGGTTGTGATCTTGAGTACCAATCATATCAGTTGTTTGTGCCCAAGTATATTGTGTGCCCTCTTTAATATTCAGCAAGTATAGTGACACACACACACACACACACACGAGCGCGCACACACATGAAATTGGAAGAATATGGATGTACCAGATGCATATGGAGCTAAGGGAAAGAACCAGGGTTTGAGCAGTTTTGAGGGCTTTTGTGAACATCAAGATTATTTGACATCCACAAGCAAGTGTTTGGAATGATTTGGTAGCTGTAAAAAACTCTTATAGTGAGGAGCTCTTGTAGGGATAGATAAATGAACAATAGTGGTAACTGGAGTGTGTGTGGGAGGCATGTGCTTTAGCATCTGGAATGCCAGTTAAAAGTTAATTGCTGGGCTGGGATGTGGCTCAGTGGTAGAGCACTTGCCTAGCATGCATCAGGCCCTGGGTTAGATCCCCAGTACTGGAAAGAAAAAAAGAAATAAAAGTTAATGGCTCCCAGTGATTTGTCTCAGTTCCATCATAAATTTTATGCATAGTAATGCAAAGATTAAATGGGTAGCTTATAAGTGCTATGTTAACAAGGTCACCCCATCAAAATTGGGAGCTGGATAAGAGACTGTCATTTCTATTGAGCTAAAAAATATGAATTCCTCAGTATTTTTGCAGTTCATTTGGAATCTCAGGAAAGAAATGGACTCAGACAGATTAAGTAATTTGAAAAAAAAAATAATTTAAACAAGGAGTAGGCAAGGTCTCTAAACTCTTCCTGTTGGGATCCAAATTCCATGCTCTTAGCCATCTGTCTTCCTTGGATTGACAAGTATCAACTGTAGGACAAGCGTCCCCAGGACGTGGGAGCACATGAGGTTAGTTGGGCATGTGCTGCAAGGAGGGTGAACAAGCTTTTTGTCTTTGGTGCACACCAACAGATATTCTTTCTGGTAGTGGTGTTTGGTTGGAAGTGTTCCATCTACAAACTCTTGATTGTTTTTCTTAGTGCTAATAGTCATTAGGTACAAATTATTTGTACCTGGGTATTAGTATTTTGTACCTAGTAATTAGATGCAAAAGTTGGGAAAGCCACATTAAACAATGTACCAAAATTGTCTTTCTGAAACTATAAGCAATAAGCTGTAGATCTGAACATCAGTACATACATATCAATGCATTATGGCAGTAGAAATAGCCAGGAAATATGAATAAGGAAAGAAGTGCTCTGCCTTGACACTACCACTAACTCACTCTGAACTTAGCACGTCTCTTGTTTTTCATGTGTCCAGGGATGGAGCTGCATGAAATAATTGCTTTAAGACATTTCTGGCTCTTATATTTTGTGATTCAGTACATCAAAAATAGTATGATGATGTTGCCTGTAACCTCCTCCAAGTCTTGGTACTGTTACTACTAATGGACATCATTAAGTTATCAACAACTGAAATGAATAAATAAGAATTATTTGGTGTTTTTAGTGTAAAATTCTACATATTTTTGAGTGTTTTTTTTTTTTTTTTTGATAAGTATGAATTCTCTAAGCCAGGTCCAGGTAGGAAGATGAAGGGAAGTTTTGGTGGCTGTTGTCTCCAAAACAAGTGAGACATGTTTTCTAAATTTGAATCTTTATGTGTGCTAGACCACATACATAATGTTATTTCTAACATTAGGTTTAGTTTAAAATAATAACTTAAAAATTACCTTGTAGAAGATCATTTAAAATACTTATCAGACTTGTACATTCCTTAGATTTTCACAATGACTTTGGAGGTCATCTGGTTCTATTATCCATGTGATCTTACCTGTATCTGTCTGGCTCACAGGTTGAGCCACGAAAGAACTGTAGAGGTTTCTGCAGGGATCCTATAGTCTGACTCTGCCTGCTTCTCATTTTGCAGGTGTCTTGGGGGCTCCAGAAGCCTCCTCCTATCACTTTTTTTTGCCCTACTGGGGATTTAACTCAGGGGTGCTCTACTACTGAGTTATATCCCCAACCCTTTTTATTGTTTTATTTTAAGACAAGGTCTTGCTAAGTTTCCCAGGCTGGCCTTGAATTTGAGATCGTCTTGCTTCAGCCTCCTGGGTTGCTGGGATTACAGGTGTGTGCCACTGCACCCCACCTCATGTTACTTTCTTGTTCCCTTTTTCTTCAGTGCTTCCAGAGAGAACTTAACCACAGGCTCCCTTTTGTGTTTTCCAGGCCAACGCAGGACATCTCCTTGCCATTGTCGGCCAGGAACTCTCAGCCTCACAGCCCTACTTCTTCCCTGACATCTGGAGGTTCCTTGCCCTTGCTGCAGTCTCCACCATCTACCAGATTGTCTCCAGCCCAACATCCCTTGGTTCCAAACCAAGGTGACCACTCAACTCACCTTCCTAGGCCACAGCAGCATTTCCTTCCTAATCAGGTTCACCAGGGCGATCATTACCGTCTCTCCCAACCTGGGCTGAGTCAGCAGCAACAGCAGCAGCAGCAGCAGCATCACCATCAGCAACAGCAGCAGCAGCAGCAGTCAGGAGAAGCCTATTCAGCTATGCCTCGTGCTCAGCAGTCAGCTTCTTATCAGCCCATGCCAGCCGATCCTTTTGCCATTGTTTCCAGAGCCCAGCAGATGGTTGAGATCCTCTCGGATGAGAACCGAAACTTGCGGCAGGAGTTGGAAGGGTGCTATGAAAAGGTGGCCAGGTTGCAGAAGGTAAGGTTCCCATTGGGGGATATTAGGGTCTCCATTTTAATCTTACTAGTAGGAAGCCATTGTGATGGTACATACTTGTATTCCCAGCAACTCAGGAGGCTGAGGCAGGAGGATCTCAAGTTTGAGGCCAGCTTTGGCAACTTAGTGAGACCCTGTGTCAATATAAAAAAGAAATAAAAAGGGGGCTGGGGTTGTAGCTCAGTGGTAGAGCACTTGCCTAGCATGTGTGAGGTGCTGGTTTCGATCCACAGCACTGCATAAAAATAAATAAATAAAATAAAGGTATGTGTACATCTACAACAAATAAATAAATGGGAATTTAGGGGTGGTAAAGCACCCCAGCGTTCAGTCCCTTGTATCCCCCCCAAAAATCTTAAAAGTTTCTACTTGTGAGTGTCTGAAGACAGGCAAGTGTTCAGAATTTTTGTGTCTGAAGGTCAGATATGGGTCAAACTTTGGCATAAGCCTTTTGCCTCTCTATGTCAGAGAAGTAACAGTTTACATTTATACTAGGAGGAAAAAAAGTATATAATTTTTCCAGATGTCATGGCCCTAAAGAAAACTTAATTGCTCTAGAATTCCAAAGTGAACAGGGATACCTCTTCATAAGGCCAGGATCCCTGTGTCAGTAGAGAACTTGCCAGCACTTGAAGGCTTTTGGTCTTGATTATTTTTGCCAATATGGATTTGAATCTTAAATATAAAACCATAGTTCACAGTTCCTCAAAAAATTCTCACCAGCTGAAATTAAAGCCTGCCCTGCCTTGTTCTGGAAAAGGTTGAGAGTATTCTTCCTAGTGGGAGTTCTCCTAATCATTTTTTTTCAACACTGACCCCCCTCCCCTATTTTGCTTTGGTTCTTCCCTGAACTCAGATTCAACATCTGTTCTCTTTGTCTGGTGTGTGTGTGTGTGTGTGTGGTGGGGGGGCAGGAGCTGCTTAGCACCACAGCTGGGCGACAGGTGACAGTTCTAGGCTGAGGAACTAGAAAAAGGAGTGTGTGTCCCCAGTTCACATTCTTCCCTGGGCCCCTCCTATCTCCTGCAGCCGGGACTTTAGCTCTTGAGTGCTCCAAGCTAGGAATCTTAGTTCTTGGCCTCCAGTGGCTGTTGGTGAATAGAGTTTTATGTCCTTGGCAGCCACTTGCAGTTTTGTCATTGTGGAGCTCTTGTGGCTTGATTTCCCTATCTTCTGCACTTTTGAGGGAGGTGAAACTAAAGGTGAGGGAGGGAGGGAGGGAGGGGACATTGTCTTGTATTGTTGAGCAACTCTGTCCTTAGGAGACACCAGGAGGAAATTTCAGGGGCCTGGATGAGGCTGAGAATTTGCAAACAGGTCTGGGTCCTAAAGTAGAGGAAGGCTTATCTTCAGCTAAGCATTTTTATGCAGCTAAAAAAGCTCTCCCTCCTCCAGTTTCCTTAAACCTGAATGGGGCCTGCTGAAAAGTGGAGTGAGACCTCTTTCTCTCTGACTTGTCCCTGGTTTTGTACTTTTTCCCTCTTCTCATTTTAACTGTGTCTCTTCCTCCATCACTTTGATGCAATAAATTAATTCTATCATACACTAGATACACAGTTTGGATGATTAGGTTAATAGTTGACACCCCTCCCCACACTCTCCATTCAAGGTGACCCCAGCCCCATCACTAAAAGATGAACCCAGATCTTCTATAAGCCCTCTTGCCACAGGATTTATGGTAATTTGGGGGGGGGGGTTGGGTTGGATGACAAGAAAGAAGAATTTTTGTTGGTTTTTATTGTTGTTTGCTTCTCTGGATATGAAAATATATTTCAAATAAGTGTAATTGGCATAGCCTGAGTATCAGGAGAAATGGAGGCCAAACTAGTACTAAGGTGAAGGACAGGGACAAGAGGGGGGAGAAGAGGAAAAGGAAAGTGGGGGAAATAAGGTAGATACCAGATGGTGCTGGAAAAAATAAGAAAGCAGAAGCTTATGAGGGTAATAAGTAGACAAAGTCTGGAAACTCACTATCACCCTCACTTCCCCCTGTCCCCACTATCCCCCTGACCATGTCAGTGGATGTGCCCTTCTGTGAATTGTGTCATGGAAGACCCTATTGACTGATGGGAAACTTGCCTTGCCCTTGTGAAGTGTTATGATTTGGATATGAGAAAACCCCCGTAAGTTCGTGTGTTGGTGTAGGAATATTCAGAGGTGAAATTAATGGACTGTGAGAGCTATAGCCTAATCAGTCCATTCTAGTTTGAATGGACTGAGGAGTGGTAACTGTAGGCAGGTGGGTTAAGGCTAGAGGAGATGGGTTACTGGGGGTGTGACATTGGGGTGTATATCTCCTTGGTGAGCAGAGCTCTCTTTCTGCTTCCTGACCCTGCCAGGAGCTGAGGAACTTTCCTTTCCTGGGCCCTTCTCTCATGATCTGCTGCCTCCCTTAGGCCCAGAGCAATGGAGTTGGCCCACCATGGAATAAATCTATGAAACTGAGCCCCAAATAAACTTTAAGTTTTCTAAGTTGCCTTTTGGGGGTATTTTGGTCACAGCAATGAAAAGATGATTAATGCATGAAGAGTACAATATCTCCACAGGGCTTGGGGGAGGGATTAGTACCAGAACCAGCAACAGCAGTCTAAACACCTTGAGTGAAGTTACCAATGCCTTCCAAGTGTTGCATACTGTGAGAACCTGGAAGCCTCCCTCCCTCCCTCCAGACTGTCCAGAGCAGGCCAGTACCAAGCCTGGTCTTTCAAATGGAAATGTTTATTTTCTGTATCCAGCACTTGAATTTCATGCAAAAGCTTCATCAGACACAGGCCTTACAGATCTTGTCTCTAAATGCCATTCACCAGCTTTCACCTTCTGTGCTGCTATCTCGGTGCCATCTGCAAGGAGAAAAGCACTTTCAAGTCTGCTCTTTTCAGTGGTATAAGCCTCATTTGTTTGTAGGCAGTCCTGTCTCAGGCAGGATTTTGGAGATGGGGGCAGGTTGAATTGAGTTGTTTGGTAGCCCTACCTTTCTCCCCACTCTCCCACTGGGGCCCTGATATTTCTCCCCATAAAGCACCCTGAGCTTTGTTAAGGAGTTTAGTGGAAAACTGAGAAGGAACACAGAATGGTTTCAGGAATTAGACTTAATTTGAAAATTGACTAATAGGCCGTGGGGTTTATTTGTCTTATACAAATCATATGCAAATAATTTCTGTGGTTATTACATGTGCAGTGGAGCTATCCTGGTTAAAGAAAGACTCTGGAGTCTAATTTCTTGTTTTCTTCCTGATTCTGGTGGATTCAGGACAAGACCTTTTGTCTTTGTGGGCTTTTTTTTTTCCTTTTTTTCTTTCATTTTACGAGATTTGCAGGGGTGTCATAAAATACAACTCTAATCATGAATTTCTGTTCAAAAATCTGTACTGGTTTCCCACTGACTATGGGATAAAGTCCAAATGCCTGGCATTAAAAGCCTTTTATGATCTGACTCCAATCTATCTTCACAGCCATATCTTGCCAGCTTCCCTCTGTGTACCCCACAGTGTCCAGCCAAATGAGGCTACTGGTCATTCTGGGAATGCATTTGCTCACTCAGAATAGAATACCCTTCCCCTCACCTCTGCCCATTGAAATCTGACCCAGCTTTGAGGATCTGACTCTAAATGCCACCTACTCCCTGAAATTGTTCTCCTCCCCCCACCAGGAATAATTTATTTCTTCCTTCTCTGTATTTTATAGCACTTCTCTTTTTCTCCTCTCTCTCTGGTGCTAGGGCCTTGTGCATGCCAGACAAGCAATCTACCACTGGGCCACATCCCTAGCCCTTTTTATTTTGGTACAGGGTCTCACCAAAGTTGCTCAAGCTGACCTCAAGCATGTAATCCTCCTGCTCCAGCCTCCTGAGTCTCTTGGATTAAAGAGTGTGCCACCTTTTTCCTAAAAGTGGATGTTGCCCTATATTCTTTGACTTGATTAGATTGGAAGCTCCTTGAGGACAAAGAGAATGTTCTCATTCATATTCACACACCACAGTGCTTTAACCA
Organism: Marmota monax; assembly: GCF_021218885.2. Lineage (NCBI taxonomy): Eukaryota > Metazoa > Chordata > Mammalia > Rodentia > Sciuridae > Marmota > Marmota monax. The sequence continues at coordinate 10,971,008 of NW_026694552.1, read as the reverse complement.
GTTCTGATTACTGTTTGACCCTTGCTTAAATGTTTGTTAAAAATAATACTGAAGTTTCAGATTTTTAGGGCCTGTTTATTCCACTAGGTAGATAACAGGATAAATTGAAGTAAACATGTGAAAGCCCTTTATATGCTATGAAATTAAGATGTCCTCATATTATATACTTTATTATTAATATTTTCAAAATCAAGGAAATATTTATTCAGAAATTGAAATTTATAACCCTTTTTATGAAGTTCATTCTATCCTATCACCTTTTATGAAGGTAGAAGTCATATATACATATGTTGTTTATAACCTCAGGAAGTCTTTTGAAATATATACTTACCAAACTTACCATTGAACTTGGAATGTTTTCCTTGAAAATTTTCTCTTGTGGCTGTGTTCTTATTGCCTCATGGCCATCTGGGAGAAACTGTCACTGAGGTTTTGCATATGTGTTTTCAGACCATCTTCCCCATCAACCTCTTATCATTACCACCTTTCTTGCTTTTTATGTTAAGGTGGAGACAGAAATCCAGCGGGTCTCAGAGGCATATGAGAACCTAGTGAAGTCATCCTCCAAAAGAGAGGCTCTGGAGAAAGCCATGAGGAACAAGTTGGAGGGCGAGATTCGGAGGATGCATGACTTCAACAGGGATTTGAGAGGTGAGCAAACCGGTGGGCCTACTTTTGTGTTTGTGGGGGCAGCTGCAAGGTGATGCTGGGAAGGGCTGACAAGGATCTGATCAAGCTCTTCAGGATCATCCAACCTCTTGGTGTGGTCAATGGTAAGTTGCAGAGACTCTGCCAGGCTAAAGGTGTGTGTGTGTGTGTGTGTGTCTGGAAAAGTATTTGGTCTCAAGCTTGCTTAGTGGGGAGATAATATCTGACTGGCCTTCCGGTCAATTAATTGGGCAACAATTCTTCCTGATATTCTAGACCCACCTAGCTCACCCCTACGATTGGTACAGCCTCTCTTCCTTTGTAGGTCTTGCACAGGTATGTCTTTGGGCTGTACAAGCTTGAAATAGTGATTCCCTTTGCTGTTTGCTAGGGGCTCACTCCTTTCTTTTATTTTTATCTTCACCTGATGATATTGAAGATGCTGGCAAATGTTTCTACTTTAAATCACCATCAACACCTTTAAAACTGCTGCCCTTGGGGATGTTATTTTCTGTCTTTGGATTTCAGTTATCTGTAAAATCAAGGGACTCAACTAGATGTTGTCATGGGCCATTTCTAGCTTTAACATTATATGATTTTGAGAACTTCACAAGAACTGTGATGTTCTTTTTTTCTGGTTAATGAAAGTCATCTTTATAAATTTGAGGATGGAGTATTTCATTGAAATGTACAATTCTACATCTATACCAAAAGGTCATGAGGAGTGAAAGAGTTAAGTCCTTATTCCCTTCTTCCCTGCTATTGTTTTGGAATTCCTGTTTGTTAATCTCTGTGCGTGTCATCCATTCCTACTACGTGATGAGAAGATGCAAACTTGTTTTGCCGAAGGTCAGTAGTTAAGAGGGCAAACAACATGTGCTTGGTAATTTATATTTGGGGCCCTGTTGATTATCTCCAAATTCCAGAGCGTCTAGAGACAGCCAACAAGCAACTTGCGGAAAAGGAGTATGAGGGATCCGAGGATACCAGGAAAACCATCTCTCAGCTCTTCGCAAAAAGTAAGTCTGAAAGCTTCAGAAGCCGGTGTGAGTGGGTGGATGGGAGCAAGGTGTGTGAAATGGTTGCCTGGTTCTCCTTAGCTTTCAAGAACAGCCAGGATACAGCGAATGTCATCTAGGGATTCTTTTTCCTGGTGAAGCATGAAATTGGAAGATTCTATTCTATTCCTTCTAGGCCAAGAAGTCAGCTTGACACAACATCTAATCATATCAAATGGCTTCCTCTGTATTAAACCATAGGAACTTCTTGGAATCCCTGCCATTGTTATGGCTAGCTGAAGAGAGGACCTCAATGAGCATGGGGTCCCTTAATGTTGAAGGGATGTTCTTAGAAGGTTCTATATGCTGTCTCTGGTAGGGATGGTATTAACATGAAAGATTGATTAGTGTCTGAAATAGCTAACCTGCTGCTGGGACTCCCTTAGTTAAACACTTAGTATCATATCCTATCACACTTTGACAGTTTGCAAGGGTAGCTAGAGGCCATGGCCTGAACTAGTGACTCCTGTTGCAGAATTGAAGGGTGTAGGGCAGGCAGAACTCCATCTTCCTTAGAATAGTGTTTCCTTTGTCTGAAAATACTCCTAGGACCCTAACGATGAATTAATCCTCTTCTTTATCGTTCTCTAATGAACTCCACCCAGCTACACAATGCCTAATTCTTTCCAATTGCTATAATAAAGGCAGCAATAAAAACTTCATAATAGATTGAGTCCACAGGGAGAGTAAACTGGGAGGAAACAGATGAACTGCCCTCATTTCTGCAGATGCCCAAACTTGGTTTCCCCCCTCCCCAGCCCACCTCAGTGCAGCCCCTGCTGTACTTGCGCTTGGTAGGGACTTGTCAATCTTCCATCTTTGCTGGGCCTCCCAATGACCCTTTCAAGTCATTCTATGCAGCTTCCAGTCAGCTTTTACAAGTTTGTTTGATCTTCACTTACAAAGTTCCCCTCCCTGCCTGGGTTGCTCTGTTGTGCTCTGGCTTCAGAACAGAGTATTTCTTCCTCTTTTTCTTTCTGCCCCCTGTTCCTTTGTCAGTAGTCTTAGATCAAGGAATATCGTTTTTCTGGTGGCATTGATGCCCAGTGTGAATTGTTGTGAAGTTGGTTTTGTGGTGTCACAGTTGCCCTGGAAGCTAGTTCAGTGACAGAGAGAGGGTGGCAGCCTCCCAGAACAAAGCAAAACAAAACAAAACGTATAGATTCTTGCCCTGGATCTGATAGTTCGTACTCCTCTCTGTGTAGAGATGGTATTTCAGGTGTCCTAGGAGCTCTGCTACAGTTTTATAGAATGTGATAATTTACTAGATCAAACTACCTTAACAGCAGGGTGAAAAACTGTCAGATAGCTCTAGAACTAGACAGGGAAGAGAGCATGACTCTTGGCCTCCTTTATTTCTTTTGCCTTTGGATACCAAGAGGGCCCTGCATGGTTGGAACTATGGCAGAAAGAAAGAAAGGCCTTTTGAAAAGCCTCCCTGGGGTGTGCACTCCAGCAATCCCAGAGTTCAAACCAACTCAATCCAGAAGGCAGTCCGGCATAGTAGAAAGAATAGAATAACTTGGGCTTAAATAAGAGCTCCACTCCTTATTTACCAATTGTGGGTCCTTGTGCTAGTTAGTCATGCTCTCCAAATCTCTGTTTCCTTATATGCACAATAGAGAAGAGAATAATACCTGTCTTGTATGGTTGTTCTGAGGATTAAGTCAGTACAATACCTGGTAAGCAACCAATGTACATTTCTTTCCAAGGTACATCTGCTCACACAGATGTATGTAAAGTCACAGTGGGAAGGTAGAGTGAGGCTGTCCTGTGGAAGTTTCTTTTAAGGTTCAAAGTCTTGAGAAGAGAATATTCAACCTCCAAATCCAAATCCAACTACTTATTTGAGTTTTTGGTGAGAGGTCTGTTCTAGTTACGAGGAGAGGGACCTAGAAATGCATAACTACTTATATCATAAGTAGTTTATGTATATGTCATTATGTAACTATAATATAATCCTAGATTCAGAAATGTAGATCAGACAAATGTCAACCTCTCAACCTGAAAACTAGTATAATGCATCTGTCACATCTCAATGAAAAACATATATACATATATATGCCTTTCATTATATATATATATATATATATATATATATATATATATATATATATATAAATATAAAATGAAAGACATATATATATATATACTGGGACTTGAACCGAGTGGCACTTAATCACGGTGACACATCCCTAGCTCTTTTTATTTTTTATTTTGAGACAGTCTTGCTAAGTTACTTAGGGCCTTGCTAAGTTGCTGGGGCTGGCTTTGAACCTGCAATCTTCCTGCCTCAGCATCCTCAGTTGCTGGGATTGCAGGCGTGTGCCATTGTTCCTGGCAAAGGGTATATTTTGAAACTGCAGATTTCCTTTCATTATGAGATCATGATGATTATCTTTATAGAAGAAGAAGTTCCTCTGGTGTTTCTTTTTTGCCTTTGGATGCTTGTTTCATTTAAATAAACTTATCTCTTTTGATCCTTAACAAATATCATGAGGTTAAATAAGATGGCATTGTTATCTCTGTTTTAATCTCTAGAATTTTTATTCTTTCTTAGAATTTTCACACTCACATTACTCATCTATTCTTACATTCTGTCTACTTACATTCTGTCTACTTTTTCCATTAGAACCCTTAGCATATGAATCGTAGTTGTTTTAAATTCAGGATCTTATAATTCTAGTATTCTTGCCTATCTGGCTCTGGTTTTGATACTTTCAAACTCTTTTCCCTTTTAACACGTCTTGTCATTTTTGTTGTCATTATTGAATGGCAGACATGCTGCATGGTATAAGAGGCTGTATGGTATAAGAGGAACTGTGGTAAATAGATGCTTGAATAACACCTGCCTTATAAGATTGTTCTGAGGGCAGTACACCTCTCTGATGTGGTGGTAAGTTGGAGGGGGAAGGTAAATGTTCTCTAGTCCTATTATTAGGTATCAGTCTTTTAGTAGGCCTATACCTCTGAATTGTGAACCTCATGAGTGCTTCTTAGTTGTTCCCTCCCTAAGAAGGTTGCAGGATGGCCAGAGAGGTTAGAGTTGGGTATTTCCTTCTCTCATGCAGAAGGCTTGAACAGGCTGGAGTTGGGTATTATCTTATCCTAGGTTGTTGAATCTGGAAAAAAAAATCCAGTAGGTTAGGCAAGGCTAAATTGTTTCTCTCAAGGGTAAGCCTGGTTAAGAAAAACAGAATACTGTGCCATATTTCATAATGGTTGCTTCCCCTCACTCTGCTGATAAAACAAGAGGATTTTTCTCTGATCTTCACTGTGACCTGGTCAATCTCCTGGAGGTAAGAGCTCACAAAAGCACAGAAGTTCTATTATGACTGCATCCCTGGAGTTGTCTCTCAGGTTTGTTCACACTGAGCCTCCAGCAATTCATCAATTATAGTTCAGATTTTCCTAAATCTCTACTGGTTCCTCCAGAGGTTTCTAATCCTGTGATTCTAATCTGGCAACTTGTGATTCTCTGTGTCTACCTGTCTGTCTCTCCAATTTTGACAAGAGTTTGCCCTTTGAATTCACTTCTCTGAAGGATCTAAGTAAAGTTATTGATATTTCAGTTTATTGAGCTTTTTGATTATTGTTAGGATGGAGTGGTGACTTCTAAGTTCCTTTTATACCACAACAGAGACCTGAGGTCCTGTTATTCTGTTTTAAGAGAAGGGAAATCAGGACATGGTTGACAGTTCGATTAACTGACATGTTCAAGTCAATAAAGTTAAGGAATGGTAAGGGCTAGAATCTTGGTCCTGTTTAAACTTCTCAGAACACTTTCAGGACTGAGATATTTATTGAACCATCCTTGCATGACCAAGATAAACACCATTTCATTTTGTTACATCATTCCCTGGTACAAATTTTGGCAGATTATTTATTCTCAGAAAAAAAGCATACCACTTCAGCCAGATATTCAATTTTATTTGGGCAGTTTTGCAAAGAATATTCTTAGGGTTTTTTAAATTTTCTCTACTTCTGTGACTCTTTATCCCATTCAATTCTCATATCTTTCACTTATCCTTCTTGATGAGACTCTTTAGTGGTTTACCTGTTGCATATTATGTATACTAATCTGCTCCTGAATGTGACTAACAATTGAACAAATAGCATTGACATTTTCAGGAGCCCGTCTGAATAAGACATCTAAAATTAGGACCAAACAATGGAATCTTTAACTGATTATTGGGAGGAATAAGAATTACTTCATTGGGCTGGGGATGTGGCTCAAGCGGTAGCTCGCTCGCCTGGCATGCGTGCGGCCCGGGTTTGATCCTCAGCACCACATACAAACAAAGATGTTGTGTCCGCCGAAAACTAAAAAATAAATATTAAAAATTCTTTCTCTCTCTCTCTCACTCTCTCTTTAAAAAAAAGAATTACTTCATTGAATAAATTAATTTTTAAAAAAGAATTACCTCATTGAGATTCAGTGAGAGTAAATTCCAGGGGAATATTGAAGTAGTTCTGATCAGCTATGGGTACTAGAACAAGGAACATCCAATATAAGAAGGCAGATTGAGATAAGAATAATATATGGACCAAAGTATGGATTTTGTTTAGAGACTACATATAAACCTATATAAATTTATTAGAATGCTAACTTGTATTCATCCTCCAAGCCAAAAGGATCATGATGGGTCCACTAAACTCTTTCATTCTTTTTTTCAATGTTATTTTTGTTAGAGCTTTATAGTTATACATAGTAGTGGGCTCACCCTGACAAACATATACATGCTTGGAAACCAATTTCAGTTCCTGATCCCCCCCTTTCGCTCCTGCTTTTCCCTCCTATCCTCCCTCCCCTCTCCCATTCTCCTTCCTCTCCTTTTACTCATCTATTAATTTGTATTTGATTGGTTCTTTAGTTATCCTATCCTTCCCGCCCCATTTTCTTTATTTTACTCTGGCTTCTATATATGAGAGAAAACATTCAACCTATGAATTTCTGAGTTTGGTTTATTTCACTTAGCATGGTAGTCCCTATTTCCAACCATTTATGTGAAAATAGCCATAATCTTAAAGTCTTTCATTCTAAAGTCAAAGATCGTGTCTACACATACATACACATACCATGCACACACATATATATGTATATACATATATATACATGGTGTGTGTGTCTATATATTATAAATACACAGGTATATCATCTTATTTTTAAAGAAATCTAAACTTTCAAACTCTGATAGGTAGACTTAATTCTGCTAATTTATCAGAAAGGGAGAGTCTCAAGTAGAGGATTTTTAGGGGGTGAAATGTCTGCCTGTATTCCTCTGATCCTCATGTTTCTGATCCCAATGTTTTCCCTCTAACTTTTCCCTGTTGGTTCTGACAGTCCCTCCACACCCAGTCTAGGCTTCAGGAGAAAGAATGGGAAAGAGCATAGCATGGCTTCTAGTTTTATCTTACTGTTTAAAGACATTGACTTCCCGAGAGAAGCAGATTCTGAGATAAAGTGAGCTATGTTAGGGATGATTTTGGATTAGGAGTTCCCTGGAGAGGACATGTTGTCAAATAAACTTCATCTCAGTTAGAAAAAATGTTAGTGTGTAAAGGGTAGGATTGAGATTTTATCCGTGTTATGAAATATCAGTTTTGGTTTTTTTTTTTTTTTTTGCTACTGGGGACTTAACCCAGGGACACTCAACCACTGAGCCACATCCCCAGACCTTTTTTGTATTTTATTTAGAGAGAGGATCTTGCTGAGTAGCTTAGGGCCTTGCTAAATTGCTGAAGCTGGTTTTGAACTTGCAATCCTCCTGCCTCAGTCTCCCAAGCTGCTGGGATTACACCCATGTACCACCATACCTGGCTATGGAATATCATTTTAAGATCTACTTGATACACTGTGATGAGGAAACAATGGGAACAATTTTGTTGGGCTCAATTGATCATTTTTCAGTGCAAGAAAATTTTGAAGAAATAGGGCTGGGGATGTGGCTCAAGTGGTAGTGTGCTCGCCTGGCATGCGTGCGGCCTGGGTTTGATCCTCAGCACTACATACAAATAAAGATGTTGTGTCTGCCGAAAACTAAAAAAATAAATATTAAAATTCTCTCTCTCTCTCTCTCAAAAAAGAAAATTTTGAAGAAATAAAATTGAAAAGATGACTAATTTTCTCTTCTGATATATATGTGTATGTATTTATCCTTCTTTGTATAACGCTTCATATTTTTCATGACATTTTATATCTACTTTCTCACTGTTTCTGCACAAAGACCATTAGGTGACTTTTCTAAATTTACACAGAAAGTTTGTGATAGAGCCAGTGTTATAGTCTACATCTTGGGTACCCTGGTTCTTGAAGCTCTGTGCTAGAATAATAGCATGTCAAGTAATGTGTCCAGTTTGTCAATTTTGCTTATATAAGGCTTTGAGCCAACTCTGGGATGGAAGTCATGATATTTCATGTCCTGACAGATAAAGAAAGCCAGCGGGAGAAGGAGAAGCTGGAAGCAGAGCTGGCCACTGCCCGTTCTACCAATGAGGACCAAAGGCGACATATTGAAATCCGAGACCAGGCTCTGAGCAATGCCCAGGCCAAGGTGGTGAAGCTGGAAGAAGAGGTATGTTTTGCTCAGGTAGCATGTGAGCCTGAGGGTGGGAGAAATGGCAAAACAAGAACACTGGGCTTCTATCTTAGTGGTAGCTTGAGCAGTCTTCCAACAGGAATGTGCTGCTTCTAGTTATAGTTGTGCTGATGTAAGTGGACTTTGAATTCTTTTCTTTATTGCAAGTTCCCCTTTTTCTACAGAATAGGAAATCACTAGAGTCAGGGGGCAATTTCTATTTACTCATTTATATAATAACCAAACTGCCCTCCTACTCCAAGTTCTATATACTCAACCCTGCTTGTGAGATATATATTAGAGTGCTTTAAAGCTTTATTTTGGAAGAACCAGAAATTGATTCCAGATATTTTAAAGCATTCCATGGATCTTGAAATTAGAATGGTCCTCATCTATTCACATTTAATGGGAAATAAGTCCCCTCTTAGTCCTAAGTCCCCCTCTTAGGTCAAAAATATATCTTTGTGGCTGTACCTTTTGGACTTAGCACATTGGTTTGGCAAAAGTAGCCGCCTTGGGAAATCTGGGATAGGATAAGACTAAATTTATGTCAGGAGTACTGACCATGATCTTTGCTGTGGCTTAATGATTAGTTTTTAGCACATAGTTATGTGATGGGGGTGAATCTGTCAGCTATCAGGATGGATCCCCAAAACTATAACGCATACAATTCATGTATCTGATCAGTCTTGATGGAAATGTTACTTGCCTGCGACACTAAACTGTTCATGTCAAATAGAGGGAACTTTGCTGCTGGATTGTCCATTGATTAATCTTAAATGTCAGTTGACATTGCACTAAAGTACTACTAACTCCCAGATGCTTTGCGCTTATGGGAATGGATATATTTCAGTGAACATTGATGCTAAAGAGTAACTTAGTTAAACAAATTTTATATCTCAATTCTATTCTAAAATTTATGTTGTTTTAAGTGGAAAATGCCTTCATTATAATAAGCTAGAAGCTTTATAAACTTGATACAAAATTAAAGTGTTAGGGACCAAATACCATTCTGGCTATTGTATGTGAGGTATCTTTCCTGCCTTCATTCATTGTTTGCTTCCTGTCCCCCAGTAAGAATGGTTCTAGTTACTGGAGATCTCCTGACTTACAGATTTCCTCTGCTTTCCTTTTTGGGTATTAAAATGCTTGCTGCAATTGGGATATGGGCTCATACTTTACCAGAAGGTAATGCCATCTAATCCATTATATCCTTTAATCTGATTGATTAAGTGTTAACTTCAGGATAAAATAAAATAAAATAAAGTTGAACTCTTTCTCCATCAGTATATAATATATGCTCAGAAATATGCTAAGTTGCTTCATGAAAAGTGAGGAAGTCTTGCATTTGCCAAATATCTGTGTGTAAGGAGCTTAACACACCCTTTGGCCCTCAGTACACCTCATATATTCCCTTTCCTCTTGTTTTTTTTTGGCAAGGGATTTCCAGAGAAAATTACAGGCCAGAGTAAGACTGTATTCTTTTAGAGAAGGACAAACTAAGAGACCTGCTGAGAAGTAGCTTGCTAATGATCACATGGCAGGTCTTGGGTAGAGCCAGGAATAAAACTGGTATCTCATGACTCTTCCTTCCATAGACCCTGCTGCCTCTCTCCTTGTCTGAATCATCTTTTGGTTCAACTCCCAAAAAGAAAATGTGGATACTTGTTCAGATTTAGTAACCTCTGCATCTTTTTAAAATTACCTTTTTATTGACAGATAATAGTATATCTTTATGGAGGTAAAGTGTGATGTTTTGAACCATTTTATGCATTGTGTATTGATTGGCTCAGGATGCTTAGCTTATCCCATAGCATTTCCTTGTTATGAGACCAATACAATACATTATTGTTAACTGTACTCACCCTCTGTGTGAAGGACCATTAGAATTTATTTTTCCTATCTGATTATGGCCTTGTACCCATTAACCCTATCCCTGCCTCTCCAGTACCCTCCCTGGCCTCTACCACTTTACCATCAGAATTTGTCCAAACTGCTTTGACATTATGAGATATATATATATATATATATATATATATATATATACACACATACATACAGCATTGCTACCCTTCTGGGAAGGGTACTCATCCAGTTGGAGATACATGAACAAAATACTGCAACCTTCTTGGTTTTCATTGTTTGAGGATACAGTGGGAACTGGTTGTTAATCATGGAAATAATATGTGTGTAGGAAGAAGATGTTCATCTGTAGTTCTCACTGAGCAGCCCTCGCGGAAACAGTTGCCTGAAATATATATCTGGCTTCAGACTTCTGAGGCTTTTCTGGGCATTTGTTGCAAAGATTTCTAGTAGTTTTCCAGGGACTTGCCCCAAAATATGTAGTTTTACAATTTAATTAAGTTCTAAATATTGGCTGGGATTGAGTGAATGTTGTCTAATGGCTAGATACCTCAAATGAGCCCATTAATTATTGTTAATTTTTTAGTCTTCATCCAACTTGTACTTTCCTATAGAGTCTAATTGTTGGGGAATTCTGAGTTGCTGTTGCTAAAAGAGGTGGAACTTTTGACTGGGAGAGTAGGCTCACAGCCCTGTTTCTATCCAGTGGAATCTCAGAGGCCACATAACATCTTCCAAAACAAAGCCAGATCATATCTCTAAGCTTTCAAAATCATGTTTCAGAAAATTAGACTAGTTCTTGTGTTTTTGCTTTGTTCTAGCAGCCTATCAGAGCTGAATTTGCTCCTGGGTGGTGTTTGTCCTGTGTTTCCCATATATTCAAAGGAAAATTTTCCTTTCTATCATCCTCAAATGTATGAACTGCTAAGCAAAGTATTGCTTTTGTTCTGTGACTCAATCACCTTTAGGTCTCAGTCATTATGAGTTAAAATTTCCAGCTATGGAATATTAGGGAGGTATTTAAGGTATGTATTCTGGAACAGAACTGGTAAGGGTTCTTCATTGTGGTTCCTGTACAAAATATCAGTGAACATTTCTAAAACAAGAAAGGTATTCATGAGTACAAGACTTATCTCTCTGTCTGATGGAGATGGCTCAAGAAAAGCCATGTTTGGAGGCAGAAAGATATGCTAGATGATCTGCCTATATCCAGTGTAAACACACAACTTAGTTATGGCTCACAAATGGCAACCACAAATTCTCCTTTTTTCTTAGGCCTTCAAAGTTCTTCCAGTGAGAATGTCTTCAGTCCATGAAAATTTCTCAAAGTAGGCCTTTTGTGTGAGGGATGTTTTCTCAGCTTTCCAAGCTCAGGGTCACTCAGATAACTAGTTCTCATTGCATCAAGATGGTCAGGGAAAGATTATAGCTACTTCAGTGGTTCAAGGGTCCTTGTGTTCATTTATGTTTTCCTCTCTAGAAAGACCACATTTAGATGCCTTCCCTGAAATTCATTCCATCCTTCTAATCCCATTAAGTCACTTGCCTGGGGTTCTCTGCAATCACCGAGCCCTATACAGAAATGTGGTCTCAGGCTCACAGAGAACCTTTCTCTTGGAAACACAACTTCCATTCTCTTCAGAGTTCAGTGTAGATTCTTTCATGGATGCAGCTCTGCTGATACCCAGGGAGGTATTTTGCTGGGGAGGGGATATACCTGTTTTTTGGTGCATCACTGTGACCAGGCCTTGACACCATTCTACAGTCTGTACAGCAGGCTGCCAAACGAGGTAAATGGTGCCTTTCCGTCTTCACCCTTATCTTTCGGAACACGTAGGTCCTATTGAAGTGGAGGCTCATTAAACTCCAAGTCAAAAGAGCTCTGTGTCCTACAGCAACCACGGTATTCTCTCATTCAAAGAGAGTCTCCCCACCCCCTACCAATTTAACCTCATTGGAGAGTTTCAACGGATGCCTGGCATATACTCTCACAAGGCTAAAGGCAGCCCAGGCTTCTGGCTGGCTGCTGTCTTATGAGAATCCAGAATTGAAGCCATCGCTTGGGTAATTGTTTTGGGGATGGTGGGAAAAAGGCCTTGGCAAGATCAAAGAGGGAAGATGCTGGGGGAGGGTGGTTACTGAGCAGAGAGTGCACAGGAAAGGATACAGCAGAATGTGGGAGGGCTGGCAGAAAAATCTAGTGAGCCTTGTTCTTTGGATTTACACTAGAATGAAAGCCATAGAGATTCAGGAAGAAGGGGCCCAAGTGTTAACCTTTTCATCCAGTAGCTGCTGGATGATTTGATCATCCCATCAGTAGCTCTTGCTGGAGTACTGAGAACATTTTCCAGAGCCCTTTGCCATTCCACCCTGTTCTCCCAAACTTCCTAATCTTGTTTTACTCCATTTCCACCATTCTTAAGGCTGATATTTCTTCCTTATTTCTAGGTCCCATTCTACTTTATGTGTTTTTCCTCTCCTTTTGGGGAGTGGGAGTATTAAAGATGCATAAGTTTCTGCTACTGGACTTACCTATTAGTACCATACCTAGTCTTCTTCCCAATAGGGAAACATGTCTTAAGCATAGACATTTATACGTCTAATGCTAAAAAATAATTTTCAAACAATAGGATATTGTTGGTGAAGGTAAAATTTACAAGTGGTCATAATGGCTTATAGATTTGGATGGAAGTTCTGCCGGTGTGAATTCTATGTGCATTTAGAGTATTGATAGGATTCAGATGAAGTTTGTATCACCCTGGCATCTTCCAGGGTGTTCTGCTGATGAATCGTGGATTTATTTGATGGGCACTTCATCGAAGGATGTCACGTCTCATATTTATGACAGTGTATTTGTTTTGTAGTAGGTATGACTTCATCTAATACGCTAGCAAATAAGCAAGCAAGAAATCATGTCCCCATCTTCAATAGAGATGGAGTGACCTCTCTGAGATCAATTCTTTCAGTCTTATGATTCTGGCTTTTTAAATTCCCAAGTTGGAAATCTTATGGATTTTTCTTTAGTCTTCTTTATAACATGAGTTCTGTTCCCCATAGAACAAGTTTTTAGAGGTGGCATTTTGCTCTTCAATTCTTTTAATATCCACCCGAGGACCACAGCCTCTTGGCAATGAACAGAGGCAGCATACTAACAACAGGGTAGTGTTACCAAATTGCTTAAGTGTAAAAACTTACTTGGAGCCAAAGGCTCCAGGGTAAGACTAAATCAGATCAAACTAAAATCACCAAAGGCTGTCGTGGAGTAACATAGAAAGTACAGTTATGCTGGTGAAACTGTAAATATTAGGCAGTAGAAGGGAAGAGGCAAATCAGCCATAATGAAGGCACTGGATTTAGTTCTGTGTTATTAGCCTCACTGCCCTTCAGATGGAGTGTTTGTATATGTGGGTGTTTATCCAACTAGTATTAATAGTTTGTCCCCTCTACTTGCCCATCTGTATTTTTTAATCTTTAAAAATATTTACAGATATTTTACTTTATATCTCTAGGAACCTTGCAAGTGTTATCTTTCAGCAGATTAGGAAATTAAAGTACAAACAGATTAGACCATACAGTTAGCGATAAATCTAGGGGAAAACTCAAGATACTTAATCCTGTTCTTTGTCCACCAGTGAATAAATGATAGAGTTAATGATTAAGTCACTTCTTTGGAAATGGCTGAGACAAATGGTTCTCTTTAGGAGCCCTAGACATGATTTTGTATATAGCTATCCTTTAAAAAATAAGTTTGAAAGACACCCACAGTTGTTGGAAGGAGGAAAGGGATGTCATCACGTGGTATTCATTGCAGGGATCAGATTTTCCTGAGTCAGAAGCAGGTTAAGGAATCTGCCAAATGCTTGGGAACAGGTTCAAATTATTACAGAAGTGTGATGGAAAAATATGATTGATTGAGCTCAAGACTATTTGCCTTATTCTTTAATAGGTTGCCTTCCAGCTGCTCTTTCTCCTTTTTTACGATTCCCTTTTGAAAACTTATCTCTGAATAGGAAAGATTTAAAACACTTATCTTGACTTGGCCAAGCAAAGTAAATACATTTGTGAAGGTGTGTGTTTATTATTTGTATATTTGCAGTGTTGTGGCTAATCTAGACTATGCTCATTTTTGTTCTTTTCTATAACAGTTATTTAATATTATCTGGTCACCAAGAATGTAGACCAGTGAACTAGAACTAGAAGAGAGCTATCAAGGGAAATGGTAGGGACCTGCCCTTATATATGATTGAAGGTATACTGATCTCCAATGTAGCAGGGACTTTGTCTTACTTCCCACTACATTACTTTTGCTCTCAAAGGTAGACTAGGGACTGATACATAATAAACATCAGGTAAATTTCTGGTGAATAAATGAATCCACACATGAATAAAATATTTTAAAATGACTGAAAGTATATTCATGATGAAAAGCTTTCATGAAAAGCAGCAATCAAGGTCAGGAAAGATTATTTCAAAGAACTCTTGGAGAGTTTAGTGATTTTGTGAGGAAGAATAAGGAAATGATCAGACTAATATAAGGTTTGATAATTTGTATAGTAGACACGGTACGATTTTAAGGCAGTAAGAACCTAGAGCATCAACAAAGGCATTTTAAATGGCCATACCAAAGCTTGAAATGGGATAGTGTGACAGTAGACTGGGTAATGAATCAAAATGCATTAAGCAATTTGAGAAATAAAAGAGAAAGAACAGCTTTGGTCTAAAAAGTATAGGAGGTGGTGTAAAGTTACTTTGGATATTGGAAATACCTAATACTAATGGAATGGAAGTGCTAACAGTAATTGCTTTTATTCTTAAATAAGATAGTACCATGATATCCTACTTCTGGAAGTCTTTTATAGCACCTGTATATAAGATGCATTGACTGAATGTGCAAAACATGAGTGTATAGATGGGGAGAGCAACTGAAAGAACTGTTAAGTTGGTATTGTAATAATTTAGTTGTGAAATAAAGATTTAAATTATTCATATTGGCTATGGAAATGAGAATAAAAGAGATGTTGATTAGAATTAAGACATAGTGATAGTTGGATATGGTGGTCAAAGAAAGTGGGAAGAATAATAATTCTAAGATTCTGAAACTGGAAAATGGGTAAAGTGATGATGTTGACTGAACCATCAAAAGGATAATATTTGGGGGAAAGTTGAAAGCAGTCCTAGGGCATGTTAAATTTTCACAGTGAGACTTCTTGCAGTCAGGTAGGGATCTGTGACTAAAGACACTATGAGAACATTAAAGTATGAATATAATCTCTTGTTAAAAGTGTGGTATAAAGGAGCTGTCCTGTAGTGCTAAAGTGTTGAGCAAATTTTCTCAACCTTGGCATTAATGACATTTGGGACTGGATAAATCTTTGATGATAGCGAGAGGCAGGGACTATTTAGTATTATAAGATATTTATCAACACTCCCGGTTTTTATCCATGAGTAGCAACCATAAATGGCTATGGCCACCATAAATGTCTCCATACATTGCTTAATGTCCCCTGCAAATGGGGACATTCATTACCCAGTCTACTGTCACACTATCCCATTTCCAGCTTTGGTATGGCCATTTAAAATGCCTTTGTTGATGCTCTAGGTTCTTACTGCCTTAAAATTCTACCATGTCTACTATACAAATTCTCAACCCCTAGTTGAGAATCATTGGTATAGAGACACAAAAAGTAAACTATCTTAGATTGGATCTTTGAAGTACAGTAAGAGTAGGGCCAGTGGGTTGGGGGAGAAGGTGGATCTAAAAATCAAGACAAAGAGTAAGAATAGTTTGAGGAATCATATTTAGAGAACATAGATTTAGGGAAAGGAAGGGAAGGGAGTCTTTTTAACAAGTTTTTGAAAATTGGCATTTGGTTAAAAAAATTGAATGGATGAATGATTTCCACCACTCACTGAATATCCATGGGGGAATTTGGTTGAAATGATGGATTTACTTGGAATTTTCCTAGGGGCTCATGGTTACAAGTCTTGATTAGAAACCCAGAGTGACTGATCTGTGGTTTTGAAAACTCATTTTCCACATGAAGGCCTGAGCCATTACCATGGCTTTGGGAATTTTCACATGAACCTTTACTTCCTTGAACACTGAAGACAGAAAAATCAATCATCTAAGATCCTATGGAGAGTATACATATTACACGGTCTGAGTCTTGTGTGTGTACACACACACACACACACACACACACACACACACACTAAAGCACAACTTATGTTTTTACCTCCAAGAATGTTCTTATACAGAATTCTAGGATGCTCTTTGCCTTGTCCTCTTGGATAGTGGTAAGTGTTGAGGGTGTCAAAGGGACTCCTAGATACACAAAACATTTAGGAGTTCAAAGACCTTTAGAGGGTTGAATTATCTGTGTAACCCTGTGTGTGTGTGTGTGTGTGTGTGTGTGTGTTTGAGAGAGAGAGAGAGAAAGTGTTATTGAGAAATGCTTACAGGGAAAGTATGATGACAATAGTTTGAACAGAGATCATCACCATTCCTCATAATGCTTCATCAAGCTATGTTTTATTTTTATTTTTTTTAACTTCTTGAAACCTCATGGGGTTGAAGGAGAGAATGTTATGTCCCAAAGCAGTGAGGGGTGAAACAGCAAAAGTTATTTGGGAACCATACTGATGTATCAATTATGAAAAGATGATGAAGCGAGGTAAGGTAGGAAGACCATTCGCTAGGGAAGACAGATAACACACAAGAAGAATCAACATGAATACACACACAGCTGTGGCAGTCCTTTTCAAATGAAGTTGGTAGAACCCTAATACCTAATACATACAACACATAATAGAGGAGCCAGTGAATGCAACCCATCTGCCATGGTAGCCCCTTAAGCACCTCAGCAAAACACTAAAACTCTGAAATACAGTTTGAAAACCTTTCTAGGAAGTGGCAAATTTTTCTGTAAAGAACTAGATAGTAAATAGTTTCAATTTAATGGACCATGCAGTTTCTGTTCAATTGCAACTGCTCAGTTCAGCCATTGTTCCTGGAAGACAGCCATCAACAAAATGTAACTCATTTTGCTGGTATGGAACCTACAATTCTCCAGAGCTTCAATTGGCTTGCTGTTTTGGTTTGCTGACTCCTGAAACCCCCTACATTCCTTTTAACAAGTGGATACTCTGAAGCTGAGAACAGGGAAGCAAGTTTTGTTAATTGCAGAACTAAGACTAGAATCCAAGTCACCTGAGAGCCACCTTGTTACCTTTTCCTTTCATTGTGCTGTCAAATAGAAATTTTTGTTATGTATGTCTATATGGACCACAGTTAAATACTTTCTTTGTCATGAAGTGGAAGTATTTCTCCCACATAATGCTATTTTGGAAAGAATATGGTGTGTGTGTGTGTGTGTATTATTTTATTTACTTTTTGGTACCGGGGATTGAACTCAGGGACACTTAACCACTGAGCCACATCCCCAGGCCTTTTTTATATTTTATTTAGACAGGGTCTTGCTAAGTTGCTTAGGGCCTCACTAAGTTGTTGAGGATAGCAGCGGAGTTAAACAGTATAGATCTTTGTTGGATATATCTATAAGGTCTTGCATTGGTAAATCTAAGAGTTGTCCTTTTTTGTTTTGTTTTTTTTTTTTGGTTCCACAGATTGAACCCAAGGGTGCCTAACCAGTAAGCCACATCCCCAGCCCTTTTAATTTATTTTTGAGGTAGAATCTTACTAGGATGCTTATAGTCTCACTAAGTTGCTGAGGCTGGTATCAAACCTGTAATTCTCCTGCCTCAGCCTCCTGAGCTGCTGGGATTACAGGCATGCACCATTACACCCAGATAGAATTGTCCTTTTCTATCCTGACATATCTAGGCATTAAGTATTTCTGAGGTGATCATGGAGTTTTTGGGTGAGCTATACTTTTTCTTTTTCTAAAGAGGAGGTGTAAGAATTATGCTGGTAACAATGGTCCTGGTACCTTGTGAAGAATAATCCCAGTGGTAAACTGTAATGGGATTTTTCTTAGCCTGTTCTATGGAATTTGTCTGACCTGCATGACCATCTTCAGGGCACTCAGAGAACTCCCTGGGCCTTAATTGATTTACCCTTCCATGTGGTTGGCTCAGTGACTTCTCTTATTAAGGTTTTTTTTTGTTACAATATTTAGGTTTCCTTTTTCAAGAAAGGAAGAACATGAGAAATCCACATGGCTCTAGATTGCTTGTTTTTCAGTTTTCTTAGCTTACATTGCAGTACTTTGCCATCAAGGCAAGAACTGCATGCTATCTAAGTTTAATTGCCTTTAAGTATAACTGCTGTAAGCCTTCATAATTATGGTTAACATTCTTCACATTAATGTTGCACTGCTCCCTTAGGGTTTTCAGAGTGATTCACAAATAAATGCATTCAACTTTAAATAGCTCGCGAGGATTATAGAACCCCAAAGGTGAAGGATAGAGAATGTTTCCTGCTGTCCAATTATTCAAAGCTTAGCAAATAGGAAGGCAGAGGCATCCATGACCTTAAAATTTTGGTTGCCCTGGTCAATGTTGTTACAAGTAGTCACGTATCCCAAGAAAGAAAAGTTTAAACTTACTGAGAGAAAGAGCATGATGATTTTGTTTATTTTATTTCCTAGGAAAAAATCTAATGGATAAAAAAATATCTAGGCTTAGAATTTGTTTCAACTGGTTTATAAGATTAGATTTAACAAGGCCTAGAATCAAAGGGAATGTCAAGAAAGTCTGGAAAATAAATTAATTTTGTTTTCCAGTTACCTGGGCAAAGCATAGCACAGGTCTGGTAGGAAAATATAAGATAAGTTTCTTTTCACCTGCAGAAAGTTCAGCAATTCTAAATTTGGGGAAGGGACAGGTATAACACAAGGAGCATGTCCTCACCAGTCCACATCAATATTGTCTGAATGGAAATTCTAGGGAGTGGCAGTTTGGAATCATGACCACAAAGGAGTTGTCTGGTCTCTGCAGTGGGGGATTCAGATTGGTCCTTTGCCTTGGCCCCAGCTAAATGGACACGGGTAATGCTGGTTGGGTGGGTAATTTCTTACATTGCAATTATCTACCTAGGTAGCTCAAGGGCTTGGGGGAACTTGTTGAAAAGTCAGAATTAAATTCCTGAATTTAATTCAGGTTATTGATAACATTTTCAACTGAAGTCTTAACAGTGACGGTCTATCTCCCTAACTTTAGCTTCCATGAGAGTGGTGACAGAGATGCCCCACTTGGAAGAATTTCCTCTTTAGAAAGAGTCTACTAGTTGATTTATTAGCATTGAGGGGTATCACAAAGGTATTCTGAGAAGTGTAATCTGTTCTTATGCAAACAAGGTGGCAAAGCTGTTCTTTCCTCTATCTTCTTGGGTGTCGAGTTCTTTTTAAAGAACTGTGAGGCCCTCCTCATTCCTTCATTCCTGTGGAGCCATGATTTGACTTATGAGTTACATGGGTACAAATAATTCACTTTATTATTCCCAGTTTGTTTCTACTTTTACTTTTGTATATGAAATATAGGCTTGCAAAAATGAAGAACTGTGTTTGACTTGGGCATAGTTTGATTGATTGATTTGAATCTTTAGGAATCTTTGAAGGTCCCAGAATAAAAAGTTGAGAGGCTATAGTACAGAGTCATCAATTCAGGCTCATGAGATAGAAATCTCAAATAATCTTGGTCTTTAATAAAGAATGAGTAGTCCTGGTCAATGGGGATACTAAAAACTTGAACCATTGGTTCGTAGCTTCCTTTTGAGAAGCAGAAGAAACTTTCTAGGAAAGTGATGATGATAACTTATATTGAGAACTTATCAGAGACAGACTTCAAAAAGATAATTCTGGCCTCCTTATAGTTGCAGACTTTCTTACCTAGAAATGGAACAGCAGTATACAATGAGATGGGTTTCCTTTTCATACCAAATTAAACCTTTCTTCCCAAAGAGTCCCCCTACTCCCTTTTTAGCACTTCTTTACACTAACAACTAAAATAAGCTATACCTTCCTCAAGAACATTCTGGTTGAGAGTGAAGAAGAAGAGCAGAGGCAAGAACATCCATTAAGTGGGTACCTGAAAAACTTGCCAAGACATGCTGTACTTAAGGGAGTAGACTTAGGGAAGACATAGAGATGGGGAAGGAGAAGGAGATTAAAGAGGGGCTCCTGATTCCATTCCCTTTTTGTATTCTCTGTATGAGAAATATAAATCAGCCTGCTGCACATCACAAAGGACTTTATCATTCGTTTCTTTTTAGAGCTGGATTCTAGGACAGGAAGGGAGCTAAACACTGCAGGGATCTGCATAACTGACTTTGTTGCCTTCTTTACTTCCATCTTGCAAATCTCCCCATCTGGGATTTCCAGCTGAAAAAGAAGCAAGTGTATGTAGATAAAGTGGAGAAGATGCAGCAGGCCCTTGTACAGCTCCAGGCAGCATGTGAGAAACGTGAGCAGCTGGAGCACCGACTCCGGACACGACTGGAAAGGGAACTGGAATCCCTCCGAATTCAGCAGGTATGAAGAATCTAATAAAGATGGGGTGCAGGGGGAGAGGGAAAAGGGAGAAAGGGAGAAGGAAATAGATGATTTGTGGTTATTTTTCAGTTGGCATTTGGCATGAACAAAAAAGCAAATATTTGCTCATCTTTACGTTTTTTGCCCCACATACCTCGCTGAAGGCTACCTCCCCATTATAAATAGAATGCCTGCTTCCTTAGCTTCCTATTCCTATTCCAGCAATCCCCCACCATCTCCAGTAGTAGGGATTGAATCCAGGACCCCATGCATGCTACTTAAGTGCTTTTCCACTGGGCTTCATCCTCAGACCTTCTCATTTTTTTTTTTTTTAATTTTGGGGCAGGGACTTGCTAAATTGTTGAGGTCCTCACTAAGTTGCTGAAGTTGGCCTCAGGCTTGTGATCCTTCTGTCTCAGCCTCCCAAGTCTCTGGGATTGCATGGATGAGCCACCGTGCCTGGCTCCAGCAAAATTCTTAATGCTTCTTATGATCTTGCACCTTTTATTTTTCATAGGAACCAAAACAGTAGGCCCTGTAAGAAGTGAAACTACTATACAAATAGACTCTGAGACATTTTAGAATTAGAAATGGTCTTCAGAAATCACCTGGCCTCAACTTTAGAGGAGAGAAAAATCAATATCCAGAAAAGATTGTATGACTCACAAAAGATCACAGAAGTTAGGGGCAAGTTAGCAACTAAATCCTAGATTTTTGAAATCCCTATTCCTGCCAACTAATTGGCTGGGATGGCAGTTTTCACCCTATTGATCCACTTTTTGAGTATCGTGACATTTATACATGGCAGGCTCTTTTTCTGACCAAAGGAGTCTCACATTCAAGTCCAAATCCCACGGTCTGAAGAGAAGATCTGAATTCCCCTTTCTTCTTTCTGAATCAGAATCCAAACTAGAAACTGAGAATGTAGCTCAGGGTAAGAACACTTCCTTGGCATGCACGAGGCCCTGGGTTCAATCCCCTGTACAACCAAAGGAAAAAGAAATTCAAGCTGAAGTTGCTTGAAGTAGCCTTTCTTCAAGTGGAACTTGGACACTGTGTTTCTTTCTCTTGTTAATCTGAGGGGTCTTGGTATCTCCCTCAACAGCGCCAGGGCAACTCTCAGCCTACCAATGTTTCAGAATACAATGCCACTGCCCTGATGGAGCTCCTTCGGGAAAAGGAGGAGAGAATTCTGGCCCTGGAAGCTGATATGACAAAGTGGGAACAGAAGTATTTGGAGGAGAATGTGATGAGACATTTTGCTCTGGATGCAGCAGCAACCGTGGCTGCTCAGAGGTGAGGAGGTGGTTGAGAGGGCCACTGCTTGAAGTGGGTGATTGCTAAGAACTGACAGATAACTAATTCATACATTTTCCAGTATATGATTTTCTCTGATACTCTAGTCTTTCCTCCAGTTTTCTTCTGAAGTGTGTGATTTTTTTTTTTCATCTGGGGTTATGCAGGGACTGAATGGCTTCGGGGACAGAGGGTCGGGAATTTGAAAATCAAAGTTTTATGGACTTACTAGAATAATAGTAGCACTTGCCTCAGAAGCCAGGAAAATTACAGATGGGATCGGCTAAATATTTGTACACCTCCCTCCCCAGAGCCACTTTCTCTCAGCCACATGTGCACACTGTTTAGCCCTAGGGCTGGAATGAAACCCCCCTTCAGAGAAATGCCACTCAGAAGCTAAATGTCACTCAGTAGTGGCTGCTGCCATTTGATAGCTCTGGTTCGTCCTGGGTATGTTAAAGGCTGTGCTGAACATGAATCCATCCCTGCCCTTTGAGAAGGTCTATATTTGAAGGCCACATTCTCTGTGTGCTTAAGATCATCACATGTGAGCAGTCCCATTCCATCTGGTACCAGGGAGAAAGTGGCGGGAGGATTTTGGTTTCAATTTTTTATTTGTCCTCCTTTATATATTATAAAAACTAAATTATTGGCCTTTGGAGGAAATAGTTGTTCTTATAAACAACTTATAGTTTGTCTTGCTGCTCTTCATTATCATCAGTTGAAAAAGAAGGAAAGAACAACAAAAACTCAGTTCAGGTTCAGTTCAGGTGATGATTTTGGTCATGTTGATAATAGCTCCTGATTTGGAGTTGGGTATCAAAGGTGTGCTATGGCATATTGCTCCTAGATAGATTTCTATCCAGAAAGTTTTTAAAAGCCACAGTGTTCTTAACACTTCAGTATGTGGTAAGCCAATAGAGCCTAGAAAAATGCCCATCAGACTTTGGGCTGCAATATATGTGTGGAATGGGAAAATGGATACATTTATTTTTGAGTACTTCTCATGCCTGATCAGATGGGATAGGACATCAGTGCTTAAGGAATTGTACTGGTGCTTTGTCAAACTCACTCCTTATTCTCTAGGAAAATACCTTACGTCTCTCTAATGTAACCAGCTTGCTTTCAGATAGTCCCTATATAGACCTTTAATAGATAGAAGCTACCAATGGCTTGATTTTAACATTCCCTGGCTTTGTTTCTTGAGAAAGACTTGCTCAGTACATTCCAGGTACCCCAGCTGTGCCAGAAGATGGTCGTAAGGTTTGTAGGCAGATTCAAAGAACAATTAAGTATCATTTTACCTCTAGCTTCCAATGAAACACTGGTGCCCAGCACTTGTTCAGAGGTTATTCATGAAACCATGACACTGAAAACAGTTATTATTGGGAGGTAGGGAAACATAGGGTAATTTTGTCATGGTTGGACAGAATCTTAGAAAGATTCAACTCCTAAGTGTGTGTAGTGTGAGAAAATACTAAAAAGCAGGGTGCTGATTCCAGGTCAAAAAAACAGGAAAGCTGGATAGGGCTTATCACAGGGGGGTGGGATATATATATATATATATATATATATATAAACACTACCCTCCTTTCTCCTTTTAAAGCATTGATTATTAAGGGAACTGCCTTTCAGATGGATGACCAGGATTTGTTGGCTCCCATAAAGGGTAGAATTAATTAAAATTGAATTCCTTTAAATTATCAGGTAGAAAGTTTTCATGTAATCAATGTTTTTGGAAAAATATGTGCTTATCATTTAGCATGAGAAAACACAGCCAGTTCCCATTTAATAGGAACATTTTCTGATAGTTGCACAGGCAAACATTCCAGATTTGAATGGTGCTTTCTTTTTCTTTTCTTTTTTTTTTTGTTTCTTCTTTTCCCAGTGGTGCTGAAGATTGAACCCATGAACCCAGGGCTTTGTGAAAGCAAGTGCCCTACCACTGAGCTGTACCCTCAACCCTTTTTAAAAACTTTTGAGTCAGTCTCACTAAGTTTCTGAGGCTGGCCTCAAACTTAAGGTTCTCCTGCTTCAACTTTCCGAGTCTCTGGACTCGAAAACATGCACCACCACACCAGGCCTTCATGCCATGGGAGAGACTGAAAGATTGAGATTGTATTCAGATTCCTATGAAATGAGAGAATTGAACGAGGTGATTCCTCCAGACCCTTCTATTTCTAGGACTAAACTATATTTCTTTTTTTTAGTTGTAAATGGACACAATGCCATTTTATGTATTTATTTTTATGTGGTGCTTAGGATGGAACCTAGTACCTCACATGTGTGAGGCAAGTGCTTTACCACTGAGCTATAGCCCCAGCCCAAAAACTGTTTTTCTAAAGGTAGTACCTCTTCTGCTTTGCTGTGGAGATTGGTCTCCTTTTCCTCTTTTGTTTTTCATGATAGGAAAGGCAGCAGAATACAACAGACACTAGTATGGCAGTAAGTAAAAAGTAGATGTGTAACCGATGTGAATCTGCAATATGTATTCGGGGTAAAAATGGGAGTTCATAATCTGCTTGAATCAAATGTATGAAATATGATATATCAAGAGCTTTTTAATGTTTTGAACAACTAATAATGAAACAAAAATAAAAAAATAAAGATATTGTAAAGAAAAAATTAACTGAGACTGTAATAAAGATAAACTAATTTTTTTATTACTTTAATTCTAATTTGTTATGTATGACAGCAGAATGCATTATAATTCATATTTTACATATACAGCACAATTTTTCATATCTAAAAAAAAATTTGGGAGGAACATTCAAAAACTTTATTTCTGAACCTGTGGGCTCCTCTGCCTGTCTTGCCAAGATCTCTTCCCATTCCTTTTCCATTCGTTTCCCTTTTCTTCCTCCCAACTTAAATGTAGGTACTCAGCAAGGTTCTGCTTTCTGCCCCTTTCTGTGGTAAAAGCTTATATTTGCTTTCTTTCAAAATAATTTTTAAGTGCCTATGATATTGGTTGCAGATGGAAAGTGCTCCAAATTTGTTTAAGGAGGGAAAGAAAGACAAACAGAAAATAAGAGAAAGGAAGTGAAGGAAATGATTTCTAAATGTATAATTTATATCCATAAATTTAAGTCCTTGTTTTAGTGTACTGCTTAGTTTCTGTTTTTGCTACTAATGTCTCAAACTTAATATATTCCAAACCTAATAACTCATAGGTAAATGAAGAGTTTCACAATTAGGAAATCTTACTTAGATGGTGTCAGTGGTAGTGGTAGAAGATAGAATATTTTTTCAATAGATTATTAGTTACACATTAAAAAAGTCTAATTTAGTTGTACATTTTGGTTCATGTTGGTAATTGAATACAACAGTGTAGCTGCCACCAGGACACATTCTGAAATGACCTTGTGCCCCTTGAATTTGATCCCCTTTTCTCCAGACAATGACTGATCTTCTTTTTGTCATAAATTTGCAATTTTCTTTCCTAGAGTGTCATATAAAAGGAGTTACATTGTGTTTACCCTTTCTTTTTGAATTTTTGTGATCAGCATTAATTATTTTGAGGCCCTTCCAGGTTGATGCATGTATTAATAGTTCATTCTTTTTTATTGTGGAATAGCGTGTCATGGTACCAGAGCTTATTTATTTATTCACTTGATGATGGACATTTGGATTGTTTCCAGTTTGGGGACATTGTGAATAATAAAAGACATTTAAAAAATATATTTATTTTATTTATTTATTTTTATATGGTGCTGGGGATCATCAAACCCAGCACCTTGCCCATGCTACGTGAGCATCTACCACTGAGCCCCAGCCCCAGCCCCAGCCTCAGTCCCAATAAAAGACATTTTAACATAAAGAAAAGACAAATTGATCTTTTCTCAAATGAGAAGACATATATTAGGTAGTCTTTTTATATCCTTCCCAGCACTTTGATTCTGTAGAATACCTTTTGTCACAGGGAAAGCTGTCAACGAAATGATTTCAGACAGGACTAGGGTATGAAAGCTAAGTTTAGCCTTAAAGGGTCCAGGAGAAGGCATTTAACCCATATGGAGAGTGTTGGTATTGCCCTTCATCCTGAGATGTATCTAGATACCAGATTTACCAACTCTGTGATATTGGACAGTCATATGAGTAGGTGAATTGTACTTGATGAAAAGTTAAGATGGCTAGTGAGGGGGGAGAAAAGAGTAAATCAATGATTTTTTGCTTATTTAAAATTAGTATTTGATACTTAAATATTTTTTTTCTTCAAATGAGTAATGGTGATTTATATTATTTATAAAAATGTCTAATGCTTATTATACAAGGTGCTCTTCTGAGCATTTTACTCTTATTTCTTATCCTCAGAATACTTTTAGGGAAAGTGCTATTGTCCATTGTACAAAAGGAGGAAACTGAGGCACAGAGGAAGGGGTTAAATAACTTACCCAAGATCACACACAGCTACTCACAGGTGCAAGAACCAGAATTTAAATTTATATTTTTGTTATCTTACCTGCTGTACTCTACTGCCTCCTAGATATGGGTATAGCTCAAAGATGGTGAAATTGGGATCATTAGCTCTTCAGTAATACAGTTTGAGACTTATTATTTGGTACTAGGGACTGAACTCCAAGGTGCTTTACTACGTAGGTAAATTCCAAGTCCTTTTTATTTTCTTATTTTGAGGCAGGGTCTCACTAAGTTGCTGAGGTTGGTCTTGAAGTTGGAATCCTCCTTCCTCAGCCTCTTGAGTCACTGGCATTACAGGTGTTTGCTCTCATGCCTGGCTTGAGATTTATTATTTACTCCCTTGGAAATATTATAAACAATCAAAATAATGCCTATATCAAGGCTCCTCTCTAGATGCTTAACATAGATAAGGGAAATTATGATCCAGTAAAATTCTCTCTTCATCCCCAGAAGACCTATTTGACTATGCAAATTTTTAAAATGTTTTTTGTAGTTGTAGATGGACAGCATGCCTTTATTTTATTTGCTTAATTTTTATATGCGGTGCTGAAGATCCAATCCAGTGCCTCACATGTGCTAGGCAAGTGCTCTGCCACTGAGCTACAACCCCAGCCCAATTATGCAGATTTTGAGTTTCAGCTCACAAATGGCGAATTTCTTTCCTTTTGTTTTTTGGTACTGGTGATTGAACTCAAGGGCAGTCAACCATTGAGCCACATCCCAGCCCTATTTTGTAGTTTACTTAGAGACAGGGTCTCACTGAGTTGCTTAGCATGTTGCTTTAGCTGAGGCCGAGGCTTTGAACTCTCTATCCTCCTGCCTCAGCCTCCAGAGCCACTGGGATTACAGGCATGTGCCACTGCACTAGGCAGTGAATTTATTTCTAAAGAGCAGCAAAAATGGCAACAAGATAACATACCTGATTGACCATATAATATTTTAGTATGCATTTACTGAATCTGGTCATTACCTTTCTCTAAACTTACAGTGTTTCATTTGAATTTTGGGTAAAGTAAATTCAGGAAAGGAAGAAATAAGGGCAGGAAGAGCAGAGGTAGAAGCTCCTCATACACGTCCCACATGGCGACCTATTCCTTCTTGTCAGCATCTCTCAGATACCATCCTCTGCTTTCTTCTCATTCTACCTTCTATCTTAGTCATCCCTGTTTTTAACTGTGGCTTCTCTCTAATAATAACAGTGGTATTAACTCTGTAAAACTAACCCTGGCATCTCCAGGATTCAAGTTAGAGTCTCAAGACATTTACACTCCAATGTCCCTAAAATTGCAAGCTGTCACAGCACTTTCCAGACATCATCTTCTCAGTTTCCTATGACAGCAAATGGTATGTCATCTTTCCTAGATATTGTAATTAGAAATAAAATTTTCATTCATTCTTCCCTCTCCCTAACACCCACATCCAAATGGTCTCACAGTTCTTCCAATTCTACCTCCTATAGCCCATTTCCATTTCCCTTCCCACTTCACCAGTTCATGTTTTCCTTCTCTCTCAATGGGATTATTGCAATCACCTTCCCAAATTGTCTGTCTGATTCCAGTGTCTCTCTCCTCTAATCCCTCCATCACACTTCAGCAAGAGATAATGTTAGTGTCCTAAAGCTTGGCACACATCAGTTCATTCCCTTAGAAAAGCTGTAATAATTTTCAATGCTTCTTGGAATAAAGTCCAAGTTCATTCCTAGAGCGGTTAATTATTTACTTTGTCTTGCCTTGAAAATTTCCTGAAGTCAGAGCCTAGTCTTTTCCACATTTCTCCCCTCAGCAGCCTCCCAGTAACTTCAAACACTGATCTGCTTATGGTAGAGTCCATGTATTAAGTAAATAAAAGGATCCTGCCCATAGGGCAAGATGGACTTGAAGTTTAAATGATCACTAAGTATTTTAATCATGAGGTCATAGGTGTCATTCTAGAGAGGAATTTGAGTAATGTGATTGGGATTACTTCTTTGAAGAAAGGAAGGAGAGAGAAGATGACTAGGATGGGGTATTCACAAGAACTGTTTACTTAAGAATTTGAGATGGGTTATATAAAGTTCAGGGATATGTGTTTGCAGGTTGTGTTTTGAGAAAGTAGTCAGCATCTCTGTCCTGATGTTTTTAAGGATGTTCTCAGAGTATTGTAAGTAGCTACTTCAAACACTATGCTTGCCTGCTTTTTCCTGGGCCATTGGCTTACTAGTCCTAGTCTTCTAGAAGGAAGATTGATGCTGAGGGCTGTCCTGGCAGCCCTGTAGGAATTCATTTAAGTGCCCCACATTTTCAGTCTCCATTCCTGAGGAGTTCACAGTGTCCATGTCAATTAGCTGGCAGGGCTCTGTGTACCCAAAATGGTCTTTTATGCAATGAAAGTGGCAGTAGGCCAGCACTAGTTCCTGCAGTGACAAACCGTACGTTCAAGTCCCCAGTGTCCGTAGATACCATGCTCTTTTCGAGAGGCCTGGCTCTAAAGCCTCAGCCATCAGTTCACATTGGCACTCTGCAGTGCAGGAATAGCCTCTGGGATTTTACCAAGTGCTGGAAGTTTTTCAAGCCATACTCTCCTGTATGTTATTTTTTTACCTTTGCACTTCTCACTTAATAATAAATAGCTTTGTTGAGTGCCTTTACAGTGAATGATGCTTTATGATTTTACATGCATAGTTTTATTTTATCCCCTGTGACATGAAGATACAATTATGGTTTCCATTTTGCCTATGAGGAGATTGGGACATGGAGCTGGTAACTGACTTTCTGAACTCATTAGGCTTGTCAGTGGTAGGGTACTTGGGGAAGCTGGGACTTGATCCCAGTGTCATCTGTAGTCAGAATCCTGTTCTCAAACACTACCCAACATTGTTTCCTCTATCTATCCAGTAGGGCTACAAGCAGGTGAATCGCACCAGAGGAAGCATAGAATTCTGAGGTGCTAAAATATTTTGAATTTAGCAAATGTTGAGAGAGCCATTGCATTCCTCCTATTTTTTGCTCTCCATTCCAATAAGTGGTTTCAGCCTCATATATAAGATGCAAGCAGTTGCTTTGCAGAGGCTTGCCAAAATTCCCCAACCTTTTTGTCAATTTTCTGCTTGTTCATTCTCTTGCCACTTCACCCCCATCTGCACTGGT
This sequence comes from Marmota monax, assembly GCF_021218885.2. Taxonomy (NCBI): domain Eukaryota; kingdom Metazoa; phylum Chordata; class Mammalia; order Rodentia; family Sciuridae; genus Marmota; species Marmota monax. The sequence continues at coordinate 10,941,531 of NW_026694552.1, read as the reverse complement.
CACAATCTGGAAGTTAAGAGAACATAGCTGGCTGCCAGCAGAAAATGTGCCCAGAATTCTCCCAACCGCTGTTCATTGTTGTGGGAAATGTAGCGATGCAGGACTCTCTCTCTCTCCCCCTCTCTTCCTCTCCCCACTCTCTCCCATTCCCTTTTCCCTGTCTCTGGGTCTCTGTCCCTCTCTATTTCCCTCTCAAATGCATCCATTTTTCATCATTAATTGGTTTTGAGTAAATGGCTGAGACACTTTCAGATGGAACATGATGGTCCCTTATGCAGTTGGAATTCTGGCAAGAGAACAGTCACATTGATGGGGTAGAGTCATTGATTTGGTGCTAGCATGTTCCAGATGTAGATTAGATAAGGAACCGGGTGGCAGTGAGTCAAAGGCCCTCTTAGTCCACTCACACATCCTACCTGATCTTAGCTGTTGACGTGCCTATTATTTGTTTCTAGCACTCATTCAGGTGTATTTACTGATATTCATCAGCAAAAATAAGCCACTTAGTAACCCTCCTATTTCCTTTATACTCTAACTCTTCCCTTTTCTTGGCTGTCATGAGACTAAAGTAGAATATGTACAAATTCCTGTTACTTGGTCATGATCTAAAAACTTGAATGGGCTATCTGCTAGGTTTGGGGAGGACATCTTTTCCAGTTCTGGAAGCAAGCATGCGCACATTTCATAGAGTTCCTCACTAACTCTTGCAGCCATGTCCATAATAACAACCTCTTCTTCTACTCTGAAGCTGAAGCTTCCTATTTTGGAGACTCTTAACACAATAACTCACTCAGGGAACCCAACAGTTCCTAATGTGATTGATTTCCAACTCAGGCTTTCTAGGAAAGCCTCCTTCAACTTAGGAGGGAAATAACATCTGTTGATTTTGTTGCCTGCTTGTCTTAATTATTGCCATTTTCCTCCCTAGGGATACAACAGTCATCAACCACTCTCCTAACACTAGCTATGACACAGCTCTAGAAGCTCGTATCCAGAAGGAAGAGGAAGAAATCTTGATGGCCAACAAGCGTTGCCTGGACATGGAGGGCAGGTAAAATATTGATCTGGACCCTAATGCATCTGAGAAGTTGGTGTAGAGACCAGATAGGTCAGTAGGGAATGGTAAGCATCTTTATTCATGGCTGGAGAAGATGATTATGCAGCCTTACCCACCCTGCTATACTGCTGTCTTCCCTGACAGCTTGTTACTTAGAGTTTGAGATGTGATGACCCTGACCATTCCCACTAACTGGCCCCTGGCCTTCCTAATTGGTTGCCATCTGCCTTCTGCCAGAGTTGAATTATTGACATTTTCACTCTGAGCTATTCTTCTAGCACCACAACCCAACCCTGTTACACAGCAGACTACTCAGCAAAAGAATATCCATTCAAACTGTCATGTAGGCCACCTGATGCCTCTTAAATCCTCTATTTTTTGGCTTGAAAAACTTCCAGCACTTCCATTTACTTTTTTTTTTTTTTTTTTGGTACCAAGGATTGAACCCACAGGTGTTTAACCACTGAGCCACATACCCAGCCCTTTTTTGTATTTTATTTTTAGACAGGGTCTCCCTAATTTTATTAGAGCCTCACTAAGTTGTAGTGGCTGGCCTTGAACTCATGATACCCCTGCCTGAGCCTCCCAAGCCACTGGGATTACAGGCATACACCACCACGCCTTGTTTCAGAGTTATTTACTTATTACCTGAGATGGTGGCTCATTCATAGAGGTCTTCAACTTCTCACTGAACACGTTTCCATTGACTCAACTTCTTTGAGACAGCATCAAATACATGGCTTTTCTCATATCCCGCTTTTTTTTTTTTTTTTTTTTTTTTGCCAAGACTCTACTTTGATTATAAGGTGTAAGAGATAGTTCCTGAATATTCTGTTGTATCCAGTTGGATGTGCAGAAGGACTTTTTTAGAAAACCCTATGGCACACCATTCCTTGTCTTCTAACTTAGACTAGGCTATCCCTTAGTCAGAAAGATAATGGGAACTCAAATACACATAGGTAGCAAGATCAGAGCCCAGAGGTAGCAACAAGGTTGTTTTTTTTATTTGTTCCTTTTAGTTCTATATGACAGCAGAATCTGTTTTGATATAATTATAGAAGCATGAAATATATTTTATTCTAGTTAGAGTCCCATTCTTATGGATGCACATGGTAGGTATTCACTGTGTTGTTTTCATATATGTACATGGAAAAACTATGTCATGGAAACCTATGTCAGATTCATTCCAATGTATTTTATACATTCTTTATCTTGGACTTCTAGGATCAAAACCCTCCATGCCCAGATTATTGAGAAGGATGCCATGATCAAGGTACTCCAGCAGCGTTCCCGGAAGGAGCCGAGTAAGACAGAACAGCTGTCATCCATGCGGCCAGCAAAGTCTCTGATGTCTATTTCCAATGCTGGGTCAGGCTTGCTCTCCCACTCATCCACCCTGACTGGTACACCCATCATGGAAGAAAAGCGGGATGATAAGAGCTGGAAGGGGAGCCTAGGTAAAGACAGCAAATAAGGAAGATAATAGTGACACATTTCAAGAGAGTCCTGACTAAGTGACCCACATAGCAAGGAAAAGGGGCCACTATCCACATTCTAGAGGGGAAGATGATGTAGATTGGGGTTTTCTCCTCCCGAGGGGCTAGCTGTATCAGGAGTTCCTCCACACTCTGAATTCTCACAGTGAAAACATTGAGACCAAAGCCTAGCAAACATGAATCCTGAGTTCATCTGGATAGGAAGGAAGATAATTTGGAGTTCATCTTAAAGTTTCTCAGATTTGGCCTTTGCTGCATGGGACCTTTGTCTTTAACCAAAGCCCATGTGGCCTTTGTGTCATTTAAAATTTCAAAAAATTTTAGCATTTCTGTGTTTCTTGGAAGATCCAGACTCCTTATTAAGCTAAATGGAGCTGGGTGACAGGATTTTTGTTAGCAGAATGTTCTGATATGAGAATAGAATGTACTTTTTCATTAGATTCCTGGGCAATAGTAGCAGCATCTGGAGCAGCAGCAACTGCTGATATATATGCAATATATTGTGATCTATAATATATTATAAATAATACATATAATATGTATTATACACAATATAGTAAATATATATTTTATATATATATATACTTTATATATATGCTTAATATATATATTTTATTTGATCTTTCCTTGTTGTTTTTAATATCTTCCTTGGTCCTCTGACCCTTGAAGTGTCCTTTGGCTAGAGTAAACATTTGAGGAACCATAGTCATGGTCTGAACCATAGATCACAGTGTTAGCACTCCCATGTGTGTCTACAGGCTTCTCCCCTCCCTCATCCTTTTCAGCTCTCTGGTAGTGTGTGGTGTTGGTTAAAACTGGAACCAAGTAAAATTTTGATAAATCGGTGGAACTTAATCACCATTGAAAAATAAACCAAAACAGATTCACAGGACACTTAATATAGTGTGCTGAGAGTTGAATAATGAGGACCAGAAAGGATCTTCCAAGGCAGAAGACAAGTTTTCACCAAGGTGGGAGGTGGCTCAATTTGGGACTTTACTGGAGGCAAAAAATAAAGGATTTAGACTCATTCAAATTTCTCCTGAACTCATGCAAGAGAGAATAGCTAATCAAACATCTGGGTTGGAATCACCAATTGTTTCTTATTTGTTTATATTTTTTGTATTGTTTTTCATTTGTAGGCATTCTTCTGGGTGGAGACTACCGTGCCGAGTCTGTCCCATCCACGCCTTCACCTGTGCCCCCCTCCACTCCCCTGCTCTCGGCTCACTCCAAGACAGGCAGCCGAGACTGCAGCACCCAAACTGAACGTGGAACCGAACCGAACAAAACTGCAGCTGTTGCTCCCATCTCTGTTCCTGCTCCAGTTGCTGCTGCCACCGCTGCTGCCGCCATCACTGCCACCGCTGCCACCAACACCGCCACTGCTGCCACCAACACCACCACCATGGTAGCTGCTGCTCCAGTTGCTGTTGCTGCTGCTCCATCTGCTGCTGCTGTTGCTGCTGCCCAGTCTCCAGCAACTGCTGCTGCTATTTCTGCTGCTGTTTCTCCAGCTGCTGCTGCTCAGTTTCCAGCTGCTGTATCTGCTGTTGCTGCTGCTGCTGCTCCTGCTGCTGCTGCTGCTGCTGCTGCTGCTGCTGCTCAGGTTGCTCCAGCTGCTTCGGCTCCGGTTCCAGCTCCAGCTCCGGTTCCAGCTCCAACAGCGGCTCAGGCTTCTGCTCCGGCTCAGGCTCAGGCACCAACTCCAGCTCCGTCTGCGGCTCCTGCTCCAGCTCCAGCTCCAACTCCAGCTTTGGCTCAGGCTGAGGCTCCTGCAAGCCCAGCTACCGGTTCTGGAACACGTCGTTTGTCTATAACAAGTTTGACCTGCAATCCAGACAAGACAGGTAATAATTCTGCATACCACATAGTTTCGAGTTCTGTCCCCAAGTACAGATTTATTTGCTGGTGTCTGCTGTGTAGGTAGAGGTGGCCATTTGGATTGAGCTTTTCATGTTCCAAAGGGAATTTATCAGAAGAGGGAAAAGAAGAATGTTTGAGATGGGAGCAGGCATGAGTAGGTGCTAGTGTTCTAGTAATGTAAATGAGAAACTTGCCAAACAAATTTCCTTGCTATCGCTTCATGAAGGTTCTAATGCTATCTGTTTGTAGAATTTTTTTTTTTTACCTGTCCCTAATGTTCTCTGATCCCTTGTTTCCACACAGATGGCCCTGCTTTCCACTCCAATACTCTGGAAAGAAAAGCTCCCATTCAGATCCTGACCCAGGAGCCTGATACAGAGATGGTGGAATATCTCATCTAAATAGCCCAATCAAGAGCTGCAGTTTCTCAGCAAGAATGAATTAATCATTTTCTTCATTTGTTTGTTCTTATTTTGAGGGTGAATACAAGGGTTGGGGGGAGGGGATGTTTTTTAAAGGGACTTTTTATTGGAACAAAGTAGTACTTTAGTCATACCATATGAACTCCAGTCTATTCTTGATTCTCTAGGAAGTACTTCTAAAAGATAAATTGATCAGAATGTGCTCTAAAGTTTATTGTTTGGAGTTATAGAAATATTGGGACTGTTAACAGGTAGATACACATCCATGTTTTCAATGTGCTTAAAGTTGCTTAAAATGTCCCTATTTGAGATCAGTTTTTATTGATGAGCACAGTATGTGTAGAAGACAGTGTGGAACATGTAGTTTGTAAGTGGGAAGCCAGAGAGAACTTGAGTGTGTGCTGTCTTCTCTAAACAGCAGCCACAGAAAACTCTCGATTCAGGCTCATGAAATGGAATAATTTTAGTAGCTGTGTAAGCTGGAGAAAAGGTAGGGAGTATTGGGGTATGAAAGGGTGCTAGAGCTAATTCTGTCTCCGAGTTGCCCAGCTACCCTGCCCCAGCAGATTGTATTGATCTTCATTTCAGTGGTGCTTTGGAAGTGGATTTTTTTGGTTCCCTCCTGGAGGTTCATGCATTCATATATGTACTCTGGAGTTATTTATGCATTTGGATAATTAATATATTGCTTTCAGATGCTAGGAGAGTAAATTAACTGAGTGATGCACAACTTCCTGTCTTGTAGGGAGTTATATCAGGTGCCTTGATGGAGAGTTTCATGAGATTTTGCACATAGACTTCTGTGGTCTGGGTGTAGCCATGAACAGTGCTTACTGACCTTTCATACAATCAATTGGCTTAGTGTTTATTTCTTCTACAGCACAGATTCACTGGTTGGGTCACCAGTCTCCAAATTGCCAGTCATGGGCAAAGTTAGGAGCATTTTTGTTGACAGGTTGAATGCTTTGAATTTCTGGTGACTACTTTAGAATAGTTCATTTTGTTTTCCTAAATTGTTAGCATATGTCTGCATAGGCATATGTGACTGTCACCTCCAAGGGAATAGCATCAGAAGTCCAAAGTACCATGCTGCAGTCAGGGGAGAGGTTGATTGCAGCAGTCTCTTCAACTACCTCTTCTCAGTGCCAGTGACTCCATCTTGGAATCCCTTTGGGAAGCAGTGGGAAATGTGCATGTGGGCAGGAACCAAAGGAGGCCTTGCCATATTGCTGCCTCCAGGGACACAGAGGGATGCCAATTTCCACAGGTCCCTGCCCTGTGTCACCTTTCTGCCTTTCATTAAGGTGACAGATCTGCAGATAGTGTCATTAAGATCAGTTTTCAAGGGTATAGGGAGGGTGAGGGGGTGTGGGAGGGTGCTAGGTAAGGGTAGGGGTGGGTAGATGTTTGGGGATGTATTACTTAAAATCCAGACTAATAGAAGGGTAGCCTGATGTATTATGTCATGAGCCACAGTGGTGGGAAGGAACTGTAGCAATGTAGCTCTACCCCCTGATTTTAGTGGTGAGGAATATGAGACTTGGAGAGGTTCAGTGACTCTTTCAGGATCAGATAGCACATCTGTCCATTCTCCCAATTGCCATGCTTATTTTGGGAACTCCTATTCAAAAAAGAAGAACCTATTTTAAGAAAAGGCATCTTCATGGTCCAGGATATATGTATTTTTAAAGCATCCCTGGTTTGAGTAGTTTGTCCAGGGTTCTGAATTTTTCTTTTGCCTCTCCTGCAGTGCCTTCTATAAGATTTTCCCTTTCCTGATCCCCATTTCAATATTGAGTTGTGTGAAATGTCTCCTTAAGAAATCAACTCCACTTTTTTTTCTCTCTATGACATTGGGTATCTTGGGTGATCTTACAGGGTTCCTCTGTGAGTATAGGAATGGTGTATTTACCAGTATTCTTTCGTAGTTCATAATTATCTTCCAAAGGAATTACTGTGTGTGTGTGTGAGATAGGGATGGACAAGAGGGAAGGTATTTTGATTTTCAGCCAGTCTTTTCACATTTTCAGTAACAAAGTAATCATCCTACACATTAGTCCTCAATTATAAAGTGAATGACAAATAGAAATTGAAAGAGCAGTTGTGCCCATTCTCATTCATACTACCCATTTAAGAAAAGAGCCCCAAACCTCAAATAGTAGAAGCAACAGATAACAAACTTCAGGAGAGCTACTTTATATCCAAGCAAATAAATTTAAAAAATAATAAATCTTTCATGGTTATAACACATTGCTTGAATTTTGGGGGCTCTGGGAGCCATGATTATAGTCACATTCTGTAAGGCGACAGATGTCATATCACACTGTGTGGCAGCTATCTCTTTAGATTTGTGTGTTTGGGGGAAAGGAGGAAGTTCTTGCCTAAGTACTATTTTGAACTTTCCAGAACTTTTCTGCCCTTTCACAATAGAGGCAGTCCCTCTTTGCTCAGTTTTCAGCCCTAGGTAATTTGCTAAAATAACATTTTACATCTAAGAGATGAAATAAGACCATGTTGATGTATCCTGTTTATGCAAAAGATAGACCCTACCCTTTCAGAATGTCTTTACTGAAAGTGTCATTTCAAAAATTCAGGTTTATGGGAGAGATCTCAAGTTAGCCATCTTTTCACCATTGTGTGGATATAACATTTGAAGGATCTTTCTGGAATCCACCGATCTATGTATTTTACTGGCACCTCATAGAACAAGAGGGTGACCTTGTTGTCTTAACTTGTACTGCCTGGTGGTCTATGGGGACCTTTGATTTCAATTGTACATCAATGTCCCATGTCCAGGAAAACTTCATTAGAACAAGTTTTACTTGATCTAAAATTCCTATTAACAATGTTCTGGAATGAAAAGTAGCTTGAACTTTCTTTTAAATTCATGTATCTTGATTATTGTCTTAATGAAGGATTTAATCCCAGTGCTGCTTTTGAGCTTCAGGGTGACAGGAGAGCAGGAACATGAAATATCTGGCATAGGAAATATACCAAGAGACCCATCCTGATTTCCTTTTGTTGTTACACTGTTGGATGGGTATAACAATTAGGAAATGAACAAATTGATTGTGCAAACTACTTTTTCTGAAGAGCCTAAATCATTCGACTGCTTGAAGTATATTATGCATATATACTAACTTGGATAAATTTAATTCTCACATCCATAAGCCATACAATCTCCTGTTATCTCAAATGCTCATTCATATATGGAATGTTACTTAAGATGTGTGCCTTCTTACTGAAAGTGTTTTCAAGGGAAGGCATCAGCTGTGGGCTAATTGCCAACAATTTCAGTCCTCCATGATCCTTGGAATATATCTTCCAAGTGCCATCTATCATCAGTAGGACAAGTGTCGGGAGTTTGTTTATTTTCTTCCAGTAGCAACGATGGGTTACATGGAGCTCTCAAACCTCCTTCTGGCCTCCCTTGTGATTAATGGCATGTGTTTGTAAAATGGATAGCTGGGGTTGGCAGATGGCTAGAGAAGAATCGCTTTTGATTTTAAATGTATGTGATCCCATAATGATTGTAATCCCATTCTGTAATCAATGGAGCTAGTTCCAATAAAGTGAAGCAGGTTTAAATCCACTTTGTGCCTATCTTTTCACTGACAATAAAGTTAGCTGTTTTAACATGCAGTACCGTGTGGAAAATGCTTTGGTGTTTACCGACAGAAAATTTCTTTGTGCTATATTAAGTGATTAATTTCAATTCAGTTTGCAGAGAAATTGTCTTTCAAGGACAGCATGCAGTAGAATTTGTACTTTCTTGAAGGATGGGATATGATTATAGATTATAAAGTATTAAGACAACACCACAGGCCACATGCTTTAATTGGTCTCTTTATATAATCAGGCAGTATATATTAAAAGCTTTGCATCTTTTCATCTCCTAGTTCCAAAGGATAAAATGATAGCCACCCAATGTAGAGAATCAATTTTTGGTTAGCATTTTGGAAGGCCCCTTGATAGCCCTTTTTTACCCTTGTTCTTATGCCAATTCATCAGTTTTGGTTGAGGGAACTTGTTATTAAAAGCGCATCAAAACCACAAACAAGTTGGCTCTTTACTGAAAATGTTGAAGCTGCCTTTACACTGCCCTTTCTGGGCCTCCTGTTTGCCAGTGAGTTCCAAACCTGACTGGTGAGGAAAAGATCTCAAAAGACAAGGTTGGGGTTATACCTCAGTGGTAGAGCACTTGCCTAGCATGTGCAAGGCCATAGGTTCAATACCCTATATGGGGAAAAAAAAAAACCTCTAAGGACTTTGAAATGGTATGTTTTCATAGTGAAGTTGGTCTGATGGTGATGGAGCAGGTCTAGAGAATTCATTCAACTATAAATTTGATTTCTTCTAAGTTGGGCTTCATCCCCTCCATACTTATGGTGAGGTATTTGGAAACTCTATGGATGAAAGCCCACCCCTCTTTTTTCAGGACATAGAAAATGGTATTAAGTGAACCACACCTTACAAAACTTTGCAAGGCATTTCTTCCAGAACCATCTTGTGTCCAGTCATTAACAAGTAGTCACTTGTGAAAAGAAAAAATAAGTGTTTCTTCAAAATTGCAACATCACACTGTAGGAGCATTTCTAAATATTTTTCAGTAGGAAAATTTGATCTGGTACATGCCTGCTATTATACCTTCCTTTCTGCAGGCTTTCTTTTTTTTTTTTTTTTTTAAGAGAGAGTAAGGAGAGAGAGACAGAGAATTTTAATATTTTATTTTTTAGTTTTTGGCAGACACAACATCTTTGTTTGTATGTGGTGCTGAGGATCGAACCCGGGCCGCACGCATGCCAGGCGAGCGCGCTACCGCTTGAGTCACATCCCCAGCCCTCTGCAGGCTTTCTTATTGAGATAAAATGATGTTCATAGCCTCTATGAGATGCACTATTGCAGAAAATTACTTCCTGCTTTCCACCTCCTCCACCTCCATCTTACCCTACAAGAAGCTATTTATTGGAGGAAAAGAATGTAAATGGTTTGGTCTTAGAATACTTTCTACATCAACTGGTATTTGAATGAAGAGTTTTCACTGACAGGACTTCCTTTCCAAGAAGAAAAATATCATGCACAATACCAGAATGTCAAACCATCTCACAAAGTACTCATTCCTTCGGTGAACCAACTGAATGAAGCCCAGCATATCGATTTTGCTCCCCATGTTTTGTCATTTACTAGTCACTCCTACCATTGGATTAGAGCATGTGCAAGAATTGCTGAATAACTACTTACTAGATGTTGCCATTGTAGAAAATAATCCCTAGAATACAAAACTTTAAAAATACAGCCCTTAATTCTGGTTTATTAAAGAAAACACGCATGCATGCATGCATGCACACACATGTGCGCACACACACAGAGTTCATTACAATCTGTCAAATGGCAAAAGTTTGAACAAGATACAGAATCAGTGCACATGAGAGAAAAATGGATGATTTTTGTGATCACATGGGGGAATGAAGAGAAACAAACCTGAACTTTAAAGGATGTGTAGATGTTAATCTAATGAACTAGGGACCAGAGATGAAGATTACATGTAGGAGGGACAGCATGTGCAATGGCAATCTTACTTTGTCAGTTCTAAGATGAAACACCCTAGGGTCTTTATTTTAACAACCTCCTCATAAACACTTATAAATTCAGATTATGGAATGTATTAGTGTAGAAATCAACAGAGCATGGAGTTCTAGTCCTGTATCAGTCACTTAACAGACATTTACCTGTGGACAAGTTCCCTAACAGAATCAGAGAGGTTTATCAGTACAATGGGTATAAATACGTATTTCTGTGGACCTCAGGGAGAGGGGGGCAGGAGACTCTCACTTTTTGAGACAGTATATAATATATATAAAAATTGCAGTCAAAACAATGGGCTGAATCCATAAAGAAGATGTGGTTTGATGTTTTGTTAAGAAAAATACAAACATAAAAAAGCAGAATAGCTAGGGCACCTCCATAAACCTGTTACTGGGCTTCAACAATTACCAATCTTGCTTCGTATATTTCCCCTACCCCCTCACCTTATATGATTTTGAAGCACATCCCAGACATCAAGGCATGTTTTTTAATATTTATTTTTTAGTTGTAGTTGGGCACAATACATTTATTTTATTTATTTATTTTTATGTGGTTCTGAGGATCGAACCCAGGGCCTCACACATGCTAGGCAAGTGTTCTACTGCTGAGCCACAACCCCAGCCCCCATCAAAACATTTTATCCATAAATATTTTAGTATGTATAAAGAAGAAATTTTTCCCATATTTTAGTGGTGCATTATAGTAATTCATAAGTGGGATTCTTTGTAAGGTGACATTTTTAATGAAAAAAAAATGTTAAGAACTACACCTGGCATCAAAAATAACAACTCACTAAACAAACAAAACTGACAGCATGTTTATGTTTGCCACTTAGAAAGCTTCGTTTGATTCCTCAACTTAAGGCCTTAAACCAAAACCAGTGGTCTCAAAAACAAGGATTCATTCTCCCTTAATCCATATATCAAAAAGGCAGTATATTTTCTTTAAAGGCTCCCCAATGTAATTTCTAAGTCATTATTCTTCCTCCACTCATATAAAAAGCTCTGGCTCCTTTAATGTTCCTGTCATCCAGCTGTTCCTTGTTTACACTCATCTGCTGATTTGGTCACTGTCCCAAGTGCACTGATGATTTTGGCCTATGGATCACAGTTATATCTCCACCCCCAAACGACCCAGCCAGCATGCTGGCCTTTCTGCCAGTTCCTTGGCCTCTCCATCTCCTCTGACCTCCACGTCCACTGCACTTCAGTCCTCTGTGTTCGTAGCAAACCCAGAGCTGGTCATCACTCAGCGCTGCTCCACTGTGCACATCATGTCCTCCAGTGCCCTGCTCTCTGGCCAGTGTCCCATCCTCCCAGTTCTTCTACTCTGACTCCATCTGTCCATTAAGTCCCTTGATACCTCTGTTTCTCTTCAGGCTTTCAGCCCTTACCTACCTGATGTGGGCCTCATGCTTAATCACCCAAACCTTCAATTCATTTATACCCCCTAAAGCCTCAACTATTCATTACAAGTCAGAAACTCTCCCTCATAGCTTATATCTAATCTATTACTGATTCTATCAAAATAAATCTCAAAACCAATCCATTTACTTTTTTGCTACTCTACTGCCAACAACCTGTTCAAAGCCACCAGTCTGGACTATTTCAGTAGCGTAACCATTGATCTGCTATACCCACTCTTTTATTCTAGTGTCTATTCAGCAAAAAAAAAAATGTATTTCATATAATTCCCCTGCTTTTTCCCATTGCAATGTAAATAAAATGGGACTACAAAAGGCAAAACAACTGAGCCAAGGTTTTATAGCTGATAGATTTGGAACTAGGACACTGGTATCTTGGACTCTGTTCCATTAGTATCATTTTTTTGTACTGGGGATTGAACCTAGGTGTGCTTTACCATCCAGCCACATTCCCAGCTCTTTTTCTTTTTGGAGACAGGGTCTTGCTAAGTCTTTGAATTTGCAACCTTCCTGCCTCAGCCTCCCAAGCCCCTGGGATTACAGATGTGCACCACTGCACCCAGCCATTAGAACTGTTCTTATGCTTTGTTCTAAGTTATCTTCTTTTTTTCATGCTTGAAGGACACAATTAACATGGCATCATGATTTTTTTTTCCTGAAAATATCCTAGAGAAGTGTTTTTAAAATTTTATTTATTTAAAGCATACACAGTAGTAAACACCTGTTATCCCAGCAACTTGGGAGGTTGAGGCAGGAGGACCCCAAGTTCAAGAGCAGCCTCAGCAACTTGGCAATACTCTATCACAAAATAAATTTTTATAAAATGGCTAGGGATGTATCTCAGTGCTAAAGTGCCCTTGGATTAAATCCCAAGTACCACAATTTTTTTTTTTTTATTTTTTTAATAAAATTCAAATGTTTTAAAACTGGTACACAAAAATATAAAAACCAACATATTACTTATACAGATTAATGGGGTACATATGAATGTGATTTTTTGATACAGGATAAACATATCTATCTCCTCTATCATCAATTATATTTCACAATGAAAACATTCTATATTTTTTCTACCAGATTTTTGAGTTATACAGTACATTGTTGTTTTCTGTAGTCACCCTCTTGTGCAATAATACACTAGAGCTTCTTACTCCTAACTGTAACTTGGTACCCATTGATCAAACTTTCCCTATCCCTCCATCTCTGCTACTCTCCATAGCCTCTGAAAGCTACCATTCTACTCTCAACTTCTGTGATATCATTTTATGATCCCACATGAGTGAGATCAAGAGCAGCATTTTGAAGTCCTCTCTAAGCATCTGTCTCAAAATCACCTCAGGTGTTTATTCAATGCACAGTCCCTGTCCTTGTCCCTAAAGATGCTTATCCTGTAGTTCTAGAGTAAAATCAGGCCCGTTAATTTGCATTTTAGCTCCTCCTGAGACTACATAGTTGGAGAAACACTTGTCAAAGATTTCCTGACATTTGTCTTACTTCGCTTCCCTTCAATAGTTCCCCTGTAACATAATAGACTCCCAGTTGCATATGGTTAAATGAATAAATCCACTGTGAGTATTAACGTACCTTACTTCAGTGGTCAGCCATTTTATTTTCTTTCACTTTTAGTACCTATGGTGAAATGGTTGCCTGTTCTCACCAGATAAGACTCTAAGTGTTTGGATTTACTGCTATGATCAAACACGGAATGTTGTTAGTTACTTTTGTTTTTGGTTTATAGTCCTTGAAACAACACCACCACATTTGTGATTTTGGCCAGTTCACTTAGCTCCAATGACCATTCTGTAATATGAGGTCACTGGATTATGATCTCTAATGCCCCTTCTGGCTCTTATACTCCATGATTCCATGAGACTAAATACTGCTTCTGAGATCATACATTCTTTCACATGGATCCAAAATTGACTGTGAGGCACAGATAAAAGACATTTTAAATGTGCATATGCTGAAAAATTCTACAGACCTTCACATCTATCTACCAAATCTCAATTTCTTCCTTCAGGTTCTGTCCACACTTCTCCCATCTTGGCTATACCTACTCCATTCTCCCACTATGCATGTCATTTCTTCAAAGAAGAAAAGTCCACAAGAATAAATTTTCTAGAAGCAACTGAGACTTCAAACCAGAGGGAAGACAGGATAGTTAACACTTCTTTGAACACGTGAATGTAATGTAATTCGCATTTGTCTAGTTATAGGAGAAAAGTGGAACAAAGGAGAATAAAAGAAAAGTATGCAAGGTATGTGATATGTTGCAGTAGATGACCAAGAGAAGTATGGCAGATGCTGAGCCACCATGATACCCATGATACTAGCAAGAGGGGGAAAGAGGAAAGGGAAATAACTCTTTTGTGATCTCTCAGATATTAGAAAGTAGTTGTGTGATAAACATAACTTATGTATTCTTCCCAACAGTTATAAGATCCAAAAGAAAAAGAAAAGAAGAGTACACATCTTTCAACACTATTTTTTCTTTCACACCCCTGGGATAGATGCACATTTTTTGAATCCTGAAGTTTATATGATTTGGAAAGCCTCTCTGGAAAAATAATTTTAAAAATCATGAACATAAAGCCAAACACTAAAATATTTCTTTAGAATGAGAAATCACAACTAAGCACAAATTTTTAAAAGTTGACAAAATTTTTAAAATCCCTCTAACATCACAATAACAACTAACAGTATTTTAGTGAACTACCAAACACATATCCTTAGCACTTTTCCCCTAAAGTTTCAGCTTTGTATGATTTGTTTGATGCTTCACGTCATTGTGATTTTACAATATCATTTTCTACTAAGAGAACAGAAAGAAAACTTAGTCTTTTCACTTGTGTGATTGATCAAATTTATTATTATTGTTGATAGTTGGAACAATAAATTTGCAAATTCACATATTGATGTTCTTAATGCTTGTAGAACTGATTTAGGTTTATTGTCTAACAGCATAAGAATTCTGATAAATTATGTTTTATATAATTCTTACCCAGAATAGATAAAAGTACAGTGCACATTTGTGTATATTGTATTATCAAGTATATTTCTAACAGATGAAAGCTTCTTCTGTGACTAAGCATTAATAACTGACACCAGAACACTTTTCATACCATTTTGCACATTAGGTGAGTGAAGGAATTTTCTACAAACTAGCATCTTAATCAATATATTTCAAATTTTGTTTGTCCTCCAGTACCACATGCTTTCAGTGCCAAGTGCCATAAGACACATTCATATAGTGTTAAGACCTCTGGCTTTACACCTTTATATTGCCATGCCGGATAAGTCAGCAGAGTAAGCAGTGGGGGTATTTCTGGAATCCATTCCTTTACCAGCATGATTCAGTAATGATTTATCTATACACAGGGCTGACAGAAAATCACATAAATATATTTCATTAAATACAAACTAAATACATCTCCAATTAGAGTTGTCCTTTGCTGGGTCTCTAACATGAGAGAAAATGTTATGGAGGGAAATCAAAATGAATGTCAGGGTTTACAGGGGGAGAGAGGGAGATTGACTTATTTTAAGGAACTGGCTCTCATGATGGTGTGGCTGGTAAGTCCAGAGTAGGCTGACAGGCTAGAAATTTAGGCAAGAGTTGGTCTTGCAACCTTGAGACAGAATGGCGTTTCCTTTTGAAAACCTTAGTCTTTGCTCTTAGGGCCTTTAACTAATCACACAGACCCCACCTAGATTATGAAGGAGGATCTTCTTTATACAAAGTTTACTGATTTAAATGTTAATCACATCTAAAATAACTTCATAAAAACATATGGACTGCTATCAGATCAAACAACTGAGTATCATGGTTTAGCAAATTTGGCACATAAAGTTAATAATCAGTCATCTTAACCAATTATAACCAATAAATTGAGTTCTCCTGTTTTTTCCAATTTTACAATAACATACAACGATCTGAACTTATTCTTACGGAGCCTCCCAAACATCAAGATGGTCCTATGAAATTCACATCCCACATCCAATCTACCAGCAAATTTCATCCATTCCACCTTCAAAATATACCAAGAGTCCGTCCATTTTTTTAAATTGATTTTTTAGTTGTAGTTGGACACAATACCTTTATTTTTTATTTATTTATTTTTAATGCGGTGCTGAGGATCAAACCCAGGGCATTGCACATGAGAGGCCCACTGAGCCACAACCCCAGCCCCAAGAGTCCGTCCATTTTTACTCAGTTCTACCAGCTCAAATTTTACTTTCTTCTGTTGCATCACCATATTCCCCACGATCCATTAATCTTTGCTTTGTGTTCTTTACTTGAAGTGTTGAATACTTCATTATTTTTAATTTTATAGAGGAATGTTTGGACACATTTTTCATCTACTCAGGGACAAAATGATTTTAGTGTTTGGTTTTTGTTGTGTTTTCCCGTCTATTCAAAAATAGTACACTTTTTATCAGTACTGTGCCAGTTCCTTTTTAAGTATCCATCTTTGAATGATTTGGTTTTGTCCTGGCACAGCTATTTGTAGGAAGTGTCAGTGATGGAAAATGGGCGAGGATAGACTTCCATGCTTCACAACCTGATAAAAACTTTAGACAAAATAAATTCAACAACTTAATGTAGCAAAAAACAACCCATAAATTGAGCAGCAATTGGAACCAGAAGAGGTTCGGAGAACACCACTGTGCAACATGGGCAGTAGGTATCTACAGATTGATAAAGACCAAAGAAGGCAAGAACAGGGAACAGAAAGTGGACTAGTATTCCAAAAGTTACTTTCTTTGTAAAGGTTAAAGCACAGGAGACGTCCTTATCATGTTTACTAAAACTAGCCTGTTTGGGAATTTAGCCGTTCTCCCTCTGATTCCTGGTTTCTCATTTGGTTTGTTGGTGTAGAACTTTAACATGAGTGATTCCATTTTCTTTTGGTCTGTTGAGGCCCAGTTCAGGAGCTCAATCCAAACCAATGTTCTTTTATAAATTTTATCTAACATGAATAAAAATGCTATCCCCTGCAAGCAGAGAGATTGACGGCTTACTACAAATATGGCTGTGTGTGTGTGTGTGTGTGTGTGTGTGTGTGTGTGTTTGTCTAATCCCACCTCTTCAGGCTCTGTAAACCAAACCTAGCCAGGAGAACATCTGCCCCTGCTCTACTCACCCCAGTTCCTAGACCTGTTGTTGCAACTAGGGTACAGAGATTAAACCTTCTATGAATTACTCACCTTCAGGAAGTACATATTTTTAGATGCTTTCCAAGATCTGAGTGGTCCTTTCTATACTCTCAATGAT
Source organism: Marmota monax (assembly GCF_021218885.2). Lineage (NCBI taxonomy): Eukaryota > Metazoa > Chordata > Mammalia > Rodentia > Sciuridae > Marmota > Marmota monax. Next base: position 10,924,406 of record NW_026694552.1, on the reverse strand, counting down.
TCTTCCTTTCATTTCCTCCCATTCCCTTTTCTTCCATCACAGATACACATTGGCAGCTAAGACAGATATCTCTGAGTCTGTAGATCATATCTATCTTAATAGCTATATGGAGCTTGTAGGGTTTTATTTTTCTTCAAGTCCTCTTATTGTTCTTATATGATTTCTAGAAAATTAAAGGGAAAATGCTGACTTATGCAACCATTTTGATATAGTAAGTGACCCTGTCTATTTTTGCTCATTATTATATCTCTGAAGTCTAGAATAATGCCTGGTATCAAGTAAATGCTCAATAAACATTGTTTGGATAAATGAATGAATGAAAATCTAGCAAGCTGCATTTCCTATTTCTGTATCTGAGTTATTGTGGTTGCTAGAGAAAGATGTGTAGATAAGTGCCACCACACATTCATGGGCTCCAATTTCAGCTGGAACATTCTGTACACTTGCCCTTAGCTAGCATGTTATTCTCCTCAGTCATGTGCCACATAAAACATTTTGATTTATTATAGACAACACACATGATAGTCATCCCATATGATTATGTCATGCAGAGACTTTGTAGCTATCTTAACTTATATAAGTACATACTGATGTTTGCACAATAATGAAATTGCTTAACACTGCATTGAGGCCTAGGCCTTCCTGTAATTCAAGTGGCTCAGAAGGCTGAGACAGGAGGATTGCAAGTTCAAAGCCAGCCTCAGCAACTTAGCAAGGCCCTAAGCAACTTAGGGAGACCCATAAAAAGGGTTGGGGATGTGGCTCAATGGTTGAGCACTCCTGGATTAAATCACTAGTACCAAAAACAAACAACAACAACAACAACAAAATCTATGCATTCATCAGAACACGTCCACATCATTAAGTGATGCATGACTATCTGTACTGCACTCAGTATTCTTTTCACGCATCTGTAAATATTCACCACCCTCACTCACAGACAGCATTTATCTCCCAATTCAAAGTGAAAGCAGTTTTTAATTGGGAACCTGGGATTCACAATAAAAACATGCAACAATAGGTAGAACACAGCCATTGACCAATCAAAAAGCACGTCAGCTGTAAATAGCTGCTCTCACCATGCTAGTGTTAACAAGCTCAAAATCAACCTCAGAAAACTATCCACAGGAACACACATCACTTATTTCATATCCTCAGCATTTGTTACAATGGCTGATTTAATTCCTACTACAAGAGGATGACAAATTCCAGGACAGCCTCTGCAACTTAGCGGGACCTTGTCTCAAAATTAAAAGGTCTGGAGATGTAGATCAGTGGCAAAGCATACCTGGGTTCAATCCTAGTACTGCAAATAAATAATCCCTGGTACATAGTAGGTGCTTAACCAGTTTAGTGGATTGGTGGCAAAAATAATGGTAAATTCTCAATAAATATGTCATAAAATAAATGCATTAAACTAAGCATCATGAGGACAAGAAGATGAAGCAAACTTTTCTAATATGTTATCATTGTGGTTGCCATAAAAATGAAATAAAGTATGCAAAGAACTTTGCGAGTTGAAGAGTACTATTACCAACATTAGGTTTTCAGGGAGTTCATCCCTGCAACCCAGTCCTATGATAGGCCTTATGAGCAATACAATAATATACAAGCCTAGGTCCCTGATTTTGAGAAACAACTCAAGAACACTAAACAACTGTATATGAAATAATTGGATGTAAATTTGGTGCTATATTTTTTAGTTCTGTGTACATAGACCATTTCTTGTGCCCAGGGTTGGGGGCAATGTGGTCCTATTACTCTTTTGATGACTGCTAACATTCTTTAAGACATCAGTATTAGCTGATCACAGTGGAACACACCTACAATCTCAGTAATTTGTGAGACTGAGGCAGGAGGATTGTGAGTTCAAGGCCAGCCTCAGCATCTTAATGAGACTCTGTTTCAAATTTTTAAAAAATGTATTGGGGGTGTAACTCAGTTTTATAGTACTTGCCTAGCATGCATAATACAAAAAAAAAAAAAAAAAAGAAAAAGAAAAAAAGACTTCAGCATTGACTTCAATAGTATGACCTTGGTCACTGTCATAGCCTATTTTGTTTCTTCATCTGTCAAATGGGAATAATAACTCTTGGTTTACTTTTATGTTCAAAGGAAGTAATGTACTAGAACATAGTTAGTCAAAGTAAATCATGCTCTACGAATGCCATTAGATCATCATTGCACAAGCATTTTATGTTTCTGATTTTGTGATATATATCTAATATTCATTTGTTCTTACTGATGATGCTGATAACTACTCCCCAATTTATCCAATTTCCCTTCTCTCTGGAGGGAAGACAACTGAGTCCTGAATTGCATGAATCTACTGTTTGGGGAGCCTGTTAAAATGTGGGCTAAAGCAGACATCCTTCAGCAGAGGGTGTACATCTGGCCATTGGGGATAGCAACTGGGTGGGTGTGGGGGTGCAGGGTAAGGGTTGTGAATGCAGACTGATTGGTACTTTGGCAGTTTACTCTTTCCTTTATATCTGGTATGTGTTTTTGTTTCTTGGGTGGGCCTTTCTAAAAGTTGCTTGCAGCCTAGGTTTCTGTTCACAGTCTTCCTATACTGCCTTCCTGCCAGACTCACATCATAGATGACTTTCGACTGACCCAGTACTTTCTACTTTCTGGCTTGTAGTTCTCAAGAATAACTTTAGAATGTACTGGGAATGTAATGTCCTCAGACAAACGTTGAGCTGACTAGAACATCCTAGGTGCTGGTCCACATTCACTTCCTAGGCACCAAAAGTGGTCTTAGGTACACAGCACCTCAAAATATAGCACCGACTTTACTTCCACTTACTTCATATACATTTATTTGGTCCTATGCTTGTGTACCATTGATTTGATTCTTCAAATCAAGGACCTAGGTTTGCATATTATTGTATTGCCCATAAGGCCCACTATGTCCTTTAATAACAAGATGTCCTTCAATATTTTAGCTCAGTGAGTCCTGTGATCTTGAGGTATAAAACCCGGGGCATGATGCTTTCTGGAGTTCCTCATCTATACTGCAAATTGGAGCATTCTTGACACCATCTGCCCTAGAAGGTTTTCTGAGCCTTAGAGGAATGACCGACAATGAATCCTTGGCCTCTGTTGTCACTTGCTGTCTATCAGTAAATAATATAGCTGCTTCCTGTGACTTACTGCATCTGTGGGTATTCTGCCTCACCAGACTCAGAGAAATTGGTAACCACTACATGGTGAACTTGCTTCACACTTCTGCTATGGATTGAATTGTGTTCCCCTAAATGTTAAAGCCCTAACTCCTAATCTAACTATTTGGAGATAGACCTTTTAAGAGGTAGAAAATCACCCAGTCTCTTTATTTCTTTCTCCACAAAACATACACCAACAACACAGTGAGAAGGGAGACCTTGTCTGCAAAACTTTGATCTTGGACTTTCAAGCCTCTAAAAAGGTGAGAAAATAAATGTATGTTGTTCAATCCACCCCCACACCAGTCCACAGTATTTGTTATGGTAACCAGAACTGACTAAGATACTTCACATCACATTTAGGCACATGCAGACTTGAACACAGGAGCCATGGGACAAGTCAAGGGAAAATAAACCAGTCCTGAGTTGAGTACCCTGAATACCAGGAGTAATCACGTGTTATATGTTAACAAGGGGTATTTGTATCTCCAGGTAAGGACTGCTGACATTCAGGATTGGGTTGGCAGAATCAACAACTGTTTTCTAGCAGGGAGTCCTTTATATTTTAAATAAGGATACATTTTTGAGCAAATTACTGAATCCTTCTGTACCTCTAAGACTGACTAGATGAAGCCATGAGAAGCTGAGCTGCTAGAGCAAGAACAGTCTGTTTCTTTTTTTAGTGGTCAAGTTCTGTGGAGGCCTTCTGTAGCAGATGGGATTATTTCTGCATCTTCTTCTGGAATGTTTTTCCCTGCTACTTCTGTAGAACAGGAAGTAAATTAAAACTGAAGGCAGTTTGAAACTTAATTTTTTTTAATCCCCAGTATGTTATATGCATTTATAAATATGTCAAAATGAGCCCCACAATTGTCTAAAAGTATAATGCACTAATGAAAACAAACAAAAAAATAAATCTTTACTTTGCTTTTAAAGTATTGTGATTGCTACTTCTTAGTGGGTGCTCTATTGAATAGATTTATTTCCAGGCATCCAGAGAAACAAGGGCTCCTTCAGACTGTATCACCTTACAAGCCAATGCAAGAAGACAGAATGAAAAACCACTGGCTTAGGGACTACTTCCTGCAAGGCCCAGACTGCTTACCACCCTTTCTTCACCAAGCTGCCTGGGAAAACATTTGGTTTCCAGATGCTATGTATGACAGGACCCTTGTTCTTTCTCATGGTCCATGTAACCTGAGCTATGGATGCCTCTTGGACATGATTAGAGCTACTTTCTACAGACATTGTTTTCAAGTATTTAAAGGTTAGGACAACAAGACAGGTGGGTGGTATAGGCTAGGAAGGATTCAGTGACATCTACTGGCCAATCTCATGCATCTTTAGGGCACTTCTTTGGAGTCATTTGGTCAGTACCTCAAAATAGAGATTCCTTGGCCTCTGTTCTCATAAAATATGATTAAGTGGATCTGATATGTAATCTGGGTATCTGTATATTTAACAAACTTTCCACATTATTCTGACACACAAACTGGGTTGAAAACCCTTGCTTGCTTTTGAGAGCCTGCAGAATTAAGAGGTGGACATAATGGCACAAAAGCCCACCTCAGCTTTCCTTAGCTAGATCAACTCCAGCCCCTTAGGCTGTCATGTTTTGAAAAAAGGCAGCTGTTTCAGTCTGGTGCTTGAAAAGGCAGCTGTTTCAGTCTGGTGCTTGTAAGAAAAATAAACGACCCGTTGTCCTTGCTCTCAGGTGAAGAACTGTGAGGTAGTACATTGAGCTAAATGAAATAAATATGCAATTTGCCTATTTATTTATTTAGGCAGTACTGGGGATTGAACCCAGGGTCATTTTACCACTGAGCTACATATTCAGCTCTTTTATTTTATTTTGAGACAGGTTCTTTTTAAGTTACTGAGTCTGTCCTTGAACTTGTGATCCTCCTGCATCATGCTCCCAAGTAGCTGGGATTACAGACTTGCACCACCATGCCAGTCACCTATTGATATTTAAAGTGTCATTTATCAAATATTTAATAAGTTCTCACAAGGGAGTTTTCATTCTGTTTGGTTATGAAAATTGGTCCCACTGGCAGATGTTATACTAGCCACAGAACTTCAGTAATTTTTCCTTCTTTCTGTTTTTTTGTATTTTGATCCAGACCCATTCATTCATTCATCCATGTATCCATGGATGCATTCATCTATCTACTGCATTCCAGACTACTGGCTGTGGTATTATAATAAAGAAGTCAAATCTTCATTTTTAGGGACTCTAATGATTAAAAACAAGAAGCAGCAGTAAGACTGGTATGGTGATGCACACCTGTATTCCCAGTGGCTGGGGAGGCTGAAGCAGAAGAATTGCAAGTTCAAAGTCAGCCTCAGGAACATAGCCAGGTCCTAAGCAACTTAGCAAGACTGTGTCTCTAAATCAAAAATAAAAAAGGGCTGGGGATATGGATCAGTGGTTAAGTTCCCCTAGGTTCAATCCCCAGTATATTAAAAAAAAAGGTTGTCACAGGTTTTAGGGTGGAGCAGATACAAGGGTAGAAGACAAAAAGTCCTCAAGGAAATCAAAGAAATATACTTTGTTTGTCTTTTGTTTACTCATTTCATTCTCAAAGTAAACCTAAGAAAGAGATACTATTATTATCTTCATGTATAGGTGTAGAAACTGAGACACAGATATTAAGTAATTCAACTATTAAGATACACAGCTAAGAGTCAAAGTCCTTTTCTTAATCACTTTCTTACATTCCTTTCCTTTTGGTATCTGAAATCCCCACCATTACAGAGTGATCACTTTTATTCACTATAACATGAACAATGGTAGCATTTATGAAAGACCAAATGTGTACCGCTACTGTACTATGCACTTAATATATATCATTTATTTCATTTAACCCTTGTAACAACTATCTTCGTTGTAGAAAAAAAAGGCTAAGAATCAGAAAGATCAGTTTGCTTATTCAAGTTCACACATCTAGTAATTAGCAAAGTTTAGATTTGAAACAAGTTCTTCCTGAAGAGCCATACTCTCAACTTCTGAACCAAATTGCCTTCCACAAAGAGTTGACGCAATGAAGGCAATACCACAATATGGAGTAAGAACACACAATCTGGAGTCAGATACCTGCGTTTGAATCTGCTCTCCCATTTACTAGCTGTGTGATTGTGATTCAGTGTTCCCATCTATTAAATAGAGACGATAATAATACCTATGTCAGAGCTGTTGTGAGGATTAAATGGATTACTATAAGAAAACAAGAGAATGCCTGTCACATGGCTAGCATTATATAAATATTGGTTGTTACTAGTATTATTCTTTCATATATAAAATGTAGCTATTACACATCTCATTATGAATATCTTTCAGATATTAGCTACTTTAGCTAGATTGTCACCTGGCAAAGTTCTGAAAGGTCATATGATAGGACTTGGGTGGTGGTGAAGGAGGGCATTCCAGGCAAAGGTGAGAAATAGCATGGTGCATCTGGAGTTGGGGAATGCAGAATGCTTGGGATGTCTTAGACAGAATGTACTTGGGAGTGTCCAAAACTGAGATGTCATGTCAGAGTCTTACCTGCCCCACATGGGTTTAGACTTTACCCTCAGGGAAATTATTCTATACTTTTTAGGTATTGAGGATTGAATCCAGAAGTGCTTTACCACTGAGCTGTATCTCCAGTCCTTTTTATTTTTTATTTTTATTTTGAGACAGGGTCTTGCTAAATTGCCTTAAATTTGTGATCCTCTTGCTTCAGCCCCCCAGTAGCTGGGCTTATAGGTGTGTACCACTGAGACTGGCACTGGGGAGTTATTGTAGAAGGTTCTAAATGAGGAGAGGGACATGGACAGCTTTGGGTTTTTTTTGTTTGTTTGTTTGTTTGTTTTTGTTTTTTAGAAAAATCAGTCTTGTAGCAGCCTGGAGGATAGATTGAAAGAGATCAGCTTTGAAGCGGTTGTTATAAATAGTGTTTTCCCTTTCCTTTTCAATGAGTAATAGTGAGTGCCTGAGCTAAGACAAGTATTAGCAATGGGAATGGAGAAGAGGGAATGGATTTCAGATGTAATTAGGCAGCAGCATTCACAGAACACAGTGAGTGATTAATTGTGATGGGGAAAGGTAGAGAAAGGAATCTAATATGACTCCCTGCTTTCTGACTTAGGTGACTTGGAGGTGGATGGGAAGGCAAGACTGTTTTGAAGAAAGACATCAGTTTGAAAAGAGAGGGGCAGGATAATAAAAGGACTCAGCTTTATAAACAACCTCTACTTTCTATAGAAGTTCCAAAGGTAGGGATGGGGAAGATAGAGAGATTAGGAGATGAAGACCAAAGATACATAGTTTCTTTTGGGGGTTATAAAAATGCCTTAAAATTGATTGTGGTGATGATTGCACAACTCTGAATATAATACAACAAAAAATAGTGAATTGTGCACTTTTAATGGATGAATTATATGGAATGATATATGAATTATATGGAATGTGAATTCCATCTTAATAAATTTGTTACCAAAGAACCAAAAAAGGAGAAGAAAGAACCCAGAAAAAGACACCAAGCTGAAACCAATCAAGCAAAAGAAAGCCAATTCCAAATGATGACACAAAACAGGCAGAATCTCTAGGTAACTCATTGGTTCTTCTCCTTCTGATAAATGGCATGACTGTTACCCAGGTTCAAATGAGCAAGCTCCTGAGAGGAAGACCAGCCAACTCTCATGGGGACAATTTCAAGAATTAAAATGCTATTAAAATGATCAAGTAGCCAACCTGACTGAAGTGAATTAGAAAGACTGACGTCTTTGCGTATGGAGCAGGGGCAAGGGAGAAAGAGGCTTTCTGAGGAAGAACGGAAAGGCATGATGTGATCTAGACTGGAGTTTCTTAGATGAGTACATGACAGAGCACACCTTAAGGCTAACAATATATCCTGGGACCTTGTCAGAGAATCCACAAGGCTATCAGATGGTGTAAGTTATAAGCAGATACCAAAAGATGTCCCTTCATCTCTACAGGGAGAGAGAAATGAGACTCCTTTTTTTTATAGCTAACTTAAAAATGTTTTGATCCTGATTATCAAAATAACACACTTTTACAGTAGAAATATAACATACATTGCATAGAACAGTGTTACATAGACGATAAAAAACATTTCTTATTATTCTATCACCTAGAGGCAGCTGCTGTTCATATTCTGGTCCAGTTTTATTCCAGTGCCCTCAAAATATTTCTGTTTAGTTTAGAACTGTGTAGTGTTATTTTTAGCTTGCTTATGTTTTACTTGATCTTAAAAATTTCTCCATATTATGAAAAATTTTTGCAAATGTGCTTTTTTGCAAGTTATGTATACGTTATGTATATGTACATATGTAATCCCCTATTCCTACCCCACACACCAACACCAGTAGTTTGACCATTCAGGCATTCTAGAAAGTGTTGCTATTATAAATGATGTTCCAACTGATATTTTTATTCATAAATTTATCTATATTTTATATGATTTCTTTAAAAATATCACTAGAAGTGGAACTATAGGGGCAAATGGAATGATATTTTTAAGTTCCTGCTAATTATCTTTGCTTTTTGAGATCTGTATGAGGGCCTTCATAAGGATTCTCAATTTTAAAATTACCTTTATTATTTCATTATTTTTACTCACTTAACAGCATTTACCAGCACCTACTATATGTCAAATCTCTGAGATGGATTAAAAGAATTTAAAGATACAAACAGTTCTTTGGAGCTTGCAGTCTATCCAAAAAGACAAGACCCAAAGAAATAATAGATTACTAAATTCTATTGGTAACAATTTCCTCTAAAGATATACTTGCAGTATTTCAACCAGAGATATGAAGGACATCCAGGGCAACTTTGTGATAGGAAAGAAAAAGGAAAAGAAAAGACAAAAGACACACATACAAACCTAAACACTATCATGTATAATTATAATGCAACAATTAAAAAAACTAGAAATTGTCAAAACACTCACTCTATAGAGTCCATTAAATAAATATTGGTACAGCCAGAAACTGGAATGTTAGGAGCAATATTGAAAAGAATAAGTTAGATCTGTATAAATGGATACAAAAATATGTCTTATATATATTATTCAGGGGAAAGAGAAGCAAGGGCAGAACAGTGTCTCTTCTTTGCATCCCTTTGTGCATATGTGCATGTGTGTATAATGAGAGAGAGACAGAATATGAATTTAAGATAATAACTTTATCTGCAATTTTCTTCTCTCTCTCTCTCTACCAGAGATTGAACCCAGGGGTGCTAAACCACTAAACCACATCCCCAGACCTTTTCATTTTGAGACAGGGTCTCTCTAAGTTACTTGGGCTTTGTTTGCTGGTGATGGTCTTGAACTCATGATGCTCTTGCCTCAGCCTCCCAAGTCGCTGGGATAACAGGCATGCACCACCATGCCCATGCTGAGTTTTCTTAATCCTAAAAGATTTTCTTAAATGTGGCACAAACTAGTTCAGGGAAAAACTCATATTAACTGACATGTGGCTATTTGTAATCTTCATTTATCCACATAAATTGAGTTTTTGAACACTTTGCTCCATAAATTTTAATGTGTTTCATTAATACTGAACATGTATAATTTATGTCTTTGTTGTCCCAAATCTCTTTCAGGAAATGATATATTGAAAGCTGTAGGTATTATGTCACTATGTTAAAATCCTAAACTGTTGAATTCCAACACACTCTATCCTCCAAGTTTTGGGATAAGGGATTATGTTTACCATAGATCCATGTGTATATGTAAGTCTATGTTATTTTTTATTTAATCTGATGATACTACATGAAATAATTTATAATAATCTCTGAGAAAGGTACTAGGGATGATAGAGGCTTTTGTTTTTCATTTTGTATCTTCCCATTCTTTGATTTTTTAAACTTACATGTATATTCCACTTGTTTATTTAAATTTTTAAATTAACAAATAAACTTGTACAGATTAATGGTACACAACTTGATGACATTTTGAAATAAGTGTCCATCAAGGAACGAATAAAGTGAGATAATTAACATACATTAACTCACATACCACTTTTGTAGTGAGAACACTTAAAACATACACTCTTAGCAATTTCAAGGATACAATACATGGTTATTAACTGTAGTCACCATATTGAACAATTGATCTCTTGAACTTATTGCTCCTAACTGAAATCATGTATCCTTGGACATTTCCCCCAGTCCCCATCTCTCCATATATTACTTTTATATTAAAAATTCAACAGATTTAGAGGGGGAAGATTATGGCCCATTTTTTCTCTTTTGTATCACTCCATATTTAGGATCAATATGAAAGTAATTAAAATTTAAAAAGAAAGTGCACTTAAAACAATAAAAATAAAAGCAATTAAGATGGAAGAGCAGTCTATGAAAAGGATGCAAAGGTGTACATTCCAGGGCCACAGATACTTAGAAGCATGAGGGATCCCTGTAGCTTGAGATAGGTCCAAAGAGTAATCATGGGGTGAAGAGAATTGAAATAGACTTTACACATATGTGGGATTGAATTGGAAGAGATGGTTGGGAGTTCACTTGGGGAAGGGGTCCACACAAAGGCAGGAAAATGATAATGAGCTACTGTAATTTGGAAATGTGGGAGATGGCATAAGGTGAGAGATACCACCTACCAAGAAGATGCAAAGGACAGAAGAGTGAAAGATGACTCGGTTTCCCATTGACGTTTAGCTTTGAGTGTTTTCTTATGGAATATGGATACCACCAAACTAGAAGGCATGAAGTTATTGTTTTCCTTCCACTTGTCCCCAATCCATTTACACATAGTCCCAGACTCGTGATAGCTCAGCTTAATGATTTCTTGACTTTACCATGTCATGAAAATGATACGCATTTCAGAGAGTTTATACTTCAACTTTTGCATTTCGGTCTTTTCCTGAGTTAGTGACAAATAGTGCAATACACTATTGTCAGCTACATGATCAGAGGGGAAACAACTGAGAGTACAGTTTACTGTGTCCCTATGCTAAGTTAAGAGTATTAAGCAAAATTTCAACTTATAATATTTTAAACTTGCAATGGGTTTATCAGGATGTATTCCCATGGTAAGTTGATGGTGGATGAGTATGTTTATTTTCTTTCTTCAGCTCCCTTCACAGGTATTTCATTAAACAGCTTCTTTTTTTTAATTCTTAGGACCCCAACTTAGAAACAGTTACCAATGACATTTCAGTGTGTGTTAAAGATATGTACAAAATTATATTAGAGACAGAAAAGCCTTTGGAAATCAACTATTTTACCCCCATCATATGCTAGAAAGGCAACAGAAAGTCAAGAGAGGTGAAGCAAGCTACGAATAGCCCACTGGTGCGAAGCTCCAAAAAAAAAAAAAAAAAAAAAAAAACAGTTTTTTACCTTGTAAGCCATTTTCACTCTACACTTTCACCTACTGGATTTACTGATGATGCATTCATTTCCCAGACTAGCCTCTGATCTGGTAAGACTCCAGCATGTTATTAATATCCAGGAAAGGTGAAACAAAATAATGAAAAAAAAAAACATATGGAACCAGGTGGTCACTAGAGAAGCATTGTGCTGGCTTGGAATCTGAGTACTAGTGAGTTTCCATGGCAACATCTGGGCATGCATTTCAGGCTTAAGGGAGAAGATAGAATTCTCATATCCTGCTTGGGTTCTCATTCCTGTCAAGATGTGATTCATCATTCAAGACAATGAACTTCCAAGAGTCAAGTTGTGGGGGCATGTTGAGTGTGATGAAATCTTCGATACTGTGTCTCTTATTCTTGTATGCAATGTCTTCATTTTTGGAGGTGGCAAGTAGGAAGGAAGGAAGGAAGGAAGGAAGGAAGGCAGGCAGACTAGCTTTTCTTTGTATTGACCTTTTAATTGCAATATGAAACACTACTAACCCTTCCTGGCCTGGAAAAAAATTGTTCTAGTTATATCTCCTTCACTAGAAATCCCACTCTTTCTTACCCTTCTCTCCTTATTACATATGCTACTATAGTATTTCACCAATGGTCTGACATAACTGAAACAGTCACAGTGTTTCACAGAAAGCATAAGTATTTTTATCTGAAAAAGAATTTTCCCATCCCACAGTGAAACCCAAGAGTCTGAAGGAAAGTAGGAGATTTAGATGACCTCATCTAAATCTATATGTACAGTAAGGTTCTGGAGTGAATTTGAATGGCTGTAAGATCCTAATCTAGGGAATGGACCAAGTTTAGCTCAGACCTCACAAGACCTATTCTCATGATCCTTCTTGCACACCATGCCACATCTCAGTGGTGTGCAAGAAGGGAGACACGAAGTAATAGCCTGGTTGGGAAGGGGAGATTGAGACCTTGAAAACTGATAGTATACCACATGACCAAGGAGCTGTTCTGTAGGGGGCCCTGACAATTTGGAAAGCATGATCACCCACAGGGGTTGAATTGTGGCAGGGCATCAAAAGATTGCCAATTCTGGGTCTCAGGTGCTGTTTCAGTTCCAAGGCTTATTTGTTGCATCTGAAAGGTGGGAAGAATGATGTGTGTTCCTGCTTTTCTACATCACATGGCTTCTGGAGCAGTCAGATCAATATATTATCTCTATTCCACAAGTATCAGGCTCATTTCATTTTCTGTTTCTTTTGTTCCTCCATTTGGAATGAACCCTCCTCATCTCTTCTGCTTGTATTAATTTTAGTATATGATTATAAATCCAATCAGAGTTCTACATCCTCCATATTCCAGTATTGTCCCAATCATGATAATTACCTTTTGTACAAATTCACTTCAGTTTGACATGACATAGATATTTAATCTCTCGGTGTGTTGATGAGGAAAATAACAACATCTACCAGTTAGGTTTAGAGTAAGAATTAAATGAAATAGCACATGTAAAGTGTTTAGGGCAGGACCAGAAACAGGTTCAGTGCTTAATAAGTCATTTATGTTATTATCATGGTGAGGCACTGAACAGCCCAAAGTTAAAGTCAAAATATATTGCTCTTTTACAATAGTAGATCGTATAATACATAGTTTTGTTCTGGAGTAGATTTGAATTGCTTTAGGATCCTAAGGTAAGGAATGGATCAAACATAGCTCCTGTAGCAATAGTACATAGTAATGACATAAAAAACAACCAGAAAGATAGGAAACATGTGTACTTGTACTTTAGACACAAAATGATACTTTTCTTCCCAGAGTATGTAAAGAATAATATTTGTTGAGTTCTAATTCACAATAGCTAGACTGTGGAACCAACCTAGATGCCCTTCAATAGATGAATGGATAAAAAAATGTGGCATTTATACACAATGGAGTATTACTCTGCACTAAAAAATGACAAAACCATGGAATTTGCAGGGAAATGGATGGCATTAGAGCAGATTATGCTAAGTGAAGCTAGCCAATCCCTAAAAAACAAATGCCAAATGTCTTCTTTGATATAATGAGAGCAACTAAGAACAGAGCAGGGAGGAAGAGCAGGAGGAAAAGATTAACATTAAACAGAGACATGAGGTGGGAGGGAAAGGGAGAGAAAAGGGAAATTGCATGGAAATGGAAGGAGACCCTCATTGTTATACAAAATTACATATAAGAGGTTGTGAGGGGAAAAGGGAAAAAAACAAGGGAGAGAAATGAATTACAGTAGATGGAGTAGAGAGAGAAGATGGGAGGGGAGGGGAGGGGGGATAGTAGAGGATAGGAAAGGTAGCAGGATACAACAGTTACTAATATGGCATTATGTAAAAATGTGGATGTGTAACCGATGTGATTCTGCAATCTGTATTTGGGGTAAAAATGGGAGTTCATAACCCACTTGAATCTAATGTATGAAATATGATATGTCAAGAGCTTTATAATGTTTTGAACAACCAATAAAAAAAAAGAAAAAGAAAAGAAAAAGAAAAATGAGCCAGGCAATGTTCTGTGTGGTTTATTTATTATTAAGTTGTTGAAGTCTTATACCACAAAGAGTTCAGGACTATTGTTGTTATTATCTCCATTCTACAGATAAGGAAAGATACCCAGAGAGGTTGGGTAACTGGCCACAGGCCACACAATCAGCTAGCAAGTAATGGCAGAGCCAGTTCTAAACCTAGACATTGTGGCTCCAAAGCCTGGTCCCTTGACTACTCTGCTATTCCCCTTGCAAATTGGAAGAAGAAACCCCAGGCAAGGCATTTAGGAGCAGGGAAGTCATTTAGAAAAGCAGATGGAGTTTAAACCAGAAAGTGTCTCAACTTTTAAGAAAATACAGGCTTTGGAGCGGCCCACCTTTGTGAAGAGCATGCACAAGCCTTGTCTGTGAACTGGGTTGGGCTTGTGCTCTCTTTGATTGGCCCCAGAGCAGTTTCAGTTGCACTGAGGAAGCCCAGCCTGAGAATCTTTGGCTTTCATAATGACTCACTGTGAGGAAGGGGACTGGAGATAAGGGAAAGGGAGAGTGGCATTCCAAGATTGGGGCACCAGAAGAGCCCCCGGCAAGCCCTGAGGTGGTGGCAGGGAAGCTGGGAGAGAGAAGTCAGCCAGCTGTTGCCCTGCCACAGACGGATATGAGGATTTTCAGAAACTCAACTCCATAAATCAAGCCTTAAGGTCTTATCTCTAAATTCTTCTTGGCTCCTTTCTGGCCATGGTCCTGCTGTTTATCTGGAAGGAATTTCAAGTGTTACACAAAGCTAAGAGAGAACGTTAATACTTGGTTTCAATGCAATAGTGTTCAGAGGGGGATCTGCAACCTCCTCAGAGCCAGAGCTGGATGAGGGCTTTGAGCAAAAGGGCAACTGCCACAGCTCTCAGACCCGAAGTCACAGGAGCTGGAGGCTAGGAAGCCTGTCCTACTTCAAAGTTCATAGTCCCAGGGGAGATTTATGAACTGGCCTTTTGCTTTGTGCTATTCTCAAATCTCTGGCGACTTCACAAATTCTTGAGAGATTAGGTACCAGCAGAACTGCTGTAGCCAGAACTGTACTTATGAGCAAGAAATGTACATGGTTTCAGTTACTGGGGATACTAGACAGAGCCTCATCCCTAAACTATTGGCTTCCCCCACACCTGTCATCATACTACTGGCACTTAATGTCTTTGAATATTGAATTTTTTCCATCTTTAAAAATGCTCCTCTAAGGGGCTGTGGTTATAACTCAGTGGTAGAGTGCTTGCCTCACCTGTCTGAGGTACTGGGTTCGATCCTCAGCACCTCATAAAATAAATAAATAAATAAATAAATAAATAAATAAAAGGTATCATGTCCATCTGCAGCTAAAAATATATTTTTAAAAATGCCCATCTAATAATTAGAACTGACAGGGCACCTGAAGCTCATCTAGTCCACTCAGCCCATCTCTGTGAAAGTATGAACAAGTTGACCTGAATTCCCTGAAATTGTGTGCAAATTTTCATGTTAATGTCCATGTGTGCATGTTTTGTACCCATTCCAATGTTCTTACAAAGCTGGTTTGAAGTGAGTTGTAGTGGAGTGGAAGGCATGGGCTTATGGAAAGGCTAGGCTTTGAGTTCTCACTCTACAACTTAGTAGCTGAATGCATTTGAAAAATGCGCTTAATCACTCTAAGCATGTATAATGTGGAAAAAACAATAGTGACCATTCTTCATCGGTATTGTGAGGATTCAGTGAAATATAGCAGGAAAAGTACAGAACATAGTTCCTGGCACAAAGTTAGTTAATTCATTTAACAAATATTTATTGAGTGCCTACTCTATACCATTCACTCTTCTATGTCCCATAGATATAAACAGTGGGGAAAAAAAAATCTCTGCTCTCATGCAGCTTGCATTCCAATCAGTAGTACTGCATGTATATTACTCTACCAGGCCCGGTATTTCACTCATCCTTTATTTTGACACATCTCTAGTAACTGTCTGTTAGATGTGAGTCACTACGCTGGCAATGAAGTTAAGGTGGAGAACACGACAGATGTGGCCCTTTGTCTCACAGCATTTTGGGGGAAGAGGCAGGCCAAACGAATGCTAAAAAGTGAAATAAATAAAATAATTGAAATGATGACAAAGAACCGTGAAGTAAGCAAATAATGGGGATTGAGAAGGAGAAAAATGGGGTTGGGGGATAGGATACTTATTTTGAGCAAGATCAGGTGAGAGTAGAACTCTTGGACGTGATGATGTTTAAGTTGAGATCTGAAAGATGAAAAGGAGCTAATAGTGAAAAGGGAAGGGATGATGTATTAGTGAATTAGAACAACACAGTTTTCATGGGACAGCAGTCTAGGAACAGTGTGCCTAAGGAAGATTCTTGGTTTAGAGTCTTCTGGGCCAAAAACCAAGATGCAGGCTGGGCTGGATCTTGCTGGCCGAAGGAACAGCAAGATGAACAAGTGCACTGATATAGACTCAGCTTGGCATATTTGAGAAAATGAGAAGCCAGTGTAGCTGGAACATTGTGAGCAAGGAGGACAATGGGATAAAATGGACAAAATGGAGTTGGAGAGGTGGTCAGGGGTCAGCTCATGCAGGGATTGTGGGTCATGGTCAACAGCAGAATGGCAATAGGAAGCCATTAGCAAGGTTAAAGCTGGGAAATGATGTGATCTGGCTGACACAGTTGAGTGATCATTCTTGCTGCTGTGTGGAGAATTAGTGGGAAGGGAGCAAAAGAGGTCATGAGAAAATCATTACACAGAATAAAGATAATGATCCCAATCCTTAATTCCAGAGCTTCTCAACTTGTTTCAGTGACACAGCACTGGAAATTGCATAGCTCTCTGTGGGATCTCATAAACTATTCCTATTTCAATAATAAGATATCTACAAATATAATTTTATGTTAAATCAGGTCCTACCTTTTATGTTCTAGTGTAGGCACACAGGAGCAAGGACCAAGGGTTTCAGCAAAATTTATGAGAACACATTGTACCCATTAACTAATTGCTTTTCCTTGGAAATTCTAAGGAAATACCTTAGTTCATTTCATCCCATTTCATTTGTAGTGGCTGAGTCCTCTAACTTTGTTCATAGAACACAGTATTCTCTGACAGGATAGTTTGAAAAACATTGTTAAGAAGAGAGAAATCTATTAGTGTGCAGACACTGATGTGGTCTAGGCGCAAGACCAGGGCCCTTCTTATGCCCTCTCTGCCTCTTCTGGTTCTCTTTGTTAGGATATCCAGCTAGCTGTTTGAAAATGTTGTTATAGTTAGAAAAATTCAGGGTTCAAAGTCTACATAGATGGGAAAGGCCCAGGTTCACAGTATAGCTTAACTTATCAGTGGGAGGCAAGATCCTTTTGATCTAAGGTGGGGCCCTTTGGTCCCAGGTTGAAACCGTTTTTTTGAGTTTACTGGGCAGCCTGACAAGACAAAGCTGTCGTAGTCTCTTCTCAAAGAGCTCTGTGAACATGGTGCCATGAGTCCCCATCCCCCAGTCCCCAGCAGTTTCCCGCTCAGCCTCCTCCTCTCCTGCTCTCCAGCTTTCACGAATTATCTATTTATGCTACTTACAGGCACTTACACTTCTGTCTTGTACTTTCTCATGCTGCCCCTCCAATTACACACCTTACATTGAATTTTCAATGTCTCGTTTTTCTAAATAACCCTTGTGTTTACTTTCATCATTTCTAGGTCCCCTCTTCCCAGCATCACACATCTGGGACTCTGATGGCACTTGTCCATTCCTGCCCCTTACATCTACTTTATTCAGCTCATCCATGCTGGGGACATACATTTGCATGTCTAAAGTCCCATTAACATTATGATTATGCCTTCCCTATTCATCCTACAGTTTTCTCAACATCACATACATTGAGAAGAGAGAAAGAGTTCTATAGGAGGCAGGATGCAGGTGTCAGAATTGTGAGAAAGGCCTTAAAGTTGGCACTGTTGGCGTCTTGAGAGCTTAGGCTGAAGTAGCTAGGAGTGGGCTGAAGAGGCGCTGGAATGTCCACTTAGAGATTTGTGTGAGATTCTAGTATCTGAAAAACAAAAGCAACATTGTCATCCGCTTTGGACAAGCCTACCCAGCTTCAAGTGGAGCGGGACCTGTATACTGCCACATCTTTTTATCTATTAGAACATCAGGGGCTTCTTTGGTAATGGTGGGGGAGGAGGGGTGTCTGGAAAGAGACAGAGAGCGTGAGAGAGTGTGAGAGAGCTGGAGAGGGCACTAAGGCGAGAATAAGATTGATAAAAGAAAAATCTTTCAGTATTTTGAGAATGCATTTGAAAAAGTGTGGAGGGTAGAGAATAGTCTGGTCCCAGAAAATTATTCTGAATGAGACATGACATTTCTGCAAAAGAAAATGGTTCAGGGGATAGCTCTTTCTTTGTACCAAGTATTACAGTAATGGTGAACATTTACTGGGTGCCTACTGCTATGTTTTGGGCCCTTGGACCCAACCTTTCATTTACTTTAATTCATTTAATCCTCACAATGACATTAAGAGATGGAGGCTGTTATTATATTTACATTACCAGAGAAAAACATGAGACATGGAGAAAGGAAGGAAGTAGTTCAATGGTTACCTATCTGGTAAGTGACACAATCACTATTCAAGGCCAACTATGGTGAAGTTTAGCACCCATGCTCAAGACCACCATGCTCTGACGCCATTATTGTCAGTAAACCGCTGTGGAGACCAGGAAGTTTCTTCCATTCAACTCACCCTCTCTCCTTCTTTGCTCCCATGCCTTCAAGTTTCTAATTCTTTTTGAGATATCCAAAGCTCAGGGAATGAGGAAAATTTAAAATGTGAATATAGTTAATTCACAATGGAAAAACATTCCTTGCTGTCTGTACTAAGCAAGGTACATTGATGATTAAAGAATCACAAGCTATCTTCATGTGAGCCAATTATTTATTTATTTTTTATGGTGCTGGGGATTGAACCCAGGGCCTTGTGCATGCGAGGTAAACACTTTGCCAACTGAGCTATATCCCCAGTCCCTTTGTTTTTTTTCACGGAGG
Organism: Marmota monax; assembly: GCF_021218885.2. Classification (NCBI taxonomy): domain Eukaryota; kingdom Metazoa; phylum Chordata; class Mammalia; order Rodentia; family Sciuridae; genus Marmota; species Marmota monax. Next base: position 10,905,336 of record NW_026694552.1, on the reverse strand, counting down.
AAAATAAAAATCTATACATCCCTTTTACATCTCTTCCAAAGTCAAGCATCTGCTGGATGTGTTAAAGGCCAAGTCTCGAAGCTAGATTTCTTCAATTCTTTGTCCTTCATCCTACCTTCCTCCCCTTTGCCTTGGCTCTGTCTCCTGCCTTCTCTGTTCCTCTTTTTCTTGTTTCCCCACTTCTCTCACTCCCTTTTCATATTTACTTGCTAAGCCATAGCCAGAAAAGAGTCATAGTTTTATTTTCAGGGTAATTTCCTGGCTGGTCACCTTCTCCACTAGTGATTATTTCTGAACATTATATTCTTTCATTAGTCACCCATACATGCAACATTTTGAGAGAGAAGGGGGCCCACTCATGTTCAGTACAGATGAAGCTGAATTGTAGTCCCTTCATCAAAAATAAATATGAGAGGCTGGGGCTGTACCTCAGTGGCAGCGTGCTTGCCTAGCACATGTGAATCACTGGGTTCCATCCTCAGCACCACATAAAAATAAATAAATAAAATAAAATTCTCTCCATCTAGAACTAAAAAACATTTTTGAAAATACTACTTTCAATTTCTCAGAATATTTGTTCATTTTTTTCTCATTTTTGATATTGCAAGGCATAATCAAAGTATGGCCTATGGAAGCAAATATTGAATTTAATATTCATACTTTCTCTTCAAATCTGAGGTAGACTATGTAAGTATAATTTACCCCATTTTCTGATAGGCAAGTTACTTACAATAATACTGCTACAGAAAGGGCAGGCTGGAAGTGAAGCCCAGGTATCTCATCCTTAGCTCCAGAGATCTGTCCATTGTATTATACTCAGTCTGTGTTCTCTTTCCATTATGTGCTCTGTGGCTACTGTTGGAAACACATGGGTGATGGTGACCTTGAGTGACAGGAGATTTGACTAAAAAGGCATAAGAAAGATTACAGCACTAAAGACAACAACACCCATGCAAATTTCATCATTTTCAAGAGGACACATTTGGGCTAGATGCTTCTTGGGCCACTAGTGTAGGGAGTCTAAACCTCTGAGATCTCTCTAATGAATCATCTTCATCTGAGTAGATGTGATGGAAGGATACATAAAAGGCAATATCACATATTTCTCTGCAGTTTAGCAGAAATTTTTCTTGATCAGGTCAAGATATTTTAGATTCAGTTACCCTTTTTTTTTATTCAGTCATTCCAATATTTCAACATCTTTTACAGGTTGAAAGATCTTCATGCATCTTAAGTTTTTCTTTCTTTAGAGAATTCTTTTGAATGCTGTATTAGAATCTCTTTGGTAGATATCCATAGAAAGGAGACTTGGAAATAGGAGAGCAGGGTTAGGACACTAACTGAGCCAGGACATTCTTCTTAACTTTAAAAAGAAGGGTTTTCTTGAAATGTCAAGGCCTTTCCAGGGAATATGAAAAGAGTGGCTTTATTCTCACCTGACATTGCTGCTCCACAATGCCTGGCAGGGGAGGTGTTTGTTCACAGTGTAAGTTTAGAATTTGGGCCATGGCATCAAATGCCCCCTCCCTCAATTCCTGTTTAGATCAAAGTACAGAGGATCCCTGACTTACAATGATTCAACTTATGATTTTTTGACTTAGGGTTGCAATAAAAATGATACACATTCCTTATAAATTGTACTTCAAATTTAAAATTTTGATCATTCCCCAGACTAGCAATAGGCAGTAGATTATTGATTCTAGGTGCAGCAATGAGACAAAGCTTCCAGTTAGCCATGAGATGACAAGAGTAGATGACCACTATTCTACAGTGTACTGTGTAGGATATTCAGTGGGTTGGCTATAGTAAATACATTTTTGACTTAATGATATTTTCCACTTAGTATGGAATCATTAAGACTTAGCCCCTTTGTAAGTCAAGAAGCATCTATACCTTGGACAACAACTCTCAAACTCAGATAAGAAATCCCTGTTTGAAATGAACACTTCCTCCAGACAAAATGTAGGAACTATGTAATTAACAATATAAAAATAATATCAACAATCTTACCTTATAGAATCTAAGAGGTAAAAGCTCTGTAGTCAGTCAGAGCTGGGTTCAAGTCCCTTCAATTACTGCATGTTGAACTTATAATCAAATTTCCCCATAATTCAGTTTTCCCATCTATAAAATGGGGCAATTCAAAAACATACTTTGAAGAAAAGATGGCCTTTTTAACAAGTAGTGCAGGGAAAAACTGGATATCTACATCTAAAAGAATGAGAATAGATCCCTATCTTTTACCTGCATAAAAGTCAACTCAACTCAAGATGGATCAAAGACCTAGGAATTAGACCAGAAACTTTGCAACTGCTAGAATAACACATAGAGTCAACACTCCAACAAACAGGCCCTGGCAATGACTTCCTCAATAGGACTACTAAAGCTCAGGAAATAATACCAAGAATTAATGAATAGAAGGTCATCGAATTAAAAAATTCTTCACAGCAAAGGAAACAAGAGAATGAAGAGAAAGCCTATAGAATGACAGAAAATCTCTGCTAGCTACTCTTCTGAAAGAGGATTAATATCCCCTAAATATAAGAATGTGTGTGTGTGTGTATGTGTGTATGTGTGTGTGTGCATGCGTGCATACCACCAAAAACCCAAATAACCCCATTAATAAATGGGCAAATGAACTAATCAGACACTTCTCAAAAGAAGAAATATAAATAGCCAACAAATAGGGGAGAAAATGTTCAACATCATTAGCAATTAGGGAAATGTAAATCAAAACTACACTAAGATTTCATTTCACTCCAGTCAGAATGCTAGTCAATGAGAATACAAATAACAATAAATGTCGGAAAGGATGTGGAGAAAAAGAATACTTTTACATTGTTGAGGGGACTGTAAACTAGTACAAACACTGTGGAAATCAGTATGGAGGTTCTTCAAAAGACTAGGCATGGAACCACCATATGACCCAGCTATACCTCTCCTGAGTATTTATCTTAAAGAATTGAAGACAGCCTACTGTAGCAATGCATGCATATCCATGTTTATATCAGCACAATTTACAATAACCAAATTACATAACCAGCCTAGACGTCCATCAATGGATGAATGGATAAAGAAAATGCGTATACATACACAATGGAGTTTTAGGTGATCATAAATTATGTCATTTTTTGATAAATGGACAGAATTGGAGATACAGTATACTAAGTGAAATAAGCCAAACTCAGAAAGTCAAAGATCATATGGTCTTTTTTTTTTTTTTTTGGTATGTGGAAGCTATAGAGATAAAAGGGGGACCAGTAAGAGAGTAGAGCAGGGGATGGAGGAGGGGAGGAAAATGGGAGGTACTGGGAATAACAGTGACCAAATTATAGTGTTATATTGTGTGCATGTGTGAATATATAACAATGAATCCCAGTGTTATAATGCATCAATAAAAAGAGAAATGTAAAATGGGGCAATCACAGTATTTAAGTAGATCAAGTTTTCTGGGAATTAATGAGAAAATGCAGGTAGAGTTCAGGAAAGATTCCAGAAACTGTTAGTACTATTGTTAACACTTTACACTTTTCAGCGTACTTTCTCCCATTTCATTTTATTTTTTTGAAAGTCTCACTAACCATTAAATGAGGTAGAGACTGACACCAGCACAGAATGAAAAGACTTGCTCAGGACCACTTTGAATCCTCTACACCCTCTTTTCAGGGTGGGGTTGCTTATGTCAGTTACCAGTGGCAATAGTCCCACTTCAGGGCTCAAACTCCCAGCTCCCTGAGTATGTTTTATAGAATGCCACTGAAAACACATGTACCCTGACCCTCACCTTTCTTGCTTCCTTGCTTTCTCTTTCTCCCTCTCCTTCCCTTCCTTCCTTCCTGGACTAGAAATGAAACTAAATGTTATAAGACCAGGAGAAAAAAAAAATCCCAGGAAAGTCTTGTTTATTTTTAGTTTTGCATATTTTATTGGCACAGTTTCTGGTTTTGTCTTCTCTTCCTCCAAACCCTTTGCAACTGCATTCCCTTTATCTGCCCTTAAAATGGTCAAGACAATAGGGGAGCTGAATGGCAGTGGGGGCAGGGAGGTCTTCTCTAGGTTTCCAGGTGAAGACCGGGAGAGATGTATCCTTGGAGAGATGCTTCCTTTTCTGCCGGGCCTGGAAATCTCTCTTGAGCTTCACACAGTCTCAGATTCCTTCCTTCAGAATCTGTGGGCCTCTGTTGAGGGCAAGAAACAGGCTAGCTCCCCCTCCCATCCTGCCTCTCTTCCCTTCCCCCAAATACTCACTTCCTTTATAGCAGCTGCAGCTGTTGGGTCAGCTTGGGAGTTGAAACCCCCTCCCCACACAGCTTTCCCCCAGGTAAAAATAAATAAAATGTCAGTGAGCTGATTGCTTTTTGGATTGCACCTCGCCTCTTTCTTCCTGTTTTGAGCTTTCTGGTTTCTTAGTGGAAACTGCAAACCTTGCCTTGACTCCAGGGTGGGAGTGATTTCCTTCTTTCTGGCTCCTGTCCCACTTTCCCCCCACTCCTTCCTTCCCTCTGTTGACTCCCTTATCTTTCTAATTGGGATTTCTCACCAGCTAAGTGTTTTCTTTTTTTCCAGAATTAGTAGGTGTCTGGAAAGGATGGTGAAACCAAACTTTCTGTAACCCAGCAATGAAAGTCAAGAAATGGAAACTTCTAATTTATCTTTATTTTTTTTTTTTTTTTAGTACCAGGGATTGCACTCATGGGCACTCGACCACTGAGCCACATCCCCAGTCTTATTTTGTATTTTATTTAGAGACAGGGTCTCACTGAGTCGTTTAGGGCCTTGCTTTTGCTGAGGATGGCTTTGAATTTGCAATCCTCCTGCCTCAGCCTCCCGAGCCGCTAGGGTTACAGGCATGTTGCATCTTGCACAGCCACTCTAATTTATCTTTTATACCCTGAACCATTCTCACTGATAGTACCATTTGGCTTGGGGAGGCCAAGTGAATCAAGGTACTTCAAATAGGTAATAAAATAAATAAATAAATACTTATAAAAATGTGCTTACTTCAGAAACACACCTTTCAAACAAATCCCTTAATCTTTAACAGCCTCAACAATTCTCTTCATAGAGATAGAAAATGTAAATACAAACAGCAAAGGATATATGGAGGAAGGATGGGTATAGCTTCCCTATAATCTGTGGATTCTAAATCTGCAGACTCAACCAGTTGTGGATTGAAAATATTTTTTAAACGTTCCAGAAAATTCCAAAAAGCAAAACTTGCGTTTGTCATATCCCGTGCACTATACTGAATCTACATGAATGAGGCAGTATGCATGCAATACCCTGCTGTAGTCTCCTGCCATTTCATGGATCCTCAGTCTCTCTGCCTCACCTCTCATTGTGTGCTATGTAGTTAGGCCTAGGATGGTTATGCCTGAATGGAACATGCAAAGACTTTTTTTGGTCTTTATTCCTCAAACAATGCAGTATCAAACTATTTACCTAGCATTTGCATTCCATTAGGTATTATATATAAGTAGAGATTATTTAGAGTCTACATGAGGATGTGCAGAAGTTCTATGCAAATAGTATGCCACTTCATATAAGACACTTGAACAACCACACTTTTTGTATCTGTCGAGGACTTAGAACAAATACCCTGTGATTACTTTGGTACCTAGATGGACTCCAGTATTGAAATTCTGGAGCTCCTGTTGCCTATTCACTTTATATGCTATTCTTTTTTCAAGACTACAAAACGATACCAACATATATCATCTTCAGATTGGATTGAAATCTTTGTAGAATTTTAGCTGGTATATATAGGTCTTAGGTTGTGGCCTGTACATATCAATCAGAATAATGTCCTGTGTGGTGCATTTGTAGTTCTGTTTGTAATCATCATAAAACTCAAAACAACAAATGAACATTGATTGAAATCCTTATACAGTGTAGAGTCATTTTCTGTTCACCTGAAGTGATCCTTGGGTAGATCTGGAATGCATTAAAGTCCTTGAGGCAGTAGGAATGGGGAAAGCAGCAGCTGGAAGCAAGCTCAGAAACTGTTAAGTGCATTGTTTTAGGGAAAGGTGGCTGAATAGCAGGAGACAGTTGAGCGAGGAGAGGTGAAGTACTGGGTGTCTGAGCAGAGTTGAAGACTGGAAACCTGTATTTCTGTCTCCTCATGGGAGCAGACCTCAGAGAGTTAGAGACTGTAAGTCTCACTTTTGGATGAGAATAGGAGGTATCCATGTCCCAGAGGAGTTTGTATTTAGTAGGGATGAGAAAAGTGTACACAGATATAGAGTGGGTTCCGCCAGGTCTCCCACAATCCAACTGTGTGATCCTGGACAAGTCATTTCAGCTTCCAAGTCATTGTGTCCTCATTTACACTGTGGAGGTGATAGTTGTACCTATCATATGGGGACAATGACATGAGTTTGTACATGTACATGAATTCATGACCTTTCAGTACTGAAAGGTCAACTGATGCTAGCTACTGTAGATTCAGTGCCAACTATATGCCAGGCTCAGTGCTACATGCTTTACAGCACTGTTTCCTTTACTTCTCCTAGGCACCCTATCAAGTAGAAACTGTCATCCTCCATTTTCCAAATGAGGAAACTGAGCTAAGAGATGTGGGTGATTATAATCAAAGTATAAAAATTGCTCTAAAAGACAGATACAATAGGAATACAAGCATGGACATTTTTAACTCAGCCTGAGGGAATTTGGGGAATGCATCTGATAGGAAGGTACATTTAATGTAGACTCCGAAGAGTAAATAAAAGTTCAACAAGAGGGGCAGAGAACATGCAAAAAGCAAGTGTATGATAGTCGAATATAGCTGGAGTACAGACATCAGCAGAGTAGCTATTAGCAGGAAGTAGGCTTGAAGGATTACTGAAAACACTCCATGTGTGCCACACTAAGGAGTCTGAACTTTGCCCTCTGGAGAATCATCAAAGGCTCTCTGTTCAGGCTGTGTTTGGGTAAATGATAATAAGGATCTGTACTAACATGGTAGCAGTGAGAATGGAGTTTAGTTAAAAATTTAAACACAAAGCACTTCTAATTCCTGCATTAGAAATTAATTGAATATCTTGTGTATTAGTGTTTTCCGGCTTAGGAGTCTCTAATCTCCCCCAAGGCAAACCACCAGTTATGACACAATATGAAATGCTCTGTTAGAGAGACACATGGGGTGCTAGAGAAGCACAGAGAACAGACATTGTTCTAAGGTTAGGGGAAGGTTCAGGAAAGGCTACCCATAAAAGGAAGTCCTGGAACTAAATCTTGAAGGTTGAAAAAGAGTTTTCCAGGCCAAGAAAGGTTATCCTTCCAGTAGTAGGAATCACATGAGCAAAGGCACAGAGATATGCAACAGCATGGAATGGGAGAGGTGCTGTAAGTGGGGCAGAAAGTGAATCAAGGGCAGAAGAATGGTAGGAGATGTATGGAGTTGGAAAGAATGGTAGTAACCAAATGTAGGGGGTCCCCATATGCCATGAAAGGGAGTTTGGATTTATTTTGGTGTATGGAAGAGATCCACTGAAATAATCTAGTTAGTGGACCTACCAGATGTAGAGATGTACTTATTAGACTGGTAGCCATGTTGAGGGTGGGACTGAAGGAGTTGGGATTAGAAGAGTTCAGAGCAGAAGCAGGGAAACCTGATAGAGAATTGTAGCAGTTCATTAGAGATGATGAGTGCCTGGAATAAGGCAACACAGGGGACAGATAAGAGGGGAGTGATTGGAGAATAGAAGTGATGGGATTTATTAATGTGGCAACTGACTTACTATGGTGGTTAAATGAAAAGGAGTTGAGAAGGATTCCCAGGTTTTTGGTCTGAATGATATGTGAATTTTGATATCGTCAACCAAGATACAGAATGAAAGACAGATTCTGGAAGATAAATGGTGAATGTAGTTTGGGTTGAGTTTCGATGGTTATGGGACATCCAGGTGGAGATATATGAGTTTAGAGTCCAGGGAGATGTCAAGTGGAAAATTTAGATTTAGAAAGCACCAGCATATGAGGACAATAAAAGTCATCAGAGGGGATGAGATCACCTAGAGAGAATATGTTTAGTGAAAACAGAAGAGGGTCAATCATAAAAACTCAGAGGAGTATGAACATTCAAGGGGCACACAGAGAGAGTCTAGGAAAGGTTGGTACTTAGCCTGGACTACATATTTCAGGAACTGTGGGACTTAATGAGAAATACCAACAGCCCTATCTTTCCTCTTGGAACTTTCTAAAACTATTCTTTGATCTACATGATTGAGTATACATGATTGAATATTCCTTATCTGAAGTATTTGAGACCATAAGTGTTACCAATTTTGGATTTTTTTAAAAATTTGGAATATTTACATATCCATAATGAGAATCTTGGGAATGGAACCCAAGTCTGAATACCAAATTCATTTATCTATGTTTCATATACCCCTTATTTACATAGTCCAAAGGTAATTTTATTCAATATTTTTAGTGTGCTTGCATTTTGACTGTGACTTTTCAGAGGTCAGGTGTTCAATTCTTCACTTGTGATATCATGTCAACACTGAAAAAATTTCATACTGTAGAATACTTTAGATTTCAAATTTTCAGATTAAGTTTTCTCAACCTCTGTTAGCAAATTATAGGATGGTGTATTTTTTAACTTCTAATACAGTACCCCTTTCTGAGTGGTTACAAATTGCTTTGTGATAATATTCATAATAAAGTTTCTTAACTGATAGCCTGTTTATGTAGACAATTGTATTGATTTTCTTCCTCCCATTAACCTAAAATGTTTTTGACATATTATATTCCTTTTGATCAAGTGTCTTAGTTACCTTGAGCTGCTATAGTAAATACCACAGACTGGGTGGCTTAAACAACATTTCTATTCTCACAGTTCTCGATGCTGGGAAGTCCAAGATCAAGATGTTGGTCAATCCTGTTCCTGATGAAGGCCCTATTTTTGACTGACATCTTTGCTGTGTTCTCATGTGGCAGAAAGAGACATCATCTCTATCATGTCTCTTCTTATAAGGACACTAATTTCATTGATGAGGATTCTACCCTCATGACCTCATCTAAGCCTAATTATTTCCCCAAAGGCCCCACCTCCAAATGCCCAACATATTGGGGATTACGGATTTAGCATATGAATTTTTTTGGGAGGGGCATACATTCAGTCCATAGGATCCAGGAGGAGGGTTCTTTCTTCCTCTTAATCTTAACATACATTAAGGAGCAATCATGGTGCCTAGACCACAGTAGGTGGTCAACACAATTCAAGTAGCATTACCTGACTTCATTGTTATTACCTAAATATGCACATCCTCTCCTACAGCTACAACCATGTTTGCAAGTAAATTAGATCTTTCTGAAATAGAATATTGCTCACTTTGTCTTACTTGTTAGGTTTTTGTTTTAATTTTTTGGCACCAAAGGGTAAATTAGAAAAAGAAAAAATATGGGTATGTAGATTCCAGGGCTGTTTCCCTTTGGATTATTACAGCATGTTAAAAAACTATCACAGTTGATATACAGCAGCTTGCCTGAGTCTCTGCAACATGCCTCAAATGCAAAAATCCCTGGTGATGGATGACTGTGGGTAAAAACATACATGCATCAGATTTCTACTTTGATAGCTTCCAGACCCCATTTTAGTGGGTTTGGCTCTCAAGGCAAACTCCATTTGACAGCACAGGAGTAGCACTCAGTCATTTCCCTCACACTTGGCCCTCATTCAGCAGGCAGGCCTGACTAGCTGCTTATATCCAGTCCCTCCTAAGGGAGAAGGGAAGTTACAGAACTCCCTGGTGAGTGCTGAATTGCAATCTGTGCATAAGGTTTTATAGGGGAGAACAAGACCACTCTGCTTTCTCTCAATTTTATTGTAATAAATCTCCGCAGAGACTCTCTGGTCGGATTACCTTGGGGAGGGCACAGGGAAGGGGAAAAAGAGGAGGGAGAAGGAGTAGAAAAGAAGAGGAGGGGAGAGAGAAAAGGAGGAGAAAATATGCATTGCTACGGACATGGAGTACTTTTTAGCATGGGCATTGTACTTGTAATGGTTAATATCCAAATGCGTTCTAAACCCCATGGAGCTATTACCTTCCCAATGACTAGTGCTAAAGGTCCAATCCAGATATGACCCTTGATTTTTTTTTTTCATGAGAAAAGAGTGCTTTGGTTCCTACATACCTCTGTAAAAAGTACACTGTTAACAGGATTAAAAAATAAACTCATGTCAATGTTCCAGTAACCTATCCCTGTCTCCTCCTTCAAAACTGCTGCTCTGCTCTTTGCTGCTCCACAGCTTTGCTCACATCCAAGCTACTAGTTAACTAGTCAAGGTGATCTTGCTATCTTCTTGCTAAATTATATATATAAGGATACCACAACCAACACATCAGCTCGCATCAGCACCAAGTTCTTGCTGCCATTGCCACTCTATTAATCAGGGTAGGGAATTTTTTTCTTTTATACCCTTCAGGAAAAGAAGAAAAACGAAAGAAAAGTAAAGAAATAAAATAGTAGAAATCGAATACAGGGAAAGAGATGCAAGGAGAAGAGAGGAAAGGAAAAAAATATAAATAAAATTTCCCAAACAGCTGTCCCTAGGCTCCATGCCCAGTTCATGTGGCTTTCCCAGTTTTCTTCACTTAGAAATTCATTAAGCAAATGATCTTTCTTGAGCCACAACCTTTCCATTCCCTACTGTGATGTCAAGAAAATATGATATGATAGAGACAGAACAGGCTTTAGAATCTTATCACCCTAGGATCTCATTCCAAGATCCAATGTCTGACCCACAGTGCTTTTGTAAGAAAATCTTTTTTTTTTTTTTTTTTTTTTTAGTAAGAAACTTTTGTCTGAGTCTCTGTAGTGATGGCAATGCTCCTGGGCTATATATATTATTCTATCATTATGTGGCACTAGTAATATTTCACTAAAATAGGCCTCTTCTCAGAATGTGTTTAGCTATGAGGGAAGTGGATGCCAGTTGATAGGCAAAGTATACTATTGCTTAACATTCATATATGAACACACACACTTGCACACACACAATGAATACATGTTAAAAAAAATCCAAACCTAACAAAAGGCATACAATAAAATGTCCTTCTTCTACTCCCTCCTCCACAACAACCTTTAGTTCTTCTTTATAATGTAACCACTGTTAACTGTTCCCTGTTGGACAGATTCATATGCTTCACCATGGAGGGGAGGTTGGTCCAAGTTGCTTCTGCTTTGCATAAGTTGCTTTTGTTTATTTCCATAATTTTTATTGGTGCATTATAATTATACACAATAGTGGGATTTGGTACACATTTATACATGCACACGATATGTAATCTGGTCAATATTGTTTCCCAGTAACCTCCTTTTATCTTCTTGCCTCCCTCCCCATCCCTTTCCACTACCCTACTGGTATCCCTTCTATTTTCATGACATTCCACCCACATTGTTTCCCTTTTTTCCTCTCTAGCTTCCACATATGAAAGAAAATATATGACCCTTGACTTTCAGAATTTAGCTTATTTCACTTAACATAATGTTTTCAAGTTCAATCCATTTTCCAGCAAATGACATAAATTAATTCTTTGTGGCTAAATAAAAATCCATGCACAGGTTGCTTCTTATGGATTAGATATGGTGTAATTGTCCCCCAAGGTTTCATGGGATTAGAGGCTTGGTTCCCAGGATAGCAATATTGAGAGGTGGCAAGCTTTTAAATGGTGGAGCATAATGGAGAATCCTTAAGTCACTGGGAGCATGAGGTAAATTTCTTGTAACTTCTTGGCTGTTTTCACAAGGAGGTTGCAATAAAAGGAGTGAATCTGGCCCTTCCCACTTTCTCTGCTTCCTGGTTTGAGACGTGACCACTTGTTCCTGTACGTATTCCCACCATAATGCAGTATCATCTGCTGCCCCCACCACAAACTGAACCATTGGGGCCACCAAATCTTGAAGGTTTAACCTTCAAAAGTCTGAGTTATTTTTATTTTGAGATATGGTCTTTCTACGTTGCCCAGTCTGGCCTTCAACTCACGATCTTCCTGCTTCAGCCACCCAAATAGCTGAGATTGTAGAAACACATTACCATGCTTGGCAAACCTATTTATTTATAATGTTAGCCTGTGTCAAGTACTTTGTTACAGTGATGAAAAGCTGATTAATATAGTTCAAAAGAAGAGGGTCCTCAATAGCTTAGAATGGGAGGCATCAGAGTCTTGGTCTTTCATAGGAATAGCAGCCTTGAAAACCAGTAAGATGAGAGAATGGGAAACACCACTTGCTTTACAGTGTTGCCTCTTTCATGGTGTGACTTTTAGACCATGGAATAAAAGGATCACCTCCAAGGAAAATCTGAGACCCAGAGAAGAAAGGGCTCATTCAAGTTCACACACACACACACACACACACACACACACACAGCCATATAGAAGCAGAGCTAGGATGCTAGTCCTGAGGTCTCCACCAGCTGCCTAGAACATTTTATTTTTCTGAATCCCTCAGATCCTCTGCTAATGGAACAAACCAGGCTAGAACTTCTGCTTCTGGTACTATATATTGCTGCCTTCTCCCTGTGTCTCAACTAGTGAGCCTTACAGATGTCCCAAGTCCCTCAAAAGGAGGGTTTTTCTCTTTTCAGTGAAGATATAGCTTGGGATCACAGGCAGATAGTTTTCAAGCTGTAGAATCAATCAGAATCACCTGAGTTGTTTGTTAAATATGTCACTCTTTCTCAGCAGTTATTGAATCTCAGTGGACTCTCTCTACCCCTTTGGGAAAGTTCAAAACACTCAGTGGAAACTTTTGTGTTCACATGATGACTATCTTTCTATAGCAACCCTAGGTCAAAGATAAAAAAAAAAATTATCTTGTGCTTTTTTGTTTTTTATTATATTTCTGTTTAATTATGAAATTAATACACATTTACCAGCAAAAATGAATGTTTTGTAAGAATATTAGGAAAAAGAGAGATCAACAGAGGCTGTTCTTGAAGGCTTTATGCCAAACATCAAGAAAATTCCCCTTCTGGACACAAGAGGGAGCTTTTACCTAAAATGAAAAGTTTAATGTAGGCGATTTAAAGTAGGCTCTACCATTTTTATTTTCTTTTCATTAAACATTTTAACATTATTATCTCTGAAAATGAATTAGTTAACTGGTCATGGAGTTGCATAATGATACAGCCAACAGACTTCTTAATCATCATAACTTCTCTACAGTGGTCCCTATGGTTGCCTGATTTTTCAAAATTCTTCTTCCTAGATTACTAAAACCACTCTCTCCCTGGCCCTTCTCCTAATTTTTAACCATTTCTCTTACTTAGCTCTCTCCATAAGTGTGTGTGCTTTCATGGGCCTTTCAATACCCTTATCTTCTCATTCCACTATATATACATACTTCTTTTGGCTGTCTGGATCCATTCCTATGGCTTCAATGACAACTATGTACTGGTAAATAAGTCATCATGTGTATCTTCTGCTATCAAATCTATCCTGAGCCCCAAAATATGCATACTCATTTGCCTACTGGACAAGGCTAAGAATACATGAGCTCCTTGGAGGAAGATTAATTGGCCTGACCTACAGGAGTAGTAAAAATTTTTTTTTTTTTTGGTACCAGGGATTAAACTCAGGTGTGCTTAACCCCTGAGCCACATCCCCAGCCCTTTGTATTTTTTTTTTTAATTTTGAGACAGGGTATTGCTGAGTTGTTGGGGCCTTGCTAATTTGCTGAGGCTGGCTTTGAACTTTTGATCCTCCTGCCTCAGCCTCCCAAACTGCTGTGCCTGGCAGGTGTAGTAAATTTAAAGACTACATCACTGGTTGGTTAGAGAGTCTCTGAGCTTTCAGGGTCCACAGAAGATTCCCTTGGATTATTATGTGAACTGTGATATTATTGAAATACAAAATAAAACAATAATAATAAAAACTTTCTAAACATAGAAACAACAAAAAGTATCCCTCAGGTTGGGTTAGTCAATACAGCAGTCACTAGCCACAAATGGCTTTTGAGCATCTGAAATATTGCCTGTTTGAATTGAGATGTAATTACGTATCAGATTTAAAAGCAGCATCTGCAGGGTTATTTTTTTGTTTGTTTGTTTATACATTCATCACCCAGATTTAATGATTATCAAGATTTTGCCATATTTGTTCTTTCCTCCAATCTCTTGTTTTCTTTGCTGAAAGATTATGTTTTTTTCCCACACACCACAGTTCACATCTCTAAAAACACAATTTCTTAACCACGATGCCATATTGCATCAGACAATTAAGTATCTCTGCTAGTCTTCAAAATGTCTTTTAATGGTTTCATTGAATCAGAATCCAAAGTTCAAACATTGCTTTTTTCGTTTTGTGTCCCCTTTGATAGCTCAGCTAGTACAGTGAAGGACTGTGGTGTTATGTTTGATAGCTCCCTTTCCATTGATATTTTTTATTTATTTATTTATTTTTTAATTTTTTATTGTTGGTTGTTCAAAACATTACATAGTTCTTGATATATCATATTTCACACTTTGATTCAAGTGGGTTATGAGCTCCCATTTTTACCCCATATACAGATTGCAGAATCACATCAGTTACACATCCATTGATTTACATATTGCCATACTAGTGTCTGTTGTGTTCTGCTGCCTTTCCTATCCTCTACTATCCCCCCTCCCCTCCCCTCACCTCCCCTCTTCTCTCTCTGCCCCCTCTACTGACATTCATTTGTCCCCCTTGTATTATTTTTCCCTTTCCCCTCACTTCCTCTTGTATGTACTTTTGTATAACTCTGAGGGTCTCCTTCCATTTCCATGCAATTTCCCTTCTCTCTCCCTTTCCCTCCCACCTCTCATCCCTGTTTAATATTAATCTTCTTCTCATGCTCTTCGACCCTACTCTGTTCTTAGTTACTCTCCTTATATCAAAGAAGACATTTGGCATTTGTTTTTTAGGGATTGGCTAGCTTCACTTAGCATAATCTGCTCTAATGCCATCCATTTCCCTGCAAATTCTATGATTTTGTCATTTTTTAATGCAGAGTAATACTCCATTGTGTATAAATGCCACATTTTTTTTATCTATTCATCTATTGAAGGGCATCTAGGTTGGTTACACAGTCTTGCTATTGTGAATTGTGCTGCTATGAACATGGATGTAGCAGTGTCCCTGTAGCATGCTCTTTTTAGGTCTTTAGGGAATAGACCGAGAAGGGGAATAGCTGGGTCAAATGGTGGCTCCATTCCCAGCTTTCCAAGAAATCTCCATACTGCTTTCCAAATTGGCTGCACCAGTTTGCAGTCCCACCAGCAATGTACTAGTGTACCCTTTTCCCCACATCCTCGCCAGCACTTGTTGTTGTTTGACTTCATAATGGCTGCCAATCTTACTGGAGTGAGATGGTATCTTAGGGTGGTTTTGATTTGCATTTCTCTGACAGCTAGAGATGGTGAGCATTTTTTCATGTACTTGTTGATTGATTGTATGTCCTCCTCTGAGAAGTGTCTGTTCAGGTCCTTGGCCCATTTGTTGATTGGGTTGTTTGTTCTCTTATTGTCTAATTTTTTGAGTTCTTTGTATACTCTGGATATTAGGGCTCTATCTGAAGTGTGAGGAGTAAAGATTTGTTCCCAGGATGTAGGCTCTCTATTTACCTCTCTTGTTGTTTCTTTTGCTGAGAAAAAACTTTTTAGTTTGAGTAAGTCCCATTTGTTGATTCTAGTTATTAACTTTTGTGCTATGGGTGTCCTATTGAGGAATTTGGAGCCCGACCCCACAGTATGTAGATCGTAGCCAACTTTTTCTTCTATCAGATGGTGTGTCTCTGATTTGATATCAAGCTCCTTGATCCATTTTGAATTAACTTTTGTGCATGGCGAGAGAAAGGGATTCAGTTTCATTTTGTTGCATATGGATTTCCAGTTTAACCAGCACCATTTGTTGAAGATGCTATCCTTCCTCCATTGCATGCTTTTAGCCCCTTTATCAAATATAAGGTAGTTGTAGTTTTGTGGATTGGTTTCTGTGTCCTCTATTCTGTACTATTGGTCCACCCGCCTGTTTTGGTACCAGTACCATGATGTTTTTGTTACTATTGCTCTGTAGTATAGTTTGAAGTCTGGTATCGCTATACCACCTGATTCACACTTCCTGCCTAGCATTGTTTTTGCTATTCTGGGTCTTTTATTTTTCCATATGAATTTCATGATTGCTTTCTCTATTTCTACAAGAAATGCCGTTGGGATTTTGATTGGCATTGCATTAAACCTATAGAGAACTTTTGGTAATATCGCCATTTTGATGATGTTAGTTCTGCCTATCCATGAACAGGGTATATTTTTCCATCTTCTAAGATCTTCTTCTATTTCTCTCTTTAGGGTTCTGTAGTTTTCATTGTATAAGTCTTTCACCTCTTTTGTTAGGTTGATTCCCAAGTATTTTATTTTTTTGAAGATATTGTGAATGGAGTGGTTGTCCTCATTTCCATTTCAGAGGATTTGTCGCTGATATACAGGAATGCCTCTGATTTATGCGTGTTGATTTTATATCCTGCCACTTTGCTGAATTCATTTATTAGCTCTAATAGTTTGTTTGTAGACCCTTTTGGGTCTGCTAGGTATAGAATCATATCATCTGAAAATAGTGATAATTTAAGTTCTTCTTTTCCTATTTTGATGCCTTTAATTTCTTTCGTCTGTCTAATTGCTCTGGCCAGTGTTTCGAGAACTATGTTGAACAGAAGTGGTGAGATAGGGCATCCCTGTCTTGTTCCAGATTTTAGAGGGAATGCCTTCAATTTTTCTCCATTAAGAATGATGCTAGCCTGAGGCTTAGCATAGATTGCTTTTACAATATTGAGGTATGTTCCTGTTATCCCTAGTTTTTCTAGAGTTTTGAACACAAAGGGATGCTGTACTTTGTCGAATGCTTTTTCCGCATCTATCGAGATGATCATATGGTTCTTATTTTTAAGTCTATTGATGTGGTGAATAACATTTATTGATTTCCATATATTGAACCAGCCTTGCATCCCAGGGATGAATCCTACTTGATCATGGTGCACAATTTTTTTGATATGTTTTTGTATCTGATTTGCCAGAATTTTATTGAGGATTTTTGCATCTAGGTTCATTAGAGATATTGGTCTGTAGTTTTCTTTCTTTGAAGTGTCTTTGTCTGGTTTAGGTATCAGGGTGATGTTGGCTTCGTAGAATGAATTTGGAAGTTCTCCCTCTTTTTCTATTTCCTGAAGTAGCTTGAAAAATATTGGTATTAGTTCCTCTTTAAAGGTTTTGTAAAACTCTGCTGTATACCCATCCGGTCCTGGGCTTTTCTTAGTTGGTAGTCTTTTGATGGTTTCTTCTATTTCCTCAATTGATATTGGTCTGTTTAGGTTGTCTATATCCTCCTGACTCAATCTGGGCAGATCATATGACTTAAGAAATTTATCGATGCCTTCACTATCTTCTAATTTATTGGAGTATAAGGATTCAAAATAATTTTTGATTATCTTCTTATATCTGAAGTGTCTGTTGTGATATTGCCTTTTTCATCCCGTATGCTAGTAATTTGAGTTCTCTCTCTTCTTCTCTTCGCTAGCATGGCTAAGGGTCTGTCGATTTTGTTTATTTTTTCAAAGAACCAACTTTTAGTTTTGTCAATTTTTTCAATTGTTTCTTTTGTTTCGATTTCATTAATTTCAGCTCTGATTTTAATTATTTCTTGCCTTCTACTTCTTTTGCTGTTGTTTTGCTCTTCTTTTTCTAGGATTTTGAGATGAAGTATGAGATCATTTATTTGTTGGTTTTTTCTTTTTTTAAGGAATGAACTCCAAGCAATGAATTTTCCTCTTAGAACTGCTTTCAATGTGTCCCATAGATTCCGATATGTTGTGTCTGTGTTTTCATTAATCTCTAAGAATTTTTTAATTTCCTCCTTGATGTCTTCTATAACCCATTGATCATTCCGTAACCTATTGTTCATTCTCCAAGTGATGTATTCTTTTCCCTTCCTTCTTTTATCGTTGATTTTCAGTTCCATTCCATTATGATCAGATAGGATGCATGGTATTATCTCTACTCCTTTATATTGTCTAAGAGTTGCCCTGTGACATAATATATGATCTATTTTTGAGAAGGATCCGTGTGCTGCTGAGAAAAAAGTGTAACTGCTTGATGTTGGGTGGTATATTCTATATATGTCAATTAAGTCTAGGTTATTAATTGTGTTATTGAGTTCTATAGTTTCCTTATTCAACTTTTGTTTGGAAGATCTGTCCAGTGGCGAGAGAGGTGTGTTGAAGTCTCCCATGATTATTGTATGGTGGTCTATTAGACTCTTGAGCTTGAGAAGAGTTTGTTTGATGAACATAGCTGCACCATTGTTTGGGGCATATATATTTATGATTGTTATGTCTTGTTGGTGTATGGTTCCTTAAGCAGTATGTAGTGTCCCTCTTTATCCCTTTTGATTAACTTTGGCTTGAAATCTATTTTATTTGATATGAGTATGGACACTCCTGCTTGTTTCCGAAGTCCATATGAATGATGTGATTTTTCCCAACCTTTCACCTTCAGCCTATGTATGTCTTTTCCTATCAAATCCATCTCCTGTAGGCAGCATATTGTTGGGTCTTGTTTTGTGATCCATTCTACTAGCCTGTGTCTCTTGATTGGTGAGTTTAAGCCATTAACATTTAGGGTTATTATTGAAATATGGGTTGTTCTTCCAGCCATATTTGTTTATTTCTGTTACTAAACATGGTTTGTTTTCCTCTTTGATTATTTTTCCCCCCTTTACTGTCCTACCTCCCACTGTTGGTTTTCATTGTTATTTTCCATTTCCTCTTCCTGTAATGTTTTGCCAAGGATGTTTTGAAGAGATGGTTTTCTAGCTGCAAATTCTTTTATCTTTTGTTTATCATGGAAGGTTTTAATTTCATCTTCCATCCTGAAGCTTAATTTCGCTGAACACAATTCTTGGTTGGAACCCATTTTCTTTCAGTGTTTGAAATATGTTATTCCAGGATCTTCTAGCTTTCAGAGTCTGTGTTGAAAGATCAGCTGTTATCCTGATTGGCTTACCCCTAAATGTGATCTGCTTCCTTTCTCTTGTAGCTTTTAAAATTCTCTCCTTATTCTGTATGTTGGGCATCTTCATTATAATGTGTCTAGGTGTGGGTCTCTTATGATTTTGCACATTCGGCGTCCTGTAGGCTTCTAGGATTTGGGGTTCTGTCTCATTCTTCAAGTCTGGGAAGTTTTCTCGTATTATTTCATTGAATAGATTGCTCATTCCTTTGGTTTGAAACTCTGTCCCTTCCTGTATCCCAATGACTCTTAAATTTGGTCTCTTGATGTTATCCCATATTTCTTGGATGTTCTGCTCATGGTTTCTTAACAGTCTTGCTGAGCTGTCTGTGTTCTTTTCAAGTTGAAATACTTTATCTTCATTGTCTGATGTTCTGTCTTCTAAGTGTTCTACTCTGCTGGTAGTATTCTCAATTGAGTTTTTAAGTTGGCTTATTGCTTCCTGCATTTCTAGGATTTCTGTTTGTTTGTTTTTTATAACCTCTATTTCCCTGTATAGTTGATCTTTTGCTTCTTGGATTTGTTTATGTAATTCATTGTTGAAGTGATCTTTCATTGTCTGATTTTGCTGTCTGATGTCTTCCTTGAGACTCCAGATCATCTGAAGCATGTATATCCTGAATTCTGTATCTGACATTCCATCTGCTGCAGCTATTACCTCTTCTAACGTTGAGTTGACCTGCATTGCTTGTGGTCCTTTCTTTCCTTGTCTCTTCATACTGTTCGCGTTCCTTTCTACTTGGTGAAACTGTTGTGCTATTGAATTTTCCCCCTATATATTTCTATTGGTCTTGTATAGTTGCAAAGTGTCCCTCACAGGCGCGGGCGGCGGCTCTGCCCCTCCTCCAATTGGGGCAATGTGCCTACCATGCCGGCAGGCCGCTGGGCCTGCTCTGCCAGTCGGTAGCAGGTCCGCCTACCTTGCAGGTGCGGGTGGTTGGTATAGTCCTCTGCGGCCGCTAGGCTTGTTCTGTCCGTGGTCGCAGTTCTGCCTACTTTGCAGGTGCAGGCAGCGGCACTGCCCCTCTGCAGGCCTCTGGGGCTGTTCTGCCAGTGGGTCGCAGGTCCGCCTACCTTGCAGGCGCAGGGGGGAGGCGGCTCTACCCTTCCTCAGGCCACTGGGCCTGTTCTGTCTGTCGGTTGCAGGTCTGGCCTGTTCTGATGTTGGTTACAGTTCCGTCTACCTTGCAGGCGCGGGGGGAGGGGGCGGCTCTGCCTCTCAGCAGGCCGCTGCTCCTCTTCTGCCGGAGGGTCGCAGGCCCGCCTACCTTTCAGGAGTGATTGGAAGTTCTGTCCCGCCGTGGGCCACTGGGCCTTTTCTGTCGGTGGTTACAGTTTCGCCTACCTGGCAGGCGCGGGGGGTGGGGGCCGGCTCTGCCCCTCAGCAGGCCGCTGGGCCTGCTCTGTGGGTGGTCACAGTTCCCTCTACCTTGCCGGCGCAGGGGGAGGGGGCGGCTCTGCCTCTCAGCAGGCCGCTGCTCCTCTTCTTCTGGTGGGTCGCAGGCCCGCCTACCTTGCAGGAGTCTCCATTGATATTAATTTGTTTTTTGTTTTTGCTTTTTTCTTGATTAGACTTGTTTCATTTTTATCAACTTTTAGCTATATTATTTCTTCTCTATTTAATCTGTTTAATTCTACTCTTATTTTTTCCTTCCTACTACCTAATTTGAAAATAATTAGATTGTTAATCTAGCTTATTTCTGATACAAGTACTTTCCTCTGAATACTGTTTCATTCCCAGAGATTCTGATATCTTCAGCATTTATTATCACTTAGTTCAAAGCAATTTTTATTGACTTTTCTTGTGCCTTCTTCTTTGACCTGTGAGATATTTATAAGCATGCCATTTAATTTTGAAGTAGTTGACACATGAGAGTGAGATTTTTTAGTTCTTAAGGTGGTTGATCTCTAATGTAATAAATCATGCAGGAAACACAGTCTGTATAATTTTGAATTTTAAAAAAGTAATGGAAATGCTTTTTATATAGATCATATTGGTTACATATGTGTGAAAACTGATCAAATTTCATACCTCAAATATGTGCATTTTATTGTACTTCAATTTTGCCTCAATAAAGCTATTGGGAAAAAAGAGAAATCAAAGGATCCCAATAATAGTTTTTATACTGATTACAGCTACTGGTTCATGTGAAGTGCTCAAAATAAATGTTGACTACTGTTACCATTACAAGAAACTGTCAATTCTGGTCATTCCTTTTTTTTTTTTTGATTGCCCAAACCTACGTGGCACTTTGATGCTTCTTTACCTTTGTGAATGCTCTCTCTTCTGCCTGGAATGCTCTATCTCAAATTCATCCAAATTCATCACCTATTATACTCCTAGAGATCCTTAAGACTTAGTTCAAACAATACCTTCTTTCTGAACCCTTCCTTATTACCAGTGGTTGGGTTCTCCTCTGTGGCACTGAGTACATATCATTATTATTGCACAAATGGTAATGTGATTACCATCTTAGTATAACTTAGGTGTCTGTTTTCTGTACTAGACTCTTCAACTTAACAGGAATAGGGGCTTCCTCTTTTTAACTCCAGACTCCAGCACAATACTTGCCACATAATAAACATTCAACAGATCTTCTCCAAACTGAAAATTGAATAATCAAACCCTCTATCTTTACAAAGAAACTGAATCCCAGGGAGGTGATGAGATTTTTTTTTCAGGACATTACACTTTGGATTCCATAACACCAGGAGGCCTTTGCTCCTGCATCTGAAAAGACTAACTAAAAAGTGAGCTCACAATAACTAAAATCAGACCTTATGTTGCTATGCACCCCTTAGTTTCTCCACCTTCTGAGAAAATAATCAAACAAATCTTAAACTATTGTTGAATTAAGCATATAACCCATGTCAAAACCTCAACTAGCCTCTGGTATCAGGAGTGTGCTTTTTGCTACTTTTCACCCCTCCTTCTCTGGCTAGACAGCAGGACTTGAAAGTGATTATAGGCTCTAATATTGATGTGCCCTTGGTGGAAAGAATGAATGCTGTGAATCAAATGACTTTGCTGCTAACTTCCTTAGATAAGTTACTTAAACTTTTCAGCAAAGATTTTCACATCTATTAGATGAAGGGGGGTTAGATCAGATGATGTTTAAAGTCTAACAAGTTCCCCTGTGATGTGACTGGGACAATGACAGTACTTTGATGTAGAATGAAACTCTTGTTTTGAGAGATTTCTAGAGAAAGCTAGCATATATTTTCTTTAGGAACTACTTCATTTTCTTACATCTCCAAGGTCAGCACGTGATCATGGAAATGTTATCTCAGATGGGAATCGTGTTTATAGTTACAAATTACTTGCACATTTCACTATTTCAATTTTTATAACCTATGTGAGGAAAGTGTGCTGGTTGTAATGCCAATTATGCAGATGATGGTGATGATGGCAAGAGCTAACATTTTATTGAGTATGCCAGATATTGTTAGAACTCTACTAGTACCAGCATATTATGTTACTCTAGATGAAGATTTTAGAGCTCCAAAACATTAAATGACTTGCTCAAGTTAGTAATGACCAAACCAAAATTTGGATCCCAATTGACTGACTCTAATTCCTGTGTTCTATACCAACCACCCATCTTCCTGTAATAGATTGTTTCACTTATTTTGCATACCACTGAAATAAAAATGTGTAAACACCACCTTTTATGATAATCTTTCATAACTGGAAGCTATTGTTTATTATCTTTTGGAGTTTCTCTACTCTTTGGATGGACTACATTTCTAGTCAGAGATCTGGAGGCAGGTCACTTAACTTCCTAACAGTTAATTTTTTTTAATGTTTTTATTAGTGCATCATAGTTTTACATAATTGTGTGGCTCATTTGGCATATTCATAAATGCATGTAACATACTTTACTCTATTTCAATCCCCAGTACTTCCTCTTTCCCTACCCTCCTCTCTTCCTCTGATCCCCTTCCTCTACTCTATTGGTCATCCTTCTATTAAGTTTTTTTTAATTGATGTGTTATAATTGTACACAAACCAAGAGCTAATTCTTTTTATTTGTTCTTTTTAGATATACATGACATTAGAATCTATTTTGATATATTTATACAAGCATGGAATACATATTATTTGAATTAGGGCCCCAGTCTTGTGAATGTATATGATGGTGAGATTCACTGTGATGTATTCATATATGTACATAGGAAAGTTAGATCAGATTCACTCCACTGTGTTCCTAACCCTTCACCCTGCTCTTCATTCCCCTTTGTCTAATCCACTGAACTTATATTCCTCTCCTCTCCACCTTGTTGTGTGTTAGCATCCACATATCAGAGAGAACATTTGACCTTGGATTTTTTTGGAATTAGCTTGTTTCACTCAGCATGATAGTCTCCACTTCCATCCATTTACTAAAGGACTAATTCTTTATGTCTCTTCCCAAGTTTATATTCAACAACATCAGTTTTGTTGGGTTAAAATCAGCCACAGTGGAAGAATTTTACAGCATGGAAAGATATAAATGCTACAAATCAAGACCTGTTCTTCACATACCCCAGAGAACAAGCTGTTAAACATTTACCAACATATCCATGGTAGTTATGAATAAAAGAAAAATGTCCAAACCTTGTAATGAATACCATGGAGTAAAGAGAACACATATGTGAGTAAAGAAAACAGCATAGGCCCACAGCAGTTTTCTTTATTTTGGAGGGAAAAGTTGTTTCTTCTTTGAGATGCCTTTCTAGATACCTAGTTCTGAAAGAGAGCAGATGAAGTCAAGAATATTTTTGTGTGTAAACTTATTGTTATTCTACTTTCTTTATGATCCTAAAAAGAGCAAGATGTAGACTTTGGTCCTTCATTAAAGTAACAAAGATTTTTAGATAACTTGCTTCAAGCATCTTATATTGTTTTAAAGTGACACAGCTAGTGCATTGTAATGCTTTGTGTCCTGGGTTTCTCTATTGCCCCTTCTTAGCCCTTGTCATCCATTGCTGTGTCTGTGTGAGACATTATTTGGAAATATTTGCAATATTTGTTGGTTATCAGTTGTGCATGTGAACAAATTGGTACATCTTTGTAAGAGCATTTTTACTATTTACAGTTTAGTCATCACAGTCCCTGTATGTCCACCTGTTATTCATACTCACATTTAAGAACTCTGTGTTCCTTATGACATTTTGTAGTTGGAGTGATCTCTGTTGTCCTCTTGAGGAAAGGGATCATGGAAGATATGATCCAGTAGAGCACAAGTGCACATTACTGACCACATAAGCACTTAACAAAGTCTAGTTGATTGAGGTATGTTTATTTTGGTGAATTGAAATTTAGGTCCCTTCAAAAATCTATTTTAGACCTATTTCCTAGAAACCAAAAGCCCCGAATTCCCCAAGATAGTCTTAACTCCCAATCTCTGCTCATGAGACCTTATATTATCATAACATGCACCCCATTTTTGTTTAACAAAAATACCATCCATCAATGCTTACATTGGGAATGAAACTAGGAAAAAGAACAGGCTTGGGGTTGAGACTGGGCAAATAAACTGAAAAAAATTCAAAGCTCAGGGGGAGCCTTAGGCTCTAGGTGAACACTGAAATTAATTCCAGCGATATTTGATCCTGGAAGAGAAAGCTGTGGGGTCTGGCTAATATAACTGAATGTTTTTTTAAAAGATGAGGGGATTAAAATGTCATTGCAAAAATTACATCAGACAAAGTTTGTTTCTCCACTAGTTGTCTGATTAGTGGCAGTAAATACTTATTTGATGGAGGGGGAGACCACCAAAATGAATCCGAGTGATATTGGATTCTGGACAAATTAGTTGGAGGTCTAATTCATATAAGTAATCCCTTATCTGAAAAAGGAAAGGAGGAAAACGCCACTTCTAAAATTACATGAAGTGATGTTTGTTTTTAGACTAGTTTTTTTTGTGTTGTCTAATCTTTAGAAGTAAATGTTTATCCAAAAGAGGATGGGGACAAAGGTCAACACCAAAAGTATTTCTTATGATATACGATCCTGGAATCCTGGACAAATTATTTGTGGGCTCTGATCAATGTAAACAACTGCTAATTTGAAAGAAGAGGGGAAAGAGTTCTCATCCCAAAATAATTACAGTGGTATTTGTTTTCTAGACTAGTTATTTGTGTTGCCCATCCACATAATTGAATGCTTATCTGAAGAAAGGAGGGGGGAAAGCCATCCTAGATACATAGCAATATAAGCTGCTATAAAATTATAAACCACAGGTTTCTTGAAAAGACTATGTGCATGTGGCTGGCATTTCTTTTTGTCCCAAAGTTCAATTCTGATGATGAAAACCAGGTAAGGGCATAAGAGGGTTTCCTCCTATGAGGAAAATACTGGGGCAGGATAGATCTGAGCTATAATAGACACAAGAGGTGGAAGTATTGTCTCAGAGTGGGCGGGGTACTCCAGAAGATTGGCAGTGACCAGTTTTCATGGGTCATAGTGAAAAATAAAGTAGGCAGGAAGCTGCAGTTACAGTGGGGAGCAGACAAGAAACCTGTTGGTTGATAGGAAATTCTGACTACAATAGAGAGTGATCTGCTTTCTTAGTGGAAAGGAAAGTGGACAATTGATACTCAAGGAATCCAGACAGTGGAGGAACAGCTTATGGAGGAAAGCAAAGTGAGCAGCTGAGGAAAGGGCAGGACGTTTCAGTTACTCAGGATCCATAGATCTGTTATTGAAGTGGATGGAAGTATGTGAGGATAGTGGCCTGTCAAACATGATCTTCCAGGTTAGGCAGAGAGATCTTGAAGGTGGACTGCTGGACTTGAGAGATAAATTCCTGTCAACTATGGAATCCCCACCCACACCCCTAGATGAAAGCAGCAACAAAAATGGGAAGTTGAATTGAAAGCTGAAGCCTTTCTCCAGATGGGCAACACATCAAAAAGTAAGATGAATTTATTCCAATGATCTTAGTGAGTTGCTAGATGGAGTTAGGAATTGCACTTCATTGTTTAGAGGAGTACTCGCCAATGAGATGGCAGTTGCAATGCAGTAAAGAAGAGAATCCAGAGTGGGCTTAGGTATGCTGTGTGCTTTATGCTTTTCTCATGGTGGTAGGAGGGTAGGATTGGAACACCAATCATACCAATTAACTATTAGTAAGCATTTTCAATGAAGAACTTTTTTTTTTCCCATTAGGAATATTTTTGCATCTATTGCTTTTCTAAAAATCACAATACTAATCATTTTGAGTACAGATATTATTATTTCTAGGGGTGCCTTGTTGGGATCATGGCAAAAATATGGCCTGGACATTTATTACAAATGGTATTATGATTTAGCATACTTTCTTTTAAAAAATGCACTTCTTAGGTGTGCATTTTAAAGCAAGTGAAAGTTTTTCCAGTTATTTGGAGAACAATTTATTATTGTATCTTCATAACTATGCTAGCAAAAAATATTCTTAGGTATAACAGCTCTTTGGAATACCAATGATTGTATGTTTGGCTAAAACTTATATTTGGAAGTATTTCTTAAAGTGCTCATATATCTTAACTGGTTCCTCTTAGAGCATCTCTCATCTACAGTCAACTCATTGTGAAGAGTATTTAAACTTTACCTTTTAGAAAGATAATAGTACTCAAAAAAAAAGAAAAGAAAAAAAAGAAAGATAGTACTACTCAAAATCAATTTGTTAAAGACTCAGCGGTTCAGAGCCTGAAGAAAATCTTGATATCACTCTCATCCTCTGAGGGACAGATTTAAAGTTTTAAGAGATTTGATTAAAAGTGTAGATAGGGCAACCCTAAATCTCACTTCAATGTCAATTCTCTTTCTTTTATTCTTATGGATTGAACTTTAAAGTACTGCTGGAATATCGCAAACTTAAAGGTTAGTAAGATATGAAATTTCCCGACAGAGTTTTTGATTTTGTTGACTTTGTTCTTCTGTAGGAACTGGCAATAACCGGTTGTATAAGGGCAACTATAAGGTTGGAAACAAACTTTAGCAAGATACTAGAAATCTTCTTTTCTCTTCTTTCTTTTTTCCCTTAAACTGGGGATTGAACCCCTGGGGTGCTCTACTACTGAACTACATCTTCAGCCCTTTTTATTTTTTTTGTTTTCAGATGGGGTCTCACTAAACTGCTGAGGCTGGCCTCAAACTTGTGATCTTCCTATCTCAGTATCCAAAGTTCCTAGAATTACAAGTGTGTACCACTACATCTGGTAATACTAGAAGTTTTCTAGGTAGGGCTTTTGATGACTTTAGTCTCCTATAGATAATTGTGTTAACTGGCTGTATTTGGCTAAGTTTTTAATGCATATTGTTTTCTTAAAGAGTTTTCTGTAGTTTACTTTGTGAAAAGCACTAGCAAACTCTGCTTACAATAGTATTAATGGCACTAATGAGATTTCTTATAAACAAAAGCAAGAGAATGTGTTTTTTCTCTTTCCCATTCCCTCCCTCACTTCCTCCCTCCCTTCCTCCTTCCCTCCCTCCCTCCCTCCCTCCCTCCCTTCCTTCCTTCCTTCCTTCCTTCCTTCCTTCCTTCCTTCCTTCCTTCCTTCCTTCCATCCTCTCTTTCTCCCTTCTGTAGAGTTCTATATACTCCTTGAGTTGACCTATATTTCCCTAAGCAACTAGATTTTTCTAGACTTGCCCAGCTATGTCCATGGTTGAAATTATGTATAACTGAACTGGATATCACTACTAACAATTTAAAAGATAATCAATGTGCAACAACACATAGCATCATAAAGGTGCTATTTAATTGTAAAATCTAATACAAATTGGAAACCTCATAAGACAAAGGAAACACTCTTCTAACCACAGCTAGGTTAAAAAATATAATATTGCCTGACCATCTTTATCTCAACTTCTTCTGTCTCTTCAAAACTAATGGTACTGACCTTTATGGCAGTCACTTCTGTATTTTCCTTTATAATTTTATCACCCAGATTTTCATTTCTAAGCAATAGCTTATGGTTCACCCCTTCATATGTCTCTTTTTATCTAGAGAATCCTTCCTGCTTTTGTTTCTTTGTAATTTATGTTGAAGAAATGGTATCTTGCCCATACTCTCGATTGTTCAATGGCATCTCTTGTTGTCATTTAATATATTGCTGTGTCCTGCATTTGCTGTAGATTGATACTTGTTTCCACAGGTTCGATCAGATTTGCATTGATTGCTTTTTCTTTTTCTTTTTCTTTTCTTTTGGCTTCAAAGGTGGTGGTGTGTTCTATTTAGAGGTACATAATGTTCAATTGACTCTTTTTTTTCTGTGACATTAGCTGACTTTAGTGACCAATGCCATCAGTCTTTAGGTTGATGATGTCTCTCTAGATGTTTCTGGTTGTTTAAAAGTTCATTCTCTAAAATAAGAAAGAACTTAAGGGAAAAATGTTTCTGGAGCTATCACATGTTAATAAATTTGTCTATTTGACATTTACATTTAATCAAGCTGGGTATAAAATCTTTTCCTCATTTTCTTTCCTTAAATATATTAAATATGCTATCAGACTTCTATCAAAGTCTGATGATAAGATGATTTTCTTTGTTTTATAAGTAATTATGCCCCCATCCTTTTTTGGGTACCAGGGATTTAACCCAGGGGCACATAACCACTGAGCTGCCTCCCTAGACCTTTTTATTTTTTATTTTAAGACAGGGTCTTTCTAAGTTCCTTAGGTCCTCACTAAGTTGCTGAGGCTGATTTGAACTCGCTGTCCTTCTGCCTCAGCCTTCTGAGCTTCTGGGAGTACAAGTGTGCACCACCATGCCCAGCACTTATAGTCCTTTTGCTGAAAAATTACCCTTTAAAGTCCAGTAATTTTACTAGAATATTTCTCTGTATTGGTTGACTTGCCTAGGTCAATTTCCTCTTTAACATGCAGTTTTAAATTTTATTTCAGGAATTATTTTCATAAATCATACTTTTTTGAAATTATTATTCGTCTTTCTTTTGATTTTCCCCTTCAGGAATTGAAAGCCTATGAAAAATATAACAATTTTGAACAGCTGATCAGGTCTGTTAATGTATGAATGCATGAGGAATTGCCAGGCAGTATTGAAGAATGAACTGAGATTAAATAGCTGAAACAGTTATCAACATATTATTTGTACAAATAAATAAAAACTGCATGTATATGTTTCTGGAGTAGTTGCATTTTTTACTATTTTATTTCAAATAAAGAAAATGGGAATGCATGACTAAAGATGTCTTAATTCTTATTCATTGTCAAAAACGTTCATAGTAAATTAACAAATCAGAAAAGAAAACCTTGATAAACCATCTGTCCCAAATTTGGTTTGGAAAAAATTCATATTTATATGTCATCAGTCAGCAAAGGCCCTTTAATTGGAAACTCTTTTATCAGTCATGTTGGCAGTGTTGGCAGGTTTCAGATGTCTCTAAAACATTATTTCTGCTAAATTTAAGACTGTAGAACTGAAGGTATTACTTTCTTAAAAAAAAAAACAAGCAAAGATTCTCTGAAGTGGGACTCCTTCAGTATTTTCTACATTAACACTTAGCTTACGGTAACACTGAACAAAATTGCAATTTTAAAATATTATGTCTTTTAATTCATCTATCCTCAGAAGAGTGGTAAAATTGCCCCTCACTCAAATTTATTTTTCCTCTCTCTTAAGTTCCTGAGAATTCTGCTCTGATATTGTCAGATCTGACATAGTCAATGTTTATGGAGTGATTAACTTTTTCTTTTTACCACTTTCCCTTATGCTACTGTTAGATTGAATGAAATCTAAGCAGTTAAGAAAAAAACCTGATGATTATTCCAGAAAAAGTGTTTATCTTCACATGATTTTTCTCTGAATAGAAGTGAAGTTCAGGGAACAAAAATTCCATCCATAAATCTGAAAAAATTCTGCAGTCGACTTTAGAATCTCCTGTGAAGTTTTACTACTTCTAGCCACCCACTCCATCCTTGCTCTTCCTGTTACTACAAGACCATTTTTTCTTGATCTTCTTTCTTGCAATTCTCCAGTCAGTAGACATTTTGTCATACTTGTTCCATTTCTTGCTTGCCTTAACTAGGGTGATGAAATGAACTGGGATTAGTCAAATAGGATCCCCTGCACCTTTCCATATTTTTTATTGTTGCAAATAGGACTTTTTTTTTTTTTTTGGTACTGGGGATTGAACTCAGGGGAACTCAACCACTGAGCCACATCCCCAGCCCTATTTCGTATTTTATTTAGAGACAGGGTCTCTCTGAATTTCTTAGTGCTTTGTTTTTTCAGAGGCTGGATTTGAATTCATGATCCTCCTTTCTCAGCCTCCCCAGTCACTAGAATTACAAATGTGTGCCACCACACCTGGCTGCAAATGGGATCTTAATAGGAATATTATACCCAGTTTGTAGCCCTTCCAACAATCTCCTGAAGAGTTTTCAGCCAATTTCTGTCATTATTTACTTAAGGATGTCTTTTGCTATTGTTCTAGATGGCTTCAGGATTCTGATGCTTTCATGGAGAACACTAATGTCTACAATCTTTGTTGGGTCAAGGCAACTTACCGTTGCTGAGTTTCTCTTTGTGATGATACTGCAGAGACCTGCACTTAGACTAATGATACTGCACCAAAGCTATTGGCACCAGTGCTGCTGATTTTTTGCTTTCAGTGTCCTAGGGAGATTTATTCAGTTTCCTGTAGCCTCCTTGCTAAAGGATTCAGACTTAATTCCCTGAGACCTAGCCTCAAATATAACCTAATATACAACATATTAAAACTCTGCCTTCCCTCTGTCCTCAAATACTGGTCTATTTGCTTAGAATCAAATTCATTCACCTTGATTCTTCTCATATTAATTTTCCTAGAAGAATCCTTAGATCCTAGTAAAATAGTCTTTCCAGCCCCACTGATTCTCCTGATAGTTCCCAAATGGTGCTTAGAGATCCTACTATACTATTCCCCCTTATCACCTCTCCCATTAAAATTTTTGTTGTTTTTATTGAGCCTTTCTCTACTCAATAATCAGTTTGAGTAGCTGACACTACTTCTAGAGAGGTCTTACACGGTGCCAAGGCATTGGGGAGTGAGAAAGGTGGAGCCATCTGGTTCTCGTCTATCAGTTCACATAAGTTGCTACTTGTCTTGCTACTACTGTCTCTATTGGTGACTCATGGGATCCAGAAGAGAGGTCCTTATCTGTCTACTTGGGACATGGTAATCTTTCTTTTGTTTCTGTTTCACAGACACTGGTGTATTTTATGAGGTTTCTTGTGGCCATATACCGGAGACATTTCCCACAGCCATTTCCTTTCTGGGGTCATGAGGTTTCACTATCCACAGTATTAACAATAAGAATACAGGGATTTTGCTTTTCTTACCAGCTTACCTCTTTCTTTCCATTTATTTTTCTTAGCCCAAGGCAATATCCAGACTGTGTGGGGGGAATCAATTTCTCCATTGCTCACGGCACCTCTGAATTAATTTAATTGAACATATTTCTCCCATGTATCTCAGGTGGGGTGAGAGTAGTGTGCAGTTCCCAGGAGCAGTTTAAATAACCATTAGAAAGCCTTGGAGTTTGTGTCTAGCAGTTGCTTGATGCTTTTTTTTTTTAAGAGAGAGAGAGAAAAAATGTGTGTGTGTGTGTGTGTGTGTGTGTGAGTGTGTGTGTGTAGAGGTAGTTCACTTTTACGCTCTTTAGATTTGGGATTTGAACTAAATTGCAACACAAATGTCTCATTTAAGTCTATGAATCTTCATCATTAAATGTCAAAAGTCCATGTGGCTCCTTAACTTTATTGTCATAGGAAACATTCCTCTTACAAGTCTGCAGAGGGTGCTTTCTAGCATCCTGAAATACAAGTGGACCTAATTGACGTGGGATAGATAGCCCTATGGGCCCACCCCCACAGGGAGTGCTGGCAAGATAAGGAGGAAAGCAAAATGAAGGAGTATTTGGGTCATTGTATATAAGAGTTATCATATGTTTAAGTTTCTCTCACTGATGTAATCACCAGTGAATGTAAATAAGTTAGTAGTTAGGATGTAATTCCAGAATTCCAGAGGAAAAAACAACAGCTCCTGGGACCCAGAGATAAAAAAAAGAAATATCCAGTGGTCTTGCTAGGGAGAGGTAAGGAAGGGCATGGTGAAGATTACATGGCAACAGACTGCTTTGACAGTATCCGATTACTATCATGGGTCATACTACATATGAGAGGGTGGTATTACTATAAAGAGACCCTTTCAATTCAACTTTGGGATTCCCTGAAATACAAATTTTATAGGAAATATGGAAATTAAAAGGCTTGGAATTTGTGGAACAGACCATATGTGTAAGAAGAAAATTTCAAGTAAGATGCAATGATCAGGAGTTGTGCATGTATAATGATACTGCAAATTTATCAAGTTTTTGTCAAAGAGACAGAAGTATATGAAATGCCACTCAGAAGAGACACAAAAAGTGTATTTTCTCCATTGTATATATCCTTCCCCATCCTCCATCCCCCAGCTTGGTAGATTTTCCTTTCTCTAGCATCATCTGAAGTTATGTGGTTACCTTGTGGAGAGTCACTAAACCATGTCTACCTGTGCTTATAATCTTTTAATGAAGGCTTTGGGCTAAATCAATTGACACATTCATTTGGAAAAAAAATTCAGTTTTTGCAACAAGGTCAGAAAGAACAAAATCCCAGGGTCTCAAAGAAGCCCTTTGGCTATCATTTTTTTTTTAAATAAGAAGACCCACATCTGATGTGTCTTTAGGTGGTCACCCATGTGGCAGTGGGCACAGCACTCAGGTAAAGTCACAGCCTTGAAGATAAATTGTTTTCAATTGTGTTTGTTCAAAGGTGATTGAAACTGAAAAATGAAAATTCCAAACTTGGTAAAACATATCAGAATTATCTTGAGTTGGATAGAGGTTCTGACAAAGATACCATATGGATAAGCACTTCTTGTTTTCTTTGTGGTTTTATATTTAATAAAGTCTAGTAGAATTGGATTTCCATGAATATGATGGGTTATCCCACATTTTTCTATCCAGCATTCTTATAACAATTTCTATAGTGACAAATTTAGACTCTTTCCATGATTTGAAGATATTTTTGCAGGTAACATGCACACAGAAATACTTAAAACTAACATCCAGGAAAACAGATGGTTCAAAACCTATCATAACAGGTCAAATGACTAGTTCCCATTAATACATTGGAATCCAAAAGGCAAATGTGCATATCCTCTTTGTAGGTGTCATGCTTCTATGGATGTTTTCTGTTATAAAATGACCAGGTTGGGAGAATGGTCTTTTATATTTATTTTTTATAAAATTGCATATATGTAAGGTATACAATGTGATGTCCTGATATACATGTTAAACTGATTGGGACTCAAGCTAATTGCATAAACATCTCTTCACATAATTACATTTTTTATGGTGAGAACTCTTAAGATCTACTCTCTTAGCATCAAGTACAAATTATAGTATGAACTCTAGTAACTGTGTTGTACATTAGATCACCACAAATTACTCATCCTACATAAATTAAGCTTCATATTCTTTTGCCAACATCTCCATATCCTTCCCAACCCCTAGTAATCACCATTCTACTTTGTACTTCTAGAATTTGAATTGTTTAGATTTTGAATGTAAGTGAGATGATGCAATATTTTTCTTCCTGTGTCTGGCTTATTTCACATAGCATAACACCCTCCAGGTTAATCAATGTCATCTTTATTTCAATTTTTTTATGCCTGTAAAATATCATCTCTCTCTGTATCTCTCTCTCTCTCTCTCTCTCTCTCTCTCTCTGTGTGTGTGTGTGTTTGTAAATATCTTTACCATTTGTTTGAGAATGAACACTCAGGTTGTTTCTCATCTTGACCTTGTGAATAGTGCTGTAATAAACATGGGTGTGCAGATGTTTCTTTGACATACTGATTTCATTTACTTTGGGTATATACTCAGTAGTAGGATTGTTGGATTGTATGATAGTTCTATTGGTAATGTTTTGAAAAGCCTCCATATTGTTTTGCATAATGGCTATATTAATTTACATTCCCGTTAACAGTATGCATGTGTTCCCTTACTTCACATTCTCATCAGCACTTGTTTTGTCTTTTTTAAGTAGCCATTTTCATTGGAGTGAGGTGATATCTCATTCACCTGACAACTTATGATATTGACTATTATTTTCATATTTTTTTGGTCATTTAGATATTGTATTTTTTCAGAAATTTTGCCCATTTTAATCAGGTTGTTAGCTTTTTTGCTGTTAAGTTTTTGGAGTTTTTTTTTACATATTCTGAATATTAATCCCTTGTTGGATGGGCAGTTTACAGATATTTTCTCTCATTTTGTAGGTGTCCCTTTACTCTATTGTTTCCTTCACTGTGCAGATTTTTTTAGTTGCATTAAGCAATCCCATTTGTCTATTTTTGTTTTTGGTTTTTTGTGCTTTTGTGTTGTTCTACTCTTTGTCTATTCCAGTGTCTTAAACATTTTTCCTTGTTTTCTTTTAGGAGTTTTATATTTTCAGATCTTACATTTAAGTCATTAATCCATTTGAGTTAATTTTTGTAACTGGTGAGAGATGGGGGTCTACTTTCATTCTGTGGTCTACTGATTGATAATAAGAGTATTATGTTAGCTTTTTGCCACTATGATCAAAATACCTGATAAGAACAACTTAGAAGAAGAAAGATTTATTTTGGCTCACAGTTTTAGAACATTCAGTCTATGATCAGTTGACTCCATGATTCAAACATCATGGTGGAAGGAGATGGTGGAGGAAAGCTGCTTAGCTCATGGAAGCCAGGAAGTAGAGGGGAAGAAAAAGAGAAACAGAGAGGATGAGGCCAGGGCCAAAATAAACCCTTCCATGGAGTGCCCCTAGTGACTTACTTCCTCCAACTAGGTCCAATTTCCTTGTAGTTCATTTGGCTACCAATGTATCATCTCATCAAATGGACTAATCTATGGATGAGGTCAGAGCCCTTATGATCCAATCATTGCCTAAAAGTCCCATCTCAGAATTATGTTGTATTAGGGAGCATGCTTTCAACATATGATATTTTGGAGTGACATCCCATATCCAAATCCAAACAGGAACCAAAGCTGTCCAATGTGGAAAGAATAGTCTTTCCATTTGCATCTGGAGCTGGAATAGAATATTCATATGCAAAAAAATGAATTTGGATCCTAATATTAC
Source organism: Marmota monax (assembly GCF_021218885.2). Taxonomy (NCBI): domain Eukaryota; kingdom Metazoa; phylum Chordata; class Mammalia; order Rodentia; family Sciuridae; genus Marmota; species Marmota monax. The sequence goes on along the minus strand of NW_026694552.1, from coordinate 10,870,161 downwards.
CTCATAGCATATATAAAAATTAACCAAAATGGATCAAAGGTCCAAGTGTAAGAGTTCAATGTATAACTATAGTTCTAAATAATTAATTTTATGTTATGTAAATTATATATGAAAATACCTAGAAAACAAAAATGGTATCACTTAGACCTTGACTGTCTAATATAGCATCAACTAGTGATAGGTAGACCCTGATCAACTAAAATGCAGTTGATTGGAATTGTGATGTGGTCTAGATGCAAAATGCATACCAAATTTCAAATAAGGTAAAATATCTCCTTATATTATTTTAATGTGGATTACAAATTAAAATGATGAGATTTTTATGTATTTGTTTGAATAACAATATTATTACAAATAAGATCACTTTTTAAAAAATATGGACCCAGAAAAATTTAAACTTACACATGTAGTTCACATTGTTAATCCACCTTTATTTTTATAGGACAACACTTCTTTAGAAGGTTAATACATGAAGCTGACCACACCACAGCTTTCTTTGTTCCCTGGATACTTAACACAGGACTTTGTTTCAAGTAGCTCACAGAAAGAGGCCTGTAGAGTTGGTTAGGAATGTTGATTCCTGTGGCTGTAGGTGAGCTTGAAAGAAGGAAGATAGTGGAAACAATGCTGGTTTCTAATGATAAAACATATGCAAAGAGCCTGGGAATACAAGATGACAATTTGTTGGTTTATTGGTTAGAATAAAATTTTGGGAGTCCAGATTGCTAGGAATAAAACATTTATAGCCAAACAATATTTATCAACCAATGAAGAAACTCCTAAAGCTCACATATATACACCATACTTGCACAACCTAATAATGACATGTTATAGTAAAAGAAACCAATTATTTCCTTTCACTGAAACAGTGTCAGGATCAATGAAACGGAAGGCTACCATATTGAACCCTTCCAGCCATTTATACCTCAGTGCAATTGACTTCATAGAAAGGTTACCTAGGATGTATTTTGATTTCACCTATGGTAGCCACCTCATAAGTTGGAAGCCTAGGTGTGTAAGGGCTGTCCAGAGGAAGGTCAGTTGGTTTGACCCAGTGGAGGGTACATTGTTAAAGAAGATAAAATAGGCAGAAGTTGGTGAATGCACCTTTGTGCTTTCAAAACCCACAGTGCATCACCTTGGTAGACCACAGGATTTAATGGACTATTGATGAAATAGAGGAAGAAAGCAAAAATACATTCAAAACTCTTTTAAAAAGAGCTGTTACTTAAATACTACATAATAGGTAGATGTTAGTGAAGTCATCTCTGACTTTCAGAGTCACATGGCTCACTGTTGTTGACCACATAACTTAGGGGTTATTATTTAAATAACAAAAGAAAAAAGTAATTTATAAAAATTAAACAAAAAAAATGAAAAAGATCAAAAAATTATTTTTGGATAGACAATAACAGGAGGGACATCACTTTTATGTGTGTTTCTAGGACATATAACAGAAAATTTATGGCTGAAGTGGCTTCTAGAAGCTGGTGGTGGGGCTTCACAGAAATATTAAGTATTTCAGTTATAGGAGGTGGAAGTGGAAAGGAAAGGGATAAAGCAAAAAGCTCACTTTTGTGGATAGAAATCTGAACACATATAGATTCTGCAAAGGTAAGTTTCTGGTTAAGCACATCCACTGGTTTGATTCATGTTTCAGATTAAAATATTTAAGGCCAAAGAATTTGGAGCCAGTGGGTGAGAAAATCTCCAAGCCTGAAAATGGATGCTTCATATTTTCTCTAGTTTACTGCGAAGTGATATTTTAAAGATTGAAATTTCTTCCTTTTACCATTAAATGAAGAAAATGAGGAAAAAAGCTTGAGAGGCCTATCTCAGGGAACCATCTCTGAAGACTAGGATGTCTTTCCCTTTGAGACTATCTCTAAAGATAAAGAAAAAAAAGGTTGACTATTTATTTAAAAAGGAAACAAAGCACATTTTTTAAAGAGGGAGAAACAAATAGGGTTATCACATTCAAACTTTCCAGTTGTTTATACCTTAATCTTAACAAAATTTCTTTTTTTTACTTTTCTTTTCTTTTTTTGATACTGGGGATTGAACTCAGGGTCACTCAACCACTGAGCCACATCCCCAGCACGATTTTGTATTTTATTTAGAGACAGGGTCTCACTGAGTTGCTTAGCACCTCGCTTTTGAGAGGTGGGCTTTGAACTTGCAATCATCCTGCCTCAGCCACCTGAGCTGTAAAATTTTGTTTCTTAAAGACAAGTTTTTATTTTTAAAAAGCTTTTTGCTTCAAGATTCTGATATTGAGAAGAGGAGTAGGAAGAATGATCTGAAACAGAGGAGGGTCAGCTTTGCCAGACTCAAAAGAGCATAAGTTGCTGTTTTTGAAATGGCAGACAATAGAGATTCCAAGGAGGATATTTCTAGAGAGAAAACCAAAGAAGGGAATAAACCTACAATGAAAAAAGGCAATGACTCTCTTCTACTAGCCTGACACAGAAAAAATACCCCAAAGGGTTGTCATATACAGTTCTTTCTATCTTGTATGTCTACACTCATGTGAGAAAACTTTTGCAAATTTTTAGAGGATACAATGTATGGGTGGGTGTCTTGTGTGTGTTTCTTTTGGGGATAAAGTTGAAAGTAAAATCCATGCAGATAACAAGAGACAGAGGAAGGACAAGTAAGAGATGTCTGTTGGCTCAAAGCTCAGTTTTGCCTCATTCAGGGGACAGCAAGTTATTGTTAATTTATTATAGAACTCTGAGACCTTGAAGAAGGAGTCTCCAAATTCTACAAGTTGAAGTGATAACACACCAGGTTTTTACCTTAGCTGACCACATGTCTTAAGGGATTCTTGTCTAAATAAAGGGAGAAATCAAACATAAATTTCTAAAAGTGAAGACCCACAGAAAGTATCCTCCCATGGATAATGCTTAAGAATCATCAAACCAGGATATTTAGCACCAAGATATTTAACAGAAGAATTTCTGGCTTTAAGTGCTCAAGGAAGGAGAACTGTCAAGTTCACAAGAGACACTGATTCATGGGGCAGTAGGTGGGGTCTAAGAAAGAAGTTCAGTTAAGAAAGTGGCTACTAGTGAATCACAAAGCCAAATGTGAAGGGCCTTTTGGAAAGACAAAGCCCTTGCTTAGGGGGTCGATTGGTTAGGATCAAGGTCAGGGGAATAGTGGGTTTTCATCACAGAAGGGGAAGAATATGCATCCATGCTTTTCCTAGCTAACTACCAGGTATTCTCCTCCATTAAAAGACACCAACTCTTTCCTCTCACCAAGAAATGAAAACTAAACAAAAATGCAAGTCAAGAAAACAGGGGCCTGCCATATTCAGAAATTTCCGTCATCAATTCCTTCATTTTATTATTTTAATTCCTTATTTATTTATTTTTATTAGTTGCTCAAGACAATACAATGATCTTGACATATCATACATTTGATTCAAATAGGGTATGAATTCTCATTTTTCCACGTGTACAGATTGCAGGATCACATTGGTTATACATCCATGTGTATATATACAGCAATCCTAGTGTCAGTTGTATTCTGCTGCCCTCCCTATCCCCTCTCCCCTCCCCTCCCCTCCCATCACTATTCTCTACCCATACTACTGTGACACTTCTCTCTCTCTCTCTCTCTCTCTCTCTCTCTCTCTCTCTCTCTCTCTCTTTCCCTTCCCTTCCCCCTCACACCATCGTATATGTATTTTGTGAACCCATGAGGGTCTCCTTCCGTCTTCCATGCAAATCCCCTTCTCCCTCCCTTTCCCTCCCACCTCTTTTCCTTGTTTCTTGGTAATTTTCTTCTCATGCTCTTCCTTCCTACTCTGTTTTGAGTCACCTCCCTTATATCAGAGAAGACATTCGGCATTTGTTTTTTAGGGATTGGCTAACTTCACTTAGCATAATCTTTTCTAATGCCATCCATTTCCCTGCAAATGTCATGATTTTGTTATTTTTTAGTGCTGAGTAATATTCCATTGTGTATAAATGCCACATTTATTTTTATCCATTCATCTGTTAGCTTTTAGTTGTTTTTTTTTTTCCCATAAGGGACAAGGTTCAGGTTAGAATAGTAGGAATAAACAGAAGGCCTAGAGGCAGAAGGTAAGTTTTGCTCTGCCTGACCAAGGGGGAGTAGTGCCAAGTTCAGTCTCAATAACTATAGCACTTAAAGCATACCCATTTATACTGTCAAGGGGAAAAATAAAACTGGTATTCTACATCCCAATAGGGTAAATATTAGTAATAATAATAATATACTATATATCTCAAAATAACCATAAGGGATGATTTTGAATGTACTTATCATGATAAATGATAAAAATTTAAGGTGATAGATATAATTATCCTGACTTGATTATTATCCAATGTATGCATGAATCAAAATATTACATTATATCCAATAATTATGTGTAATCATTATGTATCAATCCCAAAAAGAAAAATAATTTAAAAATTCCAAAAAGGCTCTAGGAAACAGTAGGTATCATTTCAAGGGATGAAAAACATGAAGCCCACTGGTTTGGGGTGTGGTGTGTTCCAGGGCATTGTATTTATGGCTGAAGTAGTTTAGGAGGACTCAGGACAGGGTGTCAGCATCACTAAGCTTCCCAGGCTCCTAGCATGCTTTGTAGCTATTATGCTGTCCTCTGTTGCTGACAACAGAGACGGGAACTTTTGACACAGTAACAATAGAAATGAAAACAGGGCTAAAGGATATGAGCACACAAGCAAAGCTTTAATTGGGGGAGTTTTACCTTAAGGAGAGGGGATACAGCATTAAGGGAAAGGAAGATCAACTTTCTATCTGCAAAAGGGAAGGGGCAAACCTTTTATTGGGTTGCTGGGGTTTATTGGGTTACTGGGTTAGGATCTGGTTGATTATTATCTTAGTTATGGTTTTGCTAGGTGGCTCCAGAGAAAGCCTTATCATTTAAGGGGGCAATCTGTTTCTCATGATATAATTGTTTCTGCTTAGGGGATGATTTCATCATAGGATGATCTGTCTTGGAAGCCCTGCTGTTCCTGGAATCCAAGGTGACTGCAGGTATAAGGCAATGTCTAGAGACTTCTAGGCACTGCCTTTGGGGGTCTGGAATAGGATGTTGTAAAAGCTGGCATTTAAATGTCCCTGCAAATCTTGAAAATACCTAAGTTACTCTTTATCTTGGTATTCTCAGTCTTGAAGGTAAGTTGAGTAAATTTGGGGCTAATAAATCTTTTATTACTAGTTTTAGATGAACATTCTTTAAATAATTAACCTGGCTACATGCAGAATTAGCAAGAATCTGACCAAAGGTTTAAGGTAATAAAGGAGACAGATACAAAATGAAGGTAGAATTATCAAGTTTTAACCTGCTTTTGGTTACCAATTGGGCATCTGCATGTTCAAGCTTTTTATTTATTTTTTTAAGTTGCAGGTGGACACAATATCTTTATTTTATTTATTTATTTATATGTGGTGCTGAGGATTGAACCCAGTGCTTCACATAAGGTAGGCAAGTACTCTACCACTGAGCTACATCCCCAGCCCCCAAGTTTTTTTTTTTTTCATCAAAGGTAGCCTATCTAAATCTTTGTTATAATTGAGGCTGCAGGTAGGCCCATTTTTGTGGTACTTTAAATGACTTAGGGGGCATGAGTTAAGGAGTTTATCTGCTCTTTGTCCCTGTGGTGGTCCCTGATTATCTCATTGCCTCCTGGATTTCATTCCTCTGAAGATTTTCTTTACACTTTGGATATCTTTCCTCATCACAGTCCTCCACTGTACTCTGTCAGATAAGCTAGGACTGATTTGCATGAATCAATCAAAGGGGGAAAAGAAAGCCCCTGGCAGCCTACCCTAAGTGTGTTTGTGTGTGTCTTTTCTGGCTGTCTCACTGTTTTATAGAGGAAAAATGTCTTACTTTTAACATACTTAATAGAGCACAGAACACTCTTGTGTTCGCTGTGAAGCCACAGAATTCTGCAATGGACACTGATTGGATCTTCTATAATTTAACCCTATTATGACTCTCCCTGGAGACAGTGTCAGATTATATAGATTGAGGAATTAGAGCCCCCAAATGTCTCCCTCAACTTCAGATCTAATTGCATGTAGTAGGTTGCCTCCCATACTTCTGACTAGTTATAAATTGGAGTTTTCATAGCCTTCTCCTTGGGTTAGATGCATTTCTTAAAGAAGCTCAGAGAATTCAGGAAAACACTTTACTTATATTTGCCCTTTCACTGCAAAGGATACATTTGAACAGCCCAATGGAAGAGATGCACAGGGCAAGGTACAGGAGAGGGATGCAAAGCTTCCATACCCTCTACATACTTCCACATGCTCAGCAACTGGAAAGTTCTTCAAACCCTGTCCTTTTGGATTTTTATGGAGACTTCATTACACAGACATGATTCCTTATGGCCACTGGCCTTTGATAATTAACTCAACTATTAGTCCCTCTTCCAGAGCTTAGGTAGGGCACTGAAAGATTCAACCTTTTCATCATACTTTCATCTTTCCTGTGGCTAACCTCCATCTTGAAGATATCAAGCTTCTGTCTTCCACCAGCCACCAGTCATCTTGTTAGCATACAAAAGATAATCTTATCATTCAGAAGATTCCAAGTGTTTTAGGAGCTCTGTGCCAGGAACTAGAGGCAGAGATCAAATATATATATATATATATATATATATATATATATATATATATATATATATATATATATTTTTCTCACATTCACTCTCTTTTTTCTGAACATGAAAGAGTCATGAACCTTATCTTCTTTTCCTTCCTTGTATGCTGAATTGGTTCTTCTGATTGACCATCCTCATGTTACATTCTGCCAGCAGCTTGGAACCTTGTCAACTCTCCACCAAAGAGGTAAGATTTTTCTTGCCAATCAGTGTTATCCTATATACCATCCAGCTTCCTTTTTAGGTTTGTCTTAGCCTGTGTCCAAGGCAAGGAATCTGTTCTTCTACTCGCCAAGGGGACATAAGACCCTCTTTGGAGATCTTGAGCTGGTGGACAAAATGTTAGTGAGTTTCTGGGTACTTTATACTGACTTTGGCTTTTAAGGCACTCTCACTGAAACCCAAGCCTCTTCTCAGCATCTTGACTAACAATCTGTGGCCATGGCTATTTGTTCACTATCTAAGACTTACGTGTTACGCCACATGGCTGTTCAGAGGGAAGAACTGCCCAGAAACAGAAAGTTGGACGCAGTGGTAGCAGTGAACTGTTATCTGAAGATAACATAACAGGTAGAAATTGGTGAGGTAGAAACATTTAAGATAAGCAATGTTTCTTTCATTCACTTTGACCAACCACATAACTCATGCTCTGTTGAAGTTGAGAAAAGTAAAAAAAAAATACAGAAGTTTAAAAAAGTATAAAACTTAGGCTAGGGTTGTAGTTCAGTGGTAGAGCACTTGCCTAGCATGTGTGATGCACTGGGTTCAATCCTCAGCACCACATAAAAATTAACAAATTATAAAAACAAAATAAAGGTATTGAGTCTATGTATAACTTAAAAAAATTTAAAAAGTATAAAACTTGAAAAATACAGTAACTATTAACTTCTCTGTGGGATAGCATCTGAAGTCCACCATTCTTTTGTGAGGTGTCAGGACACTCAGGAAAAGACTTTATGGGTTAACTGAGTAATGGAGTGAGGTCTGGGAGATGTGTGAGGAATACTTATTCTTGTCATAGTTTAAGCAGGAGGTCAGAGAAAGATGTGTCTTCCAGTCAATTAAAAATCTCAAATGCAGACATCTTCCTGTGAAGGTAAGTTCTTTATTTAGAGGGTCTACTGCCTATATTTGAGGTTAGGGCTTAAGGGGGAGCAGAATATTGAGATTAAAACATTTAAGGCTCCAGAATATGCAACCATTCATAAGGAAATCTCTAGACCTCAGTAATACATGCTGCACACTTATTCTAACTAATTACATAGTTCTATTGTCTGTTTTAACAATAAGAAATCCATCTTTCTGCAAAAACGTTCAAAGAATGAATAAAAATTGAGTCATCTCCATCATTCATACTTTAAATTGTGAAGTTCAAGAGCACCAAATCTACCCTGAAGAAAGTCCCTTAGCCTAAACTAGGCAGGAGAGTGCACTGTTACTTCCATATTAAAGAACAGATAGAGGGTGGGGGTATGGTAGCTCAGTCATAGAGCACTTGCTTAGCATACACAAAGCCTTGGGTCCCATTTCCAGCATGGTGAATGTGGAGAAAACATCCTTTTAAAAGAATAGGTAGACATGTGTAAGAAAGTCTTTTGATTTTAGAACCTACAGGATTTCATCTTCCCCAATTACATGAAGTACTGTTAATGGAACAAAAGAGATACTTTTAAACAACTTTCAAATTAGGGAAAAATGTGATGCTAGGCCTGGGAGGTCTCTCAGGAGTATTGACTGCTCTGTGGATGGGATGGAGTAGAAGAAAGGGGCTCAGACAGTCTCCTAGGAAGACCAGGTTCCTACTAGAGAGTCCATTGATTAGACCTAAGGTCAGGGTCAGTAGTGGGCCCAAAATAGTCAGTCATCAGTGAGGAAATCTTTTGACCTTTCTGATTTGTCCTGAATGCTTACTTCAGCAAAGCTGAAGAAGTTATTTTCTATCAAAAGATAACAGTAACTTCCTCTCAGTAAAAAACCAAAGGAGGAAAGTGATTGAACAACAAAAGTCTGTATACTGCTAAAAACATACTAAAACAATATTGAAATCTACCCAAGACATTTTTCTTTCTGATGTCTTTTGATTGTTTATTTCTTGTGGTGAGTTTACTGGTAGTTTAATTTTGCTGATATAATATTTTTAATAGGATATTTTTAATTGGGAATCCCCTATCCTTTTCCAGAAAAAGAAAACAAAATAAATGACAATAAGAAAAGTCAAAGGAGATACCAGGGGTTTATGCACAAGTGGTTCAATAAACCCTACATCTTATTGATTTTATATTGTATATTTAAACACCAAGTTTTATAGAAATTGTTTGGAGTAAGAATGAGAGCACTTGGATACTGGAAATTTGAAATACAACAAAGAACAGAAAATTAGGTTTCATGCATTAAGAAGTAGCTGATGTTCTATGAAATGCAAAGAAAAGCTGATGTAAGTCCCACTTAAAGGTATATGTCATCTGTGAGTTGAAAATGCCATTGCCATCTTATTCTGGGATAAAATGGAAGCTATGAAGGAGCAGCTGTTTATTTGGATAACAACCCACATTTTGATGTTTTATAGCCAAACTCAGGCCAGATGAACTTCTGCACAATTAGCCCATTAATTAACAGGATGGCTCATGATTATTTGATGACATTCAGCTCTCTACTTTCACACAAAACTCTATTATTAGACTTATTTCTATCACAGAGCTCCAGGCACAAAGCCAGCTATGGCTAACCTTCATATTTGCATTAAAGGGAAGATGATTCTCTACAAAGGGTGGGAGTCAGTGAGAACTGTGCCTGGCTATGAAAGTGGGTGTGTGTCACTGGTAGAGACAGCTTCACCAGCAAGTTGTAAGGTCATTCCCTGGCCTGTGAGAGATATCCTCTCTAACAGTGCTCCAAGAGTTACCTTGAAGGGTCCCACTGGTAGAAGATCCAAGAACAAACTTAGAACCCAGTCGCTTAGGAATGGACAAAAAGGCTTACTCTAAAGTCAGAGAGTTAGGTTCAGAGGACCTGACTTTCAGAGAAGCTATTTGCACATCTAATAAGAATCAAAATTTTATGCTTTTCCTTTTATAGTCTCACAGAAAACTTCTAAGGCCTTAACCACAGCTAATTCTGAATTTCAAGGTCACAAGGCACTATTGGCAAAAGATGAGAAGAAGGAATCTGAAAGGGTCAGAAGTCCTCTAAGCTTTGCTGCATTTCAGTCATTATGCAATACCAGAGACCCTTGGAAAATACTTTGAGTAGTAAAGTGCCATCTCATTGGTGCTAGGTGGTCACAGAAGAATAGTGGGACATTTTAAACAAGTAACATCATGAATGTATAGACAAGACACTCTGATATACTATACATCTTGTCTGAGAAGGTTGATTTACCCTAGATGACCGCAGACCTTCTTTATTAGTCCCCTGGATTTACAGGAGCAATAATAAAATATTTTAGTATCATATTTCAAATTTCTAGATGGAACTCAATGCTCCTTCTCTCATTCTACAAAAGAAAATCAGCAATGAACCAGAAGGAAGGAATACAGTGGCAGAGGAGGGGAATAAAGGGCTCTGATGCAAATGTTAACCAAAAGAGAACAGGGGATCTATACTAACATCAGACAAAAAAGGCTTTAATCAAAAACAGTTATAAAAGACAGGGAAGGATGTTATATAATATAAAAGGGTTAATTCACAGCAATTATATTTATGCAGCAAACTGAGACCTCCTAAATACATGAAGCAACTCTGAAAGAATTAAGGGAGAAATAGCAACACAATAACAATAGGAGAATTCAATACCCCACTATCAGCAACCACACACATCTAGAACAACCTTGAACAATGCTATAGAACAATTGAATCTAACAGACATATACAGAACACTTCACTCAACAACAGCTGAGTATACATACCCCATGTTAAGCTACAAAATGAGTCCTAAGAAATTCAAGAAGATTGGATAAAAATGGAATAAACTGTCTTTTTGGATCACAATGGAATGAAATTAGAAATCCATAGCAGAAGTAAAAACAGAAAATCATCAATATATGGAAATTAACCAACACACCGAATAGCCAATAGGCCAAACAAGAAGTCACTTAGAAAATATTTTGAAACAAATGAAAATAAAAACAGAAAATATATTTATAGGATACAGCAAAAATAGTGCTAAGAGGAAAATTTATAGAAAGAGGAAAGATGTCAAATCATTAATCTAAATTTACACTTCAAGAAAATAGAATAAAAATTAAATCAAATGCCAGCAGAAGGAAGGAAAAATAAAGATTGAGTAGAGATGAATGAAATGGAGAACAAAAACAAGGAAAAAAATCAACAAAGAGCTATTTTTTTTAAAAAAACAATATAAATAAAACTGACAATCCCTGACCTAGAATATGAAAAATAGTTGACTCAAGTAAATTCAGAAACAAAAGAGGAGACATTATACTTGATGTTAAAGAAACACACACAAAAAAGATTATATTAGAATACTATGAGCAATAGTATGCCAACAAATTTGATAAACTCAAAGAAATGGATAGATTCCTAGAAACACATAATTTACCACAACCGAATCATGAAGAAACAGGAAGTCAAAATAGACCAATAACACGTAAGGAGACTGAATTAGTAACACAAAATCTCCCAACAACAACATCAACAAAGCCCAGGACCCATGTGGCTTCTCTGGAGAATTCAAACAAAATTTAAAGAACAATTAACACCAATTTTTCCTGAAATTCTTCCAAAAAGTTAAATGATAGAGAAAACTTCTAAGCTCTTTCTATAAAGTCACCACTATCCTGATGTCAAAGCCAAGCACTTCAAGAAAAGAAAAAAAAAAAAACAGACCAATATCCCTGATAAACACTGATGCAAAAATTCTGAAGGAAATGCTAGCAAATGGATTACAATGTAACCCTAAAAGCTGTATGCACCATGGCCAAAAGTGATTTTCCATAATGCAAAAATGGTTCAATATATGATGAATGAATCAATGTAATATACCACATTACATAAGTGTCATGTTTTACATATGAGATGTGCTCAAAAACTCAAGTGTGAGATAATGCCCGGAGGTGAATATTAGGAGGTGAAATGATCAGATTGTGAGAGACTATAACTTAATCACTGGATCAATCGACTGTTAACTGTGTCAATTGTAGGCAGGTAGGGTAAGCCAAAATAAACTTTCCTCCTCTAAGTTGTTCTTGTTAGGCACTTTGGTCACAGCAATGAAAAGGGAAATTAAATAAGAAATGAAGGACCAAAAAAAATCACATGATCATCTCAATTGATTCAGAAAAAGCATTTGACAGCATTCAATAGCCTTTCAAGACAAACAACATTCAATAAACTAGGAACAGAAGGAAACTGCCTCAACATAATAAAGGCCCTGTATGAAAAACACCCACTAGCATACATCAAACTTTTTGGCATGATGAAAGCTTTTCCTCCAATATCAGGAACAATACAAAGATTATCTCTTTCACCACTACTGTTAAACATAGTAGTGGAAGTTCTAACTAGAGCAGTGTTAGAAATGATGTGTAGTAATTGAAACCCTTGTGCACTGTTGCTGGAACTGTGAATGGTGTGAGCATGATGGAAAACAGTACAGCTGTTTCTAATAAATTAAAAATATATCTACTGTATGATTTAACAATCTTACATCTGAGTATATATCCAAAAGAACTGAAAACAGGATCTCAAACAAGGACTTAAAGCTGGGCATGGTGGTGCACACCTGTAATCCCAGTGTCTGGGGAGGCTGAGGCAGGAGGATTGCAAGTTCAAAGTCAGCCTCAGCAACTGAGTCAGGCCTTAAGCAACTTAGCAAGACCCTGTGTCTAAGGAAAACATAGAAATGGCTGGAGCTGGAGCTCAGTGGTTGAGTGCCCCTGGGTTCAATCCCTGGTACCAAAAAAAAAAAAAAAAAAGGAAGAAGAAGGATTTGCACAAGCATGCACCCATGTTCAAAGCAGCACTATTCATAATAGACAAGTGGTGGAAGCAATTCCAGTGCCCAATGATACATACAGAGGATGGAAAACCATTCTGCCTTAAGAAGGCACAAATCCTGTCATCTGTTACAATATGGATAAACCTTAGGGGCACCAAGTTAAGTGAAATGAGCCAACTACAAACTGATAAATACTTCATGACTCTATGTGTATAAGGTAGTCAAATTCTTAGAAACAGAAAGTACTTTGGTTGTACCTGAGGCTAGAGGGAGGGGGAAGAGGGAAGTTGTTGCTTACTGAGTATAGAGTTTCAGATTTGTTAAACTAAAGAATTCTGAAGATCTGTTTCACAATAATATGAGTATATACTACTGAGCTATACCCTTAAAAATGGTGAAGATTGCGGGGCTGGGGTTCTGGCTCAGTGGTAGAATGCTTTCCTAGAATGTGTGGAGCACTAGATTTGATTATCAGCACCACATATGAATAAATAAAATAGGTCCATCAACAACTAAAAATAAATAAACAAATAAATGGTGAAGATGGTAAATTTTATGTTATATGTTTTTTACCAAAGTTAAAAATAAGTTAAAAAAAAGAGTAAGGGCTGTGAGTTCTGACTGAAAGTGCGCATAGGCCTTTGATATTTATTTATTTATTATTTAAATTTGTTGTTGTAGCTATGCCTCAGTTCTCCTAGAAATCAAGAAAGGATGATAAAACAGAACCTATTGCTCAGACTTGTTGTCAACACCAAATAAAATAACGTATGTAAAATTACTTACCACAGCTATTACCAGATAGCAAGCGATTAGTGATTACTAGCTAACAAACCCTTTGGCTACAATTCTAGAGTAACAGTTTTCCTAGGATGAGGGAAACAATGACAGCTGTAACCTTGATGTCAAACACACTCTTCTTCTCTGTTTTTAATATATACATATATATATATATATATATATATATATATATATATATATATATATATATATATTAGTTTTAGATGGGTACAATACATTTATTTATTTATTTACCTGCAGTGCTGAGGATTGAACAGAGGGCTTCACACATGCTAGATGAGTGCTCCACCACTGAGCCACAACCCCAGCACCTTCCTTTCTTCTTTTATGTACTTCTCAGTTGGGTCAAAGTAGTGGTCTTATGAAATTGTACAGACTGGATATGAAGCAGCAACTCCTTCTTTTTATCTCTGTTAATAGCTGCAACCTACTAGTTTCTGCTTCTGTAATCATGCTTTCTGGGCCCCTATGGCAGGAACCAGAGCTGCCTGGAGAAAAGGGAAGACATCAAGATTATTTGCATGAGAAAGTCTTAAAACCTAGAAGTCTGTACAATATAAAAGATACTGAGAACAAAGGGACAGTGCTTACCTTTTGGAGAGGATTCTGCTGAGCCCACACAGGTGCTCTTCTACATCCATCTCCAAGTGCTGCTTGTCTCTTTACAGTGCCATAATTTTCTATATTTTCCCATAGTTTCCATCCATAACAGATGTTTCTGATATTCTGCCTTGTGTTCCCTAAGGCAGCCGCCTATGTACCTCATAGACCAAAACTTTGTCCCTTCAGCCCACTAAATTCACCAGATAAAGAGTAAAAGGTTTTAGCATACTTCTAAATTTCTAGAAGAATCTCAGAGCTTCCTCTCCCAACTTCATAAAACAGGAATGCTCTGGGGGAGTGGGGAATTCAGAAGAGACTGAGAAGTGTGCTGTGGTGCTTAGGAGCAAATATAAGTTGGCAGAATTTTGATGCATTTTGAGAATTGCCCATTCCTTGGGTGTCTCCTATGTGTATATGAATTATATATTAATAAAATTCTGTTTGTTTTTCTGTAGTTAACATGTCTTTTATTACAGGGATATGTTCCAAATGACATTTATGAGGGTTGAAACAAAGCTTTCCCTTTCCTACACTTCCTACTTCCCATTCAACCAGGCAGGCAATCTCTAATCTCCATAGATTTTTTTCTGGACATTTTGCATAAAGGAAATTATACAGTATGTGGCCTTTTGTGTCTGACTTATATCACTTCACACAATGTTCTCAAGGTTCAGTCATGTGATAGCATAGAGCAGACCTTCATTTCTTTTTATGGTTGAATAATATGTCATTGTATAGATATAACACATTTTATCTATTCTTTAGTTGATGAACACTAGGGCTGATTCTGCCTTTTAGCTATTGTGAAAATAGCTACTATGAACATTTATGCATAAGTTTTTGTTTGAAGACCTGTTTTTGAATTTTGTGGGGTATATTTCTAGAAGTAGAATTGCTGGTTCATACAGTTCATACAGTATATGATAACTCTAACATTTTTTTTTCTTTGCTGTACTGGGGTTTGAACCCAGGGATGCTCTACATCCCTCAACCCCACCCTCTTCTTATTTTGTGAGGCTGGGTCTTGCTAAATTGCTGGGGGTCTCACCAAGTTGCCTTCACTGACCTCAAAATTGGGATCCTCCTGCCACCGGCTTTCAAGATATTGGGATTACAAGTGTGTGCCATGGCATCTGGCTATATTTAACATTGTGTGTGTGTGTGTGTGTTACCAGGGATTGAACCCAGGGGTGCTTAACCACTGATTCACACTTCAAGCACTTTTATTTTTTAAATTTTATTTAGAGACATGGTCTTGATAAGTTGCTTAGGGCCTCACTAAATTTCTGAGACTGGCCTCAAACTTGTCAATCCTCCTGCCTCAGCTTCCCAAACTGAGGGAATTACAGGTGTACACTACTGAATCCAGCTATATTTTACATTTTAAAGGAATTGTCAAGTTGTTTTCCATAGTGGCTGTAGGATTTTGTAGCACCACCAGCACTGCATAACAGTTCCAAATTCTCTATTTCCTCTCCATCACTTATTTTCTGTTATTATTGTTGTTGTTGTTGTGTCTATCCTAGGGATTATAAAGTGGCATCTCATTGTAGTTTTGATTTGCATTTTCCAAATGATTAATAATTTCGAACATTTTTCCATGTGCTTATTGGTGTTTCATACATCTTCTTTGGAGAAGTATCTACTCAAGTACTTTGCCCATTTAAAAATTGAGTTGTCTTTTGGGTTTTATATATTCTATATACTAGTCCCTTATCACATATATGATTTGCAAGTATTTCCCCTATTATATGGGTTGTCTTTTCACTTTCTTAGTAGTGTCATTTGATGTAAAGATTTTCATTCTTTTTCTCTTTCAGTATTGGGGACTGCATGCAGATCCTCACACATGCTAAGAAAGTGTTCTACCACTGGGCTACATCTCCAGTCCCCCAAAGTTTTTAATTTTAATAAAGTCTAATTTATCTTTTCTTCTTTTTATTGCTTGTACTTTGGTGTCATGTTTAAAACACATTGCATAACCCAAGATCACAAAGATTTATGTCCATGTAGTCTAGGATTTTTATGGTTTTAGCTCTTATAGTTAAGTGTTTGATTCAAATTAATTTTTGTATATGGAGTGAGATGAGGTACAGCTAGAACTTCATATTTTTGTCTATGGATATCCAGTTAATTTTAACTTGCTTTTTGTTCTTTATGTACTCCAACCATTTTGATACCCTGAGGCCTTTTCATTTGCTATTTCCTCTACCTGGAATTTTCTTACCACTCTTCTTTGTATGACTGGCTCCTGATCTTTTAGGTCTCATGTCAACTATCACTTCAGAATCTCTCCTAAATACCCCATCTATTTTAAAGTTGTCCATATTCCCACTCTCACATTCAAAGTTTATTTTCATTTAAGAACATCACTATTTAATTAATTGTTCACTTGCTTTCTTGTCTCATTTTCCTACTAGAATGTGGGCTCTGTGAGAGCTTGGACCTTGTCTATTCTTTTATCATTGTATCTCCAGTGCATGACACATCATAGGTGGTCAACCAATCATTGCAGAATGAACATAGTGGTCCCACAGGTAGTAGCAAGACTAGTAACAATGTCCTTCACATCATTTTGCAACTAAATGGATGATCAGTTCTTATGGTGTACAAGGATAGCTTTTAATTTTCTAAAATTTTCCTGTAGGTAAGGAAAGTAAGCTCTGAAAAAGGTGAAAATGACCGCTCAAGGTCAAACAGGGAGCCTTTGATTTGTAGAGCAATTCCCACAGTATTAATTTGGCTTGTGGTAGCCCACAAAAGTGAAGGAGAAAGACACAAGAGATGCATAGCTTGGAGCTGCTCAAGGCCACATCCAGGGTGCTTGAACTTGATTTTAGCCTCCCTCCCATTTCTTGAAATTTGTCTAAAATCAAGAAAGAAAACCAGGTGGTACCAGAGTTGATGGCTCTTTGCCAAGCACAGCAAGTGTCAGCTACTGAGTGGCCCCTTAGAACTCATTAAAAATGAAAAAGACTTGTTAATAAAGCTGGAAATAGAGTTGCATTTCTGAGTGAGATTGGTTTTTCACAGCTCATCCTTGGTTACCTCCGGACAATGGTTGGTCGATAAAGCACTTAAAATGGAAGGATTTTTAACCACTCTGCCCACCCCCAACCCCCTACCCCCACATGCCCACATCCTGAGCCAGTTCTTCCTGAGCCAGCTCTTGTCCCCAAGAGGCTGTGGTGTGTGGAGAAACAGGAAGGTAAGAGGGACACTGACCAATCATTGTCTCCTTCACAAGTCCTTGTCTCTTTACTCATCCTTTAAGTGTGGGTGTTGCTCCTGCCCTTGGCCCTCATGTTTGACAAATCCTTTAGTCATATTATCTACTCTTAGTGTGGGTGTCTCCTACACATGAACTTTCAGTTCAGAACTTTCTCCTGAGCTCTAGACCCATATATGCTTACTATACATCTCTACTGAGATGCTTCACAGATGCCTTGAACCTAATAGCCAAGGTGAACCCAATCATTCACTGATCTTCATAGTCCCTCATGAAGGAGAAGGGATGGGAAGGAAGAGACACTGCTATGTGCCTTTACCCTTATCTTAAAGAATGATATCTCTGTACATATGTTTCCTAAAGGTAGAAATTTAGGATTCAAACCACATCTCTCCCTTTCCTTCATACCCATTTTGGCCTCTGCCTTCAGTTTCCATTCAACCTATCTTTTGTCTCCAAGATATTTTCTGAACACATTACTTAGTAGACCTCATTGTTCTGAGACTTTGGGAAAGCCATTTAATTTTTCTAAGCCTCTGTTCCCTGTTCTGAAAGTGCGGATTTCATAAAGTTGTTGAGAAGATTACTTTACTATTCAAATTTAAGGAATGATTATTCATTAAAAGGCAAGTCCTATTGGCAAAGGTTAAGCAATATTTGCCTAGAATTCCCTGGAAGTTTTTCTTTTTTAAAAATGTTTTTATTGGTGCATTGTAGTTGTACATAATGGTGGGATTTGTTGTCACATATTTGTATATACACACAACATAGCAATGCAATTTGGCCAATATCATTTCCTAGCACTTCCCCCCACATACCCCTTGGTCCCTTTCTTCTACTCTACTGACCTCCCTTTGATTTTCATGAGACACTTCCTCCAACTTTTCATTTCCTTTTTCCTTTGTAGCTTCCATATATGAGAGAAAACATGGCCCTTGACCTTCTGAGTTTGGCTTATTTTGCTTGACATAATGGTCTCAAGTTCCATCCATTTTCCTGCAAATGCCATAATTTTCTTCTTTATGACGGAGTAAAATTCCATTGTGTACACATGCCACATCTTTATTCATACATCCATTGATGGATACCTAGGAAGGTTCCATAGTTTTGCTATTGTGAACTTTGTCCCTCAAAAATTCTTGATGATAGGCTCCTGGGAACGTATTCCAGACATAAGGCATTTTAGAATCACTGATGTGCCTATGATATCCCCAGAAAGATGAACTGCATCCCAGGAATGAGTAATACAATATTTTTGGCTGTTAATTGGTTTACTTAATGTTGTCAAGAAAACATGATTTGTATTACAAATCACTAGACAAATGTGCACTGAAGTGGTCTTAACCCAGCACCCCAACACTTACTGACAGAATAAAACTGAGATCCATTGAATAGGGTTTTTCATATTGTGTGGTCTTTGCTTTAGCAGCTGTTGCTTCATGGCATTTTGTGAGCAAGAAGTCTGGCTTGTAGTGCTGTCTCCACTGGCCAGTCACTGGCCCGATCAGATTACCACTGTGGAAAAGGCTGTTGTATATATCCTGAGCTCTATCTCTTATTTCCTGAGCATTTTTGGGTTCTTTTGTAACCCTTACTTCCCCTTCAGCCTCTAAGCTATCACTGAAAAGGAAGGCACACTCATCCTTTTAGCTTTTAGTGTCCTCTGGTGTGGTTGCCCAGGTTTTCAGAGCAGCCTGGCCATATACACCACTCAGGGAAGCCAGAAAAGTGTAATAATGTTGTAATTACCAACCTGATGTCAAGAAACAAAATCTGTGTGAGTGAAGTTGCCCAATTCACAGAGCTGTGTGACTTGCTTCAAGAGATAGAGGCAAGAATAGTGATTTCTGGGTTCTGGAATGCTGCTTCTCTTGTTTCACAGAAGTTTCTAATACCCAGTTTAATTGTTCTAGGGAAAATGAACCGAGGCTATTTGGCAAATCTGTTATGCTACCAGTGGCCA
This sequence comes from Marmota monax, assembly GCF_021218885.2. NCBI lineage: Eukaryota > Metazoa > Chordata > Mammalia > Rodentia > Sciuridae > Marmota > Marmota monax. The sequence continues at coordinate 10,850,938 of NW_026694552.1, read as the reverse complement.
CTCCCACACATGATTTGACTGACTGAGAAGACAACGGTATTAGTATGAGAAAGGCTTCAAAAGACAGTGATGCCTTTGTGATAAGAGGACTGGGGTGGGAAAGAATGACAGAGGAACACTATTGATAGAGTTGGGAGACCATTTGTTCTGTCAGCTCTCTGGACCATCATTTAGCACACTGCTCTAGAAATAGAATTCTATCCAAACCTTGATTAAGTGGAGTATGAGAGTGGACTTTCTGTTCCTAGGTTAATCGTCCCATAATTAGTTCAATTATTGGGATACCTTAAATGCAGGAGCCAAAAGGGAAATGAAAACTGAAGACTGGAGGTTTTAAATGCAAGATGACAAATGAGGAAAGGAAGTTTTGAGAAAAAACTGGAGCCTATAAATGCCAACAGTACAAAATTATGCATTTTATAAGATGATCTCCAAATATAAGCTAGATAGTATTTTAAATCAGCCAATGCCTTCCCCTTGCTCAGGTCAGAGCTGTAAACTTACTGCTGTCTAAATATGTGATAAATAATTTCTAGAAAACCCTGAAATAAAGGGAAAAAACAAGTTGATGGACACTCTTTCCTGTAGCTGTTTGAATTTTCCTGGAGATAAGTCTGAGCTGATAAGGTCTTAGAGGTCTAGAGATGGGACAAGTACCATCAGAAGCCTACTAGACTCTATTTACACAGCAAATTCTTTGTGTGCTATACTGAGCTCACAAAAGGCTTGTCCATTACCTGCCACTGCAGTTAAAAAGAAATCTTACAGTTCTCTATCTTCCTTCTTTCTACCTCTCTAGTCCTAGCTAGTACCACTTTGTGGTTTGCTATGCCCCAACTCCACTGACATTTCAATTTCTCAGCATGCCATGATCCTTCCTTCCTCAGAGGCTTTGAATTTGCAATCTTCTCTCAGCTTCTTCCAGCTGTTTTCTGTTTTTCATCCTTTGGGGTTCCACACTGGGATTCCATGATTGTTCCTTTTAAAGTAGATATCTCTCAGACTACTAAAGTAGAAGAAAGGGACCAGGGTGAGGGAGGAGGGGAGCGAAAGAAGAAATACTGGGGAACGATATTGACCAAATTATAATGTTATATTGTGTGTGTGTGAATGTGTATGTAACAATGAATCCCTCTATTCTGTATAATTAAAGGCACTGCTATGGTTTAGATATGAAATGTCCCCAAATTTAGTGTTTGAATCAATGCAAGAATTTTCAAAGGTAAAATAATCACATCATGAGAGGTGTAAACTAATTGGTGGATTAATCCACTAATATGGATTACCTGGGCAGTAACTGTAGGCAGGTAGGGTATGGATGGAGAAAGTAGGTCACTGGGACTGTCCCTTTAGAATCTCTCTCTCTCTCTCTCTCTCTCTCTCTCTCTCTCTCTCTCTCTCTCTCTCTCTCTCTTCTTCCTGGCTGTCATGTCCTGAGCTACTTTCCTCTGCCACACTCACTTCCACCCTGATGTTCTGCCTTACCTTGGGCCCAGAGCTATGGAGTTGGCTAACCATGGACTGAACCTCTAAAACTACAATCCAAAAAACCTTTCCTCCTCTAAATTGTTCTTGTCAGTTCTTTTGGTCACAATAACAAAAAGCTGACTAAAACATTACCAATTAAAGATATGGAACAAAATCAGAAATGAATATTAAAAAATTAAGTGGGTTTATCTCATCTTTATTGCCCTATGATATCACTATATTTTTTTATCACCAGAGTTCCTTACTATATGTTATTGAAGTATTTGCTTATTTAATCTTTTTCATTTCCCTGAATAGAATGTAAACTTCATTATGGCAGGGTCTCTGTTTATATTATTTTTTAAAAAATTTCCTTTAGTTATACATGAACACAATATATTTTATTTATTTATTTTTTTTTTAAAAAATTTTTTATTGTTGGCTGTTCAAAACATTACATAGTTCTTGATATATCATATTTCACAATTTGATTCAAGTGGGTTATGAGCTCCCATTTTTACCCCATATACAGATTGCAGAATCACATCAGTTACACATCCATTGATTTACATATTGCCATACTAGTGTCTGTTGTATTCTGCTGCCTTTCCTATCCTCTACTATCCCCCCTCCCCTCCCCTCCCCTCCCCTCCCCTCCCCTCTTCTCTCTCTGCTCCCTCTACTGATTTTCGTTTGTCCCCCTTATATTATTTTTCCCCTTCCCCTCACTTCCTCTTGTATGTACTTTTGTATAACTCTGAGGGTCTCTTTCCATTTCCATGCATTTTCCCTTCTCTCTCCCTTTCCCTCCCACCTCTCATCCCTGTTTAATGTTAATCTTCTTCTCATGCTCTTCGACCCTACTCTGTTCTTAGTTACTCTCCTTATATCAAAGAAGACATTTGGCATTTGTTTTTTAGGGATTGGCTAGCTTCACTTAGCATAATCTGCTCTAATGCTATCCATTTCCCTGTAAATTCTATGATTTTGTCATTTTTTAATGCAGAGTAATACTCCATTGTGTATAAATGCCACATTTTTTTTATCCATTCATCCATTGAAGGGCATCTAGGTTGGTTCCACAGTCTAGCTATTGTGAATTGAGCTGCTATGAACATCGATGTAGCAGTGTCCCTGTAGCATGCTCTTTTTAGGTCTTTAGGGAATAGACCGAGAAGGGGAATAGCTGGGTCAAATGGTGGTTCCATTCCCAGCTTTCCAAGAAATCTCCATACTGCTTTCCAAATTGGCTGCACCAGTTTGCAGTCCCACCAGCAATGTACAAGTGTACCCTTTTCCCACATCCTCGCCAGCACTTGTTGTTGTTTGACTTCATAATGGCTGCCAATCTAACTGGAGTGAGATGGTATCTTAGGGTGGTTTTGATTTGCATTTCTCTGATTGCTAGAGATGGTGAGCATTTTTTCATGTACTTGTTGATTGATTGTATGTCCTCCTCTGAGAAGTGTCTGTTCAGGTCCTTGGCCCATTTGTTGATTGGGTTGTTTGTTCTCTTATTGTCTAATTTTTTGAGTTCTTTGTATACTCTGGATATTAGGGCTCTATCTGAAGTGTGAGGAGTAAAGATTTGTTCCCAGGATGTAGGCTCTCTATTTACCTCTCTTATTGTATCTTTTGCTGAGAAAAAACTTTTTAGTTTGAGTAAGTCCCATTTGTTGATTCTAGTTATTAACTTTTGTGCTATGGGTGTCCTATTGAGGAATTTGGAGCCCGACCCCACAGTATGTAGATCGTAGCCAACTTTTTCTTCTATCAGACGGCGTGTCTCTGATTTGATATCAAGCTCCTTGATCCATTTTGAATTAACTTTTGTGCATGGTGAGAGAAAGGGATTCAGTTTCATTTTGTTGCATATGGATTTCCAGTTTTCCCAGCACCATTTGTTGAAGATGCTATCCTTCCTCCATTGCATGCTTTTAGCCCCTTTATCAAATATAAGGTAGTTGTAGTTTTGTGGATTGGTTTCTGTGTCCTCTACTCTGTACCATTGGTGCACCCACCTGTTTTGGTACCAGTACCATGCTGTTTTTGTTACTATTGCTCTGTAGTATAGTTTGAAGTCTGGTATCGCTATACCGCCTGATTCACACTTCCTGCTTAGCATTGTTTTTGCTATTCTGGGTCTTTTGTTTTTCCATATGAATTTCATGATTGCTTTCTCTATTTCTACAAGAAATGCCATTGGGATTTTGATTGCATTAAACCTATAGAGAACTTTTGGTAATATCGCCATTTTGATGATGTTAGTTCTGCCTATCCATGAACAGGGTATATTTTTCCATCTTCTAAGATCTTCTTCTATTTCTCTCTTTAGGGTTCTGTAGTTTTCATTGTATAAGTCTTTCACCTCTTTTGTTAGGTTGATTCCCAAGTATTTTATTTTTTTTGAAGATATTGTGAATGGAGTGGTTGTCCTCATTTCCATTTCAGAGGATTTGTCGCTGATATACAGGAATGCCTTTGATTTATGCGTGTTGATTTTATATCCTGCCACTTTGCTGAATTATTATTATTATTAGCTCTAATAGTTTGTTTGTAGACCCTTTTGGGTCTGCTAGGTATAGAATCATGTCATCTGCAAATAGTGATAATTTAAGTTCTTCTTTTCCTATTTTGATGCCTTTAATTTCTTTCGTCTGTCTAATTGCTCTGGCCAGTGTTTCGAGAACTATGTTGAACAGAAGTGGTGAGAGAGGGCATCCCTGTCTTGTTCCAGATTTTAGAGGGAATGCCTTCAATTTTTCTCCATTCAGAATGATGCTAGCCTGAGGCTTAGCATAGATTGCTTTTACAATATTGAGGAATGTTCCTGTTATCCCTAGTTTTTCTAGAGTTTTGAACATAAAGGGATGCTGTACTTTGTCGAATGCTTTTTCCGCATCTATCGAGATGATCATATGATTCTTATTTTTAAGTCTATTGATGTGGTGAATAACATTTATTGATTTCCGTATATTGAACCAGCCTTGCATCCCAGGGATGAATCCTACTTGATCATGGTGCACAATTTTTTTGATAAGTTTTTGTATCCGAGTGGCCAGAATTTTATTGAGGATTTTTGCATCTAGGTTCATTAGAGATATTGGTCTGTAGTTTTCTTTCTTTGAAGTGTCTTTGTCTGGTTTAGGTATCAGGGTGATGTTGGCCTCGTAGAATGAATTTGGAAGTTCTCCCTCTTTTTCTGTTTCCCGAAGTAGCTTGAAAAGTATTGGTATTAGTTACTCTTTAAAGGTTTTGTAAAACTCTGCTGTATACCCATCCGGTCCTGGGCTTTTCTTAGTTGGTAGTCTTTTTTTTTTTTTTTTTTTTTTTTTTTTTTTTCATCATCTTAATATTTTAATGTTCTACACTCAGTATGAAATAAATGGGTTAGATTGTATAATATTATTTAAATCACATTAAGTACTTTGATGTGGCACAGCTCAAAGTGTTCACTCAATTTGGGGATTTTCTTAGACTCAATTAAATTGATATTTCAGATATAGGAAGAACTAAATTTGCAGGCCACTTCTTTTACAGCAGCACATTGGGTATTGAATAAATATTTGCCTAGTTACTAACCAATAATTAATTGTCAAATACACAGTAGATGAACTCTGATTGTACTGCAAAGCTAATTCTTTTTTTTTTTTTTTTATTTTTTTTTTATTTTTTAATTTTTTATTGTGGGTTGTTCAAAACATTACAAGTTTCTTGACATATCATATTCCACACTTTGATTCTAGTGGGTTATGAACTCCCACCTTCACCCCATAGTTGGTAGTCTTTTGATGGTTTCTTCTATTTCCTCAATTGATATTGGTCTGTTTAGGTTGTCTATATCCTCCTGACTCAATCTGGGCAGATCATATGACTTAAGAAATTTATCTATGCCTTCACTATCTTCTAATTTATTGGAGTATAAGGATTCAAAGTAATTTTTGATTATCTTCTGTATTTCTGAAGTGTCTGTTGTGATATTGCCTCTTTCATCCCGTATGTTAGTAATTTGAGTTCTCTCTCTTCTTCTCTTCGCTAGCATGGCTAAGGGTCTGTCGATTTTGTTTATTTTTTCAAAGAACCAACTGTTAGTTTTGTCAATTTTTTCAATTGTTTCTTTTGTTTCGATTTCATTAATTTCAGCTCTGATTTTCATTATTTCTTGCCTTCTACTTCTTTTGCTGTTGTTTTGCTCTTCTTTTTCTAGGATTTTGAGATGAAGTATGAGATCATTTATTTGTTGGTTTTTTCTTTTTTTAAGGAATGAACTCCAAGCAATGAATTTTCCTCTTAGAACTGCTTTCAATGTGTCCCATAGATTCCGATATGTTGTGTCTGTGTTTTCATTAATTTCTAAGAATTTTTTAATTTCTTCCTTGATGTCTTCTATAACCCATTGATCGTTCAGTAACCTATTGTTCATTCTCCAAGTGATGTATTCTTTTCCCTTCCTTCTTTTATCATTGATTTTCAGTTCCATTCCATTATGATCAGATAGGATGCATGGTATTATCTCTACTCCTTTATATTGTCTAAGAGTTTCCCTGTGACATAATATATGATCTATTTTTGAGAAGGATCCATGTGCTGCTGAGAAAAAAGTGTAACTGCTTGATGTTGGGTGGTATATTCTATATATGTCAATTAAGTCTAGGTTATTAATTGTGTTATTGAGTTCTATAGTTTCCTTATTCAACTTTTGCTTGGAAGATGTGTCCAGTGGTGATAGAGGCGTGTTGAAGTCTCCCATGATTATTGTATGGTGGTCTATTAGACTCTTGAACTTGAGAAGAGTTTGTTTGATGAACATAGCTGCACCATTGTTTGGGGCATATATATTTATGATTGTTATGTCTTGTTGGTGTATGGTTCCCTTGAGCAGTATGTAGTGTCCCTCTTTATCCCTTTTGATTAACTTTGGCTTGAAATCTATTTTATTTGATATGAGTATGGATACTCCTGCTTGTTTCCGAAGTCCATATGAGTGGTATGATTTTTCCCAACCTTTCACCTTCAGCCTATGTATGTCTTTTCCTATCAAATGCGTCTCCTGTAGGCAGCATATTGTTGGGTCTTGTTTTGTGATCCATTCTACTAGCCTGTGTCTCTTGATTGGTGAGTTTAAGCCATTAACATTTAGGGTTATTATTGAAATATGGGTTGTTCTTCCAGCCATATTTTTTATTTCTGTTACTAAACATGGTTTGTTTTCCTCTTTGATTATTTTCCCCCCTTTACTGTCCTACCTCCCACTGTTGGTTTTCATTGTTATTTTCCATTTCCTCTTCCTGTAATGTTTTGCCAAGGATGTTTTGAAGAGATGGTTTTCTAGCTGCAAATTCTTTTAACTTTTGTTTATCGTGGAAGGTTTTAATTTCATCTTCCATCCTGAAGCTTAATTTCGCTGGAAACACAATTCTTGGTTGGAACCCATTTTCTTTCAGTGTTTGAAATATGTTATTCCAGGATCTTCTAGCTTTCAGAGTCTGTGTTGAAAGATCAGCTGTTATCCTGATTGGCTTACCCCTAAATGTGTTCTGCTTCCTTTCTCTTGTAGCTTTTAAAATTCTCTCCTTATTCTGTATGTTGGGCATCTTCATTATAATGTGTCTAGGTGTGGGTCTCTTATGATTTTGCACATTCGGCATCCTGTAGGCTTCTAGGATTTGGGGTTCTGTCTCATTCTTCAAGTCTGGGAAGTTTTCTCGTATTATTTCATTGAATAGATTGCTCATTCCTTTGGTTTGAAACTCTGTCCCTTCCTGTATCCCAATGACTCTTAAATTTGGTCTCTTGATGTTATCCCATATTTCTTGGATGTTCTGCTCATGGTTTCTTAACAGTCTTGCTGAGCTGTCTATGTTCTTTTCAAGTTGAAATACTTTATCTTCATTGTCTGATGTTCTGTCTTCTAAGTGTTCTACTCTGCTGGTAGTATTCTCAATTGAGTTTTTAAGTTGGCTTATTGCTTCCTGCATTTCTAGGATTTCTGTTTGTTTGTTTTTTATAACCTCTATTTCCCTGTATAGTTGATCTTTTGCTTCTTGGATTTGTTTATGTAATTCATTGTTGAAGTGATCTTTCATTGTCTGATTTTGCTGTCTGATGTCTTCCTTGAGACTCCAGATCATCTGAAGCATGTATATCCTGAATTCTGTATCTGACATTCCATCTGCTGCAGCTATTACCTCTTCTAACGTTGAGTTGACCTGCAATGCTTGTGGTCCTTTCTTTCCTTGTCTCTTCATACTGTTCGCGTTCCTTTCTACTTGGTGAAACTGTTGTGCTATTGAATTTTCCCCCTATATATTTATATTGGTCTTGTATAGTTGCAAAGTCTCCCTCGCAGGCGCGGGCGGCGGCTCTGTCCCTCTGCAGGCCGCTAGGCTTGTTCTGTCCGTGGTCACAGTTCTGTCTACTTTGCAGGCGCAGGCAGCGGCACTGCCCCTCTGCAGGCCTCTGGGGCTGTACTGCCAGTGGGTCGCAGGTGCGCCTACCTTGCAGGCGCGGGGGGGGGGCGGCTCTACCCTTCCTCAGGCCACTGGGCCTGTTCTGTCTCTCGGTTGCAGGTCTGGCCTGTTCTGATGGTGGTCACAGTTCCGTCTACCTTGCAGGCGCTGGGGGGAGGGGGCGGCTCTGCCTCTCAGCAGGCCGCTGCTCCTCTTCTGCCGGTGGGTCGCAGGCCCGCCTACCTTGCAGGAGTGATTGGAAGCTCTGTCCCGTCGCGGGCCACTAGGCCTTTTCTGACCGTGGTCACAGTTCCACCTACCTGGCAGGCGCGGGGGGTGGGGGGCGGCTCTGCCCCTCAGCAGGCCGCTGGGCCTGCTCTGTGCGTGGTCACAGTTCCCTCTACTTTGCCGGCGCAGGGGGAGGGGGTGGCTCAGCCTCTCAGCAGGCCGCTGCTCCTCTTCTGCCGGTGGGTCGCAGGCCCGCCTACCTTGCAGGAGTGATTGGAAGCTCTGTCCCACCGCGGGCCACTTGGCCTTTTCTGTCAGTGGTCACCTGGCAGGAGCGGGGGGTGGGGGTGGCTCTGCCCCTCAGCAGGCCGCTGGGCCTGCTCTGTGCGTGGTCACAGTTCCCTCTACCTTGCCGGTGCAGGGGGAGGGGGCGGCTCTCTTATTTTTTTATTTTTATGTGGTGCTAAGGATGGAACCCAGTGCCTCACAAGTGTGAGGCAAGTGCTCTGCCACTGAGCCTCAACCCTGGCCCCCTGTTTATCTTAACTCTACGTTTTGAGAATTTACCACAGTGCCTGATGCATGTGGAGAATTAATAAATGTCTTAGTGTGTTTCTTCTGCAACAGCAAAAATCCTGAGATTGAGTAATTTATGAAGAAATTAATTTTCTCACAGCTCTGGAGGCTGAGAAATTCAACATCAAGTTACTGGCAGGATTGGCTGTCTGTTGAATGCTGCTCTTTTTCCAAGATGGCCTTATTGCTGCAACTTCCATAGGGGAAGAACACTGTGTCCTCACATGGCTGAAGCCGGAAGGACAGAGATCTGAATGCTGTGTGAAGCCTCAATTATAAGGGCATCAAACCTCTTCAGGATACGAGGAGCTTCATGGCCTAATCACTTTTTAAGATCCTACCTCTTAATACTATTATATTGGCAACACCTGATTTTTTGGACAAAACACATTTAAACCAAGGCAGTAAGTAATGGTTGAATGAATATTAAAAAAAAATAAGTGTTTTTTTTCTCAAAACCCACTTATGGAAAATTAAAAATTAAGTGGTAATAGGATTTTTTTTTACCTTTTTAAAAATGTATTTAAATTCCAATTAGTTATATATGCCAGTAGAATGCTTTTGGACACATCATGCATAAAAGGAGTATAACTTTTCTTTCTTCTGGTTGTACATGATGTATAATCACACTGGTTGTGTAATCACATATGCACACAGGGTATTAATATCTGATTCATTCTACTATTTTCCCTACCCACATACTCCCTTTCTTCCCTTCACTCCCCTCTGTCTAATCCAAAGTACTTCTATTCTTCCCTAGCTGCTGTCCTTATTGTGAATTAGTATCTGCATATCAGAGAAAACATTCAGCTCTTGGAGTTTTGGGATTGGATTATTTCACTTAGCATGATATACTCCAGCTCCATACATTTACCAGCAAATGCCATAATTGCATTCTTCTTTTAAAGCTGAGTAATATTCCATTGTGTATATATACCACAGTTTCTTTATCCATTCATCTATTGAAAGGCACCTAGGTTGGTTTCATAGTTTAGCTATTGTGAGTTGAGCTGGGTAATAGGACTTTTAGAAGAGTTTTATTTAATATCTTGATGGAAATTTTTCTAAATTTGTTTTAAAAATATATTTCAATATAAATATGCATACAGAAAGATACTCAAAATGGTTATTATAATGCAATTTAATTTAACTTACTCTATGCAATTTGGACCCCAAATTTGGTACATTAGTTAAGTTTAAAAAAAGGATTTCTGGTTTATTTTCATGTGTTATAAATATAATAAAGATCCTCCTTCAAAAGCTGTTAAAGCAGGCATCAAGATCCCTGAGCAATTTATTTTTGGTTTACTTCTGAATAATATACAAATTGCACTATAAAAGTTAAAAAGTTGGTGCCCAGTAAAACATTTTGAAGTGTTTCAGTGCCAGTGACTATATTGCATAGCAGGGAAAAAGCCCATGTGTAACATGAAACAACTGTGATAGCTATCCCATTTTGATTAATACTGTATGTAGCTTATAAATCTACACAGACCCAAACTAATATACTTTGAATCTAAATTCCAGTGGTAAACTGGAGCTAGTTTACACTATCTTGTGACTTTCAATTGTGTGTATTTTTTGCCAACTCCACTTTCATTAACTTGGTAACTTGAAACTGGCCATGGTTGGAGAAATTAAACTATGGGAATCAGTAAATGCCACAAATCTGGGCTCTCTTGTACCCCACTCTCCACTCTGAAGCCAGTCATTAAACATTTACCAGTATACTGTATCACTGGTTAACATAATAAGTTCATCCTCTGAGATCAATAGGGAAATTCAACAAAAGAATTTTCAATTCTGGTCATTATATAAAAAAGATATGTTTCATTCCTAAGTTTTTAGTACAGAACTAAAACTACAGTACAGGCAAGGAGTATTTTCTATATTCACTTTGCATGAATGACAGTTTGACAGGTCAGAGTCTATGTGATTTGAAATTTGTAAGCACAAACTTTTCAAAGTTCAAGGGCAATGGGATTCTACACCTGATTTTACAATTGTAGAGTAGAATTTATGTGTAGGGTATAATTTAGGTATTCCATGGCCAATAACTATTTTAGCATAGTTATTGGGCTAGGTTTGTGGCTCAGTGGCAGAATGGGTCCTCCTTGGAAGACTAGAACATAAATCCATAGTAAAGAGAAACTTTATAAAAACCAAAATAAGGAAGGAGCTCCCAAAGTAGAAGCAGATCCAACGAAGGAGGAAAAAAAGAACTTGAAATATATTGGAAAACAACATAAACACTGGTTCAAAGGAAGGACAGAGAAATACATTTTCACAAAACCACTGAATATTTGGCCTATATTAAACACTAGTGTGTTGTTAACCCACAGGCAGTAGATTTTGAAGAACCAATGTTAACTTGCACCTTAATGAAGCTGAACACAAGTGGCCTTTCTATTTATTTCACTATCCCCCCTCCTCTTCAAATTCTTTCTTCTAACAATTAACACACACACACACACATGTACACACACATATGTGTGTGTGTGTGTGTGTGTGTGTGTATATATATATATATATATATATATATTTGTATGAGTATAAACTATGAGTCAACATCTTTTTTTTTCCTGTAAAGAGCCACATTATAAATAAATAAATAAATAAATAAATACTTTAGGCTTGGTAGATCATAAGGTCTCTGTCATAACTACTCAACTCTGTAATTGCAGTATGAAAGCAGTCATAGACAATACATAAATAAATAAGTTGTGGTTGCATGCCAATAAAACCTTACAAAAACAGACAGCCTACTTGATTTGGCATGCACAGTCTCTGGCTTGCTGACCCATTGTCTAGACTGCAAAATGTGGGAGTATTGACACTGCTTGAGAAATGCTACTATAGAGAGCAATGTTTGGTGAACCAGGGATGGGGATGGGACTGTGTATCAGAATTACTAGTCATTGTATCTCATTTTTGCAGAATCTCTAATTCTAGACTGTTCAAAGGTAGAATTTAGGTATTACCTGGCCAACAACTATTTTAGCATTATTAAAAGTACTACATATGGCCCATCTCCTGAACACATTACCAGAAATATCCCCTTCTCAAATCGTTCCCACATGATATTATAAAAGCATCACTGAAGAGCAGTTTTAATTGAGAAAATATGAAGGGCCACATGATGAAATCAATTTATTTCTAAGAAAACTATTAGCTGTTAAATTTTAAACAGGAGAGGATGTAGTAGTAGCTCAGTGGTAGAGTACTTGCCTAGCATGTGTAAGGCCCTGGGTTCAATCCTCAGCACCACATAAAAATAAATAAATAGAATAAAGGTATTATGTTCATCTACAATTAAAAAGTTTAAAAAGGAAGTAAAACTTGTCCTATAGATAATATTGTTTGGTATATACATTAAGTCTCCCTATTATTTCATTTACGGGAACTGGGGGCACAGTGAAAAGAAGTTAAAAAGAGGAAACATATGTGAATATGCCACAGTGAATTTCACCATCATGTACACCCACAAGACACTAATTTAAAAAAAAATTACATAAATAGCAGAAAGATGGGTAGAGTAGAGGGAAGGGAACAGGAAGAGGGAGGAAGTGGGGGAAGGGGAAGTACTGGGAACTGATTTTGAACAAATTATATTCCATGCTTTCATAATTGTATCAAAATGATCCTAATGTTATGTATAACTAAAAAGAACCAATACAAATGCAAAAGAGGGAATTAAAAATTGCAGTATTCTTAGAGTTCCAGTGATAAACTTCCCCAAATGACAGGTGTAGCCACTAAGTGAAAGGCAATGTTTACCAGTGCACAGAGTGAAATCAACTACTTTTCATGACTAAATTTTCATTCATCACTTACATACAGTTACTATGTGTCTGCTAATATTCACTTACTTTTCATGAAGGAGGGCCTAGCACTTCTCTTTATACAGCTCTATATCTGAAGCAGTGATTCCTAAGGGGATGGCAACTGGGAGATGATTAAAATTATCTAGGGAGCTCACACTACCAAAAGTCTGACATTCCACCCAAGAGGTCATCTCTTGTTCTTGCAGAAACTGCCTCAGTAAGCTATTATTACAGATGGGAATGTGGTTTATCAGTGCACAGAGGAAGAAAAAAAATGTTTGAAACTGCTGATGGTAAATAGCTGGATAAACAAATGCATGCATGAATGTGAGGCTATGTCAGTGATAAAAGACAGGATGCACACTCATACCCACTGCAGGCAGGAAAAACTTTAGTAACTTCATTAAATAATTCTGATGGATATATTAAATGGCTAGTTAATTTACTCTCATTTTTTTATTATTGCCACAAAATTTTAGTAAACAGGACTGACAACTTTTATAGCATTCTGGGAAGGCAATTGGGTCATTATAGAAGCACCAATACTTTGGATCCAGTCACATATGCTCTGTTAAGGTAAGCTATTTACCATTCTTCCTTCCAACTCATTTTGATTTGTAAAGCTAAGTTCCCTGTTGACAGGGCATCTAGAAGGGGAAATGAGATACATATGTAAAAAAATTAATACAATGTAGAAGGTGACTAATTTCCCAAAATAAATGTAGAGTATCAGGGACATTCAAAGATGGAAGAGATAACATCAGGTTGAAGTAAAGCATCAGGTAAAACTCCATCCATTTCCAGACCTCTTACCTCTTTTCCCAGTCAGAAAAGCAGTTACTGGTACTTTGTGATAAATTAGACACTGAGTTGCAGTACTTCTGTCATTTAAAAAGGTATCATTTATCCCTTTCAATGTGTGCTTTTGATAGTTTCTTTTTAAATGTTTTTATCAGTGTATCATAGTTATGCATTTTATTGAGGTTCATTTTGACATAATTGTATATGCATGTAATATAATCTACCCCATTTCAGTCCCCAGTACATCCTCCTTCTCCCTCCCTGATCCCCTTCCTCTCTTGCACTGTCTTCCTTATATATATTTATTGATAGTTTCTTAAATGTAACTTGGCTACATCTTGGACCCTAAGATTCTTCTGTTGGAGTGTCATCCCCATCAGACAGTGTAAGTCAATTTGGGGAAAAGACCATATTCTGTCTTGCTCCACTGAACCATGGGTTCTCTCAGTTGTTTCCATTCGTTTACATCTGATACTGAATCTCTGTGTTGAGGATGATTTAGGACTTTCAAAAAAGTCAAGAAGAATTTGTGTTCCTCAGCAGGCATTTGGGCAGCAGGTGAGCAAGTGAGATAGATACACACTTCAAGCATGGGTATAGCTATACACACACACACACACAAAAAAAAAAAACACTGCTGACTTGGCAGCTGTGAAGTTGGAGGTGGGGAACTCAGTACCTGCTAAGCTAGTTTCTACTTCAAGTGCCTGCGTGTCTGAGGCTGTTTGAAGCCTCCAGCGTGGTTAGAGTTAATTCCCATTAGGTTGGACTCCGCCCCTCTCTCCCAAAGGTAAAGCAAGGTTTTCAGGCATCACTGCAAAGAGCAGCTGGGATTCCCATCCCTGTCTGACAAGCTGTGAAGAGAAGTTGTTGCTCAGATCTGAACCCGAAGAGAGGGAACAAGTCAGTCAGTCTTCATGGTCAGAAGGTAAATATGCAACTTGGGCCAAATGCAATTGAAACAGCTGGATAAGAAACTGTTTTGCTCTCCCCTTGCTCAGCCCTCCTTCCCTCCTTCCTTCTTCAGGCTTCCTGTCCTTTCATCTCAAAGCTCAGAGAAGCTGTTTTCCTCCCAAGGGCAGCCTGGTGTATTTTTACTTCCTCATAGTCTGTTGTTTGCACGGAGGCTAAAAGGAACCAGAGCTGGAATCTTATTTCATATTGACAAGCTTTGAGGACCTAAGGGTTAAACGCTAGCTGGTTTCCCCAGGGGAGTTGGTAACCTGAGGAGAGGAAGCTCATGTCTCTGGGAGTGGAGGAAGGGATTTTGTTCTGACTTGTCTATGAGAGTCAGAATGGATCCAGTTTTCCCCGATGTGGTAGGTAGTGGTAGGTTGATCTCTTAGACGTGTTTAATTGGGGTTATGGGACTGAAATGGGGTGATGAGGCTAAACTGAAATGCAAATGTACAGGCCAGTAGGGCTGGAAATAGAAGATAGTATTCATTTAGTAAATATTTAGGAGTTCCTACTATGCGCTGAGCATGATAATTTCCAGATGAACCTGAAGCAGTTTAACTATAAATCCATTCCTGCAAATAGTATCAGCCAAAAGGTGGGAAACTAAAAGCAGAAAGAACCTAGGAATGAGAAAAAAAACAAAACACTGATAAAGTGAGTGGTCATGGAGTGAGAGTCTAAGAGGAGTGATGTTCCCCTCTTGGGTGACTTCAAGTCTTCTCTATTACTTATGAGAGAATGGGGTCTTGTCCGGTAATAAGGGAGAGAATTGATATGTACCATGGTGTTAGGTACACCACAGACATTATTTCATTTGAACTTATGCCTCATCATCTCCATTTTATAGATGAAACTAAAACTCAGGTTTTAATTCATCCACCTCAAGTTCACATCACCTGTAAGGGGCAGAACTCAGGACCTGATCTTAGATCTAATTACAAAAAATCTAGACTCTTTTCCATTAAAACAGTATTCCTCAATTAAAAGTTGCCATAAGAATCAAATGAGTATTTTACAAAATGCAAACTCTTATAAGTTCAAATTCAGTGAATCTGGGAGGCATGGGTCATAGGGTGATTTGATGGAGGGAGTTAGAGCCCCTACTTCAAGAAGCATTCTTTTGTTTTTCATTTATTATTTTTATTTGTTCTTTTTAGGTATACATGAAAGTAGAGTGTATTTTGACATATTATACATACATGGGGTATAACTTATCCTAATTAGGATCCCATTCTTGTGGTTGTACATGATATGGAGTTTCACTGGTCGTGTGTTCATACATGAACATAGGACTGCCACCTTCCAACTCCTCTGAAGTGGTTAGAGAAGCATTCAGTGCACCTTCTTCCCACACTGGGCAGATCTACTCAATGGAGATAGTCAGCTCTTGATGGTATTTTATTTCCAGCTGAGGCCATAGGGGTAAATGAACTATTGAGGAATAATAGCAGGATGAGAGCTATTAGCTTAAGGGCATTGGTCATGCTTTACTAGTTAGTGCATTGTTTTTTTAAAATATATTTTTTTAGTTGTAGATGGATAGAATTTATTTATTTATTTATTTATTTATTTATTTATTTATTTAGTGCTGAGGATTGAACCCAGTGCCTCACATGTGCTATGCAAGTGCACCACCACTAAGTTACAACCCCAGCCCTAGTGCATTGTTGATAGGGCTTCACCATGTCTTTCCGGAGCAGCTGGCAGAGGGACTTTCTAACCAGCTGAGTTTCTGATGTTGGACTGTTAGCCAACCAACTGATCATGAAGGTAGGGACACAGGTAGACTGTCAACCCAGAGTAAAAACTGAGCTGAAGATCTCTAGATGGCAAAGCAAAGGCAAATGGGAGTTTAATGAGCAGCATTTTGAAGAAAGGGAGAAGATCATGTGAAAATTTGGGAAATCATTCCTGCTCCCACTTTCCAACCTCAAACTCTAGAGAAAGAGAGTAGCCTTGAACCTGATGCAGAGGCTCATTTTATTAGCGCTTTTTATATCCTTCTGGATTTTTGATTGCTTATTTGTTCCCCTCTCTTCATGTACTCTCTGCCTTCCTGCCTTTTAGTGCTTTGCTTACCTAAGAGCATCTCCACCTTGGGATGATGAGAGCAAATAAATAATTATCTAACCCAATACAGCTAGTTTTTCTAGTTTCTAGCTCAGACAAAAAGAGGAAGGAAGTGGAAAGAAGGCCTGAAAGGAGGTTCAGCAAGCTTTAAAGCAATGGTCAAAAGTGAGGTCTTCCCTTATATGTGGAAGCTAGAGGAGAAAAATAGGACGGGGGGAAAGGGATGACATGAAAGCAGACGGGATACCATTAGGGTGGAAGGAGATAGTATGGGATGGGAGGATGAGGTGCAGAGGTATTGGGGAGTGAAATTAATCAAAGTATATATATATATATATATATATATATATACACACACACACACACACATCTATACATATATGCATATATATATACACACACACACACACACATTTATATACTGAGGATTGAACCCAGGAGTACTGAACCACTGAGCCACATCCCCAGCTTTTTTATTTTTTAATTTTGAGACAAGTTGCTATGTTACATAGGGTCTCACTAAGTTGCTAAGGCTGGCTTTGAACTTGCAATCCTCCTGCCCCAGCTTCCAAGTTGCTGGGATTACAGGAGTGTGCCACTGCACCCTGGCTCCAATCATGTTTTTATGTATATGCAAATAAACAACTATTAAATCCACCATTCTGTATAGTTGAGATGCACCAATTAAAGAAGAAATGAGGTCTTCTTAGAATCATCCAGATACAAATGGAAAATAAAGCCCTTGAGTGACTACATTATGGAATGATTTCAGGCACAGGAGAACTTGGAACAACTCCCATGGTGAAGATATCCGGAGGAGAAAAATCTTCTAAGATACATAGATGGCAGGAAATGTGGAGAGACATGTTTGGGATATGGTAGTAGATTTTTTAAAAAAAAATGTGTCTGAAATAGAAAGATCTAGAATGGTTGGGCTGCTTATATGCCCAGCTTGATATGAAGAGTGACATTGGTCAAAGGCATTTCTGTGGAGTAGGACTCTTTACATACCAGATACATATGCTTGCCTATCTTGCTCATTTTCTAGAGAAGTCTCAATGTCAAGATGTATTTGTAACAGGCAATGCATATGGGGAATGGGGACATGAGAAAGGCCTGCTCAAATTCCTTTACCAACATGAGTGCCCATAAAGTAGCTCCTCACAGACCTGTTCTAAGAAAACAGTTTTGCAGCCATGTTTTCCTCAGCAGCTGTAAGTCAGAGACTCCCTTCCTGACTACTTCCTGTTCTGATTATTTAACTCACAGGCTTTTGACTGGACCTTGGCACTCTTAGTAAAGGAGTGTTTTCTTTAACTCAGAATTTACACAATAAGCTCCAGTGGAAACAAAAGTTTTTTTGTTTGTTTGTTTTTGGTAGGGTCTGGGGAAGAGATGAGGTAGAGGAAGGACTTGGTTTATTTTTCTCCCCTAAGAAAAATATAAGAGCAATGTTGCCAGTTTTGTTGATACTAAATGCCTACATATGAGTTAGCACAAAAGTGACAAAAACGAAAACAAAGACTTGGCCATGGGACACCACAGGAAGAGAAAGAGTGATCATTTTGGGTGAGAAAAGGCTAAAGGTAATCTACCAACAGTCAGAGTCTAGGGCCCTAATATGGAGGACAGTGGCCATTTGTTCTCCATTCTATCTGAGAATCCAACAAAGGCTTTAAGTTGCAGCAGAAAAGGTTTATAAAGAGATATAACAAGTGATTTATCAACAGTGAGAATTGTTAAGTTACTGTGAAAATTTGTAAATGACCCTTTCCGTAGCTTTCTTTAAAAGTAAGAAATGACCATTTGACATTCATGGCTTATGGCTTAGGTGGGTTCCCTACATTCTGTGGGTTGAGGTGACCATTACCTATGGGGCAGTGTTAGAATAGCTAGCATATCTTTAAAGATTAACCAACATTAGACTTTGGGAAGGACAGTGAATGCAGGAGAGACTTCATGCTTCCACCCTACTCATTACAACATTCTGACCACACTAAGTACATCTCATACAACAAACTCTTAGAAATAGGCATATGACTAATTTAGCAAATGGATAAACTAAGGGAGAAAGACAATGTAATACCTAAAGAGAGAGAATCAAATGCAATTCTATCAATGCCCAGTTGGTTACTGGACCACTCAGCAAGAGAATTATGGTGAGTTCTTGGCTCCTGAAATATAGTGTGACTGTGAAACTAAACATTTCCAGAAAGGGAAGCAAAGTTATTGCATACAAAAAGCATCCACAAGGAATTAGGATAGAATTAAGTGTAGCATTGTTTGTGATTTTTATTGATGTGAATTCAAAGTGACATAACCAGTTTCTGGGAATGAACTTGGACCACTTTGAAGAACTGTCATGAAGAGGATTACTTCATTACAGGTGATGGAACTAAAAGCATTTGATAAAATGCACTTTCCTGTCTAGCACATGTACACTGGAGCAGTGTGAATCCAGACCCCATATGTCCTGATGCTTTCCTACCCAACCATGGGAGAAGCCAGGCTGAAGCTTATGTGCTCAGGAAATAATGAGTGATTGAATCTCTGAAATCTATTCCTTGACCTCATAAGGTCAAGTCTATGATTCAGAAAGGTAAACATTCAGATTTTAGAGGTTTTATCTCTCCAATGTGGAATTCCATGGTCATTTTTAACTTCTGGGGAGAAAAACTTAGCAAATTTTTTGGGTCAGTGATTCTCATGGATGGTTCTGGCTTACAACATCTCTAGTCCTAAATGGGATGACCATCTCATTCCAGGTTATTTGAAACTTTTCTGATTTTATCACTGAATGTCCCACATCCCAGAACATTCTTCAGTCCCAGGCACACTGGCATGGTCATTCACCCTAATCCTAAATGAAATAAGGACAATGAGGTTTGGGGTTTTTCCCCCTAAAATTGAAAGTACTTAATTTAAATTGAATTTTGAAATTCATCTTTCCTACATCTTGGCTTCTGAATGCCACTTGTAAACTGAAATCTTTGTGACAGTGGTAGATAGTATAATAGTTTACTTAACAGCTTTATTTGTCACAGATGGGGTCAACCTTATATGAGAATCCTTCTGCTTTTTTCTATCATAGTCTGGGTACCACTCACTGATATATAATCACTTCCTCTGTCTTAGGTTCTCTGTCCCTCGAACTGGTTGTCACATGAGAATTTTTGATCTCAAGGTTAATGTGCATGGGGGACATATGGGGTTACTTCAAACTCCAAGTGCTAAGCTTTAAAAGCTGATACTTTTCTTCTCACGATATGTCTGGGTAAACTGGCCTTCCTCCTACCTTCCCTATCTTCTTTTCAAATTCTTCCCCATTCTTAAATATTTTTTGAAGTTTTAGATGGGAAGTCATGGAGGCTTTTAATTGTAATACTAGTGGAGTGATAATATAATACTACTGGGGTAATGCTATGGGAGAAGGCTGCAGATGAAGGAGAGGTGGAAAAGTCACCTTGCTTTCTGACCCTCAGTTTACTTTTTTGTTAATTGAGGGATAATACCCACTTTCTTACTATCCTAAGAAGATGGTTCAGCAGAGCACATGTGTTCAAAAGGGATTGTGATGACGCTGCCAGTAACTATTTATCAGCTTTTTTCTCTCCTGTTCTGGCTTGGGTTTATTCATCAGGAAATGAATCCATAACAGAGGGCTACCTGTGCTTTTCATAATCATACAAACTCCAACATAACTAGCAGGAGCATTACATCATTGTGGCCAAGGATTCCTGCTTTTCTAACAGCACTTACTCAAGACAAGTTCCATTTCTCCCCCTGTTGCCTTCAATCCCTCATCACATCTTTCTCTCATTCCCTCCACTCTCAGGCACAAAGCCTTATTCCCAGGGGCCCAGCTCAGGGCACTTTCTTCCCAAACCCTAACATTCCAAAGTAAGCACCTGCAATTTACGATCTCTGCTCCCTTCCTGCACAAAACACACAGCACAAAATACATATGTATCAAGAAGGGAATTGTGGTGGGGAGAAAAAAAGAACATTATACTAAGAATTAAATAACTAGGCTCTGGTTTGGCCAGTGTACCTTGCTAGCCTTTTACCCTTGGGTAAATCACTTCCTCTCCATTTCCCCATCTGTAAAGTGATGGGAATGGGGGTTAGCATTGTGTGGTAGCAAAGTGCTGGCTTAGGAATCTGCAGATCAGGTTTCTGTTTCCGGTGTTGCTGCTTGCTAACTGTGACTGGGGAAAATCACTTCCCCCTTTACTGGTCCAAATTCGCCCCATATGTAAAACAAGAAGGTTGGATTAGGTGATTCATTTAGGTCCCTGCCAGTCTGGAAATTGGATGATTCTATGAAAGGGTTTCATTAAACAAATATGAATTGTAATACCTACCCTGTGCCAGGCAGTGTTTGATAATGCTTGTGAGAGGGCTCATGGCTGAGACCTTGAGACTCTGAATATGACTGCTATTTGTTCCTGTTTAACATCCCAAATTGGCAATGTGGCAACCCCATACTAGTTCCTGTCCATCTCCTTTTTAGGGCCTTATCACCATCTCCCCTCTCCAGCCTCACTACCTGTAACTTTTAGCAATGGTGATGAATCATGGAGATGTTTCTGAAACATACTCCACCATCTGCCTGCTGGAGACATTCACAATGCTGTCATCAAGCTGCAGTGTGGTCTCCAGCCGCCCTAATACAGAACCTAGCCAGAAAGCAATGGCAGATTAATGGATTGGGAGGAAGTGGTGGATTTTTGATTGAGGGGTCTGTAAAAACCATTTAGGAGCTGGGCTAAAGAGACTAGATCTGGAAAATCTCTCAGCATCTTGAAGCTGAGATGACTTGTTCCAAAAGGGACCTTGAAAGGTCCTTACAACTATGTATGTCTGCTACAAGGCAGGAATGCATAATTATGATCTGTTTGAGAGACATGAGAAACTTTCTTCACTATAGCTAGCAAATAATGAGGAGGCTTTTATTTGTAGCCAGTCTACTGGTTGGAATGTTGCCTTCCATTTTGGTTGTCTGAAAAGTGACTGAATGGTACTCTCTCAGTGACTGGAATAGAGTACAAGACTGGGCTTCTATCATTTTATTCTATCCATTTCAACTTGGCTGATGTATCCCACTGAAAAGCTTACAGTAACACACTGTTAGACATCCTATCTAACTCAAATTGATACATCTCATAGCTCCACGGTGAGCTCTCCTGCCCATCCATAAGGGACAGGTCTGTGATTCATCTTCCTTCTTCACTTTCTGCAAACAACTTTGTTCCTCAGCTCTCAAGATATTGCCTGTTTCCACGCCTGCAGATCTGCAAAGCTGTTCAGCTGGAATTCCCAGGGACTCTTGAGGCAGTTTTGTCTTCCTACAGATTCTCTTCCTACCACTAGGTCTAAGCAGTATGCTACAAGTTATAAGATGATGGATCTGGCTACATTGGGTTGGCAGAGCAGTGACTAATCAGTTCTATGATTATTCCACTGCAGGATAGTGACTACAGAACTCTGAACCAAGCAGAAGGAAAGGAAGATGGAAAGCAGGATCCCAAAAGGACCCAAATTGTCTTTGAGAGGCTAATCTCATGCAGAAACAAGGGCCAAGTGGCACATAAATGAACCCCAGGACTGGTCGTTTAGATGAAAAAATCAGCCCGTGGAACCTACATGCTAACTTTTCCATTTGGTGCCGTGACCCAACTGATCTTCCTATCCCTGCAGAGAAACCTGAGACCATGAGGAGCAGCTTGACCTTGGTTGGGACCCTCTGGGCTTTCCTGTCCCTTGTTACTGCTCTGGCCAGTTCTACTAGTTACTTCCTGCCTTACTGGCTCTTTGGATCCCAGTTGGGGAAGCCAGTGTCATTCAGCACATTCCGAAGATGCAACTACCCTGTACGGGGAGAGGGGCACAGTCTGATTATGGTTGAAGAATGTGGGCGCTATGCCAGCTTCAGTGCCATACCAAGTCTGGCCTGGCAGATGTGCACAGTGGTAACAGGTGCTGGCTGTGCTCTGCTGCTCCTGGTGGCACTGGCTGCTGTCTTGGGCTGTTGCATGGAGGAACTCATCTCCAGAATGATGGGACGTTGCATGGGAGCAGCACAGTTTGTAGGAGGTAAGACTGTGTCCATGGGGTTGAGTAAGTAGGAGAGCCTTAGGATGCGAAATTCCACCCACATCTCTTCCACTTTGTCTAACTCTAAGTTATGAATGGTGACTTTTTTGAAATATGTAGTCTAGGAATTCCTAAAGTGCAATATACATCAGGGTTTTATTCACAGAAAAATTGGCTAGTAGGCAGAGTAGATATTTGTTGCATGGCCTTTATTTTTGCACCTTCAGGGTATCCATTTAAGAATATTATCCAGAAGTTGATCTCAAAGTAAAAGAGAGTACAATAGTGGTCCCTAGAGGCCAAGAGGGGGAAGGGGAAGTGAAATAGATGGAGGTAAGATAAGTTAAAATATAGTTAGTTAGGAGGAATAAGTTCTAGTGTTCTATATCATCATAGGGTGACTATAGTCTACAATTTATTGTATATCTTATATAGAACTTGAAGAGAAGAGTTTGAAGGCCCTCAACATAAAGAAATGTTTAAGGAGATGGAAATGCTAATTTCTCTGATTTGATCATTATGTATTGTATAAATGTATCAAATTATTACACTGTACCCCATAAATGTATGTAATTATTATGTGTCAAACAAAAACAAAAATAATAACAATGGACTGGGATTGTAGCTCAGTTTTATAGCACTCTCCTAACAGGTGTAAGGCACTGTGTTCAATTCTCAGCACCACAAAAACAAAACCTAAATAAAATAAAGGTATTGTGTCCATCTATAACTAAACTACTTACCAAACAAACAAAAACAAAAACAAAAAAGCAAAGCAAAAATCCCATTTCATTATGGACTTCACTGATTGGCATAGTTAAATTCACTGAAATAGAATTATTCTCAATGCAAAAAAAATATAAAGAGAATATTATTCACTTCTGTCTTCCATTGACAGCAACACATGCTCTAGTGTTCTTTTTCCAATATGAACTTGATCCTGAAGAACCCTGATTTCTGGTAGTTATCTCAGAGGACAGTGATCTGATAAATACATACACATAGGTACTAATTACTAACAGTCCTCATTAAAGAAATACATCTCTAATTAGTTAAATGCTAAGTGCCAGACACAATGTATGTGACTCCTTTATCCTTGTTGGACGGCCATTCACTAATTCTACTCAGGTTTCTCATGGCCTTGATCCACCCTACAATGTCCTTTCACTTATTCAGTTTCCCCTTAATTTTAGTGCAAATAACCTGAGACACTGGGAATCTGGATGGGCTAGGAAAGAGCAAAATGCCATAATGGCAGACTGCAGGAAGACAATGGGAGACAGTTAATTTAGACCATTTGAGAAGAAATCCCAAATTAGATAGATAAATATATGTGTGCATATTTGTGCTATTTTTAAGCCTAGATGGGGCACTAGGAAAAATCCACTGATAAATTCATTGTTATTTCAGGGTTTTAGAATCATTATCTAATTCATTAACACTATCACCTG
This sequence comes from Marmota monax, assembly GCF_021218885.2. Lineage (NCBI taxonomy): Eukaryota > Metazoa > Chordata > Mammalia > Rodentia > Sciuridae > Marmota > Marmota monax. Next base: position 10,827,016 of record NW_026694552.1, on the reverse strand, counting down.
TATAAGCACAACAGTATGGATGACTAGAGTCATGAAAGTTGGATTTCACCTCTATTTCTTTTACCACAGGGCTGTATGGCACTTATGGGCAAATGATGTGACTTTTCCTGTGCTTCATTCCCCTCAAATTTATCCCCTTGAAAATTCAGTTCATATCTGTATTTTGTTTCCTTTCTCCAATGATGTCATTCAGTTAATTGGCCTTCAAGTGAGATGGTAGTGATGAGCTTAGGCACCGATTCTCACCTGAGGATAGACTTGCATCCTCTCTCCCACGAGAGGACATCTGGTTGGTTAGGCCTAGAGACTTTTTTTTTGTTACCAGTGATTGAACTCAGGGACCCTTAACTATGGAGCCACATTCCCAGCCCTATTTTATGTTTTATTTTGAGTCAGGGCTTCACTAAGTTGTTGAGGTTGGCCTCAAACTTACAATCCTCTTGCCTTATCCTCCTGAAGTCATTGTAATTATAGGTGTGCACCATAGAGCCTAGGTTGGAGATATTCTTGGTAATTGAAATTTGGGAAGGTAGCTCTGACATAAGTGGGTAAAGGCAAAGGAACTGCTCACCGTCCTATAATTCACAAGAGGAAGACACCTCTATACCTCAACAACTAAAAAGCATCCAGTCCCAAATGCTGATAGTGCCAAGACTGAGAAACCCTGGACTAAGATACCATGGTTTCCTGGCCTGCATATGTAAAGCCCCAGATTCTTCTTGTTGCACCACTTGAGGGGATGCTTTCTGGTTCTTTCTTTGAACATACTCTCATTGTAAAAATCTAAAATCTGAATTACCGTTTTAGCTACCCTCATCTCTGAATTTTCCTACATTTTAGTCACTAATGGGTTTTCTAGCCACACTGAAAATTTTAATTAGAATAATTCATTTCTTTTCCTTAAAAACCATGGTACCAAACTCAGATGCTAACACTGATATAAGCCAATGATTTTATTTCCCTTGGGGAACTCCCTGGGTACCACATGGAGTGCCACTTTGGGAACTGAATTGGTATCACCTTTCACCTATATTCTTGGGTGTGTTATTGTTAATTGAGCACTTCTATGGAAACATTATTTTAGCAATTGACACTTGACTGACAGGAGAGATAGAATCCTTCCCATCAAAATTATAGCCCCAGGGCCCAGCTCACTGCCTGTCACAGAGCAGGTATTCAGTTAACTATAAAAAGGATGAATATGTGGCTAAAGAAGTATTTAATGTATGTTGGGGTACACAGGACATGTGAGATCTGGGTTAGTTCATATACTTTTTATTTTTCCAGGCTTCCATGTAGAGCTATTAATCCCCCGAGCTTTCTTGTCTTCTGACAAGAGAGTGACAACTTAGTCCTGCTTGCCTTTTTGAGAGTTTCCAGTTCTCAAAAGAGAAGGAGGAGGGTCTAAGGGCAGGAATCAGAAGAGCAGTAACAACAGCCTTCATTAGACTCCAAGCATTAATAGCTTACTTTCTCTTGGGGACTTGACTGAAACTTTCATGGAAGAACCCTCATAGTTCTCCATATGATGCATTTTAATTGATCTTACCTCCTAGGTCTAGAAACTCAAAGGGAATTATTGAAGCAGGGACTTGGACATTCCTAGAGGATAAGTGGGACAGAAGTTTGACTGAGGGGCAGGTGTCATACAGAAGAAGTCAAAATATGAATTCCATTTTCATGTCAAATGATTCTGCCATTCTATATTTCCCAAAACCCTCATGTGTAGGAACTTGGTCATGGTGTTCACATTTTGATGAGTGTCTTTTACATTCAAGATTAAAGTATCACTTGACAGTAGTCCTACGAAGGGTCAAGAACAAGGCTAGACTACCAGGTTAATCTCAGGCAAGGGAATAATATTGGGCCAGATTGCTAGAGTTCTATAGCTACCCTATCTGAAACACTGGCCAACGTTAACAGCCATCCTGCCTCTTTTTTAAAGACTGGTGGCTGTCAAGGTTATATAAAATGTGAAGGAATGGTGAAGACTGCTTGGATGTACCATATTTTCTAGGATCTCCTTGGCACATGACCATTACCTATTGCTCTTCACAGATCTTGGATCTAATTTTCAGAGATGGGTTTTGCCAGTGGCAGGAAGTCAAACCTGGGCAGCATTTGGAACTCCATGGATAAAAGACACAAGAGAAAGAGCTCTGGGGGTTAAGTTTATGTTTGTTGTTCAGATGAGGGGAATTGATTTTGTTGCTCTGGGCCTGGCTGCTTCTCGGCAGCTAGTGCATTAACCGAAATACATCAGGGGAGGAGCCAATTTGTTGCAGGTCTGGATTATCTCTGCCAGACCCCAAACCACTGAAGAACTGGAGTATCCATTAAGAACTACCTCCTCCCCCTGCCTGACTCTTGTTCCCGGGTCTGGCGGCTGCCCACAGAGATGAGTGGTGGGAAGTGGGAGAGACAGGAAGAAATAAAGAGCTGCTGGCTTGAGTCATACTCAGCAAGGTGACCTGATGGGGCCCTTGGGTCCCATTTGCTCCACCTGCAGCTGATCCAGCTGAACAAGCTTAGGGTCCAGAGAGCCTTCCACTGGGACCTTTGTGCCCTGCTCTGACCAGTGAAGGAAACATCTGGCCAGGAGATTATTTCAACACTGGGGATGCTGAGCTTTCCAACCAGCTGGCTCCCCTGGTCCCTGAGAACATGGTCATTATTCACATTCCCCTGTGTATGCATATGCATGATGCTTGTGAATTATCCTCTATCTTCAGTGAGAGTTAAACCAAGAAGGAATAGGTGAGAAGTAAATATAAGGAACTTCTTGGCAGGAAAAAAGTGCAAGATCTTGGATTGGGTTACTCAAGGGAGGCCAAGAATCTTTCTAGAGCAGAGAATGTATCAAAATCATCAAGAGTGCTTAAAAGAATGTGAACTCCCTAATTTCCATTCTTATATTCACAGCAACAGGTGGAAGGCTGCATGTTTGGAAAAATGTCCCCAGTGACTCTGGTGTATGTGCCGTGTTTCCTTTCCCCAACCCAAAGGCAGATCACTACCCTGGATATTTTTTGTTTGTTAAGGGGACAGTATGTTACATACCCAGACAGAGAGGGATGATTTCTGTATGTAAGATCCTAATGCTACATGCTACAGGCTGAAAGAAAGTTGCCACTGGAAACAAATCACTGAAAACTTGATTTTCAAAAAGTTGCCATCTTTCTAAAAACTATAATGTTTCAACACATCTATAAATTGTGTAATTATGAAATAAGGCTAATTAGCATGTATATAACCTCAAACATTTATCATTTCTTTGTGAAGGGAGCATTCAAAATCCACTTTTCTAGCTGTTTCGAAATATACAATGGTTATAGTTATTATACTCATTGTTAACTATATTCACCCTGCTGTGCAACAGAATGCCAGAACTTATTCCTCTAATCTAATAATAACTTTGCACCCATTTATTATTTGTTAATTTTAAAATTTATCCTCATCAGGATGGTGGCACTTGCCTGTAATTCTAGTGGCTCAGGAGGCTGGGGGCAGGAGGATCACAGGTTCCAAGCCAGCCTCAGAAACTTAACAAGGGCCTAAGCAACTCGGCAAGACCCTGGTCTCTAAATAAAATATAAAAATTGGCTGGGGATATGCCTCAGTGTTTCCTAGAAAGTTTTCCAAAATTTTACCAGGTATTATGTCATTTATCCTTACTATACTGAGCAAGTGGATTTCTGTTTTAGAAATGACATTTGAGGAAGACTTACATAGCAAATTGGAACAGAGCAGAAAATATTGTCCTGAGCTTCTGACTCTCAGTTTTAAGCTTTATGCACACTGGTGCTCTTGATTTTTCTTCTTTCCTTTCAGGAAGAACTCCTATCTCAGTGATTTTTGGAGTGGTTCTTGAACCACTTGTATAAGAATTACCTGTAGAGCCAGTGCAGATTCCTTAGTGTTTTGACATAGGCTAGAGGCCTGCCAATCTACATTTTACACATCCTGATTTGATTTTGAAAATATAGTATGAAACAATTCAGATGTATACATTGGCTTAGCTTAAAAAAATAGAATATTGCCAATAAAGTTGAAGCCTTTTCATACTCTCATCACATTCCCTGGTCCCCATAGCAAAGGTAACTTACTGTCTCATATTTCTTATTTATCATTTCCCAACATGATTTTAGTACACACTAAAATTTAAGAAACTTTGTTCAATTTTGTTTATGGTGTTGCTTCTTTCCGGAATTCTCTTTTCTTACATCTCTGCCTATAAATAGTTACCAATCTCTCAAAGGCCAGGTTCCATGCAGTCACTCTGTGAAGCCTCCATTGATTTACTTTTGACATCTCTAGTAGGTGTGAACTCTCTGAGAGGGAATATGGAATCAAATGAATAGGAGAGGTGAGTGGGGGAGTTTCCTGGGAAGGGAAAGCTGAGATACAGTTAGAGGGCAGGTTGTAAATTTTCCAGAGTTATATTTATTTATATTGAAGTTGCTATAAGTGCTATAAACTGAGAAAATTAATAAGAAATTAATCCACACTAGGCTTCTGTTCAGAGTAGTAAATTCAAACTACCTAATGAAAATGTTTGGAAAGGAGAATTGGCAGCCATGCAGAATAGGGAATGTGGAGATAGAAGGAGAGTGTAACAAAATAGCTGTTCACTCAACAGTTGTACTTGTGAATGGGGAGCAGGACAAAGGGGGCTGGTAATACCCAGCAAGGAAGCTAGTACTGTCCGGAGATATGGATCTGATTGAGAATGTGCACTTGGGACAGGGTTATACAACTATTAGGATATGAGAAAATAATCATTCTGGGAGCAGAGGGAAGGTTGAGGGCAGCTGGGATATCTGGAGAGAGGCCTCTCAGTTCTGTCTGAGATTTTATACCTGAGGGTATATATTAGTATTGAAGTTGTTGCAAGGGTGAAGCTAAGTAAGTGTCCAACTCAAGTCTCTGTTTGGTCAGGGCAGAGAGTTCAAACTATAGCCATCATATTTGAGAAGGACATCTGGTACATTTTGTGATAGGTGATTCTTACAGAGGAGAGCAAGTTAGAAATGGAAACAAGATGGCAGCCCATTAGATATCTGCACCTGTACAGTAGGAAAAGAAGTTTGTAGCACACTCTATAGAGCTTTTTTTTAACCTTTCTGAGAAGCAGATAAGAATAGAAAAATGCCTAGCTGAGAATATGCACTTGGGACAGACTTCTCGAAATGTTACGGTTGGAGGGGCAATAAAAGTGTTACGGTTGGAGGGGCATGAGTAATGACATGTAAGAGAAGAGTGAGCCAAAACTGCAGCTCATATGTGGCAGAACTGGATTTAAACTGGTGTTCTCTGCCACCAGAATTCCCGTTCTTAACATTTTTACTGCTGCTTTTCTCAAGTGTTGTTACCAGGACTAGATGCATCAGTATCATAGAGTACTTTTTAAAAAAAATATTTATTTTTCTGTTGTAATATTTTCTTTATATGTGGTGCTGAGGATCGAACCCAGGGCCCTGCACGTTCTAGGCAAGCACTCTACCGCTGAGCCACAACCCCAGCCTCCCTGAAGAGTACTTTTAAAATGCATATTACTAGGCCATAGTTACTAAATTAAATACCTGCATTTGAAGTCCAAGTTTGTCCCTACTGTTCCAGAAGGTGGCAGAACCTGGTACTGGCAAATGACTTCCCTGTTGATAGTAGCAGCACATTTTCACAACCCCAAATTGATGAGAAGAACTGTTGGGGACAAACATAATTGAGGATGAATTATCCTGTGAGTTCATTTTTATTTTTAATGTGTCCCCCAAGGCATCATTTTCCAGCTATGATCAAATGTAATGGATTCAGCTGTCAGTTACAAGTCAAATATCCCCATGAAGTATGTTTACAATTCAATGTGCTCACTTGTCTAAAAGGCAGGATGAGGGCATGGGGGTGGTGTGAGGGCAGATTGGTCAGAGTGGGGAGCTATACACACTGGGGCAGGATGCCTGACAGAGAGTTCTGGTCTTTGGCCAGGTAGCTCCGCAAAATTGCAGGAAAATTACTTCAATGAGACATCTTTTGAACTGAGCCCTGCTCAGCTTTTGGCTTTTTAAAATCTGTTATGAAGACAGAGAAGTGAAGAACAAATTAGCACAGGGAATATAGGCAGAAACTGGGAAAGGAGCCTCAGGGAGAGGCAGCTGTTGAATAATAATAAATCTTTGTTGAGTATTTTCCATATAGCAGTCACTTTATGTGCACTAATCTCATTGATTGTTGGAACAGCTGTGTAAGATACAGTACTAATATTGTTTCCATTAAAAATGAGGTAACAAAGGTAGAGAGAGATCAAGTAACTTATCTGAAATCACACAGCCCTTAGGTGGCAGAGCAGGAATTTAAACTTAGGTCTAGGCTGACTCCGGAACCTATTCTCTTAAACCATCATGTTTTGCTGTCTTTTTGGATCTAATATCTGCATAATGCCTTGTGTTAAGAGATAATCTTGCCCAAAGGTAGTCATTACTGGACAACCATCTATAAAAATGGAGCCTTTAAAGGCTGATAATCTCTCTGATCAGTGAGAAAAAGTGTTGCCAGTAACTGACTATATGATCTAGGGTAAACCACATTACCTCTCAGGGCCTCAGCATCTACCTCTGTAGATCTGTAATAGGGAAGGAGTAGAGTAGGTCATTACAAAGTTTCTTTCCTCTCTAAGCTTTTATGACTATATCAGATATCTAGGATGATCTTTTAAACACTATGGAAGTCTCTTCAGATGGCTTGCCCCTTGGGGAATGTAGGTTAAGGAAGCTGAATATTCTTTTTTTTTTAAAAATAGTTTTTAGTTGTCGATAGACCTTTATTTTATTTATTTATATGTGGTGTTGAGAATCGAACCCAGTGCCTCACACATGCCAGGCAAGTGCGCTACCACTGAGCCACAGCCTGAGCCCCAGGAAGCTGAATATTCTGAAACAAATATATTCATTGAGCACATAATATGTACCAGGTGCCAAGGATATAGAATCGAAGATAAATATGGCTCTTGCCTTCAAGGGATACACACTCTAATGAGGAAAACAGATTACAAGCCACTATGAAGAATATACATTACAGGGTATTTTAGTCAGTAGACTAAGCATAGGGTGTTATGGGAACCATGATGAGGAGGATATATCACCTAGGGCATTGGGGATGATGAGGGAATGTTTCAGGGAGGGGTTAATTTCTGACCTGATCTCTGCATGGTGATGCCTGAGGAGCAAAAGGACTAAAGAGGGAGGAAGGTTCCCCCCTGCTGTGCCAAGAAAGGCACTTGGCCAACAGTAGTTCCTGCTTGAGAAGTCAGAGTTCTTGCCAGTCCTGTTGATCTGAAAGTGGAGGTTGGAAAGTAGAGCTGATGTTCTTTTATAAAACTTGTGTTCTTTTCTCCTAGTCTCTGTGGGAAAGCTCAGTCTTTATTTACTCTTCCCACAAAGGGTAGACACTGTGCAGGAAAAGGCTTAGTTTTCTTTTGCAGTTTTGTCTTAACCCATTGTGCATACTCTGGGTTGCCTCCTCATAGCATAGAATTTTAGTTTATATGTGGTGAAAAAAGGGGGTATTGTTTTACTGCTGCTGGACAAATTCCAAAGCCTAGAAAAATCTTTGAGCCACCAGTTTCATTTCCTGTAAAGCTATGAGACAGGCAAGAAAGCTTACTAATTTTAAGCTTTCCACTGAAGGGAATTTTAAACCTTCATTGGTCATTCTTTGCAGTTCTAAAACCTTCCTCACTATCATTTAGTTCTCTCCATTTCCCTAATTAAGCCCTCCTCACTTATATTTTAAGGTCCTCCTCTTCTCCCATGGCTTCACTAAGTAGTGAGAAAAACTGCTTGCCATGTGGCACACTAACTTGGAGAGCACTTTGAGATCTTCTTCCTAAAGAACACATCCTGAGGCAAAGAGGCCTTCTGAGCTTCTTAGCATGTAGATGGAATCTACCTCAGTTCAGAAAGAGGTGCAAAGTGAAGCCAACAATCCATGGAACAGCCTGCCTTTCACTCTGCCACTGATCACCAGAGCTGTGGAACCTATAAGAATGCTATTCAGGCATCATCCACCAAGTGCCTGAACTGTGGCAATTCTGCATCCACATTAATGGCAGGTATCCCTGTTGTGTGTTTTGGTATGGCACCCAGTATATTGATCTTACAATTAGACCCCTCTTGGTTGCAAATAGTAGAGACTCCTTGATTTGCCTCAATGAAAAGGGAGTTTATTATAACAAGGAAATAAACATTGGAAACCCATCAATAAGGGCTTTTCTTTTCTCTTTTCACGGACAATAAGAAAATTTTCCCATGGTGTGTTTAGTTCATGTCACTTTTCTATTTTAGTCTCCTCCTCTACCCATCAATTTGCTCAGCTGACCCAGAACTGATTTTCACCCATAACTTTGGATTGAATCTGGCTTTAGATTACATGATTCTACCTCTTGGTGTTTCTTTTGCCACTGTTTATTAGCTCACCATCCCTATGTTTCTCAGTTAAAATTTTCAGAAATAAGAATGTAGTCCAGCTCCTCTCTTCATGCCAGACTATAGTGTCACCCATTACTGACCACCCAATGAATTTGGTTGCATTTTTTCATCAGGTGCACATTCTTGACCCAATTTTCTGTGGCTAAAGGCAGAATAGCGTGATAGATTCTAAAATATGAAAATGTTGGCAGTAAAAAAGAGCTATGAGTAAGGCAGTTGCCCTTAGAAGACAGTGTTGCCAAGCAGACCCAGATTTGTGTCTCTGGTTAAAAGAACAAGATTTCCACTAAGATACCACAGAGTTTCTCTGTAGTTTTTAAATGGCCTAAATCAAAGGGGAGTAAAGGCAAGGGGCATGATGGAAGATACTAGAAGCCAAAGAATGGAGGGATGCTTGGCTTGAAGCTGATATTATTTTTTGAGCAAGAGGGAGTGTTGTGCCCCGATCAACAGACAAAAATCTTTTCAGTGTGTACGCTCTTCATAGATCTCAGTTTTGACTGCTAATTCTGTGTGACAAAAATTATGACCCACTTATAGCTAGTAGGGTCATAAATGACACTTTAAAAAGGTTTGATTTTAGGAAATAGTATAGTGATCTTTACATTGTTATTTTCTTTAAACCAGACCAACTTAGAACAGGTTGGAGAAGACTTATAAGTTATTTATCAATAGTATTGACTGCAAAATATGTATTGACCTGTCTCAATTTCCAATACTACCCTTCCTTTAGAAGATATCTCCTGAAATGTCTACTGAACTCTACCTTCTATGATATGGCAAATAAATCCTTTTGAGTTGGCAGTATCAGAGGAATTTAGAGTAAAAGGAGAAGGGGAAGCTCTGAATGGGGAGGCAGAATTTGAGCTGAGCTCATTCAGGGGGATAATGGGGTAACAGAAAACTTGTTGTATTTTTTGTACCTGTTTTTATGTTTTTCTTTCCAGGACTCCTGATAAGCTCAGGCTGTGCGTTATATCCTTTAGGATGGAATAGCCCGGAGATAATGCAAACATGTGGGAATGTCTCCAATCAATTTCAGTTAGGTAAGGTGGCCTGGGAAGAATGGCAGTGATGATTCATGGGAAATCTGTTTTTCTAAAGTGCTTTACCTCTTGGAGGGACCTCTTCTTGGTAGTGGTATATACCTGACTCTCTCATGCTGTTAGCTTACAGAAGGTGGTGGTTTTGCCAGACTTATCTGGCTTTGCTAACTTGCAAGAATTGACTATAAATTCCACTTATTTAAGTATTTTCTACACTGTTTATGCATTTTTGCTCAGAGTTCATTGACAAGTTTTGATAACTTTATTTAAATGGGGATTTAAAATACTTGGAGACTAATGATCTATCATCTTCTGAATAAATCCTAGTTACTATTAATGTTTCTTTCTAGCACTATTTTCCAAATATAAATCCACAGTATCTCTTACCAATCTCCACTGAGGATATAAGAAGAGGTAATTTATTGTACATGAAGCATAAGGAACCCAGATGGTTCCTAATGGCAAAGGCTATTAAATATTAGAATAGGTGACAGATATAACACTCGATCATTTTCTGGTTTGCCAAATCTGAGTATGGTTTAGATTTACAATTATGAATTGGTCATATATTAGCCTCTCATTGGAACACTTCAAAACATTTCCCCAAACTATCATGATGGAAGAGAGTAGGAGGAGAGATGTCTAGGTTTTCTTGAGTATTGTCAGTTATAGGAAAGGATTTGGGAACAACAAGACCACCCTCTCACACAGAATTTATGCTCTAATACTTCCCTTTCTTTCTATTGCATCAGACTGTTCTAAGTTTTGTCTCACCTCTGTTTGGGAAGGATTGGTTCTCTGTACAAACATTATATGAGGGCATTGTTGTACAGAAGATGTGACGAGTTTGGACGCTGGAATGTTCAGTGTTCTTGACACAAGACAGGGCTGACTGGTAAATAAAATAATTCTGCCACAGGAGAAGGAATGATGAAATATTGTGGGCAGTGGTTGAAGAAATTGGAAGCAAGCCACTGGTCCTGCTAGTTGGGCTATGGGAACCTGAACATTTAGCCCACTTTTCCTACTTGGTTATTGGACTTATAATTCTACTTATTAAAAATAATAGATTTATTGATGTATATTTCACATACCATGAAATTCACTCTCTTAAAGTATGTAATCAGTGGTTTTTAGTATATTCCCAAGGTTGTGCAACCATCACCACTATCCAATTCCAGAACATTTTCATCAACACAAAACAAAACCCCTTATCAATTAGCAGTCAGTCCCCATTCCCCTCTGCCCCCATCCTCTGGCAAACACTATCAATATGGATTTATGTATTCTGGACATTTCATTTAAATGAAATCATACAATGTATTTTGTATATCTTTTTTTTCACTTAGTGTAAAGTTTTCAAAATTAATCCATATTGTAGCATGTGTCTCTATTTCTTTTCGTGAATGAATAATATTCTATGTATAGCTGGGCACAGTGGCACATGCCCGTAATCCCAGTGACTCAGAAGCATGGAGCAGGAGGATCATAAATTCAAACCCAGCCTCAGCAATTTAGTGAGGCCTTAAGCAACTTAGTAAGACCCTGTCACAAAATAAAAAAATAAAAAGGGCTGGGGACATGACTCAGTGGTGAAGCATACCCAAGTTCAATCCCTGACACAAAAAATTTAAAAAATCTGTGGTGTAACTATAACACACTTCATTTAAACATACTTGGGTTTTCCCACATTTTAGCTATTATAAATAGTATTGCTACTAATATCTTTGTGTATATTTTTATGTGGAAATACATTTTCATTTATTAAAAAGTCTATTATTTACCCTCATTGAATAGTGTTGGTATCCTTGTTGAAAACCAATTACCAATAAATATAGAGGTTTATTATCTCACTCTTGGTTCTATTCCAATGATGTCCATCTATATCCCTATGCTAGTACCACACTGTCTTAATTACCATAGTTTTGTAAGTGCTGAAATTGGAAAGTGTGAGTGATCCTTCTTTTTCAAAATTCTTTTGCTATTTTGGGTCCTTTGGATTTCCATGTGGATTTTTTGTTAATCTTGTCAATTTCTGCATAAAATCCAGCTGATATTTTGCTAGTGTTCAATCTGTACCTTAGTTTGAAGAGTATTGCTATTTTCTGATTTAAGTTTTCCAATCCATGAACATGAGATAACTTTCCATTTATTTGGGCAGTGTTTAGTTCCTTCTAATGATATTTTTCAGTTTTCAGAACACGTTTCCATGTCTTTGGTTAAATCTATTCCTAAACATTTTATTGGATTTTAATTTTTTTTAAATTTTTAATGACAAATAATAATTTCATATATTTATGGAGTACCATGTGATGTTATAAATCAGGTGTACATCATAAAGTGATTAAATCAGGCTAATTAACAGAATTATTTTCTTAATTTTATTTCCAGATTGCTTTTTTTTAGTGAATAGAAATTAAAATTGTTTACCTTACTAAACTCTTTTATTAATTCTAATATTTTTTGGTGTATTCCTTAATATTGTTTAAATAGAAACTCATATTACTTGAGAATAGAGAAAGTTTACCTTCTTCCTCTCCACTCTGGATGCTTTTTGTTTCTTTTCCTCTCCTGATTGTCCTGGAGAGAACACCTAGGAAAATGCTAAATAATACTAGTGAGAGTAGAAATCTTTGTCTTAACCCTGGTAGTTAGTACTAACTACTCTTAAGCATTGATACCTTCAATCAAGTTTATGACAAAATTGTTCTTTTTCTTTTTTTTCTTCTTTTTTTTTATTTGTTTGTTTGGTTTTGGTTTTTGTTTTTGCAGTGCTGGGAATCAAACCCAGGAATTAATGAATGCTAGGCAAGTGCTCTACCACTGGGCTATATCACAGCCTTCTCTTTCTTCTTTTACTTGATTTTTTAGTGTCATTTCTCTCTCTATTACTTTCTCCTTCATTAGTTATAATCTGAACTGTACAATATGAGCTCCCCTCTCCTCAATGGACTGGATACCATGTTGTTATGTGAATTCCTAAAAATTGAAGGACTCAATTAGGATTTAGTCTTTGGTGACTATCTTTGAATTCTTTCAACTTCCAAAGTGTCTTTCATCCCTCCAGTACCTTCATTTGCTGATTAGAGTTTCCAATTCCATGCCCCTATATTAGCATATTTCTGATAAATGCTGAAAGGAGTAAAAACCCATGCCATCCTTGATTCTTTTCTGGTAAACTGCCAAAACATACATGACAGTTTCAATTGTAACCGTTGTTCTCTTGCAAAGTGGAGGTGCCAGAAGAAGCAACAAAGCAAGGGATAGAATTAAATAAATTTTTATGGTGCATTAGTAATTCCATACTTAGGAATAACCAAGCTTGGGAATGTCAAGAGTGAAAAATATGGTATTTCTCCCCAGACATTTCTTTAATGTTCTGGGTATTCTGGTAGTGTGTAAGCATCCTTGAAACACCCTAGGTATTGTGTGGTTGGATGACCAAGATAGGGGAAACTTATCCTGAGTGTGTTCCTTTTTCCTTACAAGGCGGCATGTTGAACTGAAAAATCATAGGCCTTAGCATCAAGGACCTTAACTGGTATCCAAGTTATACTACTTAAGCTGTTTTATGGGAGTAAAGTTGCTTTTTTTGTGTGTCTCAGTTTTCTTCTCTGTAAAATGTGATCAGTAATAATATTGGTTTCAGTATCATTGTTAGAATGGAATAATAAAAGTTGTATTATTAACTACCTAAGGCAGTACAATGTTTGGCTCAAAGAAACTGGCAGCCTTTTTAAAAAAAAAAACACAAAATAAAGTAATGTACAAGGAAATAGATTATCAACTGATAGCATTTACTTTGACTCTACTGTAGACTCCATACACTATTATGTGTTCCTTATTTTGGAAAAGGGAGATGCAAAAAGCCAAAAACACATGGTGCCTTCCAGAGGAACAAAGCTCTTTACCTGACTTGCTTGAAAGAGATGAGGAACTAAGAAGGAGAATAGAGACAGGCATTATCAATCAGTCAGAGGAAGTAAAATAGATTTCTCACCTTGACACTCTGTGTTATGGTTTGAATATGCAGGTGTCCACCCAAAAGCTCCTGTGTTGATGTAAGAACATTCAGAGGAGATGAGATTGGATCACAAGAACTGTAACCTAATCAGTCCATCCTAGTTTGAATAAATTGACAGGGTGGTAGCTGTAGGTAGGTACGGTGTAGCTGGAGGAGGTGGGTCACTCATGGTGTGCCCTGGAGGGATGGATCTCCCTCATGGCCTCTTCCCCGGTATCCCTCTCTCTACTTCCTGGCTGCCATGAGGGGAGCAGATTCCCTCCATCACGCTCTTCCCCCATCATGTTTTGCCTCACCTTAGGCCCAGAGAAATGAAGTTGGCCATATATGGACTGAGACCTCTGAAACCATGAGTCAAAAATTAATTTTACATCCTTCAAGTTATTCTTTAATTTAATTTATTTTAGTTGTAGATGGACACAATACCTTTATTTTATTTTTATGTGGTGCTGAGGATCGAACCCAGTGCCTTCCACATGTGAGGCAAGCGCTCTACCACTGAGCTACAACCCCAGCCCCTTCAAGTTATTCTTCTCAGGTATTTTGATCACATTGACAGAAAAGCTCACTAAACACTCTAATAAGACTTCCTACATCCTCCAGTTTGAAGGGGTCATATTCATGTTGTCAACTACGCCTCCCTGTGTTTCTATTCTAGTTATACTAAACCAATTGTGTTAGTCAGCTTTCCATTGTTGTGACTAATACCTCAGAAAAATAACTTGGAAGAAGAAGCATTTATTAGGTTGATTCCCAAGTATTTTATTTTTTTTTGAAGATATTGTGAATGGAGTGGTTGTCCTCATTTCCATTTCAGAGGATTTGTCGCTGATGTACAGGAATGCCTTTGATTTATGCGTGTTGATTTTATATCCTGCCACTTTGCTGAATTCATTTATTAATCAACCTAACAAAAGAGGTGAAAGACTTATACAATGAAGACTACAGAACCCTAAAGAGAGAAATAGAAGAAGATCTTAGAAGATGGAAAAATATACCCTGTTCATGGATAGGCAGAACTAACATCATCAAAATGGCGATATTACCAAAAGTTCTCTATAGGTTTAATGCAATGCCAATCAAAATCCCAATGGCATATCTTGTAGAAATAGAGAAAGCAATCATGAAATTCATATGGAAAAATAAAAGACCCAGAATAGCAAAAACAATGCTAAGCAGGAAGTGTGAATCAGGCGGTATAGCGATACCAGACTTCAAACTATACTACAGAGCAATAGTAACAAAAACAGCATGGTACTGGTACCAAAACAGGCGGGTGGACCAATGGTACAGAATAGAGGACACAGAAACCAATCCACAAAACTACAACTACCTTATATTTGATAAAGGGGCTAAAAGCATGCAATGGAGGAAGGATAGCATCTTCAACAAATGGTGCTGGGAAAACTGGAAATCCATATGCAACAAAATGAAACTGAATCCCTTTCTCTCGCCATGCACAAAAGTGAATTCAAAATGGATCAAGGAGCTTGATATCAAATCAGAGATGCGCCGTCTGATAGAAGAAAAAGTTGTCTACGATCTACATACTGTGGGGTCGGGCTCCAAATTCCTCAATAGAACACCCATAGCACAAAAGTTAATAACTAGAATCAACAAATGGGACTTACTCAAACTAAAAAGTTTTTTCTCAGCTAAAGAAACAATAAGAGAGGTAAATAGAGAGCCTACATCCTGGGAACAAATCTTTACTCCTCACACTTCAGATAGAGCCCTAATATCCAGAGTATACAAAGAACTCCAAAAAATAGACAATAAGATAACAAACAACCCAATCAACAAATGGGCCAAGGACCTGAACAGACACTTCTCAGAGGAGGACATACAATCAATCAACAAGTACATGAAAAAATGCTCACCATCTCTAGCAATCAGAGAAATGCAAATCAAAACCACCCTAAGATACCATCTCACTCCAGTAAGATTGGCAGCCATCATGAAGTCAAACAACAACAAGTGCTGGCGAGGATGTGGGGAAAAGGGTACACTTGTACATTGCTGGTGGGACTGCAAATTGGTGCAGCCAATTTGGAAAGCAGTATGGAGATTTCTTGGAAAGCTGGGAATGGAACCACCATTTGACCCAGCTATTCCCCTTCTTGGTCTATTCCCTAAAGACCTAAAAAGAGCATGCTACAGGGACATTGCTACATCGATGTTCATAGCAGCTCAATTCACAATAGCAAGACTGTGGAACCAACCTAGATGCCCTTCAATAGACGAATGGATTAAAAAAATGTGGCATTTATACACAATGGAGTATTACTCTGTATTAAAAAATGACAAAATCATAGAATTTGCAGGGAAATGGATGGTACTAGAGCAGATTATGCTAAGTGAAGCTAGCCAATCCCTAAAAAACAAATGCCAAATGTCTTCTTTGATATAAGGACAGTAACTAAGAACAGAGTAGGGACGAAGAGCAGGAGAAGAAGATTAACATTAAACAGAGATGAGAGGTGGGAGGGAAAGGGAGAGAAAAGGGAAATTGCATGGAAATGGAAGGAGACCCTCAGGGTTATACAAAAGAACATACAAGAGGAAATGAGGGGAAAGGGAAAAATAATACAAGGGGGAGAAATGAAGGTCAATAGAGGGGGTAGAGAGAGAAGAGGGGAGGTGAGGGGAGGGGAGGGGGGATAGTAGAGGATAGGAAAGGTAGCAGAACACGAGAGTCACTAGTATGGCAATATGTAAATCAATGGATGTGTAATTGATGTGATTCTGCAATGTGTATATGGGCTAAAAATGGGAGTTCATAACCCACTTGAAGCAAAGTGTGAAAGATGATATATCAAGAACTATGTAATGTTTTGAACAACCAACAATAAACAAAAAATAAATAAATAAATAAACAATATTTTTAGCAAATAAAAAAAAAAAGAAGAAGCATTTATTTTGGACTCATGGTTTGAGAGGTTTCAGTACATGGTCAGCTGGTTCCAATGTTTTTGGCCTGAAGTAAGACAGAAAAAAATCATGGTAGAAGGTCCTGGTGGAGGAAAGCTGCTCAGCTTATAATAGTTGGAAAGAATGGGGAAGGGCCAGGAAGAAGATAAACCCTTCCAGGGCAGCACCCCTGTAACCTACTTCCTCTAAGTAGGCCCTATTGTTTACAGTTTTCACCACCTCTGAGTAGTCCATTCAAATTATTGCCCATCAAATGGTTTGATCTACTGATGAGGTTACAGGCCTCATGATCTAATTATTTCCTAAAAGCTTCACCTGTGGACAGTGGTGCAATGGAGACCAAGCCTTTAAGTATATGAGCCTTTTAGGAACATTCCAGATCCAAACTGTAACATGCTATGTGTTTAAGTCCTAATATGAATTATTAAATATATAATTTATATCAAGGTACTAATCTTGATGCCTGCATTGAATTAAAAATAGCTACAAAGTCTTTGACTCTTTCTCACAGAGAGACCAAATCTTCCTCCCATCCCTGTCACCAGATCTGGGCTGGCCTTTAACAACTTTAACTTAATCTAATTAAATCTAATTAGAATTCAGGTTGAGAATCTCTTATCTGAAATTCTTGGAAACAGAAGTGTTTTGATTTTTTCTTGATTTTGGAATGTTTGCATGTATATAATGAGATATCTCCAGGTTGAAACTCAAGTCTAAAAATGAAATTCATCTATGTTCTATATGCACTTTTTATATTTACCCTGAAAGTAATTTTTTTTACAATATTTTCAGTGTGCTTATATTTTGACTGACTTGTCACATAAGGTCAGGGGTAGAATTTTCCACTTGTTGTATCATGTCAGTGGTCAAAAAGTTTGGATTCTGGAGCATGTTGGTTTTCAAATTTTTGGATTAGTGATGCTCTAACTGTTTTAGACTTATTCGAATTAGCTAAGTAGAGTATGGCAGTTGTGATGTCAAGCTTGTTCTAGGCCTACCTTCTACAGAACTTGCAGTTTCCGTCTTAGTTTCTTGGAGCTCTGAGCCATCATATGAAATGTCTGGCCATTCTGTTTGATACCTCATAGAAAGTTCTACAGACACCTAAAGACAGAGGAGGCTCAGCTGAGTCCACCTTTATAGCCATTCCTGCCAAGGCAACAGACACATGATTGGAGCTGTCCTGACTCTCCATACCAGCAGTCAAAATACCCCTGAATGACCCCAGTTAATGCCTTAAACTCTATGAATTGCCCAGTTGAGCCCTGGCAAAATTTTGGCCCACAGAATCATTAGATATGATAAAATGATTGTTGTTTTAAGCTGCTATGTTCTGGAGTAGTTTGTTATACAGCAATGAGTAACCAGAAAAACGCCCAAATTTCTTTATATATTTAAGGCTGTTATTTTTATTTTTTCTCTTTTCATATTTTAAGGCTGTTATTTTAATCAAAAGCAGTTCTCATATGTTACAAAATAAAAGAGCACATACATCAAAGTTTAAAATGCAAATTCAGACTTTTTCGTGACCTCAACCCCATTCCCTCAAAGGACCATTATGTTTCTTTTGTATCCTCCAGAATGTTTAATAAATATAAAAATATGAGTTTCCAACAGGGATCATAGTACCCACCTAAATATCTAGCTACGTAGCTATCTATACTGTTATGCACTTTGAGTTTTTCACTTACCCATATCTCTTGAAGAGCTATATATGGATCTTCCTGCTATATTTTAAGTATGCCACATTTTTACATTTTAGAGATAGCATATGCTTCATGAGGGCAGGGATTTTTGTCTGTTTATTGCTGTCTTCCTAGTGCCTGCTTGAACAGTACCAAGTAGTAGGCACTGAATATTTGTTGAATAACTGAATTATATAAATTTAAACCACTCTTCTATTTATGCACATTTAGGCTGCTTCCAGTTATTGGCTTTTCCAAAACATATTTCAGTAAAACACCTTATGTGTATGTCTTAGCATACTAGTATATCTGGATAAGTTCCTAGAAGTAAAATTATTGGGTTAACAGTTACATATATTTTAAATTTCCAAAGGTTACTATGAATGAATTGCCTTCCAAAGAGATTATACCAAATTATTCTCCAACCACCAGTGTGAGATTGCCCATTGTCCCTCAGACTATTTGATTTGGGGGATAAGCAACATTTTTTATTTTTTTCATTTTGGTATCTTGTTTTAATCTCCATTTCAATAATTATGAAAAAGATTAAGCATCATATCCTTTTCATTGGTCATTTCAAACAATATATTCAATTAAAGCAGCTTAAAAGATAACTGTCTAATTTACAATTACAATTCTTAAACATTTTTAAACTTTCATCCATTTTTTTCTGGGTGTACTTTAATTTTGAATCCTGGGGACACTGAACAGAATGTTTCTGAGATTTGATTTAGCATGCATTATCTTGAAGTCAGAATCCTTCCTAGTAACTAGTCCACAACTCTCAGACAGGATAACAATCAGAGCACCCCACTCTGCTTCTTGTTAAGAGGATATTTGGGTATTTGTCATCTTCCTTCATGTACATAAGGAGGAATGCAAAAGGAGGGGCCAGAAAATGAGAGACCTACTTTATTCTCTTCATTCTTTTTTTTCTGTACCTGAGATAGAAAAGAATAAACATATTAACAATAATAATCAAGATGTTTTTGAGCATTTGCTATATTCCATGCATTATATCACTTAAGCCTTAATGACAGGAAGAGAGGAAATAAGGAACAAAGATTTGAGAAGGTGGTTATTAACTTGTCCATGGGCACAGAGTTTGAACTTGACAGAATTAGGATTTGAACACAAGTTCAGGAGTCTCCATAGCCTAGCTCTTAACCATTATTAGGTGCCATGATCCTTATGCATTAATAACTTCTATCATTTATTAATCACGCACTTATAGGAATCATGTTAATTACTTTAAAATTATTGTACAATATTTTTAAATGATAAAATTAAGACAATGAACATTCATGTGCCTATCATTAATTAGGTAGCTACTTAATGTCACTCAGTTGTTAACTTAAGAAGTAATACCTTACTAATATGATTGAATCCCTTTGTATTTACTGCCCAAATTATATCTCCCTGCCTTTCCAACAGAGATAATTATTGTCTTGAATTTATAGATCTTTTGTGAATTATACATAATAGTTGGATTCATTATGCCATATTCAAACATGCACATAACATAATTTGATCAATCTTATTCCCTAGTCCTCTTTCCCCTCTCTTGCCTCCCCCTGATTTGCTTGCTCTACTATAATGATCTCCCTTCTATTACTATACAGGTCTTAAATGTATATACTCAATATGGTGATTATGCACTGAACTTTATATTTATTATCATATTTTATTCTTGAAACAACTTTATGAGTTTGGTTGTATCTACTTGTTTTATCCTGCAAAGAAGAATAAAACCCTCATATACCTGTACTGAAAGTACAAATTAATGGTGTCATTTTAAATTAGTTGACTCCATCCTTTTTACTGCTTGGCATATTTAGCTACACATGTATAAATAGAATGTCTGAATAAAGTGGATCTTAGTTATTATTTAGGATTTTACTGTTTCCTTATCACTCTTCCTCTTAAATATCACAAACCCAAAGCTCCTCCTGCCACCATATTTTTCTATCACAGCGTCTTTTTGGTTTCCTTTGTAGCAGTAATCACAATTTGCAACTCTTTGGTTTGATTATTTGATTGCCCATCTCCCTAAAGCTCTATGCTGGCAGAGACTTCATCTATCCTTTCTTAATATTCAAGCAATATTTATTGAATGAATAAATTTGGTCCAACCTCCTCAGTTTAAAGACAAGAAAACGGAGGTCTGGAAAATACTTGTTACAATCATACAGTCTGAGTTTCCTAACTCAGGCAGGTGCTCCTACTCAGGTAGAAGAGACAGGGACCACAATGGTTAACAAAACGGTGGTTTTTCTCATGTTTCCTAATTACAATGTTGATAAGTGCTGTGAAGGAAAAGATGGAGTTATGTGAGAGAGAATAATAGAGGAGCATCTAACTTAAGTTGGGGGAAAATTGTAAGGTGAGGTGTAAAAGAAACCGAAAGTGTAGATAGCCTTAACCAGAAGTGCAAGAAGAAGAGAGTTCCACACAAAGGAGCCAATGTGCTTTCAAGGCCCTAAAGTTGACAAGTACTTTTTGTGTTGGGGAACTGTAAGGCCAGTGTCACTGGAGAAGAGTGATGTTCTCAGAGGCAGAGGCATCAGCTAAAATTTACATGGGTTTGTATTTTATCCTAACTACAATGGGAAGCCATTGGATTTTAAGAAGGACAGAGATAGGATATGATTTTTCTTTCAATTAAATTGATCAGAATTCTAAAATCCAAGCATCACATTTATTTTATTCTTTTTTATTTGTCCTTTTTAGGTATACATGACAGCAGAGTGTATTTTGACATATTATACATACATGGAGTATAACTTACCATTCTTGTGGGTGTACATGATATAGAGTTTCACTGACTGTGTATTCATATATGAACATAGGAAAGTTATGTCCAATTCATACTAATGTATTTGGCATATAATTTATAATTTAGGGAAATTCCTCTGTTAGGATTGTGAAGTAGTGGGAACTATGGGAATAGTGGAAAGAGTGGAAATAGGAGGCAGAAGGGAGGCTAGAGCTATGGGCTAGGCATAGAGATGATGAAGGTACAGGGGGCAGTGGAATTGAGTAAAGTAAACTGATTCAAAATACTGTTGACCCTCCACATCCATGGGTTCCACATCCAAAGATTTTACATTTGTGCGTTGAATGAACCATGGATTGAAAACATTTGGGGGAAAAAATTCACCTGTCCTGAACATGTACAAACATTTTTCTTGTCATCATTCCTCAAATAATACTACCCTTTACAGAGCATTTACATTGTATTAGGTATCATAAGTAATCTACAGGTGATTTAAAATATACAGGAGGATGTTCACAAGTTGTATGCAAATACTGACATTTTATGTAAGGGATTTGAGCATCTGTGGATTTTGGTACCTGTGGGTAGGGGGTTGCTGGAACCAATCCCCTGTGGATACCAAGGGACAACTATATATTGTAAAAGTGTAATCAATTAGAGAAGGTGATAAGTTAATGAGGATAAGAGAAGAGATATCAAGAAATAAGACTAGAGGAGAAGCAACTGTGGCTGGGAATGGGAAGAGAAGGAAGGAAACTTAGTTTAGATAGTATTTTTCAGATATCTGTTGGAGGAATCCAAGTGGAGGTCAAGCAAGCAGTCTGGAAGTCACTTAAGAGTCCCAAGGAAATTTGGAGTCCTTATTACATAGAGAATACTTAAAAGTTATGGGAATGAATGATTGTGATAATTATAATGTCTATCAGGCATTTTTCAAGTATTTTGAATGTATCATCTCATTTAATCTTCACAGGAACCTAGTAAAACTGTTGCTGTTATCTTTACCTTATGATGAAGAAGATGACTTTATATAGAGAGGTCCAGAGGATTTTAGCTAGGGAAATGATTTAAGTGAGAATAGAAGAAAGATCAGTCCAAGTCACAGGAAATCCCCAACATGTGAAAATTGGGCAATGATATCAAACTCCTATATAGCACTCACTATATATACAAGAAGTCATCACATCTTAGCAACAACCTACAAGGGAAGTATCATTATTAGCCTCTGTCTTAGTTCCTTTTGTGTTGTGATAATAAAATACCTGGCATTGGGTAATGTATAAAGTAGAGATTTACTTGGTCATAATTCTGGTGGCTGGAAAATTTAAACAGCATAGTGTCAGTGTCTATATCACAACATGATGGAGAAAGTAGAAAGAATTAGTTATGTTATGTGGGGTCATGCATGTAAACAGAAAGCAAGAGTTGGAAGGAGTCAGACTTGTTCTTTTATAACAACTTGCTCTTTTGGGAGCTAATCCATTATTGGGAGACCTGAGACTGTCCTGTGAAACAGCACTAGTCCATTCCTCGGAGTGGAGCCTCATGACCTAATGACCTTCCACAAAGCCTCACTTTATTGAAGGTTCTACCACCTCAACACTGCCACACTGGGGATAAGCTTCTAGCATATGAACCCTTTGGAGAACAAACCATATTCAAATCACAGAAGTCTCATTTTACAGAAAGTAAAATCAAAGTCAAGAGAGTTTCAGTCATTTGTCTAAGCTCATTCAGCTGGTGGAATGGTAGAGCTGAGGTTCTAATCCTAAAAGTCTGACTGAGGCAGCACCATTCCACAGAAGTCTCAGCATTGTTGGAAATGTTCTGTGACTTGCTGGCCAATGTGTTGCTAGCCACATGTTGTTGTTGAACAATAGAAATGTAGATGATGGCTGAGGGATTGAATTATGAATTTTAACTTGGTTAAATAAATATATAATTTATTTAACTTAATTTTTTAAAAAAATTTAAATGTAAGAGCCCTGGTGTGACTAGTGACTACCATAGTAGACAGCATGACTTGAGAGTCTGTGCCCTTAGCTTCTCTGCTCCTCTGTAGAGGTTTCCACTAAGGACACTCAGGAGTTTCTGGAGAGACATAAAAAGAAAATCATTTTCAGGTAAGTGGGTGCAACTGGAGAATATCATGCTAAGGGAAATAAGCCAACCCCCAAAACCAAAGGCCGAATGTTTTCTCTGATAAGTGGATGCTGAGCTATAATATGTGTGTTTGTGTGTGTGGGGAGAAATGGAGGAGCTTTGGGTTGTGCAGAGGGGAGTAAGGGAAGGGATAGGGCTGTAGGGATGGGAAGGATGGTGGAATGAGATGGACATTATTACCCTATACCCGTATGATTTCCTGGTGTGACTGCACCATCTTCAGTCAGAGGAAGGAGAAGTAGTGCTCCTTTGTGTACAATGTGTCAAAATGCAGTCTACTATCACGTGTGTCTAATTAGAACAAATGAAAAGAAAAAGATATGAGGTCACAGAAGCTGAGAAAGAAAGTATGTCAAACAGGGTGTAGTCAATTATGTTTATGCTACAAGTTGCTAGATGAGGATAGAGAAGTGCCCCCTGGAGTTGTCCACACAAAGGTGACCTAGAAGAGCCATTTTACAGGTTTCGATAATGGAGATAATGTGAGATGAGGAAATGAAGGTAGCAGGTGTAGACAATTCTTTCAAAAAGTTTTGCTGTCTGGTTGAGGGTGTAGCTGAGTGTTAGACCAGTTGTCTAGCATGCATGAGGCCTTGGGTTTGATTCTCAGCACCAAAAAGGGAAAAAAAAGAAAGGAAGAAATATTTTCACTGTGAAGGAGGGCAGAAAACAGTGAGATGAAGAGGAGTTTTTACTAAAATGGCCAAATATTTGAATGCTAATGGGAGTGATCCTGTAGTAGAGATGGATACAAAATCAAGATCCTTGAGCAAGAGGAGGTATAAGGTAAAGGAAGTTTTCTTTTGTTATAAAGAAATGTGAGAACTCCAAGTAAGAGCCTTGAACAGAGAACTCAACTGAATTTGTAATATGCATATTCAGCTTTGATGATACTTTTAAAAAATCCTTTTAAGTTAATAAACTATGAGAGAATTCCTTTATATCAAATGACCTGTGGACAGGGGACAACCAAGTAGGCCTCATTGAGAATTCAAAGGGGTAAATACTTGTAATGAGATATATCTGTTTTCAAGCAAGCTTATACAACCATTGTGTTATCAATAGCACTTCTTAGGTAAGGTCTGTATCATCTATTAAAGAACCATATTTACAAAATGTTCTCATAAATATAATCTAATGTGTTTCTCAAAAATTCATGCATGGTTGATGGTAAAATTCTGTTCTTATGATGAGGAAACTGAGACATGGAGAGACAAAGTAATTTATGTAAGGTCACACAGCAAATTAAAGGCAGGACTGTGAATGGAGCCAATCTCCTATTTCACTGACCCATATGGGCTGCAGTGACTGCTTTTCCCCTTCGTTGGTGAGGGTGTATCTTAAGTCATTTGAGAATTTTTTTAAAAGATACATTTTGGTTTTAAGAAACAAGTGTCTGAAATACCATAGAAAATACCCAGCTTTGCATCCTGTCTCCCCAAGCCCATCTTCACCCTCAGTTCCCTGTCAATTTTTTTAGTGCAAAAGTGGAGTAAAACTAAATATACTGGTGGCTAAACTTGATGACATTCTGGAAGAGGTTTCCAGTGAAATAGATATATATGGGAAATTTAAAAGTGCTTCTATATTTGACTTGTACTAATAAAGGTGTCTTAATTGTCCTGCCAAACCTGATAGCAGAGGAAAGAGAAAAATGTTTGTGTTTTATATATTCTAAAATAATATTCACTCTACCTGGGACCTCTTTCTGATCTTCTGGAATGTCTACTTCTTATGTATGTACTCCTTATCTGTCCTCCTTCCTGAGAGAAAGAGATCATGTGCGTTTGGGGGGTGGGAGGATGAATGATTGGAGGAGGGATGGGGAAAACAAAATTCTGAAGACAAAACCTTACAACTGCAAAAGGAATCCCAAAACTCCTTGCCCACCAAAAGTTTGAGAGCACATATTTATTCTCATGTGTTCTAGCCTTATTACTGTCCCAGTACTTCAAGGTGCCTGCCCTGAAATTACTTAACTGACTTTCTCTCTCACTCACCAGGTATTCAGTTAACAGTTTATGAAACTGACAGCTTTTCTTCTTTTCTCTATTAAAGAGGAGACTAACAATCAAATATTTAAAACAAAAAAAATTAACAAACATTAATCACAAGCTTGCCCTAAAACCTACAATGGGAGGCACCATGCATATCTATCAGTGGCTTCCATTATAGCTATTGAGGCCCAATAAGGAGTAGTGACTTTCCCAAGGCCACACAGCTAGTGATCTGAGACTAGCTTCCTGATGCTTATGAACACTATTAGTGCTGCTCCATGGCAATCTGATATTTGTTTGTTTAGTGAATCACCCATTCATTAAGAAGGAGAAAGACAGCTGGGCACGGTAGCGCATGCCTGTGATCCCAGCAGCTCCGAGGCTGAGGCAGGAAGATTGCAGGTTCAAAACCACACTTAGCAATTTAGTGAGACTGTAAGCAACCTAGTGAGATCCTGATTCCACAAAAAAGAAAAAGAAGAAGGAAAAAGTCAGGCAAGGGCTCCCAGCCATAGCCTTGTCAAGTAAAATGCTTTCCCCAAACCTTGATTTTCTCAAGCAAATGAAAGATCAAAGCTGATTAAGTCCAATGTGAAATTGATGCATTTAACTCCACCTCCTAGCCATCCTTCACCAAGCCTCTAATTGTCATCAAAAGTAGTGGAGGCCAGGGGGGAAAAAAGAACCTCTTCGAGGAGGGCTGGGTATAGATTGCATTGTGGTAGGAGTGGGCTTTAGCATGACTATATCCTCAGATCAGTGACCTGGGTCAAATTATTCAGCACTGTGATCTTGTTACCACCTCATAGGGTTGTTGAGATGATTAAATGAGATAATGAATTAAACACACTCAGTACAGTGTTTGGTATATAATAACCAGTCAATAGTTTCTGTCTGTTATCATTATTGTTCTCCTGATAACCCGTTTTCTAAATGAAAACATCTAAGTACTTTCATTTTCAGAAAAAGGACCTATTGCAGCAAGAAGCCAGTCTAAATTGCATGAAGGATAAAAACACAGATTAATAGTAGAAAGACCTGTGTTCAAAATTTGTGCCCTTCCACTTACTACTTGTGTAAACCTTGGTATGCTCTTTAACCTCTATGTCTCCCTTGCTGAGGATCAGTAATATTATTTCTCCCCATGGGATTATTGAGATGATTAAGTGAAGTAATAGATACATTCAAAGCACAATAGGCTGCATTAAGGGTAACTTGTTATCAGCAGGTAGTCGGGCCAGTTGTCCAGACCCTCTTTGAAGGGTTGCCCCAGGCTTGGTATCTGAGAGGGAAGGAGGGATCTGGGAGGAACCCACCCAACTTGGCAAAGGCTTGCAATAGAGGCTACCCAAAGGCCATGTGTGTGCTCCCTGTGTTTCCTCTCCCTGAGGCTCTTTTCCTTTGCTCTCCCATCATTTCCTTTCACTCTTGCCAGTTCAAAGCCTTTTGCAGTGACTCTAGATTTGGCCTTTGTGGGTTCAGTTTCCAGGCATTTCCTGTTACCTTTCCTTTTTTGTCAGTTTCCTTCTTTATGGACAGAATGTTTTCTTGTGTTCACCAGAGCACAGTGAGGCAAGCTTAATATATTTTTATGTCCACAAAGGGGCAGCAGAGTGTGCTAGAAATAGGCCTGGCCAGGGTAATGAGACACCTGGGTTTTAATTTTCCTAAGCTTGCTTGGGCACATCACTTTGTCAGTCATCTTTGGTTTCCCTGTTTTTACAGTAGAAAGCATTGGACCAGGTGGATGAGTAACCAGAAGCATAGATATCTTACCCAGCTCCCTGTTGTGAGCTGCCTACCCTTTAGGGCAAATCTTTCAATTTAGTTTCATATTTATCTGTTTTGTTCTTATAAAGCAGAAAAGTAGATTTCAAGTGCTTTTTTAACATGCATGTTTACATATAGGCACATGAGAGCACATATACACTAGGAAATGGATATGTTAATTTGACTGTAGTAGTCACTTCACTATAAAAATATCAAAACATTATGTTATACACATTAGATACATACCATGTATATGAACTGATCTGCCTAAGATACCTTCTTAAAGGAAAGGAGATGTTAAGAATCATTCATCCAATAGGAGTCAAGGTTTGCCCAAGGGGATTGTCCAAAGCAACTCATTTTTTTTTTGTGTTCGAATCTACTAGAACACTCTGATAGTTCTGGAAAATTCATGGCTCAAGGGTTGCTTGATTTTTTAAGTCTCCATCCAGAGGAGAAGCTGGGATAAGCTAGAGGAGGCAGGAAGGAATCGGTGAGTCAGGGAGCAAACTAAATTGACTATATCTCTGGCATACTCTTGGCACTCTTAGACGGAATAGTCAACTTGTAGGATGGTTCTGTTGCTCTCTTACTGTTTGGATACAGACATTTATTTCACTTTTTATACGTACTTCCCCATGACTAATGTGAAGATGGTATTACCTACCTCCAGAAACTGTTTTGGGTAGGAAATAATGGAAAAGTATACATAAAAGGACACCGTGAAATCAGTGTTCTACATGTGTAAGGGGTAAGAGATTTGCAAGTTAATCTGTTAGATTTTCTCACGGATCATCTTCTCTATTCAAAATAGTGAGATGGTTAAAGTAATGAGACTGTATACCTCCCAGGGGACATGAAGCTATTTTCATTTTGAATAGAAAAAATAATAATAATGTTATGCACATTTCTCTCTTTCCTGAAATAGTCTGCATGAGAAAAGGGTGTTGATCGCTAAGATGCCTTACAGCTTGGTGACTCCAGAGGGAGTCAAGGCTCTTACAAAGTCCTCAAAGGCAGGTCCTCTGCTTTACTTGGCTTTATTTCCCCAGTGTCTACAGAAGGCCCAGTAAGCTCACTAATTGAAATAATGAAATAATGAAGTGAAGTGGTTGTCTATACATCAGAACACCACACGATGGCGGTAAAGTCAGGCAAATTTATTTGGTTCTCTGCTGGTTTCTCAGTCCTGCTTCTGACTCTCATGTGAATCACAATTTCTTTGCTTCCATGTCTTCCACTGGAGTTCCTTCTGTAAACCTTCCTTACTGTTGGTTTCCTTTCCTTCCTTCACCATTTATCGTAAGTTAACTTCTCCTTTCTCCTATAGGATGAAATTGTATCTTAAGCATTTGTTTAAAAGCAGAAAAATATTTATTCTTTATTTTCATATTTTTATTGGCACATTATAATGATACATAATAGTGGGTTTTGTTATTACATTTTTGTACATGCACACACTGTAACACAATTAAATTTGGTCAAAATCATTATCCAGTGTTATCCCTTTCCCTTCGCTCTCTCTTCCCCTGTAGCTTTCCTCTACTTTCCTGATCTCTCTTTGATTTTCATGAGATCTTCCCGAACTTTCTTTTCCTTTTTCCTCTCTAACTTCTACATAGAAGAGAAAACATATGAGTCTTGACTTTGTGGGTTTGGATTATTTCACTTCACATAATGCTCTCAAGGAGCAGAACCTATTTTAATGAGGATGCTAATACTGTAGTACAGGGGTCTGGAAGTGAGGATTGACCTGCACCCAATAAGCACAAAGAATAACTGCTATTACTCTGGTTGTTATGATAGATCAGACTAATCCAGAAAGTTTATTAACACATCTGATGGGTTTCAAGACAGGGGCAAGGAGGAAAACCAGGGACAATTATAATCCTAGCAGCAATTCCCTGCTTAGTTATAGGAGTAAATATAATGTTATGTCTGTGTTCTGTATCATAATTTTTTTCAAGCCATTGTCATCAAGCCCCATCCAGGTGAATTGTGACAAATGGTGAGAAACATTTAAAAGTTATCTCCCAAGGGAAAGTCCATAGCACTGTGTCAAGTACCGTGTAGAGTCTATTAGAATAGTCTATATATGTTGATTCCCTGTGGCTTTTTCTCTAAAAGCTCAACTAGTGTGGGCTGCACATAAGAATCATTTGGGCCCTTTTCCCACAAATATGAATCCTGCTCATATGGAGCAAATGCTAGGAGTGTGTGTGTGTGTGTGTGTGTGTGTATTTGGTACCAGAGATTGAACCCAGGGGCTCTTAATCGCTGAACCACATCCCCAGGCCTTTTTAAAAAATTTTTGAGACAGGACCTAACTAAGTTGTAAAGGCTGGCTTCAAATTTGTAATCCTCTGGCCTCAGCCTCCCGAGTCTCTGGGATTACAGGCCTGCTCCACCACACCCAGTGAGGAAACTGTATCTTAAAGCTCTCCCACACATTTTTAGGAACTGATAGACCAGTTGACAGTGTGCAGCTGAGAGAAAGAGAAGCTGAGAACTATTCATTGTTCTAGTTCTTTGCTAAGTGTTTTATATATGTCATCTTATTTGATCCTCTGAACTATTAAGTGGCATCAGTTCCATTTTACTTATGGAGGAGCTAGAACTAAGAAAGATTAAATGACTTGCCCCAAGGTTCAGTTTATAAGTGGCGGGACATGGTTTCAAATACAGTTCCCTGGAAGTCTCATCCCAGGCTTTTCTCTTGGTACCACACTGACTTCTGAAGCTCATAGAGGCCTAGGTCAAAGCTCTATACTCTCTCACTCAGTGGGGACCTTGGTTGGACACTTCATCTGGCGGCTCAGTTCTTTCCTGTAGATAATCTTCTTGCTTCTACTTGGGACTTAAATGAATTAAACAAATGAAAGAGGACTGAGATAATGGTTGGGAAAAGTACCTTGCAAATTGCAAGGTACTATATTCATAGATGGTATTATTTGTGGTATGTCTTATTAATCAGAGACCTGGGATCCAGGATAAGTTGCTATGGTGTATATCTGATGGCTGAGGGAGAATGGATAGAAATAGTTAATGCTTAATGCTGGAATTCCTGCGATAGGGCTAAGTCAATGGCTGGAATGAGGGAGCACTCACTCTTGAGTCTTGAAGTAGGTCAGCTTGCTGAGTCTGGCCTTCCAGCATTCTTAAGAGTTTAAGGATTATGTCAAAATGAATAACAGTCACTCAATTAGCATATTCTGGTTATTCACTGTATACAAGATGCTGAATGAGGCACTGTAAAAATGCAAAGAATTCAAGGATATAATCTTCAAGGAGCTTATAGTTTATTTGAGGAGACATTTTTATAGCTATCTAACAAATTCAACCATAAAGATGTCAATCCAAATTTACTTCTTCATCAAAATGAGTGAATACTGTTGAAATGGTATGACACACAAGAAAGACTCTAGACTCTTTCCCCTTACTATAAGTTCTTATCTGGATTACTGGAAATAGTCCTTGACTTCCTTTCTCTTCATATTCCCCCAAATGTTGCACATCACCCCCTTTACCTAACTCCCATTTCATCCAATTTCTTTGCTAGGGAGTGCACATACCTGTAATGCCAGCAACTGGGGAGGCTGAGGCAGGAAGATCACAAGTTCAAGGCCAGCCTCAGCAACTTAGTGAAGCCTTAAGCAACTTAGTGAGACACTGTCCCAAAATAAAAACTAAAAAGGGCTGGACATGTGGCTCAGTGGTTAAGTGCCCCTGGGTTCAATCTCCAGTGTCAAAACCAAAAAGTGCTTACTATACTGCTTGACACATAGAAACATTTGATTGATATTAGCTACTCTGTTCCAGTTCAAGTGGTGCTGAGAAAGTTCAAGTAGATTTAAGCAGGGAGCTATTGGGCAGATGTTAGAGGAGAGGGACCAATTTCTTAGAAGTCAAGTGTCCTAGAGAGCTCATGCTGAATCAAAGAGGTCCAGTATATGGTTAGATGATGTTTTTTAAAAATATTTTGTTAGGGGCTGGGGATGTGGCTCAAGCGGTAGCGCGCTCGCCTGGCATGCGTGTGGCCCGGGTTCTATCCTCAGCACCACATACAAACAAAGATGTTGTGTCTGCTGAAAACTAAAAAAATAAATATTAAACTTCTCTCTCTCTGTCTCCCTCTCTCTCGCTCACTCTCTCTTTAAAAAAAAATTTTGTTAATTGTCAATGGATCCTTACTTTATTTGTTTATATGTGGTGCTAAGAATTGAACCCAGTGGCTCCTACATGCTTGGCAAGTGCTCTACCACTGAGCTGCAACTCCAGCCCTAGCTGTTTTTTCTTTTTTTAATCTGTCTCCTTGGGGAGAGTGTCATACCTGAATTAGCTTCTCAAAATAGCTTTTTATAATTCCAACAACTGGGGAGGCTGAGGCAGGAGGATCACAAAAAGCTAACTCAAAATAGCTTTTTGAGAAGCTAATTCAGGTATGACTGATGGGATGTAGAAAGGTCAATACAGGATAACATGCAAGTTTTTCCATGGGTAGGTGGGGTCAATCTGGAGAAAGACCAAGAAGTATAATTTAAATTGGCCTGAGACATTTTAAAGTACCTAAAACAGGATAGCTATACAGGAGATGAAATAAAGAGGAAATATAGCAAAACCTGAGGAGAACTCAGAAGCAAATACTCAATACTCAATAGTGACAGGGAAGATTTCAATAGAAGGACTCAGTTTACTTGGCAGAACTGTGCATGAGAGATAAACTCAGAAAAATAAAGGTATCTCTGTCATGAGGACTTGACCTTTCACTCCTCACACATCTGACTTCTAGAAAGTGCCATTGTCTTCTATTACCCTACAGAGCATTGGGTGGGACCGAGATGAAGTTGGGAACCCAGAATGTCCTACATCTGTAACAGATCTGACAGGACTAAAGCACCAGTGCCTCCTAGCAATAACGTGTTTACCTGAAAAACTGAAGTTTTCAGAATTTTTTTTTCCCTTCATCTCTGCCAAGGGATCCTGGCAGGCTTCTGGAATATTCACTAGGTTCTGGGCCTCCAATCTGGGCTGCTGGTGACACTCACACCCAGGCTGGGGTGTGAGAAGAGAGCTGTTCTCATAGCTTTGGCTGTCTTTTTACTGGGGACTGTGGTGGGGGTGGTAGGGTGTTTGGCAATTGCTTTTGAATTCGTTGGCTTTGCTTTATCTTTGAAGATTATTCATCTGTTTGCTGGAACCTAGTAGAGAAAGTTCTCTGCTCATTTAGCTTGGCTGCATTAAAAAATGTTTTTATGTTGCTGCCTATGGAGACCCTAAAGTCTAAAGTCATCTCTGAACAGAAGGGACCACCAGCTTCTCCCCAAACCCTGCTGCTTCTATTGTCATAAAATTCAGATCCCTGTGGCAAAAATATGCCAAATCAGCAAATAGTAATCCCCTCTCTCCCTCATCCCCCACCATACATTCCAAGTAGCAGTTTAGGAGATGTATTGTAGCCTAGTTTTATGAATTTAAATGGTGCCACAGTGATAGGAAGATCAGTTAGCTTACCTGAGCTGAATTTACATTGAACAAAACAATACCCCCACTAGGAAGAGGTTTGGTTCCCCCCACTTCTCAGTTCACATATATCATGATCTTAGTGTGCTGTGTTAACATTTTATCCCCAAGAAAAATCAACTTATAGGAAGAAAGATTTATTTTGGCTCACAGTTTCAGAGGTTTCAGTCCATTGTCAGTTGGCTCCATTATTTTGGGCCTGTGGTAAGAAAGAGCATCATGGTGGAAGGACAGGAGAGATGTAAGCTTCCCAATTTACTGCAGCAAGGGAGCAGAGAGAGAGAGAGGATCAGGAGGAAAAGATATAATATCCAAGGGCATGTCCCCAAGGACTCACTCCCAACTAGATTCTTCCTCTTACAGTTTCTAACACCTCCCCCAAATCTATTCAGCTATGAATTACTTAATGTATTAATCCACTGATGATGTCAGAGCCCTCATGATCAAATTACTTTCCAGAATCCCCACCTCTGAACGTTGGTGTTTTGGGAATCAAGCAATCAATGCATGAATTCTGGGGGGATACTTCATATCCAAACCACAACAACTTCTAATATTCTTTTGTGTATCCCATTGACCCTCCATTAGTCTCCTTTTGTTCTTTGATCTCTACTTCTTCCCTTTACTCTCTACTCCATTAAATTCTAAAGTATTCCTTGGTATGTCATTGTAGCTGAGGGTCTTACTTTAAGAGCCAGTATAGACAGCCTGGTTTGATATGGAGAAAGCTGTGAAGGCTACCATTGATGGCTCCCAAACAAACATCTCTGCATATCTGGAAGGTGAGGTTGAGAATGATATGTAGGTTCTCATAGGTTCTCTTATACTCTTAGGGTCACTCCTTGCCTTATATTGCCTTTATAAGGTCAGAGCACATTTTGCCAACTTTCTGGTTATTGGAGTACATGAGATGCCAAAAATATGTTAATGTTAATATGATTTTTTTTGCATGATACATGAAACTTATTCCCCCTGACTCCAAGAATTCCTAGAACTTGGATCTCACCCTTGCAGAGAAATATAGACACCTTTCTACACCCTTGAACAATTCGTATTCTCCAAACAGCTTTATTCTTTCTCCAACTCTGAAGCTCCAAGTTCCTTTATAATTTTTATCCCTCCCCCTCTCAGCAGCCTGTGTCCTAATGCACCAATATTCAGAGATTCTTACCACTGATCCTTGATTGCAAACATGGTTTTCTAAGAGTTGTAGCTCTTAGAACTTGACTGTTGGCAACACCTGTGTCCAATGGGCCTTCACATATCTGACAGTTTCATCATATCACATCTAGTCCCAGTCAGTATGGGTGGTGTTAGTTCTCATTATTTGCTGCTGTATTTCTGCCTCCCTAACTCTTCCTCCAACTTTTCAGGGGTTTCAGGTTCCATCATATGATTATCTAAAAGAGAAGTTTCAAGAAACTCAGAAGATAGACTTATCTCATTCTTTTTGTATGGCTTTCATATTCAACATTGCTTCCCTCTTCTTCCAAGGAGGACCCCTTGCTTTTGATTAGTTCTCCAGCATTCTTGGCTTCTAACCTGGTATTCTGAATGAAGGTGGAGCCTGTCTGTCAGACTCTGGTTGTGCTTTCAGCTCTGATGCCCACATCAATGCTAGGTCCAACCACAAGCATTAGTTTGGGGCCAACTTATCAGGACAAATTGACAGCTGGCTAGAGAGTGGGCCCTTAAAGTTTACAGGACTGGGGTTATATGCAAAGTGGTTGGTCAGTTGAAGTGACAACCAGTGACAATTTTTCTCTAAACAGTAGAGTTATAATAATATAACCTAATGCTGAATCAAAGGAAACAAAGTCAAACTCCAAACCAATTTGATTTGCAACTTGGAAGAAAAGCAACATGTCTTGATTTAAATGTCAGGCCCACTGCTGAGTGATGATTTAATAACTTTTATGAGGAATCCTGTCACAGCAAATTCAACACTGGAATAGAGTGACTCACAAATAGGGTGTTAGAAACGATACAGAAGCACATGGAAAGGAACAGGCTTATCTCAGGACTCATCCAGAAACTTTGCATAAAGCTAATTTGCAGTTAGAACTCTTTTCTCCCTGTCTTGTCACCCAGTCATTTGCTTCACAGATATCCAGACATGGATGTAGAGAAAACCACAGTCTGATGTCAGCTCACTGCAGTATTTTCTGAGGACACAGGCCCTTGAACAAGTCTAGAGTGGAAGTTCAGAGACTGTGCCTTCAATCCAAAGGCAAGGTAGCAATGAGTCTGGCTGTTTCTCAAGGTATTTCAAGAATTCATCTGGTCCTACTGCTCTGTCTTTGAGCACATATTTAATTACCACTACCGCCCCCTCCCCCACCATTTTCAGGGTGAGTGAGTTTAGACTCAGTGGTATTAAAAAGAGTCCATATCCTGACTCCCAGGAAACCAGAACTTCCTCCTCAGTACTATGTAGATCTCTCTCCTTAAACTTCTATAGTTTTTCACGAAAGCTCAAGGCCAATCAGGCTTCAGTCCTGGTCTGCTTCCCAGGTCAGGAAGGAACCATGCATGGCCATTCTTAACTGAGGACATTCCATTCTGTTGGACTAATCTTTCAGTGGTCAAGGTTCATTTTGAAGGGAATTTAATGTGTAAATATCTGGTGTTTGCCTAGAGGAGAGTTGCTCAACCTGCACAATATTGACATTTTTGGCTGTATCTTTCTTTGTTCTACGGAACGGTTTTATGTATTGTTGGATGTGCAGCAGTGTTCTTGGCTTCTGGTTAACTCTCTGTTTTCCAATCTTTTACACAGGGCTTTCAGGTTTAACCTTCCCAAATTATGCCTCTAACAGGGTAGTTCTCAATGGGAAGAAACATCCTCCTCTCCCAGGGACATTTGGCAATGATGTCATACTTTTTCTTTTCTATATTAAATTGTCTTCTTTTTTAAAAAAGTTATTTCTTTATTCACTTATTTGTGGTGTGGGGGATGGAACCCAGGGCCAGGGCCTCATGCATGCTTAGGTAAGCACTCTATTATTGTACTACACCCCCAACCACTTTATCATTTTCCAGAAGGGGAAGAGATAATTTTCTGTGGGCATCCAGCAGGTAGAATCCAGGGTACCACATTGCACAGGGTAACTCCTTCCCATAAGTCCCCCTCCCCGCCCCAACAAAGAATTCTCCAGTCTGAGCCAGGTGTGATGGCTCACACCTATAATCCCAGCAGCTCAGGAGGCTGAGACAGGAGGATCATGAGTTCAAAAATAGACTCATCAGCTTAGTTAGACCCCAAGCAACTCAGTGAGACTCTATGTTTAAATAAAATACTTAAAAAGGGCTGGAGATGTGGCTCAGTGTCTGAAATGTCAGTAGTGTCAAGGTGGAGAAAACTTGCTCTATCAAATCATCTCTTGGTCAGGAACATTCTATTGTTTCCTGTTGCTTGTGAGAAAGATGGCAAATTTATGAACCTCTCTGATGTAGATGTGGTTTATTATTTGCCAACCATTGCTTCTTTACTAAAACAATTCTGAATGATATGCTGCTTCTGAAACCTGTCATCTGCTTTCTTACTCATATAACTTCCCTCACACTAACCACTCCCTCTGTCTGAGATGCCCACTTCCCACTTTTAAAGCTAAGTTTAAATGTTGTCTCCTCTATAAAGCCTTATCTGAGCCTGAATTCTCCTATCTACAAGTAAGTTCTCTTTTTCTCAATATTCTTATAATCTTTTCTCATATGTATCTTAAAGCACTTATATTTATAGTACAATGGAAAAATTGAATTGGAATGGGCTTTTAGAATTTCTTCAGTAAAATTTCTCCCATTTAAAGAAAAGGAAACAGGCCCAGAAATGTGATGTTATTGGTTGAAGGCATTGTACTTTCCCATAAAACGTAAACTATAATAATTTGTGTCCTTGACTTTGTTCTGACATTATTGAAATGGATAGCATTGAGATTTGAGCTTTGACAAAAGTCAAAGCTTCAAATGAAGCCTGGCCTTCAAAACTAAACTCTGACACTTTTAAGTAATAAGTTTCCTTTTTGACACAAGTTTCCTTTCTGAAACTCACATCCCACCACCATATATGGAAATAATTATGACACTCGTGAGAATCAAATGAGATTGTGTGTTCAAAATTCTTGGCACATAGCAGTCCCTCAATAACTATTTCTCAGAAGAATATAAAGATCAACAATACTTTGCTGGCATTTCCTAAAACACCATTAGAGGCAAAGAGTAGCAGTTCTTTGCCACTGCTCCTGTATTTTTCATCTTTCCATAGATAGATTCCTCTGTGGGCCATGAGATGAGTGTCCAAGCTTTCTGTGGAGTAGCTAAATACTGACAAGTGGAAAGATAGTTCTTTAAACATCTGATTTTACCCCCCCCCCTTTTTGCAAAGCCAATGATGTCACTTCTCTCTTCCCTTAAGCAGATAACAGGTAGTATTATGAGGAGAGAGTGGGACAAAAACTATATTTCTTCTATTTCTTGTTAGCTTCCAGAATGGAAGCATGCTGGGGCTTAGATGCTATTGAAAGGCCTAACAGGTGTGTCTGTGAGAGAAAATTCAATATGCACTTGGGGTAGCAATGGGAGCACTTTGGTGTTGGCTCATAGTGTAGTGGTAGCTGATTTAGTTTACTGAGGCCTTTTTTATCCAGTTTTTTACTTAAGAATTGTCCACTCTGTCATTTTCTTCCTGCCTAGAGCTTTGGGGTAATGGCATGCTACGGCACTCATTCCTTTCATTTAGAAAAATAAGTCTTTCCCTGGTCCCATGATGCATGTACCTACTAGAAATGCCCCTGCTACTCTAATGAGGGGATGACTTTAAAGGCAAGTGAGAAACAAAATGTGATTCCCAGTGCCTTGTCTAGACTACATTGGGAATGTATTGAGGAGGAGGAAGTTGCTTGACAATGAGCTTATCTCAGAGGTAGCTCCTGCCTACTCTGTAATATAAGAATGGGTTTGGGTAGGAGGGGCTATAGGGAAGGCCAAGAAGGTCTATATAAATTGATTTAGGAGCTTCCTCTGTAGAGTGTACAGATCAAAGGTCCAGTAGGAGAAAAATGTTTGTTGGAAGGATGAGAAAACCAGTAGGGGGCAAACCACTGGATTGGGAGTAAAGGGCTTTTCTCTGGATCCCTGCTTTTACCTCTTCTTCTTCTGAGAAATTTCCTAGAGCTATTCTTAAGCCTCATATTCCAGTCTGTAAAGGGAATACAATAAAGTCTACAGTCTTCCTCCCAATGATGACAGAAATTAAGGGTTTGTAAATCTCCAGAATTTTCACTCTGTGAATCCCATAGCCATTTTACAAAAACATGTACTTTGAGTGTGTGTGTGTGTGTGTGTGTGTGTGTGTGTGTGTGTTTAGGGAGAGATGCAGTAAGAAGGAGGATGCAGATCTATTGGCTGATGACTTCAATACGGTATTCTTCAGTCTACTCTTCCCAGAGTCTACCATGTTCATATTGAGGCCACTTTGGAGATAGTTAGATTCCTTTCTCA
Organism: Marmota monax; assembly: GCF_021218885.2. Classification (NCBI taxonomy): domain Eukaryota; kingdom Metazoa; phylum Chordata; class Mammalia; order Rodentia; family Sciuridae; genus Marmota; species Marmota monax. The sequence goes on along the minus strand of NW_026694552.1, from coordinate 10,789,122 downwards.
AAGGAGGCTGCTTTTTTAAATCTGTCCTTTCTCTGGGGTATTTTCATTGTTTTCATAGTTATTGAATTTTCACCATGATTTTGAGTGGGGCCACAGGAATTTATGGAAGTTGTATGACTATCCAGGTCTATTGGTAAAGTACTATCTCCTCAGAAAGACTAACCCTTTACACTTTCATAGGAGAGGTTAATGGATATGTTCTAGTACAGAAATGAGGATAATGATCCTACAAGAGCTTCTGATGAAGGAATTTTACTTAGGGAAGTCAGAAAAGGTTTCACAGAGAAATTAATGATTGTTCTGAGCTCTTAAGAATAATTGACAAGGGGCTGGGGTTTGTAGTTCAGTGGTAGAGCACTTACCCAGATGTGTGAGGCACTGGGTTCGATCCTCAGCATCATATACAAACAAATAAACAAAATAAAGGTATTATGTCCATCTACAACTAAAAATATTTTTTTTAAAAAAGAATGACTAAGCAAAGAGAGTGATGGGAAGTATAGGTATACATGTGGACATTCAGTAAGCATTTTACAGATGAAAGATAATGTGAATAGGCCTTATGGTGGAAAGGTCCATGACACATTCTAGAAACAAATAGAATGCTACTTAACTGGTTTCACAACTTTAATTCAAAATTTAAACCAGAATTTTGGGTATTTAAAGTCTAATATGCAAGAGTACCCAGCTTCAAAGTACTGTTAGGCTAGATCGCACATATTAAATTATACCCACTGGGGGAAAGCACATGAAGCATTATCAAGAAAAGAAACAATCTGGAATGGGGGAAATGACAGATGAAAATATGTGAAATCTGAATATTCCTCCTAATGTTTTGCTTCACAGCTATGTATGAGGTATATGGACAGATTCCTAGAGAGCTCCTTGGTTGAGGTGACTTGAGCACACTGAAATAAATCAGGGAAGACTTCCAGCAAATGCCAATTACTAAACAGTGTTCTATAAAAGATATGGATTAGTGAATAAGGAGAGAAGGTGTTTCTGGCAGAAGAGACAGTATGAGTGGTGACTTGGTGTGGTACAAAGACTATTTCTGAGGTGGGAGATTTGTGATAAATTAGATCGACATGAATGGAAAAGCAAAACAGCCTCACTTGGGGCCATCTCAGAGTCTTTCTATGACACATCAACTAGTCAATTAAAATGAGAAAAATTAAGGTTCACTGGGTACAATGAGAAAAGAAATAATTGCTTATTTGGTTGAACTTAACCTTTAAAAATAAATTGTCATAAATCTCAGTCTTGTCACCCTCAACTGAGTGTAGTTAGATGTAGCTTTCTGCGAGACTGTGAGAAGGTTGCTGCCTACCTCTCTTCTTAGGACCTCTCTGAAATTTTATAACTGGGCACCTACCAAATTTCTGGAGTACTGTTTGCGTATGCACTTTATTTTAGCAGTTAGTTACTCTGATACCTCATAAAATAATAGCTTCAATATTCTCTGAGCTTCAACATTTTTTTGTAAGATTGCTGAAAAAAACCACAAATCCTTCAAACAAAGGAATCTACCTCTGATAAGATGGCAGGTGGTGAGGTGGATGTATGTGAGCAGATGCCCTTTCCCATTACTCTTCAAATCAAAACTCTCTTAGAAGCTTGGCTTTGGTTCCAATGTATACCTCCCCTCCCAAGTGTTGAAAGGCTAAATTAGGTGACAGACATGTAGAAAGAAACAAGGGATTTGATTTTGTCTGTCAAATCTCTTGATTACTCAGCATATGGCTCTTTGAAAGCAGCCCATGTGCAAAGGTATATCACTGAGGTTAAAAGTGAAAAAAAAAAAGTGTGGAGTTTTTGCTGGGTGTGGCAGCACATGGTTGTAATCACAGCTACTCAAGAGACTTTGGCAGGAGAATTGCAAGCTCATGGAAACCTAGCAGGACCGTCTAAAAATGAAAAATAAAAAGGACTGGAGATGTGGTAGAGTACCCCAGAGCTCAATCCCCAGTACTCCTCACAAAGGTATGAAAACATGGAGTCATCATGCACCATGGCTCATATCCTGACTGCCACTTTCTAGTTGAGAGATTTTTTTTTACAGTTAGTTGAATATGTGCCTTGCTTGCCTCATCTTTTTGTAAAACACAAATAATAAGAGTTCCTATATCATACATTCACTGTGATGGTCAAGGAGATATATGTGTAAACAGCTTAGCATAATGTTTGGCATTTGATCAAGTTGTTGTGGTCATCATTGTCATTAGCAGCATTGCCACACTGTCATCACCAAACACCCCTAGTTTAACCCTCTAACAGGAAAATAAAATCTTGCAGTCTCTTGCTAAAGAAGAAACCTGTAGTCAGCAAAGAAGGAAAAGAGGAAATGGGAAACCCAGTTGCATTCACTATTTCCTGCTCTCACCCTAACCATATTCCAAAGAGAATCTATGATGACTATACTTTCAAGGATCATTTCTATAGTTTGTTACCAAGGAGAATGCATGAGAAGAAGACAACCCAAGCCTTATGTCTCTGTCTCTGTTTCCACAGGTACCTGTCGCCTTGGCTGGGCCTATTACTGTGCTGGAGGTGGAGCAGCTGCAGCCATGTTGATTTGCACCTGGCTCTCTTGCTTTGCTGGAAGAAACCCCAAGCCAGTCATGTTGGTGGAAAGCATCATGAGGAACACCAATTCTTATGCTATGGAGCTTGACCATTGCCTAAAACCTTGAGCTTTGAAAGAAGACTGGTTGGAGAGAATGGCAAAGGGAAGCGAAGGGAACTCTGAAAAGAAGTACTAAGACTAAGCCAGTTGGCACCCATCTGCCAGTAATATAGGCTAGTGTTTGCATGGTTTTTTTTAACCCACCTGACATTCATTTTCTTTTTTTTCCATAAGCCAGTTGGCCTGTAGCTATTTAAAAAACTCATCTACAGCAATGATTTTCTCAAATATTAATCCAACTAAGGTATTTTACAGACCTCCAAGTCCCAAAGTTTTCCTTTAAGCAAAATAAGGAGAAGCTCTCCACCTGAAAGGTAATTGCACAATCAAGCAGTCCTTCAGAATTCTGTAACTCCTGTCTTCCACTTACCTTAAAGCTTAAAGGCTGAGTAAGAATAGTTGTACAGTGAGGGACCAGGAGATGGACAGGGCTGGTTCATATCACTCCATTTATATGGCCCTTTCCTTGATATTTTTGCCGCTGTTAAACATCTCTGGAACAATGCTGCCCAAATTGTTTTGACTTTCTCACATGTATACCTTCTGTATTTTTTCCTTTCTAGTTGTGGGGAAGCTTGGTGGGAAGGCAACTTGCAGTGGTGAAAACATTAATCAACAATGTTTGCATATAGTCTGGGACCCCTTCTGCATATATGCATTAGAATATTCATAGGAATTCATTTTGTGTTCTATCTAAGTGATTGGCATTAAAATATAGTGGCAAGTATTCCCCAATCCCTTATAGATACAGAAATGATGTTCATCAAATGTTCTGAGAAGAGACTAACATTCGTTGGGCACTCAATAAATATGAATTCAGAATGATGATGACAAGGATGTTTCTGCTGGATCCTTATTGAAATTTCTATCAGAGTTCATTATAATTGACTAGGAAATCCGCAGTAGCATTTGGCCCCTGTAATCACTCCTAGCGTGATACAAGTTTCTCCGCCTATTTCAATGACTGCTCATCAAATGATCTCTCCTCCATCTGGGGTAAGTTAGACATGAAAGAACACAGCCCTGATGTCACCTAGGGCTGATTTATTTTTAGCCCTGGCCTCTATCCCATCTGTGCTCAAGGCTGACTGATGGTGTAGAAGAACTTGGTGTCTCCTGGGGGCAAAATTAGTCTCACCCTCTCCCCCAACCCCAGTTAATTCAGGCCAGCTCTATCATTCCATAACTACAGTTTTAAGGACTGGGGAGGGCCTGTGACTCAAGAGGCCAGCTCATCTGTTTCTATTCTTAATCATTTCAGCTTGATTTGGGTACAGCCCTATCTCAAGGGAGAGGAATGGAAAAACTGGCTTCCTGAGTTATATTCCATCCCCCAAGGAGTCAGCATTCTTATATTGTCCTTGTGTAAGTCAGCAAATTCAAATACAGTGTACTCGGGCACAGTTCATTCATGCACTTATTCATGGAGTCAGGAAATATTTCTTGAGAATTTCACTATATGCAAAAGTACAGAGGCTAAAAAGATGAAGACACAGATTCTCACCTTAAAACGAACAGTAGTGAACTAGAAAAGTGGAGCAGGGGAGGGTAAAGAATCACAGGGGGACCACAAAACCAGCTTGAGCATTGGGGGATTAATGAGAAATATTTCTAGAAAAGACAATACTTAGGATGAGTCTAGGAGATAAATACGGGGAGTTAGTGAGCAAAGGTAAAAAGTGCACTGGACAAGGAGCAGTATAAGCAAAGGCACGGGGACACCACGAAGATGATGATCAGGTATGAAAGGGGAGGTGACAGAAGCTGAAGCTTAAAAGGGACTCGGTAGCCAGATTCTGTAGAACCTTCTACTCCCAGGACAAAGAGTATAGATTTTATCCTAAAAGGCTACACAAAGAGAAGTGATATGATCATGTTTGTGCTTTTCCAAAGACCAGTTTGGCTACAGTGATGAGAATTAAAGAGAATAGGGAGAGACTGGAGATATTTTCATAATCTAGGTATAAATGGATCAAATTCTCAACTCAGGTATTAACTGCGGGGCTGGAGTAGATGGATGAATTTGAAAGAAAATACAGGCTGAGCATCCCTAATATGAAAGTATAAAATCCAAAATGATCCAAAATCTAAAGCTATGCCATTGTCATGTCCATGCTTGGAAGGTTTCAGAACACTTCAGATTTTGGATTTTTGGATAAACGATGTTCAACCTATAATATCTGCAAATATTGCAAAATCTGAAGAAAAAACAACTTTAGATTCTGAAACATTTTTGGTCTCAAGCATTTTGGATAAGGGATACTCAGCCTACCTTCAGGAAGTTAATTCCACGGGATTTAATATCTAAAGGACAAACACAAATGAGGGCAAGTGAAGATTTTGGGATAACATCTCTTGTACATGGTACCTTATACCAAGATGGGGAATACAAGAGGAATAGTGCAAAGGAGGAAAGTGGTTATTGAATTCATGTCAAGTATTATCTCCCACTTAGAAGTGAACTAAGTAAGGTAAGGCAAGTTGAACATACCTCACTGGAAGGGAAACAACGTGATTGGGTGTATAGCATCACCTTTCTCTAAGAAACATGACGAAGAATTGCTGAAATAAATTGGAACTGAGTCAAGATGAATTTTTATATCATAGACACAATAATGCAACTTTGATTTACGAGAGCAGAGTATGTGGTGAATATGTGAAATGTTTGGGAAAGGGCAGATCACTTTCTTTAGATAAGGTAATTTGGCTAGGTGATCTTTCTTCTCAGACTACGGAAGCTTCTGGAATTCTAAGGGAAAGAATTTGTTGAAGTGAGTGCATACATCAGACTCCTGGCAAGAAACAGATGGTATATTCAAGGAGTTTAGCTGAGATGAGTTTAATGCAGGAACCATTTATGGTAGTGTGCTTGGGGTTAAGGGAACCTACCAGTAATGGTTAGGCTTAGAAAGAGGAAGAATAGTTGTGGGGAACCACTCTGAATGACCCACGCCTTCCAGTCCTGAAGCAAGAGGCTCTGACCAATCACTACATTTTGTGATGATTTGGGTGTTGTCCCAGCCCAGGAAGTAGAAGGCGTGCCTTCAGGTGTAGGCATGTCACCGGTGGGGTTGAGCTACACTCACCTATTCTTTTGTAATCCTACCCCTTTGCCCTGTTTGGGATAGAATGTTCCACGGAAGCTTCCTTTGTGTGTCCACTTCTCTTCCTCTGCCTTTGGGTGCAGCCTTCCTAGTTGTCAGTCAATCTGCTGACAGCAGACATCAGAAGGCTAGATTCAATTCCCTGAAACCTGACCCCTTGCCTTATTTGAATGGCTTCTCCCTAATAAAAAAAAGGTTCAGCATGTGCGCTCTCGCTCTCTCTCTCTCTCTCTCTCTCTCTCTCTCTCTCTCTCTCTCCCCTTAAGGTCAGAGGAGCCATCACAGGACCCAAAGAAACAGGTATCTCTGTCTCTTGTGTGATTATTTCATGCAGCCCAGTTCACTTAGAGTGACCCTAAGTGTTTTAGTCGTGAGAAACGAGACAAATAGTGGATAAAGAAAATGTGGTATAAATGTGCAATGGAATATTACTCAGCCATAAAAAGATTGATTTTATAACATTTGTGGTAAATGGATGTATCTGGAGACTATCATGCTAAATGAACTAAGCCAGTCCCCAAAAGTCAAAGATTGAATGTTCTCTTTAGTATGCAGATGCTGACACAGAATAAGAGGGGAGGGGAAGAATAGAAGTTCATTGGATTAGACAAAGGGGACTGAAGGAAAGGGAAGGGGAATGGGAATAGGAAAGACAGTAGAATTAATTGGACGTAGCTTTCCTATGTTCATATATGAATACACGACCAGTGAAACTCCACATCAGGCACAACCACGAGAATGGGATCCTGATTAGAGTAAGTTATACTCCATGTATGTATAATATGTCAAAATACACTCTACTGTCATGTATATCTAAAACGAATTTAAAAAACTAAAAAAGAATATAAAGAGTGCGGAACCATCATCTTCTCTATGATGGCAGGAGCAAGAGGAAGAAACGATATTACTGAAGCCATCAAGAGCTGTAGCTGTGTGAGAAGGGCTGCCTGATACACGTTGTGGCTTTGGGTACCAAAATACAGTCTTTACCCAAATTCCACACAGTAGTGAAGGAGAGAGGGGAATAAATACTCAGATTTCACTCTTTTCCTTTTTTTCTGATCTTCTCATGTGTCCACCATTAGCCAGACCCAGGCAGATGCTAGCTAGCAAAAAGCATTTTGCTACAGTCCATTGAGGTCAGTCTCTTTTAGCACAGAGCTTGGTAGGAAAAGGCAGAGAATGGAGCTTGGGGAGACGAGGGAAAATGGAAAATAACAGCTCAAGTGTTCTTATCCCTCCTTACTACCATTGCCTTAAGTAGGGCTTTCCAAGAAGTATAGCTTTTGATGCCCTCCCTCGATCAGATACCTAAACACACTAGGAAGCACTTATACTCTAGAGGGAAGACTAAGAAGGTGGGGGCTGATTTGAAAGAACCATTTAAAATGACTTTTACCTCACAGATAGAAGGTAGTTTGAATATTATCTCTTTCATAGGGTAAAGGGACCAGATTTAAAAGGGATTTTTTCCCTTGAAGAAACCAAGCCTGCAGGGGCTTATATTCAAAGAGGGACCAAGACCCATGTTCAGTTTGAATTTAAATTCCTCACTGCCTGTGTCTGGTTTCTTTCCTGCCAAGCCTTGTTTTGGCATAAATGTCTGGCTAGCCTAGTTTTTTATCCCCTGTGGCCAAGAGCAGACTCTTGGAAGGTAAATCTACTTCTTCTGGCTGCTGCTGTTCAGAGAGGAAGGAGAGCCCATGGGTCAGGTAGAAGGTTGAATGAGTGAAGTGAGGGCCTCAGACACTCTGTCGTTTGTCCCAAGTCTGGCTGGCTGACATGCTCCCCACCTGTGTGTGCAGGCTGAGTGCCTAACCATGGGTCCTTTATAACTCTGGCACCACTTCCATCTTGGAGAATGAATGATAGGTGGGAGGCTATTCATTTGGCCTAACTCAGAGTTGATTAAATATTTCTTGAGAGCTCATTTAGCAGGACACTTCTTTCAGAAAAAAATACTGGAAGGGTAACAACTTCCCAGGTGGTATGAATTTGTATCTAGAAGGTTGACATTTCTATACCTTGGTGGCAAGTGTTAATTCAGATCTGTTTTGGGTGATGCCCTCTAATGTCTCCCTTGCTATCTTCCTCCAGGTGAATAGCTGCCTACATTCACTAACAACTGCTGGTGACTTCATGGCGATGAATTCCCACTTTGTGGGAAGATGTGCCCCAAAGAAAAGTAGAAAGTCTCTGGTTTCTGGGAAATGGAGCTCTGGATTTTGTAAGAGTGGGTGTCAATAGGTAGTTTTGGCTTGAAGAGATGAGGGAACAAAGGAAGCTTCTGGAAAGCAGAGGCTTTATAAATTATCAAATAAGCTGCATTAGGAGGGAGGGTAAAGCCACTTCAGAAAAATGTAAGAACACTATATTAGTCAGCTTCTTATCACTATAATGAAGTATCTGAGGCAAGCTGTATGTGAAGAGAAGAGGTTCTGGAGTGTCAAGTGTATGTTGCCTGCATTGGCTCAAATCTGGTGAGTGTCCTCTCAGCTGTATTACATCACAATAGATGGCAATGATGGCAGTACATTTGGGAGCAAAGGATTACATTTTGATATGGGAAGCCAGAGAAAGACTCAGGGATTAGGCTCCTAATTAATAAATGAGCCAAGGACATGAACAGACACTTCTCAGAACAGGATATTCAATCAATCAACGAATATATAAAAAATGTTCTCTAGTAATTACAGAAAGCAAATCAAAACTACTCTAAGATACCATCTCACTCCAGTCAGAATGGCAGCTATTATGAAGACAAACAACAATAAGTGTTGGCGAGGATGTGGGGAAAAAGGTACTGTCTTACATTGCTGATGGAACTGCAAATTGGTGCAGCCAGTATCTAAAGCAGTATGGAGATTCCTGGGAAAGCTGGGAATGGAACCACCATTTGACCCAGCTATCCCTCTCCTTGGTCTATACCCAAAGGACTTAAAAATAGCATACCACAGGGACACAGCCACATCAATGTTTATAGCAGCACAATTCACAATAGCTAAACTGTGCAACCAACCTAGATGTCCTTCAGTAGATGAATGGATAAAGAAAATGTGGCATATATACACAATGGAATATTACTCAGCAATAAAAGAGAATAAAATCATGGCATTTACAGGCATATGGATGCAGTTGGAGAAGATAATGCTAAGTGAAGTTAGCCAATCCCAAAAAAACCAAATGCTGAATGTTTTCTCTGATATAAGGTGACTGACTCATAGTGGGGTAGGGAGGGAGAGTATGGGAGGAATAGAGGAACTCTAGATAGGGAAGAGGGGTGGGAAGGGAAGGGACGGGGCAGGGGGTTAGGTTTCTGTAATTACTAGAGAACATTTTTTATATATTTGTTGATTGATTGAATATCCTCTTCTGAGAAGCAAGGGTGGTGGAATGTGATGGACATCATTATCTAAAATACATGTATGAACACATGAATTAATGTGAACATACTTTATATACAGATATGAAAAATTGTGTTCTATATGTGTCATAAGAATTGTGATGCATTCTGCTGTCATGTATTTAAAAATAAAAGCAATTTAAAAAATAATAGTGAATCCATTTTATTAAAGATGAAAGGTATCCCACTTGGTGACTTGAGGGGAAAGGTGTGGTATTTCTAGAATTCACAATCTTCAAGCAGACCTAGTAAAGCATTCTTGGTAGACAGAAGGTAAGACCCTTTCATAGAATCATCACAGTCCTATGTTCTTGGCTTAAAAGCATTTTCTGAGCTGGAGGGGGACTGGAGTTGAAGAATATTTAATACTGGCCTCTTCATTAGATATAGAGAGATATATTTTCAGCTTCAATTTCCTTTTTGTCTACTTATGAGATTATGCTCTCCCAGGGTTGATCTCCTCTCTAAATGCATCAAACCCCCACTGATTCCTCAAAGCTAACAGCGAATAAACAGTTCCTATGTGTGCACACAAATGATTTCAATTTTCATTATATAGAGCTGCATATATGCTAGGAGACAGAAGTAGGGGGAGACAAAATGCTTGGTTTTGAGAGCAGCATTTTTTCCCTCTAGTGAAAGGAGGCCTTCAAGGACAGTACTTGGGAGAGGGGCTCATTGAGGCCATCTGGCATCCATATAGGCAGCACCTGGACCGTTGGCTCCCTTTCAGGTAGTGCCTGTGCTTCCTGAAGAGATGGTGGCAACCAAAGATGGGAAACAAAGTTCAAGAGGAATAAAAAATGGTAAATATGGAAGTAAATATCAGAATCATTCCAAAGAAACAATGCTTCTTCCCATTGTAGCCTATTAGACTTCTATTTGGTGTCTAACAGAGTTTCTTTATGAAATATCTCTTTATATCTCAGATGATAAAACATTGTCCTTCGAGGTGACAAGGCAAAGTGAAGACAGTCCCAGCTTTGAAGACAGACAGATCAAGGTTTGAATCCCAGCTCAAACATTTCTTAGCTGTGTGTCCTCAGGAAGTTACTCAATTTCTCTGAGTTTACTAAAATTTCTAAGCCATCTCCTGTCAAAATCTCCAGCAGCTCCAGAAGGTATTCATTTATTCAGTGGCCATATTCCTTTTATTTTTCACTGATTACTAGCCTAACTCTAACATACTGATTTTTAATCCTGCTTCACATTAAACCTGGGCACCTTTCAGAAAATTTTTATGCTTTTGTCCCCTTTCAGTCAGAATTAGAATCTCTGGAGGCCACTAGGCCATACCATCCCCGTATTCAATATTGTTATCATCTGCTGAATGCCTAGTAATCTTTCATTCATTGAGAAAGAAATGGATCACTCTCTTCTCTTCTATTATGATCATTCTGGAAAGTTAAACACTGCTGTGAAACAGTCTTCAAACTTTGACTTCCTTACTACCAATGATATTTTTCTTCCACTCAACTTATATTGATTACTTTCATTTTTGATGTCACAGATAAAAATGATGTCAAGTCTCCCATGTCTTTTCAACACTCTTTCTCTTTCAGCTTTTCTTCTTTAAATCCACACTCTGCCTACTCTTTGATCCTATACTCCTTGCCCATTCCAGATCATATATTTGTAATTGCCCTTTGCATAAATGTTCCTCTTTTTAGCTCTTCATTCAACCTTCCATGTATTTGTTCAACCAAGTCCTAATACAAATAAAATTTAATAATTTGCCTTCTTTGTGTTTGCTCCATGTCCCCAGCCATTGATGAAGAAAAGCAATAACTATCTTCTTCATGCACCTTTTCTGTTTCCATCTACTCCATTGGTGAGTTCTGCTGACCTCATAGCTTATCTATACCTTGTTATCTATACCCTTGCTACTCTAAGTGTGGGATATGCTCCCAAATTGTCAGCATCTGGTGGGAGTTCATTAGAAATTTAGACTCTTGGACCCTACCCCAGACTTACTGAATCTGAATTTGCATTTTAACAAGCCCTCCCTTGGAGTCCTCATGATTAGTTTGCATTAAAGTTTGAGATGCACTGATCTATACCAATGGATCTTGGCTCCAATTGCAAATCAGAATCAGCTGGATGGGCTGGGGTTGTGGCTCAGAGGTAGAGTCCTTGCCTGGCATGGGTGAAGTACTGGGTTCTATCCGCAGCATCACATAAAGGTAAAATAAAGATATTGTGTCCACCTATAACCAAAAGGTAAATGTTTTAAAAAATCAGCTGGAGAGTTAAATCTCTACTAATTAGAGATTTAACTGGCCTAGACTAAGACTTGGACATGTGTCACTTTTTATGCTACCATGTGGTCTTAAAAAATCTATCTATCTATTTATTTATTTGAGACAGGGTTTAACTGTGTTATAGCCTGGGTTAGTCTTAAACTCCTGAGTTCAAAGTGATCTTCCCTCTCAGCCTCCCAAGTATTTGGGACTACAAGCGCATACCACCATGCTGAACACCATGGCTATGAATACTGTGTTCATATATGAATACATGACCAGTGAAACTCCACATCATGTACAACCCAAGAATGGGATCCTCATTAGAATAAGTTATTCTCCATGTATGTATAAAGTCAAAATGCACTCTACTGTCATGTATATCTAAAAAGAACAAATAAAATACTGATAATTCCCAAATTAATATCTCCAGTACAAACTTTTCTGAACTCTACACTCATATGTCCAACTACCTACTCCACATCTATACTTGGGTGTTTGTGGGCTTGACAAATGTACATATCCACAACCATGATCCCAAACTTCTTCTAAACATATTCTTAGAGTTACCCCTCAGTAAATGGCAGGATATTTACTTGGTCTCACTGCATCCTCCTACATACCTCTCTGGGAGGCTTCTGTTGGGCTCCTGTGCCTCTGATAAATTTCTTTTTTTGGAGGGAGCTGGGAGCTTGGGATCAAATCCAGGGCCTTGTACATTCCAAGCATGTAGTCTATCATTGACCTATACCCTAGCCCCTGTTCAATCTCATACATTTGAAATATTCCAAGGTGCATTGCTCCTCTTCATATACAGAATGTCCCCCAGGGGAGCTCATCTACATGCTGATGAGGCTCTGCTTTAAACAGTCAGTTTTCTCAAATTTAACTTGTGCCAAAGGAAGTTATTAGTTTTCTCTTCCCCTCCTTCAAGTAGTTGCTCTTGCCAAAAGCTGGGAGTAATTTCTGATTCCTTTCATTCCCTTGACTCCTACCTCCAAACCATGTGCAAGTCCTATCAATCCTACTTTCAAGATATATTCTTTATCTGCCTACTTCTCTTATCTCTATTGCTACCACCCTAAGACATTAATGATAAAATAAATTCTTAGGAAACTGGGACTCAAAGGAAACAATCTATTCTGATAAAGGGTATCTCTCAAGCCTTCAGCAAATATCATATTAAATAATAAAGTTTTAGAAGCATTTTAATTTAAATCAGAATAAAAAGGCCAGGAAAAATATTACAGTCCACAATGGCAACTTAAAACATGAGATACCTAAGACTAAATCTTTCAAAAAATGCAGAGGAAGTTCTAAAAATTATTGAAGAATGTGAGAAAAGACCAAAAAGGAGAGATAAATAAGTTTGATGAATAGAAAAACTTGATATCTTAAAGCTTCTCAGTTTTCTCTAAATGATTTTATAAATTCAACAGTTCCAACAAATAATCTCTTTTTTTTAGTGTTAGCTTTACATGCTAATCTTCACATTTGTATTCAGATATCAAGACATTGTAAAGCTTTACTGATTAACAAGTATGATATTGACACAGGCATAAACAAATGGATGAATGGAACAGAATAGAAAATTTAGAAACAGACCTATGATTATAAGGAAAAAAGATACCAGATGAAAATTGCATTATAAACCAGTGAGAGAAGGATAGACAAATCAACAAAAGGTACTAGGAATACACTATCCATTTGGAAAATAAAATAAAATTATAACCTTATCACAGTCCATTTATAAAAATCTCAATTCCAGATGGATTAATGACCTAAATGTGAAAAAGTTCCAAAATTGAAAAGATAATATATTTATGATTTCAGGATAGAAAATAAATTATAAAAAGACACACATGCATAACCTATAAATCAAAGAATGATATGTTTGACTATGTTAAAATTCCACAGTATGATTGATTTTTCTGCCCCCCTTGAGTTGGGAGGAGTCATGTGACTACTTCCAGCCAGTAGGTTATGAGCAGCAATGATGTGTGCTGCTTCCAAGATGGAGGATTAGTGTTTGCCAGTGAGAGCCCTTTCAAAGCTCTCTCTTCCTTCCCACCACGTTAACAGGCAATATTCTGTTGAAGGAGTGAGGCTGAGATGGAGAAGCACTTCCGTCTAGCCAGTGACACATATTTGCTATGGTTTTAAAATCTCATCAATGAACACTATTATAATCAAAATAAAAGGGCAAGTTTCAGACTGGGAGAAGATATTGTTAACAAAGGATTGGTATACAGAATATTTAAAGAACTATAAATCAATAAGGAAAGTATAAACAACTTAATAAAATACAGGCCAAGAATATGATCAATTAATTTACCAAATAGAAAAACTGATAGGATGCTCAATTGCCTACAACTCAGGAAAATACAAATTAAAGCAACAGTAATTCAATACAGTCATACCATTTTATATCCATCAGTTTGATAAAAATGTAAAAGTCAAATTATACCTGGAACACTAGAATAAATGCTTATTGTTATAGTATCTATATTTAATATTTAGCAAAAAAATGAAGAATGCAATTTTTAAAAATATGTATAAATGTATATATATATATAATGTTATATATATAATGTTCTTTGTATATATAATATGTTTGTAGTACAAATAAGAACAACAAACAGCAAACCCAGGAGAATGGAGAGTGTTTAGTTTTGAAGGAGGGAAATTATAGCTGTAATAGGGAGAAAAGCAACTATCCTCCCTGCTGGTTTGACTTACTTTGTATAATCCCTTTGGAGAAGAATTGGTCAATAATACCTAGTAAAGTTGAAGATATAGGTGTATACTTTCAATCTGGTAATTTCATCTCCTTGAATATGCTATGGAGAAACTATAATACAACAGCATGAAAAGATATAGACAGTGATGACTGTCAATGTCACTGGTATCTGGAATAGAAAACATAAAATATGTATCTGTAGGGAAGTACAAAAATAAATTTGATACACTATTCAGTGGAAGTTAAAATGAATAGCTTGGAGCTACATGTGTGAATGTATCTAAAAACCATAATGTTGAATAAGTAGCGCAACTTTCAGAATGACTTCAGGGTACACCTTTCACATAGATTTTGAAAACATACAAAATAATCCTATATATTTACTATAGATTAGATTCAGAAAGTATTCATCCCTTCTCTAATCACTTCTATTGGAGGAATACAATTCTCTGGTCCACTGATGGCTTGGCCATGAGGTTTGCTTTGTCCAATGGAATATGTGGGTAGAACTGAGTGTGAGAGGCCTGAGCCAAGGCCTTAAGAGGCAGCATATCTTCAGTTTGTTCTTCTGGGAGCTTCTGACCTCCACAGTGCATGTTCCCTGAAGCAGTCTCTTCAATCTCAGCCACAGAATGAAAATACACAGAGAAATGTTATTCTAGCTGAAGCATAGACCTGTAACACTAGAATAAATGCTTATTCTTATATATTCTATATTTGATATTTAGCAAAAACTGAAGAATGCAATTTACAAATATATATATATATATATATATATATATATATATATATATATATATATATATATATAAAAGTTTATATATGTACACACACACACACACACGTATATATATATATATATATATATATATATATATAATATTCTTTGTATATATAATATGTTTGTAGTATAAATAAGAACAACAAACAGCAAACCCAGGAAAGTGGAGAGTTTTTAGTTTTGAAGGAGGGAAAAAAATCCTATCCCTTTTTATTCTATTTTAATTATCTTCACACCCTGTGTTTACTAATTGTTTCCCTCTCCATCCCACTAAAATATAAATTCTACAGAAGCCAATGAAGTGTTTATTTTGTGGATTGTTATGGCCCAAGTCTGGTGCACTGTCTGTCACACAGTAGGCCCTCAGTGAACATGCATTGAAAGAATGAGATTGATTACTTGTTTGTAGGTAGGAACAGTGCTTAATGGTTTTGCAGAGCTATGCTGAGGATTAACGCACAGTAGACCAGAGAGCATGAATGCTGTTGACCCTGGCCTTTAGGCATTCAATTATGTCGGTCTTCTTTCTTTTTCTATTCTAGATATGAAGTCTTCCTGTTGAGATTTTCTCAATAAAGTATAGAGCATTTAAAGTGTAGGTTCCATTGTTTACTGGCTGTGCAATCTTAACTATTCAATATCTCTATGTTTCAATCTCCTGATCTGTAGACTGGGACAATGATACCTACCTCATAGGTTGATTGAGAATAGTAAATAATACAATTATATGAAGCATTAATCACAGGGCTCAACACAGTAAATATTGAATAAATGCTGCCACTACTACTACTATTCCAAAATGGTTGCCTGTGTAGTATAAGTTCAAGAGTATTTGGAAGGCTGTCTTAGAAAATAGTATTTTCCATACCAGCTTGTCTTTTCCATCTCCAATTTCACAATTATTTTAGTAATGTCTTGTCTACTCCAGTGGCCTCTTATTAAATTCATTAGAAATGTGTTGCCAACATTTTAGTATGATTAATTTTATGTTTTTTGTTTGCCTCAATTCCTGGACATATGGACACCATGAGGGTTCTGGACACAGATTTGGGAAGAGAAGAAATGAATTCCAAAGGCAATACTAGGCTATTTGTCCCTTCCACTTAAGGATGGCTTGGTTCCAGAATTTTTCTAGTCATCACTCTTGGTCTCAATAGGAGTAAACTCTACTTTCTGCTACCTCTGATGTAGGTGAGAGATTTGAAAGCTGTGAAAAGTGCTTTCTGGTAGGAGTTCCAAGTGTTCCACTTTCCTAGGACTATCTCTGTTTTATGACCCCTCATCTTTCTCCATTGATGGCAACCTGTGAAAAGAAACCAAGTTCAAACTCACTATTTAGGTACTATTGGAAAGTCTTGTTTCTGTGCCAGAGAATATTATCCTTAGCTCTGTTGCTTATAAGGGTGTATTATTTATTCCACACCTCACTTTAGGGATATGTACTTAGGACTCCTTGAAGCAAACTGGGGAATAATTACAATTCATGTTCAAACATGTACAAAGATTTGTGAAAAATGTTCAAGCCTGCTAGCCCTTAAAATGGCAATATTCTTAACATATACTTTAAATATGAAATTCACTTTGTTTTAATAGTATGTTTAATTTATTCTTAATAAACATATAGAATTGTTTAACCTTGACCACAATCCAGTTTTAGAATATTTATGGTTGTCTTCTGAATGTATTACTTGTACCAATACACAGTATTCTTGTTGTAAATCCTAGAAAACATCTAATTTTAGCTGAATAGTTTTGTGAATACAGACCTTTCAACAAAACAATATAAAGTGAATTTCTATAGAAGAAATGCCATCTTATCATCAAACTTTTCATGCCATTAGAAATGCATTTCATGACATACATGGTAGAAATAGGGGAATCATGCAAATGATTGAATTGGATATTTTCATAAGAATAGGATTACAATTGGGTTAGTTATAACTAACTGCCACAAAAAGAAAAAAAACTAATTAAAATTTTACATATCTCAATACAATGAAAGTTTATTTCAACAAGTCCAATGAAGCTTGAAGGGGTTCTCCACTAAATAGTTACTTGGGGATTCAAGCTCCCTCCATTTTGTGATACTACCATCTTCATATATAGATCCTAAGATCACAAGAGGGAAAGAGAAAGGTAGAGGGGCACCAACTCTTAACCTCCTGAGTTGTACACATCACATTCATTGGTCAGAGCTAGCTCATGACCTAATTGCAAGGAGGTTTGGAAAATGCAGGTTAATACCAGATAATTTAGTGAGCACTTCTCAGCTACAATGGTCAAGCCTCTGGTGCTTTATCCTTCTCCTTCTGCCCCTTCCTGAAGCCCTAAAAATGGCTCCAACATCTTAAAATCTTTTTGGGGGGAGTGGGTATTGGGGATTGAACTCAGGGGCACTCGACCACTTAGCCACATCCCCCAGCCCTATTTTGTAGTTTATTTAGAGACAGGGTCTCACTGAGTTGCTTAGTGCCAAGCTTTTTGCTGAGGTTGGCTTTGAACTCAAAATCATCCTGTCTGAGCCTCCTGAGGTGCTGGGATTACAGGCGTGTGCCACTGCACCTGGTTTACAATCTTACGATTCCACAGTTTTCTCTTCTAGAAATTATATTTGCTCTTGGTCATTTAAAATGTGCAGTTACTCTTTTTCAAGGAACTATTTAGTGAGCTTCTCCTTGGTATTTATCCAAAACAAAAAAATCAGCATATTATAGTGATATAAACACCTCAATGTTTATAGCAGGACAATTTACAATAACAAAGTTATGCAACCAGTCCAGATGTACATCAGTAGATGAACAGATAATGTGGCACATATACACAATGGAGTTTTTACTCAACCATAAAGCAGTATGAAATTATGTCATATGCTGGTAAGTGGTGGAACTGAAGAACATCATGCTAACTGAAATAAGCCAGCCTCAGAAAGTCAAGGGTCTAATGTTTTCTGTCACACGAAGCTAGAGAGAAAAAGTAAAACAGGAGTATCCCATGAAAAAAGAAGGGAGATTGGTAGAGTAGAGGAAGGGTATTTAGAGGAAGGAGGGATAGGAAAAGGAACAGTGGATAGAGTCTGACCAAACTCTCCTATGTACATATATAAATATATACAGTGAATTTCACCTTTATGTACATCCATAATGCACTAATTAAAAAAAAAAAACTACAAATAAGTAGAAGGAAGCCCTATAGAGTAGAGGAATGGGAACTGAGGAGGGAGGGACAAAGGGAAAAATGAAGTTCTGAAGAGAAAATTATACACCATGCATTCATGATTATGTCAAAAGGAACCACACTATTATGTATAATGATAATACAGCAATAAAAGCATTAAAATAAATAAAAATGTGCAGTTACACCTAGACTGCAATGCCATTGTTCACAAAAAGATGACACAAGTGAACATACTTGCCCTTCAGTTTGCAAATCCTCATCTAAGACTATTCATTTGGTTTATGTTACTATTTGACTCAATTAATTAATTCAGTGACATCAATTCTTTGTGAAATCAGTGTATTCATACCAGTAGATATCCATATATATATATATATATATATATATATATATATATATATACACACACACACACACACACACACACATTTTGCAACAGGAATTGAACCCAAGGACACTTAACCACTGAGCCACATCCTCAGCCCTGTTTTTTGAAATATTTTTTATTAGAGACAAGGTCTCACTGAGTTGCCACAGGGTCTCACTAAGTTGCCGAGGCTGGCTTTGAACTCGCTATCCTTCTGCCTAAGACTTTGGAGTTGCTGGGATTAGAGGTGTGCTAGATATCCATATTTTTATGAATCTTTAGTTTTACATTCATTACCTAGCTCAATAAGTCACCAATTATTTTGGTCACTATTTGATCAATTTTATGTAGTGTTTGTAATAAATTTAATGAAGGGGTCTCGTTCCCTGTCCTTTAATCTCTGAAATCTTTGCCATACTCACTAATACCTTACAGTAATGTACTTAATGTGGAAGGCCCGGAAATGAAAACTGCCCAAAAGACCAGGGGACATGGGTTCCAACTCTGGCTTTGACACTAATTAATTATGTGATTTTGGGTGAGCCTGTTAACCAATCCAAGTCTCTGGTTCCTTATACAAAACAGGAAAATTACTCCCAGTTAAGATGAGAGGTAAAGGTGGCCTCTAAAAAACATGTCTGCAAGCCTCTATGCCAGGTAATTCTCCCTTTCTGTATTCCAAGGGTTTCTTCTTCTCAGAGGTCTTTGCTCATAGGGTCCTAGTTCTTCTCTCAATTTTTGTGGTGCTTCATTCCAACAGTGTTTGTGGAAGTGATGACTCATTAGGTCTATAGCATATGCTAGAAATCTGTATTGTAATAAACTCTCAAAGGATTTTGGATTATGGGTCAGGTATGGCTGCCAGATTATGTCATGCTATTATTTAGAGAGCATTGACTACACTACTAACCTGAATAAGAATCTCAGTGTCCAAGGTAAAGTCCAATAAATAAAAGTACATGAGCCCTCCCCTTCTCTCTCTGCATGGAATCACTGTCTTGCCTGGACCCTGAATGGAACTGTACTGTCCTCCCCTGGCAAACTCCCTCTGTTCTCTCTCTCATAATTAGTTCCTTTTACTACAGCCTAGTGGATTTCCAGACTTGGATATGTTGGTCAACATGGGGGGAAGAAAGTCTTGATGATAAAAAAAGTTCATAATAATGTGACTAATAAATATGTAAACATGAATAGCAAACTCAAGACAATTCTCCTTTCTAATAAGTAAAATATCTTCTTTTCTTTTTTTATTTTTTTATTAGTTGCTCAAAACATTACAATGATCTTGACATACCATACATATGATTCAAATGGGGTACGTAATCTTATTTTTCCACATGTACAGATTGCAGGATCACATTGGTTATACAGCCACATTTACACATACTGCCATACTAGTGTCTAAATTCAAAAAACATGATAGCTATTTTGAATCCAGTTTGTTATAGATTGAGATATAAATCTTACAGGTTTCTTTGGTTCATTAAGTTTCCTTATACTAAATGCCACAACCCTGTTTTTGTTCTTTTGTTCCCAAGAATACAAAGTCCCTTTTGTCTAAACTTTGTATACCTCATTTTTACTTTCTAGGTCAGACATGCTCTCATTATTTATACAAAATTCTGACTCAGTAGCATTCCAAGATCCTGAACCAAACTTTGAACTCTTGGCATACAACTTAGGAAAGAGACCTTTCTCATTGTTATGCAAGCATTCTTCCAGTTTCTGACAGTAAACTTCTCCACAGATCTGTAAGCTATTTCCCAGTTGTGCTCTCTCAGCCATCATAAAGCACATGTCTATGCCATGCTTTGAGGTATGAGTCAGTAGTTGTGTAGAACATTAACACATTAGCAACACAATTGTCTTTCTTTACTCTAAACTCTTGCCAGACTAGAATGCTTTCAATTAGCAAATTTGGAGAAAGATTTTTTTCATTTTCATTTTCATTGTTTTTACAGTATAGTTGGGAAGCTTAAAGGAGTACATGTAGGTATATACTGTAATAGGTATAAAGCACAACTCAAATATGGGGTAGAGGTATAAGGGAGAGCCATCCCATCTAATTGATCTTTCTCCAGTTGCTTTTTGAAAGAAAAAGGCTAGAACCCTCATACAACTTAAATTGTATACTACCACCCAATCATAATCATACTAATCTTCCGTCCTTCTTGGATTTTGAAAAAAATGCATAGCTTGTTCTTCTGTAAATCCTCATCACAATGCATGGATATTAGCCCCTTTCCAACCTCATTCCCAGCTGTATCACTAACTCTAACCTATCCTCCTTTCATGTTTTATCTTGTGTACTATCTTCTCTTTGAATTTTTTATTCAAACTGTCAAATGGGACCATAGTCAGAAACTCATTTGATTTCTAAATAATGGAAAAATCATGCACATTTAGATAAACAGAAGTATTTTCAAAATCAGCAGCTCAAAGAGATTTGGTGTTTCAGGTAGCTTGTGATATGTAAATGGCAGCCACACACTGTCATGAACTGTTAAACAACACTTTTTACAAAAGCCAACCAAGAAAAATGATGTCCATTCTTCTGGATGACTACAAAGGAGAATTTGTTCTCAAAGTAGTGTTCTATCAGATCTATAATTCAATCACTTCTCTGATTTTATCTCAGGGAATATACTCATTTCTGAAATGATGGGAACAGTAGGATTTCTAATATTTCCAGAATCCTTACCAAAAATTGATAGGTTGGGGATAATTCTGACTATTTCTAGCTCCTGGATATGTATTGATTTGCAGACTCTCAGGTCTGCAAGTCTGTGCATGGTGACAAGGGAGGGGTAAAGAATGTGTGTGACAATACCAGACCTTAAACTATCTATAAAGATATAGTAACAAAAATGGCATGGTATTGACACCAAAGTAGACATGTAGACCAATGGTACAGAATAGAAGACATAGAGACAAACCCACATAAATACAGTTATCTCATACTAGACAAAGGAACCAAAAAACCATACATTGGAGAAAAGATAGCCTCTTCAACAAATGGTGCTGGGAAAACTGGAAATACATATGCAGCAAAATGAAAATAAACCCCTATCTCTCACCATACACAAAACTCAACTCAAAGTGGATGAAGGACCTAGGAATTGGATCAGAGACCCTATGCCTAATAGAAGAAATAGTAGGCTCAAATCTCCACCATGTTGGATTAGACCCCAACTTCCTTAACAAGAGTCCTATAGCACCAGAAATAAAATCAAGAATCAATAAATGGGGTGGATTCAAATTCAAAAGCTTCTTCTCAGCAAAAGAAACAATCAACGAGGTAAAGAGAGAGCCTACATTTTGTGAGCAAATTTTTACCATAGGAACATCAGATAGAGCACTAATCTCCAGGACATATAAACAACTCAAAAAACTTAACACACACACACACCCCATACACACACACACACACACACACACAACCAACCCAATCAATAAATGGGCTAAGGAGCTGAATAGACACCTCTCAGAAGAAGAAATACAATTGATCAACAAAGATATAAAAAATGTTCAACATCTCTAGTAATTAGAGAAATTCAAATCAAAATTACTCTAAGATTTCATTTCACACAAGTCAAAATGGCAGTTATCAAAAATATAAGCAACAATAAGTGTTGGCGAGGATGTGGGGAAAAAGGCACACTCAAACATTGCTGATGGGACTACAAATTGGTGCAACCACTATGGAAAGTAGTATGGAGATTCTTAGAAAACTTGGAATGGAACCATTCCATTTGATCCAGCTATCCCACTCTTTAGTCTACACCCTAAAGACTTAAAAACAGCATACTACAGTCACTTCAATGTTTATAACAGCACAATTCACAGTTGCTAAACTGTGGAACCAACCTAGAAGCCCTTCAGTAGATGAATGGATAAAGAAACTGTGGTATATATACACATGGAATATTACACAGCATTAAAAGAGAATAAAATTATGGCATTTGAGGTAAGTGGATGGATAATATCATGCTAAGCAAAATAAGACAATCTCATAAAACCAGGGGCTGGATGTTTTCTATAAGTGCATGGTAATCCACATGGGAGGAGCATGGGATAAGTGGAGGAACTTTGGATAGGGCAAAGGGGAGGGGGGAAGGGGCAAAGGGGTTGGAAAGTCAGTGAAATGGGATGAACATCATTAGCCAAGGTACATGTATGACTGCAGGAATGGCGTGACTCTACTTCTTGCACAACCAGAGAAGTGAAAAATTCTGCTCCATTTGTGTACAATGAGGTTTCACTGTCATGTATAACTGATTAGAATAAATAAGTAAATACATACATACATACATAGTGTGTGTGAGTACCATAGTTTCTTTCTGTTACTTGTGGTATGCAGAATTCTAAATATGCACCCTTTGTCCCTAGCTAAGTTCTACTCCTTAATATGATGAAATATCACTCCTGTGGTTATGTTACATCATAATGGCACAGTTGACTTTTAGAGAGGGAGATTATCCCAGCAGGTCTAATCTAATCACTTAAACCCTTAAAATCTTATTTGTGGCTGGTGGTAGACAGGGAAGACAGAGAAATTCAAAGCTCAAGAAGGGCCTAAAGTGCTGTTATGGGTTTGAATATGGAGACTATGTGAGAAAGAATGCAGGTGGCCTCTGGGAACACAGAGTGTTGCTCTGGCAGATCACCAGCAAGGAAATGGGGATTTCAGACCTGTAACTGCAAGGAACTGAATTTTTCCACAACTAAACTCCTGAGCTTGGAAGAGAGTCCTGAGCTTCCAGATGAAAATGCAGTCCAGCTGACAACTTGATTTTAACCTTTTAAGACCCTGAACAGAGATTCCAGTCACACCACCCTGCACTTCTGAATTACAAAACTATGAGCTAATAAATAGATGCTATTTTAAACCACAAGGTTGTAGTAATTTGTTAAGTAGCAATAACAAAACTAAGACATTGCTGTATTTGTCATGTCCTAAAATCACAGAGCTCCTGAAACCATAGATCATTTTATCTCTTTGGAAAAGGCCCACTGTCCCTCATGCAATGTCTTATGTCTTGTATGTATTCCAGATCTGTTAAAACATGACCAATATGCTCACTGAGCCAGGTGCAATTGCTCAATGTGCTCATTGGACTTGGAGTGTCATTGAGCTGCTTCTTTGGTTTATAGCTACTTTACAACTACTTCTCTGCTGGAAGATGAGGGCCACTGAGCTAGAGCATTCAGCTTAGCTTCTCCCTCCTCCCTACAATAGACAGGAAGGGTCCCTCAGGCACACACGAGTTTAACAACCACATCGTGTGGTCTTAAATAAGCCAGGCTGAGTTCCCTCTGGGATCCGGGAGAGATGATATCAGGAATAAAAATAAACCACTAGGCACTTGCTGCCCTCATTCTTGGGCTGATGAGGAGGCAGATGATGAACTTGTACTTTTAACATAATCATGAGAGTGGAAAAGGGCTTCCTCCTTTTTCAGTTCCTATCAGGGTCTTTGTCTAGAGAAAGGCTGTATTTACAGGGCTTTGCAAAACATGGCTTCCTTTGTGTTCTCAGGAGGGAGGGCATAGGTGGTGGCTGTAAGGTTTGCCCCTCCTTCCCTTCCACCTCCAATCTTCCTTCCTTTCCTCTGCTCCTTATTTCTTATTTTATTTTATTCTTGCTATCAAGCTGCTTAGTTGGGATTGTGAGAGCTCTAGAGCTGCAAAGGAAAAAAAAAAAGGCCTCTCAGAGTGAGATAAATGCCCTTTATTCTTGTTTGAGTTTCTCACTGCTTAGAGTGTAAGAGTAGAAAATAGAACAGTCTAACAGAAGCAGAGAGCAAGACCTTTTCCGTGGTGTTTGAAAAAGACTAAAAAAGGGGGCAGAAAGGAGGATGAAGTGACCCTGTTTCAGTCCCTTGGCAGTTACTCAGTCAACATTTCTGTAATGTCATGACATTTACTGTCATCTTATGTCATTAAACAGGGTATAAAGGGGTTTCAGCATAAGGGTCTATTGTGCCCAGACATTTGCTGTCTGTTCTTGGGATCCAAGGGAAACAGAAGACTTGATATTTGTCACTAAGTTTTTAATGAACCCACGTATTTTAAAAAAACATGCAGAAGTTACAAATAACCCCAGGATCATACAGAAGAACTGAGGGGGTATATTGCAGGGTTGAAAGAGAAGTATAGAAGGCACGTGTCTTAGTGGTGGCACATGAGAGAGGCAGAGGAAGGTTTTTTTTATCATATGCTTTTTGTAAGGAATGAAATTTAGTTTAGGCGTCACAGGGTGAGGTTAGGATGAACATTCTTTGTGTCTAACTGTCATGATTTTCTTATTGTTATGGATGCAATTGTATCCTCCAACCAAATTCATATGTTGAAATTCCAATTCCCAGTACCTCTGAGTGTGAACATATTTTGGAGATAGAGCTTTAAAAGGTTGGTTAATGTTAGGTCTGGCGGTGTAGCTTAGTGGTGGAGCACTTGCTTAGCGTGAGCTGGGCCCTGGGTTCAATCCTAGGGTCCACAAAAAAGAATTTATTAAAGTTAAATGAAGTCATAAAAGTGGAGCTCTGATCCAATATGACTAATATCTTTTTAAGAAGAGCGAAGAGACACCAAGGATGAATGCACACAGAGGAAAGGCCATGTGAGGTCACAGAAAGAAGATGGCCATCTGCAAGTCAAGGAGAGAGTTCTCAAGAGAAATCCAATCTGCTGACACTTTGATCTTCCATAACCGTGAGCGATAAATTTCTGTTATTTAATCCCACAGTCTGTAGTGGTACATTTTGGCAGCCTGAGCAAATTAATATACATGTGGAGGTAGACTATTCTCATTCTTTGGTTCTCAGTGCTGGGTGGGAGTTGCTCTATGTCACTGATTCTCATGGTCGAAGCTTTAAGTGGGTTAACAGTGATGGGTGTGTCAGCACTTGGGGAGACAGGCAGATTCTGGCAGGACTCTCAGCTGGGTGACCTTCTGTAGGTCATGTTACTTATCTGGGCCATTTTTGTCTCTTCAGTGAATTAGGAAATTAATAAGAGTGACTTGCTAATGCATGGATACAAAGTTCAAGGTGGGGATCATAACAACTTTGGTAGATTTTTCAAAAATACATATGCTCTACTATTTCTTTGCTGCCTGCCCCTTAATTTATTTTGTTTTAAAATTTTTCTTGTGATGAAAACATTTAATGAGATGTAGCCTCTAAACAAATCTTAAAATAAGTAAAATAAGCCTGACACACAAACACAAATACTACATGACTGTAATTATTGGGTCTCTAAAATAAACAAATTCATACAATAAAAAAATGGAATGGTCATTACCAGAGGATGGGGGAGGGAAATGAGGAGTTATTAATTAGCAGGCATAATTTCAATTTAGTAATAATAACAAGTTCTAGAGAATCTGGGTTCTATACTGCAGGTCATTTAAGGTCAGTAAGTTTGAAAGTCTGATAGTCTTACATACCCATACACTCCTACTTCCTGTTTTCAATAAGCCTTTTAATCCTAGAAGGACAGTACCTTTTACCTTTTGTCTGGGTAGAGACAAGAACTTCAACCATTCCACGCTGCCACCATTAGATTCTATATCAGAATTCCTCTTCTGAGGTTAGAGTTGAGGGGAATCATAGTAGTGGTGAATCAGGACCCTCAAAGTGCTCAGCTATCTGAGCTTGTTCAACAGGTGAAATTTGGTCTAGGAAACATCAATGCCTTCACCTCTTATTTTATATTTATTACTAGAAAACGTATTTCCAATTCTGGAGGGGGTGGTATAGTCATGAGACTTCTTACAGTCTGAGAGGAGCCCCTATTCTTAGCTTTCTTAGCATTCTATGAGCTACCCATGCATTTTTTGGCTGTAGTTTTCCATTCAGACAGTCTGAATGTGGATGAATGCATATGGAACAGGGGCCTGAATATAAGAACAGTGTTTCCAGCTCATGGATAAAGACCTTATTTCCTCTCCCCAGCCACTAAGCCCTGTTACCTTTCCTGACCTATTCCCAACCTCCATACTCAAATGAGCACACCTGGAGTATGGAGGCCTGGAACCCCCTGAAGCCCACACTAGAAATTCTGAATGCAGCTGAGTAAGTGGCAGAATGATTTAGCATCTCTTTCTTCTGCTTTGATGAGCCTCTAACCCAGGCAGGAGATTTATTTCTGTTGGCAATGTTATTTCAGGGCTCAGAGACCAGTTGTCTACCTGGCTCTTCAGCCAATCAGAGGCAGGGGCAGTGGGGGCTGGCAGGGGTAGGGTACACTGGGGATAGTACAGGTTATTTTGAGCTTATTCTTAGTGAGCAGCCTGGAGCGTCAGTGTCTGCACATGATTCAGTTTTGCCTGGTGATGGTGGCAGGAGGACACTTTGCTTCAGGTGCTTGGCGTTCAGTATTACAGAAACGAGTCATGGGAAAGGCAGTTTCCTGATGCCAATTCAGTCTCTCAGATCACTGGAGGATCAGGAGGAAGATTTCATGTAGACAGCCTGCTATGTGAACAGATGCAGAAATGCCAGTGCCCACAGGAGGGCCTGGTGCTTAAAAAGGAAAACAACCAATCTGGCACTGTAATGTGTCTGGTCTGATTTAGAGGAGCAAGAATATATGACCCTGTCACTCTCAGATCTACTGAGGCAATACTAGCAAGAGAATGGGCAAGGGAGAGAGACTAGTAGAGAGGACTGGGGAAGGGATACCCCATATCTCCATATCCTCCTCTCCGAGGAACAATGACAAAGAGCCTATATCTGTGCTAACTTAGTGCATCAAACACTAGGTGAGAGCTTACTCTGGTTCCCAAGGAATTCTTTCCCCATTGTCACCACACTTCCAAATCCCTGGTGCATAGAATTCCTCAATAACTCCAATTTCCAGGCGTTTCCCTTTTCTAACTGCCTATAGGAATAATTAGTGCAATGCTAGCTACATAATAAATGTTCAGCAAATGTTGAATGATTGAATGCTTAGTCTATATCAAGGTATATTTCAAAGCTCAGCTGACCCCTTTCTTTCAAATATAATCTTAATCTGAAACTCTGTGCACAGAATGGATTGAAGTAGAATACTTCTGAGTTAACACCTCTCAGTCTTCCTCTTGTTATCTCATATGGAAAAATAGTCAAAATTCAGCAACTATTCATTAGTATCTATGATTTTCCCGGCCCCATAAGCATTCCAGAGGGCTTAAAAGGAGAGAAAAGTTTTATCACAGAGAAAACAGAGTTTAAAATGAATGATAAGATAGATAAAATCAAGATACATGAGATAACGAAGGAATAATGGGCAGGGGAAATATTACAATGAGCTGGATTCCATCAGAAATTTAGCTTTAAGCTAGGCCTTTAAAAGAAAAGCAAGCTTTCAATGTACAGGAAGAGTGGAAGGTGCTCAGTTTGCTGTTACTATGTATACAAAGTCATGAAAGTGGGACTGGGAAGAACATTGGAATCAGGAAGGAGGAAATAGAATGAAGGTGAAACAAACTATGTAAAGAGAAGATGTATGTGTATGTGTGAGTGTGTGCTTGTGCACTTGCACACATGTTCCCATAATATGTTGGAAGGAGTGGGATTTACTAGGCAGCAAGTTAGAGTCAGATGATGCTTACCTTGAAAGTCTTCCAGAATTTAGGAGCTAATAAGCTATGGGGGAGCTACTTAAATATACGAATAGCCCAGTGAGACATATTTCTGGCAGTGACCTAGAGAACACATGCAAGGAAAAGATGAAGGTCTACATGTCCATGTAAGAAGTTACTTAAGTAATTCAGGGGAGAGGCCCATCTCTCTATTTTTCTGCTCAATGTGACACAGTCCTGTTGAGTTGGGTTGGGCTAAACCAATCTAGAAAATTACTATTTGTATTTTATCATAGACTGTGTGGCCTACTCAACTATAAACCATTTTTAAAGCAAGTAACACCTTTATTGTATGGGAACTCCAGCTATATGACTGTTTCAGGAAGCTGAGCGTATTTCTGATAAAGTGAAACAGCCCAGGGAAGGTGTATTCTAATGACATTGTGGCTGACTAGTGGTTTGAACTAACACAGTCCTGTGGTAAGACCTCAAGTAAATATGGCATCTTTGGTGGCACTCAGATTGGATGTACAATGAGGATTTGTTTTAAAATATCAGAAGAAAATTATACATTGCAATTGGATTACAAGGACCATGGGAACATTTGGTAGAGTTACAAACTCGAGACAATAGATTTCAGCAGCTCAGTCTGTGCACAAGCGGTGAACTGCATTTGCCTCAAGGAATGTGAACAAATCTGGTGTTAATGCATTTATTCCTTCTTGTCTCTACATTGCTGCAGGCAGTCTTTACCAATTCTCAACCTGACTATGATACCTACATGTGAGGTACAATTTTAGGTGTCCTATTTAGTTTATGGTATTAGGACAAGAGGTTGGATTGATTGCAAGTAAAGGGGACAAAAAAACCTACAAAGGAAGCTCAGAGACAACACATCTAGAGAGGTACATGTGACTAGCTAGGAACTTTCTTTGGACCTTGGGAATGTGATAGCTATCATTATGAGTGAATACGACTCTTTAGGAGACAAATAAGAAAAAAAATAAAGAAACAAGAGGTGGGAGGCTAGGGTGGGGCCAAATATGATTAGGAGGACCAAAGGGAAATATACTTGGCCATCTGTAACTGTGGGTTCTCCATCTGTTGATTCAACCACTATTCTCTAAATATTACAGTACAATTATTTACATAGCTTTACATTGTATTAAGTATTCTAAGTAATCTAGGAATAATTTAAAGTACATGGGAGGATTTGCATAGGTTATATGCAAATGCAATGCTATTTTATATAAGAGACCTGAGCATCTGTGAATTTTGGTATTCTGGAGCTAGGGAGTCTGAAACTAATCCCCCACAAATAGTTTGTTGAGACACTTAAAATCATTCACTTTACATATGTAATATTTTTTTAGTAAATGCACTATTATAGACACTAGAGAATCACCAGTGAACTCAAACATATGTGCTTCTTGAGCTTACATTCTAGTGTGAGCAGGAGGTAGTCAAGAAACAAAAGAAATAAGTAGACCTTCCATGAATGGTATCATCAAGCTCTATGGCTTTTTTATCATCTATGTTCTGATTCTCAAACTTATATATCCAGTCCTTATATCTCCCCAGAATTCTAACCTCATTTATCCAGCTTCCACTTAGGTCTTATTGGCTCCTCAAGTTTAATTTGATCAAATCAGAACTCTTGATATTGTTACTCTCACTGCCTTCTCCATCTTGATAAATGGCAGCCATATTCCTCCAGTTGTTCAGGCTAAGGCCTAAGAGTCATCTTGATTCCATTCATTTCCTCACTTTCCTGCCTTAATTATGTCAGAAAATCTTGTCAATTCTACTGTCAAAATACATGCTGGATCTGACCATTCCTCATCACCTTCATGGCTACCACCCTAATTCAAACTATTATCATCTCCCACCTAAAAACTGCAAGACACTCCCAATTGATCTCTCTGTACCCATTTTTTTACTCCTTCTAATCAATTTCCCACACAGAAAGCAGAATGATTTTACATATTTTACATAAAATGAATTCTATCACATCACTTCCCTACTTAAAAACTAATGACATGACTAAGAATTAAATGACAATAATTTTTCAAGACTACCCATATTGTCTGGTCAAGATCTGGCCCTAGCTTCTTTCTTTCTTTTCTGAAACTAGCCAGTGGTAATAGTTTGTTTCCACATTTTTTATTTGTTCTAATTAATTAGACATGATAGTAGAATGCATTTTGACACATCATACATAAATGGAGTGTAACTTCTCATTCTTCTGGTTGTACATAGTGTAGAGTTACACCAGTTGTGTAATCATACATTCACATAGGGTAATAATGTCTGATTCATTCTACTATCCTTTTTACCCCAAGATTCCCTCCCCTCCCTTCACTCCCCTCTGTCTAATCCAAAGTAACTCTTATTCTTCCCTAGGTCCCCCTTATTGTGAATTGGCATCTGCATATCAGAGAAAACATTTGATTTTGATTCTTTGGGACTGGCTTATTTGCTTAGCATGATATTCTCCAGCTTCATCCATTTACCAGCAAATGTCATAATTTCATTCTTTTTAAAGGCTGAGTAATATTTCATTGTGTATATGTACCACAGTTTCTTTATCCATTCATCTGTCGATGGGCACCTAGGTTGGTTGCATAGTTTAGCTATTGTGAGTTGAGCTGCTATAATCATTGATGTGGCTGCATCACTGTAGTATACTGATTTTAAGTCCTTTATATATAGACTGAGGAGTGGGATATCTGGGTCAAATGGTGGTTCCATTCCAAGTTTTCTAAGCAATCTCCATACTGATTTCCATAATGGTTGCACCAATTTGCAGTCCCACCAGCAATGTATTAGTATACCCTTTTCCCCACATCCTCAACATTTATCGTTGCTTGTATTCTTGATAATTGGCATTCTGACTGGAGTAAGATGGAATCTCAGGGTAGTTTTGATTTGCATTTCTCTAATTGCTAGATGTTGAACATTTTTTCATGTATTTATTGGTTTTTCCACATTTTATTGGTGCATTATAGTTGTACAGAATGATGTGATTTGTTGTTATATATTCATATATGCACATAATATAGCAATATAATTTGACAAACAGTACTCTTGCACTTTTCCCCTCCCTCCTTGCCTTTCACCCCTTGGTCCCTTTCCTCTACTGATCTTTCTTGATTATCATGTGTTCCACCCACCTTTCTTTTCCTATTTTCTTTCTAGCTTCTGCATATGAGTGAAAACATATGACCCTTGACCTTCTGAATTTTACTTATTTTGCTTAACTTGATGGTGTCTAGTTTCTTCCATTTTCATGCAAATGACATAGTTTTGTTTTTCTTTGTGGCTATATATATATATATATATATATATATATATACCTATATATACATATTTTTCATATATATATACACACACATATCTATCTACATCTATCTATCTATCTCTATATCCCATTTTCTTTATTCATACATTGATGGACACCCAGGCTGGTTCCATATTTTGGCTATTGTGAATTGTGCAGCCCCAGATTATTTCTACGACCTCTTCTACCAATATCTTTCTCTTAATCACTAAGCTTAGGGTACACTGGTATATCCTTATTTATCATTTTTATTGATGAATTATAGTTATACATAATAATGGGATTCATTCTGACGTAATTGTACATTCACATAATTGATCCTTCTCATTCTCTAATATCTCCACTTTTCTTCCCCTCCTCCCTTTCCCTGATCTCCTTTCTATACTCTGTCTCCCTCCTATTTTTTTAAATTAGCACATTATAATTATGCATAAAGTGGGATTCAATGTGATATATTCATATATGCACATAGCATAATTTGGTATATTTCATTCCACATTATCTCTCCTTACACTGGTCTCATTTCTATTGGTTAAACCATCAAAACCTTTCTCCTTCTCCTGATCTTCACCATTTTTCTTCCTTTTGCCTATGGTATTTTTTCTCTGGCTCTTCATATGGTCACTCTTATTTTCCCACCACAAGCATTTCAGAGATGTTAAGCCAACTTTTTGTTATTGTAACAGGTACCTGAGACAATGAAATCATTATGAAAAAAGAGGGTTATTTGGGTTCACAGTTTTGGAGGTTTCAGTCCATGGTTGATTGGGCCTGTCACTTTCAGGAACCAGGTTAAGGCAGCACATCATGACACAGCTCATGGCAAAGCCATTCATTTCATGGCCAGGATGTGAAAGAGATAGGGAGAGGAAGGTTTGGGCTCCCATTATCCTATTCAAAGGCTCATTCACAGGGGAGACCAGTGTAAGGGGAGGTAAGATGGAATGAAATCTACCAAATTATGCTATGTGCATATATGAATATATCATAATGAATTCCACTTTTATGAATAATGCACAGGACAAGAAGACTCTATGTCTTCAAGGTTCTACCACTCCCCATTAGCACTATGGACTGGTGACCAAGCCTTTAACACGTGGGCCTTTGGGAGATACTAATCAAACCAAAGCAGAAGTATTCTCTCACTATCTAAAGTAGACCCAACTACAGTTTTCAATGGCATGGAACCCTATCATATACTCATTACAACTTGAAATTATTTCACCCATTTGTGTATATGTGTGTTTGCATGTGTATATGTTTGTGTGTGTCTCTGTCTATTCCATGAGATTGTAATCACCATGAATGTACAGTCAATGTTCATTAAAATTGCCCCTGTATTTCTAGTGCTCAGTATGTTAGTTACATAATAAAATGTTTTAAATGAACTAATGAATGGGGTAGGATTCTGGAACTGGAATATAATCATCATGAAAGTCTGAAGAGACTAAAATTATGAGGTTTCTGGGCCTCAGACTTGAATGTCAAAGACTGTTGAGTTAGGCATATGTTTTCAGGATAGGGTAAGGGACAGAGATTATTGTGATCAGAGAACATGGGTAGTGAACCAGAGCAGTAACTGAAACTGTTTTAGATCAATGAGAAAAGACTGAAAGAACACATTTAAGTCCAGAGTGAAACTGAACTTCATAACCACAGCATAGAGAGTTTTCTTCTATGGAGATGGAACACTACCTACAGAGAGGAAATATATACTTTGGCATCAGACAGACACCGTTTTGAATATCACCTCAGCCACTGACAAGCTGAGTGAATTTGTCATATTTATTTAATCTATCTAAGCTTAAGTTTTCTCATTAGTAAATTGGCTATGATAATACTAACTACTTCATGTGGATATAGAAGAACTCTATGAGTCAGGCATGGTGGCACATGCCGTAATCCCAGTGGCTTGGGAGGCTGAGGCAGGAGGATTGCAAGTTAAAACCCAGCCTCGGAAATTTAGCAAGGCCTTATGCAACTCAGCAAAATCCTGTCTCTAAATAGAATATAAAAAAGGGTCCTATCTCTAAATAAAATACAATAAAGGGCTGGGGATGTGGCTTAACATTTAATATATGTTTAAATGTGGAGTACTTTGAACAGAACCTAGTATATAATATGACCAGTGATGAACAAGAGGAAAAGAAAAAGAAGAGGGAGACAGAGAAGAAATGAGCCTTTACAAGTTTAAAGAGTCTAGGAGTCTATCTCCCAATACTATTGCCTTGCCTTGCCATGTAGGAAAAAGTTTTTCCTTTGCTGTCACACTACAACAGTCAACCCAGACCATGCCTGTAACTTCAAGAGATGTGGAAGTTCCTCCCAGTAAGGGAGTAAGGGATCAGTTACACAGTGGACACAAGCTCTAATTCACTGCCCTCTAATTCAATTTGGCTCTGACACTAACCACTTGGAAATAGCAGCAAATCCCACTGATGGAAATCTCAATCCTCAAAGCTACCTGCGTTTCACACTTAGATGGCAGTAGCAAGCTCCAGGATGCTTTACCCATTTTTCTGTTTGATTGGCTGTAAGTCTGGGTTCCCACTCCACTTGGGTTCTATTAGTTTGCTATAATGGGTCACAGGATTCAGGGAAACATGTTTACTGATTTATTATAAAGGATATTACCAAGGATACATATGAAGCAACGCACAGAAAGGTATAGAGGGAGGAGTATGGAGCTTCCATGCATTGTCTTGGTGCAACACCCTCCACATGTTCAGTGCCTGGAAGTTCTTTTTTTTTAAATTTTTTTATTGTTGGTTGTTCAAAACATTACATAGTTCTTGATATATCATATTTCACACTTTGATTCAAGTGGGTTATGAACTCCCATTTTTACCCCGTATACAGATTGCAGAATCACATCAGTTACACATCCATTGATTTACATATTGCCATACTAGTGTCTGTTGTATTCTGCTGCCTTTCCTATCCTCTACTATCCCCCCTCCCCTCCCATCTCCTCCCCTCTTCTCTCTCTACCCCCTCTACTGTCCTTCATTTCTCCCCCTTGTATTATTTTCCCCTTTCCCCTCACTTCCTCTTGTATGAAATTTTGTATAACCCTGAGGGTCTCCTTCCATTTCCATGCAATTTCCCTTCTCTCTCCCTTTCCCTCCCACCTCTCATCCCTGTTAAATGTTAATCTTCTTCTCATGCTCTTCGTCCCTACTCTGTTCTTAGTTACTCTCCTTATATCAAAGAAGACATTTGGCATTTGTTTTTTAGGGATTGGCTAGCTTCACTTAGCATAATCTGCTCTAATGCTATCCATTTCCCTGCAAATTCTATGATTTTGTCATTTTTTAATGCAGAGTAATACTCCATTGTGTATAAATGCCACATTTTTTTTTTATCCATTCGTCTATTGAAGGGCATCTAGGTTGGTTCCACAGTCTTGCTATTGTGAACTGTGCTGCTATGAACATCGATGTAGCAGTGTCCCTGTAGCATGCTCTTTTTAGGTCTTTAGGGAACAGACCGAGAAGGGGAATAGCTGGGTCAAATGGTGGCTCCATTCCCAGCTTTCCAAGAAATCTCCATACTGCTTTCCAAATTGGCTGCACCAATTTGCAGTCCCACCAGCAATGTACAAGTGTACCCTTTTCCCCACATCCTCGCCAGCACTTGTTGTTGTTTGACTTCATAATGGCTGCTAATCTAACTGGAGTGAGATGGTATCTTAGGGTGGTTTTGATTTGCATTTCTCTGACTGCTAGAGATGGTGAGCATTTTTTCATGTACTTGTTGATTGATTGTATGTCCTCCTCTGAGAAGTGTCTGTTCAGGTCCTTGGCCCATTTGTTGATTGGGTTATTTGTTATCTTATTGTCTAAATGGTACAGAATAGAGGACACAGAAACCAATCCACAAAACTACAACTATCTTATATTTGATAAAGGGGCTAAAAGCATGCAATGGAGGAAGGATAGCATCTTCAACAAATGGTGCTGGGAAAACTGGAAATCCATATGCAACAAAATAAAACTGAATCCCTTTCTCTCGCCATGCACAAAAGTGAATTCAAAATGGATCAAGGAGCTTGATATCAAATCAGAGACACGCCGTCTGATAGAAGAAAAAGTTGGCTACGATCTACATTCGGTGGGGTCGGGCTCCAAATTCCTCAATAGGACACCCATAGCACAAAAGTTAATAACTAGAATCAACAAATGGGACTTACTCAAACTAAAAAGTTTTTTCTCAGCAAAAGAAACAATAAGAGAGGTAAATAGGGAGCCTACATCCTGGGAACAAATCTTTACTCCTCACACTTCAGATAGAGCCCTAATAGCCTGGAAGTTCTTAGAATGCTTTCTTTTTGGATTTTTATGGAGGCTTCATTACAGAGGCATGATTGACTAAATCTTTGACCACTGTGATCAACTTAACCTTCAGCTTCTCTACCCTCTCCAGAGGTTAGGAGTAGGGCTGAAAGTCCCAACCCTTTGGTTATGCCTTCATCTTTCCTGTGACTAGCTCCAATCCTGAAGCTACCTAGGGGCAACCAACTTAAAAATGCAAAAAAAAAAAAAAAAAGCAAAATGCTTATCACTTTGGTGATCCCAAAGATTTTAGGAGTGTCATGCCATGAAACAAGAAGAAGAACAATTATATATAACAGAGTATTATACCTGCCTACTCAGGAATGTTACTGTGATGGCCTGGGCATGATTGCATGTTCATTCCCCCAAACTTTTACCATTACTCCATGGCCACACCAAAAACAAGTCCATTCATCAGGAGAAAATAGAATCATTAAAACTAATTGCATGTCCCAGAACACAGACAATAGCATACTAGCTCAGCAATTCCATGCCATCTATCTCCACAGGGGTCACGTTATTAAGAAATCTTTTAGCAAGTATTTGAAGTAGAGATATATTGGATTAGCTAGAGTCACAGATGGTGCAGCA
The DNA here is from genome assembly GCF_021218885.2 of Marmota monax. Taxonomy (NCBI): domain Eukaryota; kingdom Metazoa; phylum Chordata; class Mammalia; order Rodentia; family Sciuridae; genus Marmota; species Marmota monax. The sequence continues at coordinate 10,752,794 of NW_026694552.1, read as the reverse complement.
GCCAGGTAAAGATTCAACATGGCTTCTTCAAAGAATACCACACATGTGGTACTATCAAAAGAAGTCACTATCTTTCTGAGTGGGCAGAGATAAATTCTGAAAAGTAATCATATCAGTAGTTGTTCTTAATGCACAAAATAGAAGCAGCAGTGAATTATCAATTCTAAAATTAGAAAGAAATATTTTCTATGAATATTTGTAGCTCATTATTGACTTTTGAGACTCATTATACAAGTACTAAAATATGGAATTTTATGATTACTTTGTATAATTATTCATACACAGTGAGAGCCAGATTCCCTTTAAAGTTAGTGAAAGATATTCAGGAAGAATGAAAAACAAAATTTGTCCTCATATTTTTCAACTTTACTTGATGCAGAATTTGATATTTCAAAATGACAAGACTCATCTTTTTGCAAATGCACTATAACATGTAACAACAATAATTTATTTACATAGTTGCATTCTTCTGGGAGCTCAAAGCATTTTTCAGGTATTATAGTTATTTCATAATGGAAGTGGTAAATAGTTTTAATTTACTTTTTTAAAGATATAGAAACAGGCACAGAGTGGTTAAGTCATTTACCAGCAATACTGCAATGTATTTTTTATACATTTGTCTTTTTAAGATGGGAGGCTGAGGCAGGAGGATGGCAACTTTGAGACCAGCCTCAGTAACCTAGTGAGACCCTCAGCAACTTAGGAAAAATCTGTTTCAAAATAAAAAGGACTAGGGAATAGCTCAGTGGTAAAGTGCCCCTGATTCAATTGCCAATACATAATGATAATCATAATAAAAAATGGGATGAATAATAATGCCTGCCTTATCTCATAGTGTTTCTATAAGGGCATGTATAGGACATCTCTTGTGTGACTTTAAATTATCTAGACCTTACATCCTATTCCAGTTAATATTGTATTAATTATTTCCCTTGCAGAATTCCTCCCACTTTGCTGACTACTCTGTAATTTTAAGAATACCTTGGGATTGAAGGTATCTTTGGGACTACCTTTAACCAATAGAATCCAGAGCTGTGGATGAATGCTCTCCACTTTTTTCCCCAGACTGACAGCTCTGAGACATACTCCTTTAGCTTCCTCAGAAAGTCCCAATCACCCATAGAAATAGTCAACTCAAAATTTCTACATGCATTTTCTTTTCCTTCGTCACCATTTCCCACTTCCCTATCCCTCTCTCCTGGCACCTGGAATTATTTCTGAAATACAGTACCTGCACCTAAGCCTTTCTTTCAGGCTTTGCTTTCAGAATAACTAAGTCCAGAAGAAAGTGACATGAAGCAACATATATAAGAAAATTTGAAACCAAACCATTACTATGCTATAAAAGCTATTACTATGACTCATATAATATTAGCATTACTAATGACCAATTATAGCAAACATAATATTCATAAGAAGCTATTAAAGGGCCGAACCCCCAAATTGGCAGACCTTTCTGAAACCCTGGAGCAACTATAAATTAGCAATGTCCCTGGATGAGCCCAAGATTTCCCAAGGGGTCAAACAAAGGGAGAAATTAAGAGAATCAATTTCCAGCATTACCTAAACTTCCATATGTATCAATTCTTAAGATTTATCTGCCTGAGAACATGTCTCTAGTCAGTGTGGACTACTATGATTTCCCTTTCCCTCTTCTCCATTCAGTTACCTGATATGCATAAAAGAAGGGCAGAATATTTATCCTGGAACTTACTATGATATATTGCATCACATCACTATTATTTAAAAACAACAGTAACATTCCCAAGAAAGAGTCCTATGCGAGCAAAGCAAAGAAAGCACTGGTGAACTTGTGGATCTCTCTCTAATGGCTTTGTAGCTTCTGTACATGTGCTGTTAATTTCCACACAGAGATAAAGAATGCCTCATAAAAGCATAATTTCTATTTATGTACGAGTGTTGGACAAAATGTTTCTAAAATGCTATGGAGAATATGATGTCCAGAACTTGAGAAAGCCAGTTTTATTTAATTAGATGAAAAAAAATTCCTGCTCAACTGATATGCTGTTCTAATTATGTCAAATGAATAACAATGGGAAATACTTTTCAACAATAAAACTTAAGTACTAATCTATGTCTATATAATAATTGTCAAATATCTTTCCCTTTGTATACCATGAATTTTTTTAAATTTTATTTTTTAATATGCATTACAGTAGAGTATATTTTGACATATTTATACAAATATGGAGTATATCTTATTAGGTTCCCAGTCTTGTGGTTGTACATGATGTGGAGATTCATTATGGTAGCATGATTCATATTTTAAAGCACTTCTAGAAGATTTATAGTAGAAAACTAAAATACGGCATGCAAGTATATGGGCATGTATATACTTCTGCATGATTCATATTTATAGTCTATAAGACAAATCCTAAAATGTATAATTTTGAGTTTTTAGTTTGCTTTCAACTTATTTTGGAATAGTTTTATACTTTCCTTTCATAATGAATATATGTTGTGTAAGTCAGAATTCTCGAGAAATAGAACCAAAAAAGCTATTTAGAGATGTATAGAATGAGGGTTTTATTTATGAGAGATTGAATCATATGATTATGGAGGCTAAGAAATCCCTTGATCTTCTGTCTGTAAGGTTGAGGTCCAGGAAGGCTGGTGTGTAGTTCCAGTAGAAACCCAAAGGCCTTGCTGGGTGCAATGGCATTCTCCTGTTATCCCAGTGGCTCAAGAAACTGAGGCAGGAGGATCACTCCTTCAAAGCCAGCCTGCCAGCCTTGGAAATTTAGCAAGGCTCTCAGCAATTTAGAGAGATTCTGTTTCAAAATAAAATATAAAAAGGGTTGGGGATGCGGCTTAGTGGTTGAGTGCCCCTAAATTCAATCCCTGGTACTAAATAGCAAAACAAAGAAACAAAGAAACAAAAAACCCAAAGGCCTGGGAAATAAAAGGAGCTAGTAGTGTAAATCTCAGTCTGAGACTGATATCTTGAGAACCAAAAGCACTAATGTCTGATGGCAGAAGGTTTTTTTTCCCCCAAGTTCAAATAAAGGAAGCAAAGTCACTCTTCCCTCCACTTTTTGGTTTTATTTAGGCCTGCAACTTATTTGATACGCCTACCTACATTGGTGATGGTATCTTTTCTCAGACTACCAATTCACATGCCAACCTCTGGAAACTCCCTCATAAACTCATTCAGAAAAATATATACTGGTTATCTGGGCACCACTTATACGAGTCAACTTAACATAAAATTAATCATCATGCATATCTTGGAGTACAGTCATGAAGACTAGACAAATATCCTGTTTCTCCTTAAACTTTCACCAACTAATTTAAACATTTATTTGGGATCTTCTTTGTAAAAAAGATTAGCATGGTTTTCTAATGGCAATATTGTATTTCTTTCATTTCTTCTACATTAGTAATTGAAATTCTGTAAGGAAGAACTCTCCAATCTCTATTAATTTATTTATTCAATTATGTGTTTATATAAGTGTGGACTCTCAGATATTTATTTTGTTCTGTGGGTTATAATTCAGTATTATTGTTATTTATTTTGACTCTTACATTGTCTTACCTTTCATCATTGGAATTTCTAAAAATTGGGAAATATGGTTTAACTTATTTGCTCTCCATAAAATTGAAGAAATAGTTCAATTATTAGCCAAGTTATCATTAAAAACATTTAACACAATGATTATATAATGCTGAGTTTCTTGCATATAACATAGAAGTCATTCGAAGAATTAAGTGACATTATAAGAAGAAAACTTCAATTCTTATATATTTATGTGAAAAGAGTTCTTGATAATTTCTGTAGCAAAAGAGAAATTTAAAAACAGAAATTGAATCAACTTCAAAATTCATTCAAATTTAGCAGTTTTTAATAACATTATGCTTTTGCACATTAAGCAGTTTTTAAAAAATGTGTAGCATATTTATATAGTCTTATCAGTTATGTGCTACTCATATTTGTAATGGTAACTTATTTGAAGAGAATAAAAAAGCAATTAGAGACTGATAGCCACCAGAAAAAAGAATATTCAATGCATATAAATATGTGAGGGTTATCAGTAAAATACTTTAAGCATATTAATGTATTATAATAATCTGTGCAAAATAGAACTGAAATACAAGCTCAAGGAGTAATTATATATTTTATTTTTTTTATTGAAACTGTTTATTATTAAAATTTTTAAAGTATTATCATCATGGCAGATGATTTATCTTAGAGAATGTTCTGTGTGCACCTTGAGGGAATGTGCATTCTGCTGCTTTTGGTAAATAATTACAGACAAAATATTATATACAGATAAAATATTCTGTATTTTAATCTTTTAGATTTAGTTTGGGTTCATTTAGATTCATTGTAATCTTTTAGATTCAATTAATATTTCCTTATTGATTTTCTATGTAGAAAATCTATGCATTATTGAAAGTAGGAAACTGAAGTCCCGAAATATTATTTTCTTGGGTTTATTTCTCCCCTTCTGATCTGTCAATATTTGCTTTATATATTTATGTGCTTTGGTGTTAAGTGCATACATGTTTATAATTATTATACTTTCTTATTGAATTGACACTTTTATTATATGTAACCACCTTCTTTGTCCCCTGAGATAGTTTTTTAGTTAAAGTATATTTTGTCTGATGTAAGTATAGACATTGCAGCTCTCTCAGATTATTTGCATGGAGTATTCTTTTCCATCCCTTCACTTTTAGTTTATATATGTCCTTAAATTTAAGATGAATTTCTTATAGAAAACATATAACTAGGGGTTTTCATTCCCATTCAGCTACTGTATGTCTTTGATTAGGGAGTTTAATTCATTTATGTTTAACATAATGTTCTGTAACAACTTGGAGAAGGGGCAACCTGGACTAGAGAAAAAAGAGAAAGCTTTTTCTCCCCTGTTTTAATGTTTCCTCCCTTGTTTTCTTGCTCTACTGGTGTGCTATAACCAGTTCCAGAAGTCTCACAAAGGCATTCTCATTCATGTCTAATTGCTAAATTAGTATTTCTACTGGGAAAACTAGGGCTGGTAGCATTGTATTCCATCATCTTGCTGACTTTCCACATATTTTAAGTGAGTGAAGTTGGGTACCAAACCCCTGCGATAGTTTGATTCCATTGGGTACATTTAAATGGGTGATAGATTTTTTCAATAATTCAATATTTTCAAAATGCCCTAAAAGATATTCTTTCCATCTAGTTAAACTTATTATGCAAGTTAGGTGCTAACCTAAACATGTACCAGAGAGTACATTGCTTTGTAAAAGTTTTCAGGGGTTTTACAACAAAACAATCGCTACAAACAATTGGCTAAAAGTTTTCAATGCCTTGACATTAGTCATTTCAACTTCCAATTGGTCTAAATTAGTAGCAATTTGTAATCCAACCTGAGCTCAGACTTTTTCCTGGGGAGATCATGGCTATGAAAGATCTAAGAAGCCAATGTGGCTGTTTGGGGTGGGCTATCTGGACTGCCTCACTCTAAGGCAAGTACCCAGAGAGCCATGACTTTCAGTTGGGTCCTATTGAGACAGCATTGTGATATCAAATATGGATAGTTTTGTTAGGCATAACTCTCTTCTTCCCTGAAACCTTACATTCCCACTCCCTTCATCCAAACTATCAACAAACCAATACTGTAAAAGGAACTACCTTTTTCAGTTCAGTGCATAAAAGTACTTGAATGCTTCTTGTCATTGATAGCTCATCTGAGATAAAGAACAGGCTCTGCCCTCATAGGAAAGCAATGATTGGCTCAGCAAGAACACATGGGTAAGATAAGTGATAGTGAGCCTTTCCAAGGATCATACCAGCAAGAGGTTACTTCTCTGATGCCCAGCTACTTCTGTTTCCACTTTTTGCTGATAAGTCTAGTGTATTGGGATAGGGATGCAGTGGAAATGGATTTTTAAAAATTATTCCCCCCCCTTTTTTTTTGCAGTCAGTCAGCATGCTGCCCTGATATGTAAACATAAAATGGTCATCTTGACCAGTTTGTCAATTTGTCATTGATAGGGCTATCAAAGGAATTTCCAGAGAGGCAATTTTCTCTCTCTAGTCCTCTGTTTAATTATGGGAAAAAATAAGATAATGGACTAGATTATTTGTAAGCATGAGCCTTCTATGGATCTTCAACTTTGGGAATCTGTAGTTTGGCTCATGAAATTGAGAAGTCAGACAACATTTGGCCAACTTATTATTCCTCTTTCATTCTTATTGTGGCTTCTGCAGTCAAGGCAGAGTGTGATGGTTTCAAGAACTAGGTTTAAGTGGTCCTAGATTCTCTATTTTTCTATCCTTGACTATGCTGCTACTAGTCAAATGTGCTGTTACTCCCACATATAAGGAATCTAGGCTGTTCCATTTCAAGCAGCTTGCATCCCTGTAGAAAATGGAATGAATTTATTTTTCTTTGCTTCTTAGTTCAATTTGGGAGAGATTTATTTTTCTACTTTACTTTTTCTGAATTACGAAAGTAATTCGTGTGCAGTCTAACAAGGAAAAAAATAGAAAGGTATACAGAAGAAAGAGTTGATATTCTTTCACTATTCTATCCCAATGAAGTTACCAGCCTTGGGTCAAAAATAGTATATTGTAGTTGGTTTTACTTGACATTTATCTGATTACTAGTGACATTTTTTGCATATGCTTTCTGATAATATATAATTTTTTCTTTGGTAATGCTTCATTTCTATCTTTTGCTCAGTTTTTTATTTGACACATGTATCTTTTTTAAAAGCGGACTTCTTTCTATGTCCTATATACAAGACTTTATGTACCATAAGCATTGCAATTTTTTTCTCAGTTGAAATTTTCCATACTGTATTACTTTTATTGAGGTACAATTTATATTAATTAATATGGACAGATCAAAAGATGGGTTTTGACAAATATGAACTCTCATAACTACCACTCTGATCAAGAAATAGGACATTGATAGCACCCCAGAAGTTTCCCTTAGGCTAATATTGCCTCCAGGGTGTAACTATAGCACTCAACTTCTATTATCACAATTGAATTTAACATATTTTTGAACTTCATATAAATGGAAGACTCAACTCAGTGAATACTCTTTTCTGTGACTTATTTCACTCAGTATGGTTTTTACTTTAATCCTTGTTTTTAGGTTTGTCAATCATTGTGTTTTAAAAATATCGTGTTATATTCTGTATATATCACACATGTATATCACAATTTAGTTATCAATCCTACTAGTCATGGATATTTGAGATGTTTGCAGTTTTGAGCCTTTATAAAAAAATGGGAATGAACATTTGCTACAAGTCTTTGGCTAGATATATGTGCTCATTCTCTAGGGTAAATATCTAGGACTTAAACTGCTGGGCCATAGGATAGGCATATGTTGTGCTTTAGCAGAGAATAACAAACAGTTTCCAAAGTAGTTGAACCAATTTACACTCTTGGCAGCAACATATGTGAATTCCAGTTGTTCTACATCCTCTCCATTGCTTGCTCTTCCCAGTCATTTTTATTTTAGTTATTTGGTTGGGTGTATAAGTGTTATCTCATTATGGTTTTAATTTATCTCTGTTTATCTTTTGACTTTCTCTTTACATTTTCTTGTGTGGAAAGTCCACATTTAGGAGTTAGTGGCATTTTCCCTTTACAAGAAAAGCCAGGTTGTGAGCAATTTCGAGAAATGTAGAAACAGATTCAGAGGAAGATGCCTGGAAAGAAGAAATCCTGTCTTCCTCCATTATTTCTCACAAACTTCATCATGAAAACCTAACCATTAGCCATTAAGGACTAAAATTAAAGAATGACTTTTTATTCCATACTGGGCACAATTCAATGAGAGTTTTCTAAATCTAAACCCCTTACTGGACCTTTGTTCATGGGGTGGCTTCTACATGTAGATAACATAATTTAGCTGAAGATACCTTCACTTGTTTGAGAAGTAAGAAGACTGCCTAAGGACATCCAAAGCTTCTTGGTAGGAGCTGTGTGGCTCAGTGTAAAGCAGAAATCCAAACTAGATGGTTCATAAGCTGAAATATTTTGTTCGGCTTTCATAACATTATGCTTTTAATTGAAGCCAACATTAAAAGAAGTCAAGGGTTGTGGCTCAGTGGTAGAGTGCTTGCCTAGCATGTGTGAGGCACTGGGTTCAATTCTCAGCACCACATATAAATAAATAAATAAAGATTAATTAACATATAAAAAATCAAGAATTTCACATAAAAATCATTGATAGCAATTTATAAGCAGCTGGAAATAAGGAGCAGCCTGCCCCACAGCCCTTACTACTTTTTTTTTTTGTTCTCTGACATGAAGGCTGGCTGTCAGACTTTCTGATGTTAGAGTTACATATTTATTTAATGTCACCTATCTTATTGCTATAGGTAATTGAGTTTGTGGCCTCATATAAGGTATTGTGGAGAAAATACAACAGGCTTACCATTTTTCAGACTGTTATTTAATAATTGTTTACATGAAAGAAAGAAAGAGTTGAAGTAAGGGAGAGAGAAAGTCTACCTAAGTTTACATGAAGCAAATAGGCAGAACTAGTTTTAGAAATTTTAGCAAACTGAAAGAGTTCCCTTTTTAATTTGGGAACCATGTTTGCACTGTGAAACAGAGTTTTGGAAGGTCTTCTTAAAACACAGGGGACTATGGATGCCTCTGGCAGGGGAGGAGTGAGTCCAGTCTTTTTTTTTTTAAGGCAGTTGTTTGAAAAAGATTTCATTCATGGGACTTTCAAAGTGTTTCTTCACTTTCTTGACCAAGTTAAAGCTGCCTCACCTCCCCAGTTAATAGGGAAGTTAGATGTACAAGACAGTAGAAGTGGCTGAGTGGTTCCTTTTTAAATGTAGAGTGGGAATTAAATAGTTAATTACACCAGCAGGTCACAAAGGGCACATTAAAATAAAGATCTCTGGGTCCCATCCTCAGAGACTCCATTCAGCAGATCTGGAATGGTCCTTCAAAATTTGCATTTCTTATAAGTTTCCAGGTGTTATCAATGTAGCTGGGCCAGGGTCGACATAATTAGAGCCACTGGTGAAGTTCTTAACCATTGGTGAAGGGGGGATAACTCACTAGTTTCTGCATTAATGATTTATGCTTAGAAGAGTTAGACATAAATTATAACCCAACAGTGCTGGAGTTGTGGCTCAGCAGTAGAGCGCTTGCCTAGCATGTGCGAGGCCCTGGGTTTGATCCTTAGCACCACATAAAAATAACTAAAAAAATACAGGTATCATGTCCAACTACAACTAGAAAATAAATATCAAAAAATTATAACCCAATATGTTTACTTGCATATTCTTAATATATGCTTCCTGATGCTAATTACCCTGATTTTTTTTCCTGCAAACAACTTATGACTTGTAAGTATTTAATTGTAAAGTGTTTTTTTTTTTATTTTTTTTTTGAGACATCAAAGCAATCAATGGAGAATTGACTCTGTTGAACCTGAGATCTAAGTCCTTCATTTCTCCCTGGGAGTCAGGTCGGTAGCCAGCCATAACCCACTCCACTCTTTGTTTTTTGTTGAAGCTTAGAAATTCACATGATATGCCAGGATGTGCTGAGATTTCATGGCATTGTTTTTTTTGGGGGGGTCATCTTTTCTTTTTTTATGGGGTATGGAACTCAGGTCTTTGCACATGTGAGGCAAGAACCTTGCCACTGAACTACACCCCAGCCCTTGCATGACATCGGAAAGGACCACAGCAAGACCAGGTCGACTCTGAAAACAGATAGGGCAAATTGGGATCATGGAAAAGATTTTTTTCTTCTCTCCTTGATGAGTTTAAAGGTATATACTTAAAGTTCCAGAGAACTGGTTAAGAGCCTGCACTTAAGAGTCTCTCCCTTTCTTGGGCTTTCTCTCATCTTTACTGTAGCCAATCATTCTAAGATAGCCTATGCATATATTTTTGTTTGTGTGTGCATGTGTGTGTTTAAAAAATCTGTACAGATTTTTAATTTACATAAACGCTGTTATCAATCTTGCTTTGCTTGTTATCCCATTCACCTAGATGATATTCTGATCTACACATCTTGCCAAGGTGCACCTCTAACTTCAACAAGTATCCAAATCACCATGGGAAGTTAAGAAAATACAAAATTCTGGCTTTCAACTCAAGAGATTTTTATTCAGTAGGTTTGGTTAGGGCCTATGAATCTGCATTTTAAACAGCTTTACTGAAGCATAATTAACATGTCATAAAATGTGCCTGTTTTAACTGAACAATTTAATGATCTTGAATATATGTGCCTGGTTGTGCAATCATCACCAAGATCCAATTAAAATATTGCATTTTAACAAGATCCCTGGAGGCTTTCAACACAGCAGAGCTTCAGTCTACATTTTGGAGTGGGGGTCCTGGGAATTTAATCCAGGAGTATTTACCACTGAACTACACCATAACCTGTATTTCTTATTTTTTTTCATTTTAAGACAGGTCCCACAAATTTCTAGGGTCGCGCTAAGTTGTTGAGGCTTTGAATTTATGATCCTTCTACCTCAGACTCCAGAGCCCCTGTGATTACAGGCATGGACTACTGTACCCAGTATTCAGACTGCACTTTCAGCATTGTACATATTAAAAGTATATGTTTGAAACCCCAAAAGACCAGACTTTTAGAGCCAGGTTCTATCTCTTCTTCTTTTTTTTTTAATTTCTTACACACATGACAATAGTTGAGTGCATTACATTCATAATTATCCATTCACAGCACACATGTATGAAGATGTGAATTTGGTGAAATATACCTTATATACAAACAGAGATATGAAAAAGTGTGGTATAAAGATATATTAAGAATTGTAATGCAAGAGAAAAATAAGAGAGCTCATGTATAATGGCATATACTCTATATCTTCTTAATAGATCTCCTCACAGCCCCCATCTTCCTCAATCATTTACCCCTCTTTTGCCTCACCTGTACTCCATGCTGGCCTTTTAGATGATGTTAGCTCATGTATCTCATCCCTCTCATTTACCTTTGCTATCTCCCCTTCACCACACACACACACACACATACACACACGCACGCACGCACGCACGCACACACACGCACACACACACACACACTTCTGTTGGATGATGCCATCTGAGATGCATATTCTAACTCATGTAGTTTCTCATCCTGTGACATATGTACTCTTAGATCTCACTTTTAAAAATTTATTTTTAAACTATGTAGAAAGATAAAATATGAAGGTGATATAAACTTCATGTCATAACACCTCATGGCATGCCAGATCAGCCAGAGAGAGTTATGTTGCTTGGCTGAGCAAGAAGCCATTTCTTCATATGAAAGCCTTAACCAGTATGGTTCCTGAAGAAAAGGACAGCCATGAATGTCAGTCAGTCTTTACCCATCTGCAGAGGGGCAAGAAGTCTAGAATCAATATTTCAGATCTTGTAACCTCATATGTAAAGTGCTGCTTACCAAATTACAAGCAACAGCACTTCATATTCCATCTGAGGCCCAAGTCAGGAACCAAAAGTAAACATCTCTACTCTTGGCTTGGAGGTAAATGCCAGGATGAGCATCACTCATAGGTATATCAGACTCTGGTTGTGGATGCACAATTGAAAATCATAGATGACTACAAAATGCAACTTAATAAACTGATGAAAATTATTTGGAGTGTCATATTTAAGTAAAAAATTTATTGAGCATCTACATTGCACCAAGAATGTTAGTTCCAAGTCATTAGTGGGTATTGTTAAATGGCAAAATAAAATACAGATATTTGACCTTGATCCTGAATCTCTGATTCAGTTGGTCTGAGGTGAAGCTTCAGGTCTTGCTGAAAGACAGGGTTGAGAATCATGGCTTTGGATTAGGTATTCTCAAACTTTTCTTGGTGTCTAAACCACAGTGCAGAAATGCAAATTGCTAGTCAGGCACAATGGCACCCATTGATAATCGCAGAGGCTCAGGAAGGCGAGGCAGAAGGATCACAAGTTCAAAGCCAGCCTCAGTAATTTAGTGAGGCCCTGTACAACTCAGTGAGACTCTGTCTCTAAATAAAAACCTTTTAAAAGAGCGGGGGATGTGGCTCGGTGGTTAAGCACCCCTGAGTTCAATCCCTTGTACAAAAAGAAAGAGGAGGAGGAGGAGGAGGAGGAGGAGGAGAAGGAAATGCAAGTTGCTGTTCACAACTAATACTGGGCCCACTCATGCAAAAACTTAATAACCCAGGATGCATTTTTTCTGCTTTTCCTTTAATCCCCTGTTGTGGCTTGACTACCAATCCCACTCCTAGAAGTAGTTGCTGTGCAATTGGAGTTGCTCACCAATAGGAGACCCCAAAGATTCGCTGTTGGTTGAAATGTTTTATAACGCTGGTATAAAACATTAGTGCAAAACTCAGACTGTGAATTTCAAAAAATTGATACATGATGGCCCTGCTAGCACACATCTATGATCCCAGCAACTCGGGAGGCTGAGGCAGAAGGATTGCAAGTTAAAGGCCAGCCTCAGCAACTCAGCAAGACCTTATCTCAAAAAACAAATAAAAAACCAACCAAACAAAAAACCCCTGAGGATAGAGCTCAGTTGTAAGGCACCCATGGGATCAATTCCTAGTACTATAAAAATGTTGATACAGATGACTTGTATGGTAGTCAGAATTCTATCATACATGGAGGCACCACATGGCAAAGAGTATGGGTGGACTTTAGTAGCTAAGAGAAGCCCCAAGCTAAAAGCCAGAAAGGAGATGGGGACCTCAGTCCTACAACCATAAGAAAGTTAATTCTGGCACAACCACATAAACTTGGAAGAGGATCCTGAGCTCCAAATGAGAATGCAGCCTAGCTGACACCTGGGTTCAGACCTTGGGAGACTCTGAACAGAAAAGCCAGTCACACTGTGCCTGCATTTCTTCTGACATACAAAAGTGTGAGCCAATAAATGAGTGTTGTTTTAAGTCAACAAGTTTGTGGTAATTTGTTACATAGCATTAAAAAATGAACATATACCTTTAAGGACAAATACTCTTAGGTAGTGTTTTTCAAATTCAAGTAGGTAATGAGAATCACATGGAAGGACTTGTTAAAATACATATTCTTGGCCTCCACTCTCAAAGAATTTGATTCAGTATGTCTGGGATGAGCCTCAGACATCAATATATTTAACAAACTCTTCTGCTGATTCTTCTGCTGTTGGGTTGAGAATCATAATGTGAAAAGCAAACTAATCCATTGGTTTTCTCAGATTCTTAAAATGCCTCATAGTTTCCTTAGAGGTAGGAAAGGTTTTATTATGAGGAAATGGGGGTATTACTGGTGAATAATATGCTAAAACAGAGTTCTTGGGTTTTCAGTTTAAGTTCAATCAGAAAATGCCTCTTTAATTTTTTTTTTTTTTTTTTTTTGGTACAGGGATTGAACTCAGGGGCACTCGACCACTAAGCCACATCCCTATCCCTATGTTGTATTTCATTTAGAGACAGGGTTTCACCGAATTGCTTAGTGCCTTGCTTTTGCTGAGGTTGGCTTTGGACTCTCAATCCTCCTGCTTCAGCCTCCCAAATCATCGGGATTACAGGTGTATGCCACCGTGCCTGGCTAACATTTATTTTTGAGATGCCAGTTTTACCTCTCCTTTCATTCATCTGATGAAATAAATAATATATGTAATAAATTTGCATGCAATCAGGCTTACATTAAAAATTCCTTTAAAGAAAAATTTCCAATGTTTATAAGACATTTAAAAAGTTGTTTGTAGTACATTATGCTGGTTATTTGCCGAGAGCTGTCTTTGGGTCAGGTACTGTGTTGTTGTGTAGTGCTGGTAGACATACATGTTGTTTACCTTCATATCCCCAGTATCTAGTACAGTGTTTGGGCATATATAAGTGCTCAATAAATGGTTTTTAAATAAATGAACGAATAGTACTAGTTACACGGTGTTGTAATTATTTATTTAACTGTTTGTGTTTCCCACTAGACTTTGAGCTCATTGAGGTCATAAACCATGTCTCATTCATTGCTGAATCATCAGCACCATAAACATAAACTGATACTAGTAGGCAATTAATATGTGTTAAGTATAGTACATCCAGAAACAGAATTGAGAGTTACTATTTTCTAATCTTATACTTACTGTTAGTTAAAACCATAATATTCTCTCTAGGAAGAACAAAACATTTTTGGTGCTGGGAGACTGGTCAGAGTGTGAGTTGTAGCATCTACCTTCAGACAATACTACTAGGACCTCACCTTAGTCTCTTTGGCCTCCTTGGTGGGCTTGGTTGCCAAATCTAGACAGGAATGTGCTTGGATGCTGTTTTTTCCTTAGCAAGCAGTCAAATGAGCTGGATTGTAGTTGGAACCTGAAAAAGACACTAGAAAGGCCTCTGTGCCTTCCTTCCAAATAAAAATATCACTGGGTAGGTGTAGTCTCAAATTACCATTTCTTCATTCGGAATAAGTTACATTAGCTAATCAGGTCCCTTTCATCTGTTACTTGGCTTTGACTTGCACTCATTGGAGAGCAAGGCTTTAGTGAGAGGAATTGTAGATCCCAGTTAATTGCTACAGAGCTAAGTTGGGAATATGGAGGACAATACAACCTGAGCAGAGTGGGGGTCCAGAGACAGTGTGGGATTGGCAGGGAATTTGCATGGAAAGTATCAGTCCTAATGCCAAACTGCTCATACGTCACATTTTACCAAAAGTCTGCTAGGATTCAGTCAATACGTCAGCATGACAGGACAAATATTCTAATATGAATGCTGTCATCCAAGCTTTGACTGCCTCTGATTAGAGCTACAATGGTATAAGGCATGGTTCTGCTAACTCTATGATTTCTCATAATTTTTACCTACAAAGGAATTTTTTCACTTTTTGCAGGTTCATATGAATCATGTCTATAATTATAGATCAGGAAACAAAGGGCCAAGCATTGTACGTCATCAGCATAGGTAACCTTCTGCTCCTTATCCAGTATATGAGTCAAAATGCATGTCTTGAGCACTAATGGTGACAGAAAAGCAAAGCTATTAGAAAAAAAAATCTGTGACTAGAAAACTAGAGTCTTAAGTTTGTGGTTTATTAGCCTCAGGAAAAATAACACATTTTGTTTTCAGTTTTCTCATCTGTTGAAAGGGTATAATACAACCTGGTATACCTACCTCATAAAAGTGTTTTAAGTATTAATACAGATGACAGATGGGGCAGGGGTTGTGGCTCAGGGGTAGAGCATTTGCCTAGCATGTATGAGGCACTGGGTTTGATCATTAGCACTGCACAAAAGTAAATATATAAATAAATGTATTAAAAAAGATGATGGATGACAAAATCTACTAAATATGATGATCTATAAAAATAAAAAATACAGTATTGATATTATTTATAAATTATTGTAATATTATTAATCCAATAATAATATAATAGATTCCTTTGAGTGACTAAACAATTTCCTTCCAAAATTGGGATTATTATTATTATTTTGGTACTGGAGATTGAACCCAGGGATGCTTAACCACTGAGCCACATCCTCAGCCCAGGATTAATATTGAAGCTAAATAATTATTAAGAGTTGTTGATTGATTTACTACAGGAATAACATGAGACTGTCCTGAACTGTAAAATTTAATTTATGATCATATTTACATTGAATTTTATTTCATTATTTCATTCTACCCACCTCTTCATTTGGATCTTCTCTTTTCCCCTTTACTCTGAAATTCTCTACTCTAAATTTTAGTCCATGCATCCTATACAGAGAGATCAGGGAATGCATGTGTATGATTATATGTTGGTTCTTTGTAATATATGACCTAAAAAAGAGTTGGGACTGAATATATATTAAGCCACTCACAGAAATGAACATAATTGTAATTGCTTTTACATAGCTATACATCTTTTCTTTTTCATACAAACATTTCTGAACTCAAGAAAAAAAATTCAAACCACCTTGATTTGGCCCCAAATTATGGCACACCAAAGCTAGTGGAAGAATCACCTAGAACCCCTCTTTGCCTCCATTCTCTGCATGCTCTGTGGTACCAAAATCACAATGCTCTTCTATTCAAAGACTGTTAATGACTTCTTTTTTTTTATAAATAATATTTCCTTTTATTTTTTTTTTTTTACATTTTTTATTGGTTATTCAAAACATTACAAAAGTCTTGACATATCATCTTTCATACATTCGATTCAAGTGGGTTATGAACTCCCATTTTTACCCCAAATACAGATTGCAGAATCACATCGATTACACATCCACATTTTTACATAATGCCATATTAGTAACTGTTAATGACTTCTTTTTGCCTTCTAAAATTCAACCCAACTAATGTTTCTGCTTGATCTCTTATTATTCCCCTATTGGCATCCTTTCTTCTAGCCAGATGGGCAGAGCATTATCTTATAAGCATATTTTTATTTTATGCCAAATTTTGCATGGTGTATCTGTCCCTTCTCCTGAAATGACAGACTGCAGATCCAAAAACCTACCTGAGTAGAAAGAATATGGGCCAGGAGATAGTAGGTCTGGATACTGGTTGTAGCTTAACTTGCTATGTGACAGTAAGCAATAAATTCACTTCTCTGAAATCAGCTTTCTTGAATTGTAATGATTTTTTCCAATTTGAAAAGTAAAGTGGGAAATAACTGAGTAACAAAAATAATTCTTTTTTCAGTGTATAGTTGAAATACCTTCTAAATCTACAGCTAATGGTTTTACAATAGTGTTTCCCTATTGTGAGATTCCACAATGCTTCTTTTCTGAATCTGAGTATGATTAAATATGTGCACTTAGGATTACAAGACTACTTTAGCTCCAGTCTTATCCACTCTGGCCAAGAAAAAAGAGTAAGATCATTGTGTCCACATTCCCAGTAAAGTCCTGAGATTTGTTCTTATTTTATCAATCACTGAATCAATAACTGTGCCTAGGGGAATGTGATACACTGTTTGGTTTAGGCCCAGATCACGTGTTCCACCTCCTAAGGTTAGGTGTGGACTAAGTTGGAAAGGAGATCAGGATCACTGCCAATAGAAGAGAAAATGGACCCTGGAGAGGCAAAGGTCAAATAACACTGTTCCACTGTATTTGTTCCATACTACTTTGTATAGTGGTCATTTGTGTATATGGCTTACCATCTCATTCAGTCATTTAGCACATATATTTAAGCAAATTACTATGTACCAGGCATAGTGCAAACTGTTGGGGAAGACTCAGTGCCCACCCTCATAGCTAGGAAGGTACTCTACAGCCAAGCCATATCCCCAGCCTTGTAATTAGTTTCATAAGAAAACAAATAGGATGTTGAATAAAAGAATGAATGGGGAAGAACTTCTTTAGGTAAGATGCTTATGGAAAGTCTTTCTGAGCTGGTGATAATACAGAAGAACCAATTAGGAAAAGACTGAGGGTAATGATCTTCCAGGAAAGGAAAGAGAAAATATAAAGGCATTAAGAAAAGAATAAACTTAATAATTTCAACGCACAGAAAGAAGATGGGAGTACCTAGTGCACAGTGAAAATTATGATCTAGAAAGAGTTGGAAGAATCAAGTCAGATAATGCCGAGCTTTAGCAACCATGGGAAACCCACTTGCTTGCCAATCTCTTGTGAACAAGATGACATCTTATTTATTTCTGTAACTCACAGCCCCTATTTTTTGGAGTGTGTGTATGTGTGTGTAGTTTGAAATAAGACTGTGTATTTCTTATTTCAAAAACCTCAAGCAAGAGAACTGGCAATGCATTTTTTCTATTGCCTGGAAGGAAGCTACTTTGCAGTCTACTTTTCTATCATGGCCTCCATTCTCAAAAAAAAAAAAAAAACAAGAGAGAGAGATCTCCCAGCCAAGAGATACTCTGTCTCTTTCAGATTGTGTTTTGGTCTTGGGTGAGGTTAGGATCTTCAAAAGATAAAAGTCTTTGTTAAAGACAAAGTATCATTGGTGTTTTGATGTTAAGAAATGATTATTGACATAATCATAAGAAAAAGAATGTAGCAATTTTTAAATACCTAGGGAATCATTGAAGAGAGAGCATGAAACTAGTGAATAGGTCTGGATGGCACTAGGAAAACAGGCCTAACAATTTCTTACTAGTTTGAGCAGTCTGGGTGACAGGGGTCACTTATACTAGTCCTTCAAAAAGTGCATTAAAAGCAGCTAAGACTCCATAAATAATTTGGAAATGGCACAATTACCCTCAACAGAAGGAAATTCAGTTCTGGTTAGGATACATGGAAATAGGGCAGTTGGTGCCTATATGAAGTTAGGAAATTGGACTTCATAATTTCTTAGGCATAGCCTAACATATGTTGTCTTCCATATAATTTACAGCTTTAACTTTCTTTTGTATCTGTGGTAGGGGTTATTTTTAAGCTCTGTTTGGTGGAAAACACTGGATTTTCCCTTAACCTGGAAATTAGATGATGACACATTTCTCCATATTGTCATTTACACATAGGTGGTTCTAAAAAGAATCTCCTGCTTTAAAATTCAGGAGTCCCTCCAACTTACAAAGGCCTTCACTCGAATTGCAATCTGTTAGCTGAGCTCCCAAAATAGAAATTAAAAATGTGATATTTGTGGTTTGCAGATTTTGGGGGCATGTGGGGAAGGGAGAAAGAAAGGAGGTAAATGGTAGTCTGTGGAGAAGAGACTCCTTTCTAGCCTCTTTATCACTTATTGATACTGAGGAAAAATCCATACAGCAAGTGATGTGGTGAGGATGGAGGTTTCTTCTGAACATTCTCTCCAATCATCCAATGTTTACTGAGTGCCTACTATGATCTTCATCTGGAAAAACCAAGTAAGCATAATTGCATTGGTGAAGGGAAGCTTACATACTCAGAGAGAAAATGGTGATGTCATATGGTGAACATAGCTAAATAAAAAGTGATGCCCTATTTGAGTCTACTTGGAAGAGTTCTATTTGTGATGAATGCTAAACAAAGACAATTCTGAACAGGCCAGTTTAGGGCTACTGGCAGCTGTGCCCAGCATTTACCATGCATCTAGTCAGCCAGATATGGGGAATATACTGAAATATTTCAGATATGTTGTCAGCATGGGAGGTTTGCAGCTGAGCTGCATACTTTATCCATTTATTTAACTTTCACTGACCTTATTATATGAAAAGCCCTTGGTGAGGCACTAAAAATACAGAGATGGATAAGACATGCTACTGATCTTCACCCTTGCAGAACTTGCAGGTGTACCTGGGAGGGACAGTCACTTAAGCACATCATTGCAAAGCAAGATATTAGAAATTCAATGTCCAGTGACAGTAAGAGTGGGGGAAAAGGCACAAAGACAAGAGACATTAGGGAAATCAACTGTCCGAGTATGTTGATGATTTGACTCTGTGAAGAAAGAAATGAATCCAGTTCTGCCTTATTCACCATTGAAACTTGAGCATCTTTCAAAAACAGGAGTTAGATAGAGAAATGATTACTCCACTGCCCTACTCCCTGTAATGCATTCATTCATTCATCTGGCTTATTCTGTGCCAAACACTATGCAAGGTAATTGTGATATAAAATTAAATGAGATATGGTCTCTGCTCTTGAATAGCTCACAGTATAATGGGGGGGGGCAAGTGAACAAATACGGATCACTAAAACAGCTTTGTCAATGATGTAATGAAGGACTAATTCTGGAGATGATATAACAGATGAAAAGATATTAATGCTCTAAATTCGGGCAGTAATGCTAAGGATGAGTATAAGGGTAAGAAAAAAAAGGCATTGTTTGGAGTGGTTTTAGAGAATGGTGAGAAGGAAAAATAAGTTGACATTTGAAAGAATCCTAGGTTTCTAGCTTTACTGACTGGATGCTGTCATTGTATAGAGAGAAATCATTCAAAAGAAAAAAAACAGTTTTGGGAAATGAGATTTAAGAGAAAATATCAAGGCTTTAATTTTAGAATTAAGTTTGATTTTTTTGTGGATATCTAGGCATGATTGCCTAATAAGCATTTAGGTACTTATGTCTGCTACTTACATAAAACATTTGAGCAAGGCATAATGATTCAGGAATCTTTAACTTGTAATCCTCAAGGCTGTAGGAATAAATGAGATAACCCAATGAGATTATTTAGCATGTTGCTGAGGAAAGAGAAATATGTAAGTGTTGAGTAAAAGAAAAGGAAAAAGCAGTGGAGGATACTAAGAAAATCTTCAGATTCTTTTTTTTTTTTTTTTTTTACAAAATGCTTTCATTCTGAAGGAAGAAATTGGGTAATAGTTACAAGGATCCAGTGATTCTCTGCAACTTGGGATTCAGAATGCTGTTTGTGTGTGGTTCATGGCTTCGTTTACACCTGATGACTTCATTCTTACTTCATAGATCTGTCATGATTGCCTCTGATTCCCAGTATGAATATTATAGCTCAGAGACTGGTTGAACCCAGAAACTAGCCCTGAGAATTTTCCTGCTGGAATTTTTTTTTTCTGACATAAATTTGTTTTCCTTTGGAAAGTAAATACCAAAATGTGATGATGAAAAGAGGAAATCATGATTGTGATGGGGTGGGTAGAAGGTTGCAAGCATAAATGGCTTAGCATACAGATGAAGTGGTTTTTGTGGTGAGAAACAAAACTGGAGCTTTCTTGTCATATGGGTTATGACATAAGCCATGTATGAGTGTGTGTGTGTGTATGTGTGCAAGTGTGCATGCACAGAAACACCTGTGCATTCACTCATGTTTGGTGCACATTTGCAAAGCCTATTTCTCTTCTTTTGAATATTAGTTGAAGATTTTCCCCATTCTTTATGGATGATTGACAGCCTGGCAGCAATCTGGACATCTGGAAAAAGTACTTTAATCATCGAAAGACTGAGTTACACAGGTTTTAGTTGCAAAACCCCTAGTGAACATGTAAACAGTCAGAAAGGAAAGAATCACTTCATGCATTACAATCATCTTTCTGAATAATTGATTTCCCTTTAGCAAACTTGGGCCTTACCCGAGTTAAATTTTTTACATTGAAATTTCAGTAGAACACAATTATGTTCAGAAAATGCTGTTGGTTAAGACAAATTGTCCAAATGCAATTATTTTAACCTATTAAGGTTTAATTTACACACAATTAAACGTTCACTACTTAAGCATTCAGTTCTGTATTAAAAATTGAATATATCTGCCAGGCACAGTGGCACACACCTCTAATCCCAGCAGTTTGGGAGGCTGAGGTAGGAGGATTCAAGTTCAAAACCAGCTCAAAGCCAGCCTCGACAACTTATTGAGAACCTAAGCAACTTAGTAAAACCCTATCTCTAAATTATTATTAATAATAATAATAATAATTTTTATTAAAATAATAATAATTTTAATTTTTATTAAAATAATAATTATTATTATTATTTTACATATATATAAAACACCACTGAGTTTTCATCCCTGGTACAAAAAAAAAAAAGAATTGAATATACCAAAATTGGAGTCATCAGCTACTCTCATTTTTTTGAGAACTTTCCCACAGGGCTCCTGGGACCATTCTTCACCAGTTAAGGGATTTCTGCTGGTGAATCAATTATCTAAAAAAATAGGTTAGGATGTGCCTCTTACTTAGCCCACCATCTTCTCTATTTGCCTGAACTACTTAAACTAGATGGTCTCAGTCATTTTGTCTCTTCATTCTGCCCACAACAGCTAGAATGCTTCTTTATAAATTGTTTATGTGGCTTGCATTATATTTCTATCACATTATATGCTTCAATATAATATAGTATTGTATTACTTGCTTTTCTCTTTTGTAGCACCTTGGGGTTTTTTTCATAGTATTTAAGGCAATCTATAATTATATCCTATATGCTTTATCTTTGTATCTAGATACACCTAGCACAGTGTCTGTCACACAGGAGTTTAAAATGATTATTTGTCAATTGAAAACACTAATTCAATAATTATTTCATTAACAAATTAATCTCCTGACATTGACTCTTGCCCTCTGCCAATCTAGTCACATTCTTGTGTTTAGAATGATCTTTGAAAAACATTTAGTTGATCTTGTAACTTATCTTGCCCCAAACTCCTCAGTATCTATATATTTCAATAAAGTCCAATTTTTAAATGTGACTTTCTTTTCAGGCTAGATTAAATTGCACTGTGATCACAATCTAACCCCTAATATAAACAATGATTTTTTACTGACCACTGTAATTTTCTGATGTAGGTGGGGGAAAAATGAAAGGGGACTCCTTCACACAGTTATGCAGGGGCCAGGCAGCCAAAGGCACCATTTTGTAGTGTAACCATCTACAGTTTACGTATGTTATATTTCAGAATGTACCTGTTCTTCATAAATTGTTCTCTACTGGTAACCTTTATCAACTCCGGAGAGAACTAAGCCCTAAGGCTGTAAGGCAACAGTTGTATATAACATACTCACTTCTTTGCTATGCATCTACAATGCTATTCAGCATGTACCATCCTTGGAAGAATTGAAAAATAGCCATACAAATAATTTTCTGGGTCTTGTGGTTCATGTGAGGAATCTTGATTGAGAAAGACTGCAAGTCTAGGAGAGTGTGCGGCCTATGTAGGTCGTGGATCTATGTCTCTTTTTAAAGTAAAGGAAACTATGACTGTTAGGTCTAGAAAAGATCTTACAGATTATCTGATTAAATGGATCTCAACTCTCGGGGCACTTCAGGATCACTTGAAGAGTTTGTTCATTCAGATTCTGATTCATTAGTTTGGCAGAGGAACCATGAATATGTATTTTTAAACAATCCTCCCAAGTTATTTTTATGTAGCCATTTAATTGATGCTTGGGGCCTACCAGCAAGCATTTAAATATCACTTTTCTAGTCTAAACATTTCATTTTCACATTTGGAGTAATCTTTGTCTCCTAGATGCAGAACACAATTCAGAGGAAGAAGTTTTGTGATCCAATGTCCAAGTCTATCTCCTGCAAAGCATACACTCTTACCCTTGAGTTATAAAGCCAGTTCCTCCTGGGATCAGATTGAATCATAACAATGCTAGATGCTTTCCAGGTTCTTCTTGAGTTATAATATTCTGGGAAATGTCACTTTTTAAGCGAGAATTTCCATCCTAAGTGTGGAAAACCAGTGGGGCAATTGCTCTTAGGAATTATATCTCTTAAAAAATATGTAAGAACAGAGATAAAGCTGTCTGCAATAGAAAACACTGTGGTTATGTTTATTTCTAATGTCAAATGAACCAGAGTCATAGCAAATTGACAGAGACCATTCAGTTTACTAAGACAGTTTATGCCTGTGCTCATCTCCCCAATCTGATAAAAGTTAGCTGTAAAATCAAAGGTTTTAAGGTTACATTCCTTGACCTGACACCAGGCTCCCTCCCTCACCCACTCAAGGTTATGTATTTTAAAACATGTCTAGTTCAGAACCTTATCCATGATCTGAACTTCCTTGGGCTATTGCCGCATAAACTATCCATGTTTATGGATAACCTTCTAGGTTACATGGATGACAGTTCAGTGGAGATAAACTTATGTGTTTGGTTCATTTTCCCTAACTCCACTCTGTTTCACTAATAGTTGGAGGAGAAATGTCGTTCCCTGTACATGGAAGTAAAAAAAAGCATTTCCAACATAGGTCCAATGGGCAATTTCTTCTTCCAGTCCCAGCAAACCATAGCATAGAAGTGATCTATATGTGTCTGCTGCAAATTGTTTTTCCTTCATGTTTTCCAGAACTAGAATTGAAGATGTATATGTTAATAAACTTATAAAACACATTTTACATAATTTGTAGACCAACATTTCCCAAATTATATTTTGAGGTACACTAGTACCACAGACACTGAGAAAAATGGATTCCATTATTAAAAAAAAAAAACTTTGCTAAAGCTGCATATTTTAAATTTCATCTTGGGGATTTACTTTCATTTACTCTTATCAAAAGCTCTAAGAAGTCCTTTTGTTATGAAACTCACTTATCTTTGTTCGACCCATCATATCACAATCATGTAAGCACAGCACATTTCCTTGAAGGAACACCTTTTGATATCCTGTGGATCACCATTTGGAAATGCTTTCAAAAGCAGAGATGTAATGAAAGGGCCTCTGGATGTCATCCAATGCAAAAGAATACCTACATTTAGGGTTTATTTGCATTGTATACATAAAACCATTTCTGTCATTACACAGGTCAGAAAGGAAAAACAAACCTTTCATTTTTTGGAAGGGTTGCATAATTATACAGTAATGAACATTGACATTTCTAACACTTTCTTCTCAAAGTATTTTTTTGAAGTAGTATGGAATAATTTTTAATAGAGTATTGCATTAGAGGTCCAAAGTCTTAGTTTTCCCACAATTTCTGCCACCAACTAGTGCCCTTAAAGTGATTGATAAACTTTCCTAAATATCAGTTTCTCCACTCATAAAATAAAACTAGCAATGACTATTTTATCCACATATTGATATAGGGTTCGAACAATGATATATACAGGTTAATTATTTCCTGGCATGGTGGAAGGGCACAAATAACAGTGGGAAAGGTCTAATAAAGTGGGGGCTAGGATCAGGAGAGAACTAGCACCGTTCCAGGGTCTCCAATGATGTGCATAAAGCACTATGTCATTATTGCTCCCAGAGGATTGGAAAATAAAAAAAAAAAAAAAAAAAACAGGACTCAAAGGCTAAGGCAGGAGGATCATGAGTTAAAAGTTAGCCTCAGCAACTTACTGAGACCCTGTCTCAAAGGAAAAACTTTTTAAAAAAGGGCTGGGGATATGGCTCAGTGCTTGAGCACCCCCAAGTTCAATAGTTGAATACGTGGTAACCCCCCAAAAACAAACAAACAAACAAAAAAAAAACCTGAGAAAATGCTTCATTTAGAAACCAAATCTCACAAATATCTCCCATTCCTCTCCACCCACCATTTGGATAGATCAGAAAGCTTAGAGCTAAGGGCAGCTAGAGCATAGGTAAAGGAAGCACATGTTTGATATCTCAACTTAGACCTTCACCTGCCCACATTATCCTTCAATCCTTATCTCAAGAAACAATAATGAGCAGGCTAAGCATCTATTTACAGGTACTTTGCCTTCCTCTCATCATCCTTCTCAGGTTAATATTCCACATTTACCTCTTGCTTGAATTCCTTTATTATTCACACAGCATATTTTGGAAGCTAATTCCCCTTCCCATCCAAGTTCTCCTTGTTCAAGTGAAAATTTGCAAAGAAAGTTGTAGAGATTTCTGTCCCCTCAGGTCTCTGGTAAAGATAGATGTCTGTGCTGACTAGACCATGAGACTCACTCAGGCTGCCAATTCTTTTGAGTTCCTGACCTCTGGCCCTTAGTTGAAATTTTGGTCTCTCTGTCCTTGATACTGTTTCCATTATGTGTTCTTGGTAACAGGACAAGAACATCTAAGATATTTCTAAAATAATCCCCTTTCCTTCTGCCTTGTAATGATCAGCACTGTAATATAATATTTGCTGTGACTTGTATTTTCAAAATGTTATTCAGCACACATAGGATTTAGCCTTGCTAGACATGAGCCCACAGGCTGTTTACCCTACTGTACCAATTGTCTATCATGTATAATAAGGTATTCCAAATGTTAGTGGCTTACAATATCACATGATCATCACTGTATGGTGTTGAGGGGTCAGAAATCTGTGAATAGAATAGCTTTGTTTGTTGGCTCATACTTTCCTCACAAATCTGCAAAGAAGGTGAGGGCAGGCCAGGGCCACAGTCACCTCCAGGCTTTCCTGGGACAGATTGCTCTTCCAAACTTTCTCAGTGATTGTTGGCAGGATTCAGCTCCTCAATATCCATAGGAGTGAAGGCCTCAGTTCCTCACTGACTGTTGAGCAGAGGATGCCCTCTGTTCTTTGCCACATGGAACTCTCCACAGAACAGTTCACAACAGGGAGACTGCTTTCATCAATGTGAGCAAGTGAAAGGAAGCAAAAGAATTGGGGTAGACAGAAAAAAGGGAAGTTATAATCTTTCATAAACAAATCTCAGAAATTATACCCCTCCCTTTTTTTCTGTTTTCTGTTAGAAGCAAATCACTAGATCCAGTTCACAGACATGGGGAGTAGACTATGTAAGGGGATGGAATGTACACAAGCATGTGAATATTGGAAGACAGAGATCATTGGAGAGGTTGTGGGATCTTAGATGGTTACTTACCATAATTGTCTTATACTGGGCAAGTAGCAAATTCTGGGTTTGTGCTCCAAATCTCAAGAGTAGTTTAGTCTCACTGTCTCTTAGGACTTCTTATTTCTTTTAACCAGCAATTTTCTCTTTAGTTGAATGTATAACAAATCTTATTCATGTTGTTTCTAGATGTCTCAGGTTTTTAATATGACAAGATATTTATCCTTTTCTACACAAATTTTATCCTCTGGTTTTCACTTCCTTTGTGGGATTCTTTATGCCTACTTTTGATTACTTGCTCATGGAACATGTCTTACTCTCTTTACTTCTTTTGCCACCTTTTAATACTTCATCCCTGTGTGACTTTTGACTATTATTTTTTTTTAAATAAGTCAGATTCTTCATACTGTTGTTTAAAAATAAGAAGATATGGAATATAAAGTTTCTTCCATAGTTTCTACTCCTTTTTTCTTGATTACAAAGGAAACATGGATTGTCAGTCATCTCACTGATGAGTTTTACGTCATTCTATCAACTTTTCAACTTTCTGTACCAGAGGTAGATACAATTTCTATTCTTTAATCACAACAGACTTGTTTTTCCACAAGGCAATAAAAAACAATCCCTAAAGGTAGCATCTTATTTGACATGAGATGGGAAGAGCTTTGTATTTAATGAAGCAGAATTAAACCAGTAGAGGAATCATCTCCAACATAACCTCTAAACTGTGAGATTAGTTTTCTATTCATCGTAAATTAGGCAACCAACTAATATTTATATGCTACCATAGTGGGTTCAACATTATTTTACTTCTTGGAGTATCAGGAAGAGAAAACTTGAAAATGATGGTTGCCATCAAAGATCTAACGATCTGTGTTTCCCTCATGTAGAACTTATTTGGATTAAGACCAGACACCAGACATGAATTTCAAGAACATCATGGAGATCTATGGAAGTGTACCTTAAAATATTGATAAAAAATTTTATAAGAATAGGAGAAAAGAGGAGATAATAACATGAATACAGGAGTGAAACCAAGCAAATGGTCAGATGA
This sequence comes from Marmota monax, assembly GCF_021218885.2. NCBI lineage: Eukaryota > Metazoa > Chordata > Mammalia > Rodentia > Sciuridae > Marmota > Marmota monax. The sequence continues at coordinate 10,725,678 of NW_026694552.1, read as the reverse complement.
CATTCTCCTTTTCATTTTGTCTTCACTAATATCTTCCCGTTTAAAAGAAATCTACTCAATGATGGGTCACGAGTGGCTTAAATTTTCCCAGATTCTTACTGGCAGAGAAAGACCACTTTCAGCGCAAATACTGGCCAAATATGCACTCTTCTTGTTATCACAGCCCTTTGTGTTAGGTTGACTCTGGGAGTCCCAACCAATAAGGTCTGGCCACTTACCCCTAACAACAAATAAAAAAGATAATGGTGAAAAGCAGGAAAGAAACTTTAGTCAATATAGCCATGTGAGGAAGGCAAAGTGAAATAAAACATCTCAGCCCTGAATTCAGGAAACTGATATGAACTTCAGGATTAAATACAGGAGAAAATTGGTGCTGGGGTTGTGGCTCAGTGACAGAGTAGTGCTTGCCTAGAATGTGTGAGGCACTGGGTTTGATTTTCAATACCAAATTAAAAAACAAATAAATAAAATATGCAGCAAAATGAAATTAAACCCCTATCTCTCAAACTCAACTCAAAGTGGATCAAGGACCTAGGAATTAAACCAGAGACTCTGCATTTAATAGAAGAAAAAGTAGGCCGTAATCTTCATCATGTGAGATTAAGCCCCAACTTCCTTAATAAGACTCTTATAGCACAAGATTTAAAACCAAGAATTGATAAATGGGATGGATTCAAACTAAAAAGTATTTTTATCCGCAAAAGAAACAATCTGTGAGGTGAATAGAGAGCCTACATCCTGGGAGCAAATTTTTACCCCTCACACATCAGATAGACCACAAATCTCTAGGGTATATAAAGAACTCAAAAAGCTAAGCATCAGAAAAAAAAATAACCCAATCAATAAATGGGACAAGAACCTGAACAGACACTTCTCAGAAGATGATGTACAATCAATCAACAAATATATAAAAAAAATGTTCAACATCTCTAGCAATTAGATAAATGTAAATCAAAACTACTCTAAGATATCATCTCACTCCAGTCAGAAGGCAGCTATTATGAAGATAAACAACAACAAGTGTTGACGAGGATGTGGGGAAAAAGGCACACTCATACATTGCTGGTGGGACTGCAAATTGGTGCTGCCACTATTGAAAGCAGTATGGAGATTCCTTGGAAAACTGGGAATGGAACCACCAGTTGACCCAGCTATCCCTCTCCTTGGTTTGTACTCAAAGGACTTAAAAAGAGCATACTACAGAGACACAGCCACAACAATGTTTATAGCAGCACAATTCACAATAGCTAAACTATGGAACCAACCTAGATGTCCTTCAGTAGATGAGTGGATTTTAAAAATGTGGCATATGTACACAATGGAATTTTACTCAGCAATAAAAGAGAATAAAATCATGGCATTTGCAGGTAAATGGATGCAGTTGGAGAAGATAAGTGAAGTGTTTTGGGGGGGAATTGGCTAAGTGAAGCTAGCCAATCCCAAAAAACCAAATGCCAAATGTTTTCTCTGATATAAGGAGGCTGATTCATAGTGGGATAGGGAGGGGGTGCATGGGAGGAACAGAGGAACTCTAGATAGGGCAGGGGGGTGGGAGGGGAAGGGAGGGGGCATGGGGTTAGCAAGGATGGTGGAATGTGATGGACATCATTATCCAAAGTACATGTATGAAGACACAAATTGGTGTCAACATACTTTATATACAACCAGAGATATGAAAAATTGTGCTATATATGTGTAATAAGAATTGTAATGCATTCTGCTGCCATTTATTTTTAAAAAATAAATTTAAAAATAAATAAAATAGAGGTATTGTGTTAATCTATAATTAAATATATTTTTTAAAATAGAGGAGAAAATTGGATAGGGGTGAAAGGTATGTATAACTAAACAATTTTGGTCAAACTGTGGTCTAGTTGATCATTATCTCAGTTCTGGTTCTGCAAGGTGGCTCCAGAGAAGTCCTTATTACTTGTAGGGCATAATCTCCATTTGCAGGATGTTTATTTGTTAGATCCACAGTCCTGAAAAGGGGCGGTTTGGCTTCCTTGAGACAAATGCTCCTGTTTAGGAGGTCAGCCTCTGTTCTTATCATGGGGTAATTGTTCCCACTTAGAAATGATGTCATCATGGGGTGATCTGTCTGCAAGACTCTGCTGTTCTTGGAATCCAAGGTGACTGCAGTTTTAGACCAATGACTGGAGATTTCTAGGTGCCAATCCAGGGGTCTGGCAGTTGAATGTCCCTTAAATATTGACAATACATTAGTTATTGAAGGGGGATGAAATAGATTAGGTAAATTTAGGGCTAATAAACCATGTGTTACCAATTTTTTAAAAAAAATACATTTTAGTTGTAGATGGACACTATACATTTATTTTGTTTATTTATTTTTATGAGGTGCTGAGGATTGAACCCAGCGCCTCACACATGCTAGGTATGCATTCTACCACTGAACTATAACTGCAGCCAGTGTCTTACCAGTTTTTAGATGAACACTACTTAAATGATTAATATGCTTACCTTCAGAGCTGAACAGGAATCTGAAAACAGATAAAAAATGCAAATAGGGTTGCCAAGCTTTATCTTCCTTTTAGTTATCTATTGAGCAACTGCAGGCCCAAATGAAGAGTCAGTGCTTTTAGCAAAAACAGCCTCTAATTCTCTGTTACATACCCATTTTTATGTTCTTTTGTTACCATTTTCTCTAGTCTATAACTGCTTTGGATTCAATTTCTGATCCTTGGTCCAGATTTGAAAGTTGTCCCACACTTCCTCATCTGTTGCCCATCATTCTATATTCAGTTGTACTTTTCCTTTGTAAACATTCATGCTTAATCTAAACCAGACCTTATGCTAAGTACTATAAGTGAATAAAGCATGACCCCTACCCTTAAGGAGTTTACAGTCCAGAGGGGTTTGGGAACAGATAAGGCAACAACAATAGCTCTTATACAAAATAAACTAAACAGTGCCATCAGATATGCTAAATCAATACTGTGAGGAATATTCCTTAGTTGTATATGTGGTATTTGCTTTTCAACTATGCATTTTGTAGATCTCAATTCTGCTACACATTTTGAAATTAAAAAGTGTGTGTGTTTGTATCTATCTGTATGTAAGTATTTTCTCTGTCTAGTTATTACATGGCCTCTATTCTTTCCTATTAATGAATCTTTGGAGTGCCTACAATGTCACTACATCATGAGCTGATGCCATGGACTCTGATCCATTCTCCAAAGGGTTTTCATGGTCCTTAGGCTGAAGGTGGGGTAATAGCTAAGAGAAGGCTTTTCTTGTTGGCCAGGAAGCATACCATTGACACCACACCTTAGATTGGTGTTCAGCACAATTGGTGGGAAGGAGCAATTAAATTGAATCTTGGCACCAGTGTTCTGTCAAGCCTTCCCATGAAAAGAAGTTCCTTTCATCCTTGCAGAACTGAGAACTGAAGTCTCATCAGAATAAGTAGTTTCTTAATCCATCAAAAAGTAAACTCTTCTCTGCTGACATCTGGGTCAAAATAAAAATGTGATAAGTCAGTCAGGAGGATGCAGAGCCTGGCTGTGCTGGCCTGATAACAGTGCCATACAATAGATGGTGTGTGGCTCTGGAAAACAAGACCTGTAAATAGAGCTCATACTTGACATAATGACAATAAAAAAAAATTTAGAATATATCCCTGTCAGGAAAATGGACCCAGCTCTCTATACATACGGTCGCCTTAAGCTAGTAAACATTACTGCACACTAGTGTATACTGAGACCCTGGTGATAACCATGATGAAAGGGAATGGCTGTAGGGTTGCAGAGGTTATGGAGATGCCTGCTCTTTGTATAATTGGAGATATGGGATATGACTGGTCAAAGACTGGCTGGGTTATAGTGAAGAAAACTATTACCTGGTAAGTCAGAGTAGAGGTAACAGATACGTTTTATAATAACCTCAAGCTTTGTGATAATGGCTCTCAAAATGGGTACAGGGGATTGGTATTGGAAATATATTAGATGTTTTCTGAAAAAAAATGCTCACTCCTGAACCCGTCTTTTATAATTAAATAAGTAAAGCCTTGTAATGTAAATTTTGGGAAAAAGTCTCTTTTCCATCTATTGAGAACTATTGCTCTAGGAAAAATCCAGATCATGGGGCTAATTTAAAGAATCCTGCTTGGGTAACCTGAAGTCACCTACTTTTATCTCTTGCCTTTCCCTGATTCTGCTTCGGGTTTTGTGATCTAGGCACTTTGTTGTTGTTTTTTTTTTTTTTTTTTCTCTGCAACTAAGACCTCACTTCACATTCCCCTTCCAATAAATGGATCCCTGACACAAGTTCTTGGACAGATAGCTGGCCTAGAGCTCAAGTCCCTCTAAAGGATCAGTTCTCTAACTTCAGAGCACATTTAAATCAGGTGTACTCTGCAGATAAAATATAAGACACACAGTTACATTTGAATTTCAGATAAACAACATATGAGGTCTAGTATGAATATAGTAGGTCACTTGTAATATTGGGAACATACTTGTAATGAACTTATTTGAATGTCAAATTTAATTGGACAGCTTTGTATTTTTATTTTCTAAATCTGGCAACCCAACTTAGGCATTTTTTAAAATGCAGATTCCTGGCTTCCACCTTCAGAATTCTGATTTGGCATGTCTGTGGTACACTGAGACATTAGCTAAAGAATATACTTTATAAAACCCTCATTCAACATTAGAAACCTGTTTTCGGCTCCTGCTCCTTGATACTTATAAAGCCTGAAGTCCTTCCATAAAATCATAGTCCTGAATGTGTGCCCTCTTTTATTGCAGATAACCCAGATTCCCTGCCTTTGTCTATCTATGCAGGGAAGCCAATCAGTACAGAATGGTTGTTTCCCAAAGCCCTTAGCTCCAAGGAGTATAGCAAAACCGTGTGAATGATTTTGTTTTGATTTTTAGGTACTGGGGACTGAATCCAGGGGTGCTTAACCACTGAGCCACATACCCAGCCCCTTTAAAAAATATTTTACGGGGAGACAGGGTCTCCCTGAATTGCTAAGGGCCTCCCTAAGTTGCTGAAAATGAACTCATGATGCTTCTGCCTCAGCCTCCTGAGCCACTGGGATTACAGGTGTGCATCAACACGCCTGGCAGTGCAAATGATTTTTAAACTACTCTAAACTGATAGTAATGGTAATAGCTACAACATATAGCATTTACTATGTGACAGGCACTCTTCTGAGTACTTGTACATATGTTAATGTCTTTAAGCCTCACAGCAACCCATAAAGGTAGGTACTATTATTATCCTCATTTTAAAATGAAGAAAATGAAATACAGAGATTTTAAGTGACTAGCGCAAGATCATACATCAAATAAGTGGCAGAGCTAAGCACTTTAATCTATTTACAATCACCTAAATCAAATACTTGATTTGGAGGCAGGGTCCATTAACGGCCTAAACAAATTGTGAAGTTGACAGTTTGTTTTCCTTATCCCCCACCTGCCTATTGGCCACTGTTTCCCAGTCTCCAGTCATTTTTCTGTATTCTCTAATTTTTTTTCTTACGTTCAAAAAATATAACTCAGTGATCTGATTTTCTCAAGCATCAATAAAAACCCCGGGGCCAGTCACTAATAAGACTCTTCTTGCTCTCAAAATTGCTAAAATAATAGCTATATTGCTGACCAAGAGATTTGGTATGTGCGTTTGTGTATGTTGACTGTGTGTCTGTGTCACGAGTGTTGGAGGCAGGGTGAGTGATGATATCCAAATATTTTCTAGGTAAATGTAGGCAGCTTCAAGAAAAGCAGATGGCCAGTTAATGCTGTTAGAGTGAATTACATCTGACAATTCTTGCAAGGGGGCTAAACAGGATGCTTGTCCCTCCAAAAAAAATTGTAGGTAAAATTGCCTATTGACTATAAGACCAATACTGATTATATTAAATGGAACTATGTGTATCTCTTTTCTCCTCACTGGCACTGACTCAGAGGAAATCTGCTCCTTTAACTGCAGATCTCTGAATGGAACACTTCCTGTCTGTGTCCTAATTAATACCTCAGTTCAGCTGAGTGTAATTGGCCTAGAATACAGAGCTATGTTCAGTGTCTCTTGGGCTGGTTGCACACTAAGGATTCAGATGAAGCTACAGAATGTGTCAGAAGCAAGCTGAGAGCTCAAGAAATAAAGCTATTCTGGAAGGGTAGGCAGGCAGTAGAATGTTTTGGAAGAGATAGACCTACACAAGAAATAATTGAAGCAAAACAAGTAGATTTTGTCTTTTTCCATAAAGAGGGAGTGTTGGAAATGGTTCATTTATTTATTTATTCATTCATTCATTCATTCATCCATCCATTCAATAAAGACTTAATGTGGTTCTCCTATATGTTAACCACTATGTAAGAAGCTAGTGATGCAAATATGAAAAAGAAAATGTTCTTTTTTTATATAACTTATGTGCTAATGAGGAAAGATTGGATGCAGAATCCTGTGCTTTGTCTTCAGTAACATGGATTGGGTACCATAGCTTAGTGACCTAGGTCACGGTAAGTGATGATCTAGGATCACTAGAGGCCTGTCATCACTGCCTAAGGTCAAAAATAGGAGGTGAGCTAACCATCACCATTTGGATGTCCTGCTCCATCATTGCTTCTGAGTCAAAACCTACTTGTGCCTCAAGGTCCACTTCCTATTTCACTCACTCCAAAAACCTTCTCCACAACAACATCTCACAGTAAGATCTTCTTCTCCTGCTTCCTAAGCCTGCAGTTTTGCTCTTGGTTATGCAAGGACTTTTTTACTATTCATTTTGTGTTCTTGTCTAATATCTGTTCTTACCTTGCTAGTAGAAGGGGTGAGTGAGGAGGTTGCCACTGACAGGATAAAGACAGGTTTTGCCTGATTTTTATCCATAAGGACCCAGGAAGTAAAACAAGAAAGGAAAGGAAACTAGTGAAGAATGTTTTCAAATCTAACCAACTGGAAGAGAAAATAAATTATTGAAAATGAATTATTTGAGGCTTTTTAGAAGCTCACACATTTTTTGAGAAATCCAGAGAACCAAACTTGGAAGAAGTACAGTAAAAAATAGCACTCAAAATCACAGACCAGAACTGGAGATACCACTTCACACTACTACTGAGCATAAATACCTCAGTTGGAACTGTAAGAAAAACCCTGATTTGAGGGAACTGGCCTGGTGCTATCACCCAGGACTTAGTAGTGCTAGGAGATGGTGGGGCATTCATAACCATACCTTGATTTTCTCTAATTGTACATGAGTAATTTCTGAGACCATCACCATCAGAGAAGGGCACTCTGTGAGGTGATAAAATATAAACATTGCCCCAAACCAAAAGTAACAAGACATCTTTCTAACATGGCTAATATGAGTCACTATTGCTTCTTTACCAATTACAGACTTAGCCTTAGGCTAGTCTTCCCTATTTCTAGGTAAGATTTATTAAGATATCCACTCAGAATTACACCTGCTTCCCAACTGCATCTAATTCAGAGCAAGCCCAGCTTCCTTAAACCCTCCCCCAAATCACCTATCTGAAGCTCAAATCCTATAAGTTCCATCTGATATCCTCCCTGGAATGTGCATTTTCTCCTCCAAAAACAAGGGATAAATCCAACTTGTACAACTACTTCAATGTGTTCCTTGTAGTATCTGCCAATATCACTTACTGTGGGCACTAGACACTACCAGTAAGACATTTTTAGGTGTTGCCTTTAAAAATTAAATGGAACTGCCACTGTATTGATCAGAATGGAGTCCATATAGCATCTGCTCTTGTGTACCAGTAACTTTAATTTGAGCTCTGAGTAGGTATATTTGATTGAAGGAGCATAGATCATATGCCTATACTCTATATGTTCGTTGAGGATTCTGGGACTCCTAATGTAAGGAATTCCCAAAACAGGAAAGTGATTCAAAGTGCTGAGCAGTTCTAACAGGTATTATAGTTTCTCTACTCAGGTCCCCACAGATCACGTTTATTATGAGTCTGGCATGCCCATCCTTCATCTGCTGTGTGTAATGCTAATAAAGCTTAAATCCATAACCTTCTCTGTAGAACTGCCCTTGGGCAACTGAAGCTGCCTCATCTGGGAATTATGTTTATCCCCTATGGCAGTCCATAGCCAGTGATTAATTAGAGAAGAATAACAAAATATCTATCCTTTTGTCTGGTAGGACAGACTCTTTGGGGCAATTTATATACCAAGATTTACCCTGGGATCATGCTAGATTTAACATGCAATTACATCCTTATTTAGCTTCTTTCTCTTGTTTATCCTGCTTTCTTACCCTGTTTTCCTCATTCCTCATAAGATTCTTCTGAGATCATTCTCCTAATAAACTATTTACACAAGAATCCCTTCAGGTGGAGACTTATACACTGAAAATTATAAAACATTCATGGAATAAATTGAAAAGGACACAAATAAATTGAAAAATATCTTATGTTTATAAATAGAAAATTTTAAAAATATGCCCATACTACCTAAAAAGATATACACATGAAATGCAACATGTATCAAAATTACAATGTTATTTCTTACAGAAATAGAAAAACAATCCTAACATCATAATGAATCACAAAAGAATGCAATAGTGAAAGCAATCTTGAGCAAAATGAAAAAAACATTGGAGGTATCACTTTCCCTGACTTTAAAACATGTTAGAAAACTGTAGTAACCAAAACAGTATTGTACTGGCATAAAAGCAGACACTCAGATCAAAGGAACAGAATAAGAACTCAGAAATAAACCCAAATACTTATGATCAATTGATTTTGATAAAGGTGTGAAGAACACACATTGAGAAAAGATCAATCTTTTCTATAAATCATGTTGGGAAAACTGGATATTAACACACAGAAGAATGAAGTTAGATCCTTATATCATACCACATTTCAAAATAAATTTAAAAATTAACTCAAAATGGATTGAAAACTTAAATATAATGCCTGAACCTGTAAAATTCCTGGAAGAAAAACATAGGGAAACAGCTCCATGATATTGGTCTGGGTATTGATCTTTTTTTATATGAACCCAAATGCATAGAAAACAAAAGCAAAAACAGACAATTGGGATTCTATCACATGAAAAAGCTTCCACACAACAAATGAAACAATCAACACAGTGAAGAGACAGCTGATAGAATGGAAGAAAATATTTGCAGACCAGACATCTGATAAGGGGTTAATAACAAAATTTCTAAGGAAAACAAACAACCCAATAATAAAATGGGCAAAGTATCTAGAGACCTGTCTTAAAATAAGACAACAAATGGCCAACATGCATATTAAAATATGCTCAACATCACTAATCAGGGGAATGCAAATTAAAACCACAATGGGATGTTACTTCTCACATGTTAGAATGACTATCATGAAAAAATGAGAGATAAGTTTTGCTGAAGATGTGGAGAAACAGATATGCTTGCATACTGTTGGTGGGAAAGCAATTAGTACAGCCATTATGGAAAACAGTATCAATATAAGTTTTCCTTGAAAACTTAAAAATAGAACTACCATATGATCTAGCAATCTCACTACGGTGTGTGTCACCAGAGGAAATTAAATCCGTATGACAAAGGAACATCCACCTTCCCATATTCATTGCAGCATTATTTACAATAGCCAAGTTATGGAATCAAACTAAGTGTCCATCAAGACATGAATGAATAAGGAAAATGTGGTATAATACATACAATGGAATACTACTATTCAACTTTAAAAGGGAATTCCCGCTATTTTCAACAATAGGTATGAACCCAGAGGGCATTAAGCTAAGTAAGGCAGGCACAGACAAATATTAGGCCATCTTCACTCATATGTGGATTCTAAATAAATTGAACTCATAGAAGCAGAGAGTAGAATGTTGGTTACCAGGGATTGGGGGCAGGAAGTTGGAGAGATAGTAAAATGATACAAATGTTCAGTTAGATAAGAAAAATAAGTTCAAGACATCTGTTATACAACATGTTTGGTATAGTTAAAAACAACATATAATATTCTTGAAAATTGCTAAGAGAGTAGATTTTAAGCGTTTTTAGCACAAAAATATGTGAGGTAATACATATGTTTATTAAATGAATTTAGCCACTCTATAATATATGCATATTTCAAAATAACATGTACATAATAAATATATACAATTTTTATCATCTAAAATAAATTTAATAATTTAAAAATCTCTCCTGGTAAACTGATCCTCAGACAGCAGCCATAAAGAATGCCTAAAGTCTTTAGTCCACTCCTTTGACTAAATAATATCAACATATATTCTTTTTCTACTTAACACTTCACAATAAAATTCCTTAATACAACATAATGTGACTTCTCCTGATATTAACTAAAACATGCAAAAGGGACATTGGATGCAATGCCACATAGCTGTAATCCCAGTGGCTCAGGAGGCTGAGGCAGGAGGATCATAAGTTCAAGGCCAGCCTCAGCAACTTAAAGAGGCCCTAAGCAATTTAGGAAAATTCTGCCTCAAAATAATTTTTTTTTAAAAGGGCTGGGGATGCAGGTCAATGCTAAAGTATCCATGGGCTTAATTACTAGTACTGTAAAAACAAACAAGCAACACCACCACCACCAACAAAAAAAAACCTAACATTGACAACAACAACAAACATGTCAATTTTGCTATACTTAGAGTTTGCTAATTCCAGAATCTTTGGATGACATACATTCATCTTGATTCTACATTGATGTTCTGTAAGTAGAGACTGTTATAAAGGTCATAACTACATATGAAATGTTTGAGTGGTAGAGGGAAATAGGTCATGGCAAGGATAAAACTATAAGTATAGAGTAGTCTTTTTCTGCAACTTTTCCTGTTATTCAATCTGTTCCTTTTGCCCTCAGTCAGCACCTAAGCTGTCTTAGTCTATTTTCTGTAGCCATTTAGCTAATAGTTCTGGAGGCAGAGAAGTCCAAGAGCACAGTGCTGGAATTTTCTCAGCTTCTAGTATGGGCCTTCTTGTTGCATTATAACATGGTGGAGGGCATCACATGGGACATAGCAAGTGTGCTAGCTTGAGTCTCATTCCTCTTATAAAATCACCATTCTGGTCATGAGGACCCCACCCACATAATCTCATTTAATCTTAATTACCTCCCAAAGGCCACACCTCCAAATATCATTAACACAAATATTTGAGGAGTAAGTTTCTAACACAAATTTTATGAAGATACATTTAAACCATAGCATATGCTAATCAAGATTCTTACCTCAGATATTACCTAAGCTTTCATTTCTAACATATCAGAGTCTTTGGTAGTCCTCCCTTACATATGGTTGTCCAAATCTTCCCTTTTATTTTTTATTACTGGAATGGCAATGAGAGAAGGTGTCTTGGATCCTCTGTGTCCCTGACATACATCTCTCTACCTTTACTTCAGGGCAGCAATCCCATGTCACACAATAAAGCCCTGAAACTCCTGCTTTGGTGAGCAGTCTAATGGCATAAGCAGACCAGTAACATAGGTGGCTTTCTCATCTTCTAGATAACAGAAAAATTGTTTTGTTCCCTAGAGGATGGATATTTCTTTTGAGTAATAAAACCTCTAGATGAGTAGAATGATACATTTTTATAAATGGGCAATTAGATGCAATATTGAGAAGAGTCATTCCATCTCCTACCCTTGGTTTCTAAAATACTGGTTATGAAAAATATGACACTGGCTTGGTGCAGTGGTGCACACCTGTAACCCAAGTGGCTCAGGAGGCTGAGGAAGGAGAATCACAAGTTCAAGACCACCCTCAACAACTTAGCGAGACCCTATCTCAAAATAAAACATAAAAAGGGTTAGGGATGTGGTTTGGTTGTTGATTGTACCTAGATTCAATCTCTGATACTAAAAATAAACCAAAAAAAGACAAAGAAAAATATGACATTGTTTATGGGTCACTGGTTCAGAATAATACTTCTAATTTTCAGGTGTTTAATCCTGAGTTTTTCATGTGCTATTATACTACTCTATCAGAACACTGGTTTTTGCAGTATATGGTAAAAGATTAGTGAGTCCTGGGCTGGAGCTGTAGCTCAGTGGTAGGGCACTTGTTTAGCATGTGTGAGACACTGGGTTCGATCCTTAGTACCATATGAAAATAAATAAAGACATTCTGTCCATCTACAACTACAAAACAAAATTTAAAAAATGATCAGTGAGTCCTGCAAGTATTAGTCTATCATCTTCCTTCTTTCTCTATAAAATGAGAAATACAATGGAGTAAAAAATAACATTCATCAAATCTATGAGGTATGGTGCCAGGAGAGGCACTGCAGGATGGAAAAGATAATCCATATCAGAGCAAGTATTATTTGTAGTGAGAATAAATGGCTTTCCCATTGACAATGAAGTATGTCTGAAGCAATTGACATGCTACTAGGTGGCTGCATGGTCTCTCTGGAGAATTGAGAACTTACTGGGGTCTTAGCATGGGCTTATGCTATTATTAGTTTGGTCACTCAGTAGGGACAATAGTTAAATTAACCTTGATAAGTGGGAGTCCATTTTTTTAATTTCATGCTTACCTTCTTTATCCCCATGGACACTATAACTCACTGAGTCAGCACTGGGGGCTGAGGGTGGACCGGGAAAAGAGACCGACTGACATATACAATTGGGACATGTTGTTCACTTATGTTTTGGGAGATTTCTCCAGAGTTGGCCTTTTGTTGAGCTATAATATAGGTCAGATCATAGAAATTCTCATGAAATGGTATAAATGATGGCCCTATAAAGTTGAGGTTATATTGAAGATCAAGTATATAAAACAAAACAATAAAGGTGGGACTTCCAAACTAATGTAAAATCTTGTTCAGAGATCTATTCTCAGCCCCTTGGGGAGCATTTGAATGATGACTAAGGTTTAGTGCATTCTTGATGAGGCTAGGCCCCAAGAAAGAGGAAGGAGGTTTGTTGACAAAAAGTAGAAAGAGCATTAGACTTGGAATCTGAAAATCTGAATTTGACTTTTAAGCTATATGCCCATGGGCAAGATGCTTCATCCCTCTTGGTTTTTTCCCTTTCTTATCTATAAAATAGAGTTAATAGTTTCTTTGCCAACTTGATGGGGTTTTAAGGTCTAAAATGACATAACTCATTTGGAAGCATTTAATATACTATGAATTTCCATACAAGTTTTAAATGAATTATTGATATAAAGGAATTTTGTTTAACTTGAACTGGAAGAAATAAGAACAAGACCAGATGCCATGATTTCCTTGGGACATGGTTCAAGCCAATGGACAGGGCCCAGAATTTCTAGTTCCTCTAGCCCCACCAAGTGGCCAGTGGAGCTGGCAAAAGTACCATAATCTGAAAGAGTCCATGTGAAAGAAGTCTTGCAGTCTATTTCTGGCTGTGCCCTTTGAGTCTCAGTAAATGCAGGAAGCAACATCTCACATGGGCTGGATTAATAACTCCTTTGAGGGATGATTCTGAAAACCATGGGAGCAGATAATGAGGAGGCCACAGAGGGCTTTTACTGGCATTGGAGCCAAATGAATTGCTTTTTTAAAAGTATGAGGTTCTAAAAGAACCCCCTTCTCTTCTCTCCCTCAGGTCTTGGAATATATCTCTGGAATACAAAATGAAATGGGAAAATGATGATTCTGCTTCCTTGGATTCATGTAGATGATTAATTGAAATGATCCACAAAATAGTGCACTTTGGGACTATGTAGATATTTAAGTAATCTACCCTCTGTGTGTACCATCTCTCCCCCACAAAAACTCCACATCACTATAACCTCATGATGTAACATTAGTAGGCAGGCCATAAAACAGAAGACTCCAGAGAAAGTAGATATTAATGATCCTGGAGAAGAGAGGTTTGATCTGAGGTTTTAAAGTATACATAGCCTATTGATAGAGGTAAGAGGTAAAATTGCCTTTGGGTAAAACTGCTGTGTTTGCTCTTATGCTGGTAATTATAAATAATATAAGTATGCAATGCTATATTCTATATGGCTACAAACTGTGAGGGTAAAGCACTTGTTCTGGCACTTTATTGAGAATCCATGGCATGGGTTTCTCAAGGTCTTGACTCTCCAGCAGCTTGCAGTGAGACCAGCAGGTAACCTTGTCACACATCTCAGATAACAGGCCAGTGCAATAGGGGCTTTTTAGCCAAAGCCCTCTATGTTCCTAACTTCAGTATCTAGTTTCTGATTCTTTGCTCCTTCTTTCCAAAATAAAGGTCACATAATGATCAAAGGGCAGAGACAATATTCATACCCAGGCCGTGAAGAGTCATAGCCTGAATTTAGATGATAGCCCATTCTTTGCTGGAATTGGTAACACTCTATGGTTGTTAGCTTCCTCTATTTTGCAAACCTCCACCCAAGCTTAGCAAAAAAATTGCAGGTTATTTTCCCAAAGGAGATCAGGCTCTATTACCCACATACCACCAATCCCATTCTTGTCCATCCCTTATACCCCAACCTTGAGATGTTTGCATCATTTTCTTAGACCTCTCCTGAAATTACATTTCAAAGAACCAGTACCAATCATATCTAGTGAAGAGCCACTGGAGTCCAGCCATGTAGGTTTTGTGTGCAGAAGAGATAATTCTCAATTATATGTTCTTTGCTTCTAAACCCTGCATTTTAGAGAATCATGAAGCCTATGAAGTAAGCTATAGAACTTCTGGGGATTTGGCCATTAGTTATCAGCGTTAGAATCTTTAATGTGGTTCCATAGAGCAATGAGAGATGATGGGGATGCTGTAAGTTATTTTAAAAGACACTGTGGATTCTTTCTTGTCTTTTTCACCAAAGCTAGAGTGCAATTGCAATATACAAGAATTTTTCTTCAGCAAGCACCTTGTAACCAGAAGTGTACTAAACATATCAACGGTTAGTTATGAGGTATCCTCCAAAAGCTGATGTTTGAGACAATTCAAGAATTTTCAGAGATGAAATTATTGCATTATGAAAGCTGTAACATAATCAGTGGATTAATTCACTGATATGGTTTAATTGGGTGGTAACTATAGTCAGGTAGTGTGTGCTTGGAGGAAGTTAGTCACTGGGGGCATGTATTTGGGGTTTATATTGTGCCCCTGGTAAGCAAAGCTGTCTCTCTGCTTCCTGGTTGCCATTTCCTGAACTGTTTTCCTCCACCATTGCCTTTCACCATGATGTTCTGCCTCACCTTTGGTACAGAGTTATGGAGTCAAATGATCATGAACTGACCCTCTGAAACTGTGAACCAAAATGACCTTTTTCTCCTTATACATTGTTCTTCTCAGTCCTTTTAGTCACAGCAATGCAAAAACTGGATAAAACAAAATGTTATGAAAGATTCAAAGTCCAGGAAATGGAGTTTTCAATCTAGCTGAGAAGACATGAAACACATCTAACAGATCATTAGAAAACAGTTAATATTAAGTAATACATTACATGTAATCCAGTCTCAATATGAAAAGTGCTATGAAATGTCAGGACCAAAAAAGGTGAAAAATAGTAATATTCAGCACCTAAGTGTGCAGCACATAGTTCTAAGCACTTAAACATATTAACTCTTATAATACCCCCAACAACTCTATTGAGCATGGTACTGGTTTTATCCCCATTTTAAAGGCAAGAAAACTGAGATATAGAACAGTTGGGGAATTTGTACAAAATCACAAAATGGCAAGTAGCAGCAGTTGGATTTCAATCCAGGCAAAGTGGCTATACAACCTGTCCAGTATTACCTGGTACTTTATTCTTGGTGAATGAGTTGGGATAGATTTCATAAATGGTGTTACACTGTCTTCCAGCTGTAAAGTCTACACTACAACAAGTCTTGAAAACTGGCATAGGTTTGCAAGATTGTGGCTTATATTGTAATTTATAAATAATGCAATTACATTGGTCATAACCGGCTCTCTTTTCATTGAGTACCTACTAGATAGCTTTCTTCTGCAACACAATGGATTGCTTTTTTTGCAAAGCCAGAATCATATAGTTTCAGTGTAATAAAAGCAGCATGATCTTTGGAGTTAGACAAACCTGAGTTTGAGTCCCAGATCTATAATTTACAACCTTTATGACTATGGTTAGTTATTTAACATCTGAGTTAAATACAAAACCACATTGGTTTAAATCAGCTATTATTTTTCTTTGTTTTTCAGCTTTGTTGAAGTACAATTGAAAAGGATATTTATATTCAAGGGGTAAATGTTGCTTTTTCATTCTGATTTATTTTTTCATTTTTTCAGTCTTTTTAGTCATACAATGCAGCAGAATCAATTCTGATATAATTATACAAGTATGGTTTATATCTTATTCTAATTAAGATCCAATTCTTATGGATGCACATGATGGTGGGATTCACTGTGTTGTTTTCATGTATGTACATGGGAAAATTATGTCAGATTAATTCATCATCTTTCCTTTTCATACCCCCCTCCTTTCCCTTTCATTCCCCATTGTCTAATCCCAGCCTTACCTTACCCAGCCGCCTTACCCAGCCTCCTTATTGTGGGTTAACTTCTACATATCAGAGAAAACATTTGACCTTTGGTTTTTTGGAGCTGGCTTATTTCACTTAGCATGATACTCTCTAGATTCATCAATTTTATGACATCTTTCAGCAAATTTGATGTTTTGATGTATATGTATATCGTGAAATAGTCAAGCTTATTAACATATCCATCACTTTATGCACTTTTCCTTGTTATTTTTGTGGTAAGAACCTAAGACTTATTCTCTTAGCCAATTCAAGTTGACAACCTATCATTAACTATAGTCACCATACTGTACGTTATATGTCCAGAATATATTCATGTTATAGCTGCAAATTTGTATTATATGAACAACATTTCCTCATTTCCTCCATCTCCCTATCCCATGTAATCACCCTTCTGCTATTTCTGTTTTATTTTTAAAGATTCCATGTATAATTGGAATCATGTGATATTTATTTTTCTGTTTCTTTATGCAGCTATCTTTCATTGAGCATTTATTAGATGACATAATCTTTACATGAATTAACTCACTGAACACTCATAGCAAATGCATGAACTAGGAATTATTACCCTAATTTTATATATAAGTAAACTATCCAAATACAAATTATGAAGAAGTACTAGAGTAGAAATTCTAGTCTTGGTATGTGATTGTGTTCTGGTATTACTTGTTATTCCTCCTCAGTTAGCACTCCATACAAAGCCATGATTTTAGTTAGATGGTTCAGGGTTAGGACTGAGGTTAAATGTCCAGAATATTAAACAGATTCTTAACTGACCTCAAATATTTGCCATTTTACTCCAATTTTACATAAATCAAAGGAGGAACATTTTTCAAAAGAACATAGATATCTTTCTTTACTAAAGATTATAAACTTATTATTTAACTGTTATTCACAAGAATAAACAGGCAATAATGTAATGGAGAGAGGAGGAAGAAGGAAGAGTCTCAAGAAGACACTAGCTTTATCAGATACAAGAAGAGATATTTTAAGGCTGCAGGAGTTTAAACATCATGGTATGTAAAAAAATAAGTAAATTAAAAAAACAACAAAAATTGTATGACAGCCAAATACTTAATTGTATAAAAAAGAACTTGAGGGGCTGGAGCTGTATATCAGTGGTAGAGCACTTTCCTCCCACATGTAAGGGCACTGAGTTTGATCCTCAGCACCACAGAAAAATGAATGAATAAATAAATATATTGTGTCCATCTACAATTAAAAATATAAATAAATAAAAAACAAAAATAACTTGATATATGATAAAGCATGCATATTGTAGATATTCAACATCTGTTTATTGTCTGAACGAATGAATAAGTGAATAAGGCACCACCAATCAATGGGGAACAGAAGAATGATATGGGAAACTTCACTTATGTGCTGAACATCTTTACACATATTATTTTTCACAAGCTTTGTAATACCTCTATGAAGTAGGCATCATTTATTTTCATTTTGCAGATGAAGAAACAGAAGTCAAGAGAGGTTAAGAAAATAGGCCAGACTCACAGAGCTTAATCATGCCAAAGCCAGGACTGGAACTCAGGTTTATCTGATCCCACAGCCCATTTTTCTCCTACTGCATCACACTATCACAGTATAACTGCAATCACATGAACAATCCACTACACAATGAATGCCAGCTTCAGGAAGGACACAACAAAATAGTAGTAGTGCTTGTGGTAGAGAGGTAGTGATATGGATCTCAATTTTTGGCGTTTAGCTATTGTCTGTGTATATAACTAAAAAGCCTTGTTATTCACAAAGAATGAGAGACACAGACAGAGTTATAGGACAGAGAGAAGAAAAAAACAAGGTGATAGATAACTCTCCATGTATTAAAAATTTCTCAATGACCAGGGCCATTACTCATTAAAATGATATGTTTTAACTTTCTTATTGGAATTTCAACCTTAACTGAAATGATCAAAGATGTCCTTTAGGCTTAGATTTTTCCAGAATGGAATCCAATCTAGTGAGTCATGAAGAGAGTCTGATCTTGCTGGCTTAAACAATTTGCTTACTGCCTATAGCCAGAGTAGTCTCCAGGGATCTTATTCATACTCTCTCCAAACCAGTCTAAGGTCAAATGTGTTAATTTGGCATGACAGAAAGGAAGTCTGATTAAAATGTTTGACTTTTCAATTTTCAATTTAAAAGACTTTTTTTCTTAAAATTTTTTTCTAATTAATTTATATATATATGTATTATATATAACACATATCTATAAATATATATAATACATATATTATATATATATAATATACACACATATGGTATTGGGGTTAATTTTGACATAATTATACAAGCATGAAATATAATTTGCTCCAATTCAGTCCCTATACTTCCCTTTTCCTTCCCTTCATCCTTCTTTCTGTTCCTTTTCCCTCTATAGATACTTTTTTAATTTATTCATAGTTTTTAAATTTGTGCATGCATAAAGGTGAAATTTACTGTGATACACACACACACAGACACACACACACAGATATACACACACAAGTTTGCTCAGATTCTTTCCACCATTCTTCCCTTCACCCACCCTCCTCCCTCCCTTTTAATCCCCTTCCTACACTCCATTGATCACTCTTCCTGAATTTTTTTAAAGAGAGAGAGAGAGAGAGAGAGAGAGAGAGAGAGAGAGAATCTTTTTTGTAGATGGACACATCACGATGCCTTTATTTTTATGTGGTGCTGAGAATCAAACCCCAGTCCCGCCCATCCTAGGTGAGCACTCTACCGCTGAGCCACAATTCCAGCCCCCCTGAAAATGTTTGAAGATAAAACTTCTCAAAATTAAATTATATTAACAATATCATCATCATAATCATCATCAAAATTATCATCATTATCAGCAGCAGCGTCAACATTTTGCAGGGCACATAACAGGTTCAAGGTCCTGTAGTAATTGATTATAAGTCATTTAAACCTCACAACTCCTCCTGCAAAATAGGTGCTATTATTATCATCTCTGTTGAAAGACTAAGGAACTCACCTGAGGGTACACAATAGCTTAGCAGACAAATCCTTTGCCCATCCTGGCCACTGATAGATATTGTATCTAAAAGGCTTTTTGTATTAAACCTGAAAGGAGGAAAAAGGCACGGGTGTATATTCTCACCCTTCACCTATCTGTTGCCCATAGAATTGATTTTGTCTGCAAAGTAATGGAATCCCAAAGCATGAAGATTTAAAATTTATTCTGTTGAATATTAGCTGGCACTTTTTGCCTGAAATGCCTGCACACAGTTTGTCTGGCTTTCAGAGGTGTTTTTCTACAGATGGCTTTCTCTGTATATCATGGTCTGTTTCATCTTTTGAAAGGATGAGCCATCAATCACGATCCCTACCCTTGAGGCCCCTACTATCTAGAAATATGGTAATGATGTACATGGATAGCATAATAGTTTCCACCATCATAAATGTGGAAAAAGAAAGCAGATGCAATCCTAAATCCATGAAAGCAAAGAGGGAATATTTTGTATAAATTGAAGGCTCAAGGAGAGTGAGTGTGAGGAGGCCTTACTGTTTGGAGTTCAGTAGATCACCTCTTTGGAAAGATAGTGACCAAAGAGTTTTTGCTCTAAGTTTTATTGCATAGGGCAGGTCAATTGCAGGAGCCATTTGAAAAACAGGAAAGGATGGAGGAAACCTAACAAGTAAGGGTGCAAAAGAAATCTTAATACTGATCATGTGGAGAATAGGCTTGTAAGAGGAGTGGAAAGCCTGAATATGGGAGTATTTAAGGGAGAATATATATATATATATATATATATATATATATATATATATATATATATATATCTCAGAATTCACTGTTAATCAAGAGCTTATTTTTATTAAATAGGGAAGGCAGAATAAAATAAAAAAAAAACATTAAGAAAGATCTCTTAAGTTGGGAGGTAAAGTGGATGTTTGATGTTTTAGAGAAGAAAGCTAACGTGGTTCTTTGGACTGAATTGATCAGTTGTATTATTGTTTCTGATATCTATCTCTCTTCACAAGAAAGGAAAGGCTAACTTCGCAAGATATCTTTGCAAGAAAGGAAAGGCTGGATATCTCTCTTTGCAAGAAAGGAAAGGCTGGATATCTCTCTTTGCAAGAAAGGAAAGGCTAACTTCTTATGTTGAAAATAACTAGCAGTTATTGAATAATTTTCATTTGCACAAATCTAAGACATTTACATGAATTATTTCTTGTAATCCTCAAAACAATGCCACAAAGTACAATCCCTAACAAATGGAAAATTTGAGGCTTGTGAAGATTAAGTGACAGATCCAAGTTCACACAGACTGTAAGTGGCTGACCTTGGGGCTGTTTGACTTCAAAGCACTTCAAAGTATTCTCTCCCGTACTCTCCATCTTTGACAATGCACCAGTATTTCTAACATTTACAATATGAGAAAGACTTTGAGAAACTGGTATGGCTGGCAGGTAGACCAGCAGCTCTCTGATGATTTTTTTTATGAAGGATATTTGTTACTGTTTAATGAGTTCACAGTCAGTTAAGTCTGGGACACACTGGCACATTTATTATTATTATTATTATTATTATTATTACTACTACTACTACTACTACCACCACCACCACCACCAGGGATTTAATCTAGGTGTGCTGAACCATGAGCAAAATCTCCAGCCTTTTTTATTTTTTATTTTGAGACAGGGTCTCACTAACTTGCTTAGGGCTTCACTTGCTGGGGTGGCCTTGAATTTGCAATCCTCCTGTCACCTCCTGAGCCACTGGCATTACAAGCATGTGCCACTGTGCACAGCTAGACATATTTTTCAAATGACAAAAGTTTTCTTTACTTAAAAGTTTCCAAAGCCTTACATTAATGATTCTTATGAGTGGAATCAACCTTTTAAGAATGGACATGAACTGGGTGCAGTAGTGCTCACCTGTAATCCTAGGAATTCAGGAGGCTGAGGCAGGAGGATGGCGAGTTCAAATCCAGCCTAAGAAACTCAGCAAGGCCCTTAGCAACTTAACAAGACCCTGTCTCTAAATAAAATATAAAAATGGCTGGGGATATGGATCAGTGGTTTCATCCTCTGGGTTCAATTCCCAGTACAAAAAAAAAAAAAAAAAAAAAAAAAGTTGACATGAGCAGAAGTCAGGTTATCTGGTCAATGATGTCACAAGCTCAAAATACCCCATGCAGAATACAACTTCCCACAAAAGTTGACATGCAACCTGTGAAGGGACATGTGATTCAATCAACAAGTAACTTCTCCTCCTTCCCTTTCCTATAAATTCTTCAACTAACAACTGATGGAAGAGATGAGTTGAGTTTGTTTGTTTTGTTATTGTTGTTCCTAGCCTGGTGATTTTTACAATGAAGGTTTTTCTTTTTGCAAAAACCCAGTATTAGCTCACAGGCAGTGAGCTCTTGGTTCATAACACATCCCCTCTATTATTAAAATCCATAAATAAATCAGAATAGTGTCACCTTCCTCTTTTCACAGTGAAACTTCTTAGCTCCTTATTAGCTACAGAAGAAAATAAACAGATTTAGAAAATTCTGGATACCACCCATTCACAATAACATGGAGTGAGATGATTGATTTTTCTTTTTTTTTAAGAGAGAGAGAGAATTTTTTAATATTTATTTTTCAGCTTTTGGTGGACACAACATCTTTATTTTTTATTTGTATGTGGTGCTGAGGATTGAACCCAGTGCCCCGCGCATGCCAGGTGAGCACGCTACCGCTTGAGCGACATCCCCAGCCCCATCTTAATTATTATAGCTTTATTCTAAGTATGGCAATCTAATAGTATAAATGTTCTTTGTTCTTTTTTTGTTAAATATTATATTTTAGTTATAAACAATACCTTTATTTTATTTATTTATCTTTATATGCTGCTGAGGATCCAATGCAGGACGTTGCACGTGCGAGGTGGGCATTCTACTGCTGAGCCACAACCCCAGCTCCTCTTTGTGCTTATTCAAGATTTTATTGCTTATACTAAATTATTTGCAATTTTATGTGAATTTTAAAGTTAGTTTGCCAGTTTTTTAAATTTTTATTTTTTAAAGAGAGAGAGAAGAGAGATAAATTTTTAATATTTATTTTTCATTTTTCGGTGGACACAACATCTTTATTTTATTTTTATGTGGTGCTGAGGATTGAACCCAGTGCCCTGCGCATGCCACTTGAGCCACATCCCCAGCCCCGATTGACTTTTCTTCTAAGAGACTAAGCCACAGTATTCTCTTTAAAAAATATTTTATACATTTTTATTGGTGCATTATAGCTGTACATAATGGTGAGATTTGTTGTTATATATTTGTATTTGCCCACAATATAACAATATAATTTGGCCAATATCATTACTCAGTATTTCCCTCCTTCCTTACCTCCTCTTTCTGCATGATCCCTTTCTTTTCTACTGTTCTCCCTTCAATTTTCATGACATTCTATCCCACCACACCTTTAATTAAAAATATTTTTTAAAGGAAACTCTAGTGGAGCCACAATCCCTATGGATGTACCCTTCAGATCCTCTTTTGTACTTTTTAAATCATCTCTAAATGATTTATAATACATAATACATTATAAATACTATGTAAATAGATACTATACTGTATTGTTTTGGGAATGACAAGGAAAAATGTTTGTACATGTTGAATACAGATTCTTTTTATTTTCAAAAAATAATTTCATTCTGTAGCTGTTCAGTCTTCAAATGTGTAATCCATGGAAATGGAAAGTGGACTGTGTTGTTTTAATTGTGGTAAAATCACATAAAATTGGTCATCTTAGCCATTTTTAAGCACACAATTCAGTAGTTTTAAGTCTATTCACATTGTTGTGCAACAGATCTCCAAAAGTGTAAAATTAAAACTCAACACCATTTAACATATTCTTCCCTTCTTCCAATCTTTGGTAACCACCATTTACTTTCCAGCTCTCTGAATTTGATTATTTTAGATAGCTCATATAAGATGAATCTTACAATGTTTGTCTATTTGTGAATGACATTGAACTTAGCATATTGTCCTAAGGTTCATTCAGATCCTATTTTAAATTCTTTTAAAAGCCCTCTGATAAAAAAGAGACTTATGATGATTTTTGTGGCAAAATACACATAACATAAAACTTACCATTAGTGATGCTTAGTGCATTTACAATGTTGTGCAACCATCATTGCTATCTGCTTCCAGAACACTTTCATGACTCCCAAAGAAAATCCCATATTCATTAAGCAGTCATTATTCCTCTTTCCACCCTCCCTCTCCCACCTGGCAATCACTAGCCAGCTCTCTGTCTAAATAAATGGATTGACCTGTCCAGTGTATTTCACATAAACAGTAGCATATAACATGTGGCCTTTGCTATCTGGTTTATTTTACTAAGCATTTTGTTTTCAAGGTTCATCATGTTTTGGCATGTGTCAGAGCTTCATTCCCTTCTAAAACTGAATAATATTCCATAGTATATATGTATACTGTTTTGTTCAGACGTTTATTAGTTAATGGACATTTATTTGAGTTGTGAATACTTTTTGTATATTGTGAAGAGTGTTGCTATCAACAAGTGTATACAAATATTTATTTGAACACATTTTAAATTATTTAGATCATATGCTTGAAATTTATGAAATTTTATTAAATAATATTTTTATTATCAGAAAACTATAATTTTCTTCATCCTTTTCAAGTTGCTAGTATGTGCCCAGTGGGAAATTTTAGCTCATACTTTTGAGAAGGTAATTTTAAAGGGCACAACTAATAGCAGTATTAAAACTACAAATATCAACACCAATCTCTTCAAAATACTATCCTATTTTTACCAATTTCATAAAGCTTCTTCCCATAGTACTAACACACACTATCAATATATATGTATACGTAATCTTATACCTAAAAATAGTGTATCATACTTCATTTAAATTTATGTGAAGATTGAACTTCTCAAACTAGAAGCTGATAAAGTCCTTCCAATGCCAGAATTAACTCTCTTATTTCTCATATATCTTCAGATACACGTACACTATTATCTTACATAAAATACTGAAAATAAACCTGAATTCCAAATGTGCCTACCTTTATCACTCACCAGCTACATGACCATGGACAAGTTTTTTGTTTAACTTCTCTGTATACTGGTTTCCTCATCCCTAAACTGGAGATAATAATAACTTCTATTCATTGTGTTTTGAGAGAATGAATGACTTAATGCATATGTAAGGAATGTAAAATACTCCCTATTTTAATGCATTATTTGCTATTATTACATCCAACAGCTATTATTATTTATAATCTCTGATATAACAAACAACTATAATTAGCTATATTTACTAAAATAGCTATTATTAACAGCTATATTAATAAAGCAAATAGCAATTATTATTTAACATAGCTAATAATAATTTTTTTAGTACTAGCAAATGTTAGCTAATAGTAATAGTAGTATTTAGGGTCATTTGGATCTAAGTTCAACTCCCAGATCTGGAAAACACAAATAAATAGAAACATACCCCATGAACATGGATTAGAAGAATTAAAATTGTTTAAATATTCATAGAACCCAAAATAGTTTATAGATTCAACAAAAATACATATTCAAATAATAATGGCATTCTTCACTAAAATAGAAAATAAAACATATGGAAACATAAAAGACCCCTAAACAGCCAAAATAATTTTAAGAAAAGCAAAGTTGGAAGCATCACAGTTCCTAATTTAAAATTATATTTCAAAGCTACAGTAATAAAAATAGTGTACTATTGGCATAAAAAACAAACACATCAACCAGTGGAACACAATGAAATGCCCAGAAATAAATCTAAACATATGTGCTGCTATGGTTTGTATATGGTTCGAGTGTATCCCCAAAAGGTTCATGTGCTGGAGGCTTGGTTCTTGGTGCTGCTGAGGTGGTGGAAGGGCCTAATGGAAGGTAATTATGTTGTGAGGGGACTTCCCTCAGAAGGGATTAATGCTGATCCTGTGGAGTGAGTACTCACAGGAGCAAATTATTTTAAAGCAAGGCCACTCTAAACCCTTGGTTCCTTTGTATGTAATCATTTCCCTTTTTACTTCTCTACCATGTGGTGATATAGCTAGAGGGCCCTCACCAGAGGTCAAACAGATGGAGTCACCTAATCTTGAACTTTTAGCTTCGCAAACTGTGAGTTAAATAAAATTCTTTTCTTTACAAAGTACCCAGCATCACTATTCTGTTTTAGCAACAGAAAATTGACTAATTCATATGGTTAACTAATTTTTGACAAGAGGTGCCAAGATGGCACATTGGAGAAAGGATACTATCTTTAACAAATGGTACTGGGAAAACCATATATCCACTTGCAAAAGAATTTTATTGGAACCTTATCTTACACTATACACAAAAATCAATTCGAAATGAACAAAAGACCCAAATGTAAGATCAGAAACTACAAAACTCATAGAGGAGAACATAGAAGAAAACTCCTGAACATTGGCCTTGGTGATGTTTTTTTGCATATACATCAAAAACTCAGACAACAAAAGCAAAAATAAATAAATGGGACTATATCAAACTAAAAGTTTTTATTCATAGCAAAGGAAATATAATTAACAAAATGAAATGGCAGCCTACAAACTGAAAAAAAGTATTTGCAAACCATATATCTGACCAGGTATTAATGTCTAAAATCTCTAAAGAACTCATACAAATCAATAGTACAGAAATTACTCTAGTTAAAAACTGAAGAAAAGTCCATAACAGACATTCCTCCAAAGAAAACACAAAACGACTAACAGGGGTATAAAAAGGTGCTCAACATCATTAAGTATCAGAGAAATGTCAAGCAAAACCATTATGAGATATCCCCTCACACCTGTTAGGATGGCTATTATTTAAAAAAATTAAATGCTGGTAAGGTTGTGGAGAAAAGGGAACTCTTGTACACTGTTGGTTGGAATATAGATTGGTACAACCATTCAGGAAAGCAGCAGGGAGGCTTCTAAAGAAACTATAAATAGAACTACCATATGATCCAGAAATGCCTTTTCTAGTCATATTCCAAAGGGAAATTAAACCATCACCTCAACGATATTGTACTCCCATGTTCATTGCAGCATTATTTACAATAGCCAAGTGATAAAAACACTCTGAGTGCCTGGTGATAAAATAAATGAAATATATATTAGAATATTATTCATCCATAAAAATTAGATCTTTGGAAAAATGGGCTATATATGTGTAATATGGATTGTAATGCATTCTACTGTCATATATAACAAATTAGAATTAAAAAAATTAGATCTTGGCATTTACCACAACATGGATGAGTTCTGGAGGCTATTATGCTAAGTGGAATAAGCCATACACAAAATAAAAATATTATATGATCTTCTTATACATACAATCTAAAAAATCAAATATATAGAAATAGAAAACAAAACAGGGTTACTTAAAGCAGGGGATGGGTTGAATAGGATTTGGGGAGATGTGGGTCAAAGGATACAAAATAGCAGATATGTAGGATGGATAAGTCTAGAGATCTAACATATGACATAGACAATAACATTATAAGGTATCTGGTATTTATGCTCAATGAGTACATTTTAGCTGCTCTAGCTACAAAATAAAAAGGGGAACAACTCTAAGATGATGTATATGTTAATTTGCTTCATTATAGTAACCTTTTTATCATGTATAGTTATCCCCTTATTAGTCTATTTTCTGTTGCTATAATAAAATACCTGAGGCTGGGAACTTTATAAAGCAGAGTATTTAACTCACAGTTTTGGAGGCTGAAAGTCTCAAATCAGAAGGACCCATTATTTGTTCTCTGGTGAGGGCACCCCTGGCTATGTCACAACATAGCAGAAAATAGATAAGGAATAGGCTATATACATAAGGGATCATATGGCAAGACAGGAAGTCATAGGGATTAAGGGGCCAGGTTTGCTCCTTTATAATAATTCACTTTCTTGAGAATTCACTCTGCACGACCAGAATTAATCCCATTTGAAAGTGATGCCCAACCCCCCAGTGGCCTAATCATCTTGCACTAAGCCCCATCTTTTAAAGATTCCACCATCTATCCATATTGCCATACTGGAACCTCCAGGGGACTTGCTCAAACCATATCAATCCCATAAATCATGTTTTATAACTAGATATATACAATAAAATGTAGTTTTATAAAATTCCAGCTCTGTTAATTATTAACTCTTCCATGGCTTCTACTCCTTTCTGTGTCACTGTGAACTTGATGCTTATAGCACACAAACATGCACACACATGTTCACACATGTACATGCTCCTGTGTTATATCTCTGTGACAGAGACTGGCTAATTTTTAGCTACCATCTATCATCTGTGTTCTCACATGTGGCATCCTGGTAGACTGAATTGCAGTTATATGGGGCCATGTAATCAACTGCATTCAGGACAATTGGATGCGGATGGAAAGAAAGTGAATTACTTCCAGATCTGGTCTATAAAATCATCCAATGACTTCCTTACATCTTCATTTCGTCATACCCTGGTTGGATACAGAAGATCAAGTAGGTCACAAAGTTATCATATGAGAAATTATCCACGAAACACTTGATTGGACTATGAGGTGAATAAGAAATAAATCTTTCACTATATCAAGTCCCTAAGATGTTGGGGTTGTTTTTTATAGTAATTAACCATTAAGACTAATATGATAATGCTATAATTTTTGTGTTCAATGCTTAATTAAAATTGTCACTACCTCAGCTGAAATGCACATTTCAAATTCATTTCAAACCTGCGGTCTTCTCTCCATTTCTGTACAAACTGATACATCCAAACAAGACTGTGATGATGATGAGGCAAGTGAGACACCTAGGGCTCAAGCTTTAAGGAGGCAAAACTCAACTATCAGCCTCGTGAATACGCAGGGCTGGCTCCTAAGAGTGATGTCACCTCTCTGGGCTCAGCCTCATCCCACTCCTGCATTCCAGTGCCCATGGTGGTAATTTCACTCTGTCCTTTGCTCCATTTCCTGACACTGATGTTGAGCCTGGCAGCTTCCTGACAGCTGGCTTAGCTTCCAATTTGCTGTTACCGATAGCAAGTTAATTGACTTTTGAATCTCAATTTCCTCTTCTGAAAGCAAGAATATCTGGTTCATAAGCTTCAATAAATGGTGTTGTGGATACTACCATTATTCTCAGAATTGCTAAGGTGAAGAAGTGAATTCCTCATATCTTCAGCATTCTTGCTCCTACAACTGTTTCTTTCTTGCTCCTCTGGTGATAAGAATTACATAGATATGGATCCTTAAATAAGAGTTACAGCCATGAGGCCAAAGAAAATTCATTTAGAAACCTTAGTCAGTTTCAGACCTGGCCCTTACTTGTTTTGCAGACAAAAGAAGGCCACATGTTCTCCCTCTCCACCAGCTGCTGAACTGGCTGACTTGCGCCAACCTCTCCATAACCACGGTTTGCTCTGCCATGATCTCCTTGGAGGAATTCATTTACACTTTATTTTGGCTCACTGGCTGTCTCTATCTTGGGGACACATCTGTTCAGTGGTCATATATGGCCAGGAACAGCCTCCAGAGCTACCATTTTGGGACTGATGATAGGCAAGTGTAGGAAATTCTACCACTTCAGCACTCTCCACATACAACGCGACCTAACACATATACCTACATACATGCTCAGATACCATTGCAAAAATATAAATTCCTTAGGATTCTAGTAGAGATAGTTTTTAGTTTGACTGATCCAAATCTCCTGCTTCATACTATTATAGTTTGGATCTAGAATGTCCCTCAAATATTCATGTGTTGAAGGCTTATTCCATAGCTGGGGGAGCTGTTGGGAGGTGGTGGAAACTTCAGGATGTAGGGCATAGTGGCAGGAAGTAGGTCACTAGGGGGTGTGCCCTGGAAGGTGTATCTTGTAATCTCTCTCTCTGTCCCTCTCTCTCTGCCCCTTTTCTGGTTGCCATAAGCTGAGCAGCTTTCCTCTGCCATGATGTTTTTCCTTGCCTTAAGCCAAAAGCAATGGAGTTAGCCAACCCTGGAATGAAGACTCCAAACTGTGAGCCAAAATAAATCTTTCCTTATTTAAGTTAACTTATGTCAGGTATTTTATCACAGCAATGTTAAGCTGATATTAAGTAGTCTAAAGGATTGGACTTCCATTCATATAATTTTGAGTAAGGAAAGTGGAGGACTAGGAAAAGGAAAGAAAATAGGTAAAAAAAGTATAATGCAAGGGGAGGGAAAAGAGGAGAGAGAGAGAGAGAGAGAGAGAGAGAGAGAGAGAGAGAGAGAGAGAGAGAGAGAGAGAGAGAGAGCAAAGGCAATGCTATGGTACTTTGGCCATTCAGTTATTGACCAAGTTGTGTCACCAAAGGCAAGTTTCTTAATGTCTCTGGGTCATAGCTTCCTCTTCAATAAAATAACAATAATAATAGTACCTGCCTCAGAGGGTTTGTTGTGAGGATTCTGTGCCTTCTTACACACAAAGCACTTAGAGAAGTTCTTAGCATGAATAAAGGTAGCAGTTGAAGTAATACTCTTATATTCCCTTGTTTGCCCTTTTCTTCCTTTGCTGGGTCATTTGCCACCTCCTCCAGGAAGACTAACCTGATTTGACCAGTTGAAACCAATTCTTAAATTTTCCTGCATCTTCATGGTACCTGTTCTTACCTGCATTGACATCTGTTTTGTACCATGCTAAAAACAAAACTATTTCCCTTTAAAGCAGTGATGCTTAATCTTATCAGCACATTAAAATCATCTTGGGAACTTTTTAAGAGTCCTGATTCAAGTTCTATGCCAGACGAATTAAATGAGAGTCTCTGGGGATGAAATACTCACAATGATATTCTTTAAAGCTCTCCAAGTGATTTTAATGTGCAGCCAAGTTTAACAGCCATGCTTTAGAGCTGCAGTTAGCAAACTCCATCCCACAGATCAAATCCAACTCACTCTATACTTTGTAAATAAAGTTCTATTGGCTCACTTGTTTATGTATTATGTTTGGTTAATTTCATCCATATAATAAATGGCAGGGTTGAGTATTCTGTGAAGGAGATCATATATGTGGTCAAAGCTTAAATCACTTATTATCTTACAACATAATCTGAGTATAGGCACCATGTCTTATTCATCTCTGTCTTTCCTGCATAGCACAAAGTGCTTAGCACAGCACTTTACACATAGTCGTTTAATAAGAAATTGCTCAAAGAACAGATATAAATGAGATAGATGGTCCTGTTTGCAAAATATAAATGTGAACTTTATTTTTCCAAAAGTGCCGACATAGGCCAAAGTTTTAAAGAATTCCAGCCTCCTTATTGGTTGGGAAAAGATGACTAATGAGGCCATTAGAAACACAGAATCATGGAAGCTCACTTACTTTGATCCCTGTACTGACTCTCAGAACAATGCACCAGCCGCGTCACCACTGCCTTCTGGCTGACTTCAGTTTTAGGAACTCTCATTGGCTCCCATCTTTCCCAAGTCCATATAGTTTGAAAAAACACTTGAACTGGTTGACATTTAGAGACCTTTATATATATATATATATATATATATATATATATATATATATATATATATATATATATATATATATATATATATACTATTTTCCCTCACTGATTTATCTTGTGGGATGTGTTGTTTAATTATTTGTCACATTTAAAATAGAGGCTTTAGAAAAAGGGAAATCTGGGTGTGAATCTTGGGTTTGTGACATTTGTCTACGGTTTACTGGCTCTGAGCCTGTTTCTACACTTATAAAAATGGACATAAAAGTACATACTTTATAAGGTACTTGGAGTAAATAAGATAACACCTGAAAAATTCTAAGCACTGTACTGTGTAAATAGTAAGTATTCCAAGGATGCTATTATTATCTTCATCACAGCTATAATAATCAACTGTTATAAGCCCCTTGAAGGTAGGCAATGTCTTAACCAATTCTTCACCCTTACTATGCAGATATGAAGCTCCACCTTACCTTTGTCTGTCTATTGTGATTAAGAATGTGGTATTCCCTGAAAATATCATGTGTTAGGCAATGCAAGAATATTCAAAGCGGAAATTACAAGATTATGAGAGCTGTAACCTCATCAGTAGATTTAATAATGGATTAATAAATTGATTAGAATCCAGGAACAGTGATGCATGCCTGTAATCCCAGCAACGTGGGAGGCAGAAACAAGAGGATCAGAAATTTGAGGCCAGTCTCAGCAACTTGGCTAGGTACTAAGTAACTTAGTGGGATCTTGTCTCAAAATAAAAAAAATAAAAAGGTCTGGGGATGTAGCTCAGTGAAAAAGCCCCTCTGGGTTTAAACCCCAGTACCAAAAAACAATTTTTTATTGGATTCCTGTGTGGTAACTGTAAGCAGTAGTGGTGTGGCTGGAGGAAGTAGGTCACTAGGAGCATACCCTTTGGGATTTTATCTTGTACCCCTAGCCCATTGTGTTCCCCCTATCTCTCTCTCTCTCCCTCTCCCTCTCTCTTTCTGCTTTCTGGCTGCCATGACCTGATTAGCTTTCATTCACCATATCCTTCAGCCATGATGTTTTTGCCTCATCTTGGGCCCAAAGCAATGGAGTTGTCTGACCATGGACTAATCCTTTGAAACTGTGAGTCCAAAGTAAACCTTTCCTCCTCTAAGTTGTTCTAGTCAGGTATTTTGGGCATGTTAATGAAAAGCTAACCAAAATACTCTCCATGGTCTGAATCCCACAGCATCTATGTGTTAATTAAGGCCATATATCAAAAATAGGCAGTGACATATGTGGCATATATACC
Source organism: Marmota monax (assembly GCF_021218885.2). Classification (NCBI taxonomy): domain Eukaryota; kingdom Metazoa; phylum Chordata; class Mammalia; order Rodentia; family Sciuridae; genus Marmota; species Marmota monax. The sequence goes on along the minus strand of NW_026694552.1, from coordinate 10,693,492 downwards.
AGCCTTGGGGTCATGCAAAATTAACCTGTCTACATTTTCCAAATGAACAGTAACTTTATTAAAATCCCCACCTGTGACAAATATGTAGTACACTTATTTCTGCTGGAGAAACACACTGCCACTGGGTGGTATTTCCAAAATGCTTGTCTCAACAAGTCTAAATTGCTAAGACAGTGCTTAAATTCAAATCTTGAGGACATGAGAAAGGACAGACTTTCAGTCTTTGACAGAAAAATAGAATAAAAAAGGCATTCTAAAGCTGGCAACTGTCTTTCCTGATTCAACACTGAATTGAGCTGAGGGACTTAGAAATGTAATTGTTTATAATAATAAAATGCCACCCTACAGAGGCTCCCAGCATGTCTGGACTTGACCATTTTCACTGATTTATTTAACACTGTCCTCAGAAGGATAAATGGGACAGACACCTCCACCAGTGAGAGAAGGCTGTGGGGCAGCATCAAAACCCTTGTCAGTTCAAAAGCAATCAGCACAAAATTTGAGATCCTGATTAAAGGTCAGGTTTATATTTATTCAAATAGAGCAAAACCCAGAGAGGGCAAAGTTTATTTCCCCCAGCTCCTGCCTCCTCTTTCTGTGCCCTTTTCTGGGCTGGGGATGTGGCTCAAGCGGTAGTGCGCTCGCCTGGCATGCGTGCGGCCCTGATTCGATCCTCAGCACCACATACAAAAGATGTGTCCGCCTAAAAAATAAAAGTTAAAAATTCTCTCTCTCTTTCTGTGCCCTTTTCCTGGCCACCATCCTGATCCCAAATTGGGTGATACATTTTTAAAAAAAATATTTGTATTTTTAAAAATTATTAAGGTGAAGTTCACATAATATAAAAAAAGAGGTTTTCTTTCTCCCGATACTAGGGATTGAACCCAGGACTTTGTACATGTTAACCAAGCACTGAGTGACATTCCCAATCCTTTTTAAATTTTATTTTGAGATAAGGCTTGCTAAGTTGCCCAGGCTAGTCTCGATCTTGATCTTGCAATCCCCATGCCAAGGTCTCCTGAGTGGCTGGAATTACAGTCATTTGACATGATGTCTTGCTAAAAAGAATTTTTTAAAGACGATTTTATTGAGGTAAAATTGATACACAAAACTACATGAATTTAAGTGTATATTGATGAGTGGGAACTTATGCATACAACTGTTGAAATGATCACCACAAGTATGGTAATAGATAGAGCCATGGTATCCAAAAGTTTCCTTGTGTCCCTTTGTATTAGAATACCCTCTTAAGAAATTTTGACACTCACATTACAGTCAACCAGTCTTAAATGAATAACAAAGCTACATACAGGAATTTGCATGTACACAGAGATCATTAGAATCATAATAATAGAATGACATGCTAATAGAATTTTGAGAGTAGAAAAGAACATTCTGGAAAATAAAAACATTCTTTTGTCACTATCCCATTTTCTCTTGTTACAATACGTAGTGGCATGCCTTAATACATATTAATGATTTAAGGGGATAGCAATTAAATAAAACTAAGATGAACTTTGGAAGAAACCATGAAAAAATTTTGACATAAGTTGGTATTTCTATGGATACTGTTCAGTTTTATAACACTGTGAAGCAAAAGGGACTGTGAATAAAAATTATCTTACAAAGTTGAGGTGAAGGGAATTCACTGAATGAGACTGGAAAAAAAAAGTTTTGCTAGATGTTGCCTTGAGGACAAATGGCAACTAGGTGGTTGGTAAACAGGTCTGGCTTCATAGCATACCACCAGTGCAGTCTTGTAGAGTGCAACACTCAAAAGAGCCCTGTGCTTGGTGTTGAATGGTCTGTGCTTGTTGTCTTAAAATTCTTAATTTTATCTTTCAGATTATGTTTTATAAGCAATATCACATGGGATATTGAAGAATGTGCATGTTGGTCTTACTTACAGCCTTGTTTATATGTGTTTCCTTTTCCTGTTACTGCCCCACCTCCCTGGGAAGGGTTCTTCTATTCCCTGGTACATATAAAATTGAGGTGAAGGGAAGTCACTAGATGAGTCTGAAAAAGACTTTTGCTAGATGTTTCCTTTACTGACCCAATCTAATTAATGATTACTTACTCTCTTCATTTCCAGTAGGGGCCTGCTACAGGACAGTCAGGTACACGTGTGTGTGTCCTGCAGTGTCTCAGAGAGGGCATGCTACTCTGAGGTGGCAACTCCATGGCACATTTGACAGGAGCCTTCGTGGGGGCAAACCTCTCAGCCTGCATGAGTCAGATGCCAAACATGTCCCACTGTGAAAGTCTGCAATTCTTTAAGGGTCAATTATTCACTGTGAGTTGGGGAGGCTGTCCTGAGGGAAGAGAAGATTGACTTTTCTGTCCCCACATTGGGTAGAGCATATCAGGTTGATGTACAGCAGGGAAAGCTCACAAGGCAAGAGTCCTCAAGCATTTTTGAAGGTTTGTAATTACTTGGCATTTAGCTGCATGTTCCAGGAAGCATGGCATTAAATAGCACACATACACACACAGACACACACAAACCACCATGACAGGGGACTGTAGTCTTAGACAAAGACAGAGTGGATGCACTTTTTCATATCCTTCTCAATAAGGTCACCTAACAAAACTGTTCTCTCCCTCCCTCTCTCTCTCTCTCTCTCTCTCTCTCTCTATATATATATATATATATATATATATATATATATATACACACACACGCACACACGTGTATATAGAAGACATATATACACATAAATATATACATATATACATGCATATATGTGTGTACATATCATATATATCATATATATATATATATATATATATATATATATATATATATATATATATATATGATATATACACACAAAAATTCTGACAGGTGGAAAGAAGGCAGTGACCTTGGGATCTAAGGAAATATGTAGCAATGAGTACCCTTGGTTTTCTCTTTTCCTCAAATATCCCAGACTAGTGTCAGAGAAACCACCCACCCTGGAAACAACAGAAAACCAGTGGCAGAGATTACTTTAAAAATCCTAATAAAAAGCCTGCTTTCTGTAGACAAAAGACTAGAAAAGGGAAGGCCTAAGAAGACAAAAGTCTTTTAGATAACGACTGTTCTACTTTAGCCAAATACTGCAGAAAAAATATGGTCCCACACCACCCATGTAAAACCTATATTGCTCTACCCTCCCCACATGCTCCACTGCTCACTTGTGAAGATGGTGTCAGAGACTGCTAAATGAGGTAATGAGCCCCCATGGTGTCTACAGAGATCATGGATGGATCCTGGACTTCTACTCTAAACCAGTGCTTATAAGATATTCTTCCCTCTTTCTGCTGGGGTGGTGCCAGAGAAGGCCAAGTCTAAGTCAGGAATTTTACCACTGCCCAGTTGTAATGAACTTCTTCCCTTACCCAATACTACTGAAGGCTGTGTAAGGAGAAGTACAAGGCAACCCTCTCTCTACCAGCTAGGTTGCTATCAGGGTGGGTTACCTGAATTCCCACATATGCCTAGCAGTAGGAAGGTACCCCTCCTCCCACAAGGTATTATTAGAGGAACCAAGTGGAAACATGTACTTTTACTCCTAACTGACTATAACTGGAAAGCGCTCCTATTTTCTGTTATTTCAGCATCAGAGAGGGCCTGCTACAACAGAAAGCTTAAATAGACGTATTATTCCTAACATAATACTCAAAATGCTGATGATGCAATTTTAAAAATCACTCATTATGTCAAAAACCTGGAAAGTCACAAATTGAACAAGAAAAGACCAATCAACTGATGGCAATACCATGATGACAGAGATACTAGAATTATCTGACAACAATTTTAAAGCAGCCTTCATAAAAACACATCAATAAGCAATGAAAAGCATGCTTGAAACAAATTAAAAATTAGAAGTAGCAAAGAACATCTCAGAAGTCTAAGCAAAGAAATAGAAGACATAACAAATAACCAGATGAAAATTTTAGGACAAAAAGAATACAATAATCCAAATTTAAAAAAGAAAAAAAAAACTTAGCTAAACTGGGGAATGAATCTAGATACCCATCCAATAGATGAATGGATAAAGAAACTGTGGTATATATGCACAATGCAATATTACTCAGCATTAGAAGAGAATAAAATTATGGCATTTGCAGGTAAATATATGGAGTTTGAGAATATCATGCTAAGTGAATTAAGCCAAACCCAAAAAACCAAAGGCCAAATGTTTTCTTTGATAAGTGGATGCTAATCCATATTGGGGGGTATGGGAAGAATGGAGGAAGTTTGGATTGGGCAAAGGGGAATGTGAGGAGGGGAGGGGGCATGGGGTTAGGAAAGATGATGGAATGAGATAGATATCATTACACTAGGCACATGTATGATTGCATGAATGGTGTGACTACATCATGTACAACCAGAAAAATGAAAACTTGTGCTCCATCTGTGTACAATGAATAGAAATACATTCTACTCTCATCTATAACTAATTGGAATGGATAAAAAATAAAAAAAGAGAAATAATTGGATCAAGAAATTCATTCATCAAAATTATTTCACCAAAGTTTTTTTCTGGAGGCAAAACCCACACCACCTTCTCTGCTTAATTCCTTTTCTGCAATGGTGTGTGATGCAATAAGTAAATCAGCAGAAAAAAGAGGAAAAACTCAAGGGATGAGCTCAACAATACAATGGAGAACACAGAGGAAGTAATAGTGAATTAGAAGATAGAATAATCGTGATTATCCAATCTGAACAATAGAGAGAAAATAGAACTTAAAAAGTAAACAGAGTCCCAGGAACCTGTGGGACTATGACAAAAGATATAATAACAATTTTATTGGAGTCTCAGAAAATAAAAGAGGCAGAGCTAAAAATATACATAAAAATATTTGCTGAAAACTTATCAAGCTCAATAAGGGTATTGGAATAGAGATTTGAGAAGGTGAGCAACCCCAAAATAGAATAAACCTAAAGAAATTCACTCTAAAATGTATCTTAGCCAGACTTCTGAAAACTAAAGATAGAAAAAAAGATTGAAAACAGTGAGAAAGAAACGTTTACCTAAAGTGTGAAAAAAAAAAACAATTTAAATGACACATTTCTCATCAAAAACCAAGGGGAGGAAACAGAACAAAATTTTTTAAATGCTTAAAGATAAGAAATGTCAACCTTAAGTCCCAAAATCTCGCAAGAGTACACTTCAGCAAGGAAAGGGCGATCAAAACATTCTTAGAAGATGATCATGATGAAAACTTGTTGTCAGCAGATCTATCTTAAAAGATGGTTAAAGGAAGTTTCTAAAACAGAAAGTGATAAAAGAAAAATCTTGAAACATCAGGAAGGAAGAAAGTTCATATCATATTGGGTAGTAAAAAAATTCTTGAGTTCATAGTGATAGAAAAGAGAGAACAAAAAAAGAAAGAGAGAGAGATGGAGGAAAAGAGAAAGCAATAGAGACAGAGGGAGATATAAAAGACTTTTTTATTGAAAAACATCAGCTAATATATGTAGAAGAAATAATGGAATTAGTAAGTTATCACTGTGTGTCTCCCCAGTGTAATAGCAAGTGCAAGTATACAGATCACCATTAGAGGCTAAAACCATTGGATCGAAGTATTGCTGGGAGCAGATAGTCAAACGGTTTGAGATTATCACCTCACATTTGATTTTAACTATAAAGGAATAAAAGTACCTTTACAGTGTAGAGATCTGACAACTCCTAACTTAGCTGTGGAATCAAACCCAGCATCATCACTCTAGGGACAAACCGAGATCCTAGGCCTTCTAAGGCCATACATTGGGGATTCCCAAACATCATCCATGAATTCATCTTTTTAAGAATGTTCAAGTTGAAGATAATCTTGAAGAAGCTATCAGAAAATTGCAGAGTGTGGGCTGGGGTTGTGGCTCAGTGGTAGAGGGCTTGCCTAATATGTGTGAGGCACTAGGTAACATCCTCAGCACCACATTAAAATAAATAAATAATATAAAGGTATTGTGTCTACCTACAACTAAAAATTTTTTAAAAAAGAAAATTACAGAATGTAGAATATTCTATATAATAAAACTTACCTGGCATTTTTGAAACTATCAGCATCATTAAAAACAAACTAGCAACAAAAATAGTAGGGGGTTATTCAAAGTTAAAAGAAACTAAAGAGACTTTACAAGCCAAATGCAATTTCATTGAATCCTGAATAATAAACAAAGCTACAAAACATAATATTAAGAGGAATGGATATATTAAATTTGGACAGAATAATAAATGACACTATTGCATTAATACTAAATTTCCTGAGTAATGTAGAAACATTTCTTAGTCCTAAGAGATGCCTATGGAAATATTTAGGGCTGAAGTGCATGATATTTCCAATTTGTGTGTGTGGGGGGTGACAGAACCAGAGAAAATAAAATATTAAAATTCATCAATCTATTTAAATCTTGTCAAGGGTTGAATTCTAAGTTCTAACTCTTTGTACCTGTGAATTTGGACTTAATTGGAGAAATAGGGTCTTTATAGATGTCATTAAGGATATTGAGATGATATCATACTGAATTTAGGGTGGGCCCTAAATCCAATGTTTAGTGTCCTTATAAGAGAAAGGAAAGTGCACAGGCCCAAGGAGTAAAGCCATATAAAGGCAGAGACAGAGGTAAGAGTTCTGCTGCCACAAGCCAAGTGTAGCAGGAGCCACCAGAAGTTGGAAAAGACAAATGAATATGCTGCTTCCTTAGAAGAATCCTGGCTATATCCCATCTTAATTTTGGACTTCTAGCTTTCAGAAATGTTAAAGAATAAATTTCTATTAAATTAAGCTACTAAAAAAACGTAATTTGTTGTAGCAGCCTCGGGAAACTAATAGAAACATACACCAAGCTTCCACTATACTTCCTTTTTTTTTTTTTTGATTTGTTCTTTTCAGATATACATGAAAGTAAAGAGCATTTTGTCATATTATACATACATGGAGTATAACTTATTCTACTTAGGATCCCATTTTTTAAAAAGTTTTGCTATTCTGGGACACTTGACCTCTGAGCCACATCCCCAGTCCTATTTTATATTTTATTTAGAAATAGGGTCTCACCGAGTTGCTTAGTGCCTTGCTTTTGCTGAGGCTGGCTTTGAACTCATGATCCTCCTGCCTCAGCCTTTTGAGCCACTGGGAATAGGTGTATGCCACTGTGCCCAGAAGGATCCCATTCTTGTGGTTGTACATGATGTGGAGTTTCACAGGTCATGTATTCATATATGAACATAGGAAAAAGCATCTTCATTTGTCTTTTCCAGCTTCTGGTGGCTTCTGGCACTCTTGACTTGTGGCAGCAGAACTCTTAACCTTTGCCTCTGTCTTTATGTGGATTTATACTTTCCTTTCTCTTATAAGGACACTAGACATTGGATTTAGGGCCCACCCTAAATTCAGTATGCTATTATCTCAATATCCTTAATGACATCTGACTTATTCTACTGTCTTTCTTATTTTCATTCCCCCTATACAATGAAATGCTACTCAGTCATAAAAATAAATGAAATAATGACATTTTCTGGTAAATGGATAGAACTGGAGACTATCCCAAGTCAAATAAGACAGTTTCAAAATCAAAGGCCAAATATTCTCTCTGATATGTGGATGTTAACACACAATAAGGGGCGGAGGGGACGGAAATCTACCATACTTTCAAGTTTTCTGTATGTTTGAAACTTCAAAAAAAAAATGGAAACCCCCTACTACTACAGATTGAAAGAGAAACTGCAAAAGAAACAAAAGTGTTAAATTTTATTAACTTTAATGGCATTTTCCTCTGCTTGTTAAACTAGAAAATTCATATCTTCATATTATACTGGTCCCCACAAATTATGCACCCAGCCCTGGTATTAAAGGCACACTGGCATTTGGATGGATCATCTTAAGCTTATCTATGGTCAGTATTGGTTATTGCAGGCCTAAATATATGAGGGCAAGAGAACTCAGCAGGATAAAGGTCAAAGACTACAGCAGGCCTGACAGGGGACACTGATGACCTTGTAAGTTTAGAAGTGAATCATATATCCTCAGACATTGTTGGTTTTGTTTATCATCTTCTCAAACATATTGAAAAATTTTTGTTCCTAAGACATTGCCTCCCACTACTTTTACCCCCACACGTTTTGTGGCATAGTGCTAAGGCACACAGTTAAGTGTCCAATAATTACTTGGATTGGGATTATGCTGGGCTCAAGGGAGTGTGGGAAACATAGGCAACATTAGAAGAAATTTTTAGGTCTTCACCTTATCCTTCCTAGGTGCTAAAATAAAATAAAATGTGTCTCGGATATTGAGTTCCATGACTTTTAGGGCAAAGGGAATTAAGCAGAAATGCACTTTTGGTTGGGAAAAGGGAAGACTAAATGTTCAGTTTTCATGACTTTCTGTGTCTGCATTCACTTTAAGCAAGACCACTTCTACAATAGTCCTAATGGATAAAATATGAGTCCATGGAATTGGCACTTGGACAAAAATAATCTATTTCATGTATCAAGTTATATATTCTTTCTCATGTAATATTTATGTTATTTTTCCATCATGTATTGCATGGTGTGGGACCATAAATATTTTGATAGATTCTATGAATTTATATTCAAATTATTTGTAATACATTTTTTGTCATTTATTACTTTTTTCATTTAACACTTTTTAAAGATTTGTATAAATTATGATTAATTTAGCCTTCATAACAACCCTATATAGAATAGCACAGAGAGATTAAAGAAACTGCAGAATGTCATGTGGGTAGTCAGAGTTATCCAGCATTTAAATCCATGCAGTCTGGCTCCAGGATTCTTCCCTATTAACCACCATTATTTGATATTTCAACATGTATTTGTAAAAGTTGTAGGTGTTGGTGACAGGAAAGATACTGGGCTTCAACCTGTCTTCCAAATTCTAAGCATCTAATCTCACATTTGTTTACTAAGAAACAGGAAGACATTACAATCCTTTGAAAGCTGACTTGTCTGTACAGGTCATCCTGTATCTTCCCAGTGGGTCAAAGAAAACTTCACAAATCTAGGAGACTCTACAAAGCTTCTTCTGGTAGAGAAGCAGGAACTCCTGTATTAGAGAGCTAAAAACAGATAGAATGAATAAGAATGATGTTCTTTGTCCAATGCCATCAGTACAATGTGGGAACTTTGTTGCTGTTACTAAGCAACTAACAACTTTTTTGCTTTCATTCCCCAAGTTGATTTAAGATATTGGGCTAAAAATAGTGTAGTTTCAATAAGGAAAATCATTGTATCAGGACTCTTTGGATTGCAAAAGAGAGAAAATCCTGCCTAATGTACATTTCTAAAAGGATTTTATTGGCTCAAATGGTTAAACACCTTCAGACATAGCTGGATTCAGTGATTAATGAAACCATCATCAGGATTTGATTTCTCTGTCTCTACCCTTCATTTCTTTGGGATGTCTTCACTCTTAACCAAATGGGTTCTCTTTTCTTAATCAAACAATGATTGTCAAGGGCAATCAGAGACCCAACCTTCTATATCTATTCTAGTATGGAATAAAAGGAGAGCATTTTTCCGACATTCCCAAGAAAAGTCATAAAATTCACTCTACCTGGATCAGCATAGAACATAAGCCTACTGGGAAAGCAAAATTGTCAGACAAAGGCCCTGTGATGATTGACTTAAGATTAGGTCCCAGGACTGAGGCTAGGATGTAAATCAGGAAGGTGGACTGAAGTAAGGAAGAAGTTAGATATCCACATGAAAATTAGAGACCATTGCCAAAACTAGACTGTTTTCTGGGGCAGTAAATAGCACATGTCTCCCACAACCATACCGGGCCAATCTATTAGTTTCTTGGTGTAGAAAGTATACATTCTGGTAAATGATCACAAGAGAAATTAATATATTTGGGCTACTAAAAGGTTCTCGGTAAGCCTCTACAACCAAGAATATACAATTCAATAATTTCATCATGTATATGGGACTAATTTAGAAGCAGATAGCAAGAATAGGGATAAATTACCCACTTGAAAGGACAGATATAAATAGTAGGAAGCCCCAAGAATTAGTTTAATACATTAATATCTTGTAGATTCAGGACCAGAAAACTATCTGTAAAGGACCAAGTACCAAATGTTTTTGGCTTCATGGATCTTACATGCCATAGCATGAAAGCTGTCAAAGATAATATGTAAACTAATGGGTATGACTGTGCTCCAATAAGATTCATAAAAACAACCAGTAGTCTGAACTTGTCCCACAGCTGATAGTTTGTTTACTCCTGTTGGAAATAGATAATGTATTATATAGGAATGGTCTCTGATGTTGCATGTAAATAGATTTCAGCCTGACCTCTGATACCTACTAGTTATGTCCATGGACAATTTCCATTATTACTCTAAGCCTTGGTTTCCTCATCTTCATAATAGAGATAATAATAACAAATATCTAAGAGAGTTACTGTGAGAATTTAAAGAGAAGATGCACATAAATCAAAGGACACAATGGCTGACATATAGTAAATTGTCAATAAATAATAGCTGCTATTATTATAATTATTATTAAGCAAACCATTGTAGGAAAACTATAAGAAAACTTTGGAGAATATCGGGAAGAAAGAAACAATGAATTTCAGTGTTGTTTAAGGCTATCCTTTTGTTAAAATATATTCCAACTATATTTGGGGGGTAATGTGGTTTGTACTAACAGTTACAATTCAGAAAGGGAATTGTGGCTTTCAGGGAATAGTGTATAATGATTCTTCTCTCAAGGTATTGACCAAAACTGAAAAGGCCAAAATGTTACTAGATGTCATTTTTTTAAAAAAGAAAACATTAGCAATGAAAGACAAAATATTATCTTGTTCACACTTATTTTGTGTCCACACTTAGAATTCTGGGTACATTTGTGATGATTGTCCTCCACTAAAAACTGAGTGGAGTTGGAGAAGGTTTATAAAGGGTGTGCTGGAGGGATGGATAAATACATGAGGCCAACTAAAAAAGATTAAAGTTGTTCAACCTGGGACAACAATTGAGAAGAACATATAGCATAGTGACAACATGACCTTTACTATCAGAGACACTTGTACTTATTGGCCAGGTCACTGACTCAGTGACCTAGTAGCTTATAACTTTGGAAAGTCATTTAAGCTCTATGAGTTTACTTGTTTTCTCCTGTGAAATGGGACTGTTAATTGTGCTTTCCTCATGGGATTATTGTGAGGATTATGAATATAAATTCACCTACTTTATCTTTGGCACATAGTAAGCACTCAGTGTCTGTTATTACTATCTGAAACTTCTAAAGTCATGTTTGAGATGATCAGTTAGTCAACTTTCTAGTACATGAGATAGTCAAAAAGAGGAGAGGTTTGTGTTGGCTCACTTTTCAGAGGTTTCAGCCTATGGTTGTTTGGTCCTATTGCCTTTGGCCCTGTGGCAAGTTAATACATCATGGCAGGAGTCCATGGCAGAAGTATGTTCATCTCATAGCCAGGAAGCAAAGAGAGAAGGAGAAAGAGGCTAGAGAATGCCCCCTATGATGTAACTTCCTCCTACTGGCCCCCACCTCTCAAGGATTCCTCCACCTCCCAATAGTGCTACAATGATGGTGTAATTAACATGTGGGACTTTGGAGGACACTTATCAAAAATCAAAGGAATCAGTATCAGGTCCTTTCATATCTGGAAAAAATTGAAATGGGAGAAGAATGCCTTTACATTACACACAGATGAAGTTACTGAATGTAAGGAGAAGTCTTATTTAAAAGACAGGTTGTAAACTTATGATTTCTATTGCCTCATTAGGTATTAAAGGCTATAAACAAATAGATTTAATAAGGGATTCATGGATAATAGAATCATTATGGATAGCAAGGGGAAACATGATGCTTGGTAGTTGTTACTAAACTCATGTTTGATATTAAAGAAAACAAGACTATCTCCCCATAATTTCTTCTTAGAGTCAGAATTTTGGATGAGATAGTCCCTGAAGATGATACAGTAAGGACAGTTCTCAAATTAATTAATCAATTAATTTGTATCAGGGATTGAACTCAGGGGCACTAGACTACTAAATCATGTTCCCAACCCTATTTTGAATTTTATTTAGAGACAGGGTCTCACTTTTTCTGAGGATGACTTTGAACTCAGAATCCTCCTTCCTCAGCCTCTGAGCCACTGGGATTACAGACATGCACCACCACACCCGGCCAGTTCTCAAATTTAAATGGCTAAACGACTGCTGTATGAATTAATCAGACTCTTATTTTAACCTTGATTTTTCCATGATGATAGCAGATAGCAACCATCAGAAGACTTTAAAGTTGTCCTTGTCTCCTGGTATTGTTCAACCACTGTAAACATAATCATTCAAAAAGGACTCAATAGCTTTGAAAGAGGAGCTGTAAAAATATGAAGCATTTTTGTTAAAATAAAACTTTTGTTAAAATCCTGACTCAGCAAACAAGTGCCTATCCTATTGGATAAGGCTTATAAAATGTATTTTTTTGATGTGTCAAGGAATTTTCTCCAGCCTATTAGAAACAAATGAAATGTCAGAGTCCTAGAAAGCACCAATTTGTTCTATGCTTCTTTTATAGACAGCTGTCTAGAATGTGACTTTCAACCATTGGCTATATGACCACCAGTTAGAGTTGTTTCTCTCTTTGGAGTGGTATGGGAAGTAAAATTAAGTTTGGTAATCAGGAAGGGTATGAATTAGAGAATGTCCCTTTTTTATCAGCAATCACAAGCCTCTGGCATCAGAAAGATACGCTTTCAGATTTTAGCTCAGACACTAGCTGCATGACTGGGGTAGATAAATTAACTGCTCTGACCCTTCATTTTATCATTTTTAAATTGAATCTATAGCACCTAACTCAAATGATTATAGTAAGCATTAATTGCTAGAAATGGATATGTAATATTTTTTAAGACACACCTTCTTTTTTAAAAATACCTGTATTTTATTTTTATTTTTATCTGGTGCTGAGGATTGAACCCAGGGCCTCACGCATGCCAGGCAAGTGCTCTACCACTGAGCCACAACCCCAGCCCATCTTTCATTAATATTGAATTTAAATAAGCAGTATTAAAATTAAAGCACTCAGCACAATGCCTGCTATAAAATAGTCATTCACATAGTATTAGTTCCCTTTTCCTAGATATCCACAAAGCTAAATTTTATACCCAAGAGGAAATCAAGGAGTGGGAATCAAGTTCAAACAGACTCAAGAATCAAAGCCACCACCAGGAAGTACTACCAGTAATTTAATACATGATTGCTCAATGCCATCATCATGATCGATGACAAGACATTGTGGCTTAGAGACTGAGACACATTCACTATAATAGTTCTATTAACTCTACTAAGTGGTGTAGCTCACTTCTGGAAATTTTTTTTGAAACATGGACAGTGTCTCTTGGCTTATGATAACATTGAAGCTCTATATCACTATATTCCATGGACAGATTTTTTAAAATTCTCTTGACCAAGTGTAACCTAAAGCTTCATAACAAGATATTGAAAAAGCCATCAGTGTAGAGGGCTTTACAGATGTAATATAACCTCCTGAAGCCTTCCCAAGGACACGTGGTATTAAATTTTGCCAAGACGCTGAAAGAAATTCTGTATGTCTTAAATGTTTTATTTTGCTTCAGAGATGATTATTGTGATAGGTAAAATGTTTCTTGGTGGAGACAATATTCCAGAATTCAGTAAAGGTGCTACTTATTGTATCTATCATCATGGATAGAAATGAAGGCAGTGACAATATGAGTTCTATGTGTTGTCATCTGGACAAAATGGAGATAGTAGGAGTAAGGACAATCATATAGTTATCTCTCTCTAATGGTGCTCTCTGATGGTTCATGCCTACAGTTATATGTTATGTCTGCATCCATGACAGTATAATATGACAGTTGCACTGAACTATGTAGTGTTGTAAATGACAATGTTTTATGGTAGGTACCATGCTTCTGGGTATGAGTAGAGGAAAGTGAAGGAACTTAAATCATAGGTATTTCAAAATCTTATTATAGCTATAGATAAATGAGAGAAATAAAGAGGAAAGCTGTCTAATGTTGAGACAAGTTTCCTAAGGAGGCCAATCTTGAGTGCACTCACTATGATTCACATTGTGGTGCATAGTGAGAACCTGTTTCAGTGTGCTCAGAGTTGATTAGAATACAAAGGATTGATGCTATTAAAACCCACAAGAAACTGATGAGTAAGCCAAACACCAATTTATTCACTTACAATGAGAATTAACTGCCAAATAGGCTAGAACACTTATGTCAGTTGGTTAGGAAATGTTCTCTCCATAACAAAGTTTATACAGAAAAGCAATTACAATCTGATTACTTGAAGACCATCAACTCAGAGCAAATGTATTCAAGTGACCATCTTAATGGCTAAGGCCAAATTGGAATGGCCTGGTGGCTTAACAATACTGTCAGGGTGGACCTTCCAAATGGTGTGCTGGTCAATAATCTTTGAGGCTAGGGAGATGAGTGATTATATTTTTTCTCATTGCCTTCTTTTTCAGACTCCAAGTAGACCATTCTTTTGTTAACAATATCTTATTCAGTCTTACAAAATAATTAGATCCTATCTTTCTGGGTGGTATCAATCATGTAGCAGATCTGTCTCTCTAAAACTACATCCTTTATTGGACATAGGGGTTCTCCAAGCCTTTGAAGTTACAGACTGCATCTGTTCTCTGTGGATTCAAATTAGTTTCATTCTCAGAGCAATTCATTTAGCTATAAGTTCTGAGGACACCCCTTTGTGACTATCTTTATGCTAAGTAATGAATAATTATTGTTGAATTTGATGATATAAAGTAGATGTTGTCACTATAATAAATTTTGAAGTGGTAGAATTGTTAGTAGCTAGTAGGCAGAAAAGCATGATCACAGATTCCCATTAGTATGCTCAGCCTGGCTACTGGATAAAACTACATAGTGTACAAAATGTCCTTGACTTGGAATGCCTCAACAAGGGACCTCCAAAAGCTCTAATCCTTCAGTTACAGCTTTGGATTGATCATCTTTTCTAAGAGGTTATGAATTCTGAAGATTTCTTGGAAAAGAAGATAATGTTGTCACAAAGGGAGAGTAAAATAGGAAATTTTTTTATTGTGGACTCTCTCTTTATGAGAGAGTCCACAATAAAAAAAAATTGTGGCCCTAAGATAAGGAAAGACTGATGATGAAACCAACTGAATGATCGTATTGATATTTCAGGACTATATTGAGGTCAGTAAAGTAACTGACTAGAGGCCATTGGGTTAGTCCTTTATTATCAAATTAGTGGTAATATGTCAGGATACTTCCAAGGTATTTCAGAGTCACTCAAAGTTCAAATAGACCTACCTGTTGGAGGATCTCATACTATCTCATTACTGCAGTGGGAATTGCTTGGTGTTATTGAAATATGTGCATTCAGATTTCCTTATTGAGGGAGTTAATGGAGTAATGTGCATGTATAGAAAACTATGGATAAAGGAAACCCTTTGAAAATGCAAATAATTGTTAGCACAGTGGTTGGTGACGCACCAATGGGTGGAAAGATCTCTTTGTTGTTCTACCAGATGAGATTAGTAACCCTAGTTGGGTTTGAACACTGAAAAGTTAGACTAACTCTCCAGGACAAGGCCGAAATATAATGGCACTTCATGTTCTGAGAAGATCTTGATGGTTTCTAAGAACATGTAATTAGTGATTTCATGAGACCCATTATGATGACATACATGGCACTAAGAAGCCGTGACCAAAGGCCTAGAATTTACAAGCATAAACTGATCATCACTGAATACTCTTAACATTTTATGGAGTTATGCCTTTCCAGCACAGCATTACTTTAGCTCAGAAGCATCATCTATCTATATACAGAGTTGGTATGTGCCAAGAGTACAACACAAGCAATCAAGCTTATCACTTCTTGAGTTTTGTGTACAGATCGTGTTAATGTATGTATACTGGGATTTTTCAGATGGGATGGTTCAGAAACTTGTCTTCCATTCATTGTTTTTCATGATCCTCAATTAGATAAGTAACCCCAGAAGCGAGCGGTCTGTAAGGGTAGAGACCTATAGTGCTGGACAGTGATCCTAGATAATGACCAAATTGAGGTCCTTAGAGTCAGGAATTACTGCAGAGCCTGACTCTTAGTCCTTAGGGAGATTATTTTGGCCAGGTTCTCTGTCCAAAGCAGAAATAACACTGCAGTTATAGTAACTATGTAGGAGAACTTTTTAGGTCTCATTAAATATCTTTCAGAGGTCATTATCCTAAATCATTTTTGCTTATCGGTAAGATATTCTGGAACCTCAATCTATGATCATTAGGGAAGAGGGAGAATCCTGGGATTGTTAGGGCATGGCTATTACAATGTACCTGCCAGAAGGGTTAGCCCATAGAAGAGACCAATAATTCCAAGCAATATTCAAATGGCCATAAAATATGATTTGTCAGTAGGCAACAGGTTCAGTTTTTTGGGCAAATAGGGGACTTTGGATGGAAACTAATTACATAAGGTGACAAAGCTGTGGTTCCAGGAAGTTTGGTTTGTGTTGAAGCTATACCCCAATCTATATGTGGAGCAGGATCCGCTTTCTAGGAGGAGAATATTGGCAAGTTATGGTAATGCAACTAAGATTTTAGGCAGAGGACCTAAACCAACAGGAAACTAGGATATAGATCAATGAGGGCCAGGGTAAAAGGCTTGGACTCAGTCATAAGCACACAAGAAATGGACTAGGCCAATAAACTCAACCTAGATCTCATCCATTGGTGGAGATGAGATTCCCAACACTTCCAGGTTTTTTTTTTTTTTTTGGCTCAGGATGGGCAGTGTTTTACCTGCAGACTTACAGTACTCTTGGAGGAATTGATCCAAACTATAGAAGTGCCTGTGAATTGTTTTCCTCATTGTTAGATAAGGTTTGGTAAGGAGTTACTTCCAAATGAACACGATCTGGTTGATTACATTTCCAGAAGCAAAAGGGTTCATGACTATCTGTAAAGTGGCATTGCAGTTCTCCATCTGTAGTATAGAGTTAGTGCAGGATATAAATCAGTAAGGCTGTGGGTGAGAAGGATATAAGTTGGTCATTTTGACCCTCCTGGGCTTTTCTTACTGGTGATCTGGATTATTTGTACTTGCTGGGGATCGAGAGCGTTTGGCAAGGCAATCTCTTGTGAAGTGATCAGCCTGGTTGCAGTAGAGGCACAAATGAGTTTCTTGTTGGCGGGCTCTTTTGGCTGGGGTAAGAGGTAACTGGCCTCCCCGAAGTTGTGAAGACTCTTCCCTAGATGGTAGGCCTGTGGTACTGGAGAGAGATTGATGGTGGGTGAGGGAAGCCAACGTTGGGAGCTGAGTCTCTGATTGTAGGAGCTCTGGCCTGTCATTATGTTTCTTATCCAACTGAATGCACTGAATGATCAGGTCAGGGAGGTTGCCCATCATATCTGCAACACTCTCTTTATCCTGGATGGGCTCAACTAGTCCCTCTTGGAACTGATCACTCGGATTTGTTTCAGTACAAGTCACATTTTGAGAAGGGGTGTCTCCTTTGTCAACCTTAGTATTCATCAAAGGGTTCATTTCTTGTTTCATGGGTTCATCAAATGACTGCTGGAAGTCATGAACAAAGCTCTCATGTTGCTTTAATATAGTACTCTGATCAGATCCGGATGTGACCCCACAACTTTCCATTTGTTGGGATAGGTAGTCAAAAACGAGCTTGTTCTGGGTACCATTAACAGAATTGGGAATCTTGAAAGCTGTTAAGTATGTAGTTACCTGAGCAAGAAACCCTGAGACACTGGCAGGATCACCATGAAATTGGGTGAGATTCTCAAGTGAGTATGGTACAGACATCATTGGGGTAGTCAGAGGAGGCATGAGTTGGCCTCTCAGAGCAGGGTTCTCCTCAGTCAGATGCTGCATTTGTGGTTGCAGAATCAGATTCTCCCCCTGAAGAAAGGAAGGCTCTACCTGCAAGGTAGGTGGTGATTCTGTGCACTTCTCCATTATATCTCCTGGAATCAGGTGACACTGAGTATAATCTCAAGTACCAGTACTGGAGATCAATGGACATGCAATGGATTTGCTCTGTGATCCAAGAGGCAGTATCAGGAGGAAGTATCCCAAGATGTTAACTATGAAAAGTCACTAGGGGGGGCTGAGTTGGAAAGATGCCAAAAATTATCTGTTACTCAATGTTGTCTCTTCTTCATGGGGAATGCCAATTTCTGCATTAAGAAGAAATATATTACCTTAGAACACATATACAATTTGGAATTAAGAAGATATATACAACAGTCATGACAGTTTTTCTCTTCCCTCCCTTTCCTTGGGATAGAGGGTCAATTTGCCCTCACATTAAGCCTTGGTTCTAATGTGTCTTATTTTTTCACCAGAGAGTCAAAGAATTTTACAATCCAAAGTGATCTTAGAGATAATCCAGGCCAAATTTATAATTTCACAGATGAGAAAACAGACTCAGAGAAGCAAACATGTTTGCTCAAGGTCACCCAGTTAGTTAATATCAGATCTGGCATGCTCATCAGGGCTGCTGTCCAAAACACTGCTTCCTCCAGGACCACAAATGTGCTCATTTGCATATGCTGCTTGATAGTTCATGTTCCTGGCTACTCAAAATGTGATCTGGGAACAAGCAGTCTCAGCATTACCAGAAAGGTTATTAGAAGTACAGAATCTCAGGTCCCATCCAAAACCTACTGAATCAGGTTTTACACTTTAACAAGAGTTCCAAAGTGATTAGAATGTACACTGAAGTCTAAGAAGAACTGCTATAGACAGCACTTAGTCTGAATTGGAATAATCACTTGTTGGACTTCACCTATTTTTTTCTGGTTATTTTGATCCTGTCTGAGATCACATTTTGTTGCTATGGAAATGATTAAGACATATAGGCAAAAATGAATAGGTAAGATTAAGAAACTAGCAAACAAGAACTAAATATTCATAAAAGTATAAAAATCAAAATGTTCAGCATTCCTTGAAAACAAGAATAAAATATCCAATAAAAGTTAAAAAACAATCCCCAAATATGTGATATATCAGTTGTGCATTTCAGTTCCCCTCTTTGCTCTTTTTTTTTTGCTGGTATTTTTTTTATTGGTTGTTTAAAACATTACAAAGCTCATGACATATCATCTTTCATACATTTGATTCACGTGGGTTATGAACTCCCATTTTTACCCCAAATACAAATTGCAGAATCATATCGGTTACACATCCACGTTTTTACATAATGCCATATTAGTGACTGTTGTATTCTGCTACCTTTCCTATCCCCTACTATCCCCCCTCCCCTCCCCTCCCCTCCCCTCTTCTATCTCTACCCCCTCTACTGTCATTCATTTCTCCCCTCTTCTCTCTCTACCCCATCTGCTGTTATTTGATTCTCTCCCTTGTTTTTTCCCCCTTTCCCCTCACAACCTCTTATATGTAATTTTGTATAACAATGAGGGTCTCCTTCCATTTCCATGCAATTTCCCTTCTCTCTCCCATTCCTTCCCACCTCATGTCTCTGTTTAATGTTAATCTTTTCCTCCTGCTCTTCCTCCCTGCTCTGTTCTTAGATGCTCTCATAACATCAAAGAAGACATTTGGCATTTGTTTTTTAGGGATTGGCTAGCTTCACTTAGCATAATCTGCTCTAGTGCCATCCATTTCCCTGCAAATTCCATGATTTTGTCATTTTTTAGTGCTGCGTAATACTTTTTGTAGCATACTATTTAAACGCGTTTAAATTACCTAGTGGGTTAAAAAAATGTGTATCATTGAATTTTTCAAAATTTGAGACCTGTTTCTCTAGGTTTTATTTGATGTCTTCTCCTCTCTAGATCAATGGAAAAAAATAATTGAAGACTGAAATAGCATAAGATTGGAGGCTCTGGCCTCCAGAAACTCTGGCCCAAAAAACTAGTGTTAATCAATTGATGTCTTTGAAGAACTCATTTGGTTCTCAGTTTCCTTTTTATCTAATTAAGATAACTATCTTTTCTGTACCAGAGTTGCTATATCAATGTGATAATAGATAGGTTCTCTGGGTTACAAAAAATGAGAGGTTTGCTTCTAAAATTATTCTAATTCAGGTTGTGAGGATTTGCCCTTATCACATATTGCCAAAATAGGGACACATACTGTCCTACCCTTCTTTTTTTTTCTTTGCGTATCTCACCATTTTAGTTTCCTGATCTACTTTTCAGACATCTTCGACTTCCCATGTTCCCATCCATGAGTTCATTCCTGCTATTCCAGCTAGGTATTAACCAAAGATCAGATAGTAAGATATTAGTTAATAAGGGTTAATGATTGACTTTTCTCAGGGCATTCAATTTTTATTCAATCTCTAATGTATGTAAAATCAACTCAGTTCCCAAATCTATCAAGTCTGATTTATTAGGTCTGGGTAGATCCCAGGAATCTGTCCTTTAACAAGCTAGTTATGTGATTTCTGAGGGAGAGGGTCCCTGTGAAAAACACTGTGTTTCAAGGATTAAAGACATATTAGTAGTGACTCAGAGAATAGGGATGAGACAGGGGCATATTTGGAGATAAGATATTGGTCCTCAAGCAACATATAATGTGTGGTATCCTATTCTCCTT
The DNA here is from genome assembly GCF_021218885.2 of Marmota monax. Taxonomy (NCBI): domain Eukaryota; kingdom Metazoa; phylum Chordata; class Mammalia; order Rodentia; family Sciuridae; genus Marmota; species Marmota monax. The sequence continues at coordinate 10,672,887 of NW_026694552.1, read as the reverse complement.
CTGTATGAAGCCCACAAAGAGCCACAATGTCCTTCACAACTGCTTAATTCTCCCAGCCAATAGAATGCAAGAGTTAAGCATCCAGATTTTAAAGTTGAATGGCTATGGGTCCAAATCCTGGCCTGACTAAAAGCTGTGTAACTCTGTGTAAGCTATTTAACCTCTCTGAGAACTAGTTTATAAACTTTAAAATGAAAGTGCTCATAATATCTACCTCCTAGTGTTTGTGATGATTAAACGAAATGAAAAGAAATTAGCACAGCGTCATGCAGATGGCAAGTACTCCATAAATGTTAAGTTATCATTATTCTAGGTCCATCATCTGTTATCTGTGTTTCAGAATTCAATTTTTTTCAGATTTTAGGTAACACACAGTATTACTGTTTATTATATAACACTTCCTGCAGTGTCTGGGGAAACATCCCATAATCAAGCTATTAACATTCCTGTAGGAAAAAAAAAAGTCTGAATATTCATACTAAAAGGGATAAAGACTAAATTCATGTCAATTCAGGTCAAGTTTTGCTTCCAAATGAGATTTGGCACCAAATTAATGAAAAAATAACCTCCAGTTTACAGAGCTTTTGGATATCAGAATTGGGATAAGAGATTGTGAACCTCTAATAAATTATCCTTTTGATTGGAAGGGTGTGACTGTAACTTTTCCTTCCCATCCATGCTTTCTGCCCTTTCCTTGTACCTTCCAAAGTTCCAGAATTTTGTGGAGGTCTCTTGTTTCTTTACAGAATTATGTATTCAAGGTGACATGGCATTTAATTTTCCTAATTATGTAGCACTGGTGAAACACTTGCTAAAATTATAAGCATTAGCTGAAGTGCAAATCATACAATAGCACTATTGTCAACTGCAATTGTTTAATTCCTCAAAATTTTATCCTGCCTTATCATTTTGGAAATTTATCTCCTTTTAGAGGTCAGTGACCTTTCACTACTGGATTGTCTCCAGAGGATGTTAGAACAAAGTCTGTCACGTCTAGAGGATCTAGTCTTGAAGAGAAAAAGGAGAGAAATAGTTGGAACCTCAAATGCACAGGTGTAAGGACTGGATTGGTGAGCTTGGATCAGATCCAACACAAAACTACATATACTTAAGCTTTTACTTAATAAGTATGTATGTGTCTCAACTACAAAACAGCAGCAACAACAAATGAGTTTAGTCAACTATTGCATACCATTTTGGTGTTATGCATTCAGTTTGGCTCAAAGCCATGGTTAATAGCTTCCCTGGACACAAAACTACTTCATTTTGGAGTTCCTGGAAACCATGTTTGCAGAATGGCTTTCTATAATTTGGCTCTAGAATGTACCTGAAAGGGTCATGTGCTTTTAGAGGCTTGGTCCAATAGAATATGGTGTTATTGCAAGGTGGTGGAAAACTTTAAGAGGTGGGGCCTAGTAAGAAGTCTTAGGTCATTGGGGATGAGCCCTCGAGGGGGATACTGGGACTTTTTTCTTTTTGTGTCCTGGCTTCCATGAGGTAAGCAAGTTGCTCCAGATGGTGCTTTCTACCATGATATACTGCTTTGTCAGAGGCCTAAAAGCACTGGGGCCAATGATGAACTGAAACTTCCAAAATTATGAGCCAGAATAAACCTTTCATCTTTTAAGTTTATTATCTCAACAAAATGTATTTTTGTTATAGTATCCGAAAGCTAAAACAGACTTGCAATACCCTATTACTTATAAGAAAGCTTTATGACCTTACATTGTTTTAATTTCAAGTTATTTCTCATAACCTATTGGAGGAGGAGCTTTGATCTGGGATCATATAACCATCTAGAGCAGCTATACTTCTCACACTTGAGCTTCAGATATTCTAAGGAATGCTATGGCCACATCACATAAATTGAGACACAAATAACTTTCCAAGAATCAAATAAGAAGAAGGCATCATAAAGATGATCTTATTCTTTCAAACCCATAGATTCTATAACTTGCCTGAGTACATAATAAAAAAATCAGTAAGGAACTGGCTATTAGTCATGTAAAATCTGTAATCTGACACTTAGATCCATAGTCAAACTGAAACTTACTCACTGTGTACCTCCCTCACTGTCCCTATGCCTGAAGGAGACTCACTGGCTAAGCAGGCTTTGTTTACCAATTTGAAGTCTTAGTCTGGTTTCCCTGTCCATTCCCAATGCTCCCATCATTTCAAACAGAACATGCTGTTTCAAGTAAACAATTAAGGGAAGAGTGGAAAAATTCTGATCTGCAGATCCCAAATAGTCATAAAATGAGCCCTTAAAATTTGAAATGAAAGGTCTTCTCCTGCATTCATGCTCCCTGCTGTCTCTTTCATCTTTAATTCATTAAGTGCAATTCACTTAGTGCTGAACACCACTTGCAGCTGATAAGCTGACAGAGCATAGCCCACTTAGATTCAACTTTTTCTTTGCATTTCCAGGTCCCTGTGGTGTTCAGACAACCTGCAGCCCTGCTCAAGGTGGAGAAAGCTTAATATAGGAAACTTAGTGTATATCATGTTTTGATTACAAGGAGTCTCATAACAGTCTTAGATTAGAAAGAAGTCTTAACTTTACATATGAAGAATTTGAGGCTTAGGAAATGGAAAATGATTCATGTTATGTTTAAGACTATACATGATAAAGTCTAATCCTAAGACTTTCCCAGTTAGCCTTTCTCTTTTTTTCTAAATATTGACTAGGAGTGAATGAGCAATATAGGGATTATGTACTCTATAATGTCATTCAATAATTGGTGCTCTAATGTCATTCCACAATTGGTAACATCTCATACATATACAGAACATTTTATTTCTGTCCTCTGGGTATTTTCCAACTGTTTCATTTATCTTTTCAATAAATTGTGAAGTAGAAAAGGCATGTATTCCATATTCTCTCTAATTGATAAATAAAAAGTTGTCTAAGGTTACACAATTATTATTTTTTAAAGAATTTAACTTTTATTTTTTATTTATTTGCTTTTATGTGGTGTTGAAGATTGAGCTGGTGCCTCAACCATACTAGGAAAGTGCTCTACCACTGAGCTACAACCCCAACCTGGTCATGCAATTATTTAGTGTTACATTTTATATTAGAATCCCCAACACTTGCATCACTACATTCTGCACCCCAATATCACTACACTCTGGAAGTAGTTTGAAATGGATAAAATTTTTAGGGAATTTAAGGGAAGAAATAATCTCTATATTTCTGTTTAATTCATGCATATGGAATATGAAAATGTGCTAGGCTGCACTGGAGCAACCACCTTTAAGACAGGAGAATTACCTTTCATATGTTGTGCCCCATGAATAATTGGGCCACAAGTTTGGGCAATAGGAGATATTCTGGGACAGGTGAAAAGATAAAGTAAAAATCGGTAGGATTCTCTAGAAGTTCAAGCAGCAGCAGCAGCAGCAGCAGGGATCTTAATTCTATACACTTATTACTAGAAGCCTTCCTTTTCATTTGCTGACATTCCTTAACCTTCGGACATTGAGACACACACAGGGTGGTAGAATTGGGGGATTTACCAATTTCTGGCTGTATAATCTCTTTAAATTTCATTTTATTTTATTTGTATAAAGTGACCAACAATCTCTACCGCAGAAAGTTGTTCATTTCATGTAAACTTTAGTGAATGCCTATTTTGTGCCAGGCACTGTGTTGGACTCTAGAAAACAGCAATGAGCCCTCAAAAAGCATGGATATTCTAAAATTACTGATTTAATGTATACAAACTATATCAGTACCTGGCTCATAATGCCCATTTAATATGTGATAGCTGTTCTGCTAATAGTCTGATGTGCTACTTATGAGCCTAGGCTCTGGAGTTAGACTTGGGTTTCAGTTCTAGTTTAGAATATTAACTCCACATATTAGCTATGAGAATCGGGTACTTTAACTTGGTCTCTCTTTAAATTTCAGACGTCTAAATTTCCTCATGTATAAACTAAATAATAATTGTCATATCTTTTCTATAAGCTAGAAGGATTTTTTAAAAAATCTAGAAGGCTTCAAGTCTTCTCCCCTCCAAGGTTTAAAAACTTGGGATTGAAACAGGTGTAGGTGGATAAAAACTAAAAAGCCCTTGCAAAGAAGGTTTCTCCTAAGTTGCTTGAACTTTATCTTGAGCAAAAAGGAAGGTAAATAAAATAGCTATTGTTATAAGGCCCAGTAGCTGATGAAATTAAAAGTACAGATATTGCCTTCTAAGCACTATATCATTAATAGTATGGAAGATAGAAGGAAGCAAATTTGGAATTCCTACAAGACTGAATTTTCCAAAGTTCAGAACTTCCCAAGAATACATCCTAAAACATTTTTTTAAACAAAAAGGAGGGCTTGGGTTGTGGCTCAGTGGTAGAGTACTCGCCTAGCACATGCAAGGCCCTGGGTTTGATCCTCAGCACCACATAAGAATAAATAAAAAATAAAGGTATTGTGTCAAATTACAACTAAAAAATAAATATTAAAAAAACCAAAAAGGAATGAGAGGAAAATCTTTATTTGTGGTAGGGACTAGTAAAGATCTCTTTCACATCCAGAGAACCCTCATAGGGATAAAGAGGTAGTCTAATTCTATGAACAACAAACATCAATAATAAGGAAGATACAATGAAGCAGATTCAGAATTTCCACCAGATATACCTTTTTAAAGTTCAGAATCTCTTAATAATATATTTAACTTCTTCTTCATTAAGAAAGAAGCTATCTCTGGAGATAGGATGAACACTCATGGGAATGTTTTGACGTACATTCATGCATCAGGTAAAGGTTAGATGAATGTCCTCAAATGTTTCTATAACAGTGTGAAGCAGACAATATTAAAATTTTGTGACTTCAGATGTTTCCTTTCTGTATCCTGCCCTCTCACTTCATTTCTTGCTGACCTCCACTTCCTAATGCTCTAGGTCCACAAATGGCTGGAAATTCATCCCCATTAGAACACATTGAATGTTTCTCCATCCCAGAGTGTCTGAGTTGTAGTACATTCCTCCAATATAAATCTCTAGTGGTAGAATTACAGGCAAAGCATCAGTGAGTAATATATTTTGATTAGAATTTCCTGCCTGTCACCATTCACATTAGACATGGCACCTAGATGATAATCTACCTACTAGCTAATAATGTAGCCTTGAGGGAAGTCAAAGAAAGAGAAATAAAAGCTTTCAAATATGGGTTGCAAAGCAAGGCAACAGATGAGAATTAACAAACTCCTTCTCAGCTTGGTTTTCACATCCACATAGACCTGACTATCAAAAATTGTCCATCTGCCAACCTTTTTTTCTATCTAACACTCTCTAGCCCTGATATGGTACTGTATGTTTTTAGAATACTGCTTACATCAACTGACAGCTTTTTTTATATACCAATCAGGAGTGATGTATCTTTTATTCATCTTCACACTTTAAGTTTCCGTCAGACTGTCAAGTCTTCCTATCTTCTGTAAGGATATGTCACTGTAGAGGAAACAGAAATGTTGTGACCTGCCACCAGGCCTCTGGGACTCAGTCTGCAGGGAGGTCCTTCAGTGTTTTTCCAGAGTAACTTGACCCTAAGAACACCATCATCTTTGTAAAAAACAATCCAAGAAAGAAACAGGATGAAATTGCATCAAGGAAATGTTATTTTAGATCTGGAGATGAACTTATGCTATACAAACAAACAAACCATGGAATCAGTATCCATAGGGTTGGTGAAAGCACTAGTGATCAAATGGATTTAGGTTGATATACAGTGGAGGCAGTGAACTGGGTTAAGTGTTCTCAAATGCATTTGTCACTGGTAGTGCAGCTATAAGGATATTCTAGGTATACTGACAAATTTAATAAAAAGCACAGAAGTATCTAGCATAAGGATAGTATAATCTCAAAGCACAAAGTCTTTTTGTTTTGGTTATTCCAGGGAGATAACTAAGACCTCAAGAAGGGAAATAATGACTCTGAATGATTCTAGAAAAAAGGAGTGAGGCACTTAACTTTTTGTTACATCCAACTCTAAACCCCAGAAATTTCACATTTTCAACAGTGGTAAAGATATCATTTTGAGCTACCCTTTCAGGCTTGGTCTTCACTTCAGAGAATAAAAGAATACTGAAAATCAGTCATTACCCTGATCATGTTCATACAGAAAACTTTGTTCAAGTTCCTCCATAAACCCTGCCTTTGATCAGTGGCATATGTGTGTGGTCAATCTGCTGAAATGGCTCAAGAACCAGTGTGAGGTCTGGAGATATAGTTCAATGATGGAACACATGCTTAGTATACACATGCCCCTCATTTCAAACCCTAACATCAATTAATCAATTAATTAAAGGGTTGGGGGTCCAGGGTGTAACTCAGGGGGAGAGTATGTGATTGACACTGGGTTCAATTTCTACTATGCGCGTACACACACACACACACACAAACACACACACACAGAGTCAATATGAGCAATATGAGGCCATGGGAGTATGAAGAATTATAGAATGCTGATAGGTTTATTTCTCCCTTTCTGGGCTTCATATGGACATTGATTTCCCAAGAGTTCATTATTTTGAAGCTTACTACCTTCCACAATTTTCCAAGTGCTATAGTTTGGATGTGGTTTGTCTCTGAAAGGTACATATGTTGGAAGCTTGGCTATCAGTATGGCCATGTTCAGGTGGTAGGACCTTTAAGAAGTAGGGCTTAAAGTAAGGTAATTAAGTTGTTGGGGCAGCTGCCCTTGGAAAGGGTTAAATAGTTATTATGGGATCTATATAGTTCCCTTGAGACTGGATTGTTATAATCAATGGATGTGTAACTGATGTGATTCTGCAATCTGTATATGGGGTAAAAATGGGAGTTCATAACCCACTTGAATCAAAGTGTGAAATATGATATATCAAGAACTATGTAATGTTTTGAACAACCAACAATAAAAATTTAAAAAAAAAGAGCAGGACTGGTCCCTCCTCATGCTCTGGCTTTTTATCTTGCCATGTGATCTCTCCTTATCTCATATATTCTTACCATGATTCCATATTCCATAAAGTGATATAGTCAAGAGGGTTCTCACCAGAAGCCAAACAGATAGGACCCCCTCATCTTGGATTTTCAGCCTGTAAAACTGTGAGCTAAGTAAACCTCACTTCTTTATAAAGTGTCCAGCCTCAGGTATTTTGTTATAACAAGAGAAACTGGACTAATACAGTAGGTGATTGAACTTTGCTGGGTTTAGGACTTATAATTTACTATTTCTTTCATAGACCTTACCACTTAGTGAAGGGTGACATGAAACATAAGGTTCAATTCAGTTTAATTGAATGGCTCCTCTGGATCACTCAGAAGAATGGTTAGGAAGGAACTTTTGCTCATAGCTCTGGTTAGATTATATGACACTCAGATAATCATAACTTAAAATAAGTCTATTGACACACTGGAGAATCTTTAAAATCCAGGGTCATGACTTAAAATCAACTTATATTCAAAAAGATGAGTAGGAATTTTACAAAGACAAAAGTCATATTTTAAAACATGATAAAACATATATCTTATTGCTGAAGAGATATAGTGTTTTGTACCAGCTCATTAAATAGGGCCTGAGCCTACCCCAACAACAATGCTATAAAATATGAAACAACTAGTAGATATGAATACTGAAGAAAGGCATATAAAATCTACCACTATCAACAGGATTTATTTATAGAATATTTATTTGGGACCTAATACTGCACTTCTTTACATGTATAATTTCATGTAATCATGAAACAACCTAAAAAGTCATTCATATCCTCATTTTATAGAAGGAGAAATTGATTCTGAAAGGTTTGTTGTTTTGCTCAAAACCCCACAGTGGGTAAGCAGCAAAACTGAGACTCAAATCCAAATACATCTGACTCAGAGGCCCCAAATTTATGATAAATTGTTAGAATGCTGGGTAGAAATGATCTGGTAATAAATTATGCTGGAAAAGAAAGAAGCACTAACTCCTTAATTGGGTGATCTTTTTGAGTTCCTAACTTGTTCTCTGCTCTGGTTTGGATATGGTTTGTTACTCAAAAGTCTATGTGGTAGAAGCTTGGTCCTCAGTCTGGCAGTGTTGAAGTAGTGGAAACTTTAAGAATTGGGGCCTAATGGAAGGTATACTTCAGGAATGGATTAATGCTGGTCTCATGAGGTAGGCTCTGAGTGTCAGAGGAATAAGTTAGTTCTCATGAAAGCAGTTTGTTATAAAGTGAGGCCACATCATGTGCTTGGTCTCTTTGGCATGCGCCTATTTCTCTTTTTGATTTTCTGTCATGTTTTAACATAGCCAAAGACGTTTTCAAGAGGACACTGGCACTATGCTGTTTGGACTTTCCAGCAACCTGAAACATGAGCCAAGTAAACCTCTTTACTTTATAAGTTACACAGACTCACAACTCTTATTATAGCAACACAAAATCAATTAAGATTTTCTCTCTGCATCTCTCCATCCATTGTCTGTCAACCCATTATTCCTTGGGTTTTTTCACTCCAGAACAAACTTAGGGAAAATTAGGTTGACTGAGATAGGAAAATAGGCATAAGCTAATGGCCAACAAGATATATATGTGTGTTTGGATATAGTAAATTTAGAGTCTTTTCTGTGGAATTTGTTATTCCTCTCGATAAAATACTATTAATTGTGTAGGACACAGTTTTTTATTTATAGATGGCAAGTCTAAAGGATAGAGTATTTATCATAGAATGTCCTAAATACTAGCCTAATATTTATAATTTAATAGGCTACCTTATATCTGTCACTGACAGCCTGGGTGATTACTGTCTGCCTGAGTGTACTCAGTAGAATTAATGGTTTACTTTGGGTTGAACAGTCCATAGAGATAGAGTGAATCTTATAAAGAACAATATGCCTTGGGTTATATTTCCCATATCTGGGATTCTGGAGAAGCAAGTGAAAATTTACTCAGGAAATCCCATGATTAAAAAAAATCTTTATCTTCTCATAATTGAAGTAAAAGCCATTTATCAGGGGCTGCCAAGGACTTTTCTAATTATTTCAGGTTTACTATAGATTTGTATAAATATACTTGTAGTACTTGTAGAATAGAACAACAAATCATATTTACTTTCAGAAGTACTGTTCTGTGTTCATGAGGAGACTGGTAACTTCAAGAGATCCATTGATTTCACAAAAATGAGGATTTAGTCCGGAATTCCCATGTCTATAGCTGAGAAGCTGAGGGGCTGCCACTTTAAATTATTGAGAAAAATGGTTTTTTTTTTTTAACACAAAGAGGAAGTTGAAGGTTTATAAAAATATTTATGCCTTTTGTTCTTTTCAAATTTGCATCTCTGTGAACAACAGAACTGAAAAGTTTATTTTGGCCCATGGTTTCAGAGGTTTAGTCAATGGCAGGAGAACTCCATAGCTCTAAGAGTGTGGTGGAAGATAGCAGCTGGGAACATGACACCAGGAAGCAGAGAGAGAGAGTTCTGCTCAACAAGGACAAAATACAAATCTAAAAGTCATGCTCTGAGTGACTTACTACCTCTAACCATACCTTATGCCTATAGTAACCACCCAGTTAATCCATATCAGTGAACAAATATACTGACTATGTTACAGCTCTCATAATCTCATCATTTCACCTCTGAATATTCTTACATTATTTCACATGAGGTTTTAGGGTAAAACTCATATCTAAGCCATACTACCTGTTTATTCTACTTATTCTTCATATTTCTCATTAAACATTCCTCTTTGATAAAGAGGAAATTGAACAAAATTCATTAAGAAGAAACCTCTGGTATGATATTTATAATAAAATAGCATGCAAAAGAATAAAAAGTTTGAAAATGACCATTTGATAAATACTTTCTTTAAAGGGATAAAGGAGATAAACCAAGTATGTGTGTTTAAACTTAATAAACTAAAGAATTATATGCTTAGGAAAACCCAGAAATTTTAAGTCCTTGTTTATGCTTTGTCAATAGTTCTCTAGATAATATCACTTGACTCATTTTAGATTTTTTCTAGCTTCCTCCTCACCAGATTTTTCTTGAGCCTCCTTTCTGTAACCTAAACTTTGTACTGCCCTCCCACTTCCACCTCTTCTATGAATCTGAGCTCAAATTTAAGGGAAGCCAATTACTGGAGATGCATCACAGTGACAAGGGGGCTTGATAGTGATCTGTTCTTTTAAATTTATTTCCTTCACCAAATATATTTTCCCACAATGGTAAAAAAAAAATTCCTAAGATATTAATGCTATTGCATAAAACTTTCAAAGAAATTAGAATAGTTATTGAACAAAAATTGTACTATAAATTGTAAACAATTACACGGAGGCTCCCAAAACATGTAACTTTCTCCTTGTAAAAATAACTGAATGAATACACAGGTAAAGTTCAATCTGAGCATGTTCTAGAGAAGAATTCAAGTGTATGCAAATTATTGTGCATATAGAAAGAGGCTATATAGTGTGTGGTGAAGTGGTGAACTAATAACAATAATCTTCACTAAGGGACTCACAAATTGGTGCTGGAGAGATTCATGTTAATGCTAGTGTCCAGAAGGCAATAATAATTGTGTTTCTAAAATTCCGAGCTTTGCTTAATGATTTATGTCATACATATCAGGAGCTTAGAAGTAGCTATGAAATCTTAACAACAGATAAAATTTGGAACAAACTGAAAAACCAAAATGTCTTCTTAAAATATAGCAGAAAAGTGAGGTCACAGGGCAAATAGCTACCCCTCAATTTAGAAAAAATTATACCTTATCAGAACAGAAACTCATGTGCAGAAACTTTCACAGGAGTGTTGGATGGAAAAACCCAAATCACAATTGACAAATTAGTGGAGGTTCACTGTGGAAAACAGAGATTAAAAACTCCAGGGGCAATCAGTTACAGGAGGGCCTCTACACTTTCATGAATTTTACTTCCAGAAGTTCTACCAGGTAGAAACATTGGAGAAACATTCAATTGGACTTCATTCAAAACATTTTGAAACATACTAGAACATACTGTTCTTAACAAGGCCAGCCTTCAGGAGAAGCCATTTAACCAGAGTCTATCCTGCTAGGGTTATATCAGAGATTAACCCTCTTTGTTGAAGGAACAGCCCCCTTAGTTTTCCATGTTGGGGAAGCTAAATATTCAACTCTAGTAACCCATAACCTTCCATATAGGGGAAGGGAAATAAACAAATATGACTCTTTTCTGCCATCTCTACCACCTAAATGGAGAACAAAAAACTGAGAAACAGTGTTCAAGTTCACAGTTCATGGAGACATGCTTACCAAAACCCTAACCTTAATCATAGAACTATGGAATGCTTCCTCTGCCTCCACATATTACCACTATATTAAGTTTACCTAACCTCAGTTCCTTTTATCTAACATATCTTGTTGCCTATTGACAAAAATTTATAAGACATATTAATAGGCCCAAAATGCAATTTGATGCAGCCAAACAAGCAATCAGAACCAGAGTCAGATATGGATAGGATGTTGAAATTATCAGAACAAAATTTTAAAAAACTATAATTAATATTCTAAGGGCTTTAATGGAAAAAATAGACAACATTCAAGAACATGTGGATCATGTAAGCAGAGAGATGGAAATTCTAAAAAAGGAATAAACAAATTCCACATATCAAAAACACTGTAACATACAGAAAGACAAATACCACATATTCTTACCTTTATGTGGAAGCTAAAAAAGTTGATCTCATAAAAGTAGAGGGTAGAGGGGCTGGGGATATAGCTCAGTTGGTATAGTGCCTGCCTAGCATTCACAAGGTCCCGTGTTCAATCCCCAGCACCACCAAAAAGATAAAATAAAATAGAGGGTAGAAAAATGGTTATTAGAAACCCGGAAGGGTTGAGGAGAGAGAGGATGATTAAAGTGGTGCAGTTGGATGGGAAGAATGATCTCTAGTGTCTGATAACAGTAGGGTAAGTATAGTTGGCAACAATTAATTGTATATTTCAAAAATAACTAGTAGAGGATTTTGTATGGACCAACATAAAGAAATGATAAATTTTTGAGGTGGTGGATATGCCAAATAGCTTGATCTGATCTTTATACAATGTACACATATATTAAAATATCACACATATAAACGTGTACAATTATTTTGTGTCAAGAAAAAATTAAAACATTGCATCACAAAAAAAGAATGGTTTTGATGGACTGATTAATGGACTAGAGAGGAAAGAATCTCTGAGCTTGACACTGTGACAATGAATACTTCCCAAATCCAAAAGCAAACATTTTTAAAAACCCAGAATAGAATATACAAAAATTGTAATTTAACCATAAAATATATAATGTCTTCAAAGGAAAGCAGAAAAGAGAATGGAGCAGAAGTAATATTTGAAGACATAATGATTGAGAATTTCCTGAAATTAATGTCAGACACTAAATCACAGATCAAGAAATCTCAGAGAAGATCAATCAGGACCCCCAAAACCCTAAACCTTAAAAAAATTTAAGATTAAAAATATTTTGAAACAAGTAAGAGGTCGAAAAATTCACATTATTTATACAGGAGCAAAGTTAAGAATTACAAAGTTAAGATTCTCAAAATGATGCAGGAGAGAGTGGGATGAAATATTTAAAGTGTTGAGACAAAATCCCCATCAACTTAGAATCTCAGTCCCTTGAAAATTATTTTTTTAAAAAAATTAAGCAGAAATCCTTTCTCAAAGAAAAATTGAGTGTATGCATTGTCAATACACTTTCCTTGCAAAACCTACTTGAAATTTCTTTAGACAGAAAGAAAATGACATTGTCCATAAACTCATATTTACATAAAGGAAGAGTGTCAAAGAAAGAATAAGTGAAGGTAAAAAAAAAAAACAAAAAAAAAAACCTTGTATTTTTGCTTAATTGACCTAGCAGAAAATAGGTTGTTCAAATAATAATAGCAACAATGTATTTGATCATGTATGCTTATGTATACATATTTGCTATGCATGCCTATACATAAGTGAAATTAATAACAACAATCATACAAGGAATGGAGGGAAGAATTAGAAATATTTTGTTATTTTAAATTACTTACACTATCCATAAAGAGCTGTAACGTTGTTTGAAATTGGACTTAGATAAGGTATAAATGTACACTGCAAACTCTAGAGCAACCACTTAAAAGTTAATAATATAAATGTATTTAATATGTTAAGACTGAAAAGAAAAAAAACATATAAAGTATTCAGTTAAAACCACAAAAGTCAGAAAAAGTGTGGAAGACAAATGGGAATAAAAAAAGCATAACAAATAGAAAACAGTAATAAAGTTGATATTAATCCCTACTTTATCAATAATCACCTTAAATATCAATTGTCTAAGCCTTACATGGTGGTGCATGCTGGTAATCCAAGTGGCTCTGGAGGCTGAAGCATGAGGATAGCAAGTTCAAAGCCAGCCTCAGCAATTTAGTGAGGCCCAAAGCAACTTAGTGAGACCCAGTCTCAAAATTAAAAATTAAAAAGAGATGATGATGATGCAGCTCAGTGGTTGACCCCCTTGGGTTCAATCCCTGGTACAAATAAAAAAAATCAATTGTCTAAATATACAATTAAAGACAGATTATTGAGTGCAAGAAAAAATAGGCCCAACTAACTATATTTTGTCCACTAGAAGTCCACATTTAAAATCAGGACACATTTAAATATAAAGTAAAGAGATGAAGAAAGATATATCATGCTAAAACTAATTTAAAAATGGGGATTAGCTACATTGATTTCAGACAGATTGTATTTCATAGCAAGAAAAATTAGCAGAGATAAACAGGGGCATTACATAAAAATAAAGAGGGCAATATTACAAGAAGACTTGACATTCCTTGTGTGTACCTCTCCAACAATTGAGTGTTAAAATTCCTGAGACAAAATAGCTAAATCCACTATTATAGTTGAGGTTAATGCCTCTCTATCATAAACGGACAGATACAGCAGGCAGAAATCAGTAAGCACATAGTTGAACACAACAAAATCATCAGTCAGACAGATATAATTGGCATCTCTAGATAGATCACATTATGGGCCATAAAGCACACCTTAACATATTTAAAATAATCAAAATCATACAATGTTTATCCTCAAACCAAAAGAAAATTACATAAAAATGAATAACAGGAAGTAACCATAAAATCCCAAATACTGGAGGTTAAAAACACACTTCTAAATAACACATAGGCCAAAAAATAAATCTCAAGAGAAATTTAAAATGATTTTGAACTAAATGAAAATGAAAATACGCCTTATCAAAATCTGTGAAATGCAGCAAAAGCAGTGCTTCATGGAAAATTTACCATATTGAATGCACATATTAGAAAAAAAGAAAAATCTAACAACATTAATCCGAACTTCAAACTTCAAAAATCTGAAAAAGAGAAAATTTAATTCAAAATAAACAGAAGAAAAGAAATAAAATTAAAAATCAATGTAAGTGAAAATAGGAAATAGACAAAAATTCATTAAATGAAACAAAAAAATTCGTTATTTGAAAAGATAAATATCTCATTAAAGAAGATATAAAAATATTATATAAGCATATAAAATGAGTTCAATAATATATTTTACTAGGGAATTCCAACAATTAAACCAATAGGATCCAGGTATATACCCATTAAAATGGCTAAAATCCCAAACACTAATGACACCAAATGCTGACCAGGATGGGGAGCAACAAGAATTCTCATTCATTATTGTTGGGAATGCATAATGGTAGAGCTACTTTGGAAGATAATTTCACAGATTCCTACAACACTAAATACCCTCTTACTACATGATCCAGATGGTGCCTTCCTTGGTTGCTGCCTAAAGGAGTTGAAAACTTAGGTCTACATAAAAACCTGCACATGGATGGATATTTATAGCAACTTTATTCATAATTGCTTAAACTTAAGAAGCAACCAAGATATCCTTTACTAGATAACTGGATTAATAGACTATGCATATCAAATAATGTAATATTATTCAGCACTCAACAGAAGTAAGCTATTAAGCCATGAAAAGATGTGAAATAAACTTAAATTCACATTACTAAGTGAAAGAAGTCAATATGAAAAAGCAACATATTGTATGATTGCAACTATATGACATTCTGGAAAGGCAAAACTAAGAAGACAGTAAAAATACCAGTGATTGCCAGGGGATGGGGCATGGAGAGGGATGAATAAGTAGAGCACACAGAATTTTTATGGCAGTGAAATTATTCTGTGTACTTTCTACAATAATGAATACATGTCGTTTTTATGCATTTGTCAAAACCAAAAAAAAATCTCAACATCAAGAGTGAACCTCAATGCAAACTATGGACTTTGGGTGATAATGATGTTTCAATATAGGTCTGTTGACCATAATAAATGTACCACTCTCATGGGGTATGCCGAGGGTAGGGTGATTGTATGCAAATATGGAGGTTGGGAGACAGGAAGTATATGGGAACTCTCTCAATTTTGCTACAAAACTAAAACTGCTCTAAAAATAGTGTATTGATAATCATCAGGTAAATGCAAATCAAAACTACAATGAGATATCATCTCATCCCAATTAGTGGTGCATAAATTTTTTTTCAAAAAGAAAAAGATTGTGTTAGTCAGCTTTTTTGTCAGGAACAAAATACCTGAGAAAAACAACTTAAATTTTGGTTTACAATTTTGGAGTTTTTAATCCATGGTAGCCTGGCTCTATCCATTCTGGTCTTTGGTGTGGCTATGTGTCAAGGTGGAGAGGAGTGGCAGAGCAAAGCTGCTTACCTTTTGGGCACCTAGAAAGCAGAGAGAAGAAGGAAGGGAGGAAGGAGTTGGGGACAAGATATACCCTTTCAGGAAATGTGCCCAGTGACCTACTGCCTTTAAGTAAGCTCCCACTTCCTACTGCTTCCAACTATCTCCCAGTAGTCCATTTAATCAGGAGCCCATCAATTGATTAATTTATTGATAAGATCAGAGCCTTCATGATCCAATTAACTTCCCAAAAGCTCTACCTCTGAATATCATTTCATTGGGGACTAAGACTTCAACACAAGAGCCTTTGAGGGACAATTAATAGCCAAACTATAACAAAAAAATAACAAATGCTTATGAAGAACCAGAGGAAAGGAAGAACTCTTGTATACTGTTGAAGAAAATGTAAATTAGTATAGCCATTATGGAAAACAATGCATATTTTGAGAGGTTTCTTCAAAACATTTTTTTTAAACTAAAATGTTAAAAACTAATATGTAGCCAAGCATGAACAAGTCCCCATGTGTGATCCCTAACACTGCAAAAATAAAATACAACTACCACAGGGCCAGCTCTCTTCTTCTGAGTATAAAGCCAATCAAATGAAATTAACACATCAAAGAGACACTTGCACTGCCATGTTTACAGAACTATTCACAATAGCCAAGAAAGGGAATCAATTGATGTTTCCACTGGGTGGAAAAATTGATAAAGCCATTAAAAAGAAGGAAATCCTGTCATTTTAACAAAATGGATGGAACTAGAGGGCGTTGTGTTAAGTAAAATAAGATGAACATGGAAAGACAAATACTGTATGTTGTCATGCATGGAAGATAAAAAAGCTGATCTCATAGAAGACAGTAAACTAGTGATTACCAGAAGTTAGGAATAGTAGGGAGCAGCTGGGATAGAGGGAGGTTGGTTAATGGGTACAAAAATACAGTTAGGTTAGAAGGAATCATTCTAGTGTTTTATAGTGCAGTAGGATGATTCTAGTTTACAAAAACAAATTGTTATATATTTATAAAGAATTAGAAGAGAGAAGTTTGAAGTCTCCCAACACCAATAAATAATAAATATTTAAGGAAATAGAAGAGGAAATTACCCTGATCTGATCATTAATCATTGTGTACATGCATGGAATTATCATATTGTACCCCATGTATAACAGTTTTTATGTATTAATAAATTTAAAAAATTAAGTCCTACAGAAATAAATAAATGAAGCATATGATTTAAAAAAAAATCAGTAAAACTTTGTAAAAAATCCCCATCTTTATTTAATTTTTTTTTCCTCTCTGCTCCATACTTTAGGAGAAAAGAAAACCAAAGCATTTGAAAGCCTCTTTCCTGGGTGAACATGATAACATTAGTGCTTTTAACCTGGATCTCACATTGGGCTGTTTTATTAAATTGCTACCCAGCCTGCTTCAGATTGGTTGCAACCTTAGCAGAATTATACACACAGAAGATCCATGTCCTGGGCACTGATCCAAAAAGGTCATTAACTGTAACCCCAGATGTATCAGTTGCCAAAAGATTTATTTTCAACCTCCTCACACAATGATAATCAACCTTTATATTTTCAATGAGTGTTTGCAACGCCTGTGAACTTTTCTGTAACTCAAAGTCTAAAAAATAAATCAGATTGTGTGTAGCTAGACCAAAGAGAATGTCTAAATGGAAGTAATTCTGTCAAAGCCAAAGCTCCCCAAGGATATTAACAGACAGTACATATTTGCTACCTTGTAAATTGTGTATTTATTAAAGATTTTTCATCAACACTTTCCATGTTATGTCCTCGGGTTGTTATAACCTTACTTGAACTAATTTATGTTCTTTTCGTTTATAGTAAATAAATCTAAAGTATCAAGTCCAAACTGGAAAGAACTCTCCTTTTGGATTAATGTGGCTGATTCTTATTAATCCATGAGGGGTTTTCAAAATTATTCCAGACATTGGGTGCATGAACTAAAGATTTGTTTCAGCAATTTGGGCTGAGCTTTCAGATTTGAAAAAGAAATGTGGTAGAGACGGAAAATGTGGGAAAGTCTAAATCAAGTTAAGGCCAAGTGCTGGGTTTAAGGATAATAGATAAAGGGGATATTAGATAAGTATAGCCCCCAAACCTGTGGAGAAATTCAATAAATAACTGTACTGATTTAAATCAAATAGGAATCTGAAGTGGGGGAAGATAAGTTATATTCTGAATTTTTGTTTTAATTTATTCATTGAAAGACCTTTAGACCTTTTTTGGGGGGGGGGATTCCCAAGGATTGAACTCAGGGGCACTCAATACTGAGCCACATCTCCAGCCCTCTTGTGTATTTTATTTAGAGACAGGGTCTCACTGAGTTGCTTAGCTCCTTGATTTTGCTGAGGCTAGCTTTGAACTCACAATCCTCCTGTCTCAGCCTCCCACGCTGCTGGAATTACAGTTGTGCACCACCGCACCTGGCCTGCAAGACAATTTTAAAAAAGCATATTAAGAAAGTCCTTGAGAAATCTGTTTGCAGCCCTAGGAAACCAAAAGTTACACAGTTTGAAAATCACTGGGTTACATGACCACGACATTTTGGGGAAGCTGTGTTAGCCAGTAGACTCTAATATAATCTCTACTTCCTTTTCTATGAAAGACTGACCACTAGTTTGAGCTCATAGCTAAGGACTTGGGCATCTCAGTAAGTTGCTTTGCTTTCATACTCCTGTGACCCACAGCCATTAACCATGTATTCAACATCATATTTCTAAGGTTTTTAAGGGCTTGGATGAACAAGTCAGTGGGGCAAGACCAATCTTGATCTGTGAGGCCCTCTTAAAAGTACTTATGCTTACTAAATTTATGTTGTTAGTGAGAAAAATTATATTGCTGGTGGCTCAGGGATGACCAGAGCAGCAATGAAAGGCAGGCCCAGGGAAGGAAGGCTTCATTGTTGAGTAGCATTGAAATCCTACAGACATACTCATTACTAGAGTTTGCTCATTTTCTCTCACCTTGTAAATAATCTCTGTATCCTGGATCATAAATAGCAAATAGTTTTCATTTTGCACTACCAATATGATTTATTGGTGGTAGCTGTCTGTAATGATGTATTAATAGAGAGCAATTTAAATAAACTATAGGTCAATAGCAGAAGGATCAGTAGAGTAGAAGAAAGAGAACAGGAAAGGGATGAGGGGAAAGAAAGAGGAAGTACTAGGAACTGAATTAGAACAAATTATAGTCCATGCTTTTATAGTTTTGTCAAAATGAATTCTAATGTTATAACTAAAAATAACCAATAAAATGCTTAAAAAGTATGATTCTGAGGTTGATTTCAGATAAAAATAATTCTGTGGTCAATTTGCAATATTTGCCATGGTCACAGGAATGGGGAGGGTCAGCAGCTATGCCAAGCATTTGCACCTCTTGAATGTGAATGGAGCTCCTGCAAAATATTCAGACAGTAAGGCAGCTTTACATGAAAAGAGCCAAATGAGTTAGTCCATATTGAAAATTCAATCAGTACAATTTACAAAAAAGTTTATGGCTGACATCTTAAAATGGTGTCTTGTAGGTGAAGTGCTCATTGCAACAAACCTATAAGTCTCTACTCTATAAATCCCATACTGACCAAATTTACATTTTTAGCTATCTTGACTTGTGGTTTTTGCCTGGTTTTTCTTGATTCTTATTTCAGGGGATTTTTGTTTTTCTTAAAACTTTTCCTCTTTAGCTCCATACAAAGACCCATTCTAAGGTGGGCATGATGGTGCACACCTGTAATCCCAGAGGCTCAGGAGGCTGAGGCAGGAGGATTGCAAGTTCAAAACCAGCCTCAGCAACTTAGAGAGATACTGTCTCTAAATAAAATATAAAAAAAGGCTTGGGATGTGGCTCAGTGGTTGAGAGCCCCCAAGTTCAATCCCTGGTATCAAAGAAAACTTTTTTCTCTCTCTGCTTATCATACTCAATTAAAAAATGATTATGGAGTTGTTACTTTGGATCCAATATGCCATTTAAACTTTAGGTAGTTTTTGTTAGTCAAAACACCATTTATTATTCTGTTTTGAGTTACTATTGGTTTTTTCTTCTCAAATAGATTTCTAGAATTAAGGCTATAAAGTGTGCTCTCAAATGGCTCTGTCTAGTTACAACTGTGGTAGAACTTCCTAGCAGGTTCACTGATTAAGTGTTTTGGTTTTTTTTTTTTTTTGTGGAGAATTGTCTTCCATCAATTACTAACTATGTAACCCCTGGGCAAATGAATTAAATTCTCTAAGCCTCAGCTTTTTCATCCATAGAGTAGAATATGGCTATAGGTCTTTCACAGGGCCATTAGTTAAGAGGATTAAATAAGAGAGTACAAGAAAAGCACTTAGAATCATGCCCATCTTATAGTATTTGCTCTATAAACACTAATTTTGCTGGTTTATTTCTTAGGAATCTTGTTTTTCACATTGTTTGATTATGAAACACCTAAGTGTTTCCACTTCCAATTGCTGATTCAAGAGAAGGTTTTTAAGAGCATTTCATAAACTATAAAACTTATAAAAATGCTGCCAGTAATAAAATTATGAATATATTAGTGAATTGGATAAAATTGATTTTGAGGTTGAGCCTTGTACATATTTAATATAGTCATTGGGTCTAAAATGTTTTTAATGCATTTATTCTGTGCATTAATTACTGAATGTATTAACCTAAAGTCAGTTACATTTCATCTGCTACTTAACAAGAGTACCAAAGCTTCTAGCACCTAGGCTAAACACTGCTGTGGGAAATATATAAATAGAAGACTAAGTCCCTGAACTGAGAACTTATGTTGTGGAAGGCAAGATTATACACAAAAACCAATTGTGAAGAATTATAGATTGTATGGAACCAAATTCCAAACTGAAGAATATTATTAAGTATGTGTAGTAGAGAAGAATTACAGTGTGTGCTCTAGCAGGGTGCCTTTGTGACTTTTATGTCAGCTTCCAACACAGATGCTGATGGTACTTAAACTGATAACTTTTCTGCTCTTTTAGATGTCAATATTCCATTTATCCATTGTTGTTTAGGATTGAGATACAATGGCCTGATAAATGTTTGATATATATATACATACATACATACACACACACACACATACACACACAATGGCCTGATAAATGTTTGGTTTGGATGTTAGGTGTCCCCCCAGAACTCAAGTGTGAGACAATGCAAGGAGGTTCAGAGGAGAAATGATCGGATTATGACAGCCTTAACCCAATCAGTGAATTGATCCCTGATGGGATTAACTGGGTGGTAACTGGAGGCAGGTGGGGTATGGCTGGAGGAAGTGGTTAATTGGGGGTGTGGCTATGAGGTATATATTTTGTATCTGGAGCTTGAGTCTTTCTCTGCTTCCTGATGTGAGCTGCTTTCCTCTGCCACACTCTCCTGCCCTGATGTTCAGTCTCAACTCGAGCCCTGTGGAATGGAGCCAGCCTTCTATGGATTAAGACCTCTGAAATTGTGAGCCCTAAAATAAACTTCTCTTCCCCTACAGTTGTTCTAGTCAGATTCTTTATTCACAGCAGCAAAAAAAGCTGACTAAATCATTCATGATAATTCAGAAGGCAGTTCATGAGCTGGAAATGCATTGAGATATTAATATGCATATTGATTATCATCTGATAGGATGAGAGAAGAACTTTCTTATTTAAATTTTCCTATTGAATTTAAGGTAATTAATTTCTTACATTTGTAAAAAATATAATTTCATGTTTCTTAGTGCTTTATGTATGTTCTTTTTGTTTTTTCTCATGGTATACTATTATAAAATAGGTGGGATAGGCATTTATAATCCCCTTGTCAAATTCAGTTCTAGTCAACAGACTTTAACAAATACCTACTTTGTGCCAATTCTTGTGCTGCAAATAGAAAAAATGCATACAATAGATCTACTGCTCTTAAAAGATCCTGGTGATTACTAAACCATGTACAGCTGCTGATAGTGCAAATATGGCACTTAACGCATTGTGATAAAAATGCAATTGGAATACAAATAAGGAAACTTGAATCATGTCTGAATTAAAGGAAGGGAAAAGCTTCACAGGAGTGGTGGAATTTTTGCTGGGCTCTAATGGGTGATTAGTTGTTACTCAGTAGTAAATAGAAAATGTGCAGTGTTATGTTTTGGATTTGAGGTGTGCCCCAAAAGCTCCTGTGTGAGACAATGTGAGAAGGTGTACAGGAAAAATGTTTGGGTTAGGAGACCCTTAACCCAATCAGTGAATTAATTTCCCTCACAGGATCAACTGAGTGGTAACTAAATGTGGGTAGGGTGTGGCTGGAAAAGGTGGGTTCCTGAGGGCATGCCTTTGGGGTATATATTATGTATCTTGAGAGTGGAGGCTCTCTGCTTTCTGATCTTCATGTGAGCTGCTTGCCTCTTCCACACCCTTTCACCATGGTGTTCTGCCTTACCTTTAGCCCTGAGGAATGGAGGAGGCTGTCTATGGACTGAGACCTCTGAAACTGTGAGCCCCCAAATAAACATTTCCTCCTCTACAATTATTCTTGTTGGGTCTTTTAGTTGCAGCAGTGAAAAAGCTGACTAAAACAGGAAGTTTGTACAGAAAATAAACATAAGCAAAGGAGATGCAGGTATAGATGTTGAAGTCTGGGATAGGTGAACAGTCCTGTGGCGTCTGTGACCACACCTATCATACGTGGCCAGAACTGATGGGAAATAAAGCTGGAAAAATTGGCCTGGATTAAATTGGGAAGGACTTTCAAGGATATACTGAAAAGCCCATAATAACCACTCTTACTTTTAGCACTTCCAATGTGCCAGGAAATGTGCTATATACTTTAAGTATGCACTTTCACTTTTTTCTCACAAGGACTGCATGAGATCAGTATCATTTCCATCCCATTTTAAATTTGGCTCAGAACATAAATGGCAGAGCCAGAATGTAAATTAGGTCTGTTCAATACCACAGCCCATGATCTTAATCACTGTTTCTACTGCCTAACATATTGCTTTCTTTTTGGCAGGGCACCCCCTCTTCCTGCTATGTCCCACAAATACTTTCACCTATTCCCCCTTTTTGAGCTCCTTCCTTTTATTCATATTGAAGCATCTCTTGACATAACAAAATGAGTTAGAAAAAACTTCTGGTGACTACTTCCCTACTATTACAATTTCAACTGGAAGAATGTTTCAGGAAGCATTTGGAATCGGCTATCTCTCAAGCCTTAACACTTTCAGACCCTATTGAGCAAATACACCTGGCCTTGGTTCCACAAGAGGATCCATTATATATTAGTTCATTTTGTATTGCTGTAACAAAATAGCAGAGGATAGATACATTATAAGTAAAAGAGGTTATTTATCTTGTAGTTTTGAAGGCTGAAATGACAAGATCAGGTGGCCCCATCTATTTGGCCTCTAGTGAGGGCCCTATTTGTAACATCATATCATGGCATATGGCATCATGGTGAGAGCATATGCAAGAGGGAGAGATCAGAGGGCAAGACAGGAAGCCAGAGACTATAGAGGGGCTAGACTTATTGTTTTTATGGCAACCCAGTCCCACAGAGACCCACAAGAATAAAATCAGCTCCTTTTTAGGTCAGTAGCCCCAGAGACCTAATCATCTCCTTCTAGGTTCTGTCCTTTAAAAGTTGCACCACCTCAGGGCTGGGGTTGTATCTCAGAGGTAGAGTGCTTGCCTAGCACATGCAAGGCTCTGGGTTCAATCCTCAGCACCACATAAAAAATAAATAAAATTAAGGTATTGTTTCCAACTACAACCAAAAAATAAATATTAAAAAAAAGTTGCACCACCTCTTAATATCACCACACTGGAAATCAAAGATCCAGTACATGATCCTGTAGGGGAGGCACCCTAAACATATCCAAATCCAAACTATAGTACTCACAAACTGTTTCACTGGCCCCACCTATTCCATATCCACTAAGTCAATAATATGAAGTTATGTGGATACTTCTGGAGTGAGGGGGAATAAAACAGCATTAAGCTATTTCTAAATGTTTCTTAAATTTTTGAGATTCATCAAGATCTTCAGAAGAAGAAAAAAGTCACAGCCACCTACCCACTTTCCTAATGACAGCTTAGCTCTTCCCAGAGAAGAAATTTCCCATTTCTGGGTGTGAATGTAATTTTCTGTGCTTTGAAGCCCTACCCTGTAATCTAGGGAAGCTGACATTTTCCATTCTGTAATAGGGTGAAGACATTGGTTTGATGATTTTCTTTTGCCAGAAGCACTTTTTCTTTGATAGCATATGGTAGCCTGGGCTACATCTGTTCTGATTGCCAAGGACTTCACCATCTTCTGGGCTTATAAAGACTAAGGGTCTAAAACTAAAACTATCCCCTCTCTTGGTACAACACGTTTTAGCACTATCAGTATTTTCATGAGAAGGGGTATGCCTGTTACCTGACTGGGACCATGGATGCCACCTGACTGTGGCCACTGATTTGTGTATACCATAATAACATTCCTTGTATAGAATATTTTTCTGTCCCAAGTTGCTTTTTATTTTTATTTTATCTTAGTAAGGTAAGCAGAATAAACTCAATTGTCCTTTCATAAATGAAGAAATTCAAACACAAAAATAGTATTCTTTAATGTGAAAACAATTTGGAATTGAGTCAAAATTAGAACTCAGGTTTCCTTTCAGTACTGTGCAGAATCTACTACATCACATAGTTTGAACAAAATTCAGGCATGTTGCTCTCCATTCCCTTCTCCAGTGTTTAGATGCTATTTTTTTTCTTTGTCACCTAAGAAAGAGCCCCTGAAGCTCTGAGAGTTTTAGCTGAGGATGGATAGCTACATAGAGCTCACTGGATATTTAGAGAGGCCCTGGGAGTAACTGCTGCAGGTTTTAGGGCACTGGCTGCATGCATAAGCTCAGTGTTACTAGGCTGTTACATTTCTCCTATACCTTAAAAATCAACTCATGCACTAATTTCCACGTGCCAGAGTGCTATGTGCATTGCAGGAATTATATAATTTACTCACATAACTCTATAAAATAGGTCCTACTTTTAATCTGTATTTTTCAGGCTGTTAACCACTGGAATTGATTGCCACTCCAATATTGCAATGTTAGAGAACTTCCAGGAGTGAAAAAGACTAGTATTGAGGCATTGATTCATCAAGTGTGTTTCATTCTCTAATTCTATGTCTTATATGTATTTTTACCAGCTTTTTGAGAAATGCCACATGATATAATCCAACAATTTAAAGTATACAATTCAATGATTTTTAGTATATTCACAACATTGTGCAACTCCCACCACAACTGATTTTGAGGACTGGCCATCATTCCCCAAAAGAACTGATATCTCTATTCTGATAGCATTTTGCTTTTATTTTGTTTTAATTTCATGGAATGTAGGATTTGGCTTGATTCCAAATCTTTCCTAGACAAATATTTAAAACAGACATCAAAGCCTCAAATGCTGCAAGGGCCAAACACATAACACCAAAAAATGACCAAGCATCAAGTCTAGGGGAAACTAGAACAATTCAGAAAGAACCTGCCCTTTAAAAAAAGGGAGCATCTGTACAACTTAATGAAGCCCTAGGTAACTCAGTGAGACCCTGTCTCTAAATAAAATACAAAAAGGGCTGGGGATGTTACTCAGTGGTTAGTACTCCTGGGTTTAATGACTGGTACCAAATATAAATAAATAAATAAAAGATGGGGAGCAGCTATAATTGAGTCAGGTGGGAAGGTGGGAATTAATTGTTTTTCAAAAGTAAGCCATAAGTAGAAATTTATATGAAATTCCATGATTTTTGGATGATAGCAAATTAATTATTTTTTTTAAAAAAACTATGTAGGATAAACAATGTCAGTGGGCTGAATTCAAATTCTGAATCACTAGTGGGTGTCCTCTGCGTTCAAGAAATAAGAAACCCTCCAAGTTTCAGTTTTGTTGACATTATCTTCTCCTGACACTTCCCCCATCTACCTAACTGGAATTTGAGGGTTTTGGCCTTAGAACTTTGATCTATATATGGTTTTATCAAAGATAAGGATATGGACTAGATAACTTCTTGAGGGGCTTTCATATTGGCCTCTTTGATCTATGTTCACCTCTCTGAAAAGGGATTTGAATAGTATGTCCTTTAAGACCTCCAAAGAGACCACAACTAGCAGTTTTATTCTAATGGGGGCTGAAACTTGATGCCCAACTCAAGATGTCCCTAGGAGTCAATCTAAAGCAAAGGGCCTCAAGCTCTTTCAGCCTTTAATTTTATCCTGACATCAAGACAATCTGATTTGCCACAGAGCATCCAGTACTGATACATGCCCTCCTCCTTTGGATGACACTGTCCACTAGGTACTGTTGTCCACCTTTGACCATCAGGGCCAATTCTAATTTCTATGGGCTGCACTTGTATAAATGGCCACTTTAAAGGTTGTGTTACAAATTAGAAATGGCATGCACCAAATCTCTCTGATAGTGTGTTGTCCTTGGCAGGTGCTCACTAAAAAACACAAGTACTGATTATGATTCTGCTAAGGTTTGAGAGAAAACAGAGATTTCTGTTGAGAGGAAAAAAATAGCAGCATGTAGCCAGCCTGCCTTGCCAACAGTAGAAATGCTAGGTTTCTGACATACTGTAGCCCATCTGCAGAAATAAATAAATAGGCATAGCTTTCCTCAACCTGGGCCTTGACTGACTCCTACATTACTTTTTTATGGTGGATATGAGAATGCATGGCTCCAATTAGAATGCTAACCAGTGTTGCAAATGCTTGGTTTGCTCAGTTCACCAGGTTGAAGGAAAATTAACCTGATAATGAAAGCCCACTTGGTACATTGTAAGTGGCAAGACATACATAAGTGATATTCTTATAGGTATGTGTCTCACAGGCATCAGATCTACAATAAAAGAAGCTGCAATTTTAAATAATATAGTACCTTTTACTATGATGAATGGGTTGAAATCAGAGAGAAAGGTATTATGGGTTAAATTGTGTCTTCAAAAAGCTATATTGAAGTCCTAACCCCTATGAATATGATCTTGTTTTGTTGCAAGTTCTTTGCCTGTTTTGTGTTGCTGTAACAGAATACTACAGACTGGGTAATTTATAATGAATAGAAATTGATTTCTCAAAGTTCTGGTGACTTAAAAGTCGAAGATTGAATATCTGCATCTGATAATTGCTTTTTGCTTTGTCTCAACATGGCAGAGGGCATCACATGCTCTCTTGAGCACATATAAGAAAGGGTGGGAGCAAGAGAACACTCAAGAGAGAGCTCAGTTTTATAACAAAGCTGCTCCCACAATAACTAACCTACTCCTATGACAATAACTTTAACACATTCATGAGACAGGAATCTCCTAAAAAACCCTACTCCCAATACTATCACATAGTAATTAAATGTCAATGAATTTGGGAGTGAGCATTAGAAACAATGGTAGGGTGTTTGCAGATGTAATTAAGTTAACATGAGGTCATACTGGAGTATGATAGGCCCTCAATCCAATATGACAAGTATCCTTATAAGACGAGAAAAAAGAGACAGAGACAAACATAAAGGAAAGTCATCTATGTGGAAACAGATGCACAGAGGGAAGATGGCCATGTGATTGATGATGGAGGTAGAGATTGGAGTCATCTAGTGACAAATTAGAGAATGTCAAAAATTGGCAGTAATGGCTAGAAGCTAAAAGAGAGCCTGACCCTGACACCATCTTGATTTTCTAGCATGCAGAACTACAGGACAATAAATGTCTGTTGTTTTAAGAATTGAAGTTTGTTAGACTTTATTACAATAATGCTATGAAACAAATACATGAGTTACAGTCGAAGGGGTGTACCCTTGAACATCAGACAATTCTTGCTTCTGCTATTTTCCAGCTCCGGCCTTACATTTAATATCTCTGATCTTCCATTTCCTCATCAATAAAATACGAAAAACATTAACTACCCATAGGATTATTAACAGCATTGACTAAAATATTTGAAATGGAAAGTGTCTGTTATTGAAGAATGATTTTTTTTCTATAATAAATGTATTTATGGGAAGCAGTTAGGTCTAAAAATACATACAAGCTTCACATATACAGATCCTATGATGCAGGAATATCTAAGGTATATATACAATAGTAATTTATAAGTTATATACACACTCTTGAATATATATACAACAGAAACACATACACTAGAGTGTTCAAAGCAACATTTATGATAGTAAAAAATTTTATTAACATTCAAATGAAAATTTGATTGTGATATATTCATACAATGGAATGATATACAACAATTAAAATGGGTTACCTATGACTATGCACAAAAAAGAGGATAAAGATTCCAAACCTAATGTTGAATAAAAGAAGCCATAAACACAACATATTTTATGATTCCAAATAGGTAAAATTTTAAGTCAGGCAAAACTATTATCTACAATTAGAAATCCCAGTGGTGCTTCCCGCTGGGAGGATATAGAAATTGGGAGGGGAATCAGTGAGACATTGGAGCTGCTGGTTATATTCTATTTCTAGATAAGGTGGTTGATTATATGAGAGTATTGATTTTTAAATTTTGTCAAGCTCAATACACACATGATAAGTGCATTTTATGTATATAGATTATATTTCAATAAAAGTTTTAAGACTATAAACATTTTAACCCTAAAATTAACTTTTTATCAACATTATTAATTAAAAGTGAGAAAACAAGTTAACATTTAAATGATATCAATTTGTATAACAATACTAAATTATGAGAGTGATTGCCAATTTAATATAAAGTAGTATGTACAGTATACTAGCTTTGATTATTTTAGATCTATGTTAAATTTTAGTAACTGGCTGGGTCTAGTAATTACATATCCAAAATTATGACTTGAGGGAAAATAAAATATATGTCTGAGAATAGTCAACACAGTAATATACATAATAGCTAGATCAGCGAAAACTATGCAAATATGCAACAGGAGATTTGTGATTTAATCATTATGATATACCTACATAATAAAATATTAGGCTAGGAATGGGTTTTATATCCATCCTTCAACAGAAAATGTTTGTTTTAATAACTCTTGTAGGGTGCTCATAGATAAGCCAAACCTCTCATTTTATGCTTTTTTTTTGTTTTCATTTATAAAGAAGAAGAGAAACTTGCCTAAGTAATGTGTCTGCCCAAGCCACCTTCTGTTCATATCTAAAACAGAAGAAAAATGAGTATGAGATGAATTGGGATTGGGTCACACACTATTTCAGGTTGATGAACAATAGAACATCAGTCATCTGGTTGATAGCAAGGGTTCCAGCTTATGTAGAATATTCAATCAATAGTGCAGGAGCAGCTGGCTAGACATTTGGGAAAAAAAAATTAAAGAAAAGTAGATCACTATTGTACTTCATACACCACAATAAATTCCAGGTAAAAAAGAGGATAACTGCAAAAGCAGTGAAAAATACCATGGGAACAGCCAGGCACAGTGGCACATTCCTGTAATTCCAGCAGCTCAGAAGACTGAGGCAGGAGGATAGTAAGTTCAAAACCAGCCACAGCAACTTAGCAAAGCCCTGAGCAACTCAGCAACACCCTGTCTCAAAATTATAAAATATAAAAAGTGATGGGGATGTAATTTAGTGATTAAGTGCCCTGGGTTCAATCCCTGGTACCATTAAAAAAAGAAAAGGAACCTCCAAAAATAATTTTGAAATGGGGAAGGCCTTTCTAAGAAAGTCAAATCTCTAAAACCCTAAAGGCTAAAGACTATAAAATGCTTAAGATTTCTTCATGGAAAATTTAATAAATAACTAGGAAAAAATTGTAGACAGATACAATCTGAGCAAAAGTTTTCCAAATATGGTGAGGGACAAATTTCTTAATAAAGAAGGATCATTTACATGCTGCAAAAAAAGACCACAACCCAATAAAAAATGGGGAGGAAAACAAAGAAATGGCTCACAGGAAAATATAGATGGTACATGAAACCAGCTACACTTATATAGTACTTCTCATAGACTAGGATACTTGGTCTGAACTATTTGCACATTTTAGCCCTACTACAACCCTATAAAGTAGATACCAATATGATTATCAGATAAGGAAGCTGAGAGAGAGAGATTAAGTGACTTGCTCAAGTTCATACAGTTGATAAATAATAGTGATGGGTTTTAACTTATATTTGAATATATATATATATATATATATATATATATATATATATATATATACTTGTACTGTTTGAATTTTGACGTGTGTGCATGAATTATTTTTTCTTTAAAAACAATGCTAATGGCAAAGAAACTACACAGACTATCAAATTATTATAAATGGGCTAAGTGAATATGTCCAGATGCAGATTTAACTAACACTTATTAGGGCATAATATATACCAGGTTTTATTGTAAGCACTGTTGCAAATATCTCCTCTTTGAATTTGAGGTACATGAGGAGGACGGAGACTCAGTAAAGTTTTTTTTCTGCCCTTAGTTGAAGAGCTACAGAAAAAAAATCCCACACTTAATTTTCCTGTCTGCTACTATGTTGGGGCAGAGTAGGCAATATAGTTTTTGTAATTGTTTTAACTTTTATTTCTTTAATTATTTTCAATGATAACAGCTTTTACAATTTATTGAGTTCCTATTATGTGCCAAATGCTGCAATATATAATTCATATTTAATTCCCACAATAACCCTATGAGACAGGCACTATTCTAACCTTTCCTTGTAGAAGAGCCATCTGAGTCTCAGACAGATTAAGTAACTTACTCGATGTCACAGTCCAGGTCTGATTTACAAACCCCTGGTCATAATTTCTTACTATGATCTGAATATGGTTTGTAACCCAGATGTTCATGTAAAGGAAACTTGGTGCCCAAAGTAATAGTATTGATAGGTGGTAGAACCTTTAAGAGATGGCCCCTAATAGGAGGTGTTTTGGTCATTGTGGGTATCACCCCCTAAGGAGGAATTAATGCTTGTCTTGAAGGAGTGAATTATGTCACACTGTACTGAACTGGTTATCATAAGACCAGGTTGTTATAAAGCTAATTTGGCTCTACGGGCTCTCATTCTTGCTTCCTCTTTCAACATGTAACTTCTATTTTGCACATGCCTGCCCACCACTCTCACCTGTGTTCCTTAATGCCATTAACATTAATACTTGAATGGACTACAGGATTGACATTCTGGCCAAGTGAAATGATATAGATTAGGGTGTTTTGTAAACCATGATGTCAAATACAAAGCATGTTGTTATAATAAATGCAAAGCCCTTATAATGTTTGCACATAAACCTTCATATCCTTAGGGATTTTAGAGGGAAAAATCATGCCAGCTATCTCTTGAAAATATGACAAGACTAAAGTGATGTTAAATGAAACGTAGGTGTTCTGACACAAGAACAAACAGTAATGGCTTACATTTGTATAGTGCTTTTACTTTTTTCAAGCATCTTCTCATCCATTACTATCTCACTTGATCCACAAAACAATTGTATAAACTAAGTAGGAATGAACCTTTGGAAATTTCACTTTCTGCACTTTAAAAATGGGGATGAATGACTTCCTGATGGTACACATTTTATATAGACTCCTAGAAACAGCTGCAAAAAAATTAGAATCACTAAGACAGGAGTACTAATTTCCTTTTGTTGCTATATCAAATTGCCACAGACTCAGTGACTTAAAAACAACACAAATTTATTATCTTATAGTACTGAAGTCACAAATGTGAAGTAGGTCTCACTGAACTAAAATCAAGGTATTGGTAGGGCTATGTTTCTTCTGGAGGCTATAGAGAATATTCTTCCTTGGCCTTTATGGCTTCTAGAAGCTGCCTAAATAGGCTCATGGATCTGTTTTCCATCTTCAAAGCTGATAATTTTATCACCCTGACCTCTATTCCTGTTATCACATCTTTTATATGATGTTGAGCCTCTCCTTTCCTCTTTTACTTAAAAAGACCCATCGCTTCCACCTGGATAATGCAGACCAATCTCACCTTCTTGAATCCTTAATGACGTCTGCAAACCTTTTTGCCACATCAAGTAACAATTTAAGAAATTTTATAAATTAGGATGCACATATTTTTGAGAGGACATTGTTTTGCCTACCTCAGGTAGGTCCCAGACCTTTTCATTTTAACATTCCCCAGGTGATTCTGATATAGGGCCCAAATTGTAAAACAGTGGTCTCTGAATTTTATGTGTTCTGAACCTTTATCTGTATATACTGAACACGTTGTTCAGTACTAAATAGTATAAATATATACAGTAAAAATATGTACAAAAATATGAGTAAAAGAAAGAGATTACAAAAAAACAACAGTTTAGTAGTTCTAAAACTACCTTTTCATATTTCAACTCATTATCATGTGTATATTGTGGGTTGTGGTGCCAGAGAGTAGTCATTTAAGATTTTGTATGCTCTATGGTGTCTATTGCAAGTACTTAAATCTGACATGTTAGTGCAAAAACAGCCATAGACCAATATGAATGAATGGACATGGCTATGTGCCAATAAGACTTTATTCATAAAACAGGTAGCAGTCTGGTTTTGACTTGCAGACTATATCATGTCAACCCCTTCTGTAGATTATTAGCTATGTCATACATTTGAAACTATTCTTTTTTTTAATTGAGATAATTAATTTCTGTTATGACATCTTATGATGGTGGGGCATTACTTTCCCAAGGCCATAGTTTGAGATATGACTGCAAGTCTTCAGAAAGTGGCAGCTGAAGATGGGAGCTGTGGTCTAATAACTGCTCCTAGGCACTGCTAGTTCATTTTGTTTCCCTTCCCTGATGTTCCTCCTCCTGCTGTGTCCTCTCCTAGATGTTCAGATGCAAAGCCAGATGGACATAAATGATGGTGTTCTGGGAAGATAAAGAAAGCTTTGACAATTATTTCTTGGTTTTTGTTGAGTAGAAATAGTCATTCTTTTTTCCACTGAAAATAATGTTTTCCATTTTAAGCTACTTATTTCCCTGTAGGTATAGATGTAATTACCAGAGAAGAAGAGTCAACAAAGATGAAAGGATTGATGGAGTTTTTAGTCATCTTCAGAGCTTAGAGGAGATATATTATGGAGTATTAGTGAGATGATGTTCTCTCATTTCTAACTGAAGGCTTGGTGAACAATGGCTTCACACTGAATTTAAGATAGGCAGTGATATTAACAGAGTACAACAGTAGGCTCCCATTCGAGATGTGGGACCCTTTAAACTACTTTGCCCTGGAGGGATTCAGAAATTCTTGCTTCCAAAGTAGAATAACATCAAATCTCAAACTAAAAGAGATCACAGAATTTATTAAGTCATCTTCTCCCCTGTTGGATAATTCACTGTATCATTTGTCTGGACAGAATTTTTTCATCATCTTTTATGATAAAGTACACAAATCCCACCAGCTCATAATTTTGTTGTATTCTATACTACCATTTTTACAAGATTTTTCTTTCTTACATTGAACCAAAATATATCTCCTGAAATCTGACTCCCTCCACACATTGGCCCTTGTGGTCAGCATGGAGCTATACAGAATAAGCATAATTCTTCTATTTCAAGGAAATATGTCTTCAGAAATTTGTGCTATATCTTACTTATTTTTTCTATTCCAGACTAGATTCTGTTTCTTCAGCCATTTTTATATGTAATGGTTTCCAGTCCCTTTTCAATCCTGTTTTCAAATTTGTTAGTGCCCTTCTTATCATGTAGTATATATAATTGAATTACAACTGGAATCTAATTACTAATAGCAGGTAGTGTTGAGTATTACTGTGTGTCAGATGAAGTATTCAGTACCATAAATGAATCATTTCATTTAATTACCCAGCATTCCTGTGAGATAGATGCTATTAGTACTGAATTTTTTTTATATTTATTTTTTTAAATTTTTTATTGTTGGCTGTTCAAAACATTACATAGTTCTTGATATATCATATTTCACAATTTGATTCAAGTGGGTTATGAGCTCCCATTTTTACCCCATATACAGATTGCAGAATCACATCAGTTACACATCCATTGATTTACATATTGCCATACTAGTGTCTGTTGTATTCTGCTGCCTTTCCTATCCTCTACTATCCCCCCTCCCCTCCCCTCCCCTCCCCTCCCCTCTTCTCTCTCTGCTCCCTCTACTGACATTCGTTTGTCCCCCTTATATTATTTTTCCCCTTCCCCTCACTTCCTCTTGTATGTACTTTTGTATAACTCTGAGGGTCTCCTTCCATTTCCATGCATTTTACCTTCTCTCTCCCTTTCCCTCCCACCTCTCATCCCTGTTTAATGTTAATCTTCTTCTCATGCTCTTCGACCCTACTCTGTTCTTAGTTACTCTCCTTATATCAAAGAAGACATTTGGCATTTGTTTTTTTAGGGATTGGCTAGCTTCACTTAGCATAATCTGCTCTAATGCCATCCATTTCCCTGTAAATTCTATGATTTTGTCATTTTTTAATGCAGAGTAATACTCCATTGTGTATAAATGCCACATTTTTTTTTATCCATTCATCCATTGAAGGGCATCTAGGTTGGTTCCACAGTCTAGCTATTGTGAATTGTGCTGCTATGAACATCGATGTAGCAGTGTCCCTGTAGCATGCTCTTTTTAGGTCTTTAGGGAATAGACCGAGAAGGGGAATAGCTGGGTCAAATGGTGGTTCCATTCCCAGCTTTCCAAGAAATCTCCATACTGCTTTCCAAATTGGCTGCACCAATTTGCAGTCCCACCAGCAATGTACAAGTGTACCCTTTTCCCCACATCCTCGCCAGCACTTGTTGTTGTTTGACTTCATAATGGCTGCCAATCTAACTGGAGTGAGATGGTATCTTAGGGTGGTTTTGATTTGCATTTCTCTGACTGCTAGAGATGTTGAGCATTTTTTCATGTACTTGTTGATTGATTGTATGTCCTCCTCTGAGAAGTGTCTGTTCAGGTCCTTGGCCCATTTGTTGATTGGGTTGTTTGTTCTCTTATTGTCTAATTTTTTGAGTTCTTTGTATACTCTGGATATTAGGGCTCTATCTGAAGTGTGAGGAGTAAAGATTTGTTCCCAGGATGTAGGCTCTCTATTTACCTCTCTTATTGTACCTTTTGCTGAGAAAAAACTTTTTAGTTTGAGTAAGTCCCATTTGTTGATTCTAGTTATTAACTTTTGTGCTATGGGTGTCCTATTGAGGAATTTGGAGCCCGACCCCACAGTATGTAGATCGTAGACAACTTTTTCTTCTATCAGACGGCGTGTCTCTGATTTGATATCAAGCTCCTTGATCCATTTTGAATTAACTTTTGTGCATGGCGAGAGAAAGGGATTCAGTTTCATTTTGTTGCATATGGATTTCCAGTTTTCCCAGCACCATTTGTTGAAGATGCTATCCTTCCTCCATTGCATGCTTTTAGCCCCTTTATCAAATATAAGGTAGTTGTAGTTTTGTGGATTGGTTTCTGTGTCCTCTATTCTGTACCATTGGTCCACCCGCCTGTTTTGGTACCAGTACCATGCTGTTTTTGTTACTATTGCTCTGTAGTATAGTTTGAAGTCTGGTATCGCTATACCGCCTGATTCACACTTCCTGCTTAGCATTGTTTTTGCTATTCTGGGTCTTTTGTTTTTCCATATGAATTTCATGATTGCTTTCTCTATTTCTACAAGAAATGCCGTTCTGATTTTGATTGGCATTGCATTAAACCTATAGAGAACTTTTGGTAATATTGCCATTTTGATGATGTTAGTTCTGCCTATCCATGAACAGGGTATATTTTTCCATCTTCTAAGATCTTCTTCTATTTCTTTCTTTAGGGTTCTGTAGTTTTCATTGTATAAGTCTTTCACCTCTTTTGTTAGGTTGATTCCCAAGTATTTTATTTTTTTTGAAGATAATTTGAATGGAGTGGTTGTCCTCATTTCCATTTCAGAGGATTTGTCGCTGATATACAGGAATGCCTTTGATTTATGCGTGTTGATTTTATATCCTGCCACTTTGCTGAATTCATTTATTAGCTCTAATAGTTTCTTTGTAGACCCTTTTGGGTCTGCTAGGTATAGAATCATGTCATCTGCAAATAGTGATAATTTAAGTTCTTCTTTTCCTATTTTGATGCCTTTAATTTCTTTCGTCTGTCTAATTGCTCTGGCCAGTGTTTCGAGAACTATGTTGAACAGAAGTGGTGAGAGAGGGCATCCCTGTCTTGTTCCAGATTTTAGAGGGAATGCCTTCAATTTTTCTCCATTCAGAATGATGCTGGCCTGAGGCTTAGCATAGATTGCTTTTACAATATTGAGGTATGTTCCTGTTATCCCTAGTTTTTCTAGAGTTTTGAACATAAAGGGATGCTGTACTTTGTCAAATGCTTTTTCCGCATCTATCGAGATGATCATATGATTCTTATTTTTAAGTCTATTGATGTGGTGAATAACATTTATTGATTTCCGTATATTGAACCAGCCTTGCATCCCAGGGATGAATCCTACTTGATCATGGTGCACAATTTTTTTGATAAGTTTTTGTATCCGAGTGGCCAGAATTTTATTGAGGATTTTTGCATCTAGGTTCATTAGAGATATTGGTCTGTAGTTTTCTTTCTTTGAAGTGTCTTTGTCTGGTTTAGGTATCAGGGTGATGTTGGCCTCGTAGAATGAATTTGGAAGTTCTCCCTCTTTTTCTATTTCCTGAAGTAGCTTGAAAAGTATTGGTATTAGTTCCTCTTTAAAGGTTTTGTAAAACTCTGCTGTATACCCATCCAGTCCTGGGCTTTTCTTAGTTGGTAGTCTTTTGATGGTTTCTTCTATTTCCTCAATTGATATTGGTCTGTTTAGGTTGTCTATATCCTCCTGACTCAATCTGGGCAGATCATATGACTTAAGAAATTTATCGATGCCTTCACTATCTTCTAATTTATTGGAGTATAAGGATTCAAAATAATTTTTGATTATCTTCTGTATTTCTGAAGTGTCTGTTGTGATATTGCCTCTTTCATCCCGTATGTTAGTAATTTGAGTTCTCTCTCTTCTTCTCTTCGCTAGCATGGCTAATGGTCTGTCGATTTTGTTTATTTTTTCAAAGAACCAACTTTTAGTTTTGTCAATTTTTTCAATTGTTTCTTTTGTTTCGATTTCATTAATTTCAGCTCTGATTTTAATTATTTCTTGCCTTCTACTTCTTTTGCTGTTGTTTTGCTCTTCTTTTTCTAGGATTTTGAGATGAAGTATGAGATCATTTATTTGTTGGTTTTTTCTTTTTTTAAGGAATGTACTCCAAGAAATGAATTTTCTTCTTAGAACTGCTTTCAATGTGTCCCATAGATTCCGATATGTTGTGTCTGTGTTTTCATTAATCTCTAAGAATTTTTTAATTTCTTCCTTGATGTCTTCTATAACCCATTGATCATTCAGTAACCTATTGTTCATTCTCCAAGTGATGTATTCTTTTCCCTTCCTTCTTTTATCGTTGATTTTCAGTTCCATTCCATTATGATCAGATAGGATGCATGGTATTATCTCTACTCCTTTATATTGTCTAAGAGTTTCCCTGTGACATAATATATGATCTATTTTTGAGAAGGATCCATGTGCTGCTGAGAAAAAAGTGTAACTGCTTGATGTTGGGTGGTATATTCTATATATGTCAATTAAGTCTAGGTTATTAATTGTGTTATTGAGTTCTATAGTTTCCTTATTCAACTTTTGTTTGGAAGATCTGTCCAGTGGTGACAGAGGTGTGTTGAAGTCTCCCATGATTATTGTATGGTGGTCTATTAGACTCTTGAACTTGAGAAGAGTCTGTTTGATGAACATAGCTGCACCATTGTTTGGGGCATATATATTTATGATTGTTATGTCTTGTTGGTGTATGGTTCCCTTGAGCAGTATGTAGTGTCCCTCTTTATCCCTTTTGATTAACTTTGGCTTGAAATCTATTTTATTTGATATGAGTATGGATACTCCTGCTTGTTTCCGAAGTCCATATGAGTGATATGATTTTTCCCAACCTTTCACCTTCAGCCTATGTATGTCTTTACCTGTAAGTTTGCGAGGATCCTTGCAGCACCCTGGTTTTGTGGTGCTCTCTGGTCGCTGGCATTTCTGCGGCGGTGTTGGCTGTGGGCGTTTGAATCTTGGAAGATCAGGAGAGCCGCCGGACGTGGCGAAGGGACAGAGACAGGGTCTTACTGAGTTGCTTAGTGCCTCACTTTTGCAGAAGCTGGCTTTGAACTCGCCAAAACCTCCTGTCTCAGCCTCTCCAGCTGCTAGGATTACAGAAGAGGGCCCTAACCAGAAACTGACCATGTTGATCCTAGGCTTCCCAGCCTCCAGAACTGTGACACAAATTAATTGAAAAGATTTACTCTATGACTATAAGAGCCTTGGGAGATAGATAAAGATGAATGCTGTGTGTCATGTAACACTGAAGTTTTGAAATTGGAAGACATTTGCTAAATCAAATCACTCAAGTTACTAAAGACTAGAAATCGCTTGACTTATAGAGGAATTTGCTCTCACTTTCTCAGCTTGAGGAAATTTTATCAAAAAGGCTTAACTAAGAGAGCCGCCCCCTCCCCCTGCACCGGCAAGGTAGAGGGAACTGTGACCACGCACAGAGCAGGCCCAGCGGCCTGCCGAGGGGCAGAGCCGCCCCCCACCCCCCGCGCCTGCCAGGTAGGTGGAACTGTGACCACGGACAGAAAAGGCCCAGTGGCCCGCGGCGGGACAGAGCTTCCAATCACTCCTGCAAGGTAGGCGGGCCTGCGACCCACCGGCAGAAGAGGAGCAGCGGCCTGCTGAGAGGCTGAGCCGCCCCCTCCCCCTGCGCCGGCAAAGTAGAGGGAACTGTGACCACGCACAGAGCAGGCCCAGCGGCCTGCTGAGGGGCAGAGCTGCCCCCCCACCCCCCACGCCTGCCAGGTAGGTGGAACGGTGACCACCGACAGAAAAGGCCCAGTGGCCCGCGGCGGGACAGAGCTTCCAATCACTCCTGCAAGGTAGGCGGGCCTGCGACCCACCGGCAGAGAGGAGCAGTGGCCTGCTGAGAGGCAGAGCCGCCCCCTCCCCCTGCACTGGCAAGGTAGAGGGAACTGTGACCACGCACAGAGCAGGCCCAGCGGCCTGCTGAGGGGCAGAGCCGCCCCCCACCCCCCGCGCCTGCCAGGTAGGTGGAACTGTGACCACAGACAGAAAAGGCCCAGTGGCCCGCGGCGGGACAGAGCTTCCAATCACTCCTGCAAGGTAGGCGGGCCTGCGACCCACCGGCAGAAGAGGAGCAGCGGCCTGCTGAGAGGCAGAGCCGCCCCCTCCCCCTGCACCGGCAAGGTAGAGGGAACTGTGACCAGGCACAGAGCAGGCCCAGCGGCCTGCTGAGGGGCAGAGCCGCCCCCCACCCCCCGCGCCTCCCAGGTAGGTGGAACGGTGACCACCGACAGAAAAGGCCCAGTGGCCTGCGGCGGGACAGAGCTTCCAATCACTCCTGAAAGGTAGGCGGGCCTGCGACCCACCGGCAGAAGAGGAGCAGCGGCCTGCTGAGAGGCAGAGCCGCCCCCTCCCCCCCGCGCCTGCAAGGTAGATGGAACTGTGACCACCATAAGAACAGGCCAGACCTGCAACCGAGAGACAGAACAGGCCCAGTGGCCTGAGAAAGGGTAGAGCCGCCCCCCCCCGCGCCTGCAAGGTAGGCGGACCTGCGACCCACTGGCAGTACAGCCCCAGAGGCCTGCAGAGGGGCAGTGCCGCTGCCTGCGCCTGCAAAGTAGACAGAACTGTGACCACCGACAGAACAAGCCTAGCGGCCCGCAGAGGGACAGAGCCGCCGCCCGCACCTGCGAGGGAGACTTTGCAACTATACAAGACCAATATAAGTATATAGGGCGAAAATTCAATAGCACAACAGTTTCACCAAGTAGAAAGGAATGCGAACAGGATGAAGAGACAAGGAAAGAAAGGACCACAAGCATTGCAGGTCAACTCAACGTTAGAAGAGGTAATAGCTGCAGCAGATGGAATGTCAGATAAAGAATTCAGGATATACATGCTTCAGATGATCTGGAGTCTCAAGGAAGACATCAGACAGCAAAATCAGACAATGAAAGATCACTTCAACAATGAATTACATAAACAAATCCAAGAAGCAAAAGATCAACTATACAGGGAAATAGAGGTTATAAAAAACAAACAAACAGAAATCCTAGAAATGCAGGAAGCAATAAGCCAACTTAAAAACTCAATTGAGAATACTACCAGCAGAGTAGAACACTTAGAAGACAGAACATCAGACAATGAAGATAAAGTATTTCAACTTGAAAAGAACATAGACAGCTCAGCAAGACTGTTAAGAAACCATGAGCAGAACATCCAAGAAATATGGGATAACATCAAGAGACCAAATTTAAGAGTCATTGGGATACAGGAAGGGACAGAGTTTCAAACCAAAGGAATGAGCAATCTATTCAATGAAATAATACGAGAAAACTTCCCAGACTTGAAGAATGAGACAGAATCCCAAATCCTAGAAGCCTACAGGACGCCGAATGTGCAAAATCATAAGAGACCCACACCTAGACACATTATAATGAAGATGCCCAACATACAGAATAAGGAGAGAATTTTAAAAGCTACAAGAGAAAGGAAGCAGATCACATTTAGGGGTAAGCCAATCAGGATAACAGCTGATCTTTCAACACAGACTCTGAAAGCTAGAAGATCCTGGAATAACATATTTCAAACACTGAAAGAAAATGGGTTCCAACCAAGAATTGTGTTTCCAGCGAAATTAAGCTTCAGGATGGAAGATGAAATTAAAACCTTCCACGATAAACAAAAGTTAAAAGAATTTGCAGCTAGAAAACCATCTCTTCAAAACATCCTTGGCAAAACATTACAGGAAGAGGAAATGGAAAATAACAATGAAAACCAACAGTGGGAGGTAGGACACTAAAGGGGGGAAAATAATCAAAGAGGAAACAAACCATGTTTAGTAACATAAATAAACAAATATGGCTGGAAGAACAACCCATATCTCAATAGTACTGAATTTTATACATGAAAAAACTGAGAAACAGCTGGTAAATATTAAAACTGGAATGTGAAGCCAAGTCTGACACCAAAGCTCAAGCTTCACTTCATTTAATCTACATATCGTGATTGCCACTGATGAGAGTTTTGTTTTTCCCCCAACCACCTGAGTATATAATAGCTCATATTAAGCTTGAAAGACAACAATACATACAACAATTAAACAAATCCAAAATGTTTCCATCACACTATTGGGAAGCTAGCTATCTCCTATCCTTCACTTGAGTGATTTAATTTTTAGTTTAAATGTTAAACTTTGCTTTTATCTTCTTAGTTTTGACCAATCATTTTCATCTGCACATTAGCACAGTAACTGTTCCTTCTTTGTCACTTCAAAATTTGACAAAATTTTTCTCTATGCCATAAAAGATATTCCATAAGAACATCAGCATTGACAGGGCTCAGTATATCAGTAAGGGAAATAGCAGGGAGCAGGAGAGCTTGGTTTTAAGACAGTAAAAGAGCTTGGTTTTAAGACACCAGTTCACTTAATGCTCGCTAAATATAGTTTCTATTTTTTAATAAAAATGGTAATACTTTTTGTTCTACTTTTATAGTACAATTATTGGAAGCATGAGATAAGATAATGAATATGAAGATGCATGACAAAGGATAAAAAGCTACACAAATTAAAGATGTAAAGGGAAAGGGACCATTATATCACTGTGTGTATCCACGGGACATTGTGAACAAAATAGTACATATACTCATGAGTACTATAAAATTTTGTGCTAGGAATGGACCAGGTAGGGCTACAGGCAGTGAAAACTGTAGCTATTATGGTTCAAGTATCACTCACATTCATCAGCTTTGGGGACATAAACAAGTCACTTAACTCTTTTGAATGACAGTCTTTTCATCTATTGAATGGGGTTAATAATACATGGAAATCATCTTCCACAAACTTTAATGTATTTTGAGGGTTTTTGCATGGTGCATTGAAATACAGAGGAGTCAATTAATATTAGATGTTAATAAGTCAAGAAAAATGTTATCCCTAAAGTTTTAAAAGAATATAAAATAACAAACCTGAATAAAAAATAATTCAAGAGTAGATAAGAAAGGCTGATAAAACAACTTGAAATAAAATAAACATAAGAAAGAAAAATTAAAATATTTATACTCAAATATATCACAAAACATATCACATATAAATGGACTAAATGATCCAAATAAAATACAAAACTCATAAGATTGGATTTAAAAGACAATAAAACTACCATAGGTTTCTTATAAGAGACCTATCTAAATTATGACACAAGGAGGTTAAAAGTAAGAGTACAACAAGCATGCAAACACACCTCTCCTATAAATTGATAAGTTAGCAAACCAAAAAATACACAAAGATGTGGACTCTTTGAACAATGCTATTAATCAAATTAGCTTAATTGTTATTTATATATCACTATACTCAACAACACATGTTTTCTATGATTTGCATATGTTTTAAATGTCCCTCAAGACTTCATGTGATGAAATTTATTCCCTGCTGTAAAATATTAAAAGGTTGGAAATGAAATCTTACTATAGTGTTTAGAGGTGGGGC
Source organism: Marmota monax (assembly GCF_021218885.2). NCBI lineage: Eukaryota > Metazoa > Chordata > Mammalia > Rodentia > Sciuridae > Marmota > Marmota monax. Next base: position 10,630,629 of record NW_026694552.1, on the reverse strand, counting down.
CTTTGGGGAGTGATTCGTATTTGAGAAGATCATTAGGGTGGAACCTTCACGATTGAATACTCATGGCTTTGTAAGAAGAAAGAGAGAAGGGCTAGGGGTGTATCTCAGTAGTAAAACACTTGCCTAGAATGCAGAAGGCCAGGCTTATATCCCCAGTAATACACACACATGTATGTGCACACACAGACACAAAGATGTTTTAAATGTCCCTCGAGGCTTCAAGTGATGAAATTTATTCCCTACTGTAAAATATTTAAAGGTTGGAAATGTAATCTTAGTGTTTAGAGGTGAGGCTTCTAGTACACACACACACACACACACACACAAAGAAGGAGAGTGATCAGATAGACATACACATGCATGCTCCCTGTCTCTTGCCACGTATTGCCCTACAATACCTCAGGACACTACTAGCGACTGCTAGCAGCAATAAATCCATCACCAAATGTAGCTCTCAGACCTTGGACCTCCAAAACTGTGAGCCAAAATAAACCTCTTTCTCTATGAAGTCCTAGGAATTTCATCATAATAATGAAATCCAGTCTAATAAAATATTTTTTTTCAAGTTTGTAAGGACCATTTTTCAAAATTGACCATATGTTGAACCACAAAAGCTAGTCTGAACTACTTCAAAAGATTAAAATCTTACAGGATATATGCTGGCCACAGTAGAAATAAATAATAACAAAAAGATGACTTTGAATGCCTCCATGTAATTGAATATTAAGAAATACACTTTAAAATAAATGATAAATAAAAAACACAAGAATGAAAATTAGAAAAATTTTTAATTATATGATGCTGAAATTTCTATAAATTGGAAATTTGTGATGCAGATTAATTCACTCTGAGAAATGAAAAACATACATATAAATCATTACCTACATTATAATGTATATATTTAGAAAAGAGGACAGATTGAAAATTAGTGTTCCAAGTACACACGTCAAGAAAGTAGAAACACAATAGCAAATTAGGGCAAAGAAACTAGAAGAAAGAAGTTATTAAAATAGGAGCAAAATAAAAAATGTGTAATCAAGAGGATAAACAAAGCCAAAAGGTGGTTCTTCGAAAAGATTAACGAAATTGATATGCCCTGGTGATGTTGATCAAGAAAGAGGGAATGCAAAATTTCCTAAAGTGACCATACTTCCCCTTTCATTCTCAATGATGTTTTAGTTTGAGTGATAAATTATGCTGTAATCCTGCAAATACTCAAAATCAGACATCTAAAAGATATATCACTGTATATCAACCTCTATAATACCTTTTTCCCTCTTCTCTCCCTTCACTGAGACATGTTAATTTTACTTATTCTCTTTTTTTCATCTCTACTTCTACAACCCTAGCCCAAAGGTACAAAGTATCTGTCACCTAAATTGTTGTCATAGAGCCTTCTTAATAATCTCACTGCTTCCGTGCTTGCATCCATACCATCTCTCTTCTATTTGTAATCTAAGTGATCTTTTCAAACCATAAATCAGTCATTTTGTCTCCAGGAAGGGGCTGTTGAATTTACCTAATAAAAGTACAGGATTCCCAGTTAAATTTGGGTTTCAGATAAGCAACAAATAATGTATTGGTATTTGTATATCTGCTGTGATATTTGGAAGGTAGTTGCAATTTAAAAATTGTTGTTTATATGAAATACAAATGTGACTGGAAGTTCTGTATTATATCTGGCATACCCAATTCAAGGCAAAAACCATTTAATTGTCACCATTGTTCTAAACATATACTTAAACTTGATGAAATGCCTTCCATGACCTGGCTCTTTTTTCTAAACTTTTTAAAGTTATCAATTGACATTTATTTTATTTATTCATATACAGTGCTAAGGACCTAACCCAGTGCTTCACACATGCTAGGCAAGCACTCTATCACTGAGCCACAACCCCAGCCCCAATCTGGCTCTTAACTATCTGTTACGATATGGAACTAAAAATGTCTCAAAAGAGTTCATGTGTTGTCATTGTAGGAATATTCAGAGGTGAAAAGATTAGATTATGAGAGCTATAAACTCATCAATGGATTAATTCATTTTATGGATTAATAATTTGAATGGACTGCTAGGTGGTACTTGTAGGCAGGTAGAGTGTGACTAAAGGAAGTAAGTCACGAGGGTGTTGCCTGGACTTTATCTGTCCATAGGCCCTCTCCCTCTCCCTCCCTTTCCCTTTCCCTCTCCCTCTCCCTCTCCCTCTCCCTTTTCTGGTTGCCACAAACTGAGCAAATTTCCTATACTATGTCATTCTGCCATGATGTTCAGTTCACCTTAGGCCCAGAAAATGGAGTCAGCAGACCTTAGACTGAACCTCTAAAATCATGAGCCCAAATTAAACTTTTCCCCTTCAAAGTTGTTCTTGTCTGGAATTTTGGTCACAAAAAGCTAATACACTACCTCTACTTTTACATCACTTACAACTCATCCTCTCTTGGCTATAATTCCATCATACTGGAATTATAGTATATAAATATATAATAATATTTCTGTTTCTTATATGCTTTCCTCTCTATCTGGAATATCCTCTATCTACAAGGCCAATTGCATGATTAATTCTGACTCAGAATCCAGATCTTAGATCATGCCTTTGTTCCCTAGGGAAGATATACCTGTCTCTCCTGTCTCAAGTTAAATCTTCTTTACACTTATAACTTCCTAGCCTAGTTTTGTTTGGAGATAATGTCAAACCAGCCAGAACGTATATTCTTAATGAACTATTAGAAGGCATAGCCTCCATCTACTACCTCATGCAGAAAAATTTCCCAAGTACAAGTTGCAAGCTGTCTGAATTTTGCTCAAAGAAAAACAAAACTTGTCTGTCAAAGAGAATTGTTCTATTTTATTCAATTTAAAGTGCCTATACTACAACAAATAACATCACAGAAATTGTGTTATGTTGGTCCTGCATCTATAATTGGGAGAAGAGTCCATTCGAAGTTTGGAATGTGATTTTTCCACATCCCTGTCTTTTAGACTCCCATGTATACTGAAGATATAATGAACAGGATTAGGACTGCCACTTCCTCCTGATGTATACTTAACAAAGGAGCTAAAGAACCAAATCAAAAAGGTTTCTTATTCTTTTCTATGTGGCCCTAAAATAAGTTGCTGAAAAATCATGAAAATATTTAAGTCCAAAAAAAATAATAATGCCGTCCTTTCCATGCTTAAGTAGCATGACTAACCCTTCATAGATGAGCGTTTTTTGAAGCCTGAGTTAGAAGTCACTTAAATCAGAACCTCCACAGAAGTGTTGAATGTGCAGACATATATGTTGTTTCACCCTGACTTACCAAGTCAGAATTTCTGAGGTCAAGGTCCTGGAATCTGCATCGCCTGCATGATTCAGATGAAAAAATGGAGTTGAGCAACTTTTGTCAGAATTACTGTTAGAAGGAAGCATCTATATAGACTATACACTTACTTAAATTCTTTAAATGTGTGTTCCAGGAAAATGTCACTGAAAATCAGCAACATTCAGCTGTGACAACTGGGAACAGAAACTCCTATGGTGCAAAGCTATGACTGGAATGCTATCAAAGTGACTTTTCTTCTTTTGCAGCAAATCTGCAATATTGCTCCATTGCCCCCTTGGAAGCACTGTAGCAGATTTAGGTTAATTTAAGCATTCTGCCTTGAAACAATACAAGTTTAGTACTTTATTATTTTATTATGGAAGTTTAAATCTGCTAGTGAGCTTCTTCTACAGCAAGTGCCCAAAAAACCCCTCAACTTCTTTAAGCAGAACAGAAAGACCTATGAAAGGGGTATAAACTGGGGAAAATGGAGGCTTCTAAAATGAATGTCTTTTGTGAATTTGAAATGTATTGAGAATATATTCCACTTAGAGTAGGTATTACAAATACAAACACCAACACAGATAAGAAAAGTATAATAAAACAGTAAATTGGGTGGGATAAATAAAAACTCAACTGTTTGGGCTTGATATGTTTTCTTACTTTTGATAGGTAAAAAAAAATCATTTTCCTTTCAAATCTGATATAAAAACAACAACAGTATAAATGTGATAATAAATGTAAATGTCAATTACCTTTAGAGCCATAAGAAATGGTGGGGACTGCAGTAAATTGGACAGCACAGGCTGCAAACAAACAATGAACCAACAACACTTAGTCTCAGTGCCAGGAAGATAGTGCAAATGGAAAAAAAAAACAGGGTTCCATATTAGATGATTGCTTGTAGAAATGAGAGCCTTTTGTTTCCTGATATTATGATTCCTCCCAAGAAGCTAGAAATCTGAAAATTTATGGGCAGTATCCTTCATTTTTAAATACTGGTAACTAATTCTATTTTTTCAAAAAATCAAGTTCAAAAAAGATAACATTAAAAATAAATACAGCATTGATTAAGCAGATAAAAGAATAAGCTGATTTGGTCATTGGGCTGACTATTTATGACCTCTGAAATAAGGAATACTTTGGGGTTTTAACCATCAAGAGAGCTAAAAATAAAAAATAAAAATATTAGCCAGGGAATAAAACTAAGAGGTAGTCCAAGAGATGAGGTAGAGACAGATATCAGGAATGTTAGGTAAAGCAGATTGCTCACAAAAACATAATATGTCACCCTGGATTGTAATATCAGATATTATGTAGTTCAACCCCCTAATTTTATAGACAAAACACCTAAAATATAGAGGTTAAGTGGGTTTCTCAAAGTCAAATACCAGAAAGTGTCTTGGTCTCATGATACTCAGTGTTTCCACTAGACAAAGATTTCTCTAGAGGTCATTTCAGTGAAGTTGCTAATGAACCAGTTGTGGGAAAAGAGATGTCCAATTTCTCCCAGAAATTCCAATGACCTGCCTTTATTTGTTTAGCTCTTTGTATCTGGCTATAAAACATCTGATTTTTGGCAAAGCTTGTGGTTCATATGCACAACAAACAGATTTATGTATTGTTATTTGTTTACTAAAGCCACATTGGTAGGGCAAACAAACAAAAAAGAAAATAAACAAAACCAAGTCTGTGAGTATTTTGTTTTGGCAAGAAAAGGGGTGATGGTTGCAAAGTGGGGAATGCATTTATTCTAACCATATCTATATACAACCAGGAAACTGGGTTGCTTCCATTTCACTACTTCAGAAGCTGAAGAATGAGTTCTGAGTTGAACAGGGCAAAGTGTGATTTCAGAATACTTAAAATACTGTTCATATCACATACTAAGTTACTCAAAACAAATTCAAGACATTTGCTTCTGTGAAATTCTTTCACAGATCCCTATTTCCCTTCCCTTATTTAGCACACTTTCACTTCCAAGAAAGCATGATGACAATTTTTTTTCTCCTTCCTTAAAGTTGTCTGGTTCTTCATATCCTAGCTGGGATCTGATTGTGTATACTGAAGGTACCATGATATAGTTGTGTATTCCCTCTCTTTCTCTTCTCTCAACTTCTCTGTTGTTTCTCTTTTCTCTCTCTTGCTCTCTCTCAATCTCTCTCTCTCTCTCTCTCTCTCTCTCTCTCTCTCTCTCTCTCATTGCTGATATTTATTCTGAAGCCATCAAGGTCTTAGCTATTAGCTTTTGTCTCCATTTTGTCAAAATATTCACTCACAGATTACCCAAGAAAGAGCTGCTAAGTTTATTAAAACATGGAGGATATGATGTAAGCATAGTTCCTACTATCAGTATGGGTCTGCATTCCGAAGTCCCAACTCAGACCCACTAATCTATGACTTTATTCTGAAAGCTTAGAAATGGACAATGGTCAGAAAGCACAATGAATGTCACTATAAAATGGTAAACATAAACCATCTTAAGAACATGTATACACATATACACTGATAATTCAACAAGAAGATGAGATAAACATCAGTTGAATGTTTTTTAATAAATTAATATTTCTTGACAAATAGCACATTCTTGCAAGATACAAATAAGAGAATGGATTATTTGTATTTCCAAGAGTCTTAAATTGTATATGAGAGAAAATTTTTCCAGACATCAAATGATCAAATACCTAGCAGTCATGGGAAGAGATCAGTGTGTTCTAAAGGATCAAGCAAAGATTTCATAAAGGAAATGATGCTTGAGTGATATCTTGATGGATAGTTAGGATTTAAATGGATGGGGAAAGTACACCAAGTTAAGAAAATAGAATAGCAGGCATGAGAGAAAAGAATAATAATATGAAGAAAAGGGAAGAGATGATCCAAAAATGTGGCTGATAATTCATATAGGTTAGTAATAGGATATATCATGGAACATAAAAGATGAGCTAAGTGTCTTAAAAGCCAAACAGAGTACTTGGTATTTAATGTGTCAGGCATCAGAGTGCTATTAAATTTCTTTCACAGGGATAGAAATCAATAACAATATTTAAGAAAGAATACTGTGATGGTATTACCCAATGGGGCTAGAAAAAAGGAAGTTGTTAGGAGGCCATGGAAAATTTGAGGCAAAGACAGCTAGCTTTCAGAGAAAAGAGATGGAATAAAAAAATTAAGTTTTATGCAGACTTATATATAATGAAAGAATATTAAGGCTATAAAAAAGACTTTAGAAATTATATAATCAAGATTCTTCACTAAAAAGAGATTTAAAAGAACAAATAAAAATGTATTGACATATCTATACAAAGACATATGAAGCATCTTGGTGTGCATTAAAAATATCTCACCTAAGTAAATGTTGGTAAACTTGAATTCTAATAAATGTTGACATTATAATGTGAATAGTGATTAGAATCTGGTTGTGTTATTATACCATAGTTTTACATATCTATCATTTGGAGAAATTGGATAAAGGGTGCATGTTATCTCTCTATACTCTTATGGTTACATGTGGATTCACAATTTCTTAAAGTAAAAAATAATATAAAATAAAAGATTCATCACTTTATAGGTAAGTAAATTGAAACTAAGAAAGTAATCTAATCAGGTATTTAGCTTCAGAACCAGAGACCAGAATCTAGGCTTTTTGTCACTTTAACAAGCATACTTTGCAATATACCAAGATGCTGAAATGAAATTAAAGCAAGACAACCAAATCAAACATCCTTCTGTGTGCAGCAGATGTTAAAGATACTCAGACAAATGAATACCTAGTATGTCACCAAAAGAAATGCATCTGCACCCACAATGGTACATGATCCTTGTAGATAAGAACAGAGATTAAAGTTGATTACACAGTGAAGACAGTAAGGAACCATGAACAGAACATCCCAGAATTATGGGACAGCATCAAAAGAACAAATATAAGAATTATTGGGATAGAGGAAGGTTCAGAGTTTCAAACCAAAGGAATTCACAATCTCTTCAATGAAATAATATCAGAAAATTTCCCAAGAATGAAGAATGAATTGGAAAATCAAATACAAGAGGCCTATAGAACACCAAATATACACAATTACAACAGATCTACACCGAAATATAATGAAAATGCCTAGAATACAGAATAAAGATAGAATTTTAAAGGCTGCAAGAGAGAAAAATCAGATTATCTATAAGGGAAGACCAATTCAGATCTCAGAATATTTTTAAACCCTGTCTCTCAAAGCTATGAGATCCTGGAACAACATATACCAAGCTCTAAAAGATAATGGATATCAACCAAGAATCTTATATCCAGAAAAATTAAGCTTCAACATTTTTTAACTTTAAGTAAAATTTATTTTGATAGTTGATGATTTTGATCAATACACTCAGAAAATACAGAAGTCCAAAAATATATCATCTGTAATGTTCTCAGTAAATATTTCCAACTTATACATTTTCCTCACAATCAGACAGATGAAAGAAATTAAAGCAGTACGGATAGGTAAAGAAGAACTCAAATTATCACTATTTGCAGATGATATGATTTTATACCTAGAAGACCCAGAGCATTCCACTAGAAATCTCCTAAAACTAATAAATTAATTCAGCAAAATAGCTAGAAATAAAATCAACACCCATAAACCAAAAGCATTTCTGTACATCAGTGACAAATCCACTGAGAGAGAAACTAGGAAAACCACCCCATTTAAAATAGGCTCAAAAAAAGTAAAATACTTGGAAATAAATTTAATGAAAGAGGTTAAAGACCTCTACAATGAAAACTACAACAAACTAAAGAAAAAAATTAAAGACCTTAGAAAATGGGAAGATCTACCATGTTCTTTGATAGGCAAAATTAATATTGTCAAAATAACCATACTACCAAAAGCACTATACAGATTCAATGCAATCAAATTTCCATGGCATTCCTTACAGAAATCGAAAAAGCAATCATGAAATTCATCTGGAAAAATAAGAAACCCAGAATAGCCAAAGCAATCCTTAGCAAGAAGGTGAAGCTGGTGCCCTTACTATTCCAGACCTAAAACTATACCACAGAGCAATAGTAACAAAACCAGCATGGTATTGGCACTAAAATAGACCTGTAGACCAATGATACAGAATAGAGGGCACAGAGTCTAACCCACATAACTACAATTATCTTATATTAGACAAATGCACCAGAAACATACATTGGATAAAAAATAGCCTCTTCAACCAATGGTGCTGGGAATACTGGAAATCCACCTGTAACAAAATGAAATCAATCCTCTATCACCCACCATGCACAAAACTCAACTCAAAGTGGATCAAGGACTTAGGAATTAAACAAGATACCTTGCGCCTAATGGAAGAAAAAGTAGGAACAAATCTCCATCATGACGGATTAGGTCCCAATTTTCTTAAAAAGAGTCCTGTAGCTCAAGAATTAAAACCAAGAATCAATAAATGGGGTGGATTCAAACTAAAAAGCTTCTTCTCAGCAAAAGAAACAATCAGTGAGGTGAATAGAGAACCTACAGAATAGGACCAAATCTTTACCACACACTAATCTCTAGGATATATAAAGCACTCAAAAACCTTAACACCCCCCCAAAAAAACCCACAAATAACCCAGTCAATAAATAGGCCAAGGAACTGAACAAACACTTCTCAGAAGATGATATACAAACGATCAACAAACATATACAAAAATTGTTCAACATCTCTAGCAATTAGAGAAATGCAAATCAAAACTACTCTCAGGTTCCATCTCATTCCAGTCAGAATGTCAGCTATTAAGAACACAAACAATAAGTGTTGGCAAGGATGTGGGGTGGGGGGGAAAGGCACAATCATACATTGCTTTTAGGACTGCAAATTGGAGCAGCCAATATGGAAAGTAGTATGGAGATTCCTTGGAAAACATGGAATGGAACCACCATTTGACCCAACTATCCCACTCCTCAGTTTATACCAAAAGGACTTAAAAACAGTATACTCAGGGACACAGCAATATCAATGTTTATAGCAGCACAATTCACAATAGCTAAGTTATGGAACCAACCTAGATGTCCTTCAATAGATGAATGGATAGGGAAACTTTGGTATATATATATATATATATATATATATATATATATATATATATATATATATATACATACATATATATATATACATATATATATATATATATATATATATATATATATATATATACATATATATATATACATACATACACAATAGAACATTATGCAGCATTAAAAGAGAATAAAATCATGGCATTTGCAGGTAAATGGATGAAGTTGGAGAATATAATGCTAAGTGAAGCAAGCCAATCCCAAAAAATCAAAGGTCAATTTTTTTTTTTTTTTTTTTTTTGATATGAGGATGCTGACTCATAATGGTAATGAGGGGGTATGGGAGAAATGGAGAAATTTTAGATAGGGAAAAGGGGAGAGAAGGGAAGGAGGATGTAAGGGGGTAGGAATGATGGTGGAATGAGGTGGACATCATTACCCTAAGTACATGTATGAAGACATGAATGGTGTGAAAATACTTCATGTACAGTCAGTGACATGAAAAAAATGTTCTCTATATGTGTAATATGAAATAAGTTGCATTCTGCCAATATGTATAACAAATTAGAATAAATAATGTAATAAAAAGAAACTAAACCATAAGAATAACAAATATGAAGGCAATTATAATTAATCATCACAGAATTGACCTGCTAAAGCAAGTGTAAAAGAGAAAAAATCACACAAAAAGAAATAAAGGAACACATTACTCACAGAGGAACAAAGATAAACTTGAGAGCAGGTATTTCTTTAAGAGCAAACAAACAAAAAAGAACACAGTAGAGTACTCGATTTTTAGTAGACATAGAAGAAGAAAACTGGTTGATCTATAATACTATCCTCAGAGAAAATATCTTCCAAAAAATTAAGAAACTAAAAAATTTATAGTCATACAAAAGCTGAAATAATCTCTGATAGAATCACCCTATAGAAATATAAGTCTTTTGAGAAAAAGCAAAATGATACCACATAGAAATAAAGTGCACAAAGAGCCTCAGGAATAGTAACAACATAAGTAAATATACTTTTTCTCATCATTTAAGTCACTTCTAAAGATAATTAATATTTTAAGCAAAAATAATAATATATTTTGGGGTTTATAACATATATAAAAGTAGGATGTATGACAAAATAGCACATAGAGTACATAGAAGGATATTGCTGCAAGGTGCTTATACTATGTGATGTAGTATAAAATCACTTATCAAAAGATTGATAAGTTTAACATGTATAGCATAGATCCTAAAAAAAACCCCAACAATTGATTATAGCTAATAGAACAAAACGAAATGAAACAGAATCATGAAAAATTATACAATCCAAAAAAAAAAAAAAAAGCAGAAGGCAGAAAAATTAGAAAAGAGGAACAAAAACTATATGAAAAAAACTAGAAAACAAATAGAAAGATGACATATTTAAACTCAACTATTAAATAATCACTTTAAAGATTAATGGTCTAAACACCCAAATTAAAAGATTATTAGTCATAAAGAAGAATGACATGGGCTGGGGTTGTGGTTCAGTGGTAGGGCACTTGCCTAGCATTTGTGAGGCACTGGGGTTGATCCTCAGAAACACATAAAAATAAATAAATAAAATAAAGGTGTTGTGCCCAACTATAACTAAAACATTTTTAGAAAAAGAATGACATTACGTCATTTGCTGGCAAATGAATGGAACAGGAAGACACCATGCTAACTGAATAAAAACAGGCTCAGAAAATCAAGGGCTGTATATTTTCTGTCATATGCATCAGCTAAACTGAAATAAGGAAAAGAAGTGGGGAGACTCCCGTGAAATTAAAAGAGAGAGCATTGGATTAGAGAAAGCAGATTGGGAGAGGGAGAACACACAGGAAAAGGGAGAAATGCTGGAATGAAATTGACCAAATTATGCTATGGATATATATGAATATACCACAATGAATTTCAACTTTATGTATATCTATCAAGCACTAATTAAAAAAAAAAAACTAAAATTAAATAGAAGGAAGACCGGTAGAGCAGAGAAAGTGGAACGGAGAGATGGAGGAGTGGAGGGAAAGAAGAAGTACTAAGGACTGAAGTGGAACAAATTATATCCCATGCATGTATAATCACGTCAAAATGAACCACAATATTATGTATAACTATAATAATTAATAACAACATACATATAATAACAATTAAGATCAAAATTTAAAAATGAAAGAAAAAAGAAATCATCAGATTGGATTTTTTAAAAAGGCAAAAGCCAACTATACAGAGCCCAATAAAAATTCCAATTTAAATATAAAGACACAAATTGACTAAAAGTAAAATGATAGAGAAGGAAGTCACAGCTATTATGAAAAGAAAAGAATGATAGTGTGGCTATATTAATATCAGACTATGTAGATTTCAGAATGAAGAACATAATTAGGATAAAAAGTATCATTTAATAATGATAAAGTAATCAGGTCATCAACAGGACATGCTGATTCTAAATACTTATGCCATATAATAAAGCTTCAGAATACATAAATCACAAGATGATAGAAGTGCAGTGAGAACAAAAGAATACAAAACTATAGCCAGAGATTTTAACATCCCTCTATAGAAAATTAATGATAAACACAGACATAAAATCAGTAAGGATATAGAAGCTTTGCAAAATACTACCAAATAACCTGGCCAAATTAACATTCATTTTTACTCCACCCAACTAAAGCAGAACACACATTTCTTTCCTAGTGCATATAAAATATTTATCAAGATAAACTATATTCTGGGCCATAAAACAAAAATGAAAAATTTTAAAGAATTCAAACCACTCAAAGCCTGTTATATGACCATATGGAATTAAGTTTCTTCTTTTTTTTTTCTTTTTTTTTTTTAATTTTTTATTGTGGGTTGTTCAAAACATTACAAATTTCTTGACATATCATATTCCACACTTTGATTCAAGTGGGTTATGAACTCCCACCTTCACCCCATACACAGATTGCAGATTCACATCAGTTACACATCCATTGATTTACAAATTGCCATACTAGTGTCTGTTGTGCTCCGCTGCCTTTCCCATCCTCCACCCTCCCCCCTCCCCACCTCTCCCCTCCCCTCCCCTCCTCTCTCTCTACCCCCTCCACTGTATAACCCTGAGGGTCTCCTTCCATTACCGTGCAATTTCCCTTCTCTCTCCCTTTCCCTCCCACCTCTCATCCCTGTTTAATGTTAATCTTCTTCTCATGCTCTTCGTCCCTACTCTGTTCTTAGTTACTTTCCTTATATCAAAGAAGACATTTGGCATTTGTTTTTTAGGGATTGGCTAGCTTCACTTAGCATAATCTGCTCTAATGCCATCCATTTCCCTGTAAATTCTATGATTTTGTCATTTTTTAATGCAGAGTAATACTCCATTGTGTATAAATGCCACATTTTTTTTATCCATTCATCTATTGAAGGGCATCTAGGTTGGTTCCACAGTCTTGCTATTGTGAACTGTGCTGCTATGAACATCGATGTAGCAGTGTCCCTGTAGCATGCTCTTTTTAGGTCTTTAGGGAATAGACCAAGAAGGGGAATAGCTGGGTCAAATGGTGGCTCCATTCCCAGCTTTCCAAGAAATCTCCATACTGCTTTCCAAATTGGCTGCACCAATCTGCAGTCCCACCAGCAATGTACAAGTGTACCCTTTTCCCCACATCCTCGCCAGCACTTGTTGTTGTTTGACTTCCTAATGGCTGCCAATCTTACTGGAGTGAGATGGTATCTTAGGGTGGTTTTGATTTGCATTTCTCTGACAGCTAGAGATGTTGAGCATTTTTTCATGTACTTGTTGATTGACTGTATGTCCTCCTCTGAGAAGTGTCTGTTCAGGTCCTTGGCCCATTTGTTGATTGGGTTGTTTGTTCTCTTATTGTCTAATTTTTTGAGTTCTTTGTATACTCTGGATATTAGGGCTCTATCTGAAGTGTGAGGAGTAAAGATTTGTTCCCAGGGTGTAGGCTCCCTATTTACCTCTCTTATTGTTTCTTTTGCTGAGAAAAAACTTTTTAGTTTGAGTAAGTCCCATTTGTTGATTCTAGTTATTAACTTTTGTGCTATGGGTGTCCTATTGAGGAATTTGGAGCCCGACCCCACCGTATGTAGATCGTAGCCAACTTTTTCTTCTATCAGACGGCGCGTCTCTGATTTGATATCAAGCTCCTTGATCCATTTTGAATTCACTTTTGTGCATGGCGAGAGAAAGGGATTCAGTTTCATTTTGTTGCATATGGATTTCCAGTTTTCCCAGCACCATTTGTTGAAGATGCTATCCTTCCTCCATTGCATGCTTTTAGCCCCTTTATCAAATATAAGATAGTTGTAGTTTTGTGGATTGGTTTCTGTGTCCTCTATTCTGTACCATTGGTCCACCCGCCTGTTTTGGTACCAGTACCATGCTGTTTTTGTTACTATTGCTCTGTAGTATAGTTTGAAGTCTGGTATCGCTATACCGCCTGATTCACACTTCTTGCTTAGCATTGTTTTTGCTATTCTGGGTCTTTTATTTTTCCATATGAATTTCATGATTGCTTTCTCTATTTCTACAAGAAATGCCGTTGGGATTTTGATTGGCATTGCATTAAACCTATAGAGAACTTTTGGTAATATCGCCATTTTGATGATGTTAGTTCTGCCTATCCATGAACAGGGTATATTTTTCCATCTTCTAAGATCTTCTTCTATTTCTCTCTTTAGGGTTCTGTAGTTTTCATTGTATAAGTCTTTCACCTCTTTTGTTAGGTTGATTCCCAAGTATTTTATTTTTTTTGAAGATATTTTGAATGGAGTGGTTGTCCTCATTTCCATTTCAGAGGATTTGTCGCTGATATACAGGAATGCCTTTGATTTATGCGTGTTGATTTTAAATCCTGCCACTTTGCTGAATTCATTTATTAGCTCTAATAGTTTCTTTGTAGAGCCTTTTGGGTCTGCTAGGTATAGAATCATATCATCTGCAAATAGTGATAATTTAAGTTCTTCTTTTCCTATTTTGATGCCTTTAATTTCTTTCATCTGTCTAATTGCTCTGGCCAGTGTTTCGAGAACTATGTTGAACAGAAGTGGAGAGAGAGGGCATCCCTGTCTTGTTCCAGATTTTAGAGGGAATGCCTTCAGTTTTTCTCCATTCAGAATGATGCTAGCCTGAGGCTTAGCATAGATTGCTTTTACAATATTGAGGTATGTTCCTGTTATCCCTAGTTTTTCTAGAGTTTTGAACATAAGGGGATGCTGTACTTTGTCGAATGCTTTTTCCGCATCTATGGAGATGATCATATGGTTCTTATTTTTAAGTCTATTGATGTGGTGAATAACATTTATTGATTTCCGTATATTGAACCAGCCTTGCATCCCAGGGATGAATCCTACTTGATCATGGTGTACAATTTTTTTGATATGTTTTTGTATCCGATTCGCCAGAATTTTATTGAGGATTTTTGCATCTAGGTTCATTAGAGATATTGGTCTGTAGTTTTCTTTCTTTGAAGTGTCTTTGTCTGGTTTAGGTATCAGGGTGATGTTGGCCTCATAGAATGAATTTGGAAGTTCTCCCTCCTTTTCTATTTCCTGAAGTAGCTTGAAAAGTATTGGTATTCGTTCTTCTTTAAAGGTTTTGTAAAATTCTGCTGTATACCCATCCGGACCTGGGCTTTTCTTAGTTGGTAGTCTTTTGATGGTTTCTTCTATTTCCTCAATTGATATTGGTCTGTTTAGGTTTTCTATATCCTCCTGACTCAATCTGGGCAGATCATATGACTTAAGAAATTTATCTATGCCTTCACTATCTTCTAATTTATTGGAGTATAAGGATTCAAAATAGTTTTTGATTATCTTCTGTATTTCTGAAGTGTCTGTTGTGATATTGCCTTTTTCATCCCATATGCTAGTAATTTGAGTTCTCTCTCTTCTTCTCTTCGCTAGCATCGCTAAGGGTCTGTCGATTTTGTTTATTTTTTCAAAGAACCAACTTTTAGTTTTGTCAATTTTTTCAATTGTTTCTTTTGTTTCGATTTCATTAATTTCAGCTCTGATTTTAATTATTTCTTGCCTTCTACTTCTTTTGCTGTTGTTTTGCTCTTCTTTTTCAAGGATTTTGAGATGAAGTATGAGATCATTTATTTGTTGGTTTTTTCTTTTTTTAAGGAATGAACTCCAAGCAATGAATTTTCCTCTTAGAACTGCTTTCAATGTGTCCCATAGATTCCGATATGTTGTGTCTGTGTTTTCATTTATCTCTAAGAATTTTTTAATTTCCTCCTTGATGTCTTCTATAACCCATTGATCATTCCGTAACCTATTGTTCATTCTCCAATTGATGTATGCTTTTTCCTTCCTTCTTTTATCGTTGATTTTCAGTTTCATTCCATTATGATCAGATAAGATGCATGGTATTATCTCTACTCCTTTATATTGTCTAAGAGTTGCCCTGTGACATAATATATGATCTATTTTTGAGAAGGATCCATGTGTTGCTGAGAAAAAAGTGTAACTGCTTGATGTTGGGTGGTATACTCTATATATGTCAATTAGGTCTAGGTTATTAATAGTGTTATTGAGTTCTATAGTTTCCTTATTCAACTTTTGTTTGGAAGATCTGTCCAGTGGCGAGAGAGGTGTGTTGAAGTCTCCCATGATTATGGTGTGGTGGTCTATTAGACTCTTGAACTTGAGAAGAGTTTGTTTGATGAACATAGCTGCATCATTGTTTGGGGCATAAATATTTATGATTGTTATGTCTTGTTAGTGTATGGTTCCCTTAAGCAGTATGTAGTGTCCCTCTTTTTCTCTTTTGATTAACTTTGGCTTGAAATCTATTTTATTTGATATGAGTATGGACACGCCTGCTTGTTTCCGAAGTCCATATGAGTGATATGATTTTTCCCAACCTTTCACCTTCAGCCTATGTATGTCTTTTCCTATCAAATGCGTCTCCTATAGGCAGCATATTGTTGGGTCTTGTTTTGTGATCCATTCTACTAGCCTGTGTCTCTTAATTGGTGAGTTTAAGCCATTAACATTTAGGGTTATTATTGAGATATGGGTTGTTCTTCCAGCCATATTTGTTTATTTCTGTTACTAAACATGGTTTGTTTTCCTCTTTGATTATTCCCCACCCCCTTTACTGTCCTACCTCCCACTGTTGGTTTTCATTGTTATTTTCCATTTCCTCTTCCTGTAATGCTTTGGCGAGGATGTTTTGAAGAGATGGTTTTCTAGCTGTGAATTCTTTAAACTTTTATTTATCGTGGAAGGTTTTAATTTCATCCTCCATCCTGAAGCTTAATTTCGCTGGATACACAATTCTTGGTTGGATCCCATTTTCTTTCAGTGTTTGAAATATGTTATTCCAGGATCTTCTAGCTTTCAGAGTCTGTGTTGAAAGATCAGCTGTTATCCTGATTGGCTTACCCCTAAATGTAATCTGCTTCCTTTCTCTTGTAGCTTTTAAAATTCTCTCCTTATTCTGTATGTTGGGCATCTTCATTATAATGTGTCTAGGTGTGGATCTCTTATGATTTTGCACATTCGGCGTCCTGTAGGCTTCTAGGATTTGGGATTCTGTCTCATTCTTCAAGTCTGGGAAGTTTTCTCGTATTATTTCATTGAATAGACTGCTCATTCCTTTGGTTTGGAGCTCTGTACCTTCCTGTATCCCAATGACTCTTAAGTTTGGTCTCTTAATGTTATCCCATATTTCTTGGATATTCTGCTCATGGTTTCTTAACAGTCTTGCTGAGCTGTCTATGTTCTTTTCCAGTTGAAATACTTTGTCTTCATTGTCTGATGTTCTATCTTCTAAGTGTTCTACTCTGCTGGTAGTATTCTCCATTGAGTTTTTAAGTTGGTTTATTGCTTCCTGCATTTCTAGGATTTCTGATTGCTTGTTTTTTATAACCTCTATCTCCCTGTATAGTTGATCCTTTGCTTCCTGGATTTGTTTGCGTAATTCGTTGTCGAAGTGTTCTTTCATTGTCTGATTTTGCTGTTTAATGTCTTCCTTGATACTCCAGATCATCTGAAGCACGTATATCCTGAATTCTTTATCTGACATTCCATCTGCTGCAGCTGTTACCTCTTCTAAAGTTGCGTTGACCTGCATTGCTTGTGGTCCTTTCTTTCCTTGTCTTTTCATACTGCTTGCGTATCTTTCCTGCAGATGCGGGCGGCGGCTCTGCTCTCTCCTTATTCCAATTGGGGTGTCGTGGCTACCACGCCAGCAGGTCACTGGGCCTGTTCTGGGAGCTGTTGGCGGCTCTGTTCTGCCCCTACTCCAATTGGGGTGACGAGTGTACCACGCCGGCAGGCCACCGGGCCTGATCCGCCGGTCGATTGCAGGTTTGCCTACCCTGCAGGCGCGGGCGGCAGCTCTACTCTGCCCCTACTCCAAATGGGGTGACGTGTCTGTCGTACCGGCAGGCCACTGGGCCTGTCCCGCTGGTCGGTCGCAGATCTGCCCACCTTTGGGGCACGGGTGGAGGCTCTGCTCTGCCCCTACTCCAATTGGGGTGTCGTGACTACCCCGCCTGCAGGACGCTGGGCCTGTTCCTGGCAAGGGAGGCGACTCTGCTCTGTCACTACTCCAATTAGGGTGGTGTTTGTACCACGCCGGCAGGCTCCTGGGCCTGATCCGCCGGTCTGTTGTAGGTCTGCCTACCTTGAAGGCGCGGGAGGCGGATATGCCCTGCCCCTCCTACCACGCCTGCGGACCCCTGGGCCTGATCTGCAGGTTGATCACTGGTCTGCTCACCCTGCAGGCACAGGTGGCGGTTCCGCTCCGCCCCCACTCCAATTGGGGTCACTTGACCACCACACCGGCAGGGCCTGATCCGGGCGTGGGAGAAGGATCTGGTCTGCCCCTACTCCAGTTGGGGTGACGTGTGTACCACACTGGCAGGCCACTGGGCCTGACCCGCCAGGCTGTCACAGGTCTGTTTACCTTGCAAGCGCGAACGGCGGCTCTGCCCTGCCCCTCCTACCCCGCCCATGTACTACTGGGTCGTGGGTCTGCCCACCTGGCGGGTGTGGGTGGCAGCTCCGCTCCGCCCCCTCTCCAATTGGGGTCACGCAGTCACCACGCTGGCGAGCCGCTCGGCCTGCTCCGGGGGCTGGCGGCGGCCCGGCTCCTTCCCTCTGGCTCGAGGACAAATTGAGGAGACTCGGGTGACTGAGCCTCACTCCCCTTACCAGGAGACCAACTGCTTATGTCACCGCTGGTATTGATGAAGATCTCTCCTCCACCGCTTTCTGCTGACATCAGATCTCTGCCATGTTGTTATCCTATGCGAATGGCAGCATTTCGTTCCCCTTGCCTGGCAACCCAAGCAACGGGTGAGTCCTGACCGGCCCTCAGCAGGACCCGGACCGAGACGCAGTTTCCGCGGGCTCCTAGACCCGGTCCAGGGAAGTTCCGGGAGCCGGACCTCGGCCGCTCCGTGCTCGGTGTAAGCTCCTATAAGTGTAAGCTCCACGAAGCAGTCCCCGCAGGCTCAGTTCCGGGAGCCGGAATTCGGCTACTTAGTGCTTGGTGTTTGCTCTGATAGTAGCAGGGTCCAAGAAGCAGCCTCCGCAGGCTCCGCAGCCCTGAGCCAGGGCGGTTCCGGGACGGTTCCGGGAGCCGGAACTCGGCCGCCCCGCGCTCAGTGTTCACTCCGATAAGATCAGATTTTAAGAAGCACCCAGGCGCTGAACCCTAGCAATCTGTCTGCAAGCCACAGGCGAATTGCAGCCTGAAATTACCTGTTCTATGGCTGAATGAGCTGTGGTCAGTCGAAAACAGGTGTGGTGACGTCAGTTTACCAACATGGTGGCTGCTGGCCTCCTCTGTGGTCTGACCCGTGTGGAGAACCGAGATGGACCGCTTCCTTCCCCCGTCTCAAACCCAGAATTCAGCCCTGAGTGTGGTGCTTGTGCAGCTGGCAGAAACTGCAGCGCTGTAACCCTGCGTCTCTATCCCAGCGCGCGTTGCAGACTCTAGCCGCGGGGCGATTTGCTGAATAAGCAGTTTTACCCTCCGTGCGACAAACCTCTTGCGTTTGAGTCCCCGTAGCCGATCCTCGTGCGATGGAAATCCTTCCTCCAGGTTCCGGCGCACCCCACTATTGCTGGAAATTCCTAACAAGATATCCTTTAGCCGTCCTGACTTGTCATACTCCCACACAGTGAAGCAGCACACGGGGGTAATGCACTCCCCTCGCCGCCATCTTCCAGATACAACCTGGAATTAAGTTTGAAATCAAGTTTAATTTTCTGTAACCTAACAAATATTTGGAAAATAAACAATAAAATTTTTAAAAACTTATAGGTCTAAGAAGATATAAAAATGGATGCTAATTTGAGATGCACAAAAATGATACCATATATTAAAACTGAAGAGATGCAGCAAAAGCAGTAGGTAAAGGAAAATTTATTACATTAAATTCCTATATTATAAGAAAGGAATCTAATCAGTGAACTCAGCTTCCACCTTAAGGACCTAAAAAATGAAGAACAAATATGACCCAAAGTAGGAAGTAGGAAATAATAGAGACCAGAGCAGAAATCTATACAATAGTAAATGATAGAGAAATAAAGTGAAACCAAAATCTGCTCCCTTAAGAATATCAATAAAAATCAGTAAAACTTCAGCCAGACTTTTCAGTGAAAAAGATAAAAGAGGGAAAGAAGGGGAAAAGAGAACAATATACACAATATTAGGAATGAGAGAGGTTAAATCCCCAAAGTGTCTATCCATATTTGAGAAATAACATGTGAATAAAATTAAAAAATTTATGCCACTAAATTTAAAAGCATAAATGAAAGAGACTCCTTTAAAGACACAAGATGCTAATGTTTAAACAAAAAGACATAAAATATCTGCAGAACCCCATGACATTTAAATAAATTAAATTTATAGTTTAAAACTTTTGCACAAGGGATCTTCTGGGTCAGATGGCTTCACCAGGGAATTTTACCAAATATTTTAAAAAGTCATAAAACCAATTGTACAAAAACTCCTCCAGAATATTGAAGAGGCAAGAATTGTTATCTAATTAGTATATAAAGATAGCATTACTCCAGCATAAAAACCATAAGGATTACCAGAAAAGAAACCCATAGATCCATATTTCTCATGAACATATATGCAAAATAAACTTAATGAAGATTTAACAAATTGGATTCCACCATGTATAAATAGAACAACAAAATATGACCAAGTGGAGTTTGTTCCATTATGAAAAGATTGGCATAATATTCAGAAACCAAACAATGTAATTCACCAGCTTATCAGACCAAAAAAACAAAACCACATGATCATGTGGATACAAATATCACTAGGCGAACTCTAGCATGCACTCCTGATAAAAGCTATAAGCAAACTGGGAATAGGGAAAAATACTCAATCTAATAAGGAACATCTATGAAAAACCTACAGCTAACATCATAATTTGGTGGAAGAGTGAATGGCTTCTCCCAAAGATTATTACCTTAACAACACAAGGATGTACAATCTTACCACTCCTATTCAACAGGATATGGGAAGACTTAGCAATATGAAATGGGATTAAAAAGGAATGCAAAGCATCTGGATTGAAAAGAAAGAGAAAATCTATTTCTGTCAGCAGGAGTTCTGTTCAGCAGTTAGTGAGTTCTGTGTCACTGTGACCAAAAGACCTGACAAGAACAACAAAGAAGAGAAAAAATACATTTGGCTCATGGTTTCAAAGGTTCAGTCCATGGTCAAATGACTACATAGGTCTGGGCTCAAGGTCTGGCATAACATCATGACAGAAGGACATGGTGGAGGAAAGCAGCTTAGCTAATGGCAGCCAGAAGACAGAGAGAAACCAGAGACGAGATAGAGTCCAAGAACATGCCCCCAGTGACCTATTTCCCTGAGCACTGCCCCATCTGCCTTCAGTTACCAAAGTTAGTTCATTCTAATTATGAATTCATCAAATAGATTAATTCATTAATGAGTTACAGTCTTTCTTATTTAATCACTATGTAAAAGCTCCACCTCAGACCCTTGCTATATTAGAGACTATCCTTTCAAAACATGAGCTTTTCAGTGTACATTAAAGGTTCAAGCATCACTAAGCCCTTACTTATTATCAACAATTACTTCAAATGTAAATGGACTAAATTATCCAATCAAAAGATATAGAGTAGCTAAATGGATTAACTAAAAAGGCAGTAGTCAATTATGTACTGCATATAAGCAATACATTTTACTTTTAAGGAGAGACAATCTGAAAATAAAGGGATGGAAAAAGATAGTCTAAGCATTCGGAAACAAAAAAGAGCAAGGATAGCTATACTTACATCAAACAAAATATACATTAAGTCAAAAACTTTCACAAGAGGCAAGGTCTTCAAATAATGATAAAGGTTTCAATTCATAAAGAGAATATAATAATTGTAAATATATACATGCACCCACAATCAGAGCTTGTAAAATATAAAGCAAATAGTGGTTCCATTCCTAGTTTGAGGAATCTCCATACTGCTTTCCAGAGGGATTGCACCAATTTGCACTCCCACCAGGAATGTATGAGCATTCTCATTTCTCCACATCCTCACCAACATTTGTTGTTACTTGTATTCTTAATAATTTCTATTCTAACTGGAGAGAGATGGAATCTCAGTGTAATTTTAATTCTTATTTCTCTAATTGCTAGAGATGTTGAACTTTTTCCATACAAAGGATTTAAAACCAGCATACTACAGTGGCACAGCCAAATCAATGTTTATAGATGCAAAGTTTCAATAGCTAAGCTATGGAACCAACCTAGATGATCATCAACAAATCAATGTATAAAGAAATTGTGGTATATATACACAAAGGAATTTTACTCGGCTGTAAAGAAGAATAACTTTATGACATATGCAAGTAAATGGATGGATCTGGAGTCTATCCTGCTAAGTGAAATAAGCCAATCTCACAAAACCAAAGGTCAAATGTTTTCACTGATATGTGGAAGCTAAAACACAATAAGGGTGGGGAGGGGAAGAAGAGAAGTTCAGTAGATTAGACAAAGGGTAATGATAGGAAATGAGGGGGTATAGAAACAGGAAAGAGTAGAATTAATCTAACATAATTTTCCTATGTACATATATTTAAATACCTAAGTGAATCCCACCATCATACCACCCACAAGAAAGGGATCCTAATTAGAATAAGATATATGTTTGTATAATTTTATCAAAATAAATTATACTCTAATAGTAAATAGAAAAATCAATAAAATATTTTTTTAAAAAAGCAAATATTAATAAATGTGAAGAAAATATTATATGACAATACAATAATAGTAGGAGCTATCAATATACCATTTTCAACAATGGATAAATCATTCAGGAAGAAAATCAAGAAGGAAATACTAGATTTTTGACTATGCTTTAGACTAAATGAACCTACAAAACACAGAATGCTTTTTGTTGTTGTTGTTGGTTTTTTTTTTTTTTTTGGTATTGGGAATGAACACAGGGGTGCTTAACCACTGTGCCACATTCCCAGCCCTTTTTATGTTTTTTATTTTGAGACAGGGTCCCACTAAGTTGCCCAGGTGCTTGCTAAGTTGCTGAGGCTGGCTTGAAACTTGTAATCCCCCTGCCCTCAGCTTCCCAAGCTGCTGGGATTACAGGCATGCACCACCATGCCAAGCCATACAGACCTTTTGATACAATAATATCAGAATATGAATTCTTCTCAGAAGCACTCTAAATAATTTTCAGGATAGATGATATGGTAGGTCACAAAACAAGTCTTAACAAAGCTTATAGAGTTTGAAATCATATTATTATGTTTTCAATCAAAAAGGCATGCAACTAGAAATCAGAAACAGAAGAAAAATAGGGGAATTAACAAATATGTGGAAATTAAACAAACAACTTATTGAATAACCAAGGGATCAAAGAAGGAATCTAAAGGGAAATAAATATCTTGAGGCAAATGTAAATGGAAATACATATGACAGACCCTGTGGAATTAAGCAGAAGTAATTGTAAGGGGAAATTTATAGCAGTAAACATCTATATGAAGAAAAAGAAAAATCACAATTTATCTTTATAGCATAAGAAACTAGAAACAGAAGAAAAATTCAGTCCACAGCTAGTAGAAGGAAGGGAATAACAAATATCAGAGCAGAAATAAATGATATAGAGAAAAAACACAATAGAAAGATAAATGTAATTAACAGTTGTTATTTTTTTGTAAAGATCAACACAATTGACAAAACTTTAGCCATACTAACTGAGAAAAAAGAAAGAAGACTGAAATAGATAAAATTAGAAGTAAAAGAGGAGACATTACAACAACACAGTGAAAATATAAAGAATGATATAAATTGACTCTTCATATGACAACAAATTTGATAACTTCGAATATGTAGGTTAACTCCCAGAAACATACAATCCACTAAGACTTAATCATGAAGAAATAGATTATCTTGAGAGATGAATAACAAATAAGGAGTTTGAATCGATAATCAAAAACATCATAATAAAGTCCAGGACTTGAGGCCTTTGCTGGTAAATTCTACCAAACATTTAGTCAGCTGTTTTAGTCAGTTTTCTTGCTGTTGTGACTAAAGGATCTGACCAGCACAATTGTAGGGGAGTAAAAGTTTATTTGAGGGTTCATGGCTTCAGAGGTCTTAATCCATAGAAGGTTGGCTCCATTCCTCAGGGCTGAGTTGAGGCTGAATATCAGGGTGGGAGAGTGTGGCAGAAAGAAGCAGCTCACATCAGGAAGCCCAGCTGCAGATACAAAATATATTCCCCATAGCCACACCCCCAATTAACCACTTCCTCTAGCCACACCCCACCTGCCTCCAGGGATTCACTGATTGGGTTAAGACTCTTATAACTCAATCATTTCTCCTCTGAACTTTCTTGCATTGTCTCACACATGAGCTTTTGGGGGACACCTTACACCCAAACCATAACACCATCTCCTTCTCAAATTCTTCCAAATAATGTAAGAGGAAAGAATTCTTCAAACTTATTTTATAAGGTTAGCATTACTCTTATATGAATACCAGAGAAGGACACCAAAAAGTGGAGGGAAGAGAGGGTAGGGGAAGGGAAGGGAGAGAAAGGATAGGGAGAGAAAGGGAGAGGAGAGAAGAAAATACAGACCAATATCTCTGATGAAGATGAATGCAAAACTCAATACCAGCAAATCAAATTCAACAGCACCTTAAAAGGACCAGACACCATGATCAAGTGGGATTTATCCCAGGTATTCAAGGATCGTTCAGCATAAATTGATGACCTACATTAACAGAATGAAGGATGAACATCACATCATCTCAGAGATGCAGGGGAAAAAGCAAAATTTAAAATCCATTCATGAGAAAATACTCAATATTCTAGGTATAGAAGAAATATATCTCACTACAATAAAGGCTATATGTGACAACTCCACAGCTAACATCATACTCAATCATTAAATGCTGAAAAATTTTCCACTAGGATCAAAGAAAAGACTAGGATATTCACCCTCACTAGTTCTGCTCAACATACTACTGTGAGTCCTTACAAGGGAAATTAGGTAAGAAAAATAAATGAAAGTCATACAGATAGATAAGTTAGAAGTAAAATTGTCTCTGTTTACAAGTGACATAATTTTATGCATAGAAAATGCTAAAGACTCTACTGAAAAACTGTTAGAATTACTGAACCAACTCAGTAATGCTGCAGAATGCAAAATTAACAAAAATTAGTTGTCTTTACAAAAACAAGTGCATTACAAAAAAAATTAAGAAAACAGCTCCTTTATAATGGCATCAAAAAGAGCAAACTGTTTAGGAATAAAGTTAAACAATGAAGCAAAAGATCTGTATATTGAAAACTATCTAACATTAGTGAAAGAAACTGAAGAAAACACAATTCAGAGATTTCATTTGTCCAATAATTAATATTGTCAAAATGGCTATTCTACTCAGAGATCTACATATTCTGTGCATTCTCTGTCAAAATTCTAATGGCATTTTTCATAGAAATAAAAATTAATTCTGGGCTGGGGCTGTAGTTCAGTGATAGAGCACTCACCTAGCACATGTGAGGCACTGGGTTTGATCCTCAGCACCACATAAAATAAATAAATTAAATAAACACATTCTGTCCATCAACAACTACAAAAATATTTTAAAAAATAATAATCCTAAGATTCATATGGAACTACAAGAGATACCAATGAACTAATGTAAATTTGAGCAAGAGGAACAGAGCTTAAGGCATCATACTTTCTGATTTAAAATTACATATAAAAGGTATAATAATCAAGCCAATAATGGTACTGGCATAAAAACAGATATGTGGATCAATTGAAGAGAATAAAAAGAGAAGAAATAAAACCAAACACACACAGTCAACTGTTCTTAAAAAAAGATGCAAAAACTGCAGAATAAAAAAGCATAGTCTCTTCAACAAATGGTGTTAGGAAAAATGGCTATCCATTGGCAATAAAATGAAATCGGCTTGGAGTTGTGAATCAGGGGTAGAGCACTTGCCTGGCATGTGTGAGGCCCTGAGTTCAAACCTTAGCACTGCAAATAAATAAATAAATAAATAATCCATTGACAACTAAAAAATATTTTTAAAAAATGAAATTAGGTCCTTTTTCTATACTATATACAAAACTAAACTTGAAATTAATTAAATACTTTTAACATGGACCTGAAACTGTAAAACTACTAGAAAAAATAACCAGGCAAAGCTCTAAGATACTGTTCCTCATAATGACATTTTTAGATAAGAAACAAAAAGTACAGGCAACAAAACCAAAAATAAATTACTGGAGACTACATTAGAGTAAAAATCTTCAACCAATAAGATGAAAAAGCAACCTATTAAATCAGACAAAATATTTTAAAACCCAATATTTGATAAGGGATTAATATCCAAAATATGTAAGGAACTCTTACAACTCATTAATAAAAAGTTAAAAAATGGACAAAGGATATGAATAGACATTTTTCCAAAGAAGACATACAAATTGCCAAGAGGTCTATTAAAACTGTTGACCCTTACTAACATCAGGGAATGCAAATCAAAAAAAAGGGAATTATCACTACAATGGCTATTATCAAGAACAAAGCAATAGATAACATGTGTTGGCCAGGGTTGGCCAGGGTTAGGGAAAAGGGAGCCCTTATATATTATTGTTGGGAACCTAAATTGGTACAGCCAATATGAAAAAGAGGTTCCTCAAAATTTCAAACTAGAACCAATATATGATCCATCAACTCTAACTGTGGATATATATCCAAATAAAATAAAATATGTAATCACCAAGTATACATCAATATATATGATATAAATAGATAATATTACATATAAATATATATTATATATGTCAATATCACATATGAATATTATTTATCAATAAAAATAAGACAAGATGGCGGCGAAGGGAGAGCATTACCCCTGTGTACCGCATCACTATGCGGGAGAATGACGAGTTAGAACGGCTAAAAGCTATCTTGTTAGGAATTTCCAGGAAATTGGGGTGCTCCAAAACCTAGAAGAAGGATTTCCATCGCACGAGGATCAGCTACGGGGGCTCAAACACGAGAGATTTGTCACGCTGCTTATTCAGCAAATCACCCCGCGGCCAGAGGGGCAGAGCAGAGCCGCTGCCCGTGCCCGGGACAGGCCCAGCGGCCCACCGGCACGGTAGTCACGTCACCCCAACTGGAGTAGGGGCAGAGCAGAGCCGCCTCCCGCGCCCGGAATAAGCCCAGCGACCTGCCGGCGTGGTAGACACATCAACCCAATTGGAGTAAGGACAGAGCAGAACCGCCGCCCGCGCCTGCAAGGTAGGCAGACCTGTGACCAACCACCAGAACAGGCCCGGGGTCCGCGGGCGTGGTAGACACGTCATACGAATTGGAGGAGGGGCGGAGCAGAGCTGCCACCCACACCTGCAAGGTAGGCAGACCGCCGCCCAACCCTGCAAGAGAGACTTTTCAACTACACAAGAGCAATATAAATATATAGGGGGAAATATTTTCAAAAACACAACAGTTTCACCAAGCAGAAAGAAACTCAAGCAGTATGAAAAGACAAGGAAAGAAAGGACCACAAGCAATGCAGGTCAACTCAACTTTAGAAGAGGTAACAGCTGTAGCAGATGGAATGTCAGATAAAGAATTCAGGATATACATGCTTCAGATGATCTGGAGTCTCAAGGAAGACATTAGACAGCAAAATCAGAAAATGAAAGATCACTTCGACAATGAATTACACAAACAAATCCAGGAAGCAAAGGATCAACTATACAGGGAGATAGAGGTTATTAAAACAAACAAACAGAAATCCTAGAAATGCAGGAAGCAATAAACCAACTTAAAAACTCAATGGAGAATACTACCAGCAGAGTAGAACACTTAGAAGATAGAACAACAGACAATGAAGACAAAGTATTTCAACTGGAAAAGAACATAGACAGCTCAGCAAGACTGTTAAGAAACCATGAGCAGAACATCCAAGAAATATTGGATAACATAAAGAGACCAAACTTAAGAGTCATTGGGATACAGGAAGGTATAGAGGTCCAAACCAAAGGAATGAGCAATCTATTTAATGAAATAATACGAGAAAACTTCCCAGAGTTGAAGAATGAGACAGAATCCCAAATCCTAGAAGCCTACAGGACGCCGAATGTGCAAAATCATAAGAGATCCACACCTAGACACATTATAATGAAGATGCCCAACATACAGAATAAGGAGAGAATTTTAAAAGCTACAAGAGAAAGGAAGCAGATTACATTTAGGGGTAAGCCAATCAGGATAACAGCTGATCTTTCAACACAGACTCTGAAAGCTAGAAGATCCTGGAATAACATATTTCAAACACTGAAAGAAAATGGGTTCCAACCAAGAATTGTGTATCCAGCGAAATTAAGCTTCAGGATGGAAGATGAAATTAAAACCTTCCACGATAAACAAAAGCTAAAAAAATTTGCAGCTAGAAAACCATCTCTTCAAAACATCCTCAGCAAAACATTACAGGAAGAGGAAATGGAAAATAACAATGAAAACCAACAGTGGGAGGTAGGACAGTAAAGGGGGGAAAAATAATCAAAGAGGAAAACAAACCATGTTTAGTAACATAAATAAACAAATATGGCTGGAACAACAACCCATATCTCAATAATAACCCTAAATGTTAATGGCTTAAACTCACCAATTAAGAGACACAGGCTAGTAGAATGGATCACGAAACAAGACCCAACAATATGCTGCCTACAGGAGACGCATTTGATAGGAAAAGACATACATAGGCTGAAGGTGAAAGGTTGGGAAAAATCATATCACTCATATGGACTTCGGAAACAATCAGGAGTGTCCATACTCATATCAAATAAAATAGATTTCAAGCCAAAGTTAGTCAAAAGGGATAAAGAAGGACACTACATACTGCTCAAGGGAACCATACACCAACAAGACATAACAATCATAAATATATATGCCCCAAACAATGGTGCAGCTATGTTCATCAAACAGACTCTTCTCAAGTTCAAGAGTCTAATAGACCACCATACAATAATCATGGGAGACTTCAACACACCTCTCTCACCACTGGACAGATCTTCCAAACAAAAGTTGAATAAGGAAACTATAGAACTCAATAACACAATTAATAACCTAGACTTAATTGACATATATAGAATATACCACCCAACATCAAGCAGTTACACTTTTTTCTCAGCAGCACATGGATCCTTCTCAAAAACAGATCATATATTATGTCACAGGGCAACTCTTAGAAAATATGAAGGAGTAGAGATAATACCATGCATCTTATCTGATCATAATGGAATGAAACTGAAAATCAACGATAAAAGAAGGAAGGAAAAATAATTCATCACTTGGAGAATGAACAATAGGTTACTGAATGATCAATGGGTTATAGAAGACATCAAGGAGGAAATTAAAAAATTCTTAGAGATAAATGAAAACACAGACACAACATATCGGAATCTATGGGACACATTGAAAGCAGTTCTAAGAGGAAAATTCATTGCTTGGAGTTCATTCCTTAAAAAAAGAAAAAAACAACAAATAAATGATCTCATATTTCATCTCAAAATCCTAGAAAAAGAATAGCAAAACAACAGCAAAATAAGTAGAAGGCAAGAAATAATTAAAATCAGAGCTGAAATTATTGAAATCGAAACAAAACAAACAATTGAAAAATTTGACAAAACTAAAAGTTGGTTCTTTGAAAAAAAATAAATAAAATCGACAGACCCTTAGCCTTGCTAATGTAGAGAAGAAGAGAGAGAACTCAAATTAGTAGCATACGGGATGAAAAAGGCAATATCACAACAGACACTTCAGAAATACAGAAGATAATCAGAAATTATTTTGAATCCTTATACTCCAATAAATTAGAAGATAGTGAAGGCATCGATAAATTTCTTAAGTCATATGATCTGCCCAGATTGAGTCAGGAGGATATAGACAACCTAAACCGACCAATATCAATTGAGGAAATAGAAGAAACCATCAAAAGACTATCAACTAAGAAAATCCCAGGACCAGATGGGTATACAGCAGAGTTTTACAAAACCTTTAAAGAGGAACTAATACCAATACTTTTCAAGCTACTTCAGGAAATAGAAAAAGAGGGAGAACTTCCAAATTCATTCTACGAGGCCAACATCACCCTGATACCTAAACCAGACAAAGACACTTCAAAGAAAGAAAACTACAGACCAATATCTCTAATGAACCTAGATGCAAAAATCCTCAATAAAATTCTGGCCACTCGGATACAAAAACTTATCAAAAAAATTGTGCACCATGATCAAGTAGGATTCATCCCTAGGATGCAAGGCTGGTTCGTTATACGGAAATCAATAAATGTTATTCACCACATCAGTAGACTTAAAAATAAGAACCATATGATAATCTCGATAGATGCGGAAAAAGCATTCGACAAAGTACAGCATCCCCTTATGTTCAGAACTCTAGAAAAACTAGGGATAACAGGAACGTACCTCAATATTGTAAAAGCAATCTATGCTAAGCCTCAGGCTAGCATCATTCTGAATGGAGAAAAATTGAAGGCATTCCCTCTAAAATCTGGAACAAGACAGGGATGCCCTCTCTCACCACTTCTGTTCAACATAGTTCTCGAAACACTGGCCAGAGCAATTAGACAGATGAAAGAAATTAAAGGCATCAAAATAGGAAAAGAAGAACTTAAATTATCACTATTTTCAGATGACATGATTCTATACCTAGCAGACCCAAAAGGGTCTACAAAGAAACTATTAGAGCTAATAAATGAATTCAGCAAAGTGGCAGGCTATAAAATCAATACGCATAAATCAAAGGCATTCCTGTATATTAGCGACAAATCCTCTGAAATGGAAATGAGAACAACCACTCCATTCACAATATCCTCAAAAAAATAAAATACTTAGGAATTAACCTAACAAAAGAGGTGAAAGACTTATACAATGAAAACTACAGAACCCTAAAGAGAGAAATAGAAGAAGATCTTAGAAGATGGAAAAATATACCCTGTTCATGGATAGGCAGAACTAACATCATCAAAATGGTGATATTACCAAAAGTTCTCTATAGGTTTAATGCAATGCCAATCAAAATCCCAACGGCATTTCTGGTAGAAATAGAGAAAGCAATCATGAAATTCATATGGAAAAATAAAAGACCCAGAATAGCAAAAACAATGCTAAGCAGGAAGTGTGAATCAGGCGGTATAGCGATACCAGACTTCAAACTATACTACAGAGCAATAGTAACAAAAACAGCATGGTACTGGTACCAAAACAGGCGGGTGGACCAATGGTACAGAATAGAGGACACAGAAACCAATCCACAAAACTACAACTATCTTATATTTGATAAAGGGGCTAAAAGCATGCAATGGAGGAAGGATAGCATCTTCAACAAATGGTGCTGGGAAAACTGGAAATCCATATGCAACAAAATGAAACTGAATCCATTTCTCTCGCCATGCACAAAAGTGAATTCAAAATGGATCAAGGAGCTTGATATCAAATCAGAGCCACGGCATCTGATAGAAGAAAAAGTTGTCTACGATCTACATACTGTGGGGTCGGGCTCCAAATTCTTCAATAGGACACCCATAGCACAAAAGTTAATAACTAGAATCAACAAATGGGACTTACTCAAACTAAAAAGTTTTTTCTCAGCAAAAGAAACAATAAGAGAGGTAAATAGGGAGCCTACATCCTGGGAACAAATCTTTACTCCTCACACTTCAGATAGAGCCCTAATATCCAGAGTATACAAAAAACTCAGAAAATTAGGATGTGGGGAAAAGGGTACACTTGTACATTGCTGGTGGGACTGCAAATTGGTGCAGCCAATTTGGAAAGCAGTATGGAGATTCCTGGGAAAGCTGGGAATGGAACCACCATTTGACCCAGCTATTCCCCTTCTCGGACTATTCCCTGAAGACCTTAAAAGAGCATATTACAGGGATACTGCCACATCAATGTTCATAGCAGCACAATTCACAATAGCTAGACTGTGGAACCAACCCAGATGCCCTTCAATAGACGAATGGATAAAAAAAATGTGGCATTTATACACAGTGGAGTATTACTCTGCATTAAAAAATGACAAAATCATAGAATTTGCAGGGAAATGGATGGTATTAGAGCAGATTATGCTAAGTGAAGCTAGCCAATCCCTAAAAAAACAAATGCCAAATGTCTTCTTTGATATAAGGAGAGTAACTAAGAACAGAGTAGGGTCGAAGAGCATGAGAAGAAGAGTAACATTAAACTGGGATGAGAGGTGGGAGGGAAAGGGAGAGAGAAGGGAAATTGCATGGAAATGGAAGGAGACCCTCAGGGTTATACAAAATTTCATACAAGAGGAAATGACGGGAAAGGGAAAAATAATACAAGGGGGAGAAATGAATGACAGTAGAGGGGGTAGAGAGAGAAGAGGGGAGGGGAGGAGAGGGGAGGGGATGGGGGATAGTAGAGGACAGGAAAGGCAGCAGAATACAACAGACACTAGTATGGCAATATGTAAATCAATGGATGTGTAACTGATGTGATTCTGCAATCTGTATACGGGGTAAAAATGGGAGTTCATAACCCACTTGAATCAAAGTGTGAAATATGATATATCAAGAACTATGTAATGTTTTGGGCTGGGGATGTGGCTCAATCGGTAGCGCGCTCGCCTGGCATGCGTGCGGCCCGGGTTCGATCCTCAGCACCACATACAAACAAAGATGTTGTGTCCGCCGAGAACTAAAAAATAAATATTAAAAAAATTTCTCTCTCTCTCTCTCTCTCCCTCCCTCTCTCACTCTATCTTTAAAAAAAAAAAAAAAAAAAAAAAAAAAAAAAAAAAAAAGAACTATGTAATGTTTTGAACAACCAACAATAAAAAATTAAAAAAAAAATAAGAACACCCTGCCATTTGTGGCAACATGGAAGAAACTGAAAGACATTATACTAAGTAAAAAATATCGAAGCATAGTAAAACAAACATTGCATTTTCTCTTTGATATGTGGAATCCACAAAAAGGTAAACTCATAGAAGCAGAGAATGGAACAATTACTACAAAGGTTTTGATGGGTAGGGGAAATGGGAAGATATTCATTAAAGTTTACAATTTTTTGTTATTAGATAAATTCTTTAGGCTTAATGCACAGCATGTTGATTATAGTTAATAGTAATATATTGAAAACTTGAAATTTGATAGAAGAGTGGATTTTAAGTATACCTGCTATAAAAAAAAGGATAGTAACTATCTGAGGTGATAGATCTTTTAGCTTGATTTTGATAATTTTATATGTGATATAGATAGATTGATTTTGCATATCTCTATAAAATAGCATATATTTTATATGCAACAAAGCATATATTTACATATATATATATATATATATATATAAATAAAGCATCCTGTTTATATATGTAACAAAGCATCATGTTATACACCTTAGATATAAGAAATTCTATTTACCAATAATTATACATCAATTAATCTGGAACAATAAGCATTGTCATATTCCAATAAAACTTTATTTAAAAAATAGGCATGTAGTCCATGGGCTCTAGTTAACTAGCCCATGGTGTAAATTGGAAAATATATTTTTGGCTATCCATATGTTTTGCCTCTAAGGATGCTATGTTGTTTTAACAATTATTTGTTTCTGATGGTAAAGCACAACCAGCTGGTCCCTATTATGTCAGGAACATCCCTTCCCTGTGACTGGTAGTGAGCACAGTTTTATAATTGCTCTTTCAACCATCAGCCAAGCCCAAAGAAGACAATTCATCCTAAGCTTCTCAAAAATGCTGGTCCCCCTTTCTCATGTGCATATTCTTTATTGCTTTGGTAAATGGAGTGTCCTCTGTGCCCTTTCAAAGAAGGACTAGTGAGTTTTTCATCCCTGTGTAGTATTCTAGATGAATACTACATCTAACATTCCTAATTATCTGGGCCTTCTAATCTTTACAGTCTTCTATTGTAGTTCTGGTCTACCTACTTAGCATAAGCCCTCACTTTCCCTAGGCTTATAAGAGCCATCCTAGCAACTTCTTAGCATTGTCTCCCAAGGAGAGTGGAGAATGCTCCTGCACCAATACATTTTCTTTTATCTAAACTTGTATTCTCCTTTACCTCCACCTTAATCCGGCACTCTCATAATTCATTCCCACACATTTTCTCTGGGCCCTGCCAGTACGTATTTACTATATCTTACAGCTTTTTAGGGTATAATCATTTTTCTCTCTTAGGAGTTCAGTTTCTGGTTTTTGGTCTGGTGTTCAGGAGAGAAGGCTGGGGTAGATCATGAAGGAATCACATATTGCTTTGCAAGTCAGCGTCCTCTGCATCATCTTCAATGAAAGGAGACCCAGAAGGTTTTAAGAACACTGAAGTTTTAAGTTTTTTACATTATCTGATCCTATTGTTCCCACTGCACTCACAGAACTCCTTCACAACAATGACTCAAAATTTGAGAAAGAAGATCTCCTGTAACTGAGAAGTCAACATTCTACGGAACACTACTTAGCCATATAATTAAGTCTTGGGCCTAACCCCCCTTTTAAAAAAAATTCCTCCAACTACTGTGATAGTAGTATTTTTTAACACTGCCAAATAGTCCCATGAACTTTCACACTTTATCTTCAGTTGGTAATGAGTCACCTTTATCTATTCATTTTTGTCTTTTTTCAGGGAATCAATGGCATTCAGGAGGAGTCCTCTGATCCCATTTAATTTATAATTTAGTACTTCTCTAGGGACTCTCAAAAGCTTGAGTTTATGCTCCAGCCAATACTTAATGCACTGTATTCCACTAGTATCCTATTCCTAGTTTATCACAGGGGGAAGTTTGAAAATTCCATCATTGGAGCATGACAGGAGATTTCACAAGTAGTGATGGGGTCCCAGCTGCCATCTGCCAGCTGCCTGATGACTACACAGCTTCAAAATCCCGTTTTAAATATGCATCTTCTGACTTCAATTGGCTTAGGTAGGGCTTCCTGGGATAACACGACTATTACATGAAGACTTATCTACTCTATTGGAGAGTTTTCTCAGAGTCAACATTTTTGATGGAGTGTATAAAGTAAAATTGTACAAAGGAAAGTATTTAATTGCAATGTGATGGAAACAGAGTCTCAGCCAAACTCAAAGGATCTCTGAAGTTGGGATGGCATTTCATACTTGCAAACCCTTCAGTAGGGTTGTTAGATGTAGTCAAAATCAAAAAAAAAAATAAAATGAAATAAATAAATAAAAATAAACTACTCAGTTAAATTTGAATTTAAATTTAAAGGGATATGTTTTTGTTATGAATATTCTTGTAAATATTCATTATCTGGACCATCTGATCTCTACTTTATATAATTTAAATTTAACTGAGTGACCAAGTTTTAAAAATATTTATTTATTTATTTATTTTTATGTGGGAGTATATATTTGTATTTGACTAATGAAGTCTCTCTTTCTGCTTTCTTATCACCATATGAGCTGCTTCCCTCTGTCACAGTCTTCCTCCATGATGTTCTGCCTTACCTCAAGCCCCGAAAAATGGAGCCAACCTTTCATGGACTAAAGATCTCTGAAATCATGAGCCCTCATACAAACTTTTCTTCCCTAAAATTGTTCTGGTTGGATCTTTAAGTCACAGCAGTGAAAAAACTGATTAAAACCTGAATATACAAGAAATCTAAGACAACTTTAAAAGACCAAACCTGAGAATAATTGTAATAAAAGATTTAAATAAAGGCATAAAAATCATTTTCAATGAGATAGTTACAAAGAACTTTTTCCATATCAGAAACAAGATAGACATCCATATGTAGGGACCTTATAGAACCCCCAAATAGACCTAGTCAAATAAGAAGCTCTTCAAGACATATGATAATCAAAACACCTAACATATAAAATAAGGAAGAATATTAAAAGGCACAAGAGAGAAACACCAGGTCCCATTTAGAGGAAAGCCAGTAAGGCTCACTTCTGATTTATCAGCTCAGACCTAAATTCAAGGAGGGCCTGGAATGAGATATTCCATGTCCTGTAAGAAAACAACTACCAGCCAAGGTTACTATAACCAGCAAAGCTCAGGTTCAAATTTGAGGAGGAGATAAAAACTTTCCATGACAAAAATAAACTAAGAGAATTAATTATCACCAAACCAGCACTACAAAGAATACTCAAAGATAAACTGCACACAGAGGAACTAAGAAATAATTCCCAAAGCTCCCAAGCAGAGAAAGTCTAATAGAATAATTATCCACTAAGTGAGAATCAAGACAGGATAAAATAGAACAAAAAAGTGTCAGGAAACCACACATACCCATACTACTGTTAAATGTTAACCTTCTCAACTCCCAATGAAAAGAAAAAAAAAAAGAACTCCAAAACCAGTAGAAGACAGGAATTAATTAAGATCAGAGCTGAAAGCAATGAAATTGAGAATAAGAAAACAATCTGTACAAGTGGAAAAATGAGAATTCATACCCCATTTGAATCAAATGTATGATATGTCAAGATCATTGTATTGTCATGAGCAACTAATAAAAAAAGAAAACAATATACAATATCAATGCAATGAAGAGTTGGTTCTTTGAAGAGATAAATAAGATTGAAAAACACTTAGACAAACTAATAACAAGGATTTAGGAGTTTCAAAGCAACAGGATCAGAGATAAAAAGGAGATATCACCACAGATCCTTTGAAATTCAATGGATTATCAATCTTATTTTGAAAATTTATAGTCTAATAAACTGGAAAATATGGAAGACATTACCAATTTCTAGACATATATAGCTTGTATAAATTGAATCAGGAAGATATAGAAAACCTAAACAGACCAATATCAAATAATTATTTGAAACAGCAATTAAAAGCCTTCCAAAAAAGAAAAACCCAGCACCTGATGAATTATCAAATCAGTTCTATCAGACCTTTACAGAAGAACTAACACCAGTCTTTCTCAAATTATTCAATAAAATTGAAAGGGAAGGAACAGTCTCAAATACATTCTATAAATCCAGTATAACCTTGATACCAAAACCAGACAAAGATGCATCACAGAGAGAAAACCACAGACCAATATCCCTGATGAACATAGAGGCAAAAATCCTTAATAAAATATTAGCAAACAACATTCTAATAAGCAAACTGCATGCTTGTCACAATCAAGTTGTTTCATTCCAGGCATGCAAGGTTGGTTGATCATATGCAAATCAATAAATGTAATTTACCACTTAAACAGAATTAAGGACAAAAATCACATGATTATCTCAATAGATTCAGAAAAAGCCTTTGATAAAATCCAAAACACATCATGTTAAAAATTCTCTAGAGAAACTAGAGATCAAAGCAACTTACCTTAACATAGCAAAGGCCATCTATGACAAATTCCAAGGCAACATCATACTAATGGAGAAAAAGTAAAAGCATTTCTCCAAAATCAGGAACAAGACAAGGCTGTCTAATTCTCACCACTGCTATTCAATATAGTCCTCAAAAACCTTAACCAGAGCAACCAGGCAAGAAAAAGAAGTCAAAGAGATACATATAGAAAAAGTAGCAATCAAACAATCTCTGTGTACCAACAATATAATCCTATACCTAGAAGACAAAAAAAAATTCCACCAGAAGACTTCTAAAGCTTATAAATAGTTAGGCAAAGTATCAGGATACAAGATCAACACCCATAAATCAATAGCTTTCCTATCCTCCAATAGTGATTCATATGAGGAAGAAATTGAGAAAACTATCCCATTCACACTGACTACAAAAAACAAAATAAGTAAAATACTTTGGAATTAATCTAATCAAGGAGATAAAAGAAAATTATAGAATGCTGAAGGAAGAGGGGATGGGGTTGTGGCTCAGTGCTAGAGCACTTGCTTAGCACATGTGAGCCACTGGGTTGGATCCTTAGCACCACATAAAAATAAAGAAATAAAATAAAGGTATTGAGTCCATCTACAACTAAAAATATTGAAAAAAATGAAAGAGGTTGGGGATATAGCTCAGTTAGTAGAGTTCTTGCCTCTCATGCACAAGGACCTGAATTCAATCCCCAGTACCAAAAAAAAAAAAAGAAAGAAAGAAAAAAGATAAAAGAAATAGAAGAAGACATTAGAAGATAGAAAAATATCCCATGTTATTTATAGGCAGAATCAATATTGTCAAAATTATCACACTACCAAAAAACAATGTACAGATTTAATGCAATCCCCACCAAAATACCAGTAACATTATTCACAGAATTAGAGAAAACAATTTTTTAAATACATTTGGAAGAATAAGAGACACAGAATAGTCAAAGCAATACTAAGAAAAAAAAAAGCAGGAGGCATCACAATACCAGATCTGAAATCATACTACAGAGCTGCATTAACAAAAACTGCATGGCATTATTATCAAAATAGAAATGAAGACCAATTGAACAGAATAAAAGACACAGAGACAAATCCACATGCCTATAGCCATCTGATACTTGACAAAGGTTCAAAATATATTTTGGATAAAAGACAGTCTTTTAAACAAATGGTGTTGGAAAAATTTGGATAGCTACATGCAGAAAACTAATATTAGACCCCTATCTCCCATCCTGCACAACACTCAAATAAAGATGAATCAAAGACTTATGAATTTGACCAGAAACTTTACAACCAGTACAAGAAAACATAAGGCCAATAGTCCATCACATAGGTGCTGGCAGCGACTTCTTTAACAAGACTACTGGGCTGGGGATGTGGCTCAAGTGGTAACACGCCCACCTGGCATGCGCAGGGTGCTGGGTTCAATCCTCAGCACCACATAAAAATAAAATTTAAAAAAAAGATGTTATGTCCACCAAAAACTGAAAAATAAATATTAAAAAATTCTCTCTCTCTTCTCTCTTCCCTCTCTCTTAAAATTTTTTTAAAAAAACAATACTACCAAAACACAAAAAATAAACACAAGAATCAATAAGTGGAATGCCATCAAACTAGAAATCTTCTGAATAGCAAAGAAAATGATTAAGAGTGTGAACAGAAAGCCTACAAATTGGGAGAAAATTTTGGCCAGCCACCCCTCCAACTGGGGATTAATATCCAGAATATATAAAGAACTTAAAAAATGTTAACACAAAATTAATAAATGGACAGAACTAAACAGAAACTACTCTAAAGAATAAACACAAATGGCCAAAAAATACATGAAAAAATGTTCAATATCTCTAATAATCAGGGAAATACAAATCAAAATTGCATTAAGATTTCATCTCACTCTAGTTATAATGGCAAAGATTAAGAATATGAACAACGATAAATACTGGTGAGGTTGTGGGGGCAAGGGTACACTTGTACATTGTTGGTGGGATTGCAGACTAGTACAACCACTCTGGAAAACACTATGGAGATTCCTCAAGAAACTATGGATGGAACCAACCATATGACCCAGCTATCTCACTTCTTGATATTTTCTCAGAAGGTCTAACATTGGCATACTGAAGCAATACAGTCACCTCAATGTTTATTACAGCACAATTCACAATGGCTAAATCATGATATCAATCCAGATGCCCATCAATGTATGAATGGATTAAAAATTGTGATATACACAAACACACACACAGTGGAGTTCTACTCAGCCTCAAAAAATAATGAAATTATGGTATTTGCTGGTAAATGGATGGAAATGGGGAATATGATGCTCAGTGAAATAAGCCAAACTCAGAAACTCAAAGATTGAATGTTTTCTCTCATATGCAGAAGCTAGAATAAAATACAGGAAAAGGGAATGGAAAGGTAAGATCATATAAAGAACCAATCAAATATAAATTAATAGACAAGCAAAAGGAGATCTAGTAGACTGGAAGAAGGAGAATGGGAGAGGGGAGGGA
The DNA here is from genome assembly GCF_021218885.2 of Marmota monax. Lineage (NCBI taxonomy): Eukaryota > Metazoa > Chordata > Mammalia > Rodentia > Sciuridae > Marmota > Marmota monax. Next base: position 10,590,903 of record NW_026694552.1, on the reverse strand, counting down.
GGATGAGAAGAAAAAGGGATGATTATGTATGCATGCAAATTCCATGTATGCATATGTTTGTCAGGATGAACCCAACTACCACGTATAACTATAAGCTCTCATAAAATAAAAATAGAAGACATCACTAAGAGAGTAAAAAAAAAACCCCAGAAAATAAGAGACAATATCTACATGTTGCATACAACTTTAAGAGCTCATTTGTGGGCTGGGGTTGTGGCTCAGAGTTAGAGCATTTACCTAGCATGTGCAGGGCCCTGGGTTCAATCCTCAGCACCACATAAAATAAATAAAATAAAGGTACTGTGTCCAACTACAACTATAAATAAATAAAAATTTAAAAGGGTTCATTTGTAAGATATATAAAGAATTCCTACAAATCAATATGAAAAAGATTAAAAACTCCATAGAAAACAGGGAAAGACTAGAAAAGGACTTCACAAAAAAATAAACAAAAAGGTATAAATAAAAGTATGTTCAACAGACAAATTCAAGTTATATTAAAATGAGTTACTACTATATAGCCATGAGAATGGCCAAAATAATAGCAATAAGAAATGATGCTTGTAGGTATTGGCAAGAACTTCCAGTGGAGTTCTGTATTAATATTGAATATGCATGGTTTAACAATTATTCTTCTAGGTACATATTATACACATGAATACACTAAGTTTATGAACAAAAAATCCATAGTAACATTATTTGAGAGTTCTGATTATGCTTAAGGTATAGGAATCCATAAGGAAAGAGGTTCCTACCTTAAGAGTGAGAAAATTTTAGACAATCTACAAAATAATTTTTCTTGAGCCTGTCAGAGTCACATTCACAAGCATATCAAACAAATATTCAAAAAAATCACAAGTGCCTCCAAGGAAAGACACAGCATGCACTTTTTCACATTTGGCAGAGCAGAGAAGTCTCTACCATGCATACAGGTAAGATGAAATGTTAAATTTCTATCAAATTTCTAAAGACAAGTAGGGGCAAGTGGGTCAGTTTGGAAGAGGTAGAAGTCTGAGACATAAAAATACCTCATATTTGTTTGCAAAATCTCTTCTAGGGAAGTATCCAGGTGTTGTGAGGAAGATTGAGGGCAAAGCAGGAGACTAAGAGAGGGTCTCTTCCCTTGGTGGCACACTGTGTTACTGAGTGTTATTGGCATGTTAGCAAGAAGCCTGGTTGATTTCCAAGATACTTTTTTCCTACTAAGTGAAGTAGTTAAGTTGTTGCTAGTGGGGCAACAAATACTTTCTTCCTTGTGGCTCAGGCAAAAATCCCCTGCTTCAGTGGTAGGAGTAGAAGAAACCCTCAAGGGGAGTGGTAGAAATACTTCTTGCCCTCAAGGCACATGAACAGAAACACTGTGTAGTATCATACTGAAAATAGCTCTACTATCCTTCAACATTAAAAATTATTAATAAACTGTTGTTCAGTAGGATATAATGTAGAAATGAAAATAAGTGGTTACTGCTACACAAAAGAACACAGATGAAACTAAAAAATATAATGTAGAACAAAAGATACCAGGTAACAGGATATAGATCATATGATTCAATTTATCTAGAAAGTAGGATAAAAGAAGAATCCATGATGTTATGAATCAGGAGAGTGGTTATCTGTGAGAAGATTTAGATATAGTGACTAGAAAACTTAAGGGATTTCTGAAGTGCTTTAATTTTTGGCTAATTACATTGGTTTATTCATGATGATTTTAAAAATGTACATTTAATATATTTTATGGATATTACATTTAATAACAATAGTTTATTTATAAAAATTAAACATATTGGTTAAATATTTATAAAAATTAAACATATTGGTTATATATAACACTTTCACTTAGAGGCACCTTGTCTGAGGAACTAGAATTAGACAAAAATTGGAGAATTAAAACTAACTTTGCGTTTTAGAAGTCCACATTTATGACTTTTATTCAAGATATTGTTGGATGTTTGCATCAGGTCAGTCAGGTAGGAGAAAGAAACAAAGAGCATTCCAACTAGAAAAGAAGTGAAATTTACACTGTTTGCAGATGATATGATCTTACACGTAGAATCCTCCAAAGAGTTCAACAAAGAAATGATTACAACTAAAAAAATGAATTCAGAAAAGTTGCAAGCTAAAATGTCCACACACAAAACTCAGTAGCTTTGTTACATGCCAATAGTGAAGTACCTGAAATCGAAACCAAGAAAGCAATCCTATTTACAATACATATAAAAATATAAAGGAATAAATGTAACCAAACAGGTGAAAACCTTCTAAAATGAAAACTATAAAATATTGATAAAATAAATTGAAGAGAAAAGCTATCCTGTGTTCATGGATAGAAGGACCAGTGTTATTTAAATGTCCATAATACCCAAAGCAACATATGGATTCAATGCAATCTTTATCAACATACCAATGCCATTCTTCAGAAAACTAGGAAAAAATCCTAAAATTCATGTGAAACCATACACATATACACATCAAGAAATCAACCACACAAATAGCCAAAGGCATCATAAACAAGGAACACACCCAGAGGTATTATATTACCAGGCTTTGAAATGTTCTACAAAGCTCCAGTAATCAAAATAGCATGGTATTGGCATTAGAAACAGACACATAGACTAATGCAACAGAATAAAGAGCCTAGAAGTTAACCCACGCATCTCAATCAACTGATTTTGGACAAAGGACCTACAAATACACACTGGAGAAAGGACAATCTTCACAATAAATAGACCAGGGAAAATTGAATATCCACATGCAGAGAAATAAAACTAGACCACTGTCTCATGCCATTTATAAAACTCAACACAAAATGGGTTGAAGACTTAAATGTAAGAGGTGAAACTATAAAACTACTAGAAGAAACATAGGCAAAGCACTTCAGGATATTGGAATAGGTGAGAGTTTTTTGGTCAAGAATCCCAAAACACGGGAAACAAAGCAAAAATAAATAATTGGGATTGCATAAAACTAAAAAGCTTCTGCACAGAAAAGAAAAAAACAATCAACAGAGTGAAGAGAAAACATACTAGACAGGGAAAAAAACATATGCAAGCTATATATTTGATAATGGGCTGGTATCCAGAACACATAAAGAACTAAAAAACCCAATAGCAAAGAGCAAATAACATAATTTATAAAAGGGGAATAGAATTAAATATACATTTCCCAAAAGGAGATGTCTAAAATGGCCAACAGGTATATAAAAAAAATGTTTAATTCCACTGAACATCAGAGAAATGCAAATCAAAACCATAATGCTATTACATCATCCAAGTAAGAATGGCTATCATCTAAAAGACTAAAGGTAACAAGTGGTGGCAAGGATGTGGAGAAAAGGACACTGTGTGATAAGAATGCAAATTAGTATACCTGTTATAGAAAATATTATGCAGGGCCCTCAAAAATTTTAAAATGAGCTATACTATGATCCAGCACTACTACTAGTGATTATACAGCCAAAGTAAATGAAAGCAGCATATCAAAGAGACATCTGCACTCCCATGTTTATTACAGCACTATTCACAGTAGCAAAGAAATGGAAATGACATAAGCAGCATGAGTGGATAAAGAAAATGGGATACATACAAACAATGGAGTACTATTAAGCCATAAGAGTGAAACCTTATCATTTGCAACAAAATAGGTGGAAATTGGAGATCATCATGTTAAGTGAAACAAGCAGGTACAGAAAGACAAGCACCATGTAATCTTACTCATGTGGAATCTGAAAAAAAAAAAAAACCCTTGATTTTGTAGCAGTTGAGAGTAAAATGGTGGTTAAAAGAGACTAGGGAGAGGAGGGGACAGAGAGATGGATGGAGTGAGGTTTACCAATAGGTACTAACAGATAGGAGTAAGAGTTCCGGGGTACAGAGCAAGATAACTCAGATAACAATAATGAACCATATATTTCAAAAAGCTAAAAGAATATTGAAAGCTTTCACTATAAATAATCAATGTTTGAGGAAACAGATATATTTACCTTGATTTAACACTGCACATTATACATAAGTGTAAACATTACACATAATCATCACACATTATACAAATGTGTACATTTTACATTTATTTACATATTATGTATACATATATCAAAACATCACATGGTATCCTATTAATAGGTACAAATTTTATGTTTTTATGTATCTATTAAAAATAAATTTAAATGAAAAAATCCATGGTTTAAAACTGTACATGATGATTTTTCCCATAGGCTGTGAATTAGGAGCTGAATAATTCATGTCAAATTTTAATTTCTGACTTATACAAATTCAAAGTGCCAATTAAATGGTGTGACAGATGGATAGAGAAATGGACATTTGAGAACTATTGTGCCTGAATAGGTCAATAATTTCCCTTTCCTTGTTGAAAGCAATTTGATATAATGGAACATATCTGAGAGGGAGAAATTAACCTAATGAAATGAAGTTTATATTCTAAAGCTTAAACCATTACAGAGTTGATTGAACATTTTGAAAATATTTGCCTTACTTCTCTATATAAGTAGAAGTTCTGCTGTTAAGATTTTGGTTTAATGTACTTTGTGGAAATTAGCATCAAGACAAGGAGAAAGTATTAGTCCACAAGTTAATGTGAATTTACAAAAAAGCACTTTTTTAACCAATATTATCTTTATACTACTCTTACCAGGTACTACATCTGGAATATTGCATGCTACAGCAATAGTCTGAGGACGGACTGCATGAAAGTAAGGTTTGCATGGTTGAGAGGTATACTTTTCTTTTGTAGAGCAGTTAGTTGTAGGGTGACATTGAAAGAAGAGGTACAAACTGAAAACTGAAATGATATTCCACTTATAGATGTATTTGTATGATAAAACACTTAAGAAAATTGAGAATCTGGCAATTGATTTTCTTCAACCTTTGCCTTTATGCCCTTTGGAAAGTTTTGGGGTTCCCCTAAGGGTACACACATCCCAGTCTGAAAACTGTTATCTTAGAAAGCATGCATGCATCTGCACAAAGAGCCTGTTGTGTGAATTACCATTATCACAGGAGTCATAGAGCTAAGAAATCAAGATTAACTCAGGCCTTACAGACAAAGGACCAATGTAAAGCACACCTAAACAGTTTCAAGAGAATTAGGACCAATTCTGGATGCAATCCTACCTGGGAGGCAGAGCAGAGAACAAATGCTTCAGCCCCAGCATTTGCTACTTCTCTTTTCCCATTCCACATTTAGAAATCAATAATTCCCACTCTGTGCCTGCACCCCAAAAAGAATGAAGGAGAAGTAGGATGGCCTCAAAGCAAAAGAAAAGTCATCCTCAATGATGGCAAATGCTATGCAACAGCTTTGGGTGTGGATCTTCTACTTAAAATAATACCTACCATATGAGCCTTTCAGCCTGCAATAAGCTAAAGATGCCTGGAATAAGGCAAGTGCTTCTCTTCTCAGAATCCAGGGACAATGGTGCCTCCCCCTCCTTTGCAAAAAGCAAACTGACAGGTGGCAGCTTGCATTTCAAACTGCTTTTCAAAATATTTGCATATGAATTATGCAGAGAAAAAAATCTCCTTGCCCTGGTAAGAATGGATTCTTATTCGGCTGGGATTAATAATCATTATATTAGCCTGGAGGAAATGATAAATATTTATAACAAAGTAACCTCTTCAGGTTTAAATATCACATGGAGGATTGAGCTGTTGTTGCCAGGAGAGGAATGCACAATGGGAAGTAGTCCAGAGAGCTAAGACTAAAGTCCCAGAGCACTTTCAGGAAGCTGCTGGGGGCAGGTCCTTGTTGTTATGCTTGCTCTACAAAAGCAGACAGGAAGGGTTAGTCTCTGGTCAAAAGAAACAGGCCTACTGCAGCCCTTAGGGTTCAGGTCTTGTTTTTTGTTTTTTGTTTTTACTCTATGTGTACACCTTTACTCACTACTCTCATCTAGTCTCCTAGCTTTTATTTATTTACCCTACACTTCTCTCCAAACATTATTCACATAACCAACTGCCTTTTTGACATCTTCACTTGGATGTTTAATATCCATCTCAAACTCACTAAGTTCAAAATGCAACCTCCAATCCATGTCTCATCTCAATGTCTGCCAACATACTTCCTATGCTTAGGTACAAAACCTCAGAGGAATGTTGGAGCCATCTCTTCTCTTATAGTCACATTCAATCCATCAGAAAATCCTGTTGTCTCTGCCTTCAAAATGTATCCAGAATCTACCACGTTTTAGTCAGCTTTATCACTGCTGCAACTTAAAAAGCTGACAAGAATAATCAGAGGGAGAAAACATGGGGGCTCATGGTTTTAGAGGTCCCAGTCCATAAACAGTCAGTTCCATTCCCTGGAGCTCAAGGTGAGGCAGTACATCATGGTAGATGAGTGGAGTGGAGGGAAGCAGCTCAAGAAATAAGGACAATGAAGCAGAGAGAGACTACACTTGCCAGATACAAAATATATACCCAAAGGCACATCCCCAATGCCCACCTCCTCTAGTCACCCCCTACCTGCCTTCAATTACCACTGAATTAATTCCTATCAGAAGATTGATTCACTGATTGGGTTAAGGCTCTCATAACCCAAATATTTCTCTTCTAAACCTTCTGGAATTTTCTCACACATGAGCTTTTAGAGTACACCTTACATCCAAATGATAATGACCCATTTCTTACCACATTCATTACTAGCATGCTAGTTTTGACTACCATTATTACTTGCCTCAATTACTGCAATAGGCTCCTAGGAGGTCTTCTAACTTTTATCCAGAATCAAATTAAAGTATAAATCATATTTGTTCTGCTCAGAAAACATGAGCACTTGAAACACTGCTGCCATGCAGTGGGCCCTTAGTAAATATAGGTTGCTGTAGTTTGGATCTTAATTGTCATGCAAAGCCCCATGTACTAGCAGTTTAGTCCCCAAATTGGTATTCTTGGGAGGTGGTAGAAACTGAAAGGTGGGACCTAATGGGAGGTTTTCTGGTTATTGGTCATTAGGGCTGTGACCTTGAAAGGAATAGTGTAACACAAGTCTCTTCCTTTTTTCTCTTTTTTACTTTTGCCATGGGGTGAATGGTTTTCCTCTGCCATGCACTCACTACCATGATGTACTGCCTCATGATAGATCCAAAAGCAATGCAGCTAAATGACAATTGATTGGAACCTACAAAACTAAGAGCCTAAGTAAGTCTCTTCTTGTATAGATACCTTTATCTCAGGTGTTTGCTATAATATCAGGAAGGAGATTATCTTCTAAGTAAAACTAGATTTATCTTCCTCCTTTTTCCTTTCCATGGAATCCAGAAAGTTCTCTTTTGATCCCACTAAATATAAGATCATTCATTCATTCATCTATCCAACAATCACATATTTAATTTAATGTCTGCTATGTAGCACATGAGACCTGAGATAAGGACTCCAAAATATCCAGATGGTTGTAGGAGATTCTGAGGGGAAAGTTATATATACTTATATGAATGTCCTGAGTTTTAATTCCTTTTCTGTTTGGAAGACCCTGGATCGCCCAGACCTGAGGGTGAGACACACCTTCAGGAATGATATCTATACAAAATGGGAGCATAGCACCTGCTACCAAGTTTTTTTGTGTGTGTCCAACTACACTAAAAAATAAATATTTTTTAGAATTTTTTTATTTATATATGACAGCAGACTGCATTACAATTCTTATTACACATATAGAGAACAATTTTTCATATCTCTGGTTGTTTATACAGTATAGTCACACCAATTTGTGTCTTCATACCTGTACTTTGGATAATAATGATTATCACATTCCACCATTATTAATAACCCCATGCCCCTCCCTTCCCCTCCAACCCCTCTGCCCTATCTAGAGTTCATCTATTCCTACCATGCTCCCCCTCCCTATCCCACTATGAATCAGCCTCCTTATATCAAAGAAAACATCTTATATCAAAGAAACCATTCTAGTGGTTAAAATATTGGCAAGATGCGAATGTTTTAATTTATGTTTCTCTAGTGATTAATGATGCTGAACACTTTCATATATTTCATAAATAAACATGCCACTTGCATGTTTATTTTTATCAAGATGTCTTTTTCTTGTTGATATGTAGTTCTTTAGATAGTCTGGCATTGAGTCCTTTGTCATTCGCATGTGCTACAGATATTTCTGCTATTCAATTGCTTCTTCATGCTTTCTTGAAAGCATTTTTATGAGAAGAGAAATTATTAATTTTAGAAAATAAACTTAATTTTTTTTAGGGTTGTTTTAGGTTCACAGCAAAATTGAGTGGAAGGTACAGAGCTTTCCAATATATCCCCTGTCCGGCACATGCATAGCCTTTCCTGTTGTCATCCCCCATCAGAGCAGTACATCCATTAAAAACAATGAACATATGTCCATACATCATTATCATCCCAAGTCCATAATTTACATTAGGAGTCACTCTTAGTATAGCACAATCTGTGAGTTTGGACAAGTGCAGAATGGCATATATTCATGATCCTGGTCTATATTAGCTTCATCACCCTAAAAATCCTTTGTGCTCTGCCTATTCAGCCCTCTCTCCTCCTATCCTCTGACTGCCACTGATCTTTTTCCTGAAATCCATACTTTTCCTTTTTCACAATGTCATGCTGTTCCTCCACTAAAGGCAAAATAATCTAAAACATCTTGTACTAGGTTGGATACACAATGGGGTTCTCTGCCTGTGCTCTTATACACGGAACCTAAAGTTGTATAAGCAAGGTCTCTGGTATTAAGAACGATTCCTGATTTCATTCTCTTTTATTGCTGAGTAAAATTCCATTGTGTATATATGCCACATTTTTTTAAATCCATTCATTCACTGAAGAGCAACTAGGTTGGCTCCAGGTTTAGCTATTGTGAAATGTGCTGCTATAAACATTGATGTGGCTGTGTACCTGTAGTATGCTGTTTTTAAGTACTTTGGGTATAGTCCAAGGAGAGGGATAGCTGGGTCAAATGTTGGTTCCATACCCAGTTTTCCAAGGAATCTCCATATTGCTTTCCAAATTGGCTGCACCAGTTTGCAGTCCCACCAGCAGTGTACAAGTGTACCCTTTTCCCCACATCTTCACCAACACTTATTATTGTTTGTCTTCATAATAGCTGCCATTGTGACTGGAGTGAGATTATATCTTAGAGTGGTAAAACCATGGCATTTGCAGGAAAATGGATGGCATTGGAGAAGATAATGCTAAGTGAAGTCAGCCAATCCTCCCCAAAAAAACAAATACCGAATGATTTCTCTGATATAGGGAGTTGACTCATAGTGGGGTAGGGAGGGAGAGTGTGGGAGGAATAGATGAATTCTAGATAGGGAAGATGGGTGGGAGGGAAAGCAAGGGGGCCAGGGATTAGCAAGGATGGTGAAATGTGATGGTCATCATTATACAAAGTATATGTATGAAGACTTGAATTGGATGTCAACATACTTTATATACAAATAGAAATACAAAAAGTGTGGCATTTATGTGTATTAAGAATTGTAATGCCAAAAAAGAATAGCATTACCTTAGATTAGGTAGAGGGAAATGAAAGGAGGGGAAGGCAGGGGATGTGGGGATAAGAAAGATAGTAGAATGAAACAGACATCATTACTGTATGTATGTATGTGACTGTATGACCAATGTGATTCTACACTATGTATACTCAGAAAAATGAGAAATTATATCCCATCTATGTATGATACACCAAAGTATATAAGTGCATTCTACTGTCATGTATAACTATTAAAACAAATTTTAAAAAGTATGATTCCTGGAGTGAGAAACCTTAGGCAGGACTTTATATCAGCCACCATCATTTTTTTCCAGCTCCTGCTGCCCACAGCACAAATGGGAACATGGAAAGTGGCCAAAAACTATGGGCAAGAGGTGCCCTGTTTCTCTGGATGGTCAGAATAACCCTAAAAATACATTCTAAGTGACAAGTGAACACATACTCCAAGTACTTGCAGCACATGAGTCATCCCAATCATGTTGAAAATTAGTTTAGATTATTGGGATCACATATACCAATATCTGGTTATTAATAATCATTTAATTTTAGTACCACTTCATTTATCCAGCTGGTCCACAAAAGAGAATCTCCCACGTCATAAAACTTTGTTTCCTAGAATGTCAAAATGTAAATAACCATTATAGCTTATAACTCATAAGCTTTAAAGAGATCTCTGAGTTTATATAGTCTAAATCCTTCATTTTGTCTAGGCCAGAGTTCTACAACCTTGGTACCATTGATATTTCAGGCCAGGTAATTATTTTTTGAGGAGAAAGGAATGTCTTTCTGTATTTCAGTATGTTTCGCAGCATCTGGATCCTCTATCTACTAAATGCCAGTAGCCCCAACACACACCAGAAATGACGAGCAAAATGTCTCCAGATATTGCCAAATGTACATTGTTTGGGGATAGAAGTAAAGGTCTCCTCTATTGAGAAACAATGATCTAATCCAAATTCATCATTTCATAAATAAGGTAATTTAATTTGATCTGTAAGCTAGTTTGTGGCTAAATAGTGACTACCAAAAGAAATGACACTATCACCATCTACCATGTTGCCTATGCCTAATAATCAGGCATGTCCTTAACTCCTACTTCTCTGTGTTCCCCAACAATCACAGTGTTCTATCTATGTGATGTTTAAAATCTTTTTCAAACCCACTTTCTCTACATCAACACAGGCACTGTCTTAGAGACTTTCACTCTCTTTCACCTGAATCAATCTAGAACAGTAATCCGTCCATACTGTCACTAGTCTTCTTCCCTCAACCTATTCTCCTCATGGTAGCTAGAGTAAATAGTTTAAATTTTAAAATGTGAGCCATGTTCATAAGAACACTCTTCAGTGGTTTTCTATTTTCTTCATGAAAAATGTCCAACATCTTTTTTTTTGTTTTTATTGTAACAGAATTTATTTAGATCATGAAAGCTTCAGGGGTTAATAAAATATTGAGATTTTTTAAACATTAGAAACAGTAAGGCAGGGAGAAGCAGAGATTAGAGGTAAAAATGAACATTCCTATAGCCTTCAGTCTGTGTGATCCTTCTTAAGGCTTAAGGGCATTCTGCTAGTTCTGTGAAACATTACCACTGTGGCCAAAAACATCAAACACCTTAACATGTTCTCCAGCACTTGCTCCTCTTCCTCATTTCACCAAATTGCATATACTTCCACAAATACACCATATTCTTTTCATTTTCAGTCTACTATACTCAGTGTACCCTCTGAATAGAAGTCTTTGTCCCCACTTATTGTCTGGCTAACATACTAGCATAGACATCATATCCTTCAAAAAGCCTTCAGTGAATGTGCATGTCCAGGTTAAGTGCCCCACCTATGTGGTCCCTTAGCATCATTTTCATTGTAATCACTTGTCCCCATTTCTGTTTCTCCCAGTAGAATGTGATCTCCAAGATGACAGGGGCTATGTCTTAATTTTCCCTTCTATGACCATTGCCTGGTACATAGCAAAGTATTTAATTTATATTTGATGAATGAAACAGTCAATGGAAGAAACTTAGAATTTTTTTTTTAATTTAGTGTGCTTTTTACTATGACATGCTGCTTCCCCTTAAAATTAAAAGCACACAAAGAACTTGTGATAGAGGCCTATACTTAAACAGAAAATATCTAATATAATTTGAAGTTTTTTCCTGATGACTTAGTGTCATCATTAAATGCAAAGTGGTGGTTTTATGCAATGATGATTTTAGGAAATAGAAGAACAAGATCATTATTTTCCCTAGCACTCAAAAGTCCCAAACAGCCGAAATTTTCTTGAGTCTTCTTTGTTTTCAGTTTCAACTTGTATGTCATTTCTTGCAGTCATCAGCATGATTGATGTTAATAACCTAGAAACAGAAGTAGGAGAACCCCATGCTCTCTGTTCCCTTTCCATTTTGCTTTTTCTAACTTGCTATATACAGGGAAGAAGAGTAGCCAATTATGTTAGATTAGTATACAGAATAAAACTACATTGGCATAGGTTCATTATGGAGGGCTTCTCTTCCTATGTAAACATATGATTATTAAGGTACATAGCAGGTATTTTGACTGTTAGTAGTATCGTATACAGCTTCTCTGATTCTCAGCTGTGTTCCACACACAAGAAGCTGAGAACCCATGACCTGTTCACTGGAGTCATAACATGCCCCCCAGTATTTTACTATAATAGGGTTGGCCAAAGCTGCCTCAGATGAGGCCTCCAGCTTTCACATTTACCACTTCAGGTATCACCCAAAGAAGAAAGACTGGTTATTTTTACTCTAATATCCAAAGTACACATGCAAAGAAAAAAATCATAGTTATTATTTGCAAGTGCTGCTAGCACAAATATATTTGAAGTTTGCATAAGTTTGCAGAGTGTGGATACAAAAAAGGGAGGGCTGCCTTCAAAAGAAGCATTTGGCAGACAGGGGCAGATGCAAAATGTGTGTCAGACATCCTGGGAAGACAGACTAACATATTAATGAAATAAGCTATTGAATAAACAGCTACTTAACTCCAAAGAGCAGAACAGTTGTTCAGGTGTAGAAAGTGAATTACAGAGTGAACATTCTGCCATAAACTCCAGAATTACACCTTTTCTTTCCCAAGAGGCAGCTCCTGGGTAGGTATGGGCCTGTTGTGCATTCAGAGCTTGTGAGCAGATACATGACAGTACATATATCTGGGTATATGACCTGTGCAGTATGTCAGGCCTATATATGTTGATGGTGGTGGTGATAGTGATTACGCTATTTATTACATTATCTGTTATGAACATCCTACTTTTCAGAATACTGTCACATTCATTATTTTCTCTTTGTCAAGAAAATACCAAGAAAGCAGAAATAAGTGAGTTAGTCAAGGGCCCACAGCCATAGCAAGGCCAAACTGATCTGAAATTCACACCTTATGATGCTTCTTTGATTTCTATCCAATAATACAACCTCAGCAATCACAATGTATTGCTATTATTTGTGGCCAAATGAAAGATGCCTCTCTGGATCCTCCAGGAAGCTGAAAATGCCCATGAGCTACTAAAAGACACAACTCAAAGCAGAATCATAGTTTCTAGTAGTGCTTCTAAGGTGAAGGAAAGAAGTAGAATCCAGTAGGTTCCAGGTACCAACAGAGACAAGGGCTTCCCAAACAACTAGAATAGCTTAGCCAGGATTACTGTTTGGGATCAGCAGGACCATCTGCCATGAATAAGCATGGTAGAAGGACCTTAACTTGGGTTTAGTTAGTTGGATATAGAAAGCAACAACTAAGAGAACAGAGGAAGATCTTCTGCCAAGTGGATAGAGTTGGGCCCACTGGAGTTACAAAGGGAGCAAAACTCCATGTTGAGAGGGGTGAAAAGCAGAAAGAAGAGCTAAGCCAAAAATGATAGGCATTCAAGTCAGAAGGGATATTAAAGGTCAAATGCTCCTATTTGTGGATTATATTAGATATGGAAAATGACAAACCCCAAAACAGTGAGGTCTGAGAAAAGGGGAGTGAGAAAGAACGTCTTACACTGAGAGCACTGATCATTTTCCAGTAATTCTTTCCTGGTGATAAAACAAACCTTAGAGAGGAGGTGTCCATGAAACCTAGAAAGGCAGTCTCTGGGAAGAGGCCAAATAATTAATCCTTCTCTAAACAAATCCTTTGCAGATACCAACCACTGACCCCAGACCCTTCATCCAGCCCAGAAAGATAAATCCCGGAGACTGACCACCGACCCCAGACTCCCTCCCATTTTGCTCAGTATAACAGACCCCAAATTCCTGAGTGTCCAAGCTGACACACTCATTAATTAAGTCACCTCTCAGTATAACCTACAAAAGTCCAGTCCCCTCCTTTGTCCATTTTCCACCAGGAGAGTCGGTCCATCAGAACCATGACTCCATTCCTGAATAAAGACTTTTGGCTGATCTGTGAAGTCTGTGTCTGGCCTGGCCTTATTGCGCTAATGGGTTAAACAGATAACTGGAATGGAGTCCAACTCCCTTGGTAAATCTTTCTAGCTTGAGTCATGTGACCTTCCCAGGGAAGGCATAAACATCTTGAATTTAAATAACTTGTTCAATAAGTATTTCACTTTGGTGCTTTGAAGGTTCTAATCTATAACCCTTACATAACTTTGTCTTTCCTACCAAGCAGAGTGACACTGATAATAACAAATTGAAAGTGTCTCACCCCCAAATGGGCTGATTTGGAAAGGCTGATATAAAATAACTGAGTTCCTACAGCTCTTAAGATAAAATATAAATACATTAACATGGATCTTTCATGACCTGATCTCTGAATATCTTTCCAATCCAATTCCCTACCTCCCTCTGCCTTGTACTATGTACCAACCATACTTTTATTTCAGTTCCTTAAAAGTGTCAACTTCTTTTACCTCTGGACTTTTGTGCATGCTGTTTCTGGTGTCTGAAACTTTCATCCCACCCCCATAATGGCATATTTAAACTGAACCTTTAGGCATCAACATGAAAGGGCACTTCTCTGTGAAGTTTTCCTTGATGATACCCAAAGCTGCATTAGCCCCCCCCCTCCATGCTTCTTTACACAATTACTCATCATCTTATATTCTATTATACTGATTAAAATTACAGGTAAACTTGACCTGGCTGTAAGTTCCACAAATGGCTCTCTCACTTTTGTCTACCTGTGCCTAGTGCAGTATGCTATATGTAGTAAATATTTGTTGAATTTAATTAATATCAACAAAGATTTGATCTCAGAAAATGTACTGTAATAAAGCATTCATGACAGTAGGGCATTAGTCTATACAACTGAAACTCCAGTCTTTGTTTAACCTAGTTTATGTCTTTGCCTCATCTGCTGATCACTTCATTACTTATATTTCTTCATCTTGCTCTTACCTCTCAATATCATTTCTGCTCTTTATTGCTTTCCAGGTTCTAGTCTCCCTGCTTTTCCCAACAATGTTCCATACTTTGGATCAGATCTGCATCCCCTGTACTCCTACGATAACTACTCCCATCAAAAAAAGAACCATATTCATTCTTCATATCTCAGTGAAATATTCTATGAGAAGGTGGTTTTAAGTTACCAAGTTGTGCCAAGATGCTGATACATAATCCAATAGATATTTGGGATTTATGATTTCCTGAATTTTTTTTGGGGGGGTACTGGGGGTTGAACTCAGGGGAACTCGACCACTGAGCCACATCCCCAGCCCTATTTTGTGTTTTATTTAGGGACAGGGTCTCACTGAGTTGCTTAGCACCTCGCTTTTTGCTGAGGTTGACTTTGAACTCGCAATCTTCCTGTCTCAGCCTCCAGAGCCACTGAGATTACAGGCATGTGACATTGCACCCAACTTGATTTCCAGAACTATTATATATAAACACCTCAATGTTTTAATACAGAGAAATAAATTTGGGATTTTGAAAATTTAATGTTTATGAATGTGTACTGATGAAAAATGGTGGATGTGTTGGGGAGGAAGGCACCTTCCAAACTACACAACAACCTAATAATGGCTTCCATGATCCCACTCAAATTGCAGTCTTAGTCTAGTGAATAATAGAAGAGAAAATCCAAGCCAGTCACGTTTACTTATGTGAGGAACTTCGAACCTCTGCTAAAATTAATTTTGCAGATATTGGATAAAGTGAATTTCTATTACCCATGTTCTTCCTGTTTCAGTCAATTCAATAAGTCCTGACTAAGTGCTTGCCAGTGAAATCCATGGTACTGAGCGACAGGAACATTTAGGTTGACACTAATGTTTGTAAAACAACAAATAATCATGTTTCTATAATGATTAAATCCCTTTAATAGTCAGAAATGATTTTTCTCCCCTCCATCCTTACTCATCTCCCTAAATAATCTACCCCCATTAGTGCCTATGTCTCACCATCTGGCTGTGCATCTCACCATGGTCACCTCCTGAGTGTCCTGCTTATGGGTCAGTCCTCGAGCTGCTGAACAGTTTGTGTTTAATATGGAAAGTGCATCATATTTATGTCAATGGTGCTGAAGGTTAATGGTGCTTCAGATAATGAGCTTTTATTTAAAAAATACAGCAGCAAAAACAAGAGCATCTTAAATTAAAGGGCATTTCACAAAATGCAATTGTGCAGAGAACAATTGTCTATTTTTTACAGAGAAGCTGTGCTTCAACTTCTGTTTCTTCCAAATGGTTATAGTTTGTATGCAAAAATCAGGAGCTTGCTACTGATTGGTCCTTTTCTAGAATGTGTATAAGCATAATAAGACGCTCTACATTTGTGGTCAATTGAAAAACTGCAATGGACTCTTGGAGGTTATACCACACAAGAAGGGAGTTTATCTTACAGGTGACCTCACCATTTTCAAATGCATTTCCTTCTTGCCCTTGATTTAAAAGTGATAGTCCTCTAAACCTTAATTTCAATACAGATAGCACTTTCCCCTGGAGACCCTCCAAGCATTTAATAGGAAGAAATGATGATGTATCTCCTGGTTTCCCTGCAGATAGGAAGGGTCACAGAAACTTGCAGAGCTGGTCCATGTCCAAGTCTGCCTGGCATCAACTGGGTCTTTGCTGCCAATCTGCTATCCTCCCATTCTTTTTCACTGACTTCCAAGTGTTCCCATCATAAAGGCTATTTCAGAGATGATGTGTCTGCAAGTCTTAAACTCACTTCTCTCCTACATCCATCCTTCCCTAATCAGATAACTTTGCCTCTTCCTTGGGAAGAGAAAAAGGGAAACTGAGGGTTGAAATGGAAGAAGAGAGGTTAGGTGGGTTGCACCAAATACATTGTGGCTTTGTTGTGCAACATTGGGAAAGATACAGCTCAGGCCTTGGAATAGTATTTCAGCATGTTAGGTACCAAGGATCTAAGATGTGATAAGATGATTAATCATTCTGATTTGTCCAAGACTGAGGGATTTCCTGAGACATAGACTTTCAATGCTAAAACCAGGACAGTTCCAGGAAAACCAGGAAGGTTGGTAACCCTCAATATGGGTAAGGAACTGAGAAGTCCTATTGGGAAGAAGACTGTAAAAGTGACCCAAGTCTATGTGGGCCTTTCAGCTATGTGTATTATAATAATGAAGCTTATCTAAAACTTTTCTCAGCAGAAGCTTCCCCTTGTCTACCTTTGTGATCTAATTTAGGACCACTCTCCCCCCCAGCCCCCGTTCATTCTGCTTCAACCATGCTGAGCTTTATGTTTATCTATACTGGGGTTTTTATTTTTGTCTTTAAATAGCCTTTCTTCAGAACTTCACATGGCTTCTTCCTTCTCAACTCTCATGCCTTGCCTCAATGTTGACATCAAGAAAGAGATCTTCTCTGACCATTCAATGTATAGTATCCCCCTACTTTTGCCAGTTTCTATCATGTTTTCCTCTACTTCATAGTTCATAATATTATCCAAATTGATGTTATTAATCTGGTTTGCTTATTTTTTGTATGACTCTGGCACTAGAGGAAAAGTCTATTATGGCTAGAACCATGTCTTTCTTGTTCATTTCTCTATCACCAGCATCCAGAAGAGTAACACAAACTCAATATTTATCTGTTGAGTGAATAAACAGATCCAAGTACTTGTGCACCACAAGACTGATGCTTTTGTTAGGGAAATTTTAAAAAGTGCTAGTTGGAATATTATAGCTCTCACTTCAGGATCACACCTAAGTAACTTCTAAGAAGGACATTTACATAAAAGGGATAGGAATAGGTATATGTCTTGCAAATGTTCTCTGGATTTTGATAGTAGGTACAGAAGGGAAAAAGGAGTCTTTCCAAAGGAAGTGGTATCCATTATTGAGAGATGTATAATGTTGAAATTGGAGAATGGAGAAAGAAGGAGAATTTATTCTCCATTTCCAACTGAAGGGGAAGCCTCTTGTATTACTGCATTACCAGTTTCTGTGAAGGAATGTAAATTCATCGGATTTAAGGATAAAGCTTCCTAATAGCAGAAACTTCAATTAACCAAAATGAGACACTATCCATAACAGAGTAAAAGGAGTGGGGGAGGATAGAACAAGAGGCAGAAAGATATGAGGGGGTGTAATAGGGTTTTAGTCACACATTTATAAGGCCAGAATTCCTCTCATGGAATATCTTCCATGAGACTGCCTAGAGTTAGCAGAGGAATCTTTCCCCTGAAAGGAAAAGGTAGAATGTGTAGGGGTTGCATTATGAAATAGGGGAAGAGGAACAGAGAGTTCACTCTGAGGTCTGTGAAGTAGTAGCAAGTTATATGGGGCAGAATTTTCTAAGAGAAGGAGACAGCTGTATAATTGGGAAAATAAACTCTCAGGCAAATTTTGGAGTGAGCATGTGTAAGATTATGCATATATGTGTGTTTAAGTGTGCTGAATGTTTTATTTCTTTCTCCCCCTCCCCCCCGTCCCTGACAAGGGATTAAACTCAGGGCCACTTGACCACTGAGCCACATCCCCAGCCCTATTTTGTACTTTATTTAGAGACAGGGTCTCACTGAGTTGCTTAGCACCTTGCATTTGCTGAGGTTGGCTTTGAACTCGTGATCCTCCTGCCTCAGCCTCCCGAGCCACTGGGATTACAAGCGTGTGCCAGTGTGCCAGTGCATCTGGCTGTTTTCTTTCTTTTTTATATTCTGGCTAAATCAAAGTTGATTTGCTTTAGAAGAACTAAACATTTTTCATTTTTTTCTCTTCCTTCTCTGTAACACAGAGAGTACTCTGACTTCCTAGGCCATAAATAACTCCAGAACTAAACATTTTTTCATTTTTTTCTCTTCCTTCTCTGTAACACAGAGAGTACTCTGACTTCCTAGGCCATAAATAACTCCAGGTACTATTACGAATTGAGTTTCATAACTATTTTAAATGATTCATTTTGCCTATCAGGCTTAATGAAATGCCTCTTCACAATTTTTTATAAGATAGAGGAGGAAAATGCCACAAAACTATCAAGAGAGAAATGGAATGGTGAATTCACTTATCACAATATTCTTGTGAATATAAGGCCAAAGACAAATGTTGAAATGAGTTTAGGAAAGATAATCAAAGAACAGGAAGCAGAAATGTAGAGTAATATTGTACAATGATGGAAGAAAAACAGAAAGGTCAAAGACCTTTCAAATTAAGACTGGATATTTTATGCTTTGAAAGAATTCTTAGTACTACCCTGATCTGAGTTCTTTGGTTTGCAACAAAAGCATTGATTGACTGGGGCCTCTGTTACCTTAGGATTCTAAAACATCTTATCTGTGCCCTATTATCTTACACTTTAAAAATCCTACAAAATCCTTTACATGACTTTATGGATCAGGGTCTTTTTTTACTTGTTATTTTTAGATATACATGACAGTAGAGTGTATTTTGACATATTATACATACATGGAGTACAACTTATTCTAAATAAGATCACATTCTTGTGGTTGTACATGATGTGAAGTTACACTGGTCATGTATTCACATGGGCATAGGGAAGCTATGTCTGATTCATTCTATTGTCTTTCCTATTTCCATCCCCCTCCTTTTCCTTCATTCTCCTTTTGTCTAATCCAATAAACTTCTATTCTTCCCCTCCCACCCTTCCATGTTTTGCTTTAGCATCCACATATCAGAGAGAACATAAATAGCATCTAACACCTGAGACCTGAAACAAACAAAATATAAATAAACCTTTAACTTCAGAAGATGCTTATGTTCCCAATCCATAACTTGATTAAAAAGGACATTGAGGGGGTGAGGGTGGAGTAATTATTCGAAGAGGTTAAAGGAAAAAAAATAATGAGTAGTAGACCTGTATGCGTAAAAGGATAATCAGTGAGTGAAGGATGGGAAATCTGAAAGATGAAAGAATGAGGTTCAGACAGTGAGACTCAGAAAACAAAGACTTCATGTATACAGCTTGTGTGAAAAAAGAGCCAAAACAGTGTGCTTACATAACCAATATTTCTTTCTTGCAATTGCTATTATTATGATTATTCTGCATTAAGTGTATAAAAGGGCCTCTAGGCCTTTCCATATTTCTACAAGAAATTCACTCTGATTTAGTAAATTACCACTCCCATTTGAAAAATTGTTGCTTTCAAAATGTGCATTAGTCCTAGTAGGGGCAGTATATATTGCCTGCATCAGGACACTGTGCTGTGTTGTAGTACCTGAGAAAGCAGCTTCAGAGAACCCATAAACAGGCTTCATTTAAAAAGCCTGGATTTCAGTGCTTATCACAATGGGCAGCCAGCGTTTGCTAAGAGGAACTGCCAGAAGCACCAATTAAGTTTTTTTTTTAAAAAAAAAAAGCTTGCTTATTAGTCCAAACGATAGGGGGATAGAAGAACAAGGAGTATAAGAACCAGTAGGAATAGATGAGAGTGATTATCCCCTTCCTGACTGCAGATCCTGGAATTAGAAGGGGAGAACATGTGAAAGAAGATTTAACTTACATTGGTTGGATATTTTTATAAACTTCAAAATGTCATAATGCCCCAAATGAAGCTACCTTTATAACTGAAAGTACCTGACATGCCACATAATCTTCCTAAGGGTCATTGTGGGCCAAGGAAGAGGTGAAAATAAAGCTATTTCCTATTAATACTCCTTCAAGCCCTGGATGTTGCTTATAGGCAGATTTCCAGTATCTAGTCATCTTTTTTGAAAAATAAACATTTGTTATATTTAAATAAAAGGTATAATTGTAAAGATTTGACATATGTGAACTGTTTACATTAGCTAAAAAATAAGCATTTTTTGTTCTTCTCTCTAGCAACCATACACCCTTTCTCCACCAATGACGCATTGATTACTCTTGGAGTAATTCATTCTTCCTTGGCTTTCAGTTTGTATAGTTTGGATGGGGTCAATTTCGCCCCCTAAAACAAGACATGGGCACCAATTGACCTAAATGAATCAGAAAATCTCATTGCCTTGGCAAAAGTGATTAGTTTACAAATGAGTACTTGACCTGATTCATGCCAATGATGAAGAGTATATAGAACAATTATCTCTTATCCTATATGGTATATTAAGAGTGAGAAGTATGAAATTTTACTACCATAAGGCAGGAGAGGTTAAAGCTGCCAAGCATTCACCAAGTGAAATACAAAGATGAAGCCAGACTACAGAGTCAGTGTAGAAATATGTAGAAGTACTGAGTTGTCATGATATTGAACTGTTAGATAAAAAAATTTTACCCCTGGAATTTTAAGCTCTGTGATCACCCCATATTCCCTATATTATATAAATTAATTTTATTTGGATTTTCAGTCACTTAAAGCATAGGCTGATAATGGATAAATTAGTTGTATCATGTTTCTTTTAAACAAATGGGACAGTTGTTCTTGAACATGTTATATCTCCCACTTAGATATGACCAGCTATTTCACAGATGCATTCTAGGACTGGTTGCAAGTGAGTTCATATAAATTAGTGGAAACTTATTCCATAACTACAAAGAAAAACATTTTAAACACAAGGCCTATGCTTATGGCATATGAGTAGTATTGATTTTATAAATAAAATATAATTACGTCTCTTATTTTGATAGCCCTGGACAAAAGGATTGGTTCACATTAAAATGCTGTCTTAGGGACTGGGATTGTGGCTTAATGGTAGAGTGCTTGCGTAGCACATATGAGGCCCTGGGTTCAATCTTCGGCACCACATAAAAATAAGTAAATAAAATAAAGGTATTAAAAAATGTTTGTCTTAAATTCTTCCTAGTGGTAGCAATCTGAGCACCTGAAGTTAGGTTATGTCAGTATTTGAAAGGCCCTTAAGATAGTCTGTCTGTTACAACCATGTTAATTAACACATGGTCAAATTGAGGTCCAGAGGGAAGATTACTAGCCCAGAGAGTTAGCAGCCAAACATCACACTCTGATTATATCAGCATTGTTTGTAAAGCCACATATAAGCTCCTTGCATAGATAAAATATTAGACAAGTTTCTATGAACACCACATGCTCTATGTTTTAGCCTGTCTGATGCTTTCAAGGTAGGTTTTGGCTTGAATACCAATGAGGATAAATGAGGTTGAGACATGAGTTTAATCTCTTTATGATGGTGAAGAGGATATTTATTATTTTTATTTTTGCCCACCATTCTCTTTTCTGACTAAAGAGCACACCTCTTCCTTTTGGCTTAATCATTTTTCCCAATTCTAGAAATGAGCATATAACCCAAGATTGGTCAATATCTCCCTGGCCACAGTGATTATTTTGGAAGTAAGCAGGTGATCCAACTTGTTGAATAAAATAAAATTTGGGGGCATTTATAGGAATTATTAAAAATAAGGAACTTATTTTTGTTAGATTTGTTAAGCTAGTAGAATGTAAGTTTAGAAATGCAAAATGTCTTCTTTATTACTTTGCAGGGAATAGCTTTCAGCACAAAGGAAAGCAGAGCTGAGAGACAGAGATTTCTAAGAATATCATTTGAATTTCCTGCTCTAGTCAACCATACTCCTGAAAGTATATGTGACTTAATATATGCACCATTCTTGATTAAACTTGTTTGAAATATATACTGTGTCACCAAAGGAGTTCTGACTATGTAGCCTTTTATTTCTCACACACTCATAGATGACACATACAATAGATATGAGTTTCTACCTATTCAAAGACTCATTCTTTGAAATCATTCACATAATCTTAGTCCTTGATAAAGGGTAATGATCATGTTTATGTTAGGATGAATACATGATCCAGGAGTTATAAATCTATAAGCAAGGCTGAGATGATTGTTTAAATATAATGTCTGAAAGAATTAGCTATAGCTGCTGGGGTTGTGGCTCAATGGTAAAACGCTTACCTAGCATGTGTGAGGCCCTGGGTTCAATCCTCAGTACCACATAAAAAATAAATAAATAAATATATTGTGTTCAACTACAACTAAAAAATAAATACTAAAAAAAAAAATTAAAAAAGAGAATTAGCTATAAAGTCACCTAGAGTTGGGCCAGAATTGGTGCCATGGCATGTTCATTACTTATATACCAAAACTACAGAAAGACAAAGATACCACAAATTAATAGAGAAAGTACTCTGTATAGAGAAAGCAGAATATAACACATGCATACAAAGAAGGGACCATGTAGCATGCACACACATGCACACACACATACACTAAACAGATAGAAGAGATAACTGCCTTCTTATTTTCTACACACAACATATTTCCTTCATGTCTACTAGAGCCTTCATTTTTCCTTTGATCTTTCTCATATAGTTCATCCTTGTGATTTGACCTAGCCTGAGTGGGATTCTACCCTTTGTAACTAAGTGACCCAATCCTAGCATTATGCCAGGGAATAAGGATGGTTAATTATAAATTTATCTTCATAAGAAAAATATAGCAAAAAGCAGAAGACTATGGGTTGATCTATAGCATGAATTTTGAGCATAGAATAACTGTCTGATATGCTTCAATTCCTTGACTCAGTTTGGAGCCTGAAGTCTGCGGACTGGTTTACTTATATATGGAGCTAGGGAAGATCTCCCCCACAGTAGTTTATAACAGTGTTTAAATTGTCATCTCAATTACTCTTTGTGTACACATCAGTGAGTACTCTGCATATTAATAAATGAACTCTGTGTGTATTCAGAAGGCTACTGTGGTAGCATCAACATGAGATCCATTCCTCATTTTATGGGATCCTTCCCAGCTTATTGTAAATGGCTTAGAGGATTATGCCTGAGATTCAAGGGAGGACAGATGAGTCTCATTGTCCTACATGAGGTAAATTTAAACAATCTGAAAATTAGTGTCCTAAAATTTAGTATTTTTCTGTTCATGGCCTATTCTCCAGCTGTATAGAATAAGCAAACCAAAATGCTTCTGCCATGAAAAAACAAAACAAAACAAAACAACAACAACAACAACAAAAAAAAAAAAAACTAGAGCTGCATGGTGTTTTAGTCAGATTTTTTCACTGCCATGACCAAAAGACCTGACAAGAACAATTTTAGAGGAGGAAAGTTTATTCTGTGGTACATAGTTTCAGAAGTCCCAGGGAAGACAGGATCATCAAGAAGCAGAGAGAGAACTCTACTCAACAAAAACAAAATATAAACTGCAAGGGCACACCCCCAGGGACCCACCTTCTCCTGCCACACCCTACCTGCTTTCAGTTACCAATTAGTCCTTATCAGGAGATTGATTCACTAACTGGATTAAGGGTTTCATAATGCAACCTTCTTGCATTGTCTTTCATATGAGCTAATAGGGGACACCTCACCTGCAGACTATAACACATGGAAAAATTAGACCACCTGGTCAAAGCAGGCAGATACCTTCTGTGGAATTCATGTTCACCAGCTAACTTAAAATTATCTTCCAGTCTGATAGACAAATACCCAATTAATCCCTAATATGTTCCCACTGAAGTACAGAGAAAACTAAACATCATGGAGTTCTGGCTACATCTTGCCCACTATCTATCTCTTTAATTATTTTATGAGACGGACAGTGAGGAACTTTGAAAATAACAAGCACGTTTAATGTATAAAGGATTTTCCAATAACTCAGCTCTTGGAGAATTAGCAAGGACCCCAAAAGGGGCATGAATGTTTCTAGTATTTCTCTTTGACTACAGAGATTACTCATGCTTTTATTTTCCCATTCCCTTTCAAACTCAAAATACAAATGTCCTAAATATTGATATTATTTTTTAGCTTATGATTCTAGTCATCTGGGTATAGAGTTGTCTTCACTTCCTCACCACTCCTTTCTCCCTCCCTTCCTTTTGTTCTTTCTCCTCTGAGCCTTACTTCTATTTCTTTGGGGAGGATGGTTTTTTTGTATCATTAAAATGATGTTGTTGTCATTAAAAATGCCTACTCTGCCAAGGTTACATAAGAAATTAATAATAATTCAAAGCCTTGTTAAAATAGCTTAGAAGTAGAGAAGGGGGGATTAAATTGTTTTTCCCTCCACTGTCAGAAAAATAAAACTCAAATTGATTTTCTCTTGTGCAGCCTTAGTTATTTCCTCTCAGATGAATAAAAGGCACAAACTGGTTTTCAGAGATGCAAGAGCAAAAGTAACAGCACCCAAGAATCATTTACTTGAAATAATGTATGTGAAGTATTAGCACAGTTACTGGCATATCTAAGGAGTAGAAGGGATTAAATTATTTGTAAAATCATCATCATCATCATCATCATCATCATCATCATCATCATCATCAGTCCTAAAGGCTTACATTCTCAGTTCTGGGCAAGATACCCTTGAAAACTGTCCCAAAAAGTGAAGCTCAAAGATGGTTTAGCAGGAAAATTTAAGGCCCTCTTAACTTTTAAAGTTCCTTCTCACTTGTTATTTTGCTTTTGTTCTGATACAAGGCTGGATTTATAATTGGAAGATGAAAAAATATAGTTTTCTAGCAATAATAATTAATAGAGTAAAATGCTATTGTGTTCAAATCATCCATTCCTATTGAAAGAAGAAAATGCTAGGGCAAAAGTTCCCCTCTGTAAAACATAAAAGAATTTCTTTTGCAATGTTGGACAAATACAAAGATCTTCATTTGTATCAATGAATAAACAGAACTTTTTAAGCACTGAGCAAAAATTAATAAAGAGTGCAGAACCCAACTTTACAGTATGCTGTATCTATTTTAATAAACACATGGCACTGATTATGTTACATTCACATAAAATTTACAATATGAATGCATTTAATCTTCATAACAAACCAATGACATAGGTTCAGTGATGGTATTGCCATTACCATTGTATTGTTGAGAAACCTGAGGCAAAGGGGCTATGTGAATCATCCACTGTCATAAAGACAGTTTGTACTAGAGTAAATATTCAAACACAAGCAACAGTCTTTCTCCAGTCTACATCCCATCCCATAATGCTGAAGTGCCTAGCCCAGGCACCGTACACCCTCAAAAGACTATTAGACAATGATTCTTTAAGTAATTTTTCTGTCCATGCTACCTTCTTGGCATCTGTAGACTTCTGGTAGCAAAAATATGCATACTTTAGTCTACTGTCCTGGTAAAGAGATAAAACTGTTAGTTCATGGTGGGCATGGAACAATTCTACAGTTGCACTCAGATGCCACAGAAGTAGCCAGAACCTTGGAAATACTTCTAGTTCAACTCTAAGATATGATCTTCCATTCTTTGCTGAGTCCCTTTAC
Organism: Marmota monax; assembly: GCF_021218885.2. Lineage (NCBI taxonomy): Eukaryota > Metazoa > Chordata > Mammalia > Rodentia > Sciuridae > Marmota > Marmota monax. Next base: position 10,564,837 of record NW_026694552.1, on the reverse strand, counting down.
TAGTGAATTTCTACCCCACAGCACATCAAAATCTTTCCTTGATTAGACAATCACAAAAGTCAAAGGAAGATAAGAATAACATGAGACACACGAAAAGAGGGACTCATGCTCCTTCTCTAGGTAGGTAAAAATCGCAAGGGAATCACAGAACAAATTGCACACACTTTACAATTCATTGTGTATAAATGTTTCAACAGAATGTAATTCTCTTTTAATAGTATAGTATTCAAAAACATGGACTCTGGTGTCAGAATTCCTATGTCTAAATCTTAGTGTTACTACCTACTAGTTGTGTTACCTTGAGTAAGAAATTGAAGTGATCTGTCTCAGTGTCTTCACTTTTAAAATGGGGCTATAATAATATACTAATTGGATTGATGTGAGGATTATTTGAATTTCTAATAAAAGTATCTAGCAGCAATGTTATATTATATATATGTGTGTGTGTATATATATATATGTGTATGTATGTATGTATGTATATATATATGTGTATATATATATATATATATATATATATATGTATGTATGTATGTCATAGTGAAACATTACATAGAGTTCTGATCTCTCTTCCAAGTATCTCCCATAGTGTCCACCATGCTATTTATTCTGGATATCAGCTTCATTTCACTTCTAATCACCTTTAACCACTTGTTGCTAGGTTTCCATCCATGATAAGACAGATAAAATGCAACAACACAATCAGGATTTGGCACATGTATAGACAGGATTTTGCTTTATGGGATCACCTTTAGGTCAGTAGCAAGGAATATAGTACATTCAAATGCCAGATCTATCTGAAAAGTGTAGAAGTACCACTTTTTGGTGGTAACCATCAAGTCATGGTAGGTTTAGGTTACTATCAAGGAGATAGTTATTTGGCTCATTCTTTTGGTTGTTTGCTTATTTATTTTCTATTTTTTGTGTATTTTTTTTTCATTTTATTTTGTAGGAAGAAAAGATAAAAGGAGACAAAAGGAATACCAGGGACTACCTAATTGATACAGAACACTAAAAACACAAACTAATGTTATTCCTTTAATTTATCTTTTATTGGACAGATAATAATTGTATAGATAATAATTGGGGTACAATGTAATGTTTCAGTATACTTATATATTGTGTAGTAGTCAACTCAGGATATTATCCATCATCTCAAAACATTTATCATTTCTTTATGATGAGAATATTCAAATACACTCTACTACCTGATTTATATAATAGAATATGTTTGACTTTTAACATCCTTCAGTGTTAGAAAAGAGTAGAACTTATTCCTACTATCTGGCTGTGACTTTATACCCATCAAACTACAGTGATCATATCATTCATCATGTGTGTTAGGCAGACTTTCATCACTGTGACCAAAATTCCTGATAATAACAACTTAGAAGGGGAAAGAGTTTATTTTGGCTCACAGTTTCAGAGGCTTAATCCATAATTGGACCATTCCATTGCTCTGGGCCTGAGGTGATGCACACAACATCAGGGCTGAAAGCATGGTTGAGGAAAGCTACTCAGCTCATGGTAGCCAGAAAGCAGAGAGAAAGAGAAGGAGTAGTCAGGGGGGTAAGATATGTTCCCCAAGGTCATATCCATAGTGATCTACCTCCTCTGGTCATACCATATCTGCCTACCATTTCCACCCAGTAATCCATTCAAATTAATACTCCTTCAAATAGATTAATCCTCTAATGAGGTTACAACTCTTATAATCTTTTCACCTCTGAACATTCCTGCATTGTCCCACCTGAGCTTTTGGAGGACACTTCATATATAAACTATAACATCATAAGTATAGGAAGAGAAATTCAAACTGCTAAATGAATCACAAGAAATCAACCTAATGAAATCCTAACACCTGAATTAATTGTGTAGTCAAGTATAATCAGAAATAGAACATTTTAATAAAAACATAATGTCAGGATTTTAAAAACCTGGTCAATACCAGATACATACCAAATATCACTAGGCATTGATTACTTATGTGTTCTTAGTAGGATTATATTTAGAATTCAAGAAAGTTATATCTTGATCAAAATTGAATGTCTGAAAACATTTTCATATTCCTATCTGTATGTCACATAAAATATATGGCTTAGAGTTTAATTAATGAGATATGTGAACAAAGGGATTACTATCACAATTACCTTAATTGTGGGGAAGTAATTAGGGGAGGAAAGAATCTCTTGGATGCCAATCTTATGAACTCAAAAGTATAAAGTTATGAAAAATATTAGATACAAATTGAACTTGAGGAAATAGTTTGAAGAATGGTTGAGGAGCTATCCAAAAGTCTTTCACCAGGTTAGCAGCACAGGTAGGAGTCAGTCCTTCCATTAGGTTGGAGCTATCTCGATCTAGGTCAGATTCTGTGGCTTTTTATTTGATGAGCAGTGAGCCACCCAGTTATATAGCCCATAGTTTTACTTTCAGTCCTTCCTAAATATTACAGTTTTTCATAAAAACAATTTCTGTCAAAGGAATTAGAAGGACTCAGAGTTCTTATTGTTTATCTCACCTCAACTGTACATTTACCAAAGGCTTTTCCTTAACTGTACATTTACCAAAAGTCTATGATGATGTGGACCACGTGATCTGCCTTTCTCCAAACATATACTTTGGAAAATCTGGGAAGTATTCCAAGTCTGTGTTCTATGCTCTCCTTGTATATTTTCTCATATCCTCATATGGCCAAGCCTTTCCTGTTTCTTCAGTTCAAGTTACTCCTTCCTTCCTGGTAAAGAATTTCTTGAACTTCCTGGAAGGAAGAAGTGACCCTTCCCCTCTTCTATTTCCTAAGGCACATAGTCTATTTGCAACCTTGTTGATAGTCACCATATGCCTTGATGATGATGGTAATCATGGTTGTGATAGCAAAAATTTGTAGAAGACTTCCTTGTAATTGATGTTTTACATGAATTATCTCAGTCCTCACGAATTCGAAATGAATTAGGTCATTTTTTCCCCTAATTGAAGATGAAGAAACAAGCTCAGAGAATTTAAGTAACTTACTCAAAGTCACATAACTAGTAAATGGCTAAGCAAGAATTCAAGCATGTTTTTATTTGTCGCTAGCTTCCAGGTTCTTAACTACTATACCACTGTTTCTCTGAGTATAGTCCTCAGATCACAAGCATAAATATCACCCAGATGCTGTGTTTTACTTCACCCTTTCTGAAGAGTAATTTCTGAGAAAGAAGTCTGGGAACTTGAATGTTTCCCACCCTCTTGCTATCCACTGAAGTTTATAAGAACTATGGTACTTAAAACTACTAGTAGCAATTCCCTTGAGTTTATATAGGTTCTCATGCTCACAAAAAAAAAAAAAAAAAAAAAAAAAAAAAAAACTTTGACTTCCATTATGCCTTGCTGGCTACTTCTAATATATGATCCTTACATGAGTTTATGTCTTGTGTCTCCTGACTACAGTCTTTCCCTACAGGATCTCTTAAAAGCGTACTTAGATTTTTGCCCATATAAATTGTGTTCAGTAAGCTCACTTTTTTTATTGTGATTGCCAAATGAATGGTGTTCGCTGCTTCAGACAGGATGCCAATTTGTTTCATATTAAAGGGAGAGATTTTCACTCCCCTGAACCATAGGTATTCTTATGGCAATAATTTTAAGCACTTTTATGTCAAATTCCTCCTTCCATTAAAAAGAGTGTCACAATGGTGTCACCTTTCTGTTTTCACAGAAAAAAAAATAGCATTGAGTCCACTGCTATGACATTTTCTCCCTTTCTGCATATCCTTCCATCATCATTCATTGACTCCTTGCCACTACCTTAAGGGAAAACAATGTACTCAGAAAAGAAGCTAAAGGTAGTCATAGCCTGATGCATGCTGGGACACAAAAGGAATGATCTGTGAGATTATAAAGAGGGGGAGTATGTCTTTGGCCACAGTGATGAAACATCTAAGATGATGACTATAGGTATAATTCTTGTTAGAAATTTTTGTTTAAAAATAATGTATTTTATTTAAAAAATCAACATACTCACAATAAATTAATTGTTCATCCCATTAAGACTTCTGTCAACATTCTTATAAATAGTTGTTCAGTCATTTTTTTTCTATGCAGGTGTGTGTGTGTGTGTGTGTGTGTGTGTTACACACACATTTTTGAAACAGAAAAATGCCATACACATGATTTGGGATCTTGACGTTTTCTATTTAATTAAATATCTTTATACAAAATGTGATGTTTGAAAACTTTGCAAAACTATCTAGCCTTAAAACAACTGTCATTCCCAGGTCAATGCTCTTTAAAAAGGAAGACAAGTTGAGAAGAATCAGAACCAGTGGCTAAGTTGAACCAGTGTGCCTGTGGCTAATAATTTGACTAGAGGCCCATTGGGGACCTGATTCACCAAAGTAAGTCATAAGGATAACACTAATTAGCAGATCAGAAGAAATAGGCCATGGTCAAAGATTCCAATTCTAGTAAGTGGCTGAGGGAAATACTCAGACAGGTCCAGATTAATTGAAGGTCCTAAATAGGTAGAGTTATAGGTCAGGGATCAATGCCCAGAAAGCTAACTGTAAACAGGAAGGCAGCATAGGGTCACAGCATACAAACATAGATCTGGGTCAGGAATTCAAGGCAGAGATAAACCAAATTGGGAAATTTTGTTGGGAAACAAAATTGGACTGAGCACAGTAACTAAAGATCTAGGTCAAGAAGCAGTTTAACACAGCAATGTGACAAGCAGTCCTAGGAGAGGTGTTTAGGTATGAGCAGTTTTAGTGATGGAAAGAAGAGTTCAGTAAGAACTCTCTACAGTCCAAGGATTGCACTCAATGAATGGTGTCTTGGGTGTCCTTAGAGTTCTGACAGGTGACCACCAGAAAATTGCTGATTGAAAGTAACTTGCTGATTGAAAGTAACAGGACTCAGATCATTATCCCTGGGGCAATCAACAATAACTAGCAATGAATAGACAGAAGAGAAGTGCAGGAGGCTGGGATAAGGGTGGCTTATAAACAGACCATCCTTTGCATAGTAAGTTTTTTTAAATTATATAAAATGGAAATTGACACTTTGATGGGTCAAAAATGAGAGCACTTTGGTTGGTTCAACTCATACAAATATCATACAAATATTTACTAAAATAGGTAGGTGTTAGGACAAGAGTAGGTAGATTTGGTGAAGTGTTGGAATATAGATTAATAGCAAAGTTTGATTATATGAATTACAATCATATGGCTTTACCATACAAAAAGCTTACTTTCAAACCTGACATATGGTAGATTTTCAATAAACAGTATCTAATAATTTTTTAAAAATTGTTAATGCCAGTACTGGGCTGGTTACTATGGAACATATGAGAGAAGAATGTGCCACTCTTCCCTAAAACAACTTACTTTTAAAGAAAGATGAAACAATGAGAGAGGAAAATATACTCATTTTCCAGTATTTAGAACTAGGGCACCTTAGTCAGTGAGCACATAGGAGTTCAAAGAAGACAGGTAGAGAGTGGTTTTAGCTAGAACAGATGTATTAGATAGTTTCTTGCTACTCTAACAAAATAACTGAGGCAATTAACTTATAAAGAGAAAAGGTTTCTTTAGGCTCACAGTTCTAGAGGCTCCAGTCCAAGACCAAATGTCCCAATTTTCTTCAGGCCTCCAGTGAAAGTGGCTCATTATGAGAAGCAAACTGCTCACATCATGAGCCAAGAAGTAAAAGAGAAAAAGATACCAGGGTCCCACAACCTTTTTAAAGGTTATGCCCCCTAGTGACTTCAGGGCCTCCCTAAATGCCTGACCTCCTATTGGTTCTACCATCTCTCAGTAGTGCCACCCTAGGGACCAAAACTTTAATAATGGGCCTTTGAGAAACATTCAACATCCAAACATAGCAGGGGTTGAAGAAGGGTTATAGATAAAGTGTGAAAGATGATATATCAAGAACTATGTAATGTTTTGAACAACCAACAATAAAAAAAAATAAAATAAAATAAAAAAAAATTAAAAAAAAATAAAAATTAACTAATACTATGTTGCTGAACATCAATGGAGGTACTTTGAAATGCATAGGAAAGTACATGATATACAGTAGACATTTCACAAATATTGTTTAAAGAAATGAATGATGTATAAGATACTTCTGGTTTTTCTTTATCATTTACCTCCATGTCAATCGATTATAATATAATGCCTGAAATTTTTAAATAATATGATTTCAACCATTAAAAAAATAAAAAATAAAAAAAAAAATAAAAACAAACAAACAAACAAAAAAGAATAGGAATGGTTTGGGTGCAAAACACAAGCAAATAGAAAAGGCTCTTCTAGGCACCAAGCTTCCTACCATGCCTGATCTTATTTTCCAAACAAATGTTCCTCAATACAGATTAAAATGATGATCAGGTCATCCATTTTGAAGCATGTTCTATGATACACTAGTCCTGGGATGCTTCATTTTAAAAGATTCTCATAGTCAATGTTGGAAAGTGCTACAATTTCCTTTTGGAAATTCACAATATATAATTAACATATTAAATAATCTAAAATGTCTAAAATGTCCTGTAATAAATAAAAAATAAGTTCTAACTTTGCTTATCCCAGCATTTCTCAAAACCTTGGAAACTTTCTCATTTGAAACATTCTTAAGAACATACCATGATGCCAGTGTGAGACAGGACACACTAAGGATGACATCACTGTAGAAGAATAAGCAACTTAAATTCTCTATTAAGATCCCCAAAAGTGAGGGTTAATAAGAAGGGTAACAGGAGTATTGGCTTTGGAGTATTAGGACCAACCACTGTTACTACAGAGACAGAAAATGAGAGGAAGCAGACACAAAGCTTTTTAAACAACAACCCATCTACACAGTCATGGTTGGAAAACACTGTTCTTTCTAAACCACTACCTACTTCTTTTTTTAAATTTTTTATTTGTTTTAATTAATTACACAAGATAGTACAATGATCTTGACATATCATACATTTGAATCAGATTGGGTATAATTTCTCATGTTTTCTGAGTGTACAGGTTGCCAAATCACATTGGTCATACAGTCACGTATATACATACAGCAATAATAATGTCTATTTTATTCTGCTGTCCTTCCTATCCTACTTCAATTCCTTTAGCCTTGGCTATGATGCATGATATTTGATGAAGAAATACTCATTTCTTAAGTTTGATGAAGAAATACTCATCTCAGCTGGAGAGTCTAAATAGACACAAAAGTACCTTTCTTATTGAAACTCCTGATGCTGAATCTCTTTTTCTGTCTCCTTCTCTTATCACCCCTCTATTTCTGTGTGTGTGTGTGTGTGTGTGTGTGTGTTTGTGTATAGTGCTTTGTTGTGGGAGTATTTCTGAATTTGAGTCTTGGTTATGGAGAATTTGGGGCATGTCATTGGCCTTAGAGATATTTCCATAGATTCTTTTCTGTCTCTGAACAGTGTCTTGGCCATCTCTGATGAGGATAATCCTGTTTAGACATGGACAGCTTTTTGGAAGAAGGTTTCCACTGGAGATGTTCAAGCAAAAGGTGGACAATCAGTTGGCAAGATTGTAATAGAGGTAGGGATTGGTCTTTATGACTTTTAAGGCATCTTCCAACACTCAGAGTCTAGAATTAGGTTGATGATTCTTAAATGTCTCTGTACATTAAAATCCTGTGGAGAGTTTATAAAAACACCAAATGACTAGGATCCACCCCAGAGCAATATAATCAGACCCTGTGGAGGTGAGTCCCAGGCAACTTATTTTATGTATTTATTTATTTGTTTGACACCAGGGACTGAACCCAGGGTCACCTAACCACTGGACATATCCCCAGCCCTTTTTATTTTTTTGTTTGTTTGTTTTGCTCAGGACCTCACTAAGTTGCTGAGATTGTCTCTGAACTTACAATCCTTTTCCTCAACCTCCTGAGATGCTGGCAATACAGGCATGCACCACCTGGCCTGGCCCAGGCATTTTATTGTTTAATGTTCAAAAGTGATTCTAGGGCTGGGTCTGTGGCTCAGCGGTGGAGCGCTGGACTCGCATGTGTGAGGCCCCGGGTTCAGTCCTCAGCACCACATAAATAAAATAAAGATATTGTGACTACCTACAACTAATTTTTTTTAAAAAAGTGATTCTAATATGCATCCAAAGTTCAGAATACTTGAGTTAGATGATATTTTTTTAACACTTGATTAAAAGTGCTTGTTATAGGAGGGTAGACCTTATAATTCAATTATTCCATACAGCACTTATATTTAAACAACAGATTAGGTTTCTTTTAATACAGAGTGATTTGAGGGACATTTCATAGATTTACCTCTATGTTTCCCCTAAATTCCCTTCCAGCTAACCACAGTGTAAGAAATTCTTGTTTGAGAGATGTGTTCTTTTATGTTAGGCCCCCAGAGTCCCCTCTTAAAATGCAAACACCCTCTAGAGAAGAAGTACATTAAAGCTATTATTAGTCACTGGCACTGTGTACTATAATGTATCAGCCTGTCACCTAACAAGGCCAGGAGGGAGTGGGGAGGATACAGGAAAAGAAACATTACTTACACAGGGAATGTGCCAAGAATTGCATCAAAAGTTTACTGTCTTCCTTCCCTGTACTCCTTTATTGCCCTCCCCTTTTAGTTTTAAGATTACTCATCTGACCCTCTACATTTTCTGCTGTGAACTAACTGTGAGTCATTTTTATGCATTTTGTTCCTGTTGGTGAAAATATATTTGGTATGCTATAAGGAACTGGAATGAGGGAGCTATTTTTGATATTAATAATTTCAGTCATGTCCTCCCCTAAACAAGCACTCAGCACAGTGAGTTATGCAGGTTATGTCTTCACAGGTCACCAAATTACCCAATTACCAAATTGATGGTGTGGTCAGCCAATTTAATAGTGAGTTTTACCACAAAAAAGGCAATTTGTTTCCCCAGTCCCCAGTACCAGTATGGAGACCAGCTATTTGAGAGACCTGACCAAACTGACCAAAAGTTCTGGTACCATATTAATATACTCTCACTCAACTTGTTGCTTAGTCACCAACTAAGCAACTGAATGGAGATTTAATGCTTCATTTTTTCTCAGTTCATGTAATTTATTGCAGTTAGCACAAATGCTTTAATTTTTTGATGGGTAGTTTCAGATGCACTGTGAATACTGGTAGGGTAGAGTTGATCAATATATTTCTTTTAAGGCCAGAGTCTCCTGTATCACACCTCTTTCTATCAATAATTTTGTGAGTCACACTAGACTGTCAGTTGACAACTGCATTTTTTGCACATAGTCAGGTCTCAAGGATATCATATCATTTTGTCTTCTACTCCATCTGGCTACATCAGATATTTCACATATCAGGTTTTTTTTTAATTTAGTACATTTCCTGTTATAGAATTTTCAATTAGCCTTGTTTAAAATGCTTTTACTTGCTCCTCGAGAGAGGAAAAATGCTCTGTGAGCTAAAGACATCAAAAGCTTTATGAAAGCTTTTTTGTTGTGTCCTAATGTCCTAAATGACTATTTTTTCCCCTGAAGAAGATAACATCAGTACTCCCTTGGGTCTTTGTTTCAAAATTGTCCTAGCTTCACAGATATTTTATCTACCTTCTCTGAGTACTTTTGGTTACTATCTTGATAATGCTTCTGAAAAATTGACTCATTCAGTTTGCAGCCTATTCTTCATAATCTTCATTGGATTCATAAATCAGTTTAGTGAACATTTCAGCTCAACTGGTTATATGGCATCTGTTTAAGTGACTGAGCTTATCTTTTGTTTTTAATTCATATCAATCCCTTTGTTATGTGCATAGGCATCTGTTTCTCAAGGCTAGGACTATGCTCATAGACAAAAAGGAAAGAGGAGAAATGATCTGGAAAACATAGATTAAAAACACATCATCTTCAATTATTTGAAACTCTTTGATTTCTAAAGATGGTCTTCTGCCCAAATTATCCAAACAATAACTATACAGTATTTTTGAGGTGCATTTTATATATTTGTTTTTTTATTTATTTTTATTTTGATTTTCTCTACTATAAACCTTCATAGTCTAAGGCCATGACCTATTTTATTTAACCAGTCTCTTTTTCTCTAGTTCAGAGATAAGCAAACCATGGCACACAGCCCAAATTCATCCTGGTTTTTGTTTTTGTAAATGAAGATTTATTAGCACACAGTCACACTCATTTGCTTACATATTGACTAATGTTACTTTTGAACAATAGTGGCAGAGTTGTGTAGTTGCAATGGAGACCACATTGGTCTTCACAGCCTAAAAAAATTACTACTTGGCTTTTCATAACAAAATATTTGCTGGAATGCTGGGTGAGGTCACACAAACCTGTAATCCCAGGGACAAAGGAGGCTGAGGCAGGAACATTGCAAGTCTGAGGTCAGCCTCAACAATTTACATAGACCCTTAGCAACTTACCAGGACCCTGTCTCAAAATAAAAGTAAAAAGAATTAAGGATATAGCTCAATGGTAAAGCACCCCTGGGTTCAACACCGAGTACAACAACAAAATTTTTTTTCTGGTCCTTTCTTTTGTTTTATTCTCATTGATTGTTCATCCACTGCCACATTCACTTTTCTAAAATGCCAATTTCATCATATCACTCTCCAACTCTCCTACAAAAAAAAAAACCCTTAAATTTGCAGTTGATATAAAGCTAGTGTGCAATATTATGGCTTTATTCTTTTCATATTTAGCATCCATAATGTGCAAGTTCCTAAATATTTTGAAAATCACCTTTTTTTTTAATGGTTATTCTTTTATGGAATAAAACCAAGCTCTTTAGTCTTATCATTTAAGGTCCTTTCTAATCCTCTTTTTCATTTGTCCCCTATCTGAATCATCTTTTCTGTATCCAGAACATAGCTAGCTCATTCTTTATTTTTCCATGAACATAGTCATTTATTACCAAGTAATATGTACTATACATAATCATCTATGCTATGCTTCTACACAATTGGCAGTGCAGTAGGTTTGGTGACACCAGTCTCACCAGAAATGTGTAAGTAGTGCATTGTGCTATGACAGGATTATACCTCATTCTTGTCTTTGTCTCTTCCTTGTCCCTGGGATTACAGGTTTGTGTGACTTCACCCAGCATTCCAGCAAATATTTTGTTATGAAAAGCCAAGTAGGAGAGAAAAGGGGAATAGCTAGCATGGTGGAAGGAGACCCTCATCACTACACAAAATACATGTGAATTTGGTGTCAACATACCTTATATACCAATAGAGATATGATAAATGGTGGTATAAAGGTGTATTAAGAATTGTATGTAGCAGAGTCTGCAAGGCGCGCTGGGATAGAGACGCAGGGTTACAGCGCTGCAGTTTCTGCCAGACGCGCAAGCACCGCACTCAGGGCTGAATTCTGGGTTCGAGACGGGGAAGGAAGCGGTCCATCTCGGTTCTCCACACCGGTCAGACCACAGAGGAGGCCAGCAGCCACCATGTTGGTAAACTGACGTCACCACACCTGTTTTTGACTGACCGCAGCTCATTCAGCCATAGAACAGGTAATTTCAGGCTGCAATTCGCCTGCGGCTTGCAGACAGATTGCTAGGGTTCAGCGCCTGGGGGCTTCTTAAAATCTGATCTTATCGGAGTGAACACGGAGCGCCGGGCGGCCGAGTCCCGGCTCCCGGAACCGTCCCGGAACCGCCCTGGCTCCGGGCTGCGGAGCCTGCGGAGGCTGCTTCTTGGACCCTGCTAATATCAGAGCAAACACGAAACACCAAGAAGCCGAATTCCAGCTCCCGGAACTGAGCCCGCGGGGACTGCTTCTTGGAGCTTACACTTATAGGAGCTTACACCGAGCACAGAGCGGCCGAGTTCCGGCTCCCGGAACCGTCCCGGAACCGCCCTGGCTCAGGGCTGCGGAGCCCGCGGAGGCTGCTTCTTGGACCCTGCTACTATCAGAGCATACACCAAGCACTAAGCGGCCGAATTCCGGCTCCCGGAACTGAGCCCGCGGGGGCTGCTTCTTGGAGCTTACACTTATAGGAGCTTACACCGAGCACGGAGCGGCCGAGTTCCGGCTCCCGGAACTTCCCTGGACCGGGGCTAGGAGCCCGCGGAAACTGTGTCTCGGTCCGGGTCCTGCTGAGGGCAGGTCAGGACTCACCCATTGCTTGGGTTGCCTGGCAAGGGGAACGAAATGCTGCCATTCGCATAGGATACCAACATGGCAGAGATCTGATGTCAGCAGAAAGCGGTGGAGGAGAGATCTTCATCAATACCAGCGGTGACATAAGCAGTTGGTCTCCTGGTAAGGGGGGTGAGGCTCAGTCACCCGAGTCTCCTCAATTTGTCCTCGAGCCAGAGGGAAGGAGCCGGGCCGCCGCCAGCCCCCGGAGCAGGCCCAGCGGCTCGCCAGCGTGGTGACCGCGTGACCCCAATTGGAGAGGGGGCGGAGCGGAGCCGCCACCCACACCCGCCAGGTGGGCAGACCCACGACCCAGTAGTGCATGGGCGTGGTAGGAGGGGCAGGGCAGAGCCGCCCTTCGCGCTTGCAAGGTAAACAGACCTGTGACAGCCTGGCGGGTCAGGCCCAGTGGCCTGCCAGTGTGGTACACACGTCACCCCAACTCGAGTAGGGGCAGAGCAGATCCTTATCCCACGCCCGGATCAGGCCCTGCCGGTGTGGTGGTCACGTGACCCCAATTGGAGTGGGGGTGGAGCGGAACCGCCACCCGTGCCCGCAGGGTGAGCAGACCAGTGATCAACCTGCAGATCAGGCCCAGGGGTCCGCAGGCGTGGTAGGAGGGGCAGGGCAGATCCGCCGCCCGCGCCTTCAAGGTAGGCAGACCTACAACAGACCGGCGGATCAGGCCCAGGAGCCTGCCGGCGGGGTACAAACACCACCCTAATTGGAGTAGTGACAGAGCAGAGTCGCCTCCCTTGCCAGGAACAGACCCAGCATCCTGCAGGCGGGGTAGTCACGACACCCCAATTGGAGTAGGGGCAAAGCAGAGCCTCCACTCGTGCCCGAAAGGTGGGCAGATCTGCGACCGACCAGCAGGACAGGCCCAGTGGCCTGCTGGTACGACAGACACGTCACCCCAATTGGAGTAGGGGCAGAACAGAGCCGCCACCAGCTCCCAGAACAGGCCCAGTGACCTGCCGGCGTGGTAGCCACGACACCCCAATTGGAATAAGGAGAGAGCAGAGCCGCCGCCCGCACCTGCAGGAAAGATACGCAAGCAGTATGAAAAGACAAGGAAAGAAAGGACCACAAGCAATGCAGGTCAACGCAACTTTAGAAGAGGTAACAGCTGCAGCAGATGGAATGTCAGATAAAGAATTCAGGATATACATGCTTCAGATGATCTGGAGTATCAAGGAAGACATTAAACAGCAAAATCAGACAATGAAAGATCACTTCGACAACGAATTACGCAAACAAATCCAGGAAGCAAAGGATCAACTATACAGGGAGATAGAGGTTATAAAAAACAAGCAATCAGAAATCCTAGAAATGCAGGAAGCAATAAACCAACTTAAAAACTCAATGGAGAATACTACCAACAGAGTAGAACACTTAGAAGATAGAACATCAGACAATGAAGACAAAGTATTTCAACTGGAAAAGAACATAGACAGCTCAGCAAGACTGTTAAGAAACCATGAGCAGAACATCCAAGAAATATGGGATAACATTAAGAGACCAAACTTAAGAGTCATTGGGATACAGGAAGGTACAGAGCTCCAAACCAAAGGAATGAGCAGTCTATTCAATGAAATAATACAAGAAAACTTCCCAGACTTGAAGAATGAGACAGAATCCCAAATCCTAGAAGCCTACAGGACGCCGAATGTGCAAAATCATAAGAGATCCACACCTAGACACATTATAATGAAGATGCCCAACATACAGAATAAGGAGAGAATTTTAAAAGCTACAAGAGAAAGGAAGCAGATTACATTTAGGGGCAAGCCAATCAGGATAACAGCTGATCTTTCAACACAGACTCTGAAAGCTAGAAGATCCTGGAATAACATATTTCAAACACTGAAAGATAATGGGTTCCAACCAAGAATTGTGTATCCAGCGAAATTAAGCTTCAGGATGGAGAATGAAATTAAAACCTTCCACGATAAACAAAAGTTTAAAGAATTCGCAGCTAGAAAACCATCTCTTCAAAACATCCTAGCCAAAGTATTACAGGAAGAGGAAATGGAAAATAACAATGAAAACCAACAGTGGGAGGTAGGACAGTAAAGGGGGGGGGGAAACAATCAAAGAGGAAAACAAACAATGTTTAGTAACAGAAATAAACAAATATGGCTGGAAGAACAACCCATATCTCAATAATAACCCTAAATGTTAATGGCTTAAACTCACCAATTAAGAGACACAGGCTAGTAGAATGGATCACAAAACAAGACCCAACAATATGCTGCCTACAGGAGACGCATTTGATAGGAAAAGACATACATAGGCTGAAGGTGAAAGGTTGGGAAAAATCATATCACTCATATGGACTTCGGAAACAAGCAGGCGTGTCCATACTCATATCAAATAAAATAGATTTCAAGCCAAAGTTAATCAAAAGAGATAAAGAGGGACACTACATACTGCTTAAGGGAACCATACACCAACAAGACATAACAATCATAAATATTTATGCCCCAAACAATGGTGCAGCTATGTTCGTCAAACAAACTCTTCTCAAGTTCAAGAGTCTAATAGACCACCACACCATAATCATGGGAGACTTCAACACACCTCTCTCGCCACTGGACAGATCTTCCAAACAAAAGTTGAATAAGGAAACTATAGAACTCAATAACACTATTAATAACCTAGACCTAATTGACATATATAGAGTATACCACCCAACATCAAGCAGTTACACTTTTTTCTCAGCAGCACATGGATCCTTCTCAAAAATAGATCATATATTATGTCACAGGGCAACTCTTAGACAATATAAAGGAGTAGAGATATTACCATGCATCTTATCTGATCATAATGGAATGAAACTGAAAATCAACGATAAAAGAAGGAAGGAAAAAGCATACATCAATTGGAGAATGAACAATAGGTTACTGAATGATCAATGGGTTATAGAAGACATCAAGGAGGAAATTAAAAAATTCTTAGAGATAAATGAAAACACAGACACAACATATCGGAATCTATGGGACACATTGAAAGCAGTTCTAAGAGGAAAATTCATTGCTTGGAGTTCATTCCTTAAAAAAAGAAAAAACCAACAAATAAATGATCTCATACTTCATCTCAAAATCCTTGAAAAAGAAGAGCAAAACAACAGCAAAAGAAGTAGAAGGCAAGAAATAATTAAAATCAGAGCTGAAATTAATGAAATCGAAACAAAAGAAACAATTGAAAAAATTGACAAAACTAAAAGTTGGTTCTTTGAAAAAATAAACAAAATCGACAGACCCTTAGCGATGCTAGTGAAGAGAAGAAGAGAGAGAACTCAAATTACTAGCATACGGGATGAAAAAGGCAATATCACAACAGACACTTCAGAAATACAGAAGATAATCAAAAACTATTTTGAATCCTTATACTCCAATAAATTAGAAGATAGTGAAGGCATAGATAAATTTCTTAAGTCATATGATCTGCCCAGATTGAGTCAGGAGGATATAGAAAACCTAAACAGACCAATATCAATTGAGGAGATAGAAGAAACCATCAAAAGACTACCAACTAAGAAAAGCCCAGGTCCCGATGGGTATACAGCAGAATTTTACAAAACCTTTAAAGAAGAACTAATACCAATACTTTTCAAGCTACTTCAGGAAATAGAAAAGGAGGGAGAACTTCCAAATTCATTCTATGAGGCCAACATCACCCTGATACCTAAACCAGACAAAGACACTTCAAAGAAAGAAAACTACAGACCAATATCTCTAATGAACCTAGATGCAAAAATCCTCAATAAAATTCTGGCGAATCGGATACAAAAACATATAAAAAAATTGTACACCATGATCAAGTAGGATTCATCCCTGGGATGCAAGGCTGGTTCAATATACGGAAATCAATAAATGTTATTCACCACATCAATAGACTTAAAAATAAGAACCATATGATCATCTCGATAGATGCGGAAAAAGCATTTGACAAAGTACAGCATCCCTTTATGTTCAAAACTCTAGAAAAACTAGGGATAACAGGAACATACCTCAATATTGTAAAAGCAATCTATGCTAAGCCTCAGGCTAGCATTATTCTGAATGGAGAAAAACTGAAGGCATTCCCTCTAAAATCTGGAACAAGACAGGGATGCCCTCTCTCTCCACTTCTCTTCAACATAGTTCTCGAAACACTGGCCAGAGCAATTAGACAGACGAAAGAAATTAAAGGCATAAAAATAGGAAAAGAAGAAATTAAATTATCACTATTTGCAGATGATATGATTCTATATCTAGCAGACCCAAAAGGCTCTTCAAAGAAACTATTAGAGCTAATAAATGAATTCAGCAAAGTGGCAGGATTTAAAATCAACACGCATAAATCAAAGGCATTCCTGTATATCAGCGACAAATCCTCTGAAATGGAAATGAGGACAACCACTCCATTCAAAATATCTTCAAAAAAAATAAAATACTTGGGAATCAACCTAACAAAAGAGGTGAAAGACTTATACAATGAAAACTACAGAACCCTAAAGAGAGAAATAGAAGAAGATCTTAGAAGATGGAAAAATATACCCTGTTCATGGATAGGCAGAACTAACATCATCAAAATGGCGATATTACCAAAAGTTCTCTATAGGTTTAATGCAATGCCAATCAAAATCCCAATGGCATTTCTTGTAGAAATAGAGAAAGCAATCATGAAATTCATATGGAAAAATAAAAGACCCAGAATAGCAAAAACAATGCTAAGCAAGAAGTGTGAATCAGGCGGTATAGCGATACCAGACTTCAAACTATACTACAGAGCAATAGTAACAAAAACAGCATGGTACTGGTACCAAAACAGGCGTGTGGACCAATGGTACAGAATAGAGGACACAGAAACCAATCCACAAAACTACAACTATCTTATATTTGATAAAGGGGCTAAAAGCATGCAATGGAGGAAGGATAGCATCTTCAACAAATGGTGCTGGGAAAACTGGAAATCCATATGCAACAAAATGAAACTGAATCCCTTTCTCTCGCCATGCACAAAAGTGAATTCAAAATGGATCAAGGAACTTGATATCAAATCAGAGACGCGCCGTCTGATAGAAGAAAAAGTTGGCTACGATCTACAGTCGGTGGGGTCGGGCTCCAAATTCCTCAATAGGACACCCATAGCACAAAAGTTAATAACTAGAATCAACAAATGGGACTTACTCAAACTAAGAAGTTTTTTCTCAGCAAAAGAAACAATAAGAGAGGTAAATAGAGAGCCTACATCCTGGGAACAAATCTTTACTCCTCACACTTCAGATAGAGCCCTAATATCCAGAGTATACAAAGAACTCAAAAAATTAGACAATAAGAGAACAAACAACCCAATCAACAAATGGGCCAAGGACCTGAACAGACACTTCACAGAGGAGGACATACAGTCAATCAACAAGTACATGAAAAAATGCTCAACATCTCTAGCTGTCAGAGAAATGCAAATCAAAACCACCCTAAGATACCATCTCACTCCAGTAAGATTGGCAGCCATTAGGAAGTCAAACAACAACAAGTGCTGGCGAGGATGTGGGGAAAAGGGTACACTTGTACATTGCTGGTGGGACTGCAGATTGGTGCAGCCAATTTGGAAAGCAGTATGGAGATTTCTTGGAAAGCTGGGAATGGAGTCACCATTTGACCCAGCTATTCCCCTTCTTGGTCTATTCCCTAAAGACCTAAAAAGAGCATGCTACAGGGACACTGCTACATCGATGTTCATAGCAGCACAGTTCACAATAGCAAGACTGTGGAACCAACCTAGATGCCCTTCAATAGACGAATGGATAAAAAAAATGTGGCATTTATACACAATGGAGTATTACTCTGCATTAAAAAATGACAAAATCATAGAATTTACAGGGAAATGGATGGCATTAGAGCAGATTATGCTAAGTGAAGCTAGCCAATCCCTAAAAAACAAATGCCAAATGTCTTCTTTGATATAAGGAAAGTAACTAAGAACAGAGTAGGGACGAAGAACAGGAGAAGAAGATTAACATTTAACAGGGATGAGAGGTGGGAGGGAAAGGGAGAGAGAAGGTAAATTGCACGGTAATGGAAGGAGACCCTCAGGGTTATACAGTGGAGGGGGTAGAGAGAGAGGAGGGGAGGGGAGGGGAGAGGTGGGGAGGGGGGAGGGTGGATGATGGGAAAGGCAGCGGAGCACAACAGACACTAGTATGGCAATTTGTAAATCAATGGATGTGTAACTGATGTGAATCTGCAATCTGTGTATGGGGTGAAGGTGGGAGTTCATAACCCACTAGAATCAAAGTGTGGAATATGATATGTCAAGAAATTTGTAATGTTTTGAACAACCCACAATAAAAAATTAAAAAAAAATAAATAAATAAAAAATAAAATAAAATAAAATATTAGCTCAGGTTAAAAAAAAAAAAAAAGAATTGTATGTAAAAAAAAAAGAGAGCTCATGTATAATGGCATAATTTGGTATGAACATACTTTATATACAGAATTACAAAAATTGTGCTGTGAATGGATAATTATGAATGTAATGCACTCCACTATTGTTATGTATGTAAGAAATAAATAAAAAAAAGAAAAGCCAAGTAGTAAATTTTTTAGGCTGTGAAGGACAATGTGGTCTCTACTGCAACTACACAACTCTGCCACTGTTGTCCAAAAGTAGCATTAGTCAATATGTAAGCAAGAGAAGAGGCAAAGACAAGGAAGAGCTATCATACTGTCATATTCCCTAATTTGGAATAATCTGAACCCTTCTCCCTGCCTTTATGAAGATCATCTATCCCTGTTCACCTTGGATAGTCTCAGTTTATATTGTTACCCTGATGTAACTTTTAATTTTAATTGGTACATTATAATTAAACCAAATATCATGATTCATTGTGACTTATTCGTATATACACATGCTTAAGTTGGTCTATTTCATTCCCCAGTTCTTGCCCTTTCCCTTCCTTCCTTCATCTCCTTAATCCATATCCTCTATTCTACCAGGCTAATATAATTATTATTAGTGCCTCATTTCATTCTCAAAAGTGTTTTAGTTTAGACAACAAATTATATGCATATCTTAACTATGAACCATATTATTCCTTCAAGGATTTCTTCAAACCCTACAGATCCAATGAAATTTTGATATCCTCAACCCACGGAGCACTTTTCCATCTTTCAGTTTCTTTTAGTATCTAGAACACTAGTAGTATTTATAGTATAAAGCCTTACACTAGGTACATATTTTTACTTTTGTAATATTGATCATCAATTAGAATAAATGTTCTCTTTAGATAGAAGCCATGCCATAAATTGTGTATCTGTTTAGTTTCTAGAAAAATCTCTTAAATACTTTAACTTATTTATGGGTATGTGTTGCTTTATTGGTTGATTTAGATATGTTTATACATAACTATCACATGGGAAATTCATCTTAGAGTTATATTTATAAACTAAAGTGATAATAGATTAGAGAATTCTATTGATCTTTTTTTTTAAAGAGAGAGATAGAATTTTTTAAATATTTCTTTTTGTTTTCGGTGGACACAACATCTTTATTTTATTTTTATGTGGTGCTGAGGATCGAACCCAATGCCCCGCTCATGCCAGGCAAGCGTGCTACTGCTTGAGCCACATCCCCAGCCCTCTATTGATCTTTTGCTAACATTACTGATAAGTCCTTAATTTTCAAGTGATTTTTTAGGCTCATATATTCATTTTGAGTGGTTGGACCATTTCATTGTCAGAGTGGTGTAACAGAAAGAACATTACAAGAGGAATCATGGAAGTGGGGTTTCTATTATTGGCTCCATCACAATCACTTAAACTCCTCATCTGTCAAAGAAATATTGTTGCACTGGATTATTTCTGACAGATAATACCTATAATATTTAAGGAATTAATATAGTTAACAGATGATTCTACAGCATGATTTTGGATAAGTTAAATAATACATTTCATAGAACTACCTGAATTCTACCTCAGTTAATCAACTTCAAATTGATTTTTTGTCTGCCACTTTTAATTTAATTATTCCAAATGTTGTTCTAGAGATAAAGAATAAAGTTACTTAGAGTGTGTGAAACTGTGCATAATAAACATGTATGTTCTGATAATGAACTGATCTGGTTAATTAAATTTGGAGAGAGGGAGATTCTGACAACATGGTGAACTGAATATCACACATTTCCCCCTCAACTCCCAATAACAAGCTATTTGCTATTCCTAAACTAAATTAGTACTGGTGCCTATGGCTAACTGAATACAAGAACGGCTCTGGGTTTTGTTAAGTCCTAGAGAGAAAACTGACATAAAACTTTCTCCCTCTCTTGTATACTGTGGAAGTATATGAAGACCATCATGAGGGAACATCTAAGTGAAGGCTGTAAATTGCTAGATCTTGACTTTTACAGATCTATGATTCCTTATGAAGAGGGATGATATTAGCCTTGCATGAGACTGCATGCAACTACGTAAAAATCCAAGACAAAATTGAATTAGTGATCCAAATCCTTCCTATATGAGGCAGGAGAGTAAGAGGAAAACAAGAATACATGAAGGATTCTGCCATGTGCATTGTCAGTAGTCTAGTACTCTATTTGCTTCCATACTTCTAACATACAGGGATAGAGATCACTTTACATCAGTGTAGGACCATTGACACATAGGACATGCCAACTACCAAATCCCAAATAACTGACAGAGAAAGTGACAATCCCATCTCCAAATACCTAGCAGCTAGAGAGAGGAAGTTAAGGCAGAATATACTGAATATGTGCTCAGTGAGATAGAACTGCTCAAAGGGACAGGTGAAACTTGAATAAGAGCACTGAAGGAGATTCAAGTTCATTACAGAAAACATTTTTTGGAATAAAACATGAGACTTTTCTGTGTATTCAATTCTGCAAATGAATTAGAATATGTACCTGTTATGATATGAATTGGCATATATTCATTAGGATAGACAGACTGGAGATATGTTTTAAATGTTCAATAAGGATTCAATACACAAAAGACATACTAAATCACTGACTGGCAAACTATAGTTCACAGGTCAAGTCTGATTTGCTACCTGTTTTTGTATGACAGATTGTGGGAGACCAACCTTGTACATGACTGAATCATACTCCCCAGCTGGGTGCTGGGGCTCTCAGTCGCAGAAATGTGGCAGAGCTTTCCCCACCTTTCTTTGGTCTGAGGGTCGGTGTCTTGTGCATGTGTGTATCTTGCTACAGCCCCATGGGTGAAGCTAAGGTCACCTGTTCCTTTGTAATATAACCCTTTGCCCTGTTTAGGATAGAATCTTCCATGGAAGTGCCTTGTGTGTGTCCCCTTCTCTTACTGTGCCCTTGGGTGTGGCCTACCCAGGTGTCAGTCAACCTGCTGACAGTGGACATCATGAAGATAGACTCAGCCCCCTGAAACCTGACCCCTTGCCTCATTTGAATAGCTTCTCCTCAATAAAAGGGGTCAGCACGTGCTCTCACTCTCTCTTCCTGCGGACCCTTAAGGTCAGAGGAGCCATCACAGCGACCCCAAAGAAAAAGGTATTTGTGTCTCTTGTGTGGTTATTTTGCGCAGCCCAGTCAGCCCAGTTTTCCTGGAGTGACCCCTGAGCCTTTTAGTCGTGAGAACAGAAACCTGGCAACAGGTAAGCTAAGAATAATTTTAACATTTTTAAATGTTGGAAAATAGAAAAAGAAGAATATTTCATAACATGTGAATAGTATATGAAATTAAAGTTAGTATTTATAAACAAGATTTTATTTGAACATAGCCATATTCACTTCTTTATATATTATCTCTGATTTATGAGTGTTACAGTTAGGATATGGAATATTCCCCAAAGTCCCATGTGTTAAAGGCTTGGTCCTCTGGTTGATGCTCTCGGAAGGTAGTGGAAATTTTTAAGAGGTGGGGCCTAGTAGGAGATCTTAGGTAACTGGACTCACTCCCCACAAAGGTGATTATGAGACAATGATCTTATTTTCACTCTCTTTGCTTCCAAGCCACCATGAAGTAAGCAGTTTGTTCTGCCATGAACTCCCTGTTGTGATCTGTGGCCTCCCCATATGGGCAATAAATTATGGACTAAAATCTTCCAAACTGTAAGTCAAAGTACCTTTTTGTTTTATAATCTGATTGACTCAGATATTTTTACAGTAACAGAAATCAGGGATTGAAGGAACTTACCTCAATATAACAAAGGCTAAATATGACAAACCCAAATCCAGTATGACAGTGAATGGAGAAAAACTGAAAGCATTTCCCCTAAAAACAGGAACAAAACAAGGATGTCCACTCTCGCCATTTTTATTAAATATAGTAAGTACCTGAAACTTTATCCACGAATATAAATAGCAAAAGTAGAAGTCCAATTATCTCCCATTTGCTGGTGACATGATCCTATATTTAGAGGATCCAAAAAAACTCAACCAGAAGAATTTTAAAGCTGATAAACCAATTCATAAATGTAGCAGCAATCAAGGTCAACATACAAAATTAATCACTTTCATATACTCCAATAATCATTCTGCTGAGAAAGAAATCAGAAAACTAATTTAATTTGTAATAATAGTTAAGAATGAACCTACCCAAGGAGGAGAAAGACCTCAATAAAGAAAATTGCAGAATTTTGAAGAAAAATTGAAGATACTAGAAGATGGAAAGACCTCTCATGCACATGAATAGGCAGAATTAATATTGTTAAATTACCATATTACCCAAAGCAATCTAGAGATTTGGTACAATTTCCATCAAAATATTAATGATATTCTTCACAGAACTAGAAAACACAATCCTAAAACTTTATGTTGAAGAACAAAAGACCAAGAATAGCCAAAGCAATCATGAGCAAAGCTGGAGGCTTCACAATACCTGATTCCAAACTATACTACAGAGCAATAGTAACATAAACAGCATGGTACTGACATAAAAACAGACAAATAGATCAGAATAGAAGGCACGAAGACAAACTCATACAGCTATAGTCATTTGATTTTTTACAAACGTGCCAAAAAGATACGTTGGAGAAAAGATAGCCTCTTTAACAGATGGTAACTAGTAAAACTGGATATCCATATGTAGAAGAATGAATCCAGATCCCCATGTATCTCCCTGTACAAAAATCAACTCAAAGTGGACCAAAGACATAGGATTTAGACCAGAAACTTTGTAACTGTTAGAAGAAAATATAGGGTCAATACTCCAATATAAGGCAAAGGCATCAACTTCCTGAATAGGACTCTTATAGCTCAGGAAATAATACCAAAAAAAATCAGTAAATGGGATGGAATCGAGTTAAAATGCCTCTGTACCACAAAGGAAACAAAAGAATGAAGATGTGATCTACAGAAGGAGAGAAAATCTTTTCCAGCCACCCTTGAGAAAGAGAATGAATATTCAGAATATATAAAGAATTCAAAAAATTTAGCACCAAAAAACAAAAACAAAAATCGCACAACTAACACAATCAGTAAATTGGTAAATGATCAAAACACACATTTCTCAAAAGAAGAATTACAAATAGCCAACAACTCCATGAAAAAAATATTCAACATCTTTAGTCATCAGGAAAATGCAAATCAAAACCTCACTGAGATTCCATCTCACTTTAGTCAGAGGACAATATTCAACTTGAATCTAACGTATGAAATATGATATGTCAAGAGCTTTGTAATGTTTTGAACAACCAATTTAAAAAAAGAAAAAAATAAAATAAAATAAAAACAAAAAAAAAAGAATACAAATAACAATTTATGCTGGGATTGTGGCTCAGGGTAGAGCACTTGCCTACCATGTGTGAGGCACTGGGTTTGATTCTCAGCACCACATATAAATGAATAAAATAAAGGTCCATCAACAACTAAAAAATATTTTTAAAAAAAAAATACAGGGCTGGGGTTGTGGTTCAGCAATAGCACACATGCCTAGCACATGTGAGGCTCTGGGTTCAATCCTCAGCACCATATACAAATAAATAAATAAAATAAAGGTATTGCGTCCAAATACAACTAAAAAAATATTTCATGAAAAAAGAATACAGGGCTGGTGTTTTGGCTCAGCAGTAGTGCAATTGCCTGGCATGTGTTAGGCACTGGGTTCGATTCTCAGCACCATATATAAGTAAATAAATAAAACAAAGGTCTATCAATAACTGAATATATATATATATATATATATATATATATATATATATATATGAATAACAATACATGCTTGTGAGGATGGATGTGGGAAAATGGACTCTTATACCTGTTGACATTAATGTAATTAGTACAGCCACTATTGAAATCATTATGGAGGTTCCTCAAGAAACTAAAAATAGACTGCCATATTAACCAGGTATGACATTCCTTGGTATTTACCCCAAATAACTAACATCAGCACACTATGCTGATGCTAGCACATCAAAGTTCATAGCAGCACAATTCATGATAGCAAGTTATGAATACAGTCTAGGTATTCATAAGGTTGAATGGATAAAAGGAATGTTGTATACATACACAATGGAATATTATTCAGCCATAAAGAACAACATTAGGTCATTTATAGGAAAATGAATGGAATTAGAGAACATAGTGTTAAACAAAGTGAACCAGAATAAGAAAGATTGTATGCAGATACTGTATGTTTTCTCTCATATGTGGAAGCTAGTGGAAAAAGAGAGATAAAACAAAAGAATCTCATGAAAGACAAAGGGAGACCAGTAAGGTAGAAGAAAGGGATCAGGGGAGGGAGGAATAAAGGGTAAGAGGTAGTATTGGGGAATGAATCTTATAAAATTATGTTATATTCATACACCAATATGCAACAATGAAAGTCACTATTATGTACAGCTAATATGTACCAATAAACAAAAAAAAGTTGAAAAGATAACTTATACTTGGGGAAAATATTTTTAATGTGATAAGTTTCTAGTATCCAGAATGTATTAAAACTTTCTTAAAGACAACAGAATTAAAATTAAACAAAGGGTTTGAATAGATATTTATGCAAAGAAGATATAGAAATATTTAAAATTATTATATAATTATATTTTAAATATTTATAATTATTATATAATTATAAATATAATTATTATATAATTATATTTATATTATATAATTAATAATATTAAAAACATACAAAACATCACTTGAACCTGAAAAAATGGGAATCAAACTCACTTGCTGTCAAAAAGATAACAGCAAGTGTAGGCTAAGATGTGGAAAAATTGTAAACCCTGTATACTGCTAGAGATTATAATTGACAATGGTTTGGCTGCTTTGGAAAAGAGTTTTGCAGTTCTCTAGGTGTTAAAATGGAGTTGCAATATGACTAATTGCATTTCTAGGTACATACTCAATAGAATTGAGAGCCATATTTTCCCAAAAATCTTTTTTACAAATATTCATATCAGCACTGTTTATAATAGCCTCAAAGTAGAATTAACACAGCATCCATCAATCGATGGATAGACTTTAAGAATTTATGCATGGGCTGGGGATGTGGCTCAAGCGGTAGTGCGCTCATCTGCCACGCGTGCAGCCCGGGTTTGATCCTCAGCACCACATACAAGCAAAGATGTTGTGTCCGCCAAAAACTAAAAAATAAATATTAAAATTCTCATATTCTTTCTCTCTCTCTCTCTCTCTCTCTCTCTCTCTCTCTCTCTCTCTCTCTCTCTCTCTCTTAAAAAAAAGAATTTATGCAGGGGAATATTAGTTAGCCATAAAGGTAATATAATTCTGATATATACTACAACATGGATGAACTTTGAAAACATTATTCTGAGTGAAAGAAACCATATAAAAGCCACATATTGTATTATTCTATAATAGATAAATCCACAGAGATAGAAAATACTTTAATGGTTGCTAGCACTTGGGATGGAGGGAGATATGGAGTCATTCATAATTGAAATAGGATTTATTTATGAAGTGCTGAAGGTATTCTGGACTATAGTATTGATAGATGCACAACCAGTGAATATTCTAAAAATGTCAACATTCCATATACAGTTTAAAAGAGTTAATTTAAGTATATTTAAATTATAGGTCTATGAATGTTAACAATGAGGCAAGCAAATCTTTTCAGAAGTCTGAGATACTACATGCTATAAACCAGAGAGTATGTGAGAAAATCTATGAAAGCTAGATTCCTTTGAACAAAAGATAAACATATCTGATTATTTAAAATTCAAAATCTATGTATGATAAAATATACCATAAACAAAAATATCATTAATATAATTGTGTAATACTGATGAAAGGTAGACAGTTACCATGCATAACCAAAGAATTATTTCAAATTGGAAGGAAAATGGCAAATTAATAGGTAAATAGACAAAGGTAATGAGTAATGAATTCATAGAAGAGTAAACCCAAAAGACAAATGGATAAAAAGATTCACTAACAGTCAGGAAAATAAGAATTAAAGTAAAATACTACTTTAAGTACATCAGACTGGCAAAAATTTAAGTCAAATAATACTCATATATTGCTGGTGGAAATGTGAAGTTTACAACCTTTTTATAAGGTGATCTGGAAACATTTATTGAAATAAAACAATTTACTCAACTCAGCAATGCCATTTCTTATTGCTTATTACAGAGCAATAACAGCATATGTAGAAGTATGTTTATTTCAGCATTATTCATAGTGACAAAAATTACACCAAATCTGAAATAAACTGAAGAATTTCCTCTATGGGAGGAAGGCTACATACATAATATTATATCCACTTCATAGAATATTACATATGGGGAACATGATGCTAAGAGAAATAAGCCAGACTCAGAAAGTTAAAGGTTGATGTTTTCTCTCATACATGGAAGCTAGATCAAAACTAAGGGGAAAAAACAGGGTAGGGTGTTCCCATAAAAATAGAAGGGAGATCAGTAAAGTAGAGAAAGAGGTTGAGGGGCAGAGAGGAGGAACAGGAAAAGGGAGGAACTGTGGAGTGAAATTGACCAAGTTATGCTATGTACATATAGGAATATATCACAGTGAATTCCACCTTCCTGTTTAATCTATAAAGTAACAATTTTTAAAACAATGCATAAATAGAAAGAAGACCAGTAGAGGAAGGGGAAAAATGGGAATGAAGAGAGAGGAAAAAGGGAGGTACTAGAGATTGAAATGGAGTGAATTATATTCCATCCATGCATGAAGAAGTCAAAATGAACTCCACGGTTACGTTTAACTATAACACACTAATAAAAAAAAAATTTAAAAAGTAAATATACTTAGTGCTTTTCAAGATGATTGGAGACATTTCCAGAGAGTATTTTTGTTTTGTTTTGGGTTTTTGTTTGTTTGTTCATTTGTTACCAGGGATTGAACCCAGGGTACTTAAACACTGAGCCATATCCTTAGTCCTTTTTTTATTTTTGAGATAGGATCTAGCTAAATTGATGAGGCTGGCCTTGAACATTTGATTCTCTTTACTCAGCCTCCTGAGTTGCTGGGATTACAGGCATGTACCACCAAGCCAGCTTCCAGAAAGTATTTTTGGTTTAGAAAAGCAAGATGCAAAAATTTCATGTGTAATATAATCACATGAAAAATCCTCAGAAGTACGCATGTGTATTTCTAGGAGCATGAAAACAATATGGAAGGATATATCTTAATGGTAGCATGTATTATCATGAGTTGCCCAATAGAAGGAAAAGAAGAAAGGAAAACAGAGCAAAAAAAGAGAAGGGAAAAATAAACCTGCAGATAATGATAACATCTATATAACATCCTCTCTGTAGGCATTCAGTAAATATTAGTTTCCCCTTTATTTTAATAAAAATGCTATAATGCAGAGAGGAACCTCAGATGAATCAGATGAGTGACAAAATCTACTAGTCAGTTTTAAGAAAAAAAAATTATGACTAGGAAAGCTTTCCTACTCAATTTGTAAAATACCTGATAAAATACCATCTAGTAAATGGTTGCCCAGCATAGGAGGAAACAAACAGGTCCAAGCAGTTCTTACAAATCCAGGACCCTGAACATGAACAATGAAGTGGATGTTATTTTTTTTTCATTTTTTTTAAGAAAGAGAGAGCGAGGAGAGAGAATTTTTTCATATTTATTTTTCAGTTTTCGATGGACACAACATCTTTATTTTTATTTTATGTGGTGCTGAGGATCGAACCCAGCACCCTGTGCATGCCAGGCGAGCACGTTACCGCTTGAGTCACATCCCAGCCCCAGTGGATGTTATTTTGATAGGTACCTAAGTCTCCCTCTATTTTTAAATGACTCTGTAACAACCTTTATCTTCCCTGGGCTGTACTCCTTCCTGCCACTAGTTCTCTCTCTGTTTTACAAATAGAGTCAAATTATTTGCTATGCAATTAAATATGTGGAAATGTTTAAACACAGCTAAACCAGTGCATGTGGGATTTAATTTTTCATTGATTCTAGGTTGGAGGGTGGGTGTTTTAGTCAGGTTTTGCATCTGTATGAACTAAGGACCTAAGAAGAGCATCTTAAAGAAAGAAATGTTTATTTTTGTTTCACTATTTCAGAGGTGTTTTTCCAGAGATGGCCAACTCCATAGCTCTGAGCTTGAGGTGAGGCAGAACATCAGGGCAGAAAGGTGTAGGGGAGGGGAACTGATGAGGACATGGTAATTTAGAAGCAAAGAGAGCACTCCACTCACCAGGTACAAAATATATGCCCCACAGGCACAGCCCCAGTGACCTACCTCCTCCAGCCACACCCTATGTACCTATAGTTCCCACCCAGTTCACCCATATTAGTGAATTATCAGTGAACCACTAACAGGTTACAGCTCTCATAATCTAGTTATCTCACCTCTGAAGATTCTTGCACTCTCACATATTAGCTTTTGGGGAACACCTCATATCCAAATCATAACAGTGGTTAAGAAAATGAGTGTTTCATAAAATAATGTTAATGTGAATTTGATACTATGACTGAAACTTAGCAAAATTATTAGCTTTTAGATAATAAGGCCATAATTTTATTAGCTACAGAGTGAAGGAAATATTTACCTTGAACTTCAAGTCCGGTTCAAGTAATAGGTTTGAGTAGTTTCTACAACTCTAATCACTTCACTGTTTCTTTTTCTCTACTGCTATCATTAATCACTTTAATCTTTCTGAGTTCTCATTTTGCACTCCAAAAAGCAAATCACTTAATAATTTTTGTAGTTTTGCTTGTTTTTTCTCACTGAATTTGAGCATAGGAAGATATCTAGATTCTATTTCAGGCTTTGGAGACTTTTCTAAAGTGCACCAGAAGTAGTCACAAAGCAAACAAACTATGTCCACTCAGTAACAACTAGAAGATTTGAACAGCTTGATCATTAAGAACCCATACTCAATCACTAGCCTCTAGAAAGAAATTGCCTCAAAAAATGGTCATCCATCCAGCTGTATTACAGGTTTTGCTCAAGAACCATAGATCAAAACTCAAGATTGCAAACATGCAAGCATGATCAGCTAAAACAAGAAGCTCAATAATAGCAATTATGTGACAGAGGGATCAAGACAGTCCTTCCAAGAAAAATATGGCACACCACCCTTATTCTTTAATGGCAACTACATTGTATTCCTAGTTTATGCAGATCATTCCTAGTAACCCTCATTTCAACTCAGCAAATGCTCCAATTTTAAGGCCCCCACAGATCTCTCTTTTGGTCACAAAATAATCTACTTTGGCTGCTACTAGAATCCTAACACATACTACTTCTCGCCTATTTTGAAATCCCAAATACTTTCATCAGGCTTCAATTCTAATTATTTTGGCTCCTCATTTCTACAAAGAACTTTTCAGTGAGCAAATCTAGACATAAAATTCCACATATTGTAAATAATTTGTAAGTATTCCCATGGCAAAGGAATGCTTTTCAGCAATAAAAAGAAACAAGTTAGAGATATACATGATATGAATGTATTCCAAAAACATTTTGTCAACTAAAAGAAAAAAAGACACAAAATACTATATGCTATTTAAATTTTAATTGGTGAGTTCCCAGGTGGTGGAAAGAATTGAGAGAAAAGAGGCATCAAATAAGTTCATTGGGTGATGGAAATATTTTGTGACTTAATTATGGCAGCAGTTACCTGGATTTCTCAAAATATATATAACATTTCTCAAAATACATATAACTGTACATCTAAAATTCATTTTATTTTATATAAATTATATTTCCACAAATAAAAATATAAAAGCTAAATGGAGTTTTGCTGTTTAACCTTTCTTTTACTACAGGGAGCACCTTACACACAAAGGTAAGGTCACAATGTTCAGCTACTTTGGTATGTCCATTAACCTTGTCTATACTGGTAAGATTTTGAATTGTTTTTCCATTGAAGAAGCAAAACAAAGAGGAAGCAAGGGAGAGAGTGAAAAAGGGAACCCATTTCTGACTAAACAGGTACTTGCACAATGTATGAAAAGGGTAAATTATGTCTAGGAATTCCTTATTAACAAAGGGACAAAAAAGACATTAAAAGTCACGTGTATTTTTGTAACCAACAATTAATCTACAAATGTTGGATCTGGCTATGAAGTTACACTTGGATCTTTAATCCCATGAGAAAATCTCACATACAGGTCTGATGCATGCCTGGTGCATCCCAAGACTGCAGTATCTTTTTCCTAAGTTCCTATGTAGAAAATCTCAGTGTTGGTCTAGAGTGCTGACATTGAATAACCAAAAAGAACCAGATTATTCTCTCATCCTTTCTCTTGGGTTGATTATAGGTGTATTAAGTTCATTCAGTTTCTTATATATCGGCTGTTATGAAATCTGGCTGTCAGTAATCAATAACCTAGGGCTTGAACATTTCTGAAGGAAAAGGATATTAAAAACCAAGATTTTTATAAAGAATATTTAAGGTAATGGTGTCTGAATTGAGTTTGGGGTTTAATATCCCATGATATATAAAAATTTATCAATATATTTCAAGTGTCTTGAGAGGCTGGTAAATTATATATAGAAAAAGAAGTTGAAGTGTAAGTATTTCAGTGAGGAAAATATCTTAATGAAAGCTATTTGACACTATTATTTTTAATAATAATATAATAACCATACTTTTTTCACTCATCAAAATTATGGTGATGAAATTAACATGAGCATATGTAAAATCCTTCAACTGTGAAAATCATTTGCTTATTCATCTAAAATATATTCAGAACCTACTATGTGCCACAGATGTTCTAGATAGCCAGGAATACATGAACAAATTAGAAATTTTATAAATCCAATGATGATAAGTGCAATGGAGAAAAATTTAAAAGGATAGAGGGTAGGAAGTGAAAGGAGATTCTATATTGAATTATTATGGTTTAGAAAGGTCTTTCTAATGAGCTGACATTTGGCCTAAGGGGAAGCATGCTTCAGATAGACAGAAGAGCAAGTTCTTAGTCTCTGAGATAGAGGATTGAGAAAGAATGTGAGAGGCTCTGGCATACATAGCAGAAAATAACCTGGATGGGGACAATGGATATAAAGAAAAACACAAGTCAAAAAGTATTTTTCAATGAAAATCATTTGTAGAGGTTTGGTTGGTGACATTTTGCTTGATATACACAAGAACCCAATAAAGATTTCTAAAATACATGCTCTGTGTAATTGCAATGGGTTATGGTTTGAATCCAAAATGTCCCTCAAAAGTCATGTGCAAATGGCTGGTCACCAGAGTCTGGTGCTATTGGGAGGTGATGAAAACTTGGAAGGTAGGGTCTACTTGGCAAAGGTGGGTTACTGGAGTTGTGTTCTTGAAGGGTGTATCTTGTTTCTAGCTTTCCTGTTTGTCCCTGCTTCTTGGCTTCTATAAGGTAAGCAGCTTCGCTCTACCATACCCTCCATGTCATGATGTTTCTGTCTTGCCACAGACCTAAAAAGCAATGGATAGAGTTGACCATAGACTGAAATTTCTGATATTTTGAGCAAAAATAAATCTTTCTTTGTTTTAAGTTGTTTTCCCCAGGTGATTTGTTACAGTGAAGGAAAGCTAACTAATACAGCATCAATGGTCAGCTAATTCAGATACAAGAGCTCTGCCTTTTTGCAACTTCCTATGTTATTGTTGAAACAACATTCACAAATAGTTGAAAATTATTCAAGACTGTTAAGAATCAGAAGGAAACATTCAGAAGATCATGAGCTTTGGAGCTAGATAGATCTTGGAGTCCCAATTCTACAACTTACTAGCTGTGTCACCTTTGATAAGTTATTTAATGACTATGTCTCAGCTTCCTCAATTATAAGATGGATATTAAAGCTCCTTTCTCATACAGCTGAGCAGATTATATCAGATGATATATTTGAAATGTTGAGCATCATGTCTGACACAAAATAAATAGTATCTCTTTCTCATTTCTTACATATTCATAGGAATGGTATTTATTACATATCTATTTTAAGATTTAAAAGTAGACACAGTGATTTACCTGACGTCATCATATTTGATTCACTCAATAGCATAGGTCGAGGTGACAGAGTCACAGTGAGCAGCATGTTCTGATAACACTCAAAATACAAAGGAAAGGGAGAACCTATGGTCAAACTATCTGGGGGAAGGATGGCTTTTCTTTTACACCTGTCAGGCAACATTGAGAAGGAGAATTTTGTTTGTTTCTGGGGATTAAACTCAGGACCTCACATGAGCTAAGCAGGAGCTATACCACTAAGCTACATCTCCAGCCCAATAATTAGACATAAAAAAGCAGTATTGTCCATTGAAAACCCCAACTAGAGACAAAGAATACATGTCAGTCCTATTTGGAAAGAGACAAGAGTAGCATTAATGAAGTCATTGATAATTACCACTTTGGAATTTTTCAGGGACTGTTTAGCTATGTCATACCTATTAGCTTGAACTATATTAACTTGCTGATATTTGACTGCTTTAACCTACACAAACTGTAATTTCATGTGGTTCAACCTAATTTATCATTACTGAATTTTAAAGGGATTTTGTTTAGTTCCTTTATTTTCATTCCTTAAAGTTTGAATCAGGAAAGTCTTAGAAATTACTTGTTTCTCCTCACTCTCCACAAAAGGGGGCATAAATAGCCTTTATTTGGTGCAAAGAATGATGAGTACCATGTGATTGTTGAACTATAATGTCATATTATTAGCCCCATTTGTATTTCATATTTGCAGCAGTATGTGGTTGAGCTCAAGTTTATCTTTTAATCTTCCCCTTGTTCTGACTGGGGACACAGAACTTTGATAGGTCTGTCATTTGGGCAAATGCTGTGCAGGAGACTAAAGAACAGCAGGAACAAATTGGTAGCATTTTGTTCACATGCTAGAAAGAGTGTAAAAAGGCAGTTTAGTTCTCTGGTTGGGAGAAATGGGAGGGAAGGATATGAACTGTTAGTGGAAAGTACATTGCTACAACATAGAAAAATGAACAGAATGGACTTTTTCCGCTGTTGTTTAAAAGAAGGGTTAATACAGAAGGTGTACCACAGTGTTTTATGGCCTGAGATGACATTATTTAAATAATAAAATATTAAACCTCAAAGACCCCTTAGATATCTGGTTCAACCCTGCTTTATAGAGGAAGAAATGGAGACCCAGAGAAAGAAAGCAACTCTCCTAAATCACACAGCTATTAACTACAGTACTCAAATTGATACATGCCTAACCCTGAAAATAAATTAGTGGTGTAGGGAAACACAAAACAACAGGATTAATATGAACTTTGTTGATTCTTGCATCAACTTGACTATAGATTGGTCATTTAAAATAAACATGAATTATTCATAATTAAAGACATGTCAATTAAAATATTCACTGGGTAACACTTTAAACCTTCCATGCTGGCAAAAGAAAGAAAGAAAAAAGAAATTTGGGTACTGCCAAGGGTTGAAAGGGATGAGGGAAAAAAGGAAAAAACTTTCCACTGCTAGTGGAAGTCAAAGTTGTTATAGCCATTCCCGAGAGCAATTTGGCATGACTTAGTCTCAGAAGGAAAACACACAGTGTATGGCCCAGCAATTATCTTCCTGGTATGCACTGTAAAGAGATTTGTACATGGGTCCATACGGGATATGTTGAAAGATGTTCCCTGTGTCTCTGCCTGAGGAGGCGGACAGTTGGTTGCCATCTGGGTGCTCATCTCAGGCGAAGTAGATGGGTAAAATGTGGTGGATATACATGCTGGAGTGTAATGCCTCAGTGTAGCATCAGGTTAGATGTATACAAAGAGCACGGGTAGTTCTTATGTACATAGTGTTAAGTGGAAAAATGTAAAATCTGAAAGGAGATATGTAATAAACACAATTCCCATAAATTGAAAATGGGAGCACATGAAACATATATTTTTGAATAATATATTTAAAAAGATACACAAAAACACATGAGTATGGTTGCATATTCTGTAAGAAATATGGAAAGCAGGAGGAGGCTAAAGGGGAATAAAATTAACATAAAAAAGAGGTAGAATGCCAGATTCACATGAATTTTTAAAAGAAAACAGTGGATTTCAAATAAATGTTTTTCTTGTGGCTGGCTTTGAACAATATTTCCAATCTTGTGGAGAGTAAAAGTGCGAGTGGATCAGGGAAGTTATAGGTTCGGTCCTCAGGATTACTTTGGTGGAAGAATCTGAGAGTTCCTGAATTATTCAGGATAACCCTGGACTTCCTTTATAGATCAGGCCACTCTGCCCGGTCCCCTTTCCAATACCTCCCTCTTCAGCACTCTTTGAGGTGACGTCTGGACCTACTTTTTACTATTCCTTCTGCCACGAGACCAGCACGCGAGCTTCATAAAAGAGGTTTGAAGCATAAAAATTAACTAGTGAGTTTTAAAATTAAAGAGACACATTCTCGTTACCTTTAATGCCCAGCTCCGGAGACGGCTTCTCCTAGCTTCCGCCTCCAGCCACTTAATGCAGTGGCTAGTGAGAGAGAACACGCCAGGGAGTGAGCTTTTATTGGGGAACAAAAAATTCAAGGGAAAATCCCATCCAATGAAGGTTGAGGGGGACAGCATTCCAAGGTCAAGGTCAGTGATTGGTCTTCGGGTCAGTGGCCAGGCACACCTCCACACAGACAAGCCATCGCACCTGGGA
Organism: Marmota monax; assembly: GCF_021218885.2. Classification (NCBI taxonomy): domain Eukaryota; kingdom Metazoa; phylum Chordata; class Mammalia; order Rodentia; family Sciuridae; genus Marmota; species Marmota monax. The sequence continues at coordinate 10,529,692 of NW_026694552.1, read as the reverse complement.
CAGGGTGGGGAAGGCTCTGACACAGCTGTGTCTAAGCACCTCTCAACCATCCAGGGAGGTAACTCAAATCACATGTGAGAATGGCTTCCCACAATTCCCAAATCCAACTCCTGGTTACTTGGCTAGGAGAGATAGAACTCTCCTCCATGATTTATCCCCATTCCCTGCCAACTTCAGGAGCTCTCCCTCCATAGCAATGTAAGGCTTCTTCTTCTTTCTCTGTTAATATCTTCCAGATGAGTTTGCTCTAAGGGTAGCCACTATGTATTTATTTCTCAGTCAATAAGAGAATATGCATTATGACCAATGTATTAGTCAGTCTTCTGTTGCTATGAAAAAAATAACAGAGAAAATTAAAGGAGGAAAGATTTACTTTGTTTCATCATTTCAGCAGTGATCACTTGGCTTCATTGTTTATGGCCCTCTGATGAGGTAGAACAACATGGTGGTGAGAACAACGTGGAGCAAAGCTCTTCACCTCATGACGAGAGAGAGCACAAGAGGAAGAAGATAGGGTACAAAATATAATCCTTTAAAGGCATGCCCTCAGTTACCTATATTTTCCAACTAGGATGTATTTCCTGAAGTTTCTGACACTTCTCAATAGCTCCACCAGCTGGGGAGCTAGCCTTGAACACATGAGCCTTTGAAACACATTCTAGATGCAAATTATAATAGTCAATGACAGTCCATGATTGTTTTACAACTGTCCAGCTTTACAATATGAAGGACTTAAAGTTGTAGAGCTCAGAATTCTAGGGCTTAGAATTAAGGGTCTGAGGGCATAGGAAGAAGAAACAGGGCCTCCTGTATATCAAGATCATTCAAGGGGTCTTGGTCAGAGATAGAGAGTTTGTGGAAAAGTAGAAGAGCTTGAAAAGGCCTAACATTTTGTAGGAGAATGTGAGAAAAGTGGGGCTGGCATGACAGGTTCCTTGGGGGTGTTTTTAAAGAGCATAATGATGAGGAAGATAAAAGAATGTTCTATGAGGCTCCAGTAAGAAAATAGATATGGAATATTTTAGTCAGCTTTTTCACTGCCAAGACAAAAAGACCTGACAAGAACAATTTTAAAGAGGAAAATTTTATTTGGGGGTTCAAGGCTTCAGAGGTCTCAGTTCATAAACAGCCGGGTCCATTCCTTGGGGCTCAAGGTCAGGTAGAACATCTTAGTGGAAGAGTGTGGTGGAGAAAAAGTGGCTCAGGGCATTGCACCAAGAAGCAAAGAGAGAAAGAGTGCTCTTCCCAAGAAGGACAAAATATAAACCCCAAGGGCATGCCCCCAGGGGCCCACTCTTCCAGCCACACCCTACCTGCCCATAATTACCACCCAGTTGATTCCTATCAGGGAATTAATGCACTGATTAGGTTAAGACTCTCATAATTCAATCATTTCACCTCTAAACCTTCTTGCATTTTCTCACACATGAGTTTTTTGGGGACACTTAATATCTAAACCATAACATGTAAGTAGGGAAAGTTGCAATCTAAATGTATCATTTAGATATTTTCATATTTATAATCTGTTTAGTTGCTGACACTAATACAATTTCCAACAGATGTGATCTATCAATTTCTCAAAAAAATAATCTGAAAAGTCCTTCAGGTAGCCTTTATCCAGTTTCCCTTTCTCATCACTACCACATCATCTACTTCTTTGACTTTGTTACCCATTTTATTGGTGCCAGCATTTCTTTTCTTTCATAGTACTTATCTTCACATCCAGCACAACAGTAAAGGGAGATGAGAAGTTGTTACCAACTAGGACCAAAAATTCTCATCATTGGAATTATACATAGTATACACAGGGAATGGCACCTAACTTCAGGAAAAATGATCACCTGAAATTCCTTGATCAAGGACCTAGGAATTAAACCAGAGACTATTGGTCTAGTAGAAGAAAAAGTAGGCCATAATCTTCATCATGTGGGATTAGGCCCCAACTTCCTTAATAAGACACCTATAGCACAAGAATGAAAACCAAGAACCAATAAATGGGATGGACTCAAACTAAAAAGTTTCTTCTCAGCAAAAGAAACAATCTGTGAGGTGAACAGAGAGCCTACAGCTTGGGAGCAAATTCTTACCCCTCACACATTAGTTAGAGCACTATTCTCTAGGGTATACAAAGAACTAAAAAAGCTAAACACCAAAACAACAAATAACCCAATCAACAAATGGGCCAAGGACCTGAACAGACACTTCTTAGAAGCGGATATACAATCAATCAACAAATATATGAAAAAAGGTTCAGCATCTCTAGCAATCAGAGAAATGCAAATCAAAACTACTCTAAGATATCATCTCACTCCAGTCAGAATGACAGCTGTTATAAAGACAATAATAAGTGTTGGTGAGGATGTGGGGAAAAAGGTACACTCATGCATTGCTGGTGGGACTGCAAATTTTTGCAGCCAATATGGAAAGCTGTATGGAGATTCCTTGGAAATCTGGGAATGGAACCATTTGACCCAGCTATCCCTCTCCTAAGTTTATACCCAAAGAACTTAAAAACAGCATACTACAGGGACATAGCCACATCAATGTTTAAAGCAGCACAATTCACAACAGCTAAACTGTGGAGCCAACCTAGATACCCTTCAGTGAATTAATGGATAAAAAAATGTGGCATATACACACAATGGAATTTTACTCAGCAACAAAAGAGAATAAAATCATGGCATTTTCAGGTAAATGGATGGCATTGGAGAAGATAATGCTAAGTGAAGTTAGCCAATCCCAAAACACCAAGTGCCAAATGTTTTCTCAGATATAAGGAGGTTGACTCATAGTGGGGGAGGGAGAGGGAGCAAGGGAGGAATAGATGAACTCTAGATAAGGAAGAGGGAAGGGAGGAAAAGGGAGGAGGCAGGGGATTAGCAAGGATGGTGGAATGTGATAGACATCATCATCCAAAGTACATGTATGAAGACACGAATTGGGTGTCAACATACTTTATGTACAAACCGAGATATGTGTAATAAGAATATATGCGTAATAAGAATTGTAACGCAAAAAAACAAAGTATATGTATAAAGACATGAATTGGCATGAACATATTTTATATACAAAGATATGAAAAATTGTGCTCTATATGTGTAATAGGAATTGTAATGCATTCCGCTGTCATATATTTTAAAAAAATCAATTAAATAAAAACGAAGGAAAAAAAGAAATTCCTTGATCAGTTTTGTTCCATTTTTCCAAAAATTTAACACCCACAGCCAAGGTGTTGTACTGTGCTTGATGGTGGGTTTAAACCATGGAGAGGTAAATTATCTTATTTCCTTGGTTCTGTTTCTTCACACCAGCTAGTGCTAAGCATGTAACTAGCATTTGTATGTATGGAGAATTTAATGAAAACCTGTAAAATGATGATGAACACAGCTTTCTCATGGAACTGTTGTGAGGATTAGGCAGTGTGTAGATAAGCTATTAGCATAGTCTAAGCTTTACACATATTTTCATGTTGGGTATATGGGATACCTCTAAAATTTGCCCACTTTCTTTTGATATCTCTTTCCCCTCAAAAATTCAATGCTGAGAATATTTAACTACTCTTCCTCTCTAACTTTTGTCAATTGACATCCATCTTTATAGTGTTGTCATCTGAGTGACTTTTGTTGGTTCCTAAGTATCTTAATTGCTCTTCTTCTTACTCCATCTTTGCCAGAGCAGCAGGGGAGAGAGAGAGAGAGAGAGAGAGAGAGAGAGAGAGAGAGAGAGAGAGAGAGAGAGAGAGACTGACTCTGAGACTCTCAATTTCCTTTGTCACTTCAGAGTCACACATCATCTTTAGGATCAAGCCCCAACTTCAACCTTTGTCAGCTGAATAGCATTAGGAAAGATACTTTACTTCTGTAAAGTCCCAGTTTTCTCATGTTAGACTGGAAATAATGGGACCCACCTCACAGGATGTTATGAGAACTAAATAAGTTTATGTATGTGGCATGAAGTACCACACAACTGAGGTTTCCAAACATTTTACTTAGGGAATAATGACAAAAAAATTGTACATGTTTAGTATAGATTCAATGTTTGATATAGATCCTAATATTTTTGATCTGTAGTTTAGGTTAAATCTGTGAATACAGAGAGCCAACCATACTGTCTTTGAAATTCTGGAGGTTGTAGTGAAGATTTCAACTGCTCTTCCATCAATATGTACATGGGACTTATGTTCCTTTATGTAACATTGTGAAACATTAGGCTTTATTCAAATTATAGAGCAAAACTTCATAAACTGGCGCAAATTGCTTTCTAAACCTACTGCTTTGTTCCTTAAAGAAATGAACTCTTTTAATGTAAAAATCTTTTCAAAGTTCTCCCAGGAGTCCTAAGGTATTTTTTTCCAAAATACATTAACTTCTTCTACAGCTGAAAGTCAGGTTCTGCTCCTTATTTAGCAGGATCTGTATCACTTTCAATCTGAATCTTAGATTATTAATGACAAGCTGCCATTTATCTGTTAGCACTTTACAGATACCATCTCATTTAGTTCTTATAATAACTCTGGTGCATGGGAATTATCATCCTCATTTTACAGATAAGGAAACAGGTTCAGAGAGTTGAAATGACTTTTCCAAGGTCACTTGGTAGAGCCATTATTCAAATCCAATTCTGTCCAATTCCACGACCTAGTCTTTTAACTACTATACTTTGCTATCTGGAAAGAGACTAATAGATCACCTATTCTAGGAATATAAATATTTTAATTAAGTACCAAGGAATATTGTATAACAAAAAACAGCAGAGATAATTTAGAGTAGATGATTCTTACTAGAAGAAATCTTTGGCAAACCATTCATCTCTCTGAACCTTGGTTTCCTCAACTTTAAAATGAGAATACCAATACCTGACATCAAGTTGTTTTGCATCATTAATTGTGAAAAAAAATGTAACCATATAGGTGTTCAATAAGTGGAGGTCATTGTTTCTAATGTTAATATTATTGCCAAGAGAATGAGTAGATATTTATAGAAGAAATAGTTCATTAAGGTGAACTAAGATAACAGTAGTTGTGGACAAGATACCACATGTCCAATGTCAATTATTTTTACTGAGTGAAATTAACAAGAAGATTTGAGTTTGGAAGATTAGAGCAGACATTCTGAAATGAGTAAGAGGCCTTTCTGAATGAACAGAGTAGAAGAGTTTTGTTCAAGCTGAAGAAACAAAGGGACAAAAGGCAGTGCACATGAAAATTGTGGAAAAAATCTAAGAAAGAGGATGAGTTAGGAGGCAGCGCAGAGAACCTGCAGGAAGATTTTAAAAGAGAGCTCAGCAAATCCTCAATATATTAATGGGTTAAAAAAAGCTACTTAAACTAACTTAATCATGGTTTTTAAGGGGTGTATTGGATATATTTTCTGAATGTGGTGACAGTGGTGGGGGCAGTCCTTAGTGGACTCCTCCTAAGGGACTTACAGGGGCAGCTGTTCACATATTCACTTTGTGGAAAGTTTAAATGAGGTTACTGTATCAGGATTTTCATCCAGTGTTCCCTATCCCCACCTCCAGAGATGGGATCCAGTGATTTACCTGTTTCCTTACAGCTCATCTGAGGACAATTTTAGAAGAACAGTCAATAGCCTATGAAATACACAGGGAATCAAATGGGGAAAGAGGTCCCAGGAAAGTTGATCTTCCCTCCCAACAAACTAAAATTGGGGTAGAGAGTAGTCAAAGGTCCAACTCTTAAGTTCTTCCCTTTCTTCCCCCTCAGCACTCTTCTCTTCCCAACCTTATAATGTCCATTGCTCACTCACAGTTACCAGAGTTTCCTGTCAGATCTTCATTCACATCCATGTATAGAGTATTCCTAATGGCTTCACAGAATATAAGGCTTCTGCAGAACAGAACTCTAAGGAGCACCATTTATATTGGAGCAACTTCCACCACAGTCTGTCAGTTCTTTAAGTTCATTTCAAGTACCTCTAGGCAGAAGACAGTGGGAATATGCTCCAGAAAGTCAGAGATATAGCTCAAAGTGATTTGCTGCAAGACTGGAATTTCTTCACTATCTCCCATTTTATTGTAATATATAAACATGAACTTCACATTTCATTCTATTAGAGACTGCTATGAACTGAATTATGTCCCCTTGAATTCATATGTTGAAGTCCTAACCCCAAAAATAATGGTATTTGGAGATGGGTGATAATTTGGATTAGATGAAGTCATGAAGGTGGAACCCTCATGATGAGATTAAAACACTCATAAGAAAAACATCAGAGAACGTCCTCCCCTCTGCCAACATGTGAGGACACGGCAAGAAGGAAGCTATCTACAAGCCAGAAATATAACCTTCATCAGACAACTGAATTGGCCAGTACCTTGCTCTTGAACTTCCCAGACTCCAGAAATATAAGATATAAAATACTATTGTTTAACCCAGTATTTTGTTATGGAAGCTCAGGTTCACTAATACCAATGCTTGCTTCAATATATAAACAATGATTTAAATCATCTCAAAGCACTTAACTTCTCTTGCCTCAAATAATGGAATAAGCATGAATACTCCAGGATGTGCCTTACTTAACTTGCCTTCGATACCCCAGGATTCTGGGGCCAATCTGAGAAGCATAGGCACACATGGCCTCCTTATCTATACTTTGCACAATCTAAATAATTTGGTTTTCAACAGGAAACATAACCTTAAGGGCACTGGGTAACAGAAGAAGATTTATTTTTGATTTATTGAAATCATCTTAAGCTCCCTATATTTTCACACTATGTGCAGTAGTACACATAGTGTACTATCTACAGCATGGGCAATACCATCTCAAGGAGTCTCTGTAAGTTTAGCATAGGCTAGCACATTGAATAACCAGAACAAGTCAGTCAAAATAAAACAGTTGTCCAAATCCACTCACTCATGTAGACAATTGCTATCATGTGCCAAGTAGTACACCATGTTTTGAAAGTACAGAGAGAATTCCACCAAAATGTTAAATAAGGAAATCTAACCAGAAAGACTTGTCTGATGTCCAAAAAAGGAAAGATATCCCCTTTCTGCTAAATCCGATCTGCCCTGTATTCCTTCTTACCTACATCCAGAGAAACACAATTGCTACTTATACAATATTGTAATGTCAAATACAGAGAAAAATAGAGGAACCTTCCCATAATAGCTCATTTTTCACAGCACTGACTTCTAAATATTGTTAACCATGCGTTTTCCTTTGAATTTTCATCCATTATGGTATTAGCAAGGTACAGCCAGAAGTAAGAGGATATTTAAAGAAAAGTTATTAAGGTCTCAACCTGGTTTTAGCTCAGAGTAGTAAGTGATTTTCCTTGGATTTCTTTTCATTAGGTAATTGATTTGAGACCTGTTACAGGCCTCTCTTAGAGGCCTCCCTAATCCAGTTCATCTAATTCTAGTCTTGGTGTTTTAGCCAAACACCCAGAAAATGATGTAGTTTTTTAAAATATATTTTTTAGTTGTAGTTTGACACAATACCTTTATTTTATTCATTTATTTTTATGTGGTGCTGAGGATTGAACCCAGGGCCCTACATATACTAGGCAAGCACTCTACCACTGAGCCACAGCCGCAGCCCCAAGTGATGTAATTTCTAAGCCCCACTTACCCCAGACACTCTCAAAACCTACTTATGCTTGTAACTAATAGTCTTATGGAGGGCGTCCCTATTGGAGAAGAGATTGTGCAATCTTTTGTAAGTCACTTTAAGGAACCTAAGCCTCAGTTTCTTCGTCTATCATATGGGGCCAACATAACTGGTACTATCTGCTTCACAAGAATGATACAACAGCAAATGTGTTACTCCTGTCAGTGAGTGATGATGAAGAGGTAGATAGATGATGAAGAGGTAGATAGAGGTAGATAGAAAATGTTGAGGGGAGATGGCAAGTAGTTCTTGTTGAGAGAAGAAAAACTTAATTGAGAAGCGGAATGAATACCATGGCAAGATTAATAATGCTTAACAGTACTCATGTTTAAATTAGTTGAGTCAGAGCACAATGAGGAATCACATGTGAATCATATATGAAATTCCAAGGGAAATAAGAAAATTGTGCTGAATTTGGATAAGATAAATGGAAAGAAGGAATGGACAGAAATTAGAGAGATTTGAAAAAAAATCCTGATGTTCTTATGTTTGTCCTTGTAGGGCCTTTACAACAGTTCTAAAGACTCTGAGAAGGGATTATTTCTAATCAAACAAAAAAAAAAGCTGCTATGAAGTTATTTCCTTGCATAGAAAAGACACATCTAAGCAGACAGACTTGAAAATCCTGGTTATTGATACAATATGACTGGGATAATATGGGCCAGTGGACATGCACATGAGCATGGACCCCAAAATTAGAAAGTACTGGCTGTGGGTCTTTCTCAGTCACCTGGGTGACTTGGACAAATTAACCTATCTGAACTTGAGCATTCTCTACTTTCAAGTAGGCACAATAAGAGTTCTACTCATAGCATTGTTATAAGAATTAAATGAGACACTGCATGTAAATACTTGGAACAGAGCCCCACCCATGGAATATGGTTGATAAATATTAATTTTTATCAGTGATTTATTTTTAGAACCTTGGTCAATGACTGACACAGGATCCAGAGCTATTATTAACAGGATGAACGGAGAATGGAAAGATCTAAAGCACTGGGAATTTCTGAAGATGGCAGGTCCATGGGAGGAGTGCCAGTATGAAAGGACCTGAAATCTCAAGGGTGGCATATGCACATCAGCATCTGAACACAAACTTCTGTGTTCAGATGCTGAACAGAGAGAGGCAAGGCACAAGAGACAGAAAATGTCAAGGATAAACGCCTCAGCTTTCAGGTTTTAGCTCCTGGACAGTCATGTATACAGATGGAACAAGCTACCTGCTGTGGCCACTGTAGAAAACCTTCTACTTTGCTCCCATGAACCTCATAAAATGTAGAGTTTCCAACAAAGTGCTAAATACTGTGGGAAGACTCTGGTCAGCTGGAACTCTGCACCCACTGCTTCTACATGATCCCAGAATCAGAGAAATTTACCAAGCTAATGCTCATGCAGCTGAGATAAGGAGCTCTTCCTCCTTCCTCTCCATAACTGATTATTTCCTTTGGCATTTGTTTGATCCAGTTAAAAGAAAAGTATACTAGATAAAGGCTCTGGACCCATCCTGGCTGGATTTGAAAACTAGCTTCTCCCAGTGACTTGGCAGGTCATGAAATCTCTTCAAGGCTTGGTTTTTTCACTTGTAAAATGAACTTCTTTACAGGATCATTGTGAGGGTTAAGTGAGATGAAATATTAAGCTCTCCTAGAACTGTGCATGTGTGTAACTCCTATGTAAGCATAAGAGCTATGGTTATTTGATCTTCATGTGTTATCCTTTTGACTAGCACACCATCATTTACTCCCAGGATGCAAATAGAATCTGAGCAAATGTGCTTCAAAATCCAATATTCATTGAGCAGAGTAATGTTTGGGTTTAGGGGAGGTGACTAGGTGCAGAAATTGATATACAAATGCACACCCACAATAAGTTTCTACTGGCAAATCTGTCAATCTCTCCACCCCCAAGCAACCATTGGCAAGGGCTTTCAAAAACCAGCCATAAGCTTTGAAGGAAAGTATCTTCTGTGCATCTCTTAGCTCATCCTGACCCGCAAAGCCACGACCAAGAGGGCAGTAATTCCATCAGACAGAACATGAAATTTCAGACCAGGAAGGGATGGGTCATTCCAGGTCACAGAGTGAAACTTCCTCTGAGGCCCAGAGAGGTCAAGTGGATTACTCAGAGCCCCACAGTATGTCTGTAACTGAGCTGGCAGCTGAATCCAGACCTCCTAATTCTTGTGTAGCTTCCCAAAGAAGGTAGCATGTGACAAAGTATGCAAATTTCACAATGTCCCCCTGAGAGTACAGCACTGGCTGTACAATGGCATATATTACACAGAGAATAACAATTGTGTTTCTTCTCTCTTGGCTAAGCTGTGTTTGGCAAATTATTAGTACTGAAAAAGGTGTAGCTGTAATTTACCAAGTACTCCCCCTACACTCCATGAGCATACCATGTGTTCAACCATTTGCTTGCATGAAGATTACTTATGTTATCAAGGATCTTCATATCCATCCAGTCTAGATCTCTGAGCTACTGACAGCTTCTAAGGGACAGGGGCCAGATTTTATTTATATATTCCACTTTTTGACAGCCTTTGGTATTGTTCTCAGTAATAAAATGATTCACAAGATACTTTAGATGATATGCAAGTGTCTTAGTAATTTCTTAATGAATGTGAAAGGGAAAAGAGGAGAGATAGAAGATTTGGCTAATAGTAAAGAAGCATGAGATAAAAGGGCAGGAGGGAGTAGGAGGAAAATGGTTGGGTCAAGAAGTTTATTAATGTTCCTCATAACTCATTCTAGAACAATTTACAATATTTGCAGCATTTCTCAAAACATCTGTTGTGGAATAGTGTCCAGTGGGCTGCTACACAGAAAAGACTTTTGGGAGCCATAAATAGGGTTGGGGTGGGAATATTCTAGTAAGGAAAAAGTTATCAAGTTACTTTATTGCAGAACAACTGGGAGTCTTTTGTAAGTTGATTATATCTCCAGGAGACATTGTGTATAGTCTTTGCCAATATTTCTTTGACCAGGGAACATGGTCTTTGTCCTTTCATCAGAAATAGGTCTTCTTTAAAAGAAATTAATCAATAGTAAAACTAAACTCCCGCTCTATGTCTACCCATATAGATGCTTACAAACACCGACTAAAAACCAAATGCCTTTGCAGTATCTTAGGGAACAATATTCTTCCACAGACACTCATGCAGCAGACAGTAACTGGTGCCTTATAGATGGGCATCCTTGGCCACACTTCCATATGAAGTCTCCTTTGATATTGCCAATACCCTTGTCTCTGGAGATCTCTGACTTTCTGGCATGGCCTCTAAGTCACAAAAAAGACGTGACTGGAGTTGTGTTCTTTATCCTCAGGCAGCCTTGCTTGGACATCAGCCACAAAAAGGTCCAGGTCCTTCACCTTGAGGATTAGGCCTGACTCCCAATCACATGACCACACTCAAATTTGAAAAGGGAATATGGTAATATTAACTTCTATGATGACTCTAAAAGCAACAATTGGGGATGATTGTTAGTGGAAGTTAGTAGCTAGCAATTATTAGTTACTAGATTGTGTGTGTTAGTAATATTGTGATGATAGTTGTAGTTCAGGCATCCCTGCTTATTCAAAATTAAGCCATATCTGAAAATATGTGGTATATACATTAACATAAAGTAGATGCCTATTTGATTATTATAAAGAAAAAATAACAGTACATTCCCAGTCCATCCAAAAGCTCCAACCACTTATCCTACATATTACTAAAACACTCAAACAACTATTCATTAATACATAAAGGATTTATGAATAACATGTAATGACTTAAAATGTCAATATCTAATTATTTAATATTTAATGAACTCATTAGTTGGTATTTTTATGTTTGGTGCAATAATTTACAATCTCAGGAGCAAATCATATTTCCTTTCTAGACTGAAATATACATATAGTGTAAAACAGCAATAAAATAATACTTTAGGGATTCTCAGGAAACAGTTCACATGGTCCCTGGTTGATAGTGCCCTCAGGTAGAAGCAAACACTGAAACTCAGGAAGGATAATCCTTTAGGAAACAAGTGTGGAAGTTGATAATGAAGATGTACAATGCATGTGGAACAAGGGTACCATCTTATTGGGAGAGTGGCATATTTTATATCCTTTATAAAGGTGGAACGCCTATGCAACTCAAGTGTTTTCATGTATGGACTTTTAATTTGAATAGTGACTTTTGTTAAATATTTTCTAAGTTGTTACAGTGAATGTTTAGGTAGTGAGAATTCAGATAGCAAGAGATACATTTTTAGTAGCAGTAGCAGTAGTAGCTCTTGTTTTCATTGATTGACAGACTACTTAAGAACAAGACTCTTATTTATTTTAGTCATGAATGTATTCTCAGTGTCTAAGTAATAAACCTACCACAATGTAAGTTTTCAACAAATATTTGCTCAATGAATGAACTGGGCACTAGTTGAGTACAGAGCACTAAACAACTTATCTGCATTATCTCATTCGATCTCAACACTAAAACCCCATGATATAGATTGTGTCATTATCTCTATTTTTCAGATGGGGGAACTGGTGCTTTATATTAAACAAGAACTTGCCCAACATAATACAGTGCATATATCAAAACCATGAATTTATATCCCTATCTTCTTGACTCCAAATCCAGTGCTTCTAAGTACCATCTTATACATGCATCCTTTTTCTCATTTAGAAATTCAGACACCTGTTTGAGTTACATAGCCTCTAAAAGTTTTTTTATGTGTTCTTTTTAAATATACAGAGTGTATTTTGACATATTATATATACATGGAGTATAACTTATTCTAATTAGGATCCCATTCTTGTGGTTGTACATGACGTAGAGTTTCACTGGTTGTGTATTCATATATGAACATAGGAAAGTTATGTCCAATTCATTCTACTGTCTTTCCTATTCCCATCCTTCTCCATTCCCTTCATCCCCTTTTGTCTAATTCAATGAATTTCTATTCATCTATTCATCCCCCCACCATTGTGTGTTAGTATCCACATATCAGAGAGAACATTCACTCTTTGTTTTTTGGGGGAGTGGGTTGGCTTAGCCTATAAAGCTTTTTGACACCTCATATCAGGGACCTTGATAAAACTCTCTGCATCTGAGAATTACGAATCTCTTGAACATGATTTCATGGTTACTATGAAATTAAGGCTTCAAATGCTGTGACATATTTTGTTCTACTAATATTAATGATTTACTATGTGACAATCAGGCACTGTGTCATATGGTATTATTTTACTTCTAATTTATTGACATCTTAAACATTATTCTAGTTTACTTTCATAGCAATCTGATGAGGTATGTATTATTATAATTCCCATTTTATTTTTTAAAATATTTTTTAGTTGTCAATGGACTTTATTTTGTTTATTTATATGCAGTGCTGAGAATCAATCCCAGTGCCTTACACATGCTAGGCAAGCGCTCTACCACTAAGCCACAATCCCAGCCCTATAATTCCCATTTTAAAGGTGAGGAGACAGGTTTGGAACAGTCAAGAAACTTGCCTAGTCAAACATCTAGTAAGTTACAGAGTTAGAAGTTGAACCTATATGTTTCAGTTAGAGGGCATATACTCTCAGTCACTCAGCAACTCACTTTGGCTGCTGATAGACAAACCAGCCAATTTGATAAAACAACAGATCTTACTGCTACTTTACCAAATATTGTCAGAGTCTATAGGAATCCCCCCCCCTCTTCTTGGCCTCTGCAAATCCTACTTTCCTTCCAAACTCAATTCCCACTTCCTCTGGGAAACCTCCATTGATTCTTACTAATATAATGCTTATGGATCACTCCCTCAGTTTGACCTGTAGGCCTTGTCTGTGTGTATTCAAGTGTTATCGGTTCTTCCTGCCCTGCACTGGTCTCTGGCTTCTCTGGCATAGCTGCCCTCCATGCTCTATCCAATTGGAATGCACATAGTGCAAGACCTAGCACTTGCTTGCTGGTTCTGGCTGGCTAGTTCTCTCCTATCTATCACAGTGCCATAAATACAGTAGAAATGGCTGCAGTGCCACAGAAAGGATATAGATGATCTTAAAAAATCATGTTATAATGATCTTCTAATTACTAAAGAAAATACACATAAACAAAACAGAAAAAAAGTTGAAACTATATCATCTAACCACTTACAGAGAGAAACTTTGTTAATGGTTTAGTGTGCATCTTTTCAGACATATTCTAGGCATGTATGTTCATTTTTTTTATCAATCAAGGCTTGAACTATTTGAGCCATTTTGCAACTGGCTTTTCCTGTGAAAACACATAGTAACCACTTAGCCATTGCACTGAATGTACTTTTACAGCATAATTTTTAAGAGAATGCATCATATTATGGCACAGAATAAAATTGATTTAGTGATTGAACATTTAGATTGTTTCAAATTGTTTTTTATTCAGTCAACTGGAAGCAAACTGTTATGACTAGAGGAGTAATGAAATAAAATATGGTGCAACCATTCCTTGGAATTTTATGCAGCTGTTGTTTAGCTTGATGTAGAATGTTAAGTGATGAAATGAAATGAATACCAAGATGTGTTATTAAGTAAAAAAAAAAGAAGAAGAAAATTGCAAAATCATGCTGCAAAAAGGCATAGATATATTATAGATAGATGTTTATATGTGAAAAGATTTTTCTGGAAGCATATATAGATACAGAAATACCAAACTGTCAGCAATGGTTTTACCTGCAGAAGTGTGCCATAAGCAATGGGGAGGGAGGTTTTCTTTTTATTTTATTCCCTTCTGAGATGATCAGTTACTTTATCTTGTATAATATATACACATACACAAAAAAATGGTGATGAAATCCTTGTCACTAAATATTTATTCATATTCATGATAGGTGAGTTTTCAACATGTTGGTCAAGATAAAGCAGAGAGAAGTTACACTGGCACTGATAGTTCAAGGAGGGTGCTAGAGGACACACTGTCAGGAAGAATAAACATGTCCCATCAGAAGGCCCAAGAGGCCAGCTGTACTTCCTTATAGAGATGCTAATGGCTAGCTTCCCAGAGTGATATACTATTGCAGACTCCAGAGCCCAAAGGGAGTTTTTTTAAATTTTTTTTTACTATTTATTTTTCAGTTTTTGGTGGGCACAACATCTTTGTTTGTATGTGGTGCTGAGGATCGAACACAGGCCGCATGCATGCCAGGTGAGCGTGCTACCACTTGAGCCACATCCCCAGCCCCAAAAGGGAGTTTTAAATTATATTTGTTTCACAAAATATTTTTTAGTTACAGAGGGACACAATATGTTTATTTTGTTTATTTTTATGTGGTGCTGAGGATCGAACCCAGTGCCTTACATGTGTGAGGCAAGCACTCTGCCACTGAACCACAACCCGAGCCCATATTTGTTTTTAATATAAGTCATTAAGTTGTACATTTATATTAATTATATAATTTTTAATAATGATTGTATTTAAAATTGGCTCATGCAACTCTCATTTTTTAAATTTTTATTGGTTCTTCTATTTATACATGGCAATAGAGTCCATTTTGACATAATTATAAAAGCATGGAATATATTTTGTTCTACTTCAGTTTCCTGCACCTCTCCTTCCCCTCCCTTCTCCCCACCCCTTACTCTACTGTTCTTTCTGCCATTTACCCAGAATTGTTTTTTAAAAAATTAATCTCTTCTGGATGTACAAGATGATGAGATTCAATGTGGTTATTCATAAATGTGCATAAGGGTTTTTAGCTCCTTCTCTAAAGCAGTGAGTTTCTCGCCTGTGTTACCTGAAACAATTTGCTGATAGGATCACCAAGTTTTCAATGTCTGCCTGCCATTTACTCAAAACGAACTCACCTTTATAAAAATTTAAATTGTGGTAAAACACACATATCAGGAAATGCACTACTGTAGTCATTTTAAGTGTATAGCTCCACAATTAAAAGATATTTGAGAGCTAGTGCTTTAAACATGATATTTGCTAACTTTACCAGGACATGGCATAGGTGGAAAATGATAATGTTTATATGACACGCTGAAGTTGAATGATAAGTTTGCTCTTGGCCAGAGGCAAAGACTTTCATTGACTCTAGCTACATCTACCTGACTACCTGGAAGGACCAATAGCTCAACACACCTGTAACTCACTCAGGGAACATCAGTACGCTGCAACTTCCCATCTGGAAAACATAGTTCAATGGACCAAAGGAACCAACTCCAAACATCAGAGTTAAGATAAAAATGTCAGTGTTGAATTGTCTGTCTTGAATGGCCTGTGATTAGCAAGAGTGGCTACAGAAGGTAGAAGGGTGCAAAGAGTCTTAGGAACTAAGTGAAGCAAAGACAACTAGAGCCCTTTTATGAACTCAATCAGAAGAGAGTGCCATGGCTATCAGCCAGTATGTTTTACAGAAGGCTGCTTATTTTGGCAAGTTTGTTTAAGTCAAAGAATTTCTATCATTGGTATCATGCACTTAAATGGAAGTAAAAGTCCACCTTACTTCTAGGATCTAGGTTAGAAAAGGGTCCCTGAAGAGCCTACTCCCCCCTATGGATTTGCTATAACTATGCTTGAAATTACTGGGTTCATTCAAGTCAAGAAATGTCTGCATCAAGAGTATTAAAGCAACCTATTAATTGGAGGTGCAATCATTAAGATCCAGACCACACATCCTTATGTCCAAACACTGACTCAAGTTTCTATGGAATAAGGAATATAGGAGAAACATGTAGAAATGAAATTCCCAAGAACAGTAACCCAAGAAGAGGGGTCCTAATTTTAACATTGGAGAGTTAGAGCCAGACTGACCCCTAAAGAACACAGTTCTTTGGGTTCTGTTTTAGAGGCAGAAACTTCATAGCTATGCTCAGACTTGCTTGCTTGCTTCATAATAACTACTGTTTATGAGCATTTACTATGTGCTAGACACTGTACATACTTTATTCCTGTTAATCCAGAGGATTAAATGAGTGAATCCATGTAAAGCAGCGAGGACAGTATCTAAAACATAGTACACAATAAATGTCAACTAAAATGAATGAAATTACTCTGAAGTAGATATAGTTAATATTGATAACTTAATATTTCAAGCAACTCATGTCAAGAAAGGTGAGATAACCTGCCTAAGATCATATCCAAATGGCAAAGCCAGGATGCAGTCATTTTGATTCTAAACTACTGAACTTCATTATTCCATCTATAAAACCAGCCAGCTAACCAACCAACTAACCTAGGACCATGTTTCTAGGCACCTATTCAGTCTAAAACATTTTGAATATAGACATAATTAAGTCTCAGACTTTATCCTCAAGAAACACAGAGGAAAGCTCAAGAGTTATAAGCCAGGCATCACATATAAGAAGAGAATGAGTTATAGCTGGCACTACCTTGACAGGAGTGTCCCAAAATGTAGAATCTATTGTTTCTATGCTTTATTTCTATTATCTGAGTGAAGCAGGTCCATGAGAAATCAGTGTCAATGAATGTTATGTATTGCATTATAAAAATCATTGAGGTCTACCACTGTTAGGAAGACAGACCTTGAAACCAGTAACTGCAATATGGCCTGTTCATCATGCTGTAGGTACACATAAGAGGGAATCATTAATTCCACTTGGGACTTAATAAAGAAAATAGGTGTGGGTAGTATAGAGGACATTACCTTCTCTTCCAATCCATTACAGCAAATGAAACAGAGCTCACTGGAGAGCAGGGAAGGGTTGTCAGCACTAGAATGGGAATTAATTGGTTGGTTGGTTGGTTGGTTGGTTAATCAGTTAGTTGTCTGCTTGTATATATGAGACAACATAGTAGGTTAGGATAAGAATGCCTGTGTCCTAGCAATGGAATAGGAAAGGGAGCAAAGATGGACACAGTCTATCATCCCATTTCCCCTATATTCTATTTTTGGCCAAAATAATTTAGGAAGAGAAAAGGCAAAGAAAAAAAGTCAAAAAACAGGGATTCTCAGATTCTCAAGATGGGCAAACCCAGAAATAAGGGAAAACCAGAAACTGGTGGAGGTGGGTGTATATGTAAGTGGAGGTCACAAGTGTGAGGAAGAAAGCTGGATGTAAAATAGCTAAAAGGTTCTTACTTGATTCTGCCATAACTTCTCAAATACATCTAGAAATTGTATAGTGGAAAAAAAAGTTGGATCTGAGTCACAAATTCTGCAGCAATTAACCAGGTAGAGGAAAAACTGAGCCGTTATAAGAACTAAGGCACCAGGACAATCCAGAGAATAATAGAGTTGGTAAACTTCAGGTCCTTTGGCGTGGATTTAGTCTTGGGATACATGGCAAAGTGATGAGGGACTGGAAGGAGGAATCAGGGGCAATTTAAAAAAGGGAGCCATGTACTCAAAGATAAGATGTGGCAGATGCTCCAAAAAGGATTCCACTTCTCTGGAGGAAAAACACTTTTCATCCTTTCCGCTCTCTGTAGCATGGTAGAAGATAGGCATGGAAGTAGCCAGAGATT
Organism: Marmota monax; assembly: GCF_021218885.2. NCBI lineage: Eukaryota > Metazoa > Chordata > Mammalia > Rodentia > Sciuridae > Marmota > Marmota monax. The sequence continues at coordinate 10,511,617 of NW_026694552.1, read as the reverse complement.
TCATATCAATATGAATTAACATATTTCAGCAATCGCAACATATTATGGGGAGCCACTCTGAATGATTTGCACTTTCCGTCCTGGAGTGGAGAGGCTTTGACTGGTTGCTATATCTCCTAGTGACCTGGACATTGCCCAGGTCCAAGAAGTTTGAGGGTGTGTCTTCAGACGTAGGCATGTCACTCATGGATTGAACTATGCTAATCTGTTCTTTTGTGATGTTACCCCTTTGCCCTGTTTGGGATAGAATGTTCCATGGAAACGCCCTTTGTGTGTCCCTTTCTCTTGCTCTGCCTTTGGGTATGGCCTTCCTAGATGTCAGTCAATCTGCTGACAGCAGACATCACAAAGCTAGACTCAACCCCCTGAAACCTGACTCCTTGCCTCATTTGAATAGCTTCTCCTCAATACAAGGATTCAGCAGGCCCTTGCTCTATTTCTTTCTGCAGCCATTAAGGTCAGAGGAGCTGTCACAGGACCCCAAAGAAAAAGGTATCTCTCTGTCTCTTGTGTGGTTATTTCGTGCATCTCAGTTCCCCTGGAGTGACCCTGAGTGCTTTACTTGTGAGGAACACGAAAATTTATTTTAACAATATAAAATACAACTGATTATTTTCACTTACCTGATTTTGGAATTGGGACATTTGGGTATAATCTTCATGTGCTTCAATATAAAAATTATCTATGTAAACTTCATAGTAATTCCAAAAAAAAATGCAGATTTAATGAGCTCCACTCAGAGCGCTTGATAAAGTTGGAGTTACAGATGATCAAGGCAGGAACAGAAGTATACCCATTAAGCTCACTTTTTTCTGGGATGACCCCCCACATCAGCCATGGCTGAAAGTGATTGACCATAACATGTGCAGAAGTTCATAGCACTGATTCTTTTCTCTGAAGCTTGGAGTTGTAGAGCATATGAGGAGAAGGGACAATGGTCTGTGTGGGCTACTGGCAGGTCTCATCTGTAAGCTGTCAGTGTAGTTGCTGACTTATAGGCATGGAAATGAGAGTGAATGATATAGTTGGAATGACCCTTTGAAGATAAGGGCTTGTTGCAACAATTTGAGAGCAGTGGGTGAAGATAAGAGAAGCAGAGTATCTATACTTCAAGTGGAAATGAAGAAATGAAACTTATGGACAGAATCAAAAAGCACATCTCCCTGGAAGCCAGGGAGGAAAAAGAATGTCAGAAGAATGGAGAAGACAATAGTTTCAAATGAACAGCTGAAGACTATGAGAGGAGAGATGAAAGAACATATCATCTCTTAACCTGGAGAGGTTCAATTCAAAGTCTATGCAAGGCCAAAATCATTTTTGATGCACTTAGAAGCAATAAAGTGATCTTCAAACTGCTTTTATATTGACTTCAAAAATTTTCTATAGTGAAACTGATTAACATACTGTATACTAATTTAATGCCCTCAACCTTAGGAGGCAGCCCTTGGAGACAAAAAAAAAAAAAAAAAACGTGTTGTAAAGTTGAATTATAAAAAACATGCATTTGTTGCAATATCTCATTACATTAGACAAAGGCCTGCTCAGCCAGAGGTTGGTCTTCCCTATCTTCAGTTTATGCACTATGGTGGGTCTATTAGAATGTGCATGAAAGCATTAGAAGAGGTCATCTATTATTTGGCAGTCAGACCAGGTACTGAACTTGCTAATTGCTAATGAAATGAAATTCCTAGGAAGTTAGTCATGTAAAAAATGCCAGGAAAATTACAAAGAATCTACTATGTATTTCCAGAAGATTAAGACTGATTCCAAGCATTGGGGTTAATGGTAATATAATATATTAAACTACTCAGCAGACACAAAGAAGATATGGGGGATAAATGGTTGATTTTTTTTTTTTTTGAGTAGCCTTAGGAAAAGCTGAAAACATTTGACCCGTTACTCCTATCTCCCAAGTCTCTATGTTATAGATATCAAGACTGTGTAGGCTGAAGCACTCAGCAATACATCTAGATTAGGGTTTATAAGATCAGTGTGTCACTCATAATTGTCTATAAAATGTGTGCATATAGGTATTTCTCTGGGGAGGAGAATCGGTGTTTTTTATTTGCTTCCCTGAATGGTCACAAGCACTTTTAAAATGTAGAACCACTTCTAGACAGGTTTTATTTACAAAAAAAAAAGTTTATTTAAATGAATATTAGTTTATTTACAAACAAACGAAGTGTTCTGAGTATTAACACTGTTTTATTACCTATCAATCTGTCCTAGACCCTAGCCAATCAAACAGTATGCATGGAAATCTATTATGGAGGCTGAAAATTCCCAAACTGTTCAAGCTGGTAGATTTAGGGAATTTGACCAGTTTAGCATACCACCTTAGCATACCTTCAGAACCATCACCAACTTCACTCTGAGCACTATTTCCAAGTCTAAGAACTGTGACACTGTCCTGTAAAAACAATACACACTTATTTTTTTTTAATTAGGAACTATCCCAACCCTTTTAACCTGTTGCATAGTACACATAATTCCATTAAATACCCTACGAGTTAGATGACTGGATGAAAGACTCTTACCCCATTCTTATAGATCGAAATTACAAAAATTAGTAGATAATATTCAGAAAATGTTGACAGGTAATTATATCATTCCAGAAAACTCACTGTAAGTACAAGATTCATTAAATAAAAGAAACCTGAATGGATAATTGGACACCCCATTTTGTATAGCTGGTAGTTCAAGGACAAGAATAATGCAAGAAAAATGGGGAAGATAAGGAACATGTGTCTGATAATGGGATAAATGTTTTCAGAACTGGGTTTATATCTAGAGATGAGGGCTCTTAATCTGACTCAGCCAGCCATAGGAACAAAGATGAAAGTACTCCTAACAGAGGGAACATCTTATCACATCTATGTCCTCAGTCATTTTACCCACACAGAAGATAATGGTCATCCTTGGTGTTACCTTTGAGTTACAGAGAATGGGATTCATAAAAGAATATCAAAGAGCTACTGAGGTCCAGATTAGCTTGTGCTTTGATTCTCCACAGATGCCTGCATTGCTGTTAACAATTCTTCGGACAGAAACTTTTGTAAGCACAGTAATATCAAAGATTTTCTCTCTACACAATGGATATGTTCTTGGGAAGTTAAGTGTAAATCAACGGCTAAAAGTCAATAAGTAGTGAACAGTTGGCTCTGTCAAATGATTTGATTTTCAAGTATAGTCCTTTAAAAACCCATATGCATATAAAATATGTAATTTATACTTTCATATTTCATATTTTAATATAAAATATATTTATTTTTCTTGTTGGACAGTATATACACACACTGGGTTGAGATATTTCACCCTACACATTCATGGGAAAATCTTTAGGTTATTTCACAATTCAATAAGAAAAAAAAATATTGAGCTCTTGTTAGGCTCTAAGCTTTGCAAAATAGCAATTTTCTAAAATTTCAGATCATGGAATTTTTAATTTAATTGGTTTTGTAAACTGGATCCTATATTAAATGCCTATTTAAAGGAAACCTCTAGGCAAGAAATCATCTTAAGGGTAAACACCCAAATTTCATGGAACTGTATAATTAGAATCATGCTTATCATGCTTATAAGAAATTAGAATCAGAAATGCATGGATACTTAATGTGGGGAACAGTCTTCAGAGGCCCTTGCTTTGCTAGTCATTATCCAGCAGCACCGTCTGTTCTTCTAATAGGAGGAGAGGGGCCCAAGGGAAAAAAATGGACCACAGGCAGTTTTTCATTCTTAAATTGCAAAGAACAGAATAAAAGCCAAGGACAACTAAAGGTTTTCTGCCCTATATCTTCTTTCTTGAGTGAGAAAATAATTCTGGTCTGGGCTCCTGCCTGGTTTTCTGCTCTGGAGTGGGTGGGAGCATCAGAAGTGACAAACACCTTCAAATATTTTCAGAGAATTGAACAGAGGCAAAAAGCTCAGAGAATACAGAAAATGCACATTCACTCTAGAGGTTATTGACAAGATTAATTACCTCATAACTGCTTTAATAAAATGACTCCAAGCATATTGAAACTATAATTATCCATAAAAATCCTAATGAATTCAATTTCTCCAGAAATCACCCTGCTGCAACTGGTGAGTGTAGGAGAAGTATGGGGGAGGAGACAATTCAGCTCTTAGGAGGGAAGGCAAGAGGAAAGAAGAGGGAGATGGTTGGTAGAACTAGAGGGTGTCTAATTAGGTCAAGTACATAGTGCTGGATGGTGTTTATTCTCTTTCATCTTATGATGTTTCATATTAATCTATGAACCCCATTTTTATATGTCAATGTTTCTATTAAAAAGAATTCTAAACATTACTGTCTCTTCTTGTTTTCTCCCTGCTACCCCACCAGTGTGTGTGTGTGTGTGTGTGTCCACACACATATGTATACAAATATTCATTTTTCTGTATTCATGAATTTGGCTCAAATCCTCATTTCAAAATGCATAATGTAAGAGACAATTCTAACTTTCACCCTGGTCAAACTGGTCTTGATAAAACTGAGAAAGGAAATTTTGGTTCCCAAACTTTCTATACCCTGCTACCTATTTGGGTACTGTTTTAGTCAGCTTTTTTTGTTGCTGTGACTAAAAGACCCCACCAGCACAATTGTAAAGGAGGAAAGGTTTATTTAGGGGCTCATGGTTTCGGAGATCTCAGTCCATGTACAGCCAGCTCCATCCCTCAGGGCTCGAGGTGAGGCTGAACAACATGGCAGAAGAGTGTGGCGGAGAGAAGCAGCTCACATGGTAATCAGAAAGCAGACAGAGACTCCCTCTCCAGATACAAAATATATATCCCATACCCCCACCCCCAATGAACCACTTCCTCCAGCCACACCCTCTGCCTCCAGTTACCACTCAGTTAATCCCATCAGGGATTAATTCACTAATTAGGTTAAGGCTATAATTTCTCCTCTAAACCTTCTTGCATTGTCACACACATGAGCTTTGGAGGGACACCACATCTAAACCATAACAGGTACCTATCCTGCCCCTATGACCTCATGCTGCCTATGGAGCCTATTGATTATACAGGGCACTTTTCTGATTCCCTTCTGTCCACAAGGAGTCACTCAAAGCTGTTCCTATCTCCCTCTTCCTTATGCAAAACAGCCCTATCTTATCCTCTATTCCCACAAGCTCTTTCTCTCCCCTAGCTTTCTTACTGAAATTGTTATGACAAAGTACTGTAATTTAGACTGGAAGTCAGAATGACCCTATACCACTCAATGGACATGTAGTTTTGAATCAAATCACTTGATTTCCCAAAATTTCAATTTCTGAGTGTCATTTTTCCCTCTCTGAAAAAAAAATGGTTTGATAATAAAATGTGCACAATCTACTTCACAGGAGGATGCAATGTGATATAGAAGAGAATATAGTGCCATGCTTTCACTATTTTTATAGCTATTATCTCAATTAATTCCTAAAACAACAATTTTTTTTTACAGAATAATGTGTTATTATGCAAATGTTGTAGGTAGGGAAATTGAGAATTAGAAAAGGTCAGTTATGTGTCCAAAAGTTACTATCTAGTATGTATCATATTGTATTACTATGGTTTGAAATTTAATTGCTATTATGAGATTTTAAGTGGGACTAGGTGGTAGTTTTAAGAGGTTATTAAGGATGTACACTCATAAATGTATTAATCTATTTATTGAATTAATGGGTATGTTATCCAGTTTCCTATTGTTGTAACAAAATACCTGAAATAATCAGTTTAACAAAAGAGATTTATTTTGGCTCATGGTTTCAGAGGTTTCAGTTCATAGTCATCTGGCCTTATTACTTTGGGCCTATGACAGCACAGTATAACAGGACAGAAGAATATGCTGAGGAGGTTGATTAGTGTATGGTAGCCAGAGAGAGAGAGCACAAGTGGAAGAGTTCTAGGTCCCTATATCCTCTTCAAGGTCATGCCTCCAAAACCCTAACTTCTTCTCGCTAGGCCTCACCTCCTAAAGGCTTCACTACTCCCAATGGCACCACAGATATTTACTAACCGTTTAACACATGAGTCTTTGGTAGACATTTAAGATCCAGGTCATAAAAATGGCTTAATGCATTCTCTGGAGAGTGGAATTGTTATAAGATCTAGTTTGGCTAGGTCTTGCAAGCTTCCTGTCTTTTACCATGTAATACTCTGCACCACCTCAGAGTTTGCCAGCAAGAAGGCCACAACCTAATGTGAACCTTCACCTAGAACAGGGACTTTTGAGGCTAAATACACCTTTTCTTTTTAAAACACCCAATGTGTGGTATTGTATTATTAATAGCAAAACAAATGAGCTAGGATGTGCACGAAGCTAGGTCCACAGACTATCTCATTCCAGTGCTTTTTCTACCACATGAACTGACCTATATAAGCAGGAATGTGCTATGTTAATGAAAAGTATCACTACTGTTCTGAACTTATTTTTGTGCTGTCAGCTTATACCATGACTTTGCAAGGTGATGCTTTCCCTTTGGTCAGGATGGTCTGTCACCTCCATCATCATCTCTCCACATGCTCATTTTTCTGACTGAAAATCTAAATCTTAAGACTCTACCTCTTTCATGAAGCCTTCCTTCCTTATTTTACACTGTATGAATAGTTTCCATCTTTAAAAACCTACAAAACTTCTCATGTTGACCAAAATATACAGCCCTGGTTGATAAACATTCTCAAATCATCCTTTAGCTACTCATACAAACCCCTATCTCTCACCCTGCACAAAACTCAACTCAAAGTGGATCAAAGATATAGGCACTAGAACAGAGACCCTGCACCTAACAGAAGAAAAAGTAGGCCCAAATCATCACCATGTTGGCTTAGAACTTGACTTCCTTAATAAGACTCCTAAAGCACAAGAAGCAAAATCAAGAATCAGTAAATGGAATGGAGTCAAATGGAAAAGCTTCTTCACAGCAAAGGAAACAAACAGTAATATGAAGAAAGAACACACAGAATGAGAAAAAAAAATATTTACCACATACATCTCAGATAGAGCATTAATCTCAAGGATATATAAAGAACTTAACATCCAAAACAAAAAACCCAATCAATAAATGGGCTAAAGAACTGAACACTTTACAGAAGAAGAAATACAATCGATCAACAAATATATGAAAAAATGTTCAACATCTTTAGCAATTAGAGAAATGCAAATCGAAACTAAGACTTCATCTCACCCTAGTCAGAATGATAATTTTCTACCACATGATACCACATGATAATTTTCTACCACATGAATACAAACAACAATAAATGTTAATGAGGATGTGGGGGAAAAGGTACAGTCATATATTGCTGATAGGAATGCAAATGGTACAACTATTATGGAAAGTGGTATGGAGATTCCTCAGAAAACTTGGAATGGAACCACCATTTGACCCAACACTCTCATTCCTCAGTTTATATGCAAAAGACTGAAAATCAGCATACTACAGTGACACAGCTACATCAATGTTTATACCAGCTCAATTCATAATAGCTAAACTATGGAACCAAACTCGATGCCCTTTAACAGATGAATAGATAAAGAAAATGCAATATATATATATATATATATATATATATATATATATATATATATATTCATATATATACAAATAGATAGATAGATAGACATGATAGAATGTCATTCAGCCTTAAAGAAGAATGCAATTATGGCATTTGCTGGTAAATGGGTGGAGCTGGATAATATCATACTAAGCAAAATAATCCAATCCCCCAAAATCAAAAACTGAATATTTTCACTGATATGTGGATGCTAAATCACAATGAGGGGGGCTAAGGAAGAATAAGGTAACTTTAGGTAGAAGAGAATGAAGGGAGGGGAGTAGGTATGGTGGAAGGAAGGAAAGTAGAATGAATCAGATATTATTACCCTATATACATATATAACTATATGACCAGTGGGATTTCACATCATGTATAACAAGAAGAATGAGAAATTATGCTCCATTATATATGATATATTCAAGTGCATTCTGCTGTCATGTATAACTATAAAACAAATGTATATATTTAAAAAAATAGTCATGGTTTTTAGTATATATTATATTTCAGACAATAATTTCAGTAATCAAGGTGTATCTACTTTTAAAACACCACAGCTCTATAGAAAACTGTTCTCCAACATATACAGTTATTCCATATACAATCTTGATTACATATTGTTGTCTACTCATGCCCCATGCTTACATACAACACATATAGTACAACATTGTGATTATGAATATGGCAACTAGGTCAAGTCCCTTGAGTTCTAATGTCAGCACCCACTTACTAGCTATACACTTCGATAAACTACATAATCTCTCTGTGCCTTAACTTTCTCAGCTTTAACATGGAGATAATAGCCAAGTGTGGTGGTGCATGCCTGTAATCCCAGCAGATTGGGAGGCTGAGACATGAGGATTGCAAGCTTAAAGCCAGCCTCAGCAACTTAGCAAGGCCCTAAGCAACTCAGCAAGACCCTATCTCTAAATAAAATATAAATAAAAAGGACTGGGGATGTGGCTCAGTGGTCAAGTGCCCCTGATTTCAATCCTGGTATCAAAAAAATGGGGATAATAATATCAGTTGCCTCACCTACTTCACAGAGGTGTGGTAAAGATTAAAGATTAAATGAGTGTTCTATACAAATATACCACTTAAAATAGAACTATCATGAGATAAATGTTCATTTAATATTAGCTATAATTTCATGTCTGCTATATATTAGACTTGCGGTATACATTAACTTATTTAATAGGCACAAAAACTATGCCACTATGTCACACAAAGTTTTATTATTATCTTCATTTCATAGATGAGTAAAATGATACCCATAAAGATTAATACACATGCCCAAGTTATTATAGACAAAATTCAGGATGCAAACTCAACTATTCTGGCTCCAACTCAATATTTTATCCATGATAAGGTGCTTATTCTAGTTGTTTTTATCATATATTTTTCTCTTTCCAAGGACAGACTGTATGTCTTATAATACTTCTAGATGCCCTACTCTCTCCATTGTATTTCTTAGTCGGGGACCACAAAGTTGGCTTTTAAAAACATTCATTGAATTGAAAAACATTTTTTTTAATTTGAGCCCAGAAACTATCACCTTCAGGTACAAGAGCATCATCTCCCTTGTTATCAAACTCACAAGAGTTTTCAGACAATAGGATCATTTCCTCCTGATCCAGTCTTTAAGCTTCTTATACCTCTCCCTTTATTTAAGCAGGCTGGATGATCCCAATTTTAAAGGATGCTGTGAGGTGAAGCTTTGGATTTAAAGGCTCTTGCAGTTTCAGTTTAAATTCTATTCACTCATTCAACAAATCTTTATTGAATACTTACTATGTGCTAGATATATCTTAAGTTATCAAGGATACAGACTTTCTATGTTGGAACTAAATTTTCTATAATTGTGTTCATGAACATGTGGATCTCTCTTCCCTGCAGAAGGATCTTACTTTCCAACTTCATTGAAGTCAGGGTGTGTGCATTTGACTTGTTTGGATAAAGATAATAAGACACATGTCACTCATGGCAGAAGATTTGAGAGTTACTACACACTAAGGCACATGCTATTTTTCCTCTACTACAATAACCAGTAATATCACAGATGGTAGCTATCTACTAGCCTAGGTCCCAGAAAAAGGGTCTTATAGAGAAGAGCCTCAGCTAACCTTCAAACAGTGAAAGAAAAATGGATTTTTGCTGATTCAAGCCACTGTAATTTTTCAAGTTTTTCTTATCACAGCCCAGTCTAGCATACTCTGTACAGCATGAAAGAAGGAAAATTTTAAAAAGCTCACATTTCATTCCTTTACAACTGTTGCTATGGCCTTACCAATAGCTGCCTAATTGAATAATGGAATTTATAAGGCTGAATATGGGCACACTTGAGAGGAAATTACTACAAATCAGTTATAACTATGTCAGTGTCATATCATTAAAGTGGATAGCACCTTCCTTACAGAGTACTGATAGAAAAATAAATACAATGTACTGGTATTGTACATATCTCTCTGCATAAATCATATAAACACATAAATCAGAAGAGGTAAATTTCAAGTACTTCTCTAACTAGCAACATGGTGATCAATTTCTTATGCTGTACTATTTCTTCTGGTGCATTTCCATAACAGTAGATTTCTAATATTCTCCTTGGGAAATTATTCACTGTACTTTCTCCCAATAAATATCTCTGGTCTGCATAAGTCATCATAACTCCATGGTGGGCTGTGGTGCCACAAGAATGAGACTTAAAGGTCTGGGAATGTGTCTCAGTAGTAGAGTGTTTGCCTAGCTGATGTGAGGCTCTGTGTTCTACCCTAGTACAGCAGAAATAAAAAAGAGAAGTGGAAGGGAAAGGAGAAATGAGAGAAGGAGGAGGAGGAAGAGGAGGAGGAGGAGATGGAGAAGAGTATATAGATTCTCCTTAACTACAATGATTATAATTGGCCAATAGCCATAGCTGCTATACCCTAAAATCCATCACAAAATTTGCTCCATCCAAAGTTACCCTCCATACAGGCTACTTCTAACTAATGTGGCAAAGATATTTAGATAAGTCCAAACTCTGGAAAATAACAGGAGTCCTTTGATGGCTGACTCCCAAAACCCTTGCCAGACTTTTCTAGAGTGCTCAGACATGTAGGATACGTCCACTGGATTTTAATTTCCTCAAAATCAAACTTAAATAATGCTCTATCTTTATTGACCCCTTCCCCATTTCCTTTCATGGGTGTTTCTTCTAAGAAAATCTTTGAACATTTGATCCCCACCTTGGTCTCTGTTTCTCACAGGACTTTGACTAACACAGGTCAATTTGCTGTTAGTCCTCAAGATGCCATACTTGGAGCCTAGATCTTGAAGCCAGAGATCATATCCACTCATCCCACACCTATCTCTCAAATGAATGCTCCCTCGAATGCAGAAACCTTAAGAACAGGAACTTTAAATCTACAATGCCTAGCCCAGAGTAGGCATACAGTATATTTCTGTTGAATCAACAAGTTAATGATTGCTTCCAAGATTAAAGGTTTTGTAAACTTTCCTTTGCAGAGCCCTGTGACTCTAGAGGAGAACTTAAACATCACTTAATCCATACAGGTGGGAAATCTTATTTTAAATCCATTACCTAAAGGTCTTGTCTATGCTGAATATAAGAAATGAAATGCTATTACTCTTGGACTTATTCTGGAATTTAAGAATATTTTGCTAAATATGTTTTTCTTGTGCTAAATCTCATTCTTTTTCTGTGCTCTATGTCACAGAAAGAAGAAGAACATAAGCATGCTCTTTCTTATATTTATATTCACTCATTCATGTATTCATTCATCAAACCCTGAGTACTTTCCATGAGCCAGGTACTGTTCTAGGTGCTGTAGATACAAAGAAAAGTAAGTCTTGACCTCTACATTCACCTAAACTTATAGCCCGGTGAGAGAAATTAAATAATCAAATGAATAAATATGTGTCCATGATTTGTGATAACTGCTATGAAGGAAGTAACAAGTAACTGTAGGAGCGTGAAATAAGATTAACATAATTTCTGAGGAGCAAGAATTTAAGCAAACTCATTTTAGGGGATGATATTTAATCCTGGATGTCATTTCTTTAATTGGATTTTTTGAGATGTAATCTGTAGTCTAATTGATCCAACTAAACATTTTATTTCATCTCACATGGCTTCTCTTTTTGCAAAAAATCTTCACCTGGGAGGATCAACAGACTCTCACAATGCATTTGTTGTGGTGCTAAAGAGTCAAGAATGACTTGAAACAGAATGGATGGTAGTAGTGCCATTCCCTTAGTTAGGTAAAACCAGTTGGTACCACCTACAATATATATGCTGCATCCAACCACTTCTTACTGTAGTCACTCTACTACTATGTACTATAGTCCAGGCAATGAACATTTCCCCTGGACTTTTGCAATAGCATTTAAATTGGTTCCTTAAAGTTTATTCTCATTACATTGGAAATAGAGCCTTTCAAACCATCAGATTATGTCAGTCCCCTGCTCAAAACCCTTTAACTTCTCCTTACACTTGGAACAAAAATTAAATTCTTCTTATAATAGCCTATAAGCCCCTGTAGGATTAGGCTTCTGGAACCTGACTAACCCATTTCCTAAAACTTTTCTTCTCATATACCATTCCCCAGTTATTATGCTTTTCCTTAAACACATCAAACATTCCCACCTTAGAGTTTTTGTGCTTGTCCTTTCCCATTGTATGAAATATTATTTTCCAGATATTGTATGATTTTTCTTCAGATTATTTAGGGAGACCTTCCTTAATCACTCTATCAAATATAACATCCTTATTTCACTATCTTCTTGGCCTACTTTGCTTTAATATACTTATTATATGTTTTAAATATTTTTAAATTTTGACAATGGACCTTTATTTTATTTATTAATTTATTTATATGTGGTGCTGAGAATCAAACCCAGTGCCTCACACATGCTAGGCAAGCACTCTACCACTGAGCCACAACCCCAGCCCCTAATAAGTGTTTTATACATAAAAATACATTAAGTATATTGGTACTGGGGTTGTGGCTCAGTGGTAGAGTGCTTGCCTGGCATGTGTGAGGCACAGGGTTCAATTCTTAGCACCACATAAAAGTAAATATATAAAATAAAGATGTTGTATGTTTTAAAAAAACAGTAAACTTCTTTCTTTTAAAAATATTTATTCCCTACAAATTATAAATTCCAAAGACAGATACCAAAATTGCTGTTTGGTACCTACTAAACAGGAATAGGGTAGTAGAAAATAACAATTTTAGGTTTAGATGTGTTGATTTGGAAGCAATTTGGGGATATCTAAGTGAGATGTTCAGTATGCAATTGCATAATGGAATCTGGAGTTTATATAAAGCTGGAGATTGAAATTTGAAAGTCATCAGCATAGAGATGGTAATTAAAAGTGGAAGTCATCTAATTGAAAGGGAAGGCCTAACCCTGTTTTATGTCTAACTACATCAGACTAAATGAAATAATCTAGAAAGAAATATACAGGAAAAAAGGCAAGGAGCCAGAACTCAGTCATGGCAGTCACCAATGTAAAAGACCAGTATGATGGTCTTTAATACTGTCCATCTTTAATTCTTTTAAAGAAGTATGATGTACAATGAATACCATACATCTTTAATTCTTTCTACATCAGCTTCCTTCAATTTTCCCTTTCACTCTTGGATGTTCATTTCCAGAAAGCTTGTCATAATTTGTGAGGAGGTTTGATTTAAAAGAGGCAAATACTCTTACATATGCAAAATAAAATTCACCTTCAGAGAGTAACTTTTACTGAATCATCTAAGGGAAAAACCATATTGAGGAAGGATCTATCTACTGAATATATGTCAGAATATTTTTATTATGGTTCATGATTTAGTTCCTTAAGAAATCTATTAAGACAATTGTTATTGAAAATTCAATTGATATTAAAACCCAGGCATATGTCACTGTAACCATGGGATCATCCTTGACCTTTTCACATAGTGCTTATTCTGCCTTCTTTTTAACTACAGCACATTTGGAACAGCTTTAAAGCTGAACCACCTTTCATTCTTCAGTGTCAGGAATCCAGCCATAGGCAGACACAGACATAAGCTCCCCAAAATGGATTTTCAACTTTGATAGGCAAATACATTCTGATCACCTGACATGTATACTGAGCCACAGGTTTTTTGGGGAAATGAAAGCATAAATATTAGATATTTAGCCATTTTGGCTTACATTGTAGAAGTAATGAAAAATCAGGAGACTTCAACTCTGTTGGATGCTTTGAGAAAATGTCCTTTAAATTATTCAGGGTCTATTTGTCTCCATCTAAGAGCACACAAAGTGCCAGATTAATTTTCAACAGTTAAGAATTACAGCTCTAGAGTGACTCTATGATCAGAGTGGGCAACTGAAACATGCTAAATTGATGATGCCTGGGACAATATGCCTCTTTTTTGTCAGAAGCACAATGACTTGTCAGGAATTAAACAGTGTGAGCAGAGGAGTCATAGTGGCCTGGATTCCAGGTGCTTGTGAGTCATGCCCTAAAGGAAAAAAAGGATGATGGACACCTTCCCATTATAGAATGATTACAACCTGACCAAAGCAAAGATTTTTTCAGGCCACATACAACCATCCAAGGCCACAGAATGATGCTTGTACTTTTCATAGTTTAGAGAGCTTTTCCTGCTATCCTGGCCTATTTTTTGTTGATATTATAAAATACTTGAGGCTATGTACTTTATAAATAAAAGAGGTTTATTTGGCATACAATTATGTATGTTCAAGAGCATAGTGACAGCCTCTGCATGGCTCTGGTGATTATTTTCTGGATACATTACAACATAGCATATGGCATGGCTGGAGTGTGTGCAAAGAGAAGAGATCATGGAGAAACAGAAAGCCAGAGGGATTTACGGGGCAGGCTTCCTCTACTTACAATAATTCACTCTTTCAAGAATTAGGCAGGGTCCTCCAAGAACTACATTAATCCCTTCTGAGGGTGGTATCCCAGATGACTTAACTGTTTTCTCCTAGGCCCCACCTCCTAAAAATTACACTACCTTAGTACTACCACACTGAGAACTCATCTTCCAGCATATGAACCCTTTGGGTGACGTACTCAAACCACATCCAAACCATAGTCCCTTCTGACCCCCTAAAGTTCATATAAGTAAAATAGATGTGGTTTGTTAAAGGTTACAACCATCTAAGATTTTGAGATGAGACAGCTTGTGGAGAATAAAATAAAAAAAATCCCCAGCAGTGGGAATATAACCCAGTGGTAGAATATGTGCTTAGCACTCATCAGGTCCTGGGTTCAATTGGACAAAAAAGGAAGGAAGGAAGGAAGGAAGGAAGGAAGGAAGGAAGGAAGGATTGATTCAGAAAGCAAGGAAAAGAGAGGAAAGAGTGAGATAGAGAGGGAGAGAAAGGAAACAAAAGGAAAGAGAAGGAAAAAAGAAAACAATATTCCTTGTGATAATACAACCAGTAAGTGACAAAACTGGGATTTGAACTTAAGACATATTTTTTTTCATGTATGTCAAATCAGATATTTGCATTTTTAATTTTTAAAGAATACTTCAGCAAATGACTTGCTCAGAAACCAGTACAATATACATTAATGTATACCCAATTAGGTAAAATCTTCAAGTTAACATAAAACTTTGTAGAGTCTGAGCCCTTAATAAAGTTAGTAAAGTCAAATAAAAGTATATTTCCCTAGATTATTAAATCATACTTGGGTGGGTTTGTTAAATAATGCTCTATACAATATTAAAAGGATATGCTTGGACTGGGGCTGTAGCTCAGTGGTAAAGTGTTTGCCTTGCATGTGTGAGGTTCTGAGTTCATTCCTCAGCACCACATAAAAATAAATAAAGATGCTGTGTGTTCATACATAAATAAATAAATATTTTTAGAAGAGGATATGCTGCACTCTTTTGGCCTTATTTCCAAATTTTGGATAATTTTTCTGAACAAAGCCTAGAGGAAAGAAAAGGTTGGAACTTCGTCATTCAGAATTCATTTCATTTAATCAAAAGTTCCCTATTATATGCAAGCTGTTAGCTGTTATGATTTCCCACCATCCAGAGACCCCTGATTACCATCTCTAGAGAACAAATATCTAGTTTTCTGATGAGGTAGAGAAAGGTAGCCACGTAGAAGTGAGGAGTGAGGGAGAATATCTGGGGGATCTACTTCATAAACAGCTTTCAATCAATTCTCCTTATTATAGTTTCCAATTTATCCCTAGTTCCAGAGGTACATGGTGACACTGATTTTGATCCTTTTGGTAATTTCATAGGGCAAAACAGGGTGACTCAGTTTTCCTTGCTTCTGGTCTAGAATTCAACTTTCTGAGTTTTCTTAATTCAATTAACTTTGATCAATCTGCCTTCCATCTTCCAAGGTCTTATTGTTGTCTTACCTCCATTTCTCTTTATCATTATGAACTGTATTCCTTTAAAAATATTTTTATTGTAGTATAGAGGCAATTTAGGTTTGATGAGCTTTAAAATGTCAGTATCTTTGGGTCTTTCTCTTTAAAATTATCAGATTACCTAGAGGGTATGCCCCTAATCTCCTACCTGCAAGATAAAAATATAGCTGCCAACATTTTGAAAACTGAACATGGAAAGAAGACAGGAGGTTTCTGACTTCAGTATGCATATATTTACTCAGTCCCCTGATTGTTGGTATAGCATTGTTGCTCTAATCTGCAGTACACCAGAAGTACACCCAAGGAATGAGGGGAACTCTTAGAGTGAAATTAGGTGCATATGTTCAATCCACCAGCATCTTGACCTCTAAAGTCTAATTACTGATTTCATTTCTAGTAAAATCTATAGGTATAATTATAATGAGAAACTTTAGGTGCCTAAACTCTCAGCTTAGACAAAACCAGGTGACTGTTTCATGAAGTACTTTATTCATTTCCCCACCACAAAATATGCACAACTAGGACTGTGTTAGGTGTATGTAAAAAGCCTAGAATCAGACCTAACAGTATTTATTATTTGTTACTATTATCTGAAAACGAATAACCAGTTTAGTAAGTTTATGTCAATAAACTGATAATCTGCACTGCCAGACCCTTATCCTCAGTATGTTAATATACCAATCTATTTTACTTTGCTTTTCAATGAATATTTTAAATGAATTAAATAAACTACATGGCTAAACAGTGCTCATTTGGTGTGTGAATCTTTTGGATGCATGACCTTTAGGATAGCCTGCCCTGGAGCATACTTGGGAAGACCATTGCATCTAGGTAATTTCCCATTCTAGGAATAGAAAAGAGGTTGTAAGTAAGATCAAATTAATTTTTAAGTGTTGAGTAAGGCAAGCAGATTCCCTTACTAAAGAACAGAATGTATTTAACACTTTTAATAGATAAGACTAATGGACAATTTGACTCTTTAAGAAGGATATACATCATGTTCTATTCCCCAAATGTTTTGATAATATAACCTACACACACACACACACACACACACACAACATCTCATGAGACTAATGTTCCACAGACCACACTTTGGGAAAGGCTTCATTAAGAAAATAGGTACTGCCATCTTGGTGCCTTTTCAACATCAATCTTTTCATGTTTTCTTTCACTTGTGCCCTTGAGCAAAATGACTGAATTTACTGACACATTTTAGCAAAGAATGGGTGGAGGCTGTCAAAAGGTTGACTGGTCTGAATAAATGCCCTCTTTCTTTAAATTGAAAGCCAAATGTAGGGGAAACAAAATCCATGAACACAAATGAATGGAGACCTTAGAGGCTTTCTGAAAGATGACAGGAAAAGGAAATAGCGGCTAGTGAGCCAGGCTCAGAAATCAACTACTGAGGCTCCCCAAATCTCCCCAGAAGGAAAAGCAGCCAAATGAACCATGCTTACTCTGGTTCTTCTTTCAACTAGTTTTTCTTTTAACACTGATTTATTTCATTTTTCTCTCCAATAATCCTGTGAGATAGCTATGAATTTTCTCCTCATTTTTCCAGTGTCATTGTTGCATAGAAAGCTGAACTATCTCACACAAGGTCACATGGTTAGCAAATTTTAGAGCTTGCATTTGAACTCCAGTTTGCTTTTCTCCATAGTTAGTGCTCTGAAACACTATGTAGAATTATCTCTCAGAGAAGAAGCTGTTAAGAGAGTCTATCATAACAATTCCTGGGAAAGGACCACAGTTAACTGGAAGGCTGGTCCAACGCTGGTCTAACTGGCACACTCCCATTTTTAGTCACAACACTTCCTCTCTTGGAGGGAGGCCCAGAACTTTATTCAGTTCTGTGGCTGGTTCCCACATGTGAATTCAGTGATGGCAAGATTTTCTCTACCCAGTTCTGAGATACCTATCACACTGGGAAAAAAACAGAATAAAACTAGAACAAACTGAAAAGTGAGTGGCAGATAATGGCCTAATGAAGCAGTATAATGTGATTAACTTGTAGATTCTGATGCCAAATGGCATGGGTTTGAATCCTAGCTATGCCACTTCTCAAATGTATGTATGTCCCTAATAAATTCCTTAATCTCTTTGTATTGGCTTACTTGTCTATAAGTGGAAATAATACTAGAGTCCTTCTCACAAGGAGCTGGTAGGATTAAATGAGTGAAATGTAAAGCACTAAGAATAGGGTTTGACTCATGATAATTACTCTATTACTCTATTGTAGTTATGATTATTATCCCAATATTAGGACATTCTTATTTGATTATGGCATTAGGAAAACACAAATTCTTTTGAAGTGCACATAAAACAGGGATCTAATCTGTTGATCAAGACCATGTGGAAAGGAAGCCCCTAAGCAAGTAATGTCAAGTGGTTAAAATCATAGTTTCTTTCCTACTGATGGGTGCCCTGTCATTTCATTCCTACTCTGTAGCCATGGATGTGATCTATGAGACTTTTCTAATGCCACCTACCTCTGTTCTTTCATGTTCCCAACTTGCTTAATGTCTGATGCTTCTTAATTTTGTATTTGTTTAGCTTGATTGACCTTTCTTACTCTGAAAGTTTGCTCTTTTTTTACCACTTCTCTTCATTAGATTTTTTCCCCTTTAAAGCAGAAGTTTGTGTTACTGCTATTTTAAAAATACTGCCCAAGTTTTCTAATTAAGCACTGCAAATTCCCTAACGTGTTTACAGAGTGGGCTTGGAACAGACTGCTTACTTCTAAGGGGAACACACTTTCCACAGGAAATAGCAAGATATTCTCCTCTGAAATTTCCCTCCAGTGTCTCATACTCAATGTATTTCACATTACATTTACCTTTCCCTCCAGACCAATTATCCTTCTTTCCCAGTCACCTGTGATGTAGCACACTGGAATTGCTCCTCCTATGACAAGCATTTTGCACCATAGAGAAATGGCTAAAAGGATTAAGGCCTTCAGAGTTACACTAAGCTGGATTTGAGTTATTTGCTAATGTTGTGACCTTAGACACATAACTAATTGGTATTTAACTCATCTGAACCTCAGTTTCCTTTTCTATGAAATGGAGATAATACTAATGACTACCTTGGGGCTTTTGAGGATGAAATGAGATAAAGCATATAAAGCCTTCAACACAGTGCCTGGTACATAATAGTAACCAATATTTACTGAGATTTGCCTTGTATCAGAAAATGTTCTAGCACTCTCTACATGCATTTACTTATTTAAACCTCACAACAATTCTATGATATGGTCACTGTTATTATCTCCTTTTTGCAAAGAAGATTCAGGCACAGAAAATTAGGCTACTTGCTCCAGGTCACAAAGCAAAAGTAGTGTTCAAGTCAAGGAAGCTTAGCTCCAGAGGCTACGCTCTTTTGTTAATCATTTCACTCTACTATCTTCCATGCAGTATGTAGTCAAAACTGTCAACACCACATTCAACACATGATGGCACTTACAGAATGCTTATGTTGTGTCAGGTTGTTGAAAGTTTGCATGCACGATGTTCATTAATCCTAAACTCCATAAAGTATGAATGTATTTCTCCATTCTATAGATGAAGAAATTAAGGATGAAAGAGATAAAGAAACTTACTCATAGTGATCCATATAGGAAATGACAGTAGAACTCTAATCCCAGACCAGTATGATTTTACTGGCATTATCATTCACCTTCCTGATAGTTATTTCCATATATGATAGGGGGAAAATGTTCCTGTTTTTCAGCTTATTGTGCTATTTTTTTTTAAATAAACAGATGGCAATTGTCCATAGAAGCCAAAAATTGCTTTGTTAAACAAAAGCTTCTTTTGTTATGTGATTTCACTTGTGTATAGAAATGCTAAGGTGACACACTTAGGTCAAGGATAGTGTAACTCTAATGCCCTCAACTGTAAAAATTAATTTTAGGCTCTAATTGGCTTCATGGAAACAGGAAGACAAAAATGTCTGGAAAATAGCCCTAAATACCTTAATCCTACTTAGTTGTTTCAAATTAAAATGAAGTCTCTTCAAAGACTACATGGTGTGTGAAATGGCCATACTATACCATTAAGTGACCAAAGATAATATAAAATTGATCATATCATTCCTTTATGCAAAATCCTTATAGAATTAACGTCAATGTGTTCAGGCTGACATTCAAGAGCCTCCACATTCACAGCTCAACCTATTTGCCAATATGAAACTCATATTCCAATCAATATTTTCTACTTTGTAAACTGCACTTTTTGCAATTCATGTCTCTGATCCATGCCTATTGCTTTTCCCCTCTTCCTTGTCCATTCTCCCAGGTCCAGTTACCTCTCAGGTGAATTCCAACTAACAATGACCCCTTTGTTTCAAATTTACAACTCAGGGTATATTTCCCTGCAGAAAAAGCAAAGTTAGACATATTTTTTTTTCAAGGCCAGCCTACCAAGATAAGTATTTAACTTATGATAAGACTGAATTATTTTAAGATATTTTCTCTAGCACCATGATTTTTAAGTTGTTTAATAATTGAAAATCCAAGGAGAGATGTTGGTTAAATGGTACAAAGTTTCAGTTGTGCAACATGCATAAGTTCCAGAGATCTGCCATAAAATTATGAGTGTAGTCAATAATACTACATTCTAATCTTGAAATTTACTGAGAGTAGATGCTAAATGTTCTCACTACACATAAAAAAACTCCAACATGTTCACACTGTCAATGATTTATCTTCTTATCTTACTCCTTTCAAAAGATTGATCACAAAATTGAGCTCAAACTTTCTGCCATTTTTCAGCCATTGTTAATCTCACACTGTCTTATAAATGATTGCTCAGTTCTCTAACTTTATTCTTTTGTCTCTGAAAGCCCTTCTTGTTCTTCTTAATCCCATCAGAGAACATCAACTTGTTTCCCACTGTGCTCTTCTTATCGCTTTCCTGCAAACCTCAACTGATGCAGAGTACTGTTGTTCTATTATGGGTTTTATTCTCTCCAGGACCAAATCTTTAACAGTAGTCTCACAGCTTAGAAAGAGTGCCTCATTGATTCTGCCTGTGCTTCTTTACCTTTCATGAACTATGATCACTAATAAGCACAGGTGGACTATGCATCACTTATCTCTATGCTACTGAAAGACCTTGAAAAAAAAAAAAGCCCACTGCTCTTCAAATGCCCTGTATTGACAGCCTTACAGAATTACATAATTCTTTAAGTTAAGTCTCACAGAGTCTGAGCCTGAGTATACTCCCCTTTCTCTGAGCAGAAATCTTTTCCCTCCCAGGAAGCAAGCATTTTCATGCCAATGCCTAACTGCCAACCCATGAGCCTTCTGAAAGGCGCAGGCCTAACTGTTGAGATGAGGAGACTTGGCTCTAGAATGACAAAAAAGTGAATGAAATAATAAGTTAATTCAATTGTTGCAACTGAAATCATTACCCAAACTATATAATTTCCCTTCTTTTCACTAAAGTTTACTTGCCAAATACTTCACTCCCTAGGGATCCTTCTTGTTAATGCTACTGTCATAAAAACTAATCTGAGGAAAGGCATTAATGACTACTATAAAGTATCCTACTTTTCATTATGCTAATCAAAATGGTCATTTGTTTCTGTGGAATTGAAAAACAGAAATCCGGGTATGTGACTACATTTTTATTTGTTGTTTTTAGATATATATGACAGTAGAGTATATTTTGACGTATTATATATTCATGAAGTATGTCTCATTTCAGTTAAGATACCATTATGTTGCTGTACATGCACTGGTGGAGTAGTCATATATAAACATAAGAAAGTTAAGTTTGATTCATCTACTGTCTTTTCTATTCCCATCCTCCCTCCCTTCCCTTCATCACCCTTTGTCTAATCCATTGAACTTCTATTCTTCCCTCCCCACCCCTTGTTCCATGTTAGCAGAGAGAACATTCAACCTTTGGTTTTGAGCAATTGCCTTATTCCATTTAGCATAATAGTCTCAAGATCCATCCATTTACGGGCAAATGTCAATTTTCATTCTTCTTTATGTATGAGTAATATTTCATTGTGTATTTATACCAAATTTTCTTTAACCATACATCTGTTGAAGGGCACCTAGGTTGGTTCTATAGCTTAGCTATTGTGCATTGAGCAGCTATAAACATTGATGGGTTGGCATCACTGTACTATGATAATTTTAAGTCCTTTTGGTATAATTTAAGGAGTGGGATAACTGAGTCAAATGGTGATTCCATTCCAAGTGTTCTGAGGAATCTCCATATTGCTTTCCAGAGTGGCTGTACCAATTTGCAGTACCACCAGCAATGTATGAGTGTACCTTTTTCTCCACATCCTCACCAACATTTATTGTTAGTTGTATTCTTTGTAATTGTCATTCTGATTGGAGTGAGATACAAGCTCAGTGCAGTTTTAATTTTCATTTCTCTAATTGCTAGAGATGTTGAACATTTTTCATATATTTGTTGACCATTCATATTTTTTCTTCTGAGAAGTACCTGTTCACTTCCTTTGCCCATTTATTGATTGGGGTTTTTTAAAGTTGTTTTTTGAGTTTTTTATATGTCTTAGAGATTAATCCTCTATCTGAGCTGCAGGTAGCAGATTTTTTTTTCCCATTCTGTAGGCTCTATCTTCACATTATTGATTGAAAAAGCTTTTTAGTTTGATACCATCCCATTTATTGATTCTTGATTTTACTTGTCATACTTTAGGAGTCTAATTGAGGAAGTTGGTTCCTAAGCTTACATGATAGAGAGTTTAGTCTACATTTTCTTGTAGTAGGTGCAGGTTCTCTGGTCTAATGCCTAGGTCCTCTATCCAGTTTAGATTATGTTTTTTGCAGGGTGAGAGACAGAGGTTCAATTTCATTTTTCTACATATGATTTCCATTTTTCCAAGCATCATTTGTTGAAGAGGCTATCTTTTCTTCAATGTGTTTATAGCACCTTTGTCTAATATGAGATAATGGTTTTTATGTGGGTTTGTCTCTGTGTCTTCTATTCTGTACCATTGGTCTGCATGTCTGTTTTGATGCCACTACCATACTTTTTTTCTTACTATAGCTCCATAGTATAATGTTTTGTTATTATAGCTCTATAGTCTGGTATTGTGATGTTTCCTACTTCACTTTTCTCACTGATTGTTTTGGGTATTCTGG
Organism: Marmota monax; assembly: GCF_021218885.2. Taxonomy (NCBI): domain Eukaryota; kingdom Metazoa; phylum Chordata; class Mammalia; order Rodentia; family Sciuridae; genus Marmota; species Marmota monax. The sequence continues at coordinate 10,488,551 of NW_026694552.1, read as the reverse complement.
GCCTCTTATTTTTCCAAATGAATTTCATTACTACTTTTTCTATTTCTAGGAAAAACGTCATTGAAATTTTAATAGGACTTGTTTTAAATCTATATAATGTTTTGGGTAATAGGGCCATTTTGACAATATTAATTCTTCTTATCCAAGAACATGGGAAACCTTTCCATCTTCTATGGTCTTCTTCAGTTTTTTACTTTAGTAATTTTTGTTGTAAAGGCCTTTCACCTCTTTTGTTAGATTGATTCCAAAGCATTTTTTTAAATGAGATACTTTTCCTAATTTCTCTTTCAGCTAATTCATCATTGATGTATAAGAATACAATTGATTTATTGGTATTACTTGTATATCCTGCTGGGGCTGGGGTTGTAGCTTAGTGGTAGAGCACTTGCCTAGCACATGTGGGGCACTGGGTTTGATTCTCAGCACCCACATAAAAATAAATAAACAAAGGTATTGTGTTCATCTGTGACTAAATTTTTTTTAACTTTTTTATATCCTGTTATTTTGCTGAATATGTTTATGAGTTCTAGAAGTTTTCTGGTGAGTTTTTTGGGTCTTCTAAATATAGTGTGACTACATTTTTTTAAACTTTAAATGTTTTTTGGTCTTGCGGTATTTTAGAAAAAACTTTAATCAAGCCACTGGTAATTTTTAGAGAATTATTCAAACTAGTCATGTCACAGAAGATTTCAAAATGCCTGGTAAGTAGATTTATTCTTTCACCACCCAACTCTTAATGTGAGCCCAGTGGGTGTAATTAAACTTTCTCATCTAAAGATGGACTTTGATAAGGTTTTTCCAGAGGTCAGAGAAAAAGGACTTGATTAAAGCAGAAAAGGAAAAATGTGGGTTCTCTCTTAGAATGCTGTCAATGATTACACTTGAAAAATATTATAAATGATATAATCTAGCATTCTAATTATCCTTCTCCATAATTAATCCTGCTTATGCCACAAAGCTATGAACAATTATGTTTTTCCCTGAAGGAAACATCACACTTCAAGACTACCACAATGTGTGGTTAGAAGTAAATTGGACAATAAGAGGAAAGAAATGTGAGCTCCAGAGTTCAAATGATTATAAGTGATGCTTAGAAGATTGGTTCAGTGCACTTGATTTGAAGACAAATTGTCTTGTGAAGTGGTATCAAAGAAAGGAAACTAAGTGAAATAAATCACAGGAACAAGTTCTACATTTAGGACTTGGAGATGGGCTTTTGAGCAAAGAGATTCTGTGGATAAGCCCAGTCTTTAACCAGTATATGACCCCCCAAAAAACTATTATTGAACTCAGTTAAACCCCAACTGAAACCTTCAATTGAAAGTAGAAATAAAAGTACCTACCTCATAATTTTTATGAGTAATAAATTACAAAATGACTATGAACAGTCTGGTACCTGAGAGGTACTTAATAAGTGTTAGTTCCCTCTCTTTCTTTTCCCCCATTTCAAGTGTGATTTTGAACAAGATGTTTAGAACTTGGACTGTCATAGCAAGAGGAAATTAAGTTCATCTAGTTCATTACTTCATCTTTTATAAGGAAACAAAAGATCAGAAAATTTTAATATGGCTTACTAGGCTGATCTGTAAAATGGGACTGGTACTATGAGTTCCTACTTTAATATTCTGAAGAAGTCTATAATTCACTTTGTGTTATCTACTCATATCCAGATCAGGAACATGGACATCAGGTATTCCTTTTCCAGTGATTCCTTGACTTTATATTTAAGTCAGCTTGATAGTTTAAACTGATAATTATCAACCTGAAGTCCATAATTTCCATAGTTATTTGCTGATAAGCTCTCAGAATGACTTAGAATATGTATAATCAAAGGCAGGCAGTCCTAATGGCCCAAAGAAAAGAAATGTTTGGGGTATGGAATTGATATAACCTGAAAATCTGCTTTCAAGTAGCAGGAGGGAATGGAGGAATATGCCTGAGGTTTGGAGCTTAAATGACTGGGGAAATCCTTATGCCATATTTGTACCTTTTTGTATGTGTGTAGTACTGGGGAATTAAATCCAAGACATTGAGCATGCTAAGTACATAGTCTACTACTCGTCCATACTCCCAGACATTAACAAGACATTTGGAAATCTATAACAGGAGTGAATTCACAGTGAGGTCAAGAAGATAATGAGTTCATTTTGGAGGCATCATGTGTGAGGTATCAGTGGAACATTCAATCAATGATGAGTGATGCCCAGTTGGAAGTGCTACAGCAGGTCTTTTTTTGAATTTTTGTGTGAATATTTAATAAGGTATATTCTTCAGGTAGATAGAGCCCTGAGCATAAGTATTTGTCAGTGGTTAGAAAGCCAGTATGTTTGTGTAAATAAAAAGCATCTCTTTTCCAATCTGACAAAAGCTGGTGCTAGGTTTGGTAAGCAGAGCACTAGGTGTGTTGTAGGTGTATTATAGCTCTTGTTTCCCCCACAGCTTTTGCATTTGCTCTGCCAGAAGCTAGCTGGAGATGTGGATCTGGAGTTCATGGGAGATATCTGGGCTGGAAATAGAAATGTGAGAGTCATGAACTAATGGATGAGAGTTGAAACTGCCCAAAGAGAATATATATAAAGACAAAGAGAAATGGTCTTATAGGTTTGGGTAGTTTGAAAGTTTCAAGAGGTTATCATCCACTTATTTTTCAGTTCTTTCATACACTGCCAGAACAAGCCATATGGAGACATGGGAGAAGACCCTTCTGTGTAAAGGCAGGAACATAAGTGGTATGTTCTAGAAAATTTCAGGAGATCACTATGGCTAGAGCAAAGTGAGCAAATGAGGTGCGAGTGGGGTAGAAAACTGGATGGGAATCTAAAGAAGAACCTGTCATTTACAAAGATGGAATCCAAAGATAGAACTGTCATTTACTAAGATGGAATCCAAGGATAGAACTGTCATGTCCCGTTCATTCTTATATTGTTAATGTTTTATACAGTGAGTATACAACATGGATATTCCATTAATATTTTTTCATAAATGAATTAAAGCCAATGTTTAACCACAGTGATGCTTTACCAAATTTTAAGTCCTCAAGAATCAGAGGCCAGGGCTACAATTTATGATTACATCAAGTCTCTAATTGAGACTGGCTAAGCTTTTTAGCTGCCCATACCTCAAAGTATAGTTGCTTATCTAGATATCCATGGATATTTTCATGCTCTTGAAGACCAAATTTGTAACAAGAAAAATGCATTAGTACAATGTATGCGTGATAATATGTAGGTATAGCTGGATTGAGGCAAGAAAGATGGGGCTTAATTGAATGGGAAGAAAGAGGACCTTTATATGCTCATTTGCTACAGACTTGCAGATAGTTATTTGCCTGGATATCAAAAGCTAGTAACACTGATGTCAAGATATGATAAAGATGGTGATTTTCTTCATTTGACTAATACTGTAATCAAGTTTGACCTTTAGGGAATATTGTCTTTAGCAGACCAAACTTTCCCCTTTCACAATCATTATCAACATTTTGTGGTAACTTTTTTCCTAGTATGCTATTCTTCCAGAAATTCAAAAACTTACTCTTACAAAACTTAGCCAGCCAGTCACCCAAGTCTTCCATCTTGAATTAACAGATTCCTGTGTACTTAGCCCTCTACTGCAGAATAGAAGGCCTCTGTGAACTGAAGAAGGGCTGCAAATTATAGTGGGGCCTTATATGAATCCTAAATGTCATAGAACATGGTGCAGTGATAAAAGCTGTACTTTCCTCCAAGACCAAGACTCATTTCCTTCAGAAAAAGTGGGTTGAGAGAGAATATCCAATGGAGGAAAATTTACTATTCATTGTTATGTTATTTTGTGAAGTTTGAATGAAAAAAAAAATATATATATATATAAATTTTGAAAGCTGGTTCAAAATAAGCAAAGATGAAATTTAATGAGCAAAACAAGTTCCTATTTTTAAGTTAAAAACATTATTGCATATGTTTTGAATGAAATAAAACTCATTTAAACAGGTGTTCATATGAAAAATATCTGGGCATTTCTGTTAACTACAGACTGAAATTAAATCAGTTATGTGATGTGATTGCTAAAAAATCTAGCAAGTAATAATATAACCTAATTATCCATATAAAGAGAACTGATGGAGTATTATACCCATTTCATTTCTGTGTTCCTTGTCTTAAGAGAGATACTCTCTTCATCTAGAGACAGTGCCAAGGATAGAGAACTGCAGACACTGAGAAATATTAGTTTCAAAAAAAGAAGACTTAAGAAAAATAAGAGATCAAACTTTTTTTAACCAAAGTTAGTACAAAGTAACTCAAAGACAATGAATAAGCCAAGAGTCTGAGAATCTAGGAAGAGTGTGTTATAGAGGATTCATAGTTTTCATTTGAAACACAATGTGTCTTTGAGTTACTTTGCAGTAACTTTGGTTAAAAAATTTTTTTGATCTCTTATTTTTCTTAACTTTTTTTTTTGAACCCAGGAATGCTTAATCACTGAGCTACATCCCCTGTCCTTTTGTTTTACTTTTTATTTTTGAGACAGGTTCTTGCTAAGTTGCTTAAGGCCTTGCTATGTTGCTGAGACTGGCCTTAAACTTTGGATCCTCCAGCTGCAGCCTCCTGAGTCACTAAGATTACAGATGTAGGCAAGCGATCTTCAAATATGTGAAAGCAAGAAGGGTTAGACTTACATTGTTCCAAATGACACTCCTAGGCCCTCTAAAATCTCAGGGATATAGGAAAGACAATTTTGGCTTCATATAAAATTGTTCTAACAATCTGGTTGTAAGGTGGGAGCACAGTGGAAGAAAAATATTTACTCTGTACAACATACTTGACTCTTTGCATTAGTAATACTAATATTCACAACAACCCTGTAATGAAGGTATTTATTTTCCAGAGAATACTCAATAATAACTTCCCTATATTAGAAAAAGCAGAAAAGGGATTTTGGGGATGTGTGTGTGTGTGTTGTGTGTTTCTGGGGATTGAGTCCAGACCTAATACATGCTAAACATGCTAAACATGCTCTACCACTGAGGTATAAATCACCAGCTAGGCAAGGATTTGATTCTAGTTTATAACAATTTCCTAACTCAGTCATACAACTCTTGTCCCTCCATGCTCTTTCTAAAACACGAATCTGATCTTCTCACCTTACTTCCCTGCTTAAATGACTTAGCTCAGTTTACAAAGTGAATTAGCTTACCTCTCTATCATCACTTGCAACTAGGAAGTATATTATGGCCACATCACTATTTTTAAATTATTCAAATATATAGAGAAAACACATGGTATTTCAAATGAAAACTATGGATCCTCTATAAGACACTCTCTAGATTCTCAGTTTCTTGGCTTGTTCATTGTCGTTGAGTTACTTTGCAGTGCTTTGTAAATTGTAGATAATTGACAGATACATAAAGTATGTCCTGCCAGCAGTGATTTAATTGACTGTCCCCCAACCCCTGCAGAAAAAGTTTATTATTTGCAATTAATCTCAATATTCCTTTACTCCATATAAAACTGTGCTGTATTTACTTTTAAACAAGTTATGACATCTGACTGGTTTGTTCTTACTATAAAAGTAAAATAAACTACTTAACATGTATTCATTTTTATGCCTATATGAGAGTCATAACTTTTATCTTTTTTTCTGAAAACATCTTAATATTTGTTGTACTCTTTTCTTTATTGTCTATATTTTGTCTCTGGATCTTCATATAGTCTATTTCCTCTACTTAGAACAGCTTCTTAATCCAATCTCCTTCATTCACAAAACACTGTGTTTTAGTCACTTTTTTTGGGGGGGGGGATTGCTATGACCAAAAGATCTAACAAGAACAATGCAGAGGAGGGAGAGTTTACTTGGGGCTCACAGTTTCAGAAATTTCACTCCAAGTTTGGACAACTCCATACTTCTAGAACCAATTGAGGCAGAACATCAAAGCACAAGAGCATGGCAGAGGAAAGCAGATCAGGGCATGGCAACAAGGAAGTACAGAGAAAAAGCTCTGCTCACCAGGGACAAAATATGTACCCCAAAGGCATGCTCTAGTGACCTACTTCTTCTAGCCATATCCTACCTGCATATAGTTACCACCCACTTAATCTATATTAGTGGATTAATTCACCGATTAGGTTATAGCTCTAATAATCTAATCGTTCCATTGCCTCACACATGAGCTTTGGGGGCACACCACATACCCAAACCATAACTTATTGTTTAATGAAAACAAAAGGAAGATTAGGTTAAAAGAAAAAAAAAACTAGCTAACCCAGGTCTGCCCGATACCCAAGTGCATGATCTCTCCAATAAGTAGCTGCTTTTTACATTTTTCACATCATGTGTTTTTTAAAATAATGAGCTTCTTGGGCTGGGACTGTAGCTTAGTGGTAAAGTGCTTGCCTTGCATGTGTGAGGTACTGGGTTCAATCTTCAGCACCACATACAAATAAATAAAGATATGGTGTGTCTATCTACAACTAAAAAAACATTTTAAAAAATAATGAGGCTCTTGTCACTGGAAATATTCAAGAATAGCTGAGCTTTTCACCAATGAGGGATTCAATAAGATGAGATTACAGCATTGGGAGCATGAAAGAAAAAAGTAGTATTCTGAAATTTGTGGAAATGGCAAGAAAGACTTTATTCAAGACTATTGCAGGAGGATCAAAAGTTCAAAGCCAGCCTTGGCAACTGCATTTCGGCTGGGCACAGTGGTACATGCCTATAATTCCAGAAACTCGGAAGGCTGAGGCAGGAGGATCACAGTTCAAGGCTAGCCTCAGCAACTTAACAAGGCCCTAAGCAATTTAGTGAGACCCTGTCTCTAAATAAAAATTGCTGGAAATGTGTCTCAGTGGTTAAGTGCCTCTGCATTCAATCCCTAGTAATGAAAGTAGGGGGCGGGGGGCTCAACTCTGAATATAGCAAATGTAAGTGGAGATTTATTGTCAAGGAGCAGAGTGTGAGTGGGGAACACACACAATACAAAGTGGATGAATGACTACCACAAGGAAACATCAAGGGGAGCGAGATTCTTGCTAAACTGGCTTAATAGGATCCTTGATAAAGGCAAGATACGGACTTAGAAATCAAGGGTGAGGGATGAGGAACTTGATCAGATACCAAGGACATAAGGATGACTTAGCAGGATTCTTTGCTAAGACTGGGCTTTCAAGTACAAACAGTACAAGGGGTTATGCTGAGGCCTAGTTAAGAAGAGAGCTTAGAGGAATTTGAAAAAGTTTGGTCAAAAAGCAATTATTCATCAAGAGATAGGTTGTAACAGGTGATCTTTATGGGTTGTTTCCCAACTCTAAGATCACTGAAATGTAATATATTAAAGACAAAACTTGAATCATACTTCTGTGAGCAATGAAATTTTGGGAACTTGAGATAAAATGAACTCCATCTTTGTAAGTCTCCTTAGGTCCATGATACCAACTCAACTTGGTCTTTCTGGTTTATACTAATTTGCAAACAAAATCTAGGAAGCAAAGTATAAGGATGGGTATGAATTCTAGGGTATGCCTGGGTGGTCTCCTACTGTGAATTTCTTGGGAACAGCACCATACATTTTTATCTGAAGCTGCTTCTTTTCATTTGCAAAAGAGAGGGAATGGAAATGAGCTTCAAAAAATGATGTGAACCCCTTGCAATGAACTCATCTTCCCAGGTAGGAATTTCCTTGACTTCTATCTGAGAAGGTACCAGAGGTAGTACCTATGGCAAATAGCATAAGAAGCGTAGCCATGTGACAAGTACAGCTAGCTAATATAACATGCTCACTAAGCACAGGGGTTTCCATGTCTTATATCTCTGGAGGCAGAGTAAAATCCATTGCAGAAAATAGGGACTGACTTTAGACTGAAAGATTCAAGTGGCTCAAAACCTTTTCATACCTGTTAATCCATTATAGTCACTCCTTTGGGCTTAAGAATTCAAACCAAAAGATTACATTTAAAATAAGACATGGGAGCAGATAACCAGTTAGCCTTCATTAGCAAGCTATATGCCTTTGATTGGAGTATTTTCCATCTTGGCTTCAAGATCACCAAGATATAAAATGAGACTTTACACCAAGTCTCATGCAGCTCTGATTTTCTACTTTTATGTTTTCTTTCCCAGAAGGGGATTTCTTATCAAGCAGTAAGTGATAGCTAATTAACAGAATTTGGAACAGACAAATTATAGAAGGCAGGAAAAGAGAAACACCCAGGACAGGTATCACTATATGGGTTCAAATCTGGTAGGGGCACTATAGTCAGAGGCTTGAGCAGCTATGGGGTGGGTCCAGCAGGAAAATTTGGGAACCTATAGTTCACAGAGCACAGAGCATATCAATGATAGATTTTATTTAGTTCATAATTTTTCTAATGCTCAGGCCACACCTTCCATATTCACACAGATATTCATATGCATTCATACAGTCTCAGTCTCCTCTCTTCTCCCCCCAACTCCTTTTGTACATGTCTTTCTCTATCTCTCCCTCCTTCTCTCTCTCTCCCTCACTCTCTCTCTTTCCCCCTCCCTCCCTCCCTCCTAAGTGCAGTAGTTGACAATAGGTTTTATTCATTTAGTACTCAACTTGGCATGGAAACCTATAAAGCCAACCCATGTTATAGTAGTGCTTGTTAGAAGATTGATTTTATAGAAGAAAATGCTCATGATTTAGGAGGAAGTCTTTGTTTAATTGCTTCTTTTTATTTAATAAGGAGACTCCTTGTAGGTATCCTAGAACAATTTTAGCCAGGCCAGGGTGGGATAGCATGATCAGATTACTTTAAAATTGCTTCATTTTAGGTCAATTTAAATTCATTCACCTGGAGATGCTTGTTTATCATTTACAATAAAGAGGGCAGCAGCTGATAGTTTGGAAAAGGTTCTGTTCAAATCATCCCCCAGAGTTCTGATGACAAAGGGCTCAGAAATGGATCTGTCTCTTTGGTTGAAATTCACTTTCCATGCATCAGTGTATCTCATTTTCATAAAGTTCAAAGGCACATTTTTATTATAATGCTCACAACTTTACAAGTAAATACTTTGGATCAAAGTATACTGATTTTTTTCTCTTAAGCATTGAGATTTTTTAAAAAATAAAGTAGTATTTTTGCTTTAAAATGAAAGCTATTTTATTCTGGCTTATTTCACCAGGTATTTGAGGGATAGTGGCCAGGAGTTATGGGTGTAAACATTTTAAGAGTGGATTGCTGCCTGGCAAGACCAAAAAGAGGTCACGTCTAATCCTGTATCCTCTTTCTAATACCCATACCCACATACACATTATATTTGATCTATGTCAGTGTGCACAATACTGAAAGATAGTTGAAGATAACCTGATATAAAACATTGCTGTATCTTTTTTTTTATAAAATATGCTTTAGAAGAGAATTTTACTAATACAGCAGCCTGTTCCATTTCTATGTATGTTATTTTGAAAGCATTTAATTAAAAAAGGATTCATTTTTTTACATGTCAGTAAATGAACAGTGGTTGAATTACTAGCTTAATTTGGCAAATACCATTACATATATGTAGATTACTAGAAAATAAGAAGTACAATCTGCAACTCACAAGAAATATAATCTTCAACTGTCAAAATAATAGCATAATGAATATCAAATTACCAAAAGAATGATAGAATATATCATGGTATATTAGAAGTACTATCTTAAGTTACAGCTTTTTTTTTTTAATTTTATTTTTTTTTAATTTTTTATTGTTGGCTGTTCAAAACATTACATAGTTCTTGATATATCATATTTCACACTTTGATTCAAGTGGGTTATGAGCTCCCATTTTTACCCCATATACAGATTGCAGAATTACATCAGTTACACATCCATTGATTTACATATTGCCATACTAGTGTCTGTTGTGTTCTGCTGCCTTTCCTATCCTCTACTACCCCCCCTCCCCTCCCCTCCCCTCCCCTCTTCTCTCTCTGCCCCCTCTACTGACATTCATTTGTCCCCCTTGTATTATTTTTCCCTTTCCCCTCACTTCCTCTTGTATGTACTTTTGTATAACTCTGAGGGTCTCCTTCCATTTCCATGCAATTTCCCTTCTCTCTCACTTTCCCTCCCACCTCTCATCCCTGTTTAATATTAATCTTCTTCTCATGCTCTTCGACCCTACTCTGTTCTTAGTTACTCTCCTTATATCAAAGAAGACATTTGGCATTTGTTTTTTAGGGATTGGCTAGCTTCACTTAGCATAATCTGCTCTAATGCCATCCATTTCCCTGCAAATTCTATGATTTTGTCATTTTTTAATGCAGAGTAATACTCCATTGTGTATAAATGCCACATTTTTTTTATCCATTCATCCATTGAAGGGCATCTAGGTTGGTTCCACAGTCTAGCTATTGTGAATTGAGCTGCTATGAACATCGATGTAGCAGTGTCCCTGTAGCATGCTCTTTTTAGGTCTTTAGGGAATAGACCGAGAAGGGGAATAGCTGGGTCAAATGGTGGCTCCATTCCCAGCTTTCCAAGAAATCTCCATACTGCTTTCCAAATTGGCTGCACCAATTTGCAGTCCCACCAGCAACATTGCTGTATCTTGGCCTAAGTTGTTTACTCTGAAACATAGTAAGGTTGTGAATATTGTAAAATTCCCTTAGTAATCCAGAAGTTTTCAAATGGCCTGATATTTTCATCAGTTTGTTTTTGCTGCTGTGACCAAAAGACGTGACAAGAACAATTTTTAAGGTGAAAAAGTTTATTTGGGGGCTCTTGGTTTCAGAGGTCTAAATCCATAAATGGCAGGACCAAGTCCATTCTTTGGGGACCAAGGTGAGTCAGAACATCATGGCAGAAGAGTGTGACAGAGGAAAATGGCTCAAGACATTGCAACAGGAAGCAGAGAGACTCAACTTGCCAGGGACAAGATATATACTCCAAAGTTATACCCTGAATAACCTACCTCCTCTAAGCACACAGTTACCAAACAGTTAATCCCTATCAGGGGATTAATGCACTGATTGGGTTAATGCTCTCATAACCCAATTATTTCACTCTAAAATTTCTTGCATTGTCTCATCCATGAGCTTTTGGGGGACACCTAATATCTAAACCACAACACCTGGTGTGCAGTGTTACCTCTTGCAGGACAGAAATATGATCCATACCAAAAACAAAGAATGTGTTTCATCTTTGTGGACTAAACAAAGAATGAAGAAGAGGAGTGTACACGAAAAGGTGAGAATGAACAGAAGGATAGGGGAAAGGTTAGAAAACAAAGAAGGATTTGGGTGTTTGTCAAGGTTCAAGAAGAAGAGATCTAACACATTATTTTTAAAAAGGAAACATTATAATATTTAATATTACAGTAAGTAAAAATTGACAGAATTTAATTTCTATTTAAATTTCAGCAGAGCAGACACTCCTTACATACTTCCTTTTTCTCAGTTAAGGAGTATTCTTTAAATGGAGTTGTACAGTTGAAGGCTGTGATTTTGAGGGTTCAATGAGTTGTTATATAAAGGACTTAGAATAGATAGCATCAAGCATTTACTTTAGTAAGTACTCAATCCATAGCAGCTATTATTATTATTTTACTATCATTGTAATCATCATCATCATCATCATCATCATCATCGACATGCTTTTGATAAGATAAAGATCTTGCATAGAGTAACCCTCTCTTGTTTTTAATATCCATTCACAAATACTGTAAATGTATTTTTTTGTTCCCAAATACACACATACATAGAATCATCTCTTAATTTTTTGACCTTTGAACTAAATTAAAATAAGCTGCCAATTTGATTTTTGCCTTCTGGGGACTCAATGTTTTCCAACCATGATAAAGTCCAAACATCTTGATGACTGAGATTTCTTTTCTTAGTCTAAATATGTTTTTTAATATTTTTAGTTGTAGATGGACACTGTACGTTTATTTTATTTATTTATTTTTATGTGGTGCTAAGGATGGAACCCAGTGTCTCACACATTCTAGGCAAGCACTCTACTACTGAGCCACAACCCCAGCTTCTAAATATGTTTGTCATGAGGCATAACAGTGCTTCTGGTTAGTCTTCCTTCTCCTGAGAGATCTGCATGCAGGTGACAAATTGCCAGTTATATCATCAAATAACTGATTAAGCCTACATCTGCATGTAGCACTATTTTAGACACTGTATATACAATATAGTACTGCAACCTCTGTCCTGTGAACATGTAGACTAGTGACACCCTCCAACATAAATTATTTACACATTGGGTCTAATGTAACATCCATGTTTTAGTCAGTTTTTGCATCTTTGTGACCAAAATACCTGACAACAACAGCTTGGAGGAGAGAAAATTTATTTGGGGCTCACGGTTTCAGAGGTCTTAGTCAATAAACTGCTGAATCCATTGCACTCTGTCCAAGATGAGGGTACACAGCATGGCTAAATGACCTGGTGAAGGAATACTGTTTCACCTCATGGTGATGAGGAAGCAGGAATGGAGAGCATAAGGAAGATGCTCCCTTCCAGTGACTCACCTCCTCTAGCCACATCCCACCTCATGTAAAACCACAACCACCTTTCTTCCATACAGTCACAAAGACATGTGCCTAGGCTTAAAATTGGGTAACAGAAGTAAAGTTGTGTGTCTAAGAAGGTAAGACTGTTTCCTTAACTCACGTATTAACCTCACTCACTGGCTAGGCTACATTCAAAACAGTTGAATATGCCACATTCATTTTTCTTCCCAGACATTTAAAAATGTTGAGCTCTTGTTGATGCTTTACAAATAGCAATGCAGCCTAAAAGAAATCCTTCTAGAACTTTAAAATGAGGTTTGTGCCAGCAACAAATCAGCAGACAGAATAAAGTTCAAATAATGGACCACTATTGGACAGATAGCCTGCTAAAGAAGATAAACTTCATAGAAATACATTGAATATTCTGGTTCTACCTTTTCTCCTCGTTTCCTCTGCTAATGTAAGGATTCATTCTTCAAACAGCCTGGTTCTCCTAGGAGCTATAAGAATGATAGGGTGTATGAGACACTGAATTCAAAATAGGCACTCTCTTAACAGATGGTGCAGAACAGGGAGTTGAAGGGAGAAAGCTATTGTTAGGCAATATTTCAAACAACAAAAATAGGTTGTAGGGGCTTGGGGAGAAAATTTTGTTTTGGTTCAAAGCAGCAAATTACCTGGATGGCTTACACTTTCTGACAATCTAAGAATATCAAATTATCCACTGAAAATCTGGCTACCTAAGCTGCTTTTCCCAACTGCACATTATTTGTTCAACAAATTTTCTGCTCTCAAGTCTCTAAGAGGAAATTTTTAAATGCTCTTTTCACCACTAAAGAAAAGTAGATATATTTTTAAGAGACTCTAGAAAGAACCTACAGGAAGAAATATCAAATTTCTCTGGAACATTCAAATTTCTCTTGAAAATAATTATAGCTATCTGTAGCAAACAGTGTCTTCCACTTACATTTATTAAGCATGGAAACCTAGATAAATCACTGTCAACTATAGTATAAAATAAACATACATTCTTTTCATCTAAAACCTTAAAGTTCTAAAGATATTTAATTCCTTTGTAGTAGATGGGGAAGAATTTTAGCCAAATCTTGTGGTATGAAGCAGAATTGCAACAAATGAAAAATATGGTAGGCCCAGTTCTGCAAGGTCAGCTTTCATTGTTGGAGAGAACCAGTTCTTCCTGTTCTTAAGAGAACTCACTTAAGTTAAGGTCAATAATACCCTCAAATATTATTTTTATGGACAAAAGTAATCATTACAGTCCATTGGGTAGATTCCAGATTGTCTTATGGAACTGATTCATCCTATTTTGGACAGTGAAGTGGAAATAAGCGTAGTGAAAAGAACACAAGCTTTGGCATCAGACCTGGGCTTAATCCCTAGTTCAGCTATTTACTATCTATGAGATGTTGTGCAAATTAGCCTTTATAAGATTCATTTTCCTCATCTGAAAATAGAGATTATCTTATTTACCTGCAAAAGATTGTTTTGATGAGCAAACAAAATAAAGATGCAATAAGCCTTATTATGTTTCCTGGCACATTATATGTCCAAATATTATAGTTTAAAATAATGGCATATGCTACAATGTGGATGAATCTTGAAAATTATAATAGTAAATGAAAGAAGCCAGTCCTAAAGGGCCACATGTTATATAATCCTGTTTATGTGAAATGTCCAGTATAGGCAAATCCATAGAGATAGAAAGTTAATTTGTGATTGCCTAGGACTAGAGATGGGGAAGGGGTAGGAATAGGTAATGATTCATAATGAGTACAGGTTTCTTTAGGGAATGATGAAAATCTTGGTCCTTTCAGTGGTATATCGTAGATCATTTGTCATATGTATAGGGCTTAAATGTGTGATTTTTTAAAAATTTTCTGTTTGTTCTGTTTCTTTTTCTCTTTCCATTTTCAGGCCTTCTTTGGGTCACTTGAGTATATATATCTTTTGCCTAGCTTGTGAATTTTCAGCCTCTGTTTCTTCAAATAACTTTTTCAGCCTCCACTCTTTCTTCTCTCCAAGGCTCTGATAATACAAACATTAGATCTTTTGTTGTTCATTGTTCCTGAAGTTCTGTTCATTCTATTTATTCTTTAGACTATTTTTCTCTGTTACTTGTATTGAGATACATTCCATAGTTCTATCTTTGAGTTCATTGATTTTTTCCCCTCTCATCTCCAATATACTATTACTATAGAACCTACTTAGGGAGCAATTTTTTTTCAATAATTGTATTTTCAGTTTTATAATACCCCTTTTGTTCTTCTTTATATTTTCTATTTCTTTGCTGATATATATTTCACTTGTTTTAAAAGTATTTGTTATTGCTCATTGAAGCATTTTATGATTGCTACTTTAAAATCCTTATCAGATAATTCCAATATCTGAGTTATCTCACTGTTAATATCTGTTGATTAGCTTTTCTTATAGTTATTATGATTTTTCTGATTCTTGATACAACAATCCTGCAGACTTATATATTCACATTTAACAATGGGGAAACTGAAGTTTTAAAAAGCTAAGAAGTAGCCTCAGGTCACACAGCTAAGGGGCAGAGTTAGGATTTGATTTCAGGCCTTTTTTACTCTACAACCTAAGGTCTATTCCATTATACTACTCAGCCTCCATGAAAAGTAGTTTTTTGCCTTCTAGAACTCTTGATGAGTTGGTGTTATCATTTGGATCTTGAATGTTTCCCAAATGCCCACATTTTGAAGTCTTGGTCCCTTAACCTATGGAACTACTGGGAGGTGGTGGAATTTTTAAGAGGTGGCAACTATTAGGAGGAAGTTAGGTGTCTGGGGAGTGTCCCCAAGGGTGATTGTAGGGATTGTGGGATGATTATTTCTTTCTCTCTTTGCTTCCCAGCTGCCGTGAGGTGAGAAGCTTCTTCTGCCATGCACTCCCACCAGGAAATATTTGCCCTGCCACAGGCTCCAAGTAATGGGGCCAAGTAACCATGGACTGAAACCTCTAAAGCAATGAGCCAAAATAAATATTTCCTCCTTTTAAATTGTGTCTCAGAGAAAGAAAGAAAGCTGACCAGTGTAAATAAAGTATCATAATTCAATAGGTATATTTTTAAATGTCTCAATGGAATGAAAAGAACACTTTTGTTTTATAGTAGTAGTTTCTTAAGAATGGGTCATTATGCTGTAAGCCACCTAGAACAACATCACATAGTTCTTTAGTAAAGCATGGCTTTTAGCCTTCCCCAAGTCCCAACCTCACTGAGTCTCACTCAGCATCATTTAACTCTCTGAACAAATAGCTTCTCTTTCATCAGCAAAGAATTTTGTAAGTGCCAGGTGCTGAGCATAAACTGTTGAATAAGACTCAGGCAGTGCTTAGTAATAAACTATATTTGAAAGGAAATAGAAAAGAAATGTGTACAGAATATGTACTTCTATTATAATAATGTTCAGACTAATTTCCCATTAAATGTTTGATAGGATATTAACAATTAGGCTATAAAGACTTGGAATGAAGGAAAATCTGTTTCCCTCCCTTATTTTGTGCTTAAACTAGAGTAATGCAGGAGATAGTCCCTGGAGAAATTGCCAATTTGCAATTAGTAGCCATCTGCCCCTCTGCTAAGTGAAATACTTTTCTTGTAAAGTTGCCCTTCAGAGGCCATTCAGTTTCAAGCGATAAAGTTGAAGGTCACTGCCCTGATAATGAGGGATTTCCCAGGTCAAGAGTCTGCCCCCAGCATACCCTGTGTTGTAGGAATGGAATAGTTATGTGATAATCTGATTTGCCTCGATAGGCTGTTATCTAACTGCTCCCACCCCCTTCAACAAACCATGAAAGTCTTCCCCACATGACTAATAGAATTTTTATAAGCAAGGTAACTCTTTTCATTCCTCTAAAATATAATCATCTTTGTAGTTGGTCTCAAACTACAAAAGAGTAGTCCTAATCAAGAGAAGAAACTGTCCTGGAGTGTAGGACTATTTACAAGAGGCCATTTAGTTTGGGGGAATCTCTGGTTCCCTTTAGAAAGCTCCAGGGGGATTCCCTTTCCTTTTTGTTTCCAGCTTCTAGGAATTGCCTATTTTTCCTGGGTCATCATCTCCATTTATCTTTCAAGACAACAGTTCCATCACTCCAATCCCCGCTTCTATTATTACCTTTGAACCTCTGACCATCTCTCATGAATATGCTTGGGGCCCATCTACATTAGCCAGAATTATGCTTCCATCACAAAATCCTTAATTTATTCACATGTGCAAAACCCCCACGTAAGGTAACATATTTGTGAGTTCCATGGATTAGGATGTGAACACCTTTGGATGGGATGAAGCATTATTCCTCCTATCACAGTACTGCTTTGCTATTATATCCACCTAAGAGTCCTGACTCCTAATCTATACTTTGTTTTTTATATCTTACAGATTCTAGATATTGATCCTGGTTTGTGCCTGAACATTTTGAATTTCTCTACCTTTGCTTTCTCTCTCTCTCTCTCTCTCTCTCTCTCTCTCTCGTGTGTGTGTGTGTGTGTGTGTGTGTGTGTATATATATATATATATATATATATATATATATATATATATATATGAGAGGGAGACAGAGAGGTGGGTAGGTATAGATAGAGATTATACGTATACATATATAGAGATATAGATACAGATATAGATATAGATAGATATACCCTTCAAATGAAGTACCTATTTATTTGAAGTACCTATTCATCCTAGAAGACTATAGAATAAACACTCTACTATGTACTGTAGAGAGGGGAAAGAAAGGGCATTTAATCCTCATAACAACCTTGTGAGGTAGATACTATTATTCCCAAATTACAAATGAAAAAATTGGGACTCATAGAGGTTCCATCATTTATATAGGTCACTCAAAAAAGAAGTGGCAAACTATATTTGATAAAATGCTGTTTGTGACATTGGATTCCCTGAATCAATTCATGAAAATTAGACAAAAATAAGCTACTGGGTGAACTGCTAAGTTCATTCAAGCCATTCTCTTCGACTCCCTGGAATTTGGGCAAAATTTTCAGTCTCATTTGTTTCACACTTTCCTCTTCTTTTTTATCTTTTTCCCACCCTGCCTCCAAAGCAATAGCTTTCTCTGTTGCCAAAAGCATTTGATACAGCCTGGGATGCATGACTCCATATGAATACTTGTAAAGAGCTATTTCCACAAACATTTATAGCTTTAAAATGGATCAGTTCCTCAGCCTTACTCTAAGTAGACTCTTGGGAACTGAAATTTCCCATATGTTCATAATAATATTTCCCAGATTTAAACAACCAAACACAGAGTAGGAGTGAAGTCACAATCTTTGCCTTCAGAATGGTTTCTTCTTTGATGCACCCAGAAAGCCAGTCTGTTGACCTTCTGGGAGGGGTGCCAGATACAACTTTTCAGTGAGGCTTTGGCTAGATCTGGTAGAGTTCTGAATTGACAGGGCAGTTTTATTGGCACAACTAGCATTCATACATTTTTGTAACTCACAATAACCAAAAGATAATGTCTGATAGTTTGAGAAAAAAAATGTTTTAGAACTTTGGTACTCAATTTCACTAAAATATACATATTGGTTGTGGAGGATAAGAAGTGATTCTTTATCTAAAAATAAAGTATCTATTCATTTCAGTTTGATAACCAACTGTGGCAAATAATTCCATGAGCAGACTTTGGTGCTATGTCTTAGTTCTGTTGCCAGAAACAATTTGGGTTTTAAAAAAATAGAAGGGAAATTACCTCAATCCTGAAAACAGGCAAGTCTGAATTGTAAGCTCTAAAAGCAGAAGCACCAAACACATCTACAAAGCCAAGTCTACACTCCCACTTGATAAATACCAGCCAAACTTCAAGCCAGGGTGAATAAAAGCAGTTGCCCAACCAGAATCATAAATGCTCTACTATTCACCTTGCCCCTTTTTTGCTCCATTAAACAGCAATAAATATAGTGAAAATGTTTGACAGTGATAAATCAAGCCATTCAGGTGTCTATCTTTTTGAGGCTGTGCTTTTGATCCTACCTTCTTATAGTAGGGATCCAAAATCAGATTTGTTTTAGCACAAAAAGGCACCCATCAGTCTGGCTTCTCTCCAGCACTCATTTGCTCTGGCAAAGATAGAGGAAAAGGAGGAGTGAGTACAGATAGGTGGGTGGAATTCAAGGTTGACTCATGGTTTGCAGATGTTGCCCCTCAGTACATCCTGTGAAAATTGTAAAACTCATTAAGTTGACCACTAGCCCTACAGTTGACCATAACTATGGAAATAGCTTTCTTGTATTTAAACCAAAATCCCAGAGGATGCCAGTCCCCAGGAATTCATAGTGTTAATGATGGTTCCACCATTGTGAGGGATACAGACTACAACTCCAAGAAATTTAATTTTTCCATATGAGCCCAGCTTTTGTTCTCAGATATACCAGTTTCTCTTTTCCTTGGCTATGTCCTACTTGTACTGGGCTTAACAAGAACATAACAATAGATAGGGTAATAGTCTGACTTTAAAGCTACAGAAGATAAAAGGTTGTATTGGTTAGCAAGCCAACCACTTACTATTTGCTGCAGAAAGTTTTCTATTTTTGTTTATAAGACAAATTAGTATCCATATCATCTTGTAAAATAATGTCAAAGCAATGAGGACAAGGGAATTGGTACTTATCACATGTCTCCTCTGTGGAAGGGCACTATGCTGGCTATTTTATGCCTGCACATAATCCTTATTGCATATCTGTGAGGAAGGTGTACTAGTCAGCCTTCTATCACTATTTCAAATAGCTGAGACAATCAACTTATAAAGAGAAAAAATGTTATTTTGGCTCTTAGTTTTGGAAGTTTTCATCCACAGTCTGTTAGCCCTCATTGTTTTGGGCCTGAAGTGAGGCAATGCAAAATGATCAGAGTGTATGGGAGGGCAAAACTACTCCTTTCATGGACAGGGAGCAAAAGAGAAAATGGGGGATAGAGAAAGGTGTTCGGTCCCAGAATTCCCTTCAAGGGCATTGTTATGGTTTGGATGTGAGGTATCCCACAAAAGCTCATGTGTGAGACAATGCAAGAAGGTTCAGAGGAGAAATGATTGGGTTGTGAGAGTCTTAACCCAATCAGTGAATTAATCCCCTAATAAGGATTAACTGAGTGGTCACTGAAGTGGTTGGGTGTGGCTGGAGGAGGTAGGAATTAGGGCATGACTTTGTGGTATACATTTGTATCTGACAACTGGAGAGTCAGTCTCTCTCTCTCTCTCTCTCTCTCTCTCTCTCTCTCTCTCTCTCTCTCTCCCCCCCCTTTCTGATCACCATGTGAGCTGCTTCCTTCTGCTGCACTCTTCCACCATGATGTTCAGCCTTATCTTCAGCCTGATGAATGGAGTCTGCTGTTGATGGATTGAAATCTCTGAAACTGTGAGCCGCAAATAAACTTTCCCTCCTTTACAGTTGTTCTAGTCAGATCCTTAAGTCACAGTGGTGAAAGCACAGGCATCCTTCCAATGGCTTAAAGACTTCTACCAGGCTCTACCTCTTGAAGGTTACACAATCTCCCAGTAGTGCCACACTAGGGACCAAGCCTTTAATACACTGACCCTTCAGGGACATTTATGTTCCAAACTATAGTAAATGATGCTATTAACCTTCTTGGATAGGGCAAAACGAATATAACAGCTCAGAAATAGTAGGTGAATTCCTCAACGTCACAGAGCCAGTAAGGGATTTATATAACTCTAAAGTGAAAAGCAATGGATTATTGTTACTGTTGAGAAACTCTTCCAGTTAAAAAAAAAAGACCTCAAAGTTCTAGAGTTGCAATAGAAAGAGTTTTATAGTCCAAAGCATTCCCTTTGCTGCTATTCCTTCAGTTAATGTAGCCGATGCTCTATGAGATGTCTAAGAGCTTAGTCAGTCTATATTGAGAGTAGAAGGTCTTCTCTTTGCCTCATGGTCCTATTATGATAGGGCCCAACTTTAAAGTTTGTTAACTATGGGTCATAAAACATGTCTAGACCACTTCTGCACTCTCTCCAGCATGAAAAAGTCATATTTTAAAAGACAGTTCAACTCAGTTACAACCACAAGATAGATCAACTACCAATCTTGAGGAGATGATGTTGGCTGTTTTCTTGAGCCTCCCTTCTGCCACATGCTCAACTATGCCATTGGAACCTTTGTGTAAGTTCATATTCTCCTGACAGGCACACAGTTGATGGGTGACTGAGATAAATAATGGGAAGAGGAGTTGAAGCCTGTTCTCCCCTCTTTTCCCAGCAGAATGCATTTGTGTTCTTCTGAATCCAAAGGAGTGATAAAATCCTACTGCACTGTTATGACTTCTTGTTCTCAAAAGGTTAAAGACAGCTTATCTGGCTGAGTATACTTCAATTTGCCTTATGAAGAGTGATAATGACACTGTAATATCATTCACCTCTCCCTTTCTTTAGAATCAGGTCTAAAACAGGATGAGGAGTTTTGGCCTTAGCTTAGCTCTCCTCAAGGAGTAGAAAAAGTGGGGTTTATGATAGAAAATTAATCTTTAGGAAAAATATTTTCTCTCCTAAAAAGTGTTATGAGAGTGGAGAGGCAATAAAAATCACAATGAATGTTTCAAAAAACAAAGAAAAGGAAGGGATTTTCTATGAAATTAGGAAAACCCATTCCAGTCTCCTCGGCTTTAGCTCATTGACCAAGATTAAAAAAATTAATAGTCATGGTTGGGGTTGTGGCTTAGTGGTAGAGCACTTGCCTAGCATGTGTGAGGTACTGGGTTTGATTCTCAGCACCACATATAAATAAATAAATAAATAAATATCCATCAACAACTAAAAATATATATATAAATGTAATAGTCTATATTAAAAGTGACTAAAAATTAACTGTATTCTATACTGAGGTCACTCAGCATGAGGTCCCAAAGAGATATATTTGGATAATGGTTGACTCCCATATCAACTAGCAAGTCCATTTATGTCAATTAATCACCAAGAAGCAAAGAAACAGAGGTTGTGCGTATATAATGCAAGAAACACAGAAAATAATTCTAATATTTCCAAAAGTAATTTAATAGAAATAAAAATATTTGAACAACATCTTGATATCTGTTATTTTCTCTTATCCTTACAATCCCCCTATAAAATAAACAGAGCAGGAACTCTAATTATGATTTTTCAAATGGAGAAACTAAAGCTAAAAGAGACCAAACTTCCCCACTATCATCAGAAAGGGGATCTCCTGACTTCTGTGAGGATGTCAGATATACCACTTTATGGAGGGGATTAATGTGGCTATTTGCCTTATCTGAATATTTCTGGGCTTTATTATCCATATCTGAATCTAAGTTACTTGTTTTCTGCTCTTTGTCTTAGATAACCCATCTGGTATCCCATTGATCCATCTGAATTACAATACCAGCCAACAATACCACCTGTGCTCATCTGGCTAGGTTTCTGGATAGAGCTTGCTCTATCTTATTGCCACTCATATGTTTTGTTCATCACTTTATCTCCATATAAGACTCATAGATTGCTTTTATGGAAGCAATGGCATATAGCAGTTAAATACATATTCTCTGGAGCCAGATAATCATCCTGCTTCTATCACCTATTCTTTACAGGCCTTAGACAAGTCATACATAAACCCACTGAGACTCAATTTCTTCATCTGTAAAATGGAGATAATAATAGTACTTACCTTATAGGCTTTTGGTGGAGATCATATGCAATAAGGCAAAGTTCTTTTACAGTAATATACATGGTACAGTAAGAGGTTAACTTCAGAACCAGAGAAAACTAGGTTTAAAGTATAGTTCTATGACTTGCAAACATGAGCAAATTGCTTGACATCTCTGTAAATCCGTTTCCTCATCTATAAAATGGATATGATGATAATACTTCTCTATATGTGGTTGGTGGGAGAATTTAAAAGATAAAGTATCTGACGCAGAGCCAGTATTTATAGCCACCATGTCTGGCATGATGCCAGAAACATCATAGATGTCCAGTAAATATTTATTGATTGGAAGAGAATGGCCTAGCACCTCCAACAGGAGGGACATAATAAAACAAAACATCATCTCTAAAAAGAGTGAATAGGAGTGGGCAAGATAATTAGTGGGCTAAATAAGGATTAATGATGTTGAATGCTTATGCAAGTCCTTTTATTCCCTGGAGGGGACACCCTTTTGGTACAAATGTCAAGCTTCACTAACTCCATAGAGGCTTTGAATGTTTGGTGTTTTGTGTCTACTAGGGAAATAGACACAAAAATTCACTGAGGTAATGATTTCACCCTCTGCCTCTGTATAGTATAGTAACTATAGTAAATAATATATAGTAAATATACTATATATTATTTATAGTATATAGTATATTTAGTATAGTAACTATAGTAACTATAGTTACTATATTTAGTATAGTAACTATAGTAAATAATACAGTATCTATAGTATAGATAACTGTAGTAAATAATACAGTATCATATATTTGAAATTTGATTGGAAGGCAGATTTAAGCGTCATTTCTACATATACAAAAAGTAACTAAGCATGTGAATGTGTTAATCAATTTGACTGAAGTAATGATTTCACTCTGTGTCTCTGTCTCTCTCTGTCTCTGTTTCTCTCTCTCTCTCTCTCTCTCTCTCTCTCTATATATATATATATATATATATATATATATATAATAATTTAATATATCATAAAATATGTGCTTTTTATCACTTAAATATTTTAAAATTTAACAAAGGGAAAACTCATCTCTTACAGACTTCACTGTGTTAAAATGTAAATGGTTTCTTTGAAGTTGTAGGTATAGCAGGGAAGAAGTCAAACCAGAGCTCTATCATGATTTTGGGTCCCAGCCTTCACCAACTATCACTCTCCCCAACTAGGGGTCTTTAAGGAAAAAGGATCAGGACTGACTTTCTCATTGTTACTCAAATCTGTACTTCCTGTTCAATGATCTCCCTCAGGATCCCTGTATGTGCAGAAGAAAGAATGAGTATTGACAGCTATGCAACCCCATCCCCCAGTCCCTGGGCTGTCAGCAGGTGCACTTAAGTATGTCCAAATATTGGCAAACTATTTTCTACTCTTTCTCAGTGCACACCAATCACAAGTGAAGTCACTTGATGCTTAGCAATTCAGGGAGCAGCATTAAGCATGGTATCTGAAATCAGTCAGAGGCAAGATGACAGAATCTGGAAAGTTTCTCTCCTGAGCCACAATACTCTCATTTCAGAATAACCAAATTTACTTTAAAATATATTCTAATGTTCTCTCTCACGTACATCACACCCTTGTATTTAGGCACTGTGTTAACCCTTGTCCAGTCCTGGTAACCAAGCAGTCCTCATTTACCTATCTTATTCATAATTATAAACTTTATTTGCATGAATCTAACTAATACCAAATAACTGACTAACCTGAGAAATTCATTTCTGCACAAGTTAAAGCAGATAATTGTCCTTCTTCAACTCTTACACTAGATATAACAACTTTCAGCAATGCTCTAGATCAAAGAAGAGCATTTGAGAAAGACTTTAGACACTCCCAAGTTATGTAGAACTGGATAGCCTGCATGCTAACCTGAAAGCAATGGCCCTGGAGAAACCAAGTCTATGCTTGTTAACTCCAGACACATCTGGCTTTCTCCTGCCTGTGGGCTAGAGACTGAGTTGATGGATTGGTATTGGCTATTTGTTTGACAACCTCTCCTTGACTTCATCAATCTATTGACCCTGGTTGTCATGCAAGTACACCACAGTGCATGAAATTGAGTTTTGATATACTGGGATTATAGTCCAGGGGCCCCATCTCAATCCCAAACTCACCCCTTCTTATTTATTCATATGAATAAACAGAGCTCCATTTATTCATAACCCTGATGGCCAGAAAGAAGGTGAGGAAGGAGGTGTGAGTGGATATGAGGCTAGTCAGCCATTTACAGTTTGGTGGGATGTAGAACAACTTAAGACATAGCTCCTGCATGGGTTGGAAGCCCTGATCATAGCTCAGGACAAGTCTGAGAGTTACCAAAGAAATGATAAAATGCTGTCCTTTCACTTGGTTAGTGGATGAATTGTATTCAAGATTAACAAAGTGAAAGTTACACTGTACCCTATGCCTTTGATTTCAAATACTTGACCATGAAAAGTTTATGCAAAAATTGTTTAATATAAAACAATTATATGAATATTAATATCCACCATTTATTAGGTCCTTAGTAAACCTATTACTAATCTTTCCAATGACTCTGCAAGGTCATCTTTATCCCCATCTCACATCTATGAAAACAGAGGTTTAGAGAGGCCACTACTCAATGCTCAGCTGATCAACATCAGAGATAGGGTTTGAGTTTATATATGTCTGACTACAAAACCTATGCTCTTGTCATCATACGGTCATGCTTTCCTGCATTATTATACCCTGTTCTCTGCTTAAGGAGCATGCCTTCAATAATGATAGTTCTTGAAAATCATCCCATAGGGATGGGAAAGTACACATATGTTGAGAGTGGGAAAATGACACAGGAAAGTTTGCATGTAAGAGGCTGTTAGTGATCTGGGCCTCCTGAAAGATGAAAAATTTTTTCACAGAGCTGGAGAGCAAGAATATTCCTGAACCTTGGTATAGTGTGTACAAAGCCACAGAAAATACAGTTGGGGGCCAGAAAGAGCTAAGTTGTATTCAATGCCCAGCCCCGTCATTTGTTACTGCCAACTTCCTATATACCCTTTCATATTCACCCATTAAGTATGTTGGTGCTAGATTGTAGTGGCTTTCAGGAACTAACTATGCCCACATCATTTCAACTCCAAGTTCACTGACTTCACAAATAGCTTAAAATAAGCCATGGTGGAATTATTTACACCATGAAAAGTGTCATAATGCTTTAACCAGGTTTTATATTTTCATTTAGAAATATGATTGTCATTTACCAGAACAACATTGCACAAACTACCAGTTATGGGCCCAGGGCATCTGCATCTTAAAAAAAAAAACTCTACATTAATTCTGAGACTTATTCATTGAACCCCTTGGGGCAGAGGATCTCAAACTTAGGAATGCAATGGAATCATTGAAGGTAAGTTTGCTAATATGCATATTCCTGGATCCCCTTCCTAAAATTCTAATTTAGTGTGTCAGGAATAGAGCTCAGAAACTTGTGTTTTAATAAGACCCCCCCCCTCTTAGTATCTTACCATGATAGTATTGAAAGCCATCTAGGATTTGGTCTCATCTCTGGTGTACAGGCCCCACAAATCATGGAGACAGAGCAAGGTGCAGAGCTGTGAGCCCGTGCTAATCACAGATATCTGAGAATTTAAGAGAGTGGCCCAAATTTCTCACTAGCTATTCTGTGTTACCATTGATAAACTAATTGATTAAGCAGCTGGAGAGAAACCTTTCATTGTAATAAAGGTGGCAAGACAAAAAAAAAAAAAGCACAAGAACAAAATGCACAAAGTAAATGAGAGCTTACTAATTATGCAGTGTAGTTTCACCCAGTCAACTCCTTCCCCAAGTCATGCATGTATAATATGCCATAGAAAATTACTGGAAAAATAAGAACTTAAGAGAGACCAAGACCTAGTCTTTAAAAAAGATGTGAATTTAAAGAGTGGAATGGAGAAGAAAGTGAAAAAGAGAAGTATGGTAGTTAAGTAGGCAGTCTCTGAAATCACACTGCCTGGATTTCAATCACTGTCCTACCACTTCTTAGTGGTAGATCTTAGGAAAGTTATTTAATAACTCTATGCCTCACTTTTCTTATTCATAAAATGAGGCTATTATTAATAACTACCTACTGGTATTGTCATGAAGATTAAATGAATTAATATTTATGAAATACTTGCTTAAAACACTGTCTGGCACATATGAAACACTATCTGTGCTTGTTAAATAATTGGCCAGTGAGAAAGGAAAATATTCCTGAGAGCTATGGGCCAGACATTATTTTCATTGTTTCATGTTAGACTTTGTTCACATGCTCAATGAAAATAAAGTTGGTAGGGAGTGCAGCACTGAAATTTTATCTTCCACCAAATGTGTGCTTGCCTGAGAAGCGTAGTCATTATAATTGTTTTATATGACCAATATGAGAGACTGCCTGCCATTAAGATGACATATGAGTGAATAAGAAGCACAAACATCCCTACTTTGTGGGTGGCTGAACTATATATTTTTTGTCTGAAAGAATCTGCAAGGTTTCTAATTAAGTTCATTATTCATAACACAAATAAATGTAGTTCTCTAAGTTCATTTGATGTTGCCCAAAGTATGAAGCTGCACTATTTCACTTTGTAGACCGTATCTCTTTTGGCATAATTCTTAGTCAGACTGAATGTCCCTCACTCCCTAGCAGTCTGAGTCTGCACCTTTTCTGACTGTGACAATAGGATCAATTCCGGGTTCCACAAATTCAGAGCATGTGGAGAAGCAGGCAGATGCCAATAAGAGCAGAAAGCTGATTAACAGATATTCCCCACTGAGTCCAACAAGGGAAAAATAAATCTAATACTTTTGCCAACAAGGACAAAAGAGTTACTTGATTGTGGTTTCCAGACCACAATCCTCAGTACATGAGGAAGATAGTATTATAAATCTCCATTGAGCAAAAAAGTGTGCCAAGTTACACTGTCAGTAACTTATATCAGGTATAATTTCCTGAAAGAAAAGGGTAATAGTGGCACAGATAATTGACAGGTGAAAAGAAAGGCAAAAGGACCTCACTTACGCAGACTTTTTAACTTGGGTCAGGATCTGCTGAAATAGTTCCAGTGGAATCTCACCTAAAGGGATGGAAAGGAAGTAAATATTCCTTCGAGATCTCTTCCTATGAGTACAATGACTGGAAATTTCCCATAGAAATAGCTTGAAGCTACCACAGTTGTCCCTAGGGATGCACATCTGGGGATGGTGGCCCCCTTGTTGACACAAATTATATGAAAGATGTTGTCTCACAGAAGAAACAGAGATAGCAAGCACCTTAGCCACACCCAGTTTATCCTTTTGTCTTTAAACTATCTGTCTTTTAAGATAGTCATATCCAAGTTAGATTAGATTACAGCATGGCAATAGTATTCTTTTAAGTATATAATACAAAACTTGTCTAAGGAAACTCAATGATAATTACATTATCTCTGGCACGTTATCAGAGAATTATCTGTATTGTATTAGATAATGGAAAGATGCCAAAAAGCTATTCAAAATGCAAACTGATAGTGCCATCAATCAGTATTTGGTTACAAATGAATTAAAACCCTGGAAGTCTTCATATTCATAATTCCAATTGTCCTCCTTTACCAATGGTGATGAGAATTGAATACAATTAACAAGTGACAGCTGGAACAGGAAGGAAAAAAGTCTCTTTGATAATAATCTCATCTCCTGACCCTTCTTCCTCTTCCCTGCACCCATTTCAGGCTATTTGCAGAATGTCAGCTGAAAAAGCAATGTTCAGCGTCCTGTGCATGCTTTAGCCACTGCTGAGAATTGTCAATAATTCTGTTTGCATGATACATTAACATTTGTATCATAATGTGTTCAATCTGGACTAAATGAGGGTGGAAACATTAGTAATGATTTCCCTTCCCCCATCTCCACTCCTTTTACTGGCAATTGGCTTGAAAACCCAAAATAATTGTCAGTAGTATGATAGGGCCAGGAGATCTTCTTGCTAACAACATGGCAGCAGCCCCATTCAGCATTTCTTTGACTGGATCCTCATGAATGACAGGGATACCTTTACTAGTTCAGATAATACAAAAAGTGTGCTGCACTGGCTGTGGCTTTTGGAGCTAGACCTACATCTGACTCTAGCAGTCTGCTGTTCTATTTGATCTTCCAGACTTTAGAATGAATTTCCTGTCCCTGATTGCATATAGATCCACTATAATGAGAGGAATAGAAAGACAAAGAATATTTCTGATTAAAAAAAAAACATTTAGTTATAATCTTTAAGATACCACATGGAGAATAGTTATTCCCATCATTTTTTTTTCTATTCATGACCAATTCTTGTGGGTCTGGTGAACCTCCATATATTCCAAAAAATTTTTAAATTCTTAACTCCTTAGGATGATCTACAGTTCCTTTTGTGAGATCTTAAAATTTACTGTTTATTAAAAAATGGCTTGTTCCTTTGATATTATATAAAGAATTAGAAAATGAGGGGCACAGAAGAAACCTGAGATAAGCTTAAGATCCTTTTTTATTTTACATTCATAATTCCTGTTATGTAGGAAAAAGAGCAAGGCCCCATTTTCAACAAAAGCTCTGAAGTTCAAAGGTAACAAAACCACACAATGAAAGAAATTGATCAACCTGAAAAGCCACATTCATTTCAAGTGATGTCACATTAAGGAAACTAGATCTTCACTTTTGATATTCCATTTCTCCTTTCTGTGGTAGTAAAACTATGAATTTCCTTTACAAAAAAATCCAAAGAAACAAAATGCTTGCTTTGGTCATCCATTTCATTATTGTGACTAAAAGAACTGACAAAAGAGAAGGAAAATTCTTATTTTGGTTCACATTTTCAGAGTTCTCAGTCCCTAGATGGCCAACTTCATAGCTGAGGGATCAAGATGAGGTAGAACCTCATGGAAGAGGGGCATATGAAGGAAAGGAGCTCAGAACATGGTCATCAGGAAGGAGGGGGCACTGTGGCCACAGGGACAAAATATTAACCCAAAAGCATGATCCCAATGACCTGCTTCCTCCACTCACTCCATACCAGCTTACATTTACCACCAGTTAATCCATTCAAGTGGATTAATTCACCAATTGGGAAAGACTCCTTATAACCCAATCATTTCACCTCTAAACTTCCGTGCATTATCTCACACATGAGCTTTTGAAGCACACCTCATATCTAAACAATAATATGCCCCTATCATTCTCAGTTCATTTGGCTTAAATGAGGCTGATACCATTTCCCTGCCTCTACAGAAAAGAAGATGAACTAGGCCTGGCCAAGGATGAACTTCTGTATATTAACTGAAATTACAGGCAAAACTACTCCTTTCTTGATATGGGTTCTAAGCTATCAAGATGCAAGTCTAGAGCTCTTGGTGACTATCTTTCCTAGCATTTGGGAAAATCTTGCTGAGTACAACAACTACACAGAGAAAGATGAAACCAAGAAGTAGAGTCAGATTTCTTATGACCTATTTATAACCTTGCTTGATCCTGATACAAAAAAACTTCACTGCACTGGTCAGCTTCATGAGTTAAATTTTCTTTTAAAAATATTTTGAGTTGTTTTTTCCATTACAAACAAATGAAAAAGTCCCAATTCACAAATAACCAAACCATGATACCTGTTGTTTGAAAGGCAGCTTGAATCCAATTAATTGAATGCTGTTGCCATTACTTCAATCTGGGTAGAATTCAACTTTACCAGAAAAATTTTCTTAAAAAAATAGTATGCTGTGAGCCCACAAGAACAAATATTTTTCAATTCAGCACATACAAGCTCATCTAGCAAAATAACTTGACCTTAATCTTAAAGAACTCTCTGTTTTATAGGATTATTTAAAAATCCAATTATGTTCTAGGAAAAGGGGACATAGCTCCTTTGAAGAGATGTATTAGTGTCAAAGTCAGACTATAAAACTCTTCTGAGAAGTTTTTAATGAGTAAAAATAACATTATGTAGAGGTGGGGGATAGAAATACTGTCATGATTTGGATATAAAGAACTACAGAGACAACTAGCAAAGGAGGTGGTGAAGTTAATGCTAAGTAACAGTGGGAGAAGGTGAGCAAGGAGAAGAAATTTTCTATCCTAGGCAATCCTTAGATGAATCTTCAAGAGCCAAATCAGAGCCAAAGCTACTAAGAATGTCAGAGACTCTTGACCAGTGGTCTCCAAGTTTATTGATCTTGCACAACATTACATAAAAATTTTGGAGGATATATCCAAATATATGTAAACTCACTTATCTATACATTATATATGTGTTTCACTGTGATTCACTAGTATCTTGAGGTAAAATATATACTTAGGATTTAATATTATCACTAAAGGTAATGGATATTATTATTTTTTCCAAAATATTCTTGATAATTTTGTTTTGTTTTCCTTTTGGACAACTGGTTTTCCAAATTAATTAAATGACCAGAGGTTTTGCCTGATATATCAATGACTGATGAAAAGCTTATAACAGAAATAGATAACCCTACTACTTTACTGTTGCTCATTTGAACTAACATTATTAATGTCATCTTTAGGCCAAAGTTACTTTGAAAAAATATTTATTAAGCCACATGTCTCTTTTGTGAGACTTTATTTATGATAGGAATCTAATTTATAAATGCACTGATCTGGGCATATATAAACTGCAGTGCACCGTATTTTTTTGGTACTGAGGATTGAATCCAGGAGTACTTAAAAACTGAGTCTCATCCCCAGCCCTTTTAATTTAATTTATTTATTTTTTTTTTATTTTGAGACAAGGTCTCGCTAAGTTACCTAGGGCCTTGCTAAATTACCAGGGTTGACTTTGGAAACCTTATAAATCTTAGGTGGCATTAATTCCTCTGATGTAGATAATGGATAAAGAAATTAATGCCAATTTGAGCACTAAATATATCTTTTTTGAGAGAGAGAGAGAGAGAGAAAGAGACAGAGAGAGAGAAGAGAAAGAGAGAATTTTTTAATATTTATTTTTCAGTTTTCGGTGGACACAATATCTTTATTTTATTTTTTTTAATGTGGTGCTGAGGATCAAACCCAGCGCCCCACGCATGCCAAGTGAGTGTGTTACCACTTGAGCCACATCCCCAGCCCTACTAAATATATCTTAAATCCTTTGCTATGATGAAATGAAAATATAAATAGAATTTCTTCTGGCATCCATTTTGGAGACCACCAATCTAGAACCATCCTCAGTTAATACATAGACATGCACCATTATAAAAGTTCTAAATACATAGACATGCACCATTATAGAAGTTCTAAGTCAAGTTTGGTTTAGTATCCACCAGATAGATCTAATGTGTTTATTAGGACCTTCCCTAGCTAGTCCTTAAAGATTAAGCACCATGTAGCATATTTGAATCCTAAATAGGACTTTAAAAGGCAAACTGCCCTTTCATTATTTGTTGACAAAAGACTTAAAGTGAAAAATCTAGTATGATTAACATAAATTTCAGACAGAGTTAATCGGTCAACCATGACTATGGCAATCTCCAGATGCTCAGGACTTCATATCATAGGTGATAGCCAAACAGTATTGATGTCTACACAATGATAGCTCTTTAAATTACAGGTAAAATATCATATCAGAAATGAATACTCATGGATTCTTGAAAAGCCAAATCCAAACTCACAACCAGAAATGATGATTTATAAAATACTAATCAGGAATGAGGGGAAGATGGCGGCGAAGGGAGAGCATTACCCCCGTGTACCGCGTCACTGTGCGGGAGAATGATGAGTTAGAACGGCTAAAAGCTATCTTGTTAGGAATTTCCAGCAAAATTGGGGTGCTCCAAAAACTAGAGGAAGGATTTCCATCACACGAGGATCAGCTACGGGGGCTCAAACGCGAGAGATTTGTCCGCACGGAAGGTCACGCTGCTTATTCAGCAAATCGACCCGCGGCTAGAGTCTGCGGCACGCGCTGGGAAACGAGGAGATAGCAACGCAAAGATACAGCGCTGCAGTTTCTGCGGGCTTCAGCCAGCTGTGCAATCACCGTACTCAGTGCTGAATTCTGGGTTTGAGATGGGGGAAGGAAATGGTCCAATTCGGTTCTCCACACCGGTCAGACCACAGAGGAAGCCAGCGGCCACCATCTTGGAGAGCTGACGTCACCATCCCTGTTTTCGACTGATCGCAGCTCATTCAGCCATAGAACAGGTAATTTCAGGCTGCCATTCACCTGCGGCTCGCAGACAAATTACTCAGGCTCAGTGCTAAATAACCCGCGGAAACTGCTTCTTGGAGCCTGCTCCTATCAGAACATACACCAAGCACGGAGGGGCCGAATTCCGGCTCCCGGAACTGCTCTGGCCCAGGGATAAAGAACCCCCGGAAACTGCTTCTCAGTCCGGGTCCTGCTGAATACTGTGAAGGTAAATACCAACTGAGCCTTCATAGGCAGTGGCAACAGGACTGAGACGGGGCTTGTGACGGCCGGTCAGGACTCACCCGTTGCTTTGGTCACCCGGCAAAGGGAACGAAATGCTGCCATTCGCATGGGATACCAACATGGCAGAGATCTGATGTCATCAGAAAGCTGCAGAGGAGAGAACTTCATCCATACCAGCGGCGACAGAAACAGTTGGTCTCCTGGTAAAGAAAGTGAGTCACAAACACCCGAGTCTCTCTCACTTTGTCATCAAGCCAGAGGGGCAGAGCAGAGCCGCCGCCCGTGCCCGGAACAGGCCCAGCGGCCCGCCGGCATGGTAGTCACGTAACCCCAATTTGAGTAGGGGCAGAGCAGAGCCGCCACCCGCGCCCGCAAGGTAGGCAGACCTGCGACCGACCGGCGGAACAGGCCCAGTGGTCCGCGGGCGTGGTAGGAGGGGCAGGGCAGAGCCGCCGCCCGCACCCGGAACAGGCCCAGTGGCCTGCCGGCGTGGTACACACGTCACCCCAATTGGAGTAGGGGCAGAGCAGAGCCGCTGCCCGCACCCGAAAGGTAGGCAGACCTGCGACCGACAGGTGGAACAGGCCCAGCGGCCAGCCGAGGTGGTAGGCACATCACCCCAATTGGAGTAGGAGCAGAGCAGAGCCTTCGCCCGCGCCTGGAACAGGCCCAGCGGTCCGCGGGTGTGGTAGACAAGTCACACCAATTGGAGGAGGGGCAGAGCAGAGCCACCGCCCGCGCCTGCAAGGTAGGCAGACCTGCAACCGACCGGCGGATCAGGCCTGGTGGCCTGCTGGCGTGGTACACACGTCACCCCAATTGGAGTAGGGGCAGAGCAGAGCCGCCTCCCGCGCCCGGAATAAGCCCAGCGACCTGCCGGCGTGGTAGACACGTCACCCCAATTGGAGTAAGGGCAGAGCAGAGCCGCCGCCCGCGCCTGCAAGGTAGGCAGACCTGCGACCGACCGGCAGAACAGGCCCAGGGGTCCGCGGGCGTGGTAGACACGTCACACCAATTGGAGGAGGGGCAGAGCAGAGCCGCCGCCCACGTCTGCAAGGTAGGCAGACCGCTGCCCGACCCTGCAAGAGAGACTTTTCAACTATACAAGAGCAATATAAATATATAGGGGGAAAAATTTTTCAAAAACACAACAGTTTCACCAAGCAGAAAGAAACACAAGCAGTATGAAAAGACAAGGAAAGAAAGGACCACAAGCAATGCAGGTCAACTCAACGTTAGAAGAGGTAACAGCTGCAGCAGATGGAATGTCAGATAAAGAATTCAGGATATACATGCTTCAGATGATCTGGAGTCTCAAGGAAGACATTAGACAGCAAAATCAGACAATGAAAGATCACTTCGACAAGGAATTACACAAACAAATCCAGGAAGCAAAGGATCAACTATACAGGGAGATAGAGGTTATAAAAAACAAACAAACAGAAATCCTAGAAATGCAGGAAGCAATAAAACAACTTAAAAACTCAATGGAGAATACTACGAACAGAGTAGAACACTTAGAAGATAGAACATCAGACAATGAAGACAAAATATTTCAACTTGAAAAGAACATAGACAGCTCAGCAAGACTGTTAAGAAACCATGAGAAGAACATCGAAGAAATATGGGATAACATTAAGAGACCAAACTTAAGAGTCATTGGGATACAGGAAGGTATAGAGGTCCAAACCAAAGGAATGAGCAATCTATTCAATGAAATAATACGAGAAAACTTCCCAGACTTGAAGAATGAGACAGAATCCCAAATCCTTGAAGCCTACAGGACACCGAATGTGCAAAATCATAAGAGATCCACACCTAGACACATTATAATGAAGATGCCCAACATACAGAATAAGGAGAGAATTTTAAAAGCTACAAGAGAAAGGAAGCAGATTACATTTGGGGGTAAGCCAATCAGGATAACAGCTGATCTTTCAACACAGACTCTGAAAGCTAGAAGATCCTGGAATAACATATTTCAAACAATGAAAGAAAATGTGTTCCAACCAAGAATTGTGTTTCCAGCGAAATTAAGCTTAAGGATGTAAATGAAATTAAAACCTTCCACGATAAACAAAAGTTAAAAGAATTTGCAGCTAGAAAAACCATCTCTTCAAAACATCCTCGCCAAAACATTACAGGAAGAGGAAATGGAAAATAACAATGAAAACCAACAGTGGGAGGTAGGACAGTAAAGGGGGGGGGGAAATAATCAAAGAGGAAAACAAACTATGTTTAGTAACATAAATAAACAAATATGGCTGGAAGAACAACCCATATCTCAATAATACCCCTAAATGTTAATGGCTTAAACTCACCAATTAAGAGACACAGGCTAGTAGAATGGATCACAAAACAAGACCCAACAATATGCTGCCTACAGGAGACGCATTTGATAGGAAAAGACATACATAGGCTGAAGGTGAAAGGTTGGGAAAAATCATATCACTCATATGGACTTCGGAAACAATCAGGAGTGTCCATACTCATATCAAATAAAATAGATTTCAAGCCAAAGTTAATCAAAAGAGATAAAGAGGGACACTACATACTGCTCAAGGGAACCGTACACCAACAAGACATAACAATCATAAATATATATGCCCCAAACAATGGTGCAGCTATATTCATCAAACAAACTCTTCTCAAGTTCAAGAGTCTAATAGACCACCATACAATAATCATGGGAGACTTCAACACACCTCTCTCACCACTGGACAGATCTTCCAAACAAAAGTTGAATAAGGAAACTATAGAACTCAATAACACAATTAATAACCTAGACTTAATTGACATATATAGAATATACCACCCAACATCAAGCACTTATACTTTTTTCTCAGCAGCACATGGATCCTTCTCAAAAATAGATCATATATTATGTCACAGGGCAACTCTTAGACAATATAAAGGAGTAGAGATAATACCATGCATCTTATCTGATCATAATGGAATGAAACTGAAAATCAACGATAAAAGAAGGAAGGAAAAATCATGCATCACGTGGAGAATGAACAATAGGTTACTGAATGATCAATGGGTTATAGAAGACATCAAGGAGGAAATTAAAAAATTCTTAGAGATTAATGAAAACACAGACACAACATATCGGAATTTATGGGACACATTGAAAGCAGTTCTAAGAGGAAAATTCATTGCTTGGAGTTCATTCCTTAAAAAAAGAAAAAAACAACAAATAAATGATCTCATACTTCATCTCAAAATCCTAGAAAAAGAAGAGCAAAACAACAGCAAAAGAAGTAGAAGGCAAGAAATAATTAAAATCAGAGCTGAAATTATTGAAATCGAAACAAAAGAAACAACTGAAAAAATTGACAAAACTAAAAGTTGGTTCTTTGAAAAAATAAATAAAATCGACAAACCCTTAGCTGTGCTAATGAACAGAAGAAGAGAGAGAACTCAAATTACTAGCATATGGGATGAAAAAGGCAATATCACAACAGACACTTCAGAAATACAGAAGATAATCAGAAATTATTTTGAATCCTTATACTCCAATAAATTAGAAGATAGTGAAGGCATCGATAAATTTCTTAAGTCATATGATCTACCCAGATTGAGTCAGGAGGATATAGACAACCTAAACAGACCAATATCAATTGAGGAAATAGAAGAAACCATCAAAAGACTATCAACTAAGAAAAGCCCAGGACTGGATGGGTATACAGCAGAGTTTTACAAAACCTTTAAAGAGGAACTAATACCAATACTTTTCAAGCTACTTCAGGAAATAGAAAAAGAGGGAGAACTTCCAAATTCATTCTATGAGGCCAACATCACCCTGATTCCTAAACCAGACAAAGACACTTCAAAGAAAGAAAACTACAGACCAATATCTCTAATGAACCTAGATGCAAAAATCCTCAATAAAATTCTGGCGAATCAGATACAAAAACATATCAAAAAAATTGTGCACCATGATCAAGTAGGATTCATCCCTGGGATGCAAGGCTGGTTCAATATACGGAAATCAATAAATGTTATTCACCATGTCAATAGACTTAAAAATAAGAACCATATGATCATCTCGATAGATGCGGAACAAGCATTTGACAAAGTACAGCATCCCTTTATGTTCAAAACTCTAGAAAAACTAGGGATAACAGGAACATACCTCAATATTGTAAAACCCAATCTATGCTAAGCCTCAGGCTAGCATCATTCTGAATGGAGAAAAATTGAAGGCATTCCCTCTAAAATCTGGAACAAGACAGGGATGCCCTCTCTCACCACATCTGTTCAACATAGTTCTCGAAACACTGGCCAGAGCAATTAGACAGACGAAAGAAATTAAAGGCATCAAAATAGGAAAAGAAAAATTAAACTATCACTATTTGCAGTGACATGATTCTATACCTAGCAGACCCAAAAGGGTCTACAAAGAAACTATTAGAGCTAATAAATGAATTCAGCAAAGTGGCAGGATATAAAATCAACACGCATAAATCAGAGGCATTCCTGTATATCAGCGACAAATCCTCTGAAATGGAAATGAGGACAACCACTCCATTCAAAATATCTTCAAAAAAAATAAAATACTTCAGAATCAACCTAACAAAAGAGGTGAAAGACTTATACAATGAAAACTACAGAACCCTAAAGAGAGAAATAGAAGAAGATCTTAGAAGATGGAAAAATATACCCTGTTCATGGATAGGCAGAACTAACATCATCAAAATGGTGATATTACCAAAAGTTCTCTATAGGTTTAATGCAATGCCAATCAAAATCCCAACGGCATTTCTGGTAGAAATAGAGAAAGCAATCATGAAATTCATATGGAAAAATAAAAGACCCAGAATAGCAAAAACAATGCTAAGCAGGAAGTGTGAATCAGGCGGTATAGCGATACCAGACTTCAAACTATACTACAGAGCAATAGTAACAAAAACAGCATGGTACTGGTACCAAAACAGGCGGGTGGACCAATGGTACAGAATAGAGGACACAGAAACCAATCCACAAAACTACAACTATCTTATATTTGATAAAGGGGCTAAAAGCATGCAATGGAGGAAGGATAGCATCTTCAACAAATGGTGCTGGGAAAACTGGAAATCCATATGCAACAAAATGAAACTGAATCCCTTTCTCTCGCCATGCACAAAAGTGAATTCAAAATGGATCAAGGAGCTTGATATCAAATCAGAGACGCGCCGTCTGATAGAAGAAAAAGTTGGCTACGATCTACAGTCGGTGGGGTCGGGCTCCAAATTCCTCAATAGGACACCCATAGCACAAAAGTTAATAACTAGAATCAACAAATGGGACCTACTCAAACTAAAAAGTTTTTTCTCAGCAAAAGAAACAATAAGAGAGGTAAATAGGGAGCCTACACCCTGGGAACAAATCTTTACTCCTCACACTTCAGATAGAGCCCTAATATCCAGAGTATACAAAGAACTCAAAAAATTAGACAATAAGATAACAAATAACCCAATCAACAAATGGGCCAAGGACCTGAACAGACACTTCTCGGAGGAGGACATACAATCAATCAACAAGTACATGAAAAAATGCTCACCATCTCTAGCAGTCAGAGAAATGCAAATCAAAACCACCCTAAGATACCATCTCACTCCAGTAAGATTGGCAGCCATTATGAAGTCAAACAACAACAAGTGCTGGCGAGGATGTGGGGAAAAGGGTACACTTGTACATTGCTGGTGGGACTGAAATTGGTGCAGCCAATTTGGAAAGCAGTATGGAGATTTCTTGGAAAGCTGGGAATGGAACCACCATTTGACCCAGCTATTCCCCTTCTAGGTCTATTCCCTAAAGACCTAAAAAGAGCATGCTACAGGGACACTGCTACATCGATGTTCATAGCAGCACAATTCACAATAGCAAGACTGTGGAACCAACCTAGATGCCCTTCAATAGACGAATGGATAAAAAAAAATGTGGCATTTATACACAATGGAGTATTACTCTGCATTAAAAAATGACAAAATCATAGAATTTGCAGGGAAATGGATGGCATTAGAGCAGATTATGCTAAGTGAAGCTAGCCAATCCCTAAAAAAACAAATGCCAAATGTCTTCATTGATATAAGGAGAGTAACTAGGAACAGAGTAGGGACGAAGAGCATGAGAAAAGATTAACATTAAACAGGGATGAGAGGTAGGAGGGAAAGGGAGAGAGAAGGGAAATTGCATGGAAATGGAAGGAGACCCTCAGGGTTATGCAAAATTTCATACAAGAGAAAGTGAGGGGAAAGGGAAAAATAATACAAGGGGGAGAAATGAATGACAGTAGAGGGGGTAGAGAGAGAAGAGGGGAGGGGAGGGGAGGGGAGGGGAGGGGGGATAGTAGAGGATAGGAAAGGCAGCAGAATACAACAGACCCTAGTATGGCAATATGTAAATCAATGGATGTGTAACTGATGTGATTCTGCAATCTGTATATGGGGTAAAAATGGGAGTTCATAACCCACTTGAATCAAAGCATGAAATATGATATATCAAGAACTATGTAATGTTTTGAACAACCAACAATAAAAAATTTAAAAAAAAAGAAAATACTAATCATATTAAGTGTTATGTGTGAGTATTGTGGGGAGCAGCAACTAGACAGAAAAATGTGCTGAGGACTTCTACTTGATCTTCATATGAAGGATATTGAAATTGGGTATAGAGGGAATGGGAATGTTAGTTTCCATTAAGCAGCTAGTGGAAAACTGTAAAAGAAACAAAGGACAACAGTATTCATAGAGAACAAGCCTGTGGAGAAAGGCACTTAAGTGGACTGATCATGAACTGGCTCTTGACTTTGGCACCATTTAGCTACACATGGTCTGACTTGGCAACTTGTCCAACTTGATGCTGATGGGGACCAGGATCAAAGAGACAAGGAAATTAAGACACTGATAGTTTAGTTCATTTCAGCCATGGAAGATGACATACATCCAGAGCTTATATTCCCTGCTTATAAAAGTTTTGTAGTTCACTTTTTGGTCACTACCAAAGTTACCAGCTTTACCAAGTAGCATGAACTCTGATGAACTACTGGGCAAAACTGTACTACTGGCAATATTTATTTTAGTGTACCCCACTTTATTTTAGTTTCTCTTGCTCCTTTTCTTTTATCCCTTATTCCTCCCATACTAGCCTAGATGTTGTTTCCAAAGGGCTAGCTCTAGCTGGCTATAAATTAACTCTCAATAAGCTATGTTGAAAATTAATGAATTGTCTAGTAATGGCTTCCACTGTTCCAATTCCCAGACTTTTTTTCTTTTTAATTTTTTATTTTGCAAGCCACTCCTAAAGACTAGAAAGTCTTAAAGATAGAGAAATAAAATGTTAACAAAATTTCAGGGACTATGATAGAGAATGATAGATCTCATTCAAAACTGTTAAACAATTTGAATCATACTACCTAGGATCCTTTAAGGCCAACTCTGTGTTAAGCAAAGAAGTTAGGCTTTATTGTGCATATACTATTGGCAGAAAATACTACTGTCATATTTGTTCTCCTTAACCAACATTTGATTATTTATTATATACCTTAGTCTCACATGTCCTGCTATTATGATTCTCCCCATTAGCAAATGAGTAAATTAAAATCCAAAGAGGGTAAAGAATTTTATGAAAGCTGGAGCATAATAATTACCATAGCTGACATTAGTACCCAGGTGGTTTCTAGGTTTCACATTGTTGAAACTGGATTCTACCTCCTATTGGGAACTAGAGAGAAATGAAAAATAGTTGCTAGTATTGTTGACATCAAGCCACTCATAGTGGAAAAGGCAGAGCCCTCCTTGGATTCATGAAATATTTTCCTCCTCTATTTACCACCACCTATATTCACACACTCTATTGATTTAAGGCATCTTTAGAGATCTTACTTCCTAAGAATACCCAGGACACTGCCTAAACCAATATTTAGTATCCTTATAGGAGGGCAGGGGTACCAGAGGACTCTAATATTCATGCACATTTTCCCAGCTTCCCTACGATCTGAAGCAATGAGAACATGGTATCTATTCTCCCCACTCATTCTGTAATTTCCTTTAACCTACAGTAGCATTGGCTAGTGTTTACTACAGGCCAAGGAATGTCAATTTTTCTAATGTTTAATGAGAGCTATTGATTTCAAGGCTCATAACATTCTGGAGGACCCCCTGTTGTCAAGAATGGATCATTAACTCTACACACCGCGAGTAAAGGACTGTTGGATATAATTTCTCATTAAGGATGGAGAGGCCAAATACTTTGAAATAAGCAATAAGATGACCTCAATTTATAAACAGATATTAATCAGCTATTCCATCACCACTGGAAGAAATAAGGCAATTTCTCATCCTAAAAATGCTAGAGAGAACTTCTTACTCCCTCTGTACCAAAATAAACATGCTCAAACAAACAATTTAATCCTAGGGACTTTTGAGGCAATCATACCTCTTATCTTTACAAGTCCATTAAAAACAGGGGGGTATCCAGTATTATAGGAAAGCTTGTGAGGAGGCAAATGAAGCAGGGGAAGGGAAGAATTCAAATCTCAAATTTAATTCAGAATTTTAACGTTATTTTCATATAAGTTTTTGCGATCAGAATGCATATATAAAATATTTTGCTTTGCTAGGGCAAGCAAAATATTCCTCGGTGTCAACATCATACTAATCCCTGAAACTCTTTTCTTTAGAAATAGATTTATGGGCTGGGGATGTGGCTCAAGTGGTAGCGCGCTCGCCTGGCATACGTGCGGCCCGGGTTCCATCCTCAGCACCACATACAAACAAAGATGTTGTGTCTGCCGAAAACTAAAAAGTAAATATTTAAAAAATTCTCTCTCTCTCTCTCTCTCTCTCTCTCTCTCTCTCTCTCTCTCTCTCTCTCTCTCTTAAAAAAAGAAATAGATTTATTATTGGGGGCTTAAGGCTATGGTAACTATAAATATAAGGATCCTATGGTTAGGGAATGGTGATAATAAATTCATGATGTTATAAAGCATTTAGAGAAACCACTCTTGTTATTTAATTGTAGTGTTAGAATATTTTATTTTGATGAGGCCAAAGAGTTCTATTTCAAGCTTCCACTTGGCTCACCAACCTCCTCTACATATCCCTAATAGAGCTCTAGGAGATTACTGGGAACTTTTTTCCAACCTGACTTCAGTGCTGCAGGTGTCCGAAATTGAATCTGGATTGTCCTCTCTGGAACCTCTACTCCTTGCCTTTGGTGCTGTCCCCTGAAGCTACAATCTAGAATTAAAACAAAGAATCAGCCCTTGATTATGAAAGGAAATATGTGTATTACAGATGTGTAATAACTTTATATTATATATATATATATATATATATATATATATATATATATATATATATATATATAGCTAATTTTAAAGCCCTTAAAAATATTTGGTGAGAAAATGGATCCCTTGTGTATTGCTGGTAGGAATGTAAAATGGTGTAGCCAGTGTAGAAAACAGTATGGTGGTTCCTCAAAAAATCAAATGTACAATTACTGTATGATCCAGAAATTCCACTTCTGGGAAAGTACCCAAAATAAATGAAAGCAGCAACTAGAACAGATATGTGTACATCCATGTTCATAGCAACATCATTCACAATAGCCAAAATATAGAAGCAGCACAAATGTCTATAAACAGATGGATGAATAACCAAAGCATATATATGCAATGGAATATCATTCACCTTTAAAAAGGAATTCTGATACATGCTACAATATAGATGAAGTATTTCACCTCCTCTAGACACCACCACCACCCGTCTTCATACACTCTATTGATTGAGGACCTTATACTAAGTGAAATAAGCAAAGAAACTGAATAGACATTTTTCAAAAGAAGTATACAAATAGCCAACAGGGATATGAAAATGTGCTCAAAATCACTAATCCTTCACTTAGAATGATATTCTCTAACTCCATCCATTTATCTGCAAATGCCATAGCTTTATTCTCTTTTAATGTTGAGTAATATTCCATTGTGTGTGTGTGTGTATACACATATCACATTTTCTTTATCCATTCATCTAGTGAAGGACATCTAGGTTGCTTCTACAGTTTAGCTATTGTGAATTGAACTGCTATAAACATTGATGTGGCTGTGTTACTATAGTATGCTAATTTTAAGTCCTTTGGGTATAGACCGAGGAGTAGGATAGCTGGGTCAAATGGTGGTTCCATTC
Organism: Marmota monax; assembly: GCF_021218885.2. NCBI lineage: Eukaryota > Metazoa > Chordata > Mammalia > Rodentia > Sciuridae > Marmota > Marmota monax. Next base: position 10,445,841 of record NW_026694552.1, on the reverse strand, counting down.
CAAGTTTTCTAAGGAATCTCCATATTACTTTCCAGATTGGTTGTACCAATTTGCAGTCCCACCAGCAATGTATGAGTGTGCCATAAGCAGAGTAAGCCAATCCCAAAAAAAACAAAGGCCAAATGTTCTCTGATAAGTGGATACTGATCCATAATGGAGGAGGGCATGGGAAAAATGGAGAAACTTTGATTGGGCAAAGTGTAGGGAGGAGTGGGGAGGGGGCATGTTGTCAGGAAAGATGGTGGAATGACATGGGCATCATTACCCTAGATAACATGTATAACTGCACATATGGTGTAATGTTACATTGTGTACAACCAGAGAAATGAAAAGTTGTGCTGCAATCATGTACAATGAATCAAGATTAATTCTACTTTCATATATACCCAATTAAAATAAATAAATTAATGAATTTTAAAAATCACTAATCCTCAGAGAAATGCAAAGCAATCAAAACCACAATTAGACATCAATTACATCCAGTAACAACAAAAGACAAGTGTTGGCCAGGATGTTGAGGAAAGGGAAATTTTGTAATTGTTGGTGAGAATGTTAATAAAGAAGCCACTATAGACAACGGTGTAGAAATTTCTCAAAAAAATTAAAAATAAAACTACCATATAATCCAAGAGTCCCATTTCTGCCTACAAATTCAGAGGAACTAAAATCAGCATCTTGAAGAGATAACTCCATGCCCATATTCACTGCAGCATTATACATAATAACCAAGACATAGATGCAACCTACATGTCCACCAACAAGTGAATGGATAAACAAAATGTATTATGTACATATGGGATATTATTAGACTTTACAAAGAAGGAAATCCTATCATATGTGACAATGTGAATGAACATGGAAGATATCATGCTAAGTAAAATAAGCTGGATATGGAAGGACAAATACTACATGATACCACTTATATAACCAATTGAAGAAATTAAACTCACAGAAGCAAAGAGGAGAAGAGCAGTTGCTAGAAGTTGGGATTAGGGTGGGGGTATATGGGATGTATTAGTGTAAGGGTACAAAGTTTCTGTTATGCAGCATGAGTAAGTCCCAGAAATAGCTCCTGTTGTCAGTAACACTACATGTTATTATAATTAATATTTTGCTGTGAAGATATATCTTAAATGAGTATTTTTATCACAAAATAGCAAATGAAGTAATAGAGTGGGAGGAAATATTTGGAGGGGATTAATATGTTTATAACGTAGATTGTGGTGATAGCTTCATAGGTGTAAACTTATCCTTTAATTGTTCATTTGTATGCACTAAATATGTACAGCTTTTTGTGGGCTAATCATACTTCAATTGGTGTTTTTAAGGTAAAATGGTGATTGTTAGAAGCTTAATAAGGGAGTCACAGGAAGTTATTATTTAACAAGTTCAAAATTTCAGTTTGGAAAAGATAAAAACTTCCAGAGATAGATGGTGGTGTTATTGGACAACAGTACTTAATGCAATTAAACTGGAAACTTTAAAATTGTTAAAATGGTAAGACTTATGTATATTTTACTATAATTGGAAAAAATGGTGAAATCAGAAAAAAAGCCTAGAGTTTAGTTAACAGTAAAAAGTAAACAACAACAACAAAACCCTAAATGGTTCCCCCCCCCCAAAAAAAAAAGACCCATGTCTATACGGCAACAAAAACTGTACCCAGCTCTGTGATTGGGCCAGCACAAAGTATAACCAACTCTATTATTTCTTTGATCTAGATGAGATATTTAATAAGCACAGACTTAATCACATAAGAAGATAGTGGCAATATACAATGCACTGCTCTAAGCAAACCCTATATATTAACTTATTGAATTCTCCCTATAATCCTGTGAAATAAATAATACTAACCTTTTTTACTGAGGAACAAAGTGAAGGATAAAGAACCAATAGCATTATGTGGCTTCTAAACTTTTAATACATAGTATGAGTCCAAGATATTTTTTCTTTCTCACAAGCATTTTCTCATTCAATAGTTTACCATTGCTTTGATTCCTTGTTCTGCTATCTACTTCATTATTTCTCTAAGCTTGAAATAAAGGCATAAAAGTAAGCTATCAGATCTTCCTATAGATAACACACATTAAAAAGAACACACATTGCTGCTCACGTGACATACATATATATCTCCTCCAGGGTCATTTGGAGCCTCAAGTCAACCAATATTATGAGACATGGTGGGAGTAGAAGTAAGCCTGTTCAATCTCGATTCTAAACCATCTTCCTCATTTATACATCACTGTAATTAAATATAGCTGCTCCTATGAGAATATGTTTTAATAGGGAGAGACTGTCTTGATTGAACTTGGGGAAAAAATGTTTGACTGATCAAGTGAGGGATGCTGAAAGGTGACTAGAGAAATACCAACCTCACTGATTGACTTGCTTGTGATTTTGCCTCAGGCCCACCTGCCAATATGTTTGCACTCCAATTTTGTCACTGGAAACCCTCTCTCTGAATATCAGCTGGATCTTCTTCCAGGTCTAGTTAATAAGATTGTAGAAATAGTACTCAAAACTTCATCCTCTGTATCTGGCAGGAAGACAACCAAAACAATGATAGATTCACAAAAGCATTTTAGGAGAAGAGTGACTGTAGGAAACCAGGATATTGAGTTTGGAAAAGAGAAGGTTCAGTGCCACAAGGGGCCTTGTTCATAACGGCAATAGCAATGATTATATTAAGTGCCATGAACTGATCCAAAGACTTCATATTCATCAGTTCTTTTGATTTTTATAAAATCCCTATAAATAAGGCACTATTATATCCCAAATTTATATGTGAGCTAATTTTAGGCTAATAGAGAAAATGTTTGCACAGTGAATAGGTAGCAAAGATTAATACATTATTTGATTATACACTCCTAATTCACCCCTATCACCAAACTCTCTTTGTTTCTTCCATGGCAATTTCCAAAGTTTGTATTTATCTTGTTTGTTCATTCCCCAACTAAACTGTAAAGCAGGCAGGGAACATAAATAGTATTGTTCCACATTGTGTATCTAGTGCCTACCCTGGTACTTGCATATAACTTAGCATTCAACAAACACTTGTGAGAGGGAACCAAGGAGGAAGGAAGGAACTAAAACCTAGGCAGATGTAATTTCAGGGCTCATTCCCTTAACCACTAAATTACACTATAATATTTGTGTGGGCTGCCAACACCATATTTTGGCCAACACCCTGGATCAGTCATCTAGGTTGTTCACATTAAACCCAATTTCATGTGCTATGTCAAAGCAGACAAAGCAATAGCAGGCAGAGCTCCTAAGACAGTCTATTAGATGTTGTCTTACTCTCTTTGCCTCTGCCCATGGTCCAATTCTAGGCAGCTTTGTTACAACTGGAACACACATTCTAACAAAACATCCTACCAGACAGGGCAGGCTTAAGAGGTAGTTTGCACAGCAGTCTCACAAGTTTCTGAGAAGAAAATGCATAAATGTACTCTTCCTGCATTTCATCAGTCTTAATAACAAAAAAAAAAAAATGTCTATTTCTCCCTCTGACCCTCTCTTTTATTTGGTCCTCTTTCTAAGCTCTATAATGGTTCTGCCATGAAAAACCATTAAAATTAAAAGAACATTTTCCTGACTAAATCTCTTCCTGCACTTCCAAGCCTTCAGTTGTCTATTTACAACTATGCACTTCATTTCACTAAGTTCTATTTCTAGGCCACTAATATCATCTCATGCAGAGAAAGATGTATTCAGCATTCCATGTGGTGTCATTTTCTGAAGGAGGTGAAGTCTCATCACCAATGCCTTACTATTCGTTTTTACAGAGAGTTTTAGAATACACAAACCAACTGTTTTTAAGAAAGAGCTTCCTTCTGTTCTTATCATTTCTATTTCTTGATTCTAATGGTGAAGAGTGAATGTATATCCTATGGTACTGCTCTCAAGAAAAAAATCTCTTTCCTTTAGGAAAAATGTGATATTCTCCAGGACTTTGTGAATTCCAAGCTCAAAGGCAAAATTCGGTTCTTAAGATTTCACAGGAGCTGAAAATCTAAGGCCTGGTATCAAGATCCCTTTTTCTTCCTTAAATGAAATGCCCTGAAATTCATCTGAAAATTTCCACGGGGACTTAAAGAATGCAAATCAACTAAGTATGTTAACTGATTTGTGTTGCTTTCTTTGTGGCACTCCAACATTCTTAGAAAGGCTCAGCTTTAAGATGATAAAAGTCAGAGATTTACAAACTTCAGGAAGTAATCGGCTGAATTTTAGATAATATAATGAAAATGCTGTAATATACATAAAATTTCAAATATCAGCTCTGAGTGTCAATCTTCAATGTTCTTGTTATCATTGAACTAAGTCACATAGAGCTTGCTATGACTGCATGCTATCATTCATTCAAGGTTATATTGTATTAGATAATTTAGACATTATACAATTTATCATTAAATAAGCTCTAATATATGCCAGGCACTGTGCCATGTGTTTTCCATTTATTCAGTTTTTAACTCTTACAATAACACTAACTATGACTATTCTCATTTTATACATGAGTAAGCTTGTTTTAGTCCACTTTTTTTTTTTACTGCTGCAACTAAAAGACCCCATCAGAACAGTTGTAGAGGAGGAAGAGTTTATTTGGTGGCTCACGATTTCAAAGGTCTCAGTCCATGGACAGCTGGCTCCATTCCTTTGGGCTCCAGGTGAAGCTAAACATCATGGCAGAAGACTACAGTGGAGGGTGGCAGCTCACATGATGATCAAGAAGCAGAGAGAAAGACTTCATTTGACAGATATAAATTATGTGCCCCAAAGGTGTTCCAATGACCCACCTGCTAAAACCACACCCTACTCACCTTCAGTCACCACTAAGTTAATTTCATCAATGAAATAATTCACTAATCGGGTTAAGGCTCTCATAACCCAATCATTTTACCTCCATATGTTCTTGCATTGTCTCACATATGAGCTTTTGGGGAACACCTAGTATCTAAACCATAAAAAATTGAAATACGGAGAGGTAAATAACATTCTCCATTATCACAAACTTTGTAAGTGACAGAGATAAGATTATAGCAAGACTTTCTGACTGTAAATTTCTTCTTCTTCTTAGTATTATTGTTGATTTTGGAACCAGGGATTGAATCTAGGGGCACTTTAACCACTGAGTCCCATCCTGTCAGCCCTTTTTGTTTTCTGAGACAGAATCTATCTAAGTTGCTTAGGGCCTTGCTAAGTTGTTGAGGCTGGCTTGGAATTCATGATTCTCCTGCCTCAGCCTCCTAGGGTGCCGGGATTACAGGTATGTGCCACCACACCTGGCCAAATATCATATTCTTAACACCTCTACTTGATACCTTCTCAGGAAGGGTTTAAGAAAGCTAGGTGAAAAAAAATGAGAGCAGAAAATATTTTGGTTGGCTTGTTTCCACAGAAAATCAATCTCCAAGAAACCAAATGTTCTAAGGTTGTTTGAGAGAAAACAGAGATTTACTCTAATGTCTAGGAAAACATCTTTGGGGAAAAATACCTCAAGAAGAGGATAATCTCCAGGAGAGACAGATCTATGAAGACAGAAATATATATAGGAAGAAGGAAATGGAGACTGCCTGCTGACAGGTATGTGGGTCTATTGAAGACAATGAAAATGTTCTAGAAAGAGATCATGGTGATGACTACATAAGTGAATATACTAAAAACCACTGAGTTAAACAGTTTAAAGAAGATAATTTTATGATATGTCCAAGTTTGCTTGGACATTTGGAATAGTAGTACTGTCTGGTCACACTCCTGTACCTCCCTTGAGCATTTGTGTGTGGTGGATTAGTGGGGAAAGAGTACACAGTTATACTGAAACTGTTTCCTTCAGATGCATTGCTCTTTGTTGGAATTGCATTTTTAATTATTTTCAAAAATTTGTTCTTATTAGATATACATGTAGAATATATTTTTGACATTGTACACAAATAGAGCACGATTTCTCATTCCTCTGGCTGAGCATGGTGCGGAGTCACACCCGTATTGTAATCATACACATATTAGGGTATAATGCCCATCTCATTCCACTGTCCTTCCCAGCTCACACCCCCTCTCCTCCCTAACTTCCCTTTTCACAATCCAAAATGCCTTCTTTCTTCTACCCCTCCATTATGATTTAGCATCTGCTTATCAGAGAAAACATTCAGCCTTTTTTTTAGGGTTTGGCTTATTTTGCTTAGCATGATATTCTCCAGCTCCATACATTTACCTGTAAAGGCCATAATTTTATTCTTCTTTAAGAGAGAGTAATATTCCACTGTGTATCATACCACATTTTCTTTTTCCATTAATGTGTCAAAGGGCACCTAGGTAGGTTCCATAGCTTTGGCATTATTAATTGAGCTGCTATAAACATTGATGTGACTATATCACTGTAGTATGCTGATTTTAAGTCCTTTGGATATACATATAGGAATGGGATAACTGGGTCAAATGGTGGTTCCTTTTCAAGTTTTCTGAGGAATCTGCTTTGCACCAATTTGCAGTCCCACCAGCAATGTATTGGTGTACCTTTTTCCCCACATCCTCACCAATGCTTGTTATTGCTTGTATTCTTGATACTCGCCATTCTGACTGGAGTGAGATGAAATCTTAGAGTAGTTTTCATTTGCATTTCTCTTATCACTAGAAACATGAACATTTTTAATATATTTGTTCATAAATTGTATTTCTTCTTCTATGAAGTGTCTGTACAATTCCTTAGCCCATTTATTGATTGGGTTATTTGGGTTTTTTTTTTGGTGTTAAGTTTTCTGAGTTCTTTATATATCCTGAAGATTAGTGCTGTATCTGAGGTGCATATGGTAAAGATTTTCTCCCATCTGTAGGCTCTCTCTTCATGTTATTGAATGTTCCCTTTGCTATGAAGAAGCTTTTTAGTTTGAATCCATCCCATTTATTAATTCTTGATTTTACTTCTTGTGCTTTAAGAGTCTTGTTAAGGCAGTCAGATCCTAAGCTGACATGATGAAGATTTGGGCCTACTTTTTCTTCTGTTAGGTGTGGAGTATCTGTTCTTGTGCCTGATCCACTGTGAGTTGATTTTTGTGCAGGGTGAAATAAAGAGGTTTAATTTCATTTTGTTACCCAGAGACTTTCAGTTTTCTCAGCACCATTTGTTGAATAGGCTATCTTTTCTCCATTGTATGTTTTTGGCACCTTTATCTAGTATGAGATAACCGTATTTATGTGGGTTTTTCTCTGTGTCTTCTATTCTGTACCATTGGTCTACAAGTCTATTTTGGTGCCAATACCATGCCATTTTTGTTACTATAGCTCTGTAGTATAGTTTAAGATCTGGGATTGTGATGCCTCCTGCTTCACTCTTCTTGCTAAGGCTTGCTTTGGGTATTCTAGGACTCTTATTTTACAAGATGAATTTCATGATTGCTTTTTGTAGTTCTATGAAGAATATCATTAGGATTTTAATAGGAATTGCATTAAATCTACATAGTGCTTTGGGTAGTATGGCTATTTGACAACATTAATTCTGCCTATCCAAGACCATGGGAGATCTTTCCATCTTCTGAGGTGTTTTTCAATTTCTTTCTTTAGTGTTCTGTAATTTTAATTGTAGCGGTCTTTCACCTCTTTTGTTAGGTTGATTCCCAAGTATTTTTTGAGGCTATTATGAATGGGGTAGTTTTACTTATTTCTTTTTCAGAGGTATAGAAATGTCTTTGAGTAGGTCCTAATCTCCATCACGTGGGGTTAGGCCCCAAGTTCCTTAATAAGACGCCTATAGCACAGGAATTAAAACCAAGAATCAACAAATGGGACGAATTCAGACTAAAAAGTTTTTTTCTCAGCAAGAGAAATAATATGTGAGGTGAATAGGGAGCCTACAATCTGGGAACAAATTTTTACCCCTCACACATCAGATAGAGCTCTAATCTCTAGGATATACAAACAACTCAAAAAGTTAAACAACAAAAAAACAAATAACCCAATCAATAAATGGGCCAAGGACCTGAACAGACACTTCTCAGAAGAGGATATACAATCAATCAACAAATATACAAAAAAATGCTTACCATTGCTAGCAATCAGAGAAATTCAAATTAAAACTACTGTAAGATACCATCTCACTCCAGTAAGAATGGCAGCCATTATGAAGTCAAACAACAACAAGTGCTGGCGAGGATGCGGGGAAAAGGGTACACTCCATACATTGCTGGTGGGACTGCAAATTGGTGCAGCCAATTTGGAAAGCAGTGTGGAGATTCCTTGGAAACCTGGGAATGGAACCACCATTTGAACAAGCTATTCCTCTTCTCGGACTACACTCAAAAGACTTAAAAACGGCATACTACAGGGACACAGCCACATCAATGTTTATAGCAGCACAATTCACAATAGCTAGACTGTAGAGCCAACCTAGATGCCCTTCAATGGATGAATGGATAAAAAATGTGGCATTTATACACAATGGAACATTACTCAGCACTAAAAAAATAACAAGATCATGGCATTTGCAGGGAAATGGATGGCATTACAGCAGATAATGCTAAGTGAAGTTAGCCAATCCCTAAAAAACAAATGCCAAATGTTTTCTCTGATATAAGGGAGGTGACTCAAAATGGGGTAGGGAGGAAGAGTATGAGAAGAAAATTACTTCTAGATAGGGAAGAGAGGTGGGAGGGAAAGGGAGGGAGAAGGGTAATTGTATGGAAGAGGGAAGGAGACCCACTTTGTTATACAGAATACAGGTATGATGATGTGAGGGAAAAAATAGAAGAAGTGGGTCACATTAGATTGGGTACAGAGAAGTGATGGGAGGGGAGGGGAGGGGAAGGGGGGGAATGGAGGACAGCAGAATAAAATAGACATTATTATTGCTGTGGGTATATATGACTGCATGACCAATGTAATTCTGCAACCTGTACACTCAGAAAAATGAGAAATTATATCCCATCTGATTCAAATGTAAAAAAAAGAAGATATAGTCTCTCTTATTACTTTGGTAATTTTTTTCCTCATTTTCAACCTTCATTTGATATCCTATAGATTAAATGCTGAAATATGTACATAATTACTCTTACTATGTCTGATGTTACTTGGCAGGGGGATGGTAGGGATTCAGAAATGATATGTTGTACACAAATATGCACATATGTTCATAACAACCAAAAATGCTCACAGTTGTTATAGTGATAACAGCCTACCTCTATAAAGGTCACATGATTATAGCTTGTATTTAAAATTGTCTTTTCTAATTACGCTCTTGCTTTGCCTTAAATCTTCAAGAGTTTGATGTTTCTGGTCTGGAAATTTGATCAAAATATAAGTTCCTGGGGAATAGCTTTGCAAAAAACAAAAACAAAAAAAGAAAGAAAGAAATGTCTTTGATTTATGAGTATTGATTTTATATCCTGTTATTTTTCTAAATTAATTTATTAGTTCTGGTGGAGTTTTTGGACCTTCTAAATATAGAATCATGTTGTCAGCAAATAGTGATAGTTAAAGTTCTTTTCCTATTCATATCTCTTTAATTTCTTTATTTTTTCAAATTGCTCTGGCTAGGGTTTCAAGGACTATGTTGAATAAAAGTGGTGAAAAAGGGTATCTCTGTCTTGTTCCAGTTTTTAGAGAAAATACTTTCACTTTTTCTCCATTTAGAATTTTTTTAAAGAGAGAGAGAGAATTTTTTAATATTTATTTTTTAGTTTTCGGCGGACACAACAACTTTGTTTGTATGTGGTGCTGAGGATCAACCCTGGGCCGCATGCATGCCAGGTGAGCGCGCAACCGCTTGAGCCACATCCCCAGCCCCTCCATTTAGAATTATTTTGGCTTCGGGCTTAGTATAGATAGCTTTTAGAATGTTGAGGTATGTTCCTATTCTCCCTAGTTTTTCTAGTGTTTTTGACATGAAGAGGTACTGTATTTTGTCAAATGTCTTTTCTGTTTATTAAGATGATATGATTCTTTTCTTTAAGTTTATTGATGTTCTGAATTACATTATTGTTTTTTGTATGCTAAACCATTTTTGCATCCATGGGATGAACCCCAATTGATCGTGGTGCACTATCTTTTTAGTATGTTTTTTGTACGTGATTTGCCAGAATTTTACTGAGAATTTTTGCATCTATGTTCATCAGGGATATTTGTCTGAAGTTTTCTTTCCTTGAAGAGTCTTTGCCTGGTTTTGTTATCAGGGGAATACTAGTCTCATAGAACTAGTTTGTAAGGGTCCCACCTTTTCTGTTTCATGGAATGATTTGAGGAGTATTGGTGTTAATTCCTCTTTGAAGGTCTTGTAGAACTTGGTTGAGAATCCATCTGGTCCTGGGCTTTTCTTTGTTGGTAGGCTTTTGATGGTATCTTCTATTTCATTGCTTGAAAGTGATCTTTTAAAATTGTGTATGTCCTCCTGATTCAGTTTGGGTACATAATATGTCTCTAGAGATTTTTCAATGTCTTCAAGATTTTCTATTTTGTTGGAGTATAAATTTTCAAAATAATTTCTAATTATCTTCTGAATTTCGGTAGTGTCCATGGTGATATTTGCTTCTTCATCACAATTTTTAATAATTTAAGTTTTTCTCTTTCTCTTCATTATATAGCTAAGTATTTATCAATTTATTTTTTCAAAGAACTTTTTGTTTTGTCAATTTTTTTTATTGTTTCTTTTCTTTCAATTTCATTGATTTCAGCTCTTAGTTTAATTATTTCCTGTCTTCTAATGTTTTTGGTGTTGATTTGTTCTTTTTTCTAGGGCTTTGGGATGTAATGTTAGGTCATTTATTTGTTTACTTTTTTATTCTTTTAATGAATGAACTCAATGGTTGACATTTTTTATTCTTTTAATGAATGAGCTCAATGACCTTTCCTCTTAGCACTGCCTTCATAGTGTCCCAGAGATTTTGTATATTGTATTGGTGTTCTCATTTACCTCTAAGTATTTTTTGTTTTCTCCCTGTTTTCTTTTGATCTTGTCATTCAATAGCATGTTGTTTAGTTCCCAGGTATTGGAGTAGCTTCTATTTTTAATTTTATCATTGATTTCTAGTTTCATTTCATTATGATCTGATAGAATGCAGGGTAGTATTTCTTTTTTTTTCTTTTTTTATATTTCCCAAGAGTTGCTTTGTGGAATAATATATGATATATATTAGAGAAGTATACACATGCTGCTGAGTTAGAAGGTGTAAATAAAGGGAGAAACTAAATCATTACTTGATGATGGATGAAATACTCTATATGTGTCCAATAAGTCTAAATTATTGATTGAATTATTTAGTTCTATAGTTTCTTTGTTTAGTTTTTGTTTGGAAGATCTATCCAGTGGTGACAGAGATGTGTTAAAAGTCACCTAATATTATTTGTTGTGGTCTATTTGATTCTTGAAATTTAGAAGTGTTTGTTTGATGTATGTAGATACTCCATTGTTTGGGGCATATATATTCATGACTATTATCTCTTGTTGATGTATGATTCCCTTAAGCAGTATGAAATGTCCTTCTTTATACCTTCTGACTAACTGTGACTTGAAGTCCACTTTATCTGACATGAGAAAGGAAACCCCTGCTTGTTTATGCATCCCATGTGAGTGATATATTTTTTCACAACCTTTCACTTTCTGTCCATGGATGTGTTGTCCTAGGGGGTGAGTCTCTTGAAGACAGCATATTTTGGGTCTTTTTAAAAAATCCAATCTGCCAGTCTATATCTTTTGATTAATGAATTTAGGCCATTAATATTCAGGGTTATCATTGAGATATGATTTGCATTCCCAGTTATTTTGGTTTATTTTTGGTTTTTACTTTGATTTAGTTTCTCCTTTGATTGACTTTTCCTTTAGTGTAGTTCCTCCATTTGCTGATTTTCATTGTTTCTCTTTTTTTTTTCTTTCTTTTTGTTTTTGCTTTATTTGTCTTTTCATTTCCTCCTCATGGAATATTTTGTTGAGAATGTTCTGTAGTGCAGGCTTTCTAATTGTGAATATTGTTTATCATGGAAATTTTTTATTTCATCTTCAAATCTGAAGCTTAGTTTTGCTGGATATAAAATTCTCGGTTGGCATCCATTTTATTTCAGAGCTTGATATATGTCATTCAAGGACTTCTGGCATTGAGTGTCTTGAGATGGGAAATCAGCTGAGATCTGAATTGTCTTCCCAGTATATGTAATTTGATTTTTTTTCTCTCGTAGCCTTTAAAATTTTATCCTTATTCTGTATGTTAGTAATTTTCCTTATAATGTGTCTTAGTGTGGGTCTGATGTAATTTTGTACATTTGTGGTCCTTTATGTCTCTTGTCATTGATTTCACATTTCATTCTTTAGGATTGGGAAATTTTCTGATATTATGTCAATGAAAAGATTGTGTATTCCTTTGGTTTGTACATCCATACCTTCGTCTATTCTGATAAAACTTAAATTTGGTCTTTTCACGTTATCCCATATTTCTTGGAAGTTCTGTTCATGGTTTCTTACCATCTTCTCTGTATGGTCAACTTTATTTTCAAGAGTATGTATTTTGTCTTCATTGCCCAAGGTTCTGTCTTCCAAATGGTCTAGACTGTTGGTTACACTTTCCATTGAGTTTTTAATTTGGTTTATTGTTTCCTTCATTTCAAGAATTTCTGCTTGATTCCTTTTTATAATCTCTGCCTCTTTATTGCAGTGATCTTTCACTTACTATATGTTCTATCTGATACCATCCTTTATTTTGAAGATCAGTTCAACTTCTGAATTCCTTCTAAAGTCCTTCTCTGACATTTTTTTCTACTGTACTCTTTACGGATTCTATTGTTGAAACATCTTGGTTTGTTTGAGATGCTTTGTTCCCTTGTTTTTCATGTTGTTTGTGTGTCTTCCTCTCTAGTGATATAGATCTGAAGTAATACGTTTTCTATCCTGTGGTTATAGTGTCCCTGAAGATTTCCAATACCTTGTCTTTAAGGGGGGATAATATTAATAGCACTCAATGCAGACAATATACATCCTTAAACCAAGTATCTCCTATTAGGGTGTCTATAGTTTTATCACAATAAACAGAAATGATGTGTTCAATTATTGTCTACAATATAAACTGTAAGTTTGCTAAAAGTGTTTACCATTTCAAATGAGGGAATATAAGTAATGTAGGGTGTGATGTTTATGAGGGAGAAGGAGAGAAGATACAGGTAAAAATTTATAGTAAGGGCAAAGGAGGGATTAATAGAGGTTGGCTATTAGCATGAGGAAGTGAGAAAGAGAATCCAGGGAGACAGATAAGTGAAAGAAAAATATATACAGATTTTTTAAAAGGTAAAAATATAGGAATACACAACAAAACTGTAATATACTATTCAGACAACCCATTCCTCAATAAATTGATGCATAAAAGTATTTGGATTCTAAGATGGTATAGCATTGAGGGGAAGAGGAAAAAAAGGTAAGTCTCTATGGAAAACTGACTGATTGCTTCCATTGGCTTTCAAATATTTTCTCAGTTTCCCTTTTCTGCCAATAGATGGGTTTGTCTGAAGTTTGATCATAGCTCCAATTTGGTGGATGCCAAACAGGTTGGCTGGGCCAGCAGATAGCAAAATGCCCTCACACTCTCTTCCAGTCTTCCCACCTGTTGTAGCCAGCGCCTTCCATCCCTGCACACTTGGGGACTCGTTGAGCTGGAAAGAGCCTGGTTTCCTCTGGTTTCTCCAACCTGTGCTCCCCCTGGGGGACTAGCCCCAGTCTCTGACTTTCCACAAGTCTGACAGGCCCAGACTGTCCATGCAGACCCAGCTGCAATTTGACAGACCTGGGCTTCAGGTTCCCCAGGCTCTGTCTTGTTGCAGTCCCAAGATCTCAATGCTGTTCCAACTTGCAGAGAGATCACCAGAGATGTGCTCACACAAAGGAATGACCCTGAAAAGAGGCAGCCAGATGGCAGCCACTAGTACACTCAGCAGAAAGACCTCAGGTGCAATCAGACCTGCAGGTACAAAGACAATATAACTCCAGGCCCTGGCTGGTGTTCCCAGACTGAGGCAGTCACACCCCAATATGGCCATGGTGACAGCTGTAAACCTGAGGTCCCTTGGTCCTGGACTCCCAGACCTTAGCTGGTGCCCCAAGATGGTCACGGCTCTGTGTAAACAAACCTGCGGGTTCCCTGACAGTGGACTTCCAGACAATGGGCAGCAGGCACTCCATGGGTGGTCTTTGGGCAAATGGTGGATGATTGGCAGGTGAAAGGAGGGTGATAGGCCAGCAAAAGGCAGGCAAATGGGCAAATAGTGGGCAGTTGGTGGTGGTCAGTGAGTAATCTGAACACAAAAGGCAGGTTATATTCTGGCAAGGGAGGGGCATTAGCAGCAGATAAATGTGGGACAAAGAGCAGGGGATCAGTGGGCAGCAAGGACTGCCTTTCAGAGACACAGATTTCCTCTGCTTGAATCTGGAGTCATGGGCAACAAGGAATGCAGCCTTCTTCTAATTTGTCTTCTTGGATTTCCCCTTCAGGTGCATTTTTGTAAACAGACTGATGCCATTTCTAGCCCAATCCTGTTTGTAAAAATCTAATTGCTGCAACAATCTGGAGAGTTATGTTGCCATCACCAAGAATCCTAAAACAGTGTTCTGAGAACTGATATCAAAGGTCTTAAGGCCTATGTAGAACCCAGTTTAGTCTATCAGGCGGTGATATCACATGGGGGCTTGGATACATGCCACACTTGGCAGGTTCTTGAAAGAGACTAAAAAATACCTCTTTCTCCCAAAGACTTTCAAATACAGTTGAACAATCTTCTATAAGTCAGCCTCTGCCCTGAAAACAGGTTAGAATATTTAGGGTTATGTCTTCCCATAGTACATACCTAGAATTTCTGATAACTTGACCTGTTTTTAAGCAGCTGAAAGTGTTCACTTTATCAGTATCAAGACTGTTAGTGATACTTTCTCCCTTGATTAAAGTGCCAACTTAATTGATGCCATAGGTAGATGACAGCTATATTGACATTTTTAGTCTCTCAAATCGGCTCTTTAGATTGAATATTCCTAGTTCTAGGAAACATTCTTATAAAGAGCTCAGAGATCTTACAATTTTAATCTGTTACTGAGAGATAAACTATGATCAGTCTGAGAACTTGATCTCAAAACTAGAAACTATTATAGAAACATTATCCTGCAAGCAAAACTATATCTGAGCTTAATAGTAATTAGTGAAGCCTCTCAGACCAAACGTGTCTCTTAAATTTGCAACTCCTCTTAGGTCCTGTTTCCTAATGCTGCAGAAGCCATCAACTATACAAACAGCAATGACTTATTAAGAAACACAGGGACAACTCTATACAAATAATTATTTGGTGCCCCTTTTCATTGAACTTCACTTCAACTAATGGCAGTTTGGAATCATAACATCATTCATTAATTTCAAGTGTAATTTCCACTGGCTTTGCAGTAGATGCTTTGATTTAACCTTTGACCTCAATGCCACAAGTCCCTGTTCTTAGCAAACTGAGAGCAATGTCCTAGTCTAACATTTGTCAAAATGAGACATGTTTTCAGGCCATGCAAATCAATGGGATCAATTTATAAAGCATCCCTTGTATCCGTTACTACTGCAAAACATTTATATATAATGAAGATAAGCTACAGGAGCAGGATCTGGTGTTATGACCCCACATTCTATTCTATTAAATCTTAAATACAATTAATCAAACTATGTCTTAGTTTTTATTTTTATTAGAGCTTTATAGTTATTCATAGTAGTTGGGTTCATCCCAGCAAACTTATAGGTGCATAGAAATCAATTTCAGTTCATGATCTCCCATTTCCCCTCTGTTTCCCTCCCATCCTCCCTCTCCTCTCTTATGAACCCAGTGCTTCACACATGCTAGGCAAGTACTCTGCCACTGAGCCACAACTGCAGCCCCTTTAATTGGTTCTTTATATTATCCCATCCTTACCTCTCCCATTCCTTTATTTTACTCTACTTTCCTCATATGAAAGAAAACATTCAACTTTTGAGTTTCTGAGTTTGGCTTATTTCACATAGCATAATATTGTCCACCTTCCATCCATTTATCAGCAAATGCCATAATTGTATTCATTTGTATGGCTGAGTAGAACTCCATTGTGTGTGTGTGTGTGTGTGTGTGTGTGATCACAGTTTCTTAATCATTTATCTATTGATGATCATCTGGGTGTATTCCATAATTTAGCCATTGTTAATTGGGGTTACTGTAGACATCGAGGTTGCTGCATTGTTGTAGTATGCCAATTTTAGATCTTTGGGGGAAATACCAAGGAGCAGAATAGCTGGGTCATATGGTGGTTCAATCCCAATATTTTGAGATAACTCCATACTGCTTTACATAGTAGTTATACTAGTCCACAGTCTCACCAATAATGTACAAGTTACCTGTATCCCCACAACCTAGCCAGCATTTATTCTTCACGTTCTTGATCATTGCCATTCTAACTGGAATGTGATAAAATTTTTGTACATATAGCTATCCAGTTTTCCTAACACAATTTCTTATAAAGGCTGTCTTTTCTCCAAAATATATTTTTGATACCTTTGTCAAATATCAGACAGCTAGAGTTATATAGATTTGTGTCTTTGTCTTCTATTGTGTTCCCTTAGTGATAATGTCTATTTCAATTACAATACCATGCTGTTTTTGTTACTACAGCTCTGTAGTATAATTTCAGATCAGGTATTGTGATGCCTCCTGTTCCACCTTTCTTGCTTAGTATTGCTTTAGCTATTCTGGGTCTCTTACTCTTTCAAATGAATTTAAGAACTGTTTTTTTTTTTTGTCTACTTCTGTGAAGAATATCATTATTGGTGTTTTTGCATTGAATCTGTCTATTGATTTTGACAGTAAGGCCATTTTGACAATATCGATTCTGTCTATCCAAGAGCATGGGAGGTCTTTCCATCTTCTAAGGTCATCTTCCATTTATTTCTTCAATGTTCTATAATTTTCAATATAGAGCTCTTTTACATTCTTGGTTAAATTAATTCCCAAGTATTTTCTTGAGGTTGTTGTGAATGGGATGGTTTTCCTGATTTCTTCTTCATTTGAGTCACTGTTAGCATATAGGAAGGATATTGATTTATGGGTGTTGATCTTGTATCCTGCTATTTTGATAAAATCATTTATAAGCACTAGAAGTGTGCTGTTGGAGTTTCTTTGGGTCTTCTGGATATAGGATCTTATGGATGGCAAAAAGATAGTTGACTAGTTCTTTTCACCAAGTTCTGGTGCTCCTGGATCTGCCTGCCTAACAGTAACTTCAGACAATGGACTTATTAACAACTGCACAAATCTCCTGAGATTGCATATTGTAACTGTGAAATGTAATTCCAGAAAAAGCAATGTTACTAAAACTCTAAACAATAATGTAGTTATGGTATTAATGACCTAATGTAACTTATTGGTATAAATAAATGTGGCCACTTGCACAAAGAGCTACTCTGCCATCTTCCCTGCCACTGCACCCTGACTCTGTATCCTCTTTATTGTTATTTCTTTACAACTGGCAACCAACATTGGGGCATGAAAAAAATTCTCTCCCCTAAAGGCCTCCCAGTCCACAGAGAGTTTGGGACAACAAAATCTGCCTTAATAGAGACCCTTCCGGATGTTGACAGGTAACAGGGGAAGAGAGTAGCTTACTTATGCCTGGAACAGAATTTTGACTTGCATCTCTTTCATGGGCTGGTACCCATCCCTAATCAGTAGTCTATGAGTAATCTCTATCTGATGCTGAACAATGTCATCAGGCCAAGTTTTCTCTCCTACTTGGCAAGGGTGGACTTACTGTAAATGACAATGATCTTACTGCCTTGCTGACAGAGATAAGTTTTTGTTCTTTTTATCCAGGAGGTAGGACACTAAATTTGAAAATAGGTAAAACACTACATGAGAAGCCATGGACTTCTATTCCTGTGCTTCAAACTTGGTTTCTTTGTAGAGATGCAATTTATAAAACCTCTATTTTTCAACCTGCCTGCTCTTCTCCTTCTGTGCCTGGCTAGCTATGGGACCCCTTTAAATCCCCCACAGCTCCCCCTACAGTGGCAGCAGAGCCTTGGCAACAACAGTCGGCCCCAAGCTGTCCTGGAGCCTCCAACACACATGACTCCTCTAATTCACTGCCATTGCCTCCATGCCCAGCTATGGCAGCCACCTCACCCCCAGCTAGATCCCAGTTAATTGAGTGTTTGGGACAAGCTGTGTGTGTGTGTGGGGGGGGAGTCTCATAACTTACCTGTCTGTCCTATTAAGATAAATTATTCTAACCAATGAAAATATGAACAGTTACCTTTTGCTGTGTTTAAAGAGTTACAACCTTTAAATGAAGGGGGAAATGCAAGGTTTAACTCTACTGTCATTGAAACAGGTTTATCAGTTACTGTAAGTAGACTTAAATTAAATCTTTGTTTAAATGAACATTCAATTACAGGGTTATTAGATACAAATACTAATATCATGGTAATAAATACTTTTATGATATGACTTTATGCATGGTCTCAAGAGGCCACCCTGGTCTAGGCCAAAGGAAACAAAAATAAGCAACTGTCCAAAAACCCCCTGTGGCTATCATGCTCTATACTATCCAATCCACAACAAATCATTACTTATATTTAACCATATGTGGAAACTGTTACAAGATATGAAAGATTTAAAACAAAAAGTCTGGCCTGCTTGGGACCCAGGCTCACAGTAGGCCTGGGTCCACTCCTCCACCCACCCAAGCCCAGACTCTGATACAGGACTGACCCTTTCCACAAGCAGACTACCATGGGAGTTCAAGCCCAGTGGCCCAGATCCACCCACACCAACTTGTGCAGAAACAAGGTTCAGGGTAGGTCTGAGTTTGCCCCCCTCCAACTGGGAGCTTAAACCTAAACCATTTCCATTTTGGGACACTGCAGTCACCGTCATAGCCTTCCCCACACTTTTTGACAATAGACAGATCCTAGAAGCAGCTGCATCTCAGAGCAGACATCCCAAGGAGAGTGTAAGGCCCACCTTTTCAGCCCCATCTCTGTAAGACATTGCTTCCATCTTGGGGCACCTCAACTATTATCTTGAGTTACCTCAACTATTGCTGCCTTTAGGTGCAGTGGCATACATTGAGTGACACCAGCAGAGTCTGGAAGCCCAACGTCAAGGTGAGGTACAGACAATCTATACAGGTACTACAAGAATGTAGGATAGAAAATGTAATATCTCAGATCCATACTGAAAGAAAGGAAGATACATAGACAACGTGAAAAAAACAAGGGAGGAAAGTGCCCCAAACAAACCAGGACACTAAAATAACAGAACATATGGACAGCAAAGTTGATGAAATGTCAGAGAAGGAGTTCAGAAGGTTCATAATTAAAATGATCTGTGAATTTAAAATGACCTAAATGAGCAAATATAGGCAAAAATTGATCACTCCAACAAAGAGATGAGAGTAAATACAGGTAGAAAAAGATTACTTCAAGAGAGAGAGACTCTTAAAAAAAAAAACCCGTCAGAAATCCTTGAATTGAAGGATACAATAGACCAAATAAAAACTAACAGACTAGATCACTTGGAAGAAAGAAGTCAGATAATGAAGACAAAGTATACAATCTGGAAAATAAAGTTGATCACACAGTGAAGATAATAAAGAACCATGAATAGAACATCCAAGAATTATGGGACAGCATCAAAAGACCAACTCTAAGAGTTATTGGGATAGAGGAAGGCACAGAGTTTCAAACCAAAGGAATGCACAATCTCTTCAAAGAGATAATGTCAGAAAATTTCTCAAGTATGAAGAATGAATTGGAAAACCAAATACAAGAGGCTTACAGGACACCAAATGTACAAAAAAATACAACAGATCTACACTAAGGCACATTATAATGAAAATGCTTAGCAAGAATAAGGATAAAATCTTAAAAGCCACAAGAGAGAGGAAGCAGATCACATATAGGGGGAGACCAATTCATATCTCAGCAGATTTTTCAACCCAGACCATCAAAGCCAGGAGATCGTGGATCAACATATACCAAGCTCTGAAAGAAAATGGATGTCAACCAAGAATTTTATATCCAGCAAAACTAAACTTTAGATTTGACAATGGAATAAAAACCTTCCTTGATAAACAAAAGTTAAAAGAATTTACAACTAGAAAGCCTGCACTACAGAACAACCTCAGCAAAATATTCCACGAAAAGGAAATGAAAAACAATAATGAAAATCATTAGAGGGAGGTATTACACTAAAGGAAAATTAATCAAAGGAGAAACAAAGTCATGTTAGATATCAAAAATAAACAAAAATGTCTGGGTATACAAATCATGACTCAATAATAACCCTGAATGTTAGTGGCCTAAACTCACAAATCAAAAGACATAGAGTAGTAGATTGGAGTAAAAAAAGAGAGACAACAATATGCTGCCTCCAAGATACTTATCTCATAGGAAAAGACATCCAGAGACTGAAGGTGAAGGGTTGGGGAAAATCATACCAGTCATATGAACTGCAAAAGCAAGTAGGGATTTCTATCCTCATTTCAAATAAAGTAGACTTCCAAGCCAAAGTAAATCAAAAAGGATAAAGAAGGACACTACATACTGCTGAAGGGAACCATACACCAACAAGACTTAACAATTATAAATATGTATGCCTGCATGCCCCAAACAATGTAGCGTCCACATTCATCAAACAAATTATACCCCATCTGATTCAAATGTATGATATGCCAAGATCATTGCACTGTCATATAACTAATTAAAACAAATAAATTTTTTAAAAAAAAGAATCAATAAATGAGATGGACTCAAACTAAAAAAGTTTCTTCTCAGCAAAAGAAACAATCAGTGAGTGAATAGAGAGGCTACATCTTGGGAGCAAATCTTTACCCATCATATATCAGATAGAGCACTAATCTCTAGGGTATATAAGGAACTCAAAAAGCTAAGTACAAAAAAAAAAAACCCAATCAATAAATGGGCCAAGGACTGAACAGACACTTGTCAAAAGAGGTTAAACAATTAATCAACAAATACATGAAAAAATGTTCATTATCACTAGCAATTAGAGAAATGCAAATCAAAACTACTCTAAGATTTCATCTCACTCCAGGCAGAATGGAAGCTATTAAGAATACAAACAACAATAAGTGTTGGCAAGGATGTGGGGGGAAAAGTACACTCATCCACTGCTGTTGGGGCCACAAATTTGTGCAGCCAATATGGAAAGCAGTATGAAGATTCCTTGGAAAATTGGGAATGGAACCACCATTTGACCTAGCTATCCCTCTCCTCAGTCTATACTTAGAGGACTTACAAGAACACCATACTACAGGGACACAGCCACATCAGTGTTTATAGCAGCACAATTCACAATAGTTAAACTGTGGAACCAACCTAGATGCTCTTCAGTAGATGAATGGATAAAAAAAACTGGCATATATACACAATGGAATTTTACTCAGCAACTAAAGAGAATAAAATCATGGATTTACAGGTAAATGGGTGGAGTTAGAGAAGATAATGCTAAGTGAAGTTAGCCAATCCAAATGCTGAATGTTTTCCCTGATATAGGGAAGTTGATTTATAGTGGGGTAGGGAGGGGGAGCATGAGAGGAATAGACAAACTCTACATAGGGCAGAGGGTTGGGAGGGGAAGGGAGGGGGCATGGGGTTAGAAATGATGGTGGAATGTGATAGACATTATTATGCAAGGTACATATATGAAGACACGAATTGGTGTGAATATACTTTGTATACACCAGAGATATGAAAAATTGTGCTCTATATGTATAATAAGAATTGTAATGCATATATAAATAAATAAATAAAAATATTAATAAAAATAAAATAAAACATAAAGAAAAATAACTCTTCACAAAGTATGCAAACTATAACACCATGCTTTAAGAGAATTATCTTATAATAGAAGAGAAAAAAATGGTTACAACAGTTTTACTTACCTTTTAACTTCTGCTGGATCTCCAAATTTCCTAGCCTTATATTTAAAATGTAAGTTGCAGGACCTATAAGATTTAACTAAGCTTATGAAAAACCAGGTAAAACAAAAGGAAAAAAAAAGTGTCTCTATTGAATCCAAACTGCTTGTCTGACTGACTTAACTCTGTTCAGCTGGCTTTCTTGACTAGTTCCTCCCTAATGTTACAGCACAGAAAGACAAAAGTAGAAATATTCTAAATGTACAAGCTTTCTTTTAGTAAAAAAGTTTTTTCTTAAAAATTTCACAGGCTTCTAACTGGCTCTTATCTGAGCTAAAAGTACACTCTGACCTGATAAAAAAAAGTTAGTATTACAGTGATGTAAGTTTTTAAATATTCTATATAAATTGATGCATTTTTCTGATCAGTCTTGTTTTATCTAACTATAAAGGTTTTTACACTCTGTCTTTATCCAAAGGCCAATTTCTCCAGCATTAACTCTCAAATACATTCAAAAATTTATTTTAATAAATCCTTGGGATGATATAAATATGTTTATTTTGGGAATGAGTCTGATAAGCATCAAGGACAAAAATGCTAGCTAACCTCAAACTCTTGATTTCAGTGTCCATGATACCAAGATTTCTATACATGGCATTTCCAATTGTATAGGCCTGCCTTATATTTATATATCATGTACTTGATATCAAAATTGACATTTAGACAAATGAGTGCTCATAAATAAAAATTTAATTTAAAAAATGAATCCAAATAACTCAAGTAATCAAATAAAAATATAAATGTCTTTAAGGTTCTAGCTTATGGGTTTTTATGGGTGACCAAACAATAAAGTCTTAACTTCTAAAAAATATCTAAAATATAGTATAATATCTATTACTTATTTTTAATAACTTTATTTCATTTATTTATTTATTTTTATGTGGTGCTGAAGATCAAACCCAGGGCCTTGCATGTGTGAGCCGATTGCTTTACCACTGAGCCATATCCCTAGCCCCAATATCCATTACTTCTAAAATTTTTCTTCAACAAATCAAGGATTATTAATAGTATTAATCATGTTTTCTTATATTTTTATGTTACAATTAAAATAAATAAATTAGATTTAACATAAATGGGATTAATCTTTATAATTATAGTTTCTTAAATACATAAATTAAAAATTACAAATGATGCCAAACTGATCTCTCATTTTTTCCATTGTCAAAGAAACAGAATGCTGCCTCCTTTCTTTATTTAACTCCTTCTTTAAAACAGGCTTTACAAAAAAATTTTATAAACATAATGGTGGATCAACTTACAATATCAAATGTACCATTGTCATTGATAGTTTTTGTTAAAACACCTTATATTTTTATGACATAGTTACTATTATAACCAAAATTATATATGTATGTTAAAATAATTATATTGTCTTATTTTTCAGGTTGTAGTATTTTACCTCTTGCTGTTAAGTGTACTCAATTAATTACTGATGGTCATACTGAAATTTTACCCTTAACAGACATGAACATTAATGTTTTATACCTTACTTATGAAAAACTTTATATCTCCAATATTTACAATTCTTCCTCTACTATCAAGTTGTATTAACAAAATTTTTAGCAACAATTGATTTTCACATGCCTCACGATGGATAATTCTTTGTTATATCAGGTTCCTTAATTATATCCCTCTTCCTTAATTCCTCTTATAGATGGATTAAAGGTGTATACAGATAAAAGTAAACAAAGAGGAGTGAGTAATATCTTATTAATGATAAATGGACTCACTATTATACCCTACATCAAATCTCTCCACAGCAAGCTGAGTTAACTACCATTGTCCTGGTGCTAAAACTATTTTATACTACTTTAAACATTATTACAGACCTCAATATGTTTATAAACTTGTTCCTCATATTTTTATGGTTGTGTTATCCCCTCATTTGGATTCCAATTTACTATTTTTTAACCCTTCAAACTCTTTTACAGTGTCATATGTCTCCTATCTTCTTCACTCATATATACAGCCACACCAAAATTCCTGGACCTTTGACGGAAGGTAGCGCTCACGCAGATAAAGCTATGAAATCCCTTTGTCCTTTATTTTCAGATACTGTAATATCCCATGTTTTTTTCATCATAATGCTCAATTACTAATAAAAATGTTTTACATCTCTTCTCAACATGCTTATGCTATAGTCAACAACTGTTCTCACTATGTACCTTTCCAGGCTCCTATGTGGAAGTCTGTAAATCCACAAGGCCTACATTCTAATACACCTTAGCAAATGGATGTTACCCATTTCTGTCCTTTTCATCCTTACTCCTTTCTTCATGTTTTTATTGATACTCATTCTAGGTTCATTTGGGCTAGTGCCCAAAGGTCTAATAAGGTATCCACTTTAAATTTCTCATTTATTGCTTCATTTTGCCACCATGAGCAAGCCTATTCATTTACAAATGGATAATACCCCCTACATATACATCTCATGCTTTTACACAATTTTGTAATCAATAAAATATAATTTTAAATCATGAAATTCCTCATAATCCTACTAGACAAACTTTAGTTAAATGAGCACATCATACTCTTAAAACTTGCCTTTTAAAACAAAAACATAAAAGGGGGATATAGCCTCTCTCATATAAATAATGCTTTAAATATTGTTTTATTTACAGTTTATGCACTCAAGATACAATACAAAGTTAATTCTCACAATTGGTCATCTGCTTTGGATAGACATTTTATTCCCAAACAGCCTTTACCAAAAATTTATGTAAAATATAGGGTTCCAGCAGACCCAGGATGACAAGACCCTATGCCTCTGATCACATGGGGAAAAGGATAAACTACTATGCTCACACCAACAGGTCCAGTTTGGATTCCAGCTCAGCGTGTGAGACCTATCAATTATGAATAGACATCAGGGACTTCAAAACCTGATCCCCATGTTTCATTTGATTGTGGATGAGGAGAATCTCACCAAACAAAAGAACAATAATTCTCCTTGAAGAGAAGATACATTGAAAGAAGAGCCCAAGATACTAGACTTCCAGTGACTTGGGGGGGGGATATAAAATCATTAACAGCATCAGCTCAACAGCTGTTGGCTCAAGTGGAGTTAAAATGTACTCCAAAAAACTTAGTTACTGCTTTGATTGCTAAACTCACACAAAACTCTGTAAATGCTTTGGGCTTAATAAGAACATTGTTCTGTTGTTTTACCCCAGCAATTGAAAATTCAGTACAGTCAGACTCCTTGACTTCTAAAACCCATTATAATATCTGGATTAACTTGGCTAAAATTATTATATACCTGCAAAAATGTCTCATGGTACCCATTGTTGTCTTAGCAGACTAACCATGTTCTTACCATCCCCACAGGATTTAATAGGCCACCATCCTGCACAACATATCCATAAATGTCTATTTCCCTTGATAAAAATTGTGATTATTCAGTAAACTTTCTCTCTAAGGAAAAATTTAACATTTTCCTTAGTGGATATCCCTGGACTAGCTGTTGGGGCTTCAAAAACAACTATGAAACTATCCTGTGCCATGATAAAAAATATTAATCATACCTCTATGACAGTTAATATGCTTAATGTAGAACAAAACAACATCATCAAGCCATACTTGACAATCGGGCTGCAATTGATTTTTTGTTATTATTACCTCATAAAAGATATCGGGGGTTTAATAATATATGTTATTTCAACTTAAGTGATAATAGTAATTCTATCTCAAAGGAGTTAGATTACTTTAAAGATATCATTATAAGGGTCCAAGAGATGATAGATATTTAGACATATTGGATTGGCTAACTTCATGGCTACCCAACTTTACTTGGTTCAAACAATTATTTATAGGTGAATGTTTATTAATATTGAGATTATTATGGTGTGCTTGCTGTTGCCAATGTTTACCCTATTTTTCCCCTGCTGACATTTATATATATATATATATATATATATATATATATATATATATATATATATATATAATTTATCTGAAAGGCCTTAAAAAACAAGAAAGGGAAGCTGTGGGGGAGTTTGCATTTGGGACTGGGGTCCCTGATGACTTCATAGCTGTGGCATTCTTGGTGCCTGGGAAAGTTTCTGTGCAAAGGCATAGGATGCCCGGTTGCTATGGTAATGCCCTCCATGCTAGGGTCTTATCAGCTTTGACCTTATTCTCAGGCACATAACTCCTGGGAATAAATAAAATTGCTTGCTTGATAACTATAATGTTTCACCAAGTTCTGGTGCTCCTGGATCTTCCCTCCTAACAGTAACTTCAGACAATGGACTTTCTTGAGAACTGCACAAAGCTCCTGAGATTGCATATTGTAATTGTGGCATGTAACTGCAGAAAAAGTAGCCTTACTGATACTCTAAACAATAAGGTAGTTATGGTACTGATGACCTAATGTAACCTAGTAGTATAAATAAACGTGGCTGCTTGGTCAATGAGTCACTTTGCCACCTTCCCTGCTCTCTGCATCTTGTCTGTCTCCTCTTTATTATTATTTCTTTACAAATACTGTCTTTGGTGTGGTGGAGGAAATCTGGCAAAGTAAAGCTTCATAGATCAAGTATTTGATTTCTGAAGAGCTAAAGGCCATCCCATCACCACAGATGCAACTAAAGAAAGACATACTTACTCTGCCACCCCAGGAGAAGAGCACAAGCCAATAAAGACAGATTTAAAATATGCACAGGGATATCCTAGTATTAACCCTGTGCAAACAACATTCAAATAATTGCAGCATAAAGGTATGCAATTTAATACCATAAAATATTTAAGGGCTAGAGATGTAACTCAGTGATAGAGTGTTTGCCTAGTATGTGCAAGGCCCTGAATTCAAACCCCAGTACTGAAAAAAGAAGAGATAGAACTGAAATGTTCAGCTTAGCTATGTTTAATTTCATGAATAACCATGGATTTGATTGAAACTTTATTTGTACATGTATTTCCAAAAAATAATTTTATGTATACCCCCCTTCTCAAAGGTAAAATATATTTATATAGTTTTAACATTTTTCCTTAGGTATATTAAGAACTTCATTTAATGATTTCTTAGGTCATAAATAACTCTTACACAAGGTCAACCTTAATACTCTTATATAAGAATGTCAGTTATACAAGAAAGTTTGGGGAGAGTATAATTTGTGTGCCCTTGTGCAAAAAAAAAGCTTATGTTTTGGGACTTTTTATGTCAACCTAATAAAATATATCATAATAAAATACATCCCTCTGCTTTCATGTAAACTTTTGTATTGTACTGTTGTAAATGCATCTGCCTGAGGCAATTCTTCTCCCTCTTAATTATCTGGAAGCTAAGATACCAGATCTGGAAGGCTTATATCCAAGAGGAAATAATAATAAATGGATACCAGCAAGGTTGCAGTATACAAGATCACTGTGGAAGAATCAATCATATTTTTATAAATAAACAATTGAAATATGGAAACTAAAATAAAAAAACAATGTCATTTACAATTCTTCTAATGAAATTGAAATATGAAGGTGTGCACTTAACAAGATATGTATAGTATTTGCATAATGAAACAAAATGCTGATGAAAGAAATCAAAGACCTAAATGGATAGCTATACCATGCTCATGAATTGGAATGCTCAGCATAGTAAAGGTATCAGCTTTCCCCAAATCAGCCTAAGTTGGGTTTAAATTGATAGCAATTTCTATTAAAATCCTAACATAGTTGTGTTAGACATAAATGAGCTCATTTTAAAATTTACATAAAGACACAGAATGGCTAAAATAACTTTGGTTTAAAAAGAATAAAGAGAGCTGCCATACTGGTGCACATCTGTAATCCTAGCAGCTCAGGAGGATAAGAAAGGAGGATTGCAAGTTCAAAGCCAACCACAACAACTTAGCCAGGCACTAAGAAACTTAGCAAGACCCCCAAGGGCTGGAGATGTGGCTCAGTGGTGAAGGATCTCTGGGTTCAATCTCTGGCACAAAAATAAATAAATAAGCATAATAAAGTGAGAGAAATCACTCTATTTCATATAAAGTCTTCCTATATAGCTAAAGTAATTAATATAGTACTGTAATACTGAAAGGGTGGATACAGATCAATGAAACAGAACCAAAAAGCCAGAAATATATCCTTACAAATATGCCTAATTGATTTTTCACAGACAAAAAATAATTCAATAGAGAAAAAGGAGACTTTTCATCAAATTGTGCTAGAAAACTTGAATATTCTTTGGCATAAAAATGAACCTTGACTCGAACCTCACATTTTTAAAAATTTTTTTAGTTGTTAATGGACTTTTATTTTATTTATGTATTTATATGTGGTGCTGAGAATCAAACCCAGTGCCTCACACATGCCAGGCAAGTACATTACTGCTGAGCCACAGCCACAGCCCCTAAACATCACATTTTATTTTAAAAAAATCTAAAAATGGATAATGGACTTGAAAATAAAACTAAAATTATAATATTGAAGAAAAACTTCAAGCTCTAGGACTAGGCAAAGATTTCCTAGCTGTAACAATACACAAAAGCACAGTACAGAAAATAACAGTCTAATCAATTGAATTCTGTCAAAATTTAAATCTTTTGCTACAGAAAATACCCTGTTAAGAAAATGAAAATACTAAGTTACAGATCCGTAGGGGGCAATATTTGGAATCCATATGTTCAATTAAGTACTATTATCTAGAATGTATTAAAAACTCTCAGAACTCAATAGTGAGAAAACAAAAATAAATGATCCAAGTAGAATATGGGCACAAGATGTGAAGAGACATCTCACTGAAAAGGATATACACATGAAAAGATAAACACTTAAGAAGATGTTTAATGCAATTAACCACCAAAGAAATGTAAATTAAAACTTTAATGACATATTATTACATATCTTGCAGGTTGGTGAAAATAAAAAATAGTGACAATTGCAGATTCTGGAGAAGATCATCAGAAATGAGATGGTTCATATATTGCCACTGGAAATTGAAATACAGCCACTCTGGAAAACAGTTTGGCAGTTTCTTGTAAAACTAAACATGCAACAATCATACAGCCCAGCAAGAGCACTCTTCAGCATTTATTTCAGATAAAGACTTCCCAGTGGAAATAACACTTCCCAGTGGAAATAGACTTCCCAGTGGAAATAGGCAAGACCCAAAGCACCACTGAGCCTGCTAAAGGAAAAACACATTGAAGACAGGGTCAAGCCACATGCCAGACAAAAGGAACCAATGTGCAAAGTCCAGGAATTGAGAACATGACAGTTACTAGGGCTGTAAGGAGTTTCATTGAGAAGAGTGTCTAGTAGGGATGAATGTTTGATCAGGAAGGGCATTTAATTTCATGCTTTTCTATCTGAATTTATCCTAAGAACAAGAAGAAGCTATTGAGTACCAATGCTGGGGTCAGACTGGTCACTTACTTAATAGCTTTGACTTTAGGAAAAGTATTGAATATCTCTGAGTCTCAGTGAACCTTTCCAAACTCATTCTATGAAGCTAGTATTATCTTCATATCAAAACCAGACAAAGACACATTAAGGAAAGAAAACTTCAGACCACTATCCCTAATGAACATAGATGCAAAAATTCTCAATAAAATACTGGAAAATCACATGCAAAACCACATTAAAAGAATAGTGCACCACAATTAAGTGGGGTTCATTCCAGGGATGCAAAGTTGGTTCAACATATAACAATCAAAAAACATAATTCACCACATCAGTGGACTTAAAGAAAATAATCACATGAATTTTCTCAATAGATTCAGAAAAAGCAATTGACAAAATTCAGCATTCATTCATTCTCAAAACTCTAGAAAAACTAGGGAGAGTAGGAATACACATCAACGTTGTAAAAGTTATCTACAGTAAGCCCAAGGCCATCATCATTCTAAATGGAGAAAAATTGAAAGCATTCCCTCTAAAAAATCAGAATAAGACAAGGATGTCCTCTTCTACCACTTCTATTCAACATATTCATTGAAACCCTAGCAGGAACCATTTGACAAAAGAAAGAAATTAAAGGAATATGGATAGAAAAAGAAGAGCTCAAACTATCCCTATTTGCTAATGACATGATTTTATATTTAGAAGACCCAAAAACCTCCACCCCAAACTTCTAGAACTCACAAATAAATTCAGCAAAGTAGCAGAATACAAAATTAACACTCATAAATTAATTGCATTCCTACACACTAATGATGAATCAGCTAAAAAAGAAACTAGGAAAAACTATCCCATTCACAGTAGACTCAAAAAAATAAAATACAATACTTGGGAATCATTCTAATAAAAGAGATGAAAGACCTCTAAAATGAAAACTACAGAACTTTAAATGAATAAATTGATGGGCTGGGGTTGTGGCTCAGTGTTAGAGCACTTGCCTAGCATGTGTGAGGCACTGGGTTCAATTCTCATCGCCACATAAAATAAATAAATAAAATAAAGGTATTGTGTCCATCTACAACTAAAAAGAAATATTTAAAATAAAGAAAGAAATTGAATGACACCTCAGAAGATGGAAAGATTTCCTATGCTCTTGGATAGGCAGAATTAATATTGTCAAAATGGCCATAATACTAAAAATGTTGTTCAGATCTAATGAAAATCCTATTAAAATTCCAATGACATTCTTCATAGAAATAGAAAAAGCAGACTCAAATTCATTTGGACAAATAAAGGCCCAAAATAGCCAAAGCAATCCTTAGCGAGAAAGGTGAAGCAGGAGGCATCACAAAACCAGACCTTAAATTATACTACAGAGCTATAGTAACAAAAATGACATGGAGTTGGCACTAAAACAGACATGCAGACCAATGGTACAGAATAGAGGACCCAGAGACATACCCACATAAATACAGTTATCTCACACTAGACAAAGGTGCCATAAACATACTCTGGAGAAAAGATAACCTCTTCAACAAATGGTGCTGGGAAAACTGGAAATCCATATATAGCAAAACGAAATTTAACCCCTATCTCTCACCTTGCAAGAACCTAGGCCTTAGACCAGAGACCCTGTGCCTACTAGGAGGAACTGTAGGCCCAACTCTCCATCATGTCAGCTTAGAAACCAACTTCCTCAACAAGACCCCTTAAATAGAAGAAGTAAAATTAATAAATCAATAAATGGGATGGTATCAAACTAAAAACTTCTTTACAGCAAAGGAAACAGTCAAGAATGTGAAGAGAGAGCCTACAGAATGGGAGAAAATCTTGGCCACCTGGACCTGAGATAGACCATTAAGCTACAGTATATACAAAGAACTTAACACACACACACACACACAAAAAAAAAAAAAAAAACCACAAATAACCCAATCAAGAAATGAGCAAGGGAACTGAACAGTCACTTCAGAGAAGAAGAAATATGAATGGTCAAAAAGTACATTTAAAAATGTTCAACATGTCTAGCAATTAGAGAAATGCACATTAAAACTGCACTGAGAGTCTATCTCACTACAATCAGAATGGCAATTATCAAGAATACAAGAAACAATAAATGTTGGCAAGGATGTGGGGACAAAAGGTATACTCATATATTGCTGGTGGGACTGTAAATTGGTGCAATCACTCTGGAAATCAGTTTGGAGATTCCTCAGAAAACTTGGAATGGAACCACCATTTGACTCAGTTATTCCACTCCTCAGTATATAACTAAAGGACTTAAAATCAGGATAATGCAGCAATGCAGCAACATCAACATTTATAGGATCTCAATTCACAATAGCTAAGCTATGGAACCAACCTGCATGCTCTTCAAGAGATGAATACATAAAGAAAATGTGGTATATACACACAATGGAATATACTCAGTCATAAAGAAGAATGAAATTATGGCATTTACCTGTAAATGGATGGAACTGGAGACCATCATGCTAAGTGAAATAAGCCAATTCCTCCAGAAAAATAAAGGCAAAATGTTATCTCTGATATGTGGGTGTTAACCCACAATAACAGAGGTGGGAGGGAAGAATAGAAGTTCATTAGATTATACAAAGGATGATGAAAGGAAGGAAGGGAGAATGGGAATAGAAAAGAGTAGAATAAATCTAACATAACTTTCCTATATTCATATATGAATACACGACCAATGAAACTCCACATCATGGATAATCACAATCATGAGATCCTAATTAGAATAACTTATACTCCATGTATGTATAATATGTCAAAATATGCTCTACTCTCATGTATATATAAAAAGGACAAATAAAAATGAAATTGCTTAAAATTTTATATGCACACAAAAAAACTTTATGGATGTTCATGGAAGTTTTATTTCTAATAGCCCTGACCCAGAAACAATTCAGATGTTCAAACCATATCATACATTCATAAAATGAAATATTATTTAGCAGTAAAAAGGAATAAGCTATTGATAGAAGCAACTGTTTGGGTGACTCTCCAGGAAATTATGCTGGGTGAAAAAAAGCCAATCCCCAAAGGTTACATATCATATTCCTACAATAATATAACTTGTTGAAATGATAAAATCACAGAGATCTATTCTCCACTGATTTGTTCTTGCCAGGGGTTATGGACAGGATGAAAATTACAGGTGGGAGATGAGTTTGGTTATAAAATAATAAAACAAAATCCTTGTAGTTATGTAACTGTAATGTATTGTGACTGCAGTGGTGATATATGAATGTCTCATGTGATAAAATTACGTAGAAGTAAACACACACATAAACTAAGTTTATATAAAACTGAGGACCTCTGAATATGATAGTTTGATTATGTCAACATCAATTTCCTGGTGTAATATGTTCTATACTTATGCAAGATAACATCACTGGAGGAAACCAGGTAAAGTATGCTAGTGATATCTGTATTGTTTCTTTAACTTCAGGTAGCCACATTTATCACCAAAAAAGGTATTAAAATCAATCACATTTTAGAAGGAAATAGATAATGCAATATCTATATCCAAATATGAATGCACTTCTCACACAGAAAGAGACTTTCCTACATACTCTCATTTCAGCCTAATTTTATTTTTGAGAGGTTTTTTCCCCCCTTATTACCTGGTTCTTATCTTTATTCTCAATAGGGTAAGTGTTTTTTTAGTCTTCCTCTCCTTCTTTCTGTGTATTATATTTGTCTGGTCCTTGACATGTTTCAAGAACACTATAGCAACTGATGAAAGGCACTTACTCTTTTAAAGATGGCTTTAGGATACAGGTGAGTGAAGAATTCCCTTTGAGGAATCTGGGCCTGGAAGCAAATATTTCATGTAAGGAAGTAAAGACAGAATGGTGGGAAAAGGAGGAGGTAAGATTCAAGTAGTGGTAATAAAAGAGATCCTTCTCCATTATTCCTTTTCCTCCATTGGCTTGACATACTGTTTTTATTCCACCTCTCTTACTTATGTATTCTGCCCTTGGAAAATACAGAAGGCTGCCTTTATATTGGATGAGTTGTTGTGGGCAATGATGGTAGTTTATCAAATTAGTAACATGTTTTCAAACCACCAAAGCCTATCAGAATCACTGCAGATTCATGAATGATAATGATGCTTCTACTTTGACTCTAGTTTGCTCCTGTTGGGATCTGATATGATTACCCAACCAACTTGTGTGCTCAAATCAACCTCAATCAGACTAGAGTGCCTGGTAACTTATCCCAGTATCTGAGCTTGTGCTACTCCTAATTCCAACTCCTGATTCACTAACCAGATTCTCTCAAATCTAGACATTTTTGACCCTTTTTGTTTTTGTTTCTTGGCACTAACAGCCCAGGTTGAGAGGCTATGCACAGTCAAGTAGTCAAAGGCCCAACCCCTGAAGTTAGACAGCAAATTGTTAATTATGTTTCCTATTTTCTAAGTAGAATGTTATGGTTTAGCTCTAAGGTGTCCCCCAAAAGGTCATGTGCGAGGCAATGCAAGAAGGTTTAGAGGTGAAATGGTTGAATTATGAAAGCCTTGACCTAATTAATGAATTAATCCCCTGATAGGGATTCATTTGTTGGTAACTATAGGCAGGTAGAGAGTGGCTGGAGGAGGAGGTAGGTCATTGGGGGTGTGCCTTTGGCATATATATTTTGTATCTGTTGAATGGAATCTCTCTCTCTCTCTCTCCCTCCCCTTCTTGTTGGCCATATCCCCATCTACTTTCCTCCACCACACACTTATGCCATTATGTTCTGCCTCAACTAGAGCACCTAGGAATGGAGCCAGCTGTATATAGACTGAGATATCTGAAGCCATGAGAACCCAATAAACTTTTCCTCCTCTACCTGTTCTTCTCAGTCTTTTGGCCACAGCAATGAAAAGAAAGCTGATTAAAACATGGAGGACCTTGAGCAACACATTTACTTCAGTAGACTGCAGTTTTCTCATCTGTAAAATGGGTATAATTTAAGTTACTACTTATAGGCAATGGTGATAATTTAGAGTCATGTAAAACACTTAGAAGAGTGACTTCTCAAAAATAAATGAAATATTACATGTTAAGTAATCACTACCATGCCTGATACATAGTAAATGCTCCATAGATTTTAGCTATTATTACTACTATCATCTAGCCTTATAATTAAGAAAGAAATTATTTAGAATATAAGCATGATCTGGAAAAAAACTTTTATGCAATGCAATTAACAACCCTTTCAGGAAAGTATTTAAAATTACTAATAAAATGTTTGAGGTATTTTCTGGTGGAGTTTGATAAGTTTAAAAGACCCTTCTGGGAAGTTAAGTTACTACTATGAGGAGTAACTCAGGTAGCAGTCAATCTTGTGAAAAGCCTAATAAACTTTTATCCAAATATTCCTTTCTTGAATCTAACAATGTTATCTACTGCTCTTTCATCCCATAAAAGCTTCCAAGAAAGAACTACAAAGCAGAGAGAGAGGCTAAGGGGAGGTTAACAGATGTTTCCAAACACACCCACTCCATCCATTCTCCTTCAAGTAGATGAAAAAAAAAAAAAGACAAGATGTGCACATAGATGGTTCTTGTCAGTCTTTTAAGAACTTACAGGTACTTGTTTATCTCTAGGATCATATTTTCTGCCACTCTATCCTTATCTCATTCAACTCCTCCAACACTTCTGTCTCATCCTTATACAAGTAAAGTGCTTTTCTGCATTAGACCTGTATATCTGCTGTTCCCTCTGCTTTTAATGCTCTACTTACTTCTGCAACTCCACTGCCCACTTTTTGTTAACTTTTAATCATCTTTCAAGTTTTAGCACAAAGAGCACTACTTAAATCCTTAGCTTGCAATTTATATACAGTTATACATTCCATAGCACTCCACAGTTCTCCATAGTAACACTCTGCACATTTTAATCACTTGCTCTGTCTCTGACAGATATAATTAAATATCCTTAAGGGCCAAACACGTACTCAGTATTTGAAAAATGTTGGATGAATGGAAGCATAGATGGATGGGGAGAAGGGAAGATGGCTACATGGGTGCCTAGATAAGTGATTCCATGTATAAATGAATGAATGAATATAGAGCATAGAGAAGTTATTGAAAAAATATAAATACTCATAAAGCCATTGACTAATAAACAACAAAAGGACTTGAATTATTTTTTACTATAATTTTCATCTTTCATAATCTCAGAAAGGAACCCAGAAGATAAATATGCCCTGATTAAAATCTGGAGTTAATGGCAAAATGAGGACCAGAATCTAGGTCTCCCAGTACTAAGCCATTCATTCATTTGGATATTCACTCAAGAAATATTTAGCAGGATCATATTATATGCAATATACCATTCTGGGCTCCAGGAATATATTACTAAACAAATAAGACAAAAATTCCCACCCTCATGAAGTTTATATACTAGTAAGGAGAGAAAAGCAATAAACAATATTAGTAAGTATAGTATGTGTTTGAAACTATTATATTCCAGGCTCTGTACTCCTGTTCCATTTATTAACACATGAAGTGTTTTCTTCAGAGCATATCCCCCACCCTGTGTATTATCATAGTCCCAGAACTCCTTGGTTGCTCCATTTTCTGCCCAGTCACATCTTTTGCTTAGTCCTAATCTCCCACCATGTGCTCATGTATCAGATTCTCTCACAAGACCTCCTGCTCTGAAGTTCTCTTCCTCTGCTTCCCTGTATCATGAAAAGCAGAAGGAATAGCTATTTTGAGGTTGGGAAGAGAAAAGATCATAAAAGTGATGTCTGCAGAAAATAACTTGGGACTTCTGCTCCCAGAAATATTCACTAGATGTACTTTTCTCTATTTCTCCTACTAACTACAATACTGAAAATTACGTTAAAAACACATAAAAATATTATGGGGTTGGGGCTGTATCTCAGTGGCAGAGTGCTTACCTAGCAAGTTTGAGGCACTGGATTCGATTTTCAGCACCACATAAACATAAACAAATAAAGACATCCTGTCCATTTACAACTACAAAAAAAAAATTTAAAAGATTATAAAGGGTGGAGAGAAGAAAGCATTCCAACTAAGCATCTTGGGACCCAAATAATGACTATGGAAGTATGGTCTCTGTTTTGCTTTGCCTTGTATACTTCATACCTGTTGGCAAAGAAGCCAGTAACCCAGTAATGTCAATGGTGCAAATGAAATAAGAGCAAACAAATGAGTGATCTCTCTAGTCAGAGAACCTGGAAAGAAGATGCTTTACAAGAAAGAAAACATTTCGACAATACTGCTCTAGTCCAGCCATATAGCACAGGGAAGAAAATTGTACCTCACATCCCACCAAGTTGAAATAATAGCTTATATTTCTATACTCACAAAGTTGTAATGAAGTTTTACAGTGTGGTAGTAGCAGAGAAAGCCAAGTATGAAGATAAGGCTTTTATTATGAATAGCCAGGAACAAACCACACCTCTCCAGTGTCAGTAAAGACATGGTAGTGAACTTGGACTTTCACTTCACATAAGCACTATCAAGGAACTGTCCTCCTTCCCTCTCCATCTAACAATTGTAGAATACATACTTCATTCAAGTTCCCATATACATATGCCAAGATAAACTATGTTCAAGGACATAAAACAAACCTCAACACATTTAAAAGGATTGAAACCATACATAGTACATCCTCTATTAATAATGGAATCAAACTACAAACCAATAAGAGAAAGAATGGTAAATCTCTAGAAAAACAGTCCTTAAAGAACATACAAATAAATAAGCCATGGGTCAAAGGAGAAGACTCAAGGGGAAATTTTTAAATACATAGAAATGAATGAAAAGGGAAAATTAACAAAAAAAAATTGTGGGTTGCAGCTAAATCTGTGCTGTAAGGGAAATGTATAGTGATCGCAAAATGAATCTCTCATATGTGGAAGCTAAAGAGAAATAAGAAAAAAAAGGATGGGGGGAGGCAGAATTCCATGAAAATGAAAGGAACACTAGCAGTGTAGAGGAAGTTGATTGAGGGGGTTGGGATGTGGTAGAAGAAAAGGGAGAAATGGTGGAATGAACTTGACCAAATTATGCTGTGTACATGTATGAATATACCACAGTGAATTTCACCTTTATGTGTCGCTCTAAAGCACTAATTAACAAATCTAAAAATAAATAAAATAAAGACTAGTAATGTACATGAGAAAAACAAGGGAGGAAGGAGGGGAGGAAAAGAGGTAGTACTAAGGACTGATATAACAAATTATATTCTATGCATGTATGATTATGACCCCAATATTATGTAAAACTATAATATACTAAAAAAGACATTAAACCCTGCCAAAAAAGAAATATCAAAGCCCAGTTGGTTTTATCAGAGAATTCTACTCATGCAATTAGAGAATTAAATCCAACAGCGGGGTAACTAATAATAGTTTATAATAATTTTTATTAATTATTATATTAATTATAGAAATTATAGATTATGGTGTGAAAAGTCAATAAATGCATACAGTATGCAATAATCAAATCAGAGTAGCTAAAAGTTCCATTTCTCTAAGTTTTTTAAACATTTTTGGTTAACATAATAATATTGTACATATTCATGGCAGGCTATTTCAATACATGTATACAATATATACTAATCAAATAAAGGTAATTAACATTTCCATCTCATTACCATTACTGTGTGTTTAGAGTCCTTGAGTTTCTGCCTTCTAGTTATCAATAAAATATAAAATAGCTTTTAGTAAAATATAATCACTCCACTATAATATAGAACATTAGAACTTATTATTTCTATGTAACTCTAGTTTTGGATTTGCATACTAATTATAGAGAATGGTGAGTTTCACTGTGGAATATTCATATATACATAAAATTTAATTTGATCAATTTTACTACCCAATACCTTTATTCCCCTTTCTTTCTCCCTCACTGTATTCTCTTTCCTTTACCTAGTCTGCCTTCCACTTTCATGATGTCTCTTTTTTCCCCCTGTTTTTTTCCTATCTTCCACATATGAGAAAAGCATATGATACTTTTATTTCTGAGTTTGACTTATTTTGCTCAAAATGGTGATCCATCCATTTTACTCCAGATGACATAATTTCATTTCTTCTTTATGGCTAAATAAAATTCCATTGTGAGTATAGACCACATTTTGTTTATCTGTTCTTCTGCTGACAAGCACCTGGGCTAGTTTAATAACTTGGCTGTTGGGAACTTTGTTTTAGTACCCATTTTCCAATCTGCCTTTATTTTTACTCCTCCTAATCCTTATGATCAACTTTTAACAGTCACATATGAGAAAGAACATGGGGTAGTTTTCTTTCTTTGCAGTTTTCCTTCTTTGTGTGAATATTTCATTCACCATAATATCCTCTAGCTCCATCCATTTTAAAGTAAATAACAGGTTTTCATTCTTCTTTATGGCTTAATAATATTCCATTGTGTATGTGTACCAAATTTTCTTCATCCATTCATCAGTTGATGGACACTCAGGTTGTTTACATTTCTTGGTTATTGTGAATAGTGCCACAATGAATGTGGGAGGATAGGTGTCACTTTGACATACAGATTTCATTTCCTTTGGAAATATACCAGTTGTGCGATTTCTAGATAGTATGATAGTTTTTTTATTAATTTTTTGAGAAACATCCTCAGTGTTTTCCATAATAGCTATACTAATTTACATTCCCTCCAATGGTATACAAGCATTCCATTTCCTCCACATCATTGCCAGCTGTTGTTATTTTTTGCCTTTTTAATAATGGACATTTTAGCTAGTTGAGATAATATGGTGGTTTTGACTTGCATTTCCCAAAATGCTATTGAAATTGAGCATTTTTTCATAAAATTTGATGGTCACTATCTTCCTTTCAGCAGTATGTACTCATATTTTTTGCCGGCAATGATTTATTACATATTTTATAAACAACTAGAAGACAAGAGTTTGAAGATTCCCAACACAAATAAATGATAAATTATTAAGGAAATTTAAATACTAACTATCCCCCTTCCTGAGGAGAGTGGGAATCAGGAAACTGTTCATTGAGAGATATGTGTCAATCAATGTAGTTACTATGGGGCAACTTTTAAGCTCCATGAATTAGAATCTCACATGAAATAGTCAAATAAAATATAAATATTGTGTACCACCTAAACAATGTTGATCCTTCAATCCTCAATTCAGTGTTTCACAATAGTATTTTGAGCTAGAAAGTCTGTTTCTTTAAGTACCCGAGATCCCAAAGAAGACAACCTTAGGCTCATCCCACCCAAGCCTATATAGCTTCTTCACAAATCAAGGAGGACCTTTGAACTTGGTTGAAAATAAGGCGTGGTGTAGTAATAAGTTGATTTGGTAAATACATCTAGATATCCCTTGGATTAAAAACTAGTCAACTAATTTAACATGGAAAAAATATGAGAAGGGATGATATTATATGACCAGCGAGCCAAGTAGATTGGCAATAAATTGCTTTTTTCTACTCTTCCTTCCCAGGAAATTCAAGGATCTCTGTGGACATGTCTGATTGTCTTAGTCTATTTCCTGCTGCTATACAAGAACACCACAGACTAGGCAACTTATATAGAGAAGAAATTTAATTATCACTGTGTGGAATCTGAGATGTCCAATATCAAGGTGCCAGCATATGGAGAGGGTCTTCACACTGTATCATATCAGAAGTGTAAGGAAGAATGAAGAAGACAGAGAAATGACAGAGGGCTGAACTCATTATTTTTATTAGGAACCCACAATAATGAACCATTGTTGGGATAACAGCATTAATCTATTCATGAGGCAAGAGCCCTCATAGTCTAATCACCTTTTTAAGGCTCCACCTCTTTTTTTAAAATATTTTTTAGTTGTAGTTCAACACAATACCTTTATTTTTATATGGTACTGAGGATCAAACCCAGTGCTGGCATGTTCTAGGAGAGTGCTCTATTGCTAAGCCACAACCCCAGCCTAAGGCTCCACCTCTTAATACAGTTATAATGGGAATTACATTCATGTGAAGAAGCAATGGCTACAAAGAGGTAGAAATGACAAGCAGAAGAGCATGAAGGCTACAAATCACTTATATTTTTGCAATTTTGTACTTATTGGTTCATCATCATATACCAGGCACTGGGCATGATGGCATTGGCTAGGCCTGCTCCAGGTTTCATAAAAGCCTATTCAAAGAGTGGGGGGAAAGGGCTTCTCTTTTTTGTCTAGAAGGTGAATTGTGACCCTCTAGTTCAGGAGCCTTGCAGAAGATTAGTCCATGGACACTGTAGCCTTAGCACTGAGTTATGTACTCTCAATTACTCCACCAGGGACTGACAATAGGCAAAATGTTGACCTTAAAAGAGAAGAGGTCCTTCTATTAGACACAGTTTTCATTTGCAATGCCTCTGTCAGTGTTTCTAAATCACTCTCAGATTCCCTCACCCCAGAAAGAAACAAATTGATATCATATGTAATTATGACTCCTCATGAGAGAGAGAAGATAGACAACTTGAATAGGAAAGTGTTAATAACTATTCATGAATTCCCCACATGAAAGGGAAAAATCACAACAGGCTTCTGTGACCTGCAATCTATGAGAATGAATCTCCAATTAGACTTTACCAACTCTGATCTCTCAAAGAAAGAAGTAGAATCAAGCTTTGTTAGGAAGTTTGTTTCCTGGGGAGATTTTCTGAGGATTAGAGAATGTCTTTTGGGGAACTCGGACTTTTTGTAGGCATCTTCTAAGTGAAAATATCCAAGTGATTTTGCCATTGGAGCACAATGAAATTAAAATGGGAAAAATGGTTCTAAACCCAGCCAATGGCCAGAACTATAAAGACATTTGAGGGCTGGGGATGTCACTCAGTGGTGAAGAACTTATCTAGTATGTCTGAGGTTCTGGGTTCAATCCCCATTACCATCAGAAAAAGAAAAGAAATTTTTTGTCTAACCATAGCCAACTGAAACAAAAAAAGTTTAATCAATAAACATTCATAGAGAACCCACTGCATACTAATCACCTTAAGAATTTCATAGACATACAAAAGAAATACAAGATAGTTCACTATCTTCTGGGTTGAACTACACTAACTATAAAAGTAAACATGAGTAGATAGTAAAAACCAAATCAGGAAAGGACAACTGGCCTGGAAGCCAGGAGATATCCTTTATGCTATATGGTCCTCATTTTTCCCACTTGAAGCTGAGAGAATTGGACTAAATCCATAAAGGCCTTTACTACTCAAACATTTACTTAAATATCTAAGTATATAAATATTAGAAGGGCATAATTGAATATCGCATGTGAAGAAGGTTTAGGTTTATTGAAGATGAGTTTCTTTTCTATTCATTAGAAGAGGA
Source organism: Marmota monax (assembly GCF_021218885.2). Lineage (NCBI taxonomy): Eukaryota > Metazoa > Chordata > Mammalia > Rodentia > Sciuridae > Marmota > Marmota monax. The sequence goes on along the minus strand of NW_026694552.1, from coordinate 10,404,222 downwards.
GGGTCATAAAAGTTCAATACCAGGGCCAGAGAAATTTCTTCTCCAAGGATCAGTAAATGAAGTCAGGAAAGTTGGTGACTCATTCTAAGACCTCCTCAGGGAAACTGGAGAGTGCAACTCCAAAGTCAACTTCAAATTTTCCAAACTCTCCTTTTTTATTATCTGCTGTCCAAATGCAGAAGGATTGGAAGATGATTGCTATCAGGGCCATTACTTTGGCAGACAGCCCAGTGTCCACCTGGGAATGAAGGCTAGTAAATACTTTGTAACATTGCTAAGGGGCAATGTTGACTTCAAGAAAAAAGGCCATAAGCAGATTGGAGGTGAGGAGAAAACAACAGAATAAGAAATGGAGATGGTCTATTATAAAGATTATGAACACACAGTTTAGGGTCTTTCATTTCTAGACTGAACTATATCTCCAGCACCTTCAGCAAAGTGTTTGAAATTTTTCCAACCTCAGTTACTTCATTCATAAAATAATAATAATAATAATAATAATAATAATAATAATAATTCTATAGTTATATTTGAAAAAAATAAATAAGATGTTGTGTATAAATGGTAGGGCATGTGCCTGATACCTCATAGATACTCAATTATTGGTAACTCCTAATGTCATCATTACCACTATAATCATACATTTTTTTCATAAAGTCAATAAGGACATGCCTGAACCATTAACATAACAAAAAGACTTATCAAAGGTCAATAGCATTAACTGCTACAAAAGCATCAATGGTTCCTAAACTCCTTTGCTTTGTGCTTAATGCCCTCCACAATTAGCCTCATCCAGACTCTTTCACATCATTAGTCTTTGAAGCCATGACTGTTCAATTACTCTACAAGTTCTAACAATGGCTAGGGTTGTATTGGCAGCTTTGTGCACTCTAGAAGATAGATTTTCTCTAGTTGTTCTTCCCCATTCATGCCATCCAGTGACACCTGAACTCACATCCCTGTGGCATATCTGTTCCATAATCCATGGTGATTCAGTCTAGACGACTGAGCATCACCTCAGCTTCCTGTTTAGAATAAAAGTTGATCTTGTTTGTCTGTCCAGATCTAAACAGCTCCTTACCAGGAAGTTGGATACCTTCAGCTATAGTGGATGTTCTTATTACAACACCAATGATTAATAACCAGGATGCCACCCCACAATACACATTGAGTGTCTCTCCTCTCATGGTGCTTGCAATCTGTCATCTAGATTTCTTGGTCCCATGATTCACAAACCCCCAGTACATTCCTGGAAGTAACATATTGGACTGTTTATATTTCAGTCAGGATCATATCAGGAAATAGAAGGTACACTTAGAGGCAGTAACTTATGAAAGTTTAATGAAGGGGCTAATTAAAGGATGTGATGAGGGTTGAGAGAAAGTAACAAAGGATGTTGAAACACCATAAATAGCATTAGGAGAGTAGTTTTTACTACCCCTAGGTCTAAAGGGATAAGTGGAAGAAGCTGTCACTGGATCCTACAGGGAGAGAGATCCATAGTTATGGCTGTAGAAGATGATCCTACCCAACAAACAATGGCCTTTCGTGAGGGAATTCACATGCCAGCAACCAACATCAACCTGGGGGAATACCTATCCAAACTTCTCTCTCCTCTCACCAGCTGTCACCATCTTGAATTGGCTATACCCAAATAAGAAGTCAAAAAGCAAAATAACTCCATTTATACATCCATAAAGGTCAGCCTCCTGGAACACACAATAGGATGCTGAAGTGTAAGGAACAGATATAGTGGGACAAATGAAAATATTCAGTACAGGATATACTTCTTCTGGAGATTATCTCAACAGGTAAAACAACTCTGCCATCTGTAGACTAATTTTGCTATCACCATTTTTACCTGCTTCTTAGTGCCACTGATGTTCCTATCACCCTCAATGACCAGCTCCCTACCTTCCAGTTAAAGCAGAGACCAGATCTTCCAGTTAAAGCAGAGACCAGATTATTATATATTATATATATGATATATAATATTATATATGTAATATGTAATATATATAATATAATATATATATATGCCATAACATTATAAATACTTGCTTAAAGATTGTTTTAACGAGTATTACAATTTCTCTCCTTTTTCTTCTTTAAGTCTGCCTTTTTATTCATTTAACAAATAGTTCATGACTTCCCACCATATATCAGCCACTGTGTAGGTGGAGGTAGATGGTGTATAATGATGCATAAAAACATACACATTCTCTCCACTCATGGTGCTTACAATCTAGTAGAAGATAAAAATACTAATCAAGGAGTCACAATAGCAACTGTAAGAGTGAATGTCTAGTAAGTGCTTATAATATGCCACCTATTATGTAGTAACTTTTGTGTCAAATTAGTTATAATCTGGGACTATGCTTCCAAAAATTCTTCTCCCTATGTGTATAAGAAAGAAGGGTGGCCACAGGAGAAATATGCATAAAACTTGAACAGAAAAAAATGAAGGGACAGCCATTTTTAATACCGTGAAAATCATTGTGAGGCCAGATGCCATTTCAGTTCATGATCATGATTGCTAATCTGCAGGCTCATCTCATGGAGCAGGAGTTAGATCTGCAGGTCCAGTATCTCCTAAAGGATGTCCTCCTTCAGCTTCTTTGAATCCTAGGCCAGTACATGTGTAGATCTGTGGTAAAGGGTACCAGTTTCTCCTGTAGGTTACCCACCATCAAAGCTGGAGGTAATGAAAGTCAAGTACAGGTTCCAAATGTCCTCATAGAATTCAGTTTATCTTCTTTGGTTCAAATTTATCTTTGCAAATGCCTCACTTCCCCTGCTGACCTTAGACTCAACATCAAATATTGAAATGAGTTTGATGGAAACAAATAGCTCCCACAGTTGCATAATATCGAGTCACTATAATAAAATACCTTATCCTCTATCATCTATAGTGTTTCTACTTCTCTGATCAAACCTTAATTGAAATAAGTTAGGTAATCTTACTATTGCCATTTTATAGATGTGGATACTGAGGCATAGATTTCTTAATCTTAAGAAACTTGCTCAAAGTCAAACAGTTAATAAGTAGGGGAAACCAAGGATTGAATCCAAGCAATTTAGTGTAAGTGTTTGTGTGTGATTAACCATCAAGATTTAATCTGCCTGTTAACCTCAGTTTGTAATTATGCACAGTAAGATAAATATGTACTACAAGGAAAAGAACACCACTCTATGAGAGCACAGCATATAGCACAGATGGTTGAATTAGACTATTTATCTGCCTACTTATGAATCCTACCTATCAGCTTAGAAAAAGTACATATCTTTAATGAAAGATCGTATGAAGGAAGAAAAGCCTAACTTGCTTATATTTGGACAAAAGTGGAGACCACTGACACCACTTTTGGGATACATTTGCTGTCTACTCTACAACAGAGAAAGTAATCTAAAAGGAGAATAACCATGCAGAAGCTGTTTGCAGTGCTAAGCATTGATGAGGGGACAGTGTAAAATGGACCAGATTAGGAATCAAGAAACTTACTCTATAATCCTAGCTTTATCACCAATTTGCTGGATAACTCTGTGTGTGTGATTTCTCCTCTCTGAGCCTTGGTTTCCCCTTCTACGATGCTGTGGTTTGACTCCATGATCTTTAAGACTTCTTCTGAATTCTAAGATTCTATTGCTAGTGGCTTAGGAAATTGAGGTCTTCCAGGTTTTCAGAGCAGTCAAGAAAACAGTGACTAAAGACCCTAGGACTCCTAGGATATTATTTGCAGTATTAACAGAAAATAAAATAAGCTAACGTTTAGATGGTTTTGCTAAAACTCCTGAAGAGAGAGAATGGATGGTAGCTTCAGGTTTACCTGATCATAAACTAGTCTTGCAGTCACTGTGGGCTATAAGTCATTTTTTTTCACCAAGATCTCAAGTGAATTCTTATGTTGCAATAAAAAAGATGAACACATTCATTTTGGAAAGTTAATCCCTTCATCCAAAATTTTTCCAGGGGAAGTTTTATCAAATAGTAGAATGTGAAAGCAAATCATGTTTCAAGGAAACCACATGACCTTCTACCCAAAGAATGAGGAATACTTTCTGCCTCGGCCAGAAGGAAACATATGAACTAGAATTGATTTGCTCTCTTCTCTGGCAAGACAGTATAAGTGAGGTCACTAGAAATCCCATTTTAAGGAAAATTTTTGCATTTTCTTGATTTGTGGGAGTTAAATGAAATAAAGTATCTGTCCTCTTCAATACTTGTTTTTCTTTGAACAAGATATGGTTTTTCTAATTACATTTTAAAATGGTAAGAGTTTTAAAGCAAGTGGGCAGTTCAGGTATCATGGTTAGTATTGTAATTTAGACAGCCATCTCTTAAATGAAGAAAGATAACAGCTCCAGAACTAGTAATATATCCTTAAGCCTATGAATCAGATAACCAATAAACTGAGAAAAAAATGCCTTCCTTTTGTCTTTAAAGAAAATGAGGCAATTTAAAAATAATTCTCTTAGGTCCATGAAAACCAAGGTCCTAAAAGTGTATGGATGGGATGAGAGCACACTGCTTTAACCTATAAGTCAATAAGGTCTATTAACTAGTTATTTAATATAAGAGAAATGAACTGACCTCATTTAATTAGCATATGGTGGATATTTAAGGAAATAAATAGGCTTAATTAACTGCTTGAAAATAACACTATTTCAAAAGATGCAAAATCCACAGTGGGAATTTTTATTAAGGAGAAAAGAAAATCATATTGGGGAAGTCATTTTTCACCACTGTTTTATTTCTAGTTGCTCCTCTCATTATGGTATTTGTTTAATTAATTAATTCATTCAAATATCTAGGAAGCTTGGTGGGCTTTATATCATTTACTGAACTAAATATTGCCATATCCCATTGTCTCTTAGGCTTTTAAAAGATGCATTTAGATGTTGAGTGTCCTGGACTGGGACTTCATTGCCAATTTTAGAATTTTCTACTTTGCTTTGAAATTTCATCCTTTTCTGGTTTTCTTCACCACTTCTTTAATCCAGGTTATAGGCTATCAGCAAAGTGGAAGGGATATCATGCAAGATATCATAAGATACCGTTGGCATATAAAGGAATGTTTTCAGAGTCAACACATTCTAGTGATCATATGTAGCACTTTAATCCACAACTAATCTGAGTCAAAATATGCCCCTTATCTTCAGCCTTTTTTAGTCCTATAATCCATTTTTGTGAATTCAGGTCTGCCATATCTGGCAGAAAATAAATCAGAATAAATGCCCTACACTAGCATTTGTCTTTAGCATCCCTTGTCCACTAGTGCTCCTCTGCAGCTATATTGGTTTCTTCAGCATCTAGATTATGCTCACCTAGTTCTGAGGCAGCATGCCCACCCATTATAATCATTAACTATTTCCTTACCTTGTTTTGTTACTTTAGAGCACTTAGCACCTCATAGTATATTATGTATTTGTCTTCAATCTGTATAAGCCCCATGAAGACAGGGAATTTTGTATGTCTTGTCGACTCAGTACCTAGAATAGTGCCTGACACACTGTTTGCCTCCCCAAATGTGTTGAGTAAATGAATGCATAATGCATGTTTGTCCTTTTTACCTTCGTTGACCCTGTCGCCCTTGACCTTCATTTGTTTAAGATCTATAGCATCTATAGCACTAAACTGATCTTCCTGTTTCTCTGCTTTTGATCCTTTACTTGCCCTAAGAGATTCTGATTGGTAAACTGGACCCATGTGTCACACAGGGAGGAAAATAGTCAAGTCAAAGAATATTTGTTTACAAAAGCACCTGCCCACAAAACAACTTGTATATTCATTTTTCCTTGAAGCTTTTTTGTTACTATATGTAAGTATGTAAAATAGTTTTGACTTAAATGTGTGATACAGACACATCACTATTCACCACAGTCCCTGTGCAGATCCCCATCCTTCATTCAGACTCTGTTTAACCTTACTTGATTTATTCTCTCTCCTAGGTAATATTAGCATTTTAATAAACTATAAACTTAACTCATAATAGTGAAGAACTTTGAACCACATTAATTAGGGGACAAAAGAAACTTGAGACCTTTTTAGCTCTGTCAAGTCATTTGATCTGACAACTTTTCTATCACTTTAAAGAGTTTAAAAATCAAACATTAAGTACTGGGGATATGTTCCCCAAAAAGAGTTCTACCCAACCAATCTTTTTTTTTTTTTTTTTTTGCAAACTACTATAGCTATGTCCAGTAGACCAATAACCCACCAAGAGGACTTTTTTAAATTGACAATCCAAGAGGCTCTTCACATTCTCTTTGCCCTATCTGTGTATTATATGTCAATTTTCTATGAGGTTTGTAGTCAGAGGAAAGAAACACCCTGAGAATTGCATTCCTATATTCTCCAGAAGTGTCCTTGTCATGTATTATATTATTCCAGGAAATCAATGAAGGAGTTAGGACTGGGATGTTGGGAGCTCACAGACAAGATCATCACGGAGTGGATCTCCATGATATCTGACAATGAGTCAGGAAGGGTTAGGGTGAGAGATCAGGTAGGCAGATTCTTTTCCAGCAAACTATGTATTTTGAAATAATTTTAGATTCACAGAAAAGTTACAAAGATAGTACCAAGAGTTCCTATATATTCTTCAATTTCCCCTGCTGTCAATATCTTATGTAACCAGGATAAGTTTATGAAAATAAGAAATTATTATTGGTACATTCTCATTAACTGAATGACTGGATTTCACAACTTCTTTTCACTAATATCCTTTCACTGTTTGGGGGTCCAATCCAGGATACCACGTTGCATTTCATAGATAGTTTTTTGGTATAATGTGAGATCTCATCAGGAACCCAAGCATAGGCCCAGGCTCATTGGAGGAAAACTACTCACAGTGTTATCTTTTTCCTGATTGCAAATGCTGCTTAGTCTGTACTGCATAGTTCAGCTGAGGGGAGCTTAGCTACATGGCAAACTCAAAGAGGATGTTGCAAGGGGAATGATACCTTTTAGGTATAGAAAAGCATGAGGGAAAAGAGAGATAACATCAGGTGCCAAGTAGAAATTAGATGGACAAAAAGGAATTCGGTGGCTATTTTTCCAGAGGTTCCAAAGTCAATATTCAGAGGTATCAAGGAGGAAAAAACACCAAGAATTCAATAGGACTTTAATGGTAGCAAGGGTGTTCTCAGGCATGAAAAGGGGAATAGTGACATGCTGAATTAATTCCCCATGAAGGCAGAGTTGAGTAATTGAGACAAAGACTATATGGCCTGTAAAGCTTGAAATATTTACCATCTGGCTTTTTATACAAAAAGTGATTTAGATTGACTTAACAGAAACCTAAAAGCCAGAATGATCTCTACCCAATGGAAGTGGCACAAGTATCAGCCAAAATGTGCAACCTCTGTCAGAGGCCTGGTGAATGCCTTCCACTCCAGGTCACAGCTCCTGGAATTTCTCATTAAGGATGGATTGCTGAACCATGAAAAAGCTGGATGGCTACAGAAAGGTGGAGATCACTCCTGACCAATGCTCCGAGAAATAAATAGAAGGGAATATAAGCTATTTATATATTTTCATACATTCCTTTGACAAAACTGTGTGATCAGGATGACTTCAAATCATTAAGTTACCATTGGACAAGATAATAGTTTTATCGTTCAAGTCATTACTGAATATTTAGTATAAGTACAATCCTGTGGGATTAAAAACAGGAGTTATACACTATGATTTTTGTGAGAAAGAAAAGGCATGCAGTCAACTACCTATAATAAATGTACAATACAGTGGCTCAGTAGTGGAGCGCTCACCCAGCACGTGCGAGGCCCTGGATTCGACCTTTGGCACCACATAAAAATAAATAAAATAAAGGTATTATGTCCAACTACAAGTAAAAAATAAATATTTTTTAAAAGTACTACACAGAAAGTTTTAAAACATGTAAATACCTTCATTTAGTCCCAATGCCTTCTTACTCCTAGGATGCTCTGCACTTCCTTACCCTATAACACCCTTTCAAACTTTGCCACTGAGTCCTTTGAAACCATATATTAAGGTCAACAAACTCCCTAAAATGCTTATCTTTTCCCCCACAACAACTTTTTGCTTAACTGAATCATGGCTTTACTATACATGCCCTGATGTCCTTTGAGCTCTCTCAAAAGCTGACAGCTCATTCTCATACAGTTCAGAAATATTAAAACCAACATAATTACTTTTATTGTGCCCCATTTTAGCATTGAGATAACTGAGATTTAGAGAATCCAAGTAATTTGCCCAAGGTCACAAAGCCAGTGAGTGGCAGAGCTGAGTTTGGGATCCAGATGGGAATGATTGGAGCACTATGCTATCACCACACTAGACACCCTTTCAGATCCTCTGAAATCTTTCTTCATCATTTGTTGCTAAAATGTAACATCTGAAAAATAGTAGATATTTTAAATTTATTATTTCAGATACTTTCCTAGAGTACCTGATGCAATCATTATGTATCTGTAGGACCAAGAGGAATTTCACAGGGTCACTAGATGTTTTGGCAACACCTGTCACCCATCTACTCCTCATTTTTGAAGTGAAGACACAGTCACCAGCAATCTAATTATAGCCCACAGCTGATTTTCACCGAATAGGACATCTATCAGAAGTCTTGTGACACTTGGACCAGAACTCAAAAGAACTATAACTAGAGGGGATAGATGAGATCCATCTGAGAGAATGCTGGTAACCAGCAGTGCTTTCAAATATGTCTTCCCCAGCACCCTGATGTGTACCTGAAATAATAAATTTAAAATATCTACTATCTATCTACCCTGATGTGGTGCAAATGAGGTAAAATTTGGATAATGATATATTGCTTCCTAAGCCTCAAGGCCTCAATGCTTTTGCCTCTGGGCTATAGGTTTCATCATTTTAAACTAGGGTTCCATAGAAATATTTTCTATGCATATCATAGTATCAGTGCAGGACATTGGGAAGCACTGATGTTGAAGATGGATGTAATGGTTGGAATACAGGTGTCTCCCAAAAGATTCTGTTTATGCAGGAATATTCAGAGGTGAAATTATTAGATTCTGAAAGCTATAACCTAATCAGTGGCTGGGTGGTCATTGAAGGTGAGTGGGGGTAGAAGAGGTGAGTCACAGGGAAAGTGCCCTGGAAGAGTTCATCTTCCCTGCTCCCCTTCCCCTCCCTCTCTCTGATTTTGGGCACTGTGAATGGAGCAGCTTTCCTCCACCATGATCTTCTGCCATGATGTTGTACCTCACCCTAGACGCAGAGCAATGGAGCTAGTCAACCTTGAACTGAGCCCTCTGAAACCATGAACCCAAAATAAACTTTTCCTTCTCTAATTTGTTATTGTCAGGTATTTTGGTCATAGAGACAAAAAGCTGACTAACACAATAGCTAAACTGATATTCTGGCCTCCAAAGATTTCACACCTTACATTCATTGTCCAACTGCTTATCTCTTGGTCTTCTGTGATATCAGAGGCTCATAGTGATTTCCAGAGGGTTTGGAAGTGTAGAGTATAGGAAGAAGTATTGAAAAAAGCAGAATCTACCCAGAGTGAGAGAAACTGATGGCACTCAATGTTAATTGATGCCTTGCTTTTTAGAACAATTACAGATCTCTTGATAGATCATTTGCCCAGCATGCAAGTGAGTTGCATAAGAAGAAATAGGCCTTTTGGCAAATAAGTAAAACTTTCTGAAATATTTGCATCAGTCTTAACAACCTTAATTAGATATAGATTGATATCTGTTATTACCAAAATACAAATAAAGTGAGATAAATAGATATAAATAGAATAATATCAGGTTATATACTAAAATGTTGATTGCTTCATAAGAAGCCAAGGCATCAATGTTTGTTGCCTCTAGTTTTCTATTTTTATTTATATATTTGGCCTTTTCTCTATATTCTCTCCCACTCTCTCTCTCTCTCTCTCTCTCTCTCTATCTCAGTCTCTGGGTACTTGGTATTAAACCCAGGGGCACGTAGCCATTGAGCTACATTCCCCAGCCCTTTTCATTTTATTTTTTATTTTGAGGCAGGCTCTCATTAAGTTGCATAGGGCCTTGCTAAATTCCTGAGACTGGCCTCTAACCTGAAATCCTCCTGTCTCAGCCTCCCAAGTTGCTAGAACTACAGGCATGCCCCACCATGCCCAGTCCTGTATCTTCTCATTTATTTGAATGTTGAATATGCATTTTTCTCATAACAAAAAAGTAGTGATGAAGCTATTCTCCTTTTGGAAATCACAGCCACAACAAATAAATTGCTACATAACATTAAACACTTCAAAACTTCACTTAAACTGAATTTTTAACTATCTTAGTTCATTTCCTGTTACTGAATACCACTTAGAAGGTAGTTTATAAAGAAAAGATATTTATTTGCCTTATAGTTCTAGAGGCTGGAAATTCCAAGAACATGTCACCAGAATCTTTTTGATGTATTGTAACATGGCAAAGGGTATCACATGGTAAGAGCATAGGAATGTGTCAGTTCATGTCTGTCTCCCTTTATAAATAAAGCTACCAGTTTCATCTGGGGGGGGGCATATTGAAGACCTTATCTAATCCTAAGTACTTCCCAAAGGCCATCACCAGTCAACATTATGAATTTTTGGACTGAGTTTCCAATATAAGAATTTGGGAGACACATTCAAACCATAGCACCCACTATAAAACAGGGTTATAGCAACTTGTGGGTTGTTATAAAGATCAAAGGAATGAGTTTGGATGGTTGCAATGGCACACACCTGTAATCGCAGTGGAAGAGCATGGTGGGGGAAAGCTGTACCAGTCAGAGTGCCAGAAATCAGAGAGAGGGAGGGGAAGGACAACAGAAAAAGATAAACTAACACAATTAGAGGCAGGAGGCTGGCAAGTTTAAAGCCAGTGTCAACAAATTAGAAAGACCCTGTCTCACTGAGGATTCTGCTCAGTGATTAAGCACCCCTGGTTCTATCCCCAGTATAGGGGAGAGAGAGATTGGCAAGGGGGAGATAAAAAAGGGAAAAAAAATCATTTATTTAAAAAGCAAGTCCTCTGAAAGGAGAGTGTCACTCAAATAAACATGAGATTGTATCTTCCAAAAATTAAAAACAGTAGAAGCCTTTGAATTTAAGGTCAAATTATTGAGCTTCCTGTGTCTCTAGAAGTCAGGAAAAGGCAAAATATGAAACAAGTAGAATTTAGATGACTATACCCAAGGAGGAAATTTACCCAAATCCCATTAACACAATTTGCTGTGCCATTGTTTATTCCCATATTGCTTTTGCTTTTCTATTTTTCCTTTCCCTGGTGATATAAAGGAATTAATAAGCCTAACAGAATCCTCAGGTATGTCACTGGATGATCTGTCTTGTGAGATATAAATCTGACACACAGATGCCAGTTTACCCTTTTTGTCACTGACTATAACGATCCAAGAATCTTAAATGGACACAAAATTTGATTCAAGTCAATATGACCTTTTGCACCTACAAACTCATGGTCCATTTTTTGTTCTGAGAAAGTTTTTGTCTCATCTCATTACTTCCTGTCAGATACACAAAGATAAAAGCTTTCAGTGTGTTTACCTTTAAATAGGAAAAAAAGATCAAGCGATAAAGTTGAGTAGTAAAAGCCTGCCAAGCCAAAAGGAGAAAACAAGTAAGTGGTTGCAGTACAGGAGGAATAGAGATAGTCACTCTAAACCAAAATAATTGATCAAGATTATTTAAATAGTAGTTACCATCTTTCAGGCCCTGCTCTTAATACTTCACATACATCAACTCATTTAATTTCCACACAGCCATAGGAGGTAGGCACTTTTATTACCCCCTTTCATTTAAAGAAACTGAGGCACAGACTTACTCAGGCAATCAAGATAGTAAGTGGTAGAACCAGATGACTTGATTTTCAGGTCTTTGCCATCACTCACTCACTATGTCACCTCTTCTAGGAAACAAAATACTTTAAAGCACAGGCTGCAGTAAAACTGAATAAAAGAGAAACTGCCACATCTTCCACCAAGAATTCCTTCTCAGTTTCTCCAGGCAGTTTTTCTTTCTAAACACCCATCTTCATCCCTACTTACTTACCTCCTCTAGCCTGTGGTCATCCTCACCCACACTCATTGATACTTGGAAATTTAAAAATATCCTTCAGCAGGGCATTATCTCCAGCAGGTCCTACATATTAACCCTTTAGCTCCGTGGCTTTTTCATTCATTTGAGCTCACTTGTCCTTGTCTCCTTGGTAGTTGCCAATATACAAAAGAAATGCTATTGTCTCCTGCACACCTACTACCCTCCTTCCTCTGACCCACTCAGGTCATTCAAGAACATGGTCATATTGGAAATTAAAAGGGAATTGAAACATATCAAAGAATGCACTACATCCTACGTTATATTCCCAAATAGTGGACTCAGAGGCTACATTAGCACTTGGAGTTTTGTCATCAGCCTAGCCTCTGAAAGACATTTCTGAATAATACAGCTCCTAAGGCCATTACTAATCTGTGCTTTTGTCAAGAACACTATATCAATTACTCATCAAGACTCTTAAGAAAGGGCAGATCCTTTGGAAGGATCAGCCATCCATAATGAATGCAATCATCCAGATGGTTTCAATAAGTCATTTATTCTTCAGGTTAGAAATCTCCTTAATCTCTTTCCTCCTTAAGTATGCTGTGTTTTTCTAGATGAATTGACTTTTATAAACACATGCTCCATTTCTAATGAATACATCCTCCATTAATGGCATTTAAATGAAAGGCAAAATGGCACTCCATGATAGGAAAGAAACCTTAGGGGGCCCATGAAAATATGTTTGCAGAACATGCCTATACTGGGGTTAGAAGAGTATCTACAGGTACAGAAAGGAAATAGTCACAGTGACGATTCATTCCATTGGTCTCTGCAAGGCCTTTTGGTTGTTACCTATCTGTTTAGGAGGAGTGTATAAATACAAAGTTGAAGTAATGAAAAGTACAGCAAATATTCTAGAGTCAATTATATTGAAAGAGAGAGAGAGAGAGAGACAGAGAGAGAGAGAATATTTAAACTAGTGAGCTTTGTTTGCAGGGAATAAGATGTCATACTGGTCTTGATCTAGAAGAAGACAAATGATTCAAGTTCACTCAATTTTAGTTAATTCCCAAAGATTTATAAAGGATTTACTATGTGACTGGGGCTGGAAAAAGAATTGGGGTTGGTATCTCAAGGAAGGATTTAAAAATAGAAGAAATGAGAAAAAAAAGAGTGATTTTCTTTAAAGAGTGGATCATTAGTTAGGTAAAGAAGTCATATTGACAGGAAACAGAACAGTTCATATGAATCTATAAGCAACTGTTGAATAGGATGGCATACAGACTACTTTCTTTTCTCAAAACTATATCTATGTATCTCTTTTAGCATTTGAATAGTCATAAAAATAAAGTCTTTCTTAAATTGCTGTGTACATTTCATATAGTACTTTGGTATTTCATTTTATTTTCTAAAAAGTTGTTTATAAAATCAATGGTGTATCTCATGATGATAGACATAGGCTATATGGGTTCTGATCCTCTGAAATGGGAATAATTTTTCTGATCCCAGTACATAACAACACACATTTTTTCCACTCTAATAAGATATTGGGAAAAATGAGTGAAATGAGGGCAACACAGAGGAGAAGGCACTCATGGTATGGAAAATGAGAAGTGACAGAGAAACAGAATGAGTAATGCCAGGCACAGGAATGAACATAGCCTGGAAATGGGTAGGCGAGCCTAGCTGGAGCTGAACTATTTACAACACTATTAGGAGACTAGGCAGGAGAAGCAGGTAAGTTTTCTAGCAGTTAGGGCTACAATATGTGGTATCTTAGATACATAATATCATGGTGAGGAAATGAACTGATTGAGGAAGGCATTCTGAAGTGAGCCAGAGGAGTGAGCCTTGGAAATACTATGCATCTGTAAGGAAACAAATAGGAAACCAGGAAATAGGCTAGAGTCATATTTCAGGGTTTCTAAACCAATGGGAAAGAGTAGGTTGAGAACAGATTCTAAATAGATTCTTAAATACAGATAGGTAGAGTAAGTAAGTGAGAAGGATGAGGACACTTAGATCCTCTTGGCAGCAGGCATAACCAGCAGCACTACCACAGCAATATGCCCTCATCTCCATGATCTGCTGGGCTATCAGTGGACAGTTAATTAAAGGCTGGCAAGTGTGAGGTGAGGTCAAAAAGAAATAGAATTTACCTATTCCATCCCTAAATGATCTGAGCAGGGGACTAGGGCAGAGAGATTTGACTTACATAATCCTTTCTTCTAGAAAAAATAAAGTTTGTTTGTTCTCAGTCAATAGTTCAGCAGCCACTATGAATGGCAGCAGGATGGCTATAGAGGAAAGGGCAGCTAAGGTGGAACTATCTTTTCTAGGAAGCATCCTTACTAGAGGACAGGATTGAAAATCAGGAACTTGGATACCTGTGGGGACAGTATCCCATGCACCTATCTATCTCCCAATCAACTGCCCACAGAAGTTTTATGGTACTCGAACTACAAAGACCTACTTTGAGTCTGTAGAAATCCCACAAGCTTTGGAGTTAGATGGTCTATCCCAGGTCTACCACTTATTAATTGGCTCACCATTGCCAAATCACTTTCCTCTTCTGGACTTGAGTTTCCAAAACTGTAAAATTCGCCCCATTTTGCTGATGAAATAGCTGAGATTTCAAAAGGATGCATGTCATTTGTTAAAAATCCTTCTCCAAACTATTTCTCGTAACTGAGAAGAGGAACAACTAACTAGTTGCTGCATTCTCAAAGGATCATGCAGTTTCTGCCAGTTTTGAGAGGGTAGATTACAATCTATTCTGTTTAAAAAAAAAACCCTACTAATTAGTGAAAGTCTACCCTCTGCTAGGTACCTTGCATACTTCATCTCATTCAAACCTCTTCAAAACCCCATTAATGAAGGTACTATAATCTATCTCCATTTTACTATCATGGGAATTGAAACTCAAACAGGTTCTATGTCTTTGCCAAGATCACAAAGCTAGTTCTTGAATAGGTCTGACTCCAAAGTTCATGCATGCACTTTCAATTCTGAAAACTTTCATCATTTGAAGCAGAGTTTCTGTTTGTGCAAGGAACATCTTTATCCTCCAGCAAACGAAACATTAGGAGGACCCCACAGTAAAAGTACCTTGTGAAACAAAGAGAATGCTACTCACTATCACTCTAATAGTAGATGCCCTTTGCATATAGCATGAAGAGACAAGATTGGACTCAGAATACAAATACAACCCATTGAGTCTGAGCTAAATGCCAGTTTACAGAACTCTAGGCCAAGCAAACTGCCTTAGAATCTCACATCAATACTTGAAAATACACAGCACTGCCATTATTATTCCCTTTTACAGAGTTAATAGTAGGGAGTCTCAGGAAAGTTAAGTAAAATGTTTGGATCCCAAGGTCAAAATGTTAACAGAGCCAAAATTCAAATACAGGTTTTCTGGCTAGATTCTACACATTTGAGGGTTTTTTTTTACAACTCTATGCTATCCTTTGGATATATCCCGACATGGTATGGATGCTCAACAAATAATCAATGACATCTACCAGCTGGCTCCAAACCAAAAGTAGAAAACAATGCAAATGTGCTCTATGCATCTTAAAGCACTGGAATATGAAGAACAGATAAATGAAGAAAAGTGCAAAGTGTGTGCCAGGTGCTTAGTATTCATGATTTAGCATCAGCAGCATGCACCAACGTTAAGGCAGTTCTATTTTCAGATGCTGCTAAATAAATTCATCTCCTTTGCCTGGTATGACAGTAATAGTAATAAATTTTCCTGACTTTTCAAGACAATACTCTACCCCTGTAGTATGCTCTAAAGCAAAAAATGATGATCAAAATGAGAAAAAGCAAACCCATATAGTAGGAATTCCTGAATAAACTGCATTGAGTAATGTCTCATCTACTTTACATTGCAAAGGGCATTAAGTAAATCCACGAAATTTTATGATGGAGTTAATGATAATTAGCCATAGCCAAGGTCTCCTAGTGGTATGGTGTTAAAGTCATATTTTACCCTAAGGCTTATCCTCCCCTGTATAATTTTATCTAAAGATCTCTGTAAAGTTTAATTGGAACAGGTCAGGCCTGTTCAGAAATATAGTGTAGCAGAAAGTACTGTGGACAGGAGGTTTTGAACTAAACCATATCACTAATGATGTCAGGGAAATCATTTCTCTTTTCATTAATATGGACATGTACAAGGACAAAGTCTTTTCAAATGGAAAAAAGACATCTGACAGCTTTTATAGGCTTTATAATCAATCATGCAAACATTTTACCTACCACATCCACACGAAAACACAATCTATCAATGAGAAAAATGAGAAAAAAAGAGTTTTCTAGCTATCAGAAGTAGACAACCCAATTCCTTGGAAAGCAGTTTGTTGCCTTAGAAAAGTTTTCTTCAGCCAAGATTAATTCAAAGTGAAACAAACATTTGCCACAATTTTATTGGTTTTTTTCTTGATGTTATTGTTGTTAAACTAGGTTATTTTAGTTACCCCTGGTCTGTATACCAATACTCCCAGTGATACAACTATTTAAAATTTCTCTCCAAAAACTTCTGTAAATAGCAAATGCAATTATGTTTACGTGAAGGGAACACAAAGTTATTTCTAAAAATCTACCATGTTGAAGAAAATTATAAAAGTTCCTAATTATAGGGCATTACTGTGTCAAGTCATTGTTGCCAAGTGGACAAGAAGATTGACCAAAATGGGGAGGGGATATGAGAGTGGATTTTTCTTGAAAATAAAAAAGGAAGAAAGAACAACAACCTGGCAGAGTCATCCTGGCAAGAACCAGGTTTGGCAGTGTGCAGTTTTTAAAAGATTAAGTGTACATGTCTAGCACAATTCTTGGTAGATAGTATGTGCTAAACAAAGACAAGAGGCGCTGTTGTCTCTATTATGTGTATTTGGGTTACTGCCTGTTCACTTCTACAATAGTAGGAACTGCTCTATGTTTTCTGTTCCCTTATGCTGTTCTCTGTACCCCTCAAGAAAAAACAGAACCAAAACTCATTTACACTGAAGGGCAAGGGGTTTAATGTGCTTTATTGACACAGAGATATTTGCATTTTGAAGAGAGGGTGTCCAAGAAAGGGGAGTGATTTTAAAAGGAATGAATTCCTTGTGGTGACACATTAAGATCTGAGGCAATGAGCAATCAGGAAGAGATTTTTAAGTTAGGGATAGGGACCAAACATTTTCCACTTAAGCAATAACAGTGACAATGCAATTGCAAGACTTCAGAGTTTACCAAGCCCCTTTGTGTACATACAACATCACAACTATAAGAGACAACATCAGGCTGGGGGTGTGGCTCAGTGGCACAGAGCTAACCTAGCACATATGAGGCACTGGGTTCTATCCTCAACACCACATATAAATAAATAAAATAAAGTTATTGTGTCCAACTACAACTAAAAAGAGACAATATCAGCCAGGTGCACCTGTAGTCCAAGCACTCAGAAGACTAAATTTGGGAGAATTAGTTAAAGCCAAGAATTTAAGACTAACCTGGACAACTTAAGGATAAGATCATAGCTCAAATTTTTTAAAAAAAAGCCTTTCATTTAAATGTCTTAAAGAAAACATGCTTCTTAATTTTAAATTTATTAATATTAATTTTGATGGATAAATCATAATTACTTACACTCATCAGGTAAAATGTAATGTTTTGGTCTTCAGGGAAAAGTCCAAGAAGGGCAATAGCTGGGTCAAATGGTGGTTCCATTCCCAGCTTTCCCAGGAATCTCCATACTGCTTTCCAGATTGGCCACACCAGTTTGCAGTCCCACCAGCAATGTACAAGAGTACCCTTTTCCCCACATCCTCTCCAGCACTTGTTGTTGTTTGACTTCATAATGGCTGCCAATCTTACTGGAGTGAGATGGTATCTTAGGGTGGTTTTGATTTGCATTTCTCTGACTGCTAGAGATGGTGAGCATTTTTTCATGTACTTGTTGATTGATTGTATGTCCTCCTCTGAGAAGTGTCTGTTCAGGTCCTTGGCCCATTTGTTGATTGGGTTATTTGTTTTCTTATTGTTTAATTTTTTGAGTTCTTTGTATACTCTGGATATTAGGGCTCTATCTGAAGTGTGAGGAGTAAAAATTTGTTCCCATGATGTAGGCTCCCTATTTACCTCTTTTATTGTATCTCTTGCTGACCTTAAAAGAGCGTACTACAGGGATACTGCTACATTGATGTTCATAGCAGCACAATTCACAATTGGTAGACTGTGGAACCAACCCAGATACCCTTCAATAGATGAATGGATAAAAAAAAAATGTGGCATTTATACACCATGGAGTATTACGCAGCACTAAACAATGACAAAATCATAGAATTTGCAGGGAAATGGATGGCACTAGAGCAGATTATGCTTAGTGAAGCTAGCCAATCCCTAAAAAACAAATACCAAATGTCTTCTTTCATATAATGAGAGCAACTAAGAACAGAGCAGCGAGGAAGAGCAGGAAGAAAAGATTAACATTAAACAGATACATGAGGTGGGATGGAAAGGGAGAGAAAAGGGAAATTGCATGGTAATGGAGGGAGACCCTCATTGTTATACAAAATTACATATAAGAGGTTGTGAGGGGAATGGGAAAATAAACAAGGAGAGATATGAATTACAGTGGATGGGGTAGAGAGAGAAGATGGGAGGGGAGGGAGGGGGGATGGTAGAGGATAGGAAAGGTAGCAGAATACAACAGTTACTAATAGGGCATTATGTAAAAATGTGGATGTGTAACCGATGTGATTCTGCAATCTGTATTTGGGGTAAAATTGGGAGTTCATAACCAACTTGAATCTAATGTATGAAATATGATATGTCAAGAGCTTTATAATATTTTGAACAACCAATAAAAAAAATGTAATGTTTTGGTACACATATACAATATGAAATTATTAAATCAAGCTAATTAACATATCCATCGCTTCAAGTATTCATACTTATCTTTGTATAGTAAGACATTTCATATTTGCTATCTTAGTTATTTTAAAATATATAATAAATTATTTTTATTAACTACCATCACCCTGCTTTGAGAAGTGGGAAACATTTTTTTAAATTTCCCCTTGTTTATTTTTCCTCCTTCTACCTAGTTAAACTTCTGAATGTGTTTCCTGAGCATGGCATGTTTTGATAACCTAACTCTCTGAGCTTTCCTTCCAGCCCCATTATAACATATACACACACAAGACACATGTCCATCAGTTCCTGTAACACATACCTTCTCTCTCCCTCCACCTCCAATTCAGTAGACAATTTATGCAGTCTAAATGTTCACTTTTCTCAAAGCTCTGCCTCTATACCACACACTCACTCAAGTACCCACATAGTGTTTTTACCACATACTAACCCTTATGTGTGATATTCAACTGTTCTTCTATGGCACTCTGTACCTACTTTTACTACAGCACTTATTACCTTGATCATGATAGCTGAATAATACATGCTTTTGGAAGGTGGAGAACAATTTATCCCATTCACTTATGTGTCCCTAGCATCAAGCACATTGCATGGCACACAGTAAATTTAACCAAAGCTCATGAAAAAAAGGATGAGAAAATTATATGACTCCCAAGATACACTATTAAATTAATGGCAGAGATAAGTCTAGAACCTAGAACTACTTCTAGGTGGACTGTGAGTTCCTTGAAAGTACAAACATCTCAGGCCTTAGCTAGAATAGTAGAAGCACACAGTAAGTGATTAATATATGTTCCAATGAAATGGTCAACTCCACAAATATAAATTAACCTTACTAAGTTATAAATCTGTGCTTCAGGTTAACCAACATGGATAGACAAGCCATATTCAGGTTCTCTTCTAACCTTCATACCTGTTTACCCCCAAGAAACTTGCATTCTATCTGGTGAACACAGAACTAAGTTAAATATAGCCCTAAAAAAGAGGAATTATAGAAAAGTCAGCAACAGAGTCTGTGGTCAGTCTTTAAAGGATGCGAGAAGGAAAGGTTCTATAAAAATTGAAGTGGGGAGACTCTGTGGAAGTAGCTCTTTATCTGGATCCTGAAGGACCGAAAATATTTCTATAAGCATAAGAAAAAGTGGCAGGGGGAGCCTTGTAGGTGTGGAGAACAACAGAAGCAATGGGGTTGCTATCAAGAGAGATCACTGAGAAGATCAACCTGAGTGGAATGTATTTCATGTGGGGAGAAGGGCATGGAACTATGTAAAAGTGGATGATTAATAATCTTAAATGCCAACATAGACAATGAAAAAACAGTGGCATTTTGCATAAAGAGAAATAAAGTGAATAAATTCATCAAATGTTTACCTTACCATATTAGTCAGCTTCCCATCACTCTAATACCTGAGACAGTGCACTTACAAAGAGAAAAGATTTATTTTGGCTCACAATTTTGGAGGTTTCAGTCCATGATTGACTGGCTCTATTGTTTTGGGGCCTACAGTGAGGCAGCAAATCTTGGTGAGAATTTATGGCAGAGCAAAATCTGGAGTCCCACTGTCTCCTTCAAAGGTATAATCCCAATGACCTGAGGATGTCCTTCTAAGGGTTTCACCAGTTCCCAATAGTGTCACCCCGGGAACCAAGTGTTTAATATATGAACCTTTTAGGGATATTCAACATCCAAGTTATAGCACATTATTTAGTCAATTATTAAATAGTCTGTGTATTACTGA
Source organism: Marmota monax (assembly GCF_021218885.2). NCBI lineage: Eukaryota > Metazoa > Chordata > Mammalia > Rodentia > Sciuridae > Marmota > Marmota monax. Next base: position 10,383,518 of record NW_026694552.1, on the reverse strand, counting down.
GCTTCCGGATTTACCTAAATCTAAATACATTGGCATCAAGAGAGAAGTATTTTTCCACAAATATGGAAAGGTTATACTCCATGTATGTATAATATGTCAAAACACATTCTAATGTCATGTGTAACTAAAAAGAACAAATAAATTATTTTTTAAAGAGAAAGGTATATTCATTATTTCTCCTCTGGGTATCTTTCGTACATGGGATCAATATATTATCATGACAATAATTGGAGAGATGGGTGTCACATTATGGATCAGCCACTGAACTTCACAGTGACTGGGTAAGCAACAGAACCTTTCTGAAACACATTTTCATATTCTCAAGCATGTCTATCCCACTCCTGGGCTCTAGTCTTGACTTACAGTAGTTCTGAAATAATAAATGAGCAAAATATTCTATTCCTGTTTATGATTAAAATTGCCTAGGCTGTTGTAGTGAAGCCACTTTATAACTCTCCTTTAAAAATCTCATTAGAAGTTGTTATAATCAATGTGACAGAGACAAACACATTAAATGGGAAAATAAGCAGAGGGTACAAAAAAAGCAATTCATATAAAAAGAAATACAAGTGGTCAGTAAGCACATGGCTGAATAAAAATCTCAAAGATAATGACAGAATGCAAATTAAAGCAAGAACAATATAGCATTTTCTTCTGATAAATTGTCATAAAAGATAATACTCAATGTGTCAAGAGTTCCCAGAAACATATATCCTCCATATGCTGGTCAGATTATATATTTGTGTAAACTTTTTAAGGTCAGTCTGACTAGACATTTCTTTTTTTATTGGTTGCTCAAGACAATACAATGAGCTTGACATATCATACATTTGATTCAAATGGGGTATGAATTCTCATTTTTCCACGTGTATAGATTGCAGGATCACATTGGTTATACAGCCACGTTTATACATACAGCAATACTAGTGTCTGTTGTATTCTGCTGCCCTTCCTATCGCCCCTGACTAGACATTTCAAAGGTCATCAAAATATGCATACACTTTGACCAAGTGTTTTGCTTCTAAAAGCTGATCCTCAAAAAATTATCAGATAACAACATAAGTATTTAGCCACAGGAATATTAATCACATAATTATTTATAAAAGCAAAAACTCGAAAATTTGTATGTCTATGAATCAAAGAATGGTTAAATTATATCTTGGTATGTCCATAATGGAACACTCTTCAGCCATTGAAAATGCTTTAGGAAAACATATAACAATGTGGAAAAATGTATATGTCATTAAATGAGAAAAAAATATACAGAATAGGATCACATTAACTAACATAATTCTAATTGTGTTCATGAATGTGTGTGTGTGTGTGTGTGTGTGTATGCATTACTATGGTTTGGATATGGTTTGTCCATCTCCCAAATTCATTAACTGGAATCTTGGTCCCTGGTATAAGAATATTGAAAGGTGGTGGAACCATTAGGAGTTTGGGCCTGTGGAAGGCCATGAAGCTCTACTTTCATAAATGTATTAAATACTGTAATTTAGAATTGTGTCAGGGCTCACAGGAGTGAATTAATTCCTGAGAGTTGGTTGTTATAAAAGATGAAGACTGGCCCCTTTTAGTCTGTTGTTTCTTATTTATTTATTTATTAGTTTTAGGTGGACACAATATTTTATATTTATGTGGTGCTGAGGATTGAACCCAGTGCCTCATGTGTGCTAGGTGAACACTCTACCACTGAGCCACAACCCTAGCCCCTGTTGTGTCTTTTCTTGCCATTTGAGTTCTCTTGCACACACTCCTGCCATGTGATTTTTATCTCTATGTTGTAATGCAGCCAGGGGGCCCTCTGCAGACACTGAAACCATGCTGTCTGACTTCCCAGCCACTAGCATTGTGAGCCAAACAAACCTCTTTTTCCTGTATGTTACCAAGCAAGTTATTTGTTACAGCAACACAAAACGGACTAAGATATATACATAGGTAAAGATGCATACTCTATTTATAGAGATATATGTATGCATGTATACGTAGACGTATGTATATACATACATACAGATGCACGTAATGAGTTTCATATATATATATGAAGAGAAAGAACAAAAAGCATATGCATTATGTTGTAGTTATAAGGTTGAAAATACTTTTTCTTTTAGTTGTCAATGGACCTTTATCTTATTTATTGATATGTGGTGCTGAGGATCAAACCCAGTGCCTCACACGTGTGAACCAAGTGCACTGTCACTGAGCTACATCCCCATCCTGCAAATACTTTTTTCATCTCCCTTTTTACTAGACTGTATTCTACATTTGGCATAATAAGCATTATTATCATAGTTTTAAAGACTTTAAAAAGTTATATCAGGTGTCTTTCAAGTATTTATTAAATGGCTTGATTTTGAAAAGATATTATGAAAAGTTTCTGGTTCAGGAGGAGATTATATGATTCCTTCCTTTTATCAAAGGTAATCAGTTATCTGTCTTTCAATATGAGAGATGGAACCAAGTCATATTCAAATTGCTTTTCAAGAAATTCACCTAAGATGAAATAGGTAGGGGCCTGTGGGGCCAGACAAGTGTGGTAAAGGTAAGAGAGGTCACAAGGGCAATAGGGCCGCAGGGAACTAAAGGCAGGATGCATGGCAGTCAAGAGGGTCCCACAGATCCAGAATTTATAAGCTAAAGGGAAAATCTCAGCAGGGAGCCTGGCAAAAGTCAGTTTTTATAGATCCAGACTGGGGTGAAATATACAGGTGGGATAATGTTCTGCATTTAATAAAAGGACCAGGAAAGAGGCTTCAAATCAAACAAGAAGGAATAGCTAAAGAACAGAGAGAACAAGAGGGTATGAATGTTGAGGATGTCTGTGTAACACACCTCATCCCTCAATCCCCATGCGTAAAGGTAAAGAGATTGCCAGATAATACCAGTTGTCTTGGAAATGCAGTGCTCATTGGTATATATATGTGAGGTAACTACTACATAAGCAAATACAGATCAGCTTTCTGTTGATATTCAACTGTACTGGACCAACTAAGGTATTGACCAAACTGAGGATGGAGAAGAGAGAAGAGACAAGAGTAGAATAGATGAGATGCCTAGAGTGGTGTGAGGAGAATACAGGTTTTCCAAAAGACCATAGTATTTAGGGTGCTGCTATATAACTTTTTCTTTCAACTCCTGCCCTGAAGAAAATATCAAAATCTTACAGAATATCAGGGCTAGAACCATACTTATGGATCATTTAGCTTAACCCCCTTGATTTACATAGGACGAAATTTAGGTGTAAAGAAAAATAGATATATTTAAGCCTTCACTTTAGAAGGAGAAAATGATCATTCAACAGCCCATGTCCTACATTTAGGGGGAAATGTCCTACATTTAGGGGGAAAACAGAAAATAATATAAGAGGCAAACATGTACTACCACTCGAATCTAACAAATTTTAACACCCTTCCAGCTTTGCTCTAGATCATTATTAAGAAATAAAGCTTTACATGTACAATTGACACTCTCTTTGTATATTTGTCAATTTCACTCTCTTTTCTAATTCTTTCTTCCTTCCTTCCTTCCTTCCTTCCTTCCTTTCTCTTTTTTTGTGAGGGGTTACCAGGGATTGAACTCAGGGGCACTCAACCACTGAGCAACATCCCCAGCCCTATTTTGAATTTTATTTAGAGACAGGGTCTCACTGAGTTGTTTAACAACTTGCTTTTGCTGAGGTTGGCTTCGAACTCGTGATCCTCCTGCCTCAATCTCCAGAGCTGCTGGGATCACAAACATGCGCCACTGCACACAGCTCCCTTTGATTTTTGAAGCTCTCATTTCTACGCAATCTAATCTGTTAGTGATGCTTTTAAGTAAAAATTTAATTTGATTCATTGCATCTTTCATTTCCAGGAGTACTGATTACTTTCTCTCCAATATCTGTTTCTTTATTGAAACTGTCTTTTTATCTTCTTTATTGGCACTCTTAATTCATTCCTTCTATATTCTTTTAGTTCATTGAAAATTTTTTTCTTTTTAAAAATTATTTATTATACATGACAGCAGAATGCATTTCAATTCAATTACACATATAGAGCACAATTTTTCATGACTCTGGTTATTCACATGGTAGAGTCACACTATTCACGTCTTCATACGTGTACTTAGATAATGATGTCCATCTCATCCACCATATTTCCTACCGTCATGCCCCCTCCCTTACCCTCCTTCCCCTTTGTATATCTAAAGTTTCTCCATTCTTCCCATACCCCCATCTCCATTGTGGATCAGCATCCACATATCAGAGAAAACATTCAACTTTGTTTTGAGGGGATTGGCTAACTTCATTTAGCATGATATTCTCCAACTCCATGCATTTACCTGAAAATGCCATAATTTTATTCTCTTTTTATGCTGAGTAATATTACATTGTGTATATATACCAGTTTCTTTATCCATTTATCTACTGAAGGGTATATAGTTTGGTTCCACATTTTAGCTATTGTGAATTGTGCTGCTATAAATATTGATGTGGCTGCATCACTATAGTATGCTGTTTTTAAGTCCTTTGGGTGTAAACCGAGGAGTGGGACAGCTGGGTCAAATGGTGGTTCCATTCCCAGTTTTCTAAGGATTCTCCATACTGCTTTCCAGATTAGTTGCACCAATTTTCAGTCCCACCAGCAATATATGAGTGTACCTTTTCCCCACATCCTTGCCAACACTTATTGTTGTTTGTATTTTTAATAGCTGCCATTCTTACTGGAGTGAGATTAAACCTTAGAGTAGTTTTGATTCGCATTTCTCTAATTGCTAGAGATGTTGAACATTTTTCATATATTTGTTGATTGATTGTATATCATTATCTGAGAAGTGCCTATCTGATGTGTGTGTGGTAAAAATTTGCTCCCATTCTAAATGCTCTTTCTTCACCTCACTGATTGTTTCTTTTGTGAAGAGAAGCTTTTCAGTTTGAATCCATCCCATTTACTGATTCTTAATATTATTTTTTGCACCATAGGAGTATTGATCCACTTTGAGTTTTGTGCATGGTGAGAGATAGAGACTTAATTTCATTTTGCTTCATATGGATTTCCAGTTTTCCAGCACCATTTCTTGAAGAGGCTATCCTTTCTCCAATACATGTTTTTGGTGCCTTTCTCTAGTATGAAATAACTGAATTTATGTGGGTTTGTCTCTGTGTCCTCTGTTTTCTGCCATTACTCTACAAGTCTATTTTGGTGCTTAAACCATGCCATTTTTGTTATTATTGCTCTGTAGTATAGTTTAAGGTCTGGTGTAGTGGTGCCACCTTGCTAGGGATTGCTTTAGCTATTATGGATCTCTTATTTTTCCAAATGGATTTCATGATTACTTTTTATATTTCTATGAAAAATGTCATTGGAATTTTGATTGGAATTGTATTAAATTTGTATAGTACTTTTGGTACTATGGTCATTTTGACAATATTAGTTTTGCCTCTCCAAGAACAAGGGAGATCTTTCCATCTTCTAAGGTCTTCTTTAATTTCTTTCTTTAGCATTCAGTAGTTTCCATTGTAGAGGTCATTCACCTCTTTTGTTAAGTTGCTTCCCAAGTTTTTTTAATTTTTTGAGGCAATTGTAAATGGGGTGGTTTTCCTATTTTCACTTTCAGAGGATTTGTCACTGATGTACAGAAATGCCTTTGATTTATGGGTGTTGATTTTATATCCTGTTACTTTGCTTAATACAGTTCTAGAGGTTTTCTAGTGGAATTGTTTGGATCCTCTAGGTATAAAATCATGTCGTCAGCAAATAGTGATAATTTGAGCTATTCTTTTCCTATCCGTATCCCTTTAAATTCTTTCATCTTTTTAATTACTCTGGCTAGAATTTCAAGAACTATGTTAAACAGAAATGGTGAAAGAGGGCATCCCTGTCTTATGCCAGTGTTTTAGAGGGAATGCTTTCATTTTTTTTTTTTTAGAATGATGTTGGCCTTGGGCTGAACATAGATAGCCTTTATGATGTTGAGATATGTTCCTGTTATCCTTAGTTTTTCTAGTGTTTTGAACATGAAGAGGGGCTATATTTTGTCAATTGCTTTTTCTGCATCCATTGTGATGATTATATGATACTTATCTTTAAGTATAATGATGTGATGAATTGCATTTATTGATTTCCATAGGTTGAACCAACCTTGCATCCCTGGGATGAACCCCACTTGATTGTTGTGCAATATCTTTTGGATTTTTTTTGTGTTTGATTTGACAGAATTTTATTGAGAATTTTTGCATCTATGCTCATTACAGATATTGGTCTGAAGGTTTCTTTTGTTTGTTTGTTTGTTTTTTGTTTTTTGTTTTTTTGTTTTGTTTTTTTATTGGTTGTTCAAAACATTACAAAGCTCTTGACATATCATATTTCATACATTAGATTCAAGTGGGTTATGAACTCCCAATTTTACCCCAAATACAGATTGCAGAATCACATCGGTTACACATCCACATTTTTACATAATGCCCTATTAGTAACTGTTGTATTCTGCTACCTTTCCTATCCTCTAGTATCCCCCCTCCCCTCCCCTCCCATCTTCTCTCTCTACCCCATCCACTGTAATTCATTTCTCTCCTTGTTTATTTTCCCATTCCCCTCACAACCTCTTAAATGTACTTTTGTATAACAATGAGGGTCTCCCTCCATTACCATGCAATTTCCCTTTTCTCTCCCTTTCCCTCCCACCTCATGTCTCTGTTTAATGTTAATCTTTTCTTCCTGCTCTTCCTCCCTGCTCTGTTCTTAGTTGCTCTCATTATATCAATGAAGACATTTGGTATTTGTTTTTTAGGGATTGGCTAGCTTCACTAAGCATAATCTGCTCTAGTGCCATCCATTTACCTGCAAATTCCATGATTTTGTCATTTTTTAGTGCTGTGTAATACTCCATGGTGTACAAATGCCACATTTTTTTTTTATCCATTCATCTATTGAAGGGCATCTGGGTTGGTTCCACAGTCTAGCAATTGTGAATTGTGCTGCTATGAACATCAATGTGGCAGTATCCCTGTAGTACGCTCTTTTAAGGTCTTCAGGGTTTTTTACGTGTATTTGTCTGGTTTTGGAATTAGGGTAATATTGGCCTCATAAAATGATTTTGAAAGTGTTCCCTCTTTTTCTATTTCATGAAGTATTGGTGTTAGTTATTCTTTGAAGGTCAGCTGTGTATCATCTGGTCCTGGGCTTTTCTTGATTGGTAGGCATCTGGTGGCATCTTCTATTTCATTGCTTGAGATTGATCTGTTTAACTTGTGTATATCATCCTGTTTCAGTTTGATCACATCATATGACTCAAGAAATTTGTCAATGCCTTCAATATTTTCTATTTTACTGAAGTACAAATTTTCAAAATAATTTGTAATTATCTTCTGTATTTCTTAGTATCCATCATGATTTTTCCTTTTTCATAATGGATGTTAGTAATTTGAGTTTTCTTTTTTTTTGGAGGGGGCAATTATTTTTTAATTGATTTTTTATATAAGACAGCAGAATGCATTATAATTCATATTACACATATAGAGCACATTTTTCATATCTCTGGTTGTATATAAAGTATATTCACACCAATTTGTGTCTTTATACATGTACTTTGGATAATGATGTTCATCACATTCCACCATCATTTCTGACCTGTGCCCCCTCCCTTCCCCTACGATCCCTCTGCCTATCTAGAATTTATCTATTTCTCCCATGCTCCCCCTCCCTACCCTAATATGAATCAGACTCCTTATATCAGGGAAAATATTCAGTGTTTGTTTTTTGGGGGGATTGGCTAACTTCACTTAGCATTATCCTCTCCAACGCCATCCATTTACCTGCAAATGCCATGATTTTTATTTTCTTTTACTGCTGAGTAATATTCCATTGTTTACATATATGCCACATTTTTTAACCCATTAATCTACTGAGGAACATCTAGGTTGACCAGAGACCCTGCATCTAAAAGAAGAAAAAGAAGGTCCTAATCTTCATCATGTGGGATTAGGCCTCAACTTCCTTAATAAGACTCCTATAGTGCAAGAATTAAAATCAAGAATCGATAAATAGGATGGATTCAAGCTAAAAAGTTTCCTCTCAGCAAAAGAAACAATCAGTGAGGTCAATAGAAAGCCTACATCCTGGGAGCAAATTTTTACCCCTCACACATCAGATAGAGCACTAATCTCTAGGGTATAGAAAGAACTCAAATAGCTAAACACCAAAAAACAAAACAAAACAAAACTCAATCAACAAATGGGCCAAGGACCTGAACAGACACTTCTCAGATGATGACATACAATCAATCAACAAATACACACAAAAAATGTTCAACATCTCTAACAATTAGAGAAATGCAAATTAAAACTGCTCCAACATTCATCTCACTCCAATCAGAATGGCAGCTCTTAAGAATACAAACAACAATTAGTGTTAGCGAGGATATGGGGGGAAAGGCACACTTATACATTGCTGGTGGGACTGCAAATTGATACAGACAATATGGAAAGCACTATGGAGATTCCTTGGAAAACTGGGAATGGAACCAGCATTTGACCCAGCTATCCATCTCCTCGGTCTATACCCAAAGGGCTTTAAAACAGCATAATACAGGGACACAGCCACATCAATGTTTATAGCAGCACAATTCATAGTAGCTAAACTGTGGAACAAACTTAGATGTCCTTCAGTAGATGAATGGATTAAAAATGAGTTTTCTTTCTCCTTCTCTTCATTAACATGGCTAAGGTTTATCAATTTTTAAAAATTTTTCAAAGAGACAAGTTTTTGTTTTGTCAATGTTTTAAATTGTTTCTTTTGTTTCAGTTTCATTGATTTCAGCTCTTCCTATCTTCTACTGCTTTGGGGGTTGATATGTTCTTTTTTCTCAGGCTTTGAGATATATTGTTAGGTCATTTATTTGCTTACTTCTTCTTCTTTTAAGGAATTAACTCCATCCAATGAACTTTTCTCTTGTACTGCCTTCATAATGTATCAGAGATTTTGATATATTGTATCAGTGTTCTCATTTACCTCTAAGAATTTTTTAATCTCCTCCTTGATATCTTTTGCAACCCATTGTTCATTCTATATCATATTATTTAGTCTCCAGGTGTTGGAGTAGCTTTTATTTTTTATTTTATAATTGATTTCTAATTTCATTCCATTATGATCTGATATAATGCAGGGTAGTATCTCTACTTTTTTGTATTTGCTAAGAGTTGTTCTGTGGCATAATATATGGTCTATTTTAGAGAAGGATCCATGTGCTGCTGAGAAGAAAGTGTATTCACTCATTGATGGATGAAGTATTATATATTTATATATATATATATATATATATATATATATATATACATATATATTTATATATATATAAATATAAAGTCTAAGTTATTGACTGAATTATTGAGTTTCTTTGTTTGGCTTTTGTTTGTTTGGAAGATATATCCAGTAGTGAAAGAGGTTTGTTAAAATCACCCAGAATTATTGTGTTGTGGTCTATTTGACTCTGGAACTTGAGAAGAGTTTGTTTGATGAATGTAGATGCTCCATTTGGGGGGGCATATATATTTATAATTGTTATGTCTTGTTGATGTATGGTTCCCTTAAGCAATATGAAATATCTTTCTTTATTCCTTTTGATTAACTTTGGCTTGAAGTCTACTTTATTTGATATGAGGGTGGAAACCCCTGCTTGTTTCTGCAGTCCATGTGAATGGTATGTTTCTTCCCAACCTTTCACCTTCAGTCTGTTGTTGTCTTTTCCTATGGGATGAGTCTTTTGAAGGCAGCATATTATTGGGTCATTTTAAAAACTCCAATCTGCTAGTCTATGTTTTTCGATTGATGAGTTAGAGGCATTAACATTCAGGGTTATTATTGAGATGTGATTTGTATTCCGGGTCATTTTTACTCATTTTTGGTATTTAACTTGACTTGGTTTCTCTTTCCATTGGTTTTTCCTTTAGTGTCCTACCTCCTTCTGCTGATTTTCATTATTGTTTTTCATTTACTCCTCATGGAACATTTTGCTGAGGATGTTCTCTAGTGCAATATTTCTATTGTAAATTCTTTTAACTTATGTTTATCATGGAAGATTTTTATTTCATCATCAAATCTAAAGCTTAATTGTGCTGGATATAAGATTCATGGTTGACATCCATTTTCTTTCAGAGAATGGTATATGTTGTTTCAGGATCTTCTAGCTATCAGGGTCTGGGTTGAAAAATCTGCAGAGATCCTAATTGGTTTCCCCCTATATGGAATCTGATTCCTTTCTCTTGTGGCTTTTAAAATTCTATCCTTATTCTGTTTGCTAGGCATTTTCATTATAATGTGTCTTGGTGTAGAACTGTTGTAATTTTGTACATTTGGTTCCTATAAGCCTCTTGTACTTGATTTTCCAATTCATTCTTCATGTTTGGGAAATTTTCCATTATTTTTTCATTGATGAGATTGTGTATTCCTTTGGTTTGACTCTCTGAGCCTTCCTCTATCCCAGTAACTCTTAGATTTGGTCTTTTGATGTTATCCCATAATTTATGGATATACTGTCTATGGTTTCTTACCATCTTCACTGTGCATCAACTTATTTTCAAGATTGTATATTTTGTCTTCATTAACTTATGATCTGTCTTCCAAGTGATCTAGTCTGTTGGTGATGCTTTCTATTGCATTTTTTATTGTGTTTATTTTTTCCTTCATTTCAAGGATTTCTGATTTTTTTTTCAGAATCTCTATCTCTTTCGTGAAATAGTCTTTTGTTACCTGTATTTGCTCCCTTGTCTCTTTCTTGGTGTGATCAATGGTTGCCTGTATTTGCTCTCTTATGTCTTTGCTGGAGTGATCAATTTTTGCCTATATGTGTTCACTTAGGTCATTATTGAATTCATAGACCATTTTAATTATGTACATTCTGAACTCCTTCTCTGACACTGCATCAACTGCACTGTTGATGGATTCTATCATTGTAGTATCTTGGTTTGTTTGGGGCACTTTCTTCTCTTGTTTTTTCATGTTGTCTATGTGTCTTCCTTTCTTTCAGTGCAGATGTGAGGTATTATAGTTTCTACCCTATCTCATAGTGTCCCTGCAGTCTACCTGTACCTCACTTTGGTGTTAGACTTCTAGACTTCAGCCAGTGTCCCATAATAAATGCTACTGCAACTAAAGGTGGTGGTGGCAATAGCAGAGATAGCTCAAGATAGCAGTGAGGGTGTCCCAAGGTGAATGCAACCACTTTCAGAAATGGAGCTGAAAGGGTGGGCTGCTGGTTCAGAGATGCAGCTACCTCTAGTCCCTATGTTGTTCCAAGGTGTAGGCTACTGTGTGGGGAGGGCTATGATGATGGCTGCAATGTCCTAAGATGGAGGTGGGGTAGGTCTGGGTTCTGGCATTGATCTGCTGGTTGAAGGGGGTGGTCCTGGGACTAACCTTGGCCTTGGTTCCAGTGCAGTTTGGTGGAGGTTCTAGGCCTGGAACTGGGCTCTGGCATGGGTCTGCGGGTCAATGGGGTGGTCCTAGGCCTGAGATTGGACTCCAGCATGGATCTGCCAGTGGGTGGGGTCTGGAGCTTTTTATAGTCTTTCTCTGGAATTTCGTCCACTTCCATATCTGTAGGAGCCTTTGTTAGGGGATTGTGAATTTTGAGGGAAGATTTATTGCCTATTTTCTCTTGTTTTCAGAGTTCTTAAACTTGCACATCACTTGTGATGAATTCTGCTTCCTCTTTTACACACATGTACTTTTGTGTATAGCTATCTTTTTTATTCTGGGACTTCTCACTGTTTTTGATGTATGTGTACATTTTCAGGAGTGGGTCCTAAGGTCTTCCTCTGCTTGTTCCTAGTTGTGCCCCTCACTCATAAATGGAAGTTAAAGTGATTAAATAAATCTAGGTTGATGCTTTATCTCAATCTTTTCAGTAAATTTATTCCTAGAATGCATTCTATTTATGTACCTTTCTATTAAAATGTCAATTTCTGTGTTTTTTATGTCATGAATCTATAATAGTATATGTTTATGTTTTGTTGTTTCCTGGTCTAGATGTTTTTAAAATGGATATCTATGCATATTTGAAAATTTTAAATTCACTTATTTTAATACTATTTTCTGATTACCCTGTTATTTTCACTTAATATGTAATAAATTCATTTCCTGATTATGGATTTTATTAAATATTTTTCTTAGACATAGTGTTCCTCAATTTTAAGTGTTAGTTTGTTGTCTTAAGTGGGGTAAATAAATCAGTTGTTGTTTCACCAACCCTCCCTGCCTAATAGATTTTTTAGTTGTCTGTATTCACAAATACCACCACACCCACCCTACAGTCCCTAATTAAGTGCCTTAGTCCTCAAGACCTGATGTGTTATTGGGCCTATTCTTTTGGTGGCATCTTCTTACTGTGGCATCCACACATAGCAGAAGGTAGAGGGGTAAAATGTACTCTCACTGTGTCCTTGCATAGCAGAAGAGTAGAAGAACAAAAGGGGGAATATGCTGTGTGAAGCCTCTTAATCTTATTCATCAGTTCACCACCTTCATGACAATCCCCTCCAAAAGGCCCCACTTCTTGATTCTGTCACACTGGTTTCAACAATAAAATTCAACAAATGAATTTCAGGGGACACTTGGACTATATCAGCCACACAAAAGAATAGGACTATGGGCTTGCCCAGGAAAGCCCTAATAAGGCCTTGCTTCCCCATCTTTATTGACCTTGAGATTCTGCATTTGCAAGCAGGAGGTAAAAGTTAAGGAAGAGATAAATGGCTAAAGGCAATCCCCAACAATCATAGAGAGCCCTTTTACAAAGTTAGAGAAATTTTTTAGTTCAAGTCACTTAAGGATATTTCGGTCTTATCATTAGCTGAATACTAGGATAACTGAGCAGAGTTCACTGACCCCTCAAGATAAAGAATATAGACTTTACAGAATAGGTCCAGGCAAGTCACTAAACAAAAAACAAATAGGAAAAACAACAAAACAAATGAAAGCAACAAATAATTCTGGGGGAATTTTATTTACAGTCTTACCATATTATTTTAAATGTCTAATTTTCAAAAAAGTATACAATACATGCAAAGAGACAAGAAATTATACCTATACATGTGAAAAGAAGCAGTCAATAGAAATTGAAAGCACAGACATTGAATTTATAAGAAAAAATACTTTAAATAAGTTATTTACAATATGTTCAAAGAAAGGAATGTACAAGAATGATTCCTTAGCATTAAAGAGAGAAATTTTTTAAAAGCCAAATAGAAATTCTGGAATTGAAAAGTACAATAATTAAAATGAGAAATTCACTAAATGGGTTTAACATCATATTTGAAAAGAAAGAAGAAAGAATTATCAAACTTGAAGATAGGTCAATTGAGATTATCTAGTCTGAGGAACAAAAATAGAAAATGATGAAGAAAAACAGTCTAAGAGATCTATGGATACTATCAAGCACACCGATTTTTTTTTTTTTTTTATGATGAGAGTTCCAGAAGGAAAGAAAAAAAGAAAAACAAATACTTGAAGGGAAAATGATTAAAACTTCTCTAGTATGATGAAAAAGCTTAATCTACATTTCTGAGAAACTCAATAACCTCCAGGTAGGGTAAAATTAAAGATATCCATGCACAGACAAATCATAATCAATCTGTTGAAAGTCAAAGACAAAAAGAAAATCTTCAAGTTATGGTACCTAATTGTTGCTACACATTTTTAATTTAAAATATATGCACTAGGATTATCAAAATTATTGTATATTAAGTCAGCCAAACATAAAAATCAGAGTTTCATTTTTATGAAAATGAATATTTGTATGGGAATTTGTACTTATTTTTTCTGTTATTATATTAGCTTACTGAAAGCCTGTTTGGATCTTAGATTCATAATCAAAATATTGCAGGCAAATTATCTCAGAAGGGAAAGAAAAATTGAATAGTAAGTAAATTCAAATATAAAGAGCATGACAGAAATATCTCAACAATCAACTTTCATTTATTCAGTTTGATTAGGAAATGGCATATTTCTTAATTGATCTCTCTAGGCAACTAAAAGTTATCAGCTTCTACTATACATAGACTGCCATTTTCAAATAATCAAGATATAATAATAATTACATGGAAAATAGAAAATCTACAGAGAATGATCTTTTTTTTTTCTTCAGTGATTGAGCCTTATTTACAGCTTTAATGTCCCCCTGGTGAACATGATTTTTCACTATCCAGTTCTAAATATGAAATGTGTTTTAGGAACTTGGACTGACTGCATATTTAGTCTTACCAGTGCTTGAATGTTGCTTTCCAAAAAATCAGTTCCTGTTGCCAGTTTGCTTACTTTCTCATCAAACTAGAGGGCAGAAAATGCCACATAAGTTTGTTTGTTTGACCTTTTCCATGGTTTAAACTTCAGATATACAATCAATTGTTGTACCTGGATGTAAAGTAAGTATTCTGGAGGCAGGCAAAAGAAATTGTTATAGTTTTCTGTAAATTAAGTACTCTGCAATGATTTCAGGTAACTAGGGCAATGTTTAATAGGATTTTGCTAACAATCTTTAATGATCTCTAGGAAAACAAGTTCATCCAACTTCTTAATGTATTGTCCTTAAAGATAAGAGGATTTTGATGTAATGGAAGAATCTATCTCACATGGTTTTAAAGAACTGTGATGTTTAATGAAGTAAGATACAACAAAGACCCAAAATCATATTTTTATTTATTTAAATCTTAAGTTAAGATTAATGTAAGCATATGTGAAAAGATGTCAGAAAGTTTATAGGACACAAGAGGGACAGAAGTCATTTCTTCCAAACTTCTTTAACAGGACTGCTACCTAGCTGTGTTAATTTGGATATAGATAGTTTTTTTCCCCTAAATGCAGGAGAGGAGGCAAGTTGCTCTTAAGATAATAAGTTTTAATTTTTGATAATTATGTAGAAGAAAGCTATGATGAGTGAGGCATGTAGTAGGTCTTGAGAATATAAGGATGAACATAAACAGAGGTCTTACTAGTATGGAGGTTATAATGTAGTTAGAAATAATTATTTTTCCTCAAGTTCTCAATTATATAACTAACTTCCATTAAGAATTCGCTAAATGCCTTCTAAAGGCCTTTCTAAATCTATGTTAACTGTCAAACACTGATATTTGGAGCCAAGAATGAAGTGACTTTTCAGCACATTCCAAGTTGCAGAATGTTGGGCAAAAATTAGAAACCCACAACAATAAACTATCCCAATTTATAGTAGTCCCCAGGGTCATAGTGCTACATCTTGCAAAGCTTTTAAGGGCAAGTATGGCCTTTTTGTTATTGTTGCTGTGGTTTTTGTTGCTCCTCTTAGTCCTGGTCTGAAGACAGCTTCTCAGTTCAACTAAAGAAGAGCATGCCCTGAGTCAGAGACCCTAACCTTACCTTGTGGTTTCTGACAGGTCCTTGAAAGTCCTGACAGAAAGAACCACTATCCTCCCAAATGGTGTATTGTTTTGTGGATTTAGTCAACACTCAACAAGCACTAACAACTGGGTCAACATATAGGACCCACAAGGGCCACCTCCCCATCTTATTTCTGTATAAAATTCTTTTAATAAACAGGCCTGGCTGTCAACATGCAGATTTTGTGATCAGAGTAGCTATGGGGTAAAGGCTTGGAACCAAAATGCTGCAAAATTATTTGAATAGTCATTGAACTAAAACAGCATGAACACTTGCCAGGCTGGAGGATGAAAAGTGAGACTATAGAAATGAATTAAACTAATTTTGCTTCCAGGTGAACACCATCAAATCTTCCTTTTCCTGGTAGCTAAGGAAAGGAAATAGTAAAAAGACATACATCATTGACATGAAATCATCAGACATCTAACTAACTTGAGTGCTGGAGAAATAGCACAAATGACTTCGTTACTGATCATTTTCTACATAACGTTGAAGTGATAAAGGCAAACTTTGGGAATGAACCAGGATACACTGAATTGTCAGTCTATACCAGATTGTGAGCTGGGGATGGAGAAAGCAGTGGAGAGGCAAGAACAATAATCATCTCCAAATAACTACCACTTATGGTTCTCCAACTCTATACGTGCTTCATAATTGCCTTTGGCTCTGCCCTGAGCTTTTTCCATTGCATATGTGCTGAGAGGCTTAAAAATCAAGTGCCCAAATAGGGAAGTTTCCACAGAAAGAAAAGTATCCCCAATTTGAGACCATGTTCTGTGAGGCTGTGTGCTGACATCAGCAGTCACAGGCAGCCTGGGACTGAGGTATACGCTTTAACTTGGTTGAGGATGACATTCTTCCTTTTGGAAGATTTTTACACATGTGAGAAAATTCAGATCCCTTCGTGTACCCTGACTACTCCTCTCTTTCTTCACTTTATTTCAAACAGTGTGACCAGATTCCTTTCCCATGGAAGGGTGAGAAAGCAGAGGGGTTACCATGCACCCCTGACCCTTATATAAATCCCAATGGTTAACACGAGAAGAACAAAAACAAAGAGAAAATGGGTAGGTGGGAAAATAACATCAACTAATTCCATCAGAGAAATGTTTTGTTTCCTCTCTTAGTCCTCTATGGCTCATTCATTGCCTTTATTAAAGCAAAAATCCCTGGCTGTTCTCTTAGGAAAGAACATCCATGCTGGACTTTAATAAATCCATGAATCTATGTAAATATTATCTAATATTTAACATTCTTCTGTTCATCAGTGTTTTTCTCAATAGAGATTCCATAGCTTTTATCGAATTTTCAATGGGATCTTTCACTCTGAAAAGTTTAAAAGTCACAATCTTGCATGCCACTAGTACCAAACATTTGTATGTTTTGCCTCTTGAGTTTCAGCATATTTAAGAGAGAAGGAGTAGTAAAAGAAAAGAATGTGGGAGTTCTTTACAATGGCTTTGTCTGGGCAGGCAAGGGTGGGTACAATCTGTTTCCACCAGGAGCAACTGTCTTGAATGGCTAAAAGTAGCTCCACTGCCTAGGTCTCTGCTATTTGCTTTTATCTGTCTGAGATTCTTATCTTCTCCATTCCCTCTGCCCCTTGTGAAATGGGAAAAAAATCTCCAATTTGAAAATTACTACCTGAGTAATAAATCCATTCCAAGAACCATGTCCTTGGCCTTAAGATTCCTTTACTTATTATACACCAAGATTACCCTTCATACTTAGAATTCATCCCATCTTGTTGTCTTTAATCTTTTTCATGTACCAAATTGAATTCTTTATTTCTAAAAACTACCCAGCTTGGTTTTGTCAATTTCTAAAACTTGGATGCATACATTAGTGTTGAACTGGCACCATTCCAGTTTCCCATGCACATATCCTTTGCTTCGTAGGGACAGAAAAATTGTCCTTCAAGCTTTAGAAATAGTATTCTTCTTTTCTTTGATTTTTACAATTTTATTGGTGCCTGATGTAATAGTGGGATTCATTGCAACTTATTCAAACATGTACATAATATAACTCCATCAATTTCATTCTCAAGTACCTCCCTTTTCCCTCCAATCCCCATCCCCTGATCCTCCTGCTCTGCTCTACTGGTCTCTCATATGTGGAAACTAGAAGAACAAAAACAATCTCATAAAAATAGAAGAGATACAGTATTCTTAAAATATCACCTTCATTTCTTTCAAATAGATGGATTAAATCCAAACTCCTTACAATGGACTATCAGATTCACATGATTTAATCACCCCTTCATATCACTAGTTTTCTAATTTCATCCTCATATATTTTCTCCCTTGTCCACTCTGCTCTAGCCACACTGACTTCCTCACTGTTCCACAAAAACACAAGGACATTCCAGCCTCATAATCTTTACACTGGTTGTTCCCTCTATCTAGAAATGATCTACAAGAAATCTCCACATCTGGCTCTCTTGCTTTCTCCCATTCTCTAATCAAAAGTCACCTGATCAGAAAGGCCTTTCTTGCCCATTTTATTTAAAATACTAACTAGCCTCCACATTAGTTGTTCAGCATATCTAATCACCTGATGTATATTTATCCCCCACTAATACTCATTGAACTATAAACTCCATGAAGGTAGGAAGTTTATCTGCCTTATTCTCTGCACTTTATCCTAACACCTGGCACAATGCTTAGCATTTAGTAGATACTTATATATTTGTTGAGTGAGCAATGAGCAAAAAAAATAGTGAGCAAAAATATTATCTCAAAACTCCCAAATTGAGTAGTATCTCATTGCACTTTGGATAATGAGAAAAACTATGCACCTCACTTTTATTCCAAAGCCAGAGGAGACCATGAAGTATAGGTTTCATTTCTAAACACTATGACCTAAATTAAAACCCCCATTATTCTTTTTTGAAGCTCCCTCCCCTTTTTACTCATAGCATTACTAAAAATGTGCAATTATCACGTATGCATCTGTATAAAAGGTGTTTAGCATCAATTTCCTTCCACTAGAATATAAACTCATGAGGGAAAGAACCTCATTGCTTAATGAACCTGCCTCAATGAACCTGCCTTGTTCATTGCTTATATTGTCTGCGCTCAGTACACTAATGGGGACCTGATAGACTCTCAATACATATGAGCTGAATGAGTAAATAAATAAAATATACTTTTATAGAAATTAAATCTTTTTTTAACCTATATTGTCCCACTATCTATAAAAGGGGATACTGTTTAAAAAAATAGATAATTCCCTCTACATTGTCATTTGATGATTTGAAGTAAAGGTGGGAAACATACAGGAAAGTAAATACCCAAATCATATCACTATTTTGCCTTCCATTTTGACACTGTGTGATTGCTATCCATGTGACCTCTGACCACCAACTTTGACAAAACTGGTGAACAAAAGGAAGTGGAAAAACAATGTTGTCTCATATTTGATTTGGTAGAAGTAGAAAGAGTAGTAACACCTATTCATTTTCTGTATTCCAGGTTTGTGAAACCAAAAGATATGCAGTCCAGGCCCAAATTGTTCTATATTTAACAATTTTGTTCACTGACTTGACTCTTCAAGTCATTCAAGGCTTGTTGAAACTTGATTTATTCTCATACACAGATCAGATCTATGAAAATAAACCTAAGGCACCCTCTATTGTTTTCTTTGGAGTGTTCATCCAATTAAATAAAACTTTACATTTGTATAATTCTTACTTTAGCATTTTCCCCATATGTATTATTTCACTACTCACTACTCTGACAGACGAGTCCTATGGTCCTCTGGGAAATGAGAAAGTTGTGACTTAGAAGCAACTGGGATTTGAACCTAGATTTTTAGCTCCAGATCCAATGTTCCTTCCATGACATTTTTCTGTCTCCATATTTTGACTCCAGGAAAGCATGGCTGCTGAATGTGAACAACATGTCCCAGTTGGCTGTATTTTTCCTGTTTTTTATCACTGTCCCATGAACTCTCTTAGTACCAGGCAAACTCGGATGATTCACCACCCGAGTTGCCACTCAGAACATAGGTTTAACATCACTCACCCTCCTTTCCATTCTGTATTACTTGTATTTCAATTCAAATTCAATGTTACTAAATGAATTTGAATTGAAATATTTGTTTTCTTCTATGCTCCTATTTATCATATATATATATTTATTTATCATATACCCTCTATTTATCTATGCAGAGGGTATATTTATCATATACCCTCTGCATAGACAATAAAAATTAAGAAAAAAACAAGTCTATGTACAATTTCTTTATGGTAAATATAGAATCTGATGCAAATAGGCACTTAGTAAACATAGTTTAATAATTCTGTGACAGGCAATGTGATTTATGTTTAGGAAGAAGCAATGAACTTGAGGTTTATTGGATTCTAGGTTGGAATCTACTATTCTTTGGCTACATATGAGACCCTTTCCCTCTTTTTGAACCTCAATTTCCTCATCTGAAAAGAGGTATAATAATCCTTGTCCTTCCCATTAATAATGAAATGAGAGATGTGTGAAAATAACCTGAAAAAGGCTGGATACATTAACAATTTTGCATTAGGTAGGAAGCTGATAAGGAGTCTAGAGTCATGGGAATACCACAGAACAGTCTGGTTTATATCAGCTGTTTCTGTACTCAGCACTGCCCTTGAAGGCAAGCAGTGGATCATTAAAGCAGTGGAAATTAACAGATTAGCTCTGTCACAATCACATCATTTGGCCTGCACAGACACAACCTTAACTTTACCCTCATTATGGCCATCTGAAGGCTAAAAACACAGCACAGTTTCATCCTTCTTGGAGCCTATTTACTTATTTACTAAATTTGCCAAATGTGTTCCCTGCCTCTGGGTGCAATTAGCAATAAGCAGGATGTGACTTCCTGCCATTAGTACCTAGGCCACTTCTCAGATGACAGGAAACTTAGAAATAGCCTCATACTCATATTTCTAGACATTTAAAGTAAATGCAATTAAGAAAACTAACAATATTAAAGGCCTCAAACTTACAGAACTCGTAACCCATGATTTCTTTATCCAGAGAGGAAATGACATATGTAACAAGCTCATCTCTCAGACACCCAGTTGTTTACGCAAAGGAATCTGGTGATGTGTTTGTAGCAAAGAGCCTAAGATTAAATCTGAGAAAAGAAACACATGATGAAAAGTCAGGGAAGACGCATTTGCACATTAACCTTTCAATATGAGTTTGAGACGTTTTCCAATGCTAGGATAAGACCCGTGATGGTGTGATTGTCACAGTGGACAAAATGCTGAACAAAGGCAATGTCTTGAAGTTGGTGAAGCCCCACCACCACTGCCAGGAAAAACCTGACAACAGTAAAATTATTAAATCAGCCATTGATATATTCCTATTTTCTTCTTTATGGTCCCTAGCTACATCCTTAACCAGTGATCATTCCTCTGCTCAAGACCACCTTTCTTCTATCAGCTTCTTTGCTAATAACAGTGGCTAACTTGAGCAACAGGCTCACAAATCGGAATCCTGTCTTTATTCTTGCCCCCTCTTTGTCTTTACACAGCCACTGGAGTGATTCTTCTAAGTTCTCCATAGCTCTCCATCTCAGTAATGGCAATGTGCTTACTTTTGCCCTAAAGACTCTTACCATCTGCCCTCCAATTCCCCCGTTACCTCTTTGGCCCTATTTCCTACTATTGTTTCTCTTGTTCACTCAATTTTTGCTCTTCTGGCCCCTTTGCTACCATGCACATGCACCAGCTGTTCCCCTGCTTCAGGGTCTTTATGATCGTGGTGTACTGTCTTCTTAGAGTGCTCTTCCCCAGGTAATTGCATGTCCTGTTTCTCAAATGCCACCTTCTCAGTGATCCCTTCCCTAGTCTAAAACAGCTACTCTGTCACTTGAGATACTTTTGATACTTCCTGTCACCTTTTCTTGCTTTAGTTGTCTCCCTGGCACTTATCATCATGTAGCATACAATGGTCTTTTACTTTACTTTTCTCTTTTCTTTTTTCTTTGTTCTTTTATGGTACTGGGGATTGAATTCATCAGTGGTAGAGGGTGTGAGAAATAGAAAGTTCAGTGGTCCATTTTCAGAATATAATATTTAGCCATTATTAGGATGTAAGATCCAATAGTAGCCATTTCCCTTTGCCTCCCCCCCCCAATTTTAAAATTAGCCAATCATGTAGATTATAACCCTGAGCTCCTCCTATCAGAGCAAGGGGACAGAGCTGTGATAACAGCAGGCAGACAGCCCACCCAAGTGTGCTTGCTTGCCATATTTTGTTCAGTAGCACACCTTTCTGCTGAAGTTTGCCTTTCCAAGCTACTTTTGAGCACAGGTGCTTGATTCTTTATGGCTCCCGGTATTTCTAACAAGGAACACTCTACCATTGAGCTACATCCCCAGCCCTTTTTATTTTTAAATTTCAGACAGCATCTCCTTAAGTTGCCCAGTGTAGCCTCGACTTGGCAGCCCTCTTGTCTCAGGTATTCAAGTAGCTGAGATTAGAGGTGTGCATGACTGCATTCAGCTATTATTATTATTATTATTATTATTACCCTCAAAAGACTGCAAGTTCCAAGAAAGTGAAGACTGTTGTTTTACAGAATGTATCCCTAGTACTTAGAAAAGGGCCTCACTCACAGAGGTGCCTATTAAATATATACTAAAGAAATTAACCAGAAAATGAATAAATGAAAAAGGGTAAACTATGCTAAAAGTTATTTTCTTTCCAGGAGAAAAGAAAGATGAGATAGCTTAACCAATGAAAATTCATGTGCTACATCTGCAGACAGGTTGAAGAGATAATGGAGCTACTCAAAGGCCAGAAGCCTGCATTCCCTACCTGCCTCACAGGTACCATCATCACCCACTCTTCACCTGAGGTACTTAATGAAAAAGACAGGTTAATAGGATGATATCTGTGGCCTATTTATGAAATAGTTAAAACTACTTTAATATTTTTCAGATATAAATTTAGAGTTTACTACGTAAAATCCTTATACTAACTTATCAAGGTAGATAGCATTACCCTTATTTTATAGAAGAGAAAACTAAGATTCTGAGATATTTCACAACTTTCTAAATATCTCATAACTAGAAATATACAGAACCAGGTTTTTAACCCAGGTCAGTATCACACAAAGACTTTGTTCTCTCTGCTCTACCATCCTGCTCTAGGCAAAGCAAGGGAATGTGCATTCATCCAAGGTTTTCATCCTGGCAACACTTGGCATTTGCTGTGATAATTTTCAGTTTCCAGCTACAAAAGGCCTCTGAATTGACAAAAATTGAACAGCTCCCCTGTCCCACACCCCGCAGGACATCCTAACAAATGTCAATCTTCTCCTTTGCAGGCCATTGACTATATTTGCCTATTTCATCCCATTTGCATAGCTGACACTGGAAGACCCAAACTAGATGTACTGGGAGAAGAGGAACACATGTATTCCTCCTTGTTTCTGGCATGCTAATAGACTCTGAGGAATCTCATGTCTACACCACTGTATGAAGCAAGTTCCCAGAGACAAAACATTCCACTTAATACCAAATGAGTAGGAAGCACCAGGGTCCTTTGAGACCCACCATAATTTTCTTTTCCTTCTTATAGCCACCTTCTCCTGAAATGAAGAGTCTGTTGTTCATTTGATATATGTGGGTGGAGGAAAGTATTCAGATGATGCATTAGGAAAAGACAGAAAAAAAAATGAGTCCACCTGTTAGAGTAAAGAGAGAGGTAATCAGATGATAAATGACCACACACATAGCAAAGAGTATGGTGAAGGTAGGAGGAAAGTTCAAGGAACATATACAGAGGATTCCTGACTTTTGTTGGAGGATACAGAGAAACAATTTCCCTAAAAAGTTGACAAAGAATCTCTCAATTCTTTTCTTTTCATTTTTAGTTGTAGATGGACACAATACTTTTATTTTATTTATTCTATATGGTGCTGAGTATGGAACCTAGTGCCTCACATGTGCTAGGCAAGCACTCTATCACTGAGCTACAACCCCAGCTCTCTCTCTCAATTTTTTTAATCAACCAAATACTTCTTCACCACCCAATTTTTTTCAAGATAAATAGTGTTTGGCCTTATTTACCCACGTGTTTACTTGAAAGAGCAGTTTACTGAAGTGCAGTATCCATAATTCTGTTCCATATATGCTGGTGGCTCTGGGGTATGTGGTTCAGAGCCACAGAATTTCCTAATATTGGACAACAATCCTATAATTGGTCACAAGGTGGGAGGTAGATAAAATTCTGACTTCTGGAATTCTAAAAGTCAAAGGCACATCATTGACTGGTTTTCAAACCACAGGGCAGAGAAGAGGGAAGAGGAGAGAAGCCAGTTCAGTAAATGGAACTACAAATCCTACATCCTAGCTTAAAACAGTGCACTTCTGCTGTTTCACATATTGAGTTTTAGTATCTGCATTTGTTTAAGATGAGAAGATCTCGTGGTTGAAAAAAAAGTAAAGTAATCCATTTGTTCATTTTAGATATCAGGGGAACTGAAGCTCAAACAGGAAAACAATTTCTCCCAGATCACACTGTGTGACGTTTGAGTAAATGACTTTACCTCTGTAAGCCTCAGTTCCCATATCCGTGAAATGAGAAGGCAAATCATTTGGCTATCATGAAGAATAATGCATGCAAACACTTAGCACAGTGCCTGAAACACACCAGATATTGGGGATGGGTATTCATCACTACTACAATTGTCACTCTGTATTTGTGGGTCCCATATCCACAGATCCAACCAACTGTGGATTGAAGATATTCAGAAAAATAACCATACTGAACAAATATAGACTTTATTGCTATCTTTCTTCTCTGAATAATAGAGTATAAAAACAACTTAGATAGTATTTTCATTGTATTGATAATTAAAAGTTATGTAGAAATCATTTAAAGTATACAGGAGTATATACATGGATTACATGCAAATATTATGCCATTTTTACATAAAGGACTTTAGCATCCTTAGATTCTGGTATCCATGGAAGCTCTAGAACCAATCACCTACAGATAATGAAAGATGAGTGTATTATGATTATGGTGATGATGCAGTTAGTTCCTGTTAGTTGTTAAAACTCAAGTTCCTGGCTTTGCAAACCAGGATTCTATTCACTGCAATATACTGACTCATCACCCCCTTCTCCTGCATTCACTTGATTCACTTGGGTTTCAGGAATATTCACTCAGTGATTTGTCCTCTTACATCACTGGCTTCTCCTTAGTTTCCTCCACTGCTTCCTCATTTCCCTGACCATTAGCTTTCAGATGGCCTCAGAGCTCAGGCTTAAGATCTCTTCTTTCTTTTATGCTCACTGTCTAGCTCACTCAGACCCATGATTTTAAATCCCCTGTATATGTTAAAGAGTCACAAATGTGTTGGTCTCCAATTCAGATCTCTCTCTTAGACTTAATTCATGATGCCAATCCAGGATTTCCATTATAGACATCTCAAAATAGAAATGATTGTAGTAGAATTCCTCACTTTCTCCCAAATTTGCTTTTCCTTCTACTATTCCTCATTTCAAAAAAATGCACCAAACATTTTTTAGGTGTACAAACCAAAAATCCAGACGTCTTCTCTCTTTTCTTGCCATCCCATATCCAATCCATCACCAAGTCTCATTGGCTAGGCCTCTAAAATTCATGGTATTCATAAATACATGCACTTTCACCCTCTGGATTTCTATAACCTTAGTCTAAGTCATCATTATACTTGTCCTAAATTATTGCAACAGCATCCAATCTGATCCCCCTGCATTCAATATTGCCATCATTCTTAAAAGACCATTTTCTATGAAGCAACCGGAGTGATAATTGTTAAATTATTAATTAGGCAATGTTATTCTTCTAATATCTGCTTAAAACTTCCCCAAATGCCTTCTCATTGCAGTTAAAATAAAATCCAAACTCCTTACCATAGCCTACAAATCCTATATGGATTGACCCAAGACTACTGTTCCCTGGCTCTCAAGCTTTTATTTTTTGTCTATCCCCTGACTTGAATTTGTTTCTCTGCTGGAAATGTGCTTCTCACAAACTCTCTTAAGCTTCCTTCTTTCTTATCATTCAGGTCTCAGTTCAGATGTCACTTCCTCAGAGAGTCTTCTAACGTCCCAAAGTAAACCAGCATATCTCTGAGGCACTGCCAGTGCATTCTCTATCCCTTTTTTCTTCATAACACCTATCACAACTTGAAGAATATGTACTTGTAATATTTTTACTTTTTTTACATTTTAACATCTCCCCATATGCTAGCCAATAGAATGTCAATGCCATGAGGGCAGAAGCTTTACCTACTCCACTATGATTTGCCCAGCACATAAAATAGTGCCAGACAAAAAAGACCCTCAGCAAATATTGGTGGAGCACATGAATGATGAAAGAAACTTAACTGGAGACTCAACTTGTTCCCAACATTCCCTGCCTATCTCCATAAAGCCCCCCTTCCCAAATGTGGTTTGCATTCTAGGTAAGATCATAGGAAGTCTGTGAAGAACCTGCTCTCCACCTCACCTGCTCTCTAACAGGTTAATTAAACATCTACATAACTATCTGAAAGCATCCTTTCATAGCAAAACTGTGATTTCTGCAGTCTACAAAATATGGTAATGAAAAAGGATTCATCATGATCAAAAATATTGTTCCTAACTATGGTCATGATGAACATACAACAATTAAGGTATTCCAACTAGTGTCACTTGCTTGACACACTCCAATTAAGGAGAATGCTATAAATAATGAGGTTAAAAACATCATCTGTTGCAAACATTCTATAAAAGAGTTCCTGCACCAAACCTTTCAGGATAATAAGTTTGATGATGAATGGCTTAATGCTACTGAAATAAATTGACTTACATTTACATAGACAGAGAAGGAGGGAAAGATTATCCTGACAAATTCACCCCCAGCCATCATTGAGAACCTTGAAAATAGTTCAAAGTTGGGATTAAAAGATAAAATTGCTATAGGTAATATAGTACAAGGAGGAAAGTTGTCCAGTGGAGAAAGTAACAGTACTGGGACTTTTGATCTTCTCCCCTTATTATTCAGCTACATGGGGGAGAAGATGTGAGGAACAGAGAAAAATTTCACCTAGAACTTATAGCAAATGTGTGTGGCAACATTGAATTCCCATTAGAATCACCTGGGAATATTAAAAGATACTCATGCCTAGGTTGTAATTCCAGTGATTCTGATTTGATTAATCTGGAACAAATCCAAGGTATGAGTATGTATTTTAAGTCTCCCAGGTAATTCCAGTGGGCAATCAGGTCTGAGAACCATTTTTCACTGATTGAAATCCTAGGTAAGCAGCCTAAATTTGTTCCCATAGCTCTGTTCTCAAAGTCTAGTCACCAATACTATGGCAACAACATCAACCAAGAAACCTATTAGAAATGAAAACTTCAAGGCTCCATTTCACTTCTACTGAATCAGAAACTCTGAGCATGTGGTCCAGCAATCTTTGTTTTAACAATCCCTCCAGGCAACAATGATGCAACCTCAAGTGGGAGAACCACTGACTTTTAAGCAAGCAGTAACAGATTTGGCAAACACATTCACTTTGACTGTAATCAAGTTAAACCACTGGAGCTAAAAGCAGCAACCAGTGGCACTCTGACTACAAACTGAAGTACTACTATAGCTGGAATTGTGTTTGTAAAGAGCTCAACACGATTGAAAATGACAGCAACTTTTAAGAGTGAGCACTGAAACAAAATGTAACTAATCCAGTTAAATTCAAGGGTAGAACAACAAGAAAGGAACTAATTTGTATTTTTAGGATTCTTTCATTTAGAAGGTACTCATACATGAGTTGATGGATATGTTAGCTAGCTTGGTTTAATCATTTCACAATCTATAAGTTTGGTAAAACATAATTTTGGACATTATAAATATATATATATATTTTGTAAATTATGTCATAATAAAGCTGAGGGAATATACATTTTAAAAGTTCTACAAAAGTGCTTTAAAATTAGTATCATGCAACAGTATCACATAGGAAGTTTATTTAAAATGTAGATTCCTTGGTCCCACACCCAGAGTTCCTTATTAAGTAGGTCTGACATGGATCCTAGGATTGTACATTTATAATAAATTTTTAGGTGATCTTATAGAAGGCATTCTAGAAAAGGGGGTTCTCTTACCAAATATTAGGAAACACTCCTCTATATGAACTTTATCAGTTTTATCAATTAAAAATTTTAAAATTGAAAACTAATGTCAGTGGTCCACATCATAGATGAAAATGTGTGCCTTGTAGATTTAATCATATGACCTTGAAAATAAAGACCCCCTACTTGCAACTTTCTGGTATCTGTCTCCTGAGGAAAAAAGAACTAACAATAAACAGCCTCTCCACTGTTTTATCCACGTGGAATTACAGAGTAACAACAATAATGACAAAAGCAAAACCCACACAAGCTGTGTGAAGGCTTAATGCAACTTGCCTTATATTATATATTTAATTCCTATTTTAGATGCACATATTTGACATCTATGAACACATTGCCTAAGTTCATTTGAAAGAAGTTTTAAAATGATTTTGAGTACATATCTTGGTACATAAACTTATACACAGGTCACTATTTTCTGACAGACTCATCCTAATACCATATATCCCCAATCACAACCACTAACTATTCAATAATAGTGGTTTCATTCCAAGTTTTATGAGGGATCTCCATACTGCTTTCCATAATGGTTGCACCAGTTTGCAGTGCCACCAGCAATGTATGAGTGCACCTTTTCCCCCACACCCTTGCCAACATTTATTGTTGCTTATATTCTTGATAATTGCCATTATGACTGGAATGAGATGCAATTTTAGAGTAGTTTTTATTTGCATTTCTCTAATTAGTAGAGATATTGAACATTTTTTCATATATTTGCTCATCAATTGTATTTCTTCTTCTGTGAAGTGTCTGTGCATTTTGCTGTCATGTATAACTAATTAGAACAAATTAAAATTTTTAAAAACATAAATAGTAGTAACAACACCTAAAATTTTCTCCTCTCTTGTCAGAATATGTCTGGATGTACATTAACATAAGTCATAAATGGAAGAAGAAATATTCTACTACTCAGCTTAAATAAGATATACTTCTTACATGTCAATTACACACACACACACACACACACATTAAAACATTTTCAAACTCCATGTAGCTTTGCAGTCTCTCATTCCATGACCTGGCTGAACCCATTAGAACAAGGACAACTCAGTTATCATCTTAGAATTGGGTCACTATTTAGTCTCCTCAGAAACCTGACTGGGGCCATGGCTAACTCAGGAAATTTCCCAGGCTCTAATCTTTTTATTTCACCCATGTGAGTGAATCAAGAAAAAAATATTGAGGAAGAAGTAGATTGATCCAGATATTCATAATAAGAGATACTAGGAGATCTTAGGTAAACTCAAATAAAATAGTGAAAGCATTAAATTTTCCCACCCATCAGGATATGGAGATTATAGTCCCTTGGGACTATTTTTAGTGACTTTCTCTCCCCCTGGACATTGAACCTGAAAGATATTTTAATTTTAGTTCACTGATATCTAGATACTGAGGGCAGGAACCTACCATGCAGTGTAGTTTGTCCTATCCTCTTCTCCACCCTTCAACCTTGAATGCCAGCCTAGAGTCAGTCCTAGTAGGCAACCCAGTGATAGTGTTGATGTTTCCTTGTCTTCAAAGTTTCCAATTGTTTTTTTTTTTTTTTCTATTTGGTGGTTTTACGAATTTGGACAAGAGATCCCGTCTTAAAAGTTCCCATCTTTTAATTTGGCTACCTTACCCTTAGTTTCTTTTAGCTTCTTTGTTTGGTGTTGGCAAGTACAGATGACAATAGTGTATTATCAGAAGAGAATACTAAAGGCCATCTTCCCAGTTACTTGTTTCCTAAAAGTTATATGCCAAAAGACCTTCAGAAATAAATAGCATATATTCATTCCCTCCCCCTCTCCCCCCTCCCTCACTCTCTCTCTTGTGCACACACAATGAGGACTAAACCCAGGGCCTTATGAATACCAAGCAAGTGCTCTACCACTGAGCCACATTCTCAATCTATTCTCTTTCTAAATACCACAAGGATTAGAGTTTCTAACTCTGTAGGTATTAAACTTTAAAGACACTTGACAACAACTACCAATTTCCAAATAATGGAACATATTAAACATAAGCCAAAGGAAAATCAAATAAACGTGTTGCTGATGCTCTCAACATGTCTCCATTGATATTTATTTCCTTTCTTTCACTACATTACTCACATTCCCTCAAGGCATCTTTACAGTGTTCCAGATTATGTATTACTTGATATACTAGGTATATCCAGACCATTTAACATATGAACCCTCCAGGTCATAGTGGCATTTAAGAAAAGAATTATATAGGCTAAAAATAGCCTTTGATACTAACAAAAATAGATATCTAGCAGTGGAATGACAGGGAACACAGCTTATATTTGTGGGCAAGGGGCTGAGAATTTACACTATAAATATGTCCTAGTTTACCCACTTGCAAGGGCAGCGCTCTCTTTAGCACACATAATACCATGTCTATCAATGCTTCAGTGTTTCATAGATGAAGTAAAAACAAGCAAACACACACACACACACACACACACACGGAAAGCGATCTCTACATTCCTGATGCCTGTGTGGTGTACATATAACCTGGGCTTCTGGTAATTTATAAAGTCAGGAGTTACATATCAATGAATAAATCAACAGTATGTGCTAAGCAACTTATATCTCTACCTCTACTAGTTACTGTTGGTGAAAGATGGGTATATGAAAAATAGGAGACATGGGCTCCTACTCTAGAAGGAAACTTGCAGTGTTGGAGAGGAAAAAGATACAAGGAAAAATAGATAAGCTTGAGTGTTTGGTATTATCTTAAAGTGCTATGAGAACAATCAGGGCTTTTTCCCATGTCAGAGTCAGTTATTAAACACATAACAGCAGACTTCTACTCTAGGTAGAATGTAGTAACAGGGACCAGATTTACTCTCCTGACTAAAACAAATGAAAATAGAGAAAATATGTGTAAAAACAATATTTGTCCTAGCTAACTACCTTCAGAAGATGTGAATGCTACAATGTATATGAGGAAAACTCAGGAGGAGTACAGAGGAATTAATGAATTGAGGAAACAGTTTTAAGACTCTGGAGAGATCAAGTTTGCAGGATAGAATAACAGAGAAGAGAAAGCTGAATAAAGAAAGAACTCCAGAGATCTTTAGAGGGTTTCCTTTGAGTATTCAGCAAATCACTTTTAAGAATGCATGTGAGGAAAATACATGAAGCTAGGAAGAGAATTAACTGAAAGAATTAGAGATAAGAGTTACTAATGACTGTCCCCAGTCAGCCAGACTAGAAAACTTCAAGATTCATAAACATTGAATAAAGTGCATAGAAAGGTCATCTTTAGTAGTGGGAAATAATCAATTCTGAGCATAACTCAAGTTTTGCCTAACAAATCCCAAAAGTAAAAACTGAAAGTATCATTCTCTTTCCAAGTGATGTAACCACATCCCAAAACATAGCTCAAAAACATTAATATGAATATAAAATATAAACAGAACTGAACAAAGTAAAATACACACTATTTGGTATCTAATAAACAACTACTAGGTGTGTAATGAAGCAGGAAAACATGACTCATAATGAGAAAACAAAATCAATCTGCCAAAGCTGATCCATTACTGACACAGACATTAAAATGAGCAGACCAGGACATCAAAAATTATTTTAACTGTATTCCAAATATACTAAAATTTAGATATGGCTATAGAACATATAAAGAGAACTTAATTAAATTTCTAGAGATGAAAATTATAGTATGAGAAGAAAAATTTCACTGAATATCCATGTATGACAGACTAGATGCTGAAGAATAAGAGACTAGTGAACCTGAATAAATAGCAATAGAAACTATTCTAAACAAAACAAAGAGTAAGAAGGAGAGCTGAGAAATAGAGGACAAAAGGTTTCCAAATTTGATGAAAATACGAAACCAGAAATTCAAGAAACTCAAGAAAAACCAAATGACAACAAGAAAATTTAAAAAATACACCAAGGTCCATTGTAATTTTTCAAAAAATGGGGGAGTGCAGGGTACCAGGTATTTAATTCAGTGGAACTTGACCACTGAGTCACATTGCAGCTGTATTTTGTATTTTATTTAGAGACAGGGTCTCACTGAGTTGCTTAGCGCCTCACTAAATTGTTGAGGCTAGTTTTGAATTCCAGATCCTCCTACCTCAGCCTCGTGAGCTGCTGGAATTACAGGTGTGCACAACTAAGCCCAGCCCATTATAATCCAACCTTTGAAAACCATAATAAAGACAAAAATCTTTAAAAGAAGTCAGAAAGGTAGACATTTTATGACAGGAGCAAAGATAATAATAATAGTATACTCTTACTGGAAACAATGCAAGTGAGAAGACAATAGAGCATCATCCTTCAAATACTAAGAGGAAAACACTTTCAAATACCTTTCAAAGAATGAAGAAAATGAAAATACTCTAGACAGGGATGGAAGGAGTCACACCCATATACTTCTTGGTATATGCCTAAAAGAACTGAAATTAGGGACTCGAACAGATATTTATAAATACATGTTTATAACAATAATATTCATAATAGTCAAAATGAACAAATAACACAAATGTCTATGAATGGATGAATGGTTAAAATGTATGAAATGGATAAACAAAATGTATGAAATTGAATATTATCTGCCTTTAAAAAGAATAAAATTCTGACACATGTATGAGCCCTAAGGACCTTATACTAAGTGAAATAGGCCAGTCACAAAAAGATAAATATTGCAGGATTCCACTTATATGAGGTACCTAGAATAGTCAAAAGAATTTTTTGAGTAGTGAAATTCTTAAAATAAAATGGTGCTTTCTAGGGTTAGGGAAAAAGGGGAGTGTGGATTTAGTGTTTAATGGATACATAGTTTCAGCTGAAGAAGATGAAAATATTCTAGAGAGGGATGGCAGTGATAATTACAAAACATTGTGAATATCCTCAATGCTACCAAACTGTATGTGAGTGGGTATGTGTGTATATATCTATGCTATATACATGTGTGCCAAATACATATTTATCACAATAAAAATTGTAAAAGTTAAAGAGGAAATTAAAATTTCTTCAGACATGTACAAAAGCTGACACAACTCATCACTAGCAGACCCACAATACAAGCAGTTAAAGAAAGCCTGTCAGGTAGAAGAAAAATTATACTAGAAAAAAAAACACAAAAGGGATACAGAACAAAGAATGCATGTGACAAATGTGAAATAAGAGGAGAGGTTTTAACTGAGCCACATCAATAAAAATATTAAATATGAATAGTTTATAAACATCAATTTAAAAGCAAGTTCAATACAGCAACAACACCCACCTATATGCTATCTACAAGAAATATTCTTCAAACAATAAAGGATACAAATAGGGTAAATAAAAATGGTGGGAAAAGATATATTTTGCAAACACTAATCAAACTCATTTGGAGCGGTTATAATATATCAGCAAAATATTTTGAAAAATATGAAAATGTAAAAAAATGACCATTTCAGTTAAAAAATTGTAAAACATCTTGCATCTATTACCAATAGTTTCACTAAATTAGCGACTAAAAGGAACTGCCTCAGTTCTGCTGAGAGCCATAGCCAAGTAGGAATGATGCATGGCATTTTTGGTTGAAAGGTGAAGCCAGCAAGCCACTGAGATGATAATGATTATGTTAAGATGTGCATTCAATTGGAGATTAGACCCCTGCTGTCCGCCTCCACCTGCTACTTTGGAGCTCTTGCAGGACTCCCGGAGAGTTCCCATTGGTTGGGGAAGTGCGGTAGGAGGAATTCCGGAGGAGGGATTTCCTGTTGGTGTAGTGTGTCCAGGGAGAAGGCCCTCGTGCATGGCATTCGCGGGAGTTTTGAAAATAAAAGTTTGTTCCTGCTTGAGTGGCTCGTGATTTTGTGCCAAGCCAGACTGTGGCACAGTTCATCAACCTTATAAGAATATCAACAAAATCATAGCTAATATCATATATAACTGTGAAAGATGATTTTTTTCCCCTGAGATCAGGAGCAAGAAAAGACTATTTATTGTCAACTCATATTTTTAAAAACAGGAGCTTTTAGCAACTGCAGTTAGGCAAGGAAAAGTAATAAAAATTATAAAGAAATTGTTAAACTATCTTTGAACCAGGCATGGTTGTACATACCTGTAATCTCAGCGTCTTGGGAGACTGAGGCATGGGACTGGCAAGTTAGCAACTTCTTGAGATGTTCTCTAGAATTTTTTTAAAAGAACTGGGGATGAAAAGCCTATTTTTTCTCCAATGTATATTTTTGTCACCTTTGTCTAATATAAGATAATTGTAATTTTGTGTGTTAGTCTCTGTGTCCTCTATTCTATACCATTGGTCTACCAGTCTGTTTTGGTGCCAATACCATACTGTTTTTGTAACTATTGCTCTGTAGTATAGTTTAAGGTCTGGTATCGTGATGCCACCTGCTTCATTCTTCCTGCTAATGATTGCTTTAGCTATTCTGGGTCTCTTATTTTTCCAAATGAATTTCATGACTGCTTTTTCTATTTCTATGAGGAATGCCATTGGTATTTTGATTGGAATTCCATTAAATCTGTATAGTGCTTTTGGTAGTATGGTCATTTTGAGAATATTATTTCTGTCTATCCAAAAGCAAGATAGATCTTTCCATCTTCTAAGGTTTTTTTTTTTTTATTTCTTTCTTTAGGGTTCTGTAGTTTTCATTGTGTAGGTCTTTCACCTCTTTTGTTAAATTGATTCCCAAGTATTTTATTTTTTGAGACTATTGTAAATGGGGTAGTTTTCATCGTTTCCCTTTCAGATGATTTGTCACTGATATACAGAAATGCCTTTGATTTATGGGTGTTGATTTGTATCCTTCTACTTTGCTGAATTCATTTACTAGTCCTAGAAGTTTTCTGGTGGAATTTTCTGGGTCTTCTAGGTATAGAATCACCTCTCCATCTTGTCGGATTAGGCCCCAATTTCCTTAATAAGACTCCTATAGCACAAAAACGAAAATCAAGAATCAATAAATGGGATGGATTCAAACTAAAAAGTTTCTTCCCAGCAAAAGAAACAATCAGTGAAGTGAATAGAGAGCCTACAGCTTGAGAGCAAATTTTTACCACTTGCACTAATCTCTAGGTTATATATAGAACTCAAAAACCTAAACATCAAAATAACAAATAACCCAATCAATAAATGGGCCAAGGATCTGACAGACACTTCTCAGAAGATGATATACAATCAGTGAACAAATATATGAAAAAATGTTCATTATCTCTAACAATTAGATAAATGTTAATCAGAACTACTCTAAGATATCATCTCACTCCAGTCAGAATGGCAGCTATTAAGAATACAAACAGCAATAAATGTTGGTAAGGATGTGGGGGAAAAGGCACACTCATACATTGCTGGTGGGACTGCAAATTGGTGCAGCCAATATGGAAAGCTGTATGGAGATTCCTTGGAAAATTGGGAATGGAACCACCATTTGACCCAGCTATCCCTCTCCTTGGTCTATACCCAAAGGTCTTAGAAATAGCATACTATAGGGACACAGCCATATCAATGTTTATAGCAGCACAATTCACAATAGCTAAATTGTGGAACCAACCTACATGCCCTTCAGTGGATGAGTGGATAAAAAAAGAGAAAAAATCATGGCATTTGCAGGTAAATTAATGGACTTGGAGAACACAATGCTAAGTGAAGTTAACCAATCCCAAAAAAACAAATGCTGAATGTTTTCTCTGATATAAGGAGGCTGATTCATAGTGGAGTAGGGAGGGGGAGCATGGGAGAAATAGACAAACTCTAGATAGGGCAAAGGAGAGGGAGGGGTAGGGAGGGGGGCATAGGGTTAGAAATGATGGTGAAATGATATGGACATCATTATCAAAAGTACATGTATAAAGACACAAATGGTGTGAATATACTTTGTATAAAAACAGATATGAAAAATTGTGCTCTATATATGTAATATGAATTATAATGCATTTTGCTATCACATATAACAAATCAGAATAAAAAACTTTAAAAAGAAAGGACTGGAGATATAATTTGGTGGTTTGGATTTAATCTCCAGTATTACACACACAGACAAACACACACATACACACACACAAAATACTATCTTTTATGTGAATGATATATAAAAATATTTATGTCAGGGGCTGGGGCTGTGACTCAGTGGTAAAGCACTTGTCTAGCATGTGTGAGGCCCTGGGTTGAATTCTCAGCACCACATATAAACAAATAAATAATAAAGGTCCATCAATAACTAATAAAATATTTTTTAAAAATTATGTCAAAAATTTAATACAATCTACTTAAAAAACAATCAGAGCTAATGAGTAGGCTTAGTAAGATTGAAGATAAAAAATACCTATGTAAAGGATTTATATAGATTATCAATGAAAAATCATAAATAGATATAAAATAGAAATACCATTTACAATAGCCTCAAAACATTAAATACTTAATGATAAATCTCACAAAAATATGTACAAGTGCTGTGCACTAAAACTTATACAATGTTTCTGAAAGAAATTCTAGAACTAAGTAATATATACTGTGCTTATGGAATATATCATTAAGATATCAATTCTCTCACAACTGATCTATAGAATCAGTGCAAAAGCCAATCAAAATTCTAACATGGGATTGCAGTTGTAGAGAAGGAATTTATTACAGAGGGACAACACTATGCTATAAGAGTTTTATATTGTACTGTGGTAGTGGATTCACCTATATGCATTTGCCAAACCTCACAGAACTGCATCTCACAAAGAGTGAATTTTACTCTATGAAAAAAAAATTTAAGTGGATTAGCATGCAAACATATTGCAATAGTCTGAATTTAGTGCTCTTCCCATGTCCCATGGAGGAATTTAATCCTCACTGTGGTAGTATTAAAAGTTGGAGATTTTAGGAGGTTATTAGGGCAGATTCTTGATGAATGGGATTATTGTCTTTATAAAAGAGGCTTTGGGAAGGCTGTTTGACTCTTCCACATTTGGAGGATACAGCAATAAAGCATCCTCTTTGAAGGAGAGAGCAATCACCAGATACTGAATATACAGGTGCCTTGATCTTAGACTTCCTATCTCTAGAACTGTAAGCCATTTTGTAATGGCATCCCCAAATGAGCCATGCCATATACTTTTCCTAAATGTATTCTGATAAATACTAGAAACAGTGACAACTCAGCAGCAATGAGCACACCTAGAGCCCCGGTATTCATTTCTAATGTCATTCTTTCCAATCAAAGGAACTAATGCTGCTTGGAAAACAGTCTGACTACAGCACAGGGAAAACACAAGGTGGGCCTCGAGCATTCTGTAGCACCAAAAATTAATCTACTTTAAAAATAGATGGAGGCATGTCAAAGGAATAAACGAGCTAAACTGGAAGAGCGTCAATGGACAAAACTTGAATAAGGTAACAACAAGTAAATAATGATATTATCGGATTATAACCAAAATAATAAAAAAAAAATCTGTGAACCAACATTGAGATAAATGACTCAACAAATAAATAAACGGGAGATAATTGACAAATCTTTGATGAATAATTCAAATCAATAAATGCAGAAGAAATGGGGAATCAGAAAATAACTATTAGGGAACCACAGTAATAGTTTCTGTAGGAAAATACACCAATAAATGCTAATATTGGTGGGTAAAACTTTAAAGAGAAACAGATATTTACAAAGACTCCAATTATATTTACCAAAATATTTAAGTACTATGGTGATTTTAACATATGTCCACAAATTTATAAAATACTCCAGTTTCCTGAAGATGGAGGGAAGTTAATTTTCCCCTTGAGTGTTGCATGGATTTAATGACTTTTTTCTTAAAGAACAGAGTTGTGGGAAAAGAAAAATAGCAACTTTGCAGGGGAGAAATCCAGCAGATACCTACCACCTTACCCAAGTGTCTCAGTTGATATCATCTGTCATAAACCATTTTGATATCATGCAATCTATGATATTATTCGATAAGAAGTGTACTTCACTTTTATTCCTCCTCAGAATAAATAACCTCAATCCAATAATGAGAAATTATCATACAAGTCCAAATTGGGGGGCAATACAAAACATTTGACCTATATACGTCAAAATTGTTAAGGTCAGGAGACACGAAAAACTGAGGAACTAAGACAGGCTGGAATGACAAGTAAATGCAACGTGATATTCTTATTTGGATCCAGAAACAACAAATGTACATTAGTAAAGTGTGGAAAAATTTTTAATAAAGTCTATAATTAATACTATTGTATCAGTGATAATTTCTTAGTTTGAATGATTATACCATGATTATATAATACATGAACATTAGGAGAACTTAGGCAAAGTATAAACGGGAAAATTGTGTATTATATTCGTAACTCTTCTGTAGCTCTAAAATTATTTTTTTAATGCTAGAAGAATCCATGCAAGATTTGTTATAGAGAAAGCCAATTCTAAAATTTGACAAGCTGATTCTAAAATTCATTTGCAAATGCAAGTGGCCTAGAATAGCCAAAATAACTTTGTGAAAGAAGAGTAAAGTTAAGAGACAAACACTGAAATTTTAAGATTTTTTAAAAACTACTTTGAGGCATGATTAACATAGAAAATGTTTAACATATACAACTTGTTGGGTTTGTAGATAAAGTATACATTCATGAAACCATCACCAATCTATTCCATAAAAGTATCTATCATCCAAAAGTTTCCTCCCTATTATTATTAACTTTTGATAAGTATATTTAACATAAGAGCTACCTTTTTTTTTTTTTTACTGGAGATTGAACCCAGGGGCACTTAACCACTGAACCACATCCCTTGAGACTTTGCTAAATTGTCAAGGCTAGCTTTGAACTTGTGATCCTCCTGCCTCAGCCTCCTGAGTTGCTGGAATTACAGAAAAGTGACACCTCATCTAGTTTATTATTGTTACCTATAAGCAATATGCAGCATATAAGGACTTACTGGACTTGCATGACTGAAACTTTTCACCCTTCAACTAAAAACTTCTTGTTTTTCCCTCCCCCAGGTCCTGTCAACTGCCATTCTATTCTCCGTTTCTGTGAGTCTATTTTAATAAATGGTTTCATATCGTATTTGTCCTTCTGTGTCTGGAGTATTTCACTTAGCTTAATGCCCACTGGGTTCATCCTCATTGCTGCAAATGGCAGAATTTGCTTCTTGTTAGTGCTGAATAATATTTCTTTGTATGTACATGCCACATATTCATATAAAAATACAGCACATATGATTATGTACAGTACATAATATTTGGTGATTTTAAATGTCAGTGCTTACTGGCTTATGTGTGCATAACACTATACTTTTATCATTATTTTAAGGTTTCCTCCTCCTGCTTGTTAAAAAAAAAATCTTACTGTAAAATAGTATGCCATATTACTCCATCAGTGGCCTATTTCTCGTATTTATCATGTTTATGGGCTGCATCCTTTTCTTTTATGCTTAATATTGTGTCATTTTGTTCATCGTGGCCTCAGAAGAAATCACCTGGATCATACAGCCTGTTATGCCATATAACATAGGTATGAAGTAGGCTATGCCATCTACTTTTATGTAAGCACACTTGATGATGGTCAGACAATGATGAAATAGCCTATTGATGCCTTTCTCAGAACATAGCCCATTGGTAAGTGGCACCTGGATATATACACAGAAATGGAGTTGCTGGAACATATGGCAGTTCTATATTTCTTTTTTTGCTTTTTGAAGAATCTCCTCATTGTTTTCCACAATGGCTGCACTAATATACTTTCCCACTAACAAGGCACATTGTTCCCACATCCTTGCCAATACTTGTTATCTTTTATTTTATTGATAGTAGCCATTCTAACTGGTACGAAGTGATTGTTTCACTGCAGTTTTGATTTACATTTCCCTGATAATTTGTGAGGATGAGCATCTTTTCATTTATCTGCTGGCCATCTGTATGACTTCTTCAGAAAAATGTCTCTTCAGTTCTTTCCCCCAGCCACAGTACTTTTGCATTGCTAGCAGCCCAACCCAGGGCCTCAAATATGCTAGGCAAGCCCTCCACCACTGAGCTATACTCCTAGCCCCTTTGACCATTTAAATAAGATTATTAGTGTTTTTTCTACTGAATTGTATGAGTTCCCTATATGTTTTATCAGCTGTATGGTTTGCAAATATTTTCCCCATTCTGTAGGTTAACTTTTCATTTTGTTGGTTGTTTCCTTTTCTGTGCAGCTTTTTAGTTTGATATAATCCCACTTGTCTGTTTTGTTTTTGTTGCCTGTGTTTTTGGTATTCAAGAAATCACTGGCAAGATCAATGTCAACAAGACTTTCCCGGTATTTTCTTCTAGGAGTTTCATAGCTTTGGGTCTTATATTCAAATTCTTAACCCATTTTCAATTGATTATTTATTGGCCATACTGAAGATTGGACCCAGGGATTGGTGGATGCTAGGCAAGCACTCTACCACAAATCTACATAACCAGCCCTTTTTATTTATTTTAAGACGGGATCTCACAAAGTCACCCAGGCTGGAGTCAAACTTCTGATTCCCCAGCCTCAACCTCCCAAGTTGCTAGGATTATAAGCATGCACCACCACATCCAGCTGATTTTTAATTTTTGTCTACACTGTAAGATAATTGTTCAGCTTCATTTTTTTGCATGTAAATATCCAGTATTCTGGATATTTGCACGACTTATTAAAGACATTATCCTTTCTTCCATTGTGTATTCTTGGCATCCCTGTTGAAGATCAACTGACTTTATATGCATGGGTCTATTTCTGTATTCAGTTCCATTGGTCTATATGTCTGTTTTTATGCCAGTATCATACTTTTTTTCCTTACCGTAGCTTTGTAATATATTTTGAAATCAGGAAGCATGGTGCCTATAGTTTTATTCTTCTTGTTTTGAATATTTGGTATTTTTTTGTGGTTCCTTATGAATTTTTAGATTTTAAAAATATTTGGGATATTTTGTAGTTCTATGTGAATTTTAGGATTTTTTTTCTATTTATATAAAAAGATGGCTGCTTGAGTGTTGATGGGAATTGCATTAAATCTGTGAATCACTTTGGGTAGTGTGGAAATTTTAATAATATTAATTCTTTCAATCCATGAATAGAGGATGTCTTTCTATTTGTTTCTATCTTCATTAGTTTATGTCATCAGTGTTTTACATCTTTCAGTATACAAGTCTTTTAAGTTCTGGTTAAGTATATAAAAATTCCACAGTTAACATCATACTTAATGATGAAAAACTAAAAACTTTTTCTGTAAGGTCTGGAACATGGCACAAATACACCCTATCACAGTTGATATTTAACATAGTACTGACAGTCTTATTCAGATAAAAAGAAACAAATGACATAGAAATTGAAATGGAATAAACGTACAGTTATCTCTGTTTCCAGATGACATGATCTTATTAAAAAACCCCTATGTATTTCATTAAAATGGTTATAACTAATAAACAAATTCAGTAAAGTTGAATAATATAAATTCAACAAACAAAAATCACTCATTTGGGCCTGGGATTGTGGTTTAGTGGTAGAGTACTTGCCTAGCACCTGTGAGGCACCGGGTTCGATTCACAGCACCATATATGAATAAATAAATAAAATAACGGTCCATTGACAACTAAAAAATATTTTAAAACATCAATTGTTTCTATGTAGTAATAAAAAACTATCTTAAAAGGAAATTAATAATCCTGTTTACAATACTAAGAATTTAAGAAAATAATTCCACTTATAATACTGTCAAAAACAATAAAACACTTAGGAGTAAATTGAACCAAGGAGGGACCAGGAATGTGGCATAGTGGTAGAGTGCTTGCCTAGCATGCTTGAGGCACTGGGTTTGATCCTCAGCACCACATAAAAATAAATAAATAAAATAAAGGTATTGTGTCCTTTTACAACTAAAATATATCTTTTGAAAATTTAACTAAGGAGGCAAAATCTTGTGTACTGAAAACTACAAATTACTAAAGAAACTTTATGGAGATAAAATAACTAAAACTGTGGTATTCGTGTAAGAATAGGTAAATAGATTCAATGGACCAGAATAGATATTGAGGAAGAAGACTTACACATATATGTTCAATTGATTTTTGGCAAAGATTCAAAAGAAATTCAGTGAAGAAATTATAATAGTCTCAGTAAATGTTGCTCTAAAATTTAGATACCTATATGCCAAAAAATGAAGTTCGTATGTCACAACATATAAAATCGTTAACTCAAAACTGATTATGGACTTAAATAAAAAAGCCTAAAAGTAATGCATCGAAAAGGAAACATATAAGAATGTTTCTAGGCAAATTTTTCTTGGATACAGTGTGAAGACAATAATCCATCCAAAACAATTAATAAATTGGACTTCATTAAGATTATAACTCTTGTTCTGTGAAAGGCACTGGTATAATAATAAAAACACAATCTAAAGGCTTGGAGAAAATCACTATGAATCAAGTGAGATTAAATGATGCTCAAACTCAATAAGGATTTTAGCTCTTGTTTTCTCATTCAGCTTTGTTAGAAGTGTGTCTATCTGATTAGCTTTTTCAAAGAACCAGCTTTAGTTTTACAGACTTTCCCCTTTGGTTGTTGTTTATAATTTATTTTTTAAGGTCTGATCTTTATTATTGTCTTTTTTCTACATTCTTTGTTTCTTTTATAAATTTTTTTCAGGGGACACTTAATTCATTATTTTTAATCTTTCTTTTTCTATAATCTACTTTTAGAGCTATAAATTTCCCCCTAAGTACTGTTTTACTTGTGTCTCACAAGTTTGGATTTGTAGAGATTTTTGTCATTTCATTCTTATAAAATTCTCATTTTTAATATTTTTCCTTGAGTCATGAATTATTTAAAAATTTTAAATTTGCAAATAAATGGAGGATTGATGGGTCACCTTTTCATTAAGGATGTCCAATTTAATTATATTAAGGCAGATAATGTAATTGTTTGATAATGAGTCTTTTTCTCTGTGGCTAGTATATGAACACATTTTATAACTGTTCCAGGTATTCTTGAAAATAATATGGGTTCTCTAGTGACTATGCTTAAAGTTCTATATATTTCCATTGAATGAAGTTCATTAATTTTTCTTTCAAATTTTCTACATACATATTAAATGTTGTTTATTCAATCTGTCAATTACTGAAAAAATTATAGCCTTGTATTATGATTATGAGTTCATCAATTTTGCCTTATCATTCTATCATTGTTGCTTTGTGTATTCAAAGGCCACATAAAATTCATAATTGTTTTATCTTCCTGATTTATTATTCTATCATTATATAATTATTCTCTTTTATTTAATAAAAATGAAAACTGTATTGTCTTATAGTTTAAAAGCTCAATTAGAACAACATTGACCTAATTTTATAAATGCACAAAAAAATGAATAGGTACTTTGATAAAAATGGCATACAGATGACCAACAAGCATATGAAAAGATGCTCAATGGTTTCAGTCAATAGGTAAATGTATATTAAAACCATAATGAGATACCACTGCATACCTATCAGAATGCATAAAATTCAAAAGTTTGAATTTACAAAGTTTGGTGAGGATGCAGAACAATTGAAACTCTTA
This sequence comes from Marmota monax, assembly GCF_021218885.2. Taxonomy (NCBI): domain Eukaryota; kingdom Metazoa; phylum Chordata; class Mammalia; order Rodentia; family Sciuridae; genus Marmota; species Marmota monax. The sequence continues at coordinate 10,340,462 of NW_026694552.1, read as the reverse complement.
CACAATGTTGTTGAAAAAGTAGAATGATTCTACTACTTTAGAAAATAACTGGCCAATTTCTTAAAATGCTAAAATTTAAGCATACAAATGTGATATGGTGATTTTAATACTAGGTATTTATCCAAGAGAAATGTGAACATGTGTCCTTACAAACACTTGCATATGAATGAATATTCATAACAACTTAATTTTGATGATAGTTAAATATTGGAAACAACTGTCCAGCCAAATGATGGATAAAAAATGTGATATATTCATACCATGAAATGCTGCTCATCAATAAAAAGGACTGAATTGTTGATATACAAGATAACATGGTGGTACTTCAAAATAATTATAGTGAATTAAACCCTTCCAATGAAAAAAGGCACATATTATATGAATCCATTGACATAAACATCTAGAGAATATAAACTAGTGTATAATGATCAAAAACATTTCAGTAGCTGCCAAGGGCAGGGAAGAGATTACAAAGGGACCTGATGAAACTTCCATGGATGATGAATATGTTCATAATCTTTTTGGTACTAATGGTCTCAACAAGTATACACATATGTAAAAAATGTATTAAATTGAACACTTTAGATATATATAGTTTTGTATACTTTAGGTATATACATTTTATATGTCATTTATATCTCTTTAAAGATGTTTTATGAAAAAACTATGGGATTTCAGTAAAAAAGACTCAAGATGGATCACAGTATTAGGACATAGGGCCTACCTTCCCCATACAATGGGTATAAGAATGATCTATAGGGTTCAGATGTTTTTCTATGATCTGTATTTTCCTTGAAATGATGGAAATAAGGAAAATACCAATTTGTATGTTCAAGTCTGAATTGAATTAGTTGCACAGAACCCAATGTTTGAAAGGGTTTTAGTGGTCCAATGATTTTCTAACATTGCTCCACAGAGCATTGTATATGCTCTGAGTTTTCCAGAGTATATGTGTATAGGTAGAGAAAAGGGATCAAATGTTGTAAGGAATTCAAAAGACATAGAAGTTAACGTCCCCTCCTTCATCCTGCTTTAATCAGAGCAAATCCACTTTTATCTATTTTATGTAGTGCATTGCAGAGTAATGTTTTATTTGAAAAATAAGAGCACTCCACAACTAAAAAGAAAAAAAAATAAATCAAAGGTATAGCTCAAAAGAGTTTGCTGTGTGACAAAATTTTCACTACATTTATTATGGTGTAGCTAAAACATTAGAGAGATTCAGAGGTCCTGCTTAGTATTCTAGTTACATCAGCTCTAGAATGAAATAGGAAGAAAAAAGTTATTGACTAAAAAAGCAGAATGAAAAAGCTAGATGACCTAATATTTTTGTGAGCCAAACCTTTGTTTAAAACTATATAGCTCAATAATTATAATAAAGAAAACACTGGGTGAACACTTACCACATGCCAGGTGCTGGGCTTATTACCTTACATATATTATAAACTTGCTAAGTTTTCACTGCCACCTGATATGATAGGAGCTATTTATCATCCTGACTTTATCATCTTTATTTGTTAGACATGGAAACTGAGGAATAGAGGGATTAAGTAGTTTATCAAAAGCACAAATTTATAAAATGGTGCAATCTATGTGCTTTATTCCAAAGGACATGCTCATGAACATGAAGTTCTGCTTTCTAAATTACCTGTTTTCAAAGCTTTTCTATGGATGTACATCACAGGTATGTTGGTGGCATGCAGGGAGTGTGAGAAGAGGGAAGAGAGTGTTCTCACCATCACTTCATCACTTTTTCAATCATAGTAGCTCTACTTTTATTTTTGTATACACTGGCATTCTATACAAGATTTATAATAAAACAAAGATTTTAATTCCTAAAAGTGCTTAAAGAGGTTTGAAAAGCACTGATAATGATTTAATCACTTCATGTTAAAGGGGGACAAAGGTACTACCTTTTACCTTCAGTAACAATAACACAGCAAGTGAGTGGTAGTCCTCAGTCCATCATACTTTCCTCTATGCCATTATTTTCCATCGTGAATCCCAAAAAGGCAACATCAAAATTTCAATGAAATACAGGAATTTTAAAAAGCAACAATTATGGGAGAATGGACAAGATGGCAGAGCAAACTAGGCAGTGAATCCCAATTTCCTCACAACATAGAAAGTAGGCAGCAAAGGAAATGCAGAATTGAGAGAATATTATTACAAGTTTATAACTGCATTTGAGGAGACATAAAAAACAATAACAATAATTTTTTGTTTCTTATAAGGTTGAATAGACTGAGGCTGGGCTCTGAAGTGATTATAGTGAATAGGGTTCAGTGGCATCTCTTAAGGTGGTGGTGATATAGAGATCAGCTTGGTCACATGTTGATTAAAGATATCATTATCTAGGTATTCACCCAACCCAGGACTCTTAAGAGAAAGAAGTCACAAAATAGCCCTTTGTTTAAAAGAAGTGAGAACTGTATCAATAGATGGGTAGACATGCCGCAGTCTGGCTGGGCACAATCAGGAGCCACTTGTCAAAAGAAACTAACTTTATTTTTAGAACCACACACGCCAAACAAAACAGCCTCTCAGGAAAAACCCTCAGAGCCTCAACTGCCACCACCGGCTTTCCACAAGCCTCTCTCTCCCACACAAGCTTCTCTCCACCTCCCCCAATCCTCCTGCTCTTGAGGCCGATTGGCTGGGTCACGTGGGCGAAGCCAAAAAAGTCCCCCAATGAGCAGCTCCGTGGTCTGAAAGGGCAGGGAAACAGCCCAATGAGCATCACCGCAGAGGAGCCAATCAGCTAGATGTTGCTGGGGCCGCTGTGAGCCAATCATCAGCTGGCAGCTGGAAGTTTGCTGGCAGCTGGAAGTTTGCTGGGGCCCCTTCGGCTGTGGCTGTCAACATCTCCCCCTCTCTGTTTAAACAACAAGCATGTGGCTTAGGGACCGTGTCTGTTAGGCAGTCCAATTCAACATATGGTCCTTACCCGTCATCGGATGAACTGACCTCTAGGCGTCAGCCTCCTGTCTTAGGTTGGTACCACTGCAATTGGATCATACCCGTCACTGACTACCGGTCCAGCATACAGCTATACTTGTGGATAGGCCTTTGCACCAGTGGGGGGGTGAGGTTCTTTGCCTCACCTCTGTTGGCCCCCAAATTTTAGACCATCACTAGTAGAGGAGGATGCAAAATGCCATGACATTAAGCCAATTGAGGGCTCCTTTGAAAAATTGTACCACCAGTGACATCATCAGCAAAAATACCCCAACACTACCACAAGTTGCTGCACCAACAGATAGTTCACAATGCATACAGGTGAGCTCACAATGTGTCCAGGCAAGTTCTGCAAGCAGTTCAGTGATGGCTATTGTAGGAGCTGTAGATTGGTTTTATCTTTGACTTCACCAGCACTGGGATGAAGATAGGAATTCTGGCAATAATGGCTAAAGAAAAAATTATGTAACATTCCAGAAGGCACTAAAAGAAAACAATTTTCTTAACAATTTACATTGTCTTCACCGGCACTGGGATGAAGATAGGAATTCTGGCAATAATGGCTAAAGAAAAAATTATGTAACATTACAGAAGGCACTAAAAGAAAACAATTTTCTTAACAATTTACATTATCTTTAAGAGAATTATTAAATATAATGAAAAGGAAAGGTGAAAGTAAACAAACAGATCTGTTAACCTTCTTTTTTGTTTACATATTAAAACAATCCTCAACAGTTGTTTACCCAATTTAAATTAAACCATATAAATCACGTGAAAAAAAATATTTGGATCCATTTTATCATGAGCGCTCATCTTATATGATATATGGACATACATACATTCAAACATATAACACAAAACACAAGTGTGCACACATAATATAATACATACAACACATAACATTATAGTAAAGGCCTTATAACTTTTTACAGGTGAAATCTCCATTGCAATGTTTAAAAACTCTATAGTCAAAAAATAGAACTGATCAGCAAAACATTAACCTAGGTCTGTATGAGCTCAAAAAACAAAATAGAACTTCATGATATGGCAAAGGGCAATAATAAAATAGATATTGAAAAAAGCATCCTGGTTCTGTTGCAGATGTAAGAATAGCCAAACTGGAGTTTTGGATATCAGTTGTTATGGATTTGAGCCAAATCATCTTCTTTTTGGTCTGTAGAAATCGCTTTAGTTAATCTTTCTGGAATCCAAATCGGCTGCTGTTCTCCCTGTGGAAACACATAAACAGACCCCCGACTCCAGACAATCACTGGGTCAGGACCTTGGTTAATCTCTCTGGAATCCAAATCGGCTGCTGTTCTCCCTGTGGAAACACACAAACAGACCCCCGACTCCAGACAATTACTGGGTCAGGACCTTTCCATTGTCCTGTTAGAATATCCTTCCAAAGTACCTTGGGCTTATGTACATTTTTTGGACACATATGCCTTTCCGCAGCACTAAGTCCTGATGAATCCAAATTTAAAAAGTTTAGAGTAAAAAGGGTTATTTTAAGTTTATCTTTGGGGAATATATACCCCTTCCCAATTCCTTCTTTTTGCTTTAATAAGTACATTTTAATAGTTTGATGAGCTCTTTCAACTATGCCTTGTCCCTGTGGATTGTATGGGATTCCTGTTATATGAGTAATGCCAAATGTTGAGCAAAATTGTTTAAAAGAGGTAGAAGTATAACCAGGGGCATTATCTGTTTTTAACTGTTTTGGAACACCCACAGTGGCAAAATTTTGTAAGCAATGAGCTATAACATCTTTAGTTTTTTCTCCGGCATGAAGGGAGCCCATCAAAAATCCAGAAGAAGTATCAACTGTAACATGCAAATATTTTAATTTTCCAAATTCTGGCAAGTGTGTGACGTCCATCTGCCAAATATGGTTAGGTATCAATCCTCTAGGATTGACTCCAAGATTAACTTGTGGTAAAAAGGTCACACAATTTGGACATTGTTTTATTATTTGTCTAGCTTGTTCCTTAGTTATTTTAAAATGCTTTTGTAAAGTATTAGCATTGACATGGAACTTTTTATGAAAATTTATAGCTTCTTCTAGTGTAGAGAAAATATGTATGTCATGTGTAGTTTTATCTGCTAAATCATTGCCCAAACTAAGGGCTCCAGGCAATCCTGTATGTGCCTTGATATGTCCTATAAAGAATGGATCTTTTCTGTCCCAGATTAGACTTTGTATAGTGGAAAGCAAAGAGAAAACAGTAGAAGAAGGGGAACTCCTACCAGCATCTTCAAGAGATACTATAGCATTAACTACATACTGACTATCAGAAAATAAATTAAATACAGAATCTTTAAACATCACAAAAGCTTGTAAAACTGCATTAAGCTCTACCTTTTGAGCTGATTGTTTGGGTACTAAAAATGTAAAAGTTTGATCAGGGGTAACTACTGCTGCTGTATCATTATTTGACCCATCAGTGAATATATTTGGAGCATTCATGATAGGTGTTTTTCTTGTCATTTTTGGAAAAATTACAGGATGCAATGACCAAAAAGACAATAAAGGATTAGATGGTAAGTGGTTATCAAATGAAACATTAGATTTGCACATGATTATTGCCCAAGTATTTAACTCATTAGCTAACTCATCAATTTGATTCATAGTATATGGAGTAATAATTTTATTGGGAGAAATTCCAAACACTCCCTTTGCTGCTTTTATTCCTTTGAGTATTAATTGTCCTACAGCCTCAGGATACCTAGTAAGAATAGTGTTAGGAGAATAAGATAAATGTATCCATAATAATGGACCTTCTTGCCAAAATACTCCTGTAGGAATATTTTTTGTTCGTAGTACAATAAATAATAAAGGCAAACTTATATCAATTCTATCCAAATGCATATTTTCCATATATGTTTCAATGATTTTTAATGCCTTTCTTGCTTCAGGCGTTAACATTCGGGGTGAATTTGGATCTGATGGACCTTTTAGGAGATCAAATAAAGGTCCCAACTCTCCTGTTGGTATACCTAAATAAGGCCTTATCCAATTTATGTCTCCTAATAACTTTTGAAAGTCATTAAGTGATTTGAGTTGATCTACTCGTATTTGAATTTTTGGTGGACGGACCATGGTTGAGGATAATAGAACTCCTAAATAATTAATTGGAAAATTTAATTGTACTTTATCTATTGCTATCTCTAGATTATAATTTTTTAATAAGTTTGTAAGTGTGGCATAACATTCTAGCAATGTGTTTTTATCTTTGTGTGCTAATAATACATCATCCATATAGTGAAATATTTGTAGTTCAGGATTTTGATTTCTAAGTGGCTGGATTATTTTGTTAACATAAATTTGACACATAGTTGGGCTGTTAGCCATCCCTTGAGGGAGTACTTTCCATTCATATCTCTGATCAGGACCTTCATGATTCAGTGCAGGGATAGTAAATGCAAAACGTAGACTATCCTCAGGATGAATTGGAATTGAAAAAAAAACAATCTTTAATATCTATAACTAAAACATACCAGGTTTTTGGCAAAGCAGACAACTGAGGAATCCCTGATTGAGCAGGTCCCATAATAACCATCTCATTATTAATGGCTCTTAAATCTTGCAATAATCTCCATTTACCAGATTTCTTTTTGATGACAAAAATGGGAGTATTATGGGGAGATACAGAAGGTTGTATATGTCCTTCTGCTAATTGTTGTTTGACCAGGTCATGGGCTGCTTGTATCTTTTCTTTAGTCAGGGGCCACTGAGGAACCCATACTGGTCTTTCTGATTTCCAAGTAATTTTTATTGTCTCAGTGGCCCTTTCTGAAAATCCAACCCATGTCTGTCTGTTCCTTGATCTATTTGTATTGGTGCTGCTATACCTTGTTCTTGTTTTTCTAATCTTTTTCCTTTCCTAAAACCTTGTCTAGTCATAATAGTGGGTGCATTTTGGTTGATGTTATTTGTTAATGTCAAACCTAATTGATCTAGGACATCTCGTCCCCATAAATTTATAGGAAAATGATCCAATACATATGGCTGTATAGTTCCTTCACATCCTTCAGGATCCTTCCAATCTAATACCATTGCACTTCTATGGGGATTAGTTGCCACTCCTAGGCCTCGAAGCATTTGAGTGGCTTGTTGTAATGGCCAATGTTTTGGCCATTCTTGACGAGAGATGATGCTAAGGTCTGCACCTGTATCCAGTAGCCCATTAAATTCATGTCCTTGAATATTTAGTTTTAGCATGGGGCGAGAATCTAAATTTAAAGAAAGCATAGCCCAATCTACACCTGTGGAGCCTAATCCCTTGGAACCTCTTTCTACAGTACGACTGGAAAATTTATCATGTAGGCTGGGTATTATTAGTAACTGTGCTATTCTATCTCCTGGTGAAATTACTGATATACCCTTTGGAGAACTGGCTATAATTTTTATTTCACCTTCATAATCGGGATCAATTACCCCAGGACTTATCATAAGTCCTTTTAGAGTAGAAGAGCTGCGTCCCAATAATAAGCCTACTGTTCCTTTGGGAAGAGGTCCTTTCACCCCTGTGGGGATGATTTGAACTCCCATCTCTGGAGTTAGTACTGCTCTGGCGGAGGCGCAGATGCCCAACCCTGCGCTCCCTCTGGTTTGTCTGATGAGGGATCTGATGGACAATGTGTCCTGGGCACTACCCTGATGGGGTTGCTGGGTTCCTCCAGTGCTCCATATATTTGTGGTTTTGGGCCCCGGAGCATTGGGCCCCCCTGTCCATTTTTTGGCAATGGAGCCCGATGCCTTTCTCCATGATATCCTGGATAAACACCTGGTCCTTGTTCGTTTTTTGATAATGGAGTACCCTCTATGGTGGTTTGAGAATGGCATTCATTAGCCCAATATCTCCCTCTACGGCATCGTGGGCAAATACCTGGTATTCTACTCCTTTGATACCTAGTTTTGTTAAACCCTCCTCCAATGGGGTAATTCCTTTTAAAATGTCCTGTTTGTTCACAATTGTAGCATGTTCTTGGCCTGGCATCTAAAGCCTGTTTTACTGCAGCTGCCACAATTTGCCCTTGTTCATTAATGTCTCTGGCATCTGAAGCCTGTTTTACTGCAGCTGCCACGACTTGCTCTTGTTCATTAATGTCTCTACATAATTTAATATATGTGTTTAAATCTTCATGTTTCCATGGTCTAATGATATCTCTGCACCAACGATTCGCTTGCTCATAAGCCAGGTGTTTTAGTAATGGCATTGCTTGTTCTGTATTCCCAAAAACTCTGGTAGCTGTTTGAATAAGCCTATCTACAAATTCAGCATAAGGTTCATTAGCTCCTTGTATTACCTTAGATAATTGACCTTGTAAACCTCCATGTCCTTGTAAAGTCTTCCATGCCTTAATTGCATCTGCAGCAATTTGTGCGTATACACCAGGATCATATGCAATTTGTTGCTGCTGATCCTCATAAGGTCCCTTTCCTAACAACATATCTAGATTTCTCTGAGGATAACCAGCTGCTGCATTTCGCCTAGCGGTCTCCTTGCAAAATTCCTCATTGGCAACCTTCCATAACAGGTATTGTCCTCCATTTAGCACAGCTTTACACATATTAGCCCAATCTGCTGGCGTCATGTTCAAGTTGTTAATGGATTCGACCATGCTTACAGTGAAGGGTGCTTGAGGACCATAGGTTGTTACAGCCTCTTTTAGCTGCTTCACTGTTTTGAAATTTAAAACTTGGTAAAATCGCTGCCCTCCTGCCTCAAATACAGGGCATGTTAATATTTGAGATCTTGTCTCAGGATCCCAACTATCAACTGCGGAGGTTGGGGGCCTCCCAGCATATGGAGGTGGCGCTGTTGGTTGGACACTTACGCCCTCTGGTGATAGAAAGGTGTTAGTAGCAGTCTCCTGTAGAGGTGGTGCTGTTGGTTGGACACTTACACCCTCTGGTGATAGAAAGGTGTTAGTAGCAGTCTCCTGTTGTAACTTTCCCCCTGATGGCTTTTTCTGTTTTACACTTTCTTTCTCTGTCTGACTAGCTTGAGAGGCCTTCTCTTTTACTTGAATCTTTTCCTCTGTCTGACTAACTTGAGAGACCTTCTCTTTTACTTGAATCATTATGTCTTCTCCTTCCTCTACCATTGTCTGAACTGAAGGCTTTGGACTAAGCAAACAAGATATGAACGTCCACAATGGCAATGTGCCATCTGGCAGAGTCCCTGGGCTTTTCTTTTCTATTCTTTTTAAATCTTCACCATGATGGTTCCATTGTGATATATTTAACAACTCCTCCTTAAAAAGCCATGGGCTACATTTTTGTATTGTATCAACGTATGCCCTGATTGTTCTTGATTTTACTGAGATGCCTCCTTCCTCTAACAATTTACTTAACACTCTTTCAGTTTGTTTTTTACTAATTTCTGATCCCGTATTTCTACTATAATACAACCCAACAAGATGACGCCAAACAAAACCGAGACAGAATGAAATAAAAAGGGAACAACAAAAAGTCATTATAGCCTTTCTATCCTCCTGACATGTGCATCCGTCCTTTCTCCCTATCTGTTCCTCAGACGTAAATAGTTTTTCCTCAGATGTGAGCGGTTTTTCTTCCGTCTCACTCATCTCCAGGGACAGGCAACTTAAAACAAAAGTGAAGCAAAATAAAAGAGGAATCTTAAAATGGCTACGCATCCTCTCGCCCTGCCCTCAGGGGCGAGCAGTTTCACTTACCCTCAGTCGCTCCCCGTGCGAGCCACCAAATGCCGCAGTCTGGCTGGGCACAATCAGGAGCCACTTGTGAAAAGAAACTAACTTTATTTTTAGAACCACACACGCCAAACAAAACAGCCTCTCAGGAAAAACCCTCAGAGCCTCAAATGCCACCACCGGCTTTCCACAAGCCTCTCTCTCCCCCACAAGCTTCTCTCCACCTCCCCCAATCCTCCTGCTCTTGAGGCCAATTGGCTGGGTCACGTGGGCGGAGCCAAAAAAGTCCCCCAATGAGCAGCTCCGTGGTCTGAAAGGGCAGGGAAACAGCCCAATGAGCATCACCGCAGAGGAGCCAATCAGCTAGATGTTGCTGGGGCCGCTGTGAGCCAATCATTAGCCGGCAGCTGGAAGTTTGCTGGCAGCTGGAAGTTTGTTGGGGCCCCTTCGGCTGTGGCTCTCAACATAGACATACTAACAATATGCAAAAGCAAGGGAACACACCATCCATAACAGTCAATAAATGCTTCAACAACTGACTTCATTGACACCACAGTTGAGAAAATGTCTAGATAAGGAATTTAGAACATTTATAGTTCAATGTTTCTATAAACTAAAAGAAGATGTAAAAAGTAATATCACAGAGGTTATACAGGAAGAGAAAGATCCCTTTAATAAAGAGAGATTCTGAAAAAGAAACAAGTGAATATCCTGGAAATGACTCCATAAACCAAATTAAAAATTCAATGAAAATATCACTAATAGATTAGACCACTTTGAATATATATTTTCAGGTTATAAATGACAAAACATATAATCTTGAAAACAAAGTTGACCATAAAAATGATATTAAGAGACTATGAAAAGAATATTCAAGAAGTCAGGGGAAAATTATCCAAAGTACATGTATGAAGACACAACTTGGTGTGAATATACTTTGTATACAACCAGAGATATGAAAAATTGAGCTCTTTATGTTTAATAAGAATTGTAATGCATTCTGCTATCATATATAAATAAAAAATAATAGTAAAAAAAGAAATCAGGGGCAATATTTAAAGAGCAAATTTAAGATTCATTGGGATAGATAAAGACTCTGAAATACAAGCTAAAGAGATGAACAATATTTTCAATGAAATAATATCAGAAAATTTTCTAAATCTTAAGAATGAGATGTAAATTCAAATACAAGAGGCATATAGTACCCCAAATACACAAAATCACATAGATACACTCCAAGATGCATTGAATTGAAATTTCCTAACATACAAAATAAGAATTTTTAAAGCTGCAAGAGAAAAATGACAGGTCATATTTAAAGATAAACTGATCTGGACTTCAACTGATTTCTCAACCCAAACCCTAAAAGCCAGGAAGGCTTGGAATAATATATACCAAGCTGTAAGAGAAAATGGATGCTAAGAATATTATACCCAGCAAAATTAAGCTTCAGAATTGAAGATGAAATAAAAACTCCATGATAAAGAGAAACTAAAAGAATTCATAACTAGAAAGCCTGTACTATAAAACATACTCAATAAAATATTTCATAAAGAAGAAATTAAAAAAATAAAAACGAGGGCTGGGGATGTGGCTCAAGCAGTAGCGCGCTCACCTGGCATTCACGGGGCGCTGGGTTCGATCCTCAGCACCACATAAAAATAAAATAAAAGATGCTGTGTCCACCAAAAACTAAAAAAATAAATATTAAAAAATTCTCTCTCGCTCTCTCTCAAAAAAAAAATAAAAATAAAAAATAAAAATGAAAACCAACATATACAGGAATTACACTAGAAGAATAGTCCATTAAAGGAAATTAAAGGAATATCAAGTTTGACATAAATATTAGAAATAAATCAAAATGGCAGGAAATAAAAATCATCTCTCAATAATAACATTGAATGTAAGCACTCTTCAATCAAAAGATACAGGTAGGGGCTGGGGATGTGGCTCAAGTGGTAGCGTGCTTGCCTGGAATGGGTGCGGCCCGGGTGCGATCCTCAGCACCACATACAAACAAAGATGTTGTGTCCGCTGATAACTAAAAAATAAATATTAAAATTCTCTCTCTCTCTCTCTCTCTCTCTCTCTCTCTCTCCCTCCCTCCCTCCCTCTCTCACTCTCTCTTTAAAAAAAAAAGATAATACCCAGCAATATGCTATCTATAGGAGACTCCCTCACAGGCAAAGACATCCACAGACTGAAGGTGAAACAATTGGAAAAACATACAATTCACATGGGACTCAAATAAGCAGAGATAGCTATTCTCATATCAGATAAAGTAGACTTCAAAACAAAATTAATCAGAAGAGGCACAGAAGGTCACTTCATACTGCTTAAGGGAATCATACATAAACAAGATATAATGATCATAAATATTTATGCTCCAAACAACAAAGCATCTATGTGCATCAAACAAACCTTTCTCAATATTAAAAATCAAATAGTCCAAAATAAAATAATACTGGGTGACTTTAGCACACTTCTATCACCACTGAATAGATAGATCATCCAGACATAAACTAAGTAAAGATTCCAAAAAACTAAAAAATTCAATTAATAATATGGACTTAAGAGACATCTGTAAAATACTTCATCCATCACTGACTAAATTCACTTTCTTCTCAGCAGCACCTGTGACATTTTCTAAAATAGACCAAATCTAAGTCATAAAGCAAATTTTAGCAAATACAAAAAATAGAGATAATACCTTGCATTCTATCAGATTATAATGGAATTAAGTTATAAATCCATAGCAATATAAAAAAACAGAAACCACTATAACACTTGAAGAGTAAATAATACATTTTTAAAAATATTTTTAGTTGTTGATGGACCTTTGTGTAAAATAAAGATTTTACTCATTTGGATATGGTGCTGAGAATAGAATCCAGTGCCTCACACATGCTAGGCAAGCACTTTTCCACTGAGCTACAATCGCAGCCCTAATAATACATTTTTAAGTGATGAATGGATGACAGAAGAAATCAGAGGAGAAATTTTTTAAAAAATTATTAGAAGTAAATGAGAATAGTGATACAACAGTAAATCTCTGGGACAGTATGAAGTTAGGCCATTCTAAAGGCTATAGGTAACAAAAACAAGGCCAACATTACAGTGAATGAAGAAAAACTGAAATAATTTCCTCTAAAAGGAGAAACATGACAAGAATGCCCACTTCCACCAATCCTATTTAACATAGTTCTTGAAACTCTAGCCAGAGAAATCAAGCTAGAGAAGAAAAGTAAAGGGATATAAATTGGAAAAGAGCTTAAACTATCTCCATTTGCTGATGACATGATCCTATATTTCAAAGACCAAAAAAAAGTTTCACAGAAGACTTTAGAGGTTATAAATTCATGCAGAAAAGTAGCAGGATACAAGTTGAACACTCATGAATCAATCTCATTTCTATACTCCACTGATGAGTCTGCTGGAAAAAAAAAAAACTTAGGAAAACTATTCAATTCACAATAGCCTCAAAAACATACTTAGGTATCAAACTAACAAAAGATGTGAAGAACCTCTACAATGAAAACTATAGACCATTAAAGAAAGAAATTTAAGACCTTAGAAGATGGAAAGACCTCTCATGCTCTTGAATATGAAGAATTAATGTTGTCAGATTACTACCAAAAGCACTATATAGATTTAATTCAATTTCTATTAAAGTTCAAATGATATTCTTCATTGAAATAGCAAAAGTATTCATGAAATTCATTTGGAAAAATAAGAGGCCCAGAATAGCCAAAGCAATCCTTAGTGAGAAAAGAAAAGTAGGAGGAATCACAATACCAGACATTAAATTATAACAGAGGTATGATAACAAAAACAGCATGGTATTGGCACCAAAACAAACATGAAGACCAAAGAAACAGAATAGAAGACACAAAGATAAACCCACACAAATACAGTTATCTCATCCTAGACAAAGGCACCAAAAACATACATTGGAGAAAAGATAGCCTTTTCAACAAATGGTTTTGGGAAAACTGGAAATACATATGTAACAAAATGAAATTAAACCCTGATCTCTCATCCTACACAAAAGTAAACTCAAGTGGATCAAAGACCTAGGAAGTAGACCAGAAACCCTGAAACTGCTGGTAGAAAATGTAGGCTCAACATTCCAACATATTGGCTCTGGAGCTGACTTCCTTAACAAGACTCCTAAAGCAGAAGAAGTAAAATTAAAAAAATCAATAAGTGAGATGACAACAAAGCAAAAAGTTCTGCACAGCAAAGAAACAATTAAGAACATTAAGATAGTGCCTACATAATGGGAGAAAAATCTTTGCCACCTGCACCTCAGGTAAGGTGTTAATATCCAGGATATAAAAGAAACTCAAAAAAATTTAACACTAAAAAACCAAATAACCCAATCAATAAATGGGCAAAAGAACTAAACAGACACTTCTCAAAAGAAGAAATGAGTGGTCAACAAATATATGAAAAAAAATGTTCAATGTCTCCAGCAATCAGGGAAATGAAAATTAAAACTACCTTGATAATTTCTCCAGTCAGAATTACAATTATCAAGAATATGAGATGGACATTATTACCCTATATACATGTATGATTACCTACATACATGTATGATATCATACATACATGACTCTGAACCATGTACAGCCAGAGGAATGAGATGTTGTTCTCTATTTGTGTAAAACGTGTCAAAATTCATTCTACTGTCATGTGTAATTGATTAGAAAAAAAATTGAAAAAATAGAATAGAAGCAACAATAAATGTTGGTGAGGATGTGGGGGGAAATGGTACACTCATACATTGTTGCTAGGACTGCAAATTGGTGCAACAACTATGGAAGTCAGTATGGAGATTCCTCAGAAAACTAGGAATGGAATCATCATATGATCCAGCTATCCCACTGCTTGGTATATATCCAAAAGATTTTAAATAAGCATACTATATTGACACAGCCACATCAATGTTTATAGCAGCATAATTCACAATAGTAAGCAATTGAGCCAACCTAGGTGCCCTTCCACAGAAGAATAAAGAATAAAGAATAATTGAATGTTATTCATCCATAAAGAAGAACGACTTTATGACATTTGCCAGTAAATGAGTGGATCAGGAGACTATCGTGCTAAGTGAAATAAGCCAGTTTCCAAAATCCAAAGGTTGAATGCTTTCTATGATATGTAAAAATTAATCCAAAATAAGGGTGGATAAATAAATAAAGATCCATGGAGAAGATGAAGGGGAATAAAGGGAAGGAAGGAGTGATGGGATAGTTAAATGCAGTGGAATGACTGAATTTAACCTAACTTTCCTATTCCCAAATATGAATATACCATAGTGACTTTCACCACTATGTATATTCATAAGACACTTATTATAAAAACTGTAATATCAGAAAGATCAGTAGAGTAGAGGAAAGGAAACAGGGGGAGGGAGGAGGAGAGGGGAAGTACTGGTGAGTGAATTAGAGAAAATTATATTCCATACTTTCATAATTATGTCAAATGAATCCAAATGTTATGCATAAATTTAAAAGAATCAATAAAAATGTAGGGATTTAATAGACTTGCACTTCATTGGAATGGATGTATACATCAATAAGCAGATTTTTAATCCAGTACTTGAGTATAAATGTGATTATGTTCATTGTGTATGGGTTATCTAATAGGCATTTTAATGTATTAAGGACTACGTGTTATTGTTAAAAACTGAATATAAGCAATGTCTATAAGAATTATCCTATTTTGAAATTCAGAGTGCACTATCCTCTAGGAATTAATAATAGGTCTAATATACAAATACTCAAGGGAGAGTTTTTTTTTTTCTTGACATACATTGGAGAAAAGTGGGCACTGGAGTGTACAAGAATTTAATGCTATGATGGAACTTACCCTCTTTTTCCATCCAAATCAATTACCAAATCTGAGTCTAGGTAGGAATTTAACCTTAATCTTCTTGCATAAAACTTTCTTTAAGAATATGCCTTCAAATGGGAGAAAAGAAAATTACATCCAACCTTATATTAGAAAAGGAGTCATGGATGAAAGTCCTAGCAGAACCACGGTGCTAGGCTTGGTGCTTATTCTTTATCTCAGATTTTAATGTCATTCTCTTTACAGTTCCAGTTCCATATTTCAAGACTTTCATCACACATGCAAACCTCAGGACTTTGAGTGGGTCTTTATAAATGTCCTGACTTCTTATGAAAAATTTGCATGTATATGTGTGATTAAGGAGAGGGGTCTTTCACTTTCTTCAGAATTTCAAAAGGATCCATAACCCCCAAGAGATTAGGAAATTCTGGTTTGGGTCTAGTTTCTGTGAGTAAACTGGGTATTAAGACTTTTGTGAGATCAGAGGGAAGTAAGCTGCCTGCTTGACCTGAAAACTCCAGGAAAAGTGAAAACTAAGACTGGAGCTTTATTTTTCTGCCTGCCTGCCTGCTTAGCTCCGTTGCAAAGCACATTAACCAAATTGAATCTTTCTAAGTAGTGGGGAGCATGAGGAGAGGTAATGAGGGGAAACAAAATCTAGGGATAATGATAGGTTATTTTGCATTGTGTTCTGTTTATGTGATGTCAAATAATCTGTTTTTCTCTTTGACCTGTTGTTTCAGTATCATATAGAGGAAGCCTGATAGAGTGGGAAAAGCATGGGCTCTAGAGACAAGCAGACCTGGATTCAAACCCAGACTCCATACTCTAGAACAAGTTACTGAACTTCTTTGGGCCTCTTTCCTCATTTATAAAAATGGGAATTTCAGGCACTACTTCATAATGTTGCTGTACAGATTAAGTGATACAAGGCAAAGTGCTTGGTAAGTAGGAAGAACATAACAGTAAAAATTATTAGAATTAACAATTATCACCAAGACACCATCTTCCTCCTCTTGCTTTTTATTCCATCTACTTAATTTTCTTTGATAATGTCTCTTCATTTTACTGTTTGGCACCTTCCTTCTCTCTTCTTTGCTTCCACACTTCTTTTGCAGTATCTTTCTAACTTTCTGTTGTTAATCTCTATCTTTCCTTCACTCACTCTTTCCTTTCCATGCTGTTCACTTCTCACAAAGAAGGAAAGAACTAGCTAAGGCAAGAATAGTCAAGAGAAAAGAAAAGACATTTGTTACATCAAATTTCAAGGAATGCCAGATCTTACTATTGAAGTGCTACTGCTTCACCTGAAATCTCACATACAAATATACAATTACCTCTAAATTTACCCTGTCCCCTTGAATGGTTCAACCTCAGCCAAAATCCATGTCAGGTTTCCTATTGTACTCAGAGCTGAAAATGAGTCCCTGGGTGCCATGGAAATTTGAAGTTCTCCCAAGAGCTCCTAAGCTTTTACTTAAATGAAAAGCCAAACATCCAAGCAATATTTACTCAGGGATTTGTTTGCTACATTAATTAAAATATATTACAAGCCCTCTTATCAATAGAATTGAGAGATAGATAGTTGATTAAAAGTCTCCTTTAAAGCTGAACAATAGAAAAGGAAAAAAAACATACTTTAGATTATGTTTTTCTAATTTAAAATATAAACATACATTTGTTTCTCAATATTTTAATGCTGGACAAAGATCTATACCATTATTTTTCTTGCATAAAACTCACCGATAAGTATCCTCAATGATTTCTAGTTTCAGTTTCTTTAACATGAAGTATGAAGCATATTGAATGCAGGATTCTTTTAAGTTTTATGATCTTGTTTCCAAAACACATTTGTAATACTTTCATTTGGTTTGACAGTAATATTTTAGTGACATAGATTTACTTAGTTTTTTCAAATCATTTTGGTTAGTATTTTTGCTTTTGTTATTAAATATATTTTATAGAAAAATAGATGTATATATAAGATATGAAGGGTAGACATTAAGTGAGCATCCATGTACTCATTACACAGTTAAGAAACATATCATTACAAATAAATCTGACAACTTGATTTAGGAACTGTGAAGAGCCTGAGATTTTACCCTATTTGCAAGCTGGCAAGTTGGCCTGCTACAGTTATATGAATGCTGGCAAAAATTGATCTAGTAGTCTATCTTCATGCCAATAGCGAGCTAGCTTACGGTAGCATTATAAGTCTTGAAAATCAGCTCATGCAAGTCCTCCAACTTTGTTCTTTTTCTGAAGTTGTTTTGGCTAATCCAGCTCCTTTACATTTCTATGTAAATTTGAGAATAAGCTTGTAAATTTTCAAAAAAAAATGGCAAGGATGAGGGAAGCTATTGGAAGTTTGAATAGGATTGTGATGAATCTATAGACGATTTAGGGGATAACTAATGTCTTAATAATCAACACATTGAGCCTTTCTTCTGATTCATAATACAATATATTTCTACTTATTTAATTCAATTTTGATGAAATTAAATCTTTCGAAACAAGCACTAGTCGAGTGAAGATGGCGGCGAGGGGAGTGCATTGCCCCCGTGTGCTCCTTCACTGTGTGGGAGTATGACAAGTCAGGACGGCTAAAGGCTATCTTGTTAGGAATTTCCAGCAATAGTGGGGTGCTCCAGAACCTGGAGGAAGGATTTCCATCGCACGAGGATCGGCTACGGGGACTCAAATGCGAGAGGTTTGTCGCACGGAGGGTAACACTGCTTATTCAGCAAATCGCCCCGCGGCTAGAGTCTGCAGCGCGCGCTGGGAAACGAGGAGATAGCGACGCAGGGATACAGCGCTGCAGTTTCTGCCAGCCGTGCAAGCACCGTACTCAGGGCTGAATTCTGGGTTCGAGACGGGGGAAGGAAGCTGTCCATCTCGGTTCTCCACACCGGTCAGACCACAGAGGAGGCCAGAAGCCACCATGTTGGAAAGCTGACGTCACCATCCCTGTTTTCGACTGACCGCAGCTCATTCAGCCATAGAACAGGTAATTTCAGGCTGCCATTCGCCTGCGGCTTGCAGACAGATTGCTAGGGTTCAGTGCCTGGGTGCTTCTTAGAACCTGATCTTATCGGAGCGAACACCGAGCGCGGGGCGGCCGAGTTCCGGCTCCCGGAACCGTCCCGGAACCGCCCTGGCCCAGAGCTGTGGAGCCTGTGGAGGCTACTTCTTGGACCCTGCTCCTATCAGAGCATACACCAAGCACTAAGCGGCCGAATTCCGGCTCCCAGAACTGAGCCCGCGGGGACTGCTTCTTGGAGCCTACCCTTATAGGAGCTTACACCGAGCACGGAGCGGCCAAGTTCCGGCTCCCGGAACTTCCCTGGCCCGGGGCTAGGAGCCCTCGGAAACTGCTTCTCGGTCCGGGTCCTGCTGAGGGCCGGTCAGGACTCACCCGTTGCTTTGGTTGTCCGGCAAGGGGAACGAAATGCTGCCATTCGCATAGGATACCAACATGGCAGAGATCTGATGTCATCAGAAAGCGGCGGAGGAGAGAACTTCATCAATACCAGCGGCAACATAAACAGTTGGTCTCCTGGTAGGGGGGGTGAGGCACAGACACCCGAGTCTCCTCAATTTGTCGTCGAGCCAGAGGGGAGGAGCCGGGCCGCCGCCAGAGCCCGGAGCAGGCCCAGCGGCTCGCCAGCGTGGTGACCGCGTGACCCCAATTGGAGAGGGGGCGGAGCGGAGCCGCCACCCGCACCCACAAGGTGGGCAGACCCACGACCCAGTGGTACATGGGCGTGGTAGGAGGGGCAGGGCAGAGCCGCCATTCGCGCTGGCAAGGTAAACAGACCTGTGACAGCCTGGCGGGTCAGGCCCAGTGGCCTGCCAGTGTGGTACACACGTCACCCCAACTGGAGTAGGGGCAGAGCAGATCCTTCTCCCACGCCCGGATCAGGCCCTGCCGGTGTGGTGGCCACGTGACCCCAATTGGAGTGGGGGCGGAGCGGAACCGCCACCCGTGCCTGCAGGGTGAGCAGACCTGTGACCAACCTGCAGATCAGGCCCAGGGGTCCACAGACGTGGTAGGAGGGGCAGGGCAGATCCACCACCCGCGCCTCCAAGGTAGGCAGACCTACAACAGACCGGCGGATCAGGCCCAGGAGCCTGCCGGCGTGGTACACACACCACCCTAATTGGAGTAGGGGCAGAGCAGAGGCACCGCCAGTGCCAGGAACAGGCCCAGCGTCCTGCAGGCGGGGTAGTCACGACACCCCAATTGGAGTAGGGGCAGAGCAGAGCCTCCACCCGTGCCCGAAAGGTGGGCAGATCTACAACCGACCAGCGGGACAGGCCCAGTGGCCTGCCGGTACGACAGACACGTCACCCCATTTGGAGTAGGGGCAGACTAGAGCCGCCGCCCGTGCCTGCAGGGTAGGCAAACCTGCAACCGACCGGCGGATCAGGCCCGGTGGCCTGCCGGCGTGGTACACTCGTCACCCCAATTGGAGTACGGGCAGAACAGAGCTGCCGTCAGCGCCCAGAACAGGCCCAGTGACCTGCTGGTGTGGTAGCCACGACACCCCAATTGGAATAAGGAGAGTGCAGAGCCGCCGCCCGCACCTGCAGGAAAGATACGCAAGCAGTATGAAAAGACAAGGAAAGAAAGGACCACAAGCAATGCAGGTCAACGCAACTTTAGAAGAGGTAACAGCTGCAGCAGATGGAATGTCAGATAAAGAATTCAGGATAAGGGGAGGGGAGGGTAGGGGAGGGGGGATAGTAGAGGATAGGAAAGGCAGCAGAATACAACAGACACTAGTATGGCAATATGTAAATCAATGGATGTGTAACTGATGTGATTCTGCAATCTGTATATGGGGTAAAAATGGGAGCTCATAACCCACTTGAATCAAATTGTGAAATATGATATATCAAGAACTATGTAATGTTTTGAACAGCCAACAATAAAAAATTAAAAAAAAAGTACCAATAGATTTTTAAGTAATTTACAAAAAAAAAAAAAGAATTCAGGATATACATGCTTCAGACGATCTGGAGTATCAAGGAAGACATTAAACAGCAAAATCAGACAATGAAAGATCACCTCGACAATGAATTACGCAAACAAATCCAGGAAGCAAAGGATCAACTATACAGGGAGATAGAGGTTATAAAAAACAAACAAACAGAAATCCTAGAAATGCAGGAAGCAATAAACCAACTTAAAAACTCAATGGAGAATACTACCAGCAGAGTAGAACACTTAGAAGATAGAACATCAGAAAATGAAGACAAAGTATTTCAACTGGAAAAGAACATAGACAGCTCAGCAAGACTGTTAAGAAACCATGAGCAGAACATCCAAGAAATATGGGATAACATTAAGAGACCAAACTTAAGAGTCATTGGGATACAGGAAGGTACAGAGCTCCAAACCAAAGGAATGAGCAGTCTATTCAATGAAATTATATGAGAAAACTTCCCAGACTTGAAGAATGAGACAGAATCCCAAATCCTAGAAGCCTACAGGACGCCGAATGTGCAAAATCATAAGAGGTCCACACCTAGACACATTATAATGAAGATGCCCAACATACAGAATAAGGAGAGAATTTTAAAAGCTACAAGAGAAAGGAAGCAGATTACATTTAGGGGTAAGCCAATCAGGATAACAGCTGATCTTTCAACACAGACTCTGAAAGCTAGAAGATCCTGGAATAACATATTTCAAACACTGAAAGAAAATGGGTTCCTACCAAGAATTGTGTATCCAGCGAAATTAAGCTTCAGGATGGAAGATGAAATTAAAACCTTCCACGATAAACAAAAGTTTAAAGAATTCGCAGCTAGAAAACCATCTCTTCAAAACATCCTCGCCAAAGCATTACAGGAAGAGGAAATGGAAAATAACAATGAAAACCAACAGTGGGAGGTAGGACAGTAAAGGGGGGGAAAATAATCAAAGAGGAAAACAAACCATGTTTAGTAACAGAAATAAACAAATATGGCTGGAAGAACAACCCATATCTCAATAATAACCCTAAATGTTAATGGCTTAAACTCACCAATTAAGAGACACAGGCTAGTAGAATGGATCACAAAACAAGACCCAACAATATGCTGCCTACAGGAGACGCATTTGATAGGAAAAGACATACATAGGCTGAAGGTGAAAGGTTGGGAAAAATCATATCACTCATATGGACTTCGGAAACAAGCAGGAGTGTCCATACTCATATCAAATAAAATAGATTTCAAGCCAAAGTTAATCAAAAGGGATAAAGAGGGACACTACATACTGCTTAAGGGAACCATACACCAACAAGACATAACAATCATAAATATTTATGCCCCAAACAATGGTGCAGCTATGTTCATCAAACAAACTCTTCTCAAGTTCAAGAGTCTAATAGACCACCATACCATAATCATGTGAGACTTCAACACACCTCTCTCGCCACTGGACAGATCTTCCAAACAAAAGTTGAATAAGGAAACTATAGAACTCAATAACACAATTAATAACCTAGACCTAATTGACATATATAGAGTATACCACCCAATATCAAGCAGTTATACTTTTTTCTCAGCAGCACATGGATCCTTCTCAAAAATAGATCATATATTATGTCACAGGGCAACTCTTAGACAATATAAAGGAGTAGAGATAATACCATGCATCTTATCTGATCATAATGGAATGAAACTGAAAATCAACGATAAAAGAAGGAAGGAAAAAGCATACATCACTTGGAGAATGAACAATAGGTTACTGAATGATCAATGGGTTATAGAAGACATCAAGGAGGAAATTAAAAAATTCTTAGAGATAAATGAAAACACAGACACAACATGGGACACATTGAAAGCAGTTCTAAGAGGAAAATTCATTGCGTGGAGTTCATTCCTTAAAAAAAGAAAAAACCAACAAATAAATGATCTCATACTTCATCTCAAAATCCTTGAAAAAGAAGAGCAAAACAACAGCAAAAGAAGTAGAAGGCGAGAAATAATGAAAATCAGAGCTGCAATTAATGAAATCGAAACAAAACAAACAATTGAAAAAATTGACAAAACTAAAAGTTGGTTCTTTGAAAAAATAAACAAAATCGACAGACCCTTAGAGATGCTAGCGAAGAGAAGAAGAGAGAGAACTCAAATTACTAGCATACGGGATGAAAAAGGCAATATCACAACAGACACTTCAGAAATACAGAAGATAATCAAAAACTATTTTGAATCCTTATACTCCAATAAATTAGAAGATAGTGAAGGCATCGATAAATTTCTTAAGTCATATGATCTACCCAGATTGAGTCAGGAGGATATAGACAACCTAAACAGACCAATATCAATTGAGGAAATAGAAGAAACCATCAAAAGGCTACCAACTAAGAAAAGCCCAGGTCCGGATGGGTATACAGCAGAATTTTACAAAACCTTTATAGAAGAACTAATACCAATACTTTTCAAGCTACTTCAGGAAATAGAAAAGGAGGGAGAACTTCCAAATTCATTCTATGAGGCCAACATCACCCTGATACCTAAACCAGACAAAGACACTTCGAAGAAAGAAAACTGCAGACCAATATCTCTAATGAACCTAGATGCAAAAATCCTCAACAAAATTCTGGCGAATCGGATACAAAAACATATCAAAAAAATTGTACACCATGATCAAGTAGGATTCATCCCTGGGATGCAAGGCTGGTTCAATATACGGAAATTAATAAATGTTATTCACCACATCAATAGACTTAAAAATAAGAACCATATGATCATCTCGATAGATGCGGAAAAAGCATTCGACAAAGTACAGCATTCCTTTATGTTCAAAACTCTAGAAAAACTAGGGATAACAGGAACATACCTCAATATTGTAAAAGCAATCTATGCTAAGCCTCAGGCTAGCATCATTCTGAATGGAGAAAAACTGAAGGCATTCCCTCTAAAATCTGGAACAAGACAGGGATGCCCTCTCTCTCCACTTCTGTTCAATATAGTTCTCGAAACACTGGCCAGAGCAATTAGACAGACGAAAGAAATTAAAGGCATCAAAATAGGAAAAGAAGAACTTAAATTATCACTATTTGCAGATGATATGATTCTATACCTAGCAGACCCAAAAGGCTCTACAAAGAAACTATTAGAGCTAATAAATGAATTCAGCAAAGTGGCAGGATATAAAATCAACACACATAAATCAAAGGCATTCCTGTATATCAGTGACAAATCCTCTGAAATGGAAATGAGGACAACCACTCCATTCAAAATATCTTCAAAAAAAATAAAATACTTGGGAATCAACCTAACAAAAGAGGTGAAAGACTTATACAATGAAAACTACAGAACCCTAAAGAGAGAAATAGAAGAAGATCTTAGAAGATGGAAAAATATACCCTGTTCATGGATAGGCAGAACTAACATCATCAAAATGGCGATATTACCAAAAGTTCTCTATAGGTTTAATGCAATGCCAATCAAAATCCCAACGGTATTTCTTGTAGAAATAGAGAAAGCAATCATGAAATTCATATGGAAAAATAAAAGACCCAGAATAGCAAAAACAATGCTAAGCAGGAAGTGTGAATCAGGCGGTATAGCAATACCAGACTTCAAACTATACTACAGAGCAATAGTAACAAAAACAGCATGGTACTGGTACCAAAACAGGCGGGTGGACCAATGGTACAGAATAGAGGACACAGAAACCAATCCACAAAACTACAACTATCTTATATTTGATAAAGGGGCTAAAAGCATGCAATGGAGGAAGGATAGCATCTTCAACAAATGGTGCTGGGAAAACTGGAAATCCATATGCAACAAAATGAAACTAAATCCCTTTCTCTCGCCATGCACAAAAGTGAATTCAAAATGGATCAAGGAGCTTGATATCAAATCAGAGACACGCCGTCTGATAGAAGAAAAAGTTGGCTACGATCTACATTCGGTGGGGTCGGGCTCCAAATTCCTCAATAGGACACCCATAGCACAAAAGTTAATAACTAGAATCAACAAATGGGACTTACTCAAACTAAAAAGTTTTTTCTCAGCAAAAGAAACAATAAGAGAGGTAAATAGGGAGCCTACACCCTGGGAACAAATCTTTACTCCTCACACTTCAGATAGAGCCCTAATATCCAGAGTATACAAAGAACTCAAAAAATTAGACAATAAGAGAACAAACAACCCAATCAACAAATGGGCCAAGGACCTGAACAGACACTTCTCAGAGGAGGACATACAGTCAATCAACAAGTACATGAAAAAATGCTCACCATCTCTAGCTGTCAGAGAAATGCAAATCAAAACCACCCTAAGATACCATCTCACTCCAGTAAGATTGGCAGCCATTATGAAGTCAAACAACAACAAGTGCTGGCGAGGATGTGGGGAAAAGGGTACACTTGTACATTGCTGGTGGGACTGCAGATTGGTGCAGCCAATCTGGAAAGCAGTATGGAGATTTCTTGGAAAGCTGGGAATGGAGCCACCATTTGACCCAGCTATTCCCCTTCTTGGTCTATTCCCTAAAGACCTAAAAAGAGCATGCTACAGGGACACTGCTACATCGATGTTCATAGCAGCAGAGTTCACAATAGCAAGATTGTGGAACCAACCTAGATGCCCTTCAATAGACGAATGGATAAAAAAAATGTGGCATTTATACACAATGGAGTATTACTCTGCATTAAAAAATGACAAAATCATAGAATTTACAGGGAAGTGGATGGCATTAGAGCAGATTATGCTAAGTGAAGCTAGCCAATCCCTAAAAAACAAATGCCAAATGTCTGCTTTGATATAAGGAGAGTAACTAAGATCAGAGTAGGGACGAAGAGCAGGAGAAGAAGATTAACATTTAACAGGGATGAGAGGTGGGAGGGAAAGGGAGAGAGAAGGGAAATTGCATGGTAATGGAAGGAGACCCTCAGGGTTATACAGTGGAGGGGGTAGAGAGAGAGGAGGGGCGGGGAGGGGAGAGGTGGGGAGGGGGGAGGGGGAGGATGGGAAAGGCAGCGGAGCACAACAGACACTAGTATGGCAATATGTAAATCAATGGAAGTGTAACTGATGTGATTCTGCAATCTGTGTATGGGGTGAAGGTGGGAGTTCATAACCCACTTGAATCAAAGTGTGGAATATGATATGTCAAGAAATTTGTAATGTTTTGAACAACCCACAATAAAAAATTTAAAAAAAAGGAATTAAATCTTTCTATTGCCTATACTTTGTCATGTTCAATGTTTTATTCTAAAATTTTTAAAGATTTAGTTCTGATATTTAGGTCTGATCTATTTTGAATTAATTTTTGCATGTAATATGAGTTTGTAGTCCACATTCATTCTTTTGCATGTGTATATCCACCTGTATTAGCACTGCTTTTTGAATATACTCTGTATATTGAATGGTCTTGACATTTTTGACAAAAATCAATCATCCCTAGATGTATGGGTTTATTTATGGTCTCTCAGTTATATTACACTGGTCTATATATCTGTCCCTATGGCAGTAAAATCACCGTAGTTTTGATTGCAATAGCTTTGTAATAAGATTTAAAATTTGGCAATGTGAGTCTTCCAACATTTCCCTAATTTTTTTTCTTTTTCAACATTATTTTTTGTTATACTGGAAATTTAACCCAGTGACACTCTATCACTGAACTATAATTTCAGTTCTTAGTTTATTTTTTTCTAGGCAAAATCTTGCTAAGATGCTGAAGCTGGCCCTGAACTTGCAATCCTCCTGCCCCTATCTCCTAAGTTCCTGGAGATTACAGGTGTGTGCCACCATACCTAGCTTTTCCCTTCTTTTTTAAAGAATGTTTAAGTGAATCAAGTTTGAAGGCCAGCTTTTCAATTTCTGTAAAAAAGGCCAATGTCATTTTGACATATATTGCACTGAATCTATAGACTGCTTTTTTGTACAGCCATTTTAAGAATATTATGTCTTCCAAATCATGAATGAGGAATTTATTTCCGTTTATTTAAGTATTCAATTTCCTAAGCAATATTTTACAGTTTTCAGTATACAAATAAACCTTAATCAAAAATTTATTCTTTCATGTTTTACTCTTATAGATAGCATAAATTGAATTGCTTTCCAAATTACTTTTCATACTGTTTGTTGCTATTATACAGAAACACACTGATTTTTGTGTGTTGATCTTGTACCCTGAAGCTTTGTTAATTTGTTTCTTAGATGTAGTAGTTTGTGTGTATGAGTAGGTAACAGGTTCTTTGGAATTTTCTAACAATGTGATCTTGTCATCTGCATATAGGGATAGCTTTATTTCTACATAATTTGGGTGCCTTTTACTTCATCATCTTGCCTAATTGCTCTTTTGAATATCAGTGTTCATAACTGACATCCTTGCCTTGTTCCTGATCATACAAAGAAAGTTTTCAGTTATTAATTATTGAACATAAGGTAGGCTGGGAATGTAGTTCAGCAGCAGAAGGCTTGCCTAGCACACATGCAAACCCTGATTTCAATCCCCAGGACCATGAAAAAAAATTAATATGAGGTGAGCTGTGGGTTGTCATAAATACCATTTACCATGTTGAAGAAATTTCCCTCTACTGTTAGCTTTTTAATAATTTTATCAATAATGGATGCTGGATTTTGAAAAGCATTTTTTATGCATTGAGATGAGCATGTAATTTTATCCCTGGTTAGTTTGTATATTACATTGATTTTCTTAGGAAAATTCCTTTGCATTCATGAGGCAAATACATTTAGTTGTGGTATTTAATCCTTTAAATGTTTTGTTTAATTTAGTTTGCTATTATTTTGCTGATTATTTCAGCATCTATGATCACAGGGGATATTGGTTCTATTTTCTTGTGGTATATTTGGCTTTTATAGTTATTTTTTTTTTTGTTTTTTTTTTTTTATACAAAAAATCAAACCCAGGGCATTGAATGTGCTAAGCAAGTTCTCTACCACTGAGCCCTATGTTTGATTTAGTATCAGGGTAATGCTGGTATCTCAGAATGAAATAGTAATGTTTCCTCCTCTTCTACTTTCTGGAAGAGTTTAACAAGGATTGTGTTAATTCTTCTTTAAATGTTTTGTAGAATTCATAATTAAAGCCATCTGTTCTTGGACTTTTCTTTTTTGAGACTTTTTGATTTTTGCTTCAATCTTTTTATGGTTTTTAAAGAACTTTTTATAGGTCTATTCAGAATTTCTATTTCTTATTGAGTCAGAAATGGTAGTTTGTGTGTTTCTAGGAATTTGTCCATTTTGTCTGTTATCTACATATAATTGTTCACAGTATTTTCTTTAATATTTTTCATTTCCATGAGATCAGTCATGTTATCTTCACTTTTATATCTGATCTTAGTTATTTGAAGTTTTTTTTCCTTAAATATTTGTCAGTTTTTTGGATCTTCTCAACAAATTTTGGCTTCATTGATTTTATTGGTTTTCTATACTTGTTTTATTTCTAACCAAATATTATTTCCTTCATCTGGGAAAATAAGAGACCTAGAATAGCTAAAGCAATCCTTAGCAGGAAGAACGAAGCATGTGCCATCACTATACCAGACCTTAAACTATACTGCAGAACAATAGTATCAAAAACAGTATGGTATTGGCACCAAAACCGACTGGTAGACGAATGGTACAGAATAGAGGACACAGAGACTAACCCACAAAACTACAAGTATCTTATATTAGACAAAGACACACAAAAATGCATTGGAGAAAAGATAGCCTCTTTAACAAATGGTGCTGGTAAAACTGAAATCCATATGCAACAAAATGAAATTAAACCCCTATCTCTCTCCATGCACAAAACTCAACTCAAAATGGATCAAGGACCCAGGAATAAAACCAGAGACCCTGCATCTAATAAAAGAAAAAGTAGACCCTAATCTCCATCATGTGGGATTAGGCCCCAACTTCCTTAATAAGACTCCTATAGTACAAGAATTAAAATCAAGAATCAATAAATGGGATGGATTCAAACTAAAAAGTTTCTTTTCAGCAAAAGAAACAATCAGTGAGGTGAATAAAGAGCATATAGCTTGGGAGCAATTTTGACCCTTCACACATCAGATAGAACAAAAAGGCTAAACACCAAAAAACAAACAAAAAAACCAAATAACTCAATTAATAAATGGGCCAAAGACCTGAAGAGACACTTCTCAGGAGACAATATACAATCAATCAACAAATATATGAAGAAATGTTCATCATGTCTAGCAATTAGAGAAATGTAAATCAAAACATTTCTAATATTTCATCTCACTCCAGTCAGAATGGCAGCTATTATGAAGACAAACAACAATAAATGTTGGCAAGGATGTAGGGAAACAGGTACACTCATACATTGTTGGTGGGACTGCAAATTGGTGCACGCAATACGGAAAGCAGTATGGAGATTCCTTGGAAATCTGGGAATGGAACCACCATTTGACCCAGCTCTCCCACTCCTTGGTCTATACCCAAAGGGCTTAAAAACAGCATAATACAGGGACACAGTCACATCAATGTCTATAGAAGCACAATTCACAATAGCTAAATTTTGGAACCAACCAAGATGCCCTTCAGTAGATGAATGGATTTTAAAAATGTAGCATTTATATACAATGGAATATTACTCAGCAATAAAAGAGAATAAAATCATAGCATTTGCAGGTAAATGGATGGAGTTGGAGATTATAATGCTAAGTGAAGTTCGCCAATCCCCAAAAAAACCAAATGCTGAATGTTTTCTCTGATATAAGGAGGTTGATTCATGTAGGGAGGGGAGAGCATGGGAGGAATAGATAAACTCTAGATAGGGCAGAGGGGTGAGAGATTAAGGGAGGGGGCATGGGGTTAGAAATGATGGTGGAAAGTGATGGTCATCATTATCCAAAGTACATGTATGAAGACATGAATTGGTGTGAATATACTTTGTATACAACCAGAGATATGAAAAATTGTGCTCTATATGTGTAATATGAATTATAATGCATTCTGCTCCTATATATAATTTTTTTAAAAGTTAATAAAAAATTATTTCCTCCATTCTACTACTTATGGATTCAGTTTGCAATCTTCTTTCTCTAGTTTGTTTCTGTGTAAACTCAGGATACTGATTTAAGATTTTTCTTCATTTTTAGTGTAGATAATTATAGCTATGATTTTTTCTCATCACTGCTTTTCTGCACCACCTAAGATCTGATATGGTGCATTTTTGGTTTTTAGCCATTCTTTGAGGGTTAGGATGAAGGTACTTCTTTTCAGGAGCACTGTGTTTGCCCTACAAAACACCTAGGTACCAGTAAGGTACCACTTTAAATTATATTTTTTAAAACATTTTACTCTTTATACATTCATTTATTGAAATTTTTTGTCTAACCAGGTGGTAAATTTTGACTTCAAATATGTGTGAGGATCAACATGTGTTAACTTCTAAGGGACTAGTAATCTTATCCCCATATTTTATTCATGCCAAGGCGACTTTTTATGCAGTCTTCCAAAGGGGTGAAATTTATATAATGTGTTTAGTTCTGATTCACCGTTATTCCAGGATAAAGCCTAGTATAGATCACTTTTATAGAAAAAGTCTTTCACTAAACTCTATATCTTTTGTGAGCCCTGGATAGTAAATTCTATCCCATCTGCCACTATGAGACTATCAAGTACAAAAACTGGTCACTTTGTTTCACAAATTCCTTCTGGAAAAAAGGGGGCTTTGAAGCTCACTTTATACCTTCCTGTTTCAGTATCAGCTTAAATTTGTGTCTTATGTTAATATCCAATCATCGCTGGCTTGCCTTTAAATTTTAAACAATATTTTATTCACAATTGCTAGCTCTTTGAATAGAAAGTTAGTTTAAATAAATTACCATGCCCTATTTCCTGAAATAAAAATGTTATATTATAAATAGGCATATAATCTGAGAAAATCGATAAACATCAGTTTTCTTGCATATCATCTTAAACATAATATATATGATCTTACAAATAATAGTTTCATATATCTTTTATATCCTTGTAACTTTCATTTTTTTAATTTTATCTTACTCTTCTGGCTTGGCCAGTCTATAAACCATCAAATAGAAGTGGTGTTAGCAGGGGCTGTGGTTGGGGCTCAGCAGTAGTGCAATTTCCTGGCATGTGTGAGACACTGGGTTCAATTCTCAGCACCACATATAAATAAATAAATAAAACAAAGATCTATCAGCAATTTTAAAAAAATGAAAAAATAAGTAGTGTTAGCAGGCATTCCTGTCTTATCTCTCATTTCAAAGGGGTGCTTCTGGAATTTCAACATTAAGTATGACAATTGCATTAGGTTTTTTATCTCCTTTATCAAATTAAAGAAATGTCATTCTATGTCTAGTGTGTGTATGTGTACACACACACAAATATACATATATATGTTTATATGTATTCATAGTTTCTGTGTGTTAAATTTTATTAAACGCTTTTACCATGTCTACTGAGATGATATGTTAAGGTGGTGAATTATATAGATTTTCTAATATATACATTGCTTACGTTGAGAATTCTCACAGAGGTTCTTTTCCCAAAGATTCTTTTCCAAGTAATTCTGATAAAATACTCCCACATGTCTCAATAAATTACCTTTATAATATTGCCTGAATTGACTTACTAATTTTGAAAATATTTGTTATCAATATTAGTAAGTAAATTTGAGTTCCAGTTCTGCTTCCATATATTGTTGTTCTCTGGTGTGATGGTTATATACTTTCTTCATTAAATTATTTGAGTACTATTGCCTGTTTTTTTCTTCCCTAAAATACATTGCATATCAATATAAAGCTATCTAGAGCTGTTGTTTTCCCCACAGGGATATTTTCAAATAACAAATAAGCTCCTCGAATGTTATAAAACTTAATAAAATTTTTCTTTTTATTTAGCCACCTTTGGTAATTTACATTATCTGGAATTTTGTTCATTTCTTCTAAGTTTTCAATGATTAGCATAAAGTATTTTATAATTTTTATTAATCTCTTCTGTATCTCTTTTTAAGTTACTTATTTTATTCATTTCTACAACTGAGTTTTCATAGATATAACAATATTATTTTGTAGTCATGTTCCATTAGTTGTCATAATATTAAAATTAAATTACAGAATTATAAATGGCTTAAACAAGTTTGAGGACAAATACAACCCTATCTTCCCCTAAATGTAATCTGCTTCCTTTCTCTTGTAGCTTTGGCTACGATCTACATACTGTGGGGTCGGGCTCCAAATTCCTCAATAGGACACCCATAGCACAAAAGTTAATAACTAGAATCAACAAATGGGACTTACTCAAACTAAAAAGTTTTTTCTCAGCAAAAGAAACAATAAGAGAGGTAAATAGGGAGCCTACATCCTGGGAACAAATCTTTACTCCTCACACTTCAGATAGAGCCCTAATATCCAGAGTATACAAAGAACTCAAAAAATTAGACAATAAGATAACAAATAACCCAATCAACAAATGGGCCAAGGACCTGAACAGACACTTCTCAGAGGAGGACATACAATCAATCAACAAGTACATGAAAAAATGCTCACCATCTCTAGCAGTCAGAGAAATGCAAATCAAAACCACCCTAAGATACCATCTCACTCCAGTAAGATTGGCAGCCATTATGAAGTCAAACAACAACAAGTGCTGGCGAGGATGTGGGGGAAAGGGTACACTTGTACATTGCTGGTGGGACTGCAAATTGGTGCAGCCAATTTGGAAAGCAGTATGGAGATTTCTTGGAAAGCTGGGAATGGAACCACCATTTGACCCAGCTACTCCCCTTCTAGGTCTATTCCCTAAAGACCTAAAAAGAGCATGCTACAGGGACACTGCTACATCAATGTTCATAGCAGCACAATTCACAATAGCAAGACTGTGGAACCAACCTAGATGCCCTTCAATAGACGAATGGATAAAAAAAAATGTGGCATTTATACACAATGGAGTATTACTCTGCATTAAAAAATGACAAAATCATAGAATTTGCAGGGAAATGGATGGCATTAGAGCAGATTATGCTAAGTGAAGCTAGCCAATCCCTAAAAAACAAATGCCAAATGTCTTCTTTGATATAAAGAGAGTAACTAAGAACAGAGTAGGGACGAAGAGCATGAGAAGAAGATTAACATTAAACTGGGAGGAGAGGTGGGAGGGAAAGGGAGAGAGAAGGGAAATTGCATGGAAATGGAAGGAGACCCTCAGGGTTATACAAAATTTCATACAAGAGGAAATGAGGGGAAAGGGGAAAATAATACAAGGGGGAGAAATGAATGACAGTAGAGGGGTAGAGAGAGAAGAGGGGAGGGGAGGGGAGGGGAGGGGGGTAGTAGAGGATAGGAAAGGCAGCAGAACACAACAGACACTAGTATGGCAATATGTAAATCAATGGATGTGTAACTGATGTGATTCTGCAATTTGTATACGGGGTAAAAATGGGAGTTCATAACCCACTTGAATCAAAGTGTGAAATATGATATATCAAGAACTATGTAATCTTTTGAACAACCAACAATAAAAAAATTTAAAAAAATACAACCCTATCTTGACTCATACCTCTTCACTGATGACAGCAATATTATTCTAGCTTAATAAAGAAGCACCTATTTGCTTCAAGTATTCAGTATGCCCTGAGCATCTGTCATTAGATTTTATAGAGAGACTGGAATGTTGAGATATATATATATATATATATATATATATATATATATATATATATATATCTTAGTGTATGTCAAATTTCCTGTCTTTATGCAGGAGGAAAAGAGTTATGTCTAAATTTGCTGAAAAGCATCTTAATATGCCTTTCAGCCTTTATGCTCAGTCTGTAGTCTTTTTTGTGTTTTGGAGTAATGTAAAATTTTTGGTGTTTTCTCCAGGAAAAGGAAAACTACTAGGTTTTAGGAATTGTCTTAAATATTCATGAGCTTCTAAAGGCTAAAACACAAAGAATTATGTACCTATGTGACAATTCTTAACCTATGTAAAGAATTCTTTTCTACTCCCAAAATAATTCATATTGCCTACATAAAATGTGCTTGCAAAAATCATATATTGATGGCTGTTTGGAAAAAAAGACCAAATAACACTTTTGTTTTGGTCCCAATGGGAACTGAATTAACAGCTATCCTAAAACTGAATTTAGTTACATCATGGGTTTTCTATAAGTATAGCTCAATATAGACAATTTAGGGCTGGGGATGTAGCTCAATGGTAGTGTGTTCCCCTACCATGTGTGAGACCCTGGGATCAATCTCCCAACACTACATGCAAAATAGTAATAGTAATAATAATAATAATAATAATAATAATAATAATAAGCCAATTTGGCAGGTAGTAAGAAGAAATGCAATGAAAACATTTTACTTTACTTTTCATCATTTTTAAGAAATATAAATCTACCCTGGAGGCTTGGTAATAACATGAAAGGCAGCAAGTACTTTAGTGATCAACAGATGAATATTATTATACATTAGAGGTTATAATGCTATTCTTTGAGTTTAAAGATGATATAAGAGACCAGAAACATTATCATCAGGGTTCTTGAGGTTTCTCTACAAAACTTTTTCTACTTGGTTCTCTCTCCTACTCCAAAACAACAGATGTTTTTAAGTTCGTACTACTCTCTTCAGGCCTTTACCCTAATGACAGACTCAGCAGAATGTCTTGCTGCCCCATTAGGAGGGAAAAGGGGACAATTAAGTGTGAACAGTGTCAACTTTCCTGCCCTAATACTCTAACATTTCTAATAAGGGCATTCAACTTTTTCTCCTCTCATATTTTAGAGGTAGGTGTGTCCCTGCTTCAATTTAAGTGTAGCTGTCCCGACCAAAACGAATATGTCCTGTCCAAAGCTTACACATTCTCACATCTAAGTTCAACACTTTGACTACTGATCATTGCAATCAAGAAAATAGTCTCCATCTCTGCATGGGAGCAAACTCCCTATTACATCCACCAGAAATTCATCAATAGTCCGTTCTCACTCCGTGCCTCTGATCATGACCTCTCTTCCAGATCCTTCTCCTCAGCCTACAAAATATTTTTCCCATTATAAAAGAAAATATATGTTACTCCATGATAACTATTCCTAAAACTAAAGTATCTCTTTCTTTCCTTTGACTACCAAAGTTGTTGAAAGAATGTAAAATCATTATTTCATCAATTTTCATTCTTTTTCTTAAAAAACTGTACAGATTTTTTTGATAGTACTGTATTTCAGTAATACATGTTCATTATAAAAAAAATTAGAAAACAGAGAAAAAAAGAATAGGTTTAAAAAGTGCCCATAATCTTACCACCTAGGGATAAACATGTTGATACCTTGATATCTTTTTCCTCTAAGTTTTATAATTATACTATGCTTGTCTTTTATTCAATATAGTTGTAGTAGCCAGCTTCCAAGATGATATTTCAATGATTTTAATCTCCTGGTATCTGCATACTTGTATATTTAAACACATATACACAAGTGTGCACGCACATGCACACACACACACACACACACACACTTTAACAGAGTCAGTCTGTGTGAAAAATATCATAAGCCAGAAGTGATGGTACGATTCGTATGAGATTAAATTATACAAGACTGTGGTCTCTCCATTTCTTTCTCTAGTCTCATTTGGATTCTTGCTCCGGATATATAAAAGCTCATTGTATGTTAAGGGCATTAACACCATTTCTGACATACAGGTCACAAATATTTTTTGTTTAAATTTTTTTTTCTAATGTGTTTTTTCATATTGGAAATTTTAAATATTTATGTAGTCAAATCTATTAATCTTTTTTCTTTTTCAGATAAACCTTTTATGATACACCTAGAAGAAGGACATAATTTTCCTTCCTGAGGCTATAAAACATATACATATATTTTCTTTAAGTGAGACTATGGTTATATTTTTACATTTAATAATTAAAAGAAAAACCTTACTTGGGCTTCATTGAAGTTTTGTGAAATATTTCTTCATGTAGTTTCTTTGTAATTTTATTTCTACATATTTTACTTTATAGTAGTATGAACTAAACATGACTATCATATATTCTCACTGTTTCTTTTGCTATTATATATGCAATATATTTACTTTTTCCACTCTGATAGACTTTTATCAGATCTTTCAGGTATTTATTTAATTCATCAAGGATTTTCACAAAGACAATCATATCATTTTAAATGGCTATTGCTCTTCCTCCTTTTAAATAGTCATGTCTCTTAGTTATTAAGATATTTCATTGAATTGTCTAAGACTTCCATAATGATATTGGCAATAGTAGTGATAGAAAACACTCCTGTTTTGTTCTTGAGTTTAATAAAGATTCTTCTATGTGAATAAAAGTCATTATACTATAGTGATACATGCATACACATATTCATTGTAGCACAATTCACAACAGCAAAACTATGGAACCAGTCCAGATGTCCATCAACAGATGAAAGAGAAATAAAATTTGGCTTATATACACAATGGAGTTTTCTTCAGCCATAAAGAAGAATAATGTTATGGCATTTGCAAGAAAATGGATGGAACTTGAGATCATTACATTAAGCAAAATAAGTCAAATTCAGAAGATTAAGTGTCATATGGTTTCTCTCACATGTGGAATCTAGAGATCAAAAAGTGAAAGAAGGGACATCAGTAGAGTAGAGAAAAGGGGAAATACTAGAAAATTATATTACACTAATTACATTGTTATATTGTGTGCACATACAAATATGGAATAACAAATCCCACCATTATGTACAACTATAATGCACCAATATAAAATAGATTTTTATTTGTGTCACCATCAACTATAATATTGCCTGGTATTGTTATTTGTTCATATAAAGCAAGTATTCTTCTACTGTGGTTTAATACTTTTTATCAGGTTGAATACTGAATTTTATTGATACTTTGTGTCATCTATCAGGATAATTCTATGAGTTTACTTTGAACTATTAATATTATTCTCTTATTAAAATGATTCCAGGCTGAAGTCCAGGCAACATTGTTCAATAGGACACTTCAGATATTGTGTTCCCACAGAAACATGAACTTAAACAATTATCCACATATGAAAATCTCTTTATAAGTGCAATAGAAACTAGGTAAAAGGTCAAATTAGTAGACATAACAGAAAAATAAGAAAAGGCATATGGAAGAGGACAGGAAGTACAGTTTTACATTATCTGCATCCAAATCCAAGCAGCACAGCCTAGAAAATGATACCATCTGCTTGAAGAAAGAAAGTCAAATGAACATTCTGCCTTGAATCCAAATACTAGGCCCAGCACAATAAAACCTTATACTTTGTAGGCCCCCATGTTCCAAACTTCAAGGCAACACCCACAGACTGATCCTCAAGACACGCTGGCAATAGGCCAAATTCCACAGCCCTAGATTTCAGACATGCATAGTGCACTTAATCTCCAGGATACACCACTTCTTGGATGACTTTAGCTACCCTATGATCCAAACAGCACTCAGTAGCAGGTCTACTCCAGAAGCCCTAACCTTTAGTCCTATCCCAGTGTTATATCAGCCCCAGTGATTCTGAACTTCAGGCCCATCACAATAGACATAAGCTTTAAGCCAGCCCTCAGGGATACAGTCTCCAGGTCTACCCCAGAAGACCCAATCAACAGGTTTATCCAAGTAAATTCAGGATCCAATGACCCAGATACCAAGCAAATTAACATAAAAATGCCAATAGCAAATTCACTCATGAACAATGCCAGAAAGACTGTTTAGGATCTCTACATAGACTGACTGCTGAGAGGATTTCTCATACAAAGCCAGTCTGTGAGACTAAAATAAATACCTTCCCCTTCAAGTACACAAACACCAATCACCAATCCAGAGTTCAAGAAAAATTAGGGAAACCTGTCATCATCATCACAGGGACAAAATAAAATGCCAATGACTAATCCTAAAGAAATTGAGACATATGATTTGCCTGTCAAATAATTCAAAATAATTGCTTGAAGGAAGCTCAGAAAACTTTAAGAAAACCAGTAAGAAAATAAATGACCTGAATGAAATTTAATAGAGTAATTGAAAAATTTTAAAAATCAAACAAATTCTGGAGTTGCAAAGGACAATGACTGCAATGAAAAAAAAATACAATAGAGAGCATCAGCAACAGAATTGACAAAGCAGAATAAATAATCTGTGAACTCAGAGATTATTTAAAAATATGCGGTCAGAGGAGAAGAATGAAAAGGAATGAAGAAATTTTATATGATATATGGGACAATTCAAAAAGAAAAAGAAAATGCTACAGAGGTAGAAAGCTTACTTAAAGAAATACAGCAGAAAAATTTCTAAATTTGGAGAAATATACAAATATACAGGTACAGAAAGGTCAAAGGTGTACAGTCAAATTCACTCCAAATAATACTACTACAAGACATTAGAATCAAATTATCAAAAATCAAAGAAAATAAGAGCATACTGAAAAATATCAGGAGAAAAGAATTTAAAAACATATAAGAAAGTTTCAATACCTCTAGCAGCTAATTTCTCAATAGAAAACTTACAAGTCAAGAGAGAGGAATGATATATTCAATTGCTGAAGGGAAAAAAAACCTTCCAACCAAGAATACTGTCCCTAGAAAAGCTGTTTTTCTAAAACAAAACAGAAATAAATAATTTCCCATCAAAGAAAAGTTGAGGAAGTTCATCACCATCATACCTGCATTATAAGTGATGAACAATGTTTTTTTAAGCTAAAAGAAAATGATAGTGATGAGTAAAAAGAAAATGTATAGAAGTATAAAGTACAACAGTAAAGGTAGGCACATAAATTCAGAACATTCTAATACTGTAATGGTGGTGTATAAATGACATATCTTTCATGTTATGGGTTTTTTTTTGTCTTTTAACCATATCTTTCATGTTATGGTTAAAAGACAAAAAACAGCTATAATAATTTGTTAAAATTTATGCAAGATAGAATATGGAGTATAGAAAAAAAGCAGAATTTCTCTTTTTGCAGTGAAATTTGGTTTTATCATTTTAAAATAATCTGTTAGAACTACTAAAAGTTTTTATAAGCCTCATGGCAATCACAAAGTAAATCTATAGTAGATAAACAAAGAATAAAAAGAAAAGAATCAATGCATATCATTATAGAAAATTATTCAACCACAAAGGAATACCACAAGTCAGGAAAAAAGAAACAAAGAATCTACAAGCAGCACAGTGACACATGCCTGTAATCCCAGCAAATCAGGAGGCTGAAGCAGGAGGATTGCAACTTCAAGTCCAGTCTCAGCAACTCAATGGGACACTGTCTCAAAATTTAAAAATAAACAAAAAAAAATGGATTGGGAATGTGGCTCTGTGTTTAAGCACCCTGGATTCAATCACTGGAACAAAAGAAAAGAATATAGAAAACAATTAACAAAATGTTAGTCAGTAGTAAGTCCTTCACAATATTTACTTGAATGTAAATACCTCTGTAATCAGAAGGCCACATGGTTGAGTGGACACACACACACACACACACACACACACAAACACATAATCCAAAGCAATATCACCTAACAGAGACTCCCTTCACCTCTAAGGACACACATAAACTGAAAGTAAAATGATGGAAAAACATATTCCATGCAAATTAAAACCAAAGGAGAGCAGGGATAGTTATATCAGATAAAGTAGATGTTACATCAAAATTGTTTAAAAATCAAAGAAGATCATTATATAATGATAAAGAGTCAATTCAGTAAAAGGAAATAACAATTACAAATGAATTTGTACCCAATATTGGGGTACCTAAATAGATATTAATAAATATGAAGGGATAGACTACATCATGGTTAATGGCTTTAACACCATGCTTTCAGCAATGGGCTCATCATCCAGACAGAAAATCATTAAGAAAACATTGGATTTAAACTACACTCTAGACCAAATGGACCTACAAAAATATACAAAGCATTGCATCCAACAGCTGCTGAATACACACTTTTTAAGCTTCTAAGCAACATTCTCCAGGGTAGAGTATATAGTAAGCAAAAACAACTTCTTAACAAATTTAAGACAGTCAAAATTATGTTAAGTATCTTCTCTGATCACAATTGTATAAAACTAGAAATCAATAAAAGGAAGAAATATTTTTTTAAATTCAGATATATGTGTAAATTAAACAAAATGCTCCTGAACAACCACGGTCAATAAAATCTAAGGAGAAATTTTAAAATATCTTGAGATAAACAAAAACAAAATATACCAACACTTATGGAATGCAGCAAAAGCATTTCTAAATGCATACATCAAACTTCAAGGAACCAGATAAACAAAAATAAGTTAAGCCCAATATTAACATAATTGGAATAATAATAGATCATAGCAGAAATAAGTTAGAGAGTTAAAAGCATAATAGAAAAAAATCAATGAAGAATTGTGTTGTGAAAACATAACATCATCTATCCCTTTGTTATATTAAGAAAAAAGGGGGGCTGGGGTTGTGACTCAGCGGTAGAGCGATCGCCTCACACTTGTGGGACCCTGGGTTGGATCCTCAGCACCATATAAAAATAAAATAAGTGAAATAAAGGTATTGTATCCAAGTACAACCAAAAAGTAAATAAATATTTTTTTAAAAGAGGGCTGGGGTTGTGGCTCAGCGGTAGAACACTCACCTCGAACATGCGAGGTTCTGGGTTTGATGCTCAGCACCACATAAATAAATAAAATAAAGATGCTGTGTTCAACTACAGCTTAAAAATAAATAAATATTTTTTTAAAAAGTCTAAAAAAGGGACTGCTCAAAATGAAAAATGAAAGAGACATCACAACTAATACAGTAAAAATACAATCATAAGAATATGAATATATATATATATATATATATATATATATATACCAATAAAATGGGTAATCTAGTGGAAATGTATAAATTCCTGCATACATAAACCTACCAAATTGAACATCACATTGAAAAATCATTTACTATGATCACATAGGATTCATTTCAGGGATGCAAGGATGGTTCCATCTATGAAAATATATACACTATGCTGAAAGAACAAAAGGCAAAAATCATATGATCATTTCAATAGATGTAGATAAGGCATTTGACAAAATTCAACATCATTTCATAATAAAAAGTCTCAACTAGGAGTGGAAGGAATATATCTCAATATAATGAAGACCATATATGACAATACACAGCTAACATCATTCTGTGAATGGGTAAAAGTTGAAAATTTTTCATCTAAGATTAAGAACAAGGCAAGGATGCTCACTATTGCCACTTCTAATAAATAAAGTATTGGAAATCCTAATCAAAGAAATTATGCAAGAGAAAAAAATAAAATTCTTGCAAATTGGAAAGAAAGAAATTTAATTATTCTTGCATACAGATGCCATGATCTTATATATAGAAAACCTTAAAAATGAGCTCTTATACACTGTTGGTGGTAATGAAAATTAGTAGAGTCACTATGGAAAACAGTACTGATGTTTCTCAAAAAAACTAAAAGTAGATGTATTATTTGATTCAGCTATCCCACCTCTGGAGGCATATTCAAAGAAAATGAAATCACCATGCCAAAGATATATCTGCACTCACATGTTTATTGCACTGCTATTCACAATAGCTAAGATATGGAATCAACCTGGTGCCTATTGATGGATGAATGGGTAAAGAAAATGTGGCATGCATAAATGATGGAATATTATTCAGTCATGAAGAAACATGAAATCTTGTCATTTTTAGCAAGATAGATGGAGCTGGAGGACATTTATGTTAAGTGAAGTAAGTCAGACATAGAAAAAATACTGCATGTTCTCTCTAATATGTGGAAGCCTAAAAATAGTCAAGCTCAACGAAGAATACTGATTACTAGAGGCTGGGAAAGGTGGGTAGTAAGGATAAATGAAGGTTGGATAATGGGTACCAAACACAGGTACAAGGAATAAGTTATAGTATTCCACAGCACAGTGGGGTGGGATGACTATAACTCAAAATAAAGTGTTATGTATTTTATGAAGCTCTGAAAGAGAGGAGTTCAAAGGCTCAAAACATACAAACATGATAAGGAGAGGGAATACTAATTACCCTGTTGGATCCCTGCATTTG
Source organism: Marmota monax (assembly GCF_021218885.2). Lineage (NCBI taxonomy): Eukaryota > Metazoa > Chordata > Mammalia > Rodentia > Sciuridae > Marmota > Marmota monax. The sequence continues at coordinate 10,298,942 of NW_026694552.1, read as the reverse complement.
GATGCATGTGTTGCACCTCTGAAGGCTGAGTTGGAGGATCACAAATTCGAGGCCAGCCCTGTCAATTTAGTGAGACTTTATCTCAAAATTAAAAAATAAAAAGTGGTAGGGATATAACTCAGTGGTTGAACACCCATGGGTTCAATCCCCAGTACTGAAAAAAGTCAGCATTTACCCCATTAATATTCAATTATGTTAATCAATTTTTTAAAAAAATTAAAATCTAAAATCATGTCTACAAATTTGAAAAATAGGAAGAAAAAGAAAACGAATTCTAAAAACTACAAAAATCTCTTCAAACTAAACAATACATTCAGAAAATCTGAAGAATACAAAATCAACAACAAAAAAAGTAGTGCTGGGTGTGGTGGTGCATGCTTATTATTCTAGCAACCTGGGAAGCTGAGGTAGGAAGATTCCAAGTTCAAGCCTCAGCAATGTAGCAAGATCCTGTCTCAAAATTTAAAAAAGGACTGGGTATGTAACTTAATGGTAATCTGTCTCTTGGTTCAATCTCTAGTGCCCTGATAAATAAACAAATGGTATTTCTATAAAATAAACTCTGAAAATGTATCAAGAAAATAATTTCAATTAAAGTAGCTACAAGCAGTAAACATTTTGAAATAAACTTAACCAAGATACAAGATCTCTATACTAAAATATGTAAAATATTGATGAAAAGAAACTTGAAGAAGAGACAAATAGAAAAATATCCATCTTCATGAATTGGAACAATAAATATTGTTAAAATGTCCATACTACCCCAAATGATCTATAGATGCAAAATAATCCTTATCAAAATTCCAATGGCAATTTCATAGAAATAGGAAAAAAACAATTCTAATATTTACATACATTACCACAACAGATTCACAATAACCAAAACAATCTTGACCATAAAGAACAAAGTCAGAGGCATCACGTTGCAGCATATTCAAAATATACTACAGACTATAGTAACCAAAACAGCATGGAACTATCATAAAAACAGACACATATCCAAATGGAATAGAACAGAAAGCACAGACATAAATCCAAGCCTTTACAGAGTGCTGATTCTCAACAAAGATGCCAAGGGCATACAAAGAGGAAATGACAGTCCTTCAATAAATGCTGTCGGTCTAACCAGATAGAATAAAACTACACTCTTGTCTCACATCAAATACCAAAATAAATCTAAAAAAAACCCTTAAAATGGATTAAACACTAGAATTTAATGCCTGAAACTATAAAACTACTAAAAGAAAACATCCTTGATATTGGTTTAGGCATTGATTTTCTGGATATGAACACAAAACATAGTCAACAGAAACAAAAATAGAAAGATAGGATTACATCAAACCAAAAAGCTTCTGCACAGCAGAGGAAATAATCATAGAAGTGAGGAGATGACCTATAGAATGAGATAAAATATTTGCAAACCATAAATCTCATAAATGGTTAATATTCAGGAATACAAACACCTCAATGGTAACAAAGCAAATAACTGGATTTAAAAATGGGTAAAAGACCTGAACAGAAATTGCTCAAAAGAAGGCATGCAGGTGGACAACAGTTATATGAAAAAATGCTCAAAATCACTAATAATCACAGAAATGCAAATGAAAATATCACAATGAGATATCAACTGCCATCTACTAGAATGAATATTATCTAAAAGACAATAGACAGGTGGTGCATGTCTGTAATCCCAGTCACTTGGGAGGCTGAGATAGAAGGAATGAAAGTTCGAGACCAGCCTTGGAAATTTAGAAATACCCTGTCTCAAAACAAAAACCAAAACAAAGGGATGGGGATGTAGCTCAATGGTAAAGCGCCCTGGCTTAAGGCCACAGTACTGGGCAGAAAAAAAAAAAAAACAATAGGTAATTGTGAAAAAGGATGTAGAGATAATGTAATGCTTGAACATTGTTTCATTGTTTGGTAAGGATGAAAATTAGTACAACCAAAATGGTAAACAGTATGGAGGGCTCTCAAAACATCCAAAAATATTGCACAATATGGTGACTATAGATTACAATAATGTACTGTATATTTCAAAAATCCAGAATAAAGGATTTTGAAAGTTTTTACCATAAAGAAATGCTAAACATTTGAGGAGATGTTTAACCTGAATTAAACATTACTCTCTATATACATGTATCAAATATTACATGGTAATCCATTAATATGTAGAACTTTCATGTATTTATGTACCAATTAAAATGAATTTTTAAAATATTAAAGTTTTAAAAATGAAAAAATAAAATTACTATATGATCCATCAATCTCACTACTTGATGTAGATCCAAAACAACTTAAATCAATATGTTGAAGACATATCCATCCACATTTCCATGCTTATTCCCAAATTATTCCTGCTAGTGTTCATCAACACATGAATATATAAACAAAATGTATATATACACAATGATATACTATTTGGACATTTAAAAAAAGGAAACCTTGTCATTTTATACATGGAAGAACCTGGAGGATATTAAACTGAAATAAGCCAGGCATAGAAAAACAAGTGCCATATGATCTCATTCATATGTAGAGTCTAAAACAGTTAATATCATAGAAGTAGAGAGTGAAATGGTGGTTACCAAAGTTTGGGGGAGAAAATGACTGGGAACATGTTTGTCAAAGGATACAAAATTTCAGTTAGATAGGAGTAATAGATTTAAGAGATTTATTGTAGAAGATAGTGACTACACTTAGTAGCAAAATATTTAATTCTTGAGAAGTGGTAGGAGAATAGATTTTAAATAGATTTCTCACCCTAAAAATGTTGACTGTGAGGTAATGTATACATTAATTAGCTAGATTCAGACATTCCACAATGTGTTTATGTGTGTAGACACACACATACATATTTCAAAGCATCATATTATACACAATAAATATATACAATTTTATCTGTCAATTATAAAACTAAAAATAAAAGATTTTCTAACAAACCATATGTGTATACTTGAAATGAGTTCTTCTAGGTCATGGAATATTATTTTTCCATGTAGCGCTATATTCAATTGAGTATCATATTATTTAAAATGTTACACCTGTATTCATAAGTGAGATTTGTTGGGTTTTTCCTTTTGGTTCTGTCTATATCAAATGATTTTTTTAAGTTAGGTTAGTTTTATTTTAAAAATTGGGGAACATCCCTTATTTCTTGAAAAACTAAAATCCCATACAAATTATATCTTCAATGTTAGAAGGAATTCACCTATGGAATTCAATGAAGTGTTATTTCTGTTTGTATGGTTTGGTTTGTATTGGAAAAATTGATAGTCATTTCACAACTTTTTAATAGTTATTAATCTTCTACTTTTCTCAAGTCATTTTCTGTAATTTTCTCAGAGTTTTGATCTATTTTCTTTCTGTGTCCCTTTCCCTCTTTTTAAATCTGTTTTGTACTATATCTGAAAGGAAGTTAAATGTGATGATTTAGAACATAGGCTCTAAATTCAATCTACCTGGATTTGAATCCTTTAGTTGAAAAAATTACTTAAATTCTCAGTATATTCATTTGTAAAATAAAATCTACTTCAATAGCTACTTCAGTAGATTGTTGCATGGATCAAAATAGTTAATGTATGTAAAAGTAAAAAGCAGAACAGTGTCTATAATATATTTAGCCCTCAATTATTAAGCTTTTATGTATATAAGCTTCCAAGGACTGCCATATAAAGTACAGCAAACTGGGAAGCATAAAACACAGAAATTAATTCCTTCACAGTTTCCAGGGCTAGAAGTCTAAAATCAAAGAATCTGCAGGGCTATGCTCCCTGGAAAGGCTAGGAAAGGAGAATCCTTTGCTTTTGCATCCCTGGGGGCTCCTTAGTTTTTCTTGGTGTGTATCGGGATGACTTCAATTTCTACCTTCATCTTCACATGGCTTTTATCCTTATTTCTCTCTGTATTTGTGTGTGTGTGTGTGCACCCTGTTCTTGTAAGGACTTGGTCTTTGTATTTAGGGTACACCCTTATTCACTAGAACTTACTTCAACTTAATTGTATCTGCAAAGACACAATTTTCAATAAGCTCATATTTTGAGGTTTTGGATGAAAATGAACTTGGGAGGATATTATTCAAATCATTATATTATATTACATTTCTAATGTTGTGCTTCCTTTATTATTTTCCTCTTATATTCTTGATTACTCTTGATAAAAATTTGTAACTCATTAGTCATTGTGAAAACTGGCTCCTATATTTACTTAGAAGTTTTTCTGGGTATCTACTTTCTGTTTCATTTCTTCTTTGATCTATAATAATTGCTTAATTATGCTTTCCTAATTTCCTCCATGTTTCCTCTCCTACCTTTATGATTTATTTTTCTCCTTTCTTGCTAGACAAAAATTATGTGGATTTTCATTTGAATAAAGCATTGAATGTAGTCCCTAAATGTTTACTATGTTTCACTCATCATTCTTGTTTAAATAGTATATAATTGAAGTCTTGATTTTTATTTTTGAGACAAAAATTATTTAATAGTCCAAGGTTTTTTTTTATTTTTGCATGGTTCAATTCTTTATTTCATATATATTTTTAATCTTTAACTTGTAAATGAACACAATAACATTATTCTATTTATTTTTATGTGGTGCTGAGGTTCGAACCCAGTGCCTCACTCAAGCACTCCACCACTGAGTCACAATCCCAGCCTTTATTTATGGTTTTTAGTGTGTAAGTTCAATGAATTATGATCAGAAACTATGAGATTTTGGCCCAAATTACTACTTTTGTAATATGTTGTTTCCATTGTGGTCTTAAATATGAGAATATTTTTTAAAGTTTCATAAACATTTAAAGTTTCATAAACATATGTGTTCTATGTAGAGTACAAAGTCATACATATAAATATAAGTTGAGAGTTAAATTTATCAATTATATTTTTCAGTTTATCTGTTCTCTCTCTCTCTCTCTCTCTCTCTCTCTCTCTCCCCCCCCCCCTCTCTTTTTTTTTGTCTATTTGATCTGTCAAAGACTACAGTAGTTATAACGCAGGGGCTGCTACTTGCCAACCCAACATCCAGCCTTATCTTTTCTTCTTAGTAACAGAGGCCTGCCTGGTTTTTCCGTAGGCATATTGCCACCCAAAATAAAAGACTACATTTTCCAGCCTCCCTCGCAGCTACTATCTGACTAAGTTCTGGCTACTGTGGTGTGTGTGTGTGTGTGTGTGTGTGTGTCAGGGGCAGCTCTTCCTCTTAGTTCTTCCTACACAGAATGTAGGTAGATAGCTGGAGTTCAGAAAGCCATTTTGGGCTATACAGCACCACAGATGCTCTTGTAATTACAATGGAGTTACATCCAGATAAACCCATTATAAATTGAAAATATCGTAAGTCGAAGATAAATTTAACACACTTAACCTACTGAACATCAACATGGTAGCTTAGCAACCCAATGTGCTGTAGAGTTTAAGTTATTTCCCTTCATAATCACATGGCTGACAGGGAACTGTGGCTCGCTGTCACTGCCCAACATTGCCAGAGTAACATACTCTATATTATCAGCCCAAGAAAACATCAAAATTCAAAATTTGAAGTACAGTTCCTACCAAATGTGTATTGCTTTCACACCATCATAAAGCTGAAAAATCATAAGTTGGACCATCATTAAGTCAAGAACCATCTGCACACAAATGATGGCAGAACAGAAAGATGTATAGCCTGAAATAATTACATCCAGGTTTCTTTACCACAGAAAGAAATAAGCCACTATCCAGTTGAATCCCCTGCTATTTTAGGTTTTACCTTACATGCCACCAAAACTAGTCCTAATTAATACAGGTATGATAATGTTTTCCACCAGGATTATAAAGGTTGACAATTTTTCCTTATACTAGGTTTTGATTTATAAACTGTTATGCTACATCATTCATGTATAAATGTTCATAACTCATGTGTTTTTTAAAGATTTTTAATGTTTGTCAATAAAATAATTTTTTTTCCTAATTGATACCTTGAGTCTTGCCTCTTAATGTTAATCATCAAATATTATTATCTTTCTTATTCCTTGACAATCTTTGTTTCTAATTTTTTCTCTTCTAAATTTCACACCAATGCAATCGTTTTTTGGTTCCATCACTGCACTGAAACTGCTTTTGTTACCCTTGACCTGTTTTCTTTCTTTTGTCCCCTTCCATTTTTTTTTTTTTTTTTTTTTTTTTGTACAGAAGGACCCATGGCCTCTCTGAGTTTTAGACATGGACCCCTGTCCTGCTACATGGCAGCAGCCCTTTCTCTACTGGTGGGCAGTGCTTATCATTCCTTCAGGCAAAGTGGCTTCTTTCATTATTCGCTTAGTGGCATAAAGAGCCCCACGTGTCCTGGACCATAGATTTAGACTAAGAGGAAGTTTTGCTGAGCCCTGGGAGGCAGCATGCTGCAGTCCAAATCTGCAGGCATGGGAAACACCTCCTGAAGGTCCTCAGTCTCCAAATCTTGGAAGAAGGTTACCATATGATCAGAGTGTCAGGTTCTGGTGGGAAACAGAAAATTTAAACCTCTTCTCTCCTCCTGAGTCCTCCCAGGTATCTGTCACACTCAAAAATTTCACTGATCTAAGATAGTCAAATATCAGTGTGCATAGAAATTAACATCAATGTTTATAGCAGCACAATTCATAATAGCTAAACTGTGCAGCCAACCTAGATGCCCTTCAGTGGATGGATGGATAAAAAAAAGTGTGGCATTTGTACACAATGGAATATTACTCAGCATTAAAAAAGAACAAAATCATGGCATATGCAGGTAAATGGATGGTGTTGGAGAAGATAATGCTAAGTGAAATCAGCCAATCCCCAAAAAACAAATGCCGAATGTTTTCTCTGATATAAGGAACATGACTCATAGTGGGGTAGGGAGGGGGAGCATGGGAGGATTAGATTAATTCTAGATAGGGAAGAGGGGTGGAGGGAAAGGGAGGGGGATTAGCAAGGATGGTGGAATGTGATGTCATCATTATACAAAGTACATGTATGAAGACTTGAATTGGGTGTCAACATACCTTATGTACAAAAAGAGATATGAAAAACTGTGGTATATATGTGTATTAAGAACTTAATGCAGGGCTGGGGATGTGGCTCAAGCGGTAGCGCGCTCGCCTGGCATGCGTGCAGCCCAGGTTCGATCCTCAGCACCACATACAAACAAAGATGTTGTGTCCGCTGAAAACTAAAAAATAAATATTAAAAATTCTCTCTCAAGAACTTAATGCAAAAAAGTACATGTATAATGGTATAAATTGACATGAACATACTTTATATACAGAGATACGAAAAATTGTACTCCTGTAATAAGGATTGTAATGCATTCCACTGGTTGTCGTGTATTTAAAAAACTAATAAAATAAATAAATAATAAACTATTTGTTTTAAATGCTGCATATTGTTTGCATTGGCCATTGTTATTATTTGTTTCTCCCTAAGTTTGAGGTACTGGAAACCTTCAGGAACACTATAAGTTCACAGGGAAGAAACTTTACTACCTCAGATTCATACTGTTAGATGGGCAGACACACAAACAGCATGAAAAAGCAAGGGAACAAATCACCCCAAACAAACCAAAGTACCTCAATTACAGAATCCATGATACTATAGTGGAAGAAATATCAGAGAAAGACTCCAAAAGTTTACAGTTAAAATGGTCCAAGATGTAAAGACAATGTAAGAAGTGAAATCAGAGAAAGAATACAAGTGAACTATCACTTCAATAAGGAAATAGAGATTCTGAAAAAGAACCATTTGGAAATCAAAATGAAGGAATCAATAAACCAAATTAAAAATGTAATGGAAAGCATCACAACAGACTAAACCACTTTAAAGACAGAGTTTCAAACAATGAAGACAAAATATATAACCTTGAAAATACAGCTGACCATATAGAAAATATTTTAAGAGAGCATGAACAGAATTTTCAAGAAATTTGGGATAACATGAAGAGTGAGCTGTTTTCAATATTCATTTTACTTTATTTTTCTGGAACATTTCACACTCTTCTTTTTTCAAGATAGTGTTTTCTTCTGATTTTCTCTCAGACATCCAGAGCCATATTTCTGACAATCTAGGTGAATGTTCCACAGCCATATCAAAACTGAATTGAACTTGCTTCCCCCTTAAACAAGTTTCCTTCATTATTCTTCACATTGGTTAATTTTGACACAGTTGAACCTGATATTATCCTTTATTATCCTTCATTCTTTGTTCTACTTCACTCTATATTTACAACTAACTACCAAATCTTGTCAATTCTGGCTTAAAAACTCTCTTCAATTATGTCACAGATAATGCTTTAGTTGAGACCCGCATTCACTTTGGTCTAGACTATTCCAACAGTTTCTATTTCCATGCCTCTAGTCTATTACTCATCCTCCATAAACCTACCAATCTCATTCTCAAAAAAAAGTTTGATTGCATATTCACTTCACTTTTTAAAAAATCTATGTTGTTTCTCTATCAAGTTCATTAATATGGTGTACAAATTCCTCGACAATCTGAAATACTCCTCCTACTTCATCTCCTGCCACACCTTCCTCAGAAACTTCCTATGCTCCAGGTACAATAGACTTCTCATACACTAGAAAAGATACTTTCTTTAAATCCTTTTCATGGCTCTGTAGTTGGCCATATGTATCCTATGGACAGAATATTGACCCTATATTCCTGTTGTGGCATACTCCTAGACATTCTTCAAGTCCCAGTTAAAATTTCATCTCTTCTATGAAACCTTCCTTGACTCTCAGAGACATAGTTTGGAATTACTCTTGCTCTTTTAGACTACCAGTAGTTTGTCCACATCAGTGCTATATCACTAAACATGTTGTGGTAAACTTTTGCAGTTCCTATTTCCCTACTGTGAATTTTTTGAAATCAGGAACTATCTGATTTAGACTAGAATTTAGCATGGTTTCTGGCTCAAAAAAAAAAAGAACCAATATTCAAGGTCAGATTGGAGACATTATTATTGGTCCTCAAAACACTGAGCCTCTCCCAGATCATTTGCCTAAAATTCATCTTTTTCCACTTTTGACTTAAGGCACTCACAGTTGTTAAAATACATTTCTAGAATGGACCAAAAGGGCTCATAGTTATTTTGCCAGACCTTTTTCAAAGGACTATTAAAAAGTGCATTCTCAAAGAAAAAGTACATTCAGGAGTAGGAGCTAATTGGAGAAATGGGGGGGAAAAACATACACCACATTTTGTTGTCAGAGACTTTACTTCTTTTTCAATATAGTCTTGTGCTATCTTGATAGAGAACAATGGAATAACTTATTATTTTTTCAATAACAATTATGATTCTTTTGGTTGAATATATTGCCATATATTCATTCCTCCTGTCTCTCCACTGACTAGACTAAAAATTCCACAAGGACAGAGAACTTTATTTTGTTCACTGATACATATCCCAATTGCTATTTATTTGTTAAATGAATGAGTGAATACACGAGAGTGGGGGATAAGGATGGCTAAATCATTTTGCTTTTAGAGTTCCCATCCCCTCTATGTTCAGGGACATTGCAAATCTCTGTATCTGTTATAAAACATTTCTCGTAAAAACACACGTGAATCTCCAAGGCATCTTTCACATCTCAGACTCTGATATTCTATTATTAGAATCACCTAATAGTGGCATCTGTTGGGAGAATTAGAGAACAAATGATTGGTACATGACCTAAATGTCAAATCATGATGACATTCTCCAGTTATACCCGCCAAGACTGTTACTGACTTAGAGGGATGTACAATTGTCCCTTCACAGGGGATCTTCCTGGGAGTGGCTTTATCTGTTACCTTCCTATACAATATCCTTGTTTTGCTACTCAATGCAGGGTTCTCACAGTGTGGGATTAGCAGGTTTTCTCTGATTTCCTAAAAAAGAATGGCTACACCACATTGTTTAATGTGGCTTTAAATGTGTGATGAAGCTCCTGTTAGGCTACTCTGCTTATAAGTCTAATGTCAGTACCAAAACAGCCTTTGGGGATACAGCTAATAAATTTTCCATCAGTTTCTTGCTCAACAAAAGTGGCTTCAGAAAGGATGGCTTTCCTACTGATGACAGAGCTGGATCTGAGTACCTCACTATTAATGTATTCAGTGTATTCTTGATTAAAATAGGTCACAGATGATAGGAATAAAACTTCTCAAGATGACAAATGTATATAGTTGAGACCTTTATCTGTATATAATGAGAGATGGGTACCCATATTTCTATAAAGTAGGACACTATATGAAAATTGAAACTTACATAGCAATTATGATGAGCCAGGTGCTTTTCTAAGTATTCTTTGGACATTAACTCATTTATCTTCTTAACATGCCTACACTGTAGGAACTATAATCATATCCATTTTACAGATTTAAAAAAAAGGCACAGAAGTTATGTTACTTGACAATCAACACCAGAGGTAGAGCTAGAATTCAAGATGAAGCAGTTTGGCTCCAGATTCCACACAACCCATGATATTTTAAAGCTCATGCCAAACAACTAGAGGAAAACATTCCAAGATATTGGTATAGACAACAATTTCCTGAACAATACTCCAATAACTTGTGAAATAATTGTCAGATTTGACAAATAGGATTACAACAAATTTTTAAAAAATGCATAGCAAATGACACAATCATCAGAGCAAAGATACAGCCTACTGAATGGGAAAAAAAATCTTGCCAGCTATAAATCTGACAGAGGATTAATGTCCAGAATATATAAAGACCTCAAAAAAGTTAACACTGAAAGAATACATAATCCAATCAATAAATGAGTTAGTAAGTTGACTGGACACTTCTCAAAATAAGTAGTACAAATGATTGATAATTATATGTAAAATGATCAATGTCTTTAGCCACCAGGAAACACAAATCAAAATGACATTGAGATTCTACCTCATCTTAGTCAGAATGGCTGTTATCAAGAAAACAAAAAATAATAAATGCTGGCAAGGATACAGAAGATACAGAACGCTTAAACATTGTTGTTCGGAATGTAATACTAGCACAGCCACTATGGAAATCATTATGGAAGGTTCTCAAAAAAAAGAACTAAAAAATAAGCTACCATATGATTTAACTAAACCACATCTGGATAGGTACCCAAAGGAATGAAATTCAGGGTACAATAGAGATATCTACATACTGTTTTCAACACTGGCTGGTGATTCCAGTTTCTTTATTTGGCTGGTGGTATCATTCTCCAAATTATTTTTTACATTCTCCTGAAACCTCCAAGACCTCACACCTTGAGCCCACCCCTTCTCAACAAATAATCTCATCTCCCTTAGTACTTCACAGAAAATATAAAAAGTCAGAAGTAAACTGCTCCAGCATCGTATCATGAGATGTCAACTTATCCGAATCCACACTAATACTTTGCTCCTTTTATGTTGCAATGGAAAAGGTGTTCCTATGCCCTTTAAGGATCCTCTCCTTTTCTTTCTTTTTCTACTGGTCTGATATGGTTTAGACGTGAAGTGTCTCCCAAAAGCTCATGTGTGAGACAATACAAGAATGTTCTAAGATGAAATGATTAGATAATGAGAGGTACAACCTAATCAGTGGATTAATCTACTAATGAATTCACTGGACAGTAACTGTAGGCAGGAAGGTTGTGGTTGGAGGAAGTAGGTCACTGGAGGTGTGCCTTTGGGGATTATATTTTGTCCCTTATGAGCAGAGCTTTCTCTGCTTACTGATGGCCATGTCCTGAGCAGCTTTCCTCCTCTATGCCCTTCTGTTGTGATGTTCTGCCTCACCTCCAGCCCAGTGTTATGGAGTCCACCATCTGTGGATTGAACCTCTGAAACCATGAGCCAAAATAATCCTTTTCTCCTTTAAATTGTTCTTGTCAGGTATGTTGGTCACAGTGATGAAAGGCTAACTAAAACATGGTCCCATGCTGTCAGCATTTAAACATCTCAAAGGCTATCCCATCTTAAGAAAAGGAAAAGGGAAACACAAACATCCTTGACCCTACATGCCAACTGGCTAGTTTTCCACTTCCTTTTTTCTGCTAAATCATTTGAACCAGCTGTCTAGGCTGTTTCCATTTCTTATCTCCACATCATTCCTTAGTCCAAGGCATTCTAACTAAAATCAAGAAATAATTATACCATCCCTCTAACATCTTCCCTTGGATATCTCATTGGCATCTAAATGACCATCATGTCATTAACTACAGTTGTCACTTTTTATACTTATTTGATGCTGTACTTCTTAGTAGCATCAAATAATGTTGATCACTCCCTCTTGAAGCAATTGTTTTTTTACCATCCCAACCATTGCTGGAATATCATACTACTTTCATTGTTACCCTCTCTAGTGGTCTCAATCTCCTTTGATGGCCTTAACTGCCTGATCTTTAAATCTTGGAGGACTCCACAACTCAGTCCTCTTACCTCTTCTATTTATACATTCTCCCTAGGTGATATCATTCTATCACAGGGCTTTAAATAGCATCCGTATGCCGAGAATTGCCAAATATTGTTACTGACCTTGACCTCTCTTCATATGTCTGACTCTCCAACATCTTCCCTTGGATGTCTCACATGCATCTTAAACTCTCTATATCCTAAAATGAACTCATACCATGCCAATCAATTATGCATATCCTTCAACTTCCCCACTTTAGTGAAATTGTATCACTATTCACCTACTTACTCAAACCAGAAACTAGGAAGTCATCTTTGATACATCTCTCTGCCTTACCCACCACAACACTAGCTAAAGTAAATTTAGCTAATTATATTTCTCAACTACTTCACAATTCATCCATCTTCTCTACATCTCAAGGGTCACTGTCTTATTCGAGGCCACCATTACCTCTTTCCTATATTTTTTCAGTACCCTCCTGGTTAGTCTCTCTATTTCCCTTCCAACTCATTCTTCTATAACCCCACTTTCATTAATGTATAGGATGAAATGGAAACTCCATAAGAAAATAGAGGACTTGAACAACAATATAAGCCAACTAGATGTTACAGATATGCTGGAAGATCTCAGACATATCACAGGTTCAGTTCCAGACCACTGTCTTGAAGTGAAAATCACAATGAAGCAAGTCACATAATTTTTTGTGCACATAAAAGTGATTTCATCTCAAGAAACCACTTTCTTTGTTCATCCATAAAAAGCAACTCCTTGTACATTAAATTTTGACCGTGAGATTACAGTGAAACAGTCACATTTTGAGGCACCACTACTAATTCTAGTTCTAGTACATCTGCAGGTACTTCCTCCACTGAAGTCTACGACTTTGGAAAATCGTCCATGAATGCTGGAATCAATCATTTACAAACTCCTATTAATACATCTTTATGGGGTATCACATGCTGTTTTGATACATGTATACATTGTGTAATGTTCAACTGATGGTAAATGTATCTATCTCCCCATTTTTTCATTTATTTATGGGAAACAACATTCAAAATCCTTTCTTCTAACTTTTTATAAAAATAGATACAGTACATTATCATTTACTTCACTTTACTGTGCAATAAAACACAAACACAAATAAGCCTATTTCTTTAATCAACTAATGCATCAAAGAACAAATAACAAGGAAAAACTGAAACATCTTTTAATAATGAAGATGAAAATACAACCTACCGATCTTATGTAATACTGAATGAGCAAAAGCACAGAAAATATTTGTTGTAAACACATGCATTTAAAAGAACTCAAGTCAAAAGCCTAACTTACATTTAAGGAACTAGAAAAAGAACAAACTAAACCTAAAACTAGCAGAAAGAAGGGAATAATAAAGATTGAACAAGAGATACTAAAATAGATCTAAGAAAAAACATTAGAAAAAGATCGATGAAACAGAAGTTAATTCTTTGACAATATCAACAAAATTAACAAAATTCATCTAGATCAACTAAGAAAAAAATGATTCAAATTTCTGGAATCAGAAATTAAAGAAAGTACATGACTGCCAAACAGAAAAATGAAAGGAATTATAAAAGAAAATAATGAATAATTATAGACCAAGAAATTAGATGACCTAGATGGAATTCAAAAAAAATCCTAGAAACATGCAAACTGTTAAAATTTGACACCAAGGCCAGGTGCTGTGTCACACACCTATAATTCCAGTGACTTGGAAGGCTGAGACAGAAGGATTGCAAGTTCAAGTCCAGCCTTAGCAATTTTGCAAGGTCCTAAGCAACTTAGCAAGACCTTATCTTGAAATAAAAAGTAAACTTGGTTGGGAATGTAGCTCAGTGCTTAAATCCCCTGGGTTAAATTTCTAGTACCAAAACAACAACAAAAATTGACACAAGAAAAAATGTAAATTCTGAACATACTTATAGGAAGCCAAATGATTGAATGTAATAACAACACTTTACCCATTTAAATGCCAGGGCAAGATGGCTTCACTGCTGAAGGCTTTTTTTTTTTTTTTTTAATATACGCCAGGGATTCAACCCAGGGGCACTTTACAACTAAGCTACATTTCCAGTCCTTTTTATTGTTTATGTTGAAACAGGGCCTCTCTAAATTGTTTAGGGCCTTGCTAAATTGCTGAAACCGGCCTTGCACTTATGATCCCCCTGCTTCAGCCTCCCAAGTCACTGGGACTACAGGCATACACCACCATGCTAGCTTCACTGCTTAATTCTGTCAAACATTTAAAGAAGAATTAACATAAAGCCTTTCTAAACTCTTCAACCAATTAGAATGAGAGAAAACATTTCTTAACTCTTCCAATGAGGCCAGCATTACTCTGATACCAATGCCAGACCAGAGCATCACAAAATGCAAAACTAGAGATTAATATCTCATTTATGAATATAAATTCAAAAATCCGCCCCCAAAATACTAGTAAACCAAATCCAGTAACATATTAAAAACATACATCATGACTAAATGGAATTTATCACAGGAATGTAATACTAGTTTAACATAAAAGGTAGTTACATCAATGTAAAACATAAATTAATAGAACAAAAGAAAAACCCTGTGATCATTCCAATTGGTTCAAGTAAAACAGGATTTGACCCTTTTATGATAAAAAATACTCAGCCACCTGGGAATGGGAATAAGCTTCTTCAACCTGATAAAAGCCATTAATGAACGATAACATCAAACTTAATAGTCAAAACCTGAGGGGTTTTTTCCCTCTAATATCAAGAACAAGATAAGGATACCTACCTTTTCACTTCAATGTAACATTGTACTAGAAATTCTAACCAGAATAATTAGGAGAGAAATAAAAATAAATAGCATCCAAATTGAAAAGGAATAATGAGAATGTTCTCTTTTTACAGATGACAATATTTTATATAGAGAAAATATTTTAAAAATAATAAAAAAAACAGTTAGGTACAGTGGTGCATACCTATAATTCCAGTGGCTTGGGAGGCTGAGCCAGGAGGGTTGCAAGTTCAAGCAAGCTTCAGAAACTTAGTGAGATCTTAAGCAACTTATTTCTCAAAATAAACAAATAAAATAAGAACTGGGGATATGGCTCAGTGATTAAGTGCCCCTGAGTTCAATCCCTGGTACAAAAAAAAATCCACAAAACAAATTTATAGCTAATGAACAAATTTGACAAAAGTTGCAGCATATAATATCAACACACAAAAATCAGTTCTGTTTCTATACACTACAAATGAATAGTCCAAAAAGAAAATTAAGAAAACAATTTAGTTTACAATATCATCAGAAAGAACAAAATATTCAGAAATAAATTTAACCAAGGTGGTACAAGACTCGCACTGGAAACTATGAAACACTGCTGAAAGTAATCAAAGAAGACCTAAATAAAGGAAAAGATACCAGTGTCATGGATTGAACTACAACATTGTTACAATAGAAATACTTTTCAAAACTGAGTACAGGTTCAATGCAATCACTATCAAAATTCAAACGGCCTTTTCAAGGAAATGGAAATCCTGATCTTCATATTATAAAGAATAGGTGGACCCAAAATAGGCAAAACAACCTTGAAAAAAGCAACCAATATTGGAAGATTCAGACTTCCCAAATTTAAAACTTAAAAAACAAAGCTATAGTAATCAAAACAGCATGGTACTGGTATGAGGCTGGAAACATAGACCAGTGGAATAAAATTGAAAGTCCAGAAATAAATACATATGTCTTTGGCCAATTGACTTTTGACAAAGTGCCAAAATCATTCAATTGGGAAAGAATATTCTCTTCAACAAGTTAATCTGGGTCAAGTAGATACAAGCATGCAGAAGAATGAAATTATAACTATATCTCATACCATAAAACATAAAGTAATTCAAAATCAATCAAAGGCCTAAGTATAGAAAGTAAACCATAAAATCTATAGAACAAAATATATGGGTAAATATCTTTTTTTAAAGACAGAGAGAGAGAGAGAGAGAATTTTTTAAATATTTATTTATTTATTTATTTTAGTATTTGGCGGACACAACATCTTTGTTTGTATGTGGTGCTGAGGATCGAACCCAGGCAGCACGCATGCCAGGAGAGCGCGCTACCGCTTGAGCCACATCCCCAGCCCGTGGGTAAATATTCATGACCTTGAATTATGTTATGATTTCTTAAAAGTGACCTCAAAAACAAAACAGATAAATTGGGCTTCTTCGAATTAAATGCATTTGTATATCAGAGGATGCTACCAAAAAGTAAAAGGACAATCTACAGAATGAGATAAAATATTTGCAAGTCATAAGGGTCTAGTATCCAAAACATATAAAAAACATTAAAATAAAAGGACAATCAACCAAATATTTTAAATGGGCAATGGACTTAAATAGACATTTCTCCAGAGAATATACACAATAGCTAACAAGCACATGAAGAGTTGTTCATCAGAGGCTGAGGTTGTAGCTCACTGATAGAGCACTTGCCTACCAAGTATGAGGCTGAGTTCAATACTCAGTACCAAGCATCCCCCAGAAAAGATGTTCATTATCACCAATCATTAGGGAAATTCAAATCAAAACCCCCATGAGTTACCACTTCACCACTTCATATCTACTAGGATGTCAAATAATCTTAAATATACAAGGTTTGACAAGTATGCGGAGAAATTTGAATACTTGTACATTATTGATGGGAACTTAAAATGATACAGCTTCTATGGAAAACAGTTTGGTGATTCCTCAAACAGTTAAATATAGATAGAACTACCATATGGTTTAGCAATTCCACTCCTAGGGATATACCCAAAAGAACTGAAAAAGAGGTATTAAAATAAAAACTTGTATCCAAAATTTCATGGGCACAATATTCATAATAGCCAATGCATGAAAACAGCCCACATGTCCATCATCTTATAATGGATTAAACAAAAGGTTTAAGGCTGGGGGTATAGCTCCAATCCCCTACACTGCAAAAACAAAAGAAAACAAAATAAAAATATCATCTACCCATACAATGGACTATTATTTCTTTAAAAAAAGGAGTGAAGTACTGATACATACTACCACTTAGAAGACCCTTGAAAATATTTTACTAGGTGGAAAAAGAAGCCGGACACCAAAGGTCACATATTGTATGATCCCATTTATATTAAATATCTACAATCGATAAATCCATAAAGACAAAGGCGTATTGGTTGTTGTCAGTGGCTGGAAGAGGGATAAATGGAGAATGTCTAATTAATGTATGCAGGATCTTTGGGGCTAATGAAGATGCTTTGGAACTAGAAAGAATTCAGACATATGAATACACTGAATGCCACTAAATGGCACAGTTTAAGATAGTTAATTTCATGTTATATGAATCACCTCAATACAAAAATTTAGGCAGGGAAGAGAAAGGAAATAAGTAATTATTGAACTACTGTTATTTATTATGCTCTGTGCTAAGCTTATACATTATCTTATTAAATTCACTAGATAACACTGTGTATCATTATCCCCATTTTAGAGATAAGCAAGTCAAGGTTAATGTAACCTAATATCCATATCTAATAAAACATGGAACTGGAATTCCAACCCAGGTCTTTCTGACTCCAAAGCCTACATTCTCTACCACAAACTACTCTCCAGAAACCTCCCATTACCCTTTTCATAAGAATTTGTATCTTGGTCAAGAATAAAGCATCATCTCCCAGCTACTCCTTCACTAAAATAAATTCTCCAGAGAAAAATATTCAAATTAGAAGTTCATTTTTGCACCAAGCCCTCTCTGATATAAAAAAAAAATTGCCCACTCTTAAAAAGACATAATAAACAAAGTTTTGCTGCCCTGCTCCCAGACTTCCCACATTTTACAAGACCTGACCAGAAATTGAGGTGATTTTATTGTCCTCCAGAAGTCCTCACCCACAAACACAGCTGTCTACTCATGCTTTAAGCCACTTTACTAAGGGAGTAGAGATTTTCTTCCCACAATAGAAAAAAATAGGCTGAAAACAAGCTATTCCCTTGGAGAGAGAACACCCTGGTATAGTGATTAGGGCAGATCATATCATTCCATGAGGACATATTTTAGTAAGCTAGGAATGGGTCCAGAAGAGTGAAGACTACACCTGCCATTCCTAAGGTCACACAGAGTCAGTCACAGAGCATCAAGAGCAGATCAGAGTTTTTGTCACTATCATTTAACCTCAGGAAAATCCCTTCTCAGTGGCCAATTGTTCTCTAATTCTGTGATTCTATAATTCCACTTTAAAAATTTTCTCAGCTCTAGTTCCACTTGCATTCCTATTAGTGATGAGTATAGCAGAGGCCTTACCTAATACATAAAATATGTTTCTGTTTACACTCCTTTTATTAAGATTAATCACTACTTAATTTAAGACCTTATGCCTTGATTACAGGGATTCTGTTCTGATATGAGCTTAAATGTACCTTTGAAAAATAAAACATATTTTCAATTACAGTCATTCATGGTCCCAATTCAGGCAAAACTTTTATTTAAATAAATGATTAGCTTTGGCAAGAACATCATAATTTATGAATGTGCAAAATTTGAATGTGGTAATTGTTGTTCTCCGTGTTGGCCTTTACAAATGACATGTTGCATGGTATTGGGCTAGGAGTTATTCAAAGCAAATGAAATTGATGTAGTCCAGGCTCCCCCTCCCTGGAAACTTATTTACTAGGGCAGAAGCTTACTCAGCTGATTTCAGCAAATATACCACACTTCCTTCTGCATTTTCCTTTTGCTGAATTTCTGATCAGGATCCTACAACTTGCATTAGTGTTGTTTGACTTCCTGGGGCAGAGATAATGCTGAGTGTTAAAAACCTACAATCACACCAAGACATTTTTTCCACACTTCACAGTATTTTAAGAATTACCTTTTCTTACATTCCATTCCATTTCCTTTGCCTTTGCCATTGTTGGGTATTTCTTTAACACACAAATAGTCAGGAGCTGTTTCCTCAAAAACAAAAATCTGCCTTCAAATTGCTCAATTTATTACAACCTCCATAATGTTGTGGTCATTTAGATGCTTGGACACATTGTTAAGGCACAAGTGCCCATATAGAAGTTACAAGAAATTCAATGTAAGGCTTTGGTAATTAACAAGACAAAGAGCAATCTCTCTAAGGCAGAACCTGAAAGAATAAGTCACTGGGGACAAATAGGAAATAGAAGAGAGACAAAGCCAGGTTGGATTCAATCCAGAAATCGGTTATCTGTAAAAACCAGTAACTCTTTCCCTTTGGGGAAATAAAGATCATTAATTTCTTGGTATATTAAAGGCTGGAACTATTCCTTTATAGATCTTTACTACAATCAACATTCCGCTCACAGTACATGCTGGATAAGAGTTAGAGGGTGATCTGGAGGTTACAATAATGATAACACTGAATTCTACCATTTGTCAAAATATAAATTTGTGAGGGCTCCTTTCTATGCCGTTCCCTCACAAATATTCCATATTTTCTAAGATTTTGTTTTTAATACCAGGTCTGGACATGCCACATGGAAAGAATTAAGTCTTTTAAATGTGATACTACCTTAAATGTCAGTAGTTCTAAAGGTTGGGTGATTTTTCCACCATTTGGCCATGTGTGCAAACATTTTTGATTATCACAACTGTGAGGGACAGCGGGGGCGGGGATTGCAGCTGGTGGATGGAGGATGGGATTGTTGCTAAACATTGTACAATGCACAACACAGCACTCATGGCAAGGAATCATCTGGCCTACAATGTCAATAGTATCAAGGTTGAGAAATCCTGTTTAAGGAGAATGGAAACCCACTATCTGGGTTCCTCATATCAGTCTCTTGACATCTATGGTTCTACACTAAATTCTGATCTACATTACTATTTACCATTATGGTCAAGGCTGGAAAAGAGAAAAAGTGTACCTGAATAACTAAGTTTTAATTCCATTTTGACAGTTAAAACTAGCCTTAGTGTTTGAATAAACCAGGCCATGTGAATAACCTAGCCTAGAAGATAGGTAGATCTAGGCTTAAATTATTAAGATTGCTGCTTCCATTTTCGGCTTTGATCCACTTTTACAGACATGGTCTCTGGTTGCAATTTACTCTTTTTTAATTTTTTTTTTAGTTGTTGATGGACATTTATTTATATGCAGTACTGAGAATTGAACCCAGTGCCTCACACAGGCTAAGCAAGCACTCTCCCACTGAGCCCCAGCCCCTACAATTTTCTTGAAGGGGGAGATACACATACATACACTCTCAGCCACCAAGTAGAAAACCAGAATATTTCCACATCTAGACAAAGATGAGCCACCCAGTCTCAAGGCTAACAAGCAACCCAGGCAAAGCAATAGGAAATCATTTTGTAGGCTTGTTCTGAAATTTGTATAGTAATGTCTGTTATTTGTATGGTGTTTTTAACTTTTGAAAAGATTTTCCTTTATATATCCTTGAACTAAACATATTAGAGTACAGAAAGCATGTTTGAGACATTTTAGTCTTATCCACGATCCACAGAGAAAGCACCAAAATTTGGAAGTGCACATAATTCCCATAAGTTAAAGATAATTGCACTTACATAGAGCCTTGGAAGGAAACAATTCACAAGAATAGGGCTTTCTTTCTCCCTGAGTACTGATTGCTCCGAGTTATATCCTGGGCTTGGAGTGGAAGCCCCATCTGAACTACAAATTGGTCAGAGATAGGGAAATGCCCCCAAAGTCTCTACAGCCAAAATAACCTATTCACCCCTCATGTCAGATGAAGAATAGGTTTAACTACAACATAGATCTCTCTTGTTTGTACATTAGAGTTTGGTGGGTGGTCACAATAAAACCGCCTTTGAATGGGAGAAAGGCAGAAAGTTTTCAGAATGAAGTGATGTTTTTTCAGCTATTCCTTTGCCCAGTCTTACAAACACTTTCTGAAGTATTTAAACAGTGTGGAGAGGAGAGGGAAGCTCCACCCTCAACCTGCCCCCCACCCCTTTCCCGGGATCCCAACACACAAACTCACAATCCCCCAAGGTCGTACTTTTTTTTTTTTCTAGTGTCCTGCTCCCTTACAAAAGCTTAGTATTCTCCAGAATATTAGACCACCCTGGGGCTAGAGGATCTAAGGAAAACTGTCTTACTTGTTACCTCCAGGGACTTTGTCAGGCTAGCCTGGCAAAGAGAGTTGTTAGGACCCCCACTGAACATAACTAATGCCAGTTTCAGAGGAACAGCAATGGAAATATTTGGCCATTTAGGCAGGGAAGAGGATCCTGGCTTTTTCTGAAGCTGTACTCGGGTTGAAAGTGTGTGCTCAAGGCGTTAAGGCGACAACGGGAAGTACAGCTGAGCTTTCCTAGAGCTCAGGATTGTTCTGAGAACGGATGGGCTAGGAGGGGGGGAGAAGAGGTTTTAGGTACCAGCCATGCATCCAGAAAAACAGAGCCTCGCATTTCTGTTTTTCAGAGAGAGGTAGTAAGGGAGAAAAAGACAAAGCCGAGATTTGGGGTGTGTGCTGGGCCATGAGATGCTGCCAGCTAGCGGACCTAAGCGCCTGCAGGTTGCAGGTAGAAGTCTCGAGCTTGTTTTGAGGGTGGGAACATTCAACGCGTTCCAGGAGGGTTCAAGAGGGTCGGCTTTCTGGGAGCCAGAGTAGAAGGTGAGAGTGCAGGTGGAGATGTGCCTCTCATAACAAGAAGGAGTAAAGACCAAAGAGTCACGCAAGTGTCTAGTGACACCATCCTTCCCCCTCCCCCGTCCCCGACACCACTGCCAACACTAAGTAACTTAGCCCCTCATCCTACAATACCACTATCCCTTAGAGCGTCAATATAGGCTGGGTATTGGGAGACGACTGTTTGGTGAGAGGGTCACCTATGTAAGAATTAGGTTTCTCTGTGGGGCTGCATGCCCTAGGTTAAACTCACCCAGGAAGGGTCAGAAGCCAATCACCGACGACCCCAGGTCAGCCCCTGACAACTCAGAGCCCCACTGTTCCACTGTCCCACCAGCTGCCCGACCTTACTCTAACCATTCAACTCCCTTCCCCCAGGATGCCCTGTGGCTGCCTATGCAGCCCGGCTACGACCAGCCCAGAGCCAGGGTAGAGTTAAGTGGGCAAGAGGTCACTGCCCAAAGCAGGAGGCACTCGATCCAAGGTGTAAGGTGAGATTCTGCAAGCCAGGAGTCTTTAGGCGCTCCTGTCCCCTCTACTCTCACCGGCGATCAGCCTCCCCTCTCTCCCCTCCCGTCTCTGCCACCACCCAGAGGAGGAGGAAGTCTGGGGAAGCAAACGAACGAAACAGAAAATTCCGTACCGAGAGGGGAGAAATGAGACGGTGGGACGGGGCAGCGGGGGCTGACTTGGGGCTGCGGCTGCAGCTTCCTTCCACCCCTGGCCGCGGAGCTGCAAAGAAGGCAGGAGCTGCTGCCCCTGCAGGCTGCCCCGTCCTCCCTCATTCCCTCCCCCCCTCCTCGCCTCCCCCGCCCCGCCCCGCCCGCCCCAGCTGTGAGCCGGGAGAGCCAGCCAGGCTTTGGCCAGGGGCTGGGGGAGGTGAGAGGTGCTTTTGCCAACCAGGGCTTATACCCCCCCCCCTCTCTCTCTCTCTCTCTCACACACACACACACACACACACACACACACATCGCAACCGCGACGGGTTCTCCGCAGCTCGCAACCACCCTAAAGGGAGGGAGAAAGAAAACAGCAGCAGAGGGAAGGGAAGCCAGGGGCAGAGAGAAGAGGGGGGAAGAGCTCAGGGTTGAACATTTTTGGAGCTAGGGGTGGGGAGGAGAAAGAGAGCGCGCCTCCTTGATTTTCCCCTCCCCACCCCTCTTTGCTTTTCTCTCCCGTTCGCTGTATAGCATTTTCCAGAAGCAGCAGCAGAATGGGACTGAAGCCTCTGGTCTAGAAAACGGATTTGGAGGGGTGGCAGGGGCTCCCACCAGCCGCTACCTTACAGCTAGTGCTTGAGTGTGCGTGTCAGCGTGTGAATGCGGTCCTCTCGCTCCCTCTCTTTCTCTCTCCCCGGCGCCCGCTTCACACCACCGTGTCAGCTCTCCCTGTCAGTTTCCCCGTGTCAGTTTATTCTCTTGCTTATTGTGTTTGGCTGGCTGCGTGAAGGGACTGCGAGCATTTGGGGGGCTCACGCTGGGTCCGAGAGCCCCAGGAGAAGCGAGCGAGAACACGGCAGGGGCACGGGTGGAGCAAAGAGTTTCGGGGCGCTGGTGAAGGCAAAAGGTGAGAAGGTCTGGCCAGTTGGGAACTTTGAGATAACTGAAGAGGGGAAAAGGAAACGAAGGTAGGAAGCAGTACTTGTGCTCCTCTCTGCGTCCCGCCCCTTTTTTTCCCTATTCTCACCCGCCCACCCACTCGGCAGCCTCCAGGCCCCCGGCTGTCCCAGGCGGCTGCTGTTTTTGCGCCACGGAAGACCAGTCCAGGAAGGCTGCCGCGGCACCTCGCGCCCTAGTCCACCGATCCCAGACTACACAGATCCGAGGAAACCACTTGGCCCGGGGTAAGTTGACAGGCGGCTTGGAGTCGTCCGCTTTGCTACCCTTGGGGCGGTGAGGAGCGGGTTTAATGAAGGTGCTGGGTTGATGTAAACTGGGAGGCGCTGGCTGGCTGACTGGCTGTGAGCTCCAGGTGGTGGGGAGCAGGGAGAGGCCAGCAACAGATTGTTTTGGGACATGGGCAAAAGAAATACAACCAGGGAGAGGGCGTTAAGGGTTCTAGGACCAAATGTTGATGGCAATGATTAAAAGCATCCTTCTCACTGCTACTGTTCTCCTAAACCAGAGCTTTGCCATACCACTGCATGGATAGTGATTTGTTCCATCCTTGGGTAGATATTAAGCTCCCCCGAACCTGCTCCCAGGTTTCCTCAAAATGGGCAAGGGATGGGTTAGGAAAAAGGATACTTGTTCTTCAACAATATCAATCTTCAGCTGTAAAGAGCCAGGGTTCATGAGGGCTCAGGGACCAGAGCCCCTCATTTAGCTTCTTTCTGTTTTTGCATCTTTCAAACTTAAGAAAGGGCCAGATTCGTTTGCCTGGCTTCCTTAAAGAAACCAGGAAATGCAAATAGGCAGGGGCAATCACTGTAGTCCAAAGTGGACAGCTCCCAAACCTCCCCCACATGCTTTGACTTGGACAAATAGCTATGATCATGTCCCACATAGGCAAGTCCTGAGCTGAATTCCCAGATCCTGATCTTTCTTCATGGTTTCTGAAAATGAGCCTGGGAGAAGGTGTTTTTTTGTTTGTTTTTTTTTTTTTCCCGTTACCAACCTGGCCTATTTGGGCCATAGTTATGCGTGGTGATAGCCAAGTGTTTAGCAAGGTTATCACTCCCTTATGAAAAGCCTGGCGCTGGGAAACCAGCCCAGAAGACAGATTCTCTGAACTTTACCCGAGTTTATTATATAAGTGGGAGAGACACATACTAATCAATAATTCTCCCCTTAGAGACTGTGCATGTTAGCCATGGCTTCAAATGAGGAATAATTGCTACATTCATAATGGCATCCAGACACATTGGCCTATTGTCATATATTTATTTTCATGGCATTTACTAAGAATGACATGTTTATATATCAGCATTCATAATTTTCTATTGTTGATCTCTTAGATTTTTTGATGATGTACAGATGAACTATGTCGTGTCTCATTTCTCATAAACTCTTAAAAAGCTGAGATTTAAATGATGTCGAATAGTGCCTTTCATTCAGTCTTTAAAATATGTTTATTCTGAATTGAAAGGCATGGTAATACAATCATATAGTACCAAGTTGATTTTAAAGCAAATGTTTAGTCTGAGATAAAGGAAACGCAGGATCCATTTGTGAGGTTGAAAGAAGAACCAAATGCCACTTGAAATCTATATTTTGGTTCCAGGGAGGTGCTATTTTCATAAACTTTTAGACTATGTAACTATATGCACAGTTGATCTGTGTGTGTGTGTGTGAGTGTGTGTGTGTGTGTGTGTGTGTGTGTGTGTAGTTTTTCAAGGACTCCAATCAATCCTGTACAATTCAGGTTCTGTGTTTCTATAGCTGAGGGGGGGGGGGGTCAAATTTGTGCTTCCAAAGCATCCTGGATTTTCTGTTGAACTTTCCATTTATTACTATGTTATTGAAATACAATGAATTACCTCCTTCCAACTAAGCAAATGAGAGAAACAGACTCTGCATTAAGTGAGACTGTTTACGTTGCATTGGGCAATTTGTTCTAATGCTCACTGCGGAGAGACAGAGCGGAATGGGGATTACTAACATAGGATCTGAAAAGGTGTCCATTCTGTTACTCTTTGGGGGTCAATCATGAGCATATATCTACTTAGGTTAAAATTACACTTTCCCATAGATAGCAAAGACAAGATTGCAGACAGCTAGGAAAGAAGCAACAGCTTCATGATTGGGGAAGAACTCAAAGTATCAACAGGAATGAAGCTTAAGGTGTAGTGGTTTTTTGCTGTGTTCCAGCTGATGTGTGTAGTTGCTGAAATGGGCTGTGACCTATGGTTATTCCTAAGACAAGGAGGGGGGCAGGTGCAGGAATTTGGAATCAATGTAGCCCCCAGATTCACTAATACAGACTCACCTGATTTCAGTGTATGCTTCAACATAGTGGCCTGGATCAGATGATATCTATCATCCCTTCCAACCATGAGAGCTATGATCCTATGATTCTAGTCATTGTAAAGCTAACAACTAAAACAAGAATGACATGCAGAACCACAGTGTTTAGAGAAGGCCAGACCAGGAAATTGGAGATGCAGAAGGGAGAAAGAGAAGAGAAATAGGAAAACCAAAGATGTTTTGAAACACATGGAAGGAAAACTATCCAGATGTTTGCTTTGACTGGGAATGGAATCAGTTCAGAAAATCAACTGAAATGCGAAGTACCTTAAAATTGTCTGTGGTTTGACTTGTAAACACTGAGTAAACAGTAATAGAATTCCTTAGAACCAGGGAATTGGGAACCTTGGAGTGCATTTTCAGTGTTGTCATCTCATTTCACTTTTTAGCTTATTAAATTCCAATCTATAAACCATTCAGGTGCTTAATTATCAAATGAATATTTCAAATGTGCCACGCTATTTCCCTCCAGCCTGCTGCCAAATATTCTAATTTGTCTTTTGCCATGATTCCATAACCGAAGGAGAGGAACCAAAGAAGCATTTCTGTCTGCTCTTCCTCCACCAAATGTTCGTGTTTTCAGATGAGGTACACTAAGCCATTCAGACAGATGCAGTCTGCTAGCTAGTAGGGGAAAAGGGAGGACAAGGCCTCTCTCCTCAAGATGCCCCAGGCCCTAAGATGCCACCAACTAATCTGGCCCAGTCATTTTCTAGGTTTCCAGGGAAGAATATGACAAAGTTTTCAGTCTGCAGACAGAATTGACGCTCCACTCTAGGCTGTAGTTGCAGCTAATTAACTGCAGATCCAGGCTAAACTGACGTTAGCCATCATTTCCAGAGCTTAGTAACTGATATATCCATATTGTCAAGCTTTCTAAAACTCATGAAGCTTTCCTCCTGTGGATGGGCCCCTCAGACTCTGTCCAGTGAGACCACAAGACCCATCCTGCCAACAAGGAATGAGTCCTGAATGATTTAACCATTGTCTCATAAACAAACATGTACATCATCCTCAACTGAGTGAGAACAGATGATTTTTTTAAATTAAAAGCTGGTGAGGTTAAGCAATAATTGCAGTCACTGGGTCAGGAAAATTCTGCAAGTTCCCTAGGTTTAGTTCTCCTTTACCCATTGAAGAGATGGCTCTTGGATGCCAGTGCAATTACCACGGCTTTTTGCCTTAGGAGAGGCAAAGAAAAAAATGATGATGAGAAAAAAGCAGGGATCTTGGCAGGGTCCAATCCCCTTTCACCTGTAGAGAACCTAAGACTCAGAGAGTAGAAATAGCTGGCCTAAATCTAGCTTGACAAAGGCAAAACCAGAATCCAAGACTGTCTATTGCTATAGAATAAATTTTCTACAGCTCTCTGGAGATCTTGCCAATAAATTTAGAAGAATCAAAAGCAAAGTTTACCAAGATCACAACCTTCTAATTCCATTTAATGTGTATATTGAATGTTTATATTACATGTTATTCCCATACTTTGTTTTTCACTTTCTCACCCACCACCTTTCTTCAATACACACACACACACACACACACACACACCCCTATCCTGCTAGCCAAGAAAGCATGACATATGCTGACATATGCCTACAACTAGCATGTTCAGGTGGAGGTCAGAATTAAACATGACAAAATTTTAGCTGCTCACATTTATGTAGCTAATCTGGTTTATACTACCAATAACAAGACTCCTAGAAATCCCAGTCTCCAATGCTCCTTTGTAGTTTTGGGGAATGGAAGCTGGTGGAATACAATGACTTTGGTTCTTGCTTTCTTTACTCATTCTGAGAATCAGCACCTTTAATTGCATGTGTGTGTGTGTGCACATGCCTGTGTGTATGTGTGTTTGTGTGCATATGTGCACAAACATACACATTTCTTGAAAGATTAAAACAAAGGAAATAGAAAAGAAAGACAGATGAGTTTTATGTCAGAAATGAGAAGATGAAAAGTTTCCAGAATGGTCATTATCATCTGCCTCTGTCCTTTACTCTTGCTTAGTTTCCACTAATCCTACCACAATTTCTTTTAGGGCCTGGGGAAATAGGCCAATGCAAATATGTCTACTATAGTCCAAGGAGCTCTGGTGGCACAATAGATTAATGTGCAGTGCTTATGGAACAAATGTATCTTCCAGGATAATATGAAGAACTTCCACACTATAGGAAGGACATCACTGAATTAGAAGAGACTCTTCTAAGAGCTATCTGTAAATGCAGAATTTCGGGCCCTTCTCCAGACCTACTGAATCAGAATCTGCTTTTAATGAAGATCTCCAATGATTCATGTTCATAGCAAAATCTGAAAAGCAATGGACTAGAGATTATTCAAAAAAAGCATTTGAAATTCATTTGAAAATAAACAATGACCTACAAGGGATGTAGGGACAATTCATGTGGTTTATCATATAAAAAATAAAAATACAAACTTTTCCTATGTCTGATTTTCTTATTAGCCAGTTTAAAGGCCTAAAGTGTAGGTAAGAGAGACAAATTCAAGAGGAATCAGAACAAAGGATTGTTCTGTTTGCCAGAAAGACCAGGGTTTGGGAACTCACACAGACCTGAGTTCAAACTCTGGCTGGGCTGACAAATTACTAGCTGTGTAAACATGCACAAAGTACTTTGGTACTTTGCGTTTGAGCCTCAGATTCCCCATGAGTAAAATAAGATTAATAATAGTATTCATTAGCATTGAGTTGCTATGAAACATATATGAGACACTATAAGGCACTAGCATATAATGAGCAATCAATAAATAGAAAATATAATTATAATTCATGGTTTGGTCAATAACTTTAGTTTTATAGAAAACTAGCCACTGGATGAGATATTTAAGGACACCTAGCATCTATTTCTAATTGTTATGAATCACACTGGGTTTTTCACAGAGAGAGGAAAGATGTACAATAGTAAAATATATTTGAACATAGTGGAGACCCTCAAACAAATATCATTTAGAAAGAATTATAAGTGCCTCTGATAAAATCCCTTCATGGAACTAAACTGAAGTCAGAAGTGGCCCTATTCTATGAGGTATGTATCAAAATTACCAAATAAATGCTGAGGAAACACACACACATATACATATATCCACATGCAAATGAAACAATTCAAGACTAAAATAGTATTCTAGGTTAGGAACTAAATATTACTGATTTTCTGGCCTGACAACAATCTGTAAAATGGGTGAATAGTAACTCCTACTTCATAGGATAGATGTGAAATGATTTGGGTAAAATAAATCATGTAGGTAACGGCACAGCAATTAAACTCAATAAATATTTTTCAATATGGCCCAATGATCCCTAAGTTAGATCCACAGAAAGGGCAAATACGTGTGTGTGTGTGTGTGTGTGTGTGTGTGAGTGTGTTTGTAGTTAAGCTCCAGTGATTTTGTTTTTCTCCAGGAAGTAATGAGTTCCTATTAGATAAGAAATACTTTACCATGTTAACACATCATATAAAGGCCAGCTCAACAACAATTCTTAATACCTAGACTATTTGGTTATATGCCAAACATTTTGCATGCATTATAGTATTTAAGCTCTCACAACAACCCCATGAAGTAAGTATATTATTGCTCCTGCTCTACAGATGAAATGGCAGGTAAAGCTCAAAAGAATGAAGGTGAAAAAATTTAGCAACTCCTACCTTGTTCCAAACCATAGTGCTTTCTACCTACTCAATTTTCTAGTCTAAAATATGATGGAGGTACAGTTTTTATAAATTCCAATAACTCTATATGTTTAATATATTGTATAAATTCTAATAAAATCACTCGGCACTTGCTTCTATAAAAACTTATTGATTGGCATATGAAATCTTGGCAACCTGACTGCAAAGACACAGAGACAGACATCCAACCTCTGGGTCCCAGTCCTTTGGCATGTTTGAGAACTCCAGCTTCTATTGGAACTGAGGTTGCCTAACATGCATTGATTTTCAAGAGGATTAAGTTAGTGTGGCATCAATATTCGTAGACAATATAGATTGGTAATTTCTAATATTTCTGTGATCTTCCTAAATAAACAATAGCAAATGCTGTTAATTATTGAACACCTTTGCATTAGTTTTCTATTGCTGTCATATTAAATTGTCACATACTTATTAACCTAGTATTGTCTAAGTATAAATTTAAAACAATTAAATATGAGTTTATTATTGTTATAGTTCTCTTGGTCAAAAGTGAGACATAGTGATCACTTGGCTAAAATCAAGGTGTCAGCAGGATTGCCTTCCCTTTTGGAAGTTCTAGGGAAGAATCCATTTCCTTCCTTATTCAGGTTGTAGCATAATTCACTTCCTTGAAGTTGTAGGATTGAAGTCCCCTTTGCTCTGCTGGAGTCAGCTGAAAGCTGTTATTAGCTTTCAAAAATCACCTACATTCCTTAGTTCATGGTTCCATTCTTCCAACTTTGAAGACAGTGAGTACCAGTTGAATGGTTCACACACTTTGCATCTCTCTGACACTTCTGCCTTTGCAACTCTATTAGTATTCCTTTTCTTCTGTTTTTAAAATTTTTATTGAAACATGGTATTTGTACATATTTATGAGATAAAAAATGTGATGTTTTTAGTCATGTATACATTGGATATTAATCAACTCAGAGTGATTAATGTAACCATCACCTTAAACGTTTGTCATTTTCTTATGGAGAGTATATTCAAAATCCTCTCTTCTATTTTGAAATATATAATGCATTATTGTTAACTATATACACCTGGTGTGTGTGTGTGTGTGTTTGTATGTGTGCACATGTGTAGGTGTGCACTTACATTGGGCCCACCCAGAAAACCCAGGATAATATCCCTATTTAAAATCAGCTAATTATCAACCTTAATTCTATCTGAAAAATCTCTGTTGCCACATAATACAACATATTTACAAGTTATGGGGATTTTGACATATTTAAGAAACCATATCTACCTACTATAATCTATGTAGTGGGTGCTACAAACCATGACCTTTTTTTCCGCCAGTGCTGGGGATCATCGAACTTGGGGCCTCACTCTGCTAGGCAAGCACTCTACCTCTGAACTTGATTCCCAGCACCAAATACATGATCTTAAATTATCTCCATTATAGTCTAGATGGTGTACATTACTCGCATTTAACATTTGAAATAGCATCAGACAAATTAAGCAGTATGCCTAATAATGCACAGCTAGTAAATCGCACAGGCAGAATTGGAACATAGTGCTTTCTTCCTCAAAATCTTTTATTTTCCCCCTTGGCCTACATTATACTGCCTTCTCATTATCAGAAAGCTCTTTGGTTGTAATTTTTGTTTTGGCAATACCATGGCTTCACTTTCCATGGTTTCAGTTACCCACAGTGAACCTGAGTATGAAAATATTAAATGGAAAATTCCAGCAATTCATAAATTTTAAATTGTGCACCATTCTGAGTAGCATGAAGAAATCATGTGCAGTTTTCTCTGTCCTACCCAGGATGTGAATCATCCCTTTGTCTAGCATAGCTACAACATATGCACTCTCCACCTGTTCGTCACTTAGCAATTGCGGTCATCAGATCAACTGTTCTGGCATCACAGTGCTTGTGTTCAAGTCACCCTTATAGCGTAACACTGCTTCAAAGTGCCTATATCATTCACTTCACTTCATCTCATCATATAAGCATTATTCCATCTCATATCACCACAAGAAGAAGGGTGAAACAGTACAATAAAATATTTTCAGAAAGACCTATTCACATAACTTGTATTACAATATATTTTTAATTGTTCTATTTCCTTATTAGAAATTGTTGTTAATCTCTTACTGTGCCTAATTTACAAAAAAAAAAAATTATCATAGGTATGTATGTATGTATGGGTGAAAAAATAGTATATATAGGGTTTGGTACTATCTATGGTTTAAGGCATCCAATAGATGTCTTGGAATGTATCCCCCCATGGACAAGGGGAGACTGCTGCATTTTATTTTTTGTTTTCCTGATTTAAGATTTTAACAGGAAATTTATGTACACAGTTCAAAAGTCAATTGGATAAAAGGGTATTTAATTTTTAAAACTTGGTCTCATGGTTTCCATATATGTGGTTGCTACCACCCTTGTCCTATTTGATTTCTTTCTCTCTAGAACTTCTAAATGAAAATATAAGCCACTAAGAATAGGTATATAGAAAGATATTCATATCATAACAAATCTTCCCACACTACAGCTGAAATCCATGTTGTCCTTTTATTACACTTTTACTACAGTGCAACTTTGGAAGAACTAACATCTGCATTAAGGGACAATATATATGGGCCAATCAGTAACCCAAACAATTGGTGACTTCACTTTTTAAAATGTTTGTAGTCCCTTTGGCTCCATGATATTCTCCTGAATATCCTCTACATTATATAACCCCAAGGCCTTAGTATTGTTATGTATCTCATCAATTTTATCTGAACATTCCAGAGCCATGAAATTCTAGAATACAAGAGGGGGTGAAGGAGAGAGAGTGAGGAGGGGAAGAGAGAGAAGAGAGAAGAGAGAAGAAAGATAATAGAAAAAATAAAAATAAGTAGGGGGAAAGGAAGAGACAGAGACCCACAGTGCATGGGGGTGAGAGTCTGAAAATCAATGAAATACAGCTTTTGTTATTATTCCATATAGTGATAAGATGATCATATTTTGATATAAATAAGCCCAATACCTTATTTATACATAACTTTTTAAAACAATGACAAAGCCTTCTATCTATCTTGTAAAAGAACATGGAACCCTTACATAATTATAAACACTGAAACAGAACTACCATATAGTTGGATAGCATCTTATATAGCAATAGGCATCCAAATCAAAGATGACAAGTTGGTTTAAACAAAGAATTGAGTAAAGCTGATAGTAAAACCAGTATAGCAGAGTTAATTATTTTTTATGCCTACTATAGATGTTAGTCTTTAGCTATAATTTAAGAACCTCTTTTTTTCAGTGTTTCATAGAATGCAATATACATTTATCTTCTAGTAATACAAAACATAACATGATTTATCTTCTTTTGTGTTTCTATCCCTTTAAGCATTGTTCTTAAACTTATTGAACTTATTGGAAATGATTTGTTAATGTACTGGGAAATCAGTTTAGTAGTTCATAATATATATTATGATTATATATATATATATATATATATATATATATATATATATATTTGGTACTAGGGATTGAACTCAGAGGCACAACCACTAAGGTGCATCCCCAACTCATTTTTTAAATTTATTTATTTTTATTTTGAGACAGGATCTTGCTAAGTTGCTTAGGGTGTGGCTAAGTTGCTGAGGCTGGCTTTGAACTTACAGTCTTTCTGCCATGGTCTGACATAACCAGTATTTTTAAATAAAACAGATTAAAAGAGAAAATGTGAGTCCCATTTCTTGATATTTTTATTTCAGTGATGTTTGTGTCTAAGTGTGTGTGTGTACACATACATGTGCATGTTTTCATGTATACTTGGCCCAATGTAAAATATTTTTCTTGCTTGCTTTATTGTGAAAAAGTTTGATTACTATTAGTTTCAAAGGTTAGAACCACTGGCCAGATGCTATATATATTCCAAAATCCTTATAAATACAAGGATCTCTGCCCACACTTAACATCTTGACTTTCCTGAATGTATTTTTTATAATTATAAGGGAATTCCATGCTGCCCCTTGGCATTGTAGTCTGTATTTCTGATGTAGTAGAAATGCCTGGAAAGTTGCAAATATCCAAAGTAAAACTAAAAACTCTAATAGAATTTGAAATGCTTTCTCTCTCAGATGCATAAACACTCAGGAGATTTGTAGCATCTCAGGATTTGGACCTGAGTTTCCCAGTTGTCACTTCCATTGACATCTCACGCATACAGTGCTCTGGGGACCCCAGCCAGTGCTGAACATGGCCTGAGAGTCTACAACTTGCATAAAATATTTAACCTCAAGAACCAGATCTTTATGCTTTAACAACAGTAGTCATCTCCAGAAACTTTTCCTAGATTAGTGGCATTTAGTCTAATGATAAAAACCAAGCAATGAATAAAGATTGACAAGAAGATAAAAATGTAGGTTTAGGGATAAACCTAGGAAAAGGATGATGAAACAGTAATGACTAGGTAAAAATTACTTCAGGATATTGTTGGTTGCAAAGAGAAGGTTTTTTCATTTGTTGTTGGACAATTATACCAGGGAAGATAAAAATGATAAGTCTAGTAGAGAGAGAAAAACAGAGGAGAATGTTAAGGAATAATTAAACCATTCAATCCTCCAACTGGTAATTGAGTCCCTGTTATCAATCACTTGACAAATACTCACTTAGTGCAGACTAGGTGGAAGGTGCTGTGGGGCACTGCATGACCCTCTAGGAACTTAAATATTGTCAGAAGTGAGTGAGATGACAGGAGCAAAGATGAAGAGAAATCCTGGTGTGGCTGAGTAAGGTACTGTGATTGAAGCCATTCATGGAAATCTACAGAGGAATATTTCTAGGATAGATTATGGAAAGCTTTATATCACAGACTGTGGCTGCATTTAATTTAGTGAACAAAAAGGAGATACAAAAGGATTTTGAAATGAGAAATGAAATAATGATAGCAATGTTTGGAGATGAATATTCAGAAAATGGTGTGTAGGAAGGATCGATAAAGGCATACTGATTAAGAAACAATTATAGAAGTCTAGGCATGAGAAGTAGCACTATAGTTAAGTAGAGAATCTGGGTTCATAACATCATCAAAATGGCGATATTACCAAAAGTTCTCTATAGGTTTAATGCAATGCCAATCAAAATCCCAACGGCATTTCTTGTAGAAATAGATAAAGCAATCATGAAATTCATATGGAAAAATAAAAGACCCAGAATAGCAAAAGCAATTCTAAGCAGGAAGTGTGAATCAGGCGGTATAGCGATACCAGATTTCAAACTATATTACAGAGCAATAGTAACAAAAACAGCATGGTACTGATACCAAAACAGGCGGGTGGACCAATGGTACAGAATAGAAGACACAGAGACTAATCCACAAAGTTACAACTATCTTATATTTGCTAAAGGGGCTAAAAGCATGCAATGGAGGAAGGACAGCATCTTCAACAAATGGTGTTGGGAAAACTGGAAATCCATATGCAACAAAATGAAACTGAATCCCCTCCTCTCGACATGCACAAAAGTTAACTCAAAATGGATCAAGGAGCTTGATATCAAATCAGAGACTCTGCGTCTGACAGAAGAAAAAGTTGGCTCCGATCTACATATTGTGGGGTCGGGCTCCAAATTCCTTAATAGGACACCCATAGCACAAGAGTTAATAACAAGAATCAACAAATGGGACTTACTTAAACGAAAAAGATTTTTCTCAGCAAGAGAAACAATAAGAGAGGTAAATAGGGAGCCTACATCATGGGAACAAATTTTTACTCCTCACACTTCAGATAGAGCCCTAATATCAAGAGTGTACAAAGAACTCAAAAAATTAGACAATAAGATAACAAATAACCCAATCAACAAATGGGCCAAGGACCTGAACAGACACTTCTCAGAGGAGGACATACAATCAATCAACAAGTACATGAAAAAATGCTCACCATCTCTAGCAGTCAGAGAAATGCAAATCAAAACCACCCTAAGATACCATCTCACTCCAGTAAGATTGGCAGCCATTATGAAGTCAAACAACAACAAGTGCTGGAGAGGATGTGGGGAAAAGGGTACTCTTGTACATTGCTGGTGGGACTGCAAATTGGTGCAGCCAATTTGGAAAGCAGTATGGAGATTCCTGGGAAAGCTGGGAATGGAACCACCATTTGACCCAGCTATTCCCCTTCTCGGACTATTCCCTGGAGACCTTAAAAGAGCATACTACAGGGATACTGCCACATCAATGTTCATAGCAGCACAATTCACAATAGCTAGACTGTGGAACCAACCCAGATGCCCTTCAATAGATGAATGGATAAAAAAAAATGTGGCATTTATACACCATGGAGTATTACGCAGCACTAAAAAATGACAAAATCATGGAATTTGCAGGGAAATGGATGGCACTAGAGCAGATTATGCTAAGTGAAGCTAGCCAATCCCTAAAAAACAAATGCCAAATGTCTTCTTTGATATAATGAGAGCAACTAAGAACAGAGCAGGGAGGAAGAGCAGGAGGAAAAGATTAACATTAAACAGAGACATGAGGTGGGAGGGAAAGGGAGAGAAAAGGGAAATTGCATGGAAATGGAAGGAGACCCTCATTGTTATATAAAATTACATATAAGAGGTTGTGAGGGGAATGGGAAAATAAACAAGGAGAGAAATGAATTACAGTAGATGGGGTAGAGAGAGAAGATGGGAGGGGAAGGGAGGGGGGATGGTAGAGGATAGGAAAGGTAGCAGAATACAATAGTTACTAATATGGCATTATGTAAAAATGTGGATGTGTAACCGATGTGATTCTGCAATCTGTATTTGGGGTAAAAATGGGAGTTCATAACCCACTTTAATCTAATGTATGAAATATGATATGTCAAGAGCTTTGTAATGTTTTGAACAACCAATAAAAAAAATTTAAAAAAAAGAGAATCTGGGTTCAAAGCCATCTAGGTGATCTGGTTCTGCCATTCTTATACTTAAGTTTCTCATCTATGAATAGAGGCTATTAAAAGTACTTATCTTACAGGAATGCCATGAGTATGAACTTTAGGTTAAGGTGTACCCTACTATTGAATCTGACCTAACTTTCCTATGTACATATATAAATGTACCATAGTGAATCTCCCCATTATGTATATTCACAAGACATGGATTTTTAAAAACTATAAGTAAATACAGAAAGATCAATACAGGGGCTGGGGTTGGTGCTCAGTGGTAGAGCGCCTGCCTCGCACCAGGTTTGATCCTCAACACCATATAAAAATAAATAAAGATATTGTGGCCATCTACAACTAAAAAAAAAGAACAATTTAGTACAGGGAATGGAACAGGGGGAAGGAATTGGAGAGGGAAAAGGGAAGTGCTAAGGACTGAATTAGAGAAAATTATATTCCATGCTCTTTATAATCCTGTGAAAATGAATCCTAATGTTATATTTAACCTAAAAGAACCAATACAAATGAAAAAAAGATGTATCCCAATACCTGGCCATGTTACCTATTGGATTTGTAATTTTTGTTATTGCCATAGAGGTCAACCTAGAAGAATGGAGTGTAAAAGACACAAGAAAGAAGAGTAGACATGTGGTGAGCAATTGTTTATGTATGGTGAAGATAATTTGTATCCATGTTAAAATAAATGATGATGCCACTAGAAAATATGAAGGTGGGGTGAGAAGGGAAGATAGTAGGTTGAGATTTCAATACAACAGTAACTTTAGAGTCAGGGTGAGGCATCCTAGTGAAAATGGCCAGCAAAAAAATTTGAGTTGTGGGGCTGGGGTTATGGCTCAGTGGTAGAGTGCTTGCCTAGCATGTATGAGGACTGGGTTTGATTCTCAGCACCACATAAAAATAAGTAAATAAAAAAGGTCCATCAACAACTAATACAAATATTTTTTTAAAAATCTTGAGTTGTGGCACCAAAGCTCAACAGGAATGTTAGGAATTGAGGTTACATTTTGGGAAGTCATAGACATAAATATCCAAAATTTGACCTCTGTAAAATAAACTTAAAATCCCCAAGGAAGAAATTCAGAAGAAAAGAAAACTAGACTAAGTTTAACCTGTGGTCCACATTTAGTGGAGGGAGAAGAGTCAGAAAAAGAGTGTTTGAAGGCAAAAGGAGACCTATGCAAGGCATTATAGGGAATTAACAAGAAGAACATGCCATGCTCTGTGAATTTAAGGTGCTTTTAGTCTACCTGAAATAATGTAATTTACTGACTTGTGACATAAAGCATTATAAGGTATCAAATATGTAATAATGACATCCATTTTAAAAATGTAAGTATCAGTTTAAAATATGCCTTATTTTATTGACTAGAGAAATCAGGAAGACTTCATGGATATTTTAGACCTTGAATGATGGATGACATTTGGAAATGTATCAGGGGGAGCATTTCAGATGCGAGAAATTGTATGATGAAAGGTGAGGAGTCAGAAACAGACATATAAAATTTAAGGGAGATAGAGGAGACTTGTCTTATAAGAACAAAATGAAAAAAAAATAGAAAAGAAGGGGAACAATTCAAATAAAACACATACCTAATCTCAAGTTTTAAATGCAGGAGATTTAAAATGTCCAGTTCCATCTTGGTTTTAAATCCAGGTATTTTGTTTCATTTTTTTCTCACATGAAACTGGACTCCCAGTTTTCTCAGTGAAGAAAAAGAACAGCAAAGCTGTTAACAAGAATGTTGAATGGTAGAAGAAAAAGACCATATATGAGTGAAGTGATATGGAGGTAGGAGAGGGTTGATGAGTTGGATTCAGGACATATTGAAGTCAAGGTGCCAATGGGATATCTAAGTACAGACATTAAACAAACAGACATATGGATCTATAACTGAAAATACAAGTCTGAGCTGGAGATATAGATTAGGGAGTCAACATCTCATAATAATAGCATAATAATGATGATGATGACTAAGTTTCATTAAGTACATACTATATGAAAGGCATGGTTCTAAGAGTTTTCTAAAATAGGTAATCATTTAACTTCACAACAGCCTTATAAGGGAAATGCTATTTTATCCCCATTTTTCAAAAGGACTGAAACTGAGGCTCAGAAATGGCATGCTACCAAGGTCATGCAAGTGGTTATGTATTAGAGTCATGATTCAAACCCACACAAGTAAAACTCTGAAGGTCATGCTTCTGGTTGCTACATTAATAGTAGGTGTTAGTCTTGGAAGTAGAACCAATTACTCTAGCAAACCAAACAAACAAAGAAATAGGTCAACTACTAATCCTTCTGCATATCAATATTGAGAGATCGGTAAAAGAAGCTTTCAGAAGACACAAATAGCCATCATAGAGATAGAAGGAAAATTAGGAGTGCGTGATGACCTCAAAATTATGAGAGAATGCCCCACACCAAAAGTGAGTATTCATCAGTATCAGAGCTTTAGTCATTAAATTGAACAATTTTAGAGGTCCTGAATAAGGTAATGATTAGAGCAGAGCCCACCAAACCACAACCCATGGGAGAAATTGAACCCACATGCTGTTTTAGTGTGGTCTACTAGAGAGAAATGGTGTTGGGATTGTGGCTCAGTGGTAGAGTGTTCACCTAGCATGCGTGAGGCACTGGGTTCAATCCTCAGAACCACATAAAAATAAAATAAAGATATTATGCCCACCTATAACTACAAAATAAACATTTAAAAAATGGTCTTTATATTTTTAAGTGCCTGAAAAAAAACAAAAGAATTTATTTATGGTATGAAAATTATGTGAATCTCAAATTTCAACATCCATAAATAAAGTTTTATTGGAATTCAGTCTATGCAGTTTTCCTACTACAATGACAGAGCTCAGCAACAGTGTATAGGATGAAAGCATAAGATCTTCTTCTATCTAGCCCTTGATAGTATCAGTCTGCTTGCCCTTAGTTTAGAGTATGGAATCTAAGATAAAACTTCCTCAGTTCAAGTCCCAACTCTACTACTCACTAAATTTCGTGACCTTGAACAAGTCACTCAAATGTTCTTCAGAGCATTGTCTGTATAAAGGAGATTACCATTATCTGTATGGTGGAGATTACAATGGTACTCAATGGGTTGTTGTGACTATCAGACAGACAATTTGTGTAAAGTGCCTAACATAGTTTCTGGTACATAGAACATAATAAACATTATTGTTTTGATGCAGTAGAAATGAGTTATGGGGATAGATAGAGTCAAATCACAATGGGTAGCAAAAGGAATTAAAGATGAGGACTATACAAATAGAAACTATGCTTTAGAAATTGTTCACAGTATGGTTGAGGATGAGGGAGGAAGTAGCTCTAAAGGAGGGAAGAATTTTTATTTTTAATTAAGAGGCTCAAATACATTCAAGGGCTGAGAAGGGGAGATCTGAGTAAAGACTGAGCATCTGGGAAGAAAGAAAATGGAACAACAGCCTGAGGAGGTAGGAGGAAGAAGATCAAGAGCAGAGGTGGAGAGATTAGTCTTAGAAAGGAATAGAAACACTTCTTCCTCAAAAAATAAAATAGCATTGAACATGAATATAAGATTTGACATGAACTATAAGGAGTCCAAACCTGAAATATTATTGACATGAGCTGAAGGAAGTCCATATCTCAAAGACCCCTTTCCCTTATGAGATAATGGTAATCTCCTTTGTACACATCAAATTTTTCTGTTAAGAGGCAGGAGTAGAGGGATTTGGTAGAACACTGAACAGGACTTTCAAAAATAAGTTGGCCAGGGAGATTTGAGAGGAATATATAGAGAATGACCCTGTGGGCTTGGCAGAACTTGGAAAGTCAGAACATCAGTCAGTATAGCCATGTGATTTTCTCTAGTGGTAATCAAAAGATTGGAAGAATAAATCCTGAAAATGGAGCATTCAGTTGAGTGAGGACTTGACATTGTGTCAGAAGACTTGGGAAACAGTGCCACCACTGGCAACTATTTGACCCTGTAACAGGCTGTCTTTGGAACCACTGGCTCTGGGACCATGACCTTGTCAGCAGGCTCTGTGGCTATCTCATCTTTACCTGCCTGGTGTGTTATCTAGTTTTCACAATGGCATAGCCTCCCCAGACATTTCTAGATTTATTTTCCTGAAACCTCATTGGAACATAACAGAGACAGACAATACATTGGATAGCTCTGAGGAAGGACATAAGTTGTGACTTTTATGGAGAGGGAATAATATTGTTTAAGGACGGAGACTAGCACTAGAGATGTTTGAGTATCTTTCAGAACACCATGAGCCCAACAATAAAATCTCTTTTAAATTGCAAGATGCAGGGTGCAAGTTTTATGGTGTCTGGCATACATCAAAATAAAATGCTACAACAGTTGGTGTGTTAGTCTTGGCTCCCTTTGAGTCTCCAGGGGTAAGGTCAGAAGGCTAACAGCCCAACTCCTATCTGGGCAAACTAAAGTCAGAATAGAGATAGGGAAAGGGGACCTTGCTTGAGGAGCCCAAAGATGCATGGGGAAAATACTTTGGCTAGGAGTCAAGATGGCAAAGAAGAAACAATACTCCCCAAGTAGGGCTCATTGAGGGCCCTGGAGACTTGCAGCTCAGCTGCAAGGTCAGTTTTAAAGACTCTGTATGCACTTGAGCTTCTCGTTAGGCAAAGTGGGTCTCATTAGACATTTCCCCATCTCTTCTTGGCCAAATGAGTATACATTCCACATAGAGGCTTCCAGGCCCATTTGAAGGTCTTATCAAAGGACATACAGGACCATTTTGCATTCAGATAGCCCTGCATATTCTCAGAGCACTTCCCCATCCATGATTTTTCTCCATGTTGTCAAGAGCACTACCATAGGAGTCAACAGTCCTAGGCTTAAGCCCTAGCTTTGGTACTTACTAGGAGTGTGACCTTAAGCAAGACACTCAATACTCTGACTCTCAGTTTAAAAAAAAATTGTAAAATGAGGAAAATAGTAGTACTGTCCTACAGAGCTGTTGGGAGGATTAAATAAGTGCTTAACACCCAAACTGGCTCATGATAAATACATACTAGCTGTCATCATTATCTAATTTAATATACAATTACCTTGAAGCATGATTTCCAACAAAATTAGGCTTGAACCCTGGCTCTGCCACTTAAAATTTGTAAGATCTTGGCAAGTCATAATCTCCCTGAGCTTATTTCCTCACCATAAGTTTAAAACAGATTTGTTAATCAAGTAAGATACTGCATGTAAACTGTATATAGCAGTCATGTATAACTAATTAAATTTAAAATTTTAATTTTTTAAAAAAACTGCATATACTATCAGTCAAATGTTTATGCTTGTTTATGTTCATTTTCCATTTTGAGAAAGCTTCACCCTTTTGCATTTGTTTGTTTGTTTAATTTATTTTTAAAATTTTAATTTGTTATATATGACAGAAGAATGCATTACAATTCATATTACACATATAGTACACAATTTTTCACATCTCTGGTTGTACACAAAGTAGAGTCACACCATTCATGTCTTCATACATGTACTTAGGGTAGTGATG
This sequence comes from Marmota monax, assembly GCF_021218885.2. Taxonomy (NCBI): domain Eukaryota; kingdom Metazoa; phylum Chordata; class Mammalia; order Rodentia; family Sciuridae; genus Marmota; species Marmota monax. The sequence continues at coordinate 10,256,859 of NW_026694552.1, read as the reverse complement.
TCCATCTCATTAAAACAGTAAAAAGGATCAGAAAGGCAAAGGTAATTGCCCACTAAAATAATGGCAACACTGGGGTGAGACTCCAAGGCCCTCTTCTCCAGGTGGGGCTCTCCCTAGTTATACTCTATGAGAGCAGCTTGGCCCTCTACACAGAATAGAGGGCCCCATCTCATCCCAACAGTGGGGCTATGCTGATGTGTGCTCTCTCTGATGGTTATTAGCCAGAAAGTCAACAACATTGACTGGGTCCTTGCAAACAGATGTCAGAAGACAGAACCTCATGTCCTTATCTTGCCCTGTAGCACATGAACAGTATTTGAAAATGGAGACTTCCAGGCATCTTCACTCCCAAAATGCTTTTTTGCCCCAACTAGCATTTGATATTGGTGTCTTAATCCCCATCATTCAAGCATTTTTTTAACCCTCAGCACTTGCGCAAAAGATGAACTGCCTAGGACATGAAAATAATATGTATTTGAAGGATCAGCCATCAGCACAACAGTATGAATTGGATTATTCAGTTCCTTTACTCTGTGGAAGGGGAAATAGGGAGATTTCAGATATGGTATATACTGTTCAGGCCCCCTCTGCAGATAGAAGGCACTGGAGACACCAGGAAAGATATTATAAACAGAAAGGAGTATATAAAGGGGAAGCTGTTAAGGCAGCCCATCCCTACCCTTTTTGGTGATAGAGAGCAGAGAAATCATCCCGAGAATGACAAAAAGTACATGGGTTTGGAATGAAAAGATCACAATTCCAATGTTATGAACAAGTTTCTTAACCTCTCTATGCCTCAGTTTCTTCACCTGTAAAATGAGGTGATAGCACCATCTATCTTACTCTATTATTTTATGGATAAAAAGAAAAACTGTGCATTACCAAGCTTATAAATCTCTGTTCATATCCAATTGATCATAAAGAACCCGGTGAACTCCTCAAAAAAAAAAAAGGTTCAAGGATGCAAGATGACCTTGTAAAGATGGCCAGGTGAGATGAACCTGGCATGATGCCTCAGCTATTAAGTGGAACATTTCATGCACCTGCCATGCTTCATCTCTGAGTTGGTTGGCCTCCCCATTTCCCCCAAAATGGAAGAGTTTACTAGCTTTTCTTAGGGCTAGCAGTAGCTCTCAAAACAACTGTGATATATAAGCAGTAGAGGTGGGAACTGGGCAGAAGGCAAGGCACTCCTGAGACTGAATGCCTTCCTACTGTTCAGCTACAGCCTCTAGATACACATGGAACCCCTGGCACTAAGCTGGGAAGGCAGAGGCAATTAGGATGACCTCTCAGGAACACAGCTCTGGAATCATTAAAGAGGTAATATAATTGGCCTGCCAAAGCTGAGATGGCAGGCACACTTTCCAGCGACATTGCAAAATAGTTATATCAGGAAATAAATACAGCAATATAAAAATAATTACTGAGGTTATTAGCTATTTTTCCTATTTTCTACCCACCTCCTCCCTGACACAACTGGGCTCAGAGGCCCCACATGGGTGATAATCAGAAGAGAGGTAACTAGGGAAGGATAGGCTGGAGCCAAGAGCACTGGTTGGCCACAGGTCATTGGGGGCCTGAACCCAGGCAATAGCAATAAGAATGGAGAGAAGGGAATGATATGACAGATACTTTACAGGCTACAGTTTTTGGTGATAGGATGTGGTACAATAATAAAAAAGGGGGATTCAAGGATGACTTCCAGATTTTAGGTCTGGAAAACTGGATAGATGGTATCACAAAAAAACAGTTGTGAAATATGGGAAGTAGGGTATCATGAGAGTGATGATAGATTTGAGATTGGGCATACTGAGTTTGAATTATGTATGTATAAAGAGATTACATACCAGTGGTGGTATCCAGTAGTCAGTTTGACACCAAACTTAAGCTCAGGAAAGAGGAATATAAGGAGAATAGATTTGATATTCAAAGTTGTACAAATCAGTAATTTAAACCAGGAGTCTGAGTGAGATCAGTGTTACTTTAAATCATCCGGGCCATGATTTGATCCATCCTATGTTGAAAGGGAACTCTCTAAGTCTCCAGGCAAAAAGAGATGACTTACCCTTCTATGATATATTATCTAAACTATTTCTTAGTGAGATTATCCCCAGTGCATTTTGAGATGCTTAGAAAATATCAGTTGGTGGCTTTGGATAAAGCAGAGGGGATTCTGAAGGGGTTGAGCCCAAGACTGTGGTGCTTCCTTTCTATTTCTAAAGCCAGATTCCAGGCATATGTGGAGCTAGCACAGTCAGCAACAGTTTCATGGTGTTTAAATTGCAAAAGTTACTTTTTCTTCTAGTTGCTCCCTGCCCTTGTTGACTGATTGACTACTGAGGCTCAAAACAAAGCTTGGCAGTAAACTTTCCTCTTCAGAGGAAAATAAAGATTAAGAATAAGGAGAAAGGACATTCCTATTAAATTGCTCGGTGACCTTGGGCAAGTAATTTATCTTCTGTGTGGCTTGAGATATAATGATATCTACCTGATCTACATCATAAGAAAGCTATGAGGAGCAAATGAAGTACAGAGTATGCAAATGCTTTTTTAAATACACTGTAAGAAAAATATATTATAATTTCATGCACCAAGATTTCTGGGCTCTAGTTCCTAATCCATCATTCTTCCAATTAAAATTGGAATTTTGCTCTGCCTTCATTTACTTTCCTATGTATGACGGAAGTGACCATAGAACTTTTTTATGTTTTAGTATCCAAGTGTTGGGTCCAGGCAGGGAGTATGCTGGTTTGTAGACAAACTAAATTATTTTAAATAAATTTGGAATAAATAAACCCTTAAAAATGCTAAGCAGATTTTTTATATAATATAATAATTTTTATATATATTATATAATTTTTATATAATACCCAATATCATTTTTTCAGTTTTTTTATATATCTTTCTCTGATATCTCTTTTGCTTCAAGAAATTTACTCAACATACACTACTAAACCCAAGCCCCTGTGAGAAAAGGGAAAGAAAATCTTCCTGTATCCTTCTCTACATGTGAAAGGGCTCTTTTATTTAAATTAACAAAATAAAAATAAAGATGTCATTAGTTGTCCAGTTGTATGGAAAAACACAGCAAACATCAAACCCTGCAATGTCTCAATGTCTGTAGTTCTCAAAGGCCAAAAAATGAGTGTGAAAGGCATGTATTAAAGTCAAGCAAAGAGACAATCCTGCACAGGTGAGTGAGAAGGAAGTTATAGAATGAATAAAAGTTTTTTAGCCCCTAAATAGATTGCCTAGAAAGGTAAGCTTGAGAAGAATCAATAGACTTGCAAGGAATAAAGTAACAAGAGAGATGAATCAAGGCATAATGGAATTGATTTGTCAGAGTTTTGGTTTAGCCTGACTGTAGACCAGAGTCAAACAAGGCAGTTCAGACTCTCTAGATCCCTTCAAGCCTCAGAGTCCCCAGATACAATGATATGGACTTAAATAGTCAATAAAAATTATGCTCTGAGACTCATTGTTTTGCAAACTAGTCAAAAACACCATCAACAGCATGCAAGAAGAAGAAACATCTCCAGGGATGCCACCACTGTCCCTTGGTCTCATGCACTACAAGTCTGAGTCATCTTACTTTCCACCTCTCCTTTGACCCATGTATGTAATCAAATCACTAGGTCCTATTCACTTTTCTTCCCCATTTTTATTGCCTATCTTACTATATTTTCCCACTGTTATTACCATAGATATAGCACTCATCTGCTGCCTGAGCCTCCTCACTGGTCTAACTGCCTCTGATCTCTCCCTGTCAATCCACCCTGCACACTGTTAGCAGATTCATACTCCTTTGACATGACTTTTTGCTGATAACCTTCAAATGTTTCCCCATGACCTCCAGGATAAACCTAAAACTCCTTGTCCACAGAGCCTAGGCTTTCTATTATCTGACACAAACCACATTTTCAGATGGTTGAAGTCCAACAACCATCTTTGGGAACATGGCAATGCCCCCAGTGACCTAAGAACCTCCCTTAAGGCCACACCTCCTGGTGGTCCATCGTACCTGCCAACAGTGCCACTCAAAGAAACAAGCCTTTAATACATGGACTTTTGGAGAATGTGTTAGACAACTTTTGTCGCTGTGAAAAAATACCTGAAGAAAAGAACTTAAAGGAGTAAAGGTTTATTTTGACTCAGAGTTTCAAAGGTTCTAGTCTATGGTCAGCTGGTTCCACCACTTTGGACTCAAAGTAAGGAAGAACATCATGGTGAAAGACATGGCAAAGTAAAGCTACTCAACTCATGACAGCCAGGAAGCAAATAAAGGAAGGAAGGAAAGAAGTGAGGTAGAGTGGGAAGGAGAGGGACCAGGACAAGATATACTCTTCCAGGGCACACCCCCAGTGACCTACTTCCACCAACTAAGCCCCACCTGCTGAAGTCTCCACCACCTCCAATAATGTCATTGGCTATGAATTCCTTAAGGGATTGATCCATTGATAAAATCAGACCCCCTCATGATCTAATCACTTCCCCAAATCCCCACCTCTGAATATTGTTGCACTGGTGACCAAGGCTTCAACACATGAGTCTTTAGGGAATATTTTATTCACACCATAACAAGGGATACTATCCATATTCCAACCAGGTAGCCTATCAAGAATATATGTCTTGCTCTAAATTGCCTCTTTAAAGATTATCCATCTTTAAGATCCAGCTACATTCATATGAACCAACAAATATATGTATTACATAGTGTGTATGTGTCTGTGTGTATATCTACTGCTACATAGTAGATATGTAATATCACACACACACACACACACACATATTACATATCTACTATGTAGCAGTCATTTTGCTAGCTTTCTCAGTTTTTGATGATTGCTCCCTCCTCTGAGTCCTTGGGCAGTGTCTAAAGATCACAATTAGTCTTTTTTAATTATTCCCTTATAACATTATCAGCCATTGTTTTTCGTTTAAACATTTTATCCTCCCAAGTAGATTGTAAACTTCTTGAAAGGCTGTATTTTTGACCTCTCATTCCACCCCTGTAAATAATATATTGCCTATCATATAATAGAAAGGCAATAAATATTTTTGTATTCTTTTTATAACAGAATATTTCTAGTCAGAATTCATATTGCTTTGGGAGAAAGCTACTGTCTGGCAGACTCAAAATAGTCTAAATGAAGCAGGGTAAGAGTAACATACGTTGGCTATCGTAATACAATTGAATTCTACATCTAGAAGGAAAACATATTGGTGTTAATTAAATGGTGATATCCTGGAGATATGAAGAATGCCTAAAATATACAGGAAAAAGATGACAATAACTCTTAAAGGAAAAAATCAAACCACCATATCACTGAAATAAACTGTTTCCAGTTTTAGACAGAGCTAATTCAAAATTCTCAATGACTTCCAGTTAGGAATTCATTTTAGGGCTGCTTACAGATTGTGGATTAGTGTAAAGGAGAGCAAAGAGGTGTCTAGCACAATAATAATCTGCTTCTGGATTTTTTTTCTTTATTCTCTTTCTCTCCCTCTCCTACTGTTTCTTCTCTGTTATGTCCTTAACTCCCACTAGACACCTCCGCCTCCCACTCCCACTCCTTACTCCCTCCCTCTCTTGTTTTGGATGTGAGTGTGTGTTTATGTCCAAGTTCATTAGCAGCCTTGGTAAACGTTGATCTTCCTCATTGGAGAATTTAAATTAAATATGCAACCACAGTCCTGACCCAAAATGAGATGCCAGAGATTCTCAGGGAGCTTGCTTTCTGATCTCTTCTGCCTCCACTTAGCTCCTCTTTTGCTTCAGCTCTGTTTCAGGTGCTACTTTCATCTTAGATCTGAAGATTAATATAGTCGTCAGTTTTCCCTCCAGTGTTCTTCCTCAGACATGGCTTTGCATTCTCCCTTAGGTTCAACTTGCACCTGGCCTCCCAGCAAAACAATCCTGTTGTAATACCTAAGGATCATCCCCAAGCACACCCCATAGAGTTTGCGCATCATGTGAAATATGAAAGGGCTGACTGCTGGTGTTCAGTATGATACCTTCTGTCAACTCTTTTCTCTTTTTTTATAACCTGTCTTATATCCTTCTGTACAAATTTGATCAAAATGAAATTGGCCATAGAGTAAACATAGCTTGGTTTCATCCAAGAAATCCTGAGGGTGTTTAATTAATAAACAGTTGTAGACCAGTTCTGACAGCGGGCAAGCTAAATTAGACACAGAACAAGACATAGGCCACCCAGGAAGTGTCTCCCTCAATCTTGAAAGGAAGTTTCTAAGGAGGGAACAGAAAATGAAGGTCTGGAAAGAGACCATTTGTTGGAGGGTCGATAGGAAAGCTAAGACTAAGCCAGCAAGTATCTTCATCTATGAGTCCACAAAATAAGAAAACCAAAAAAGACAGGTTCTATTTTCCTTATTTCACAGGGTATCTGTGGAGACAGGAGTTCAAAGAGAAAGCAAATTGCAGCTAACAAATGAACCCTTTCTTGGGAATCCTTTCCAAATAGACTCTGTTGGTAGTTCTCAACCAATATATTTTTGGCCATTCATACCAATAACATGCTGGGAACTTTCACATGGAAATTCTTATATGTTCATATGTCCCCTCAGGAAAGAAATGCTGACCTAAACCAGGGAGATCAATCCAAATGAACATAGAAACCAGAATGCACCAATGCTTTGACAAAGGAGCTCAGATAAGATTCTTCATTTCAAATGTGTAATTGATACTATATATATGAATATGACCACCCTCATGTATATCAATAATGGAAAATATTAAGTCATGAATCCTCCAAAATACATATTATTATTACTCAAAACCTCATTTCTATTCATAAGGTAAATATCTTCTATTCTCGTTTCAAGTTCTATATAGCTGCATGTGGCCCTAGATGGTCATCTGTCCCTGTACTGGTATATAATTTTACCACTCTGATGTTATTTTGCAAGGTTTGCAAATGTCTGCAGGGGCCAGGCACATAAATGTGTGAAATTATTGGGTAGGAGACAAGTGGGAGTGGTGAGAACTATGGTGATCAGTAGAGCACCCACCCACCCAAAGGATTTAAATTCAAAATTTTTAAACAACATGCTCACCAAAGATATGTTTCTAAGTTTCAGACTCAACTTTGGAACACCTAGTTGATGAGCCTCATCAGGACTAGAAAGGAAGAAGGTTGGAATTGTTCAGTCCCCAGTGTCTTTAAGCTTGAATATTTGTTCATTTTGTTCTTTGCATTGCAAATCAATCAGAACCCCGTAAAGATCAGATTCTAAATAAGATTCCATAAAAAATTAATTTTCTCACACCTTAATACAATTCCTCTTTTTCTCTCTCAGTGCAAAATTTTTGCTTAGTTCTCCTTTTGACTGAAACATTTCCATGAAGTTTCTTTAGTGAACTATCAACATTGTCCATAACTATTCTCTATGAGAGCTGCTCTGACATTTTGAAGAATATGAATATAATGCCCTAGCTTAGCCTGTTATGATGAAGACACAAATGAAAATTGAGAAACAGACACTTTAGGCTGAGTTGACACTAGGAGGAATGGGCACAGGTTTTTGAGTTATCAGAGAACCACTGATTTCTTTGTTGGGTTCTTTTCTACACCTTCCTAACCTTCCATCTCTTAAAACTCCTGCCTGATATAACTCAGCTCCAGAAAACTACTTTGCCCACTGAGTGAATACCATGAACCACACTATTTGAATGATTTTATACAAATAATCTTGAACATTTCTAAAAATGGAACCAGAGGCTTTAATAACCAAAGTGACAGTATGCAAAAAGAAGCTCTACTGCCAATGGCAACTTCAGAGATGCTTTATATGTAAAGTTTGTTAGAGGGCAGAGATCATTCCATGTGTTATGCATAGAGTAGCATCAAATACATTCCGTTAATCCTGAATAACCTTCCAGAATGGCAGAATAACCTCAATGAGATGGAGTCCATAAGTAGTAATACAAGTGTGGCTGGTGAGTTGAGATTCTCATTTCACCATAGTTGGGACTTCCTAAACATCAGTGAAGGTATTCAAGATTCAGGATTGTTGAATCAGAACCCAATGTTTTTGAGCAGGGAATTAGAAGAATAGAGTTTGCTGAAGTTTATTTTAGTGACCCTGCTCCTTGTGTTGGAGAGACAGGATGCATAGTGTGCTTAAGCTCTTGAGCCAATCTCTTGAGTTCTAATACCAACTCTACAGTTATCTGTGAGACCCTGGACAATTTGCATAACTTTTCTGAACCTAGTTCCCTTATTTATAAGATGGGGACAATAATATCTGCCCTACAGAGTTTCTGTGGGAATTAAATGAGAAACAGATGGAACAGTGCCTAATATATAATGAGTACTCAAAAATTAACTATTATTAATGTATTTTCATCTTAGAAGGTTTTTGTTTTATTTTGTTTTGTTTTGGTACATGGAGATTAAACCCAGGGTGCTTAAGCAGTGAGCAACTTACCCAGCCCTTTTATTTATTTATTTTTAATTTTGAGATAGGGTCTCACTAAGTTGCTTAGGGCCTCGCTAAATTGCTGAGGCTGGCTTTGAACTTGTAATCCTCATCTCTCAACTCAGCCTCCCAAGTCACTGGGATTATAGGCATGTGCCTCCATGCCCAGATTCCTCTTAAATGTTTTTAAGGGTCATAATTGAAATCAATGTTCACTATTTAGATGTTTAAAGAGATTTTAAGCAAATCACATCTCCTCTCTGGTCTTAATTTCTTCCTTTGTAAAATGAGGTATTAGGACTGTATCATATATTTGCAAGCATTTGTGGAAGCACAATCTTTTATTCAAGATTATCTGATGCTTTTTTAAACTCAATCTTAATGTAGAGTATGATATCATGGATATGCTTCAGGTTCTCAAAGTCTCAAGACTAAGAGTGGCCCTTCCTACTCTGCCTTTCCTTGGTTCTTTAATTCTATGACATCAGAGGTATAGAATCAAAGGCTTCTGCCTCCACTTCATCTGCTCACACCAGCTGCTAGGGGACAGTAGAGCTCATCCTTTAGCCATGAATGCTGCAACAAGAATATAAAAACAATGTGTTGTTTATCAATTTGTTTTTCTTTGTTCCCCATCAAAGTTGACACTAGTTAGTGGAATCACAAAGAACAGCTGGTGGGTAAAAGGACTAAAGTTAGTGTGTTGGCTTCCTTGTCATTCTGGCCTGTAAAGAGTTCAATCTAGGAGAACAGCTCCAAGCTGGGAGATGAAACTTCAGTATTATTCCTTCCTTCATTGGGTGAGGGAACTGGAGAAGTCATTCCACCTTTCTCTAGGTGAAGAAAACGAGTTTGTTACTGTTCCTTCTTCTCTCATAAAGGCACTGACTGAACAGAGAGAGAAACAAGATATGACAGGGTCTAGAGAAATGGCAAGCAGGGACTGGCATACATGGTCTCACTCCATTACCATCTATGGAGTGAAACTTTTCCCATTGGTGGACTACTGGTCAAGTGAAGTGAAGTTACTTGGGCAGCTTGTTAAGCTAGTAGATTCCCAGTTCTCACCCAAAACCCCTGGATCTGCAATCTGCAGTAGTTGGGACTAGGAATTTGAATTTTAGCACACTCCCTTATTGATTCATTTCTCCACTAAGAAATTTGCTTAATAATTATCAGTCTAACTAGTTGCCAGATTTTTTAAAAAAATGTTTTTAGTTGTAGATGGACATGATAACTTTATTTTATTTATTTGTATTTATCTGGTGCTGAGGATTGAACCCAGTGCCTCACATGTGCTAGGCAAGTGCTCTACCACTGAGGTACACCTTCAGCCACTGGCAGATTTTTTAATAAAACTTGAAAGGTAAATCAGGTCTTGGAGATCTCAATTATGGATGATTTAGTCATAGGAAAAAATTGGGTGTTAATTGTAGCTGGAAGCAATTGAATTGGGTAACAAAGAAGATTTTCTGGCAAGGGTGGTTAGGCACATTGGAATGCGGAAGCAATAAATGCTATAGAAACTCTTAATACATATTTCTGTTTTTAAAATAAGGTGACTAAGTTTGGTAGTTGGAGAAAAGCCTGAATTATATGAAGCCTGAGCTACCTAAAGGGAAGCTCATATTTTTGTCTCCAGGAAAAATAATAAAAGCATAAGTGAAAATATTCCTTTAATTGTGTTCTGCACATTTATTGACTTCCTTGTACTCAAACTTATTTAGAATTAAGAAACCTGAGGCTTAGAGAAGGGAAGTCATTTTTCTAAGGTCTAGTTAATTGGTTATAAATCATACTAAATCAGTCAATGATGAAAAGATGAAACTTAGTCGGTTTACTTGCCTATCAGCCCATATTTCCTTCTCCCCTTATTCTGTAAAGAAAACACTATTAATCCCACTATATTTATGCCTTCCAATTAGGCTTCAATGATTGTCAGCTGAAGCAGAAATTCTTCTACACATTTAGGTAGAGCATCCAAAGGAGGGAGATCTAATGATCCTCATGAATGAAAATAAAAAGATTGAAAAACCACTGTTCACCGATTTTCAGCTGCTCTGATCAAACTTTGAGTTACTAAAGCTAGACCTCTGGTTTCACAATTATGTACAGTAAAAGACAGGAATGGAGACTTTTAAAATAACTTTGAAGCTATATGACTAAATGCGGTATTCAATTAAACATACAGTCCTATGAAGGATAACCAAACAATTAAAGCTGCCACTCTGCGGTTGGCTGTAAATGCTGTCTGTGCTGCTACCCTACTTTAGAGATGCCTGCTTGACACTGGCAAGGAGAACATAGTGCAATTAATGGTAAAAATGGCCTCTCTCTAAAAACAGAATTAGAGTGAACATATGTCTTCAACCTTCTCAGGAAAAAGAGCTATAACCAGCCAATAAAATGTAGCTGCACAGGCTGCCTGGCAGAGAATTTTCATACATTGCTAAGCAGCAAAATGCATAGAACGTGTGGTGATATGGCTGGAAAGGACCTTCCTGAGCATCTAATTCAACTCCTTTCCTTTTATAACTGAAGAAACTGAGGCTCAGAGAGTGAAAGTGATTAATTCAAGGCTACACAGCTAGATAACTGGTTATAAACCTTCCCCAAAACACACTGGTGGGAAGGTGAATTTGATTTAGTGATATGTCAGAAGTACTGAGCAGTTTTTTAAAAAAATGCATTTCCCTTAGGATTTCTACAAAGTTTATAGAATAAATAAGTAAACATAATATTATGTATGCTGGTAATTCACAATCTTGAGCAGTCATCAGAATCACTTGAGGAGGCTTTTTAAAGTGGCTCTTCTACTTATTATGGTAATTCAGAGCCACTGTATACAGTTGTGCAAGTCACACACTGCACAAGAATTCCCACTGATGGAAGTGAATTGGGGCTCAACTTGAACCAAGGCACAGGCTTGCCAAGCTACATACCTTAGTGTGGAGAAGGGAACCTTTTCCTACTTCATACATTGGGACAATATGGATTAGTGGCAGCCCTATGGGCTTGGCTCCCTCCTCTGGTAAGTATTACTGCAACTCCCTAATTTGCCTCCTGTTGATGTCCCCTAAAATCTTTGAATCCTCTCCAAGTCCTGAAAAAAGGCTCAAGTCAGTGATTGCCTCTTCTGTGTCTCTGGATTAATAAAAGCCTTTCAATGGCTGGTGCCATTTTCCTTCCTCCTCACTACGAATATGAAGTTGCTTAATGTGATGATTTGCAAGTTCCAATTCTATTACTAAGGAAAAAAGTCTGAGCTTAGTCTCCTGTGTATAAATATATATGCATATATATTTATATACATACATATGTATCTATAATTAACCCTGTAATATTTCAATAATTCATTTTATACATCATAAAACAAATGCAAAAATTAAGGTTATACAGTAACATGAAATTAAACATGTTTTTTATTTTTAGGATGGTATTATTTTTCTTAATTATTAATATATATTAATTGTACAAATTTATGGATTTCACTGTGACATTACTTAAATGCATATATTGTGCTTTGATATTGTTCACCCTCCCTTCTAACCTCTCTTGTCCTCTTCTCTTCTTCTAGTCCCCTTTCCCTTGCCTAATAGTCCCTCTTCCACATTCAGGTCACATAAGAGAAAATATGCAATATTTGTCTTTCTGTGTCTAGCTTATTTTGCTTAACATGATGACCTTCACATTGATCCATTTCCCTGCAAATGACAGGATTTCATTCTTCTTTATTGCTGAATAATACTCCATTGTGCTTATTACCATACTTTCTTTATCTATTCATCCAGCACCTAGGCTAATTTCATATCTTGAATATTGTGAACAGCATCACAGTAAACATGTGACCCACCATTCTCACGGAACAGATTAAAGGACTGTTGATCATGTCACAGGTATATTCTCTCCACAGGCATTGGGTGTTTGGCAAATTCCAGGGCCACTGTGAATTTACTCCAGAGGTTTTTAAAATTGAATACTGGGGAGGGGGAGTATGGCAAATGTTCAAACTATGGAAGATCCTACAGCATAAATCTCTCAGCAAGCTTGTGTCAAGGACACTTCCTATTTTAGTCAGCTTTTTTGCTGATGTCACCAAAAGACCTGAAAAAAGAATTTGAGAAGAGGAAAAGTTTATTTGGTTTCAGAAGTCTCAGTCCATAGATGGCCAACTCCATTCCTCAGGGTCTGGTGTGAGGCAGAATAATATGGCAGAAGTATGTGGCAGAGGAAAGTAGCTGGGGACATGGCACCTAGGAAGGAGAGAGAGAGAGAGAGAGAGAGAGAGAGAGAGAGAGAGAGAGAGAGAGAGAGAGAGAGAGCGAGCAAGCGCTCTGCTCAACAAGGACAAAATATAAACCCCAAAGCCTCATCCTCAGGGACCCACTTCCTACCAGGCTACCGTTACCACCCAGTTAATTCCTATCAGGGGATTAACCCACTGATTAAGTTAAAACTCACAACCAATCATTTCACCTCTAAACCTTCTTGCATTGTCTCATACATGAGACTTTGGGAGACACCTCACGTCTAAACTATAATACTCCCCCCAAGCTATGATTATCTCATGTGGCCACTGCCTACCCATTCACTGCAGTGGGATGTCCTTGGGGACCCTGAAATGTGATTATGTTTGTTTTTTTTGATCTCTTGTGTACTTTAATCCCTAACAATAATATTCTTCTCAAGATGGCTCCCAGTTCTAGCACTCTGAAGGTTTGCTGAGAAATGCTGTGAGTTCCTTCTCTAAAGTAAGCTTGTTATTCATGCTTCAGGTCACCTATTTATCTAAGTAGTTTATGTGCAATGTGCAACCTTCTGTGCCACACTGTTACCATTTTCACCGACCCAGGTACTGGGCACCACAAGCTGGGATATTCTGCTTCTCTTGTTTGGTAAGTCTGACTAGTTTCTTGAATCTACCAGTTGTCATTTTTTTTGTGACATCAATTTCCAGTGTTCAACCCCAGGTGCTCACTTCCATGAGGAGCTACACATCTGTTGCTTTTTTTTTCCATCCCATAGAGGAGCAAAGTAGTGCTGGTTGTCTCTTTTCTACCATTTTGAAAATTTCAATATTTGATATAAATATATTAACAATCCCCAAATCCTTTTTGCTTTCATTAAAAAAATTAACATTAAAATAATGTCTTTAGAGAGAGCAATGCAATTTAATAAGCTTTATGTTTTAAATCTTGGTTTAATCCCTTATGATACAGTAATCTGAAATCCTAAATTCAGTAATTTCAATTATTGTTATTAATGGCTGTCAAAACCCTAAAATAGTTACCTCCCTCACAAAGACTTTCAGCAAATTTTCTTTGGTCAAAATTTATTGGTTTATCAATTTGATTGCTGCTGTTTTGACTTGGTGATGTGGCTAACAATTAACCCATTCTAGGAGAAACTTTTAGAAGGAAAATAACACTGCCTCTGTCATTTTAAAAATCATTCTCTTGTACTTGCCCTAAGTCTCTCTTCAATCCCCAATTTATTTATAGGAAAAATGTAAACTACTTGCTCATTTGTGAATGATTAGGTTAGTTAAAACTAGGCAATATGACCTATAATTTCACATAAGCAAATACAAACTGCAAAATGGTTTAATATGCAGAGAGTAAATATAGGTATAAGGATAACATTATCAACCCCTCCTTCTTCTAAAATTTTCATCCTGCCCTTAAGCTCCTTCCCTCATTGTTCATGGGCTAAGACTGACTTTGTTCCTTCAATGACCCTCTGAGCTCTAGTCCTATAATCTCATAATGTCCTGTACGTTAATAATCACAGGACAGATTACAGCAGTGGGGAGGGAGATGTAGATTAGGGAGAGCTTTGCAGGAGTGGCTATATCTGAGCTGAACCTTGAATAATGGGCAAAATTTTCAAGGAGATAAAGAAAAAAAGACATCCCATGAAGAAGTGACAATGAGAAATGCCATAGAAACTGGACTGTTTGTGTTCACATGCTTTAACATGATATTTCCTTCCCTTGACTGTTCACCCACCTCTGCTAATAACCCACATCAATCTCTTTGAGGCTCAGATCAAAATGCATTGTCCCCAGAAGGTATTCCTCATATTTCTCTGCCCTATCCTGCTTAGCTTCTGATTCTACATCACCTAAAACTGTTGTGATTCCTTTGTTCCCTAATCAAACCTCACTATGTTAGATTAGTTGAACATTCTAACAAATGAAAAAAAGATCATATTTGAAGGATATGGAGCTTGCAATACTTTTTAAATGCATATATCCAGCTACACTGGTGACATACAAAGTATTACCAAATAGCAGCCTGGCCAGGTCTCCTCTATTAAGATTTGTGTAAAATTATGATCAGTATAACAAGTTTAGATACATACAAGCCAATTTAATATATATGAGCTAATAGGTCACTTAAAATCAGTTTTATTAAATATCCTCAGTCTGCTCCTGTATGAGAAGACAGAAATCTGATGTCATATCTACTCCTGCATAATTTCATTTAGTCTTCACTACAACCCTGAAACTTAGGTACCAGTATCACCATTTTACAGATGAAACCGAGGTCAAAGAATCTAAGTCACATTGTTAGAAAATAACAAACTCAAATTATCTGACCTCAAACTTTCCCATACCTCTCTGCTCCATTGTCTAGGAAGGTCTCAGAAGACTTTCCAAGTTTTGCCAATCTCCTCTTTGGTCCTTGAACTTGTCAAATGACAAAATTATAAACATTTTAAAGATTTTTAAAAATATTTTTACTTGTAGATGGACAAGTGGCCTCATTGTGTTGGGCCTCTGGTGAGGACAGCACATCATGAAGAGCATGTGGTAAAGCAAACTATTCACCTTTATTTTATTTATTTTTATATGGTGTTGAGGATCGAACATAGTGCCTCACACATGCTAGGTGAGTGGTCTACCATTGAGCTACAACCCCAGCCCCTAATTTAAAGATTTCAATTGGCTTAATTTTGATATTCTAGAACTAGGCATAATTTTATTCCATAAAATAAAGTAAGTATTCTAAAGAGATGAGCAAAATAGCTTAATTTTGTAAACATAGAAGTTTGTACTAAAGCAGAAACAAAGAACAAAGAGTAGATTAGTCTTTTCAAAGATACTTTCTTCGTAAGATAGAGACAGGGAGGCAGAACAGTATAAAAATACCTGATTGGTTAATATCTGCTTACTGTAGGTTACTTTTATCAAGGATTAAAGAAGGAAATTATTGTGCCAATTGAAAAATGGTCTGTTTTAGAAATTTCATTGCCATTTCTCTCTCCTGATATCAGGGAAGGCCAAATAATAGGACAGTTTCAGTTTTGTGACATGGAACTTTAGCATGGTTGACTTCATTCTGGTTTTTAAACTGGTCTGTCGTGGCCCAGTGCAGAAACTTAGTCCAAAAACAATGGCCTCCTATAATTTTTACTTAACAAATTAATTGGTTTTTACTCTAATACTAACTTCCAAAATATATTATCAGCCCAATGTCCTTTCTTCAACTTGGAAAGCATAGCCAATAACTACATGAAAGGATTTTCAACATAACTAATAATTAGGGAAATGCAAGTAAAACTCACAACATACCACCTCACAACCATTAAGTTGGCTAATGAAAATAGAAAATAAAGAATTTTAGCAGGAATGTGCAGAATTTGGAAACTTTGTGTGCTGTTGGTACATAAAACAGTACAGTGTATTAGTCGGTTTTCAATTACTATAACAAAATACCCAAATCACTTTAATTATAAAGAAAAAAAGATTTATTTTGACTCACAATTCTGGAGGATCCAGTCCACAATCAAGTGGCCTCGTTGTGTTGGGCCTCTGGTGAGGACAGCACATCATGAAGAGCATGTGGTAAAGCAAACTCTTCACCTCATGACTGGGGAACAAAAAAGAAGAAGAGGATAAGACCAGGGTCCCATAATCCTCTTTGAGGGCACACCTCCAATAACCTAAGGACCTTTCATAAGGCCCCACCTCCAAAAGGTTACACCATCTTCCAATAGTGCCACTGTGGGGATCAAGCTCTTCACAATGGTAACATGGACCTTTGGGAAACATTCACCCAAATCATAGCATATAGACATTATGAAAAAACAGTATAGCATTTCTTTAAAAGATTAAAAATAGGGCCTGGGGTTGTGGCTCAGTGGTAGAGCGTTTGCCTAGCATGCAAGAGGCACTGGGTTCAATCCTCAGCACCACATAAATGTAAAATAAAGATATTGTGTTTACCTAAAACTAAAAAATAAACATTTTAAAAAAAGATTAAAAATAGTGCCAGAAATTCCTCTTCTAGGTATATTCCCCATAGAACTGAAATCACCATCTTAAAGAGATATTTGCTCATCTGTGTCCATAACAAATGAATAACATATTATTCAACCTAAAAAAGGGAAGAAATTCTGACACTACAACATGAGTGAACTTTGAGAATATTATGTTAAATGAAATATGCCAGTCAGGATAAAACAAATCATATATAATTCCTCTTATAAGAAATACATAGAGTGGGGGCTAGGGTTGTGGCTCAGTGGTAAAGTGCTCACCTAGCACATGCGAGGCCCTGGGTTTGATCCTCAACACCACATAAAAATAAATAAAAATAAAGGTATTGTGTTCAACTACAACTAAAAAATTTTTAAAAGAAACACATAGAGTAGCCAAATTTACAGAAAAAGAAAGTAGAATGTTGGTTGTCAGGACTTGGGGAAAAGGAGAATTGAGGAATTTTCCTTTAATAGGTATACAATTTCAGTCCTGCAGAATGAAAAGAGCTCTAGATATTGGCTGTACAACAATGTGAATGTACTGAATTTTACACCTAAAAGGGATTAATTTCATAAAATTTATATTATTGTGTATTTTAACACATTTTAAAAATGAGTTCTCTGGCAAAACTGGCTCTGAAATCAGAACAATACAGAATTTTTCTCTCATGAAGGTTGGATTTTTATTTCCACTTCTATCAACTTTTGAAGAGATAACTATTTTTTGAAAATAAAAAAAAAAAAACGTAATCACTGCTCCCATAATATTGGAGCATGATGCAGAAGAAAGGCAGTGAATGTTGGCTTGAGAAGATATACTGTATTAGAGTCTCAGCAGGAAACAATTCACTCCTGACAGTCAAATTCTAATAAAGAGAATGGACAAATGAATGGCAAAGCATCCAAAGACTAGTAACAGCAGCATTCCATTGTCACCCCTAGAGGTGGAGGAACAAGAGGAGGAAATACTATTAGAACCTTGAAGTGCAAGTTACCTGGCAGAAACCAGATTTGTGGCACCAAGGAAATGGCCCTAAAGCAGATTCTTCTCTGCCCTCTGTGCCAGGATATATATATATATATATATATATGTATATATATATATATATATATATATATATATATATATATATATATATATACACACACACACACACACACACACACACATACACACACACACACGGGGGGTGGGGATGGGGGAGAGACAGAGAGATCCAGAGTATCTCTTCCCACCCTTCTCATTTCTGAAGGAAACTCCAATGGGATAAACCAAATTTGAAGCCAGCCATCAAAGTTTCTGGGCTATATAGTTTGCTGGAGTTATCCTTTCAAAGCACAGAGCAGGACAGAAGATAGAGAATGGGTATGGGATATAGGTGTTAGGGTGGCAAATAGAATACACAACACTCTTGGGTTCTAGTCCTAGTCCTGTCACTAACCAGGTGCAACCTTATAAAAGTCAGTTAACCTATTTTTATTTTTGACCCACTAAGTAATTTTACATAGTAATACCTGTCTGTCCCCTGACAGGTGCTCTGTGAGTCTCAAATAAAATGACACATGACAGATTCCTTCTTACTCTATGAAGTGTGGTTAAACATGAAAAAATGATGATTCTTCCACTCTCTCCTTGGTTCTTCTCTCCTCTACTTGGGAAGGTGAGAAAATAACATGGGCAGAGTGAGAAAAAGTAAAATGGTGGGTGAGAGACCTGTGATCTCAAGCAAGTGTCTTTCACTCTGAGCATTAGATTTCACATGTATAAATATCTGAACTAGATGTTCTTATCAATGCCCCTTCCAATTCCAAAGATTCTCTGATTGAAGAGTAGATCAGCAAGACACACAGACACACACACAAACACACACACACACACACACACACACACACACTCCTTTCTTCTTTGCCTCAGGTCATGCATATATAACTTGCCCCAAACTACTTTTGGATTTTGCTTTTGTGAAACCAACTGCAAGAACTGGGACATTAATTATTGTGGCATCTTTTATATCATACCATGTAGGAAACCTTCCCTGATATAACCACCCAAGGCAATATTGCCCAGCATGTGGCATGTGTTTCTTCAAAATATTGGAGGACAATTTAGTCCAGCCTGGAAAATCCTGGGATAAATAAAGCAAAGTAGGTACCTTTATTACAGGTTAGTCATAGTCTTTAAAGATTAAAGACTTTAAAGTCACCATTTTTAATATTCTAATGTACACTGTGCTAATATACATTGAACTTCTATGAGAGGGTAGGAAAGTATATTGTGGAATTTTTAATTTGAAGTTACTTGACCAAAGTTACTTAACCATGGAACCCTCCCCCCATTCTGTACCTCAAGTTCTTTGGAACATTCTGAATGGCTAAACCAAGTTTTATATTCAGACATCCATTTTGTACATTTGTACTTCAGCCCAAAAGATACTATATTTATACATTAGTAAAATATTTTAGGCCATAACGCATGCTCTCCTAATTCCTACACTGGTGAGCCCTGCAATTAGTGATACTTACATATGAAATTTTTGAGGGGCAGGTGGTGGCATAATAAGGCATCATCTTTTACCCAAATCAGGAAAAAGTCCAGAATGCCTTTAAAGACCAGGCATTTTCTTGGGTTTTGGCATTATTTAGGCAAGATGAAATATGACTCTAATAATAAAAATTCACATTTGAAGAACAGCTTACACTTGCTGGGAGCTTTCATATAAACCATCTCATTTCTAAACATTTAAGGTCATTATTAACTATCTCCATTTTACAAATGAAAAAATAAGATTACATATCTCTTCCCAGGTCTCTCAGCAGAAGAAGGACTCGGAAGCAGTTCTATAGAATCCAATTCCAGTAATTCTTTTAATGCACTAATGTTGAAAGTGGAAAGATTCCCTCAGCTTTGTAATGATCCAAACTCATTGAATGCTTTAAGCATTCCATTGCTTAACCCAGGAGGGAAAGGTGAGGGGCATTCTCTTGTACCTCTTTAACCCAGGAGGAGGGAGAAACAACCAGAGTATTTTCAGAGGTTTCCTGTTATTGCTTTCCTAATCCCCAGAGTTAACTATGCTCATTTTAGAAAGGTCAGAAGCTGCAATTAAGCAAAAAAGAAGAAAGTATTAAAATACCAATAAAGACCCATAACTACCTACCCAGAAATAATTGCTTTTGACACTTGGTATATAATATTCCAGATTTCTTTCTATGTTTGTTAGATCCTATGATACATTTTCTTTCATATTCTAGTGTTTTTGGAATTGTGTTGTTTTTCATTTGATGTTCACAGTTGATGTGGCACAGTGTTCTGCTCACAAACATGGCTAGGCTTATTATACTGATAATATGTCTTAAAATTATGGCATGTTAGAGTCAATGAGACATGTTATATTTTCCCCCAAATGATTCCAAATTACTGGTTTAGAATCTACTTTTATCATTTATTCCTTTCTATATTTCTCAGCATGACTCTATATCAACAGGTATTTTCTATGAACAGCATATTTAGTGGATGCAAAATTAGTGCATTGATTGGTTGTACTATATTTTTTTAACCAAACACCTATTGCTAGGCATTTAAATTATTTACAACTTTTCACAATTACAAATAGCACTGCATTAACAGACGGTAACTGAGGAACTGCCAGATCTAGTGCTGTGTGCATAGAGCAATGAACAAAATTGACATGAACCAAACCTTCCAGGGCCTGAACAGTAAAAAAAAAAAAAATCAAGCAAACACTTTAAGATATATTTATACAGATTTATAAACTTTGAGACATAATGAATAACAAAAACAATCTTTCTTTAGATTAGACGATCAGGCAAGGCCTCTCTAAGGAAGATGAGGTCTAAAGGATGAGAAAAAATAGCCAGCGAGTGGAAGACTGCACCAAATTAGACTCCTCCCAAAATAGAATAAGAAATACCTGTTCTCTTGCCAATATGGAATAGTTTCCTTTTTCTTAACCAATCTGTTTTGGGGTGGAAAGGAACCCTCATTATTGTATTAATTAGTATTTTTAAAAATATTTATGATGTTAAGCATTTATTTTTAATTTATGATATTCCTTCTCCACCAGAAGAACTCATTGATATCATGGTGTTTTCAGCTGTCATCAGATCACATCTACTCCACATAATCATAGCACCAAGCTAGGGTAATAATTCTCAAAGTATGCTCCCTCTGGAAACTTTACAGCACATGAATATCACCTGTGAACTTGTTAGAAATGCAAATTCTTAGACCCCACCCCAGAATGAATCAGAATCTCTGGGGTTGGAGTTTAGTAATCTGAGTTTTAACAAGTCCTCCATGTGATTCTGATATATTGTAAAACTTGAAAATGACTTTCAAAGGGCTGCTCAATGGATATTTGTTGATTGATGTAGGCCATCTGATCAAGAGCTCCATCAAAGACACAAGTCAGAAAATATGGGCCTCAACTGAAGTGGAAAAAAAAACTGAGAACAGTTCATTTATCCATTTATTCAATAAATATTTTTGAATACCTACTGTGCACCAGAAACTATGCTAGGTACTGAAGATTGAATAAGGAAATAAGACAAAAGGTCCCTGTCTTCACACTCTAATGGAGTGTTTCTTTGTCAATGAGAATGGGATGACCAAGGAAAGTTCTAGTATGTACTACTTTAGAACTCTGAAGAGCAGGAATAATGGAAGAATGGTAAAATATAAGTATTTTCTGGCCAGGACAGAGGAGGCAAAAGTGTGAGGAAAGAAGTGGAAAGGCATGTCTATTCAATTTTATTCTGACAAGTCTCTTCTACAGAGTATTCCAGAAGAGAGATAGATTCCAGATGGGAAAAAAGCCAAGGTTCTACACAGTTCTCATTATCCATGTTATTACTCTAAATTGCATCCATCGTTTCCCTTTTCTAGGCAGCTTAGTCCTGGTTTCTTTGCATTCCTGAAGTGTGTCCCAGGGATTTGTAGTTCTATGTTAATGTGATACATAAAATAGAGTCACCTTGACTTCGCATTTATCTGGCTTATGTAAGCTCTAACCTTTTGCTGCAGTGCAACAGAAATGCCAGACCCATTTTGTCTAGGCATGTAAACAAACACTCTAATTCTAAATAATATATTGGGGGCCCTGGTGACTGTAAGAGCATGACAACCTGCAGGGGGTCAGGAATTAAGCTACAGATCTAAGCCTTGGCCTAGAGAGAAGCACCAGACTCTGGCTGTGCTCCTCTTCCCAGGAGAATTGCTCATTGCAATAAAAGCTTTGGAAAGAGCTCCAGAACTTTTCCTTCCAGTGGCAATAAGCCAACGAAGTCATACAGAGAAGGGGTCTAATGAGCTCACTGTCCCACCAAGTCCCATAGCCAGGAAAAAGCTCTATAATAATCTTTTCTAACCCAAAAGATATAAAACAGAAAAGGGGGCAAGGTTATTTTAGCTGCCTCTAATTTTCTCTCCACATAGAGCAGGACTTCCCAATCTCTGCACTCTTGACATTTTAGACCAGATAATTCTTTGTTGCGGGACTGTCCTGTATATTGTTAGATTTCCCACAACATCAATGGTCTTCATCCACTAAATGCCAGCATCTCCTCTCCCATTTGTGACAATCTGTAATGGATCCAGACAACACCAATGTCTTCTGGGGAAAGGGGGCAATAGCACATCAAGTTGAGAACCACTGCTCTAGAAAAAAAGCATTTAGAGATCCTGGATATTAACCCTAGGGAGCCATGTACACTATATTTTCCAAGCCCAGTGAATCAAACCAGTCTAAAAACAGAAAGCACCTTTACAGGGTTTACATAAATAATTTGAGTAGCTAATTCTCTCCCACCTATCATAAACCCTTAACTACCTCTATTGCCTTTAAACAATATTATCAGAGCAATAGTTTCACTCTCTAAAGATGAATTTTTGAGGGCCAAAAAATTAGGGGGTTCAAAATCAAGTTGTGAGATTACTCCTTACAAATATATGGCATTTCATATTTCACACATCTGTCATGTTGAATTCAGTTTAACATTCACTGGTTATTTTTGATGCTCCAGGGGTCTTTAATCTTCATATCACCTGTATTAGTTCCTGTGCCCACTGTGGCCATTGTAACAAAGTACTACACATTTAGCAGCTTAAAACAACAAAAAGTTATTCTCTGACAGTTCAAGTGAGTATCACTGGACCAAAATCAAAGTGTCCCTTATAGCCATGTCACTCCAATCTCTGCCTCCATAGTCACATTACCTGTTTCTCTTCTGTGTTATCAAACCTCCTTCTGTTTCCCTCTTATACGGATACATATGATCCCATTGATGGTACACTCAATAATGCAAGATGAACTCCCCATCTAAATACATCTACAAAACAAAGACCACCTCTTATTTGCCATATAAACTAATATTCACAGCTTCCAGGAACACAGATATTCGGTTAGGGATATTATCAGCTTATCATATCATCTTTTTGAATCAAACAAAGCAAAGATAATTATTTCCACTTTATAGAAGAGGAAATAGTAGCAGAACAAAGTTAAATTACTTATAAGTGATTGCATACTGACAAGTTGTAGAAGATAGAACAGGAATCCAAGGTTCCTGACACCTCTTTTGGATTAATCATAGTTCGAACGGATATAGACCTATTTCTGCCTCCTCCAAGAGATGCAGGCACTGTGAAGTTAGTAAAATCATGAGGCATTTGAAAGTGGATTTTGTAGATTAGGGAAGATTCTGGAAACTTCTCACACCAAGGGAATTAGGGGTTGGAAGCCACACAGAATTATCCAGGCTATTGGAATAGCACAAGAGAAATGAAAGAAGACTTAATATAGTAAGAGAAGAAAAGAAAGGAAACTGTAATCTTTTAATATTCATTGAGTCCATGACAGCATGCTGTTTCACCTGCTATTCAGCATTTCACATTGGCAACACTGAGTAGGCATATGTTATATACAATTTTACAAAGCTCCTTCACAAAATAGTCTAGATTGGATTCACAACACCTCTGTATGGAAGAGCAGTTATCATGATTCTATTTTATAGGTAAAGAAACCGAGATTGGGGGAGTTAATTGATTTTTCCCAAGCTGCTCTTCTTCTTCTCCTTTTCCTCCTCCTCCTCCTCCTCCTCCTCCTCCTCCTCCTCCTCCTCCTCCTCCTCCTTCTTCTTCTTCTTCTTCTTCTTTCTCTCTCTCTCTCTCTCTCTCTCTCTCTCTCTCTCTCTCTCTCTCTCTCTCTCTCTCTCTTTCTCCCCTATAGATGGGGATGGAACTCAAGCCTCATGCATGCTAGTCAAACACACTACCACAGAGCTACAATCCAGCCCTGCAAGCTGAAATAAAATCCAAAACTTCTTCTTTTATAGTGTTTTTCTCTTCTAAATATTCTCTCTCATTGAAGAATGACATATATAAATGTCTCATGAAGTTATGACCCAGGGATTCTGGGATGCTAATATAAATGATAAATGTCACTTTATATTTAGTTATGTAGTTCTACCTCAAAAACTCAAAATACCCTCTTTATATAATTCAGATACATGAACAACAGGTGGCAGTAAGTTCCTGGGGTAAGTGGCTTGAATGATCAATTTAAACTTCTTAGGTGTGATGACCTTAGACTATAACAAAATGTATGGATGCCTAGGACTTTAGAGTCTTATAAAGAATGTCGCACTTTGCTAGTCTATCTTATTTTAAGTAATATGTTCAGATGTTTTTAAAGGTCAGGCATATAAAAATCATTTCAAGAAAATAAAAGTATGTAAATTTTTGTCTAGAAATAATTCTTGATAGCTATAATTTAACTAAATCTTTATCTCATCTTCAGAATATAACTAGAATGTGCCTTTCTACTTGACTCTAAATTTTAATTTTTAAATTAAATTTCTTCCTGATTAGTACATGACTACAAGATTTCTATTTGATTTACTAACAAAACAGCCATGGGCTCTCTTCTCAAGTGGAAAGTTTTTATCCTTCCTTATTTTCTCTGGCCGCTTTTTTTTTTTATTGTGGGTTGTTCAAAACATTACAAATTTCTTGACATATCATATTCCACACTTTGATTCAAGTGGGTTATGAAGGATTTTAAAAATGAGAAAAGAGTACATACAACCATTTTTTTTTTTTGACAGCAGTGTGTTATCACTGAAAACAAAGTCCTATACTTTTTCTCTTTTTTGGCTATCTGAAAGAGGTAAGTTTTCATTCTAGTTCCTATAAAGGATAGCAACATCCCTCTTCCTAACACCTAGTTTCAAAAGTACCTGCTAGCCTGGCATGCTGACACACACCTGTAATCCCAGAGACTTAGGAGGCTGAGGCAGGAGAATTGCAAGTTTGAAGCCAGCCTCAGCAACTTAGGGAGCCCTTGTCTCAAAATAAAAAAATAAATAAAAATAAATAAAAAGGCTAGGAATATAACCCAATGATAAAGTGCAGTGAGTTACATGGTTACATGGTTATAATGGTTCAGTCCCCAATACTAAAAAAGGGGGGACTTCCAAAAGTAGCAGCTGGCTTAGTGTAACTTGAAATTTAGATGTGTTGAATTTCCCTAGCAAATTCTTAACTACTGGCAATATCTACAGAGTGCCTTCTGCCAGAGATGGGCTCCTCTTTTCCAAGATAAGGGATAGAACACCAAAACAGCAAATCAAACAACCCACATATTTAAGTGCTTTTTATAGTAATGTGCAATTATTGCATCAAAGATAAACTTGCACATTGTAGTAACAAATGTCCATGTTGTCAGTGAACTTTAAAGGTGAGACTATCTCAGCTTGGCACTGTGCTTGGGACTTTGATAACTCAGGAGAAATGTAAGCCACAGTTCATGCCACAAAAGATTTACAACTGACTGAGGAGATGAGATTCCTAAACTAAGCATTTCTTTACCAGTATAGTATATACATAAGTACATATTCAAGAGAGTGAATATAGTATGAAGTACAGTGAATTATAGTAGAGTTTCTAGTAGTACAAATGATTTTCTGCTTCTGGTCCTTGCTTAATTCTGAGAATTTAAAGGACAGAGTTTTTCCATTTTTAATTAATTATTTATATATGATAGCAGAATGCATTACAATTCATATTACACATATAGAGCACAATTTTTCATATCTCTGGTTGTATACAAAGTATATTCACACAAATTCGTGTCTTCATACGTGTACTTTGGATAATAATGATCATCACATTCCACCATCATTTCTAACCCCATGCCCCCTCCCTTCCCCTCACACCCCTCTGCCCTATCTCGAGTTCGTCTGTTCCTCCCATGCTCCCAGTCAATATCCCACTATGAATCAGCCTCCTTATATCATAGAAAACATTTGACATTTTGGTTTTTGGGGATTGGCTAACTTTACTTAGCATTCTCTAACTCCATCCATTTACCTGCAAATGCCATGATTTTATTCTCTTTTATTGCTGAGTAATATTCCATTGTGTATATATGCCACATTTTTTATCCATTCATCTACGGAAGGGGAGTTTTTTCATATTTCTATTGTTGAGTTATGGTTGTACATAATTGTGGTATTTGTTGTTACATATTTGTACATGCACATGATATAACAATATAATTTGGCCAATATTCCTTCCTAGCACTTTCCCCCTCCCTCACTTCCTCCCACTCTTTGTTCCCTTTTCTCTACTGATCTCCCTTTGCTTTTCATGTGATCACCCTCAACTTTCTTTCCCTTTTTCCTCTCTAGCTTCTACATATAAGAGAAAATATATGATCTTTGACCTTCTGAGTTTGACTTATTTCATTTAACTTGTTGGTCTCTAGTTCCATCCATTTTCCTGTAAATTACAAAATTTCATTTTTCTTTATGACAAAATAAAACTCCATTATGTATATATACCGTTTTATTTATTCATTCATACATTGATGGACACCTAGGCTGGTTCTACAGTTTGGCTACTGTGAAATAAGCTGCGGTAAACATGGGTGCATATGTATCACTGAAGTATGCTGACTTTAATTCTTTAGGATCCATATTGAGGAGTGGTATAGCTGGGTCATGTGGTGGTTCCATCTCTAATCTTTTGAAGAACCTCCATGCTGATTTCCACATCAGTTGTGCTAATTTACAAAGGGATAGATCGATTTTATATAAGCATATATAAAAGGCAAGTATAGGTCCAGAAAAGAGAATAAACCCCAAAATTCAGGTGAGAAACTACCTGATAGGATTTCAGGTCAGGTGGAAGCTTGCCTAGAAGGAGCAGAAATTAGGGTGGAGAAATATAGCTAAATTATATTATGGATTGTCCTAAAGGCAGAATTTGGAAAAGATGATCCATTTATAAGACTTTTAATCTGCCCTTGCATGGAGACTGCTCTAACAGTTAAGAATAAAGGCTTAGCACAGAGGAGGTCTAGTAAGGGAAGAACAGCCAAGTATGGGAAACTGAAGATGATTAATCCATGATATGAAATAAAAGGGAGGGACCATGACCTTGAAGGGTTAAGTCAAGGGCCAGGAGCAGAAAATCATTTGTACTACTAGAAACCCAAAAACAGTTGGAGAAGGAGAAAAAATTCTGTTTGACATGTGAACATTGGAGGGTGATAATACATGTACAGAAGAGACAGCTGAAGATGCAGTCCCAGATAGAGGATGAGAGTTAAAGAAAAAAAAAATATCTTCGCCTTTTGGAGCAACTGAGAACAGCACATCAATAATATCAGAATCCCCAGGTCCAATGTGGCACCTTCTATTTTTCATCCAAATGTTCAGCCCCATTTATCTTTCTTTCCCACAGATCCTGCATTTAATGGCTATCACATTGTTCAGGAAACTTGATTGCAACACTGTCATTTTGTGGGTACCAGTCAGAAGGCTTATACCAAAATCCTTGCAGAAGACAATTTTCAGATAAGATATGTACTTGTCATATCTATAGCAAGCATCTGTCAGCCTCATCATAGGCTGCACGTAGAGAATTAGTTTCTAATCCTTAACACTCCAGCTTCCCCATGTTGCTTCTCCTGAGTGGATTAAAACATGCAAATTAAGTTTAGTTTATTTGATTTGCATTTGAGTAATCACCCTACTATCCACAAAGTAGCAGATAAAACAAAAAATATTTTTCAAATTGACCAGCTTACCTAAGACCATTGAGAATGAGACAGTCAAGCTATAAAATGCCTTTCAGCAATAAGAGGAGCCACGTTCATAAAACATGTTCATTTTTTCCCACTACAGAGCTATAGGCAAAATAACCCATGAAAAAATAGATCAGAGATTCCTGTCATTTTCAAGGCACTGGTCCAGAAATCAGCAAACAAAACCTCAGCAAGATATCCTCTTTACCAGCTGAGGCAGTCAGTTGCAAGTGAAAAATTTAAAGAGACAGAAACTTCAAGGTCATGAAGAAGACTGTGTCAGCTTTTTACCCCCAAGGTTATCAGTAGAATAAAATACCCTATCCAAGGTTTTACTTTCTGAAGTTTCAGTTACCCATGGTCAATTACAGTCCAAAGATGTTGAAAGGAAAATTTCAGAAATAAACAATTCATAACTTTTAAATTATAGCAAGATGAAATTATGTACCATCTCACTTTGTCCCACCTGAGACGTGAATCATCAATTTATCCAGTGTATCCACACTATATGCATTACCTGTTAGTCACTTAGTATCTAAGTTATCAGATCTACTGTCTTACTGCCAATGTGCTTGTGTTCAAGTATTCCTTATTTTAAAATAACCCCAAAGTGAAAGTGTAGTGATATTGGCAATTTGAATATGCCAAAAAGAAGCCATAAAGTGCTTCCTTTAAGTGTATAGATTAAAGTACTATAAGATATTTTGGTACACTGTGTTCACATAGCTTTTTCTTACAGTATAATGTTATGATTGTTCTATTTTGGTATTATTATTGTTTATCTCTTTCTGCACATAATTTATAAATCAAACTTTATCACAGGTATTTTTGTATAGGAAAAAACATAATACATATAATATTCAGTACTATCCATGGTTTCAGATATCACTGGGGTCTTGGGATGTAGAACATATAATGGTTTAAGGGTTTGGACTAGAGAGTTTGACTGCCAGGGTTCAAATCTTAGGTTTTCCAGCTATTAGCTATGTAACCTTCTCTGTAAAATGTAGAAAATCGCAATATTTTACTCACAAAGGGGATTAAATAAGTTGAT
Organism: Marmota monax; assembly: GCF_021218885.2. NCBI lineage: Eukaryota > Metazoa > Chordata > Mammalia > Rodentia > Sciuridae > Marmota > Marmota monax. The sequence continues at coordinate 10,227,987 of NW_026694552.1, read as the reverse complement.
GTATGTAACACATAATACGGTATCTGACACACAATGTGTTCAGTAGATGTTATGATTATAATTTCAATTTCTTTCCAGCCTTACAATTCTGTTATCAGTCTTACAGTCATTAGCAGGTAACTATAATGCTTATAATTATTAAGAATTTTATTTATATAAATTATATCAATTCATATCATTGTGCCAAATGTAGCAGATGTGGTCATAATTATCCTTCTTCCTCCTTACCACCTTAGTGCATGCTGCCCCAACTCTTACTGCCAGCACCTCCATTTCTTTTGCTGAAGATTCTCTGGATACCAGAGCCTGTTTTGCCAACACATGTGGAAGAGTTAGTATGGTAAGGAACTAATTAATGGCCCTCAACCAAAAACTGAGCAGTTCTCAACTAAAGACCTGTAGGAGTTAGGGTACTCTCACCTCTCAGGTGAAGTAACTCTGAATCCAACATTTTATACTGCCTTCTAGACTGTCCACTGAAGGATTAAGCTCCACTCTTTGTGGTAGCTAGTCTGATGTTCCCTTTAATACCTGCTTGCTTCCCTCTTTTATTTTTCGCTACCCCATTCTTCTACCAGTATTTTTCTTTTCTTTTTTTTTTTTTAATTTTTTTTATTGGTTGTTCAAAACATTATAAAGCTCTTGACATATCATATTTCATACATTAGATTCAAGTTGGTTATGAACTCCCAATTTTACCCCAAATACAGATTGCAGAATCACATCGGTTACACATCCACATTTTTACATAATGCCCTATTAGTAACTGTTGTATTCTGCTACCTTTCCTATCCTCTACCATCCCCCCTCCCTCCCCTCCCATCTTCTCTCTCTACCCCATCCACTGTAATTCATATCTCTCCTTGTTTATTTTCCCATTCCCCTCACAACCTCTTATATGTAATTTTGTATAACAATGAGGGTCTCCCTCCATTACCATGCAATTTCCCTTTTCTCTCCCTTTCCCTCCCACCTCATGTATCTGTTTAATGTTAATCTTTTCTTCCTGCTCTTCCTCCCTGCTCTGTTCTTAGTTGCTCTCATTATATCAAAGAAGACATTTGGTATTTGTTTTTTAGGGATTGGCTAGCTTCACTAAGCATAATCTGCTCTAGTGCCATCCATTTCCCTGCAAATTCTATGATTTTGTCATTTTTTAGTGCTGCGTAATACTCCATGGTGTATAAATGCCACATTTTTTTTTTTTTTATCCATTCATCTATTGAAGGGCATCTGGGTTGGTTCCACAGTCTAGCAATTGTGAATTGTGCTCCTATGAACATCGATGTAGCAGTTTCCCTGTAGTACGCTCTTTTATTTTTCAACACTCAAAGAAATTACTTAAACTTAAATCCCTGTCTCAAGGTCTATTTTTAGGGGAGCCCAAAGTAAGATTGTCTCACAAACCTGTGAGACAGGTAAGGGTAGATCTATTTTTGCAATAAGGAAACTAAGCTGTAGATCATATAGGTAATTAATAGAAGAGCCAGGCTGAGAACCCAAGTCTCTTGGCTACCTGGATTTTTTGTTCTTTTACCAGAGTACATATCATAGCTTTTTCCAGCTATGTACAGGCCAGTAATTCCATGTTACTCTCTTCATTGCATATCAGTTGATCTCCCAAAAGTATGCCTGGACCAGGCAGGGAAGGGTCACACTCTATAGTTAAACTTCTCCATGCATGACATGCATATTTATAAATTTTTTTTGTTTAAGTGTATGATTTTAAGTGTTTACATGCCTAATGAACACTGAATTACCTGTCAAAGTCTATAAATGGATTGTTCTAGTTCATCAAGAGTCCACCTAAAGGCTGGGGTTGTGGTTTAGTGGTAGGGCACATGCCTAGCGTGTGTGACACTGGGTTCAATCCTCAGCACCACAAATAAATAAATAAAGTTAAAAATGTTTTTAAAATTCTAGCTAATATAGAGGATTTGAATTAGCTGGAACTGATTTTTTTTAAAAGTAACACTTGGGATAATTGTTATACCAAACACAAATTAAGGTTTCTTTGATGACTCAGTGGAAAACTGGAGACCTAAAGGGCCTCAGGGTCATGTGTGTACACATCAATTCTCATTAGTTTGGAAGACCTACAAAAGAACTGAGTGCTGATGGTTTCCTGATAACTACTAAGTAATAAGAATTTATGTAAGGCACCATCATTTCAGGGCTTTCTCCATGTTCTGTATCTCCCACCCAAAAGAGAGGTACCCCATAACCCTGGGTACCATAGCTAAAATGCAAGTTTGATTAAACATCTGTTAGATGTAGAGTGCAAGAAGGTTCTGTCCATTGGGGTCTCTTATTTGGAGAGTCTCCCTAATTAGTGGCCATCTGGTCCCCCATGAAAGTCAGTAATTAAAGTAGCAGCACTGAAAAACTCACCTGGGGGCTGGGGATGTGGCTCAAGCGGTAGCGCGCTCGCCTGGCATGCGTGCGGCCCGGGTTCGATCCTCAGCACCACATACAAACAAAGATGTTGTGTCCGCCGAAAACTAAAAAAGAAATAAATAAAAATTCTCTCTCTCTCTAAAAAAAAAAAAAAAAAAAGAAAGAAAAACTCTCCTGTGCCTGCCTTCCCTCCAAGATTCTCAGTACTCAGGTGAATGCCAAGGTCATATTGGGCTATTTTCATTTTTCATAAAAATAACTTGGGCCCAGAGGTTGGAATTAAATAAATCACTGATTGAATTAAGTGGCACACATACGACTTGCTGACATCTGAATGCCTCTCACTGAATCTGATTCAGCACAGATCTGCTGTTTTCATTGTCCCTGTTTGTTCCAGCTGATTTTAGGCTCTGTGTGACAGTAATAGAGGTTTCCTGCAGCTTTGGGATAGATAAAATCACTGAAAAAGACCCTTAGCTTTGTCAAAAGTATCTGCACATGTCTTTTCCACAAAAACATGAGGGACAATTCCTGACAGTTATTCCTTATGACAATAATCAAAGGAGTATTCTTTACACAAGCTCCTAAAGAACATCTGATGAGTTAGAAATCATATATTGCTATATTCAAACCTAGAGATGTGACCAAACCAGATATTTCCCTAAGCATGTAAAAAAACAATAAAGAACAAGAGAGCTGAGCCCTACCTCTTTTTGTCAACCTTATCACCACTATATGTAAGACCTATTGGTAAAACACTTGAATCCCATGCATCAGGTACAAAGTGCTCCTGAGATCAGAAACTGGGGTTGAAGGAAAGGAGTCCAGCCCACTGATATGCTTAAACTATAGTCCTTAGCTATGGTTTTAATATATTTCTCTGAAAGAGATAAAATAATTCCTATCATTTTAGAATAGTGGATGTAAATATGAAGCACACAGTCAGCTATCTCCTTACTTTAGAGTAATTTAAATGTTACTGTAAAAAATGACCCTTTAGTAAGCAACTCAGTGAGACCCTATCTTTAAATAAAATACAAAAATAGGTCTGAGGATGTGGCTCAGTGGTCAAGTGCCCTTGAGTTCAATCCCCTGTATGAAAAAAAAAATGACCCTTTAGGGCTGGGTTTGGGGCTCAGTGATAGAGCACTTTCCTTGCACATGTGAGGGACTGGGTTCGATTCTCAGAACCACATATAAATAAATGAATAAAATAAATGTCCATCAGCAACTAAAAAAAATTTAAAGGACCCTTCACCTTTCCCAACCTCACTTTACATAAACAGCAACATAGCTTACCTGTAATATAGATAAGAATCAGGATCTAAGCAAAAAGGGCATCTAAGCACCAAACCCATGCATTTTAACTCATTTGCTTCCTTCAAGGTAAAATCCTATAGGACTTGACTCAGAATCTGTACACTTGCATTTTACACATCATTCTAACCAAGTTTGCATGTTTTATTTCTGGTCTTACAAAAGATTAGAAACATCATATTAAAATCTAAACAGTGGATGATGCAACAAAGACAACAGAACACTTAGAGCAAGGGGAGAGAGAAAAACAACTAGAAAAAAGCTGACAAAATAACTCTACAGTCTGGGAACATTTAGTGTTGGAGCAAACATTCTTATAGCTATAATAGGCCCCAAGGGCATCACTGGATACAGCATGCTGAGAAGCTTACAATCATAGCATGGACCCTGAGTCATCAAGAGAAGATGAAATTATATTCCATATATTCTGCCTAAGGAGGCAAGGAAGTGTGCAATACATGTTAGGAAACGTTCTAACCAAAGTGGTGAAATTAAAAATCATTAAAATGCAAAAAAAAAAAATAAACTTAAACTTCAGAAAATTCTGCTACTCAGAAAGATTCCTTTTTCAGAGCTCCATCTGTTGCTGAGGTTTCACTCCACATCATTCTGACCTCATCCTTTACAGCCTTGGTCACCCCCTGGTAGAAGAAGATGATGAATTTGCATCTGATATTCCCTTTTAGAGTGGAAAAATACATGTATATGGGTTTACCAAGGTGTACAACTCTCAGAAGAAAGAGGAATCTTTATTTTTAATTATTTTGTATGCTTCTAGGACATCATATAGTGTTCCCATTCTTATATCAATGGTAAATTTCCAATAAAAAACTAGTACAAGTTTGCACACCCCTAAAGTGAAGGAAATTTGCCCACAATGTATTTTTGCAGTAGAAGGTTGGTCCAATTAAATGATAACACAATTAGTGTGATTTCCCATTTGTATACTCAGCACTTAGTTTCCATTTCACCTGCAGCAACTATAGCTTTGACAATTACTCTGATGGGTCCATAATCTACATTCTCTGAAAATGCAAAAGAAACAGAAGCTACCTATGTTTATAAGGTACAGTTCAGAGATTTTGAAAAGGGTAAGGATAATGGACCCAGAACAGAGAGAGAATTGAGATGAAGAGGAAATTGTATGGCTTAGTTCTAAGACTTACTGGAAGGACTGAAAAACTACCTCTAAAGGAGAGCAATGCTGCAAGAAAGAATTTGAGGGAGAAATTATGAATTTGAAGGAGAAATTATAAGGCCAAGATGGCCATATAAAATTGGTATGGAATTCCCAGTAACTAAAATAGATTCCAAAGTAAGGAGCCAGTGTGAGTGAGATAGAGCAAATCTGATGAATTCTTTTTATCTACTCTTTGGTGGCAGTGGTGGATAGGGGATTTAGAGAAGCAACAGGAGTAAAGTTTAGAAGTAGCTGGCCTTCAGTGTTAAGGTAAATGAACTGTGAAAAGTGATAAGTATGAATGAAGAGAAGATCTATTAAGTAAACTTGAATTATCAGGGGAACTACCTAGGATAGTGGGAGTGTAATAGTATTTCAGAGCTGCACTTATCAAGAAAGTTTTTGTTGCATGAACAAAGAATGTTTGTAATTGTTTGAGAAAGAGGGGAGAAGAAAGAACATCCCAAGAAGAGAATAAATACAAATGTAAAAAGTCATTTGTGGGGACACATTTTGAGGGAAGATTACACTTTTGTCACTAGACTTTGCAACATCGCTTAATTTACCTTCTCATTGCCTTAATCATTAGCAGAATCATTTTCACCACTCATTAAAACTCAAATGTCCATCCTTTAGGCCTAAGTCTAAGCAAGGATTTCTATGTGGGAAATATATATGGAGACCAAGGTTCTTTTTGAATTCTCTCTGTAGAGAGAAGAGTCTGCAGCAAACAGAAATAATAGCTTTCTTAAGCCAAATCTTCCAGAACAATCCTTGGATTCAATGGCCCAGATTAAAATTTGACAGTGAAAATGACATCAGCAAAATGGCAGAATAAGCAGCTTCAAATTCCCACCCCTCCACAGAAACGTTGAAAAATAAGTAAAAATGGTTGGAAACAACTTTGTCATAACTATGGAAATTTGTCAAAGATTTATAGAAAATAAGCAAGTGCTGAATCAATAAAAGGCAACTTCTACATGGAACAAAAGCTTTGCAGTATTTACTTCTGTTTTTGCCTCATCTTGTCCCCAGTTGGGCAGTGATCTTGAAGGTCACAATCCATGTTCCTTTTATTGGGCGTTGGCTACTAGTTTCAGAAGAAGTAGAGCAAACCTTACCAAAGAATTATTCGTTTGGTCTGTTCTAAACAATCTGGGAGCTCCCTGAAGGATTAATGAAAGGTACATGTTTCCATTTCACCTAACTCATCAGTCATGCAGGATATAAAAGTGGTAGATATGGCTCAAAAACATTATAAGGCAAATTAAAAAATCACTTAAAGCCTAGAAGAAGAATCTGGGGAGATAATTTATTTAGAAAAGTAAAACATTCAAAATCACCCATGTGTACTGAGGAATTTAGACAGCCATGGACATACCCAGAGCATAAAACATATTCAGAAAATACTTAGGAAGATACTAAGCTTTCACCTCTGGCTGATCTTTATGCTCAGTACAGGAAGAAAGTGAAGGCTAAGGCAGAGTTATAAATAGCCTGGCTAAGTATGCCAGATAGAGTGGAGGGAAGAAAAGGGTTTTTTTGTTGTTGTTGTTTTTGTTGTTGTTGTTGTTGTTGTTTTAAGGAAATCTCTGTAAAAACACTAGCTGAACGTAAGCTAAAGGAACAGAGACTTAACTGACCACACATGACAAGGAATATAGCACTTGCAAAATAGTTGTCTATTTTTAAATGACTTGAAAAAGTCATTTAAAAATAGACAACTATAGCCCTCCACAATCAAAAACAGCTAACCTCGAAAAGAGGGAAAATCTGATATCCAGAATTACCACACTATAATGTTCAAATGTACATATTTCAATGAACATTCACAAAAATCATACTGAGTAATAGGAAAGTATGACCAATTCATCTGGAGGGGGATAGGAACTGCTCCTGAGGAAATCCATTATTAAAAGGAAATTTTGTAGCTGTAAGCTACCCCATTAACAAAAAGAAGGAAGATTTCAAGTCAATAGTATAACTGTACATCTTTTAAAAAAATAGAAAAAGAAGACGAAGTAAACTCAAAGCTAGCAGAAACAATAATAATGTTTAGAAATAAAACTGAGAACAAAAATAATAGAACCAATAAAATTAAAAGTTCTTTGGCAACATCAGCATTGACAAACCTTTAACTAAACTGACAAAGAAAAAAAATGAAAGAAGGTGCAAATAACTAAAATTGGAAATGAGAGTGGAGTCATTACCATCAACCTTACAGAAAATACCAATGATTATAAAAGAATGCTATGGACATTTATATGGCAACACATTAAGTAACCTAGTCAAAATGAACAAATCACTGTACACATATAAATTAATTAAACTGATTTAAAAAGAAATAAAAATACTTAACAATAAAGAGATTGAAACCATACATGAAAGAAACTTAAAAAATAAATGGGAAAAAACTTTTCAAGAAAGAAAAGTTCAAACCTGATGGCTTCCCTGGTAAATTCTACCAAACATTTAAAGAGTGATTTAAACAATCTTTTCTCAAATTGCTCCAAAAGTAAAGAAGGAGAGAACACACATTCACTCATTGTATAAAGTTAGCATTACCCTGATACCAAAGCAATACACAGACATTTATAAAAGAAAACTATATAGCAATATACCTTATGGATATAGATGCAAAAATTCTCAACAAAATACTAACAAACTGAAACCAGCTTTTATTAAAAGGATTATATACTACAACCAAATAATATTCACCCCAAGAAAAGAAGTGTGCTTCAGCATAAGAAAATCTATCAATTGGGCTGGGGATGTGGCTCAAGCGGTAGCACGCTCGCCTGGCATGCACGGGGCGCTGGGTTCGATCCTCAGCACCACACAAAAATAAAAATAAACATGTTGTGTCCACCAAAAACTGAAAACTCTCTCTCTCTCTCTCTCTCTCTCTCTCTCTCTCTCTCTCTCTCTCTCTCTCTCTCTCTCTCTCTCTCTCTCTCTCTCTCTCTCTCTCTCTCTCTTTAAAAAAGAAAAGAAAAGAAAAATCTATCAATTTACTTGGCCATGATAACCTGGCAGGAGGAGCTGGTGGGAATGATGAATAACTGATGGGGGAAAAAAAGAAAATCCATTAATATTGCATCAATAAAACATCATATTGAGAGAAAGAAGTAAAAATACCACATCATCATCTCAATTGCAAAAAAGCTAATAAATCCAGCAATTTCAGGATATAAAATCAACATACAAAATTGGTTACATTTCTATATACCAGCAATGAAGAATCTAAAATGGAAATTATGAAAATAATTCAGTTTGCCATAGCATTCAAACAATTCTAATATCTAAGAATAAATCTCACCAAGGATATGAAAGATATACACTGAGAGTTGAAAAACATCATTGAAAGAATGAAAGAAAGCCATAATAAAGAGAAAGACATTGTGTATTCATGGATTACAAAACTTAATACTGTTAAGATGTGAATACTATCCAAAGGAATCTACATATTCAATGCAATCCCTATCAAAATCTCATTGACTTTTTTTTTTCAGAAAAGTAAAATGTGATTCTAAAATTCAAATGGAACTTCAAATGTCCCCAAGTAGCCAAAACAATTTTAAAGATAAGCATAAAGGTAGAGGACTCTCATTTCTTGATTCTAAAACTTAGTTCAAAGTCACAGTAATAAAAAATAGTGTGGTACTGGCATAAGGATAGGCATGTGGATAAATGGAATAGAATAGAGAGTCCCGAAATATATCCATACATCTATGGCCAATTGATTTTCAATAAAAGTGTCAAGACAATTAAATGGAAGAAAGAAAAGCCAAGAAAGAAAGAAAAGAAAGAAAGAGAGAGAGAGAGAGAGAGAGAGAGAAAGAAAGAAAGTAAGTCAAGTAACGCTAGGACAGCTAGATATTCACAAGCAAAAGAATCAAATTGGGCCCCTACCTCACAATGTATATGAAAATTAACTTAAAACGTGTAAATGACCTAAATATAAGAGTTAAACCATAAAGCTCTTGTACGAAAATTTAGGGGTAAATGTTCATGTCTTTGGATTTCACAATAGATTCTTAGATGTGACAACAAAAGCATAAAAACAACAGAAAAAATAGATAAATTGGACTTCTTCAACATTAAAATCTTTTATGTATCAAAAGATATATTACCAAGAAAATGAAAAGACAGCATACAGAAAGGGAGAAAATATTTGCAAATCACATATCTACTAAGGGTCTGGATATATATATATATATATATATATATATATATATATTTATTTATTTATGTGTGTATACATATATATTTGAAAATTTTTCCAATTCAATAACCAAAAATTAAAAACCCAATTAAAAATGTGTAAAAAAATTTTAATAGACATTTCTCCAAAAAATGTGTGTAAAGATTATTTAATTGCATTGGTGATTAGGGAAATGAAAATCAAAACTAGGAAGCTCTTCACACTCAATAGGATTTCTTATAATTAAAAAATGAACAATAACAAGTGCTGCTGAAGATAGGGAGAAGTCAGAACTTTTTCCGTTGTTGGTAGGAATATATAATGATTCAGCTGCTATGGAATGCAGTTTGGTTATTCCTCTAAATTTAAACATAGAATTGCTATATAAATCCACAATCCCACCCTTAAAATTCTAAAGAATTGAAAACAGGTACTCAGGTAAGTATATGCATGTACATATTCATAGCAGCCATATTTATAACAGTCAAAAGGTGGTAACAGCCCACTGACACATTTATTGATACAAATTGTTTTATATGTATACACAGACACACACAAGAGTTGCCAACTTCAGATGGCTCAACTTGTGATTGTTTTTTCTTTTTTATACTTTATGATATTCTACATATTCAGTAGAAACTGAACTTCTCATTTTGAATGTTGATCTTTTCCTAGACTAGTAATATATGGTATGAAACTCTGTCACAATACTGGACAGCAGTAAAAATCTGCAGTTCTCAGCCAGCCACAAAGGGAAACAACCCATGCTCTACAGTGTAGTTCAGTGATAAGCTATGCCATTCAGTAGGTTAGGAGTATTGAATGCATTTCAACTTAAGGTTTTCCAGTTTACAATGGGTTCATTGGAAGGTAACCCATCATAAGTCAAGGAGCATTTGTACAATGGAATAGTATTCAGCCATTGAAAGGAATGAAGTACTAATAAATGCTACAACATAGATGAACCTTGAAAACATATGAAGTGAAAAAAGCCAGACATGAAAGTTTACATATTGTATGGTTACATCCATATGAAATATCCAGACTAGATAAATCTATAAATACAGAATGCAGATTGGTGGTTGCCAAAAGCTGGAATGGAGTGAGGTGGTGAATAATAGGGGAAAATAGCTTAATGGGTTAAGGGTTTTCTCTATGGTGATAGAAATGTTGTAGAACTAAATAGAGGTGATGGTTACATGACATTGTTAATGTACTAAATACCACTGAATTGATCATTTTAAAATGGTTAATTTTATGTTATGTGAATTTTTCCTTTATACTTAATAATAATAATAATAATAATAATAATAGTAATAATAATAATATAGCTTTATGGTTATACATAGTAGTTGTGTTCATCCCAACAAACTCTTACATACATGGAAATAGACTTTGGTTCATGATCCCCCCCTTTTCCCTCCAGTCCTCCCTCCACTCTCCCTTTCTCCTTTCTCTACTAGACTTCCTTTCAATTATCAATTAATTTGTATTTGATTGATTCTCTTTTTTTTTTTTTGTAGTTGAACACAATACCTTTACTTTATTTATTTATTTTTATGTGGTGCTGAGGATCGAACCGAGAGCCTGCCACATGCTAGGTGAGCACTCTACCACTGAGCCACAACCCAGCCCCTTGATTTATGTAGTGTTATCCTTCCCTCCCCCTTTCCTTTATTTAATATTTTATTGGTGCATTTTGATTTTACATATAGTGAGATTTAGTGTGACATAATTATACATGCAAATAGTACAATTTGGCCTATTTCATTCCCTAGTACTTCCCATTTCCCTCACCTGCTCTGTCCCCTTGATCTACTAGTCTCCCTTTTCTACTCTTTTCTTGAGATCCATTTTTTATTCCTGTTTCCTCTGTAGCTTCTGTATATGAAAGAAGATATTTCACCCTTGACTATCTGAGTAGCTTATTTTATTTAGTATGATAGTCCCCAGTCCACCCATTTACCAACAAATGCCATATTTTTTTTCCATGACCGAGTAAAACTCCATTGTGTATATATGCCACATTTTCTTTATCCATTCCTCTGTTGACAGACACCTAAGCTGGTTTCATAACTTAGCTCTTATGAACTGTAGTGGTATAAGCATTGGTATACATGTATCACTAAAGTAATGATACATTTTTTTTAATTTGTTAGTGTTCAATATGTTTTAAATGTTAATATTTTAACTAGCCTACTCCCATAAACACAATTAAGAATACACAAGCTTCAATAAACTGAAACATAAATTTGCCAATTAGCAGGTGAAGGAATTGGAAGCAATAAGGTTGAGAGGAGTGCACAGTTAAAATGAAAATAAAAACATTGTCTGACTTTCATAGTCAAGAAGCCATCCCAAATGCTTGTCCTTGGTCTGACTAGAGGCAAAAGAGATACACTCAGACCTTTCATCCCAAAAAGGAATAGGAAGAAATAGGATTTAATCCTTCAGTTCTATCTCAAGGAGCTACAATTATTGCCCCTTTTTCTGGAAAATATAGTTGATTGTATTCAGAATTCTACCATAGAGGGCCTTCTATGGTAGAATTTAGAGACAACTAAGAAAGACAGATTTCCCAGCTGTCAGTTTGATATCATTGTGACAAAATATCTGAGATAATCAACTTAACAGGAGGAAAGATTTATTTGCTTGGAGTTTTGAAGGTTTCAGTCCATGGTTGGTCCCATTGCCATGGGACCTATGACAAGGTAATACATCATGATAGGGCAGAGGAAGCTTCTTATCTTATGGCAACTGGGAAAATATAGTAAGAAAGAGTCTGGCTTCCCACAATCTCCTTTGAGGGCACTCCACAAAGACCTAACTATCTCCCACTAGACCTCACCACTTAGGCCCTACCACTTCTCAATAGCACCACATGTTGATGACCAAGACTTCAACACATGGGCCTTTGAGGGAAATTCACAGCACTAGTTTATCAAGACTCTTGTAGATGGCAATGACTGTGTTTTTAATGGAGGCTGAATACTATAGTGGAGTAGACCTTAGATTTTAGAGCCAAAAAGGCTTGAGTTCAAATCCCAATTCTGCCTGTTAAGTTGTGTGATCTCAGCCTGTTTACTTAGCAGTCTCAAACTTCAGATTCCCCTTCTGTTAAATGTGGATGTTTGACTCTACAGGATTGTTGTAAGGATTCAGCAGGATATATATAAAATGCCAAGTACAATGAATGACATATAGTAACTACTCAATACTAGTTGTTTTTCTTCAGTCAAATTACAGATAACTTTTCTCTCCCACTCCATCTTCCTATGGAAAAAAAAAACAATTAGAATTGGTTAATATGGAAGGATAATAAAACAAAGTTTTGATTACAAAAGATATCAAAACAATTGTATAACAATCCTTTTATATAGCAATGCTTTTGTATATTCACTTGTGTAGCAAAGCAATGCTTTTTCACCTGGTAAATTATCCTGCAGGAGGAAGAATAAAAACAGATTCTTCTAAGAGAGATCAGCAGAATGAGAGAAAAATAGGCTGATGGACAATTCCACTCCAGAATCCATGTCTTTTATACCGGCTTCACAAATACCCAAGATATTCATATTCCATGAGCAAAAGGAAGCTCGGCTAATGGATAAGTCTCAATGAAATCATTTGAGCCTGGAGAGTGATGATTTTCTTATCATACTCAGTAGGCTCTAGGATTCAGAAGGCTATAGTGACTAACAATAATGTGGGTATAGATCCAGAAAGCTGTTGATTCAAATCCCAAATCTCCCACTTAAAGCTACTGTCCTTGGACAAGTCATTTTTCTTCTTTAAGCCTTAGAATTCTCATTTACAAGTAATAATACTTATTTTGCAGGTTAGTTGTGTGTATTATACAACATGATACACATAAAGTGCTTAGCACAATTCCAATCACATAGTCAATGATGGATAAATGTTCATTCACCTTCTGCTTCTATCACAAAAACTTCTATTCAATTTTATAGAAATGAACTCCTTTTTTAACATGAGATTGTTATGAAAATGAATCATGATCTCTTCCTTTATTCTCATTTGAATTATCACTTAAGGGTCCCTTATTTCAAGTTATATAAGTGCCTATTAATATGTCTTAATTTAAAAGTTGGGGCAAAAAGTTTTTGTCAGTGGAAAATATAACAAAGTTAGAAGTATCAAGTTCAGCCTCTGCTTTTCCACTAACTACCACACCATCTTTCTGGGCCTATGTTTACATATTGTGAATGAGGAGCTTGAACTTGAGTTTCCCTTCCAGTTTTAAACTGATATTTCCAAATCCACCATATTTCATTACATAATTGTTTCAGACTAAATGTTTTTGCCAAAAATTGGGGTGCAACCAGTATGTGAAGCTTTATATAAAGAAATGTGCTATGTTATTTAAAAATAATTTATTACTAAACTGTCTTTGGTGCAAGATGAGGATGCACAGAATACTCATGAATATACATTAAAATTGAATAGTCCAGATCCACACACAGCATTTCTTCATGAAGTATAGCAAGCATTTTTCTGGTCATTAAAAAAAAAGTTGACACATTTGTTGTTACTGATTTGTCCACTTTAGTCAAAATAATACACTAAAGGGAACCTACTACAGCATTGCAAGGTATGGATTTAACAGGATTTAGTCTTCTATGCCAGAAGATTCTGTGCTTCTATCATTGTTTTCTTTATCTGATACATTGTTCTCATCACCTCTCATATAAGATGTTTCCCCAATAGTGTAGTACCACAACACTCAATAAACTGAGCAGGTCAGCTTTGGAAATATAGTAGTAATGCACATTTGCTGAGATTCTAGACTTGGAGTTCAGTGCACAGTGCACAAGGAGACAAATGTGCATTCACTGGTGAATGCACTGATGCTGTTTACCTTTTATGTGACCTGAAAAATAGAATTATACCATGCAACAATTACATGATAAAAGGTTAGATATCAGTTTTTGGATAGAAAAAACAAAGTGCAAGGAATATGCAGTGGTGATGATTGTGAAGTGAAATATGGTGATCCTTCAGGCTGACAGTGAAGGACAAGTCACAACTTTGGTAATAAGAAGGAAAGAGTCATGGACATGTGGATATTTGAGGGACCCTGAAAGATCAACCAATTTATTTAATATTAGAATAATTTAAACTGAGCACATGAGATGAAGAGCCCTACATTCCTTGTTGCATTTTCTAGGGTTTACTCTTCCTGAAAGTAAGCCTCTGTAATTCATATGCATGGACCAAATTATACAAATATCCTGGGTATATAATAGTCACTATGTTGTAGCAGAGAATCAGCATACCCTGGGATATTATGATGTATAATTTAGTATGGAATGATTTTCAGGTATTCATTAAAAGACTTTCAGAGTTAAGGGTATATTTTTCCTACTATTAAACCTAACAAACTAAAGTTTACAGAAATACAGAGGTAAACCATTTTTCTTAATTTTTTTTTTTCAGTACTAAGGAATTGAACCCAGGGTCTCACTCATGGTTAGGCAAGTACTACATGGGTAAGTTTTGACCACTATACTTTGAATGATAATACAAAACAGAACATAAAAACTTCACAAACATTTATACATATGTGCATACACACACACACACACACACACACACAATTTCATTTCCTCCCTAAAGAAATATGATTTATCTCTCAAATTATACCAGTCATATTTGATTACAAAAATACTTAAATCATCTTCACTATGTAGGTCAAGCAATCTACCAATACTATCTAAAGTAGAACTACTAGAAGGACAAAATTTAGAGAAGGTCATTAAATTCAAGTCTCAAGATCAAGGGCAAAAATGTGGTAACTGTTACCTCCATCTTCCTTGTGTAAGAAAATGGCAAAAACACCTTCAGACTATTAAACAGAGGATTAAATGCCTCCAGTGGGAGGGAGATTGTCCTCCTCTTTAGCCATGTATTTTGGTGTAGTACCTTTTCTACACAAGATAATATGTAATCTAGAAACTCAATGTTACATATGCTCATTACCCTTAAGAAGCTTGTAATCCAGCCAACACTCCACATATGCACATAGAAGCATAAACTATATAGGCTAGAAAGAATTCTTAGAGATCATCCAGTCTAAGGGTTCTTACACTCTTTCATAGGGTTCCACAGAAGGGCCTCAAACTGCCATTAAGAGGGATTTAGGAGAGTTGTTTACACTCTGGAGGCTCTAGGTCCATGTACTTGCTTTATTGAAAGAGACTCCTTAGACTCCTTTTCAATCCTGTTTTGCATAGTGGTGTGTGTGTGTGTGTGTGTGTGTGTGTGTGTGTGTAGTTATTTAGTTAGCTAGTTAGCTAGCTAGCAAGTTAGTAAAAGGGTTCTATGGCCAAAACACAAATCTTGAAAACCATAGCTCTGATTTAAATGTTTTATTTCAAAGATGGGAAACAGAAGCCTTGAAGGATCCAGAATCCATTCAAAGTTTTACTGTGTTTGCCAAGCCATGAAATGTTGAAGAGAAGAGAATACATATTGCCTGGTGATACCTCTGCTACTGTTAAATGTCAAATAAATGCTGGAGATAAATTATGTAGGTGGGTATGCACATAGACAGACTTGAAAGGACAGGGACTGCTTTCTAGACAAGATTGGATTTGAACTGCATTAGCACCTGTTGGGAGGGTTTCAAGAGTTGGAAAGAGGGTACAGAGGTGCAAGGTCAGTCTCTGAAGCATCCAGGAATGCTCTTTTATCTATTCCCTGCAGAAATAGTGTATTTTGATTCATTAACAATGTTCAATAACATTGAGAAAAACACTATGGTATATATGTGTCAGGTGAGACAGAATGAGGAATGGAACCAAAATCCATGAAGCAAAAGTTTATTACTTAGAAGCACTAGAGAGGTTAGTGGTATCAACAGGAAACAAATTGGAAGTCCACAGACAGCAGGGTATTCAACCAGTGTGTAGGGTTCAAGACAAGTATAAGCACCTGTGGGACTATGTTTTTATTAAGGTTTATAGGTATTATTACTTAAAGCTTTCCTTTGGGAGTTGTGAATTTTCTAGTTTAAAGAAAACACACATAACAGGTAAAATTATTTCAAATGGCTCTAACGTTACCATTAGGTTTTATCATGGTCAATAGCTGTGTGAGCACAAGTTGTGAGTCAGTGAGATGAAGAACCAACAGACTATATTGCAAACAACCACATAGGGAAGTTTTAACTAGACCAAAGGCAATAGGTCATGACTACATTACAAACAACTTATCTCAGGCCAAAAATCAATGTCAACTCAACAGCTATATTAAGTAAATTTATGGCATGTTGCCAGTTACGTTTCTTGTTCATCAAACTTTTGATTCCCATTTTGAAAAACTCTTCCTATTGATCCTTTTAAAATAGTGTCTATACTAGAGAATTCTACCATATAGAATTCAGCTTTTGTGTGAGTACTCATATACTAAAGTTTCTATAATTGGCATAACCAGCTAATTTTGGAAGACAGTATTGGGGATTGAACCCAGGAGTGCTCTACCACTGAGCTACATCCCCAGTCTTTTTTTCCCCAAGGGAGGATCTTGCTAATTTGCTTAGAGCTTCATTAAATTGCTGAGGCTGTCCTCAAATTTGAGATCCTACTGCCTCAGCCTCCTGAGTAGTTGGGATTACAAGCATGCACCTCTACACCCTATCTACTTTTGTTTTAATCTCCAATAGAAAGTTTGAGATAAAATGACAAATTTTATCTCACGTACTAAAATATTATAATTTACATGGGTTTGGGTTTTATTTGGCTAAACTGTTTTTATAATATTTGAGTTCCCATTTCCTGCACATAATTCTATTGAACTATTATGACCACACAGATCATTCTCCCCAGAAAATATTATGTAATTATTTCCATTAAAAGATACTAAAGGAAGCAAGAAATTCATGTTCACTTTGGTATGGATAGTATCAGGGACAATTCTAATAAACAGTCCTGGTTAAAAGAAAAAAACATGGGAGTTCTTATCATTAGCTTTTAACAATAATTGAGTTAGTTCACTTTTTGTGGTTCTGGGAATGGAACCCAGGGCTTTGCATATGCTAATCTACCATGGAGCAACATCCCCAAGCCCCTCACTTGACATTTTTAGCATATCTATGCCACAGGTATAGAGTGAGGGTTCATTACTACTTTCACATAAAATGGGAATGAAAAAGGGGAGATGACTTACCCAAAGTCATGCCACAAATAAATTATTGATACAGGATTACAACATTTGTTTCTTAATTTTTAACAAAGCTTCTTCTCTCCCAAATATTCCTAATTAGAAATATTTTCTCAAGTCTAATAAGACTGTTTGAAACTTTCTTTCATCTTTTCTCCTGTAGCTCATGGAGCAGTCAGGCTTTGCTGTGGAAGGGCAGATGTATTAGTCAGTGTTCTTTGGATATATTATTATAAGAAATTGACTCATGATTATGAAGGCCCCAAAGTCTCAAGACCTGCTTAATGGAGACCCAGGAGAGCTCATGGTATAGTTTCAGTCCAAGTTTGAAAGCTTGAGGACCAGGAGAGTGATTGTATAAGTTCAAGC
The DNA here is from genome assembly GCF_021218885.2 of Marmota monax. Lineage (NCBI taxonomy): Eukaryota > Metazoa > Chordata > Mammalia > Rodentia > Sciuridae > Marmota > Marmota monax. Next base: position 10,210,345 of record NW_026694552.1, on the reverse strand, counting down.
CCCCCAAAATGACAGGCTTCAGTCCTAGGAAGAGAGAGTGTTTTAGTATGAGTCCAAAGAAAGAAAAACATTTATTTTAGCTGATGTTGTCAGGCAAGAGGTGCCCTCTCTTACTCAAATGACAGACTGTCTTTGCCTTCTATTCAGATCTTCAACTGATTGGATGAGGCCCATTCACATTAGGGAAGATAAGGTGCTTTGTTCTATATACCAATTTCAAATGAAAATCATATCCACAAACACCCTCACAGACACATCCAGAATAGTGTTTGACCAATAGCCTGGGTATCTCATTGCCCAGTCAGGTTGACATATAAAATTACCCATCACAGTAGGGATGGAAAAAAACTCTTTCAGGGGAAATAGAACTTGAGGAATCATCAGTTCATTGTCAGACATGAAACAGCATCTCCAAGAAGATATAGTTCACTTTTTTATTTGTTCTAATTAGTTATACATGACAGCAGAATGCATTTTGACTCAGTATACGAAAATGGAGCACAACTTTTTGTTTCTCTGGTTGTACAAAATGCAGAGTCGAATCATTGATGCAATCAGAGGGAAGGTTATGGGGAACGGGAGTGGGAAAGGTGGTGGGATGAGATGGATATTTTTATCCTAGGTATGGTTCATTTTTAAGATGGTATATGAATCTTACAAGCCCAGAATTTCTATAGAAAAATTTTCCAGAGATTGAAGACACCATTTCCTAACTCTATCAATGGGGCAAGGGTGTAAAATTACTAGTTATAATTGCCTTCAATCCCTTTGTAATTTTCTTTTACTTGGACCGCTCCCACCTTGCATTTTCTTGTTTATTGGGACTTGAGGAGGGTTAGAGCAGCAAGGGTATAAGAATATGTAGTGGGCTGGGGCTGTAGCTCATTGGTAGAGCACCTGCCTCACACGTGTGAAGCACTGGGTTCGATCCTCAGCATCAAATAAAAATAAATAAAGATATTGTGTCCAACTACAATTTTAAAAAAACAAAATAAAGAATATGTAGCAAGGGAGTCATGAACCTCAGAAAACATGGAAATATAAGGCAGATTATGGAAGCAAAATACAAGAATATTAGGAAAAGAATCCAGATACATGGAGTTCATGGAAACTGTAGATTATTATAAAATAATACATCAGATTCAGGCAAGTAAACATAGAAACTCTAGAAGCTGCAAGGCAAGGCAAGGCCAAGGAAGGGCTACAGAAGCTTCAGAGATAACAAGCCTTTAATACAAGACAGCCTCTCTCTCTGACAGGAAGTCTCTTAGACTTTTTCACAAGATTCTAAGACCTACTTGCCAAAATTTGACCAATTCAGGACTGACAAGGCTGCACATCCCAGAATCAGAATTTTTGTCAGAAAATTCTGCCAGGGATTATGAGAAACCCACAAGAGACTGAAGGTTGGGAACACATTTCAGTGGCAGGGGGTAGATTTGCAAAGATAAAGTGAATAAGAAAGGAGACAGGAAAGAATTTAAAAGTAACTAAGTCCTGAGATATATATATATATATATATATATATATATATATATATATATATATATATATATATATCTCCTAATCTTCAAGGACTATTTTAATAAAAGAGTTTTGCTTTGTTGGAGTGGAACTCTATAAATGCTAAAAAATAAAGTGTAGAAAAATGTTAGTCTTGCTGTTAATAAAATCCATAGCAGTTAATGTTGTCCCCAAAAATATTTACAGTAAATTTCATTGTGATTAACATATTTTGCCTTTTCTTGAACTGGAGCCAAGCTGGAAGACCTTGCCAATATAATCTTATTTTTGTGTTTGTAAATTTGGAACTACCATAAACTTCTCTTCCTCTTATAGTTGTGCCTTTTTTAGATTCCATACACCCACTGCATGTCACACTAAAAAAGCAATATATAGGTATTTGTTATGATGCCCCATTTATAATGGTGAATGAGAGCACTTGTTCATTCACTCAACACATGTATTGAGCTTCTATTATGTGCCAGGCATTTTTCTAGACACTAGAGACATAGCAGTAGGAAAATTGCATGAAATTGCACTCTCTCAGGGCTAGGGCTATGGCTCAGTGGTAGAGCACTTGCCTAGCATGTGTGGGCACTGGGCTCAATTCTTAATGCTGAATATAAATAAATTAACAAATAAAAGTCCATTGAGAACTTTAAAACTTATGTTTAAATTTTTAAAAACTTTACTGTCTCAGGAAGCTTGTGTTCTTGTGAACTTCCCACATACTATTTGGAGGACCTGATAACTAGGACTTTGGATCTGTCCTGGTACACATATGAAGAATCAGCTCCTTATTTCAACTAGAAGATTTTTCCTATCTGCCTGTATTGTAATGGTTAATGGAACATCTGAGTCCTAGAAAATTACTCCTACTCTCCATCAAAAATGACAGAGGATTTGGATACATAGAAATCTGAGTGTGACTTAGAATATCCGATTCTTATAGTATAAATATAGTATCTTCACTTACTAATCTTTTGGACTCTTATCTACTCCAAACTGTATACCTACAACTGACTGTTTAGGCTCCTGGATCTCTTGATGCCAGGGCATTTAGGACCCTCATTCAGAATCGACAAACATTTGTTGAATACTCATTACATGTCAGACATTTGGCACTCAGTGCTAGTCACTCATAGGATTATCCCGTTTATTCCTCACACCAACTCCATGAAAAATGGAGAACAGGTATCCTTAACATCTCTTGGCTTTGTGTTTCAAAGCAATATATGTCAATGGCTTACCTCAGGTCAATAAATTAGTGAATAGTCCATCTGGAACGTAAAAATTGCTCTTTTAAATCCATAATCTTTGCCCCCTAGTGTCCTAGTGGGGTATTGTCTTTCTTCAGCAGTAACCCTAAGTGCATGAAATATCTATGCCAACATAACCCACACAGTAGCCTCAGTCTTTGGAGTAGGTATATTCAATAATCTTGACTTTTAAGTGGCTATTATTCCCTTTATTTTTCTTTTGTCTATATTTTATTGGTGCATTATAATTATATAACAGTGGGATTCATTTTTAACATATTCATACTTGTACACAATGTAACAATATAATTTGGTCAATATTGTTCCCAGTACTTCCCATTTACCTCCCCCTCCTCCCTCCCACTGGTCTTTTTTATTTTTTAAATGGTTTATATTAGTTATATATAACATTAGGATTCATTTTGACATAATTATAAGTGTATTCATTTCACATAATTATAAATGCTCTAATTCAGTCCCCGATATTTCCCCTTACCCTTCCCCACTTTATTATCCCTGTTCCCTTTTCTCTACTCTAATGATTTTTCTGCTATTTACTTACATTTTTTTTAATTTGGTGTCTTGGATACATGCATAATGGTGAGTTTCACTATAGTATATTCATACATGTACATTGGAAAGTTAGGTCAGATTCATTCCAGTGTTTTCCCCTTATTCCATCCCTCCTCCCTCCCCTCAATCTCTTTCTTTTATTCCACTGATCTTTCTTTTACGTTAATGAATCCCCTCTCCATTTCTTTTCTCTCCCCCCTCCATTGTTTTATACTAGCTTCTGCAAATCAGAGAACAAATTTGACCGTTGACTTTCCGGTTCTGTCTTATTTCACATAGGGTTATAATCTTCAGATCCATCCATTTACTAGCAAATGACATATACTCATTCTTCATTATGGTTAAGTAATACCATCTCTGGGCTATTGTGAGTTGAGGTGCTATAAATATTGACATGGTTGCATCTCTATAGTATGCTTGTTTTAGATCTTTTTGGTTTATAACAAAGAGTGTATCGGATAGCTGGGTCATATGGTGGTTATATTCCTAGTTTCTTGAGGAATCGCAGCACTTCTTTCCAGAGTAATTGTACAAATTTGCAGTTCCCCCAATAATATATGAGTGTATCTTTTCCCCCACATCCTCACCAGCATTTATTATTATTTGTATCCTTGTTAATTGCCATTGTGACTGGCAATTTGGTTTTGATTTACATTTCCCTAATTGCTATAAATGTCAAACGTGTTTTTTCATGTATTTGTTAGTCAATTTGTATTTCTTCTTTTGAGAAGTGTCTGTTTGGTTCTTTTGCCAATCAATTTATTGATTGGGTTATTTGTTTTGTTTTTGGTGTTAGATTTTTTGAGTTCTTAATATATTCTGGATATTAATCTGAGGAACAGGTAGGAAAGATCTCCTCCCATTCTATAGGCTTTCTATGCATGCTTTTGTTTTGTTTGCTGTACAGAAGTTTTTTAATTTGATGGCATTCCATTCATTGATTGGGGAGTTATTTCTTGTGTTTTAGAGGTCTTGTTAAGGAAGTTGGTACCTGTGATAACATTGTTGGAGTGTTGGGCCTACATTTTCTTCGAGAAGTTGCAGATTTTCTGTTCTAATTCCTAGGTCTTTGGTCCACTTCAATTTGAGTTTTATGCAGGGTGAAAGATAGGGTTTAAATTTCATTGTGCTCTATATGGATTTCCAGTTTTCCCAGCACCAGTTATTGAAGAAGCTATCATTTCTCCAATGTATGTTTTTGGCACCTCTGTCTAGTATCAGATAACTGTATTTATGTGGGGTTTTTCTCTGTGTCTTCTAGTCTCTTCCATCAGTCTTCATGTCTGTTTTGGTGCCAATACCATGCTGTTTTTGTTACTACAGATCTGTAGTATAATTTCAGGTGATATTCTGATGCCACCAGCATCAGTCTTTTGGCTATTCTTGGTCTCTTACTTTTCCATATGAATTTTAGTACTGTTTTTTTCTAGTTCTATGAAGAATGTCATTGGTATTTGATGGGGATTACATTGAATCTATAACGCTTTTAGTAGCATTTTGACAATATTAATTCTGTCTATCCAAAAATATAAGAGATCTTTCCATCTTATAAGGTCTTCTTCAATTTCTTTCTTCAGTGTTTTATAGTTTTTATTATAGAGATTCTTCACCTTCGTTAGATTAGTTCCCAGCTATTTTTTTTTTTTGGGGGGGGGGGGTATTGTGAATGGGATAGTTTTCCTAATTACTTTTTCAGCAGATTTATTATTGGAGTATAAGAAAGCAATTGATTTATATATGCTGATCTTGTGTCCTGCTACTTTACTAAATTGATTTATCAGCTCTAGAAGTCCTCTGGTGGAGTTTTTAGAATCTTCTATATATAAAATCTTGTCATCGGCAGACTGAGATAATTTGACCTCTTCTTAGTTCCTATTTCCCTTTCCAATTTTCATGAGATTCCCCTACCATTTCCTCTTTTTTCCCTCTATATCTTTCACATATGTAAGAAAACATACAACCATTGACTTTCTGAGTTTGATTTATTTTGAATAACATAATGCTCTTGAGTTCCAAACATTATCTGGCAAATGGAATAATTTCATTCTTCTTTGTGGCTGACTAGAACTCCATTGAACATACATAGAACATTTGCTTTATTGATTTATCCATTGATACCTAGGTTGGTTCTATAATTTGACTGTTGTGTGCTACTATAAACATGAATGTGCATGTATCACTATAGTATGATGACTTGATGTCTTTGGAATAAATACCAAGAAGTGATAATAGCTATGTCATGCAGAGGTTTCATACCTAGTCTTTTCAGGAAATTCCATATTGATTTACAGAGTTGATGTACTAATTTACATTCCAGTGAATAGTGTAAAAGTGTTCCTTTTCCCCCTACATACTCTTCAGAAATACTGTTTGTATTTTTTGGTGAAAATTTTTTGAGTTCTTTATATATTCTGGATATTAATCCTCTGTTAGAGGAGTAGCTGATGAAGATTCTATTCTGTAGTTTCTATCCTCACATTGTTGTTTTTGTTTTTGTTTTGACATGCAGAAGTTTTTAATTTGATGCCATTCCACTTATTAATTATTTGTATTATATTCTGAGCCTCAGGAGTCCTATTAAGAAAGTCATTGCCTGTGCCTATAATGTTGGAGAATTGACCCTGTTTTCTACTAGTTGCAAGGTTTCTGTTCTTCCTAGGTCTTTGATGCACTTGATTCTTCTGTGGGTTGAGAAATAAGGATCTATTCTCATTCTTCTACATATGGATAACCAGTTTCCCAGCACCATTTGTTTAAAAGCCGATCTTTTCTCCAGTGTATGTTTTTGGCATTTTTGTCAAGAATCAAATGACTATGTCCCTATGTTTTGTCTGTGTGTCTTCTATTCTGTTTCATTGCTCTGTGTGACTGTTTTTATGCCAGTACCATGTGGTTTTTGTTACTATAGATCTATAGTATTATTTTTTTCTTTATTTTATTTTTATGCTGTGCTGAGGATCGAACCCAGTGCGCCGCACATGCCAGGCGAGTGCACTACCGCTTGAGCCACATCCCCAGCCCTATAGTATAAATTTTTGTATTTATGTTTTAGTTATTGTTGGACAAAATACCTTTATTTTATTTATTTTTATGTGGTGCTGAAGATCAAACCCAGGACCTTGCATGTGCTAGGCAAGGGCTCTACCGCTGAGCCACAATCCCAGCCCCTGTAGTATGATTTGAAGTTGGTATTTTGATGCCTCCAGTATTGTTTTTTTTGTTTTTTGTTTTTTTTTGGCTTAGAATTGCTTTGGCTATTCTGGGTGTTTTTTTTTTCTTATCCAAATTAATTTTAGGATTGTTTTTTCTAGTTCTGTGAAGAATGTCATTGGTATTTCAATGGGAATTGCATTGAATCTGTATATCACTTTTGGTAATATAGTCATTTTAATAATTTTAATTCTATCTACCTTTGAACATAGGAGGTCTTTCAGTCTTCTAGTATATTCTTTAATTTCTTTATTTAGTTTTCTACAATTTTCATTGTAGTGGTTCGTCATCTCTTTTGTTAGATTTATTCCTAGAGTTTTTATTTTTTGAGGCTATTGTGAATGGAATTGCTTTACTGATTTCTTTCTCAGCATATTTATTATTAGTGTACAGGAAAGCTATTAATTTTTGTATGTTGATTTTGTATCCTGTATTTTTCTCTTTAGATTCCACATTTGCATGGACACTCCAAGAGAGGCACAGAGATAATGGTGGTAGTGAGAGGATTATTCACTAGTGCATGACTGAGAATCTGAACTTCAATCCCTATTCAGTTTGGCACTGGGAAATCTTAGGTCTGAGCATTTTTCAACAGAGACAAATGCAAAAACTGGAGCAATATCAGACATCTGTGTGAATGGCAAAATTTATTAAATTGTATGGCATCATTGGACAATAGAGAAAGTCTTCAGTTTTGACTTAACTACAGGAGTTAATTAGACAGAAGCACCTATACTGACCATCTGGATGCATTTATGTGTTCTATTTCTGTTTGTTTTGTTTTCTTCTTGTTGTTCATTGCCTGCCTGTCACATTTACTGTGTGGGTTGGCATAGTGCACATCATCTGATTTTGCAAATCCAGAGGGTCTCCTGGACCATCAAGTCAATTCTCAATTATATAAAAGGATGGAGTAGAGGAGGGGTGGGGCATAGGTGACAGATAATTCTTCATAATGCAGTAGAATCAATTATTTGTTTCAACCACAGGTCCAACCAAACCTTTCTTCAAAGCTTCTAACAATAAGAAAGTAAACTGATTTTCTGCCAGTTCCTTTTATTCTCTTGTGACCCTGTGGTGGAGGTGGTAATGAGAAGGATAAAGACCTCAAAGGCCAGTAGCAAATGGAAATCATCAAGTGGCCTGAAGCATCACAAAACTATATAAACATCCCCAGAAGAGTTGAAAATTGACTGCTGTCATGAGTGTGGAAAAGTCAGCTGCAGTCAGGTTATTGACTATTTTGTCATTGAAAAATCATCCTCAGTGCCTGAACCTGCTGGAAACATGAACAATGAAAAGAAAGCATTCTCAATAAATAAACTAAGTTGATTTGACAGGGACCTAAACAAGGCACCAGCCCAACTTCAGAGGTAAGGAACATAGGAGGCAGCTGTGCCTTTAAATTCAATCATTGACAAAATCAGATATGATCATTGCCACTCAAGCCCCAGAGATTCCATTTTTATTTTTTCTCCCTCTGCAAAAATAATACTTGCTCATCTCATCACATTGATAATGTACTGTCAGCACTAGAGAAACAAACTGTGCATTTTCTTTAAATTCAGGCCTAAGACTGTCACTCAGGTAATATTCTTTTGGTGCCTCATTGGTTTACACTTCATTCTGTGTTCCTCATCAGATCCTTTGGGTAGGGGGATATAAAAAGTGGACTTTGAGATATAAAGGCTGTTTCCATGCAAAGCTCTCAAGATTTCTGGCCCTCCTGGGATCTTTAAGTCTGTTCTCAAATAATTCCATCACTACTTTGTCTTAAAGGATAGAAACACATCTTTGCCCAAGTTCCTTACCCTTTAAACAGTTGTTTTAAAGAAAATTATACATATTAAAAGTGAGAAATTCAGCACAATTTATGATTTAACAACCAATACATTCAATGTTAGATATGAATGAGAGAGTGAATTCAATGTTATATACAAAGTAGGTTTATTTTTCTAAAACTCAAAAATATATGTTTTTAGTCTATAACTTATTTAAGAATGCAGGTAAAGTATGAAAATGTGAGAAAATTAGTTTGATAAGAGATTATAATCTTACCAAATTTCAAATGATCTGTCTTCCAGCTATTCTAACAGTCAACAAATTCCACAGGAGGAATGTGAGATGGATACATTGACCTCCCTCACAAGGCTTCCACCCTGTAGGACTCCATTTAGGCATCTGACAAATGGGAGAGTTAGTTTATGTTATCTTTAACATGCTTTTCAATGTAAGCATTTCCTTAATTAGAGTCCTGTCCATAGGTCCCATGGCAACTTCCTCAGTAGCCCTTCCTCAACAGCTCTTAAAGAATTGACTACTTCTATAGACTGTTTCTGCTCATTATTTTATTTTCACTGAAAAGATACTTGGGGTTCTACAGCAGGTAGAATTCTAAGATAAGCTCCCAAGATTCCCAGTTCCTGTGTATGCATACCTTCTCCCAGGTATTCAATCCAAAATTAATCTAGGTACTGCTAGAAAGGTATTTGCTGATGTAATTAAGGTCCCAAATCAATAAGATCAGGTGAAAGGGAGAGAGAAGGTAAATTGCACGGTAATGGAAGGAGACCCTCAGGGTTATACAGTGGAGGGGGTAGAGAGAGAGGAGGGGAGGGGAGGGGAGAGGTGGGGAGGGGGGAGGGTGGATGATGGGAAAGGCAGCGGAGCACAACAGACACTAGTATGGCAATTTGTAAATCAATGGATGTGTAACTGATGTGAATCTGCAATCTGTGTATGGGGTGAAGGTGGGAGTTCATAACCCACTAGAATCAAAGTGTGGAATATGATATGTCAAGAAATTTGTAATGTTTTGAACAACCCACAATAAAAAATTAAAAAAAAAATAAAATAAAATAAAAATAAAGGTCCATTGACAACTAAAAATATTTTTAAAAAATTAAGGTTTGTACCTGTTTTAAGGTCTTTTAAACAATTGCTCTGTAACTGGTTAAATATACAACTATAAAAAAAAAAAAAAAAAAAATAAGATCAGGTGATTATCTGGGTGGGACTAACTTAATTACTTGAGCCCTTTCAAGATACAGGGTATTCTCTGGGCTGGTGAGAAAGAAGTCAGAGGAGCAAGGCTCTAACTGACTTGGAAAAAAGCAGACATTCATCTTGTGAATTACCTTTGGGGGTCATAGAGAAAGAAACTGTGGGCAGCCTTTATGAGCTGAAAGAGAACCCAAGCCCATAGCTATAAAACAATTCTCCAAACAACCCATGGAAATTAGAAGAGGCCCCGAACCCAGACAAAAAGTACAGCCCAGGCCAGACACACTTTAATTTCAGCTCAGCCAGACGTGGAGCAGAAAATCCATGCATACTGTGTGTAGACTTCTAACCTACAGAAACTCTTTAGAAATTCTAAAAAACTAACTAAATTTATGTTAGTCAAAGCCATTATGTTTGTAGTAATTTTTTATGCAGCAATAAAAAATGAATACAGGTTCTTTTAGACACTAAGTCCTGGGCCATATTGCCGCTCCACTTTTCTTGCTTTAAATTTCCCTTGGCTTGAAAATTATTTCCTCTTCTTCAAATCACTTCTCTGAACACATGTAGGAAGAATTTACAGATAATAATTTGTAAGTGGAACGACATTGCATCACTTAGCCACAGTTACAACTTCCTGTCATTTGTGAAATTAAAGACATGAAATACACTAATGTGAATTAAATACCCAGAGGAATGGAAAAATAAATCCAAAATGATGCCATGTACCTTTTAGCCAAAATACCAAGGTTCGATACAAACCCAGATACATGATCAATTTCTTCATTCGGTCATTTGAAAGTACTTAAGGGAGCACTACTATTTGTCATACAGCAGGGATATCACAGTGAGCAAGTCAAATAAGGTGCCTATCCTTATGAAGCTACCAGTCTGATGCAGCATAGTCCAGTGAAAAATATAATGCAAACCACATTTATCATTTTCAATTCACTACCTTCAAAAAAGTAAATATAAAACAGGTGGAATTTTTAAAATATATTTTATTTAGCCCAGTGTATCCAAAATACCGTTTCAACATATAATCCATTCATAGAATTATTAGTTAGGCATTTGACATTCTTCTTTCTGGTCTGTATTTTACACTTACAAAGTATCATATTTAAGATGACCCACATTTCAAGGGTTCCATACCCATATGTGCCTTGTGGTTACTATACCAGATAGCACAAGACTACTTGATACTTCAGCCTTCTGTGAAAACTTGTTATGCTGTGAGAATTACTGAGGGTTATAGGAACTTGAAGGCAAGGCATTGAACTTAAACTACGGAAGGGGGAAAAAAAACAAATGTTTTTGTTGTTGTTGTTTGGTTGGTTGATTTAGTTTGGTACTGGGGATTGAACCCAGGGGTACTTTACCACTGGCTCCATCCCCAGTCCTTTCTTATTTTTTATTTGAGACAGGGTCTCACCAAGTTGGTGAGGGTCTTGCTAAATTTCCCAGGCTGGCCTCAAATTTGCAATCCTCCTTCCTCAGCCTCCTAGACACTGAGATTACAGGTGTGAGCTACCATGCCCAGCCAAAGAAGTTTTAATAAGTGTTTAACCAAGTGAATAGTGGTGGAAAGGGTGGTTCAGAAGAAATAGCATAAGCAGAGAACTGGTCATGGAAGAAGATGCAAAGGCCAAAGATAAGCATGCTCAAAGGCTAGAGGAAAGAAAGAAAAGCACTTGCAGAGAACTACAAGTATTTCAGAAACCACTGGAGTGTGGATGGGGAAGGAAAAAGAAAGGCCCAATGTCGCACCACAGAAATTAGCCCCAGTGACTGCTCATTAAATCTGTCAGCTCTGGCTCTTGCTACTTAATGTCCCTCATAAGCAAATCCTACCCAGTCCTTCCTGTACTTGGAAACTTTATTCTCTAAACTCTTCTTCTCAAGAGTATCTTACACCTCAGACTGTGAAATGGTAGGCTTAATTCCATCATAGTGTTAGTGGCAATGACCCAAGGAAAAAGCTATCCTTGGGGCCCAAAATAGTTGTTTTGCATATCCTCAGATATTTAGTTTATATTGCCAACACTCTGGGCTTCTCTGCCTGCCCCAGAAGTCTATGCTCCTGTTACAACATCAACATGTATTAAGTATTTAAAATGTGCCAAGTTATGTACTTTATGTGGATTCCTTTAGCCCTCTATATTAGCTCTTTTGTTATCCTGTTTACAGATAAAACCTGAGGCTTCAAGTGATGAAGTGATTTGTTCAAGGTAGTGTAGCAAATAACAGGTACAGTCCCAAATTCAAACACAAGCACTCTAAATTTGGGTAGTTAACACTTTGCTGTTCTGCACTTCACCTCCTTCTACACATACATGCACACATGGGTGCATGCCTGAGCACGTACATACCCAGGTCTCAAGAAAGTGAGATGGTGGTCATTCTGAGGGAGGGAACCTAAAAAGATGGTGATAAGTACCAGGATGTGGGGCCAGGAAGAGAAAAAGTATCACTAACCTGCCAATCCTGTTTTCTAAGTAGCCCCGTCTAGGCCAGCATTTATGCCATTTTGGCCCTACCTAGTCTATTTAAGAAAAACATAGGTAAGGAGATTGAATAGTTAATAAAGTTAGTATTGTTCAGTCTCCCTCTCCCCATCTCTCTCTCTCTCTCTCTCTCTCTCTCTCTCTCTCTCTCTCTCTCTCTCATACACACACACACACACACACACACACATATACACAAACCTACTAAGGTGATTTTCTATAAGGTAATTGGTGTTTCTCAGGGATTCTGGGCTCATTTATCATCTCTGTTCTTTCCTGTGATCCTCTAGAGAAGAGTATATGAATGGCAAATGCAGGGGCTACATTGCCAGTCATTCTGAGCAAATAGAATGATTTAACCATTTCCTTCCATGCCTCAACATCCCTGTCTAGTTGCCCCCCACCCCCCTATCTTGATAGAAAATAATTAAGCTTGCACATACTGGGCAGTGTTACCTAAAACTGATTGTGATGTTCATAAGCAACTCAAAACATTCTTCTTCTTGGTCTGTTGCTGCAGATTAGGGGTGGCTTTTATTTGTTTTGTTCTGTTTTCTCCATGCCTGTGATCTCTAATTTGTCCTGTGTTTTAACAGTAAACCCATTCCTATTTAAATGGTAGAAGACAGTTCTAATTATGATACATGGAGATGGAACAAAGTCACCCAAGCCCTACAGAGACTAAATCAAGATAAACAACCTAATTATTTAACTCTTTCCTCTGCTGCTGGCTGCATCCTATTACCCCAGAGAACATTTGTTTAATTCTCCTGATGGGTTCCATTTGTCTTTCATTTGTCTTTGCAAATGGATGCTTGGCTACTTTGATATAGCTCTCCTCAATACAGCTTTGTAAGCATACACACCCTTATAGTGCTTGCAAATTGTCATGGGAATTTGGGTTTAAAAGGTTGCCTATCACAACTGTGTTTTAAGGGGTATCAGATGAAGAGAATTGTGTCCCTTCCCTGACAACAATGGTTTACACAGTGTGGTCCCTGGGTGGACAGCATCCATATCACCAAGGAACTCACTAGGAATCCAGATTCTTGGCCCCATCACATTCCTCACATATCATAAATTCTAGGGAAAACCTGTGTGATTCAGGGTGACTCTGATGAATACATGCATACTATAGTTTCAGGACCATTGCCTTATAGAATCCCTTCTAGAGTAAAGCTCAGAGTTACAGATACTCTGGACTTAAAATCAGCATACTATAGTAACACAGCCACATCAATGTTTGTAGCAGCTCAATTCACAATAGCTGAACTGTGGAACCAACCTGGATGTCCTTCAATGAGTGAATGGACAAAGAAACTGTGGTATACATACACAATAAAATATTACTCAGAATTAAAAGATAAAATCATGGCATTTGCAGGTAAATGGATGGAGTTGGAGAATATCATGCTAAGCGAAATAAGCCAATCCCAAAAAATCAAAGGCTGAATGTTATCTCTGATAAGTGGGTGCTGATCCATAATGGAGTTGGGGGGGTATGGGAAAGTTGGAGGAACTTTGATTGGGCAAAGGGGGAAGGGGAGGAGGTTTGAGGGCAGGAAAGATGGTGGAATGAGATGGACATCCCTTACCCTACTTACATGTATGACTGTACATATGGTGCTACGCTACATTGTATACAACCAGAGAAATGAAAAGTTGTGCTGCCATTGTGTACAATGAATCAAAATGTATTCTGCTGTTGTATATACCTAATTAAAATATATAAATAAATTTATTTTAAAAAGTTTTAAAAAGACAAGAAGACAAAGTAAAAGGAAAAGTGGCTTTGGTTTTAACAGTGGTTCTTTCTCAAGCTTGGATGTACATTAAAATCACCCAGACAGCTCTGAAAATACCAGTCTGGACCCTACCCCCAGAGATTCTGACTCAGTTGGTCTGGCATGGGATCCAGGCATTAGTATTTTTAAAGCTACCTAGGTAATTCTAATGTGCAACCAGGTCTGAGAACCACTATTTTTAGAAATATGGAAGAGGATGTCATCTAGAGTTATCAACTGGTATATGCTCTGCACCACATATAAATAAAAAAAATAAAGGTCCATTGACAACTAAAAGGTATATATATATATATATATATATATATATATATATATATATATATATATATATATGACTACATATTCCATAAGCAGAAGTTCATTCTGCAGATCGTGTTTAGGTGATCACCAACATTGGATCAAAGGAATGCCAGAGTGACTCATGAGTAATTTGGAGGTATTACCAGTTAGACAAGGGAAGGAAAGGGAGCTATGTAATGCATTGATTACTTGCTATGTACCAAGATCTATGCCAGGCCCTATGCCCACATATCCCTGAGCAGACTGATTTACTAATAATAATCACTGTGGAGCATCCAAGGTGTTAGTCAGCTTTGCATTGCTGTGATCCAAATACCTGACAAAAACAACTTAGCTGAGGATAAGTTTATTTTGTGTCATGGTTTCAAAGGTGTCAGTTCATGGTCAATTGACTCCATTACCCTGTACCCAAGGTGAAACCAAACATCATGGCAAAAGGCCATGGTGAAGGAGCACTGATTCTTTCACAGCATCCAGGAGGAAAGAGAGCTAGAAGAAAGGGCCACAGAGAAGATGCACCTTCCAGGGCATGCCCCAAGTAATCCATCTCCTCCAGCCATGCCTCACCTGCTGCAGTTACCACCCAGCTGGTCCATTTAAACTAGGATGGACAGAGTAGGTTGCAGCTAATTTCTCCTCTGAATATTCCCACATTAACAAAAGAGCTTTAAGGGACACCTCATGCACAACCATAAAACAAGGGGAAGAATTAGGATAAAATTATTAGTTCATAAGAGCAGACAGAGAAAGTGCTCATCATAATCATTCATAAAGGAAAAAGTGGGAGTTGTCAACCATACATTTGGAATGGGTTAGGTACATCCCAGTTTAGATGCAGAAGACTGGACTAGATGACCTAGTATTTTTTCCAAATTTCTTGTAGTGGCAGATATGATTTTTAAGCTGGTTTTGAACACTCAAAATTATGTAGAAAACTGAGGTACCATCTCCAAAATCATTCTCACACTTCACAAACTTTGTAAAGAGAAAAGAGGTCAAGTTTTTTAAGTTTATTTTTATTTGTTCTCATTAGTTATACATGACAGTATAATGCATTTATGCACTTTCATATATCATACATAAATAGAGTATAATTTCTCATTTTTCTGGTTGTACATGTTGTAAAATCACATTGGTCATGCAGTAATATATTTACATAAGGTGATAATGTCTGTTTCATTCTACTTTCCCTTTAACCCCAGACCACCTCCCATCCCCTCACTCCTCTCTACCTCATCTAAAGTAACTCTGTTCTTCCCTAGCCCCTCTTATTGTGAAATAGCATCTGTATATCAGAGAAAACATTTGGCCTTTGGTTTTTTGGGATTGGGTTATTTCGCTTAGCATGATATTCTCCAACTCAATCCATGGCAAATGGCATAATTTCATTCTTCTTTAAACCTGAATAATATTCCATCATATATATATAAAATGTATATATCACATTTATATATCATATACATCACATTTTCTTTATCTATTCATCTGTTGAAGGGCAGGTGGGTTCCATAGTTTAGCTATTGTGAGTTGAGCTGCTGTAAACATTGATGTGGCTGCATTACTGTAGTATGCTGATTTTAAATCCTTTGGGTATAAAGTGAGGAGTGGGATAGCTGAGTCAAATGGGGGTTCCATTCCAAGTTTTCTGGGGAATATCCATACTGCTTTCCATAATGGTTGCATCAATTTGCATTCCCACCAGCAATGTATGAGTGTACCTTTTTCCCCACATCCTAACCAACATTTATTATTGCTTGTATTCCTGGTAATTGCCATTCTGATTGCAGTGAGATGGAATCTTAAGAGTACTTGTCATTCTTTTGCTGAGAAGAAGATTTTTAGTTTGAATCCATCCCATTTACTGATTCTTGATTTTCATTTTTGCACTTTAGGGGTCTTTTTAAGGAAGTCAGATCAGGAGATCAAGATTATCATACTTATTGTATAGACTTGAAAGGAGATTTTTAGTGTGGCCCCTGGACCTGCAGAGTCAGCACCTAAGAATTTCTTAGAAATGCAAATCTTCAGAACCTATCCTAGTTCTACTGAATGAGAAACTCTGAGAGTGGAACTCCACAATCAGTGTTTTAACATTTCTCTAGGTAATCCTGATGCTTGTTCAAGTTTGAGAACAACAGCTCTAGTGAGGTCATTTGATCCTCAAAGGAGGATTCTGTCTTTTCACATCTATAAATCACTGAGAATCCTGCCTATCTGGACCAAATCACACCATCCTCCCAATTTCACAGAAAAACACTGAGATGTGCAGGTCTTCAGTGAGGACTGGCAAGGTGGATGGTAGAAAAAACTAGAGAGTGGAGTGCTAAACCCTGTCACTTTCTTATGGTGTGACTCTAGGAAAGTTGCCTGACATTTCTGAGTCAAAATCTGGCACACAGCAGCTGCTCAGTAATATTTGATGCCTGAGAACCTAAAGACAAGAATAAAAGTGCTGAAAGAAGTATGTAATGAAGCAAACAGAAGTCAGATATATCTGAATTTGACTCCTGGTCTGGTTTGAACTTACTTTTTAACCTTGAGCAAGGCACTACCTGCATCAGCCTCAGTTTTCCCAGCTATTAATTGGGGGAGATAAATTCCGATTACCTAATCCTCTGGAGGTCCCTTGGCATCTAAATTTCTTTCATTTCAAAGTCTATGCTGTGATACTGACAGAGTAAAATGACCAAGATATATGTATATGTGGGGTCGTATAAATACAAAATCTACTAAAGCCTCAGAATATGTTCTGTATACATTATCAATTTCCAGCACCCAACAAATAAGTAGGTGGTTTAATCATTAATATGTGGCAAGCAACCATCTGCAACAAGCTGATTAAACACTGTGCTGACCCATTTAATAATTAGAGTTTTCCATTGTCTGAGACACAAGAAGCTGTTTGGAGTATCTGGGAAACGTTACATTCAAATTATTGGGGAAAGCTGCTTATGTTTATAAGTATTACACAGTTAGGTGAACCCTTCAATAACCCTTAAACATTAGAAAGTGAAAAGCATAGCAAATGGTGATGAAAAATCTTAAACCCAGATTATCAGGAAAGAATGCAAATAGTGGGGCTGGGGCTGTAGCTCAGTGGTAGAGCGTTTGCCTAGCACAAGTGAGACACTGGGTTGCATCTTCAGCACCACATAAAAATAAATGAATAGAGTTTAAAAGAGAATGCAAATAGTGAAAAGAGCTATGGCAATGGAAAGAATCCAGATATGCATTCAAATCCCTGCTGCACAGTAGCTGTATGATATTGGATACACTATTTAGCATCCCTGAGCCACAGATTCATCTGTGAAGTTGAGATAATAACACCCGCCTCATAAGGTTGTTCTGAGCATTAAATAGGACAATGTACTATCTATTAGGCCCAGTATAAATATGAATATCCTCAAAACCCCACAGGATTCATCAATGAGAGGTGATATTATTATCCTGATTTGCTTTTGCATGTAAAAGCAAAGGGAACTGTGAGATACTAGTTGCCTGCAACTTAATCAAATGAAAGAGGGTTTGACAGTTACCTGATACATACCAAGCTTTGTGAAAGATGCCATGAGGCATAGCTAAGAAAATGGTAGGTGATATCATACAGAATTGCAATATGTGACCATTTTAATAACAAATTCACCACTGTTGTGTGTTTCAAACTAAGATGTGAGTTGATGCTCCATTTCACAGAAAGTCTGGTCCTATTGAGAAATTATTGATGCACAGGAAAATAACAGCAACCCCTCAATGTTTAACCTAGTGCTAAATTGAATGTAATGCAAAATATAAAGTACAAAGAAACAGTTGGTAGCCTTAGGGACAGCCAACACTCTCTCTTTTCTGCTGAGTAACTAACTGAGATCACCATACTTTCTGAATTGCTTTTTAAAAATGCCTTCATTTTGGCCACCCATCAGGCCCCATTCCCTCCTTCCCCACCAGCTCACAAATATGATGGCAGCAGAAATGCTTAGCCCCCACCTTTAGAAGCCCTGGCATGCCAAAGCCGGAGTTGAGGAGCCCTGCTCTGCCAAGCAGAGGATCTCAGTACAGTCAAAATGAGGTAGAGATGGGTAACAGACTTTGATCCTTGAGATTACTTGAGCCTCCCTCCAATGGGAACAGGCTGTTTCATAGAGCCAGTCTTTTCTGAGAATAGACAGCAGATGACTCTTTCCAAATCACAGTCATTATTATGTCTATAACCTTTTAATTATCAAAAAAATATATGCATGTCCCACAGAGCTTTGCTTACTTCCATTATCCTTAGGGGGCTGCTGTATTTCACACCCACCAGATTAGACACATTCTGACTTGTTCAGGGACTGTCAGTTTAGGTCCTTCCATACTAGAGACAACAAAATCAACCAAAGGGATTAAAGCACACTAAATCTAAGGAGAAATTGGGAATGTTTTTCTTGGCAGAGATTTCCCAAAGACAACCCCTATCCCAGCTGATGAGCTACCATGTACACAGAATCTGGCTGGTCCTTCTTTTGTCCACACAGCCTCTTCAAACTTAAACTGTCCATTTCTTACCTTTGTCAAATTGTGGAGGGCTGCATGTCCCTCCTATAGAGGATTAAGACCACTCTGTTTCCAGCCTAGATATTCTTCATGCTTCTCCTGAAGGAAATGAGTACCTGTCTGGCTAGCCCTCTCATAGGCTTGAAGTTTGGCTGCCTGGCACCTGCAGTTAAACATTTATTTAACAAACATTTATGTAACATTGCTATGGTTAGTGCATTGGAAGCTTGTGGCAATGTGAGGTGTAGTGAGACCTTTAAGAGGTGGAGCTTTGGGCTGGGGATGTGGCTCAAGCGGTAGCGTGTTCGCCCGGCATGCGTGCGGCCCGGGTTCGATCCTCAGCACCACATACAAACAAAGATGTTATGTCTGCCGAAAACTAAAAAATAAATATTAAAATTCTCTCTCTCTCTCTCTCTCTCTCTCTCTCTTAAAAAAAGAGGTGGAGCTTATTGTAAGGTGATTGAGTCTTTGAAGCATACTGCAAGGTGACTGGGTCTTCAGGGGTGCTGTACTCAGAAGGAATTGATATGGTTCTTATGAGACCTCAGGTCTCACAAAAGGATTATTATAAAAAGAGCAATCCTGGCACCTCCCCTCACTCTGTCTTCCTGCTTTGCCATGTGATTTCTGCTACTGGCATGCACTCTTACCATGACACCATCCACCATTAGGCCTTCACCAGAGACTGAACAAAATATACCTGCCCAATTTTGGACTTTCAATTTCCAAAACTGTGGGCTAACTAGACCTTTTTTCTTTGTAAATTACCCAGTCTCAGGTATTTCATTATAATAACAGAAAAATGTACTAATACGCTTACCATGAGACAGGCACCATTTTAGGAACTATGTGAATATTAGTATCCTTATAACATCCTTGTGAAGTATGTGCAATTATTAAGTCCATTTTATAGATGAGGAACCTCAGGCAGGGAGAGATGTAACTTTTCCATGATCAGAGCTAGTAGTTACTCCAGAACCTGTTCTCTGAACAACTAGAATATCTTGCCTTGAAGTGTTACTGGTATAGCCATTTTAACCAATGTGTGACTTGAGAGGCCTTAAAGACTTTTGCTCTAAATATCTTCCCCTTGCCTTGCTGAATCAAAATTCATACTCTACTAGCTCATCTGAAGTCCTTCCTGAATTGTGAATAAAACATAGCAGGAACAATAACAATTTTCAATGGACATAAACACCCAGTCTGAAAGAACATTGTCATATTCAAATTGGAGCAGAGTCCTAAGAGCTTGGGCCCCTAAACAGTCAAGTTGTGAAGATGAGAAACAGACTTTAGAAAAGAACTATGGATGGAAGAGCTGCCTAGGGTAGAAAGGCCTGAGGATGACCCTGACAAGGATCCCTAAGCAGCTAGTGATTTCAAGAAAGCACTGGGTATCTGGAAGACAAGGTCTCACAAAGAGAATTAAGACTGCTTTGAATTCAGATGTCTCTCCTTCCTGATTTTGCCCCAGATCTCACCTCATAAGCTAAGCCCCAACTCAAAACTAACCAGTGGCAGTAAAGTCCTCTTCTACAGTGGAAGAGAATTCAAGGTTAATAAACAAGGCCCTTAGTGTGTGGGGAAGGTGTCCCAATTCAGAGTTGCCTTTTTCTTGACTGCGACAAAGAAATACTCCTCAGTGAAGTCTGCCCCAGAGTACTGACCCTGGAGCACCATTTGAGAGAACAAGGCAAGAACAAAACATTCAGATAAGAAGGCTCAAGAAAGCCTTCTCATGGTCTGGATAAACCAAGGTTAGTGGCTGTGGCCATGACAAGAAGATCTCCTAGGATGTCTTAAAGCCCAGACTCCCAGATGGTGATGTTGCCACATACTCAAACCACTAGACTTCTCTCATTGTAAGATTATGATTAATATCTCATTTTTTTACTATTTGAAATGCCCTGGACACTCTTATAAGTGTTTTACAAATATTAACTTATTTAGTCTTTATAATAACTTTATTAAATACCTATAATTATGCAAAAGAAAACTGGGGCAACTGGAGAATTTCTATGGGTCTCTGTTTTAGTCAGTTTTTTTGCTGCTATAACTAAAAGATTTGATCAGAACAACTGTAGAGAAGGAAAGATTTATTTGAAGGCTCACAGTTTCAGAGGTCTTAGTACGTAGAAGTCCGGCTCTATTTCTCAGGGCTCAAGGTGAGATAAAACATCATAGTGGAAGAGTGTGGAAGAGGGACACCACTCACATGATGATAAGAAAGAAGAAAGAGACTCCACACTCCAGATACAAAATATATACCACATAGCTCCACCCACAATGAACCACTTCCTCCAGCCACACTGCACCTGCCTCCAGTTACCACCCAGTTAATCCCATCAGGGATTAATTCGCTGATTAGTTTAAGGATATAGTCCAATAATTTCTCCTATAAACTTTCTTGCATTGTCACACATAAGCTTTTGGGAGATACAACATCTAAATCATAGCAATCTCCAAGGTCATCTTCTCGATTTTTAAAAATCAATGGGGTCCATGCAAAAGGAGATGACTTCTGTGTGAGGCTCTGTCAATCTTTTCTCCCTCATTTGGAAGTAAAAAAGATTCTGAGTTCTGTGGTAAATGAAAGACCCAGCAGGTTGGAGATAAAGGTTGGAGATGAAGGAAGAGGTGGACCAGGGCTACTTACATCAAACACCAAGCACCCATCTTCTCACTGTGTCCAACCCTGACCTTCCTCATAAGGGGAACTAAATTATGAGTGTTCAGTTGGTAGGTTTCACCTTGTAGATTACTATTTAGAATATACTGAGACACTTCATGAAACAGAAGACAAGCAAGGAATGAGTAACAGAATAAAGAGTGGAAATTTGATAGCATTCTTCTCCCTTTAAATCTCCACATTACCCAGGGAATTAGGCTATGATTGGTGGACTCCTCCATTCTGCTACTTTAATATGGAGTTGCCCTAGCACTGGTCTAAAGCATACCTTCCAGGAAGCACTGGGACTGAACCCCCTTTGATTGCCCTGGGTCCAGATTGTCCATTTCTAACAGTAAACAGAATAGAGAGCAAGGCTATCTGCTTTGGAACATTCAGACATCGAAAGTGCCTCTGTGTCCTAAGGGTTAAACTGGGGTGAACAAAGCCAAGTAAGTGCTGAGGATATAGGGAAGACTAACAGATTCATCAAGGTGATGAATCTGTTATACCATCCTATTCCTCTGTACCTGGAATGATCTTCAGGATCTATGCAGACTCACAGGCATTGAGAGAGGGATAAGTAAGTTGCTGCTCTGTGCTCCCTGATTCAATAATAATGTCCTGATGTGTCTGTCTAATGGCTCTCAGGTGCCTCTAGAATAAAAGTTAAACCCCACAGCCAGGCCTTCAAGGCCCTCTATTACCACACCTCTGTGTAATCTTCCATAAATACCACACAAATTCTACCCATTCCAGACTGGGCATGGTTTTAGAAGTAACTAACTGCAGTAGAGTTGGTTAACAGCTCACAGTTTGGATCATTCCTTGGTTTAGGGTCCTGGTTTAAACTAATTCGCTCTGTGGCTTTTGGCAAATTCCTTAATCTTTCTGAGCCTCAGATTTCTCATCTGTAAAAAGGGGATAACAACAGCACTTGTATCATAAGGTCAAATGAGATCATCCATACAAACAAATCTCTAAGCACAGTACTCACTACTAATATTGTTGTTTGTTGTAATTGTTATGAAGCTGAGTCCCTCCAGAAGTTCCTACATCTTTATTTCAACCTAATTGGCCACACTGCTGACTATTCAGGTGCATCACAGTGACTGTCATGTCCCTCTACTTCCCTCTCATGCATTCTTCCACTACTCTCCTCTGATTGTAGATGATCATTATTTGGAAACCATTGAGCTATGTTCACCACCTCCCTCTTATCTCCCTCCACTAGTGTGGGAGCAGCTGATGGGCCAGCAGAAGCTGCAGAGGCAGACATGGAGAGGAAGCAGCGCACTTGCCAATTAGGGCTTATGGGGAAAGCAGCTCTGGGAACCTGCATTCAGGCTCTGAGCGCCCTCCTCCCACTGCAGAGGCTTATCCATTCTCCTGCTTTGCCTCATAGTGAGTCTTAAAGGATACATACACAGAGATTTCAGAGGAGCTTGGGCCAGGCAGTTGTGTCAAATGACTCTAGGATCGTCCCCTCAATCATATTAGATAAACTCCAATTTTACAGCAGAGTTTTATCCTAAACTGCTGAAGTCATTCACAAAATAGTTCAGGAAGTGGTTCATGCCAAATCAAGACTAAGAACACCCCTCACCCCCTGTTGGGATTTCTGCAAGGGTCTTTTGCCACATTCCAGAGAAAATGAGGAGAATAGATCCCAGCAGGGTTACTTCCTGCTCTGGTTTGGATATGGGTTGTACCCTCCCCCCAACTCATGCAGGAATTTAATCTCCTAAATAATCTGTTAAAGTATTAAAGACTCGGGTCTTAATAAGAATAAGATATAGTCCATGCCTATATGAATATGTCAAAACAGATTCTACTGGCATGTATAACTAAAAGAATCAATAAACAATTTTTATAAAAGAAATGATCTTTCTATGGTGTTTAGACATGGAATCTTTGGGAAGTGATTAGGATTAGATAAAGTCATCAGGGTAGAACCCCCATGATTGAATTACTGGTGGCTTTATAAGAAGAAAGACCAGAACATACATGTGTTCCCTATCTCTCACCCTGTGTTACCCTGTGCCATCTCAGGATTCTGTCAGCAGGAAGGCCATTGCCAGATGAGGACCCTAGACTTTGTACCTTCAGAATTATAAGCCAAAATAAACCTCTTTCCTTTATAAAGTATCCTGCCTCTGGTGTGTCATACTAACAAAGAAGGTATTAATATCCTCCTCATTCCTTCCCATCCACTTACAAAGGTGCTTTATCCTTCTCTTAGAAAAGGGGTACTCCACCTTAGTTTACTTTTGAATTACCTGTGGAACTTCTGAAGCATACCAGTTTGGGGGCACTCTCAAGACTAATTACAGCTAGATATCTGGGAGAGGAGCCCTGGAATTGGTAGTATCAATACGCTTCCCAGCCATTTTTAATGTGCATCCAGGGCAGAGAACCACTGGATTAGCTATAGCAGATTCTTGCCGGTCTCCTGGTGTCCATGTCATTCTCTTTCTTGAACACTTCTATATCACCTATTATTTGAAATATAAAGTTCAAAAACCCTCATTATGATCCTATTCATTTTTGCTGCCAATCCTACCCATGCACCCTACCCTCTAGCCACAGCTGTTCTTTAGCAGTCCCCAGAGGCACCACCTATATTAATCTCATTAAAATTTTGCTCACACTGTTTCCTGGAACTAGAATGGCCCCCTCTCCTTCACCAAAAATAGTGGTTCTCAAACATAGCCTGCATCGGGGCTTGTTAAAAAATGGCTTTCTGGGCTCCACCCCAGAGTTTCTGATTCAGTAGTTCTAAAGTAGACTTGAGATTTGAATTACTAACAAATTTCCAAGTGATGTTGGGGATGATAGTCAAAACACCAAAAGTTAAGAACCTTCAAAGATCTTACTCATTTTTTAAACATTTATTTTTTTAGTTGTAGTTGGACACAATACCTTTATTTTATTTGTTTATTTTTATGTGGTGCTGAGGATCAAACCCAGTGCCTCACACATGCTAGATAAATACTCTGCTGCTGAGCCACAACACCAAGCCCAAGATCTTATTCATCTTTTAAGGTCTGGCCTGCCCAAATGCTGCTGTCACTACAAAGCCTTCCCTTATGCCCCTACTTTTTTCCTCAGGTAAAACTGGACACTCATATTCTGCACTCCCATGGTGTTTTATGTGTGCCTCTGTTGATTTTACTTGGTTGTATTTCTCTCACCCCCGTTGGAGTATAAAGCCATTGAAACCATTTATGTATAATAACTTTTGTATCCACAACAATGTTCAGTGCTTCATTTCAGACTAAAAGAGTCCCATAAGTATGTCTCGAATGAAGCCATTTACTCTAACATCTGGAGGAAGCCCAAATATGTGGGCAGCCTCTGCAAACTGAACTTGAGTCTGATAGGATAGTACCATTCTTCTGTGAATGCATAGTATAAGCAAGGCCAAGAAGCTTGTCTTCTACTTTGCCTTGTGACACAATAGAAGCTGCTCTCCCCTTCTTGAATTTCCAAAAGGCCTCCTTGCAACTGTAGTGCAGCTCCAGGAAGAAATGACTTTAGCAGGATATTTTCTTTGCAAAGTTATGAAAGAACAAGTTTGTTTTCAGCATCCTTCCATGTATCTTCACTCTATTCTAATTCCCACCCTCCTATTCCCAAGCAGCTGGGATTTTCATTTGGCTATTAGCTGTTCAAAATGCTCCACAACAAAGGTTCTTGTACTCCAAACTCAGTCACTGTACTCTGCTAAGAAGCTCCATTAGTAATATAACAGCTAAATATAGCCCCATGGTTACTAAGGAAAGGAACACAGATCATGGGCTCTGGGGTCAATGAACTACTGGACTCCTGGATCCATCATTTATCTGTTGCATAACACTGGGAACTCACTGAGCTTCTCTGATGCCACATTTACTCATCTGTAATATAGAGATATCATGCATATTTGCAGGGGTATTATGAAGAATACAGAAAAATAAGGTACATAAAGGACATATCACATATCTTTCATATATTAAGTGCTCAATAAATAGTTGCTAACAAATGCATTAAAACTTTACTATTAATACCTGGTGAGAGCTTACCCAGTTATCCCCTCCATTCCTGCCTCCTAGGTAGTCTTTGCATTTTTAACAAAAACCTTATCAATGAGGATCTCTGGGGAAACCTGTGTCTTTGCTCTGTACCCAGAATGATCTTTTCAGAATATAAATTGAATCACTTTCTTCTGTTGCTTAAACTATTTCTCCTTCTTTCTTCCTTGCTTGTAAGACAGAATCCTAAATCCTTCAATGGTCTATATAGCTCTATATTCAGTAGTTCTTCACTGGGAGGTGTTTGGAAATTTAGGAACTTTCTGGTTGTCATAAACACCAAGGAGGGCATTTAATGGGTAAGGCAGGGACACTATACTTCTGCAAAATTATCTGTGCAAACAAGCACTCTCTATCCCCATGCAGGATTACCCCACCCCAAAGACAATGATACTCCCATTAAGAAACACCCTGTCAAAATCTACAGCCTCGTCTTTCATCACTCCCTTTTCCTCCACACTCCAGCCACCCTGGGCTTGTTTATAGTCCTCCAAAGCACCTCAGACCAGCTGTTCTTTCAACTTGAAATATATGATTTTTTTTTCTGATGAGTCATTTAAGTATTACTGACCCTTCAAATCTCAGTTTAAGTGATATTTCTTCATGGAGGCCTTCATTAATTCCCTCTTACAGTATACCCTTCCTTGGGACTGTGTTCCTTTCCTTTAGAGTATTTATCACAGCTTATAATCATATACTCATCTGTGTAATTATTTGATTAATATTTGTCTCACCCATGAGATCACAATCTCCAAGAAAGCAGGCCTCACATCTGTTTTTGCTCACTGTTGCATGCACAGCACCTGGCTCAGTGCTTGAGTAGTAGCAGACCTTCATTCTCTCTCTCTCCTTGAAATGACTGCCCATCTAATTAGCCTCTAATTTATCAAGTCTTAAGGGAAAGTGGGTACCTATCACTTTGCTCTACGTTTAGGGGTTTTAGAACATCCAGCTCCTACTGAATCCCTTGAAATCAGAGGGGGAACTGGATAGAATACAAAGATTTTTTTTTTCCCACTCATTATTTTGCTTGCATTGCAGCTTATTAGAAGGGTTGGTCACAATGGCTATGTTTCCAGTTTTTTCCCCCGATTCCAAAATGCTACATATAGACATACTGATTGATTGCCTGCTTCCAGTACTAAAATAAATGAAGGACAGTTTAAGTCATGTTGTCTGTTCATTTTGATGCTTTCAAGATAGCAGAATACCTGTCTCATTTTTGGAAAATACCCTGTCAAGAGTATAACAGTCTTGGAACATGGTACTATACATGGTGGAGTTCAACTCTCCAGTGAGTTCTGCATTAAGAACCAAGACAATAAGCTGCTTCAGCTCAAAGTGGTTTGGAGTTTATCTGTTTGTCTTCTTAATGCCATAGTGTAGGCAATCAGAAAGAATGAGAAAAAAAGAAAGAGAGCTATATAGTGAGAAAGAAGCTGAAGAGAGAAACAGAAGTGAATTTCATAGGTACTGTTAAAGGGGACAGTGAGCCAATGAGTAGAGAAAATAGTGCCACGCTGCACAGACATCTCACCCTGGCAGTCTAGATGGGTCATATGAGGAGAGGCTGCATCTGTGTTCTGGAGTCACATTTGGGATGTCTACTATTTGAGAACATTTCCTGGACTTCTAGAAAGTAGCACTGAGCAGAATTTAGGGATAGAGAACAGTTGACTCTTGCTTGTTTTCTTCTCACTCATCCCTAAGCCTGATGTCTGGGGCAACCAACTTGCCCCTCTTCTGCAGTGTTTTGGTTAAGATTCTAGTTAGAATCAAAGAGGTTTGGAATCTCTGCCCTGAATATTTCACTTGGGCACTTTAGTACCACTCCTGAACTGTTAACAGTATGTGAAAAACCTTATGAGGCAGCTCTGTGAGTTCTAGTGGACTTGTGTTTTGTAAACCTAGGGAGATTTTTTCACCCTAAAGCTTATCGTGACTCATATAATTATGTGGATTTAGCGCAGATGGGAAAACCAGAGACTTCCTAATTTTTAAATCTTCTCTATTCTGGAGCCTAAATTCATATCCCCAAGAAAATATCTATGAATCACATTTTATTTGGACTTGCAATTTCACAAACAAATAAGGCAAAGCTTCAACAACCTTGTTAATAGTTCTTAGGATTTTTATGTTCCAACCACCTGCCCCCTATAAAAGTTTTTAAAATGTTAGGTTGGGCATGGTGGCACATGCCTATAATCCCAGCAACTTGAGGCCAGCCTCAGCAACTTAGTGAGGCCCTAAGCAATTTAGCAAGACCCTATTTAAAAAAAAATTAAAAAGGGCTGGAGATGTGGCTCAGTGGTCAATCACCCCTGAGTTCAATCCCTGATACCCCCCCCCCGCTTTTTTAAGGCCATCATCCTTCCTGATTTTCATTTCCAAGGGTTTTTGTCAATATTTTCCCCCCACCAACCCTTTGTTTTTCCATATTTTGCCAACCAAACTGATTCCATCAAAGTCAAACATAAATGTGCCTAGAATGATATTACCTTAGAGTATATCCTGTTCCTTAGAGTAAGAAGATACTAGAGAAGGCTACATAACTGTTTAAAACTATTTATTCATTCATTCAATAAATAATTATTGAAGAGACAAAATATTCCCAACACTGTTCCTGGCATTGGGAATAACAGTGAACAAAACCACAATCCTTGCCCTTGCAGAGTTGAAAATTTGGTGATATGGGACAGACAATATGTAATAATTAACAAATGTGTCAAATGGTGACAAATTGGAATGGAGAAAAATAAAGTGGAGTAAGGTGGTAAGTGAATGCTAGGGGTTGGGATGCAGTCTTATGTAGGATGATCAGGAATGGTATCTCAAAAAGCAGTGTTTGAACAGAGATCTGAAGAAGTGAGGAAATAAACTAAGGGAATTTCTATAAGGGGAGCATTCCTGGTCAATTGAAGGACAAGAGTGAAGCCTCTGGGGCAGGAGTGTATGCCTAGTATGTTAAAGAAATGCTAATTCTATTCCAGTGTGATAAAAACCAATAAGCAAAGGAAAAAATAATAGAAAATGAAATCAAAGAGGTAGCTAAGAGCTTACCAGATTGAAAAAAAGCCCACTTCTATGAGTAAGCTGGGGAGCCAGGATATGGTTTTGATCATAGGAGCAGCATGATGTAATTTAAGTTTTCATTTATTTATTTATTTATTTATTTTTGCATTACAATTCTTAATACACCATTATACCATAATTTATCATATCTCTGATTATATATAAGATATGTTGACACCAAATTCACATCTTCATACATGTATTTTGTATGAGAGTCTCCTTTCACCATCCATGCTATTCCCCTTCTCTCTCCCTTTCCCTCCCACCCCTATTCCCTATTTAGAGGTAATAATTTAAGTTTTTAAAAGGTCATTTTGAGTGTTGTTTGAGGGGAAGATGGGAGACATATGGGCAGGTTACTGGGTACAAAGGACAAAAGCATCCATGCAAATTAGTAGGCTGTTGTAATAATTCAGGTGAAGGGAAATGGAGGCTGTTGACCAGATGCATTAAAAATTTATCAGATTCTAGATATCTTATGCAATATATGTGAGGTGTGAGAAAAACAGGAATTAAATATTCAATTATCCAACAAATATTGAGTACCTATTATGAACCAGGTACTCTTTTGTGTGCTTGGGATATAGCAGTGAGCCTACCTCGGTGGAGCTTACTTTCTAACGGATAGTAACAGCCAACATATTAGAGCAATTTCTATATTCTAAGCATTTTTCTTTCTTAACTCATTTAACCCTCACCATTTCACAGATGAAGAAATTAATGCCAAGAGAGGGTAATTAGTTCCTTGAAGTCTCACAGTTTGTCAAGCAGTAAAGGCATTTTTTAAAACCAATAAGTTCTACTTGAGAGTCTGAGATGCAACCATTCCATACCACTGCCTCTTTACCAGGCCAGTGTTCCCACATCAAGCCCATATCTTGGGACTAGGCTGTAGCTCAGTGGCAGAGTACTTGCCTAGCATATTTGAGGCACTGGGTTCAATCCTTAGCACTGCATAAAATAAAGAAATGAAATAAAATAGTTATTTTTTAAAAGACCACATCTCAGGGTTCTTTTTCATTTTTGTTCTCACATGTTTCTTATTACCGTATCGGATGGGAGATTTCCATGGAAGAATCCCAAGGCAGTTCCACTGACCAAAGCTCCCAAATTTGCCTGGTGGTATGTCAGGTTTTTAGCAGGTCTGATAAACTTCTGCCGTTTTGATTTCCACTTAACCATTCTAGTGGATACTTAGAGCTAACATGTGCATGATGCTATGACACAACATTTTGTGTCAAATAACATAGGGTGTATTAGAAAGTATTTATTGGCCCAAATCATTCTATGTTCAGGATGCAAATTTATGTTCAAAATCAAGCACTTTGAGGGTTGGGGATGTGGCTCACTGATAAAGCCCTGGGTTCAATCCCCAGCACCAGAAAAAAAATGATAAAGGCAAAATCAAGCATTTTCAATGTCTTGTGCAGTCATCTCTCAGTATCAAAGGAGGATTGGTTCCAGGACATTCACAGAAAATGAACTCCAACAATGCTCAAGTTCCTTTATATAAAATGGTGTAGTGTTTACATATAACTTATGCAATCCTCCCACATACTTTAAATTATCTCTAGATGACTTATAATACCTAATACAACATAAAAGCTAAATAAAAAGTTGTTATACTGAATTGTCTAGGGAATAATGAGAAGGAAAATATGTACATGTTCAGTACAACAGCAATTTTTTTCAAATATTTCCCTCCACAGGGAATAAGGGAAGAAATGTTTAAATCTAAAAGTCCTTCAGCTTGAAAGCAGCTGATTTCTTTCAGTAAACATACAAAGGTAATTAATTGCCAATTACTTCAGAGAACAGGCTTGTATGGTCTTCCCTCAGTATACTCCTCCTCCTCCCCCACAAAAGATACCAAAATCCTCAGATGCTCAAGCCCCTAATATAAAATGGTATAATATTTTCATATTATCATGTATACTTTAAATCACCTATAGATGAGGTATAATATTTGATACAATTTAAGTGTTTTGTAAATAGCTGTTACATTGTGTTGTTTAGAGAATAATGACAGGAAAAAAATCTCTCTACCAGTTTAATACAGTTTTTTTCCCAATATTATTACTCATGTTTCTTATAGTATTAAATCAGTAATTCTTAGTAAATTTCTTTACCTGCTTTGGTACAACCTTATTCAAACATGTACCCCATCTCTCCCAATTCATTTTATAATCTCACTGAGGTCAGGGGCTCTGATTTGCTTACATTTTTAGTTCTCAACAGTTTCCATTATGGGCATCTGCCCACTCACTTTTTTTTGCAGGGAGTGGCACTGGGAATTGAACCCAGGAGCACTTGGCCACTGAGCCACATCCCCAGGCCTTTTTAATATTTTATTTAGAGACAGGGTCTCACTGAATTGTCTAGGATCTTGCTAAATTACTGAGGCTGGCCTTGAACTTGCAATCCTCCTGCCTCATCCTCCCAAGCCTCTGGGATTACAGGCGTGTGCCACCGCACTTGGCTGCCTGCTCACTTTTGATACAAGTGAGTTATAAAAAGAAAAGCTGAATGGCTGCAATGAACAAAATGCTTAAAGAATCCGCTCATGATTCTGAATGCTTTCATCCAAACAAGATTAATATCACTGTTGCAGGTAAAATACTAGCTGCCATTCCTTTCAAACTTAATTTGGCTCAACACTGTGCTAAGTACCCTCTCCTCATGTTATTTTTTTTTAATTCTAGAAGTCTGTATTAGGCACTGTCATCACAACCCCCATTTCCCAGACAGTAAAACAAGACTCAGAGGAGTTTCAAAACCACCTCAAAGTCACTCAGAGTAAATAACTGAGCCACAAGTCTGTCCAACTCCACAGCCATTTTGCTTAACCACTGAGAATTGTCTCAATGAGTAAATGCAATTTTCAAAAATCTATATCTTCAAAATTTTAGGCCTTATTGAGTTGTATACTTGAAGTACAATCAACTTTGCATATTTAAATTGTACAACTTGGTAAATTTTGACATATGTATGTACCTATGAAACTATCATTACAATTAAGATAGATGGAAATATCCATCACCTCCAACACTTTCCATGCTTTTCTGTAAGCCCACCCTCCTACCATTTTCTGTCCCCCACCAAGAACAAAATACTTTTTTAGTGTGTATGGTTAAGCAGTTTGCAAGAGTCTCAAATGATACTAACTATTATGGTTCAGATATGAAGTGTCTCCCAAAATCTCATGTATGAGATAATGCAAGGAGTTTTAGAGGTGAAATGATTAGAATATAAGAGTTGTTACCTAATTGGTGGATTAATCCAATAATGGATTAACTGAATGGTAACTGCACACAGAGACAGGGTGTAGCTAGAGGAGGTAGGTCACAGAGGGTGTGCCTTTGAGGTTTATATATATATTTTTTTAATTTTTGGTTGTAGGTGGACACAAATCTTTATTTCAAGGTGCTGAGGATTGAACCCAGTGCCTCATGTGTGCTAGGCGAGCACGCTACCACTGAGCCACAACCCCAGGCCCTGGGGTTTATATTTTGTCCCTGGTGAGCAGAGTTCTTTCTGCTTCTTGGTGGCCATGTACTGAGCTACTTTCCTCTGCCATGCCTATCTACCATGATGTTCTGCATCACTTCAGGCCCATAGCTATGGAGTCAGCTGTCTATAGACTGAGACCTCTGAAGACATGAGTCTCAAACTTTCTCTCTTTTATGTTGTTTTTGTAAGATCTTTTGGTCACAGCAATGAAAAAAGCTAACTAAAATATCAGCTCCATTCCTAACATACTGCATTCATTTGATTAATGTCAATTTGCTGATCTATAAATTGAGATTCTCAATATTGAACATCAACTTTGGGTTGACATGTAAGCTGAGTATTGTAAGAAGAATGACAATAAATTCTCTCTGAGTTAGAAAGCTAATTTAAGAAGTCAACTGGGCTGATTGATTTCTTTTTTTATAGAAATAAAAGATGTGGATTATTCATCAGATAAACTGAAACCCTAGGAATCCTCTTGGGCTCCTATGTATCAGGAAAAATGGGTTTGGTATTTATAAGCTTTGGAAAATATCTGTATTGCCTACTGGAGCTATTTCCAGTCTATGACAAAGGCAGCAGAGCCAGTCAGCATCTGAATTCATTTTTTAAAAAAAAATCTTCTTTAGTATTTATTTGATTAATGTACCTTGAAGTGATAGATTGCCACCAGGTTCTTAAAAATGATGCATATGAGCCCTAAAGGGCTTTTATTCATCAAATTGATTCATCTATCATCTTTGCACATTTATTCATGTGTATCCTCCACCCACACATTAACCTAAGAATTTTGCTCTAAATGAGGAGTAAAACTGAGGGTGAAGAAGGATTGTATGAACATCTGGAGCCTGACAGATCACTGATTTTGGCCACTGCCATCTAGCTGTCTGATTTGCATCCTTGTTTATGAAATGGGATGATAGGGAAAGAAGATTAATATGATTTAAATGGTGGGAGAATTTAAAACATTAGGATTAATCTATATGGTTCAGCTGAAATGCCAAAAGGAAAAATACTGGTCACTGTGTACTAAGGTTGACAAGGAAGCCTTCTTGAAAAAGGGACTACATATAGGCCTAAAAGACAAATTGAAAGTATTCTAAATGAGTTGAGCCACTGGCATAGCCACTGGGTTAGAGGCAGGAGTAGGTATAGCAAATGCAATGGGCATAAGGGGAAAAAGGATCTTTCGTAACATTGAAGATATTTAACAGCTCTTATTGCTGACCTAGAAGAGAGCGGGGGAGGGAGGGGGAGGAAAATGGTGGGGGCAAAAGAATACTTGCAAATTAGTTCTTCTGTCTCTAAATGTCTGGGTCTTTTAATTTCAGACAATCCCTTGTCTACCCATCAAAGATTAAGCAGTTGTGCTTAGAGCAGCTTCTATTAGCAGCAGCAGTTAGCATAAAAGAAAAAGTAAGCATGGGGAGGAAATTCTGCAGAAAAACATTTCCTCCTAATTTTCCTGTCAAAAAGTAGACGTCTTTCATGGTGGGAAATAGCTAAGACAATCCAACTTCTCTGTAATAGGCCATCTGGTAGTCAAGCACTCTATTCCCTGATTCCTCTATTAAAGGCAGGACAGAGTTCATGCACGAACCCAGAAAGCAAAAGAGAACTGAAGAAAATAATCTTCATTTATTTTCCATTGATTGGAGAGAGGTGGGATCTTGAATTTTTGATTGGAAATATGAAGACCCTGATGAAACTGGATCTATACAGCCCCTTAATTCTGATTAAGTGAAGAGGCCTCCTTAACCCCAGTGGGAATGACCTATCTACCTATGTCTAAGAGGACTGATCTTGAATTTCCTAAGGAAAATGTAATGGCCTCTGCTGCAGTCTGTCTGGCCACAAAATAACCGAGCCACCACAAAGCCTTGTGGATTCAAACAGCAACTCTTTATTCCCGAACTCTCACCGACACTCTACCCGCACTTTCTGGGAACACACTGCCTTCACCCGGCTCCATGCACCAATTCTCTCAGAACCCCGCGAGAACTCAACGGGCTGGGGATGTGGCTCAAGTGGTAATGCGCTTGCCTGGCATGCATGGGGCGCTGGGTTCAATCTTCAGCACCACATACAAATAAAATAAAGATGTTATGTCCACCAAAAAAACTGAAAAATAAATTAAAAAAAAAAAAGAAGTCAACGGGAACTCCAAAGGAGGGGGCGCCTGAGGCAGCAGGATCTGCCCTAATCCTGGAGCCCCCTATTCCCAGCAGGATCCACCCTAAACCTGGAGCAGGGTCACCTTTCAACCCAAAATGCCATACGTCATTCCTACTTGGCTATGGCTCTCAGCAGGCCTCCACCGAAATAGTTGTTGTATAGTGTCCTCAGGACCCACCCTCCCTACTTTCTAGACTGATAACTGGACTCAAGTTCCAGCAGGTCCCTAAAGATGAAGTACAAAGTATGAACTATGAGGATGTACACTACAATGCAAAAGAACTACTTGAGTTTTCTAATGTGTATAGACGGAAATCCAGGGAATCCATGTGAGAATGTATATTAAAGATGTAGGATAATGATGTAAGGGACATAAAGTTAGATCGGGACAATTTTATCAATATGGGCTCACTAAGCATATATTTTGCATTTAATGTTACAGCTTATGGAGCTAGAAAAGATTCTAACAGCTTGCTTTGTTAGACCCAAAGGCTCTCAGTGAGTAAATTGGAAATGCCAGACCTACCTTAGTTTAGTGCAGAGAAAGAGATTTAAAAGTCTAGAGAGACTGGAATTTTTAGTGATTTTTGTCATTTATGACTTCCTCTCCCATCCTTGAAAGGTCCAGAAGACATATCTTTCAACATAATTGTAAAAAATAAATTTGTGAGGGGATCCTCAGCATATTTGAGCAGTTCTGTGATTGCTTTTCTCTGTAGAATGGAACCTATATTAGGAATTGCAGGTACTGACTTGGGAATCTAAATGCAATGAGAGTAATTGGATCCCAGAGTGGCCAGGGACAAGTGCAGCACTCAGCCACCAAAGGTAACATGGGTGTGCTTATCATAAAGAACAGCAGAGTCAAAGCAGCAATCAAAATTGTCTGACTTTTGCAAAACTAAAGCATTAACTACTTGATCATGGAGTTCCTACAAATTAAATAGATAGAAAGCCTAATAAATTGTTACTTGATCTGTGCAAGTAGAAAAGTGATAGGTCAGTGAACAACAAACTCTAATCCGAATCATAAAAGCAGAGTCAATTAATTCCCTCATTTCAGCCAATTTACAGATCCAGAACCATTTAAATGAAGAGGAGGCCAGATATCCTTGAGAAAAGACCCCAGTCCACTGCCAAAATTTATATAATGTTAATCTTTCTTCTGTTTTTTCCCAAAGGGATTTATGACCTTTTTCCAAGGTAACTATGCACTGGGAAAAAAAGAAATGATCAGACATTTCAGAGACTACATGACTCTAGCTAAGTGGCAATAATTCTAAAGTGTGTGTCCACTAGTCAGAATAGGGGCTTATGGAGGTCAAGTGATAGATGGAGTTTTAGCTCAGATGTGTATTACAAGGGCACAGTGGATTCAGGAGCCAATCTTATGGCTGTTTTCCCAGTTCCATAGTTCATAATTGGAATATATATTCTCAGCAGTTGGAAAAATCACCACGTTGCTTTCTTTACCTGTATAGAGAGTGCTATTGTGGTAGGAAAAGTCACATGTATGCCACTATAACTGTGTCTTCCTCATAAAAACAGTAAAGCAAAAGTAATATCCCATTCCTGTAGGGACATCCTTTTTCAGCTTGCCCATTTGGCCTGTGCAAAAGACAGATGGATCTTGGAGAATGACAGTGGATTATTGTAAACTTAACCAGGTGGTGACTCCAATTGCAGCTGCTATACCAGATGTGATTTCATTGCTTAAGCAAATTAACACATCCCATGGTGCCTGATATGCAGCTACTGATCTTACAAATGTATTTTTTTCTGTTGCTATCAATAAGGACCACCAGAAACAATTTTATCTCGGCTGGCAAAGCCAGCAATACACCTTCATGGTCCAACCTCAGGGGTACCTCAACTACTCAACCCTGATGTTATAATTTCATTCCCAGATATTTTGATCACCTTTCTATATCACCTTCCACAAGCTGTCAGAGATTCATTATATCAATGAAGTATACTGATTCAATATAGTGAAAAAGTAGCAATTTTCTATATCTATTTGTGAGACATTTGTGTATCAGATTGTAGAAAATAAATTCAACAGAAGTACAGAGGCTTTCTACTTCAGTGAAATTTCTTGGGGTCCAATGGGTATAGCATATCAAGATATCCCTTCTAAGGTGAAGGATAAGTTGTTGCATCCTTTTTCACAATCAAAAAACAAAAAGCATAATGCCTTTTGATGCTAGTGAGCCTCTTTGAATTTTTGAAAGCAACACTTCTCATTTGGGTATGTTACTCCACCCCATCATCAAGTAACCCAAAAAAGCTGCTATTTTTAAAAAACTTATTAGTACATCATGGTTATACACAATATTGAGTTCCATTTTAATACCATTATACAAGCATGGAATATAATTTGTTCTAATTCAGTCCCAAGTATTTCTTCATTCCCTCTCATCCTCCCTCCTCTTGTTCCTTTGCTTCTACTCTATTTGGGACCAAGAACAAGAGAATGCTTTCAACAGTTCCAGGCTACCAGTCAACCTGCTCTGCCCTATGGGCCATACAGTCCAGCAGATCCAATGATGCTTGATGTGCCAGTGGCAAATAAAGTTATTCTTTGGAGCCTTTGGCAGATCCATATGGATGAATCACAACAGAAGCCCTTGGGTTTGAAGAAAATCTCTGCCATCCTCTATGGATAATTATTCCCCTTTTGAAAAACAGCTCTTGCCCTGCTTTTGGGACTCGGTAGAAACCGAAATGATTGACAATGGGACACCATGTTACCATACAACCAGTGCCATACATCTTGAGATGGATGTTAATCTGTCCCAAAAAGCATGAACTTGGGTGTCACTCCACCATAAAATAAAAGTGATATATACATGATCAGACTTGAGAAAGCCCTAAAGGCTCAAGGAAGTGACATGATGAAGGGCCCAAACATCCACTGTCCCTTCTTCTGCTATACTGTCTTCTCTCTCCGGCCTTGCTGAAGTGTTCCCAAAAATTGGACAACAGAGGAAAAGACTCAGGTCTGATTTAGATAGTTTTTCATGATAATATTTAAGCACTGTTAATTTTAGATTTATAGTATTTAAATTTTAACGTATCAAATCAAAGAGTAAATACCACTTAAGGACTTTATTTCTGTATCTTGGGAAAGGACTAGTGCATTTTCACTTGCACACAGAAAAACATTATATCATGATAGGCTGTGTTATAACCTTTGTATTGTCTTTATTTTGAGATTATGATTTAAGAAGATAGCAATGGGTGACAGGTTGACAAGGGTGGACTTACAATGGTTAATTTGATGTGTCAATTTAACTGGGCCTTAGAGTACCCAGATATTTAGTGAAATATTTTTCTGGGTATGCTTTGGAGGATGTTTCTGAATAAGATTATGTGATTCTGCAATCTGTGTATGGGGTGAAGGTGGGAGTTCATAACCCACTTGAATCAAAGTGTGGAATATGATATGTCAAGAAATTTGTAATGTTTTGAACAACCCACAATAAAAAATTTAAAAAGAAAAAAAAAAGAATTACATTACATCTGTAGATCACTTTGGGGTAGTACTGATATATTAATAATATTAAAACTTCTAATCCATGAAAAAAAAAAAAAGATTAACATTTGAATTGATAGACCAAGTAAAGAAAATTGCCCCTCCTAATGTGAATGTACCTCAATTCAATCAGTTGAAAGGCCGAATAAAACAAAAAGGTTGACCCTCCCATGAGTAAATTGGAGACTGCTCCTCCTTGATTACTTGAACTTGGGAATTCATTTTTTCTTGCCTTCAGACTTGAACTGAAACATTAACTCTTTTGGGATTTTAAGCCTTTTATGTTTTAGATTGGAACTTACATCATCAGTTCTGCTAGTTCTTAGGCCTTCCAAGTCAGACTAGAACAATACCACCAGCTCTCCTGGGTCTTTACCTTACCAACCACAGATGTTGGGATTTCTTCATATCCATAATTGTGTCAATACCCATAATTGTATGAGTCAATTCCTTATTATCTATGTATCTGCATCTCATTGACTGTTTCTCTGAAGAACCTGACTAGCACATAAATTGATTTCAAGTTCATTGATATAAATTTTATGTTGCATATAATTCACAAATAATAAATACCTATTACTCTTCACTGTAAATTCCATTGAATTCTATTGAATCTCAAGAATTCTTTCACTTTTTTTTTTTTTTTTTTTTTTTTTTTTTTTTTGCTTAAGTGTGTATCCTTAAACAAGCCTATGGTTGTAACTGATGGAGTGTAGTTCTGACTTGAATACTGGGTGAAATTTTTGTTTAAGTTAATGAGTATTTGACCCATGTTGAGTTTTATTTTCCATATAGTTTAAACTATAGATCAAAATACATTTTTCCATAAGTGAATCTAATTGTTCTAGCACCTTAGTTGTAAAAGATTCTCCTTTATATATAGAATTGCCTTTGTACCTTTCTCCTTAGTCAATATATATGTAGGTATGCTTTTGGATGCTATTTTTTTCCATTGATCTATATATCTCTGTTGGTGCTAATACTACATTGTCTTGATTATAATACCTTTATCAAAAGTCTTGCCATCAGATGGTATTTAACCCAACGTTGGTCTTCATTTTCAAAGTTGTTCTGGCTATCTAAGGTGTTTGGATTTTCATGTAAATTTTATGATTAAATTCTCAATTTCTATACCACTCTTCAATAATTTTTATTGGAATTGGATTGAACCTATAGATTTATTTAGGGAGATAACATCTTAATAATATTCAACATTCAGACTCATGAACATGGTTCATATCTCCATTATTTAGGTATTCTTGAATTTCAGCAATATTTTTGACTTTCAGTTTTTAGGTATTATATTTGTCAATGGGCCTTAAGTATTTGATATATCTGATGACATTGTAAATGATATTTATACTTTATAAAAGAATTTTCTGATTGCTTATGTATATAAATATTGATTTTTATGTATTAATTTTTTATCCTGTATACTTACCTTTCTGACAAGTTTTAGCAATATTTTTGTA
This sequence comes from Marmota monax, assembly GCF_021218885.2. Lineage (NCBI taxonomy): Eukaryota > Metazoa > Chordata > Mammalia > Rodentia > Sciuridae > Marmota > Marmota monax. The sequence goes on along the minus strand of NW_026694552.1, from coordinate 10,171,150 downwards.
GGTATAATCAAATTTTCACATAGACTATTCTATTATCTGCAAAAAGACAGTTATAATTCTTTTCACATATGTGTGTGTATATATATATGTACATATATATGTACACACACACACACACACATATATATATATATATATATATATATATACACCCCACATATGTATACACACTCATACACATTTCTTACTTTTTTCATCTAGTGCTAAAAAAAGTATAATATTAAATAGAAGGGGCAAGAGTAGACATCCTTGTCTTGTTCTTATCTTAGTCTGTCATTATTAAGTATGATGTTAGTTGTAGAGGCTTTTTTATTTTTTAATTGGTGCACTATAGTTATACATAATATTGGAGTTAATTTTGACATAACTATACAAGCACGGAATATAATTTGTTCTATTTCAGTCCCCAGTATTTTCTTTCCCTCCCCTAATCCTTCTCCCTGTTCCCTTTCCTTTATTCGGTTGGTCTTCCTTCTATTTATTTACAGTTTTTTTTTTTAAAATTAGTGCTTAATAGATATACATAAATGTGAAATTCACCTTGGTACACTCACATTTGTACATAGGACAGCTTGGTCAACTTCATTCCACCACTCCTTTCCCTTCTCTGCCCTCTTCCCTCCCCCTTAATCCCTTTCCTCTACTCTACTGATCTCTTATATTTTCATCAGATTCTCCCTGCTCCCCCTTTTTTTTTCTTTATATTGGTCTAACTTGTATGTATGAGAGAAAACATTCAACCTTAACTTCTGTGTCTACCTTATTCCACTTAGCATTATGTTCTCTGGTTCCCTTCATTTACCAGTAAATGCCACAATTTCATTCTTCTTTATAGCTGAGTAAAAATCTTTGGATATATATACCACATTTTCTTTATCCATCCATTTCCTAGTGGGCATCTGGACTAGTTGCATAACTTGGCTTTTGTGAATTGTGCTACAGTTGATGGGCCTGTACTATTATAGTATGCTGATTTCAGATCTTCTGCATATATGCTGAGGAGTGGGATAACTAGGTCATACGGTGGTTCCATTCTTAGTTTTTTAAGGAATTGCCATACTGCTTTCCAGAATGGTTATATTAATTTACAGATCCACCAACAATGTATAATTGTACCTCCCACACACACATATCCTCACCCGCATTTATTATTACTCATATTCTTGATAAATACCATTCTGACTAGAGTAATATCAAGTATCAATGTAGTTTTGATTTGCATTTCTCTGCTAGAAATTTTGAATAATTTTTCATATATTTATGGATCATTTGTATTTCTTCCTTTGAGAAGTGTCTGCTTAGTTTTTGCCCATCTATTAATTGGGTTATTTCCTGATGTTAAGTTTTTTGAGTTATTTATATACTTTGGATATTAATTCCTTGTCAGAGAAGCAGGTGGCAAAGATCTTTTCCATTTCTCTAGGCTCTCTCTTCTTTCTCTTAGCCATGCTAATGAAGAGAAGGAGAGAGAAAACTCAAATTACTAACATGCTTGATGAAAAGGGAAATATCACGACAGACACTACAGAAATACAGAAGATAATTAGAAACTATTTTTAAAACTTGTACTCCAATAAAATAAAAAAATATCAAAGGCTTCAACAAATTTCTAGAGTCATATAATTTGCCCAAATTGAATCAGGATGATATACACAATTTAAACAGATCAATTTCAAATGAAGAAATAGAAGATACTGTCAGAAGTCTACCAACCAAGAAAAGCTCAGGACCAGGTGGATACACTGCCAAGTTCTATAAGACCTTTAAAGAAGAAGTAATACCAATACTCTTCAATTTATTTCAGGAGATAGAAAAAGAGGGAGCACATCCAAACTAATTCTATAAGGCCAATATCACCCCGATTCCAAAACCAGGCAAAGACACATCAAAGAAAGTAAACTTTAGACCAATATCTCTAATGAATATAGATGCAAAAATTCTCAATAAAATTCTGGCATATCGAATACAAAAACATATCAAAAAGATCACGCACACACACAAAAAAATCGTGCACAATGATGAAGTGGGATTCATACCAGGGATGCAAGGTTAGTTCAACATATGGAAATCAATAAATGTAATTCATCACATCAATAGACTTAAAGATAAGAATCATATGATCATCTCAGTAGACACAGAAAAAGCATTTGACAAATATAATTTGTGTTCAAAACACTAGAAAACCTAGGGATAACAGAAACATATCTCAACATCATAAAGGCTATCTATGCTAAGCCCCAGGACAATATCATTCTAAATGGAGAAAAATTGAAGGCATTCCCTCTAAAATCTGGAACAAGACAGGGATGCCCTCTTTCACCACTTCTATTTAACATAGTTCTTGAAACACAGGCCAGAGTGATTAGAAAGATGAAAGAAATTAAATGGATACAGACAGGGAAAGAAGAACTCAAATTGGCACTATTTGCTAATGATATGATTCTATACCTAGGAGACCCTAAAAGTTTCACCAGAAAACTTCTACAACTAGTAAATGAATTCATCAAAGTAGCAGGATATAAAATCAACACCCATAAATCAAAGGCATTTCTGTATATCAGTGATAAATCCTCAGAAATGGAAATGAGGAAAACTACCCCATTTACAATAGCATTAAAAAAATAAAATACTTGGGAATCAACGTAATGAAAGAAGTGAAAGATCTATATAATGAAACTTACAGAACTGTAAAGAAAGAAGTCAAAAAAGACCTTAGAAGATGGAAAGATCTACCATGCTCTTGGATAGGCAGAATTAAAATTATCAAAATTACCATACTACCAAAAGCACTATACAGATTTAATGCAATTCCAATCAAAATCCCAATGTCATTCCTCATAGAAATAGAAAAGGCAGTCATGAAATTCATCTGAAAAAATAAGAGACCCAGAATAGCTAAAACAATCCTTTGCAAGAAGAGTGAAGCAGATGGCTTCACTATACCAGACCTTAAACTATACTACAGAGCAATAGTGACAAAAACAGCATGGTATTGGAACCAAAACAGACTGGTAGACCAGTAGTACAGAATAGAGGACACAGAGATTAACCCACAAAATTATAATTATCTATATTAGACAAAGGTGCCAAAAACACACATTGGAGAAAAGACAGCCTGTTCAACAAATGGTGCTTGGAAAACTGGAAATCCATATGCAACAAAATGAAATTAAACCCTTATTCCTCACCATGCACAAAACTCAACTCAAAGTAGATCAAGGACTTAGAAATAAAACCAGAGACCCTGCGTCTAATAGAAGAAAAACTAGGCCTTAATCTCCATCATGTGGGATTAGGCCCCAGTTTTTTTAATAAGACTCCTTTGGCATAAGAATTAAAATCAAGAATCAATAAATGGGATGGACTCAAACTAAAAAGTTTCTTCTCAGCAAAAGAAACAATCTGTAAGGTGAATAGAGGGCCTACATCTTGGGAGAAAATTTTTACCCCTCACACATCAGATAGAGCACTAATCTGTAGGGTATATAAAGAACTCAAAAAGTTAAACACCAAAAAAACCAAATAACCCAATCAATAAATGGGCCAAGGACCTGAACAGACATTTCTCAGATGATGATATACAATCAATCAACAAATATATGGAAAAATGTTCATCATCACTAGCAATTAGAGAAATGCAAATCAAAACCACTGTAAGATTTCATCTCACTCCAGTCAGAATGGCAGCTATTATGAAGATAAACAACAATAAGTGTTGGCAAGGATGTGGGGGGAAAGGTACACTCATACACTGCTGGTGAGACTGCAAAATGGTGCAGCCAATATGGAAAGCAGTATGGAGATTACTTGGAAAACTGGGAATGAAACCACCATTTGACCCAGCTATCCCTCTCCTCGGTCTATACCCAAAGGGCTTAAAAACAGCATACTACAGGGACACAGCAACATCAATGTTTATAGTAGCACAATTCACAGTAGCTAAACTATGGAACCAACCTAGATGCCCTTCAGTGGATGAATAGATTAAAAAAATGTGGCATATATACACAATGGAATATTACTCAGCAATAAAAGAGATTTGCAGGTAAATGGATGGAGTTAGAGAAGATAATGCTAAGTGAAATTATTCAATTCCAAGTAACTAAATGCCAAATGTTTACTTTGATATAAGAAGGCTAAATCATAGTGGGATAGGGAGAGGAAGCATGGGAGGAATAGATGAACCCTAGGGTTGGAGGGAAAGGGAGCTGGCATGGGGTTAGAAATGATAGTGGAATGTGATGGACATTATTATCCAAAGTACAGGTATGAAGACACAAATTGGTGTGAATATACTTTGTATACAACCAGATATGAAAAATGTGCTGTATATGTGTAATAAGAATTGTAATGCATTCCACTGTCATATATAAATAAAACAAAAGAAACTCAAAGAAAAAAAGGTGAACTTGTGGGCTAAGTAGATCCCTGTAGGTACTGAGCTATTTTGTTCTGGGGGATGGAATGATGCAATCAAAATTGAACTGCTCTTCCTATCCTTTGTGTGTGGGTATTCTTAGGGTTTTGTCATTGCTGTTGTTGTTGTTCCACTGTGTTGCTTCAGCTTCTTTAGGACTCCTGAGATTACCTGGTGCTATTTTAGCTCATAGATAGCTATCTAAATGATGGGATTTATGAGAGGACAAAGACTAGGATGGGCTTTGCTACCATTTTGCTGATGTCACTACTAGCTGTGGATTTTTTTATAGATGATCTTTATTAGAATGATGAAGTTTCCTTCTATTCCTAATTCTTTGAGTGTTTTTAATTATGAATTAATTTTTAATCGGCCAAATACTTTTCTTAAATTTTGTAAAGTTATTGAAGGTTTTCCAATTTTCACTTGCTAATATAGTGAATTATATCCATTGTTTATCACATTAAGCCAAACTATTATTGTTGTAATACACTGAATTTGGTCATGATAGATTCTGCAGTGATTCTTATTAACAGTAATTTCTGTCTTCATTCTTTTTTTGTCCTGATCAGTCTATCCAGAAGTTAATCCATATTATTATCTTCTCAAAGAACACACTTTTGTTCACATTGATTGTCTTTTTGGCTTTCTACTTCATTGATTTCTGTCCTGTTCTTTAGTATTTCATTTCTTCTGCTTCCTTTGGTTTTAAATGCTCTTTATTCTCTAGTCTCTTACAGTAGAAATTTGGGGAACTTTCTTTTTATCTAATATAAGTGTTTAATGTTATGAATTTTTCCCAATACTATTTTAGTAGCAACCCACAAATTTTGATATGTGTTTCATCTTTGTTTAGCTCAAAATAATTCTTAATTTCTCTTTTTATTTCTCCTTTGATGCGTGGGTTTTTAAGAAGAGTGCTAGTTTCCAAATATTAGGGGTTTTCTCAAACATCTTTTTGTTATTCATTTCTAATTTAATTCCATTTTGGTAAGAGAACATAACTTACTTAATCTGAATCCTTTAAGATGTATTGAGAATTTTTTATAACCAAGAATTAACTTATTGTGTAAGTGTTCTGTGTGAATTTGCAAATAATGTGTACTCTGCTATAGTGGAGTGGAATATTCTATAAATGTCAGTTAGGTCAAGTTGACTGTTAAGATTGTTATGGCCTTTGGATTAATTAAATCCTCTCTCATTATGAAATGGCTTTCTTTATCCCTGGTTATGTTTTATGCTCTAAAATCTACTTTGTATATTAATAAACCCGTTTCACCTTTCTTTTGATTAATGTTATAGTGTGGCAGATCTTTACCATCCTCTTATTTTTAGCCAATTTTATATTTTAAGTAACTTCATTGTTTGCAAGCAGCAAATACTTGAGTTTTCATTTTACATAAATCTGACAGTGTCTATCAGGGAAATTTAGAGTACATACTTTTAATATGATTATTAATATGTTTATGTTTAAATATATACTCTTAATACTTTTCCTTTTTAATATTTTACTTGTTTTTTTCAATTATATATGATAGTAGAATGTATTTTGACATATCACACATACATAGTATATAACTTCCCATTTTTGTGATTGTACATCATGTGGAGTTACACTGGTTACATTAGTCAGCTTTTCTGCCAGTGTGACTAAAGGACCCAACCAGAGCAATTGTAGAGGAGACAAAGTTTATTTGAGGGGTCACAGTTTCAGAGGTCTTTGTCCACAGAAGGATGGCTCCATTCCTCATGGCCCAAGGTGAGGCAGAACATCATGATGGAAGAATGTGGCAGAGGGAAACAGATCACATGGTGATCAGGAAGTAGAGAGACTCCACTCTCTGGGTACAAAATATATACCCCATAGCCATGCCCCCAATGGACTACTTTCTTCAGCCACACTCCTCCTGCCTCCAGCTACCACTCAGTAAATCCCGCTAGGGATTAATTCGCTGATTAGGTTAAGGCTATAACCCAATCATTTCTCCTCCAAACCTTCTTGCATTGTCTCACATGTGAGCTGAACTATTGGGGGACATCACATCTAAACCATACACTGGTCATGTATTCATATATGTATTTATATATGAACATAGGAAAGTTTTGTCTAATCCATTCTACTGTCTTTCCCATTCCCCTCCCTCCTCCCTTCCCTTAATTCCCCTTTGTCTAATCCTGTGACCCTCCACTCTTCCCTTCCCCCTGCCTATTGTGAGTCAGCATCCACATATGGGAGAGATATTCAGCCTTTGGTTTGGGGGGTAATGGCTTATTTGACTTAACATGATAGTTTCTAGTTGCATCCATTTACTGGCAAGTGCCATAATTTCATTCTTCTTTAGCCTGAGTAATATTCCATTATGTAGATATACCACATTTTCTTTATCCATTCATCTTTTGAAAGGCAACTAGGTTGGTTCCATAGTTTAGCTATTGTGAATTGGGCTGCTATAAACATTGATGTGGCCACATCACTATAGTACAGTAATTTTAAGTCCTTTGGGTATATGCTGAGAAGTGGGATAACTGGGTCAAATGGTGGTTCCATTCCACATTTTCTAAGGAATCTCCATGCTGATTTTCAGAGTTTTTGCACAAATTTGCAGCATAATCCTGGAAACCCTAGTCAGAGTAATTACACAGAAGAAAGAAATTAAAGGGATATGAATAGGAAAAGAACTCAAACGACCCCTATTTGCCTATGACATGATCTATATTTACAAGACCCAAAAATTCATAAATGAATTCAGCAAAGTTGCAGGATATAAAATTAACACTCATAAATCAATCATATATATTAGTGATAAATCAACTGAAAGAGAAATTAGGAAAACTATCCCATTCACAATAGCCTCAAAAAATTAAAATATTTTGCATTCATACTAACAAAAGAGGTGAAAGACCTTTACAATGAAAACTACAGAACTTTAAAGAAAGAAATTGAAGAAGACCTTAGAAGATGGAAAGATCTCCCATGTTTTTGGATAGGCAGAATTAATATTGTCAAACTGGTCATGCTATCAAAAATGCAATTCCTATTAAAATTCCAGTGATGTATATATATGATTACATGACTGGTATGATTCTACATCATATATGACCAGAAGAATGAGAAGTTAGGGCTGGGGTAATAGCTCAATTGGTAGAGTCCCTGCCTCCCAGCACCAAAAAAAAAAAAAAAAAGAATGAGAAGTTATACTTCATTTATACATGCTGGGTCAAAATGCATTCTACTGTCATTTATAACTAAAACAATTTTTTTTAAAAATTCCAATGATGTTCTTCAAAGAAATAGAAAAAGAAGTCATGAAATTCATTTGGAAAAATAAGAGGGCCAGAATAGCCAAAGCAATCCTCAGTGAGAAAAGTGAAACAGGAGGCATCACAATATCTGAATTATACTACAGAGCTGTAAGAACAAAAATGGCATGGTATTGGCACCAAAACAGACACAAAGACCAATGGCACAGATTAAAAGACACGGAAACAAACCCACATAAATACAGTTATCTCACACTAGACACTGGTGCTATAAACATACATTGGAGAAAAGATAGCCACTTCAACAAATGGTGCTGGGAAAACTGGAAATCCATATGTAACAAAATGAAATTAGACCCCTGTCTCTCACCATGCCCAAAACAACTCAAAGTGGATCAAGGAATTAGGCACTAGACAGAGACCTACTAGAAGAAAAAGTAAGCCCAAATTTCCACTATGTCAGCTTAGGAACCAAATTCCTCAACAAGAGTCCTAAAGCACAAGAAGTAAAATCAAGAATCAATAAATGGGATGGAATCAAACTAAAAATCTTCTTCTCATCAAAGGAAACAATCAAGAATGTGAAGAGAGAGCCTTCAGAATGGGAGAAAATCTTTGCCACCTACGCCTTAAATAAGCATTAATCTATCTGCTTAATACTTTTTCAACTTGTCACATCTGTCCTTTCTTGTCTTTTCCCTTTTTATGCTTCTTTTTGAATTATTTTTTCCATGATTCTGATTTACCTCTTTTGTTCCCTTATTATCTCTAATTATTTGTTTTGTTTCTGTTTTTACCTCTGGACTCATAGTACATGTTTTTAACTCACCACAGTCTAACATAAAGTGAAATTATACCCCTTAAAATGCAATATAGGAACAGTACACCACCATTTTTCCAGTCCCTGTCTTTGTATTATAAGTGTCAAAGGGTTTACTTTTATATGATATATCACTAAAATACATTTGTAAAAGTTTTTTTTCTTAAACAACCCATTACATTTAAAGATGCTTAAATGGGCAAAAAATAATTCTATAGCCAGGTTCAGCAGTGTATGCTTATAATTCCAGTTATCATGAAGTTGAGGCAGGAAGATCACCAAGTTCAAGGCCAGCCTGGGCCACTTAGTAAGATCTTGTCTCAAAGTAAATTCAAAAGGGCTGGGGTTAGAGCTCAGTGGTAGAGTCCTTTCCTAGTCATGTATGAGGTTGTGGGTTCAATCCCCACTACTGTGGAAAAAATGTTTATATATTATAGTTTTCCATTTTAGTCTTCATCATTCCTTTGTGTAGGTTCATATTCCTATCTTATATTTCCTTTGGCCTGAAGGATTTCATTTAATATTTCTCATATTGTGGGTATGCTGTTCATGGAATCTTTCAGATTTTCAATCCAGAAAATTCTTTTTTAATCATTTTTAGATACACATGACAGTAGGGTGTATTTTGACATATTATACATACATGAGGTGCAACCCATCATAATTTGATCCCATTCTTGTGGTTGAACATGATGTGGAGTTACACTGGTCATGCATTCATATATAAGCATAAGAAAGTTATGTCCAATTAATTCTACTGTCTTTCCTATTCCCCTCTCCCTCCTTTCCCTTCATTCCACTTTGTCCAATCCAATGAACTTCCATACTTCCCCCCTTACCCTCCCTTGTTATGGGTTCACATCCACATATCAGAACATTCGGCCTTTGGTTTTTTGAGATTGGTTTATTTCATTTAGCACAATATTCTCTAGTTCCATCCATTTACTGGCAAATGCCATAATTTCATTTTTCTTTAAAGTTGAGTGTATTTCCACATTTATATACCACATTTTCTTTATCCATTCATCTGTAGAAGGGCACCTACGTGGTTTTCCTAGCTTGGCTATTATGAATTGAGCTGCTATAAACATTGATGTGGCTGTGTCATTGTTGTATGCTGATTTTAAGTCTTTTGGGTATAAACCAACGAGTGGGAAACCTGGGTCAAAAGGTGCATGCAGTCCAAATTTTCTGAAGAATCTCCAAACTGCTTTCCATAGTTGTTTCACCAATTTGCAGTCTCACCAGCAATGTATGAATGAACCTTTTTCCCCATGTCCTTGCCAACATTTATTGTTACTTGTATTCTTGATAATTGCCATTCTGACTGTAGTGAGATGGAATATCAGTGTCAATTCAGAAAATTCTTAATTTCATCTGCATTTTTGGAAGATAGTTTTCTGAATATATGATTTTCTAGGTCAATGTCTTTTTTCGTTCAGTATTTAAAGATGTTGCCTCACTTCCTTATTGTTGCATTACTTCTGAGGAGAAATCCAGTATAAATTTACTCCTGTTCCTCTGAACTTAACACATTTTTTTCCTCTGACTGCTTTTGAAATTTTGTTTTTAACAATAATTTTGAGCAATTTGATCCTGTTGTGCCTTGTAGTAGTTCCCTTCATCTTTATTATACTTAGGGTTCCTGGATCTGTAGGTATATATTTTTCATCAGATTTGAAAAGCATTTCAGCCATTATTTTTCAAATACTCATTGTCACCTCCTTTTTTTTCTCTTCTGCTATGGGGAATTATACATACAATGTCTCCCATGAAGCCGTGCCTATGCTTACTGGTATGCATTTTTTCTTTTATTTCTCTATGACTCATTTATTCTTTATTGTCTGATGGCCATTAATCTCCCATGGTATATTACGTACTTCAGAGATTGTATTTCTCACTGCCAAAAGTTCAATTTCAACCTTTTTAATATTTTAAATGTCTCCATTTAACTTATATTTTGAGGTTCAATTGAGGTCCAATTCATATATAACATGCATACAAACTGCCCAATTAAAGTGTGCAATTCTTGTCCTTTATTATTTTCACAGATATGTTCAACAATAAGTACAACAAATTTTAGAACAAGTCTTCCAACTCAAAAAGTACCCTCATAACATTGAGCTATTGCCAGCACCCCCATCTCCTTTGTCCTTAAGCAAAAAAAAAAAAAATCTACATTCTATCTCTATCGATTTGCCTATTCTGAACATTTCAAAAAATGAAATCACATACTATATGGTCTTTGGTGACTAGATTTTCTGACTTAGAATAATGTTTCAAGATTCGCCCATGCTGGTGCATTTATCTATCTATGCATTATTACTTTTATGGCCAATTGATATTTCATAGTACAGATACACCTACCACATTTTCTTGGGTCATTTCTAGCTGTTAAGTATGATGAATAATGATATGAACACTGTGTGGAAGTTTTTGCATAGACCCATGTTTTCATTTCTTTTGGGTATATACTAGGTGTGAAATTGCTGGATCATATTTTATATATCTCCAAGGATTAAACCCGGGGATGCTTAACCATGGAGCCACATCTCCAGCCCTTTTTTATATATTTTATTTAGAGACAGAGTTGCTGAGTTGCTTAGGGCCTTGCTAAGTTGCTGAGGCTGTCTTTGAACTCACAATCCTCCTGCTTCATTCTCCAGAGCTACTGAGATTACAGGCATGCTCCACCATGCCTGGCAAGTAGTTCTATTTTTAACCCCTTGAGGCACTATTAGATTGTTACCAAAGTGAATGCTCCATTTTACATCGCCAACACAGTGTATGAGTGTTCAGATTTCTCCACATCCTCATTAATACTTGCTATTTTCTAAGTTTTTAATTACAGCCATTCTAGTGGGTATGAAGTGGCTTCTCTTTGTTTTGATTTGCATTTGCCTGAAGACTAATGATGCTGAACATCTTTTCATGTGCTTATTGGCCATTTGTATATCTTCTTTGGAGAAATGTATATTCAAACCCTTTGCCCATTTTCAATTGAGTTATTTGTCTTTTTATTATTGAATTGTAAGAGTTCTATATCTTCTAAATACCAATCCTTTTATCCGTTGTATGATTTGAAAATGTTTTCTCCCATTCTGTAAGTTATCTTTTCACTTTCTTGGAAGTATCATTTGAAGCACAAAAGCTTTTTATTTTTACAAAATCCAATTTAATCTATTTTTACTTCTGGTATCTGTACAACAATCCTTTGATAAATTCAAGGCCACATAGATTTACCCCCATCTATTATTCCAAGAATTTCATGGTTTTAGCTCTTACATTTAGGTCTTTGACTAATTTTGCATTTACTTTTGTACTTTTGCACGTAGCTATCCAGTTATCCCAGCACCATTTATTGAAAACACTCTTTTATCCCAACTGAAAGGTCTCATCACTCTTTTAAAAAATGTCAGTTGATGACAGGCATATGTGATTATCCTCATTTTGGATTTTGGTTGTTTTCTTATTGAGTTTTAAGAGTTATTTGTATATTTTGGATAATAGCCTTTATGTGTTGTATCTTTTGCAAATGTTTTCTCCTAGTTGGTCTTACTGACTTCTTGATGTCTTTCACAGAGCAGATTTTAATTTTAACAAAATCAGCTTATCAACTTTTCTTTTATAAATTTTTGGTATTGTATCGGTAAAATCATCAGTATAGCCATGAAATGTTTCTGATTTTGTAGTCCAAAAATTCTTTATTTCTTCTTCATGAGCATAAAAGAGAAAACTATAGGCCTCAAATTTCATTATTGCCCTTTGTTGTTGTTTTTGTTTTGTGTTGCTATTATTTATTTATTTGGTGAATTTTTCAGACTAATTATATAAAATCTGCATTTTTTGTCATGTGTAGCCACTAAAGTCTCTGATCATTTAGACTCATGGTCAATGATTGGAGAGAGATTTCTTTAAATGTCTTGACCTAATAATTTTTGTACCTTTTACTGAGGGGCTCTAAGTGTGCATTGGGGCAAGCCTCAGGGCTGTGGCAGACAGTAAACAATTCTGTTTCAGTCTTCCTGCTGTGTCAGAGCAAAAAGTTCAGTCTTAATATGAGCAATTAGGCCTTCTCAGGTCTTTTCTGAGCAAACATGCAGCTACACATGTATGCATCACCTTCTAGAGTCCCAAGAAAACTTCAGAACTCTTCAAATCCCCCTGTGGACATTTCATTCCTATATTTTCCTTTTTAAGTTTTTCATCCTCTTTTCCCCAACTAGCATTATTGCCTCAGAAAACCATAGTGTTAGACAATTGTCATTTTTTTAATAGACACTTCTTTAAATAGACAGCTTTCCCTCACTGGCAAAGCTCTGGATTTAGGTGAAAATGCAGCTTTCCCAGAGATTTGCCAGATAGGTCAGTAACAGTCTGGTGTAGGTCTTTGGGTAGGTCCAAACCCATTCTGTCCTCTCCAGTGGCTACAAGGATGCTGAACATTTTAGTTATTGTATTTATAAGGTTACAGTTTTTCAAAGCGACCATGAAGCTGAAGAGTAGATATGGGACTAGGGAAAGTAAAAATGTCACAATACTTCCTTTTCCTATCAAGATTTAGCTGTTTTTCTTGCTTAAATGCTTCTTAGATTGTTGCAACCATTTGGTTAATTTCCAGAATTCCAGAAAAGTCACTTTTAACAATTTTTGCCAGCATTTTCATTGCCTTTCATTTTCATTGCTGAGTGTTTCCCATCCATCCAGCAACAAAAGGATCTGATCCTTGTTCTGTGTGAGCAACAAGTAAGGTTCCATCCAGTCTTCAGGTTGTCTCCTCATGTAAGTGTACTGATTAGTGTTCTTCTTAATACCTATGGGGAACCATATGCAGTTATTTTGGGTTCTCTTTCTATGCAATTTTCTTTCCATTAATATGTCCTGTGATCTCTAGTTGCCTCGGTTTCTTTCTTAGCTCTATCTGCTCATGGCAGCAAGTATACTAGAATCTGCCTCAGTTTCTCTCCCTGAACCATGGCCTGGAACCTTTCTGAAGTAGGAAACTTGGACAATCATAGTGTTCTCCTCACTGTTTTTTTCACTTCTCAAAAATGACTATTCTTCATTGATTGATGTCCAGTGTTCTGAAAAATCATCATATTCTGCTTTATCTCGGTTTTTTTTTTTTTTTGGTTGTTTCAAGTAGAAGGTTAAACTTAGTTCTTGTCAGTCCATTTTGGCCACAGGCATAAGTGTTCTCCATCACACATGTTTTAAATTAAATCTGCATTATTAACATTTTCTCCATTACTTCTTTTTTTTTAAATTTTTTATTGTTGGTTGTTCAAAACATTACATAGTTCTTGATATATCATATTTCACACTTTGATTCAAGTGGGTTATGAACTCCCATTTTTACCCCATATACAGATTGCAGAATCACATCAGTTACACATCCATTGATTTACATATTGCCATACTAGTGTCTGTTGTATTCTGCTGCCTTTCCTATCCTCTACTATCTCCATTACTTCTTTAAGGTTATACCATCCACAGAACACTAAACCTAACCCAGATTTAGAGCATTTGCCAATTTGCATGCTGTAAGTACTCCCACCATGGCCAATTTTAAGCTACCAAAATTTACAACATTTCTACTACAGAGAATAGAATAGATAAAATAACTTCAAGAGTGTAGATTACAGTAAAATATAGTAAAATAACTAGGAAGGAATGTTTTAGAGGTTAGTTGGTTTTTAACATAATTTATTTAATTCAAAGTGATGTAATTTGATTTTTAATAGTAGCTACATTTGAAAGATCAGCTTAGAATGTTCTGAAAATTTAACAGATTCTTAACCATCTGTATCATATCACTGCCTCTGTGCGTATCAATTAGAATTACTGTGGAAGTGTCACTATAAATCAGTATGCAAGGACCAAAATTAATCTACCTACAGAAGTAAGCGCACGCTCCCTGCTCACCAAGGGCATTGACAAAAATGGGGGGGGGGGGCTCTGACAAAAACACAAAGCAAATATTTGGCCACCATTTTCTCTCCAGGAAAAAAAAAAAAAAACACTACACTCAAATTTTGCCATTAAAATTCTTTACTGTGGACTTGAAGTCTTTTTTTTATTTCTAGGAATCACCTTTTAAAATGGCAAGATATTTCCTGTGCACAGTAATATTTTCAGCCTTTTACTCAGCTAACACCTTTATGGATATTAAATAGATAAGAAAGAACAAGTCCCTGTGTCATTGGCCCACAGGCTCTGTGCTTGGCAAAGGCAGTGGTGGTAGATGTAAGAGAAAACTTTAAAAAAGGGAAAGAAGAACTACTCAAATTAAAAAGTGCCTTTTCATTGTGTTTCAGAAAGTCAGCTAATGTGTATTCACATATAGGAATCGGTTTTTAAATACTATGAAAATAATTGGTGCCTTCTATTGTGGCCTGATTATCCACTAGCAGGTCATTTGAGCTACTAGCCATTCTGTCTTACCCATCTCCTTAAAAACATTCTTATATTAGTAAAAGAAATTCAAAGAAAATGATAGCAAGTCCATCCATAAACTGCATAAATTCAAAATACCTTTACAACAGTACCCATGCCAAACATAAAAAGCTAGGAATATTCAGCAGTTTGTGTAAAAAAAGGAAAACTATAATGAGGAACCAAAAAAAAAATAGGAAGAAGAATTTGCTAAAGAAAACTAGGATTGTGATGAAATTGACATTTTTGACTTGAGTTCCAAATAATATTTTGCTTAGAATTTCAAAATGAAATTATAAATAGGTGATGAATCATAGCCCATTAATGAATATGTAGAACACATACAACCTTTTAAATACCTTTGAGGAAGGAGAGTGCTAAGAGCCAAATGCAGCCCTTGTAATCTTGATTACCAATTTCTGTTATAAGCTGTTAGCCCCATCTGCCAAGCAGGCAATACCAATTCCCAGTCACTTATATTGGTTTTGGGGGACAGAAAACTGCTCACCCTTGTTATAACCATACATAAAACACCCCCTAATCACCTAATAAGGTCTCCTCATTTCCTCCTCATCCCAAACTGGGGTAAATTCTTACTGGGTGAAGGCTAGTAATTTAGATTGTATCATTCTAGAAAGAAACAGGTGGAACTGACTTGCCCCCATCTGCACAGCTTTTGAATATAAATATTAGCTTTTCATATTTCTGGATTTTTCCAAGATATGAAAATACCTAAAGTGGGGAAGGTCTCTATCACTTAAAAAAATTGTAAGCATGGATACAACCTGGTAAAAGGCCCTAAATGCAGTATCCTCTCTGGAACTTAGATGGAACATGGTGGCTCTGTCTTCAAATACAACATAAAGTAGAGCCATAAGAAGGCAAGAGGGGTAATTTACACAAAGGCTTTTGCGTTGAATACTGTATTTCATAGACTATTCCTTCATATTTCCATTTTATACTTGTGGGGGGAAAAACAAGTGAAAAGGCCTAGAGTGTGGAATCAGAAAACTTGGGTTATAATCCTGATTCTGTCACTTACTAGTATTTAACTCTCTCAGTAAATTATTGATTTCCGTGATGCTAAAAATAGTCACCTATTTTTAAAAGGTAAATGATCATTCTGGGAGGTAGGCAAGGAAAAAGTGAATGAGATACATTGAATGAGACAATGTATGTAAAAGAAATTTATAACCATAAAACTCTAAATAAGTATCAGGAACCATTAAACTAAGACAACTTAAAAGCCTTCTGACTCCACAGTCACATTTTATCCGGGAGAAATAATGATCAAGAGGAATCTTTCTAATGATAGGCATAAAATCCCAAGATAGTAGTATTAAAGGAAATTTGATGATAAATAAAAGCGCCACATTACACAGTATATTACAAAACTTACTTATAAAACTTAAACAATTTACACAATATAATAAGCATTATAAGCATTATAAGAAGTAGTACAAGATGACTAACTATATGAATAAATAACACTTTTAAAAGGACCAAGTCACTGAAAATTGTCAAAATATGGCTCCACAAATCACTGGTGGTATTCAGGTAGTATCAAGGTGTTCTGCCAGAAAAATCAATCTGTGCAAGACATTTTTTATTTATATGGACAATTTTAGTTAATGGGAAGAATTTTATCTATTTCCGTTTCTTTAGTCACAAACTTCTCTTAATCCTTTTGTGACTGCTAGCAGACATCTTTGGTGTCATCATGGCCTGCTTTTGTTCATGGTTGTATATTTGTACTTACACTTCAAACTACTGGTAAAAATTTCCTGTAGCCATACCACGGTATAAAACATACTATCCCAATCTCACCTCGAAGGGCCAGTTACCCAGAAGGGAATGTGGGGGCGGGGGCAGTTAGGACAGGAGATGCAAAACAGGACAACTGTAACCAAGGGAGAATGGGAGGCAAAAAAAAAAAAAAAAACAACAACTCTGAAAACAAGCCAAAGTTTGCAGCCAAGAGGAACACAGTTTACATCACTATTTAATCCAGAGAACAAGGTGTGGATGGGATAGGAAGTTGTGAAAAAAAACATCAGAGGAGGAGGAGGAAGAGCCAGAAGGTGAAAGGCCTGTTGAGCAGGCTGTTGTATGTGTTCATATGCCCCTCCATTTATTGGGGATTCAGTGCATATTGAGAAACTAATGCTTAAAATTTGGATTAAGCCTGCGGGAATATTTCAGGTAAGCCACAAGAGCATCCTGAATTCCAAGTAATCTGCCATCCACATTTGAGAAGTACTGAAGTTGTTATGAATGGCAGAGCCACAGGGGATCATTATAGGCAATAGATGTACTCTGGGTGTAATCTTAATTCATGAAATTGACACAATGGAGGGACATTGTCTCTTTGAAGAACATATTCATCACAGTCTCTATTAGAAGAAAGATCCTGAGCTGGTTCCCCTTATGATGAAAATCACAAAGATCACAGTGATTCATTAAGATGGCTCTGAGCAGAATGACTGCTATTTCTGGAAATCAGCACTCAAGAGGCTACAATCACAGAACTCAAAGAGTCAGAGCAACCCCATCTTTGGATCTTGTTCTGTTCTACCTTTGGAGTACAGAGTTATAATGTCAGACTGACCTCAGAGTGAAAGAAAATGGAGATTCTTTCTGGATTATCACCTATAAAAACTGAGAACTGAGCCTCAAACTTCATGTCTTTTAGGCTGATTCATCCTGTTTGTCTCCTTGTAGTAAACAAATAGCTGATAAAAGTGTCCCTCATGTGGTGCTGTACCTAATTCAATGGTCTCTAAGTACTATAAATGTTGCTAATACTTTGCAAACATTTATAATGTTAAAAAAATAGTTGACTTGGGTTCTGACATTGATTTTAGAAATCACCTTTGCTTATCCCCTTGATTTACAGAAAAGGAAATGAAGACATAAAGAAGAGATAATGTGTCTTGCTTGATTTCATGCTTTGAATTAGTGGCAGAGTTGAGACTAGAATCAAGTCTGCTAATTCCCAGAAAACTATTCTTTAATTGCACCATTTTATACATAGAGGTATGTACCATTATTTTCATTTTTCAGTTTTTTTAAGCTGTGCTGTTGTAACATTTCAAGTACAAATGTTATATGTTGGGGAAGGCAAAACAGTAGAAAATTAACCAGATTTGAAATGTGACCTTGTACAAAAAGTACAATTCTCTGGGTAATAACAAGGATGACCTGGTTTTACAGAACCCAATATGCAAAATGAGAAAGTTACAAAACAATCACATTGAAGGTGATTGCATTATAAGGGAATACTCAGCAGAACTTCTTGAGTGCATTTAAGCATTTAAGATCATTACTTGGCAGAACCTTCTGGGACAAAGAAACAAAGTTAAAACATTAAAAGCCACTGCCAAATGAAGACCAAAAAGGCAAAATAAGCATCTTTGAAATAATAATGGAAATCAAAAAGAAATAAAGCCTCTTTGACAGAAACTCAGTTTACCCTGAAAATTTTAGGGCTCTAGTAACCAGCCTAATGAATGGCCTTTCTCAGTCACACAGAAAACAGCACTATCACTTCCCCAGTCACTGAGGCTTAAACTTGAATATCATCTTGAGGTTCTCCCTGTGTCTCGTCTCCTGTGGTATACCCATTATCAATTCCTATTGTTCTTCCCTTGAAATAACTCTTAAAATTTTCCTTCTCTCCCTTCTATTAGCATTCTACATGAGATTCCATTCATTTATGGTTAAAAATACAAAAAACACATTATTTCTTACTCTAGTTCACCATTGGCACAACCATAGGAGTCACTTTATAACACACAACTTTCTTAATCTTGTCTTCTCTAAGAACCTATAGAAAGTCCCCAGTATCTATAAGATCAAGTTCTAGCTTCTCAACTAGATCTTCAATGTTGCTAAGTGAGTGGATGCAGTTTACCTTTTCGTACATTCTTTTATTTTCAAATATTGCCTGGACTTTCCCAATTCCCACCCTTGACTTCTACCCCCACCCCACATGAAAGAGAAATATCCTCTCAGCTCCCACCTCTGCCTATCTGAATCCTACCCAGCCTTAAATTTCAGCTCAGATTCTATCTCTTCCAAATACTTTCCTAATTTCCACTCTCAATAACTCTAGGTACTCTTGATCTTTACAATTTAATTTAGTGACTGGGTATAGTAGCCTATGCCCGTTATTCAAGCTACATGGGAGGCTGAGGCAGGAGGATGGCAAGTTCAAGGCCAGCCTCAGCGACTTAGCAAGAGCCTGTCTCAAAATAAAATAAAATGAAATAAATTAAAAGGGCCATGGGTTGTAGCTCAGTGGTAAAGAACTCTGGGTTTAATCCCCATACTGCAGAAAAAAAAAAAAAAGAAGAAGAAGAAGAAGAATTTAGTGTCAGATACACTCAAGGCACTGATCTTGTCCTTGCTTTTTTATTTTTTCGAAATTGAACAAATGAACAGGTAAGAATTGCTATTTAACAAAGCTATTTATACAAAGTAACAGAGGGATGAGCAAATTTTCCTATAGCCCTTGATGATTCTCTATTACTAAAGAAAATGGCAGGCCATTGGTTGAAGTGTTCCCCAATCTTTCTTCTTCACAAGATGAAAATAACATTGATTGGAAAATCTTAAATGTACTTCACCCTTGATACATTTTCCATTTTTTTTTTACTGGGGATTAAATCCTGGGGCATTTTATCACAAAGATAAGTCCCCAGCCTTATTTATTTTTTATTGAGGCAGAGTCTCACTAACTTGGTAAAGCAGGCCTCAAACTTTTGACCCCTCTGCCTCAGCCTCCTGAGTTGGTGGGAATTACAGACTTGAACAAACATGCTTAGAACATTTTTTCCATTTCTTACAGAAGCAGAGAATCTTAGGATATATAAGAAAGAAGGAACTTTGAATCATTGATCATACATTGCACATGAGAAAAACTGAGGTTCACTTCTGTTTCCTGGGATTTCTGATGTTCTTTCCCCTTAGAAAGCCACTTGAAGTAAATTAATTTAATGCCAGGCACACTCAAGACACTGATCTCTTCATTATTTGTTATGTGTTGAGAGCTTTAAAAACACTCCTGAGTTTTGACCCAGTAATATGACTTCTGGCAAACTATATTGGGTGAATAACCATGAATGTATGTAAAGATCTTTATGTACAAAATTTCCATTGCAGGCTCACATACAGTAATGTAAATAAATGGAAGAAAACCTTAAATATCTCCAAACTGGAGACTAGCTAGACACAGTATTATAGCATACCTGACCTGACCTGACCTGATCTAATGAAATATCATGTGGCCATTTAACATGATATGTTAGCATATATTAATATGAGGTATATTGTCTCAATTTCACCTCAGAGCCATTTCCCCCAAAAGGGAAATTTGTGGTGAGAAACGCAAAGAGTGTTGTATGGATAATTATATGTGGGAAATTCCTACAAAAATTAAGTGAAGAAAACTGATAGGAATATATGTATCGAATCATTTAAGAATGGGCCAGATGCAGAAAGTCAAGGATCAAATGTTTTCTCTTATACGTGGAAACTAGAGAGAAATAATGAATTCTTAAAAGGGGGACCTCATGAAAACAGAAGGGAGAACAGTGAAATGAGGAGAGACAAAAAGAGGGAGAATAGCAGAATGAAATCAACCAAAGTGTATCATGTGCATGTATTAACATATCACAATGAATTTCATCTTTATGTATAACTATAATTCACCAATTAAGCTTTTTTAAAAAGTTATAAAGAATTCATGGATAGGGGAGAATGGAATGATGTAATTTAAACCAGATGATCTTATTTTTATGAGAGTGTATTCATGATTTCATGGTTTAAGAAATTTTTGTAACTCTTATTTTGAAATAATTTCATAGACATAAAAATGTTGCAAAAAGTAGTACAAAGAAGAATCTCATGTACCTTCACGGCATTTCCTAATTGTTATCACATTTTTTTTACACAAGGAGTTCCTCTGCCCCACTTACAGTGCTTTTGCCAAGAAGCTCCTATGGATTCCAAAGGACACTCATTTCTCATGACCTGTGAGAACTTGGTTGAAAGCCACTCTCAGACTAATAGTCAGATATAGGACTTTTAACCAATTACACTGCCTATTATTTGCTATAATCAGTGTCATTTCATTCTGCCTTTCCCTTGACTACTTCAAGTAACATAATGCAAAGTGATATCGAATATTGATCAATGGATTTAAACGCTCCTGTGCAGTTAAGTGACTTAAAAGAAGAAAACATACGTTTTTCACTCATGTCTTCACCCTAGTGAAAATAAAAAGTATTGATCTAATTCATCTGCCAGTGGTTCTACAGAACTCCCCTGGACATTAGAGAGTAGAAGAGCTAGAACAATAAAATCACTACATGTCAATTGTCATAAAAATACATTATGCAAATGAAGTGTCCAAATTTAAGCATAGATATTACAAACTTTTTCCATATAATTGGAAGAGTCACCTGTATTATAGATATTTTAGAGATATCATCCAGCCATCCAGAACTGTCCAACAGAACTTTCTACAGTGATAAAATGTTCTACATCTATACTATCCAACATGCTAGCCATGAGCCACATGTGGTTATTAAATGTTTAAAATGTGGCTGGTGCAACTAAGGAACTCATTTTATTTTATTTTAATTCACTTAAACTTAAATAGCCACATATGGCTAGTGGCTAATGTACCCGACAGTAGAGATCTAGATCCTTCTCCATCCTAAGTAGAAAATTTCTCTCTAGTACCCATAATCTCTTTGCATCCTCTCTGATAACCACATCTATTCCTAATAGCTCCAATTACAATTTATAATTGTGGTACTCTGTTTTTGATGCACATTAGATTC
Organism: Marmota monax; assembly: GCF_021218885.2. NCBI lineage: Eukaryota > Metazoa > Chordata > Mammalia > Rodentia > Sciuridae > Marmota > Marmota monax. The sequence continues at coordinate 10,149,369 of NW_026694552.1, read as the reverse complement.
ACTTGGGGCGCTATTGTAAAATGTCATTATAAGAAGGATGGGTGACCCAGATATGGCTATTTTTTTAAAGCTCCTCTGGTGGTTCTACTGTGCAGTCAGTGTTGGGAACCTTGAATCAATATAGATGACTCCCAATTCTGTATCTCCAGCTCTCAGTGCTCAGCTCCATATACTGTCTAGATTTCTCCTGTTGATCCAACAAAACCTTCAAACACCAATATATCCAAACATGATATAGTTATCTCTCATTTCCCTCTTTCACATACTTCAAATAGTAATTGCTGGACTTCTGCTATTTTGATATTTGTTTTCTGTATATTTTATACATGCTTTGTTCCCCATTTCCTTCATTACTGCCTTTTTTGCATTTAATTCATAGTATAAAATTTTGATTCCCTTCTCATTTCCTTTTGTGTTTACTTTTTAGTTATTTTCTTAGTAGTTATTCTTAAAGATACAGTTAGTATCTTTGAGTTTCTTGGATGTGTAGATTTAACTATTTCATCAAATATTGGTAGTTTAGAGCCATTATTTCTTCAAATGTACTTTGTGTCCCTTTCTTCTTTTTATTTTGGGATTCCTATCATGTATCTGTAAGTATCGAGCCTTACAAATCTCTGAGGTATAGTTCATTGCTCTTCATTCTTTCTACTTGCTGCTCCACTGGCTCGATGTTTTTAATTGATATATCTTCAAGTTCATTGATTCTTTGATATATCTTCAAGTTCATTGATTTTGTCATCTACCTGCTCAAATATCTTGCTTGGCATGTGGCAAACAATACTGGAGAAGCTCCTCCAACTCTGAAAAAATTCCAGGGTTGGGGAGGAAAACAAAGACAACCCTCTGAACTAACCCCTCTTCATGCAAAAATTCAATACATATATATTGGCCAGTTGAAACATACAATCACAATTTCTTAAGGACAAGGTTCATATTGCTCTCTCAGGCACGAGCAAGAAACCCTAGGAATGTGGACCATTTTCCCCAAGGCTTCATTGGTGGATAGTAGCTGGTTCAGTAAAATTGCCAAAAACTCTTGCCAAATTTAACAACTTCTTTCTTGAAATACTACCCTAGTTATGGTAAGGTTTTTATTAAATTCCAGAGTCCAGAAAGTTGATTATGATGGCTTTTGCTACTTTAATCAGTGTTTTAGTGGAAGGATGTGTTTTGGAAATTCTCTACTGTGCCATTTTTGGTGATGTTCTTTTAATCAGAATTTTCATAGACTGTTTTACACATTTAAACTCCCATTTAAACATCAAGCGTTTTGTTTGTTTCTTTGTTTTGTTTTGGGGTCTTTTTTTTCCAACCTGAATAAGATAGTTTTATAAGTTTCTATCTTAATAAAGCGAAATTATATATATATATATTTTTAGATTGAGTCTGTCTATTTTTTTTTCGAGAGAATTTTTTTTAATATTTATTTTTTGGCGGACACAACATCTTTGTTTGTATGTGGTGCTGAGGATAGAACCTGGGCCGCACGCATGCCAGGCGAGCGCGCTACCACTTGAGCCACATCCCCAGCCCCAAAGTCTGTCTATTTTATAACATAATATTTCCCTATCCTCTTTGGTCTTTATAACCTTCAATCACTTCTTTTATATGAGTGCTGTTTCTTTCTTGTCAAATTTTTCCCTAGGTACCTTAAGATGTTGTTATTATTATGAATTATATACTTTCCACTTTAATTTTTAAGTGGAGATGATAATTTCTAGCATAAACTTTTTAAAGTATTGATAGTTGTAAAATTTTCTTGCATTCTGTCACTTGACCAAAGTCTCTTGTTAATTCTAACAGATTGTTTTTATAAAGTTTCTTGGATATTTTATTTATACATTACCTGTGTATGAAGGTAATTTTGAATATGTTTAAATATTTATAATATTTTCATGTCATTAATCAGAACCTTAAAGTTAAATAATAGGAGTTCTTTATTTTAATGGCAATGGGTCCAGTATTTCACAAGTAACTATGGCATTCATGATTGATTTAAGGTAAGTCTTTTGGTATAGTTAGTTTGCTTCTGTTGTAGTTTTACTTAGATTCTTTTTTTTCCCTTGGGTACTGGGGAATTGAACTCAGGACACTCAACCACTTAGCCACATCCCCAGCCCTACTTTGTATTTTATTTAGAGACAGGGTCTCACTGAGTTGCTTAGGGCCTCATTGTTGCTGAAGCTGGCTTTGAACTCATGATCCTCCTGCCTCAGCCTCCCAAGCCACTGGCACTACAGGTGTATGCCACTGTGCCCAGCTTAGGTTCTTAAAGTAAATGGATACTGGATTATATCAAATTATTTTCATCTATTGATATAACCATGTTTCCTTAAGTTGTTGATTTATTCATTGAATTGTATTGATAATTTCTTGTTATTTAATCATGATTACATCTTAGAATGAATTACACTTGGCCATAATGTATTATTCTTCAAAATCATTACTGTTTTTCAATTTGCTGATATTTTATTTGTAATTTGGGGGATTATTTTCATGATTGAAATTGGCCTATAGTTTTGATTTGGGAATATTTTTATCAGGTTTTGGCATTAAGATATTCTAGCTCTGTAGAATTAATTGGGGAGTGTTCTTTCTTTTCTATTATCTGAAATATTTTCAATGTTAAGAAAATTGGCTGTATTTTTAAGTTCTATATACAGCTGCAATGCCATCTGATCTAAATAATTTAATTGGTAGATATTTCAAAACAATCTTAATTTCTTTTATGATTATTAGTCTGTTCAAGTTCTTTATCTATTGGTGGTTTGATTTTGATAATTTATATTTTTTAAAATGCTATCACTTAGGATGTCTTCACCTACTTTTAATTAAAAAATGACTTAAAGCAGATTAACAAAAATAGGATTATCATGTCACACAACTAGAAGCCTAGAGGTTGAACAGTTCTCAGATTGGTTAATTAAGTGGCTTAAAAACTTTACCAAGTACCCAACTTACACTATCCTCAGCATGTAGGCTGCATCTCTTAGTTTGGCTGCCCTCATAGTTCCAATATGAATGCCAGAGTCTTTAGGGTCACATGTAAATGACAACATTCAGGGGCAAAAAAGAAAATGGTTCTTCTTTTATCTCTTTTGAATTGCAAAAAAAAAAAAAAAAAAAAAAAAAAATCCTTTCCTGGAAGCCCTCTGGCACATCTCATTGGCTAGAACTGCATCAGAGACCCAAATCCACCTTAATCACTCACCAATGCAATCACATTACCAATATCAATTTGTTTTATAATAATTATGACTCTTTGCCTAAGGTGAAGGAGGTGCTTCTTGCCAGAACACATGGCTCTATGGTAGTTGTAGTATGGAGCTATGGTTAAACATACAAACCAAAGAAAGGCTCTGGCAACAGAGTAATCCCCCATCCCTATCTTCATCACTATTTCTTACGATAATTTAAAACATTTATTGAGAGGCTACTATGTGCCAGGTTCTTGGAATAGAGTAGTAAATATGACTGAAAAGGGATTTGCTATTATGCAGCTTACATTTGTGTTGGGAAAACTAAATGTCAAAATAACAAACAAAATATGGTCAATTCAAGTAATGTAAGTTCCTATAGAACGGATCTTGAAGAAAATATTGAATAAATCAAGCCAGGGTAAAGAGATAGTGACATATCGAGGAGCTTGAAAGAGTAGTCCTCTTGGAAGGCTTTACTGAGGTGATAACATTTGATCTAAAATACCTATATAATGAGAAACCAACTGGAGACCTATGGAAGAGCAAACCACATATGCAAAGGCCCTGAGGTAGGCATATGCTTGACAGCTTTGAAGAACAGAAAGCTATCCAATCATCTCTTTAATACCATTGTGGTTTATATGGCGAGGCCTGAGCACATGCTATTTTCACTGTGTAGAATAATCATCCCTACATAGCCTTCACTCATCTCCAAGGTGGAGTTGAACACTTCTTCCTGTGCCCCTAATATAGATTAGAAACCTTATAACACTGCAGTACATTTAACTTATTTATTTTTTGAGGAATAAATGAAGTTTTATTGCTTTGCTAGCAAAGGAGAAACACAGGGGACTCCTGTCCCAGAGGCTATGATTCTGCACATCCAGGGGAACAGAGGACATTTAAAGAGGTAATTAAAAGGCTGCATTCCATGTGTTCTCTGAGTTGGAATGATTTATCTATATTTTTTGTCTCCCGCTCTGGACTTGCAGTTTATTGAAGGTAAGGCTATGTCATTTGATTAAGTATATTTGTGTTCCCTACTACCAAACACTCTGGGCCTGTCAAATGATAGGTACAGGACAAGTACTTATTGAATTAAAAGACTGAATATATACTATTGTTGATAGTACTGTAGGCTTTATGGAGCATATAAAAGAACCTGCCTTCATTGAGGTAGTTAAAAATATAAACTCTGGAATTGGAAGCTTGCTTCCAAGTCCCCTCTACCACCTACTAGCTGCATAATCTTAAAGAATTTATTTAGCCTCTCAGTGCTTCAGTTTCCCTATCTATAAAGTAGGAGATAATAAGTTAATAGTTAACTTATTATCTCACAATGAGGATTAATTTAAATACTGTATATGAAGCACTTAGTACATATACCTGCACATAAGTGGTAAATATTAACTTATTTATAAATTGATCAAATTGTTAGGTTGATAAAATTTATACACACATGAAAACAAAATTCTGGAAACACATCACTATGCAGGACTCTATGCCTCCTAAACCAAGATGATATAAAATCATGACCTCAACAGTGCATTGTAGAAGGAAAGAAGGAAGGAAGGAAAGGAAGGAGTACCCACAGTGTAACTTGTGCTGGCCTGACCATATCTAGAGCACTTTGTTTATTTCTGAGCATCAAAGTATAATACAGATATAAACAAACCATTAGGATGCTCCAAAATCTGGAAACTACTTAATAGGAAGAACTATTGCAGAAACTAAAAATGCTAATTGTAGAGAAGGGTCTATTTGGACAAAGGAAAACACAAGCGCCAACATCAAATTTTTAAAGGTTGTTATGTGGAACAAAAGAGCTTTGCTTGATATTGCTGTAGAAAGCAAAAATAGGTCCAGGGAACAAAACCTGGAACATGACCTCAGATGAACATTAAGAACATTAAGAAAATCGGCACTCACCACATAGGTGATATTGTCAAGAGAACTTTTTCGTTGGGCTAGGGATTATTTTAGATGACCTGTAAAATCCCTTGCAGGGGGTTCAAGATTGGTACTTTTCAAGGAAAGAGTAGTGTTATTATTTTAAAGTTAGGAAATTATCAACATGGCAATCTGAAAGAAGCCAAAATGTTCTGGAAATCAACACCCCACAACCTTCCTCTGAATAGGCCATCCCTGTGCCTTTGTACATGGAATTTGTATTATAGTCACACTTTGGATTGGGCAAAGTACCTCTTCAAATGTAACTTTTTTCCTAGATAAGTTATGTCTTTAAGCTATTCAGACATTACTACCAGTTTTTTTTTTTTTTTTTTTTTTTTTATCACAGTGCTTGGTATATAGTAAGGATCATTTACTAAAGTATTAGTTCTCAGTCATTCATACTTTAGATTGCACAGATTTTATCAGGTTCAATCTTTCTGCCTTAAAATGGTCCTGAAGAGATGGACAATTGGACAGATGAGCATGGATAACCAAGAGAAGTCACAAGGTTTCACCATTTATGCCCCAGTCCTTATGAAACACAGTATGAACTCTGTGCAGATACCAGGTCCCTCTGAAGGTATTATTATTATTTTTAGTTGTGAAGCCAGGATTTTCTCCTCAGAGATGAAGTTCTGTGCTAGGCAGTGATCTGGGCCAGGATTTGGCAAGGCCACATTGCACCCTGGCTTTCTGCCCAGCCCATCGATTTAGCTCTTTAAATCGCATCATTTAAGCCTACAAATGTCACAGACACCATTAGACAAACTCCTCTGGCCAGCAGTGAAGGAAAGAGAGAACATGATAAGCCCTCTGAGGCAGCCTGTTGAACCATTCTTAATCTTTCATGCTTGGGAGACTACAATGGTAATGGGGTTCGCTGGCAGAATGGCATGGAATACAGGCAGGTTTTGTTTTTAGCAGTTAAGAATAAATTTCAAGGCTTGGTGGCAATGGCAGTTGAGTGAAGTCTGCCAAGTAAAATGGTAAAAGGTGATTAGAAGGAAACTTCTCAATAATACCTTCAGAGATGCCAGGAAATCTATCATTATTTCCTTATTCCCAGAATTATGGCAGAGTAGGAGTAATAGTAAGCATATGGAGAAGGGATTGATCTCAGAGTCTGGAATGAGGCCAAAGCTGTAAGGGTTATGTGGCTCCAACTGTGGGGACTGGAAGAGAGCAGGGAATGAGGCAAGTCACTTGACATCTACATGAATTTCATGTCAAGAGACAATATAGGTAACTGAATTTTTGTTTCATTCTCAGTGCATAGTGTAAAGGTGGACATGGCTATTTAAAAGAGATTTCCAAGGCTGAGCAGCAGGCCTCTCCTTTCCCCACTATCCTTCTAGTCAGACATCTATTTAATTCCAAGGTCACAACAACTTTCTTAATGATGAAATCATGTTAAGATATTAGTACCTGTTGGACTGAGGGTGTGACTCAGTAGTAGACTGCTTGCCTTGCATGTGCAAGGCCCTAGGTTCAACCCCTGGAACCACACATAAAAAAGATACCACTAGCTGATAGCCATATGATTTATTATTCCTTCTAGAGGTCATTTTGGAGATGTCATACATTAAAGCAAAAGAGTGACTCACTAATGGTACAATATCAGCCAAACATCTGGAGATATTTTTTCTTTCTACAGAAGGATTCAACGAAGCCTGTCATAACAGCCCACTAGAAATGAAATAGACCAGATTAATCCAAATGCAAGAGATGAAAAGTACCACTAGATTTTGAGTTGAATATATACCATCCAATTATACTTATTTCAAATCTTAAATTACCATGATTTCACTGTCGTCTCTCTCCACTTCTTTAACTCATGTACATAGTGAAAATTTGACACATAGAATTCCATGAATGGTACTGCTTATTGAATTCATTATGGTAACTATCAGAGGCATTAGTAGTATAGTGCTGCTCCAGTACCTGGCACAGTGCCTGGGGCATATTAACTATTCAAAATTATAATAATTATTTTTACATCTTTATTGCCCCAGCTCCTGGCATAATGCCTGGCATAAAATAGAGCACTGCTGAGTTGCTTCCCATTGTTCTCACTTTTCCATGGGATACATTTTTCTTCTGTTTTCCCCAATGCTGTTCCTTACTAGTATAGTCTTAGATCTTCCTGTAAGAATAGTGCTTAGCTCAGCACTATCAGTGACACCATCAGAAAAGCCACTTAGCCTTTTCTTCTATGGCAAATGGGTAGCGAGTGTTTACGACCATTTTTTCAGATAGGAAAACTGAGGTTATGAGCTGTTACCTTGGAATTTTAGCTTACTGCTCACCCTTGTATCTTATTATAGCTTCCAAAATAGGGCCCTGCTCCACATCCCACCCCCCCACCATTTCCCTACCAGGCCATCGTCAATCTCATCAGTTTTATTCTTACACTCTGTGGGGCCTGGAATGCCCTCATATTTTCATATTTATTCCATCCTCCAGGGATTAGCTTAAGAACTACCACCTCCATGAAATCTCTGAGACTTGCAATCCTCTTTGAATCTGGTGATCGAGCCTGTTCTGAAATCACAAAGCATCAAATCAGTACCATCTAATTTAGCACTCGACTGTGCCAACTCTCCTCAGTTAGATGGTTTTTGCTCATTAAACATCCATTAATTATCTGTTGTGTAGCAGACCCTGTGTGAATGTTTGGGAATTCTCAAATGAAAGTATTCCTACCTTTCTATTGAAGCAGACCAGGTTCCCCACCCAAAAGACCTTTGCCATAATTAAGCTTCTCTTCTTGTCAGAAAGATTTTTACAAAAAGTGTCAAAATAATGTCAGTAGGGTTTCTGCAGAGGGCATTGTGGTTTGAAGCTTCCTCTTTCTTGTAAGTACAAGGTTTGCAGACAAAAGGTATGATAGAGTTAGAATCTGCAATCAAGCTTGCTGGGCAAAATGATATTATCTCTGTTTTCTTGGTAAAAAGTGGTAAAACCTCTGTATAGCCTAAGACTATGGGATAAAGAGTAACTGTTATGAACCCATCTACTGTCATGTAACCACACCACTGAAAATAAATCCAAAAGAATTTCCAGACTTGGGGTCCAGAGATTTTTAGCCATTCGCAACTCTGGACTGCTATAGCTTATAAACCTGCTTCCTGAAAATTCCTCAGATGTCCAGCCTCTACTGTCTCACATCAGTATGGCTAAAACATAGGGTGAAATGAAGAAAGATACAGGAATATCAATGGAAGGTTGCCTCATTCTTTCTTCATATAGATACCAAGTGTCTAGGGTGTGCCAGGCACTGGATGAGGTGCAGGTGCTAGAAAAATAGGACAGATGCAATTTTTGCACTTGAGTTTTAAAGTTAATTGGATAGGAGAGATAATTATTCAGCAAGACAAAGAAGTATGTAAAGAGAAATTATGGTAAGCATTCAAAAGGAAGGAAGAGGACAGGGTACAATGGAGAGAAGAATATGAAGGAACTATTTTAGATAGGGTGGTTAGTGAAGGTCGCTGTAAGGAAGTGGTATTTTGTTGAGGCCTGCAAGATGAAAAAAGCTGAAGAAGAGTGTCCCAGGCTGTGATCAAAGCTCTTGAGGTAGGAAAAAGTCTCAGCATATTGGAAGAAGATTTAAACCAGGCATGATGGCACAAATCTGTAATCCCTGAAACTTGGTGGTGGGGGAGGACTGAGGCAGTAGGAACACAAGTTTAAGGTCAGCCTCAGAAATTTAGCAAGACCCTGTCTCAAAATAAATAAATTAATTAAAAAGACTCAGTGGTAGTGCCACTTGGGTATCATGTGCAAGACCCTGGGTTAAATCCCCAGAATTTTTGTAAATAAATCCCACTTTTTGTAAAAAATCTTTCTGACCCTTTTGGTTTACAACATAGACAGCAGTCTACAATTAGTATTGTGAAGAAGAAAAAAAATAAGAAGTTCCATAAGACTAAAGAGTACTGGCTAGGGGTGAGAGAGTTGCTTAAGAAGACAATGGAGAGGTAAATGCTTTGGAGAGCCAATACCTTGCAGACCTTATAAGGAATATTCATTCATCACAGAGGCAAGAGAAAACTAACCAATGAACAATGAAATGGGATTGTTTTTTTTTTCATGGATAATTTGGGGGTAAGATAGAAGGTAGACTTCAATGGGAGAAAATACAATCAGGATGATCAGTCAATTCCAAGGTCATAGCAATGGTACAGGTGAGAGTTGATGAAAGCATCTACCTGCTCTTTCCTGCCCCCTCCTGGCACCACATTGATTAGCATAGTGCTAGGCACACTGGGAGCTCTAAGTGATCAAGTAAACAAATGAAAGTTGAATTGAGTTTCTATTCAGGAGGTCATACAATCTCTTCTCCCTTTCCCCTTTTGGTTTACAACATAAAGAGCAGTCTACAATTAGTATTATTAAAGTCATTTGCTGTATAGTTGTCAATGCTTACTCTGAGTGCTGCTTTCCTTTAGCTACTGCTGAGTTACTTGAAAGTAGTGAAAGAAAATACCAGTGCTTCTCAAGAGAGCCAAACAGCACCCTGCTCTCCTGAGATCTGGATGCAAAGAGAAATTTGTCATTTAGCCCTCTTCAGGGCAAGAGGCACCTCTCATCTACAAATGCTAACTTCCCAGAAGATCACAAGGACATGAATTACAAATTCCACTTGATATAATATATGCTTCTCCTTCTGCCAAAGCAAGGATATAATTACCTGAAAGAGTGAGGTAAATGTTTGTGGAAGCTCCATGTCTTCATTTTCTCTTACATCCAGGAGATGAGACAAGGGGATCTTTATCACATTTCCATTTCCTTTTGCTGGCAAAATAGTTCTATAATGAAAAACACTGAAATAGGACCATTCTAGTTCGGCCTCCAAGGGAGCCTGGAGGACTAAGAGATGGGAAGGAAAGGGGAGCCAATCACATAATGGATCTGAGCCTCATGTTCTCCCCTGAGATCATCATTTCCATCTTACAGGGCTAGTACAAGGAGTCAATAAGAATGTGAGTGAATTTGATCCTGTAAATTATAAGACAAGAGCTCTATCTTGTGATTCATTCTATGCAAATGAAGGCAAAAACTGTCTCTTTTTTTCTTGCCCTCCCAGATAAAGTTTAAACACATTGTAGGAGCTCAGTAAATAGGTTTTTGCTTAAAAATCAATTCCATTAAGAATAATCTGGCTTTAGATCTGGTACAAATAAAACAGACCATTCACTTCTCAGAATTAAATCAAACAGATTCTCAGATCTGTTAGCGCATTGGTTTGGAATGGTAGAAGGAAAAAAATCATGGATGGGCAGAGGCAGTGTATGCTTATCTTTTGCAGATGGCTTTGGCTGATTGGAGTCAATATCCCTTCCCCAGTGAGCAGCAACAAGAAACAGGATTGCAGTTAGCACTAAAACAGCATTTCAATCTAGGATGTGCATCTGGGACAGTTGCAAATGCAATCTTGAAAATTAGTACAAACCCACAGACCAAGGGCTCAAAAGGAAACTGGCCAAAGATGAGAACCAACTTTCCATCATCAACCAGCAGTATTATTATGAGTATTTTCAGGCAGCAGAAAGGAAGGAAGGAAAGAAGGAAGAATTTGTACCATATGTTGGACGGTTTACTCTGTGCCAGTTGCTTTGATAATGTACACCTCCTGTAACTCTCACAATAGCTTTACAAGGCAAGAATTATTCTCTCACATAGGACCTAGCACACAATAAGCAGTCACTAAATGATAACTGCCAGTGATATTATTAACATGAATAACCTTAGTAATAATAAGTGAAGCACAGAGGGTTTGAGTAACTTAGCCAAGGTCTCAGAGCTGACAAGTGATAGAACGGGTGTTTGAGTTCAGGTCTTTATAACCCTAAAGCCTGAGCTTTTTCTGCTGTACCCCTTGGCAAGAGGGAAAGGATAGTGTCATTAAAACATTTTGGGATTTTTCCATCCCCTTAGCAAGGCTGCCCTCTGTAACTTGTCACCTAAGACCTTCAGATAACTAAGAATGTTTTTGGTCTTTCCCTCTCTCCTCACTCAGCTTTCTAAATTGCTATGAACCATGGCCCAGCTATACTACAAGAAGGTCAATTATTCACCATATAGAGACCGCATCCCCCTGCAAATCGTGAGGGCTGAGACGGAGCTCTCTGCCGAGGAGAAAGCCTTCCTCAATGCTGTGGAGAAGGGGGACTATGCCACTGTGAAGCAGGCACTACAGGAGGCTGAGATCTACTACAATGTCAACATCAACTGCATGGATCCTCTGGGTCGGAGTGCCCTGCTCATTGCTATTGAGAATGAGAACCTGGAGATCATGGAGCTACTGCTGAACCACAGCGTGTATGTGGGTGATGCATTACTCTATGCCATCCGCAAGGAAGTGGTGGGTGCTGTGGAGCTTCTGCTCAGCTACAGGAAGCCCAGCGGAGAGAAACAGGTAAGAGAACTCCCTACACGCTGGGAAATGGCCAGAAACAGCAGCACACAGTTCAAAGCCTTGAAACTAGGGAAGGTTAGATAGTCTGGAGTTAGGAAACTCTATCTCAGGAATCGCTTCAGTGATCTCAGGGTGGTATTCTAGAGCTATGCTGAGTTATGCTCACTTGCCTTTTCCAAGCTGTAACTTAATAAGCCCTCCAGGGAATTTTGATGCATGCTAAGGTTTGAGATCCACTGTCCTGGACTAACAAAAAATGTCTAGCTGGCCTCCCTGCATTTTCCCTTCTTTCAAGCCATCCTAAAAAAAAATGAGCTTGGTTTATTTGTATTGAAATCTCATAATGATCCTATCATTCCTGTCCATCTTTCAGCAAGTATAATATATCCTTGACTTAGTCTACTTTCTGTTTCTGTGACAAAATACCTGAAGCTTTGTAATTTATAAAGAAAAGTATGGTCAGGCACAGTGGCACACGCCTGTAATCCCAGTGACTCTATAGGCTGAGGCAGGAGGAATGCAGGTTCAAAGCCAGCCTCAGCAACTTAGTAAGGTCCTAAGCAACTTATGAAACCTTTTCTCAAAACATAAAATAAAAGGGACTGCGGATGTGGTTCAGTGATTAAGTGTCTCTGGATTCAATCCCTAGTACCAAAACAACAACAACAAAATGTATAACTCACAGTTTTGGTGCCATCTATTCAACTTCTGATGAGAGTCCCCTGGGCTGCATCACATTGTGGTAGGAAAAATGGAAAGGGAACCAACCACAGGCAAAAAGAGCAATATGAGAATATATAGTGGCCTCAGCTATGCTGAGTTTTGCTCACTTGCCTTTTCCTTTATAAGAACATGCTCTTTTATAACTAACTCACTCTGCAGGACCAGCATTCATTCCTTTCCAGATCAGTGCTCCCAATAACCTAATTATTTTGCACCTCTTAAAGGTTCTACTACTTTAACATCACCACATTGAGGACCAAACCTCCAGCAAAAGAAACCTTTGACGACAAACTGCATCCATACCATAGCATTCCTTATTAGAAGAGAAACTAACCCATAAAGCCTAACACTCAGTACCCTTCATATAATAGTCTTTTTTAGTCTTGTCTTCCCCTAGTCCTTTGTAAATACCCCCCAAGTCAGACAAGTCTCTTCACTGTCTCTCTTCTTTAGGGGCATAGAATTGGGCATATAGTAGGGACAAATAAAATACTGAATCATCAGAAATACAACACCTCAATACATTCCACAAAGTAGAGATAGTAGAAAACAAGATACTTAACTAAAGGTTTCTTAAGTAAAGGGTCTAGATGCCCTCCTTCCCCATCAGCATTTAACACAGTCCTGAGAAAGTAGGGACTTTGTCTCTATTGTTCACTGCTGCATGACATCACTAGAAAAGTGCCTGGAACATCACAGGCACCTGATAAATATTTATTTAATGAATGAGTAATATGCAACCAGCACTATACTAAGCATCTTACACTACTTACCTCATTTAATCCTCTGAGCAATTTTATTAGGTAGACACTATTATATCATCACATTTTACTATTGAGAAAAATTGAATCCCAGGATAATCAGGTAAATTTTCTGATCACAGTTAATAAATGGCAGAGGCAGGATTCTAACCCAGGCAGCCTATCTCCTGAACTGCCCTTTAACCACTATCAATACTGCTTCCCTGGAAATCTAAATAAATCTTAGTATTCCCAGTGTTAAGAATTATGAGATAGAACAGATGAATGCAAGATGGATGAGCCCTCTGGAAAGAACAGGCCTGAAGGATCTGAATGAATAACAAAACAAAGAGGTGAATGTTTCCTACTCAATCCATTTCACCATCCCCATCAAAACTCATCTCTTTTTGTGTCCCCTTTCCCCAAATACATGTTAAGTGTTGAGTGGTTTGATGTGTTAATTTTCTTGAAGACTTCTAGTGACCTTGCTCCAAAATGACCTTTTCTGTCCCCAACATCCTGCAACCCATTGGCTCTTCCCTTCGCTATATACCAATCTCATGCCATTTTCTACCACTGGTCAGCCTCACTTGTAGAAATGCCTAGTCTCTGTAACTAGATTGTTTCCTAAATGTGAGGCAGAAATTTAGTGCCCAACTGTCTCCATGCTTATCCCATAAGTATCGAAACAAGTGCCTACTAGATAATTGATGATATGTAAATATTTGCTGAGGGACATGAAAGAGTCCCTCATGAAGGATACATGAAGTATATTACCTAGGAAGCACACGACTTGTTATTAAACAAGACCTCTTTGAGCTGGGCTCGGTCGTGCATGCCTGTAATTCCAGCAACTTGGGAGGCTGAGGCAGGAAGATCTTGAGTTCAAAGCCAGCCTCAGAAGATTAGAGAGACACTTAGCAACTCAGTGAGACCCTGTATCTAAATGAAATATTTAAAAAGGCTGGGAATGTGGCTCAATGGTTAAGCACCCATGGGTTCAATCCCTGGTGCCAAAAATAAACAAACAAACAAGACCTTTTTGGCTTTCATATTCAATCCCATTTAGACTAGTAGCTGTTTGAAGAAGAGAACATATGGAAGTTTTGGGGTGGGGGAACCTAGCAATGTTGACACTAGCTAACTTTTTAAAATAGGCCAAGTTCTTGTTCAATGGGTCCACTTTCCCCATCATTCCTGAGTGCTCTAGCAAATGATGAAGTTTTGCCAGTCAGGATGAAAGTTACCAGGTATACTTACACTCAAGTGCAGTCTTTGCCTCTCCTTGGCAAAGACAGAACTTTAACTCAATAGGAATGAACCACTCAGGGTGGAAAGTCAGGCATATGGAACCTGGGTAACGCTATCTAGGGCAAGCTCTCTTTTGCCAGGACCCTTTCACACACAGTCAATATAAGACTTTCTTTGTCCATGCTCAGATATCATACTGCATGTACAAACTCACAAAGCCATCAGGTCCATTCCCAAGTTTCTGCAGCAGCCTTCTCCTGCCCTTCTCCTGCCCTACTCCAACCCCTCCCAGCAGCCTGTGCTACATTTCATTTTCTTCCACTGCTCTGACAATCATTATGATAAGTCAGATGTCAGTAACTATAACAACAGGCTGCCACAGTGCTGGAGCTCTGTCTTTCTGGGAGACAGATACACGGTTGTTTACCTGGGAGCAATCAGGGCTATGAGTCAACACAGGCCTCCTAAAGGACCTTGGATTCATCTGGGTGGTCCACTCACAGGAAGGTACTCAAGTCTTCTACACATACAATCCAAACCACTGTCCTGTTTCACAGAGGCTCTTCCCTATCTTTCCAGGACGTTGGGTACAGCTGATCTCCCCTATTTTGGGAAAGATAAACCAATCCTCTCCTTGTCATTACCGGGCAAGAACTTGAGCCCCAGGCGAGTGGCAAGACCTCCTCTGCTCTTTTTTCCCCCATCCCCCTTATGTTCCTCTGCCTCTCTAGCCTATCAAAACTACTCTCAGATGAAGATCACAGCCAGAGCATAAATGACTGACATGACTTTCAAGTATCAACACCATATGAAGACATGCATTTTTAATAGAGATCAAATATTAAAGTAAAAATGATGAGACCTTAGCAGGTAGAATTTTCTGCACCAGAGGGTGTGTGTGTGTGTGTGTGTGTGTGTGTGTGTGTTACTTTATGGTCCTCTGGTTGCTCCAGAAATCTGACGTTTTTGGCCCACTACCTAATCACCATGGTCTATTCCTCTAGGGGTAGATTTTGGCAACCTGGAGGATTTGTGATTTCTTGGGGTAAGTAGTCTCAGAATTCAAGCTCTATGGACAACAGGAGGTCTAATGCCAGCCTATTTCTTGTCAGCAAGGGAGACTATATGAGCAGGCTCAAAATCAACTCAGAATCCATTGATATGCATATGAAAAGTTGTAAAAATGGAGATTCCTGAGCTTCCTTGCATACCTACAGAATGAAAATCTGGGGTTTAGGCCTTAAATCAGCATTCAATAAGCTTATCTCTACCCATTTCTAAGTAAGAGGTTCATGCACCTCTCCATATTTCCTATAGCTTTCATAACAAATATCCATAAAGTGAATGGCCTAAACAAAATGAATATATTATCTCTCAGTGCGGGGGGGCAGAAGTCTGAAATGAAGATGTCAGTAGGGTTGGTTCCTTCTGGAGGGAGAATTAATTCCACACCTTTCTGCTAGCTTCTGGTGGTTGCCAGCAATACCTGGCATTCCTTAGCTTATAACTGCCATCACTGTAGTCTCTATCTCCATTGTCACAGAGTTCTCATCTGTGTCTTCTGTTTCTGCATCCAAATATTCCTCTCCATTCTCTCTCTTTCTCTCTCTCTCCCTCCCTCCCTCCATCCCTCTCCCCTCTCTCACACACACATACACACATAGTACTGTATCTTATATCTCCTTGGCCCTTGAAGCGCAAGCATAACTTGAAAATCCCTGGCCTAGAAGAGAAGAACAGATTCTCATTTAGAGTTTGTGCTGTTAGGCAGCTTATAACTAACAGGGTGACCTTGGACAACTCACAAGCTTTCTATAGCTCAATTTAATATTCTGTAAAGTGAAGCTAATAATACCTAACCCCTACTGCCTGCTGTAAAGAAGAAATAAGATTAAGATATGTCAAAGTCTTTGGGGAAAAAGTTTTTGAAACTGTTAGATAGAGGTCAATGACTACTATTCCTTCAGGCTTTGTTCCTTCAGTTTGACTTAGTCTGTCACATTGTGTGGAAAGACTATCCAGGAAGTAGAATTCATGACAAGGTGCTACCAGTACAATGTGAGGGAGCAGTTAGATAGCGAGCTGGCCCAGTTCACAGATTATCTCCTTCTGCCTGACCTTGATGGCAATAGTCTCCCTTCTGCTACCAGGCAAGCTGCATGACTTTAAAGTCATCCTTACTTTTTCACTAGAATCTAAGGAATTTAAGCAACAGGGAGGTAGAGATTCTGGCCTCTGCATCAACAGCCCACCCAAGTAATTTTCTTTCTTGGTCACTTGCGTCAATGCAGGCAGGCGGAAAGAGGCTAAGCCAACCTTCTCCCCATGGCCCGCCCCTCTGGGCTCTGCCATAATTACTCATTTGCCTGTGGCAGATGGCTCCAAATTAAAATTGGTCTCACAGATGAGCTACTGAGATTAAATCTCAACAACATTGATAAGTGTTTGTGTTGAGATTATAGAAAATCAGCAACAGGACACTGCATTTACTCCTGCTTCTATCTAGCTCTTAGCCTCAGGGTGAGATTGCACAGTGTGGAGGGGGACATTAGGATCTGCAGAAAGTGACTGGAGCAGAGAAAGAAGACCTAAAGAGTCTAGTCTAGAAATCCTAAGCATTCAATATGTGAGGAGAGATTACAGAATTCCTCCTGCTATTTATAGGCAGCCTGCCGTGGTAGGGTTTAGGTTCAGCCTCCTATTAGATATGTTTCCTTGGACAACTCACTTAATCTCTCTAAATATCAGTTTAATCTGTAACTAGAAATAATAATGAAGTCTACTTCGTTGAGTCATAGTGAGAATTAAATGAAATAATGCATGTATATCAAACTAGAACAGTCCCTGTATGTGTTGATAACATTTACAACAAAGTGGAAAATAAATAAAACAGCTACAAGTTGTGTCTATCCAGAACAATGCAATGATGATAAGTGCTTTAGCCAATGATTAATCCATTTTAGTTCTATTCGATTTTCTAAGTATTTTTCACTATTAATCGTATGCCTCACAACAAAATTAAAAGATAATGTTAGTAACCTCAAGAAATTTATAGATTTTATGGAGAGAACAAACATGCACATGCTGTCTAGCCAGAACACCCCTCTAGGAGATAGTGATATTCATTCATCTCTTAGAAAAAAAAATATGGTTGTTTAAACTTGATCTCAAGTACATAAAGGGAGCTTTCTGCACAACACTTTGCAAGGAAGAAACCATGAACTAACCTCAAAAGCAATTCACTATATAGAAACATATAAGTGCTTTTAGCCATGCTCCCCCTCCCTGCAAATATTTGCCCTTTAGCAAATATTTGTCAGGAGTTGACGATATTGGTCTTTGACCCTCTTCTCTTTTGTCTATCTTCTTCTCTGACCTCATATATACATGTCCAATGTTTGGGTCCCATGTTTTACCAGTTGAATTGATATAAAAATTGTTATGCAAAAAATATTGCACACATTTAATGGGGATAGTTTGATGAATTTGGATACATGTATACACCTATGCACCACAGAGTAATAAACAAATCCATCACCTCCAGGTTTTTTAATGCCCCTTTGCTTTGTCTGTGTCCCATTTTTATTTCATTGCTCAGCAGTTGTTAAGGCTTCCATGCTACCATGCTTATCTAGGTGTCCTCCTTCTTCCCCTACCACACTGCTTCTTAGGCTTTATTTGTCAGACCCCTTATCTTTTTCTCCCATAGATACTGGTGCTGCCCAAGCTTCTGTCACTTCTATCTTTGTAGCACAATATCTTTCATGGTTCCACAATTTATTTTTCAATTTTCAGTTAGATACACCCATCTAGATGTACTTTAAATATTAAAAATTCATGATTTCTAACAGTAATAATGATAGCAAATACTAATGGAGCATTCACTATGTGCCAGTCCCCATTCTAAGTACATAACTTGCATTATTGTATTGGACACAACCATCTTGTCATGCAGGATACCATTATCCATTTTTATAAGACATGAATAAGTTGAATTAAAAAAAACTTGCAAAAGCTCACATGAGCTAGCAAGAGGACCTACTGAACCTGGGCGGTGCACACCTATAATCTCAGAAGCTCAAGAGACTGAGGCAGGAGGATTGTGAGTTCAAAGCTGGCCTCAGCAACTTAATGAGACCTTGTCTTTAAATAAAAGGGGCTGGGATGTGGGGATGTGACTCAGTGGTAAAGCACTCCTGGATTCAGTCCCCAGTATCAATAAAAAAAAGAGGGCCTGCAGGTATCCAAACTTATGAAGTATAGTAGCAGTCTGTGATCTGAATCCTTGTTCTAGCCTCATTTCATGCTCCTCACTCTCCTCATGAAGTGGATCCTCTCTCAGGTAGTGGCACCATTATCCTTTCAGTTGTCTAGATTTTAAACCAAGGAGTTGTCTTCCTCTCCACCCTGTCCTCAGTATCCCATACTCAGTTGACTACCAAGTGCTTCTGCATAACTTTGTTGAGGTGAGGCAGGAAAAATATAAACAATCAATGGCAATATAAATTCTGTTAGAGATAAGAGGAAAGTGCTGTCCATATGGGAGCATAGGTATCTGTTCCTGTCCCCGAAATTGCCTCTTATTTCCTATAGAGGAAATTTTAAACTACAGGCATAGAATCAATAGTTTGAGAAAGATGGCTGGCTAACGGCCCCACAAATTATGCTGAACTATCTCTAATAACTCGAGCCCCATACTTAATAGGATATTGAGGCCAACAGGCAAGATAGAATAAGGAATGGAGTTTCTTCTCCTATCAGCAAGATGTTTCTGGAGTCATAAGGAAAGCCACCGTAGCAAAGGTCATCCTGGGTTCAGGGACCTGCTAATAAGCCCAGACATTTTGTTGCCTCTGGCAACAATCCACAAACTCTTCTCTGTTCTAAGACAAAAGTAGAGCAGAAAGAACATCACATGATTAGAAGGAGTTTGACTGAAGAAAGGTTTCCTGTTTCACCTCACTCTCAGAAGATTGTTGTTGCCTATCTATTAGTGAAGGAGGGCTATAAGCCTGATAAGAAAAAAAGTACTGAAAGAACCTTCCAAAGAGCCAAATCAGAGAACAAAGACGAAGCCTGTCCCAGCGACAGTTCACCTCTGAGACTACCACTTTCTCTCTCTCTCCCCACGGGAAAGAGGTGATGACCTATAACAATCACTTCTGAAGCTCAAGAGCAAGATTTTTAAATCCCCCTCTGCTCTTCCATGACAGCTCATGGTAATCTGCTGTTTTCAGCCACCTTCAGCTTCATTATCTACAGTGGATAGAACTTTGAAGCTAAAAATGACTCACAGAGATGCTCCAATCCATCCCCTTCTCATTAAATAGGTTTTCACTCAAACCACTGGGCAGATATTATCTCTCCACCTCCCAATGTACTTGCACAGGAAAGGGCTTCAGTCCCCACCAAGAAAGCCAGTACTTAGAATAATCTGGGCTTTGTCCATCCAAGCAAAATGAGGATGTGTCACATCAAAGCAAACATGTTTTTTCCTTCCACCCTCTAATTTCTTAACTCTAGATATGAGACGCAAAGTTATTCAAGTATCAGAGTCCTATATCACCAGTACCTTTATGCACATTCACTTGCTTATTTTGGAGTTTTTTATATAAAATCATGTTAATTGTAAGAATTAAAACAATATAAAAGCACATAAAGGAGAACATCTCCTGTTTCCCACTCTCAAAATTAACTTCTTAGAAGTCTTCACTACAAACATTTTATGTGAGTCCTCCTAGATATTTTATGAATATTCAGACAAATACACATAAGACTTTTCTTTATAACAAATGTTCTGCAATGTATTCTTTTCCTCTAAAAATACATTATGGCTATCTTTCCTCATGGGGACATTTATCTATATTGTTTTTAATGGCAATATTGTATCATACAAATGTGTCATAATTATTTAACCAGTCCTGTATTAAATTAGCATTCCAGTGGTTTCAAGGTTGATTGTTTTGTTGTTCTTTTCCTTTTATAAACAGCACCATAACAAAAATCCTTGTATACATGTCTGTCAACACCTGTGTAATTGTTATTTGTAAATCCCCGGTAATGGAATTATAGAATCATAGGGTATATACATTTTTAAAATTGGATCTAAATTACTAAATTGACTTCCAACTAGCATTATGTTAGAGTGCCTCTTTCTCATATCTTTTTTACTTTATTTTATTTATTTATTTATTTTTATGTGGTTTTGAGGCTCGAACCCAGTGCCTTGCATGTGCTAGGCAAGCACTCTACTGCTGAGCCACAACCCCAGGCTCTGTTTCTCACATCTTTGCAATCATAGTTTGAAAAAATATTTTTAAAATCTTTGTCAATCTGACAGGCAAAAAACTGCTCTCATTATTGTTTTACATTTGAATTTTTATTATAAGCAGCATTTAAATCTTTTAATATGGTAAGCCATGTGTTATTCTTCTGTGAGAAACTGCTCATATTTTTAATCCATTTTTCTACTAGAGTCTTCATATTTTCTTACTTATTTGTCTAAACTCTTTTTATATTAAACTTACTAACAATTTATTCATTTTTTAATTGTTCACTCTGATTTATTAAAGGACAGTGCTTTACTCAGTTTTACAGCAAATTTAGAGCAAAGAACACAGTTTATTGGATTCCAGGTCCTTTAACTTTTCTGCATACAAATACAAGACTGTTAAATAATGCTTAAAATATCTTAGCGTCTTTCTAGTATAAGAGTATTAACACACAATAGTCCTTTATTTTTATGTTTCCATTTTAGTGCTCAAGTATTGATACAAAGGAAAGAATGGTTATACTGCTGTTATAGCTATGGTTTGAGTTGGAAATACAGAATAGGACAAGACAAGCCCACACCTCAAGCCCAAGGGAAGTAGAAAGGAGACAGAAACAGGAGGAGGGGTTGTCTTTAGCATAGGAATGCATTCTAACAACAAGACTATGGCAAAAATCCATTTCATCTATTGTTTTCCTTTTACTTCATTGGCAATAGAATCGCTACTTCAGAAAATAAAAGATACCAAGGGTCAAATTGTACAGGACAACATTTTGTACAGGAAAACAAATTGTACAAAAGTGAGAAAATATGTTAGAAGTCTATAATGTCTAGTCTAACTCTCCAAATTGTCTGCATTGACTAGATAAAGAGGATAATTTCCAAAGTTCTATTTAATATGGTGCCATACAGACATAATCATCAAGATTAAGAATGTATTTGGGTTGGGCACAGTGGCACATGTCTGTAATCCCAGCAACTCAGGAGGCTGAGGCAAGAGGATCTCAATTCAAAGCCAGCCTCAGCAATTTACTGAGGACCTGAACAACTTAGCAAGACCTTATTTCAGAATAAAAATTAAAAGGGCTGAGAATGTGGTTAAGCACACTGGGTTCAATCCCCAGTACCAAAAAAAAAAAAAAGATTGTATTTGGGACCCTGAGACAGTACACCAATGCCAGTGTCAAAATGGATGATCGGGTAGCCCCGTCTAACCAGAAAGATTATTACAGCCATAATGTCTTCTCCTCCAACAGTCAATAACCTTAACGATCTCAAGGAGAGGAAGTCTTTTCTAGACTAATGCTACCAACAACCTCAATTGTCTATTGCTCAGGAAGTTTGGAAAAAGGATAAATCAAGCTCCCCCATGTTCTAGGTGTGTGAAGAGCAATTATATATTCATGATGTCTGGAAAGGACCAGGAGATGCCCTGGACAAAACCCTTTAGGCCTTGAATCATCCCAGACAACCCTAGAATATGGCATTTCTCACCACCCCTATCACCTCGATGTAGCCAAAACCACCATTACCTCTTACTTAGGCAATTATAGTAATCTCCTACCTGTTTTCACTCTTGGCCCTATGTAATCTAGTCTTTTCCCAGCAGCCTGAATCACCCTTTAAAACATAAGCCAGACATTGCAATTCTTCCCAAACACCTGCAGAGGTCCTTCCAATGCCTACAGGACCTGCATGATTTGGCCCCCTGGTGTCTCCCTGCTCTAATCTATATCTCTCCCTTGCTCAATCTGTTCCACCCATACTCACCTTTTAGAGGAATTTTTAGCCCCAGTGCCTTTGCCTGCCATGTTCCTCACCCAAGTAGCTTCATGGCCTGCTGTCTCCTGTCCTTTAGATGCCTACTCGTTGGTCCCTTATCAGGCAGGCCTTCCCAGATCTTCCTTTTTTAAAAAAGCACCTCCACTGTTTCCTGTCCCCTTGCTGTGCTTCAGGATTCTTCATAGCATTATCACCACCTGGGGTGTGTGTGTGTGTGTGTGTGTGTGTGTGTGTGTGTGTGTTTGTGTGTGTTGCCTCTGTCAAGAAGCTATTTGACTTACTTTGTTGACTTTTGAATATCTAGTGCCTACATCAGTTTTCTGAATGAATGAATAAGTGAAATTAATAGAATGTCAGATTTGGAAAGATTTGTTAAGTTCATCTCCTCCCCATTTTATTGATGTGAAAAAATAATGTGCAGACAAGGAAAGTAATTTTTTTTCAAGCTCAATAGGGTGACTTTTATAGCAGAGCAAAGATGCACAACTTCTGATTTTCAACTATTACTTACACTACATTAACATTAGATTCTTTAGTGTCTTTGAAGCCACTCAGAATGAATTCTATGACATCCTTTGATCACTCATTCTAGAGTCTAGCACCATAAATTTTCTTCCATGCATCTAACTTAAATCCTTCATGTTCATTTCAGCTCTTAGTAGAAAAGAAAGACACTCTAAAGACACAAAAAACTTCCTTCAATCCAATAGCTGTTTTTTTAAGGAACTGATAATTGCTCCAAATAAAACCCAAGGCAAGATTTCTGATCTCCACGGTGTCCTAAAAGAAAAGTCTTTCACCACATGGCAGGGATCTGGAGACACATGGTTGGAAGGCCATGTATGAAACTGAGGTGATAATATCTTTGCCACAAGTTCAATCTGGGCAGAGAAACATTTAAAATGTCCTCTAAAAACAAGATGTATTTGTATCTAAAGAATAAATACAGTTAGTTTGTAGCCAACAGCTCCTGGCATTGGATTGTAAACATTTATTCATCATACAGATGTGATTATAATTTACAGCTTGTGCTAACCAACTAGCTTTCCTCTGAGACTACTGAGGGAGTATATAGTGGTGAGCCCTGGCTTGACCTTCATGTCATTTTTCTTCCTTCCTTATTGGGAGCCTAATTTTTTCTTCTATCATTAAAGTCCCCTTGTTATTTTAACCAGAGACTGCCATGATTTTTAATTAGCATGTATCCATTTGTAAACCCAGAAATGGGAAAAGGTGGGCTTGCATATTCTGCTGCCAGTGCAAGCTCTTCTGGGTAATTGCTTGTCTGATCAGAATAAAAAGTGTTCTCTGGATCCTGGGCCTTACTTGGATGAAAATAACAGATCTTATTTGGAGAAGCTATTCAAATAAGCTAAACTAATCTTTACTGGAAATCATTTTTTTTTGGACATTCCTATTATTTTTTCATTTAAAGTACCCATGAGGAAGCCTGAATTACTAAAGTCAACTAAATGATTAAACTGGTATGATTATTTCTATTCCCCAGGGTCCCCCTCCCTATTTTTTTTTATACAAGGATTGATCCCAGGTGGATTCAACCACGGAGCCACATCTCCAACCCTTTCTTGTATTTTTTTATTTAGAGACAGTGTCTCACTGAGTTGCTTAGGACCTCTCTAAGTTGCTTAGGCTGGCTTTGAACTCACAATCCTCTTGCTTCAGCCTCCCAAGCTGCTGGGATTACAGGTATGTGCCACTGTGCCCAGCTTCATCCCATTTTATCATCAAGATTGGAGAACACAATCAAGCAGCCTGACAGAAAACTGTGAGCTAGAACTTTCAATCCTGAGGTCCTTTCTTTCATCCATGCTACAGCGCTGAGCCCAGCATCCAACAGGTTAAGTAGATGAGTACAGAGTTACCCTGTGCTTACAAGAAATGAACTACAAGCTAGGAAAGCATTATTATGGACTAGACTAAGTGGCTTTATTAGAGAAAACCAGGATTGCAAAGTATTTAAAAGTTGGCACTAGGGCCCTTCCTGCCAAAGGTAAGCATAACATTGATAAAAATAATGATTATACTGCATCTATTACTTAGCCTGGCTGTCATCTCCTTCTCCATCCCTCTCTCCTTACCCTCCTTTTTGGCCTCTTTAAGAATCTGATCTCTGATTGTGGGCTAGGGTTGTAGCTCAGCAGTAGAGTGCTCGCCTAGCACATGCGAGGCCCTAGGTTTGATCCTCAGCACCACATAAAAATAAAGAAATTAAATAATGGTATTATGTTCAAATACAACTAAAAAAAGTAAATATTTTTAAAAATATTTTTAATGTTGATGGACCTTTATTTTATTTGTTTATTTATATGTGGTGCTGAGAATTGAACCCAGTGCCTCACACATGTGAGGGAAGCATTCTACCACTGAGCCACAACCCCAGCCCTAATTTTTTTTAAAAAAGAATCTGACCTCTCACTTTCCTAACACAAACTAGAGAACCCTGAACTTTACCTCTAAGCATGTGGCCAGATACTTCCAGAGTGATCAGAGGCATCCACCCCACACTGGCCAAGGGCAGCCTCTCTTTTTAAACTAGGAGCACCACTTGATTTTCCAGGGCAATGACCTCCAGTGTGGCTACATGACTCTTGATCTAGGCTACTACCCACCAGCATTCTTGAGAGGGTACAGCTCCTAGATAGGACAAAGAGCTATTTACTGGTTGCCAAACCGTTACTATGCTGCTGCTACCCTAAATATGGCTCAGGAGGCTGAAACAGGAGGATGGTGAGTTCAAAGCCAGCTTCAACAAAAGCAAGTAACTAAGCAACTCAGTAAGACCCTGTATCTAAATAAAATACAAAATAGGGCTGGGGGTGTAGTTCAGTGGTTGAGTACCCCTGAGTTCAATCCCCAGTACCCCCCTAAAAAAGATGGAATCAATAAAGAAGAAGCAATATGTCCTTACTGCTAGATATATACTGCATCACTACTCAGGAAAGCATTTTTTTTTAAACTAGGGATAGAATCCAAGCTCTGTGGAGCTTTACCACCACGCTCCATCCTTGCCCTTTTAATATTTTTATTTTGTGACAGAGTCTCGTTAAGTTGCCAATACTGGCCTTGAACTTGTAATTCTCCTGCATCAGCCTCCCAAGTCACTGGAATTACAGGCCTACACCACCATACCCAGCAGGAAAGCATTCTTGATAAAGAATTGCATACTAGGGAAAACAATCGGGGGCTATTGAATAGTGTATGATGAAGAAGAAGGAAATGTAGCCACCTGATTTCAACATGATAATCACACCACAGGAGAGAAATGGAATGGCATATCATCACAGGACATATTTGGGCAAAGGTAGAATAGCTAGTAGGCAGGGGTATTATCAAGAGGGTTAACATTTGAAAATGAACTACATCATCATCAAGGTCTCTTCTAATCCTGTGATTTTGCAATGTGTATATCAACTGTGATACATGATATGATGAACAAAGTCTAGAAGTGGAGTTCTCCAGATGACTCCATCCTTCAGCTGTTGGGTAGCTGGAGACAATTTACTCAAACTTTCTTTAGCTTAATCTTTTACCAGTGAAAAGTAAAGGAATAACACTAAGAAATTTCAAAGGGATGTCGGGAGGAAATGAGCAATGTTTTGAAATTATTCTAACAGTACTTGATAAACCTACATTAATTAGGTATTTTGCCTGAGACACAATTGGCTTACTAGAGAGGCAAGAATACAAAGTTCCAGTTTAAACAAACAAAAAAAAAAAAACGGGTATTCACTACAAGTTCATAGGCATTGATGTCAATGACACATTTCTTGCCATAAAACCTCTAGAATTCTGGAGGCTATCTGTTCATCTATAGTCTACTTAATCATAGAATCATTAGAATTAAATAAAACATAGTGACAATCTGGACCATTCTTCTATCACTACAGTTAATTCAAGGTGTATTATTAGCCCCTAGCCTCTGAAACAGTTAAACATCTCCATGGTAATTTTTTGGAACTGAACCTTGGCAGGGTATAAAAGAAATCCCAAAGTAATTCCCTGTTAGTGTCAGTTGCCCATAATTCTCAAATGTATGCCTGGGGCTCCCAGGGAGTCTCAAATTTATGAATGTGACCATAGTTGAAGCTAAAGTTCCTCCATATACATCTGATCACATTTGCTGCCCTTTTCTGACGATAGGCAAGAAATCCCTGTGTCTCTGGAGCCTTCTAAGTGTTGGGTGCTATCTTTCCCCACTTGTAACTTTTCATCTACCTTCAAGATTTTTATTCCCTATTAATTAAAAAAATAAAGAGAAACACCAAGTAGTAATAAATATAATTTTGAACCCCAATCCCATTTAAGGCCTCCTTGGAGTCAGCCCTGGCTTGTTTTGTGCTCCTGAAAATTTGCTACAAGGTGAAAGTTTGCATTAAAACTATGAGGTGTCTGGCTACATGTGTCTTTCAGATAGACATGGCAAGTGATTGAAAGGTCATCATTACATTTAAAATGTTTTGCCATTCCAAGTTGCAAATTTGGAGTGTGTTTGACTTCAGGGAAATAGGGAGATGGTAGCTGATATTTTCCAAATTTGGTAGTAATCATCCTTTAGATTACCTTTCTCTGGAAGACAGCAGCCCACATTCCTTGCCTGGAAGCATACATGGAGAAAGTGAGGCAGGAGACAGTAGCAATAGGGTCAGAAGCCCAAAGTAGCTCTCCTTTCCCCATCCCTAACCAGAGACAACCAACTTCCTGCTCTTTTCCTTTAACATTTGGTCTGTTCTGACCAGAACAAAAGGTATTATGTTTGAGACATACTGTTGACAATGCAACTGCAAGCTCAAAAACTTTGTGAGGAAAAGTGATGTCACAGAAAAAGAGAGATTATAGGGGAAGAAAGTTCTTGACTTCTTCCCTCCCAGAATGTGATAAAGGAAAAATATATGGGTAAAATTAATACATTATAAGAACATTAGAAGACCTTTGTCAGAAAAAATGTGTTTAGAGGGGCTGGGGTTGTGGCTCAGTGGTAGAGCACTTGCCTAGCACATGTGAGGCACTGGGTTTGATTCTCCGCACCACATTAAAAATAAATAATTAAATAAATAAAGGCATTGTGTCCATCAACAATTTTTTAATGTGTTTAGAAATAACTTGTTTCCAATTGAATGATGTCAACATGACAGGCCTGGGTTCAATCACAAAATGACTTAAGTTACTTTTCTTGCCAACCAAAAGTTACATGTTTTTAAAATGACTTCTGATTTATTAGTGATCAAGTAATTTAACCATGACCATTATGTACTGAAAATCAAATATTCTTTTTGGTGCTGTCCATGGCCACCAATCAGAGACTTTTTCTTATTTTAATGTTTTAAATATTTTTTTTATTTGTAGATGGACACAATACCTTTATTTTATTTATTTTTATGTGGTATGGAGGATGAAACCCAGTGCCTCACACATGCTAGATGTGTACTCCACCACTGAGCCATAACCCCAGCCCCCCAATCAGAGACTTTCAAATCCCATTTTTCTGCTAAAGTGGAAGAAGTATTATTGATATGTGTTCCACTAAGATGTCTGTGCTAAGTGAACATGGCTAGCATCTTGGCATTGTCAGGCTTCTTTTCTCAAAGGCTTCCCAACCCTAGGCAACTTCTGGTGTAGAGTGAGGGGCCCTGGTTGCATGGCTGTTTCTGAAAGAAGCCACTCAGAAATTTCAGATGAGGAATTCAGTCAGAAAGATCCTAAATAAAAAACTGCTCCAGAGTGCCTCCAGTAGTACCAAACACTAAACACTTCTTGTCTGCCATTAGCAAAAGTCATTATAGGTTTGTCTTACATTTGTCTAGAATATCCATAACTCATGGACTTTCCATTATGATGATTCAAGGATGCTAACTATGGTGCTGCCATGAGATGTATGCCCACTGCCTCCTTTTTAGTGTGGTTGAGAATAACTGCAACTATACTACTGAATGACAATCTTCATAATGACCTGCCAAGTTCCCTGCCACTATAGCCCTTCAGTCCTCCAGAACCCCCACACCTCCAGAAGAAGGCAATTCCTAGGAAGTAACTCTTCCATTCATTCCCGTGAGATGACAGTCCAGATCTGGGACTAAACCCATTCCTAGATATGATGATAGCTCAGCAGTTTGGCATCAAGTAGGACAAATTTTGGTTCCTTCTAAATCTTGTATTTTGATAGCTATGTTTGAGCCCTTGCCTTATTCTTAAAAATATTTTTAGTTGTAAATGGACACAATACCTTTATTTTATTTATTTATTTTTATGTGGTACTGAGGATTGAACCCAGTGCCTTACATGTGCTAAGCAAGCACTTTACCACTGATCTACAACCCCAGCCCTGAGTTCTTGCCTTATTGTCATGTGACCAAACCTCTCTTATTCTACTTCAGAATTCAAATTACTGCAGGTAATTTGCACCCTCCCCCATGGGGACATTTGGTACTATGGTTTAAATGGGTCCCCCATATTTCATGTGTTGGAAAATTGATCCCCAACGCTAATCATATTTGAGAGGCAGGACTTTGGGGGAGATGATTGGGTCATGAAGGGATATTAATCCATGCATGGATTAATGGATTAAGGGGTTACTGTAGGAGTGACTTCGTCACTCTGTTAACCTCCACTATATTATAATGCAGCAAGAAGGCCCTAATCACATGCTGAGCAGATGTCAGCATCATTCTTGGACTTTTCAATCTCTAGATCTATGAATTAAATATTTGTTTTCTATTCATTATGAATAGTCAGTGGTATTCAGTTATAGCAACTATAAATGGACAAAGACAGAAAATTGGTACTGAGAAGTGAGGCTGTTGCTAATAATGAATACTTGAAAATATGGACTTGGTTCTGGAACTGGGTAATAGGCAGAGGCTGGAAGAATTTAGAGGGACTGGCTAGAAAAATTCTGTATTGCCATAAACAGAGCATTAAGAATGCTAATAGGAATATGGATACTAAAGGCCATTCTGATGAGGTCTCAGATGGAACTGAGGAACAAGGTATTGGAAACTGGATTAAATGCAATCCTTGTTTTATAGCAGCAAAGAATTTGGTGAATTTGTATCTATGTCCTAGGACTCTATGGAATGTAGACTTTAAAAGCAATGAACTAAGATATCTAGGAGAAGAATTTTCTCAACAGTGAAACATTCAGGCTGCAGCTTGGCTACTTTTAACTGCTTACAGTGAAATGAGAGAAAAGAAGAGATGACTTAAAATAGAACTTATAATTAAAAGGGAGATGGAGCAGAAAGATTTGGAAAATTCTCAGCCTGGCCATGTGGTGAATGAAAAAGGATTTTCAGGAAAGGAAACCAAGGGTGTAACTGAATAACTGTTTGCTCAAGAGATCAATACCAATAGAAGGGATCAAGGCGATGGGATAAAGACACTTCATGTAATTCAGAGATCTTTTGAATCTGCCCCTCTCATCTGCATCAAAAGCCCAGACATGTAGGAGGACAAAATGGTTTTGGCAGACAGGCCCAAGGTGCCCTCCACGGGTTCATTTATTGCCTAGGACCACCTCAAGAATCTACTCCCCAAATTCTTGTGCAGCACCTTTCAGCCACTCCAACAGAGTTTCAAGCAGGCCCAGGTGTTCCTCAATCTATAGTTCTAGAAGGTCCAAGCAATAAACCTTGGCAATGTTTACATGGTGCTCAATCTGCAGATGTGCAGAATGCAAAAGCTGTGAAGTACAGAGATATCTACCTAGATTTCAAAGGATATCTCAGACAATATGGGGACCCAGGCAGGGACTTATCACAGGGATGGAGTCATTGAAGAGTCCCCACTAGAGCAATGCTGAATGTGTGAGATCAGAGGTCTCGCAGAGATTCCCCACCAGGGCAATGCTTAGTGAAGTTGCAGCAGGACTGCCATGGAGGCTCCAGAACTGTGGAGTTACTGGGGTTTAACTCCAACCTGGGAAAACTCAAGTGTGGGCTGAACCCAGCAAAGTCTTGGGACTTTGAAAGGCCTTCTGGGCCCAACCACCTCACCAGTATGTTCAGAAAGTGGAATGGGAAGTCAAGGAAGAGGATTCCAGAACTTTAAGACTGAGTGTGGTTTTCCCTTTTGAGGTTTGGACATAGTGGGATGGGGCCAGGTACTCATTTCTTTACGCCTTTTTCTCCCTTCTGTAATGGGAATGTCTATCCCATGTGTTGTGAAGTGGCTAACTACCACAAATCTACTTTAGGCCCTTTTCTTTATTCACTGCTTTTGAGAGCAATGGTGAGAATTACTCTTTCATAAATTTTCTTTTCCACTCTGAGAATCAAATAAGCTAATTTTTATCATCAAAGCTCTTCTAGACCTAAACTAGGATTCCTGGTGTTGACTACCATCTTTCTATTATTATATTTGTAAACTGGCTTAAAAAAATAAAGGTCCTCAACCCCTCTGTTTACACGCAATACCCGCAATACCCTCTGTCCATTCTGTTTTCATTTTGCTGGTGGTATGTGTGCTCCTATCAGAATCAGCACCCACTAGGAAAATTATAATGGTTATTTATATTGAATCCCATTATATAGTTGATGATAATCTGGTTATCATGTCTTCCCAATGGTCCTGTGTCTGCACTTGGGTTTTCAGCCCTGTCCAGAAACCTTTATCCTGCCATACAAATTTATGTTAGTCATGTGATAAGCAATGACATGGAAAACTCTAAATCAGCTTCTCACCATCATCTTTCCAGTAAAGCAATACACAAGAGAAATTCAATTTTTTAAAAATCACATGGTGACCTATAAAAATAAACCAAGAACTCTGGCTTTCTGAAAATCTATTTGTATCAAACTCAACCATAGGCCTACCTGGAAAGCTAACTGTATGCTCTCACTGGCAGATTAGGGCTTCATTCCTTTGTGGAATGCTAGAGGCATGTTGATCAGAACTTTACTTCTGATATTTCCCCTATCTCAATAACAACTCATATCTTCTACTTTTTTTTTTAATTTTGACTCATTACATCATATTTACAGTTTCTTGGAAGATGTCACATCTTAACTATATACAAAATGCCTTCACACAGGACTGGCACCCCAAAGGCCACTCACTTCCTTTTGTGTCTTCTTTTGTCTTTCCCTTCATTTCTAATATCCACTCCAAGGCGTACCTTACTTTTGGAGTCTATAACTTCCCTCACTTATTGTAGCCCATATCTTGCAAAGAAATGCATGGAGTAATTCATTTAACCCTTTATGGCCATCTAAATTTGAGGAAAGTACCTTTCCAGGTTTCCTCCAACTAGAACTCAGAGTATAAACTCTCACAATCCATACATTTTTCCTCTTTAAATTTATCTTCTATCTTTCAAAAATTAAAAGTTCCCACATGATGATAAATAATGTTGTTTTCCTCTGATTTTTATTGGTACATTATAGTTGTACATATTAATGGAATTTCTTGTTACATATTCATACATGCACACAATATAACAACAGAAATTGGCCAATATCACTCCCCAGCATCAACTCCCCCCTGCATTTCACCCCCTGGCCCCTTTCCTCTACTGATCTCCCTTTGATTTTTAGGAGATCCACCCCCACCTTTGTTTTCCTTTTTCCTTTTTAGCTTCCACAAATGACAGAAAACATATGACCTTTAACCTTCTGAGTTTGACTTATTTTGTTTAACAAGATGGTCTCTAGTTCCATCCATTTTTCTGAAAATGCCATAATTTCATTTTTTTGTGTGTGTGGCTGAATAAAACTCCATTGTGTATATATACCACATTTTCTTTATCTAAAGAATGGGTTTGGGGGCTACTAAACCTTGAACAATACTATATAATATTTATCTGGGTTTAAGGTAGAAGATTGGTTAAAAGTGTTAATTAATAGCCAACAAAAACTGCAAAACATTCTTAAGATATGTCTGTATATTTAGTGTTGTGATTTTAAGGTTTGTTTATTGATATCAATCTTATTACTGATATTTTTCTATTCAGAAATGGGGTAGTATAGTGTTTAACAGTACAAGCTTTGGAGCCAAACTGCCTGAGTTCAAATTCTGGCTCCTGTGCTTCCTAGCTATGTGACCTTATATATAAGACACTTAACTACTCTGTGGCTGAATATTCTCAGATGTAAATGAGGATAATTATTATGTCTATAGCATAGCACCATAGTGAGGACTAAATGAGATGCTCCAGCATGGTGCCTTTCATATAGAAAGTGCTCAATAAATAACAACTATTAGTATTAGTTTTATCCCTGCCACTCAGGCTAATGCTGGCCATCATTATATACCTTATTGGTTTTTATATATCAACATTAACTTTTTTATAAATCATCAAGTGGATTCCATAACTTTAATCCTGCTATAGTTTGAATATCTAAAAGTCCATTTATTAAAAGGCTTGGTCCCTAAGGTGACATTACTGAGAGGTGCTCTGGACCTTTAGAAGATGGGACCTAGTAGGAGGTCCTTAGGTCATTGCAGGTGTACCCTCAAAAGGGTCTGTGGGGCCCCACAATCCCTCTGCTTCCTCTCTGTCTCTCTACTTCTTGGCTTGGGATGTGATCACTTGCTCCAATATATTCTCACAGTATTGCCCTCTGCCACCCTTATCAGAAGACAAACCAATGGGCTGCCCAGTCTTAGATCTGAACCTCCAAATTGTGAACTAAATAAATCTTTTCTCCTTATGTGGTAATTATCTCAAATATTTCTCATTATATGGTAATTATCTCAGGTATATAAGGAGAAAAGTAGTAATGAGATTCTGAATAATACAACCTCCAAATAAGTTTTGTCCATTGTAGTCATCCAATCTAATTTTTTAATCTAAATTATTGTACACTTTGTCTTTGAAATCAACTGACATGATCTAGCAAATCCTAATTCTTAAGGCTCTGTTTTTACTAGAGTCTTGGAAACATATTCTTTCTCATATGATGCCAATGGCTGCCTGCAGAGTAGC
Source organism: Marmota monax (assembly GCF_021218885.2). Classification (NCBI taxonomy): domain Eukaryota; kingdom Metazoa; phylum Chordata; class Mammalia; order Rodentia; family Sciuridae; genus Marmota; species Marmota monax. The sequence continues at coordinate 10,116,086 of NW_026694552.1, read as the reverse complement.
TCATGCATCACCACTTCTCCTTGTTGGTAGGCAGAGCAGGAAGCTGGTAATGTGACATGATTAGATGCTGGTGTTCTTCATTTCTGTGTAATACAAAGAAATGAAATTTCATTTCCAATAGTTTTTCAGACTGCTGAAAAAGGTTTAACATTGATTTTATCTGACATGTTGGGGTGGAAAGGAGAGGACCCAGCAGGTGGAAAAGCGGGATTCCAATTTCACTAAATTCAGGCACAACACAGGAGATTAATTTTCAACAAGATGCTATCGGGCCAGCTATGTGAGGAAGTGCCAATCAGAGAGGTTAGGCCTGTGAAGAGATGGCATTGTGGGTATGCATGTAGTGGCTTCTGATAAGGGTCTTCCCATTAATTACAAATGGAGGGTATAATTTCAGAAGCCTGTGATAAACTCCACCAAGGGCGCCTGCCTAAGGCTGTAACAATAGGGTTCAGAAAAATTCCAATTAGCAGATTGTATCCAACAATGAGGCTAATAGAAATGAAAGAAGAATCATTTGGGCTAGTCCTGAGAGTAGGGAGATTAGAACATCGCCTATCCCTCTGTGATATCTTCTGGCCATGGAATTTAGTTGAAAATATGAGGAAGGTGACTCTATCTCACTTTCTTCTCTGCACTGCAGAGAAAAAATGTGATGAACTCAGCTGTATGATTCTGTCCCATGCTTGTTAATATAGAAAAATCCTAAAAATATAATGCTATCTTTTCAACAAGGAGTCCTAAGGCAGATCTAGAAACAAATTCATTAGTGCCTAAATGCAAATCCCCAGAGAGAGGCAGGCAGTGTAACTTCTTTAGTGGTCATGTCCTTGGCCCACATGTTGCAAATTTTGAAATTCAGTCAAATTGGTTGATGCATCAAGTTTCTTTAGGAGTACACTTGTAGGTAATATGAACAAAATCTAATTTATCATCCTGTTGATTGCTTCCTATCTTCTTCGCTCATCTTTTTTATTTCCTTTTAAAAAAAAAAACATGATTTTTAATCAGAAGCCTAAAACCATTCAGTTGGAGATTGAGGGAAGGTAAAACTTGGTAAGAAACAATAAAATTGAATTTTCTACCTGGCCTGAATCTGAACACAGCATGGCAGTTGTAGGATAATTTTTAAAAAAAACGTTTAAATCATGATCTTTACACAAATTTAAAGTCAATTCATGCCTAAGACTTTATTTAACTCATTAATTAACAAGGGAACCAGTAATCCAGGTATTTGCAAGCCAAATCCAGGCTTTCAACTAATGTTGCAAATAAAATTTTATTGGAGAACAGCCAGGCCCATTCATCTATGCATTGTCTATGGCTATTTTCATGCTATAATGGCAGAGTTGTGTGGTCCACAAAGTCTAGAATATTTACTACTTGGCCTTTTATAGAAAAAAAATTGCTATGGGCCTTCAGGAAAGCTGAAATAAATTTATATATGGATACAAAATATTCAATTATCTGCAAGGCTATAATCAATTGCATCCCAGCAGATAAGAAATATTTGCATTATAATGAGTGGAATTTAAAGCTCAAAAACATTCAGAGATTTGGATAAATGAAAGGTGCATTTGATTTATCATTTAAAGTTCCCTGAATATTTAACAAAAATAAAAAATAAAAATAAAATAAATAAAACTATGGTGTACAGAACATGAACACGCACACACACAAATCAAAGGCATGAGGAACCCATAAAATATACTAGACAGGACCTCCGGTTTTGTTTTTGGCTCAATCTGAAGTCTTTTCCAATTTTTCTTGATAGCTGCTAGGAGAACACTAGGTACAGAGCTATCACTAGTGAAAATGGAGTAGGAAGCAAACTATACAATGGTTTGTAAGGCCTGGGAAAGACCTTCACTATACACAAGTCCCCACCAGTTTACTTCTTGAAATTCTTGCCTTTCAACCAAGGCAAGGTGTTCTTTCTGGGTGCCACCCATTAAAATGCAAATACCCTCTGCTAGTGACAGTTCCAGATGTGGTTACCAAAAACAATTTGTTATAGTTTTTTTTTTTTTTCAGATATTAATCAGTCACCTAGGAGGGCCCAAAGATTAAGGGACCTGGATGAAAAACTGGTAAAATTTAGTGAGGTTAATTAATCTATATAGAAATAGTCTAAAATATAAGAACAGATCATAGAAGGCACTACTGGTTAAGCCCCACAGGGTCTTGTATGAAAACACTGAGTTAACAAACAGAAGGGTGAACAACAGCTCCAGATTAATTGATATTAAGTTTAGGCGATCATTAAAAAGTACACAAAAGTGCATTGGGGGCTGTGCTCTTAAAGTTTCCCATATTTTAGAGTTTTTTCCAGAACATGGTGAACAAAACACATTGCTGTGCTAGGGAATGTGCTTTTGATTGGGATACATTTATAACACATTTGTTATAATGATAGGAACCACATTTGCTGAGAAACTAGTAAGTTCTAAACATTATGTAGATAATACACACAAAATTTCATTTCATCCTCATAAATTTGCCCAGCTGCTATTATTTTTCCCATTTAATAGACACAAAAAGGTTAGTAAATGGCAAAGCCGAGACAGGTATGCTTAAATTGCACTGTGAGAGACCTCCTCCAAATTTCTGTTAGTACAACCCCTGTTCTCTGCATGTCCTGATCATCTTCTGATTTAGATCCTATCCAAAGTGCTCTAATTAACTTATCTTCTTTAATCCAAGACATGTCATTACCTTGGATGATTTTGGCCTTTCTGCCAGTTCCTTGGCCTCTCCATCTCCTCTGACCTCCATGTCCACTGCACTTCAGTCCTCTGTGTTCGTGGCCAATCCAGAGCTGGTCATCACTCAGCACTGCTCCACTGTGCACATCATGTCCTCCAGTGCCCTGCTCTCTGGCCAGTGTCCCATCCTCCCAGTTCTTCTACTCCATCTGAACATCAAGTCCCTTTATGACTACATTCTTTCCAGGCTCCACTTTCTGCTTCTGTTCTAATAAGGACTTCAAACTCAATATGTCCCAAACTGAAGTTTTTAAAACCCTAAACCTATTCTTCCTCCTATATGCAATTAGTGACAGCACCAACCAGGCATGCAATCTAAAAATCTAACATCCTTGGTTTCTTCTCCTTCCCTTTCCTGATACATCCCATGAAAGTCTTAAATTTGTCCTTTCCTGTCTCTAGAAACAATGTCTAGTTTTAAGAGTCACACTCTATCTTTACTGGACTAGTGATATCTTTTAACTAGTCTTATCATCCTGAAACTCATCCAACAGTATGCTGGAGCTGGATCATACCAGCTGGTAAGAGCTGGTTGTCTCTCTTCCCAGCACGTGTTTCACAATGTCATATGGGTAGCTCAAAATTGGTATGGGGGTGGGGGGTATTATCACCACAGAAATTGGCAAATGCCAATGATTTTCCTGTGTAGAGTTGGTTGTTAAACATTTACCATCACAGCCAGGTGCTGTGGCACACACCTGTAAGTAACCCCAGCAGCTCAGGAAGCTAAGGCAGGAGGATCACGAATTCAAAGCCAGCCTCAGAAACAGTGAGGCACTAAGCAACTCAGTGAGACTCTGTCTCTAAATAATATACAAAATAGGGCTGGGAATGTGGTTCAGTGGCTGAGTGCCCCTGAGTTCAATCCCCAGTACCAAAACAAAACAAACAAACAAACAAAAAAACATTTACTATCACAATTTACCACTGCCTGTTTCCCACACTCTGGCCAAACTGATCTTTGTACCATGTCACTCTTGTGTTTAAAACCCTTCAGTTGATCCCCATGACCAATGGATAACATCTAAGTCCCTTAATGGCATTCAAGTTCTTTCATCATTTAGGCTCTGCTTAAATATCCAGCTTCTGTTCCCATTTCTCCTTAATCTCACAAGGGTCCCAAACTGGCTCCCTCAAGGCAAATTTGCTTCACATATATATTGTGTTTGACTTGCATACTGTCCTTAAATTTATTTATTCCAACATTCAAAACTTTAAGAGATTCGGACCCCAAATCCTTATTTCTAACTTCTCTTGAAAAATTACCATGTGGGGCCTGTTTTGAACTTAAAAATAACAATATTCAGGAGCTGAGCAGCAGGTGCACCCTTTGAGAAGAACTCTATTGTTTAACAGTACCTATCATTCAGTCATCCAAATTATGCATATACACCCATACCTGCACCTCATATCTGTTACGTGACTGGCACCTATTGTAGACCATATCATGATGTCTAGATTATTAGCAGAAACTCTGACCCTCATTTTAGAACTTTCTTTACATCAGCTATCCTAATGATAGTCTGTAGTTCATGCTGAACCTTAGAAGGGCAAAGCAGCAGAATGATGAGAATGGAAGCAACAGAGGAGATAAAAGTAGTAGAAATCTGTGTTCTATGGATCAGAGGCTCCATAATAAAGCACTAGAATTATGAAGAATCACACTTCATTGGAACTGTCCCAAGTTTTTGAGACCTCAGGGTAGTTTTCTTATAGTGTTGAGATGTCTACCTTCTCAGCTGGACATGATGAGGAAAATCCCAAGGAAATTAGTTCATACTGACCCAAATTTTGGGAGTCATAAAAAAAAGTGTCAGTGTTTTAATTTTAGGAGAGGGGATTTCATTCCTTTTTGCTGAGTGCCTGCTATGTGTCTAACACTGTTATGAATGCTATACGGGGAAAAGAGCAGACCAAGACTGTTCTACCATTAGGGCAGAGCTCCCAACCATATAAAAGGAGGCAAGACACAAATGTTTGAGATAATTAGAGAACAAGGTAAAGCTGCATGAGAAAAGTGATTGTCTGGGATGAAACCTAATGCCCACAATATTTGGATAGGCAGCAAGAGATGGTCTCAAAGTTAGGAGTAGGAGCTTACAATGGCCCTTGACTGACAGAGAAATAGGGTAAGAAACAGGGGCCCCCACCTGGTTATACACACAGGGAACAGTGAATGAGAACAGTATGGCAACCCAGGAATGACAACACTGACTGGAGGAGAAAAGGCAATCTGGAAGGGAGATCCAGACACACCCTCCTCCAACACCTTTAGAGGTGACAGATTGAAAAAAATGCCCCTATCCAAATAAAGGGCAGATTTCCCAGCTAGGAGCTCTTTTCTTCCTGGGCAGACTGTGACAAATTGCTCACTTACCATCTCTCCCAACTCTAGGCTTTATTCTGATTGTGTTTATGTTCATTTCCAGGCTCACTCAGACCTACTTCTTCCTTAGCCTGTAGGCTTATGTTAATTTCTGAGATTATTCTTTCCTGTGTCCAATTTACTTTATGAGACAAGTTGCTCACTTCCTGCTGCTTTGTTTGTAGCTGTTCCTTCTAAATGTTTAACAATGTTTACTCACTGCTCCATCCTAGCAATTGATGACCAACGTGCAACCAGCTTTCAACTATTCAGAGGCGATGCAACCATTCCAGAGGAAGCAGGTTTCTTGCAAACTCCTCCTCCTCCACCTTTCTCCCACTCCCTGTCTTCTGGCCACTTCCCTGTTTGGGAATCCCTCATGCAAGGTGGGAGGAAGGCAAAAATGATGAGAAACAGTAACTCATTCTTTTGTCAGGTTGCCAGTAACTGTGGGTTGTTTTTTATTTTTAAGAAGTTTTGAGAGTAAAAAGAAAGAAACTATTGATTAAAACAATATAGGAATATTTTGTGAGTATCTCAATTTCCATGCTCTGTTCTTCCCTATAAAATGGAATCATTGGAACTGTTTCATTTTCCCTTAAGTATAATCAGGTCAATTTTTCCCAGTATTCCTGACTCCTATCTATGCTTTAAATACTTAGCTCCACTCTTCCATAAAGCTTCCTCTGACCTAGTCTTCCCCATACTCTAGCTCAGATCCTACCACACTAGACTCTTCTGCAAGGCTAATGGTCTGTCTCAGTTTCTTTACTGGACTGAAAACAGACTGGGTTTCAAAAGACACAATTTTTGGTACTGAGGATTGAACCCAGGTGCTTTATCTTTGAGCTACATTCCCAGTCTTTTTTGTTTATTTATTTTGAGACAGGGCATCACTAAGTTGCTGAGGCTGATTTTGAACTGGTGATCCTCCTGAATCAGCCTCCTGAGACACTGGGATTACAGGCATGTGCCACTGTGCCTGGCCCAAAGAGACATTTTAAAGTTGAAAAAAATAATTTAAGTTCATTGGTCATGTTCCACATGCTTCCCAAGAAGTGCATCTGAATAGCCTAAAAAAACTCTATACTTCTCACCTCTAACTACTACTTATACCAAATATTATATCATAAATATAGCAGTCTTATCAAAGGTCCTTTAGCTATTAGTAACCCCACCACCCAAGTCTAAACGTCCTCATTTACAAAGTACTTCTTCCTGACAATGATGAATTCTCTTGAGCTTCCTAGGACCTAGAGGAAGTTGGAAAAGGCTTCTCTTCAGCCACCAAAGCTTGATTTAGTTGCAGTCTTTAAGATTACTGTCTTTACCCTTTCAAATAAGTTTATACAGCTCATTTGGAACTGACCACATACTATTATGTACTGTTACAAATTTTATGTAAGTCTGATCTACCCAACATAACTCCAGAAAGCCAGGAACAATTTCTGTTTCCCCTATTCTATGTTAGACAGATCTTGGCATATTGTAATAACATAATTTAAGAACCAAACTCTAAAGTCATGCAACCTGGGTTTAAATATTGGCTCAGCTACTAAAACTATGTAACTTTAGATATTGATATAGATATAGATACATATACACACATATATGTATATATAAATATATACAGATTCAAGTATAAATAAAATATAATATACATATAAACATAAATATTTATTTATTTACTTACTTACTACTAGGGATTGAACCGAGGGGTGCTTAATCACTGAGCCACATCCTCAGCCTTTTTGTTTTTATTTTGAGACACAGTCTTACTAAGTTGCTTAGGGTAAGTTGCTGAGGCTGACTTTGAATTTGTGATCCTCCTTCCCCAACTTTCTAAGTCATTGGGATTATAGGTGTGTGCCACCATTCCTGGCCATATATGTTATTTAACTTCTCTGAGCCTCAACTCCTCAGCTTACCTCAGAAGGTTGTTGTGATATTAAATGTGTAAATCTATGTAAAGTGTTTAGAACAGTGCCTTGTCACACAGTAAGCATTCCACAGACATTAGCTACTCTGGTAAAGACAAGTGACAAGAGAATGGAAAGAGGTGACAAGAGACTCCAGTTTCTAAATTGCCATTTGATGGGCCCTATGCTCCTTCTCTCTACAAACTTTAATCCTGCCCTTCTATGCTTCTCCTTTCTCATATCTAGGTCCCCACACTGATGATGGACACCCAGTTCTCTGAGTTCACACCAGACATAACTCCCATTATGCTGGCTGCCCACACCAACAACTATGAAATCATCAAATTGCTTGTCCAAAAACGGGTCACGATCCCTCGGCCCCACCAGATCCGCTGCAACTGTGTGGAATGTGTGTCCAGTTCAGAGGTAGATAGCCTGCGCCATTCCCGCTCCAGACTGAACATTTATAAGGCTCTGGCAAGTCCCTCACTCATTGCCTTATCAAGTGAGGACCCCATCCTTACTGCCTTCCGTCTGGGCTGGGAGCTCAAGGAGCTCAGCAAGGTGGAGAATGAGTTCAAGGCAGAGTATGAAGAGCTCTCCCAGCAGTGCAAGCTCTTTGCCAAAGATCTGCTGGACCAAGCTCGGAGCTCCCGGGAACTGGAGATCATCCTCAACCATCGAGATGACCACAGTGAAGAGCTTGATCCTCAGAAGTACCATGACCTGGCCAAGCTGAAGGTGGCGATCAAATACCACCAGAAAGAGGTAAGCTTAGATCATCTCTGCTTTCAGGGAAGCTTAAGACCTACAGAGTCTTGAGAAGCAAAGCAAGAGTGAGCATTTTCATACCACTTGGACTTCTAACAGATGAATTGTTGGGATGGATTCACAAATAGGTTCATTTAGCCAAGACACAGCCTCTATATATTTCTTCATAATCAGAAAAAGTAGCCATCTGGTTCTTTGATAGAAAAGCATTCATTCATTCAACAAATAGTGTTCTAGGCTCTTGGGATACAGAACACAGTCCCCAGCCCTGCCTTCTTGGAGCATACAAGCTAGCAATGAAGATTAAATGATCCAAATTATGCATATACACCCATACCTGCACCTCATTTCTGTTACCTGACTGGCACCTATTATAGACCATATCATGAAGTCTAGATTATTAGCTAAAAGACCTTTGATAAGACTGCTGTATTTATGAAATAAATGAGAAAACTAGTGTTCAATGCATGACATAGGAAGCACTTTTTGTTTTTCCTTCTTTCCTTCCTTCCTTCCTTCCTTCCTTCCTTCCTTCCTTTTTTTTCTCTTTCTTTCTTTTGGTATTGGAGAACCCAGGGCCTTATAACATTAGGTGAGCATTTTTCCACTGAGGTACAACTCCAGTCCCAGGTAGTGCTTTATTATCCATTCCCATATTGTTTCCATTGCTATCTGTTATCTGATTCAAACAGTAGGTTTCTGCCAGTTGAAGGGCAAATAGCAATACCATCCCTTCATGGATCCAGGTTCTAAGGAAAATCTCAGTATCTGTTCACTTGATGCCTTTCCCTCACAACAACAACAACAACAACAACAATTATGCAGGGTGCAGTGAAGCAAGCCTGAAATCCCAGTGACTCTGGAGGCCGAGGCAGGAGGATCACAAATTCAGAGCCAGCCTTAGAAATTTAGCAAAGCCCTAAGCAATTTAGGGAGATCCTGTTTATAAATAAATAAAAAAAAATTAAAAGGGCTCAGTAGTTAAGCACTCCTGGGTTCAATCCCAGGTACTAAAACAAACAAACAAACTATAAAACTATGCCTTCTAAATGGGACAAAAACAAGTGTCAGGGGCAACTTTGAAGGTAATCAAAAATGACAAAGCAGCAACATGGAGACTGAAAGGGTTATCCCAGGGAGGGGAGGTGGGAAAAGGATAGGCTTACCCCTAACTCTCTTTATCCTATTTTTGCTGTTGTCTTGCTTTAATTGAGTGAGTTTCTTAATCTTTCTTTTCTCTTCTCAAAAGTGGGGATAATAACAGGAACACTTACCTCCCTGGAGAAATTTAAAGATTAAATAAAATAGGCAATGTGCTTATGTATAACACAACAGTGGGCATACATTAGGGATTCCATAAATATTAGCTGCTATTTGTTTTCATTGTTACACATGGAAGACCCTTGATATATGGTCTGATCCTGTGCATTAAAATAACAGATATAGCCAAAGTCCATCTTCTCTTATCCATTTCTCTCATTGGCTCTGCTGTTGATACATAGTATCGGTTATTGTGTTAAGTGCTGTACTGCAAGGTCTAATTGATTTTTCTACACTTTGGCATCTTTACTATTTCCATTAATGATGTATATTACAGCTTCAGTGTTTTTTTCACTTTACATAAATTGCTACAATACTGTGAGAAAATATCAAAGGTATTTTTAGAACATGAATTGTTTCTAAGTGACAGAACGGTTAATGGGAACAGAATAATTTTAAAGTAGATATTGCAGAATATGACTAAATTTTTCAATTTGCACTCCACTGAATAGGAGCTAAACTTGACAGTTTTAGGCTCTATCCACCCCTGAAAACTGACAAATCATTTATTTTCAGACAATGTTTCTGCAGCAATGTCATTAATTTTGTATTGTTAGATCATCTTCCAGCTATTTATTTTTTTATTTTTTTTTGAGAGAGAGAGAGAGAGAATTGTAATATATTTTTTTTTAATTTTCGGCAGACACAACATCTTTGTTTGTATGTGGTGCTGAGGATCGAACCCTGGCCGCACGCATGCCAGGCGAGCGCGATACCACTTGAGCCACATCCCCAGCCCCCAGCTATTTATTACTTGAACCCTTCTGCTCATATAATCTTTTTTTAAAAGAACTTAACCTTTATTTTATTTGTTTGTTGTTGTTTATTTATTTTTATGTGGTGCAGAGGATCGAACCCAGGGCCTCACCTGTCCTAGGCAAGCGCTCTACCGCTGAGCTACAGCCCAGCTCCTCACATAATCTTCCATTGCCAGTTTTAGTTACTGTTCCACTCTGCTGACTTTCTCACTCTCATGGGGATCAGTTTGAGATATGACCATGGAATCATCCTTGGTGTCTACATTAATAGCCCTTCAAATCTCATGAAATTTTCATCATTTTCCCTCTTTGTTTTAGTTCTTTAACTGCCCTGAAATTTGTCTCCTATGTTCCTTACTTCATAATTTCTCTTATTATTGTTATTAAAGAATGTCTTTATGTTACTGTGTGCTCATAGAGTACATTTTTCAGCTGTCATTATACCTGAATGTACCAAGGAGTTATATTTCTTTTTGCTTTCTTAATTCTGCAGCAGAGATTCCAATAATTTTTTCTGGGGGTCATTTGTATGTACATTAAAGTGGAAGGAGTCACATTTTTACTGTGGAAAAATATACATTATATTAAATTTGCCATTTTGACCACTTTTACATCTTAGCAGCATTAAGTACATTTACATTGTACAATCATCATTACTAGAATTTATTTCTGAAGATACCTAAATTTGCTGAGCATGCTGGCACCAACTGTAATCCCAGTGGCTCAGGAGGCTGAGGCAGGAGGATGGCAAGTTCAAAGCCAGTCTCAGCAAAAGTGAGGTGCTAAGCAAGTCAGTGAGACCCTGTCTCTAAATAAAATACAAAATAGGAATAGGGATGTGGCTCAGTGGTTGAGTAACCCTGAGTTCAATCCCTGGTACCCTCCACCCAAAAAAGAACAATAAACTTTCATGGGCCACATAAACCCAAATATGACCATAGCCAAATACTTTAGAATTATTTTGAGACATATATTTTGCTCCAAATTTTCCAAGATATTTATCTTAGTAATAGCTATTGATCATTTTAGATTAGTTTTTCTTCAAACTAAGCCTGATGATGAACATATTAGGCTTGGGATATCAGATACATCTTAAGGTTGGTATTTTAAAGGCATTGCTTGGGGAATATAAAACATGACTTATATTCATCAAACTATAAATTCCTTCTGAATTGCAAATTCACATTCACTAAAAACTCTGTAATTCTTCCAAGTCTGTGAATTACAGTTGTTTTTTTTTTTTTTTTTTAAAAATCTGTGGTGCCATTAAATCTCAAATGTGTTCAGTTTTGGATTTCTTGCTATTCAATCCATATGTCTAGTTTGAGTCTGAATATTCTCACTTCCTTGAACAAATCAGCAATATCCTTGCTTGGGGGGTATTTTTTAATTTTTAACTTTAATGTGCTTGATAAGTACAATCCTGAGTTACTGAGCTTCCAAAAATTCAGTTTTCTGTGAGAGTTTCATTCTTAAAAGTCCCTGATCTGAAGAAGCAGACTGTTCAAAAACTATCCATAGTCTAGTCTTTGAAGAAGTATAATGTACATATAGCTCTTAAGGACACAAACATTAATTTAAAAGGTCATGATCTTGATCATTTATTTTATCATATTATGCAGTACACTTGACTATCCATATTTCCAGTATAAACTTTCTTTGTATGTGTGTGATGGAACTAGGCAACTAACAAAATTCCTCAAATTCCTGGAGCTATATAGTTTATGTGTGTTAACTCAACAAAGAGAAAACTATTCATGTCTTAAATGGGTCACACCCTGGGATCTGGTGAAACCCCATTCAGTTTGAAAGTTATGTGTTAGGAGCCCTCTAAACATGTTTTAAAAATAGCTGTAGATGGACACAACACCTTAATTTTATTTATTTATTTTTATGTGGGGCTGCGGATCTAACCCAGTGTCTCATATATGCTAGACAAGCACTCTACCACTGAGCCACAACCCCAGCCTCCCTGAACATATTTAAGACATTTTTTAAGATAGGAAAAACAGTGGAAAGAATCTGACATCACTTTTATAAATGCATATATGAATACAGCACAGTGAATCTCAACATCATGTACAACCACAATCCTAATTAGAATAAGATATAGTCCATGTTTGTAGAAAATATTGACAAAAAATAAATTTTAAAAACACCCGTTGTGGGGCTGGGGATGTGGCTCAAGTGGTAGCGCTCTAGCCTGGCATGCGTGCGGCCCGGGTTCGATCCTCAGCACCACATACAAAGATGTTGTGTCTGCTGAAAACTAAAAAAAATAAATATTAAAATTCTCTCTCTCTCTCTCTCTCTCTCTCTCTCTCTCTCTCTCTCTCTCCCCCTCTCCCTCTCTTAAAAAAAAAAAAAAAAAACACCTGTTGTGCTGGTGAAAAAAAAAAATAAAAAGGCCTTTATTCCCTGACAAGGCTGGAGAAGGAGTGAACTAGGATTATTTCCCAGGGCCATAATTGTTCACAGAAATGACCTCTAAATGGGAATGGAACAACAGTACTAAAAGAGAAACACTGTCCTTTTTTTTACTTGATTGCATGATTGTTACCAGTTGGATCATGAGGTTCTATCTTTAAGGAAAGTTGGAATACTTCCTCAGTATCTATTAGGAAAAGGACAGAGCAGATGTACCACTTCTCCACTCTTTAGTGACATCCTGATGACATACTTTGATACCAAATGGGAGAAATGAAAAAATACTCAGAATAAATGGATAGTTTCTCAATGGGTGGAGGTGTTGTGAGGGAGGTGCATCAGGAACTCCTGCACCAGGATAAAGGACCCAAAATAAGTTCATTCACACCTTAGGTTTCAGACAGACGACATGACTCTTAAAATTTGAGTTAAGAAACCATATTCCATAAAAATCAGACAATATTTTTCTCTAAAAATGAGATGCAACACAGTTGAATTCCAAAACTGGTAGTTAAGGGATTGTCAACATTAAAAATTCAGAAGATATAGTTTCAAGGAAAGCCAATGTGTTCCACAGCTCAAATAAGAATAAAAGTATTAAAAATGATCAGTATTAGGCTGGGATTGTAGCTCAATGGTGGAGCACTTGCCTAGCATGTGAGGCAGTGGGTTTGATCATCAGCACCATATTTAAATAAATAAATAAAGATTCATTGACAACTAAATATATTTTTTAAAAAATGATCAGGGGGCTAAGGTTGTGGCTCAGTGGTAAAGTGCTTGCCTAGCATGTGTGAGGCATGAGTTCGATTCTCAGGACCATAAATAATAAATAAAATATAGGTATTTTTAAATGGTCAGTATTGCCAGGCATGTGCTTCCAATCACAGATTTTGTTAATGAAATCTTTTATTATAGGAATCTAAAATACTAAAGTCATGTTTTATAACTGGGGGCCCCTAGTCCATTTTACACCATCGTTGTATTAAATAATACCTCAAGATATTTTTCATCATTTTTATAAGGCCTTTAAGATAAAACTGTGGCAAGGTATAAAGAGATCAGTGGTTTTCCTTACCTCACTGAAGTGTAGTTCGGTTCTTCAGGGGTATAATAGTGATTGCCTTCAAGGATTCTTTATTACCCTTAAGAAATGGGACATTTGAGACCAATGGATATTTGTATATGTCAGTAAAAATAACTCCCAAATAATTTGAGGAAACAGGAGCTATATTTACTTTTATTAGAGATTTTTCTGTTGTTTGTTTAGTTGGTTGGTTGGTTGGTTGGTTTTTAAGTTTTCTGAGTATTTATATAGACAGAAGAAAAACAACCTTTAAATGTGGACTGGAGGGAGTAGAATCGCTTTATTGAAAAATAATTTTAAAAATCTAGTTGGATCATGGTGGGTTAATAATGTTCAGAGTTATATAACCCCCTCAGGAACAAAATCTTAGCCTTAAATGGAATGTAATTTATTATTTCATGAAGGGATTTTTCACCATTGTTTTATCCTCATTATTATTCCTACTAGAATTGAAATAGACTCCCCAAAAGAATTTAATTTAGTGAAAAAAATAAGCTCCAAAGAATGAAACAAAAGCTGATTCCAAACTGTAACTTTGACATGATGTAGAATAAGGAAGTGTTAATCTCTGTACAGATGTAAAACTATTGGATGATATTTGCATGCCAAATAGACTTTCAGGCATTCTTATGCATACATTTTTCAGATACTCCTAAAAAGTTCTGATTTCATATATTCCATCCCATTGTCAGACACACCAGACTTTGAAACGATATTGTTTGATTTGTTCCTTATTAGCATTGAAGGTAAGCCAAAAATTGTTACAGTTCTTATTTTACAAATGACAAAGGGCTATGTTCAGAGATTTGTTACAGATCATCTGATAAGCCAAAAGTAGAACTTCAGACTCTTGGTACAACATTCTCTCTGATTACATGCTACTACCTTCTGTTATATGGGGTTTGTTCATGCTAGTTTAGTAACCTTGAAATTCACTACCAGGTAATTTAAGATGACCACAGGTTCTTTGATTTGTGAATGAAAACTTTATTAGTTTAAAACTATTAAACAACAAAATTGTTTTGACCAATAGTCATAATGACAATAAACAATTATAATCTAATTGAAATACCATCCTAGGGGATATTCCCCTTTTAATTTCCATTAATTATAGAACAATAAAATCGGGTCCCAAGATGTGAGATAGTTGTGCTTCAGTCCATTGTTAGGTTGAAGAGATTCTCTTCTTTGTTATTATTTGCTCTTATCATCAAGAAGCCTAATAAAACAAATACAAGTAAAGGAAAAACCACACTGCTAAAATCAAAGATTTTTGACTAAAAACAAAGATGAGATCAGTCTTTTCCTTCTGGAAGGAAATCAAATCTTACTTATTCTATAAGGTGTTAATAATTAAAAAATGCAGAACTAGGAGAAAAATATTGCTAATGTCCAGAAAAATCAGGATATATTTGGGGAAAAAAAAAAGATCAGTGATCAGTTCTCACATGTTGGTGAGGGCAAACTGGGTCTTATTCACTTCTTCAACCATTGTTTATATCAGAGAGTACATCTTCACATAGCTCATCTACATCTATCATGGCTTGATCTATATCAAGGATTAGGTCTTCATCTTCTTGTAGTGAAAGTATTGATTCCAAGTCAGAGAGATCACCGAGATCTGGTAGTGAAGGTTCTTCAGGAGGAGATGCATCTGCACCAATCTGTTCTCTTCTATCATTTCGTTCTTCACAAGGAACTTGTTGTTCTTGTGAAATAGATAGTAAGAGCTCTTCAGCTATTCTTATTAACTGGGCTACACACTCAACAAGTCCACCAACTAGTATAGGAATTGACTCAGACCCCATGCTCTTCTTAACAGATAAAATATTTCTAAAAACTGTAGCAAATGGACTCTCGATGACAACGAATCCTGTGGGGCTAGTAAGAGTTCTCTGGTTTGCTTAGATGATAAATTAGGATATTGATATGATTCTGATGGTGGTCAAGTATAGAATGAAGTCAATAGTACCACAGGATGTTTTGATAATGTTGATGAAATCTCCAACAAAATGTATTTATTGTACTTTTGTTTGTACCAGTAGTGAACTGCTGATATAATGACCACCAGATAGATAGTCACAGGCAAGATTTAGAAAAGCAGCAAAGCAGATCTAATAATAGAAAAGAGAAATATAAAAATTAGTATGATTGACACTTTATCCATCCTATAGGTCCTAGCTACAGGATACCCTTATCAAGAGTTATCCATAGGGTTAAAAGAGGATCTCTAGATATTGTTCTCCTTTTGTGATAATCTAAAGACTATCTACTACCTCTTTGCCCATGGAATTTCTCATGGTTTTTAATATCTTCTTAGGGGATTTGAAAATAAAGTGAGCATAGGTACTTTGTCTCTCTCTCCTGAGTATCTCTGTTGAGGAAGGATACATCCACTCAGGGTCTTTCAATTAACTCTGTCTTTATTCGCACCTTTGCATCATTGCTATTTTTATTTGGAGCTACTAAGTATTTTCTGTATTTTTAATTATACATTCATTAAAATTTACAGTTGCCCTGCATCCTAGTGGGGAGTGCATGGTAAATGAAATTCCCATATTCTCTGTCTTTTGTGAAATTTTGGAGAACTGAAGGTATAACATTAGTTTCTTGTTGTTTTCCATTACTGCCCATCTTCCATATCTAGCAGCTAATTCTTCCAACTTTGTCTAAAGCCATGATTGCACTATTTTCATCTATATGTCTGGTGGACTCTGCATACTCCCTCTCCCACAGCAAGCATATACTTCTGTAAGGCAATACTGTGTGTGTGTGTGTGTGTGTGTGTGTGATGCTGGGGATTGAACCCAGGGCCTTGTGCATGTGAGGCAATCACTCTGCCAACTGAGCTATATCCCCCAGCCCAGGCAATACTCTTTATTTAAAGATCTAGGGACTGGCCCAATATAATCTACCTTCCATGTCTGTCTGCCTTATCACTCCCATTCCTCATTAAATGATTTTGTTGAAGATGCAATAAATGTTTGGCAATATAACATATCTCATATTGCCTGCTCACTTGTTTGATTCACAGTATTTTTCACTACTTCTCCTCAACTTACCTAGTACATTTATGCCCATATGCTCTAAGGTTCTCTTAACCCATTAAATTGAACTGAGGTTTGTCTTACCCATTACATTGAACTGAAAGGAAGCTGAGCTAGAATCCAAGGTTGTGTGGTCTACATTATATTTTTTTTGGGGGGGGCAGATTGTCTCCTCTCTCATTACAAATAGATAATTCTGTCTTTACATTATGATGAGCTGATATGTGTCCTATATAAATAGTTAAATTATTTCTATTGATTTCTTTTCATATCTCCATTCACCAAATTGTTTTTCCTGTAATAGTCCAGTTCATAATTTTCCAGTTCTGAAAGCATATATCTCCAGCCTATGGCTGATCAGTGTGGCTGTATATCTGTGGCCACTTTTTCCTTCAGCATATCTATATGTTAAATTTTGGGATACTAATCCTGTAAATTGGGTTGATTTTCTTTCTCCAGCCTCAGTCAGGCTTTTCCTAGCAGAGAGTCTTAGGTAGAAACCATCCATCTCACTCCTTTAGGATACTGCCAAGTCTGTTATTACCCCATTTCCAGAAGTTATGACCAGAGTGGGTCCTAGAAAGGCAAAGGCTTCACCTTCATCTCACTATGCTCTTTGGATGTTTACAATAGTACAGTAAATGATCAGCCAGATGGTCTATAATTTGCACATGGAGTTTAACTGGTCTGCACAGAGCCTAGTTTGACCACTCAGCTGTAAATTATTTCCAATTAGCATAAATTCTGTCAGAGCATTCCAATGTTTTTGTCCCAAATCCTACCATTTTCCACGAAATATACACTCAATTTTTGTATTATGACACCTAAGGCTAGCTCTTATTTTCTTGTTTATTTGCTTTTCTGCCTCTCATCCTACCCTCACATAGATAGACTAAAATGTAAGTGCCATGAGATTAGGAATCTTGTCTGTTTTGTTTTGTGCTCTATACCCAAGGCACAGAAAATTGCCTACCACATAGTAGATAATTAGTGAGTACCCTGAAATAAGAGAAGGAAGGGAGGGAGAGAGGCACAACCTTTAGCTCATTCATTGAGTAAATACCATCAAGCTTCAGCCATACATGGGGATAGCAGTGAGTGAAATAATGAGCTAGCCCATCAGAATTCACAGTTAATAAAATGAAAAGGAAAAGCATAAACAGAGGGAAAATATTCACAAAGCATGTATCTGGCAAAAAAAAAATCTTTTACCCAGAATATATAAAGAATCCCTACAACTAAACAATAAAATTATAACAATCCAATTTGAAAAATGGGGAAAGACTTAAATAGACATTTCACAAAGAAATAAAAATGAATGGCTAACAACAACATGAAAATGTACTCAGTTACTATTAGTCATAGGGAAATACAAATTAATATCACAATAAGATACCACAATGTACTCACTAAACTAGCTAAAATCAAAGACCGACAATACCAAATGTTGACAAACATATAGATCAGCCAGAATGCTCACACACTCGTGGTGGAAGTATAAAATGGTATACCTCTTTAGGAAAACACCTATCAGATTCTTAAAAAAAGAAAAAGCTAAGCATGCATCTATAGCCCAGCAATTCCACTTGTAGGTATTTACACAAGAGAAATGAAAATTTACAAAGAGATTTTTACAAGAATGGTTATAGAACTTTAAGTAAAACACCAAACTGGTTTCCAACAAGATGGGAAGGGGAAAAAAATGGTGGTATATTTATACAGTGTAACACTAATCATCAATAAAAAGAAAGGGCCAGACAAGGTGGCATACACCTGTAATCCCAGAAGACAGGAGGATCCCAAGTTCAAAGCCTGCCTCAGCAACTCAGTGAGGCATTAAACAACTCAGTGAGATCCTGTCTCTAAATAAAACACAAAAAAGGGCTGGGGATGTGGCTCGGTGGTCAAGTGCCCCTGAGTTCAATACCTGGTATCAAAACAGCTATATAAAATGCAAAATAGTCTATGGTGCAAAAAACATGAATAGTGTTTACATCTAGGAGATGTAGAGACATAAGAGAACATCCTAGAATGATGTAATAATCATATTTTAGATATAATTGTAAGTTACACAGGAATATGCATTTGTCAAAAATCATTAGCTGGCACTTTTAAGATTCATGCATTTCCTTATATAATTTTTACTACCCCCAAAAAGAATAACCAAGCACAATCCCCAGCCTCAAAAATATATATATATCAAATGAGATGACATACCCCTAATTAGTTACTATAATGTATGTTCATTTTAATGGAAAATATTATCAAGGATTATGAAACTCACTTTTATATATTAGTATATTTAATCTTCATAATAAAATAACTATGAAGTTGTGGATGGAAAAATTGAGGATCAGAGGGATTAAGTAACTTGCACATGGTAAGTAAAGATGCATAGCTGGAAGTCAGCCCAGGTCTAACTTCTGAAGTCCTATATCAGAGGGTACAAATAATGTACCTGCAGTAGCAACTTGGTAGGGCCAGACCTGACATCTCATTCTCCTAAACAGGAACAGAACTGAGAATGTTAATCTTACCTGCTATCCCTAGAAGCAAACTGAATTCTAAGTTGAGTTTGACTAAGGCAGGAGAACAGAGAAAGCTGGATCAGTCCCCTATGGAATCCTCATCATCTTGTGACAGGGGTTTTATCTGCCCTTCACCTGACCTATGGAACAGGCCTAAATACTCATTAACCATTCACCTGTGATACAGCCAAGATGGATGAGAGGGTCAAGGCTGTGCCTATAAAATGATTTCTGGACTTCCACTTTCAAATAAGATGTGAGTGCTCCTGAAACAACTAAAAACATGCCCAATGGTAAATTGCAAAACTAATAGATTTAAGGATATCATTAAGGTATGAAAACAAAGACAAACTGTTCTAAAATTTCAGAGAGTGAGCTGATAGAGGCATCTTTTTCTTCCCTGTGGCATTTGCTAATTCTGGGCACAGATTGAAGATAAGGCTTGACTCTAAAGCAGAAGGACTCAGGCTCTAAGGAGAGGAACTCTACTAAGGAAAAGGACAAATTAATGTAACTTTTGGTAGCTGAAATAGGCTAGCACAATGTGTTGGAAACTTGAGGGTGCAGGGCTTGTTTTTCTTACCTTAAATTAGTTGATACCTGCTGGTACCTGGGTGGGAAATGTAGAATGAAATTTCCCACAATCTCCTGGTGCTTCAAGTCAAATTCTCACTAGAGGGAGTAGCCATAAACATGCTACTGGTCTCTGCCTCAAAAGGTTTTGAAGTTAGAGGGATATAGGGGAGGCTAATGAATAAATAAGATCAAAACCACTCTCAAAAAGCACTTTAGACAAAGGATTCTAAAACATGAAAGGGTATATAAAGGGAAATATCTTGAAGAACTAAACTGGAGGACATCTGATATCAAGGTTAAGACACAGAGAGACAAATATTCCATGTTCTCTTTCATATAAAGGAACTTAAAAAATCAATATGAATGTAGAACAGTGATCACTAGAGGCTGGGAAGGATAGGAAGGAGTGGGAATAAAGGAAGACTGGATAATGAGTACCAAAACTCAAGTCAGATAGAAGGTATATGTCCTGGTGTTTCACAGTAGAGTGTGATACTATAGTTTACAATAACCTAGTGTGTGTGTGTGTGTGTGTGTGTGTGTTATGAATAACTAGAAGAGAGGAGTTTGAAGTCTCCAAATATAAAGAAATGACAAGGAGAGAGAAAAGCCAATTATCCCAATTTGATCAGTGCATGCAGAATATATGTGTTGAAATGCCACAGTGCACACCACAAATATTTGCAAAATTATTACATGTTAATCAAAAAAATTAAATTAAAAAGATAATCAAGGCTAGTTTTATGGTATGGAAATTAAAACAGCATAGTACTGGCACAAGAAACAGACATAAATTCTGGAAAATGAAGGCAAAATGATTTGGAAATGTAGCTATAAAATATCTACTGATCAACGACCTATTTATCAGTCCAGATATATAAAATCAGGAGGCTATCTGAGTAGCTCATGTTTCAGTAGCCAGCAAACTTTATACAAAGCTTGAGTATATTTTCATGGATAAAACTTGGAAGAATTTTATTAAAAAAATCACTATGATTTTACTTTAAGATTTGAAAGCACTAATACCCAGAGGTATTACAAAGGTAATAATGAAAATATACATTCAAGTATATAACCTAGAGTTAGAAAACAAACATGTAATCAAACTTTTGTTTTTATATTGCAAATAATTTCATGATTTAGATAATGGCTATTGATGACAACTGATATAATTATTGATGTTTATAAGATTATATGAAAATTTAATCTTATGATTAATAAAAATATTTTAAAGCTGTAACTACAAATTAGTCACCAACAAATGTTTTAACCAGATAGGAAATTTAACAATTTATAGGATTGTGTATTAGCTCTAACAGTTGCTGTTTGCTGTTTTGTACATGCTATATTAGGGAGAAAGCTTAATTTTGTAAATGACTAAATATTCAACATTTTAAAAAGTCCCTAAACAATGTAAATGTTGTTTTTGATCCTTGATAAAATAAAGAACTGAAGATTCTTTCAAACCATCCCTGAGGGAGACTGGCAAAGGTTTCCAGATTGTTAATCCTTTCACTTATTTTTTTATAGTTGTAGTTAATACTGTTAAACAAAATAAAATTCTTTGTCCAAAAAAAAGAATACCAATGTACATAATTTTATATTTCATGTTATTAGTTTCAATAAATTTGCCCTTTGTGACTCTTAAAAAAAGAAACAGGCATAAATTAATAAAGCCATATCCATTACCTCACACTAAATACTAAAATAATATAATAATAATTTGAAATGGATCATAGATCTAAACATGAAAGATTAAAAAATTTAGATCAAACCACAGGAGAAAAATCTTCATGAGCTTAGGTAGGCAAATATTTCTTATAGGACAAAAACATTAACTATGAAAGAAAATATTAATGTTTTATTTCATTAAATGAAGAACTTCCACTTATAAAAATATACCTTAAGAAAGTGAAAAGTGGGCTGGGTCTGTGGCTTAGTGGTTGAGTGCTTGCCTCGCATGCGTGAGGCACTGGGTTTGATCCTCAGCACCACATAAAAATAAAATAAAGATATTGTGTCCACCTATAACTAAAAAATAATTTTAAAAAAACAGGGTGAATAGATCAACCAGAGTTGGAAAAATATTCCCATTATGTATCCAACAAATAACTTATATTCATTCTACACATACTTTTTTTAAATATTTTTAATTGTAGATGGACACAATACCTTTATTTTGTTTAGTTTTTTTATGTGGTTCTGGGGATCAAACCCAGTACTTCACATATGCTAGGCAAGCACTCTACCACTGAGCCACAGCCACAGCCCTACACATATATTTTTAAACTTCTAGAAATCAATAAAATATAATGTAATTTTTTAAAAGTAGAACAAAAGAATTGAACTGACATTTCACAGAAAAGAATATCCAAATGACCTATATGCACATGAATAGTTTTTCATCACTATTACTCATCAGAGAAATGCAAATTAAAACCACAAGAAGGAAAGTAGAGGGAACTGTGACCACGCACAGAGCAGGCCCAGCGGCCTGCTGAGGGGCAGAGCCACCCCCCATCCCCCGCCCCTGCCAGGTGACCACCGACAGAAAAGGCCGAGTGTCCCGCGGCAGGACAGAGCTTCCAATCACTCCTGCAAGGTAGGCGGGCCTGCGACCCACTGGCAGAAGAGGAGCAGCGACCTGCTGAGAGGCAGAGCCGCCCCCTCCCCCTGCACCGGCAAGGTAGAGGGAACTGTGACCACGCACAGAGCAGGCCCAGCGGCCTGCTGAGGGGCAGAGCCGCCCCCCACCCCTCGCGCCTGCCAGGTAGGGGAACTGTGATCATGGACAGAGCAGGCCCAGCGGCCTGCTGAGGGGCAGAGCCACCCCCCACCCCACGCCCCTGCCAGGTGACCACCGACAGAAAAGGCCCAGTGGCCCGCGGTGGGACAGAGCTTCCAATCACTCCTGCAAGGTAGGCAGGCCTGCGACCCACCTGCAGAAGAGGAGCAGCGGCCTGCTGAGAGGCAGATCCGCCCCCTCCCCCTGCACCGGCAAGGTAGAGGGAACTGTGACCACGCACAGAGCAGGCCCAGCGGCCTGCTGAGGGGCAGAGCCGCCCCCCACCCCTCGTGCCTGCCAGGTAGGGGAACTGTGACCACGGACAGAAAAGGCCCAGTGGCCCGCGGCGGGACAGAGCTTCCAATCACTCCTGCAAGGTAGGCGGGCCTGCGACCCACCTGCAGAAGAGGAGCAGCGACCTGCTGAGAGGCAGAGCCGCCCCCTCCCCCTGCACCTGCAAGGTAGAAGGAACTGTGACCACGCACAGAGCAGGCCCAGCGGCCTGCTGAGGGGCAGAGCCACCCCCCACCCCCCGCCCCTGCCAGGTGACCACCGACAGAAAAGGCCCAGTGGCCCGCGGCGGGACAGAGCTTCCAATCACTCCTGCAAGGTAGGCGGGCCTGCGACCCACTGGCAGAAGAGGAGCAGCGGCCTGCTGAGAGGCAGAGCCGCCCCCTCCCCCTGCACCGGCAAGGTAGAGGGAACTGTGACCACGCACAGAGCAGGCCCAGCGGCCTGCTGAGGGGCAGAGCCACCCCCCACCCCCCGCGCCTGCCAGGTAGGTGGAACTGTGACCACCGACAGAAAAAGGCCGAGTGGCCCGCGGCAGGACAGAGCTTCCAATCACTCCTGCAAGGTAGGCGGGCCTGCGACCCACTGGCAGAAGAGGAGCAGCGGCCTGCTGGGAGGCAGAGCCGCCCCCTCCCCCTGCACCGGCAAGGTAGAGGGAACTGTGACCACGCACAGAGCAGGCCCAGGGGCCTGCTGGGGGGCAGAGCCGCCCCCCACCCCCCGCGCCTGCCAGGTAGGTGGAACTGTGACCACCATCAGAACAGGCCAGACCTGCAACCGAGAGACAGAACAGGCCCAGTGGCCTGAGGAAGGGTAGAGCCGCCCCCCCTCCCCCCCGCACCTGCAAGGTAGGCGGACCTGCGACCCACTGGCAGTACAGCCCCAGAGGCCTGCAGAGGGGCAGTGCCGCTGCCTGCACCTGCAAAGTAGACAGAACTGTGACCACCCACAGAAGAAGCCTAGCGGCCCGCAGTGGGACAGAGCCGCCGCCCGCGCCTGCGAGGGAGACTTTGCAACTATACAAGACCAATATAAATATATAGGGGGAAAATTCAATAACACAACAGTTTCACTAAGTAGAAAGGAACGCAAACAGTATGAAGAGACAAGGAAAGAAAGGACCACAAGCAATGCAGGTCAACTCAACATTAGAAGAGGTAATAGCTGCAGCAGATGGAATGTCAGATAAAGAATTCAGGATATACATGCTTCAGATGATCTGGAGTCTCAAGGAAGACATCAGACAGCAAAATCAGACAATGAAAGATCACTTCAACAATGAATTACATAAACAAATCCAAGAAGCAAAAGATCAACTACACAGGGAAATAGAGGTTATAAAAAACAAACAAACAGAAATCCTAGAAATGCAGGAAGCAATAAGCCAGCTTAAAAACTCAATTGAGAATACTACCAGCAGAGTAGAACACTTAGAAGACAGAACATCAGACAATGAAGATAAAGTATTTCAACTTGAAAAGAACATAGACAGCTCAGCAAGACTGTTAAGAAACCATGAGCAGAACATCCAAGAAATATGGGATAACATCAAGAGACCAAATTTAAGAGTCATTGGGATACAGGAAGGGACAGAGTTTCAAACCAAAGGATTGAGCAATCTATTCAATGAAATAATACGAGAAAACTTCCCAGACTTAAAGAATGAGACAGAACCCCAAATCCTAGAAGCCTACAGGACGCCGAATGTGCAAAATCATAAGAGACCCACACCTAGACACATTATAATGAAGATGCCCAACATACAGAATAAGGAGAGAATTTTAAAAGCTACAAGAGAAAGGAAGCAGATCACATTTAGGGGTAAGCCAATCAGGATAACAGCTGATCTTTCAACACAGACTCTGAAAGCTAGAAGATCCTGGAATAACATATTTCAA
Source organism: Marmota monax (assembly GCF_021218885.2). Taxonomy (NCBI): domain Eukaryota; kingdom Metazoa; phylum Chordata; class Mammalia; order Rodentia; family Sciuridae; genus Marmota; species Marmota monax. The sequence goes on along the minus strand of NW_026694552.1, from coordinate 10,091,549 downwards.
ACACTGAAAGAAAATGGGTTCCAACCAAGAATTGTGTTTCCAGCGAAATTAAGCTTCAGGATGGAAGATGAAATTAAAACCTTCCACGATAAACAAAAGTTAAAAGAATTTGCAGCTAGAAAACCATCTCTTCAAAACATCCTGGGCAAAACATTACAGGAAGAGGAAATGGAAAATAACAATGAAAACCAACAGTGGGAGGTAGGACACTAAAGGGGGGAAAATAATCAAAGAGGAAAACAAACCATGTTTAGTAACATAAATAAACAAATATGGCTGGAAGAACAACCCATATCTCAATAATAACCCTAAATGTTAATGGCTTAAACTCACCAATCAAGAGACACAGGCTAGTAGAATGGGTCACAAAACAAGACCCAACAATATGCTGCCTACAGGAGACGCATTTGATAGGAAAAGACATACATAGGCTGAAGGTGAAAGGTTGGGAAAAATCATATCACTCATATGGACTTCGGAAACAAGCAGGAGTATCCATACTCATATCAAATAAAATAGATTTCAAGCCAAAGTTAATCAAAAGGGATAAAGAGGGATACTACATACTGCTCAAGGGAACCATACACCAACAAGACATAACAATCATAAATATATATGCCCCAAACAATGGTGCAGCTATGTTCATCAAACAAACTCTTCTCAAGTTCAAGAGTCTAATAGACCACCATACAATAATCATGGGAGACTTCAACACACCTCTATCACCACTGGACAGATCTTCCAAACAAAAGTTGAATAAGGAAACTATAGATCTCAATAACACAATTAATAACCTAGACTTAATTGACATATATAGAGTATACCACCCAACATCAAGCAGTTACACTTTTTTCTCAGCAGCACATGGATCCTTCTCAAAAATAGATCATATATTATGTCACAGGGAAACTCTTAGACAATATAAAGGAGTAGAGATAATACCATGCATCCTATCTGATCATAATGGAATGGAACTGAAAATCAACGATAAAAGAAGGAAGGGAAAAGAATACATCACTTGGAGAATGAACAATAGGTTACTGAATGATCAATGGGTTATAGAAGACATCAAGGAAGAAATTAAAAAATTCTTAGAGATTAATGAAAACACAGACACAACATATCGGAATCTATGGGACACATTGAAAGCAGTTCTAAGAGGAAAATTCATTGCTTGGAGTTCATTCCTTAAAAAAAGAAAAAACCAACAAATAAATGATCTCATACTTCATCTCAAAATCCTAGAAAAAGAAGAGCAAAACAACAGCAAAAGAAGTAGAAGGCAAGAAATAATTAAAATCAGAGCTGAAATTAATGAAATCGAAACAAAAGAAACAATTGAAAAAATTGACAAAACTAAAAGTTGGTTCTTTGAAAAAATAAACAAAATCGACAGACCCTTAGCCATGCTAGCGAAGAGAAGAAGAGAGAGAACTCAAATTACTAACATACGGGATGAAAGAGGCAATATCACAACAGACACTTCAGAAATACAGAAGATAATCAAAAATTATTTTGAATCCTTATACTCCAATAAATTAGAAGATAGTGAAGGCATAGATAAATTTCTTAAGTCATATGATCTGCCCAGATTGAGTCAGGAGGATATAGACAACCTAAACAGACCAATATCAATTGAGGAAATAGAAGAAACCATCAAAAGACTACCAACTAAGAAAAGCCCAGGACCAGATGGGTATACAGCAGAGTTTTACAAAACCTTTAAAGAGGAACTAATACCAATACTTTTCAAGCTACTTCGGGAAATAGAAAAAGAGGGAGAACTTCCAAATTCATTCTACGAGGCCAACATCACCCTGATACCTAAACCAGACAAAGACACTTCAAAGAAAGAAAACTACAGACCAATATCTCTAATGAACCTAGATGCAAAAATCCTCAATAAAATTCTGGCCACTCGGATACAAAAACTTATCAAAAAAATTGTGCACCATGATCAAGTAGGATTCATCCCTGGGATGCAAGGCTGGTTCAATATACGGAAATCAATAAATGTTATTCACCACATCAATAGACTTAAAAATAAGAATCATATGATCATCTCGATAGATGCGGAAAAAGCATTTGACAAAGTACAGCATCCCTTTATGTTCAAAACTCTAGAAAAACTAGGGATAACAGGAACATACCTCAATATTGTAAAAGCAATCTATGCTAAGCCTCAGGCTAGCATCATTCTGAATGGAGAAAAATTGAAAGCATTCCCTCTAAAATCTGGAACAAGACAGGGATGCCCTCTCTCTCCACTTCTGTTCAACATAGTTCTCGAAACACTGGCCAGAGCAATTAGACAGACGAAAGAAATTAAAGGCATCAAAATAGGAAAAGAAGAACTTAAATTATCACTATTTGCAGATGACATGATTCTATACCTAGCAGACCCAAAAGGGTCTACAAAGAAACTATTAGAGCTAATAAATGAATTCAGCAAAGTGGCAGGATATAAAATCAACACGCATAAATCAAAGGCATTCCTGTATATCAGCGACAAATCCTCTGAAATGGAAATGAGGACAACCACTCCATTCACAATATCTTCAAAAAAAATAAAATACTTGGGAATCAACCTAACAAAAGAGGTGAAAGACTTATACAATGAAAACTACAGAACCCTAAAGAGAGAAATAGAAGAAGATCTTAGAAGATGGAAAAATATACCCTGTTCATGGATAGGCAGAACTAACATCATCAAAATGGCGATATTACCAAAAGTTCTCTACAGGTTTAATGCAATGCCAATCAAAATCCCAACGGCATTTCTTGTAGAAATAGAGAAAGCAATCATGAAATTCATATGGAAAAACAAAAGGCCCAGAATAGCAAAAACAATGCTAAGCAGGAAGGGTGAATCAGGCGGTATAGCGATACCAGACTTCAAACTATACTACAGAGCAATAGTAACAAAAACAGCATGGTACTGGTACCAAAACAGGCGGGTGGACCAATGGTACAGAATAGAGGACACAGAAACCAATCCACAAAACTACAACTACCTTATATTTGATAAAGGGGCTAAAAGCATGCAATGGAGGAAGGATAGCATCTTCAACAAATGGTGCTGGGAAAACTGGAAATCCATATGCAACAAAATGAAACTGAATCCCTTTCTCTCGCCATGCACAAAAGTGAATTCAAAATGGATCAAGGAGCTTGATATCAAATCAGAGACACGCCGTCTGATAGAAGAAAAAGTTGGCTACGATCTACATACTGTGGGGTCGGGCTCCAAATTCCTCAATAGGACACCCATAGCACAAAAGTTAATAACTAGAATCAACAAATGGGACTTACTCAAACTAAAAAGTTTTTTCTCAGCAAAAGAAACAATAAGAGAGGTAAATAGAGAGCCTACATCCTGGGAACAAATCTTTACTCCTCACACTTCAGATAGAGCCCTAATATCCAGAGTATACAAAGAACTCAAAAAATTAGACAATAAGAGAACAAACAACCCAATCAACAAATGGGCCAAGGACCTGAACAGACACTTCTCAGAGGAGGACATACAATCAATCAACAAGTACATGAAAAAATGCTCACCATCTCTAGCAGTCAGAGAAATGCAAATCAAAACCACCCTAAGATACCATCTCACTCCAGTTAGATTGGCAGCCATTATGAAGTCAAACAACAACAAGTGCTGGCGAGGATGTGGGGAAAAGGGTACACTTGTACATTGCTGGTGGGACTGCAAATTGGTGCAGCCAATTTGGAAAGCAGTATGGAGATTTCTTGGAAAGCTGGGAATGGAGCCACCATTTGACCCAGCTATTCCCCTTCTTGGTCTATTCCCTAAAGACCTAAAAAGAGCATGCTACAGGGACACTGCTACATCTATGTTCATAGCAGCACAATTCACAATAGCTAGACTGTGGAACCAACCTAGATGCCCTTCAATGGATGAATGGATAAAAAAAATGTGGCATTTATACACAATGGAGTATTACTCTGCATTAAAAAATGACAAAATCATAGAATTTACAGGGAAATGGATGGCATTAGAGCAGATTATGCTAAGTGAAGCTAGCCAATCCCTAAAAAACAAATGCCAAATGTCTTCTTTGATATAAGGAGAGTAACTAAGAACAGAGTAGGGTCGAAGAGCAGGAGAAGAAGATTAACATTAAACAGGGATGAGAGGTGGGAGGGAAAGGGAGAGAGAAGGGAAAATGCATGGAAATGGAAGGAGACCCTCAGAGTTATACAAAAGTACATACAAGAGGAAGTGAGGGGAAGGGGAAAAATAATATAAGGGGGACAAACGAATGTCAGTAGAGGGAGCAGAGAGAGAAGAGGGGAGGGGAGGGGAGGGGAGGGGAGGGGAGGGGAGGGGAGGGGGGATAGTAGAGGATAGGAAAGGCAGCAGAATACAACAGACACTAGTATGGCAATATGTAAATCAATGGATGTGTAACTGATGTGATTCTGCAATCTGTATATGGGGTAAAAATGGGAGCTCATAACCCACTTGAATCAAATTGTGAAATATGATATATCAAGAACTATGTAATGTTTTGAACAGCCAACAATAAAAAAATTAAAAAAAAAAAAAAAAAAAAAAAAAAAAAAAAAAACCACAAGAAGATATTAAAAAAAACCCACCAGAATAGCTAAAATTGAAAAACAACAACTGAAATTACTAAGCTTTGAGAACATAGAGCAACTGGAACTCTGATACATTGCTGATGAAAGTATTAATGGATATAACTACTTTGGAAAACTATTTGGCAGTATCTACTGAAAGTAAATATACCTCTATCTCATGAACCTGCTATTCTGCTCAAATTAAAAGAGTACAAATATCCACAAGAATACATGTACAAAAATATCAAAAGATGAATAACAATATAGTAAAACTATTCCATTTATATGAAATTCAAGAACAGGCAAATTAATCTATAGAACAGAAATGAACAGAAGGTTACCTCTGGGTCACCTCTAGGAAGAGAGATTAGAAAGCTTTCTGGAGTACTGAGATGCCGCAGTCTGACTGGGCAGAAATCAGGAGCCACTCAAGCAGGAACAAACTTTATTTCCGAACTCCACCAGCACACTCCACACACGCTCCCCAGGAACTCTCCCGAATGCCACCCATGAGGCTCCTCCAGGAACCACCACACACCAACCGGAACTCCGTCCACTCGTCTGCCCACGCATTCACTCTCGAACCCCACAAGAACTCAAGGGGAACTCCAAAGTAGGGGCGCCCAAGGCAGCAAGAGCAGCCCTATTACTGGTGTAAAGGTCTAATATACAATTGAATCAATCCAGCATCACCTTAATGGCTCGCCTCTCAACCATTACTTCTGGCAAAATGCCAGGAGCCATTCCGAATCGGCTGTGGCTCTCAACACTGAGAATGTTCTGTATCTTGATATAATTCCACATATAAAAGACCTAAACAACATTAATCTGCATCCTTAAAATCTGTGCACGTCCATATACACACACCATATCTCAAAAAATGTTTATGTTTTTATTTTTTTAATTTTCAACTCTCCTTCCTATAAAACTAGTGAGGACAGGAAAACAGTGATGAAAAGTGTCATCAGATTTTATCAAGACAGTCATCAAAGCTAATGAAAAAATGGAATGAAGTATGAATGTATAGGGAATGATGCCTTTGGCTGGTGTGGTTATTTCATGGTAGTGCTAAGGCAAGAGGCCCGGATTACCAGACAGTCTTTGATTGATGAGATAATCCACATCTTATAAGTAGCTCAGAAAGACAACTGGAGCAGAGACCATGCTATCCATCTGCAACTAGGATCTTTAAGCCCACTTGATTTTTATTAATCTCTCTCTCTGATGACATTTTTGTCAGCACAAGTAATCAAAAGCCACCATTTTTCTTTTAGCTCAAAGTCCTACACTGCTATTTTGTGCTGCTTCTAACTCAAAATCTGGCAATAAGTGTCTAACAGTAGGATAGAAAAGGAGCAAAGCAATCCAAATCCTCTGGGTCTGTGTTTATAGTTGATAAGCTTCTCTGCATCGGGCAAGGTAAATTAGTTCATATCCAAAGGGAAAAGAGGCAGTTATGTGGGAGAGATTAAAATGTGCCTTTGGTTAGTACAGGCACCCGTTTTCTACATATGAACAGGAAAATTTTTCAAAGTGCTCCCTTCTGTAGTGCTACAGCACTGTTTGGATATGTGCATTCAATCTGGATTTTTTTAAAAAAATTTAAAAAACACCTCTAGATATACATAACTTCTCATTGCCCTACCCACCTCTGAGGAAATATATAAAGGACCTTGTCCCCAAAGGACAAATTTCATCATTTTGACAAGCAGGGGCATCTCTAGGGGAATACAGTGAACAAAGTAACAGGATTTACCCTTTAAACTCTTTGTCAAAAAGCTACAAATCTTTGCCTTAAAAAAAACTGTGCAATGAGGCATTTGCCTGTTATAGGACCTGACATTTAAAATCCCCATGAACCATATTTATCAAGAGGAAACGAAAAATAAATGGTACAATCAAGAGCTAAACATGGTCCTTTCATGAAAATATATGAAAAATTCAAAACAGAAACTGAAATAAGGGGGAGTAGGGAATGTACTTATGGTCAATTTAAACCAAGTTCTACTAAATTTCTTTCCTTCTCCAAATTTGCTCATTGCTGCTGAGAGAATCACAGACTCTAGCTTACCCTTCAGAACAATTTAGTCACTGCAGAAGAACCACCACTTTTGAAAACATATTTTAGTTATTTTCCTAGACATATATGTAGTTTCCTGAAAATACTGTTTGAACATGAAAAACAGCTACCACCATTTGACTTGGTGGGTGGGACCCTGCACAGGATTGTCCCAGATCTTGGCTGCTATGAGATATCCCAAGACCCCAGAGAGTCAGAAAAGAGATGTAGGAATTCTAGATTTTTGGTTTTTAAATATTACCAGTGCAGAAGGTAGGGCCTAACATAAGGGAAATAAAAACAGAACTTGGAGGTAATGGGGAAAAGGTTTTATTGATTTGTTTTGTTTGTTTGTCTAATGGTGATGGGGATGGCACCAAGGGCCTCAGACATTCTAGAAAGCACTCTACCACTGAGCCACACCCCTAGCCTCACAAGAAAAGGGGTCCTATTCCCAAATCTTACCTCAGCTTTTCTTCCCAAGAGGGAAAAAGGAAAGTTGCGTTTATTGGAACATAATAATATTCTCCTTTGGAGAGACAGTAAATGATGCTAGTTATTACTATAACAGGATATGGTGTAAAACAGACCTATATTTGAACTATTACTCTACCACTTACTAACTGAAGGTTGCTAAATTACTCTTTGCCTCAGTTTCCTCATCTGTAAAATAGTGATATTAATAGTCATGAGAATTACCTGAGTAATGCAAGAAGTTTAGAATAGTGCCTGACATACAGTAAGCACTTAACAAATGCTAGTTAATATAATTGTGTTGGAGAAATTCTAGGATCCAGGAAACAGTGTGTGGTACATCCTGGCTACTGACCAGTGACCCCTACAAGGCAACAGAGGATATGTCTACAGGGATCACAAAAACTGGAAGGAAGTAACAGAGATACAATTCATCTCATAGATAGAGCTAACTTTAGATGATGACTTTGAACTTGTATAAAGATGTGAGAGGATAGAACTGTCTGGCTCTAGTTCACACATGACCCTTTCAGAAGACCTAAGAGCAATCAAAGACTACAGGGCATCCTTGGGGATTAGTGAATCCTCGTAGCCTAACTCTCTATCACTTTGAAGCACTTCCTCACTCTAGCTCTGAGCTCTGTCAGGGCCCTAGCTACATTTCTGGGCTGGAAAAAGCTGACAACCCTGTAGGCTTATCATTGGCTATGCCTCTAATACACTGCCAACAGCATAGAGAAGGCCCTCTACTTAATCTGAGGATAATAATTTTTAGAAAACATAAACCAGTTATTCCTTGAAAACACCCCACTTGGGAAGTAATTGGCAAGTTAATTGAAACAAGATAATGAAAGCCCCATTACTCTCTAACATGACCATCCAAACTAGTCCAGACTTTCAAGTCTTCCTGTGTGAATCATTTGAGCAAGAAGGGGAAGGAATATTATTCCTTTTACCCCTTACTATCCAGCCTGAACTTCAGAAACACAGCTCAGAAATCTGACAAGAGCAAGTCAAGCACCACTCATGGCCTCTTCTCTTTTTCTCTGGCAAATTTCAGCTTGCCAAGAGAGACCAAGATTCATTCATTTTATCAATTGGGAAAAAAATCAGGGATCATATAGTTCTTCCGTCTGCCTGCAAACATACTTACTATTTGTCCACCAAGGATAGGTCTTTCAGTTTTCGATTTCTTCAAAATGTAATCCCATAATCCCCCTCAGTAGCTCCTTCTAGTGTCTTATAATTTCCTCCTGGTAATTATATCTTCAAGCAAATTCACATACATTAACCTACAATAATCCTGTGCAGCAAGGATTATTCATATTTTATGGTTGAGGAAGTAAAAATCCTTGACTTGCCAAGATTATAAACTCAGTTAATAGCAGAGCAAGGTAAGAAGCTGATTCTTCAGGCTCTCGGCCCTCTGCTTAGTCTATTATACTGTGAGGCCCTGGGTTCAATCCTCAGCACCACATAAAAATAAAATAAAGGTATTGTGTCCAACTACAACTAAAATAAAATATTTTTAAAGCCCTATTTAAAAGGAAAGTTACAAATTAAACTTTAAAAAAAAAAGGAAAGTTACCAAAAGTCTAGATGGACATTAAAATCACCTTAAGAACAGATGCTGACCCATGAGAATAAAAACTAAAACAAGAATACTTTGGCTTCTGCTTTCTAAATTTTCTACTTTTGACCTCTGGAATAGATTAAATTAGAGGATTTGAGGCTGAGAAAAGATTCCTAATATCCTAAGAAGAAAAATGCTTTGCGCTTGAGTGTGGATTTCTTTTCCTTCTAAAGATTTCCTACCTCTATTTTCAAAGGTTTGTAAAAGGGCCAAAGGTCAGTGTTTTAAACATGGGTAAAGCATGAATCCCATTGCCTATATACTTGACACTCAGCGAAACACACCAGGACCACAGCTCTGTCCCCTGTGTGAGAGCCCTCGTATCAAACCAGCATTCTGGTCAAGTCAAAAGATGAATGCAGTTTTCCTTGTAGAATTCCTCACATGAAGATGACTCAAACATTTATTAAGCCATCTCTGATCTTTCTCCAAAATCCCATCCTTAGGTCTCCATTTCCTTCACATTGATTTGTGATACCTAAACTGGATCCTTAGTATTTCCTCAAAAACCTACTCCATTTGTAGCCTTCTCCATCTCTAAGGAGATAGCAATTCTACCCTTCTAAATACTCAAGATAAAAACTCTTGGGTTCATATTTGACTATTCTTTGGCCCACAGCCAACCTGTGAGGACATCCTGTTGGTTCTGCCTCTGAAGTATATATACAATCTGACCACCTGTCTTCGTGAGACACCATTATCCACCTCTTACCTTCATTATTTCAACAGCCTCTTAACAGGATTTACTTAGCCTCACTAAAGCCTCTTCTCTACACACAGCCAGAGTGATCTCTTTAAAATGGAAGTTAGAACATGTTAGACCTCTATTTAAAACCTTTGATGATCTGGGCATGGTGGTGCACACCTGTAATCCCAGCAATTTGAGAGGCTCAGACAGAAGGATCTCAAATTCAAAGGCAGTTTTATGGGGCTGGGGATATAGTTCACTTTGTAGAGTGCTTGTCTAGCATGCCCAAAGCCCTGGGTTCAATCCCCAGTACCAACAAAAGAAAAAAAAAAAGCCAGCCTAAGCAACTTAGCAAGACCCTGTCTCAAACAAACAAACAAAATGGGCTAGGGATGTTGCTCAGTGGTTAAACCCCTCTGGGTTCAATCCCCAGTACTAAAGTAAAGTAAAATCTTTGCTGACTCTCCATTTCCTTCAGAGTCAAATGCAAAGCCTATAGTCACCTCTCTGGCCCTCCATTATATAATCTGCTACTTATTCTTCTATTTGTCCCTGCCTCCCTCTGTCTCCACCTATCTGGCCTCATTGTTATTCCTCCAATTAACCAGGTACACTCCCTCTTTAGGTGCTTGTAATGGTCCTGACTCAGCTATATGAATAGCTAAATCCCTCACCTCCATCAAACTCTTATATCTTACCTTCTCAGTGATGGCTTTGCTTATCACCTTTTAATTATTGAACCTGCCCTTCCCAAGCTGCCACTCCTGATTCTTCCTTTCTCTGCCCAACTTTTTTCATTTTTCTTAGAACTTATTATTTTCTACATATTACATAGAATACTTATTTTTTATAATTGTCATTTATTTTCTGGTTTTTCTCTCTAGAATATAAACTCCAGCAAGGGAGGGATCTTGATTTTGTCTAAGCACAAGAACAGTGTCTAGCACAGTAGGTACTTAATAGATATTTGTTGAATGAATAATAGGGTTAATACTTCCTTACATTTGTGTAGCATTTTTTTTTTAGGTTTTCATATCAGATCTCGTGTGATTTTCAGAATTTCTGTGAGGTAATTCAAGAAAACACAGGGTTTATTTCCTCCATTTTATAATTTAGGATAATCAAGATCCAGAGAAGCAAAACAGTCTATCCAAAGTAACATAGTTACAATGTCATAGAACCAGAAACCTGGGGTCTCTTTGGTGGTCTGTTTCCATAGCATCCAACAATATACTACAAAGCCCCTAATCCTTGAGAAAAGGCCTTCCAAATTCTTTGTTAGGACAGTGATATCCCCTGCTTATGACTAATCTGATATCTCAAACCTTAGTGCATTTCACCAGCAAATGGGAAAGTCATCTAAAGACCTGAGTTTATGTGGTGAATTGCCCTGTGTTTATGACTCTCAAATGGTACTCTCTCCAAGAAACATGTTTTGACTATCAGTGGAATAAATCATTTGTTTCTTTCTGACCATTTCTGCCTTCCTCTTGCATTAAACATTAAACCAGTTTTCCACAGCAATATAATAAAACAGTAGGTGAAATTAAAGTTCAAAAAAGCATCTGTAACCTAAAATATATCCCAGTATCTTCTTGAAATGCACTATCATCTAAGCCACCAATTGCCTATGTTGAAAGCTCTACCCCACTGCCATTGCCTTATAAGAAGAGTGGAGACTGTCCTTTTAAATGTACCACCAACGAGGAACCTGGTGTCTACTTGGCAGGGGAAGAAGAAGATACTCCCTGTTTGACATACTGTTACCATTGGCATCTAATCCAGAAACGACTGTATTCTGCACGGGTGGCAGCTATTTTGTCCTAGGATAACACAGTGGAAAATAACAGCTATATTAATGTACAGGCTTTTTAATAGAGATGCCTGTCACCCTGGTAGGCTCACAGGAGGTGACAGCAATCCACATCCAGGAAAAGGCATGCCAAGTCCTCAAGTACCTTCTGGCAGCTGAATACACAGTACCTATGAGGGAGACCTGGATCATTTCCCTTGACCCCAAGAATGTCATTATACTAGGGATATACTAAACTTCCCACTATGATTTTAAACCCTACCTCTGATACTTGCTAATAGTATGACACTGAAGAAGGCATTACTCTCTGTAAATTTGGGTTTATTCATCTATATATTGGGAATGATGATGACAACTACCTCAGATGGATACTATAACAGTCTCGTGACATAATATCAAAAATGTATTTTGTAAACCATTCACTTCCAAGGCAAAGAAAAGTTTTCTTTAAAAGATCTTGATTAGGGCAGCCAACCAAACTGGTTTGCCAGGGCCTAAGGGGTTTTCCAGGACCCAGAATTTTGAACAATATATAAGGGAAGTGTTGAGCAAACTAGAATAAGTTGAACACCCTAATCTTGACTAGACCTTGACTACATCTTATCTAGGCCAAGGCCCTGAATGGTATTTAACTGGAATAACTAGGCTTTTACCAGACTGACTTGCCTTGACTCTGAGAGGGCATTAACTACTCTTAGGCCTTTGCTAGGCCTTAACCAGACTCTGACTAGAATTTAACTAAGTTTAGTGTCTTCTATAACTTAAATGGAGCAAAATAGACCTTAAATAGGGTCAGGCTCTTTCTATGCCTGAAATTAGACTCTGATTAGGCCTTCTATAGACTATTTCCTGTCAAAGCATTAAGTAGGTTCTAAAAAGATGGTAACTAGGCATAGTGTATGACTAAACTTAACTGGAATCTGACTAGAACTTAAGTAGGCTTGGGTCTGGCTATATCTTAACTGACTAGGCCTTAACTGAACTGTCTAGACTTTAGACTTAGGCCCTATACATGCCTTAACTAGACTCTGACTACGCTTTTTTTTAATTTTTTTTTTAGTTGTAGTTGGACACAATACCTTTGTTCCATTCATTTATTTTTATGTGGTGCTGAGGATTGAACCCTGGGCCCCGCACATGCTAGGTGAATGCTCTACTGCTGAGCCACAATCCCAGCCCCTCTGACTAAGCTTTAACTAGGCTTTAGTCCTGGTTAGGCTTTAACTGTGCTGGCTTCCTTAAGTAATATGACTAGGACCTAAGTAGGTTTAGGCCCTGCTAAGGCCTTAACTAAAGTCTGACCAGATCTTTACTATATTTACATCATGATTAGACTTTAACCAGGCCCAGACATGCCCTAACTAAACTCTAAACCCTCTCTACAGGGCCTTGGATAGGTCTTAAATATGGATTGACTATGATTTAAATCATCTTAGGCCCTAGATAGACCTTAACTGGGCTGGTTAACCTTAATTCGTATTTGGCGCTAACTTGTCTTTAACTGAGCTACAGGGATCTTAACCAGGATTATACCCAATCTAGTCCTTAATTTAAATGAATAGGTCTTAACTGAGATGACCAAGACTTAAATATATTCAGACCCTGGCATTTTTTAACTTGTTTGTGACAGACTATACTGAACTTAGTCACTGGCTATACCTTAACTGGATTCTGACTATACCTTCTCTAGAGTTATGCCCAGACTAGTTAACTAGACTTTAACTAGATGTTAACTAGGTTTTGAACCTGGGTAGGATTTAACTGAGTTCTGAGTAGGCCTAATCTGTGTTTAGACCCTAATCAAACCTTAATTGAGATGGCTGATCTTTAGTAAGTTCTAGATTCTGACTAGGTTAGAATTGAACCTTGCCTAAGCTCCAGCTCAACCCTGACTAGGTTGATAAAACTTTAAGTGTGCTTCAGCCATGGCTAGGCCTTAATTGAGTTAACTAGCCCATAATTAACCTTAAACCCTTGGTATGCTTAGACACTGACTAGACCTTAACAAAACTTATATCCTGACTAGATTATAACTAGGCTCAGTCCCTAATTAGACCTTAATTGGCCCCTGACTGGGCCTAAACTGGATTTTGGAACAAGGCAAGCCTTAACTTGCTTCAGGGTATTGTTACCATTTAACTATAATGCAATGAGGCCTAAACCAAGATGAATATCCTTTAACTAGCTTAAGCCCTGGGTATATCTTTAAAAAATTTTAATTGGCCTTAACTAGCTCTAACTATTCCTCAATAAGATCAGGCCCTGGATCTACGTTAAATAGTTTCTGACTAAATCTTAAGTAGATTTAGGCCATGACCAGGCTCCAGGTAGGCTCTACCAAGATCCGACTAGACATAAACTAGGACTAGGCCATGGATTGTCCTTAACTGGACTCTAACTAGAACTAAAGTAGGTTTAGGCACTGGCCGGGTCTAATTGGGGCTCTGTCTAGACCTAAATTAGACTAAGGCATTGGCTATGCTTAAAGAATATTCTGAATGGGTTTTAACTAAGCTAACAATCTTTCAGCTAGAATTAGACCTTGGCTATCTTAATAGGACTCTGACAGTTCTTAACTGTGACATGGCTCTGGCTAGGCCCAATTATCCTCTGACTACATCATAAGTATATTAAGTTCCTTATTGTGCCTTAACTGGGCTGTAAGGCTTTAACTGGACTAACTAGAACTTAAGTAGGTTAAGTCTCTACCTGGGTCTTACCTAGGCCTTGGCCTTGAGTAGGCCTGAACAGGGTTTGACAAGACTTAAACTAGTTTCAGGTACTGGCTAGGCCTTAAGCGGGCTCTTACATTTAACTAGACTGAGGTCTGCCCCAGCATTAACTAAGCTTAGGCCCTGGTTCAGTCTAAACTAAACTCAATAATCTAAATGTTTTATATAACCTTCCCAGAACACATCAAGATTAAAACTAGGAATTAACTAGGCTTAGGCTGTGACTAGAGTTTAACTGGGCTCTGTCTAGACCTAACCTGTCTTAGGCCCTTGTTATGGCATAACTAGATTCTAATTAGATCTAAACTAGGCTTAGGAACTGGCTAGGCATTATATGGACTCTAACTGACACTTAATTAGACTGAGGCCCTGCCTTTACCTTAAATAGACTTATTATCTTACTTAATAATGATTAGATTCTAGCTAAGTCCAAACTAAGATCTGACTAGACAAACTAGCTTTAAACACTGACTAGTGCTAAACTGACTCTGACCAATGCTAAACTGAGATCTGACTAACCCTAAACTAAGTTTAGGCCTTGACCATGCTTAAACTAGGCTCTGACAAGTATAAAACTAGGATTAGGTCCTAATTTTGACTTAACTGGGATCTTATGAACACTTAGCTATGCTTGGGTCCTGGACAGGGTTTAACTGGACCCTTAATAGACCTAAACTAGGCATAGGCTCTGACTAAGGCTAAACTGTGTTCTAACTAACACTTTTCTAGGCTTAGGTACTGCTTAGGGAATAACTGGGCTCTGACTAGACATAAACTAGGCTTAGGCCCTTGCTGTTGATTAACTGAGCTCTGACTAAGTCTAACTTGGCTCTCACTAGACCTAAATTATCCTTAGGCACTGACTGGGGTTTAAGTGAGCCTCAACCAGACCTAATCCAGGCTTAGGTACTAACCAGCCCTTAAGTGGCCTATGACTAATTCTTACCTAGACCTAGGACTTACCCAGAACTTAACTAGACTTAATTATATCTTAATAAGGCTCAGGCCCTGACTAGAGCTCATCTGGTCTCTGTCTAGTCTTAATGTAGTCATATGCTCCGCCTAGTGCTCAGTTAACTCTAACTCAACCTAAATTAGGCTTTGGCCTTTACCTGCATTTAACTAGGCATTTGTTTATCCTAAAACAGATTTAAGCCCTAACTAGAGCTTAACCAGGCTCTGACTAACAGTTAACAAGGCTAGGTACTTATTAGGGATTAAGTAGATTCTAACTTGACCTAAACTAGACTTAGGCCATGGCTGTGCATTAACTGAGCTCTAACTAGACCTAAACAAGGCTTAGGTGGCTATGCCTGGAAAAAATTCCAAAGGGGTCTTAACCCAGCTTTTAACTAGACTTATGCCTTGGCTACACCTTAAAAGACTCTTAAGATTCCTTAACTATGATGAGACTCTTGCTAAGCCTGAATATGCTGTGACTAGACTTATGTACAGGCACTAAATAGGCCTTAACTGAGCAGATTAGATATTAATTGTTCTAAATAGGCATTAAATAGGCTTAGTTTGGGGCTAGTTCTTGCCTAGCTAGACTAGGTCTTTTGTAGTCTTTGACCCTGGATAGGCCTTGATGGTGCTCTGAGAAGATCTAAATTATACTTAAATATTGTATAGGACTTAAGTAGACAACACCTTATCAAGCATTAATTATTTCTTAACTAGGCTTAGGTGCTGGCTAAGTCTTAACTGACCTTTGAATAGGACTGAACTATGTGTAGGACCTTGCTATGACTTAACTATACTCCAAATAGGACTTATCTAGGCTTAAGCGGTTGCCAATGTTTAACTGGGCTCTGACTAGATCTAAATTAGGTCCTGGCTGTGGTTCAACAGGGCTCTAACTATAGACCTAAACTAAGCTTAGGCAATGGTAACACCCTAACTGTGCTTTAACACTTAACTAGGGTAAGGACCAGCATCAACCTCAGCTATACTTAATTTATATGTATAATTTTTTTTTTGCTGGGGATTGAACCTAGGGCCTCACATATGCTAGCAAGTGCTCTACCCTGAGCCACATCCCATATTCCCATATCCCCACCCAGACATAGTTATATCTTAATGAGGCTTAGTCCCTAGCTAGTCTTAATAAAGCCCTTAACAGAACTAAACTCTTTATGAACTTGCAAGTACTTAACTGCTCTATGACTAGCACTCAAATAGGTTTATACCCTTGGCTAGGTCTTAACTGGATTCTGAGTATACCTGAACTACTGGGGTCTGACTGAACCTAAACTATACTTAGATCCTGGGTAGAGCTGAGCTAAGCTCTAACTAGACCTAAATAAGAATTAGGTTCTAGCTAGGCCTCAAGTGTGCTCTAACCAACAGTAAACTAGGGTGAGTCCCTTTCTAGACCAAAACTAGACTCAATTATATCTGAACGAGGCTAGGCCCATGCTGTTTTAATTAAGATACTACTAGACCTAAACAAGGTTTATTTTCTGGATAGACTTAAACTATGCTTAGACACTGGTCTTGGCTTAACTGGGATCTATGGACCTAAAACAGTCTTATGTACTGGCTGAGATTTAAATGAGCTCTGAATAGACCTAAACTAGAAATAATCCCCAGCTAGCCTTTAACTTGGCTTTAATTAAACTTAAATTAGGTTTGGAATTTTACATTTTAATTTTAGGGTTTAAAATGACCTATTATTAGTCATAAACTGGGGTCTAGAGCTTAAATGGGCTCAGCCTGGATCTAAACTAGGATTAGATGCTTGCTAGGGATTACTTGTCATGGAATCCACCTAATCTTCAGGGTTAACTGGGCTCTCAGTAAATCTTTTTTTTTTTTTTTTTGAAGGGAGTATACTAGGGATCGAACCCAGGAGCACTCTACCACTATGCTACATCTCCTGCCTCAGCCTCCTGAGTTGTTGGGATTACAGGCATGCAACACTGCACCTGGCCTCACTAATTCTTAAACTTGGTTTACATATAGGGTAAGGCTTATCTGAGGTCTGAAAGACCTAAACTAGGATTAGACTCTGCCTGGGGTTTATCTATGCTCTAACTAGACCTAATCTAGCTTGGGCACTAGCTAGAATTACAGAATACTCTGAAGAGCTCTCAACACAGATAGTTAGCTTTTAACTGGTCACTACAAATTAGCAAGACTCAGACATGCCCTGACTATGTTGAGGCTGTGGCTTGAACTGTGCTCTTTCTAGAAATTAACTATGTTTAGACCCTGACTATGCCTTAACTAGGATAACTAAACTTTAACTGAGCTAACTAGGCCTTATGGGGCTTATGCTTTGTGCAGTTCTTATGTGGGCTGTCTAAACCTTAATTAGGCTTAGGCTCCAGTCCTTTGCTTAATTAGGAACTGATTAGGCCTTGGCTAATTCAAATATACTCATTCTACCCCCTCAATTCCCTTAGTCAGTATCTTCCTTTATCTCACCTCCTCTGTAGTTTCAGGATGTTTTCTGGATCATAGAAAGAACAGACATGATCCCCATCTTACCCCATGGCAGCAGGAAACATGGCCGCTCCTAGTCTCAGTTAAGCCAGCCTTACTTGTAGTGTAAAGCAGGAAGCTATCACCAAATTGACATCCCCTCAAGAAAACAAGGGATACTCTTACGTAGCACTACTCCCCCACTCCAGAAGTATATTTTAGTCTCACCCAGTCACCATAGTCTGTACAACTTCTTCCCAGATACTTATATTTTGTAACAAGTCTGTAACAGATATAGAAGAAAGTGTTCCCATGCACAAGAGATGAATGTACAATATTTTTTCATTTGCTTCTTTAGTTCTTCTCCTTTTTGTAAAGTTTATCTCCTGCATTTCTTTGTCAAAAAATATGTTTAATTGACACATAATAATTCTACATATTTACAGGGTACACTGTCATAATTCAGTGCATGTATACAACATGTAATCATCATATCAAGGCATTTCTATTTTCTCAAAAAATAATGAGGAATTGGCAGTTAAGAAGATAAATAGTTGGACCAGGCATGATGGCACATGCCTGTAATCCCAGCAGCTCTGGGAGGCTGAGGCAGCAGAATCACAAGTTCAAAGCCAGCTACAGCAATTTAGCAAGGCCCTAAGCAACTCAATGAGACCCTGTCTCCAAATAAAATATTAAAAAGGGCTGGGGGGCTGGGGTTGTAACTCAGTGGTAGAGCGCTTGCCTAGCATGTGCAAGGCATTGGGTTCGATTCTCAGCACCATATATAACTAACTAAATAAATAAATGTCTGCCAACAAGTAAAAAAATACATTTTTAAAAAGGGGGTGCTGGAATGTAGCTCAGTGGTTAAGCACCCCTGGGTTCAATCTCCAGTACTAAAAAAATTAAAATTAAAAATAAAGAACAGAAATAGTTGATGTATTTATAGAATTGCAGTAAAAGGCCTTGTTTAAGTTTCACAAGGCAAAACCCTGAATATTTGTAGTTCCTATGAGCTCAGTCCTACTGTGAAGAAGTAAGTATTCTAATGTATACTACTTGGCTTATTATAGAATACTATAATGCAGTAAACCCAAGAAGTAAGAATGATAAATCCAGACCAGAGCATGGGCAATCATTGCTGTGTAATGATTTCACAAATTCTTAGTGATAAAAGAATGGTAATTTGTTCCAAACCCTGACTGTATTATTTGGTTTGGAGTATTTGTATACATGCACTTTTTAGTAAAATGCATTTTTATTTCATTCGTTTCTTTAATTTTTCTCCTTTTCTTTTTTGAAGTTTTTGCTCCTATAGTTTGTTTTTTGCCAATAATTATTTTAATGGCATATAATAGTTATACTTACTTAGAGTGTCATAATTCAATGCATGTATATAAGTATAATAATCAAATCAGAGAAATTAGCATTTCTATTTCCTCAAACATTTATCATTTCTTTGTATTAGGAACCTTCAAATTGTAAAATACATTTGACTTTTTCTACATTGAGTGTTCACATTAACCCAACTAAAAATTTTTGTCATCTGTATCAAGTTCTAAGTTATAGTTACATAAGCCTGTATAACACCTTCAAGTACAGAGTGATTCAGTATCAGCCCTGCTTGGACTAACGGAAATTTATAAGTAGCATCCAGGGAAAAGCAGCTAAGTAGTTCTACTCACAGGACAGTACATGAATAGAGTAACCATACTTTTATGAGGCTGTATGCAGAAGTAGGTCTAATAGACTGATCTGAGCACCCAAACCAGGGAATTTATGCATTCACTCATCCATTCATTACAACAATATTTATTAATAACCTGTATGCTAGTTATCATCCAGAGTACTAAATATACAATGGTAAGCTCACATAGCTAAGACCTTGACCCCACGGAGTTTTCATTCTACAAACAAAATCAGAGGGCCCGCACAACCATGAATTAAAGTCTAGATTAAAACTATCTAGGGGCTGGGATTGTGGCTCAGCAGTAGAGCACTTGCCTTGCATGTGCAAGGCCCTGGGTTCAATCCTCAGCACCACATAAAAATAAATAAATAAATAAATAATAAAGAGATTGTGTCCAACTACAACTAAAAAATAAATATATAAAAATATCTATATACTATCAATATACAAGGCAAGGTCAGATGT
The DNA here is from genome assembly GCF_021218885.2 of Marmota monax. NCBI lineage: Eukaryota > Metazoa > Chordata > Mammalia > Rodentia > Sciuridae > Marmota > Marmota monax. The sequence continues at coordinate 10,071,961 of NW_026694552.1, read as the reverse complement.
GATGGCCAATGCCCAAAATGACAGAATAGCTGGAGCAATTAGGAAAAGGGAAGAAAAGCTAGGCAAACAGCCATGTGTGCAAAAAGATAGTTGCAACAAATAAAAGTTGTCCTCATCATAAAACTATGGAAACATAGATATATCTCAACATTACCACCACCACAACCACATCATTCTGGGAAATTCATTTATATTTTTGGGGTCTTTAGTTCTTCACTCTATAAAATGAAATAGCTTACCTTTTTAGGAAAAATGTAGAAAAACTGAACTAGATACAATGAATGATAAAATACTGTATTTTAGGGGATAGTATGCATAGTGGATAAGAGCCATAGGCTTTGGAGTTGTACAGATCTGAGTTTGAATCTCTTGTCACCTTGTAACTACATGCTCTTATCACCTTGTTAACTACATGCCCTTAGCATATGATTTAATCTTCCTGAGCTTCACATTATTTCTCTGTAAGAAGAGAATGATACTAAGAATAATTATCTCATGGGGCTAGCTGCTATGAGCTAAAATCCAAGAAAGCATGGGAAATATTTAGTTCATCAGTTAACATGCTCTGCTGAAAACCAGGAAAAAAATGAGTTAAGCCTCGCACAACCTAACTTCTTTTTATTCACATTACTCTTTGATTATCCTCAGAGTATTTAGCAGGTATTCAATAAAGAATGGTGTGATGACTGACTGCTGGGTGCAGTGGCACAGGCTTGTAATTTCAGTGGTTCAGGGGGCTGAGACAGAAGGATCACAAGTTTGAGGCCAGCCTCAGCAATTTAGTGAGACTCTATCTCAAAATAAAAAGGGCTGGAGATGTGACTCAGTGGTAAAGCACCCCAGGGTTCAATCCCTAGTACCAAAAAAATAAAATAAAATAAGATGTGTAGGCTGGTTATTGGCCCTCACCATAGAGCTACAGGAAGATTCAAGAATGATACCAAGGAATTTCAGAAGCTGGAAAAATGTGATGTAACAGAAATACAAATTTTTCCTTATCCTTGCCCCAGTCCAGCTTAACTCATAACCACTCATTCCCTGTGATCTTAACAGAAAGCACAAGCTCCATAGGGATGACACATAAAAATCTCCGGGACAAGGACTCCTGGGTTCTCTGTCTTCTCTACTGAAGCAGGGATGCCACTGTCAATTAGTGGGTAGAGGCCAGGGAACCACTGAATATTCCAAAAATCCACAGGATGTTCTCCCAGAACAAAGAATTACCAGCCCCCAAAGTCAATAGAGTTAAGTTTGAGAAAAAGTGTGCCAGAGACTCTTTGAATCCCTAGCAGAGGGATTCTCTTAACGGCCTTTCTTATGGGCTCTGTGGGTATAAGCCATGGTCTCTCCCCTGAGGGGAGACCAACAAAGCACACCAAAGCAACCAGAAAATAAATAAGTATAGCAAATAGTTAATTTTTTTTCTACATAATGTGGTATAGCCACTGAATACAGCAAGAATTTTTTTTTAATTTTGTTCTTTATACATATACATGACAGTAGAATGTGTTTTGACATATTGTACATACATGGAATATAACTTCCCATTCTTGTGGTTGTATGTGATGTGGAGTTTCCCTGGTCCGTGTATCCATATATGAACATAGGAAAGTTATGTCTGATTCATTCTACTGTTGTTCCTATTCCCATCCCTTCTACAGTCTTTCCCATTCCCCTCTCCTGCTCCCTTCCCTTCATTCCCCTTGGTCTAATCCAAAGAACTTCTATTCATCCCTAACCAGCCCCCATCATTAATTAGCATCTGCCAGTCAGAGAAAACATTCCACCTTTGTTTCTTTGAGACTGGCTTTTTTCCACTTACCAAAATAATCTCCAGTTCCATCCATTTACCTACAAATGCCATAATTTCATTCTTCGTTATGGCTTTTTAAAAAATTTTATTTTAGTTTTTTATACAATATAGAAAACCCCACAAAAATATAAATAATAAACACATATAATTGTGTTATACTACATAAAATATGCATTATTATATTTTATTATATAAAGTTATTATTGTCTATATAAAATACAAACAATAATTATCTATATTTATGGGGGTAAAGTTTGAGTTTTTACATATGTTTAAATTGTGGAAGTGGGAGAATAGTACACATTTGAAGTTCAGGAAAGCTTCAAGGAAGAATTGGATCTTGAAGATCCAAAGAAGAGCTAATGTGTGAAGGAGGCTACTACTCCTTGTACCTTGCAATCTAATTTTAGGACTCCATAGAAAATTATTTTTATTAATCATCAGAGCCAAACAACTGTCCTCAATCCCCACAGTTTTGCAATTCTCTCTCTCCTTAACTTCTATAACATCATCATTTTATTTTAATTCTTTTTTTTTTCTTTATGGTGGTAGGGATCAAACCTAGGGCCTCACACACACCAGGCGAACACTCTGCCCCTGAGCTATATCCCCAACCCAGCCCCCTAATTCCATTTTGACCTAAGCCTCAGGTTTTGTTATACATTCAAGCTATATAGGTATATGTACCTCTAAGTCCAGCCTGCTGCTTTTCCTTATTCTCCCTTTCCTCTTAATTATTATATTCATCCATTTACATTCCTTCTCACTCCACAAGGGATTTGAGGTAGTTACAATTTCATGCCATGCATTGTCTCTTAATTATAATACCCACTCCTGAGGTTTTATCCACCATTTTTATACAAGGAACTTCCAAACTACACCTCTGACCCTGATATTCTTCCTACATACCACAACTATCTGCCCAACACTGTCTAGAGATACCTCAATCCAGCATATCCTAAATTTAAGATGATTGATTCATCCTGGTTTGCCCAAGATATTCCGAATTTTAGCACTAAAAGTTCCATGTCCTGGGAATTCTGTCAATCTCATCAAACTAGGACAAAAATTCACTGTGACTAAAATGAACCCATCAATGTCTATACCAAACCCAGTCCTACTCCTGATGTCCTGATGCTCTCCATAATTTAATAGCAGAGGTATTTTCCTTCTGCATAAACCTCAGTTCCTTTATTTATTTATTTATTTAGGTACTAGGAATTGTACCCAAAGGCACTTAATTACTCACTGAGCCACATCCCTAGCCCTCTTAACTTTTATTTTTTTTAATTTTTTTATTTTGAGACAGCACCTCTCTAAATTACCTAGGGCCTCACTAAATTGCTAAGGTTGGCTTTGAGCTTGCAATCCTCCTGTCTCAGGCTCTCCAGTTGCTGGAATTATTGGTGTGCACCCCTAAACCCTCCTCTTCATCTTCCTCTTCCTTTTACAATTGATTGTGAAATAGTATCAATTTTAACTCCAAAATATTTATTTTACCATCACCTTTTGTCCCCCATTGCTTTAATTTAGGTCTTTATCACCTCTCACCTGGGCAGTTACAATAGTCAAAATCAGCCCCCCTGCCTCCAGCCACTCTGTTGTCCCCTTTGCCAATTCATCATCCCTGCTGCAAAGAGTAATTATTCTGAAAAACAAATCTGATCCTGTATAGGTAATGATCTCCTCATCACTATGGAAGTCTCACAGACTGAACCCCAAGAACAGCATTAAACCAAGGCCCCTCAATATTTGAGCATGGCACTACACAGTATGTATAGTTTAAAATATGGTTATTATGGAGTAAAATACACTAGGAGTGTGAGGTGTGAGAGGGAAACTAAAATACAGTGAAAACAACCAACATACCCTTGAGAAGTCAGTTTGTCCACACCGATTTTTCATCTTCTTGTTTCTTCAGAGAAGTGTGTAACAATCACAGTCAAGGCAAATAAGTATTGCCAGGGAACTCTGGGTAGTACAGACTAGTTACAACCTTGATATTCATCTGAAACACAATTATAAGTTACATTGCGCAGAAACTAAGATAGCATGAGACAAAATTTACTCACTTCCTTAGACTATGAGGTCTTAACTCATCTGTGACCCTACTTCCAAATTACTCCTGTTGCAAGAACCAGAGGCTTTCCATCCCAGACTGGCCAGGAAGCCAAGAATTTGCCTTGGAGATGTTTCTACCAGTGGCAGGAAGTATGTATCTATTTGAATAAGGAGCTGGGGGGAGGAGACTCCAAATCCAGATAATGGAGAAGGCAAGTACTTTCCCTGGGAATAGAAAAAGAGCCCATCCCTTCCTCCCTCAGCAAAACGCACCTAGCCTCTCCGACACTAGCAAGTTGTGATTTGTTTATGAAGTAACTCACCTTGGATGTAAAGGCTGACCTTCACAGAACACTGCAAAAATGTGGCTGCCAGAATAGCAGAGCTGTCACCAAAGGCTTGCCTTTCTACTGGTGGGAATTTTCACCACCCTGTAGAAAACTTTTTCTTCTATCCAGTTATTTAAGTGATGTACCCACTTCTAAAAGAAGGCTCCCTCAGCTTGGATCCTGCCTCTTTTTTTTTTTTTTAATTCTCTGCCACATTCATTTTTCTAGTTTTTTTTTTTCTTTCTGTAGCTTTATAGGACATTGAAACATTTCATTTATCTTCCAAAGACCTTGCTTCTGAAACTAATTTTCCTTTCATTTTAGGTACCTCCAGAGTAAGAAACACACAGACAGAAACACACACATCCCACAAATAAATACACAGCCCTTCATTGTTTGTTTGTATATTTCTTTATTTTGGTGCTAGAGATCAAACCCAGGGCCTTTGCTGAGTTACACCCAAGCCCCCCTGGACTGTTTAATAGCAACAACACCCTCCTTCTTCCTAAACCTGAGAGTTATATGCTCTGGTCTTTGCCCTAAAGAAATTTAAAGTCTAATCAGAGAGACCAACTAAGTACAGCAAAGAACAAAGATCCCAGAGTTATTTTTTTAGAAAATAATTGCGACAGGAACTTGGAGAAGGAGGAGGTAAGCATACACTGGAAACTTCAGGAAAACTTCACATTTTTCAGAGTATAATCAGAATTCATTCAAATACAACTCAAGAAGATTTAAAAAAAAATTCTGAACTGACAACTGGGGATTCTTTCTCTTCCCCAATCCCTCATTGTGGTCAGGTGATATGGTTCAGGCTTCAAGCATTCATTAGCTTCTTTCACAGTGAGTCCCCTGCCTCCAGGCCAAGATCACCTACTTCACTTTCCTGTGCTGCTAATCCGTCTACCTCTATATCCAACTCTAAACCTCTAAACTTCTGTCTGTCTTTTTTTTCCTTTTTTGGTACCAGGTATTGAACCCAGGGTTTTTTACCTGCAGGGCCATATCCTCAGCAGCACCAGCCCCTGACCTTTTTATTTAGAGACAGGGTCTCACTGAGTTGCCTAGAGCCTCACTAAGATGCCAAGGCTGGCTTTGAACCTGTGATCCTCCTGCCTCAGCCTGCCAAGCGGCTGGCATTACAGGCATGCACCATAGTGCCCAGGTTAAATTTCTGTCTTTTCTTTAGCAACACAAAGCCCTAGAGAAGTGAGCAAGAATAAGAAAAAGACAAATACAGATTATTGGTATTTAATTGAACATTCTGTCTATTGTCATTGTTACTCCAAAAATCTTACCATCATTTTTTTAAATTTTCTATGTGTCAGTCAACCATGCACAGTGCTAAGAACTTTTCCTGGATAGTATTTTATTTAATCCTGTCAACCCTAGGAGAGAGGCAATATTTGTATTCCCATTTTACACATGAGGAAACTGAGGTAAAGAGCTATAAAAGGACTTGTCCAAGAAACACACTGTCAACAAGTGGCAAAGCCAGACTTTGACCTCATGTCTGTCTAGCTCCTAAGTTTACATACCAGAGACTGTGGAGGATGGTGGATAGAGCAAGTATCAGAAAACATTTTTAGTGACAGACCAGATAACAAACATTTTAGATGTTTTAGGCCATAAGGTACACTACTCTGCCACTGTAGTATAAAAGCAGCCATAGATAACATGTAAACAAATAAGTGTGGTTCTAGTCCCACAAACTTCATTTACAACAGCTAAAGTTTGATAACCTCTGGATTAGAACGTCCATGGTGTGTTCCAGACCTGGCTCTCACCACTTAGTTTCTTCATCTGTACGACTGCAGGGATTCATCCCTTATAGAGTCATCATGAGGATGAGTAATTAAAGGAATGAGTAAATTCAAAATGCCTGGTGCATAGTAAAGTACTCAGAAAGTCATTATTAAAAGCTGACGGGGGGGGGGGGGGGGGGGGGGGGCTGGGGTGTGACTCAGTGGTAGAGCACTTGCCTAGCACATGTGAGGCACTGGATATGATCCTCAGCACCACATAAAAAATAAGCAAACAAAATAAAGCTATAAAAAAAGCAAGTGAGCTGCGGTTGTAGCTCAGTTGTAGAGCACTTGGCTACAAGTGTGAGACCCTGGGTTCAATCCCCAGCACCACATAAAAATAAATAAACAAAATAAAGGTAAAAAAATTATTAAAAGAATCAACCTACCAAAGCCCCACTGGTCTTGATACTCAGCAAAAAGAACTACTCCCTCAGGACTCCAACTAATTTGATTCTCCCTTCAGCTACATGAACCATGTAAGTTTACTTTCCTGTTTTCATCATTACTGAGAAAGTCCCCTGGCTTCCTTATAGTTGTTGTCAGGCCCTGAGGACTTTATCATGGAAGACAGGAGTCTGATTTTTATTATTATTTGTTAGGTTTGCTTTAAGAATGATATTCTGGAAAAAAGAAAGAAAGAAAGAAAAAGAATGATATTCTGGCCATTGGAGTTGTGCCTATGTTCCAAGTACCTGACACAGAGTTCTAGGTTCTCAGTGAACATTGGTGGCTTAATTGAACTGGCTATGTTTTGAGTAGTTCTGCCCACATGTAATCCCAGTGACTCAGGAGGCTGAGGCAAAAGGATCACAAGTTCAAGGCCAGCCTCAGCAACTTAGCAGGACCCTCATACTTGGTGAGACCCTAACTCAAACTAAAAAATAAAAAGGGCTGGTGATGTAGCTCAGTGGTAAAGTGCTTTTGAGTATAAGTACTACAAAAATAATAACAGTCAGACAATTTTTTTTTTTGGTGCTGGGGATCAAACCCAGGGCCTTTTGTGTGCTAGGCAAGTGTTCTACCACTGAGCCACATCTTCAGCCTGGAAAATAAATTCTTTAAAAAGTGCTTCTAGCATTGAGAGCCCTTTCTTTCTCCACCAGAGAGAAAGAGAATGTGTCTAGGTAGACAGGAAAGGTGTAGGAGTTTGCAAGATGGCTGGGTGGATGAGGCAGTGAAGGACATACTGTTCCTGCGCTGTATTAAACACACAGGAGCTGTAGTGCATTGGTTTCTCTAGGCTTCTGAAAAAGCATCAAGTAAAACTCTGAGCAAGTTTTTTGCTTTTAGTCAAAATCATACTCATGCAATCTTTCATCTCAGTTTAAAAAAAATCCTGAAATACCTCAGCTTGTCAGACAGCACCCCCACCCTTGAAAAAGCCATCCTTTCTGCAATCCTGACTTTGAAAAGGTCCGGCAAGCGTCGGAGGAAAAGACCACCAAGAGACCGTCTCATGCAACAGCAAAGGGTTTATTGGGGGTCCAGCATGCTGGGGCTCAGAGCTCACTTCAGAAGAGCAGAGAACAAAGAGCCCCGAGAACCACTTGAGCAGAGTTTATATACATTCTTTAGAGAGGGCAGGGGCTTTACATACGTCATAGCCTCCTTTAGCAAATCATCATATACCGCGGGAAAATCAAATAACAACTCTAAAACATGATTAGCACATTCATTGGCGGGAACAGGTCGGGTGGGGGTGATTGGTCAGCACTAAGATAGGCATACATTTAAACTGATTGGTTGAAGCCCTGAGACGTGTACATGCTGAGCTGCACGGCCTCTGGGAAGGGGTGATTTAGTAACTAGGTGGTCAGGGGAAGATTCTGACACACATCTAACAGGCAGTTCCGGGAATTGTCTTAACTGCCACAGGAATTTCAGGCTCTGAGTGCAGCTTGGAAACTTTACAAAACCTGGTCCTTTACATTTTAACTTCAATTTCTTTTATCCTTTCAACTTGCTAATCTTTCTCAATGAAAAATTCTCTCCTTTATCTACCAAATTGTCTTCCATCCTCTAAAATGCCTCTTGCATAATAATCCAGTTATTCTTTCTGGAATTTGTTAGCATTATTAATAGGATCTGACTACAATGAGGAGCATAATAGTGTGTACTTCTCCAACCAACTATACCTCCTCTACCTCACCATCTCCCTCCCTCTACCACCACCATCAATTTCCTTTCCAGAATTTCAAGCTGGTAATTAGCATAACAGAGCACTGCCACAGTCTGGCTGGGCACAAATAGCCGAGCCGCCACAAAGCACTTGTATGTTCAAACAGGAAACTTTATTGCCCGAACACCACCAGCACTCCAGGCACACTTCCCAGGAGCCCTCTCTTCTCTCCACCGGGCTCCGCGCCAACTCTCGGGGACCCATGAGAACTCAAAGGGAACTCCAAAGTAGCGGGCACCGGAGGCAGCAAGAGCTGCCCTATTGCCGGACAGCAAAGGTCTATATACAACTGAATACACAGCTTAACTTAACCATCATCGTCACCTTTCAACCATTCCCTCTGGCAAAATGCCAGGCGTCATTCGGACTGTGGCCCTCAACAGAGCACACCCTCAGAATATTCAGAGGAACTCAGGATAATGGAAGCAGTGCTGCTGCAGATGCATGCAAACTGTGTCTAGGCATGGACTGTGTCAAATCACATAAATAGTAATGTCAATACTACATATCCAGGAAGCAACCCCATCCATCTGTCTCTTCCTGATCCTCCTCCTCCCCATCATCATCATCATCATCATCATCAAAATAGCTAATGTTTATTGAGTGCTTTTTCATTTAATCCTCACAATAATCCATGATGAAAAAATTATAATAATATTTGTTTTCTAGTTGCAGAGCACCGAAATAAGTCTCTTAATCTTCATAATGATGCCATGACATGAGTTACCATTATAATCCTAACTTTGCACATGGGGAAATGAAGCGCTAGAGAGACTAAGTAACTTGCCTATCATCACCCAGCCGAGATGTGGCACAACTGTAATTTCAACCCTATGTCTGTCTCTCTGACTGCAAAGACCAAGTTCCTGACCATATCACACTATCTTATTTGAAATATCTTTAGGCTTGCAGCCCAAAGATGCTATTATGCTAACACAGATATATGAGGCATGCCAACTCCCATCCATTTGGTGTTCAGAATGTTTCAAAGCACTTTCCTACCTGTGATCCATTCAATCTTCACAGTAACCCTGTGAGGAATAAGGGACATCACCATTAAGCAAATAAAGACCAAAATACAAATACTTGCCCCAAGTACCACAAAACAGAGCCAAACCAATGTCAATGTTCAATATAGATGTTCCTCTATTTTTGAGGGATTATTCCTTTATAAACTCATGGTAAACTGAAAGTATTATAAGTCAAAAAAAAAGGCAGTGATCAAGGCGCAGTGGTACACAGCTATAATCCCAGCACCTGGGGAGGCTGTGGCAGGAGGTCAGTGAGTTCAGTGCAAGCCTCAGCAAAAGCAAGCTGCTAAGCAACTCAGTGAGACCCTGTCTCTAAATAAAATACAAAATAATAGGGCTGTGGATGTGGCTCAGTGGCCAAGTGCCCCAGAGTTCAATCCCTGGTAGCCCCCTACCCCCCAAATGCATTGAAATACACATAACCTAGAAAACATTGCAGTTTAACAACACAGTAGACTGTAGAGTATCCAGTTCCTCCCCTTGTGATTCTGAGGCTGACTGGGAGTTGCAACTTGCTTCCACTGACCACATCACAAGAGTATTAGACTGCATATAAAGAGTTCAGGAAAAAACTGAAATTCAAAATCTGAAGTATGCTTTGTACCAAATGTCCTTTAACCTCATCATAAAGTCAAAAATCCATAAATCAAACCATTATAAGTCAGAAAACAACAATATATGTTACAGGACACATGTACAATTTATGTTTATCCCACGAATTCTAAGCATTCATAGGCTTAGTTGCTGGTAGCATTAACGTTTGATTTTAGTAGGGTTGCCAGATAAAATAAAGGACACTCAGTTACATGTGAATTTCAGATAAAGAAAGAATAATGTTTAGTACATCCCAAAATTGTAAGAGACATTATTTTTTATCTGAAATTCAAATTTAACTGTACATCCTATATTTTTATTTACTAAACTTGGCAACCCTAATTATGACTACTGCCTCAAACCCCACTAGGAATGTTAGCAACATATTACTCTTCTAAAAGCTGACAAATTTAGCATTCCAAAATATATCTGGCCCTAAGGGTTTTGAAATAGGGATTTTGGGGGTGTTTACAGTGGTGCACACCTATAATCCCAGAGACTCAGGAGGCTGAAGCAGGAGGATTGCGAGTCCATGGCCAGCCTGGAAAACTTAGTGAGACTTTATCTTAAACTAAAAAATAAAAAGGGCTGGGGATATAAGCGTCTGTGAGTTCAATCTCTAGTACTGTAAGGGTCAGGCGAAGCATTGGAGAAAGAGACCACCAAGTGACCACTCATGCAATTGGCAGAAGGGGATTTATTGAACCAGCATGCTGGGGCTCCGTGCCCACTCAAGAAGGGAAAGCATCCCAGAGCCCCAAGCAGGGGCTGAGCACTGCTTAAGTACACTTTTTGGGGAGGGCGGAGGGCTTTGTATACATCAGAACAAATCATCATGAGGCGCGGGAAAGTCAAACAACAACTCCTAAACATGATTAGTTCATTCATTGGCGGGAACAGGTCAGGCTGGAGTGATAGGTCATTCCTAAGGAGGGGGTTACATTCAAACTGATTGGTTTTAGGGCCTAAATGACTATGTGACCAGTTACACAGAGCCCTTCAGTTATTAAACAACCAAGTAGTCAGGGGAAATATTTACTGGGCAGTTCCAAGCATTGTCTTAACAGCTACAGAAATTTCAGGTTTTGCAGGTAGCATAGAAACCTAACAATACCTAATCCTTTACATTTTAACTCAGACATTGCAGCTTAGAAACTTTACAATACCCGGTCTTTTACCCTTTAACTTTTACGCTTTAACTTCAATTTCTTTTACCCTTACAGTACTATAAATAAATAGATAGATTAGATAGATAGATAGATAGATAGATATGAAATAGGGATAGTGGGCCTTTGGGCCTGTAGCATTATCCCAGCACTGGGCTTGGCAATAAATGGAAACCCAACTCTGAAAGAGCAACCACATTTTAAAGAGATGCCTTCAGAATTGGCTGTAACTTTGGCATTCAGCAGATTTCTATCAGCTCTGTTCATTATCATTTGCTAGATTAATGGTTTACTGCTGTCACTTTGTTTTGTTTATTCTCCAAGGCATTTCCTTTCCAGTTTCCTGACTTAAACCGGTAGGAGTTACTGGATCGCACCCAGTTTGACTCCTTACTTGGCTTTAGTGAGTTTCCAGGCACTCCTCTTCAACTGCTTTTCTGTGCTACATCACTTGCAGGTGTCCCTTTCCTTCTAAACTCCCCTTTTGGAGTAGGAAGTAAGCTCCTCCACCCTCTGCTGCCATCTCATGTCTAGAGTAAGCCACTGTGTTCTACTTAATTCAGCTGCTCTAGCTCCTTTCCAGAGTCCACCACAAACAACAGGGGACAATTAGAACATCTGCCAGGAAAACCCATTGAGCTAGTTCTGACCATGTATGCTTGCAAATGAAAAAAAAAAAACATGCTTTTTAAAAATATTTGTTCTAAAAGTGTTTTCAGCATCTAACCTCACTTTTCTCTATTTAGTTCAAATTAGTGAGGCCTAGATCTAACCGGAAATGAGAGGTATGGCTTCCAGTTGCCTTATTTTGTGAAACTGCACCTGTGCTACCATTGATATTAGCAACCCAGCTCAGGAACCAAGTCTGCAAGCTAATTGCAACAAAAGAACCAGTTTATTGCAAAATGTATCAGTATACCCTGAGGAACTATGCATATATCTGCACACATACCTCTCTCTCTCTCTCTCTCTCTCTCTCTCTCTCTCTCTCTCTCAAAATTCACCATGGATTAGTGATTTGATTGGGGAAATATCAAATTGGATTAGGCAGAGAATTCATGTAAAATAAAAGGGCTACTTCCAATCATAATCTGGGCCTAAACACTTTGCCAAACCTATTTCTTTGTTTTAAATGTCTGCCGCACTGGAGGAAAATAAAGCTGTACTGTTTAATGAAAGTATAGTTCAGCAAGCTCACGGCAATGCCGAGAGAAGAAAAGTGCTGGGACAGTTGGAAATTTGCATTGCCACTGATTACTTTTTTGAGCATTTTTCTCTACTTCAGAGCCCAAACTTGATTGAGAACTACAAAGCATACAAAACTATATCTCAGGTCATTTCTGCTGACCTGGATTTGGGTGTGTGTGTGTGTGTGTCTGTGTGTGTGTGTGTATTTAGTTGTAGGTGGACACAATGCCTTTATTTATATATATATATATATATATATATATATATATATATATATATATATATATATATATATATATATATTAGTTGTAGTTGGACACAATAACTTTATTCTATGTGGTGCTGAGGATCGAACCCAGGGCCCCTGCACATGCTAGGTGCGCACTCTACTACTGAGCTATAACCCCAGCCCCAATGCATTTATTTTTATTTATTTATTTTTATGTGGTGCTAAGGATTGAACACAGTGCCTCGTGGGCACTAGAGGAGCATTCTACCACTGAGCCACAACCCCATCCCTACTGACCTGGATTTTTAAATACACCCTTGTTCACAACCAGCCTCTCTTTTGAAAAGCTGACATATGATGCAATGAAAGTTGAGCCCATTTCAACTTGTAGCCATTCACTGAAGGAATAGGAGGTGGTTCTTTAAAGAGCAACAAAAAATACCCAAGAAAGGTTCTTACTTTCAATCTTGACATAGCTGATAAATGCTGTTTCTTCCTAGTCCTCACCTTCTTTCCAAGGTGGAGGAGGACTCTTCTTCACCTTTCAGTTCTTCTAGTTCTCAAAATGGACTAAAGGAAGAAGGGCTTATAGCTGTAAACACCCCTGCTTGCAGTCAGCTGATTTCAAAAACAGCCAAAGGTAACTCTGGCAAGCCCTTCAGAGAATTATAGCCCTGTTGCAGTGGGAAATTGGTTCCAGGATGCTCTGGATACTCCAGTCCCTGAATAAAATAGCCTAGTATTTTTCGTTTTATCCTATATACTTTGTTCTTTCAGTCAACCCTAGAATGCTTATAATACCAAAACAATGTAAATGCTATGTAGATAGTTCTGGTTGTTTTGGGTTGCTGTTTTTTTTGTTTGTTATTGTTGTGGGTTTGGTTGGTTGATTTGTTTTGTTTTATTTTAGTGCTAAGAATTGAACCCAGGAGTGCTTAAACCAAGAATGCTCTACCACTGAACAATATCCCCAGCTCCCGCCCAATACCCACCGCCAACCCCCATCCCCAACCCCAACCCCCAACCCCCAACCCATTCCTATCTGCAAATTTGCAACCCTCCTGCCTCAGACTCCCAAACTGCTGGGATTACAGGCCAGTGCTACCCTCCCGGCTATAAATAGTTGTTACACTGTATTGTTTAGGGTGTAAGGGTCCGGCGAAGCGTCGGAGAAAGAGACCACCAAGTGACCACTCATGCAATTGGCAGAAGGGGATTTAATGAACCAGCATGCTGGGGCTCCGTGCCCACTCGAGAAGGGAAAGCAGCCCAGAGCCCCGAGCAGGGGCTGAGCACTGCTTAAGTACACTTTTTTGGAGAGGGCAGGGATTTTACATACATCACAGTCTCCTTTAACAAATCATCATACACCGCGGGAAAATCAAACTACAATTCCTAAACATGATTAGTTCATTCATTGGCGGGAACAGGTAGGGTGGGGGTGATAGGTCAGTTCTAAACGGGGTACACATTCAAACTGATTGCTTTAGGCCCTGCAAGGCCTACGTGTGAGACCACACAGAGCCCTTCAGTTATTAAACAACCAAGCAGTCGGGAAATATTTACTGGGCGGTTCTAAGCATTGTCTTAACAGCTACAGGAATTTCAGGTTAACAATACCTAATCCTTTACATTTTAACTCAAACTTTGCAGCTTAGAAACTTTACAATACCCGGTCTTTTACCCTTTAACTTTTACGCTGTAACTTCAATTTCTTTTACCCTTACAAGGGAATGAATTGAAAAGAAGTCTAAACATATTCAGTTCAGATACAATTAAAAGATAGTTCCCTGCTTGACTGAATCTGAGGATGCAAAGGGATAACTGCACTACTTTAGGAACCTCTGAACGTTAAACATGTGTCAAGGTAACCTTTCTTCCAGTTTCACGGATTGCACCTTATATACATACCCAACAATTTGAAAATCATCCGGAAATAACCAGTTAGGTGATTCAGTGTGGAAGTAACTTGCCCAATCCTGACCTATTTTTTTTTCTTGCTTATAGGCTTGGGGAAGGAGTTAGGGTGGACTAAGGAGGAAGTTAAAAAGTTTTCTCTCCTCTGACCATGCCTGTTCCTCATGGAATTGCTGGAGCTGAATACTGTTGACTTTTTACTCTCCCCCATAACTTGGCTTACTTCTCAAGAGCCCACTCTGACCCCCAAATCCTTTGCTTCTATGAAAAGACTTCCCCTCATTTTCTACTGGGTGGAAACCCAGTCAATAACAAGGGAAGTTTCTCCCTAGCTTTTTATTTTTTTGACAATACCATACCATATAAGAACTTGTATTTTTTAATTGGTTCTTTTTAATTTTACATGACAGCATAATCCATTTTGACATAATTTTACAAGCACGGAATATATTTTATATGAGCACTTACTTTAGAGCTTAGTGCACAGTAGGCATTCAACTATTAATTGCTGTTATTATTATTACTATTTATCCTCTTTGAGCCTCCATTTTCTTATCTGTAAAATGGCTGAGAAACAGTACCAACCTCCTAGGTTTATTAATACAGATGTGTCTTCACTTACAATGGGGTTATATACCCATAAGCCATGATAAATTGAATATACATTGACTACACCCAACCAACTAAACATCATAGCTTATTAACAGAGTGCACTGTCGAGTACCAGTTGTTTCCTTTGGTGACTGCATAACTAACTGCTGCTGCCCAGCATTGCCATAGAGGATCAGGCAGCATATGTCTAGGCCAAGGAGAGATCCAAATTTTAAATTTGAAGTTCATGAGTGCATATTGTATTGGTGCCATCATAAATCAGGGACAGTCTGTACACACAAGCTGCTTTCTAATCTAAAGTATCCCATGCTCTTCAGATAGAAGATTGAATGTGTCATCACTTTAAGTTTCTGCAGAGATCTGAGTATAGTTTGGGGGGCTTGGGATTGAACTCATGAAGTGTATTTCAAGTAGAATGGGGAGGGGAATAAAGATGCCTTATAAAAGTCAGAAAAATATTTAATGACTTTCCAACAGCAGGGCATGGTGGCACATGTCTGTAATCCCATAGGCTCAGGAGGCTGATGCAGGAGGATTGAGAGTTAGAAGCCAGCCTCAGCAATTTAGCAAAGCCCTAAGCAACTCAGTGAGACCCTATTTCTAAACAACAACAACAAAATGTATAAAAAGGGGCTGAGGATGTGGCTCAGTGGTTAAGCACCCCTGGGTTCAATCCCTGGTACCAAAAAAAAAAAAAAAAAGGAAATAGTATTAGCATCCCAAACACAGTAAGTTCTACATACATTTTGTCTGTGGCTAGCATGATTACTACTAAAGAAATGCCTTGAGGACCCACAGAACTCAGGTGAAAAGAGAAGCCTTGGGTTTGTCTTAGAGAACCTTAGGGGAATGAGTTCTCTGTGGGTTTTGTGCTTGAGTGGCCAGGGGAAATATCCACTGAGTAGTTGGACATTCATACCTTGATTTTAGAGAGGGAAAAAGGGGTACTCTCTCACTTTGTCAAACACATTAAATGCTTAAAAATCCTTTTGATGAATAAACTGATGCATGCAAAAGTGCTTCTCCCCCTTAGATGGTATCTTATTAGCATAGTATCTAATAAGAAGGTTCTAGAGAGAAGTAAGTGTAACACAAAGCAGACTCTGAAAGGTACCATAAGGAAGAAGCAAAGTTGTCTGGGCTCAAGGAGGAAGAAGAGGTCACCTCTGGCTTGTGCAATCAGGGAAGGTTTCCAGAAGGAAGTGATGTTCTCTAATTTCATGATTTTCTGCAGCCTTTTCTTAGAACTCTGGTGCTTTCTGATTTTTCTCATTTATGAATGCCCTAAATTCCCCAGAGTGCAGTGCCTCATGACAAAGTGGTGAGCTTTTCCTGAAGTTAAATGGATCCAGATTGAATGAGTGTCCTTTTATTCCATCTTTTATATCATAAAATGGTCAAAGGAGATGGAAGAGTCAACGACTTTTTCATACCCTTACTTGGCAAAATAATCTCTCAATTTGGAGGGGAGTGGCTTTAACTGATCTGTGAGAGTCAACCATCTGGGAACCTGACATATTTACCATCTGTCCACTTAAGCGAGCATCTGAACACAAACACTATCGTCTTGTTACTTGTTTCATATGAGTTAGGCTTGTCTCACCAAGAACTCCAGCAGGCCAGAATCACTGTGGGTCTATCTAGTAGTGACTGTCTCCCAAGTGTCACTCAAAACTGGGCTCAGAGCAGGTACTCTGAAAGGCTTGTTGAAAGATCTCTCTGCAGTCCTTGCAGTGAGCAAGTCAAATTTTGTTCTGGTTTGGGGACATTATGTGAATCAGTCATTAAAGCCTGATTAGACAGTTATAGGAACAAAAGTCACATTTGAGAGACTGGTGAGGGGCTAGGGAGATGATTCTCGCTATGTGAGTGAAGTCAAAACTCTGTTAAGGTGAAATCCAAGCTATTTATTTGCTAGTTTTCTAGGAGAGAAATAGGCTCTTTCCAGTAGAATTTCTATCAAGATATTCCTACAAAAGGGCAAAGAGCCTTTGAGTCCCTTCTTTTAAAACACAGCTTTAGCTGGGCCTCGGGGCACACATCTGTAATCACAGCAGAGTGGGAGGCAGGAATACAAAGAGTTCAAAGCCAGCCTCAATTCAGCAATTTAGCTAGGCTATACACAATTTAATGAGACCCTGCCTCTAAATTAAAATGTAAAAAAGGATGGGAATGTGGCTCAGAGGTTAAACACCTTGGGTTCAATCCCTGGTACCAAAATCAACAACAACAACAACCCCCCTCCAGTTTTATGTCAAAGGTGGAAAGGCTTTTCCAAATATTTTGTAAAGTATGGAAAAAATATAACAGATTTTACCCCTTTCTTGGGAATATTGGAGAAATGAAGCATTATCTGTGAGTAAAGGGGGACAACTACAGTGAAAACTCCAAGATATCTGTGCAGAAAATATTTGGAAAGATTGAAAAGGTGGGTCCCATACAGACCTGTCCTGGTAAACCAGGAGATTAAGATCTTTATTGGCTCTTCTATGCTCTTAGCTAACCCTCCATATCTAGGGTAGGTTTCATCATTTCTTTCTTTTTTTTTTTTGAAATTTAAAGAAAAAATTTATTGAAGATTTGAAAAACAATTCCTAAAAGATTTGACTTTTCCAGAAAACTGTAGCTACACAATGCATTGTGTCTATCATGTTAAAACGTGCATAAGACACAAATACAAAAACCATGAAACAAGCCACCATTCTTCAACAATTTGAGCAAAGATATAATGCCTAAGGAACAACATGGATGACTTGCGAAGGATGGGCTCTTTACTTTAAGCACCATTAAAAAAAAAAAAAAGGAGCACAAATGGATGAGTGTGTTCAGTTATATACACTGAATTGAACCTTTGGCACTAGGAATCAGAGCATTTTATCATATAGCATTAACACATATTATAAAAGTGCGTAGTGTCAAAGGAATAGAACCACCAGCATTCAAAAGCAGCTTTGTCAACTAGGCAAACACTCTACAGCATGTCTCTCTGTTGTTCAACATTGAATACACTGGTAGCAACTTTGAAATGAAATTAAAAGAAAGAAAGGAAAAAAGGAGCAGTAACCCCTTTTATTTTCTCTGTTTAAATTCAAACAGAAAACAAACATCAATTTTGTTATACACTAACATCTTCAAAGTACATCATTTGTACAAGAGAAGGACTAAGAACAAAAATGTGTTTACAGAGATCCAAACACAAGTGAATGAAGTACACCTCCTCACACTGCTTTCCGATGGTATTCAGGAGGGGCGACTTCATAATCGCTGGCACTAAACAAAGTTGCAGAATTCTTTGCCAGGTACTTGAGGAAATCATGAAGATAATTCAGTAATAAAGCAAGGCTCTTCTCATCCAGAGGTGTATAGGCCAACATTGCTCCAATTCGTACAAATAATCTCAGTAGATGTGGCGCTCCATACACCTGGGACATGGGTGCATCAGGATGATCTGCAAGGATTTCAGCATACTGAGGTCTCTCAAATTTGTAGAGCAGTTGAGTGCCCAGCATTACATTGAAGTATTCTTTTATTCCTGCCACAACTTCATTAACAGCATACTCCTTATTATCTGTGTTTCCTCGAGATTTCTTATAATTTGCATAATCCTCAAGAATAGAATACACATTCTTCTTCGCAGGAAGATAAAAGAGCTGTTTCTGTCTGGTAATTAAGTCCCAGTCATCAACAAGCCATGGTTTTAGCTCTTCAGGAATCTTTACTTTAACTTCAACTCTGTTTATAAATGTTTCTTCATTTTCAACAGTAGGATCTACCCGGGCCCTTTTCTTCCGAGGAGGCTGAGGTGTCTCACTGGTACTGCCACCATCTCCATTTCCAGGTGTTTTCTGTTTGTTCTTTTTGGTTTTCACTTCAACATTTTTCTGTTGCAGACCAGATGTCTTCTTTCCTGGAGCAGCCCCTCTCATCTTCCCTTCTGCATACTGCTCCTGATTGGCTTTTTGGAGTTCTCGCTGTTTCTGCAGATTGGTGTCCACGTACTTGAGCACTCTGCTCTCTGGAACCCATTCATCCCAATTTTTATTCCAAACACTGTAATGTATAAAGTATTTCACTTGTTTGTCCTTTATGGCAACCTTAAGGCACTTTGCTTCATAATGGAGAGGCCCATGAAAGCACAGCACTCGCTCACCCTCCTGGAATTTCTGCTTCGGGTCCTGCTTGGGCGCTGTTTACAAGTGATTCGCCGCCTCCTCCTTCTCCCACCACCCCCGACTACCGCCCCCTACTCTCTACCCCACCCAACTTCGCGTCAGACGCGCCGCCAGGCACAGCCTAGGTTTCATCATTTCTGGCCTTTGCCAATAGGCAAGTCTCTTAACTGGCTAATATTATATAGCCAATTTAAACTGTTAAAGGTACTTAATATTTTCATGTATTATAATTTCCCACAAACATGAGTATAACTTCAGTGCCTTACCTAAAGCAATAGGAGATGTGGGCATGGTAAGGTCAAATGGGCAAGATATTAGAAAATTCATCTTCTTGCGTTGCTAAGTTCACACCTTCAATGGATTGTCAGAGAGTGCATTGTTTGAGAGCTTGGTCTACAATGTCAGCCAGACTCTACCACTCACCAAGAAATGTGACCTTGGCTTCAGTCCCATTATCTGTAAAATGGATGTAATACCACTATCTGCCTTTAGGGTCTTTGTGAGATGATTCATGTGAAAATCTGGTAAAGTGTCTTGCACATATTCAGAGCTCAATATATAATAGTTAACCTACCTATGTTAAGAGTAGTTCCTAGTTGCAATTTTCAGGAGACTTGGCTTATCAACCAGACTTTTCCTCCTTCATATACTAAAGAAAGAAGAACCTTGGAAAGAGTGCCCCATGGATGGTTCATCAGGCACAAATCTATTTATTCAAAAAAGTATTTATTCAGCATTAACCTTGTGCTAGGCATTTTGAAAAATGTTAAAAATATGATGAGGAATAAAATTGTTCCACATCCTTGAGCAACATCCAGTCTTCTGACTGTTAAGATGCTCCTGTACTCCTCAAACTTTATTTTACTTTGTTTTGTTGTCCCTAAGTAGGAATTAGGCAAGGACTTCATCATTTTCATTACCCCCCCAAATACAAGATCATTTCCCATGAAGTTAAAAAGTCATAAGGGGCCAGGTGTGGTGATACACACCTGTAATCCCAGTTACTTGGGAGGTTGAGGCAGAAGGATTGCAAGTGAGGCTAAGGCAGGAGGATCAGCAACATAACAAGGCTCTAAGCAATTTAGATTCTGACTCAAATTAAAAAAAAAAAAAGCATGAGAGGAAGCACTTCCACATTGGTGGAAGAAGGACTTCTGAACATCCACTCTTCCAAAATAGCAATAGAAGACATTGGAAAAAATTTCAAATTCAGTTTTTTCACAACTCTGGAAACTAACCGAAAGCTTACAATAGCCAGGCATGTGGTGCACGCTGGTAATCCCAGTGACTCAGGAGGCTGAGGCTCAAATTCAAAGCCAGCCTCAGCAACTTAGCAAGGCCCTGTCACAAAATGAAAAATAAAAAGGGCTGGATGGGGTTCAGTGGGAACGCACCTCTGGATTCAATACAGCAGTTCAATCCAAAGAGCTTTTATTCAAGAAAAACAGCTGAATTTCAGTATGA
Organism: Marmota monax; assembly: GCF_021218885.2. NCBI lineage: Eukaryota > Metazoa > Chordata > Mammalia > Rodentia > Sciuridae > Marmota > Marmota monax. The sequence goes on along the minus strand of NW_026694552.1, from coordinate 10,051,398 downwards.
ACAAGTTTTGTGGTATTTAAACGTGCCCTATTCCCATATTCCTTTATCCAGTTCCACAGTAACATTGGAAACCAAAGCTAGGACTGGAATTGTGGCTTAGTGATAGAGCACTTGCCTGGCATGTGTGAGGCCCTGGGTTCCATCCTCAACACCACAAATAAATAAATAAATAATCCATTAACAACTAAAAAAATATTTAAAAAAAGAAAGAAATAAAAGAAAACCAAAAGCCTTAGGTTCACAGTATCTGTGAAAAGCAACAGCCTGGCACCCAGTGGAGGGCGCAGAGTAGGTTTAGATTACCCCAAATAGACCTATCCCCAGAGTTGTCATTATGTGCACTGTCAGGCAACTCCCTAGAAAAGTCCCATTCAAAGGACTTGTCTTTAGGTGATCTGACTCAGCATCAAGGCCCTTTCCTGAGTCCTTTGTTGGAAAAAATAAGCATCAAGGGTTAGGGTTAGGATTAGGACATATACTTAGGGCAAACAATAAGCTAAACAAAAAGCAATTGAAATTCAGCAACATATTAAAAAGATTATACACCATAATCAAATGGAATATATCCCAAGAATGTGAGGGTGATTTAGTATAATAAAGTCAATCAATATAATGCATTACATTAATGGGAGGCAGAAAAAAAAAACACATGAACATTTCAGTTGACACAGAAAAACCATTTGAAATAAAAAAAGAAAAACCATTTGAGGGCTGGGGATGTAGCCCAGTGGTAGAGCACTTGCCGAGCATGTGTGAGGCACTGGCTTTCATCTCCAGCACCTCAAAACAGAAACAAAGAAAGAAAAGAAAAAGAAAAACAAATTTGACAAAATGCAACCATCTTTCATTATCAAAACATTTATAAAACTATGATTGGAAAAGAACTTCCTCAACCTGATCAAGGCCATCTATGAAAAACCTATAGCTAACATTATACTTAGTAGAGAACTACTGAAAGACTTTCTCTTAAGACCAGGAATAATACAAGGCTACTGAGTCTCAGCACTTCTATTCACCATTGTACTGGAAATCCTCTAAAGCTGAATTACATAAGAAAAAAATAGAACAGGCATCTACTTTGGAAAGTAAGAATTGAAACTATGTGTATTTACTGATGACATTACCTTACACAGAGAAAACCCTAAGGAATTGACACCAAAAAGAAACTATTAAAACTGGTAGATGAGATCAGTAAGAATGCAAGATACAAGATCAATATACTCAATTAATTTTAGTTTATTAACAATAATTATGGAGGGGACATTGTTTTGAACCAAGCTTCTAAAGAAGTCCCCAACAAACGAGACCAAAACAAAACAATCATTCATGGTGAATACCACATCATCAAACCAAGACTTGAAGGAAGCATACAGACGCCAAAATAGACCAAGTGTTCCTGAAACAGGAGATTCTAGTCTATTTGAGTCAAAGTAATAAGGAATTTCTCTCTACTTTAACCCTTACAAGACATTAATAAGTTGAGGTAAACAGATGTTAACCAATCAACTTTTTTTCTTATTGTTTTGTTTCTTTGTCCCCATCTTATGAAACCAACTGTTCTCCTACTGTCTGGTGAGAGCTTTTATCTCCATTTATAGAACAGAGGCTGCCCTATTTCATGAATTGTGGATAAAAAACCAATTAGATCTATAACTAAATGTGTTGTAATGTTATCTCTTGCCAGTTTTTGTACTCCAGCAATAAACAATCCAAAATTGAATTTTAAAAACTCCATTTACAATAGTCTATAATACAATAGCATTGAAAATAGTAAAAAAAAACCTAAAGAATAAATTTAACAAAAGACCTGTAAGACTTGTACACTTAAGAGCTACAAAACATTGTTGGAAGAAACTAAAGACAACCAAATAAATGGAAAGATGCTCCATGTTCATAGACTAAAAGACTTAATGTTGTTCAAAGTTACACAGCTAGTTAGCAACAGGGTCAGGAATTGAACCCGTAAAATCTACAGAATCTAAAGTCTTTGTTTCTGTGTATTCTGCTAGGAATTGAACCCAGGGCCTCACACATGTGAGTAAAGCACTCTTCCACTGAGCTACACTCCAGCCCTAGAATCTGTGTCTTAACCACCCTATCATATTTCTCTACACACACACACACACACACACACACACACACACACACACACACTGCTTATGGCTCCTCATTGCTCTTAAAATGAGTTTATTCTATTTGTAGTGACCCAAGACTAGATCGTTTTTATCTGTGTAACCCCTGCCTACCTCTCCAGCTTCATCTCCTGCCAATCACAGCCTTGCAGTTCAAGCTGCAGCCACCCCAAGATGGAAAGATATATGAACAAAACATAATGGTAACACAAAGGAGGCATCCTGGATGAAGTGATACCTGGGTGGAGTATTAAAGAAATATACATCTGTCTCCCTCACTAGACCAAAAGCTCCCAGTGGTTTTTCCATTGTGTTCAGGATCTGGCTTGATCCTTCAACTTTTATTTATTTTCTTGAAGTTCTCCATTCCAACCTAGGGCATAGTCTATAATGGAAAAAGAATAGAAAGGGGCTTCAGGATTTTGTCTTTTTATGTGTGACTGTGTGAAATGGGGATGGGAGTACATAATGCAGATCACAAACATACTTGGAGAAAATGAGATCACAGGATGAAAACATTTTAGAACTTTATTTTTCTTTTTTTATTTGTTATAATTAGTTATACATGATAGTAGAATGCATTTTGATACATCATGCATAAATGGAATATAACCTCTCATTCTTCGGGTTGTACATGATGTAGAATTACACTGGTCGTGTAATCATATATGCACATAGGGTAATAATGTCTGATTCATTTTATTATCCTTCCTACCCCCACACACCCTCCCCTCCATTCACTCTTCTCTATCTAATCCAAAGTACCTCTATTCTTCCCCAATCCCTCCCATTTTAAATTAGCATCCGTGTATCAGAGAAAACATTAAGCCTTTGGTTCTTTGGGATTGGCTTTTTTCACTTCGTATGATATTCTCCACTCCATCTATTTACCAGTAAATGCCATAAAACTACACTGAGATTTCATCTCACTCCAATCAGAATGGCAATTATCAAGAATACAAGCAACAATAAATGGTGACGAGGATGTGGGGGAAAAGGTATACTCATACATTGCAAATGAGACTTCAAATTGGTGCAACCACTATGAAAAGCAATATGGAGATTCCTCAGAAAACTTGGAATGGAACCACCATTTTAGAGCTTATTTTTGGTAGTTTCATAATAGTCAATGGCTTTAGACCCCAAACATATATAATGGCTCAAACACAATAGAATCTTCTTAGATGTGTAATGGACAAGACAGACATTCTTGCTTAGCAGATTAGTTCTCTTCCACATGGTAATTCAGGTAATTCGGCTAACAAAAGCCCTTAAATCACCCTGGATTACTACATCCCAGTCAGCCAAAAGGGAGGGAAACATGGAGGAGCACACATAGGAGACTTCTATGGGCCAAATCTAGAAGGATCATACATCATTTCTGTTCAGACTCCATCAGCAAGAATTTAGTTATGTGGCCACATCTTACTGCAGTAAGTAAGTTAGGTGTTTAACCTATCCCATGAAAAGCTGGAATAATCAAATACAGGCAGTATAAAATCATGGTTGATAGCTGAGCTGCCTATTGAGTCACATATCAGAAAGTAGCAGCCAGAGGGTGACTTGCAGTGCTGATGACTCCTTAATTATTAATCACTAACACTTTATAGATTGCCTTTAAGTAAAATGAGAACTGGGTTAGTATACAATATTGTAACGTTGGACCCCAAATATTTTTTCCTCTGATGCATGTCTACACTAGAAAGGGTGATAAAATAGATGCCAAAGTAGCAATCTGGTTCATCGCAGCCAGGCAAGAGATGCCCAAACAAAATGGGGAAAAAAGACAAAATCAAAAAGGGAACTCATTTTCATTTCGAAACATAGCTACAGGCATGGGCCTATTCTCTGCCAGTTTGTGTTTGCCCCAAAGGAATGCACATTTGATGAGACCTCATGTAGGCGAGGAGGATGAGTAGAGATGAATCAATTTGAAATAAAATATCCTCGTGATTGTCTGCTAAAAGGTATGAAGATCCTCAGGAGAATTTGTAAAACTGCTGCCCAGGCTCTATCCCACACCACCCCAGGGAGTCACATTTAGTCATTCTGTGATAGGACCTGGCAATCTGGATTTTTAATGCTCCCTGGATGATTCTGATGCAGAGCCAGTTTTGGGGAACTATGGCTCTGACATAATGGGAAGGAAGCATTCAAAAGCACAAACAAAACAGTCTTTTTTTGAAATGGGGCTCTTGCTAAGTTGCTGAGTCTGACTTTGAACTTGGATCCTCTTGCCTTCGCCTCTTGAATGGCTGGGATTACAGTTGTGCACCACTGCACCTGGCTAGTGATTTTGTTTTAATATGTGAAAAATATAATTAATTCTAAGGAAAAATCTAGCCTCATAGCTTGATCTGTAGAACTATCTCTGGGGTTAGAACCTGGAGAACAAACCTCTCTGGGAGCACTGGTGGGAGATGACTCTAAATCAGAGAGGTACTATGAATGTAGACTTTCTCCTGGATGTCCCAAATGCCTAACTTGTTTTCCTCTTTTCCCAGTTTGTTGCTCAGCCCAACTGCCAACAGTTGCTTGCCACCCTGTGGTATGATGGTTTCCCTGGATGGCGGCGGAAACACTGGGTAGTCAAGCTCCTGACCTGCATGACCATTGGGTTCCTGTTTCCCATGCTGTCTATAGCCTATCTGATCTCACCTAGGAGCAACCTTGGGTTGTTCATCAAGAAACCCTTTATCAAGTTCATCTGCCACACAGCGTCCTATTTGACCTTCCTCTTCATGCTTCTCCTGGCTTCTCAGCACATTGTTCGGACAGACCTCCATGTACAGGGGCCTCCTCCAACTGTTGTGGAATGGATGATATTGCCTTGGGTTCTAGGTGAGTTAAAGTGAACAGATGAGCAATAGCTAGACTGTCTTCTGATCCTGTCTAAAAAATATACTCGAACAGGTAGTCAAACTAGCTCTGAACTAGGGTACCTTCCCTCTGCATTGTTGGAAGTCTGAGAAACGTGATTGCTTCTGTACCAGGCCCTGGTCACTCAATACTGTATGGTCCACCACAAGATTATCAGTGTGCCCAGGGGTTGCCTCTGCTAACCTAATGTCTTCAAGCACAGAGAAGTGGCTGTCAGTTGGTTTAGAGGGGAAAGCCAAGTATCGGTCAGGAAAGCTAAGCAGGGCAAGTGTAAGGGACCTGCGAACGACGGAGGAAGAGACCACCAAGAGACCGTCTCATGCAACAGCAAAAGGGGGTTTATTGAAGATCCAGCGTGCTGGGGCTCCATGCTCACTCAAGAAGGGAGAGCAGCCAAGAGCCCCAAGAACAACTTGTGCAGGGTTTATATACATTTTTTAGAGAGGGCAGGGACTTTACACACGTCATAGTCCCCTTTAACAAATCATCGTACACCGCAGGAAAATCAAACAACAACTCTCAAACATGATTAGTACATTCATTGGCGGGAACAGGTCGGGCAGGGGTGACAGGTCAGTCCTAAGGCGGGGTATACATTCAAATTGATTGGTTTAGGCCCCGGGGTGCGTACATGCTGAGCTGCACGGGTCCAGGTCATTAAGCAACTAGATGGTCAAGGGGGGGATTTCGACACACATCTAATGGGCAGTTCCAGGAATTATCTTAACTGCCACAGGAATTTCAAGTTCTGAGTGCAGGTTAGAAACTTTACAAAACCTGGTCCTTTACATTTTAATTTAATTTCTTTTATCCTTTCATTTCCCACTCCTTTTTCTGACTACTTTTAATCTTAAAAGTAATAAATCATAATTATTGAGGGGTCTCACATCTTATTTCTGTCAGCGGAGTGTATTGCTGTCTAATTACCATGAGTTTAACTTGTCCAATTTGAGCTTGGAGAAAGGAAATTACACGGTTGAGCACACAGGGTCCTATGAACACCATTAAAAGTAAACCCAATAAAGGGCCTAATAGGGGAAGAAGGTAGGGTAGAAATCCATTAAGCCCAGTCCAGAGGGGATTTAATAGTTCCCTTCTTCTCTTTTCTAGATCTTCTTGAAGCTGCTTAATTTTAGTGCGTACTATGCCTGATTGGTGGCTGCTAGGGGGCTGCTATGGGTCCCCACCTAGCATGACTGAGTCAGGGACACCTGGCACAGCAGATCTCTCCTGTTATTTGTAGATAAACAACTTAGCAGGGTGGGAATGTGCTTAGGAGTGCTCTGGAAGGACTTCATTAACACTTCTTTGGGATGGACTTTGGCCTAGGGCCTTTTCAGGACTTCATTAACATTCCATGAGTTGTCCTGCGTTTCCTGGAATCATTCTCAGCATGGCCTCCATTTTAGATTTCACTCGGTATTAGACCTGATTTACCTAACTACACTGACTACCTAATTTTAAATCTGGCTTCATTCCCCACTCTAATTTGGGAACTCCTTACTGCTGTAAGGTAGGGGGGCAAAGAAGATCTTTCTGGCTTCTTCAGGCTGAAAAGGGACGATGTGGGGCAAGCAGTTTGGAGTCCCCCTTTAAAAATCGGGTCTATCGAGTGGTCCATGATAGAAGTCCGATTGAGAAGTAATAGTCTGGAGGGCCATTTGAGTGACGGGTGGTCTATAAGAGAAACAAGAATTCATTAGTACTGGAACCATATTATCAACACATTACTGCATTCATTGTCCCTTTTTTAAGTAGACAGAGGTGGAATAATCCTTAAAGTGCAGGTAAGGAATAGGGAGTTCCCCAAAGCAAAATGGCTTTGGCAGCTGCTGGGAGTCCCTTAGTCCCACCTTTTACTTACAGGATTAGTTCCTCTGGTTTGGTCTGACCCCAGGCACCAGGCATTTTCCACATCTCCTAACTTTTCAGTAGTCAGCTCCCAAAAAGTTCATCCTCTGCTTGCAGTTGTTTCGAGTGCTAGGCTTCCCCAAGAAGGCAGAGTGGGGACTCCTCTAAAGTCCCATCTGGGGTGCCAAAATTTATGACTGAAAGTTCGGTTCCCATCCCCAAAGCCAATTAATGCCAATTTAATAATGAGGACAGGGTTTTGAGAAAAGTTAAAGCGAGATATCAAAGTTCTTAGACCCCCAGCAGGCATTTCCCTCTGCAGTGGGTGCACTCAAGCCAACTACGGGAAGAAAAGAAAACACTGCTTCCCTAATCTCGCTTAACAATGGGGAGTAAAGTTTATCAAAGTTCTTTAAAATACAGCTAAAAGGGGTGTAAAAGGTGAGAACAGAAAAGCTGGCGGTTCTATTGACTTTTGGTCCCTTACAGGAGAAGCATACTAGGGACAATTTAAGCTAAAATTTAGCTAAAGTTGACTCAGGGAGAATGGAGGGAAGAGGGGGAGGAGCAGAGGGTTTGAGTGATAGGATCGTGGGGGAAGGGGTAGGAGTGGGGGCAGGGACAAGGAAAGGCTTCACCCATGCAGGAGGAGATTCATAGAGGTCCTGCCAGGTTATATATGGCTGTTAATCTGGGTGGCCATGTGGCCTCGGCTGAAAAACAATATCTCTGACTTTGCAGATTAGAGGGAGGTGGAAGGATCCTTCTGGGGGCCATTCAACTCCGAGGGTGGGCCATTCTGAAGCACAGAGAGTCTGCCAGGTCCGGCGTCTTACTGAAAAAGAAAGATTCTGGGCCCTTGAGCAGACATCAGTCCAATGATCAAGGGTCAGGGACAGAGGCATGGAATGGCCTTGTCCCATAATGGGAGTTAGTCAGACAGTGACAACACAAACGCGACACAGACAAAGACGAATAGTATACGTTTAACACGAGTACAAAAACAAAGATTAGAACCGAGTAACTGGCAAAAAACCTGATGAGCTAAAAACCTGATGAGCTAGACCATAAAGACAGACAATAAACTCAACCTGAGACAATGAACTTAACTGAGTCGCCGGCAAAACCTGATGGCTTGGCAGCAGAGTCACTGAATCCGAGTCAGTGGCAAAAACACACCTGAATTGAGGACTCTTCCGTCCCCCATGAGGGCTCTTCTGTCCCCCAATTTCCCGAGTCCTCCAAGGCGTCCCTTGGGGACGTGGCCTGTGGCTTCAGGACATGTCTGTCCACCACCGCCAGGGGGAGCTCACGCTCTCTGCTGGCAGCCACTCTGCCAACCCTTAAACCAAAACTAAACTGAAAGCTCTGAGCGATCACAAGAAAAAGGAAAAAGGCGCCTCACTTACCCCTAAAGGAGTCCGTTGGGGTCTCCTTGTCCGGCGCTGTGGGGATCCCGGGCGAGCCCCCAAATGTAAGGGACCTGCGAATGACGGAGGAAGAGACCACCAAGAGACCGTCTCATGCAACAGCAAAAGGGGGTTTATTGAAGATCCAGCATGCTGGGGCTCCATGCTCACTCAAGAAGGGAGAGCAGCCAAGAGCCCCAAGAACAACTTGTGCAGGGTTTATATACATTTTTTAGAGAGGGCAGGGACTTTACACACGTCATAGTCCCCTTTAACAAATCATCGTACACCGCAGGAAAATCAAACAACAACTCTCAAACATGATTAGTACATTCATTGGCGGGAACAGGTCGGGCAGGGGTGACAGGTCAGTCCTAAGGCGGGGTATACATTCAAATTGATTGGTTTAGGCCCCGGGGTACGTACGTGCTGAGCTGCACGGGTCCAGGTCATTAAGCAACTAGATGGTCAAGGGGGGGATTTCGACACACATCTAATGGGCAGTTCCAGGAATTATCTTAACTGCCACAGGAATTTCAAGTTCTGAGTGCAGCTTGGAAACTTTACAAAACCTGGTCCTTTACATTTTAATTTCAATTTCTTTTATCCTTTCACAAGTATTGATCAGTATATTCAAAGCTCTCTTCCCATTACCAGGAGGTACATGGATTCTAATGTTTTCTCACGGCCACTCCATATAATCCTAGAACTTATTCAGGATCTGCATTCTATTGAGATACTACTTCCACAGTCAGGAGAAAAACCTGGAAATACACACACATCATGATAAAAGCAGCTCTGTCAGTAGTCTCCAGGTATAATTAAATGACACTGGACTCTCCAGCACAAGGCCATCTTCTAAGCCCCTGTCCATAAAACTGGTCTCCCAAACCAGTAATATGGGGATCACCTGGGAGCTTGTTAGACATCAAAAGATCTGCATGTTAACATGATTCCCACATGCACTTTAAAGTCTAAAAAGTACTGCCTTAGACTACAGCTGCACCTTTTACTTTTTTCTATATTCCAAGGCTGATGAAACATCTGTGTCAGCAGGCAAAACTCCACAAAACCCTTGTACAGTGAGAGGAGAAAGGAGAAAAGAGGATGATGCTAAATTATTTGAGGCCCCAGTGCCTAGTTTCAGCCCCAGCATCTGGTAATTTGGTTCATGATCAGCTTTCTCACCTCAAAACTCATGAAGAAGTTTTCTCTTCAGTGCCTAGTGGAAATCAGGGACTATGAAATAATATTGATTTAATCAATTTATTAATAAGATTGCTCCCACTCCAATATGGGAAGAAGATAGAATTTGGAGCCCAAAATTGCAACAGCAAAAGAAAGAAATAAAGAAAATGACAGCATTCCAGTAACTATAGTAAGAATGCTAAAAGTGAGTCAGGGTAGTGCCCAGAAAAGTATGATTTATGGGCATCTCAGGAGACTGCCACCATGTTTAACAAGTCCATGACTGGGAGGTAGAGTAGGAAACAAAGAGGTAAGTGACTACTGCTCCACTTACCCCAATTTGTTCATTGATTTCATCCTTATTCATTTGGGGGTGGTCCTGATATGATGACCAGGACTTCCCTGATGTGGAAATAAACTTTTTGCCTCTATTCTTTAGGTTTCATTTGGGGGGAGATTAAGGAAATGTGGGATGGTGGATTTACTGAATACATCCATGATTGGTGGAACCTGATGGATTTTGCAATGAACTCCCTCTACTTGGCAACTATTTCTTTGAAGATTGTGGCCTATGTCAAGGTAAAATTGAATGTCTGTCATTGTTATTAAACAATGATTTTGGTTACATCAATAAGCTTTTATTCTGGGAGCATGAAGTGTTTATGGGGAAAGTAATGATGCCACTCCAATCCATTGTGGGAAAGTCCCATATAAACAAACATTCTTTCCATAGTTTATAAACAGTGTCTGCTTAAGCAAAGAAAGTGGAGAATGAATCAAATGAATCATTAGCTTTTTAGACTCTCAAGGTAAAGGGGACTTTAGTTCTGAATGCTGAAATCTTCTCCACAATGTTCTTGCTAAGAGAATGGCCCACTGATGCTTGCATAGTGCAGGGAAATTTACTGAATTCACTGTTTCCAAAAGCCTCTCTTAACCCTTGTCACTTCAATAAAAAGAGTTATATTTGTCTAATACTATTCTCCCATGCCACATCCATGGGTAATCCTTCCCTATGGGGTCATATAGAAAAAAGCTGTTGCTTCTCTATAATATTACTTCCGGTATGAAGTCATCTCTCCCTTACCCAGTGAGTCATTGCTTGCTAAACCTAAACATTCCCACTTCCCTCAACTGTTCTTCACATGACAAGTATCAATATTCCAGAAACATCATCACAAGAGACATATACCTTTAATAGTCTCTGCCTCCCTCATCACTTCTGCCACCAGGATAATCATTCAAGCAGTTATGAATCCAGCTTTTTGAATAACACCCAAACTGTGCCTCTTTGCCAATTCAGATAATGTATACAAACCACCACCACCATGTTGCTTTCCCTACCCAAGGTGCAGCTTGAATTATCCTGGAAATAAATTCATATCTTATGGCTCACTTTGGGGAATCACAGGCTCTGAGTTCAAGTTTGATGTTTACTAAATAATGGGATGACTATGATCCTTCCACATTTAGTTGAACTTTTCCACCAGGAGGAGATGCTGACAATTTAGTCTCTAAGTTTGTGTAGTCAGTCATGCTTTTGGCACTAAATTTCACATTAAAAAGTTTTAGAATGAGAATATGGCTGTCCCCCAAATCTGCAACAGCTTAGTTTATTTTTGTATCCCTAATATGCATATTGCATAAATTTTAAGACCTTGGAAGCTATGCAGAGCATGAATATTGAATGCAGCCATGAAATATTTTTGAAAGGAGCCCAAAAGTATGCCTTATACATGTGGTGATCATTTAACACATACTTACAACTTCCTTAAAAGAAAAGGCTGGTGAGGAAAATGAATCTCTGGTTAATGTGCCTGGGTGAACTCCATGTCATTCTGGCACTCTGCTGACTAAATAACAGTTTCCCTAAAAAAAAAAAAATTTTTCCTTTAGAAGTAGTATTTATATACATGAGAAACCATAAATTATCAATCTAGCAATTGCTAGGTTTTGTTTAAACAAAAAGTTTAGAATAAATAATGAAGAAAAAGATTAACATTGGGGATCTGAAAATGTGTCTATAGATGCTCAATATTAACTAATCACATAACTTATCCACCTTCACGAGTGAGGTTTCCAAAGAGCTAGATGCTTCCCTACCACAAAGTATAACAGTAAATCCAGGGGCTTGGGATGTAGCTCAATTGGTAGAGTGCTTCCCTCACATGCACAAGGCCCTGGGTTCAATCCCAGCACCACCAAAAAAAAAGAGTAAATCCAATCTACTAAACTGGTAAATGCCAGTCTCATACCAATGAGCTGGAGCTAGATTATCATAGGCAATCCCTCTACCTCTCTGAGCCTCAGAATCTGCCTCATATATAAAATCAAATAGATTCAGGCATGGTGGTGCATGCCTATAATCCCGCGGCTTGAGAGGCTGAAGCAGGAGGATCAAGAGTTCAAAGCCAGAAACTTAGTGAAGCCTAAGCAATTCAGTGAGATGCTGTCTCTAAATAAAATATATAAAAAAGGGCTGGGGATGTGGCTCAGTGGTTAAGCACTCCTAGGATCAATCCCTGGTACCCCTTCCAAAAAACAAAACAAAACAAAACAAAACACACAAATAGTATTAGACCAATGGTTTTCAACCTGATAATTTTTCTATGGAATCATGTCTTCAAGCAAAAATTTACACAAAACTAAGTTTGGCTTGAGAAATGAATCTTTTGTAGCTCCCATGAAGATCATGAACCCTGAAGTTCTGTGGTGAACTATGGAGAACCCTGAGGCTCTAAAGAATACAGTTTGAAAAGTACTGTAAGATCATGAGGCAGCAAACTATGGTGTGTGGGCTAAATGTGGCCAGCTGTTATGTCCATTTGTTTATATACTGTCTATGGTCACTTTAGCACTATAAGTATTAGGTAGTTGTCACAGGGACTATAAAGCCCATAAAGCCAAACATTTGTAGTATCTGGCCCTTGACAGAAAAAGGTTGCTGCCCTCTGTGTTAGATGAATTCTGGGTTTATTCCCTGGACTCACATGGTAAGGTATCTTTCTCAAAAGGTATATATGCAAAGTACAGATTTGCCAAGATATCCTTTTTCATACTTTTGAGTGTTCTGCAAATCCAGATTCACCACCCCATGGGCAGCAGATTTCCCTGTGGTTACAGTTCTGGGCATAGAGAGAAAAAAAATACCTCAAATTATAAGCTATACATCTTCTAGTTCATTATTTCTAGTTTTAAAACATAGGTCTGTTTTATTGTCAGCAAAGAGTCTTCATCTCTCACATATACCTCAAAACCTTTAAAGGCCTATCTAACATCTGTGCCGTGAAATTAACTATCATGTAAGCACATTTAATAGAAATAGTGCTAGACTGAGTATCTGGAGACCTGGGATTTAGTGCTGGCTCTGCCACCAACTTTGCTGTGAAATCTTTAGCAAATGACTCTGCCTCTCTGGATTTCAATTCTTGCATTTGTAAAACAGGCATAATAACGCCTACCCCTCATAGCAATGCAGTGAGTGGTTTTTTGGAATGAAATATATAGAAATACAAGATTTGGCCAAGAGTACATAAAACTGATTGGTTGCCTAAAAGTTTATCTGAAATAGAAGCAAAAATATGCTTTGGTTTCTTCAGTTCTTTTGACAGTGAAGAATATTGGATATACACAAATGATTTTAAAAACACCAGTTTCCTCAGTTGTTGTAACTGAAACACATTTTAGAAATGCTAACAATATAATTTGGCCCCCAATACATTTTCTCAGGAAAGCTGTTTACATGTAGTCCTGAGAAATTGTGATATTTAGATGAGAGCTCAAGGCAACACGCTTCAAATGGAATTCCAGGCAAAATCTACTTCTATCCTGAGGAAGGTGATAACTAGTTCCTTGTATTTCCATAACATCTCCCCTCTGGAGTACATATATTTTTGCATGTAGATATAGAATCACAAACATGTACACAGGCTGGGAGTAGGCATTATCCTTTTTTATGGCAAAGGTGAAAGAGGCAGTTTTAGGTGACAATGCCCAAATTGAGGCTCAGATCTCATAATGAAGTTGATTTTCTTCAAGACTACTCCTCGTATTCTAGAAGCTGGAAGCATGGAATAAGGCTGAAAATGGGCAACCAATCCTACAGATACTGGTTATTCCTTCCCTTTAATCCCCTGGTTCTTCATTTGTGCTCGAGGGATGTTCTAGCTCGTAGGGTTGTCAAAGGAACAGCAAAATATGTTCATATGCCACTGTGCAGAGAAGTACTGGATTCACTACCTGATAGGATGGCATGCCATTTGCAATAGTGTGGAATATATCAAAAACTGCTCAAAATTCAGCAGAAAGCTCTGATGAAGACTCCTTAAGAATGGTCCATCAGCCCCGAACTGCAGTCAGTGGGGAAGTGAGGCTAAACAGTGTATGCTGAGAAGGTTCCATGTACCTCCTGTCCTTTAATAACTGCAAGTTGTCCATGGTGCTCAGAACCCAGTGGGGGATTAAGGAATTAGGTCTTATTCAAAATTTCATTAGGAAGCAAGGTGATTTATCCTTACTGCCCTGAGCATACCTGTGGCTCAGTTTCAGTGATACTCTGCAACAATCTGTTAATCTCAGTTAGAAAATGTCTGTTGATAAACCACAGGTGGTTGCTCCAGAGGATTGCTTTGAAATTCATTCAGCTTTGTGTATATGCTGGGTGTATATTTAGATGGGAAAGAGAGGAAGACGGTGTTGTGTACTAATTGAATGGAGCCAAAAGACAAATAGTTCCATGCATGGGGATTATTGGATAAATGATGCTTAATGCATATTTTGGTGGCTTTATTTGGGTGTGAAAGAGTGGAAAGGGGAAAGTTTTATAAATGCTCATTGTATTTCTCACCTTCTGCACTTTTTTTTTTAGTATAATGGTTCACGTCCGAGGGAGGAATGGGAAATGTGGCACCCGACTCTGATTGCAGAGGCACTCTTCGCAATATCCAACATTTTAAGTTCCTTGCGTCTCATATCCCTGTTCACAGCCAACTCCCACTTAGGGCCTCTGCAGATCTCTTTGGGACGCATGCTGCTTGATATCCTCAAATTCCTCTTTATCTACTGCCTGGTATTGCTGGCTTTTGCCAATGGACTGAATCAGCTTTACTTTTATTATGAGACCAGAGCTATTGATGAGCCTAACAACTGCAAGGGGATCCGATGTGAAAAGCAGAACAACGCCTTCTCCACGTAAGACTCCCCTCTCTCCTCTTTTGCCTTTTTTTCTGCCTTCTCCTTTTTTGTCTTATTTTCAGCCAACAGTTTCATCACTGCCTCTTAATAGTGCGAACAAAGCTTACTGTGGATTCATCCAAATGGTCTGAAGTGGAGGGAAATCCGCCTCTCTGTACAGGCGACAGGGAGAGTGGAGTTAGGGGAAGGAATAAAGAAAAACACATATATGGGCTGCCAGGAACTAGACTTCAGAGTTAGTTCTGAACTATGTTAGTAGCATTCTATATTTTTAAAGATTTGATGGGGGTGGAATACATAATACCTCACTCAAAAAAGTGGCCTTGCAGGCACAGTGGTACTTGCCTGTAATCCCAGTGGCTCAGGAGGCTGAGGCAGGAGGATCACAGTTCAAAACCAACCTCAGCAAGTTAGTGAGACCCTAAGCAACTCAGAGAGACCCTTTCTCTTAATAAAACACAAAAAAGGGCTGGGGATATAGCTCAGTGGTTAAGTGACCCTGGGTTCCATCCCTAGGAGCAAAAAAAAAAAAAAAAAAAAAAAAACCCTCCACCAAGGAAATGAAACAGAAAGGCTATTCTTCTTAGCAAGTAACCACCAAAGCTAATTTAACTATTCTGAATCATGCCCAAAGCAAGAAAGGATGTAAGTGTATCTTTTCTTTTATTGGTTCTTTTTAGTTATACATGACAGTAGAATCCATTTGGATATAATTATACGAGCATGGAGTATGTCTTATTCTAATTAAGACTCCATTCTTACAGATATTAAATTCTCTGTGGTGTCATCATATATGTACATCTTAATGTACCCCCTTTCACAGAAGTAAGCTAGAAAGAGAACGGGTTGTGGCAAAATTAGAGTTAGCTTACCAACTAGCTTAATTTAAGGATTTAGGTGGATGAAGGGGCACCAAGCACTGACTGGAAATATCTTCCATTCTCACTTGGGATCCAAGAGACAGCTCATGACTCATTGTCCAGGAGTTTGCTACCTCTGGACACATGGAACTCTTGTGCCTTTTGGTCCTACTCTCAAGATCTACTTTGTGGGCACCTTCAAAACTTTAGAATGGCTTTTAATTTCTGAAAAGTTGGCATTAGGGGAAATAGATATGAGAGAAAATAAGCACAAGTTAGACAATTTGTTAGGCTAGGTGCTGCCCTGGGCTGACCCTGGATTGGTGTCCCCCACCTTGTCTGTCTCCACCCCTTTTGAGGAGTGTTGGATCATCACTGGTATTCATAATAATGACCCCAAGGTCATGCAAGATTCTGTTATTAAACTAAAATACAATTTTTTCCTAATGTGTTTTGTTTTTAATGACATGTAATCATTGTACATGCTTACGGGGCATACTGTGATTCCTTACATGAATGCATTAATAATCAAATCAGGTATTTAGCATATCCATCACCTCATACCTTGAGCATTTCATTGTGTTGCAATATTTTAAAATCTTCTCTTCTATGGGGTTACGGTTTTAGCTCAGTGGAAGAGCCCTTGTGTGAGGCACTAGGTTCGATTCTCAGCACCACATAAAAATAAATAAAATAAAGGTCCATTGAAAACTAAAAAATATTTTTAAAAGTCTTCTCTTCTAGCTATCTTGAAAAAGTACAGCACATCATCTATATTTGTAGTTGCCCTACTGCTCAATAACATACCAGAACTTCTCACTCCTATCTAACTGTAACTTTGTATTCCTTCATCAACTTTTCCTCACCCATTCCTCTTCCAATATATCCTCCCCAGGCTGTAGTAGCCAGCATTCTACTCTCTACTTCTATGAGATTGACATTTTTTATATTCCTATCATATATGGATGAGACCTCGTAGTATTTGTCCTTCTGGTTTATTTCACTCAACATAATGTTCTTTGAGTTCATTCACATTACCACAAATGATAGAATTCCATGTTTTTATGGCTAAATAGTATTCCATTAATTCTTTTCCTTTAACTCTGTAAAGTCAGTTCATTGAATTCAGACATTCTATAAATGTGTTCAGTAACAAAGGCTTGGAGTGAAGGATTTCTACTTGACCAAAAGTTGTACTAATTCAGAGTAAAAAACAAAACAAAACAAAACAATCTTATCTACCCTATCCCTGTTTGCCTCTAGCAGCATTTCCTAAAATTGGTTGTAAAAATAAAAAAGAAAAGGACAGGTCAGTGGCATGTTGATAGACATGGAGTTTGAGATGAAATGAGTTTTGGAAATTCTGGGACAAAGTTTAAAAGGTTTTGTTACTGCAGGACTTCTCAGAGTCCTTCCACCATGAATTTACCATGTAGGGAGAAATCTTCTCAGATATATTGACTACAAAAAGAAAGCACTCTTCTCCCCCTTATTAATTTTTAAATGATCTCTCCAAGATGATGCTTCAGAGAAATGAATTTGAAAAATGTGGGCTCACTCCATTACCCATCACCACACTCATTCCCTTCCCATAGGCAATACTCCTATCTCCCTTGCCAGAACTCTGGAAAAATCTTGGATGTGACAACCAGACTTATGTGAAAAGAAAAGGAGGCCAAGAAATAATCCAATTTTATTAAGCCAACCAGGAGTGTATAATGGCAAGTGATCCCTTTACTAGTGCTTCCTGACTAGGAACTGCTTACTTTCTTGCGGTACTCTAGAGACAGAACTCACTTCAACCTACGTTTAATATAAAGAGCAACTTTGTATTGGTTTGTGCATTTGTTCCCATCAAAGTATTCAATGGGAGGACTGGGTCCTGGCCAATTACCCTTTCATGTGAACTCTGCCAAGGAAGTTTATAAAATGCCTCCTCGAAAGTTTGTAGTGATTATTAACACCCCTGTTGCCAACTGACATTTTGTTTCCATCACTTGCCCAGCAGGGAAAATTGACAAGAATGGACACTGTCATACACAAAATTATATCTTGGGGTGTCAGATAGGAAGAAGCATTATCCTGCTGGGACAAAATCAACAGTAGCATTACCTCAACTTTCCCTCTATCTGTTGATGTTTTTCTCCTCCATTGAGGCCTTATTCCAATTTGTTTTCTTTTAAATGCTTCAACTCAGGCATTGTAATACCTATTAAAATACTTATTATTCAGTCAGAGAATCAGAAAGACTCAGCTCTTAGAGAAGGGGAAAATAAGTTTATTTATATATCTGGTGAAAAGTTTGATACCTGCTTATTGTCATCTTTTTCCTTATGATTCTCCAGAGATGCCATTGTTGTTCTTCGGCTTTAAAAGTAGAGAAAGCCCTTTTTCCCTAGGCATACAATTTAAGGGGAACTCATTGTCCTTGCTGACAAACATATGACAATATTGTTGGTGACTGGAGTTCAGTATTTCATACTGGGAGTACCTGGCCTTCATCTGCTGTTGAGAGAAGCAATTAAGAAGGCATCATGAGGGCTGGGGCTGTACCTCAGTGAAAGAGCACATGAGGCACTGGGTTCAATCCTCTGCACCACATAAAAATAAACAAAGAAAATAAAGGCATGCTGTCCATGTACCAAAAAAAAAATGTTTTTAAAAAGAAGGTATATTGAATACATGACCAGTATAACTCTACATCATGTACAACCATAAGAATGGATCAAAATTGGAATGGGTTGCCTTCCATATATGTATAATATGTCAAAATACCTAAGAACAACAAATAAAAAATAAATCAACATTTTAAAAAGAAGGCATCATCATTCTTAGGATACAGAACTTGAGAGAAAAAAAAGGGTCAGAGTGGTAAGACACTAACTCTCCAGTCCAGGCCCTCATCTCCAGATGCCTACTGAGCACCTCTGCCCACTTGCCTGTTCCACAGGCCCCCAAGACACAAAATGTCCACAACTAAATTCCTTCTCTGCATATCACCCTAACCAATTTCCCCTTTAGCTCCTCTTCTCATTAAAAGGCCCCAGCCTGAATCCTAGGAGTTATATGGGACTCTTACCCTGTCCCTCATGAAACAAATCTAGTGTCTCACTCAGCCCTTTCAATTTACTTCTTAAATAGCTTTGAATCCATACGCACACACCTACACTTTTGAATTCATACGCACACATATACACTTTTGAATCCATATGTACACACATACACTGTCTCGGTTCAGGCCTAAATCATCTCTCTCAAAGACTACTACAATATCCTCTTTAACTAGTCTCCCTGCCTCTAGTCTTGTCTCCCTTCCAAACAATCTCCCACTTGCTATGTGGAAGGCTCTTCCTAAATACCAGTCTCATTCTGTCAGCCCCTGGCTCCATGCCCACCAGTGTATCTGAATCTTCTTCATAAATACAGCATCTTTACCATAAGACACAGAATCTTAGAAGTCTAGACCATGCCTCTTCAGCCTTCCACTCCTCTCCTCCATAGTCAACATCTTGCTATTTCCCAGCTACAAGAAAGCATGTCAGTCCTATAGGCCTTTGTATATCACATGCCATTCCCTCTGCCTAGAAAGCCAATCCTCACCTAGCCCACCTAGAAAACTTTTACACAACTTTCCAATTCTGCCAAAGTATCAAATGCTCTAAAGACTTTTCTTAACCACTCTCAGCTGTAGGCTTCTTCTGTGTCCACCATAGCATCTTAAGCACATATCCATTAAAGTACAAAACCTGTTATATTTTAGTCAGTTGTGTCTCTTTATTCCCACTAGACTGATACTCCTATTTGAGTCAGCTTCACATCTGCCATAAGGGGCCCTAAGACATAAAGATATTCAAAATGCCTATCAAACAGTTGAATGGAAAAATGAAGTTCGTAGAGAGCCTATCTTTTTACAGCTTTTTATTTGGAGACAATTATCGATTTATATGCAATTGTAAGAAATAATTACCTGATGTTCCCCAGTGGCAACATTTTGCATTAGTATAGTACAACATCACAACCAGGAAATAAACAATGATAAATCCAGTGACTTGATTCAGATTTTAGCAGTTTTATATGCAAGTCATTTAATGCAACAACATGGATGGGCCTTAGAAATCCTATCTTTAATTGTACATGATCTACGTATGCTTCTGTCCCTCTGAGATGACTGATGTCATCTGCCCAACTCTGTCACTCTGCTGATTCACTTTGAGCTTGCTTTCAGCAAAAACCCTTGGCCTTTCTCCTACATCTCTCATCTTGTACTTGGGCACTTGGCCCAGGAACAAAGCACTACATTGATCCCTATTGTATTTCATCTCGTTAGTTCCAGCCCAATGCTCCAAGCTGTTGAAATCTTTCTGAATCTTGACCCTGTCATCCAATTTATTAGCTATCTCTCCCAATCTTGTGTCATCTGAAAATCTAAGAAGCATGTCATTGATTCTCAATCAAAGCGTTGATAAAACTGTCAGATAGGCTTGGTCTTCACTGGGTGGGATATTAGGCAACTATTAAAATGATATATATGAGGACTCTATATAAAACACAAAAGGTCTATGTATAAAATGTATAATTTTTAAAATCACAAAAATTGTATGTATATAATTGCAGCTATGTACAACTAAATAGGAAAGTGAATAACAACCTATAAAGACAAGGAATGCCAAACAACATCAAGGTGAAAAGTTTAACAGAGGGATAAATTAACTGACATTTATGAGTGCTCAGCCACTATTGCAAATCAGGTTTACATGAATTAACACATTTAATTCTCACTACCATGTGATGAAGTAGACACTAATATTATTAAACCATTTTACAGATGAGAAAACCAGGGTCCAAAGCAGTTAAGCAGGAGGTCCCCAATAGCATAGACAATAAGTAGCAGAGTCAGAATGGCAATCCAGGCACACAGGCTCCAGTCTGCACTCTTACCCTGGAAGGTGTAAATATCAGTTTTGTAAAGTTATATAAGATTTGTTGCAATAATCATAAATACACATAAATCTGAAGAGAACAGAGCCATGACCTAGCAGGCCCCTGCCACTTCCTTCCCAACTGTTATCATTCATTTGCAGCTACTCTTACTTAATCAGTGGTGATTTCTCCATCCATCATTCAATCTGTATTTTTGCATCTTATTCACATGGATACAAACTTTGTCCCCAACACAGGCTCTTCTCTTTGTTCTGGTCAGATTTTGAAGGTTCTTATTGTCTCCAGACTCACACATTTCAGTTCATATCCTTCCAGCTACTGCTATCAGCTGATGTTACCACTCATTTTTTCTTTCCTTGATTATATTTCTCCTGTCATCTTTGATAGATTTATTAAAAACATTTATTTTGCAACTCTTATGTACCAGAGAAGGAGGATACTGAATAAGATAACATCCTTATTCTTAAGAAGTTCAAAGTCTGGGGCTGGGGTTGTGGCTCAGTTTAGAGTGCTTGGTTCACGCGTGTGAGGCACTGGGTTCTATCCTCAGCACCACTTAAAAATAAATACAAAATAAAATAAAGATATCCATCTACAACAAAAAATGTTTAATAAAAAAGAAGTTCAGAGTCTAATGGAGAACACAAATGAACAAGCTGCCATCTTTCCAGTTTGCCATATGGCAAACACCATGCTTAGTGTTTTACATGCACCATCTTATGGGATAGAGGAAACCAGGCTCAAGTGTGTGGTCAAGTGTGTGGACTTCAGAGTCAAAAGAGCTTGGTACAAATCCTACTTCTACAATTTCCTGCCGGTGTGAGCACTCTATCCCTCAGTTTCTTATTTAAAAGTGGACAAATAATAGTGGGTTATAATCAAATATTATAATATATGCAACATTCTTAATATAATGCTTAGCATATTAAAAGTAAAATAAATATTAGTGATTAATATTTTTTTCTACCAGTACCCATTTTTGGGGATAAGGAAATTTGAACTTTAAAGAGGTTCTATAACTTTCTCACAGGCATATTGTTATTAAGGTGGAGAGGTTTAAAGTTTTCTGTTAGCTACTCCCCTCTATCTATTGCCTTTATGGTTGGATGGATACATGCCTTTATAAAATAGGACTAGTGTAGTGTTGGAGCAGAGATGAGGAGCACCTAACCCAACTTTGTAGGAAAGGAGTTAGGGCAGCCTTCTAGAGCATGTGGAGCTTCAGTTAAGACAAACAAGGGTTGGGCTGAATGGAAGACAGGCGAGAAATAGAAGCTAGAGGTAAGAGCAGGGAAGGACCATTTTATCCAGAGCTAGAAGCTTGTCAAAGGTACAGTGAAATGAGAAATAGCTGGATCAGGGAACTGCAGAATGGATAAGGATGAAGACAAAGGATTAGTCATGCCTTGCTCCATCTGGGTCGATGGGACTGCTGGAAGCTTTTCTCTTTCAGTTCACCCTCCAGTTTTCCTTGTAGGTCTGAATTAGGTCCAGAGGGGTTAATTCTCTCTGTACTTCTAGTTCCTTATCACAAAGATGAGATTTTCAATACATGTCCAGGGAACTGCAGTTTCTATCTCCGTTCTCTTGTCCCCCTCTTAGTCTGTGATCTATTTATGGATGGCACCCACCATGCAGAAGTTCCTTCTTAACCACCTGCTATGCATTTGTCTTCTATGCATTTAATACCAATTCTTCTCAAATCTTTGTATCTCCAATCTGTGCCCCTTCTTGAACTAGCAAGTTCCATATGTTTGTTTACTATCTACTAAGTAAAAATGAGTTGGTTGTTTTCTCTAAAATAATTTCCTTTAAAATTTAAATGACATTCATTTGGTATTAGAGTTCTAGGGTTTGGTCAACAAATCTTTCCATCTCTGTGATGATTTTATTATGGACCCAGCCACCAAATAATTCCACCACCCCCCCTCCAGGTGGAGGTCTTTTCCCTATGAATTCAACTGAGTCCAGCCACAGAGCATCCTATAGATATTCCCCCAAGAATATTCTTATCCATCTCACAGGCCAGTGCTTTATTTCACTTGGGCAGGCCTTTCAGTAGGCCAGCTTTTCCTGGTGACCAGATCACAGTGTGACATTTTGTGCATGCTGGTAAGGACATTCTTACTACCAACCACCAAAACTGAGGAATGATCTTTCCTACCACCCTTCATTCCCACCTCTTATATAAACCATAGAATCTCCCTAACTATAACTTCACCAAGTTGAGGACAAATTTTAAATGCCCAGTCTTTCACTTTTAAGGACTCTGTCAATGAAACACCTAGCAAACATTCAGGCATTAATGATTGCAGTTTTAATTGTTGTAGACATGGGTGCTGAAGGAACATAGCATTATCCATTCAGGAGAAGCAACCAATTCAGGAAGACAATACCAACATACTGACCATGGACTTGTTCTTTTTCTGGTCTTGCTGTCTGTCATGTAATCAACACTTCTTGAAGGCTTTCTGTTTTTGAGTACATTCAACTCCCAGGAATTCTGGTGCTTCCGCATGCTATGTATATTTGTCACAGCTGCTTTTTGTTTTACTGAACCACAGCTGCTCCAGCTGCTGTCATCCAGCTGCTGTGTTAGCTGTGTGTGCCATTACTGGCCTCCTGCCTGCCTGATTTCTAACAGACACCCCCATGTTCTAGCTGTGGCCTCCTGAAATGGCCAGATTACTGAACCCCACATCCCCCCATTTTTCAACCCTCTGTTAGGCTTGGTGATACTTTGCATAGCCTATCCCAGACTGTTTGTGTCTTCCAGAAATTCAGATCCTGTGATAGGTCTGACTTGCCACATGCTCTGGTTCTTGTATCTACCCTGCTGTGACTTCCTATTGATTTTCAATTACTTCATCAATTGGAAAACTTACTTGAATCAAACAAAAAGCAAATTTCTAAAAGTAGAGAGAGTATAACAGTGGTTGTCAGAGACTGAAGCGAGTAGGAAGGAGGGGTGAGGGTGAGAGAATGGTCAGTGGTACAATGGTACAGTTAGGTAGGAGCAAGATGTTCTGGTGTACTATTGCACAGAACTATGGCTATAGATAGCAATAATGTACAGTATATTGCAAACTAGCTAGAAGAAGGGATAGTGAATATTTTGCCACAAAGAAATGATAAGTGTTTGAGGTGGTGGAAGATAATCATTACCCTGATTTGATCATTACACAATGTACACATGTATCAAATCTTCCAGCCAGGTGAGGTTGATCGTACCTGTGATCTAAGTGGCTCCAGAGGCTGAGGCAGGAGGGTCTTGAGCTCAAAGCCAGCCTCAGAAACTTAGCAAGGGCCTAAGAAACTTAGAAAGACTCTGTCTCTCAATAAAAATATTTAAAAAGGGCTGTTTAAGGGCCCCTGGTTTCAATCCCCAGTAACGAATAAAAAATAGAAAGAGAAAGGTCACGTGCATGACCTTGAAAGAGCCCCCCCCCCAGCATCAAGCCAGTGCAGAGCACAGTCTTCATTCAAGTGAACTACCCCTCACTATACAGCCTGTGATACAGTTGTTGATTGGATTAGAATTTTCTCTACTTGAATCTGATGAAATAATAATAGTAATAATTAACATGTATTCTTTCATCTATTCAATAACTATTATTGAGTGCCTACTATGTAGCAGGTATACTATGTCTCTACCCTCATAAGAATTCACATTCTAGTAGAAAGGATAGAAAATAAACATTAAAACACAAAAATTCTTAATAGTATATTTATTATTAATATTATTATAATATTTAATATTATTAGTAGTAAATAATAATTTTAGGGAATTTTAGATACTACAAAGAAAATTAAACAAAACAGTAGGATAGAGAATACTTAATGGAGCTACTTAAACAAGAGCAACCAAGGAAAGCCTCTCTGAGGAAGTGTCATTTGAGCTGAGATCTTTTAAGAAGACAGCCATGCAAAGATCTGCGGAAAGTCCTTTCCCAGAGAGAGGGATTTTTAAAAGCGATTTCTACTCACTCCTCCCCACCAAATAAACCCAAGAAAAAAAATCCCAAAGCCTCTCAAAGTGCACTGGGCTTAATAATTTAATAATCTTGATATTTTTTTGGTACCAGGGATTAAATTCAGGGGCACTCAAACACTGAGCCACATCCCCAGCCCTATTTTATATTTTATTTAGAGACAGGGACTCACTGAGTTGCTTAGCACCTTGCTGAGGCTGGCTTTGAACTCATGATCCTTCTGCCTCAGCCTCCAAAGCTGCTGAGATTACAGGCGTGCACCACTGCATCAGGCCCAAGCAACATATTCTTTTTTTTTAATTTCTTACATACATGACAATAGTGGAGTGTATTACAATCATAATTATCCATTCACAGCACAATTTTTCATAACTCTGTATATAAAGTATGTTCATACCAAATTATGCCATCATACATGAGCTCTCTTATTATTTTTTGCATTACAATTCTTAATACACATTTATACCACAATTTATCATATCTCTGTTTGTATATAAGATATGTTGACACCAAATTCACATCTTTATACATGTATTTTGTATAATGATGCAACATATTCTTAACCATTGCATTTACTGCCTCTATAGTAGATCACATAGTCTGAAGATGAAAGAAAGAGTTTGGTAGAAGTAGTCCTTGAAATATGCCTTGAACATGCTTAGTGTTCTGTGGAGATTGAGGGAAGGGAGATGGTATTCCAGGTAGAAAAGCAAAGTACAGGACATAGAAGTAGGAACAAATAAAGTGACGTGGCTGTGTTAGAGAAGAGACCAATATATGTGAGATCATCTGTCTGCCTATTGCAGATCTGACAGTCCTGTTAGAGATCAACTCACATTTTCTCTTTTCTTACTCTTGATAATTAACTAACCTGCTTTTTAAAAATCTCTTTTAGGCTCTTTGAAACACTTCAGTCACTCTTCTGGTCTGTATTTGGCCTTTTAAATCTCTATGTCACCAATGTGAAAGCCAGACATGAGTTCACCGAGTTTGTAGGAGCTACCATGTTTGGAACATACAATGTCATCTCCCTGGTAGTGCTGCTGAACATGCTGATTGCCATGATGAACAACTCCTACCAGCTTATTGCTGTAAGTAACTTTGCTTTATCAGGGTCTTTACTTTGGTTTCAGGAGTGTGTGACATTGGTATGGAGCCCACTACAAGCTCAATGACAGTCTGGCTGTGTATAGTGGTGCATACCTGTAATCCCAGCTACTCCAGAGACTGAGGCAGGAGGATTGCAAGTTCAAGGTCAGCCTCAGCAACTTAGTGATACCATGTCTCAAAATAAAAACTAAAATGGGCTGGGATGTAGCTTAGTGGTAGAGCACTTGCCTAGCATGTGTGAAGCCCTGAGCTCAATCCCCAGTACTGGGGGGAGGGGGGGGAGAGTCTGTCTGCTTCAATGAACTTACATTAGCTTTCTCAATTATTAAATTGATTTTATTTTTTCTAAGGTAATTCTGTTTGGACTCAATATATTGAATTTTGGTAATCTATACTAGGTTGTTTTAGTTAATAGAATTTTCTTGCTGTTAAAAATATTTTAATTTTTTAAATTTATTTTCTTGCCTCAGTAAGGAAAATTGATGGTATGAGCACAACTGGCTTCCCCATTGGGCACCTCACTTCCAGAGTCAATTCAGCCAATCTAGTTCTCTAAGTTGGACAGTGGTATCTCCTGTCTCCTATCTTAGTGGTAAAGTGCCCCAAGTTTGATCCCCAGTACCAAAAAACATAAGTGCATAAGATTGTCTACTGGTATGCTTTAGATCCTAAGTGCTTAGGTAATAGAAAAAAAAAAAGGGCTATATAATGGGAAAAAAAATTAGAAGTTTAGAAACCAAGGACTTTAATCCTGATTCTGCCATGTATAATAAAGTGACCTTGGGTAATTTATTTTCTCTTCTTGGGCTTCTTTTTTCATCCCAAAACAGTGAGGGAGTTGCAATCAATGGTCTTTAACATTCTTGCCAGTTCTGTGAGTCTGTGTGTCTGCAGATGAACGAAATAGGCTCAGTAAGGTCCCTTTTAGCTCTGAAATTCTGTTGTGTTTGAAGTGGAATATAGTTTTGCTTCATTCCCTCACTTGCTTACTTCCTCTCTCTTTCATTCAAACCTAACTAAACCAAAGCCTCTGATATGATCTACACTTACTCCTAGCCTGTCTCTAGAAGGGGATGAGGGCAGACATGCAATCTTAGGGCTTGATTTCTCCACTTCCTATGCCTGATATCCTACCCTCCACCCTTGAACAAAGATGACAATATTCATGGTAATACAGTTGTAGTTTTATCACTACATGTTTGGCAGCGGATTGTTGAGAGCCACAGCCAAAGGGGCCCCAGCAAACTTCCAGCTGCCAGCAAACTTCCAGCTGCCAGCAAACTTCCAGCTGCCGGCTGATGATTGGCTCACAGCGGCCCCAGCAACATCTAGCTGATTGGCTCCTCTGCGGTGATGCTCATTGGGCTGTTTCCCTGCCCTTTCACCACTGAGCTGCTCATTGGGGGACTTTTTTGGCTCCGCCCACACGACCCAGCGAATAGGCCTCAATAGCAGGAGGATTGTGGGAGGTGGAGAGGCTTGTGTTTGAGAGAGAGGCTTGTGGGAAGCCGGTGGTGGCAGTTGGGGCTCTGAGGGTTTTTCCTGAGGAGCTGTTTTGTTTGGCGTGTGTGGTTCTAAAAATAAAGTTAGTTTCTTTTGACAAGTGGCTCCTAATTGTGCCCAGCCAGACTGCGGCAGCGGATCTTTCTTTGTGACAGTAAGAAAGGAAGAGATTTTTCTTGTCACCATAGGGCAGTGGCATTTCACTCTGAGCTCAGTGACATTTTCTAGGAAGGGTGGAAATCATCAACTCCAGCTTTCCTGTCACCACCTGCTGGTAGTAGGTTTTGTTTTAATACTACCTACAGTTGTACTTCAAGAAAACTCCTTGACTCCCCTCCCCATGGAGGGTGCCTGGAGTAGATGACATGAATTGTGTCTGTCTGTACCATCTCACACATCTGGGTCATGGCCAACCATTCTGAATACTACCTTCTGCTTTGGGATTTTCTGGTAGTTTTTTTTTTTTTTTTAACCATTTGGAAATGGAACAAGCAGGATGCCAATATTTAGCAATCTGATTGCAAAAGTATCTGGAACTGCTTAAGCAGCAAAGACCAACAAGTAGATTTTAATTTCATTTGCTATATCTCTACTTCAGTAGTGAATATAATCTTTAGAAGGGCCTTTACATGAGGGAAAAGGCTACAAAAAAGGGAAATCACCAAAGACAAATTTCTCCTGCCTCTAAAGGTATCACAGGCTGACTCAGTGTAGATAGAGATCATGCCTTACTGTCAATCTGTCCATTGCACTTTCTAGTCCACACTTCAAGAACACCAGGTGAGATCAGTCCCTTGAAGGGTTGACCTCCTTATCAATGTTCCCAGGATTCAGAGATGCTGGTGATATAGGGCTCTGTAGCAATTGGTATTTCTATGCCAAAGAAGACTCCTCTTCTATGATGTGTAGTATTATCCTCAAGATACAGTGAAGCAGGAAATCACTCCAGGCCTGTGCTCCATGTTACCAGCCAACTTCAGTAGGTGAATCTGGCCATAGTATATATTATTAGTTATTTGCAATTAGTAGTGTTTTACTTTTCTCTTCATATCTCCCTTAAGCTACTTATTACCCTCTGTGACACTTCTTTCAGCACAACCATCTTGTCACTAATGTTATTTATGTACATGCATAAATTACATCAAACAAAGCTGCTCTTGATGCTATTTTAACCAGATTCACCCATTACAAAATATTAAGTGAGACAGATGGAGTAGTCCAAAAATGCTCATTTATCTTAGGCCCTATTCCTATCCCCTGTCCCAACCACAAGAGACATCTCTGTTGCCTGAGATTGGTCATTACAAAATATGATGGTCTGTGATCAAGACTTATTCAGTAAGTTAATAAGAACCTTCAGAGCTGGGCACAATGGTGCACGCCTGTAATCCCAGCAACTCCCAGCAACTCAGGAGGCTGAGGCAGGAGAAATGCAAGTTTGAGGTCCTAAGCAACTTAGTGAGACCTGTCTTAAAATAAAAACTAAAAAGGGCTGGGGTTCAATCCCCATGCCAAAAAGAAGAAAGAAAAAGAGCCTTCAGTTTCATTGGCTGCTGTGCAGCACTCACTCTAATGCTGACAAAAAGTGAACAGCATGTGCCTCACTGAGCTCCAGCTG
Source organism: Marmota monax (assembly GCF_021218885.2). NCBI lineage: Eukaryota > Metazoa > Chordata > Mammalia > Rodentia > Sciuridae > Marmota > Marmota monax. Next base: position 10,022,721 of record NW_026694552.1, on the reverse strand, counting down.
CTGAGTGGCTTCAGGAGAGCCTAAATACATAGGATTGGTTTGGTCATCTCCAGTAGGGTGGCAGCATCTGGAGTCATCATCTCAGATGAATGGACTTCTCTGCAGCAGAAGACAGCCTTGCAAATGAAGACAGTCATTCAAGTAAACCTAGCATTGAAAAAATAGCAGGCAAGGTTAGAGAGGGCTGTTGCTCATCATCAAACTGCCAAAGAGGGCAGGTGGTCTCCCTGCCTACCCCCAGCCACCTGGGACCAACCTCCAATTCTCAAAGCACAGAGAAAAAGACAGTACTTCACATACTACACTATGAATTTTAACCCTCTAAGTAGATCTGATAACCAATTTCTATGCATTGATATGACTAACCAGATGTTAAGATATTAGAAATATTTCTGTTCTAGTTGGTAAATAGCTGCCACTCCAGCTGCTCCGTATAGGACACCGCCAGACCTCTCCACTATCCAGCAAGTAAAAGGTAATGTCTGGAACAGCAGATAATATGCAGGACCCTGCTCCAGTACTGCAGCTGGCATACATTCAAATTGATTGGTTTCTTAGTCTAAATATCACTGTAGTAAGCAGAAACTTCAATCACTCCCCTTCCATTTCTCACCTAATAGTCAGGACTATGAATATGATGAAATATCACACTTGCAATTATGTTTCATGACATGGCCAAAGGAATTTTGCAGATGTATTGTTACTAATCAGGGAGATTATCCAGGTGGGTCTAATCAAATCACATGAGTCCTTTAAGAATGGTTTTCTGTAACTGATAGCCAAAAAGGATATTAGGGATCTGGAGCACAAGGAAGAGTTGATCTGTCATTGCTGTCTTGACCATGGAAGGGTCCATGTGGTAAGAAATTCAGGTGCCTCTAGAAGATGTGAGTGACCCCAATCTGACAGACTGCAAAAGAAGTAGAGACCTTAGTCCTACAACTGCACAGAAATGAATTCTGTAAACATCATAAATGAACTTGGAAGCAGTTTCTTCTCTAGAGCCTTCAGATCAGAGTACAGCCACCCCGATACCTTGGTTTTAGCCTTGTGAAAACCAGTGTGACTGGAACAGAGTAAACAAAGGGAGAGAAGTAGAAGAGGAAGTCAGGAAGGTAATGGGAGTAAGGGACAGATCATGTAGGCCATTATAGACCATTGTAAGGACTCCGGCTTCTACTCTTGTGAGGTATAAGGAGCCCTGGGAGGATTTTGAGCAGAAAACATATATGATCTAGCTTGCATGTTAATAAGATTTCTGTGTTGAAAAGAGGGTAGACTGAAGCAGGGTAGGGACAAAGACAGAGAAATCAATTGTGAGATCATTGAATTGACCCAAAGAAGAGCTGGTGGTGGATTAGACCCGGTGGTTGTTATGGCAGCTATGAGAAGTGATCAGCTCTTAGACATGCTGCTAGATTAGTTGTAAGGTGTGAGTTAAATACAGGAGTCAAGGATGAGACCAAGTTTTTTTTTGGCCAACTGGAAGGGTGGAGTTGCACATTACTGAGATGGGAAAGAGTGGGAAAGGAGTAGGCTCAGTGCAGGGGAATAAGGGCAGAGATCCAGAATTGAGTTTTAGACTAATGAAGTTAGAGATGCTCATTAGCCATCAGAAGGAAGATGTTGAGTAGACAGTGGTCTACAAGCCTAGAGGAGCAATCCAGACTGGAGACAAAGATTTAGGAGTCACCAGTATAGGCATGGTTGAGATCACTAAGGGAGTAAGTGTGGCTAGATAAGTAAAGATAGAAGGGAGACCAGTAGAGTTGAGGAATGGGAACATGGAAAGGGTGGAGGGGAGGGAATTGGGAAGTAATGCGAAATGAAATTGACCAAATTATGCTATGCCAATATATGAATATGAGGCAGTGAATCCCACTATTAGGTATAATTATAATGCAGCAACAAAAAGAAAAAAAGTGAAGAGATGGGAAAATAAGGCCCAAGAGACACTGATATCTACAGGTTAGAAAATGAGGATAGATCACTCAGAGACTGAGAAAGAATACCCAGAGAGAGGACAAAAAGCAGGATAATGTACTATATTGTGATACTATATTCTTTTCAGTATACTAGTAAATGAGACAATTTGGCTTTGAATTGAGGTAGACTAACCCCAAGAGCCACATATAGAACTATTACACTGTCATATTGACCCTGACCTTGAGGGTAAGAAGCATCTGAGTACCATTTTTCCCCCTAGTTACATCACAACTCTAAATTGTCCAGGCTCCTTGTCCTAATAGTTTCAGCAATGAAGATTTTGTTCTAATCCCAAGAGACAAAGGGTCCACTATCTGACCTAATTTCTTCCAAGACAGAAAACACTGATGCTGTACCCAGCATACCCATGTCTGTCTCAGCTCCCAAGAGCTGTTTCTTAAAAAAACAGAAGACAGTATCAACCCAGCCAGCTTTCAATTCCACTGAGCAGTAAATCATGAAAGCTATAATAAGTCTAAGGAATAGTATAACCTCTTTCCAGATGAAGGAGTTGCTCAATTTAAGCTGTAAGAATTTTATGACGTTGGAGTGGAGCCATTTCAGATTTTAATAAGTGTCTCTTCCCTTTGGGATGCCCTCAAGCAATCTAGATATTGATTTCCTTCATCTCAGTTTGTGCTTTTTCCCTGTCGCCAAACCATTCTCTGGAATCTGATCAGGGACTGCGACTTTTCACTAAGGACAAAGCAAACGTTCATAACCACCAAGGACATTTTAAAAGTGCCCCCCTCCCTTGGGTAATGTAGAACCTGTGAATACTGATAATCCCATTTCCATTGACAACTTACATCTTCTGGTAGGTTCTATGAGAGACACAAGGGTAAGGTAAATGACATAAAGGGAAAGACACAGTTGATGCCATTAGGGAGATTAAAGTGTAGAGGAAAAAGTCTGACATGAGTAAACTAAAAATAGTTTTATTACTGTGAGTATAATTAGCAGTGATTACTGAAAGCATGGGCCCAAGAGTAGTCAGGCTGCCTGCATTGAAACCTGGACTGTTACTTAGTATGGTTTTGGGTAATCTGACCTCTTTCTGCCTCATTTGACTTCTGTGTAAAATAAGGATTATAATTAGACTTTTTGCCTGTTGCATACTCAGATCCATTTTCTGCCCATTTCCTGTATCAAGGGAACGATATTCCCCACAATCCCTTGCCCTTTGGCTTCTGAGTAAACCAGAAGGTGGGAGGAGGGGAGAAGCTAGAACATTTGTTCCCTCTCCCCACCCTCACTTTTTGTGGTGCCTCTAGCAGCAACTATATTTTCTCTGGGACTCACCTCCAGCAACCAGTAGGCATCCCCTCCCTCCATTGCCACAGTATTTTCAGGGCAGCTCCACTTTGTCTCTAGCTTCTGCCAGAGAGCCCCAGTCTCTGGGGTCCGTTGACTGTACCTCTTCCTGTTTCTTGTCCTTCAAAATCTAGGGAGAAGAGGGGCTTCCTGTTCTTGCTAACTCTGAGTTGCTTCACTGACTCCTGTTTAGTTTCCCAGCTTTTCCATCATCTATGAAACTAATTTTTGTATTATATCTTCAAGATTTGAAAGACACATAAAAGAAGAATGAAATTATGGCATTTGCAGGTAAATGAATAGTACTGGAGACTATCATGCTAAGTGAAATAAGCCAGTCCCCAAAACCCAAAGGTTGAATGTTCTCTCTGATATGCAGATGCTAACACACAATAAGTAGGGGAGTGAGTGAAGAATAGAAGTTCATTGGATCAGACAAAAGGGAATGAAGGGAAGGAGGGGATAGGAATAGGAAAGACAGTAGAATGAATTGGACATAACTTTCCTATGTTCATATATGAATACATGACCAGTGAAACTCCACATCATGTAAAACCACAAGAATGGGATCCTGATTAGAGTAAGTTATACTCCATGTATATATAATATTACTCTACTGTCATATATATATATATATATATATATATATATGAATGAACAAAATTTTTTAAACAGATTTGAAAGATATAGAGTAATTTCTGTTCTCCCTGCTGCACCCCAACCAGTACCTATCTCACTGGATTGTTGTGAGGTAGATTTATGAAGCCCAAGTTGAACTGAGCCTTAAGGATGAGTCAAATTTGGAAAGACAGACAAGTGGGCACTGTGATTAGCTCTCATTTCTGGCAAATAAATAGCAGAGATTGGCCTGGTGTTTACTGGGGCAGTAAGACTATAGGGGTCGGCTTCACTCCTTTTTGCCTCCCATCCTTTCATTCCCCATGAAACTATCTTTTAAAATGGCCATGAAATCCTCTTTGTCCCAACAGCAAATATGCTTAGCAGTGAGGAGAGACATGTAAAGGATTTGTGTCCCTAGGAGCTAGATAACGAGGTTCAGCTCTTGCTATTAGAAAAATAATAAAAGGAGATAAAGTCTGTTTTTATAGCTTCTCACATCTCCATTCTGGTCCCTCATGCTGGCTGTCTACCTGGGTTGGCCCAGCAACCCTGGTCAACTGCCGGACCTGGACAAGCCCCGTGTCTCCATCTTTAGACCCAACTTAAGAGCTTAGAGCGTCTCTAACACATAGAGAAATCAGTCATAAGAATGGAATAAATAAGAATATTTGGCATATAGACTAGCCTTTATGAAATGTCAGACATTCAACCAAGTGCTTCCTATTATTATTATAGCTGCCATTAATAGCTATCATCTCTTGAGCACTTATGTGCCACATACTATAAAAAAGAACTTTTTTGTGCAGATTAGCACCGATATCTTCACATAACTAATATTAATTCCGTTTTATAGGTGAGGAAACTGAGGCACAGAGATAAAATTGACTTGCCTAGGGCACACTCTTTTTTCATATTTTATTTTCAATTAACATATATAAAGTGCACATATTAATGGGGTTCAATGTGACATTTCAACATGTGCATACAGTGTGCACTAGTCAAATTCAGCTTCCCTTTATTCACCCTCCCTTCCCAATCTCTAGTAATTACTATTCTAAATTCAATTCAAGTTTTTTAGCTCCTACATATGAGACAGAACATGCAGTATTTGTCTGGTTTATTTTACCTAATGTATCATCCTCTAGTTCTACCAATTTTGCTGCAAATGACAGGATTTCATTCTTCTCTTTTTTATTTTTTTTTCAATTTTTTAAAAATTTTGTTCTTTTTAGATATACATGACAGTAGAGTATATTTTGACATATTGTACATACATGGAGAATAACTTATTCTAAATAGGATCCCATTCTTGTGGATGTACATGATGTGGTGCTTCACTGGTCATATATTCATTTATGAACATAAGAAAGTTATGTCTGATTCATTCTACTGTCTTTCCTATTCCCATATTCTTCCCATCCCTTCATTCCCCTTTGTTTATTCCATTGAAATTCTATCCCACCCCCATGGAGATGTGTTAGTGTCTCCATATCAGAGAGAACGTTTGACCTTTGTTTTTTGGGATTGGCTTATTTCATTTAGCTTGTGTTTTAGCTAGCTTTTTAGCTATTATGACTAAAAGATGTGACCAGAAAAATTTTCGGGGAGGAAAAGTTTATGTGAGGGCTTGCGGTTTCAGAGGTCTTAGTCTATAGAAGTCTGGCTCCATTCCCCAGGGCTCCAGGTGAAGCAGAACATCATGGCAGGAGAGTGTGGTGGAAGGAAGCAGCTCACAGAGTGATCAGGAAGGAGAGAGAGAGAGAGAGAGAGAGAGAGAGAGAGAGAGAGAGAGAGAGAGAGAGAGAGACTCCACTCTCTAGATAAAAAAATATATACCCCATAGCCACACCCCACCTGCCTCCAGTTACCACTCAGTTAATCCCACATCAGGGATCAATTCACTGATTGGGTTAAGTTATGACTGAATTATTTCTCCTCCGGACCTTCTTGCATTGTCTCACAGGTGAGCTTTTTGAGAATGCCACATCTAAACCATAACACAGCCCAAATCTCTAGGCTCTGATGCATGCACTATACACATTCCCCACCCAATCTCAGACTTCCCTGACTTCACCCTTGCATTTGATTGACTGACTTACTGACTGTCCCCTGTGTTCTAACCAAAGGGATCCTCTAATGAACTTTCCCCTGAGTTCTTCAAACTAAATGCCTTATTTCCAGGGCTGATATTTCCCCACTAACATGACCCGACCCCCTGCCCCCAACACACACAGTAGCTCTCTTTTTCTTCTTTTGTGTGTCTACCAGACTTTAAACACCTGGTTGCACCTCAACTCTGTCCCTAATACTCCAAACCTCTGCAAAGGAACAGTCAAGTAACCCACCTAAGACCACCACACCCATGGAGGGTAAACAGATCAGCTACCAAATTAATGTGTATGACAAGAACTCCTTATTTCAACTTATATGTCCTGCCTTGGGACATCTCAGCCCTTTTCTTTCCCAAGTGGCTTTTTGCATGCCTAGAGCCTCCCTTGACATTAAATGCACAACTGCAAGTCAACTGTCCATCATTTGCAAATGAGGAGAATGGAGCATTCTCTCTACAAATGATTCAGGGAGTGCTGAAGACTTGTTTTTTTTCAGAACTCCACATTGCTTTTGGGCCTGGCCTGGCCCTCCCCCTGGTGGTTGAACAGAGAAATAGATTTCTTTTTCATTCTGCATCCATACTTGATCTTGGTTTTGCCAGTGAGCTTAGAGTGGGAGTGAGCTGGTGACCAGAGTTCTTCCCCTCAGGGTTCTCCCAGGATACTTTGGCACATCTCAGCTGAACAACAGCCTCTGCTTCCAATAGCAGCAACAGCCTGTAATGCCTGCTGCTGCCTGTTGATGATTTGGGTGACTGACAAAGATTCAAGTGGGAATGTGAAGGAGACAAATGAAAGGGAGTGGATTTTCTTTCCCTGTGCTAAAGGGCAACCAAAGGGCAGGTGCCTGATGTGCTGCTCTGTATCCCTGATTCCCTGTCTTAGTGTTCATCAGGAACATATGTAGTTGTCATGGAGACATTATCTTGGCTAACTGAAAAGGAAACATCACCAACTATGAAAATGACAGTACAACACCAAAGTCTCTCCTCATCTTCTGGCTGATGGCCTTTATTCTTTCATTCATTCGCTTAATGATAAATACTACTTGGATGAATAAATGAATGAATTTAACAAATATTTATTGAAAGACTACTATGAACCACACTGTATTCTTGACTGGGGAAATAATAGGTGATAGATGAACAAGACAGACTCCATTCTCATGGAGTCTACAATTATGGAATTACAGTTACAAACTTCACTTTTGCATTTGTTTCTTTGCCTTCAGACTGCATTTAACCTTTTTGGGGAATCCCAGAGTTCTTTGACAATCTGAATATGGACAAGAAAAATGAACATATGAACAAACATACATAAGTTTACCAAAGTCTCAGAGGGTTCACAGACATTCTCCTACTGTCATCCAAAAATTTCTCACTTTAAAATTTTGTTCCCAGATATAACACAAATATGATTTGAACTGCTAATAGTTCACTTGTGACAGTGTAAATGAGTGTGTCCAATCCCTTACTGAGATCAGGTTTTCATATGGGGCCAAGCAATAGAGGTATCATGAGGGAAATACACCTGAGGAAGACTGGGGAGTGGACACCAAAAAGAAAAAGAGATTGTGGGCAGCGAAAGGAAATTTCACCAGCATCATAGTTTTGCAAAGAATCAGGTCTGTGCCACAGTCCCCAACCCAAAGACAACTTCAGCCTTTCTATAAAATAACAATTACCAATAGACATTCTAGAGATACAAATGTATTTCAAAAGATTTCAGAACTGAGATTCCAAAAAAAATCACTCTTTGTAGAAGACCTGACCTTTCTAAAGATGGTCTCTGTTCTTTTTATAAGCTACCAACAACTTTGGTGGATGAGTCAAATGAACAGGGCCCAAAGGTCATTGTTGGGGAGTGATTCCTCTTGGTTTCTGCCTTACTCCTGCAGTCCTTGTTATGAATACCAGGTATGAGTTGATTATAAAGCAAAATGATACAAATGTTTTTTTTTTTTTTTAATCTCTGAGAAGCTTGAGGTTTATAAACCTAATATTAAGGAGGCCTCTCTCCCTTCCTATGGTCACTGGAGCCTCATGCCATAGCCCTGCTCAGTGTAACAAACAGAATGGGCTAGGAGGTGTCTTTTAGCTTCAACACAAAAGTCAGAATACACAGAGGAGTATCATAGGTTATAACCCCATAGAATTACCTGCCTTTTACTTGAGATCTGACAGCAGAATCACATTATCCCAGCTGTCAAGGTAAATCTGCTATTGTTTAAAAGAGGAAATAGAGAAAATCTAAGAGTAAAAATCAGGAGGAAAGTAATTGTATTTATTTATTTCTCTTGCCCTTTTCTTTCCTCACAGGATTTTGCTTTTTCTCTGCTCTCTTTCCCAATTTTTCCTGGGTAATTGAACTTCTAGAGTTTCTGGATCTATAAAATTTTGAGTTAATCGCAAGGATCTGATGAGAAATATACTTATCTCAAAGCCCCTCCTAACAAATATAACATATCAGAAATCTCCCAGAGTAAAAAACAAAAAGTATTATAGGCTTCTTCATTCATTAGGAAATCAACACCAATTATTAAAGAAGTTTGGAACTATTAGGATTAGAACTCTTTCAAATGACTCCATTCACATTCCCATTGGCCTCACCCACCCTAAAGATTCCTGGAGATAGAGTTTCCATTACCTAATGGATCTTTTAGGAGGTTATGCCTGGGGTTTTTCTTGTAATACCTTATTTCATAATTTCACACAGGATATTTTATGCTGAATTTCATCTATCCTTAACAAGGACACACTTCCTATACTATCACTTAATATTCATTGGTAAATGATCAAATTAATGAATTTTTAATGCATATGGCTTTTCAGAATATTTTATAGTATGAAGACAGAGTAACTGACAAAAGCAGACAAACCTAAGCTTAGTGCCCTCTTGAACAGGGATTGGCAATTTTTCCTACAGGGGCCAGAGAGTGAATATCATGGGACTTGTGGACTGTAAGAACTGTCTAAACTACCCAATTATTCTATTGAAACACAAAAGGAGCCATAAACAAATTGGCTTGGCTGTATGCCAATAAACTTTATTTATAGGCTCTGAGATTTGCAATTCATATATTTTCGAGTGACAAAATATATTTATTTTGATTTTTTCAAGTATTTAAAATTGTAACACATTCTTAGCTTGTGGACTATACAAGTAGCAGTCCAAAAATGGCCTGCAGGCCACAGTTTGCCAACTACTCTAGTTATTTCAAAATATATATTGTTCAACCTTTGTAGACTGAGGCACCATGAAAACAAGGGCTCTCCTTTAGGTTTTCTTTATATTCCCTGGTGCCTGGAAAAATAGGATACCTAGTAGGTACTCAATAAGTACCTTTTTGGTAATTGATAAGAAGTTGGGTGAAATATCTAATCTTTAGTTTGCCAAATGTGTTAAGAAATACTTGTGTGGAGTTGTGTCCATTGCAAGTGTTAAGTGTTTGGAAATCAATAAATTTCTATGGCAATGGGCAGAGGAATTATCTAACTGAAAGAAAATATGCCTAGATGATGGATATCATATTTATAGTTAATATTGTCCCTGGGTTTGATCCTCAGCACCTATCTCTATATATATATCGTCTATCTACATATATAATGTATATATACATATATATTACTTTAATACAGTGCTTTAAGCTTTCTAAGGCACACTTGCATATGTCTTATTTGATCCTCACAATAACTCTGTGAAAGTAGATACTATTATCTACAATTACAGATGAGGAAATTGGCTTCTCAGCATTGAGACTTGTCTGGTAAGTCTGTTCATTTGTTCATTCCTTCTTTCTACAAGAACTTGGGAGTCTACTACATGCAAGGAATGAGCTCAGGGCAAATCCAGGTCTAGTGATTCCTAAGGTGGTTTATAGAAGAGGGAAGTATGGCTTGGGAAGTTAAAACTAAGCTCCTGATAAATGAGACACAAAGTTAGAAGACATATGTTATGACTGAGTCATGAGACCAGTGACAGATCCACTGGGGACAGACCTATTAATTTTCCCATATCCCAAGTGATAAAGACACATCTCTCTTCTGCCTAGGCTCAGAAATGAGTCCCTGATTGGTTTAGTGCCAGTTATTTCTGAGCTCAGCAAACTACCACTTTTATTACTTTAGTGTTGCTTCTGTCCTCCTAGAGAAAAATGTTCCCCACTCCCCAAATGGAAGATACAGGCAAGCAGAATGATCTGGGAACTCAAGAGTTCAACTTACATCCTGTGAGATCCCCCGGAAATGGTGACAAGCAGTTCACTGAGTTTCAGGACTACCACAGCCAGAGGTGTTCTCAAAATTGTCCAGAGTACAACTTGCACAGCTGAAAGCAATATCCCTGCAAAGGTCACTTTTGGGTGGAAAAAGCTGACTTTTCTGCAGAAAACATAAGCAGAAGAAAAACCTGGACAGTCATCCAAGGTCGGCTGAATGTCTAGAGGAATCTGTTCATCAAAATCTCAAAGTTGGGCCAGGTGTGGTGGGGTACACCTGTTATCCCAGCAGCTCAGGAGGCTGAGGCAGAGGGATTGCAAGTTAAAAGCCAGCCTCAGCAACTTAGAGAGGCCCTAAAGCAACTCAGTGAGACCCTGTCTCTAAATTAAAAAAAAAAATTTAATTTAAAAAAGCATACAAAAAGGGCTGGGGATGTGGCTCAGTGGCTAAGTGCCCCTAGGTTCAATCCCTCGTACAAAAAAAAAAAAAAAAAAAAAAAAAAATTCAAAGCCCTGATCAGACTCTGTTTCCACAACTTTTGCAGGTACCTTCCTGACACCTGGTGCACTTCTCCAAAAGATAGTATATTTTAGTGCTTAAGAACTGAGCTCTATGGTCTGGGGCTGCAGCTCAATGGTACAGCTATAGCCTAGCATGTGTGAAGCACTGGGTTCAATCCTCATCACCACATAAAAATAAATAAAATAAAGGTATTATGTCCACCCACAACTAAAAAGAAAAAAAAATAACTGGGCTGTAGGCGGGCACAATGGTGCACACCTGATTGCAAGTTCAAAGCCAGCCTCAACAACTTAACAAGGCCTTAAGCAACTCAGTGAGACCTTGTCTCTAATAAATATTAAATATTTAAATATAAATATTCAAAGGGGCTGGGGTGTGGCTCAGTGGCTAAGCACCCCTGAGTTCAATCCCGATACCAAAAAAAACTGGGCTCTAGAGTCAGCCCAATCCAGATTTGAATTGTGGCCTACCAGTTTCTAGCTGTGTGTTCTAGTTGTACATTCTTACTATTAAAAGTAAATAATTTTAATGGATTCATTTCTAATTGCTTATTCTTAGGTTTCCTTGCCAGTAGGAAAGCTCAATGAGGATATACACTTTGTCTTTCACTATTGTAATCCTAGAGCCCAGTCCTAGAGTTTAGCACAAAGAAAGTGTACAATCAATTTTGTAGAAAGAATTAGTTGAAGATCTAAAGGCAGATATGTAAGTGAAAGGAACATCAATAATATTACCTAGTACTTTTCAAGCATATCATCCTAATTTTCATAACTGCTCATGAGACAGATTGTATTACTATTTCCATTTAATGAGTAGGGAAATAGGCTCTCTGCTGAATGTATCTAGACCAGCAGGAGGCATCCTTGAATTAGTGTTTCTGGAAGTGTGGCTGACAACCATCTGCATCCAAATAATCCAAAGAAGCTTGTTACACTATGTAGGTTCTTGGGCCTCTCACCCCTAGAACACCCATTCTCAGAGATCTGCACTGAGATCCAGAAATCCACATTTCAGCATGCATCTTGGGCATGTCTGATACCACTGAAGTTTGAGAATCCTGGATATAAACAAATCCTGATTAGTTCATTTGGCTTCAAAGGTCATGCTCAACCTTTCTATTCTTGCTGATTTTGCATACTGTTGCCTCTTTTGGGAAAGTTCTTTCCCTCCATCTCTGCCTAGATATGCCTTTCCAATCTCTCAAGGCCTAGCTAAAATATAATCTATTCTGTAATGCTTTCTGGTCCCTATCTGCCAACAACTGAGAGTGCCCTTGAAGCAATGAGACAGGATATTGGATGGTGTCAGTGGTGGAGCCTGAGGATGGGAGAGCTGGAATGGAACTAGAGGGTGGGGCCTAAGGTTTGCCCTGAGATTTGGCACCTGAGTATATGCACTGGAGCTGAGACTGTTACAAGGGCTGAGAGCTGGGTAAATGGTAATCAGGTTCATCATACCCAGTCCTCAAATGGGCAGAGCAGCAATTTCAACCATATAGCAAATAAAATCATGGAGGGAGATCAATAGTCATATCATGTCTGAGGATGGGCTGAGGGAAAAGAGACATAATGGCCACCTACTAAACCACTTCACATGTTCAGGATGGAGGAGAATCAGCTTGTAACACCCACTAAAAGGGCTCTTGTAGTTTGGGAAGGGTTGAATGGGCTCATGGGAAATATCACTATTAACGTGCAAAGGAGTGTTGGGGGTAAAAGATGAGCCATGTATTAGAGTTGGAAAGAGAGCTCTCTTTGGGGCCCTAATATTTTTCAACTATGGGGGCTGGAGATGTGGTTCAGTGGTACTTATGCTTGCCTAGCATGCACAAGGCCCTGGGTTGGGTCCCCAGCACCATCAAAATTATTTTTTTTCCAGCCATGTTTGTGGATTTCAATTGAGGTCATTGCCAGTTCTCTACAATAGTATCAAAGTAATTCCCAGCAAGCCCCAGAATGATTAGAATGGCAATTTCTAATCACCTAGAAATAGGGAGGAGAGTAGGATTGCTATTTTGTGACAGGGATTTGACTTCTCCCTGAACATGCATGTAATAAGTTAGAGGCGAGGGCAATAACAGGTATGGGAGTACACTAAGAGGTTGAACATCATATTTTGGAAATTCTTGTGTATTTTTTAAATAAATGTAAACAAAAATGGAGTTCAAATTATAATATCTTTAAAATACTTATATATTTTAAAAATTGTATTTTTAGAACTGAGGCAAATCTATATTGCAATGCAGAACTTCTGGTGAACCCCAGAAATGTGTGTTTTTTTTAACGGTTGCCCTATATGATTCTGATACACACTAACATTTGAGAAGCACACCCTGAATTCTGCCAGGAGAAGAAAGCATTCCAAGTGATGTAGACTTCCCTTGAGATGTCAGGAAATATGAATTTTCTTGCTTCTCTTTGGAGTATGCATGTCACAGTAATTTTTCTTGCTTTCCCATCAAAGGGAAATAGAGTTGGTTTTATATGCAAATGAAATACACAATTGCTAATTGATGTGAAGGATGCCAAAATGCCTGCCCTGCCCAAAATATCCCTCCAATCAGCCTTCCCTGGGGCTGAAAATTCCTAGGAGTAGCCTTTTTCCTTAAGGGTTATTATTAGCTCTGCTCTTGCTGAGTTTGAGCCTGCCACTCTCCCTTTGCATTATGTTATAAAGTTTTCCAATTTGCTAAGCAAGATGGTTGCTGGCAGGAGATCTGAGAGAGTGCACAAGACTGTCAAAAGCTGGTAAGAAATTGGCCTTGTAGTTTGATTGCAAGGAAAATAACCTTGAGCTTGGATTTGTTGAGAAATGTGAAATTGAACAGACATGTCCATTTGACCTAGCTATGGCCATGTGCTCAGAATCTGAGCAACTCAACAGCATTTGAGGGTGTTCTGTACAATCAAAGTACATTACACTGGCACTGTGAAAGGAGCTAAAACAAATCCTGGCCTTCTCTACAGGAGCTGACAGTCACAAAGGCAATACAGGGCACACAGATGATTTGAACACATTGCAAGGGTATGCGCTTTTAAAGTGTATATTATGGTACCACAAAAGTCCTAAAAGTTTTGGAAAATTGGGAAGAAGCAGAACCACTATATCTTTGTTCGTATGGGCTATATCTTACACAAAAGCACCCTGTAAGGATGCTGATCTAGGAAAATGTTCCAATGTCATACTTAGGTAGAGAGGTTAGGACAGAGAGTAGGAGAGAGCATCACCACTAGACACTGAAAGTAAGCAATGGAAGAAGATACAATGTCTGATTGGTCTATCACATAAGGGGAAAGGCTATTCCAATGCAGATGAATAAAACCCTCCTGGGTATCAGATACTTAGGGAAGTTTTAAATAAATATAATTACAAAAGTCACACCATAATCTTGCAATTCAAGTTAGACCAAGGGTTGGAAATAAAACAGATTTCTATATACCAGCTGATCTTGATGCCTATATTGTTCTCTGCTGTAATCCCAACATCTAGCATTCAGCAAGCAATCAACACATATTTGTTGAGTGAATAAATGTATAAACGAATACGTGCCTTATTCTTCAATTAATAGTCCGTCCTGTTCAACCAAACCTGTCAGGTGGTCTATTATTTATGCTCTTTCAGACTCAGGTGCTACCTTTGTACTCTCATTGTGTACATCATGGTATTCCCACCATCATCACTGGACAGTCATCTCTATGTACTCAACACCTAACAGAATGCCTGGCACGTACATAGTACGTTGCTCAAGACAGAAATCAAACACTGAATGGGTGGGTGACTAATTAACTGATGCATCATAAATTAATGGAAGAATGCTGTTGAAACGATTATATTTCATAGTAATTCCCAATCTGAGATCACCCGAGCACCAGAAGAATGGAGTAGTAGCAATTGAGCTGTTTTTTTAAAAGCTCAGTTAAAATTATAAGGGAGCCAGGCATGGTTGTACATGTCTGTAATCCCAGTGGCTTGGGAAGCTGAGGCAGGAGGACCTCAAATTCAAAGCCAGCCTCAGCAAAAGAGAGGCACTAAGCAACTCAGTGAGACTCTGTCTCCAAATGAAATACAAAAGAGGGCTGGAGATGTGGCTCAGTGGTCAAGTGATCCTAAGTTCAATTCCTGGTACTCAATAAACAAAAAAAGTCAAATCCATGTTCCTACAGACTTTTAGAAAATCATTTTTAAAAGGATAGAGCTGCTTATTTTTTTTTATTTGCAGTAGTGGAGATTGAACACAGGAATGTTTTACCACTGAGTTACATCCCCTCTCCTTTTATTTATTTATTTATTTTTTTAATTTTGAGACAGCAAAAAAGGAGAGGGGATGTAACTAAGTTGCTGAGGCTGGCCTTGAACTTGTAATTCCTCTACCTTGGCCTCCTAAGTTGCTGGGGTGACAGATGGGCACCACCATGCCTGGCCCTGCTTATTGTTTAAAACACATACGAACAAAAAGCTAAACTCACACAGGAATTTTTTCAAATGGATCATTTCCAGATGCCATAACATCTAGCCATGTACATTAGAAAATAGCTGAATATGCACAGGAGTCTTATCATCAGTCTCCCTTTCCAAACATGTCTAGAGGTAGAATTACATGTTTGAAAATGTAACTCAGTTCATTTGAAGAAATGCTTATTGAATACCTATTTCATTTCAAGAACTGTGCTGGAGAAACATAAATGTATTTCCAAGGATGGAAGATGGGCTATTATGGGGCATCAAAGGTCAAAACAAGAATTCAAGGTTTGTTCCTGGTACTATCGGCTCATTCATACAGGAGAAGGAACCTACAATTATATAGCTCTTTCTACATTCCAGGCAGGACCTTAAGAATTTGACATTGACTTCTACAACAATTCTGCTTAGTAGATATTTCCCACCATTTTTACAGTTGAGAAAACCATAACTCAGAAACTTTAATAATTGATCTGAGGTCACACAGATAATAAGTAGCAGGAGGATCTGTCCAATTGTGAGAAGGTAGCAGAATACAACAGTTACTAATAGGGCATTATGTAAAAATGTGGATGTGTAACCGATGTGATTCTGCAATCTGTATTTGGGGTAAAATTGGGAGTTCATAACCAACTGGAATCTAATGTATGAAATATGATATGTCAAGAGCTTTATAATGTTTTGAACAACCAATAAAAAAAATTAAAAAAAAAAATAAAAAAATAAAAATTAAAAAAAAAAAAACAAAAAACAAAGCACAAATGGTCAAGTGTTATTAAGGCAATTTATAAACATGCAAAAATAAGCTTATGTTCACTTGTGATTAGGGAAATATAATTTAAAACCACAACAAAATATTTTTAATACAACTTTTTTTTTGCAAAAAGGTGGTAATTAATGATTAAGTATACATTATGGAAATGTATACTGTTGGAAGTATAAATGTAAACTAAAGAAGGGATTTCTTTAGTTCCATTAAAACTAAGACTATAGCATATGTCCACCTTTTCCACAGAAAGTTGAACTAGCAGATATCTGGAAACAAGAACATCTTTTTGAAACCTCTGATACTTGGAAATAAGTCTGAGAAAACTGTGTGGTCCACAGAGTTGAATTAAAACCAAATTAGAAGGATAAGAAGAATTATCTCACTTTAACCACATCAACTCTCTCCTCCAGGTAGATACAATACTAGAGGAGAAGTTCTCCCTGGGTCCATGGTTTCTACAGGAGGAAAAGAATCAGAGGCAGTTATCCAGCTCCCTTATCATTCCAAGATGCTTTCCAGGGAGCCCACTCTGGCTTCACCTCCCTGGGAATCCAGGGTATAATATTACAGCTGGACCACATGAGTAAAAAAAAAAAAAAAAAAAAAAAAAAGATAATAAGTAGCAGGGCAGTATTCCAAAACCTGGTTTATTAGATTCCAGAAACCCTTGCTCATTCCACAATGATCTCAATGGCATGCTGCCTCTCACTGTTTCATCCTGCTGTTACCTCCTATCCTCTGCATTCTAAATTGTCTAAACCAACCCAATTTCCCATAGCAGGATTTCAGGCCAGTGATAGATATTTCAGACATAATTGTGTATGTGTGTACATATGTAATTTATAGATTGAAGCCCTCTCAGTTCAAGGGCGTTCAAACAGTTTGCTGGCATACTCTCTGATAAATTTGGAAAACATAATCTATGTATCTCCTTATATATTTGGGAGTTAACAGCGACATTTTTCATCATAAGTTTAAACAGTTGCAAAGGATGTAATTTTTGGAATATGGTAGACTGACATTTAAAATAGAACTATCCAATTATTCATTCAAATGTATCTAATAGAATCTGAATACCACAGTAATTTGTTCCTCAAAATCAAGCATATGTTTAAACAATAAAAGGCTAAATTCTTCTTAAAGGTAGAAAGTTTCCATCATTCTATCTTCTTCTGAAATTCTTATTTCCATCATATATTAATTCCATTAGAATTAATTCCACTAGAATTAATTCCACAGGCTTTAATTCTAATGTTATATAATTTTTACATTTAAGGTCTTTTTGTTATTTTTATTACATTTTCATATTTCTTTATAATAAAAGTATGAATTGAAACAATTTTTATCTCTTGTAGTCATGAGGTTATAAATGTTAAAACCATTCTTCTGAATTTAGTTATCATCCAATTATTAGTAGTACAAAGCTGCTCAAATGAACACAATTCCTTTATAAATCTTGATGATCACTAGATTAAAAATTATGTTTTGGGCTGGGGATGTGGCTCAAGCGGTAGCACGCTTGCCTGGCATGCATGGGGTGCTGGGTTCGATCCTTAGCACCACATAAAAATAAAGATGTTCTGTCTACCGAAAACTAAAAAATAAATATTAAAAAATTCTCTCTCTCTCTCTCTCTCTTTCTCTCTCTAAAAATTATGTTTTGATTTCAAATGTATTTTTTTAAAGAAGCAAATAGGGCTTTTCTCCCAACTGGTTGTTATATTCATGGTTGAATATGGAGTAATATTCAGGAATAGGATTCAGCATCAATTTTATTCTTACTTCGCAATTTTTTAAACTAAGTGCTGAGAAACATTTCTCATATCAATAAATATATGTGAATGGATAGACTTTTATAATGCCAATGTCATTCAAATTTTGGAACCCAGAGTTACATGTTAAATAGTCATATAATGTTTTTCATGAAATAATATTTTAACAATCTATCATCTGCCAACTTGATTAGGTTCTCCTTAAATATTATTGAATGCAAAGAATTATAAACCACCTGAATTAGTAAAGAATTTGTTATCCAAGATTAGAGTCATGTAATTTCTCAATTTGTAGGAAATACTTCTGAGGTAGGTGACCTCTGAGATAGACTCACATGATATCTACCTCCTGGTACTTGAGCCCTTATGCAGTGCTTTCCCCTTGAGTGTGGATTAGACCTAAGGACTCGCTTCTAACAAAGAGACCACAGCAAAAGTATAGAGATGTATTGTACAGCATGGTAACTACAATTAATAATAATGTACTGTATACTTGAAATTGTTAAGACAGTAGATCTTAAATGTTCTCATCACAAAAAATGTAACCAGGTGACACAATGAATGTCAGTTAGCTTAATTTAAATATATATATTTTCTTGGATTATATATGTGTGTATATATATATCTTGTATATATGTATATAAACATCATATTGTACATAAACAAATAGAACTTTTGTCAATTATACATTTAAAAAGCTGGGAGAAACAAAAGTGATGTCTTCCCAGATTATGTTGCAAAAAGACTGGCTTTTCTCTCCCTCTCTCACTTGGAGGGAAGGCTACTACCACCACCATGTTATAAGCTTTTCTATGTAGAAGCCCACATGGCAAGGAACTTAGGAAGCCTGGTGGCCAATAGCCAGCAACAGAACAACAACAAAAAAAAAAGATGAGATGTGACAAATAGGCGACAAATAGAAATCTTAATAATTTTTTTTTTGGTACCAGGGATTGAACTCAGGGGCACTCAACCACTGAGCCACATCTGCAGCCCTATTTTGTATTTTATTTAGAGACAGGGTCTCACTGAGTTGCTTAGCACCTTGCTTTTGCTGAGGCTGGTTTTGAACTTGCTATCCTCCTGCCTCAGCCTCCCAAGCTGCTGAGATTATAGGTGTGCACCACCAGGCCCGGCTCTCATCATCTACATTAAATACAATTTTACCAAAACTTTATAGCTGCAGATTTAGCAATTTATAGAAAATATCTGTCTTGTAGCCTGACTAATAAAACCAATCATCATTTTGAAACCAAATGACTACATCAGATTTATTTTCTATCTCAAAAGGATGACTTCATTTTCAACTCATTAAATGTGTCAATACTTATCCCTATAATGACCATCTCACTTGTAAATTCAAACTCTAGGATTAATAGACATACAGAAAAGTAGAAAGAGCATGCAGGCTTGTTATAAGTTTGTCACCAAAATGAAATAAGGTAAAATAGAATGCAGTGCTATCTTTGCTTTTCTTTCACAGAATTAATTCTCCCTCAGGAGGAATGTTGGGAAATGGAGAAGTGAGGTCATTAAAAGAAAATTGTTACCATTCTTGCCAGCCCACTATATATTATTTCAATAATCCAATATCAGCCAAACCATCCTGTCTCTAATGCCAAGCTTCACTCTTAATAGAAATACATGTAAAGCACAGTCATAGTAAAACCTACCATGGATATGTGATATGTCAATTAAAAGTGTCTTCTTAATATCTTAGTGGTATGGACCTTTCTGACTGCCTTGTATAGCCTTTGGATTTCTTACTTAGAAAGATACTTTTAAATATATCAAAACTATTATTTGCTTTTGCAGAAATTGACAAGCCAATCCTAAAATTCATATGGAAATATAAGGAACTCTGAATAGGAAAAAATAATCTTGAGGAAGATGAACAAATTTGGAACTTATATGTCTCAATTTAAAAACTTTATATAAAGCTATAATAATTAAAACAATGAGGGACTGGGATAAAGATACACCTGCAAATCAATGCATTAAAACTAAAGATTGAAAGGAAATTTCTTTTTTTAAGTTGATTGACTTTTGGTCAATGGTGCCAAGAGAATTAAATGAGAAATACATTGTTTCAGCAAATTGTGCTGGGACAATTTGATATTCATGTGTAAAAACTAAAGCTACTGCTAAAATTAAACTCTTAGGAGAAAATACAGGAGATGCTGGGAAAACTGGTTATCCACATGTAGAGGAATGAGACTAGATTCTTATCTCTCACCCTGAACAAAAGTCAACTTGAAATAGATCAAAGACCTGGGAATTAGAATAGAAACTATGCAAGTCATTGAAGAAAACATAGGGTCAACACTCCAACATATTGGCACAGACAATGAATTTTTCAATAGGACCCCTAAAGCTCAGGAAATAATGCCAAGAATCCAAAAAAGCCGGGGGGGGGGGGGATGGCATCAAATTAAAAAGCTTCTGCACAGCAAAGGAAAAAATTAGGAATGTGAAGAGAGAACCTACAAGAATAGAGGAAAATCTTTACTAGCTACCTTTCTGAAAGAGATTAATATCCAGAATATAGCTGGGTGAGGTGGTGCACACCTGTAATCCCAGCAACTTGGGAGGCTGAGGCAGGAGGATGGCAAGTTTGAGGCCTGCCTTAGCAACTTAGCACAGCACTAAGCAATTTAGTAAGACCCTGTCTCAAAGTAAAAATAAAAAGGGATGAATATGTGGCTGAGTGTTTAGGTATCCCTGAGTTCAATCCCTGGTAACAAAAAATAAACAAACAAATAAAAATTTAAATACAAACACACATACACACACATATTCAGAATATATAAAGAACTCATAAAACTCAACATCAAAAAACCAATAACCCAATTAATAAATGGGAAAATTAACAAAACAGACATTTCTCAAAAGAATAAATAGAAATGGCCAACAAATATATGAAAAAATGTTTAAAATCTTTAGCAATGAGAAAAATTAAAATCAAAACTACACAGAGATTTCATCTCACTCCAGTCAGAATGGCAGTCATCAAGAATGCAAACAATAAAAATGCTGGAAGGATGTGGAGAAAAAGGAACACTTTTACACTGGTGGTGGGATTGTAAATTAGTGCAACCACTGTAGAAGTCACTATGGAGGTTCCTCAAAAGACTAAAAATGATGAGGGCTTGGGTTGTGGCTCAGTGGTAGAGCACTTGCCTAGCACGCGTGAGGCCCTGGGTTTGATCCTCAGCACCACATAAAAATAAGTAAATAAAATAAAGGTATTATGTCCAACTACAACTAAAAAATAAATACTTAAAAAAAAAAGACTAGGAATGGGGCCTGGGGATATAGCTCCATTGGTAGAATGCTCGTCTTGCATGAACAAGGCCCTGGGTTCAGTCCCCAGCACCCACCCACCCCCCCAAGACTAGGAATGGAACTACCAAATGACCCAGCTACATCACTTCTCAGTATTTATCAAAAAGAAATAAAGTCAGCATACTATAGCAATACATGCATACCCATGTCTAATAGCAGCACAATTTGCAGTAGCCAAGCTATGGAACCAGCTGAAGTGTCCATTGATGGATGAATAGATAAAGAAATTGTGGTGTGTGTGTATATTTATATATATATATATATATATATATATATATATATATATATATATATAATGGATTTCTATTCTGCCATAAAGAAAGTGAAATTATGCTATTTGCAGGAAAATGGAAGGAACTGGAGATCATTATGCTAAGCAAAATAAGCCAAACTCAGAAATATTGTGTGCATGTACAAATATGTAACAATGAATCCCACTATGATATACAATTATAATGTACCAATAAAAACATGGAAAAAAGGGAGGGAATACTTGAAGAGCAGAACTCTGACCCAGCACCTGAGAAGAGCACAGGGATTTAGATGAGCATTGTGTCTCTGCGCCAGCTGTCCTTGATCTACATTCATGCCTCAACTGGTGCCATTTTTCCCTGTTTGTAATTCATCAGTTACAATTCAGCTTTTTCAAAGTGTTTCAATTAGCATCTTAAAATTCCCCCTCCTTTTTTTTTTTTTTTTTTTTTTTTTGGTACTGGGGATTGAACTCAAGGGCACTTAACCACTGAGCCACATCCCCAGCCCTTCTAATATTTTATTCAGTTGTAAGGTCTCAATGAGTTACTTAGGGCCTTAGTAAATTGCTGAGACTGACTTTGAACTCAAGATCCTCCTGCCTCAGCCTCCCGAGTTGCTGGGATTACAGGATTTCTTGGTAACGACTTCACACTTAATTTGGACAAGTCAAAAAGATAGTCTATCAATGGTCTAGAACAGCAGCAAAGAATTTAGAAATGATTGTTTTGAAGATGAATTCTGGTTTCAGAAACAAATCAGTTCCAGGCAAATTTAAGAAACTATTTAGGATCCTTCAACAATTAATTCAAAATGGGAACTTATATTTTAAAATAATTTTAAACTGATACAAATAAATGAATACATGTTATTGGGCATATTTTGGAAAATGTAGAAATGAATGAAAGAAAAAATAACAGTCATTGCAAGTCACAACCAAGAGACAACCTCCCCTAATATCCTACTGTTTTCTTCCTATATGTATATATGTATCTGTTTGCATGTATGCACTATTTTAATAAAATTATATCATATCAAACATTTAAAGAGGAGAAATATAGGAGTAAATCTTCGTGGACTTTTGTTAGGCAATAGTTTCTTAGAGCATGATAGCAAAAGCACAAGTGACAAAAGATAAAATGACAGAGCTACATCAAAATAAAATACATAGAATTATAAAATTTTACTAAAATATTTACCAAAATATTTTTAAAATACTAATTCATGATATGGTAATATATGTGCTTCTTTATTACCTTACTGGATGATAAAATCTAGCAGTGGGTCTAAATACCTAATTTCAATCTAAAAGATTTATTTTTACTTTGAAGCTAACTGTTCATTTGACCTAAAGCCATTTAGTCCCTCTTAATAATCCCAGTGGCTCAGGATGCTGAGGCAGGAGGATCAGGAGTTCAAAGCCAGCCTCAGCAAAAGTGAGGCACTAAGCAACTTAGTGAGACCCTGTTTCTAAATATAATACAAAATAGGGCTGGGGATGTGGCCAGTGGTCAAGTGCCCCTGAGTTCAATCCCCAATTCACCCGCCCTAAAAAAAAGAAAAGAGGTATCTCCAATTTGTCTATTAACAGTTGGATTAATCTAGATTCTTAACCATTTATATGAGTAATATTTGAGAATATTATGAAAACCCAGAAAAAATGAAAAACACCCAATATTTTATATACAATTTTAATAGATACATTGGTTTCATTAACTTTATCCATGGAATCAGTTTTTTTTTAATTTTTATTGTTGGTTGTTCAAAACATTACATAGTTCTTGACATATCATATTTCACACTTTGATTCAAGTGGGTTATGAACTCCCATTTTTACCCCGTGTACAGATTGCAGAATCACATCGGTTACACATCCATTGATTTACATCTTGCCATACTAGTGTCTGTTGTATTCTGCTGCCTTTCCTATCCCCTACTATCCCCCCTTCCCTCCCCGCCCCTCCCCTCTTCTCTCTCTACCCCATCTACTGTAATTCATTTCTCCCCCTTGTTTTTTTTTTCCCTTTCCCCTCACTTCCTCTTGTATGTAATTTTGTATAACCCTGAGGGTCTCCTTCCATTACCATGCAATTTCCCTTCTCTCTCCCTTTCCCTCCCACCTCTCATCCCTGTTTAATGTTAATCTTCTTCTCATGCTCTTCCTCCTTATTCTGTTCTTAGTTGCTCTCCTTATATCAAAGAAGACATTTGGCATTTGTTTTTTAGGGATTGGCTAGCTTCACTTAGCATAATCTGCTCTAATGCCATCCATTTCCCTGCAAATTCTATGATTTTGTCATGTTTTAATGCAGAGTAATACTCCATTGTGTATAAATGCCACATTTTTTTATCCATTCGTCTATTGAAGGGCATCTAGGTTGGTTCCACAGTCTTGCTATTGTGAATTGTGCTGCTATGAACATCGATGTAGCAGTGTCCCTGTAGCATGCTCTTTTTAGGTCTTTAGGGAATAGACCAAGAAGGGGAATAGCTGGGTCAAATGGTGGTTCCATTCCCAGCTTTACAAGAAATCTCCATACTGCTTTCCAAATTGGCCGCACCAATTTGCAGTCCCACCAGCAATGTACAAGTGTACCCTTTTCCCCACATCCTCGCCAGCACTTGTTGTTGTTTGACTTCATAATGGCTGCCAATCTTACTGGAGTGAGATGGTATCTTAGGGTGGTTTTGATTTGCATTTCTCTGACTGCTAGAGATGGTGAGCATTTTTTCATGTACTTGTTGATTGATTGTATGTCCTCCTCTGAGAAGTGTCTGTTCAGGTCCTTGGCCCATTTGTTGATTGGGTTATTTGTTATCTTATTGTTTAATTTTTTGAGTTCTTTGTATACTCTGGATATTAGGGCTCTATCTGAAGTGTGAGGAGTAAAGATTTGTTCCCAGGATGTAGGCTCCCTATTTACCTCTCTTATTGTTTCTTTTGCTGAGAAAAATCTTTTTAGTTTGAGTAAGTCCCATTTGTTGATTCTAGTTATTAACTCTTGTGCTATGGGTGTCCTATTGAGGAATTTGGAGCCTGACCCCACAGTATGTAGATCGTAGCCAACTTTTTCTTCTATCAGACGCCGTATCTCTGATTTGATATCAAGCTCCTTGATCCATTTTGAATTAACTTTTGTGCATGGCGAGAGAAAGGGGTTCAGCTTCATTTTGTTGCATATGGATTTCCAGTTTTCCCAGAACCATTTGTTGAAGATGCTATCCTTCCTCCATTGCATGCTTTTAGCCCCTTTATCAAATATAAGATAGTTGTAGTTTTGTGGATTGGTTTCTGTGTCCTCTATTCTGTACCATTGGTCCACCTGCCTGTTTTGGTACCAGTACCATGCTGTTTTTGTTACTATTGCTCTGTAGTATAGTTTGAAGTCTGGTATCGCTATACCGCCTGATTCACATTTCCTGCTTAGAGTTGTTTTTGCTATTCTGGGTCTTTTATTTTTCCATATGAATTTCATGATTGCTTTATCTATTTCTACAAGAAATGCCATTGGGATTTTGATTGGCATTGCATTAAACCTATAGAGAACTTTTGGTAATATCGCCATTTTGATGATGTTGGTTCTGCCTATCCATGAATAGGGTATATTTTTCCATCTTCTAAGATCTTCTTCTATTTCTCTCTTTAGGGTTCTGTAGTTTTCATTGTATAAGTCTTTCACCTCTTTTGTTAGGTTGACATGGAATCAGTTTTAAAAAGTCTTATTCTTCTGAATGCCACCCTTGAACTCATTCTGCTAATTCTTTCTTTTTTATACCTTTATTTAATTTATTTATTTTTATGTAGTGCTGAGAATCAAACCCAGTGCCTCACAAGTGCTAGGCAAGCACTCTACCACTGAGCCACAACCCCAGCCTAGCTAATTCTTTAATATGATGTCTAAGCACTGCTGCCTTGGAGAGCAAAATGAAAACTTTTATGGAAGATCTAAAAGTCCAAGGAGCAAATTCTAAGACTCTCTGGCAGACTGAATGTTAACTCAAAAACCACTCTAAGTCAACACTGGGCTACATTGCTTTCCTTTTTTAAGATCTCATTTGCTAGTAAAGAAATTTCTATCTTTATCTTCATACTGCAAGGTTTTAACTGAAAAGGTGATATTGTTTCCATATTCCAGAACCCATCTTTCTCTCCAGAATATCTGTAACAATTGTTGGGGGGTGGTCGTTGTCTCTGCAGATATATTTAATTTCTTTTGTCAGAACAACCAAAATATGATAACTAACTCATGCTGCTTTCCTCCTTTATTTAACTAACAAGAAACAGTGGGTCCAATTTAGTATCTGATAAAGTATATTCTCTCTGCCTTCAAAAGATGATCTCTGATCTCTCTGGGCTGGGGATATAGCTCAGCTGGTAGAGTGCTTGCCTCATATATACAAGGTCCTGGGTTCAATCCCCAGCACCACAAAAAAAGATGATCTCTGTTATTTTATACACAACTATTAGTTCCCTATTAGTGTTGTAACAAATTCCCATGAATGCGGTGGGTTTGAAACAATGCAAATTTATTACTTCATAGTTTTTGGTGTCAGATGTCTGAAATGGGTCTCAATGGACTAAAATCAGGGTATTGGTTGAACTTTCCAAAAGCTGTAGCAGAGAACCCATTTTCATGTCTTTTTCACTCTCTAGAGGCTGCCTACATTCCTTGGACTATGGTCCATTTTCATCTTAAAGCCAGTAATGGCTATGTCTTTCTTACATTGTATTACTCTGGACACTGACTCTCTTGTCTCCCTCTTTCACTTCTGTTATTATATTAGGCCCATCTAGATAATGTAGGATAATCTAGATAATGTAGGACTTAATTTCTACTAGTAGTAGTAGAAAAAGAAGAAGAAGAAGAAGAAGAAGAAGAAGAAGAAGAAGAAGAAGAAGAAGGAGGAGGAGGAATAATAATAATAATAATAATAATAATGCTGGGGATTGAAGCCAGGGGTGCTTTACTATTGAGCTATACCCCCAGTTCTTTTTCATTTTTTAAGACAGGGTCTCACTAAGTTGCTGAGGCTGACCTCAAACTTGTGATACTTCAGCCTCCTAAATCACTGGCATTGTAGGTGTGCACCACTGCTCCCAGTTGTGGTAAGATATATCTTTGAGTGTTAGATTACTAAATATCTGTAATTTGGATTTACAAGGTATATGCAATTTTAATTATATAGCTACTGACAGATTGCCCTTTATAGAAGCAAGTAAAATGTGTAGGATAAGACGTGGGCACATTTTGCAGTTTCCCATCTCAAAACCTTGACCTTCTGTCTTTCATAGGATCATGCTGATATTGAGTGGAAGTTTGCAAGGACAAAGCTCTGGATGAGTTACTTTGATGAAGGTGGTACCTTACCACCTCCTTTTAACATCATCCCCAGCCCCAAATCATTTCTCTATCTTGGTAACTGGTTCAACAATACCTTCTGCCCCAAAAGAGACCCTGATGGTAGACGAAGAAGACACAACTTGAGAAGCTTCACAGTAAGACTTTTAAAATCTGTTTCTTTTTAAACAAAACTATTTTCTCCCTTTCCTCCTGTGTGATACTGTCCATCTTAAACATCATAAAATCACTTCAACTTATCTTTTGGAGATTTGTCAGGCAAGTGATGCAATGTCATTCTCCAGTTCTAATATATAGAAATATATTCAGATGGGTGGGTGGATTAGGTGCTGGGAGACTGTTGATGTAACTTCTCTGTCCATTTTCAATTACAGGAACGCCATGCTGACAGCCTGATACAAAATCAACACTATCAGGTAATGCTTCTTCATGGGGACTAAACACAATAGTTCCTGGCCAGTTCTGTGAACTAAAAGCAAATTTCACTCCGGCTATGACTGGATTTGATGAGAGTAGGAGGCTTGGAAAAGGTTAAGTCACTCTTTAGGGTGGATTCTAAGCCCTTTAACAGCTGGATCAGCAAGGTCCATAGTATAGAAAGCTATACTTAATCAAAATGCATTCTGCTGTCATGTATAACAAATTAGAACAAACATATTAATTAATTAATTAAAAAAAGAAAGCTATCCTTGAGATTAAGTAAAATAGGATATGTGGCTGTTCAGTCAGTCAACAAACATCTGAGACCTACTATACATCAGACATTAAGCTAGACACTGGAGATACCACTGAGGACATAAGCTTTCTACTCTTATCTAGCCAGAATTAAATACATTAAATAAATCATTATGTGAACAAAAGGCACAGAGTAATGGGAATATATAATAAATAAGGAAGATAGTACAGGACAAAACTAACCTCAATAAAGTAAAAGCTTATGTGCATGTCAGGAACTTAGGTCTTTCTAAATTCCAATACAATTTTAATGAAAGAAACATATAAACACTTCTATCTCAGCAGCCAGAAGATAAACAAGCATCCAAATATGTGAGATATCCCTTGAGAGTAGTTATTGCCGATCACAAGAAAGAGAACACTCTCTCGCCTTCCTAATTAACAGAAACCCCAAGTAGAAAAATGTTCTTCCAGGCTTAAAGCAAATTCAGTCTTATTCTAGAAAGTCAATTCCCTAACTTTGTTCCCTTTAAGCAAAACTAAGAGAAATAGAAAATACAGAATATGGTAGGTAACCTTTCTCTCACTAATCCTGCCTCCAGCCCTTATTATTTTCACAATGAATCTTAGGCAAGATTCATTGCCTTCATTTTATGTTTCATAGTTCTCACCAAAAAAAGAATCAGTTGCTGGGCTTCTCAATGAGTTATTTAAGTTCTCAGAGTAGCAGAAGTAGTAAGTGTAGCATCGGCTATTTATTACTATAGGCCTTGAAATCAGCTTGAAGTAGAATTGAATTCTTATTTTGACATTCACTAGTCGTGTGTTCTTGGAGGCATCAGTTAATGTCACTGAGCCTCAGTTTCCTCATGTAAAATGGGAATAATTATAAAAAATTGTGTTGTGAATGTTTAGTGGTGTGTGTGGGGGGGTGTTGGTTGGCATAGTGTCTGATACATTGCAATAAGTGGCCTATCCTTGTCACCATCACTAATATAAGCCATACTATGTGTGTGCCATTCCCCTGGAGGCTAAAAAGAGGCCATCCCTGTAAAGAAGTATTGGCTGGCTCTAAGAAAAATATGTTGCCTGTGTAGCAGACTTAGTGACTCTCAACTTTATAGAGAGAGAGGGGAAAAAAAAAGTACGTGTTACTAGGAGTATTAAAGTTTAATCCATCCTGAAGGGAAAAGATACTGACTGTAAGCACTCGAGGATTATTCTACTCTCATTATTGTATAAATATAAATACATGTTTACCTAACACTTGAGTAGAAATTCTTCCTTTGGAGGTGAATTTGACTTTACTGGCCCAATCTGCTATCAAATTCAGATATTCAATAATTAATTTAGCCAATAGACTTAATTCATTTTTTTCTTGCAGAAAATGTCTGGGTCCTGTGAGGATTTTGTTTGTAAAGATGGTCTAAGAATGTTCTATTTTCTATGTAGGTTTCTTATTTTATTTCTGAGAGCCTGAGAAAGAAACTGAATGCCTCATTTTTTTTTTAATTCCAGGAAGTTATCAGGAATTTAGTCAAAAGATATGTGGCTGCTATGATAAGAAATTCCAAAACAAATGAGGGGCTAACAGAAGAAAATTTTAAGGTAATTTAATCATGAAGTGGTTTAATCTCTCATTTCTTAAGTATCATTTAATCTCCAGTCTTTAAGATTCTGGTGGTGGAATTTCCCCTGCCTACAACACAGCAAAACCAGCTACAGTTCTTATTCTAAGAGAATAAGTGTGAGAGATTTTAACAATGTCTCTCACACCAGTCAGTTTTATGAACAAAAGAAATCTGTTCTATGCATTCTTTTAATAATCTGGGTGTTTCTTAGTGTGGCAATTGCATTACTTCAAATGATGTGGCAAAATACCGGGAGACTTAAAAGGCCTTCTTTGCCAAATACATATAAAGGTCAAAAACTCTATTATGAAATCTAAAGCCTTAAGAAACTCTACCATTAAGCACAAAAATTTTCCTATCAGAACTAGCCTAAAACAGTGATCCTCTTTTGTCCCCCAGGGCACATGTTGCAGTCTGTAGATATTTTTTTTTGTTGTCATACTGACATCTAGTGGATAGAGATAAGGTTGCTACTAAACATCCTACTATAAACAAGATAGCCTGCCACAACAAAGAATTATCCTGCCCAACATGTCAATAGAGACAAGGTTGAGAAACCCTATCCTAAAACATATATACGTTATATACACATATATATGTTATATAATTTTTCCTAGGTCATACAGAAAGGCTATTATCATAATCCATAGACATAAGTCATCTGTTGAGAGCCCACTATGTGCCAAGCACTCTACTAAGTGCTGGGGTACACTGGTGAGCAAGATCTAACTCATACCTAGTTTCATGGAGTGACAAACAATAATAATGTAAAGTGATAAAAGATTGAGGGTTCTGACAGGGTAAACACAGGGCACTGTAGAAATAGAGAGGAGGGATACTCAATTGGACTTTGGGAGTCAGGATAGGTTTTTCCAGAGCAAATGATGTTTAAGCTGAGTGTTGCAGGAGGAACTAGATAAAGGGGAGCTGAGAAGTGTTCAAGACAGAATGGCATAGATAATGGCCCAGAGGCAGGAGAGAATATGTTCATATGGGTGAACAGTAGAAAGCTTGGGGAAGAAGAAATCAGACTGCAAAGATTGACAGGTACTAGGACTTGAAAAATCCTGTAGGCATGAAATGGCATTTCTACTTTTTCCTAAGGTCAGTGGTAAGTTACACTTTTTAAGCAGCAGGATAACATGATCAGATTTAAGCTTTCAAAGATGGCTTTTAAAGAAACAACCTAACATCTAAGCAGCCAGTTAAGGAGAGGACTTGAATGGACAGGGACCCCTATCTCAAAACAGCAGTCCCATCACCTGACATTTCATTTCTCTGATTTCATTCCTTGGAATCATAATAGCTTTTTCTTCTCCAATGGTCCTTTTCTATGCAATAACCTGTGAAAGCCAGTGCCCTAATCTAATACCTTGTCAGTTAACACTATTAGTCTGTTGATGTGCACCTGATGGGGAGGTTCTGAAATCAACTTTACTCACTACACAATCTTTCAAACTAATTTGTTTTTCTTGGGCTTGAATAATATAAATTTTTTTTCTGGTATTATGTGTACTTTGTGGTTTGCTACTAGGCAAGACCTAGAATATTCCAAAGGGTATTTAATGTGCTCATTTTGAACTAAAGTTCAAGCTTTTTGACATACATGTCTCCCCTCTTTCCCTAGGAATTAAAGCAGGACATCTCCAGCTTCAGATATGAAGTGCTTGACCTCTTAGGAAACAGAAAACACCCAAGGAGAAGCTTTTCCACAAGCAGCACTGAATTCTCTCAGAGGGATGACACCAATGATGGCTGTGGTGGGGCTCGGGCCAAATCCAAGAGCGTCTCATTCAATTTAGGCTGCAAGAAAAAGGCCTGCCATGGGCCACCTCTCATCAGAACCATGCCAAGAGCCAGTGGTTCCCAGGGGAAGTCAAAAGCTGAGTCATCAAGCAAACGCTCCTTCATGGGTCCTTCTCTCAAGAAACTGGGTCTTCTTTTCTCAAAGTTTAATGGTCATATGTCTGAACCCAGTTCAGAGCCAATGTACACAATTTCTGATGGAATCGTCCAGCAGCATTATATGTGGCAGGACATCAGATATTCTCAGATGGAGAAAGGGAAAGCAGAAGCCTGTTCTCAAAGTGAAATTAACCTCAGTGAGGTAGAATTAGGTGAAGTCCGGGGTGCTGCTCAGAGCAGTGAATGCCCTCTAGCCTGTTCCAGCTCTCTTCACTGTGCATCCAGCATCTGCTCCTCAAATTCTAAACTTTTAGACTCCTCCGAGGATGTATTTGAAACTTGGGGAGAGGCCTGTGACTTGCTCATGCACAAATGGGGTGATGGACAGGAAGAACAAGTTACAACTCGGCTCTAAGTCAAGTCCCTATCACCTGTTCTGGAACTCAAAACGAAATTTGTAATTTCCTTATTCTCAGAGGTGACATAGAATATGACTCCCTCACTGCCCCCCTAGAAAGGAGAGTGAAACTCCTATTATTCTCACTTTTCATAGCCACATTCCCCATTTTTTGTTCTTGTTTTATTATTACTATTATTTGCCTTTTTATACCTATTAACACTAAGTCCATCTCACAACCAACTGAAGGGGTATTGCCCCTAATCAGCAGAGGTGCAGTCGGGTGCTTAACCCTTTTGCTTTGCTTTCGTTTTCTTACCCTTGCTTCCTTGAAGCTACAGGTGCCACTTTGCTACTGTTGCTGCCGCACAGATTCCTGACCTTCCTCAGGATCTCATGCCATCTTCCCACAGGGCTGAGGGATGTGGTCAGCAGTCCCCACCAGCTATCAGATAAGGCAAACCAACCTGCCTATCTTTGTTACCCTTCAGTGCTACACGCTGCCCATGCTGGTTCAATGAACAGCATCAAAGGGAGGCTGAACAGACTCCAAAGAATTGTCAGCTTGTGGTTTCTAGGTATAACTGGCCTTTTTGTTTTGTTTTGAAACACAACTTCTCAATTGTGGGGGCTGTTGAGTTTTTGTTTCTTAAAGATGTGTTAGTTTCTTAATGTGTGCCAATGAGATATTTACCCTATAGTATATGTCATATCTAATAAGTTAGGCAAATTCCTTTGTTTGTGTATTTCAGTTAACTTACTACATTTTAAAATTTGATAGTATTGAAATTAGTATTTAGGATGTATACTGTTTTTTAAAAACTTCTACTGCACTCTAACCAATTATCATTACATCTCATACATTGGCAAGAAAAAATAATTAGCTGATATATTTATAGGGTCCTATCTACTGTTGATAGTTTTAATTATCATTGCTATCAAGGCATTTCTAAGATAAAAGCCTGGATTTAAAATATTTTTTATCAGAACAATGACATCTTGCTGAGGTATTGAAATCTGAAAAAAAAAACCCATCTTCATGTTAATTAATTACTTTCTGGGAAAAAAATCAACAAAACAATTTCACATCTAGATAATCTAATTCAGGTTGTAGTTTTAATATTCATTGGGGGCAGCAGAAGTGCATGTGTAAACTTATGTTAGATATAAAACATAACAACCCTAGCAGATCCATGGACCTGTGAACATGAACCAAATTCTACTGTCTTCAAAAAAGTGCTCCTGGAGATTAAATTAAGAATGCATAGCCTAGAAAAGACAGGTTAGTTGTCACCCTATGCTTTTAAATGTCAGTGCCAATAGGAATCCATCTAAATTCCTGTATGTAACTTCTGGTTAAAGTAATTAAATAAGGAATTTTCAAATAACGAAAATATTTCTCCAAACTAGCTTTTAACAGTATTGTTTCTGTTGTTCAAATTGATTTCCATTGCTTTCCCAAGCATTAGGAGTGATGGTTAAACTGTTTCACATGGAAAAGAGTTAAATTAGGGAGCTAGGGCAGCAAGAGGAGATGTTGAAGAGTAAAACTCAGATTCAAGGAAATGAGATCAAGCTGTGTCAAGACCCATTTGGCAAAGGGTTGTCTCAAAATAATTCCTTGATCATAACTGAAGTGGTCATTTATTCAAATCTAACTTCTCCCCTGCTTCACTAAGTAGGATTATCATAAATGGCTCTGACATGTTTTAAAACAGGCTACTTTCAAAAAGAAAAACAAAACAGGTTAATTTCCAAAAGAAAGGTTTCTAAAGTTAAAGATTCAACTTTCCTAGTGAGGCACAGTGGTACACACCTGCAAATCCTAGTGGCTCAGGAGGCTGAAGCAGGAGGATCACAAGTTCAAAGCCAGCCTCAACAACAGTGAGGCCTTAAGCAACTGAGTGAGACGCTGTCTCTGAATAAAATACAAAATAAGGCTGGGGGTGTGGCTCAGTGGTTGAGTGTCCTGAGGTCAATTCCCAGCATGCCCCCCCTCAAAGCTTCAACTTTCCAGTCAAATTAATTTGAATAACAACAGAACCCAGACTACATTCCTAACTCATACTGATGGCACTAAAGAACAAAACCAAAAACAATATATAACCCAATTTCATCAAAGAAAAACATGTCTTTTTCACAAATATATGTATGTCTGATAAACGAGGCATAATCATTCTAGCGGTTATTTTATCATCAGAAAACAGAGTAGCCAAACATGGAGTCATGCACTAAAATATGACCTTTTCTCAGTTTATATTCTAGAGAGAGAATAAATATAATCACAGTAACCAACCTTGACTATTGAAACGAGTGTCATATTTCATGGGAGTATATGCCTTTCCAAATCTTATTGTCCTTGTGACAGGCTTAGGACTTCACTAGTTACCTTGAAACCTCATTTATGATGGGAGTTAGGCTAAACAGCTATTGCCCTAACTTCCATCTTGGTGACAACATTTTTATTAACTCTAACTTGTAGAAAGTAGAAGGGGAAAGAGTTTTGCATTCACTTCTTAACTTTCTGGATCAGCTAAAAAAAAAAAACATATTTGGGGCTGGGGATATGGCCAGTGGTAGACTGCTTGCTTACCTACCATGTTTAAGGCTCTGAGCTCCACCCCCAGCAATGCCAAAAAAATGTATTTTATATCAAAATACTTAAGTATGTCCTCTAACCCCAGAGAAGGTATAAGCCAACTTGAGAGTACATTTACAAGCTTAAAAGCTAAAATAGAACCTTAGAGAAGAGCAATTATATTCAAACCTTATAAAAGGGGAAAAGTGTCCAGAGGATTTGTTCAAAGGCACAGAGCTAGTTAATAAACTCAAATATTCTAAATAATAGAAACAAGACATTACAAAAATATGTATTATATATAAAATCGTAGATGTATAAATGAAATTGCCATTACAGATACCTACTGGCATATTTAAATGTAAAGTAAGGAACGTACCACAAAGTAAAAAAAATATATAAGAATCATGTACTAATTGATTTTTAAAAAGTATTCTGTGGTTTGTTTCCATTATAGCTGGCTTTAACTTTTAAAAACCTTGGATTCATTTGAGTCAGTCTCCTTGATATTAAGGTAAATATATTATACAGTACAAACTGTATTAGAAAGTGACCAGTGCTTAAGTATATCCTTCACTCCTAACTTTAACTCCAGTGAAGTACAAAGATGTAGGAAAGATTCTAAATTCAAAATCACTGTTTTTCAATGACAAATTTTAAAGAGAATGTAAATTCCCCAAGTAATATCTTTGTACTTAAGTGGGACTATGGAATACTTTCCAGTTCTTTCTGCCTCCCATAATCATTTATTTTACTTTGACCTAATTTAGGCTATTATTATTCAGCTAAGTCCAAAATACCTGCCTATAATTTGACTAAAGAACTTAAAAAAATAGGACCTCCATCTTTTTAATGGCTTAATACCTTTTTTAAAAAAGAACTTTATAGTTCTAACAGTAGTGCAAACCTCCTCTGAACAATGCAAAAGGTATTTTAGAGAAAAATATGAAGTAATGTCTTAGCCAGAAAATATAAAAACAACTGTTTGGCATTCACACTGCATTTGTGGGGAAGATTCAAAGTGGTGTTTTGACAGTTTTAGTGGCCCAGACCTTGATTTGTTAAATCATCAGGCAAAAAGGTATTTGAAGTTAGGCTGAAATTCCTTTCTGTTTAACACTACAAAAGAAAACCTGAACATATTATTTTGGTAATCAAGTTTTTAAAACAGTGCTAACAGATCATTTGTAGAAAGAAGTTAATTAAATGGTTCAAATCATTTAAATACCTCTTCATACCCACTCCCAACTCCTGCAGCTTTGCCCATGGTTATTTTAGATTGTTTCTTTGGCTTAAGTGCTCCAAATATCCACTTTGTTTGTATACAACTAACCTGAGTGCCCTGAAATTCTATTTGAGCCTTACTTTAGTACACAGAAATTCTATTTCAACTATACTGACAATGACCCTTTCTCAATCACCTTTCCCAAACAGACGAAGTTTTTGGCTTTCTTTGCTTTTTCAGATGTTCCCAAAAGTGAGAGCCTGGTCTGTGTATGTATGTCCATACACATTGAATCCTTAACAGAATTTGATGCATCTGGCCTTGACCTTTCATCCCTTTTGGTGATCACTAAATCATTTTGAAAGGGAGGAGAAGCAGGGATAACTTTTCAATGGAAAGACACTTCCTGAGATATGGTGAAGTACTAAAATGAACTACCATGCTAACATCCTCTATAGGACAACTGTTATATCCAGAGTTTTCAGGATTTGCAGTTTCTGGTTTTAAGGGAAAATAATTAAGCATTTAAGTCAGAATAAAAAAGAACTTACCTGTAAAAATATACATTTTTGACCAAATAAAGTCTGCATACTTCAGATTTACTACATATTTGAGATATTAGTATTCATAATGCTGATAATGTGGCCTATGATTTTCCTTAGTATGCTACTTGATGTTCCAGAAAAGGTTGGTGGCTTTTGAGTGCTTTTACATTTAGAAAATGGAATGTCTACTAAACAGAGGAGTTAATTGCAGGAACGATGCAGGCAGCAAGCTAGAGTACAATACCATCTTTAAGCTCAATATTTGTGTTCTGTCATTCTAGAGTGCATTTGTCTCGTACCTGTTAATTTATTAGATCTGCTATTTTTCTAAAGATATACTGTCATTGTTTGTGATACTTAAGAAACCTATACACATTAAGAATTATAATACAAAATTAAGCAGAATGCCTTTATGTCAAAAGCTTGTTTTCTTGTCATGTTGTGAAAGCTCTGTAGAGGCTTCCTATTACAGTATAAATTAATAGCAAGCAAAAGATAGCCCACTGCTTTTGATCATTGTAAGCAACCTCTGTGTATCTCTCCTCCCTCTGTAAAGCCTTCTTTAAAACTCAAAAGTGACTCTATAGAACCAAAAAGGACAAACTGAAGAAGTAAAAACAGCCTAAAGTTTGGTGGTCATCCTACCAATTTGCAGTACATATTGTCCTTTGTCCAAGGAGCTGTAAAATGAATGCACCCACCCCCCAAAGCATTGTCCTCAGTGGCACATGAATGAATAGGTGGCAGTGTCCCTTTTATTTAAACCTAAATTAGCCAACTACTTGCAAGTAGCTAAACTGGGCTTGGTTATCTTGTCTATTCCCATAAAGCTCAATATATCCCCAAAATATTTATCACCACTGTCTTACAACCTAGAAATCCTCTTGATAATTTCCAGTCTTTCACAACCCTTGAAACACAAGACAAAAAGGATACTTTGGATTTTTGCTAGGTTCTTGGGGGACTTAAATGGTGATAATGAAGTGTCAAAATCTTTCTAAGTAAGGACCAGTGTGGATAAACACTTTAAAACATAGGACTAAACCACAAATATGTTAAACTTCAAATAACCAAATTGAGATGGAGTTGCTCAATTGAAATATGTGGTTTCTAAGGAATGGGTTGTGTGGTTCAGCGTTAGAGAACTTGCCTAGCATTATGCAAGGCTCTGAGTTCAATCCCCAGCACCCCCACCCAACAAATGTTTCAGGATTAAAATATTAACATCACCATTTTCTCCTTTAACAAAATCCAGAAATCAACAGTATGTAAAAACTAGCTCAGAATAACCTATAAATCATTTTTCAAATTTTGAGCTATATTTGAGTTGAATTTCAGAAGGCAGCAAGTTCTCACCTGGGGGCACTATATTCATAAATTCAAAACAGATACATAGGATTATATCTTGAATTGTGCAATATCACAGATTGGCTTTCATAAATAATGTACATTTTAACCAACTATTGGGAGGATTGATTTTTCCAAATCTTATCTAAAAAAATAAAATGGGTTTGCTAAAACTCTGAAAGAGAAATAAAAGCTAAAATTGGGGGAAGGCAATATGGAAGAAATGCTAGATTATAAATCTGGTGTCAAGTTTTATCCTCATAAATTTAGAATAAACATATAAAGTAGGTTTATAAAGTAATGACATTTTCATAAAATTGTCAGAATATATACACTTAAATGAATATTGTCCTTCCAAGTAGTCCCCTTAAGAAGCTGTACCTATATTCTAATGATGCTGCCATTATCACCCTATTTTGGACTTCTACTTTTTGAGGGCTTTCAAAATTCAAAGTATAATCTCTGAATATTAACTAGTAGGAATTATGACCCTTTAAGAGTATATATTTAGAAAGACAATGTAATTTTAGATAAATTTTAGTAAACTGCTGAGTGATCAAGCTGAGTTCTTTTATGGTTTAAAAAATACTTTAAGTGGTAGTATACAATTGGCACCTTGGTGAATTTTCACAATTGTATATTCCCCTGGAACCATTACTCAAAGTCAAGATAGACAATATCTGCATTATCCCCTAAAAATTCCTTACTCCCCTTCGAAATCTAGACTCTAGTCTCAAAAGGTGTGTGGAGCAGTGGCAGCCATACTGAAATTAGCATACAGTCTCTCCTCAAAGAGACTTTAAAGAGCAACAATATTCAGATTCAGAACTTCCAGATTTGGAATCACAATGATGTAACCCTTAAAACAATTGTGTTTAAATAGGAAATACATTGGGAATTCCAGTGACTTATGTTGTGAACGAACTGAGAATTAGCTCTCCAAATCTTATTTATCTACAAGAAATGACGTTTTTAAAATGTAGAGATTGACAACTAAGCCCTTAGCAGAAAGAGGGAACAGTAAAAAAAAAAAAAAAAAAACCTTTATCCTCCATAGAAAAACAGAGGTGAGGGTTGTGGACTCAAGACACCATGGTAACAGAAAGAGTAGGAGGCAGCTTCAATGGGAGGATGGCAGTAGTTAGGTCATTTAAACATCACATACTCAGGCTAGATGTTTCCTGTACAAGATCTATTCCTATTATTTAAAACACACTTTTACCACTTCATGGTCACACTTTATAGGGCTTCCTCTTACAATATGTATTAAACAATCTGTTTCAGTAACCAAGACAATGAAGCCTGTAGTCCAAAAAGCACAGTGATAACCCTACTTGGTATATTTGGACAGGAGAAGCAGTCAGAATTTTCAAGTGTACAGAATCACTGGAATCAGTGGAACCAGTGGCATTAAACATGAATGTTTTGAGTTCATAAGAAGAGGTCTTCTTAACACATTAGTCTGTGGTTTACTTAATGTTAAAGGAAATCCTGTAAAGATATGGGCCTTCTCCGGGACAATTCAGTTGAGGATATATACATCCATCCTTCTCAAGGGAAAATATATAAATTTGTATTCATTTCTTCTAATATAAGAATGTACACTGATGTTGAGAGCCACAGCTGAAGGGGCCCCAGCAAACTTCCAGCTGCCAGCAAACTTCCAGCTGCAGGCTGATGATTGGCTCCTCGGCCCAAGCAACATCTAGCTGATTGGCTCCTCTGCGGTGATGCTCATTGGGCTGTTTCCCTGCCCTTTCAGACCACGGAGCTGCTCATTGGGGGACTTTTTTGGCTCTGCCCACGTGACCCAGCCAATGGGCCTCAAGAGCAGGAGGATTGTGGGAGGTGGAGAGAAGCTTGTGTGGGAGAGAGAGGCTTGTGGAAAGCCGGTGGTGGCAGTTGAGGCTCTGAGGGTTTTTCCTGAGAGGCTGTTTTGTTTGGCGTGTGTGGTTCTAAAAATAAAGTTAGTTTCTTTTGACAAGTGGCTCCTGATTGTGCCCAGCCAGACTGCGGCACACTGGAGAGAGTATTCAAGAAGACAGCAACATCTGAACTCTTCACATGATTCTATTTCTATAAGATTTCTCAAAATTGAAGTTCAAATTGAAGATGGAGAGTTTCTTCCTAGCCGAAACAGTGAATACACTTCAATGCTACAGGATTAGTTGATACCAGGAAAAGAAATGCTAGAAAAGACAGGCTATGCTTAATTCACTTTCTCAGTCTAGCTGGTAACCCATCACACATAACCAACCATACTGAAAATGTTTGTGTCAAATTTAAGGTTAAAATGGAATCTCCTGAGCTTAATTCATAAAAAGGTAAATTTCCAAAATGTGTTTGTGCAAATGGCATTTTGACTTTGCAGACTATTTTAAAAACTAAAACTTCTTTGAGTAACTATTACTTTTATTTAAATACTTTCTGTAAGAAGTGCAAAGTTAGTGTCAACTGTGTCAAAAACAATCTTGTATAATAATTTTGTGTATTTTTAGCTTCAGTATAAACAAAAATAAAGCATTTACTCCCCCCAAATGTATGGCTACTTAGATTTAAGGTGTTTTGTTCTTCTCTTTTCCAATGTAATCATTTATGGCTATTAATAAACATTTATGAACAACACTGGACTTCCCACTGTAATTTAACCAGCAAAAACACTAATGGGAAAATTCTAGTCTAAAATATTTTGTAAAGTGTATGACTGAACAAATGTTATCACTCTAATTTTTATATTTCCCCATTAAAGACATGACTATTAAACAACAACTTAAATATTCACAAAGAACTATGAAAGAACTATGAGACAATTAAGTTAAAGGACCCATACAGCTATAAAGCTATAACTTAAGGGCTGAGGTTGTAATTCCATGAGAGAGCACTTGCCTGGCATGTGTAAGCTTATTCCCAGCACCACACACACACACAAAAAAAAAAAAAAAAAAAAACTTAAAGCTATGGAGAGTGACATTAGGCAATATTACAGGCCTGATCCTGGAATTTTTCTTTATTGACTTAACACATTGTATGAAAGAGGTCAAATCTACAAATCAGAAAACATAAACCAAAGTTAATCTGGTCATGATTAAACTAATGTAAACTGAGTAGATGTGAGCAACACTTCAATTATTAGCTGCCATTACTTGAGATTTTTTTGTAATAGACTTTATTTATTTATTTTTCAGTTTTTAAAAGGAAGATTTATTTGACAAGTTTCACTTAGTGCAATACACCTAAAAGGAAATCACAATACAATGAAGATTTAAATCAAGGCCTCAGAATTTCATACAAACACCAAGACCGAAATCCTAAAGTATTGGTATTGCGTCTCAAATTTTCCCCATTAACTTAAAAAAAAAAAAAAAAAAAACTTAAAACTTACATGCCTTACAGGTTATTAAATGAAACTAGAATTAACAAACATGCCAAAATGTTTCACTTTTAATTGTAGACACAGCTCCTATATTGAGTTTTACAAAAAGCATGTCTTTCAACATGCATCCAAACAGTGTTCAATGTAATATGGTATAAGAGCAACATTTACAATCCTTTCCCCCAATTAATTCACATTCCTGAATTTTAGTGTCTTATATTTTACTAATTAAATTTTTACCTTACCAGAAGGCTGGGGATATTATAGCTCAATTGGTAGAGTGCTTGCATAGGAAGCACATGGCCCAGGGTTTAATCACCAGCACCACAAAACAACAAAACAAAACCTTTACCTTACCAGAGACCCGGTTAGCATATCAAAAGAGTTCACTTTCAGATAAATAACTCACCTGCTGATCCTGGCATAATTACTTTAAGTATAAATAAGTGAATAATATTTACATAGTAGTTAAGGACAATTTTAAATGTAGGTGTATATCTGACAAAGATTTGCAACCAGCATGTGTCAAAAACAATTTTGTACAATAATTTTGTGTAGTTTTAGCTTCAGTATGTACAAAAGCACTCCAAAAATGCAATAATGCAATTGATCTGAACATACCCCAAAAAGGAATATATATAATAAAGAAGTACATGAAACAAATGCTTGGTATTAAAAAATATAAGCAGAGAAATGCAAATTAAAACCACACTGTGATAACATTTACTATAAACCCACTAGAATGACTGAAATAATTCCAAGAAGAATGAAAAGAAAAAAAATTCTAGAAAAAATGTTCATAGGCCAGGTATGGTGGCACATGCCTGCAATCCAAACAACTGGGGAGGCTGAGGCAGGAGGATTCCAAATTTGTGTCCAGCCTAGACAATTTAGCAAGATCGGTCTCAAAAAAGGGGGTTGGGTGGGAGTAGAGGTCTATCTTAGTGGTAAAGCACTACTGAGTTCAATCCGTAGTACGGCACAAAGAAAGGTTCATAGCAGCTTTGTTTATATCAAAACTCTGGGTCCCTCAATAGAATAAAGGATAAGCAAACTACAGGCATATCCATACTAAGTAACGAAAAAAAAAAACATACTATTGGCATGTACATGGATGAACCGCACATGCGCTGTGCTGAAAGAATCCTTATCCAAAAGAGCACATTATTTATAAATTTTAAAAAAGCAGAAATCTATTCTGGGGAAAATGAGAAAAAAAAAATAGTGGTTCCTTGGGTTAGGGTGTAGAAGCAGGAAGTAAATGGAAAGGAGCCATGAAGGGATGTGGGGGATGATGATGTTATCTTGGTAAGGACTTATACTCATAGGTGTATGCTTTGTCACAACTCATGCATTCAACACTGAAGATTTGTGCAAAAAAAAAAAGTCTTTAATAAACACCAAACTGTAGTTAACAATATGCATCATGAAAAATTTAGAAGTGAAATGTACATAGTCTGCAATTTTAAAATTCAAGAATAAGAATTTATGGATATATAAAAAAAGAATAGTAAAATGTTAATTGTAGAATGTAGGTGGTAGATATATGTATGTTTACTGCAAAAGTCTTCCAACTTTTCTGGATGTCTAAATTTTTTTCCATAATAATGTTGGAAAAAAATACGCAGTGAGTAAAGAAAAAGAACTAAGTAACAAAAGCCAAATCCATGCCATGTTTTGAAAAAATCAGGAAGAGGAAAACTTCTTGGATACTTGAGGTTATTTCAGCAGAGCTATATGAATGGAATTTTTTTTTTTTTTACAAGTTCAACTACTAAAGCAAGCAAAGCAACCGAATATTAAATGAATTCTTATTAAGGAAAAAATTTCACTTTGAAGTGGCTGATACATCAGAGCAAGGATTACATCTTAATGCTTTAGTACTCTAGTACTAGGGTAGAATTTTTTCCTAAAATTCTGCAAACAATTTGAAATAACCTGTATTTTATATATAGTAACATCTACAAGAAAGATTTGCTAATTGTGTAAGGAGATTGACCATTCATATAACACTAATAAATTAATCCTAATAACCAATAATATTTGGCAAGAATAGAGCTTAACATTTTATTCACTGGCAGGTTTGAATTCATAAGAACTGATTCCATCAATATGAATATTCAACTTAATATTATAGAAATGCACCTTTCACAAAAGGTCTATTCAGGGGCAAGAACCACCTACCAGGGAAGAACAAGGGTTCAATAGTCAGGGACTTTCCGGTTTTGAAGATCCACTCTGACATTTGTAAAGAAAAAAGTAAACTCAAAAGTGGTAGTGATTTATTAGGAAAACAATTACTGAAATAGTAAAACCTGAAATGTTCACCCACCTCAATTAGTTTCAGCTATAAAAAATATCATGTGTTATTTTTTTTTTTAGAGTGGAAAGTAGAAGCTTTATTAAAGGACAGCAGAAAAAAACTTCTCCCCGAAGAAGAAGAAGGGGACCCAAAAGGCGGAATCCGTGGAAGGGGGAGCTATCATGTGTTATTAAAAGTAGTTTTTAAGCAACTTAGTGAGACCTTGTCTCAAAACAAAACAAAATAACAAAGATAACAACAACCCCCCTCCCCCCAAAAAAACAGGGCTGGGGAAGTAGTTCAGTTCTGGGTACCAGAGGGAGGAAAAAGAAAGTTTTACACATAGCTAGTGAATATTCTTCAAAATTACAGAGTTTTAAAGAACCTATTTCCTATCTTACAGGATCCCCACAAATCCCTTAATGTCTTAGCAAGTTATCTTTTGACCAAATGCAACAGCCTCTCCCCTAAAAGGTGATCAATTTACTGTTTTTCAGGATTCAAGATGCTTCTTAAAACTTGACTACTTACTAACTTCTTAAGCAAACACCTCCTCTCCAGATGGCCAGTTACCAAGAAATTTTATTATGAAAAATTTCAAACACAAAAATAGACAATAGCATAATGAACCCAGGCTTCAATGGTTATTACTCAACAGATGACACACAACTAGCTAATATTCTTTCATCTAAAAACCTCATCCCTAGATTCTTTGAAACAATTCCTAAATCAATCATTCTAAAGCAGTTTTAACCACAAAATGGTTACCTAAACTCAAGGGGATCTTTTCCTGAAGCTACATTTCCCACATGCCCCTGAAAAGTATTACAGGGAAAATTTCCTTTGATAATTGAGCTAGGAGAGTGGACAAGGATTCTAAATCAGCATGCTTCTACTGAGGCTTAATATTATATGTAGGATTGGCAGAGGACAGGTTGTCTTTTGCTATATTAGTTCTCTTAAATTCTTAGCTATTATTATAACTGGAAATAAAATGGACTAAAACAGTCTGAGATTTAGGAAAGTCTAAATGGTAGTTCATGTCCTACCCTCCCCAATGGACTATTGTTATTCATGGAAATTTTATTTGAGTGTCTGGTGTTCACATTTTTTTTAAAACGACCATGATTTGTTTATACAATTTCCAAAGCTAATTAAAAGGTTATGCTTTGATTGTAGGCTCCAAGGAAATAAAAGATGTTTTAAATTCACAAGTCTCAAATTACAACAAAACAGATTCAATATTTTCATCTGCTCTTGATCAAGACATAAAGCCATAATTAGTTCTGAGAATAAATATATACAGCATAAAAATGAATTTCAATACTTTTTCCTTATAATGGAAATTATCCAGCTTTCTACATTTAGTGTTGACAGATTTATATCGGGAAGGGGATA
This sequence comes from Marmota monax, assembly GCF_021218885.2. Taxonomy (NCBI): domain Eukaryota; kingdom Metazoa; phylum Chordata; class Mammalia; order Rodentia; family Sciuridae; genus Marmota; species Marmota monax. The sequence continues at coordinate 9,978,618 of NW_026694552.1, read as the reverse complement.
AAAGTAAAGGATCCCAAACAAACCACAGCGCTTTTATATCTCCTGCTCCCAAAAAATCCTAAGAGATGAAATTTGGTTACCAGTAAAGACATATTTTGTAACATCCAGGGAAACTAAAGAAGTAACACTGAAAAAAAAAAAAAAAAAGTAGCCCCTGTTTCTGCTACATACTGATTAAAATGTCAACTTTGCATTTAATTACCAGAAAAGTTACTTGTGTTTTATCTGGCAGCTGCCTCTATTAACTATTGCAGACTTCTGCTGCAGTATAGGTTATTCTCAACCCACAACAGGAGGCCAGAGCTCACTCCTTTATTATTACTTGGAGAAGATGTATTATGATACATGTTATAATTTGAATATGAGGTGTCTCCCAATAGGCTCATGTGATAGACAATGCAGGAATATTCAGAAATGAAATTATTATGAGAGCTGTAGCCTAATCGGTGGATTAATCCATTAGATGGATTAATAATTTCAAAGGCCTCATGTATTAGGTGGTAACAACTATAAGCAGTTTGGGTGTGACTGAAGGAAGCTGTCTCTGGGGGCAAGCCTGTAGGGGTTTTATCTTGTCCCATAGGCTCCTCCCTGTCTCTCTCTCTCTGCTTCCTGGCTACCATGAGGTGAGCAGGATTTTTTCACCATGTCTTTCTGCCATGATGCTCTGCCTCAACTCGGGCCAAGAGTCTGCTGACCATGGACTGAACCTCTAAAGTCATGAGCACAAAATAAACTTGTTTTCCTCTAAAGTTGTTCTTGTCAGGTTTTTGTTCACAGTGAAAAAAGCTAACACAAAACTAAGCAAAGGGAATCATATGGTTTTAAAAACCATAAATACTGTAGATTCATTTGATAACAATTAGGCCAATCTAGTACACATGTTGATTTCAGAGTTAAGATAATAACAGTCATCTAATTAAATTGCATCAAAAATGAAATTTTTTATTTTATTAATTTTTTTTATAAATATGACAGTGGGATGCATTACATTTCACATTAAACCAAGAGACCCTGTGTCTAACAGAAGAAAAAGTAGGCCCTGATCTTCATCATGTCAGATTAGGCCTCAACTTCTTTAATAATAGTCCTATAGTGCAAGAATTAAAATCAAGAGTCAATAAATAGGATGGTTTGAAACTAAAAGTCTCTTTTCAGCAAGAGAACCAATCTGTGAGGTGAACAGAGAGCCTACATCTAGGGAGCAAACTTTTATGCCTCACCTATCAGAGCACTAATCTCTAGGGCATATAAATAACCCAAAACCTTAACAACAAAAACCCAAATAACCCAATCAACAAATGGGCCAAGAACCTGAACAGACACTTCTCAGAAGAGAATATACAATCAATTAACAAATATGAAAAAAATGATCATCATCTCTAGCAATTAGACAAATGCAAATAAAAACTAAGATTTCATCTCACTCCTGTCAGAATAGCAGCTATCATGAAGACAAACAACAGTAAGTGTTGGCAAAAATTTTGGGGAAAAGGCACACTCATACATTGCTGGTGGGACTGCAAATTGGTGCAGCCAATATGGAAACTGTATGGAGATTCCTTGGAAATCTGGGAATGGAACCACCATTTGACCTAGCTATCCCTCTCCTCGGCCTATACCCAAAGGTCTTAAAAACAGCATACTACAGGACACAGCCACATCAATGTTTATAGCAGCACAATTCACAATAGTTAAACTGTGGAACCAACCTACATGCCCTTCAGTAGATGAACCAATAATGAAATTTAAGGCAAGGCAGCCACCTATACCTTTGAAACAAAAACAAACAACTGGAAAGTTAAGGCAGAAGTGCTCTACTCAAAATCAAATACCAGACTCACATTCTCAAGAAAGACTAAAATCTTCTAAAACACCTCTTAGACACTACTTAGTGAACCACTGACAGTTCAAAATATAAGAAATCACTTGCTATACTTCAGAAATGTTAGCACATTGAAAAACGTTGGGGGGAGCATTTGCTCCATGCTCGTATGCTTGACTAAAACCTTTACACAAAACAATTTGTAGACTACACAAATTGAAAACCCACAAGATTAGCAGAGAAGCTTAAACACTAAAACATGCTCAGAGCAGACTGTTGTAAAGATCAGTGCCCTGTCATCCATCTTTCTTTACTAAAGTTGTCACATCTCTACTTTTAGAGCAAGGCCAAAGATCAAGGATACAAAACCAAAAAACTCAACCAATACCATGACTGATATGAAGCAGAAAAATAACTAGTACACTGGCTTATTTGGGATTCAGTAATATCAATCATCATAAGAATAGGACATTGAAGACAGAATCTCTTCTTGGCAATAGATTCCACTCTAGTACTAGTGAAGCACCTCAAGCCCTAATGCCTCAAATGGTTCTTTTTGCCTGAGGTGCAGCTTTACGGGTCAAAGACAGACTGATTCACAAGCAAAAATTAAGATGATGATATTTGTAAATAGGTTTTGTGGCAACCAAAGAAAACTTTAAATATCTGTGAGGTAAGATATACCAAAGCATTTTGGATGAAGTAGCCCTACGAGAAGAATTGATCAATACAGATTTTGTGGCTTTTAGACAGATGGAGGAAAGCAAAAAAGACTGATGAAATGTGTCTCACACAAAGTCAGAGAAAAGCTAGTCTTTGCAAGATAATCTAAAAACAAAAACTGGAAGATATGAAAACTATTAGAAGTACAGGACAATGAGAAAGCAATTCTACATGAAAGTTCCATAGGGGAGTTATAGTTTTTTTGGAGGTTGGGTGGGGGTTTACCAGGGATTGAACACAGGAGCACCTTAAAGCTACATCCCCAGCCATTTTTATTTTGAGACAGGGTCTCATTAAGTTACTTTGGGCCTCACTAAGTTGCTGGGGCTGGCCTTGAACTTGTGTTCTTCCTGTCTCAGCCTCCTTATAAGCATGTACCACACCACACTGAGCTACAGATTTATTTAAAACCAGAAAAACAATTTAAAAATATACATTCCCAAGAGAAAAGAACTAGACAGTATGCACTGCAATGACCTGATATTAAATAACATTTCAAGTGGCCCTGCAACTGCACCCCCCAGCCCAAACTATAATTTCACATTCTTTGCAACTAAATTGCCAGAGGAAAACATGTTGAAACAATCAAATGTCTGGTACACTCTTCACTGTCATGAAAAAGAAAAAAAAAAAAAAACACTCATTTTGGTAATTTTAAATGCTCGTTTTTATTTACTGCTAACTGTGCAAAGGACACCAATTCAATACTGTGCAGTAAAACAGTTACATAAATCCAATATTAAACAATAACATATGAGAGAAATCTAAAGCAGAGCACCATGTGCCTTCAAAACTGATTAACATCACAGAACACAACTCAGATCAGATTAATTCTTAAGAAACCTGAAGAGCTCTCTCATTTAATATTAAGATTTTCAGAAACAAAAACTCTTGGGTTTGCTGTTTTACTTTCTAGAAAGTCGAAATTATTCCAATTTTGAACAGTTTTGTCTGAACCAAGGTATTAATATTAATATGTATGATACTTGTACCAAGGTTAATAGTTTGTATGATTACTCCTTTTATCAATTGGCACCATCAGCTAATACAAAGGTGACAAGCTGGCTGACAGGAAAACATCTGAATACAATGAACTATGCTCAACATGGGGCTAGTTGTACATCCATCTGGATTTCCTTATTCACAGCCCAAAGTAGTATTCCTTTAGAGGAATATTTTAAATCAAAAGATAAAATAATCTTAAAGACAGATACAAGAATGATGACTTTTACCACCTACATCACTTAAACAGTAACATAAAACACTCTTTGAAAACCAAACAACAAAAAAACGGCAGTGCAATATTCTTCATATTGCTGCATCTTACATATTCTGAGGTACATAATGAGAAGCTGAAGAAGGTGAAGCAATATAGCCAACCGGCCCAGGATTTATAGCACCATGAATTTGAGAACCACCATATGCTATACCAACTGGATGCCAGGAGGCAACATAGGAATGATCTGGCACAACAGGAAGGCAGGAATCAAAACCTGGCAAAGGAGGCTGGCCATAGGGATCTGACATTACTGGATAATAGACTGCTCCACGAGGGATAGATCCAGGGTCAATATTCAGAAAAGTACCTGAAACAAAGAATGCATTAGTATGCTTTATATACAAAAATCCACTGCAGCAGAACTCCAGTTATAAATGGTCTTTGTAATTTTATAATGATTTTATTTATTAATTTATTTATTTTTATACAGTGTTAAGAACTGAACCCAGTGCCTAATATGTTCTAGGCAATCACTCTGCCAATGACCTATAGCCCTAGCCCATAAATGGGTGGTATTAGAGGTGAAAAATATATTTAGTATAAGAAAGTTCACAGGAACTGCAGCAGGAGCACGTCAGATATAAACAATAGTGTCTGGGGCTGGGGTTATGGCTCAGTGGTAGCGCCCGCCCTTGCCTAGTATGTGTGAGGTACTAGGTTTGATCCTCAGCATCATATTAAAAAAAAAGGTATCATTTTTTAAAACGACAGCATCTAAAACAAGCTACCAAAAATTTATTCAAAACATTTCAAATAAAAAATTATACATACATTTAAAATGTGTCAAATCTATTCTTTCTGTAGATAGTGTTCTGGGATAATTTAAGTGTCAACAAGCTAAATACATAAACATTCTCTAGCATCCTTCCAGCTCTTATAAGAAGTGGTCATAATTAAATTTCCCAGCAGTTTTCCAGTATAACACGAATCATCCAAATAATCATTTTGTACCAATTTAGCAATGAAAAATGCAGGTGTCTGTACAGTTTGATGTATACTTAAAGGTATAATACTGAAGATCATTCTAAAAGTATCTTCTCATAAATGTTTTTTGGGATCCTAATATTATTTTACAACACTTCTGCTACTACACATCAGTTTCAGTGGAAATAGACAATGCTGCTCTGATCTTGCTACAGTGATTATACCTATGAGATACAAAGGAATCTTTAATTCCTTTGGTTATCTTAGCCTATTCTGTGAAATAAAGATTGCCACTGCCTCATGGTTTACTATAATTAAAAATAACCTTATAAAAGGTACATTGCACAAAAATGCAATGAAGAATGACATTTTTAAATAACTATAGGTCATATCACATCAACACACATAATGATAAGATTCTCTGGGACTAATCATATTTCAAAACCAAAAATGTGCTTTATAAGGGAGAGAAAAAGGAAATTAGCATTCCTAATATACACCAAACAGTATATGAACACATAAGGTGTTTATTAGTTCTTAGAACCCTGACAAGTTGGATATTTCCCATGATACAGAAAATCAGGCTTAGGGAGGTTAGGTAACTTAGAAGAGATCACAGCCACTGAGTAGTAATGCTGGGATGTGAAACACATCTGGTAGGTTAGTTCACATCACTTCTCTACAGAGGTAGAGAAATTATTCTGATTCTGTCCAAGAAGGGTAGTCCAAAGATCCTAAATCCCCCTAAAATGCCTCCTTATCTGTATTATACTCTGAGCTCACACAGCAACTATACTTATGGACTAAAACAGTGGTTCTTAAACTTTTGGGTCTCAGGGACCCCTTATGCTTTTAAAAACTTGAAAACCCCAAACAGCTTTTTTATGTGGACTATAGCTATTGATATTTACAGTATTGGGAATTTAAATGAGAAAATTTTAAATTATATATGAATATGTAAAAATAAACTCATTACATGTTAACAAATAAGTCTGTCTAAAAAATAAGTACTTTCCCCAAAAAAACTTGCCAACAAAAAAAAAAATGTCAGAGTGTCATTGTTCTATACTTGTTCAAATTTCTAATGTATGGCTTAATAGATGACAGCTGGGTTCTCATATGCACTTCTGTATTTAATCTATTGCTATGTTGTCTTAGTTGAAGTATATGAAGAAGTCTGTCCTCACACAGACACATAGGTAGAAAAGAGAAGTCCTTTAATAACAAGACTTCAGGTAATTATAGATATTCTTTGATGCTACACCAAAACTATACTAAGGGGTAGTTTCTCAAAGATCACTGGCAATGTGGACTTTTCATACTGTTACATTAAAATTCATTGTTTTATCTTGCACTTTGGATAGCTCTTTTACAAAATGAGGCATGAGTAACATCATGAGTTAGTAATTGGGAAACTTTTACTTCACATGGTTATATTGGTCTCCCAAATGTGGATGTATTTCATTATACAATTTATGAAACTGCATTCACTAATAACTCCACTTATTAGCAGAGTTGTAATTCCTGGAAAGCTGTTGAGCTTATAATAGCAGACCCAGGTTCTCTAATTTTTATTGGAAAGTTGGAATTTTCTTTGACAACAAATATTACCATGTTGTTTTTTCTTAAGTCATAGTCTGACTTTGTTCATTTGAGAAAATGTTGGGCAGATCAATAAAGTACAAAAAGCCATAATTTGTCTGTCAGCTTTTCAAGTAAAAAGAACATTCCATTAAAAAAATGTTAGCTGGGGGCTGGGTATGTAACTCAGCAGCAGAATGACTGCCCAGCATGTGTGAGGCCCTGAGTTCTATCTCTAGAACCTCCAAAAAAAATAATAAGTTCAGCTAGTAACTCAATAGCACAAGCATCTTTTCCTTACGTGAATCAGCATACTTCGTTCAGTATGCACAGTGTTTTATAAATAGTTCCCATTTTGTCAAAGACTATTAAATACAAAAGCACAAAAAGTTAGTAAAAATAACATCTTTGACCAAAACAAGAGAAAATTAGTACTTTTGTACAAATTGTGTGGCAGTCAGAAGATACTGATCACTAGCAGAATTTGGTGCTAGTTATTTAGTTTGTGATTAGGTGCCAGCAATTTTACCCACTACTGATTTTTGCACCCTGAATGCAAATGTAATGCAATAAGACAAATAAAATCTTAGTATTGCTGTTTTTGGCATCATGAATCCCTTGGAAGGTCCAGGGACCTCAAGGGGTCCACATATCATACTTTCATAACTGCTGGTCTAGGTATATAGCTCCAATGAAACATCTAAAAGATTATAATTAAATTGTACACAATAAAATCCCATTATCTTTCTTGCAGGCAATCCCATTACAGACTCACCATGTGTTGATGCTTCTATGTGTGTACCACTTGCTCGCCCTACCTCACTGTAAAAGTGAGGAGCAGTTTGGTCTACCAGAGAAGGTGGTTCACAATACATTGGATAATTCTCTACATAAAGCTGCTGCTGTTGCATCTGTGGCGCATAGACCATGGAGTGCCAGTAGTTGTGGTGATAGCACTGGAGCAAGAAAGGGCAACAACAAGAAGAAATTTTATTATTCCCTTTTCTTAAAGTATTTTAGTTCATCACTTTAAAAATGTGTCCATTTCCAGGTGGGATAAGATTTGATATTTAGAAAATTTGTTCTCTTCTAGAACTAAGATTTTTGCAGTATCTCTTACCTCATATTTGGACCTACGAATTATAGAAAAGCTTGCTAAGGAAATCAGAGATATACAAAAATCTGAATAAAAAGATTCAGATTATTTTGTAGCATTATTTTAAAAAGCATTAATCATTGAACAACTTAAGTATTTAACAATAAGGTGCTGGGTGAATAAATTATTAGATGTTCATAAAGGAGTACTATACTGCAAAAAAGTCATGCTATTAAATATTTAAACACAAAGATACTCATCTTAAATTAAACAATTACAATTTTATATAGCATAATCTCTATTTTGTAACATAAAATTAGAAAACTAAGGAAATGTTTCAAAATTCACAGTGGTTATAACAGGAAATGTTAGTTTTTTTATACCTCAGTATTTCCCAAATGTATTGTCATGAACATTACTATTTTTGAAAGTATTAAAGCATCTATTCTGCATTTCCTGGTATTCTCATGTTGTAAAAAGCAGGAAAATATTTTTTTCTGAGATACAGTCTCCCTATGTTGCCTAGGCTGCCCTTGAACTCCATGGGCTCAAGTTATCCTTCCACCTCAGCTTGTTCAGTAGCTAAAACACAGGTGTGTATCATTGTGCTCATTGGGAAGAATATTTTTAATGCCTCAGTCTTGTAGGACAGATAACAAGTTTCCACATGTGACCATAAAAAATATAACTAAAGTACAAGTAATTTATCAATTCTTAAAACTACATTTAGGGAAAAATGTCTCAAAGGGGGGAAAACCACTATACCATTCTTAATTTAGATGTATAATATGTATAAAGTTGTAAGGAAATCAGTGATAAAGAATATGAACTATCTGAGTATTATCCAGGAAACTATATATTACTATTGTCTGCCAAATCTTAAGATGTCTTTTCAGAAAAATATGACCTTTCAATAAACACACCATCTTGTTGTATCAGAAATAAAGTGTGTTTTACTATGATTGCTGTATATATATATATATATATATATATATATATATATATATATATATATATGTGACTGTATGACCAGTGTGATTCTGCAATCTGTACAATTAGAAAAATGAGAAATTATACCCCAATGATACAATTGTATGAATTGCCAAGATCATTGTAATGCCATGTGTAGATAATAAAAAAAATAAAGTACATCTGTAAAAAAAATAAATAAATAAAGTGTGTTTCATGGGAAAATGATCCCTAAAGGAATAAAATAAAAAGGAGCTCTCACCTCAAATCAGGGACACCTTCCAGTGATAAGACTTTTATCAGTACCCACCTTTATAACCCAGCAGAGTGGTGAAAACCAGTTTTTGACAAATATGTATGAATATATGAGTGCTTTTAAAAATATTTAAATGTCTGAATTAGTTTTCATATAAAATAAATAGCAAAAATCTTTGAAGTAAGCTGAATAAACAATCCATTTATTTCGAGTATATAACAGTAAATGGTTGGTATATAATGTTCAATGTGAAGACTAATACATGCTGAAGTTGTGCAACTTAAGAGTCCAGTCCCCACTTTCAATTTACAAGTATTTATAATAAAAGAAACTGAACCACTGGGAGGCTAAAGTGGAAAACATGGTTAGTTATCTTCAGTGACTGTCAGAAAACAATAAAAATCTTAGTTCTGTCACAGTGTTTTTGGTTTTTAAAGTTCAAGTATATGATTTTTCAAAACAGATATTTTTTTTAATTTCAAGATAGCCTTTATTTTGTAGCTTTTACTATTTTGTTCCTCATATTTTTATGTTCATTAAGTGCCTACACCGTAAAAATAATATGTTACAGTTACCAAAACAGATATTTTGAATATAGAATTTATCAAAGCAATTTAAACATGACACTTACCTGCAATCCCAGATTGAAATAGTACTGCAAAACTTTTGTATCTAAAATGAAAAAGTTCTAATTTAGTGATAGATTGACATAAGCAATTAGAACTATCATTTAAAAGCTTTTCTCTTTGAGCATTATTAAAGTAGATATAAATGTATTCATTTGTAGTCAACTGTAGTCAATTATAGTCCACACTGACATAACCATCAATTCTATCTCATAATAAGTGAACATTTACCTAAGACCATTTTTCTGGTACAAGGTTTAATTACCAAATACAAATTATATTTCTATTCTTAATATTAAATGTTACAGGAATGCCATTCTGTATTTAAGAAGAAACAAAGTGATAAAATCTCTCCAGACATTATAGTACTTTTATTTCACAAATGAACAAAACTAGATGTATTGAGGAAGAGAGAATGTTAAGCATTCTGTGTGTTTTGCTACAATCCTGGAAACGTAAACATGCTAAATATACTATTCTAGCACTCTAACTATCTCTAAATATATTTTTACTGATTGACCTGACAGATAATTTCAGTTTATCCATAAAATGACATATTATTCAGCATCAGAAAAGAATGAAGTACTGATACATGCTATACAACATGGATAAACCTTGAAAACATTAAAGGAAAAAGCCAGGCACAAAAGACTACATATTGTTATATTACATTTACATGAAATACTATAATAGGCAAAGCTATGGAAACAAAAAGTAGGCAGGGCCAGGAGGAATGGGGAGCAACTACTAATGGGGGCAGAGTATCTTTTGGGGGTTAATAAGAAGTTAGAAGAATGCATGCAGAAAGAATGAATGCAATCATCACACAGAAAAGAGAAGTACAAAACTAGGTGCACAGAGTTCACAGAAGAATCAAAGATTGGAATGAAGTAGAGATGAGATAGTAGAAAGTCATAATTGTCATAGTTAACCCGTTGAACTTCACAGAAACTGAAGAATCACTGAAGGGTTCTGAACTAGGAAGAGATGCAAAGTGATACAGATACCAGATAAGTGAGAAGCTAATTAAATTGTTCAGGGATGAAGTCATAAAGGCATGACCTAGGATGGACACAGTGGATAATTTTTAAAACATACCAGAATAAAGAAAAGATAATTTTTTAATAAATCAGCCAAGGTTAACACACCACACAAAAATCAACCGCATTTTTTATGTATTAGAGGGACAAAATTGGAAAATGAAAGTTTAATCTATTTACAACAACACCAAAACCTTAAATATATAGGACTATTTTTAACAAAAGATGTTATAAAAGATTGCTATATCAAAAAGATTGTTTAGAAACCAAAGAAGGTCTAAATAGATTACTATGATATTATGGTTCATGGATTCAAAGTGGCAATAAAATGGCAATTCTCTCCAAACTGAGTAATCCCAAATTACCAAGTGTTTTAGGGAGGTAGGGAAAGACATGGGGTAAAAACTGTCAGTCAAGGGGCTGGGACTGTGGCTCAGTGGTAGAGTGCTCGCGTAGCACAAGCGGGACCTGGGTTTGATCCTCAGCACCACATAAAAAATAAAGGCATTGTGTTGTGTCCATCTACACCTAAAAAATAAATATTAAAAAAAAACTGTCAGTCAAATGGAAATGCAAATGACTCAGAATACCTAAAAAAGTGTTAGATAACTTACAGGTAATTTATTATAAAAATTGTGTGGTACTAGCATAAGGATTGAAAAATAGATCAATTGTTCAGACACAGACCAGCACTCTAAATAGTCATTTGATTTTTGGCCAAAACCAGTGTGAAACAATGAGGAAGGGAAAATCTTTTTCATAAAGGTACTGCTAGAATACTGAAAAGCCAGCCATAAGGTAAAAAAATAAATAAACTGTCCTCAACCTCCATCTCACACCATAAATAAAAATTAATTTGAGATAATTACAGACCTAAACACAAAACTAAAAGCATAATTTTTAGAGGAAAACATAGCAGAATATCTTGTGGGTGAGCAAAAATATCTTAGGTTAAAGAAAGCAAAGTGGATTTTATTACAATTAAAACTAAGGCTCACCAAAATACACCATGAAGAAAATAGTTAAGCCTAAGAAAGAAGAAAATATTCACAAAACATACCTGACAAAAGACTAGTATTTGGAATATGTAAAGAATTTCTACAATTTAATATAATACAAGTGACAAAAATAAGATACAACAGATCCTTTATATAAGCACATGAAAACAATACTCAAATGGATCTCCACATGCAAAAAGAAATCTATACAAAGACCTTATACTCTTCACAAAAATTGACTCAAAATGGATCAGAAATGTAAATTAAAAACACAAAAGTATAAAACTCCTAGAAGATAACTCCTAGGAGAAAATCTAAATGACCTGATTTGGTGACAACTTTCAGAAACAAATGGCCTGGTTAGGTGATGACTTTTCAGATACAACACCATAAGCATGATCTATAAAAAAGTAATTGATAAAGTGAACTTCATTACAATTTAAAACATCTGTGAAAGATGCCATCAAAAGAAATGAAAAGATAAGCCACAGACTGGAAGAAAAAATATGTGCAAAAAAATATCTGAATAGATGTTATCCAAAATACACAAAATTCTTAAAACTCAACTATAAGAAAACAACCTGATTTAAATATGAGCCAAAGACCTTAAAAAAAACACCACATCAAAGAAGATATACAGATGGCAAAAGTACACCTGAAAAGATGCTCTATATCATATGCTCTAAGGGAAATACAAATTAAAGTAATGAGATGCCATTCCACACCTATTAGAATGGCCAATATCCAGAACACTGGTAACACCAGTGCTGGTATGAATATGAAGCAGTAGGAATTCTCATTAATTGTTGGTGGGAATGCAAAAGGATAGTCACTTTTGGGCTGGGATTGTGGCTCAGCGGTAGAGCGCTCGCCTAGCATGGGCAAGACCCGGGTTCGATCCTCAGCACCACATAAAAATAAAAAAGGCATTGTGTTGTGTTCATATACACCTAAAAAATAAATATTAAAAAAATAGTCACTTTTGGAAGATAGTTTGGCAGTTTCTTACAAAACGAAATATATTTTTACCATCTGACCCAGCAATCATGGTTCTTGGTATTTACTCAAAAGTTGAAAATACTTCCAAACAAAATGTTGCCCTAGGATGTTTAAAGCGGCTTTACTTATTAATTGTCCAAACGTAGAAGCTACCAAGATATCCTTTACAGGGTAAATGGATATATAAACTGTGGTACCTCCAGACAATGGATTATTATTCAGTGTTCAAACAAAATGCGATAAGAAACCATAAAAATACATGGAGGAACCTTCAATACATATCACTGAGTGAAAGAAGGCAATCTGAAAGTGTTACATTCTATATGATCACAATTATATGGCCTTCTGAAAAAAGCAATATTATGAAGACAATAAAACGATCAGTGATTGCCAGAGGTTGGGGGAGGTGGTATGATTACATGGAGCACAGAGGTGTTTTATTAGTTAAAAAACAAAAACAACAAAAAAAAGAGTGTGTGCTGGGAGCAGTGGTGCACGTCTGTAATCTCAGAGGCTCAGGAGGCTGAGACAGGAGGATAGAGAGTTCAAAGCCAGCCTCAGCAAAAGCAAAACAGTAAATAACTCAGTAAGACCCTGTGTCTAAATAAAATACAAAATAGGGCTGGGGAGATGGCTCAGTCAGTAGTCCAGTGACCCGATTTCAATCCCCAGTAACAACAACAACAACAAAACCAACTTATGTGTAATACTGTAATGGAGGAAATGTATTATATATTTGTCCAAACCAACATGTACGACAGCAAGTGTAAACTCTAAAGAAAACTATGAATACATCTTTGAAGGACAATAATGTGTTAATGTAGTTGCAACAATTATAACAAATGTACCAGTCTGGTGTGGGGATGTTGACAATATAGTAGACTACACACAGTTGAAGATAAGAGGTATATGGAAAATTGCTATACCTTCCTCTAAATTATGCTGTAAACAGAAAACTGCTCTACAAAATGGTGTGTTTTATTTTTTAAAGTAGTGAGGAGTGAACTCAGGGGTGTTCTATCACTGAGTTACATTCCTAGTCTTTTTATTATTTTTTTCTTTTAAGACAGGATCTCACTAAGTTGACAATGTTAGTTTCCAACTTGTGATCCTCCTGCCGCTGAGATTACAGATGTGCTCTACCATGGTTGGGTGTGGAGGTTGGGGGTGGGATTAAAGTGTCCTCATTAATCACCACAATACTTAAGATAAAAGCAATGACAGCACTGATGTTTGTGAGGATAAGAAATTCTTGTGCTAGTGGGAGTTCAAAATAGTACAGCTTTGGCAAAATGTTTGGCAATTTCTTATAAAAGTAAACACAAATTTCTATGACCCAGCAATTCCACTGCTAGGTATTTGTTCAAAGGAAATGAAAACATTTATTCACAAAGACTTGAGCAAGAAAGTCTTTGTCAGTCTTTATTTGTAACAGCTTTAAACTGGAAATAGCCCAGATGTAAATCAACAGGAAAATGGATGAACTTTGGAATACTGATACAATGAACTATTAATCAGCAATAAAAGAAAATGGACTATCAATATATGCAGCATGGATAAATATCAAAAACATTATGCTGAGTTTAAGAAGCTTTCTATAAATACTATATACTGTATTGATGGAATTTTAAAACGTACAAAACTAATCTATGGCAGAAAAAAATCAGAACAGTGGCCGACTCTGGGGAAAAATAGGGAGGGGCCCCAAGAAAGACATAAGAAAACACAGTGGGATGGTAATTTTTTGAGGGGGACACTGGAGCTTGAACCCACAGGTGATTTACCACTCAGTCACATCCCCAGAATTTTAGTTATTTTTTTAATAGGGTCTTGCTAAATTGCTGAGATTGGTCTTGAATGTCCAATCCCCCTGCCTCAGCCTCTCGAGTCACTGGGATAACAGGTGTGTGTCACCATGCCCAGATTAATGATAATGTTTAATACCTTGAATGGGATTTAGGTAACACAGGTGCATGCATTGTTTTGATTATAATCGATGCATAACTGTACATATTTATGAGGTATAACATGATATCCCATGTTGACACATGTATACATTACATAATGATCTAATCAGCATATTAAGCATATTCATCATCACAAACGTTTAACATTTCTTTGTGGTGAAACATTCAAAATATTTTCTTCTAGTTATTTTGAAATATACATTATTAACTATAGTAACCCTACTATGCAAATGGAATACCAGACATATTCCTCATATCTAACTAAAATTTTGTACCCACTGACCAATCTTTACCCCATCCTCCTCTCTCCTCTACCCTTCCCAGCCTCCAATAATCACTCTTCTACTCAGTACTTCCATAAGATCAGTTTAAAATTCCAAATGAGTGAGATCAGGTGATATTTGTGTGCCTAACTTATTTCACTGAACATAATGTCCTCCAGGTTCATCCATGTTGCTACAAATGACAGGGTTTTATCCTTTCTACAGGTGAACAGCATTCCATTTTGGAAATTTATACCACATGTTCTTTACCTATTCTGGGAAGGTCTATTGATATCTATATATTTTTTTTCAATTCATAAAGATAAGATGGAGGGTTGGGGTTGGAGCTTAGTGATAGAGTGTTTGCCAGGCATGTGTGAGGCACTGGGTTTTATTTTCAGCACTGCATAAAAATAACTAAAATAAATGTTTGTCAACAACTAAAAAATTTTTTAAAAAGTAAGATGGATTAATCAATTGACAGGGAGATAAATGGAGGGCAAGATGAACAAACATGTGACAAAGCTAGATAAACATTAAAGACAGAATCTTGATGATGAATATATTACTACACATTTGAAAATTCAACTACAAAAGCTGGGATGTGACTTAGTGGTAAGAGTGCTTGTCTGGCATGTCTGAGACCCTGGGTTTGATCCCCACCACTCTAAAAATAAAAAAAAAAAAAAACTCTAATGTATGCTTGAATATTTTCATAATAATATGCTGGAAAATGAAAATCAGCATTATGTGGTGACTTCTTGGACACAGAGGGGGAAGAAGGGAGAGAGAATATAGAAATCAGGGTTTAGATATTGGGTAAATTAGATGGAAATTTAAGAAAATAAGAAGAATCAATATTTTGTGTGGCCTGGAATAAGAAAGGGAGATAAGATGAGGAATTTTATCATGGACATTTAAGTTTGAAATGGAAGTCTAAAAAGCTACAGGAAATACCTTGAGAGCAGCTAGAAAACAAGCTAACTGAAACTTTTGAGACCAATGCACAATTTGGGAATCACTACATAGACACAATGAAGTTTTAAGGTAGGGGAAAAAAAAAACAGAATCGAGTTGGAGACAATTTTGATGATTGCCTTAAGGGCTAGGGAAAAACTCACAACAGAGTAGATAAGCAGCTAGAAAAATCAAGAGAATGCTAAGCCAAAAATATAAGCAAGCTGCAAATGACCAACAACTATAATTCTCCGGCAACTATAATTCTCTTGAGTAAATACTGACAAATGGAGAGGTAACAAAAAACTTCCCATGGAAAATTACTCTTTAGAAACAGGAACACATAGCTGAAATCCAAGGCAGATCAGACCCTTAAGAGCCCTATTCAAAATTCAGTTGCACTCAAGATTGCAATAATTTCGTAAGTTTATGCAAAGGAAAAATTCTGATACCAACTCCTGCTTTTCAAGAAAAATAATTGAGAAAAGCAAAGCTTCTCATTTGAGAAACTTCAGGATAGACAGGTTGTTACTAAAACAAACAAACAAACAAAAAACATCATGAGTTGTTGAAATGAACTACCCATTTATTATACAGAAGATATTCTCAGCTTTTAATTTACAATTGATCCTTTCCCTAGTCAATTACCCAGCATTATGGTCTCAAGTCAATTTCCATTTGGTTCCCCACCTCATAGGTCAACCAAAGATAGCTCTTAAAAAATTGCTCAGACATAAATAAACTTATACAAGTCTCAAAATCTACTTACCTTGAGGCAGATCACTGCCACTTGGATCACAGGAATAGGGTGGAGGTGGAGGTGGAGGTGGTAAGTTTGAAGCCTCCCCCATTTCAAGAGCAGAAGCAGGAAGTGGTAGTGGTGGTGGTGGGAGAGAGGACCCAGCAGCAGGAACAGAATGGTACGGATAGGATGGTGCTGCAATCACTAACAAAACAAAGTGTCAGTGCACAAGAGTAACATCTTAAAAGCAATAGTTCATCTTCTGGGCTTTCTTATTTCCTGAATATGATCAAAGAATTCTTAACTCATAGTTTGACTTAAAAACAAAAAGCTGGAAGGTTACTTAGCTTTATATCCAACACAAATTTAAACATGTTTTCAGCAATCTGTCAGTCAAAATTACAAGATATAGAAGTTCAGAAGAGACAGATTAAACAGCACAGATTAGAGATTTCAGAGTTTTCAGTTATGTCTGAAGAATTCTACTGGTAAGCATCTGAGGAATATAGGTAACTACAGCTTACCACATTTTAATCTCTAAGGAGGGACAAAAATCTAAAACAAAGCAGGATATATGCAATATTTTATCCTTTCAACATTTCATGCTTGTTAAAACAGCTTAAAAACAATGCTCATTTATGACAATTTTTGATATGTGAAATGAAAATATAATGCTTAAATATTCATCCTCTATTATGATAAAGGAAAAATTATGGTTCCAACATAGCAAAAACATACATACACATGTATAATATGCCAAATTAAATTTGTTCATTTTTTGATAAATGATCAATTAAACTAATTATTTTTGCCAAATTGGGAAATTCAAGTACCAAATTTCATTGCTGTATTACTGGCACTATCATTTTAGCCCTAAGAGTATAGAAAGTTTCATTGCATCATTCAATAAAGGATTGAATATTTGGGTTCAAGTAGCCTGAGGTTAGTATAGGGACAATTTATGCAAGTTTATTATTTTGGTAATTTAGCAAGAACTAATCCATACTGTTTTCATTCAGTGACAAATACTAGTAACATACTCATCTGTACTTTTTACAAAGCTACAGGCTAATAGTAATAAGAGATTGTGTCTTAGGATGATCTAAAAGTTGATGAAACAATTTTGGGGGGTGATAAAACAATTCTGTCTTCATTGTGGTGGCAGTTATACAACTTTATGCATTTATTAAAAACTCATAGAACTGAGCATCAAAACAAGAATTTTACTGTGTCTCAATTAAACAGTAAATTTTTAAAATTTGCTCAACTATTTTAGAATTTTGACATATGATTAGAAATCTCCACTTTTGGGAAAAGAATTTAATTTTCAGAATATCCCCTAATGCTCTAAATCTATGAACCAACCAAAAAAATGGCTTATCCAAAAAAAAAAAAAAAAAAAAAAAAAAACACCTTTATTCCTTTAAAACTAGCACTCAAAACAAACCACACCATCTCTTTAAAAAAAAGTAGCATGGAGTACTCAGTTGGAAAATAGCAGGCCAGTAGACAGAGATAGTTTAATACATTCTCATAGGCCTAAATCAACAGTAAAAGAAATTTGAAGGTTACTGTCTGTACAGTAAGCCCTTTAAGAAAAGGCTTTTATTTTCAATTGCTCTAGAAATGCATAAGCATGACATCCTCAGACTTTGAGCTCCATAAGCTTAACAGGTATAATTCAAGGGATGGCTCCAGAAAGAGAGAAGTACTGTTTTCTCTGATATTAGCAGAAATCAACATAGGGCATTTCGCCCATCCATGTAGCTGCAGCTGCTTTAGGACATTTCAGAAGGGAATATAAATATATACAGTAAGGCTCCACTTCTCTACAGATCAAAGAACAGGGCCAAGACTAAGGTATGGTGAGGTGCTCCAGCACAAAATTTAAGGGGTCACCAAAACTAATGCAAAAAAAAATGACTGAAACATATTTTGGGTAAAAATTCAAACCTCATTCTCTATACACTATTGTGTGACAATTTTCTATGAGGGTACAAATATTCTGTGTTGTCCTATACCATAACTGCTAGCCACGTGTGGCTTTGAGCACTTAGCATGAGGCTTAAGTGACTGAAGAACTAAATATTTTATTGAATTGCAACTAATTTAAATTACCACATGTGATTGCCTTGCTTGACAGCATAGCAATAAGTTGCTGAGGCTGGACTCCAACTTGAGATCTTTCTGCCTCAGCCTTCCTGCCTCAGAGGGGCTGGGATTATAGGCATTCCCCCACTATGCCTGGCCTCGTTTTTCTAGCTAGTATATATATTAGATTGGGCTCTTTATAGTTTGTCATTACTAAAATGATCGTCTTCTTTTTCTAAATCTTTCCTGAATATTGTAGCCTCATGTGTTTTTCTAATTCTGACTTCTGTTATTCTTTAACATTCTGTAGTATTTTGTTAATTTCTTTACCTCATTTTGAAATAGACTGTTACAATTTTAAGTTTGCTGAGCTTAATTTCTGGCATACTTTTGCCATCTGCAGGGATATTCATCTTTTTCTTTTCTATCAGGGATTGATTGAGCCCAGGGGCACCTAACCACCAACCCATATCCCCAGACCT
The DNA here is from genome assembly GCF_021218885.2 of Marmota monax. NCBI lineage: Eukaryota > Metazoa > Chordata > Mammalia > Rodentia > Sciuridae > Marmota > Marmota monax. Next base: position 9,959,800 of record NW_026694552.1, on the reverse strand, counting down.
TGTGTGTGTGAAGGTTACCAGGGAGTGAACTTGGACACTTGACCACTGAGCCACATCCCCAGCTCTATTCTATATTTTATTTAGAGATACCGTCTCACTGAGTTGCTTAGTGCCTTGCCTTTGAACTCATTATCCTCCTGCCTTAGCCTTCCAAGCCACTGGTACTACAGGCATGTGTCACCACGCCTGGCAGGGATATTATTCTAATATTTCTTAACATATCTTTGTATACCATTTTACCTTAATGCTTTTCTTTTTTTAGTTATATGCAAAATTAATTTTCATGAATTTTACAAGTGGGGAATAGTCTTCTGACTTCATTAAGCTCTGTTTTGTGGAATATTCAAAATATAACTGGTTTCTAGGATTCCTTGGTTCTGTCCTCCCCAATTTTAGTCTGGACCTGGTCTTTTCCCCCATCATGATCAATTCTGAATCCACTCCCAGAAACTTCTCCTCAGTGAGAAACAATACCCTAAAAGGGAGCACTGCAAGGTCAGGTCTGAGGGGCTAAACTGCTTTCTAAACCTTTTGGTTCTTCTATCAAGTGGCTCATACACTCTCCTACTATTAGAAAGATCAAATCCCTTCCCAGTTTTAGCTACTTATTCCAAATTGGCCACTCTAATTTCTTTTGGGGTTATTCTATTCTTCAGTCTATATAACATCCTCAGTGCTTCAAGCTTCTTGCTCCCACACAAACCTGAGAGTATTCAAAAGTCCTGTGCTGGTAGTTTCTCCCTACCTACTTCAATTTGAGGGTTTGTGTGGATACCATATCATCTAGTTTTGTTGCAGATTTTGTTTGTAGGTTTTTACTTGAGGACTCAGAAAAGCTATGCTGTTGTTGCCATGATCTTCTCAGAATTCTGAGAATTTTAATTTATATTAAATCATTCCATTCCACAACTACTGCATGAATTAGTACTATCCATACTCCCAAGCACATAGATAAAAAAGGTTTAGTAACATGACCAAAATTACACACCTAATAAGCTGCAAAACTGGGATTTTAACCTAGATTCTTAAAATCTAGAGCCTAATATTCTTTATTATGATATTTATAGGAACATAATTCATTACACAGGAATGTATTTTACAGCAAACTTTTTAGAAATTTATCCAATAAAGTGAGTAACATAATAAAACAACTCAAGTTTTAGAAACTAGTACAAGTCTTCTAAGTAGTCAGTAGCATATGATAGGCACAGAATCTTACTGGAGCCAATTGAAACCTTGACTCTCAAATCTCATGGATTCCTGAATAGCACCACAAACTTAATAAGTTAAAATTCAAGATATTATAAAATTATCCTATCTAATAGCTAGAATACTCGTATGTACATGTTTATGAATAGGAAAAGAGCTTTCAAAGTAAGCAAACACTAAAAACCTACCTGATCTACCTCCTGTAGGTGGAGATACAAATAGAGGCTGAATAACATTCTGTGAGGAAACTGGCGAGGTATTACTAGCTTGATTAGCTGCTGTACAGTTAGATAAGACTGCAGCTGGAACATTATTGGCACAGGAAGCTGCAACTGCTGCAGAATTTCCCATCATCTGAAAGTATAGAAGAAAGTTCAGAATTCTTAAGTTTGGCTTCTTTAACAGCATTGGTTTCTTATCTGAACCTACATTATAGGAAATATTTTGTTTTGATAAGTAAAACACTGAAAAGTCAAACTTTGTATAAACCCTATATAGAAAGGTTACTTCTTTTAGAAGACACGACATTATTTTGAAAGCTTTTTAATTTTGTTTTCCCGAAAAGGCAAACAAAATGATTCAATGAAACTTCAATGAAAAATTTCCTTCAAACTCCTGTCCTCCATATACCTAGTTGCCTTCTTCCCAACCAGGTCACTTCTGTGTTTCCTGCCAATCATTCCAGAGATTTGTAATGCATATATGCATACACATTTCCCCACATAAACACTTTTTAAATATAAAAGGTGCTTTGCATTTTTTTAACTTCAAGATTTCATGAGATTGCAATTTTTGCTGCTTAGGAAAAAGCTCCTCAAGAGAACAGGTTACTTTCTCACAGCATCTACTACAGGGATGAGCATGAAGAGGTAATCAATGGTAACAGACTCCTATTAAACACCGTCCTCACTGGCAGCCCCTATTTCCAAAACTTACCACTAACTGCAGAGTGCCTGCTACTCACTCTGTTCCTCTGAAATTGCATTCAAAGTCATCAGTGGTCTCTATGGCAAACTCTAGTAGACTCTTGTTAATCTTTATGTTGTTTGACCTCTTGGCAGCAAGTGACACTTGACTGTTCCTCAAAATTCTTCCCTCTTCAGAACTTCTACAATATGGAAGCATAATATGCTTTTCTTCCATCCTTGACTATTCATTTTCTATTCATTTTCTAAATTTTGTGAACAGCAGGCTCTGTTCTAGATTCTCAATCTCTTCCTTTTCCCAGACAATCCTATTCACTCTTTGATTTCAGCTTCTTTTCTTTATGCTGACTCTGAATTCCAGAGGACAGCCTTACATTTAAGTTTCAGTAAAACAAAGATAACTTTGTTAGGTAATTTAATATTAACTCATTCATTATGTACAAGTTTCATGGTAAAGTACGAGTAGTTTAACATGAACACATAGAACAGTGTCTGGAATACCATATATGTTTAATCAATTTGTTGAATGAATTTATGAATCACTCTGCCAGGTGCCACAAGATTAAAATACTATTTAAAGAAACACAAGCAGATGCTTAGAAGTATGATAAAGGTAAAGAAAGAGAAAACTCATTTCCTCTATTCAGACCATGTAAATGAATGCTTGCTAATATTAAGAGATTACCTTCTGGGGGTAGCTGTATGAGGTAACTGTATCCTGAGGAGACAAAGAACATGGTCTTCTGTCCTGAAGAGACTTTAACGAATACAGAAATATAGTTGAACAAAGAAATCCAGAAGCCAACACATTAATAAAATATCTGCTTTGTTTCAATCTTTAAAGCTAAATGAAAGTGATATGTCCTGAAATCATTCAAGTTTTCAAGTGACTACTAAGACAATGGTTCAAAAGGTATCATTCTAGTACCTAATTTAGGTGACAGCTATATTACCTATCCTCATCACAACCAACCAGTCGTCATGGATTGAAACACCTTCTTAGTAGGTCTTTCTTGCCCTAAAAGCTTCAAACACCAATAACAGTTTTCCTAAAAGAAAGCCTTTTATCTGTAGTTTGGGACAAGGATAGGTTCAGTGCTTGTTTAGCTACATCCTAATTAAGCAGGATGTTAACAGAGTAAGGATTCAAATACTATTTCCCTGTGGCCCAAGACCTTGTTTTTGTGAAAGTAAAGATCATTTAAAAAGGCTTAGACTTATGCATAACAGATTACTGTGGCAGCAAAAATACAGCAGCAAAAAATCACTTATAAATTTGCTTTGGGAGAAGGAAGATGGCGGCAAGGGGAGTGCATTGCCCCCGTGTGCTGCTTCACTGTGTGGGAGTATGACAAGTCAGGACTGCTAAAGGATATCTTGTTAGGAATTTCCAACAATAGTGGGGTGCTCCGGAACCTGGAGGAAGGATTTCCATCGCACGAGGATCGGCTACGGGGACTCAAACGCGAGAGGTTTGTCGCACAGAGGGTAACACTGCTTATTCAGCAAATCGCCCCGCAGCTAGAGTCTGCAGCGCGCGCTGGGAAACGAGGAGATAGCGGCGCAGGGATACAGCGCTGCAGTTTCTGCCAGCCGTGCAAGCACCGTACTCAGGGCTGAATTCTGGGTTCGAGACGGGGGAAGGAAGCGGTCCATCTCGGTTCTCCACACCGGTCAGACCACAGAGGAGGCCAGCAGCCACCATGTTGGAAAGCTGACGTCACCATACCTGTTTTCGACTGACCGCAGCTCATTCAGCCATAGAACAGGTAATTTCAGGCTGCAATTCGCCTGCGGCTTGCAGACCGATTGCTAGGGTTCAGTGCCTGGGTGCTTCTTAGAACCTGATCTTATCGGAGCGAACACCGAGCACAGGGCAGCCGAGTTCCGGCTCCCGGAACCGTCCCGGAACCGCCCTGGCCCAGGGCTGCGGAGCCTGGGGAGGCTGCTTCTTGGACCCTGCTCCTATCAGAGCATACACCAAGCACTAAGCGGCTGAATTCCGGCTCCCGGAACTGACCCCGCGGGGACTGCTTCTTGGAGACTACACTTATAGGAGCTTACACGGAGCGGCCGAGTTCTGGCTCCTGGAACTTCCCTGGCCCGGGGCTAGGAGCCCGCGGAAACTGCTTCTCGGTCCGGGTCCTGCTGAGGGCCGGTCAGGACTCACCCGTTGCTTTGGTTGCCCGGCAAGGGGAACGAAATGCTGCCATTCGCATAGGATACCAACATGGCAGAGATCTGATGTCATCAGAAAGCGGCGGAGGAGAGAACTTCATCAATACCAGCGGCAACATAAACAGTTGGTCTCCTGGTAGGGGGGGTGAGGCACAGACACCCCAGTCTCCTCAATTTGTCGTCGAGCCAGAGGGGAGGAGACGGGCCGCCGCCAGCGCCCGGAGCAGGCCCAGCGGCTCGCCAGCGTGGTGACCGCGTGACCCCAATTGGAGAGGGGGCGGAGAGGAGCCGCCACCCGCACCCGCAAGGTGGGCAGACCCGCGACCCAGTGGTACATGGGCGTGGTAGGAGGGGCAGGGCAGAGCTGCCCTTCACGCTTGCAAGGTAAACAGACCTGTGACAGCCTGGCGGGTCAGGCCCAGTGGCCTGCCAGTGTGGTACAAACGTCACCCCAACTTGAGTAGGGGCAGAGCAGATCCTTCTCCCACGCCCGGATCAGGCCCTGCCGGTGTGGTGGTCACGTGACCCCAATTGGAGTGGAGGCGGAGTGGAACCGCCACCCGTGCCCGCAGGGTGAGCAGACCTGTGACCAACCTGCAGATCAGGCCCAGGGGTCCGCAGGCGTGGTAGGAGGGGCAGGGCAGATCCGCCGTCCGCGCCTCCAAGGTAGGCAGACCTGCAACGGACTGGTGGATCAGGCCCAGGAGCCTGCCGGCGTGGTACACACACCACCCTAATTGGAGTAGGGGCAGAGCAGAGTCGCGGCCCGTGCCAGGAACAGGCCCAGCGTCCTGCAGGCGGGGTAGTCACGACACCCCAATTAGAGTAGGGGCAGAGCAGAGCCTCCACCTGTGCCCGAAAGGTGGGCAGATCTGCGACCGACCAGCGGGACAGGCCCAGTGGCCTGCCGGTACGACAGACACGTCACCCCATTTGGAGTAGGGGCAGAGTAGAGCCGCCGCCCGCACCTGCAGGGTAAGCAAACCTGCAAACGACCGGCGGAGCAGACCCGGTGGCCTGCCGGCGTGGTACACTTGTCACCCCAATTGGAGTAGGGGCAGAACAGAGCCGCCGCCAGCGCCCAGAACAGGCCCAGTGACCTGCCGGCGTGTTAGCCACGACACCCCAATTGGAATAAGGAGAGAGCAGAGCAGCCACCCGCACCTGCAGGAAAGATACGCAAGCAATATGAAAAGACAAGGAAAGAAAGGACCACAGGCAATGCAGGTCAACGCAACTTTAGAAGAGGTACCAGCTGCAGCAGATGGAATGTCAGATAAAGAATTCAGGATATACATGCTTCAGATGATCTGGAGTATCAAGGAAGACATTAAACAGCAAAATCAGACAATGAAAGATCACCTCGACAATGAATTACACAAACAAATCCAGGAAGCAAAGGATCAACTATACAGGGAGATAGAGGTTATAAAAAACAAACAAACAGAAATCCTAGAAATGCAGGAAGCAATAAACCAACTTAAAAACTCAATGGAGAATACTACCAGCAGAGTAGAACACTTAGAAGATAGAACATCAGACAATGAAGACAAAGTATTTCAACTGGAAAAGAACATAGACAGCTCAGCAAGACTGTTAAGAAACCATGAGCAGAACATCCAAGAAATATGGGATAACATTAAGACACCAAACTTAAGAGTCATTGGGATACAGGAAGGTACAGAGCTCCAAACCAAAGGAATGAGCAGTCTATTCAATGAAATAATACGAGAAAACTTCCCAGACTTGAAGAATGAGACAGAATCCCAAATCCTAGAAGCCTACAGGACGCCGAATGTGCAAAATCATAAGCGATCCACACCTAGACACATTATAATGAAGATGCCCAACATACAGAATAAGGAGAGAATTTTAAAAGCTACAAGAGAAAGGAAGCAGATTACATTTAGGGGTAAGCCAATCAGGATAACAGCTGATCTTTCAACACAGACTCTGAAAGCTAGAAGATCCTGCAATAACATATTTCAAACACTGAAAGAAAATGGGTTCCAACCAAGAATTGTATATCCAGCGAAATTAAGCTTCAGGATGGAAGATGAAATTAAAACCTTCCACGATAAACAAAAGTTTAAAGAATTCGCAGCTAGAAAACCATCTCTTCAAAACATCCTCGCCAAAGCATTACAGGAAGAGGAAATGGAAAATAACAATGAAAACCAACAGTGGGAGGTAGGACAGTAAAGGGGGGGAAAATAATCAAAGAGGAAAACAAACCATGTTTAGTAACAGAAATAAACAAATATGGCTGGAAGAACAACCCATATCTCAATAATAACCCTAAATGTTAATGGCTTAAACTCACCAATTAAGAGACACAGGCTAGTAGAATGGATCACAAAACAAGACTCTCCACTTCTGTTCAACATAGTTCTCGAAACACTGGCCAGAGCAATTAGACAGACGAAAGAAATTAAAGGCATAAAAATAGGAAAAGAAGAACTTAAATTATCATTATTTGCAGATGATATGATTCTATACCTAGCAGACCCAAAAGGCTCTACAAAGAAACTATTAGAGCTAATAAATTAATTCAGCAAAGTGGCAGGATATAAAATCAACACGCATAAATCAAAGGCATTCCTGTATATCAGTGACAAATCCTCTGAAATGGAAATGAGGACAACCACTCCATTCAAAATATCTTCAAAAAAAATAAAATACTTCAGAATCAACCTAACAAAAGAGGTGAAAGACTTATACAATGAAAACTACAGAACCCTAAAGAGAGAAATAGAAGAAGATCTTAGAAGATGGAAAAATATACCCTGTTCATGGATAGGCAGAACTAACATCATCAAAATGGCGATATTACCAAAAGTTCTCTATAGGTTTAATGCAATGCCAATCAAAATCCCAACAGCATTTCTTGTAGAAATAGAGAAAGCAATCATGAAATTCATATGGAAAAATAAAAGACCCAGAATAGCAAAAACAATGCTAAGCAGGAAGTGTGAATCAGGCGGTATAGCGATACCAGACTTCAAACTATACTACAGAGCAATAGTAACAAAAACAGCATGGTACTGGTACCAAAACAGGCGGGTGGACCAATGGTACAGAATACAGGACACAGAAACCAATCCACAAAACTACAACTATCTTATATTTGATAAAGGGGCTAAAAGCATGCAATGGAGGAAGGATAGCATCTTCAACAAATGGTGCTGGGAAAACTGGAAATCCATATGCAACAAAATGAAACTGAATCCCTTTCTCTCGCCATGCACAAAAGTGAATTCAAAATGGATCAAGGAGCTTGATATCAAATCAGAGACGCGCCGTCTGATAGAAGAAAACGTTGGCTACGATCTACAGTCGGTGGGGTCGGGCTCCAAATTCCTCAATAGGACACCCATAGCACAAAAGTTAATAACTAGAATCAACAAATGGGACTTACTCAAACTAAAAAGTGTTTTCTCAGCAAAAGAAACAATAAGAGAGGTAAATAGGGAGCCTACACCCTGGGAACAAATCTTTACTCCTCACTCTTCAGATAGAGCCCTAATATCCAGAGTATACAAAGAAATAAAAAAATTAGACAATAAGAGAACAAACAACCCAATCAACAAATGGGCCAAGGACCTGAACAGACACTTCTCAGAGGAGGACATACAGTCAATCAACAAGTACATGAAAAAATGCTCACAATCTCTAGCAGTCAGAGAAATGCAAATCAAAACCACCCTAAGATACCATCTCACTCCAGTAAGATTGGCAGCCATTATGAAGTCAAACAACAACAAGTGCTGGCGAGGATGTGGGGAAAAGGGTACACTTGTTCACTGTTGGTGGGACTGCAAATTGGTGCAGCCAATTTGGAAAGCAGTATGGAGATTTCTTGGAAAGCTGGGAATGGAGCCACCATTTGACCCAGCTATTCCCCTTCTTGGTCTATTCCCTAAAGACCTAAAAAGAGCATGCTACAGGGACACTGCTACATCGATGTTCATAGCAGCACAGTTCACAATAGCAAGACTGTGGAACCAACCTAGATGCCCTTCAATAGACGAATGGATAAAAAAAAATGTGGCATTTATACACAATGGAGTATTACTCTGCATTAAAAAATGACAAAATCATAGAATTTACAGGGAAATGGATGGCATTAGAGCAGATTATGCTAAGTGAAGCTAGCCAATCCCTAAAAAACAAATGCCAAATGTATTCTTTGATATAAGGAGAGTAACTAAGATCAGAGTAGGGACGAAGAGCAGGAGAAGAAGATTAACATTTAACAGGGATGAGAGGTGGGAGGGAAAGGGAGAGAGAAGGGAAAATGCATGGTAATGGAAGGAGACCCTCAGGGTTATACAGTGGAGGGGGTAGAGAGAGGGGAGGGGAGGGGAGGGGAGAGGTGGGGAGGGGGGAGGGTGGAGGATGGGAAAGGCAGCGGAGCACAACAGACACTAGTATGGCAATATATAAATCAATGGATGTGTAACTGATGTGATTCTGCAATCTGTGTATGGGGTGAAGGTGGGAGTTCATAACCCACTTGAATCAAAGTGTGGAATATGATATGTCAAGAAATTTGTAATGTTTTGAACAACCCACAATAAAAAATTAAAAATATAAAAAAAAATAAAGAATAGTTTCCCCCCCAAAAAAAAATAATAAAATAAAATAAATTTGCTTTGGATTTGGGGGCTGGGAGTGGAATCTCTTATGAGATTCAAAGCTCTAGGGGCATATGATGAATTCAGAACAAAAAGGAACATGGAAAAAGTGAAATTAAAGGAACAACGAAGTGTCCCTTCTTGTCACCCATAATGACAAGATTTTTATTTACCTTTTCATTTGGATGGCTATTTCAAGAGATGGTATTGAAAGTATACTCAATATGAGAATAATAATAATGGGGTAGGGAAAACACTATTTTTCTAACAAGGGCAAAGTAGGAGAAGGAACAAGAAAGGGAAAATAATTATGCATCAGAATTTTCTTCTAATTTCTAAGATGTATAGAAAACTTAACAGTAAAACAAAAGTTTTAGTACCTGAAGATTCCAAGGTTAAAATTAATCATAATTAGATAATAGAAAATAATTATTCCAGTTCTCTTGGGTACATGGTAGGAATGCCTTTCTAGTTCCATCTAAAGTTAGGTATGGCCATGTGAGTTATTTGACCAATGAAATATGAGCAGAAATGTTAATAGTCAATGTTCAATTTCTGTATCTTTTGTCCTGCTGAACTGTGAAAGTATGAGCCCATCACTCCAGATCCCTGAGTGACAATGATGAACAGAAGGCCATAACCACCCTGCACTGGACATATAACATTAGCAAGGACAACTTTTCCTACGTGCAGCCAACTGAGTCTTTGGTGGGGCGGGTGGAAGAGTGTTAATGCAGCAAAACCTGAAACAGAAACTGGTAAGTAGAAGTAGGGTGCTGCCATAACAAAAACCTAACTGGGAAGGAGATAATGATTGGTGAAATGAATTAGAAATGCAAATGTTAGTATTATGTTTTGACTATTATCAGCAGTTTAGCAAGGTCTTTTCAGAGATGTATGTAGGAAAAAGTTGGCAGTGTGTAGAAAGGAATGATAGTGAATAGACTAGACAGTCCTTGCATCTAGGGACTCATAAGATTGAAGAAAGTATGTTTCAACCCTAAACTATATAATATAAATGCTTTGGATGATGAAGACCAGTTAAAACTCAGCTTTGCAGCATTAAATAAAATCACTGTTAAAATCTTTGAGTGCATTAAGATGCCTCAAAGCAAGTGTTCAACTAGGGATATAATCTGTGTACTTAGACAAAATACCTCATGAAAAAGTGTCCAAAGGTATGTCCCTTCCATCAATCCTTGATGAGCTCAATGTACTTGCAATCAAGTAGAAAGAACTCAGGGATAAGAAACCAAAGAATTATAGCAAATCTAAGTAGTATATCTATAAAAATGGAATTGTTAGTATAGCTTTTGGTACCAGAAACATAGGAATCAAACAGAATCCAAATAAATTCAACTCAGAGCCAAAGAAACCATGAGCCAGGACTAAAACCATTCAAGGGAAATAAAAATCCTTGAGCCCCTATCTTCTCTATGAAGCAGGCTGAGAAAGTCACTCAGTTACCAAGGAAGGATTATCCTCCAGTGGCTACTTCAAATATGGCCAATAATAATAAATCAGAGAATAGTCCCTATGTGCAGCATGGTAGCCCTCACAATGTGTACCCATATAAATCTCAGAATTGCTACAGACCATTAACTATGTTTCTTATACTTTCCCCCTTTCTGAGTAGTTAAGAACTTTACTGTAATTTTTACACTATCCCACCACTGTAAATTTGGGAGAGGGGTGTTAAACTTGGTGGTTTTGGGTTCAGGCCTCAAGATAAAGAGGAACTGTACCTGGACCCAATATATAGAATCTTACACATTACCCAGAAATCCTGTGCTTTGAGTTTGATTACACTGAATAGGACTTTTTAGGTTGTCTCTTTTGGGGTAGAAGTCAGTATTTTGCCTGCAGGAGGAAAATACACTTTTAAGTTGAATGTTGTAGTTCTTTGTGCTGTCGAAATATTTCCAAATTTTTGCCTTCCAGGCACACAGAGATTAGACTCTTTAGTGAGACCTTCTGTGGTCAACAAAATGAAAAAAGAAAGTAATGCGTCATCTACAGTGAAAGCTTTAAGACCCGATGCACCATTTATCACCTTTTATTTCCTGCTTTGGCAAAAATGGATGGAGCATCCACAGCCTGAATACCTGAGCAAACCTTCCTATAGACCTTCACTGGATATGCAGCATAATCAGAAAGTATACTTGTTAATAATATTGGAATTTAAAGCCTATTTTGATACAAAAAATGTAATAAAATCTTCTAAATGATCATCACTACCAATGTTAGAATGTCCTCTCATACCACTTCATAAGGGACAGATCTAACCAGAATTAATTTCATAAAAGTGGTATGATGTTAGATGTATTACTTAATTTCTATGCTTCAATTTCATCTACAAAATGAGAATATAATTAATTGCCTCATAGGGCTATTCTGATTTAAATAATTTATATATATAGTTCTTAGAACAGTGGTCTAATACATAGTGGATATGAGTTTATTAGTATTTGCTATTATTAAATACCTACCAAGTTTGCTGTAGACACAGTTGTGCTATATACATCTGAAGTTTCATAGTCTGGCTCTAGAGGATATAGCCAAAGGGGGAAAAAAAGTAGCATTAATTTATAGTTTGAAATTCCACCAACAATGATAAATGTCAGATTACATCTCACTGACCTGAAGGATAAAGATACTCTTCATGATATTCCCCTAGAAAAAAAGGCAAGACAAAAGTGTGTTTACATAGGTCTTTTTAGCTCAGCAGATCCAAAAGGACAACACTTGCTTTTTTTTCTCTTAAGTTTTATGAATACATTTTCAAAACTAAAATGCATACATTCTTGAAAGTGACTGGAGTTTTTATAGTATTCAATAGACATTGAATCTAAGGATTAGCTACAAATAGTACAAATTTCTCTTCAAAATCCCCTTAGCTCTTAGCTAGGGTTTTTACATCTGTTTGAATGCTATGCCCACTTTTTCCATGTAAGAGTAGTATAGTGTGGCAATCAAGAACATAATTTTATCCAGTGACTTGGGAGGCTGAGGCAGGAGGATCACAAGTTCCAAGCCAGCCTCAGCAACTTAGTAAGACTCTGTCTCAAAATTTAAAAATAAAAATAAAAAATGGGCTAGGGATATGGCTCAGTGGTTGAATATCCCTAGGTTCAATCCCTAGTACACACACACACACACACACAAAAAAAAAAAAAACGTAACTTTAGGCCACTTATTTAATCTTTGTACTTCTTTATGGTAAAAATAGGGATTAAAATACCTAGTGCATATGGGTTTTGAGGAGTGTTAAGTTAAATGAAAAGAAATTAGCATGGTGGTAACATATATAGTTTACACTCAAGTAGTGACTGTAATGTAATCTGACTATACCCCATAGTTTTCTGAGGTGGACATTAAAGGACTATCTCAAGCCTTATTAGTTTTTCAGCCTATTTCATGCAATACTTGTAAAATCATTTTCTCCTCAAAAGATGACTCAATAAAATATGAAATATTTTACTTTAAGATCACTATAACAGGGCTGGGGGTGTGGGTCAGTGGTACAGCATTTGCCTAGCATATATGAGGCACTGGGTTCGGACTTCAGTACCACATAAAAATATAAACAACAAAGTTATAAAAAAATATTATAGGGCTGGGATTGTAGCTCAGTGGTAGAGTGCTTGCCTAGCATGCGTGAAGCCCTGGGTTTGATCCTCAGCACCACATATAGATAAATAAAGGTTAAAAAAATCACTATAACATTGAAATGCAGAGAAAAATCAATCTTCAATTTGGCAGATTTCCACCAAATAAAACACCAGAAGTCTAAACTGGATTTGATTCTGAAACATCACTCATAAATCACACAGGCCTTCAACTCCTCAGGACATCAGGGTTTAAGGTGAGAACAAAGATTAAGTTACTACAAATGTGCCACTATGGGTGAGAAAACTATTTAAAGCTACCCATGACAGCTAAAAGGAAAAGACAAGAGTCATCTGAATAAAAAGGCAAAATATGAGCATTCTTAAGCATATGCATGTATAAATATTTTACAGATCACTCTTGTACTAAAGATTTTGCCCTCATTCAATTCCTAGAAACATCTACTCTTATTTTCCTAAATATAAGTAGCACAAAGAATATCACAAGAAAGAAGGAACCTAATTAATATAATCAAGTCATTCAAATACCACAAACCCCAATCATCCAGAATTCTTCCAGGAGACAGATATCACTTAATAGTAAATGGTAAAAAAATAAACACAATCCACAGTGGAAGGTATGTTAAGGGTACAAATATACAACTTTAGACATGGACCCATCTCTGTCAATCACAAAGGACCACATAATATATGATTCTGTTTATATGAAATGTCCAGAATAGGTGAAATCCATAGAGATAGGAAACATTACTGGTGATAGTCAAGGGCTGAGGGTTTGGTAGTAAATGAGGAGTGGGCCCTAGTGATATAGATTCTATTGGGGATAATAAAAATGTCCTAAAATTAACTGTGAAGTTTGAATATAGTAAAAATCACAGAACCTTACACGTTAAAAGGGTAATTGAATGGTATATAAATTATAAAGCTGTTACAAAAAGTTATATATCCGCCATTTACCAAAGGTATGACCTTGGCCATATCATTTACCTCTGAACCTCAATTTCCTCATATATAAAACAGGAATACCACATTCCTCAGGAGGATACAGTAAGAACTACATTAAATTATAAACATAATTACTTATTAAAATGAATGGCGTCATTGTGTTTATACAGATAGATTTCTATGGGTGAAGAAGTTATTTTGCAGTAGTCTTGTAAAATAAAAACTAGTCAAATGTATATGTTAATATACAAATGATGAGAACAACTATAAATAGCACTTTACTGGGCTGGGGCTATAGCTCAGTAGCAGAGTGCTTGCCTAGCATGCGTAAGGCACTGGGTTCAATCCTCAGCACCACATAAAAATAAATTTAAAAAATAGCACCTTACTAATAAGGAATAGATATTTTCCATTGATAACTCACCAAATCATAACTCTAAATCAAAGACCTATGCAGAAAGCTGAAAATGATTTATAACACTACAGTGGCTTATTTAAACAGAAGTCTGTTCTTTTGAGAAATAATACCTTTTGAGGACATCTTTGAAAAACCAGCAAGCTGAGATAATAACTTTGAATTCTTTCAAACTCAAAACCAAACCTGTGGTCTACTTCATAGCCTTGATGTGCTAATGCCATAGAATCATCTTTTAAAAAGTATTTGACAATAATTGACTCACCATTGTCAGTCTGAACATTGCCCTCCTCTGAATTGAAAGTCTGTTTGCCTGAGCTATGTCCCCGTCTTGCAACGCAGTATCCCGAAGCAGCAGGAACCATTGTAGCAGGACCTCCATGGTTCTATACCAAAGACAGACATATACACATGCACTTTCATTAGTCAGAAAAAAACTAGAGGGATATTTTTAAAGAAACTAACACTGTGAATTGCTGTTATAAAAAAGTCTCTAAGTAAATGTTTTAAAATTGTACTTTTCAGAATAAAAATATGTGAAGTAATGATGAAGGAAACAAAATATTGGAGCTGGGGTTGCAGCTCAGTGGTAGAGTGCTTGTCTAGCATGTGTGAGGCACTGGGTTCAATTCTCAGCAATGCATATAAATAAATGAACAAAATAAAGGACCATCAATGTCTAAAAAATATTTTTAAAAAAACAATATTAGCCAATATATAGGGGTAAGATTGTCTACCTCTACCCCTTATTTAATAATAACTTTTTTAAAAGTTTCATCACACATCTTTAAAAACTCTAAGATGAGCCAGGCATGGTGGTGCATGCCTGTAATCCAGCTCAGGAGACTGAGGCAGGAGGATTGAAAGTTCAAAGCCAGCCTTAGCAACAGCGAGGTGCTAAGCAACTCAGTGAGTCTATGTTCCTAAATGAAATAAAATACAAAAACAAAGCTGGGGAAGCAGCTCAGTGGTTGAGTGCCCCTGAGTGCAATCCTGGTACCAAAAAAAAAATAAAAAATAAAGGCTCTAAGATGAAAGCTCATGGTTTTGAAGAAGGCGTTTATTGTTTATAGAAAAATGTTAAAATTTATACATTTGATTTACTTTTTTTAAAAAAAAGGAAAAACAAGTTTTTAAAAATACTTCTAGTTGTAGATGGACATAATCACTTTATTTTTAATGTGGTATTGAGGATTGAACCCAGTGCCTCACACATGCTAGGCAAACACTGTGCCACAAGCCACAACCCCAACTAGTAATTAGCTTTTTAAGTGAAGCTTTGGTTACTTACAGGTACAGTTGGATAAGCAGTCTCTCCTCCTTCTTCAACTTCATAAAATGTAATAGTTTCTTCCAAGCCACTGGGTATCTGCCCATTCACTGGGACAAAGGCATACTGGCACTCCTTATTCATACAACGCATCTGGCGGTGACTACGTCTAAATGAACTTGCGTAGTTCAGAAAATAAAAAAGGGAAATGTGATAAAATATGGTAGGTAATTTGTTCGTGATTTCTAAGTAACAATCGAAACATTTCAAAGTTGACACTTAAAAATCAGTCCATATTATCATTGCTCAGCAATGAAACTACACTTACCATTTTTTCTGATTCCTAACACTTATAATACTTACCGAGATCTATAGGAGAAGTTATCATAGCTCTGGCAGCACCTTTTACCTGGGCCAGGGTAAAAACTAACTTTAGGGCCCGGCATGTTGTGCCTGTTTAGAAAGTGAGGTGAATCCCTAAAAATGAAGGGAAAGGAAAACAGAACTCTTTACTCTGACTCTTCAGTCTCTATTAAATAGAATCATCACATCTTTCTGAAAATATTCAAGAGCTGCTTTGCTATTCTTAATATTGGTATCAGGCCTACCCAATATTAATGGATACAATACCATGTATCACATGGACACTCATTTTGATGGCATTCTATCTTTGAGCATCGATTCCTCTGCTTCACATTTCCTTAGACTATGAGAATGCAAATATGCAAACGAACTCATTTGACAAGAATTTAAGTATACATCAGTTCTATGCTCTTTAGGCAAAGAGTATAAAAGATACTCAGACTACTAAGGAACTTTTCAATTCTATTGTAATTATGTCTAGTAATTATTTCCAAGATCTAAATAAAGACATTATCATGAAAGTCAGTTAAGTCTCACCTGGGCATCCCATATCCCCGACCTTGTCTCTGAGAGGAATTCAGAGAATGAAAATGTTCATCGGATAAACCATCGCCTCCTGTCTGTGAGTAGTGAAGTGGAGGTTCGTGCCCATAACGCATCTCATGCTGAAGCCTGGGTGCGATGAGGGAGCCTCCCTTGCTATATGCCATAGTCATATAAACCTCTTTCCCTCGAACTTTCTTGAACAATTTCTTCCGTTGCTTCATGTCCATCTCCGACATGGCTTTTAGGCAAAAAAGTAACAAATTTCATAACCAAAGCAAAAGGTCCAGTGTTCCCACACTGCCTTAAATTCTCAAGAGTTTTTCTTAACAAAGCAAATGGATTGCTGGGTATCATGACACATGCCTGTATTCCCAGCAGCTCAGGAGGCTGAAGCAGGAGGATCGTGAGTTCAAAATAGCCTCAGCAACTTAGTGAGAAACTTAGTGAGACCCTGTCTCTAAAATAAAATACAAAAGGGCTGGAGATGTGCCTCAATGGTTAAGTGCCCCTGGGTTCAATCTCCAGTACCCCCCTCCCAAATAGATGGAGGGAATTTTTGTATTTTACATGGATGTACTAGATACTCCACTTGGAAGAGCAAAACCAACAGATAATTTCTGTATCAATAGGTATTTGAGCACCTTTAGTACAGGTAGATTCTGTCATCAAAACATTAAGTCATCCAGTCCCCTGCATCACTATTACTATTTTTAATTTTTTTTTTAGCTGTAGATGGACACAATGCCTTTATTTATTATTTTTATGTGGTGCTGAGGATCAAACCCAGTGCCTCACACTCATAAGATGAGTGCTCTATCACTGAGCCACAATCCCAGCCCCTTATTACTGTTTTCAAAGAAAGTATCCTTAATATCTCTAGCTGCTTTTTTTGGTGGTGGGGAGGGGTGATACTAGGGATTGAACCAGGGCCTCATGCATAGTGGGTAAGAACTCTAAACTGAGCTATACCTCCAATCCTTTCTATTTTTTATTGTGAGACAGTCTCACTAAGCTGCCAAGGGTGGCCACAAAATTGTGATCCTCCTGCTACAGCCTCTCAAGTCACCAGGATTACAGGGATGTGCCACTCTGCCCAACTACTGGCTATTTAGGAGGTATTCTGCTCGTTCTTTGAAAAATATTTTCCCCTCAAGTTTTAGAGCCTAAAATCTATACCAGCTTATGGTTACCATTAGAATAGTGGTTTCTCATTCTGGGACAATTTTGTCACTCCCTTCTTCAGGATACATTTGGTAATGTCTGGAGACATTTTAGTTGTCAGAACTAGGCAGAAGTGCTACTGGCATCCAGTGAACAGAAGCTAGGGATCATCTTGCCGTTCACAGGACAGACCCCTTTACACCATCCCAAAACACCAATAGTGAGGAGGTTACGAAACCCTATGCTACAACAGGACATATGATATACCTTAACAAAAGTACAACACAGGTAAGTAAAAAAAACGGGGGGAAGGCTACAAAATGGGGGAAATAAAAGAAAACCTTAAGCGTACAAACCCATTTCTGGGACAAAGCCTCCAGATATTTTCTGGTAACCTCTTCCTTTCCGAATGGCATTCCAGGAAGAAACAGGTGTCACTTGTGTAACTGGTTTTAAGTCAGCCAGTGGAACAACATGCCTTAAAGTTAAAGATACCACCATGAAACCACTGCAACAGACTTAACTCTAATTCAGTATATAAACCCCACTCCTACTTCATTTTCAAGTATATTTTAAACCTGTTGATGCTAGCTTCCCTACATAGGTTTGGTTGCTTTTTGTTTTTTCCTTTTCGGTTAAAAAACCGCAGAGTAGTTTGTAAAATTTCACAGCTGTTTGTATTATCATCACTGTCTACAACACAAACTGGTAGACAGAATTAATTCACAAATATTTGCTACCCCTCCTTAAAGGAGGATCCAGTTTCCTGGTCATAAAATTTTAAGATGTTTTAAGGACCAGTAAGTGATCTGTCATGTTCTCACTATTTTCCCTGCCTGCGATTATGGATGTATGTGTCAAAACAGAGCCTTTGTGAGCCTGGGTCTTCCTTTATTGATTCATCATGAACATGCTAAATGAAAAAAATGAATTTTATTGTTTTCAGCTGCTGAGGTTTTTTGTTTGTTAGGTCAACATCGTTTAAAGGCTCTTAAAGTTGACTAATAGCATCACCTGGAAACTTGTTAAGAGTTCCAATTTGGGGGCTCCACCCCAGACTTACTCAATCAGAAACTAAGGGGATTGGGCTCAAATCTGTGTTTTCAGAAGTCCTCCAGGTAAAATTTGAAAAGGATTGGACTAGTTTATCTTGAATACTGGCAAAAACTTAGAAAACATAATTGGAAAAATGGTTTAAAGACCTAAAAAGAGCATGCTACACGGACACTGCTACATCGATGTTCATAGCAGCACAATTCACAATAGCAAGACTGTGGAACCAACCTAGATGCCCTTCAATAGACGAATGGATTAAAAAAATGTGGCATTTATACACAATGGAGTATTACTCTGCATTAAAAAATGACAAAATCATAGAATTTGCAGGAAAATGGATGGCATTAGAGCAGATTATGCTAAGTGAAGCTAGCCAATCCCTAAAAAACAAATGCCAAATGTCTTCTTTGATATAAGGAGAGTAACTAAGATCAGAGTAGGGACGAAGAGCAGGAGAAGATTAACATTTAACAGGGATGAGAGGTGGGAGGGAAAGGGAGAGAGAAGGGAAATTGCATGGAAATGGAAGGAGACCCTCAGGGTTATACAGTGGAGGGCGTAGAGAGAGAGGAGGGGAGGGGAGGGGAGAGGTGGGGAGGGGGGAGGGTGGAGGATGGGAAAGGCAGCGGAGCACAACAGACACTAGTATGGCACTATGTAAATCAATGGATGTGTAACTGATGTGATTCTGCAATCTGTGTATGGGGTGAAGGTGGGAGTTCATAACCCACTTGAATCAAAGTGTGGAATATGATATGTCAAGAAATTTGTAATGTTTTGAACAACCAACAATAAAAAATTTTAAAAAAAAAATGGTTTGCTATCCAAACTGTTAAAAATTCTAGTAACAAGACAATGACATGATTTGGAAACTTTTACCCATAAGTGATACCTATATTGAGATTTCACACTTCAGCAATGCTTTAAAGTTCAAGATAATAAGGGCAGTACCAGATATGAATCTGGTTCTCCTAAGAACATCCTCATAACTTTCAATTTAATATTATAAAAAAGCTGAATCAGGAGCCAAAGATCTTAGTAATTTAACAAATTATTATTTCTTACTTTTCTGCCAATTCTTCAATAAATACTGTTACAGAGTTATTCTCATTTCCAACTTCTTGAATATGAGCATTATAATATTTCCCACTTGATTCCAAGCGAACCTGAAAAACAAAAGTCATGATAATACACCTAGTTCAGTGTTTATTTATAGGTCTTGCTCCTGCAATACAAAATTATCACTTGTCCCAGAAACAGAATTCAATGTCTACATTTTTAAAAGAATTGACATTGACAATCTGGGACAATGAAGGAGGCACATAGAACATCATTTTATCTAATCACCACAAAAGCCTATATAATTAGAATTTAACACAAACATTTTTTTCTAGCATTGTGTAATAAATCTTATTTTGCTCATAATAATGACTAAAAGCACAATCTTAGAAGAATAAATCATTGATTCTTTAAAGATGAAACTAACCTGACACTTGTCTCCCAGATAATACTGTCTCCCAGCATACTCCATGTACTCAGATTTTTGAAGTTCTATTATTAAAAAAAAAAAAAAGATTAAAATTCAACTGAACTGGTCCCTTTCCTTACTTTACTTAACATCATTTAATGTCCTAATTCACTTTTACCATGGTACTTTTGACAATGTTACCACTAAAAGGTAAAATCTAGGGGGAAAGTCCCCAAAAGCCATTTTATCAATCTTAATGGGTTATTCCTGTGGTAAATTTATAGCAACTTGGCCAGAAAAGTTTTATGATTTAAAACATAAGTAGGTGAACACTGGGAGTTTGTAATCTCATTGGTCAAACACTAAAAAGGTACAGTAACACTATGCAGCTTTTCCCAAAAAAGTTTTTTTTAAACAACTTACTACATTAGGACCAGGCTTAACATCATTCTAATTAACTACACCTAGGATCACTGAGGTTCAATGAGTTCAATGTTAAAGGCTTATGCTGAAGTCAGTATTTTAAGTTTTAGTTTGATCAATTCAGTCACAAGGAGAGAGAACCAATTACCTATTTCAAGGGTTGGAGAATTTCTGTAAAGAGCCTAAGATTAACTATTTTAGATTTCATGGACTATACAGACTGTTAGAACTACTCAAATCTGTTGTAGACTTAATTTATGTACAATCAAATTTAAATTTTATATAAGTTTCATGTGTAGCACAATATACTGTGTTTTTTCCTACCATTTAAAAATGTAGGGGCTGGGGTTGTGGCTCCGTGGTAGAGCCCTTGCCTACCATGTGTGAGGCACTGGGTTCGATTCTCAGAACTGCATATAAATAAATGAAATAAAGGTCCATCAACATCTAAAATTTTTTTAAATAAGATAAAAATGTAAAGACCCTCTGTATATATCCAAAGGACTTTAAAACAGCATACTACAGCAAACCTGCAACACCAATATTTACAGCAGCACAATTCACAATAGCTAACATATGGAACCAACCTAGATGCCCATCAAGATGACTGTATAAAGAAAATGTGGTTCATATTCACGATGGACTATTACTCAGCCATAGAAAAGAATTACTTTATGACATTTTTCCAGAAAATGGACGGATCTAGAGACTATTATGCTAAGTGAATAAGCCAATCCCCAAAACCCAAAGATTAAATGTTCTGATATGTGGATGCTAACCCACAATAAGGCAAGGGTGAGGGGTGTCAAAGAAGTTCAGTTGATTGGACAAAGGGGAATGAAGAGAAGGGAGGGAGGATAGGAATAGGAAAGACAGTGAAATGAATCTGAAATAACTTTACTGTGTACATGTATGAATATACCACAGTGAATCTGAAAATCGTGTGTATCTACAAGACTGGGATCCTAATAAGATATATTCCATGTTTGTTTAAATATTTCAAAATAGATTCTACTGTCATGTACAACTAAAAAGAACAAATAACATTTTTTAAAAAAAAAATTTAAAAATTTAAATGCCATTCTTATTAGCTCATGGATCAAAAATAGCTGGTGAATCAGATCTGATATACAGGTCTGATCTATTCATCTTTCATTGAGGGTGGTTCTCAACTCTTTAAATTTCAGATGAGCTTACTCCCAGTCACTAAATGTTTCTGGTTACAAGTTATCAAATATCTATCTCCAAATATTCTTTGCACAGTTTTAAGTTCCAGCTAAGCATTAGACCCTAAAAGATCCCTCCCCAAAGATCTAACCAACTTCTAAACCAATTTGTTTCCTCCTTGAGATTTAAATCATATGAATAAGATTAAAGGTACCATGCTGCGTTATTTTTTCAACAGTATGATGAAATGTCTCTTATAAGAAACAAATTGAAAATTATTCTCCTGAAGCAGTAATGAGTAAGTATTCTGTTGATGTTTCATTACCTTTTCTGCTGTCCAACCAAACATCAAATTCTACATTACGATAGATTTCTGGATCCAAGGCTTTGAGCACTTTATAGGGAAAGAGCATCTTCGATGGATTTTCTGGAGACTAAAACACAAATAATCAAGCTATAGACTCACCATCCCTAGCTTATATCCTCCTTCTGTGAAGAGGGAAGCTTCATTCTTCCCTCTTCATTTCTTCTTTTTTAAAACTATGCACATTGCCACCCTTCCCTTCTTAATTAAAACAAGAAAAAAGACAATGAATTTCGCCATGCTTTTAATATCAGGAGTCTAACAGTTCAAATAATCTAAGTTTTAAGATGGCAAAAGGGAAATATTGTCTGGAACAGCCAACAACTCAGGACACTCATAAACCAATGCAATGTAGACCAGGATTAAAAAATTCAGTCTGGCTGGGCACAATGGCACATGCCTGTAAACCCAGTGGCTCAGGAGGCCGAGACAGGAGAATCGCCAGTTCAAAGCCAGCCTCAACAACAATAAAAAAAAAAAAGTGAGGTGCTAAGCAACTCAGTGAGACCATGTCTCTAAATAAAATACAAAATAGGGCCAGGGTTGTGGCTCAGTGATTGAATGCCCCCGAGTTCAATCCCTGGTACCTCCCAACCCCCCAAAATCAGTCTGACATATGGCAAGGCTGTTGGTCGAAAATTACTATTCATGTTGGAAAAATCTAAAACTGTTTGAGAATCCAGTATTATTTAAAAGAAATGCTACATTAAAAAGTCTCTTAAAAAAAAACTGTCCCAGGCTGGGATTGTACCTCAGTGGTAGAGTGAGTGCTTGCCCTAGCATCTGTGAGGCACTGAGTTCAGTCCTCAGCATCACATAAAAATAAAGGTATTTTGTCCATAAAAAATTCAATCTGTGCTAGTCAACAAATGTTATTTTGATATACAGAAATGTTTCTGTATCCTAAAAATCACATGCTAATGCCAAGTTTATTTTGGTCAACTTCTGTTAAAATTTCCAAAAGAATACCATTTTCTCCTGTTTTCCTAAGATTTCATCATATTAAAAAGTGTTCCAAAATTACCAGCATTTGAGGCACACACAGATTACTGTAACAGTATATGCCCTATTTAGCAAGTCTCAACTGAAAACTTACTTGAGGCCCATAGATCATAAAATTTGTTTATCAAAATTAAGAGACTGATTAGCACCTAGTTTCAAGAATAGAAAAGGCATAATTTTCTTCAATGAAAACAAAAACTAAACCTTAGCATCAGAAGACTAATATATTGTTTGTAATTTTGTTTTAGCTTAAAAACAAAAGCTTCTTAAGTTTTTCAAATATCCAGAGTTTGTTTTCAAAATTTTTAAATTTCATAAGAATAAAAATTCAGAGAAAACACACATTTTACATTTTCAAATAGGTAGCACTTTCACACAAGAAAACATGACCAACTCCTCTCTCAGCCCCATAATAATTAGAACAGATCATCTGATCTTAATAATTTTAGGTTACATTGACTAGATTATGAAAATTCTTTGCCTTAGAAAATATCAAACCTTTGATTCTTCTGTTTCTTGATTATGGCTCTCTAGTGTATTTTCAGCCTTGCAGGAAGCACCCCACTCATCAGTCCTAATTGAAAAGATTTAGAGCAAAGAACTTTATATAAATGCAGCAGTTACTGGTCTCATGTCTAATGACTATACTACCACCTAGTGGTAAATCAGCTCAGTTCTAAAAAATGAAGCAAATAAGTTTTCACTCAATACCCACTTTGTTTTCTAAACCCCAAAGTTTTTGACTAAATTTATTTAATAACAGCTGCTTCCTCAGAAGTACATAATCTACACTCCTACTGTATACCAGAGGCAGACACTGAAAAACTCCTAAAACTTCCCTTAGCCCAAGAGATTTTTCTATGAGCTAGATGTATATGTGAAGTAAGCATTCAACCTCAGTTATCATTTTGAAATAATGATCCACAGCCTACCTATACCAAAATATTTGGGTGTAATTATTTTTTGAAAACTAGATTCCTAGACCCTCTGACCTCAAATTTTGTGAAGTGAAGTTAGGTCCAGGAAATTGCATAATAAACACTCTGAATAATTCTTACACAATTAAAGTTTGAGAATCATATGCTAACTCTAAAGTCTCTTCCAGTTAAAAAAAAAAAAAAAAAAAAAAAAAGGACCATGGGCTGGGGTTGTGGCTCAGTGATAGAGCACTTGCCTAGCAGGTGCGAGGCCCAGGTTCGATCCTTAGCACCACATAAAAATAAAGGTATTGTGTCCGACTACAACTAAAAAAAATTTTTTTTTTAATGGATCATGACTTGAATAGAAACACCAAAGTCTGAGCATCTAACAACGTTTATCTTTTTAGTAAAACTTCTCTCTCCTCATTAAAAGAAATGTATATCCTAAACATACATATACAGGTATGTTTGTGTACATATGTAATTTAAGTGATAAACTTGCCAGGTCCCTTCCACTTTCAAATCATGATGCACAGAAACATGATTATTATGTAACAGTCCCTTTTCCATTATTACCTATCCTCAGTTGAATTCTTGTAATCAATACAGGCATTCTCACTTCCAGTCACACCAATGTTTCTGTTCCTTTTGGAACCACTTCGAAATACCTCAACTGCAGTTTTCAATGCTTCTTCATCCACAACAAAGACATCTTTATAGAGAATTTCATACAATATAGCTGAAAAAAAAAGGACCAAAACTTCAGTTGTCAAAGTGTGACATTTTTATAAGTGTGAAAAGTCACAATCCAGCATAAAAATTCTATAGATACCAACAAGTTTTTTTTTTTTTTTAAGCTATATGTAGCGGATCCCTCAAATTAAAGACTAGCAACAGCCAGGCACAGTGGCGCATGCCTGTAGTGACTTGGGAGACTTAGGCAGGGAATTTTGAAGTTCAAAGTCAATCTCAGCAACTTAATTAGACCCTGTCTCTAAAAATGGACTGGGGATATTGCTCAGTGGTAAAGTGTCCCATGGTTCAATCCCCAGTTAAACATAAACAACAAATCCAGCAACTTAAATACTAGCAACAAATTGTGTGAAATCACACCCAAATATTTATGAAGATTTCACATACCCTGACAAATGGCTGCACTTGATTGAAATTGTTTTGAGTACACAGAATCATAATGACCATTACTTGAAGAGCAGAGAAGAATCTGAAGAAAAACACACATAACAAAGTTAAGGTTACATCTTACAGTTATGAAATTTACTAGATAACCAACCAGAAATTGTTTTATCAGTAATTGATAAACTAAATGAATATATTAATTTTTAAAATGACTTTAAAAATGAAAAAGTAAATGCTAGTTATTCCTAAAAGATATTTTCTTGACCGTGACTTTTAAATGTCAAAAATAGAATCACTAATGAAGTTCCTCTGTGAGCCTTGGTCACATTCCTTTAATACACCAAATAAGTCCTGATCTGCACATTTTTAATAAGATGGTAACAATTACAAACTGAGTCACTGAAAATAACAAAATGCCTAAAAAAAAAAATCAAAAATACCATCCTAACTTCTATGAATAACTAGAGAAATTACATCAAATCTCAAGTTCAGACTTAGGGAGGAAAGGGACTTGATGGGATTCATTTAAAAGCTATCTACAACAGCAATATATCAATACATTATATAGGAGGAATACTGCTAGAGAAACTTTTTCATGTCTCTCTTGGAAAGACACTGAGATGACTACAAAATTGAGGGGTTAACTTCTTAGCTAATTCCTTCAATCCTTGGTTTAAAAAAAAAAAAACAAAACTCAAAAGTCATGCTTGTTTCCAGGTGGCAACACATGCCTATAATCCCCGCAGCTCGGAAAGAGGAGACAAAATTCCAAGTTTGAGACCAGCCTGGGCAATTCAGACAAACCCTATAGCAAAATAAAAATGGGCTGAGCATTACCTGGCAAAGATCTAAATATACAAATCTCACCTCAGGCAATGCTCTACACAGTTGTTAAAATACAAAAACTAACACTCCCCTTCCTCAAACAACTCTGATTATATCACACCTTCCCCTAAAAACTTTCAATTACGATTCACGGTTAAAAGTAGTGATGTCAATTAGCATCTGCATATTAGAGAAAATATTTGGCCTTTGGTTTTGTAGGATTGGCTTATTTCACTTAGCATGATATTCTCCAACTTGAACCATTTACTGGCAAATTCCATAATTTTACTCTTCTTTAAAGCTGAGTAATATCCCATATCCCATTGAGTGTGAGTATGTATGTATGTATGTGTGTGTGTGTGTATATATATATATCTCATTTTCTTTATCCATTCATCTATTGAGAGACACCTAGGTTGGTTCTATAGTTTAGCTATTTGAATTGAGCTGCTATAAACATTGATGTGGCTATGTCACTGTATGTTTTCTCTAATATGTGGTGCTAATTAACAATAAGGTGGGGGGCACTAGAGAAGAATAGCATTACCTTAGATTAGGTAGAGGGAAGTGATGGGAAGGGAGGGGAGGAGATGTGGGGATAGGAAAGATAGTAGAATGAAACTGTCATTATTACTGTATGTATATTTGTGTGTGTGTGTGTGTATATATATGTGTGTGTGTGTGTGTGTGTCTGCATGACCAATGATTATGCAACATGTACACTCAGAAAAATGAGAAATTATATACCATCTATGTATATCAAAGTGCATAAATGCATTCTACTGTCATGTATAACTAATTAAAACAAATTTAAAAAATAAAGAGTAGTGATGTCTGAAATTTACTTAAAAGTGATCAAAAATTATTACTCAGCCATAAAGAATGAAATTATGGCATTTGCCAGTAAATGAATGGAACGAGACTATCATACTAAGTGAAATAAGCCAATCCCCCAGAAAACAAAGATACAATGTTCTCTCTGATATGAAGATACTGTCTCACAATCGCAGGGGACGGGGGCAGTGGAGATTCACCGGATTGGACAGGAGGGCAACTGGGGGGGAAAAGTGGAGATGGGAATGGGAAAAACAGTAGAATGAATGTGGCATAACTTTCCTATGTTTATATGTAAATACACGACCAAGGAAACTCCACATCATGTACAACCACAGGAATGGGAAGTTATACTCCATGTATGTATGGTATGTCAAAATACATTCTACTGTCATGTATAACTAAAGAATTTTTAAAAATGATCAAAAAGTAAGCTGGATTGGTGAATGGACAGAGAGATGGATGTATGATAAAATAAGGATATTAAAATGTCAAAAGGCTTTAGGGGATGGTAGGTATATGAATGTTCACTATAAAATTCTTTCAACTTATCTGAATGTTTGAAAATCTTCAAAACTTGAAAAGCTGTGTTGGAAAAAGAGCTTCAATCAACTATTTTTTAGAATGAAGAGACAAATTCTTTGGCATGGCTTACTCCACTCCTTAATACATAACTATAACCTATCTTTTCAGCATCACCCTCCCCACAACTACTAAAGTTCCAAAGGGTCTCCTACTTCCTCCATGCCTTTGCATATGGGGTTTCCTCTGAATAGCCTATCCTTCACATTTGATGGAATCATTGTCTGAGTTCAACATGAAGCCTTCTAAACCCCTCTAGCAGAGAGGTCTTTTTTATTTTGTGCCATTTTACATTTATTATAAACTATCACTTCACTGTAATTAATTATTTCCATGTCTATCTTCATAGTCCCTTAAGCCCTTGAAAGACAAAGCCTTCATTACAGTTATTTAGTTTTAGTATCCTTAAAAGCCAAAACAGTGGGCTGGGGTTGTGGCTCAGAGGTAGAGCACTCTCCTAGCAAGCGTGACACACTGGGTTTCTATCCTCAGCACCACATAAAAATAAAATAAAGGTATTGTGTCCACCTATAATTAAAAAATACATATTTTTTTTAAAAAGCCAAAAAAGTATTTGTTATATTCTAGGGCTTAATGTTTGCTAAACAAATTAGATAGTGGCTATTGGTAAAACAAGTTAATGTCCCATTTTATAATTACCTTCAAAGTTATCTCCCACTATTCTTCTCTATTCCTAATAGCACTTAGTCCAGGTCTTTTGCCTAGATTACTATAAAAGCATCCTTAAAATTCTTCCAGTGTCTAGTCTTTTCTTACCATCATCATAGTTAATATGTTGCATGAATTTTGCTTCATGGTATAAAATGAACTCAAATATTGGGTAGTCCTACACCCACTGATCAAATAATATAAAAGTTTTTTCCTAAAACCTTCTTGAAAGGAAATGTATAGGCTGAAAAAACAATTTTTATATTGAGTGTTCTCAAACAAGAAAACTACCTCCTGCTATTTTCCATGTATTTTACTGGGCAGTAGAACCTTATCTCCACCCTCAAGAAACTTTTAGACTATATGAGAGAAATGGTATGAATACAAATAATACAATAAATACTGGCAAAATGGCTAGGGGAACAAAAATGAAGAAAGCAACTCCAGGAGAGTTGGGGAAGTTATTAAAGGAACTGACACTTGAAGTACAAAGGAAAAGAAAGCATGAAAGCTAAATTATCTAGAAAAATTGTATAACTAAGCATGGAAGACAATGGAATTGGAAATGAGGTTTGGTACCTTAAGATACTAAATGCCTACTTTCAGAATTTGAGCCTTATTCTGTGGTCCATAAGGAATCAGTTAAGGTTTTTAGAGTAACAAGAACAGATCAGCTTAGAATAGTAGCTAAAACCACTGGGGATGACTGATTGGCAAGGAAAAGGCTGAAAGCATAGAATTTTCTCATGTACATTGTATTTTTTCATTAATTACTTTTAAAAAGATTATTTCTTAATATGTCATAATCCAGCAGCATTATTCAATTTCTTTTGAGTTGACATTTACTCATCTTCTTACCTTGTCTTCATAGCCATTTTCCGTGATACAAGTTGGTGGCTTTCCAGGATGGCGATAAAGAATGAAGTCCCGACTACATGGATAGAAAACAAAGACAGGTAAGATAATTTGGCATATGAAAGAGATAGTTATAAGAAAAAGGATTTGTGCTTTTAAACTGCCTACCTTATTCATATAAAATAATCCACATGTTCAGTTTGATTTTTAGGCTTTAAAATAATCCAAAAAGATTAAATGATGCTAATCCAAGGTAACCAGCTAATCACACCTAAGGTCCTATGGGTTTTCCTAAATATATCTTAGTTTTGGTGAGAAGAAATAAAGAAGACAAATTATCAAGTGTATGTATGTGAATTTGGGGAGCTCTCCTTTATTTAAAAAGTGGGGTTAAACTAGGCATGGTGGCTCACACCCGTAATCCCAGCTACTCAGGAAGCAGAGGGAGGGGAATCCCAAGTGGGAAGGTAACCTTGTCAATTTAGCAGACCCTGTGTGAACATAAAAATTAAATTAAAAGGGCTAAGGACAGGCTGGGAATGTGGCTCTGTGATAAGGCGCTTGCCTGGCAAGCTCTTTGCCCTGGGTTTGATTCTCCAGCACAAAACACAACAAAGAAGGGCTAAATATGTCTCTCAGTGGTAGAGTGTCCCTGGGTTCATTCCTCAATACTGGAAAAAAAAGTGGGGGTTAAGAAATTTGGGGGATAAAAGGCCAAATAATAAAACATTTCAGCTTTTACATGCCATGTGCTTTATTCAATTTTGCTTTTGTAGCTGTAATTAGCCAGAAGCAATGCACACGTGAATACGCATGACTGTTCCAATAGGCTTTATGCAACTTTGAATTTCATATAATTTCCATATGCCTTGAAACATTCTTTTGATTTTTAATCATTTAAAATATCTTAACAATCATTCTTAGCTCATAGGACATACAAAATAGAAGAACAATTTAAAAGTGAACTTCTGATTTTAAAGTGACAACCGATTAACTACTTGCCCAATGCCTTCTCTATACTTTTCACTGGATTTAATTACAAATGAGCAGGCCACAAAACACTGACTTGAACAAGTCCTCATAAGAAGAAAATTCTGTTTCTACAAAAGAATATACCATATTACCATCCTAAGAACTCTAAGAAGTCTTACACAGATCAGACAAATGAACAAGATTTCCACTAGCAACTAACATACATTATTATAGCTAGTTTTCAAAACCCTACAGCATTCTTAAATGGCATTTTTTTGTAAAACATTTTTTTGTAAAGACCAAAACAGAACTCCCAAAGGAATAGAATGGTGATTCTCAAGTTTTCCAGTACCACCAATAAGGAAACTTTTTTAAGATTTTTCTCAACTTCCACTTGAAATTGTAATAGAACAAAAGTACTGTGCATCTATGTACTGTGATGCTTTGAAAGACCACAAACTGTTGGAATAGCTAAGATTTCTTTGCTCCTACCAAAATCAATTTTGAGGCTATTGAGAACAATATTGCCCCACTGAGAATGCATGAAAAAGAGGCACAAAGCTAAACACCCAAGAAATCTCCTAAGATAAATATTCTGACTTTCTATAGGAAATACCAGCAGTTTTAAAGTCCTTTATTTTTCCATTCAAATAGACAAAAATGCAGGACTGGGGATATAGCTCAGTTGGTAGAGCGCTTGCCTTGCATGCACAAAGCCCTGGGTTCAATCCCCAGAACTAAAAAAAAAAAAGAAGAAAAATGCTAGAGCTAAGGAGAAGATTTGTAACAAGATTCTCCACTCAAAATCTACACCAAAATGACTTTGCTTATATCTCTTCCTTATATATTATCATCAAATCTCAAATTTACCCAATCCTAGAGAAACTTTAACAGAAAACTTATACTCAAAAACACATAAAAAGGGATTTCACAAAAGGTGACTGGATTAAGAAAATGTGACAACACACACACACACACACACACACTGAAGTTCAACTCAGCTATAAAGAATGAAATTACAGCATCTGCTGGTAAATTTATGGAAATAGAGAATAATATGCTAAGTGAAATAAGCCAGACTCAAACAAACAAAAAAAATCAAGGGTTGAATGTTTTCTCTCATATACAGAAACTAAAGCAAAATAAGGGAAAGGGTGGGGGGATCAGGTTTCATAAAAACATAATGAAGATCAATAGAGTAAAAGAAGGAGCTTGAGAAGGAGGGAAGAGAAAGGGGAAGAAATTCGGAATGAATTTGACCCTACATGTGCATATATGTGTGTGTGTGTGTGTGTGTACGTATGTATGTTATAGGGAATTCTACCTTTATGTACACTTAGAAAGCACCAATCAAAAATAAATAAATGAGGAAAAGGAAGATGAGTACAGGAAGGAAAATGGGGGAGTGAGGAGAAAAGGTGACTGGAGTAAATTAAATTCCATGCATGTATGATTTTATCAAAATGATCCCAACTACTATGTACAACTATAATGCTCTAACAAAAATGCAAAAAGAAAAAAATTCCATTCTTGAAATGACAAAATTAGAGAAGGGACTATGGAGGAGATAAGATCAAAAGTAAAAGTAGTTATATAGAAAATTAACATAGAGTGATAGAAAATATTCTGTATCTTGACTGCATTAACATCAACATTATGGTTATGATGCTATACTATAGTTTTTTCCAAGACGTTACCACTTAGGGAATTGGGAAAAGGTATAAGATATTATTCTCTGATTTTTGTTTTTGTTTTTCATGGAAAACTTTGTATTATGCTCTGTATGCAACTTCATGTGAATCTGTATCTCAAAATAAAAGGCTTAATTAGAAAAAATAGGAAAATGGATACAACTTACTTATAAATTAGAGAAAGAGCTCTTATTTCCAGCTGGCCAGCACTTTCCTAAACATAAATAGTACACAGTTTTAAAAACATTTTTGTAGCTAGGAAATAGAAGTTTTTGTAAGTGCATTTTTTAACTGTTTAGCATTGTTTTAGATAATCTGTAGAACACAATATAACTTGTTTTGAGGATTAGATTGTTACTCATTAACACAGACTTATACTGAAATCAATGGACCTAAAGCCCTTCTTAGATATCAATAATGACAGTTAATGAAAGATTTAAAAGGCAGAATAAAAGTTAGACTAATGTAAGAATACAAAGGTATCAGTATTTAGTAAATGAAGTTTTGGGAACAGAATAATGGAGTTAATTTTATCACAAAAATTAATTTTAAATAAAGTATGAGTTTATAGATGTTATTCCTACACAAAAGGAAGACAACTTTAAATCAAGGTGAAATAATGACCTCTTAGTAACATTAATTACCAAACTCCTCCCCCATTAATGTGAAAAGGCTTTAATGTTTCCCAACACTATCCTGTTCCCCAGTCAGTTGTGTACTCACTAGACTATGGTTAATGAGATTGTTAACACACAGTTCTCAATATTCAACACAAACCAATACATCTACCTGCCAGTTCTAAACCTTTGGACTATTTGATTCAACATAGCTATCTACTTAAGAAATATTCTGGGTCTGGCTATAGTGACAACTGAATGTTTAGGTTATGATTCCAAATAACTCTGAAAATATTAAATTCCCATATTTGATCTTACCTTGGGAT
Organism: Marmota monax; assembly: GCF_021218885.2. Classification (NCBI taxonomy): domain Eukaryota; kingdom Metazoa; phylum Chordata; class Mammalia; order Rodentia; family Sciuridae; genus Marmota; species Marmota monax. Next base: position 9,927,613 of record NW_026694552.1, on the reverse strand, counting down.
CTCCCAACCGTTCCAGGTATTTCTCAAAAGATCCCTCCACATACTTCAAAAATAAAACAAACTTGACTTAACCAAATACATAGCATTACTGAAATCTGATCATATTCTGCAACATTATCCTCCAAAGGGTTTTTGTTTGTTCAGCTTAATAATTATAGTACTAAATTACTAGTTTACACAGCACCTCAAGAAGTTTTGTACATACACAAAAGTTATTTATAAGGGGAGAAAATCTGGACTAGGAAAGTGTCTTAGGAATTGGTCTTGCCTTACCCATATACCAGTGAATTTCATCAAATGGTATGCCTTCAAGTAAGAAACTTTTGAAATGCCAACTTAAAGTAACTTGATAATTTTCATAAACCAAGAAAAGCCAATAACTGTAAGGACCTCAAGTATGACAGGAGACATGTATTTACAAAGTTAAATGGAGGAACTTCAAACAAAGAGAATTTCATTAATTTCAAAAAAACAGTGACAAGGGAACTTCCAGGTGTGATGGAACCAACACAATATTATGATTGTGTTGGCAGTTACATAACTATATATGACTAAGAAAACTAAAATAGTAAACTTAATATACCTAAAAATGAAATTGAATTATAATCAAGAAATAGATTTCTAGTTCCATGTACACAAACATCACCAGATTTTAAAAAAGTAATCTTATTTTCTTTCACTTTATTTTTAAAGTTCTGAGATATACTCTACATACAACAAACCACACAATTTAAACAGTACAATCAAATTTTGACTTTTGTTTGCACCCATGAAACCATCATCATAAACTGAAATAATGAATATCTATCATTCTCCACAAGTTTCCTTATGCTCCTATATAACATCTGCAACCACTGATCTGGTTTTCTGTCTTTATAGAGTGGTTAGTATTTTATCTAAAGACAACCATACTTGTATAAACTTTTCTTGGAAGAAGGGTATGGCTTTTCTCAGTGTAATAACTTTGAGATTCACCTTGTTAGTTTTAAAAATTTGGACACATCTTCACTACTCAAAATGTGGTCTAGGAACCAACAACAAGCATCACTTGAGTTTCTTAGAAATGCAGAAATCTCGGGCTTCAGCTCAGACCTAATGAATTGGATCTGCATTTTAACAAGATCCCCAGGTGATGAAAATGTATATAAATATTTCACGCACTGCTTTACACCATGGTCTTCCATTTGAATGTCAGGAACAGTCCTTTCCCAGGTGTAGAGAAGACTATAATCTACTTCAAGGTAACAAGCTTTAAAAGAAGCCTTTGCAGTATTTTAAACTTTATTAAAAACACTGTTGAGAAAATTAAGTGTAGGGCTGGGGTTGTGGCTTAGTGGTAGAGCTCTCGCCTGACACGTGCGGCACGTGCCACATGTGCAAGATGCTGGGTTCGATCCTCTGCACCACATAAGAATAAATAAACTAAAGGTATTGTGTTCAACTACAACTGAAACATAAATATTAAAAAAAATAAGTGTAAACCTCAAACAGAAGACAGGCAAAAACCCATAACATAATAGTCAGAAGAAAACAAATAGTATCAAAGAGACAATAAATAAAAAGCCACAAGGGCATACTTCAAATCAGATCTTAGCAAAACCTTTAGTTTCCTTAACAAAAATTCAAATACTACAATGTATACAAAGACAACTCCTAAACTTTCACTTAAAAATCAATTTTTAGGACTGGGGCTGTGGCTCAAGTGTTAGAATGCTTGCCTACCACATAAAAATAAAAGAGATTGTGTCCACCTAAAACTAAAAAATATTTTTTAAAAAAATCAATGTTTAGTGGCAGAGCTCCAATTACTTCAATGTGACATGAAAAGCATTACAAGACACTTCAAATTGATGAGCTGAAGATTATTGTGCACATTAAAATATGAACTTAAGGGGTTCGGGTTGTAGCTCAGCAGTAGCGCGCTTGCCTAGCATGCATGAGGCACTGGGTTCGATTCTCAGCACCACGTACAAATAAGTGAAAAATAATAGTCCATTAACAACTTAAAATATATTGAAAAAATATGGACTTAAAAATATTAAGAGACAAACATTTGAATTATTGTTCAAAAAACAGTAGTATGGATAACACAAGACAGCAGTCAAGTTTTAACTTTTTAGGGTTTGGGAGTTTTTTGGAATGGGAGGAGGGAAAAAAATAGTTTTTCTTTATTTTTAGAATACAAAACAACCTTAATTCTGGGAGGAGGTGCATGATAGACTGTGGAAAGCCAGCCAGGAATTACATATTTGCTATTGAAACAAAAGGAGACTGCATTGTTTAATTTTTGTATCTAAGTACTCAATTCTTTTATCCCACCCTACTAAATATATTACAAACAATTCTCCCTCAGGGTACGTATTCTACTTACAGACTCAAAATTTTGTTGATTTTCCTTCATATATGAAACACAAGCCTTCCTCACTTGCAGATGATGGACCTGGCTGCAAAACAACTAAAAGAAAAAAGACCAGTTTACTGCCAAAAGTCATTCGAAACAGAAACTTCTAAATTAAGACTATTGACTGGACAATTAAGTTTCCCTTATTTAGGACATATGTAGAACATAGGGAAATTCAGTCCTCATCATACTAAACAATATTTTAATCTTCAGTAAAACTGAGAAAGATGATTCTTTCATGCCCCCTTCCCCTTCCTACCCCATAAATGTAATTTTTTTCCTATACATAAAACTTACAGGAAGCAGGGGATGCTTAGGAATGATCAAGATACATTTCAAAGTTTTCTTTAACCCATTATCTTATCCCTCCAACATTATCAATGGGCATTTAAAAAACAGAAAATGTAGCAAAGGTACAGTGATGTATTTGGACTAATGAGCAAAGATACACACCTTTGCATTGTCTTGCACTAATAAGGAGCAGATCACCTGGATATTTTCACTAAAAAACAGAAAATGTTTGTTTCTTTGGTAGGCTACAGTTCTACCTACAGGACCATGTCACATCTCAAAAACTGAAACTCAGTATATGGCAACACATTTTTCCTTTTACCTGCTCCGAAATAGCCCGAAAGAGGCAAGAGGCATCTTTAGCGGTCAGCTTTCGAAACAGTCCTAAGGTGCCTAAATATTCATCCATTGATACCTCATTCAAAGACTTCTGACTGGCATGCTTTTTCCATCCTTTATGCATTGTGCCCAAGGTGGTGAGGGGATAAAAGAAACAGAAGCGTGGCGAGAAGGACAAAGCAGGGTATCGGTAGAAATCGGTAGCAATAACAAGGGCTTGCTTCTGCAAGTATTCGGAAAACAACTCAAAATCTAGACATAAGGTGGCAGTTGGAATCAGCACCACAGAATCTTGGGACTTCTCAAGAGCAGGAAAAGCAAAGCGTTGGGCTTCTTCAGGATAACTTGGGACCCTGTGAAGAGAGGAAATGCCAGTGTTCTAAGGAAGTGGGAACTTGAAAACGAAACACTCGAGGGAGAAGATACATAGCAGAAGGGTGGGATTAACCAAATTAGCTCAGAGTTAAGAAAAGTATGCAGATGGAAAGAGTTTGCAGCTTAACTCAGGGCAGATGCTGAAAGAGACTGCAAAAGAAACTACAGTTAAGATTCAGGTGTGTAGGATGCAACCCATCAGCATTAAGATCTCTGCCTGAATTTTCAACTAGTCTCTGCCCAAAATTCCCTGCTCCCTTCCTAGTTTCAGGGAAATGTGATTAAAATCTTAAGTCTAGATAATAATAACAATCTACTTAGGATATGGAAAATAAATCAACTAGCAATGCTAGAAAACCCTGATATAATTCTTGATGTGTACCTCCAAACTACTGTATAGCAGAAATAAAAAGGGAAAATGAAATGTATTTCTTAAAGATGGGAAAAAATTTAACTGAACAGTATAAAAATATTTCTCCCCAAAATTTTCTAATATAATGCATTTAGAATGTTTTGGCACAATATGAGAGGTGTTGGGACATTAGAGGTATGTTTCAATGTATTAGAGTACTTTCCAGAAAGACCACTCTGGATTATGAGGAAAGCAAAACATTAAGAATCAAAGGTGAGGACTATTCACTTGTGTTATTTGATTCCACTATAAGTTATCTCATTTTTCTTTAAGTGCCCAAATCCAACTTCTTTCGTAAGTGGTAAAAATAATATAGGGGCTGTGTTTATAGCTGAGGGGTATGGCACTTGATTAGCCTGCATAATGCCCTGGGTTCAATTTCCAGCATCTCAAAAAATAATAATTTATTAGGTCAGAAGCCAGAAATGTAGCTCAGAGGTAGAGCACATCTAGCATGTGAGAAGGCCCTGAGTCTAAGCCCTAGCAATGAAAAAAGAAAAAAAAAAGGTTAAATTCTAGCTTTGTAGAAGTTGCAACATTAAAATGGTTGCAAAATGGTTTTTCTTATGGAAAATTAAAAATTATCAGGAATACCCCTATAGGAATAATATCAATAATCACTTAGTAATTTAGGAATGAAATACAAATTAGCATGGTAGAAAAATCAAATAAAATCTTGACTTAACTCTTAGCATGCCAATTTGAAATTACCTTGTGTCTTTCTTAAAGAAACCATAACAAAGGGTAATGCCTTTTGTGAAAGTTCTGAAGCATATTGTTTGAAGAAAAATTGACTTCTAAATTAAAAGGCTAATTTTTTGCACATTTTACAAATAAATATACAAATTCTTATCTATTGCATTTTAAATTAAAAATAAGATGTATAAAACTTCAACTAATACAATTCATATACTTCACTTTCAGGAAAAGACCAGAAAAATTAGGACTAATACTACAAAGAGAGCTACAGGGAACAAGGAATAAAATAGCACACACAGGAAGCACTCAAATATGGTCAACTGATTTTTGACAAAGGTGCCAGGGAAATTCAATACATTAAGAGTATTTTCACTAAATGGTACCAGATCAATTGATCAGTCATATACAAAAATATGACCCTAGACCTATATGAGTTGGGAGGTTGAGGCAGGAGGATCGAAAGTTCAAAGCCTGCCTCAGCAATTAACAAGGCACTAAGCAACTTAGCAAGACCATGTCTCTAAATATTTAAAAATGCTGTGTATGTGACACAGTGATTAAGCACCCCTGGGTTCAATCCCCCGTACCCCCCCAAAAAAAGGAAAATGCAAATTAAAATCACAATGGGACATCACTACACACCTACTAGAATGGTTATAATACATAATATAATAACAAATATTAGCAAGGATTTAGAGAAACTGGCCATACATAAAAGCCAGATACAAAAAAAAAAATGTATGCATGATTCCAAGATATGGAAATATGCCCCAAAGCATCTATCTATAGAGATAAGAAGCAGATTGGCAGGCGAATGAAGGCTGTTCTGGGAATAATCACTAACTGAAAGAGGCACAAAGACTTTTTTTTAGAGTGATAAAATTTTGGTTGTTTTTGTACCAGGGATTGAACCAGAGGGCTTAAACACTGTGCCGTAACTGCAGCCCCCTCTCCTTTTTTAAAAAATTTTGAGACAGGGTCTCAATACTTTGGTGAGGCTAGCTTCGAACTTGTGCTCCTCCTGCCTCAACCTCCAGAACCACTGCACCCACCTTCATTGATAAAAATCTTCTAAAATGGTTTGTGGTGATATTTGCATAATTACTATATTCATTAAAATTACTGAATTGTATAGGTGGATTTTTTTAAAACAGCTTTGGGATGTCAGATACCACACAAGTCACCTACTTAAAGTACATAATTCAGTGGTTTTTCATATATTCACTTTTGCATCATCCATCACCATAATCAATTTTAGAACATTATCATCCCAAAATGAAACTCCACATCCTATTATCATCAACATCCAATCTTCCTATTCCCATTAATCCCAGGCAACCACTAGTCTACTTTCCAATGTACAGATTTACCTACTCTGGGCATTTCAAATAAATATAATTATACAATAGTCTTGTTTGACTAAATTCTTTCACTTAGCATTAACATTTTCAGGGTTTAGCCATGTTGTATTGTATTAGTTTTTCTATCCATTATATCATTAAACAATAATTTATTCACTAGTTAATACAAACTAAAATTATTTCTACTTTTTGGCATTTATGTATAATACTCCTGTAAACAGTCACATAAGGTTTTATTTGCACATGCTTTCAATTTCTTGGGTATATGTATAGTAGTGGAGTTCCTATATCACACAGTAATGCTATGTTTAACCATTTGAGGAACTATCAAACTGTTTTCCATAGCAGCTACACCATTTTACATTTTCAATCAGTAGTGAGAATAAGCATTTCGATTTCTCTACATTCTTACCAACACTTGTTATTATATCTCTTTTAATTATAGCCATCCTACTAAATCTGAGGTAGATTTTCACTTTGATTTGCATTCCCCTCATGGATAATGATATTGAGCATTTTTTTCATGTGCTTACCAGTCAATATATATACACAAGCATTTTCTCCCCTGCTGTGCTGGAGCTCAAACCCAGGGTATGTTGTATGATAAGCAAACACTCTACCACTCAGCTACATTTCCATATATACTGGCTGACAAGCACATGAAAATATGTCCAATATCATTATCCATTAGGGAAATACACATCAAAACCACAGTGGAATTCTACCTCACACCTACTAGGATGCCTGTATTCAAAAGATGGATAATGGCAAGTGTTGGTAAGAATGTAGAGAAACTAGAATCTTCATACCTTACTAGTAAGAATGTGAAATGGTTTAGCTGCTATAGAAAACTGTATATCTTTAATACCACTACATACATCTTAGAATGACAAAAATTTAACTGGCAATGCCAAGTGTAGACACAGGTGTAAAACATCTGCAATTCTGTTGGTAATGAGAATATAAAAATAATATGGTCACTATGGAAAATAGTTGAAATTAAAAAATTAATCAGTTTCTTAAAAATTTAAGCAGTTGCCATTTCATCTTCTAGGTAGCTACTCAAAAGAAATGTTCACACAAGAACCTATACATGAAATGTTTATAGGGTACTTGTCCATAATGTGCTCATCTGATCCCTCAAAATTGAAACAATCTAAACATATTTCAACTGCTGAATGCACAAAGTGTCCACACAAGAGACTACTTCTCAGCATTTAAAAACTGAAACATTGATTACATGCCCGCATTCTCTCTCTCTCTCTCTCTCTCTGGATTGAACCCAAGGACTCCTGCATGCCAGGCAACCACTTTATCACTGAACTGTATTCCCAGCCCATGTTGAAATTGGAAGAATCCATGAAGCAGCCAGAACAATAAAAAAATGATCATCAGCACTGCACATAACAGTAAGTCCTGAAGTCATGGGATGAAAAGGAAGATCCTGGCTGGGGATGTAGTTCAGTTGATAGAGTGCTTGCCCCACATGTAGATCACCCTGGGGTTCAATCCCCAGCACCAAAAAAAAAAAAAAAAAAAAAAAGATCCTCAAACTTTCAGAAAGGAAAAACAGATCATGTACAAAAAGAAAAATCACTAACATGAATGCCAATAAACTTTTTAAATGGAAAACTCAGAATTTAAAAAATAATGGAATTCAAATTTGTTGGGAGCTGGGCATGGTGGCACATGCCTGTAATCCCAGCAGCTTGGGAGGTTGGAAGCTGGAGGTTCCTAAGTTCAAAGCCTGCCTCAGCAAATTATCAAGGGCCTAAGCAACTCAGCAAGCCCCTGTCTCAAATAAAATATAAAAAAGGGCTGGGAATGTGGCTCAGTAGTTAAGCACCCCTGGTTCATTTCATGGTACCAAAAAAGGAAAAAAAAAAATTGAAAAAAATTGTTGGGAAGTTATTCCCAACCTTGAATTCTATACCAAGTTATCAAACAAGAAGTAGAGCAAGGTGTTTTCAGACAAGAAAGATTCAAGGCACTAGAGATATAGTTCAGTTGGTACAGTGCTTGCCTTGCATGCACAAGGCCCTGGGTTCAATCCCCAGCACCATAAAAGAAAGATTCAAAAACCTTACCACCCTTTCTTAGGAAAATCAATAAACAAAATGGACTGTCTTAGGAAGCTTACTAGAAGAAACTTGAAACCAAAATTAAAAAGTGAAACAAAAAGCAGGGTAGATATACAGTCCTATAAACAGGAAGTTCAACATAAAACAGAAGCAAAGAGATCTTCCAGGATAAAAATGAAGAAGAAATTTCAGAAAGACAGACACCAGAACTAGAAAGCATGAATACTTCAAGTAAAAGGAGGGCATAGAACTACATTATAGTCACCTCAAAATAAATAAATAGGGGCTAAGAGTATGGCTCAGTGGTAGAGCACTTGTCTTGCAAAAAGCCCTGGTTTCAATCCCCAGTACTGAAAAAAAGTAATAAATATTTTAGGTAACCTGATCTATTTGAATATACTACTAAGGGGAGATGTACACTTCAGTTAAAGGGTATGTAGATGTTTCTGCATGGTTCAGATGTGAAAAATATTGTTCTTAAGCAATATTAATGTCAACACTGAAAATGTATTTCACAAGAAGTGATAAAACTAGATTAGGAAAATGAAGAAAAGAGGGAAGAAGGAGATAAAGTCTCCTTTTTGAGACCTCAATACTCCACTTTCAACAACAAACTCTCAGAAAATAAAGAAATCAATGGACTTGAGCTTTCAGCAACAGCAAAATCTGGCTGTGCAGGAGGATGTCGGATTTAATTGTACATTTCAGCACTCCAGTATTCCTTAATATCTAATCCCATCAATAAAATGACTTGACCCCAGAAAAAAATGGACTTGAATTACACTTTATACAAACAGACCTCTCAGATATATACAGAACATTCTACCCAAGAGCTAAAGAATATACCTTCTTCTCAAGCACACACAGAATATTCACCAGAATAGAATATGTTAAATCTGCATATCACAATGGCATGAAATTAGAACAATAGGAGATATTTGGGGAAATACATAAATAGGCAGAAATTAAACAACATAATGCTGAGCAACCAATGATGTCAGAAGAAATCATAAAGGAAATCAAATACTTTGAGACAAATAAAAGTAGAAACACAACATACCAAAACTTACAGGATGTGGTTAAAAGGAGTCCTAGAAAGGGAATTTATAGCAATAAATGCATACATTAAAAAAAGAAGACTGGAAAGACATCACAGACTTAAAGTAAAGAGATGGAGAAAAATATTCCATACAAATGGAGTTAAAAAAAAAAAAAAAAAAACATACAACCAGGAGAAGCTATTCTCATATCCAACAAAGAAGATATCATGCAAAAATTGATCAGAAGAGATGAAGGTTACTACATAGTAGTAAAGTGAATATTCCAATAAGAAGATATAATGATAGTAAATATTTATGCCCCAAGCATTGGTGCACCTAATTAAACAAACACTTAACTGATGCTGTGTTTCAGACAGACTCCAATATAATAATACTGGGTGAATGCAGCAGACCTCTTTAGTCAATAGATAGGTCATCCAGACATAAGAATCAGCCTGGCAAGGTGGTGCATGCCTGTAATCCTAGCAACTCAGACAACTGAGGCAAGAGGATCACAACTTTGAGGCCAACTATAGCAAATTAGCAAGACACTGTATCAGAATTAAAAAATAAATAAAGAGGGCTAGGGACATAGCTAAGTGGTTAAGTGTTCCTGAGCTCAATCTCCAGTACCAAATCAAACAATGATAGACAATTCTGACCTAAATAATACCATAAATCAAATGGACCTAACAGACATCTATAGAATATTTCATCCGACAACAGTTAAATTCACTTTCTTCTCAGAACCTCATGGAATCTTCTACAACCTAGACCATGAGGTCATGAAGCTTGTCTTAGCAAATAAAAAAAAAAGAATCAATAAAATCCTTTGAATGTTGTCATATTATAATGGAATGAAATTACAAAGCAACAGCAAATAAAAAAAACCACATAAACAGGGCTGGGGTTATGGCTCAGTGGTAGAGCACTTGCCTATCATGTGTGAGGCCCTGGGTTCCATACTCAGCACCACATAAAAATAAATAAAATAAATAAATAAAATGAATATTTTTTCAACTAAAAAGTATTTTTAAAAAGCACATAAACAGAGATTGAACAATACTCTTCCAAACAAGGAATACATCACAGAAGAAATGAAAAGAGAAAAAAATTCCTAAAATCAAACAAGAATAGTGATACAACAAACCAAAATCTCTGTGATACTATGAAAGTCATTCTAAGAGAAACAGGCACTTCATTAAGAGCTCACATTAAAAAACAAAAACAAAAAAAAATGGCCAGGCATGGTGGTGCATGCCTATAATCCCAGCAGCTCAGGAGGCTGAGGCATCAGGATCACAAGTTCAAAGCCAACCCTAGCAACTTAGTGAGACCCTGTCTCAAAAAAACAAAAAATAAAAAGGACCAAAGATCTATCTCAGTGGTTAATTCCCCTAGGTTCAACTCCCAGTATGAACACACACACACAGTTCCCAAATAAACAATCTAACGCTACATCCCAAGGCCTCAGCAAAGCAGGAACATCTTCTAATCCCGAAACCATTAGAAGATGGGAAATAATTAAAATCAGAGCTGAGATTAATGAAATAGAGAATAAAAATAGAAAAGATCAATGCAACAAAGAGTTGGTTCTCTGAAAACGTAAACAAGATTGATACACCCTTTAGCCAAACTGAACAAAAAAGAGAGACACAATCAACAAAATTAGAGATTAAAAACAAGATGCTTCCAGAGACATTTCTGAAATCCCGAGGATCATTAGGGACGATTCCGAAAACGTGAATGTAAATAAACTGAAAAATACGAAGATATTAATAAATTTCTAGGCACATATGACCTACCCAAATTAAACAAAGAAGATAAAGAAAAACCTAAACAGACCAATATCAGCTCAAGACTGAAGCAGTAATAAAAAGAAAAAAACCTTTCCAACAAAGAAAAGCCCAGGACCAGATAGAGTCAGAGTTCTACAAAACCTCTAAAGAACAAATGTCAATCCTCCTCAAATTATTCCATGATATAGGGAGGAAAACTTGTAAATCCATTCTGTGAAGCCAGCATCATCCTGATATCAAAACCAGATAAAGAAATAGCAAGGAAAGAAAACTAGAGACCAATATCCCTGATGAGCATATACACAAAAATCCTTCATGTTAGTAAGCTACATTCAAAAACATGTTTAAATATTGTGTACGATGATCAAGGTGGTTTCATCACAGAGATTTATGCCTGGTTCAATGTATGCAAATTAATATATGAAATTCATCCCAAAGAAAGTTCATGTGATCAACTTAATGAGGAAAAAACCTTCCAACAAAATCCAACACCAATTCACATTAAAAACACTGAAGAAACTAGTGATAAAAGAACCTTACTTGGGGCTGGAGTTGTGGCTCAGTGGCAGAGTGCTTGCCTGGCATGTTTGAGGCACTGGGTTCTATTCTCAGCACTGCATATAAATAAATGAACAAAATAAAGGTCTATCAACACCTTAAAAAAACATTTAAAAAAAGAACCTTACCTCACATCATCAAGACCATCTATTTAGGACAAACACAAAGCCAAAATCATAATGAATGGAGGAAACACTGAAAGCATTTCCTCTAAAATCAGGAACCAGACAAGGATGAACATTCTTACCACTCCTATTCAATATAGTTCTTGAAACTCTAGCTAGAGCAATCAGACAAGAAGGAAATCAAATGGACACAAATAGGTCAAGAAGTTAAATTATCTGTTTGCTAATGGCATACTATCTCAAAAGATCCAAAAAACTTCCACCAGAAGTTTTCCAGAGCTGATAAATTCAGCAAAGTAGCAAGATACAATATCAACATTCATAAATCAATATTTTCTATACTCTAATAATAAATTCACTGACAAATAAATCAGGAAAGCAATTCTATTCACAATACCCTCAATAAAAATACTTGAGATTAAAGCTAAGGAGGTGAAACACCTCTACAGTAAAAATTATAAAACACTGAAAAACAAAATTGAAGAAGACCCTAAAGGATGGAAACACCTCCCACGCCCTTGAATAGGCAGAATAATATCAAAATAGTCATAGTACCAAAAGTGATCTACAGATTCAATGTGATCACCATCAAGTTACCAGAGAGTCTTCAAAGAACTAGACCAGAGTCCTAAAAAGTCCTAAAAGATGCAGAATAGGGAAAGCAACACCAAGCAATAAGAGGAACGATGAAGGCATCACATTACCCAATTTCAAATTATACTATAGAGCTACAGTAACAAAAATAGCATGGTTCTTGAATAAAAACAGACACAAAGAACTGGGGTTGTGGCTCAGTGGTACAGTGCTTGCCTAGCATGTGTGAGGTACTGGGTTAAATTCTCAGCACCACATATAAATAAATAAAATAAAGGTCCATCAACAACTAAAAATTATATATAAAAAAAGACACAAAGGCCACTAGAATAGAAGACACTTAGACAAATCCACATATATACATTTATTCAATCCTTGACAATAGTGCAAAAACATGTTGGAGAAGATACCTTTTTAACAAATGGTGCTGGGGAAACTAAATATCCATATGGTGCCCCTGCCTATAACTTTAGCCACTTGGGAAGCTGAGGCAGGAGGATCTCAAGTTGAAGGCCTGCCTCCACAATTTAGGAAGACCCTCAGCTACTTAGATTCTAATTTTTTTTTTAAATAATGAAACTAGATCCTTGTCTCTCACCCTGCACAAAAACCAACTCAAAGTAGATCAAGGGCCTAAGATTTAGACCAGAGAAACTCCAACCAATAAAAGAAAACATATGGTCAATAATCCAACATATTGGTACAGGTACAAATTTTTAAAATAAGAATCCTAAAGTTCCAGAAATAAAACCAAGAATCAATAAGTGAGATGGTATCAATTAAAAAGCTTCTGCACAGCAAAGGAGACAATTAAAGATATGAAAAGAGTTCATCTAAGAAAGGGGAGAAAATCTTTGCAAGCTATTCTTCCAACAGGGGATTAATATCCAGAATACATAAAAAACACCAAAAAATTATAACTCCATCAACAAATGGGCAAATGAACTAAACAGACATTTCTCAAAAGAAATACAAATGGCCATCAAATATGTTAAAAATTTTAACATCCTTAGAAATCTGGGAAATGCAACTCAAAACTACATTGAGATTTCATCTCTGGCTAGAATGGCAATCAACCAAAAATACAAAGAATAGGGGCTGGGGTTATAGCTAAATGGTAGAGCACTTGCTTAGCATGTGTGAGGCACTGGGTTCGATCCATAGCACCACATAAAAATAAACAAAATAAAGGTATTGTGTCCACCTACAACTATACACACATACACACACACACAAACACACACACAAAGCACAATAAATGCTGGCAAGGACATGGGGGGAAAGGTACACTTAGACATTGTTGGTGGAACTACAGATTAGAATAATCATGGAATAAACTCTATTATGTTTGTAGAAGACAATCCTTAAATTTTTATAGAACTACAAAAGATCATAAACAGCTAAAACAATCTTGAACAAAAAGAACAAATCTGGCAATATCTTCCTGCTTTCAATACATATTATAAAGTGATTATACTCAAAACAAGATGCTAGTGGCATAAAACTGATAACTGACCAATGAAACTAGGGACAAAGCCTAAAAATGAATCCAAACATTTACATTAAACTGATTTCTACAGAGGTTCAAAGAACACACAAAGGGAAAAGGATATTCTCTTCAATAAATGGTTATTAAGAAAATTGTCTATCTAGATGCATTAGAATAAAAAGAGATACTTATCTCATACCACCTACAAAAATCAACTCCAAGTGGATTAAAGATTTAAATATAAAACTTGAAACTATAAATCTACTAGAAGGAAACATGGGAAGAGCTCCATGACATTGGTCTGGGCAACATTTTTTAATGACCCCAAAGCACAGACAAAGGCAGAAACAGAAAGGTATGGCATCACACTAAAAAGGTATCTGCAAAGCAAAGGAAGCAATAAACAAAATGAAGAGACAACCCACAGAAAAGAAGAAAATATCTTGAACCATAAATCTGATTACAGGTTAATATCTAAAGTACATAAGGAAATAAAATACTATCAAGAAAACAAATAAATGAGCAAGTGACCTTAACAGAAATTTCTCAAATGAAGGCATACAAATTGTAAACAGGTACATAAAAGATGCTCACCATCATTAATCATAAGAAAAATATAAATTTAAAGAGTGATGCCACAATGAAGTACCACTTCACATGGTTAGAATGACTTTTATTGAAAAGATGAATGAGGGGCCAGAGTTGTGGCTCAGTGGTAGAGCTCTTGCCTAGTGTGAGACACTGGATTCAATCTCAGCACTGCATAAAAATAAACAAAAAAGTTATCATATCCACCAACAACTAAAAGAATTTTAAAAAAGAGAGATGAATGATTGGGAGTCTGAGGCAGGAGAATATCAAGTGTGAGACAGGAGAATCTCAAGTTCAAAGCCAGCCTCAGCAACTTAGAGAGCCCTGCCTCAAAATTTTAAAAAAAGGGCTAGAGATGTGGCTTAGTGGCTAAGTGTCCCTGAGTTCAATCCCCAGTACAAAAAACAAACAAAAACCAAAAAAACTACCACTAGGGGCTGGGATTGTGGCTCAGTGGTAGAGCGCTCGCCCAGCACATGCAAGGCCCTGGGTTCAATCCTCAGCACCACATAAAAATAAATAAAGGTTTTGTGTCCAACTACAACTAAAAAATAAATATTTAAAAAAAATTACCACCATATAATCCAGAAATCCCATTTCTGTCTACATCTATCTATATATAAATATCTATCTATCTATCTATCTATATACACATATATACATACACATATATATCTATATATATAGATATATACACAAAGAAAAGAAAATCGGTGAAAGGATTATCTGGATTTCCATATTTATTGAAGCACTATTCACAGTAATCAAGATATGAATTCAATCTTAATGTCCACAATTAGATAAATGAATAAAGAAAATGCTATATAAACAATGGAATACTACTCAGTCTTAAAAAAGGAAATCCTGTCATTTGTGATAACATGGGTGAACCTGGAAGACATTATGCTATGATGTATAAACCAGATATAGAAAGACCAATACTGCATGATTTATATATGGAATCTAAAAAAGTCAGACTCAATAAGTAGAAAGTAAAACAATGGTTACCAGAGGCTAGGAGAGGTGGGGGTTTGTGGGAAAAGGGTAGCTGATAAAAGGGTACAAAGTTATAGGTAGATAGGAGATTTGTTTTCAGATCTATTGTATAGCAGAGTGTTAGTCATTAATAATACACTGTATATTTCAATATAACTGAGTAAATCTTAAATGTCTCACCATAAAAATTATATGTAAAACTATTGAAATATTAATTTAATCATTGATACATGTTTGCATGTATCAAAACACCATAATGCAGAATTATATACATAAATGTATACAATTATGATTTGTCCATTAAGAATATCAATTTTTCAAGTCTCCTTTTCTATGTTGGAAGCCTATAAATGATATTCAAATTTAAAAAATAAAAACCAAAACCAATTTCAATATACTATTTATAAAAATATGATCACTTAAAAGAAGCAGGATTCAGAGATGGCAAAATTGGGATATAAGACTGCTGTTTCTATTATAAGCCTTATAGAACTAGTTAATAAACTATTTACATGCATTACCTTAATTTAAAAATTAAATTTAAACATTTTATTGTTAGTAAAGAATAGAATAGCATAATCAACCATAATACTTATTTTACAGATAAGCAGGCTTTGAATAATTACAAGATTTGTTCAATATTTGCATCCAAACAATAATAGTACTCGAACTAAAACTATAATGTTCTGATGTTTGCATCAATTATTACAAAGAAACACACACCAAAGCAGAAAACAAAATGTGAACAAGGGCTCAGAGTGGTTATGGACAGGTTACATTTTCCAACTTAGTACAATAGGATTTTATTTTTAAAAGACCTGTGGGAAAATGTTACATTTCATCTTGTATATATAATAGAAAGTAATTTTCAGGGTATTTAATATTATCCTTTGAAATATCCATTGCACTTGAAATCCCAACTGACTATTTTCCACGGCAAACTACTTCAATCCCATACACCTCTAGAACAGTAGTTCTCAAGTGAAGGACTAGTTAAAACATGCTGCCTCTTTTCCACAGGTTATGATTTCAGCAGATCTGCAATAGATCCCAAGAATTTGCATTCCTAACAAGTTTCTAGGGGATGCTGATGTTGCTGGTCTAGGGAATGCACTTTGAGAACTACTGCTCTAGAACTGATATGTCCCACAATTCACTAATCATTGCTCCTAAAAATAAAATTTCAAAGACAAAATTTCAATAAATATTGCACACCATAATCTTATCTTTGACATTCAAAATGCAAATTTCGAAGTTTGAGAAATGTTGCTTTAGACATTTTCTGTGATCTAAATCTAGGGTTATGGCATAATTACAAAAGAAACTGCAAATTCATCCATTAGCAACTAAGTGTCTAATTAATTATTAATTGCTCTTAGCTGCTGACAAATAAAGCAATTCACTAAATTATTAGAGAAAATTAACATATCTGACCTATCATACTAATGGGGTTCTTTAATTGTATTACTATGATTTATACAAGTTAGCTAGAAAACATGACATATGCTTTAATTTCTCTAGAACTGTTTATTTCCTTTTTTAAGGATCAAATGAGAAAACTCTTTGAATACTTACGGTTTTAATTCTAACATTCCATGTCTCAACTGAGGTATGTACCTACAATCATTTTTTAAACCACATATTATCTGTGATGTACAAGTTATAGTTGTAACATATCCTAATGAAAAGGCAATTTAAAAATTTAGTCCTAAAAATTTATTTCAATTATTTTAGTACCCAAAAACATGGGGCCAATTGAGGAAAACAACCCTGTAGAACCTCTTACTGTTCATTACTGAAATGGCAACAGTAAACATTTTTTAAAACATTGTGAAAAAAAATTTTAAGCACTGATGGACCTTTATTTGTTTATTTATATTCGGTGCTGAGAATTGAACCCAGTGCCTCACACATGCTAGCCAAGCACTCTACCACCTGGCCACAACCCCGGCTCCTTAAAACATTTTTTAACAACACCCTTAAAGTCTGGCATGGTGGCACATGCCTGTGATCCCAGCGTGTAGGATGCTGGGGCAGTTCTAAGGCCAGCCTCAGCAACTTTGCTAGACCCTGTCTTAAAAAAGGACTAGGGATAGGGATGGGGCTGGGGCTGTAGCCCAGTGGCAGAGCACTTGCCTAGCATGTATGAGGCACTAGGTTTGATCCTCAGCACCACATTAATAAATAAATTAAGGGCATGTTGACCATCTACAATTATTAAAAAAAAAAGGACTAGGGATGTAACTCAGTGGTAGAATACCCTGGGTTCAATCCCTGATATAAAACAAATAAACAAAGAATCAGCACCCTTGAACTAGAGCCTGCCACTTTTCATGGTGGATTTTCAAACAGTAAAGCAGGATTTAAAGAAAGGGAACACCAAAACACAGCTTCACATCCCTGTTCAACAAACACCTTTCTCAAGTTTTAGGGAGAAAATAATGACAAAAATAAGAATGGATTTCCCAGCACTGTGATCCCAGTTCAGAAATGCAAAACAGAACGAATATTACCCAGACCAGTTGCTTTCATTTCCTTCTCTTCCCCATTTCGCCTGAAGCATCAAATATAGATTTGAAAAAAAAAACAGAAAATAATACGTTTCATATATATCTGACACTGAAACACTGAGGGTTGGTTTTTGTTTGATGTAAGATCAGTCTACAGACAGGGGTTTTAGGGCAAGGAGGAATACAGATCAGAACATTTTCTTTGAAGCACTTGGAAAGACTCATTCCTAGATAAACTTAAATTTTCTAACTATAACCCCAATTAGAGACTGAATATAAATTTTAAAATGGATTACAATGAAGACCCTGCTTTCTGTATCATTTAGGATTATTTACTTTGCATTATTAGGAAATATCACTAAGCCTAGTACTAATTCTTAAAACAAAACAAAACAAAAAAACAAGAGAAAACTATTTTAACTTTCAAACATGCCACATGATAGATGTCTTAGAAATCACCTATTAGGGAAGTTAAACTGTCATATAGAAAATTACTTAAGACACAGGATCTAAGAATGGTTTTTGCTTACAAATTTGGAGAATATATTAGCCACCTACTTCACACTGGCAGTAGAAAATAACCAGTATGTTATCCTGTATAAAAGTAGGAATGAACAATGAAAAAGAAGGAATGCATACCTTCTCACAGACATTACTCCAACAGTGATAGAGTTTAAAAAGCAAGTATTTATAGATGGACACTTGACAGTAAATAATACAATGCTTCACTGGTCACCTACTCTAAAGAGCCTAATATTTATCCTAAAATAATTACTATGAATAAAATATATTCCATTCAATCCTTCTTACAATCAGAAACAGTGCTACACAAGACATTATGGGATATAGACAGTGAATTAATAGTCAAGACTAGTTTGAAAATGTGCCACTTGGGTACGTTTTAAACTTTAGAAATTTATGGCTTGTGTTACATTATAGAAACTGGAAATTACTAAACTTGGATGTATTTAATTGGAAGGGTTTAATTATAAAGGAGTACAATAGCTACCACCAAAACACTATCAACAATGCCTAAGGAATAATATCACAAATATCAAAGTTGGCTTCAGTCTAGAGATTTGTAACCTGGTGACTACGATTTTCCTGAAAGTCACGACAAAGTTGTATACATGTGTAAGTACACAGAGAAGCAATAGTTATACTTTAAAGTGTTCCACCACCAAATAAAGCTTAAAAACCATTGCCTCAAAGAATAAAACTGCAGCAGCCAAGAACAAAATCATGTCCAAAGCTATGTGTGTGTAAACCAAAACAATTTTAGCAAAATTTATGAAAATAAAATTCTAGACATGAAAGACCCATAAAGACAGTCTACTATCTATACATAATGGCATATAAAGTCCTTCAAAACGTTTTTCAAATATTGACATCAGCTGAGCATGGTGATGCACATCTGTAATCCCAGTGGCTCAGAAGGAGGATCATGAGTTCAAAGCCCAGCTTCAGCAATGGCAAATGCTAAGCAACTCAGTGAAACCCTGTCTCTAAATACAATACAAAATAGGGCTAGGGGTGTGGCTTAGTAATTGAGTGCCCCCAAGTTCAATACCCAGTACCAAAAAAATAATATATATATATATATTTTTTTTAAATATATATTAAATATATACATCAATGTTGAAAAGCATACATTTCGCATTCCTACTTATCTATTTTTTCTTGCCCACCTACAAAATTCTAAGAATTAAAAGAACAATAGAAATATTATTCTAGAATATTCATGTAGGGAATTACCAATCTAAAAATTAACAATAATTTGGTGGTATTCTAATTTTTCTCCACATAATCTTTTACTGGAAAATACTATAGCTACTACTTTTCATATACCTGATTTTTAAATATCATGTTTTGCCACAAATCCTCAACAAGCACCATTATTTGACAAATTCCATCAGAATATTTCAAAGGATCATTAATGATATTTGGGATGCTGTTCCTATAAATATTTGGCCCTGTGAACTTCACCGTACAGTGTGATGGACACATCTTTGGAACAAGAGAAAAACTAGACACTTAGAGTCAATAGGAAATAAATGTAAGATGACTGTTCCCTAGAACCAATATCAAATCCTACTTGATATCAGAAAAAAGTACTAAATACAGAAGTACATTCAACATTAATGGAGCCTAGTCCATATCAGGAAGAGGACTCAAGAATGTATAAGACATAGTTCTTCCCCAACTAGACTATTAAAAGCTCCTCCAGAGCAAGAATCATGTCTTGAATCCTGCTGATACAGAAGTAGATTCTCAACATGTATTTGTATTACAAGACTGAATATACAAATAAATGAGCTTGAGATATTTAGGAAGTAAAAAAAAATCTGATCAATTACCTATAAAGGGGTGGAGGTATGAGTTAAAGACTGGAGGACTGACTAAATACTAGTAATGAAGATAAGGACCTCAGGTAATATGAAAAGAGAAATATGACTTTAGTTTGGAACACATCATGTTTGAAGTGCTTTCAGAATTAACAAACAGGAAACTGGAAATCATTCAGCAACTCTAATCAGAGTTAGGAGATACACATACAAGACTCAATAGAAGGAGAGGCTCTAGGAGTTATGAAAATAGCAAGAAAAAAACTACAAAGCAAAGAGGATCCAAAAAAAAAAAAAAAGAACCTGAAAATACAAACATTTAAGGAAAAAATATTTTAAATAACTTGCAATCATATAAACTAGGAAAAATATCTATAAATAGCCATCAGTGTGCTATAAAGTAGCAATATAAAAACTCAAATAGGTTATACATGTATCTGTAGCCAACACACAATCTGAATATCAGGGAAGAGTCAACTGAATTCAAATATTCTATCACAAATATTGTCTTCATTTGTCCTCACAAATCAAGGAAATATACCAGAATTCAGTGCTTCAATTACAATTTCCAGACCTCCTTTCACCTCTAAGACATATAGATGGCATAAAACTCCCAAGTTCAATTTCCTCATCTGCAAAATGGGGCAATATCAACTATTTCATAGTGTTACTAAAAAAATTAAATGAGTATGTTAAGTGTTCTGAATAGTGCCTGATATGTACGAAGTACTCAGCAAGTGTTAACTGTTATCTTCATTCAAATATGATACAACTTTTAGAGCAAAAATTGATCACCACACAGCTATCATAATCACCTATTCCAAATCTTTCCAAAAAATTCCATATAATCTGTCCACTCACCTCATCTTTCAAACTCTATGCAGATTCAGTCATCTCTGCAAATTAACATTATGAAATCAATGGGATTTAGTGTTTACATCATAATAAAAGGCAAAAAAATACCTACATTACTGTATCATTCCTGACTTTAGTCTCAATCTTTTTATATTATCCTTTGTATCTGTATGATTTACCTTTAAAGCATACATAGTAGAGCTCTGAAGGGTCTCAAGTCAAAACTCCTGATAGTACTTTCAGATAGTGATTACTTTAAATCTTACAGTACTCTACCATCAGGTTCATTGGGAACCTTTCAGCTCTCTTTCCTCCAAACTATGTCTTTATGTAAAATTCGTAATTCTCAAGGTCATCTCAAAACATTATATCACTTCACCTTCTCCAACACCATAAACTTTCTATTAGCTTTCACCTCTGAACCTATTCATGGTATGAATTTCCCAATCAACTCTTTTGTTTCCTTATCCCTGGAATGTAAACACCTGCTAAATTAACTGCATTCTACTTTTTGACTGACTCTTAAGAACCCGAACCTATCATGTAGTGATATCAAACTTTGAGAAAAATATCAAATAGATTTCCCCCCCTCCAAAAAAAATCTTAGCCTCTTTCCTCATTTGTAGTTAATGGTGTGCACTGTTACCTAAATTTTCTTCGTCTCCAACTGCCTTAAAGTTTTAATTCAATCTAGTATCAATCCTACATAGATCCTTTTAGTAGATTCCAAAAAAATCAGGAATCACAGGCTGCTAAGTTTCAGTTGGAAAACACGGTTAAGTGTGAGATTCCTTATCAAATAAAGAACTTCTGGAAATAAACCTTCCTCAAAGGGGATGAAAGTTAACTAAATAATGAGCAAAGAACTATAAACAAAAAGTTTACAACATATTATGGTATAGTAGAAAATGAATAGAACAGGGTCTTGGAACTGCTACTAGGCAAACTAATCTCTGACCTCTTGCCTCATCTGACAAGCCATGGGAATGAACTGGGTCATCTTGAGGATCACTACAAAATTAGGATTCGAAAGTATATTTGATTTAAAACCCCACAACATATAATTCCACAACAGTGTAGTCAGAGACATTACTATACACAATGGACACCACTGACATATGCCTCTATTGAATGAAATAATGAAATCTAGGTTGTTCATTATTGCAGGGAAGTAGAAGAGATTTAGGGAACCAATGTTTGGTTGTCTGATGTATGAGTAAACACTTTCATTCCTGATTCTCTAAGGTTAGTACTTCATGCCATAAAACAACTATAAGACTGAGTGACCAATATAGCCTTATGCCAACAACTTTTTCCTTGAACAAGAAAAACTTTAAGAGGGCCCAGAAAACACTAAGTCTCTTCCTGTATTTGAATAAGACCTTTTCTATAACATACATTAATATACAAGTATTATGGTGCTGTGAATTCTCAACTATGTACATGTGGATTACTCACTTTTTAGATTATTCTCAGCAAAATTTTAATTGAAGCTGGCTTCCTCCTGCTACCCAGAGTACTTCTCAGCAACCACCTTTTCTACCATTAGCAAGAATTTATTTTATTATTAGCCAAAGAAAAATAATCAGAAAAATAAATCTACAAAAAACATTATTAATGCATCCCAAGTAAAATGCTTGGAACTTTGAACATTTTGGCATAGTAATATAACAAGGTCTGTATATTAAATGTTCTGTTTTCATGGATAAACTTTCTATCAGAGAATTATTGGAACTTAGGGATGATCTAATGTATCTTAAAAGACTGAGACTACTTTCTCTAATCAGAAAGAATTTCACAATGTACCTATCTCAAGTTCTAATATGAATTTTAAAACCATATATTTAAGCCATTATACAATAAGATCATTCACTATTCACTTGCAAGACTAATTTTATAACGACATACACTGTTCATTTCTATACTATAGTAAATGTTTAGTTACCACTGTAGAGGGTAGCCTTAAAAATTAACATAAATCCTACTAACATAAGTTCTTTTTGATTTATTATTCTCAATCCTTTAAAATTTTGACATTGAGCAAGATATTTTATCACATTATATGTTAGAGGAAAATAAAGTGAATATATTCCTTTTACTCTATTCATCAGAATAAAAGTAATCTCTCCAAACATGCTAAGTAACTTAATCATCTTTTTAAGGCAATTATCAAGCTTTTTATTCCACAGAGCACAACCCAGAATGTTTTTGTTTCCTTAGATTATGAAGCTAAAGATGCTGATTGTCCAATAAAATAATAAAAAAAAAAAGCTTAAAAAAAAAGATGCTGATTGTCATGCAAAAAAAAGTGACTTGTTACTGTTTCAGTTTTTACTCAAAGGAACACCAAACTATATTTATGGTTTTTGTCAGTTTCCAAATTTCATTCATTTTTTTCCCCACAATACCAAATGCATTTGAGATTTTAAGACAAAAACCTGTGAATTCTCACTATATAATGAAGAGTAGGGAAATCTTAATTGCAATTAGGATTTGAACCCAAATGCAATGTTCACACCACAAAATTTCCTATATATTCTATAAATGTAGGAAGTTTATTAGTTTATATTATTCTATAAATGTTTTATGTATTTAATTTGACTTAATCACATCAACAGGTTGGATTTATGGGTGTTTTTATGTTTTTAAAGTGATGAAAGTTTAATGTTTATTTTTTAATCCAACAACTTTATCCAAAAATGCAGAAAATTTTTCTGGCTGGCCAGGAGGATAATATTTCAGTGTTGATAAGTCCATTGACTGTAACAGCCCCGGAAGCGTGCTAAAACAAAAGAAGAAAAATATTAGGTAATGGGAGAAAATTCCATAATTCATCTGCTGCCCACTTGATGACTAACTTCCAAGAATACAACAATCCTTAAACTGTAAATGTGAGTCTTAATGTACTTTAATATTATAGGTATACATACTAAGATTATTATCATAATAAAAAGAGTAGTATAAAATGTCAATATGAATTCAACAAATATTTTCTCTCAAGTCAACTGAAATAGTTCAGAACTGTATCATTATGAATAATGTGTTGACATAGGTTCATAATACTTCTTAGGACTGTGGTGTTATAAAATGAAACAATATATAAAAACAGAATAAATGATACCAAAAGTAATAACTGCCAGACAAAAAGGTAAGCTAGACCATGCATGAAGATTATGATAAAACATTTTTACAGGTAACTTACTATTGATAATATATAATTAAGCAATATACAATCACCATGCATGCTGGCAATAAGGATATGAACAATATAAAACTATTACCTCTGAAATGTATTTATATCATGTATTTATATCCTAAATTAGAACAAATATACCACCACCCACCCTAGGTTTGGAGGAAAAAATTATTTACCTAAAATGAAAACACAACCAATTATTGATTCTTAGTGCTTTCATGTGTGGGATTTTCCTGAAATTAATATAAAAAGACTTCTATAATTTTATAATAGAAGACTTGTATAGTTTCCTTTTCATCATGAGTAAAACATCAGGATGTATTCATGAATCAGTGCTTTCCCTTTTTTATTAAACTAACAAAAAAATCAAAGCTGATTTAATATTTTGAATAAAAATACTCATCAAAAGCATCTGGGAACACTGCCCTGAATAAAGCAGTTAGGAAGATGAAAATTTCTCTTTTGGGTTGGGGATATAGCTCAGTTGGTAGAGTGCTTGCCTCACACGCACAAGGCCCTGTGTTCCACAGCACCACAAAAACAAAGCAAAAATAATGTTAATTAATTTATGTATGATGTGTCAAAATGCATTCTACTATCATGTATAACTAATTAGAATTTTAAAAAGGGAATACAAGGGCTGGGAAAAAATGATGCTAATCCCTAATATCAACTACCCAAGGGAAAATTGTGCCCATTATCTGAAGCATACATAATTTTAATTATCTTCTGACTGGCTTCTATATTACAAAGCCACTCTGACATCCTCCCTCCTCTCCATCATTAAAGGTATGATGACACCAACAATTTTACTCCTGGAACAATCAATGAATCTGTTTCCTCCCAATGAGAGCAGTAATCTTTGTTTTGTTCGCTGGTTGTATATACCAGCTGCCTCGAAAAATGCCTGGCATAGAATAGGTATTCAAAAAACATTTTATGAAGTATTCACTGAGTGTGTAAGATACAGAAGCAGGAAAATTAAAAGGTGTTTATGTTCTAGCTAATTTCTTCTAGTATTCTTTATTTTAAATCCAACATCAATTTAACTATAATATAATATAAAATACTTTAATACTTCCAATAAGAATAGGTTTTAAGTCAAACAATTGGGAATTACTGACCTGGCCCTCTGACAGGCTTCTAGTGTCAAGGAAGAACTAACACAAAACAAATCAGCAACTTTCTTCATCCTTCTATTTGATGTTGATCAGTTCTTATTGAATTCTAATATACTTCTAGAAAATAATACTTCTCACCATAAAGTAATTCCTCTGATTAAAAAGCTCCAATGGTTTCCCATTAAACTCAGAATAAAATCAGAGCTCTTACATAAACTTTCCCCTCCCAGCATCATACTACTCTCTCCCTTGCACACTATATTCATGCCACAATTACTTTCCTGTTTCTCAAGCACATCAGCTTCCAAGTTCACTTCTCACTTAGGGCTTTTGCAATTGCTGTTCCTTGGTGTCTATAGTTTCCCATGACTGGCTCATCCCTGTACTTAGATCTCACCTCAAATGTCTTATACTTTGTCAAGCCTTATCTGAGGATTCTATCTAATTAGTCTTCAGCCCAACTGTATAGCATCATCCTGTCTTACTTCCCCTGTAGTGTATTTCATCATATGAAATTCTACCACTAGAATTTAAGTACCATGAGAACATGGACTTTTATCTGTTTACTACTGTATCCCTAGCATTTAAAACAGTGCCCACTGCATATTAGGTGTAACTGAATAAATGAGTAAATACTTTTAATGTAGGGATTCCAGTGGACTCAGTAAAGTCAAAATCTTAACTGAAAAAAGCAAATGTCTTCCTGGAATACTGAAAATGTAAGTAATGAACTAAAAATCAGATTCACGAAAACTTACACACTAACGAGCATATACTCATACACTCTCAAATATTTACATGCAAAGAAATGGCCACAGATACAGAATAAAATACAACACAGATCAAAGTTAAAGGGAGAGACAAATGAGAAGGTTTTACAGGTAAGAAAATTAAAGTATGTTTGGTAAGTGTGAGAAGGTAAGAGGCGAAACAGACAGATGGGTTAGATAAGAACAGCTAATGAAAATATTAGAGATCAAATAATCAGTCTCTAGTATACCTGCAGGTGCAATAGAAAAGATGCCCCTCTTTGTGTAGCTTCCTTGCCAATTCCAGCTGATGATTGTTCATTAACTTTTCATTTATAACTACCACAAGTGGCTTGCCTTTTTCCAGAGTCTCCAAACAGCTTCCTGCACCTACAAAAATAAAATTTGTTAATATGATTTTGAAAAAGTTAAGGTGGTTAGAACTCTTAAGCTGAATAACTTAAACTGACAGATCATTAAACCAGACCTTTCAATTATATATTGAAAATGACAAACATATACTTAACAGTTACTGTTAATAAACCTGAATTTAAAAAATACATTTTACTACTGCTGATGATAGTACGGCCTATGACTTAGTGCTGTTACCTGCTCTCTAGTATTACATCTTGGAATGGCCTTGAATCCAAGTAAGATTCAAGTTCAACACACTGTATGTGAAACTATACAACAGACTCTCTATATCTTCAAGTTCTGCATCCTTAGACTAGATCAATAGAACATGTAGACTTAACCAGTGCTCCATTAAATATAGCATAACAACTACTCATAAGTAATTTAGACAAGGTATACAGGAGGATGTGCATAGGTTATATGTAAGTAATAGGTCATTTTATGTAAGGGACATGAGAGCATCTCAGATTTTAGTATCCTCAGGGATTCTGGAACCAATCCCTGGTAGACACCAAGGGATAACTGTACTTCACTTCTATTCAACCACAAGTAGTAAAAGCAAGACTAAAATAGTGACAGGCACAATAAAGAAAAACTCTGAATACCATTTGAGTTTACCTGTGAAGTGCCATCCTGAAGACAGTCAAGGCTAGACCTCTATGAATGTGTGTGTTTGGAAGAATTCAACTCATTTTTAATTGTTTTTTTAGTTATACATGACAATATACTATAATTATAAAAGCATGGCATATAATTTGCTCCAATTCAATCCCCAGTATTTCTCATTCCCCTTCCTTCTTCCCACTTCCTTCCCTCTACTGTTCTTTCTATTGTTTTTTTTTAATTAATATTTTATGGTGGTACATAATTGTGAGATTCACTGTGGTATATTCATATATACACACAGGAAAGTTAGGTCAGATTCATCCCACAGATTTTCCTTATCCCAACCCTCCTCCCTCCCTTTCATTCCCCTTTGTCTATTACTCTGATCATACTTCTATTCTTTTTGTAAACACCTCCTCCCTTATTTTGGATAGCTTTGGCATATCAGAAAAGCATTCAACCTGACTTTTTGGGACTGGGTTATTTCACTCGGCATGATAGTCTCCAGTTCCATTTTTAAGCCAATGCCATAAAGTTGTTTTTATTTATAACTAATACTCCATTGTATATACATATTTTCCTTATTCATTCAACTATTGAAGGGCACCTAGGTTGGTTCCATAGATTAGCTACTGAGACTTGTGCTGCTATAAACATTGACGTGGCCACGTAACTGCAGAATGCTGATTTTAACTCCCTTGGATATATACCAAGGAATGGGATACTTGAGTCATATGGTGGTTCTATACCTAGTTTTTTGAGGAACCTCTACATTGCTTTCCAGAGTGGTGGTACTAATTACAGTCCCACCAATAATGTATGAGTGTGCCCCTTTCCCCCATGTCCTCGCCAACACTGTTACTTGTATTTTTTTTATATTTTTGGTTGTAGATAGACACCTTTTTTTATGTGATGCTGAGGATCCAACCCAGTGCCCCACACATGCCTGGCAAGTGCTCTACTACTAAGCACCCCAGACCTGTCACTTGTATTCTTGATAATTGCCATTCCAATTGGAATGAGATGGAATCTTCAGTGTACTTTTAATTTGCATTTCTCTTTTGTTGACCATTTGTAGTTCTTCTTCTTAAGTGTCTGTTTAGTTCCTTTACTCATTTATTGATGGGGTTGGTTTTTCTGGTATTAAGGTTTTTGAGGTCTTTGTATATCCTGGATATTAATGCCCTATTTGAGGAGATGGTGGCAAAGAGAACAACTCAAAAAGAACTTTGAAATCTAAAATCATCTAGGAGATGTGAGTAGATATACATAGGATATGTATATATCCTATGCCAGGGTAGAAGTTAAGAACAGACACCAAGCCAGGTGCAGTGGTATACACTTGTAATGTCAGAGACTCAAGAGGCTGAGATAGGAGGATCACAAGATGGAGGCCAGCCTGAGCAATTTAGCAAAACCCTAAGAAACTTAGGGACACAGTGTCTCAAAATAAAAAGAGCTATGGCCATGCCAAAAGTTCTGTTGGCTATTATGCTATACATTTTTAATTACCAATGTCACTAACATCTATTTCTAATAACTTTTCTCTCCTCAAACTAGACTTTTTAAAACTAACCTTTCTCACAGCAGTCAAAACTGTAGTGCTACCCAAAAGCAATTCTCCTAAATGTACTGAAAGTCTCATCAACAAGATCATCAAGATGGTTCTTCTAAAGAAATGACTTACACAAAGAATAAGTAGTTGTTAAAGAATATTTTTGTCATATTATGTGCATGTACAAATATGTAACAATAAATCCCACCCATCATGTACAACTAGAATGTACTAATAAAAATAAGGGAAAAAGAATATTTTAACTGTTATGTATTTCACACTCACCCTTAATAAAAATGTGCAAAAAAAAACACCTTTCAAAGCCAATTTCTCCAACACCAATCCAGCCAATGAGCAGGCTGAACAGTCCTTCAGATCTAAGCCCTAGTACTAATTTTAGGTTGATAATTCATAGCACGTCATTGAATAAATCATTTTGCTCCTTTGTGCTTAGGGTTTTTTATTGTAACGTTGTGCTACAGTAATTAATTTCCCATCCTTCTTGGAACCAGAAACACTAAATTCTGTGAGCCAAAGTTCTCAATTATTATATTCAAGTATTCAAGTAATTATCATATCCAACCGGGCTACAGTGAATATATTCTGCGTAACAATTCACTAAGTGGTTTTACTTTTGCCAGGAAAATGTTTGCATAAGTTACTTAATTACTGTTTATCAAAGACTGAATGCTGAGACTCTAAGACACTTTACCTGCGTGACTAATAACAAGATCTGCTTTCTGCAGGTCTTCTTTCAAGGACTCCTTGTACCTGTAAACATCCAGAGTAAATGACTCAGTACTGAACGGTTCCGGTACCACCGTTCCTCTACCAATTTGGAGGATAAGTCGGTTGTAACCAAGGCTCTTGATGATCTAAAACAGGAAATAAGAAAACGCGGGCCTTTTAAATTGGCTACTGTAAGAGCAGTGACAACAACAATCCCAGAGGTCGGTGTTCAGACCCGCGCACGCATTGCCAAACAGCCTGCCTGTGGCCAATTTTCCCCATCCTGAGACCAAAAGGGGAGCCCTAATCTAATTCCCAGTTCACCGACCTGATCCCGATAAAATACGAACAGGGAAAGACTTTGAAGAAGGCACTGCAAACTAGGGGGGAGGGGCAACCAAGGAACAGTTCAGTTCTGCCTCACTGCCTGGGCAGTCTAGAACGCCGAGCCCGAATGAGACGGGCAACCGACACGCCGCGCGGGGAGGGTCTCGATCCTGCAGGGCGCCTGCAGGAAAACACTCGGGCTGAGCGGGGCGAGGGCCGCACAACCGAAATTCCCGCACGGCGGGCTCAAAGGGCCGCACCACTGCAGGTGGATCCCCGGACCCACAGGCGACCGGGAAACCAGAGGCAAGCAGACACCCTCCCGCGAACCCAGCTCGGCGGGGGCCCCAGTTCCAAGGAACAAAACCGCTGAAAAGAGGGGCGGAGGCGACTGGAAAGGGGAAAACTGGGGAAAGGAGACCGGGAGGAGGAAGAGGAGGAGGGGCCGGGGAAGGCTGCGGGAGAGGGGAAACCGCAAACGGAAGACGCCAAGGGGCTGGTGAGGCGGGGGAGGGCCCAGTCGGGCACTGGGGAGGAGCCAGCAAAGGGGCGGAGGCACCTGAGGTAAAGCAGCGAAGGTTTCTTTCCGAACGTTTCGGTCAGGCAAGGTTACGAAGGCTACTAGTAAAGCTAAAGACAGCTAGCGACAAGCAAAGCTAGGCGAAGCGAAGGGAGGCGAGGCAAGCCGCCGCCGGCCTGCCTCCCCCACTCACTTGTAAGCTGTCGTGCGCCGACACACAAGCAATGAGGTCGTCAAAGCTGGTGGTCCCTACAGTAACAAACAGACACTTCATCTCGCGGATTCGAAGTCCCGAATCGCAAAGGCCGGATGTGACGTAGCAAAGCCACGCGGCCGTAGCATTATAAGCAAATGGCGGAAGTTCGTAACAGCCTCCCTTAGGCGGTTAGATAGGAGCTATGTCACCAATAGGGTGGGGCCAGGGACTTAACGGTCTACGTGCCAGCCTAGGTTCTAAATTCTTGACGTATAGGATCATGAGTCCTCCACCATGATTTGGAAAATTGCCGAATATAATTTTTTTTTTCAAAAAATGGAAGTTTAGAAAAATCCTAATACTGTCCTTAAGTGTTGAGTAGGCATCCTTGTTTGGGAATCACAAATCTTTTAATGGTGTTATTTGGCAATGAAACTTTGCTCAATATGGTTACCATGAATGTGCATTTTTGCTCTTGCCTACCCTTTCCATTTAGGGAAAAGGGGGGAAAGCACTTAAGGTTTTCCAGGCAAATATTACCATATCCTTAAAATGTATTCCTAAAAAGACATAAACCAGAGGGCTAGGCAAGTTAGCACACACCTGTGATCCCAGCTACTAGAGAGACTGAGGCAGAAGTTTGAGGCCTATCTCTGCAATTTTATTTTACAAATTAAAAAGACTGGGGAAAGGGCTCAGTAGTAAAGTGCCCCTGGGCTCAATCCCCAGTACCGCCTAAATAAAATAAAATAAAAAGACATAAACCCAGAGTGGTGGTGCACACTTGTAATCCCAACTACTGTGGAAACTGAAGCAGGAGGATGGCAAGTTCAAGACAACCTGGGAAAATTAATAATACCCTATCTCAAAATATAAAAAGGGGGCAGGGGTTGGGAGTGGCTGGGGAGATGTTGTACTTTAGTGGTAGAGCACTTGCTGCATAAGACCCTGGGTTCAATCCCTAGCATGCCTGCCCCCCTCCCTCAAAGAAGTCATAAATCCCTTTGGTTCCAATTTTAACGTATGTACTACTGGTAAGCACTAAAATACATCATACATCTATTACAAAATTGTCCTTTGACTCACGAGGAAAATATTAGTTTAAATTGTTTAAATCATTTGTATGACTCTTTATTACAGAGTACCCATTCATAATCCCTTCTTCCCCCATAGAAGGCTTTTGATCTCCTGTTTTGTAAGGACTGTTTAACATTTTTTCTCTAAGAAGACAAACTGGTTATAATGTGGCCAGGCACAATGGTGCTCACCTGTAATCCCAGCGACTGGGGAGGCTGAAGCAGGAGGATCACAAGTTCAAAGCCAGCCTCAGCACCTTAGTGAGGCCCTAGCAACTCCTGTCTCAAAATAAAATTTTTAAAAAAGCAGGAAAAGGAGCTAAGATTGTGGCTCAGTGGTGGAGCACTTGCCTAGCAGGTGTGAAGTACTGGGTTCCATCCTCATCACCACATGAAAAAAATAAACTAAGTTATAAAAAATAAAATTGCTGTCCTTTAAAAAAGAAAAAAAAAAGAAGAAAGAAAGAGGGAGGGATGTGACTCAGTGGTAAAAGGCCAAACCCATTTGTATGGACTAAACTTTCTTTTGTTAAGATAAAATTGGAAAAAAAAAAATAAAAATAAATTTAAAAAAAGATAAAATTGGAAGTACCTTGGATTTGGATAGGGTAGTGTTTTTCTTTATCCCTTTGTATAGACTTTGGTTTTTATTTTAGTTGCTCTCCTGTGAATTTTTTATGTACTTCTAGTCATTAGCTTAGGTATGCCTTTGGTTTAAAGCTTTGGTTTATATTTAGTGATAACAATTATTTGTTTTACTCTTTTTCCAGAGCAAAAATGGAACTACAAACAAATGAATTGAAACATTTCCAAGAGAAACCACTCTAAATCCAGAATAAAGAAATCTTTTTGGTTTCCATCTTAGCTAAAAATCTGCTCCCTGATATTAAAGAACAATTAAAGATAATGCAGGTTTTATATGGACAAGCCAGACCCTTGATATCACTCAGGCTATATAACACAATTCTTAAAGAAATTAAATGCAACAGTCTTTTTCTAAAAAACTGGGGGAAAAAAGACTCATTACAAATATGTATCTCTAAAAACCAAAGCCACCTATTTATCTTAGAAAACCTACAGGTATTGTACAAAATAAGAATGTTGGAAAGGATACTGTCCTGCCCTTGTAAAAGAAAAATCTAAATAATGACTTAATAGGCAAATAATATCTCCCAAATTTTTTATGAAAACTTACAGTATTTTTCTGTCTTTAAGATGTAAATTCTCTTCTACTTTGTTTTATTTTGTGGTGCTGAGGATGGAACCCAGAGCTTTCCTATGCTGGGCAAGTAAGTGCTCTACCACTGAGCAGTATCCACAATCCTCACTTTCAGTCTTCCTTGAAAAATTACTTCTTTTAAAAGCAAACTTTAGGGAGAATGATTTAGAGAGAGAGAGAGAAAGGGAAATAAAAGAGCAAAAATGCCTAAAGTTTTTGGGGTCTGTCCCAGATTAAACCCGATGAGAGACAATTTTTCTTAATAAGTGTATTCAGTTTAACTAAAAGTTGGTATCTAGGATATATATATATATATATATATATATATATATATATATATGTGTGTGTGTGTGTGTGTGTGCAATATATATATATGTATGTATATATATATATATATATATATATATATATATATATAGTGAACCCTATTTTCTTTTTGGATCAAATTGTCTTTAAAATTTTGCCTTCTTTGAGTTATTTATATATAAATGTGTTAATAATATGTATTCCAAAATTGTATGATTCCTAGAAACCTAATACGTCTTGGCATATTTATCAGTCATAATTCTGATATTATACTTTTTGTAAATATTTTTTAGTTGTCAATGGACCTTTATTTATTTATATGTGGTGCTGAGAATTGAACCCAGTGCCTCACACATGATAGGCAAAAGCTCTACCACTGAGCCACAACCCCAGCCCCTGATGTTATATTTTTGAATACCAAAAGAATAAAAAAAATTTCCTTGTCTGTCATTATGGACTCTCACCAGATTTTTAACTCTGGCCATTTTAAGTTTTTGTCATCTATGGGCAATTATTATATTGTTTTCATACTTCTCTAAAAATAGTTGCAACCAGTCTAAATTGTTACTAAGAAATTCATGGAAAATGACTTTGACAAGCACTTTTGAACATAGATCTCTGATGACTTTAGAATACCATTGAACTGGGTAAAAACTGCCAAAACTTTAATGAAAATCTAGACTCATAAAACCAATAGTTTCATTAATCAGAACGTGAACTGATTAATGAAAATGAACTGATGAAGAGTTATGATTTTTTAAAGACATTTTGTTTAAAATATTGCTGGTTCTTTTACATTTTGTTTCCTAGTTTTAAAAAAGAAAAAAAATATTTTAAGCTACTTATCTTACAATAATTTAGTGAAGTACACTTTTGTAAACAAATTAAATCATTTAATTTTCTCCTTACTTGATCTGCCCCCAAATTTTAAACCTATCAATGAATATTCTTGTTATGCTAGGCTCAGTGGCACATGCCTGTAATCCCAGAAACTGAGGAGGCTGAAACAGGAAGATTCCAAGTTCAATGCCAGCCTTGGAAATTTAGCAAGATCCTGTCTCAGAATAAAAAACAAAAAAAGATGAGGATGAAGCTCAGTGGTGAAGTGACCCTGGTTTCAATCCCTAGTGCCAAAGTAAAAAAATAAAATAAAATAAAGGGCTGGGGATATGGCTCAGAGAGAGAGTGTCCCTGGTTTCAATTCCCAGTACCACAAAAAGAAAGAGATTAATAGATTAATAATTAACTAAAGCCACCCACTCCCACCCACCCCCCAAAAAAAGCAGCCTGGTACTTTGTCTACAGGATTCCTTTACAGGGTTCCTGGCCTTGAAGTAGGTAAAAAAAAAAAAATATCACTTCTTTTTTTGGTACTAGGGATTGAACACAGGGTGATGCACTGCAAAGCTTTGTCCACAGCTCTTTTTATTTTTGAGATAGGGCCTCCTTAAGTTGATGAGTCTGACCTCAAACATGCATTATTCCTGCCTTAGGCTCCCAAGTCACTGGGATTACAGGTTTGTACCACAGAGCCCTGCTTGAACTGATTTATTCCTTGGAATAGCTGTTCAATGATTTCTCCTCACTCTTTACACTGAAAATCTTTTTTGCCTCTCTCAATTGGATCTTGCTTTCTGGCCCCTTTGTTTCCTTCACTTCTGGTTTAACCTCTCATTGTAGTAAACAAATATCATCCAGTAAATTCATGGAAAAAAGATGGTAAATATTTTGAGATCTTAAATGTGTGAAAATAACTTGTTCTAATTTTTCATCTGATTATTAACTCAACTGATATAGAATTCTGGGTTGGTGTATTATTTCCCTATTACTTTTGTAACAAATTACCACAAACTCAGGGTTCAAAACAACACAAATAGCCTGGGGTGTAGCTCAGTGTTAGAATGCCTACCTAACATGCATGAGACCCTGGGTTGTACATTCAGCACTGCAAACAAAACAACACATACACACACACACAATTTATTTTCTTTCTGTCATAAATCTAAACTCAATTTAAATGGTCTAAAATCAAGGTGGTTCCTTCTAGAAGCTCTAACGTAGAATTGTTTTCCTTGCCTGTTACAGTTTCTAGAAACTACCTTCTTTCTTTCGTACATGCCCCTTCTAACATATTCAAAGCATATTAATCCAATCTGTGACTCAGTCTTTGCATCTCCAATACGTTTTACTTTGGCCCTCCTGCCTCCCTATTTTTAGGACCCTTGTTATAAACACCCAGATAGTCCATGTTAATCTCCCCATCTCAGTATCCTTAATTTAATGCCACCTACAAAATTATTTTTGCCATTTAATAAAACATATTCATAGGTCCATGGGACATTTTTGTGGAGGGGGTCATTGTTTAGCCTATTACATTTAGAATTTATTTTCCCCTCAAAATTTGTCTCCAAGATTTTAGTATTCGGTTGAAAAGTATTGTTCCTAATATTATTTGTGATCCTTTGTATACAACGTGTTTTTTTTCTCTCTGGAAGCTTTTAGAATCTTCCCTATTCTATCTTCTGAAATTTCATTGTGATATACATTACTAGATTTCATTTTCTCTTTCATCATTCTAGGTAACTGACGAAACTTTTCAATCTGTATATTCACATCCTACAGTGCTAGGAATTAGTCTTATAGTATTTAATTTCTCATTTTTATTTTCTCATTCTCCAGAACTTTTGTTGCTGATCCCTAGCTCTGCAAAGAAAAATATATAAATAGAACTATATTAGCCTATTTTGGTCCTCCAGTACTGAGCCCTTTAATTTTCTTCTCATCTTTTTTCTATTTTTTACACATCATTTTCTTTTACTGTCTTGGAGATCCTCTGAATTTTAAATTTTTGTTCTATTGACTTAACTTTAACCTTACATCCAGCACAGTGGCCCATACCTTTAATCCCAGAGACTCATGAGACTGAGGCAGGAGGATTGCAAGTGTGAGGCCAGCCTCAGAAACTTAGCATGACCCTGTCTCAAAATTTAAAAAAAAAAATTAAAAAAGGGTTGGGCATGTGGCTCAGTGGTTGAGTGCCCCTGGATTCAATCCCTGGTATTAAATAAATTTAATATTAAATAGATAAATAAAATTTACCCTACAATATTTTGAGCTTTTCCTCATTCCTTGGAAGTTTTGATTTAATCAATTGTCATGCCTTCTAAGGGACAAATATCATACTTTAATACATGGAGATTACCACTAGAGTTCCATTAGAGAAAATGAAACAACGGAAAACCAGAAATAGTGGGTAGTGATGTTTGAATCAATGGTCAAGCTATATTAAAGCATATTAGAGACTGAGCCATTTATATTCCTCGGCATGTATCTGACTCTGAATCCCCATGGCAAGGCTATCATACAAAGGCATTTATGACACCAAAAGTCACTTTAACATTTGAAACAGCGCAGGTGATGTCATAGATCTTACTTCTAAACACTTTTAGAATAAATATAACCAAATTTTTATCTAGAAGAACTTTGTAGATTTTTTTAAATAGTCATATTTATTATCTTTTAAATATGAAGCTTCTGTATACTAATTTTTCTTATACTTCAGTTATAAAGAACAGGGACTTATCCTGTACAAATCATGAAATGGATACTCAATAAATGTTTAAAGAAACACTTTCTAAAATGTGTTTTCTAAAAGTGGCAACATTGGCCCACCTACCAGAAGATTCTATGCTTTTATCTATAAATGTTATTAGCTTTTATTTAAGAGAAAATCCACCAGATGGCAACCTCATCTTCATGTGAAACATAATGTACAATCCTCTGCAACCCATTACAGGTTCCTTGAGGCAGATGTTCCCTGATTAGTGGCTGATTTCTATAGTGATCCCAGTAAATGGATACTAGGTAGTCACATGGGAGTGATTATTGGAAGGTGGAGGATGGGCAGTTGGCACTCACTTGGGAGTGATTGTTGGAAGGTGGAGGATGGGCAGTTGGCACATATTTAGCATCAAGGATGATTTTTAAAATTTTTTTTAATATTTATTTTTTAGTAGGACATAATATATTTATTTATTTATTTTTATGTGGTGCTGAGGATCGAACCCTGGGCCTTGCAAGTGCTAGGCAAGAGTTCTACCTCTGAGCCACAACCCCAGCCCCAAGGATGAAATGTTTTAGTAGAATTTTTTATAAATATTGAGAGCAAAAATAAAGCATATTTCCATGTTGCCCTCTAAATACATTTCTGATTTTAAGCTAAAAAGGAATGATGGATCCCAGATTCTTCTAGTTGGTTCCCTTGTACTTAATGGCAATGTAGTAACTAGGTACTAATGCTTAAAATGCAAACTGTCTTCCCAATTTCTAAACCTGATAGTATGAAGAGTACTGCTGGGGATATTTAACATGTCCCTTATTGTTTTCTGTTTATGAACAACCTGCCCTGAGGTATTAATTAAGCAGAAGACATTATAAATGTTTAGCAAATACTGCTGTGTTTTTCCATACAAATAAATTTGTGGTCAAGGTGAAAAGTTGTTTCTGGGTTGGTTATATGAATTCCGAATTACTAAATGTATGTGTGACAGTAAATACTCCAGAAAAATAAAATATAATAAACTTGAGATTTTTATTCCTTAATAGCTACACCTACAGTTCTAATGGCATGTGACATTTCATTAATAAATTCATTCCCAAAGTGGCATGTTTCATCCATATTAAAGGATGTCTGTGTAAGAAATTTGTTTGAATTAAATATCTATGATATTTTACAGATTACCAATTTTAAAATTTTTACTGTAATTGACTTTGTTTTACATCTGTATACAGATGATCCTCAATGTATAATGGAGCTATATCCCAATAAACCCACTGTAAATTGAAAATATCATATGTTGGGCTGGGGATGTGGCTCAAGCAGTAGCGCGCTCGCCTGGCATGCGAGCGGCCCGGGTTCGATATCCTCAGAACCACATACAAACAAAGATGTTGTGTCTGCTGAGAACTGAAAAATAAATATTAAAAAAAAAAGAAAATATCATATGTTGAAAAAGCATTTAATCTACTGTACATTGTAGCTTAGCAACATAGTACTCTACAGTTTGGGTTGTTTCCCCTGATGATTGCATGGCTCACTGTCATTGCCCAGCACCACAGGACAATGTAGGACTAAATAAATACTGTCAACCTGGGGATGTATCAAAATAAAAATTTAAACTTCAGTTTTTGC
The DNA here is from genome assembly GCF_021218885.2 of Marmota monax. Classification (NCBI taxonomy): domain Eukaryota; kingdom Metazoa; phylum Chordata; class Mammalia; order Rodentia; family Sciuridae; genus Marmota; species Marmota monax. Next base: position 9,889,547 of record NW_026694552.1, on the reverse strand, counting down.
TGAATGTGTATGGCTTTTTTGCACCACTACAAAGTTGAAAAATCATAATTCAGGCCATTATAAGTTGGAGAGTATATTTTCTAAAATGCATATGACTTGAGGGGCTGGGATTGTGGCTCAGAGGAAAAGTGCTCGCCTAGCATGCATGAGGCACTGAGTTTGATCTGCAGCACCACATAAAAATTAAATAAAGGTATTGTGTCCACCTACAATTAAAAAATAAATATTTTTAAAAAATAAAATGCATCTGACTTGAAAAATGTGGATATTCTTCTGTCTTCTGGATATTTTCAAATAACTTCATTTAGGCATATTTTGTATATAATGCAGTTCATCTGTTTCCCGTGTGCAATTCAATGGTTTTCAGTAGATTTAAATCTGGATGTTTTTTTTAAATGGCATAGTTTTGCCTCTTACATGCTGTTCCTCATTACATGACAAGTGCTCTGAATTTTTGGTAGCCCATTTATCTTTGGTTCCTAATGTGCCTGCTTTTAGATGTTATTTACATAAATGAAAGTCAGAAAACCTGACTGTTTTGTGTCTAGGTTCTGTTAGTGTCAGTTTAACAGTGCCCCATCCTTTAGATTGCTGTGGGAGGAATGGGACAGACTCCAGACTCACATCACATTGCAGAGCTGGAATTTTGGCTTCATTTTTTTCTTTTTTTGTTTTGTTTTGATTTTGTACTGGGGAATGAACCCAGAGGGCTTAACCACTAAGCCACATCCCCAGCCCTTTTTATATTTTAGAAAAAGGATCTCGCTAAATTGCTTAAGGCCTCACTAAATTGCTGAGGCTGGCTTTGAACTCACAATTCTCCTGCCCCAGCCTCCTGAGCTGCTGGGATTACAGACAAGTGCCATTGCCTCAGGCTTGGCTTCCCATTTTTAAATAATAAATCTAACCTTCAATACTGCTCACATTATTGGAGCTATCAATTATTATTTTAATACGTGCAGAACTGACATTACATTGAAACATTTCATACTACATAAAAGATTGTTCTTGCTATTGAAGGAACTAAAAAGTAATTGAAAAAAATGATCTAAAGTAGAAAGAGGCCTTCTGAAAAGTCACTAAATTCCCTTCACATTTTCTTCTATCCCTTTCATTCCTAACTAAATTTCCTGTCACCTAGATTTCACCTTGTGGCTCAAAGTTCATATCACATCAGCAGAGGGTACCAAACATTTAAAGTACTAATACAATGCTTCTCAAAATCTTGGCAGGGTGGGGGGCTGGATAGAAGTACTTGAAAATTGGGTGACTTTAACACATTTCTCTCACTACTGGATAGATCTTCCAAACAAACAAAAAACCCTAAACAAAGAAACCCTAGAACTAAATAATATAATCAATAATTTAGACTTAATAGACATATGTAGAATATTTCATCCATCAGTGAATATACTTTTTTCGTAGCAGCACATGGATCCTTCTCTAAAATAGACCATATTTTATGCCATAAAGCAACTCTTAGCAAATACAAAAAAAAATACAGATATACCCTGCATCCTATCAGAACTTATAGATCATAATGGAATAAAATTAGAAATCAATGATAGAATAAAAAATAGAAGCTACTGTAACAACTGGAGACTAATACAGTATTGAATGACAAATAGATAACTGAAGAAATCAGGGATGAACTTAAAAGATACATAGAGGTGAATGAGAATAATGATACAACATATCAACATCTGAGACACCATGAAGGCAGTGCTAAGAGGAAAGTTCATTGCATTGAGCTCATTCATTAAAAGAATACAAAGTCAACAAATAAATGACCTAATATTACATCTTAAAGCCCTATAAAAAGAACAAATCAACACCAAAAACAGTGGAAGACAGAAAATAATTCAAATCAGAGGTAAAATCAAGAGTTTTACTTTTATTATTATTATTATTTTTAATTTTTTAATTTATTCTTTTTAGTTATACATGACAGTAGAATGTATTTTGACATATCACAAATACATACAACGGAGTTTAACTTCCCATTTTTGTGGTTGTACATGATGGGGAGTTACACTAGTCCATGTATTCATACATGAACATAAGAAAATCATGTCTGATTCATTCTATTGCCTTTCCTATTTCTGTCCCTTCTCCCTTCCCCTTTGTCTAATCCAAATTTCCAAAGCCAGCCTCAGCAACTTAGCAAGGCCATAAGCAACTTAGTGAGACCCTGTCTCAAAATAAATTGCTTCAGACCTGGCTATGTTGCTGAAAACTGAGCTAAAGATGAAATTTTAAATAAACAAAGAACCAGAACCTAAAGATTTGGAAATTTCTCAGTATAGTCCTAAAGAATGAGAAATATGAAGGGTTTGGCTGAGCTAAACTTTGATAAGGAGTTATTATAGATTGGTGGAAGCCAGGTGCTATTCATTAAGAAAAATGACAGACTGACCCCAAAGGCATTCAGATTAACAGGGCTGCCATCCCTAAAACCGGCCAAGAGTGTCAAGACCTGGGGAATAGAACCATGTCAAAAGAAGGGCCTCAGGTACCCATAGGACCTTGGCACTCACTGCCCACATTACTTCAAGTCTCTTCTCCCTGAATTCTGACACAACACTTCTCAGTCACCCCAGGTGCAACTTCACAGGGCCCAGGTGTGGTGAGGGCCACAGTGGCCCCTCTGGAGGGCATAAGTGGTAAACCTTAGTAATGCCCTTATGGTGTCATCTCCATCAGAGAGCAAGAGGTGTGGGGGCGGGCTGGAGATGTGGCTCAAGCGGTAGCGCGCTCGCCTGGCATGCGTGCGGCCCGGGTTCGATCCTCAGCACCACATACAAACAAAGATGTTGTGTCCGCCAAATACTAAAAAATAAATATTAAAAAATTATCTCTCTCTCTCTCTCTCTCAAAAAAAAAAATCTTCTTCTTAAAAAAAAAAAAAAAAAAAAAAAAAAAAAAAAAGAGGTGTGGGGGCCTGGCTTCCTCCATCTGACTTCAAAGAATGAAGCCACCTGGAGTCTCAAACACATAGGTCCCAAGCAGAGGGACAATGGAAGGGTGAGACTGCCAGAGATTACCACTAGGGCAAGGTCCAGTGGAGCCATGGGTCTCTATAATTCTGGGGTCTCTGGGGTGTTCCAGCATCCTTGGTTATACAGTGTCTTGCCTAGTGGGGACTCTGTGGTTGCCCTGCCTGCCAAGTTTACTGTCTATGCCTTGGTCATTAATTCTTGTTTCAATTGTGTCCATGGCACCTTCAATAAGCATTCTCCCTTCATGAAGTATATCTATTTCCAGACCATAAGAAATCCTGGAGGGCTGTGGTTGTGGAGCAGCAGTAGAGCGCTTGCCTAGCATGTGTGCAGTATAGGTTCGATCCTCAGCACCACTTACAATAAAAAATAAAATAAAGGTATTGTGTCCAACTACAACTAAAATATATTAATAAAAAGGGGGGTTGGGGATGTGGCTCAAGTGGTAGCACGCTCGCCTGGCATGCATGCGGCCTGGGTTCGATCCTCAGCACCACATACAAACAAAGATGTTGTGTCTGTCAAAAACTAAAAAAAAATAAATAAATGTTAAAAAATTCTCTCTCTAAAAAAAAAAAAAAAAAGAAATCCTGGAAACTCCATTCATTCAAATTGAAACATATCAAAGAACTGCCAACTCAGTAGCCTGTGGCCCAGAGTTTATTCCTAAAATATAGAGCACCTGATATAATTGTATCTACAAGCCTCTGGGACTATGCTCCTTTGTTTTGGACACAAATTCCAGGCAATAGAATAGCGACACACCAAGAAGTAGAAACCTATTTGATAATGAGATAGAGAGGCTATCTCAATTTAGCGTAATCACCAATATTAGAGTGGCAGAGTAAATTCTCCATTGGCATATAGTGCAGGAAAATTTTGTAACAGTTTCATCAGTGTTTTCCCCTGAGTATAACAGCATATTTAACAGTGAAAGCATTGATAAGTCTCCAGTGGTCTTTCATAAATTATGCAACTTATGAAATATTTACATTAATCCCATGTTATCTACACAAATTTTGCTTAGGAATAGCCATGCATCTTTTCTGAATTTACAGTTCTTCCCATTCAGCCTTACAATAATGTTGAGTTAATTATGAAACAAGAAAAAAGCTTCCTGAGATTTTTTTTCTATATGTAGGATCCTACCTTGGGAAGACAAAATCAAAACAATATGTTGGAAGAGATTAAGATAGAATCCTAAGGGCTGGGGATGTGGCGCGCTCACCTAGCATGTGTGTGGCCCAGGTTCGATCCTCAGCACCAAATACAAAGATGTTGTGTCCGCCAATCTCTCTCTCTCTCTCTCTCTCTCTCTCTCTCTCTCTCTCTCAAAAAAAAAAAAAAAGATAGAATCGTGAAACAAAATAAGTAAATAAAATATAGGTATTGTATCCATCTACAACTAAAAAAAATTTTTTTTTAAAAGATAGAACCATGAGTATTTTGAGAACAATACTTGGGCTGGGCATGGTGGTACATGCCTATAATCCCAGTGACTCTAGAGGCTGAGACAGGAGGATCAAGAGTTCAAAGTCAGCCTCAGCAATTTAGCAAGGCACTAAGCAACTCAGTAATACCCTGTCTCTAAATAACATACAAAAAAAGGACTGGGGGATGTGGCTCAGTGGTTAAGTGCCCCTGAGTTCAATCCCCAGAACAACAACAACAACAAAATCAAAAACAATACTGGGCTACGTATTTTTATCAAAAAGATAATAAAATATTTGTAAATAACCATAGAGAAAATAACAGGTTATTAAAAATTTCATTCTTTCACTTTTTTTCTTTGTTTGCACCTTTGGATGAATGTATTATACTTTTAAAAAATAAGTACACAGGGGCTGGGGTTGTGGCTCAGCGGTAGAGCACTCACCTAGCTCATGTGAGGCCCTGGGTTCAATCCTTAGAACCACATAAAAATAAATAAAATGAAGGTATTGTGTCCAACTACAACTAAAAAATAAATATTAAAAAATTAAGGGATTAGGGTTGTGGCTCAGTAGTAGAGTGCTTGCCTTGCACATGTGAGGCACTGGTTTGTTCGATCCTCATTACCACATAAAAATGAATACACAAAATAAAGATATTGCATCCATCTATAACTAAAAAAATTTACTAAAAAAATTAAGGACTCAACAAAGGTGTTAAAATTATTCTTGTTATATATGAAATGTCTGTATCAGGCATATTACACAGAAGGTAAATATAATCTCTTATAATCCTTTGCTGAGAGCTTAAAGATGAATTTCTAATTGTTTTGCTTTATTTTAAAGTAGTAACAGATTAACAGGAAATTGCAAAAATAATTGAAACAAATTATAAAGAAGTTCTGCATAGTCTTCTCCATCCTTCCCCAATATTGACATTAACAATTAACCAGGGGCTGGGGTTACAGCTCAGTGGCAGAGTGATTGCCTAGCAAGTGTGAGGTACTGGGTTTGATCCTTAACACTGCATAAAAACAAACAAACAAAATAAAAACATGCTGTCCATCCACAACTACAAAAAAAAAATTAAAAACAAAACAATTAACCAAACTATGCAACACTATCTAAACCAAAAAACTGAACCCATACAGCTTATTCAGATTTCAACAATTATGCATGCATTTGGTGTGTTTCTATGCAACTCTTATCACATGTGTAGACCTGCACAACCACCAGAGCAAACAACATACTCAACTGTACAATCACCACAGACCCCTTCAAATTACTCATCCATAGTCACACCAATCTCCTCTCCCATAGGCAACCATGAATCTCTTCTCTATCCCTATAGTTATTCTATTTCATGAATATTACATAAATAAAATCACGAATGAGTTCTTCAGATTGGCTTTTTTTTCCCTCCACTCAATTCAATGCCCTCGAGATCCATTTAAGTTGTTGCATGTATCAATAATTCATTCTTAATTTTTTCATTGTTTTTACCGCTGAGTGGTTTACTTATCCATCCACCCACTGAAGGGCATTTGGATAGTGTCCAATTTGTTATTATTATGAATAAAGCTGCTGTGAATACTCATATACAAGTTCCTGTGTGAAAATAAGTCTTTATTTCTCTGGGATAAATTCCAAAAGTGCAATTGTCAGATCATAGGATCATATGGCAAGTCTATTTTTAGATTTGAAAATAACTGGCAAAGTATTTATCCAGCGTGGCTGTATCATTTTATGTTCCTACCAGCAGTGTATGAATAATGCAGTTTCTCCACATTCTCATAAGTATTTGGAGTTAGCACCATTTTTCATTAGCCACCCCCTACACACACACCAAGGATGAAATCCTGGGGCAGGTAACAACTGAGCCCTGTCCCCAGTCCCCCCCCCCTTTTTTTTTTCGGTACCCAGGATTGAACTCAGGGGGTCTTAACCACTGACCACATACATCCCTATCCCTTTTTATTTTTATTTTGAGATAAGGTCTCACTAAACTCAGTGCTCAAGTGGCCCTGAGTTCAATCCCCAGCAACCCCCTCCCCCACCATAATGCAAAGAAACCAAAAACACTTTATCTGGGACTGAAATCCTGAAAACACCCAGTTCCATAAGGACCCCTCCACAAGGACACTCCCTCCCGCCCCCCCCCCCCACGAAAACCCACTCCCAACAGCCTAATCCTCCCCTCCCTCATTGCCCTATATCTACACCAGGCTGTAAACTGAAGACTTGTCTCAATTTCCTCTGGGCCAAGCTCTGCAGACTTGTCTGGAATAAACCTGCATTACTGTTGAGCAGTCTATCTGGCATTGTGTCCTTCCTGCACTTCTTTCCTTACAAGTTGATGTAGAAACTTGAGATTCCCACCAGGGACAGCCTCTCCAGTCCTTCCCCTGACCTCAACTAGGTCTCTCTCTTTCCCTCTCTCATTCTCCCTCTTCTCTACCCCACCCCCCCTCATCCCCCCACCTCCCCACCCCCCCTCACCCCCCACCTCCCCACCCCCCCTCATCCCCCCACCTCCCCACCCCCCTCATCCCCCCACCTCCCCACCCCCCCACCCCTCACCCCCACACGCACCCCCTCCCTCCCGTGCAGTTCCTGTAAAGACCATTGCTAGATTTTGCATCCACCACAAACCATTGCTGCTGGTGAGTAAACTCCCTCTGATTCCTGTGGATTCCTTTCACTTTCTGAGGATACTGTTCCCCTGACAAATCCCATCACTGGGTCGGAGAAAACCCTGCCACCACTGGGTGGCAACGACTTACTTTCTTTGGGGATGCCCAAATTGCCTGTCATTCCAAGAAACCAAAATTCTTTGTGGGCTGCCCCTTGATTTTGACTTTTCTCTGCCAGAGTCCCTCATGGCCCTCTTCAACCCATCTTGTCCATCAGGGGTTAAACCCCATTAAAGCCTCCACAAGACACCCCCCCACACTGGGGTGCCTTCTCAAACATATAGAGACCCTGGGTCTCTAAGACAGTCAAACCTGAAAGATTGGTGTTCCTTTTTAATACTGCCTGGCCCCAATAAAAGCAGTTACTGGCCAGATAATGGCACCTTTGAGTTTCAAATTCTCTGATCTTGAAAACTTTCTCCACCTCAATAACAAATAGTCCAAGGTTCCCTTCTGTTACCTCAGCTCCAGGCCTTCTGTCAGAATTGCTCAGCTTTCCACATTCTTCTCTATGAAACATGCCTTCCAGTTATCCATAACTCCTCCCTCTGTTCCCTCTTCCTCTGATTTTTTGACTCTGTGGATGAGTCACTTCCACCTCAGCCTCATAATCAACCTCCTCCTCCTTACACGCATCCTCATCCACCTTCACCCCTTCACTCCTGGCCCACACTCACTCCTGCAGGCTTCCCTCAACGGAGCCCTCTGATTCCTCCAAAGTCCTCCGCTTCTGTGAAGCAATAGGAACAGAAGGCATTCCACCTGTCCATGCCCCATTTTTCCCTAGGTGATCTCTCACAGGAAAACATTTAGGCTCTTTTTCCTCGGATCCCACCACCTTTAGGAAGGAATTCCTACACATCATCCACTCTTATGACCTTATCTGGCATGACATTTATGTCATCCTTTCCACAACCTTTTGCCCCCTTATGAACAAATCCATCAAAACCAAGTCAAACTTGGGCGAAATTTTAACACATTTCATTATTCCTAAATCTACTCTTACAGAGCAAGACTCACCTGCAGAGTCAAAATGCCAGTTCTTTGCTATCCCCTAGGAAGCATTTAAGATGAGTGCCTCCTAATAGTAGGCAGGAGTCTAACAGAGGGGAAAGAAAAAAGGAAAGGACATTTTCAAGAGTGAAACAGAGAGTGGAGGAGAGTGGAGAGTGTGGGTCCACTCAGAAAGAAGAAGGATGATGCACCCACCTTGCCCTCCAGTTTCATTGGGGGCTCCAGGGGAGTTTACAGAGTATCACACAGTGGTCAACCTCTGGACTTTTGACTGACAATAGGATTGCATTCCACTTTGAAGCCTGGGGAGGGGGGCATTGCATTCTAAAGATCAAAAGGCGGGGCTGGGGATGTGGCTCAAGTGGTACGCTCGCCTGGCATGCGTGCAGCCTGGGTTCCATCCTCAGCACCACATACAAACAAAGATGTTGTGTCCGCCGAAAACTAAAAAAAAATACATATTAAAAAATATATAAAAACATAAAGATCAAAAGGCAACTCTGAGTCACCTTGGCCCCCTGGGCATTGTTCTTATAGGTTTTGTAGTGGGTGGGCTGCAGTTCTAATTACGTGGGCTTTCCAGAGAGGAGTCTGTGGGTCTACATTCCACCCTGTGCAGACAACGCATTGTTTTCTGAAGAATACAACATTCTGTTGACTTAAGCTAGGGCAGGGTCAGAGAGGCTCCAGGTAAATTGCTTTCTAAATAAAGCATGTGGGAGGTCAGACTACAGAATAATCCCCCAGCCCCATGTTCCTGCTGCTCATTTCTCTCTGCTACCTATCATGTCTATTCACATTCTCTTTTATAATCTGAAACAATCAGATGCTGTAAAAAATAATGCAGTCTTTTTACCTTTATAAACAAGAACATAAGCATTGCCTTATATAACCAGGTTTATTTCTCTTTTACTATTATTGCTGATAAGTAGCAGACGCAAGCAATGGGAACAGCAGGCTAAGGAGATAATTCTATACACCAGGCCTACTGTGCTGAACACCCATCCCTACCCACACACAAGCTTTCCTTTAAAAGAAATCTACCTAAGGTTGATCTGACCCTGCCCTGGCTTAAGGCCAGAGGATATGTTACCACTCCTCCACAACAACCAATCATCTGTGGGAGAGATGGTACAAAGAACAAAAGTTACACTACTGGAATGAACTTTATGACTTTTAGGCAGACCAGATTCTAAGACCCAAGTAGAAAGGGTGATTAGAAGCAAAGCCCATCAGTCAGAAAGTCTATAAGAACAAGTTCCAGTTAGAACTGGTCAGAAAGGGCCAAGGTGACCCAGAGTTTTCTTTAGATTTTTAGCACATCATTATAATAGTAAATTTTCCCCTACATGGAATACAACTATTGACAGTGGGCACTTGAAAATCTGATGCAATCCTGCTGTCAGTCAAAGGCCCAGAGGTTGACTTGGACAGGACTCTGGAAAGTTCCCTAAGACCCCCAGTAAAACTGGAGGGCAGGGGCTAGGGATACAGCCCAGTTGGTACAGTGCTTGCCTCATATGCACAAGGTCCTGGGTTCCATCCCTAGTACCACCAAAAAAAAAATGGAGGGTAGGATGGGCACCCATTCCTCTACTCTCTTGAGAGTACCCACTTTCCTCCCTTGAAAGTTTTCCATTTTCCCTTTTAATAATTTTTTGCCTGCTGCTATGTACGACTCACTTGAAATTCTTCAGGCAAGTTTGCAAGAATCAGTGGTTGCAGACCCCCATGCTTCAGCTTTGTAGACAGATCTTATAACTCTTATGGTTTCAACCACTTGCATTAATTTTTTTTTAATTTTTTTTTAATATATATTTTTTTTTTTTTTAGTTTTCGGCAGACACTACATCTTTGTTTGTATGTGGTGCTGAGGATCGAACCCGGGCCGCACGCATAACAGGCAAGCGCGCTACCGCTTGAGCCATATCCCCAGCCCCACTTGCATTAATTTTACCTTTTAATCAATGTAGTTAACTTTATTTCACAGAAAAAAAAACTGGGAGGTAAATAACTGAGAAATGTCATGCCCTAGAATTTTAGCAGACTAACAAAATTTATAAATACACCATTTTCTATGGCCACACATTTCTCTTTTATACTTTAAGATGTCCAAAAAATCCATTCCCATGGCCAAGGACTTAGCCATCCTATAATGTATTCAAAAAAAGAAAAAGAAACAAATGTGTGTCAGTTTCAAATTATGCTTAGCAATCTTTTTTCAGTATTGCATTTTATTTAGATAGCCAAGAAAAATATACTTGGCCTTATACAAACTATGAGGTGCAGTTTTCTGGTAAAGCACTTTTCTTGTCTCTTTTACATGAGTTGATTTGGGCATTGCCATGGACCCTCCAAAACTGTTCAAGTATAATTTTAAAATAAGTAAAATCCTCATACTCAGAAAATAGAAAATGAACACATGTCAAAGATTTCAGTAAGATGTCATAACTAGACTCTTGAGGTATATGTAGTTCAGTAGTATAGTGCCTGTCTAACATGAGCAAGGAGCAAGGACCTGGATTAGATTTCCAGCTCCACAGACCAAACAAAAAGTTGTCATTACTTGGTCAAACACCATTTGAAAACATAGAATATTGATAGGAAGACAACAATGTTGGATTAGATACAAACCGAACAATGTCCAACAAGGACATAAAACTTTGGGGGTCATTTACTCATCAGACAGAAATTGTTTAAGACTTGACAAAAAGTATGTATGCAACTTCACTAAAGTGAAGACCTTAAATAAGAGTGAATTGAATGAATTATCAATCTGGGTCCCCAGCTTAAATCTCAGCAAATTATAGCCTGTGGGCTAATCTGGCCACTCTTATTAGTATATGGCTTATGATTGTTTTCATGCTATAATTGCAAAGTTGAGTATTTGTGACAGAGACAATATGATCCACAAAGGCAAAAATATTTATTTTTTGGCTCTTTACTCTCTGAATCCATACAGAAAAGTTTTCTAAAGATCATTGTAGACAATCCTTGGGTTTCTTATGAAGTTAAAAAATTGTGACCCCATTTTTTTGCATTATATTTGGGATATTTTCCAATACTGCTCTGATTCTGCTATGGTGGAAAGGCTATCTCCTTTTATGTTTATATATTTTGTTTTTTAATCTGTTATAACATCATAATGTAGTATTATAATCTTTCCCCTACTAGTGTAGCAGGAAATGAAGGTCAGAATGAAGTGGCACCCCCTTTCTCCACAGAAAAGTCTTAACTGGGCTTCTCCAGAAATCTTCACCATGGCTGATTTTAGGACTGTCAGCAAAAGAGTCTCTGCAAAAGAGTTCAATGTAGATAAACTTCGTATTTTCGTGCCATGCCGCAGTCTGGCTGGGCACAAATCACCAGCCACTGAAGCAGGAACAAACTTTATTTCTGAACTCCACCAGCACACTCCACACACGCTCCCCGGGAACTCTCCTGAACGCCACCCACACGGCTCCTCCAGGAACCACCAACTGGAAAATCCCTCCTCGGCACTTCCCCAACCAATGAGAACTCTTCAGGAATCCCTGCAAGAGCTCAACCAGAATTCAATGGGAACTCCGAGAGAACTCAAAAGTCATGATCTTAATGGCTTGCTGGCGTCACCTCTCAACCACTACTTCTGGCAAAAATGCCATGGGTCATCCCAACTCGGCTGTGGCCCTCAACAGTGCCGCCCTGTTTAACTTGGCCACTGGCCGGGAAGATACCAACACTCCAGGTGCTGGACACCCCCTTACTAGTTTCTCACAAACATGTATCCAGTATAGTATTTTGTAGAAATGCGCAAACAAGGCCTCTGGCCTTGAGCTGGGCTTCACAGAGATGTCTACATTTTTAAGATATGTTACCAATTGGGCTCCGTGGTAACAGCTGGCAAGGGGAGGAAAGAAAGGGGACAAGAAACTCTCCCCTTCTCAGGTGTTGTCCTTGAAGGGTTAACTTACCCAAAACAGTGAAAGAAAAAGCTGCTTTTATGTGAACTTCTGCAGACTGTGAACTTCTGAGCCCCTGCCCTTACATGCTGGGTATAAAACTTTGAAACTCCTTGAACTCAGGGTTCAGGGGATTTATTGATTACAGCAAAAGCTGTGCCCTCTGAACCTGGCTGCAGCCAAATAAAAGTGTTTCCTGCTATGTTCAGTGCCTTGCCTCATTTATCCCTACAACAAGAACACCAAGATTGGGATGCACAACTTTATTAGTGGCACCACAGCCCAGAGGGATAATTCACGAAGTCTGAGCCCTGAGCACCGTGGGACTTTTACTTTTATACAAAAGCAACTTTGGGGTACATCAAGGCAAGTGAGTTAGTACAACTCTGTTGGAGGGTACAAGCTTGTCAACAGCCAAGGGACTCTTAGCTCATACAGCTTAGGAACTTTTACTACACTAAGCCTAAAAGGGGATTGTTCTGTCCCCACTAATTTGTTTCCTGCTTCTGCTACTGTGGTTATTATAGGTATCTGTTAACTGCTGCAAGCCTCTATGGTTAAATGTAAGTAAGCAGAGCTGCTGTGTGTCAGGGGGCAAAACCACAGCCTGTCAGCTCTTAAACTGCTAAAGTTACATTATTTTCTACCACACTAGATTTAAACTTATTGAAAACATCTTATTCATCTTTATATCTGCTATAGCACTTAGAACAATGTCTTGCAAATAATAGCTATTGAATAAATCTATGTTAAAATGAATTATATGAAGACTAAAATGTTAATATAAAGTCTCAGGGAAGCCTGCAGTTTCATATTGCTTAGGAAGAACTGGGTGGCTGAAAGGTGAATGAAATCCTATGTAAAATTATATAAATGCAAAGTATTATAAATATTTTGGCTGAATTTTTATCTCAAAGCATATGATAATCTATCTATAATGTACCACAGTTTCTCTGTATGAGATGAATAGTACTTACCAGTTAATCTAACTATTCAGAATATTCGTAGACTCAGGGTAGTTTGCATTTCATTAGCATTTTGTTTCTTTGTTTTGTGGCACTAGAGATTAAATCCAGGAGCACTCTACCACTGACTTATACCACCAGCCTGTTTTATTTTTTATTTTGAGACAGGGTCCCACACTTACCTTTTAAGTGTGAGACCTCAAACTTGCCATCCTCATGCCTCAGCTTCTCAAGTAGCTGGGACTATAGGTACCTACTTAGCACTTGTTCTTTCTAAAAATTAACATATTTAGTTCATAAATGTTTATTCAGTATTGACATTCGGAAAATTACTGCAAACCACTTGATGTAATAATATATTATAATTCATTAAAAATTTTGGAAATAGCCAAGCACAATGGTACATGCCTATAATCCCAGCAATTTTGGAAGACTAAGATAGAAGAATCACAAATTCCAGGTCAGCCTTAGCAACTCAGCAAAACATTGTGTCTAAATAAAAAACAAAGGAGCTGGGGTTGTGGCTCAGAAGTAGAGCACTTGCCTAGCACATGCAAGGCCCTGGGTTCAATCCTCAGCACCACATAAAAAATAAAAATAAAGATGTGTCCACTGAAAACTGAAAAATAAATATTAAAAATCTCTCTCTCTCTCTCTCTCTCTCTCTCTCTCTCTCTCTCCTTTCCTCTCTCTCTTTAAAAAAAAAGAATATAAGTAATGGGGCTGGGGATATGGCTCAGCGGTAGAGCACTTGCCTAGTACATGCGAGGCCCTGGGTTCGATCTTCAGCACCACATAAAAATAAATTAAAAAAAATAAAGGCTTTGTGTGCAACTACAACTAAAAAAATAAATAAATAAATAAATAAATAAATATATATATATATAGTTTAAAAAAGAATATAAGTAACAATAAATGATGAAGAGGATGTGGAGAAAAAGGAACACTTTTACACTGCTGGTAGGACTGTAAGTTAGCATAGCCACTATGGAAATTCATGTGTCAGTTCCACAAAAGACTAGGAATGGGCTGCTGCATGTGGTGGCCCACACCAATAATCTCAGCAACTCTGGGAGGCCAAGGCAAGAGGATCACAAGTTTAAGGCTAGCCTCAGCAACTTAGTGAGGCCCTTTCTCAAAATAAAACAAAAAAGGCTGGGGATGTGGTTCAGTGGTAAAGCACTCCTGGGTTCAATCCTCAGTACCAAAAAAAAAAAAAAAAAGAGCAGGACTGAGTTTCCCAAACAAGAAGCAAAATAATAATAGTAATAATAATAATAATAAATATGAAATATACTATTTCAGCATGAGATGTTTGCCAATACATATGCATTTTTTGGTTGTATATGGAAACAATACATTTATTTTATTTATTTATTTTGATGTGGTGCTGAGAAAAAAATCCAGTGCCTCACATGTGCCAGACAAGTGCTCTACCACTGAGCTACAACCCCAGCCCAAATATGCATTTTTAAAATAACTTTAAGCACACTTAAATTATTCTACTGCTTCTCCAAGTTTACCTGAGCCTAAATTTTTTAAAATTAATTATTTATTTATTTTTGCATTACAATTCTTAACTGAGCCTAAATTTTTATACAAAGGGTTTTTAAAATTTTTTTTCCAAAAGGATTATTCAGTTAATGTCCAATGAATTCTTTTTTAAAAACACCTAAATGGGTCAATCATTTTAGATATGTGAGAATGTGATTTAGCTGACAGTTAAACAATTCAACTTCAATAAAAAGCAGCTCCTAGTTTTCTCCATGGACTTTCTAACACAAATTAATACCAATTAAAGTACAATCTTTCCACTAGGGTTTGGGCCATCTTTTTTCTAATTATGGCATAAATCCCTCAATGGAAAAAAAAAATCCTTCATCTGTTAAGAAGTAATTCCCAAGAGAAACCTTAAATCTAGAAGAATACCACTTATTATACATTTTTCAATACCTTTGCCAAAGGAGGTATGCATCAGTCATTACATGAAAATGATGGAGGATAAGGACAAGATAAACTGCATTTGAACCAAGTAAAAGCACTGCGTAGGGATGGGGCTCCATGGTAACAGCTGGCAAGGGGAGGAAAGAAAGGAGAGAGCTTGGAATGAAACCACCATTTGACCCCTTCTCAGGTGTTGTCCTTGAAGGGTTTACTTGCCCAAAACAGTGAAAGAAAAAGCTGCTTTTATGTGAACTTCTGCAGACTGTGAACTTCTGAACCCTTCCCCTTACATGCTGGGTATAAAATTCTGAAACTACCTGAACTTGGGGTTCAGGGGATTAATTGATTACGGCAAAAGCTGTGCCCTCTGAACCTGGCTGTAGCCAAATAAAACTGTTTCCTGCTATCTTGCCTCATCTGTCCCTACAACAATAGTGGTATCTAAATAAAGGTCTTAGATTTTTTTTTTGATACATGTAACATACTTTAATTTATTATTATTTATGATTATGCACTGAGATTCTAATTGTAAATATAAATAAACAATTTTTCCAGGAGGTAAAGAGCTGATCTTGCTATAAAGTGAAGAAAAGCTACCCGATTGAAATCTACCTTTAATTCTGAAATATTCTTAGTCTCACAGAGGTCTAAGATCCATTGTTTAAGACTTGCTTTCCAATAGTTGCTAACTTCTCCCACTCAGAGAGGGACCAAACAATTTACAAAGGACCTATTAAT
Source organism: Marmota monax (assembly GCF_021218885.2). Lineage (NCBI taxonomy): Eukaryota > Metazoa > Chordata > Mammalia > Rodentia > Sciuridae > Marmota > Marmota monax. The sequence goes on along the minus strand of NW_026694552.1, from coordinate 9,873,823 downwards.
TACTAAATACTCTTACATATTTCAATTAATGCTAACAAAAGTGTGAGGAAGACTTTTATTACTGCTACATAAATGAAAGTAGTTCAAAGCTACAAAGGCAACATAGAAAAATAAAAGTAGACATAAATATGATTTTTCTGAATTCAACATTTTTTTATACCAGGGATTGAAGAGGCACTTTACCACTGAGCTACATCCCCTTAACAGGGCCTTTGAGTTTTGTCTGGAGTTGGGTCTTACTACAGCAGCTCTAATACTGAACTCCAAGACAAAATCCTGTTCTAGTTTTTGTGCCCAGCTTCCCAGTAATGGAGTCTTGCTCTTTGTTCAGCTGCCCATGTTTAGGTAAGGAATAGTAGAGGCATTTAGCTGCCTGGCTAAACAGTTCCAGCAGCTCAGTCCATATAGTCCATATTGGCCTGAGTATAGCAATCCTAGGGCTGCCTGACACCTGGTTTCACTGTGATGATTCTGGTATTGGGTTACGGCCTGGACTTAATTCCCATTTTCTCCTTCAAGCAGGAAGTCTCGCTCCCCTTGCTGGTTAAAGTTGGGAGAGAGACACCAGCAGCTCTCTCCTTCCTTCCTTCTTGAATGAATTTTTAAAAATTATACTAAACTCCCTATTGTGATCTCTTACCAGGCTTTCTAAGCTCTTAAGAATGTAGTTTGGCCTTTGAGTAACTGCTCAAACTGGTTTGTTTGTAGGGAGACAGTCGCTATAGGATTTTACTCACTTTTTTTTTTCTTTTGGCACCAGGGATTGAATCCCAAAGCACTTAACCCCTGAGCCAATCCCCAGCAAACCCTCCCCCCACCCCTTTTTGAGACAGGGTCTCACTAGGTTGCTTACATCCTTGCTAAATTTCTGAGGCTGGCTTTGAACTTGTGATCCTCTGCCTCAGCTTTTGCTGGGTTTATAGGGGTGGTGCCACCATGCCTGGCCTTTTTTTCAATCTTTTTTTTTTTTGAGAAAAATTGAGATTCTCAAAGAATAATCAACTCGGCCTCAAGACTGCAACTTTATGAAAACAATGATAAACTAAAGGTATAAGCATACTAATAATTTCTGTTGATGACCGAATAAGTGTTTTTTAAATCTTTTTCAGCTTTTTGAAAAATGGTAAAGTCTAGGAGACAATGAGGTTTTCACTTTCAGGCTGTAAGGTACTAATGAAGGAAAACAAACAAAAGGCCCATATAACAAACACCTAGAATAAAGGATGATTGGGCAAGTCTTTTGTTTTCTTGATCCTCATAAGTTGGTGTTCAGCAGTATGGTGTTGCTGTCAGCTTCATCAAGGCTGCTTTGTGTGCCTCTGCTGGCTAATGCCAGTGTTCATAAATCAGGCAGTGTTATTGTTGCTAGGGAGCATTGTAGTTACCTTCTACTAACCAAATCAATTTTGAAAAAAATAATCCAATAGCAAATTTCATTTGTGAGTACATGTTCTGAACATTCCAAGCTGAATAAAATCATAATAAATAATATGTAAGACATTATGATCATGACTAGTATATGTTAAGGATGTGTAAGTCTGTATTACGCAGATGCCACTCTAATTTATTAATACATTATGCTATGGGAGAGGTCAACCAGGGTCTTTTAAAATCCACGTGGTCAGCCAATTCTAATACTTTCAAGTACTTTGCTCTTTTCCTTTGTGAGGATGTATCAGCTTAGCTTAATAGGCCTGCTTTCCAAAGGGCTGTTTGATTTATTTCTTTTGGCAATTCAGCTTTCAGTCTGAGTAAATAAAATAAATAAATGCTTGTATTTAAATAGCCAGATTCTCCACACCAAAATGGTAAGTGGAATTCTGGAATGAGAAAAGATTTATCTTAGGGGCTGATTACTGAAGTAAATTTGAAACAATGAAGAAGATTTAACACTTTCCCCCATTATTCACTATTAGGAGGTGAAGATACAGAATCTTCATTACAAAATCAATACTCTCCCCTCTATTATGACTTGATCCTCTAGATATGATGCCTAAATGAATTTTTGCTGATGTAATTTAGGTCCTAATTAGTTGCTTTGCAGTTTAACAGAAAGAGATTATCCTGGGTAGACCTGAACTAATCAGCTGAGCCCTTTAAAAGAAGACACCAGCCTGGGTAGTGGTGCAGGCCTGCAATCCCCAGGGGCTCAGGAGGCTGAGGAGCATGAAAAGGATAGAGAATTCAAAACCAGCCTCAGCAAAACCGAGATGCTAAGCAACTCAGAGAGACCCTTTCTCTAAATAAAATACAAAATAGTGCTGGTGATGTGGCTCAGTTGTCAAGTGCCCCTGAGTTCAAACCCTAGTACAAAAAAAAAAAGATACCAGGCGGCAGTAGACACACTCCTGCTTGGCTTTGAAGACAGCCAAGGTGAGTTCAGCAGTTGCAAGGAAATGAACCCTTCTTAGAACCACAGGATCTAGAAAGAGAACCCAGGCCTCAAAAGAGATCTCAGCCCTGGGGCAGCACTTTGATTACAAAGTAGTAAGATAAAGATCAGAGATCCAGCTAATCCATGCCCAGGCTCCTAAGCAACTGGAATTAAATATATATGACTAAGAATAGTGAATGGTCAGCAATTAGCACCAATTGAGGTCTTGTTCAAATGCAGAAACTACACCTGGAGGCTAACCCATAAAAATACTAAAGAGCACCTACAAGGCCTATTTCAAATGTAAAAAAAACTAAGAGGCTCACCTGTGGGAACTCTCCAGCCAACTCCTTTTTCCCAGAGGCAGGAGTGAACCCAGAAGGAAGTTAAGGGAAGGATTAAAACTCAGGCTAAAGGACACAGCTAATACTTTTTCAATGCTTTGTTGTTGTTGTTTTTAAAATATTTTTTAGTTGTAAATGGATCTTTTATTTTATTATTTATTCATTAATATGCGGTGCTGAGGATCAAACACCAGGGTCTACACACACATGCCAGGCATGCGCTCTACCACTGAGCCACAACTCCAGCCCCTTCAATGCCTTTTTAACATAAATTTTGCTCCCTGCTCTACCAAAACCAACAACAAGCATACCAAAAGGGTTTTTTCTGCAATCTCACATGGAGGGAGTTCTCTCTGTTCTTGCTCAAATGAATCCTGCTCTGCTTACTAATCCCTTCTGTTATCATCCATGGATTTTATTCTAATTTTGTCAGACATGAACCCAGAAGGAAATTGGTGAAGCAGGGAATCTAATTTCATCTCAAAATCCTCGTTTCATATATAAGTATATATATATTTAGGCTGATAGATTTGTGGTGTTCTCTTACAGAGCAATAGAAAATTAATGTATCCTCCTCTCCTCCAAGAAGAATTGCCCTCCCACACAAATGGATAAACTGATATTTAATTAAATGAGTAAGGAAGGAAACAAACAAAAAACCCCACAGGAATAGTTTATGGTCTTGGTTAGGATAACTGGTTAGGCATATTTTGAATAATAGCTGATGGTCTGGGGATATAGCTCAGTCGATAGAGTGCTCCCCTCTTATGCATAGGCCTTGGGTTCAATTCCCAGCTCCACAAAAAAAAAAAATGTGTGAGTAATAATTGATCCTCTTCTAATAAAAAATAATAATGACATCTTAAATAAATATGATATCCTTTTGGGTTTGTGGTTTGTTTGTTTGTTTTGGTTTTGCATTTACCAAAGGAATACATATTCCTTTTAGAAAAATTGGAAGCCACAGAAAGGCACACCATTAATATTCGAGGATTTCACATTAGTTTTGTCTGTATGCATATTTTTCATATACCATCATCATCCTTGCCTACCACTGATCACCAGTTCCTAGAATGGTGCTTGTTACATGATAGATGCTAAGATAATATTTACTGAGCATAGAAGGATGAATAGATAGACAATTTTGGTTTTTGTTGTTCTTTATGGATATTATGTAGCCCTAATTCTTGTTTTTCCACATCAAGAATGGCTAATGTAATTCCTAAAGAAGCGGTAAGCAATGCACAATATCCTATGTATAATAGAATACCTGTGACAAGTCACACAATTGGAAAACAGAAGGTTACTAAAGAATGATCTAGCCATTGGTTCATTCCAGTTTACAACTTGTCAGGCATGGCAGAGCACACCTGTAATACCAGTAGCTCAGGCGGCTGAGTCAAGGAGGATTGCCAGCCCCAGCAAAAACGAGGCACTAAGCAACTCAGTGAGACTCTGTCTCTAAATAAAATACAAAATAGGGCTGAGGATGTGACTCAGGGGTCGAGTACCCCAAGTTCAATCCCTGGTACCCCCAAAAGTTTACAACTATATAGATCTTTAATGACTTTGAAGAAGGAAATCTTTCTAATTACTCTCAGACAGTGATTACGGTAACTAAAAGAAACTCTTTTTGTTACTAAAGTTAAAGATATTTGGCATAGAAAATTTCAGATTTTTACAGTGCATGCATGCATGCATACATATATTTTTTAAAACAAAGGAGCATATGGTCTATAGTGTCTTGTAACTGGTTTTCTTTTACATAACAATGTATCATAAAATTGTCATATGTTAAATATTTATATAGAACAGGGAGCACACATAGTATATATATTCATGAACCAGGACAACCCTCTAAGATCTGGTATAAAACAAGAGTGCTCACTTTTACTACTCTATTTGACATTATACTATAGGTTCTGTCCAGTGAAATCAGACAAGTAATGGAAATAAAAGGGCTCCATATTTGAAAGGAAAAAAACAAAACTATCTTTATTCTCAGGGAATGTGAGTGTCCATATAGAAAATACGATGGAATCCACTAAGAAGCTACTAGAACTAATACATGAGTCTATCAATTTTTCAGCTTATAAAATCAATATACAAAAATCAATTGTATTTTTATATATTAGCAATGAACTGACAAGAATTGAAATTGCAAAAGTAAGGCCATTTATAATAGCACTTAGGAATCAAAACTTCCTAGAGACACTTAGGGATAAATACATAAGGATGAAGCTAATGAAAGATATGCAAGACCTATACATTAAAAACTATGAATCATTGCTGAAAAAAATGAAAGAAGACATAAATGGAACAAAATAACTTGTTTATGTATCAAATGACTCAATATTGCTAAAATGTTGATTTTAACAAATAGATCTGTAAATTCAATGCAATCTCAAATAAATCCTGTTTTTTTATAAGAAATTTATTTTGTACCACTCATTCTTTTTTTTTAAGAGAGAGAGAGAGAGATTTTTAATATTTATTTTTTAGTTTTTAGCGGACACAACATCTTTGTTTGTATGTGGTGCTGAGGATCCAACCCGGGCTACTGCTTGAGCCATATCCCCAGCCCTTTAATAAGGAATGAAGAAGTTGGTTCTAAAATGTATGTGAAAATTCAAAGGACCTAGACAAGGCAAAACCAGTCTGAAAAGGAAGAACAAATTTGGAGGCCAATACCACCTGATTTGAAATCTTATTATAAAGCTACAGTAATCAAGTCAATATGATAGTGTTATCCAGACAGACAAATAGAGCAGTGGAACAGAATAAATTCCAAATATAGACTCACATATATAAACAACTGACTTTTTTTCTCTTTTCTTTTTTTTCTGTCTTTTTTTTAAGTACTGGGTACTAAACCCAGGAGCACTCTACCACTGAGCCACATACCCAACCTTTTTTATTTTGAGACAGGCTCTTGCTAAATTGCTAAGGATGGCCTCAGACTTGTGATCCTCCTGCCTCAGCCTGTTGAAGAGCTGGGATTACAGGAATGTGCCACCATACCCCACTGGACAACTGATTTTTGACATGGGCACAAAAGCAGTTCAACAAAAAAGATTGTATTTTTAATAAATGCTGCTAAAACAAGTGGCTAGCCATATACAAACATAACAAAATACCTCATCTAAACCTCACATCTAAATGCATGTATGAATATATCAAAATGAATTCCACTTTTATATATAATTATAATGCACCAATTAAAAATACATAAATGGAGGGGAGGGGCGGACAGGAAGGGCAGCACAATACAATAGACACTAGTATGGCCCTATGTATAAACGTGGCTGTATAACCAATGTGATCCTGCAATCTGTACACGTGGAAAAATAAGATTAAGATTCCGTACCCCGGGGCTGGGGATGTGGCTCAAGCGGTAGTGTGCTCACCTGGAGTGCGTGCAGCCCGGGTTGGATCCTCAGCATCACATACAAAGATGTTGTGTCCGCTGAAAACTAAAAAAAATAAATATTAAAAAATTCCCTCTCTCTCTCTCTCTCTCTCTCTCTCTCTCTCTTTAAAAAAAAAAAAGATTACGTACCCCATTTGATCAAATGTATGATATGTCAAGATCATTGTAATGTTTTGAGCAACTAATAAAAAAATTTAAAAAAAAAGAATCAAAAATACATAAATGTAAGGAAGACCAATAGAGTAGAGAGGGGATGAGGGAAGGAGGAGGGGAGGGAAAGGAAAAGTACTGGGGATTTAAATGGAGCATGTCCACATGAAACTTTTTTAACAAGGCAGTTGTGAAAATAAATTTAAAAGAGGCAAACTAGTTTTATAATTTGGGGGTGACTGATTGAAGATACAAACAGATGGATAATTTTTGAAAGCACTGCTAGGATTTATGATAAACTCCATAATATTTAGCTCATTAAAATGAAGTCATTCCAGAAATCAGAAATAAAAACTGTACATAGGTAATTAGCATTTTAAGTCATCTTTTATTTCCTTTGGCCTGTCTCAGTTCTGAGACAAAGAAAGCATTGGCTCACTTGCAATTTTCCATATTTATTAAACATTTAATATTTTAAATAAACCATGAATGTCACATATAGATATAAGCATCACACATTTATTAAAAGAAAACAACATTTCTGGCATATGAAAAGCCTAAGACTTCTATCTCTGAATTTCGGTTTCCTTGTAAAAACAAAACTATAGAAAATCTACATTTCAGCCAGGTGCAATGGCACATGCCTATGATCCCAGCAGCTGGGTGGGGGGGGAGGCTGAGACAGGAGGATCCAGAATTTAAAGCCAGCCTCAGTAATGATGAGGCACTAAGCAACTCAGTGAGACCCTGTCTCTAAATAAAGCACAAAATAGGACTGGGGATGTGGCTCAGTGGTCAAGTGCCCTGAGTTCAATCCCTCATACTCCCCCCAAAAAATAAAAGCTAAAAAAACTACATTTCTAAGAATTCCAAATACCTATTCAATATATTTATATAATTTATTCATTTTTATAGTCATCTTTTGATTACCTATTTAAGTTATTTTGGTTATTGTTTTTGCCAAAAATATCCCAAGAAGCCAGGTGCAGTTGCACATGCCTGTAATCCCAGGGGCTCTTAGAGTTCAAAGCCAGCCTCATCAACATCTCAAGGTCCTCAGCAATTTAGCGACAGCTTGTCTCAAAATACAGACTAAAAAGAGCTGGGGATGTGGTTCAGTCTCTGGTAACAACAACAAAAGTCCAAATGTAACAGTGGTTCATTTTATGCTTTGAATATAGCCCTTAATGTTCTGCCACTACGACTTATTTTTAAAAAGACATGTTTCCTCATTTTTCTCCCTCTACCTCCCTAAACTCTCCCCCTCACTAACCTCAGGGAAAACAGAATTACCATTCTTCTGCCTCATCTAGGTCCCAGAGCAGTAGAGTTGGCCATCAGTGGATTGTTACCCAAAACTGTGAGCCAAAAGAGACTTTTCCTTTGCTGGTTGATCCTGTCAGTTCTTTTGGTGATAGCAATGAAAAGACTACTAAAACAGAAATTGATACTGAGAAGTGTGGTTGTTGCTGTGACTGGTCTGACCATATGGTTCAAAAGCCTTTGGAACTGGTTTATAGGTAGCAGGAATTTTGAGACATTTAAAAATACAAGCTGGAAAAGTTTTAGAATGTTGTAAGCAGAGCTTAATGGGTGATTCTGGTGGGACCTCAATAGACAAGAATGTTGATAGGGACTGGGGACAGTAAATACTGGATTCATAAAGATTCAGAGACAAACTCCACTGGAAATTTAACTAGAGGTCATTCTGTAAGTGTCTGGCGGACGTCGGAGAAGGAGACCACCAAGAGACCGGCTCATGCAACAGCAAAAGGGGATGTATTGAGGATCCAATCCAGCGCGCTGGGGCTCCCGGCTCACTCAAGAAGGGAGAGCGGCCAAGAGCCCAGAGCAGGGGTTGAGCAGTGCTTAAGTACACTTTTTGGGGAGGGCAGGGGCTTTGCATACATCAGAGCAAATCATCATGAGGCACGGGAAAATCGAACAACAATTCTTAAACATGATTAGTACATTCATTGGCGGGAACAGGTAGGGCGGGAGTGATAGGTCAATCCTAAGAAGGGGGGTACATTCAAACTGATTGGTTTGGGCCCTGAATGCCTACGTGCCAAGCTGCACAGGGTCCTAGGTTATTTATCTACTGGACAGTCCCGGGAATTGTTTTAACAGCTACAGGAATTTCAGGTTTTGGGGGTGTAGCATAGGAACTTAACAATACCTGGTCCTTTACATTTTAACTCAGGCTTTGCAGCTTAGAAACTTTACAACACCCGGTCTTTTACACTTTAACTTCAATTTCTTTTACTCTTACAGTTCATGTTATATTTTGGCAAAGGAGTTGTCTACATTATTCCTATGTTTTGAGACTTTCTGAGACTCAATGTAAAGGTGATGGACTAATTAATCTGGTGGATGAACTTTTAAGGCAGCATAGCATTCAGGGGGTGGCATGGATACTTCTGGTGGCTTTTAGCCAAACTTACTATGATAGTCAGGAGCAGAAAGCAAAGCAGAAAACTTTGCAAAACTTGCAGTTCGGCCAGAAATGTGAGAGTAAAATTGGGGCTAAGGAAGTTTTGGTTGTTAAAGACATTCTAGCCACTTACAGGATGTCAAATACTTTACTTAGACAACATAGAACCTCAGGAATTGACTGGACCACACCCATCTCAGGCCCAAGGATATAAAAGTAAAATCACCTTTTAAAAAAAATAGTTGTAGATGGATACCTTTATTTTGTTTATTTATTTTTATGTGGTGCTGAAGATTGAACCTAATGTCTCACACATGCCATGCAAGCACTCTACCACTAAGCCACAAACCCAGACCTGTAAAATCTTCTTTGATAAGAGACCTTGGGGACACTTTGCTTAAATGAGGAACCTAGGAAGTTGTTTCGCATGTTCAGCTGCCCAGGCACTCAGAGGCTGCTGTATCCAGGGTCCCAAGAACCTTGGCTACTGCTTGAGATGATGACAGACCTTGGAATCAACCAGGTGGTGCTGGTTCTGAAGCAAGTTAGGGTTAGGATTAGGGTAAAACAAAAATACCTCAATCTAAACTTCCCATATGTGTGCATGTATGAATATATCACAATGAATTCCACTTTTATATATAATTATAATGCACCAATTAAAAAATAAATAAATGGTAGAAAGACCAATAGAATAGAGTAAGGGGATTGGGGTAAGGAGGAGGCTTGGAGAGCTAAGCACCTGGCTCCAGGTGCACAAGGACCTGTGGGGTAGGAGATGGGGAGAACTTGATTCCTGGGACAGGGCTCTCACTCCTGCATCCCAGCCTGATCCAGAACTTTTCCAGGCTTCCTGGCCTTGCAGATCCTGATCATCTAGAGAGTCCCAGAAGAAATGCTGGAGGAATGCAGGATGCTGGAGTTAGGCAGTCATGGAGGCTTCCACCAAGATTTCAAAGGAAGGCCTGGGAGACCAGACAAAGTGTAGCAGGGTTGAAGTCCCTAGTGTTGTCCTCCAGAGTGTGATGCATGAAGGAAGCTTAAGCTGCACTGAAGACCTTTGAGATTCAGAGGTGCCAGTACCATGGGACATCTGTCTAGGAAAGCTCCATGCATTGAACAGAAACAAACAAAGAGGGAGGCCATGCGGGATGCAACCAGCAAGGATATAGGAGCAGAGTTATGCAAGCCTTCTAGAGAGAACATCACAATTCCATGTACCCCAGATACTGGACATGTAGTTGTTTGCCCAGCTGGATTTCATTCTTGCTTTAGTCCCATTCCTTCTTTCTATGCCCCCCTATATCTTCTTTTTGGAATGGAAGTGTTTATTATATACCATTGTGTATTTTATATATGAAATTTGATTTTGACTTTTATAGGGGCTCATGCTCAGAGTGTCTTGAAACTCTGAGACAATTTTGGACTTGAACTTCTGGGTAATGCTAGAACTATCAAGACTATGAGAAATCTTGGAAATGGACTAGATAATATTTTATAAATGTGAGATGGGCATGGGCCAGCAGCAGAATATTATGGTTTAGGTATGAAGTATCCCCCAAAAGTTCATGATTTAGACAATGCAAGAATTTTCAGAGGTGAAATGGTTGTATTATGAGAGCTTAAACCTAATCAGTGGATTGATCCACTGATTTGGATTAACTTGGTGGTGACTGTAGGCAGAAAGGGTGTGGTTAGAGGAGAAAGGCCACTGGGGGTGTGCCTTTGGGGGTTATATTTTTCCCTTGTGAGAAGAGCTCTCTCTCTGCTTCTTGGTAGACATGCCCTGAGCTGCTGTCATCTATCACACCCTTTTGCCATGATTTTCTGCCTCACCTTGGGCCCAGAGAAGTAGAGCCTACCGTCTATGGATTGAGACCTCTGAAAACATGAGTCTCAAATAACTTTTCCTTTCCTAATTGTTCCTGTCTGGTCTTTTGGTCACAGTGATGAAAAAGTTGATTAAAACAGTCAGTTTTGAAGGAAGATGGAAGAAACTTCATTGTTTTAAAAGTTCCACCTCCCTCAATTTTTTAAAAGACTATAAAACATGGACAAAGGCAGAAAAAAAATATTTTTGCATATTGTCCCAATGATACTATTGTATCCTTTAAGCTTAAAGTTTATAAGTGATTATATTTTTTTGTTGATAAATATAAATGTCAAGTCTATGCTGTTATGATAGCCCTGATATATCATGTAAATTCCTATTACTGTCTGTGTTCTGATTAAGCATGAATCAAGGCTTTCTCTTCACTTAAATTTTTAAGAAATTTTGGTTGTACAACCCTGCCAACATTGTTGTGGGCTGAATAGTTAACAGCGCCCCTGTGTTCAATCCCCAGTATTTAATTTTATCAGTTCTGAAGGCATCTATCTAAGAACAATGGCAAAAGCAACTTAATTCTGTAGCCCATGTCAATAGCAGCTTCCATAAAAAGCCAGTTCTACAGTTAAGTTTAGGGGATTTTTCTTGGAAATTTAGTCTAGGCTTTTTTCCCATATTTATTGGTGATTATAATTATACATGACCATAGGATTCATTGTTACATATTTGTACATGCAAACCAAATAACAATATAGTTGACAGTTTGTCTTTTCAAATCTCTCCTAATACCCCTTATTAAATTAAGTTTAATCTTGAAACTAGTTAGAATGAATTATTTTATTTATCTCTAAGAATCCTTACCTGAAGAGTGATTGGTGTAAGACTCGTATTGTAATGGACAGAATCTTTTTTTTTTCTTTCTATTTCAATTTTTATTATTAAGTGTATAGAAATTAAATATATTTTTATCTTGTTTTACTCACACATCACTTCCAGTAGTTTTTAGTACAAATTATTTCAAAATTCATACATAGATGACCATGTAAGTTGTGAATAGTTTTTTTTCTTTTTTACATAACACTCTGGATTTCTTATATTTGTTTATTTTTCTTGATGTATTGCTTTCAACTCAGTATAGAGGTGAATAGATTGGTAAGGGTGGACATCCCTGCTAGTTCCTGCCATAATAAACATGGGTATGCAGGTATGCTGCTGCATGCTGACTTCATTTCCCTGTAATGGACAGAATCTATAAAGTAGTATTGGCTGAAATGAAAAGATGGATGGGTGACTATTGAAGACACACACAACCAGGCATGGTGGTGCATGCCTGTAATCCCAGTGACTCGGGAGACTAAGACAGGAGGATCATGAGTTCAAAGCCAGCCTCAGAAACTTAGTGATCAGTTTAGTGAGACCTTGTCTCAAAACAAAAAAAAATAAAAAGGCCTGGGGATGTAGCTCAGTGGTTAAGGTTCAACCTCTAGTACCAAAAAAAAAAAAAAAAAAAAGACAAACCTATTTCAATCCGGAAAGCTTATGACCATGGTCAAACTTTTGCCTAATGTTCTTGAAATGTAAACCAAGTATCGATTAAGGCTATAGAATTGCCAGGCACGGTGGCATACACCTGTAATTGTAATCCCAGTGGAAGGGGAGGCTAAGGCAGGAGGATTAAGCCAGCCTCAGCAAAAGTGAATGTGCTAAGCAACTCAGTGAGACCCTGTCAAAATACAAAATAAGGCTGGGGGTGTGGCTCAGTAGTTGAGTGCCCCTGAGTTCTATCCCTGGTAACACCACCCCACCCCTTCCAAAAAAAAAGGCTACATCATTAAAAAAAAGTAGTAGGAATATATCCACCAATGAATGAATGGAAAAGGAAAATGTGGTACATATACATAATGAAATGTTATTCAGACATAAAAAAGAATGAAATCCTGTTGTTTGCAGCAACATGGATGGAACTGGAGGTCAATATGCTAAGTGAAATAAGCCAAACACCAATAAATACCACACGTTTTCACTTGTTTGTGAAAACTAAAACAGATCTTATAGAGTAATGGAGAGGAATAATGGTCACTAGAGACTGAGAGAGCAGTGGTGAGAGGGGATGGAAAGATTAAGGGCACCAAAACACAGAGAGGAGGAATTCATTCTGGGTTTTGTATAGTACAACAGGGTAACTATCAGTTACAGCAATATATATTTCAAAATAACTAGAAGAATACAAAATTCTTAACACATGAAATTGATTAATGTTTGAGGAGATAGAAGAGCTTATTACTCTGATTAGATCATTATGCATTGCATACATGTATCAAAATATCATAATGTACTCCATAAAGTTATACTAATAAGTCTCAAAGAAAAAAGAAAAATAGTAGGGAATTTCAGAAGTTCACAAATTCTGGCTTTTTCTTATGGCTTTTACAAAAGTTCTGTAAAAAAGAGATGAAGTCACACTGCAGAAATGAAAAGAAATTTAAATGTACTAAAAGAGATGATTTCAGCCTTTGACCTGAAATTGAAGTTCACTGAAATTCTTGTAATTTGGACCCTTGAGGGACTGAAAAGACTAAAAGCTCTGTATTCCAATTGGAAGCCATGGATAATGATGAGAACAAAGCTACAGCCTTAGCAGGAAATAAGATTAATGTCCTACTGGACAAATTCACTGATCAAATTAATAAGTGTTTTCTTCTTGACAGAGCTTACTGTTTCAAATGTCCTGAAGGTGATCATTAAGTTAAAGGAGAAGAGGAGAAAATAGATGGAGTGTAAAGGTAAGTTGCTAAAAGCCTCAAATTGTCAAGCTTAGAAAGTTTGTGTAGATAATGGTACTCAAAGTGTGATCCACTGAGTGACTGTCAGTTCACAAATTTTTGGCACTAATATGAAAGGAGATAAGGAGCTTGAACCAGTAGGTAAATCAACTTTGAATAAGTAGTTCTAAGACATAGGTACTTTAATTATTCCCATTCTGCAAATGAGGAAACTAAGATTCAGTGATAGTAAGTTATTTGCTTAAGATCACTCAGCTAATAAGTGAAAGAGCTAGACATCAAAATCAAATGGGGGGTTAGGGTTGTAGCTCAGTGGCAGAGCATTGCCTCTCATGCATGAGGGCCTGGGTTAGATCCTCAGTACCACAAAAAAATTAAAAAATAATAAAGACATTGTGTCCATATACAACTAGAAAAAAAATTTTAAAACAAAACAAAAACAAATGGGTCAGATTTCAGAGAGCATGTACTCCAAAGTCCTAAGTGCATATTACACTGTGTATAGTCAAGGTTCTCTAGAGGAACAGCACAAACAGGATTTTATATATAACATATAGATATATTATCATATAATATTATACATATAATTATTATTATCCCCCATCATTCCTATCAGTTTGCTGTACAACATGGCAATCTTCTCTTAAAACACCTTCATGGACACAATCAGAAGTCCCTTAATCTTAGGTATTTCTTCCTCCAATCAAGTTGATAATACAGATTAAACATCACAAATCTACTACTTGTCAACTTGACACCCAGATATATATCTATTTAAGTCATACTTTACTTTCAAATAAACACAATAATGAAGTCATCATTCTGCCCAACATGATATAGCTATCCTTCCTACAACCAAAAATTCACTAATTCCTTCAACTGTTTGGAGAGGTCTATACATATAACTCTTCCCCAAGTATCTGCATCACCAATTTCCCAATCATGTTCTTTCCAGGGCCCTGATCATCCAGCCAAATTATTGGGTGCAGCCCAAGAATCATTATATAGTCAAACATATGGCTATGTTTTTTTTCTTCCAAGAAAAATGTACAAGGTGCATAGTCTTAAGTTCTGCCCCTCATGGAGATTTCCCTTTATCATTGTCCTTTACAGATGTCCCGGAATGGGACAACTGTCCACTTTCAGGTGGTACCCACATAGCATGCAGAACCATCTGTAAATCAGGCCTTACTCTTCTTTTCATCTGTCATGTGATCACAGGCATTTTAGCAGAATAAGAACTATAGGGGTTGGGGTTGTGGTTCAGTGGTAGAGTGTTCACCTATCACATATGAGGCACTGAATTCAATCCTCAGCACCACATAAAGATAAATGAAATAAAGGTATTGTGTCCATCTACAACTAAAAAAAAAAAAAAAAGAAAGAAAGAAAAAGAAATAAGAACCGTGGGCAAGTTATACTCCATGTAGGTATATCTTTATTTTATTTATTTATTTTTATGTGTTACTGAGTCAAACCCAGTGCCTCACATTTGCTAGATGAGCACTCTACCACTGAGCCACAACCTCAGCCCTGGGCCCATTCTTAACGCAACTTACTCATGTTTTCAGGACCTGCCTGTGCCTGATCATTATGTGCCACTTCCGTTTGATGATGGATTGTTGCTGTGCACATCCAATATAAGGTTTGGTGGGTTATATAATACCCAGTTTATGATGGGCAGCTCAGGTTACATGGTAATGTGGTGGCCTGTGGTCAATCACTCAGTTCCAATTAAGGCTCAGTAGCAGGCCAAGAGCTATTTCTCAAAGGGAGAGTAGTTATCTGCAGATGATGTTAGGAACTTGCTCTAAAATTCCAATGGCATCCTCTTTGATTAACCTATGGGGACCTTCCGAAGGCTCCAGACATCATTCTTATCTGTTATTTACACCTTAAATATCATTGGGTCTGCCCATGTTATATGGCCCAAGGACAGAACAGCCTGCATAGCAGCCCAGATCCATTGCAGAGCTTTCTCCTGTTCTGGTCCCCACTCAAAATTAGCAGCCTTTAAAGTCACTCAGTAGATGGGCTGGAGGAACACACCCAAATGAGAAATATGCTGCCTCTAAAATACAAATAGGCCCACTAAGCATTGTGTTTCTTTCTTGTTTATAGAAGTGGCCAGTGGAACAACTTATTCTTTTTTAAATATTTTTAGTTGTCAATGAGCCCTTATTTTATTTATTTATATGTGGTACTAAGAACTGAACCCAGTGCCTCACACATGCTAGACAAGCACTCTACCACTGAGACAGAACCCCGGCTCAGAACAACTTATTCTTTATCTTAGAAGGGGTATTCGGGCAGGCCCCACACCACCAGACTCCTAGAAGTTTTACTGAGAAGGCCCTGGAATTTCAGTGGGATTTATTTCCTGCTCTCTGATACACAAATGCTTCATTATCAAGTTCAGAGTGGTTTCTGCCTCTTTCTCAGTTGGTCCAACCAACATGTCATGAATGTAATAGTTAAGTGGAAGTGAAATGTGATCAAGATCTTGGTGAACCAAGTTATGATACAGGGCTGGAGAATTCATGAGGAAAGACAGTGAAGGTGTATCATTGGTCTTGCCAGCTGAAAGCAAATTGCTTCTAGTGGGCCTTATGAGTAGGTATGGAGAAAAAAAAAACAGGAAGGCCACCATGACAGTTCTGGCAAGGACCAATTAGGGTCAAAAACTCTACTGCCTGGGCTGGGGATGTGGCTCAAGAGGTAGTGCGCTTGCCTGGCATGCGCGGGGCACTGGGTTCGATCCTCAGCACCACATACGAACAAAGATGTTGTGTCTGCCAAAACCTAAAAAATAAATATTAAAAATTCAAAAAAAAGAAAACTAAAAAATAAATATTAAAATTCTCTCTCAAAAAATCATTAAAAAATTAAAAATAAAGATGTTGTGTCCGCTGAAAACTAAAAAAAAATAAAATAAATATTAAAAATTCTCTCTCTCTCTCTCTCTCTCTCTCTCTTAAAAAAAAAAAAAAACTCTACTGCCTGAAGTAAAGGAAGAGTTGAACACCTGATTGGTGAAGAGTACAGAAAGTTGTCCCCAGTGCTCAAGACAAATATCAAACTTGGAGACAGTATTATTTCCTTTGTGATTCTTTGCTCAGAGATGACCAATTCTCTCCTTTGAGAGTGCTCTCTGCTTCAACCTTACTCAACCTTACCCTACTCTCACTTAGCTCCCACTTTTTCTTCACTTATAATAAAATTCTCTTGCATAACTTTTGGTGTCTGACTTTAAATTTTCTTTCATCAGAACACAAGAACCAAAGATTGGAATTTCAGCTCCACACTCTCCTGTGATACTGCCAAGTACTAAATGAATCTATCCCAATTGCACATTTTGGGACTGGAGAAATAACCATAGAATGAGTTCAGGGACCATGAGTTGGACTTTGGCCAAAACTTCATTGATTACCTGACCTCCAAAATCCCCTGGTTTTTTGTTTTTGTTTTAATATTTTTAGTTTTAGATGGACACAATACCTTTATTTTACTTATATGTGGTGCTGAGGATCGAATCCAGTGCCTCACCTGTGCCAGGCAAGTGCTCTACTACTAAGCTACAACTCCAGCCCAAGCCTCTATTTTGACTGAAGGGACAAAATGACATTTTGGATCTCCAGGAATCAATGTCAATGGAGAGCCAGTGTTTAGTTCCTAAAAGATCTGATCATTGCCCTTTTCCCAGTGCACAATTACTCTGGTAAAAAGTCATAGATCCCTTCGTGGAAGGATAGGAGAAAGATTAAACAGAAAAACTTTTGGTACTATACCAGAGTCCTTCCTCAAGGAGACCTACCCTCTCTTCATTTAAGGTGTTCTGGGTCTATAAACTAGGAATTGCTTTAGGGTCCATGATTCTCTTCTACTATTATTTAAAGAAGGCTTTTGCACATTTGCCCTGGAATTTTTCTGCTTATATAAATCAAGTAGAAATTTGGTGGATTTCTTGTCCATTTGACTTTCAGGAAAACCGTGATTAATCAATACCATAGATCTACACAAGTCAGAACATAATGTTCATTGCTTCTCATTTGCTGTCCACTATGGTAAGTAAAACCACCTTGCCTTTTGGCAGTTGAGTGCTGCTACTTGGCTCCTGATGCTCCAGGATCAAATTTGCCCCTCACATATAAGTTTCCCAATTGAGTGACTGCATTTTGCACAGCAAGGCCTAGCATACAGAGAAAAGCAATGACAGAGTTCTTCAAGGATGCTAGTGTTTCCCTCACAAATCTATTTTTTCTAGTGTTGGTGAAAGGTACTTCTTCTGGACCCTTCCCAATGTGGAGAAAGTTATACATGGAAAATTCACTCCAGCATTCCAATCTTTCCTCTGAATCCCTTCATCAACAGAAAACCTACTGATAACAGGCATTTCTTGCTCTTACACAGGTAGTCATTTTTTCACGCATATTTCAGCCAACCCACAAAACAAACTATTAGTAACTTTTTTAAGGCTGTGAGATGCTACATTAAATCCAGAATCTTTGCTCAAAGAGTACACATCAATAAATTCAGCCTGGTCTAATTTTATGTTCCTTCCATTATCTCATACACTTAAAATTCATTTCCACACACATTCCCTAGACCTCTGCTAGTATGAATTAGAAAATTCAAAAATCAAACACAAACCCTCATCTTGCAATTGGTTGAATTACAGCACAAGTTTAATTCTAAGCTTCAAAGAATTTCTGCAGTTAAAGTGAGGGCAGTGCTTAGACTTGCATCTAATTATAGGCCTTGAGGCAAAAGTGGGTTATGAGGGGCTAGGGCTGTGGCTCAGTTATAGAGCACTTGCTTAGCATATGTGAGGCAGTGGGTTGGATCCTCAGTACTACATAAAAAAATAAATAAAATAAAGCTACATCGACAACTATAACTAAAATAAATATATTTTTAAATTGGATTTTGAGGGTGGGTCTGAGGAGAATCAATATTGTCATGCTCAGCAAATTCTATGGAAGGTCATTACTCTTTTCATAGGCAAGGTGGGATTAATACTCTCAGGGAGAGGTGGAAAGGTGGAGAGGTCAATGTCATAGAAGTTGGAGTAGGGATGCTTCTGCCTCCTCTGCTAAGGGTGGGGTTGACACTTCCTTTGGAAAATAAACTCATCAGAACATAGAAGTTCAAAGTCCCCAGCCTCCAAAATCCTCCCATCATCTCCACAGCAATTTACAGGGTTTATTCTTTTCCAAGGACTGCCCTCACCAGTGCAGAAATCCTTTGAAGCTGAGACTTAACTTGTGTTGTAATTCAACCAATTGCAAATGAGGGTGTGTATTTGATTTGACTACCTTAGCCCTATGACTATAAGAGAGAAGTTTCTTTTTCCAGAGTATACTGAGAAGCTTTAAAATTGGTTATGCAAATCTAGAGCTAAGAAAGTTGAATCTCTGAGCTCATCTTTCTCTTTTATTACATTGACCAGTGAAACCAGAAGCAATCAGTCAACATCATTACATTCGTTAGTTTTCCAGAAATGTTAAAAATATCATGCATAGAGGAGCATAGTGGTGCATGCCTATAATCCCAGAGATTTAGGAGGCAGAAGAGTCCCAAGTTCAAAGCCAGACTCAGCAATTTAGCAAGGCCCTAAGCAACTCAGGGAGACCCTTGTCTCTAAATAAATAAAGGGTTGGGAAATGCAGTTCAGTGGTTAAGCACCCCTGGATTCAACCCTGCCCCTGGATTAAATCCCAAGAACAAAAAAAATCATTAAATTCCTTTGCTTCTTACAAGTGATGAATTAGCATCATTAAAAGTTTTACTTTGTGTCTCTCTTTAAACAGTTCACAGCATGGATTGTCCATGCTCTCCATTCTACCAGAAGGAGAGACTTAAGCATCTTTAGGCCTAACCAATTAGACAGACAACTCCAAAAATCACAAAACCAACTAAAGGAAATTCACTTACACAATCTGGTTTCTCTAGAATCACTCCTGGTACCAAATCAGTATTAGGGTTCTAGAGGAACAGAATCAACAGACTATACATACAAACATGTTTATACATGTATATACATAAAAGGAGATTTATTAGATAGTCTTACAGGATCAGAAGCTGGAGAGTCCCACAATGGTCATCTGCAGGCTGAAGAGCCAGGAAACCACTAGCTGCTCAGTCCAAGAAGCTAGAGCCTCAGAATAATTTAGTAGCCAATAATATAGCCCCAGCCCAAGATGGAAGGCCTGGAATTCCCTGGAGAACCACTGGTCAATCTGCTTTGAAAGAGTGAAGGAACCAGAGTCCCATGTCCTCAGGCCATAACAGGGGCAATCCAAAACCCTGCTGAAAAAGAATGAAGCTTCATCTGCATTGACTTCCTCCTTTTTTATCTTTTGTTTCATTCAGGCCCATAACCTGTTGAATTGTGCCAAGCACATTCAGGACGGGCCTATCCCCTCAGTTTGCTGTCCCATGTGCCAATAATTTCTGGATGCACCCACATTGAAACACCCAAAAGTCTCTTAATCTTAGGTATCCAATCCAATCTTATTGACAATCCAAATTATCCATTACACACTGCTTGCTGGATTATTCCTATGCTATATCAAAGACAAAAGCCATATGTTCTTGTTAATTAATAGTTTGTGTAGTATACAGATGAAAATGCCCATTCACCTGTTTAGCAGTGAAAGAGAAAAAACATTGAGAATACAGAATGCAAGACTTTCAAAAAAAAGGCATTGGTAGTACAGGGGATTGAACCCAGGGACATTCGACCACTGAGCTACATCCCCAGTCCTTTTATTGAAAATTTGAGATAATGCCTCACTTAGTTGCCCAGGCTGACCTCAAACTTGTAATCCTTCTAAGTCAACTTCTTCAGTCTCTGAGAATATAGACATGAATATCCAGACCTTAAAAGCTTATTTTATTAAATGTCCTTGCTTTTCTTTCCTAGAGATTTCTTCTTAGTGAATTGTTCTCTTAGAAGTGTTGTTAAGGGCATGTACACTAGAACCAGATTGCCTGAGTTCAGAATCCTGGCTCCACTAGTTATTAGCCATGTGGCTCAAGTTAGATTCCTTATACCACCTTAATCAGTTTATTAGCCTTTGAATAGCTGTCAGCAAAATTTATCTATGAGGGTCTTGATATCCTGGTCACAATGGATTGATTGCTGTGGCTGTGACTAGTTTTGGTGATAAGGGGTCACAAGATAAAAACCTTGATATATCAGGACCATTCTTTTTTTTTTAATTGTTTTTAGTTGTAGATGGACACAATATCTTTGTTTTATTTATTTATTTATTTATTTATTTATTTATTTTATGTGGTGCTGAGGTTTGAACCCAGTTCCTCACGTATGCAAGGCAAGCGCTCAACCACTGAGCTACAACCCCAGCCCCATCAGACCATTCTTGATAAATTTACCATAAAACTAAACAGGAATAACACAATATCAAATTAAAATGAGTAAATAATAAAGAAAATAATTTACTTAATTTTACTAAGAGAAAACCTAGCAGGTAAGGCAATTTCAGGAGTGGTTGCTTGAAAAGCCCAACAATGTCATTAGGACCTAGGTTCATAGTGATTTTCCAATTTGCTTTCCTGATTTCCTTTCACATAGTTACTGAAAGAAAAGCAAGGAACTGGGAGATGGGTGAGCGAGAAATGAAAGACAGAGACCAGGCAGAGATACACATGAGAGTTTATTTGTCAGAGTTGACAAATAAAGGCCATCTCTCTATAGGAGAGAGAAGCAAAACAGACTTGGGGTTCGGGACTTTTATGGGGCAGGCTCAGGGATTAGAGCCGATCGGTTCCTAATGTGGATGGACATTAAGGATGAGGTTGGTATGAGGGAGTGGTGAGCATTTCTCAGAAATGCCCTTGGGTGGGAAAGTGAAATTTTTCCTAAAATGGTACCTGTCACTGAAGATGGGTGTCCAGATGCTAAGCAAGGACCTTACAGTCACAAGATGGGTGCACCAGCTTCATTATCATCTATGCATCAAAAATATCTAAAACCTTGGGGCTGTGGTTGTGGCTCAGTGGCAGAGCACTTGGCTAGCATGTATGAGGCACTGGGTTTGATCCTCAGTACCACATATAAATAAATAAAAAATAAAGGTACATCAACAACTAACAATAAAAAAATAAGAAATAAAAAATCTAAAGACTAGATCAGTGCAAAAGAATGCTGCTCTTATCCCAGCTGTAGAGGCCAAGACAGGTAGATTGCGAATTCAAAGCCAGCCTCAGCAAAACAAGGCACTAAGCAACTCAGTGAGACCCCATCTCTAAATAAAATACAAAATAGGGCTGAGGATGTGGCTCAATGGTCAAGTGCTCCTGAGTTCAATCCCTGGTACCTTCCCCAAAAAGAATGTTGCTCTTCCTTATGACCACAAAGAGAGATCTTCTCCAGTTAACAATTTCTCTTCATTTTTCAGTGTCCATAATTATATCACTTACCTATTCCTAAAACAAGGTATGGCAAGGAAAGTGATATTGCTAGAAATAGTTATAACTTCCACTTAAAGGTGTGGTTTTAATACAATAATTCACAGAAATAAAATTGTTTACACATTATTATGCAACACACACATATCCACACACATATGCACATATCTACATTTATAAAACTTAAATAAAAGCATCATAAAATAACTATTCATGTGTCCAATGCACTTTGATATTATTTATAATAATCTATTTCTTTATTTTAAAAAATGTTGGTTGTGAAGACTGGGGATATGGCTCAATGACAGTGTGCTTGCCTAGTATGTGCAAGGCCCCAGGTTCAATCCCCAGCACTTCAACAAACAAAACAAGGGCTGGGGCTGGGGCTCAGCAGTAGTGCACTTGCTTGGCATGTGTGAGGCACTGGGTTCAGCACCACGTATAAATAAATAAATGTTTATCAATAACTAAAAAAAAACAAAACAAACAAACAAAAAATATGAAAAAAAATGTTGGTTGTAACTCTTCCAAAAAATTAAAAATTAGGGAACACTTCTACATTCATTTTGTGGAGCCAGCATTATCCTAATACCAAAGCCAGACAAAAATGTTAGCAGAAAACACAACTATAGACCAATGTCCTTGATGAATATTGATGTGAAAATCCTCAACAAAATATTAGCACACCAAATTCAATAGCACATTAAAAAGATTATGTATCATGACCAAGTGAGATTTATCTTTAGGATGCAAGATTGGTTTAATATGAAAAAATCAAATAATATACCACATCAATAGAACAAAGGACGAAATCACATAATCACCTCTATTGATGCAGAAAAAAGCATATGACGAAATTCAACAACATTTCAATTTTTAACCCTTTGCAAACTGAGAAGAAAATCACCTCTACATATCAAAAGTCATAACAGCTAATAACATACTCGATAGTGAAAAGTTGAAAGGTTGTTTTTTTTTTTACTGTTTTAGTTATTCACTTATTCACTTAGTGCATTAAAAGCATACTTGTTCTAAATATCATATGAATAAAGGTCACCTTCTCAGCATGGTTTTTGTTTTTTTAAAAAAGTAGTATTACAGGAATCTTATTGATCACACAGTAGTTACAAGTATCTCAGATATAATGATGTATGCAATCTAAACAAGACAGGCTGATAGAGAACTTACATAATGTAAAAAAAATATACATATTAAATTTATCCATGTGCACAGATACATACAGCATGGAGAGTAGGTGGGGGGTCTCTGTAAAGAGGAACCCAAGGGGTAGATATGGTCATATTACTTTTCCCTCCATTATAGTACATGGCTATCACAGAGAATTACTCCACAGACACTAACACAAGGGCTACTGTGATCTAATATAGTCTGAATTGGTGTAACAGATCTTTCTGTAACACTCCCAAGGAAAGAGAGTCAATAGCCTCCACAGGTAGCAAGAAGCACTGGTGATTTATTCTTGGTTGTATCTGAATGGTATGGAACTCTGGATGTGAATGTTTGTCAAAAGCATATGTCTACTTTGCTGTTTTCTTTACAGTTAACATGGATGTTAAGTGGGAGCATCCTGATGGGTGTCTGAACTACTCTTAAAAATGTGAAAAAATTTGCCTAACACAGTGGTGCATTCCTGCAATACCAGCCTTTAGGGAGACTTTTAGGCAAAAGGATTGCAAGTTCAAAGCCAGCCTCAGTAATTTATCAAGGCCCTGAGCAACTTAGTGAGACCCTGTCTCAAAATAAAAAATAAAAAAAGGGCTAGGGCTGGGCGTGATGGCACATACCTGTAATCTCAGTAGTTTGGGACGCTGAGGCAGGAGGATCCTGAGTTCAAAGCCAGCCTCAGCAAAAGTGAGGTACCAAGCAACTCAATGTGACCCTGTCTCTAAATAAAATGCAAAAAAGGGCTGGGGGTGTGGCTCAGTGGTTAAGTGCCCCTGAGCTCAATCCCCAGTACCCCCTGCAATAATAAAAGAGCTGGGGGGCTATGGTCATAGCTCAGTGGTCGAGCACTTGCCTAGCATGTGTGAGGTACTGGGTTCGATTCTCAGCACCGCATAAAAATAAATAATACAATAAAGGTCCATTGACAACTAAAAAATATTTT
Source organism: Marmota monax (assembly GCF_021218885.2). Lineage (NCBI taxonomy): Eukaryota > Metazoa > Chordata > Mammalia > Rodentia > Sciuridae > Marmota > Marmota monax. Next base: position 9,849,919 of record NW_026694552.1, on the reverse strand, counting down.
TTAAAAAGGGCTGGGGATGTGACTCAGTAGTTAAGCTCCCATGGGATCAATCGCTGGTACAAAAAAAAAAAAATGAGAGCCGAGCACAGCGACACATGCCTGTAATCCCAGCAGCTCGGGATGCTGAGGCAGGAGGATTGCAAGTTCAAAGCCAGCCTCAGCAAAAGCGAGGTGCTAAGCAACTCAGTGAGACCCTGTCTCTAAATAAAAGACAAATAGGGCTGGGGATGTGGCTCAGTGGTGGAGTGCCCCTGAGTTCAATCCCCAATGCCAAAAAGAAAGAAAGAAAACAACAACAACAACCAAAACCCCAACAACTTTACCATCTATTTTATTGGTAACATAGGATGCAAAGTATCATATTTTTAACTTCTATAATTTGAAGACAAGATGCCTAGATCAAATAACATTCTTTTCCAAAGATAAAAATGCTCATTTGGAGTTGTTTTCCTGCTCAAAATACAAAAACAACTCCTAGGTGCAACTCAACTGTTATGATGACCTGTAACTACATAAACTTTTTATTAGTTTCCATTGGTGACATCCCTTTTTTGCCATCATAAGGGTTGTAAAAATTTCAGATGCACCTGACACTGTGGCACACACCTGTAATCCCAATGGCTTTAGAGGCCTAGGCAGGAGGAGTGAAAGTTCAAGGACAGACTTAGCAATTTAGCAAGGCCCTAAGCAATTTAGCAAAACCCTGTCTCCAAGTAAAATATGAAAAAGGGCTGGAGATGTGGGTCAGTGGTTAAATAACCCTGGGTTCAATCCCTGGTACCAAAAATTTTAATTTATTAATTTAAAAAATAAAAACCCTTCAGGTGCATTCAGATGCATTCATTGTTCTAGTCTTAAACTGACAACTTCATTACAAACATCTCCATATAAAGGAATCCATCTTCATTCTTCTTCCTCTGGCACACCTCTGAGATGGGTGTAGATAACTTCACCATGCTATTTCCCTTCACCAAAATAAAGGTTTGGTTAGTGTTCAGCTGTAAGCACCATCTAATTATCTTGATGAGATTGCTCATATTGATATGGTTAGATATGAGGAACTTAATTTTATCCAGGGTGGGTGCTGCTTCTCACCTTTGTATCATTCTGTTATCACTGGGATCTTAATGGATGCCATATGAATCACATATCTTCTACTCTTTGTTGGAAGGTGTGGAACTGCTTGAAGATCTTTAACTGGCATGGTGCTGGAGGTCGTGGGGGTGGGGAGGTGGCAAGTCTGACTGGTGATGGTGACTTCCCTTGTGTCTCCTGAAAGTTTTTTTTTTTTTCTCTGACATCATGAACAAGACAAGTATGCCAATTTGACACTTTTTTTCAATATAGTCCTAGAAGTCCTGGCTAGAGCAACTGGGTAAGAAAGAGAAATGTTATTCAAATTGGAAAATAAAAAGTAAAATTATCTCTATTCACATATGACATGATCTTTTATGTAATCTGCTGAGCATGGTGGTGCATGCCTGTAATCCTATCAACTCCTGAGGCTGAGGAAGGAGGACGACAAGTTTGAAGTCAGCCTGGGCAACTTAGTAAGACTCTGTCTCAAAACAGAAAATAAATGGGCTGGGGTTGTTGCTCAGTGGTAGAGAGCCTGCCTAGCATGTGTGAAGTACTGGGTTCCATCCTCAGCACCACATAAAAATAAATAAATAAAATAAAGGTATAAAAAAAAAAAGGGTTGGGGATGTAGCTCAGAACACCCATGAGTTTAATACCCAGTACCACATGAAAATAAACAACCCTAAAAAGTCACAAAAATAAAAATGCATAAGTCAGGGTTTTTTTGTTTTTGTTGTTGTTTGTTTGTTTGTTTTGGTATGGGGGATTGAACCCATGGGCACTCAACCACTGAACCACATCCACAGCCCTATTTTGTATTTTATTTAGAGACAGGGTCTCACTGAGTTGCTTAGCGCCTCACTAAGTTGCTGAGGTTGGCTTTGAACTTGCCATACTCCTGCCTCAATCTCCTGAGCTGCTGGGATTACAGGCATGCACCACTGTGTCCAGCATAATCAGTTGTTTATGTTACTAATGAACTATCTGAAAAGGAAATTAGGAAACAAAATCATTTACAATAACACACACACACAAAATCTTAGGAATAGACTAAGAAACTGAAGGACTTGTACACTAAAAACTATAAAATATTAATGAGGGTTGGGGATACAGCTTAGTTGGTAGAGTGCTTCCCTCACATGCACAAGGCCCTGGGTTCAATCCCCAGCAACACACACACACACACATACACACACACACACATTAATGGAAGAAGTTAAAGACACAAAAATAAAAGAATAAAAAGAGGGGCTGGGGATGTGGCTCAAGCGGTAGTGTACTTGCCTGACATGCGTGCGGCCCGGGTTCGATCCTCAGCACCACATACAAAGATGTTGTGTCTGCCAAGAACTAAAAAATAAATATTAAAAAAAAAGAATAAAAAGACATCCTGTGTTCATGAATTTGAATAGTTAATATTGTTAAAATGTCCATATTACAGTGCTGGGGTTGTAGCTCAGTGGTTGAGTGCTTGCCTTGCATGTGTGAGGCACTGAGTTTGATTTTAAGAACCACATAAAAATAAATAAATAAATAAAATAAAGATATTGTGTCCATCTACAAGTTAAAAAAAAGTCCATATTACCCAAAGTGACCTTCAGATTCAGTGCAATCCCATTTGAATTTATTTATTTATTTATTGCAGAAATAGAAAAATTCCTAAATTTCATATGGAATCTCAGAGAACACTGGATAGCCAAAAATCTTAAAAAATAAAAAAGCTGGCAAACTTATACATCCTGATTTCAAAATATGTAGCAAAGTTACAGTAATAAAAACAATATGGTACTGACATAAAAACAGACATATAGACTACTGAAATAGAGCAGAGAGTCCAGAAATGAACTCTCACATATATGGTTGCTGTGGGTTTGGATATGGTTTGAGTGTGTCCTCCAAATGTTCATGTGCTGAATACTTAGCTCTCAGTGCGGCAATGTCAAGAGATGGTGAAACTCTTAAGAGGTGAGGTCTAGTGCCAGATGATTATGTGATTGACAGTACTGCTGTTAGAAGGGGATAATGTAATTAACTCGGGATCCTGGTCATATCCTGAACAATGGATGGATCCTTACGGCTGGGGTTGTAGCTCAGTGGTAGAGCGCTTGCCAAATATGTGTGAGGCACAGGGTAGGATCCTTAGCATCACATAAAAATGAATAAATGAAATAAAGTTATAAAAAAAAGAATGGATTGTTATAAAAAAGAGTGAGTCTTCCTGGCATAGTGGCACAGCCTGTAATCCCAGGCTCAGGAGGCTGAGACAGGAGAACCATGAGTTCAAAGCCAGCCTCAGCCCTAAACAACTCAGTGAGAGCCTGTCTCTAAATAAAATACAAAATAGGGTGGGGACTTGGCTCAATGGCCAAATGCCCCTGAGTTCAGTCCCCAGTACTCAGAAAAAACAAACAACAACAGCAAAAAAGAGTGAGCCTGCCCCCTAAATCTGTCTGTCTTCCAGTCTCACCTTTTGATTCTTCCACATTCGCTCCTTTTAAAAATGAGTAGGAGGGCTGGGGTTGTGGCTCAGTGGAGAGTGCTTGCCTAGCAAGTATGAGAAACTGGGTTGCATCCTCAGCATCACATTAAAACACAAATAAAATAAAGTTAAAAAAATGAGTAGCCATAGTAGAGTGGCAAGAGCTATATTCAAAGTATAAAGTGGGGCTGGGGATGTGGCTCAAGCAATAGCGCGCTCGCCTGGCATGTGTGGGCCCGGGTTTGATCCTCAGCACCACATACAAACAAAGATGTTGTGTCCACCGAAAACTAAAATATATATATATATATATATATATATATATATATATATATATATATATATATATATAAAAATTCTCTCTCTCTTAAAAAAAAAACAAAGTATAAAGTGGATCACTGTTACAGTATACAACTTAATCTGTGAAGAAGATATTCAAAAGCTTTCTTGAACCCTGCTATAGCTTCTTGGTTCTTTGCTTACATAAAAGATTGATGACTGGGTTAGTAATTAACAAGAAAGGTACTCTACATTCTAACAATTAAGTTCAAAGCCTTAACTACTGTTTTCTCAATTTTAGCAGTAGCTTCTGATTAATAGCTCTTTCCTAGTGTATACGTAATATACAAAATCCATTTTTTCCTAGTAATCCAAAAGTCATTTGTGAATGTTTTATGTAAATACCATTGTTTGTATGAAGTTGTCATGATACCTGTTGAGACTTGGAGGAAACTACACAATAAGCACAGAACTTTAAATACACAGAGAAGGAATAAATGTGAACAATAAAATGAAAGAAATTGTAAGGAACATATGACAAGCAAAAACTAGAAATCTAGTAAAATACATGTAAACTGTCTCCAAATAAAATACAAAATAGGGTGGGGACGTGGCTCAGTGGCTTAGTGGTATTTGGTGACTGACAGAATGGGGAGAATTAGGGCAAGTAGACAATTTCATCTGAACTGGGACAGAAGAATAAAGGAACAAAGAAAACTGAATATCCACATGTAAAAGAATATTTTGTATCATATACAAAAATTAACTCAAAGTGAATTAAAAACCTAACCATAAAACTGCAAAACCCCTAGAAGAAAACATAGGGAGAAACAACATACCGTCTTATGTTTGGCAATGATTTCTTGCATATGACACCAAAAACACAATCAGCAAAAATAGCTAAGAGAGGACTGCATCAAACTTAAATAACAACAACGACAACAACAACAACAAAAACTTCTGTGCAGTAAAAGAATCAACAGAGTAAAACGTAACCTATGAATGGGAGAAATATTTACAAAATTCACGTGTTTGAAACTTAATCCCAAATGCAATGTGTTGGGAAGTATAGCCTTTTGTGAGGTGTTTAGGTCATGATGGCTCTTGTGTAACAATGGTATAAAAAGGGGTGGTGGTAAATGGATGGCAATGGAGAACATCATGCTAAGTGAAATAAGCCAAACTCAGAAACTCAAAGGTCAAATGTTTTCTCTCATATGTGGAAAGTATAGTAAAATAAAGGAAAAGGGGAGGGAAGGATAGGATAACATAAAGAGAAAGGGAAAATCAGTAATTTAGAAAAAGGAGATTGAGAGGCAGAGTGGAGGGATGGATAAGGGGAGGCAATGCAGAATTAATTCCTAAAAAATTATGTTATGTGCATATAATAAGTATATGACAAGGAACTTCATTTTTAGGCATAGATAGACAGAACCAATAAAATATAAATTAATGGACCGAAAGGAAGTCTAGTAGAGGAAGGATAATGGGAAAGGGGAGGGAAGACAGAAGGGGAAAAGGAGAGGGAACCGGAAGGATCATGAACTGAAATCAAATTCCATGCATTTGAACAAGTCTTCATTTGGGGTCCATCATTTCTGATTGCTGACCATTGACTATTCTTATTTAATACCACAGAGAATTTCATCTTTATGTGTATTTATAGAGCACATATTTAAAAACAATAAGTAAATAGAAGTAAAACCAGTATAATTGAAGGAGAACACATCGGAGGGAGGAGGAAAGAGAAAGAGGAAGCACTAGGGATTGAAATGGATCAAATTATATTCCATGCATGTATGATTATGTCAAAAGGAACCCCACTATTATATGTAAGTAAAATGAACTACTAATAAAAACACTTTAAAAATAACAACAACAACAAAAATCTAGAAGGCTGGGAATGTAGCTAGGTGCTGAAGTGTCCCTGGGTTCAATCCCCAGTAACAAACAACAACAAACAAGTCTGGAGTCTCATCTTATGAATACCATGATTCTACTAATAAGCAGTAGTTGAATTCAGTCTTTGCAGTCATCCCATTGCTAATTTTGTTGTATTTATTTATTGTCCCCCATTATATTATGAATTTCTTCAGTCTAAGGCATCTAATTACCAGGTGTGACATTCTGTTAGGAAATTAATTTGGAGGGGGAAGGAAGAGGCAACCCCAGGCTTTGACTATCGTCACTTGATCAGTGATACATGACTTTATTTTCTCTGAAGCTCAATTTTCTTTATCTGTAAAATGGAGATCATAATTTATTTGAAGATATTGTTGTCATGATGAAGTTATATGAAGTACCTAATATGAAGCCTAATACATGGTAGATTCTCAATAAACAGTTTCTGCTCTACCATGTTGCTTTCTTTGCAGGAGAAGAAGATGCTGCTGCTGCTGCTGATTGTATTGGGGACTGAATCCAGAGGTGCTTTAGCATTTAGTTACATACTCATCCCTTTTTATTTTTTATTTTGAAACAGGTTCTCACTAAGTTCCTTAGGGTCTTGCTAAATTGCTGAGGCTGGCCTTGCACTTGTGATCTTCCTGCCTTAGCCTCCTGAGTTGCTGGGATTTCAGGCATGCAGCACCATGCTCAGCTCTTGCAGGAGATTTACAAATATAGCCTATGCTTTATGCCTGTGTTGTTCACTTAAGAAAATAGATTCAGAATTAAAACACGAAAAAATAATTAGTCCTTGAATTTACAGTGTTAGTAAACATTTTTTAGATTACATTATAGTATGTCAAATGACAGAACCTAAAGAAAGCACCTGATAGTACAGTCCTTTTTCACTGGACATGTTAAATAACTGAGGAGGAAAAAGCAGGAGAGAACTAAAGTTTTAGGGGCTGTGTGTGTGGATTCCCTGCCCAAGGAGAAATTTAAGAACTGCACATTTAGAAAGAAGTAGCTCCTAGAAGTGAGGTGCTGGGTATAATGATCAGTTCCATCTTAATTATTATAGCTCCTGCCACTTGTCCCAGACAGGCAGGCTCAGCCCATAATCTGAGAGCCATCTGGCTGCCAGGGAAGGGGAAAAAATTCCTGGACTTGAAAGCTCAATCACTAAGTATGAAGTCACCCTTCCTATCTGTCCCTTTTGGACCTAATATTCTACACCAACAAATGGGCTCTTATTCCTTATGAATAAATTATTACTTAATAACCCAGTTGCAGTAAGTAAATCCTCTCCAGAAAGAGTCCTCACATTAATTCTCGTTTTTCATGACACTGGGCAAGGAAAGGTTCAACAGGCATATTTTTCTTTTCACATTGAGTTAATTTGCTTTGAGAATTTAAATCTGAGTGACTGACCACCTCCTCTGTGAACTCCTTTAAATGTTTGAACCCAGGAGTCAGAGTCAAATAGATTTAGGTTGAAATTCTCATTTTTTCTACTATATTGTCTTGGACAAAACACTTAACCTCACTGATACTCAGATTCTTCATCTGTAAAATACAAATAATAATGTCCATTTCTAAGGGTTGCTAGGAGGGTGAGATGCCATACACTAAAGTCAAACCAAGTACCTGAAACATAGATGTTCAAGAAATGGTAGCTTTTTAAGATAATTCAGGTGAGCTGAATGTGATAATATATGCTTATAAATCCCAGTGACTTGGGAGGTTGAGTCAAGAGAATGGCAAATTCGATGCCAGCCTCAGGAACTTAGTGAGACCCTGTCTCAAAATACAAATAAATAAATAAATAAAAAGGCTGGAGACGTAGCTCAGTGGCAAAGAGCCCCTAGGTCCAGTCCCTAGTACAAAAAAAAAAAAAAAATCAGGTGAAATTCACATAACAAGATTAACCATTTTAAGGTACACAATTCAGTGAAATTTAGTGCTTCCATATTGTTATGCTACTATCATTTCTATCTTATTCCAATACACTTTCATCAACCCCAAAGGAGACTGACTCAGGGTGGTAGCTCCTTTATAGATCAAAAATACTTTGAAGCATGTGAGCAGTAAAGCAAATGTATCACATTTAGAATAAGAAGATTACATTCTAAGGCTGATTAACTACAGCATTCCATTCATTGTTCTCTGATTTCTGGTATGATGTTATTAGTGAAAATTCAACAGAATAATACCAGTCCTGCTTGCTTTACAGGTCACCTTCAGAATTTTTCATTTCAACAAGGTCAGCCTGTAGGTTTTTATAGTTTGCTTGCCCTTTTCAACCACCATCATTGCATAAAATTTCACTTAAGCACATTACTCAGCTAGGTTCTATGCCAACTTCTTGTAACACAATTTATCACTGACCTAGTCTAGGTGTTTGCTAATTCACTCAGAATTAATTGTGCACTTTAATCATTTTCATTGAACCGGTGCTCATGTGTATAGTTTTTATAACCATAAGTACTAGCTGCAGACTAATTAAAATTTTTCCCATCAGTTGTATAGGATGTATGACTATAAATTTTCTTTTTAATTTTTCTTCTATGACTCATAAATTGGCATGGAAATCAATTTCAAAAAGGAGAAAAAGGTTTGCAAGTGATAATGGCATCCATGATATAAATGCTTTTTTCTCTTAGGAAAATATACAGATTATACATTATGATTTGTTAAAATAGCCTGGTTATTTTACACTCACAATTATTATTCTTCAATTCAACATTGTTGTTAGAATCTTCATTTTGTATGACAATTTTTAGCTGTTTTTAGTTTTTAAAGTATAATAGAATATAAGCTTTTTGCCCTCAGCTTTTAAAAAAAAAACTAGTGTTTAATTATGTGTTCCAATGGGTGAAATATTCTTTACAAATATAGAGAAAAGCAGTTAGTACTTTTCATAATCTATATCAAATTGCTTGTTTTGCTGGGCGTGGTGGTGCAGGCCTGTAATACCAGAAGCTCATGAGGCGGAGGCAGGAGTTCAAAGCTAGCTTCTTCAAAAGCAAGGCACTAAGCAACTCAATGAGACCCTGTCTCTAAATAAAATATGAAAATTGGGCTGGAGAAGGGGGCCGAGGATATAGCTCAGTTGGTACAGTGCTTGCCTTGCATGCACTGTGTTCGACCCCTAGCACCACACAAAAAAATCTGTTTTCTTTTGTATACACAATAATCATAGTAACTATAATTTTCTTCTGTTGTCTTCCAAGTTGAGATCTCCTTGGAGTTTAGTTCCAAATAAATAAAAAACAATTTTGACAATATTCATCTATAATTATTTGGACTTATCTGTAAACTTCACTGTTTTTTTTTGCTCACTGAATTTTCTTTTATCTTCTGTATCTCCTCTGTAGGAGGCTTTGAATTTTTTTTTATCCCTTTTTCCCTAATCCTTGATATGTTCAGAAATTTTGCTACAATACATTTTATATTTAAATCTTTTGCTTACCTTATTTAACACTTAATGATCTCACCATCTGAGGAATAATATATTTTATCATTTCTGGGAAATTATTTTCTATTATTGGTTTATTAATTTCCTCTTTTTCCTTCTTTCTTCTCTTTCTGTTTGAAAATTCCTGCTGCATGAATGTTGAAATTCTGGATCTAAAATTCATTTCTATTATTGTTTTCTCAAAATTCCTATTTCTTTTTTCTTCTGTCCCATCCTGTGAGAAATTTTTGATATGATATTATAGCACAGTTTTTTTTTCTCTTCTACTACTCTGTGATAATATAATCCATTATAATATTTATATGTTTTATATATAAATTGTGTTCTTTATTTTGGTCATTATTTATTTATGTAGCTTCCAAGATCAATATAATTCATTGTTTCACATTAGCATTTTTCTTGTTTATGGGTTTGATAACCTCTCATCCTTTTGAGAATATTAATTAAACACTTTGTCCTTTTTCATTTGCTACATTCACTATTTCTTCAGGTGTTTTTGTTTTTATTGATTTTGGTAAGTTTCTTACATGGTGTCTGTTGCTCAAATATTAATTGGTGCTAGGCACAGTGGCACATGCATGTAATCCCAGTGGCTCTGGAGGTTGAAGCAGGGGGATCATGAGTTCAAAGTCAGCCTCAGCAACTAAGCGAGGCCCTAAGCAACTCAGGGAGACCCTGTCTCTAACTAAAATATAAAAAAGGGGCTGCAGATTTGGCTCAGTGGTTGACTGTCTCTGGGTTCAATCCTCGGTATCAAAATAATAACAATAATAACTAGTTGTTGTCTCTTGGTTGTGTGCTTATCTTTGTTTTTGTTTTTGTTTTTTTAGTTTATAGATGGATGCAAAACCTTTATTTTATCTTTTTTTATGTGGCACCAAGGAAGGAACTTAGTGCTTCACATGTGCTAGTCAAGTGCTCTCCCATTGAGATATTACCACAGCCCCTTGTCTTTGTTTTTGAGACTCCTTATCAGTCTGTCTATAGATATTGTTTTGTACACTAAAAAACTTTCCTCTGATTAATTGTGGGGAAAAAGAGAACATGCTACTAGATGATGTATGCCAATAGTTTGATTTCTAAATGCAGCAGCTAACTAGTTCTACTTATTCTGAGCAAAAAAGCAGTACTGACATTTGTACACAGTCTAAAGCATTGCATAAGAATCAGGCCCCAGAGTCACATTTATCTAAGATGCTCTGAATACAGCTCTCCACTAATTATGTTGAAACTCCCAATGGCTCCTTCCTTTGTATTATTGGCTCTGAGCTTGGAAATATTTAAATCATTCCTATTTTTACCATGGTCTTTACATACATTTTGGATTACTATGGCTTATTTCATTTTTGTTTTTGTAATTATAGTGGGTGTGATTCTCAATCTACAAACTCATGTCTGCCAGAACCATTGCACTGTTTATTTCCTTATATATATTTATATATCAACTACCTAGTTCTCTGAACTCTATATGTCAGATCAGGCGAGGCGGGCAGCGACCAAAGGAGGCAGATTTAAAGGGGCCACTGAACAAGGCTTTATTGAGATATCACTCCTGGGCAGAACTTGATCAGATCCACAGAGGGGACAGGGGAAGGGTCTGAGGAGAAACCGCGTGGAAGCTTGACTGGACTGGAATTTTATGGGGCTTACAGCAGGAAGGGAAGGGCTTGGGGCAGGAAAAGATGTTTTTAGGGTCCCTTGCCCCCTTGAAGTTGGTCAGGGGAGTTGGCTGAACTCCAGGATTGGCCAGGGGGTCCTGCTGATTGACAGGCGTTAGTCAGGAGATCTGGCTGATTGACAGGCATTTCCGCCGGCATCTGATTGATGTTCCTTTCCCAGGCGGGCTGCTTTGTTCTGAGTTGCCACTAAGTCGCCACCACTGACCTAACACTATACTTCCTCTTGGTAATTGTAAGAGTGTGTGTGTGTGTGTGTGTGTGTGTCTGTCTGTGTGTCTGTGTGTGGTGGGGGGAAGAGACAGAGAGAATTATGATTTTTTATTGTAAATCATAGTTCTGCTCACAATGCCATATTACATTATCGGTACCAACACAATAGCTACTTTTATCATAGCAAGTGTCACTGTATTAGGGATCACCTAACTTAGCTTTTGTAAAACTTACAGCTACATGTGGATAGCATAGGAAAGGAGCACTAACCAAAGTTAGGATCAACATAATAAAGATTGTTTGGTGTGCCTATATGTAAAACCTATACCAGAAGGATGAATAACAGAGCCAGTTATGCAATCAATCAGCATACCTTAGATGAGTATATTAAGATTTTCTAAGTATAAGAGCTTAGAAATTATAAAGTATGACAGTGTGCATAGCTTTATAGCACTTATTCCCACTGCAGGGCTGTATGCAGGCTGTCCACTTTTCAGAGTCTTGAATATTGTGCCCATGGCTGGATGCTCTTGAACTTGCTTTGAAAAAAGCATTTGGGCTAGAGCCCTCCACAATGATGGCCCACGGAACCACCAGGAAAGGAAAGCACATTCACATGTAGAAAGCCTTTAATGAACTATTAAAGGCACTCATCCAAAGTTTCAATTACTGTGGCTTTCTACCCTTTCCTCAACCAAATATGCTTCAATGTGGTATATATTAATAGATTGAAAAACCAGCCTCTACCTCAGAGCAAAGCCTATCCAAGGAAGGGACATGGCCTTTGTCCTTGGAAAGACCCACAGAGCACTCCTAGGCACATTCCCACCCTGCTAAGTGGTTTATCTACAAATAACAGGAGAGATCTGCTGCGCCAGGTGTCCCTGACTCAGTCAGGCTAGGTGGAGACCCATAGTAACCCCCTAGCAGCCACCAATCAGCATGAGACAGGGAAATACCTGGGATACAAGATGACCCTCCCAGTAGTTTATGGTGGTTGATAACTTGTTGGGAAACCATGTAGTTCATCACGTACACCCCTCTTGGCTTAAACCAATCAGTTCAAATGAATTCCCCTTTTGTACTGACCAATCACTCTTATCCAACTGGTTCCCGCCAGTGAATGTGCTAATCATGTTTTAGAGTTGTTATTTGATTTTCCCGCGGTGTGTGATGATTTGCTAAGAGATGCTATGATGTATGTGGGGGTCCCTGCCTTCTCCAAAGAATGTATAAAAATGCTGCAAACCCTGGGCTGGGGCCTCTCAGCGTCACCAGTTGCTGTGTGTGCGCGCGGAGGATCGAGCTAGCTCCCAATAAATACCTCTTTGCTGTTTACATCGATCTTGGTCTCTGGTGATCTTTTGGGGGGTCCCGAATTCGAGCATAACAAGATTAGGATTCATATTAAATGATTTCTTTTTTTTTTAGTTATAGATGGACATAATACCTTTATTTTATTTTTTTTTTATTTTTAGGTGGTGCTGAGGATTGAACCCAGTGCCTCATGCATGCTAGGTAAGCGCTCTACCACTGAGCCACAACCTCAGCCCCAGATGATTTCTTGTTATGTTCAGTAATCCCATAACAAATATAAATAATTTGTAAAAGCTAACGCTTCTCTGGTTTCTTTTATTATGCCAATGCCAGTGCAATAAATGCAATAGAGTTTACTATTGGTCTTAAGTATGTTCTTCTCCAGCTTTAACAACTATGCTTTGTGTACTTGATTTAACTAATAGCAGTTTCATGAAATTATTGAAAACGTGGGCTCAGGAGCCAAATAACTTTAGTTGTAATCCTAGTTTTGTCACCGAGTAACTATGTTATCTAGAGCAAATTATTTAATTTCTCTATTAAGCCTATTTCTCAGTTTTATCATTTGTAAAGCAGGGATAATAGTTTCTAAGTTATATAAGAAGCTATTAAAGATAAAATACCTAGAACAGTTGTAAGGGTAAAAGAAATTGAAGTTAAAGTGTAAAAGTTAAAGGGTAAAAGACCAGGCATTGTAAAGTTTCTAGGCTGCAAGGCCTGAGTTAAAAATGTAAAGGATTAGGTATTGTTAGGTTTCTATGCTACATGCAAAACCTGAAATTCCTGTAGCTGTTAAGACAATGCTTGGAACTGCCCAGTAAATATTCCCCCTGACTGCTTGGTTGTCTAATAACTCAGGGCTCTGTATGATCTTGCACGTAGGCATTGCAGGGCCTGGACCAATCAGTTTGAATGTGTACCCTGTTTAGAACTGACCTATCACCCCCGCCTGACCTGTTCCCGCCAATGAATGAACTAATCATGTTTAGGAATTGTTGTTTGATTTTCCTGTGGTGTATGATGATTTGTTAAAGGAGACTGTGATGTATGTAAAGTCCTGCCCTCCCCCAAAAAAGTGTACTTAAGCAGTGCTCAGCCCCTGCTCGGGGCTCTGGGCTGCTTTCCCTTCTTGAGTGGGCACGGAGCCCCAGCATGCTGGTTCAATAAATCCCCTTCTGCCAATTGCATGAGTGGTCACTTGGTGGTCTCTTTCTCCGACGCTTCGCCGGACCCTTACACAGTAAGTACCTAGCACATATATCCTCTCAGCAAGTGAAAGGCCAGATTAAAAAGGTCATACTTAGGGGCTAAGGATATAGCTCAGTGGTAAAACACTTGCTTAGTATACGTGAGGCCCTTGGTTCTATTTCTAGCATTCTAAAACTAAGCTATATATATTTTGAAGTTCCATTATTATGAAATGTCCAGTGTAGCAGAAAACAGATTAGTAAGTGGCTTAGGGCTAAGAGGGAATATTTAGAGAGAAATGGGGAGTGACTGCTAATGAGTATGGGGTTCTTTTAGAAGAATGAAAATATTCTGGTTTTAGTGGTATGGTTGCACAATCCTATGGGTATACTAAAAAACAATGAATCCAACACTCTAAAAGGAAATCTTTATTGTATGTGAGTTATATTGCAAGAAAGCTGTTTTTTTTTATTTATAGATGAACACAATATCTTGTTTATTTTTATGTGGTACTAGGAATCAAACCCAGTGCCTCACAAGTCATAGGTGACCACTCTACCACTGATCCACAACCCAGCTCGAAGAAAGCTGTTTTAAAAACTTTTTTGTTAGCAGGGTGCTATGGCACATGCCTATAATCCCAGCGTCTCAGAAGGCTGAGGTAGGAGGATGGCAAGTTCAAAGCCAGCCTCAGAAACTTAGCGAGACTCTGTCTCAAAATAAAAAATATAAAAAGGGGCTGTGGATGTGACTCAATGGTTAAGCACCCCTGGGTTCAATCCCTGATAGATAACCAAGAAAAAAAATTGTGTTGTTTATTTGAGGTCATACTTTATCTATAATAAATTATTTTTCATTAAAAAAATTGTCTGTACCGTGCTGGGCAAAGTGGCACAAGCCTATAATCCCAGCAGTTTGAGAGACTGAGGCAGGAGGATGGCAAGTTCAAAGCCAGCTGCAGCAATGGCGAGGCTCTAAGCAACTCTGAGACCCTGTCTCTAAATAAAATACAAAATAGGGCTGGCATGTGGCTCAGTGGTAGAGTGCCTGTGACTTTAATCCCTAGTGCCCCCCAAAAAATTGTGTGTGCTAACTAATAAAGGAATAATATAAAATGTATCCTTTTTTAAAAAAGTAAAGTATTGTAATTTGTTCATTTGTTCCCACATGAAAATAATTGTAGGGTTATCATGGCTAATCAATTAAACCAAAAAAATGGCCAAGTCCATTGTTCTTCATTCTTCTTTCAGGGTACTTTTCTTTCACACTCTACAGTAACGGTTGTGGTCCTTATCTATTCTCCCCTACTAGGATGTGAGTACCTTCAGGAAATGGAAGAAGTCTTATCGCTTTTGTAACCCAGGCCCTAGCTCAGTCCCTGAAGCACTGTAGCCATTTATCAAATATCTGTTGACAGACTGAATGAATAAATGATGAATTATAAGCTCTATCTCAGTCAAAATTTGCAAATTTATCTGTTCTCTTTTCTTCTTTTTCAGGAATAACAATCATTGATCTTTCTTGATCATAAGAGCTCTACCAGTCATCTAAATTGACATTAAGATTACAAATGGGAAATATTAGTCTTCTAAATATCTGGAAGTAGAAATTTCTTTTATCTTCCTTTTTCAAAAGGTACACAACATATAGTATAAAATGTTAAACTATTAAAGTCACTGAATATAAATTTTGAAGCTGAGAGAGAGAGATCAATCAATCTTGTTTGGAGGTGGCAGTGGGTACTGGGAATTGAACCCAGGGTTGCTTTACCACTGAGCTACATCCCAGACCTTTTTATTTTTAATTTTTTGGGGTACTGGGGATTTAACTCAGGGGAAATTTACCACTGCTGTACATCCCCAGCCCTTTGGTCTCATTATAGGATTTCATGAGTTTGCTGAGGGTGGCCCTGAACTTGGATTCTCCTGCCTCAGTCTCTTGAGTTATGGAGATTACAGGCATGTGCCACTGTGCCTAGTGAAAAAGAGATCTTAACACATGTATGGTAAGAAATGTTGCATCTTAATGGGATTCTAATTTTAACACATCATGATTTAGAATAGACTAGATAGACTGCCTGGTTCTTTTTTTAAAAAAATATTTTAGTTGTAGATGAACACAATACCTTTATATTGTTTATTTAGTTTTTTTTTTTTTAATGTAGTGCTGGGATCAAACCCAGTGCCTCATGTGTGCTAGGCAACCACTCCACCACTGAGCCACAACTCCCCCTCTGCCTAGTTCTTTTTGATATGATTGGAGACAAGCCATGGTTCATGCTTGCATTAGATAACTTAATCTCTCATAACAAAATACTATAATTTCTTATGTGAATGGTACAAGTCCAAAATCAAGCTGCTGGCTAATTCAGCTCCCCGGTGAGGGCTCTTTTCCTGACATTCAGACAAATTCCTTCTTCCATGTGCTCTCATGGTGGGATCATCTGTGGAGGGGTGAAGAGAGATAGAGAGAGAGAGAGAGAGAGAGAGAGAGAGAGAGAGAGAGAGAGAGAGAGAGAGAGAGAGAAAGCAGGGACAGAAAGAGAGAAAGAGAGGAGAAGGGAGATTGGGAACTATGATTTCTTCTTTAAGGACACTAATCCCTTCATGAGAACTCCACTCTTACAAGTTTATTTAAACCTAATTGTTTTCCAAATGCCTCATCTCCAAATAGCATCACATTTGGGGTCAGGGCTTTGACATATGAATAGGGGGCCACAATTAAATCCACAGCATTGCTATAACTGGGTTTAAAATCTAATACCTTGAGAATTTGTTCATTTAGTCAATAAAGGCTACATTGGTTGAACAACATTCTGCACTAGGTTCTGTCCTAGGCCTTGGGGGTATAGTAATAAATAGCAACTGCCAAAAATCTCTGCTTTCACAGATTATTTTTTTTTTGCTCGACCACTGAGTCTCATCCCCAGCCCTATTTTGTATTTGATTTAGATACAAGCTCTCACTGAGTTGCTTAGCTCCTCGCTAAATTGCTGAGGCTGCCTTTGAACTCATGATTCTCCTGTCTCAGCCTCCCCAGACACTGGGATTACAGACATGTGCCACCGAGCCCAGCTCACAGAACTTCTATACCTGGCTCCATCTGTTGGTTTGATTTCTGTACCTAGCCCCTTGTTCTCAGATCTATTTCTACATCTCTTACCAGTCTGCTTCTAGGTACAGACTTGGTTATCAACTCCTTTAATGATCAGGAACTGGTACTGAAACCAGAGTTTTGAGATGAGACTAGATTCCCTGATTTGTCAATTTTCTCTGGGTTCTTGTCTTGCAAATGTTGAAGAATAAAACCCATGGACAATTGTAACTAAAAGCTTGGTCCTTCTCCCTGATGCCAATCCAATAAAGAGGCCAAGGTTTTGAGAAAAAGGAAAAAGAAGTTTCATTGCTTTGCTAGCAAAGGAAAAACCTGTCCTAAAACTCCTGTACTAAAGGCTGTGACACTCTCCGTCAGGAGGGACAGGGAGGTTTTAAAGAAACTCTTAGAGTGTTATATTCCAGGTGTGCTCTAGTAGAGGGTCCCAGGGTGCCCTGACCGTGTGTTAAGAATCACTAGTTAATTTGAGTGATATTCACTTCCCAGATCCTCAGCAGGCATCTCCTTCCCATAGTGGGTGTGTTCAAGGGCAATGAACTAGGGGAAGAAAAGATAACACTGTCTCCCCAATCTTGTTAGGGAGGGGGAGAGGGTAGAAGAGAGGAAGAGGAAAAAAACATGTTCTTCTTAAAAAAAATAAGTCTCAGACCTACGAGGGCTCCAATCAGAAGATGAAGGGACCACTGTTACAGGAAAGAGTAAACAGAGCAGGATTTATTTAAACAAGAAAAGATAGAACTCTGGTCAAGCGGGAGAGGGCCCAAGAGCAGAAAAACCTATTTTGGTGTGCCAGTTGAGTAATTTATATATGGTTCTGGGCAGAGCATGAAGCAAAATCTATGTAAAATAGCTATTGAAACGGCATCCTGGGTTCACTTCCATTCTCCTTCCAGTAACTTCCATCTGGGTTCACCCCCACCCTCTGTTTTCCACCTCTGGGATAAAGGAGTTGGCTAGAGATGTTCCCACAGGTGAGCTTCCATGTCTTTTACATGAGAAATAGGCCTCCTTGGTGCTCCTTAACAAGTCTATTGGTTAGCCTCAGGGTGTGATTGAATGGGGTCCATTATCCCTAATGCCTGGTCATTCTATTTTATCCGCATTCAGTACTATTCCATAAGAAAAGACAGTTAATTACCCCTTTGAGACAAGATTATTTCTTTTTTTTTTTTAATTTTTTATTGTTGGCTGTTCAAAACATTACATAGTTCTTGATATATCATATTTCACAATTTGATTCAAGTGGAAATGGAAGATTATTTCTTTTCTTAAAGCATGCTGCATAATCAGATAAGTTGACAACTAAATACTAAAGAAAAGGTGTTTATTTTTTATTTTAAAAATCTTTTCCAGGGCTGGGATTGTGGCTTACTGGTACAGCACTTGCCTAGCATTTGTGAGGTACTGGGTTAGATTCTCAGCACCACATATAAATAAATAAATAAATAAAGTCCATTGACAACTTAAAAAAAAAAATATATATATATATATATATATATATATATATATATATATATTGCATGGAAACAGGGTCTCTTGTTTTTATTACTTTCAACACTGTATTCCCCTTAACATGGAGACTTTTGCATATCATGAGGCTAAAAACGTATTTGTAGTGGGGCAATGTATTGAAGTAAAGTGCAGAAGTCAAGAAAGAGGCCTTTAACTGAACTCTAGGAAATGAGTAGAAAACACTTAAGTGGAGAAAAAAAGATGTAGAAATTCCAGAAAGGAGAGTCTGCCTTTGTAGCCATGTAGAGGTAAAAATAAACAGAAGGGTTTAATAGGATCATTAGTAGGCTGCTTCATAAAGTTGTAATAAGGATTAGAAATTATTTTAAAAAATAATAGCTACAATTTGTTGGGCATTTTCTTTTTTAATTAATTTATTTTTTTAATTATTTCTTACATACATCACAATAGAGGAGTGCATTACATTCATAATTCTTTTGCATTCCAATTCTTAATACACTTTTATACCAAAATTAAAAAATCTTTTCCATATTGTGTTTGATTTATAAAACAAGTAAAAACTGATTATCTAGATGAAACTAAAAAAAAAGTATTTTTAAAACAAAATGTTTCAAATATAAGAACTTTGGCTGTATTTTCTAATTAACTAGGGTTATCATGTTTCTTCCCATATTTGTTACTGAACACTCCATCCTTGTCCCTGATGACAATTCAATAATGAGGACATGGTTTAGAGAAAAGGGAAAAAGAAGTTTTATTGATTTGCTATCAAAGGAGAAACACAGAGGATGCCTCAGGCTGTGATTCCACCCATCCCATCCAGAGAGAACTGGGTTTTTAAAGAGGTGAGCCAAAGGCTGCATTCCAGGAGTGCACAGCCACATGTATTGGATCATCTTCCTATAAATTTATGGGGACAAGATGTTCTAGATCAATTATGTCTAACATTAACAAATAACATCAATTCAAATGCACCCACTATTATGGCTAGACAAGGTTTTAAGAAAGAAAAAGGATTAGGAGAACAAGGACAAGGTATAGTGGCACCAATACAAATAGATCAAAAAACAGATAGACATGGATTGGGTTTTCAGGAGGGGTCACTGAGACAATAAAAATTACTTGGAAATCAGAAAGGCCAGTATGGGTTCCTCAGTGGCCCCTGACTAAAGAAAAGATACAAGCAGCCCATGACCTGGTCAAACAACAATTAGCGGAGGGACATACACAACCTTCTGTATCCCCCCATAATACTCCCATTTTTGTCATCAAAAAGAAATCTGGTAAATGGAGATTATTGCAAGATTTAAGAACCATTAATAATGAGATGGTTATTATGGGACCTGCTCAATCGGGGATTCCCCAATTGTCTGCTTTGCCAAAAACCTGGTATGTTTTAGTTATAGATATTAAAGATTGTTTTTTTTTTTCAATTCCAATTCATCCTAAGGATAGTCTATGTTTTGCATTTACTATCCCTGCACTGAATCATGAAGGTCCCGATCAGAGATATGAATGGAAAGTACTCCCTCAAGGGATGGCTAACAGCCCAACTATGTGTCAAATTTATGTTAACAAAGCAATCCAGCCACTTAGAAATCAAAATCCTGAACTACAAATATTTTACTATATGGACGATGTATTATTGGCACACAAAGATAAAAACACATTGCTAGAATATTATGCCACAATTACAAATTTATTAAAAAATTATAATCTAGAGATAGCAATAGATAAAGTACAATTAAATTTTCCAATTAATTATTTAGGAGTTCTATTATCCTCAACTATGGTCCTCAAGCACCCTTCACTGTAAGTATGGTCGAATCCATTACCAACTTGAACATGACACCAGCAGATTGGGCTGAGGATATACGGAGGAAAAACCGCTCACATCTGAGGAAAAACTATTTGTATCTGAGGAACAGATAGGGAGAAAGAACGGATGGACATTTCAGGAGGATAGAAAGGCTGATATAATGAATTTTTGTTCCATTTTTGTTTCATTTTATCTCGGTTTTCTTTTGCATTATCTTAGGGGTATCTTTGTCACGGAAATATGGAATTAAAAATTAATAAGAACCAAACTGAAAGGGCGTTAAGTGCTAGAGGAAGGAGGCATCTCAGTAAAATCAAGAACAGTTAGGGCATACATTAAGATGATACAAAGGTGTAGCTCATGGTTCATTAAAGAGGGGTTGTTAAATATATCACAATGGAACCAGCATGGTGAAGATTTAAAAAAGATACAAAAGGAAAGCCCAGGAACTCTGCCAGTTGGCACATTACCATTATGGACGTTGGTACAATCTTTTTTGCTTAGTCTAGGAGAAGACATCTTACATCAAGTAAAAGAGGAAGTCTCTCCAGTTAGTCAGACAAAGGATAAAAGTTTAGAGGAGAAAGGGCTATTAGGGGAGAAATTACAAAGGGAGGTTGCTACTAACCCCTTTCTATTACCGGGTGTGGGTGTGCAACCAACAGCTCTGCCTATGGAGACAACATATGCTGAGTGGCCCTCAACCCCTGTAGTTGATAGATGGGATCCTGAGACAGGACCTCAAAGATTAGCATGCCCTGTATTTGAGGCAGCAGGAGGGCAGCGAATTCACCGTGCTTTAGATTTCAAAACAGTGAAGCAGCTGAAAGAGGCTGTAACAACCTATGGTGGCCCATATGAGGAACGCCTGAGGGTAAATGATAAGGTAAACTGCTCACCCCTGAGGGCAGTGCGAGAGGATGGGTAACCATTTAAAGATTCTTCTTTCGTTTTGTTTCTCTTTTGTTTTAAGTTGCCTGTCCCTGGAGATGGGCGGGTTGAGTTCCAGTTGAGTGCTCTCAAAGCCCGAAATTCCGAAGTTCCGGTGCAACACTCAGGGAGTTCATGTGGGCGGCTTGCACGGTGGGTTCTAAAAATAAAGTTCGTTCCTGCTTGAATCTTCAAGTGGTTCCTGATTTGTGCCCAGCCAGATTGCGGCAGGGGTCAAAATTCACTTGTTAATTTGAGAGAGGGAGAAGATGAATAAAAATATGTCCCTTTTAAAATAAGCCTCAGTGGCAGAGCATCAAGGGTTATATTCAAAGCATGAAGTGGGACCACTGTTGAGGCAGGAGAAAGGGTTAAATTGAACAGGCAGGAAATTTGGGCTCCTTTGAGGTCATGTCTCTTTGTAGCAGGGCTGAGAAACTTCAGACAAAGCCAGGTCTCATTAAGGTCGGGCCAACTCCTATGTAAGCAGAGAAAACAAAACAAAACAAACAAAAACCTAACTGGTAGTGAGACTTATACTGCTGGATACCCAGACCATCACCAAAAAAGGAACAGTAACCTGATTGGACCAAAGGCACATGAAGCCTCCTTGACACTGAGTCCCTTATCCAGGATTGAATAGGGGGCTGGATTCCTTAACCCTGTAGATCCATATTAACTGCTAGAAAATAGCCACTTTCAGGCATCCCTCTCTTGTGACTGTCCCCTTTGAGAGCTTTGCTTTCTTTTTTTCAATTACTCTAACAAATCCTGTTACTTTGCTCTCACCATTGTGTCCGTGGATTTCATACTTCAAATTCTCAAGACAAAGAACCCAACATCACACTCCATGTTACACTGTTACAATATATAATACAAAAACTAAAAATGAAGGCTTTGGCATTGACAGAGATCATCTGCAATAATTCTGTTTATTTAAAACAGCCACTTGCAAACATTTACAGTGGGTGACGTTTTACATTAATACCTATCTTTTGCCGTACTTCAGCACTTCTCTTATTCCATTCTAAGCACTTGTATATAATTTCATAATTCTTCCTAGGAAAAAGTATTTGTTTGAGAAATCTTTTCTATTTTCATTATATCTCCTATCCTAGGAAATATTGCTCATCTGTCATCCATAAAGATGGTGAACTCTGCTATTGCTCTAATTTGATGCACTGACAACTAAAACCATGGAATCATTTTCATTAATGTTGGTGCTGTGGTTTGAAAGTGTTCTCCAATTTTTATGTTGGAAATTTAATTTCCAAAGTCATATGTTAACAGTATTTGCTAGGTGGGACCATTGAGAAGTGATTGGGTCATGAGGGTTCTGTCCTCAGGCTTGTATTAATCCATTCATGGACTAATGAAATGATGGGTCATTTTTTTAAAACAAATTAGTTATAGATGAACACAATATATTTATTTTGTTTATTTATTTTTATGTGTTGCTGACGATCAAACCCAGTGCCTCATTTGTGCAAGGCAAGCACTCAGCCACTGAGCCACAACCCCAGCCTGAAATAATGGGTTATTGAGGGAGTGCTTTTGTTATAAAAGCAAACTCTCTATGTCATGTCATATGATGCTCTGCATCTACTTGGGAATCTGCAGAGTGTCCCCACTAGTAAGAAGGTCCTTACCAGATGAAACCCCTCAACCTTGGACTTCCCAGTCATCAGAACTATAAGAAATAAATTTATTTTCTTTATAAACTTCTCAATCTCATGTATTCTGCTATAGTAACAGGAATCAGAATGAGGCAGTTGGTAACAAGAAGCTTGCAGTACACTGTTCTGTTTGGTCTTGCAACTGCTTTTCTAACTTCAGGGAAATAAGCATAAACGGTGATGATGAAAGAGTACAATCTCCACTGTCCTCTCAAGTCCAACTTGCTAAATCAGAGACAAACTCTTGGAACAAGTAGAAAGTATAGTACAAGTACTGCAAGTTGGTCACCATGTTAGGTAAAACACACATATGATTCTCTTTTATTATCAAAGTGATGTATCTTGCTGTTTTTACTGGTTATGCAAAATCAAAGATTCTTCTTTTTGAAATATTTATTATGAAAATGTTCCAACATACAGAAAAGGTTAAAGAATTTTACAGTGAACACCCATATTCTTACTACCTGTATTCTGTAATTAACATCTATTATGCTTTATCACATATTCTTCTGTCTATCCATCCCTCTATTCATCCATCAATCTGCAAGTGAGAATTTATAGTACTTTCCACAAGCTTACTCAATGAATTAGGTGTACAAATAGACCTTCTGAATGCTATGCCCTTGCCCTATATTCCCCTTTGAATTTAATCTCTTTCATTTGTCAAATTGAATTTAGTTTTCAAATACTGATAGCTCTGTAAAGACTGATCTTTTCTATTAAGCTCTTATCTAATTGAGGAGGATTAACATGGTTGGAAGGCTTCTGGTGGTTTATTTATTTAAATATTCTTGCAATTGCTCAGCATGTGTCCAGAAGCTCAGGTAAAATATGATTTTCATTCATCTTAATAAGATATGCTTATAATAATAATTCTATTAAATGTCACTTCTCATCCCCAGACAGAGTTGATTTAATCCAGGATAGTTCTATTGCTGCCAGATCCTTTCTGTGGACAGTACATGTTAAATTAATTATAAGATTTGAAACATGATTATCTCCATTCATATTTGAAATGATCTTTGTCCTTTTTACCCTTTCAATTTTCTTTTGTACACTCCGTTCTTATTCACGTCAGTGATAGTATTGTATGGAAGACTTGTCAAGAGATTAGCAGCATCACATCCGTAAAATATATTTATGTTATTTAACACAATGAACTTATGTTTTAAAACATGCCACATTAAAATGTACATATAAAAGTATAACACAGAGCGTGGGTGTCAGGTGGATTCTTTGTCTTGAGAATTTGAAGAATGAAATCCACGGACACAATGGTGAGAGTAAACTAACAGGATTTGTTAGAGTAATAGAAAAAAAGAAAGCAAAGCTCTCAAAGGGGACAGTCACAAGAGAGAGATGCCTGAGAGTGGCTATTCTCTAGCAGTTAATATGGATCTACAGGGTTAAGGAATCCAGCCCCCTGTTCAATCCTGGATAAGGCACTCAGTGTCAAGAAGCACTTCATGTAGCCTTAAGTCCAACCAATTTTTTAAATTTATTTTTTATTTTTAGTTTTACACAATAACTTTATTTTATTTATTTATTTTTATGTGGTGCTGAGGATTAAACCCAGGGCCTCGCATGTGCTAGCCTCTGATAATTTACTTTTATTCAACAAATTCTGACACTGTGGAAAGACACAAACATATTTAGTTTATGTTAGTGACATAAGTGGCTCAATAGGTCACAGGAAAGCAGGGAGCTGAAACTTCAAACCTTGGCTTTTGTGCTCTGTTGAAAGAAAATTTAAAGTCAGACACTAAAAGTCATGCAAGAGAACTTTACTATAAGTGAAAGTGAATGAAAGTAAAGTAAAAGCAAAGTAAGGCTCAAGCAGAGAGTACTCTCAATAGAGAACATAGGGGGCTGGGGTTGTGGCTCAGTGGTAGAGCACTCGCCTAGTACATGTGAGGCCCTGAGTTCGATCCTCAGCACCATATAAAAATAAATAAATAAAGATATTGAGTCCAACTACAACTAAAAAATAAATATTAAAAAAAAGAGGCATGACCAAAGTAATTCTGCAACCTGTATACTCAGAAAAATGAGATATCCCATCTGATTCAAATGTATGATATGTCAAGGTCATTGTACTGTCATGTGTAACTAATTAAAACAAATTTAAAAAATTAAAATTAAAAAAAAAGAGAACGTAGGCCATTTCTGAGCAAGAGGAAAAAAAGGAGACAACGTTGACTCCAAATTTGTTACTGTTTAATGTTTACCAGGAAAACTGGAGACCATCTTCTATACTCTTTGCCAATCAGCTGTTTAACTCCTCCTGTGTAGTGAAGTGGAGTTTTGACCTTAGTCGTTCCTGTCATGGTGGCAATCCTATTTAGGGGGGCTTCATCTGTATGTCAATTCCATGTTAATGTGGGCACTAGGGTCAATAGTTGGTCAGAAGTTACCTTAGTGCACCTGTGCTACTAAAGCAATCTTCCTTCCTAGGCAAATGGAGACAGCAATAATTCTTAACTTCATATTAACCTCAGTGGACCCCATCAAGACTTAGTCCGATTAATCCTTTTCTCTTGACATGTTTTCCCATTAGCTCCTTTGCTTCTGTTTATTTTGTTCTACAAATTAACTACCACTCTTTGTTTTCTCATCTACTTGGAAGTAGTTTAAGAAGACCCTAAAGTAATTTAAACAGGTGTGATCTTCCCATGCATCTTACTGCTCATTGATAGTTACTACCTAACAATTACAGTGTACATGAGCAGGGGAGATAAGGAAAGGAAAAATAGGGCTCACCCAATTTGAGTGATGAAAAAAATCACTCCACTTCAGGTGACAGAAATCTCATGCATAAACCCACCTTCTTTGTGATCAGGTAACACCTTCTTAAACTAGAAGAACCAGGAATAACCAATTTAAGAGACTATTCTAACTTTATGCAGGGCACTGAGGCACTGTCATTTGGGGAACCTGATTCATTGTAATTTACATTAGAGCTTTAAAATCTCTGTATGTTTCATTTAGATACTATGTAAATTTCCCAACATGGTAAAAACAGTACAGATCTGAGTTAGAAATAATGAGGTGCCACAAGAAATCAAATGCATTCTTGAAAGTGGGTGGGCAACAGGGCTGGGGTTCTGGCTCAGCAGCAGAGTGCTTGCCTCACATGTGCGAGGCCCTGGGTTTGATCCTCAGCACCACATAAAAATAAATAAATAAAATAAACATATTGTGTCCAACTACAAATATATATATATATATATATATATATATATATATATATATATATATATACACATACACACACATATACAGAGAGAGAGAGAGAGAAAGTGGGTGGGCAAGGCAAAACTTTACTTCTGCCAGAAGAGTGTGCCACCAGAACCTGGCTAGCAAGTGTGCCTGGGTAAGCAGGCCACCGTTTTATATGCCTAACCTACAGCTGCCTTTTGCCCTGATTGGAGGACTCAGGGATACAATCTACATGACTGGCTAATTTTAAAATTGGGATGGGCAAAAGGGAAGAACTACAATTGTATTAAATTAAGGCTGAAAGCTATATTCTGAAAATGTACCACTGGACTTTCTATTTCTCACAAGTGTAACAATGGTCCCCCACATCTTGCTGCTCTGCCTCTGAGGCTTCTTTCTCTCACTAACTAGTGAGAAACAGTGACTTCATTTTTAAAAATAAATAAATAACAGCAGCTTCTATCTCAAGGCCTGTCCTAAGGAAGGGGGCGTGACCCTTGTCCTTGGAAAAACCTACAGAGCACTCCTAAGCACATACCCACCCTGCTGAATTGTTTGTCTGTAAATACCAGGAGAGGTCTGCTGCGCCAGGTGTCCTGACTCAGTTAGGCTAGGTGAGGACCCATAGCAACCCCCTAGCAACCTCCAATCAGCATGAGACAGGGAAAATACCTGGGATGCCAGATGACCCCTCAGTAGTTTATGGTGGTTGATAACATGTTGGGAAACCATGTAGTTTAGCACGTACACCCTCGTGGCCTAAACCAATCAGTTCAAACGAATCCCCCTCTTGTACTAACCAATCACCCCTACCCAACTTGTTCCCGCCAGTGAATGTGCTAATCAATGTTAAGAGTTGTTGTTTGATTTTCCCGTGGTATGGAATGATTTGCTGTGTGATGTTGTGACGCATAGAGTATCCCTCCAAAACCTATAAAATCTCACTGAACAAATGACCAGGACTCACTCCCTGGAACCTCTGTGTCGGAACGGTTGTGAGTCCAGGCTCGAGACTGCAATAAAGACTCTTGTGTTGTAAAGTCCCCGCCCTCCCCAAGAAGTGTACTTAAGCAGTGCTCAGTCCCTGCTCTGGGCTGTGGGCTGCTCTCCCTTCTTGAGTGAGCATGGAGCCCCAGCGCGCTGGAATGGATTCCCAATAAATCCCCTTCTGCAATTGCATGAGTCAGTCTCTTGGTGGTCTCTTCCTCTGATGCTTCGCCGGACCCTTACAGTGTGATTACATCAGATTCAGCTCCTGGATGTCTTTTGGGGTCCCATGAATCTGGCATAACACTAATAAGTTAATTTGGACCCCCCACACCAGGGAGCACCTGGAATGTAGCCTTTTTTTAAAAAAACTTTTTTAGTTGTAGATGGACACAATAGCTTAATTTTATTTATTTATTTTTGTGTAGTGCTGAGAATAGAACCCAGTGCCTCACACATGCTATGCAAGCTCTCTACCACTGAGCTACAACATCAGCCTCAGAATGTAGCCTTGGACCACCTCTTTAAAAACCTACTCTTCTCCCATGTGGGGAGAATCATAGCCTCTGGGACAGGAGTCCTTTCTGTTTCTCATTTGCTAGCAAAGCAATACAACTTATTTTTCCTTTTTTCTCAAAACATTTTTCTCATTATTGGATTGGCATCAGGGATAAGGACCAATCTTTTGGTAACAGGTGCACTAAGCAATGGACATAAAAACCATAGCAACCACTACAAATACATAATATACGATGAGGGAGGCTCCCAGAACAAATATAAAATCTTGTCATGTGGAAAGCCCCAGGCCTTTTCCTCTTCAGGAGCTGGCCCACTCCATTACACCATTACAGTAAATAAACTTTCATTGTGCTTATTCTTTCTCTTAAGTCTCCTTTTTAAAAAATTAAATAATATTTTAAGACTTTTTTTTTTTTGTACCGGGGATTGAACCTAGTGGTACTTAACCACTGAGCCACATCCCCAACCTTTTTTTATATTTGATATAGAGACAGGGTTTCACTGAGTCACTTTAGGACATTGCTAAATTGCAGAGGCTGGCTTTGAACTTGTAATCCTCCTCCGGAGCAGCTTCACAAGCTGCTGAGATTATGTAAGGGTAAAAGAAATTGAAGTTAAAGCGTAAAAGTTAAAGGGTAAAAGACCGGGTGTTGTAAAGTTTCTAAGCTGCAAGGTCTGAGTTAAAATGTAAAGGATTAGGTATTGTTAGGTTTCTATGCTACCTGCAAAACCTGAAATTTCTGTAGCTGTTAAGACAATGCTTGGAACTGCCCAGTAAATATTTCCCTTGACTATTTGGATTGTTTAATAAGGGCTCTGTGTGGTCACACATAGGCATTGCAGGGCCTGGACCAATCAGTTTAAATGTAACCCTTCCTTAGGAATGACCTATCACTCCAGCCTGACCTGTTCCCGCCAATGAATGAACCAATCATGTTTAGGAGTTGTTGTTCAGTTTTCCCGTGCCTAATGATGATTTGTTCTGATGTATACAAAGTCCTCCGCCCTCCCCAAAAAGTGTACTTAAGCAGTGCTCAGCCCCTGCTCGGGGCTCTGGCTGCTTCCCCTTCTTGAGTGGGCACGGAGCCCCAGCATGCTGGTTCAATAAATCCCTCTTCTGCCAATTGCATGAGTGGTCACTTGGTGGTCTCTTTCTCCGACGTTTCGTAGGACCCTTACAATTACAGGAGTGCACCACTGCACCTGGCTCTCTTAAGACTCTTGAATGAAATCTTTCTTCTTGAAGAAGAACTAGAGCCACATGTGGTGTCACAACCTGTCATCTCAGCAACTGGGGAGGCTGAGGCAGGATGATTGGAAGCTGGAAGCCAGCTTTAGCAACAACATAATGATGGTACCTCGGGTTATTGGCGATGAGTCCTGCTTCCTCACATGTTGAAGTTTGAATATTAGAGAAACACGTGGAGGCAAGCATATAGATAAAGCAGGGTTTATTTAAAAAGGGGTATCATATACTTCTCCTGGGGGGGGGAGAAGGGGAGAAGGGGACCATATCTGTTATCCTGGTATCCCATGAAGCAAGGCATTCTTCCCTTTTTATACGTCCTAGGCTTTCTTTGTTCTCCTGCCCTCTCCCCCTTATCTTTCTCCTTCCTGCTTTTGTGACTAGGCCTAGGATATGCTCCGTGGGACGTCCAGAAGGTGGGAAACTGGTGGGCTGAAGGGGGAAGGGCAGGAAGGAGTAGCCAAAGACACATTAACAACCTTATAGCTCCCTATAGGGAGGGGCAATTCCTGGGAAAGGTTACCTTGGCAACAGGTTGGAATAGGGGTAGATTCTTGATAAGGATGGAGGAAGGGCTCCGAAGGAATTAACATTTCAATCCCTCTGGGGGAAGACTCCAACTTCCCAGACTCACTTAAAATTGGCCTCCTTGATCTGACTTGATTTACCTATCTATGCTGACTGCCTGTCCAATTCTGGCTTCAATGAGACTACTGTCTCAAAATAAAAAAAATAAAGGGTTGGCAATGTAGCTCAGTGATAGAGCATGCCTGTGTTTAATTCCCATCATTAAAAAACAAAACAAAACTGAGAAGAATTAATGCCCAGTAACAAACAATGTAACTGTTGAAATCGGAATAAACTGTATGGATTTTACCAATATCAGTTTCTTGATTTCGGCAATATATTATAGTGGTGTAAGATGCTTGGTTTTATATGGCACTCCAAACTGTTTTCCAAAGTGGCTGTGCCCTTTTACATTCCCACTGGCAATGTATGCATATGATATAAATATACTTTACATTTATTATAGGTATGCATACATTTAAAAAATATTTTAGTTGTAGATGGGCACAACATCTTTATACTTATTTATTTGTTTACTTTTATGCGGTGCTGAGAATCAAACCCACTGCCTCACACATGCTAGACAAGTGCTCTACCACTGAGCCACAACCCCAAACCCTGTATACATACAATACTTTTTGTTTGTTTATTTTTATGTGGCGCTGGGATGGAAACCAGTGTCTCTGCATGCTTGGCAAGCAGTCTACCATTGAGCCACAACCCCAGCCCTCTGTATTCATACTTTTAATTTACTTAAATGTATAAACAAAAAGAGGCATGTATAATAAGATATATATATATATATATATATATATATATATATGCATATATATGTGTGTGTGAATATATATATATATATATATATATATATATATAGAGAGAGAGAGAGAGAGAGAGAGAGAAGTGAACGTTATCTCAGTTTAACAATAATTTATTGAGTACATTCTATGACCAAGATTTTGATTAATGAAGAGTTGAATAAATACATTTTCAATGACCATTTATTCCATTAAGGAGAGCCTTCTTCAGAGGTTCAAATCAATATGCCATTAATCTCTCAAAGTGAAATTTGCCAGCCAGTAACAGAAAGTAATTGAAATCTATCAGCTTCTTTTGAAATAGATTAATTATGATAATTATATAATGTATTCTTCCCTCTGCTGGGAGCCATTAGCCAAGTAGGTATGACAATTTCCTTGCCAGCGTACCCCATGTTGCTGACATGTTGCAGTGACATTGAATGTAAGTGACCTTGCTCAAGGACCAAGGCAGATTAGGGTGTTCCCGGTTTTAAGATAATCTTGTTTAGGGCGTTCCCAGTTTAGGTTCCAGGTTTAAGGTTTAAGATTATTCCTGCTGGGAATAGGGCGTATCCTGCTGCCTGAGTTCCCCTTGAGTTCTCACGGGATTCAGACAATATATTTGGGAGATAGAAGCCCAGTGGAGGTGGATTTTGGGCAGAGAACGTGGATTTCCCCAGAACGTGATTGTAGACGGCTGGTGTGAGTTCGGGAATAAAGAGTTGCTGTTTGAATCTACAAGCTGTGTGGTGGCTCTTGATTTTGTGCCCAGCCAGACTGCGGCATTTGGCGGCTCGTACGGGGAACTTCTGAAGCTTAGAGGTAAGTGAAATTGCTCGCCCCTGAGGAAGAGCGAAAGAATGGGTGACCAACTCAAAAAACAATGTGTTATTGTTTTGATTTATCTTGTTTTTGTTTCAAGCTGCCTATCCCTAGAAATTTCTCAGGCAAACTGGAAAAAATGGTTGACTAAAGGTTTGAAGTTTGTCGGCCCTGAGGAAGAGAAAATTGATACAACGATTTTTTATTCCGTTTTTGTTTCATTCAGTTTCGGCTTTGTTTTGTGCTATCTTATTGGGTTGCGTTATCTTTATAGTAGATTAGAAATTAGTAAAAAACAAACCGAAAAGATGTTAAGTAAATTGTTAGAGGTTCAGACCATGGAGAAAGACATTTTAGATCAAGCAAAAGAGAAGGTCTCTCGAGCTAGTCAGACAGAGGAAGAAAATTTAAAGGAAAAGGGGTTGTTAGGAAAAAGGCCACAACAGGAGGCTGTTACTAACTCCATTTTATCACAAGAGGGCGTAATTCAACCAACAGCCCCACCGATGGAGACAGCTGAGTGGCCCTCAAACCCCGTAGTTGATAAATGGGATCCTGAGACAGGACCTCAAAGATTAGCATGCCCTGTACTTGAACAGGCAGGAGGGCAGCGAATTCACCGTGCTTTAGATTTTAAAACAGTGAAGCAGTTAAAGGAGGCTGTAACAACCTATGGTCCCCAAGCTCCCTTCACGGTAAGCATGGTTGAGTCCATTACTAACTTGGACATGACGCCAGCAGATTGGGCTAGCATGTGTAAATCTGTACTAAATGGAGGACAATATTTGTTATGGAAGGTT
Source organism: Marmota monax (assembly GCF_021218885.2). Taxonomy (NCBI): domain Eukaryota; kingdom Metazoa; phylum Chordata; class Mammalia; order Rodentia; family Sciuridae; genus Marmota; species Marmota monax. The sequence goes on along the minus strand of NW_026694552.1, from coordinate 9,818,350 downwards.
GCCAATGAGGAATTTTGCACGGAGACAGCTAGGCGAAATGCAGCAGCCGGTTACCCTCAAAGAAATCTAGATATGTTGTTAGGAAAAGGACCTTATGAGGGTCAACGGCAACAAATTGAATATGATCCTGCTATATATGCACAAATTGCTGCAGACGCAGTTAGGGCATGGAAGACTTTACAAGGACATGGAGATTTACAAGGTCAGCTATCTAAGGTAATACAGAGAGCTAATGAACCTTACGCTGACTTTGTAGATAGGCTAATTCAAACGGCTGCCAAAATTTTTGGGGATACAGAACAAGCAATGCCATTAATAAAACAACTGGCTTATGACCAAGCAAATCGTTGCTGCAGAGAGGTTATTAGACCATGGAGACATGAAGATTTAAACACATATATTAAATTATGTAGAGATATTAATGAACAAGGGCAAGTCTTGGCAGCTGCAGTACAACAGGCTTTAGATGCCAGGCCAAAAACATGCTATGATTGTGAACAAACAGGACATTTTAAAAGGAATTGCCCCATAGGAGGAGGGTTTAACAAAAGTAGGTATCAAAGGAATAGAATACCAGGTATTTGCCTACGATGCCGTAGAGGGAGACATTGGGCTAATGAATGCCGTTCTCAAACCACCATAGAAGGTACTCCCTTATCAAAAAACGGACAAAGACCAGGTATTTATCCAAGATATCGTGGAGAAAGGCATCAGGCTCCATTGCCAAAAAACGGACAGGGGGGCCCAATGCTCCGGGGCCCACAACCACAAATATACGGGGCAGTGGAGGATCCCAGCAACACCATCAGGGTAGTGCCCAGGACACATTGTCCATTAAATCCCTCATCAGACAAACCCGAGGGAGCGCAGGGTTGGACATCTGTGCCTCTGCCAGAGCAGTATTAACTCCAGAGATGGGAGTTCAAATCATTCCCACAGGAGTAAAAGGACCTCTTCCCCAAGGAACAGTAGGCTTATTACTGGGACGTAGTTCATCTACATTAAAAGGACTTATGATAAGTCCTGGGGTAATTGATCCCGATTATGTAGGTGAAATAAAAATTATAGCTAGTTCTCCAAGAGGTATATCAGTAATTTCACCTGGAGATAGAATAGCACAGTTGTTAATAATACCCAGCCTACATAATAAATTTCCTAGTCATAGTGTAGAAAGAGGTTCCAGGGGATTAGGCTCCACAGGTGTAGATTGGGCTATGTTGTCTTTAAATTTAGATTCTCGCCCAATGCTAAAACTAAATATTCAAGGTCATGAGTTTAATGGGCTACTGGACACAGGAGCTGACCTTAGCATCATATCTCGTCAAGAATGGCCAAAACATTGGCCATTACAACAAGCCACTCAAACGCTTCGAGGCCTAGGAGTGGCGACTAATCCCCATAGAAGTTCTATGATATTAGATTGGAAGGATCCTGAAGGATGTGAAGGAACTATACAGCCATATGTATTGGATCATCTTCCTATAAATTTATGGGGACGAGATGTCCTAGATCAATTAGGTTTGACGTTAACAAATAATATCAATCCTAATGTGCCCACTACTAGAGCTAGACAAGGCTTTAGGAAAGAAAAAAGATTAGGAAAACAAGGGCAAGGTATAGCAGCACCAGTACAAATAGATCAAGGAACAGACAGACATGGGTTGGATTTTCAGAAAGGGCCACTGAGACAATCAAAATTACTTGGAAATCAGAAAGACCAGTGTGGGTTCCTCAGTGGCCCCTGACAAAAGAAAAGACACAAGTAGCCCATGATCTGGTCAAACAACAATTAGCGGAAGGACATATACAACCTTCCATATCTCCCCATAATACTCCCATTTTTGTCATCAAAAAGAAGTCTGGTAAATGGAGATTATTGCAAGATTTAAGAGCCATTAATAATGAGATGGTTATTATGGGACCTGCTCAATCAGGGATTCCTCAATTGTCTGCTTTGCCAAAAACTTGGCATGTTTTAGCTATAGATATTAAAGATTGTTTTTTTTCAATTCCAATTCATCCCAAGGATAGTCCACGTTTTGCATTTACTATCCCTGCATTAAATCATGAAGGTCCTGATCAGAGATATGAATGGAAAGTACTCCCTCAAGGGATGGCTAACAGTCCAACTATGTGTCAAATATATGTTAACAAAGCAATCCAGCCACTTAGAAATCAAAATCCTGAACTACAAATATTTCACTATATGGATGATGTATTATTGGCACATAAAGATAAAAACATATTGCTGGAATGTTATGCCACACTTACAAACTTATTAAAAAATTATAATCTAGAGATAGCAATAGATAAAGTACAATTAAATTTTCCAATTAATTATTTAGGAGTTCTATTATCCTCAACCATGGTCCGTCCACCAAAAATTCAAATACGAGTAGATCAACTCAAATCACTTAACGACTTTCAAAAGTTATTGGGAGACATAAATTGGATAAGGCCTTATCTAGGTATACCAACAGGAGAATTGGGACCTTTATTTGATATTCTAAAAGGTCCATCAGATCCAAATTCACCCCGCATGTTAACTCCTAAAGCAAGAAAGGCATTAAAAATTATTGAAACATATATGGAAAACATACATTTGGATAGAATTGATATAAGTTTGCCTTTATTATTTATTGTACTACCAACAAAAAATATTCCTACAGGAGTATTTTGGCAAGAAGGTCCATTATTGTGGATACATTTATCTTATTCTCCTAACACTATTCTTACTAGGTATCCTGAGGCTGTAGGACAATTAATACTCAAAGGAATAAAAGCAGCGAAGGGAGTGTTTGGAATTTCTCCCAATAAAATTATTACTCCATATACTATGGATCAAATTGATGAGTTAGCTAATGAGTTAAATACTTGGGCAATAATCATGTGTAAATCTAATGTTTCATTTGATAATCATTTACCATCTAATCCTTTGTTGTCTTTTTGGTCTAAGCATCCTGTAGTTTTTCCTAAAATGATAAGAAAAACACCTATCATGAATGCTCCAAATATATTCACTGATGGGTCAAATAATGGTACAGCAGCAGTAGTTACCCCTGATCAAACTTTTACATTTTTAGTACCCAAACAATCAGCTCAAAAGGTAGAGCTTAATGCAGTTTTACAAGCTTTTGTGATGTTTAAAGATTCTGTATTTAATTTATTTTCTGATAGTCAGTATGTAGTTAATGCTATAGTATCTCTTGAAGATGCTGGTAGGATTTCCCCTTCTTCTACTGTTTTCTCTTTGTTTTCCACTATACAAAGTCTAATCTGGGACAGAAAAGATCCATTCTTTATAGGACATATTAGGGCACATACAGGATTGCCTGGAGCCCTTAGTTTAGGCAATGATTTAGCAGATAAAACTACACATGACATACATATTTTCTCTACATTTGAAGAAGCTACAAATTTTCATAAAAGGTTTCATGTTAATGCTAATACTTTACAAAAGCGTTTTAAAATAACTAAGGAACAAGCCAGACATATAATAAAACAATGTCAAAATTGTGTGACATTTTTACCACAAGTTAATCTTGGAGTCAATCCTAGAGGACTGATACCTAACCATATTTGGCAGATGGACGTCATACACTTGCCAGAATTTGGAAAATTAAAATATTTACATGTTACAGTCGATACTTCTTCTGGATTTTTGATGGGCTCCCTTCATGCCGGAGAAAAAACTAAAGATGTTATAGCTCATTGCTTACAAAATTTTTCCACTGTGGGCGTTCCTAAACAGTTAAAAACCGATAATGGTCCTGGCTATACCTCTACCTCTTTTAAACAATTTTGCTCATCATTTGGTGTTACTCATATAACAGGAATCCCATACAATCCACAGGGACAAGGCATAGTTGAAAGAGCTCATCAAACTATTAAAACATACTTATTAAAGCAAAAAGAGGGAATTGGAAGGGGGTATATATCCCCCAAAGATAAACTTAAAATAACGCTTTTTACTCTAAACTTTTTAAATTTGGATTCATCAGGACTTAGTGCTGCGGAAAGGCATATGTATCCAAAAAATGTACATAAGCCTAAAGTACTTTGGAAAGATATTCTAACAGGACAATGGAAAGGTCCTGACCCAGTGATTGTCTGGAGTCGGGGGTCTGTTTGTGTTTTTCCACAGGGAGAACAGCAGCCCATTTGGATTCCAGAGAGATTAACTAAAACAGTTTCTACAGATCGAAAAGAAGATGATTTGACTCAAATCCATAACAGCTGATATCCAGAACTCCAGCTTGGCCATTCTTACATCTGCGACAGTGATTAACCAGGATGCTTTTTTCAATAGCTATTTTATTATTGCATTTTTCCACATCATAAGGTTCTATTTTTATTTTTTGAGCTCATACAAACCTAGGTTAATATTTTTCTGATTAGTTTTATTTTTTTGACTGTGGAGTTTTTAAACATTGCAATGGAGATTTCACTTAGGTAAAGCTACAAGGCCTTTACTATTTTCTTATGTGTTGTACGTTTGTGTACACTCTTGTGTTTTGTGTTGTATGTCTGTATGTGCGTATGTCCATATTTCTTATATGAGGAGCGCTCATGAAAAAATGGATCCGAATTATTATTATTTTTTTTATTCACGTGATTTAAATGGTTTAATTTAAATTATGTAAACAGCTGTTAAGGATTGTTTTTAAAGGTGGTTAACAGATCTGTTTGTTTACTAATTTAAATTAGGTAAAAGGCTGTTAAGGATTGTTTTTAAAGTAGGTTAACAGATCTGTTTGTTTACTTTCACCTTTCCTTTTCATTATATTTAATAATTCATTATATTTAATAATTCAGGATAATGTCTCTTTAGCATCATTGCCAGAATTCCTATCTCCATCCCAGTGCCGGTGAAGAACTCAACAAGTAATGCTCAATCAAAGAGTCAACTTACTTTGGGAGGAAACGGATTTTGGGAGGAAATGGACATATTGATAGATTCCTCTGCTTTGAACTGCTTGCAGAACTTGCCTGGACTATGTAACTATCGTTTGGTGCAGCGTATTGTGGTAATGCTGGCATATCTTTGCTGATGGTGTCACTAGTGATGCAATTTTTATTTCCTTGCCAGCACACCCCATGTTAATTGTGGTAGTGCTGACATATCTTTGCTGATGGTGTCACCAGTGATGCAATTTTTCCCAAGGAGCCGTCAATTGGCTTGGTGTCGTGGCATTTCTGTATCCTCCTCCCTTCTGCTAGTGATGGTCTAAAATTTGGGGGCCAATGGCTTATGCTGGACCGGTAGTCAGTGACGGGTATGATCCAATTGCAGTGGTATCAACCTAAGACAGGAGGCTGACGCCTAAAGGTCAGTTTTCCGATGACGGGTAAGAACCATATGTTGAATTGGACAACCTACCAGGCACGGTCCATAAGCCACATTAACCTCACTCCCCCACTGGCACCAAGGCCAAATTTGGGGGCCAACAGAGGTGAGGCAAAGAACCTCACCCCCCCACTGGTGCATAGACCTATCCACAAGTATGGCTGTATGCTGGACCGGTAGTCAGTGACGGGTATGATTCAATTGCAGTGGTATCAACCTAAGACAGGAGGCTGACGCCTAAAGGTCAGTTTTTCCCATGACGGGTAAGAACCATATGTTGAATTGGACAACCTACCAGGCATGGTCCTTAAGCCACATTGCTTGTTGTTTAATTAATCAGAAGGGGGGAGATGCTGGGAGCCATTAGCCAAGTAGGTATGACAATTTCCTTGCCAGCGTACCCCATGTTGCTGACATGTTGCAGTGACATTGAATGTAAGTGACCTTGCTCAAGGACCAAGGCAGATTAGGGTGTTCCCGGTTTTAAGATAATCTTGTTTAGGGCGTTCCCAGTTTAGGTTCCAGGTTTAAGGTTTAAGATTATTCCTGCTGGGAATAGGGCGTATCCTGCTGCCTGAGTTCCCCTTGAGTTCTCACGGGATTCAGACAATATATTTGGGAGATAGAAGCCCAGTGGAGGTGGATTTTGGGCAGAGAACGTGGATTTGGGAAGAGAACGTGGATTTCCCCAGAACGTGATTGTAGACGGCTGGTGTGAGTTCGGGAATAAAGAGTTGCTGTTTGAATCTACAAGCTGTGTGGTGGCTCGTGATTGTGTGCCCAGCCAGACTGCGGCATTTGTGCCCAGCCAGACTGCGGCATCCCTCCACCACTCTACTAAACCACCCTTGCTAAAACCACAAAACATGTCCTAATTTGCCAAATACAAGGCTAGTCGTACTCCTTGGTAACCAATTTCTCCTTTTTAATTTACTTAAATATACTCCTTGTTAACCAGTTTCTCCTTTTTAAAAAGTTTGTGGTACCATTGAGCTACATCCCTGGCTCTTTTTATTTTTTATTTAGAGGCAGGGTCTCTCTAAGTTACTGGCCTTGAACTTGAGATCTTCTTGCCTTAGCTCACCACCTTGACAGAGAGTGGAATCTATAAGTGGGGAGGATGAAGTTAGCAGTAGCGAAATGAACCAAGGTTGGGAGGCAGGGAAGGAGGGGGGAAATGCCGGGGAGTGATATTGGCCAGATTATATTATTATATTGTGTGCATGTACAAATATGTAACAACAATCCCAACAATATGTATGACTATAATGCACCAATAAAAATGTGGTTAAAAGAAAGATTTTGAGGTTTGGTTTAAGGTGGATCTTTCAGTTGGAGAAGGGGTTTGATTATAATTGGGTAAGGATCATGATACAATAGTTTAAGATTTATAGATCCAGAAGTCCACCATTGGACTTTTAGGACCTTCCTGATGGTTCTTTGAGGAAGTTCCTGAAGTGTACATGTTTTATTCAGCTTTTTCACTGCTCTGACCAAAAACCTGACAAGAACAACTTTTTTTTTTTTGTACTGGGGATTGAACCGGGGGAGCTTAACCATTGAGCAATACCCCCAGCCCTTTAACAAATTTTAGAAACAGGATCTCACTCAGTTGCTTAGGGCCTCCCTAAGTTGCTGAGGCTGGCTTTGAACTCAAGATCCTTCTACCACAGCCTCCTGAGCCGCTGCAATTACAGGCATGCAGCTCCATGTGAGGCTCTGACAAGAACAAGTTTAGAGGCATAAAAGTTTATTTGGGGTCTCATGGTTTCACAGGTCTCAGTCCACATCCAGCCAGCTCCATTCCTCAGGATTCAAAGTGAGAGTTCAAGGTGAGGCAGAAAATCATGGTGGGAGTGTAGCAGAAGGAAGTGTCTCAGGACATCACTCTAGGAGGGGAAGAGAGAGAGAGAGAGAGAGAGAGAGAGAGAGAGAGAGAGAGAGAGAGAGAGAAGTGAGCTCTGCTCAGGACAAAATATAAACCCCAAAGTCATGTCCCCAGGATCCACCTCCTCCAGCCACACCCTACAGCTAGGGCCCAGTTAATCCCTATCAGAGAATTGATGTACTGATTATATTAAGACCCTCATAACCCACTCATTTCTTTTTTTTTCTTTTTAAATATTTATTTTTTAGTTGTAGGTGGACGTAATATCTTTATTTCATTTTTATGTGGCGCTGAGGTTTGAACCCAATGCCTCACATGTGCTAGGCGAACAATCTACCACTGAGCCACAACCCCAGCCACACTCCTACCACTCATTTCATCTCTATACTTTCTTGCATTGTCTCACACATGAGTTTTTGGGGACACTTCATATCTAAACCATAACAGCAAGATAAATTTGTCTGCAGCTTTTATATTTATGGGAATGAATTTCATGGAATACCAAAATTGTGTTGGGGCTAGGAGTATAGCTCAATGGTAGAAGGTGTGCATCATATGCATGAGGCCCTGAGTTCAATTTCCAGCACTGAAAACAATATTTTATGCTGATGAAGGCAGTGGAAGACTAAAGCCTTTTAAATGTAGACTGTAAGCTGTGTAGGTAGTCTCAGTTTTCATCATAAAGAAGATGAGAGAATAGGAAAGGAAATTATAATATTTATGCATTAAATTAGTAATAGTGGATATTGAACAATTGATTTCCATTTATTATCATTATTTTTTGGGGGGGAGGTACTGGAGATTAAACTCAGAAACACTCGACCACTGAGCCACATGTCCAGTCATATTTTGAATTTTATTTAAAAACAGGGTCTCACTAAGTTGATTAGCACCTTGATTTTGCTGAGGCTGGCTTTGAACTCACAATCCTCCTGCCTCAGCTTCCCAAGCCCCTGGGATTACAGGCATGAGCCACCACGCCCAGCTATTATCATATTCTTGTAATCTTAAGCCAAATTGGGCTTTAAAATTTTTTTATACTTGTAGATGGACAGAATGCCTTTATTTTATTATTTATTTTTATGTGGTGCTGAGAATCAAACCCAGTGTCTCACACATGCTAGGCAAGCACTGAGCTACAGCCCCAGCCCACCAAATTGGGCTTTTTAAGTGTTAGCTTTGAATATCTAGAAGTTGAGGACTCTAAGTTTTCACATGTGCAAATTTGCTTCTGCATGGTAGGCTAAAATGGACAGAGGTCCTAGACTGAATTGTACCACACATTCAAACATTTATTAACAAGCAGGCACAAAGAAGTCTAATAAACTGTTGTTGTTACCAGGCAGCACAGATCCTGCTCAGGGACAAAAGAGGTGAGCCTATAACCATCACTGTTCCAGAACATTTGGAGGTAAATTGGTAGAAAAGAGGATTTGTTCAAAACCAGCTTTGAAAGAAGACAAGAAGACGAAAGAAACTTCATTATTTCAAAAGTTTCATCTCTGAAATCCCTAAAAATTAGCAAAACTTTTAAATGAGAAGAGGCAGGGCATTGAAAAAGGCAAGTGATATACAAATGTAGGTTTAGTTAGCCTATAGTTAGACAGGCATGAGTGGACAATTTCTGCTCCTATTTTCTTTGGCACCTGTCAGAGTGGGAAGTCACAGCTCCTCCAAACTCCACTCTCAGCATGAGAAAGCCATTCCCAAATTCAGATTGTGGAAGCAAATTCAGACTTTCATTATAATAAATTCAGGCATGTCCCTGTTCCATCTTTTTTGCAAATATTTCTTTAGATGTTGATGGACCTTTATTTTATTCATTTATTTATATGTGGTGCTGAGAATCAAATCCAATGCCTCACACCTTTTAGGCAAATGCTCTACCACTGAGCCACAATGCCAGCCCCCAGTTCCATCTTCTTGAACAATTTAACAAGCATAAAGGATTCATTCCAAAGCAAATACTCTGATAGTGCATTTACCTAAACTATTTGGATCATGGAACAAATTCCTTTCTTATTTGTGTGGAGTTGGTGAGGGAGAGGGAGTTTCAGAAAGCAAAACAATTTTCAATGTGACAGACAAAATGTATTGAAAGTTAGAGATTATTATTTTCTTTAAAGAGAGAATTTTAATATTTATTTTTTAGTTTTCGGCAGACACAACATCTTTGTTTGTATATGTGGTGCTGAGGATTGAACCCGGGCCACACGTATGCCAGGTGAGCATGCTACCGCTTGAGCCACATCCTCAGCCCCTCTTTTTATTCTTTTATTTTTGTGTCTTTAACTTCTTCCATTAATGTGTGTGTGTGTGTGTGTGTGTGTGTTGCTGGCGAGGGCGCTACCGCTTGAGCCACATCCCCAGCCCCAGTTAGAGATTATTTTATTATTTTATTCAGGCTACTACAATTGGAAGAATATTCATTAAAGGACCATCTTTAAGAAAAATGGATGAGATCCTGTAGGGCATGATGTAACATGTTGGGCATGTTGCATCAGAAAAGAGGAAACCTAACTTGGGGGCTGCTACCCGCTTCCCGGTCCTGGGGCCACATGTGGCCAAGAGCATCTGGTGATCAGCCATAAGGCATTGCTGTGGGTGTGATGAAAAATCGGACCACCCCTAGGATAGGCTCAGAACCCTTCCACCCTCGTGGACAGCTCGGGTCTCTCATTACTGCCTGTAGGATGGATGTACATGTGAACTCTCCCCACCCTGCTGAACTTTATCCTGATTGGCTCCTGTACATTATATTAGCTGTGTGTGTTTTCTCATTAAACTGAGATCCTGCTTTGACTGGTCTCCCTGAGGCATGTGATTGTCCTCCTGCTTCGGGGCATGCTCTCCCCAATCTCTCCTTCAGGCCAGGAAAGAATGGGGGTGTGGGGGCAGGGCTAAAAACCCTGACAGGATCCTGGGGTTTTATGGGGACAGGTAAACAAGAAAGTCATTCACATGGCATATGGGCATCATGAGAAAGATATATCTGGGTCTTATCTGGGAATATATGAAAGCAGAGTAGTCCCTTGAGGTTAGCCAGAATATAAAGGGGTGGTGGGATTTGTTTTTTAAAAATTATTTTTTATTGTTTACTTATTTTTATGTGGTGCTAAGGGTAGAACCCAGTGCCTCACACATACTAGGCAAGTGTTCTAGCACTGAGCAATAGCCCCAGCCCAGGGTGGTGGGATTTCTTGTGTTTCTATTTTCCAGGAGCAGAGGGCTCAGATGCTCAGATAAAGTTCAGCATTACCATGAGAATTCCTTAGAAGGTGTTAGGCCACTGGACTCAATAGGTGTTCTTATACCCTTTTTTGTGCAAGAGTGGAACTGCCTTGTAGAATATCCCATAGACTCTTTACACTGAGCCACATCCCTAGCTGTATTATTTTAAATTTTATTTTTACATTTTTTGTAGTTGTAGATGGATACAATACCTTTATTTTATTTGCTTATCTTTATGCAATGCTAAGAATCAAACCCAGTGCCTCACACATGCTAGACAAATGCTCTGACACTGAGCTACAACTCTAGCCCTCAAGCTTTTTTTTTAATGTTTGCTTTTAAAAAACTTTATTTTATTTGTTTATGTGGTGCTGAGGGTCGAACCCAGTGCTTCACACATGCTAGGCAGGTGCTCTACCACTGAGCTACTGTTAAGCTCGAATTTGGGACCCCCAAAAGACCACCAGAGACCCAAGATCAATGTAAGCAGCAAAGAGGTGTTTATTGCAAGCTAGCTCGGTCTTCCCTGCGCACACACAGCAACTGGTGACGCCAAGAGGCCCCGAGCCCAGGGTTTGCAGCAGCTTTATACATTCTTTGGAGAAGGCATGGACCCCCACATACATCATAGCATCTCTTAGTGTTAGGGTCTGTAAACAAGTTAAGATGGCGCCTGGCATTTTGCCAGAGGGAGTGGTTTGTGAAGTAACATCATCGAGCCATTAAGTGTGGAGGTTCCTTATTGGTTGACTGCTGTATCTAGTTTATGTTAATTAAGATAAGCTGTGTGTAATGTATATATACCCCTCCTGTCCTACAATAAACAGCTCCCTCTCCCTCTGTATCAATGTAAACAAGTTGCTCGTCATCCCCCGGTTATTTTGCTGCAGCCGGACTATGGCAGATGGTGGCCCGTACAGGGAGCCCCGGGACCCTCGGGGGTAAGTTGACGAGAAAAAGCTGCCCGTCCCTAGATAGGGCGGGAGCAAATCTGCTCGTCCCTAGATAGGGCGAGAGGAAAAATGGCCATTTCGAGAAAATGGAGAGGATTGATGCAGTATTTGTGTCTTGTTTTGTCTCAGTGTATTGTATTGTCTTTGTGATGAAAATATGGAAGGTGTAAGAAGTAAATTACTAAGGGAAGGAGGCACCCCAGTGGAACCAAGAATAGTTAGGGCATGTGTTGATGGAAGCCCAGGAACTCTAGTCAGAAAGAAGAAAGTTCAGAGGAGAAAGGATTATCAGGAAAAAAGTTGCAGCAAAAGGCTATTATTGAATACTTTTCGTTACCGGAGGGTGCGTGAATTGGCTCGGTGGCTGCCACGTGCGCGAGCCGGTCATGGTGCAGCAAGGACTTTCCAAGCAGCGGCAGTGGGATCTTCCCCGCCCCCCGCCCGGGGAGTGGGACGCCACTGCGAGAGCCCAAATCCAAACCTGACCCGGAGGCACAGTCTCGCAGGCTCTTGCTCCCTGTGCCTAGTGGCAGTTTGAGTCCGGAACACTCCCAGGACTCTCCCCGAGGCCATCTGGGGCTGCAGGTGGAAAACACCCGTGTCCCTGAAGTTTTATCATTTCCAAGGCCAGTAACTACAATGGTTCTCCCACACCTGGAAGCTAATGAGTAATAGCACTATTAAGGCCTATTTCAAATGTAAAAAACCTTGAGATAATGTACTAAATTGTTCAGAAGGTTGTTTTCTTAGCGCCTGCTGGAATACTACAGGATTTTCTTTAACATCATTGCTGAAGTTCCTGCCTTTGTCCCAGTGCCGGTGAGGACCAGGGTGGAAAAATTTCCAGTGTTGCTGAGAACCGGACGAGACTTTGGATCATGCTAGCTGCCTGCAGAACTTACCTGGACTGTGATTTACCTGGACTGTGAGTTAATCTATTGAGACACTGCTTTACCTGGACTGAGACAACAAACTGTAATCTACAACAAATTGTAACTCGGTATCTTTGCTAATGGTGTCATTGCTGGTATAATTTTTCCAAGGGCTTCTTGCATGGAGCCATCGATTGGCTTGGTATTGTGGCATTTTGTATCCTCCCCTTCTGCTTGTAGCAGATTATTTATGGTGTTTGTGTAAAAACCACTATGGTCGTTATTTAAATTAAACAAAAGGGGGAAATGTTAGGGTCTGTAAACAAGTCAAGATGGCGCCTGGCATTTTGCCAGGGGGAGTGGTTTGTGAAGTAAGCCAGTGAGCCATTAAGTGTGGAGATTCCTTATTGGTTGAATGCTGTATCTAGTTTATGTTAATTAAGATAAGCTGTGTGTAATGTATATATACCCCTCCTGTCCTATAATAAACAGCTCCCTCTCCCTCTGTATCAATGTACACAAGTTGCTCGGCACCCCCGGTTATTTTGCTGCAGTCGGACTGCAGCAACATCATAGCATCTCTTAGCAAATCATCACACACCTTGGGAAAATCAAATAACAACTCTAAAACATGATTAGCACATTCACTGGAGGGAACAAGTTGGGTAGGGGTGATTGGTTACTACAAGAGGGGGATTTGTTTGAACTGATTGGTTTAAGCCACAAGGGGTGTTCCTGCTGAATTACATAATTTCCCAAGGACAAAGGTAATGTCCCTTCCTTGGACAGGCTTTGCTCTGAGGTAGAGGCTGGTTTTTCACTACAACCCTAGCCCCCTATTTTTGTTTTTATTTTAAGACAAAGTCTTACAAAATTGATCTTGAGATCTGCCGCAGTCCGGCTGCAGCAAAATAACCTGGGGGTGACGAACAACTTGTATACGTTGATACAGCAGGAGTAGGAGTCGTTTATTGCAGGACAGGAGCAGTATTTATACATTCCACACAGCTTATCTAATTAGCATAAACTAGATACATCAGTCAACCAATAAGGAATCTCTACACTTAATGGCTCGCTTTTGTTACTTCTCAAACCACTCCCTCTGGCATTTTGCCAGGCACCGTCCAGACTTGTTTAGGAACTTTAACATTCCCCTGGCAAAATGCCAGGTGTTAGTTTGACTTGTTTACAGACTCTAACATTTCCCCCTTTTGTTTAATTTAAATAATGACCATAGTGGTTTTTACAAAAACACCATAAATAATCTGCTACAAGCAGAAAGGGAGGATACAAAATGCCACAATACCAAGCCAATCGATGGCTCCATGCAAGAAGCCCTTGGAAAAATTACACCAGCAATGACACCGTTAGCAAAGATACCGAGTTACAATTTGTTGTAGATTACAGTTTGTTGTCTCATTCCAGGTAAAGTAGTGTCTCAAATAGATTAACTCACAGTCCAGGTAAGTTCTGCAGGCAGCTAGCTTAAATCACAGTCCAGGAAAGTTCTGCAGGCAACTAGCTTGATCCGAAGTCTCGTCCGTTTCGTCCGTTTCTCAGCAGAAGTCTCGTCCGGTTTTCAGCAACACTGGAAATTCTTCCACCTTGGTCTTTACTGGCACTGGGACGAAGGCAGGAACTCTGGATGGCTAAAGAAAATCCTGTAGCATTCTACTAAGAAAACAACCTTCTGAACAATTTAGTACATTATCTCAAGGTTTTTTTTTTGCATTTGAAATAAGTATTAATAGTGCTCATTACTCATTAGCTTCTAGGTGTGGGAGAACCATTGTAGTTACTGGTCTTGGAAATGACCAAACATCAGGGACGCTGGTAGCGTCTTTTGCTGGCTGTAGCATCCCGGGCAGCCCCAGATGGCCCTGGGGAGTGTCCTGGATTCAAACTGCTACTGGGCACAGGGAGCAAGAGCCTGCGAGACTGTGCCTCCAGGTCAGGTCTAGATTTGGGCTCGCGGCAGTGGAAGAGCCAGCTCCCTGGCCAGGAGGCGGGGAAGGGCCAGTCGCCGCCGCCTCTTGGAAAATCCTTGCTGCGCTGTGACCGGCTTGCACACTCGGCAGCCGCCTCTCCGCTTCACGCACCCTCCGGTAACGAAAAGTATTTAGTAATAGCCTTTTGCTGCAACTTTTTTCCTGATAATCCTTCTTCTTCTGAACTTTCTTTTTCTTTCTGACTAGAGTTCCTGGGCTTTTATCAACACACGCCCTAACTATTCTTGGTTCCACTGGGGTGCCTTCTTCCCTTAGTAATTTACTTCTCACCCCTTCCATATTTTCATCATAAAGACAATACAATACACTGAGACAAAACAAGACACAAACATACTGTATCAATCTTCTCCATTTTCTCGAAATGGTCATTTTTCCTCACGCCCTATCTGCCTAGGGACGAGCAGATTTGCTCCCGTCCTATCTATGGACGGGCAGCTTTTTTTCGTCAACTTACCCCCGAGTGTCCCGGGGCTCCCCGTACGGGCCACCATCTGCCTCAGTCCGGCTGCAGCAAAATAACCGGGGGGTGACGAACAACTTGTATAGGTTGATACAGCAGGAGTAGGAGCTGTTTATTGCAGGACAGGAGCAGTATTTATACATTCCACACAGCTTATCTAATTAGCATAAACTAGATACATCAGTCAACCAATAAGGAATCTCTACACTTAATGGCTCGCTTTTGTTACTTCTCAAACCACTCCCTCTGGCATTTTGCCAGGCACCATCCAGACTTGTTTAGGAACTTTAACATTCCCCTGGCAAAATGCCAGGTGTTATTTTGACTTGTTTACAGACTCTAACAGAGATCCTTCTGCCTCAGCCTCCCTAGTCACCTGGATTACAGTTGATCACCACCACACTTACGTCCCCATGCATATTTTTTTTGAACATCACTGATGAGAACTAGTTTTTTGAAGAAGATTATTTTAAATAAGATGGTCAGGGTGGACACTCTGTGGTGCTCATTTTAAAGCAGAGAGTTAGAGAGAGGCTGCCTTTTGCTAAAAGCAAGGGGACTCTCTTTATGTAGGCCTGCAAATGCCCTATCTGTGCCTTCATTTTGTATTTGTATCCTTTTATTAAACTTTAGGTTGGGTCCCTGCTCAGCTCTGCATGTAGGCATGTTAATTATTTAAGGAGTATTCATTTAATAACTGTAATACACGATTTATTTAGCCCTAAATTTACCCAACTTTTCTCATTCCCATTCAAGATTGAGGCTGGATTTGCAGGGAGATTTGCAGCACCTATTTCACATGCCTGGATTGGCACCTAGAAGTCTTCAGTTATTGTTCTACACATTTCAGATCACCCCATAATGAGACTACCTCTCTAACAGGAGTAATCATCTCATGGAAACTTCACTGGCTCATTCAAAGATAACAGTCCTGACAGATGCACTGCATCCTGAGAAGCCCCCTCAAGCAATAAGAACATCTCTGGAGCCACCTCCTCACAGAACCAGAACTTAGAATAATTGACCAGATCACAGTTTGACCAAGACTGATTCATTATGCATACCTCTCACCCTTTCTCCAATTCTTTCTCTAATCAAACCTACAACTCATGTCAACAATCTGAAGACAATTTTGACATATTGGATCTCACTTTTACCTCCTAACATGAATAAAATTTCTTTTCCTGCATTTTATTATTACTTTTTCTGTTTGGTGTTTTGGGTGAATAATTGGACCTGGCCTTTTGGGACCCCCAGAGTCAGGCCTCTGGCTTAGGATTCTGGTAAAAATTTTGGAACAAAGGCTTGAATTCACTAAGTAAGCCATGCAAAAGTATGACAATAGTCCACTTTACCTTTTGAATATAGCCCTTATTACTTTGAGGCTTCTTTTTATTTCTTTACTTATTTGTTTACTTATATTTTTGGTACTGGAGATTGAACCCAGGGGTACTTAACCACTGAGAAACATTCCCAGCCCCTCTTTTTTGTATTTTATTTAGAGACAGGGTCTCACTGAGTTGCTTAGTGCTTGCCAAGTTGCTGAGGCTGACTTTGAACTCATAATCCCCCTGCTTCAGCCTCCATAGCCTTTGGGATAGTTAATTTGGCGTTTGCCACCAGGCTCGGCCTGAGGCTTATTTTTTAAAAGGACATGTTTTTTTTTTCTCTCTTCTCCCTTTCTCCATCCCTAACAGTATTAGGGAGACAGGGTTATCTTTTCTTCCCCTAGTTATCTGTTCTAACACACACCAAACACAGGAAGGAGATGTGATCAGAAGATCTAGGAAATGACTATCTTCCAAATTAACAACACACTATCAGGCATCAGGGCACACCCAGGAGCCCCCCACCCACCCAAATCAAGGCATACCTGGAATGTAGTCTTTGAAGAGCTTCTTTAAAAGCCCTCTGTTCTCCTTTATTGGCAGAACCATAACCTCTGGTACTGCCCTCTCTAAAAAATGTATATAAACCCTGCTCAAGTTGTTCTCGGGGCTCTTGGCCACTCTCCCTTCTTGAGTGAGCACGGAGCCCCAGCACGCTGGATCTTCAATAAACCCCCTTTTGCTGTTGCATGAGTCGGTCTCTTGGTGGTCTCTTCCTCCGTCGTTCACCGGTCCCTTACACTGTCATGTATAACTAAAAGGAACAAATAGGGATTCATTCTCTTGTGGACAAACTTTTAAAATGTGAATTGAGTCAGCTTTTCCAGATATCCTATAATATGCCTATTTTGCCTGTTAAAAAACCTCACACGGGGCTGTGGTTGTAGCTCAGTGGTAGAGCACTCGCCTAGCACGTGTGAGACACTGGGTTCGATCTTTAGCACCACATAAAAATAAAGTAAAGGTATTGTGTAAACCTATAACTAAAATATAAATATTAAAAAACAATTAAAAAAACCCTCATACTAATGAGTACCAATCTGTACCAGACTTGGGATCTATAAAACATTAACTATAATGTGATGTCCATTGCTTTTAAGATTTTTATTTTTTATTTTTATTTTTATTTGTAGTTGGACACAATACCTTTATTTTATTTATTTTTATGTGGTTCTGAGGATCAAACCCAGCTCCTCGCACGTGCAAAGTGAGTGCTCTACCACTGAGCCCCAGCCCCAGCCCAACATTTTCCTTTTTTTAAAAGAAAATATTTGTCGTTGTTGATGAATCTTTATTTTTATTTATTTATTTTTTAAATTTATATGTGGTGCTGAAAATTGAACCCAGTGTCTCGCACATGCAAGGCAAGCACTCTTCACTGAGCTACAAACCCATCCCCAAGATTTTTCTTTGTCAGAGAAAAAGATGACTTAAAATTTAAACCAAGCTTGATTTTCATGAATAACCTAAATATATGTGACTGGAGATCTCTGTACATCTGACACTAAATGTATTTGTCTGAGCCTCATCTAAATGTTCTGTAAAAGTTTACAAAATGAAAGTTTATGTAGGTTTAACCAATAAGTGTTTTCTTTTATACATTGACTCTGGCATAAAACGGCCACACTGTCATTTGAAAAACTGGCTTATATCTGTCTGCTTTGACTAAATCTATTTCTGATCAATAACACTGTTTCCTACATGTATAAGAGATTAAAAGTTGTCCTTGATTTTTGCTATTACTGCTAAACTCTGCAAACCTATAATTATTTGTGGATTCTGAGTTTTACTGTGAAAGTTAAACCTAGTTAATATAAGGACATCTGTGTAATTGTGATGCTATTAATGGCTTCTTGGTATACTAAATGTATTCATGTTCTTCTGGTATACAGTTTTAAAATATAAAGCTTAGGAGGGCACTTTACCAAGCTGGTGTTCTTCAAACAAAAGTTGTCTGTAATGGTAATCTCTTTTAAACTTATATAGAAATAGCAAATTTAATTAGGGATTTATTTGTGTCATTTAATGTTCTGTAACTGAATAAAGATAACATGTTATCATATATATATATATATATATATATATATATATATATATGTATATATATATATATATATATATATATATATATAATATACCCAGGGGCGCTCAATCACAGAGCCACATCCCCAGCCTTTTTTTGTACTTTATTTAGAAACAGGCTCTTACTGAGTTGCTTATGGCCTCCCTAAATTGCTAAGGCTGGCTTTGAACCTCAGATCCTGCTGCCTGAGCCTCCCAAACTTCTGGGATTAAAGGTGTGTGCCAACATGCTCTGCTAAATATGTTTTTAAAAGTTAATGAGAGCCTGATCTTTTTAAAAGTTAACATTGTGAGGGCTGGGGATGTGGCTCAAGCGGTAGCACGCTCGCCTGGCATGCGTGCAGCCTGGGTTCGATCCTCAGCACCACATGCAAACAAAGATGTTGTCTCCGCTGAAAACTAAAAAATAAATATTAAAAAAAATTCTTAAAAAAAAAAAAAAGCCAACCAACAAACACATTACCAATGGTAGTGTCTCCATCTACAATAAAAGTTAACATTGTGAAACATAAAAACATTTTGCCACTTTCCTACAAAAAGGGTTTGATGGGGGAGCAGGGTGGGGGGAGCAGAGTGGGGGGGAGGCTAGGGTTGTGGCTCATTGGTAGAACCTTGCCTAGCATATGTGAGACACTGGGTTAGATTCTTAGCACCGCATATAAATACATAAAATAAAGGTCTATTGACAACTAAAAGACAAATAAATAAATAAGGGATTAGGAGCTCTCTTAGTTTGATTCCTATTTTAGATGTTACATTGTATTGTGTTAACTGACATTCATAGAGACTCAGGAAACAATATATAAGAATGTTGTAAAATAACACTCAAGAAAGAGGCAAAAATCAGGTTCAGAAATAAAACACTTTACCTAAGATTTGTCAAGAGCCCCACCTCACCTGAATTAAGACTCTGCCTCTCACTCGGCATGGTGGAGAAGGCCTATAATCACAGCCGCTCCAGAGGCTGAGGCAAGAGAATTGCAAGTTCAAAGCCAGCCTTAGCAACTTGGTAAAACCCTGCCTCAAAATATAAAAAAGGGCTGGGGATGTGGCTCAATGCTTAAATGCCCCTGGGTTCAATCCCTGTTAAAAAATAAAAGACTCTGCCTCTCACCTTACTCTATGTTAGGATGATTCCAAATTAGGCTAGAATTAAGGTCATTTAAAGTTATTTTCAAAGGATAATTTTTTTATTGTAAAGATTATTGTGATTTCAAAATTAACAGGGAATATAATATATAAATAAGTAAAGTTTTAGATTATGAAAATCATGTTTCCTGAATCATAGCTATTATATAAACTGAATGTTTTTGCTATTGTTAATTTCATTTAGTATTTTCCTTGCAAACTTTATAACTGTTGCCTGTTAGTGTTTTATAGAGGCACTCCTGAAAAACCAGCCTCTACCTCAGAGCAAAGCCTGTCCAAGGAAGGGACATGACCTTAGTCCTTGGAAAAACCCACAGAGCACTCCTAAGCACATTCCCACCCTGCTAAGTTGTTTATCTACAAATAACAGGAGAAATCTGCTGCACCAGGTGTCCCTGACTCAGTCAGGCTAGGTGAGGATCCATAGCAGCCCCCTAGCAGCCACCAATCAGCATGAGACAGGGAAATACCTGGGATGCCAGATGACCCTCCCAGTGGTTTATGGTGGTTGATAACAAGTTGGGAAACCATGTAGTTCAGCACGTACACCCCTCTTGGCTCAAACCAATCAGTTCAAACGAATACCCCTTTTGTACTGACCAATCACCCCTACCCAACTTGTTCCCACCAGTGAATGTGCTAATCATGTTTTAGAGTTGTTATTTGATTTTCCCGTGGTGTGTGATGATTTGCTAAAAGAGGCTATGATGTATGTGAAGTCCCTGCCCTCTCCAAAACATGTATAAAACTGCTGCAAACCCTGGGCTAGGGGCCTCTCAGTGTCACCAGTTGCTGTGTGTGCGTGCAGAGGACCGAGCTAGCTCGCAATAAACACCTCTTTGCTGCTTGCATCGATCTTGGGTCTTTGGTGGTCTTTGGGGGTCCCGAATTCGAGCATAACACTCCTTCTAATAAAACAATCTGAATTAATTTGAGATAATAAGCCATCACCTATAGGACATATAGTATATAAGGTTGACATTTGATATCAATACTGACCCAAATTAAATGGAAGAGATAACTATAAATTATAGACATGGAAGCTAAAACCCAATACTCCCACTTTAAGACTGATGAAACTGGCTAATTTTTTACCAACTTGTTCTTAAATACCTGTCAGGACAGAATGACCAAAGCACAATAATATGGACATTTAAATAAAAAATAAAAATTTAAAAAATATTTTTAAATTGTCAATGGGCCTTTATTTTATTTATTTATATGCAGTGCTGAGAATTGAACCCCATGCCTCACACATGCTAGGCAAGCACACTACGACTGAGCCATAATCTCAGCCCTAAAATAAATGTTTTTTTTTTTTTAATGTAATGTATTATGTATACTTGTGTCAGCACTATCAAAAGTAAGTAAAGCTAAAGGCTGTAAAGGAAGGGTTATTATGTGAGAGTGCCTATCTCAAAGGACTCTAGAGTCACAAGTTTGTACTGAATTTCAGAGACTGATTGAAATTGCTTTTTTTTTGGTACTGGGGATTGAATCCAGGAGTGCTTAACCACTGAGCCATATTCAGAGTGAAAAACCAGCCTCTATCTCAGAGCAAAGCCGGTCCAAGGAAGGGACATCACCTTTGTCCTTGGAAGAGCCCACAGAGCACTCCTAGGCACATCCCCACCCTGCTAAGTGGTTTATCTACAAATAACAGGAGAGATCTGCTGCGCCAGGTGTCCCTGACTCAGTCAGACTAGGTGGGGATCCATAGCAGCCCCCTAGCAGCCACCAATCAGCATGAGACAGGGAAATATCTGGGATGCCAGATGACCCTCCCAGTATTTTATGGTGGTTGATAACAAGTTTGGAAACCATGTAGTTCAGCACTTACACCCCTCTTGGCTTAAGCCAATCAGTTCAAATGAATACCCCTTTTGTACTGACCAATCACCCCTACCCAACTTGTTCCCACCAGTGAATGTGCTAATCATGTTTTAGAGTTGTTATTTGATTTTCCCGCGGTGTGTGATGATTTGCTATGATGTATGTGAAGTCCCTGCCCTCTCCAAAGAATGTATAAAACTGCTGCAAACCCTGGGCTAGGGGCCTCTCAGTGTCACCAGTTGTTGTGTGTGTGCACAGAGGACTGAGCTAGCTCGCAATAAACACCTCTTTGCTGCTTACATCGATCTTGGGTCTCTGGTGATCTTTGGGGGTCCCGAATTTGAGCATAACAAGAGCCCTTTTAACAATATTTTATTTAGAGGGGCTGGGGTTGTGGCTCAGTGGTAGAGTGCTCGCTTAGCATGTGCTAAGGCCCTGGGTTCAATTCTCAGCACCACATAAAAATAAAATAAAAATATTATGCCCAACTACAACTAAAAAATATATTTTAAAAATATTTTATTTAGAGACAGGGCCTTACTAAGTTGCTGAGGCTGGCTTTGAACTCATGATCTTCCTGTCTCATCCTCCTGAGCCGCTGGGATTATGGGTGTGTGCCACCATATCAGGCTACTAATTACTTTTTTATTAATTGTTTACAAAAAAGTTAATGCTTTGCTCTCTTTTTTATTGTTGTTCTAGCATGATCCCTGCCCTATGTCCAGTCACCCACCAACTGCCACTCTGGACCCCTAGACTGCCATGATGCTGAATACCTTTCACTGTCCGTGTCTCACCTGATAGAAAATAAGGACTTTGGGTTACTTTTCGCCCCCCAATGTGGCTGTCTCTCAGCAAGAAGCAGCTTGGAAATGTCATGGCCCATTTTTTAAAAAATATTTTTTAGTTGTAGATGGATGCAATACCTTTATTTACTTATCTTTATGTGGTGCTGAGGATTGAACCCTGTGCCTCACATGCTAGGCAAGTGCTCTACCACTGAGTCACAACCCCAGCCCCTCATGACTCATTTTTTCCATAGAAATGGAATGTAGAAATTGACAGTGGGAGCTGAGCTGGGTGTGGTGGCACATGCCTGTAATCCCAGCAGCTTAGGAGGCTGATGCAGGAGGATTTTGAGTTCAAAGCCAGCGTCAGCAATGGAGAGGTTCTAGGCAACTCAGTGAGACCCTGTCTCTAAATAAAATACAAAATAGGGCTGGGGGATGTGGCTAAGTGGTCAAGTGCCCCTGAGTTCAATCCCTGGATTAGCAAGGATGGTGGAATGAGACTGTCATCATTATACAAAGTACATGTATGAAGACTTGAATTGGGTGTCAACATACCTTATATACAAACAGAGATATGAAAAATTGTGGGGTATATGTGTATTAAGAATTGTAATATAAGAAAAGTACATGTATAATGGCATAAATTGGCGTGAACATACTTTATATACAAAGAAAAATTGTGCTCTATATGTGTAATAAGGATTGTAATGCATCCCACTGTTGTCATGTATTTTATTTTTTTATTTATTTTTTTAATTTTTAGTGTTTATTTTTTAGTTTTCGGCGGACACAACATCTTTGTTTGTATGTGGTGCTGAGGATCGAACCCGGGCCGCACGCATGCCAGGCGAGCGCGCTACCGCTTGAGCCACATCCCCAGCCCAATGTATTTTAAAAATAATAAAATCAATAAAAAAAATCGACAGCAGAGAAATTTAACAGTGGTCCTGAAAGTTGAGTGACTCACCCGAGACGGAGATTCAACCAAGAGATTTTATTGGGGGGCTGCCCGAAGGAGAGGCAGAGAGAGAAGAGAAGGGGGAGGAGAGAGAGAGAGAGAGAGAGAGAGAGAGAGAGAGAGAGAGAGAGAGAGAGAGAACACAGAGAGAAAGAAGAGGACAGAGAGGAAGAGAGGAAGAGGGCAGAGAGCGTGAGCTCACAAGCTTTGGCTTAAGAAGGGTTGCTTAGGAGACATGGCAGGTGCTGATTGGCAGGGTGACAGGAACTGCAAGCGGACACTGTGTCCTGTGGGAATTGGTCGAGGAAACCTTTGAATTTGGTGCTTTTGGCTTGGTGTCCTTTGGAGAGGAGGGGGAGGGGTAAGGGATTCCATGATGTTCTCTGAGAAGGGGGAGCCTCCCACACACCCAACAGGTCCACTTTACCTTTTGAATATAGCCCTTGTTATTCTAAGGCTTAATTTTAAAAGGGACATTTTTTTTCTTGTCTTTTTTCCATCTTCCTATAACACAATTAGGGAGACAGGGTTATCTTTTCTTCCCCTAGTTATCTGTCCTTGAACACACAACCACCTTAGGAAGGAGATATCACTAGGAAGATCTAGGAAGTGACTAACTAGCAAATTAGCAAGTGAATTTCAATACACCATCAGGGCCTACTAGGGATCCCCCTCCACCTTTTCTTCTTCCTTTTTTCTCAAAAACATGTCATTCTTATTAAATTGGCATGGGGGAGCAACGACTGAGCTTTCAGTAAAAAAAGGGTAGTGTATACCAGTCAGAGGAACAGAAGTTGTTAAGACAACAAGGCACAAATTATCATTTGGAAATAAATGAGATCACCCAAGTGAGAACAAGCAGAGGCTATCTAGTCAGAGATTATTAGAGCACAGAAATTAGCAACCACTATTATATGCATTTTTTTTGGGGGGTGGGTACTGGGATTGAACCCAGGGACTTTACCACCAAGCTACATCCCCAGCCCTTTTTAGATTTTATTTAGAGACAGGGTCTTACTAAGTTGCATAGGTAGGGCTTTGCTAAATTGCTGAAGCTGGCCTTGAACTTGGATTCTCTTGCCTCAGCCTCTTGAGATGGTAGGATTATAGGCATACTCACCATGCCTGGCTATTATTTGCATAGAATGGGGAAGACTTATTGTGGGAAAAAGGGATGATTTCAGATAATCCATAATTGGAGGCTCTGAGCGTGAGGAAGCTGTAGGCAGACTAACTCAAACGTGAATGGTTAAGGGTACATATATGGCCTTTTCTCGTTGGTCCTGAAGAATACAGAAAATTTGCCCCAGGACATTTCTCCTATCTACAGCTGTTTCTCCATGTGCTTTGTCCATAATAAATTGGGCTTTTGGTATTTAAGGACCCAGGCCTCATCCAGAGGGAAGGCAGGAAGGGAAAATGGGAGAACACAAAAGAACTCGCACCTGACTGGCACTTAATCTCTACCCTAATGGATCAGCTGATCCCAATGAAGTAAACCCTAGGAACTTCCCCCTACCTCTTCTGTCCCACCCTAATGGATCAGCTGATCCTAATAAACCCCAGGAATTACCTTTCTGCCCCACACTAAATGAGGTCTATAAAACCCAGACTCTTGGCCTGGCTTAGTTTTTTCTGCCTCAAAGTTGAGACTCTTGGGTGTTTGATTTACTCCTCCACTGAATAATGTTGAGCCCAGGTCAGCTTCCTGCCTCTGTTCTTTGTGCTTATATTTTTGGTACCCTGGCCCGGAACCCACCTGAATTATTAGTTACTCTTGGCTGTTTGGGGTTAATTGTTGCAGAGATTATTGGTTGGTTTCCTGGAATGGTTACTAGTGATTGTAGTCTGACTTCCTGCAAGTCTGACTTATAGTTAATAAGTTTTTGCCATTTTGGGGTCTAAGTTCTGTTTTTACATATGATCTAGCCATTGTCTGTATGTTTGGTCTCTCAAGTGTTATGTGTTTGGAGAACAGCAGGAAGAATAGTATGGCTGGAGGGAAGGGGAAATTATTAAGAACTGAGGTCGTAGAGACTGGCAAAGAATAGATCTTGTAGGATCTTGAAATTCATGGTACTGAGTTTGGTTTTTGCCTCGACTCGCGCAGCATCAACAAAGGCTCTCAAGTAGGGGAGATGGGAAATGGAGAAAAACTGTGACTTTTTAAATTAATTAATTTTAATTAGGTACATATGACAGCAGAATGCATTTTGATTCATTGTACACAACTGCAGCACAACTTTTCATTTCTCTGGTTGTACACGATGTAGTGGATGTAGTGTCAGTCATACATGTACCTAGGGTCATTATGTCCAAAAAAGACCTTTTTAAGCAAAGCTATGGCCAGGTGGGACACTGCCCTCTGATGGAGAAACAGTGACCCAGAACTAGCTCTGCAAATTTATTATATAGGGTCTCATAATCAAGAGTTAAACTATACAGGCATTATATGTTGGTTGCTCAAGGCTTGTGATTTATCAAGAGGCTTCTTTGTGCACTGAAAAATTATAGAGCTAGAAACATTTTTGCATCTATCCTACAGTTACAGTGCTAGGAATCTCCTATTATTGTCCTGCTTCACCAAGGAAGGCCACTGTACTGGAACATCTGATAACTGTTAGCATCAGAGCGGAATGTCAAGGCTGTTAACATCCTTGCCTTTTGGCAAAGAATGTTTCCCAGGCTTGGCTTTTGTTGACACTTGCAGAATAGCTGATGACCAATGACAGGAGCTCATCCACTCTCCACTCTTTTGTGATAGGAACCCTTTGGAGTATTCTTAGGAGGAATGTGATGTGAGCTGATTTAGTTTACCTTGGCCATTATATGAATTATAGACTCTAGAGAGGTAAAAGTAGAAGCATAGAGGCCACTAAGGAGGACATTGCTGTAGTTTATGTTTCAGTTAATAGGATGGTAACTGTGGAGGTGGTAGGGAGTAATTGATTGTTTGAATCTATTAGAAGATAAAGCCGATAGAATATGTTAATGGGTTAGATGTGGGTGAAAGGGAATAGTCAAGGATATCTTCAATGTTTTCAACCTGATAAATGGTGGCACTATTGCGATGAAGATAATTTATGTGATTGTCTTTATGTCTCCTTGTCCAGCTTATATATGCTACTTGAGTATAGGGATGGAGTCTAGTCAAATTTTGCTTCCACTGTGCTTATTAGAGGATCATATACCAGGACAATTTTTTTAAAATTCTGATTTGTCATATATGGCATAATGCATTACAATTCATATTACACATATAGAGCACAATTTTTCATCTCTGGTTGTATAAAACTATTACTTGCACCATTTGTGTCTTCATACATGTACTTGGTGGAATGAAATGGATATCATTACCCTATCTTTTTTGCCCCCATACCCTCCTCCCTTCACCCCCGCCTTTGCCCTATCTAGGGTTTGTCTAAAACTCCCATGCTCCCTCTCCCAATCCCATTATGAATCAGCCTCCTTATATCAGAGAAGACATTCAGCATGTAATTTTTTGGGATTGGCTAACTTCACTTAGTATGACATTCTCCAACTTCATCCATTTACCTGCAAATGCCATGATTTTATTCTCTTTTATTGCTGAGTAATATTCCATTGTGTGTATATATACCACATTTTCTTTATCCATTCATCTATTGAAGGGCATCTAGGTTGGTTCCAGTTTAGCTATTGTGAATTGTGCTGCTATAAACATTGCTGTGGCTGTGTCTCTGTACTATGTTGTTTTTAAGTTCTTTGGGTATGGACTGAAGAGAGGGATAGCTGGGTCAAATGGTGGTTCCATTCCCAGCTTTCCAAGAAGTCTCCGTACTGCTTTCTATATTAGCTGCACCAATTTGCAGTCCCACCAGCAATGTATGGCTGTGCCCTTTTCCTCATATCCTCACCAACACTTATTGTTGTTTGTGTTCTTAATAGCTGCCATTTCGACTGGAGTGAGATGAAAGCTTACAGTAGTTTTGTTTTGCATTTCTCTAATTGCTAGAGATGTTGAATATTTTTTCATATATTTGTTGATTGATTGTATATCATCTTCTGAGAGGTGTCTGTTTAGTTCCTTGGCTCATTTATTGATTGGGTTATTTGTTTTCTTGGTTTAGCTTTTTGAGTTCTTTATATACTGTAGAGATTAGTGTTATATCTGATGGGCAAGTGGTAAAAATTTGCTCCTAAGATGTAGGCTCTCTATTTACCTCACTGATTGTTTTTTTTTTATTTATTTATTTATTTAAAAGGAGAAAGAGAGAGAGAGAGAATATTTTTTAATATTTATTTTTTTTAGGTGTAGATGGACACAACACAATGCTTTTATTCTTTATGTCGTGCTGAGAATGGAATCTAGGTCCCGACCGTGCTAGGTGAGCGCTCTACCACTGAGCCACAATCCCAGCCCCTAATTGTTTATTTTGCTGAGAAGAAGTTTTTAGTTTGAATCCATCCCATTTATTGATTCTTGATTTTAATTCTTTTTTTTTTCAAACTTTCCTCCCAAGTATAAAGTCTACAGAGCATTAGGTTTTTTTTGTTTTGTTTTGTTTTAAACTCTGGAGGAAGCTTTTTTTTCCTCTTTTTTTAAGAGAGAGAGAGAGAGAGAGAGAGAGAGAGAGAGAGAGAGAGAATTTTAATATTTATTTTTTAGTTTTCGGTGGACACAACATCTTTGTTTGTATGTGGTCCTGAGGATCGAACCCGGGCCGCATGCATGCCAGGCGAGCGCACTACCGCTTGAGCCACATTCCCAGCCCCTTGATTTTAATTCTTGCACTATAGAAGTCTTATTAAGGAAGTTGGGGCCTAATCTGACATGATAGAGATTTGGGCCTACTTTTTCTTCTAGTAGGTACAGTGTCTCTGGTTTAATTCCTAAGTCCTTGGTCCACTTTGAGTTGAGTTTTGTGCATGGTGAGAGACAGGGGTTTAATTTCATTTTGTTGCATATGGATTTCCGGTTTTTCCAACAGCATTTGTTGAAGAGGCTCTTTTCTCCAATGTATGTTTTTGGTGCCCATATCTAGTATAAGATCACTGTAATTATGTGGGTTAGTCTCTGTGTCCTCTATTCTGTACCATTGGTCTCCCAGTCTGTTTTGGTGCCAATACCATTCTGGTTTTGTTTATACCAGTATAAAGTCTGGTATAGTGATGCCATCTCCTTCACTCTTCTTGCTAAGAATTGCTTTAGCTATTCTGGGTCTTTTATTTTTCCAGATGAATTTCATGACTGCTTTTTCTATTTCTACGAGGAATGTCATTGGCATTTTGATTGGAATTGAATTAAATCTGTATGGTGCTTTTGGTAGCATGGTCATTTTGACAGTATTAATTCTGCCTATCCAAGAACAAGGTAGATCTCTCCATCTCCTAAGGTCTTCTTTAATTTCTCTCTTTAGCATTCTGTAGTTTTTGTTGTAGAGATCTTTCACCTCTTTTGTTAGGTTGATTCCCAAGTATTTTATTTTTTTATCTTTTGAGGCTATTGTAAATGGGGTAGTTTTCATCATTTCCCCTTCGCAGGATTTGTCACTGATATACAGAAATGCCTTTGATTTATGGGTGTTGATTTTGTATTCTGCTACTTTGCTGAATTCATTTACTAGATCTAGAAATGAATTTTTTTTACTGGAATTTTTTTGGGTCTTCTAGGTATAGAATCATATGGTCAGCAAATAGTGCTAATTTGAGTTCTTCTTTTCCTATCCATATCCCTTTAATTTCTTTAATCTGTCTAATTGCTCTGGACAGTGTTCCAAGAACTATGTTAAATAGAAGTGGTGAAAGAGGGCATCCCTGTCTTATTCCAGTTTTTAGAGGGAATGCTTCCAATTTTTCTCCATTTAGAACGATGTTGACCTGAGCCTTAGCATAGATAACTTTCATGATGTTGAGATATGTTCCTGTTATCCCTAGTTTTTCTAGTGTTTTGAACATTAGTGGGTGCTGTATTTTGTTGAATGCTTTTTCTGCATCTATTGAGATGATCATATGAGTCTATTGATGTGATGAATTACATTTATTGATTTCCATATGTTGAACCAAACTTGCATACCTGGGATGAACCCCACTTCTTTGTGGTGCATGATCTTTTTGATATGTTTTTGTATTCAATTTGACAGAATTTTATTGAGAATTTTTGCATCTATGTTCATTAGAGAGATTGGTCGGAAGTTTTCTTTTTTTTCTTTTTTTTTTTTTTTTTTTTGATGTGTCTTTGCCTGGTTTTGGAATCAGGGTGACATTGGCCTCATAGAATGAGTTTGAAAATGCTCCCTCTTTTTTTATTTCATGAAATAAATTGAAGAGCATAGGTATTAGTTCTTCTTTAAAGGTCTTGTAGGACTCAGCTATGTATCCATCTTGTCCTGGGCTTTTCTTGGTTGGTAGGCTTCTGACGGCATCTTCCATTTCATTGAAATTGATCTGTTTTAATTGTGTATATAATCCTGGTTCAATTGGGGCAAATCTAGAAATTTGTCAATGCCTTTGAGATTCTCTATTTTAATGGAGTACAAGTTTTCAAAATAATTTCTAATTATTTTCTGTATTATCTATTGTGATATTTTCTTTTTCATCATTTATATTAGTAATTTGAGTTTTCTGTCTCCTTCTCTTTGTTAGCATAGCTAAAGGTTTGTCAATTTTATTTATTTGTTTGAGGAACCAACTTTTTGTCTTGTCAATTTTTTCAATTTTTTCTTTTGTTTCAATTTCATTGATTTCAGCTCTGATTTTAATTACTTCATGTCTTCTATTGCTTTTGGTGTTGATTTGTTCTTCTTTTTTCTAGGGCTTTGAGATGTAATGTTAGGTCATTTATTTGTTGAGTTTTTCTTCTTTTAAGGAATGAACTCCATACAATGAACTTTCCTCTTAGCACTGCCTTCAAAGTATCCAGAGATTTTGATATGTTGTACCTTTTTCTCATTTACCTAAGAATTTTTAAAATTTCCTCCTTGATGTCAAGGTGTTGGAGTAGTTTTTATTTTTTATTTTATCATTGATTTCTAATTTCATTCCATTGTGATCTGATAGAATGCAGAGTAGCATCTCTACTTTTTTTGTATTTGTTTTTTGTATTTGCTTTGTGGCATAATATATGGTCTATTTTAGAGAAGGGTCCATGCGCTGCTGAGAAGAAAGTGTATTCATTGAAGTATGAAATATTCTATTTATGTCAGTTAAATATAAGTTATTGATTGTATTATTGAATTCTATAGTTTTTTTGTTCAGCTTTTGTTTGGAAGATCTATCCAGTGGTGAGAGAGGTGTGTTAACATCACCCAAGATTATTGTGTTGTAGTCAATTTAACTCTTGAACTTCAGAAGAATTTGTTTGATGAACATAAATGCTCCATTGTTTGGGGCATATATATTTATAATTGCTATGTCTTGTTGGTGTATGTTTCCCTTGAGCAGTATGAAATGTTCTTCTTTATCCCTTTTTATTAACTTCACCTTAAAGTCTACTTTATTTGATACAAGGAGAGAATCCCCTGCTTGCTTTGGCAGTCCATGTGAGTGGTATGATTTTCCCCAATGTTTCACCTTCAGACAGTGAATGTCTTTTCCTATGAGATCAGTTTCTTGGAGGCAGCATATTTTTGTGTCTTTTAAAATTATTATATATTATTATATATTATTATATATTTTTGGGGGGAGGTGCTGGAGATTGAACCCAAGGCTTTGTGTATGTGGGGCAAGCACTCTACCAACTGAGCTATATTCCAACCCTAGCCTATGTCTATTGATTGGTGAGTTTAGGCCATTAACATTCAGCGTTATTATTGAGACATGATTTGTATTCCCAGCCATTTTTGTTATTTAACTTACCATTTTACCTTTGATTAGTTTCTCCTTTAGTTTAACACCTTCCTTTGCTGATTTTCATTATTGTTTTTCATTTCCTCTTCATAGAATATTTTTCCAAGGATGTTCTGTAGTGCAGGCTTTTGAGCTGTAAATTCTTTTAACCTTTGTTTATCATGGAAGATTTTCATTTCACCATTAAATCTAAAGCTTAATTTTGCTGGATACAAGATTCGTGGTTGGCATCCATTTTCTTTCAAAGCTTGATATATGTTGTTCCAGTATCTTCTAGCTTTCAGGGTCTGAATTGAAAAATCTGCACATAATCTAATTGATTTCTCCCTATATGCAATCTGATTCCATTCTCTTGTGGCTTTTAATATTCTCTGCTTATTCTCTATGTTAGGCATTTTCATTATAATGTGGCTTGGTGTGGATCTGTTGTGATTTTGTACATTTGGCATCCTGTTAGCCTCTTGAACTTGGTTTTCCAATTCCTTCTTCATGTTTGGAAAATTTTCTGATATTATTTCATTGAATAGATTGTTCATTCCTTTGGTTTGGATCTCTATGCCTTCCTCTATCCCAATAATTCTTTTTTTTAAATATAGCTTTTAGTTATACATGGACTCAAATTCTTTATTTTGTTTATTTATTTTTATATGGTGCCAACAATCGAACCCAGTGCCTCACATGTGCAAGGCAAGCGCTCTGCCACTGAGCCACCACCCCAGCCCCCCAAAAACTCTTTTTTTTTTCTTTTTTTTTTATTGTTGGTTGTTCAAAACATTACATAGTTCTTGATATATCATCTTTCACACTTTGCTTCAAGTGGGTTATGAACTCCCATTTTTTTCCCCCAATAACTCTTAAATTTGGTCTTTTTATGCTATCTCATATTTCTTGAATGTTATGATCCTGGTTTCTTACTATTTTCACTGTGTCTTCTACATTCTTTTCAAAATTATATATTTTGTCTTCATTGTCTGAGGTCCTGTCTTCCAAGTGGTCTACTCTGTTGGTGATGCTTTCAATTGAGCTTTTAATTTGGTTTATTGTTTCTTCATTTCAAGAATTTCTGTTTGGTTTTTCTTTAGAACCTCTATCTCCCTATTGAAGTAATCTTTTACTTCCTTTATTTGCTTATGTAGCTCTTTGTCAAAATGGTCTTTTGGTGCCTGTATTTCCTCCCATCCTTTAATTCACAGAACATTTTAATTATGTACACCATGAAATCCTTCTCTGTAATTTCATCTGCTGTGCTGGCCATGGATTCTAATAATGTGGTATCTTGATTGGTTTGGGGCACTTTCTTCCCTTGTCTTTTCATGTTGTTCATGTATCCTCGCTTCTAGCTCTGTGGATCCAAGGTATTACCATTTTTTTTCCCTATAGGCTTATAGTTCCCTGTAGGGTTCCAATACCTCTCCTTTGAGGTGTAGGGCAATGTTAACAAATCCCAATATTAAAATATAACACCTAAAAACAAATAGTTGCTAATAGATGTTAATAGTTTGGTCACAATATACAGAATTGGTGAATTCAATTATTATCTACAATATAATCAGTAGGTTTATAAAAGTGTTTACAGTTTATGATGGTGGATAAAGAACCAGTTGTGAGGTGTAGGTGATATGCTGAGGAGGTAGGAGGTGAGGATATAGAGTTATTATATTTAGGAAGTGTGAAAGAGAAATCTAAAGAAGAAGGTTAGTAGCAGGAGAATAGAGAGGTAGTAATTTTTGGGTAGAAAAGTAAGAGGCAAGACAGTAGAGTGCCGCAGTCTGGCTGGGCACAAATGCCGCAGTGTGGCTGGGCACACAATCACGAGCCACCACACAGCTTGTAGATTCAAACAGCAACTCTTTATTCCCGAACTCACACCAGCCGTCTACAATCACGTTCTGGGGAAATCCACGTTCTCTTCCCAAATCCACCTCCACTGGGCTTCTGTCTCCAAAATATATTGTCTGAATCCCGTGAGAACTCAAGGGGAACTCAGGCAGCAGGATACGCCCTATTCCCAGCAGGAATAATCTTAAACCTTAAACCTGGAACCTAAACTGGGAACGCCCTAAACACAATTATCTTAAAACCGGGAACACCCTAATCTGCCTTGGTCCTTGAGCAAGGTCACCTACATTCAATGTCACTGCAACATGGGGTACGCTGGCAAGGAAATTGTCATACCTACTTGGCTAATGGCTCCCAGCATCTCCCCCCTTCTGATTAATTAAACAACAAGCAATGTGGCTTAAGGACCGTGCCTGGTAGGTTATCCAATTCAACATATGGTTCTTACCCGTCATCGGAAAACTGACCTTTAGGCGTCAGCCTCCTGTCTTAGGTTGATACCACTGCAATTGGATCATACCCGTCACTGACTACCGGTCCAGCATAAGCCATTGGCCCCCAAATTTTAGACCATCACTAGCAGAAGGGAGGAGGATACAGAAATGCCACGACACCAAGCCAATTGACGGCTCCTTGGGAAAAATTGCATCACTGGTGACACCATCAGCAAAGATATGTCAGCACTACCACAATTAACATGGGGTGCGCTGGCAAGGAAATAAAAATTGCATCACTAGTGACACCATCAGCAAAGATATGCCAGCATTACCACAATTCGCTGCACCAAACGATAGTTACATAGTCCAGGCAAGTTCTGCAAGCAGTTCAAAGTGGAGGAATCTATCAATATGTCCATTTCCTCCCAAAATCCGTTTCCTCCCAAAGTAAGTTAACTCCTTGATTGAGCATTACTTGTTGAGTGCCAAGCTGGAGTTCTGGATATCAGCTGTTATGGATCTGAGTCAAATCATCTTCTTTTCGATCTGTAGAAACTGTTTTAGTTAATCTCTCTGGAATCCAAATGGGCTGCTGTTCTCCCTGTGGAAAAACACAAACAGACCCCCGACTCCATACAATCACTGGGTCAGGACCTTTCCATTGTCCTGTTAGAATATCTTTCCAAAGTACTTTAGGCTTATGTACATTTTTTGGATACATATGTCTTTCCGCAGCACTAAGTCCTGATGAATCCAAATTTAAAAAGTTTAGAGTAAAAAGTGTTATTTTAAGTTTATCTTTGGGGGATATATACCCCCTTCCAATTCCCTCTTTTTGCTTTAATAAGTATATGTCTGTATCTAATAGTTGTCTTAGCTTTTTGCATTTTCTATCTGTGTAATACCTTACTTGACATTTTCAACCATTTTTTCTTATTTCTATCTTCTAGTTTTTTTCTAAGGTTTGTATATTTACCCTTAGTTGCTTAATTTCCTCCTAGTTTTTTTTTTTTCTTCCTATTTTGTGGGTTTAAAATTCTTGTCTTCCTACATTTTTTATCTTTCTACATCTTCTTTATCTTTATTCTTTTTAACTTTCTATACTTCTGTCTTTAAAGTTTTTCACTTTAAATTTTTAATCTTCTTTATCTAAATATCTTTTATCCTATTATCTTCCGATTTTTTTTAAAGTAATGCCTTTAAGATTAAGCTTCTTTCCTCCATCATGAAGGCATTTTAACCACCTTTAATTTAACCTTTTAAAGCCTTTTAATTATCATCTATACTGTACTTTTAAATGTACTTTTTCACCACCTACAGCTTCACTCTTTTAAACGAGGCTTAGATTTTGTTTAAATCGCTTCAATGTTAATTTACATGGCTGCCCTTCAACCAAAGGCTTCTTTTTTTTTTTTTTTAACTCCATTGAGAAACTTTGTCTCAATCTGCCATGTACAAATACCTTTTTTTTTATTTCTTCTTTTCTCAAGCTTTTAAAGTAAGTCTAGTTTCCTCAAAATTTTTTTAAATGGCATTTTACAACTTTTTACTTTACCACACAGAGATTATCTCATCTAAAAACATTTTTTTTCCTTTAACCTTTTATATTAAAATATATTTCCACATCTTGAATCTTTTTCTATCTCTTTTTAACCGTTAACCCTTTTTATAAATTCACATTTTGAAACAACTCTTATAAAATTTCTGATTTAGACAAATTACTCCACTTTAATAAGATGAAAGACTTTCATGTTGTTTATGATACTATAATACTATAATTGAAACCCAACTGAAAATTTTTCTACTTTGTATATAAATTACACATGATAGAATCTTAACACTTAGTAACCTTGTTTTAGCAAAGACACAGACACAAAGCAATATTAAACATTTTTCCATTTACCAATTTATGAAAACACATAATGTTTAAATATATTACCTTATGGAACTTAATAAGTAAAGAGTACTTGATTTCATATTTAGTGGTTGATATTTTAACACTTTAGCTTTGTAAATTAATCAGATGTCTGTAAAAAACAAGATCTTAGACAAATGTAGTAAACAGAACTAGTCATCTCTTTCTTGAAGAAAAATCCTTCTACAGGATACCATGATGGTCCCATTGATATACTTAATAACTCCTCTTTAAAAAGCCATTGGCTACATTTTTGTATTGTATCAACATATGCCCTAATTGTTCTTGGTCTCACTGGGGTGCCTCCTTCCTCTAACAATTTCTCTTGCTCGGAGGCGAACAACTTCAAACCTTGAGTCAACCATTTCCCCCAGTTTGCCTGAGAAAGTTCTAGGAACAGGCAACTTGAAATAAAAACAAAATAAATCAAAACAAGAGCATATTGTTTTTTGAATTGATCACCCATTCTTTCTCTCTTCCTCAAGGGTGAGAAATTTCACTTACCTCTAAGATTCAGAAGTTCCCCGTACGGGCCACCAAATGCCACTGTCTGGCTGGGCACAAATGCCGCAGTGTGGCTGGGCACACAATCACGAGCCACCACACAGCTTGTAGATTCAAACAGCAACTCTTTATTCTCGAACTCACACCAGCCGTCTACAATCACGTTCTGGGGAAATCCACGTTCTCTTCCCAAATCCACCTCCACTGTAGAGTACACAGATATATACTAAGAAAAATAAAAATTGTTAAAATAGTAAAAATCAGAGGAAAAAATGAAAAAGAATATACGACACAAGTGTAATATTCTAGTCAGTTGTTTCAGACCTCAATATCCTAATTCATGCAAAGTACTTGGTTTTACATATGTTGGGGGATGTGAGGGCAGTAGAATAGAAAGGGAGAAGAAATTTAAAAAATAAAAAAAATCTCGAAGGAAGAAATGAGGATTGTTTTGGTTGGAGATTAGTATCTTTCCTGCTTCCCTTCTCATCCAGTAGATGGGGTCCTCGGTTGTTAGCTGATGTCTCTGCCCTCAGGATGGTGAAAGTAATCAGGGAGGGAGGGTTGGTCCTGGGTGGAGGGCATCTGGAAGTGGGTGTGGCACCCACCAGTCCCTGAAGGGAGATTGCACCTCAGGGATCACTTTTTAGGCCTACTTCTGTGATGAAAGTGCCTGGTCTTATCTCCTTATCTTGTCTGAAGATCTCCCAGTTCCTGGTCTCTGTTAGTCTCTAAACTGTGTCACACTCACCCTCTCTCTTATTGCTTCCTAATAAGGAACCATTCTCTACAGGGCTCCTGTGTGTGGCACTTTGGGCATGTTGCATACCTGCCCCACTGATAGCTGTTTTGTGTTGGGCAGTCACTGTGCCAGATTAGCAGCTGCTGAGGAGAGGAGGTAGTTAGAAACTGGGTACCTGGCCAGCTGGAATTCCAAACCGGGAGTTGCCTCCACTAAAGATGGTGATGAAGGTGACCAAGATGGAGGTGGCTGCTTTTAGCAGTGGGGTATCAGGTTCGGTGGGGAGAGCTGGGCAATGGCGTAGGAAGATGAGTTCAGAGACTGGGTCTGTGGTGTGCAATGTGTGGCTGTGGCTGTTGTCAGAGCCTGTGTGAAGTTCCTGGGTACAGGCGGGCTATGGCACATAGGGGAATATCTCCATTGTTGTAGACTCCCAAGATGCAGGCGACCTGGGGAGCCCAATGTTGGTTGATGGGGGTCCACACTGGAGTGGTGGCTAGAGATCCTGTGCATGAGTAGCTGCCAGGTGTCCTGCATGGGAGCTGTGTAAGGAACGGTGGAAAAGCTCCATAAACTCAACAAGCCAAAACAACTGTTTACCTGTCTGAGATTTTATTAGCAGGACTGTAGCAGCCAGTCGCAGAGAGAAAGGGGGGGAGAGAGAGAGAGAGAGAGAGAGAGAGAGAGAGAGAGAGAGAGAGAAGAGAAGAGAGGGATGGGGGGAGAGGAAGAGAGGTAAAGTAAGAGAGAGAGGGAGAGTAAGAGAGGGAAAGTAAGAGAGAGAGCATGAACAGGGTGTTGATATTTATGGGCTTAACACAGGATGAGGAGGAGCAGGGTGAGTGGGCTGTTACTTCTTTATTGGCCTAGAGTTCAGCCACTTCAGGGATTGGAGGTGCGCCATTCAAAGTTCACGCCATTCACAGGGATTGGAGGTGATGGTTCGCATGCCATTCAGTGCGTCATGGACCTGAGCTCCTGGAATAGAAGCGCTCTGGGCGCCATCTTTACCAACACTCCTGAGCTCCAGGAAGAGAAGCACTCCGGGCGCCATGTTTACCAACATTCCTCCCTTTTTTGTTTTGGTTTGGGGGTGTCATACTCCATCTGGCTACTTCCTGCTGAGTAGGGGCATCGTTTATAGGGAGGGAGGGAGGTCAGTTGGTTGGAGAAGAAGGGCTAGGAGGCCCCATATCCATGCACTAAAGGCATGGGTTTCCTCCGGGGAGAAGTCCATGAATGTGCCCTGCGGCTATGAAAAGAAACAGCATTAATTTCTGGCATGTCGTCCAGTCTGTAGGGCTGGTAGAAAAGGCCTATGCCCAGGAGAAGGCAGATTAGAACATATAAAGCTGAAAACCAAGGGCTTATTTTTTTGGCATGGTGGGGTAGAGATGGCTCTTCCGTGGAGTCATCATTTGGTATCTTCATCTTTCAGCACTTGGTGGAGGTTTCTTGGGATGACTGGATGTGCATGTCATCCGGCTTGTTGGCAAGTAGCTGGTAATCCCTGAGGAGGAGCTGATTGAAGGTTTGGTTAGAGATTTTGTTAATTTGTCCTTGAAGGAATTTTTAAAATGCAAGGAAGGAAGGCACAGAATAAAAAGACCCCAACTAGAGGTCTCAGTATCGGGAGAACCCAGCAGCTGACAGGGTTTGTGAAGAGGTCCCAATAGGATTGTTGTGCCAATTACTGCTTTCTAAAAAGGTTATGGGTGTACTGTGTTGCTGTGGGTTCCTAGATCCTATCAGGAGGCCCATTCTAATGTATGTTCTTCTCTGGAATGGGATGAAGGGTGGTGCGTGACTGTGAAAAATGAAGCTTGAGAGGGTTATCTGGGGATCTGGGCGATTGTGGGGGTCCTGCAAGGTTGTTAGCTGTGGTGGGATTGTCCTCTGGAGGGCTTGCTGTTGGTTTTAACCTGGAAATATGAATCTAGGGGGTTAGTTTCTTTCCTTCCTTTTGGAGTTTTGCAGCAATGGGTGTACACAGGACTACCTGTAATGGCCCTTCCCATTTTGGGGTTAGGGGGGATCTTTCCCCTGGGGAAGAAAATAGACCCATTCTCCTGGTTTGAGTGGAAAGGAGGCAGCTGAGTTCTCTGGATCTGGAAGCAAGAAATCTTGTTGCTTCCATAGCTCAGAGCATATAAGGAAGAGGAGGGGAAGAGCATATTGGTTGGTGAGGGGCCAAGGCTCTGGTGAGATTCCCGGGGCGGGGGGAGAATTGGATGACCATACATTATCCCAAAGGGTAAGGCAAGGGATGGCTTTTTTGGTAAAGCCCTCAGGCATAATAGGGCAAGAGGGAGGAGTTTAACCCAATCTAAATGAATCTCATTGTGCAGTTGGCTCACTCAACCTTACCTGAGGCTTCGGGGCGATGGGGACAATGAAAGTGCCATGGGATGGACAATATCTTTGCCACATTCTGGGTTACCTGAGAGACAAACTCGGGCCCATTGTCAGATTGGATTGAAGCGGGCATCCCAAACCGAGGGATTACTTTGGTCAGGAGGATGTTAGCAACTGTGGTAGCCCGCTTATTTGAGGTGGGGAAGGCCTCTACCCAACCCGAGAATGTGTCTATTAAAACTAGTATGTATTTGAAGTTTTTTACTCTGGGCATGTTGGTAAAGTCGATTTGCCAATCTGCCCCGGGAATATGGTCCCTAGCCTGATGAGAAGGGAAGGTTCCAGGTTTTAAAGATGTATTGGGATTCACTCTTTTGCATATCTGGAGAGGCTGTGATTTGCTATATCACTTCTTTATCCTGGGGAGTCAGAGTAAAGAAAGAGTGGAGAAAGGCTTTGAGAGTCTGCGGACTGGTGTGGAAAATGGAGTAGAGGTCAGCAAAGAGGGCAAGTTTAGGTGGGTCTCCGTTATTGGGTAATGTTGAAGAGCACACGGCAATGAGAGATCCTGCGGGGTCTGAAAGGGCGGCTGACCTGGCTGCCTGATCTGCTTTTGAATTCCCCTGTGTGACGGGGGAGGAGTCATTTTGGTGTGATCTGCAATGGACAACTCCAAGTTTTTTAGGAAGCTGGGAGGCTTGTAGTAGCTGGGTGATGTATGTGGAGCTGGTTATAGAGGTGACCTTTGAGTTCAGGAGACCTCTCTCCTTCCAAATTGCTGCATGAGATAAAAGAATGTGGAAAACATGTTTGGAATCAGTATAAAGTGTAAGATTTTTCCCTGCTGCCAATTCGCAGGCTCGCATTGCAGCTACCAGTTCAGCCTGTTGGTTGGTGGTATTTTCAGGCAGGGGATTGGCTTCTATTCCTCGTAATACGGACACTATGGCATATCCAGCTTTTCTGATCCCCTCATGCATAAAGGAGCTGCCATCAGTGAACCAGGTGTAATCGGGTTGGTCTAGAGGTCCCTCAGTGATATTAGTTGGGCATGGGAGGAAGTTTTCTAGAATTTCCCTGCATTTTTGTATTGGGTATTGTGTTTGACCTTGAGCCTGAATAGGTAACAGAGTTGCTGGGTTGAGATGGGCGCAGGTTTGGAAGGACATGGAAGAGTTGTAGAGGAAAGAGACCAAGAGAGAGAGAATTCGACAGGGAGGGAGGGTTTGCAGTCCTTTGTTTGTTAGCAACTCCTTGAGGTGATGAGGAGAGGTGACAGTGATTTGGGCTCCAAAGGTAAGCTTTTGCGATTCCTTTAATAAAACATAGGAGGCTGCTAGGACACGGAGACAAGGAACCCATCCCCGGACAGTTGGATCTGTTTTGAAAGGTATGCCACCGGAGCAAAGGTGGGCCCATAATTTGTCCCAGCACCCCCAAGCCTTGCCCTTTGTTTTCATGAACATAGAGAGTAAAAGGCCTATTAATATCTGGCAGGTGTAGAGCCGGTGCTTGTAAGCGGGCCTTCTGGAGGGTTCTGAAATGTGGTGCTGCAGTCCTTTGTATGTTAGCAACTCCTTGAGGTGATGAGGAGAGGTGACAGTGATTTGGGCTCCAACTCAGTGAGACCCCTTCTCTAAATGAAATACAAAAAGGGACTGGGAATGTGGCTCAGTGGTTAAGTGCTCCTGGCTGCAATCTGTGGTGCCAAAACAAACAAACAAACCCAAAACAAGTAGGGGTAGTTTTTGTTTTGATGCTAGGCTACCAATCAGAATTACTAATTGGGGTATCTATATTCCCTTCCTTCTCCCACTCTCTTGATATCACAGTAAAAGAAATGCAGAAACCTAGCAAATCCATATTTTCCCCTAAGGGGTAAATTGGCCTGCTCATTGATATAGTGTTTGTAGGCAAAATGGCCTACATGTTATAACTAGATATAAAAGAATAAATATTTACATGTATTTGAATCCAGAGGTTAAAAAAAATACTTTTCACATTTTACTTCTGGAGAAAGGAAACAGATTAATACCCATCAGAAAATTATACTCAAATCACAGATTAGATAGAAATTTGTTAGTTACATTATTCTAAGTCATTGTCAAGTGCTCAGGTATGGAAGGTTTTCTGCTGTGATATAAATATGGATTTTATTGCTTTTAGTAAATTTGCAAATGCAATGTAAAAACACTTTCTCTTCTTATTCTACATGATATGCCTATTAATCATAGTGTTACTTAGAAGTACAAGGAAGCAGTAATGCTTGGTTTGTAATGGAATTTACATATGAAAAGCAAGTGATGCATATTCAATTGCCCCTGTTTCAGAGACTCATTATTATCACATTAGTCATTACTGTGTAACTACTTTGTTTTGACTGATTATGTACAGGAATCCAATATAAATGTGCATAGCTGTTATGAAAAAAAGTTTCCTTCCATTAAATTCTGATGAAATAGTCATCAGTATGTTTAAATTTTGCTTTTAAAAAATTTCATATAGTTCTTTCCCTAGTTACTATGTATATTTGAATGTAAGCAAGCTTCTTTTTTATCTACATTTTCATTTTTTCTACTTTTAAAATTGTGCTACACTATTGAGTTTGTGACATCACCACTAAGTTCCATACAATAGTGATAGTATACATATAATTTAATAAGTGATCAAGCATAACACATATACAAAAATAATGCATGTACAGTTTAATAAATGGTGAAGCAAAATGATAAACTGATTAAAAGCAGATTGAGGGGACTAAGGTTGTAGCTCAGTGGTGGAACACTTACCTAGCATGCATGAGGCACTGTGTTCAATCCTCAGCACCACATAAAAATAAATAAATAAAAGTATTGTGTCCATCTACAACTAAAATTTTTTACCTTTATTTTATTTATTTATATATGGTGCTGAGGATTGAACCCAATGCCTCTCACATGTTAGTTACGTGCTCTGCCACTGAGCTACAACCCCAGCCCCCTAAATTTTTTTAAAAAAAGCAAATGGAGCCATTCAAACCTAAATTCCTACTAGAAAATGAAAAAAGATTTATTTTAAATAGATTTTATTCTTTTTTAGATATACATGACAGTAGAGTATATTTTGACATATTATACATACATGGAGTATAACTTATTCTTTTTTTTTTTTGGTACTGGGGATTAAACTGGGGGACACTCAATCACAGAATCACATCCCCAGCCCTATTTTTGTATTTTATTTAGAGACAGGGTCTCACTGATTTACTTAGCACCTCACTTTTGCTGAGGCTGGCTTTGAACTTGTAATCCCTCTGCCTCAGCCTCCCAGACCGCTGGGATTACAGGTGTGCGCCCCCATGCCCAACTGGAGTATAACTTATTGTAATTAGGATCCCATTTTTGTGGTTGTACATGATGTGGAGTTTCACTGGTTGTGTATTCATATATGAACATAGGAAAGTTATGTCCAATTCATTCTACTGTCTTTCCTATTCCTATCCCCTCCTTCCCTTCATTCCCTTCTGTCTAATCTAATGAACTTCTATTCTTTCCTGCCCCATGCCACCCCCCCTCTGATGTTCTGTGTTAGCATCCACATATTAGAGAACATTCTGCCTTTGAGTTTTGGGGATTGGCTTATTTTCACTTAGTATGATAGTCTCCAGTTCCATCCATTTACCTGCAAATGCCATAACTGAAAATTTAAAAAAAAAAGATTTTAAAGTGGTACTAAGCATATATTCTAGGAGGGAGTATTTGTCATATTCCATATCTATTATGATTATCTTTATTTTTCATATGTAAAGCGAAATCCCACAAATTTAGGCTCTACTAAGTCTGAAATTTTCAGAATTCAACATTTTAATAGTGAATGAAAGAAAGTACATGCACTGAACAGTATTAGTATCACATGTAGGCCATATAAGTGAAGAACCTGTTGTTAAACTAGCCTGTACTCTTTTAGAAATGACAAAATATTTATTATATCTGTGTTTCATATGTTTTTGTAACTAGTTAAGGATAATCAGGATCAACTGCATCTGGTTGTAATACAGTAGGTGGTCCTGTTCATGGAATTAGAACTTTCCCAGGAGCAAATTTAGCTGTAAGCTGTAGAGGCAGTACAGTATGAGAGTAAGAGTATGATTTTTAGTCATGTATCACTCATCGTTTATTATTGAACATCTACTATGTGTCAGGTTTTATGCTAGTCACTGGGGATATAGAGATGAATTTCTTTCCTCAGTGAGATCACTTGTACACAAATGAATGAATTACAATGTAGGGATTAATGCAAGAATATGAGAAATTACAACTAGAGATCATGCAGAGAAAACAGTAATTCCTAGGGGAAAGGATCAAGGAAATTGATAGACTTGGACAACAAGGATAAGCCAAGCTATTTGGTAGGGTGAATGTCAATATACTAAAAGTTCAGTTGTGGAAGGCAGTGGGAGCAGAATGTTATCTAGTTGGAGTGTATAGCGAAAGAGAAAGGAGTGGATCAAAATAGTAGGCAGGGCTGGGGTTGTGGCTCAGTGGTAGTGTAGTCATCTGGCATGTGTGAGGTACTGGGTTTGATCCTCAGCACAGCATACAAATATATAAAATAAAGGTATTTTGTCCATCTACAACTAAAAAATATTACAAAAAATAGTAGGCAAAGTTGGGCACTGTGATGCATGCAGTTTGGGAGGCTGAGGAAAGAAGATCATAAATTGGAGGCCAGCCTCAGCAACTTGGTGAGACCTTCAGCAACTTTGACCTGTCTCAAAATAAAATATAAAAGGACTGCATATGTTGCTCAGTGGTTAAAGCACCCCTGGGTTCAATCCCCAGTACCAAAAATTTTTAAAAAATTAAAAAAAATTAAAAATTAAAAAATGATAGTAATCAAAGTTTTATACATCAAGCTATATTTTTTAAAAAATATTTTTTAGTTGTAGATGGACACAATAACTTTATTTCTATGTGGTGCTGAGGATTGAACCTAGTGCCTCACATATGTGAGGCAGGTGTTCTACCACTGAGCCCCAGCCCCAGCCCAATGCTGTAAATTTTAATCAATGTCTGATCATCCCATACTGACACCTATGAGCAAAGAAGCTATATCCAGGGGCTGGGACTATAGCTCAGTGGCAGAGTGCTTGCCTAGCATATGTAAGGCACTGGGTTTGATCTTCAGCACCAAATGCAAATAAAATAAAGGCATTCTGTCTGTCCATCTATAACTACAAAAATTTTTTAGAAAAATAAGTCACATCCATACACACAGAGATTTCCCTTAACTTTTCAGCATCTTATTCTTAAATAGAAACACTTAGTCAAGGATCACCAGACAAACAAGGAAAACTTCCAACATGAAAGCTGTGTGTATTTAAATTGCACAATTGCCAAGTTATTTATGTGGTCATATGT
Organism: Marmota monax; assembly: GCF_021218885.2. Lineage (NCBI taxonomy): Eukaryota > Metazoa > Chordata > Mammalia > Rodentia > Sciuridae > Marmota > Marmota monax. The sequence continues at coordinate 9,774,371 of NW_026694552.1, read as the reverse complement.
GAATATGCATATATATGAATATATTTTCATGAAACCACTCTCATAATCAGGATAGTGAACATATCTATCATCTAAAAAAGTAGTTTTCTTGGGCTTTCCATTCCATCCATTTCCAAGTAAATGATCCATTTTCTGTCACTTTAGATTTGCAGTTATCTACAGTTATATGTAAATAGAGTCATGAATACATACTCTTTGGTCCTGTTTCTTATGCTCAGCATAATTATTTTGGGATGCATCAATGTTATTGTACCAATAAATCATTTTTTGACTGAGCAGTGTTTCATTGTACAGATATACTACCGTTTATTTATTCATTCTCCTATTGATGGACTTTGGGGTTGTTTCCAGTTTTGGCTATTATAAATGCAGCTTTTATGAATATTCTTGTACAAGTCATTGTATAGACACATTTTTCTTTTGTCTTGGGAAAATAGGAGTGGACTTGATGGATTATGTATTAATTTAAATATAATACTAAATATGTGCATATTTAACTTTATATTAAATAGTCAAATTCTTTTGGTAAAGTGGCTCTTCTAGTTTATGTACTAGTATGTGAGTGTTCTGGTCTCTCCTAATCATTGCTAACAGTGTGGTCAGTCTTTTTTTTTTTTTTAATAAACTTTATTTTTCAAGCAGTTTTAGGTTCATAGCAAAACTGAGAATAAGGCACAAAGATATCCCATCTGTCTTCTGTTCCCTTCACATGTATATCTTCCCCTGTTATCAATATCCCCACCAAAATGATACATTTTATTTTTAAAAAGATATCCAGCCATGTTTTAATATGTTTATTTATTTGTTTTTTTGATGCTGAGGATCAAAACCAGTTCCTCACACTTGCTAGTCATGTGCTCTACCACTGAGCTACAATGCCAGCCCTGACATATCATTTTCTTTTCTATATATTTAGTTGTAGATAGATAAATACCTTTTATTTATTTTTTATGTGGTGCTGGGGATGAAACCCAGTGTCTCACATATGCTAGACAAGTGCTCTATCACTGAGCCCACACCCAGCTCCTCATTTTCTTCTTTGTAAAAATATTTTTAGTTGTGGATGGAAATAATAGCTTTATTTAATTTATTTTTTTGGTACTGAGGGTGGAACCAAGTGCCTCACATATGTTAGGCAAGTGTACTACTACTGAGATACAACCCCAGCCCCTGATATTTCATTTTCACCCAAAGTTTATTTTAGGGTTTACTCTTTGTATTGTAACTTTTATGGGTTTGGATGAATGTGTAATGACATGTATCAGCCATTACAGTATCATCCAGAAGCATTTCACTATGTTAAATATCCTCGATGTTCTACTGGTTCCACTCACCCTCTACAACCCCTGGCCAACCACTGATCTTTTTATTGTATATGAAGTTTTACCTGTTCTAGAATGCCATATAATTGTAATCAAACAGCACATATCTGCTTTAATCTAAACGTATCCCCCAAATTCATGTGTTGGAAACTCTATCCAAATTGCAAATGTTGAGAGGTGGAGACTTTTGAGATGTGTTTCAGGAATGAGGGCTCTGCTCTCATGAAGAGACTAATATCATTATAAAAAGTCTAGGAAGAGAGAGTTATGCCCCCTTTTTGTCCTTTAGTTTTTCTGCCTTTTGCCTCTTTGCTGCTAGGACACAGAATTCCTCCACTCCAGAGGATACAATGTTTAGGTACTGCTGGGAGCCATTAGCCAAGTAGGTATGACAATTTCCTTGCCAGCGTACCCCATGTTGCTGACATGTTGCAGTGACATTGAATGTAAGTGACCTTGCTCAAGGACCAAGGCAGATTAGGGTGTTCCCGGTTTTAAGATAATCTTGTTTAGGGCGTTCCCAGTTTAGGTTCCAGGTTTAAGGTTTAAGATTATTCCTGCTGGGAATAGGGCGTATCCTGCTGCCTGAGTTCCCCTTGATTTCTCACGGGATTCAGACAGTATATTTTGGAGATAGAAGCCCAGTGGAGGTGGATTTGAGCAGAGAACGTGGATTTCCCCAGAACGTGATTGTAGACGGCTGGTGTGAGTTCGGGAATAAAGAGTTGCTGTTTGAATCTACAAGCTGTGTGGTGGCTCTTGATTTTGTGCCCAGCCAGACTGTGGCATTTGTGCCCAGCCAGACTGTGGCATTTGTGCCCAGCCAGACTGCGGCATTTGGTGGCCCGTACGGGGAACTTCTGAAGCTTAGAGGTAAGTGAAATTTCTCACCCTTGAGGAAGAGAGAAAGAATGGGTCACCAATTCAAAAAACAATGTGTTATTGTTTTGATTTATTTTGTTTTTATTTCAAGTTGCCTGTTCCTAGAACTTTCTCAGGCAAACTGGGGAAAATGGGTGACTCAAGGTTTGAATTTGTTCGCCTCCGAGCAAGAGAAATTGTTAGAGGAAGGAGGCACCCCAGTGAGACCAAGAACAATTAGGGCATATGTTGATACAATACAAAAATGTAGCCAATGGCTTTTTAAAGACAAGTTATTAAGTATATCAATGGGACCATCATGGTATCCTGTAGAAAGATTTTTCTTCAACAAGAAAGAGAGGGCTAGTTCTGTTTGCTACACTTGTCTAAGATCTTGGTTTCTACAAAGTTCTGATTAATTTACAAAGCTAAAATGTTGAAACAGCAACCACTCTTTACTTATTAAGTTCCATAAGGTAATATATTTAAACATTATGTGTGTTTTCATAAATTGGTAAATGGAAAAATGTTTAATATTGCTTTGTGTCTGTGTCTTTGCTAAAACAAGGTTACTAAGTGTTAAGATTCTATCATGTGTAATTTATATACAAAGAGTAGAAAAATTTTCAGTTGGGTTTCAATTATAGTATTATAGTATCATAAAAAACATGAAAGTCTTTCATTTTATTAAAGTGGAGTAATTTGTCTAAATCAGAAATTTTATAAGAGTTGTTTCAAAATGTGAATTTGTAAAAAGGGTTAACGGTTAAAAAAGAGATAGAAAAAGATTCAAGATGTGGAAATATATTTTAATATAAAAGGTTAAAGGAAAAATAAATGTTTCTAGATGAGATAATCTCTGTGTGGTAAAGTAAAAAGTTGTAAAATGCCATTTAAAAAGATTTTGAGGAAACTAGACTTACTTTAAAAGCTTGAGAAAGGAAGAAAGAAGAAAGATATTTGTACATGGCAGATTGAGACAAAGCTTCTCAATGGAGTTAAAAAAAAAAGCCTTTGGTTGAAGGGCAGCCATGTAAACTAACATTAAAGCGATTTAAACAGAATCTAAGCCTCGTTTAAAAGAGTGAAGCTGTAGGTGGTGAAAAAGTACATTTAAAAGTACAGTATAGATGATAATTAAAAGGCTTTAAAAGGTTAAATTAAAGGTGGTCGAGATACCTTCATGGCGGAAAAAAGATTGCTTTATTGCATCATTCGAAGCCTAGTTAATCTTAAAGGCATTACTTAAAAAAAATGGGAAGATAATAGGATAAAAGATATTTAGATAAAGAAGATTAAAAATTTAAAGTGAAAAACTTTAAAGACAGAAGTATAGAAAGTTAAAAAGAATAAAGATAAAGAAGATGTAGAAAGATAAAAAAAAAAGTAGGAAGACAAGAATTTTATACCCACAAAATAGGAAAAAAAAAAAAAAAACTAGGAGAAAAATAAGCAACTAAGGGTAAAAATACAAACCTTAGGGAAAAAAACTAGAAGATAGAAATAAGATAGAAAATGGTTGAAAATGTCAAGTAAGGTATTACACAGATAGAAAATGCAAAAAGCTAAGACAACTATTAGATACAGACATATACTTATTAAAGCAAAAAGAGGGAATTGGAAGGGGGTATATATCCCCCAAAGATAAACTTAAAATAACGCTTTTTACTCTAAACTTTTTAAATTTGGATTCATCAGGACTTAGTGCTGCGGAAAGGCATATGTATCCAAAAAATGTACATAAGCCTAAAGTACTTTGGAAAGATATTCTAACAGGACAATGGAAAGGTCCTGACCCAGTGATTGTCTGGAGTCGGGGGTCTGTTTGTGTTTTTCCACAGGGAGAACAGCAGCCCATTTGGATTCCAGAGAGATTAACTAAAACAGTTTCTACAGATCGAAAAAAAGATGATTTGACTCAAATCCATAACAGCTGATATCCAGAACTCCAGCTTGGCCATTCTTACATCTGCGACAGTGATTAACCAGGATGCTTTTTTCAATAGCTATTTTATTATTGCATTTTTCCACATCATAAGGTTCTATTTTTATTTTTTGAGCTCATACAAACCTAGGTTAATGTTTTTCTGATCAGTTTTATTTTTTGACTGGAGTTTTTAAACATTGCAATGGAGATTTCACCTAGGTAAAGCTACAAGGCCTTTACTATTTTCTTATGTGTTGTACGTTTGTGTACACTCTTGTGTTTTGTGTTGTATGTCTGTATGTGCGTATGTCCATATTTCTTATATGAGGAGCGCTCATGAAAAAATGGATCCGAATTATTATTATTTTTTTTATTCACGTGATTTAAATGGTTTAATTTAAATTATGTAAACAGCTGTTAAGGATTGTTTTTAAAGGTGGTTAACAGATCTGTTTGTTTACTAATTTAAATTAGGTAAAAAGCTGTTAAGGATTTTTTTTAAAGTAGGTTAACAGATCTGTTTGTTTACTTTCACCTTTCCTTTTCATTATATTTAATAATTCTTTTCAGGATAATGTCTCTTTAGCATCATTGCCAGAATTCCTATCTCCATCCCAGTGCCGGTGAAGAACTCAACAAGTAATGCTCAAAGAGTCAACTTACTTTGGGAGGAAACGGATTTTGGGAGGAAATGGACATATTGATAGATTCCTCTGCTTTGAACTGCTTGCAGAACTTGCCTGGACTATGTAACTATCGTTTGGTGCAGCGAATTGTGGTAATGCTAGCATATCTTTGCTGATGGTGTCACTAGTGATGCAATTTTTATTTCCTTGCCAGCGCACCCCATGTTAATTGTGGTAGTGCTGACATATCTTTGCTGATGGTGTCACCAGTGATGCAATTTTTCCCAAGGAGCCGTCAATTGGCTTGGTGTCTTGGCATTTCTGTATCCTCCTCCCTTCTGCTAGTGATGGTCTAAAATTTGGGGGCCAATGGCTTATGCTGGACCGGTAGTCAGTGACGGGTATGATCCAATTGCAATGGTATCAACCTAAGACAGGAGGCTGACGCCTAACCATATGTTGAATTGGACAACCTACCAGGCACGGTCCATAAGCCACATTAACCTCACTCCCCCACTGGCACCAAGGCCAAATTTGGGGGCCAACAGAGGTGAGGCAAAGAACCTCACCCCCCACTGGTGCATAGACCTATCCACAAGTATGGCTGTATGCTGGACCGGTAGTCAGTGACGGGTATGATTCAATTGCAGTGGTATCAACCTAAGACAGGAGGCTGACGCCTAAAGGTCAGTTTTCCGATGACGGGTAAGAACCATATGTTGAATTGGACAACCTACCAGGCACGGTCCTTAAGCCACATTGCTTGTTGTTTAATTAATCAGAAGGGGGGAGATGCTGGGAGCCATTAGCCAAGTAGGTATGACAATTTCCTTGCCAGCGTACCCCATGTTGCTGACATGTTGCAGTGACATTGAATGTAAGTGACCTTGCTCAAGGACCAAGGCAGATTAGGGTGTTCCCGGTTTTAAGATAATCTTGTTTAGGGCGTTCCCAGTTTAGGTTCCAGGTTTAAGGTTTAAGATTATTCCTGCTGGGAATAGGGCGTATCCTGCTGCCTGAGTTCCCCTTGATTTCTCACGGGATTCAGACAGTATATTTTGGAGATAGAAGCCCAGTGGAGGTGGATTTGAGCAGAGAACGTGGATTTCCCCAGAACGTGATTGTAGACGGCTGGTGTGAGTTCGGGAATAAAGAGTTGCTGTTTGAATCTACAAGCTGTGTGGTGGCTCTTGATTTTGTGCCCAGCCAGACTGTGGCATTTGTGCCCAGCCAGACTGTGGCATTTGTGCCCAGCCAGACTGCGGCAAGGTACCATCTTGGAAACAGACCAGACCTGTTATGGTTTGGATGTGAGATGTCCCCTAAAAGCTCACATGTGAGATAATGCAAGAAGGTTCAGAGGAGAAATGATTGGATTGTGAGAATTAGAGGAGAAATGATTGGATTGTGAGAGTCTTAACCCAATCAGTAAATTAATCCCCTGATAGGTATTAACTGAGTGGTTACTGAAGTGGTAGGCTGTGGCTGGAAGAGGTAGGAATTGGGGGCATAGCTTTGGGGGTATATATATTTGTATCTGGCAAGTGGAGACCTCTCTCTCTGCTTCCTGTTCATCATGTGAGCTACTTCCCTCTGCCACACTCTTTCTCCATGATGTTCACCCTTACCTTAAGCCCCAAGGAATGGAGCCTGCTGCCTATGAATTGAGACCTCTGAAACCATGAGCACCCAAATAAACTTTTCCACCTCTAAAATTGTTCTGGTAAGGTCTTTTAGTCCCAGCAGTGAAAAAGATGACTAATACAAGACCCTCATCAGACACTGAATCTGATGGTGCCTTGATCTTTTCTTCTCTGCCTATAGAACTGTAAGAAGAAGATTTCTGTTTATAAATTATCCAGTCCCAAGTAGTTTGCTGCTGCTCCTCCTCCTCCTCCTCCTCCTCCTCCTCCTCCTCCTCCTCCTCCTCCTTTTGTGATACTGGGGATTGAACTCAGGGCTTCCTACATGTTCATCAAGCACTCTACCACTGATACATACTTAACCCTCTAGTTATTCTGTTATAGCAGCATAAAACAAAGACAGAAAATGGTAACATAGAAGAACATAGAAGTGGGATGTCACTATAACAAACATCTGAACTGTAGATGTAACTTTGGAATTGGGTAATGGGTAGAGGCTAAAATAGTTTTAAAGGGCATGCTAGAAAAAAATATCATGATTCTGTGAATGAATTAGTAAGAGTGGTTCTGGTCAGGACTCAGAGAAAGAGGAGAGCTTTAGAGAAAATCTGTTTAAGTGGTCATGAACAGAATGTTGGTAGAAATACGGAAAGTAAAGACCATTCTGATGAGGTCACCGATAGAAATGAAGAACAAGACATTGAAAGTCGATAGCAAGGCCAGCATTGTTATAAAAGTGGCAAAGAGTAGATGTGGGAAGGATGGTGGAATGAGATGGACATTATTACCCTATGTACATGTATGATTGCACAGTGTGACTTTGCATCATGTATAGCCAGAGAAATAAGAAGTTGTGCTCCATTTGTGTACAATCAGTTGAAATGCATTATGCTGTCATGTAAAAGTAATTAGAACAATTTTTTTTAAAAAAAGTGGCAAAGATCCGGCTGGGGATGTGGCTCAAGCGGTAGCGCGCTTGCCTGGCATGCGTGCGGCGCGGGTTCGATCCTCAGCACCACATACAAAGATGATGTACCTGTCAATAACTAAAAAATAAATATTAAAAAATTCTCTCTCTCTCTCTCTCTCTCTCGCTCGCTCGCTCTCTCTCTCTCCCCTCTCTCTCTCTTTAAAAAAAAGTGCAAAGATCTTGGTTGAATTATGTCCAAATCCTAGAACTTTATAAAAGGCAAAACTTAAGAGCAATGAATTAGAATATTTGGCAGAAGAGTCTCTAAGAAGCATAGTATTCAGGGTGCTGCATGGCTTGTTTTAACTGTTTATAGTAAAATGTGAGGAGAGAGAAATGACTTAAAGATGAAAAATCAAACCAGAAGCAGAATATAAAGATTTGTAAATTTATCAGCATGGTCATCTAAAGAACAACAAAAAAATTGTGTTTAGGAGAGAAAAGTCAAGTGACCAGTTGATAAAGAGATTAGTATGGATAGCAGGAAGGCAGATACTTTCAATTAAGATAAAAAGATGATGGTCCTGGGGCTGTAACTCAGTGGCAAAGATACTGGGTTTGATCCTTAACACCACATAAAAATAAACAAAATAAAGGCATGTTGTCCATCTATGACAACAACAACAAAAAGATAAAAAGATGAAGACACTGAAGGTATTTCAGAGATTTCAAGGATGCCCCTCCTAACCCCTAGAACATTGGGCTTGCTGCCTGGGGCTACCTTGGGTCTCTGCTCCCTGTATTCCAGTGTAGTGCTCCTCAGCTGCCCCAGATGTATCTGTCAAGCAAGCCAATAAGAAGCTTGGGCCATTATGCCAGGGGATACAAACCATAAACCTTAGCATCCACATAAGTGCACAAAACATAAGAGCTGTGGAGGCATGACTTTCTCCACCTAGAATTCAAAGAATGCCTTAGAGAACTTCAGGGTCTTGGCAGAGACCACCTAAAGAGGTGAGGCACAGCCAGGTGCTGTGGCCATGCTTGTAATCCCAGAGGCACAGAAGGCTGAGATAAGAGAATCCTGAGTTCAAAGTCAGCCGCAGCAACAGGGAGGTGCTAAGCAACTCAGCGAGAACCTGTCTCTAAATAAAATACAAAATAGGGCTGGGGATGTGGCTGGGTGGTCGAGTGCCCTTGGGTTTAATCCCTAGTACCAAAAAAAAAAAAAAAAAGGTGGGGCCACCACCAAAAACTTCCTCTAGGGCAATGCCAGTGGAACTGTGGGGTCAGAGCCTTTGCTGGGAGTCTATAGTAGAGCAATACTTAGTGGAGCCATAGGAGCAGGACTATCCCAGAGACCTTGGAACTGTAGAGCCACCAGTGTATAGCCCCACCTTTGGAATGAGGCAGAAATGCAACCTCAGTGCATGAGAACTGAAGTGTGGCCTGTACCAGAAAAGTCCTGGGACAGAGCTGCCCAAGGCCAAGGTCTTGGTGATCTAACCCACACCTCAGTATACTCAGTAGGCAGGACATGAAATGGAAGATTATTTTCAAGTCTTAAACCTTTGGCAGAAGATTTGTACTCTTTTGGATTTTGGACTTACTTGAGACCTGTTACTCTTATTTCCTATTCTCCCTTTTGGAATAAAAATGTCTTTCCTATTCCTATGCCACCACTGTATTTTGGGAGCACAAAACTTGTTTGATTTTACAAGCTCACAGCTGGAGGAAAATTTGCCTCAGGAAGATTTTACCTTTGAGGCTCAGCCATGTCAGATCTACAAGAGACTTTGAACTTTAGACTTTAGAAGTTGATTCTGCAATGAGAGAAGAATTTCTGTGGCTATTGGGGATAGAATGAATGTATTTTTCATGTGAGAAAGTCATGAATTTGGGGCTCTACTGGTGGAATGTTAGAGTCTGAATGTGATGGAAACTTAATCTCTAATTCAAAAGTGTTGGAAGGTGGGGTATTTTGAGAGGTGTTTAAGTCATGAGGGCTCTATCATAATGAATATATTAATACCATTATAAAAGGAATTCATGGGGAAAATATATGTATAATAAGAATTGTAATGCATTCCGCTGTCATTTATTTTTTAAAAAAATCAATCTAAAAAATGAATTGATGGGACTGGGGTTGTGGCTTAGTTGTAGAGCACTTGCCTAGCATGTGTGAGGCATTGAGTTCAATCCACATAAAAATAAATAAATAAATGTATAAGAAAAAAGGGATCAATGGGGGAATTTTGGCCCCCTTTTTGCCCTTCCATCTTCTGCTAGATGAGAATACAATGTTTCTCTCCTTTGAAGGATACAGTGGTCAACATGTCATTTTGGAAGTTTTCACCAGATGTCAGACCTGCCAGTGCCTTGGTCTTGGACTTTCCTGCCTTTAGAACTGTGAGAAATATATTTATGTTCTTTGTACATTACCCAAGTTCAGGTATTCTGTTATAGCAGCACAAAACATTTTCAAAATTGCTTTCACTTGGGCTAGGATTGTGGCTCAGCGGTAGAGCGCTCCCTTAGCACAGGTGGGACTCGGGTTCGATTCTCAGCACCACATTAAAAAAATAAAAAGGCATTGTGTTGTGTCCATCTACAAAAAAGATTCTCTCTCTCTCTCTCTCTCTCTCTCTCTCTCTCTCTCCCTCTCTCCTTTAAAAATTGCTTTCACTAAGTATTATGAATTTAAATTTCTCCCATATCTTTTTATGGCTTGTTAGCTCATTTATTTTGAGCTCTGAATCCTATTCTATTATACCACAGTTCATTTATCCATTCACCTACTGAAAGATATCATGATTGCTTCTAATTTTGGCAATTTTAAATAAAACTATATAAAAACCTATTTACAGATTTTTGTCTTCAATTCCTTTGGAGCCAAGGAGTGTAACTGCCGGATCAAATGGTTAGAGTAGTTTAGTTTTGTAATAAATGGCAAAATTTTCTTCCAAAGTGAATATACTATTTTGCATCCCCACCATCAATGAATGAGAATTCCTATTGCTTTACATCTATGTCAGCATTTGGTATTGTCTATGTTCTGGATTTGGGCCATTCTAATAGGTACATGTTTTAGTCAGCTTTTTACTGCTGTGACTAAAAGATCTGGCCAGAACAATTATGGAGGAGGAAGAGTTTATTTGGGGGCTCACTGTTTTAGAGATATCAATCCACAGACAGCAGACTCTATTTCTCAGGGCTCAAGGTGAGGCAGGATATCATGGTGGAGTAGTGTGGCAGAGGGAAGTAGCTCATATGAGATCAGAAAGCAGAGTGAGACTCAACTCTCCAGAATCAAAATACATACCCCATAGGCATGCCCCCAATAACCCCTCTCTTCCAGCCACACCCTACCACTTTAGTTACTACTCAGTTAATCCAATCAGGGGATTAATTTGCTGATTGGGTTAAGGCTTTCATAACCCAATCATATCTCCTGTTAACCTTCTTGCATTGTCTCACCCATGAGCTTTTGGGGGACACCTAATATCTAAACCATAATAGTATGTAGTACTATTTAATTTTAGTTTGCATTTCTGTAATGATATATGTTTTAGAGTGTCTTTTCATATGCTTATTTGATATTTATATATCTTTTTGGTGAGGTGTCTGTCAAGATCTTTGGGCCATTTTTAATTTATTTTATTTTTTAAAAATTTTTTAGTTGTTGATGGACCTTTATTTTTTTATTTATTTATATGCAGTGCTGAGAATCAAACCCAGGGCCTCATACATGCCAGGCAAGTGCACTACCACTAAGCCACAGCCACAGCCCTTTGGGCCATTTTTTAAATCTTTTTTTTCTTTTTAAGAGATTTTTTTTTTTTTTTTTGAGAGAGAGAGAGAGAGAGAGAGAGAGAGAGAGAGAGAGAGAGAATTTTATTTATTTTTTAGTTTTCGGTGGACACTGCCGCAGTCTGGCTGGGCACAATTCAGGAGCCACTTATCAAGCAGAAAGGAACTTTATTTTTAGAAAACACACACACACACACACACACACACACACACGCCACACCACACCACAGGAGCTCTTCAGGAGCTCTTCAGGAATTCCCTTAGAGCCCAACTGCCACCACCTCCCCCACTCCTCCTCTCTTGAGGCCAATTGGCTGGGTCACGTGGACGGAGCCAAGAGAGTCCCCCAATGAGCAGCTCCGTAGTCTGAAAGGGTGGGGAAACCGCCCAGTGAGCATCACTGCAGAGGAGCCAATCAGCTGGCAGCTGGAAGTTTGCTGGGGCCGCTGTGAGCCAATCATCAGCTGGTAGCTGGAAGTTTGCTAGGGCCCCTTTGGCTGTGGCTCTCAACAGGACACAATTCTTATTTTATTTTTATGTGGTGCTGAGGATTGAACCCAGCGCGCTGCGCATGCCAGGTGAGCACACTACCCCTTGAGCCACATCCCCAGCCCAAGAGATTTTAATCAACAGATTAAAATTGTACATATTTATGGATACCATGTGGTGTTTCCATACATGTATACATTATGTAATGTTCAAATAATGGTAAGCATATTTATTTCTTCAAGCATTTATCATTTCTTTATGGTTGAAAACATTCAAAAATCTTTTATCCTCACTGTTTTGAAATATAGATATTATTATTGTCTATAGTCATTCTACTATGAAATGGAACATTAGAACTTATCCCTTTTTGTTGTTTTAATGTTTTTTTTTAATATATCTTGGATAACAGTCCTTTATTGGATATATTTTTTGCAAACATTTTCTCCTAGTCTGTGGCTTGTCTTTTCATTCTTTTGATAAGGCCTTTGGTAGAACAGTAATTTTTCATTGTAATCAAGTCTAGCTTATCAGTTCTTTCTTTCATGTATCATTGCGCTTGTGTGTGTCTAGGAGTTTATTGTTTTGAGTTTTACCTTGCAGCCTGTGACCTATTTCAGATTAATTTTTGTGAATGGTGTAAGTTCTGGGTCTTGAATCACTTTAAAAAAAATGGTCAGTAGTTTTAGCACCATTTCTACCCACTTTTTAAATCAATTATTGAGACAGGGATATAGAGATTTCTATGTTTTTTCTTGTAGTTCTACCAGTTTTCTCATGTTGAAGCTCTGTTAATAAGAACATACATATTTATGATTATTATATTCTGTTGATAAATTGATCCCATTATCATTACGGAATGACTTACATCTCATAATATTCCATACTCTGAAATCTACTTTGCCTTATATTAATAAAGCCATTTAAGCTTTCTTTTGACTACTGTTAATAGGCTGTATCTTTTTTTTATCCTTTTACCTTTAACCTATTTGGAACTCTTTTGTTATTGGGGACTGAACCCAGGGGTACTTAACCACTGAGCCACTTCCTCAACCCTTTTTTCCCCCAACCCTTATGTTTTCTTAAATTAATTAATTAATTAATTAATTAATGTGGTGCTGGGGATTAAACCCATGGCCTTGTGCATGCAAGGCAAGATACCAACTGAGCTATCTCCCCAGTCCTTATGTTTTATTTTGAGACAGGGTCACACTAAATTGCTTTAGGGCTTTTCTAAATTTCTGAGGCTGGCTTTGAACTTGTGATTGTACTGTTTCAGCCTCCTGAGTCTCTGGGATGACAGGCATATACCACTGTGCCTGGTTTGGGCCTTTATATGTAAAGTGTGTTTCTTTCAGGCACCATATAGTTGTGTCTTAATATCTAATATGGCAATCTCTGACTTTTAGTTTGGGTGTTTAGATCACTTACATTCATATTGTTGATATGGCTAGGGTGACTCTTTTATTTATATTTTTCCCATCTAGTTTTTGTTCACTTTTTCTTCTTTGTTTGCTTTCTTTTGGATTAGTAAAGTATATTTTTGATCCCATTTTATCTCCTTTGTTGACTGATTAGGTATAATGCTGTGCTTTGTTGTTTTAGTGATTGCTTTAACATCTGTATACACATTTAACTTGTCACAGTATACTTTAAAGTGCAGTTATACCACTTTACATATATTTCCATTTCTCCCCTTTTGGCCTTAATGCTATTATTGTCATAGTATTACCTTTAATATATGTTCCAAATTCCTCAATTCATTATTGTTTTTGTTCAAACAACATTTTAAAGAGATTGAAGGAAGAAAAATATTCATATATTTACCAATTCTTGTGATCTTTGGTTTGCTTTGTAAAATTATAATTAACATTTATTAGTTGTAGAGATTAACAGGATTCACTGTGATATTTCCATACATGTTTGTTTTTTGTAAAAATCATTATTTTCATCTAATATCACTTTTCTTCTGTGTGAAGAATGTCCTTTAACATCTCATAGCACAGGTCTGCTGGTGATGTTTTCTTTCAGACTTTGTATATGTGACTATATTTTGTATTTGGAATCTGTATTAATTGGTGTAGAATTCTAGGTTGATAGTTTTATTTCAGTACGTTAAAGAAGTCCACTCTCTTTTCTATAACATTATTTCTGGCAAGAAATCTGACATCATTTTTATTTGTTCCTCTAGTTGTAATGGGGGCTGTCTACTTTTAAGAATTTATTTTTGTCATTGTTTTTGAGGAATTTAATTATATCTTAGTTTAGTTTTCTTATACTTGTGCTTGAAATCCATTAAACTTTTTGTATTTATAAGCTTATATTAAGCAATGCTGGAAATGCTCAGCATTTCTTCAAATATTTTCCTGTGCCCCTACCCTCTCAGAGATTCTAGCTGTTCATATATGAATCAATTTATGGTTGTCCCATAGCTCATTAATGTTCTTTTTTCTTTTCAGTATTCTTTTATACTATGTGTTCTTCTTTTTGCATAATTCATGTTGCTATGCATTTATGTCCACTTAGCTTTTTGCTTCTGATAGTGTGTTTTCATTTTTATAATTCAATTTTGGTCTTATTTTTATATTTTTTATGTTTACTTATTTAACATATGAAATACCATTATAATAATCATTTTTATGTTCTTCTATGTGAATTTTAATATCTTTGTTAGGGTCAATTTTGATTGATTTTTTTTTTCCCTCTTCATTAGAGGTCATACATCTCTGATTGTTTGTGTATCCAGTAATCTTTGACTGGATGCCAAACAGTCTGGATTTTAACTTTTTGGGTGCTAGATATATAGAGATTCTATAATTAATAATTGATTATATTTATTTTATGATACAACTATTTCTTCATCCATTTATCAGACCATCTTATTTTTGATGCATTTCAAAATAAATTGAAAATATCAACACATACTATTTTAAATACTTCAGCATGCATATAATTAATTAGAGGCTAATATTTGCTTATGGCTCTTTTTTGAGGTAAAATGTACATATATACAAATCCATCAATCTTAGGTATACCATTTGAAGAATTTTGACAAATTAGTAGCCTGTGTAATGCTAGCCTCCACAAGCCATAACATCTACTTATCACTATGGGAATTTCCTTCCTGACCATCCCTGTCCATCCCTATCCTATCCTTGTTTCCCCAAAGGAAATCACTGTTTAGGTTGTTTTCACCATAGATACATTTTTCTAGAGTATTACTACCAAATATAAATACAATGTGACCATAACAGGGTCATGTATATAATTTTAAATTTTTTGTTAGCCATGTTATAAAAAGTAAAAAGAAACAGGATATGTTAATTTAATAATGTACTTTTATGTAATCCAATGTTTACTTGATTAGTATGATTTTCAACTTGATTAGTATATAAATGATGAATTAGATAGTTTACATTCTTTTTTTCATATTTCATCTTTGAAATCCAGTGTGCAACTTATAGTACATCTCAACTCAGACTAGATATATATGAAGTCCTCAAGAATCACCACATGTAGCTGATAACTACTCTACTGGACTGTATATTTTTATAACTTTATATAAGTGTAATCATAAGATGTTTTCTTTGTCTAAGGCTTTTTTTACTCAGCATGAATATGCTTTTTTATGAGTATGCTTTTGAGATTAATTTATGTATTTCTTCAGTAAAAGTAGATATTAAATAAAAAATAAATCAACATGGAAATAAAATGTTTAACAAGAGTAATACAGAAGATGGGAAGAAAGAAACTGAACTCAAAGAAATCTACTATGCAGTTACAAAAAAAACAAAACAAAACAAGATCAGATATACTGATGAACTTTACCCTTAATATTGAGTACTATAAATATCTTACTTTAAAATAAATCACTAAAATAATAGAAGTAGAAAACCTAATTTCCAAATCAGTACAGGAAATAGAACATTGAACAACATGTAGGAAAGGAAAAAAAAAGCAAAGGAAAAACAAGGGTAATAATGAAACGATAGTAGTGATATAACAAAACCAATTGGGGGCTGGGGATGTGGCTCAAGCGGTAGCGCGCTGGCCTGGCATGCATGCGGCCCAGGTTTGATCCTCAGCACCATATACAAACAAAGATGTTGTGTCCGCCGAAAACTAAAAAAAAATAAATATTAAAAAAAATTCTCTCTCTCTCTCTCTTTAAAAAAAAAAAACAATTGGTAGTCTCAGTAAATGTAAATGGACTGAACACAATAGTCCATTTATTTTGAAATAAAACAAGAGAGGTAAATTAATATTTAACTTGCAAGATAAATACCAAGTTGAAAGATAATGAAAACTCTAGGAAAAAAGATGGAAAAATTCAGACCACGCAAATATTAACCAAAAGAAAGCTGATATAGCTCTATTAATATCAAATAAAATATTAATCCAAGAAAATGGATAAAACAACTGTGGTATATTTATACAACAGAATTCAACAGTGAAAATTAATGATAAATATAACAAATAATATTTAGGTAAAACATACATATATGCATATATATTTGTATGTATTTTCTATGTATAGAGATGTAAATATATTCATAGGTTTTGTGTATAAATATATAGACATATACTGCATACACATGTGAACATATATTTAAACACACACACACACACACACACACAATCTTAGAAGTTCCACAAGTCATCTGATTTAACTTCCTAGCCAATATCACTTCTATAGCATTTGGTAGGAGGTATAGCATAATGGTAGCTTATATATTCTGGAATCAGTTGTCTATGGATGAGAATGCCACTTCTGTGTCCCTTATTAGTTATGTGACTTAGGGTAAGTTATTTAATCTCTCTAAACTTCAGTATCTCGTAGATAAAATGGGGATGATAGTAACACCTACTTTACAGGCTTTTGTTAAGTTTCAATAAAAGTGCACATAGAGTCCAGTGTGGTGGTCCACATCTGTAATTTCAGCAACTTGGGAGGCTGAGGAAGAAATATTGCAAGTTTAAAGTCAGTCTCAGCAATTTAGTGAGACCATGTCTATAAATAAATAAATAAATAAATAAAAGGGGCTGGGGATTTGGCTCAGTGGTTAAGCACCCCTGGGTTTAATCCCTGGTACCAAAAATAAAAATGTAGAATATTATGCATAGAATTTAAGACATACACTTCAAAACACTTAGCAATTATTATTATCATTATGTCTTATATATATGGATATCAGTCTCTAACTATTTCAATAATATTCTAGTTTACAAAGAAGCCTGCCTTATTTCAGGAAATCTGTTCAGAAACACAATTAGCCAAAATTCTTTCCCTCTAAATTCTATAATTTCATCCTAACTCTGTATTTTGTAACTAGACAGAAATTTCCACTTTAATGTGGAAATTCTTCTCAAATGTTTGAATTCCATGTCACTTATTCTCTAGAATATTCTTTATTCACAAGTCTGAACTCTAGAATATAAATAATGTTAGAATTAACTAGCAGATTTCAGCATTACCTACAAATAAATTAGATTAGTGAAAAATATTGGATATTCTGGTTGTTTGAAATGTTAAATTTTGAAAGATTTGAATGAGACATGTAATTAGCTTGTCTTCAGGTATCCAATATTCAGGTATCCAAGATTTAATGAGTTTTAGAGTCTAAGGTGGGAAAAAAAAGAAAGTCTTATAATTTTTAAAAAAAATTACTGGGGCTGGGGATGTGGCTCAAGCAGTAGCACGCTCGCCTGGCATGCGTGTGGCCCGGGTTCGATCCTCAGCACCACATACAAACAAAGATGTTGTGTCCGCCGAAAACTAAAAAGTAAATATTAAAATTCTCTCTCTCTCTCTTTAAAAAAAATTACATTTGAATCTAAGTTCCTACTTTTACTAGTTTCACCATTTTTTATCTATATTTTGCCTTTGGTATGTGTATGGTCCAAAATTCCTACTGATTCTGCTTCTTTGCCTAAGTTCACATATTGTTAGTTTCTTTCTCATGGCAACAGGACATGCCAGATTCTAATCACAGCATCTAACCCTTCTTTCTTCAAGCCTAGGAATGGTAATAGCTTTCTATTGTTGCTAGTCTCTGGGTGTTTTTTCATTTCCTGTTGGCCCCTTAAATTTGTCTACCCCTTTGTAAATAGTCCTACCATTAGTGTTACTTTACTACCCTTTTTGAGAATGCCAACTGTTTTCTTCCAGGACCATGATAACATAGCCTCATACCTGTGTTTGACAACTCTACCTTGCTCACTGCAATCTCTCAGGACTGTCTTCCTGAACTTCCCTACATTGCTCCATTGGTTTCTGAATTCTATTGGCCCAAATTCTCTCTTATTTATACTCCTGCTCCTAACTTTATACATAAATCTTTGAGTCTTCTTCCCCCAAAGGACTTTGGCTCTGACTTTGGCTTTATTTTCCCTGTTCCTAGATACCTCTGGTCAATCTACCATAATTTGAGAACCCTTAAACCTAGTCTTTTCCTTCAACCTACTTGATAAGTGGATTACCCTGCAAAAACAAGGGAAGAACATATTTAGGCATATTCTATGTTATATTAATTATTGTCATTCTTTTCCTTAGTGTACTCTACAATTCCTTCTAAATTTATGTTTCCAGTCCAAACTTCTCTTCTGAGTTCCCGAGCTATTATTCAACTGTCTCCTTCACTTCTTCATTTAGAAGTCTCTAAGAAACTAAACACATCTCAAACTGAATTTATCTCCCTCCCCCTTGACCTGATTTTCCTCCTTCGTTTTCTATCTCAGTGAAGAGAGTCACCAGACCTTTGTTCAAACCAGAAATTTGTAATTAATTCTAGACTCTTCCTTCTTATTTACTCCACTTATCCAATTTATCACCAAGTAATACTGATTTTATCTCCTAAATCTTATCTCAAAGCTATCCATTTCTTTATCTCTACCACTACCACTTGATGACTGATAAGTTTAAGGCATTGTCTATTTCTTCTAAATCATTGCTTCCTTCTTCCTCCCTCTTCAGTCCATCCTCTACATTGTTGCTAGAGTTCTCTTCTGTATGTATATAATAAAGTAAAAAATCTATAGCATTGCCCAAAATTCCCTAAATGTTCCAGATCCTAACAATTTTTCCTGTCTTCTAGAGAATTCTTCCCCACACTCACTGTCTTTCTTCAAGTATGCTAAGTTTATTTGACTTCAGAACTTTACACATGCTGTTCTTGTTAGCCTTACTCACTCCTTTTACTTATCTACTAGATTATAGCTTAGATATCATTTCCTAATGAAGTCTTCCCTGCCAGTCTAGGGCAAGTCAGGCAGCATCTACTCCTCTTTATAAATACTCAAACACCACATACATCTATATAGCACAGTGTTCTTGCTATTATCTGGGTGGTGGTGTCCATCCTACTAGGCTATAACCAACACATAGACTGTGTGCTGAATAAATGTTTACTAAATGAATGAATGAATGAATGAATGACTTTCAGTATTTATTCAGTGTAAACTTTTAGATTGCAAACTATAGATCCTACAGAGCCTAGCCCAGTATATTGTGTAATTTGTCTCTATTTTTCTCCTCCATGTTTATGTCTGATTTAATCAACAAATACTTGGTATCAAAGTCAATTGAAGTACCTGAAATCGCTCAGGTTAGTCTTCAAAATCTCCTCATCTACATTTTGTTATGTGCATTTCTTTTTCTTTACTGTATGTAGATTCATATATTTGTCTCTTTTCAAAAAGTGCAATTCATTCTTTGTGGCTAGAGGAAGATTGTCTGGTCAGTAAGTCTTTCCCCTTTTATGTCATGGCATTTATTATAGAGAAAAACAGAATTACTGCATACACTTAAAACATTGTATAATTTTAAATAAGAATATTATTGTCTCTTAAGAGGAGATGTTTTCATTTCTGGGTTGGGAGAAAAGAGATAAAAATCATGCATTGAAGAATTGGCATTGACTGTAAACAGTAAGTCATACATCAGAGGACTGGGATTTGCATTGTGGGTGATAATCCATCCATATTTCCGCCCATTCCTTTTATCCATGTAAATTAATGCTGTAGTATCTGCCTTGTGTAAACTTTCCCACAGTCTGGTAATGTGTCTTGCTGTAGCTATAAGGTTATTTAAGAGATGGCAGAATTGTGCTTATTTGTTTTGAACTGTTAGACATGGGGAGTTAATCACCTATAGAGCTCAACTGTTTGCAGAGCTCAGAGTGTTATAGAATCGATAACTTTGAAATAGCTATTCAGTGCTCACAAAGCAAAACCTGGTGAGAAGAGTTCTAAACTGTGAGTGCAAAGACTTGCATTGTAATCTCGAATCTGCCTCTGTGTATCTTTTGTAAAACAGACTTCATACCTCTGTTTATTAATCACAGGGTTGCTATGAAGATCAAATGACAAAATACAAAATGGAAGATCCATTTAAAAACATCCTACTGGGGGAAAATGGTAAAGGCTATTAGCACTTCAGACACCTGATCTCACTGTTCTCTCTGGTCACCCTCACTGACAGATGTCAGTCATTCATTTTTTTCATATCTTACTACTAAACACACAAACAAATTCACCCCTGAGGTGTCAAGTGGGTAGAGATAAAAGCTGAGAGATTAGAGAATAAGAAAAAATAATGAGACCTCAAAATGATAACTCCCACAAATTTGCAGTTGTTACAATTTATATTGGGATGAAGACTCCAATGTAATGCTCTTTACATTCTTCAGACAATAGATATTTGTTCTTAGCAAACCAGTCAGAATTTATTGTTCAAGGATCAAAAATGACATGCTAAACATTGATTTTTGTTTTTACACAATTACGAATCTATTTCAAACAAGTGATTTCAAACAAAAGAAACTCAGTTTTTCTTTCATACAATACTTCATCTTGTTAAAAAGTTCTTATGTACAAATGCAGGTGAATAAAGCTTGTTACTAAAGATAATTATTCAAATGCACTAAATGGACCCCTTATACCTACTTAGTAAGTATTGTGGGATCTGTAGTGGTCAAACTCAGTTATGAGTACAAAGCTTCAGATTTGGCATTAATGGAAAGGTTAGGCTGAATGAATCCATCTTTACTTGATTATCTTAATATTTGCTAATACATAATACATAAGCCTTTTACAGTATACCTTGTTTTATGTATCCCATCATTCTGAAACACATGCAATATAAATTTTTAGAAATTGATTTATGTTAAAACATATTGAGAGAGATTATTCTTTAAAGAATTCATGTGGTTAGTTTTTGTATTAGGTATCTAGACATTTTGTATCTACAAAAATGTCAATTTCATATGGTTCAATATAATAAAAAGTGAAGAATGTTTCTTTTTATTTTAAAACAGTACACCTACTTGTAAATAACCTACCTTTTTTTTACACCAGCTAACATGCAGTTTTGGGACAATGGGGTGGGCAAGGAATTGCCAAGTCAACATTTTGGATAAAAGGATAAATTCAAATTGTGTCTACTGATTATTCTAGCTGATTCTTTGAGCAGTAATATATGTTAATTAATACCTTTGGGATGTAATATAATTTAATATAAATGGGAATTTTTTCTTTATAGTAAATTTACTATTATGAAAATATTCAGTTTATTTTCCTAAAAATTAAATACCACATGAGACATGATAAGACACATCTGCTTAAATGCATTTCCATTTATGTTATCACATTAAATTGTGGGGGTTATGTTGCTATTTTAGGGTAAGCTGTGCTGTGTGTTTGGTTAATGCTTAGTAAAGATCTGGATCCCATGGGGTAGTTGTGATGAAAGAGAGTGGTTGTTTTCCAGGTGAGAAACCTGATCATAAATTAGGAATCATCATCAAGTCAATGATTAAGAAGTAGTTTTAATCTCCTGAAATTTGGATCAGACAGGGAATAGACTTGCAGTCTGTGTGTTTTTATCACATTCAGCAACAATGCATTGAGTATCTTGCTATTCACTGTTGCTGAAAGTGAAATTGGTTCCTTCATTTATCCAGCCACTGACTTCTCAACTGTAAAGTGCATTCAAATACTGGAGTGAAGAAAGACTCGTGTCCTTAAGAAGTTCTGGAGTATATTGCCAGCCTTTGACGTCCACATAAGGCTGCCGAAAGTTAAAATGTTAAATCTTAAATTGAGTCTGGGTATTTAATAAAGGCACAACTTAAACCACCGAGATGTAATAAGAGTCATTTTGCATTTTGGAAAATATAAAGTGAAAAGGGAACTGTATGCCCAAACTAAGTCTTAGCCTACCTGTTAATTTGTTCTGAATGGTACAGAATGCAGCTGCCATTTCTTGACAGTACACAGTTGTAACAGGTGTGGCAGTCAGCCTTGCTGCTAAGTTTAGCTCTGCATGTGGGGATTTCACACTTTGCAGCCCCTTGGAGAGGGGAGCATTGGCAAATGACTGTGTATAAAAGTGGAAAGCACTTGGGAATAACACCACCAAGCTAGATTTAGATCAGAGTAAAGGGGCCAATCTAAATTGGTTACAGACTATAGAGAGCTACATGTCTAGTGGGGGTAGCATTAACTTCACACCCATTCCCTTTCTCTCTTACCACCAGTTCCCAAGGGAACACCTTGTGAAATTTGATAACTGCCTTTTAGGTTCAAGGGAGGACTGATTTTTTTTTTTTTTTTTGAGCAGGTAGAATTTAATACAGGTATACTAGTCCTTAGGTGGCAGGAATAAGACTTTCTAATTTCTATTTTGTAAACAGTACTCATCTCCTTTGGTTTTCCTTTGGAAAGTTAATTTTAAAAAATCAAATTCTCCACTACTGGCATATTAGGGCTGCTTATGAGAATGGGATTTTTGAAACCATATTTCTCCTGTAGATAATAAGTGAAACACTTCATCTTTTGGCAGGAATCAAGAAGAGAGAACATTTTCTGGGAAAGACGAATGTGACATTTGAGGACATTGATTTCAATAAGGATTTGTTGGAGAGAATTGTTTAGTCCTTCTCTCTCTGTTTTTCTAAAAAGTCTAGTGATGACTAAATAGCTCTCTGAAAATTTTTCAGCAAGAAAAACCTGGAACTTAGAAAGCTGGAATAATTTGTACAAAGCCCCAATTATTTAATGACAGAAAACCAAGATCATTTCACTTATGCTTTAAAGTACAGTTGAGTTTTCTTTGCCAAGGCCATCTTTAAACAAAGTTCACATTTGTGTGTAACTCAATCCTAGAGTGTGACAGGGAGGGAGCAAAAGACAAAGAAGCTGCACGTTTAATATAGGGTTCCTTATTATGAGAACATTTTGCCTTATTTTTCCCTTGATTTTGGGGCAGCTCATCATTCCAGATTTTAGTAATACATCTGCCATTATCTGAATTTTTTAAAGTCCAGTAATAATAATAACACAGATATAGTATGCACATTTTTTTCTCTCACTAGGAGAGTTCATTCACAGGAACTTCTTCCTGCAAACTTACTCTTTAAATTCAAACAGTTTCTTTAATTCTCTTCTTCATTTGGGACAAATCTGATGGTCTAAGATGATCAAATCATTGCTCTTTTGGAAAAAGGTTAGTGGTCTCTTTTAAACTCTGACATGGTTTAGCTTTATGTCAGCACAGGTAATTCTTTTTTTTTTTTTTTAAAGAGAGAAGGGGAGAGAGAGAGAGAGAGAGAGAGAGAGAGAGAGAGAGAGAGAGAGAGAGAGAGAGAGAATTTTAATATTTATTTTTTAGTTTTTGGCGGACACAACATCTTTGTATGTGGTGTGAGGATCGAACCCGGGCAGCATGCATGCCAGGCGAGCGCACTACTGCTTGAGCCACATCCCCAGCCCGTAAAAGGTCACAGGTAATTCTTTATGGCTGAAACGACCAATTAAAACTTGTCCTTTTCTTGGGGCACCCTTTGGGACAATCATACCTTTCAGAAGCAAATTCTTCTTATTTGCTCTTGGAGCTTCCAGCGGTCTTGTGTTTTAATGGCAGTTACATACAAATTTCTGTGGTCTGAGGTTTCTTCGAGGCCCAGGTTCTCTTTAGTAACCATGGAAACCTGCCCTCCTATCCAGCTGCCATTTTCTATATTCCTTTCAAAGAATGAGTCTTAAACCTCTTAGATATTCCACAAGCAGTGTCAAAATGAAGAATAACATGAAGAAAACATGAACAGCTTGTTGTTACATAAGAAGTTTCATGTAGAAAAGCAAGCTTTCCTGGACATCAACATATCACGGTTTACTGAGATCTCATCTTCATCCTGGCTTTAAGGAGTGGGGATTCGACTCTGCATCTCTACATCAGTGAATTGAGGAACACTTTCTGTACTCTCAGAGGTGATGGGTGAGATCACATGTTTGAGCCGAAGAAGCATGGTAAAGAGCAGGATGAGGAGAATGGCCAGGAGGCTCAAGAACAAGCCCACATACATGTACAGGTTGGAATACTTGTCTGATGTGCTGTCAACCTCTGTTGCCAGAGTGGGAAAATGGGCCCGTCCAGTGAGATTTCCATGGTACTTAAAGTGCACCTCCGTCATCACTCAGGTCTTGAGCCAATACCTGTTTCTATTTTATTTCTGTTGCCTTTGAGGCATTCCACAGTGTCTTAGCCTGTCTCTGAATATATTGGTGATGTTCCACCAATTATGCAAACCAATCTTTCTTAGAGAGGAATCAGTACTGCACAAGCCAAAAAACAGTGATGTTCTAATTTGGCAATTGTCACACTCTAACTTCCTCCCTCCCAAGTAGATTTTTTTTTAATATTTATTTTTTAGTTGTAGTTAAACACCATATCTTTATTTTATTTATTTATTTTTGTGTGGTGCTGAGGATCGAACCCAGGGCCTTGCACTTGCTAGGCAAGTGCTCTATCACTGAGCCACAATCCCAGACCCTTTCAAGTAGATTTGATCAGAATTTCTTAATTTGAAAAAAATGTAAATAAACTTTACTTATCACACTCCTATTCTTATACTGATTAAAATAAATATGGTAAAGCTGCTTTATAATACTGGTATGGGGGCAAGAATCTCTTAGAGTATTATATCAGAGTTTTACTCTGTTTTGGTAGAGGGAGAAAGGGCTCCCTTTTATCTATAGCTCATCTAAATGTGTGGACTAACTATGTGGATTTAATTGGGTTCTTCTTGAGAATTCTTAAAAGATTTTGTAAATTTCTGACTCAGCATTTCTGAGTCTTGTCTGTCTTTCTGAATCTTTCCTGAGGTTGGAGATGGTCAAATTCCTGCCCAGGTGCACAGATTGAGGATTGTAAGTCTAGAAGGACATGAATTTACTATAGCTTTGTTGACATTCCTCACTGTAGGCTGTAGTGAAAGTGTTGTCAGACCTGGCAATTCTTAGATGGAGGAGGTCTCAGAGATTCTGACAGCAGTAGGTTTAGGCTCAAAAAATTTGGTTCTTAAGATTCTTCCACAGATTTATTTTCCTGAAAAAAAAAAAAAGATTTAGGTATCTAAGACAAACAGATGGCAATTTGTTTTGAACTGGAAATGAACTGATACTTTGCAAAATGGTGTGCTATAGCAAATTAGTTTAAAAATAATGAGTTTCCATAATTTTTTCCCTATGCAGAAAATAGCTATTAAAAGGTTAAAGAGCCAGGCACAGTGGTATCAGTGGCTTGGGAAGCTGAGACAGGAGGATCGAAAGTTCAAAGCCAGCCTCAGTAACAGAGAGGTGCTAAGCAACTCAGTGAGACCCTGTTTCTAAATAAAATACAAAATAGGGCTAGGGATGTGGCTCAGTCGTTGAATGTCACTGAATTCAATCCCCATACCCCCCCCCCAAAAAAAAAAATAAAATAAGGTTAATAAAAAAATGAGATCACTAAAGGGCAGCTAATAACTATGGAAGATTAGGAGTTTTTCTCATACTAATTGACCATAAAATTCACCTGAAGTCCTTATTAACATATAGGCCTTGAATCCAACCTAGATTTCTACATAATAATCATCACAGTAGGTGAAGTGACACCCCCTTTCTCCACAGAAAAGTCTTAACTGGGCTTCTCCAGAAATCTTCACCATGGCTGATTTTAGGACTGTCAGCAAAAAAGAGTCTCTGCAAAAGAGTTCAATGTAGATAAACTTCCTATTTTTGTGTTGCCCTGTTTTACTTGCCACTGGCCAGGAAGTTTCCAGCAATCCAGGTGCTGGACACCCCCTTACTAGTTTTTCACAAACATATCCAGTATAGTACTTTGAAGAAATGTGCAAACAAGGCCTCTGGCCTTGAGTTGGGCTTCACAGAGATGTCTACATTTTAAAGATAAGTTACAATTGGGCTCCATGGTAACAGCTGGCAGGGGGAGGAAAGAAAAGAGAGAAGAAGCTCTCTGCTTCTGAGGTGTTGTCCTTGAAGGGTTAACTTGCCCAGAACAGTGAAAGAAAAAGCTGCTTTTATGTGAACTTCTGGAGACTGTGAACTTCTGAGCCCCTCCCCTTACACGCTGGGTATAAAATTCTGAAACTACCTGAACTTGGGGTTCAGATTAATTGATTACAGAAAAAGCTGTGCCCTCTGAACCTGGCTGCAGCCAAATAAAAGTGTTTCCTGCTATCTTCGGTGCCTTGCCTCGTTTGTCCCTACAACACAGGGACCTGGGCACCACTTAGAGATCTTGACTGTATTGGTCTGGGATGAGTCCCAAGCATTAATTTTTGTTTTAGTTTTTATTTTTTTCAGTATATGGGTGCTCTACCACTGTGCTACATCCCCAGCTGTTTTTATTTTTGGACAGGGTTTCACTGAGTTGCAGTGGCTGGCCTCCAATTTGCAATACTCCTGCTTTGGCCTCATATGTAGCTGGGATTACAGGCACACATCACCATGCCAGGCAGCATTGTTAATTTTAAAAATCTCCCCAAGTAACTTTAACTTATAACCAGGACTGGGAATGACAGATCTATCTTAATCAGAAAAGCCTACCATTGAAACATATAAAACCTAAATTTAAGGATTCATTTTTCAATGTCCAGGTTCTAGTGCCAATTGTCACCTTAATGAATCATGGAATATTCAGGAATGCAGGCTTCTCCTTTTTTGTTCTCATTTATGTCTATGGGGTGAGATTACACATTTTTTTCCAGCATTCGTAGACCACAAAGAATTGACAGGACATGTCTATTCTTAGCAAATAAATGCATCCTTCATTATTAGCCAAAACAGAACCTTGTCCTTTTTGGCAAAAACCTTCCAGTGTGTAAATAAGGTCAACTATTGACTGTTGAAGTTTCTCAAAATGATTTAGTTTGCCATTCCAAACATTAATATTATATATGGGTGACTAAAATAAACAATACAAACAACCATCACCTGTCACACTTATATGTGCAATAGTAGCAGATTGCTGACAATGTAGCCTAGTTCTGTCTCTTGTTAACATAGCCAAGGAGAGTTAGTAGAAATAGCTCCAACAATCACATTATTCTTCCTATCATCTTGAATTTTGCCCTTTCACCTAGGAGTGCTCAGCTTTAAATTTATATTTCCTAGCCAACATTACCTATATCTTCGGCAATCTGTATCTTAGTCTACTAACTCATTGTCCCTACTTCCCACTCAGAGCCATGTGGTTCACAAGAAACAAAAGCAAAGACAGAGGGTCTCTTTCTACAATCTTGGGAGCAATGGTCTAAGAAACATTTTTGCCATACTTAAATGTACATCTATTTTGATTTCTGGTTATTTGGGATCAAGGCCAGGAACATGCATTTTAAACTCAACTTTTTCTGGTGATTCTTTGAACGCTGCCCTGTGAGGGTTAACTATTGTTTTATTTATTTTATTTCTCTAAACAGTCCATATAAAGAATATAGTTAATTTCTTTTATTGATTGTAAGTCCTCCTTTTAAATAGTAATTAAAATAGTGTCATATGTTGAATTGTATCATGCAAGATATGCTGATGTCCTTTACCCTCAGTATCTGTGAATGTGACCTTATTTGGAAATAAGGTCTTTGCAGATGTAATCGAGTTAAAATGAGGACATTAAATTGGCCCTAATCCGAGTTCATAATCCGCTTGAATCAAATGTATGAAATATGATATGTCAAGAACTTTGTAATGTTTTGAACAACTAATAATAAAAAAAAAATGCAGACATAAAAAATAAATAAATAAATAAATTGGCCCTAATCCAATGACTATTGTCCTTATAAGAAGAGAAGATAGTCACACAGGAAGAAAGAAACAGAGATGGACTGCTGCATCTGTGGGTCGAGAAATGCCAAGGACTGCCAACAAACACCAGAGGCTAGAAGGGGCAAGGAAGGATTCTACCCTGCAGATCCAGAGTATGTGTGGCCCAGTTGATACCTTGATTTCAGACTTCTAGCCTCCAGACCTGAGAGAATAAATTTGTTGTTTCAAGCCACCTAATTTATGCAACTTTGTTATGGCCGCTCCAGGAAACGAATACACAGAATAATCACTTGAGGCCCTAGGGTTTTGAAACTTTGGAGGCAAGGTTTCTCAGTGTGGTCCCAGGGAAGTCCTTTCATCAGAATAATGCACCTGAAGGGTGTCTATTTATTTAATGTAGATTCCCAGGCTCTGTCCCTTGCTTCCTAGGTCTGAATCTCTGGGGATAGGACCCTGAAATCTTTGCTTGTAACAAGTCATCCACTTAACGTTTCTAAGTACACTCTTCAGGGAATGTTTTTTAGTCCTTGTTGTACTTCAGTATTGCTTACTAAGCTTTTGGAAAATATATATACCAGAAATTCTGATTCATTAGGTCTGTGTGAGGTATGATCATCTGTATAACTTAAAAGCTCTACAGTTTATTTTGATAGGCAGCTAAGGCTGAGAAATATCACTTTAAAACAAAGCACTTCAAATTCAGGACTCTGACAGTCCCAAGCAGTTCACACAGAGGCATCCTTTGATCTCAGCTGCCCCCTAGGTATTAAACATGTTGCATATATAGATGGTCTATCCGAATTGTTTTATTTCTCACCAGCTCTTCTCCCTGCAGCTCATTTCCTTAAGAATGGTGCTAGCCCAAGCCAGACGTGGTGGCACATCTGTGTAATCACAGAGGTGTAATCCCAGGGGCTCAGAGGCTGAGGTGGAAGGATCACAAGTTCAAAGCCAGCCTCAGCAATTTAGAGAGGCCCTGTCTCTAAATAAAAAATAAAGGGCTAGGGTTGTGGCTCAGTTACAGATCACTTGCCTCCCACATATGAGGCACTGGGTTCTATCCTCAGCACCACATAAAAATAAACAAAGATATTGTATCCATGTATAACTAAAAATAAATAAAAAGGGCTGGGGATGTTGCTCAGTGGTTAAGCAACCCCGGGGTTCAATCCTCAGTACCAAAACAAAACAAAAAATAAAAAAGAATGGTACTAGCCCAGAGAACTCCATGTTTTTTTTTTTTTGTGTGTGTGTGTGTGTGTGTGTGTGCTGGGGATTGAACCCAGGGCCTTGTACATGCAAGGCAAGCATTCTACCTACTGAGCTATATCACCAGCCCACTCAATGGATTTTTTTTCACCTCTATATCTCATAAGTTACTCATTTACCTGCCTCCCAGAAGAGAAGTGGAAGGAGAAAGAAACACTGGCAATGTAAGCCAGCTGGGAGAGTCCCCTGTAGTATTATAGTATCCTTTTATTTTCCCTTGGATCTCAAATACACAGAATTGGATAAGCCATACTCCTTGACTTAGCACACATTGTCATCATTGGTAAATTCAGGTCCTCTTTTATTTGTTTACTTAATATAATGAACACCCGTAGACAAACACCTGTAAACAAACATCTACCAAATTTAAGAGTGAGAATGTTACAACTGACATATCTGCATATGCTCCCCCCATCTTGACCTCTTACCTTTCTCTCCAGAAGTGCCAAATACAGTGAATTTAATTAATCATTACTTTCCTTTTATTTATATATTCACACAACCCCATGCCTAAATAATATGATAGTTTTATTTGTTTTAAAAGTTATGTTTATTTTTCAAAAAAGTATGTCTGTGAGTATTATTCAACTTGTTCATTTTATTCTACATGCTATTACTATACTATTTATGACTATTCTAGTAGGATGAAAAAGGAATAAAGTTTTAGAAGCCCTTTGAGTCTCCTTATTGCCTTTGGACTTTATTCCACTTTATTCTCCTTAGCTTTTCGTTCAAGGCTGTCAATGCCCAGGCTGAACTTAATCTTAATTCCTTTCATTATTCTCCTTTCTAGTCAAACTATAGTAGTTGTTCTTTTTTTATTGGTTCTTTTTATATACATGAAAGTAGAACCCATTTTGATATAATTATACAAGCATGGAATATATCTATTGTAATTAGGACCCCATTCTTGTACATGATGGTGAGATTCAGTCTGGTGTAATCCTATATGTACATAGGAAAGTTAGGTCAGATTCATTCCACTGTCTTTCTTTTTCCTATCCGCCCTCCCTTCCCTTCATTCTCATTTGTCTAATCTATTGAAGTTCTGTTCTCCCCCTACCCCCATTATAGGTTAGCTTTTACGTATCAGTGAAAACTTGTTTTTTTTTTGGAGGGGGGATTGGCTTATTTTACTTAGCGTGACAGTCTCAAGATCCATAAACTTACTAGAAAATGTCATAAATTTATTCTTCTTAATGGCTGAGTAAAATTCCATTGTGTATATATACTACAGTTTCTTTATCCATTCTTCTGTTGAAAGGCACATATGTTGACTCCATAGCTTAGCTATTGTGAATTGTGCTGCTATAAATATTGATGTGGCTGTGTAATTATAGAATTCTAATCTTAAATCCTTTGGATATATGCCCACATACTTCCCTGCTTCTAGGTTTTTGGTTGAAAAGTTCCTTCCATATTCACATATATTTGCATAAGGAAATGGTACCATTCTTTAGGGTTCAGTTCATGAAGCTGACCTTGATTTTCCACCCCAGTCTTAATTCCTATGTCTTGTATCTCTCTTAGAGAAATAACTCTTCCCCAATATTGTAGATATCCATCAGATGCATTTCCCCCTAAATACTAACTTATAAACTGCTTGAGGATATCTTTTAACATTCCATGCCCTACATAGCTGTGCTCACAGTAGCCACTTAATAATAACAGAATAAATACATGAATATGATTGAAAAAATGCACTTACCACCAATAACTAGAAAAAGAACAATCTTCTTTTATCTCTGATTTGGTTTCTAATAGAATCAGACCTTATTATCTGTGGGGCATGGTTCTAGGACCTCTAGATACCAAATTCTTAATGATTCTCAAATCCCTAATAAAAATGGCATAATATTTGCATATAATTTAGGCACATCTTCTTGTTTGTTTTAAGTCATCTCTAGATTACTTATAATATTTAATGCAATGTAAGTGCTATCTAAATATGTTGTTATACTTACTGTTTCTCATCACCAAACAAAAATCTGTACATTATCAGTAGAGATGTAGTTTGTTTTCAAAATTTTTCCTTCTTTTCTTTTTTGGTTATAGTGGGACTTGAACCTAGGGACTCACACATCCTAGGTGAGCACTCTGCCACTGAGCTACATCCCCAGCCTTTGTTATTTAGAAACATGTCAGCTAGTTGCTGAGGCTGGTCTTGAACTCCTCCTGCCTCAGCCTCCCTAGCTGCTAGGATTACGAATATCTACCATCATGCCAGACTTTCTTCAAATATTTTTTTAAAACTTTTGTTGTTGTTGTTGTAGGTGGATATAATACCTTTTTAATTTTTATTTAATTTATTTTTTATATAGTGCTGAGGATCAAAACCAGTGCTTCATGCATGCTAGGCAAGCACTCCACCACTGAGCCACAACCCCAGCCCCTTTCTTCAAATATTTTTGATCTGCAGTTGGTTGAATCTATGGTTGTTTGAATCTGCAGTTGCAGAACTCTTGGGTATGAAAGACTGACTGTATAACTTAGAGAAGAACCTGGATTTCCCTTTCCCTTTTATTCTCCTCCTTTACTCCCCAGTCTCTTATTGTGTAAAGGAGAATAAATCCCAGATTGTAATGAAGAATTAAGGAATATTAAAAACTTTGCTTTTGATTTGCTATTTCAGTTGCACATTTTTAGAAGAAAATTACAGGAGTTGGGTTAAATTTAATATTTAAGTTTTAGAAAGTCTAAGTGTGTCTATATAGATGATTTTATAATGATTGCTAGTACATTTCTTGTCTCTTACACAATCAACCCTGAATTTTTCTTAGGTCTGAATATTTATTAAATATTTATTAGAATTAAATGAATCTTGGAGAGGTTTAGACAACAGTAATCTCACCTACAGTTGTCAATGTCTTTAAATGCTTCCTCTGAGGGTTGAGAACACTAGTCACATAATTTCTTAAAACCTTTGTAGTTTGCAGGACACCAAACACCCTGTTCAATTCAGACAAGTCTAATCTCATTAAGGACAAAGTCCTTAATGTATTTAAGGACTTTGAAATGAATGGATGAAAAGTCAGGTATTGGAGAATTCTCTTTTTTTTTTTATTCTGGTTCTGGATCTATTAGAACTTCTTACAAAAGCTTTCTAAACAGGATTGTCATGGCTTTCTTTGCTAATTAATTAATGAATTTCACAGATACTATGATTGCTCCATTAAAACCTCTACACCATTTAGGAAAAAAACCTCTATAATTTCAAAGGGAACAAAAATTTGCTAGGCACATTGGCGCATAATTGTAATCCTAGCAGTTTGGGTGGTTGAGGCAGGAGGGCCACAAGTTCGAGGCCAGCTTCAGCAATTTAGCAAGACTCTGTCTCAAAATAAGAAATAAGGGGCTTTGGATGTGGCTTAGTGTTTAAATATCCCTGGGTTCAATCCCTGGCACAAAAAAAGGAAGAAAAATTATATTCATTCTGAGGAATGGAATTATTGTGGGAAGAACTTTATAGAATCAGTTTAGTATTCTGCAGTCTTTTCTGAAAAGCTCATAAATAAAAACTCAATTTCCAGTCTTTGTAAAAGTGATTGAAAGCTGTTGAGGGATAAGGAGAGTGAGGAATGGGGAATTAGGAAAAGAAAGGATAGGAGAAAAGGAAGGAAGAAAAGGGAGAGGAGGGAAAGAAAGAAATGTGAAAGGTGAGAAAAGAGAATGAAGGATGTGGGAGGAAATGAGTGATTATGGGGGAGAAAAGTAAGGGAACCAAAAAAGAATTGGGGAAGAAGGGAGGAAGAAAAGAAAGTGGAGAGAAATGTCTAGTGTTCAACATTAACCTGAATATCTGGTTTACTTTACTTAGAATGTAAATCAAAATACCCTTGAATGATGTAAATGTGAATAAGAATAGTGAAAGGTCAGCAATCAGAAGTGATGGGCCCCAATTGAGGTCTTGTTCCAATGAAGAAACCACACCAAGAGGTTAACCCTTAGAAATATTAATGGCACCATCAAGGCCTATTTCAAATGTAAAAGACCTTGAGGCTCACCCATGGGAACTCCTCTGGCCAGCTCCTTTGTCCCAGAAGGTTGGGGGGGGATGAGGGGATGATAGGTGGAGGTAAACCCAGTGGGAGTTATAGGAAGGATTAAGCTGATACTTTTTCAATGCCTGTTTAACATAGATTTTGGTTCATGCTCTACCCAGAATCATATGTAAACACCTAAGTTGGCACACCAACAGGGGATTTTCTGCTACCTGGCCCCCTCCCACGTGGCAGGAGTTCTATCTCTTCTCATGTAAATAAATCCTACACCATTTACTCTTCCCTTCTGCTATAGTCTATGTATTTTATTCTTCAAATTTGTGAGACAAAAAACCCAGAAAGAAATTGGTGACATGGGGAATTTAGTCTCATCTCAAAACTCCAGTTTCAAATGCACCCTTAATTTTCTGTTTGCATGTTTCATCATTAACTTGGTAAATAAAACATCTGGTAACAAAAAGCTTCTTGTATTTTTA
Source organism: Marmota monax (assembly GCF_021218885.2). Taxonomy (NCBI): domain Eukaryota; kingdom Metazoa; phylum Chordata; class Mammalia; order Rodentia; family Sciuridae; genus Marmota; species Marmota monax. Next base: position 9,740,939 of record NW_026694552.1, on the reverse strand, counting down.
GTATGAACACTTAAATGCCAAGTCCTCAGTGATGTTTGATGTTAGCATAATATATATAACCTCACAGAAACAAAATAAAATACACTTACAGATCATGAATTTTGCTCATTTATATGACAAGAGAGTATGTGGCTCTTTCTTCATCTATCAAGCCCAAGAGGGATTCCTCTGGTGAAACTCATTTCTTTCATTTTTTTAAATCTTTATTTGTTCTTTTTAGATATGCATGACAGTAGAGTGTATTTTAACATATTATACGTACATGGAGCATAACTTATTCCAATTAGTAACAAAGTTCTGCATGGCTTCCAAAATCAGACTGACATTTATTCAACAAATCTTTATTGAGTGTCTGCCAAGTTGCAGACACTGAGCTCAGTGTAAGGGATGTAGAAATAATGTGTCCTTAACCCAGTTTTGGTCCTTGAGGTGCTCCGAGTAGTTATTTTCATTTTTTATTGATAATGTGCTGAAAACAACCCACTGGTCATTTTACACATTCTGTGTGACTCCTGCCTGTATAATTCCAGAGCTGAAATCCCATCAAACAGCTAAGAAAAATGATCCGTGGAACAATTCAGAAAAGAAAGTCAAAACTATCAGTTGAAACAGCTTTCAAGAGTTAACACATTCTGTTTGTATGTATCTGCCCAGAGAAGAAGAAAAAACTAAGGGAGGTTGGAACTGTTAGAGTATCCAGTTTCATATCAGCCTGTGAAAAAGCAATTTCAGCAGCAAGTGCTCCTTCAATGGCTGGAGCCATTAAGTAATAAGCATGCACAAGTGGGAGTTGCTGTATCTTCTCCTACAGATGGTGCCTATTTGTCACACCTGCCGATAAATAAAATAATGTCGCTCACTTCACTATGAATAGCATCATTGTATTTTCAAATCTCTCTTACCTTTCCTGGCTCACAGTACGATTGGGGCTGGCCATTTAGGTATCCCTTCTGAAGCTTGCACCAACAGGCAACTTGTTCAGGAACATCTCTGGAGTATCTGGAAAATAGAATAAAATGAAAAAAAAAAAAAACAACCCTTGTTTTGCCAAAGAAACAGGACTATGTTCATGCAAAGTATGCTTTCTCTTTCATCTTCCTCAAGAGTCAGCCCTTTTCAGGAAAAAAAAAAACAACAAAAAACAAAAAACAGAAAAGCACCTTCTATTAGTTACTTAAAATGCCAGTTACCACTTACAGCTTCAGAGTGCAGTTTTAGATGCCTGTTTCTTGTAAGCTCCAAAGAGCAAAGAGAAATCTGTTTGGATGTATATGTGCCGACTGGAACACTTGAATGGAAGCAGCCTGGATTAGTTAAGTCCCCAGTTCCTCCTTTGCAGGCAACAGTTTAAAGTATGCAGGAAAGGTAGCGATCCAGCTCCTCTCTGCCTTAGCGGTGTAGAGCCCCAGAGAGAGGGAGGAGATAAGACAGAAGCGAGAAAGCAAAGTTTGTGTAAGCCTTCCACTTTAACCCCTTCAAGGCTTCTTCATGAATCTGTAAGATCAGCTAAGGCACTCTTTCTTCAAAAAAACTGCTTTATATGTCATTGAAAAGGCTCAAATCTCTTGCTCAATCTAAAAGATTTTTCATTTTAGGTCTTACAGCAATATATGCTTACAATTGAAGCCAAACTTGCCAGCATGTGATGATATTTAAATAAGTTCAACTTTCCAAACAGAATGTATGTCTTTGTTTGTGTTTCTAGCTTTGGAAAACTTTTTTTAGGCTCCAAGGTAATACACTTAATTTTTTTAAAAAAATATTTATCTCTTTTAGTTGTACACAATACCTTTGTTTTTATTTATTTATTATGATATGCTAAGGATCGAACCCAGGGCCTCGCATGCACTAGGTGAGTGCTCTACCACTGAGCCACAACCCCAGCCCTTAATACACTTAATTTGAATGTTTTGTAGAAATTTAACCTCAGCCCAGATTTCTGGTTGAGGGTAGATCATATAAGAACATATAAGTTTTGAAGAAAGCTTATATGTTCAATTAGAAATGATGTGTCCATCTGTAGTTTAAATGCCCTTACCATCTTTTACATAGTAAGAAGGAGATTAACATTTCTTGAGTGCCTACTCAATATAAAGCATTTAGCACAAAGAACACCATTTAATGCTCACATTAATGTTGTGTCTTGGGTATTATGACCCTCATTTTATAAATGGGGAACCGAGGTTTAGAGAGAAAGCCTGTCATGAAGTTTACTAAGCCTAGAGACAGGATTTGAAAACAAGGCACAATGATCCCAAGGTCTGGGTTCTGTTCTCTATAGCAGTGCTTTTTATTTACTTATTTATTTATTTTAAACTCTTTTTTTAATATTTTATTTTTTAGATGTAGATGGGCACAACACAATGCCTTTATTTTTATGTGGTGCTGATGATCAAACCCGGGTCCTGGCCATGCTAGGCAAGCGCTCTACTGCTGAGCCACAATCCCAGCCTTATAGCAGTGCAAAATTGTCAGTGGACCTTTACTTTATTAATTTATTTACATGCAGTGCTGAGAATCGATCCCAGTGCCTCACACATGCCAGGTAAAGGCTCTACCACAGAGCTACAATCCAAGCCCCCATACATCAGTGATTTTTAACCTCTATGCATCTTAGACTTCTTTGAGAGCCAAATGACAGCTAAGGACTGCCTCTCCCTCAATTTCTGTGCTCCATGGCCTCCAAGTTACAAACAGCTGAATGTCCCCATGTTACTTCTCCAGTATCATTCAATCATTAGAGGATCATTCATCCAACAATACCTGGTCCTCAACAATTTTTAATACAGTAACTATAGTAGGAATGGTATTAGTGAGTGTCTTGCCAATCTTTAAGAAATAAGCAGTGGGCTGGGGTTGTAGCTCATTGGTAGAGCACTTGCCTGGCACTTGTGAGACACTGGATTTGATCCTCAGCACCACATATATTAATTTAAAATATATTAATTAAAAAAATAAAGGTATTGTGCCCATCTACAACTAAAAATTTTTTAAAGGATTAATGCAGTGATTTTCCCTTTGTTTCTACATTCTTAATAACTCTTGCAGTTTTGTCTCTTGTATTTCCCTCATGCCAGTGGTTACATGGGTTGAGGTGCTCCTTGAAATCTGTAATGCCTTATTAGTACCATCTGTTATCTGTTTCTCAAGTTGGAGGAGTATTGTCAAGATTCATGAATGTAAAGTATAAACCCACTATATTTTCCTTGAGGAATGATTTTACTTGAATATTGGGATAGGGAGAATATGGATCATTTAAGATATAATTTTAAACATACTTTATATGACAATAAACATAGATGAATTGAATGTAAATTTGCATGCATTTTTATGATTAAGCATGAAAGTTCAGAGAAATTTTGCACTTGTGGTGAGGTCTTTTGGGGCTACTCAGACTTTCCCAAGGATATATATTCACTCTCCTCTGCCATTTGGAGTATTTTGGTGGAAAATTTCCAAGATCATGGAGTAGCAGAAAGATCAGGGACTTTGAAGTTATATAGCCTCAGATTTAATCCATATTTTCTGAATTATCTTTAGAAAATCAGTTAATTTCTTTGTGACTCAGTTTGTTCATTCATAAAATAGGAAATTATAAAGGGAAGTTTATATGAGAAAATATGTCTAAAGCACATATTATGGATGCTTAGTAAATATTGTCTCAAATTTGTACATGCCAAAAGAGGATGAGCTTAACATGAATCTAACTGGAGGTTTCATCAGGGGTAGTTTTCTTACCTAATTATAAAAAAGATAAGAGTTATGTTAATAATATTTAAATTCAAGTTTCCAGAAAAACATAATGGATGCCCTATAATAGATAAGAAATTCCAAAACTAGGTTATCATATACCAAATTTACAAGGGAAATGATCCAGAACAGTTTCCAAGAAATAAAACAAATATCATGGAGGGGTGTCAGAAGAGAAATTTGTAAAAACCTTTCTTTGCAGAGAGCTGGTTTCAGGCTAAGACTCCACTCTACCTTCCAAAGGAGTGATGGGTTTGGGGGACAGTACCTCCTTCACTTCAAGCCTAGTGAGAATGTATTTCACAAGACCTTGATATTTTTTCCCTGCAGTAGAGAGGTGGAGGATTGGAGTTTTACTCTATTCTGAGAAAGCAAATGTGACCCTTGGCAGGAGGACAAGGTTGATTGTGTTGCGATTCCTCTGCATTCCCACTGTTTGTCTGGGCAAAATAGTTCTGGGAATCAAATGGGGGCCACTTAAGAAAGACAGCTAGGGTAGGCTCATTCTGGACCTTATCTAATAAAGCCACTGAGAGGGGTGGAAGGATCCCAGTAACAGGAAGATACAGATAACCACTGAATTCCTAGGGGCCAGAAGAAGGAATTACCAACTTAAATAGAAATGTGTTAATCTAGGTCATTCAGATGGCAGAAGAGGGATGGATTCTCAGTAAGACTCAGAGAGTAGGAGGCCATTCCACTAAGGAAAAAAAAATTACCTATTCCCTTAACCTCCTTTTCCCTGTTTCTGCTTCTATACTCTTGAAAATACACATAGGAGCTGGCAAGTGTGACATAAAAATGAAAACCTATCACTCCTTCTCCACAATCCATAGGCCTTAGCATAAGGAAGGAGAGGGGACTTATTTTTGAGTGAAGACTAAAAAGTTTGATTGAGGGGAAGATGGCCGCTGCGTACGGGGGTTGCTGAAGTGCTAAGCGTGGTGCTCAAAGCAGCGGCTTTAATAGAGATTTCGCACAGTCTGTTAAAGCTCCTTTCACCGTTAATCTGTAGTGGACCACTTTGCCAAGGAGCAGGAAGAACAAAGAAATCGAAAAAGAGACGCTTGGCTGCTCAGAGCCGCGGGCGCTTTGCTCCCATCTGCTTCCTCTTTCGCTTCGCTCCGGGCGGAGAAGCTGAATGTGCAATCAGCAGTGGATTGTAAGTACCCGAGGCAAAGAAAGCTCAGTGCGCCCCGCCTTTTTTTTTTTTTTTTTTTTTTTTTTTGAATATTTTTTATACAGGGAGAGTTTGTGGATTGGGATTGCTGGCGGGGCTGTGGTTTCTGTGCCGAAAATCCACTCCGCGGGAGCCGCCATTTGCTTTCTGCTTGCTGTCTTGATGGCTCCGTATACACTGTCCGGCAGCCGCACCTAGAGGTTGCAGCTGGGCTGCGTGCCGAGCCCTGTCCTCCGAAGGCTGGACTGCAGCCTCGAGCGTCTCTGTGGCCTGTTCGCCGCTGCACCTTCGGGCAGAGCCTGCTCTGGGGTCGTTCTGCACCCCCCTGCCAGGGGACCCGTGCTCCGGAGGAGGGGGACGGAGAGCCGCGGCGGCAGCCGCTTGGGCCCCTGGGGCCTGGCACCGGGCTGAAGAGCTGCGGAGGCCAGGGCGGCTCTGCTACGGGCGCAGACAAGCGCGGACGCTCGCCAGGGCGGCTCTGCTACGGTCGCAGACAAGCGCGGACGCTTGTCAGCGCGGCCCAGAGTTTCATTTCTAGAAATCTGGACTGGAAACAGAAGCAGCAGTTTGTATAATCCCAAGAACTTGCTTATACCAGGAAGCTGTAAGGGCAACATGAATATTACTGAGGAGATGTAACATGGTGGCAGGCGCAGAGAGATCAAGTCTCTGACATCTTCAACTGCGTGGGCATAGGGAGCCGTAAACTGTCTAAATGCTGTTTGCTCAGGATCACTAGGCAATGCTGAGCTGACGTGGATCTGGGGTGTACAGGCTGGGCCCCTCAGAACACACACACAGAGCCCGAATCGGAGGCAATTAAGCTCCGGTTCGCCTGCTTCATGTGACTCAGCACTAACGATCCCGCTGAAATAATTGGCCGGCCCTTAGGAACTTACAGAGGTAAAAGCCAACCGAGCCTTCATAGGCAGTGGCCACAGGACTGAAACGGGGATTGGGAGAGACAGTCAGGACCCACCCGTTGCATTGGTCATCCGGCAAAGGGAACAAACGGTCACCATTTGCATGGGATATCACCATGGCAGAGAAATGGCGTCATGGGCGGAGGAGATAACTGCAGTGAAACCAGCGCGACAGGTGTGTAATCCCCTAGCCATCTCTCTCCACACAGCGGGGGAAACCTTAAGGGCCACTCCCAGCTCTCCTGTGAACGCAATAACCAGACCGAGGGAACCAGGAGTGGCGCAGGACTCGCGGCGCGGAACTCCCGGCTACCGCTCCCACCAGTGCTGACAACTGAGGTCTCTTGCACCAGCTACCGGGGGCGTGGCTACAGGAGGGCAAGCAAATTCGCTGGGGGATCTCAGCCCCAAGCTCTACAAACTTAGGGTCTGAGGGAGGCAAACAGGGAGAGTGAGCCCAGGTGTTCATGAAAACAGGGCTCCCAGGAGCAGCAGACCTGGCGTGTAGACAGTATTGTGGTGAGCGCCACAGGTGAGCACGGCCTGGCTTGAGGAAACACAAGACAAGGCCCTAGACACTCAGGATTGGAGACCCGCCCAGTCTAGGAGAAAGAGCTGCTGCACAGTGAATGGTTCCCACCTATTGACAGGAGAAGCTTGGCCCAGTGGGCACAGCTCCACCTACTGGAAGAGAAGTTAATAGAACTCTAGGACTGCATTTATTATTATTATTATTATCATTTTTTTTTCTTTTCTTTTTCTTTTTTTTTCTTTCTTCTTTTTCTTTCATTTTCAATTTTTATTTGTTGTTGTTCTTTAATTTTTTTTCAATGTTTCTATTTTTTTTAATTTTTTTAATTTTATTATTATTATTTTTTTAATTTTAATTTTCATTTTTTATTATCACTATTATTTTTGTTAAAATTTTTTTTCCGTCTTTTCTTTCTTTCTTTATTATCTAATCTTTGTTATTCTTGTTTCTTTTGTCTTTTCATTTCTTTTCAATCTTCTTATTCCCCCTTCCTTGAATTCTACCTGCCTACTCTCATTCTCTTTAGTGACTTCTTCCCTTCCCTTCTAATATCTTTCCTCTCAAGCATCAAATAAATCTATAAGAGTAAACAGTAACTCAGCAGTCAAACAGAACAAGAAGTAACATGAGCAGCATAAAAAAGCAAGGAAGAAAAGGAGTACAAACAATGAAGGACAGCCTAAATATTCAGGAGGACCTAGAGTCAGCAGAAAAATGGTCATATAAAGAACTCAAGGAATACCTTAGACAGATGGAATGGAACCTTAAAGAAGATACGAGACAGCAAATCCAAACAGTGAAAGAACACTTTGAAAATGAATTACATAGACAGATAAAAGAAGAAGTTAAGCATCTTTATCAGGAGATTGAGATTATAAAAAAAAACCAAACAATAATTCTAGAAATGAAGGAAACGATAAACCAAATTAAAAACTCAATTGAGAGTATCACTAACAGAGTGGAGCAAGTAGAAGCCAGAACATCAGATAATGAAGACAAAATATATCATCTTGAAAAGAGCCTAGCCAACTCAGAAAGGCTGGTTAAAAACCACGAGAAAAACATCCAAGAGATATGGGATAACATAAAGAAACCAAACCTACGAGTCATCGGGATAGAAGAAGGTACAGAGATTCAAACCAAGGGAATGAGTAACCTGCTGAAAGAAATAATTACAGAAAACTTTCCAGAAATAAAAAAGGAAACGGATATACAAATTGTAGATGCATACAGGACACCGAGCACACAAAATCACAGTAGACCAACGCCAAGACACATTGTTATGAAGATATCCAATATACAGAACAAAGAGAAAATACTAAAAGCTACAAGAGAAAGGAGGCAGATTACATTCAGGGGTAAACCAATAAGGTTAACAACGGATTTTTCATCACAGACGCTGAAAGCGAGAAGATCCTGGAACAACGTATTTCAAACACTGAAAGACAATGGATGCCAACCAAGAATTCTGTATCCAGCAAAATTAAGCTTCAGGTACGATAACGAAATAAAAATCTTTCATGATAAACAAAAGCTAAAAGAATTTGCAGCCAGAAAACCAGCATTGCAAAGCATCTTGAGCAAAACACTACACGAGGAAGAAATGAAAAACAATAACCAAAACCATCAGTGGGAAGTGCCTCTATAAAGACAGAGGGCGGGGGGAAAGCTAACCATGGAGAAACAAACTAAATTAAAAAAAAAAAAAAAAGAAGATAAATAATCAAACATGGCTGGAAGTACAAACCATATATCAATAGTAACTCTAAACATTAATGGCTTAAACTCTCCAATAAAGCGACATAGGCTGGTAACATGGATTAAAAAAACAAATCCAACAATATGCTGCCTCCAGGAGACACATCTGATTGGAAAAGACATACACAGGCTGAAGGTGAAAGGTTGGGAAAAAATATACCATGCACACGGTCCTCGTAAGCAAGCAGGGGTGGCCATCCTCATATCGAATAAAATTGACTTCAAGACTAAATTAATCAAAAGGGATAAGGAAGGACATTATATACTGTTAAAAGGAACCATTTACCAACAAGACATAACAATTATCAATATTTATGCACCAAATAATGGTGCTGCGACGTTCATAAAACAAATTCTCCTCAAGTTCAAGAATCAAATAGACCACAACACAATAATTATGGGTGACTTCAACACACCTCTCTCACAATTGGACAGATCCTCCAAACAAAAGCTGAATAAAGAAACTATAGAACTCAATATCACAATCAACAACCTAGACTTAACTGACATATATAGAATATATCAACCATCATCAAGTGGATATACTTTTTTCTCAGCAGCACATGGATCCTCCTCAAAAATAGACCATATATTATGCCATAGGGCAACCCTCAGTAAATATACAGGGGTGGAGATAATACCATGCATTTTATCTGATCATAATGGAATGAAACTGGAAATCAATGATAAAAGACGGAAGGAAAAATCCTACATCACATGGAAAATGAACAATATGTTACTGAATGATCAATGGGTTACAGAAGACATAAAGGAAGAAATCAAAAAATTCTTAGAGATAAATGAAAATACAGACACAACATATCGGAATCTATGGGACACAATGAAAGCAGTTTTAAGAGGGAAATTCATCGCTTGGAGGTCATTCCTCAAAAAAAGGAAAAACCAACAAATAAATGAGCTCACACTTCATCTCAAAGCCCTAGAAAAGGAAGAGCAAAACAACAGCAAATGTAGCAGAAGGCAAGAAATAATTAAAATCAGAGCGGAAATCAATGAAATTGAAACAAAAGAAACTATTGAAAAAATTAACAAAACTAAAAGTTGGTTCTTTGAAAAAATAAATAAGATCGACAGACCCTTAGCCATGCTAACGAAGAGAAGAAGAGAGAGAACTCAAATCACTAACATACGGGATGAAAAAGGCAATATCACAACAGACACTACAGAAATACAGAAGACAATTAGAAATTATTTTGAAAACCTATATTCCAATAAAATAGAAGATAGTGAAGACATTGATAAATTCCTTAAGTCATATGATTTGCCCAGACTGAGTCAGGAGGATACTCACAACTTAAACAGACCAATAACAATAGATGAAATAGAAGAAGCAATCAAAAGACTTCCAACCAAGAAAAGCCCAGGACCGGATGGGTATACAGCGGAGTTTTACAAAACCTTTAAGGAAGAATTAATACCAATACTTTTCAAGTTATTTCAGGAAATAGAAAAAGAAGGAGCTCTGCCAAATTCATTCTATGAGGCCAACATCACCCTGATTCCGAAACCAGACAAAGACACCTCAAAGAAAGAAAACTACAGACCAATATCTCTGATGAACATAGATGCAAAAATCCTCAATAAAATTCTGGCGAACCGGATACAAAGGCACATCAAAAAAATTGTGCACCATGATCAAGTTGGATTCATCCCTGGGATGCAAGGATGGTTCAATATACGGAAATCAATAAATGTTATTCACCACATCAATAGACTTAAAAATAAGAACCATATGATCATCTCAATAGACGCAGAAAAAGCATTCGACAAAGTACAGCATCCCTTTATGTTCAAAACATTAGAAAAACTAGGGATAACAGGAACTTACCTCGACATTGTAAAAGCTATCTACGCTAAGCCTCAGGCTAGCATCATTCTCAATGGAGAAAAATTGAAGGCATTCCCCCTAAAATCTGGAACAAGACAGGGATGCCCTCTATCACCACTTCTATTCAATATAGTTCTCGAAACACTGGCCAGAGCAATTAGACAGACGAAAGAAATTAAAGGCATAAAAATAGGAAAGGAAGAACTTAAATTATCACTATTTGCAGATGACATGATTCTATACCTAGAAGACCCAAAAGGGTCTACAAAAAAACTACTAGAACTAATAAATGAATTCAGCAAAGTGGCAGGATATAAAATCAACACGCATAAATCAAAGGCATTTCTGTATATCAGCGACAAAACTTCTGAAACGGAAATGAGGAAAAACACTCCATTCACAATATCCTCAAAAAAAATAAAATACTTGGGAATCAACCTAACAAGAGAGGTGAAAGATTTATATAATGAAAACTACAAAACCCTAAAAAGAGAAGTAGAAGAAGATCTTAGAAGATGGAAAAATATACCCTGTTCATGGATAGGCAGAACTAACATCATCAAAATGGCGATATTACCAAAAGTTCTCTATAGGTTTAATGCAATGCCAATCAAAATCCCAACGGCATTTCTTGTAGAAATGGATAAAGCAATCATGAAATTCATATGGAAAAATAAAAGACCCAGAATAGCAAAAGCAATTCTAAGCAGGAAGTGTGAATCAGGCGGTATAGCGATACCAGACTTAAAACTATATTACAGAGCAATAGTAACAAAAACAGCATGGTACTGGTACCAAAACAGGAGGGTGGACCAATGGTACAGAATAGAGGACACAGAGACTAATCCACAAAGCTACAACTATCTTATATTTGATAAAGGAGCTAAAAGCATGCAATGGAGGGAGGATAGCATCTTCAACAAATGGTGCTGGGAAAACTGGAAATCCATATGCAACAAAATGAAACTGAATCCCCTCCTCTCGCCATGCACAAAAGTTAACTCAAAGTGGATCAAGGAGCTAGATATCAAATCAGAGACTCTGCGTCTGATAGAAGAAAAAGTTGGCTCCGATCTACATATTGTAGGGTCGGGCTCCAAATTCCTTAATAGGACACCCATAGCACAAAAGTTGATAACAAAAATCAACAAATGGGACTTACTTAAACTGAAAAGTTTTCTCTCAGCAAGAGAAACAATAAAAGAGGTAAATAGGGAGCCTACATCATGGGAACAAATTTTTACTCCTCACACTTCAGATAGAGCCCTAATATCCAGAGTATACAAAGAACTCAAAAAATTAAACAATAAGAAAACAAATAACCCAATCAACAAATGGGCCAAAGACCTGAACAGACACTTCTCAGAGGAGGACATACAATCAATCAACAAGTACATGAAAAAATGCTCACCATCTCTAGCAGTCAGAGAAATGCAAATCAAAACCACCCTAAGATACCATCTCACTCCAGTAAGATTGGCAGCCATTATGAAGTCAAACAACAACAAGTGCTGGAGAGGATGTGGGGAAAAGGGTACTCTTGTACATTGCTGGTGGGACTGCAAACTGGTGCGGCCAATCTGGAAAACAGTATGGAGACTCCTGGGAAAGCTGGGAATGGAACCACCATTTGACCCAGCTATTGCCCTTCTTGGACTTTTCCCTGAAGACCTTAAAAGAGCGTACTACAGGGATACTGCTACATCGATGTTCATAGCAGCACAATTCACAATTGCTAGACTGTGGAACCAACCCAGATGCCCTTCAATAGATGAATGGATAAAAAAAATGTGGCATTTATACACCATGGAGTATTACGCAGCACTAAAAAATGACAAAATCATAGAATTTGCAGGGAAATGGATGGCACTAGAGCAGATTATGCTTAGTGAAGCTAGCCAATCCCTAAAAAACAAATACCAAATGTCTTCTTTGATATAAGGAGAGCAACTAAGAACAGAGCAGGGAGGAAGAGCAGGAAGAAAAGATTAACATTAAACAGATACATGAGGTGGGATGGAAAGGGAGAGAAAAGGGAAATTGCATGGTAATGGAGGGAGACCCTCATTGTTATACAAAATTACATATAAGAGGTTGTGAGGGGAATGGGAAAATAAACAAGGAGAGATATGAATTACAGTGGATGGGGTAGAGAGAGAAGATGGGAGGGGAGGGAGGGGGGATGGTAGAGGATAGGAAAGGTAGCAGAATACAACAGTTACTAATAGGGCATTATGTAAAAATGTGGATGTGTAACCGATGTGATTCTGCAATCTGTATTTGGGGTAAAATTGGGAGTTCATAACCAACTTGAATCTAATGTATGAAATATGATATGTGAAGAGCTTTATAATGTTTTGAACAACCAATAAAAAAAAATTAAAAAAAAAAAAAAAAGAAAGAGAAGATGGGAGGGGAGGGGAGGGGAGGGGGGATAGTAGAGGATAGGAAAGGCAACAGAACACAACAGACACTGGTATGGCAATATGTAAAACAGTGGATGTGTAACCAATGTGATTCTGCAATCTGTATACGGGGTAAAAATGGGAGTTCATAACCCACTTGAATCAAATGTATGAAATATGATATGTCAAGAGCTTTGTAATGTTTTGAACAACCAATAATAAAAATTTAAAAAAAAAAAAAAAAAAAAAAAAAATAAAAAGTTTGATTGATTTCTTTGACTAAATACCTACTGATTACTGAATCAATATTTTTCTTATCACTTAGAGTGACTTTAGAATGGTTTATTCAGAAAGACATGAATAGAAATTTCTGTGACGTGAACAAGTTTTTATCAAGGGTCAGGGAAAGCCTACCCAAGTGGAGAACATTTTATTTGGACATTGGTAGACAAAAATAAATTATACTTTAAAAAAATACTGATTGTACTTACTAATTCATTCTTTCATTAAACAAGCATCAGAGTGTATATTATGTGCCAGCCATTGTGCTAGTGAGAAGCACAGACCTGGTTAATAACATACAGTGAAATTAAAGGCATTTTCACTCTCAATTTGCTTATGGTCTATGGCAGGGTTCATCAAATATTTTTCTGTAAAGGGCCAGATAGTGGAGCTGGGGTTATGGTTCAGTAGTAGAGCACTTGCCTTGCACATTTGGGGCTCTGGGTTTGATCCTTAGCACCACATAAAAATAAAAATAAATAGGATAAAAGTATTGTGTCCACCTACAACTAAAAAAGAAAAAAGGACCAGATAGTAAATATTTTGAGATATGTGGGACACATATGAACTATATATTCTTCTTTTTAAAACTAACCCTTTAAAATGTAAAAAAAAAAAGTATTTTTTTTTTTATCTTGAGAGTGGTATAAACAGAGGCCATAAGGTCGGATTTTGCCAGTGGGCCCTAGTTTGCTGACTCGTAAATTATGGAAGAAACACAATTTTAAAAACTACTGGTTACCATATATTTACTAAAATTAAAGATATGTTTAGGACCTTTGGGGCGGATACATAAAAGAGCATTATCTGACTAGGAAAACAAGGCTTCTAGGAAGATGCTATGTGCATTTGAGACCTGAGGGATAAGTAGGAGTTAAGCATTAAAGGAAGTGGGTGGTATTCAAGGCAGAGGGAGTGGCCTAAACAGAGACACCACAGCTTGAGATAACTTGGTTCACTTTGGAAACTACAGAAAGAAGAAACCAAACCTTAGAGAGGTAAAGTAGTTTGTTCAAGGTCATACAGCTAGAAAACTATGGAACATAGACTCTTAATCCAGGTGTATGCGACTCCCAAACCACTAGAACATATTCTTGTCCTAGCATTAAAGCTATGTCTAAGATTCATTGCTAGTATTAGCAAATCAGCAACTGTTTGTTTCACTTTTGATTTCCTTGGGGGGGGTGAAATTTCTAAAAGGACTTGTGGAATTTAAAAGTAAGACTGTGAATCCATAATTTTGGGTTGGATTAATTAGATTTCTAGTTCTTCCTTTTAAAAATAGCCCTTTCCCCCCAATAAAACTTAACACAAATTGCTTGAATTCAAGGATTTTGCTTATTTCTTCTTTGTACACATTTTTTTTCCCTTTGTTTTTTGGATAGCCAAGGTCTAGCACCACTATATTGTAATTTCTTACATTGTTATTGATTTAGATACTTAGAAGGTATGGCAACCTCTGGCTTAGACTACATATGATGATTGGTCCAAATACTGCCTTCATCTTATCAATCACATTGATAAACTTAGGCAAGTGAGTTTACTCAGCAAAGATTAAATCTGTCAATTTTATAATTGATTGCTTATTGGGTTTTCATTGAGGTAGCATTAAATTAGCCATGTAACAACTACTCTATAAAAACATTCACTTTAATGTCTGCCGTGCACTCATGGAGTCAGCAAGAAAAGAGGTTGAAATGAGGAAGAGGGAATGGGCTTCCACTGGTTATTAACCAGGTCTGTGCTTCTCACTAAGGAAACTCTTTCAAAAATGAAAAGGGGCTGGGGTTGTGCCTCAGCGGTAGAGTGCTCGCCTAACATGTGTGAGGCGCTGGGTTGGATCCTTAGCACCACATAAAAATAAATAAATAAAATAATGGTATTGTGTTCAACTATAACTAATAAAATAAAAATTAAAAAATGTAGAATCTTGGTCTGATCCTAGACCTTCTGTATGACTGAGGCCTGAGAATATGAACTTTTATTTTCCTTGTGTCTTCTTCATCATTTATTGTATTAAAACACAACATGTTCTTTTTTTAACTTTTCTCTTTTTTAAAAAAAATTCATTTGTTCTCTTTAGAAATACATGACTGTAGAGTGTATTTTGACATATTTGTACAAACACCAAGTATGTACTTTTATATAATCTCTAGTAGTAGTGTCTAATGGTATCTAATGACCTGATTGTACGAAAGAATATATCAGATATTCTTGGTCTATGTGTAGAAATTATGCTTAAGAAGGAAGTATATAGGCTGGGATTTTAGCTTGGTGGTAGAGCACTCGCCTAGCATGTGTGAGGCACTGGGTTCAATTCTTAGCATGGCATATGAATAAATAAATAAAAGGTCCATCAACAACTAAAAAATATTTTTAAAAAGATGGAAGTATATAAAAGTATACTATTCTAATGTTTCAGTCTCTCATTCTGTAAAATAATCTTTTACTTCTGTATAGTTTGATCCTATTGCAGCAATGAATCTGATGCGTTTTAGTGCTCTACTCCAAGAAGTGGAAGGAATAGCAACATAAGAACTCAAGCTGTATGCAAATAAATTTATATATTTCAGTAAGTTAACACAGATTACATGAATGTATTGCTTCAGTATCTCAAGATTGCAGAAGAACACAAGTTATAACTTTAAAATAATGAAGAAAATGAAAAAGGGGCTATTAGTGCATAAAAGTTGGGTGAAATCTAAGAAGCAGATGGAGGAATGGTAATTGATGAAACAATATGGGAGAAGCTACAGTTTAAAATATTTGAAGAGGAATGATATAGCAAGAGAAAGTCAGCTGCTATAATTTGGATAAATGTCCCCCAAAAGCCCAGGATTGAAGGCTTGGTCTGCAATGTGATGCTAGTGGACCCTAGTGGAACCTTTAGTGTAATAGGGCCTAGGTGGAAGGTCCTTAGGTCATTGGGGGAATTCCCCCAGAAAGAACTGTGAGATCAAGACTGTCCTCTCTGATTCTACCTCTGGCTGAAGATGTAATTACTTACTTGCTTCAAAATATGCAGCCACTGTTGCCATTTGTGTCATGAGATGATACAGGCAAGGGCAACCCTCACTGAGCTTGTGCTACACATCATTTAGATTTCAATTTTTTGAAACTGTGAGTTGAATAAACCTCCTTTTCTTTATAAGTTATTTGCCTCAGATGCTTCATTATAGTTATGCCAAGCTGACTAATAACATCATTTTTTTTGTTTTAATAAAGTTTTATTTTTTCAAATGTACAGTTGATTGGACCTGTTCATGCATCTTCACCAGCAGCTGGGGCATCTCTACCCTTGGTATTTCTTGTATAAATTACTTGAGCTCTGTGCTTTGAAACCAGTTTGATAAGTCCTTTACTGAGGAGCTCCTGAAGGGCTGCCCTGGCCAGGGAACTTTGAATCTTCAGTCTCTCGGAGACCACAGCTGGGGTAATAAGCTTATAGTTGGGAACTTCCTTATAGAGTTTTTCATAAGTAGCTTTGTCAAACAAGACTAGATTGTTGAGCTTGTCCCGAACTTTGCCTTTGGACCACTTCTTCTTTTTGGCTTTGCCCCCATATTTGTTCACTGGGTCCTTGTCTTTCTTGGCCAACTTTCCTGCATCTTTCTTCTTCTTGTCGTCCTTGGGCGGCATCGTGAAGCTTGGAGAGAAGCAACAGCCACTGGAGCCTCGTCAAGATGTCGGACAAAAAGGAACAATACATCAGTTTTCTATACCTAAATGATTTGACAAAGGAAATAAGTGAGATATAAGGCAGAAAGGGGGTTGAATGAAGTTATTTTTTACACAGTGTAATCCCCTTATCCCATTGTCCTCCTCAGACTGATTAACAGAATGCTCTGTAGCCAGACTAGCCAATCCTTCATGAGCTCCAAAAAATTGCAAATTGACAGGTCCAAGAGAAAAATCCTTTACCCTTTTGCATTTAGGCCACCTCCATCAAAATGGCCAACTCCTTATTTATGTGTATAAAACTTCTGATCACTTTTTAATTGCTACATTATTCAATTTGAACAAAATATCAATGATCAAAATATATTTGAGGGCTGGGGTTGTAGCTCAGTGGTAGAGCACTTGCCTTGCATGTATGAGGACCTGGGTTTGATCCTCAGCACCACATAAAAGTAAATAAATAAAAATAAAGCTATTGTGTCCATCTACAGCTAAAGAATATTTTAAAAAGGACATTTGAGGAAAACTGATTTCAACATGAAAGAATAATAAATAGACCCTTGAGAGGTCAGGAACGATGACACATGCCTGTAATCCCAGGAGGCTGAGGCAGGAGGATCACAAGTTTGAGGCCTGCCTTGGTAAATTAGCGAGGTCTTAAGCAACTTGGTGAGACCCTGTCTCAAAATAAAAAATAAAAATGGCTGGGGATGTGGCTCAGTGGTAAGCACCCCTGGGTTTAAATTTCCAGTATCCAAAAAAAAAAAAAAATCCTTGAGAAAAATAAAGATGAAAAACAAAACACTATAATAGTAAATTCAGATATATTAAAAATCACATTCATATAACAAGAATAGGATATTTGGAAATAATATGAAGAAAAAAGACATAATGCAAATAAAATAAAATAAATAATTACTGACATAAAATTCAATGGAAGAGATGAGATAGAGTTGAGGAAAGAGCAAAGAAAGTAGCACAAAAAGACCAAAGGGAGGAAGATGTACTAGAAAAAATATGATACAGAGAGGGTGAGTCTTGGAGAACCAATATTTGACTAATAGAAATTCAAGAAAGAGAGAACAAAAGAAATAAATAGCAAAGAAACAATACAAGAGAAATTTCTGGAGTATATCCTCATGAAATTTTAGAACACAGAGTATAGAGATATTCTAAAGGCTTCCACAGAGAAAAATAGGTTACGTACAAAGAAATCAGAATGATATTTATATCTGATTTCTCATCAGCAATGTCATAGGTAAGACAACACTGGAGCAATACTGTCAAAGCTCTGAAGAAAAGTTATTTTCTTCAATCAACACCTCTTTCCCCAATCAATAAAGAGCATACATTGCACAATTAACATATCAGAAATTGTTCTTATACTCTAGGCTCTTATTACTTAGGTGGAAAACTCTTAGATCTTATTCATCAATCTACTGAACTGTTCTTTTTTCAGAGATATAGATCACATCTCAAAATTTTGTGATGTCCTTGTTTTTACATGTTGTGGCTTGCTGATTCAAAGCAGCTGAATTTGAAACAAGTTCCATGTTATTTCTTTCAAGGATCAACTCATTTTTCTGGGTTTGAGAAACTGAATAAGCAATACCTGGCCTCATCTGAACCCTGAAGGTGTATTCACCCAGGAAATTTCAGATTTAAACAGGAGCCCCATTCTCCTGAATAATGCACTGAAGGGGCAGTGATCATACATAGACCTTATCCTGTAATAGAGCCCAGTGTAACACCCTTGATTATGTTATATATTGCAAGTGGTAGCCATTTCCTTTCTATTTCCCCACATTTGTCAATGTGGAGCCTCTTCTCTTTCCAAGTAGACTGAGTTCTATGTTGATGTGATTGAAGTCCCTCAGTAGGGTTCCTCTATGGCCCTTCACAATAACTGCATTTATTTTGAGTGATGTCAAGGTTATTGGAAATATTGACACTGTGACTGCAAAAAATGGTCTTCATTTTAAAAAAATGTGTGTACCACTGCACCGAGCTTACTCTGATTAGTTTTTAATTACTTTTTAAAAAATGACCCTTTTTATTCTTTTTTAAAAATTTTGTCCATTGAAGATGGTCATGGACAATGGGATTTAGATCAGAAAACATTTAAGTAATAAGTACTCGTTGAACACTTATTATGTGTCAAGAACCCTGCCAGGTGTAGTTCGGGAACTATGAGAGTGTTCAAGACCCAGACCCTGTCCAAAAAAACCAACCAACCAAACAAATAAAATAAAACAAAAACTTAAAATGCAGTGGGGTAAAACTGAAAATAATTAGAGAGTTAAAATTATGCCCACTAAAAAATAAAGAAGTAAGAAAGTGAAGTTTGGATTGAAATTAGGGAAGACACCAGATAGAGGTGGGGCTTGCTTATCACCTTAAGTGATAGAAAAGATGGGAAGAGGTCAAGAGAGGCAGGTGCCTAAAGGAGAAAGAGTCAACATGAACAATGGTTTGGAGAAGATTGTTTTCTTCTTAGTCATGTATTATAAGGTAGAAATTTTTATATTCTCTAATACCACTGAAAAAATACCACTGAAAAAATCTTCCTAACATAACAACTTTCTCTGAGTGGATTATTTTTTTGTTGTTGCTGACAGTGCAGTAAATTTTCTGCCACTTTGCAGAATGGGAACTGCCATTTACTAAATGAGCTCTTCTCCATTCTGTGCTCCCTTGGTGCCAAGTCTTAATAAAGACAAATGGGTTTCCCCATCGTGAGGCTGCTTCCCATCTCAAGCTGATGAACATGAGACTGAGTGTCTGACCTCTTGGTTGTCAGATAATATAAAAGGCATCATCCTTATTTATTGCCATACTTTAATTACTAGGGGGAAAGTATCAATTAAGGAACAAAGGTTTTTCAAAATCATTCCAATAAAATCAGGATGTCTGAGCAAATTAAAACCTGTTTTCTATTTTCTCTTCTTTGGTGGTAAAAGGAGTGAAAGTGATAGGGTGATTGGTGTTGGTTTAGGTAAACTTAATGAAGAAGAACTCACAGCATAATATTTCAAAGAAGAATGTACATGACAAAACTGTCATCATAGAGCTACCAGTCTAAGTGTTTGGGCTTAATTTGATTTGTCATCCTGGAAATCTTGTATAGACACGGGTGGAGTCAGTAGATTAGACTTCAGGGTGATTTCCTGGTAGTAAATCCAGAAGATAAGTTTTATTGTATAGTCTTTGATGTCCCAAACCCTTTGGAAGAAGGCGTTTGCTCCCCATGTGTTGTGGGTAAACACCAAGTATGCCCCTTTTTCCCAACCCACCCCCAAATATTCTTCTTTGCTTTTTATTGCTTAAAATCTAAAACGGCATCCATTCATTCATTCCTTGGTGAAAGGCTTTTGCATCTCTCTAGAGGTGCAGTTAAATGACATCTCCAATCAATTTCTAACACTTTAATGTGAATTAGTTTTATTTGTGTATGTGTATAAACGTGCATATGTGTGTGTAATAATATTTTAAGGGAACATCAATTCTTTTTTCCTTTTGTTTAAATTTTAATGATAAAACCCATAATGAAATTTGTTTGTATGAAATAAATCACATATGTGAGAGCATAAGAACATGTCCATATTGTTTAAGGAATAATAATAAAATGAACACTTTTTACTCACTACCTAGTCTAGAATTAGATATAAACAAAATTTTGGAAGTACTTCAGTGACCCTTTCTCCTATCCAGAAGTAACCACAACTTTAAATTTTGTGTTTGTTATCCCCTTATTTTTCTTTATGTATGTATCTCCAAAAAATGTTGTTTCAGTTTTTATACATATTCTGGATCTTTATCTATAAGAATCCACAATGTGAGTATTTTTCTGAAACTTTCTTTTTTGTTCAGTGTTATGATTGTGAGATTCACCCATGTTGATGTGTATAGCTATGATTTAGTCATTTTTACTAAGTATCCTACTGTGCAGATATACCATAATTTATTCAATCTCCTTTCAGATACTTTGGGTTCAAAATATTTTCGTAAAATAATGTACATTTATGATTTCAAAATAAAATCTAAATAATATGGTAATTTATAAAGTGTAATTCCTGTCCACCCTTCTCTCTCTCCCTATAAAACAGCCACTATTAAAAGTTGAATTTCTAGAGCTGGGGATGTGGCTGAGTGCCCCCGGATTTAATCCCTGGTACAAAAAAAAAGAGTTTAATTTCTATATTGCTGGACTTTTTCTATGCCCATGCAAGTGTGTGAGTGTGTGTGCATATATAAGGAACACTATTACAAACATCATTCTGTAATTTATTTTCAACCATATATTATGAACAACATCCTCTGTCATTATATACATATTTATCTTGTTTTATAAATGCCTTTCATTTATTCCTTAGTATGTATGTAACTTAATTTATTTAACCAATAACTTATTGATGAACACCAGGTTGTTCAAAATTGTTATTATAACAACAGTGCAATGATTGCCTTTATACATATACAGGTTTGCACAGAAGAGTAGAATCGTGGGGTTAAAAATATTCAAGTTTAAAATTTTATCATTGATATAGCTAGTTACTTCCTAAACTGGGGCATTAATTTACATTTCCACCAACATTGTATTGGGATAATTATTTTCCTCATGATCCTTCCAGTATAGTAGTATAGGTGCTAATTCTAAATGCTTTTCCCCCACTTTCTTCTGGTTTAATTTCTAGATAAATTTGGAAAGCATAGAAAAGTATTAATATAAAAACAAAAATAGCCTGTACCCCTTTTAATCACTAAGAACTATCATTACCTTTTTGGTATAGTTTTCTTCTCCTTCTCCTTCTCCTTCTCCTTCTTCTTCTTGTTTTGGTGCTGGGGATTGAACCCATGGCCTTGAACATGCAAGGCAAGCACTCTATTCTAGTTAGAAAGATTAGAAGCTAACTATGGGGCTGTATCCCCAGCCCCATAGTTAACTTCTAATCTTCTTTTTGTATATTGAGGACCTTTGAAATTTAAGGGAGACATGTCCTGAGACATTGAAAACTTCCTAAATCTCAACTATTTATATAACATAATTTACTCACAATTTTTGCACTGAATATAGTCCACACACTGAGTTTTCTTCCATCCAAATACTAACCAGGCTCAACCCTACTTAGCTCCTGAGATCAGACAAGATCAGGCATGCTCAGGGTGGGATGGTCATGGATACACACATTGAGCTTTCTAATCATTTTTATTCATTTGTTGTATGTAAATACAATGAACTTGTTCACATTAAAGTTCTATTCCACTATTAAATTTAAACAACTCTACATTGTTATTCATTTAAACTTCTATTTATTGGATAACATTATCTTTAACATGTTTTTTACTCTCTTCACTTCCATTACCAACAATTCCATTTGAACTTCCGTTTTAGGCCACTTTAAAAGAAATTGAAAAGAATGACTATTTGTTTTCATTCTATTATTCATATTTTTCATTTGTATTTGAATAATTACATGTTTTCTGGTATATTTTTACACTAGAATTGTAAATTTTTCCAAATATCTTTGTTCTTTTGTGTATTTAGGATAGATTTTTCAAATGTCCTAGGCCTGACATAATAATAACTATTAATAATTGCCCTACTGATCTTTCAAAATAAAGAGACCACCCTGGTGTTAATCAGCACAAAAATGGATTTTAGAGTGCCAAGTTATTTTCTTTTCATTTTTTAGGGTTGGGCCTAATATGAAAATATAGTCTTTAGTTATACTGTTTTTGTTACCAGGGATTTGTTTGTTTTTGTTACCAGGGATTAAAACCAGGGACACTTAACCACTGAGCCACATCTCAACCCTGTTTTTACATTTTTTAGTTGTAGGTTGACAGCATGCCTTTATTTTATTTGTGTATTTTTTTATGTGGTGCTGAGGATCAAACCCAGTGCCTCCCACATCCAAGGCAATCGCTCTTCCACTGAGCTATAGCCCCAGCCCCTCGTTTTTACATTTTATTTAGAGACAGGGTCTTACTGAGTTGCTTAGGGCCTTGCTAAATTGCTGAGATTGGCCTTGAACTCATAATCCTCCTGCCTCAGCCTCCTGAGCTTCTGAGATTATCGGTGCCACTGTACCCAGCTCTTGTTCTTTTTTTAAAGTTTTTCACAAAAATGGTATCATACTAGCCATATAATTGCATAGTTTTATTTTTAATTTAATAATCCCTGTAGTCCCAGCTACTTAGAGGCTAAGGCAAGATAAATACAAGTTCAAGGCCTGCCTAGGCAACTTAGATTCCATCTCAAACTAAAATTTAAAATGTGGCTGGGCATATAGTTCAGTGATAGAGTGCTTGCCTAGCATCCGCCAGGCCTTGGGTTTGATTCCCAGCACCTCAGCAAAAACAAAAATTCCCATAGTCATCTTTTCAATACATAGAGATTTAATAGCTGGGAAGTATTCTAAAAATGAGGTCTCACATATGCTCAATTACTCTATCAATGAGCATTTAGGTCTTTTTCTATTTTTTTTATAATTATAAAAATAATCCATGAGTTACAAATTGTTTCAGTTTGTCTGGGACTTTACTGGTTTTATAATAGAAAATTCCATGTTTCAGGAAACCCTTTAGTTCTGGGAAAAATAAGAGTTTTGTTGTTCTACTTCTATGTCTTTCTACATCCAATTTTTACCCATTGGTACTTTTATGTCCATCACATCTTTTCCCAGAAGTCTGATTCCATTCATACATGACAATTTGTAAGAAATCCTATTGAAATGGGACCCAGGTTATTTCCAGAGTAAAGAATAAGGATAGGGAGTCATAGAATATAGATCTAGTCCATATTACAAGCCATAATTAAAGTCTTTTGGCATTAGACCATTAGATAAGGGGAAGAGAGAATCACAGAGTGTGAGGAGGTGAAGGAAAATGCAGAAGGTCCTCAAGACAAATTTCGCCCTCATAATTTTACCTAGAATCAGTTCTGTGTAGAATCTTTAAGCACATAACAGTGAGCTGAAAATCTTAATATCTTTTAAGAGACCTGTCTTAATATCTTTTTGGTCTCTCTTTTTAACTTAAATAGGAAGGACTAAGCATTTGCCTCTTTCTTATGTTTTGAGTATATTAAAAGGCTAAATTCCAGTGTTTAACACTACCTTGAGCTTCTTAGCTATTATAAGGGTTGTAAAAATATGTAATTAATATTTGTTTCAGTGATCCACAGATGTCTTCTTGGATTTTCACAGATGTTGAGTTATATTAGCATCTCTAATTAATATATTGAGCAAATAAGGTTTCAATAAGCCTATTTAACAGGGATATATACAGCTATTTCTGCCTTCTGAGATAGTGAATTTCAGAGTTAAGATTTTCAATATTGTTTGCCTCATGCTTTTAGTCTGGCAGCAATTAAGGAAGCAAGAACATTTGCCTTCCAGGACCTTGAGCTCATCTGTTACTTGTAAAATAATTTCAGGGTGATTTGTTAGGTAGCACTGGTTGAATGATTAGTTTTCCTGTGGCAATTACTAATGTATTTCCTGTAAGACCTGAAGAGGGAGAGGGAGAGGGAGGTTAGGAAGGAACATTCTAGGGCTATTCATTCCTTACAATCATTTTAGATCAAGTCTTTAGGGATTTTCTGTTTTGGAATATTGGGGAAGAATAGTAACTAATCTACCAGACTACTGTGGAATAACTATAAACTGAGAAGTTTTCCTTTAGCTACCTATTTGACTCAAAGGCATAACTGCAAAAGGCCTTGTAGACTAAAGTCCCAAATCATAGGACAGATTCCATGGGGAGAGGTCAGGCAACCTAATGAAAAAAGAGAAAAAGATTTGGGGACTCTGGATATAGAACCTATTTCAGCCGAGTAGCTGTGGCACTTCAGACTGTCACAAGCGATTTCTAAAGACAGTCTGATGCGTAGTTAGATTCATTCAAATTTATTTTATTAATGCTCATCACACTTCAGACACACATTCTAATTCTAAGTCCTAACTGAGTCTACACCCAAGGGTCTTAGATGCTCACCTGTGACGTGTCTTAAGCCTGGGTTGCTGGAACTTGATTAGGGCCAGATGAGTCTGGTGCAGGGGGAACAACAGTGATGGAGGTCTTGGTCTCTCTGTCCAGGTCTTGTAGTCCCACTGGTCCCCCAAAGTCTGGGTTTTTAAGTCTTAGCTTGGTTGTGCTTGTAGCTGATAACTGGGTGAAGCCTGGGGTGTACACCCGGGGAGTAGACTCTTAGATCACTAACTTAAGTCTATCTAAGTTCTGCAGTTTATCTCAGTTTTGTAGTTCACATTACATCATGGGCATATTGCTTATAGTCTTTTATCCAACACACATACTAATTAATATAATCAACAGTCAATAATCCTATATATTTCTGGTACTCATATCACAGACACTGGACATGAGTTTCTTGTCTGTTAGATGTGCTTAATGATACCTGTTTGGCCTGGAGAGAGAGTATCAGGTAGTAATGAGTACAGGTCACAGAATTTAAGTACATGAGTTTGAATCTTAACCGTCATTGATTTGCTTCGGAAAGTAACTTAACTTTGAAACACTATTTCTTAATCTGACAGATGGGGTAAATAATGGCCTTGGATTCCAAGGATTGTTAGAGGATCATTATAATTCACAAGAAGTGTTTAGAACTATGTATCACATATTTTTTCATCAATAGAAGCTGCTGTCCTATATGATGTTTAAAATCACGGGCTTGGGATCCAGTTATCCTGCATCTATATCCTGGTTCTGCCAATAAATGACCTTGGAATATTACTTAATATTATGGTTTAGATATGAGGTGTCACCCAAAAGCTCATGGGTGAGATAATTTAAGAAAGTTAAGAGGTGAAATGATTAGATTACAACAGTTATAAACTAATCAGTGGATTAACTGAAGGGTAATTGTAGGCAGGTAGGGTGTGGCTAATCCTAAGAGCATGACTTTGGGATATATATTTAGTCCCTGGTGAACCCGGGTTGGTCTCTCTCTCTCTCTCTCTGCTTCCTGCTGGCCATGTTCTGAACTGTTTTCCTCTTCCACACTCTACCGCCATGATGCTCTGCCTTATCTTGGGCCCAGAGTTATGAAGTTGGCTGTCTATGGGACTGAGACCTCTGAAACCATGAGCCAAATGAACTTTCCCTCCTCTAATTGTTCTTGTCAGGTCTTTTGGTAACAGTGATGAAAAAGCTGACTAAAACACTTAACCTCTGTGTGCCTTGAAGTTTTCATTTGCAAAATGGTGATTTTAATTGTATTAGAGAGTTATATATATAGTCTCTGTATATAACAGTTATTATAGGGATTCAAATGAAACGATCCACATAGATGGCATATCAAAGTTCATGGCACATTGTCAGTATTAAATAATTATTATTGTTATCCAAGAATCTTGATGTAGGCCAAGCTTATATTCAGAACTTTCCTTTTTCTAGCCTTACTAACTCCTACCCTTTGGTGTTAGCATTTTTTAAGGTCTATATTTTCATCATTGTTTTTTTTTTTTCTTTACCAAAACCTGTTTCCAGGCCCCCCCTTTTTAAAAAGAATTTGTTAGCCTTTATTCCTCTTTTTTATTTTATAACTTTATTTTATTTATTCATATGTGGTGCTGAGGATCGAACCCAGGGCCTTGCACATGTGAGACGAGCACTCTACCGCTGAGCCATAACCCCAGCCCCTCCAAGCCCCTTTTTAATGTTCCATAAGAGTTTAATTGTCCTTGAGGTTTTCAATTTAGCTGATTTGTAAACTGGAGCTAAAAGGATTTTCAGATTGAGGATTGAAGAAGAATGAAGACTAAAGATTATACGAGGAAATCACATCACTGGAAAGTCAACCTCACATGCACTGTTTTGTATTCCATAGTTATTAGAGAAAAATATTAAAGGGACAAAATTACCTGTTATACACAAATATGTGTGTGTGTGTGTGTGTGTGTGTGCGCTGGGGATTAAACCCAGGGTCTTTTGCATGCAAGAAAAGCACTCTACCAACTGAGCTATATCCCCAACCCTATCCACAGGACTTTGCTTACAACTTCCCATCATGGATTACAGACACTATTAAATGAGTGTTTCTGGACTGGGGTTGTAGCTCAGTGGAAGAGCACTTGCCTAGCATGTGTGAGGCACTGGCTTCGGTCCTCAGCACCACATAAAATAAATAAGTAAATAAAACAAAGGTATTGTGTCCATCTACAACTAAAAATATTTTTAAAATGAGTCTTTCCTATAAGCTGAACCCTATATCATCTTAGTGGTACATTACAACAATCCTAGGTGGTGGATGTTATCTCCATTTTACAGTTAAAAAAAAAGGTATATACTTCAAGAATGTAAAGTGATTTGTTCCTCTTTCATACTAAGATTCCATAAATGATAGAGCTAGGATTTCAGCCCAGATTTATCTAATTTAAAACCTACCTATCTTTCTACTTCAACATATTTAAAGAGTTTGTTCACAGAACATAGTGTCACTGAATACAAATCACTTTGGGGACTCAGAGGTTTGTATGATAGCCTGACTGAAGAAGCAACAAAGACTGTTAAGCATTTTTCTTATTACAGCACATTCTAGATTGGAGAGACAGTATTAGGTAATTGTTATGAGTTCAGGCCACAGAACCAAAGTGCATGAGTTTGAATCCTGGCTGTGTCACTGATTTGATATGTGACTTCAGCAACAGAGCTAAGAAGATTTCAGTGGTGAATACCCTGATATTCATTTTGGAATTTATGTTCCTAGAGTCCTAACTGGGCCAGGCAGTAGACTAAATTGATTCAAAGTGCTGATATAGAGGTTTAGTATTTTCAAGGATGTGTCTGCAATAATGAAAAAAGGAAACCCAATTGATGACTAGGTAAATTGCTCCTCCCTTGAGTCCTCCTGGACTAGAATAAGAGCCAGATAAGCATAGTGCTCCTCACAACATTTTGTGTATTGGAAATATATGGCTACTCTTCTAACTTCACCTCTGGGATTCCACCTAGACAACCACTGATTATGAAGCTGGCTGATAAGATGGTGAAAGTAAAGCTCTACATTAAAAATTTCCCCTCTTTTCTATAGAGTCAGTAAGAACAGATTTTTGAGGAACAGGTAATAGACATAGACATAAATTTTAGTGGTAGATGGCTAACATTTTCCAAAAAGCACACGAAATTTTCCATAATATTTTTTATGGTTGGATTTTAGGAGTACATCTTGGAATGGCTTTCTGTGCTTTTCAGTACAAACATTCCTCTCTATGGAGCACAAGATAATACATCTGTTAAATATATTATAATTATTAAGTATATTACTGGCCTATAGGGGATAATGTCTTAAGAGGACTTTGTGACTCAAATGTTGTATGCTTCATCAGCGGTGAATAAGAAAAAAGAATGACTATTTATCTTTTTTCCCAGGAAAATATCATGGAATGAGGACCACTTTGAACCAAGACTTATGGGGACTGACAGAAAGATTCTATGTCATGAACGAAGAAAGTCTGTTGCCAGACTATAAGTTCCTTACAATCCAGTGGAAGAGACAAATATATAAAAATGTGCAATACAAAGCAGAATAAAATGCGTGCTAAACAGTTATCAGTGCTGAGCAAAATGTTGTGAAAGTATAGAGGAAGGTTAAGTTAGTTGGAACTGATGAGATGAGGGATAGATTCACAGAGAGTTAGCCTTTGACTTGAACCTTGAAAAAGGAGGTCAGTTTTGATCAAGAAGATGAAGGAACAATAAATATTCCAGCCTGAGGGAATCCTATAATCAAAGGTACAAATATGTTGAAGCAAATATGATTTGTTTGCTTTTTCCCTTTGACAATCATATTATCTGGCTGTGTAGTCACAGCACGTAGTATGTGCAGTGACCTGTGCAGCGAGGCATACTGAAGTCTATTCAGGTATTGATAACATATTATTTTTTAACCTGAGTGGTGGATACAGGAGTGGTTGTCTTATTTCTTATTATTAATCCTTAAACTATAGGTATGTTTAATCTTTCTGTGAAAAATGATACATTTCACAATTAAAAGGAAAATAATGCTTTTGTAACTCCACTTTACATTTTCTAATAATTACTTTCTATTTGCAGAATATCCACCCAAATTCAGATCTGAGACAGATTTTTTTCCTAACTCAATGAAAATGTAAATTTTTAATTATTTTTATTTCTGTTTAATGGTTAAATCAAACTTTTGTCTTTTGTTAGGTATGTTTGCCAATTTTCAGAATGCCAGTTTCTATAAATAGATGTTCTTGTTTACATAAATTAACAACATAAATCACCTGTGCCTTATATTTAGCACATAATAGTTGTGTGATAGGTGCCAACTGGATAGATGCCATTTGTTAAGTGGCTGTGATGCATATCAATCTCTGCAGCTAAATGAGAGGTGGCCTATGCAAAATTGCATTTGCACCATTCAACCTTGAAATAGGCCATATGGCACAGGAAGTAATATATCAAATTTCAGAGATTACATCATATTTTGGGGAAAACAAGAAGAGTGTCCAACAGACGTAATTCAGGATTAAGTTCTTGACTTGATCTTTTAGTGAGATTGGATAAAATACTCTTTGGTTTAGGCTGAGGACTCAGGAAGTATAATCTAAAAGCATAATGATAACTTCTCTGTGGGCATATAACTTACATGCTCTAAATCCCAGTTTCCTCTTCTGTAAATATAAAGGGCTTAACTAAGTGATGTCTAGGGTCACTTTGATACCAGCATGTTATGGTTCCATAATATGAGTTAACACTTTGTTTACTTTGATTTGCTAAAGTGTCTTTATATGTGTTATTCCATTTGCTTTCTGTGACAAATCTCTGAAGTAGTTAGAATAAGAAATTATATTCCCTACTTAAGGACAGAAAAAAAAAAACAAGGCTGGGAGCATGGTGGTGCCCCCAATATATGCAATTAATTTTGAGCAAATTCACTAAAAGTACAGGATAGATATCTCAGAGACAGACTAATACTAATACTTCTATTGACAGTATTATAAACACTTGATATGTTACAGAAGTAGCATTGCAAAACAGTGGGGCAAAAATGAACTACTTAATAAATGGTGTTAAAACAAATGATTATCATATGGAAGAAATGAAATCGGGTGTCTCTTTCACACTACATATAACAATCAATTCCAGATAGTTTAGGAACCCAAATACCAAAACTTTTAGAATAAAATACAGGGGAATATTTTTATTAATATTTTCATTGCAGCAGGAATAGATTTCCTCAACATGACAAAAGGTGTAGACTATAAAAAGGAAAATATTAAATTTGACTGCATTCAATATAATAAGACAAAAACCAAGGGAATGGATTAAGAAATTAGTCAAACATATGTTTTTTTAATTTTTAAAATTTGTTTTTTAAATTTTTTTTAGTTGTAGATGGACACAATATCTTTATTTATTTATTTTTATGTGGTGCTGAGGATCAAACCCAGTGCCTTACATGTGGGAGGCAGGTGCTCTATCACTGAGCTACAGCTCCAGACATTAAAATTTGTTTTAATTTGTTATATATGACAGTAGAATGCACTTTGATATATCATAGATAATGAAGTATAATTTCTTGTTCTTCTGGTTGTACAGGATGTAGAATTCTACCAGTAGTATAGGTATAGATATACATAGGATAATAATGTCTGATTCATTCTACTATCTTTCCTACCTCCATACCTCCTCTCCCTTTTACTATCCTCTACCTAATCTAAAGTAACTCTATTCTTCCATAGCACCCCCTTATTGTGAATTAACATCCACATACGAGAGAAAACATTCGGCCTTTGTTTTTTTTTTTTTTTTTTTGGATTGGCTTATTCCACTTAGCATGATATTCTCCAGCTTCATCCATTTACCTGTAAATGCCATCATTTCATTCTTCTTTAAGGCTGAGTAATGTTTCATTGTGTATATTTACCACGTTTTTAAAAAACAACCTAGGTTGGTTCCATAGGTTAGTTATTATGAGTTGAGCTGTTATAAATATTGATGTGGCTGCATCACTATAACATGCTGATTTCAAGTCCTTTGGGTATATAACCGAGAGGCAGGATAGCTGGGTCAAATGGTGGTTCCATTACAAGTTTTCTGAGGAATCTCCATATTGCTTTCCATAATGGTTGTACCAATTTTCATTCTCACCAGCAATGTATGAATATACCTTTTCCCCCAACATCCTCACCAACATTTATTGTTGACTGTATTCTTGATAATTGCCATTCTGGCTGGGGTGAGATGAAATCTTTGAGTAGTTTTTATTTGCATTTCTATAATTGCTAAAGATATTGAACATTTTTTCATATATTTGTTGATTGATTTTATTTTTTCTTCTGTGAAGTGTCTATTCAGTTCCTTAGCCCATTTACTGATTGGGTTATTTGTTTATTTTTGGTGTTAAGTTTTTTGAGTTCTTTGTATATCCTGGAAATTAATGTTCTATATGAGGTACATGTGGTTAAAGATTTTCTCCCATTCTATAGGCTGTCTCTTTATGCTATTGATTGTGTCCTTTGCTGAGAAGAAGCTTTTTAGTTTGACTCCATCTCATTTATTTATCCTTGATTTTACTTCTTGCACTCTAGGAATAAAATAATATAAAAACTAAAGACTATTACAAAAATCTCAAGGGTGAGAGAAGAAGTAGGATTCATGAGTTAGGGTTTTGGTCTCATCAAGAGAGAAAAAAGGGAGTCAAATTCATCATCTTTCTAGTGGGAAGTCTCAATGCAGATTAAAGTTGATAAAACAAGAATGGCAATTAACATAAATACACTAAACACAGAAATGTCAAAGGTCTAAAGAAAGTTGTCTGGGAGCAAGGGACATCGAGGGAATATTTTACTTATATTTTACCATTCTATACTGCTGTAATTTTTGTTTCCTGTTTATGTCTTTCCTATGTACTAAAAATTAAATGAGCAAGAAAAAGAAATATGACTAGGATGGAGGTTTTGACCTCATTTGCTAACTAGAAGTTTCTATTTTACACGAGGGGATCAAGTTGGCAGGTCACATCTTAAGCATTGCATCTGTTAAATCTCTGGACAGTTGATTGCATTTTTTAAATAAGGCAGAACCAGGTTGGAAAGTGTTTAAATCCATCTCTCAAGTCTTCTGTTTACATGATTCATAGAGAACAGATGGCCCAGCTGTCTGTATTTAAGACAAGTGGATGGTTCCTGGTTTGCAATCAATGAAGCAATAATTACAACAATTTTGAGTAAACTGGGCCCCATAAAATGTTGTTTTAATTTGTGAATGAGATGGAGCCACTAAGAGAAGGTATACTGATTGGAGTATAATTGCACAATATTCAGGAAAGGGTCTTTAAAATTGAAGCAGCTAAAAATTTCACTAAATCCCCCTGACCAATATATTGGGAAAATGAACTTTTCCTTGAGTGTTCTCAGACACATAATATAACTCCCTAGCCAATGTGACACTGTAGCTGTCATTTTGTTAAAAAACCACACATTCTCTTCTTTCCAGTCCCAGGAAAAATTGTTGCTGCTTAGAGTATAGTGGAGTTGGCTGACTTTGAGAGCTAGGGAGGGGACCTTTATTTTTACCTTCTGATACCCCTGGCATGTTGAATGTTATTTGAATATTGTCAACCCTCCCTCCTGAGAATGGTCCAAAATGAGAATGCTTTGTGCTTCTCATTGGCGAATAAATGTAGAAAAGACACGATTTTCAAGAACTAAAAGCACTGTCAAAAATAAATCTTTCTCACTTTTTGGAGTTTTGGAACATATAAATACATTCACACCATTCTTAGTGGTGTCTTTTACTTATTGGGTGTTTAAAACATCACCCTGTTAACAGCAGTTTTAAAGGGCAGGTTACCAGCTGCTAGTGTGTGCTTAATGACTCAGTCCATTCACTATACCACTGCATATTCTAGCAGTGTCTGTATGATTGTAGCAATTTTTTGACTTTGATTAGCCACAGCTTGGTAAGATGGTCAGTATTCTACAGGACAGACAATGGTAAGATAAGGAATTATGGAAGAATCTGTTTTTTTTTTTCCTGGCTTTCCATCCTAGGCTGAGATTTGAGATCTCATGGAAAGAACTCCATGATGGGGACATAGAAGCTTTTCCCAAGAGGAAGTTTTTAATCCTTGAACTGTAGAGTTGGAAGAGGATTTACTGCAAGGAAGCATTGAATTCCTTAGCCTGGCATTGACTGCCAATTCTTGCATATACTCTGTGCTTAAGCCAGTGCCTCTTGGTGAACTTGAATACTCCTAGAGGCATTCAGAAGTGTATGATGGTGGTTTTGATTGTCATAAAGCTTGAAGTACTCTATTAGCATTTATGAATGGAAACTAGGGAAGTTAAACATCTTATAATGCATAATACAAAATTGTCCCACTCAAAGGAGCATTGAAACACACTGAACCAATTCAAACAGACAAGTGTTTTTCCTACACAGCTATATTCACATAGAATTCATCCATTTAAAGTGTATAATTCAATGATTTTTAGTAAAGAATTTATTCTTTTATACTGCCATAACTCAATTCAATTTTTGCCCATGATCATTTTGCCTATAGTCTCCTTTTCCCTCTTCTACAACTGAAAAAGTAAAACTAAGATCCCAGTTCAAACATCATCTCTTTGATGCTTTCCTAAGTTGTCCCTAACAAGATTAATTTCTCTATGACAGGAGACTGCAAACTTTTTATGAAAAAGGCCAGGGAGTAAATACATTTGGTTTTGTAGGCCATAGATTTTATTGCAACAATTCTGCGATTGTAGTACAAAAGTAGCCATAGACAATAAGAAAGTGAATGAGTGTGGTTGTGTTCCAAAAAAAAAAAAAAAAAAAAACTATTCATAAAAACAGGTGGTGGACAATTTGATGATCTTCACGATAAATAATTTTTTCATACTTTAATTGAATTACTTAAAATATTATAATGCATTTAGTATTGTATATATGTATATATGTGTGTATATGTACATAAAAAGTGAATTTCTCATCACCAGAGAAAGATCTGTTTATTTGCAGTTATTTTCAGGGGTGAACAAGCCTATAAGCTTTAGTAGAAAATCATTGGCATACCCTATATTCTTCTTGACCAAGGCTTACTCTTTTGACATCTTACCCTGCCTCTTCACATCAGCTATAACTGAGAAAAGGAGAAAATGTACTGATGTTTAACAGATTCTCTGAGACTGCAAAACTTGAAAGTCAGAGGAGGAGTTGATGGGTCTTGAGATTTGATTATTTCTTTTGGGATAAATAACTGAGAGAGGAAACTGAGGTGGTGTAGGCTGAGACAATGATGGAAGAAAGAACTTAAGAAGAAAGGGAAGGTGGAGCATTGGATGTTCCCATGGAAAACTCTCCAAAGTCCCAGGAAACATCCAGTCAGGACTGCTCTACCCCACTTCCCAGGCCTAGGCATTGAGAACCATCCCTGTGTGGTGTGAGACACTGAAGTAGCTGGACCAGGATCACAATATGCAAATTCAGATGCTGACATACTAACTTCAGATGGCTTTGGACCAAGAGCCACTTAAACCTTTCCTGGAATCCAGTGAATAGTTGCTTCAGAGAAAGGGAAATCTCCCTTCTTAACTAAATGTGGTAGTAGGAGCCTCCTTTTTGAAGACTATTAGATGGCGAGGACCATCTATATCCAAAAAGTAACTAGCTGGAGAACAATGTCATCTGTAGACACATGTTATTTGGGACAGGGAAAAACTGCCACAGAGTTCCAATGGCAAGCTACTTGATTTTTAAAAATATATTTCTAGAACAGCATACCTTCCTTGGGGGTGCACATAGTATGATGTGGGGAGGCAAATGTATCTAGAATACTAGTACCTAGAATAATCCATTACCACATGGTAGGTATGATAATAAAGGTATACTACAAACGGTGGTAGAGTGTGTGACTTCCAAGCAGCATATTAAAACATGGAACATTACCACTCTTGGAAGAGAAGTAGAAGGAGGGAATTCTGTGCAGAAGGAACAACAATGGGACAAAGGCCAGAAAGTACAAAAGGTAAACTGGGCCCTTTCAATAGCATTATATGGCTGGAGCATAGGGTAGAAGATAATGAGGAACAGAGGGAGAGCAGGGGGTATACAGGAGACAGATTGGGGTCAGGTGATAATAAAGAGTTTTCTAAGTGGTTTGGCTCTTCCCCTTTAGACAAGACACAGAGAAAAAGCAGCCTGCCTTTCTGTGCTTTATTGCAGCCAGGTGCTGAGCAGCTTTCCTCTGCCACACCTTTCTGCCATCATGTTCTTTCTTATCCTGGGCCCAGAGTGATGGGGCCCACCAACCACAGACTGAACCTCTGAAGCTGGACCAAATCTGGCAGCTCCCTGCACAGACTCCTCACATGCTGTTTCTGGGGTAATATGTTGACTCTTTTCCACATACACAAACTCAACATTTTCAGCCTTGAGGAGTCCAGGCAAGACAGCCTTGGTGTAGGATTGCCGGCAAGTGGAGGCCTCATAGACTGTTAGGTAGTAGGCCCCAGGTCCTGCAACTTGGCCTGTATCTTGAGGCAGCATGACTAGTCTTTGTGATGATGAGCCTTTCAGTGCCCTATGAGTGAAGAAGCCTCCAAGGGAGGCTGAGGGTGGCAACCATGGGTCTCAGCAACTGCAACCCAACAGGCAGATCAGGTGCCCTGATCAACCCCACTTGACCCTCTTACTCCCCACTTCTGAACCAACCCAGAGGAGCCAAGGCCACTCACAGTGCTCTGATCTATGCATGGAGAGTATAGATGCACCCACCTTCTTTCCATCGTGTCTCTTAAGTCTATCTGGCATGTCTGTTTGGACTGACAGCCTTTGTGGGTGCAGAAATGACAACTCTTGCTTCTAGGTCTTGCTGTGTATGGAATGGCTCAGTGGTGGACAAAACTCCCAGGAATCCTCTTGTGGCCCCATTAGGAAAAACAAACACCCTTGTTCTTGGACCTGAAGCCAGATGTCTGTGGCTTCTGCATAGTTCTAGTTGCCCCTACTCAAAACAGCATGCTTTCGGAGGTATTTCCAGCTCTGGCCTCCTGTTTATGGCTGCCATTTTGGCAGTTCTTGGGTCCATCAGTGTGGTAGATCTCTGTGAGCACTTTGTCCAGCCAGAGGTAATGAGAGCAGGAGGCCTGAGGGCAGCAGTCATCCCCACCATGTGTCCTCTGTGCTATGCCTAGTAGTAGAGCTCAGGAGGGGCTGCATATATTGTCATAGTTCAGGTCCCTGTATTAAGAAAGTGGAAGACCATGTACACCAGGGTCTGTTTAAACCCAAATTTGATGAGGTATTGGAGAGTATTATAGGCAGAGGGGCCAGTGTGTGTGAACTCTCGTTGACTGTATTGGAAGTGTGCATGCAGGGCACTTTTACCTTTATTCTCAGGGCAATGTGAGGCAAGCTGTGTTGTGAACAGACAAGGCACCTGGTCTAAGGCTTTTCAAAATTTCCAAAAGCTGTTCCAGGCAGATGAGGAAAAGGGAAATTGAATTCTCGTGCAGTGTCACACAGCATCAATTCATCACCGAGGCTCAGTTCATTCCATCATCTGGAATTTCCTGGCTCACAGGTGGTTTAAGCCATTGGCAGAATGGCAATATGCTAAGGACAGGCTGAAGGAGATGTTCCAGGAAGAGCTAATGAGATTGGGAATCTGGATCTCTCATATCTGAAGGTTTTTGTTTTTACTGTAGACTCACATTGACCCCTTGTCTCAAAGCCCATCTCATTTTGTACCCCATGTGCTCTGAACCTCTATTAGTATGGAAAGTCAGACAGCAATCATTTTTTAACTTCCATCTTGGAGTAGAGGAATGAACTCACTTTACTGATGATTAACCAGGGTTAATCATCAGTAAAGTGATAATCAACCTGATAATCAACCTTTTAATTAGTAAATGTATACAAAAGCCTTTATATTTAATACTTTCTCTCACTGAAGGCAAGAGTTTTTCAGGAGTCACATTAGGCAGGCACTGAAGGCACAGGAAGGTTTGACCCAGTGGTGCCTGAGCCATTCTATGATAGGCTTGCTGCACTCTGGGTATGACTGGGGTCTGCTGGAACTTGTCTGGTTTTCCCCCTGAACACCGTGGCCCCTGGTACCTTTTCTTGAGTCTATGGGGCAACATGCAGAACCTCCTCTGATGCATTGTAGCTCTCTCTGCCCACTTCCCAGTGAAGGTCTTAAGAACACTGCCTTTATATTCTCTTTGCTTTGCATTATCATGGCTTACTATATCCTTAGGAGGGTTCCTTCTCTCCCTAAAATGCCCCACGGAGTGGAAAGAAATGAAAGAGACTAAAAGCAAAACAAAAATATATATTACCTGTTAACTAAGACCATTAAATAAGAATAGTGATAAGATATGATATTTGTATCTGCCAAGTCATCAAAATAACAATCTTCCTTAGCCACCATGATTACAAATAAGAGTGGCCTTAGCTTGAGGTTGGAGAGACAGTTACCAGGCAGATGTCCTTATACAAATACTTTGCACATAAGTTTATGGCCAGGACTTTGGGAAAGGGGCAATCAGAACTGAC
Organism: Marmota monax; assembly: GCF_021218885.2. NCBI lineage: Eukaryota > Metazoa > Chordata > Mammalia > Rodentia > Sciuridae > Marmota > Marmota monax. The sequence continues at coordinate 9,704,026 of NW_026694552.1, read as the reverse complement.
TGCTAATGTGTATAGGATTTCTTTGGGGAGAAGTAAAAATAATCTAAAAGTAGATTTAACACTAGATTAATGTGTTAATTTTATAGTATGTGGATTATATGTCAATAAAGCTTTTATTTTTTTTAAAAAGAGATAATATAGACCTGGACTTAAAAGTAGGGGTAAAGACTAAATTATTGTGGGTGTATTCAAAAGACACTCAGAGATGTGTGAATGAAGAAAGTGAAGGCACTCTAAAGGAAGTGGAATATAGCCAGCAATGACTATAAAATATGCCTGACATAGGGGCTGCAGTTGTAGCTCAGTGGCAGAGTGCTTGCCTAGCACATGTGAGGCACTGGGTTCTAGCCTCAGCACCACATTAAAAAATACATAAATAAAATAAAGGTATTGGGGCTGGGGATGTGGCTCAAGCGGTAGCAAACTCTCCTGGCATACGTGCGGCCCAAGTTCGATCCTCAGCACCACATACAAACAAAGATGTTGTGTCTGCCGAAAACTAAAAAATAAATATTAAAATTCTCTCTCTCTCTCTCTCTCTTAAAAAATAAATAAATAAATAAAGGTATTGTATCCAACTACAACTAAAAATGTTTTTTAAAAATGCCTGTTTAAGAAAGTTAATTGTTAATATTATTTCTATAACCAGGGCTTCTCTCAGAATTTTCTGGACTCAGTGTTGGTTGTCATATTTACATACTGAGTGTGTTAGAGCACAGGACTTCAAATTAGGAAATTTGAATTTTACACCTTGATTTACTATATGCTATGTGAACTTGGGCAAGTCAGTTTACTTCTCTGGACCTCAATTTCCTCATCAGTAAATTTGGGGAGATGACTAACACTATAGTTTCCAACTTCTGCTATGTATCTCTTTCAAGGCCCAAAGTAATGGGGGTATTTCTTTCTTTCTTTCTTTCTTTTTGTTTTACCAGACTCTACCAATGTCTGTTTTACATGTTGGGATCCTGAATATTATAAATTTCCTGGAAAAGGAATTCTGTAGATAGAAAAAGTTTGAAAACTATAGGAACAAGTAAAGTCTCTAAGATTCCTCACAGCAAAAAGTATTTTACTAGTTTTAACACTGAAGTGACTATGTTTGTGTATATCCATATATGCCCAGGTATTTATAATATACATAGACAAAAGATGAATGAAGGGACACTGGTAAACCCAAACCAAACACAAAAGCAGATAGAATAAACCTACAATAACAGCCAGGAAAGCTAAAACCCATAACAACCTAAGAATTCAGAAACTATAAAGAAAAACTACCACTTTACATGCGCCCCCCACCTCCGCAGTGGTTTCTTTTTTGTTTTATTTTGTTTTTAGTTAGGTAAAGAGCAAGAAGAAGGAGAGTTTATGTCTGTGGATTGAGATTTATAATGTAATAGTATGACAGAAATAACTATGGGGAGATATGGAATCCCTCAGTGCCCATGTTGCTTCCATCTTTTCTAAGAAAATGATGGGTAGAGTAAAAGTGCAGAAACACAGTAGTATGATGGAATTAAAGACTGATAAATGGGTATACACCTATTAGAGTACATAGAAACTTTAAATAAGGTAAAAACTCTTGGTTTAAAAGAGATCTATATCAGGGTACCAAGAAAAAATTATGCATAGCTCATTGGTGTAATGGAGTAGAAAGAACATGTTCTTTGGAGCAATGCACTTGTCTTTGAATCTTAGCAAATTTCTAGCCATGTGATCTTGGTTTGTCATTGAAATGTGAGCCTCAGTTTTCTCCTCTATAAAATTGGAGTAATAATATATATATATATACCTCACTAATTTGTGAAGATAAAATTACTCTAGATGAGGTTAAGGCAGTAGTTTTCAATCTTGGCTATGCCTTAAAAACCAGCATTTAAAATTTTTTTTTTGAACAATATGCTCCATTTCCAGGGACTTTTAATAGGTCTGGTATAGGGCTACATTGTCTATATTTAAAAAAAAAATTCCTTGGATAATTCTGATTCATACATATGGTTGAGAACCACTTGTATGGGTATTCTGCTCAGGTTAGAGAGTAGGGTAGACAATGAGGAGGTAAAATAGCAATTATTAATTAACAATACACACCACTGTTTCTGTTAAAGATATTAAGCAACTACATTAATCAGAATGTAAGACCTTTCCAAAGTTATTAGTCAGGCTGGGTCTTGTTTGGATATTCTGTCATTCAGTGTGATTTTGTGACACTTCGCAGTGGGCATGCCTCCCTGGAAAACTGCACAGTGTGTCTTTATGAGGGGGGAGGAAGGCAGTGCTGGGGATGATGTGGAGACCCCAAAGGAAAAAGCTTGAAGAGTGTTTTCAAAACTCTAGCAGAACAGTCTTCTGCAAATCCATCATGGTTCCCCCAGGTGGAACTTCACTGCAGGATCTGTTGCTTGTTGTGTGCAGAAAATTTGCTTGTGGAACAATCCATATCCAGCTTATAAGAGTGCGCGTGATCCAAACACTGAATTTCACCAAGTGTTGAATTGAAAGAGCCAAGAGGACAGCATTGACCTGGTTGACTGAGGCTGACAAATATCAGGGGCTATCTAAGAGTATGTCAAAGACTCCATCCTTTTTTTTGTCTTAAAGTTTTCATAGATATTTTCTTTTTAGTCTTTTTTAGATATATATTATAGTAGAGTGCATTTTGACATACTATACATACATGGAGTATAACTTCCCATTTTTGTGGTTGTGTATGATGTGGAGTTTCCCTGGTTGTGTATTAATATACAAACATAGGAAAGTTATGTCCAATTTATTCTACTGTCCTTTGTATTCCCATCTCCCTCCCTTCCCTTCATTCCCCTTTGTCTAATCCAATGAACTTCTTTCTTCCCTTCCCTCAATTATTGTGTGTTAGCCTCCACATATCAGAGACAACATTTGGCCTTTGTTGTTTTTTGGGGATTGACTTATTTCACTCAGTGTGAGTCTCCAGTTCTATACATTTACTGGCAAATGCCATAATTTCATTCTTTTTATGGCTGAGTAATATTCCATTTGTATATATATATACCACATTTTCTTTATCCATTCATCTGTGTAAGGGCACCTAGTTTGGTTCTATAGCTTAGCTATTGTGAATTGAGCTGTTATAAATATTGATGTTGCTGTGTCACTGTAGTATGCTGATTTAAAATCCTTTGGGTATATACTAAGAAGTGGGATAATGGGGTCAAATAGTGGTTACATTCCAAATTTTCTGAAGAATTTCCATATTGCTTTCTAGAGTGTTTGCACCAATTTGCAGTCCCACCAGCAATGTAAAAGTAAACCTTTCTCCCTACATCCTTCCCCACATTTATTGTTATTTGTATTCTTGAAAATTGGCATTCTGACTGGAGTGAGATAGAATCTCAGCATAGTTTTATTTTTAAAAAAAATTTAAATTTTTAGAAAATAGAATGCATTTTGACACATTGTACACAAATGGAGCACAACTTCTTATTCCTCTGGCTGTACATGGTGCAGTCTCACCAGTATTGTAATTATACATGCATATAGGGTAATAATGTCGGTGTCATTCTACTATCCTTCCCATCCTGACAGCACCCCCCTTCCCCTCACTCCCCTCTGCACAATCCAAAGTTCATTCATTCTTCCATATGGGTCTCCCACTATGGATCAGCATCCACTTATCAGAGTGGATAATGTTAAATGTTATTAACTTAACATTCATCCTTTTGTTTTTTGGGATTGGCTTACTTTGCTTAACATGATATTCTCTTGTTCCATCCATTTACCTGCAAATAACATAATTTCATTTTTCTTTAAGGTTGAATAATATTCCATTTTGTATATGTACCACATTTTCTTTATCAATTCATCTGTTGAAGGACATCTAGGTTGGTTCCATAGTTTAGCTACTGTGAATTGAGATGCTATAAACATTGATGTGGTTGCATTACTACTATAGTATGCTGATTTTAAGACCTTTGGATATAAACCAAGGAGTGGGATAACTGGGTCAAATGGTAGTTCTATTCCAAGTTTTCTGAGAAATCTCCATACTGCTTTCCATAGGGGTTGCACCAATTTGCAGTTCCACCAGCAATGTGTAAGTATACTTTTTCCCCCACATCCTCTCCAACACTTATTATTGCTTGTATTTTGATAATTGCAATTCTGACTGGTGTGTGATGGAATCTCAGTGTAGTTTTAATTTGCATTTCTTTAATTGCTAGAGATCTTGAACATTGTTTCATATATTTGTTGACCAATCATATTTCTTCTATGAATTGCCTGTACAGTTCTTTTTTGATGGGTTATTTGTTTTGGGGGGTTAAGTTTTTTCTTAATTGTTTTTAGTTCTAGATGGACATGATAACTTTTTTATTTATTTATTTTTAATGTGGTACTGAGGATCGAACCCAGTGCCTCACGCATGCTAGGCAAGCACTCTACCACTGAGCCACAACCCTAGCCCTGTTGATAAGTTTTTTGAGTTCTTTATATAGCCTGGAGATTGATACTCTCTGTATCTGAGGTGCAGGTGGCAAAGGTTTTCTGCCATTCTGTAGGGTCTCTTTTCTCATTCTTGGTTGTTTCCTTTACTGTGAAGAAGCTTTTTTAATTTTGATACCATCCCATTTATTGATTCTTGATTTTTCTTATTGCACTTTAGGCAAAAACTCCATTTTGATGCTTGTCATTCTCCTCTTACCTCAAGCCTTCTTAACAAGGAAATCTAAGAGCAATCATTGGCCTTTATCACACTATTTTGTCTGTGTAGCACAAAATGAGAAAGATTCCTCTGGGGGAAGTCAACTGGAAAGTTCTACAGAGACTCAATAAACAACTTCCAAAGGTTTGATTTGCATTTTCATTTAAAACCCAATGCTTGGGGCTGGGGCTATAGCTCAGTTGGTAGAGTCCTTGCCTTGCATGCACAAGGCCCTGGGTTCAAACCCAGCACCAAAACAACAACAAACAAACAAAAAACATGTAGTGCTTAATTAAATGCCTCATTCCTCTGTTGAGTAGACTTTTGAGGTTGTACCCCCCACCCGGGTCATGGATGACTTTACAACTAGAATGTTGCCAAAGTAGTATGGACAAAGGGGTATGAGGGGCACCAGGAAACCATAAAAAAAGTCAACCTTGCATTCAAAAAAGTCATCAAATCATTTAGTTTAACATTTTCCCAAGATTAGAAATTAATTAATTTGAAGAAAATTGATCTTTTAAAATGCAGAGTTCAGAGATCATTTAAGAGTTTTCACTCATGTCTACTTTAGTTTGAGTTAGTTCAATCACATTGTCTTCCATCACATATTTAGTTGAATCAGCATCAGAAAGAAAATATACATTTTAACAATGGATCAGGAGAATGGAAGCCTGATTTTTTCATATTTATTTTCTATTTGTAGTTGGACCCAATACCTTTATTTTATTTTTTATTTTTTATGTGGTGCTGAGGCTCAAACCCAGGACCTCGTACATGCTAGGCACATGCTCTGCTACTGAGCCACAACCCCAGCCTCCCTGGAAGCCTGATTTTTAAACATGAGGGATAAAAGAATTTTTTAGTGGTGATGAATGAAAGAATGTCCAGCTAGATACTAGCATTTGGGAGAGGAGAAAATGGAGGTTGTGAGCATAATTCTAAATTATGAAAAAAAACGAATGCAATTGTTTTCAGGGTTCACATCTGGATCTGAGTTGAGCAGTCCTTACCAGCCTTTGGCTTTATAAATAATTTTTAGGTATTATCAGCAGAAAATAGAGGAAATTATTTTATCAGAATGTCTCAAGTATTCACAAGAGCATCAGAGCTTTCCTTAAAGGTTAGATTACAAGGCTGCTACTAGATTTCCTTGCCTTTGACTTACTTTGATTTACTCACTCCACTGCTTCCACATGACTGTGCCTACATCCAATACCCTGGTTGCTCTGCTAAGCAACACTTGGCTTGCACAAGGGATCTGTTGCTATTTATCTTTTTCCTCCCCTACACTTTTGTTTCTTAGTTTTCCATGCTGGGGAATGAGGGATTTGCAGAGGAGAGATTTCCTATCTAGGGCCTTATCCCCTAAACTCCATTCAAATGCTCAAGTGTCCTAAAGTCCATTTCTTCTGAGTTAGGATATGGACAAAACAGCAGAGTGTTGGGTGGGAGTTACACATCAGTTTGTCCTAAATAGTTTCACTATAGGTTTTGCTAGAGGCTGAGGAATGAGTAGGAGCTAGATGGTCTATTGACTACCACTGTAAAACCCTTGATCCTCTGCTTCTAAGAGAAATTGCTATGTGTCTTTTTTATGGCTACCATTATGGAGTTACATGTCCTGATTTCCAGTCTGCTCCCAACTACAGCAGCTTCAGCAATGATTTTCTTGAGACAAAGCTTTGAAAAGACTAGCAGCACGCAGAACGTCTTACCAGCAATCAAACCAACACAACCTTCCCTAGAACCAGATGCTATCAGGGATCAGAATGTGTCTGAGGAGGCTGGAGACAGGAGCAGCATAGATGTGCATATACAGCTTTGACTCTTTCCCCTAGTTGCTTCTAATAAGCAAAATCTAGGAACAGAGAGACATAGATTCCTAAGGAAAAAAAAAATGATGCAATGTCATTGCATTTGTTTCTCATGAAACAGTTATCCCAAGAAATCTGCATGTTTTCTGTTCAACCAAGTAAGATGAGCTTTGTATTGTGCTATGTCAAATGTATTTTAAAAGCAATTATTTATATATCTAATCAAGAAAATTATAGTCTTCAGTTTATGGTGTGAAAATTCCCATTTCCATCTTGTTTCTTTGTAGAGGTGCTTACTCCAGCATCAAATGCCTGACACTCCAATAATGCAAACTAAGTGGGTGGTGGCAATTTCATATACATTTGGTTATAAATGCAATTGGGTGTAGGCCCTAAGATACTTTGATATGATGCTTAATGATGGTTGACCTTTAATGAGTCTTGAATATGTATTAGAGCACATTTCTAAGTAGTTTATTTAATCTTCACAAGAACCCTATGAATTAGGGACTATTATTATCCCTACTTAGCAAACAAGAAGACTGATTAACAGGTAAGTAACTTGTCTAAGGTAAAATGTAGTAGCAGAGCTAGGAATTTAAGATGGGTCTGGCTTTAGAGACTATATTCCTTAACACTATGCCATGCATCCTATTATGGCATCAACCACAGAGTAGGCCTTAAGAAATAGAAAATGTGCTGGGCTCTGTGGTATATGTCTGTAATCCCAGCGTCTTGGGAGGCTGAAGCAGAAGGATTTCAAGTTCAAGGCCAGCTTCAGCAATTTAGCAAGACCCTAAGCAACTTAGTGAGACCCTGTCTCAAAATAAAATATAAAAAAGGACTGATACCAAAAAAAATTTAAAAAAAAATAAATAAAGAAAATGTGACTGTGAAAAAATTAAATTGATTTTAGAACAAAAATAAACCAGTGTTTTTAAAGCTCCTCAGAGTTATTACACCAAAAATCTGATTCCATTCATTAATTCTATCAAATAATCACATATTTGTGTTATATTTTCAACTTTAAGAAGAATTTTCTCATGTGGCTTTCATAATATTTCCCTGAGATAGAATGACTATTATCGTTCTCAGTTGTGCAATAAATTAGATGAGTCCAAAGAGGTTAAATGACTTGCCCAGCATTTCATGTTCATAGCTATGAGAGAAATACTCTCCAAATTAATCAACATATTTAACACAATCCTTATCAAAATTCTAGCTTGTAGAAGCTGATCACAACATTCAGATGGAAATGCAAAAAAAGTAGAATAGTAAGTATAGACTTGAAATGTAACAATATTAGAAGATTCACACCTCTCAATTTGAGCTGGGCCTTGATAAGGCCAACAAACAGTGTAGACACAGGAAGTAAAACATTGAAAATGCTTGTGAAGCATCAAGTAGCCTAGCAAAGCATGCAGGACTAGGATGGATATAAAGAAGAGTGATTTGAGAAAGTATGTGTTAGTAAAATGGAATTGGGTCATGGAAGACCTTGATCAACAACATAAAGTATAGGGCTCAGTGGCAGAGTGCTTGCCTAGCATGTGTGAGGGGCTGGGTTTGATCCTCAGCAACACATAAAAATAAACAAATAAAATAAAGGCGTTCTGTCCATCTACAACTACAAAAAATTTCAAAAAAGTTAACAATATAAAGTATTGGACTATATGGGATGTGATGTGGGACAAAAAGACTATGGCTATTGGAAGAAAATAGACCTGAATTCAAATCCTGGCTAAGTGGCTGAACATGCCAGTGACCTCTAATAAGTTATTTTTCCTAAATTCCAAAATGAGAATAAGGATATCTATCTCAATTTGGTTGTAGTGAAAATTAAATGGGATAATAATAGCCATTGGGTATTGAGAGAACTTGGTAAATTTTGGGAAAGAAGAGAGGAGATGATTAAATTTATGCATTAGACAGATACATTCATTGATTAAGGGAAAAAGAAGCTAGGTAATGAAATCACTTAAGGCTGCTGTTCTAGTTCAAGTGAGAGGTTGTATATACTGATTCCCACAGTATAGCTATAAATGTATGCTTTATACTGATGAAAGTCCAAACAAGAATGCTAATGGACTAAGACCTTAAGGAAATTGAATCAACAAGATGTTTGACAGATAAATGGCATGGAGCAAGGAAAGAACACATCAGAAAAGATTCTGTGCTTTTGAACTTAACTGAACCTGAATTTTTAAAAAATATATTTGTTTTTTAGTTTTAGGTGGACACAATATCTTTATTTTATATTTATGTGGTGCTGAGGATCAAACCGAGTGCCTCACCCATGCTAGGAGAGCGCTCTATCTCTGAGCCACAACCCCAGCCCCCACCCCAAATTTTATTTTTATTTACAAGAGTTCAGAAAGTAAGGAAGCTGAGTATGTTTGGAATAAGGGTAGATGAGCTAGACTTTGGGAATTCTGTGAGAAAATATTAAGTTGGTGAAGGTAAAGGAGAATAGGATATTTGGAAGTTGGAATGGGGGACAGGAGATACTAAGGGAGCTGTCAAAATTCCAATTAATTATTATAACTCAGCTACATTGGAGTAATAATAGGCTTTTCTATAGTCTGGTTGAGAAGCTGGGAATTAATGCATAACACTAAATCTATGGGAAAAAATGTGCTCTGAGTTCCAAAACATTAAATATTTGGAACATATTTCATTTAACACTGTGTTAAAATCATTGTTGTAATTTCTCTTATTCCCCCAGATTTATCCATTCCAGAAAGCTAGACGATATATAAAGTACATAGATAATAGCTGTTCTCTATGTGGAGGCTCCAATAGCAGTTTAATCAGACACTGGGCTGTTGGTCTATATGCTCTAAGGGCCCTGGCTATCCACAACTCTTGAAGGCATCATGCCAATGTACTTTGTTTGTAACAGGTGTTTATTTCCTCAGTCATGGCCCCTAGGCTCCCATCTATAGGAGACCTGTGGGGTACTAATTACGTCTACTATTCTGGGCCTCTATCTACTGCCTTATCCTAGGAAAAATTAGTTAATGGAGGGATGCTTTGATTTAGTTGTCATTCTCCAGGTTTGGGAACATGCTGGGCACAGACATTTAGTACTTTTTAGGACCCATCCATACCCCAGTGTACAACATGTTCTTTTTAAAATATTTTTTAGTTGTAGGTTGACACAATACCTGTATTTTATTTTTATGTGCTGCTGAGGATTGAACCCAATGTCCCACATGTGCTAGGCAAGCGCTCTACCACTAAGCCATAACCTCAACCCACAGAATGTCTTTGTAATGCCCTATTACTACCTTCAGTTTCCCATAGTTCTGCCTTGTGAATTAGCCAACTGGCAAGTATCTCTGTTCTCTCCATGCCCTTCTTCCTGAGCATTAGTTTTTGGTGCCATCTGAGAAGATAGATGACAATTAACTGGTGATGCAGATTGCAATAAGGTTGAAAGACAAGGCAGCATTGGGCCAACATGACTGGACAAGCAGCCTTACCTTTTATAGAGTAGCCATTCTCCTACAGATACTTTTATCTAGTTTCCTACTTTCTTTTGCTAGTACTTCCTTCCAAAACACATTCCAAGGGAGGCAAAATAGCATCATATTTGGTTAAATATAAGGGTGAAAATTTTAAGGACAACAGTCAAAACCACACTAAGATTAAAGTGATATTGTATCAGATACCAATTGTCCAAGGATAATTGTTATTCTTTGAGATTCCTATGCTTTCAACACAGTCAATAAGAAAGGTAAGGACCAGACCACTGCCCAGCTCCAGGCAGAATTCATTACTCCTTTCTCTGTCAACCTTAAGTAATTTATAGCATTGAATTCTGGTTATTCTATAAATACATATTCTATGATGAATCTCCTCTACTAGATTCTGTTTTTGATACTTCATTCAATAACTCTTCTTTGAATTACAAGTATCAAGCACAGTCACAGGCGCAAAAAGCCTACTAAGTTCAACAATACAATTACCATATGTACCTATATTCTACTAAACATTGGGATATAAATTAGACATGATTCATGTCCTCAAGATGCTTATGATTTAATGACAGAGGTAGAAAAAACCCGGTATTTTGATATAATATGTTAGAAACACACGAGGGACCATGGGTACATGTTGGAGGTACATTTAGCCCAACCTGGTGATTCAAGGACCACTGCCTGATAGAAATGGTACATCATCCAAATGTTAAAGGAATGCTTAGAATTCAGGAGGTGAAAAAATATGGGAGAAGCTAAGCAGAGGGAACAAAATAATCAAAAGTATCAAGGTATTAATCACCATGGAGTGTGCATGTAACTAGAAGTCATCTGAATTTTTCAAGTATTGTATACAGTTCCAAACATGAGGGCAAAAGATAGGGCTTAGGATTGCTAAGGAATTAAAGCTTTATCCTATAGTTAAGAATGAGCTGTTTAAAAATTGAAAGCTGTGGATTATTCATTTGTTAATTAGATTCTACATATGAGTTTGGTAAAAAGTTATCTAGAGTTTTGGTCTGAAAGTCTTTATTGATCAAAGATTTGGGTGTTAGAAAATTATATAAATGTATATTCATATTTTATATTATATGTATGTGATTATATATAAATATATAGATACTTTTTAAAAATATATTTTAGTTGTTGATGGACCTTTATTTTGTTTATTTTTGTGTAATGCTGAGGATGGAACCCAGTGCCTCACACATGCTAGGCAGGCAGTCTACCACTGAACCACAACCCCAGCCTGCTATAGCTACTTTTAAAAGATCAGAAATATGGGCAAAGATTTATATATTAGGATATTCATATAGCATTATCTACAAATGGTGATAAACTAGAAACCATTTAAATCCCTGGCGGTGGGGAAATGATTAAATGAACTAAGGTACATCCCTAAGGTACAAAGTTACACTGCCATATTAAAAAGTCATATTTGGAAGTGTGGCTCATGGTATGGAAAATGTCCATGAAACACACAACAAGATTCAAAATTACAAATATAGTAATCACAATTTGAGGAAACACACACACAACACACACATACACAAAGGAAATCATAACTTTTGGGCTTAGGTTATAGAATACTTATTGTTCTTCCTTATTCTCTTCTACATATTTAAAGTTTTCTACTGTGGATGTGTATTATATACATTCTATAAAAAAGATCATTAAATATAATGATCCAATAATCCAATAATTTGAGGGCTGGGGTTGTATCTCAGTGGTAGAGTGCTTACCTAGCACATGTGAAGTACTGGGTTCCATCCTCAGCACCACAGAAAAATAAATAAACAAAATAAAGATATTGTGTCCATCTAAAACTAAAAATTTTTTTTAAAACAATATTTATTTTATAGTTGGACACAATACCTTTATTTCACTCATTTTTTTTGTTCTTATTTTTTATTTTTTAAAATTTTTATTTATTTTTTATTTTTTTTATTTTTTTAAAAATTTTTTATTGTTGGTTGTTCAAAACATTACAAATTTCCTGATATATCATATTTCACACTTTGATTCAAGTGGGTTATGAACTCCCATTTTTACCCCATATACAGATTGCAGAATTACATCAGTTACACATCCATTGATTTACATATTGCCATACTAGTGTCTGTTGTGTTCTGCTGCCTTTCCTATCCTCTACTATCCCCCCTCCCCTCCCCTCCCCTCCCCTCCCCTCTTCTCTCTCTACCCCCTCTACTGTCATTCATTTCTCCCCCTTGTATTATTTTTCCCTTTCCCCTCACTTCCTCTTGTATGTACTTTTGTATAACCCTGAGGGTCTCCTTCCATTTCCATGCAATTTCCCTTCTCTCTCCCTTTCCCTCCCACCTCTCATCCCTGTTTAATGTTAATATTCTTCTCCTGCTCTTCGTCCCTACTCTGTTCTTAGTTACTCTCCTTAGCCCTGGGCCAGAGCAGTTCCGGGAGCCGGAACTCGGCCGCTCTGTGCTCGGTGTATGCTCTGATAAGAGCAGGCTCCAAGCCACTCATTCATTTTTTACGTAGTGCTGAGGTTCGAACCCAGGGTCCCGTGCATGTGAGACGAGTGCTCTACCACTGAGCCACAACCCCAGCTCTACAATTTAAAAAAATTTTAAATGTAATTTTAAATGGTATAAATAGTAGAAATGGAAAAAACTACTTTAACATTCATCATTTATCATCTTTCTGACTTTTCTTTCTTTTCTCTTATTGTTCATACTCAATTAATCCATGGGAGACAGGGATCTTTTGCAGAAGCTTTTAGAAAGATTAACAGCATCAATTAAAAGGTGGGCAAATGAAGCCTGTGAAGGACATTTAAAAGAAAGGACCATGGGGGAAAAAATACAACAGAGATGGAATATGACCAGTTAGTAATCGGAAAATTTCCAATGGGAAGACTTGTCTCTCACTGCAGACTAAGTAATAGATTAAATTGCAGCTGAAGGGATTTAGCATTGAACTATAGCAAACACTATTGATAGTAAAGATTGTTAAACCATAAAATGGTTCACTAAGAAATTATTGCTCGAGGGAAGATGGCGGCGAGGGGAGTGCATTACCCCCGTGTGCTGCTTCACTGTGTGGGAGTATGACAAGTCAGGACGGCTAAAGGATATCTTGTTAGGAATTTCCAGCAATAGTGGGGTGCGCCGGAACCTGGAGGAAGGATTTCCATCGCATGAGGATCGGCTACGGGGACTCAAACGCGAGAGGTTTGTCGCACGGAGGGTAACACTGCTTATTCAGCAAATCGCCCCGCGGCTAGAGTCTGCAAGGCGCGCTGGGATAGAGACGCAGGGTTACAGCGCTGCAGTTTCTGCCAGACGCGCAAGCACCGCACTCAGGGCTGAATTCTGGGTTCGAGACGGGGAAGGAAGCGGTCCATCTCGGTTCTCCACACCGGTCAGACCACAGAGGAGGCCAGCAGCCACCATGTTGGTAAACTGACGTCACCACACCTGTTTTTGACTGACCGCAGCTCATTCAGCCATAGAACAGGTAATTTCAGGCTGCAATTCGCCTGCGGCTTGCAGACAGATTGCTAGGGTTCAGCGCCTGGGGGCTTCTTAAAATCTGATCTTATCGGAGTGAACACGGAGCGCGGGGCGGCCGAGTCCCGGCTCCCGGAACCGTCCCGGAACCGCCCTGGCTCCGGGCTGCGGAGCCTGCGGAGGCTGCTTCTTGGACCCTGCTAATATCAGAGCAAACACGAAACACCAAGAAGCCGAATTCCAGCTCCCGGAACTGAGCCCGCGGGGACTGCTTCTTGGAGCTTACACTTATAGGAGCTTACACCGAGCACAGAGCGGCCGAGTTCCGGCTCCCGGAACCGTCCCGGAACCGCCCTGGCTCAGGGCTGCGGAGCCCGCGGAGGCTGCTTCTTGGACCCTGCTACTATCAGAGCATACACCAAACACTAAGCGGCCGAATTCCGGCTCCCGGAACTGAGCCCGCGGGGGCTGCTTCTTGGAGCCTACACTTATAGGAGCTTACACCGAGCACGGAGCGGCCGAGTTCCGGCTCCCGGAACTTCCCTGGACCGGGGCTAGGAGCCCGCGGAAACTGTGTCTCGGTCCGGGTCCTGCTGAGGGCAGGTCAGGACTCACCCATTGCTTGGGTTGCCTGGCAAGGGGAACGAAATGCTGCCATTCGCATAGGATACCAACATGGCAGAGATCTGATGTCAGCAGAAAGCGGTGGAGGAGAGATCTTCATCAATACCAGCGGTGACATAAGCAGTTGGTCTCCTGGTAAGGGGGGTGAGGCTCAGTCACCCGAGTCTCCTCAATTTGTCCTCGAGCCAGAGGGAAGGAGCCGGGCCGCCGCCAGCCCCCGGAGCAGGCCCAGCGGCTCGCCAGCGTGGTGACCGCGTGACCCCAATTGGAGAGGGGGCGGAGCGGAGCCGCCACCCACACCCGCCAAGTGGGCAGACCCACGACCCAGTAGTACATGGGCGTGGTAGGAGGGGCAGGGCAGAGCCGCCCTTCGCGCTTGCAAGGTAAACAGACCTGTGACAGCCTGGCGGGTCAGGCCCAGTGGCCTGCCAGTGTGGTACACACGTCACCCCAACTCGAGTAGGGGCAGAGCAGATCCATATCCCACGCCCGGATCAGGCCCTGCCGGTGTGGTGGTCACGTGACCCCAATTGGAGTGGGGGTGGAGCGGAACCGCCACCCGTGCCCGCAGGGTGAGCAGACCAGTGATCAACCTGCAGATCAGGCCCAGGGGTCCGCAGGCGTGGTAGGAGGGGCAGGGCAGATCCGCCGCCCGCGCCTTCAAGGTAGGCAGACCTACAACAGACCGGCGGATCAGGCCCAGGAGCCTGCCGGCGGGGTACAAACACCACCCTAATTGGAGTAGTGACAGAGCAGAGTCGCCTCCCTTGCCAGGAACAGACCCAGCATCCTGCAGGCGGGGTAGTCACGACACCCCAATTGGAGTAGGGGCAAAGCAGAGCCTCCACTCGTGCCCGAAAGGTGGGCAGATCTGCGACCGACCAGCAGGACAGGCCCAGTGGCCTGCTGGTACGACAGACACGTCACCCCAATTGGAGTAGGGGCAGAACAGAGCCGCCACCAGCTCCCAGAACAGGCCCAGTGACCTGCCGGCGTGGTAGCCACGACACCCCAATTGGAATAAGGAGAGAGCAGAGCCGCCGCCCGCACCTGCAGGAAACATACGCAAGCAGTATGAAAAGACAAGGAAAGAAAGGACCACAAGCAATGCAGGTCAACGCAACTTTAGAAGAGGTAACAGCTGCAGCAGATGGAATGTCAGATAAAGAATTCAGGATATACATGCTTCAGATGATCTGGAGTATCAAGGAAGACATTAAACAGCAAAATCAGACAATGAAAGATCACTTCGACAACGAATTACGCAAACAAATCCAGGAAGCAAAGGATCAACTATACAGGGAGATAGAGGTTATAAAAAACAAGCAATCAGAAATCCTAGAAATGCAGGAAGCAATAAACCAACTTAAAAACTCAATGGAGAATACTACCAACAGAGTAGAACACTTAGAAGATAGAACATCAGACAATGAAGACAAAGTATTTCAACTGGAAAAGAACATAGACAGCTCAGCAAGACTGTTAAGAAACCATGAGCAGAACATCCAAGAAATATGGGATAACATTAAGAGACCAAACTTAAGAGTCATTGGGATACAGGAAGGTACAGAGCTCCAAACCAAAGGAATGAGCAGTCTATTCAATGAAATAATACAAGAAAACTTCCCAGACTTGAAGAATGAGACAGAATCCCAAATCCTAGAAGCCTACAGGACGCCGAATGTGCAAAATCATAAGAGATCCACACCTAGACACATTATAATGAAGATGCCCAACATACAGAATAAGGAGAGAATTTTAAAAGCTACAAGAGAAAGGAAGCAGATTACATTTAGGGGCAAGCCAATCAGGATAACAGCTGATCTTTCAACACAGACTCTGAAAGCTAGAAGATCCTGGAATAACATATTTCAAACACTGAAAGATAATGGGTTCCAACCAAGAATTGTGTATCCAGCGAAATTAAGCTTCAGGATGGAGAATGAAATTAAAACCTTCCACGATAAACAAAAGTTTAAAGAATTCGCAGCTAGAAAACCATCTCTTCAAAACATCCTAGCCAAAGTATTACAGGAAGAGGAAATGGAAAATAACAATGAAAACCAACAGTGGGAGGTAGGACAGTAAAGGGGGGGGGGAAACAATCAAAGAGGAAAACAAACAATGTTTAGTAACAGAAATAAACAAATATGGCTGGAAGAACAACCCATATCTCAATAATAACCCTAAATGTTAATGGCTTAAACTCACCAATTAAGAGACACAGGCTAGTAGAATGGATCACAAAACAAGACCCAACAATATGCTGCCTACAGGAGACGCATTTGATAGGAAAAGACATACATAGGCTGAAGGTGAAAGGTTGGGAAAAATCATATCACTCATATGGACTTCGGAAACAAGCAGGCGTGTCCATACTCATATCAAATAAAATAGATTTCAAGCCAAAGTTAATCAAAAGAGATAAAGAGGGACACTACATACTGCTTAAGGGAACCATACACCAACAAGACATAACAATCATAAATATTTATGCCCCAAACAATGGTGCAGCTATGTTCGTCAAACAAACTCTTCTCAAGTTCAAGAGTCTAATAGACCACCACACCATAATCATGGGAGACTTCAACACACCTCTCTCGCCACTGGACAGATCTTCCAAACAAAAGTTGAATAAGGAAACTATAGAACTCAATAACACTATTAATAACCTAGACCTAATTGACATATATAGAGTATACCACCCAACATCAAGCAGTTACACTTTTTTCTCAGCAGCACATGGATCCTTCTCAAAAATAGATCATATATTATGTCACAGGGCAACTCTTAGACAATATAAAGGAGTAGAGATATTACCATGCATCTTATCTGATCATAATGGAATGAAACTGAAAATCAACGATAAAAGAAGGAAGGAAAAAGCATACATCAATTGGAGAATGAACAATAGGTTACTGAATGATCAATGGGTTAGAGAAGACATCAAGGAGGAAATTAAAAAATTCTTAGAGATAAATGAAAACACAGACACAACATATCGGAATCTATGGGACACATTGAAAGCAGTTCTAAGAGGAAAATTCATTGCTTGGAGTTCATTCCTTAAAAAAAGAAAAAACCAACAAATAAATGATCTCATACTTCATCTCAAAATCCTTGAAAAAGAAGAGCAAAACAACAGCAAAAGAAGTAGAAGGCAAGAAATAATTAAAATCAGAGCTGAAATTAATGAAATCGAAACAAAAGAAACAATTGAAAAAATTGACAAAACTAAAAGTTGGTTCTTTGAAAAAATAAACAAAATCGACAGACCCTTAGCGATGCTAGTGAAGAGAAGAAGAGAGAGAACTCAAATTACTAGCATACGGGATGAAAAAGGCAATATCACAACAGACACTTCAGAAATACAGAAGATAATCAAAAACTATTTTGAATCCTTATACTCCAATAAATTAGAAGATAGTGAAGGCATAGATAAATTTCTTAAGTCATATGATCTGCCCAGATTGAGTCAGGAGGATATAGAAAACCTAAACAGACCAATATCAATTGAGGAGATAGAAGAAACCATCAAAAGACTACCAACTAAGAAAAGCCCAGGTCCCGATGGGTATACAGCAGAATTTTACAAAACCTTTAAAGAAGAACTAATACCAATACTTTTCAAGCTACTTCAGGAAATAGAAAAGGAGGGAGAACTTCCAAATTCATTCTATGAGGCCAACATCACCCTGATACCTAAACCAGACAAAGACACTTCAAAGAAAGAAAACTACAGACCAATATCTCTAATGAACCTAGATGCAAAAATCACTCGGATACAAAAACTTATCAAAAAAATTGTGCACCATGATCAAGTAGGATTCATCCCTGGGATGCAAGGCTGGTTCAATATACGGAAATCAATAAATGTTATTCACCACATCAATAGACTTAAAAATAAGAACCATATGATCATCTCGATAGATGCGGAAAAAGCATTTGACAAAGTACAGCATCCCTTTATGTTCAAAACTCTAGAAAAACTAGGGATAACAGGAACATACCTCAATATTGTAAAAGCAATCTATGCTAAGCCTCAGGCTAGCATTATTCTGAATGGAGAAAAACTGAAGGCATTCCCTCTAAAATCTGGAACAAGACAGGGATGCCCTCTCTCTCCACTTCTCTTCAACATAGTTCTCGAAACACTGGCCAGAGCAATTAGACAGACGAAAGAAATTAAAGGCATAAAAATAGGAAAAGAAGAAATTAAATTATCACTATTTGCAGATGATATGATTCTATATCTAGCAGACCCAAAAGGCTCTACAAAGAAACTATTAGAGCTAATAAATGAATTCAGCAAAGTGGCAGGATTTAAAATCAACACGCATAAATCAAAGGCATTCCTGTATATCAGCGACAAATCCTCTGAAATGGAAATGAGGACAACCACTCCATTCAAAATATCTTCAAAAAAAATAAAATACTTGGGAATCAACCTAACAAAAGAGGTGAAAGACTTATACAATGAAAACTACAGAACCCTAAAGAGAGAAATAGAAGAAGATCTTAGAAGATGGAAAAATATACCCTGTTCATGGATAGGCAGAACTAACATCATCAAAATGGCGATATTACCAAAAGTTCTCTATAGGTTTAATGCAATGCCAATCAAAATCCCAATGGCATTTCTTGTAGAAATAGAGAAAGCAATCATGAAATTCATATGGAAAAATAAAAGACCCAGAATAGCAAAAACAATGCTAAGCAAGAAGTGTGAATCAGGCGGTATAGCGATACCAGACTTCAAACTATACTACAGAGCAATAGTAACAAAAACAGCATGGTACTGGTACCAAAACAGGCGTGTGGACCAATGGTACAGAATAGAGGACACAGAAACCAATCCACAAAACTACAACTATCTTATATTTGATAAAGGGGCTAAAAGCATGCAATGGAGGAAGGATAGCATCTTCAACAAATGGTGCTGGGAAAACTGGAAATCCATATGCAACAAAATGAAACTGAATCCCTTTCTCTCGCCATGCACAAAAGTGAATTCAAAATGGATCAAGGAACTTGATATCAAATCAGAGACGCGCCGTCTGATAGAAGAAAAAGTTGGCTACGATCTACAGTCGGTGGGGTCGGGCTCCAAATTCCTCAATAGGACACCCATAGCACAAAAGTTAATAACTAGAATCAACAAATGGGACTTACTCAAACTAAGAAGTTTTTTCTCAGCAAAAGAAACAATAAGAGAGGTAAATAGGGAGCCTACATCCTGGGAACAAATCTTTACTCCTCACACTTCAGATAGAGCCCTAATATCCAGAGTATACAAAGAACTCAAAAAATTAGACAATAAGAGAACAAACAACCCAATCAACAAATGGGCCAAGGACCTGAACAGACACTTCACAGAGGAGGACATACAGTCAATCAACAAGTACATGAAAAAATGCTCAACATCTCTAGCTGTCAGAGAAATGCAAATCAAAACCACCCTAAGATACCATCTCACTCCAGTAAGATTGGCAGCCATTAGGAAGTCAAACAACAACAAGTGCTGGCGAGGATGTGGGGAAAAGGGTACACTTGTACATTGCTGGTGGGACTGCAGATTGGTGCAGCCAATTTGGAAAGCAGTATGGAGATTTCTTGGAAAGCTGGGAATGGAGCCACCATTTGACCCAGCTATTCCCCTTCTTGGTCTATTCCCTAAAGACCTAAAAAGAGCATGCTACAGGGACACTGCTACATTGATGTTCATAGCAGCACAGTTCACAATAGCAAGACTGTGGAACCAACCTAGATGCCCTTCAATAGACGAATGGATAAAAAAAATGTGGCATTTATACACAATGGAGTATTACTCTGCATTAAAAAATGACAAAATCATAGAATTTACAGGGAAATGGATGGCATTAGAGCAGATTATGCTAAGTGAAGCTAGCCAATCCCTAAAAAACAAATGCCAAATGTCTTCTTTGATATAAGGAAAGTAACTAAGAACAGAGTAGGGACGAAGAACAGGAGAAGAAGATTAACATTTAACAGGGATGAGAGGTGGGAGGGAAAGGGAGAGAGAAGGTAAATTGCACGGTAATGGAAGGAGACCCTCAGGGTTATACAGTGGAGGGGGTAGAGAGAGAAGAGGGGAGGGGAGGGGAGAGGTGGGGAGGGGGGAGGGTGGATGATGGGAAAGGCAGCGGAGCACAACAGACACTAGTATGGCAATTTGTAAATCAATGGATGTGTAACTGATGTGAATCTGCAATCTGTGTATGGGGTGAAGGTGGGAGTTCATAACCCACTAGAATCAAAGTGTGGAATATGATATGTCAAGAAATTTGTAATGTTTTGAACAACCCACAATAAAAAATTAAAAAAAAAAAAAAAAAAAAAAAAAAAAGAAATTATTGCTCAACAATGCAGGGTGCTTTTAAGGATAGTATTCATCTACATGTGAAGGGATAGACCAAATGACTTCACACAATACTTTTCAGCCGCAAAATCCTGTGATTTCTTGTTTTAGCAGGAAAAAAAGAATGATGATTTTAGAGGCAGAATAGGCAATTAGAAGTGAATGAGAGCTGGTAGCCATTTGTATTTTTCATCCCTATATTCTGCTGTGTCCATCGGTAAGGGATTTGGATATAATCAGGGCATAATCAAGCATTATCTATTATCAGCACATGATGTCAAATGGAGATGTTTGACCACAGAACAATGAATAAAACCCCAAAGCTGTTTTTCACATTAGGTCTTTACTAGCTTTTAAAATCTACCATTCCTAAGGAATTCTAAGTGACAGGATCCTGCAAATGGTGAGTCTTAAAACTGGAGCTCTGGGAGAGTGGCTCAAGCCCAGAGACCCATTTAGCTGATGCTATGTTCTGAAATCACCCTGCAGATCTTCTAAGTGCCAAATCTCATGCCAACTTGACTCTGCACAGTTAACAGGAATCCAGGAAGCTCATTGCAGCACCATGAGTTATTGCTGTTGTTCGGCTAGGGAATTGTAACTGTGAGTTACACATCTCAGTGTCCCAGACAAAAACACTGAGCTCAAAGGGAGTGCTGATCTTTGAGCAGGGAAAAAGGTCAGGGACCTGAAAAGTGTTTGAGGGTAAATAGCCTCCTTGGCATAACTTCAGAGACAATAAGAATGTTCCCCTAACTTCTGAAGGATTTCTGATTTAGATTAATGGGTGATTTTAATATGGAAAAGCACATTTTAAAATTCTACAATCAGAGCTAAAGCTTGCTATGCAAACACTCTTAGGAGGAGGGTGATGGCATAATTCATCCGTACTGAGGTGCAGGAGTTTGCAGGCAGAAGGCTCTAATGGGGGGATTCCTGAAGTAGAGGGTACACTCTCTCTTCAGAGATGGTGGTTCAACACAGAAACAGGGAGAGGCATTCAGATGGCAGGGTGGACCTACCGTCTATCCAACCTTAGCCCCAGCATAACATTGTTGGAATCCAAGTGAACATGTTATTATGAATGAGTGCTCCTGTATGAGCATACATAGGTTCAGTCTCATTATATTTAAATATTATGAAGAAATATTAACACTTGCTGAGCGACTAAGTATGCCAGACATTGTATACCTGTTATCTCACTCCATCCTTACAAAGGAGTTATTATTCCCATTTTCAGAAAATAGAGGCTGAGATAGATTAATTTTTTTGCTCAAGATTTTATAACATTATGGAATCTAGAAACAAAACCCATTTGTGGATGGAGGTTGGCCCGCATTTCCCACATAGATTTACAACCTCTCCAAATAATAGGAATAGTCATTGAGTTTGTGTGCATATCAAATTTGTTAATTTGTTAAGTATAATCATTTCAGAATAGCTCATACTTTTGTGACTTCTTCTGTCCTTTATATATTCTTTATTTTCCAAGAGGCTTTGTGAAATGGAATTGGGCTGAGTCTCCCTGGAGCTCTGAGATGTCCTGCCTCTATTGCTTCAGAGTAGCCACCACTAGGCCAGTAAATGAGGCCTCTTGAAGGCACATCTAGTTTACTTATTTAAGCCTCTTCAACAGCTTCCACTTTTATCCACTTAAAGATCAACTTCCTTAATATTATCTTTACTAATCTGACCTTACCTGATCTGCCTTATGGCCTTTCCTGTGACCTTACTTCAAACACTCCTTGAGAGTCCTATAGAATTTCTGGCTGGTTGTTCTCCAAATGTGTCAGGCTCATTGATAACTTCATTATCTAACAATTTTGGTCCCTCTGCCTGGAATCTCTCTTCCTATTTTTCCACCTAGATAACTGTCACTAGATTAGTTGTTTAAGACACTAGGAATAAGGATACTGAATTTAGTTCAAAGGCAGCAATACAAGATTTAACTACATATAGTCAAAACAGTTCTTGAAAATTTATTAAGCCATCCCCAAACACTTGATACATTGTTTATTTATACAATATTGTACATAAATATGTATGTGAAAAATATGCTTCATTAAACACTAGAATCACTTGAGTACTGCAGTGAGATGTAAAAACTGTGTAAGTAGGAACTGAGATCCCATGAGGGAATCACAAATATTTTTCTACCTTCTCATGCTCATGTAACTAGGATTCAGTCTCATTGGTAGCCTGAATCATTAAAATTATTATTTTTCTCTCTTTTCAATGCAGATGCACCCCTGTAATGCTACCTCACCATAGCCAAAAACATCTTTGAAATTTCCTGCTTTCCTCAGGCAGTCTTGGTCTCATGGAATTCTATTCATATCTATACTACAGCACCTATCAATTCTTGTCATAATTATTTAAATGTCTGTTTTCAGAATAGACTATGAGCTGCTCCAGTGGATGACCCATATCATATTCATTACTCTACCCATAGCACCTAGGACTGTTCTTTGCAAAGAGAGGGCAAGAGCATCTGAAAGCAAATTCCATGGATCAGCATCAGAATTACTTAGGATACCACTTAAAAAGTAAATTCATGGGGGAGAAATAAGAATTATAATTTATTTTATGTAGAGATTTATTTATTTATTATTCGTGCATTAAAATTTTACATAATAGTGGGGATCATTGTGCCGTATTTGTACATGCTAATAAATTGATTAATCTTATTCCCCTCTACTTTCCCCGTCCCACTTCTCTTTTTTTCCCCCTGATCTCCATGCTCTACTTTATTAAGCCCTTTTCTATTTGTATTTAATTAATTTTTGGGGGGGTGGATATCAGGGATTGAACTCAGGGGCACTTGACAACTGAGCCACATCCCCAGCCCGATTTTATATTTTATTTAGAGACAGGGTCTCACTGAGTTGCTTAGCACCTTGCCTTTACTGAGGCTGGCTTTGAACTCGTGATCTTCCTGCCTTAGCTTCCTTAGCTGCTGGGATTACAGGTGTGCACCACTGTGCCCAGCATCTATTTTTATTATTATTATTATTTTAACTAGTTAATTTCAGTTATATAATATATATATATATATATATATATATATATATATATATAAATTCTGTATTTGTTGTGTTATTATTTGTACATGGATATAGCATAGGTTGGTAGATTTCACCCCCCAGTATGTCCTGATGCTTTCCCCTCCTCCCTGCCTCTCATTCCCTTTCCTCTATTCTATTGGTATTGTTTCTATATAATTGAGTTTTTAAATATTCAGATTCAGCATGTATTGGATTAGATCCAAGAACCCCCATTTTCATGTGCTTCCCAGGTGATATTTTTGCAAATGAAATATTGTGGCTTCTTCTAATGTTTTCTCTATCCACTCCCTGTGCCCATAGACCTGTTGAGGTAGTATGAAATATGGAGAAGTCTCAGAACTGAGATGCAGGGAAGTAGTGTAGGCATTGGTATGGGACATCTGGTAAAAGTTTGAAAGGATGGCTTCAATTTTATATGGAATCTTTGTATTTGGGTCTCTGCACTTGTGTTGAGGTTGCTAAAAGAGCAGTGAAGTGGAAGTAGTGAACATTGTGATTGACTCCCCAGGACTCATTCCATCCCTGTCCCATTGAATTACAGCAATGCAAGTTGGGGAATCGGTTTCACCTTAAGGGATGAGCCTGATTGGTCTGAGGATAAATCCATATCTTTTGCCAGCTATGGTTCAGATACCCCAAATCCCTGAAATTCAAGGAAAGGCTTATTGAAATTTATTGGAAAACTATCCTTGCACTTAGGCTCTTCCTCTGGTTGTGAGAAAGAAGGCATGTGGTTTGGATTGCTGTTGAGAACTTATGACCATAAGAATCTAGCCTTAGATGATAGCTAATGTTCTGGATACAGAGTATAGTGTTGAAAACTTATATTGAGTTCATTGATATTATTGTGAAATCATCACCACCATCCATCTCTAGAAGTTTTTCATCTTCCTCAACTGAAACTCTGTACCTATTACATTATAATTCCTCCATTTTCCCATCCTTTAGTCCCTAGCAACCACCATTTTACTTTCTGTCTCTATGAATTTGATTACATTAGTTACCTCACATAAAAGGAATAATATAGCATTTTTCCTTTTGTGACTGGCTTATTTCACTTAGCATACTGTCTTCAAGGCCCATTCATGTTGTAGCATGTGTCAAAGTTTCCTTCCTTTTCAAGGCCGAATAATATTCCATCTTATGGGTGCACAACAGTTTTTTATTCCTGTTTTGTTTTGTTTGTTTTTGCGATACCAGGATCTCTTCATCTTTTGATGGGTACTTGGGTTGCATCTACCTTTTGGTTATTGTGGATAATGTTGCTGTGTACATGTATACAAATATCTGTTCAAAGGGTGGGGATATAGATTAGTGGTAAAGAGCTTGACTAGCATGTAAGGACTCAATCCTTAGTACCACACACACAAAATACACTCATGTTCCTGCTTGCAATTCTTTTCAGTATATACCCACAAGTGGGATTGCTTGATCATATGGTAATTCTATTTCTAATTTTTAAAAGAATTTATAATACCATTTACCATTTTTTACTATTTTACATTTTCATCAACAGTGCACAATGATTCTGAATACTCCACATTTTTATCAACTCTTATTTTCTTTTTAATAATGGAAATCATGATGGGTATAAGGTGGTTATTGCATTGTGGTATTGATTTGCATTTCCCTAATAACTAGTGATATTAAGCACATTTTCATGTGCTTATTGGCCATTTGTATATTTTCTTTGGAGAAATCTTTGTTCAAGTCCTTTGCCCATTTTTTTTTCATTTTTTTATTGGTTCAAATTAGCTATATATGACATTAGGATATATTGTGACATAATTATAAATACATGGAATATAATTTGCTCCAGTTCAATCTCCAGTACTTACCCTAACCCTCCCTTTCCTCCCTCCCCCTGTTCCCTTTCTTGTACTGATCTTTCTGCTAGTTATTTACATTTTTTAAAAAAAAATTAGTGTCTTGACTTTGTCCATTTTAAAATCAGGATGTATGGTTTTGTTTTTGTTGAGGTATAATTGATGACTTTTTGTTTTATATATATATATATATATATATATATATATATATATATATATATTAGGTTCAGGATGAACTTTTATTTTTATTTATTTATATGTGGTGTTGAGGATCGAACCCAGTGCCTCACACATGCACATGCTAGGCAAGCACTCTGCCACTAAGCTACAGCCCCAGCCCTGATGATATTTTTAAATTATTGAATTAAGGAACCCTAACCTTGGACTCTCAGGTGTGTAAACCAATGAACTGCCTATTAAAAACATAATAGCCTGCCAATGATTCCATGTTCTGAGTCCTGAAATCTGTGAATATATTCTCTTATATGGCAAAGGGAACTCCGTAGATGTGATGAAGGGTCCTAAGATGGGAAAGAGAATCCAGGAAGGCCCATTTTTAATCACAATGCTCTTTAAACAGGGTAGAAGCAGGGCCATAATTAGAGAAATAGATATAATAATAGAAGCAGAGATATTAGAGTGATGCAGAACCATGAGCCAAGGATTGTGGGTAGCTTCAAGAAGTTGCAAAGGGCAAGGAATTAGATTTCTTCCAGAGCCTTCAGAAGAAATAATACAACTCTTGAGACACTTTGATTTTAGTACTGAAAGACCTAATTCAGACTTATAATCACTATACTGTTAAGATAATAAATGTGTTGTCATAAGTCTCTAAGTTTATGTTAATTTGTTACAGCAGCAATGTAAACAAATATAAGCCCTTTTGAGTTGAGTTTTCTGTTATTTATAGCCAAGAACATTCTAATTGATACATCAAATAAAATAATAACACAATGGTCAATCCTAGACTTTCAGAGAATTTTAAGTACATAGTAATCATATTTAGGGAGGTAGATAATAGGCACTTATTTCATGACAAGGACTAGCTGATGTACACTATGTTTAGAACAACTGGATTAGCATTCATTAAATGTTTGATTGATTAATAAATAAATGATATTTTATATAATCTGTTATTGTTGTTTAATATTTCCCCTTTTTTGAATGATTCTTTGGTACTGACCAGTGCATCCACTCACCGTGCTTTGGCTTGGCATGTGTGTTTAAAGCTGAATATGCATAGCAGTTGATTGTTGCCCCAGAGGCCTGTTTCTTAAACTGGGTTCTTCTGAAAACTCAATCTTGCCTCCCCCAGGGACCTCTTCCTTCTCTGTTATTTGTTGTCATATCACTAGGTTGAACTAAGCACCCAAACAACAGATCTTTCTCATTAGATCTCAGGGGACAGGAATCTAGTTCGCTTACCTTGGACCCTTCTGCCCCAAGTCCCCAAATAACCAATGAAGCATATGATGTTGAAGTTTCCTAATTCCTAGCTCCTGATTCCATCTTGGATGGGCAGAAGTTCTTGTCTTAAAAAAACAGAAAACACTCCTTCCTGATATTTAGAATTGATAGTAAAACTAGGTTTCCTGTCTTTATTCTCAGATAACAGTATGGGGAATTAGAGAGCAGTGCTGAAAAGATTGTGAAAGACCCTGTGGATTACTCTGAAGGGGGAAGAATATTTTTTTTCCGTAAAATACGTCTGCAAGCCCTATGACTAAAAGTAAAGCTGTTTCCCAGAATAAAAATTTCCATTAATCAAGTATCTATTTCCCAAGGATGAGCTCCAAACAACTCTAGACAGAGTCATCTTTCTGTCTAGGCTATTAGATGATCTCAGTTGTTGATTATTCATGCACTTAGCTTCTCCTCAACCTCCCCAGGCTGTAGGATTTTTTGATTTTTCACAACAGGTAAGCAGTCCCACTGAAGCTGAACTATCAGCCTCGATCATTGCCACTCTGATCTCAAGAATCATGAGAAACTGAATGTTTCTGTGAAAACACATCTTCAATTAGCTGCTTAACTCCTCCTGTCAGGGCTCAAGAGGTGAACCAACCTGTGCATGTAGGTTTGCTCCATTTCACGTCCTTCACAAATTAACTTCCACTGTAGAACTTTACTTTGGGCTTGCACTCTGGAGGAAGACAGGTCTGGGTTCAAATTTGGCTCTCTCACAATACTACTCGAAGGTAATTTTGAGTGTGTTTAACCATTCTAAGCCTCAATTTTATCATCCACAAGATAGGGATAATCATTTCTACCTTATAGGTTGTTTTAGGCATTAAATGAGATCATGTATCTATAAATGCTCAGTAAGTAATAAAAGAATTGAATAATGATTGTAGTGGCTAGCTGGGGGTCAAGTTCTTACCCTATAATGCTCTAGACTTGGATGATGAAATCGTCATTCCTGGTTAAAATCTTAAAATCAACTCTTGACCCCAAAAAAGTCTCAAAACTACAGCTTCAATTCTATAATAAGAAAGCACAGATCTTGCTCTATGATATTTTACAATCTCATTTCTTTCAATTCTGCTAAGTGTGATTTATGAGAGATTGTCTTAAGGAGCCAGCAGCTTCTCTGCAGCAAAGAAAACATTAAGTCTAATAGATATCAGGTTACTGATCAATGTATCAAATCATTAATCCTACTGTTCAATGTGGGAAAACAGATATTTCATTTGAATTGTGCTATCTCTTCTTACTCCAGTGATTCTCAGGGCTAACTCAACTTGGCTGGATGAACAAGTGGTCCCTACCTCTCCCATTGCTCCATGTGTTTTGCCATGTCACTTTCTTTTCATGGGACCATCAAGGTTCAGGGAGAATATGAATCTGTCCATGCTTAACCTACTAACTATAGAAAGCAAGATCAGGGTCTATTATGTTCCACTTTCAGTTTGGTAAACTAATATCAGTTTCAAAAGACATACTTGGGGTCATATAAGTGATCAGTACAGTAGGGTAGAGCAAGGTAATAGCTAAAATTCTCTGGCAGTCTCTCCCCACAGACACACCAAGTT
Source organism: Marmota monax (assembly GCF_021218885.2). NCBI lineage: Eukaryota > Metazoa > Chordata > Mammalia > Rodentia > Sciuridae > Marmota > Marmota monax. The sequence continues at coordinate 9,675,635 of NW_026694552.1, read as the reverse complement.
GCACAGGTTTTCATACACCAAATGATCAATACAAGAGCTAAGGAAATCAGGTGAGAGATTATAGTGATTGCTTTTGGTATAACAAGTAGCCAAGATGCAGAATAGCTTGCATCTCTCAGCCCCCAACTTCAAACAGACCAGTGCAAAGAGGTGCCTCCTATTTGTGGGAGGGAGAGAAAATTAAGACCATGTCCTATACTGGAAATCCAGTACCAGGTCTGCCATAGTGGAACCTAGTGCTGGGCAAATAACCTCTACCTCTGGGCCAATACTTGTAGACTAAGTCACAGGAACCACGTCAGACCCTGTGGTCTCCACCCCCCTTCCTCCAATCTTATGCAGCACAGTGGAGAACAGGGCTTCATATGCTGGAAGTCAGGGCATGAAAGTTAGCACAAGGTTCTGGTTCAGAGCCCAGTGCAAGGCCTGCCATGAAGCCAAGCACCAAATAGAAACCGAAGGCCCCAAATGCAGGCCAGGGCTCAGAGAGCCTCTAGACCATCAGACCTATGTACTTGTGGGACAGACCTGAGTGTCAACTGCATTAGTTTCAACCTTGGACTGGGGTTGGTGGCCACAGATGTGAAGATCTTGGATTTGGTCTATTCATGGTGACTCTGTCCATAGCCAAGCAGAATCTAGCAGTGTCTGACCACAGGACGGTAACTGTGCATGAGACATCTGATTCTACTGGCCTCAGGGACAGCCTTGTGGGTCAGACTACTCTGAGTATTTTTGAGTATTCGGGACAAACATGGGTTTGCCCTCTAGTGCTGAAAAAAAATGTCAACACACCAAAGACAGGCTCCTGAAAAATCCAGACCTGGCCACCATCTAGTGCTGAAACAGCAGAAATGACTATAGGCTCAGAGAAAATATAAACCCTGCTTAGAATTTCTGGAAAGGCATAAAGCAAGCCAGACTACCAAGACTGGATTAAATACCTGATCCTTCAATGCCCAGATGACATTGCATGCCAACAAGCATCAAGAACTTTCAGGAAACCATGACATCACCCAGTAATCAAAATATGGCACCAGACTGACCAGGAAGTAATCAATCAGTATGGGAGTAGTCTCAGAGATTTAAAACATCTGTTTTAAGGAAACTCAATGAGCTTGAAGAACACACACAATATTCTAACAAAGAAATTCCTGAGATGGAAAATATACTCAACAAAATGAAAAATGCAATTGTAGGCATCAATAGTGTAACAGATCAAATAGAAGAAAGAATTAGTGAACTCAAAACAGGTTGGAGAGTAAAGAGAAAAATAATGAATAAAAATAAAGAAAGCTTACAGAAACCTGGGAGAGTATAAAAAGAGCAAATATTCAGTTTATGGGGGTTCAAGGACTTGAGAATGCCAAAGCAATAGAACATTTACTCAGAGAAATAACAAAACTTTCCAAACCTAGACAAGAACACAAATAGCCATGTACAGGAAAGTCAGAGGTCATCAGTCAAATTTTACTCAACCAAGTTGTCCCCAAGATGTCTTATAATAAAGCTATAAGAGAAGGCTGTAAGAGAAGAGAAACAAATAATATATTCTTCTGACATCCCACTTATCAGAAGAAACCCTATAGGTCAGGAGAGAGTAGCATGAGATTTTCACAGAATTTAAGGAAAAAAAAATTCAACTGAGACTACTGTACTAAGGAAAGTGATCCTTTAGAAATGAAGGAGAGATAAAGACTTTCCTAGACAAATAAATGCTGATAGAATATATCTACACCAGACCTGTTCTACAAGAAATGCTAAATGGGCATGGTGGTGCATGCCTATAATTCTAGTGATTCAAGAGGCCGATGCAGGAGGATTGCTAATTCAAGGCCAGCCAGTAATATAGTGAGACCCTGTCTCACAATAAATAAAAAGGACTGGGGATGTAGTTCAGTGGTAAAGTGCCTCTAAGTTTGATCCCCAATCAAACAAACAATGCTAAAGGAAGTTCTTTAGATGTTAATGAATAAGAAGAAAGCAGAAGAAGGCATAAAATTTATTGGTAAGAATAATTATACAAAAATTCAGAATGCTCTAATATTGTAATAAAGGTATCTAAACTATTTATATCTTTAGTATGAAGATTAAAAAAATGATTAAAAATAATGACTACATTAATATGTTTGTTAAGAACATATATATTAATGTTCTTAAGGAAATATAAAAAGGAAATATAAAAAGATATAAAATGGGATATCAAAATTTTAAAATGTTGGGAGGAATGGAATGAAACTGGAGAATTTTCTTATATTTTATTGTTCTTTTCATCTTTCTCTGTTATTATCCTTATGATCATGTTGAGTTGCTATCATTTCAAAATAGCTTTTCATAATAAAAGGACTTTTTTGTCTCTTGGTAGCCATAAAGCAAAAATCTATAGTAGGCATACCAGAAATATTATGAAGGAATCAAAACACACAACTAGAGTTATTCACTTAACCAACAAGGAAGACTATAAGGAGAGAGAAAGAAAGGAACTAAAGCAAAACTAGAAAACAAGTTACATAATGGTTGGAGTAAGTACTTACCTACCAATAATTATTTTGTTTTCTTTTTAAAAAAATTTTATAGTTATTGATGGAACTTTGTTTTATTCATTTTTATATGCAGTGCTGAGAATCAAAACCAGTGCCTTACATATGCTAGGTAAATGTTCTACCACTGTGCCACAACCCCAGCCCCAATTATTTTGAACATAAGTCAATTTAATTGTACAATTAAAAAGCAGAGTGGCTGAATGGAAAAAAGAAAAACAAGATCCAATTATATGCTGCTTAAAAGAAACTCACTTTACCTCTGAAGACACACAAAGTAAAAGTGAAGAGATGGAAAAGATATTCCATGCACATGGACCCCAATGAAAGTAGGAGTAGCCATACTACTATCATATAAAATATTTTTAAAATAAAAAAACAGCAAAACAAGATAAAGAAGGTCATTATATAATGAAAAAGGTATTAATTCAGCAAAAGGAAATAAAAATTCTAAATATATATGCACCCAACATCACAGCACCCAATTATATCAAGCAAGTATTAATATAACTTAAGGGAGATATATACTTCAATACAATAATTGAGGCATTAACACCCTGCTTTTAGCAATGTACAGATCATTTAAATAGAAAATCAACAAAGAAACATCAGAGTTAAATTGTACTCTAGACCAAATGGATTTAACAATAATCTATAAAACATTATATCTAACAGCAGCTGAATACACATTTTTCTCATCAACATATGGAACATTCTCTGGTATATATAATATGAAAGTCTAGAAAATAAGTCTCAGCAAAAAAAATTGAAATCATATTGATCCTATTTTCTGACCACAATGCAATAAAGCTAGCAATCAACAAAAGAAAAACTTTTGAAATTATAGAAATACATGGAAATTAAACATTTTACATTTGAGCAACCAATGAATCAAGGAAGAAATCAGGACATTTCTTGAAACAAATAGAAATGGAGACACAACACATCCAAACCTATGAGATAAAGTAAAAGCAGTACTAAGAGGGGAAGTTGATGGCAAACAATGCCTACATCAAAAACAGTAGAAAGATCTTAGATAAACAACCCATCACTGCAACTCAAGGAACTAGACAAACAAGAACTAGATCCAAAATTAGTAGAAGAAAAGAAACAATAAAGATCAGAGCAGAAATAAATGAAACAGAGACAAAAGAAAACAAAAACAACAAGAAAGGTCAAGGAGGCAAAAGAGGCTGTTCTTTAAAAATATAAGCAAAATAGACAAACCCTTCCCTTGACTAAGAAAATAGAAGACTTAAAATCAGACAAGAAAAGGAAAACATTACAACTGACACCACAGAAATGCAAAAGATCATTAGAGATTCTTACGAACAACTATTTGCTAAGGACAAATTCCCCGACACATATACTTTTCTAAGACTGAATCATGAATAAACAGAAAACCTGAGCACACCAATAACAAGAAAGAGGATTTCATCAGAAACCAAAACCAAAACCTAAAAAACCTCCCATCAAAGAAAAGTTCAGAACCAAATGGCTTCAATGCTGAATTCTATCAAACATTTAAGAACAACTAATATTAAATCCCCTTGTTACTCAAAAGATAGAAAAAAAAGAAATCCTTGCAAACACATCCTATAAAGCCAACATTATCCTGATATCAAAACCAGAAAAGGACACACATATACAAAACCTACAGACCAATATCCTTGAAGAACATGGTTACAAAATCTTCAACAAAATACTAGCAAATCAAATCATATAGCACATCAAAAAGATTATTTACCATGATCAAGTGGTATTCATCCCAGAGATGCAAGAATAGTTTAATATGTGCAAATGAATAAACATGATATACCATATCTGGGGTTCAGTGGCAGAGCACATGCATAGCACTGGGTTCGATCCTTAGCACTGCATAAAAATAAACAAAAAAAATAAAGGCATAATTCATTCTGCTGTCATATATAAGAAATTATAATTTAAAAATGAGGGGCTAGGGTTGTGGCTCAGCGGTAGAGCACTACCTAGCATGAGTGAGGCCCTGGGTTTGACCCCCAACATCACATAAAAATAAATAAATAAAGATATTGTGTCCAACTACAACTAAAAAATATTTAAAAAATTAGAAAATAACAACAAAAAAGGCATGATATACCATATCAACCTAATGAATCTCAGAAACCATATGGTTCTCTCAATGCAGAAAAAGGCCTTCAATAAAATTCAATCTCCTTCATAATAAAAATACTGAACAAATTAGGGATATAAGGAATGTACTTGACATAATAAAGGTCATTTATAAATAACTGGTAGCATTATACTGAATGGTGGAAAGCTAAAAGCTTTACATCTAAGATATGGAACAAGGCAGGAATGCCCACTTTCATAACTTTTATTCAACATAGTATGTGCCAGAGAAATTAGGCAAGAGAAATACAAGTCATCTGAATTGAAAAAGAAGAAGTCAAAGTGTGATTGTTTATAGATGATGTAATCTTATATTTAAAGAAGCCCAAAAACTCTACTAAAAAAAAAACCTGTTAGAACTAATAAATGAGTTTAGCAAAGTTGCAGGATACAAAATCAACATCTAAAAATCTATTGCTATATACCAATAATAAATTACCTGAAATAAAAACAAAGAAGCAATTCATTTAGAATGACTACTACAACCACCACCACCAATGAAGTACTTAGTTATAAATTAAACAAAAGAAGTGAAAGATCTCTGCAATGAAAATTATAAAACATTGATGAAAGGAGTTAAAGAGGACACAAAATGTGGAAAGACATCTCGTGTTAATGGATAAGAAGAATCAATATTATTAAAATATCCATAAGACCCAAAATGATTTACATAATCAGTTCAATCTCTATCAAAGCACTAATGGCATTCCTCATAGAACTAGAAAAAAAAATTCTAAAATTATATTGAATCACAAACCCCCCAAATAGCCAGTCATTTTGAGCAAAAAGATTGCAGCAGGAAGCATTATGCTACCTGATTTCAAAAAGTATTCTAAAGCTGTAGTAATCAATATAGCATGATATTGACATTAAAACACACGGAACACAACAGAGAGCCTAGAAGTAAACCCATGCATTTACATACTCGTGATTTTTGAATAGATGGTGCTGGGAAAACTGGATGTTCACATGAAGACAATGAAGCTATACTCCTGTCTCCCAGTCACAAAATTCAACTCAAAATAGATTAAAGACTTAAATGTTATAACTGAAGCTATGAAACCACTACAAGAAAACTGAGGGGAGCTGGGAGTGGTGGCATATACCTATAATTCCAGCAACTAGGGAGGGTGAGGCAGGAGGATCTTGAGTTCAAAGTCAGCCTCAGCTACTAGGCAACTCAGCCAGACCCTGTTTCTGAATAAAATATTAAAAAGGGCTGGGGATGTGGTTCAGTGGTTACATGCCCCTTAGGTTCAATCTTTGGTATTAAAAAAAATCTACACGTAAATAATAGAAAGATCAGTAGAATAGAGGGAAGGGATGTAGGGAAGGAGGTGGGAAGGGAAAGGGGAAGTACTGCTGTCTGAAATGGAGCAAAATATATTTCATGCTTTTGTAATTATGTCAAAATGGATCCTAATGTTATGTGTAACTAAAAAAAACTAATAAAACTTTAAAAAGAGGGGAAAAGCCAGGCACTGTGGCACATACCTATAATCCCAGTGGCTTGGGAGGCTGAAGCAGGAGGATCATAAGTTTCAAAGCCAGACTCAGCAACTTAGCGAGGCCTTAAGAAACTCAGCAAAATAAAATATAAAAGGGTTGGGGTTATGGCTCAGTGATTAAGTGCCCCTGGGTTCCATCCTTGGTACTAAAAAAAGGAGGGGGGAGGGGGAATAATAAACATTCCATTGGCAACAGTTTCTTCACATGACCACAATTAGCCACAAGGAAGTCTGGGGAATGTACTCTTCACCTAAGTAGCCATGTGCCCAGATAATAATCCTTTTACTCTGAATAAAGGGGAGAGTGGATATAAATGAAAAATGAACAGTCCTGAGCAAAAGGCTAGGTCATCACAAGTGTCCTCATTCATGTAAAGGAAAAAAAAATAACATCTTTAAAAATTTTTTATGTCTTAGAGTTTTTAGGAGAAAAGGATTAACCTCTTTGTCTTCTGACCATAAACAGCCCTAGACAGCCACTAAAACAGGGTTGACACTCAGCAGATCTGTCCCAATAAGGCTGTTTCAGTTGTTAAAGTCTTGAAATCCTTTCACACTGCTGGTAAGTAGATACTGCTCTAAGACCTCTCACCTGTTAGTTGATCCATCCCACCTCATTCTGCTCTATACTTCCCTTGATCCAGCATCTAAAGAGTTAAGACCTGGCCCAGCAATTGGCTTTGAAACCTGGCTCCAGAGCTAAGCCATTGTCTATTCTAATTGATTACTGCAGGTCAGTACAGGTGGTAACTCATTTTGACTATCACTCCTACACTAAAAATGGAAGGATGCTCCAGCAGGAGGTCAACTTGAGATTTTTCAGTTGCTTGATCACACACACCTTACCTAGTGTTAGCAAACAGCTCACAAACCTGGCTGACACTGCATCTGTTTTGGTTTTTCTATCCCTAAAATGTGACAGTTTCTTTATGTAATTAAGACAGGATGTTGACAAGGAAAGGAAATAGTGATATTACTAACCAGATATAAATGTATAACAGTAAGGAATTTCATCATGACTCTAGTCAAAGAGAAATTTAAGAGAGACTATTCCATAAAGGGAACAAAAGGAACCATTAAATGAGGTTTAAAATGACACAGGGCTGGCAAAAAGAAGAGGCCGTGTTCTACAAGAAAATGTAATGAAAACAAGAGCAAAGCTAGATGGAGTCTCTAGGTAGCAATACTAGCATCTTAAAAGGCAGAATTATAAATGAGTGCATTCCCTTATCCAGGCAGAGAGGCCTGATGACTGGCCTCCTCTCTGTTATTTCCCAGGGGAACACCAAACATACAGTATGTGTGGAGACTCAAAATAATGTCATAATGCTAATCACACCCAATGCACACTTTGCCCCATAAATATTCAGTCTGCCTTTGTGTTCCCAAGGAAGCACAGCAAGAAAACGAGGCTCAGACAAGTGAGTTTCTTAATCTTTCCAAGGCTTGACAATTTTCATTTGTAAAACAAGATAACTCAACCTGCCTTTCATGATGGTTGTGAGGTTTAAAATGAGAAAATTCACAAATGTATCCTGTGGCCCTGGTAAATGGTAGATGCTCAGAAATTTTCAGTTTCTTCCTTGTAAGTTACTGGACATTTGTATGTCACTGGTTACTATCAAGAATAAGAATTTAAGCTCAGCACAGACCTTCTACCTAATTTCTCATACTCAATCTTTCTAAAAAAGAAGTCTTAATATTATTAAAGTGTCTATTCTATAAAATTCAACTCCAGATCATTCTACCCTGCCTGTCATCTCTGCTCCTTCCTCGCGACTGCAGTACTCTGTTGGAGATAACCACATTAGCATGCTCATTGGTGCTGTATGATCTATAGACCCAACTGAATTCTTTTTTTTTGTAGTTGTAGATGGACAGAATGTCTTTATTTTATTTGTTTATTTTTATGTGATGCTAAGGATCGAATCCAGTGCCTCACATGAGCTAGGCAAGTGCTCTGCCACTCAACTACAGCCCCAGCCTACAACTGAATTCTTAATATGAAACCACCCTTTAATGTGTCCAGTTTTCCCAGCAGTCTTTCATTTTCCACACCCTTTTAACCATTGCTAGTCTCAGCCTCACTGTCCTCCTTTCTCCATCACAAAGTGTCTGGTTTCCTACTCACTAAGAAAACAGATTAAGCACTGCCTATGAGTTTATCTGTACCCCTCCTTTAACTCTTTATCTTTTGATTTGATAGGAAAGGAATCCTGCTATTTGCTCAGACTTAATCATCCCACCTGTACATGAATAAATCCCATCCCATCCCATTCTCTTTTTGGTGACTTCAGACTTTCTCTCCCCTTCCCTCTATGTCTATATCATCTATATCCATATCTATATCTACATATTAGCTCCTTCTCATTAGAATTTCAAGCAGATTCAAATGTGTACTATCTTTTTAAAAAACTCCACAATTGATACTTTGTTGCACTGTAGCCTCTGCCTTTTCTTTTACAGATATGCTCCCTGAAAGAAGCTCTTATTCATTCCTTAGCCATTTAGTCTTCTATGTCTAACATTCCAATTTCCAATATAAGATGCTAGTATTGCTACCTAGAGACTCTATCTAGCTTTGCTCTTGTTTTCCTTGTGTTAGATCCAAAAGATATATATTTTTTATTTTGTTCATTGATTTATTTATTCTTTTGCTGCACTGTGATAAAAAAAGGAATAGAAAAGTAGGGACTAGGGTGAGGGGAATGTAGCTCAATGGTATCAGCACTGCAAAAAAATAAAGATAAGTTAAAAAGAAGGTGCTATTATTGTCTTCATTTTATGGATGAGGAAAATGAGGTTTATCAAGGGTAAGACATTTACCCAGACCTAGTAGGTATCCAAGATTGTATAGCTACCAAGTGGCAGAGCTAGGACTGGAACCGGGATCTATCTCCTGTTCTTCTTATACCTCATAGATTATTATTTCTAGAAGGATTTGTGAAGTTTTTCCTATACCATTTGCTACCCACTGGGATGGAGAGCTACACAAGATTAGACCAGTTATCATAAATAAATAAGTTGTCCTAAATAAATAAATGTGGGTGTCATATTTTTGTACTATGTAGTATATGTTATTAATCATACAAAAAGAGGAAATAGACGTCTTTAGTGTTTTTTTAGTTTTAAAATTTTTTATTACTTCTAATCAGTTATACATGACAGCAGAAAGCTCTTTGATTCACTGTACATAAATGGAGCAGAATTTTTCACTTCTCTGGTTGTACATGAAATAGAGTCACACCATTCATGCAATCATACATGTACCTAGGATAATGATGTCCATCTCATTTCACCATCTTTCCTACTTGCATTTCCCCTGCCCCCTCCCCTTCACTGGATCCAAACTTCCTCCACTCATCCCATGTCCCCCCATTATGGGTTAGCATCCACTTATCAGAGAAAACATTTGGCCCCTGGATTTCTGGGATTGGCTTATTTCACTTAGTATGGTATTTTCCAACTCCATCTGTTTGCTTGTGAACGCCTTAATTCTATTCTCTTTTAATGCTGAGTAATATTTTATTGTGTATATATACCACAGTTTCTTTATTCATTCATCTGTTGAAGGATATCAAGGTTGGTTCCACAGTTTAGCTATTATGAATTGTGCTGTTATAAACATTGGAGTGGCTGCATCACTGTAGTATGCTGTTTTTAAGCCCTTTGGGTATAGACCAAGGAGAGAAAAAAGCTGGGTCAAATGATGGTTCCATTCCAAGCTTTCTAAGGAATCTCCATACTGATTTCCAGACTGGTTGCATCAACTTGCAGTCCCACCAGCAATGTATATGTGTGCCTTTTTCCCCACATCCTTGCCAACATTTATTGTTGTTTGCATTCTTGACAACTGTCATTCTGACTGGAGTGAAATTAAATCTTAGATTATTTTTAATTTGCATTTCTGTAATTTCTAGAGATGTTGAACATTTTTTCATATATTAATCAATTGTATATCATCTTCTAGGAAGTGTCTGTTCATCTCCTTAGCCCATTTATTGATTAGGTTGTTTGATTTTTTGGTGTTAAGTTTTTTGAGTTCTTTATCTATCCTGGAGATTAATGCTGTGACATGTGTGTGACAAAAATTTGCTCCCAAAAATATTTCACCTCATTGTTTCTTTTTCTGAGAAGCTTTTTAGTTTGAATCCATCCCATTTATTGATTCTTGATTTTATTTCTTGTGCTTTAGGAGTCTTGTTAAGGAAGTCGGGGCCTAATCCAACATGATGGAGATTTGGGCCTACTTTTTCTGCTAATAAGTGCAAGGTCTCTGGTCTAATTCCTAGGTTCTTGATCCACTTTGAGTTGAGTTTTATGCATGGTGAGAGATAAAGGTTTAGTTTCATTTTGCTGCATATGGATTTCCAATTTTTCCAGCACCATTTGTTGAAGAGGCTACCTTTTCCCCAGTGTATTTTTTTGGTGCCTTTGTCTAGTATGAGATAATTGTATTTATGTGGGTTGTCTCTGTGTCTTCTATTCTGTACCATTGGTGTATATGTCTATTTTGATGCCAATACAATGCCATTTAGTTACTATACCTTTGTAGTATAGTTTAAGTTCTGGTATGGTGATGCCTCCTGCTTCTCTCTTCTTGCTAAGGATTACCTTGGATATTCTGGGTTTCTTATTTTTTCCAAATGCATTTCATGATTGGCTTTTCTAGTTCTATGAAGAATGTTGTTGGGATTTTAATTGCAATCACATTGAATCAGTATAGTGCTTTGGGTAGTATGGCCATTTAAAATTTTTGTTTTAGTTGTAGATGGACATAATATCTTTATTTACTTATTTTTATGTGGTGCTGAGGATCAAACCCAGTGCCTCACATGTGTGAGGCAGGTGCTCTACCACCGAGCTACAGCACCAGCCCAGTAGGGCCATTTTTACAATATTAATTCTACCTATCCAAAAGCATGGAAGATCTTTCCATCTTCTAAGGTCTTCTTCAATTTCTTTCTTTAGTGTTCTGTAATTTCATTGTAGAGGTCCTTTACCACTTTTGTTAAATTGATTCTCAAGTACTTTATTTTATTTTTTTGAAGCTATTGTGAATGGGTTAGTTTTCCTAATGTCTCTTCCAGAGGATTCATTACTGATGTATAGAAATGCACTTGATCTATGCATATTGATTTTATATCCTGCTACTTTGCTGAATTCATTTATTAATTCTATAAGTTTTCTGGTGGAATTTTTTGGATCCTCTAAGTATAGAATCATGTCGTCTTCAAATAATGATAATTTGAGTTTTTCTTTTCCTATTCATATTCCCTTAATTTCTTTTGTCTGTCTAATTGCTCTGGCTAGAGTTTCCAGGACTATGTTGGATAGAAGCAGTAAAAAAAAAAGGGCATCCCTGTCTTGTTCCAGTTTTTAGAGGGAATGCTTTCAATTTTTCTCCATTTAGAATGATGTTGGCCTTGGACTTAGCATAGATGGCTTTTATAATGTTGAGATATATTCCCACTGTCCCTAGATTTTTCTAATATTTTGAACATGAAAGGGTGCTGCATTTTGTCAAATGCTATCTCTGCTTCAATTGATATAATCATATGATTCATATCTTTAATGTGATATGATGTGATTAATTATGTTTATTGATATGATGAATTATGTTTATTGATTTCTGTATGTTGAACCAACCTTTCATCCCTGGAATGAACCTCACATGATCATGGTGCACTATTTTTGTCATATGTTTTTCATGCTATTTGCCAAAAATTTATTGAGAATTTTTGCATCTATGTTCATCAGGGATATTGGTCTGAAATTTTCTTTCCTTGATGTGTTGTTGTCTGATTTTGGTATCATGATGACATTAGCCTCATAGAATGAGTTTGGAAGGGTTCCTTCCTTTTCTAGTTCATGGAATAAATTTGAGGAGTATTGGTGTTAATTCTTCTTTGTATGTCTTATAGAACTTGACTGAGAATCCATCTGGTCCTAGGCTTTTCTTTGTTGGTAGGCTTTTGATGATATCTTCTATTTCCTTGCTTGAAATTGATCTATTTAAGTTGTGTATCTCCTCTTGATTCAGTTTGGGTAGATCATATGCCTCTAGAAATTTGTTGGTGTCTTTGAGGTTTTCTCTTTTACTGGAATATAAATTTTCAAAATAGGTTCTAATTGTCTTCTGTATTTCAGTAGTGTCTATCATGATATTTCCTTTTCATCACAAATTTTAGTAATTTGAATTTTCTGTCTCCTTCTTTTCATTGGGGTGGCTAAGGGGTTGTCAACTTTATTTATTTTTTCAAAGAACCAGCTTTTTGTTTTGTCAATTTTTTGAATTGTTATTTTGTTTCAGTTTCATTGATTTTCAGCCTTGATTTTAATTATTTCCTGTCTTCTACCAAGACTTTTGGTGTGATTTGTTCTTCTTTTTCTAGGGTTTTGAGATGTAATGTCAGGTTGTTTATTTGTTGACATTTTATTCTTTGAATGAATGAGCTCAATGCAATGAACTTTCCTCTTAGCATTGCCTTCATAGTGTCCCAGAGATTTTGGTATGTTGTATTGGAGTTCTCATTTACCTCCAAGAATTTTTTATCTCCGTCCTAATGTCTTCTGTTATCCATGCATCATTCAATAGCATATCATTTATTCTTCAGGTGTTGGAGTAGCTTCTATTTTTAAAATTTTATCATTGATTTCCAATTTCATTCCATTATGGTCTGATAGAATTCAGGGTAGTATCTCTATTTTTTTTTTTTGGTACTTGCTAAGACTTGCTTCGTGGCATAATATATGTTCTGTGTTGGAGAAAGATCCATGTGCTGCTGAGAAAACATGTATTAGCTTGTTGATGGATAGAATATTTAATATATGTCTGTTAAATCTAAATTATTGATTGTTTTATTGAGTTCTATAGTTTCTTTGTTTAGTTTTTGTTTGGAGGATCTATCCAGTGGCGAAAGAGGTGTATTAAAGTCACCCAGTATTATTATGTTGTGGTCCATTTGATTCTTGTAGTTGGGAAAGGTTTGTTTGATATTCATAGATGATCCATTCTCAAGGTAGTGAATTTGAATGGATGAGTTGAAAGACTTGGCTCTACTGCTATAATGATCCTATCTTTGATTTTTACTCAGTTTTAAAAACATTGTTGCATTATTATTTAATCTAATTATATAAGAAATCAAAATTGCAACTCATTCCAATTTTTAAGAGGAAGGTCATGCATGCCTTCACAATCAATTCTACACTGTTATGTTTGAACCATACTGTTAATTTTACGTTATGATGAGGCAGTCTGAAATTTACATATAAAGCTTCAAATTATAAACTGGAAGCAGTTTTTAAAACTCTTTGGAAAGTGTTCATATTAAAGATAAAGCCATTTTAAATTTTTTCTTTCTCTTTTTTTCTTTCTATTATTACTCCATTGTGTGTACATATGAAATTTTAAAAAATCCATTCATCTGTTGAAGGGTACCTGGGCTGGTTCATAATTTGACTATTGTGAATTTTGCTGCTATAAACACTGATGTGGCTGCATCCTTATAGTTTGCTGAATTTAGATTTTTTGGATATATACTGAGGAGTAGGATAACTGGGTCATCTGGTGTTTCCATTCCTAGTCTTTTAAGGAATCTCCATACTGCTTACCAGAGTGGTTGCACCAACTTGCAGTCTCACCAGCAATGTATGAGTGTACCTTTATCCCCACATCCTTGCCAACATTTATTGTTACTTGTATTCTTGATAATTACCATTCTGACTGGAGTGAGATGAAATCTTAGTATAGTTTTGATTTGCATTTCCCTGATTGATGGAGATGTTGGATTCTTTTATATATTTGTTGGCCATTTGTATTTCTTATTTTTTTGGAAGTGTCTATTTAGTTCTTTTGCCCATTTATTGTGTTATTTGTTTTTTTGATGTGAATTTTTGGAGTTCTTTATATATTCTGTATATTAATCCCCTATCTGAGGATTAGATGACAAAGATTTTCTCCCACTCTGTGGACTTTCTCTTCATGCTCATGTTTCCTTTCCTGTGCAGAAGCTTTAATTTGATATCATCCCACTTATTTACTTTTTAATTTTATTTCTTATGCTTTAGGAATCTTCTTAAAGAAGTTTGTGCCTATGCCAATACTTTGGAGTGTTGGGCCTACATTTTCTTCTAGTAGTTCCAGAGATTCTGGTCTAATTCTTAGGTCTTTTATCCACTTTGAGTTGACTTTTCTGCAGGGTGAGTGATAGGGATCAAGTTATATTCCTCTACAAATGGATATCCAGTATCCTCAGCATCATTTGTTATTAAATGGCTATCTTTTCTTCAATTTATGTTTTTGCCACTTTTGTCAAGTGTCAAATGACTGTATCTATGTGGATTGGTCTCTGTGTTTTCCATTCTATTCCATTCATCTTCATGTTTGTTTTGGTGCTAATATTATGCTGTAAAATTCATTTTAATGGGTAACTTATTTTAAGTTACAATACACCAGGTTGCTGCTAAACTTTAAAAAGTTAGTCACTAAATATATGGACCTTGGGGCTGAGGCTGTGGCTCAGTGGTAGAGTGCTTACCTAGCATGTGGGAGGCACTGGGTTCAATTCTCAGCACCACATATAAATAAATGAATAAAATAAAGGTCCATACATATAAAAATATTTTTAAAAATAAATATATGGACTTGAACTGGCTTCAATTCCTAAAAAATAGATATCTACTAATAATCACTTAGGTGACAAACAAAAATCATAATTCCCTTCACTTCAAAGATGAATCCATAGTTCGTTGTATTTCCTGTAAAGTAAGAACTGGGTAACCAATAGCTTTCTATGGGTTATGAACAATGATAACAGTGGATTCAACTGACTATTCTACAACTATGCTAATATTTTATTAACTCAAAAGCACTTTACAAGAATATACAAGTATAGCTTCCAAATAAGAATGTTATACCTACACTTGGTACCAAGCTCATAAATTCAAGTATGCAAGGAAAAACAGGCTTTTAAGCTAAACAATACTTTGTAACCAAAACTTTAATCTCAAGTATTCTTATAAAATATAGTATAGTATTCACTTTAAAAACACATGTACTAAAATTGGAATAATATAGAGAAGATTAGCCTGGCTCCTAAAATAAATAAATAAATACATATATACAAATGATATCAAGAAAAAGAATCTTGCACAGTAACTCAAAAGTTCAGCTCTACAATGTACCCTTAATGTAGCAGGATATTGGTATTGTGAAATCTCAAATTTACAAATAAAGAATGTTACATATAGTTATGTATTTACATATAGCAATCATATAAAGAATTTCTAACAAAAGGAAAATTAAACTTTCCTGAAACTTAACATGTTCTATACTAACTAGGTAACCTCTGCCTAGGGTAAAGACTAGTTAATTTTTTTTTCAAAAATGTGTAATATAGTTTAATTGTGCTGCTTTTATCTTTACTTGCTGCTTTTAAAGACTGTTCTTCTATAGCCACCTATATCAGTTACAAAGAAAAGTAAATCTGAGTTCAATTTTTGCCACTTTTGTTTTTATGATATTAAAATATCACACTTTTGCTTGGCAGAAATTTGAGGTTTGTTTTCAGTCTGTGCAAGACTAAAGTTCAAAGCAAATTTAATTTTGCTCAAGGGAACATTGTAAAGTAACAATTCTTGGTGTTATATGCCTCAGATGATCCATTTCACACCTCACAGAATTACATCTTTATTATGAGTATCACTGTTGCAAGAGTCAAACGAATTCGAAGAGCTTAAACATCTTAAAAATGCACCAAGCTTATGAAGTCTCAAACAAAACTTGAAATATGTGTAATACTCCTGTCAAATGAAGTTCTTTCCTGTACACCACTTCTCTTGCAAACTGGTGTTTAATTTCATTTCATTTCACCTCCATCATCTATAAGACTTAGAGGATAGTGAGGCTGGCAGTTTCTCTCCAGAGACAGTAATCTTGCTCTTCTCCCATCTTTAGAAAGAGACATGCTCCAGCTGCAAGTGGAGCTTCTCCTTGGAGATCTGCAGCAAGGCAGAGGATTCCTTCTATGATTATCATCTCCTGATGACCCTGAGAGGCAGGTGGGACATGATTTCGATTTTTTTCTTCAGCATTTGATAGTTCCACTCTTATGCAATAGTTACATAGTGCCTTTTCATCTAGCTGTTTCACTGCATCGACTGCACCTCAGGGCTCTTCAAATTCAACAAAAGCAAAGCCAGCAGGGTTTGTAGCAACCCACACACTTTTGAGTAATCCAAAGTAGCCAAATACCTGTTATGATTCAGTCTTATTGCCATTGTTTCCAAGATTACCTATATAAACCTTACAGTATAATGGACAGCAAAAGTGATGCATATTGAAATCTGAGGTTAGAAGTGTGGAGACTGAAATCCACTCCCTCAAATGGGTCTTTCTGCTTCTTCCTACTTGGCTCCCCCAGGTGCTCTCACCTGGTATTAAAGAAAGGACCTTCTTTAAACCACCTTTATGGCCATAGAAAATTTGCCAGCATCTTAGAAGTTGTGTTTTCAATGGATATTCTAGTTCTTGTACAGATTACATAATTATGATGAGGGCAGATTATGATTTCAAATCCCATATGTAAATTCATTAATTTTGTTAATTTTTAAATATTATATAAGCATAAGATTGTTTTTTAAAGGTCCACTGAGTCTGAAAATGTTGATCCATTCTGATATTTTTTTAAAGTTCTTAGTCTACCTTTTATATAATGATGCCCTCTGCTGTTCTTTTTTATTATCTACTTCAGATCAAATGGTTCATATCATCATTCTATTTCAGACTATTTGAGTTAGAATGATACTTGAATATCAACTCCTCTCATTTTAAAGATGAGAACAAAAAAGGGCATACATAATAGCGAAGTGCTCCAAATCAGTCAAACCAGGACCAGTCCTCAGCCTTCTTAACTCCAAGTTCAGAGTTTTTTAATGAGGATGCTGATATAGATGCATAAAAATACTATTGGGTTTGACTTAAATGTCCAAACAGACTTTATAATCCTGACCAGCACTTGCTTTTCCTCCTAAATTCATTACCCCTGTTTAAAGAGTTATTAGTGGCATTCATCTAGTTATTCAATAAAGAAACCCCTGAATCATTTTGAATTCTGTCTTCTCCTATATTCATCAAATATATTTTGTTATGTGGTCTCATTTATTCTACCTTCTAAGCCTTTCACCCTCTTCTCCATGTAGACTGTCCTCATTAAGCCATCATCTTTTTAGCTTCCTAAATGTGTTAACATCCTCTGGGTTCATTCAACCTTCCTTCCTTTACTCAATAAATTCTTGCTTAAAATCCTTACAATATTCCAGGCAGTATGATAGAGATGAAGAATTTAGAGATGAAGCAGACCTTGTCTGAGCTCTCAAGGAACTCAAAATCTATTAGACAAAGAGAAATATGTAAATAAATATGAAATTATGATTTCCCCAAAATATCAACAAAACAACTTGTTGATGACACAAAATTGTGTTTATTCTCTCTGCAGTAAGGGGTAGCACTACCTCAACAGAGACTTAGTAGTATCTACAAATAATAAGGGCAAATAGGAATATCCAGGCAATTTTGAAGTCTAGTCAAAGGCACATCTATTAATGGGAAGGTGGATTGGTTATAGTTAAGTGAAGATCTAATACAATGGTTTCAGTTTGGAGGATCCAGCATGTAAGGATTTAAATATAGATGGATACAATGCTTTTAATTTATTTTTTTTTTTGTTTTTATATGGTATTGAGGATCAAACCCAGTGCCTCACACGTGCTAGGTGAGCACCCTACCACTAAGCCACAGCCTCAGCCCAGCATGTAAGGATTTTGAGAAGGGCTTGTTTGGATGTAAACTATTGGCTAATGATATCTGTTGAGTGGAGGATTCTTTTTGTAAGTTCCTAAAATTTATAACAAAGTTCATTTGCAACTTTAATCTTTCTAGGTAAGTTTCCAGGAATTATAGAACTATGTTGTTAAAGACGGTAGAAGAGTAAAGTCATGTTGATGTAGATAGTAACCTGTGTGGTGGTAGATGGTTTCAGTTCTCGTAACTAAGTATAGTAAGACATTATAGACACATGTATGGAGTACTGTGGGAGCATGGAAGAGGGCATAGTTAATGATCCCTTAAGCCAGAGTAGGGAAGAATCCTGAAAGAATTTGTAGACTTGAACTGTTTTTTAAAATTAATTAATTAATTAATTAATTTTTTAGGTATAGATGGACACAACACAATGTCTTTATTTTTATGTGGTGCTGAGGATCCATCCTGGGTCCCGCCCATGCTAAAAAGCACTCTACTGCTGAGCCACAATCCCAGCCCCACTTGAACTGTTTTTAAAAATCTGAATAATATTCCATTTATGGATGTATCACATTTTATTTATACATTCATCAGTTGATATACATTTGGGTTGTTTCCACTATTGGCTATTATGAATAATGTTTCTATGAACATTCATGTACACATTTTTTTGAACACAGGCTTCATTTTTCTTAGATATATACTTCAGAGTGAAATTTCTGGGTCATATGGTAATTCTATGTATAACTATTTTAGTAAATGCCAAACTATTTTTCAAAGAGATTGAATCACTTTGTTTCTACCAGCAATGTGTGAAGGTTAAATATTCTCCACATTTTTCTCAATGTTTGTTGTTTCTGGTTTTTAATTTTTTTTTATTAGAGCCATCCTAGGGATGTGAAATGGTCTCTCTCTCTCTCTCTCTCTCTCTCTCTCTCTCTCTCTCTCTTTTGTACCAGGGATTGAAATAAGTTGCTGGCTTTGAACTTGTGATCCTCTTCCTCAGCCTCCTGAGCAGCTGGGATTGCAGGTGTGTGACACCAGGCCCAGTAATATCTAACTTAGATTTTGATTTGCATCTCCCTAATGATTAGTGTTATGAATATCTTTTCAGGTACTTATCAGCCATTTGTGTAACTTTGTGTAGAAACTCTTTTCTAATCCTGTGCTCACTTTCATTGAATAATTTGCCTTTTATTATTTTTATTTATTGGTTCTTTTTAGTTATATATGATAGTAGAATCCATTTTGATCAAATTATATAAACATGGAATATATCTGATTCTAATTAGGACCCCATTGGGAGTGGACATAATGGTGGGATTCATTAAGTATTTTCTTGCATGTGCATAGGAAAGTTATGTCAGATTCATTCCACTGTCTTTACTTTTCCTATTCCCCTCCCTTCCTTCATTCTCCTTTGTCTAATCCACTGAACTTCTCTCCCCACCCCTTATTGCGGGTTAGCTTCCACATATCAGGAAAAATATTCAACCTTTCGTTTTGGGGGATTGGCTTATTTCACTTAGCATGATAGTCTCCAGATCCATCCATTTACTGGTAAATATCATAAAGTCATTCTTCTTTATGGATGAGTACTATTCCATTGTGTATATATACGACAACTTCTTTTATCCATTTATCTGTTGAAGGGCACCTAGGTTGTTTCCATGACTTAGCTATTGTGAATTGAGCTACTATAAACATTGATGTGGCTGCATCACTGTGGTATGCTGATTTAAAATCCTTTGAATATATGCCGAGGAGTGGGATAACTGGGTCAAATGGTGGTAGCATTTCTAGTTTTTCGAGGAATCTCCATACTGTTTTCCAGAGTGGTTTCACTAATTTGCAGTCCCACCAGCAATGTATAAGTGTTCCTTTTACCCCATATCCTTGCCAAAATTTATTGTTATTTGTATTCTTGATAGTTGCCATTCTGACTGGAGTGAGATGAAATCTCAGTGTAGTTGTAATTTACATTTCTTTAATTGATGGAGATTTTGAACCTTTTTAATATATTAGTTGACTATTTGTATTTCTTCTTTTGAGAAGTGTCTGTCTAGTTCCTTTTCCCATTTATTGATTGTGTTATTTGATTTTTTATTTTAAGCCTTTTGAGTTCTTTGTATATCCTGGAAGTTAATGCTTTATTTGAGTTGCAGCTGGCAAAGATTATCTCCCCTTGTGTAGGCTTGCCCTTGATTGTTTCCTTTGCTGTGAAGAAGCTTTCTAGTTTGAGGCCATCCCATTTATTTGTCTTTTTATTGCTTTTTTTTCTTTTTATTGGTTGTTCAAAACATTACAAAGCTCATGACATATCATCTTTCATACATTTCATTCAAGTGAGTTATGAACTCCCATTTTTATCCCAAATACAAATTGCAGAATCACATCAGTTACACATTCACATTTTTACATAATGCCATATTAGTGTCTGTTGTATTCTGCTGCCTTTCCTATCCTCTACTATCCCCCCTCCACTCCCCTCCTATCTTCCCTCTCTACCTCATCTGCTGTTGTTCAGTTCTCTCCCTTGTTTATCCCCCCCTTTCCCCTCACAACCTCTTAAATGTGATTTTGTATAACATTGAGGGTTTCCTTCCGTTTTCATGCAATTTCCCTTCTCTCTCCTTTTCCCTCCCACCACTTGTCTCTGTTTAATGTTAATCTTTTCCTCATGCTCTTCCTCCCTGCTCAGTTTTTAGTTGCTCTCCTTAAATCAAAGAAGACATTTGGCATTTGCTTTTTAAGGATTGGCTAGCTTCACTTAGCATAATCTGCTCTAATGCCATCCATTTCCCTGCAAATTCCATGATTTTGTCATTTTTTAGTGCTGTGTAATACTCCATTGTGTATAAATGCCACATTTTTTTTTATCCATTCATCTATTGAAGGGTATCTAGGTTGGTTCCACAGTCTAGCTATTGTGAATTGTGCTGCTATGATCATTGATGTGGCAGTATCCTTATAGTACGCTCTTTTAAGGTCCTCAGGGAATAGTCCGAGAAGGGTGATAGCTGGATCAAATGGTGGTTCCATTCCCAGCTTTCCCAGGAATCCCCATACTGCTTTCCATATTGGCCGCACCAATTTGCAGTCCCACCAGCAATGTACAAGTGTACCCTTTTCCCCACATCCTCGCCAGCACTTGTTGTTGTTTGACTTCATAATGGCTGCCAATCTTACTGGAGTGAGATGGTATCTTAGGGTGGTTTTGATTTGCATTTCTCTGACTGCTAGAGATGGTGAGCATTTTTTCATGTACTTCTTGACTGATTGTATGTCCTCCTCTGAGAAGTGTCTGTTCAGGTCCTTGGCCCATTTGTTGTTAGGGTTATTTGTTATCTTATTGTTTAATTTTTTGAGTTCTTTGTATACTCTGGATATTAGGGCTCTATCTGAAGTGTGAGGAGTAAAGATTTGTTCCCAGGATGTAGGCTCCCTATTTACTTATCTTATTGTTTCTCTTGCTGAGAAAAAACTTTTTAGTTTAAGTAAGTCCCATTTGTTTATTCTTGTTATTAACTCTTGGGCTACGGGTGTCCTATTAAGGAATTTGGAGCCCGACCCCACAATATGTAGATCGGAGCCAACTTTTTCTTCTATCAGGCGCAGAGTCTCTGATTTGATATCAAGCTCTTTGATCCATTTTGTGTTAACTTTTGTGCATGGCGAGAGAAAGGGTGTCTTTATTGTTGAGTGGTAAAATCTCATCACTTTGGATGTAATTACCTTGCAGATGTACAATTTTTAAGTATTTCTCCGATTCCATGGCTTCCTTCCCTTTTTTACTTTAATGATGGTATCTTTTGGAGCACAAAAGTTTTTAATTTTTAAAATTGAGGTGAAAGTCACATAACAAAAAATTAACCTTGTTAAGTGAACAATTTAGTGGCATTTAGTACATTTAAAAGGCTCTCTAACCATGATCTCTATCTAGTTCCAAAATATTTTCATCATCCCAGAAGGAAATTCCATACTCATTAAGCAATTATTCCCATTCCTTCATTCCTCCAGCCCCTAGCAACCACCATTTCATGTTCTGTCTCAATGGATTTGCCTATTCTGAATATTCCAAGTAAATGTAATCATGCAAGATGTGACCTTTTATGTCTGGTTTCTTTCACTTACTAAAATGTTTTCAAGGCTGTTGCACATGTCTTCATATTTCATTCCTTTGGATAACTGAATAAATAGGGAAATGTGAGTCCTCTAACTTTGTTCTTTTTCAAGATTGTTTCAGCTACTTGAGGCCCCTCGAAGTCACATACCAACTTCAACATCTGCTTTTCCATTTCTCTGAAAAAGACAATGGACTTTTGATAGGGATTGCATTGAATCTATAGGTTGCTTTGGATAGTATTGTCATATTAACAATATTAAGCCCAATCCTTGAAAGCAGGATGTCTTTCTATTTTATTAGTTCTTTTTTATCTTCTTCCAGCAATGATTTCAATTTTTAGTCTATAAGTCTTCCACCTCCTTGGTAAAAGTACTTAATTATTACTTATTATTTTGGGTGCTATAATAAATGAAATTCTTTCCTTAACTTATTTTTGGGATTTTTTTATTGCCAATGCATAGAAACATGACTGATTTTTATTTGTAGATCTTTAACCCTGTAACTTTGCTGAATTTGTTTGTAAGTTCCAGGAGGTTTTTGTGGGTTGTATTGAATGTTCTATATATAGAATCATATCATCTTGCAAATAGAGATGGTTTTGTTTTTCCCTTTCCAATTTGAGTGACTTATTTCTTTTTTGCTTAATTGACCTGACTAGAACTTCTAGTATGATGTTGAATTGCAGTAGCGAATGTGGGCATCCTTGTCTTGCTCTTTATTTTCAGGGAATATTTCCATTTCTTTTCATTTTTGAGTACAATGTTGGCTGTCAGTTTCTCATAAATACTCTTTATCATGCCAAAGGAGATCCCCTATATTATTAGTTTGTTGAAAATTTTATCAAGAAAATGTGATTAAACTTTGCCAAATTGCTTTTCCTGCCTTAATGGAAATCATTAAATAGCTTTATTCCTCCTTTTGTTATTCTGCTATATTAAATTGATTAATTTTCTTATGCTAAAACATCATTGCATTCTTGGGATAAATTTCACTTGCTTGTGGTATGCCTTTTAACATGCAATTGGATTTGTTTTGCTGGTATTTTGTTGAGAATATTTGTATCTATAGTCACATGGGATATTTATCTGTAGTTTTCTTGTGATACCTTTGTATAGCTTTGGTATCAGGGTAAAACTGATCTCATAGAATGTTGTTTTCTCCTCTTCTATTTTTTGGAAGAGCTTAAGAAAGCTTGGTATTAATTCTTCTTTAAATATTTGGTAAAATTCACAAGTGAAGCCATCTGTTCCTGGAATTTTCTTTTTTGGGAGTCTTAAAAAATATTATTAATGATTTGGCCTTTTAAATTATTATGTGTCTATGATTTTCTATTTCTTCATGATTCACTTTTGGTAATTTGTATGTTTCTAGAAATTTGTCAATTTTATCTGGGTATGTAATTTTTGACATACCAAACAAGTTTTGATAGAGATCAAATTTTCTTTTTCTCGTGTTGCTTACTCTTTTATTATCATATCTAAGAAGACTTTGCCAAACTCAAAGTAGTGATATTGACTGTCATGTTTTCCCTCAAGAATTTTATAGTTTTAACTCATTTGTTTATGTCTATAATCCATTTAATCTGTTAAATTTTTGTATATGGTATGAAATAAAGGTTGACTCTCTGTTTATCCTTGCATCAAATTACCCAATTATGGGGCTGAGGATATAGCTCAGGTTGTAGAGATCTTGCCTCACATGCATAAGGCCCTAGAACCACACACACACACACACTCACACACACACACGCAATTACCCAATTGTTTCTGGGTCATTTTAGAAACTATTATGATTTTAATGTCCATCAGTACACCAAACTTTGTATAGACTTAAGCATCAGGGCAGGGTTATTACAGGGAGAGTTTTAGTTTAGTGTCAGGTTGGAGGAGAGGGAAGTGCAGCTGTCTGGAAAAGGTCTTACTTGTTGGGCAATTGAGAACAAAGCAGGACATTTTTTTCAGCTTTTTAAATAGTTTTTTCTTTTTAGTTATACATGACAGTTGAATGTATTATACATACATATTATACATATAAGGAGTATAACTTATTCTAATTAGGATCCCATTCTTGTGGATGTACATGATGTTGAGTTACACTGGTCATGTATTCATATATGAACATAGGAAAGTTATGTCTGATTTAGTCTACTGTCTTTTCTTGCCTTCATTCCCCTTTGTCTAACTTAGTGAACTTCTATACCCACCCTCTTATTGTGTATTAGCATCTGCATATCAGAGAGAACATTTGGCCTTTAGTTTTGGGGGATTGGCTATTTCAATTAGCATTATAGTCTCCATTCATTTACTGGCAAATGCCATAATTTCATTCTTCTTTATTCATTTATCTGTTGAAGGCCACCTAGGTTGGTTCCATAGCTTAGCTCTTGTGAATTGAACTTCTATAAACATTGATGTGGTGATGTCACTATAATATGCTTATTTTAAGTACTTTGGGTAAAGCAAAAGAGTGGGATAACTGGATGAAATGGTTGTTACATTCCAAGTTTTCTGAGGAATCTCCATACTGCTTTCCAGAGTGGTAAGGCAGGACATATTGACATGTCCCTTAGGCTTCAATCCTAAGCCAGAGGACAAAAAGCTGGTGCTTGTCTTCATTTAAGTATTTATAGTGCTCCATGTTCCTATCCAACTGCTTGAGGTTTATCTAACATAAGGTAACTGGGATGAGCTGATGTCTGGGCTGCTTGTAGTTCTAAGTGCATAACCTTTTCTCCTCTCATTCCATCCTTTTGGACTCTTCCCTTATGCTTTTCAAAGTGGCTACAAATAACGTGGGGGATCATCTAAGATTCTATATTTGGTAGTGGTGGTGGAGATGGTGGTGGAGGCAGTAGTAGGAAGCAGTAGTAGTAGAGATAAGAAGAAGAGATGGGAAGAAATAAGGATGCGCTTGGCAGGAGATGTGGAAGAAGAAATAGGGGAAATAGAAATGAACAAGAAGGGCATTCAAAAACTCAGCAGTGAGGCTTTAGCTTTTTAGCTTTTGCAGGGAGGAGTGATAGAACAGCACTTCGGGCATGCAGCATCTGGCTATGACATCAGTCAAATTGGAGAAAAGTCAGAGGGGTAGGGAAGGTAAAAGAGAGCACTCAGAAACAGTAATAGAAGGAAAACAAAACAAAAAAAAGAAACTTCTGTTTCACTGTAGAGAATATTCAAGAATTTTGAACATACGTGGGGAACAGTTTCTTTCTTTCCTCCAGCAAACATTGCTTAATTCTCTTGGGGCTTAATCTCTACACTGTAGGTTTTTCTAGAAGACCAAAACAACTCTAATAATATTAACTCAATATAGAAGCTGAGAAAAGTGTAATTTGTCCCTGCCCAGCTAACACAGGCAGCTTTTAAGGAACTGTGACTGGTTTGTGAAGAACAATTGAAGAGGGTGAATTTCAGCTGCATTATTCAAACTTGACTCTGGGGGTCAGTATGGTAGAGTTGAAAGATCACAAGCATCATAGCCAGACATGAGTCCAAATCTTTTTTTTTTTTTTTTTTTTTTTAATTTTTTATTGTGGGTTGTTCAAAACATTACAAATTTCTTGACATATCATATTCCACACTTTGATTCAAGTGGGTTATGAACTCCCACCTTCACCCCATACACAGATTGCAGATTCACATCAGTTACACATCCATTGATTTACAAATTGCCATACTAGTGTCTGTTGTGCTCCGCTGCCTTTCCCATCATCCACCCTCCCCCCTCCCCACCTCTCCCCTCCCCTCCCCTCCTCTCTCTCTACCCCCTCCACTGTATAACCCTGAGGGTCTCCTTCCATTACCGTGCAATTTCCCTTCTCTCTCCCTTTCCCTCCCACCTCTCATCCCTGTTAAATGTTAATCTTCTTCTCCTGTTCTTCGTCCCTACTCTGTTCTTAGTTACTTTCCTTATATCAAAGAAGACATTTGGCATTTGTTTTTTAGGGATTGGCTAGCTTCACTTAGCATAATCTGCTCTAATGCCATCCATTTCCCTGTAAATTCTATGATTTTGTCATTTTTTAATGCAGAGTAATACTCCATTGTGTATAAATGCCACATTTTTTTTATCCATTCGTCTATTGAAGGGCATCTAGGTTGGTTCCACAGTCTTGCTATTGTGAACTGTGCTGCTATGAACATCAATGTAGCAGTGTCCCTGTAGCATGCTCTTTTTAGGTCTTTAGGGAATAGACCAAGAAGGGGAATAGCTGGGTCAAATGGTGGCTCCATTCCCAGCTTTCCAAGAAATCTCCATACTGCTTTCCAAATTGGCTGCACCAATCTGCAGTCCCACCAGCAATGTACAAGTGTACCCTTTTCCCCACATCCTCGCCAGCACTTGTTGTTGTTTGACTTCCTAATGGCTGCCAATCTTACTGGAGTGAGATGGTATCTTAGGGTGGTTTTGATTTGCATTTCTCTGACAGCTAGAGATGTTGAGCATTTTTTCATGTACTTGTTGATTGACTGTATGTCCTCCTCTGAGAAGTGTCTGTTCAGGTCCTTGGCCCATTTGTTGATTGGGTTGTTTGTTCTCTTATTGTCTAATTTTTTGAGTTCTTTGTATACTCTGGATATTAGGGCTCTATCTGAAGTGTGAGGAGTAAAGATTTGTTCCCAGGATGTAGGCTCCCTATTTACCTCTCTTATTGTTTCTTTTGCTGAGAAAAAACTTTTTAGTTTGAGTAAGTCCCATTTGTTGATTCTAGTTATTAACTTTTGTGCTATGGGTGTCCTATTGAGGAATTTGGAGCCCGACCCCACCGAATGTAGATCGTAGCCAACTTTTTCTTCTATCAGACGGCGCGTCTCTGATTTGATATCAAGCTCCTTGATCCATTTTGAATTCACTTTTGTGCATGGCGAGAGAAAGGGATTCAGTTTCATTTTGTTGCATATGGATTTCCAGTTTTCCCAGCACCATTTGTTGAAGATGCTATCCTTCCTCCATTGCATGCTTTTAGCCCCTTTATCAAATATAAGATAGTTGTAGTTTTGTGGATTGGTTTCTGTGTCCTCTATTCTGTACCAATGAGTCCAAATCTTGATTCTGCCACTTTATTCCTTGTGTGCTTTTGGACAAGTTAGTTACCCTCTCTGAGACTTGACATTTCTCCCTCCAAAATGCTTATTATAAGTACCTCCTAGGGTTTTTGTAAGAATCAAATGAGAATGTCACCAAAACAGCCTGCACAATGTCTAAGTACTCAGAATGTCCCAATTCCTTCCCTCAGTCTCTGATCCCTCACTGCATTCTAGATACAAAGTAAAATTGTCTATTGTTTTTAAAGGTATTGATTTAATAATCTTACTTGGAATTTTTCTTAAAAGGAAACAACCCAGAGAACAAAATATTTTGTGATCAAGGATGATCACTGTGTCTCTTAATTATTTTAATATTAAAAATATTCTGAGCACCCTCCAAAAATATTCTTTTACTAAAAGAATAGTATTAACAAAAATGACATCTATGAATACTTTTAATAGTATAATGACATGTTTACAATCTAGCATTAGAAAAATACAATTCATAAACAAACTTCTATGTACCACTATCTTTTTTTGAATATATATATATATATATATATTTTTTTTTTGTCAATGAACCTTTTTTAAAAATTTATTTACATGTGGTGCTGAGAATCAAATCCAGTGCCTCACACATGCTAGGCAAGTGCTCTTCCACTGAGCCACAGCCCCAGACCGATGTACACTATCCTATTTTAATTCTAATGAAAAATATATGTAGAAATAATATAGAAGTGAAATATATCAAAGTATTAATTATGGTTGTCTTTGGATGGAGAGTTATGAGTGACTTTTAACTTCTTTTCCTACCATTCATACAACCTTTTTTTTTAAATTTTTTTTTTAGTTGTAGATAGGCACAACACTTATTTATTTATTTATTTATTTTATGTGGTACTAAGGATCGAACCCAGTGCCACACACATGCAAGACGAGTGCTCTACCACTGAGCCACAAACCCAGCCCCTCATACAACATTTTTATAGTGAAAAATAAAATTTAATTGAAGAATAATTTCTTTGTTTTCTTCTCCATTTTTTTTTTTTTTTTTTGTCCTGGGATTGAACTCAAGCATGCTTAACCACTGAGCCACATCTCCAGCCCTTTTTATGTTTTATTTTGAGACAGGTTCTCACTAAGTTGCTTAGGGCCTTGCTAAATTGGTAAGGTTGGCTTTGAACTTGTGGTCCTTCTGCCTCAGCCTTCCAAGTCACTGGGATTACTGGCATGTGCCACCACTCCTGGCTTAACTGCAGAATAATTTCTAAGAATCTTTAAAGGAATACTCTACAGCAGCAAGAGTGATCTAAAACTACATGCAGCAATATAGATGAATTTCACAAGCATAATATTGAGTAAAAGTAAACAGATTAAAAAGTATACATAGCAAAACTTTACTTTGTATTAAGTACAAAAAAGCAAAGATAATCTATACTATCATTAGGGTAGTGGTAACTTGGAGGAGAGGTGACTAGCAACTTTTATATTTGGCTTCTTTTGGCCAATATTGTGTTTATGAAATGCATTATTTTTAGGGGATTGGAGGGAGGTTTGTAGTGACTGAAAAAGGACTCAAGGGGTCTCCTGGGATTCGGAAATGTTTTGTTTTTTTTATGATCTGTATGCTAGGTATGCTCAGTTTGTGAAAATTTGTCACCTTTATGAATGCTATATTTCATATGTGTGTGTTATACTTCAATAAAAAATTAGCAATAAGATAGAAAATGAACCAAAGTATCACAAATCATCATTGATGTTCTAGTCTGAGGAAAGAGTCCTTAGAACAAAAAACCCTCCAAAAACAAAACTTGTTTTTTCCACAAGATGGCAGCATTAGTTGCTTACAAATCAAATTCTGAGGTTCTTCCACACAAACATTTTAGGAACCGAATATTTGGTATATTGTTTTAGTAGAAAGAAGACAGCTTATGGATTTTGTAGTCTGACCTTCTCTTATTTTCCAGATGAAAAA
The DNA here is from genome assembly GCF_021218885.2 of Marmota monax. Taxonomy (NCBI): domain Eukaryota; kingdom Metazoa; phylum Chordata; class Mammalia; order Rodentia; family Sciuridae; genus Marmota; species Marmota monax. The sequence goes on along the minus strand of NW_026694552.1, from coordinate 9,646,502 downwards.
CAATGCTATTGAAGGAGGATGTGCTCAAGGACACATCGCTAGAGGACAATCTAGGCTGAAAACTCAGGTTTCTGGGCTATCGCTTGCTCTATCACACTTAAAAAACAAAACAAAACACTCATTTTTTCATCTTTAATTCCTTCCTATCATGCTTTGGAATAGAAGATTTGCCAAGAAGAAGTGCCCCTTCTTTTATAACTGCAGAAAATAGATGTCTCAGACGGAATAGAAAATTCATGACTAGAATTGGCAGTATTGACATGCTGCAGTGTAAAATTTCCTTATATGGGCTTTTAAAAATACTGTATGGCCAATTCTGCGTGAGCTAGCTTAGGCTTCTACTTCCTTCAGTGTGAAGGATAAACCAGATGACCTTTCTTCTCTCTCTCTGTTTCTTTTCCCCTATCCCTCTCTTTCTCTTTTTGGTCAATCCATATTTAGTTGTATAACTTTGTTTTTAATTTTTTTTTCTTAGTCAAGAAGCATCAAAGTCAGTTTTTAAAAAAGTAAGTACCTGTTATGCACAAGGAAGGCATAGTACAAATTTACCAAGGAGACTCCTGAAGGTCTGAGTTACAAGGTGAGGGGGTCAACATTAGCCTGTTATTTCCCTCTCCTCTGTTCTCTTTCTAAAATGATGACAAAGGAATTTGAATCTGAGTCTCTTCAAAAGAACTGATAAACATCCCCTGGCATCACTCATATTTCATAATGATCAAATTCACTCCTACCACTAATAAGAACATAATTGTCAGCCTGCCCTGCATCCCACTGAGTTCATACTTCAGCTTTCCTGACTTCAGCCTTTGGTCCTGCTTCTTGTCAACATCAAGCATAAAGTACACAAGAAAGAAAAGCTTATCAGAGGGAAGCCTCAGGTTACGTTGACTCTTGGTGGCCAAAGGGAAGGTTCTGGTTGATTTATTTTTCTGAGTAACTAAGAGATAGCCAGAAAAGGCATTGTTTCAGCCCTTGTGGCTGAAAATCTTTTTAACATATATGACTCTTTTCTGTACTAGGAAGTAAGAAAACATGGAAAACATGGTCAATGCAGATGTTTTCATGGTGTTAGTTATTATCTTGCTCATAAATGACCATATTCTAGTACTGGAAATTGTAACTAGAATATGAAAACTTTGAAAGTAGCTCAATTCTTCATTGTACAATGATGGAAATGAGGGCCTGTGATAGATATGAACTCTCTAAAACTTTTTCTGAAATTTGGAAGAAAAATAATCTTGCTTGATTTAAAAGAACAGGCTAGCTTAAATAGAAGGTATAAGTTTCTCTATTCCTCAACTACTTCTCCAAGTACCAGCCAGAACTTTACAGAGAAAGTAAAGGACTGAAGCAATTTTCTGAATCATTTGGACTAAAACCCCATTGCATAGCTATAGCCTTTAAATATATGTGGTGTGGCTATAAAGTAATGTGACCAGTTTCCACAAACCACACAAGAAAACTGGGCATACTATTATATATTCATACAGCATGCTCTGGATTTTCCATGAATGCAGGGGGCAGGAAATCCAGAAATAACCCCAAACTTGTTTTGAAACCAATTTCTACCTCCACCTTCAACAAACCTTTTGCAAAAGGCCAGTAAAGAGAAGCAAAATTGACTTATTCATGCCATCACAGTTGTTCTTATCTTTTCTCTTGTGCCTGTTTATTTCATCACTCTTGGTGCTAATACCAAGGAAAATGGCAAAAAGATCAAAAGGAAGGAGGATTATATGGTGATGATCATGAAAAGTGGCCTACTTACAGGATAAAAGATAAAAAAACCAGAATACTTGAAGCAAAAGAGGGTTTATTGGCCTCTCTCCTTTTAAAAATACTTTTTATTTTTAAATATATATATATATATATATATATATATATATATATATATATTTAGTTGTCAATGGACCTTTTTATTTTATTTGTTTATATGTGATGCTGAGAATTGAACTGAGTGCCTCATTCATGCTAGGCAAGCCCTCTACCACTGAGCCACAACCCCAACCCCTTTCTCCCCCTTAATGCCCAATAACCTTGCTACTCAAGATGGGGTTTAAGTCCCAGGGGCACTGGCATCATTTGAAAACTTGTTACAAATGCAAAATATCAGCCCCCCATGGTATATCTTAAAAAGAGACAATGAAATTATCATGTACAAGAGAAAAGATAAGAAGTGTGATGACATGATTAAACCAATTTCACTTCTCCTTAATGTCCATTTACAAAAGACCCCCAAGTGAATTGTGTGCACGCTGAAGTTTGTGAGACACTTATATAGAGTATATAAGAATAATTCTAAAGTGGAACTTGGAAAATCAGGTTTCTCTCCATGCTTCTACCACTTAGTGGTTTAATAAATTTATCCAAACCACTTCCCTTTTCTGAGCTTCAGTTTTCTCATGAATAAAATGAGGAGATTTTACCCAAAGATCTATGAGCATGTTTATGACCCAAAGTTCTAGAAATATAATTAACAGTGGACATTTGATTTCGGATGCTTCCTTGAAAAGAGCTTTATTTTCATCAGATTAGTGAAATTTATGATTGAAACCCAGGTGATAATATATTGGCTTCTTTATCCATTTCCTTTTTGTTTGCCCCATTGGTTTGGCCCTTCCAAGGATTCTAGGATGGGGTGGCCATAGCTATCACTATTCCCAGTTTTTCAGATGGAGCCCACCTGAAGCAACAAGAAAAGATAACGGTGCTGACAATGGAAAAGAGCCAGCATCTGCAGCTTTTCCCCTAGAGCTGGAGCAGAGGTAAATGTAGAGGTAAATTCTCAGGAGACAGAGAAACAAGGATGGCTTCAGAAGCTGACCCTAGTACACCTGGCACTTTCTCTTCACAAGAACACTTAGGAGCATTAATTTTACCCTTAGTATTTATTTTACTCTTCCTGTTCTTCCATCTCTGGTTTCAGGTCAAGTTGACCATACCACCTCTTTGTGTTTGGGCACAGCCTTATTTTAAAAAATGAGCTAAAGTGAGGCAGAAGAGAAGTATTACCAGAAAGCTAGGGTCCTTCCTATAAGAAGAAGAAGTGGCTATTGTATCTCTCGCTCTGAAGAGATAAAAGAGCTTTCCCCCTACTTTTTAAGTACAGAACTTATAACTTCTGGTCATCAAAATGTGCATGAAGATTTCTCCCTACCAACAACCAGTCTTCAGTGGATACCAACTGGGTATACCATACTTTAATTCAATTCTGACAATATCTACTGGGATATAGCATCAAATCACAAAGGATGAGGGCTCAATCCTACAGATTGCCTCACTTCATTTCAGATACCAGTTAAAATAATAGTTTTCCCCCTCTAACTTCTCACTGACTATAAATTGGGAGTTTCCACTATCCACCCTTTGGAGTCAAATAACTTTCTGCTGTGACTCAGAATTCATGGAAACATTCTGGTGATGTTTGCTGGTATATTATATTAATATAGGACACAAAATGTATACAGATGACTGACCAGATGAAGAGATACATAGTGCATGGTCTGAAAGGGTTCTGAGTGCAGGAGGTTCAGTCTATATAGTGTTGGGGGTGTGCCACCCTCCTGACAGATGGGTTTGCCAACTAGGATACTCTCTAAACACTGGCCTATGTTTCTTTTTTTTAAAATTCATTATGTTGACATAATTGATTATATCATTGTTCATTGGGAATTAACTCAAACATCAGCTCTTTTCTCCTTCTAGGGGATTGGGAAGTGGAGCTGAAAGTTCCAATTTTCTCATTATGGTTGGTTCCTGTGGCAACCTGTGCCTCCACCTCTGTATCCAGTGGCTATGTAGGAATCCTGAAATTATCAGTCAACTCACTAGCATACAAAAAGACACTTATCATTTTGATTCCAAAGGGTTTAGGAGATTTGGACCTGACTTTAGTCAGAGATCAAATATATATTTCTTTTTAGATCATAATATCTCACCCATGAACCTTAATTAACCATCTGCAGATGTTAAAGACCTGTTGCATTGACAATTACTGAATAAATGACTGCCTTAACCTTAGTGGCACAACAGTAATTTCATTATGCTCATGGATTTTGAGGTTCAGAAATTTGTTCAGAGCTTGGCTAGGTGATTATTTTGTTACTTATGGTGTCAACTGTGGTTACTCAGGGGTATTTAGATGTTGTATAGGATAGTCTGGAAGATTCAAAATGGCTTCACTCCCATGTCTGATGCCTTGGTGGGAATCATAATACTGGATGGCATTCTCAGGGTAAACTTCTTACATGGACACTGGTTTCCTCCAGATGGATTATCTTTTTAAAAAATAGGTAGAAGTGCCAAGCATGATGGCATACACCTATAGAATCCCATCTACTTAAGAGGCTTAGATAGGAGGATTGCAAGTTTAAGATCAGCCTCAGCAACTTAGTAAGGTCCTAAGCAACTTATGAGATCCTGTCTCAAAATAAAAAATAAAATAAAAATAAAAAAAGGGCTGGAGATGTTGCTCAGTGGTTAAATGCCCCTGGGTTCAATCCCCAGTACCATACAACAACAAAAATAACAATAGGTGGAAGCTATATAGCTTTTTATAACCTAACACCAGAAGTCACATACTGTCATTTCTGCTATATAGTAGTGGGTGAAGCAGTCACAAGCCCACATTGATTCAAGGGGAGGGAATGTAGATCGCACTTCTCAATGGGAGGAGTGATGATGAATTAGCAGTTATTAAAAAACACCCTCTTCTACATCCATGAGATAAACAATAGTGAGGAAACATTACCCAGTCCTAAATTGGAGCATGCATGCTGCCAAGGATTACTTTTTCACATATAACTTGGGGTCCACACAAAAGGGCAACTTCAGCAGATGCTGAAAATGTTCTTTGGTTCTTTTCTGCATGTATCACATCGTATCTTGGTTCAGTGGATCTTAGAGCTTTGGCCTAAAAGGAAGGAGTAAGGACATAGCAAAAAGTGTACACAATCTCTTTCTGTGCCTTGCTTTCACTTCTTCCCACCATTTGTCTCCCTCCTTCTTTTTTATAGGATCTTGATGGGCTATGTTACATACTCTCTGTCTCCTTACACTTGAGCCATCCCTTGTTTTTGTTCCAGTTTCCAAGAACTGAGGAATAGTGTCTTGCTGCACCAGCCCTCCAGGATCAGAAAAAATTTTTAAAAATCAAATTATGCAAAAAGAGGGGGAGATCAAGAGAACCAAAAGAAAGTAAAAGTTGCCTGCCTTAGGCCAGTTCTATTTATATTTCCTATATTCCATCCTAGCAGGGTGGTCTAATTGTGTGGCTCTGTGGATTCCAGAATTTCATTTTATTCTTGATACACACCAGAGATCTTGCTCTCTGTGCAGGAGGAAGGACTTTAAATCCCCTACTTCTCTACCTCTCCAAATTGTGTTCACTGGTCACTTATTCTGTGCCAAACACTTTATATACATTACCCATTTAAACCTTATAAAATCCTGTGACATATATAATATTTTCCCTGAGTTACAAGTAAGAAAACCAAGGTTAGTAAGCTGAAATAACTTGTTCTAGCTCACACTATTAGAATACAAAAGAACTTAGTTTGGAACTCAGGCAGTCTGAGTTCCTAAAACCTTCAAGTGGCAATGGCTCTATGTTTTTTATCAGCTGAGGAACAATAGTATTTATCATAAATCTAGAAGAACAACTTATTTACAGGCAATAAGATCATAGCATATGCACTATGTGCAACTGACTGACATAAATAACCAATATTAATAAAAATACATATTTAAGAGAGGTTAGATAAGCTGGGCATGGTGGCGTGAGCCTGTAATCCCAGCTACTCAGGAAGTTGAATCAAGAGTATCACAAGTTCAAGGCCTATCTCAGCAACTAGCAAGATTCTGTCAAAATATAATGAAAAATGTTTGGGTGTATGCTCAGTGGTAGAGTGCTTGCCTAGCTTGTGTGAGACCCTTCGTTTAATCCCTAGTACCACGTGTGCGCGCGCATGTGTGTGTGTGTGTGTGAAAGAGAGAGAGAAGGGGAGAGAGATTGAGAGAGAGAGAGAGAGAGAGAGAGAGAGAGAAAGAGAGAGAAACAGAGAAAGACTAGGTAATGATAACAATGGAAGTTGAGATTTACCAAAAGCTTACAATGTACCATGCACTAATGAAATTTTATACCTATATTAATTTCTTAACTACTCATAACAACTTGAGTGATAGGTGGTATTATTATCATATTTTATAATTGAGGAAAACAAGGCATAGAGAGGGTAATTTAGTTGTCCTCAGTCAAACTCTAATAGACTCAGCAAATATTTGAACTCAGGCATCTTAACTAGATAGCCCATGTGCTCAACCATTATATAATTCTTCCTCTTTTGATTGTATCTGCTCTTGAAAGTTGAAATTAAAGACACTATTAATCTTTCTGAGAGTTTGAAGCTATGTAGTCTACTTTAAAGGTACAGAGTATTAAATATCTAAGAGCTATTTTGGTTAAGAACTTTCATTACCCCTCCAGGAGACCTTTTTTGATTTTTTTTAACTAGTTCAATAGCAGTGATTTTCACATAGTAAAATGCTTGATAACTTACTTTATGATGGTTAAATTTTATGATAAGAGGTTTAAGAGGTTTAAGATTAAGAGGTTTAAGATTGTCTGAACTAGTAAACTTTCTGCTCAGACTTTTTGAGAATCATCAGTGAATGAGGCTGTATACTAAACATTTGGGGAAACACAAGATGTGAAAATGGCCATCAATAGTTATCTTTCTGTATCTGACCCCTTAATCCTAGAGAACTTACATTGTGATAAGTTAGTCTTGTTCCCAACTCCTACCTCCACCATTTCTTTAGGTATGGTCCTTCACACAGAGATGGCTTTCTGTCTTGCCATATTCCAGCAAACATGTATGTGGAGTTGAAGTTGCCCACTAGCTTGATAGAAGAATGGGGGAAGAAACCCAGTATGGCTGCATTTTGGCTTTTCTTTCATGTGGTTTCCTCAACAAAAACCAGCCAACCCATTAATTTGCCACATGGAAATGAATGAAAATGAAAACACAATATATCAACATTTGTTGGACATTGCTAAAGCAATGCAGGGAGGGAAATTTATAGCACTGAATGTACAGATTTGCAAAGAAGAAAGGTCTTAATAAACCCCAATTGAGTAGAAGGAAGAAAATAAGAATAATGTAGGAATCAATGAAATTAAAAGAAAAACAACAGGAAATAAATATGGTCCTTAGAAAACATCCATAAAACTGACAAATGTCTATAACGACTGATTTAGAAAGAGAAAGTACAAATTACTAATATCAGGAATGAAGCACAGAATATCAGTACAGACTCTGCAGATATCAAAAGGATAATAAGGGAATACTATGAAAAACTCTGCACCTGATTTGGCCACTTTGAATAAATGAACCACTTTCTTGAAAAAAACAAAAGTACCATAATTCTCCTAATATCAAATAGTTCATATGAAGAGCCCTAAATTAGTAATGAAATTGTTGTTTTTAAAACTCCAAAAAGAAATATCAAAGTTCAGATAATTTTACTGAAAAATTCTTCCAAATGTTTAAAGAATAATTAACATAATTCTGCATAGTATCTTACAGAAAATAAAAGAGGGAGCACTTCCCAATTCATTTTATGAACCTTAAATTACCTTGATACCAAAAGAAGACAAAGAAAGATCAAGGATACAGCGCTGCAGTTTCTGCCAGCCGTGCAAGCACCGTACTCAGGGCTGAATTCTGGGTTCGAGACGGGGGAAGTAAGCGGTCCATCTCGGTTCTCCACACCGGTCAGACCACAGAGGAGGCCAGCAGCCACCATGTTGGAAAGCTGACGTCACCATACCTGTTTTTGACTGACCGCAGCTCATTCAGCCATAGAACAGGTAATTTCAGGCTGCAATTCGCCTGCGGCTTGCAGACAGATTGCTAGGGTTCAGTGCCTGGGTGCTTCTTAGAACCTGATCTTATCGGAGCGAACACCGAGCGCGGGGCGGCCGAGTTCCGGCTCCCGGAACCGTCCCGGAACTGCCCTGGCCCAGGGCTGCGGAGCCTGCGGAGGCTGCTTCTTGGACCCTGCTCCTATCAGAGCATACACCAAGCACTAAGCGGCCGAATTCCGGGACCCGGAACTGAGCCCGCGGGGACTGCTTCTTGGAGCCTACACTTATAGGAGCTTACACCGAGCACGGAGCGGCCGAGTTCCGGCTCCCAGAACTGCCCTGGCCCGGGGCTAGGAGCCCGCGGAAACTGCTTCTCGGCCCGGGTCCTGCTGAGGGCCGGTCAGGACTCACCCGTTGCTTTGGTTGCCCGGCAAGGGGAACGAAATGCTGCCATTCGCATAGGATACCAACATGGCAGAGATCTGATGTCATCAGAAAGCGGCGGAGGAGAGAACTTCATCAATACCAGCAGCGACAGAAACAGTTGGTCTCCTGGTAGGGGGGTGAGGCACAGACACCCGAGTCTCCTCAATTTGTCGTCGAGCCAGAGGGGAGGAGACGGGCCGCTGCCAGCGCCCGGAGCAGGCCCAGCGGCTCGCCAGCGTGGTGACCGCGTGACCCCAATTGGAGAGGGGGCGGAGCAGAGCCGCCACCCGCACCCGCAAGGTGGGCAGACCCGCGACCCAGTGGTACATGGGCGTGGTAGGAGGGGCAGGGCAGAGCCGCCGTTCGCGCTTGCAAGGTAAACAGACCTGTGACAGCCTGGCGGGTCAGGCCCAGTGGCCTGCCAGTGTGGTACACACGTCACCCCAACTTGAGTAGGGGCAGAGCAGATCCTTCTCCCATGCCCGGATCAGGCCCTGCCGGTGTGGTGGTCACGTGACCCCAATTGGAGTGGGGGCGGAGCGGAACCGCCACCCGTGCCCGCAGGGTGAGCAGACCTGTGACCAACCTGCAGATCAGGCCCAGGGGTCCGCAGGCGTGGTAGGAGGGGCAGGGCAGATCCGCCGCCCGCGCTTCCAAGGTAGGCAGACCTGCAACAGACCGGCGGATCAGGCCCAGGAGCCTGCCGGCGTGGTACACACACCACCCTAATTGGAGTAGGGACAGAGCAGAGTTGCCGCCCGTGCCAGGAACAGGCCCAGCGTCCTGCAGGCGGGGTAGTCACGACACCCCAATTGGAGTAGGGGCAGAGAAGAGCCTCCACCTGTGCCCGAAAGGTGGGCAGATCTGCGACCGACCAGCGGGACAGGCCCAGTGGCCTGCCGGTACGACAGACACGTCACCCCATTTGGAGTAGGGGCAGAGTAGAGCCGCCACCTGCGACTGCAGGGTAGGCAAACCTGCAACCGACCGGCGGATCAGGCCCGGTGGCCTGCCGGCGTGGTACACTGGTCACCCCAATTGGAGTAGCAGCAGAACAGAGCCGCCGCCAGTGCCCAGAACAGGCCCAGTGACCTGCCGGCGTGGTAGCCACGACACCCCAATTGGAATAAGGAGAGAGCAGAGCCGCCGCCCGCACCTGCAGGAAAGATACGCAAGCAGTATGAAAAGACAAGGAAAGAAAGGACCACAAGCAATGCAGGTCAACGCAACTTTAGAAGAGGTAACAGCTGCAGCAGATGGAATGTCAGATAAAGAATTCAGGATATACATGCTTCAGATGATCTGGAGTATCAAGGAAGACATTAAACAGCAAAATCAGACAATGAAAGATCACTTCGACAATGAATTACGCAAACAAATCCAGGAAGCAAAGGATCAACTATACAGGGAGATAGAGGTTATAAAAAACAAACAAACAGAAACCCTAGAAATGCAGGAAGCAATAAACCAACTTAAAAACTCAATGGAGAATACTACCAGCAGAGTAGAACACTTAGAAGATAGAACATCAGACAATGAAGACAAAGTATTTCAACTGGAAAAGAACATAGACAGCTCAGCAAGACTGTTAAGAAACCATGAGCAGAACATCCAAGAAATATGGGATAACATTAAGAGAGCAAACTTAAGAGTCATTGGGATACAGGAAGGTACAGAGCTCCAAACCAAAGGAATGAGCAGTCTATTCAATGAAATAATACAAGAAAACTTCCCAGACTTGAAGAATGAGACAGAATCCCAAATCCTAGAAGCCTACAGGATGCCGAATGTGCAAAATCATAAGAGATCCACACCTAGACACATTATAATGAAGATGCCCAACATACAGAATAAGGAGAGAATTTTAAAAGCTACAAGAGAAAGGAAGCAGATTACATTTAGGGGTAAGCCAATCAGGATAACAGCTGATCTTTCAACACAGACTCTGAAAGCTAGAAGATCCTGGAATAACATATTTCAAACACTGAAAGAAAATGGGTTCCAACCAAGAATTGTGTATCCAGCGAAATTAAGCTTCAGGATGGAAGATGAAATTAAAACCTTCCACAATAAACAAAAGTTTAAAGAATTCGCAGCTAGAAAACCATCTCTTCAAAACATCCTCGCCAAAGCATTACAGGAAGAGGAAATGGAAAATAACAATGAAAACCAACAGTGGGAGGTAGGACAGTAAAGGGGGGGGAAATAATCAAAGAGGAAAACAAACCATGTTTAGTAACAGAAATAAACAAATATGGCTGGAAGAACAACCCATATCTCAATAATAACCCTAAATGTTAATGGCTTAAACTCACCAATTAAGAGACACAGGCTAGTAGAATGGATCACAAAACAAGACCCAACAATATGCTGCCTACAGGAGACACATTTGATAGGAAAAGACATACATAGGCTGAAGGTGAAAGGTTGGGAAAAATCATATCACTCATATGGACTTTGGAAACAAGCAGGAGTGTCCATACTCATATCAAATAAAATAGATTTCAAGCCAAAGTTAATCAAAAGGGATAAAGAGGGACACTACATACTGCTTAAGGGAACCATACACCAACAAGACATAACAATCATAAATATTTATGCCCCAACAATGGTGCAGCTATGTTCGTCAAACAAACTCTTCTCAAGTTCAAGAGTCTAATAGACCACCATACCATTATCATGGGAGACTTCAACACACCTCTCTCGCCGCTGGACAGATCTTCCAAACAAAAGTTGAATAAGGAAACTATAGAACTCAATAACACTATTAATAACCTAGACCTAATTGACATATATAGAGTATACCACCCAACATCAAGCAGTTACACTTTTTTCTCAGCAGCACATGGATCCTTCTCAAAAATAGATCATATATTATGTCACAGGGCAACTCTTAGACAATATAAAGGAGTAGAGATAATACCATGCATCTTATCTGATCATAATGGAATGAAACTGAAAATCAACGATAAAAGAAGGAAGGAAAAAACATACATCACTTGGAGAATGAACAATAGGTTACGGAATGATCAATGGGTTATAGAAGACATCAAGGAGGAAATTAAAAAATTCTTAGAGATTAATGAAAACACAGACACAACATATCGGAATCTATGGGACACATTGAAAGCAGTTCTAAGAGGAAAATTCATTGCTTGGAGTTCATTCCTTAAAAAAATAAAAAAACAACAAATAAATGATCTCATACTTCATCTCAAAATCCTTGAAAAAGAAGAGCAAAACAACAGCAAAAGAAGTAGAAGGCAAGAAATAATTAAAATCAGAGCTGAAATTAATGAAATCGAAACAAAAGAAACAATAGAAAAAATTGACAAAACTAAAAGTTGGTTCTTTGAAAAAATAAACAAAATCGACAGACCCTTAGCGATGCTAGTGAAGAGAAGAAGAGAGAGAACTCAAATTACTAGCATATGGGATGAAAAAGGCAATATCACAACAGACACTTCAGAAATACAGAAGATAATCAAAAACTATTTTGAATCCTTATACTCCAATAAATTAGAAGATAGTGAAGGCATATGATCTGCCCAGATTGAGTCAGGAGGATATAGAAAACCTAAACAGACCAATATCAATTGAGGAAATAGAAGAAACCATAAAAAGACTACCAACTAAGAAAAGCCCAGGACCGGATGGGTATACAGCAGAATTTTACAAAACCTTTAAAGAAGAATTAATACCAATACTTTTCAAGCTACTTCAGGAAATAGAAAAGGAGGGAGAACTTCCAAATCCATTCTATGAGGCCAACATCACCCTGATACCTAAACCAGACAAAGACACTTCAAAGAAAGAAAATTACAGACCAATATCTCTAATGAACCTAGATGCAAAAATCCTCAATAAAATTCTGGCGAATCAGATACAAAAACATATCAAAAAAATTGTACACCATGATCAAGTAAGATTCATCCCTGGGATGCAAGGCTGGTTCAATATACGGAAATCAATAAATGTTATTCACCACATCAATAGACTTAAAAATAAGAACCATATGATCATCTCGATAGATGCGGAAAAAGCATTCGACAAAGTACAGCATCCCTTTATGTTCAAAACTCTAGAAAAACTAGGGATAACAGGAACATACCTCAATATTGTAAAAGCAATCTATGCTAAGCCTCAGGCAAGCATCATTCTGAATGGAGAAAAACTGAAGGCATTCCCTCTAAAATCTGGAACAAGACAGGGATGCCCTCTCTCTCCACTTCTGTTCAACATAGTTCTCGAAACACTGGCCAGAGCAATTAGACAGACGAAAGAAATTAAAGGCATAAAAATAGGAAAAGAAGAACTTAAATTATCATTATTTGCAGATGATATGATTCTATACCTAGCAGACCCAAAAGGCTCTACAAAGAAACTATTAGAGCTAATAAATTAATTCAGCAAAGTGGCAGGATATAAAATCAACACGCATAAATCAAAGGAATTCCTGTATATCAGCGACAAATCCTCTGAAATGGAAATGAGGACAACCACTCCATTCAAAATATCTTCAAAAAAAATAAAATACTTGGGAATCAACCTAACAAAAGAGGTGAAAGACTTATACAATGAAAACTACAGAACCCTAAAGAGAGAAATAGAAGAAGATCTTAGAAGATGGAAAAATATACCCTGTTCATGGATAGGCAGAACTAACATCATCAAAATGGCGATATTACCAAAAGTTCTCTATAGGTTTAATGCAATGCCAATCAAAATCCCAACAGCATTTCTTGTAGAAATAGAGAAAGCAATCATGAAATTCATATGGAAAAATAAAAGACCCAGAATAGCAAAAACAATGCTAAGCAGGAAGTGTGAATCAGGCGGTATAGCGATACCAGACTTCAAACTATACTACAGAGCAATAGTAACAAAAACAGCATGGTACTGGTACCAAAACAGGCGGGTGGACCAATGGTACAGAATAGAGGACACAGAAACCAATCCACAAAACTACAACTATCTTATATTTGATAAAGGGGCTAAAAGCATGCAATGGAGGAAGGATAGCATCTTCAACAAATGGTGCTGGGAAAACTGGAAATCCATATGCAACAAAATGAAACTGAATCCCTTTCTCTCGCCATGCACAAAAGTTAATTCAAAATGGATCAAGGAGCTTGATATCAAATCAGAGACACGCCATCTGATAGAAGAAAAAGTTGGCTACGATCTACATTCGGTGGGGTCGGGCTCCAAATTCCTCAATAGAACACCCATAGCACAAAATTTAATAACTAGAATCAACAAATGGGACTTACTCAAACTAAAAAGTTTTTTCTCAGCAAAAGAAACAATTAGAGAGGTAAATAGGGAGCCTACACCCTGGGAACAAATCTTTACTCCTCACACTTCAGATAGAGCCCTAATATCCAGAGTATACAAAGAACTCAAAAAATTAGACAATAAGAGAACAAACAACCCAATCAACAAATGGGCCAAGGACCTGAACAGACACTTCTCAGAGGAGGACATACAGTCAATCAACAAGTACATGAAAAAATGCTCACCATCTCTAGCTGTCAGAGAAATGCAAATCAAAACCACCCTAAGATACCATCTCACTCCAGTAAGATTGGCAGCCATTAGGAAGTCAAACAACAACAAGTGCTGGCGAGGATGTGGGGAAAAGGGTACACTTGTTCATTGCTGGTGGGACTGCAAATTGGTGCAGCCAATTTGGAAGGCAGTATGGAGATTTCTTGGAAAGCTGGGAATGGAGCCACCATTTGACCCAGCTATTCCCCTTCTTGGTCTATTCCCTAAAGACCTAAAAAGAGCATGCTACAGGGACACTGCTACATCGATGTTCATAGCAGCACAGTTCACAATAGCAAGACTGTGGAACCAACCTAGATGCCCTTCAATAGACGAATGGATAAAAAAAATGTGGCATTTATACACAATGGAGTATTACTCTGCATTAAAAAATGACAAAATCATAGAATTTACAGGGAAATGGATGGCATTAGAGCAGATTATGCTAAGTGAAGCTAGCCAATCCCTAAAAAACAAATGCCAAATGTCTTCTTTGATATAAGGAGAATAACTAAGATCAGAGTAGGGACGAAGAGCAGGAGAAGAAGATTAACATTTAATAGGGATGAGAGGTGGGAGGGAAAGGGAGAGAGAAGGGAAATTGCATGGTAATGGAAGGAGACCCTCAGGGTTATACAGTGGAGGGGGTAGAGAGAGAGGAGGGGAGGGGAGGGGAGAGGTGGGGAGGGGGGAGGGTGGAGGATGGGAAAAGCAGCAGAGCACAACAGACACTAGTATGGCAATATGTAAATCAATGGATGTGTAACTGATGTGATTCTGCAATCTGTGTATGGGGTGAAGGTGGGAGTTCATAACCCACTTGAATCAAAGTGTGGAATATGATATGTCAAGAAATTTGTAATGTTTTGAACAACCCACAATAAAAAATTTAAAAAAAAAAAGATCAAGAAGAAAAAGTAAAAGAGAAGGAGTAGTAGGACAGTAAGCAAGCAGAGAAAGACGATTACAGATCAGTAGACTTCATGAATATAGATTTAAAAGTTCTTTAAAAATATTAACAGACAGAGGGCTGGGGTTGTGCCTCAGTTGTAGAGCACTCGCCTAGCACGAGTGAGGCCCTGGGTTCGATCCTCAACACCACATATAAACAAATAAAATAAAGGTATTGTGTTCAACTACAACTAAAAAAATATTTTAAAAATATTGACAAGCCAGGCATGGTGTTGTACAACTGTAACCACAGCTACTCAGGAGGATGAAGTAAGAGGATCACAAGTTTGAGGCCAGTCTCAGCAACTTAGCAAGATCCTGTCCCAAAATTTTTAAAAAGACATATAAAGGGATAGGGATGTAGCTCAGTGGTAAAACACCCCAGGTTCAAACCCCAGTACCAATAGACAAACAAAGAAACAAATTAATTAACGGAATTCAGCAATACATAAAAAGAATTCTACACCATGACCAATGGAACTTATTTAATTGTAAAGGTAGCCACATAGGTTATTATAAAAGCCAACAGTTTTATATATTTTTTTGGTTTATAATTCTTATTTTTCCTCTATGATGTTAAAAGCAAGTGCTGCTGGTGGGACTGCAAATTAGTGCAGCCAATTTGAAAAGCAGTATGGAGATTCCTTGGAAATCTGGGAATGGAACCACCATTTGATCCAGCTATTCCTCTTCTCAGACTATACCCAAAGGACCTAAAAACAGCATACTACAGGGACACAGCCACATCAATGTTTATAGCAGCACAATTCACAATAGCTAAACTGTGGAGCCAACCTAGATACCCTTCAGTAGATGAATGGATTAAAAAATGTGGCATATATACACAATGGAATATTACTCATCAATAAAATAATAAAATCATGGCATTTTCAGGTAAATGGATGGCATTAAAGAAGATAATACTAAGTAAAGTTAGCCAATCCCCCCCAAAAATAAATGCCAAATGTTTTCTCTGATATAAGGAGGGTGGCTCAAAGTGGGGTAGGGAGGGAGAGCACGGGAGGAATAGATGAATTCTAGATAGGGAAGAGGGGTGGGAGGGAAAGGGAGGGAGAAGGGGAATAGCTAGGATGGTGGAAGGAGACCCTCATCGTTATACAAAATACATGTATGAAGATGTGAATTTTGTGTCAACATACCTTATATACAAACAGTGATATGATAAATGGTGGTATAAAGGTGTATTAAGAATTATAATGCAAAAAAATAAGAGAGCTCATGGATAATGGCATAACTTGGTGTGAACATACTTTATATACAGAGTTACAAAAATTGTGCTGTGAATGGATAATTATGAATGTAATGCACTCCACTATTGTCATGTATGAAATAAATAAATAAAAAAGAAAGAAAGAAAAAAATGAATATATAAATAAATGGCAATACTTGAGTTTAAAAAATAAGCATAAATCTATATTATTGGGCATACAATGTGTAAAGACATGTATCACAATGTGTATTTGTGAAAGGATAATAACAAAGATGACATGGAGGTATAAAGCAGCAGAGTTTTTGTACTATATTTATACTATAACCAAGATTTTATTCATTCCAACTTGACTGTTATAAAGTTAAGGTGATAATTATAATTCCCAGAGTGACCACTAAAGAAACAACTTACAAATATAGAGAAAAAGAAATGAGAAGGGAATCACAACAATTCATTGGGGAAAAAATCAGAGTCACATAAAAGGCAGTAATGGAAGCATTAAAGAACAAAGGTTATAAACTATACAGAGAATAGCTTATAAGCAAAAAAGCAGAAGCAAGACTTTCCTTATCATTAATTACTTTAAATGTAAAGTGATTAAACTTTACAATTAAAGACAACATTGGCAGAATGCATTTTAAAACCTTCATCCTGTCTAGATATGCTGTCTACAAGAGGCTCACTTTTTTATTTTTTATCCCACTATTTTAAAATTATTTTCTCATTTGTCTTTCAGAAATTGTATGTTTAAAGAAATTTAAAATATACCAAACCATAATGTCCTTGTCACTTGACATAATTTTTTAAGCCAGTTCACATTTATATGGTGCACACCTAGCACTCTCACTTGCACAGAGTAGGCAATGAAGAATTCATTGTTATGAATTTTAAAACATTTGTTAATTAACTAGATTAAACCTCTCTTTCTTTCTCCATATATATATTTAAAAATATCATGTTACACATGTTAAATACATACATTTTTATCTATTAATTTAAGAGAGAGAAAAATATTCTTTTTGACTATTCAGAAGTTTTTAATCAGTGTTAGATGTAGTAGTTTTCTACCCTGGCTATACAAGAATTACCTGGGACTAAAGAGACCCTAAGCAACTTAGAGAGACCGTGTATCAAAATAAAAAATAAAAATGGCTGGGGATGTGGCTCAGTGGTTAAGTGCCCCCTTGGTTCAATCCCTGGTACCAGAGGGAGGAAAAAAAAGAATTACCTAGGGATCTTTTTTCCCCCATGTTTTATTGGTATGTTATATACAGTAGTGGGATTTATTGTTACATATTCATACATCCACATGATATAAGAATATTTGGTCAATTTCATTCTCCAGTATTTCCCCTGTCCCTTACCATTTTTCCTCTCCTTTGTCCCTTTCCTCCATTCCATTGATCTCCCTTCTATTTTTATTAGACCCCACCCCCTACCTGCTGTACCTTTCTTTTCTTTTATCCTTTCTAGCTTCCCCATATAAGGGAAAATATGTCAGACTTGACTTTCTGAGTTTGGTTTATTTTAATATAATATTATCAAGTTCCATCTACTTTCCCACAAATAACATAATTTCATTCTTTTTGTGGCTGATAAAACTCCATTTGGTATATATACTACATTTTATTTACCCATTCATTCATTGATACCAACCTAGTCTAGTTCTATGATTTGGCTATTGTGAACTGTGCTGCCATAAGCATGGGTATGTATGTGTTGCTATAGTATGATGATTTTAATTCTTTAGGGTAAATACTGAGGAGTGGTGTATCTGGGTCATATGGTGGTTCCATTCCTAGTCTTTTGAGAAACCTCCATACTATTACCATAGTTGTTGTACTAATTTATAATCCTACCAGCAGTGTAAAAGTGCTCTTTTCTCCTACATCCTCTCCAGCATTTGTTATTATTTGTATTCTTGATGGTTGCCACATTCTCACTGGGGTGAGATAAAATCTCAGTGTAGTTTTGATTTGTATTTTACTAATTATAAAGATGTTGAATGTTTTTTTCATATATTTGTTGTTCACTTGTATTTCTGTTTTTGAAATATGTCCCTTTAGTTTATTTGCGATTTTACTGATTGGATTATTATTATGTTTTTTTGGTATATTTATTTTCAGTTTTTTTCCTTTCTTTTTTTTTGGGGGGGCGGTACCAGGGATTGAACCTAGGGGCACTTAACCACTGAGCCACATACCCAGCCTCTTTTATTTTATGTTTTGAAACAGTCTGACTAAGTTGTTTAGGGCCTTACTAAATTGCTAAGTCTGGCTTTGAACTTGGGATCCTCTTGTCTCAGCCTTCTTAGTTGCTGGGATGGCAGGCATTTACTATTGCACCCAGCTTTTTTAGTTCTTTATATATTCTGGATATTAATCTTCTGTCAGAAGAGTAGCTAGCCAGAGTAGCTAGATTTTCTCCCCTCTCTTCACTTTCTTAATTGTTTTCTTTGCTGTTCAGAAGCATATATATATATATATATATATATATATATATATATATATATGTTTTAGTTGGACACAATGACTTTTTAAAATTTATTTATTTTTATGTGGTGCTGAGGATGGAACCCAGTGCCTCACACCTGCTAGGCATATTGAGGGAATTGTTGCCTGTGCCTATATGTTGTGGTGAGACTATGTTTTATTCTAGGATTTGCAAAATTTTTGGTCTAATTTCTAGGTCTTTCATCCTTTTTGAGTTGACTTTTGTCAAAAGGGTGAGAGATAAGGATCTAGTCTCATTCTTCTACATATGGATAACCAGTTTTCCTAGAACAAGCTCTCTTTTCTTCAATGTTTGCTGCAGTCTGGCTGGGCACAATCAGGAGCCACTTGTCAAAAGAAACTAACTTTATTTTTAGAACCACACATGCCAAACAAAACAGCCTCTCAGGAAAAACCCTCAGAGCCTCAACTGCCACCACTGGCTTCCCACAAGCCTCTCTCTCCAACACAAGCCTCTCTCCACCTCCCACAATCCTCCTGCTCTTGAGGCTGATTGGCTGGGTTACGTGGGCGGAGCAAAAAAAGTCCCCCAATGAGCAGCTCCGTGGTCTGAAAGGGCAGGGAAACAGCCCAATGAGCATCACCGCAGAGGAGCCAATCAGCTAGATGTTGCTGGGGCCGCTGTGAGCCAATCATCAGCCGGCAACTGGAAGTTTGCTGGCAGCTGGAAGTTTGCTGGGGCCCCTTCGGCTGTGGCTCTCAACATCTCCCCCTCTCTGTTTAAACAACAAGCATGTGGCTTAGGGACCGTGCCTGCCTTAGGTTGTCCAATAGTACATATGGTCCTTACCCGTTAGGTTGGTACCATTGCAATTGGATCTTACCCGTTACTGACTACCGGTCCAGTATACAGCCACACCTGTGGAGAGGTCTTTGTACCAGCGGGGGGGTGAGGTTCTTTGCCTCACCTCTGTTGGCCCCCAAATTTTAGCTGGACGATCTTGACAAGCAGAAGGGAGGAAGATACACCAAGCCAATTAACGGCTCCTTTTGGAAAAATTGAACCACTGATGACATCATCAGCAAAAATACCCCAACACTACCACAAGTCGCTGCACCAACAGATAGTTCACAATGCATACAGGTGAGTTCACAATGTGTCCAGGCAAGTTCTGCAAGTAGTTCAGTGATGGCTATTGCAGAAGCTGTAGATTGGTTTTATCTTTGACTTCACCAGCACTGGGATGAAGATAGGAATTCTGGCAATAATGGCTAAAGAAAAAATTATGTAACATTCCAGAAGGCACTAAAAGAAAACAATTTTCTTTTTTTTTTTTTTTTTTAACAATTTTCTTAACAATTTACATTGTCTTCACTGGCACTGGGATGAAGATAGGAATTCTGGCAATAATGGCTAAAGAAAAAATTATGTAACATTACAAAAGGCACTAAAAGAAAATAATTTTCTTAACAATTTACATTGTCTTCACCGGCACTGGGATGAAGATAGGAATTCTGGCAATAATGGCTAAAGAAAAAATTATGTAACATTACAGAAGGCACTAAAAGAAAACAATTTTCTTAACAATTTACATTATCTTTAAGAGAATTATTAAATATAATGAAAAGGAAAGGTGAAAGTAAACAAACAGATCTGTTAACCTTCTTTTTTGTTTACATATTAAAACAATCCTCAACAGTTGTTTACCCAATTAAAATTAAACCATATAAATCACGTGAAAAAAAATATTTGGATCCATTTTATCATGAGCGCTCATCATATATGATATATGGACATACATACATTCAAACATATAACACAAAACACAAGTGTGCACACATAATATAATACATACAACACATAACATTACAGTAAAGGCCTTATAACTTTTTACAGGTGAAATCTCCATTGCAATGTTTAAAAACTCTATAGTCAAAAAATAGAACTGATCAGCAAAACATTCACCTAGGTCTGTATGAGCTCAAAAAACAAAATAGAACTTCATGATATGGCAAAGGGCAATAATAAAATAGATATTGAAAAAAGCATCCTGGTTCTGTTGCAGATGTAAGAATAGCCAAACTGGAGTTTTGGATATCAGTTGTTATGGATTTGAGCCAAATCATCTTCTTTTTGGTCTGTAGAAATCGCTTTAGTTAATCTTTCTGGAATCCAAATCGGCTGCTGTTCTCCCTGTGGAAACACATAAACAGACCCCCGACTCCAGACAATCACTGGGTCAGGACCTTGGTTAAGCTCTCTGGAATCCAAATCGGCTGCTGTTCTCCCTGTGGAAACACACAAACAGACCCCCGACTCCAGACAATTACTGGGTCAGGACCTTTCCATTGTCCTGTTAGAATATCCTTCCAAAGTACCTTGGGCTTATGCACATTTTTTGGACACATATGCCTTTCCGCAGCATTAAGTCCTGATGAATCCAAACTTAAAAAGTTTAGAGTAAAAAGGGTTATTTTAAGTTTATCTTTGGGGAATATATACCCCTTCCCAATTCCTTCTTTTTGCTTTAATAAGTACATTTTAATAGTTTGATGAGCTCTTTCAACTATGCCTTGTCCCTGTGGATTGTATGGGATTCCTGTTATATGAGTAATGCCAAATGTTGAGCAAAATTGTTTAAAAGAGGTAGAAGTATAACCAGGGGCATTATCTGTTTTTAACTGTTTTGGAACACCCACAGTGGCAAAATTTTGTAAGCAATGAGCTATAACATCTTTAGTTTTTTCTCCGGCATGAAGGGAGCCCATCAAAAATCCAGAAGAAGTATCAACTGTAACATGCAAATATTTTAATTTTCCAAATTCTGGCAAGTGTGTGACGTCCATCTGCCAAATATGGTTAGGTATCAATCCTCTAGGATTGACTCCAAGATTAACTTGTGGTAAAAAGGTCACACAATTTTGACATTGTTTTATTATTTGTCTAGCTTGTTCCTTAGTTATTTTAAAACGCTTTTGTAAAGTATTAGCATTGACATGGAACTTTTTATGAAAATTTATAGCTTCTTCTAGTGTAGAAAAAATATGTATGTCATGTGTAGTTTTATCTGCTAAATCATTGCCCAAACTAAGGGCTCCAGGCAATCCTGTATGTGCCCTGATATGTCCTATAAAGAATGGATCTTTTCTGTCCCAGATTAGACTTTGTATAGTGGAAAGCAAAGAGAAAACAGTAGAAGAAGGGGAAATCCTACCAGCATCTTCAAGAGATACTATAGCATTAACTACATACTGACTATCAGAAAATAAATTAAATACAGAATCTTTAAACATCACAAAAGCTTGTAAAACTGCATTAAGCTCTACCTTTTGAGCTGATTGTTTGGGTACTAAAAATGTAAAAGTTTGATCAGGGGTAACTACTGCTGCTGTACCATTATTTGACCCATCAGTGAATATATTTGGAGCATTCGTGAGAGGTGTTTTCCTTGTCATTTTTGGAAAAATTACAGGATGCAATGACCAAAAAGATAATAAAGGATTAGATGGTAAGTGGTTATCAAATGAAACATTAGATTTGCACATGATTATTGCCCAAGTATTTAACTCATTAGCTAACTCATCAATTTGATTCATAGTATATGGAGTAATAATTTTATTGGGAGAAATTCCAAACACTCCCTTTGCTGCTTTTATTCCTTTGAGTATTAATTGTCCTACAGCCTCAGGATACCTAGTAAGAATAGTGTTAGGAGAATAAGATAAATGTATCCATAATAATGGACCTTCTTGCCAAAATACTCCTGTAGGAATATTTTTTGTTGGTAGTACAATAAATAATAAAGGCAAACTTATATCAATTCTATCCAAATGCATATTTTCCATATATGTTTCAATGATTTTTAATGCCTTTCTTGCTTCAGGCGTTAACATTCGGGGTGAATTTGGATCTGATGGACCTTTTAGGATATCAAATAAAGGTCCCAACTCTCCTGTTGGTATACCTAGATAAGGCCTTATCCAATTTATGTCTCCTAATAACTTTTGAAAGTCATTAAGTGATTTGAGTTGATCTATTCGTATTTGAATTTTTGGTGGACGGACCATGGTTGAGGATAATAGAACTCCTAAATAATTAATTGGAAAATTTAATTGTACTTTATCTATTGCTATCTCTAGATTATAATTTTTTAATAAGTTTGTAAGTGTGGCATAACATTCTAGCAATGTGTTTTTATCTTTGTGTGCTAATAATACATCATCCATATAGTGAAATATTTGTAGTTCAGGATTTTGATTTCTAAGTGGCTGGATTACTTTGTTAACATAAATTTGACACATAGTTGGGCTGTTAGCCATCCCTTGAGGGAGTACTTTCCATTCATATCTCTGATCAGGACCTTCATGATTCAGTGCAGGGATAGTAAATGCAAAACTTGGACTATCCTCAGGATGAATTGGAATTGAAAAAAAAACAATCTTTAATATCTATAACTAAAACATACCAGGTTTTTGGCAAAGCAGACAACTGAGGAATCCCTGATTGAGCAGGTCCCATAATAACCATCTCATTATTAATGGCTCTTAAATCTTGCAATAATCTCCATTTACCAGATTTCTTTTTGATGACAAAAATGGGAGTATTATGGGGAGATACAGAAGGTTGTATATGTCCTTCCGCTAATTGTTGTTTGACCAGGTCATGGGCTGCTTGTATCTTTTCTTTAGTCAGGGGCCACTGAGGAACCCATACTGGTCTTTCTGATTTCCAAGTAATTTTTATTGTCTCAGTGGCCCTTTCTGAAAATCCAACCCATGTCTGTCTGTTCCTTGATCTATTTGTATTGGTGCTGTTATACCTTGTTCTTGTTTTTATAATCTTTTTACTTTCCTAAAATCTTGTCTAGCCATAATAGTGGGTGCATTTTGATTGATGTTATTTGTTAATGTCAAACCTAATTGATCTAGGACATCTCGTCCCCATAAATTTACGGGAAGATGATCCAATACATATGGCTGTATAGTTCCTTCACATCCTTCAGGATCCTTCCAATCTAATACCATTGCACTTCTATGGGGATTAGTTGCCACTCCTAGGCCTCGAAGCGTTTGAGTGGCTTGTTGTAATGGCCAATGTTTTGGCCACTCTTGACGAGAGATGATGCTAAGGTCTGTGCCTGTATCCAGTAGCCCATTAAATTCATGTCCTTGAATATTTAGTTTTAGCATGGGGTGAGAATCTAAATTTAAAGAAAGCATAGCCCAATCTACACCTGTGGAGCCTAATGCCTTGGAACCTCTTTCTACAGCATGACGTGAAAATTTATCATGTAGGCTGGGTATTATTAGTAACTGTGCTATTCTATCTCCTGGTGAAATTACTGATATACCCTTTGGAGAACTGGCTATAATTTTTATTTCACCTTCATAATCGGGATCAATTACCCCAGGACTTATCATAAGTCCTTTTAGAGTAGAAGAGCTGCGTCCCAATAATAAGCCTACTGTTCCTTTGGGAAGAGGTCCTTTTACCCCTGTGGGAATGATTTGAATTCCCATTTCTGGAGTTAGTACTGCTCTGGCGGAGGCGCAGATGTCCAACCCTGCGCTCCCTCTGGTTTGTCTGATGAGGGATCTGATGGACAACGTGTCCTGGGCACTACCCTGATGGGGTTGCTGGGTTCCTCCAGTGCTCCGTATATTTGTGGTTTTGGGCCCCGGAGCATTGGGCCCCCCTGTCCATTTTTTGGCAATGGAGCCCGATGCCTTTCTCCACGATATTGTGGATAAACACCTGGTCCTTGTTCGTTTTTTGATAATGGAGTACCCTCTGTGGTGGTTTGAGAACGGCATTCATTAGCCCAATGTCTCCCTCTACGGCATCGTGGGCAAATACCTGGTATTCTACTCCTTTGATACCTAGTTTTGTTAAGCCCTCCTCCTACGGGGCAATTCCTTTTAAAATGTCCTGTTTGTTCACAATTGTAGCATGTTCTTGGCTTGGCATCTAAAGCCTGTTTTACTGCAGCTGCCACAATTTGCCCTTGTTCATTAATGTCTCTGGCATCTAAAGCCTGTTTTACTGCAGCTGCCACGACTTGCTCTTGTTCATTAATGTCTCTACATAATTTAATATATGTGTTTAAATCTTCATGTTTCCATGGTCTAATGATATCTCTGCACCAACGATTCGCTTGCTCATAAGCCAGGTGTTTTAGTAATGGCATTGCTTGTTCTGTATTCCCAAAAACTCTGGTAGCTGTTTGCATAAGCCTATCTACAAATTCAGCATAAGGTTCATTAGCTCCTTGTATTACCTTAGATAATTGACCTTGTAAACCTCCATGTCCTTGTAAAGTCTTCCATGCCTTAATTGCATCTACAGCAATTTGTGCGTATACACCAGGATCATATGCAATTTGTTGCTGCTGATCCTCATAAGGTCCCTTTCCTAACAACATATCTAGATTTCTCTGAGGATAACCAGCTGCTGCATTTCGCCTAGCCGTCTCCTTGCAAAATTCCTCATTGGCAACCTTCCATAACAGGTATTGTCCTCCATTTAGCACAGCTTTACACATATTAGCCCAATCTGCTGGCGTCATGTTCAAGTTGTTAATGGATTCGACCATGCTTACAGTGAAGGGTGCTTGAGGACCATAGGTTGTTACAGCCTCTTTTAGCTGCTTCACTGTTTTGAAATTTAAAACATGGTAAACTCGCTGCCCTCCTGCCTCAAATACAGGGCATGTGAATATTTGAGATCTTGTCTCAGGATCCCAACTATCAACTGCGGGGGTTGGGGGCCTCCCAGCATATGGAGGTGGCCTTGTTAGTTGGACGCTTACATCCTCTGGTGATAGAAAAGTATTAGTAGCAGTCTACTGTAGAGGTGGTGCTGTTGGTTGGACACTTACACCCTCTGGTGATAGAAAGGTGTTAGTAGCAGTCTCCTGTTTTAACTTTCCCCCTGATGGCTTTTTCTGCTTTACACTTTCTTTCTCTGTCTGACTAGCTTGAGAGGCCTTCCCTTTTACTTGAATTTTTTCCTCTGTTTGACTAGTTCGAGAGACCTTCTCTTTTACTTGAATTTTTTCCTCTTTCTGACTAACTTGAGAGACCTTCTCTTTTACTTGAATCAATATTTCTTCTCCTTCCTCTACCTTTGTCTGAACTGAAAGTTTTGGACTAAGCAAACAAGATACCAATGTCCACAATGGCAATGTGCCAACTGGCAGAGTCCCTGGGCTTTTCTTTTCTATTCTTTTTAAATCTTCACCATGATGGCTCCATTGTGATATATTTAACAACTCCTCCTTAAAAAGCCATGGGCTACATTTTTGTATTGTATCAACGTATGCCCTGACTGTTCTTGATTTTACTGAGATGCCTCCTTCCTCTAACAATTTACTTAACACTCTTTCAGTTTGTTTTTTACTAATTTCTGATCCCATATTTCTACTATAATACAACCCAACAAGATAACGCCTAACAAAACTGAAACAGAGTGAAACAAAATTGGAACAACACAAAATCATTATAATAGCCTCCTGAAATGTCCATCCGTCCTTTCTCCCTATCTGTTCCTCAGATGTGAGCGGTTTTTCTTCCATCTTACACATCTCCAGGGACAGGCAACTTAAAACAAAAGTGAAACAAAATAACAAAAGAAGAATCTTAAAATGGCTACCCATCCTCTCGCCCTGCCCTCAGGGGTGAGCAGTTTCACTTACCCTCAGTCGCTCCCCGTGCAAGCCACCAAATGCCGCAGTCTGGCTGGGCACAATCAGGAGCCACTTGTCAAAAGAAACTAACTTTATTTTTAGAACCGCACACGCCAAACAAAACAGCCTCTCAGGAAAAACCCTCAGAGCCTCAACTGCCATCACCGGCTTCCCACAAGCCTCTCTCTCCAACACAAGCCTCTCTCCACCTCCCACAATCCTCCTGCTCTTGAGGCCGATTGGCTGGGTCACGTGGATGGAGCCAAAAAAGTCCCCCAATGAGCAGCTCCGTGGTCTGAAAGGGCAGGGAAACAGCCCAATGAGCATCACCGCAGTGGAGCCAATCAGCTAGATGTTGCTGGGGCCTCTGTGAGCCAATCATCAGCCGGCAGCTGGAAGTTTGCTGGCAGCTGGAAGTTTGCTGGGGCCCCTTCGGCTGTGGCTCTCAACAAATGTTTTTGTTCATCAAGGATAAAGATGACTGTACCTGTGTGGAGTTGTCTCTGTGTCTTCTGTTTTGTCCCCTGATCTCTGTGTCTGTTTTTATTCTAGTACCATGCAGTTTTTGTTAGTATAGCTCTGTAGTATAATTTGCAATTGGGTATTGTGATGCCTCTAGCATTGCTTTTTTAAATTTTGAATTGCTTTGATCATCCTGGGTGTTTTGTTCTTCCAAATAATTTTTTGGAGGGTACCAGGAATTGAACTCAGAGGCACTCAATCACTGAGCCATATTTCCAGTCCTATTTTGTATTGTATTTAGAGACAGGGTCTCACTGAGTTGCTTAGTGCCTTGATAAATTGCTAAGGCTGACTTTGAACTGGGATCCTTCTGCCTCAGCCTCCTGAGCCGCTGGGATTACAGGCGTGCCACTGACCTGGCTTGTTAAAGACTTTTGCATCAAAATTCATTGGGGATATTGGTCTATAGTTTTTGTTCCTTAATGTGTCCTTCTCTGGATTTGGTATGAGGGTGCGATTGGCTTTATAGAATGGTATGGAAATGTTTCACCCTTTCTGTTTCATGAGATAATTTGAGAAGCATTGGCATTAATTCCTCTTTAAAGATCTGGTAGGATTCAGCTGAGAATCCATCTGGTCCTTGGCTTTTCTTTGTTGGAAGGTTTTTAATTACTGCTTGTTTCATGCTTGTTATTGGTCTGTTTAGGTTTTCTATATCCTTTTGGTGCAATTTTGGCAGGAGAGACTCACTTTAGACCTGAAAAACTATTGATACATGAAAGAACCTGGATAAATCTACAGAGATTTATGCTGAATTACAAAGGACAATCCCCAAAAAATATATACTGTATTTATCATACATAATATTCTTGATATGGACAAAATTATTGAAATGGAGAAGAGATTCTTAGTTGTCAGAGGATAACTGTATGTATATGTGAAAAAAGTGTATGAAGCTGTGAATGGGCAACCATGAGGATTCTTACTGTGATAGAACTCTTCTGTATCTTGATTGGGTCGATGTCACTGTCTTGGTTATGATAATGTATTGTAGTCTTGCAAGATGTTTCCACTGGGGTAATCTGGGTAACGGGTACATGGGATCTCTCTTTGCTATTTATTACAACTGTGTGTAAATCTACAAGAATCTCAAAATAAAAAAAATAATTAAAAATCAGAATGCATAGAAAGAAAATTCAGGGTGACAATGCACTATCATTGGGATAGGATTATAGCTGTTTTTTACTTTTTACTTTGGGATTTAAAAGATTTTTGAATTTGTGTAGTAGGAACTGTATTATTTGTGCATTGTTTGTATTTTATGTGCAGAACAGTGTGGGAATCATGGAAGTTGGCTTCCCTCTCTTCCTCTTTCCCACAACACACCAAGGTTACTTAAGCAATCTATTCACATGATTCCAAACTCCACTGTACCTCACCCCATCTTCATTCGTATCTTACATTTACACTATATAGTCTGACTACTTACCTAGCAGGAATCAAAGCCTTACCTTAAGGTTAGAATCTGTTCATGAATTTCAGATTTTAATCTGGGAAAAAGGCAGGAATAGAATTTGGAGGATTAAAGGGGAGGTCATAAGGGCCTTTGCTACATCCTCAATAAAATACAAATTATACAAGATGGTAAATGAGAGAAGGACTCCCGGGAAATGGTTGTGCTTCTTATTTTGCAGTTGGCCACACAGCTTTAAAAATAAATCAGGAAATAGGCATCTGCTTCCCTTATCTCGAGAAATGCTGATTCTTTTCTTCTGAGGAAGGGGTGCTTTCTCCTTCTCCTAAACAATAAAGCAAAACTCTGAATCTTATTTGATCGACACTAAGGTTTGTCCTTGATTAATTTCTTTTTTCACCCTCTCCTTGCCTAATGCTAAAAGCATGTGGTGTGTTTTAGTTTTAAATGACAGCTGCTAGCCTGGATTCTTGAAGTATATTCCTTGTCACTTATTTTTTGGGAGGAAAGAATTTCAGTTAAAAATTTCCAGTGTTTTCTTATGAAATTTTCAAAGATACAAAAAATTGAAATAATTTTTCCATGAGCATATGTGAAAATACCTAGATTCTATGATTTATATTTCATTGAATTTGCTTTATTACATACTTATGCATTTAGCCATGGTATGTATTCATTCATCAATTAATTTGATTTCATTACAGACTTCAGTACACTTCCCCCAATCACATTACTATGCATATCATTAGTTAGAGTTTAACAATTGGCTAAGGTTCTCTTTTACTTTGATGCCAAATTTACATATAATAAAATATGCAAATCTTATGTGGTACATTGGTTGAGTTCTCATATACATGCAACTGTGTAATTCAAACCTCTGTCAAGATGCAGAACATGATCATCACCATGAAAAATTTCCCTCATACTTATTCCCTGTCATTCCCCACCCCCAACACCCTGCAGAGGTAACTAGTGTTCTGATGTTTTTACATGAGTCCTAGAGTTTCATAATAGAATTATGCAGCGTGTACTCTTTTTTTTACATATCTCAGTAATGACTATGTGCTTATTTTTTTTTAATTTTTTTATTGTTGGTTGTTCAAAACATTACATAGTTCTTGATATATCATATTTCACACTTTGATTCAAGTGGGTTATGAACTCCCATTTTTACCCCATATACAGATTGCAGAATCACATCAGTTACACATCCATTGATTTACATATTGCCATACTAGTGTCTGTTGTGTTCTGCTGCCTTTCCTATCCTCTACTATACCCCTCCCCTCCCCTCCCCTCCCCTCTTCTCTCTCTACCCCCTCTACTGTCATTCATTTTTCCCCCTTGTATTATTTTTCCCTTTCCCCTCACTACCTCTTGTATGTACTTTTGTATAACCCTGAGGGTCTCCTTCCATTTCCATGCAATTTCCCTTCTCTCTCCCTTTCTCTCCCACCTCTCATCCCTGTTTAATGTTAATCTTCTTCTCATGCTCTTCGACCCTACTCTGTTCTTAGTTACTCTCCTTATATCAAAGAAGACATTTGGCATTTGTTTTTTAGGGATTGGCTAGCTTCACTTAGCATAATCTGCTCTAATGCCATCCATTTCCCTGCAAATTCTATGATTTTGTCATTTTTTAATGCAGAGTAATACTCCATTGTGTATAAGTGCCACATTTTTTTTATCCATTCGTCTATTGAAGGGCATCTAGGTTGGTTCCACAGTCTTGCTATTGTGAATTGTGCAGCGTGTACTCTTTATGAAAGGCTTCTTTCACTCAGTATAATACCCTTAAGTGTCATTCATGTTGCAAGCATCAGTGACAGCTTATGTTTTTTTGTTTAATATTTCATTGTATGAGAATATCCCAGTTTATCCATTTTTCTATGGATAGATACTTGTCCTATTTTCAGTTTTTTTTGCTATTATGAATAGAGCTGTTATTATTGCTTTTTGTGTTAATAGATTTATCTAATTTGAGGAAGTACTCTAGAATATTTCAGTTGCAGAAGTGAGGAGTAGAGGTGGGAATTATGGTTGAATCCTATATGGTAGCCCACGAACTGGACCTTGGCTTAGTGGTGGGTCTCCTGAAATGGTCTTAGGTCCTAACCGTCCCTCAGCCCCATGCAGTGTAATGCTGGTGTCTTTGGGTGTAGCTCCTTTCAACTCATAAATTGCTACTTTTAAGCAGGCCTGAGTGCTTTTAATGTTTGATTTAGCTTTTAAATTTTCAAATCAGTTGCTTTTTCTCATTGTCCACCAGCACCACCTTCTATTATGTATAAGGTGAACTGCTATAGTAGGCTCGCATTGGTTGTCTCCATTTCCATCCTTGGTTACCTAGCATAACAAAGCCACTGCATGTTAATTTTGATTATTACATTTTAGAATTATCATAAAGTAACAGACTAGGAGTTGTATATTTCTGTGAATTTAACACATTATAGAAAATAATTGTATGTATCTTTTCAATACTGAGGATTGAACTCAGGGCCTGGCACATGCTAGATTAGTGCTCCACCACTGAGCTACATCCCCTTCCTTTCTATTTTTTTTTTTTTTGAGATAGGGTCTTGCTATTGTGCCCAGGCTGGCCTTGAAGTTGCCATCCTCCTGCGTCAACCTCCCAAGTAACTGGGATTGCCAATGTATGCCAACATACCTGGTCAAAAATTGTATTTTAATGGAAAACTATGCATAGAACATTCTTATAGCTTATCTGATTCAGCTCTTTTTTTCAGTAATTTTGCAAAGAGCAAAATCATTTTGTAAACTGTATATAAGTGACAGATATGCAAGCTCTATGATTTATTTATTTATTTGTAGCACTGAGGATGAAACCTAGGGCCTTGTGCATGCTAGGCAAGCACTCTACTAATGAGCTACATCCCCAGAACTCCATTAGAGTTTTGATTGGTTTCTCTTCTTTTCTGTGGAAAAAACAGTTTTGCCTCTATTTGCAATTCAATTTCTACATATAATTAGGTGCTTTTGAACGTTTCCTTTGAATCAGTTATAACATCTGCTTACATTCTTCATATGAGAAAAATAAATCTTCAGCTCATGTTCATTTTTATAACTATATAAGAGCTATGATTTCACTTTTTTCTGAAAATTATTTTTACCTGTTTTAGTTACTGTAACTAAAATAAAGATGGGTTTTCAATATCATAAAATTCATCCTTTTAAAGTACAATTCAGGAGTTTTTAGTACATTCACAAAGTGCAGTGTCAAGTCTCAGAACATCAGATTCCAAAATGTGGCCCCGTGGCATACTATTTTAAGTTGAAGGGAATTGAGAAAAACACAGAAGCAAGAAAGTCTCTCTGTCCTTCTACTTCCTCTTCTCTCCTGAAGAGGGTCAAAGAAACTTGAATTCCCTCTATCCATTCTTTCCTGAAGCAGGACATAAAACCTAGGAAGGTTACTCTCTGATCTTCCTCCTCCTTTCTTTCCTGAAGATCTTTATGTAACAGATGCCCACTCTATGCCAAGAGGGAAGGAATTTACTTATCTCTGAAGATATAGAGACACAGAAAAGAATTGGAACAAACAAGATTTGCTGAAGTCCCACTCAGTTTATTACCACTATATCATGCCCCTTTTTTGTTTAATCGTGTTTCTCCACAGCAACCCACTTCTTTAGACTTACCATAAAAATAGATAGTTTTCCCTGGGTCTTTGATTCTTAATTTCTGAAGGCTTCTGAGCCATGGAAAATTTACTTTAAAAAAAATTGTATACCTTTCTTCTGTTAATCAATTTTTTTTTCAGTTTTATTTTCAAGCTGAGCAAGGAACCCTAAGGGGGGTTGAATAAAACTTCCTTCCCTACAGCAGAAATTAACAGGTAATTCCAGAACACTGAAAATGTTCTTTTAGCTTGCTTTTGAGATGCAGCAGAGTTATTGCATTTATCAGTTGCTGATTTCCTTCTATTGTTGATCAATATTCTGCTGGATGGTGAAAGCACAGTTCAACTGTTACATATTGAAGTATATTTGTGTTATTTCCAGTTTGGGGAGATTATGAATAAAGCGGCTATAAACATACATGCACAGAGTTTTAAAAAAAATTTAAATTTACTTTTAGTTATATACAACACAAGGATACACCCTGACATTATCACAAAAGCATGGAAATACAACCTGCTCCAATTCAGTCCCCAGCTCTCCCTAAGCCCCAGCCCATTTCTCTTCCTTCATTCTACCCATCTGTCTTCAATCCATTTATGGTTTACTTTTTTTTTTTGCATTTAGAGATGAGCAGCATGCCTTTATTTTATTTGTTTATTTTTATGTGGGACTAAGGATTGGACCCAGTGCCTCACACATGCTAGGCAAGCGATCTACCACTGAGCCACAACCACAGCCCTAGTTTTTAAGAAAAGTTTTAAAATTAATGTCCTGTGGAGACACCCAGTGCCAGGACCCACCAGGCCCATACAAAAGTTCACTCAGATTCATTCCATTGTTTTTACATTTTCTTGTTCCTTCTTCCTCCACCTCAATCCCTTCATCTACTCTACTGATCTTTCTTCTATTTTGATGAAATTCCCTCTCCCTTTTATTCCCTTTGTCACTCTAAATCCCTTCTCTCCTTATTTTAAATTAGCTTCTGCACGTTTTTTTCTTCAGAGATAACCTTTGACCTTTGACTTTTGGGGACTGGCTTATTTTACTTAGCATGGTAGACTCTAGTTCCATCCATTTACCAGCAAATGTTATAATGTCATTCTTAGTTATGGCTTAGTAATACTCCAATGTGCATATATACCACATTTTCTTTGTACATTCATCTGTTGAAGGGCACCTAGGTTGGCTTCATAGCTTGGCTATTGTAAATTGTGATGCTATAAACATTGATATGACTGTGTCACTTTAGTATGCTGATTTTAAATCCTTCAGTTATATACCAAAGAGTGGGATTGCTGTCATATGGTGGTTCCATTCCTAGTTTTTTTTTTTTTTAAGGAATATTCATACTGCTTCCCAGAGTGGTTGCATCATTTTGCAGTCTTACCAACTGTATGAGTGTACCTTCCTTCCCACATCCTCACCAACATATATTATTATTTGTATTCTTGATAACTGCCATTCTGAATGCTGTGAGATTAAATGTACTTTTGATTTATATTTCCCTAATTACTAGAGATGTTGAACATTATAATTTTCATGTATTTGTTGACCATTTGTATTTCTTCTTTTGAAAAGTGTCTGTTTAGTTCTTTTGCTCATTTATTGATTGAGGGTTTTTTTTTTTGGGGTGTTAAATGTTTTGAGTTCTTTGTATATTCTGCATATTAATGCCCTACTTTAGGAAAAGGTGGCAAAGATCTTCTAACCTGTAGGTTCTCCATGATCTTGTTTGCTTTTCTGTATGCAAAGAGTTTTTTCATGTATAATTTAAAATCTTTTATGTCAATCTTATGTTTAACACCCCAAATTTTAATGTTGTTAGTTTAAAAAATCAATAGCAGCTAGGTGTGGTGGCACACACGTGTAATCCCAGCAACTCAGGAGGCTGAGGCAGGAGCATCATAAATTCAAGGTCAGCCTCACCAACTTTGTGAGATCCTCTTTCAAAAAAAAAAAAAAGCTGAAATGGGCTGGGGATGTAACTCAGTGGTAGAGTGCCCTGGGTTTAATCCCCAGTATTGAAAAGTAAAAACAAACAAAGATCAATGGCTATTTAGATTTATACATAGATTAATTTCTTAATTTATTTTTAATTAATTTTTTAATTTACTGTGGCAAGTTGTACTTTCCTAAGATAGAGGCAATCATATCTTCTATCCCACAAACTCTTTTGCAGGTGACCTTGCCATTTTCCTTTAATTTGGGGTGGCCTGTTAATCAAAAGAATGTGGTGGAGGAGATAATGTGTGAGTTTCAGGCTATATCACAAGGGGCAATGTGGCTTGAATTCTCTCTCTCTCCCTTTCTTTTCCCCTTTCTTTTGGAATGCCAACTCTCTGGACATGCACATTGAGAGACCATTTGTAGGTGCTACAATCAATAGTCTCCACTAACTATACTCTTTGAGGTAATCCTAGCTCACACGCTAGATGTGTGAGTTAAGATGATGCCAGATGTTTTCATCCCTCAACCACTTGAGTTATCCCCAGATATTGAAGACATTCTAGCTAAGGCCTCAGACATTATGAAGTAGAGACAGATCATTCTTGCTGTGTACACAGGTTTTTGTGTAGACACAATTTTTTTATTTCTCTTGGGTAAGTATCTAGGCATATGTTTAAATAAACGAAACTTAAACAAATTAAGTGTAATGATCTAATTGGCTTCTATTCACAATTCTTGAATCAGGCAGCATCTCATGCAGAAAATAGGTGCTCCACTGAGAAAGGCATAACAATTGTTTTGTTTTGTAAGAGACCTCAAGTCAGTACAAGGAAACAGCATAATGCAAAAAGGAGATTGTTTTACATCAGGTTATTTCAGGTAAGTTTTCTTCCAGGGTTAAACAGAGGGGCTTCATTATTATATTGGTTCAGGTTGACAGGGTCCCTTTGAATTTGTTGCTGTGAATGTCTTGTTTTTTTGTTTTTTTTTTTAACTCTTTAAGTTCAGTCTATGTGGCACCTAGCATAAGGGACTTCATTGTGATTTGTTCTGGTCTGTTGGGCCTAGTGCAGGGGCTCAGTCCAAAAC
Source organism: Marmota monax (assembly GCF_021218885.2). Classification (NCBI taxonomy): domain Eukaryota; kingdom Metazoa; phylum Chordata; class Mammalia; order Rodentia; family Sciuridae; genus Marmota; species Marmota monax. The sequence continues at coordinate 9,611,726 of NW_026694552.1, read as the reverse complement.
TATGGCCTTCCTTAAATTATATTTAGCGAGTGGGATTACTCAGACATATGACAGGTGTATGTTTGATTTTGATCAGAAACTGTCAATGTGTTTTCCAGAGTAGTTGTACAGTTTTGCATTCCTACCAGTAATACATGAGGGGTCCTACTGTTTATAATCTTTGGCAACACCTGGAATTGGCATTATTTTTTATTTTAACTGTGTGCAATAATATCTTATTGAGACTTTAATTTGCATATTCTTAATGGAAAATGAGGTGGAAAATATTTCCATGTGCCTATTTGCCATCCATATATCTTCTTTAGTAAAATACCTAAGTTTTAATATGCATTTTAATTGGTTGTTTCAGACTGACTCTCAAAATTTCAAATCTGATAATATCTGACATCCCTTCTTCCCCAAACATGACATTTATCATTCAATTTTTCTTTTTGATGAGCATTCACTGACTTTTGACAAAGGCATACATGTATGGAACCTAAACTCCAATGAAGTGACATAACATGATAATCACCACAGAAAGTCTACTGCTCTCTCTCCCGAGTTATTCTCAGCTCCCCAAGACCTCAAATGTAGTGTTCTTTTTTTTCCACCATAGATTTTTCCTTGTTTCAAAATTTATATAAATGGAATTATACAAAATGTACTCTTTTGTATAAAGCTTCTTAGCATAATTTTTTTGAGACTCAACCATTTAGCATGTATTAGTAGTTCATTCCTTTTTATTGCTGAATAGTGTTCTCTTCTATTGTATGAGTAAATCATAATTCGTTTATCCATTCCTCTGTTAATGAACACCTGGGCTGTTTCCAGTGGACTATTGTGAATCAAGTTAATACGAATAATCATACATGTTTTTTGGAATATGAGTTGTCATTTATCTTGGATAAATACCTAATGGTTGAATTTTTGGATCATAAGAAAGATATATATGTAACTATAACCAACTGTCATTATCTTTTCCAAAATGTAGATAAGTACTTCTATCATCAAGATGCCTTAGGAATCTCTGACTCATGGGTTTCCCAGGAATAGAAGTGCTCTTTATTCTGGAAATTGTGGAGGTGGAATGATTTCCACCCCCTTCTTGGATCAGAATTGATTCAAGAATATGTGTGCCTCTCCTAGCAGCTCTGCTCTCCCAGCTGTCAGCTCTGGTCACAGGGAGGCGGGGAGGTTTAATTTATAATGCTTTTGACAGCTCTGAGCAGAGAGCCCAGTGCCTGCTGCACCAACAGCTGAGCTCAGCCTGAAGCTGCCATGCTGTCTCACCTCACAATATCTGCCTCTGCCTCTGCAGGCTTGCTTAATGGCCTCCAAATTTCATGTTTCCACCTGCTCAGTCCTGGTCAGTGCAGGTGGCAATCATCATGCAATTTAAGAGGCTTGCATTACTTGCCCCATCCACCATTGAATTAACTGCCCATTCAGAATACAGCCCAGCAGAGCCCAAACCACTTAAGAATGGAATCCTCAACACACCCTGTGTTCTCAGGGTTCATCTTATTTGAACATATAGCCAGTGAACAGCTCTGCTGGGTTCCCTCTGGGATCCGTTTATGTGCCCTTCAACTTCTTTCTCCTATGGCTGATTAGGAATGCAGGGACACTGAGATACAGTAATAGTAAGGTGCTCTTGTTTTTCTCCTTCTAGGAATTCTCTTTATGTCCTGTAAAAGCACATTTTCCCCTTGAAAATATTATTAGTTATAGATGGACATGATATGTTTGTTTATTTTTTTCCCATGGTGCTGAGATTCAAACCCAGTGCCTCACACATGCTAGGCAAGTGCTCTACCACCGAGCCACAACCCCAGCCCCTGTCAAAGTAGTTTAACTGTGCATATTCTATGGCACTGGATACTTTTTAACTGGTATCATCACCATTTGAAGTGATTTATTTACTTAAAACCCCACCTTGCCACAGAAAGGATTCAAAGTGACTCATGAAGATGAATCACATGAAAATAGATAGCATAAAAATAGAGTGAAAGAAAAACAAGGATGAGGATATGAACTGGAGACAGAAATGTTGTTTTCATTCATTTTTATATCCTAATAAGCATATAATGAAAGGACTGTATTGTATTCATCTTTTTACTTCTCAGAAGGCCAAACCAATTCTTTTTTTAAAGTAGTTTTATTGAGATACAATTTGCTAATCACAAAATGCACTCATTTAAGTGTAAAATTGAACAATTTTTAGTATATCCACAGAGGTGTGCAATCATCATCACAATAATTTTGGAATGTTTTAATTATTCCCCAAAGAACCCCATCAACTAGCAGTTACTCCCCATTCACCCAACATCCAAACTCTGACAACCATGAATCTATTCTCTTATCTCAGTGGATTTGCCTATTCTGGATATTTCATTCAAATGGACTCATACCATATGTGGCCTTTTATGACTGGCTTCTTTCACTTGGGATATTTTCATAGGTCGTTCATGTTATAGCATGTATCAGTACTTGATTTATTTTATGGCTACATAATATTCCATTGTATGGCTATACATTTTGTTTATCCACTTGTTTTTGGTGAGCACTTCACTTTTTGTCAATTTTGAGTAAAGCTTGTGTGTACAAATGTGTATACGTTTTTTATATCTCTTGGGTTTATACCAAGAAGTAAAATTGGTGGATCATATGATTAATCAGAACTTCCTGTTTTCCAAAATGGTTGCACCATTCCCACCACCAGTATATGAGGGTTCCAATTTTTGCACATGCTTTTTTATTGGTGGTGGTGCACATTTGTAATTTTATTTATTTTTTATATTTATGACAGAATAATGCATTACAGTCCTTATTACACAAATAGAGCACAATTTTTTATATCTTTGGTTGTATACAAAGTATATTCACTCCAATTCATGTCTTCATACATGTACTTGGATAATAGTGATCATCACATTCCACCATCATTTATAACCCCATGCTCCCTCCCTTCCCCTCCAACCCCTCTGACCTATCTAGAATTCATCTATTCCTCCCATGTTCCCCCTCCCTACCCCACTATGAATCAGCCTCCTTATATCAGAGAAAACATTTGGCATTTGTGTTTTGGGGATTGGCTAACTTCACTTAGCATTATCTTCTCTAACTCCATCCATTTACCTGAAAATGCCATGATTTTATTATTTTAATGATGAGTAATATTCCATTGTGTATATATGCCACATTTTTTATCCATTCATCTATTGAAGGGCATCTAGGTTGGTTGCACAGTTTAGCTATTGTGAATTGTGCTGCTATAAACATTGATGTGGCTGTGTCCCTGTAGTATGCTGTTTGTAAGTCCTTTGGGTATAGACTGAGGAGAGGGATAGCTGGGTCAAATGGTGGTTTCATTCCCAATTTTCCAAGGATCTCCATACTGCTTTCCTGATCGGCTGCACCAACTTGCAGTCCCGCCAACAATGTATGAGTGTACCTTTTCCCCCACATCCTTGCCAACACTTATTGTTGTTTGTATTCATAATAGCTGCCATTCTGACTGGAGTCTGCATATGCTTTTTATTATCTGTCTTTTAAAATTTTTTTCTATCCTTGTGAATGTGAATTTATCTCATTTTTTAAAGAATTTTTCTTTTTATATCTTTATTTATTGTATTTATTTTTCTTATGTGGTGCTGAGGATTGAACCCAGTGCTTCACATATCTCATTTTTGTTTTGATTTGAATTTCCCTAATGACTAATAATGCTAAACATCTCGTCATGTACTTATTAGCATTTTGTGTATCTTCTTTGGACAAATATCTATCCAGATTTTTTGCTCACTTTAAAAATTTGATTGCTTTTTATTTTTGAGTTGCAAGAACTCTCTATATATTCTAGATATGTTTCTTATCAGCTATATGTTTTACCAATATTTTCCCTCATTCTGTGCGCTGTCTTTGTGTTTCTTGATATCATTTTTTAAAATTTATTTTTTTAGTTGTAGTTGGACACAATACCTTTATTTTAATGTGGTGTTGAGGATCAAACCCAGGGCCTTGCACATGCTAGGCAAGTGCTCTACCGCTGAGCACAACCCAAGCCCCTTGATGATATCATTTGAGGGACAACTGTTTTTAATTTTATGAAGTATATTGTACCAATGTTTTCTTTTGTCACATGTGCTTTTGATGTTATATGTGAGATAATTTTGTTCCATCTAAGGTAGTGAAAATTTCTCAGCCCTTTTGCATAAATTTTATTTTATTTTATTTTTATTTTTTATTTTTTTTTTTTTATTGTGGGTTGTTCAAAACATTACAAATTTCTTGACATATCATATTCCACACTTTGATTCTAGTGGGTTATGAACTCCCACCTTCACCCCATACACAGATTGCAGATTCACATCAGTTACACATCCATTGATTTACAAATTGCCATACTAGTGTCTGTTGTGCTCCGCTGCCTTTCCCATCATCCACCCTCCCCCCTCCCCACCTCTCCCCTCCCCTCCCCTCCTCTCTCTCTACCCCCTCCACTGTATAACCCTGAGGGTCTCCTTCCATTACCGTGCAATTTCCCTTCTCTCTCCCTTTCCCTCCCACCTCTCATCCCTGTTAAATGTTAATCTTCTTCTCCTGTTCTTCGTCCCTACTCTGTTCTTAGTTACTTTCCTTATATCAAAGAAGACATTTGGCATTTGTTTTTTAGGGATTGGCTAGCTTCACTTAGCATAATCTGCTCTAATGCCATCCATTTCCCTGTAAATTCTATGATTTTGTCATTTTTTAATGCAGAGTAATACTCCATTGTGTATAAATGCCACATTTTTTTTATCCATTCGTCTATTGAAGGGCATCTAGGTTGGTTCCACAGTCTTGCTATTGTGAACTGTGTTGCTATGAACATCGATGTAGCAGTGTCCCTGTAGCATGCTCTTTTTAGGTCTTTAGGGAATAGACCAAGAAGGGGAATAGCTGGGTCAAATGGTGGCTCCATTCCCAGCTTTCCAAGAAATCTCCATACTGCTTTCCAAATTGGCTGCACCAATCTGCAGTCCCACCAGCAATGTACAAGTGTACCCTTTTCCCCACATCCTCGCCAGCACTTGTTGTTGTTTGACTTCCTAATGGCTGCCAATCTTACTGGAGTGAGATGGTATCTTAGGGTGGTTTTGATTTGCATTTCTCTGACAGCTAGAGATGTTGAGCATTTTTTCATGTACTTGTTGATTGACTGTATGTCCTCCTCTGTGAAGTGTCTGTTCAGGTCCTTGGCCCATTTGTTGATTGGGTTGTTTGTTCTCTTATTGTCTAATTTTTTGAGTTCTTTGTATACTCTGGATATTAGGGCTCTATCTGAAGTGTGAGGAGTAAAGATTTGTTCCCAGGATGTAGGCTCCCTATTTACCTCTCTTATTGTTTCTTTTGCTGAGAAAAAACTTCTTAGTTTGAGTAAGTCCCATTTGTTGATTCTAGTTATTAACTTTTGTGCTATGGGTGTCCTATTGAGGAATTTGGAGCCCGACCCCACCGACTGTAGATCGTAGCCAACTTTTTCTTCTATCAGACGGCGCGTCTCTGATTTGATATCAAGTTCCTTGATCCATTTTGAATTCACTTTTGTGCATGGCGAGAGAAAGGGATTCAGTTTCATTTTGTTGCATATGGATTTCCAGTTTTCCCAGCACCATTTGTTGAAGATGCTATCCTTCCTCCATTGCATGCTTTTAGCCCCTTTATCAAATATAAGATAGTTGTAGTTTTGTGGATTGGTTTCTGTGTCCTCTATTCTGTACCATTGGTCCACACGCCTGTTTTGGTACCAGTACCATGCTGTTTTTGTTACTATTGCTCTGTAGTATAGTTTGAAGTCTGGTATCGCTATACCGCCTGATTCACACTTCTTGCTTAGCATTGTTTTTGCTATTCTGGGTCTTTTATTTTTCCATATGAATTTCATGATTGCTTTCTCTATTTCTACAAGAAATGCCATTGGGATTTTGATTGGCATTGCATTAAACCTATAGAGAACTTTTGGTAATATCGCCATTTTGATGATGTTAGTTCTGCCTATCCATGAACAGGGTATATTTTTCCATCTTCTAAGATCTTCTTCTATTTCTCTCTTTAGGGTTCTGTAGTTTTCATTGTATAAGTCTTTCACCTCTTTTGTTAGGTTGATTCCCAAGTATTTTATTTTTTTTGAAGATATTTTGAATGGAGTGGTTGTCCTCATTTCCATTTCAGAGGATTTGTCGCTGATATACAGGAATGCCTTTGATTTATGCGTGTTGATTTTAAATCCTGCCACTTTGCTGAATTCATTTATTAGCTCTAATAGTTTCTTTGTAGAGCCTTTTGGGTCTGCTAGATATAGAATCATATCATCTGCAAATAGTGATAATTTAATTTCTTCTTTTCCTATTTTTATGCCTTTAATTTCTTTCGTCTGTCTAATTGCTCTGGCCAGTGTTTCGAGAACTATGTTGAAGAGAAGTGGAGAGAGAGGGCATCCCTGTCTTGTTCCAGATTTTAGAGGGAATGCCTTCAGTTTTTCTCCATTCAGAATAATGCTAGCCTGAGGCTTAGCATAGATTGCTTTTACAATATTGAGGTATGTTCCTGTTATCCCTAGTTTTTCTAGAGTTTTGAACATAAAGGGATGCTGTACTTTGTCAAATGCTTTTTCCGCATCTATCGAGATGATCATATGGTTCTTATTTTTAAGTCTATTGATGTGGTGAATAACATTTATTGATTTCCGTATATTGAACCAGCCTTGCATCCCAGGGATGAATCCTACTTGATCATGGTGTACAATTTTTTTGATATGTTTTTGTATCCGATTCGCCAGAATTTTATTGAGGATTTTTGCATCTAGGTTCATTAGAGATATTGGTCTGTAGTTTTCTTTCTTTGAAGTGTCTTTGTCTGGTTTAGGTATCAGGGTGATGTTGGCCTCATAGAATGAATTTGGAAGTTCTCCCTCCTTTTCTATTTCCTGAAGTAGCTTGAAAAGTATTGGTATTAGTTCTTCTTTAAAGGTTTTGTAAAATTCTGCTGTATACCCATCGGGACCTGGGCTTTTCTTAGTTGGTAGTCTTTTGATGGTTTCTTCTATCTCCTCAATTGATATTGGTCTGTTTAGGTTTTCTATATCCTCCTGACTCAATCTGGGCAGATCATATGACTTAAGAAATTTATCTATGCCTTCACTATCTTCTAATTTATTGGAGTATAAGGATTCAAAATAGTTTTTGATTATCTTCTGTATTTCTGAAGTGTCTGTTGTGATATTGCCTTTTTCATCCCGTATGCTAGTAATTTGAGTTCTCTCTCTTCTTCTCTTCACTAGCATCGCTAAGGGTCTGTCGATTTTGTTTATTTTTTCAAAGAACCAACTTTTAGTTTTGTCAATTTTTTCAATTGTTTCTTTTGTTTCGATTTCATTAATTTCAGCTCTGATTTTAATTATTTCTTGCCTTCTACTTCTTTTGCTGTTGTTTTGCTCTTCTTTTTCAAGGATTTTGAGATGAAGTATGAGATCATTTATTTGTTGGTTTTTTTCTTTTTTTAAGGAATGAACTCCAAGCAATGAATTTTCCTCTTAGAACTGCTTTCAATGTGTCCCATAGATTCCGATATGTTGTGTCTGTGTTTTCATTTATCTCTAAGAATTTTTTAATTTCCTCCTTGATGTCTTCTATAACCCATTGATCATTCAGTAACCTATTGTTCATTCTCCAATTGATGTATGCTTTTTCCTTCCTTCTTTTATCGTTGATTTTCAGTTTCATTCCATTATGATCAGATAAGATGCATGGTATTATCTCTACTCCTTTATATTGTCTAAGAGTTGCCCTGTGACATAATATATGATCTATTTTTGAGAAGGATCCATGTGCTGCTGAGAAAAAAGTGTAACTGCTTGATGTTGGGTGGTATACTCTATATATGTCAATTAGGTCTAGGTTATTAATAGTGTTATTGAGTTCTATAGTTTCCTTATTCAACTTTTGTTTGGAAGATCTGTCCAGTGGCGAGAGAGGTGTGTTGAAGTCTCCCATGATTATGGTGTGGTGGTCTATTAGACTCTTGAACTTGAGAAGAGTTTGTTTGACGAACATAGCTGCACCATTGTTTGGGGCATAAATATTTATGATTGTTATGTCTTGTTGGTGTATGGTTCCCTTAAGCAGTATGTAGTGTCCCTCTTTATCTCTTTTGATTAACTTTGGCTTGAAATCTATTTTATTTGATATGAGTATGGACACGCCTGCTTGTTTCCGAAGTCCATATGAGTGATATGATTTTTCCCAACCTTTCACCTTCAGCCTATGTATGTCTTTTCCTATCAAATGCGTCTCCTGTAGGCAGCATATTGTTGGGTCTTGTTTTGTGATCCATTCTACTAGCCTGTGTCTCTTAATTGGTGAGTTTAAGCCATTAACATTTAGGGTTATTATTGAGATATGGGTTGTTCTTCCAGCCATATTTGTTTATTTCTGTTACTAAACATTGTTTGTTTTCCTCTTTGATTGTTTCCCCCCCCCCCTTTACTGTCCTACCTCCCACTGTTGGTTTTCATTGTTATTTTCCATTTCCTCTTCCTGTAATACTTTGGCTAGGATGTTTTGAAGAGATGGTTTTCTAGCTGCGAATTCTTTAAACTTTTGTTTATCGTGGAAGGTTTTAATTTCATTCTCCATCCTGAAGCTTAATTTCGCTGGATACACAATTCTTGGTTGGAACCCATTATCTTTCAGTGTTTGAAATATGTTATTCCAGGATCTTCTAGCTTTCAGAGTCTGTGTTGAAAGATCAGCTGTTATCCTGATTGGCTTGCCCCTAAATGTAATCTGCTTCCTTTCTCTTGTAGCTTTTAAAATTCTCTCCTTATTCTGTATGTTGGGCATCTTCATTATAATGTGTCTAGGTGTGGATCTCTTATGATTTTGCACACTCGGCGTCCTGTAGGCTTCTAGGATTTGGGATTCTGTCTCATTCTTCAAGTCTGGGAAGTTTTCTTGTATTATTTCATGGAATAGACTGCTCATTCCTTTGGTTTGGAGCTCTGTACCTTCCTGTATCCCAATGACTCTTAAGTTTGGTCTCTTAATGTTATCCCATATTTCTTGGATGTTCTGCTCATGGTTTCTTAACAGTCTTGCTGAGCTGTCTATGTTCTTTTCCAGTTGAAATACTTTGTCTTCATTGTCTGATGTTCTATCTTCTAAGTGTTCTACTCTGTTGGTAGTATTCTCCATTGAGTTTTTAAGTTGGTTTATTGCTTCCTGCATTTCTAGGATTTCTGATTGCTTGTTTTTTATAACCTCTATCTCCCTGTATAGTTGATCCTTTGCTTCCTGGATTTGTTTGCGTAATTCGTTGTCGAAGTGATCTTTCATTGTCTGATTTTGCTGTTTAATGTCTTCCTTGATACTCCAGATCATCTGAAGCATGTATATCCTGAATTCTTTATCTGACATTCCATCTGCTGCAGCTGTTACCTCTTCTAAAGTTGCGTTGACCTGCATTGCTTGTGGTCCTTTCTTTCCTTGTCTTTTCATACTGCTTGCGTATCTTTCCTGCAGGTGCGGGCGGCGGCTCTGCTCTCTCCTTATTCCAATTGGGGTGTCGTGGCTACCACGCCGGCAGGTCACTGGGCCTGTTCTGGGAGCTGGTGGCGGCTCTGTTCTGCCCCTACTCCAATTGGGGTGACGTGTCTGTCGTACCAGCAGGCCACTGGGCCTGTCCTGCTGGTCGGTCGCAGATCTGCCCACCTTTCGGGCACGAGTGGAGGCTCTGCTTTGCCCCTACTCCAATTGGGGTGTCGTGACTACCCCGCCTGCAGGATGCTGGGTCTGTTCCTGGCAAGGGAGGCGACTCTGCTCTGTCACTACTCCAATTAGGGTGGTGTTTGTACCCCGCCGGCAGGCTCCTGGGCCTGATCCGCCGGTCTGTTGTAGGTCTGCCTACCTTGAAGGCGCGGGCGGCGGATCTGCCCTGCCCCTCCTACCACGCCTGCGGACCCCTGGGCCTGATCTGCAGGTTGATCACTGGTCTGCTCCCCCTGCGGGCACGGGTGGCGGTTCCGCTCCACCCCCACTCCAATTGGGGTCACGTGACCACCACACCGGCAGGGCCTGATCCGGGCGTGGGAGAAGGATCTGCTCTGCCCCTACTCGAGTTGGGGTGACGTGTGTACCACACTGGCAGGCCACTGGGCCTGACCCGCCAGGCTGTCACAGGTCTGTTTACCTTGCAAGCGCGAAGGGCGGCTCTGCCCTGCCCCTCCTACCACGCCCATGTACTACTGGGTCGTGGGTCTGCCCACCTGGCGGGTGTGGGTGGCGGCTCCGCTCCGCCCCCTCTCCAATTGGGGTCACGCGGTCACCACGCTGGCGAGCCGCTGGGCCTGCTCCGGGGGCTGGCGGCGGCCCGGCTCCTTCCCTCTGGCTCGAGGACAAATTGAGGAGACTCGGGTGACTGAGCCTCACCCCCCTTACCAGGAGACCAACTGCTTATGTCACCGCTGGTATTGATGAAGATCTCTCCTCCACCGCTTTCTGCTGACATCAGATCTCTGCCATGTTGGTATCCTATGCGAATGGCAGCATTTCGTTCCCCTTGCCAGGCAACCCAAGCAATGGGTGAGTCCTGACCTGCCCTCAGCAGGACCCGGACCGAGACACAGTTTCCGCGGGCTCCTAGCCCCGGTCCAGGGAAGTTCCGGGAGCCGGAACTCGGCCGCTCCGTGCTCGGTGTAAGCTCCTATAAGTGTAAGCTCCAAGAAGCAGCCCCCGCGGGCTCAGTTCCGGGAGCCGGAATTCGGCCACTTAGTGTTTGGTGTATGCTCTGATAGTAGCAGGGTCCAAGAAGCAGCCTCCGCGGGCTCCGCAGCCCTGAGCCAGGGCGGTTCCGGGACGGTTCCGGGAGCCGGAACTCGGCCGCTCTGTGCTCGGTGTAAGCTCCTATAAGTGTAAGCTCCAAGAAGCAGTCCCCGCGGGCTCAGTTCCGGGAGCTGGAATTCGGCTTCTTGGTGTTTCGTGTTTGCTCTGATATTAGCAGGGTCCAAGAAGCAGCCTCCGCAGGCTCCGCAGCCCGGAGCCAGGGCGGTTCCGGGACGGTTCCGGGAGCCGGGACTCGGCCGCCCCGCGCTCCGTGTTCACTCCGATAAGATCAGATTTTAAGAAGCCCCCAGGCGCTGAACCCTAGCAATCTGTCTGCAAGCCGCAGGCGAATTGCAGCCTGAAATTACCTGTTCTATGGCTGAATGAGCTGCGGTCAGTCAAAAACAGGTGTGGTGACGTCAGTTTACCAACATGGTGGCTGCTGGCCTCCTCTGTGGTCTGACCGGTGTCGCATAAATTTTATTTTAATTAATTAATTTTATTAAAGCATTCAAGTTATACATAGTAGTTGGGTTTATTTTGACAAAATCATACATGCATAGAATTTGATTTATTCCATTTTAGTTCCCATTACCCTCATTTTCCCTCCTCTCCTTCCAGGGAGTATTCTCAGCTTTCTTTTGCACAGACTGAACATATAAATGTTTTACAACAGCTACCATTTGCTGAGCGCTTGCCTAGAACTTGACATCATGCCATGCTCTTTGCAGGAGATATCAGTGTCAATAAGAAATAGTAGCAGCTTACTTTTTTGAGCTTGTGTATAAACGAACTCATAAAAAAAATCTTTCAGGTAAATATAAATGTCTCCATTTTAAAGATAGGAAAACTGAGGGCCAGAGACATTATTTGCATATGGTGTCTAGAATTGCTGTAGCCATTTTCTGACCACAAAATAAAGCACTGATGCCAAATTCTGGGGGACAGAGGGAAAGATGGAAAGAAGCTACTGAGTTAAGAGCAAAAATAATAACACCAACCATAACAGTAATAGCGGACATTTTTTGAGCACTTTACAAGAGTTACCTCATATAATAATCAAAGCAATTCTTGAAGAAAATATATATTATGAGGGCTCCTACTATGATGCTCAGAGATATTAGATAGTATGGAAAACCTTGTTACTTTCTTCTACTTTTTCTACACTAAAAGATTTTCACCATTTTTATCTTCCTCTGAGTAGTCATACTTTTCTGGATAGACTGAACTCTCTCCCATCCTGAGAAGGTGAATCATGAATAATTTTAGCCTATCAGTGATCTCCCTCCGCTTGCTAGTAATTGCTTTGGACATGGAAATGGAATTAATCCTGACCAATGGAACCTGAAGGGAGATCTGCTGGGAAGCTCCTAGGAGAGATTTTCATTGAGAATAAAAAGACTCATAGGAACAATTGTTCTCTCCTTCATTTAAAATGGTTGGTTTTACGTGTTATAACTAGAACATCTATAACCTAGTAGCTCATTTGAACAGATATTCCCAATAAATTCAGGAGAACAGAAAAGCTATAAAAAAAGAACAGGACTCCTGACAAGCCACTGAATTGTTAAGAACCCTGGAATTTCCCTACTTCCAGGCCTATTGGTATGACACTCTTCTCCTAGGAATTGTACCCATGGATGCTTTACCACTGAGTTCCATCCCCAGTCCTTTTTATTTTGACATAGAGTCTTGATAAGTTGCTGAGGCTGGCCTTGGACTTGGTGATCCTCCTGCCTCCACCTTCTGAGTGGCTGGTATTACAGGCATGCACCACCACACCTTGCTGATTAAGGCATTCTTAGTTGGTCTTTATATCACTGACAGCTATGTCTACTCTGTCTGATCCAAACACATAGGTAGTAGATTGCAGACCCAGGAACCAATCCAAGATCTCTCTGGCTCCAAAGCGTTTGAGTATAATCACTAAAGTATCTATGAATGGGTGAATTTTCTCTGGTGGACTAAGGGCCTATAATGTTATATAAGATTCTATAAGATAGAAATAATTTCATATTGGTAAATATTACAAGTGTGCATTTTAGAAAAGAAAATTAATCTTAAGAGTTGTTAAAAAAATGAAAGTCCCTATATAATTCTGGACTTGATATAGTGATTTCCTTTCTAGCATTTCTAACTGATGGTTCCTATGATCTCCTTAAATAATTACAGTGGAAAGGCAAAGGGGAAAAGTCAGACTTAAAATTCTGGCCTGTACCTGAATCTTGACTCTGCTACTACTTTAACCTTTTTGTGTCATGTTTATAAAAGGGGTACAATCATATACATTCAAGATTGTGGTGATGGTTAGTATAATAATTAATATAAAATATCTGACTCAAAATGAGTAGTGGTGAAGGCACTATCTTATAAGGCAGATCATTTCATTGTAGTATATCCAGTTTTTAACATAAAATAATGATTATGATTTAAAAGAAATAAGAATATAGCTTATTATGAACCAAATATGAGTGATGATAGCTCAGGAATAGGGATTCATGTTACCTGGAAGATTCCATTGTGGAAGAAGTTGCATGGACTTTTATAGTTAAAGAACAAAAGTAAGTAAAAAATCAATACATTTACCAATTATATTGGTAGGAGCATCAAGCAAGCAGGCTACAACAAAATGGGGAAATCTCTCCTATGGTTTTATTTTTATTTATTTACTAATGTTTATTTGTTCTTTTTAGATATACATGACAGAAGAGTATATTTTGACATAGTATATATATATATATATATATATATATATATATATATATATATATATATATATACAGAGTATAACTTATTCTAATTAGGATCTCATTCTTGTGGTTATACATGATGTGGAGTCTCCTGTGGTTTTTAGATGTTGCTAGGGCTAGTGGAGATTTAATGTCTCCTGAGCTTAGTGATACATTTTGAGAAGTTTGTTAATCAGTAACATGAATGAATGTTCAGATACAAAAATTAAATAAATGGTTTTTAAAGGGGCCTAAGATAGCTCAAGATAATTCTGGTTCTTTACCTGTAGCATTCTATCTCTCTACAACAATCATAATGTTCCTCTCATCTAATGTCAGTCTGTAGGATCTTCAATATAGATATGACTTCTTCAGATAACTCCAATTCACACAGTCATTTCCAACGAAAATAAATTGAGCTCTATCCAAGCATATAGGAAGAAGAAAGACAATCTTCATTTTTCAAGGGCTAAAGAGTTTGAAGGGCATCAGCTGATGCTAAGTACAACAAATGTCCCATTCTATAGGGAGAGGGAGTTCTGGGATTCTCTCTGACATTTGCTCCTCTGAATTTACAGATTTGGATTATATGAAAGGTCATACTTTCTTATATGACTACAACAATATCTTGAATCCCATTTGCTCTCCTTAAAACATGACCTCAATGTTCCTCCCACTGAGGAGTGTGTTTCCTCTCCTTGAATCTGGGTGGGGTGTATGACAGTTCCAATCAATGAAGTACATAAGAGTGATGCTATATTATTTCAGAAGCTAGATTATTATAAACAAACAGACATACAATAGAGCTTCTTGAGATGAAGGCATTTAGGTTTCCAAAATTCCTTATCTTTCTAAAAATAGAGGCTCCCAAAAGAACTAAATAGTCATAAATCACCTTTCCACAGCAATTCTAATCTTAACTTTTCAGAGATGTAAAGTGGGCACCAACTATCATATCTCCTATGGGCCCATTGTCTTTCCCAAAAGTCATTTCTTTTTCTACAAATATCCTTTTTATCTTTCCTTTTAAAAGGCAATTTATTCTCCCAGAAATTGCTCTCTGCCTGTCTCTGACCGCTGTTAAGATAGTATATAGGGGGCTGGGGATGTGGCTCAAGCGGTAGCGTGCTTGCCTGGCATGCATGCGGCCCGGGTTCGATCTTCAGCACCACATACAAACAAAGATGTTGTGTCCGTCTGCCGAAATCTGAAAAATAAATATTAAAATTTCTCTCCCTCTCTCTCTCTCTCTCTTAAAAAAAAGATAGTATATAGGTACCAAATTCAAACCTCTTCCTGGAGTCACATTTCTTTGTGAAATCCCATGTATATGTATATGATTACATCTATTTTTTTTCTCTTACTAATCTGTCTATTGTCAATTTAATTTGTAGGCCCCAAAATAATGAACATAAGAGGGTAGAAGAAAAATTTTTCCTCCCTAACATCCCTCTTCATCATACTGTGAGACAAATCAAATTAGCCCAAGTAGAAAGACTCAACCAGGAATGCCAACATAGTGAGAGGAAACTCACTATGTTGGAGAACTGAAGACCCAGCTGATAGTCTGCAACAACTGCCAGAATTTTTTTTTTTTTATTTTTTATTTTTTTTGGTACTGGGAATTGAACTAGGGGCGCTTAACTACTGAGCCACATCCCCAGCCCTTTTAATATTTTATTTAGAAACAGGGTCTCACGGAGTTGCTTAGGGCCTTGTTAAGTTCCTGAGGCTAGCTTTAAACTCATGATCCTCCTGCCTCAGTCTCCTGAGCTGCTGGGATTACAAGTGTGCACCACCATGCCTGGTAACTGCCAGAAATTTTTGTGAACTAACCTAGAGGTGATTCCAGCCCCCCAGCCTTTGAGAATCCCAGCTGATGCCTGGACATTATAGAGCCAAGATAAGCCTTTTCTACTATGTCTTGTCCAAATTTCTGACCCATAGAATTCATGAGAATGATAAATGGTTGCTTTATGCTTGTAAGATTTGAGGCAATTACTTATGCAGCCATACTAACTGGAACAAGTGACAAAGACACAAAAGTTCAATAACATATCTGCAGGGTAACTTTTAAGCATGACTCTATGAATCATAAGTATTATTTTTTATTACCAACTATTAGCTGAGAATTTTGTACACATTATTTCATTTAATTCTTAAAAATTGCCTACAGGGCTGACCCTGTTATTATCCATATTACATAGCTGAGTAAACTAAAGCTCAGTGAGATTAAATAACTTGCTTTGGGCCATACAGTTAAAGTGCACACAGTTTCCCCCATGCCATATGGCTTCCTTAGGAAGAAGTATATTTCAAATGTGCAATGAAAGATGGGATCTCTAGGATAAAAGAGATAAAGCCACTTTCACTAAACACCTGTTATTATTATGTTGGCTTCTGGTTGGTTTTCCTGTTTTCAGGGTGCAAAATTCCTACAGTCTATGATATTGAGGTTCTTCAAACACCAATAGTTTCATTTTGTCTTTCACCCATGACCTTGATGTAATAGCTTCATTCAAAAAGCTTCCCTCTCTTCTGAAAGACTCAACCAGGAATGCCATTTCTTCAAAGATCAGTGTCTACCACTGCTTCCTTATTTGTCTTTTAGTCAATTCAAAAGTCTTTCAGTGACATTTAGTCACTCAGTACCTAGCGTAAAGACTGGAACATAGCATAAACTCAGGAACTATTTTGTGGGATGAATTCTCTTGAGTATAATATTGTGTATATTAGTTTCTGCCTTCTTTGATTTTTATGGGTAACTTTCACTTTGTTCTATACAATGGCAGTTTAGATAAGCAATAATCCCTGGGAATACTTATATATGAGGAGATACTTTCTAGAAGTTGTTTCCTGGGACTTAACTTAGGCCAATGACCACAGGTATCCCCCACATTCTTCTAAATGTTTAGAAAAACTACATAAGTAGTCATATTCTTTTTTGGGATATAGGTTAATAATATTATGTTTTGTTTGCTTTGAGCAGTATTTATGGGTAACACCTTTCACATACTTGCCAAACTTTCTTCCAGATGAGAAAGAGGTTATATCTCATTTTAAAAATTGTTAATTACATGAATAATGCATAAATGATCAAGCATAATTTCCTTAACATACTTCCTTTTCACAAATTAGTTTTTCTTCTTGCTGAAGTATATTCTCTAATAATTATTTCTGAGAGTATCTGAAGGTAGGCAATTTTCTGTTTTTTTTTTTTATAGGTCCAAAATTAAGACCAATAGGTCTTAATTTCTCCATCTAACTAATGCAATAGTTTGACTTGATATTAAATTTGAGTTTGGGAATTATTTTAGCTCAATAGTTTGAAGATATTGCACCATTGCTTTCCTGCCTCTGGTGTTCCTAATGGGAAATCTGATATCAAATGGATTTTTAGTCCATTGTGCGTGGTCTTTATTTTCTCTCTGAAAGTTATTGCTATTTTCATATTATCATTAATGCTCTAAAATGTCAATGTGGTGTGTGTAGACTTCTTTTTTTTAAAAAAAATACTGTTCTTGTTTTTATAACTCATTCTGATTGATACTTTAGAGGGACCTTTCAGTCTGAGGACTATTGATTTCAATGCTGGGGAGGTTTTCTTTGCTTATTCAGTCTTTGAATATTGCTTCCTAGTCATTATCTTCAATTTTACCCTTAATGGAATAAATGTAAAATGTAAAAATCTTTTGATTTATCCTCCATGCCTCTTACCTTTTAATTCCTGTTTTCCATTCTCTATACTTTTATCTTGCCCTTTGGGAGAATGCCTTTGCTTAATTTTCTAGATCATTAATTCAATATCCATTTGTGTCCACACAGATGTTCCATTCATCTATTGAAGAATTGTTTATTTACTTTTTAATATGTCTATTTTTAATTGGCACATAATAGTACACATTTATAGGGTACAGTGTGATGTTTCAATACATGAATACATCATATAATGATCAAATTGGGCAATTATAATACCCGTTGCTTCCACTATTTGTCATTTCTTGGTGCTGAGAATATTAAAAATCCTTTCTTCTAGCTACTTTGAAATATATATTATTTTTAACTGTAGTCACCCTATGGTACAATAGGACACTAGTACATATTATTTTTATCTAACTATAACTTTGTACCTTTTAGCCATCCTCCTCCCCCCAGCCTCCTACTCTCACCAGATACTTTAATTGTACCTGTTATTTACCTTTTAAAATCTCTTTTCATTTACTTACTATTGTTTCATATTAATTTCCTTTCATGGAAGAGATATTTTTTTCTTATTCTGAGGTCATTAATTATCATTTTATTTTCATGATCTAGGACCCATTTCTTTAGTAAAAGTCTTTGCATTTGTTGAGTTTTTTGTCTATATTTCATAGGATTTTTAAAGTGTTTCATGAATCTCTTATTATGTACTTCTTTCTGTAGTTGAGATTTCTTAACTCTCTGATTGAAGCAGCCTGTTTCAGAGAATAAGGGAAACAGACATAGATGCTATTTTCCATGAGCATGGGTGAGATGGAGAAAATGCCATAAGGAAGTGTACCTTGATGAATTTGTGTGCTATTTCTTATAAATACTATTATTTATTTAGCCATTGCATACTTCCAAAGATACTACCCTACTTCACTGCCTTAAATCTCATACTCATTGCATTTACTTGAAGAGAAACTTGTTACTGTTTGCTAGTCCATGTGGTAAGTAAAATGATGGAAAAAAAGTTAAGTCTTCTAGATTTTCTTCCTATAACATTGAGTGGTTGCCTCTAACACTACTCCTTAATCTTAGTTTTAACCTATTATCATAGAGAACTCTTATTTTAATCATCCATAAAAACTCACATGCATACTTTGTGCTATGGTTTCCTTCTTTAATTGGACCTATCTTCTTCCCATTTTTCAAGGATTCCTCCCAGTTTTTGGCCCACCAAAGCTGATTTAAAGCATGACTATTTATTGATCATTTTTCTGTTATACTAGAGAAAATAGAGCAAATGAAAAAAAATATAAATAACAGTGACTCAATAAATGTGCAAGCTTATTTCTTTGTTACTTAAATAAAATTGATAAGGAAGTATCTGATGATTGATATCATCACTCTGTGAAAACTAGGCTCCAGTTTATTTTGTTGTTCTGTTCTTCTCTATACCTGATTTCCATCTCATGATATAAGATGGCTGCTTAAGCACAAATCATGTCATTCACATTTCAGGCAGAAAGAGAAAAGGTGAAAATGTGTGTAGGCCCTCCCTCTATAATACGTGATATATGATACTTCATGTGCTGGGAGTCTGTTAAGTATATTCTTCATACATATCATGCATATAACTAGATAATTTAGATATGACATTTAGATTTGACATTTCAAAACAACCTTTATATCATCCTAGTTTATAAATTTACTCCACTACCTTTTTCAAGATTGTGTAACTAATAAGCAATAGGACTAGAATTTGATCCCAGATCTAGCTCCAAATTCTATATCATTAGCTTATTTCCACTATACCAGTGGTTCTCATCATTGGATGTATATTAGAATCACTGGAGTAGACTGAAAAATACAAATTCTTGGGACCTACATCAAACCGATGAAATCAGAGTAAAAAACTATTTTGTAAAAGCTTCCCATCTGGCTACATTTGAAATCATGGTTGCATAATACTTCACTGTCTAAATTGTTTCTCCTTTTGAGTATGTAAGCTACATGTCCTCCTGCCACATATTTTCTTGAGAATCTGATTGCTTACATTCTGCTCCAGTCTTTTACTTTTTGTGTAATTTTTAAAAATACTTGAAGAGGTACAAAAGTGTATCTTATTTCACATTTGCTTCAATTAAGAAAAAATCATTGGAAAATGTATCAGACATTCAAAATTATACAAATTTGAAAATCCATCTATGTAATCAACCATATTAACCAAGTAAACAAGAACATCACTATCATTGGTTGCAGAGAAAGCATTTGATAAAATTAAAGACCCATCTATGATTTTAAAAAACTCAAAGAAAACCCTATATATAAAAGTGAACTTGCTCAATTTGATGAAAATGGTATTTCAACAAATGCCATTTAAGCTAACATTGCACTTAATGATAAAGATTCAATGCTTTCCAGCTAAGATTGGAAACTAGTTAAGGATGTCCATTTTCACTATTACTACTCAATGTAGTACTAGAGGTTTTAGCAGATGCAATAAGTCAAGAAAGACAAAAGGCATTAAGCTTGGAAAAGAAGATATAAAATCTATCTCTATTTGAAGATGACATGATGATCTATGTAGAAAACCCTATGGTAATTACAAAAACCTCCTGGATCTAAGAAGTGAATTCAGTAGAATAACAAGGTATAAGATCAACATTCACAAATAAATCACATTTCTACATGCTAACAATGATGGGAAGCAAATTTTTAAATACAATATCATCTGACAATATTAAAAATGCAATATTTAAGTGTAAATCTAACAAAATATGTACAGAGCATGTATGCTGAAAGTTGAACACTAAGTAAAGAAATCAAAGAAGTTCTAAATAAATGGAAAGACATATGTTGTACATAGAATGGAAGACTAAATATACTAAAGATGTCAATTCTCTCCAAATTGCCCTATACGTTTAACACATTCCTATAAAAAAGTCCAGAAAGATTTTTTTATATGGACAAGATTATTATAAAAATCAAAAGTCCTAGGCAGCCAAAACAACTTTGAAAAAGTAAAATAAAACTGGAGAGCTCTACCTGGTTTCAAGACATTAAGTGATGACATTAATCAAGACTGTTTGATATTGGAGAAAGCATAAATTCATTGAGTAGATTAAAGAATCCAGAATTATAATCATATCAATATACTCAAATTTTCAAAAATTTCGACTGACCCATAATAATTGTACATATTTATTGGATACAGTGTAATAATTTGATACATGTACACAATGTAAACCAGGACAATTAGCATTTCCATTTCCTCAAAAATTTGTCATTTTTTTGTGTTGGATACTGTAGAACTCTTCTAGTTATTTTGAAATATATAATAAACTGATGAAAACAACAAGAGAAAAAGAGCAAGTTAAATATAAAGATATCCTCTTAGACTAACAGCATATTTCTCAGCAGAAACATTATAAGAAAGGAGAGAATGCAATGATATATTCAGGGTACTGAAATTTTAAAAAAATGCCAACTAAAGATACTATACCTAGCAAAGTTATCTTTCAAACATGAGTAAAAATAATGTCTTTCCAAGATAAGCAAAAAGTGATGAAATTCATCCTTACTAGACAGTCCAGTCTAT
This sequence comes from Marmota monax, assembly GCF_021218885.2. Classification (NCBI taxonomy): domain Eukaryota; kingdom Metazoa; phylum Chordata; class Mammalia; order Rodentia; family Sciuridae; genus Marmota; species Marmota monax. The sequence continues at coordinate 9,590,874 of NW_026694552.1, read as the reverse complement.
AAGAATTGTTTGAGGAAGTCTTGTACCTGGAAATGAAAGGATGATAATTTCCACTATGAAAACACAGAAAATTATAAAATCCACTGGTAGGACTGATACACAAATGAGAAAGAGAAAAGGATCAAACATTGTTGATACAGAAAACCACTGAACTGCACATATTAACTAAGAAAGGAACAAATTATCTTAAAAAACAAAATGATCAATAAAATGACAGGAGTAACTTCTTAACTATAAATAATAACCTTGAATGTAAGCATATTAAATTCCCCAATTAAGAGATCTAGACTGGCTGAATGGGTTTAAAAAAAGAATACCCAATTATATGTACTTATGAGAAACTCACTTCACTGGTAAAGACTAGAAAAGAAAAAAAAGAAAGTGAAGAGATGGAAAATGATATTCTGTGATAATGGAAACCAAAAGCCAATAAGAGTAGTTATATCAGATTAAATAGACTTTAAGTCAGAAACTATAAAAGAGACAAAGAATATCATTTTATAATGATAAAAGTAGTGATTCAGGAAGGGAATATTACAATTGGGAATATATTGTTCCCCAAACCAGAGCAGTGAAGTATATAAAGTAAATATTACTAGTTCTATACTGAGAGATTCCAATACAGTATCAATTGGGGACTTTGACACCACACTTTCATTAACGTATAGACCATGAAGGCAAAAAATAAAAACAACAACAACACAACAACAAAAACATGGGAATTAAATTATACTACAAACCAAATGGACCCCCAAAACACTTACAGAACATTTCATACAAATGTGCAGAATGCACATTCTTCTCATCAACACATGGAATATACTTATGGATAGACCATACATTAGGTCAAAAAGTGAGTCTCAAAATTTTTTTAAAGTTCAAATTATATCATGCATCGTCTTTGCCCACAATGAGACAAAAATAGAAGACAGCAAAATAGGAACTTTAGAAATTGTACAAATACATAGAAAGAAAACATTCTCCAGAATGACCAGTGGGTCAATATAGAAATCAGAAGAGAAATTCTAAAAATTCTTGATAAATGAAAATGGCAGGATGGGGCTGTAGCTTAGTAGTACTTCACTTGCCTGGAATGTGTGGGGCACTGGGTTTGATTTTCAGCACTACATATAAATAAATAAAGGTCTATCAACAATTAAAATATATTTTTACAAAGAGCCTCTACTATATTTAAAAAAATGAAAATGGCCAAATACACCAAAACCTATGTGCTATGATTTTGATATAGTTTAAGTGTGTTCCCCAAGAGTTCCTGTGTCAAAAGCTTGATCCTCACTGTTGCAATGTTGGGGGGTTGGGATGGAACCCTTCAGAGGTGGGGCCTAGTGATTAGTGGTTAGGTCATTAGGGTTGCAACCCAAGAAAGAATTAATGCTGGTTATAGAGTGAGTTAATTCTAATGAGAGTAAGTTGTTATTAAAAGAGCAAGCCTGACTCCTAAATCACAGTCCAACTTACTCTCTTGCCATATGATCCCCCACTCCCATACTCACTTACACCATAATGGCATCTAATATGCTGAGATTTAGGGGGGCCCTCGCCAGAGCTGAGCAGATACTGGCACCATGCTCTTCCATTTCCAAACTATGAGTTCTTAAACGTTTTTGCTTTATAAGTATTTTATAAATACTTATAAAGAATTTATAAATACTTATAAAGAATGTGCATTCTGCACTTTTGTATGAAATGTTCTGTAAATGTTTGTTGGGTCCATTTGGTCTGTAGTATAATTTAATTCCCATGTTTTTGTTGTTGTGTTGTTGTTTTTGTTTTTATTTTTTGCCTTCATGGTCTATACATTAATGAAAGTGTGGTGTCAAAGTCCCCAATTGTTACTGTATTGGAATTGTTACTGTATAAATACCAGATTCAGGTGTTTGTTACAACAACATAAAATGGAATAATTATACTATGAGATACAGAAAAAACAGTACTGAGAGGGAAAGTTATAGTGATGAATTCCTACATTGAAAAGATAGATTACAAATAAACAACCTAACAATACAACACAAAGACACAGAAAAAATAAAAAGAATAAACTAAGCCCCAAATGAGTACAAGGAAAGAAATTGTAAAAATTACAGCAGAAATAAATGAAATTGAGACTATAAAATACAAAATATTGACAAAACAAGAAGTTTTTATAACAAAGATATACAAAATTTATAAACCTTTAGCTAGACTAAGAAAAAGAGAGAGCAAATCCAAATAAATAAAATAGGAGATGAAAAAATGAGGCATTGTAGCTAATACCACAGAATAGAAAGGATTGTTAGGGACTATTATGAACAACTATTTGTCAGCAAATTGGAAAATCTAGAAGAAAGGATAAGTTCCTGGATCCATTTATCCCACTAAGATTGAACCATGAAGAACTAGATCACTTAAACAGAGCAATAACAAACAACAAAATTCAATCAGTAATAAAAAGTTTCCCAACAAAGAAAAGCACAGGATCTGGTGACTTCACTGCTGAATTCTTTTTAAAGAAGAAATATCACCAATAATTCTCTAATCCAAAAAATTGAAATGGAGGATATTATTCCAAATCCACCATATAAGGCCAGTATTGCTGTAATACCAAAACCAAACTAAGATATAACAACAACAAAAAAAGAAGATTGGAGACCAATACCTCTGATGGACATAGATGCAAAAATTCTCAACAAAATACTAACAAACCAAATCCAACAGCACATCAAAAAGATTATATATTATTATTAAGTGGTATTGATCCTAGGGATGTTTCAACTTATGCAAATCAATAAATCTGATGCATCACATCAACAGAATGAAAGACAAAAACCATGTGATCACCTCAACAAATTCAGAAAAAAAAATTGATGAAATTTAACATCTCTTCATGTTAAAAACTCTCAAAGACTTGAATAAACATTTTTTTTTCAAAAGAAAATATACAAATGGCAAAGAGGTGTAGATGTAGAAGGAAAATACCTTATCACATTTAAGACTACTCATTACAAACTCACAGCCAACATCATACTGAGTAAGAAAAACTGAAAGCATTTTATCTAGACAAGGAAAGGTGCCCACTTTCACCACTATTTAACATAATACTGGAAGTTCTAGCCAGAGCAATTAGTCAAGAGAAAGAAATAAAGGGCCTCCAAATTGAAAAGGAGGAAGTTACATTCTTTGTTTTCAGATGACATGATATTTTATATGAAAATCCTAGAGATTCGACCAAAAAACTATTAGAAGTGATAAGCAAATTCAGTAAATTTTCAGAGTATAAGATGAACATACACAATTAATAATATTTCTTTAATAAATAATTTGCTAAAGAATAAATTTTAAAAAAAACCATTCATGATAGATTAAAAATATAGGGGGCTAGGGGTGTAGCTCAGTGGTAGAGTGCTTGCCTAACATGTTTGAGCATTGTGTTTGATTCTCAGCCCCTCAAATAAATAAGTAAATAAATAAACAAAATAATGGTTCATTGACATTAAAAAAATTTAAAAATGCATACAAATATCTCTATGATGGAAAATATAAAGCACTGATGAAAAAATTGATCAGGACACACAAACACACAAAAAAATAGAAAGACATTCTATGCTCATGGATTGGAAGAATTAATGTTGTTAAAATGTTCATACCATCTAAAGTGATTTATAGATTCAATGCAGTCCCCATCAAATTACTAATGTCTTTCTTCACAGAAATAGAAAAAAAGAAAAGAATAAATTTTGTCTGATTACAAAATATCCTGAAGATTCAAAGTAGTCCTGAGTAAAAACAAAACAAAATAAAACAAAGAAACAATAAACCACAAAAGCTTGAGGTATCACAGTACTTAACTTCAAAATATACCATTAAGTCATAATAACCAAAATTGCATGGTATTTACATGAAAGCAGACACATAGATGAATGAAACAGAGTAGAAAGTCCTCTAATAAATCTATGTATTTACAACTCATTGATTTTTCAATAAAGTCACTAAGAACATACACTGAAGGAGGACTCTCTTTTCAATAAATGATCTAGGAAAACTGGATATCTATATACAGAAGAATGAAAGAACAAAAGTAGATCTGTGTCTCTAATCATATACAAAAATCAAGTCAAAATGGGTCAGAAGCATAAATATAAGACCCAAAACTCTGAAAATACTAAGAGAAAATGGGGGAAACTCTCAGTACATTCATTTGGGCAAAAATTCTTTGGTAGAACTCCCAAAGCATAGGCAACAAAACCAAAAATTAACAAATGGGATTTCATGAAATGAAAACACTTCTGCACAGCAAAGGAAACAATAAACAAAGTGAAGAGATAATTTACAGAATGACATAAAATATTTGTAAGCTATTTATCCAATAAGGTATTAATATCTAGAATATATAAGGAACTCAATAACAACTCCCCCAATGATATGATTAATTAGTTGGCAAATGACTTGGATAAACATTTTTTTCAAAAGAAAATATACAAATGGCAAAGAAATATAGACATAATTTGTTATATTTTGATTCATTTTATTGCTTAGATATTGCATTTTTTACAAATCCAAGTTTTGTGATAACTCTGCATTGAGAATTCTTTCAGCATTATTTTTCTTCAATAGCTTGTTCTCACTTTGTGTTTCTGTCACATTTTGGTAATTCTCACAATACTTCAAACTTTTGATTATTATTATGTCTGTTATGTTGATCTGTGATCAGTGATCCTTAATGTTAGTATTTTAATTGTGTGGAGATGCCACAATTGGGCCCGTGTAAGATAGCAAACTTAATTGACAAATGCAGGCTGTATTCTAATGGTTCCACTGGCCAGCTGTTTCTCCATTTCTTTTCCCTTCTTTTGGCCTTCCTATTCCCTGAGGCACAAAAATGTTGACATTGGGCCAATTAATAAAACTACAATGGCCTCTGAGTGCTCATATGAAATGAAAATTATCATGTCTCACTTTAAATCAAAAGCTAGGAATGATTAAACTTAGGAAAAAAATAAGATGGGCCAAAAGCTAGACCTCTTATGACAAATAGTTAGCAAAGTTGTGAATGCAAAGGAAAAGTTCTTGAAGAAAGTAAACATATAAATGATAAGAAAATGAAACAGACTTATTGCTGATATGGACAAAGTTTCAGTGATTTATAAAGAAGACCAAACCATCCACAAGAGTCCCTTAGGCCAAAGCCTAACCCAGAGCAAGGCCCTAACTCTTTTTAACACAGTGAAGTATAAGAGAAGGAGGAAGCTCCAGAAGAAAAGTTTCAAGCTTTCAGAGTTTGGTTTGTGAGGTTTAAGAAAAAATATCTTCATGACATTAAAATTGAAAGTTGTGACAGACTTAGTGGCACATGCCTGTAATCCTAGCTACTCTGGAGTCTGAGGCAGGAGGATCACAAATTCAAGGTCATCCTTAGTAATTAGCAAGACCCTGTCTCAAGGTAAAATTTTAAATGGGGTCTGGGGATGGGATGTAGCCCAGTGGTAGATGGTACTGGGTTCCATTCCTGGTACTGAAAAATATATGCAAGTCAAAACAACAACTGGCAATGTAGAAGCTGCATCAAATTATCAGGAGATCGAAGAAAGTTGATGAAGTTGATTATACTAAACAATACATTTTTAATGTAGTAAAACAGTTTTATATTATGAGAAGGTGGCATCTAGGACTTTCATAGCTATAGAGGAGATGTTTGTGTCTGGCTTCAAAACTTCATAGAACAGTCTAAATCTCTTCTGAGGGACATAGCAGGTGGTATCTTTAAGATGAAACTAATGATTATTTGCCATTCCTCAAACCCTACAGCCTTAAGAATTATATTAAACTTATTCTGCCTGTGCCTTATAAATGGAGCAACAAATTCCAGATGATAGCCCATCTGTTTATAACATGGTTAAATGAATATGTTGATCTATCCTTGAGAACGAACTCCTCTTCATAAAAATGAGTTTTTTCAAAATATCACTGCTCATTGATAATACACCTGGTTACCCAAGACCTCTGATGGAGATATGCAAAAAGTTGATATTGCCTATATGCCTGCTCATACAGTATCCATTCTTTATGCATCAAATAATAATTTCAACATTAAACTTATTATTTAAGACATATATTTTTGCCATAAATGGTGCTTTTTCTGATGGATCTGGGCAAAGTAAATTGAAATCCTTCTGGAAAGGATTCACCATTCAAGATGATATTCAGAACATTCATGATTTAATGGAGGAGGTTAAGATATTAACATTAGTAGGATTCCTAACTTTATTTTTAGAACCACACACGCCAAACAAAACAGCCTCTCAGGAAAAACCCTCAGAGCCTCAACTGCCACCACCGGCTTTCCACAAGCCTCTCTCTCCCACACAAGCTTCTCTCCACCTCCCACAATCCTCCTGCTCTTGAGGCCGATTGGCTGGGTCAGGTGGGCGGAGCCAAAAAAGTCCCCCAATGAGCAGCTCCGTGGTCTGAAAGGGCAGGGAAACAGCCCAATGAGCATCACCGCAGAGGAGCCAATCAGCTAGACGTTGCTGGGGCCTCTGTGAGCCAATCATCAGCCGGCAGCTGGAAGTTTGCTGGGGCCCCTTCGGCTGTGGCTCTCAACATCTCCCCCTCTCTGTTTAAACAACAAGCATGTGGCTTAGGGACCGTGCCTGCCTTAGGTTGTCCAATAGTACATATGGTCCTTAGGTTGGTACCATTGCAATTGGATCTTACCCGTCACTGACTACCGGTCCAGTATACAGCCACACCTGTGGAGAGGTCTTTGTACCAGCGGGGGGGTGAGGTTCTTTGCTGCTCTGGCGGAGGCGCAGATGTCCAACCCTGCGCTCCCTCTGGTTTGTCTGATGAGGGATCTGATGGACAATGTGTCCTGGGCACTACCCTGATGGGGTATTTAAGACTCCAGCACACTCAGAAATAGCCACACTGCTCCACAGACTTGATAATCATCATCAAATTCTGCTGCAGCAGCCATTTGGACTTTTAAAACTTTGCCTTCAAACTCAACTAATTAGATAAGCAATCATAGAATACTATCCTTGGTTGTCTGTTGCCAAAACTTATTTCTGGTTTAAACACTTTAATTCTCAGGAATCAGTTGTAGAAAACAGAAGTGATTCAGGCTATTTTAAGAACAAGGGATTTAATATAAGAAACTAGGTCCTTAGAAAATTGATGGAAGGGCTGGAGGATCAGGCTGTCTACTTATTATTAGAATTCTGAAAATACATGACTTTTATTACATCAGGAAGAGGCTCCTTCATTATATCAGGAGGACAAAAATACCAGTAATATATCACTGATGGAAGGGATCAAAAAGTCACTATTGTGGGGCTGGGGTTGTGGCTCAGTGGTAGAGCATTCGTCTAGCACATCTGAGGCCCTGGGTTCGATCCTCAGCACCACACAAAAATAAATAAATAAAGTAAACATATTGTGTCCAACTACAACTAAAAAAATATTTTAAAAAGTCACTGTTGTAATAGCAATGGCCTTTTTAAAACTATTTTAATCATAGATGTACACATGTCTTTATTTTATTTGTTTTTATTTTTAAGGTGTGCCAGGGATGAAACCCAGTGCCTCACACATGATAGGCAAGCACTTTACCACTGAGCCACAACTCTGGCCCCATAGCAATGTCCTTTTGATACTAAAAAAGTTGTTGCTGGATACTGCAATGCTGTTGGAGAAAAACGCTGGCTTTCCATGATTATATTGCTGTCAGGGGCAATATAATCAAAGCAGCAGGAAGATGGTCCCAGCCTTGCTGCCCCATTCTAATCCCCATGCAAATATATATAATCAGAGGAATTTAAGTTACTTAACAAATGTAGTTTTTTAGGGTGGGGATGTTGCTCAGGGGTAGAGCACTTGGCTGGCATGTGGGAAACCCTAGGTTCAATTCCCAGTACAGAAAGAAAACACTGAAAAAAAAAAAGAGAAGAAATCTAGTTTTCATCTTTCCAAACTCTCCAATTCAAAGAGGCAAGCTTAGAAGGATGTTGAAATGGATGCTGGAACCAATTCACCATAACCACCACTTAAACTTAGCTCTCCTTTATTCTTTTTCACTGTTTATGGTATTCTAATCAAATTAGTATGTCAAATTACTAATTACTAATCAAATTAGTATGCCAGTGATTGGCTTTGGGTTGCTTTTATTTTTTTCAATATTTCAAATAGTACTTGATTGAATGTATTTGTTAACTGTCTCCTTCAACACATGTATGAGAGTTTTGCTAGAATGGTATCTTAGTCTGCCACTGCTGCTATAACAAAATACCACATGGTGGTAATTTATAAATATTAGAAAGTGATTTCTCATAATCCTGGAAGCTAGGAAGTCCAAGATCAAGGCATCTTCATATGTCTAGTGACATCTTCCATGTCTAGTGAGGGGTCACTCTCAGCTTCCAAGATGGCACCTTATTGTTGCATCCTTCCATTGTAGAAGGTGAAAGAGCAAAAAGAAACTAAGGGACTTGCTTCAATATTTTTTTTAGGAGTAACAATTTCATTCAGAAGGAGCAGGAGGGAGTGCTAATGACTTAATCATTTGCCAAAATGTCCCAGCTCTTAAAACTTTACTTTGCATATGAGATCCCAAAATATAAAATTTGGAGGGGCACATGCATTCAATCCCTAGCTCATGGATACTTAAAAGTGGAATTCTGTATCAGAGGCTGATGTGCATTTTCAACTTTGCTAGTTACTGGCAAAATCTGCTGTCCAAAACTGTACTGGTTTATGTACCCTTTCATGAGTTCTAGTTGTTCTTTGTTCTTGCCTAAACTTGTTTTCCATGCTTTAAAAATTATATCAATTTAATGGTTGTGAAATATATAATTGCTGTTTTAACCTGTATTTCTCTAGTTATGTGTGAGGGTGAGTTTATTTTCACATATTTGTTTGCCATTTAGAGTTTCTTTCTCTATGAATAATTTGGACGTTCCTTTTGCCTATTTTTTATATTGGAGTTTACCTTTTAATGATATTATACAACTTTATATAGATATATATTAACATATAGATATATGTTAATATATATAACTTTATATATCTAGTTGTATGTATATAACTTTACATATATGTGTATGTGTGTGTATATATACATATATATATATATATATATATATATATATATATATATATATACATATATACACACACACACACAGAAACACTAATCCTTTATCAGTTATATATGTTACAAATACCTTAAGTCTATTATTTTTTTCAGGCTTTTAAAATGGTTTTTATTTTTTAAAAGTTAATATGTGCATTACAGGAAAAATAAACAAACAAGCAAAGAACAGTTATCCAATCACAAGCAACTTAGTTAGTTAGATGTGTCTCTCTAGGTTGTGCGTATACATACACAATATCTCATTTTGTGTGATTGAGATCATAGTGTGTATCATGCTTTTGCATAAGGCTATTACTTTTTAACATTTTGATTCTTTTTCCTTCAGAAGCTTTGAATTTTTACTTAAACAAATTTACAAATATTTTCTTATAAGAGTTTTGCTTTTTGTGTGTAAGAAAATCTTTAACACAATAATTTAAAGATAATTAAAAAAAATTTATTCTAATACTTTTAAAGGTTTTTGTTGTTGTTGTTTGTTTGTAGTACCAGAGATTTAACCCCGGGGTGCTTAACCAGCGAACCACATCCCCAGCCATTTTTATTTTTTATTTTGAGACAGGGTCTCACTAAGTTGCTTAGGGCCTCACTAAATTGCTGAGGCAGGCTTTGAACTTGGGATCCTCCTACCTCACTCTCTTTGGTCACTAGGATTACAAGTGTGGGTTACTGCACCCAGCCTTAAAGTTCTGTTCTTTATATTCAGGTGTTTAACATATCTGGAAATTATTTTTATGTATGATGTGAGGTGGGTTACTAAAATTTTTTCACATGAAAGTCGTGTTAATACCATCTACTGAATACTCCATACCTTCCTTACTCTATACAATTCAACAAAGTGAAATTCAAAAGAAATTCACCAAAGTAAATTCAGAAATTTGGAGTGCTGTGTTGGGAGAGAAGTGTAACTTTAAGTAGGACAATCTTGGTTGATCTTGCTGAGGCGTTGACCTTGGGGGAAGTCTTGAAATAAGTTGGGGAGTTGGAATGTGAATATTTGTAGGATTGTTAAAGCTAGTTTTTATATTATGCTTAATATGTGTTAGGGTCTTTTGTATATTTGTTCACTTAATCTTCAACACAACTGAGATAGGTTGTTATTTTCATCACTCCTGTGTAACAGATGGGTGAACTGAGGCACACAGAGATTAATTAACTGACCCAAGGACACCATCTAATAATTGAACCCAGGCAGTCTGGTTACAAGTCCAGGCTCTTACCATTATATTATTCTATAGCAAGATGCCATTGATGTTGATATCTGTTTCATTCCATTGATCTGTGTCGTTTAGTCCTACATCACATTACCTTCATTCCTATAGTTTTATAATAAATCTTGGTAGGGTAAATCTCAACTTCTAATTCTCCTTTTTTTATAATGGGCTTGATTGTTCTTTGAGTTCTGTATTTTTCCATACAAAATTAAAATTCCATAAAATTTTGACATCAATTTTGAGGTCTCACAAATTCCTGTTGGAGTTTTTAACTGGAATTTCTTCATATTTATAGACTTCTTTGCAAAGAATTGATACAACATTGTATCTTGCTATCCATTCTCATTATCTGGCATTAATTCACAGCTTCTCTTATGTTCTTCAGTAATTTTATTTTGACAAGAAAGATCTTACATATTTTTAAATTTATTCTTAGGTTCCTTGTAGTTTTTTGATCCACCTAAAAAGTTTACATATTGTTCTTACCTCGATTGCTATTTGCTTAGTTGCCACATAACAGATCATACTCTGTTCTTCTGATATGTTACAATAAACTACCACTTTGTGTGTGTGTGTGAGTGTGTGTATGTGTGTTTGTGTGTGTGTGTGTGTGTGTGTGTGTGTGAGAGAGAGAGAGAGAGAGAGAGAGAGAGAGAGAGAGAGAGATAAGGTTTGTTTCCTGATCTTATTTGTTAGTCTGAGTTTGATTAACCCAGAATGCAGCATGTCAAGAGAGATCTAAGGCCCTTCTCCTTCATGATTTTTGCAAGGCACATAGTTCTGTCCTGTCTCCTCTATGTGTCCTCAAGCTTTTCAATGGGCAGTGATGGATGTCTCCTACTCTGTATCTTGCCTGTAGTATTGGGCACATAGTAATTACTTAAAGGATCTTACTGCTGCATTTCCCACAATGGTTTTCTATTCTTTTCCTTCAATCTGCTTACTCCATTGAGCTTTTGACAATGACTCTTCCTTGGTCCTTAAATTGATTTCCATATTTAAATGCACTTGAGACCTTTTCTTCTGTCAGTGGCCCTTTTCTTCTGAGGAAGTAAAGAAAAGGGCATTAGTGACAGCTGAGAGTTCTTTGAGAAGACATATCTTTGTGAGATAATCTAGACCAGTTGTTGCAAAAGTCCCCCCCAAAATCATTAGATTGTGGCATGCTTGGTGGGAAAATAAAGGTTGGATCTTAAAAAAAGAGGGAGGGGAAGACTTTTATACTAATTTTTCATCCTGGAGAATGTGCCATATTTTAAGTGTGTTAAAGGCTCTGATAAGTTTTATGATAAAGAAAAGTAACTTCATATTTAGCCCATCACTTTTTCAACATTTTTGACCACAGATTTTGTTTTTAAAAACACCTATTAGTGTCATGTTGAGAAATGTTGGTCTTGTCTATCCCTGTTATATATAAAGCAAAGTCATTTATCCTAGTCTGTCTACTAAAGACATCAGTGGCATCCAGTGTTGGTGCAAAGCCTTTATCATGAGGAAATTGCCTCTACAATCTATTCTAAATCATTCATGTTTAAGTTTTATCATCTCATCCATTCTTATATCCTTACCGGAAATAAAGCCATCTTGAGTTCTGATGCAAAATCAGTTGCAGCATACTTACTTGAGTAATACAATGTGTAAGAAAGGAGTTTTAAAACTCTAACTTTGCTGGGATTCTCATATTTCATGCTCTTATTCCTTGATATTTCTCTGCTCTTGACCTGAATAAGTCTGATTTTTTAAGAGGTGTCCACAATGTAAGGCAATTTCATATGAAAGAGAAAAAGAAAGACTCATGGACTCCCCTGAGATTCTGATAGAATAACCAGGAGACCAGCAGCAAGGTGTTAAGGGGACTTTAACTGGATATGATGTTGCACCCTTGAGGCTGTCCACCTGACTTACATACATAGCTTAGGCTTTTGTGAGCTAATAGCTTTCAGAGAAGAAAGATGATCATTTTTTTAAAATTCTCACTTGGAAGCATGCTTTTAGAGCTGAATTTCCTGGAAGCCAAGCAAAAATGGAACCAGGATAGTTTTAGCCTTCTATACATTAATGTATGTAGTCTCAATTGTGAATATGATAGCACCCTCCCCATTTAGTTTCTCATCTTTCTCTTCTGTATTATAGTTTGGCTTGATCAAAGGAGTTCAGTTTTGATGCTTCCTTGTTCTTGACAACATGCATGATATAAAGAAGCGAGTTAATGACATATAGACAGTTTGAGGAGAGACTTGTTAATATTTATGTTGTAGATAACAGATTCACTTCCCATGGAAAGATCTATGCGTTGGATTTGAACTCTCAAACTCTTAAAAGAAAACAAAGCAAATTTTATTAAACAAATTCTTATACCAACAGAAAAGGTTTTGGGTGTCCTTTTCCAAGTTTACCTTCCATGCAATTCTAGAAATATTTTCTCTTGTCATTTTCCTATTCCCTCTTAGTCTACTTCACTGAGTTCATGTTTAAAAACAACCAGTTGTTGGATGTCTGAACTAAAATGCCTTAAAGAATTTGCAGATTCGATTGTTGTCTCTCAAGAGGGTAAAAGGAAGAGAGCTACAATTTCTATGAAGCCTGGTTTGGCTGTCAAGTCTGGCCTCCAGGCAGATTAGGCCAAGGTTTTGGCCAAGTGAAATTGCCAATTTTCTAAAAGAAAGGGCTAGCACATTGCTCATTAGAGCATTCTGAACTTGCCTGTGCAATCTTTTTGCTACCCTGCAATTTCCTGTTGGTTATAAATGAAACCTTTCTAGCTGTTAATGCAGGCTGTGAATTGAAAAAAAAAGCATGTAATTAATCATAGGAGGTTGGTGGGGGGAGTGGGATTCACTAAGCCTGAATAACAGGGGAGAAGCTGGACAAGGCACTAGGACCTAGAAGGCATCTATCCACCCTGGCAGGAATTTCTTGCTTGGAGCTCAGACAACAAAGGCATAGAGAGATTGGTTTTCTTTCTCTCAGCATCTCCACCCAACCAGCAGAAAACCGGTGAGTGGGGCTTTCGAGTGATTTTCAGCAGAATGTAACAGATGTCAAAGGGGGAAAAGCACAAGGCAAAGTGCTCTCTCTCTACGTCTTTCTCTGTTTCTCTCTCTCTCTCGCTTCTCCTTTTTTGCCTTATTCTATTGGATTTTTTGCCCTAAGCTTCTACCTGGGATTTTTCCTCTGGAAAAGTGAGTTTGATATTCCTTTGTTTTCACTATAATGTTAATATAAGATAATATCATCTCTGATCCTAAAGCAAAGCAAAGCATTATTGGCTCACCTGGGGAAATGCTTACTACTTGTCTAGAGGAGGTGGGGTCTTATTACTGTAGGTGGTCTGACAGAGACAATGCTGAGCTCAGCGTAGGTCACGGTGACATTGGAAAAAAAGGGGGACTGAGCCTGACAAGCCCACTAGGCACCAGTCCCCATTTATATCCTGGTCCCTTGCAAATATTTCGATGTGGCAGTGTATAGCAGGTGAGCCCTGCTTGCTTTGTGAGTCCTTTTATCCCCATCTGTGAGATGCATGTTAATAGTTTGGTTCCTAGAACCTTTTCTAGTGTTTGGCGCTTTGGTTGTGTTTGGTTTCATGTTTTCATTGTTTTTTTTTAATATTTTATTTTGAGGTTTTGTTGTGGGGGGAGGGTTCAACAGAAAAGGAAAAATCAAAGCCTGACAGATAACCATTTTTAACCTTTGCAAATGCACCTGGGCAAATAGACAAGTTTGGGGTGAATTGTCTACTATGAAAGCAAAATGCCCCTTCAGTCAGGGTAGAAGCCCAGAACAATGAGAGGTGTGCTTGCTTCTAAAGTCCCATATGCTGTTCAGGGACTCGTTTGAGAATCTTTCAACAATTAAATTATTCCATTAAGAGATATTGCTGCATTGGTGGGGAGAGGTTGAAGCACCTGGGGTGAGGGAAAAGGATTTTGTGACCAAATGGTTACCAAGAGGAAAGCAGAGCTAAAAACTTGTTAAATAACTGATTTTTTTTCTAATCCTTTTTTTCAGCATATTTCTTCTTATGAATGTTGATAGCTGCACCAGCTTGGTGGGGAGAGGGTTTGATGAATAGCACAAAGACACTGGCTATTCCCTGGAGGCTGTCCCTTTAAAAAAGAATTCTAGTTTATTCTGGGGGAGGGGATGCACACATTAGAGTAGGAAAAAGGATTTGGAATAAAATTAAAACACCCCCTTCATAGTCATTGTACTGAGGTGCAAAGACTGCTTCTTAAGCTGGAGATGCTAACCTTGGCTAGCTCCTTCTGTTGTCTTCAAGGGGAATTTTGTCAGGCTATGGATTCATTTACAACTGTTAGTCATGTGGGCATGTGTGAGGAAACAGATGCCAGTTTTAATGTATTTAGCCCGAAGTTACAATTCGATAGGAGCCACTGCTAGTAAGTTCCAGGATTTTAAGCTATTTCAAAATCCCTCCCTCTTCTCTGTTTGGAATAGCGCCAAAAAGTGCCTCCCTTTCTATCTCTTAGTCCCAACCCCCACACCCACCAGCACCCCCGCCCAGCCCCTCCTCCTTCTCTATTAAGATCAATATTCCTGCAGGTCAGGGGCAAGCAGCAGATGGGTCACAGACTCCCTTCAACCAGTTCTTTTCACAAGCAGCAGATTGCATATCTGAATCTGGCTAATATTTGAATTCTTTTCTTTTTTCTCCTTACCCCTTTTTCTCTGCCTCTCCTTATCCCCACCCCTTTCTCCAACACTCAGGTCTCTGAGGTTTTTTCAAAATATGGAACTTGATTTTGGACACTTTGACGAACGAGATAAAACATCTAGGAACATGAGAGGCTCACGAATGAATGGGTTGCCCAGTCCAACTCACAGCGCCCACTGTAGCTTCTATAGAACCAGAACCTTGCAGGCATTGAGCAATGAGAAAAAAGCCAAGAAGGTACGTTTCTACCGCAATGGGGACCGCTACTTCAAAGGGATTGTGTATGCTGTGTCTTCTGACCGTTTTCGCAGCTTCGATGCTTTATTGGCGGACCTCACGAGATCTCTGTCTGACAACATCAATCTGCCTCAGGGAGTGCGTTATATATACACCATTGATGGATCCAGGAAAATTGGAAGTATGGAAGAACTAGAAGAAGGTAATTCAAGTAGTGGGTGGTCGTCCTTAGTGGGAAAGGGCATCCTTGGTTGTGATTACATTCCTGGATTTCATTGAAAGAAATTAGGCAATGTGTTTCTCCAAACATCGGGCTGACTGATGCTCAGACTTCTGATCCTATAGGCATCAACAGAGCCATTAGCTATCACTGTTCATGAGCTTCAGTTTCTGCTAGCGTTGAAATATGTAGATGGTGGTGATAATGTATGGTGCTTATCTGCCAGTCTATACAAAGGAAAATCTGAATTGTGGCGTTTAGTGAATCTTGTTCATAATTAACTCTGAGGGGCATTATTAAGGCAGACTATGATATCATCAGGGGAGTAACAAGGAAGGACACATGGTTGGGTTAATAGAGAAATTATTATGTCCAAATTTCCTTTGAACTACTGTAAAATTATTTGTGAATTGCAACTCACTGGAAATATACACCCTAAAAACAGGACTTCCTGGACATACAGAAGATTATACTTTTAGGTAAGTGGTCACTGCTCAGCTGTTGCTTCTAAAAAGCCCACTTCAGGGTGTGTCCCTGAGGCTGAGATCATTGGGAGAAATACCAAAGGAAGCTGTAGGTATGTCTGGTATTTTAATACAAAAAATTCCTATTAGAATGGGAACTGACTCACTGTACCTCAGTCCTTTTAAATCCTCTCTAGATGTGGGTATTGCAACTGAATTTTCTGACTAGATTGCTGAACATGCTGACAACCTGTGTATCCACCTGAAAATAGGGGGAACCCCAGCTCTTTACCAAAACTTACTCAGCCATAAAGTCTTCTTTGTGATCATTTAGAAAATAGATCTCAGGTTATGTTGTTAATATTACATTATTGGATGAATTATATTGATGATATTTTCCTACCCCTACTTTCAAATTGGTGGGTATGACATATATGATTAATTTGAGCTGATACAGTGCTTTAAAGGACAGCTTCAAGGAATGGTGATAATGAAAATATTCCTCCTCAAACCCCTCCCCCATTATCCAGTCCTCCCTCCTCCCTCCCTTCATTCCCTGAGAAAAGGTGAGTTTAGAGCAAACCGATCTCTAGGGAGACCAGATTATGAAATGGCCAACAAAGCAGGAGAAACCACACACTTAATGACTTGGTGTGGGAATACCCTGCCTCTGCTTCACTGTTTCTAGGTTTCTTGTGTTCCTAGACAAAGGAGCATGAGAGCTTCCCTTGTACAAGATTCCATTTCTCTTGAGTAGCTGCTATTTCCCAAGTAGTCAGGCAAAGTGATTTGGGCCAGTTACTTAGAGAAAGAGAAAGTGTCCATATGGTTGTGACATCTCAGTCTCAGGATTCAAGTCTGAGATCATTTACATAGCTGACCTTGAAAAGCAATTCCAAGGAGGTTTAGATCATTTGATCACATGCAGAATGGGCAGGCAGAGGTTAATCTTAGGCCTTTCCTGACCATCAAAGGGTTGGAGGTTCTAGTACATTTCTTAAAAGAAAGGTGAAGCAGGACAGACTCAAAGAGTTTGAAGCTAGGTTGAAGGAGCTGTCCAACAGAGTAATCAATAGGATGTGTCTTTGTTACTGTAAAATTCAAAATTCAGTCAAATTTGAGGGATTTCTCTGTAATAACTTTCATGAACAAAGCACCCTGAATCATTCAATTGGCTTCATTTCTACTAGCTATGATCTTCTAAAGACCATCATAGATGCTAAGGAAGAATTCTGAACCAAGTGATACTGTATTTGGAACAAGGATTGGAAATATTGTTTTACCTGATCTCAGAAAGGTGTTAGGCACAGATTTCCCCCCAAAATCCATTTTCCACATTTTTTTTTCTTTCTGGATGTGTGTGTGTGTGTGTGTGTGTGTGTGCGTGCGCGTGCATGTGCGCGTGCACACGCGTGTGCAATGTTTTGAGAGAGGTGATAATCTCAGTTCAATATAGGTATGTATCAAATGTAATTTTGAAAGGACTGCAGCTTTCTCTTCACCTGAGTCCTCTTGAATCCTTGATAGATTGGATTCCTCTCATCTATCATCTCTGGGCCACTTTGGGTGCAGTGTTACTTCCTGGTTAATTCCCAGATAATGTAGACTATAAATAGGGCTCAGTTGAATTTATTCACAAGTCATCTATAAACATAAGTCACGATGGATGTCAGTGTTCCTCCAGTCCTGAGTACTGACCATTCTGTCAAGTAAATTCAGGGGTATCTCTGGGTTAATGTTGATAAATGTGATCAATTTTCCTACTGCTGTAGAGACAAATGGGCGAGGGTGCTAGGAGAGGAGAATAAAGAAAATGGCTCTTTTCCTCTTCTAATTTGTTCTATTCATCTAGGAAAATTGGATGCTTTCCCCTTTCACTTTATTTATCTTTGGAAGAGGTTAAATGAAAGTTAAAAAATCATGCACATTGTTTTCTGTTAGCTTCAAATTGAAAAAGTTTGGAAAGATTCCTGCATGAAGAATCAGGAGTACTGGGTTCTAGTCTTAGAGGCAGCAGGTTATAATGGGAATAGAAGTGTTTGGAATTAGATTTAGTTCAGATTTGGGGTCTTCAGATGCTAGTCTGTGTGAACTTGGGGAAAGCATTAGAAACACTGAGCTTCAGTTTTCCATCTGTAATATAGGAGTACCTGCTTTGAGAATTAAATAAAATAATGGATATGAAGTGCTTACAGAGTGTCTCTGTGCCAAGAAGGAACAGTAAGTACTTCATATCCATTATTTTTGAGTCTTTCTAGCTTGTAACTGGTTAGCTACCTGAGCATAGATTTGCCATTATCATCAATGTGATGAATGTTTTCTTTTTCAAAAGGGTTTTTTTCCTTAAAAAACCTTTCAAAGCATAATTTGCATATCAAAAAACATCATTTTAAGTTACAATTCAGTGATTTTTAGAAAATTAACTAAGTGATGCAATTATCACTGTAATCTAATTTTAGACCCTTTTCATCTTTTGAAAAAGAAACCCTGTACCAATTAGCTGTCACTGCCTATCCTTCCAGCCTCTGCACACCTAGGCAATCATTTATCTAATTTCTGTCTCAATAGATTTACCCATTTTGGACATTTCTTGTAAGTTAAATCATACAATATGTGTTCTTCTGTGCTTCTTTCTCTTAGAATAATGTTCTCAAGCTTTGTCCATGTTGTACAATGTATCAGCACTTTGTTCCTTTTTATTGTGGAATGATGTTTCATTGTGTATCCAGATCACATTTTGCATATCTCTTGTGAGTAATATTCATAACTACAAAGGGAGACTTGTAACACCTGCCTTTTCATTAGGGTGATTGTGAGGATAAAATTAGATATGGTATGATAGAATAGTGACAAGGTACAACTATATAAAGTGTCATTATCATTAATGATGAGAGACTAATAATAATGAAAATAATAATAATAATGAGAATAATGATGCTAATGAGGGATCGTAATGGCCAGTGATCCCCAAACCTGGCTACTTTTCAAAATCTTTCAGAGCTTTAGAAAAATATAGATTCTTGGGCCACACCTCAGACTTATTGTATAAGAATCCCCAGGGATAGCACCCCAGAATTTGTTTTTACAGATCTTGATGGGTGATTCTTATGAGCACTTAGAATTGGGAAGTATTGGATTAGGTGATCTTGATAATCCTCTTCAGCAATAAACAATGTTAGGAATTCCTATGAATGCAGAAATCAATTTTTGTTGATGTTGTTTTTTGCTTTGTAGATCTTAAAGATGTTTTCAAGGGTCCACACTATTAAATAGTTAATCTAAAATGAAATGAAATAAAAAGTAACTGCTTAATAATCACTGTGACCTTGTGTTCCCCTTTGTCTAGTGTCTCTAGTACACTGTCCTCCGCCAGATGCTGAAAGTATCAAGGGAAGTAAGTAGCACAAAAGTTGGGTTTTTGATGTCAGCTTTTCCACAGATCCTTGGGTATACCAAGGATCTTAGCAAGGCCACATAGGATGTGGCCCTAGATAAATGTATCCCCAGTAGGTCAATGAATGAAATCCACTGATGGTATTGTTTTTTGTCTTGTCTTTCCTTATATAATCATTCTCCTTTGCTTTATATACTGTCTAATCTTTTTTCTAACTCCCTTGTATATGTACCAAATCAATTGTATAGGTATATTTATGACTAAATAGTTTTTATTAATGCAAATTTAGACAAGTTTGAGCATTATTATGCAGATGATGGGACAGACTATTTATAATTGGGACAGTCTTGGAAAATCTGAGCTGTATGGCAATGTTATGATCCAGTTCCTTTGCCATAGCTTGTTTGTTCCAATGAGATGAAATCACCTTTCACTAATTTATTCTCTACTAAAGCAAGCACATTGACAAAAAAAATCTAGGAATTTTAAGATACCTAGGAGTGATTCATTATTAATAGGCATGATAATATAAGAAAGCATAATGTAATATTTTAATATAAAATACAATAATGTATCATTTAATATTTTATTTCTTGAGTTAGGAATCCCAGGAGAGGAAAAAGTCCATGTAAAAGTGCTTTCACTTTGAGAAGAGATAAACATATTTAATGCTTTTGAAAATGAGGTCCTTCTAAAAGTGAAGGGATGTAGACGTTAGATCATTTTGAACCCACAGCTTGTTCCATTTCTGCCCTTTAGCCGTGCTTCCATGACTTCATTTCCTCAGTCCCTCATCCTAAAGCCAGCTGTCAACTCCTGCAAATTGTCACCTTGGTTGGCTCTGAAACCAGCTTTCTTTCCTTCCAGGTTCCCAGCAGGTGGGAAGCCTCTGGAAGCTATGGCAGGATGGGAACCCAGCTTTGTAAAGGTGCAACACACCTCACCCAGCTTCCATTGCCAGGCAGCTAAATGAGTAGGAGGCACCAAGCTCTAGCAGTAGACATTGCAAATACTTGCAAAATCAGAATAAGGAAGCCTTAGTATAGTAAAGCAGCACATTTGATATCTTTCCAGTAGTAGAAGTGAAGGGTCCTTGGTGGGAGCACCTACTTCTTTAACATTTAATTACTGTAAAAAGTTTTATTTTCTCAAATGTGCTTGGGATGGAAGAGAAGAAGAAAATCCCTTCTTATAGATCCTTAGACCTAGAAGGGATTCAGGTATCCCTGGTGAAATACTTTCAAGTTGTGAATGAAAAAGCTGAGACTGAGAGAGACAAGTGATTTGCCCGAGGTCATACAGTTCCTAAGTACCTGGTTTGGATTTGAATCCAAGTCTGTCTAATCCCCAAGTCACTACTCTTAACCCCTATAAATACTATATCCTCATTGGGAATCAGCAGTGGCTTTGCTCAGTCTTAGCTACAGATCTTCATTTGGCATTTGTGGCAATTGGGAACCCCCTCCCAAGTGGCAGGAAATCTTGCTTTTGAGGGTGGGATCCCAGCAGTGCTCAAGCTATATAATGATCACAGCTCAGGGCTAAGAGTACTGACTTGCTGCTTTCTATTTTCTTTCCTTCAGTTCTCACTTCTCATTCCATTTTCCTTTCTCTTAACTTTTTCTTTCTCTTTTCCTTTTTCACACTTTCCTCCTTGTTCTCTCCTCTATTCCATCATTTGAGGGGCTTAATAGTAACAATAAAAATTTATGAAGTGCTTATTGTGTTCTAGTCTCTGGGCTCAGCACTTTCTATCCACTATTTGATTCAAACCCACAATTCTATAAGGTATTATTAGCATCCCCACATTGCAGACAAGTCACTGGAGTCAAGGAAGACTAGGTATCTGGCCCAAGGGCAATAACTATGAAGTGTTAGGGACCCAATTCTGACTGACATCATATCAGCTGTTCTTTTTCCATTACTCAGTATTCAGGCCAAAAGGAGAGAGTGGAGTGACTCAAATGTACCCTCGAAAGGTGCTCAACATAGATTTGGCTGAGTGCTGGGCCCTCTGGAAAGTTCTTAGGTGCCATATGATACTCTAGCTGTTTGCCATCGTGTTCATTTTCATCTAGGGGTAGTTAATCATACTCATAGTTCAGAGGCTTAAGAGGTTTAAGAGATGGGGGAAAAAATGTCCAGAGTCCTAATAGGGCTACACAGCTGACTCTACAGAAGAGACTGTGGATGAGGGAAATCATAAATATATAGACTTGCACATTTCCACACCACACAGTTGTCTGACAAAGTTTCAAAGTACATGACAAGTTGTGGAAAAAATCTGACTCAAAGGCAGTAGGACCTCTTGGAAGGTACCCATGAATCTGGTGAAGTGCTAAGGCAAGAGGCCATTTCTAGTGGGTGTGGGATGTTAGATATGAATATATGGTGTAATTGAAAGAGCCCCTTTTCCCTATTAATTCACAAAATAAAGACCCTAGACTCTAATCACTTGAATAGAATTGGACTAGCTAGAAAGAAAGCCAGAAAAAATGAGGTTTCTATTAGCCAGTGTCTTTGTTTCTCCCATCCTGGGTATTCATGTGTGTACTAAGTGGAAATTGGTGTCTCTGTTTTACCTACAAGTCATCCCTTGGTCTCCTATCAAGACAGAACACAAGCAGCCTCTCAGATTGAGGGAAGTTTAGAATACTTACCTTCCCCCTCCACACAAGCATAAGTGTCCTTGAAGTTACCCTAGAGATTCTGACTGAATCTTCTCTTAGCACCAACTGAGAAATTTATTAATTAATATGACTTAAAGGATTTTGTGTTATGGCAAAACAATCAATATTTGCAAAGGCAGTGAGTTATCAGCCTGGCATGTCTAAATGTCTCTGTGTGGTTATCCTGCTGAGACCAAAGGAAAGAGAAGAGCCATCAGACTAAAATTGTGTTTAATGTTTTATTTGCACTGGCTAGGGTTTATTTATTTATTTATTTAGGGTCATTACTGATGATGTAAGCCTGATTAGATCAGACTGCTTCTGCAGCTCAGCCTCTGAATGAACTTCTGTATACCTTGAGGCTAATGTGTTTTACTGAAAATTCAACCTTTCTCAATATTTTCTCCCCCAGGCTGAGCCTACCTCTTTTCCTACTTTCTTCAATGTCTAGTCTCAGGTGTTTAATCCCCTCTTCTTGCCTCTGGCCCATTTCTTCCTCTGCATTAGTCATTTCCTCTAGCCCAAGGTAAATGTAAAATTTACACTAGATCTCTCTAATTCATAAATCAGACTATATGATATATTCTCACATCTGCCCTGCATTACTATGGTAATCAAGGGAAGTACTGGTTAAGATGACCCCAAATACAGAGATCTAATATGCAGTATCTAGGAGGATAAGAAGATGCAACATGGGTTGTAGAAGCTGGGAAGAGTACTTTCATGCAAGAGCTAGACTTAAAGAATGGTGTGTGTGTGTGTGTGTGTGTGTGTGCACGTGTGCACACATGTGTACAGTTTGTTATTTAGATTCTTTCTCTACCTAGATATGGGAGTGAGCAATAAAGGAAAGGACATACTTAAACACACATATAGACATTCAAAACACACACATACTCACACACATTTCAATATTCCACCACTTAAATATTCTGTACAAATGATGGACTGGCTTCTTACCAAGAGTGAACTATATGCCTCATATTCAAGGTTAATTGGTTCACTTTAACTTGGAATAAAAATGTAATAAGTTTGAACTTTCTCCTTGGTTTATAATATAATGAAGGGATGGGGCTAGGAGTTCAAAACCAGTATAGGAAAATTAGAAAATAAAGACATGGTAAAAAACTTCCAGTAATGCCCCAGAAGTTAATAAACATCCTAGAAACTAACATAAATGTCTAAATTCCAACAAAACCATATTAAGCTTGAGAACCCCACTAGTTAGATTAAATTTAGGAGTGTTCATTGTCCTTATAACACTTAACTTTACAGGGTTCTTCAACAAGGTATGCCATTATATTGAAACATGTTTTGTTGATTACTTTTGAATTTGAATGAGCCAAGTTAGCCCATTTAGGAATTCTACTTAAGGTTGGTTACTGTCACCTTTTCTCCAAAAGTCCTACTCCAATGTCAGTGTATATTAGTTTGGTTAGAGTCCATATATCTGCTATTGAACTTATCACTTAACTACTTATTTCTTCCCTTAGGGGAAAGCTATGTCTGTTCATCAGACAACTTCTTTAAGAAGGTTGAGTACACCAAGAACGTCAACCCCAACTGGTCTGTCAATGTGAAAACATCTGCCAACATGAAAGCTCCCCAGTCCCTGGCTAGTAGCAACAGTGCCCAGGCGAGAGAGAACAAAGACTTTGTCCGCCCCAAGCTTGTGACCATCATCCGCAGTGGGGTGAAGCCTCGGAAGGCTGTCCGTGTGCTTCTGAACAAGAAGACCGCCCACTCTTTTGAGCAAGTGCTCACTGATATCACCGAAGCCATAAAGCTAGAGACTGGGGTCGTCAAAAAACTCTATACTCTGGATGGAAAACAGGTAAGTACCTTTTCAAAGTAGTCTTCTCATTTTTCACAATACTTGGATAACTATCTTATAGACAAGCTATTGTTTCTGGTTGAGGGA
This sequence comes from Marmota monax, assembly GCF_021218885.2. Classification (NCBI taxonomy): domain Eukaryota; kingdom Metazoa; phylum Chordata; class Mammalia; order Rodentia; family Sciuridae; genus Marmota; species Marmota monax. The sequence goes on along the minus strand of NW_026694552.1, from coordinate 9,566,932 downwards.
CTCTTTCTCCACATCTCATCCTTATATGATATTATATAATACCATTTGAATGAAAAGGTCTTTCCAGCAGAAAAAGCAATGGGCCAGGAATCTGAGGCTTTGAAATTCAATTTGCCTCAGATTTGCCAAGTATAATGGTTATTTAGCCTCAGCTTTCTTATCTGCTAAGGAAAAAATTTTCTTAGAAACTAGATCCTATAAATTCTTATAAACATAAAGTAAGCAGTACACAATAAACCTTGATTATTCAATACATATGACTAAAGATGAGATCTTATCACTTTTTTTTCTTAAATACCCTCATATTGGTATTTTGTATCCAGTCTGATGAAAGGAGGTTAAAGTGACTCTCATATGTTATCAAAAGGAGTCAGATATAGAGGAAGCACTGAAGCCTCTAGTTCATTGTCTTTGCCTTATACACATTTTTTCTTCTCTCCCTTTTTACATGTGACATGGTTGTCTTAATTTGGTTCTACTGATGGTTTGTGTGAGAAAAGGACTATTTCGGGATCCTAAAATTAGCTCAAGAAAGATGGTGCCATCTGTTCCCCTCCAAATCAGGTTCTTCATGTCATTGGTTATACTACTGAAGTGCCACCTATATTAATATCTAGGAAAGAATGCAGCCAGACGTCTCCATCAGACAGATGCACCATTCTCTTGAGCATAGGGATCTGTAAATATATGACAAAAAATGTTCCAAGAGAATTGGAACAGTGGCTGGTTCTATTGGCTCTAAGAGAATCCTGGTTCCCCATCAAAGAAGACAAATGTGAATTATTATCAGTCCATAATTCTATCTCTTAAAATACATTTTGTATTTGAACAACTATATAGATTATAAAAAGCATATTCACTATACATCAAAATGAATGATGAGTGTTCAAATGCAATCATGCCTTCTCCTGATTCTGATTATAATGTGTGCTCCAAGATTTTAAATTTTAGGGAAAAATAACTCAAATAATGTATACTTAACAATATTGATAAATTAGTAGCTTCCATTTACTTCCTAGAGTTATGTGATCTGAGAAATACCTAGAGGCAAGTATCTCTTATTTGTGTTTGTTGTACCAACACAGTGGGTTTACCTATGATGTCAGGATAAGTGCCAACTTTTAAGCGCCTGTCTAATAAGAGTATTTCTCTTTTGAGCACTGTGTATATAATTTAAAAAAGGAGCTGCTTAGGAACAGGCTTAATTACCAAAACCTCATCTGTGGGAAATAGGATCTAGGAATTTTAGAATCTTTGGATCTTAGAGTAGACAATAGAAGACATGATATTACTCTCCTACCTAAGATAGGGATATCCTCTTCAACCATTTCATAGAACATTCTAGTCCACTATTCAACAGTTGTGAGATTTAGAAATATTTTCTTTATTTTAGGCATAAGTCTACTTTCCTATACCTTCAGCCTTTTGATGTAATATAAGAAAAATACAAATCAAAGGCATAAGATTAGGATTCAGAAGATTTTGTTTCTAGTCTTTATATTGCCACTTACTATATGATCTTGGACTAACCACTTAAGGGTCCTGAACTGCACAATCCTCCTTTGGTACAAATGGACCAATCATACCTTCCCTACTCATGTTCATAGGATTCTTGTAAGGATCAAATGAAATAACAGGGGTGAGAGCACTCTGTAAATCAAAACACACATACATTTATATACAATTCATCATTAAATGACATTTATGGCAAATTACATATATTTTAAAGTTATCTCTGCCCCACCTACTTTACTTCTATCATTATTATTAAAAGTTTCCAACATTTTGTGGAAATGTAGCATCTCTGAGCATTCTGTGATCACTCTTTTTTTTTTTTTTTTTTTTTAATTTTTTTTTATTGGTTGTTCAAAACATTATAAAGCTCTTCACATATCATATTTCATACATTAGATTCAAGTTGGTTATGAACTCCCAATTTTACCCCAAATACAGATTGCAGAATCACATCGGTTACACATCCACATTTTTACATAATGCCCTATTAGTAACTGTTGTATTCTGCTACCTTTCCTATCCTCTACCATCCCCCCTCCCTCCCCTCCCATCTTCTCTCTCTACCCCATCCACTGTAATTCATATCTCTCCTTGTTTATTTTCCCATTCCCCTCACAACCTCTTATATGTAATTTTGTATAACAATGAGGGTCTCCCTCCATTACCATGCAATTTCCCTTTTCTCTCCCTTTCCATCCCACCTCATGTATCTGTTTAATGTTAATCTTTTCTTCCTGCTCTTCCTCCCTGCTCTGTTCTTAGTTGCTCTCATTATATCAAAGAAGACATTTCAAAGCCCTAGAAAAGGAAGAGCAAAACAACAGCAAATGTAGCAGAAGGCAAGAAATAATTAAAATCAGAGCGGAAATCAATGAAATTGAAACAAAAGAAACTATTGAAAAAATTAACAAAACTAAAAGTTGGTTCTTTGAAAAAATAAATAAGATCACTCTTAATATAAAGAATAGCACCTTCATCTCCTAGGAGGTGACTCCAATCTAATTTTCATCTTCAGCAGGCCATGCAGAGTGGCAAACCCTCTCAAATCCTTTAAGCATAAGTCCTCACTTCTTTGAGGAACACTACAAAACACCACCATGTGATATGGTGTGAATGTACAGAAACATAAGGGCTTGATGCTCATTGGAGCAGAAGAGTCCTTTCAGACATCTGCATGTCTCTCTATATAGTTCTTTCTCCTTAAAATGTCTCATTCTGCCCACTCTGACCCAACAAGGCCATCTTTTAAGGGCTTGTTCAAATGTTATTTTATCTTTGAAAATTTATGTCTCCACTAGATACAGTAAAATCAGTTCTAATCTTCCTTTTCCTTTCCTTCTCTTATCTTCTCTCTTATTTATATTCAGCTCCTGATATACTACAGATACTCTATATATGTTTGGTATTTGAATGAACTGACAGACACTCACATGGCTCAGGGAGATGTTCTGAGAAGCTCTCCTCATCCAATGTTCCAGACACTACCCTTAGGTCTATCAGAAGTGATAGGAGGTTTCCAAAGGAGTGCATATCCTACCTGGGCTCTGACATCTGGTATTTTATTTGGAGGTCACTGAGGGCAGATATTTATATATTTGTTCTTTTTTTAGATATACATGACAGCAGAGTGTATTATATACACATGGAGTACAACTTACTGTAATGAGGATTCCATTCTTGTGGTTGTACATGATGAGGAGTTTCAATGGTCATATATTCATATATGAACATAGGAAAGTTATGTCTGATTCATTATACTGTTTTTCCTACTCCTATCCTCTCTCCCTTTCCTTCATTCCCCTTTGTCTAATCCAATGAACTTCTATTCTTCCATCTCCCACCCTTTTTTATGTGTTAGCATCTGCATATCAGTGAGAACATTTGGCCTTTGTTTTTTGGGGGGATGGCTTATTTCTCTTAGCATGATAGGCTACAGTTCCATCTATTTACCAGTAAATGCCATAATTTTATTCTTATTTATATATAAATAATATTCCATTGTGTATATATACCACAACTTCTTTATTCATTCATCTGTTGATGTGCAACTAGGTTTTTTCCATAGCTTAGCTATTGTGCATTCAGCTGCTATAAAGATTGAGGTGGCTGTATCACTGTAGTATGCTGATTTTAAGTCCTTTGGGTATATACTGAGATGTGGAATAACTGGATCAAATGGTGGTTTTATTCCAAGTTTTCTGAGGAATATCCATATTGCTTTTCAGAGTGGTTGCACGAGTTTGTAGTACCATCAGCAATGTATGAGTGTACCTTTTCCCCACATCCTCACCAACATTTATTGTTATTTGTATTCTTGATAATTGCCATTCTGACTGGAATGAGACGAAATCTCAGTGTAGTTGTAATTTTCATTTCTCTAATTGCTAGAGAAATTGCCACATTTTTTTTTCATATATTTGTTCACCATTCATATTTCTTCTTCTGTGAATTGCCTGTTCAGTTCCTTTGCCAATTTATTAATTGGGTTATTTGTGGAGTTTTTTAGTGTTAAGTTTTTAAAGTTTTCTTTGTATATCCTGGAGATTAATGCTCTATTTGAGGTACAGCTGTCCAAGATTTTTCTCCTATTCTGTAGGCTCTCTATTCTCATTCTTGATTGTTTCTTTTGCTTTGAAGAAGCTTTTTAGTTTGATACCTTCCCGTTTATTGATTTTTAATTTTACTTGGCTTCAGGAGTCTTGTTGAGGAAGTTGGTTCATAAGCTGATATGATGTAGTGTTGGGCCTACATTTTTTTTCCCTAGTAGATGCATGGTCTCTGGTCTAATGCCTAGGTCCTTGATCTACTTTGAGACTAAGGGCAGGCATTTAAATCAGTATTTCCCAAAGTATATTCTAAGGAGAACTGTCTCCATATCCTCACTCCTAGAAGTTCTTCAGGAAAAGTTTTGTAGTCAGATAACGTTATAAAATGCTATAAATGTTATGCCCATCTTAGAAATTCACAGTGCTCACTAGCACATTAAATATGTTCTGAGAACATAGACAGTGAGGAAACATTTAATTAGACCCAGGATTTCCCAATCTTTAGCCATAAACATTTTAAATAAAATTATAAGAATATATATATATATATATATATATATATATATATATATATATATATATTAATAATGAAAGAGAACAAAGAAATGCTGTTTATAGAGAAGATGCTGAATAATTTAGAACTAACTACCCTTACTTTCAATGGTAAGACTGGTATGCATTGGGTAACCCACAAATCAAATATTGTTGCGTTGGTACAGCAGGGACATTAAATAACAAAATTTGGGAGTGCATGGACCAAACTACTAATTACAAAATAGCTGCTGACTATACTGAAAGTTGATGCCAAACTCAAAATTTTGGAGCCCATCCCATTTCCCAGTGCTAGTGATGACAGACAGCTCTAATATTACCACCTGTCAGTCACTTTGATTATTTGGTGGGTATTCTCACTACTGCAATATGATCTTCTGTAGAGGCCAAAGGCACATGTGCTGCAATGGTTTGAACATACTTGGATGAGATTCCAGTGACTGTGTTTGGCTACATGTGGCACTAAGTTGGAAAGGATAAAGTACAGTGAAGCCTATTTGTTATAAAATATTTTATTCATGAAATCAAGGCCATAACTTGATGTCAGTATATTTTCTAATTGAATCCCAGATCAACCAAACCAAGTGGTTTTGTCCCCTTCTTTTAAGTAATGATCAGCTAAAAGACTCCAGTTGATTTATTTGATTATACTGAGTTGTTGTTATTTCTGTTCTTGAGTATACCAGTTGGCTAATTGTTTTATATGGATGGACAAGAAACCATAGATATGGCTTTTTTTCTGTTAGCTTTTATTTTGCTCGGATGTGCTTTTGGAGTCTTCAACCTTTTAGGGCTTATGTTTTGCTGGAATAGAAGACTGGTTTCCTGACTTCTTGCAGAGGAAATATTTGTCAAAAGTTGTTAGAAAAGCAAATCGCTTGTACATAGAGGTCCAAACTGATTCGTGTCCTCAATAAAGAGTAGTTGGTAGGACCCTGTCTACTCCAAGAAGCCAAAATGAATTTCTAGGAGGGTCAATCAAGGAGGAAATGATGGAGGGTTGGATGATTATATGTATTACTATATTTTCAGATGAGGCTATTCTTTTGAGTTTTTGACTTCAGAAGTAGTTGTGGTGTTTTGGCAAAATTATCCAAATATTAATTTCCCTATCAAATGACATATTAATCTTCATGCATAAAGGTCATGGATGCATAAAAATTGAAAAACAAATTTCTGGTTCACTTGATAATAGTGGTTTAATTAGATACATAATCTAGCCTTAAAATCAATTCCAAAAGCAGAAAACATGATGCTTCTGTTAGAGGTACAGAGCTTTAATAATATATTTCCAGGTTTTTGGCATTATACATAGGAGTGCAGCTGGTCTTCACACTATCCATTTTCATGCTACACTGATTGGCATCTCTAGGGTTCAGTTTTGTCCACACACAGGATATGTGAAAGAAAGGATTCATTATTGCCTCAAGATATGTACCTAAGCATAGCTTTACTATTTATGTTAGCTTTGTTAGGCAAATTTTCAACTGGATGAATTTATTTCATGTTTCTGTTTGTATCTTTCTAGTAGCCACTACTTGGACCCGGGATTTTAAGTCTCAGAATAATAGGAAAGGTTTAGACTGATTTCCAAGAGATTATATATAGCCTTGGATCTCTAGAATAGGAAATTTGGGGGGAGTACTGGGTATTGAACCCAGGGGCATTCAACCACTGAGCCACATCCCCAGCCCCGTTTTTTTATATTTTATTTATCGCTAAGTTGCTTAGGAGCTCGCTAAGTTGCTGAGGCTGGCTTTGAACTCAAGATCCTCCTGCCTCAGCCTTAGAATAGGAATTTTAAGAAAACATTTGATGCACAATAGGAAAACAACAGCATGAAGGACATTTTAGCTGCTGCTAAATATTTTAGGAAAGACTTGAGACTTCCATCTTACCATACAGACTGATTTGGTACCACGAGCACAAAGGCAATTTCAGAACTACAGGAAGATGGGTGGGATTTAACTTTGGAAATGTTGAATGCATTTCCCAAGGTGGATGTATCTTTTGTCCATATAGCTAGTTTTTCTCTCCCTTATTATCTCTGCCTGCTATAGTTACATCAGGTCTTACATACATTTTTGGCATTTAGCTCTCCCAGAGCCAACCTCTCTCCTTCCAGTTTTGTGACCCTGTCAGTCAATGTTGGGCTTAATAGATAAGGTCATGTGGCCATAAATTATGCCCCAACAGGAAGGTCATTTATCATTGACCTTCACTTAAGAAAAATCAAGGCTGGGAACGTATGTATATTATGAAAACTTCCCCTCCCCAACCTGTCATAGATTCCTGGAGACAGGCTTTGGGAAGACTGGCTTGAGCATACAGTAGAAAAGAATAAAGGTGGAAAGCCAGGTGGGCTCTGTGAAAGGAAAGAGTTCACAAACTACTTCCCCATATGTTGCAGTATTTTGCACTTTGAAAAGAGGGCTTATGGGCTGAGGTTGTTGCTCAGCGGCAGAGCGCTCACCTCACACGTGCGAGAACCCTGGGTTTGATCTTCAGCATCACATAAAAATAGTGAAATAAAGGTGCTGTGTCCAACTACAATAAAATATCAAATTTAAAAAAAAAGAGGGCTTATGATGGAGGTGGTCAAACATTCTGCCCTTACAGAAAAAAAGGGCCAATTTTACCCTGGCAATTTATTATTTCTTCAGTGATTCAACTTCTTGGAGTTTTGTTGTTGATGTGATGGTTCTGGTTCTGGGCAGTTATGAAGGTAGGACTTGGATATTTTAATCAAAAGCTGTGACTTAGTATTCCTATCTCCCATACTGACTAATTTGGCACTGTCTAAAATTCAGCAAGTGGAAAGATCCCTAGACAAATTCAGAGACTTGAGTTCTAATCTTCACACTGTTCTCTACTAGCTATGTGATGTGAGGCCAATCGCATCTCTTCTTTGGGTCTCAGTTTTTGAGTGGATCGTAGTATATGATCATAGCATATAATTCTAGGATAATAGAGTATTCATCTCAGAATGTTGTTTCTGTCTAAACATTTTTTTCCACCAGGCTACTATTTTCAGTGCACTTCACTTTTTCTATGCTCCTTGGATTGCCAGCATGATGTTTTACTCACTTTGGTGGATATGTTGTTTTCTAGAATGGCCCTTAAATGGTATTTGCATAGTACTTATATTCAGATCTTGTTACCTCTAATGACTTGACCAAGACATATTTTTATACTTATGATTTTAATTTGTCCTTTTCTTTCCAATGTGGATGGTATGAGGGGTAGAAAGTGAAGATTCACAAACAAGCAAGACAAAAGGCAGACAGCTAGAATTGTGTTAAATATTCGACAGTACCATTATTAAGGCTTGTTCACTGCAATAGTGCTATTTTCAGTGCTGGAGAAGGATGGTTGCTAGTGGGGGTGGCTAGCATTAGAGTTGACTGCATTCCTATTTCTTGAATAGCCTGAAGAGGCTCATCAAGTGGAGACTGATCTATTCAGGGATACAGAATGTTCCGTTTCCAACTGTTGAAGTAGCTGACCTCTTTTTACTTAAATTTTTTTTTTTTAATATTTGTCATTATTTCCATTCCTGTGAAGTGGCACAAAGAGCATTGTCTGAACGATGCATTTTTAAACAGTTTTATTGAGATATAATTCCTATGCTATACAACTCACCTATTTTAGTATGCAAACCAATGACTTTTAGTATATTTAAACAAATTCTGCATCCATCAACATAAAAATTTTCAGAATATTTTCATTATCCCCAAAGAAACTCAAATTTAGGCATCATCTAGGCCCCAACTCCTTCCCCTATCCTATCCCTAGGTACTTGCTTAGCTACTTTCTGTCTTTATATATTTTCCTATTTAGGACATTTAATAAAAATAGAATCATGGGCTGGGGTTGTGGCTCAGCAGTAGAGCACTTACCTAGCATGTGGGAGGCCCTGGGTTTGATCCTCAGCCCCACCTAAAAATGAATAAATAAAATAAAGTTACTATGTCCAACTACAACTAAAAAAATAATACTAAAAAATAGAATCATATGTGGTATTTTGTGCCTGGATTTCTTCATTTAGCATATTTTCAAGGTTTATCCATACTTTAAAAAGTATCAGTACTTCATTCATTGTTATACATGAATAACATTCTATTGTTTGAATATGTCAAATTTTGTTTAGTCATTCATCTGTTGATTGACATTTGAATTGCTTCCACCTTTTTTCTATTATGAATAATGCTGCTATGAATATTCATGTACAGATTTTTTTGTAGATATATATCCTTATTTATATTTGGGAAATAACTAGGAATTGTGTTACTGGGTTGTATGTTATCAGCTTACTTAAAATTTTAAAAACTGTCAAACTGTCTTCTAATGTGCTTTCATCATTTTTTCATCCCCACCAACAATGTATGAAAGTTCTCAGTTTCTCCACATCTTCCCCAAAACTTGTTATAGTTTTTCTTATTAGAGCTATCCTAGTCAGTGTGAAGGTAGTATCCCAATGTGGTTTTGATTTGCATTATCTGATGACTAATGGTTCAGACATAATTTTGTATGATTATTGGATACATGTATGTCTTCTTTGGGAAAATACCTATTCATATCCTTGGCCCACTTTTTAAACTTGTTTTAATTAGCTATACATGACAGTAGAATCCATTTTGACACATCATACATAAATGGAGCATACAACCATTCTTCTGGTTGTACATGTTGTAGAATTACACTGGTTGTGTAATTATATATGCACATAGGGTAATAAATTTTTAACTCATTCCACTCTCTACTTTTTATTTAAAAAATTTTTAGTCATATATATCACCAGGACACACCCTGACATAATCACAAAAGCATGAAACACAATCCATTCCAATTCAGTCCTTACCACTTCTTGCCCCCCTCTACTCCACCGAGCTCTCTTCAATATATATATTTTACTTCCTTACTTCCTTTTTATTTTTTAAATTAGTGTCCTAGTGGATACAAGGACAATGCTAGGACTCACCGTACACATCCATGCAGGCACATACAAAAGTTCAATAAGAGTCATTCCGCTGTTCCCTTTTCCTGTCCTTTTTTCCTCCTCAATCCTCTTCATCTACTCTACTGATCTTTCCTCTATTTTGATGAAATTCCCTCTCCTTTTTCCCCCTTCCTCTCTCTCTCTTCATTTTATCCTTCACCCCAATTTTTCATTAGCTTCTGCATATTAGAGAAAACATTTGACCTTTGACTTTTGGGGGGCTGGGTTATTTAACTTAACATGATGATCTCCAGTTCCATCTATTTACCAGCAAATGCCATAATATTATTATTCTTTATATATGTATATATACATTTGTGTATATGTGCATATATAATATATATATATATATATATATATATATATATATATATCAATATCACATTTTCTTTATTCATTCATCTGTTGAAGGGCAAATAAGTTGTGGTTCTATAGCTTAGATATTGTGAATTGTGTTGCTATAAACATTGATGTGGTTGTGTCACTGCAGTATGCTGATTTTAAATCTTTGGGGTATACTGAGGAGTGGGATAGCTAGGTGATATGGTGGTTCCATTCCTATTTTTTGAGGAATCTTCAAAATGCTTTCCAGAGTAGTTTCACGAGTTTGCAGTCCCACCAATAATATGTGATTGTACCTTTTAACCCATATCTTTGCCAATATTTATTATAATTTGTATTCTTCATAATTGCCATTCTGCCTGGAGTGAGATGAAATCTCACTGTAATTTTGGTTTGCATTTCCCTAATTGCTAGAGATGATGGAATTTTTTTCACATATTTGTTGTCCATTGTATTTCTTTTTTTGAGAAGTATCTGTTCAGTTCCTTTGACCATTTATTGATTGGGTGTTTTTTTTTTTTTTTTGGAGATAAGATTTCTGAGTTCTTTGTATATTCTGGATATTAACACCCTATCTTAAGAGCAAGTGGTGAAGATTTTTGCCCATTCTGTTGGCTCTCTCTTCACACTGTTTCCTTTGCTGTTCAGAAGCTTTTAAATTTGATGCTATCCCACTTGGTGATTTTTAAATTTTATTTCTTATGCTTTAGGAGTCTTGTTAAGATGGTTGGTTCCTGTCCCAACATGTTGGAGTATTGGACCTACATTTTCTTCTTGCAGTTTCAGGGTTTCTATTCTTATTCTTAGGTCTTTGATCCAATTTAAGTTGACTTGTGCAAGGTTAGAGATAAGGGTTAAATTTCATTCTATTACATATGGATTTCCAGTTTTCCTGGCACCATTTGTTAAAAGACTGTCTTTTATCATGGTGGCACACACTGTAATCCTAATGACTTGGGAGGATAAAGCAGGAGGATCACAAATTTGAGGCCAGCTTCAGCAACTTAGTGAGACCCTAAGCAACTTAGTGAGCTCTTAATCTCAAAATAAAAAGTAAAAAGGACTGGAGATGTACTCATTGGTAAAGCGACCCTGGGTTCCACCCCAGTACCAAACAACAACAACAATAAAAAGCTTTCTAAACAGAAGGGAAGGTGTAGGGGGGCCAAAGAAGTTGTGTATAATTATCCCAGTGGTTCTAAACCAGGGAAATTTTGTTCCCCAGAGGATATTGTCAATGTCAGGAGATATTTTTGGTTGTTATTACTAGCAGAAGTGTTCTACTGACATCCAGTTGATATAGGCCAGGATGCTGCTAAACATCTTACAGTACATAGAAAGGCTCTTCACAACAAAGACTTATCTGGCCCAAAATGTCAAAAGTTCTATAGTTGAGAAAATCTGCATTATAGATAAAGCACAAGGAAGACATGGGAGAAGATGAAGCTGAGAAGGAGGACAATATCTGCCAATGACCTTAAGAACTATGTTAAGGAGCTTTGATGTTTTTCAATTGGAATAGAAGCCAATGAATGATTTTAAGCAGGGGAGTAACAAGATCAATTTTGGGTAGGTTGTTTTGGATTTGAGAAAAGCAAAACTGGTAGGGAGTCTAGGTAGGAGGTTTCTGGTAGTATGGTACTATAGAAAGGAGAACAGAAGGAACTAAACCTAAGCAATGGTAGTGAAGATGTTAAAAATCAGGAAACAGATTCTAATGTGAAGTAGAAACTGGAAAACTCAATGATTAATTGAATTGGAAGGTGTATTAATTTTCCATTGCTGTGTAACAAACTGTCACAAATACAACAGCTTAGAATGACACTCATTTATTATCTCACAGCTCTGTATGCCAGAATCAAAGCAGGCATGGCTGGGTTCTCTCTTGAGGTATCTCAAGGCTGAAGTCAAGGTATCAAGGTGTGAGGCAAACTAGCCTCTTCTCTGGAATCTTTAGGGATGAACCCATTTCAAGGGTCATTTAGCTTTGGGGTAGATTTTAATTCCTTGTGACCATATGCCTGAGGTTCCCATTTCCTTACTGATTGTCAGCTGGGAACTATTTTCAGCTTCTAGAGGATACCTATGAACTTTTTACATGGTTCCCTCTATTATAAAGCCAACAGATACATCAGATCTTTGTTATACATAGTATCTCCCTAATTACTTTTCTGCCACCAGCCAGAGCAAACTCTCTGCTTTTACTGGGCTCTTATGATTGGTCCCAAATATACAATCTCCCCTTTGATTAATCCAGAGTCAACTGATTAGTAATCTTATATCTGAAAATACTCCTTTTGCCATGTAATACAACATAATCATGGAAATGACATTTTATCATATTCATAATTCAAGGAGAGGAAATCATATGAAGGCAAAGGTCTTTAGAGGTCATTCTCAGAATTCTGCCTACCACAGTTGAGGCAGTAGGAGGATTCAGGTAACTTTCAGGTTTACAGCTAAGGTATTTGTGTGGATGATGGGACCATACATTGAGATAGGGAAATCAGGGCAAGAAGTGGCATGTAGATGTGTTTAGTTTGGTTTACCTTGCTTAATCTAAGTGAAGGCTCTAAAATGTAGTAGTATATGTTGGTCTGGAGTTCAGGAAATAGGTCTGAGTGGAGATAGAGATTTGGGACTAATCTGCAATCATGGTAGTTAAAGTCAAGCAAGGAGATAAGATCAACAAGGGTATATGTGAGAAGCTGCCACAGGGAAAGATAGTGGGGGATTTGCACTGAAGTAATGGGTGAAAGAAGGAGCCCATTGTTAGAGACAACTATGAAAAACTAGCTGAAGATGTGTCTGGAATGGCTAAAAGAATGGTTTTGAGGCTGGAGTGGCAACTGTAATAAATGTAGCAGATGGAGTCTATTTCCAATAAAGATTTAGGATTGTAAATCAACTAAATCCAGGTGATTTGAATGGTCATTATTGCTGGGAAAAGGAAGCAAAATTCTCTGGTAGACTAGACGGCAAGGCCTGGCTCAGCAAGACCTTCAGAAGTGACTTGGCAGAGGGAGCCATAATTGAATCAGGCTATGGTGATCTCAAAGTTTCTGTCAGCTCCTAATACTCCAGATCTATCAAAACCTGCCTATCTTGGGCTGGGGATGTGGCTCAAGCAGTAGCTCGCTTGCCTGGCATGCGTGCGGCCCGGGTTTGATCCTCAGCACCACATACAAAGATGTTGTGTCTGCTGAAAACTAAAAAATAAATAAATATTAAAAAATTCTCTCTCTCTTAAAAAAAACTTGCCTATGTAGTGTCCTATTTTTTTAATCTTCTATCTTTTGTGTTATATGTGATTGGTTTCTAAAATGCCTTTTATGTATAACTTATGTATGTTAGACCTTAGTCTAATAGCACTCTTGTTCTATCTTATCACTTAACGCCCTGTTCCTGGAAGAATCAGACTATTTCTGGGATCAGATTTTCTCAGAGGCTTGATCTCAGCTCACAGATTCAGTTGGTAAAGTTCAACAAATGAGTCCTCAAAGTAATATTAGTGTACAATTTTGAGTGCATTCCCCAAATTGTGATTGTGTAACATCAATCTGATCAAATGTTCTTCAGTTAAATAAGTTGAATAATAATGCATAGTATATTTTCTTCTTAGAAAAAGTCTCCAATAACCTCTCTGTAAAGGAACCTGCTTGATTTTGTTTAGATCAATAATTCCTCAAACTTACTTGGACAATAAACCTTTAAAAAATCTATGACCATATGGTAGAATGCACTTTGGGAATTATTGGCCTCTGCCTCAGGTATTTATTTGCAATTTAATTAGAGAATCTCAAAAAGGAAAAATCTTCAAGGCCCAACAGAATAATTAAACAGGCATCATTGCATTTTGACAGGGCTTATAAACTGGAACAAGAAGGCATTTGTTGATATCTTTGTACCACAAAGGTAATACCTATTCACCCATGGCTTGGGGAAGGCTTGAGGGCATCCATCTCTGATACAGACTCTACAATGAAAAGAAACTGAATAAAAGGAGAAATTTTATGGAAGACATTTCAAGAGTCCTTCAAAATTGTAAGAGATTTGAAAATCCTTTTGGTTATAATAATTAAAGCTTAGTTAACCCTAAACACAATTGTAAAGAGGCAGCAATATCAATCACCATGTTTAGGACCTTCACATTAGATTTATTTCAATACAGACCAGTTCTCCTTCCAATATTAAATGCTGCAGAGTTTCACTGGAAGAATCAGACAGGTTTGTTAATTATACTTAACTTTCAGAAGTAGTGCTTACCATTTAAAATAGACTATACACTTTCTATTGCACCAGGTCCATGCTTCTTCAACTGGCAGCAATTTGGCAGACTCTAGAGGTCCAAATGGCTCTCCCAGTACAATATCATCCCTTAAAAGAGATTTTGGATTAGAAATCAGTACCTCCCAAAGTCTCTTTGTGTCTGCATACACACACTTGTGCTTCTATTTCTTTTAAGTATTGGCTGTCTCATCTGATGAAGTTGTATATAAATATTTATATGTCAGGAAGTTTCTGGTCTTATTCACCAGAGGCATTAGAGCCTTGATATAAAGCTTCCCTCTGAAAGTATTTGCCTCCACAGTTTATTTAATATAGCAGTTGATAGGTGAACTTCCTCTTGCTGTTTGCAAAGAGGATAGAGCCTTGCCTTGCTTAGAGTTCCAAGTGTTTGACTTGCCACCTGCTGGGAATTGATGTTTGTATTTTCCCAGATTTCCTTGATTAAAAGAAGTATAGGTTCTCTAGTGGGCCATCCCTTGCCCTTTATATTTCAGATCTTCAGAAATAATTGATATACTTTAGAATGCATCATGACTTTTGTGGGCCATAGACACTTTTGCCTTTGTGAATCCCTTCCTCCATTATAAAATGCCACTGTGTTGGCATAAAGAGGACTATATATAATTGTCATACATTTAAAATTTTCTTTTTAAATATCTTTATTAGTTGTTAATGACATTTTAATTTTATTTATTTTATTTTATGTGGTGCTGAGAATCAAACCCAGTGCCTCACACATGCTAGCACTCTACCACTGAGCCACAATCCCAGCCCTTAAAAATTTTCTTCAACCTAAAAATTCACTTATGTTTCTGATTTCCTGGGCCCATAAAAGTATTGTGGGTCTTAGGCATTGTACTTAACGGATAACAAACTCTGGATATACTGGGATTTCTGATACCTGGATTGGTATTATGAGTTCATATGTATTAAGCAGTTAATTAAAACACTATGTCCAAAGGATCACTTCAAGAGAGTGATGATTTCTTGGAATTACCAACTAATAATTGATATATACCTAGAAGTTTCTTTCCCCTAACATATTTTACCCACTGTACAAAACATGATAAAATGTTGATGATAGTTGAATTTTTTCTGGCTTGAAGGACTCCAAATTGGGATAGAGACTTGCCTCCTCAGCATTTTCCATGAGCAGTTTCTGGAATTGATGAACAGCATCATTCATTTCCAGGCTGAAATTGCTTCTGTCATTTAGCTGGTAGCCCTGCAGAAGGCAGCTGTGAAACTGGAGTGGAAATTGATTAGCAAAGAGAGTTTACTGCATTTCATCCAGAGAAAAAAGGGTGGGGTTGGTTTAATCAATGCCTTTATTTAGTGATAATTAATATAAATACCTCTACTCAACCCCTACCATAATCTTCCTTAGCAATAGTCTGCCGCAGTCTGGCTGGGCACAATCAGGAGCCACTTGTCAAAAGAAACTAACTTTATTTTTAGAACCACACACGCCAAACAAAACAGCCTCTCAGGAAAAACCCTCAGAGCCTCAACTGCCACCACCGGCTTTCCACAAGCCTCTCTCTCCCACACAAGCTTCTCCCCACCTCCCACAATCCTCCTGCTCTTGAGGCCGATTGGCTGGGTCACGTGGGCGGAGCCAAAAAAGTCCCCCAATGAGCAGCTCCGTGGTCTGAAAGGGCAGGGAAACAGCCCAATGAGCATCAACGAAGAGGAGCCAATCAGCTAGATGTTGCTGGGGCTGAGGAGCCAATCAGCTAGATGTTGCTGGGGCCGCTGTGAGCCAATCATCAGCCGGCAGCTGGAAGTTTGCTGGCAGCTGGAAGTTTGCTGGGGCCCCTTCGGTTGTGGCTCTCAACATCTCCCCCTCTCTGTTTAAACAACAAGTATGTGGCTTAGGGACCGTGCCTGCCTTAGGTTGTCCAATAGTACATATGGTCCTTAGGTTGGTACCATTGCAATTGGATCTTACCCGTCACTGACTACCGGTCCAGTATACAGCCACACCTGTGGAGAGGTCTTTGTACCAGCGGGGGGGTGAGGTTCTTTGCCTCACCTCTGTTGGCCCCCAAATTTTAGCTGGACGATCATGACAAGCAGAAGGGAGGAAGATACACCAAGCCAATTGACGGCTCCTTTTGGAAAAATTGTACCACCAATGACATCATCAGCAAAAATACCCCAACACTACCACAAGTCGCTGCACCAACAGATAGTTCACAATGCATACAGGTGAGCTCACAATGTGTCCAGGCAAGTTCTGCAAGCAGTTCAGTGATGGCTATTGTAGAAGCTGTAGATTGGTTTTATCTTTGACTTCACCAGCACTGGGATGAAGATAGGAATTCTGGCAATAATGGCTAAAGAAAAAATTATGTAACATTCCAGAAGGCACTAAAAGAAAATAATTTTCTTAACAATTTACATTGTCTTCACCGGCACTGGGATGAAGATAGGAATTCTGGCAATAATGGCTAAAGAAAAAATTATGTAACATTACAGAAGGCACTAAAAGAAAACAATTTTCTTAACAATTTACATTATCTTTAAGAGAATTATTAAATATAATGAAAAGGAAAGGTGAAAGTAAACAAACAGATCTGTTAACCTTCTTTTTTGTTTACATATTAAAACAATCCTCAACAGTTGTTTACCCAATTAAAATTAAACCATATAAATCACGTGAAAAAAAATATTTGGATCCATTTTATCATGAGCGCTCATCATATATGATATATGGACATACATACATTCAAACATATAACACAAAACACAAGTGTGCACACATAATATAATACATACAACACATAACATTATAGTAAAGGCCTTATAACTTTTTACAGGTGAAATCTCCATTGCAATGTTTAAAAACTCTATAGTCAAAAAATAGAACTGATCAGCAAAACATTCACCTAGGTCTGTATGAGCTCAAAAAACAAAATAGAACTTCATGATATGGCAAAGGGCAATAATAAAATAGATATTGAAAAAAGCATCCTGGTTCTGTTGCAGATGTAAGAATAGCCAAACTGGAGTTTTGGATATCAGTTGTTATGGATTTGAGCCAAATCATCTTCTTTTTGGTCTGTAGAAATCGCTTTAGTTAATCTTTCTGGAATCCAAATCGGCTGCTGTTCTCCCTGTGGAAACACACAAACAGACCCCCGACTCCAGACAATTACTGGGTCAGGACCTTTCCATTGTCCTGTTAGAATATCCTTCCAAAGTACCTTGGGCTTATGCACATTTTTTGGACACATATGCCTTTCCGCAGCACTAAGTCCTGATGAATCCAAACTTAAAAAGTTTAGAGTAAAAAGGGTTATTTTAAGTTTATCTTTGGGGAATATATACCCCTTCCCAATTCCTTCTTTTTGCTTTAATAAGTACATTTTAATAGTTTGATGAGCTCTTTCAACTATGCCTTGTCCCTGTGGATTGTATGGGATTCCTGTTATATGAGTAATGCCAAATGTTGAGCAAAATTGTTTAAAAGAGGTAGAAGTATAACCAGGGGCATTATCTGTTTTTAACTGTTTTGGAACACCCACAGTGGCAAAATTTTGTAAGCAATGAGCTATAACATCTTTAGTTTTTTCTCCGGCATGAAGGGAGCCCATCAAAAATCCAGAAGAAGTATCAACTGTAACATGCAAATATTTTAATTTTCCAAATTCTGGCAAGTGTGTGACGTCCATCTGCCAAATATGGTTAGGTATCAATCCTCTAGGATTGACTCCAAGATTAACTTGTGGTAAAAAGGTCACACAATTTTGACATTGTTTTATTATTTGTCTAGCTTGTTCCTTAGTTATTTTAAAACGCTTTTGTAAAGTATTAGCATTGACATGGAACTTTTTATGAAAATTTATAGCTTCTTCTAGTGTAGAAAAAATATGTATGTCATGTGTAGTTTTATCTGCTAAATCATTGCCCAAACTAAGGGCTCCAGGCAATCCTGTATGTGCCCTGATATGTCCTATAAAGAATGGATCTTTTCTGTCCCAGATTAGACTTTGTATAGTGGAAAGCAAAGAGAAAACAGTAGAAGAAGGGGAAATCCTACCAGCATCTTCAAGAGATACTATAGCATTAACTACATACTGACTATCAGAAAATAAATTAAATACAGAATCTTTAAACATCACAAAAGCTTGTAAAACTGCATTAAGCTCTACCTTTTGAGCTGATTGTTTGGGTACTAAACATGTATAAGTTTGATCAGGGGTAACTACTGCTGCTGTACCATTATTTGACCCATCAGTAAATATATTTGGAGCATTCATGATAGGTGTTTTTCTTGTCATTTTTGGAAAAATTACAGGATGCAATGACCAAAAAGACAATAAAGGATTAGATGGTAAGTGGTTATCAAATGAAACATTAGATTTGCACATGATTATTGCCCAAGTATTTAACTCATTAGCTAACTCATCAATTTGATTCATAGTATATGGAGTAATAATTTTATTGGGAGAAATTCCAAACACTCCCTTTGCTGCTTTTATTCCTTTGAGTATTAATTGTCCTACAGCCTCAGGATACCTAGTAAGAATAGTGTTAGGAGAATAAGATAAATGTATCCATAATAATGGACCTTCTTGCCAAAATACTCCTGTAGGAATATTTTTTGTTGGTAGTACAATAAATAATAAAGGCAAACTTATATCAATTCTATCCAAATGCATATTTTCCATATATGTTTCAATGATTTTTAATGCCTTTCTTGCTTCAGGCGTTAACATTCGGGGTGAATTTGGATCTGATGGACCTTTTAGGATATCAAATAAAGGTCCCAACTCTCCTGCTGGTATACCTAGATAAGGCCTTATCCAATTTATGTCTCCTAATAACTTTTGAAAGTCATTAAGTGATTTGAGTTGATCTACTCGTATTTGAATTTTTGATGGACGGACCATGGTTGAGGATAATAGAACTCCTAAATAATTAATTGGAAAATTTAATTGTACTTTATCTATTGCTATCTCTAGATTATAATTTTTTAATAAGTTTGTAAGTGTGGCATAACATTCCAGCAATGTGTTTTTATCTTTGTGTGCTAATAATACATCATCCATATAGTGAAATATTTGTAGTTCAGGATTTTGATTTCTAAGTGGCCGGATTACTTTGTTAACATAAATTTGACACATAGTTGGGCTGTTAGCCATCCCTTGAGGGAGTACTTTCCATTCATATCTCTGATCAG
This sequence comes from Marmota monax, assembly GCF_021218885.2. Classification (NCBI taxonomy): domain Eukaryota; kingdom Metazoa; phylum Chordata; class Mammalia; order Rodentia; family Sciuridae; genus Marmota; species Marmota monax. The sequence continues at coordinate 9,547,500 of NW_026694552.1, read as the reverse complement.
GACCTTCATGATTCAGTGCAGGGATAGTAAATGCAAAACGTAGACTATCCTCAGGATGAATTGGAATTAAAAAAAAAAAACAATCTTTAATATCTATAACTAAAACATACCAGGTTTTTGGCAAAGCAGACAACTGAGGAATCCCTGATTGAGCAGGTCCCATAATAACCATCTCATTATTAATGGCTCTTAAATCTTGCAATAATCTCCATTTACCGGATTTCTTTTTGATGACAAAAATGGGAGTATTATGGGGAGATACAGAAGGTTGTATATGTCCTTCCGCTAATTGTTGTTTGACCAGGTCATGGGCTGCTTGTATCTTTTCTTTAGTCAGGGGCCACTGAGGAACCCATACTGGTCTTTCTGATTTCCAAGTAATTTTTATTGTCTCAGTGGCCCTTTCTGAAAATCCAACCCATGTCTTTCTGTTCCTTGATCTATTTGTATTGGTGCTGCTATACCTTGTTCTTGTTTTTCTAATCTTTTTCCTTTCCTAAAACCTTGTCTAGTCATAATAGTGGGTGCATTTTGGTTGATGTTATTTGTTAATGTCAAACCTAATTGATCTAGGACATCTCGTCCCCATAAATTTACGGGAAGATGATCCAATACATATGGCTGTATAGTTCCTTCACATCCTTCAGGATCCTTCCAATCTAATACCATTGCACTTCTATGGGGATTAGTCGCCACTCCTAGGCCTCGAAGCGTTTGAGTGGCTTGTTGTAATGGTCAATGTTTTGGCCATTCTTGACGAGAGATGATGCTAAGGTCTGCACCTGTATCCAGTATCCCATTAAATTCATGTCCTTGAATATTTAGTTTTAGCATGGGGCGAGAATCTAAATTTAAAGAAAGCATAGCCCAATCTACACCTGTGGAGCCTAATCCCTTGGAACCTCTTTCTACAGTACGACTGGAAAATTTATCATGTAGGCTGGGTATTATTAGTAACTGTGCTATTCTATCTCCTGGTGAAATTACTGATATACCCTTTGGAGAACTGGCTATAATTTTTATTTCACCTTCATAATCGGGATCAATTACCCCAGGACTTATCATAAGTCCTTTTAGAGTAGAAGAGCTGCGTCCCAATAATAAGCCTACTGTTCCTTTGGGAAGAGGTCCTTTCACCCCTGTGGGAATGATTTGAACTCCCATCTCTGGAGTTAGTACTGCTCTGGCGGAGGCGCAGATGTCCAACCCTGCGTTCCCTCTGGTTTGTCTGATGAGGGATCTGATGGACAATGTGTCCTGGGCACTACCCTGATGGGGTTGCTGGGTTCCTCCAGTGCTCCGTATATTTGTGGTTTTGGGCCCCGGAGCATTGGGCCCCCCTGTCCATTTTTTGGCAATGGAGCCCGATGCCTTTCTCCACGATATTGTGGATAAACACCTGGTCCTTGTTCGTTTTTTGATAATAGAGTACCCTCTATGGTGGTTTGAGAACGGCATTCATTAGCCCAATGTCTCCCTCTACGGCATCGTGGGCAAATACCTGGTATTCTACTCCTTTGATACCTAGTTTTGTTAAACCCTCCTCCAATGGGGTAATTCCTTTTAAAATGTCCTGTTTGTTCACAATTGTAGCATGTTCTTGGCCTGGCGTCTAAAGCCTGTTTTACTGCAGCTGCCACAATTTGCCCTTGTTCATTAATGTCTCTGGCATCTAAAGCCTGTTTTACTGCAGCTGCCACGACTTGCTCTTGTTCATTAATGTCTCTACATAATTTAATATATGTGTTTAAATCTTCATGTTTCCATGGTCTAATGATATCTCTGCACCAACGATTCGCTTGCTCATAAGCCAGGTGTTTTAGTAATGGCATTGCTTGTTCTGTATTCCCAAAAACTCTGGTAGCTGTTTGAATAAGCCTATCTACAAATTCAGCATAAGGTTCATTAGCTCCTTGTATTACCTTAGATAATTGACCTTGTAAACCTCCATGTCCTTGTAAAGTCTTCCATGCCTTAATTGCATCTGCAGCAATTTGTGCGTATACGCCAGGATCATATGCAATTTGTTGCTGTTGATCCTCATAAGGTCCCTTTCCTAACAACATATCTAGATTTCTCTGAGGATAACCAGCTGCTGCATTTCGCCTCGCCGTCTCCTTGCAAAATTCCTCATTGGCAACCTTCCATAACAGGTATTGTCCTCCATTTAGCACAGCTTTACACATATTAGCCCAATCTGCTGGCGTCATGTTCAAGTTGTTAATGGATTCGACCATGCTTACAGTGAAGGGTGCTTGAGGACCATAGGTTGTTACAGCCTCTTTTAGCTGCTTCACTGTTTTGAAATTTAAAACTTGGTAAAATCGCTGCCCTCCTGCCTCAAATACAGGGCATGTTAATATTTGAGATCTTGTCTCAGGATCCCAACTATCAACTGTGGGCGTTGGGGACCTCCCAGCATATGGAGGTGGCCTTGTTAGTTGGACACTTACGTCCTTTGGTGATAGAAAGGTGTTAGTAGCAGTCTCCTGTTGTAACTTTCCCCCTGATGGCTTTTTCTGTTTTACACTTTCTTTCTCTGTCTGACTAGCTTGAGAGGCCTTCTCTTTTACTTGAATCTTTTCCTCTGTCTGACTAACTTGAGAGACCTTCTCTTTTACTTGAATCATTATGTCTTCTTCTTCCTCTACCATTGTCTGAACTAAAGGCTTTGGACTAAGCAAACAAGATATGAACGTCCACAATGGCAATGTGCCAACTGGCAGAGTCCCTGGGCTTTTCTTTTCTATTCTTTTTAAATCTTCACCATGATGGTTCCATTGTGATATATTTAACAACTCCTCCTTAAAAAGCCATGGGCTACATTTTTGTATTGTATCAACGTATGCCCTGATTGTTCTTGATTTTACTGAGATGCCTCCTTACTCTAACAATTTACTTAACACTCTTTCAGTTTGTTTTTTACTAATTTCTGATCCTGTGTTTCTACTATAATACAACCCAACAAGATAACGCCTAACAAAACTGAAACAGAGTGAAACAAAATTGGAACAACACAAAATCATTATAATAGCCTCCTGAAATGTCCATCCGTCCTTTCTCCCTATCTGTTCCTCAGATGTGAGCGGTTTTTCTTCCATCTTACACATCTCCAGGGACAGGCAACTTAAAACAAAAGTGAAACAAAATAACAAAAGAAGAATCTTAAAATGGCTACCCATCCTCTCGCCCTGCCCTCAGGGGCGAGCAGTTCACTTACCCTCAGTCGCTCCCCGTGCGAGCCACCAAATGCCGCAGTCTGGCTGGGCACAATCAGGAGCCACTTGTCAAAAGAAACTAACTTTATTTTTAGAACCACACACGCCAAACAAAACAGCCTCTCAGGAAAAACCCTCAGAGCCTCAACTGCCACCACCGGCTTTCCACAAGCCTCTCTCTCCCACACAAGCTTCTCTCCACCTCCCACAATCCTCCTGCTCTTGAGGCCGATTGGCTGGGTCACATGGGCGGAGCCAAAAAAGTCCCCCAATGAGCAGCTCCGTGGTCTGAAAGGGCAGGGAAACAGCCCAATGAGCATCACTGCAGAGGAGCCAATCAGCTAGATGTTGCTGGGGCCGCTGTGAGCCAATCATCAGCCGGCAGCTGGAAGTTTGCTGGCAGCTGGAAGTTTGCTGGGGCCCCTTTGGCTGTGGCTCTCAACAATAGTCACCTACCCTTGCATGGGGTTCTGAATGTTACCACTGCTGTTAAATTGACTGTTTGAAGAGCTTTTTTGGCTAAAGTTTTACCATCTGGAAGCTGGTGGTTGTTGGGTTTAGGGACAAACTGATATAAAAGATGAGAATTTAGATGGGAAGCTCATATGGGACTTAAGACTTAAGCCGCCCTTGATTTTAGAATTTCCCCCAGCTGGGACTGGGGATAAAACTTGGACTCTAGGGACAACAGCTATTATTGTGCAGGCTAAAAAGTTCATACATGCAATCCCACTCTGCTTAACAGCCCCGGTTCTGGTTCAGTTCAATGAGTGGTATGGAGTTTGGCTACTCCACAGGGACCTTGTAGAGACCTTGAGGTCAGACAGCAATCACTCCCCCTCCCTTCTGGAAGAGTGAAAAATCTTTTTAAATCAATATGTTCCCACTCACCCCCAGTTGAATGGGGCTTTCAGGGATGACAGCATATGCTCTGTACTGCCCTTGCCCTTGTCAAATCTGAGCCTGAAACAGAACAGAATAGTGTGGGTAGCTAGGTTTGTATATGTAACACATGCATAAATGCAAAGGTACAGACCCTGGAAATCTTCAGACAAAAGACAGAGCTAGTGGGGATATAAAACAAGGGTAATCAGAGTGAAATATAATTAGAATGAATTAAGGCTGATCAGAGTTTGCAGTCTCTAAGTACATGTCCCTTAGGAGAACTTGATTTTCCATGACTCACAATCAGAGGTCATCAAACTATAAGATTTAAAAAAGGAAGAAAAATATGTGACAGAGACCATATGGGACTGAAAAACCCAAAATATTTGTTTATTTTTTATTGACACATAATAATTGTACATATTTATATGGCACAATATATTTTGAAATGTGTATATCTTGTATGATCAAATCAGGGTAAATTAATATACTTATCACTTTAAACATTTATCATTGTTGGTGAAGTCATCTAAAAATTCTCTTCTAGATCTTTTGAAATATATACGTTATTGTTACCTATAATCACCCTATACAGTACAATAGAACACTAGAATTATTTTTCCTATCCAATGTATTTATTATATGTATAGTTCTCCAGATAAACAATACCATTAGGAGGTATCTATATCTATATCTATATGTGTTTTATATAATTGGCTTACACAATTGTGGAGGATAGCAGGCTGGAGACATAGAAAAGAGTTGTTGTTTCAATCTGGAATCTGGAGGCAAGGCCATTTACAAAAATAAATAAATAAAATAAAATAGATGATCTTTTCAACTCAAGAAGGGATAGTGCAAAAGAACCTTAAAGAAGGAATCCAGAGACTTGTCACTAATTTAGATTGAATCACCACACCTCTCTAGAGCTCAGATTTCCACAAAGTTCCATTCAGAATGATAGCATTCTATACATTCAGTCCTTGTATGTACTTAAGGTTCTTTCATAACTCAAATTTGAAATATCACAAATAGTCAAGTTTAAGTGATCTCCTTGCAATTTCTAGAAATAACTCCACGCTGACAAATGTCCCAGACATCAGTTAATTACCTATAACATAAAAAATAAATAAAATGCTGAATATTTCTAATTTGTTAGTGACTTTTTAAATAGCGGTTTGCATTCATTATATCTGTGGCAATCCTTTGTAACCATCAAATAGAAATGCATGCTATTGCACGGTATATAGAATATTATACTAGTTACTTTGGGGGACTCTAAAGGTACCAGAAAATAACTTATCTAGTCTTGAGGTTGCTTACAGGCTAGCTAGGAAAAAATGTTCCAGGTTTGAAATAAAGTTTTAAATCTTTTAGAGTAACATACAAAAAAGACTGTTGGAGACAGGGGCATTGTCTTGTTCAGGGACGTGTGTGTCCTCAAGACCTGGAACAGTGCCTAGAATCTTGTATATGTATACTGTATTTTGAATTAATGAATGAGTGGAAGGTGAGTTAATAAATAGTAAGTAAAGAACGAATGCATTTCGTTCTTAGTAATGGAATGCATTTATGTCAGGGTCAGATGGGGGCTAATTCAGGATGGCTTTGTGGAAGAGAGGGTATAATGAGTTAGCTCAAGAGAGGAAGGAAATAGCCCAAGGGTGATATTTATGAAATGTTGGATTTCTACAAATGTATATAGGCTAAATTCAGGGTTATGAACCTTGGCACATAAAATGTATTCTAGATAATTCCTAATCCAAAATATTCATTTAGGGTTTTCTTTTCCAGTTCTACTAACATCCCACTGTAAAATTTAGAGAAAAGTAACTTTGGGGAGTACTTCATAAAAGTACTTGCATGAAAAGAGACTTATTTTCTTATCAACTTCAATTGTTTAAAAAGAAAAGAACCATACAGATAGGGACACTAGGTAAACTAAAGGCTGCTTAAAAGAGAAGTCTAAAGCTTTGAAGCAGAAAGTCAGATAATTTGGTCTTTAATCCACTTTAGAACTGACTCAGTCTTTGACTTGTGGTAGTCATTTAGCTCCTCCATGCTTCTGTTCACTCGTCCATAAAATGAAAATGACATCTGCACTCAGAATGTCAGACCTGGAAGAGACCTTAGACCTCATCTAGTCCAGTGAGTTTCAGTCCTGGCTGCTTATTAGAATCCTTGGGGAACTTTTAGAAGGCTCAATACCTAGGTCTGACCCCAGACCAATTACATCAAAATCTCTGGAATTGGGACCCAGGTGTCAGAATCAATATTTTTCAAACCTCCCCAGGCAAGTCAATGTTCAGCCTACATTGAAAACCATTGTTCTAGTCCAACCCTCTCACTTTATACATGAATAAAATGAAGACCAGATCAGGTTAAGGAACCTTATTCAACTTGCCTCATAGGACCACAGAGGATATTAGGTCATAAAAATTTAGAGCTAAAAGGGACTTTAGATATCAAGATATCTGTAAAAGTGGTCTGCACAACATAACATGTTATTTGTTTAGAAGGGATTATCATGCCAACAGAACGAGAAAATATTAAATTGGCAACCAGACAAGGTATCCCCTGTCATTAAATTATACAAATAGGACAATGGATGAAGTCCACATTCTTTTTCATTTTTCTGGTTTCTTCTCTCTGAGCTAGCAAATGAGTAAGTGTTCCATCTCAAAAGTTAGGCTATAGACTATTGGATTGAATACTCAGCAAATAAAGATGCCACACAATGCCCTGACAATTCGTTTTTTCAAGAAGAAATTTAAACATATTGTAAATGTAGAGGACATGGAGAGCAGGGGGTGCTGTTTAGCTTAGTTCTAGCATAATTCTAGTCTACATCATACTTTCGGGGCATTGTAATGCCTGGGAGTAGAGAAATGTGGCTTGGAAATTTTAGCAGAATTTTGGTTATCAGACAGTTTTGCTTGGGAACACCCTTCGCTTGCTCCTGACTTGAGTATCTTCAGCCTGCACTGAGCTTACAGATACCAAGCATCACAGAGGATGAAAATCCAGGGTAATTTCCCTTCAAGATCCATTTCCTCATTTTACCCACTTCTTATTTAATCAGATCCATGCTTTGTAGTTCATTCTTCTATACAAAAGCAGAAGGTGCATTTTCTAGTTCTCCCATTTAGCTCCATGAGTTAAATTTTTCTTTGTCTGAAAGATCATTTTCATTGAATGATTTCCTAGGGGGAAAAATGATAAAATATATGATGCCCTACTGCATGCCCATGGCCCACTTCTTTTGTGAAGTTTTCTAATTCACAAATTTACTTCAATATTAATTATACTAAGAATTCTAGAGAGTTTTCAATTTTTTATTGTGTAATTATTTTCATTTCTAGGTCTAGCCAAGAGATACTTCTTATACCTTCTTGTATCTCCCCCATCCTAGTATTTAGCACATTATTTTTACAAAAAATCAATGTTTGAGCCACTTATTTGAACAACTTCCAGTTGCTTAATGACTTTCAAAATCCCAGTAAAATACTTCTTTGTTGAACTCATTTACTACCCAGGGAAATTTCTAAAAGAGTAAGATAACAGTTTGTGTATGGGGAGAGGTGGGGAGGTTGATATAAAAATATGATAGGCTATCACTAGTCTAGTGCAATGTTTCCCAAACATGGTTGTACCTCAGAATCACCTGGGAATTGAATTTCGTTAGAAGGATCTAGAAATCCATAAATTCCAAAGTCCCCAAGTAACTCTGATGAGCAAGTAGGTCTAGAAATCACTGGCCACAATGTACTCTAAGCTCTTCTCAAACTTTCATTTCTATACAACTTTTTATTTATTTGTTGTTTTTAAATATACATGACAGTAGAGTGTATTTTGACATATTGTACTATACAACTTTTGTGTTCCTAACAAGTTCTGAAGTGATATCGATGCTGCTGGTTAAAGACTAGAAGGTAGTGATTCTCAACCTGTGGTCCCTAAGCCAGCATCATCAGCATCACCTGGGAGTTTGTTAGAAATACTAATTCTTTTAGTTCCCACTCTAAATCTACTGAGTGCAAACTGAACTGGGGCCTAGCAATCTGAATTTAAATAATCTTTGTAGATTAATCTGACAAATTGTCAAAGAATGAAAATAACTACTATAAATAATATAGTAATAAGGTATAGGGGAGGGGGTACAGAGGATTCAGAAAACTTGAATTTATATCAGTTCTTTTACTTGGCTATCTCTTACTCTCTCTGAGCCTTGGTTTTCTTCATAAAGCAAGATAGAAGTGTAATATACATCAATTCAAAAAACATTTATTCTTTTAGGCATTTCATTAGGTATCGGGAGTATATTTCAAGATGAATAAGATACATTTCCTGCCCTTGAGGAATTAAATGTTGCCTTGTCTAATGAAAAAGTGTATCGCGGATCTTAAATGAGATCTTACATTAAGATGCTCTGTGAATTATAAGGTATGTTCAAAATATTAGTTATAACTCTGATTAAAACAACAAAATATTGCCCCCTTTTCTTACATTGGGGGCTTGTAGTAATTCTCTGTAGTACTTCAGTTTTAGCAGACATACCACTGGTAAAAGCTGGTAGAATAGAATTGAGTAGTAATAAAAATAGTTTATACTTGTACTTCATACTTTTAGATGTCCTTTTATTATTTTTTTAAATTGTCACAATAACTCTATAAGGTAGCCTGGATGGATATGCTTATCTTCATTTGGTATATGCAGAGTCTGATAATTCATGATGTGACTCAACCAAGGTCACAGAGCTGATCAATAGTAGAACCAGAACTAGAACTGAGATAGCTTGACTCCTAGGTCAGCATTCTTCTCCCATATCATGCTGATTAATCAAGTAAAAGTCATTTCCAAGACTCAATGCATGTTAATTAGGTTACTGCAAGCACAGATGTGAAACAAGCTGTAACTTTTTTTAGAAATCTTAAACATGTCCAGCTTTTACTTATCTGCTTGAGTTAAAGCATACAGCAACTGTCAGAGAGACATAGCTAAATTCTTCTGTTTTGAATTTTTATATATCAGAAACCTTATCAACTGCTGGCAGGCTGTTGGATTACATATGCATTTTAAGAATCAAAGGCCTGCATTAGATAGCTACATTAGGAAAGCATAATAATATTCTTGCATCATCAAAAACCCTTTCGATGGATTAGAAATAAGAACCTATATCTTCTAATACAGGCAAAACTAGAGGACTCCTCTGTTGGATTTTTTTGACACGTGGCCTAATTTTTAGTGTAAATGTGTGTTGAGGAATTTCAACTTTGGACAACCATAGTTACTGAGACTTACATCTTAATGCAGACATTTCCCACTTGCAAGTGAGTGCCAGAGAATGACATATTCTGCTTGAACAGACAAAAGTGAGGGATAAAATATGTTTGTTTTTAAAAGAGGATTTCTTTGAAATAGGTTCTGGACAGAGTTGTCATCTTTATAGAATAGGCAGAACAAATGGATGCCTGGCTTCAGTTGTGAAGGCCATTCTGCACTGCTCCATGCCAACTGATTCACTCCCTTTTGTAAAAATCTAACACCCACACTGCTCTACACAGATAATTTCTACCACATAAAATTCTGTTAAAAGTTCTCCCATTAGATATGTGTTTTTTGTAGTACTTTGTCTTGGGCCATGTACTTCACTGGTACTGTCATTCAGCACTGTGTCCTGTCCACTCTTTTGCACTACATTTTGGATTTTGCAGATATCTTTTGATCCAGGAAACAAATGCTACACAAATATTTTTTTTTTGATAAAATAAATATATATGTCTGAAAATATAAGGACATTGAATAGGCACAGTAAAAATATCTTATTATTAAAGAACACTTTGGAAGAAGCAAAAGAGGAAAAAGTAGAATTATGTTCCAAGCATAAAAGTAACAATTCTTTCAAGAACATCTTTTCTGCCATTTAATTTTTTTTTTTTTTTTAAGAAACAAAGAAAGTGGGCTGGGTTTCGGTTTCAGCTCTACCAAGAAGTCAACTACTTAACATGAGGGAAATAAATGTTCTACTAAATCACAAGTGTCAGAAGGTAGTTTTAAAAAGGGTAAAACTAAGTATTGTACTGACATAATGTAGATCAATGGAATAGAGTTGAGAGTTCAGAAATAAATAAACATTTATAGTCAGGGTACAGGGAATGGGAAAAGGGAGGAACAGTGGAATAACACTGACCAAACTATCCTGTTTACAAATATGAATATACTACAGTGAATTACACCTTTATATATATCTATAATGCACTAATTTTAAAAACTATAAATAAATAGAAGACAGACCAGTAGAGTAGAGGAAGGGGAACGGTGGGAGGGAGAAGGGAAGGGAAAAGGGGAAGTACTAGAGACTGAATTGGAGCAAATTATATCCTGTGCTTGTATAATTATGTCAAAATGAACCCCATATTATGTATAACTATAATGCACTAATAAAAAATGTGAAAAGAGTGCCATGAGAATTAAGTGGGGAAAGGGTAGTCTTTTCAAAAAATTGTGGTGTAGCAACTGAATATCCACATGAAAAAGAATAAAGTTAGATCTCTACTTCACACCATACACAAAAATTAACTCAAAATGGATCTTAAAGGATATATATATCTTGAATTTAGATTAGGAAATGGTTCCTTAAATACAACACTCATACTGCAAATAATCAAAGAAAAATCAGCAAATTGGATGTCATCAGAATTAAAAAATCTTTGTTCTGTAAAGGACAGCGTCAAGAAAGTGGAAAGACAAGTCATGTGCAGTCTGTAATCCCAGTTTCTGAGAAGGCTGAGGCAGGACAGTTACAAGTTTCAGGACAGACTGGGGAATTTAGTGAGACACTGTCTCAAAATAAAATGAAAAGGACTAAGGATGTTGCTCAGTGGTAGAGCAGTTGTGAGGTCCTTAGTTCAGTTCCTAGTACCAAAAAGAAAAAAAGAAAAAAAAAATGTTTGAAAGACAATTCATAAAATAGAAGAAAATATTTGGATAATCTCAGTGGTGACTTACACCTAGATATATACATTAAAACAAACAAACAAACAATCAAAAAATCCAAAAAACCTCTGGCTGGGTGTGAAGACTCATGTCCGTAATCCTAGCTACTCAGAAGACTGAGGCCGGAGGATCAGAAGTTCCAGGCCAGTCTGAGGAATTTAGTGAAACACAATCTCAAAACTTTAAAAAAGGGGGTTTGGCTGTGGGTGTTACTATGTGGCAGAGTGTTTCCCAGAATGTGTGAAGCCCTGGGTTTGATCCTTGATACCTGAACAAACAGAAAACAAACAAAGAAAAGACCCTGCAGATTTAGTGGATTCCCCACCCCAGACCTACTAAATCAGATTTGCTAGAGGGTGGGACTCAGAATTTAAAGTAGCTGACTAGGAGGAAAGAGAGAGAGGGAGAGAGAGGGGGGGAGAAGGAGAGAGAGAGAGAGAGAGAGAGAGAGAGAGAGAGAGAGAGAGAGAGAGAGCGCAAGGGGGAGAGAGCGAGGGAGAGAGGGAGAGGGAGAGAAAGAGACAGAGATAGATAGATAGATATAGATAGATAGATAGATAGATAGATAGATGAGAGAAAGGAAAGAAGGACCCAGTCATCTGAGACATATTGAAGATTGAAGGAATGCTCCATTGTTAAAGAATAAAAGACACATACTCCACACAGAGTATTTGACATCTCTGTGAAACATCTTTATCCCACCCTCCCTCAACTCTCTCATTTTCACATCTAGGGGTGACTACTAGAGCACGTAGAGGTGACAGAAGCCTGAACCCAAGCATCCAGACTTGAAAACCAAGCAACTGGTTTTCAACTGGAAGAGGCTTCAATTCCTGTTATCTTCTCTCACTTGAGCATAGTATTAGACCACAGGACAAAGCTTAGATTGATGCGGTCCCCACCCCACCCTTCTTCTCCTGGCTTCTTTTCTATAAGTCATGTTTTCAGTGTTTGGAGTCTGGCAGCTGCAAGGCCTCGTTGCTAGGTAACAATTTCTCAGCACAAAGAACCCTCAGCTGGGAAGGTCAGGCCTGTCAGTATGAAACAGCTGTACAGAATTTTTATTTGTCTTCCTCTTGTTTTGGTTAATCACAGGGCATGGAACCAGAATGAAACTTTTCATAGAAATGAGAAATGCTGGAGGGTACCAGTTCAGCTGCTGCTAGATATTTTTTTTTCCTTTTCAAATTACAGCCTTTCTACTCTGGCTCAATAGAGCCCCCAACAAAATGGGCAGGCTAGAACAGGAGGAACAATGTGGAGGGGTCAGGTATTCCTTAGCTTCTTTAGTGCTTGGGCCATGGAGGGCATAGCTAAATCATGAACTAAATTAACTCCTTTTTTTCCTAATTGAGTGGCAGAATTTTAGGATTATGATTATCAGAATAAATGCAGTATGTCCAATTAAATTTAGTTTCAGATAGACAATGAGAAATTCAAATTTAACTGGGTATCCTGTGTTTTTATTTGCTAAATCTGGCAACCTTAATTAGTATGTAATAAATACGCTATAAATTTTGTATGGGATAAATACTAAAAGAGTAAGAAAAGTAGAGACAGAGATTATTCTAGTGCCATTATGGAGAGGTAAGTCTCAGCCCTGGATTGTCATTGCTTTGACCAGTATACTGAAAGTTGCAGTCAGGAGTTTGTATAGAGTCACAAAGAAAAGGCAGAATCCATTTCTGTTGCTGCCAATTTTCCTTCTAGTTATTCATCAGATGCTAGTCTAGTGATTATACTTGAGTGTGGTACAAGATGATGGACACTTATTTGCAAATCAGAAGGCCTGGACTGTAGTATTGGATAGGTGGACTTTTAACCAGCTGAGGGTTTTTGGACAAGTCAGTGCTCTTTTGGGACTCAGTTACCTTTCTTAGGACCTAAACGAGTTTGAATAGAGTGTTTACCCAAGATTGACCCCTCCTTTATCAGCAGCATCAGCAAACCTGGGTATTTATTATAAATGCAGATTAGCAGGCCACAATTTACACCTTCTGAATCGGAAACTAGGGGTTGGGTCCTGAAGTCCGTGTTTTATTTATTTATATAATGATTTTCATTACTGGGGAGTGAACCCAAAGGATCTCTACCACTGAGTTCAATCCTCATCTTTTTTTTGGGGGGGGGTGGGCGGGGATAAGTTCTGGCAATGAGATGGCCTTGAATTTGTGGTGTTCCTTCATCAGCATCTCACATGACTGGTATTAGAGGTGTGCATCACCATACCTGGTGCAATCTGTGTTTTAACCATCCTCCTGGTAATTGTGATGCAAACTCACATTTGATAACCCTTGAGCTAAAGAATCTTCAGTGACTGTTTCAACTCTTACTTTCATTGATTCTGCTAACCAATTGGCAAGCTCCAGTGGTCAGTTGGTTATTTGAAATGGTATGTTCTTCTCATTCCCACCCTCTCTAGGGATTTATTCCAAATTAGTTTGTTGAGGGGCTCTATGTCATAACAAAGAATATTCCCTTATATTTCCACCTTGTGGCTTCTCCTGTTTTCATATACCCCCTCTCCTCCTTAGGCAGCAAGAACTATTAAAGTCCATTCTTCCAGCAGGCAATGCCAAAAGGTTTATGAAAGGATGAACAAGACCCTGACAGCTGAATTCATGCTTCATCTCACCACTAAATAAGGCTGAGTGTAAATATACAGGATTACTGGGCTAAGAACACATCTCCGTTTGCTCTTGTTGCTTTGAACCACAGCTGCCTTCAATTCTAATTTTTCCTTAAAAACCTGTGGTGTCCCAAAGTCCCTTCCCTACCTTTTTCCAGATTCTTGCTATAAAGCAGCATAGAAACCTAGCCCACTGCCTTCATAAATATCTGATTAATAAAGAGAGGGAAGCAGAATCAAGAGGGGAAACTCACGGAGGTAATAAGCCCAATAGCCTGTTTTCCACAATAGCTGGTATTGAGGTGTTGTCCATGGTGCTGAATGTGGTTGTTGATCCTGAATTTAAAAAACTCTGAGAAACGTGGATAGGCAAAGGGAAGAGAAGAAGGATTGTTGTAATAGTTTGTCCTTTGCTTGTTTCATTTCCCCTTGGAGACAACATAATGAATTTGGCAATCAAATCATGCAACTTAGTCAAGATGAGCAGGACAATTATGTTGTTTTATAGGTCAGTGCCTTTCTCTAGTACTTTCCTACTGGAGTAGCAGAGAAAGGCACTCCAAGCTTGGGTAACTGTATTTTGTTCTGACAAAGAGTGTTTGATGTAAAGCATGTGTTTACTTAAGAGCAACGGATCATTGCACAAATGCTGCACTGAAAATATGAATGAGTGAGGAGAACACTAAGATAAGAAGTTAGCAATCAAAGCCTAGAGTAGAGCTCACAAATCTTCTTAATTATCTAGTAGCTTTAAGTGTGTGGAGACCCAAGCATGTGTCTTTAGTAATTTCCAGGCTACTTGCAGAAATCTGTTTTATTTTTTCATCTTTTTATTTTGAAATCATAACAGATTCATAGGCAGCCACAAAAATACAACAATGAGTGTACCTTTTACCTTTCCACAATATTCTATCAACAGTAACATCTTATATAACTATAGTACAGTATCAAAACCAGGATACTGACATTAGTGCAATGCCCAGACCTTATTTGTATTTTACCAAGGCTACTTACATTCTTTTGTGTCTCTGTGTATATACAGATTTATGCACACATAGTATTTTTTTTATCATGTGTAAATTTGTGCAACCACCTGTATTCATCCTCTTTTCATTACTATAATAAAATATCTAACATAGGTTAATTACGAAGAAATGGAGCTCTATTAAGCTCACAGTTTTGGAGGTTTGAAGTTCAAGATCAAGAAGGGAACCATTGATTTATCTTCTGGTGAGGGTGGCAGATGGTGCATCATGGTGGTCATACATGTAGGAACAAGCAGTATATCAAATAGGAAGCCCAAGAGGATGGGAGGAGATGGGGCTTCTTTTTAAACAACCATTTCTTGAAAACTCAAGGGGGTCCTATGAGAACTACCTTACAAAACAGAAGCATGTCCACAATGACCTAAGAATATTCCATTGGGCTACATCTCTTTTTTTTAAATAATTTTTTTTAAACAGGGGGGAGAGAGAGAGAGAGAGAGAGAGAGAGAGAGAGAGAGAGAGAGAGAATTTTAATATTTATTTATTTATTTTAGTTTTTGGCGGACACAACATCTTTGTTTGTATGTGGTGCTGAGGACCAATCCCGGGCCGCACGCATGCCAGGCAAGCGCGCTACCGCTTGAGCCACATCCCCAGCCCTGGGCTACATCTCTTAAAAGTCTTACTATCCCAATAGTGCCACCTTGGGGACCAAGTTCCAATCACATAACCTTTGATGGTATAACAAGCCATATTCAAACCATAGTAATACCACTGCAATCAAAATGCAGAACTGTTTCATCACCATAAAAATATCTCATGCCAACTCTTCACAGTTACACTCATATCCCATACCCCATCCTACCCTACCTTTGCTTTAACCCTTGGCAACCAGTAATCTGTTCTATATCTCAATAATGTTGTCAATTCTAGAAGGTTATAAAAATGAGAATCATATGATAGGTAAAATTTTGAGATTGGCTTTTATTTGTCATAATTTCCTTGAGGTTCAACTAAGATGTTGCATGTATCAACAATTTGTTCCTTTTTGTTGCCACATAGTATGGTAACCAATAGGTGAGAAGCCCAACAGGAGGCAGTGAGGCAACCATACATTAATAATAGCAGCAAGCTGTTACCAACGCTTCCTAGGACTGGAGAAACAAAAGGTTAGTGTCATTAGAGCTCAGACCAGGGTCACCTGGTAGAAGGTAGAATCATGGTCAGCTCTCCTGTGGGAACAGGACTCATGCAAGAGCTGTGGTCACCATAGGAAATGCTATCTAAGATGGGAGTAAGGGAGTGGTAGTTGAGAAATATCCTGGTTTTTAATTTCCTCTAAATCTTCTATTCTCTCTCCATTGCTTGAATCCAACTGGAAGCTAGACAACATGGACACCAAAGATAGGTAGCCTGAAGCAGTCACTCTGCTGTAAAACTGAGCATATCTGGAGATAGATTTGAGAGCAAACATGCCCAAAGCCTGCACAGTAGTATATGTGAGTGTTCAGTATTATAATAAAATACTACACTGATATTCTCAACAATTTGTACTAATATATATATATATATATATATATATATATATATATATATATATATATCTCTGTAAGCAGTATTAGAAAAGGATCCCATGGATTCATATGTTCTTCAACAACTTGGATTGTCTATGGATATGTTAACAGGAAGTATCCCACAGAAGCTACTGTAGGCTATTCTCAAATGGTCAGATAGTGGGACCCAGAGAGCTAGCACAGAATAAATAGCCCAAACCAAACAAGCCCTCCAATCCTTCCCACTTTCTTCTCCTCCTTTTGAAGATTTCTTTAATGTTATGGGCTCCCCTTTAATAACTTTTAAAGTAAATTCTTAAGTGTCCTATGCCCTACATGGACACCTACTCTGATTTCTGTGTAATTTTATGGAATCTATAATGACTTAAGGGATCAAAATAGGAAAAGGGGAGACTGAGGAAACCCATATCTGTTGTTCTAGGGATCTTGGGATTGTGTACAAGAGAAAAAGGGAGTATGCATACAATTCCAAATTTGTTTAAAGTGTCACATTCAATTATCATTTCTGAGCATAACTAGGTTACTGAGCTTCATAGAGCCTTATATCAACTGTAAAATGTGTTCAATAATACTGAACAAATACTGTTTATTGAGTATATGCCAGACACTATTACATCACAAGGCTCTTGTAATAATTAGATAGAATGCTTGTTAAGTGCCTGGTGCATAGTAGGCACTCTTTTGAGTGTCATACATTAATATTATTGCCAACAAGTATTTACTTCTGAGGAGATCTAAATTCATTTGGACCATTCATGGTAGATCAGACTCTCTTGTTGACCATGAGCTACCTAATGTTAACTCTTAGCCTATCTGACAAATGTATTCCAGGAACCACAAATATTCCTGGAGACAAGAGTAAATGCAACTAATTCTTCCAATTTCTTGATGCAGCAAACACTATTCTCATGTACTAATAATCCTGAATAAGGATCAGAGCCATTCCTAAAGTATTCGATTTTTTAGGTTGAAAATCAAAGCATCCACATGAGCAAAATCTCTTAAAGGGCTGGGCCAATCATTGCTGGCCAATATGCACACAAATACCTTGCATCTCTTCATGGAATCAGAAACAAGGGAAGGAATTTCTTGTGAATTAATCTTGGCCCCTAAATTTCTTGAGCTCTATATCCAAATGAACTGCGCAGCCCCTCTGGAGAGAGAAGGATAGTGATGGAAAGGACAGCTTTGCTATGTTTGGGCCACAAGTCCAATAGCTCAAAGTTTCCAATTATGGCAGTGATTACACTGGGGACATTAACTCCATGGGTTCTGTGATAATGCAACATTGACCTCCCTAACAGAGAACCACATTTCACTGCATTGTTATCAGCTTTACTCTATTGGAAAGCATTACTTAATTGCTGACTTCATCATAACCCCAGGCATTCATTTTGCTAAATTGTCAACTATTTCCCTTCCCTAGTAGAAGGGTCCCTAATAAGCCTTCACATGATTAAAAGAAGCCTGGCAGCCTGCAATTCCAAAGGAGCTACTGAGCTTGAAGTCTCAGCACCTCTCTTTATTCTTTCCCCACTCTCTCTGCTGCATGCCTGCTGAACTGAGATTCCAAAGCTTTGAAATTGATTTACCAACCATTTGTAGGCTTCCTGGGTAGTGATAAAAGGAAGCTCTGTTTTGTTTTCAGCTGTCACCATGCTTCCTTCTTAATGCTCAGCTATAGATTTTTCTACCAGATATTCATCTGCTGCCCTCCAAAGAGCATGCCACTCTTCTCTTTGCCAGCCAACTAGTATCATCTAGCCTGTAAGGACAGGCTATTAGACTGAGTAGCCCAATAGGGGAGACTGAGGGACAAAATGGCTTCTTGTAGTGCTGCCTTAGGAAGAAAATGGCCCCTGATGTGCATAAACAGCCACCTTGAATGGAGTGTGGATAAGTGTCCAATTTAATGGGATTTTCATTAGGGGGAAGGGTAGCATAATGTAGCTTAAGTGAGCCCCAGCCCTGCCCATTCTCTGGTTCTGTGGAGATGTTAATCATGCTGCTCCTGGCAAGTCTGTCAGAGCTGAAGCTGATGATGTAACCGATTTTCCAGCAAGCCCTTTGTCTGAATGACTGCAGCACAGCTGCAGAATAGAGCGCCAGGGACTAGAATGTGTTAATGGAAAAAACGCTTTCCCCAGTTCTTTTTTCCAGACAGATCTTGTCACTGGGAGCTTTGTGTGTTGGTCAGCAAAACTGTTTTGGGGTGTGTGTGTGTGTGTGTGTGTGCTGGTGGCCAGGCTTATTGCAGGCATTTTTCAAAGTTATGATGGAAAGGGCATTGTTAGGAACACAATAGATACAAATGCTCATACCAAGGTGCTGACCAGACAATATTGGGCTGCTGAGGTTTCTAGGCTTTTTCTGTGTTTAGATGAGAGACTCCATACCATTATTTTGATGAAACTGAATAGATTATATAATGGGTACATATATAAATGGATATATATATATATATATATATATATATATATATATATATGGAGATATATATATATATATATATATGATGTGTGTATATATATAATGAAATGCATATAATAAACATATAGTATTTTTGACCTCTCTGTGTCATGCATAGAGAAGGAAGTGTAGAGTTAACAGTATGGGAATATGGTCCTTAGAGTCAAAGCACTTTCAGATTATATTCTGGACCTTCCAATTATTAGCAGTATGATTTGGGACAAGTTACTTATTCCTTCTAAGTCTCTTTTTCCTATCTGTTAAGGAGATCATTCCTGTTAGTAGGAATGATTAGATGAGATAATTCATACCATTAGCTTAGTTCCTAACAAAATGTAAGCCTTTAACAAACATTAACTTTGTTACTAATATAATTATAATATGTTATTTAAATCTCTCAATTGACCTTGTATGGTAAGCACTATTATGATCCTTATTTTATAGGTAAGAAACTGGTATTTACACAGATTACCTTACCAGAAATCTCACAGATAGCATTGGTCAAGCTGGAATTGGCCTGAAGTTTGTGAATACTAGAGCTGTTAGCCAAAAGGCAGTACAGCCTCAATTACAGAGTGCTGGGGAGCTGAAATGTGCCTGTTTCCCTTTAAAAGAGATTCTGCTCTTTGGTTACAAATTGGAATCACCTGGAAAAAACAGCGCCAAACAGTGATTGCCTTTCAAGGGTAGGGATGGGTGTTTACTGAAAAGATGCATGAGAGAATTTGCTCCCTCTTCATATGACTTTGGCATTATCCAGGTTTATACATTTGTCAAAACTCATCAAATTGCACACTTACATTTTGTGTATTTCACTGTGTATGAGTTACCTAGTAAAAGAAAATTTAAACAAACATTGGAGTCTAGTTAATGGCATACCTTCAGAAGTATTTAAAAGTGAAATGCACTGATGTCTATAAGCTATTTTGAAATGTATCAAAAATAAGAGGATAGAGGGAGGGATAAAATGATAAATAATAAATCAAATATAGCACATATTAAATGTAGAATCTAGGTGACACAGACTTCACTACATGTTTGAAAATGGTCATTGAAAAATGTTGAAAAGAAATTTGAATCACCTTGAGGAGCTTTTTATAAAATACTGATGTCTGGGTCCCCTCATAGTTTCAGAAATGATTAGTCTGGAGTAGGACACAGATATGTTTTTTTTTTTTTTTCAAAAAGCTCCCTAGATGATTCTAACACATAGGCAAGGTTGAAAAGCATTGCCAGAGTAAGACTGCTTTTGGTCTGTGAGCTTCCTAATGAGTAATGTTCCTTAGGTCTTCACAAGAAACACTGGGCTCTCAAAGCCAGTTCATAATAAGTAACTCTGGGTTCCAAACTGAAAGTGTTCTGACAGACTATTTCTGAAAGTCTAACAGATGACAGGTACAGGTCTGTCCATCCACACCCTAAAGAAAGAATTATCCAGCCCAAAATGTCAGTAGTGCCAAGGTTGAGAAATCCTGCTATAGACTAGTGTCGTTCAAACTTAAAAGTACCTGTGAGTCACATAGGAGTTTTGTTAAAATGGAGATTCTGATTCAGGAAGTGTGAGGTGAGGTGAGATTATACATTTCTGACAAGCCCCTAGTGTTGCCCTTGCTGCTAATCTATAGCTCACACATTGAGTAACCAGTACATATAACTTCTCTCTCCATCTTTTCACCAAATTCTGCCTGAGTTTTATCCTCTCTAGAGTTTACTCTGGGATTGGCTCTTCTGAAAATCTAGGAAGGAGTCAATAGCTGAAAATAGATTAATGTGTTTCTTGGAATTAGTGTGTCCCTTAAAATCTGAAACAGAAGGCAAACATGGATGAGAATTTTAGGAACGAAGCATAATTAAAAAGACAGATGCATTTGTTCTAGGATACCTGTTGGAGGATAGGGCAGAATTTTAATTTTGTAAAATATTTTTTAATTGTTGATAGACCTTTATTTTATTTATTTCTATGTGGTGCTGAGCATTGAACCCAGTGCCTGACATATGCTAGGCAAGTGCCCTACCACTGAGCCCCAACCCCAACCTGATAGGGCAGCATTTTAAAGCCGAGTTTTCCACAAAAGCCAGGTATACTAGACTGGGTTTATGGAAGCAGTCTTATTTATTTTCCTGTCCCTGGTTGCCAGAAAAGCACCTGGCTCATAGTAGATGTCCAAAACATATTTGTTGAACCAATTGACAAATTACCCATTGCTCTGAACATAGCTGCTAAAACAACAGAACAAAGGTATCTGCTAAGACAGGAAGGACACTGTCATGGATCCCTGCAAGGCTGGGAAACAATGCAACTCAGCAACTTTTCAGGTGAATGGATAGCTCTAAAATTGAAGCATCCTCAGGGAATGCACCCTTCTACCCAACTAATGGATAGCAGCAGGATCAATTAAAGTGTATGTTCTCATTCTCCCTTGTTGTAAGTTAGAATCACATAGAGCAGGGCGAGTGGGGGGGCAGGTTGTTGGGCACTTGACGTGTCCCTTTTCATTTCTCAGAAAGGAAACTTTGTGTTAAGGACTGAAGACTCAGGCTCTGGAAAAGGAACTGGACTGGAGAAAAAGAGGCATCATCCAGCAGTGCTGGTGTCTTCTGCTGTCAGTGTCCCCTTATCCTCTACCTCTGACTCTTAGAAATGTGTGCTGATAGATGATGTGATTTAATGTGTGCCAGCTATATGGCCATCCATGCTCCCAATGTGCCATGTCATAGGCCTGTCAAGGTATCTGGAATCGCCTCTTTTGGGACTATTCCCTTAGATAATTCAGGTTTTCTATTAAAATATATGGGTTTGAGACTGGGGTTCAGAGGTAGAACACATGCTTAGCATGTATGTGGGTTCAATACCTAGCACACAAATAATTTGATTATATGGGTTGCTAGATACAGGGAAAGTAAATAGTTTGGTTGCCCAGGGCTGGGAGGATTAGAGAAAATGGGGAGTAACTACCAAGAGGTAGGAGGGTTTTTTGTTTTTTTTTTTTTGAGCAATGAACCTGACTTAAAATTAATCACAACTCTATGAACATACTAAAACTCATTGAAGCATACTTTAAATAAGTGATATGAAGTATATTAAATAAACTGTTATAAATATAAAAATATATGGATTAAATTAGGGGGTACATATTAACTTAGTGATAACTGGACAAATAATGGAGTCACACATGTTAGGGGGAAGGGGTGATTCCACCAAAAGTGGGGGGAAACACGGGAACAAAACATACAAGGCAGGAATTAGGATTCATCCTAAATTTTCAACTCTCCGTAAACCCCTTTCTACTCTTTCAGATCGAATTGCAAATAATCTCAGCTGTTATCAAATTGCACACCATTACATTTTTTTGCTTGGAAAGACAGGAAATGCTTGAATACCATAAGTAAAGAAATCCAGGTCCCTTAAGATAAAATAATCATAACATCATTAATAAACCATAGGATCTGACACTACCCAAGGGTTCTGGAAGCTCTTTAAATTAGATCAGGCATCTTGGACCACTGGTGCTTACTACAGAGAGCTGCATAACTTGAGGCCTGAGAAAATTGGATTTTTTTTTTTCACTGAAATGGAGCCTATGGTTTTGGAAGAGGTGGTGTTAAAACCACAATTCTCTCATATGCCCTGTGGCCAAAGGCTCCAAAGCCACAGAGGGAGAACCCTGTCTCTCCACAGTGGCTTTCCATGAACCCACTGTAATTCCAAGTTGGTATGGAGTATAAATAGCAGGGCCAGGGTCACTTTAATAACCTGTTTAAAGAAATGACAGAGACTAGAACCCAGAATCCCTGCTTCTAGGCCTGAGCTCATATTAGTTGAATACCTAAGAAATATGGTTTCAAAGGTGGTAGAAATTTTTCCACCCTCCAACTTGTGACTCAAAATGCCTTGGGAAGAAAAATCGCAAAATTAGGCATTATATAAATGCTCTAAGGAGTAGATCATGAAGGTTTGGCTAATTTGGGAAAAGAAAGACCCCCAAGTGGGGGAAGGGGATGCGAAACAGAAGGTCATGGGTTAACAATGACTTTGTATTTTGTTTCATTTTGCTCTAGGCTTCCCGTTTGTATTTGTGTCTAGAAATTCCTGGACTTATAAATTAAGATAGGGCTATCATAAGGGCCCAGAATTATAACACCAGCCTCAAAGAACCACTGAGTGCCCTATTACATGGCACATTATTCGTAACCTGTGACTCCTTTAAATCCTCCCAATGCCAGAGAAACCCAGAACAAAGGAAAGGCTACAGGAAGACAAAGGGAATGGCATTATTAAATATGTGTTTCATAGCAAAGCATTATCTCTATTGGATGCCAATGGGTGGTAGTATTTGGCCAAATGCATTTATCTAGTGACTGACTCTGGATACAATAAAACCCCAGTGTTCAACAAAATATTGTGGAAACTCCTCTGATTGAATTCATCTGATTTTCAGAGGATCATAGGTTATTTTCAAGGCATAATAATATCCTGCAATGGTCCCTTTCCTGATAAGAAGAGACTTTATCATCTCTCCAGATTTCACACCAGGGTCAGTCTCACTTGGCTCCATTTCCTTGTGTCTGCAGACTTCAAATAATCAGGGAACATCTTGTCAGGAAAAGGCCAGATGGGCAGACAGGGAAGCGATCCAGCCCCTGAAGAAATAAAATGTTCAGCCTATCTGCTCCCCCACGGCACTGGCAAGTGAGGAGCCAGACAGAGATGCAAGAACGGGTACCTCCAACTTAGTTCAGAGCTGCAGAAACCTGGAGCCAGATGAGCAGTTTTTGGAATTTGGGGAGCAGGAAATTCAAAGTTTCATGTTGTAGGTTCACACGATGAAATCTAATACCACCCTTCTTATGCTATGGAAATGAACTAAGTCCTTTCTTTGAACTGAACTCTCAGAGCCACAGAACCTCACAAGGCAATTTTTCCTCCCCATACCTTGTGCAAATGGGAAGTGAAATATTGAGAACATAGGCATGGCTAGTGATACATGATCTAACTAAATGCTCAAAATGAGGGGCATTCTAATTGCTTTTATATTTGATTCCTAAGAGACACTTTTCTCTGGAGATTATGTGGTAAATATATTTTAGACTAAAATATTTCAGAGTCATATGTGCATCCCCAGCAGGTAGAGCATATGGCAGCATTGAATATTTCCTTAAAGAATAGGCCTGACTTCTGACATTAAACCCTATTTCTTGGAAATATTAGAACACTGAGGTCTCTATTTCTTTCTTTTGTTTTAGTTGTAGATGGACACAGTGCCTTTATTTTACTTATTTTTATGTGGTGCTGAGTATTGAACCCAGTGCTTCACACATGCTAGGCAAGCTCTCCACCACCAAGTCACAACCCCAGCCTAGCCCCTGAGGTCTCTATTTCTTGATCTCATCATGCAGGTGCCATCCCTTCTATGACCTATGTCTGCTACCTCGATTGACTATGCCCTGGGATCCTGGATAATATCTAGATAGAGCAGATAAGAATGACGGAAGCATTATTAACCAAGCAATCATGCATTTGATTGTTCTGAGAGCTGATCCTGGGGTGAGCTCTGGTTGGCTTTCTCTTCTCAGCCTTGACCCCTTGGCCCCATGGCTTTGAACCACAGCTGTGTGTCTGGACTGATTAGTTTCTGCAGTCTTATTAGGTATATTGATTACTGTCCCTATTCCCTGACCCATGATATGAATATTGGTCCACAGATGTCAGGAGAAGAGGCTTGGCTTTTACTGTTAATTGCTTTTGTGGTGATGAGTCAGAGTACAGTTCTGGATTGAGGAATCCCAAACCAACTAATTTAGAAAAGGAAGTCAGAAAGCAAGGCCAGTTTGCCAAAGCCTATGTTGGATTTATACAGACTAGGATCTAAGAATAATAAAACAGACACAATACTCTGGCATTAAGTTTGGAGGCATGGATAGGTTATAAAGATTCATATCATGATGTTTTGCTAATTATGTTTTCAACTAATAATTCTCAACCAAGAGCAATTTTTCCCACCAGGGAACACATAACCATGTCCATAGACTTTTGATTATTACATATGTGAGGGTGCTACTGGCACCTAGTGGGTATTGGCCTGGGATGCTATTAAACATATTATGATGCTAAGTACAGCTCTCCACAACACAGAATTATCTGAATTAAAATGCCAGTAATGCCAAGATTGATAAATCCTGTATTAAACAAAAAAGGAAGATACAAATTATAGATCACAATTACATAAATTATGAAGATGAAGAAAAGACTGGAAAGTTACACACCACATTAATAATAGTGTATATGCCTTAGGGGCAGATATATGCATTTTTTCTTTTCCTCTGGCTTGTAAACTTTCTAACATAACTATTTTACCTTTAAACATAAAAATTGTAATTATTTAAGTAATATGTGAACACATCCCACTTGCAAATATTACAGTGTTAGAATTAAGACTGAATATCTATTTGATGAACGCTGTTTTTTCCCCCTCAGTCTCCCTCCCAGAGGAGATGAGAAAGTCTGCAGACCCATCCAAGTTTTGTGGATGTGGTTTTTAAAAACTTTATCTATGCACTTACATATATTATGTACAGCTATAGAAAATATTTACTAGTACAACCCTTTTAACAGCTTCAAAGTACTCTGAAGTTTGTCAGTTTTTCTACTGAAGAACATTTAAGTTGCTTCCACTGTGAGGCTATTACAACAAATGCTGCATTGTGGATGTGGCCTTTAAGAGCTTTATCCACACATTTACACATATATTATGTGCAGCTTTAGAAAATATGTACAGGCACATCCTTTTTAACAGCTGCATGGTACGTGCCTCCTTGAATATGTTTGCAAAGCCATCCTGAAGTGAATGTGGGAATCTAAAACTGCTGGGTTATGGAAAGTGCATATTTAAAATTATATCAGTTACTACCAATTGACTTCCAAAGCACCCACAAATTTAATTTCCAGACACTCTAACCAACATTTGATAGTTATCTGTGTTTTTTTTTTTTTACATTTTCCAATTGGGTAGATATAAATAGCACCTTTTTTTGTTTTAATTAGCATATCCTCTGTTACTGATGAGGTTGAGCACCTCTTGATATATTTGTGGAACCTATCATATGGTCTCTTCTGTGAACAGTGGTGTTCACATCCCTTGCTTACATTTGGATTGTGATACCTTTCCAATATTTTTAAGAACAAGCAAACACAGAATCTGGTTTGTATCAAAACAGAAGTGAGCCTACTCAGCTTCTTGCCTATCCTCTCTAGACAGAGCTTGAGCCTCACCAGAACAAAATGACCATTCCCTGCCATTACTAAGAACCCAAGAAAACAAGCTATATTAGAAAACAAATTAGCCAGGCCCATTCCCACCACTGCTCCATGTTTCTCTGGACTGTGAGCCTTTATAATGCCAGCATCTTGACACAAAGCAGCCATCAGGTACTGCCAGTCAGATTCGCTTCAGTTACATACAAATCTGATATGTGGTAAAGCATAAAGGACCATGAAAGGCAGCGTGTGAACTGGATGGTATCTGCAGCCCATGCAAATGGCAATTAGTACCATTAAATTTCACTTAATCTTCATTAAGAACATCTGTTGTCTAGCCCACATGAGAACATGGGGGTGGGTGATTGTGACCACTGCAAGAAGTAGTTTTATCAACTAGTTTTTCCCTACCTTGAGCATAAACTGAAAGAGATGTGGCAAGGAAATTTTATAATATATGACACATATGGCTAAAATATAAAACTAGATGGAAAGCTTCTTTAAGATTTTCAGTGTTATTTGAAACTAGGGGACACGTGGACTATGTTCCTTTGTGATGAAGATGGTTAATTTTGTTGTGGTGAATTTCAGGTTCAGCGGAAAGGATTGCAAAGACTCAATCAAAATTCAGTCAGTTTGGATATGGCAAACTGACTTTCTGTTCCCCTGTAGTCCTTTTGGTTACCCCATTCCATACACCTTCCTACCCTTTTCCCTTGGGGCCATGTGGTCTGCTAGACGACTATAGATTTAAATCATTACAAATTTCTGCAGACATATTGCCTGTCTGCCACCCTTCCTCTTGCAGGAGCAAGACATCTTCTGCCTGATCACCCTTGTGTTCCTTGGTGGAACAGAGAGCCTAAAAACATTTATATCATTTCCAGAAGGGATGTTAGGGGAAGGGCAGAGATTTCTGTACATTGCCCTGAGTGTAAACAGGTTAGGCTTTATTCGATAATCAATTCATTGATGGTCTTTCTTTCTGAGTGAGGAGTTGGGTGGGAATTAAATAAGTAAGTAAGTAAGTAGTCTAAATTATGTTCTTTTGTTATATGCACCAAGTACCTCACTTTCGTAGCCTTACCACAGTTGTAATTCTAAAATTTATTTGGGTGACTGGTCAATATCAATCTTCCTTACCAGACTATAGCAATATGGGAGTAGGAACCACATCTTTTTGTTGTTGTTGTTGTTGTTAGTCACCGAATCCCCAAAATTTAGCACAGGTCTCTGCCACATGTTAAGTGTTAAATAGCATTTGTTGAATAAATAAATAAATAAATGGCTGTGGCTCTGATGTTCTTAGAATAGAGGAAATTCAGAGATCCAGGCAGGTGGATAGGGGAAAGGCATTTGTGAGGGGTAGGGCATCTCACCTTTCCTCTCACCACAGAGAGATATTTCACTCTGATTCCACAGTTCACTTTTGAATAAGGCTATCCAAAGTCACAGGCATCTCCTGAATCTGCCAACAGGATTTGGAATGACTGAGGATGAAGCATCGTTTGATAATTTACTATTTCCCAGTAGTCTCAAAGCTACTGTCTTCTTCAGGGCAGACACACATTTCTTATGGGGGACTAGAAAGAAAATTATGCCAGTAGGTTGTGAAGCTGATATGGCAGGGAAACTGAATGATTTAAGGACTGCATTTCCATTAAATTTGAAATACTGGTATATTTCTTGTATTATAATTGCTCCAAGAATCTACCAGTTTATCTGTCCCTTGCCTGTCAAAGAGAATTGACATGGAAGGAGAAATGGATGAAATATCTCACAAAGATGCTGGAAATGAAACAAAGATAGCATTTTGAAGAAACTTTAACTCAGGCTTTGATTCAAGAGAATATTTATGAACTGAAGCAATGATTCTTTTTCCACCTCTTTTCAATTATTCCTTTTCACCTCCTTCCCCATCCTTGCTCCTTTTTCACAAACCTTCTCTTGATTTCTTGACTATTGCCCTGAATTCTTGCAAGACCTTGTACCTCTGTCCATTAATAGCAAAAATGAGGTTCTAACTGAATCCCTAGCCACTCCTATATGACTCAGGATTCTCATGCAGAAATGAGGAGCAAACTGAAAAATCAGATGCTTTAACTACCTCAGCTCCAAAGTTATTACTAATTGGAATAGTTTTTATTCATAAAACCAAACACAGAGATTTCCAATGCAACCACTGCTAATCCCATAGACTCAGCAGCTAGATAAAGCAATTGGCTTGGGTATCACTAATTTCATCTTCATGTTTATGTTTGCCATCATTCACTGAAGGACAAGAACAAGTCAACTATGATAAAGAACATACCCTGGATTAGTGCTGTACATTGTTGTTGTAAATGAAATGTACAGATAATTTAAAGACAGTTATAGAGGAAATAAGAAGCAAAAAATGAGACTTTGATGGAAAATCACTTGGTTATTAGCTTAGTTGTGTATTGGGAATTGGTTTATTTCTCATGTTTTACAAGGAGATAGTTCCCTATGAGCCTGAAAGATTGGATTTATAATAACAGTTTAGGAGCTTACTGGAATTAATAAAATAAAACTTCAAGAATGTGCCGAAATAAAAGTAAGAGTCCCTGGCTATCTTAATGATACTCACAATTTCTCCTTTTAGAAACATGAAACATTTTAGGGCCAAAGAATAAACTTTATGGGCTCATCCAATCTCACCTCTCATGCAAAACAAAAACTCTCCTTAAAGTAATCCTTTAAACTCTGAACATCTCCAAAGACAGAAAGCTTATTGGTCTTTATCATCATTTAAAAAATTCATAGTATATTACCCAGTTGTCATTTTTAGGTGATTCTAGCAGTGCAAATGTATAGAGAGAATATGTGAAAGTTCTCTCTTCTCCCTTTCCCCACTCCCCCTTTCTCTTTCCATAGTTAACCACTCTTAACTGTCTAATGTGTATCCTTCAAGCCCTTTTTCTATACATTTACATCAGTAGTTCTCAACAAGATCAGTTTTGTGCCTGCCACCCCAGGGGACATTTGGCAATGTCTGAAAACATTTTTAGTTGTCACAGCTGGGGGTAGGATGCTACTGGCACCTAGTGGGTAAAAGCAAAGGATACTGCTAAACATCTTACAAGTATCAGGACACCTCCTCACAAAAATGAATTATTTCATGCCAAATGTCAATAGCATCAAGGTTAAGAAATCCTAATTTACACATTTAGAAATACATCTTCTATTCTTAAGTATATAAAATCTCATAATCTTCATATTTCTGTGGTGTCCTTAGGTATTATTCAGAGTTCTTTCTATATAGTGCACATATTTCTATTACATTCATTTTAACAACCACACACTATTCTATGGTATGGATATAATTTAGTTTGTTATATAATCTCTTATTGGTGGATATTTAGGATGTTTCCAATTTTTGCAATTACATTCAATACTATATTAAACATTTGGTACAGATATCATATCATACATCCCTAGAAGAAAATAAGTATATCAAAATTTATATACTCTATTTGACTATTTTGCCAAATTTCCCACCCCAAAGACTTTATAAATGCATACTTCCATTCATAGTGATTAATAGTGCTGTTTTCTTCTACCTTTTGTGCTACTGTTTATTCATCATTTAAATTTTTACCAGTCTGAGGGGCAGGCAATAATATACAGTCAGTACTTTCATTTGCATTGCTCTGATACTATCAAGATTGAATAACGGTTATTTCCAGCCATTTAAAATTAATTAATTTGGGCTGGGGATGTGGCTCAAGCGGTAGCATGCTCGCCTGGCATGCATGCGGCCCGGGTTCGATCCTCAGCACCACCTACAAACAAAGATGTTGTGTCCGCCGAAAACTAAAAAAATAAATATTGAAAATTTCTCTCTCTCTCTCTCTCTCTTTAAAAATAAAATAAAATTAATTACAGAATTACCTATTTATGTATTTTGCCCATTTTTCTGCTGGATTTTAAAAATATATTTTTGGAAGTCATCCTTTGTTGAATACATTGCAAATATTCTGTCATACAGATTGTATTTTACATTTATTTACATCTTTTTGTACAAAAATTTTAATTTGTGCATAATCAATTCATTATTCCTTTGTTTCATGGCTTCTGTGGTTTGAGTCTTGCTGAAGAAAGTCTTCCTTACCCAAAGATGATTAAAAATTTCTATGTTTTATTCAAATATTTGTTTTCCTTTTATGTTCATCTCTTTTTTCAGTGTTTGCTATGAGCTGTGGAAGGTCTACCTTCTTTCCAAATACATAGTAATATCCAAATCCAGTTTATCAAATTATTTTTTCTTTACTCATATCACCTTGGTCATATATACACTAAATTCCCATATACATACTGTTCTATTTCTGGGCTCTCTGTTCATCCATAATCTCTATGCCATGGACTCATTTCTGCCTATTTCTGACCTAGTACCCATATTATTTTAAGTACTGTAGTCTAATTTGACATCTGGTATTTGAAGTCCTCACTTGTGAATTTTTTAAAAATATGTTTGTTGTTATTACACATTTCCCCTCTATGTAAACTTTAGGATCAGTTGTCAATTCACAAAAGTACTGTTGAGATTTTTATTCTGACTACTTAGAGTTTTATATGTAAGTTCAGGTAAATATTTCCTGAACTTACATATAAAATATTTAAATATTTTTAAAATTCAAACATTTTCATTTTCTTAAGTAAAGATGTTTAGATGTTTTCACCAAACGGTTCTAATACATTTATTATAGATTTATTCCTAGATGTTTTATAATTTTGCTTGCTATTATGAGTGTGGTATTTTTCCATAACCATTTTTACAGTTTACTCTCGCTGGTATATAGGAAAACTAGTGCCTTTGTATGTTGATCTTTTATGTGGTCACTTTGAACTATCTTAGTGAAGCAATTTTCATTTAACTCATTTTCTGAGATTTGATGAGTAGACAGTAGGAAAAGAGTGATACTCTGTTCCTTTTCAACTCATTACTTTGCAAGACTACAAGTTTAAAATTTCCCTCTCATGTTGAATTAAAATATGCTCTGAAATTTTTCTGCCCAGTAATTCTAGTTTATTTTTCTACAAGATAAACAGAATAAGGCAAATCCTTTTAATACAAGTTAGCACTTCAAATATTTGAATATTATTAACATGGTCAAACACCCATCTTCTATTTTCCAGGATATGCCACTCTTACTTTAAATCTGTGGTGCGACTTCTGTGACTCTCACCCTTGTCATCTTTCCTAAATGAACTCATTTTGTCAATGTCCCTCTTAAATCAAAGTGTCCAGACTAGAAGAAATTTCAGGTATTGTGTGAACATTGCATAATATAGAGAAACTAATTTCATTAATATACACATAATACTCCTACCCAGGTAAGTGTAAGATGGCAATGTTTGAGCTAAATTGTTTAAAATGTTGTTGTTGTTTTTTTTTTTTTTTGCACTGGAATTCCTTTATAAGTGAAATCTTAACCAGAACTCCAGTTTTTAAAATGTTTAAGAGTAAAATCTCTCTTCTTGAAATGAAAGGAGGATGAGAGATTACAGAATCTTCATCATCTTGACTTTTGTCCTGTCCCACAAAGTAGCCCAAAAGAAATCCTAAGGATCAGAAGAACAACTTGAAAAACACTAATTGCATTGAACTTCTTCAGAGGACAGTATGGCCCAGAGAGGAGAAATGGAACATACCAATATCACACAGTAACTTAGTGAAATAGACAGAACTAAACTTGGGCTTCCTAACTCCCATTTCAGAGATCTTTTCACTACATTGTGGTATTTCTCACTATAAATGCCCCACTTACAAGATTCTTATTAACCTTGAGATCAACCCAAATCCTATATCTTCAGTTAATATCCATTTTGCTCCATCTTATACAGTTGAATTTTGAAAATGTAAATGTGGAATCTTAAATTTAATAAATATATTAACTACAATATCCCAGAAATCCAAGAGACATTAAAATGTATTACTTTGGCTCTTCAGTCCTACCTTTTAAAAACTTTCTGAATCTTGATTATGTCATCCAATACTAATCTTTTGATTAATTTTTATTCTTTTTGGTAAGACTGTGCAATTAAATTTGTTCAATTTACCAAGCTTCAGACTCAGTTTGTCATTTCTTTTCTTTACCTGGAGAACTCCGAACTTTTACTCAATAACTGAAATCATTTCAAATGTCACTTCCTCTGTAGAATGCTCCTAAGTCCTCAGTTCCCATCTTTGAAGCAGAACAGATAGATCCCATTTTTGTACTATAACAGAATTATAATATTTAATACTCTTTCTCTACTATGTGGTGAATTCCTCAAGAGTCTTGTGCATTTTCTGCATCTTCAGACCCCGAGCCCAAGATGGTAGGTAGACTATTGAGAAAAGCTATGTGGATGGGTAGAAAGTGAGGGGCAAAGAGTGCTTTAAGGGGTTAATGATTTCTGTCATAGACTATGGAGGAGATATTTTGCCAACCCTGACCTTGAACATAGTCAGTACTCAAAATATATTTTTCAATGGACTTTCACCCACTCCCAGATGTCTAGTAATTTTATCAAAATAAAAGTTATCTGGATATGGCTTGTGTCAACCCTTTTTTATGTCTACTGATTGTAATTTCTCTAGAGTGTTCACAAACTACATTCTAATAATAATTTTTAGTTTTTCTCTGAGACTCATTATAACTTAATTATTGGTTTATATTTTCTGAGATATACTTCTTCCCCTTTGCAAAAATTAGGACAACATTTCTTTGTCTTTAGCCTTCTGGCACCTCTTCCATTTTCCAAGAACTTTCCAGGTGGTGGTGACTCATTTGGAGAAAATGGTTTCTTTCACTCGGACCTTTCAACAGCATTGTTTGTAATGGTCAGGGGCCATGACTAGGAGAGCTGTTTCTTGGAAAAAGTATATTTAAATTGGGCAAATCAGAGGCTGAAGTCAGGATGGCCAATAAATGTGTTATTGACAGAGGCCTGGCCTAGAAAGAGAGCCAAGTTAGGAAGGCAGTTTTCTCTGAACCGTGGTCCAACAAGCATTTCAGATGGCCCTCCCTGTCCTTCCCTTCCCCTTCTCTTGGCTCTGTGTTCTCTTCTTAGCTGTACTTTATCTCCTCTGAGCTGAATTTGGATGGCTAAAGTGTAGCCTCAGCACAAAAATGAACAGAAGAATGCACATCTGCCCTTGAATTCCCAATTAAGGCCTAGGTCAGTAACTGTTAGTGACAGAGATAATAAGCAAAACAGAAAACAATTTAAAAAAATTAAAGATATCAGATTAATAATTGGTTCACTTCTGGTTACGTATGTTTGAAAAAGAGAGGACATCAGGTATTATAGATACTTAAAAACACAGTAAAAGGGTGATTTTTTCAATCCTAAAAGCAACAGAATTTTTTTATTACTGCATTTTAATTATACAGAATAGTGGGTTTTGTTTGTTTGTATAGTCATTATGTGTAAATAACACACTTTGATCATATCCATCCCCTACCAACCTCCCTTACTCCTCTCCCTTCTTGCCCTGATAAGCAATAGGTATGTTGTGAGTTTTATGTGTGTCCAGTCTTGTGGTAGATACTAGGAGGGTTGCAAAGACATGATCCTAAAAATGTTGCAACAATTAATTTTTTTCTATCTTAATAAGAGAATGAAAAACATGGGTTCGATTTTTTAAGTCTGTATTTAAACAAGATTTGGAGCAAAAAATTAAGTGAATTTTTAAAAAGGCTAGCCTCCAATGACCGGAAAATGAAATTCATCCAAAATCTCTGTTCCAAATATGTATTAGTTAAGTGACCCTTGATCTACTGTAAATATGAAGAGAATGAGATTGCAAAGACTGCAGCTTGACTCCCCACCCAATACTGTGGGTTGCTTTGTAAAGTTTGCGACAGGCATGGTTGTAACTGGACTGGAAAATCTCATCATGCAGGTTCAATACAACTGAGGTCCCTGTCCCTTCAACGTGGATGGTACCACTTATTTAGGAGATACAGTGGGAAAGGGGCCTTCAACCTTTCAAGGGGTTGTCTTGCTACTGTATGCCATTGTGAGCCAGACTCTTGATCAGCAGCCCATGCAATGGGTGGATGTAAACAGGGGATGCTTTGCTCGAAGTGGAAAGGTTTGAGTTGAGCTGCTTCCAGGTAATCACACTGGTTGCCATTTTATACAGTCTATTTCTGTCTTCCTGTACACATCCCTCAATTTGCATTCCTGCTGAAACTTGCCACTAGTCCTGCTTGTGTGGGAGGTGGAATGGATTTGGATGGTAAAAGAAAGACCTTTTTGTGAGGGGCGGGGGCTAGAATCCAGAATTTTCACTACCTATTTCTCCTGTATACCTTCAGAGAGCATTTTGTCCCCTGGCCTCTTTTGAGGGTTGTTACAGAAACTCTCTTTTAGCCCAGACATCAGCCTTAGTTTTTTATGTATTTGATTTTTGGTTGATCTTGAACCAATTTGTCTCAGTATAAAAAGTGATTGGCTTAATGGGAAGATGAGCTCAAGGGAGGTAGAAACAAAACTCTAAAAATACTTTACATGCATAGGGTGATTTGAATGAACCATCATAGGCCTTCACTATCTTTAATAAGATTTTAAGGGGTATGAGATGTCTGCTATTAAAGTTTTAATCCTTCAGATTTCGTTCTGGTCCTCTCTAGGCATCTACATCCTGTTTGGGGTTGGGGCAATACCTAGAGAGGACCAGAACTGAACACAATATGAATTAGCATTTCAAAAATTTGCAGTCCATTCGACCTTTCCCAGAAACCAGTTGTTGTTCATGGCCAATATGTCAAACCTAGACTACTTTTCCCTCATTCTTAAGGGAAACAATTTTAATTGTGTAAGTACACAGTCTTAACAGGCTTGAAAAGCAATTGGTATGAGTCAAAACTTGGAACAGCCAAGAAGTTTAGATAATTGTATAAGCAATGTCCAAAAGTTAATTTTTGGAACATTAAATGTAGGTTAGATGCAAAAAGAGAATTAAATTGTGACAGAAGCAACTCAAATGAGAAATTTCCACTGGACAAAGAACTCTTTGAGGATAGGAGCCATATCTTATTCTTTCCTGAACCTCTAATAGTTACCATGTTGGGTGAATTATCATAGGACTAAATGAAATTTATTCAATAAGTGGATCATCTGAGAAAAATTTTCATGACTAAATGATGGATTCTGGAGTATATTAATAATTCTTGGAGATTTTTTTTCAAAAAAATAGAGATTTTGTAAAATAATATAATAATAACAAAGACAATTACTACTATGTCAAAAACATGGAAGTCAGGTGCTCCATAGGGACAGAGAAAAATAAAGTGGATTTCTTTCTGATTTTTGTTTTTCACATTTTGCCAAACAAGGATTCACTTTTCCAGCTTTTATTGGTCTCACCTTATTTGCCTTTATTTCTCTTCAGATCACATATTCTTGCAAAGTAGTTTTAACAATCTGTATTCATATAGAACTGAAGATTTTCAAGGCACTTTCATATGTACAATCTCTTTCTGTTCTAAATTGAAAAAAAAACTATATAAGGAGGTTAAAGTAGTATTTGCTCAATTTTTCAAATGAGGAATCTGAGATGCAGACCAGTTAAGTGACATGTCAATGATCATACTGAAGTGTGTGACTGAACCAAAACTAGAAGCCAGCCCCTTTCCTCAAAACCACCCAAACTTCAAAATTCATGTGGTGTATAACTAATTAGAACAAATAAAATAAATAAATAAGTAAATAAATAACTGATAATAATAATAATTCAGGAATGAAGGTTTGTTAGGGAAAGAGCAGTTAATTCTGTTGCTTTCATGGTCATACTTTTGTTGTTGTTTTAAATTCCTTCTTCATGCTCTCTTGTACGTATATAAGGCTGACACTTGAGAAATGGTCAAACCAGATATTTCTCAACAGTAGTGGTGGGGTGTCAATTTATTCTTTGAATATGAAATTGATGCTTAACTGACTCTAAATCACCATTGAGTAGGACATCTTTCTATCTCTGCTCAAGAAAACTGACACAGAAGTCTTCAAAAATGTGTAACCCCAGAATGCATCTCTCTCTTTTATAGCGTTTTATTTATTTTTGACAGTCACAGCAGGAAGACCTCTTGTACGAGTTGATAGTTCATTGACTCATTTCTTTCCTGGTGCTGGCACCTTCCTCACAGAGATTCAAGAGGAAGCAGGTCCAATGAAATTACCAGCCCAAATCCTATTTGGTGTCCCAGAATGGAATGAGTAAAGCACTGCTGTAGTGGAATCATGGATGAAGTTGGACCTCAGAGCCTGGGAAGGATGCCAGGACTAGAAGAGTTTGCAAAAACTAGAGGTCACAGAGCTTGCAGGTTGTGAGTCATTAACAAGACCAGCAGTTAGGAACTAGGAAATAAGCTTCTATTGGGGTTAAAGCAGGGCCAAGGGTCAAAAAGTACATAGCAATGGACAATAGTGACAACAGTACCCTGGAAAATGGGATAAATTCTGTTTTAGCCTAGAAGTCTACTGAGATCTAGCTGATTCTAGGAGTGGAAGCCTGGGACCCACAGTGGGAGGAAGGCAAACCATCTGTAGAGGTGAGGAGTGAAGAATGAGGTGCCCAAAGGTCAGGTAGTATCATGATTGTCACCAAATGTCCTAGAGCAGGGTTTCTCAACTGTGACATTAATATCTTGCTCTTTGTTGTAGGGGGTCATCTCATACATTATAGGAGCACCCTTGACCTCTACTCATTAGCTGTCAAGTAGCACCCCCACACACGTTACAACAACAAAATGTCTCTAGATATTGTCCGGTGTCCCCTGGGAGGGAGATGTTGGAGGGAAGCAAAATGGTCCTTGGTTGAGAACCACTGCTCTACAAGCTGTGAATTGTGAAAGCTTATTGGTCTTGAGCCTTCTGGAATTTATCAACATCTATATTATCTTCCAAGCCAGGAGTCTAAGGTAGCAGGAATAGGCATTGCAATATCATCCTTCCCAAATGTTCTTTCATATCTGGTGCTTGGCTCATCACTTCCATTAGGCACTATTGCAGTTCCTAAAAATACTGAACTCAGGGCTGAGGTTGTGGCTCAGCAGTAGAGCACTTGCCTAGCATGTGCAAAGCCCTGGGTTTGATCCTCAGCACCACATAAAAATAAGTAAATAAAATAAAGATATTGTGTCCAACTACAACTGAAAAAAATTATATATATATATATATCAGAATTTTCTCCAAATACCACTTAAGTGCAAACTCAAAGGTGGATTTCCTCATAATTTTGATTTTTGAACACTCAATAGATGGTTTAAATGCAAATTGAAAGAAAAGTGAAAATACTTTTTACTTCTGCAGCTGAATTCTAGTACACATTGTTTCTATTTTCTTATTGCTTACCTTGAGTTTGTCATTTCTTTATTTCCATTTCTTCCTTTATTTTCATTAAACAATACCTTTTTTTGCACTGAAAGTATATAGTTGATAAACTTGGATATCAAGAGGCCAGGAAAGCAGTAGAGGGAGAGAGGATAAGAAAACATTACCAAGGCAGTTTAGCAAAAACTGAGTCTAAGAAGCTCTGCTTTGAAAAGTAGTATAAAGAATATTGTATGGACTTACCTATCTTGCAACTTGGCCTGTTCCCTCACAACCCAGCACAATGACCTTTTCTTAAAAATGTAAGGAAGAAGTTATTGCCCTTGCATGTATTTTCATGTCTGTCAGAAAAAACAGGAGTCCTTTGAAGGCCTGTTTGAATAGCTTTGTGAACTGAAACATGATACAGAGGAAACAATACAATACACTGGAAATGGTCCTAGGACCAAGAATTCAAACCCAAGTTCTAGTCTCTGTTCTTTTTATACAGACTAGAACTGATCTTGCAAACCATCTAACCTTGGATGAACCTCAGTTTCCTTGTCTCTAAAATAGGCTTACCTGTTTGCCTACATGATAACAATATGGTTCATATGAGACAATGAGTTAAAACAGCATGAAATATTTATTCTTTTACAAATGCAAAAGTATGTTGTTATTGCTCTTAATTGTTATGCATGCCTCCTCTATATTCTGGGCTATAACAATAGTCCCTTCCTCTTGCCTAAAGTAGCACATGTATTCCCTAAGACTTTCCCTCATATATACTTTTCACTTTCTACTCTATTCCTCCTTGCTCTGTGCCCTTGGAAGCTGACCCATATCAATGGCTCCCTTGTCTTCTAGATTTCAGTTGTGTTTGGCTAATGTAAAGTTCTGACAGGGAGGAGAAAAGTGGGATTAGGGTATTTCCTGGCATCCTGCCTGAAAGATTGTTGGACATCCCTTGAATAAAAGTCACAGGTTCAACCAGGGATCCCTGTCCATATAATTGCCTTTCTCCTCCTTCTGGTTCTGGTAACTTCTACTTCCCCTCTCTCCTTCAGCCTAAGATTGGTAATGGAAATTTATCCACTCTAAAAATGCCATATGTTTTCTACTGAGACCCTGACTGAGGTACCTATCAAACCTCTTTGTTTACTTCTCCCCCTGGCCCCTTTGGGCACTAAATACTTACAAAGGAGGAGACATGATACAGGTTTATGGCCTTTTGTATTCTGTACAACCATGTTGATAATTAGCTCTGAAATCACCATGTCAGAACATTTACAGCAGAGTTGTATGTTCTTTACCAATTGAGCAATCATACTTTATTGTACTATCCCTAACCAACCATGATAGAAGCCATGACTCTTGCACCTACCCTCTTCTGCAAGGTTAGTGTCCTTGATAAATTACAGCAACCTGGGAGGCAAGGGTCTGATGCATACTCAAGTCTCTGGTTTGCTGTAAATCAGTTTGCACTCCTTTGCTTCCCTTGGACCCAGTTTGCAGAGAATGAGCTTACATCCTTTTGCTTCCCTTGGACTGGAGTCTCAGGAAGCCTGGGAAGGGGGGTACAGTTAAGCCTCTGGGATTCCACGACAGCTGCCAGCATTCTGGCCTGAGTGTCTCTGTTCATTAACTGTGTCCAACCTGGAATGTTTCATAGACTGTCAGAGCTAGGAGAGACCTCAGAAATCAACGATTCCAGAGGCTCTTAATTTAGGATCTATGCATGGGCTTCAGGGAAATCCTTAAACCCCCTAGATTATATGGAAAATTATTTCTGTATGCACACATATACATTTTTTCCTGTGAGAGAAGATCCATAACTTTCATTAAATTCTCCAAAGCTTGTGACACAAAACAGACATAAAACCCAAAAGGCCCCAGACCAGCTTCTTTACCTTACAGCAGAGGAAACTGAGGCCAAAATAGAAAACAGTGAGTTAGTAGCAAGATTGAACTCAGAATGTAGGTAGATATTAACTTACTTCAAAAAAAAATCTTTTCTTCCCCCATTGAATTCCAAAACCATACTCCCACCATGCTTTGTATGTAGCAGATACCAGATAACTGTTGCATGCAATAGATAACTAAAATGGGCCCTACAAGCACACTTTCTTATTTTAATTGACCTTACTACACAGAACCTGGAGTTGTGTAGGGCCCAGGGCCAATCTTAGAGCTTAATGGTGCCAAGGGATCAAGCAGGGTTTTTCCACCCCAGTTCTCTCTGATGAATGGAGTTCTGTCTTGTCCCTGTTTCTCTGAGCCAACTTGTCCCCCGGGCCCTGTGGAAGGGCAGGTGTCAGTCCTGAGCATGGACTCAGCAGTCCAACTTCAGCGCTTTTGCAGCTGTTCTCATCCCTGAGAGGCCCCCAGTGGGAACTGACACAGACCCTTGGAAAAATGGCAAAGGAAAACTAAGGAAAAAACACCCCTGAGCACTGAGGGGTTGCCAGGCTTCCAAGGGGGCTGGCACTGCCTAACTCGGTTATTAAATCACAACTAGCTCCTGGTAAAATAAAGTAAAAAGCCTTATTCCTTCTTATTTTCCCTGCATATCCCCTCTTTCTTGTACCAGTGGTATATTCATGCTACCCAGAGTCCTCTACTAGCTTTCCTTACCTAGGTCTCCCCTGTCAAAGATAAGGGCCTTTGACATATACCTTGAGTACTCAGTGTGTCAGAGTAAAATAAGCTATCTTCAGTTCTAGAATCAGCTCTGTCACTAAATAACAATGTGATCTGTAGGAATCACTTGACTTTGATGGGCCTTCTTGCTTCATTTATTAATATTAAGCTAATGAACCAAATGAGATAATGGAGGTAAGAGCACCAGACAAATATAAAAAAACAAAAATAATGTAAGGTTATTATCATCTCTCACTAAAAACAAATTGTTATAAAGATTGAAACTGACAAATGCAAGGGCCAATATCACAAGTGAAATCTGACTACTCAGATTTCAGTATAACTCTGTCTGGAGGAAATTCCAGAATGGGGTTAGAAGAATGTTTTGGTCAGTTGTTTCATCTCTGTGACCAAAATACCTGACAAGAACAATCTTGAGGATGAAATGTTTATTTGGGGTTCATGGTTTCAGAGTTTGTGGTCTATACATGGCTGACTCCATTGTTCTGGGCCTAAGAAAAAGGGACCATCAAGGAAAGCTGCTCAGCTAATTCAGAGAGAGAGAGAGGGAGGGAAGGTGCCACAGGAAAGATGGACCTTTCTAGGGCATGCCCTCAGTCACCTACCTCCCCTGGTCATGCCCCACCTGCCTACAATTACCACCCAGTCAATCCATTCAAACTAATATGGACTGATTAGGTTATAGCTCTCATAATCCAATTATTTTACCTCTGAGTATTTCTGCATTAACAGGAACTATTGGGGGACACCTCATATACAATCCATAGCAGAGAGTCACCATTGGTTGTGAGACTAAGACCAAAAGTGGAAAGATCCATTGACAAAATTGCAACCTCATGGTACTTTACCCATGATACCTATAAAAAACTTTTTTGAGAACTAGTCCCTATTCATCAAACAAAGATGGAGAGGGACTCAAATCAGGTCTAGGGCTGAAGGATCACAGGAAGTCAACCTCAACATGACTTATCATAGGAATAAGTAAACTGCTATGGGAAGTCCCAGAAAATCACAGAAATAATGGAACATGATATCAATCTTATTATATTTCAAAATAAATCTTAATATGAATCTAAGATTTGTGTTTTTATATTCTTTTTTAAAAATATTTTTAGTTGTACTTGGACACAACGCCTTTATTTATTTTTATGTGGTGCTGAGGATCAAACCCAGGGCCTCGAACATGCTAGGCAAATGCTCTACCGCTGAGCCCCAGCCCCAGCCCTATGTTTTTGTATTTTTACTGTTATAGTTACTGAAGATAACATTTTAAAATATGTAACTTTTTACTTTTAGAGTTAGTTGACATATAATATTGAACAAAACAAATGGGGTTTCCACTTTTGTGGAGCTTGATTCTCATGGTGGTGGTGTTAGTTCTATTTTAGATTAAGCAATAGAGAAAACCTCCTTGGATAGTGAAATTTGAGTTCTGCTTCTGTAATACAGCAGACCAAATATTCTAAAAAGCATACCTGACTCATTACAACTGGATCCTATAAATTATAATAAATATTTCTTTACATTTCTCCTTTTTTAGAAGCTTTATGGTTCATAAACCATACAACATATCTATTTAAATTATATAATTCAATGGTTTGATATTTATTAGCATTTTAAATTGGGTAAAATATATAATATATAAAATATATCATTTTAATAATTGTACATGCACAATTAAACAGCATTAATTACATTGAAAATGTTGTCCAAGCAATATGTAGTTCATAACTTTTTTAACAAAAAAATGTCTCTATCAAGACCTCAGGTGAAAACAAAATAAATTATTGCTGCGGCTGTGGCTGCTTCTCCTGAAGTATATTCTTGAGAGTTTGCAACCTAAAGTTTGCTTTTAGTTCAAGTGTATACTACTCATGTGGCAAAGTAAATCATAGTAGAGAAATTCAAAAGTGGTTTTCCATTGTTGGTAACTCCTGAAACCTGGCAAAAGCAAATTCACATATTTTTAGAGGGCAGCACCCCCAATATAGGTCTATCAAGATTCCCAGATATTTAGTTCAATCAAATATAAACTCACAATAAAAAATGTAATGAACACTTAAGTAA
Source organism: Marmota monax (assembly GCF_021218885.2). NCBI lineage: Eukaryota > Metazoa > Chordata > Mammalia > Rodentia > Sciuridae > Marmota > Marmota monax. The sequence goes on along the minus strand of NW_026694552.1, from coordinate 9,505,438 downwards.
ACAAGTCACCATGAGGAAGAATTAGTAGAAACAACAGATTTAGAGTCACAAGGTCTTTAGCTATTAGAATTATAAAAATATAGGACATAAAATAACTTTATTATGGGTTGTTAAAAGAAACAAAACATGGAATGAAAATAGTATAAAAGACTATCCTTTATGAGCAGAAAAAATTGGGAAGAAATAAATATAATTTCTAAAAATCAGAAATATAATCATTGGACTGGGGTTGTAGCTCAGTGGTAGAGTACTTGCCTAGCATGGGTGAAGCACTGGGTTTGATCCTCAACACCACATAAAATTTTTTTTTTTAAAAAAGGTTAAGTTCTTTAAAAAAATATAATCATTGAAATTTGAAGTTAAATGAATGGGTTAAAGAAAAAATGAAACGGGCTGGGGATGTGGCTCAAGTGGTAACACGCTTGCCTGGCATGTGCGGGGCTCAGCACCACATAAAAATAAAATAAAGATGTTGTGTCCACTGAAACTGAAAAATAAATATTAAAAAATTCTCTCTCTCTCTTTCCCTCTTTAAAAAAAAATGAAAGAAAAAATGAAACATATAAAGAGAGGCAGAGTGAACTGACAGATTTTGAGGACATTTTCCAGAATGTCATATCAAGAGATAAGTAGTTGGAAAATGTGAGAGCAAGAGTAAGAGATATGGAAGACAGAATGGGAAGGTCCAATATGTGGCTAATTTTAAAATGACCCCAGGAGTAAGACCTGAGATATAACGTGAGATATGGTGAGAGGGCTGGGGATATAGCTCAGTTGGTAGAGTGCTTGCCTTACATGCACAAGGCCCTGGGTTCAATCCCCAGCAAAACACACACACACACACACACACACACACAAGTGGTGAGAAAATAAATTGGCAAATATGTAGGCAAATCTAGAGAATATTGACTTTATAATATAAAATAATTTAAGTAATAATGCCTAATTTGCATGGTTAAAATAGCACAATAACATGTAAATTATAGATTGCTCAGGCTTTGTGATATTTTAGATTTAATTGTGTAGAAAACTAGTCCTTTGAATATCTGGGAAGGGAACCTTCTAGGTTGAGGGAAATACAAGAATGAAAGCCTTGAAGCAGGAAAGGTCTTTATGTGTTTGAGGAATAAAAAGATGACCAGTATGGCTGGAGCAAGCTAGCATATTTGATACAAAGGGCTGGGTAACACAAAATCAAGATAAAAGCTTTGGAGGGTTTTAAGCAGAAGAATTAAATACACAATTGAAACTATAAAATATGGGCTTCTATTTGGTGGTAGAGTGGTTTTGCCCAGCATGCTCAAGGCCCTGGGTTCAATCCCCAGTAAAGAGAGAGAGAGAGAGAGAGAGAGAGAGAGAGAGAGAGAGAGAGAAAAGAAGAAGAAGAAGGAGGAGGAGGAGGAGGAGGAGGAGGAAGGAGGGAGGAGTTGTAAAATTCTACTGGGACTGCTATATGGAGAACAGAATAATTATTATGTTGGAGCATGGTGGACATATGGAATGGACATATGGAGACCAGTTATGAGGTTACTATAGTATATCTCAGACTATGACAATGATAATAGAGAGGGAGAAAAGTGATTCAAAAATGACTCTCAAGTTTCTGATTGGGCAACTGGGAGAACTGTGGTACCATTTGTTGAAATGAGGAAAATGAGAAATAGTATTTGGAAAGGGGGGAATAAAAGTTTAGTTTGGGGCATATTAAATTTGGAATGACTTTCTGATAATCAAGTAGAGATAGTAAGCATGAAATTAGATATATATTAGATATATATTTCTAAAATTCAGGGTAAGAAGGGTTGGGTAATATCAATGTGAGTCATCAGTATATGGATGATGTATAGTGCTTTGGGATTGGATATGACCACTTAGTAACAAAACACGAATAAAGAAGAGTGACCTGAGAATTGAACCACTACCAGGGTTTTCAAATATTGAGAGGTCTGGAATAGAAATAGAATCCAGCAAAGGAGATTGAGGCAGAAAGAATTCCAAAGACCATAGTATCCCAAAAACTGAGAAAGGAAAATATTTAAGGAGAAAGACTTGCTTAACTTATGTCTATGTTACTGAGGGTTTAATATGAGGTCAAAAAGTGACCATTGGATTTGACAACATAGAAGTCACTATTAACCTTGACATAAGCAGCCTTACTGGAGAGATGGAAATGGAAGCCCTTGGATTGGGTTGACAAGAGAATTAGAGGTGTGGAAGAGAGTATACAATATTTATAAATGTGGAAGGATTTTATGCTTTATATTTATATTATGCATTATAGTTATACAAAATAGTTGTGTTCATTTTGGCATAGTCATACATTCATGGAATTTAGTTTATTCCATTTCAGTCACTGGTGCCTCCTTTCCCTCACCTCCTCTTTCCCCCTGTTCCCTTTCCTCTGCCCTAGTGGTCTTCCTTTGTGGAAGGGTTTTAAAAACAGTAAAAATATTATAGCAATGCAAGTGGAATTCCTCTTATTTCAGCAGAGATTGTTAGGAAGTTCAAGGCATTCAATAACAAGACTTGTGCCAAAAAGAGGCACTGCAGAACTAATGAGCTGCTTGCCCAGGCAAAAAAATGTTGTCATGAAAAACCCACAACCAAAATTATAAGATAAGCCCAAGACAATGAGTTTGATAAGAAAGCCAGGGTTGTCTCATAAACATTGCTGCAGCCCCCCAAGCTAACTCAATGCCAACCTCTGACTGGAGCCAGCCACAGTGGCAGATAGGAGATGTTCCATAATGAGAATGGCAGTAACTTTTAGAAAAAGCCTCAACTGTAATGTTCACTGACTTTTTCATTAACTCATTTTTGCAAAGCTTGCTAGCCATTCTCTATGGGCAGAACACACTGTTGGCAATATTGGGATATTAGTGTGGTTTGTCTTCCTTGCTGCAGGGGTTACCTCTTCTTCACAATGGGGGGCACCCTCCCCATAGACATTCTTTGCTCTCCTCTTCACTCTGAATTCTACCAATAGACAATTGTATATTTTGTCTATGAAGAAGGTTGGCAGATGGATCTGGGCAATTGTGCTGTGCACAGCCTTGGAGGGTGAGAATCTGTAAGTATAGCCAACAAGATACAACTCTTTTTCTCCAGGGCTGTTAAGAAAAAAGGCATGTTCTTAGCATGATAAGGAAATAAAAAAGAAAAGCAAAGTAGAGGATTTCTATCAAAATAGAAGAAAGATTAGTGGAGTAGAAGAAGTAGTTTGAGGGGAAAGAGGAGTGATGGGATAAGGGAAGAACCGTGGAACGAATCTGATCTAACTTTCTTCTGTACATATATGAATACACCACAGTGAATCTCACCAACATGTATATCCACAAGATGCTGAAGGGAAGGGAGGAGGGATAGGAATAGGAAAGATAGTGGAATGGTTCTGACAAAACATTTATATGTACATATATAAATTCAGCACAGTGAATCTCCACATCATGTACAACCACAAGACTGGGATCCTACTTAGCATAAGATATACTCTGTATAAATATGTCAGAATACACTCTACTATCATGTGTAACTAAAAAGAACAAGTAAAAAGCTATAAGTAAATATCAGAAAGAACAATAGAGTGTAGGGAAGCAAACAGGGGGAGGTCGAAGGGCAGAGCCTGGGGAAGTACTAGGAACTAAATTAGAACAAACTATATTCATGCTTTTATAATTATGTCAGAATGAATCCCATTGATAAGTATAACTAAAAAGAACCAAGAAAAAAGAGAAAGGCACATTCTGGCCTCTTTGCCTTTGTTCATGCAGTTATCTCTGCCTGGAACATCTCCTATCTCCAGAAACATATATCCCACCCATTCTTCAACACTCAGTTATTTTTTTTATCATCTTGTCTATGAAGCCTTCCCCAGTTCTCATTGTTAGAATTGTTAGCTTTGTCTTCTGCGCTTTCCCCTTGCTTTTGGTGCCTCTACAGTAGTGCTAACAACAGCCTGCCTTGTATTCTAATTATTTGTGTAGTACTAACTTGCTTATTATGTTGTCAACTCTGAAGACAGGGGTCCCTTATTGTACATTTCTGTATCTCTCGCATAATTCCTTTGCCCCAATAATTGTCTGATGTATCAATACTAGTGGAAGGGAATTTTCAGTGAAAATATTTTGCATATTGAAAGTGATCGACATAGATTTCTAAGACCTTACTTCCTGAAGTAACATTCTTTCTGAACAATTAGGTAATAAGTGAAATGAGGAATCTAATAGCAGCAGACAGGTGTAAGTATCTGTAATATGTGGCTGGAGAATCTAATCAAGCCTAAATCAAGCCATGGAGTCAATTTTCCATTTTTCAGCTAATAGATTCAAACTGCTCCCACAAAGTGATCTGTTATCTCCATTTCTCCATTTGTACTTTGACATTTAAGACACCAGACCATCCATATAATATATTACTCATGCTAATGCATAAGCAAGCTGGCCTCCCTTTGCCCAACATCTGACACTTTTTTAAAAGAATAGGATTGAGTTAATGGATCAATGTTAATGTGAGTTGATTTTATTGATTTTGTGCTCACAGTTGATTAGTTGTGAAGATAGGTGTCATGCTTTCATGTTCCCTTCTCTGACTTAAATACCCAAGTATGACTCATACTGAAGCTGATGTCAGCAAAACCTTTACTCTCTGAGGATGATGTAAGTGGTATTGCAATGATTATTATATTTACTACTTTTGTTGCCTTGTGATGGAAATTTTATTTCAAAAAAGCGAATTTTGAAAATCATGCCTTGTAATATAAGCCTGGGCGGACTTTGTGTCATATTATCTCAATTGAATTTTTTTAAAGGCATTAAATGAGTGTGAGCTTTATTTTAAAGTTATATTTTATACTCCATTCTTCTCTTCCTTTTTTCCCTCCTCCTTCTTTTATTCATCTTTCTCCTGTCCTTCACTACATACTCAATTGTCAGTAAATTTTCTCTTCCATAGATTAAGAATATGATTAATAAAGAAAATTATTTTTTTCAATTCAGTAGTTGTGATGCACATCAGGCATCAAATGGGACAATGGAGACTCTTCTGCCTGGCCTATATATAAGCCTTTCAAGTCAGGGCTTTATTTTTTTCATTAAGTCTATAAGCATTTATTATATATCTATTGTGTACCAAACAATTACTGTGGGGAATACAAAAATGAACTGGACAGTCTTGTCTTTAGGTACCTGAAGGAAAAAATACATGTCCATCAATGGCTGTAACACAGGCAGAATGTGGTATGGGAAAAATACCAACAGGATCTGTAGGAGCTGAGGGAAAGAGAAAACTTTACAAAGAACCAGCAAAGACTCCATGTAGGGGTTCTTGGCCAATTTTATCCCATGGATCCCTCTGGAAGTTTGATGAAGCCAATAGATCCAAGTCAAGGCTTTAGAAAGCCCTGAATTATTTTGTCCTGAATTGAAGCTGGACAAATGAATGCTAGTCTCAAGTCTGCTATGAGCCAGCTGTGTATCCTTGTGCCATTTTGACTTTTGTGCTTCGGGCTTCTCATTTAAGATGGAGAGTATTCTATTTTCCCAACCTATGAAAATTATGAGGGCTATTGTGTCTTGGTATCTAAGTACTTAGGAAAGCTAGGTGTCCACATTGTTATGGTTTGGATGTGAGATGTCCCCCAAAAGGGGGGACATAATGCAAGAAGTTTTGGAGGTGAAATGATTGGGTTATGAGAGCCTTAACCTAATCAGTGCATCCCCTGATAGGGATTAACTTAGTGGTAACTGTAGGCAGATAGGGTGGAGTTGGTGGAGTTGAGTCCCTAGGGTCATGCTTTGGGGGTTTATATTTTGTCCTTGTTGAGCAGAGCTCTCTCTGCTTCTTGGTGCAAGGCCCTGAACCACTTTCCTCCACCACAGTCTTCACCGTGATATTCTGCCTCTCCCTGGGCCCTGAGGAACGGAATAGGACATTTATGGACTGAGACCTCTGAAACTATGAGCCCCAAAATAAATTTTTTCCTCCTCCAATTGTTCTTATCAGGTCTTTTGGTCACAACAGAAAAAAAAAGCTGATTAAAACACAAGTACGTTGGGCTGGAGATGTGGCTCAAGCAGTAGCACGCTTCCCTGGCATGCATGGGGTTAGGGTTTGATCCTCAGCACCACATACAAATAAAATAAAGATGTTGTGTCCACCAAAAACTAAAAAATAAATATTAAAAAATTATCTCTCTCTTTAAACACACATACACACACACACATACGCAATGTGAATTTTTCTGTGTTTGTGAACCAGTAAAATATGGGGTGGAATCACACAAGAAATCTGATGCCAAACAGCTACATTATAACACGAATATATTTGAAACCATTGTGAGTTTGTCAGAAGCATAAGAACTTTTCCTTTCTTAGAAGCTCCCCAAAGGAGGTTTTATCCAAAGGCTTTTTTGAAAAGCCTGGCTGGAGGTGGCAAGGCTTGGGTTGGTGGAGGGTAGGTAATTGTAACAGCCACCCCCCTAACAATCTTCAAGGCTTTGTTATCCTACATTGAGACATCATGTAAAAATCATCCATTTAAAACTAATTATTTTATTATATGAAGAATAATTTCTCAACTCAGTCATTTCTCCTTTCTTATTCATAAATTTTTATGGTTTTGTTACTTTTTCAAAGCTTCTGAATGCTAAACTTCGCTGTCTGTCACAATTGATTTCTTCTTCCTGTTTCTTCTTCTCTGTCCTTTTATATCTTTACAAATCCTATGAATGTTCCTCTTTATGTCTTTTTTGCATGCAGTAGAAGCAGAACTGGGTTTGGCTAAATTTTCATTATTTCTTAAGCTCTCTACCATGAACCATGGGAAGAAACAGAGGGAGAGATATACTTGATCTTTACATTCAGAAACCTGTGATCTACTGGGGAGAGCTAGCTGAAATCTATGAAGGCATAGGCAGGTCATGAAACAAAGTACACAATTCCTTGTGACCATTATCAGAGGGACATCCAAGGTTGAAGTTTACCGTACTCATGACCAAAACTAAAAGCAGCTACTCAGGGGTCAAGGACAGTCTCGAACAAGAAGATACAATAGAAATCTTCAGGGTTAAGGAGGTAGCAGGGGGTAAACAATGAAGAGACACCAGTGCATCAAAGTTAGAGTCTCTAGGTTGTATTAAACCAAGGTCTAAAACATTAGCTTGAGGTCTGTAGTGGGGCTCAAAGCCATGTATCCTTCATTATTGGATCTGCTATATAGACCATATATAATGTGCCTATTGAACGAATAGTGTCAGCTAGAGACTGAGTTGCTTGGATGTGGCCATCAAATCACTCCACAGCACCTACTGATTTTTCCATCCTAGCATATAAAGTGAATTAAATTGAAATACTCTGTTTCAATGTATCTCACTACATCAGACTTTGAGCTTCATGAAGTGATGGTCTCAGTCTTACTTGTCTGTCTCCCCAGTGTCCAAACTGTATGTGTTTTGTATTGCTAAGTAGTTTAAAGCACAGGCTTTGAAGTCAGATAGATCTGTATTTGTTTGGATTTGTTGGTTTCCTTCTGGGCAATTTATTTATTGGCTCTGGGTCTCAGATTTCTCATTTCTAAAATATCGATGACAATAATACCAACCTCTAAGGATTTGTTGTGAGGGTAAAATGTGATGACAGATTTGGAAGCAGAGTGCCTGTCACAGAGTAAGCATTCAATCAGATACTCTGATTGTCATTACATGATTGTGGAATGAATAGGTGAGAGACAAGTGGGTTGAAGAAGGGTGTTAGTTTATTTGATGAGGTTGGGACTCAGGACTGGGAAGATGCTTAATAAGAGCTACCCGGGCAGTCCTCCAAGAGTTTCTCCCTTCTCTGAGCATTTCATAGATGATTGGAAGGCTAAAACAATGGGGATAATCTTTAAGCATTTCTCCCTTTGTGTAAAGCTTGCAATCATCTTGACTGGGAGAACAGGGACTGAATAGACCTTGGGTGGGGGTGATGTTATTAATATAAACAGTTTTCAAATGTAACATATTGCTTTCTGTACCCAGCAAGCTGTTGTTAGTTTGTGAGCACTATGTCTTTGGAAAGCCATTGCTGGCAGCTTGAATGGGAAGCTTAGAACAATTAGAGGCTTTGAACACTTACAAGCTAAGGATTTGGATAAGCATGTTTTGACTCTATAGCTTCTCCTGGGGTTTCCCTGATGCGTGCTGGACTAATTATCAGTTGTAATTAGAAAAGCTGAGAAGTGGGGAGACTGCAGGGAGCAGCATACTTTCCCAGGGACCCTCATTTATTTCTGCAGAAAGGGAGCTGGGGAGACTGTATTGTGAAGAAACAGCCATGCATAGGGTGCTCGAGGACAGGAAGGTACTGGGAACATGGCTTTACAGGAAAGACTCAAATCTATGGGACCCATTGCTCCTGATGAAGTTTCAAGTGGTCAGCAGTTTTCCCTTCTTAGTTTCTCAGTGAGCAATGATATTCTGGGCCAAGACCAGGTTCTAGACTCATTATAGCCAAGGTCTAATTTTTGTGGGTACAAAGCAGTCAAGAAGTGGTATCCTTTAGAGCTCATGTACATGAAGAGAGGAATTTCAACTTCTGGATCAGCTCCAGGTTTTATCCACTGCAGGTTGTAGAAAATATTTCTCACGTGCCTTAGCCTAGATCCCTGGCTCCAGAATTGGGCCAACAATAGTTTGTATTTGAAAGTCTGAGAAAAAGTGACATTTGTAGGACCAACTGACTTTACTTTGGTAGGGGCCATTCCATTTAGATATGGTTCTAATCTTACTTTAGATGCTATGGAAACAAGACTGCCATACATGAAACATAGAAAACAATAGCACTTGATCTTCACTTACTGTGAATCATAGTGCAGACTATGAGTGTGATAGGTGTTTTGAAGAAAAGGAGCTCCCTGGTTGAAAGAGACAATGGCTTTCATGTGAAGCTTTCCACACTGCCAACATGGCATGAAGTTCATTGTCACAAGAACACCAAATACAAATCCAGCGTTTCTGTTTTCTCCACAGGTAACCTGTCTTCACGATTTCTTTGGTGATGATGATGTTTTTATTGCCTGTGGTCCTGAAAAATTTCGCTATGCTCAGGATGATTTCTCCCTGGATGAAAATGGTAAGCACAACCATTGGGTTTTTAAATTTTGTTGGTTTTGTTTTTTAGCCATTGGGTTTTTTTGCCCTATTTTTCTCCTTACTTCTATTCCTTAGGATTTACATGAGTTTATGTTGGCCTGGAGAACATCCAAGTATGGCCCCTCAAGGGCAGATACTATTAGTCTTTCTCCTATATATTTGAATACATTGGCCACTAAGTGAAAGTATGTCCCAGAAATCTAGCCTTCAAACTCAATAAGACTCACCATCTGCCATAATAGTGACCATATTTCTGGAAATGCATATTGTGTCATATGGGCTAATAGATACCATTAGACTGCAGGAAGGAAAATTTGGAGGAAGAAATTGAATCCCATGTATACACTTTTTTTCTAGGTAACATCCTCCAGCTATTTGGTCCATGTTAATGGTCTCATTTTAGAAAGGTTTTCCCATGATATTCTTAGTCTCAGACCCTTTCCCCACCTTTGAGTTTGCTGTAATGTTCACCTTACTTTGTGATTCAGGATTCCAGAAGATTCATCTCAGGAAGGAGCTGAACACGTATCTCCTTTGGTTAAGCTCCAGGTGTAAGATAAAGGTGACTTAGCTCACTCAACAACAGGGTTAGGATATGATCTTGATGGAAAGACACATTCAAAACATGTTTTCCTTTTAAGAGGAGTAAAGTATTAAAAAAGCAAAGGCAGTTTTACTAATATAAACTTTACAAACAACTCAAGTGACAAGAACCCTAAAAAAATAGTATTTCTGCTGTTATTCCTTTGAGAAGAGGCAAATGATCATCAAATAGCTAAACAAATACAGGTTATGTGCAGTTTCCTATGCCTTTCTACATCTCTAACTCTGGGCAGTGATTACTAAAGTTCATCAACCAAACAAAAATGAGCTTTCCACTCAGTTCAGTTTCCTAATAAGCTTGATTTACCAGAATAGCTCCCAAAATCTTTATGGTTAATTTACATTTCAGTGCACCTTTAAATAGCAGGCAAAAGGAGGTGTCTAAAAGAAAACACTATCCTCTACCCATCTGTATTATTCCACTTTTCATAAGGCTTAAGTACTTTCTACCTTCCTCAGCAAAATGAATAGAATGATCCTCCTAGTAAATCAGCACTATCAGTGCCCAAGTTTACCATAACAGAGGAAAGTAAGTGACCTGCCTAGAAAGAGTGCTACAAATATGTCAGATTGGGGCTGAGGTAAATGCAGGAATATTTGGCAGACTGTACTATACTCCTATGAGCATTCTGAAGTTACAAGGGGCAGTCATTGATGACTCATTTATTCATTAAACAACCATCATAAAGGGATTATGATAACTTGCATTGAAAATCAAAAAGAGCTCTATAAATGTAAGATGGTGGTGGTGATACTCATTCATGTAAAATGACATAACATTCGTAATGTGCCATTACAATGTGTGGTATGTAATAGACAATAACTCTTACTGCTTATCCTGCCTATAAATTACTCATGGATGTTTCATCTGTGTAACTATAACCTCTGAGATGTCAACCTCTACTCCTAGGAAATTAATTAAACATTATATCCAAAAGTACTATTCTGAGACATGGCTAAGTCATCCTCAAATGACTGACTTGACTTATTACTTACTTGACCTGCTTCTAAACTCCTGTCCTTGTTCCACAATCTAGAAATTTAAACACCTTGTTTAGCCCAGGTGACTTTTGGAAGTTTTCCTCATGCATCTCTCTTCGGGGCCATAATTCCTACAAACAATGAAGACTGCCTTGTAGTCCTGAACCATTTAAGTGCTTTGGCCTGTGCTGTTTATTCCATTTTCCAAAGGCTGGTATAATATGCTGAGCCTGAGTTTTACCCTCTGCTAAGCTCTCTGTGTCCTTTTGCCCAGAATGCCGAGTCATGAAGGGAAATCCGTCAGCCACAGCTGGCCCAAAGGCATCTCCAACACCTCAGAAGAGTTCAGCCAAGAGCCCTGGCCCTATGCGCCGAAGTAAGTCTCCAGCTGATTCAGGTAACGACCAAGACGGTGAGTGCTCTTTTCTTAACTGTGCACGCTGACTTCATTTATGGAGGCCAATACCTTCTGCATGCAGAGAAATGAATTCCTCATGATCATCACTGTGTGTCCATGATTATCAATTTTTTAAGGAAAAACACTCTCAAACTTGGTTGGAGTCATGGAGGCACAGTCACAAACCCTCATTCCACTCATAATGGACACAGACCAGAAATCTGGCCTTCTTGCCATTCTTGCTATAATGCTTATTGTCATGGTTATCATTATTGTGATCATCTTCAATATCATCCAGCCAAAACATATTCAATGAAATAATCAAGGCAAACATAAATCCATAAATCTGGAATTAAAAATCAGAATCAAGGACAAAAGCCTAAAAATCGACACCCAAAAGTATCAACATAGCTGATGCACTTGCACTTCAAACTTGACTCTGAACTAATTAGATATCATAAAATAAAAAGAGAGACCAGTACACTATACATATTTATATTTTTTTAAAAAAAAAGGAAGATGAGATTGCACTACTCTCACAATAGGAAAAGACAACACAGGGTTCTGAAAACATGCAAAGAGAATTGTCATAAAGCATTTTATTTAGTGGATTGTGAGTAATCTGAAAATTGTGGTGTATGGATCATTGCCAACTAGTGAGCTGTTTGTTATCAGTCAGTCTGTGATGAGATTAGGTGCTTGTGCCAAATGTAAATTAACTATGCCACTAAGCAAACCATTTAGATCAGCTGACTTTTTTTCTCCAGAGCATTATTTCATTGAGAAAGGCAGCAGTGTGCTGATTTACATTCTGGCAGAAACTCTTAAACTTGTCTTAGAGTGGCACTGATCTAAAAGGAAATGTCTTCCATTCATTTATAACAGATGCTATTAAAACTAAAAAGCTACAGAAGTCCAAGTTGAGAAGATAGTAGACTTGCACCCAATTTGATTTCTTCACACTAAGATTTACACATTTGTCTACCCAAGGCTCCGACAGGACTCATCATGAGAATCCTTCAATCCTGAGAGACTAAGGGAACCACAAGGGCCCTTTGTTTATATATTTATTTGGTACCCAGCATTGAACCCAGAGGCACTTAACCACTGGGCCACATCCCAGATATATAAATTTAGAGATAGTGCCTCACTAAGTTCTTGAGGCTGGCTTTGAGCTTGTGATCTTCCTGCCTCAGCCTCCCAAGCCACTGGGATTACACGCATGCGCCACTGCACCTAGCTACACAGGGCCCTTTAATTTGGGGCAGCTTGAGTAGCCTCTTGGCTTGGAAATACCTTTTCCTAGAAAAATAGCCTGTCCTGCCTACACCACACTGCTACGAGTATGTACATGACCAGCCATCTCTTGGTTCTCAAGCAACAGAAACTAAAGTATAAAAGGTCAGCCCAGGCTTTTCATACCTCAATGTCTTTGCACACTGTTCCCGTACACCTGGAATACCATCTTTCCAACTCAGCACTCTTCACTTAAAAATTCCTATTCATCCTTCATGATCTCACATAGAAATCATTTTCCATTGTCATGCAATATCATTGCATGCCGTCTATATATCTGGGGTAATATTCAGCAGCCTGTGTTGTAAAGTATGTGTTTGTCTACTTCCCTAACTATTGAAGCCCTCAAGAGCAAGGTGTCACATTCGTTTTTGTCTCCTCAGTGCGAAACAAAGTGTGTGCTTCCTAGTAAATGCTCAAGTAATGTCATTGAGTGAATATATGCACAAAATGACCTATTTCACCCAGTATAGTAAGACTTTAGGTAATTTTGGGCTGGGGTTGTGGCTCAGCAGTACACCACTTGCCTCACATGTGTGAGACCATGGGTTCAATCCTCAGTACCACATAAAAATATATAAACAAAATAAAGACATTGTGTCCATGTATAGCTAAAAAATATTTTAAAAAAGAATTTAGGTAAGTTTTCCTGAAGGAATAAAAATAGGTGTGTCTTGATGACATCTTGTTCAAGTGTACAAAAGGGCACATGAATTTATCTAAGCACATTCATATTGCTGAAACTATTAAGCCTCCGGTTTTAACACTTGGATGGGGAATAAAATCATTTGAACAATTTCTAAGCAGAGACTTAAAAAAAAATTTTAAAAGAACTTTAAAACATTTGGTCAAGATTTATAAAATCTAGCAATAATTGCTTACCTAATCATTTTTCAGAAATAGCACTAGCTATTTTTAAGGATTTCTAACTGTACTTATATCTTGCTGTGAAACAAATTATCCCAAGACTTAGTGGCTTAAAATAAGCTTTTATTATCTCACAATTTCTGTGGGTTAGAAATTCTGTAGTGGCTTAGCTGGGTGGTTCTGGCTCAGGGTCTCTCATATTGTTGTGGTTAGGCTATTGGGAGGGGCTGTGATCATCTGAAGGCTCCACTGGGCTGTAGGATTCACTTCCAAAATGGCTTTTGGCAGGATCTCCCACTCAAGTGAAAGATTCAAAAGAATGAACAAAGAAGATGTAGTGCCTTTTATTATCTAGTCTCCAAAGCCAACACTGTCACTTCTACTTTATTCTAATAATTAGAAGCAGTCACCAAGTTCAGTCTGTGTTTAAGGGGAAAAGAATTAGCATCCACCCTTTTGAGGGAGCTATTGCAGGATTTGTGAACCTGTTTTTTAAACTGCCATATAACCTATTAGTTAGAAATATTCAGGGTGCATAAGCTTGAATTTAAAAAGATTCTCTTTGTAGACTACATATAATTGGTTACCCAGTACACATGAATACAACCACCTGGAATTAAACTGTTTAAATGTGAAATCATTGATCTCCAGCATGCTACAGAACTTCCCCTTTACAAAATATGCCTCTCACTGACAGAGACAGAACAGGAATATATTAGGACTCAATAAATATTTGTCAAATTGAAGAGTTGTAGTAGATTCCAGTCCAGGCCCAGGCAGCCAAGATATGCTATTGCTCCTTCAGAACTCCCTTGCTAAAGAAAAGAAATGAGAATTTATTCTCACCAGGCAAATAGAATAATAAATGTGTGTGGCAGGTATCAGATTTACAAACAACTTCTATTTCCTACCACCAAAGTAAAGTGGTGTTTTTGGTAGAGAGAATTGGAATCCTCATTACAGATAGTTCATGGACATAAATGAAGCCAAACCCTAGTATAGAACTACTTTCATGACAGTTTCCAGAATATTTGAGCTCACCTTTTTTGATATGTCTAGAACCTCTGCATGATTACACCCCCCAAAGGGTAAGAAAATCCATGTAAAATTATTATGCTCATTCCATAGCAGTTTGTTTAGAGCCAAATCCAACGTATCTACCCAGAGGGGCAAAGTTGATCTCAGACAAAACAGTATCATAGGACCATTCCAAGTGGGGAGGTCAAGTGGGGGATGGTGGTAGTTAGGATATGGAAGAGGAGAGGGAGACATCTAAGGAGGCCCAGCCACATCACTTCCTACTTTTGTGATCTCGGGCAAATTTCTTTTCTTCTCTGAGACTTGGTGGACTTATTGTCTTATTCCTTATTTGGAATAAGACAGGATTTGCATGTTTAAAGATGAGAATAGTTTTCCATTATTAATATTATTAGTTTTATTTACTTATTAATTTATTTTATTTGTTCTTATTAGTTATACATGACAGCAGAATGCATTTTGACACTTTGAAGGTAAATGAATGGAGCTGGAGTTATTTATATTTATAATTTATAGCATTATAAAATAGCTCTCATGGGTTCAGAATCAGATAAAGAAAATAATGAGGTATAGACAATCTATAGTTTTCAGTTTGCATAACTTTTTTTCTAAAAGATATTATTTTAGATTTAAGAAGAAACAATCATTTCATAAAATGTTAAGAGTTTTCTGAGCTGTTAGCAAGGGACATATGAAGGTTAATATACATTTAACCAAAGAGTAAGTGGTGTTGGGTGGAACTGAAAGTCTTTGTTCTTTTCTAGGACATAGTAGGTAGTACCACCGTGTTTCCCTTCTTGTATTGGTCTATCTTGGATCTGGAATTCATGGATAGATTCACATACCTTCATTCCAACTAAAAAACTAAAGATTGTAGGAGATAGGCCATTTCCATGGAATTTTAACTAACTTCCTTCAAAGGCAAAAGAAATCCCAAAATGTTTCTCTTTAGCAGGAATTCAAACCAAATGAAATATTAGCTCAGTTCAAGTTCAGATAAAGGAATGTTTTCATGTTCTAGTTCATTAGAAAATATATAGGTTTGATTCTGGTTTGAACAAGTTTGCTAGGAGACTATATATATATATATATATATATATATATATATATATATAGAGAGAGAGAGAGAGAGAGAGAGAGAGAGAGAGTCCAATTTATGGTTCAGTTAATATTTTTGTATGGTTTGACTTGAGATTTAGTAAATTGATGCTATTTGGCCTGTAATTTGCATCATAATTTCCTTCCTTAGTTCATAGTCTTTAAGTTGTGTCTTTCCTATTATACCCTATGAATAAATCAGAATCCTTCTACTTTAATCCCTTCAAGTTCAATCCCTACTCCTGCCAATATTGAGTTTGCCCCATAAATTTGAGTTAAGAAGGGATTTGGTTATCCATATAATATTCCTGTAAGGAGATCATTCTCACTGAGCAGAGCTGATGGACTCTTGGAACCCAAGTCAGATTAGCCATATCTGTCTTTAAAGTAGGCCAGGGAATTGTAGTAAGCAGATAAAATCTGAACCCAGGATAGTCCAATGGGATACTTGAAGAAAATTTGTGTAGTGCCACATTTTGATTAACACAGGACTTGGCGTTAAGATAGGCAAAAAACCTTGCTTCAGAACTGAAGGAAGACATTTCTAGTGTATGTCTCTGTTTTCATTTTAGCCTTTAAAGTGTTGATTTTCCCTTCTGTAATTTTTCTACCAATTGAAGTGAATTGAATTAAAAGGACAAAATAGTTGCTGGGAAGGAATCTTTTCTTTGTTTTTTTTTTAAGGAACTCCCATGGAAGCTAATTACCCACCATGTTGGCAGAGAGAATTGTAATGTGATAATTAGTTTGCTATTCTTCAACACTAAGCCACTGTAGCAACCCACTGTTCTCTATCTCCCTTCCCCCAACTCATGTGCACCTATTTCTGCAAAATCAATCTTCTCTGTTCCTAAACTTCCAAGGAAGAGTTTCTTCTCTACCAAAATATACAGCCTTTAAAAGGGAAGGCCAAAGGACACAAAACAGTAGGGGATCCATGAGAGAATTTATCCCAGGGTCCTTTTCTGAACCTGCACAGCATGCTTTGGGTTGCCTAAGATGGAGGTGCCTGGCTCTTCTGACTTCCCTGTATGTAACTGCCTAGATCAGCTCTGCTCAACAGAAATACAATGTTGAGCCACAAACGAAAGCCATATATATATATAATTTAAAATTTTCCAGTAGCCACATTTCTAAAAGTTAAAAGGAAAAGACTAAGTTTTGATGTAATTTATGTAGCAATACCTTCAAAATATTATAATTTCAACATGTAATCAATGAAGAAGTTATTGAGATATTTACATTCTTTGAAATTGACATGTAGTTTACACTTAATACCATATCTTAATTCTGACTAGCTACATTTCGGTGGGGGGAACTGGGGATTGAACTCAGGGGCACTCAACCACTGAGCCACATCCCAGTCCTTTTTTGTATTTTATTTAGAGACAGGGTCTTACTGAGTTGCTTAGGGCCTTACAATTGCTGAGGCTGCCTTTGAACTCACAATCCTCCTGCCTCAGCCTTCTGAGCCGCTGGGATTACAGGCCTGCGCCACTACGCCCAGCCTGACCAGCCATATTTCTAATGTTGAACAGTAATATATGACCAGTGGATATTAAATTAAAAAGTATAATACCTTTCTTTTCTTGCTAATAAAGGTTCAAGATAACAATCCTTGGCATAAATTAAGTGTTGTGCACTTTGCAAAGCATTTCTTGTACCATAGCTATCCCTCATAATAGCACCATGAATTAGTTTGGAGCAGCATAATTATCCAAGTTTGCTTCGAAAATATCAGGGAACTCAAGAGCCAGAACTCAGCTCGTCTCACTTCCTGGCAGGCATTTTTGCACTACCTGCCTGGCATGAGGCAGGGTGTGGGAGATCCAGTGTGGTGAATGCACAGGTCTGTTTTGAATGGTTTTTGCTTCTAAGCTTCCTTCTTCCTTCCTCCATCTTCAGGTCAGAGATTTGGGATGGTGTGGTGTCTGTGTCATTCTCTTTGTGCTGCATTGAACCCAGCACCAGAAATAATTAAGTGCCTTTGTTTGGAGTGCTCTGGCATAGACATTCCATCAACTCTCAACTGTCACTCCAAGGGGAAGTGGTGCCCTTGGCAGACCTATGGGAAAATAAAAACTTCCTTATCACCCTCACCCATCTGATTCTTTCTAAACCTGCAGCTCTTGTCAAGTTTAACTGCAAGAGCTTCCCCAGATGGAAGACAATTTTTCTATCACTATTGCAGAGCCCCTTAGGAAATGGTTGAAGCAAGCAGCATAACAGAGGCCACTGAGGACCCTGTAGTATATGAATATGGTACCTCCCTACAACAGGAGTCTTATCAGCCTGCCTTGCCTGGGACTTATGTTTAAATACAGTTGAATCTCCAAAGTTTGGCTGGAATATCTAGAAATTCTAGGTTGTTGAGAGCCACAGCCAAAGGGGCCCCAGCAAACTTCCAGCTGCCAGCAAACTTCCAGCTGCTGGCTGATGATTGGCTCACAGCGGCCCCAGCAACATCTAGCTGATTGGCTCCTCGGCCCCAGCAACATCTAGCTGATTGGCTCCTCTGCGGTGATGCTCATTGGGCTGTTTCCCTGCCCTTTCAGACCACGGAGCTGCTCATTGGGGGACTTTTTTGGCTCCGCCCACGTGACCCAGCCAATCGGCCTCAAGAGCAGGAGGATTGTGGGAGGTGGAGAGAAGCTTGTGTGGGAGAGAGAGGCTTGTGGAAAGCCGGTGGTGGCAGTTGAGGCTCTGAGGGTTTTTCCTGAGAGGCTGTTTTGTTTGGCGTGTGTGGTTCTAAAAATAAAGTTAGTTTCTTTTGACAAGTGGCTCCTGATTGTGCCCAGCCAGACTGCGGCACTAGGTGCTATGAGGAAAAACAGTAAGACAAATATTTGTCACTAAGAAGATTGTTTTTTTTTTTTTTCAGGAACCAGTGTATACGTAAATTTCAAACTTTTTTATTTCATAATACTTATATAGTTCTTATTATTAGTATAGTCTTGCAGACTAATTTAGTCTTTACAGCAACTTTATAAGGCAGGTGCTATTATCCCCATTTTGCAGATGAAGAAACTGAGGCACACAAAAGTTGAGTGATCTGCTCCAGGTCACACAGACTTGCTCCATCAGAAACTTCTGAACAGAACCACCTTCAACAGTAAATAAGCATTGACAGCATTGTCAAGCTTGAGAAAACAACTCTGGCAATTCTAGCCTCCTTACAGATGTGCTTTTCTTAAAGGAAAACCATCTGTATTAAAATATTGCAGGATTGGATACATAAATTTGTTCTACAGTAGGGAATAATCTTACTTTTCTCCCTTATTTGAGATTCATAAGTGTATGCTATATAAGACTCTGTAGGATATAGATTTAAAATTCAAATTTCATCTTCTGAGCTGCAGTATCTCACAGTCTGTGATGAAATTTGGCCTGAGAAACAACCCAATGACCAAAGCATTTAGGAATTGTTTCTGGGCCCTCAGTTCTTGATTTCCTAATGAATGGGTCTGGGGAAAGGGACAAAAGCTTTTCTACTGAGCAGAAACAATTAGTCAAAGCAATCTAGATACCCTACCCAAACACTCTTTGGAATGGATGTGTGAAAACCACAGGGTCTGTCTCTTGGCTTTATTCTGATGTAAGTTGAAACCACCTTGGTTTCACTTGGATGGTCTTCCAGAAAAACTTCTTGTATGTGTAAAGAGGAAACAGGGTATCTTTGGACTGGAATAAAGAAAAGCTTAGAGTGTCTCCATATGAAAAAATGAGGAAGTAAGTGACATAGGAGTTAGAGAACACATGACAGATAATGAAATCACTGAAAGATCACAGTGGCTGATATATGATATACTAACCCTAAGGGAATTTTGGAATGGATTCTGTGAGCAAATTCTGGAAGCCATCATCCATGGAGTAGAGACAGTTTATACCAGTTAAACAAATCATACCCTCTCTGAACTTCTATATCTTTGTTGTTTAAAAGAACACTAGTCATTTCTGGTCATCATGTTTTAGGATTATGAGGAGAATTATGTGAGTTCTGGTATTGTAAATGATTTGAAAATGTAGAAATACAATTATTAAGGAGGATCTGAAATTATTATCATGACTTTTTTGTTAGACTGGGGTTATTTTCAGGGAGAAGTATTTCAGAAGAGACATCAAATCAAAAACAAAAGACTTGATTTTGAGTTGGGCTGAAGTATTGGGATTAGGATGAGAAGGTCAGGGCTAATTGAATGAGCATTTAATCAGTTTCATCTCCATCAGATGTTGGAAGAAAAGCAGACGCCAAATTGACCCTTCTTTTTCTGTCCCATTCTGGTCAATAAAATTTGAACCCAGAGTGTTAATGACATGTCTAAATTACTTCCCAGACAGCTCTTCAGTCACTATTCCTGAGGCAACTTACACCCAACTTCTATTTAACTACATTTTATTTTTTCAGGATCAGTCTAGCTTCCAGGCAAAGGAATCCACAGTCTGAGAGCTCAGCATCAACTCAGCCTGACTGGTGATTCCATACATTCTGTCCTTGACAATCTATACCAGAAACTGGACTCTTTCATTGCTTTTTGGAAACTAGCCCCTTGCTACCACCACCAGCATTTTATTCCTCACTCTCAGGAGACCATTTTCCCACATATATTTTCAATCCCTCTAAATCTAGATAATCAGCCTACTTGCCCTAACAGCCATCCTGTTGAGGCTTGTCCCTTTCCATTCTGACAGGAAAGTCTGACAGAGCCAAGGAGCTAAAGATAAGTATAAGGGCAAGGACAGGAATAATCATTGAGAAAAGCCAGTGTGCCAAAACTGCACAGGGCCAGGCTTGGCAATTGTACTGCATAGCTGAAGGGCACCAACTAAGGGAGGAGACAGGGCACAAATACCATCTTCCCAGAGCACTCTGTGGCATGAGGGTAGTTACATGGCATGCTGGCTTGTCTGCCTTCTATTGTTTCATGACATTGTGTATGCACCCAGCCAAATTGATGAATGAAAAAGAGCTCTTGCTAACCACTTTCAAATTTAAACCCGATCAAATAGGATAGAAGTTTTAAAGATGGGTATCAGCTCTGGTGTCTGCTTTTACCTGTTTATTCCTTTCTCTTTTCTCTGCCAACACTATATAGCAAAAGCGGGGGGAGGGGAAGAATATATGAAAGCTTCAGGGTTTGGAAAAGACCTAAGTTTGAATCCTGACTTTGCTTCCTGTAACTGGAGTGTGTGTGTGTGTGTGTGTGTGTGTGTGTGTGTGAGAGAGAGAGAGAGAGAGAGAGAGAGAGAGAGAGAGAGCACACACCTGACTTACCATAGACACTCAACAAATAATAATTATCCTTTATTTGTTGAAAAGGTTTGAAATGTTTTTGACATACCTTGTTGCAAAGGGGGAAATGAACTGTATAAAGAGAAGAAAGAAATGAGAGGATTTGGACTATATATAAATAAAAGGTGAGAATAGTGAGAGCTGTGGTTCTGAGGTAGAAAATGAAAGACACTAACTAGTCAAAGAGGAAGAAGACGCCCCCCATCCCAAGGCATTTTCAAACCACCAGAGAGCTAAGGATGTTTAATAAAGAAGAATAAAGGAAAATGAAGATCAAACAATGGTGCCATTTCCATTCTCACTCAAAATGAAATGTGACAGCCTTTCTACAATGGGTTTACCAATCCAAGAGCACACAGAATTCATCAGATCCTATTTGCATTATTTCCTGCTGCTTCTTTTAGTTGACATTTATGTGAATCGACTTCAGAATCCATATCAAATGGCACTTTTCCAGATTTTTCCCCATAGAATCCAAATGCAAAAATGTGTATATGAATATATTTTTACCTACGTTCTAAATGAAGGAGCTCTTTTAGCTTGTAAGGAACCTACTTTTGCCTGTGCATGTCTATGTTTTCTCATTTCTCTATGTCCATCTTTGGATTTCATTCCATCAGGGAATTCTGGGAAAATATTGGGAAGTGTCTGCATTTTTTCAACAATGCAGTGCATGGCAGTTAAATTATTAAAAACTGATCTCCAAAATGCTTGTTGAATGTTGATGACAAAGTAAGATCCTTTATTTACAGCTAGCTTAAGATTGATTCTCTGGAGGTAGTAACCTGGAGAACATATATACACATTTACACATATGCAGATAATATGGAGAGGCATATATGGAACATGTATTTATATACTGCTTCTAAAGCTAGTGGGTGAAAGAGTTTTAGAATATATTGAGGAAAAAAAATCTGGAACTTGTGGAAAAACCTATATGTTAAGATCTGTAGCCAATAGATAGAAACTAACTCACATGCAGACATGCTTGTGACTAACAATTTCTCGTATCTTGGCAAGGCCAATGGGTTCATTCTCAGTTAAGTGTGTAGATTTTAAAAAGACAGTTTTAATACTTGGAATATAATAGTCACCCTTTTGCATTGTGACTGGCAAGTGCTGGGCAACCAGAATCTGCAAAGTATATAGCGACCTTATAGAATAAAGCACCAGAACTTACCCAGGGATGCCCACATCTGTGAGACCTCAGGAGGCTGATACCAGAGCTCTTTTTGGAAACTTCAGGTGTCAGCTCACACAGGTCTCTAAGATTGTTCCTTATCCTGTATGCTAGTGACCAGGTCCTGATGAGAAAGCCCTCAGGCACTGTAAGGGGTCCATTAACTCTTTCATTAATTAACTCCCTCATTTCTTAAAAACAGCAGCTGACTGCTTCAAGCAGTTGTGACTCTTCAGACTCTTGCCTTTCCTACAGTGCAGCCTTTGCCAGAAAGCCAGATGCTTTGGCAGTCTGGCACCCACATTCTCTGTGCTGCCTGGTGCAGGTCATGTTCTTTGGGTGGCTTACATGGTATGTATACATAGCACTCTAAGCTTATCTGGCCTCTAGGTCCCTCTGTATTGCTGAGTCCCTTCTTTCTCTCCCCATTGCCTTGGTTGTCACCATTATCATTATCACCTAAGCAACATCTCTGTTTCTTTTACCCTTAACCCAGCCCACTCCAAACCAGTATTACCATGGCAGCTGAAGTGATAGTTCTAAAATTCAGATCACTTTCAACTTAAAATCTTTTTGTGACTTTTTTCAGAAATCAAACCCAAACTTAATAGGTCACACAAAAGACTCTGAAGGTCTGGCTCTTATCTTCTATCTCCAGCATCATCTCCTTGAACTCCCTGCTGGCATTATAAACTTGAGCCATTATAAGCTACTTGCACTTTGTAAGCACTATATTCTTTCACATTTTCATGATTTTGCCCATTGGTACAAATCTAATGCATAGAATACCCCCTTCAGTCCTCTTGGTGTAGCTGGTTCCCATTCATCTTAAAAAAAAAAAAAAAAAAAAAACAGCTTTATTGAGGTAAATTCACATAACATATAATTCATTCATTTAAAATGTGCAATTCGATGGGTTTTAGTTCAGCCACAGAGTTGTGCAACAATTACCATGATTTAATGCCAGAATAACTTTGTCTCATCAAAAGAAACCTCCTATGAATTAGCAGCCACTTTCCATTTCCCTCCAACTTCTTTCCCCACTCAGCCCCTAGCAACTGTTAATCTGCTGGCTCTCTGTGTAGATTTGTCTATACCAGATTCTTCTTTAAAGATTTCTCAGGTGTTGCATCTCCCTCCCCGCCCTACCCTGGGCTTCAAAAATATCCTATGCATGGCTCTGTCTTCATGGTGTCCTTATCTGCCTCCCCACAGGAAGTTTCTTATTCATCTCTGAAACCCTTTATCTTTATCTTTATCACTTTATAGTACTTTGCCTGAATATCTAGTACTTTGCCTGACTCATGAGCAGTACTCTATAACTATTGGCTAAACAAATGAAGGACAAGGAGGGAAGCCTCTCAAAAACCAGACAGTGGTGGGAGCTTATGTGCTCATTTTCCAACTCATTTTCACTTGGATAAATTCAGCAACCACCACACTGATATATTTCCCATCTCTACCATTGCTATGCATGTTCCAGAACCTAGGGAAACATAACCATAAATAGTGGAGAAGTATAATCTTCAGAAAATATTAATGATAACGCAGTTTAAACTTTATCTGTTGGACTAACAGTGGCATTCTCAGGTCATCTTTCTACTTGCTTAATTTTCTGTTTATTCTTTCTCTCTCTTTCAACACTTTCTCCTTCACTCTCTAAATTTGCTTTTTTTGAAAAATTTTTTTTAGTTGTTGATGGACCTTTATTTTATTTGCTTATTTATATGTGGTGCTGGGAATCGAACCCAGTGCCTCACACATATGAGACAAGAGCTCTACCACTGAGCTAAACACCAGCCCCTGCTTTTTTTAAAAACACATTTCAGAATATCTTTGTTTAACAATGTAGGCTCTAAAATTAAAAAAAAAAAACTCACTTCAGTATGAAATGTCTGAACAGGAATCCACTTTGAAAACTGTTTAATTTTTCCATTTCAATGCAACACATTTCTTTTTTCACAATTGGATATTAAAAAACTCATCAGCAAGGGAATATAAAACAATTTCAAAGCAAAATGGAATATAAAGATGTTCAAAACTAAATCAGCATTTTATTGACTAGAGACAAATGGGGATATATGCTGACTCTGGCCACAGTTGTCTACCTTTGTCTCTATGCCTTTCTCCCAGTTCTCATTCTTCTCTTAACCAATATTTTTCAACCCTTCCTCTCCCCTATTCCCAGCTCCTCCCTGCCTCTCTAATTCTCTCCCCTGCCCCATTTTTCTGTTTGGGCTCTTCTTTATGTTTCAATTTCTTTTTCTCCTCCACTTTCCCTTTCATTCTTCTTCTTCCTGATTAGCCTACTTTCTCTTTCTTTCCTTAGGATGATCCTTTTTTTCCACCTAGAATGAGGTAGCAAAGGTGGGAGGAGGTGAGCAGGAAAAGAGAGGGAAACAGATCTACATCGGTATTGTTCCATTCCTACCCCATCATCTGCCACCAAAGTGGATGCACCCTGGTCTGAAGCACTTATATTTCTTGCCTTTTATGTAAGGCACATAACCTCTCTGTGCCTCACTTTTCTCCTCTCTAAAGTTAAAGTAAACTAATACTTGTCCAGACTACCTCCCAGAGATGTTAGGGTCAGACCTGAGAATGAATATGAAAAGGTTTGAAAAGAAACAGGCCCCCGTGATTGGGAAGCACTCAGGGAGGGCGCTGGTGGGAAGGGTGGGAGGATGTCTGCCTTGCACTGCATAGGGACCTAATTAACTGAGGATTACAGTTCTTGTCCTTTTCAGGAATGTGTTTCTTTTCACCTTTGTTCTGCTCATCAAATCACTTGGTTGTCTGTGTGCCTTGTTTGAATGTTCTTAGTGTCTTCGGAGGGGTCGGATAACTTGCTCCTTTGTATGCTGTTGATTTTTATCCCTTCCTTTTCTCTTGCCTTGGGCTAGCAAACGGAACCTCCAGCAGCCAGCTCTCTACCCCCAAGTCTAAGCAGTCTCCCATCTCTACGCCTACCAGTCCTGGCAGCCTCCGGAAGCACAAGGTATTATGTCTCTTATACCTTACTAAACTCCTTTGCACTCAGTTTCTTGAATGACAGGGTGGAAGTTTTCTCTTCCATTCTACTTCAATGGCAGATTAAAGCCAGAATTCCCCTTCATCTGGCTCTGCTAGCTTGATGTCCTGAGAATCCCAACAGGGATCAAGTTTCTTGTTACTTTTATTTATTCCTCTGACACCTGCTTTTTTAGATTTCCAGTTACATCTATATCTTTTCCAAAAGGAAGAAGTACAAAGATCCCATGTACCTCCTTCTGAGGTAATTGTGTAACCAAACAATGTCTTGGGGGATGGATTGAACATTTGCCTCCCCAATTCAGAAACATAGTAAATTGATACCCTTTGAGGGCAACACCAGGTACCAGTCAAGGGAAGTAACATAAAGATAGAAGTCAAGAAACACTTGTACCAAGTTACTCCCTTTAGATTTGCTGGACATCTATGAATAGACTCTTGTTTTACTCTGTTCATTGTGTGGCAGATTCTGGTGCAGTGTTTCGAGAAAAGACACAAACATATTGCAGTGGCTTTGGCACCATTTGCACCTCTTTAGCTGTCCCAAATAAATGTATCATTAAGATAATAGAAGTGTAGGGGCTAGGGGAGTAGCATGGAACCTTCAAGGACCTGGGTTCCATAACCAGAACCACAAATAATAATAGAAGTACATAAATTTCCTAGCTGTACTTTCCAAGCAGATTGATGCCCAGAAATCTCTCCTGTATAAAATATGCAAGGTGGTCACTGCCTTAAATTTCTTACACCTGAAGAATGTGTACATGGTTTCACCTCTGATGACTACACTGTGAAGCAGGTTCCTCTAAAATTCTCTTGTTTTCTTCTGGTTCACAAGACTTGATATGAGATTAAGAGAGGAAAAAAAAAGGCTAACTCCATCACAGAACCATAAATGGTGACAGGCGGTGGAAGACCCCTTAGATGGAGATGAATTTATTTCATTTGATTCTTTCACTAACTTATGAGGTTGCCATTTTACAGATGAGAAAATTGAGACCCAAATGGCTAAGTTACTTACCAGGAAAACATAATTAGCTATGGGACTGGTACCGAGGTCACTACCAGTGTAATGCTAGAGTCAGTTCACACTAGCTTTTGAGAGCTGATTGTGTATATCACTTCCTGTGTTCAGTAACATCATGTTGGTAACTTGAACTTGGCCACAGTGGGAATATTTACACCATGAAAATCAGTTATTTCTTTTCCCCATAGAAAGTCAGTTGTTAAACATTGAACAGCATGCTACTGCCTGACATCCATTTTCATTTTATTTTTTCTACATCAGACTTTTAATTTGTCTATATCAGACAGCTGTTGCCTGTCCTATCATTCCTAATGTCCATTCCATTCCCTTAATTACCCTTTAACTTCTGATATTGATCCTAACCAGGACCTTCTGATTATCCTGCTGAGCTATTTGGTTTCATAATTTTCTGACCTGTCTCAATAGACATTTACTCAGAGACTGTGAGATGGATGAAAGTTACTTTTACAATTAGCTTTCAGTTATTCTTTGCTGAACACCAAAGCTTGTTAATATTCACATTCCAAGATGGGAGCAGCCTTTACTGTTGATCTGCTGCCCATAATGAACCTCCTACGATACGCTGCATTTTAGTATCTCTTTGCTTTGTGCCTTTCTGCCCCTGCCTTCCTTCTGGGAAGTGTAATCATTACCTTCCCCAAAGTGCTAGAGGCAGCTTGGGTATTTGTTCTGCACACTTGAGTCGTTCAACTTTTCAACTGACATGTCTGGTTCATTTAGGCTGAAGACCCATCATCCATAAACCCATTGAGGTGAGTGTTGGTATTGTTAAACCGTTTCTCCTGGTTGGGCTTGCAGGAACTTGTGGCTTGCTTTTCTTTTTTTTTTTTAATATAAGTCTAAAAATGAATTATTGAAGGACTAGAACAAGCTCACAAGTGGCAGCATTACAGAGCCTCACTATTTTCTTCACTGTGGAATTTTCAGTGTATCATTTTATTTTTAAAATTATTCTTCCTTAAGACTGTTTAAAAAAACAAACAAGTAATAAATCATATAATTTTCTAGAACAAGCTGTAAAATAAAATAAACACTTGAATTTTTATATAATGCACTATTTTAAAAACTTGCTATTTTTGTATCTTTTCAAACTTACAAAAAGGTTGCAGGACTGGGCTAGTGTTGTGGCTCAGTGGCAGAGTGCTTGCCTAGCATGCATGAGGCACTGGGTTTGATCCTCAGAACCACATAAAAATAAAATAAAGATGTTGTGTCCACCTAAAAACTAAAAAAAATAAATATTAAAAAGTTTCAAGACTAATAAATGCCTCTGTATTTCCTTTGTATAGATTCACCAGCTGTTTTTATTTTCCCAAATTATTGAGGATCCCTTTTGGAGATAAAATCACCTTTTTGTGTGTTCTCTCTCCCTAACCTCACAGACATACCTATATGCATTTTACTATTTTTCTGAATCATTTGAGATTAAGTTGCAAACATCATGCTCCTTTACCCTGAATGCTGAAGTGTGTATTTTTAAAGAACAATAGTATTTTCTTTCATAACCACAATCAGGAAATTTAACACTGACATAATACAGTCTGTATTCAAACTTTGTCAGTTCTCAGTAATGTTCTTTTTCTGGTTCAGCATCTAGGATAGGAAAACACATTGCATTCAATTACACTATCCTTGTGGTCTTCTTTAATTTGGAAAAGTTCCTGAGACTTAATCTTTTGGTACAGTATGTTATAGAAAGGAAGAGAATAGGTCAGTTACTTGGTAAAATGTCCTTCAATTTGGATTTGTCTGCTATTTCCTTGTGATTAGATTCAGATTGTGCATTTGGAGCCAGGCTATCATAAGAATAATGTTGCATCCCCCTCAGTGAATCCTATTGAGGGACAATAAGCCTCACACTTACACCAGTAATGAAGCTTGAAATGATTTTTCTGTGTAAGCTAAAATGTGTCTTGTGACCTTGGCTCAATCCCCCTGGGTCTCAGGTCCCAGCTTCATACCCCTCCTTTCACACAGGTACCTGAGCCTTAGAACTATCAATATCCCAGGGCAGTGGGCCTGAGCATATCTCATCTG
The DNA here is from genome assembly GCF_021218885.2 of Marmota monax. Taxonomy (NCBI): domain Eukaryota; kingdom Metazoa; phylum Chordata; class Mammalia; order Rodentia; family Sciuridae; genus Marmota; species Marmota monax. Next base: position 9,477,446 of record NW_026694552.1, on the reverse strand, counting down.
AACTTCTATCCAAGTGAACCTGAAAGGTGTGAGTCATGGTGGAGACAGGAAGCAGGTGGCTGAGGCCGTGACTTTCCTCCTGCACAATTGGAAACAAACTTGAAGTCCCAGAATCCCTTTGGTAACTTTTGATGGCTGTGATGGGGGCCCTAAGCTGTAATCAGCCTTTTGGCTTCTCCTCTTAAGCAGCTCATGGAGAATCCTTAATGCAGCTGCAAGGGGGTTAGCCAAAGTCCGCATACTCAAATGCTACAATATGGACACTAAGTAAATCTTCGGGTACTTAATGAGAACAACATTTTACATTTCTATAAAGGTTCAGCCTTTTCCATAGTCATTTCTCCTTTTCCCTTGTTATATTCCTGTGGAAAAGATAGGGCAGATAGTATTCTCATTTTGTAGATGAGAACGAAGAGGTGCAGAGATTAAAGACAGCTTCAGTATGATTAAACAAAAAAATTATCGAGGATCCCCTTTAGAGATAGTTCCACCTTCAAGATCTTAAAAAATTAAAAACAGGGAAACTCGTTCAATTAAAAGTTTTCCCAGATTAATAGTTGCACTTGGAGGCATTTTGTCTGCAAAGTATCTAAACATAACATATTATCTGAATATAAAACTAACATTATTTAAATATACATTTTCCTTTATGTTTCCAAAAATTCTTTCTTCTTTCTAGAAGTGGCCAGAGAGATAGCTGGATGAATAAAACAGAGTCCTGACCCCTAAATCACAAGGGCAAATAACTCTAATATGTGTGGCTGTGCATAGTGTAATGGACACCAAAAAAAGGACTGCAAGAGGACAAAATAGGGTGGGAAAGACATCAGACTGGGGGAGGGTGGGAGATGGGGAAAGCTTTTCAAAGAAGTGACATTTAAATGGGGCCTTGAAGACTGGGTAAGCTTTTGATGGCTGGTAAAGAGAACAGGCATTTCAGCTTTAAAAAAATTAAAACCCAGCAAGAACAAAGTCACGACACCATAAAAGTGCAGCATTCATTTGAGAAATAGCAAACTCAAACTAGAAGCCAGTTTTTTCAAAACTCTTCCCTGATTTCCTTTGGACTATAAGCTCCTTGGACCAGAGACCATTTTTTTTTTTTGGTTTTGTTTTCTCTAACGCAAGAGTATCGCCAGCACAGCTGTATTTGTTACAAACATTTTGTTCTGTAGGGCTCCAAGGGACTAAGCAAATGAATTTCAGGTGCAAATTATTTGTATTGTTAAGCAATATGTGTGTTTCTGTATTTCTACATATCAATCAACAAAACCAGAATGTTAAGATAATTCTTTTTCCTGAGCATTGTTCTACCCACACAAGAAAACACATTTTGAATGTGAAATAAATTGATGGAGGTACAGAGGTTCAGAAGTTCATGCCTAGCTCTGGTCTTGTGAATTCTCTTCTTAGCCTGTACCTCTAACACATTCTAAGTCACAGCAGCTTCAAGTGGAGTCGCCTCACAATTCTACCCTATGCCTTCACCCATTGTTCCAATACAACTTCACTAAAGTGTCTGTTACTTGAAAATTAAGAGCAGAGATAAACGGTAAAGCACAGTGAGTTAGTATGATAAGACTCAAAGTGACCTTCATATTTTTAAGAGCACTTTTGTAATGCCTGAGAAATATCCAGGGAGTTTGTTAACTTGGCAGTATCCATCTCATTTCTTGTGATTTAGTGCAACTAAAGAAAATAATGTAATTATTATATTTTATAGAATTTTAGCGCTAAAAGGAACATTAAAGATCTTATAGTTTATAAGTTCCTCATTTTTCAGATGTAGAAAGCAAAGGCCTGGAAGAGGAAGTTAAATAGCAGAGTTGGGCCTAAAATTTGAGTCCCATGACTCTTAATCGTGTGATTTTTCTACTGCAGCAAAATTTCATTATATGCAAATTTATATTATGAAATTCATCAGTAGCCACAATAGAGTGATAGAAAAAGCTACTACAAAACTCTCTCTTACAATTATACACATCATTACATCCTGAGTATTACTATATTCATTATACAACTATACATGCATATTACTGTGTATGGTTGTGTTCTCAGAAATCACATGAGCAGCATTCTACTGTTAATGTCAGGGATTTTTTAAAGTATATTTAAAAATAACATCTCATTCACACATAATTCACATACTATAAAAACCACCATTTTAAAGTATACAGTTTAGCAGGTTTTAGTATAATAACAAAATTGTTCAACATTTACTGTTTCCTAATTTTAGAACATCTTTATCACTTTTGAAAGAAACCCCATGCCCATTAGTAGTCACAGCTCCTTCCCCTGGCAACCACTGTATCAATGAGTTAGCACATTTAGAACATTTCATATAAATCTCCCTCTGAGAACTGCTTTAACTGCATCCCATAAGTTTTTACATGTTGTAACTTCATTTTTCTTTATCTCAAAGTATTTTCTAATCTTCCTAATTCTTTAATCACTAGTTAGTCAGCAGTGGGTTAATTTCCACATATTTGTGAATTTCTCAGGTGTCTTTCTATTATAACTTTCTAATTTAATTACCATATATTTAAACAATATACTTTTTTATGATTTTGACCCTTTTAAATTTATTGAGACTCATTTTGTGGCTTAGCATATGATCCATCCTGAAGAATGTTCCACGGGCACTTGAGAACAATGTGTATTCTGCTGTCCTCCAGTATTCCATAGATGTTTGTTTGCTTATAGTATTGTTCAAGTACTCTATTTACTTCTTGGTGTTCTGCCTAGTTGTTCTATTCATTATTGAAGGTGGGGGTATTACAATTTTCAGCTAAAATAGTTGAATTGTTAGTATCTGCTTTTGATTCCATCAGGTTTTGCTTCATGTACTTTGGGGCTCTATTGTTAAGGTGCATATACATTTATTACTTTGTTTTCTGGAGTCATTGACCCTTTTTAAAATTTATTTTTAGTTGTATATGGACACAATACCTTTATTTATTTATTTGTATGTGGTGCTGAGGATCAAACCCAGTGCCTCACACCTGCAAGGCAAGCACTCTACCACTAAGCTACAATCCCAGCCCCTCATTGGCCCTTTTATCATTATAAAAAGTTCTTTGTCTCCAGTAACAATTTTTTTTGGTCTTAAAGTCAGTTGTTTTCCAATATTAGTGTAATTATTCTAGTTCTCTTTTAATTATTGATTTCATGATAGATATTTTCCCATCATTTTACTTTCAACATATTTATGTCTTTCAATCTAAATTGCTTCCATTAGCATAAGGCTGGATACTATTTTTTTAAGTCTATTCTTCCAATCATTGTGACTGAAATTAAATTTGAGTGTTTAAACTACTAGTGCTTAATGTAATTACTGGTAAAGTAGAAATTACATCTGTTATTTTGCTATTTTCTATATGTCTTCTGTCTTTTTGTTTCTTTATTACTCAATTCTTGCCCTTTTTTGTTGAATATGTATTGTCTAGTATACCATTTAACTCCCGTGTTGATTTTTTTAACTGATTTTATTTTGAGCTATTTTCTCAGTGTTGCCCTAAGGATTATAATTAATATTTTACTACAATCTACTTTAGATTAATAGCAACTTGATTTAAATCATAGATAAAATTTTTGCTACAGTGTTCCTGTTTCTTCCCCCTTCCTTTGTGCTGTTATAGACATACAAATTACATCTTTATGCACAATAAGTCCATCAGCACATTTTTATAATTACCACTTCATGTGGTTGTCTTTTGAAATAAGCCAGACACAGAAAGAAAAATATTACATGATCTCACTTATATGTGGAATCTAAAAAGAAAAGAAAAAAAGGTCAAATATGCAGAAGTGAAGAATAAAACAGTGTGTTACCAGGGGAACTGCAAGGGAGGGGTGAAAAAATGGGGAGATGTAGGTCAGAGGATACAAAGTAGCAAAATGTAGAATGAACAAATATAGAAACCATATATACAATATATGTAAGAACTATAGTTAATAAAATTGCATTGTATTAGAGAGTAAGTAAATTTCAGCTGCTCTTGTCACACACAAAAAAATGTGAGATCATAGATATTAATTTGTTTCACTATGGTAACCACTTACTATCTATATGTATCCCATAACACCATGCTGTAAACCTCAAATATACAAAGTAAAATTTATTTTAAAAGAAGAGGGGCTGGGGCTATAGCTCAGTGGCAAAGCGCTTGCCTTTCACGTGTGAGGCACTAGGTTTGATCCTCAGCACCACATTAAAAAAAATAAAGATATTGTCTCCATATACAACTAAAAATTAAAAAAAAAAAAGAAGAGGAGGCAGGCATGATGGCACAGGCCTGTAATCCCAGCAGCTCAGGAGGGTGAAGCAGGAGATTGCAGGTTGGAAGCCATCCTCAGCAACTTAGGCTGTAAGCAACCTAGTGAGACCCTATCTCAAAATAAAAAGTAAAAAGGGCTGGAGATGTGCCTCAGTGGTTAAGGACCCTGGGTTCAATTTCTGTTACCAAAAAAATAAAGATAGTTAGGGAAAAAAAAGAAGAGTTACAAACACAAATTTGTACTGTCTCTAGAACCCTGATCCATTAAGTCTCCTAACCTTCGCTAAGGGGGTCTGTGCATGTGTTGGAGCAGGTTTCAATGCTCTGACAGGTAGGTTACTACTCTACCTTAACTCTTCACTTGTTGCTTACATAGGGCCTCAAGTTCAGCCAAAGGCGAGAGATTAGGGCCTTCTTTAGTCTTTTTTAAGATTACTCTCAGTCCTTGACAAATGCCTCACCTTCTAGAATCCCAGGAATATATGTTAGAGCATTTCAAAGTCCCTTGTGGAGAGTGCTAACCTTTTCCTTGTAAGTTTTTTGTTGTTGTTCTTATTTTTTTTTTTTTTTTTTTTTTTTTTTGGTACTGGGGATTGAACCCAGGGGTGCTTTACTGCTAAGCCACATTCCCAGCCCTTTTTATTTTTTTTGAGACAAGATCTTGCTAAATTGCTGAGGCTGGCTTTGAACTTTCAATCCTCCTGTCTCAGCCTCCCAAACCATTGGGATTATAGGTGTGCACTACCACACCTGGCTCCAGTAAGGTTTATTTTCCCCTACTTTTGCTCCCACGTTAGGCAACTGCAATTTTTTGAGGGGTGGGGGTTGAGTACAAGAGAGTGAACTCAGGGGCACTCGACCACTGAGACACATCCCCAGCCCTATTTTGTCTTTTATTTAGAAACAGGGGGTCTCACTGAGTTGCTTAGCACCTCGCTTTTGCTGAGGCTGGCTTTGAGCTCACGATCCTCCTGCCTCAGCCTCCTGAGCCACTGGGGTTACAGGGGTGTGCCACCGAACCTGAGAGGCCATTGCAACTTTTAAACAATTGCATGTGATTAATGCCCCCTGAAAATACTGTTAACAGCAAGTGTGCTCTGTCATGTGAATAAAGAAGAACTCTGTAAGCAGAAGTTTCCAGGGAGCTCCCACACTGGTCAAAGATCTGGCCATTTTCTTTCAATAAACACTTCTCAGATTGTTATAAATATTTGATCCACTTCCAGAGTTTTGAAAAAGTCGTTTTGCCAATGTCATTACACTTATGGAAGAAAAGATTTTCAGTCTTAAGCCATATTTCTGGAAGTCTGCAGCTTAAAGCTACCTTTGATGATGTTCAATTTTCACTTTTCTCAAGTAATTGAGAACTAAATCCTTTAGAGACACAACTCCATCATATATCACTTTGCCTCAAATCAAGTTCACAAGTTTTTGTTGTAGTTTTATTATTCCCTCAGTTTTGTATTTAGTGACTATTTATTAGTTTTCTAATTAACTTTAAAAAATATTTTAGTTGTAATTAGACATAATACCTTTATTTAATTTACTGATTTTTATGTGATGCTGAGGATCAAACCCAGCTCCTTGCACCTGCTAGGTGAGCGCTCTACTGCTGACCCACAACCCCAGCCCCTCTAATTAACTTTCATTTGGTAGTTTAGAATGGAAGTGCCAAATCCTACCAGGGTCCTGGCTCTGTTTGCATAGATAGCTCACTCATATAAAAATGGTTTTTACATCTTTAAATGATTGTAAAAGAAACAAAACCCTAAGAAGTGTATGTGACTGAGATCATACATGGTCATCAAAGAAAGCCTAAAATATTTACATCTAACCTATTATAGTGAAGATTGCCAAAGCCTGATTTACAGTGAGGGGATGGGGGATGGTAGGTTTAAAAGAAGTGGGTCCATTTGCTACAGTTGCCTTTGTAGTGTTTTTAAAATCATTTAGTGTTCCTTTGAGAGTTCCAGATTATAGTCTCAGTACTGGAAGAAACCTTACAGATTGTCTTCTCCAAAGTCTTACACTAGTGAAGAAACCAACATTCAAAGACATTTCAGTATCATATTGCAAATTAGCCAGGTTTAAAACCTTAGGTTTCTGAATGTGGTTTACTTTTCTTTCCATTCTCAGTAGCCTAAATTTTTTTTCTGCCACATTTTTCTCAATAAAAGTCATTCTTTCTCTGATTCTATCTCCTCTTTTGTGTGTGTGTGTGTGTGTCTGTGTGTGTTTGTGTGTGTCTGTGTGATAATGAGGATAACCCAGGGCCTCATGCATGCTAGGCAAGCACTCTACAACTACTCCCGGCTCTTTTCATTTTTTATTTTGAGACAAAGTTTTACTAAGTTGCTGAGGCTGGCCTCGAACTTGTGATCCTCCTGCCTCAAACTCCTGAGTTACTGGGATTACAAGTATGTACCACTGCACCTGGCTGGCAAAAATCATTATTTTTTATTATTGTTGTTTGCTTGTTTATTTGGTACCAGAGATTGAACCCAGGAGCACTTAACCTGGGTTAAGTGCTGAGCCACATCCCCAGATCCCCAGGCCCTTTTATTTTTTACTGTGAGACAGGATCTCCTTAAATTGTTCAGAGTCTTGCTAAGTTGCTGAGACTGGTATGAACTTGTGATCCTTCTGCCTCAGCCTCCCAAACAGCTAAGATTAGAGGTATGTGCCACTATGCCTTGTAGAAAGCATTCTTGATAGTAGATGAATTTCTCTTTCCCACTGTTCTTTTTCCTTCCTCAGTTCCACTTTTTCCTCTACCTTGAGCAGAAGTTTTTCTCCAATTTTCTTAGACAATTCTCTATTGAAGTTATTTTCTCCCATTTTACCAAATATCCACATCGTTGATTCTAGATTTTCTATTCTCTTTGGTATCTTGCTAATATCAAGCACAAAAATAGTGGTTTTCAAATTTTGCTACTTTTGAAGGTGCAGAGAAAGATGGAGCTGGGTAAAAATCTGCCACCCCACCTTTTCTCATGAATTGGATTTCTAAGTAATATTTCACTTAAATATAGGGGTTAAAAAGAGGAATGAGCATGAGGGAGAGGGAGAGGGAGAGAGGGAGGGAGGGAGGGAGGGAGGGAGGGAGAGAGAGAGAGAGAGAGAGAGAGAGAGAGAGAGAGAGAACAATTTACAGGAGAAAAAATTGATAAATTGTATAGGTTGGACCTAACCAAAATTAGAAACTTTTGCTGTGCCAAAGACCATGCAAAAGTTATGAAAATACAAACTACTCACAGGGAGGAAAATATCTGCAAGTCCACATATCTACAATAGACTTATTTAAAGAATATATAAATAACTCTTAAAACTGACAAGAAAAAATCCAGTTAGGAAATGAACAAAATATATGAAGAAACATTTCACTCAGAGGAAATACAGATATCATTTAAATACATAATGAGATATTTTAGTATCATTAGCCCATCACAGAAATGCAAATTAAAATCTCAATGAGATATCACTGCAAATCCACAAGAATGGTTAAAATAAAAAGTAGTGAAAGCACCAAATGCTGGTGAGGATGTGTAGACACTGAAATCACTAATATTTGGTTAGTGAGAAGGTAAAAATGTACAGCCATTCTGGAAAACAATATGGTAGTCCTGATAAAACTCAATATGCATGTGGAAGACCCTGGATTTGATCCCCAGTACCAAAACAAAAATATAAAAAAGGAAAAAAGAATAAAGAAAACCCTAAACTAAACATGCAATTACCATAGTGCAATCAGGAATTGCACTCTTGAGCATTTATTCCAGAAAAAAATGAAAACTTACATTCACATAAAAACGTGCACATGAATATTTACAGCAGCTTTATTTACAATGGTCCCAAATTGGAATCATTCCACATGCCCTTCAGTGAGTGCATTGTTAAGCAATCTGTTTACTTCTGTACCATGGAAGACAACTCAGGGATACAAAGGAGTAAACTATTGATATATTTATACATGTAACAACTTGTTTGAATCTCCAGGGAATTATGCTGGCTGAAAAAAATCAATCCCCAAATCTTATTAACTTCACGATTCTATTTAGCCAACATCCTTGAAATTCAAAAATTACAGAGGAGGGAAGCATCTCTGTTGGTTGTCAGGGCTTGGGGAAGCAGATGTGGATGGATATAGTTATAAAAGGGTGTCACAAGAGAGCCCTGTGCTGAGAGTTCTGCATCTTGACTCTGGTGATAGTCACACAAATGTGCATGCAATACAATTGCATAGGATTATTCACTCAAACAAATGAGTGCAAATAGAACTCTAAGATGTTATGTTTGGGGAAAGGTGGGTGAAGGCTACATTAGCATATGGTTATCTCCCTATGCATTTTTCTGTTTCTTATGAATAATCATTTAAAAATAAAAATTAGGGAAAAACTAGTTATAAAAACTAAAACAGTCATTCCAAATCTCAAGATGTCAAGAAAGGGAAAGTTAACTTTGCCTCTTCTCTTCTTACAGGACCTGTACCTGCCCCTGTCCTTGGATGACTCTGACTCGCTTGGTGATTCCATGTGAAGGAGGACAGAGTGTGTAGAATCCAGAGTACAAATCCAATCCTACCACTAAAGTAGGATACTTCACTCTGAAGTGTCCAACAGGGCTATTGGTGCTTTCAATTTTTCGTTTGTTGTTGTTGTTATTTTTCAAAAACACACTGTAGTATGTTGGGTTTATTTTCCTGTGATTTCTCCTCTGGGCCACTGATCCACAGTTACCAATTATGAGAGATAGATTGATAACCGTCCTTTGGGGTAACTTTCCAGGGATGCCAAATGTGCTAGTCCATGACCTTTCTACTGAATATTTAGGCGCCTTCATTATTTTTCCTGTCTCACTCATACACTATAGCAGTCTTCCTTCTGTAGAGGGCTGTTTATATAGCACTTAAAATGTTTGTGTGGGGAAAAAATCTTATTGGCGCATCCAAGAGTGACAAACACAAGTGCCCCTTGTCTCCGGATCTTAAGAATGCTGGAGGCTCCCAGGAGGATGGCAAGGCGGCTTCCCAGCCTTGCCCTTTACTCCTGATTGAGCCCCAATTTGTTGTCTAGCACCAATCCTGTCTGTCAAGGGGTAGAAACACCAGCAACTAATAACTATGGCACCAGATGCTTAGGACTGTGGGGCAGGACTAGCTAAAAGAGATGAAGCAGAATTGGGAAATACTGCAGATGTTTCAGTAGATGTTAAAAAGCACAGTCAATTCCTGGTCAACTTCTCCACTGGGGCAATTTGGAATCAATAAGTAATTGATAAGACTTTGGAATAAAGGATGTTATATATTTGATTCATCTAGAAAGCTGTCCAACATACCAAGTTATTACAATGAACTGTATGGTATCCATCTATCTCTGTTCTATTGAATGCCTTGTAAACAGCCAACACTGAAAACACTGTGAGAATTTGTTTTCAGGTCTGACAACTTTCGGTCACTTTTTATAGCAAGAAACCAATATCCTTTTTATAAAAACTCATGTCTGTATTTCAGGAGCAAACTCTTCAGGCTCCTTTTTTATAAACTGGTGATTTTTCTTTTGTCTAAAAAACACATGTAGAAAATTTACCAAAAAAATGCAGAAGAATAATGTAGTTTAGAAATCATGCTGTCACTGCCAAACAGTAACCTCCAGGAGAATATGAAATGAATAGCAGAGGCCAATTCAATAGAATCAGTCTTTTGATAGCTTTTTAACAGTTATGCTTACATTAATAATTTCAATGTGGACCAGACATTCTAATTATATTTTAAATGAAATGTTATGGCATATTTTAAGCAACTCTTTTTTATCTATAATCCTAATATTTCATACTGAAGATACAGAAACCTTTCACTTTAACACTAGAAAGGATTTCTCTTTATTAAGGACTGATCATTTAAAATAATTCTCAGTCTTTGAGGTACAGGTTCATAACACTGCTTTTTGTCTGTAATCATAGCCCATAATGGCAAAGACAACTAAATTTAGGTGAAAGCCATGCATGCTAATTCTGTGTTTGCCTTGAGCAGATATGAAGATTTCCTTTATTGCTTTGTAATTGTTCAGATATTTTGAAAGGTGCATCATTCAAAGCCAAGCTTTTGTTTGGCTACTGAGTGACATGCAGTTGTCCCTCCCACGAATGGAATGAGCTTGCTGTGTGTGTCTGTGTGTATGTGTATGTGTGTGTGTGTGTGTGTGCGTGTGTGTGCACGCACACACGTGCATAGACATGCATATGCTCCTTTGCAGCTGATTCACAATTAGGAAATATACTATAAGACAACCCAACATGGATTGATGGCAACTTGGTGGCATTGCTGATGTGCAGGGAGAAACACCAGATGGAAGGGGTAGCTAGAGGTCCCTAGACAATTTCAGAAGTCCTTAATTACCAGAAACAGTTTTGATTCAGGAAAAGTGAGATGATGGTAATATGGGTTTCTGCTTCTTCTGATCATTCAATGAACAACCCCCAAATTATGAGGATCTCCTTTTGATCTCTCCTGCATTTGTAGATCCATTCAAAACATTTGAGAAACTCATTTCACCTAGCCCCTAATTCTTTCTAGAAGCTCACAGTTTTCATATTGCCTCCTAAAATAGTTAAAAATTAATTAGAAAAAAAATGGTACTTTGGAATGGGAGTTGGGGATAGAGAATGATGGGGGGTCTATTTTTAAACTTTACACCAGGTCTTTCAAAAGACTCCATCCACTGTCTTTCTTAAAATTTCATTTAGTCCCATACCTTCATTTTAAGATAAAGAATTAGAGAGGCAGCTTAATGACTGCTGGGAGAGTAGGACCAGAGGAAGAAACCAGATTTCCTCATGCTCTACGCAAGCTGAGAATTTCCTTGCATGTGGCTTATGTACCACTAGAAAATACTAAATGGACATATTGTATTTATAATAATCTTGGAATCAGCAGTCTTCTGTAACAATAGTACAGTTTCCATCTTTCTTTTAATTAATTATAAGGAAGTGTTTCTGTATTGCCACTTTGAGGGGCTTGGCGTAGTTCAAAATTCAAGCCTCCAATAATTGCATTTTAAATTAGCCCATTTTTCAAAGCAAAAAAAAAAGTGTCACTGAGCTCATTTACCCCTTTTATTTTTTACCACTCTAGTCCCATTGTGTTGACTGCTTCATGGTCAGCAAACATCAAGTCAGCAAGCATTTGCCACCACTCCCCATAACTTCTCTCTTACACACTCACACACACACATGTGCACACACACAATCCATCTGTTGCTTGTTCCTACCTCCTAATTTTTCTTCCCTACATACATAGAAATAGGGACAAAGAAGGGGAAATGTATATATAGGGGCTGGGCTGAACAACTAACTTCATAAGTAGTGTTAACTAGAGGTAAATTGAGAGAAAATCTCCTTTTCTCTTCACTGTTTTGGAAAGGATAGCCATTAGCATGACTGCTTTGTGTCCTTATGGACTTTAGTATTAGCCTAGATTGAATCATAGAGTTTTCTAGCTGGAAGGAACCTTAAGATCACATCACCCACTCCCAAATTCCTCATTTTTTTCAGGCCAGGAAATGGAGAAACAGAGGTAAAGTAATTTCCCTGAGGTCACACAGCTGGCTAGGGGCAGGGCTGGGATTAGAACCCGCATCTCTTGGCTCTTATTCCAGGGCCTTTTCCCACTAACCAGTATTGCCTTCCATTAGGCTCCTGAGAATTCTTTCCCAGGGTCATGTTGCATCTTGGAGCCATATGCTGCTGCCCTGATCTCAGTGGGAAATCCACCCAGCAACTTAATATGGCCCTTTCTCCCCACATTCACATGGTTCCCATTCACATGGGCTGCAGATGTCCCCAAAGAGAGGGAGGCATTTAAGACCAATAGGAACACAGTCTATCTAACTCAGGGTATGCCCCATCTTGAGGCGCCTTTGGAATAGTCCTCTGAGCTACTTACTCTGTCAAAATGGAATAGAAGAAAACTAGTTTTCCCTATCTGCTCCACACATGTCACCACATACTGATTTGTCCTCCCAGGCAAAGGACTAAAGGTTTCTTGTTTCAAGAGCAGGGAAAGGAAGAAAGGAAGAGTGAAGTAATAGCTTTGTTCATCCTGATTTTCTGAGATGGCTTTTCAGCATTTTAAAAACTAGTGCAGCTACCATTGCTACTGGTAATGATTGCTTTTAAAATAGCAATGATTTCTTTCCACTAGACCAGCTAGAGAAAATAACCTAGTCTTTCTGTGGTTGTCCTCGTACACAATGTCCCCATAGCCATCCTCCCCTGATGGGGAGAGTTTCCAGGTTTAAGCAAGGGGCATTGTGACTAAAATGTTCCCTGGTTGATGTTAAACATTGGTTCCTTGTGTTTGCACCAAAATAGCAAGCAGTGTGCTCTATGCACCATACTCATCTTCTTGTGTACACTGCTCCTGTGGCCTTCCATGGCAGAAACCAGGGAAACAAGGTCTGAACATGCAGCAAGGCTCTTCCTGGGAACTAACGGGTATTCATTAATTGAGTTCTAAGAGACCTCCTACTAGGCTTACCCCATTCCTCGGGTACTTCCTTCTTCTTCCTTTGCTCCTCCTCAATCAGAAGTAGCCAAGGAATCTTAATGTAGATATGTAGCTATCTTCTTAGATCCTTCTTAGAATCACCTAGCCCAGGTCACAGACAAGGAATTCAGTGCTTGCCTTGGACAGAATTATATCTCCAACCCTAATCTCTTCAATACTCGGGGTAGAGATGCACCTACTCCCTCTCAAATTTTATTCTAAATGTATTTTCTTTAAAAAAAAATCACACATCTCCCTGGGATTGGAGAAAGAACATACCCATGTCCTCAGAATGAACTTCAGCATAATACACACCAGTGGGAATTTTTCAAAATACAGTGCACGTCAGAAACATCTATGTCAAGAGACTTCCCTAGACAGAAGCATTGGAACAGTGTGGTTTGAATGACTTCCTTCACAGTTGTCTATTTGTTATGGAAATAAAAGGCACTGGGTATTATTTTTTGAAGGTGACTGAAACTTGGTTTTGGCTACATGGAGCCATAGGATTCATGGCCAGGCCTCAAGCATGTTTTGTCTTTGATGCATTAAGACACTTGGCTTTTAGACTCAGATTGGTTTCCTGAATAACCCATCAGCACTTTGAGGAGTGGGGAAGGAACAGGAGTTCTATGTTATGAGACCTGGAACCCAGAGAAGGAAGAAGCTGAGCACTGGCCCAGCCTTTGATAGTATGTCAGGAGTGATATGGGATCTTTTTTTCTAGCAATTGAGCCTTGCAAATCTCCTGAGTCTCTTTTCTAGGATGGAGTTTAGAAACTGTCGTATTTCTGCCTCTGCCCTAAGAGGACTTCATATAAAGCTCCATCCACTGTTCTGTGAGTCCATGCAGGTTTTCCTCTTCCTTGCAGATATGACCACCTGGAGCAAGGATAGTTCATTGATTTTCATGCCTACCTTTTGGCCAGAGAGGCATCTCTGTCAGATTTTCTGGCTGTTGGTGGCCGAGAGTCAGTCTAGTGCTATTATCATTCAGTAGATTGCCATTAGTTAGCCCTTAAAACCTATGATTACATATAAGACAATAGGGGTCATTTTTAAAAAATGAATTCCCAATTTTATTCTTCTGGCTAGCAGATCTCACTTCTTTGGTATGTAAAAGACAGGTAGTTCTTGTTACACAGCAGCAAAGACACAAGTGTGGAGAGGCAAACAAATTTCTATAATCACAGAGCAATGATTTCAGAGGGCAACCTACTATGGGCTGAGACTATTAGCAAATTCTCCTAGCCCCTTCCATTTTCTCTCATCACAGTCTAGAAGTCTCACTCTATCTTTCAGTATGCCTGACCCTCTTATCCCTTCAGGAAAATGGGTGTTTCTTCTCTATCTCCTCTACTCTGCTTCCCAGAGCTTGCTTCCATTCCCAAAGCTCTGCTGTGGTCTTCACACCCAGCCTCTTGATGTTGCTTTCTGCTTGTTTTCTTGTTAAGGATCCATGCAGCCCTCAACATTAGCCAAGCTTGTTGGCATAGGCTACCATTTGTGATGACTGACTTTTTATCCCTTAGTTTATTGGCTTCAACATCTTCAGGAATTAGAGGTGAATTTTTCTTATCTTGGATGTCTGGGGCTAGGGGAGTATAGGATGCCCATTTGGAATTAAGGCCTCTTCCTTCTCCTGATCACAGAAGGGTGGGTTAGTTGAGGGAGATCAGATGACATAATAGAAGTCAGAATAAACACCTTGTAAACTAAGACAAAGACTTGAAGGCATAGGAATTTCTCATTTCTGGGAAATAACCTGAAGAAATCAATGGCTTTTTGCCACTTTACCTCCCCCATGTATCATTTTTTTTTCTTTTCTATTTCCCTATATTTGTTCTCAGTTTATGCTCTGTTATCACTCTCTTTTTACTGTGCAATTCTTTGATCACTTTTCGGTTTTTCCTCCTCCCTGTCTAGGCACTGAGCATATGCTTTTTCTTAGCCTGTGAGTTTTGCCTTGGAATTGATGCAAAATTATTTCCAGACTCAACCAGCCCTAGTCTTACTCCAGTATAGTCAGAAGCATGTTGGTGGAAATTAACCTGACCCTGGCCCTTTGTCTTTTCCATTTTCGGTCTCAGCAGACCTCAATCATTTTTCTTAGAGCTCATTTATCTTTAGGTTGTTGCCTTCCAAGCACTGTACAGAATACTTTGTGGTTCCTTTGTAGTCTGCCATTTTTGTGGAGCAGTGAAGTGTGCTCAGAGAAATACTCAGCTGAACAGAAAAATCCACCCATGGGTTCATATCAGCTAAATACTATTAGTTGATTTTGTTTAATGTGCTCATAGTTGAAAAAGCTGCAATATAATGAGAGACCACAGGTTATTGATCCTGCCATTTGGTTTGGCTGGGTGGGGATGGGGGGGGGCAGGAGCAATTTGTTTAAACTTTTACCACTACTCATTAAGCTCTCTGTAATAACCTTTTGTTTTGCATTTGCCAACTGTTGAGTTGGTCAAGCTCAACTGGTAGGCAACTGGGGTTAATGTAAATGAAAAGGGTATTTAACAAATCCATACTATAAAAAGAAACATTCACTTAATTGAGATATAGTTTTTCCTTCTGTTACAGATTCACCTCAACGTTTTATTTTTGACACCAACTGCACAGGCAGTCCCTATATATGTAATCAGTGGGCCTAGAGAAGCTAACTTGTTAGGTGTTCATTTATTCAGTAGAGTTCACAGCCCCTGGGAATGTCACTGCTTGGCAATATCATATGGGATGCCAAAATTTCCAATGAGTTTCATTATAATTTCTCTTAATGGGGCTTAAGCAAGTAGGAGGTTATACCAAAATGTCTCCAGTGTATGGTCCTGTAATATATTGCAGCTTGAAGCCAATGATCCCTTATGACTTGTACACAACTAATGCATGTTTTGATTGAATTTTGCATTTCTCATATGTGGTAAGTTCTTCAAAACATTTTTGGTCACCTTTTTGTACCATTAAACTTGTATAGAAAATGTTTTTATGGCCATTTTCAAAGGGAGAAAGTTTAAAATGGAAACAGCCCACCCTTTGTGCCCTATAGCTGTAGTTAGAATTGAGTAACTGTAGCAAAACAGCTGTAATTGGTGGTTGTAGTGTTAGAGGCGTTAGCTTGCTAGTGACTAGCTTTGGAGAGTAAATGCATGGTATTGTACATCACATTTCTTAACTAACTCATTTTAACCTCTGAAAATAATATATTCTTTCTTGTGGCCCTTCTCCCCTCTCCCGCTCCCTGCTCCCAGGTATCTTCCCTGCTCCCAGGTATTTTGTAAATAAATGATTTAGGGGCCAATCATTCTTGCCAAGTAAAGTCAGCAAAGAATAAATAAGCCAAAAGGGGGAAAGACATTTCTCAGCAGTTATTGACCATTTCTCAAGGAATGGCATGGTGATCAAAGACTCAATTCCCTTTCACATAAAAATCAGTGGCAAATTGGGAGTGTCTTTGTTTGATCACATTACAGAATTGAATAGTTCTCAGAATCACATGAAATCCAAAGACAATAGACAATGACGTCCTTATCCCTGCAGTAGTTTGGGGCAATTTGGAGACATCCGAAGACCAATGACCAATAATTATTTGAAAAGAAAATAAAAACAGAGAAATATAACATACTTATGAGTTTTAGTCATCTCTTTAGAATGGTTATTATCGGAAAAGACAAGGACCTGGGTTTATATGCATTGCTGTTTCCCAGGTACTGCCTAGCCCACTCTTAGATTGCAATTTTCCTTTTTGGTTTGCTGTTCCCTTTGGACTGGTAGGTTTGGTGAGGCCCATGTAAAACTGGTTGGGGCAGACCCTTTTTATCTCCTGTGCCTGTTAACATCCCTTCCCCCCCCTCCCCCTTCATAATTTGATGAGGGCTCTTTGGTCAGAGGACTTCAAGGTCGTCTAGAGAAGTTCCCCATGCGTGTAAAGTGTTGTGAACTGTGAATGCTGCAGATTCACAGTGTTCAATACTGTGCAGCCAAAGAGCTGCTCTTGCAATCATTTTGGCTCTCAAGCTCTGTTCTCCATTGCATTCTCTTTTTTGTGTACATTTGCAAGATGGGTGTAATGTCATTTTCCAAAAATAAAATTTGATTTCAATATTTTTGGCTGACATTCTATTTTTTTAACCATTAAACAAATAATCATATAACCATAAAATGTCCAAGCTGGCACAAAACTTGGACAGTATATTGCCCAACCCCTTAATTTTACAGATAATGAAGCTGAGGATCAATGTATGATGGAAAAACCATGATTGACAGCATCTCCCTCCAGTGTTGAGCAGCAATCAAATGACTTCTTTTTGTATCTAAAATCCTTTGCCCAGGGTCAGTCCGTGTCTTCAGAATAGGTGGTCACTTCTAGTACTCTGTTTGCAGAAATCCAAGAAAGATTTGAAAATATCTCTACCTGCTGTCTGCAATTCATTAAACAGTGCAGCTTTCCATTCTCAATAGGTTATGGTGCAGCTACTCTCTGGGAGAGGGAACACATAAATATTTTATTCACCCTAAGGCATAAATAACTAGTTAAATATTTTTCTCAGATTGGGTTTTAATGGGGTCAAGAACACAAGGAACTCTACGTGGGAAGAGGTTGATGTCAAGGGTGGGAGGAAACAGCACAGAAATAGGAGGCTGAGATCTTGGGAGACACTTTGGTCAACCCCACAATTCTAAAGGCCAACATTGTAGTTCCCATCTGACCTGTGTTTCCAGAAGCAAAGATGCCAACATACACTAGGCACTTCCAAGGACTGAGGTAAGTTGGAATGTCTCCTCCATACAATATTTTAGCAACCTGATCAACATCACTCTGGTGAGAACAAAGAAAGTAGATGGAGATGGCATTTCTTGGTGTGCCTAATCCAAAGGAAAGTTGGATGCAACAATCAGACTGGCTAGACCTCTGTAACAATAATTTTGTAATAAATTTTTCACAAAAGACTGGGTATATATTACAATGATAGACTACTCGCCAAGCAAACATAAGTTCTGTTCAGTTACCAGCAGTGCAGAACAAACAAAAATCACCAGACTCTGGTGGAAAGCAAAAACTGTTCCTCCCTAAAAAACTGTAGTGTTTTCCTAATAGACGTAACATACTTCATATAAATGACAATTTTTAATTTTGTGATTATTTTACCTTTTGGTATTAAAAATGTCAATTCCTTTTTATTTGTTCTAATTACTTATAAATGACAGTACAATGCATTTTGACATATACATAAGTGGAGTATAACTTCTCATTCTTCTGGTTGTACATGATGTAGAATCACACAGGTCATATAATCATATATCCACATAGCTTAATATCTTATTCATTCTACTATCCATTCTTTTATGAAATTTTGGTTACAGTAAAAGATAGGCATGTATTTGTCTTTAAGATCTCAAGTGACTAATCATGGGAGCGACTCAAATCTTTTTTTGGGGGGGTGTGCCAGAGACTAGGCTCAAGGGCTCTTAAACCACTGAGCCACATCCCCAGCCCTATTTATTTTTTTATTTTTAGGCAGGTTCCCACTAGATTTCTTACAGCCTTGCTAAATTGTTGAGACTGACTTCAGACCTATCATCTTCCTGCCTCAGCCTCCCAAGCTGCTGGGATTACAGGCCTGCACCAGCATGCCCAGCCTATTTTTCTTTTTGAAATTTTAAAGATTTGGAAGTCCAGAAAATTGGAAACCACTTGTTTAGACTAAAAGAATGGAGATGTGGAGAAACAAGTATGGGTGGGGTTATAAGAAAAAAGAAGGTATTCAACAAGGGAGTTTAATTCAGCCATAAAGAAGAATGAAATCAATTTGCAGGAATATGAATGGAACTGGAGAGAATCATGCTAAGCAAAATAAGCCAGACTCAGAAAATTAAGGGTTTTATGTTCCCTCTAATATGGGAAGCTAGCTATAGAGAAAAAAAAATTAAAGGGAATCTCATAAAAATAAAAGGGAGACCAGTAAAATAGAGGACGTGGATTGGGAAGAGGGGAGGGAAAGGGGAAGTAGTAGGGAATAAAATTGATCAAATTATGTTATGTGCATGTACAAATATATCACAAAATATTTCACTATTATGTATAATCATAATGTATCAATAAAAAAGAAAAAGGTTGTTTAGTATTTGAAGGAAATTCTTCCTCAGGGTATTTGATCTTCTCCCCTTCCACCTCTCCCTTCTCTTCTAGGCTTTCCCCATTCCTCTCTCATCCTCCCTTCAGCTTTCCCTCTTCCCCACGGTATAAGAAGCACCCAAAACAGTGCATAGGCACCAATTAGGAACCTGTCAAAAATGCACATCCTTGGGCCCCACCCCACATAAATGGGATTAGAAACTCTGAAAGTGAGGCTTAGTGATTCCTGTGTTAACAAGCCCTCCAAGAGAATTCTGAAGCCATCTCTTGTTTAGGAATTCCCTGCTCTGATTAATTCTACTTTCTTTTCCCCAGGACTCAGAATTTATGTAATGGGTATGATGTGGGCCATTTGGTTTAGAGTTTGCATCCCTCCTCAAAGAACAGACTCAAGAAACTTACTTCTAGAGAGATCTCTATATATTTAGTTTTTTGAAAAAACATCTTTTTTCAAAACCAAACTTGTGTAGGTAAAGACACAAGGTCTTCACAGCTGTTACAAAGGCCAAGATGGGGATGTAAGCAGATCATGAGTTAAGGCCAGAGCTGCTGTACCATGGAACTGCTGATACAGAAGTGCAAAGATTTGGTGGGCCAATTGGATGTAGGGAAGAAATACAAAAGAGGGAAATCCCTAACTTGAGCAATTCAGCCTGAGCTTCTCTTGGTCCCAGACCCTCTTCTGCTCTGGACAGCTCAGTAGCCTCTTGCACACCTCCTCCCCTAACTTCAGCCCTGGCTCTGCAATGCTCATTCACACTTCACCCTTGCTGACAGACTCTACCCTTCTTTCCCTGCCTAGAAAAATACCCTCTGAATGCCCTTCCACATTCTCCCCACCTGTCTAAATCTCAGATGTAGCCAAAACCTACCAGCAACGGAACTTAAGGCATATTTATAAGAAAAACAAATCCAAACATGGAGAAAAACTGGCAACTTTCTATTCCCGAACTTTCCAGAGCAGTCCTGATCTTGTGTAATTTTTTTTTCCTTTTCCAAATAAAGGTGATTTGTTAAACATATAACTAAATGTGATTTAGTTTTTATATGTTTCTAAAAAAGAATCCATATAAATAAACTCACAAATGAGAAAACATCCCTTGTCAGGCCACATATCCATTCTGAGAGTTTGGAAAAATAGGATTGATTTCAGGGAGAGGCTTTCCCTAGGTTTTCTTGTCAACTTGTCCACCCACCACTCTCCTGCCCTACTTGCCAGTGTGGGAGAGGTGCTACACCCTTCATTTCTCTTCCCCCTTTTCCAAAACTCTAAGAGGGTCATTCAGATTGCCTGATTATATCCTGATTGCTTTGAGGAGACAACTTTGAGTAGGCAGGTAATTTGTCTTTGAACCCCGGAGACTGCTGATTTTCTCCAATCAAGGAGACCCCTTGCTTAAATTTTTTTAATCCTTTCTTTTCCTGCCTGAATAGATGTGACTGATTCTGCAAATGCTTCCCCCAGCTGAGAGAGGGATAAGTCCCAGAGTTCTGAATTAGGTACCACTATTTACTACTCTCAGAAATGAACCAGTACATATAGAATTGCAGAATGTAAAAGGCAGAAAGACTTTCATAAACCACTTATCCAATGTTTTCCAAACTTCACGGATATGAGTCACATGAAGTACTTGTTACAAATACTAATTCCGGGACTCCACCTTAGTCTCACTTCATTAGAGTCTCCAGGACAACAACCTGGAAAGCTGTATGTTGAACAAGAGCCTCAGTGATCATTTCCTCTGGGAAGTTTACAGTACTTCCCAAACTTTGCTGTGGACAGTATCACCTGGGGAACTTGTTAAAATAGAGTCTGATTTCAGAGATTTAATTTGGGACCCAGACTGCATTTCTCACAAGCTACCCACCCCCGCTCCATGCTTAGGCCACACTTGAAGCAGCAAAAGACTAAATTCAAACCTCTCATGGTTCAAGAGGAAGAAACTGAGTCCCAGGGATGGAAGGGAGTCACCATGTTCCAACATTTGGATAAAGGCAGAGATGGTTAGTACTGGGGACTCCTGAGTCCTGGTTCAGCACTCTTTCCATATGACCAGGTTGCCAACCATCAGCAAACACTTAAAGCAGCCCAGCTGCAATGGCACTATTTCCAATCAAAGGCTAATTGGAAAAATGATGCTTCCTGAAAGGGAAGCAGCTCTGGCTTGTCTCAGTAATGAGTGGGCATACTGGCAGGGAAAGACAAAGAGTGGGGGAAGGACAGAATTTATGTTTCGTTTTAATTGAAGAAATGAGTCAAGGTCCCCTTACAAGAAGCCAGGGGCTGGGGGAGGAGTTAAGGTCATACAATGTCCTCCTACAACATGGAGGGCAGGATGGGGTGGGGTGGAATCTAAACTAAACAAACAGAAACCCATCCCCCAAAACTTTGTGGAAGTGCTATGACAGAGGTGCTACAAGGAGCTGAGGGTACAGAGGAGGGGCAGTGTAACTGGTGGAATGGGGTGATGAAGGCTGCTACATATTGGAGTTAGTATAATAAAGTATTAATGATGAAGAATGAGCTAAGAATTACCCTACCTAGAATAAATCCTTATTTTAATGGTCCCCTTCAAGCACAGACTTCTCTGAGGAGGTGAAACTTGAGCTGAGGCTTAAACAACAAGTTGGAGTTTGTTAGAAAAAGGGGGAGAACAAGGGCATTTCAGCCAGAAAGACAAAGACAAAGAAGTATGATCCAGGCCCAATATGTCTGCAGATCAGAAAGGCCTCCAGTGAGGTAGGGGAGCCTTAGCTGTGGAGTGCAGGGGAGTGAGTAAAAGGAAAGGTTAACCAGGATTCATTCACTTGACAGATATGCAACACACTCTGTGCCAGGTACTGTAGTAGACTCTCAGGAGTAAGTAAACATGTCCCCTCACCTCCCAGAGCTCCAAGTCTAGCTAAAGTAGATGGTAATTATGACACAGCATGTCCAGTGCTAGGATGTGAGGAAGCATATGCAGAGGAATCACCTAATTCATTCTCAGAGACATTGGGAGAGCCCTCCCAGAGGAAGTAACATCTTAACTGAGGTCTAAAGTTAGCTGGAGGAAGAATGTTGTAGGTGAGGGGAAAACAACATTTGAAGGGCCTGAAAAAAAGTGCTATGCTCTTGAGCAACTAAACAATGTGGCTCAAGTGTGGAGTGTGATAGAGGGAAGGTGAAAAGTGATGTTGGAGAGGCAGCCAGAGGCCAGACCACGTGGGGCCTATAAGGCACAATTAAGAAATTTGAATTTCCCTCTGAACAGCACCAGGGGTCATTAAAGAGTTTGAAGCAGCTAGGCACAGTGGTGCACGCCTGTAACCCTAAAGGTTTGGGAGGCTGAGGCAGGAGGATTGAACCATGCATTCAAAGTCAGCCTCAGCAACTTAGCAAGGTGCTAAGCAACTTACTGAGACCCTGTCTCAAAATTTAAAAAAATAATAATAAAAGAGCTGGGGTCCTGGCTCAGAGGTTAAGCACCCCTGAATTCAATCCCCAGTACCAAAAGGGGGAAAACAAGTTTGAAGCAGAAGAGTGAGATGAGCTGATAAAAGTTGTAGATAGGCCACTCTTACTATTGCCATGTGAAGACAGAGCCACAGGAAACCCAAGAGCCACAGACAAGGTGTGAATTGGGGGCTGATGTCATGAACCAGGTGAGAAATTAATGAAGCATGGACAAGGGTTGTGGTGATATAGATGGGAAGAAGGTTATAAGCTCAAGAGACTTTCAGGAGGTGGCATCAACAGTGCTTGGTGAAGGATTAAATCTGTAGGAGGATGAGGAAGAAAAAGTTTATCTCTGGCAGAGGGAAGTGAGTCAGAGAATAGGAAGAACTCTGGGCTAGGAAGAACTGAGGGCCACTGGGACATTTTGGGCCTCCTGCCGGGCAGTGGCAGGCTTTCACTTTTCCTGTCCCTCCCACCACTCCATTGTTGTGCTGTTTCTGAGTATAACATGCTTTGGCTGCCTATGCTTCATCCTGACTGAAAGTCCAAGCCCAGTAGGAGGAACTACAAATTGCTGAATCTCCCCCATTGTGTGACAGGCACTGTGCTCAACACTCAACATACTTTACCAGAATAACCATTAACAAACTACAGCAGAGTGGTTGAAGATAGGAAACTAGGGCCCAGAGAGGTGAAGTGACCTGGAAGTAATCACACAGCCAGAAAATGATAGCCTGGCAATCTTTCCATTAAACTGACTTGCCTCTTTATAAAAGTTTGTATTTAAAATGGCTTTCCTAATGGGAAAATAAACAAGGAGAGATATGAATTACAGTGGATGGGGTAGAGAGAGAAGATGGGAGGGGAGGGAGGGGGGATGGTAGAGGATAGGAAAGGTAGCAGAATACAACAGTTACTAATAGGGCATTATGTAAAAATGTGGATTTGTGTAACCGATGTGATTCTGCAATCTGTATTTGGGGTAAAATTGGGAGTTCATAACCAACTTGAATCTAATGTATGAAATATGATATGTCAAGAGCTTTATAATGTTTTGAACAACCAATAAAAAAATAAAAAAAAAATAAAAAATAAAATGGCTTTCCTGGGGCTGGGGTTGTGGCTTAGTGGTGGAGCACTTGCCTAGTATGTGTGAGGCCCTGGGTTCTATTCTCAGCACCACATACAAGTAAATAAAATAAAGGTCTATAGACAACTAAAAAAAAAAAAAGAATATATGAATACACAACCAATGAAACTCCACAGCATGTACAACCACAAGAATAAATTACACTCCATATATTATAATAGGCCAAAATACACTCCACTTTCATGTGTATCTAAAGAGAATTTTTTAAAGTGGCTTAATACAAAGTCCTAATGCTGTGGATTTACCATCTTCTGTACCTAGAATGGCAAAGAATTTTCAAGTAGATTTGAGGTTTCCAGATCTGAAAAGGTAGATCACACAAGCATGGTCAAAGCAACAAGGAAGTTGTGGGTGTTAAAGGTAGATGGATGGTACTAAGAATAGGGCCCTTTATCACTAGAACAAGCCTGGTGCTGATTGATTAAAGACAAAAACAAAGAAGTGTCTCAAGGCATCAGCAGGAAGGAACTCAAGAACATGAGTCTCCAAGGACTTGGAGAAATCATTTAATCTGGCATCAATCATTCTTTTTTTTTTTTAGTACTGGTGATTGAACCCAGGAACACTTGACCACTGAGCCACATCTCCAGCCTTTTTGTTTTATGGTTTTTATTTTATTTTATTTTATTCATTTTTGAGACAGGGTCTTGCTAAGTTGCTCAGGGCCTCACTAAATTGCTGAGGCTGGCTTTGAATTTGTGATCCTCCTGCCTCAGCCTCCTGAGCCACTGGGATTACAAGCATGCACCACCATGCCTGGCCCTGGGCATCATTCTTGATGTGCTCTTTTTTCCATTTTAATAAATTTTGCTTATTTTAAAAATGTGGACTGTTCTGGTGTTCTCACCCAAAAAAATGATGAGCAGAGATGACTCATGAATTAATTAGCTTGACTTAACTACTCCATGATGTATACATATTTCAAAACCTCATACTGTATACCATAAATATATGATTTGTGTTTTTCAATTAAAATTTGTTTTAAAATGTGAGCTGGAGCATCAAAGGACATAATCAACAAACTGGAAACAAAACTTGTAGAATGGCAGAAAATACTGAGAAAATATATATTTTATAAAGGATTACTATCTGGAATACATAAAGAATTGCTATAACCCAACAGCAAGAAAATGAATAACTTGATTTAAAATGGGCAAATTACTTGAATAGGCAAAGGTATACAAATGTCCACTAAGTATAGGTAAAGATGCTCAACAGCAGTAATCATTAAGGAAATACAAATCAAAATCACAATGAGATATCACCTCACTCCCATAAAGAAGTTTATCATTAAAATAAAACAAGTGTTGCAAGCATATAGAGACATTAAAACTTTTGTGCACTGGTGGCAAGAATATAAATAAAATGGTGAAGCCATTATGGAAAACAATATAATGGTTTCTGGAAAAAAATTGAAAATAGAGTTATCATATACCTACTTCTGAGTATATATAAAAAATGAAAGTGGGATTTCAAGGATATATTTTCACAACTGTGTTCTTTGCATTCACAATAGCCATGAGGTAGAAGCAACCCATCACCATCAACAGATGAATGGATAAACAAAATGTGATACATAAGTACAATGGACTATTATGTAGCCACCTTAATAAGAGAAGGAATTTTGACACATGGATGAACCTTAAGGACATTATACTAAGTGAAACAAACCCATCACAAAAATTTAAATACTTAATAATTCCACATATATGAAGTATTTGCTGTAATCAAATTCACAGAAAGAGAAAGTAAAATGGTAATTACTGGGAACCAAGGGAAGGGAGAAATGAAGAATTGCTGAATGATTTAGAGTTTGAATTAGACAAGATAATAAGGTTCTGGAGATCTAAAATATGTGAACATATTTCACACTGCTGAACTGTAAACTTAAAGATGGTTAAGATAGTAAATTTTGTGCTACACGCATTTGATCACAATTATATCTTCAAAAGTCTTTTTAAAAAATGTGGTTGGGATCAATGTTCATGGGAGTTCCTTCTCTCTCCAGAAAATCTTAGCTCCCCCAACCCCAAGTTTTCCAGAGCACTCCTCCTAAGCCTCCATCAGAAAACTTTTTTCAGGCAATGGGAAGAATGGGAAGGATTCTCTCTGACCAGGCTCCATGAAGACCCCTTTCTCTCTCCCCAGTCTGAGGAGTCCTCCCTCCTTAGCCCAGTGGATAGTCTTAGTCAATTTTGCATGTGTTCATGGAATGTATGTTCTCAGAGGTACTGGACGAGGGCTATCGAGGAGAAGGAGAAAGGTGTGGACAGCTTGTTCCAGCTCTGTAAGTTATAAGGAGCTCTCTGCTTGTCCGGCAATGGCATAACTTTGTAGATTTCAGGCAAGCCTGTGCTTCCTCTGAAATGTTCTTTCACTGCAGGCACAAAAACACAGTAAACTGCAATCCAAAAAAAACCTGTCCACCCGTGAATGGCGCTTTGTAAGCAGGTTAATGTATAACACTTTAGAAAGCTGGGCAGGGAGCATGTTTGCTTTTCCAACAGGAACCACATCAGGGGTGTCAGATGCCAATAATCCCAGGATTCCGTGGTCACAGGCTTTGAATCTGCAGCCAAACTTTGGCATCCAGACGTGGAGGCCAGTGATTTCCAACCTTTTACCACCAAGGATCCCTTTTATTATTTTTCCCCCTGTGGGCCCCACGTTTGGAAAGATTTGTATCTAGCAAAGCTACATTTATTATGGAATAATTCATTTCCCCAATTTTTTACTCATTCAGAGCTTCTAATCCACATGAGATAACCACACCAAACTAATATAATTTCAGTCAAAAGTAAAGAAATATGATATTGTACTTAGTTCTCTGTGGCTTTGTCTTGGCTGAGTTCACAATTGCTATTAGGCTTTTTTAACATTGAAAAATAGTTTAATGACACCAGTTACTACCTTCAGAGACCCCAGACTGAGAACTGCCAGTACAAAGCAGTGAAGCATTGATAGGATGACCATCAGTTTAAGAAGCTCCAAAGTCCACAAACCACAAATAGAACAAAATCTGTTCAGTAAGACCTGCTTTAATTCACTAACTTTTCCCTAGGTTGAGATTGCTTTTCCATGTAAAGGGAATGATGAAAGAGATTGTTTCTAAAATAAAAATAATACTTGTTTATCAAGCACCCATTAGGTACCTGATATTGCAACAGATCAAGTCCCAGATATATGGATCTGCCTCCCCCCAGACCTGATGCTTCCCAGATCTAATGCATTCTCCTTCTAGATCATGGATCTTAAGTCAGAAGGTATCATAGAGGCTCATCTAATCCAAGCACTCCTTACCACTCTGAATACAAATGGATGGACATATCTGTGTGTCTGCCTGTGCTACTATACAGGAAGCCCCTGGGGGTCAAGGACCTTGTCCAATTATTTTCTGTATGTCTGCATACCAACGACCAGTGCAGTGCAGTACCCAGCATCAGCAAATGCCAATAGAATGAATGACGTTAACTTCTAGGCTTGATGAATAGTTCAATTGCTCAGAATTTTCTAGAAGTTAGACTGTGAGCTTCTTAGGAAACAGAGTCATAATCAATTAACTGTTTCCAGTGCCTAGCACAATGTGGTCACTCAACGAATGCCTGAGTGAACAAAGTAATGGATAGATTCCGTTTTCAAAGAGCTGGTACCCTGAGGCTGAACACTCAGTTATTACAGGCACACAGGTCAAGGGACACAGATATAACTTATTCCTCACCATTTATTTTTGTGAGTTGTCACTGAGTCCCCTTCTGTCTTTGGCCAATAGTTACCCACCACATCCCCCTTCTTTGAGACTCAGAAGAACTCCCCTCTCTCCCACATCTCATCACCCTCAACCTTGCCATTGTTTGCATACATAAACCCACACACATTCATCTGATAAAAGAACATGGGTCAGAACCCTGGCACCCCATTTTGGAAAGATTGCTGACCCTTGCTCTAAAAGAAGCTCAGAAAGGACAGAAAATGAGTGCAGCCTAGACATGTCTCTCCCTGTGGTGTCACTGGGTGTAATTTAAGCAGAGGCATTCCTGCAGTTGTTACACCCAGGCAAGTGTGGGGAATGAAACAGTTGTCTGTGACTGATTTAAACTGTGGTTTTTTGACAACTGTGCCCTGGATTGAAGTGTCCCATCTGTTAATTTTAGTGTCCAAGGGAGCTGTGAACATGAGCTCCAACAGCAGCAGCTTCAATTCTGTGGGGTCCTTGACAACTCAGGAAAAGTTTCTATCCCCAAACCAAATTGAGCATTTTTTCTATATCTAAGTGCTGTTTAATTAATACAGTTATTTCTGGAAGGCTCCTGCAGGGCAGGAACAAGGTGGGCAGAACATAAGGGAGTCGAAAGAGAATGGGGGGTCTCTTTTCAAATATTTATGAAATAAGTAAGACTACTCTTATGCAAAGGTCACCAAAAGGCCCTCTTCTCAAATTTCCACCCTTACCCCCATCTTCACCCCGTCCCCATCCCCCCATCTCTAAGCTAAAGTCCCATGACTGCCTCTGTTTCTAGCAAAGGCATTGAAGGCTCCCATTCATATTTCAATATTATTAAGACATTACCAACTATTAACATCTACTGTGACTTTATCATGTTTGTGCTCAGGAACATAAGTGAAAATGGTAGGATTTGGATAGAACAAGGAAAGAGGATTAATTGTGAGACAAAAAGATATTTCTTAGGAAATGTGGTACTGTGTGAGATTTCCAGTGACAAAAGGTGAGGACTATGTGCCAAAGGGCATAATGGAGGTAGTGAAATCCAAGGAGATGAGAGAGCAAAATGTGGAGGTGAAGTACCCAAGGTACACAGTTTCATGATAAGTGGACCCTTACTTGCCATTTCCATTCCAGAGGAACTTGACAAGAAAGAAGTTTCAATTATATTATCCACCCTCAGTGGCAGCCTTCCCAGCTGCCCAGTCAACTAATCCATGACTGTCTTTATGGCTATATTTGGCTAGGCAGGCTCCTGTGTCTCCACATACCAGTTTGTAGAATTCACATAAACTCTTAACTCCAGATTTAGGCTCTACCCAGTCTGATATTCCATTATTTGCCAACATGACTCTGAAGTCAGATCCCACCCATCCTCCTTACTCTTCTTCTGTAGGACCCATACCAACACACATCCCGTTTCCATCTAATGCAAGACCTTCAACTCTAAAGATCTCTTTTCCCCATGCCTCAAATGCTTACTTTCTCTCAAAACCTTATTATCCTTCCAGGCTTAGCTCAAGTGTCACCCATTCCACAAAGAAGTTTCCCTTGCAACCCTTAAGAGGAGACTTATAAAGTCTGGTTAAATTGTCACACTTATCTTAGAAGTGTTTGTGGATGCCCTATCCCTGTGGGTGTCCATGCTTTTCTGGATGGGGTATCTCAGGATTTGAAGCTTCTGGAGAGTGAAAAATGGAAGGAAGGAAGGAAGGAAGGAAGGAAGGAAGGAAGGAAGGAAGGAAATTAGTTAGTGTAAGAATGTCTTGATACCCTAAACTTTGTTCCAGCTAATCATTGCACCATGGCACAATGAAATTGGCCAGGCCTTGCCATGAGAAAACTTGAATTTGAATCTCAGCTCTGCTTCTGAGAGATCTATTTTATAGAATGAAGACTAGGCAAGACAATATGTAAGAAGCATATTGCACATGATAAGTGCTTGATCAAAGGGAGATGAATCAGAAGTGCTAAGGAAGCGCTTACTTGCTGTATGTGGAACATCAGTTCCTTTGGAGAACTGTGCCTATGTTCTTTCTCTGAACCTGTCCCTCCAAGTGCTTTCCAGCAGTCCAAACTGCCCATCACTCTTGTAACCCTTTTCCTTTGTTCTTTACTTAAATGATCCAAGATTTAGCCTAACCTCAGGGTGGGAGCAGACCTCCTGTGTACTTTAAAGCAATTATCAGGTCTGCAGTCTCTGGGCTTTGGTTTTGTCATTGCCTGGTAAGTCTACTGTGTGCCACTATTTTTTCTCACAACCATTCCTTATCTACTTCTTCTTGTCACTCATCTTACCAAATCCAGGCTGAAACTTACAGGCCTAATTCAATATCCTCATCTTATGAATCCTATACCCATGCCCTATCATTTTTAATGTATCCCACACATATTGATACTTGATTATACTATAAACAGTTGTACAAAATGGAAATGTTTCATTTCTCTTTGTCTTGTTTACCCCAAGCAGAATGGAAGAAATCTGAGAGCTAGGGTAATCATGTCTCTCTTTTTTGTATTCTTGAATTCCTTTGAAAAACAAGCTCTATGCTAGGTACTGGAGCTATGGAGATGAACTTGACATAGACCCCCATCCTCAAAATGAGAAAAACACCTCAAAGATTTGAAAGGACTGTTATGCCATTTGAGGTAGCTGGCCAGGGGAAGATATTCAATATGTAGCAAAGGGCATGTGGAAAAGCCCAAGGAAAGGAAAAGTCATGCCATGTTCTGGGATGATTAAAAGCTATGTAATATGGGCTGGGTGACTAAGTGGTAGAGCACTTGCCTGGCATGTGTAAGGCACTGGACTCGGTTCTCAGCACCACATAAAATAAATAAATAAATAAATATCCATCAACATCTAATTTTTTTAAAGCTATGTAATACAGTGTAGGCTTTGGTCACACAGTAGAAAATAAGGCTGAGGGTGAAGTGAGGTTACCTCTGAAGTGCTTGGAAATAATAGAAAACCCAAAGAGGTTCCTCTATCAAAGCAGTTATCACATTCTATATCAATTATTCATCAACTTGTCAGTTCACTCTAAAACCGTGGTTCTCAACTGGGGGTGTTTTGCCACCCATTGCATCTGGTCATATGTGTGGAAATTTTGGGTCGTCATGACTTGGATAATGCTAATATCTTCTAGTTGGCAGGGGCCAGGGATATTGCTAAACATTGAACAAGCATAGAACAGCCCCCTACAACAGAGTTATCTAGTCCTTTATGATATGTCAATTGTATTGAGGTTGAGAAACATGTCCTACAAGAACGTTATATGATTCTTGAGGGCAGAAACTGTCTCTAGCTCTAAGACCCACCAAGGTCCTTAGGCATCATGAGTAATTGGGAGCTTAATGAATAATAAATGAATGAAAAGCTGACTGATGCAAGATCCTTTTCTGGGAAAATTATATATCTGAGTAGATACTCCTCTATTTAGTTCCTCTTTTCCCCCAACACACATTCCCTGTTATCTCTGTCTCCACCTATTAGAATATAATGCTATATGAGGACAGAGATTCTTTCTTTTTCCTTATCCTGTCCCCAGCAGCTGGATGAATAGTTGGCAAATGTTAGGTGTTCATAAATGTTCATTGAATGAGTAAATGGTAGACTTGATGGTTGGGCCTAGGGATAGAGGACAGAGAAAGTCAGGGCTTGAAGTGAGCTATTAAGATGCAGAAGCTAGAGACTGGTAGCATGGATTTCTTTTTTTTAATAACTTTATGTTATTATTTATCTTTATGTGGTGCTGAGGATCTAACCTAGGACCTTGCACATGTGAGTTGAGTACTCTATTGCTGAGCCACAACCCCAGCCCTCTTATATATTTTTTAAGTTGTTGATGGGCCTTTATTTATTTATATGCAGTGCTGAGAATCAAAGCCACTGTCTCACACATGCTAGGCAAGCACTCTACCACTGAGCTCCAACCCCAGGCCCTGGCATGGATTTCTTTGAGTTTATTCTATTTGAGATTTACTCGGCTTCTTGAATTTGTAGGTTTATATCTTGACAAATTTGATGGTGTTTTAAGCTAGATTTTCTTCAAATATATTTTTGTACTCTTTAATTTTTCCTTCCAGAACTTCAATGGTACAAGTGTTAGTGCTTTTGTTATTGTCCCACAGGTATCTGAGTCCCTGTTCTCTTTTTAATGTTTGAGTTCTTGGGTTTCTTTTTATGTTGGATACATTTCATTGATCTGTTCTCAAGTTCACTGATTCTGTCTTCTATTATCTCAGTTATTGTGTATTTCAACTTTGTAATTTCCCTTTTTTTAACATTTTCTATTTCTTTGCTGAGATTTTTCACTTTTCAATTTGTTTCAAGATAATTAGTAATTTCATGCTGAAGTCAATTAGCACTGTATCACCTTGTTCAGTCTTTTTGCTGCTATTGGGGGTGAGGACTCAGCTTACTGCTGGACTAACACTATTTTGATGGG
The DNA here is from genome assembly GCF_021218885.2 of Marmota monax. Classification (NCBI taxonomy): domain Eukaryota; kingdom Metazoa; phylum Chordata; class Mammalia; order Rodentia; family Sciuridae; genus Marmota; species Marmota monax. The sequence goes on along the minus strand of NW_026694552.1, from coordinate 9,445,733 downwards.
GGAATTAAAGCATCATTTGTTTCTACCAGGCAAGGCATAAAGATCAACTCCCCACTTAGCCCTACTGACAACCTAGAGGAGTGGTTTACATTTGTTCCATTGATGTTTAGTTGCAATAGGGTAAGTATTGCCAAAAAAAGATTTTTCCATTGTTAAGTTACTCTTTTTCCCAGCTATGTGACTAAGGGGAACAGGCCTTCCTTGGAACATTTTGACTGTGCTTGCTGGAAGTTCCAGGTTGGAGGTTTCTACAACATCCTGTCTGAGATATATGGTGGGGGGAAGCCCCAGAGAATTCAAAGGTGTGTTATTTCTGATTCTTAGACTGTCTGCCTTCTTCCAAACTTCCAATCTTCCTATGTTTCTTTGTTGTGTTTTGCCCAGCATTTTTAGTTTTAAGAAGGAGGACCTGGAGGCTGCAGAATGCAGTTCAGTGGTAGTGCACTTGCTTAGCATGCATGAGACCCTGGGTTCAATCTCCAGCACCACACACACACACACAAAAAGGTGGACCTGGGGTTCAATCTCCAGCACCACACACACACACACAAAAAGGTGGACCTGGGCTCAGGGGTGGAGAGTGGTACTACTCTCTCTTGTTCAGAACTGGAAGTCTGGCTCATGCATTTTATTCTTACCTTCTTTCAGACATCAGATCAGGCCAGCCACCACCTGCTGGGAAAGGCTTAGGGGTACATGTATAAAAATCAGACTGGCTGCTATTCTGAGATGTCTTACATTTCTACCCACCATGAGAGTTTCCACAGTACTTTCATATCCATGATTCTATGTGATTCTCAAACAATCCAATGAGAAAAGTACTATTGTTATTATCTCTATCTTATAGAAGAAGAAACTGACACAATAGAGATGAATTAATTAGCACAAGAATGGGAAAGTTGGCATATGAGTCCAGGCCTCAGGACTGTAGTTTAGTGCTCTATGTATGGCAACACATTTAGCCTGAGCTACTTCTCACCAGCCTCCCTTTTGCCAACGGGCACCAGATTTTTCCAGCTTGCCTTCTGCTTCTGGGCTCTTCCCTCTCTTATTCTATATCTGGTCTATGTGGCAGCAGTCCATTCCATCAGTCAGCAGGGATTTTTGACATACCCATCATCATCGCTGCACAGTGAATGGGTCCCAAAGGGCCACTTGGCCCTCAACCATCTCAGTCAATCCAGTAGGGAGGGGCTGGGAAGGAGTTGATGTTCTGCTTTCTCTAGATGTTGCAGCTGTGGGGATTTATCATAAATATTAACTGGGGCCAGGACATGTGTAGTCACACAGGACTCTGTGCTTAGAGGGGCCTCCCGCCTATTTTAATGTTCTGTAGTTGCTGTCATGAAATTCCTAATACATTTTGGACAAGAGGCCCCACACTTTCGTTTTACACTGGGCCCAGCAAATTATTTAACTAGTTCTGGCTGAGGTCTATTGTGGCCAGGTCTCTGGAGTACAGTTCATTCTCCCAGCAAAGAGCAGAGGAACAAGCAAAGTTACAGCCTTGAAGGAAACGCCCCAAAGCATGAACTCTCCTTTGAATTTCACACCACACTCCCATTTCCTTGCACTCAGTCAGCTCACATTCCCTCCAAGGCTTAGCTAGACTGCTCAAAAATACCAGACCATTGTAACTTCATCTTTTGGAAAATATGCCCATTGGATTAGAGAGAATACATTTGAATTATAGATAAACCTTCTCACTACATATCATCTCTTAGTTTTGAAAATTTTAAGGTAATTATGTATGCACACCAAATTGTAAAAAATAGTACAGAGATCCTGCTTTATTCTTGTCTTAGCTTTCCCCAGTGGTAACATTTTGCAAAATTCTAGTACACCATCACAAATAGGATATTGACTTTGATATAATTCACCCATCTTATTCAGATTTCTCTTTACTTATAGTTATCTGTGTGTATTTATTTTTATACAATTTTATCACATTAGGTTCATGTATTCATTGTCACAGATCCAAGATATTCAACAGTGCTATCATATCAAGGATCCATCATGGTATTGCTTTCCTTTTTATAACCACACCCACCTCCCTCCTGCAACCCTCACTCTCAACCCTTGGCAAACACTAATATAGTCTTGGTTTCTAAAACAAGAACATCTGGGCTGTTTCCAGTTTGGGGTTATTACAAATATCACCTCCATTTTTGAACATGTGTTCTCATGAATTCACAGCCACTTAAATGCTTAATAAAACAAGATTTATTTAAATAGTTTTTGAATACTCTATTAGTCAATGCTTATTTTCAATTAATAGGCAACCTGCTCCAAAGAAAAGCAGGAGAGCTTTGGAGTTGGAATAATTATTTTTTTTAGAAGTGGGGCTCCACTATTTCCTTCCTTTGTGGTCAGAGGCTTGTTACTTAACAACCCCTGTCACACATGTTCCCTCCAGAAAGAACAATACCTCTGCCACAGAGTTGTTTTTGTGATGATTAAATGAGATAGCATATTATGGTTCCCAGTACTTTGGGGATTTTCATACTATAGTCCTTTCATTCTTGGCTCCAATTGAAGAGGAGAGACGAGTCTAAGAAACTGAAAAGTCAGAATTGTAGGTTTTTTTAAAATGCAGTTTTAATACTCCTAAGTATTTACAACAAGAGAAAATAGGACAAGAATACAACAGGACTTATAATTAGCTTAATGAGGCTTCTAAAGAGCTCTAGGAGGGAACTGGGAAAATTTATTTTAACTGAGTCAAACAAGACCTCTCTCCATCCCCCTGCTCCCTCTGCCAACATGGAGGATGCTTAATTAGTTTAGCAACTCTTTTCTTCCAAGATCCTTTTATATCAAGCAATAGCCTCCCTTAGTCCAATTTTTCAAAAATCCCAAATTAGAGGAGGCCAGATGAATGACATTTTTCTGGGATTGAAAAGGAGTCCTTTCCCTATGTTGGAATTTTTTTTTTATAATTCTGTTTGTTTGTAGCCCCTTCCCTACCTTTATATCACCTTCAGATTTAATGACAACTCAAGGCTGCCTCCTCCCATGTTTTCCAATTCTATCAGTGTTCCCAGCTCTCAAAGGACTCTTTATGCACATGCAGCTCTGGCAAAGAGATACTATAATTCCTCCCAGACCTTCCCATTTCTAAGTTTTTAAATACCAGAAGATGATTTTACTTTTTTCAGAGAGAGAGAGAGAGAGAGAGAGAGAGAGAGAGAGAGAGAGAGAGAATGAATATGAATGTGTGATTCACTTTTCTTGCTTTGTTGCTACTGACTTTCCTTCTGAATATCTCTGGAGTTCATTGCCAAGTATTTATTGCATACCTACTGGTTCCTGTCCCTGTACTTCATACTGTGAAGACTGTAGAAGTGCAAAAACCAAAGATGCTATCCTCCAGGAGTTTGTAGACTGAAGAAATTAAAGTATGTGCACGCTACATGGAAGAATAATTAACCAGACCCCTGAGTGATACTGACTCAAAGTGAGATGATTATTCAAAGAGGTTGGATCAGTGAGAGAGGAAGAAGACTTTGCAGAGTTAATAAGATTGCAGAATCAAAAAACAAACAAGATCTGTGTAGATAGAAAGGTGAGAAAAAAAAAGGTCATAGTTGGGGGACAACTTGGATAAAAGATAGAGGCAGGGTTCAATCATGCCAGCCTTCGAACACTCACTTATCATGAAGTACATGATGTTTGGCTTTGTCTTTCACTTTTCCTTTTAGTTATTTGGCTCCATCCCATCTTGCACATTGCTTTGTGATCTGTGAGTTCTGGATCACACTAATTTTTGCCTTTTTGCCTCAACTTCTGACTTTGCCCATTCCCTGATCAATTCTCTGTGGCTGACCCTTCCTTGATTATAATTTATACCTAAGACTTAGATGATATCTATATCTAAAGTGTCACCCCTATGCAACCTTTCCCAACCCCAAGTTTCGTGGCTTAACACCAGCCCAGTGGTGGTTAATTTCCTGAAAAATTTGTCTAGCCCTAAGAAAGAAATTGAGCAAAAAGACCAGCCAGACCAAATAATGCAGAAACCAATCACTTGGTGGAGAAAGGCTCCTAATGACCCAACAGAGCAGTATGAATATGATATAGTCAGAGATTATCCACCACTGTAACCATTTGTTTCCATTACTAGAGACAGAGGTTTTGTTTGATTAATACTGAGAAACTAGAGCCCTTTCGATGACAAGGCAAACAAATGCTTCCCTTGATTAAAGGATGTGGAGCTCACGATGATGGCCCAGTGAAGCATATTTTTGTGTTAACCAGGCCAAAGGGAAAGACATCCAATTTACCCCCTTTCAAATATTAATTGAACTCCACCCTATGCTGGCCCATGACTACTTGGTTTGGAAGCTGACAATCCATCCTCTTTGTGGCTTCTGTTTACACTTTTACTGGCCTTGAGGGATTGTAAACTCAAAAAAGCCAGGGACTGTGGCTAGCTAGCCAAAGCCAAATGGTACTACCCTACACTACCCTACACTACTGAGCCATACTACACTAGTATACACCTCCCTCCACCACCATTAGCACACCAGGTGCAGCTGGAATCCCCTTTCCAACATAGGGAATTCTATTTTATAACCTAGAGATGGAAAATGCCTAAGATAGGGAATTGATTGAGCTAGGCATAAAGCTGGAAAAGGCAAAGGGGCAGAACCCAAGACTGAAGTGAAGTCTGAGATGAAATTAATGAGAAAGAAAATAATGAGATGAAAATAATGGAGAAAGAAGCCATTAACTTGTTCCCCAAGCCCTAGGCTATTGGGTGAAAAACCTCTATTACTATTCCCACAAACTTTGAAAGAGGTTGGTTTAAGATAATTAAAATGTACCACTTTATCCAGATAATGGAATAATGAACAGTGAAAACTGAAAACTTCCACAAAATTAATTAATGGCTGATCTTTAATTTATTGAGAGCTGAGATTCATGGTTCTTGTTGTTCACCATTATATCCTCAGCACCTAGCATAGTCTATAACACATAATCAGAACTCAGTAAATGCTTGTTGAATGAATAAATGAATTATAGTAATAATGACAGCAAGTAACATTTGTTGAACCTTAATTATAGGCCAGACACTCTTCTAGGTACTTTACACATATTAACTAGCTCATTTAATCCTCACAAAAACCCTCCAAAATAGGCCCATTATTATTCCTATGTTATAGAGCAGGAAACCAAGGATCAGGAGAACTGTGCCTTGCCCTAGGGTGTTTAACTAGTAAGCAGCAGAGCTTGAATGACTAGTTCTTAAGGAAAGGTTGGAACACTCTGGTTCTCTCTTGACCATTTGTGGCCCCTGTGTTCATAATGATCAACCAAGTAGAGTCTGAAGCATACCCAAGGTGCTTTATTATTTTTCTTACTTCCCCCACTTGGGATGCCATCTCAGTCTCCTCCATCATCGCTACCAACATATTCACACATCACTTCCTTTTTTCCTTTGATCTATTCATTCTTCAAGATTCAGCTGAAAGTTTACCTCTTTGATGAAACCTGCCTTGAAAACTCTTGTTAGATGATCTCTCTCTGACTTTGGAATTCATATAGCACTCATAGGCCATACCACTCACTTGTTACTGGAAAGCTACACAGCATTCTGGTTAAGAGGCAGACTTCAGAGACAGACAGGGTGGGATTTAAATCCCAGCTCTGCCAATTTACTAGGTGTGTGACTGTGGGCAAGTTACTTAACCTCTCCCTCAAAGAGCATGATCTTTGAACTGGAAAGAGAATTAAAGCTCAAGATAGATGAGGAGATAATAAGGGAGTACTTAACTACCTTCAATGAGTTCAAGTTTCCAGACCCAGACAAATTACATCCGAGGCTACTGAGAGAATGTGCAGATGTGATCGTAGTGCCAATCTTGTTAAACTTTGAGAAATTATGACAAAGAGAAGAGCTGAGAGATGGAAAGAGGAAGACAAATAATAAAATCCTAGTGAAGGTGAGTGGTGGTATTGGGGGTGTGTGAAAAATGTAGATCTTGGAAACTGAAGACCAGCGAGCACAGCGTTGATCCTTGGCAAAAGTACAGAATGCACTATTAAGCAGGTAATTTGTGAGGCTTTAGAAAGGGAGCGGAAATCACTAGGGGTAAGCATGAACTCAGTAAAAGCAAGTCATGCCTAACTAAGCCCATTTCCTTTTTGAAAGGGTATCTAGAAGGGGAGATGACAGGAATACCACAGCATAATGTATCTGGATTTCAGTAAGACATCTGAAAGAGTCTTATATATATCTTGGTAGAGATGATGGGAAAATAAGAGCTGGATAGTAGCAGAAGTTTCATGGATTGCTTCAATTTGAGCAACAGTATTAAAAGCGACTGTTAATAAGGAGAGAACTCTAAGGTTACACTGCAATATTCTGTCCTGGACCCTATCTTATTCAAAACATCTATTACTCTGGCTGATCAAATATGCAGATAAAAACTTAGTGGTATACGATATGCACTCTCAGTTGGGGCAATATTGCCTCTAAGGGCAAAAATTGGTTCTCGAGGAGTAAACAATTATCTTTTATTTTTATATATAGAAGACAGATATACTTGCAGCACATAAACACATACACAGTATATCTCTATTATTATAGTGTTTAGGGAATGTTGTAGGAAAAATGTCTAAAAAGACTCTTCAGTGATGCAATAATGAAAAAGAAAATGTTGGGAAAGGGAGTAAAGGAATAGGTTGAAATAAACAAGGCAATGGTTTTTGAATACAAAATCCAGCACCCAAGTTTAAAGTCAATTGTGCAAACAGAATAAGGCACACAATAGTAGTTCATGCAAGAAACTACAGAGGGTTTTAATTAAGCTACAAGCTACACACTAGCAGGTTTATGCTCAAAAGACAACCAGAGTGGCAAAAGATCTGGAAACCATATTCTATGAGGCATGGTTTAAAAGAACTGTGGATGTTTATGCCAGAGAATAGATGACTTGGGGTGACATAATAGATATCCTAAAGGGCTGCCACATGAAAAAGGAATTAGAAAATTTGTGTGAAGCTAATTTTTGCTCAATCCAAGGAAAATGTTTTTAACAATTAGTGAATGTCCAAATATGGAATAAACTGCTTTAGGAGGGTGAGTTTTCCATATTATTTGGAGGATATTTCTGCACTTAGTGGGAGTGTACATATGGCCTCCAAATTTCCTTTCAATTTTCAGGTTCTATGATTTCCTACTTTCTTTTAAAAAAAACAATTATGGAGGTTCAAAATATGGCTAAATGTGAGCCCAGGCAAACCATCCTCCTTTGATTTCTAAACTCAGATCCTACCACATGGGGGATATTTACTTAAGAAATCTCTCACTCTTGAACAAATTGGGTACAAATATTTAAAGTCCTAACTCTCCTGGGCTCTGGCATTTTGTATTGCCCCCTAACTCTAGTTTGATTTCCATCTTGGCATAGAAGGCACAGAGGGAGTTGTAGCGAAATGTCAAGGGGGAGGTCTCAGAGCCTGAGTTATAAAAATGCTCAGATCTGTTTCATAAAAATATTGGTATGGGGCCAGTGGGCGGGGAGAGCAGACTTCCTTTCCTTGTTAGGCTCTACCTCGCTCATTTGTTCTCTCTCCTGCTCTCTCTCTCTCTCTCTCTCCTTCTCCCCTTCCCTCTCTCCCCCCACTTCCTTTCATCCTTCATCTCTTAGATCTTCAACTAACCAGAAGGAGGGTCAGTACAGAGGTAGGGGTGGAAGTTAATTTCAGGTTCAAGGGCAAACAACACACCAGTCAGGAAAGCTGGTGAATGAGATAATGGGATCCTTCATCATTTGTGAACATGAAATGAACAAAATAACTTGACAATCATATCCCTGGAATTGTATCCCAATGAATATCCCAGGACGAAGGGAGCAGGACCTTGACTGGGATGTGGCATAATTTTTTACAAGGGTCTGAGCACCCCACCAAAGACTCTTGGTTGACCTTTCAGAGTAAACACAGTTATTTGCTCTGCTTTTCACATGGCACTGCTTGGTAAAATCTGGGTTGCACTGTTGTTAGAAATTTGGCTTCTCATGGCTGCCATGGAATCAAATGCCATTCACCTCCTTTCTCCCTGCCCTTGACCAAATGTTACCTGCTTTTTCACAAAGTGACCTTTTCTTCCCTGCATCCCATTAGCTGCTCTTTCATTTCCATTCCCTTGCTGAAGTCCTCATCACTATCATAGATGTGATTTTTGTAAGAGGGCCATGTCTGCAGCCTAAGCTCACAAGAACTTTGCCAACACTTCAACATTTTCCTCCCTGTGTCCTCTCTTGGGTAATGCCCATGCCTGCTGTGTTAACCCTGGGACAGAAAAGTCAGAAACCTATCAGACCCTCTCCCTGAAAGTTTTATTTCTCTGTGGAACACACACAAAAAAAAACTTTCAAAAGTGGCTTTCTAGCCTTTCCAACTTGCTGGTGGGTGGATCTGGAGTGGGCATCCCGTCTGCACATCTGGCAGGGGTGCCTTCCAGATTTTCCTCATGACTCAGGATCAGTTTCTGAATGCTGGGCGGGGCAAAGGCTCCTGAAGTTGCTGAGAGGCACCTCCCCCTATGAGCAGAGCTTGGTACAGCCCAAATAGTTTTCAGGTTAAGAAAGCCAGAATCTTTGTTCAGCCACACTGACTGAACAGACTTAGTTGGGTTACCTGGCTAAGAGCAGCAGTGGCGGCGGCAGCAGCAGCAGCAGCAGCAGCAGCAACAGCAGTAACAGCAGCAGAAGTCTCCTGGGATAACTCAGGTGAGGAGAGATTTAGCTAAAGTTTTATTCGCTGGATATGTTAGCATCTAAGATAAGTGAAGGAATGTTAACTTTTATATTAATTGAATTTTACAGCTATAATTTTATATTCTGTCTCAATCAAATGCGTGCACGTTAGTAGTAATTTGGGAACTTCAAAACTAACAGTTATTTTGGTTGGTTATTTTGGGTGCTGTGTGTGGTGATTGTGGTTGTCTGGCAATAAGATTTTTCAGGATATATCTGGTCAGTTTTGTGTGCATGTATGTGTGTGTGTGCCGTACACACCTTCTGATAAATACTTGGTAACAAGGACAAACCTGGAGAGAGGGTATGTGGGAGAGAAGCCTGGCTGACTGTCAGAACTTCTTTCTAGTTTCTGCTGACCCAGAGGTATGGAAAGATTATTGAAATGCAGGCAAATCTTGAAGCCACACTGTGTGCAAAAGGCCTCTGAGCCCTGGTAGTGAAGTGCACAGACTGTGCTATGTCGCACAGGAGGGAGTGGCAGCCGAGACTGTCTTAACTCCTTGTCTGCACAGCCCGGGCCCTCCTGCCTCTGGTGACAGGTTGATCTTGGTTATTCCATTGTCAACCCCTGGCCTGGTTTTGTTCCTCTCTGATTCTACCTTTGGTTTAAATTTTGATTTGTAGTTGAGTCCCTGTTCTTCACCCGCACCCCCGACCCCAACTACACAGTTCAAGGGACTTAATTGGGCTACTTGACCAGAGCCGGCTTCTGCTGGGGCAAGAAAAAGAAAAGTGGGTATGTACTGCAATTGAAATAATTGGTTCTAAAGATTTAAAATTCAGATTTTGATGAAAAGCCCATAGGAAAATTCAACAAATTCTGCTGTTCTGATGGTCAATTCTGGCTTGCTTCAGGATAAAACATTCTAGTTTGTATTAAGGTTTTATGGAAATTCAGCTAATGCTTCATTTGCTAATCTTTGTTGTGAAATTAGGGACATTTTTATAGTCTGAATGAGTAAACAAAAAATATTTGGGGACTGCTAATTAACTCTTGCAAATTCTTCTGGCAGTTTGTGCATGTATACATGCATGTGTGTGTGCTAATGTGAACATGTGTGTGCAAGAGTGTGTGTGTAAACTTCAGATTTGAATAGCATTCTTTATTAGTCCTTAAAGTTCCTAGCAGTCCAGAAAAAGCCTAAACACTAATGTGGTCAGGAATAGGTTAAAAAGTAAGCTTTTCATATCCTTGGGAGTTTTCAGTTCCTAAATTAAGAGCAGAAAAAGCCCCTTTGTGACCCCCAAACAGTGTTTCTTTGATTAGCCTTGATTTGAAATCATCTCACCTTCTGACAGCTTGCAATTCAAAAACAAAACTCTTAAGTGCATTCTTGCAAGAAGAAGACAATGAGAATTTTCAGAAGCAATGTCTTGCTTGAGGTTTTATGTTTGCATGCTTCTCCCGCCACCTCTTTTTTTGAATAACAACAACAAAAAAAAAGTGGTGAAAAGAGTCAGTAAGTTCCAGTTTTGGTGGTGACCCTGTTACTGTGTAACCTTGGGCAAGGCCCTTCACCTTACAGTAAAAGAAAAAAGTTTTACTAAGTAGTTTCTAAGAGTCCTTCCAGCATAGCCATCTATAAAAATCAGGATTAGATTCTCAAAGGACTATAAAATTAGACTTTTAGGATAGGCTTATTCAGTCAACAGGGCAGGTCAGCAGAATAGAAGAGGTGGAATAGGGAGTAAAGAATGGTAGAGGGGCCATTTTACACTGTTTTTTTTTTTTTTAATGCTTGTGTGTGTCTTATTTGAAGCATGCAATTGACTTTCCTCAGTTTCTACCAAGGACAGAAAGAGAATTTAATTTGCTACATATGACCATTTCCCAATACTACTGCCCTGCATTAGCCTAATCCTTAACAATTAAAATGTCTACTGCATACTTAACTTCATTAGATCTTCCCAATAACACCCTGAGATGGGCAGGGCAGCCATTGTATTTGCATTGTGCTTTGGGGGAAACTGAGGAACAAAGATGTTATGTACATTAAATGGTGGCATTTGGGATTTGATCCTGAATCTTATGACTAGCATGTGTTCTTTTCATGATTTAAAATTGCTTTTATTTTTAAGAGAGTTTTCAATAATGTAATAAAAGGAAATTGTGTGCTCTTTTTTTCCCCTGTGCATATATGGAAAGCACTGTTCTCTGTGTAACATGTGGATGCTGAATTTTTCTCCTTCCCTTTAGAATTCCCATTTCTCTCACCACAGAGCATCTAATTGTGGGGAATAAAGGGTGTCAATTATGTCTAAAGTGGGCCTACTTCATGCTAGGACAGAGTTGGGGCTCCTGTACTCAAATTGTCTACAAACCCTTAGTTAACTTCTACCTCCATTTTTTTTTGCACAAAATACAGAACAAAGGGGGAAACTGGGAAATGGGAGAAACTAGCTAAAGGCAATGCTCCTGAGGCCCTGTGTTCCCTCCTTCACCTCCTTAAGTGCCCTCACTTCCTCTCCACTCATCCAAAGTGATTTGTGAACCACAGATCTGATTTCCTTTATCAGATATTTTTAGAGCAAAACTTGGTTTCTACTCTAAGGATGACCCTGAGGTAAACAAGCAAATGATTTTTGCTCCAAAAGTTTGCCTAGTTCCCCCATGCTTTCAGGTCCAGTGAGTAGCTATAGAGTTTTCACTCCTAGCTGCAGTTTTGCATTCCACGTGGCAGGCTCCCTCAACTCCTCCCTGGCAATTCCCAACTCTCCATAATCTGCTCCCTTGAAAGACACGGTGTTCTTCATATTCTTTTTCTAGGCACTGAGTCTGAGTTCAGATAATATAGTCTAAGATCATTACCTCAGTGCTAAACCCCACTCTCTGCCTCAACCAGCCACGCATGCCACTAGCCTTTGGGTCACAGTGTCCTTCTTTATAAGTGTTCACATTTGCCTCGCATTCACTACCTCCCTTTGAGCTAGAGACTTTCTGAGTTTTACTGAAATCCCTCACTTTTATTTTGTCTACCAACTCTTCTCATATGTGGTCTTTTAACTTAAGGGCTCTCTCCTCCTGACAATATTGGCTGCAGTGGGACAGTAAAGAAAACATTCTCTTCTTGACACTCCTCCACTCTGACAGGGCAAATCATTTATGGCAATTCCATATTTCAAGGTTCTGGTTTTCCAAAAGTTTTCTGAGGGTTAATCGATAAATCCCCAGATGTAAAGGGTTTGGATTCTCCCATGATCATCAAACCAGGAAAATAAAGAATCTTTTCAATATCCACTGTGGCAGCAAATTCTAGGCAGAATGCCTCAAAGTTGGGCATCGTGTTTGTTTTGGAGGTTTTCCTCATTTGAATTAAAAAATTCGTTCTTAAAAAATGTAGTGACCAAAAGAAGCAGTGTAGTGTGATTGAAAGTCACACGCCAAATCTAACATTAAACAGACCCGGGTTTGAGTCTGCCAGATTCTGGCTGCTGCATCTCTGAGCTGCCCTTTCTGCAGGTACAAAATGAAGGGCACAGAACATGGCCATAAAACCTGGCCGCTCTGAAGAGAATGTGAACTGAAATGTAAAATGCACATTTTGAATAGTAAATTGCCATATAAGCACTGATTTGCTACTTAAAACATTTTTTCCTGAACAATGGTATATGCAAAGCTCTGTGCCCAGCAACGAGGGGGCTTCAGTGTGTCTCTAGCATTCACAGAGCACTTTCTACTTACTCCAAATTATTTTTACACTAATCATCTCAGTATGTACAGCCACATTGTAAAGGTGCGGGGTTGATAACCTCACTATCTTAATGAAAAAAACTGAGGCACAAAGAGACCAAGGTCACAGAACCAATGGGCACATTTCTCCTGTTACCTACTCAGAAATGGGGGTCAATTCAACTGTGTAATTTTAACAGCACTTGGGACTATAATTGTACTCTATTGAAATTTCATTCAGACTCTTAGCCTGAAGCTCCTTATGTGTCCCCAAAATGCAGGCATTTTCACTCAGAAGGCATTCTATCAAACTTTGACCCATTGATACTAGCTGTATATTCTACCTCTGAAAAGGAGGGATCAGTCTGTTTCTTTAAAATGAGACCTATTTTTTTTTCAATTGATGCTGCTCTATAGCTAGGTCCTCTTTAAAACAGGGATTCCCTTTGCAGGCTCTTGCCTGCCTCGCTATTTGCCCAAATAGCAAGGGAGACTTATGAGGGCAGATGACTTTTTTTTTTTGAGAGCAGGAAATGCCCATTTATCTGGAATGCTTAGGGACTAGGAGGTTCTGGCAAACTAAATGTCCTAATTGCCTCAGAATATTCCGCATTTACAGTCCCCAGCCTTTGGCAATCCACCAAACCTAGGGAAATCAAGAAGCAGAGTAGCATTTGCTGTAAGTTTGAGCTTACATGAAAATTGGGGTCCATTTTTAACAGGCTCCACAAAGGAGCCTGGGCAAACATTCAGATTGGCCCTGATGCTGTTTAATTGAAAATTTTTACTGATACCACCCATGCCTTCAAATACAATAAAATATACTAATATTTAAAACACATGGACAGAGTTAAATCTGATTAACAGAAAACATTTCAGCAGTTTTCAGTGTCCCTGCAGTTCTCAGTTTGTAAAGTCATTGTCAATAAAGAAGGCTATGAAAAATATGTGGTTTTGTTCAGCTTTTTATTCCTATTCCTTGGTTTCAGAGAAATTGTATGCTTGTTGCACATATATTAGAAGTATCATTGCCATAACGTGGCAAGAAATTAAATTTTTTATCATTTTCAAATGAGGTGACTTATTTACTAGTGAGGCATTTCAATGTGATACTGAAAGAACATGAAAGGGGCTAGCAGAGAGGTCTGATTAATATTTTACTTTTTATAAAATAGCAACTGCCTCACAGGTATGCCACACAGATACTTTTTAAAGTGCTAATGTAGCCAATTTTGTGGGGTTTTTGTTTTTGCAAAAATTGTCCAATTTTTAACACTCTGAATCTTAAGTTTTTTTTGGTCTCAACCCTCTTTTGCTCATAGAATATAGACTGTAACCCTTAAAATATATTTTTAGAATAATTGACATCAAAAATTCACAATCCTCTCTTCATGGCAGAAGAGGATCATTAAAATCATTACAACTCTCTTTGTAAATCAAGTTAAGACAGTGAAAACCCTATTATCACCCAAAAGCTATTTGAAATCAAATTTGCCTTTCAAATTATCTTCATAAAAACCAGTTGTTAAGGCCATTTGAGTGTGGGGCACTCTAATACACATTGTCTGAAGAGCTACTATATTAATTCTCCGTTTAACCATGTGAAGTTTCTTTCTTTTAGAGGAAAGAAAGCAACAGTGTATTGCTATGGGATAAGAATCTATAGTCCACCAAATTAGTGTAATTGAATTTCGGAGTCTGCCTTTTGATTTCAGAGTCTGCAAATGATTGTACGTTAGACCTTGAAGAAAAAAAAAGATCATACAATCTTTCTATCTTTCCTTGTCTTTGGAGGCCATCTGCTGAGCTCTTTTTCTTGCATTAGCCTTCTTGGTTAGTAATAAAACATGCAAAGCTCTTTCAATGATAAAAGAGAAGTAATTGTGCAAAAGAATTGGAAGGGGCTGCTTCTCCCCTTGTGCACAAAGTGTGACTCTCCAAGGCACCAACTTATTCTTTTTATTTTTTTTTAAATATTTATTTATTTTTTTAGTTATCGGCAGACACAACATCTTTGTTGGTATGTGGTGCTGAGGATCGAACCCGGGCCGCACGCATGCCAGACGAGCGCACTACCGCTTGAGCCACATCCCCAGCCCCACCAACTTATTCTGAATGCAGTAAAATGATAGTTTTACTTTTATCTTCAAATTTAAAATAGTACTTTGCCTTGAACTCTTCTTTGCCACATAAATGGAAGACTGCCTTTCAAATGATAAACGAGTCATGCTTAACTTGCCATCTTCATGTTAATTATCTATTTTACCAGTGAGAATGTTATTGCTTACATTGCCCCCATTTGGTAGATAAAGAAACCGAGGGTCTAAAATGGTTAGGTGCCTTACCCAAGGCACCTGAGAACTTGTTTCTCCAAAGACAACACTTTTTTTTTCTCATTCTAGGCATAGTTTGACACTATGGGTCCTCCTCTGAAGCTCTTCAAAAACCAGAAATACCAAGAACTGAAGCAGGAATGCATCAAAGACAGTAGACTTTTCTGTGACCCAACTTTTCTGCCTGAGAATGATTCTCTTTTTTACAACCGACTGCTCCCGGGAAAGGTGGTGTGGAAACGTCCCCAGGTAACTTTCCTTATTTTCCCCAATTTCTGTCTCCTTCTTGACCTCCTTCATCAAAATCCTATTTGATCCACTCTTTCCCTTACACAGGCCTACTGTGTACACTATTTTGGATATTAACTTCCTTCCTTTCCCTGTCTCTCTCTCTAGCTTTACCAAGGTATAGTTGAGAAATAAAAAAATTGTATATATTTACGGTGTACAGCATTATGTTTTCATATACCTTGATTACCACACTCAAGCTAATTCATATGTCCATCACCACACAGAGACAATTTTAAAATGGGAATCTTAGAAAAGCCTGCTATTAGGCCCCCTCTCTCTCTCTCTCTCAGCAAGCGTTCTGATTCTTTTCACTGGAATAAATCCTACTACTTCGTATTAAAAAAAAGAGAAGGCTAGGGGAATGCTTCATGGATCTGTGCTCCCGGCTCTATTTTGAGGAGACCTGAATTTTAGTCAAATTTTGTTAGACAGTAATTTCAAAATATCAACAACAACAACAAAAAAAGGAAATATCGGGACTGGGGATGTAACTCAGTGGCAGAGCACTTGCCCAACATGTGCATGTCTCTGTTTCAATCACCACCTCTACACACACACACACACACACACACACACATCACACACGGGAAATATTCCCATGCTTATTATTTTTCAGAAGTTCATTTGAGTAGATCAAGATAATCTCATACCAATAAGGAGAAAAAACTCCTTAAAGTGTGAACATAAATGAAATTAAATCAATAGGGAGAAGATGGATTTGTCGTCTGGGGAAGGAAACTTCTTTTGCTGCTCTTTGGACATCATCACCCATATCATCCCATGGTTGGCCATGTGGGATCCACATAGAACTGCAGCTCTTTCACCATCTATTAATAGTAACTATTAATAGATGCTATGGTTCTCTGTGGAACAGGTATACATTGTGTCTCAAGGAAAGTCTCAGTCCTACAAGAGTGGGCACTCATAGTATAATAAGATATGATGATGGAGTCTGGAGAATAAATAGCAAATAAACATGCTATATGTAAAGGTAGTAACTGAAGAGAAGGATATTCCTCCCGGGCTTCTTTCCAATATGAGTTGCCTGGTGTATAGACCACAGGGGGTTGTTGTAAAATGCAAGTTCTTAAACCTTCACAAAATTTTGAAGATGTTCTATTTAATGAGGTGCACGATGATGGAACCATCTCAGCCAGTACTCAATGGTTGCCTTCTTTAAGGATCCACCTATCACTTTTGCTTGTAATTTCTACAATTTATACTCCTAAATGGAGTTTCAAGAGCTCCTTCAGTTTATGCAAATTGCCACCAGGTGGTGCCAAGATACACTAGTTACATGAAGACTTGTTTTCTGTGCAACTTGAAGTATGTATCTTAGTGTTTGCTTGCAAAGAATGATGACCATTGAAAGTATGAAACTGAGGGTTGGGGGTATAGCTCAGTGGTAGAGCAGAGGCCCTGAATTCAATCCCCAGTAGAAAAAAATAAAAAAGAATAAAAATGATGAGACTGGGAGAAATTTCTTTCCATCAGAAGGGGAATTGCACTTCTCCTGCCTTTCTGTGCCTCTAGTTGTTGATATCTCTGAAGATCACTTTGTTGACCAACAATAAAAATCTTGGAAACATGAGCATGATTCATTAATTGCTATTGATATGCAGAGAGGTAAGACTTTTTTTTTCCCAAAGAAAATACATGGAGAAAATATAACTAAGTTGTCTAGGAACCACTCTTATAAACTAATGATGGTAATAAAGGGCATAAGTATTTTGTGATGCTTGGCCATGATTGAAAGGACATCAGTTGGGCAGAAGTAGCTGAAAAGGAAGCAGGAAATTGAGAAAGGTTTATTAGGTGGGTGTCTTTTTAAAACAGGACAGACTTGAACATATTTATAGGCTGACGAGTAGCCAGTAAACAAAAAGTTGAAGATGCAGGAGAGAGAAGGACTGATTGATGGGGGTGAGGGCATGGAGGAGGTGGGAGGACATCTGGTGGGTGGCAAAATTGCAAACCAACATGAAACCATTCCCCAGATGTGAACCAAGCAGACAGCGCTTCCTGTGCTGGCCTGTCTTAACACATATCTTTCCCCCTCTCTCTTGGCTCAGTCCTTTGTCCTTCGCCTTCATCGTCCAAATTCTGTGGATTTAATCCTAGATGGATTAGCAGAGAAGGAAAAAACTTAATAACCATGAAAATAGTCCATTTTTCCTCTGAGGCAACTCTAGGATGAAGGAATGTGGGGGGTGGTGTTTGAACAAGGCGGAAGGGTGGAAAAATCAACATTTATGGAATGTATACTATGGGTCAGATACTGGGTTTAGAGTTTTCTATATATTATTTCATTTCATCCTATGTACCACAGCTTAATAAGGTAGGTATATTAGGAAGTTAGATACGTTAAATTCCTTTGATATAATTCTTTGGTGTAATTTTCCTGGTTGAAAAAAAATAATGGTAGATATAGTGCCCATTTTATTGATGAGGAAACTGAGTCTCCAATAGAAGGTAAGAATTTCCTTGGGATTGGACCACTAACAAGGTAAGATATGAATCCAGGTTTGACTTCAAAGCTCACATGAGTTTTCATTCCCATTGCCATGTCAGGGAGATTGTTATTTGTGTCTCCTCTCTCTCTCTCTCTCTTTTTTCTTAAGTTAGCATCCTTCTAGGCAGTTCTCACATTCCTTCTCTTTGTTGATGTACTTCTGTTGATGTACTTTGATGCTGTACTTTCAATAATTGATCCATACTGTCCCTTTTGAGAGCACTGTGTGAACTTATTCTCCAGTGGGAGAGTCATTTGAGAAATATTCATAGAACACCTGCTCTATATCAGCCTCTGTACAAGATATAGACACAGTCTGCAGTGAGGAAATCCCATATTCATCTAGAAAATGGATACAAAACCATCAAAGATTTAAATAATAAATGAACGCTGAATATATGAAATGCTATTTTCAGGCATATAGATAGTAACTTATGTAGGGTTTTTGAAGATGGGAAGATCATCATAGATTGGAAAGGTTGAGAAAGGCTTCTGGGGAGTAGGAGGAAAAAACAAGATTCTGGACCAGCATCTGAGCCCCCTCAAAAAGCTGTGGATTCTTCCAGGCAGAATGGAGGCCAAGTCTGTGGTCAAGAACCACGTCAAGATTCTCTGGCCTCTCATCAGGAAAGCCAAGAGACAGTGCTGGGCCTCTTTGAATTGGCTCAGGGAGACTAAATTGATCTTTGCCCTCCCCCACC
This sequence comes from Marmota monax, assembly GCF_021218885.2. Classification (NCBI taxonomy): domain Eukaryota; kingdom Metazoa; phylum Chordata; class Mammalia; order Rodentia; family Sciuridae; genus Marmota; species Marmota monax. The sequence continues at coordinate 9,427,458 of NW_026694552.1, read as the reverse complement.
TCATTAGGAAGGTTGAGATCCTGGTTTGCAGGGAAGCTTATACACATCTTGTCTCTTGGCATGCCGTATAGTCTCTCACTCAACCAGGGCAATTTTATGAAGTTTCCAAAATGGAGGCAACACGATTAACCTAGTATTTTCTGTCTCTTTCTTCACCCATTTTAAAAACTTCTGCCTTTATAAGCCTCCCATACCTCTAAACATCACTGATAGTTGAACAAACCTAACCCCAGGAAGGTACCCACCTTTGTGGGGCAAAGTTCCCCTTTTCCCACTTCTACTTCCTTGCTGTCTTTTAGGAAGCCTCTTTAGATAGGGATTCTGAGAGTGTTTTCCAATTGTTCAGTGGCATATTATCTATTCACACCCTCCAGAAGAAAACCTATCTCTTTGACTCCTCCAGTGATCCCATGGCTCCAGCTATTGTCCTAGCTTTCTAGGCACATGGGTACATTGCCTGAGACCATGTGCTCCTGGACTTTCCTGTCCTATTGGGCCTTAACATAAAAAGTCTTAAAAACTTATAAGATCCAGGTTACACTAAGTTACAGTGTAAGACTGCAGGTAGGGTTTTCAGACTGGACTTTGCCTGCCAAATTCTCACAGAAAATCTCTTCTCCAGTTCCTTCCAGGCACTCTGGCTTTTTTCCTGACTGACTCATATCCACCTACAATACTGTCTTAGAGTCAGACACATCTAATCCCTGACTAAAATGGAACCAGGCCCCATGGGAATTTACACAGCCAGCTGTGGGGGGAGAAAGGGCACCTGCACAAAATCTTCTGTCAGCTCTCCTGGGCACGTTTGAGTCCAGGAATTCCACCACCATGGCCCTTGCCCAGTCTTTCTTTGGGAACTACCCTCCCCTGGGCTGTGTCACTACATTGTCTTGATAGAAGGGGAGGGTGGTAAGGTTCTGGAATAAAACAATGGTGTTAGGAATGGAAAGGAAAACCTGATGAGGGAAAATATCAGAAGCAGAATATACAGGCTGGGGTAATAGAATGTGAAACAATAGTAAAAGAGAAAACACTTCTCTTTTACTCTCATGATCCCACCCCTCCCAGAGATCATGTCCCTCCACATCAGTAGTCCTAAATGTTTTTCACTGTTTACACCAAGTGGAGTAGGTCCACATTCTTTCCCCCAGCTCTCCTGTTTATTTTAAATTTTGCATGTGAACTTCTTTCACTTAGTATAATGTTTTTGATGTTTAATATCATCCACGTGGTGCTATGTTTGTTCCTTCTTATTGCTGAATGATATTCCATTGCGTAGATTTAAAAAAAAAATTCTTTACAATAAGCCATTTGGGAACTATACCTGAAGTCTTCCGGCAGAAGTCTGAAGGTTCAAGTGAGAATATCTCTACATAGTGACTTGGTTTTCTATGTTGGAAGGGGAAATTGGACTTAAGATCTTATTCCCAGGTTCCATACTGAGTTTTCCTTGGAAGTTTTAGGAAGCAAAAGAATGTTAAATTATTCGTAAATAAAATTCTCAGTAGGCAAAATAAACTCCTTGAGAGACTTGTGCAACATTGGTCCCTGAGCCCACATCCACCTATAAATGTCCCATATGGAGGTGGCACTATTTTCTAAGGATAGATAATGGCTGCTTGGACTAGCTCACAAAACCCTCAGGTCCCGAATGACAGTTCTGTTTAAATTAGCCCCTGGGACTTTTGGGACTACTTAGGCCTTAGAGTTAGTCACAATGTACCTACTATAGGGCTGACCACACCCCTACCCCCAATACTACTAGATTGCATATACCACTTTTGAAAGTGCCTCCACTCTTCTGGATGCTAGTTTTCTGGGCAGCATTTCATTTTATTGTGGTTCTGGAGGTTTAGCTGGGAACTCAATTCTTACTGTCATCAAATTTCACCTGTATAAAAATTGCTGAAGAATTAAGTGTGGTTAGTCAAAGGGAAACTCATAGGGTGACCCGTGCAGGGCTATGGACCTTATAATTGTATGCCCCCTCCCTGAAGACATCTCTGGGAAGGGGGAAGAGGTGAGGATAATTGAGAGATCCATAATGCTCAGCTAAGATAACATATTTGCTAGAGGAGCTGCTTTGCTTACAGAAGGTTTTGGCTTGAGGGTAGGGGTATTAGAGGACCATTCCAGCTTTACTTGTGATGTTCAGTTCCTGGTTGTGTGTTTCCTCCTAAGAAATTATTTTACCGTGACAAACAGTTCAGTTCAAGGATCACTTCAGCTGTGCCAACACAGCTGGGAGCCATTAGGGGCTCAGCATCTCCCCCCTACTCCCAAGCCACCCAAATATTGTGAATATGTGAGCTGTGACCTCTCCCCTAACTCCCTCCTACCACTCCAGCACGGCTCAGGCTGAAATGTCCCATCTGCACTCTGTGTCTCAGCTTGGAGTTGCAGAAAAACTCCTCGAGCCTTCTTTCTTTAACTCCAACAGGAATATATCCAGTGTGCCCAAAACTAGAAGAAAAGTCAATAAACAGATATTGCATTATTTTCAAGTTATCATCAAAAGGTCCATGTGGCTGTTAGATTTGCATTATCTCACCACTTTTACCATTTCTAATTCCTTGGTTTCTTTCTGGTCTTTTTTGCCTCACTTCTTTAAAGAGGTAAAAGGGAAGGTTTAATAAAGACTAGTCTCCTATGCTTCACATTGTAGTACACACATATAGTATGAGCTTCATTCATATTTAGTGCACTGAATTGAGGAGATCAATGCCTATTGATGATATTTAGCCTGGAACCAAAAGCTAAGAGTCTTTCAAATAATGTAGATCTGCACAATACTATCCTTTATAGGGGCACCAGTAAGCCTAAGGCAAATAGATGGACTCACTGAGGTCTTGAGGTTAGGGAACATAACAGTATGTAGTTATGAAGAATTCAAAATTTTAGGTTTAGTTATCCTATTAACTAGACAACCAGAGAAGCAAGGTACTGCCCCTTGCTGAGCCTCTTTCCTGATCTGTCAAATACTAGATAGTTTTTAAAATTTCTTCTGGTTTTGACATTCCATAACTCTTTTCATGTTTTAAAAATCCATTGTTAAATAGATACAATGTATGAAGAGTGGAGAAATAGAAGTGGGGAATAGGCTAGGTTATAAGAAAGAATAGGAAACAATGGGGATTTTGCCCAAAGTTACATTCTACCATGATTGCACACAGCTCTGTGTGTGTGAGTGAGTGTGTGTGTGAGTGTGTGTGTGAGTGTGTGTGTGTGTGTGTGTGTGAGAGAGAGAGAGGAGAGAGAGAGAGAGAGAGAGAGAGAGAGAGAGAGAAAGGATATTCAATAACCAAATATTCAATATATTCAATAATCCAATTCAGATTTACAGGGCAATACTCACCCAGTTCCTCAGTGTGAATTCTGTTTATATGTCTTTTTTGTTCACATATGTGATCCCTTATATCTTGAATAGATGTTGACATGTCAGAAGTAATGGTTAAGCCTAGACCCCTGTTGTGAAATGAGTCTTATGGAAATTGAAGATGCTGTAAACTCCAGCTACTAGTAACTACAGAAAGTTAGCAAGTAATTTGTCTTATTAATCTAAAAGTACACTACTTCACATATCAGTGTTCACTTTATTGTTTTTCCAAACTAGGAAACTATAGTATATATCATTTAGATCCAAGAAATCGCTATATAACTTTACATCTTGTTCCAAATAAAACAGTAACATCTGACATAGGGAGGGAAAACTATGCTTAATTTCTTAGAAAAAGCAAAGAAACAAAGAGAAAAGAACATCAGGATCTAACGCACCCAACACACCTGCTTTCTGTTCAAGAAGTGAAAAAAAAAATGGACAGCTCACAACCATAAAAACTTAATAAGATAGAAATTTTCTCCTATGACACAAAGTATTGATGAGACACAAGACATGCATCTTAAACAGCAACAACAACAACAACAAAAAAAAAAACCCAGAAAATCCAAAGCTGACAACCCATCTAACCATCTCCTTTTGGCAGAGGCATGCCCAATTAATCTTCAGTTTGGACTTGTCCCTGCCCAAAATGCCTATTTCTTTCCAGAGTTATTTTGGCTTTTAAAGAATATATGGAATGTTTCATTCTGTAGACCAGACCCTTCATCAAGTAGAATTATGTCCATTTAAAAAAAGAGGGTTGAGGAGCAGAAAAATATAGCTGTCTCTATTTAATAATTTTTAAAAGGCTATATGTCTAGATTTTCTTTCCATTTGAGACTAGGATTTATTTCTGCTGGGTAAGCAGAATGTCAAGGTACAGGCCAACAGCCTCCTCCATGGAGCTTTCTCCATGTATCAAGACTTCATGGATATTTCCTGCCTTTGAACACTGCAAGTGCTGATACTCTGTATCACACAATCATGTCTTCAATTATATGGTGTCATGCATGTCACTATGTCTTTGCCCATGCCCATTTCTCTAGCTGCTATGCCTCTATATCCCTCCCTTGTCCAACAGCCTAACTCTAGTCAACTCAAGCATTACTATCATTGCAGCATTTATTCTATCATCAGGGGAACTTTGAAGCTTCTCCTCTAGGCACTGATAACATTTTGACAATTGCTCCATGTGCTCTCCTCACATCTTTTTGAAATTACATTCTTTGGGTTTCATTTTGCTTACTCCAGAGGGAATTAAACATCTCATAATATGTTGGTGTGGAGACACATACATATACTCCAAACAAATACTGCCCCTACTCTCTGCCCAGATCCCTTTGGAGGGATGTCTCTTGAAGTGCTCCTGTGCATGGTCTATTATTGCTTGCTATTTAAAAAAAATAGTTGTAGATGGCAAAACACCTTTATTTTATTTATTTATTTTTATGTGGTGCTGAGGATTGAACCCAGTGCCTCACATGTGCTAGGCAAGCACTCTACCACTGAGCCACAACCCCAGCCCCAATACCTGCTATTAATGCTATTGTCATCTATATCTATCCAAACATGGTGGAAATCTGGTTGCCGTGAAAACTGTTGTTACCTCTGTTTTGTGTTAGAACAGGACTTCCTGTAAGGTCGTTTAAGTCATTTTCCTAGAGCGAGAGACACATCAAATGTTTGCTTTCGACGTCCTTGTCTCTTAAATGCAATCACCCTTCCACGGACAGGTGCTTCAGAAAAAATCTCATCCTGACAAAATAGGATCAGACTGTAGTGTGCTAATCCTTAGTTTTCATCTTTTAAAGCTCACTGCATGGTGAAAACTCTTCCAAACCCCAATGACAAAGTTCCTCCACAGCACATGTCATGTTACTCACTGTATCCTCTCCTTCCATTTCTCTAGCCACTTCCCACCTGAAAGTTTTCTTATAGCTAGAGGATCTACTGCTTTGTTTTTTCTCACAATCCCCTCAACCTTTTCTTTATCCTATCTATGAAAACCTAGTCACCTACCAACCCTAACCCCCGTTCTCTCTATGTCCTGCCTAGTTCATCTAGGAAAACTCTTATATAACCAATCACTGTATCCACAGGACATCTGTGATGACCCCCGTCTGATTGTGGGAAACATCAGCAATCACCAACTGATCCAGGGGAGACTGGGGCACAAGTTCATGGTTCCTGCATTTTCCTGTTTGGCTGTTCAGGAGTCTCACTGGACAAAGGTATCTCCCACTCTGTGGGAACTCATTCAGTTTTTAACTTCTTGCCCTCTTTAATAATTTTATGAAAAGATCAGCTTGACGTATTCTTAGATTGTTCTATTTCCTGAAGTCACAGATATTTACTAAGTGAATTCCTGCCATTTCATTATAAGAGTTTTCACAAACACAGAAAGATGAATTTTACAGGGAATACCCATATACCCACAATTAGCATTTTACTTTTTTAAAGATTTTTTTTAGTTGTTGATATACCTTTATTTTTTATTTATTTATATGCGATGCTGAGAATCGAACCCAATGCATCATGCATGCCAGGCAAGTGTGCTACCACTGAGCAACAACCCCAGCCTACATTTTACTCTTCTTGCTTTGTCACATATACAAATTGACCTGTTGTTGTCATTTGTAGTACTCTAACTCAGTATTTCTGCATACTTATATTCTGTGCCTACTGGAATATAAAGCCAGCAGGAGCCAGGAAGTCATGGACATATACATTCTTAGCAGAAAAGGTGGAAAAGGTGGAAATAGATTACTGAAAATTTTCTAATAAATTATTAATAGAACAAAAGTTCTTTCTGTGTCTATATAGAATTTAAAGGAACAAAGTAATAACCCTCTATTAAGGACAAAGAACATTTTCTTCATAAAAGCAATTTTAGAATATTATATTTTAGAGTATTTAGAATTAATTTCCTAAATGCAATTTTATTTTGGATGAAAACAAATCTCCAGAATAGACATGAAATTCTGATTTCTTTTGAGGTGGGTGAGATAGAACCCGGGGCCTCACACATGCTAGGCAAGAGCTCTACAACTGAGTTACATCCTCAGTCCTTAAAATGGACATTTTAATATAAACTACAGTGGGACTTGTATTTTGGTTGTTTTTACTTTTTAAAATGCCTTATTTATGGCTGGGGTTGTGGCTTATCGGTATACTGGTCCCCTAGCATGTTCGAGGCCTGGGGTTTGATCCTCAGCACCACATAAAAATAATAAAATAAAGGTATTGTGTCCAACTACAACTAAAAAAATAAATATTTTTTAAAATGTCTTATTTATTTGTTTAAACATGTAATCATGAATATATTTGTATAGTTTATTTATCATCATCTAGTTTATAGATTGTCTGTGGGAAATACTTAACTCCTGACTGGCCATCCCATCAATCCTGTGTATTCTTGTGTGCATTTAGGGGTAAGTTTGGTAATATCATCAGCAGCAAAATGGAACTGGGGAAGCAGAAGTTATGGACAAAATGCCCTACCTATGACTTTCTAATCTAGACTCAAACCAGGTGTATTTGGTGTGCTTCCTTTTGTGATGTGGGTTTACCAGGAGTTAATTGTAATCTCAATATCTGGATGTGGTCTGATGAATAACACTTGATTGAATGTGCTTACCTTTCCAGACAATTCCCAACCATAAGGAGCAGGAATGGGATCCTCAAAAACCAGATAAATATGCTGGGATATTTCGCTTCCGTTTCTGGCATTTTGGAGAATGGACTGAGGTGGTGATTGATGACTTGCTGCCCACCATCAATGGAGATCTGGTCTTCTCCTTCTCTACTTCCATGAATGAGTTTTGGAATGCTCTGCTGGAAAAAGCTTATGCAAAGTAAGGAAAGGGTTGTTTAGTCTGTAGTCTGGGTACATGAGGAAAGGAAAGCCACGTGAGTCTTTGGGAGTCCATTCTCTCCCAACCCAATCCCAGAGATAAAACTGGGTTAAAACTTAGATTCAATGCATTGCTTTAGGTTTGGACCTGGCCTACAGAAGTCCTAGACGAGAAAGGAATCAGTTGTTCTGGCTTCCATTAAATCCTTACCCACTCATAAGACTCCTGGGGAAGCTCTGCTGTTGCTAATTTGAAGATCACCTCTTTTGTCCTTGCCTAATTTCTGCTTGTAGAAAGAAACTTCTGCATGGACTGTTCTTGATCAACATAGCCTATGCTTAGAAATCTCTGACTGTAATCTCAAAATATTTCTCATTTCATATCTAGAAAAAAGCCAGCTGGTAAAGACGGGGCAGGGACTGTTTTAATTATTGGGAACATTATGTCCTTGACCTGGAAAAAAATTTTACAAGGGTTACCATGCATATTTGACCCCAGGCTGCTAGGCTGTTATGAGGCTCTGGATGGTTTGACCATCACTGATATCATCGTGGATTTCACCGGCACATTGGCTGAAACTGTTGACATGCAGAAGGGGAGATACACTGAGCTTGTTGAGGAGAAGTACAAGCTGTTTGGAGAACTGTACAAAACATTCACCAAAGGAGGTCTGATCTGCTGCTCCATTGAGGTTTGTATTCACCAAAAACAACCACTCTATGCTCACTCCTGGCAGAAGAGACTTCAAAATTTAGTAGGGAACATTGCCCTTAGCCTGGAGAGCCACAAAAAGCCATTAATGGATTTGGAAAGCTAACATAGGCATTGAGTCTTGGCATGGAGGCTGGAGAACTTTAGCTTTTCATCCTTTTGAACCAGTCCTTTCACTGGAGACCAATGCAGCATCCCAGTTGGTGTAAATAGCCTGTGGTAAATTATTCCTCTTTTCTGTTAAGATTGTGGGTACTTGCTCAAGGAATGGATTTGCTCTACTAAATTTTATCACAGTTATATCAATTGAGTACAGAGGGTAGTCTGAATCTAAATTTTTAAGTGAATTGTTATATATTTATTTCTTAGCCTTCACTTGTTTTTGTGACAGGTTATATGTGAAGATTAACTTTCTATCTGCATAGGGAGAACTAAATTCATAGTGGAATACAACTAATCAAGGAAGGAGAGCAAGGACTTGTGTCTCTCAATTCATTTTCTTTTTTTTGGTGGAGGGGGAGTACCAGGGATTGAACTCAGGGGCACTCTACCACTGAGCCACATCACCAGCGCTATTTTGTATTTTATTTAGAGACAGGCTCTCACTGAGTTGCCTAGTACCTCATGGTTGCCATGGCTGGCTTTGAACTGGCTATCTCCCTGCCTCAGCCTCTTGAGCAGCTGGAATTACACGCGTGCACCACTGTGCCAAGCTATGTTTCTCATTTCTTATGCCCTTATATATATTTCTTTGCTCTCAGTCTCCCAGTCAGGAGGAACAAGAAGTTGAAACTGATTGGGGTCTACTGAAGGGCCATACCTACACCATGACTGATATTCGTAAGATCCGTCTTGGAGAAAGACTTGTGGAAGTCTTCAGTGCTGAGAAGCTGTATATGGTTCGCCTAAGGAACCCCCTGGGAAGACAGGAATGGAGTGGCCCCTGGAGTGAAATGTGAGTGGCATTCCACTTTCACTGCTACATCTCCAAAACTTGTAGTTCTCCCAAACTCATCCTTCCAGGCTGCTAGTGAGCTCTCAATGTTCAGTGACATTTATGAGTTCTATGGGCTTTGTGACCCATTAGAGGTAAAATAAAGCAACTCTGATCTTCATACCTTTTGTTCCTTTGGCACTTTGTTTACTACAGAAAGTCAATAGCAAGCATAATGGCTTATACTTTTATTGTTTATTTGCATTTAGTTCTGAAGAGTGGCAGCAACTGACTGTAACTGATCGCAAGAATCTGGGGCTTGTTATGTCTGATGATGGAGAGTTTTGGTAAGGAGAAGTTTTCAGTATTAAGGGAATTAAGGCTTCTACTTGGAACTAAAAGGGGTAAATATTAGGTACCATCTTCATTTTTCACCTGCACCCCTTTCATTTAGGATGAGTCTGGAAGACTTTTGCCACAACTTTAACAAGCTGAGCGTCTGCCGTAATGTGAACAATCCTGTCTTTGGCCGCAAGGAGCTGGAATCAGTGGTGGGATGCTGGACTGTGGATGATGATCCTCTAATGAACCGCTCTGGAGGCTGCTATAATAACCGTGATACCTTCCTGCAGAATCCCCAGGTTTGAGTCAATTATTTTCCTTTGCCTCCAAGTTATCTTGTCAGCAGGAATTCTGGTCTCATCTTGGTTCTCTCTGAAGTATTTCTTTAGCAACAAGACTTCCACGTGCAGCTATTGTTTAATATTCCTAAGCTGAGATCCCTAAGAATTGGTTCAGATGTTTGTAAAATATGGTTGACTATGTCTCTTTGCAGAGAGGTACCTTGGCAACATTATCAAATTTGAGTCTCCTTCTCTGGCTTCCTCTCTCTGTTCATATTGCTTGGTACAGCTGATTGGCAGCCCCTGCTTCCTTATGGTGGTTCCTCATTGGAGAGAGAGGATCTACTATCACATGCTGTCTCAATTCTTCTTCATTTGTTGTTACTGCCCTACTGTTTTCTTGGATGCATATATACTATATTTTTCCTCTTTCATGTACTCTTTCTGTACCAGATCATTTTTCTCAGGACATGAATTAATGCCCTGTCAATGACACTGTCCCATTCATCTGTCATTACAATGCTATTCCAGATGACACATCAGTAGTCAAACTCAGGCACACCCCAAAGTAAAAAAAAAAAAAAAAAAAAAAAAAAAAAAAAAAAAAAAAAAAAACCTCAAATATCCCAAGCCCAGATTTATAATAACCTGGATGCTTTTATATTCAAATGTGCTAATGAGTTAACCTATAGGAGACAAGAATTCTGACTGTGTCACTGTGTCATTGCCCATGAGTGCATAGCTTCTTTTGACAAGCCCAATTTGGCCAGGCATTTTGGAGAACACTAAGACTGATGCACTAAGTTACCTAATTCATGCTTTTTTAATGCCCTTTCCATCTTAATTGTCCACAAAGGAAAAGCAAAACTCCTGTTACTCCCTACCTGGCCTCACGCCCATTTACAATCTCGGAAGTATTTCAATAATCAGACACATATACCAAACTGGAAAAATGGCTTCCCTTGTATGCATATGCACAGGATTGACTTTTGTGGGACTTACTTATGCATCTGTTTTCTGTTTCTTTCTCAATGGAAGAAGGGAAGGGCACAGAGATAGAGAAGAAAGAAAAAAAATCTGATTAATTTTACATTTATCTCTGAATAGCAACATGATTCCTGAGACAATGTTTGGAAAGTTCTGGTACAGGCCTTAGCTTCCCTAAAGTAGTGATAAGAATGCATCAATCCCCCAAGGAAGTGTATCCAATCTTTGTACAAGCCACATGTCTGGCCTGGCATTATGAGGCTATCCTGGGGCCCTGCTGCAATGTCAGATTGAGTAAAATAAGAATGTTTTCTGTCTTTATGATTTCTGGAATTCTTCTGTATAGAGCATTTAAAAAACAATGGGACAACAACAACAATAATAACAAACCAAGTTAGATGCAGTGGTATACGCCTGTAATCCCAGCAACTTGGGAAACTGAGGCAGGAGTATTACAAGTTCAAGGCCAGCTTGGATAATTTAGCAAGATCTTGTCTAAAAAATAAAATAAAAAGGGCTGTGGATGTAGCAAAATGGCAAAGCACCCTTGGATTCCATCCCAGTATTGCAAAATAATAATGATAATAAACTAATAACATCAGGAACTTATGAAACCAAAAACATACCCTTTGATATCAAAGGCCTAAGAATAAAGTTGTCTCTTACTACATGCTGATTTTTTTTCTTGGTACTGGGGACTGAATCCAGGGGCACTTAACCATTGAGCCACATCCCCAGCCCCTTTTATTTTATTTTTTAAATTTTGAGACAGAATTTCACTAAGTTGCTGAGGCTGGCTTTGAACTTGCAATCCTACTGCCTCAGCCTTCTGAGCTGCTGGGGTCACAAGCATGCACCACTGCACCTGCTACATGATGAATGTTATAAGGAGAAGCAAGTGTAATTCTATACACTTAACAAGTGAATGGATTATCTGTCCACAGTCCCATTGTCTGGTCAATAGTAAATCCCAGAAATTAATTCAAGGTTCTGTTTCCAAATGTAGAGTTTCTTCCCTGAAATTTAAGCAGCTCATCTGAAATGGGAGTGCTAATTCAGCTCTTTGGTGGCCTCTTTCCCTTAGTACATCTTCACCGTGCCTGAGGATGGGCATAAGGTCATCATGTCACTGCAGCAGAAGGACCTGCGCACTTACCGTCGAATGGGAAGACCTGACAATTACATCATTGGCTTTGAGCTCTTCAAGGTAAGAATGAGCATTTATAGCAGGTGGATTCAAAATTAGAATGGCTTAGAATTAGGGGAATTATGAAAGACCCAGAGCTAAAGAAGACAGAAGACATAAGACATCCAACACAAAAAGTATGATGTGAGCAGAATGGAATATTTCATCCTATTTCAATTCTAGGTGGAAGTGAACCGCAAATTCCGCCTCCACCACCTCTACATCCAGGAGCGTGCTGGGACTTCCACCTACATTGACACCCGCACAGTGTTTCTGAGCAAGTACCTGAAGAAGGGCAACTATGTGCTTGTCCCAACCATGTTCCAGCATGGCCGCACCAGCGAGTTTCTCCTGAGAATCTTCTCTGAAGTGCCTGTCCAGCTCAGGTTCAGTTTCCTTGGCAAACCCCTCAAACTCCCGTTCTCTGCTTTGCCTTTACAACTAAATCTTTTGACCTATCTCCCTCTGTGCATACACTCAATAGGACAACATGTTCAAGTCAAACCTAACTAATTGAAATGATGGTGGTTGAAATATTTCTCAAGGTAGGGGCTGGGGATGTGGCTCAAGCGGTAGCGCGCTCACCTGGCATGCATGCGGCCAGGATTCGATCCTCAGCACCACATACAAACAAAGATGTTGTGTCTGCCAAAAACTAAAAAATAAATATTAAAAAATTCTCTCTCTCTCTCACTCTCCCTTTAAAAAAAATAAAAGAAATATTTCTCAAAGTGTGGTTATGGGAAATTCCCCAGTGAAAGTCCGAGCCTCTGAGCTCTGAACTGCCATTTAAGGGGAGCAGATCTATTGCCCAAGTTTTTCCATTTATATTTTATCTTCTGTTCTCTGGCCAACTCTGTCTTTTCTTCAACAGTTGGCATTCCTCGGTGTTCTCTGTTATGTCCTCAGTGCCAAGTCACCAAACCTACCTTTTCCCCTGAACCCTGCCTACTCTGATCTTTATCTGCTATTTCTTAAAATATTCATAAAATAAAAGCCATATCTGAGGAGGAATGCACTAGGCCACATTGTGTCTCATGCCTTCTTCAGCAATGATGCCAGCTTTGGCAGGCCCATGTCATCAAAGGCTATGTTTCATCAGATGACACATCTTCTTTTTGATGCTCTAGGGAACTGACTCTGGACATGCCCAAGATGTCCTGCTGGAACCTGGCTCGTGGCTACCCAAAGGTAGTTACCCAGATCACTGTCCACAGTGCTGAGGGCCTGGAGAAGAAGTATGACAATGAAAGTAAGAACCACGGGTGTGTCTGGAAAGAAAAAATTCTGCTTCATTCATTGCACATATGGTTAGAAAAAGATGATCAGAAATTAGTCTCTCCAGTGGTATTTCTAGTCTAGAGAAGTCAAGAAGGATGTCCACCATGGTAGGGAATGGGTTATTAATGTCTTTGGGCAAGGTCTATGTAATATTCATTTTTATACTTCTATATGAAACGTGTGTAAGGCAAGGAAAGAGGGAATAAAAATCTTGAGTCCTAGATCATTCTGGTACCCAGGTATTATGCTAAATGTCCCAGATTTCACTTCATGAGATAGCCTCTTGTCTATCTAGCAAAGAAACTTAAATCACTGTGTTACAAATAAATGTCACTTTATTCCAGGTGTAAACCCATATTTGATCATCAAGTGTGGAAAGGAGGAAGTCCGTTCTCCTGTCCAGAAGAATACTGTACATGCCATTTTTGACACCCAGGCCATTTTCTACAGAAGGACCACTGACATTCCTATCATAGTCCAGGTAAAAATATGAATAATGTTTGTAGGGGCATTTGTATTTTCTACAGATTGTTCCATGTGCCTCACATATATTTAGAATGCAGAGCAAGTGTTATCCTGTGTGTGTGTGTGTGTTTCATTTGTTTTGAACTTAAAAACACTTCTCGCCAAGCACAGATATGATCTTTCTTATTCATTTCCACCCTAAATCTACATTTATTTCATTGTAGGCAGAAACCTAGATATTCATGAGTACACTAGTTAGACCAGATATTATAAAATCCCATGATGGATAGCATATGCCAGTTCAGAGGACCCTTACATTGCTAGGTCTTCTGCAGTCTGGCAGTTTTTCTGACTTAATAATAATAATAATTCTGACATCTACCTTTAGGTAACCCATCCCATAGATTAATGATGATCCTGAGTTCTTTGTTCTGGATTTTTATCTATATTCTTTGAGATATCCTCCTCTCAGCCAAAGGGCTATCAGGAAAGAAAATATCTCTTGGTTATATTTATTTATTTATTTTAGAGATGAGGTCTCATTATATTGCCCAGACTGGCCTCCAACTTGTGATTTTCCTGCCTCAGCTTCTCAAGTAGATGGAATAACCAATGTGCACCATCACACCTAGCTGTTCCCTTGGTTTTAAAATGGATCTTTTCAAGCTTGCTATTAGGGTTCTAAGTGTCACTGGGTAAGGACCAGTCTCATAGAAGGTTGTTCATCTTCATTTCCTTGACTTGTTTCTATAGGTCTGGAACAGCCGAAAATTCTGTGATCAGTTCTTGGGGCAAGTTACTCTGGATGCTGACCCCACTGACTGCCGTGATCTGAAGTCTCTGTACCTGCGTCAGAAGGGTGGTCCAACTGCCAAAGTGAAGCAAGGCCACATCAGCTTCAAGGTCATTTCCAGTGATGATCTCACTGAGCTCTAAGTCTCCAATCTCAAAGAGTCCTGACACAGTTTTCCATCCTTTTATTTTATGTCAGGTGCCAGGTGTTAGATAAGATTCACAATCATTGAAAAAAAAAACACAATAATTTACTCTTCCTCTCTTCTGTTAAGTTTCCCATACCTCCCGATCCAAGTAGCATCAGTAGCTACATAACCTATATACCTCCAGCAGCTGGACGGGGGAGGTGACAGTCCTATCTGGAGATCATACACATGGTGTGCTAAGAAAAGATCTTTGGGGCTTCCGGGGGTGAGATTCAAGCAGGACAATAACAGGAGCCTGGACACCCTACAGCTGTCTTTGCTGATTTTAGTTGCCCAGTATATTTTCCCTGTAGGTTTTGTTGAGGAAGGAGGAGGGATGATCAAGGCCAAGCTGGTCTAGCCTGACATTCCGGCTTCTGACTTGATGTTAAAGACTTGTCAGCAGCATTTCACCCAGCAGCCAGAGTCAACTTTAAAGGCCCCAAACCTTACCACCACCACCGACAACCACCATCACCACCACCACTACCAACACCACCTCCGGAAAGTATAGTCCTGCCTTAACCTAAGTCACCCCCCACAGTAAGTTTTACCTTCATGTTGAGGAAGCTTCCTAGGTGCTTAATCAAAAGCTGGAGTTCAATGTGGCCTAGAGTGTGAGAAGGGCCTGTGCTTCAGCTCAGTGGAAGCCAGCTTTGTGCACAAGAGGGAAACGTGGAAGAAGCTGCAGTGGGAGACAAAGCCTCTGTCCCCCACCCATCCACACACACCTACACTCACAAACGCACACATGGGCGTTCACGAACTACCGTTCAGGCAGTCAACGGGCGAGAGCAGGGACAATTAAATATCACACACGGAGAAGATGAGAGAATCCATCCAGGAATAGTATAGCCAGTTCGGGGCCCCTGACTGCAATGTGAAACCTCTTGCTGCTGCTAGGTTTACAAACAAGCCCGTTGTCCTGTGCCTCCTAATATCATTGGTACTGAAGACCCCATCTGGGAGCTTGAGACTTTGAGTCCCAGCCAGACTCCTCAAGCAATTCTTTCAGTTGAAAAGCTTCACTCCCTGGGAGGTGTTTGTTTGGCCTCTCGTTTTTTCAGTACTTCTTCAGAATTTTCTCTAGAGTTAAGTCATTATGAAATCTTCCTCCCTCCATCTATCAATAGTCTACCCCTCCTTCAAAGCCCAGCATAAATGCCACCTCCTCCATGAAGCCCTCCCTAATCCCACCCCAAACCCCCACCTCTGACAATATTTCAATATTTCAACGCTTCTGCAATGATTAAAAAATAAAGAAATGTAGTTGTAGTACTTAGACTAGTCCCGCATGCATTCATTTTAAAAATGTATTTTGTAGTTTTTTTTAGCTCATTCATTTTCTACCATGTTTTCCAGTCTGTGTAATTTCTGCAGTGCCTTCACCACACTGCCTTACATAAACCAAATCACAATAAAGTTCATATTCAATAAACTGACCGGTCTTGACTTGAGTTCATGGCACCAAAGAGATGGCAAGAATAGCCATCTGTTGGGACTTGGAGGTGGGGGTACTTCATGAAACTTGATCCCAGGTACAAGACTGCTGGATTCAGAGATCTTGGCTGTACTCTGATGTAGTCCTTTGTCTAGGCAGTAGTATGGTTGGGAGAATTGAGAGGGGGCTTCTTTTATTCTATATTTAGGGACACTTGGGTGGTACTTGCAGTTATCTCTATTATGGAATTCTTCTGGAATTGGACTCTTGGCCAAGGAAAGATCTGCAGACTAAAGAAAATTACAACTCCTCTCTTTCAGCATCTCCATCATAGCCAAGTGGATATGAAGGCTTCACTCATTTTCTTCCATGGTCAACCTTCCATCTTCCCAGTCTAGGCTAGGCTATGGAAGATGCTGTTCTCATTTTTACTTGAGCCATGCCTCTTGACATGAACGAATGAATAGCTAGGGCAAGGGTCTCCAAGGGAGTAGCACAGCAAAACACTTCTCAAACACAGTCATTATTATTTCCCTGCAATGCTAGCCCAGTACACATTAGGAATTTGATATGGTATATTTATGTTAGAAATGAAATATCCCATACAGATAATGTAATCATTCTATATGGTCACCAGATGGCACTATGATATTACAATAAAGCTAAAAAATGTTACCACTTTTTCTTTTCAAGAATGAGGATTTTCCTCTAAATCAAAAATAGTAGAAAAGAAAAGGAGCTAACATCCTTGGGTTATCTGCTGTATGACAGACTCCAAGCTCAATGCTTTATATCATGATCTCATTTTACTGTCAATAACAACCATATGAAGTGCTTTCATTATCCCTGTTTTTCAAAGATAAGGAAGTTAAGGAACAGAGATGTGAAATAAGATGCTCACAGGCCTGGGGTTATGGCTCAGTGGTAGAGTGCTCACCTAGCACCTGCAAGGCCCTGGATTTGATCCTCAGCACCACATAAAAATAGATAAATAAAATAAAGGTACTATATTCAACTACAACTAAAAAATAAATATTTAAAAAAATGCTCACAGTTGCTCAGAAAGTAAATGATGGATTCAGGATAATATCCTTTTGACTCTTGAACTTGAGTCTTTTCCATGAAAATTTGCTGTGACCCAGAAATTGGGAACATCTCACCTACCTCTATATTACCAGGTGTGTAACTATAATATTGTACCAAGGACTGTGCAAATAGCATACAAAATGTTTGCTCAGAATTTTTACCTCTTATAGTTCATCTATGTATATAATGTGTAGTTAGACTTGGTTTTCCCAAAAGGAATCTAATGCACTAATACATTCCAAAGTATATTTTCTTTATTCTTTCTTTTCTTCTGCCTTTTTTCTTTCTTTCTTTGAAAGCCAAGTTCAGTTTATTTCATTTTCACACATACAAATGGGGACTATCCATCATAGCTCTCATAGGGGTTTCAAAGAATGAGTGTGGGTGTGATATTGACGGCAATTTATTCTTTTATTGATTAAAAACATCCATCCTGAGGCTGGGGTTGTGGCTCAGTGGTAAAGCACTTGCCTAGCATGTGTTAGGCACTGGGTTCGATCCTCAGTACCACATAAAAATAAATAAAGGTATTGTGTCCAGCTACAACTAAAAAAAAAGAACATCCATCTTGACATGCATATATAAAGTATCTTTGATACAACATGAGTGAATCTCAAAATAATTATGCTGAATGAAAGAAAAAATATTTGCTTCTTGATTTCATTCATATAATATGTAGAAAATGCAAACTACTTTCTTGTAACAGAGTACTATATTAGTTATCTGGAAGGAAAGAAATATAAGGAGACCTGAGAAACTTTTGGGGCTGATGATTATGTTCATCTCATTGGAATTGCTCTATCTCCTATCCTGTTTTCTGTTTTACTTTATTATTATTTTTTAAATTTTCCGTATTTTATTTGGGCATTATAATTAAACATAATAGTGGAATTTGTTGTTAAATAGTCATAGACATGATATAACAGCATAATTTGGTCTGTATAGTTCCCCAGTACTCCCCTTTCCCTTTCATCCTTGCTCCCCCTGGTCCTTTTCCTATTACTCAACTCCCTTCAATTTTCATGAGATCCCACTTTCTTATCTGTGTCCTCTCAAACTTCCACATATGAGAGAAAACATATGACCCTTGGCTTTCTGAGTTTGGCTCATTTCACTTTAACATAATGCTCTCAAGTTCCATCCATTTCCCTGCGAATGACATTCTTCTGTATGGCTGAATAAAACTCCATACCATATTTTCTTTATTCATTCATCCATTGATGGACACCTGGGCTGGTTCCATAGTTTGGTTATTGTGAATTATGCTGCTGTAATTTTATTTAGATCTTTTGCCCATTTTTCCATTTTATTATTTATTTCTTCTTTTTAGATATATGTGACAGTAGAGTATATTTTGACATATTATTGATACATGGAGTATAACTTATTAAAATTAGGATCCCATTCTTGTGGTTGTACATGACATGGAGTTACACTGGTGGTGTATTCATATATAAACATAGGAAAGTTACGTCTGATTCATTCTACTGTCTTTTCTATTCCCTTCCTTCTCTTTTGTCTACTCAAATGAACTTCTATTCTTCCCTCCCCCACATATTATATGGTAGCATCTGTATATCAGAGAGAACATTTGTCCTGTGTTTTTTGGGGATTGGCTTATTTCACTTAGCACGACATTCTCCAGTTCTATCCACATACCAGCAAATACCATAATTTCATTCTTCATTATGACTGAGTAATACTCCATTGTGTATATATAGCACATTTTCTCTTTTAAAAATTTTTATTTGTTCTTTTTAGATGCACATGAAAGTAGAGTATATTTTGACATGTTATACATACATGGAGTATAACTTCACTTCCTATTCTTGTATACCACATTTTCTTTATCCATTCATCTGTTGAAGGGCACCTAGGTTGGTTCCATAACTTAGCTATTGTGAATTCAGCTGCTATAAACATTGATATGGCCACATCACTGTAGTATGGCTGATTTTAAGTCATTTGCCCATTTTAATTAGGTTATTTATCATTTTATTATCGAATTGTAGCTGTTATATATTCTGGGTCTCAGCCATTTAACAGATATGTGAGTCCCAATGTATTTTCTCCCATTTTGTGGGTTATTTTCTATTTCTTGATGATGTTCTGTGAAGCACAAAATTTTTAATTTTTTTAAACATCTGACTTTCTTTTTTTTTTAAGAGAGAGAGAATTTTTAATATTTATTTTTTAGTTTTCGGCGGACACAACATCTTTGTTTGTATGTGGTGCTGAGTATCGAACCTGGGCCGCACGCATGCCAGGCGAGTGTACTACCGCTTGAGCCACATCCCCAGCCCCTCAAATTTTTAATTTTGTTGATGCCTAATTTAGCTATTTTTTATTTTGTTACTTATGGCTTTGGTGTGATATCTATTTGTTCTTTTTAAGATTTTTGAAGTTTTAGCTTTTATGTTTAGGCCTTGGATGCACTTGAATTTATTTTTTTATATGATGTGCAATAAGTGTCCAAATTCATCCTCTTACAAGTGGGATATTATTTTTTTTTAGTTTTAGTTGGACACAATACCTTTGTTTTTATTTATTTATATGTACTGCTGAGGATCAAACCCAGGGCCTCTCATGCTAGGCAAGCACTCTACCACTGAGCCACAACCCTAGCCCCTTTATATCTTATTTAGAGACAGGGTCTTGCTATGTTGCTGAGTCCGGCCTTGAACTCTCAGTCCTCCTGCCTCAGCCTCCTGAGTTGCTGGGATTACAGGCATGTGCTATCATGCCTGGCTTCTCAGGGTAAAATTTTAAGAACCCACTTTAATCTAAAATAAAATATATGTGTCTAGCTCTAGATCACTGTAGGTCCATTTCCAAGAATGCTAAATAAATCAATTTCATTCAGATTGCTAGTCAATTTCATTCAGAAGGCCCATACCTTCTGAAGCATCAAAATAAGAGGAAAATTAGTTAGCATCCTTCCAGGATGGAAGGAAAGTTATAAAAAAAAACTTTTTTAAACTTTTTTGCAGCAACTGAAAAGACAAATCCAAACCCCATGGGATGGGAACAACTAAACAATTCTTCTCTGATGGACAGTGCAAAAATATCTTCTCCTCCTTACTTCTCCATGAGTTCTCAGCCTTATAACTAATTATATCATCATGCTTATATACTTTTCCTACAAAACTATTGTACAGAAGAGTTTGCTATTACAAAATATAGTCAATGTTCTTCACCATCTTTTTTTGTACTCCTTCCTGGCTAAGTGATCACCAAATTTTATTTTTTTTTCTTTTTACAGTTCTGTGGGCTGAATCAAGGGCCTCTAACATGCAAGGCAAATGCCCCATCATTAACCTCCCTCAATTTTTATTTCTTTTTTAAGAATTTAACCTTAAGGGCTGGGATTGTAGCTCAGTGGTAGAGCGCTTGCTTCACATGCATGAGGCCCTGAGTTCAATCTTCAGCATCAAATAAAAATAAATAAATAAAAATAAAGATATTGTGTCCACCTAGAACTAATTTTTTTAATTTAACCTTTATTTATTTATTTATTTGTTTTTATGTGGTGCTGAGGATCCAACCCAGGGCTTCATGCATGCTAGGCAAGCGCTCTGCCACTGAGCCACAACCCCAATCCTCAATTTTGATTTCTTGATGTGACTCTCCTATGTGGTTCCCAGATCCTTTGTGGACCTGCATCTAGGAGTTATACTTTCTGTTCTGAAAGTAATAGAGAAACTCTTGAGCTTCAGGGCAAGATCTACATAAGGAGATGTACCACAGAGCCAGTGGCTCATCCTGATGGTGCCAGAGTCCTTGGAAAGAATTAAAGCAAGGACATCACCTATTCAGATTCCATTTTAGCAACAACACTAGCAGCAGTGTGAATTAGAAGGATACCAAGAGTGGAATCTGAGATACCACTTTCCTCAGGCCTTCATTTCTTATTTTCCTGGATTATTGAACTATTCACAAATAATACTATAGGCAAAGAGAAAGGGATGGTTTAAGAGATATTTAATGGGATAAATCAAGAGAATTTGGCACTTCTCAGAAGAAGAAATACAATCAATCAATAAATATATGAAAAATTGTTCAACATCTCTAGTAATCAGAGAAATGCAAATCAAAACCACTTTAAGATTTTATCTCATGTCAGTCAGAATGGCAGCTATTAAGAATACAAACAACAGTAAGTGTTGGCAAGAATGCGGGGAAAATGGCGCACTCATATATTGCTGGTGGGACTGCAAATTGGTACAGCAAACATGGAAAGCAGTATGGAGATTCCTTGGAAAACTGGGAATGGTACCTCCATTTGACCCAGCTATCCCACTCCTTGGTCTATACCCAAAGGACTTAAAATCAGAATACTACTGTGACGCAGCCACTTCAATGTTGATAGCTGCGAAATTCACAATAACTAAACAGTGGAAGCAACCTAGGTGCCTTTCAATAGATGAATGGATAAAGAAACTGTGGTATATATACACAATGTATTATTACTCAACATTAAAAGATAATAAAATCATGGCATTTGCAGGTAAATGGATGGAGTTGGATATTATCAGGCTTAGCGAAGTAAGCCAATCCCCCAAAAAACAAAGGCTGAATGTTCTCTATGATAAGTGGATGCTGATCCATAATGGAAGGGGCATGGTAAAATGGAGGACCTGGGACTGGGCAAAGGGGAGGCAGAGGTGGAGAGGGGGTATGGGGGCAGGAAAGATGGTGGAATGAGATGAACATAATTACCTTAGGTACATGTATGACTACACATGTGGTACAACTCTACATTGTGTACAACCAGAGAAATGAAAAATCATGCTCTATTTGTGTACAATGAATTGAAAAGATTTCTGCTGTCACATATAACTGATTAGAATTAATAAAAGAAGTATATTAAAAATGTTAATAAAGAACTCAAAAAAAATTTAAAAAGAGAACCTGGTAACTGAGGAAATAGTAAGGGTAAATTTTATGAAGGGGTACTCAGGAAGGGTGTGTAGACATCTGACTTGGGTGATACTGAGAAGGAGAATTCAAAGAATAGATCTAATATTATAAATGTGTTTTTTTATAACTTAAGATTGAGTATCTTTGGGACATATTAGTGGAGACTTTGAATAGGCATTTAGATTACAGTAAATTTCTGGAGTTGACATGGGCTGAAGATATTAATTTTGGAGTCACAATATGGATGGGAGCTAGAGACATAGATGTGAATACAACAGACTATGGAAACATCCAGGAATATATCCACACATAAGGGATAGCTACAAGTAGGACTATAGAAAAGGAACTAGAGAACTGGTAACCAAAAAGGTAAGACAATGATTAGGAAAGAGTGGTTTCTGAACCAAGAGAAAACAGTTTGAAAAAGTAACAGTCAACTTTCACTTAGTCAACTAAATTTTATTAAGTGACTACCTTGTAACTGAGGAAGCCTGCCCTAGTAGTATTTATGTTTATCTATAAATAGTCTGACAATAGGCATAGTAAATAAATAAATTATAGAAACTGAAAGAATTTATAGATGTTATGAGGAAAAGTAGATCAGGAGTTCTGTTTGAAAAAGTATAGTCTAAATGGGGCTATTATAAAAAATCTCAAGAGTGATAAATATGACTTGGATCAAATGAGTTGCAGTGAAGATGGTGATAAGTGGTCAGATTGTACATACACACATTCTTTCTCTCACACAAACACAATCATATAAGTTCTTTTTAAGTTTCAACTCCATTTAAGTATAATTTAAATACAATAAAGTTGCCTGATTTTAATGGGGATGCACGCACTATCAGCATATTTTACCAACTGGAGCCCACATGGGTGTGCCCTACTGAGAACCAGAAGATCTCTATCAATGGCTATGATATTATGGAAAAACTTTTCTGCTTTTGGACTGCTGGGCAAAACTGACTCAGAGCAGTAAAAACTATGGAAGGTGTTCTAGTTCAGCTAGGGAGTTTTTTGAAAAGGTTAAATAATAAAAGTAGTAACTATTCATTGATTATCCACTTTGTGGCATGGCAAGCATATTGATAAGCTAAGTTTTTTTTTTAATTCTTCACACTCTTCATGTACTTTTTGCTTTCCTTTTAAAATTGAGGAAATTAATGTTTAGAAAAGAAATTCTAATCTTGCTCTAAAATCTTAAATTTGATTCCATATTGGCCTAAGGGGCATCTATAATTTAGACTTGGCAGCTTGTAGTCTAGTCAAGTTGAGGCAAGAGCCACAGGCACTGGAAACCAATATTGGGCATTTTTTTGTACTACTGTGCTAGGAAGGATGATTTTACCCTCATAAACTTATTTTTGATGAGAAATTCCTCTTCTAAGGTACTATGAGAGAAGCACTAGGAGTTGTAAAGATTTAGGAACCTGTTGAGCATGGTGACACATGCCTGTAATCCCAGTGACCTCAGAGGCTGAGGCAGGAGGATCCAAAGTTCATAAGCAGCCTAAGCAACTCAGTGAGACCCTGTCTCTAAATAAAATATAAAAAGGGCTGGGGATGTGGCTTAGTGGTTGAGTGCCCCTAAGTTCAATCCCTGGTACCCAATAAATAAATAGGAACCTGATATAGACTAAATTGGAAATTATTAGAAACGTGCAGGTTGACCTCTAAGGCATTTTGCAATAAACTTGAATGGAACAAACACGATCATGCTATTAGAGTTTGTTGACAGGAGCTGCATTAAGGGTTCTGGGTACTGTTGAGGAATTAAGGCCTACCTGCCCCCACCCTGGTGAGCCCAAAATGACTGCCCCATCTATATGGGAGCAAATGGGTTGGACCTATCATAGAAGGCTACAGTATATACTCCAGCCAATAGGAAATCAAAGGAAAGCAACCAGACCACCATCCATATGTTTATCAGCAAAGTAAGTGCCTCTCCAGACAGAGTTCATTCCTTTAATTCCCAGACACTTAGAGGCTAAGGAGCCAAGCTTGTATTTGTCCTTGGTCCCATAGCTGCAGGTGCCATATCTGCTAGAGCCAGGTACCACAACAATGATAAATATGGGGTAGGTGTTTCTTCAAAGATGGAAAAAGAAAAATTCTGGTAGAAAACCTGAAGATCTGAGAAAGATGTGAACTCAGATAGGTACATAGCATCTTATTGATTATTAAGCCTGAAACTATGTAGTACACCTCACAGTTCACATCAGAGGAACAATGGCTCCCAGAGGGGTCATAGAAAGTGTGTAGGTCCAGCATAACCAACATTGTACCCCTTAAAATATAGATGTTAGTGAAAATGACACCAAGGACCTAGCTTCTTTAATAACCTATGCAGTGCTTCAGTTGACATATCATTTGATGGAGGTGCTTAAGTTGGTGTTAGTAATACTCAAAAACCTATTGAGTTAGCAAAGATTACAAGAGTTTACCATAGAGCTAATTAAAGAGGATTTCATTGATCCTGGAATTGATGCCTTTGCTCCATATATGAGCACTTCTGAAAGGGAAATGTTCTGGATTACTATAATAATACACATGCCTGTATCACTGGTAAACAGATCAGCCCAAGTGTCATCCATACAACTTTGCCATGAAGCAGAATCTTCCATGGAATTGAAAAATTCATCTATGTTGCTTCTTTTTTTATTACAGCATTGTAGTTATACATAGGAGTTGGGTTCATCCCTACAAAATCATACATGCATGGAATTCAATTTCAGTTCACAATCTGACCCTTTTCCCATCTATCCTCCCCTCTCCTCTTCTCCTTCCTCTACTCTGCTAGACTTCCTTACACTTATCTATTTATTTATTTTTATTTATACATAAAGGTGAACTTGCCTATGGTATATGTATTTATTTTTTTAAATATTTGTTTTTTAGTTATAGTTGGACACAATACCTTTATTTCACTTATTTATTTTTATGTGATGCTGAGGATTGAACCCAGGGCCTCGTGCGTGTGAGGCAAGCACTCTACCGCTGAGCCACAACCCCAGACCCCTGTGGTATATTTAAATATGCATAAAGTGTGATTTTTTTAAAGAATTAATTCTGTGTTGCCTCCCTTTTCCCATCCCTCCACTCTGCCTCTTGATCTCCTTCTTCTACACTACTGATCTTCCCCATCTCTTTAAGATATTCTATCCTTCTCTCCTTTCCATGTGTTGCTTCTTGTATGAACTTTTTAGTATTATTTCTTAGTATGAAGGATACAACCTTCATTGGTCAGGATTTGGTAATATGACCCTGCCTACTGTGGGGTGGGGTATTTATATATGTATATATATATATATATATATATATATATATATATATATATATATATATATATATATATATATATATACACACACACACACACACACACACACACATTATATATTACATATAGCATCTTCATGTTAGTTAGGTATGTTGGTGTTGGTTAGATTGATAACACAATCAACTCAATAAAGTCTTATGATAGAAATACCCTGAAAGTAGTTTATAAGAGATACAGTTCTACTTCAGGTGAAAAATAGCTTACTAAACACAATATAACCAAAATGAAAACAAAAATCATTGCTAAAGGTGGACATGGTAACAAAAGGGAGTAAGATTTTACTCAGGGGAATATTTTGGTAATTCCTGCTCCCTATTTGAATGCTATTTAAATGATTTTAAAAATATCTGAATTGTATCAGCTAAATAAACTTAAATGTGAAAGGGAATTTAACTCCATTTATTAATATCTGTTCAAAGGAGTTTAGAAAGAAAATGTGGAAAACATGTCAGGGTTGTTCAGTTGTGCCTGTGGGGTTTCAGGACATACTGACAAGAGCTTTATTCTGTAGTATAACGTTATTAGAACATGGCATTGTCCTTCTGTATTTTCAAAGCAATTTGGTTTTACCAGTTGCAAAATAAAAAGTTGTTTCTCATTACAAATTTTATTCCTGTGTGACACTATAGGCAAAATAACAACTTGATCCATATTCACAGGGAAGAACTCATAAGCAATAATATTTGGATTTTCTGCTTCCCCATTGAGACCTTATAAGTACCTTGAAGAGAAAGAGTAAGTCCTACTACCTAAAGTGCATGGGACAAGTGACAGGTGGAATTAAATTAGTAGGGAAGTCCTTGATAACAAGGTAATTGGAAGTTGGGAGTTGGCATGACCTCTGAAATGTCATGTGGGAGGTTGTCACAATCCGTTACTTTTCTTATTGCAAATTATGTTGATATAATTGTAGATTCACATGTAGTTTTAAGAACTTAGCTCTCATTTACCTTTTGTGTATTTCCCCTTAATGGTAATAGAGTCTTGCTTCTTGGTTTGTAGGAGCATATGTCTCTAGAGAATAGGACCAGGATACTCTAGGTAAAATGTTCAAGTACATGTACAATGGGGTCAAACAGCCAATTTCCTTTTTATTCCAAGGTTGGCTGCTTGGAAGAACACAGAAAGTGTATAAAGCAATGGCTATAGCAAAAGCTGTGGATTAACTTCTAATGGAGACAGTGGGCCCAAAAGGGGCTAGGCTATGCAGAGGTTGACCAGACAAGATCCAGGAATGGACAGGGGGAAACTTACTCCCTGGTTCAGTGACTGTGGAAAACTAAAAAAGCACTCCCAAAACAGGTGCAAAGACACAAGTGAATGAGTCACCCCAGTGCCCTACCCAGAGTTCTCTTAGCCTCAGGGACTGGGGAAAATATTATGGATACAATAACTAGAGTGGCAAGTAAGGAATAATTGGACAGTGGTACTGCTATAGGATTAATGCTAACTGGTATAGGCAATGTTAACAGTAGTGCTTAATATAGGTGTATGGGAATCCAACAGATGCCAATCAAATATTTGGGGGTTGAGACACACAGAATATGTAGAAGAATCATAAATCATGGTGCACCTTGGGTGTTAGCTCCTCCCTACTTCAGTAGGAAGTAAGGGACTTGAACCTGACTAGAGTTTCAGCAATGAAGCTAGTAGGGCTAAGCTGTGGAATAATGCTTGGACTCAGTATTTCCAAGTTTCTGTGGTAAGTGGAAAAGCCTTTTAAATTTATTTTTTGGTAGAAGATACTGGTACTTTGCTAACACACAAAAATTATTTCTAGTTCATTTCTTAGAAATAGAAAAATAGTTGGAGGAAACCTACCAGGGAAGGTGAGAAAGATGCATGGCTAACAAGTGGCAGAGGGAATGCAGTCATTTGTGCACACTGGCAGTAGAGAACTTGACCAAAAGCTCATTCTTGAGATCCTAATTCACTTATCCACTTCTATTTACAGAAAAGATCTCTTTGACTTTCAATGTGGAGAGATGCAATGAAAAATAAACCTTGTACAGTGAACTAGAAAACAATGAATTAACATTTGGTAAGATAGGTAATCCATGTGTGGAGAATATAGTATCAGTATGTACTGATATGATATGATATAATCATATAATATGTATATGATTATGTACACATGCTTCAGAAGGACCACTATGCCCACTGTGCAAGCAATACTGGTGCAATAAAACTCCGGTTTTCTGAATCTGGTGTTTTTGTCTTGAGGGCTCAAGAGAATCTCCGGATAAATGTGACTCAATGGGTGCATCTAGTGGCTTTCAATGAGCTTTACTATCAATTAGTCACCTTAGAGATGATTTTTACTGGAAATATTAACGTTAGCAGAAATGTCCACAGTTACCTGACAGACAATAGGAGTGCAATAAGTGCTCTTTGGGGGAGGGGTATCAGTAATACCCTTTTTATATTTTATTTTGAAACAGACTCTCACCAAGTTTCTTAGGGCCTTGCTAAATTGCTGAGGCTAGCTTTTGAACTTGAGATTCTCTTACCTTAGT
The DNA here is from genome assembly GCF_021218885.2 of Marmota monax. Taxonomy (NCBI): domain Eukaryota; kingdom Metazoa; phylum Chordata; class Mammalia; order Rodentia; family Sciuridae; genus Marmota; species Marmota monax. Next base: position 9,399,755 of record NW_026694552.1, on the reverse strand, counting down.
CCCAGTGCTGGGATCAGTAAGTGCTTTTTAAGGAACAAGTTGGATGAAGGTTCTTAGTAATGTAGGTTTGTAATCTATTCTGTGACCTGCAGAATTTGACACCAAATATAAGGCAAAAACTATAAACATGGTGCAACATTGCTTTGTATGTTCACAATTTTTCAAACACAAAGATGATAAAAATCAAATGATTTATTGCATGATGTCTCTTGGTGTTTTTCCTTCATCTGTCTTTGGAATCTACCAGCGTTTTGCCCTGCATTGAGCGTACACATTAGCTTCTTTGAGCTTTTCTATGTCATAGCCAGATGGACACTCAGTTAGTTATTCAGTGACAGAATCTACAGAGCATTTTCTGTATTGCTATATAGCTGGGCATTTTGTCACCTCCAAACATCTGAGACAGTCTACCCCTCCAACCTGTACAATAGGTAAAATGGCCAAAGCCAGGAGAACAGGTGGGAAGGTGACAGAAGAGAGAAACATCAGCACATTGATGTTTGTCATTTTTATTTGCAATACTTTAGGTCCAAGTTTCAAACTGCAATATTTTTACACTCAAGACACAGTCATGCACAATCCATATTTCAATTTTCTATTGCTTCAACCACAATGTAAAGTAACAATATTGGAAACAAAAAAATCGTTAAAAGATCAGATGCTGAGGTCATAAGGATGTAACCATACCATCAGCATGTCTACAAAAGAAATAACTTACTTAAAAATCAAACAAACAAAAGACCATAATCCAAAAGACCTTTAATCCAAAGTTACAGAAGAATTTCACTACACATGGGTTTACAGATAACACATTTTGACAAAAGTAATGCACAACCAAATGAGATACAATTCGATAAACAGTGAAAAATGTAGATCCTCCTCAACTTATTTTATCTGGAAGTTATGAGTATAATCTCAGTAGACATCAGTATCCTTGTGATCTGGCTCCTACTGGCTGATGTATTGAGATTTTAAACTCAACCCACTAATGGTTATTGGATTCTGTGAAACATCTTATCATCATTAATGAATATAGTATATGCGGGTCCATAAAGCACACCACACAAAGTACACACATTGAACTTGAATTTCACACTCAGGACTGGTTGGCACTCTGCTATAGGCAGGCAAGTGGGACCATCCTCTAACTAACTTCTGGTTTACCCTTTCCACAGCATACTCATACAACTGGCCAATCCCTGTGAGAGTTGTCATCAGAAACACTATCTTTGGTTTCCAACAAGTAAATTTGTCAACAATGCTAAAAGTATGCAATTACTTCTTCATTTCTCTCTCTGAATCTTGCAAGTGCTTAGGTCCCCTCTTTGTAGTCTCAGGCATTAATTTGCACAGGGTCTGCTATCTTGTGCCACTTTAGAATTTAACTCTATAAGGCCCAGCACTGCTTCATAGGAAAGGAGAGGCCCAAAACAGTTCTATTCTAGCAAATGTGACAGTGTATTTCTGTTCTAGTAGCAAATACTGGCCACAACTTAATGAATACCAGACTTTACATACAGAGTATATGGAAAATGAAAACTGGAATACTCACCAGAAAAAGGACATTAAAACAAAAACAAAACCATTGTGAATGAACTGGAAGTCTGCCACAAGTTTTATCAACATTCTCTAGTACTACTGAGTTTTTCCATCTTACATGGTTCTATTTTTTAATTGAAATATAAGAGATTCAGGCTTAGGCATGTGGTATTTGCCATCACATTGTAAGATTGAATGTGAAAGGCAACCTATTATACCACAGGATGTTAGAGCTTTTGGAAAGACTCTGGAGAGCAGCTACACAAACACCCTTATTTGACATGAGAAAACAGTCATGGAAAGGTTATGCCTAGGGTCACAATGCAAGTTAGTAATAAAGTCCATTAGTATTCAGGTCTCCTTCTTCCTAGGCTGGAATTCTTTCCACTGTATCTGACTCATTCTCTAGAATTGCTGTCAATTTCCTCTTGGGTACTAAGTCAGGTGAACATAGTTCCTGCCTTACTATTGGTATTATAGGATAGCATTCACCTGATGGCAGCTTCCAAAGGAGATTGATGGCACTAACCAGATTCTACAAATTTATCTTTCAAGTTCAATCAAATTAAGTGACAGTAAATGCTACAAGTACTTATATGCAGAGGTGTGCACATGGAGATGGCATCTCAGTTCCCGCATTTGCAGATTCAATTACATACTATTTAATATTAAACAGACATTCCCAATGTATGAGAAGTTGGGTTATATTCATTTGGTCACTAAAGGAGTGTGAATCAGAAAAAGGAGTGAAAACTAAAAGCTAACCAACAGAATAATTATAGTAGAAATAAATTTTTTAATGAAAAACTTTCATAAGAAAAATATTTCCATTATTTCCAAAGTCCCATTTATTTCCTTCCCAATCCACATGCAAATATATGTTCAGAGTCATGTATTAAGGTCACTCAAATTCCCAGGCCTATTAGACTGTCAGTTTACAAATACTGAATTTCCATCCTCTTGCTCAGAGACTGGGAGATGCTTGCACCACTGGCCATGCCTTTGTTTAACTAAATATTAACTGCAAGTAGCTCAGAAAAGGACCATGAGATTCAAGTGGGGATGACAAGGTAAACACCTCCATGAGTACTTTTACACTGAGAATGGCTAATGAAAAGCCTGTGAATTTTCAAGGTATAGGGTCTGTTTCTGATGAAAGTGAGTAACATATTTGAGGCCACTACTTCCTTATTAAAGTCCTCACCTAAATTTTTTTAATGAGTTGGAAGGAAATTTCTCTTTTGGTAGATGGTCTCCCTTTCTCTTAAAAACCACAATTACTGCATACAACCTTTAATTAATCCATACAGAAGCACACGGAAACCACTACAAGCCAAAACTAACAGGAATGAATGTAACTGAATGCCAAAAGGTAGAGATAATCCTAAATATTTGTGTTAATAATTTCAGAGTCAGCTTTTAATTGCAAGTCATAACTTCTATTGAAATCATTGAGACTTGCCTATTGGTTACTAAAAGAAGAAGTCTACTTGGATGATAAGATCTTGTTGGACAAAGAAATGGTGAGAGTTTGGGATTTTATCCTTTTAATCCTCCAAAATTCAACCTGAAAATCTGTTAAGATGATCCAGAAAGTTGTTACTGGAAACATTTATCAAGTGGATAATCAAATGGTCATCCCTCTGACTTAAAGTAACCAAAGTAGACACCTGGATGTCATACCAAAGCAGAGGGCAGCCTGTTTTAAAGCAGAACAATGTATTTGGAGTTCTTGTAGTGGCCTCTCCCTAGTTAGGACGTAGATAATAGTCTCCTAAGAAAGCACATGCCATACCTGAGCGTGTGCCAACCTCAGCACCCAGGCAAGTATAAAGCCTATGGAATATTGTAACTAGCAAATACCTGTGCCCTGCATGCTCTGGGCTCTGGCCAGAAGGCCTTTGCTTCTGGCATCTTTTCTATGTTTCTATAGTTCCCTTTCTGATGTTTATTCATTAAAAAGTAACAACATCAAAGAAAATTGCAAAAAGAAAAAAAAATTCACATAATCCCACCACCCTAACACAACTGATTTCAATTATCTGTGTTCCCTCCCAGTCTTTGTCCATATGCACACTTATTTTAACATAGTTGTAATCCCTGTTTTTTATGTAAAAGTGATTTTATAGAATCTCTCTGAGAACTGGCAGCCTCATTAGAAATAAACAACCCATTCAGCAAAGGAATATAAGTATTTACACGATCTTTGAGCTGAGAAATATCCTTTATAGACAAACATCTCAAACTATCAAAACAGTTTACGGACAACAGGAAGCAATTTCGTATTTCTTTTTCTTTTAGCAATGGAATGTGCTTCACAGGGGAGGGATAGATGTGAGGATCAGATGTTTAAACTAAAAAACTGGGTGCAATTCACAAGCTGGAAAGAAATCTGAATAACACAATTAAACAATAAATACTTGAGTTAAATCTTCACATGACTTGGCCATCCAGTAGCCAAAATGGAACATGGACGCACAAATATTTACAATGACACATAGACGAGATCAGCAAGAACGAAGTCATTACCCAACATGGTGACTGATTTGAGAGGATGGTATCATCCCAAAATCCTCATGGGATTATGACAACGCACCGGATCCTTGCTACAACATTAATGTTCTTTTCTTTCTTAAATAAATAATCTCTACTGTGCTTCTCACCCTTCCCTGACTTTCCCACTGCCCTATTCCTCTATCAGGACATTTTGGAATCAACATTCGATAATGTGCCCTCACTATCTCAGGGCATACTAGCAATATTAAAGATCTGGATAGACTCACCTATGTCAAGATGAGTGAAAAAAAATTCAGGGAAAGGGAATAAACTATCAACCATCTGGAGTCCAAGTTGTTCGAGTGTACCAAATGTGAATCCTTCGGTAGCATTTTGGCACAAGAAACAGCTTCTCTCTAATACTTATAAGAAATACACATAACTCCCCAACACAAGGAAAGGGTTTTAGAAGCTTTTCTCACTGAAATTTACATAGATTTAAATTTGTAAGAGTAATGCCTACTGGGATATAATATCATCAAGTCTTGGTACAAAGTGATGGTAAAAAAGTACTTGACTCCTCATTGTTAATATGTTAAACTGAAAGTATAAAGAGCAGCCATTTCTCTGCCTACAGTGATCTGAAGGATCACTGCTCCAGGGTCTCCAAAATAACAAAAAAGGGCCTTTGCAACATATAAGGGATGCTAACTGATGACTAGGGCTTCCCAACCAGGTTTTCAGCTCTTTCTACTGGCAGGGTGTAGTCATCAGGGTAATGAATTCTATTTGCACCCCAGGTACTTCATTGAATTACCTGGCACTATGAGTGAACAAAAAGCTTAATTTATAAAGAAATCAAAAATAAGGCCTCTCTCTTATACTAGAACAGTGTGGCATTAAAAACTTTAGGCCCAAACACCTCTTTGCAAAGTATAACATAATATGCTTCAAATTAATATTACCATTTGAGCTTTTTTTTCCACATTTGTTGTTTTATCCCACTGTGGACCTTGTTTTTGCAGGGGAGCAAGAGGGTCAAGCTCCTCCCAAATTTTATAGTCAAAGAAAACAACAGTAGGAAAATAGGAAATCCATCAGTGGTGTCATCTTCTAAACATAAACATGTACACTATATGGTTAGCAGAAACTCTAAAGAAAGTGCTTTCTTTTTAAGGAATGGATCATAGATGTTAGATGGAAAGGTGTACCTCACAGAGAAGGACAGAGGCCTATGGTCATTAATCTCTTTCCCCCTGTGGGTGAATGTAGATGATAGGTTCTATTCAGATTCCTTGTATACTTACAAATTATGAAGCCTCCTACAACAGATTGTTAGCTTTTCAAAGGCTTAGAGAAAAAACTTTCCAGAATTTATAAAACTGCTAATACTCTCAAAAGAGAAGCATATCCTTTTCTATGCAGATACCTTCCAGACATTTTTTTCTACTTTCAGAAGATTCAGGAAGTACTAAGTGTTGAATTTTTAATCAATAAATTTATGGTGAAATTACTGTCAATTTTTGGTATTTTCCCCAAGCCACAGAAGGAATTCAGTTGGACTATTATTTCTTGGAATATCTAATTAGGAAGCAAAATTACTTTCACTGGGGAATTGAAAGATTTTTATGAACATACTTTTGAAATTCAAAGCTCTGAGAACTATATATACACCATAATCCTGAAACAGAAAATTGGTAACACACAGGAAAAATGGGAACAGGTGCTCAGAGCCAAATGTTGATTGGGATGTAGCTTTCATATAGAGTTGAAAGCTTACTATATCTCTGTTCTCCAAATCTTTTGAATTTTTTTCTAAAGTGTTATAAATTGCCAAAATAAATCATTTTATCATAAATAAATGTTGCATGAATCTATTCCCTCCTGAAGTGCCTATTTTACAGTGTAAATGTTCCACAAAGCACAAGAGAGGATAAAATAGGTATCTTTACCTTTGTTTACTTAATGTCCAACAAGGATTTCAGTATTATACACATATCTTGTTTTCTTTTTGGCTGTCAGAGAAAGTTTCAACTTTGTTTATGTAAGGTTTCTTCTATCAGGATTTTCTAGGTTTTAGGACCTAGACTCACCCAATAGGAACGTCACAGTTTTAGTGTGCCCTTTTTCTGATATGAAAACGAACCAGCTGGTTTGTGTGACAAATTGACCACCTCTTAAGCATTGTTGTGAAAATGACAGGATTTCACCATTTCAGCCTTATTTAGGTATACAGTAATTTAAAGCCCTTCCTGAAAACACATACTCCTCTCTGCTTTTGGAAAATGTCTTAAAAGAAACCTTTTCCAATACAAATGCAGAAAAATAGGTACACAAACCAAGCCACCACTATAGAAGAAGAATAAAAAATTGCAACTCTATTAGGGCATGGAATTCCACATGTTCACACAATACTTGCTCCATTTTTTTTTGTTTGTTGTTTTGTTGTTGTTGTTGTTGTTTTGTTTTGTTGGTTTTTTTTTTTTTTTTTTTTTTGCTTTGCTTTTTTTGCTTTCTTTTTAAAAAAAAAAACATCTTGACATCTTTTTTTTCTGGACATCTAATGACAATGCAAGTGAAAAACATCACATTGGGCAAGGGGTTTTGAAGGAGGTTTGAATGTAAGAGGTACTACTCTCTAACTTAAAAACAAACACAACACTATGAAGAGGGAATGTGCATCTTTGAGAAATCTTTTTCTTCAAAGTGAATGCACAAAATGAGGGGATTCACTACTGGCTCTTTCGCTTCACGGTGGAAGTGACCACTTGATGGCCACTTCGACATTGCTGCCCTGTTTGGGCTGCGATTCAGGCTTACAAATAAATTACATAATCTGAGGGAGTAGGAAAAGGCTTATAAGAAGTTTCTATTCATTTGAAAGTTAAAGACCCCCACCCTATTTGACTGTCTTTTCTTTCATCTTTCCTGCAGCAGAGTTTTATTTCAGTCTTACTCATGAGGGAGATGGTGAGGGGTAAGGCATGCAGTCCTAGCGGCTGCTGTTCTTAATCGCTTCCTTTGCAGCGATAATCAGAGGAGTCAGGCTGGAGAGAGGCTTGGCTAGTTTTAAAAATGGGTGCTGCAAAAGGAAGAGAAAAAAAGAAGAATTACTGGAATTCTTTCCTTCAACATGTATATTACTTTACATTTTCAAGCAGCCTTTTCTCATTAAAATGTATTTGAGTACCAAATTAAACATCATTTAATTAAAAAACATGGTGCCAGGGGCTGGGGTTGTGGCTCAGTGGTAGAGTGCTTGCCTTGCACGTGTGAGGCACTGGGTTTGATCCTCAGCACCACATAAAAATAAATAAGAAAGTTGTGTTCATCACTAAAAAGAAAAAATATTAAAAAAAAAAAAAACATGGTGCCAGCTTTTGTCCTTGAGATGTTTCATCTGTGTCATGAAAATCCTCTGGAAACTGATTAGCATCATTAAAAACTCTAAAGTAGGGATCTTGTAAAACCTCACTGAGTTTGTAATTGTCAGACTTTCTTGAACTGATGAATTTTTCTGGAATAGCCCTTATGTTTGAAAGTGTGCCTTCAGTTAATGACTAAAGAATTTTTTTTCTGAAGCCAATGGCTTTCTAACTGCTAAATCCAATAGTTGTGTCTCCATCATTTTGTTAAGTATTTCTTTTGTAACCTCTAAGGAGCCCAATGATAGGCTAACGTTGGAGAATGGACTTAAGGAGATATGAAGATTCTTGTTTATTTGTATAAAATGAAAAGATGCAACAAATGAACTATTCAATTCACACTTAAAATATAGTTTTGTATCAGTTATCTGACTGGTTCATATAAAAGTACTGTTGGGTAAATAATTAACTAGATAATTGATTTAATGATTTACTTAGCTGTATAGCTATACTTAAAGAACCTGTATCTTTAGTCATCCCTGGAAGAGGGTGTAACAGGAAATTATATCCGGGTGTATTTGTGGGGTAGTGGGAGGCATGAAAACATATGGAAGCAAAGCACTCAAAAGTTCAGGTTTTTCATCTGTAATTCAAAGCTGGATTAAGTAGTAGATTAACAAAGTGTCATTTCAGATTTGACATTTCAGGGCCCTATGTTAACCTGTGAAATGTCATGGAGAGCAGAAAAGAGAAGGTGTGGTCTCTTTAGTTCCTCCAAATAGCTTGATCCAAGGTATGATTTGTTTGAGCTATTTTTTTAATTTTTTTTTTCCCAGGTGTGGTTCTGTCTTGGAAGGGAGTTTAGAATTCACAAGAAGAGATTTTTCTGTGCAGGATAGGACAGAACACAGTGGTTTTGTGGTGAAAGTTGTGCATAAGCAAGTGTTGCACCTTTTGTTTAATTGGTGTGTGGTTCAAAGTCACAGACAGAATAAGTGGCCATTGTTCTTAGATGTTAAAGGTCTTGATACCTGTCTCTGAGAAACAGTCCCTAGCAGTGAAGCTATGTGTGTAATCCTGGCCATGTGATTCTTTGTCAAATAGATACATCTTTTTAATTGAAATTTGTTTGTGTGTGATGTGTAGGGGGATTCAGACAATCTAGGGCTCAAATATCAGCTCTGCCATTCGAGAGCTCTGTGAGCCTCAGTTTCCATGTCTGTAAAACAGGATAATAATAACCATGCTATAAAGTTTTTGTAAGAAAGAATTAAATGAGGTAATGTATGTACATAATTTGGTAGATAATAGGTACTAACTATCATCATATATAGGTATCCCTGAGAGCCATGAAAAGGACAAATGGTTACAGAGGCACTCACCACTGGATGGTACTCACCCAGGCAAGCAGGTGCCTGCCAATTGGCATCACAAGCAAAGGGGCTTTGACCAGTAAAGCATTAGAGTAGCAAATGCCATGGAAATAATTGCATAGTTATGTAGAGAATTACCTCCGGCCAAGAGCACCTGCATACAACATCCAGGGGCACAAGTAAAGTTTAGAACAAAACAGCAACACCAGAGGGTCACATTGTTTTTTTCCCTTGCAAAATAAGACTCCAGGAAGAATAAAAGAGATTTATAGATTAAACTGCCAACTTCTCAGAAGAAAGGTAACATGTCAATCAATCATGTATTAGATGCATGCCTATACTTATGTGCTTGTGGTCTAAAATCAAATGGTAATAGCCTAACTCTAACTACATATCTCTTGAAAGAGCTCTCTTACTGTCACACATTGTGATGGAAGACCTCTGTGCTATTGTCTTTTATTTTCACCTGCAAAAGCTCCTTGGCAGATCCTCGCCTATCCACATCCATCTCAAGACAGCGATTTAAAAAGTCACGGAATACAGCTGACAGTCTCTCAGGATTCTGGAGCTCTGGGGTTCCATTAGTGGCTATCAGATATAATGCCTATAGGAAAAAAATAGAAAAATCCATTCAGCACATACATATTAGGATCGTGGGTTGGAACAGAAGGAACAAATCAATTTCATTCTGGTTTATACTCTGGTTCTTAAAAATTCCATTTAGACAATAACAGTGACTTACATTTCAATGTTTCTATAACATCTAGAAATTATTAGTCTTAGTAGTAACTTAGGTTACAATGAGGTATCATATTCCCCAAAAACTTAGAAATAAAGTTACAAAGCTTCCTCTGAAAGTTATGCCTCTAAAAATTTATATACGATGAATACGGGATGAAGCACTAAAGAAACCAAAGATCTGCCTGTAAATCTGTGACTATAAAGAGTTGTGGGCACACATATATCCAATCATGCTGAACTGAGTATAACCTGAAAAAGGTGCAGAGAAAGGTGATTATAATTTTTACCTTCTTATCTTATATGAAGAATATTTGTGAGTAGATGGGGGATAACAAAAATATATTATAAACTTACAAAATTACAAAGAATTAGACCATAGCTGTGCCTGGATGGGAGGCAATGTGGTAGGACACAAGGACTCAAAATATTTTTGTCTTATGACAGCTGTAGCCCTTTTGATATTAATTAGATTTCTTAAGAAGTTTTACCTATAATGAAAGGAAATATGAGAAAAGTTGGCATTGGTAGTCTTGGTACCTAATGATGATATATCCTATGATGAAACATTTGTTAATAATTCTTATGTCTTTGAGATCTTTGATGTGTAAGGCCACCACTGAGAGACATGAATTTTTGGTATGCTGACAGAATCAAGGTCCCTCAGCCTTCAAGGAAGAGAGTTGGACCCAAGATTGTGATTAATTCACACAGGTAAATAAATCCATATTTTGAAGACATGTTTTTTGCAATAAGGATTCATCTATTAAACACATTTTTGTTTCAAATAGGTGTCAGGCGTGAAAGATACACTGGAGCAAAATAGAATAATCATCTACCTTCATTCAGCTATTGTTTTATTTTGTTCTTTAAAAACATTTTTAGTTGTGGATTGACACAATACCTTTATTTTATGTATTTATTTTTATGTGGTGCTGAGGGTAGAACCCAGTGCCTCACACATGCTAAGAAAGCACTCTACCCCTGAGCTACAATCCTAGCCCATGTTTTTCTTTTTTTAAAATACCTTAATTTTATTTATTTATTTATATGTGGTGCTGAGGATTGAACCCAGTGCCTCACACGTGCTAGGCAAGTGCTCTACCACTGAGCTACAGCCCCAGCCCCCAGTCCATGTTTTATTTATTTTTTTATTCTAAATAGTCCCCAAAGCTGACTTCCTGATGCCTACACTGAGAAAATAATTCTAGAGCACTTAGTAGGTACCAGATATTGTACTTGACATCAACGATCCAAGGATGAATAAGACAGTCATCTTGCTTCAAAGATCACACAATTTAGTCAGAGAGACATTTAGAACACTACAATACAGTGAGATAAGAACTAATACAGGAATCTAAATAGTGCTAATACAAAAATGACACAATTTACGTCAGAGTTCAGAGGAAGCTTCATGGAGGAGATTGAAATTTGAGCAGGGTCTTAAAGAATAAGTAAGAGTTTGCCTGTAGGTACTGCCACAAGGGAGGGATATGCTTGCTCATGTGACCAGCTCTCACTTTTAAGAAGATATGCAACCTCCTGAACTTACTTGGGCTTTGCAGAAAATTATCATCCCCTTTTAACTTTCCCCTGCATGGAGCCTAATATTATTATTGCAGGTATTTCTATCAAAGTCATTTCCCAGAGCAGTAAGTAGAGCTCTTTTCCTTACCAGCAACCCCTGCAGGTAGATGTCCATTAGGAAGACTTAGGAAGGACTTAAGTAATCTGGGGACTATCAACTTCTAGCACCCACAAGAATCACCTGGAGGGCTTGTTAAAACATGGGCTCCTGGGCCACCCCCACCCTGAGTTTTTGATTCAGTAAATGGGAAAGGAAGGATCAAAGAATTTGCATCTCTAACAAGCGTCCTGTTTGATGCTGCTGGTTCCAGAACCAAATTTTGAGAACTGTTTTAATCCACCCTGATATTTAATAATGGATCGAACTAGAGGTTCTCAGGTTTTCTGCATGATTAGAATCACCTAGGGAGATTTAAAAAAAAAAGTCCTCATGCCCAATTCTCATTCCAATACCAATCATGTAAAAAATCTCTGCAAGAGAAACCAAGGCATCAGTATTTTTAAGCTTTCCAGAGTTTCCAATTTGCAGCCAACATTGAGAATCACTGGCCAAGAACCTGCAGCTCAGCTAGGATTTGATAAATTAGAATCTCTGCATCATAAGCACACTAATTTAAGAGTCACAACATTCCATAGGAGACTCTCTTGCATAACAGTGTGTGAGACTTAGAATGTCCTTAGTTTCAACAGAGTGCAAGGAATGTTTGGGTTGTTCTTAGTATATGAAGATACCCATATGTAAATACAATCCACTCCAAACACTTTACTTTTCCCCACCTCTCCTCACTCCTTTGTAATTTTCAATTCTTTAATTGATGAAGAGCAAATGCAGGTGGCAGTTCCTAGGGCTTTCGTGCCAAAATACAACTCTTAACTAAAAGGAGATTGGGATGCACAAACTGCTTTTAGGAAAACAGTGAATGGGCTAAAATCAATTGATGCACAGTTTTAACAGATATATTAAGTTCAAAGTGTTTTAATCGCAGATGTTTAGTGCTTGAAGCACCTGTTCTCACAAACCATTTTTGTTCCCTTATTATAAGAAAATCAGTTACTGCATGGTACATTTACTGCCTCCTAAAACTCTTAACTTCGGCTGGTTACAACTCCACCCAAATCACTGTTTTTTACCTACTTTTTTTTCCTGCTCTAAAGCCAAGCCTAGTCCTAAACAAACAAACCTTTTTTCCCCTTTTCAAGGTGTTTTCCACTCTCTCTGGGTCTATATGCACACCATACTATTTTTTTCTCACTTTTCTTTCCTCATTCTTAACTGAATCCATTCTATTCCATATAATCTTCTTCCTTACAAGTACATGCACATCTTTGCTACCCAAGTTCTTCTCATCTCTGTTCAATCCATACCTAATTACCTCAGGAAGTGTATGCTCCTCTTTCCATTCCATTTACGAATTAAAAAATGACCTTAATCATAGTTGTTAAGCCTTAGGAGTGCTAGTGATATAGAGCATCTAGGGAGAAGAAAACACTGGAATTTGAAGGAAAATGAGAAGTAATAAAGAACTAGTGTTATGAACCTGTACTGCACTTCAAAGAACACACATGTCCTATTCAGAACTTCTACAAAAAATCTGGCTGTGGATTTGTTGGAGGCTGGGGCTGATAATAGAGAGTATTGGTTGATTGCTTAAGAGCTGACTCCAGTCCTGGTTGGTGAGTATTGATCTGACACTCCCTCATCCCCAATCTATGCATACTCAACATTATATCATAAATATTTTTTTCACAGTTCAAAAAATTGCTAATAAATATCATTTTAAAGACTGCATTTCATCAACTGTTGTTTATCATGTGGATACAATGTAACTACTGCTGTTCAACCGATTAAAAAAAATACATGTACTAAGAAAAAGGTTGAAACACACCAACATGTTAACAGTCATTTTCTTTCCATGGTAGGATTATTGGTGACTTAATTTTTTAAAATGTATTTTTCAGTTTTCCAAATTTTCTGCAATGAACATGACTGCTTTTATTAGTTTTAAAAAAACTCTAAAACATTACTGAAAAAATAAACTTAAAAGCCATGGTGTTCAATTTACACAAAAATCCTCATCTATTTCATTTTGTCTTCCTAGGATTAAACCTGCTTTTCATAAAGCACTACCCTTTGAGGGAAACAAAAACCCAGACTATTCCTTTTTCAACTATTGTTTTCATTTTAATTGCAACAGTATTATTTCCAACTAATTTCCATCGCAAATATCCACACTTTCAGTTATATTATGGGTGAAACTGGCCTTTGTGGACTGGCCTGGGAACCTGATCACTAAGTATAATGCTGCTTCTATGGGAAAATGCACTCTGGGTTCCAAATAATTAACTAAAAAATGAACTTTTGGAACACATCCTCTGTGTAAGTTGGGGACTATCTTAGTAAAAAAGAAAATTGCTACCCACTGCCTTGCTAATGAGACACAAATACAGTTAGTTGTAGCCAACAAAACAATGACAGTAAAAAGGATTTTGCCAGAAGTCAAGTCTTACATGAAGAAAGAATGAAGAAATTAAATCTGGGCATGAGTGATCATATGTTGGCTTTATCTGAGTTAGTGAAATTTCAAAGAAAATGAGCAATTAGAAATTAGACTAGAGATTTCTCAGAGTTGGCCATTTCGAATTAAGTAAGAAGGCAGAATCATCCTTGAGTTGTTCTTCTTCACCCAGTAACCTACCCCACCCTTTTTTATAATCAGTCTACTAGGTTCCATTAATGCAACCCTTAGAGATATCTTTCATACCCATCCACTTCTCCCTTTCCCCATTGTCTTTGCTTAAGGTCGGGCTTCTCTTAGACAGTTCTAATAACCGCCTAATTGGTTTTCCTTACTCAACTCTTTTCATTCTTCAGTCCACACCCTTAACAATCTAATCATTTCTTTGCTTACAATTTTTTCATGGTCACCTGTGATCCACAAATATGGGGTTTTCAAACTGTGCTGTCCAACATTCACCCTGAAGAATAGTTAAGAGGAAAAAGAGGAAGGAAAGTGAGAGACTAGAGTTTCTAGGATCTGTCCCCCCATCTCTGTTTCAATCAAATAAATTTTGCTTTTCTCTATTTATTTATGCTTCTAAGCACATAACCTTTGTTCATTCATGTGTGTATTTTACATCATATTATGAATACTTGTTACTTGTTTACAGGTTTGCCTTCCCTTCTGAACTGGAAGTCTGAGGAAGATATAAAGTGTGTCATGATCCTCTCTGATTTTGTAGCAGTTTGCTCAAAATAAGTGCTCCATAAATGTTTTTGTTGCTGAATGAAATGAAAGCCAAAAAAAGTACAAATTTAACTGATCTGAGAATATAACAGACTGATATAGAGTATGAAAGCTAAGAACCTAAAGTAATTTGTTAAAAATGTAAGATAGGCAGACAATGAAATAAAGCACCTTTTCTGAGTTGATCAGTATTGGCATGTGATAACTTTTCACTAGCCATGACTCAGTTTCCACACTGAAAAAGCGCTCGATGAACAGAGCACATAAGGAGATACCATCAAAAGGGGGAGACCTGGAGAAAGATGGCCACAATAAGTCTGGTGCAAACAAATGCAGAGAGAAAGGGGAGAGAACAAGTTCTTCCTGGGACTTGAATTTATCTTCTCTGGCTGACCTTGAGCAGAGAATGTACTGTTGGTTATACTGTTAGATTATTAAGCAAAATCTACTGTCTTTCTCATGTGAGACTATATAGGCCCCATGATTTACTGACCTTATGACAAATACTATGATTGGCCCAAAACTGGTGGCATTCTTCATTCTGATATACATATTACCTAGAAGTTTCTAATATTCTAGAATTCTGCAATGATAACTCTAAATATCTTAGCAACAACACACAAAACACTAAAGTTTTCACTGACCCATATGCAACTGAATTTACCTAAGTGCTAACAGAAAACTAGTTCATTCAGTTGAAGAAATAATTCAATTTACCTTATTGGCAATTTCCTCAGTTAAGAAAGATCAAAGCAGTCATTATAGAAGTTACCACATTTCTCCAAAGAAGTCTCAAAACAATCCATATGTACCTAATAAATTTCCATTAAGGCAGTTTTGCAACAGGACTAACCATTTAATTAAAAAGCTTTAGTTTGTGACTTCAGTTCATTATAACAGTTTATAAAGTTTAGGTTAAGACATCAGAAAACAAACCAGGGGGCATACATGGAAATATATTAGCAACTACAAGAGACCTCAGCACCAATACTAAAGACTCACTTTAAAAGAGGATAGGGTGTGGCAAGCTGAATATTTGGGACTCCAAAAACATTTTCCCATGGAAATCATATTATACAGGATGAGTGGGCTCCTAGTCTAGTCCACAAAAGTCTTTTGAACATACAATGTAACTGAACCATAAATGCAAAAAGACTATTTATCTATATCTTAATATCTGTATAAATATGTTCATGATAAGTTTTGACAGATAAAATTTATTGAATGATTACTATTATTTAATTCAATCAACACATCAAGCCCCTGAGGTAGACTATTATGATTCCCCAATCAACAGATAAAAAAACAGTCCTGTGGGATTAAGAAAAATAACTTGTCCCATGTCACACAACTAGTAATGTAGGAATCACTATTTGAATCGGGGAAGTAGGAGTCTGTTTCCAGTCTCTGAGGTAGGAGTTCTCCTGAGATAGAAAAGGGCTCATCAAGAAATGAGGCAGCCAGGTGTGATGTGCACATCTGTAATTCCAGTGGCTAGGGAGGCTGAGACAGGAGGATTGTGAGTTCAAATTCAGCCTGAGCAATTTAGCGAGACCATATCTCAAAATAAAAAATAAAAAAGCTAGGGATGTCACCAAAAAAAAAAAAAAAAAAGAAAAGAAAAGAAAGAAAGAAAAGAAAAGAAAGAAAGAAGAAGCAAGCAAGCAAACAAGCAGGCATGTTGTGCATGAACAACTGGTTTGCTTGATTCACCTCTACCAGTACAAAGGAAATGGTCCTTCTGCAGCAGTCACTCTTCACCTGTTTGGAAATGTGGAACAAAAGGGCACATACCAAGTTAGGGAGGATGCATACTATATCCTTAGTGTGTATGTGTTGATGGTCTTTATGCAGCTTGTACTCTCGCTGTTCCCTGCAGCCTACTGCTCTCTGGTTCCTTTCTTATGTTAGAATTTTCAACTAACTTTGAGTGTTTTATGAGCAAGATTTGGCAATGAGTGACTTGACACCTTCTGACTAAGTTTGCTCATGACCTGGGATTTCAGAGGTTAAAGGCCAGAGTGTATTGCTGCTTCTGATGTGTTTATGGATTTCATGAAGGGCCCTGACATTTCTTTTTTTTAATTTCCTAAGTAGAGAGTGAATGGAGCACAACCTGCAAAAAAAATCACCATATTGTAACAAACACTATATTCCATACTTGAACTTATTCAACTTAATAGTCCAGTGTGACAGCAATGTGGTCTAATTTAGCTTCCTACTTGTTTGCATAGAAGCTGTCTCCAAATTATGGGAGGAGGGCTTTATTGTTGTTGTGCTTTGTTGTTTGATCCTTAAAAAGCCATTTAAATGAACTTATTATAGATCTATCCTATTATAGGTTGATAATAAAAGGTAATTAGGTAGTGCTGACTGATTAGGTGCTAGCCTAGCTTTAGAGTACTATTTTCAAGCACAAAGGACTGGCTAATGCCATAAAATAAATACCAGATGACT
Source organism: Marmota monax (assembly GCF_021218885.2). NCBI lineage: Eukaryota > Metazoa > Chordata > Mammalia > Rodentia > Sciuridae > Marmota > Marmota monax. Next base: position 9,382,955 of record NW_026694552.1, on the reverse strand, counting down.
CTGACAATGCATGTGTTCATTCTAATCTCTTGTTAAGAAATGAAGAGCAGGATACTTGTGTTCATGAGGCAACCAATGGCATCCCAAGTAGTACTCAAGCCTCAGAGAGTCAAGGGTTGAATGTTTTCTCATAGTTGAAGCTAGAGAGAGAAAAATGGAATATAAAAGGGAACCTCAGGAAAATAGAAGGGAGAACAGTAGAGCAGAAGCAGGGAACCAAAGGGGAGGGAGCAGGAGAGGAAAAGGGGAAGAACTTGGGAACAAAGTGTTATCCAAATTATACTATGTGCATGTGTGACTATATCCCAGTGCATTCCAAGTTTATATGTAACTGTAAGGTACCAATCAAAATAAATAAATAAAAGGAAAAAGTAGAGGAAAGGGATTGGGGGAAGGAGAAAGGAAAGGAAGAGTTAATAGGAAAAGAAGGAAAGCAAAATGGTGCAGGAAGTAGAAGAAGCTGAAAGAACAAAAAAGTAGGGCAAGGACAGAAGTCAAAGGACAATGTAAGAGAAGGTGGCTGGCTGGTGGGATGAAGCAGAATTCAAACAGAGATTAAAGGCTAGAAAATCTGGTTAAAGGAACCTAGATCCCAGATTCTACTCTGTTACTGCCACATTCTTCTGGTTCTGAAATGATAAGGAGATGGAAATGCTAATTACCCTGACTTGATCAGTGCATGCTATATACATATATTGAAATATCATATTGTGCTCTATTAATATATGCAAATATTACATGTTAATCAAAATTTTTTTTAAAACTAAAATAAAATTTAAAAATGAGAAAAGTGATCATGGAAAAAAAAAACCATCGTATTGAATATATCTTCCAAACTTCCCATTTATCTTCAACCCACACTTAGTTTCTGGTTCCAAGGCACCATTTAACATTATACATTTGTTCACATTTTATTTGAGAGCATTAGAAGGGACTAATTCTCTGATACCTTAGTGTTTTTCCAAATTAACATATTAGGATCAAAACAACCTATAATATGATCTATAAAACAAGCATTATTGCTCACGTACACTGATTTCAGCTTCTATTTTACAGGTAGTTCATCAGCTGACCAGCTCTGTATACAAAAACACAATTCCTCCCATTGCTCCCCAGAGTATAGACCACATGTCCCTATAATGGCTTTTATCACTACAATGCTCTTCATTGGCTTCTCCCCAAGATTACTATCTGTATGGAGTTGCTGAGTCCCACATGCAGCATATTTCACATCATGACCAAGTGTGTTTGCTTGGTAAGATGAGAGGGCTTTTTTTACTCTCCAAGATGTAAATTTAGTCTGGAAGTGATAAGATAGATAGCTCTGAACTGCTCTCTGAAGATCATGTCTTTGAAAACACTCATAAAGACAACGCTCACCCAAACTATGGCGCTTTTGGCAAAGTCAGGGAAAGCTGTGGCTTATCTACAGCCAAAAGAACACAGGATCAAAGTAGGGAACCCACAAGATTCCCTGGTTTATGTAAGTAAATCTCATGTGATAGCCCAATATAGAAAATGAATTCAAGAGAAACTATTCTGGTGGAACCAAGAACCCTACCACGTGATCACTCTCTTGGTATTTTCAATAGCCCAAGGAACTTCATGCAACTAACTATTGGGCTTTGTGGAACCCATTAGTAAACCATAACATAATCAAATTATACTCATTTAAATCAATAAGGGAGTAGAAATTCAACAAGAAGTAAGGAATCTTCATAAGTTTGTGGAATTCCTGACTGACCAACATGGAATAGAGTTCAATCTTCAAATCATATAAAGTTTGTAGAGATAATAGAAATCTCCTTGTCTAGTCCCCTCACATTCATTGGCCACTGACTGGTGAGTTTTGCCATCTGAGCAGAGGGGGGCAATTCTTTAACCCTCACTCCCAAAAAACAAAGAAAGCAAAAGACAAGACTGGCTACAACGAGAGGTCAGCTTGATTCTTGGAATAATGTTACAACTCTGGTTCTCACAGCTACAGAATTAAGATTGCCTTCATAAATTAAACTTTCTTTGCTGAGAGGCTTATCTAAGGCATATCAGAGTATCCTTTTATCAGAATGCAGGGTTTTCTATTTTTCCCCTCTTTGCACATTTTTTTATTGGTACATAGTTGTATACAGTGATGGGATTTGTTGTTACATATCTGTACATGCACACAATATTAGAACTCAAAGGGTTTCCTAAAATAAAGACACAATCAGGTTAGAAAGGGTATAAATCAAAATGATAATGAAAGTCAGAAATGATCTTAATTGCTGGGCGTGGTGTAATCCATGCCTGTGATCCCAGCGGCTAGAAAGGCTGAGACAGAGGGATCTCGAGTTCAAAGCCAGCCTCAGCAACAGCGAGGAACTAAGCACTCAATGAGACCCTGTCTCTAAATAAAATACAAAATACAGCTGGGATGTGGTTCAGTAGTCGAGTGCCCCTGAGTTTAATTCCCAGTACACCTCCCAAAAAAGAAATGATCTTAATTATCAAAAAAAAAAAAAAAAAACCTTGATGTTCTTGGTGAAGTCATTTCTCATTGGCAAAAACACAGATTTCAAAAGCCACAGGATAAAAACATGTGACTAGAGATTTCAGTGGGCAAATAAATGCCTATCACTATGTCCAAGATTTGTTTGTTTATAACAAACTCTTATTTTTGAGGAATTGAATTACTTGGGTATTAGGGCAATAGCCATATGCATCTCTGGCTCATACCCAAACCATCATGTAAGGACTCAGGAATGATAAGCAGAAAGGAATGCCAGTCTTGGGTAATGCTCGGTCCCTGGTCACCACATTTTCAAACTTTCTTTCTCTCATTTTTGCCTGGTCAGAGTTTCTTGGATTTTAGTTTGCTGTGGAAATCAATTCCTCCTTTGGCTGTCTTCTGGGTCATAACTCTCCAGTTTAAGCTGTCTGCTTCTGAATTACAATCTAAATGAGACTTGCAGCTTTCCTATGGCTAAGTTTCATTTTCCTAAGCTGAATTCTTGACAACCAATGATTCTTAAGAGCTGTCGATCTTTTGACAGGCAATATTTTTTTTATGATTAAAAAGAAGCCCTGTACTGTTCTATAGTTATTTTAGTTGTAGTTATCCTAACTGGCCCCTCCTTTTAGGCATAGGCTTGCCCTCAAAGTAGGAGTGTCAACAACCCATCAATAAACCTTGCTGTTCCCTAGTGGCTTATGGAAAAAGAAGGGAATGCTCCCAGCTCTTCCTGAAATACATTCAAAACAATATTGACTGAGTGCTAGCAAAGTATGCTTGCTTCTCTGGTGCTCAGGAAGTTTATGTCTGACTTTAATTCCAAATGAGCATGCGCCATCAAATCCAGACATTCCAATCCACAGCACAGGTTCCAGTGGTTAGAGGAAACTAGATGCAGTTTGGCCTTTTAGTTGCTATTTTTCAGTAGCTAGTGATTATTTTAATCTACTTAACCCTCTTTCCTAGACATTCAAGCTAACTAGGATTTCCCTGATCCAATAATAATAATAATAATAATAATAACAACAACAACAGCAGCAACAACAACAACTAATATTTGTGTAGTGCTTTAAGTGTGGGGAAAGGAAAAAGGTGTGAAGTCTCTTAGTGTAGACAACAGGTCTGGATTTAGGTTTCTGACCTCCTCTCTCCCTGGACTTATATAGGCAATGAACTCTTAATCATGAGCAGTCAGATTGATGGCTATATTATGCACTGATATGTGCTAGGTACTCCACCAGCAGCTAGCACATTTTAATGATAAACTTCATCTTCAGAAAAAGCAAAATTGAAAAAGAAAATGGTATATCATGGAGATATTTCTTTTTTGATAGTATTATTGGATTGGAAAATCTTAGAACGACACAGAGCAGAACATGATTTCAAGTAGGCTTTGACAGTAATGCTCATAATTTTTTATTGCTTATGATTTTTTATATAAAATGGAAAAATATGAGCAGAATAATAATGTGCTCTTTCTTGGTTGAACATCCACCCTCAAAGAGGCATGAAGAAGAATTATTTCTGAGTGTGGACAGTGTTAAGAGGGCTTACTGCCTAGCTTTGTATTTGGCCTAGTCCTGGTTACCATTTTCATTTGGGGGTGGAAATCTGGTGTCATCGATTCTGAAAACTTCACAAATTATTCCATTGTGCAATCAAAGAGAAGAACCATTGATTTAGGATCTCTGTTGCATATACTGATATTGTTTTAGCATTGATACCAATAACTGTCTTCCAGTGATCCAGGGTTTGATATAGCACCATAATGGTTAATGAAAGGGTATTAAATACTTACCTGATACAGCTCCATAATGGTTAATACAAGGGTATTAAATACTTAAAGTTCATTCAAACTTTGATAAAGGTTTAGAAAATTATAGATACAAAGGGTTGCATGATTTGGTGGATACCACTGAGATATTTAAAAATGGGATATTCCATCAAATCAAATTACACTGAACTGTACAGAACCCTCCAGCCCCATTATGTGTGAATACAAAGTTAATAAAGAGGCACTCTTTTTGTGCTGAAAAATGAAACAAACCAAATTTTTGTTTTATACAAATGATCATGCCTCCTTATTTAAAATCAGGTCATTATAATCACAGGTCTTAAAATATATATCCTCAATATACAGAAAGTTGAGATTATCAGAACAGCAACATTTGATTTGCACATCCACAGGGTGAGTTCGATTTTTAATCACAGTCAAACAGAAGGAACAAGGCACTTTATTATTGGAAGCTACATTAAAAATGTCCATGGGCCACAGAACAACATGTCCAAGGCCAATTGTGTAGAGTGCAAAGACTTCAGGCAGTGGGGGATGGTAAGAAGTTTGTCTCCTCTCTGTCTCTGGAAGGGTACCAACCTCATAACATCAGTACAGTTAATAACTCTCTGACCTTTAAAAGGTATTTTATGAGCAAATTAGGTCAATTAGAATGGAGCAAAAACCCCAACCACTTTGTAACCAGGGTAAAAAAGTAGCCAATTCCTTGCATCAAATATATGTTAACAGGCAATGTTCATACAGGGTTTTAGTTTGCTGAATTAAAACTGACAAAAGAAAGACACAAAGAAAGCCACATTTGAGATGCAAACGACTTTGAAATGTAAAACCCCAAACTTCACTTTGAACCTGTCCTATTCAGTGTTGCCTGTTCATGAGAATTACACTGAACTGTACAGAACCCTTCAGTCCTTAAGGGGATGGGGTGTGGCCAGTGTAGAGGGAAAGTTCTTGGGAACTACATGCTAGCTGATTTATACACATTATTCATTTCGTTTTCATGCCAGCTCAATGAGATAGCTATTGTCCCTATTTTATAGAAAGGAAACAGATTTAGAAAGGCTTTAAGGGACACACCCAACTCCTGTCTAGTGAATCAATTATTTTTCACAAGCATGTGCCACTCCATTCTACCACTCTTCTTTCTTTCAATAATTTATCTTTCCTTCCACTTCTTTCCATCTCAAAGCCTTAAAATCAGTGGACAGGTGATAGTGCTGAAAGGAATTTAAAGGAAAAAAAACCTAATAGAACACTTTTTCATTCCTCTCTTAAAATCCTAGATGATTTTCTGTTTTACCACACATGGCCTGGTCACCAGGATCCAAAGAAGTGTAGGCTCCCTATGGGCTCATGTTATATTTTTTGCTTTTTAATCTCCCCCTGGTTTCAATTACTATGTTTTTCAAATCCCAAATAAGGGCATCTAGCTTGAGACATTATGTTTTTGTTTGTTTTTTTTTAAGAGATCATGAGGATAGCATATTTTGAAATTAAAGCTTAAAAAGTACTCCTGGTGTCTTGGAGAGATAGGCTCAGAATAGGGCTGACTCAGTATGGACATGTTGATTAATTAATTGGAACCTGATCACACAAGGAGAGTAATGAGCAAAGTTAAAGTAAATTCTTATCAGTGGAATTCAACAGGGTGGTCTTTCTGACAGGTCTTTTTGTCATAGTCTTAATGTAGGCTTTCCTAAACCTTGTGATTTGTTAACCTGCAAGTACTTGTTTAGATATAAGGCTGTGGATTCTAAAAGACAAGCTGTTAATTATGAGTTCTAATCTGAAGCTAGAAGATGCCTATAAAGATTAAAACTTGTTTCCTTTTTTCTAACAATTAGCAGCCTAGCTGAAGAGCGATCAATTATAATTGAGGAACTGAAGAAGGTAATAAATGCATTACTGAGACCAGTTGCTTTACAGAACCATTTTTTTAATCCTTAAATTCTGCAGGTTGTAAATTACTCATTAGAAGGCAGAAAGCAAAATAGCCATAATCCATTTAGTGCCTCCAAACTCCACAGACTTAGAGGAGGAAATCCATGGAAACAACAGGCCTGATGTGTTCTTTCACTGCTATTTCTTAATGGGAAAAGGTAGTTAAACAATAAGGAAAAGCCCAAGTAATTATCCTGATGCGATGGTCCATAGGTCAGGGGTGGACTTGATTAAATTCATGGAGGGCTGACCCACAAATGGTGGGAAAATGCCCCTTCTTTTCCACTCAGCGCCGCAGGCAGCTAATCAATGTGAACATCTCACTTCCAGATTATTTCATGAGACCAGAGAAATAGCCCACAGCATTCATTAGGGCATTCACTCATATCTGTTGTTTTCCAGTCAATGTAGGGACTAGGACAAGAGGCCAAGTACCAGAGAGCAATTAGAAGGGGGCCAAGGAGGAGGCTGTCCTCCTCTCCATAATAGGAAATATAGCTCCCATTTACAAAATATTCAGCTGTGAAAACAACTAGACAATTAGTTTGTGGGTTTCTTTGCATGTACAGAAAGGCACATATATTTGGTTTGAATGTGGATTTTTGTAAGCTTAATGTGAGCACATTTAACTATTTACTAAGGGGCAATGGTTTTTTTAATACCTAGAAATGAAATTCAATTTTAGACTCTTAGTGGTAATGACACAGATGATATGAATGAGTTTTTTTTTTAATTTTTAAATGTGTTTTAATTAGTTATACCTGACCGTAGAAGGCATTTATGCACTTTGATATATCATACATAGATAGGATATAATTTCTCATTTTTCTGAGTATACATATTGCAGAATCATATGAATGATTTTGGGAAGTAAATTTCAAATCTGTGTATATTTCCTTTTTTTTCAACAATATAATGACCTTTATATACATAAAACAGCTTCTGGGTCACCGTTATACTAAATACAATATAATACCTACTGGTTTGCTTCTGTACTGAGAAGACAGACATTTCTTTTATACTTCTTTGCCTTTTTCGTTCATGATCAACAGCACCTTTCTGAATAAAGATGGTGGGATTAGGCTATGAAATGGAACTTTTTTCTTTGCAGAGGTAAGTGGGCCACATGAGGATCAAATATCCATTTCTGCAGTAGCAAACTGAGTTACCCAACCCCAACTATTTCCATTCATATTCTACTTGACAGTCTTCTAATGACGTTTGTGATTTCACCAGACTGGTGCTATGTCTATCTCTGTGTTCCATTCCAGTACCCACCAAGTTGTTGTTGCTCAATAAATCATTAATGATAATGAAGGGAAATCCAGTTTAAAATTATAGCTGTTTGGAAATGTATTAACTTTGTTAAAGTCATTATAAAGTAAGTGTTTCCTAGATAGATTATTTAACCATGTCATGTGATAAATACTTTTGCTTCTCACATCTTCTCTTCTTTCCATTTCTACTGTTCTTACAGTAGAGAGCTATACTAAAGAATTTTTTATAACTTTATTTATTTTTATGTAGTGCTGAGGATTGAACCCAGTGACCCTTTTCTTTAGATATAATGACTTCAAAGCACATTAGGAAACCATTGAGGCATGGTAAGAAAACTTTACAAAGCTCACAGTAATTTTAAAATTATAACCTGTTGCTTCTATGTTATTTGTCCCAGGAAAAAGCCCATTCTGGTCAATTTTGGTGAAAACCAGAAATGATATCTGGCCTTTCCCCTTTCCTGGGGATGAACTACCCGAGTTCTCCTCTCACTTACCCTGAGTGGATTTTCATTAAGGTAAGGGGGTTCACCTTCCACCATTTCAATTGCCATAATTCCCAAAGACCATATATCAACTTTTGGACCATAAGCTTTGCGAGTCACCACCTCAGGTGCCATCCAATAGGGAGTTCCCACCATGGTGCTTCGTTTACTTTGCTCAGGAGTGATCTGGGCACAGAACCCAAAATCAGCTGTAGAGAAGAAAAATCAATTAAAATAAGCCCACCCTCTTTCATTCTACAATAGGATACTTTCAGATATGGTTGAACCTTCCTGTGAAACACTGAGCTTCCATAGCTGCCTAGCTCACATCCTTTTGATACTTAATTTCTCAGCTGGTTCTGGTTTTAGGGGGGGTCAGAAATAATCATTGATGTCATTTTTACCAAGCTTTAATATATTTCAGTGTCCATTATTGTTTCCTGCAAATTACAGTATCCTTCACTTTTCAAATTAGGTACTTGTCATCCAATCATAACAAAAAACACTAGAAAATGTGAAATATTAAATGCAAAAATTCTGGACACAATCTACAGGAACACAGCATAAAACAAATTAATTAAAATTGGGTTCTCAATGCTTCCAAATAAATCATTTCAGCAGCCATTATCTTCTATCTTCTTAAGATAGGTAGTAAAAGAACAGAAATTCCCTGATATTTTCTCAAACATGATCTGAATCAAAATACCTACTCAATTTAACAGAGCCATCCATCCCGAGGAGAATATTGTCACTCTTTATGTCTCTATGGATCACTTGGTTTGAGTGCAAGAAATCCAAAGCTTGGAGGCACTATTGAACCAGAAAAAAAGTTCCAATTATATCACATTTTTTTTTAAATTCTAAGTTTCATTTCTAGACAAATTATTGGGGAAGGATATAATTTTGTGTTGTCAAATGAAATTGATTACTGCATGCCTTAACACCACTTTAAAATAACACTATCACTAAATCAGTGATGTTACTTAGCAGTATAAGTTTGATGGCTCCCATGTCAGACTAGGCCATGAAAGAGTAAGGATATAAGTAGCACTAATCATGAATACAGCAAAGCTAACACACAATATAATCATCCTTTGGCCTAGTTATCTGCAAGGTATAGATTCAGCTTGGTCTTTTCAGATGTAGGAAGCCTTTGTGTATATGATTTCATTTGATTGAATAGGTTTGGAGTAGTACCCAAGAATCTGCATTTGAAACATGTGCTCTAAGCTACTTCTGATGGAGAGCCAAGTTTGGGAAGGTCTCCTAGTTTATAAAATAACTATAGATACTTGTTTGGAGATGCTTTTGTATTGTAATACCAAAAAATGGAAACCACAGGCTCAGGACTTGAATGACAATAAATTTGATTTATTGCATGAATAGAAAACATATGCATTTAGTGGATCTGTGGTGTCTGGGGTGCAAGAAATGAGAATAAGAAGAAAACAAAGGAGGAAATTCAAGCAAACAATTTAACACAAAATGTAAAGATTAGTTGATATCATTTATTTTTGTTTTTCTATCATTTGTTTCCACGTTTTAGTGAATCATTATTCCTATTTTGTTTGTAGAAAACTTCATCATAATGAATGAGATAGAGGACAATGCCCAACATGAGACTCTAATGAAAAGTGTGTGTTTTTAAAATTATTGAAAAAATAATTATAACAAAAATCCTTTATTTAGCTTGAAGTAAGAACATATACCATTATTAGAAAAGAAACATGCACAGGCCCACTGGAGGGCTATGGGGAATATCCACCTTGTAGTATGAAAGCAACTGCTCCCTGGGCTGAAGGAGAACCTTGTTTAACTTGCCTTCTGGAAAAAGATCGGAATATCATGTGGTCATATTTTATATGTAGTAAAAAATAAATATTGTGTTAAAATTCCCCCAAATCAGGAATAAGTTCCATGTGAACATCACCATTTTGCATATTCACTATAGTGATATGAATATGGCACCTCAAGGATTAAATATGGCACCTCAAGGATTACATAATGGAACTCAAAAGATTATCAAAAAAAGCAACTAAAATAAACAAGGGGCTGGGGAGACTGATGCAAATAAATGCTACTAGGTTAAGATTCAAATTGAAGTCAGGCTCTCCAGTTGTTTTTTCATTAGAAAACTTTTGTTATTGTTACTTAGATGTTATAAACATTCTGAATAAGCATAAATACTAATTTTGGTGTACTCTTTGGTAAGAAATGCTCTATTTTCTTACCTCTCTGCAAACAGCTGCTATCTGTCCTTCATCCATACAGGTCTCTGTGACCACATCAGTCAAAGAACCACCAGCCAAGTATTCCATGACCACCCACAGTTCATCACCAACTAAGTAGCTATAACAAGAAAAGAAAAAGACTTTGACTTGTGACCAAGTCTCAGTTCTGAGAGAAGTCAGTTGTGAGTGGAGCCATGTCTATTATCTATAGTTATTCAAGAACAAAAAGTGACCAAATGTGGGCACAGAGGTCACCAGAGCCTTACTATATAGGCAAAGAGCATGAAGTTATAGAAAACAACTTGGGGCCATGTTTAGACACTTAAGTAGTATCATTGGGTCTCTGGTTCCTTGTTTAGCAAGAGCGAGGATTTATAAGGAATGGAAGGACCCTTGATGTGCCTTTAGGCCCACATCACTGTGAAATTAAACTACAATGTCCATAAGATGCACTGGGGAGTCTATTAAAAATGAAAATTCACTGGGTCCATTTCATGAGTTATGGCAAGCAGCCCAGAAACCTGCATTTCTACAAGTGCAAATACAATTTTGACAAAATTACGAATGCACAGGGTCACTTTGCTGCAAGTGAGTCCCCAAGGGCATTTTATGAAACACTGATCATGACTCTCAATTTCCGTCCTCCTTTTTTCCTCCTTCCAATATTATTGATCTACCTGGTCTAAAACTCAGACAGCAAGATCTTAAGCTCATGGAGGTTGAAGAACTAGCTTTTTCTTTTGTATTCCCTCAGAACCGCAGAATTGTGCTAAACAAACACTTACTGAAACTGAAAGAGACAGATGTTAACCACAAGTGAAGAGTTAGTGCTGTCTTTAAATGCCTATTTATAACACTGCTAATACTACTGATGAAAGAAACATTAATTACCTGGTTTAGAAAAAGGTTTAAGATTAAAGTCTCAATTCCCTAGACCTCACTGTCAGTTCCTCACAAAGCACCCATTAAAGCAGGGCCATTGTAGTCAGCCTTTCTTCATTCAGCCTCCTAGAGATCTTACCCACTCCAAACAAACACTAAAAGAAATGCTTAAAGCACCATGGCTCTCTATTTCCTGCCAATGTGGAGCCACAATCCGCAAGTAGAAATTACACAAACTGTTTATGTTTAGAACCAAACCCATAAAACCTTTCATGTTTGATGGGCGGTCAAAGATAAGTGGGTGCAAGGTTAGCCATGTATCTCACACTCTACTACTTTGTAGCATTTGAGAAATATTTGACTGTTAAATTAATAAGAGCCCAATAAAATAATTTACCAAGAAAAGGCCATCTCATAAGAACAACATGTACATAATGAGAGAAAACACTTACCTATCTAAATAATTAACAATATTGGGATTCTTATTTTCCCTCATAACCAGAATTTCATTAATAATTAATTCTTTTTTGGGTTGTTGTTGAAGGTTCATCTGCTTTATGGCCACCTGAATGATGATGAAAATATGAGAATAAATCACAATTGTCACAATAAACACAAACATCAATATTTTGGGAACACAGAATGAGGCATACAAATTATTTACTAAGCTCTTTCTCTGTACCACAAATCCATGAGTAAATTATCTACATTTTTTCATAAGATATGTCATTAACAAGGAATAAATATGAATAAAGGAAAATAATCAGGAATAAATGTTAGCACTAACCTCTTGTCCTGTTGCAATGTCAAGTGCTGTATAAACAGTACCCGATGCCCTGTGAAGGTGAAATTTATCAAATGAATAAGCAATAAAGGTGTTACCAATGTATTTCACTTGCAACAAAATACTGGTTATTTGCAGGAGAGGAAAATTAGCAAAGTCAAGATTAAAGGATGAAGTAAAACAAGAGCATATTTTAAAAAATTATTATCATGGTAAGGACATTGAGCACAAGATCTACCCTTTTAACAAAATTTTAAGTGCACAATATTGGAACAACCTCTGTATAAAGTAATTACACCTAAATCATTCACTGTCTATCCCTTGTGGTGGGCTAGGAACTCCAGTCAAGATTTTTTGGCACCAGTTTCTGGGCCATGCTCTATGCAATGATGGGAAACTACTTAAATATTCCAAATATTCCTCAACTCGTACAACAATGAAAATTGAGGGCCTCTGCTTAAACTGAAATCTAGTTTAGCAAACGCAACATCACCTTTTGCTTAGGGAAAAAGAAATTAACCTTCACTTTCAGCAGAGGAACAGTGTGGCTCTTTTAATATATTTCTAATTTTTAAGAATATGTTCATCTAACTAATCAACCACTCTCAGTGCTGTACCAGTACTGTAGCTACACAAAGGAATAATGTGGTTTTATTATGGCATTAGTTAGCTGAAGTATTGCTTTAGCCAAATACCCTTTTAAACTCCATCATTCCTTAAGGACTGGTAGTATTCAGGCTTCTATTCTAACATCAATTACAGTGTTCCCATGCTTAAAAATAGAAATTATAAAGTTACATTCACAATAACTTTCTGTGAACCACACATGCATTTTGAACCATCTTTCGCCTCCACCCCCAATAAAAAGGAAAAAAAAATACTGTCAATTTCATCTGTGGTAAATAAAGGAATTAGGTTTGAAATCAATCCTGTGATCCACTAGGCATTGTAATGCTCCCACTTTCCTATCTAAACTCTCTGGTAATTGTTGTTTCTCTTTTACTCTTCATTTATCCCTTATGTTGTTTTGTTTTCTGAGTCCAGACATTCTTTTCTTATGTCTGGTATTTCCTAGTATTTCTTCTCTCTTCTTCTCCCTGGGTGAGCCGAAATATTTCTCATAAGCCTAGGAATTTTATATTACCTGGTCCCAGGAAAAAATGGGTAGTGTAGTATAAGGAATATTTCACTATTGGTAGAGATCTGAGCTCTAATATTTGGCATACTGTCAACAGCCTATATGACCTTGGGACAATGCACTTCCTGTTACTGTTTTAATCCTCTCACATGAAAAATAGTGATCACAATAACAGCAAACATATACTGAGCATATCGTGTGTGTGCCTACAAGACACTGTGACAAACTTCATATAACTTCTCTTATTTTTAATATTTTTTTAGTTGTCGATGGACCTTTATTTATTTAAATGCAGTGCTAAAAATCTAATCCAGTGCCTCATCCATGCTAGGCAAATGCTGTACCATTTGAGTTACAACCCCAGCCCATGTAGCTTATTTTATGTATTCTTTACCTTATTTCTATATAAGGAAAATCTATCATTTTCATGGTATATATGAGGAACCTAAGGTTGAGAGAAGTTAAGTAACCTGGCCAAGGTTATACAATTTATAATTAAGGTCATCTGACTCTCTCACATGTAAAGTATAGGGAATGGGCTACTTTGTTCCTAAAGCTCTTTAATTCTATCATCTATAACCAACAACTGTACTTCCCTCCACATCCTGCATGAGTTTTAAATATCTATTCCAACTAAGCTGAAAAATCACGCAAAATAGAGGCCACTAAACCTGGAATTGATAATTATAGAAATTTCTTAGGTTTGAGGATTATATTAAATAAATTATTCTGTCCATTTTGTGTTTCTGATTCTGGGTTCAGAGCACATAGTTAGTGCCCAACAAATATCTGCTGAATTAACACATTAATAAAAATATCCTCGAGCAAGCATATGATTGCAATAAGAATTTTTTCCATTGAAGAAAACATTTCTTCTACTTAAGTCTACATAAAAACACTTCCTCTTGGAATAAGCTTATAAGACATTCCTCACTTTAAGGGCCAGAAGGTGATTTTTTTTTCTTCTGAATTCAGAGCTGTTCTAAGTTCAAAGGAATAGATAGATAGATCATCTCAACCTGGTGTATATTATAGCTGGAATAATCCCTGAGCAACTTCTTATACTGAATTGCAAAATACAATTTTAAATTCATTTGTATATCTTTACATATTTAGGCCATTTTCACAACTTCTTCAGATGCAAAAGAGTAATAATATTTGCAAAGTCAGGTAATAGTAGTACCTATCTCTTAGGAGTGCAGAGACTCAAACAGCAAAATCTAGGTAAGTATTTAGCCCTGTGCCTGGATCACAGTTGATGCTTAATATGGTAACTGTTATTATTATCTGATTTTACTGCTGTTACTACTTTCCTAGTACACTGAGTTCTTGGTTGACCCTTCCCAATCTCCCAGCCAAAACATCCTTGCTAGCATCTGTCTTTATTTTCCAAAGGACAGAGGTTAAGGGTGATATAGTGGAACACTTTGTAGAGGTTCCACATGTTTTTTTCTCCCTAGGGAAGTGTTTTTGTCTTTTTTCTTTTAAGCTTGGAATACTGTTATCAAATGAAACCACATGCAGGAACCCTCAATATAAAACAATTAAAATGGGAGCTGGTCCAGCTAAATCTGGGGAGGAAGGCCCAAAATGCCAGCCAAGGCATCTTCCCTTATCCTCTACCAGCATTTCTCCAACCTCAAGTCCATTTCACTGTACTAGGACCTAAAACTGTGATTGACTTGGAGTGAAAGGGAGATTAGTGTTTAACATCTCTTGAGCTTTACCTTGCAAATCCTTTGGGGTTTCTGTCCCCTAATTCCTTCAGCATTTTATTGTCTTAAAATTGTTGGAGTCTAACCCTGGAATCCTAATATCCTGGATTTTACGACATTCAGTGGTATAGAATTGCCAAAAATTCCTAATTCACAGAGGTTTACAGACCCTGAAACTCTAGATCATCAGTTATTAACTAAAAATGAACTTCCCCCCTCATTTTCCCTTCCCCCACCTGTCTGTGTATACATAATTATTTAGTGGGAGCCATTTTCCCCTTTCCCCTCACCCTTGTTCCCAGTATTAAAATAGTGATATACTCTCCATCCTATTTACCACCCCAAAAACAAACATGTTGCTAGTTGGTTGGAATTCATTGCTCTGATTAGTAAATGATTGGTTTACCCAACTTCCAGCCTTTGTAGAACCCTCAACTAAAATGCACATACTCAAGTATAATCTGCACAGTGAAATTTAGTGCCTTATCCCTAGCTCCATCTCAGCATGCCTAATAGTTCTTTGCACCCCAAGTCTACTGTATTTCTATATTCTAACAATCTAAGATTCAGTGGTGTAAGTGCAAATCTCTCCTTCAACAGATGTCAAAAAATTTTAAGACTCATTTATTGAAGCACTTTCATTGCCTATCACTGGGCTGAGATCAGTATCCCTTATTCCTTTTCATCCTAACCTCTCTTGGTTCACATTCAACTACTTCCTAGTTGTATGACACTGAGTAAATAATTTAATCTCACTATGACTCAAGATTGAAGGAGGATTAAATGTCTACAGTGCTTAAAATGTAAACATTCCTGACCTATACTATTTGTCCAGTAAATATTAGTCATAATGATAGTTATTATTTGATTGATGGTAGTCTGTGGATGACTAGGAAGCTCTTTAAGTGCCTGGAAGTTTTCAAGATATTTGATATCTCAAAATTCATAACAGAAATTCAACATTCATCTGAATGCAACTAATTCAAATATCATATACATGTTATTTTAGCTGGAATTATATTAACTAATGATTATGTTAGATATTGCATGGTGGCCAGAAGGCTCTAGGCAATAGTTAAGTTATATGCATTTTTAAAAAATTAGCTGTAGATGGACACAATACCTTTATTTTATTTATTTTTACATGGTGCTGAGAATAGAGCCCAGTGCCTCACATGTGCTAGGCAAGCACTCTTCCATTGAGCTATAGCCCCAGCACAGTTATATGCATTTTTTTTTGCTTATTGAAGTATAAGAAATAAACAATTACTTAATAAATACAATATACTCATCAAAATTATTTACAATCTGGGGTTCATAGAGACTATTATAGAGGTCTTGGTGGTGAAGGTGAGAAGACCTCTTCTTGTAATAATTGAAGCACAGTAGTATATATGTACTTCAAAAGAAACAATCTTTAAGCCAAACATGTATCACACTGATTCCTAAAAGATGAATTCTGCAACATCCTGGAGTATCTTAAAGTATCTCAATATATATTTTACAAAATAAATTTTAATTCACTTTTACAAAAAGAAAGAAAGAGAGAGAAAGAAAGAAAGAAAGAAAATAAAGAAAGAGAGAGAAAGAAAGAAAGAAAGAAAGAAAGAAAGAAAGAGTGAGTGAGTGAGTCTGGCTAGTCCCAGTGGTGCATGCCTGTAATCCCAGTGGCTCAGGAGGCAGAAGCAGGAAGATCATGAGTGCAGAGCCAGCCTCAGCAATTAGCAAGACCATAAGCAACTCAGTGAGACCCTGTGTCTAAATAAAATATAAAAAAAGGGCTGGGGATGTGGCTCAGTGGCTAGGTGCCCCTGAGTTCAATCCCTTGTACAAAAAAAAAAAAAATCAGTATCTTTCAGCTCTGTGGGTTATACAGATATCAGAAATCAATCTAACAAAGATGGAGGTTAACACTCCTAATTCACTGACATACTGGAGCTGTTATGCTAAAATGGTCCATATTGTCAATTCGATTTTTATGAAGCCACTTAATTACATTCATCCTTATTATCCTTCCATTCCCTATTATATTGAAGTCAAAGATTGCTGTAGAGAGAACATATGTTTATGCTAGGGATTTTATTTATTCCAAATCTCAGTTCCTTAGATGGCAAAAAGAAATTATGGATTATTAAAACTCAAGGGAAATAGAGATCATCCAGTTTTACCTCCTTATTGTAGATAAGAAACCTGAAGCCCCAAGAGTGGAAGTATATGTGTAATATGACACAACCAGTAAGTAACAAAGGGCTCCTAACTCTGAATTACAGACCTTAGGGTTAACCTACACTCCGGTTAAAGAATATTAAACCAACACATTGTTCATTCATCATCAATTACAGTTGTGATGAATTCTCCACATCACATTAGACACTTTATCAACAGTCTGTCCCTGACGTGGCCAAGTGCATAATACTCAAATGGAAACACTGGCATCTAGCCCAAACGGTCTAGCAAGGAAAAAACAAAACAAAACAAAAAAACAATTCACTATTTTTCCTGACAAGTCAAATTAATTATCAGCACTCTTCATCAGGTTTTGATATTTCCTGCTAAGAGCCAATGTCAAACCATAAACCTGAGTAGCTGCCAAAGCAGCAGCATGGTGGAGCTAAAAGGTTAGATAAATCACTTTGATTTCAGCATGGAAATGAATTAAAGGAGGGAAAGAAGGGCAAGGAAGTGAAGCTAAAATGAAGCTCATGGACTGGGGAAAAAGAAAAAGACATGAGGACTAAAGAGCTCAATGAGGTCCAATGTAAGCCTAGTGGGAATAAGAGTGAGGAAACCTGAAGGATAGGCAATATCTCCATGTAAGGTTCTACATATATATAGTGCCAATGCAGTCATGGTAAGGATTTTAAACTCCATTTAGGATGGTTATTTTTTACATCTACTCTTACTTCTACCGCTGCTAGAAAAGCCTGTATCATTTATTGAGACTTTCTGCTAGCTCTCAGTAAATAGATGATCTCACTTAATGTTCACCCTACACAATCCCATTATCCTCATTTTACAAATGAATAATAGAAACTGGGAAATGGTAAGTAGCTTGCCCCAAGGTTATGCAGTTAATCAGCAGCTGAGCTTAAAAATGTAGCCCGTGCTCTTAACTATCATTTTGGTTTGAAATAGATCATTAACATTTTTCATCAATGCTAAGTGCATGTGTGGTACTTCCTCATGGTCACAATTGTATCCATTATGCTAAGTTGCTCCCCGCTCCCAAATATTTATCTTGCCTCTAATTTTCTGCTTACTTAGTCCACGTGTCCCTTTAAGCCATTTAGTTTGTCTCAGGACATGGTATATTTGATTCTTTTGATATAACCATACAAGCTGGTTCTCCTGGTTTCTGAGTCAGTTAAGATTATCATGTGGCTGAAGGTGACAGGACCTGGGGTTAGTTGTTAGCACTCAACTTTTCTTCCTCTGAATATTTAAGAAAGTCACTACTTAGAGGACCCTGTGTAGAAATTGCCTCTCTATATTAATGCACTTGACATAATATTACAAATATGTGTATTTCTTGACACTACCATACATTTACTTGTTTTGTTGAGAAATAAACCCTTCAGGGCTCAAGGATGGAAATGAATAGAGTAACCACTGCATGCAATAATGTTCTCATAAAGAAATTTCAAAGGGTTGTCTTTTGTGTAATTTACTTTTCAAAAGTGCATCTCTAAGGTTAAAAAAAAAGTTATGTAAAAATTCATGTTACCTTGCTACCTTTCTAAGTATACAGAATGCAGTTGGGGCCAGATGGCATAATGTTTAATTAGTAGAATTATAACTTTTAAAATATATTCTTTTTAGTTGTAGATGGACACAATACCTTTAGTTTCTTTCTTTATTTTTATGTGGTGCTGAGGATTGAGCCCACTGCTGCATGCTTGCTCGGTAAGCACCCTACCACTGAGCTACAAACCTGGTCCCCAGTATTATAATTTTTAACAGGTAATTTTCTCTTCTTTAGTTGGGCATGACTTTTCCCAGAGTATTCATGGTCATCTACTTTTAAATAGAGCTGTAACACATTATGGGTTTGGGGCTGGGGAGCTCAGTGGGTTACAGTCCAGTGATAATGAGGCCACAGTCACAGGGCTTAATCCCTGGAAAGTTCAGATAACTCTCAGCTACTCACTCCAACATAAGTCTAAGCAGCTGCTTCACAGTGTGTCCCATTGGGTTCAAGAAGGCCTGGACAGGAAAGGAGGGCAGGTGGCTTAATACAAGCTCATTACTATGGCTGGAAAAAACAACTCAACGTGCAAACCCTGCAAATGAAGGCTGATTGAGTGGCATCATCTTTCTTTACACACAACACAGGGCATTTAAGAGCATTAAGTAGAACAAAGGGCATCTCCCTACACTCTATAAACACTGTTCTTCACAAATGCTAATGTATTTCCAATCTCTTACATCACAAAGCCTATTATAGAGCTCAGACTACAACTATTTAGTGCTTCATAGCAGTGATCTACCTTGTGTGGCCCAAAATAGATCCAATGAGGAAGCAAATACTTTTGTGGTGGGTGGTCCTACTCAAAGAATAACTTAACACACTACACACCACTTTTGCTCTTGCCATAGTTTCATGAACAACAACAGAAACAAGTCAGATGTTTTATTTTCAGTGCTTATCCCTCAGTTCTATGGTCATACACTGCTTTGTTATATTCTCTAAACCAAGCTGTTATTTATCAAATCTTTAAGATACAAGACTTAAAACTATTCATATTCGATAAAGGAACTTGATGTAATAAAAAGGGGGCTCCTCATTGAGTGGTGAGGTTGTTTGAAAATACCTAACATGGTATATTTACTTTCTCAAGCCTTAAAACATCCACAAGTCTGGGGTCCTAATTTGAATTTAAGACTCTACTGTAATGTATTACCAAAAAGAACTGATAAAAAAGAAAACAAACAAAAAACTAAAACTAATTTAGAGGCATAGGGACTGAAAGCTTGTTTTATTACACATGAGCTAGTACTAAAGTTTGTTTGTAATTATTAATGAATTGATTATGTTACCATTCTGTATAATGAAATGATTGGCAAAGATTCACATGTTAGACAAAATTCCTTTGGCCAGAAACATAGTTTTACCTCTGGGAGGAAAATGGTTTCATGAAATATTCCCATTGTCACTTTCTATCAAACATAGGTACATGGCTGTATTAATCTGGGTAGAAAATATCATACAGCTGTAGTACACTGGCCGATGAATTCTGCATGACAGCCTTTTGTATTGCCACATGCTTTCTTGTTAAGAGTTGCTTTCTTATATATTTCCCTCTTAAAAATCATTGTAGGGAAGGGTGCCGCAGCCTGGCTGGGCACAATCAGGAGCCACCTGTCAAAAGAAACTAACTTTATTTTTAGAACCACACACGCCAAACAAAACAGCCTCTCAGGAAAAACCCTCAGAGCCTCAACTGCCACCACCGGCTTTCCACAAGCCTCTCTCTCCCACAAAAGCTTCTCCCCACCTCCCACAATCCTCCTGCTCTTGAGGCCGATTGGCTGGGTCACGTTGGCAGAGCCAAAAAAGTCCCCCAATGAGCATCTCCGTGGTCTGAAAGGGCAGGGAAATAGCCCAATGAGCATCACCGCAGAGGAGCCAATCAGCTAGATGTTGCTGGGGCCGAGGAGCCAATCAGCTAGATGTTGCTGGGGCCGCTGTGAGCCAATCATCAGCCGGCAGCTGGAAGTTTGCTGGCAGCTGGAAGTTTGCTGGGGCCCCTTCGGCTGTGGCTCTCAACATCTCCCCCTCTCTGTTTAAACAACAAGCATGTGGCTTAGGGACCGTGTCTGTTAGGCAGTCCAATTCATCATATGGTCCTTACCCGTCATCGGATGAACTGACCTCTAGGCGTCAGCCTCCTGTCTTAGGTTGGTACCACTGCAATTGGATCATACCCGTCACTGACTACCGGTCCAGCATACAGCTATACTTGTGGATAGGCCTTTGCACCAGTGGGGGGGTGAGGTTCTTTGCCTCACCTCTGTTGGCCCCCAAATTTTAGACCATCACTAGTAGAGGAGGATGCAAAATGCCATGACATTAAGCCAATTGAGGGCTCCTTTGAAAAATTGTACCACCGGTGACATCATCAGCAAAAATACCCCAACACTACCACAAGTCGCTGCACCAACAGATAGTTCACAATGCATACAGGTGAGCTCACAATATGTCCAGGCAAGTTCTGCAACCAGTTCAGTGATGGCTATTGTAGAAGCTGTAGATTGGTTTTATCTTTGACTTCACCAGCACTGGGATGAAGATAGGAATTCTGGCAATAATGGCTAAAGAAAAAATTATGTAACATGTAGCACATTTTCAATTATGTGAATCATCAGCCAATCATCAGCCGAAGGGGCCCCAGCAAACTTCCAGCTGCCAGCAAACTTCCAGCTGCCGGCTGATGATTGGCTCACAGCGGCCCCAGCAACATCTAGCTGATTGGCTCCTCGGCCCCAGCAACATCTAGCTGATTGGCTCCTCTGCGGTGATGCTCATTGGGCTGTTTCCCTGCCCTTTCAGACCACGGAGATGCTCATTGGGGGACTTTTTTGGCTCCGCCCACGTGACCCAGCCAATCGGCCTCAAGAGCAGGAGGATTGTGGGAGGTGGGGAGAAGCTTGTGTGGGAGAGAGAGGCTTGTGGAAAGCCGGTGGTGGCAGTTGAGGCTCTGAGGGTTTTTCCTGAGAGGCTGTTTTGTTTGGCGTGTGTGGTTCTAAAAATAAAGTTAGTTTCTTTTGACAAGTGGCTCCTGATTGTGCCCAGCCAGACTACGGCATTTGGTGGCCCGTACGGGGAGATACAGAAGGTTGTATATGTCCTTCTGCTAATTGTTGTTTGACCAGGTCATGGGCTGCTTGTATCTTTTCTTTAGTCAGTGGCTCTCAACAGAAGGGTTTTTGTTATAGTATTATAATGCCAAACAAATGAATACAGCTGTGTTGGCAAGATGGCTAGCAAACAGGCATACTCATTATCGTTGGTGGAGTGTTCAATGAAATGAAACAACCTCTATGAAGGGCAACTATCTTTTCACACAACAATTCCACACTTAGGAATTTATCCTAATTATAAATTTACATAAGTGTCAAATGGTTTATCTGTAAGGATATGCACTGAAGCCTTGTTTATAATAGCAAATATCAGAAAGAAACTAAATGTCTATCAATCGGGGCCTGCTTAAATAATTTACAGTTAATCCAAACAATAAAACCCTATGCATCTTTTAAAAAGAATGAAGTACTGGATTGGGGTAGTAGCTCAATAGCAGAGCACTGGCCTAGCACACATGAGGCACTGGGTTTGATCCTCCGCACAACATAAAAATAAATAAATAAAATAAAATTATATAAAAAAGAATAAACTACTGATATGAAACCATCTTTAAAACAGAAAAAGAGAGGCTCATAATAGAAAAGGGGAAATATAGTCTGTTGCCACTGTGTTAAAAATATGAGAGAGACTAGAGAGAGATGCACTGTGTTCAAATACAAGGTTCATTTGGTTTTAATCATCAAAATACAGTTTGGGAAATACGTATTAGGTTGCAATATTCAGTGCTAGTTGTAGATATCCATAGAGAGTACCTGTTAGAATTAGAAAAGAAAGGATGCACATAAATTATTTTTGGGGGTGTCGTCTTATAAGTACAAGTATTAGATGTCCTAAATAAGCTTTTAAAAGATCTCTTTCAAAGTCAATACAGTAAAAGGGGTTTCCATTAACTAAAGATGGAATAATCTGATCATTAAAAATACTAATGAATGGGCTGGGATTGTGGCTTTGTGTTAGAGTGCTTGCCTCACATGTTTGAGGCACTGGGTTTAATTCTCAGCACTGCATACAAATAAATGAATAAAATAAAGGTTCATTAACAACTGAAAAAATATTTTAAAAATACTGATGAATGAAAATGAAACAAAATGCATAAACTCATGAGTTTATAAGGATGCTTTTAAATAAAAGATAAAGCTTTCTTCCCTTCCTAAAAATATAAAATAAAACCACCACTCATTGGAAACTTTTGGAAGTAATGTGGGTACCAACTCCTTATACTAAATTGGCAATAATAACGAAGGATTTGGCCCTAGGTTTGATCCAACTCTACCAAAAAAATAAAGAATTCATCTTGACTTTCTTGCATGACTACATTTTAGGGTAGCTAAAGATCCCTAGCTGATGAAGTATAGTTCTTAAAAAAAAATTCTAAGCTGGGTGCTGGTAACACATGCCTGTAATCCCATCTACTTGAGAGGCTAAGGCAGGAGGATCACAAGTTTGAGGCCAACCTCAGCAACTTAACAAGACTCTGTTTCAAAATAAAAAATAAAAAGGGGTAGATATGGGGCTGGGAATATAGCTCAGTTGGTAGAGTGCTTGCTTTACATATACAAGGCCCTGGGTTCAATACCCAGCTCCACAAAAAAAAAAAAAAAAAAAAAAAACAGTTAGTGGGTTGGGGTTGTGGCTCAGTGAGAGAGCACTTGCCTAGCATGTGGGTTCGATCCTCAGCAACACATAAAAATAAGTAAACAAATAAAATAAAGGTATTGTGTCCATCTACAACTAAAAAATATATTTTTAAAAAAGGGCTAGATATGTGGCTCAGTGGTAGAGCACCCCTTTGTTTAATCCCTAGTACCAAGTGCCACAGTCTGGCTGGGCACAATTCAGGAGCCACTTGTCAAAAGAAACAAACTTTATTTTTAGAACCACACACGCCAAACAAAACAGCTCCTCAGGAAAAACCTTCAGAGCCCAACTGCCACCACAGGCTTCCCACAAGCCTCTCAACCTCCCCCACTCCTCCTGCTCTTGAGGACGATTGGCTGGGTCGTGTGGGCGGAGCCAAAAAAAGTCCCCCAATGAGCAGCTCCATGGTCTGAAAGGGCGGGGAAACAGCCCAATGAGCATCACCGCAGAGGAGCCAATCAGTTGGCAGCTAGAAGTTGCTGGGGCCGCTGTGAGCCAATCATCAGCTGGCAGCTGGAAGTTTGCTGGCAGCTGGAAGTTTGCTGGGGCCCCTTCGGCTGTGGCTCTCAACACCAAGCACACATAAAATATTCTAGCTAGCAAATATGGAAGAATGACAGATTTAGAAAATCCCTATTTTTCAATCCCCTGTGAAATAATTGATTTTAGCAACAATCATCAATAGATGAAACTATTGGATGAAAAGTTGATGGGTAACTTTACATGGAAGGTGAAAGTTACCCAATGAATCCTCCAGTCAATCTACTCATCGTTAAATACAGGACAATTGGACAATGCATCCTGATGTGATGGAATACAAAACATAGATAGAGCACCACCTATGAAAACTCTTTCCAAATGCTGAACTTGAATCTTACTAAGCCTGTACAGCTAACACTCATTTATAGGAAATACAGAGAACAGATGAACAAGTTAAATGATACTGTATGCAACTAGCAGACAAGTCCAGAAAGAGGTACATTCTGCAAGATGATGTCTAGTTTAACAAGTCAATGATGTCCTACTTTTCTAATGGTGGAAAAAGAAGGGAGACTACTTTAAAGTACAGAGATTTAACAAACACAACGAAAGACAATGTGTGGGTCATCTTCACTTGTTAGTTTGAACAAATCAACTGTAAAAATAGCATTTTGAGATACCTGTAGAATTCTGATTATAGACTAGGAGTTAGACAATATCAAACAAGTGTTAATTTTTTGTAGATCTTATAATGGCATTCTGATTTTATTAAAAATTATTGATAAGTGTTAAATATGGGCAAAATTAATCACAGTGTTCCTGTACTATTTTCTCTACTTTTGTGTAAATCTGAATATTTGTAACAGAAGATTTAAGGAGTGGTATACTGGATATGTCATAAAACTTTATAGGCCAGATTCAGAAAACAAACATCTTAACATTATGGCAGGAATAAACTACTGAGGGACAATCACATGTTAATTTAATATCTCAAAGATCTCAGATAGAAAGCAGATGATACATTTGGATAGCTGCTAGGAGACTCAAAAAGAGGTTCTAGTAATTATAAAAACAACAATGTTAAATATGCCTATGAATATTTTGAAAGCCACTGATTGTGAAATATAAAAGTAGAAAAAAATCTCCCCAAATCAATATAATTTTATGTAATGTTTGGTTTCAAATATTTAAATAGGAGTAAATTAACAAATTAAACATTATAAGTAGACATTCAACCACTTATTTATACATCTAGCAGTTTATGTATTTAGGTAGGTCAATAATATTTTTAAAATTATTTCATGTCACCTTATATTTAAGCGTGTATGGGGTATGTGTATGTGAGCTTGTGTTTACATGTGTGTGTGCACATGTATGTGCACAAAGAATCTATAAAAGTATTATATATGAAACCATCAATAGTCTCTTTCTAGAGGTTTCCTCTGTACAGGGTAAGTGGAAGGCTAAGCGACAAGTATTGGAGGGACACACATTTCACTATCAATTCTTCTGTGCCTTCTGAATATTATGCCAAGTCCAAGTATCACCTACTCTGAAAAAAGTAAACTTAAACAAATAAAAAACAGTGTAGCCTATATCTTTCAAGTTGTTTTATAACATACCCCTAACCTATCTTTCTAGCATTATTTCCTATTAATTTTCCTGCCAATTGGACTTTTGTATATCCATATATTTTATTCTTCTGGTCTTTTCAATATGCATTTAACGAATACTGAGTATTCACTCAATGCCAGACACTTTTGCAGACACTACAGATATCAAAGGGAATGAATCCCATAGTATAAAGTAAATATTCACTTGATTTCTTTCAAATGAAATTTCCCATAATCCCAACTTGTTAACTTCTTACATCTTCTCAGGTCACTACTCAAATGTACACTGCTCTACGAATTTTGACCTCACACCCCCTCCCTGGCTATAAATCATTTTACCTCCCTTTCTTTGCCCATAGCTCTTGGTAGGTAAATTTTAATACTTGCTGTATTCTGCTCTGCATAATAGTAGAACATGGGTAAATCTTTCACTCCTAATAATAACTAGCATTAACTAAGTACCTATGCGCCATGGAGTGCACTAAGCACTTTAAATACCTTCTCTGTATTTCAAAACTTTATGAAGTATGTGCATTATGCTTTACTATGAAGGAGAAACTGATGCTTAAAGAAATTAAACAATTTGTTCACAGCTTTCTGAGTTTACAATCTTGCCTCTTTTTAAGGAATTTTACCTGTCTAGACAAACTAAGGTGTAAGAAGTAAATACATGCTGATGCTGGTATAATCTATAAGGTTCTGAAGGGCAGAAGACAGAAAAGGACAATTAGGATCAGAGAAGCCAAGGAGGGATCTATGGGGGAGATGAAGATAAGTGTGATAAGTGTGAAGATAAGTGTGTGGGCAAAAATATCAGAGAAAGGCATATGCATGGGGGAAGGGGATATGCTTGTATTTTGATACAATTCCCCTTTTCTCGCTGTCAGATATTTAGGGGGAAAATGAACACAGAAGTCACTGTGAAGTCCCAGAACCTGATTCTGAACAGTATTATATACATAGTAGGCACAGGATAGAAGTTCACTGAAAGAAAAATGTATTTGTTAAACTGGTTCTAAACCATCTCTTTAAAGTTGCTGCCTCACAATTTTTTTATTACATTGTTGAAGAGAAAATATAACATGAAACTGACGGGAAAAAGGGCTTATTTTTCAGTGCATTCTCATTTAAGGAAAGGTCTTAAAGTAAATTCAATGTATTAATGAGAAATCTGTGGGAACAGCTGCTAACATTAGTAAATTCAGCCCTCTGTTACATAGCTACTACTTATTTGGGAATTATACAGGCTTGCCAACGAAGGCTGCTAATGGAAAATAAATATTTGATTTTGTTGTCTCATCCTACCACATTTATCAAACAAGTTCATTTACATAACTATCCTAGAGAATGAAGATTCTTCTGTTTCCACCACATACATCTCAGATGAATTCATGTTATTAATGACAATTAATTATTAATGACAATTTGGGAAGTACCTTCCTTCCTTCCATCCCTCCCTTTTTTCTTTCTTTCTTTCCTTCCTTCTTCTTCCTTCTCTTCCTTCTCTCTCTCTTTGTCTCCCCCCTCCTTACCTCTCTTCATAATTTCACTTTGTATGCATGTGCTCAAAATGTCTGGCTGATTTTAGAACACTTTTCACAGCAAACAGAGTGAAATAATATCATCTTTAGCTTCTGACTCTTCAGCTATGTCTTCAAATTATTAGACTTGGAATTCTGAACTTGACTTATGGATGATGGATCCCAATGCTCTGGCTCCAGGCCTGAATGCTGGGGTGGCAGAAACCCATTCTGGAAAAAATTTAGTTTTCCAAGTAGTCAAGGGTGATTAATGAAGAGGTTTTTTCTTAAATCTGGTTCCCAAGAGTGAGCTGTTGTGTTCCCTGAAGCTGAAAATGGAATACTGGGGTTGATTATTCCTAGCATTGAATGGTTACCCAAACGATTTGAATGATGCCACAACAATAGGTAAAACAAAACAATAAAAACCCCACACTTAATGAAAAGAAAATAAAAGGTCTATATATTGAGAGTAGAACTAGTTTGTCTAATTTAGGCCAGTAATTCATGGAAAAATAAATTGAGAGCCATGTAAGTAAAAACCAAGTTAATACATGAGTGGTTTTCTGAATCTGCAGAGAAAAAAAAAAGAAATATTTTGCTCATTCACTTTAAACTTAACAACAGAGAATACTAAGAACGAAAAATAAATTAGTAAACAAATGATAAAATCACATTAAATAAGTATATTCAAGTTGCTAGATTATATATTAAAAGCTATTTTGAAAATACATCTTGATTTTATAAAAATATATATTGAGGTTTATATTATGACCATTTGGAATGTGTGTGTGTGTGTGTGTGTGTGTGTGTGTGTGTATGAGAGAGAGAGAGAGAGAGAGAGAGAGAGAGAGAGAAACAGAGAGGACAGTAGAAGGGGAAGCAAACATGCATGAAAAAAGATGTGTGCAATATCCAAAGGACAAAGAATAAGACGTGGTGAGAAAGACTAAATCATTATGGGAGATGAAGATACACTGACGAGAGCAAGAGCCAGAGCGAAAACACACAAGTCACACATGCATACACACATGAAAAGCCAGAGGAAAGAGAAAGCTATAAAGACAAACATTTTCATTAATTCAACAAATATTTATTGATGCAAAAAACAGTTCCAGAGCAATGGGGGCAGCAGAGGAGGGAAGCTTGGTAGTTAAACTTTGAGTGCAGCCAAAATGAAGTTGGCTGTTGACCATAACTGTATAAATTTTTTTCAAGGCCTAGTATAGGTGGAAGCACTATGCTAGATACTAAAGGAGACAAAAGGAGAAATAAAATAGAATCCTTATCCTCTAAGGCTTATGAAAAGGTTGTTCGCCTGCAAGTGAACTATCCGGTGATTTCACCATTCTTTAAAATGATGAACTCAGTGGAAATTTAAAATAAACTTTCCTGCAGAAGGCAAGCAGAATTTCTGCTTTGATGTTTTAGTTTAGATTATCCAGACTTTACAAAGGTACTCAGAAATAAAGAACTTTACTTTTCACCTTTAGAGGTCAGGGTATAAATAACAGGCAGAAGGGGAAATCTCTTTGGTATGCAAAATTGCTTGGTGGCCTAATCTTTGTTCTTGTAGGAATTAGTCTTGCTTCATTACCTGGGAGATATTTGAAACCATTTCTTACTTTTTTTTTTCCTTTTTAAATTCAATGCTATTGTTGGCTCAGTTGGGTCTTGGTGGGAATGAACAATCAAAACAAAATCATAACATCTCTCATTCCCACCTCTAAAAAAGAATTTTGTTTGAAGAAAGCTCTTTGTGACTAAATAAATAAACAAATAGCTCCCATTTAATCCTACAATTATAGCAGTTCTGTCCATTAGAAAGATAATGTGAGGTGGAAATAGGACAAAGGGTATTATATCAAACAAAAAGCTTCTGCATAGCAAAGGGAAAAAATAAAGCAAAAAGACAACTTACAGAATCATAGAAAGTATTAACAAACTATATATCTGATAAGAAGTTAATATTCAGAATATACCAGAAACTCAATTCAATGTGAAAAAGGATACAATTTTTTTTTACAAAAAGGGTAATAGGGCTGGGGAAATAGCTCAGTGATAGAGGCCTGGGTACAAATAGATAGGTCCTGGGTTCAATCCCCAGTACTGGAAAAAAAACAAAACCAAAAAAAAAAAAAAAAATAGACCTGAGTAGATATTTCTTTAAAAACACATACAAATATCCAACAGGTATCAGAAAATAATGTTCAACATCACTCCTCATCAGGGAAATACAAATCAAAATTTCAGTGAGGTATCATTTCAGTCTGCTAACAAAGACTATCATCAAGAATACTAAATATAACAAGTGTTAGCAATAATGTGAAGAAAAGGGAACCCTCACATTCTGTTAGTGAGAATGTGAATGGAAGTTCCCCAAAATACTAAAAATAGAATTACCATATGACCTAGTAATTCCATTACTGGTAATATAGCCAAAGGAAATCAAATCAGCATGTCAAAGACATATCTGAACTCCCCTGTTTACTACAGGACTATTCACAATAGTGAAATAGAATCAACACAAGTATCCATCAACTAATGAATTGATTCAGAAAATATGGTCATATATGCAATGGAACACTATGCAGCCATTAAAAAGAATGAAATCTTGTCATTTGCACCAACATGACTGGAACTGGAGGATAATAAGTAAAATAAGCCAGACAAAGAAAAATCGTCCATGAACTCACTCATATGTAGAATGCAAAAACGTTGATCTTATATAAGTTAAGAGCAAAATAATGGTTACCAGAGGCTGAAGAGTGTAGTGGGGAAGAAGGGTTGGGGACAGACTCATCCATGGATACTAAATTATAGTTAGGAGAAATAAGTTCTGATGCTCTATTTCACAGTATGGTGACTATAGATCATGATAATGTAACGTATATTTTTAAAAAGCTGGAAGAAAAGACTTGGAATGTTTTCAGCACAAGGAAGTGATAAATACTGGAGGAGATAGATATGCTCACCCTGATTTGAATATCATGTGATATTTGCATGTACCAAACATCACACAGTTGCCTATAAATATGTACACCACTATGTCAATTTGTAACAACAAAATATTTAGAAAGAAAAAGAACCTAATATAAACCCTATTATAAACCTCCTAGTGTTACAGTTTAAAACATTTTCAAAAGTACAATTAATTGTAATAATATATTTTATTTAATTCAACATATGTTGTTTTATCATTTCAACATGTAATCAATATACAATTTACCAAGGAGATATTTCACATTCTGTTTTCATATTGTTTCAAAATTAGATGTATATTTTATATTTACAGCATATCTCTTGATTTGGACTAGCCAAATTGCAAATGCTCCACAGCCAAATGTAAATATGACTACCATATTGAATAACAACGATCTGGAGGGCTATTTCCAAATGGAGTGTATATTTCACCTTTACTGATAGCACTCCCAGAGTCTTCACCGATTAAAATAAAATCTAAAACCAGATTTTCTTTTCTTAGTCCTCTTCAATGCATGACACTGTCCGTTTACAACTTGTCTTGTAGTATTTTCCATTGAGGAATGAAGCAAATGAATTGAGGATTGTGACTTAGGAAGGCACAGTTTTTTATACAGAACTTTTCTACTTCAAACACTGTTGCTGACTCAGGCCCTCCCATTTAGTATTACACTAAGGCCTAAGAGATATACCTAATTATAGCTGACTTGCAGAACCGTTGACCCCTCCCTTCAGTTCCAGTGATCTAACACTGGTTCCCATGTCTAGCTGATGATCAGGAATATCAGGAACTTTTTGCAAAGTTTTGATTCCTAGAGCCCATGACAGACTTCTAAGTCAAATCTCTGGCACCAGATCCTTGGGAATCCAGCAGATATGTTTGTAGATTTAATTATCAGTCAGTCTGCCAGCTTGAAAGACCAAGATTGTAAAACGCAAACACAATCCAAGAAATGACAAGCATGAATTGGCAGGAATCCAAGCTGTTATTAAATTTTAATACCTCTTGCTGGTGCTCATCTTTTGATATCTCAAATAACCATCACTTACCCTTGACCAATTTTTTCAAATCTTGTGTACTTTTTCTTTGGGTCTCCAACACTCACAATGCTTCCTAAGAGAGAGGTGGGGAAACAGGGAGAGAGAGAGAAGAGAGAGAGAGAGAGAGAGAGAGAGAGAGAGAGAGAGAGAGAGAGAGAGAGTTAAACTGATTAATTGATTTCTCTCTAATAAAGTCAATGACAAAAATTAAGCAAATACTCTCATATTTATGAAACATGCTACTTTTCGTTTGTTTTAAAAACAAATAGTAACATATGAATTAAAGTGGTAATAATTACCCATGATGCTTATATTAAAGTTTGATGATGTTTTTATGTTTTTTTTAGTTGTATGTGGACACAATACCTTTATTTTTATTTATTTATTTTTATGTGCTGTGGAGTATCTAACTCAGTGCCTCCCCTCACATGTGCTAGGCAAGCACTTTACCACCAAGCCACAACCCTAGCCCAAATTGATGATGTTTGGAAAACAAAACAGGGTTGGTCACAAAGTTTTCATAAAATAATATTGTAGATTAGGAAATGAAAACATCTAAGAATTTTTTTAGACACTTTTATTAAACTTTATTATTGGAAAGACGAATTCTCTGACTTGGAATAAAGTTAATCACTACACTACATTCAATTCTGCTGTACAAGTTTCTACTGAGTAATTACTGTACACCTAGTTCTGTGCTAAGGACAAAATGAGGGATAGGGATGGGTATAATGAAGAACAAAGTATGATCATAAAGTAATGAGACTTTCACTTTTTAAAAACATACATCCCTGGACCTAGGGCCCTACCAGTGCTTCAAATATTTAAATGGCATTATTGACATAGGATTTACATACCATAAACTTCAGCCATTTAAAGCACACAATTCAATAGTTTTTAGTATATTTGCAGACTTGTGTAAACATCATCATGATGTAATTTTAGAAAATTTCATCATTTTCAAAAGGTACCTTGTACTTGTTAGCAATAACTCTCTATTTTTCCTGTTTTCTAAACCATCTCTAAGAAAGCACTTAAAAGTTTCTGATCACTGAAGGATCAAAACCAAATTCTCTAGTTGTGCACAGGTCCTTCACCATCCAGTACCATCTGGCTCCTATTAACCAGTGTTAGTATTCTTCAGTATTCTTCTTCTCTCTCTCTGTACTACCTTGAGTTTACATGCCATCACTATCCAACGCATAGGTCTTCATATAGACTTTCCAATTCCCCTTCCCATCTAACTCATGAATTCATAATTATCATTTAAATATAATCTTAAAACACTCTCCCTTTTGAAGTCTTCTCTGATCCCTATAATGAGAATCACATGCTTTTCCTGGAGGCCACGAAATTTGGCTTTTCATCTCTAACTTCAGTGCCTAGAACAGTGGCTGCCACTCAACAAATATTTGTCTATTAAATGCATTAGAATAAGAAATTATGGGGCTGGGGTTGTGGCTCATTGGTAGAGCACTTGCCAGGCATGTGTGAGGCACTGGGTTCCATCCTCAGCACCACATATAAACAAATAAAACAAAGGCATTGTGTCCATCTACTGTAAAATGTTTTTAAAAAAGCAATTATGTAGGGGCTGGGATTGTGGCTGAGCAGTAGAGCGCTCGTGTAGTACATGTGAGGCCCTAGGTTTGATCCTCAGCACCACATAAAAATAAATACAATAAAGGTATTGTGTCCAACTACAACTAAAAAATAAATATTTTTTTAAAAAAGCAATTATGTATTTGAATGCTGTGCTGTGTCTATAAATGATGCCTCATGCAAATTTAGACAATATCTATTCTCTTGGGCCAATGGACAGCTTGATTCATATCTAATCATATTCAGAAAAAAATTAGTAAAGTGTTTCACTCATGGACTATTCATCAGATTGTTGAGGTGGTTCTTGCTTTTTTTTTTTTTTTTGGTAAAGGAAGTCCATGTTTACATGAGGTTAAATAACACTTAGGCAATATGAGTTGATATAACTTTTTTTCTAGTAATTCCAATCTCAATCAGTGCTACTGTCAATTCACCCACTCTATAGCCTGGTCAGAAATATGATCATCTTTGATTCATCCTTTACCTCACTGGCTCATTCAGTTTCCTACCAAGTTGGAATCTCTTTACTTCCTAGACATCTCTTCTACCTGTCCCTTGTTTATTTCTGCTTCTTTACTTGGGCTCTCAACAACTTTTTCTTTGCTTTGTAATTTTTTCTATAGAAAAAAATGAACATTTATTAACCTTATTCATTATATATGTGAATCCTAATTCTCTATTTGATTCTCATCATCGTTTGCCTGAGTTATTCCAGCAGCCTCCTAAATGGACTTCCTGTTTCCACTCTCTGCATATTTCAGATCAGAGTCCACACCTCTCCGGTGATGCTGGAAGTAGATACCTGATCAAAACATGTGATTCTCTGTGGTTCAGGATACCAGGATGATTCCCTATCATCTACAGGGTAAGGCCTAAAGTTTTTGGCATTGAGTACAAGGTTTCTCATGATTCCACTCTAATTCTCCCCATCACATCTTTTACCACTAGAATCTTCTCATCTAATCAAAACAAACTTAACTGCAGATCAAGATTAGCTTCTGCTTAACAGCTTAGATGCCTCTTCTGTAACCCCAACAAAACCCTCCACTACTGAATCTTTGTTCAATTAACACTGAATACATTAGAGTCCTAGGCATATGATGTCAAGTCTTTATCTGGAATGTCCTTCCCATTTTTCTTCAGGATAGGCTTCTATTCATGCCTTAATACTCAGATGTTTCCTCTTTGAGGAAGTTATCCCTGATCCCTTTGAATAAAGTCAGTAACTTACCCTCTCTGTGCTACTACTGTATTTTTCCTCTCTCACTCTTTAGTTTTTCCTTTTTTCCCCCTCTCCTTTTTGGATCATTTTATCCATCTGTTTGCTATCCCCTTTGACACAGTTTCTTAAAGACAGGAGTCATGTCGTATCACCTCTGTATCCATAGTGCCTTCTTCCTCAATGCTGTTTATAAAATATATCAAATATTCAGTGAATATTTATTTAATTGAACTCAATTAAAATTAGGCATTATCTTTTATAAATGCCTCATAGTTTAATATGGGATAAAGAATATATGTTACATGAGCTGTCTCTATAGAATACCACCCACTTAGCAATTTCTGAGTTGCTATTTTATTTTTCAAGTTGTCTGAAGATTTCCACATCACTAAAAGCCATATTTTTCAAGTCAGTTATTAATGGGTAAGTGCCTGACCCTTTTTTTCCCTAATGAAACGATGATTTTAAAGTCAGTTGAAACCATAGTTTTACTAAGTAGTTTATAGTTTTCTAAGAAAGTTTTACTATTAAGTTGCTGAGCAGACTCTTTTCCATAGACTGATCAAAAGCAAAATAAGCTTCAGCCCAAGCCACTTTCTGAATTATGACCAATTCTTATTGGCGGGGTTCAGTTAATGAGACTCCATGGTAGTAAATTATTCAACTTTTATTTCCATGGTATGTAGGTTAAAAAAATCTGGAAATAAATCCTTTCATGAGGATTACCAAAAGACAACAATTTTCCTGAGATTCTGCTTCTGAATTTAACTACTGTTCAAATAAAATGGCGTCCCCTCACCCATTACCCTTCACAGGAGAGTGTGTGCTGCCATCTACTGATGTTAGGCAAGGGTATTGAAGGTCTTGTTTACAATCCTAAGTCTCAAATACAATAAAGCAAAAGAAAAACATTGTGATACAATATTTAAAAGGTGAAAAAAATCAGCAAACCAAAATTCAGAGAAAAAAAATGATAGCAACATCAGAACAATTTTCTACCAAAGCAATTCCCTAAACAGAAACCAAACCATTCACTTTCAAGTACAAGGTTTTACAAAATCAGTAAATGCTAGTATTTGGAAAAGAGCTCTCACATTGTGGTTTCACTGGCAGAAAACCCATCAATGCATTCTCTGACATATTAAGCTAATCTGAACTCCTACCATTAAAACATATTCTCTTTGACATAATAAAGGTTTTGACTCCTGAGAAAAAGCAAAATAGTTTCATAAATTACTATCAGTTCTATCTGAGGATGGCTTAGGAAAGTGAGTTTTGAGTGGGGAATACTGGGGTAGGGGAAGGAAAAGAGGAATAGGTGATTGTAGGACCCTGGAGGAAAGAGGATAAAGACATATTTCCAGCATTGCTTGTTTTGCTGAATGTGCCTTTTTGGAATTTTTAACTAAAATGTAGGACTTTCTTTATTTTCCAACAGATCCAGACAGACCACAATGAACAAGCCAGACTCAGGCGATCTGTCTGTGTAAAACTGAAAGATGATCTGTTCATTTCAGGACTTAATGATCCCTTGGTTTGGCCCCCACAATCAGTATCTGCATGGAAGATGAATAGCCTAGTGGCTCTGTGGTTTGGACTGCCTGCCTCCTAGCAATCAGCTCCCTGAGGCTAAAGGTGAGGATGATTAAATAGAGGCTTCCTTTTCCTCCTGTTAATGTTTGTGGGGTCCACTCTGGAGTGGGTTGTAGGCCATCCTTTTCCTTCTCTGTCTCCCTTTACCCGCTCCTTTGTCTCTCAGCATAGGCTCTTCTACTCCTTCCCCAAACTCTAATGATACCCCCAATTCCAAGGTCCTCAATCACTTTTGTATAGAGACAATGCATTTGAAATTATTTTTACTTTAATTCTGTCCTACTTCAAGTACTGAAAAATATGGTGACTCTCACTTTGTGAAAATAGCATAGTAGTCATTTTTATGCTATTGTTTATTTTTTTAGATGTCTTACGTATTTTAACTCATTTAGTCTTCACCCATTACATTCTTAATATGATCTCCAGTTTTTCAGATGAAGAAACTGAAGTTCAGAGAGGTTAAGTGCTTTTGCCAGTGTCACACAGCTAGTCTGTGTCAATGATTCGACCCCAGCTGCCAGGGCTTTAGCTCAGTGATAAAGCACTTGCTTAGCAAGAGCAAGGCCCTGGGTTACATCCCCAGCACATACACTAAAAAAATTGTGTATTTCATTGTGTTATATTATTAAGGCTTCATATTCATGTAAGAAAAAACAGTACCTACCAGTTTTTTGAATAACTAACTACTATGTGCCACATACATTTGCTGAGGTTATTTCATGAATCATTCTCATTCAATTATCACAGTGGTATAAGGCTAATACTCTTTACTGCTACTATCCCACGTGATGAAGAAAAGAAAGGTCCACAAAAGTTAAATAACTGGATCAAAGTGATAGAGCTGGTAACAGTGGGTCTGCAACTTGTTTTTTTTTTTTAATTTATTTTTAGTTGTAGTTGCACACAATACCTTTGTTTTATTCATTTTTATGTGGTGCTGAGGATAGAATCAAGGGCCTTGCACATGCTAGGCAAGTGCTTTACCACAGAGCCACAACTCCAGCCCCATGGGTCTGCGATTTGAATCAGGGTGTTTCTCACTTCAATGCCTGTCCACAACCAGAGGCTGAACTCTCTAAAATCCACCACATAGACAGACTTCTTAAATCTAGTTATGATTCTTAACTTCATTTGGCAGATAAGAAATGAAGCTCACTGGGCAAAATGACTTGTCTAAGGTTACCAAGTGTGAGTGTGTTAGTGACAAAGGGCACAGGGAGGGTGATAGCAAAGCAAGGCCGAGACTGTGACATATCTTTCAGCCTGGATCTACTAATTAAGAAACACTCCTCCATTTCTCTACCAGTTCTCCCTGTCAAGATGTGTAGGTATAGCATGAACAGTCACAGATGACCCACTGGCTATAGGAAAAGAGATTTTGAGCCCAAGAATAAAGTCCAATACAGGAAAAAACACTCAATTCTTAATAAAAATGTTACCAAAGGTAGCTTTTCCCTCTTCATGCTGTTGCTTAGTGCAGAAGTGAAGAAACAAGAAATCATACAGGCCACATTTCCAGCACATTTATAGTTTGCAAGAAAACCAAGAGTTTATCCCAGTAAAATAATGTCTGTCAGCTAACTTAAAAAACATTTAAATGGGGGCTGGGATTGTGGCTCAGTGGTAGAGCGCTTGCCTAGCACGTGTGAGGCCCGGGGTTTGATCCTCAGTACCACATAAAAATAAATAAAAATATAAAGGAATTGTGTCCAGCTATAACTAAAAAATAAATATTTAAAAAACACAACAACAACAAACATTCAAATGGGGCTGGGGTTTTAGCTCAGTGGTAGAGTGCTCACCCAGCACATGTGAGGCACTGGGTTTGATCCACATAAAAATAAATAAAAATATAAAGGAATTGTGTCCAGCTATAACTAAAAAATAAATATTTAAAAAACACAACAACAACAACAAAAAAACATTCAAATGGGGCTGGGGTTGTAGCTCAGTGGTAGAGTGCTCACCCAGCACATGTGAGGCACTGGGTTCGATCCTCAGCACCACATAAAAATACATAAGTGAAATAAAAGTATTGTGTCACCTATAACTGAAAAATATTTTAAAAAAATCTTAAAAGGTACAAATGCATTTTCATTACAATCCATCTAATGAGATTTGAAACAGATACTAAATACCAGTCTGTTTAAGTAAAGCAAGGCTGAAAGATGTTTAAGATCTGATTTAATCTCACAGGTCACATCTATGTGTACAGAACAAAGAAAGAAATTAAGGAAATAGTGTAAGTAATTGAACTTAAATTATCCAGGAATTCTTTCATTTCTTCCTTCCATTTTACACAAGAGTTGGGATATGCAAAGCAAAGTGGGTAATGGGAAGAGTGTAAGCTTTGAATGCATATAGATAAGAGGTAAAAATCTAGTTCTGTCCTTCATTACTGTAATTTGGTGACTTTGTCACTTAAGCCTTTTCAAGCTTACTTCAGTAATCTATAAAATGAGGACATTCAAATCTACCTCAAGAGATTATGGAGAAAATTAACCCTGATAATGTATGTAAAGTGGGCAGTACAGAAAGTGCCCAGTAAATGAGAATGATTATGGTTGTAATAATAAATGGTCGGTACTGGTGCTAGAAGAATATTTAATCACATAGAGTAAAGTCAGTTTGCTAAAGTCCCACAATTCCAATTGTGAGTGCTCATTAACAACTACAAAGCCAATCTTTGCCTTTCCAAAATACCTCTAGTTCAAAATGTCTCAACTTCAGAACTGATGACATTTGGAGATGAATAATACTTTGTTGTGAAGGGAAATGGAGGGGAAGTATCCTGTGCATTGCAAGATGTTTAGAAACACTGCTTGCCTCTGTCCACTAGATGCCAGCAGCACTCTCTGAATTGTGACAACACTGTATCCAAACTTAATAAAATGTCCCCAATAGAGTAAAATGGTCCTGACCACCACCTCCTCAGAGCCTCCTTGTGGCCTTCAGCTGGAATTGCTCTCTTCCTTTTCTCTGTTCCTTTTTAAATTAAAACAATTGCCTGAAAAGAGATTACATCTTATTCTTTGATTGTACCATGCTACTAAATCTTATCTTTCAAAAATAATGTAAGTTTCTTGGTGACAGGACATTATCTTTCCATTGTGTCCTGCAACTTTTTTGTTTGTTTGTTTGGTATTTGGGATTGAACTCAGGGGCACTCAACCACTGAACCACATCCCCAGCCCTATCTTGTATTTTATTTAGAGACAGGGGCTCACTGATTTTATATGAGTTTAATAAGTATGATGCATAGACCTTTGACTCTTTGAAGAACACCTAAATTTTTATCTTCTTGACCCAGAACTGAGTAGAATGTGAGTGTTTTGAAAAACTGGGGTAAAACG
Source organism: Marmota monax (assembly GCF_021218885.2). Taxonomy (NCBI): domain Eukaryota; kingdom Metazoa; phylum Chordata; class Mammalia; order Rodentia; family Sciuridae; genus Marmota; species Marmota monax. The sequence goes on along the minus strand of NW_026694552.1, from coordinate 9,344,310 downwards.
TGTATATGCATGGGCTGGGTTGTAGCTCAGTGTTAGAGCACTTGCATAGCATGTATGAGGCGCTGGGTTTGATTCTCAAAACCAAATAAAAATAAATAAATGAAATAACGGTCCATTAACAACTAAAAATAATAATAATAAAGTATATTTTTAAAAAAATGCATGTGCACAAGCATGTACACAGTAATGACATTGTGGAAGGAGACTATAAGCATTTGCTTGCTCTGCCCCCAATACCAAATAGAAATAATACTAAATTAAGGGAAAAGGCTGCTTTATTTGTGGTAAGTTGCAATTAGCTATGATGGGCTCTGAGGTTGATTTTTCTATTGTGATTGATCAGTTGGAATGCTTGGAGAAATCATAAGACTATTATATCCCTTTTGATGGTTTAATTTCTTTTTGTATGGGGGGAGACTAGGGATTAAACCCAGAGATATTCTACCCCTGAGGTACATCCCTAGCCCTTTTTTATAGTTTTTTTAAGTTGTTGATAGAGCTTTATTTTATTTATTTGTTTTACCCAGTGCCTTACACATGCTAAGCAAGTGCTCTATCACTGAACCACAACCCCAGCCCTCCATAGCCCTTTTTTATTTTGAGACAATATCCTGCTAAAATGCCTAGGCTGGCCTCAAACTTGTTATCCTCCTACTTCAGCCTTCTGAGTCACTGGGATTACAGGTGTGCACAACTGTGCCTGGATTTGTGGGGTAATCATAAGACAAAATCTCTTATGTGATTTGTTTTGTCATGCTGTTACCCTGACATGTTTTTCAAGTAAAAATATTTTGTTACTGTTAAGTTAGGAGAGTGAGTCACAAACCTTTCATCTCATGACTGTGGGTATCCTGGAGTTCATACAAGCAGATACAAACTTCCAAAAGATCAATCCTCCTTCTAAATAGATTAGTAGAAAGTTTCTCTTGAAGAAAGTAATGATGGGAAAAAAATAAACAAACTCACTTAGCTTCTCTAGGATCTCCTCATCTGTCATCTTTGATTTTTTCCTTTGCCGATCTGTATTCCTGTACAAAGTACTAGAGTTGGCATTCTCCGCAGAAGGTGGTGTGACTTCTTTATTTGGTGCTGCTGGTGAAGCAATAGATTCAACCACAGAACGAGTATAGATCTATGAAACAAAATAATACAAAGTTCTATAATTAAAACATAGGCCATGGAATAACTATGATATTGAGACAGTCATCTCATTTAAACATAATTGTTTAAAGAGTTTTTAGTTTCCTTAATAAGACTTAGAAACTGCAAGAAATAAAATAAAAGTTCAGTAAGTGAGATGGCATCAAATTAAAAAGCTTCTGCACAGCAAAGATAATGATTAGGAGCATGAAGAGAGAGCCTACAGAATGGGAGATCTTTGCCACCTGCTCCTCAGATAGAGCATTAATGTCTGCAATATAAAAAGAACTCAGAAACATATAAAATATAATATAATTAATGTCTGCAATATAAAAAGAACACATTAATGTCTGCAATATAAAAAGAACACACAAAATAATTAAACACTTTTGTAAAGAAGAAACACAAATGGCCAATAAATATATGAAAAAAAAAATTCAACATCTCTAGCAATCAGGGAAATGTAAATCAAAACTACACTGAGATTTCATTTCACTACCATCAGAATATAAATAATAATAAACATTGGCGAAGAGGTGGGGAAAAGGGTACACTCATACACTGTCAGTGGGCCTGTAAATTAGTGCAAATACTCCATAAATCAATATGGAGATTCTTCAAAAAACTAGGTATTGAACTACCATATGACCCAGGTATTCCACTCCTAGCCCATTCTTTGTCCAAAAGATCAAAAATCATCCTATTACAGTGGCACAGCCACATCAATGTTTATAACAGCACAATTCACAACAGCCAAGCTATGGAACCAACCAAAGTGCCCTTTAACAAACGAATGAAAAAATAAAATGTGGTATATATACACAATGGAGTATTACTCAGCCATAAAGAAGAATGAAATTATGGCATTGCTGCCAAAGGGTATAACTGGAGGTCGACATACTAAGTGAAATAATCCAGACACAGAAAGTGAAAGGTCAAATGATTTCTCTGACATGCGGAAGCTAGACCAAAATAAGGAAAAAACAGAAAAGTGGTAGGGAAAAGGGAATTCTGTCAAAATAGAAGTAAGATCAGGGGAGGGAGAAGAGACAAGATAAGGAAAGACAGTGGAATGAATCTGATCGAAATTTCCTATGTAATCACGTGAATACACCACAGTGAATCTCACCTTTATTTATATCCACAAGGCACTAATTAAAAAAAAAAAAAAACTATAAGTAAACTGAATTAGAACAAATTATATTCCATGATTTTATAATTAAAAATGAATTATAATGTTATATGTAACTAAAAAAAAACTAATCAAAAATAGCATCAGGGCTGGGGCTGGGGCTCAGTGGTGGAGCACTTGCCTAGCAAGCATGAAGCCCTGGTTTCAATCCTCAGCACCATGTGAAAATAAATAAATAAAATAAAGGTATTATGTCCACCTACATCTAAAAAAATAAATATTTTTTTAAAAAAAACACAGCATCATATCTGATACTCAAGTTCTGTGAATATAAGATATGCTACTTAGGTTACTGGTTGATTAATTGTATTCTAAGTCTATGTTCCACAGGTCATCTTCTGAACCATGTAGAAATAATCACTTGTAACTTACTGATTTTGTATGCTCTGGTCTTGGTGCGATAACTGGTGGGGGCTCATTGTCATCTTCTTCTTCCTCCTCTTCTTCATCTTCTTCTTCAGATACAGGAGGAGCTAAAGGAGGCTCAGATGCTGTTTTTGTACTCTTAGAGAAAAAAATTTAAGTATCAGGTATTAATTCTCATTGTTTTTCGTCAGAAATGAGAAAACAGAAATGAATATTTAAGCATGTAGGGATAGGAAGGAGCTATGTATTTTACAAATGAGAAGAACCATTTATAATCTGGTGTGCAAGATGTGCTCACATTCAGAGATCAATTTGTTTCACGATGGAATGAACCATTTTTTGTTTTCCACGGAGCTCAAAAACAGTGAACTATTTATTACTTTAGTATTTTAAAGTTAAATGTTTTTGAATCCAATGAGTACTTAAAAATCAAACTGCCATTAAAGCCTCAAATCTGTACTGGATACATTGTCAATTTGTTGACTGATGGTTTGTCAATTTGAGAAGGGCAGAGCATGCATATGGATATTGTATTAATACAGCTCTGCAAATACTCACTAAAAATAAGGAAGCCAGTAAATGTTTCTTCCTTGTTCAGCCTCCTGAAAAGAAGCACTCAGACAGTAATAGAAATGACGATCTAATCACCTATCCACATAAATAATTGTTTGATATTAACCAATAGGTTAATGTTGATTTACAATAACTAATAAATTATAATAATATCACCAACAATATCAACCACCACCACAATACCTAGGATCATTCATGTTAACACAGGGGCAGAATGGCTGCAAAGTCTATTTTAAAAAAACTAAGGTTATGGTTCTCAAAGTATGGTTCCCAAGTCAACATCATCAAGCAACTTGTTAGAAATGCAAATTATTGGGCTCTTTGCACTTCGGAATCAGAAACTCTGCAAGTGTGGCCCAACAATATGTGTTATAACAAGCTTTACTTGTTATTCTGATGCATTGTCCAATATAGGAACTACCAGCCACATATGGTTATTGAACATTAAAATGCAGGTAGACTGAACTGTGTTCTAAGTGTAAATTACATTCCAGGTGTTATATACTTAATGTGAAATAATTTGTTTGTTTGTTTGTTTTGGTACTGGGGATTGAACTCAGGGGCACTCAACCACTGAGATATATCCCATCCCTATTTTGTATTTTATTTAGAGACAGGGTCTCACTGAGTTGCTTAGTGCCTCGCAGTTGCTGAGGCTGGCTTTGAACTTGTGATACTCCTGCCTCAGCCTCCCAAGACACTGAGATTACAGGCGAGAACCACCACTCCCAGTCACATGAGATAATTTTAAAAAATGTTTCATTGATACGTATATATTGATGTATTAAAATATTAATTTAATATATTGGATTAAATTAAATATATTATTAAAATTAGTTCAACTATTTCTTTTTTACTTTTCTGAAGTGATTGAAAATTTAAGGTGAATTTAAATTTATGGTTTGTATTTCTGCTGAACAGCTTTATTATAGCTGCTTTGTATTTTTTGTTTTTGTTTTTATGAATTTACTAGTTTATTGTTTACATTACTGGGTATATTGCCCACAGTCATTCTACAATGAATTTTTATTCCTTGAATTCAAAGATCCTGGGGCAGTTATAGGTATACTATAAAGACTATTAGGTCAAAGGACCTCAGTCTGTGATTAAAAATTCAATATGGATTTTCTACAGCAATGTAAATACCTACAGTAGAGTCATAAGGTATAACACATATCTGATAGGAGCTAGCAATATTTATATATTTTGAGAAATAAGGCACCCTAGAATTGATAAACATGTGAAAGAATATTTCCCTGATATAGATGTTAATGATATAGATGATATAGATGATTTATAGATTGAAGTTCATGTGTATTAGACATTGGTTTTCTTATTTATCCACCTGTATTTATTATTAACTTAATCATAATAACTGGGCTATGGTATCATATTATGGCTATAGCAATAGTAACAAATGTTAACAACACCAAGATACCAGCTTTAAAAAAATCACTTTCTTCTTATGAAACACTATCTGTTCAGGGCAATTCAGTTAGGTGCAGGAAGAAATTACCTTTGGATTATTGTATTTGTTTTGATATTTTTTCTTTCTGGAAAGGTGCTCTGTCTTATGATTATTGGAATCAAGAATGTACCTAATGAGGGGCTGGGGTTGTGGCTCAGTAGTAGAATGCTTGCCTGGTATGTGTGAGGCCCTGGTTTTGATCCTTGGCACCACATATAGATAAACAAATAAAGTAAAAAAATCCACTGGCAACTAAAAAATATTTTGTTTTAAAAAAAAAGAATATACCTAATGACAGAATGTTCATATAAATGAAGTAGATTTTTTATAATGTGAAAAATGCTGCTATTTTATCAGTTAGGCAGTATAAACCAAACTTGGGTATAACAAGCTTTATGCCAGCCTATGAAGATGTTTCAGATTAGAAAAAAATCATCAGTTCTAAAAGGACACTATAAAACTATCAAGTAAATTAATCAATCTATAATCAAATGTCTATTGAGTATAATAATACCTCAACATAACCAATTACTTAAATTTAGCATTTACAGAAATTTCATTACATTGAAAACAAATTGTAGGTTAGATTTTCTTATTTAGCAACAATTCTTATGTACTCACAAAGATTTGCCAAGAAATTATACATAATCATACATTAAATGTTACTTATAACCAAATCATTTCAAAAATCAATATTTTTAAAAACCATTTCAAAAATTTACAGCAACAATATAAAGTGGAGTATAGGAGTTCTTTAATATGGCCTCCAAAAGAACACTTATAAAAATTCTTACTAGGATCAAAGAATGACCCTGCTGGCAAATATTATAACCCAAGGTCTAGTCTTCTTGGTCCAATTCTTAGACTGTTGCAAAAACCAATTAGTGCATAATGGCCAAGTAGCTACCTTTCATATTTCAAGTTTCTTTACCATCGGGGACAAGAACCCTAAACTCTACTTGCTTCCCTGACATTCCCTGTCTAGACACTGCTAAGATTCTGTATGTGGTGGTCATTTTTGCTGCTGTAAGTTTAACAAACTTATTTGTTTAACAAGTTTTTGTAGTAGGTTTTTTTTTTTTTTTTTTTTTTTGTATGTGGGGCCTTGTGCATGTGAGGCAAGCACTCTACGAACTGATCTATATCCCCAGGCCTGTAGTACTCGTTTTTGTAGTGTTTCCATATTCTTCCAGGCAGAGAATTACTATGTCTAAAATTTAAAATTGTAAAAATGTAGATTAAAAAAGTATGACATATTTTTGTCTTATCAAAATTAGAGAGGGTCAAAAATATCATGATGCACACATTGGGACATGGGAGGCACTTATTGACCTTTGTTGGGACAAGGACTCAACATTCTGAAAGATTTGGCTCATATCTCCAGAAAAATGCAGGTAGAGACTTTTTTAAACATATACTTTCAACAGTTCATAGAGCTTGTGAAACCATCCCTGAACTCCTTATGAACCCTGATCCAGAGAATGCACCAGCTAGAGGAAATGTTTTAGGAAACTATCTTTTCTTTGATATTAATATCTAAAGGCCAAAGGAATTGGAAGAAGGATTTTGGATACTTAGATGATAGAAAATATAGTTTGAGGGTCCTTGTTGGTATTTGTTTAAAATTCAGAATTCATAATTTCAATGCAGATCTATTTTTGGAACAGACTCCTGGAATCTGCACCTTAACAGACGTCCCTCGCAATTCTGATGCACACTGAAGGAAAAAAAAAAAATAACTAGTATATAAACAAACCAGTACTGCAAATCAAAAAAAGAGCAATCTGTCAACTACACATTCAGTTTCTTTAGCAAATGATGGCATATTCATATTAATTGTTTTTAACTTAAATTGGAATAATAGCTCAGGATCCTAAATATAATCAATTCATTTTAATAGCACAATCAAAATATAAAATTTAAAATTGGCTTCAAATTGAAGAGTAGGTCACTGAATAGAATTTGGAATTTAATATACTAATATTAAAGAAACTATATAATAAGTGAGAAGTAAAACAGGCATCTGTTTAAAATATTTAGAAAATACAACATTGCTTCTATTTTAATTTTTATCCAGACTATTAAAGGATGCCAAAACTTGTGATCAGTTCAGGCTGTGCCTATACCGAGTAGTCAGGATCATTAAATTAGATTTTGTACGATAATCTCAATATCTTCCAATAGAAATCTGAATCTCCTGAAAGATAATATGCTTATATTTTAATTCACTCACATATCTTTTTTTTATATATGGATTGAACTGGGGGCAGTCAACCACTGAGCCATATCCCCAGCCCTTTTTATATTTTATTTACAGACAGGGTCTCACTAAGTTGCTTAGGGCCTCACTAAGTTGCTGAGGCTGAGCAGGATATGGCAGCGCATGCCCATATGCCCAGGAGCTCAGGAGGCTGAGGCAGGTGGATCACAAGTTCAAAGCCAGCCTCAGCAACAGCAAGGCACTAAGCAACTCAGTGAGACCCTGTCTTTAAATAAAATACAAAATAGGGCTGGGGATGTGGCTCAGTGGCCGATTGCCCCTGAGTTCAATACCCGGTAGCGCAAAAAAAAAAAAAAAAAAGGTAAAAATAAGTTGCTGAGTAAGGGTTTGAACTCGTGATCTTCCTGCCTTAGCCTACCAAGCCACACTCACATATCATTTTAAGCGTACAGCCATATTTGATCTCATCCTTTCCTCTAACATACAATCAGTAATAAAAACATCTCTAGAATTTGAATCTAATTTTCAGTCCTATTGTCACTGTCTCATATCAGGGCTCTGGTTCAGTTGTATACAGTATTTTCCCCACTAGTCTCTCTTCATTTGGTCTCGCCTTCTGTTCTCAATTAATTCTGGACATTTGCTGTTAGATTACACTTCCCAAAGCATAACCTTTGATCACTTCACTGTCTGGCTTCAAAACACTTCAAGGGCTTCCCAAAGCATACTGGAAAAGTCAGATTCCTAAAAATACCATTTAAGGGTCTCTGATTTTAGCCCCATGTTTTCTTTCACAGTTTCACTCCTGTGTTACCTTTTCTTGTATCCAGACTTTATTCAAACCTATGACTTTTGTTTCCGTGCTCTCCTCACCATCGTGCACTTTCCTCAAACTTTTCCTTTTGCTTAGAATGTCCTTCCCCATTTTCACAAATCCAAATCTCATCCTGTCTAAAATAAGGTCTAGCTCCAATCCCAATTTTTATATGATTCATTTTCTAATTCAGCATTCAAAAACTATATAGCAAGTGCTTGTTAGGTACTAAGCAATGAGTTTAACCTCTCAGAGACAAGTGCCTACTTCCTTTCCATCCCCATCTTAAAATAATCTCTTTTCTCTGCATTTTCATAGCAAATTGATATATTCCATGGCATATTAATAGACACATTTGATACTATATATTTAATGAACATACTTAATGCTATCCATATTATATTATGCTTCTTTATGTTCACACTTATTTACTGTACCACACTGAACTCCATACTTCTAAACTTATGCTAAATAAGAAAACATCTAGCTGCTTTATATCCAAAAAACAAATCCACTTTTTTTCTGATTTAATGGAATATTTGTCCATGATATAGACTTAATTCTATATGCAAAACCAACAGAAGCGATCTCAAAAGAAACAGTATATATTTCAGGGGAAAATAAAAACCAGTACACAGATTATCCTAGCAGGTTGGTGTTTAAAATAACTGACCTAAAAACAATACCTAGGCCTGGGATTATAGCTCAGTGGTATAGTGCTTGCCAAGCACATGTGAGGCACTAGGTTTCATCGTCAGCAACACATAAAAATATATAAAAATAAAGGTATTATGTCCATCTGTAATTTAAAAAAAATTAAAAGAACCAATATCTAGTTCTTGGCCAGGATTGCACAAGTATGATACTAATTAAATTAAAGGAGGTAAAGTCTGTGTTGATAGGGGATGTTAACATTCTTTCTTACTTTCCTAAGCTCTCATGGCAAAGAAGAAAGAAGAGAGAGAAATAGCTAGTTGGATAGGGAGAACAACAATCTGTTGTTTTTTCGATCATATGGTAATTCTTTTTTTTAATTTTTGAGAACCTGCCATACTATTTGTTGTGCTCTGGAGATGAAGTATCCTTCAAAAACTTATGTGTGAGATGGTGTAAGAATTCTCAGGTGACATGATAAGATTATGAGAGGTGTAACCTAATTAGTGGTAAATCCACTGATATGGATTAAGTGTAGTCAGGTAGAGTATAGCTGGAGGAACTAGGTCAATGGGGCTGTGCCTTTGGCATTCATAATTTGTCATTGGGGAGCTTGAGTTCTCTCTCTGCTTTCTGGTTGCCATTCTAAGCTGCTTTCTTCCACCATGGCCTTCTGCCATTGATGTTCTGTCTCAGCTTGGGTCCAGAGCTAGGAAGTGAGCAAACCATGAACTAAACCTCTAAAACAGTGAGCCAAAAGGAACTGTTCCCTCTAATTTTTCTGTCAGGTCTTTTAGTCACAGTGATAAAATGCTAACTAAAACTTTTAAAGGCTAACTAAGCCATTATTCTTCACCACTTATGATCTACTATTGTCACATCCACCCAGGGTGATTTCAAGCAGGCCAACAGTTTTCTTCTACAAAAAGGGAAAAATCAGCCTGGCAATCCATGACTCTTTGGATAAAAAATAGGGGACTTTTGCTAATGTCAATTATTTTACCCCTGAAGAAGCATGTATGTCAGGAAATAGTTTCAATCAGTGTATTAGAATGAAAATTCATAGAAAAGGAAACTTTGCCTAAGATCATTTCCTCTTTAATGTATGTGAATATTATTTCAGATACTATAGCACTTCCAAGAACTAGGTTACATTTATTCCAGTTGGTTTTCCAATACACCTACATGACTTTGGGCAAAGTCACCTCCTACAATGTGCCTCAGTCTGCTGAAATAAATTACACTAAAATGTTGTGTTGTGACCTTAGACAAGTTATTTCTATCCTCAGTTCCCTCATCTATAAAGTAAATCTTAGTTGAGTTGTAGGAAAGATGAAGCAAGTATAAAATATTAACCCACATTGTACATTTTAAGTGTTCAATAAAAAGAAGTTGTTATTAATATGGTTTTTATTTTTAAGATTCTATACATAGAGAAAGAAAAACATTTGTCCATGTAAAGACAAATGAACATGAATTTTCACAGTATCTTTATATGTAATAGCCTCAAACTGGAAATAATCTGGAAAGTCTTCAGTGGGTGAGTGACTAAACAAATAATGTCATAATTATACCATGGAATACTACTACTCAGCAATAAAAGGAACAATCTAGTGATACACAAACTAGTGGCTGAGGATTAATTGTGATCAGTCATGAGAGATTTTACTGGGGCATTCTAAGACTTGATTGTGGTGATGGCAGTACAGGTGTATAAATTTACTAAAACTCGTTGTATCCTTAAAATCAGGGAAATTTTATAAATGTAAGTTATACCCTTAAAAACTGTTTTGTGAAGATTTTATATCTAAAAACTGGATTATGCGATTATATTCTATTGGATCTTAGGGAACCCTGATTATAACAAATAGTCTTTAATTTTTCACTTACCGAAGGATGTGCTGCTATGTATCCATGTGCACTTTTATCTGAAAAGTGAGAAACAAAAAGTTACCTTTATTTCATGAAGACGACCTCATTTAGAAAAATAGAAAAAAAAATATCTTTGAGCAGAAGGTAATTCTTCAATTTAGTATTAAATATCATTATGACAAATGATACCTTTTTTAAAAAAATAACTCACACGATTACAACCTCACCATGTTCTCACCAAGTCATTTTACAACCTATAGTAAAAGCTCCCAGGTCTTCAGTGTACCTCATCTATAAGGAGGAATATCAAGATTACCTATTCCTAACTGTTATGATTCTATACATCAATATCCATGATTTATTTTCTTTCCTCTCTTCCTTCTGTCCTCCCTTAAAAATTCCCATCTTCTCATCCTCTTCTCCAGTCAGTCAGTTTCCACACTAGAGCATTCAGAAAACATATGTTGAGGGTCTGAGGTTGTGGCTCAGAGGTAGAGCACTTGCCTAGAACGTGCAAGGCCCTGGGTTCAATCCTCAGCACCCCATAAAAATAAATGAATAAAATAAAGGTATTGTGTTCAACTACAACTAAAAAATAAATATTTTTTAAAAAAGAAAACATATATTGAATTTCACTCAGCTAAGTATAATGCAGGAACTCTGATACTATTGAGTTTTGCCATAGTGCCCAGGAGTTCATATTTTTAAGTTAAAATAATTCAGCATCTAGAAATAAGGTGCTAAACAGCAGTGACTACTTGGAGTAAAAAACAAACTCTGAGAAACTGAAGGGTATTAATGGTTATACTGAAATGATTTCTTGAATGCATTTTCAGTTCTGATAGCCTATTGGAGGCCCATTCCTATTGTCTAAGCATTAAACACTGTTGATGTATCAACAGACTCTCTCAGGCATTTCATTCCACATGGTACACTAAAATATCATAAAAATGTTTCCTTAATGGTTTTCTTTTTAGAAAAAAAAATTTAGGTTTTTAACATTGGATGGTAGTTAAATAATCCTCTCATATCAAAAAGTCCCACTTAGTGTATGAATTGCCAAGTGCCTTCAAGTCTGAGCTTTGATATTTGACATGGCCAAATCAGACAATCCTCCACTTCCAAGTACATCCTTGTACTATTCCCAAAGAGATCTCAAGCCTGCCCTATATTAAATCCAATGACAAGCCACAGGAGGTCCTTATGGCTAGGATACTATTGATAGCATTCCCTTTATTCTTTGGATATTTAATTATACTAGAGAGATGATCCAGATCACTTTTCTCAAAATGTGAAAGTATTATTTGGGATTAGGTTTCTTTTGGTTGTTTATAGTGCACATTTGAACATCAAATTTCCAAACCAAGGCCGGGTCTACACACTAGCAAATTAAAGCACAATTTGGCAGTATGGCTATTTCAATCTTTTTAAATAATAAGAAGTAGTTCCTTTTTTCAGTCTGATATTGGGATCTGATCAAAGTAACCTGACAACCACAAAATTTATTCTGTGTCATCATGATATAAATCATTGAGTCTAAGGGGTACAATGCATTTCCATTGATTATGGTTCGATCCAAAACCTCTTACTTCATGAACCCATCACAAGGCCTGATCATAAGATACCGAGTATCTTCCTAAGAAGAATTGTGATTGCTAATTCAAGTTTACCATTACTGCTTCACTCAACAATTTCCCTACTTGGGTTCTGCAAAAACAGCCAATTAAAATAAATCTTCTAACATCAAGCCCAAATTCCAATTTGTCTTTTTGGTTTACTTATGGTGAATCCAGTCAGAGAAGGTACTGGAACTGACTTCAAAAGTTCTACAGACATTCTGTTCTAATCATGAGATTCTAAGACTAGAATGACTTTTTCACCTTTTGATGCACCAGAATTTCTCTTACCTCCTGATGTAAAACTCATGTATTTCTGGTTATTGACGGTTTCTTTGGAATCATAGAATTTGAGAACATCAAGAACGGCTTGTGGGTTCTTCTTTTGTTCCAGTTTTGTTATGTTGGAGGTTTGGAGTAATCTTGCCCATTGCTCAGGAATTCCCTGTGGACAACCAAAGGGAAAAAATGGCAGCTGAGAACATATGGCAGTGGCAATTTCATGTTCCAGTAAAGTTCTTCACCAAGAAGCCCATGCTACCTGTAGGATTACACTTGGGAAACTGAAGTTACATTCTAGATTTAACGTTAGTAACTTAATAATGCAATCATTCTCTTCTCTAATTAAAACACATAGGTAAAACTAGGATCCAACTTAAAAAGGGTGGGTGGGAGTATGACTGTGATAGAAAAAAAAAGCGCATGAAAATCACCTCCATATTGACTCTGCTCATCCATGAAATGATGTTTACAGCTTAGCTTATTTTGTTCTGGTGACTCAGGGCAGACATAGCAAGACTTCTCTAAATTTGTGCACAACATAGTATAGTGCAGATCAATGGGTTTTATATGACTGGAATAACATAAGCTATTTCTGTGCATGTTGCAATCAGAATATGCTTTAGAATAAAAGGAAAGCCTCACCCTTGGTCAGTTTACACTTTGTGATTACAAAATTCAATTTTTTGGGACTACAGCTTTAATATAAAGTCAAATTGGGAGGAGATCAAACTAGAATTGTGGAGGAGCAATGACCATTGAGATGCTAAATAGTAAACATTAATGCTGCTTTGGGGATTTTCCCTGCAGCTTTCTCCAGGGTATGCCTCCTCCTCTCCTCCCTCCCTCCCTTCCTCCCCACTTCATTTATTGGTCACATAGAACCTGGGGACTATGAAAACCATGCCAAAACCTTGTGAAAATTTACAATAATCTGAAGTATTTAGAGCAGAGAGGAGGGAGTATTTGAAAATCTTACCAAGGAGAATTGCAAAAAATTACAGAGAAGTTAGTTTTGCATTAAGCATCCAACATTCTTTCCTACATCTTCAGCCTACGTCCCCATTTCATAATTGTCCAAACTCCAAGAGCAACTTGGAGAGAGAAACAGACACACTATTCCTGAAGTGCATCCAGGCACAATTTATGTGGCTTTGTCCTATGAAGTCTCGGCAAAACAATGTGTGACGTGGGCCTCCAGAGTTTGGGAATGACAACAAAAAAGTGAGATAAGCCAAGCAACAACTCTACTGCACACACATGAACCTGCTGCTGCAGTGCTATGACATCTCAAAGAAGCACTTTGATGCAAGCTTCTTTTGGGCCTGTGACGCACCTCTGGGAGCTTCCCTGGGCACATCTGTGAGCCATAGAGATCTGGCTGTAATGGACGTAAATAAAGAAAGAAAAGAAAGTTAAAACAGAATGTGGGACAACTTAGAAGGTGGGAGGAGATGAAACCAATGGGTCTGAATGGGGGGTCCCTTTTAAAGTGGGGCGGTTATGAAAATAGGGAGGTATTAACTAAATCAGGGACAGGACAGGCTACAGGACAACAGATTTAAGAGAACAGAGAAAACGACAATGTTCCAAAGTTTGGAATTATAATTCCACTTTTGGCCAGGTGCTTACTTCATAAATAGGCAATAATAAGAATTACCATTAAATGATTGGAGAAATTACTAAAAGCAGAAACATGAATTTGGAGGGAAGAAGAATGGCATCATGAAAAGCTTTGACAATAATTTGTAAGTTGTTTTTATATAACTTGGTGATCACAGGTAGCCCAATGGCCATGTGATTAACTTACAAATTTCAATTCCCAATTCTGGTTAACCAATTTAAATTTCACATTGAAAGTGTCTCTCTGACTAAAATTCAGAGAATGGATATAAGGCAATGCTGAATTTTTGTTCTCATTGATGTAATTCTTCTATATTTTATTGCTAAAGTCATGGCTGGCTTACAGAAAACTAGGTAAAGGATGTTCCCACACAGCCAGACTCTATGTTTAAGATTCTTACACACTTGAGACTGGGGAAAGGGAAACAATTTCTTTTCAGACCATATATGAATAATTTACATTTTAATACTACAGTTCCAAATCCCACTTCCCAGAAAATAAGGTCTGATATAAGGTACAGCGTTGTCTAAATATATTCAAATGCTACAGAAACATGCTTTGACCCAACTGGTTTGATTTGGGATATATGTCCTTGATTCCTGGCATTTGGGGTTACTCCAAGCACAGTGAAACAACACTTTTACATGCATTCATCACGCAGTTTGATGCTAAAGCCTTAAGCCAAAAATTGGAACTCAGGAGCCCATGCATGATCCCAGTTCTGATTCTAAGTGCAATTAATAGCATTTGGTTAATACTGTAATGGCCAAAGGAGGTATTAAGTGTTACAAATCCAGGTATGCATTGCACATAACCACTAAAGCAGACTTCACTGGCATGATCATTACCATATTCATTAGAATATTTGCAGTTATTATACATCCCCAGGGTACTTCTAAACTTCTGTGATAATAGTCATGTGATCACTAGACAGCAGAAAAAAATGCTGTCAATTGCAGGAGATCTTCCAGACAACTATACTTACCACATAGCTACACTGATTATGTAATTTCTTTTTTCTAAGTTGAGGCAAACCAGTTTATCAATGAAACCTGACACTTAAATTTGAACGTATGCCACAGAGGCACATGAATCAGAAAGCCATCTCGTTACTCCAAATTGAGGCACTAATCTCAAAGGTTAGACAGCTAATGGAGACCTAAGAGCATCAGAAGCAGGAGCACATATCAATTCCTGACCATATATACAATAACAAGTAGATGTACATCAAGCTGGGGATTGTCCAGTGTAGCCCAGGAGAATGGTAGCATGATATAACAGGCCAAGCATTATCTTATCATAAGAAAAGATAATTTATATCACTCATACCATTTTTCCCTCTGATTGACTTGAAGCGACCGTCACAGGTCTAGAGGTCTGGAAAGGGGAGTTCTGAAGTATTTGGGACAAAAATGGTAATATAAAGGGTAAGGACTTGTAATAATTTAATACCAAAAAAAATCTCACCTCCCAACCTAATTTTAGCTACAGCATCCAAGTATATGACCAGATATACAAGGTTATATAGACCAATTAGCCACAGTTTAATCACCAAAGCAACAGACCAAACCAGTGTCCAAATATTCAAAATACCAGGCCCTTTGTAAGACAACTGGATTAAACAATTCAAGAAATTGCTAAACATTCAACCTCAACAACAACAATAATCAAATTTAGTGATATGATCCTTCCAAAACACAATGACTTAGTGGTACTGTGGCAATTAAGACCTACAAAATCCTACCAATTAAATTACTTTTTACAGTGTATTATCATTTGGCATTTTAAAAGTTAAACAAATAAATAGTATAGAAAATGTAAATCATGTTAAGATGGTAAAAAATAGGCAGAATTTGATATTTTTAAAAATTACAAGTGGGTACGTCATTATAAAATATCATCAAGATGACAGTAAAATGCTTCATATTTCTAAATTTACTTTCTGTCTATATAGTTAATAGATTTATGTCATTTGGCTCCATCAAAATAGTTGTTTTATTTAAAAATTGGTGGGGGATTGTTTTAATGGATTTGGTTGTATCAAACTATTTTTCATGATTGAAAAGATTGCCCATATATCCCACATATCCCATATATCCCTCTGATTGGTTCACTGTATTCTAATTAACAACAAAATAAAAATAGCTAGTGCTACAGTCAGCAAGATGGTGGTGATTCACTTCCTTCATTTCCATCCAGAACTTAGTAACAATAACAATAACAACAAAAAGATAAAGATGGAGAGATTGCATCACAAGATGGCAAGTAAGTTGGAAAAAAGTAGAAACAATAAAACATTGGAAGGAAGCAAAATATCACATGGAAGAGCTAGAAAAGAAAATTTTCACATCAGAAAAAAAAAAGAAAAATATGGGATGACAACAATAAAACTAAGAGAAATTCAAACAGAAACACAGAGGGGGGAAAGGGTCAAAATTGAAAAGATAAAGTTATAAAAATAAAATAGGTAAGAGTTGTTAGATAAAATTTCTATAAATTTTAAGAGGTTTTCCTGTTTCAAATGTCAGAAAAATAATTGTAATCTCTTTAAAATGTAAAAATTGTCCAGATTATAAAAATTACTTTTATGTGATGGGGATAATGTGATAGTAGTGTTGATAGTGAAGTTATATTTCTAAAAGTACCTAACAGAATATGTATATTTTTCTACCCAAGGGCACTTTACCACTGAGCTACATCCCCAGTCCTTTTTACACTTTATTTTCAGAGAAGGTCTCACTAAATTGCCAAGGTTGGCCTTGATCTTATCATCCTCCTGCCTCAGGTTCCTGAGTTGCTGGAATTGCAGGTATGTGCCACCACATCTCACTCTAAGAGAATATTCTGACAATATAATAAAGGTTGGGCTCAAACTCAAGACCATTTGAGTAATGTCTCTGACTTTTTTTTAACTGTTGATGGACCTTTATTTAATTAATTTATTTATATGTGGTGCTGAGAGTCCATCCCAGTGCCTCACACATGCTATGCAAGTGCTCTACCACTGAGCCACAACCCCAGCCCAATGTCTCTGACTTTGATGATGAAATTCATTAAATCCTACCTATCTCAATTTTACAGTGGCATTATTTCCTAACACTCTCTTCTGCATACTACTGAGAACACAGGATTAATTAGTCCACACCACTTTATGAGGCCAAGATGTTTACTGTTTGCATTTCATTCTTATAGCTTACTTCCAGAATTGAACAAATAAGATAATGTGGTTGTCAATTCAATAACATTATTTGCTTCTCCAAATCAAATTGACTTGCTCTTTCTTTTTCTTATCGCTTAATCATATGATATAGTCTATTCACTAGCCATCATGGTATGAGAAATGAAATTTAACTGTTTGATATTGACATTTCTTTCTGGTTTAACAAGCCAAGATTTGATGGTAATGGTTCTATTAAAGATTTTCTCCCAAAATGTATTCAAAATTACTCATTGTTTCAGAAAGCACATTTGATTGAGTTCCTTACTAGCAGAGAAAAAAAAGTAGTTGATCTTCCTAGGGAATATTTTTAGCAATATCTTTTCCCTCACCTTTCTAAAAGAGGTGCCAAATCTTTTTCTTAAAAAGAAAATATAAAATGGCATACATCTGAGATCTTGTGCTCTATGAGCACTACATATCCAAAGAATGGATTGATACATAGCTATGGTGTATCCACAGAATTCTGATTGGTATTTGCTATACATAGTAAGTGTGTGTGTGTGTGTGTGTGTGTGTATGTGTGTGTGTGTGTGTGTGTGTGAAGTAAACATATAACCACTAAAACGTACATGATGTATCAGTATTTCTCCTTGAAACATGGAGTTTGTTGTTTTGAATGTCTACAAAATGTATCTATTAATAATCTAATGTTGGGCATGATAGCACATGCCTATAATCCTAGCAACTCAGGAGGTTGAGGCAGGATTATCACAAATTCAAGGCTAACCTTAGCAACTTATTGAAATTTGACAAGACCCTGTCTCAAAATAATAATGATAATATTAAAAAAAAAAAAAAAAAAAAAAAAAAAAAAAAACGGTCTATAGATGTAGTAGTGGTAAAGCACCACTGGTTTCAATCCCCAGTAGAAAAAAAAAAAAACAAAAACACAAGAAACAAAACAAAATGCTAAAAATAATCTATGTACTTGAAATCAAATAGAAGATTAAGTTAATTTTATAGAGCTTTTTGGTTAGTGCAGTTAGCTCATCTGTGTAATTCAGGTCCTAATGTAAAGCCTGAATTATTCAGATCAACTGTCATCACTGGCCAAATTGAGTAGATGATTCTCTGATTCACTTCACATAATAAAGAACAGGTTCAGGCAGGGTCTCCTTACCAAGACTACATTTTCTGTGCTATGGTAAATTAATATTTTCAACCAACTTGAAGACTATACAGGGATAAGATATTTCTGTTAAGATGGAACTAAATAATTTTGTCAATATTGTTGCCAACTTCTACTGCATCTATAATTGTGTATGAAAAGTCCATTTTTCTTGGAATCATCAAAAACATTGAGTCTGACATTTGGGGACATGGCAAATCTTGATTGACACTATTTTTATAAAGGATTTTTTTTCATGGCTTACAAAACAAAATAAGGAGCTTACTTACAGTGAATTCCCCGGTGACTGCATCAAACCCCACATGAATCGTATGCTCAAAGTCTGAAGGAAGAGAGATCTCTGGGCGCTCTTTCTCCTTCTTCTTATTGGCTAAAGGCAAAATGTTAACATGCGTTTATTTGGGGTATAGTTTTGTCTTCCAAAGTGTACAACTAGGTTCATCAAAACAATTCTAAAGTTGAAAGACAATTGATTCCCCTACAATTTTAATAATACTTAATTCCAGAAATTCCAATTATTTGTAGAAGTGGCTGAGATTTAGATGAAAATATTATGTTGAAATCATTTAAAAATTTATAAAATATAATTCAAACAAAACCTCCATTAGAGTTGATTTATTTAATTTACCAATCTAATGAAGTAAATTGACAGGTGTGAGTTTATTGTGTTTAACTGGTTTTATCGGGTCAAATAAGAAACTCATTACATTCAAGTCAAGCTAAGGCTTAGTATTAGAAAGAATAGAAAAGTACTTCAGCTATCTATAGAACTAATATGGATTTTTTCCATGTTAACATTAGCTAAAGTGGCTGGAAGTTTCTCAATTTACATATTTACATTATGAAGTGTATCATAATCTTCTTGGAACAAACATACTATTACAAGTAATGATGTTATAAATCTTTTTCTATCTTTAAAACCATTTTTAATCATTTCCCACACAACACAATCCCAGTAACAATTAAAAAATGTTACTTGTTACTGAATAAATTTTATTAGCTTTTGAAACCTCAAATTAGGTCTTTGGTTTAGTTTTTCTAATCCATAACTATTTTTTATATCCCCATTATATTCTGTCATGTTAGCCATTTGAAATCATTGCCTTTCTCAAGTAGCAGATTTTTCATGGTGACATAATTATGAATAAATGTATTGGTATTTAATAAGTCAAATGCCTTTAAAGATAACATTACTGAAGAAATTAAGTTAGGAACTATAAGGAAAGTAATATATCTGGAAATGATTCCCAGAAGGAAAGTACCATGAAAACATTTTTAAATGGTCTCTAGTAGCATCAGTAAAAGACATATCAGCAGATTTGAGCATATATCTCTCACAAGAGTGTATTTCACACTGAAAAAATAATAATACTCACCTTCCTAATACTGGGCAAGTCAATGTGAACCTGGTTTACCTAGGTGAAACTAGATGATCCCTTCGCCCAAGTTACAGGAAATATACAATTAACCATATACAAATTACTTCAGGTTACTTACTGGTTTTGTAGGTTACATGTGATAAATTTTAAAATGAAAACCTTTCATATCAATATCAGTCTTATGGCTTCTTTTCTCTTTCCGTTCTCTTACACTGCTCTCTATGTTCACCCAGACAACAGAGATATGGGTCAGTAATATGAAAATTCAAGTAGTCAGGAGGACTATGCGGAATCAGGGGGAAAAATTTTGGAGGCAGAGGGACAAGAGCCACTCAGAACCTTTGCCTGGCATGAAATAGATGTAGGACTCATTTTTTTAAAAAAGTATATATTCCATCTAACCTAAACTTAGAATAGATTCTATTTTTATACTAAGTCTACTTTATTGATGAATATCATAATAACAGTGGATGTAAAAGCTTCCGGTTTTATTCCTAATGCCTCTGCATGTTCGTATACTACAGTTACCATTTATACTAGTTCAACCATTTTCATTTGTTTAGAAAGCCAGATCAAACAATCATGATTGTTGTCTTCCAAGGCTAACCTCTCTTTCCACTTCCTTGACAATGTGGTCTTACTTTCCTCCTCCCTCAGTGATCATTTTTTCTTTGTCATTATTTCTTTCTCTTCTGCCTTTCCTAATGCTGGCTTTGTCCTTCTGTAATCCTTTCTCTATACTCATTCCTCCAGGATTGAATCCAGATACTAACTCAAGTTAGAGAATTCCTTAATCTGTGGTTGACAGGGGGTGGATTCAGATATTGTGGGATGAAACACTTTTGAGAGGCAGGCTCATTTTAAGAAATAACAATAAAAATAAATATAAAATTGCTAGGGCCACTATTAGGGTTTTGAAAGTCCCATGCAAGTGAGGAATTCTGATGAAGAAGCTTTGTTCATTTCATAGTAACTAGCTCTTCGTAACATTTTTGGGGTCAGTCTACTATGAAATATCTGAAGAAAGTTGTGGAATTTATCCAAAAATGTGGTATACATATTTGCATATACCTTCAGAGGTTCATAATTCTCCTGGACTCCAGTTTAAGAGCCCATACTTTGATCTTAATCCTTATATCAACTTGCATTCATGTTCTCTATTTCCAGCAAATAAACTCTCCTAACTTCTCTATTAGTATTGGCGTGCATTTGACTCACTCCCCTTGGGCTGAGTTATACCCAGAATTGGCTTTATGGTGTTTCCCTAGAAGGTCATCTGATTGCCAGTATCTTACCAGACCAATCATTCCATTCCTTGCATTCAGGGCCAAGCATAACAGAGGCAGGAAGCCAAATTCGTTTCTCTATTGTTCCCTATCTCCATGAAAGAAATCACCAATCATCCAAATCGGAGGAGTAAAGACAGACGGGTCCTCTTTTGGGGACTCTAAGCAAGGAAGGGATTGTGATTCCCTTCAACATGTAAGTTAAATAAAAATAATATTAAAGTATAAAAAGTTAAGGAAGTTCAAAATATTTTGATGTTACTATGATGGATAATAAGTCCTTTTAAAAGCTATATATACAGGGCTGGGATTGTAGCTCGGTGGTAGAGCACTCACCTAGCATGTGTGAGGCTCTGGATTCGATCACCAGCACCACATAAAAAATAAATAAAGGTATTGTGTTCACCTACAAATAAAAAATAATATTTAAAAAGCTATATATGCAAAATCATAAAGTTTTCATATTTTGGGCACCCCTGATTTCCTGGATCGCATAAATTTTACTCCATCCACTGGATAATTCAGCAGTGGTCCAGCAACCAAAACCAAAATTTTGTGAGTCATTTTTTACTCCTACTTTATTTCTACATTAATTAGTCACCAAGTTTCTTTTCATCCTATCTCCTAAACTTCATTCTTTCTTCTCCACTAACCACTTAGTCCAAAGCAAGGCATTACTATTCCTTTCACTGCCTCCAATTTTCTCCCCTCCAATTCATTACTCTTTGAACATATATCACATTCTCACCTTTTAAGATCCTTAAATGCACCACCATTGCCCTATCAATGTTAAAAGTTCATGCTCTTTAGAATGATATCCAAGGGCCTGCAAAATCTATTCCTAACTTATCTCTCCAGCCTCTGATTTGGAACCCACTATCCATACCTATCCCATGTTCCTTACATGACCAGGTTTTTCTCTTGCCTCCAAGCTTTGATACATGCTAGACTCAGACCTGGAAAGCCATGTTTCTTACATATTTTTCCCAGCTTTATGTGGATGATTCCCTTCATCCTTTTATTTTTCTAGTTCTAGGGATGGAACCCAGGGCCTTGGACATGTGAGGGAAGTGCTTTACCACTGACTGACAACCCTGGGCAGTCCTTGTTCTTGAAGGTTTCCACTCCCTTAGTGTGTTCCCTTTGCAGACAAAGTTAAATGCCTGTTCTTTTATGTTCCCATAGAACCACCCAATGTATATTTTGACTTGTCACATAACATACCTATCTCTTTAGCTAAAATTTGCAGGAAAACAAGTATCATTCTCACATTCTCCATCACCTGCCTTGGGTCTGTACACTTATGAACTATCCTTTATGAAACATTCACCTTGAGCAAAGTATATCTATGGTTTTCTCAATTGATCTCCACAACAATATTATGAATATGTTTATTATGGTTGTATTATTATTGATTTATGGATAAGAAAAGTAAGACTTAAGAGAGGTTAAGCCATACGCCCAGGTTATACAGCTGGCAAATATCAGAGCCAACGTTTAAACCTATGTCCCCACTATGTCTCCAGAATCTAAGTTCTTAATAGTTACACTACTTATTATGAATATTTAAAATTAAACATATTTGGACCTTATCCTTCAGTAAATTTCAATGACTGGCGTCTAGATGAGAATGGATTTTTGGTTTATTTTATTTTTTAGGAACACTAAATTGTCTTTATCTCCCTCAGAGAATTCTGAGTACTGGGCATTTATATTAAAATTCAGCCTACCCTGAGTCTTAAGCTAAAACCCAGCCTGATTAGCTCTAGGTTAGTATTCACAAAGAATGGAAGCCCAAATGAGTATCACTTTCTAAGTGTACCTCTAATATCCTATTGGAACCCAGAACAAAGCCAAAGATTGCTGGCTGAACCACAAATTGCAAATGAGATTTGGCCTTGGGAACCCCTGGCTGTGCATGAGTTCTGGTTGTAACTCTAATCTCTCCAGAGTCTCTTATTCTGACAGCTTTCTCTATTACATTACCTTGTAAAGAAAGAAAAGTCATCTAGTCATCTATCATCTCCTCTATACCCAGTCCAATATTCTGCCTGCCCTCTAGTGGCTAGAGCTTGTCCCATTAAGAACAAACTCCCCTACATCTTCAACCTCTTCAGTAAATGTTCTCTTCGTTTCTTGCCTATCATGTGAGAAATTATTTTTAGGGAGAGGCCATAACCCCACTCCTGTCAATCTGGGGTAGGCCCAGTCATCTTTACTTTTTAAGGTTCCTCAGGTATTTCAATTACATAGCCGGTGTTGAGAAATACTGTAAATCTCACTATCCAATGAGGATAACAACTTCCTCAGATAACCTGGTAGAGTATGCTCATTCTTCCTCATCCCAAGCCTATTGGCCTAGGGGAACAGGGAGGGTAGGCTTTCTCCCAGTTTACTCCAAATTCTTTATTTGAAATCATTACTTCTGCACTTGACTACAAAATCCTCTCCTTTTGAGGTTATCGAAACTTTGTTTTCTTGGCCATGTCCTTGTATCCACTGAGGACTTTAGCTCCAAATTTTCCCTCCAATACTCTACACTACCATCACTGTGTGAAACATAAGATATGAATGGACAATAAATGGGCACCTCCTTAACACTCTTTCCTCAGGGCTCCTTGACCTCCCTCGACTCTAGTGAACTTTACCTCCTTCCACTTCTGCAATTTACTCCCATGGCTATCCTTTAAGCCACTGGTTCTCAACCAAGGCCATTAGAATAATCTGTAGAGTTCCATAAAATACCAATGTCTACAACTTATCTGTAACCTATTCTATCAGGATTTCTGGAGCTAAGACCTAGAAAGATGACTTTCTAAACTCTATTGATGATGTAAAAACAAAATGGAGAACGATGGCTATGCTGGGCCTTTTTGTTATTCACAATAAACAATTCTCTGAAATATTCCACACTGTTTTCTTATGGTCTAAGCCTCATCTCCCATCCTGCCAAACTTCTAATCCTTTTAAGCCCTTACTTCTATATTACTCTTCTTCGAGCTCAGCTCTTTCCTAGCCTAGACTGTATTGGTCAATCATGTAAATTGGTCTGAAGCCATCACCCTACCCTAGAAATACTCACCCATTGTTGAACTTGTCCTGCCAAACCCTACCCTGACAGAATCCAACAATGAAATTTCTCCACTTCTATACTAAGGTTCATTGTGAGTTGCTGAGGAATAAAATATCATGTGGCCATGTAGACTGGTGTTATTATGAAGATCACAGATCTCATTTGGGTCACTAATGATTTTTAGCAATATTTTCCTTGCCCCTTACTAACTTCCTTTCCCAATTCTCTCAGCAAATATTCCAGAATTTCACTCAAATTTCTGCTCTATCCTATCCTCCTTTACTTTTAGCATATGATGTACGTTCTACTTCAAAGAAAAATGTTAATTTTCAGTTGGAACTCTTCTGATATCAATTCCTTTAACCTTCCTATGCATATATAAGAATCAGTACCCTATATATGGGATGCCCCTATAGATGGGAGGAGATAAGAAGGTGCTACTGATGCCTATATATGCATATCTCCTCCCATCCCACTAGAAACAGGTGACTCCTTCCACCTAAGGTGTCTCTCTCCACTGGTGCTCTAGATCCCAGTCCTCTCACTTCTCCAGGGATCTTATTCCACCAATTACATCCATTTCTTCTTGTTTCTTTCATCTCTCACTCCCTTTCTCTCTACTGGTGTTTTGGGCTTAAAAGGCTAAGATTTCTCTTAGCCTTCTGCTTCCTCACATTATTCTCTAAGTTTTACGGACATTTGGCCTTTTCTTCTTTAGGTTAAACTTTTTGAAAAAGTATTTTAGAGTTATTAAGCTCTCACTCTCCAAATCATTGTAATGACTCCCTGAACCTCCTCCTTGACCAGGAGCTACTTTTCTGTCCTTAAAACCATTGTCACCTCAGTCAAAACTGACATGGTTAACCACATACTTCTTTTTAAAAAATTTTTTTAGTTGTCAATGGACCTTTATTTCATTCGTTTATACATAGTGCTGAGAATTGAACTCAGAGCCTCACACATGCTAGGCAAGTGCTCTTCCACTCATCTATACAGCCCCGACCACACACTTCTTGAAACAAATTCCTCTGCACTTTCTTTTGCACAACTAATTCCTAGAGTCAATTTCTATTTTTCTGGGTTTTCCTTCTCAGTCTCTTGTGTAGGAGCTTCTTTCTGTTGGTTCTTTAAACAGCATGCTCTAGGAGCTGTCCCAGGTACTCATGTCTTGCCATCAAACACCTCTCCTTGGTTCATCTCTTCTACATGCATGGTTTCAATCACCATCTACAGTACTGACTCCCCATATGTACTTCCAGCTCTGATTTCTCTGCCATATCCCAACCCCCCTGTACTTAATAGGCTATTAAACATCTCTATTCTATTGTCCCACCTGAAACAATGTGAAACTACAATCCCCCCTTTGTTTCCTACTTCACACTTCTCTAGCTTCTTCTCTCCCAAAACTGCTTGTATTAAGTCTCCTTTCAATGTATTCCCTCTGGATTTCTTCACCTATTCTTAATGATACTGGCCCTTATGCCACCATCATTTCCCACTTGCATGTCTCCAACAGGCTAACATGCCTGACTTCACCACAAACCCATTCCTCCTCCTCTGGCTAGAGTGATATTTTGAAACACTTATCAGATATCATTCCTCCTGCTTAAAACATTCCCTTCATTGTCATTAGAAGCAAATTCAAAGCTCTTAGTATAGCAAATATAAATCCTCCATGATCTAGTCCCACAGTACTCCCATAGCTTCATCTCCCACTTACTCCCACACTGACTCTTTGCACTGGCTATTCTGAATTTCTTGTAGTTGTAGCCATAGAAACTCAACCTGCTACTGCATTATGCCTTACTCAGCCAGTTCTATTCTCTTTTTTAAGACTCACCTCAGTTCAGTGGTCACCTTCTCCAGGAAGCCTTCTAACATCTCCTCCCTCCCTTCAATCCTGAATAGATGCCCCCTCTTTGGTGCTCACTTCTGTTTTGTACTTACCACACTAAACTCTATTGACTTGCATGTCTGTGTCCCCTACTAGACTCTCAGTTACTTAAGGAAGGACTGGGACTTATTCATCTCTATACATCACCACAGTACCAGACTCAATGTTTAATGAATAACTGAACAAACGAATGAATGAACAAATAAATGACCTTTATATGAAATGAGACCCAACATATGGAGACAGTTGATGCTTATTTGCTATGATGTGTTCATGGATGAGGAAAAAATGACCTGGATCTTCCAAGAGTGCCAGGCAAAAAGAGAATATGTTTAAGAGTTATTTTTGTAATTGCATTTTGTTGGTGGCATTGTTGATATTTTCTCCAACAGTGTCCACACTGACTATATATCCATTCAGACACATCTCTTGTGAGATGCCACATGCATATACTGGCAATAGAGCAGGGCAGGGGTCAAGGTACAGCAAAGCAATGAATTCTCCCCAGAAGACATCCATGGATGGTGCTATGTTTGCCTCCTGACAGCATTGTAGAAAACTGTCACCTGAGTTTTCTCTGTTGTCGTGGTTCCGTTTGTCATCTTCCCCTAAAATTCCTGGAAGTTTTGCTGGGTCTTCTCATTAGATCTCATTTCTGCATGTCCAGTATTACTTTTTAGAACACTTTCTAACTCCTTTAAAACAGAGCTTACAGGAAAAGGAAAGGAATGACAGAAGACAGACATACAGAAAGCTTTCCTACATAAATTTAGTCTAAAAGCACAAAACAATATTTTTAAAAAAAGCAACAGAAACCATACAAAATGTTGTGCTCTACATGGCAAGGGCAACATTTAAAGCCACATTAATAAAGAAAGCTAAAAGCAAAGTATTATATAAAGCATATTGTTTAAGTGTGGAAAGAATTTTTCCAAAGGGAAAAAAATGCACAGACTGGCTAGTTCTCCAAGGCAAGCATTTTGCAACCCCAGATTTAAGGAACAGCAACCTCTTGCTACTACCTCAGCTTCTTTTTCATGAGTCCGTTATCAACTAGAGGTTAAATTATGCATCAATGTAATGACAGAGTACACTAGATGATTCATTAGGAACTTAAGTAATGGAAAGTAATTGGGGAAATAAGCTTAAGAAACAAAATAACAGCCAATACTATAATACAAAATAAAATTAGGTGCTACGTTGTGAAGAATAGAGTGTAAATGCTTTAATATAAATGCATGTCAAAAGGGAAACAGTCACCGTAATCTGTAATGGACAGTCAGGACTTACTGGAGGACACAAGATTTAAGAGATGAGTCAAAAACTTGTTAGATACATGAGGGTAAACTATCTGAAGTAAGAAAACAGAACAAAATCTTAGAAGTTGGACTATATATAGCAAATGAATGTAGAAGTGAGAAGACAAGGGTAAATAGATAGCAACCATATGGGAAATTAAGAGGAGAGGAAGATGAAATTGGAGATAGTAATAAAAACTGTGCTTCGAAAGGTTTTGAGCAGATGGATGCCAACTTAAAAGGGGTTTTCCAGAAATAAGCTAGGTAGTTATGTGCTGCTAAGGTACATGGACCATGGTGGGGGCAGGCTTCATGATGGTTACTGTTTCTCTCAGGCTGAGGAGAAGATATGAAGGGTGTAGAATGGGAAGACAACCTACCAGTGTATCTGTTGCCTTTAAGATCACTAATGGAGCATTTCCTGTTATTTCTACAACTAGATTGAAAATTACTTGAAGATAAGGAACCTTTTCTCATATGTGGTATCCTTCACAATATTTAGCATAGAATGAGGCAAGTAAAAAGCAGACACAAATATTTTCTGGGTGAATGATACAACAGTTAAAAGCATACTCAAGGTTCTCTTATATCTGATTTCTAACCTGAGATAATAAATTAGATCTGTGCTCAAAGTCAGCATGCAGTTCAGATTGATTTGTTGCCTGGTTGCCTATATCTCTACCATGGTCTTTCAAGGAATCCCTAGAGATAAAGGAGGTCTAATAAAGCATTTTGTTAGAAGACTTATATTGGAGTTGATGGGTCTGAATCTTTCCTGAGAGGTAC
The DNA here is from genome assembly GCF_021218885.2 of Marmota monax. Lineage (NCBI taxonomy): Eukaryota > Metazoa > Chordata > Mammalia > Rodentia > Sciuridae > Marmota > Marmota monax. The sequence goes on along the minus strand of NW_026694552.1, from coordinate 9,316,426 downwards.
CCTTATCCCACTACCTCTAGATTGAAATCAGAAGCTCTTTTCCTTCCTCCAATCTTTTGTGCTGCTGAGCTACAGTCTATTTATCCAGTGTTATATAGTCCTGGAACCAAACAACTTGTACAGAAGAAGCCAAGCAAGTTCTGGCATATGCAGTGGGATGGCTGGGTCAGAGATCCATCATATTAAAGGTCTGTTTTTCATCTCAATGTTCCTAAATTTTGTTCTGGATAAGTAATCTTGGAATGACATAAAAGTATTTTTTAAAGACCATCCATATTCTTTGTGTGCCAACCTTCCTTTTTCCAAATAGATGCTACTTAGTGACTTGGTGAATCTTCAGCTCAGTGATAGATACTTTTAGTGGTTCACTGATTTCTGTGTCACTAAAAGACTGCTAGTCAATGTCCCACAAAAGTTGTTTACAAAATGTTGTCTCTGTGGGCTACAAGAATTAAAACACTTTAGTGTCTGCTTAATTATCAGAAAAGTGAATCAAATACTGAGTTTGTCGCCTTTTTTACTTTTTGAAAATATTATTCTGTTCCATCCTTTGATTTGTGGGTCATAGGGCACACTGTGCCATAACCCTCAAGAAGGAAGCATTCTGAAGCCTTCCTTCTACTTGGGTAAAAATAAGTATCCCTGAATAGTACAACAGAAGTCCTGCAAGGCAGTGTCAAAGAGGTTGGTTCTCCTTGTGAGAGCAATAGTGTCAGAGGGGCTGATTTTTGTCAAGGTTCTAATCCCTGTTACATCTGTTCTATAAACAAATACCCTTTTTTTGGGGTGTGGTATGAGCAAGGACCCACAAGAATTTCTTAACTCCTGGATTTATGAGATGCATATTTTCCCTTACACAGGGGAAAGATTAATTCTCTGGTTTTCACATTTTTGGGGTAGACTATCACTGAACGGGCCTTCAAATTTATTTCTCCCATTGAAGTATCTGAAAGTATTATGTGGTAACTACAATGGAAAATTATCTATTTTAAAATAGTTATTTACTATTTCAATTTTATAAGCATCAAACATTATTTTTTGTAATAGAAAATCATTTAAAAGCCATCCCCCACTAAATAACACAGGAATAGGAGAATAATGAATTTCACTTTTTTTAAAACAAAGATTGGTAACCTCCTGCTAGCAAATTAGGCCCTCAGGAGAAATTACTTAAAAGACAAAGGAATGACTACTGTCATAATTGCCCATCCACCTAGTTTTCCCCTGCTTCCATTAAAAACTCCATTTTCAATATTCTGTTGGTTAAAACCTATTTCAAAAACAAGTTAGGTTTCTCTCATTTTATGGTAAGTTGTATAATGTTCTACCACTGGACTAGTTGGAGGATATAAATTCTAGGTCTGCCTTATTTTATTATTAAGTAGTTGGCAAATTTGTAGAAATCATTTAACATCTCTGCTATAAAATGGGATAGCAGAGGAGGTTTGAAGAAGTAACTGATATGAAAGTACTTTAAACATCATAATACCCCCATAATGGCCTTCCAAAATACATCTTCTCATTAGCAATGCACTAAGTAACAAGATGACTCTTTGCTGGGAAACTAATGTGAAACTTTTTAAACCTAGCACTTCCATTCTATGAATGATGTCCTTGGGAATAGAACTACCAAGAAAGAGGATTGAACTTGGTTGTTTTAAATATTCACTATTTTGTATCATAATATCATTTATCATATTGGCAAATCCTAGAAGCTTAGAGTTGGGAAGGCTGATAATGGAAGGTCCATTATTCACATAAATCCCTAAGAGGCCCAATGCAGAACCTAGAAAATTTTACTGTCATCCATAGCATCTAATTAGTCCATCTGGAATTTCTTTTTGTCTAGTTCTATTCCCTCAGGAGGAATATTAAGTCTATTTCTTCCTGCCAGGTCTTCAGTGGCTATGGAAAACAGTATATACAAATAAAAACTCAAAGTGGTACCTAATTCTTCAAGAGCAATTATAAGGCTAATTCATGAGTTGGATGTATCATGAGGATGATGGAATGGAGGAAAGGAAATGATAGCCCCATGTGAGCCCTTTAGTTGCCCCCACAAATACATACAGGTAGCCGTCACCTTCAGGAGTATCATCTTAAAAAAAAAAAAAACATTAAGCAAGTATAATCATTCTGGGAGATAATTAAGAAGTTTGCCACCTATTCATCTCTGTCTAGGCAACACATACTGACTCCCTTCTCACTTATGCTCAATTCACCCATGCAATAATTTCAATGGAAAATGTTTGAAAATAAAATGCAAAGATGAAGCAATGTCCTAGCATGATACTTCTGATCATGTGTATAGTTTTACATAGTACAAGTTTGAGAGGAGAAAAAGGCCTCATTTGTTCTAAGGAGGAAAGCAACTTCATATCTTTTAGGCTATTGTCATAGCTATTATCATTGCTTCTTTCTTTGCAACACTTCATTTGAATATGTGATATAGAGCTTTTCTGTCTTCCTATCCATCCCCTGTATTTTCTCCACTTCTTAGTCTGCTTCACAAATATTATTTCCTCTTTACCTTAGTGTATATACTCTCCAATCCCACATTCTATATTTCTCTTCAATTTAGCTGTGTTATGTTTTAAGTGGGCTACCATATTCATGCCAAGTTTCCCTGTTTAACGGACATGAAGTAGAAATTCAGGCCCTAGTAGATAGGAAGAGGGTATCCTTATCCCACCTTCTTCCTACTTCAATAGTGGACTTCTAAGAGTGAACAAGCAGATAGGAGGGTCTTCTCCTGGAGGACAAGCAAGAAGTTATGCCCTCCAGGCTTCCCAAAGGACAGGGCAAGAGTCTCTGAAAAGTACTCTGCTCAGCAATATGGGCTACATTTGGAGAAGAGGAATGAAAGCAACAATCTCTGACATATGACTTTCTGATAACAGAACCCGCAATTAATTTAGACTCCCACACTTTTTGGTGACATGAAATCACCTTAGGCTACCTCAAGATCCTGAAGGGTCTTTGGCATCACCAAAGAAAGATTGCATACTGTTATCACACTAAGTATATTTTATTGTGCATTATTTAGATGAAAATAAGTAATGTGCATTGATCAAGACATTTGATTAACAAAATCATAAAGGATATTTGTGAGTTTTCTTTAATATAATTGTTATACAGCAGTGCTTCCTGCTGTGGGGGGGTATATAGAAGATGACATACTTTGGTATTAGAACAGCAATATATACTGGATACATTTACAAAACTATATACCACTTTAAGAAATTTTGCCCATTTTGTGATCACACCCATTTAGAGCTTCAACTTTCTAAAGCAATCAACATGTAAGCTTATGAAGCATACACCCCAATGATAATCTAACACACAAAACTCCAAATCAAATGTTAGCATCTCTATTCTGAATAATGTTGTCTCACCATCAATTCTTTTAAAACAAATATGAATTTTTTTTCTTTCTTTCTTTCCTGCTGAGTGGTTATTTAAAAAATCCTCTTTTCTGAAATTCAGACACATTTCAAAGTACACTGGAGTCTTTTTAAGGAAAAATGAAAGCCACTACTGGCCTCAGATGCTAAGAACATAGTTTACCACATAGTCCCTTTGTCACATTGCAAGGCGATATAATATAGGAGGGTGGAAAATAAGCAGGGTTTAGAGTCACGAAGACTTAGGAGATTTCTGGCTTCTTTCCTTTGCTATCTGGTCCTAGGCCATCTATTTAAATGCTTTGAGATTAGATTGCCTCATTGGTAAAAAGGGGATAATACAGAGTAGCTATAGGGATTAACACTGAATGCATGTATAGTACCTGACACACTGCTTGGCACCCAGTTACCAGACAGTAAATAATTGATCATTCCCTATATGTCTTGATTTGATTCATACAAAACTATCCCCTAGTAGGCTCAGGAAGAGGGAACAATCCATCATTCCTCAGCTCACCAAGTTCCCAATTCTCTCTGGATTCTCCACAAACTAAATGCACATGAACTGTGCTCTCTACAGACACAGCCCTTCAAAACATACCTAATGCTCAAAGCAGCACAAGACACAAGACACATAAGCACACTTCAGAAGACACAAATGTCACATAGAACATGTCACCACTAAATGCAGCCTCACCTGATTCTTTCCAATATGTTCTTCCAAGCTGCAAATCCTTAATATCGATCATTTGTAGAGACACTATTCCATTTTCAAAGTCCTGGCTGCATTCATTTGCCTCATTGCCTATTCCTTATTGATTTATTTACTAATGTATTGAATATATTTATTCATTCATGTATGTATTCCTCACCTTGTTCCAAAATGTATGTCAGGTGGTTTACAAGAATACACCAAATACAACATGATAGTATAAATTCAATGTAGACAAGAAAGTAAAAGAAAAGCAAAACAAACAAAATCAAAAACACAGGAAAATAGAATGGAGCCTGGAAGACAGTTAATACAAAGTGCATACATACCATGGAGTCCTTTTACAAATGCTATGCATGAACCACACATTTGGCTCTAAACTCTCCAGTAGTCAACAAAGGAGAAACCTGATTAGTCACACACTTCACAAGCTCCATAAAATAAAGTAAAATTGCTTGTCCAGGATATTCCTTTCCTGGTCTAAATCTTGAATCCTTTCTATAGTGAAGTAGCAAAAAATGGTGCCAAATTTTCCCTCCTAAATTGCTCTAATACCAAGATTCAGCTCCTGGAATGCACTCCAAAAAAAAAAAAAAAAAGACTCTCAATCTTGCAATTAGATCTATTGCTTCTTATTTTTCTTTTACCCATCAAAGTTCAATTTGGATAATGCAATAGAACTATTAACAGTCTTCTTAAAAAACAATCATGCTCAATGTTCTATGTAAATGAAAACATTTAAAAGGGGCTTATAAAATCTTCTGCTCTCATCAATCCAAATATTTTCATTTAAGAAATAAAATAGTCATTCCAACATTATTTATAATGACATAAATTAGGAAAGGACTCAAATATTAAAAAAAAAGAAATAAAGAAATGGTGGGTGGGTCTGTAGCTCAGTGGTAGAGCCTTGCCTAGCATGGGTGAGGCACTGGGTCGATCCTCAGCACCACATAAAAAAATAAATAAAGTTATAAAAATATATTTTAAAAAAAGAAATGGTTAAATAGACTGTGATGCTACTATATGAAGAACTAATTTACACCATCACAACTTTTATAAAGACTTTTAAAAGGTAGGAAAATATTCATGAGATAAATGTTAAATGAAAAGAATACAAAACTGTACACATTATGAATTTAAGAATGTAGGAAAATATATATGTGCATAAATAGCATATATAAGAAATCCACCAAAATGTTGACATTGATTCTAGGATTTACAATTGTGGGTGATATTTTATTATTTTCTATATGTTTGTTTTTATTTTCCAAGTCTTTGACATTGATGAACAATTTTTATTTGATGAGAAAAAAAGTATGTGGAAAAGTACCAATGCAGTTACCTTTGGCTTATGAAATTATGAGCAATTTTTATTTTCTTTTTAAATTCTAATTGACATGTAAATTCTATTTATGAAGAAAATTATTTAGAAAGAAACAATAATTTGAAAATAGGGCTTTTTAGTGTTTGTCTGGAAGGTCTGAAATACTAAGTTGACACTTCACAATTATCTAGCACTTTGTAAAATTTTTGTTTTGAGACAGAGTCTTGCTGAGTTTCCCAAGCTAGCTTTCAACTCACAATCCCTTGCCTTAATTTCCTGAGTAGCTTGGATTACAGGTTTGCATCATCATGCCCAGCTATGTAGCACTTTTTAATTTTACTTTTAGTAGCATCTGGTATACACAATTACATTTGATTATCACAAATATCTTGTGAAATAGACCAGGTAGTATTATCCTCATTTCATCGGTGATAAAACTGAGGCTCACAGAAGCTAAATGACTAGCTCAAAGACGCAATCATTTCAGGCAGAGCTGGATGCAAACCTGGCTCTCCAGAACCCAGTTCCAATGCTCTTTCTGTGAGCTTAAGACTGAACAAAAATTGTAATTCTTCCCCACCCATGAGAGTCAGGTATGTAGACAAACCCAAGATAGCAGAGTTGAGCTGGGAGAATCATAGTTTTAGGAGGAAAAAAAATTAGAAGGAACGAAGTCACAAATGAACTTTTGAAAGCCCTTAAAAATGTTCTATGTGCAATAAAATAAAACAATAACAATTTATTACATAAAATTGAGAGTTTACATAGTTTCAATTAGTAAAAATGATAGGTTCTTCAGTTTCCATTTAGATCCTGATATGATTCCCAGAGGTGATGAGGATGTATCTATCATTTATTATGGTGGTGGAAAATGAGGGTGACAAAGAGGCAATGAACAGTGGACATTTGAACTGTTAGTTCAAATCATGGATATCTGTGTTCTCAAGAGTCACTAAAATCTAATCCTGAAGTTGTAACATATATTGCTTTCAGCTTTAACTCTATTCATCAGGTGAATTTAAGTGGCACTACTTAATGACTTTGGCCCTTCTGAAGATGTCTGTCTTCTTAAGACTTTTTTGAAGACACCTTAGCACTTCTGAACAGAGTTCAATTATAAATCATTCAAGCCTTGTCTGAAGGCAACTTATCAGCCCTCCATTAAAGGTATTTAAATGGCAATAACCTGATGACTTAGGCTTTTCTGGCATTGCTTTCTTCCCAGTATGGTCTTTATAATATAAACACACTTAGAACCTTTTTTAAATGTTCACTTAAATCATTCATCTTTGTCTGAGGTAGCTTATCAGCTGTTCAGCAATGGTATTAAATGGCACTTGATTATTTAAGTACTGTTGAAGGTGGATCCTGTCTAATGTGATTGTTTTTGAAGGCATCATAGCACCTATTTTTAGAATTCTGCTAAATCACTCAAGCTTTAGACTGGTAAGCTATGACACGTAAAGGTACCAATTTTCAGTTCTTTCCATAAGAGTATTTAATATGGTTCTAAAGAAATTGCATCTGTTGTTTATAACTGCCTCTGTTTCTAATCTGAAAACCACCTAATTGTCTTCATTGTCATTTATAATAATCACCTCTAGGGTACTGTTGACTTCCTGAGGATCATACTATAGGAGTACCACATCATTTAAATTAGTATGAACAGGTTAAATTCAACTTATTTGGTGATATATCCTGTGCCACATGTGTATCCTTGTCCATAGATTCTTCTTGATCCCTTGATTCTGTCTTTGAGTGGATCATTGAAAATAATTCACTGCCTTTGGCCATATCTTCTCCCATTTTCTGTTAAAGGCAGGCTCTTTTGAACTATTTAATGCTTTTTTAAAAAAATAGAATATTCTTTTAAAAATGATATTTTCTGAACAATAAAGTTATATATTACTTTAACATGATTACTTGAAAGCTGTATCAAACATTGATCTAATGGCTTGAGGATATGAGATATGGCTACATACAAAGACAAGGTGTACATTAAGATTAGCATTGGCAAATGCAAGTGGGGCACATGGAGTATGAAGAATGAACAGGAATTTAATTTATAATTTTTTTTCTTTGAAGTAGTCTTGAATATCTAAAAAAAATCACTGTTCAAACTATTCCTTGAGGGGAGTAAGAGTCATCCAAACTCTTCTGTTTGCATGCCAGCACACTGGAAACTTAGCTCAATTGTTCCCCCTGAAATCTGTACAGCAGCAATGGTTTCACCGTGATATCACCTGAAGTACTGCCCCAAAACCAAAATGTCAGCCTCTGTTTTTGCTAACCTCATATCAGTCTCAGTTGGCTCTTGCTCTTCAAAATGGCAAGCAGGACTATTCAAGGGCTCCCAAAGCATGCCAATTTTAATAGCACCAAAGGATTTTTGCAGGCATGTAATTCCCTTCCCTCAATCGCTTTCTACAGTTGCAGCAGATACAACATAGAACATCCTTTCTTTGGCACCACTGTCACACAAGACTTGATCTCTAGGTCATGGCACACCTTTAATCCTCATACCATCCCTTGCTGCAAGCAATTTTTTTCCCAGATCCACTTCGGTGTCTGTAAATATATATATATTTTTTAAAACTCCTCTTGTATGGTCACAGATCCCTTGCATGAAAAGTGTTCTGTTATTCATTTGCTTATCTTCAATTCAGAGGTTTAATGTAATTTGCCTCTTTTCCATCTTTCAGGCATAAAATATAAAGTACCTTGTAGGCATATGATAAGAGTTTCAATTGTCCTTATAATATCCATTGTTGACTCACTAACACCATATAATCAACCTATATAGCTACTTGTTTTCATTGAAGAAGCAGGTCAAGAATGTGCCTTTTTCTCTTCTACAGACATCACCTTTCTTACCCTTTTGGCCACTTTCTGTGATGCCAATGGCCTTGTACCGGCTTTACTCATATATGCCTCAGTAATCACATCTATGGAAACCATGTTCCAGCTTTACGATTATTAATACAATCTGAAAGTTGTTTACTAGGAATTTTATATCCCCAAATGTCACAAATGTTTAGCATATGATATTTAAGCATCAAAATGGCATTATGAACACCACATGGATAAATGATAATATATTGTGATACTCAGTGCACATAAGGCTGATTGTGTAGGAGACCACTGGTAGAAGACCAAAAAAAGAAACGAATGACTCGGTTTCTTCCCACCTTGTAACACAGTCAGAGAGACAACACTGTGGTGACTTGGAGTGACTCCCATACACTCAGTTGAATATGTTCAGTTCCCAAAAACATATACAGAAGTAAAATCACCTATATTCAAATTTTCAAAAAGGACAACTTACAGTTACGAAGGTATTATTGTAAATTCTAGTCTAAGTTATCAGAAAGTCACTGTTTATATATTCAAGACAATACCATTGCTATGATTCCCCATGACTTAACTCTATGAATTCAATTTTCTCTGAAAAGCAAACATAGCATACATATATTTTTCTGTCAACCCACAGTAAGTCCATCAAACATGATCCTCTGACAAAAAAGCAACCTTGGAAGATGTAGATGTAAATGGCAGGCAGGCCCTGAACAGCCAATGGCTTAAGAAATGACTACATGAGGAAAAAAAGTGACAATGAAATAATAAACTAGCCCCTTTTCAATGCCCGACCACTGATACTTTACTTTTATCCCCTCCTCCTGGGAAGATAGAGCGAAGCCTGGCTTTCTTATTCTTCTCTTCAGGGGCCATGGGAAGTGGTTTGGAGCTGTGGTTGAGTGCAGAAGAATCCCGGTTGTTACTATTCATCCTCAATGGGGGAGCTGGGGGTTTTTCTTCATTATCCAGACTGTCAGACATTTTCAGTTGCAACTGATTTCACAGCTCCTAAAGAAAAGCAGGAGGAAACAGGAATTAAGAAAAGAGAATTCCAAACCAAATATAGTAAATATGGAGGTTCTAACATATTAGAAACAACAGCCTTAGTCTCATGTTTTCTTAGGTTTATGTGAATCAACTTGAGGGATTTCTCTTCAGGACCAAGAGATTTGCCTCCCTGGAAGACCAACAATATAATATCTAAGTGAGGAAAGTGACAGTAACAATTAATGACAATTCAATATGTATACACAAACACATTTCTGCTGTCCAGTCTCTTAATGAACCACATTAAACCTTTCTTTGAAGATTCCATCCTGATGATCATAATGGTTAAGAGGCACAAACTCCTGAGAGTATGGAACTGACAAAGGTTTGGCTGTTGATTTTTAATGGCCCACAACCATGATTTTTTTGGCTGCTTTTACATTACAATGGTTTTGGTACCTGTTTCTTACTAGTGTGTACCTGATTTACAAAATGTCTCTGCTGTATTTATAGGAATAAACTCAGAAAACATCCCATAGATCTGGTACTTTCACCAGAGTTGGGACGTACTGGTAGGGCAAAAAATGCCCCCTCTTTTCCTAAGCAAGTAAAAGATGAAAGTAGACTGAATGTCACCATAAACAAAAAGGAGATCCAGAGGAGAGGGCATATCCTGAACAGATGTTATAACCTTATTTCCTGTTACATTTTATGTCCTAAAACAAGGAACAACAGGGAGTTGACAGAGACTTGTAAGATTCAATCTGGGTTTTAGGAATTTATTTATTGTTAACTTCATTATTTTTAGTACCTTTATTTTTTTATTAATTTTTTTTATGTGGTGCTGAGGATCGAACCCAGTGCCTCACACATGCTAGGCAAGTGCTCTACCACTGAGCCACAATCCCAGGCTTAACTTCATTATTATTTACTATTTTGAGTGTAGGTTTGAGTACATTCAGGCTTCATCCTACTGGGAGGATAATGTGAACTGGAAAAGCATGGACCTAGCAAGGAAATGTTTGTCTTCAGGTGTTTTCCAACTCTAATTCAAGTCCTTTCATTATACTTCAACACTTGCCAGCACAATTCAAGTACTAAGAAAAACTTCCAAGAGAATTCCTAGTTTGAATACAAGGAAAATCAAATCCCATTAGTGTGAAATCTCTGTAAATTCATCAAGTAGTACCCTGCACTAATTTGGAACATAAGAACTCCTCCAAATACAACCAACCACATTACTTTATTCTGACATTTACTAGAAGCGAACCTAGGTACAAGAATAATAAAAGCCAGGGTCTCTTCATTAACTGTTGAAATGAGGAAATACTCTCACATTTCACAATCTTCACTTTGGCCCTTTAATGGTTACAATGTGATTGTTTTCAGTTGTCAGAGCTAAGTTATATCATGTTTTGTGGAGAGTTTTTAAAAATTAGCTATGCTTTAAATTCACTCAAATACACAGTCTATAATTACTCAAATAGGCTAGAATTAATTAATATTTTCTCCTCCTACACAGGTGGCTGTCAACTAACAATGATTGACTTGATCTTGATTTGGACACAAGATCTCTTTTCTTTTGCTTTGTCATGCCTTGCATTATCTTAACAAATTAAGACCAACTCTTTTATTTTTTTTCAGTCAGTGCATTAGTGAAAGTACTCACTAATAAATGTTTTATCACTACCAACAATTTGATAAGCCTCACGTTTTCCAATGTAGGTATATCCATGATATCAAGAATGAAGTGCATGCATACATACTAATTAATGGTATTAGTAAATATTTAACAAGAATATGAAACCAATGCTAATATGTCTACATTCTCTTTTGCATTTTGAGTTTTAGTTCTTTTAAATTCATTCTTTCTCCAGACAAAAAGTCAGTTTAAGCCTCACTTCACAAATGGCATTAATTTTTATCTGAGAGGCTGATGGATTTAATGTAGCCACTGAGAAGAATTTGCTACCAGATTGACTTTTCTGGGTTCAAAAATAATTCCCAAATATAAGGCATATTTGGGATACACAAAATCTACCTTGGTAAAATGAAATAAGAAAGTTATTGGAAAGGAACTGAGCATATAAAAAGAAATACCTAGAAGACAGATTTCTGAAAAAAAAATGTGTCTCTCAGGCACAGAGAGCCACCATTTTCTAGATGATATGTATTTTCTGATGACATATTACTTAAGATGATAGAAGTCACAGAAACACACATGACCTCTTTTAAAAAACAAAGCTGATCTTGCATAATAAGGCAAACAAGAGTCTGGGCCAGCCAGGGTTCTAGGACAACTCCGTAATTTAAAATTCTATGCTCCTTTGTTCTTGATAAGTAGGTGTGGTTCACCACACAGTGGCCTTTTTCTTTCCTAATTACATTCTCTAACCAGAGAAGCAGGTAGATGCCCTGATTCTTTTCAGGCAGCTGATTATGTTGATGTTACTTGACCAGGTATATTTTCAGATGAGAAGAAAGGACTGCTTGGGATATAAAACTTGAACTATACTCTTCCATATTGCACCAGAAATTCTTAACCAAAAGGTCAACAGCATACACACATGCTCTGGTCAGTATCAAAGGTGATCTGCAAAGGACCTAGCTTATATGGCAGCTCGTTCTACTTCCTACCAAACTGGAATTGTGTGGATTCCATTTAACCCATCAGGAGATTATAAGAAAAGTTGGAATAAATGTTTTTACAGAGATGAATCAGTGGAAAGGGAGAGTAGGGACCTGTGAGGAAGCCTCACAGCTAACATAGTATTTATTTCCTAAATGGGAGGGGTCTCCTGCTCTCCCACAAATGTAGAAAAAAAAAGGGCATTCTATTATGCTATGTTTGTAAACAATACCAATTTACTAATCCAGGTCCTCTTCTGAGACAGCTTTCCACAAAGGATACTATTAATGGATTGCTGGTTCAATCTGCCTATGATGTCATTATTTCCAAGATTTTGAAAGGGACTATTTTGTTTGGGCTGGCTGTAGGCTCTATTTCAAGAATTGTACAAAAGCTCCATTATTTTCTAGGAACCAAATCAAAAACCTGTTCAACTGTTGTTGTTCACTTCTACAACAGAAAGGAAACCTATAAGTGAGTTACACATTACATCTAGCCACAGGCCATTCGTTTCACTTTCAAAAATTGATCTTTGGCATCATGGAGAAATAGCTAAAATTAATGGACAACCAACAACAGCTTATATCTGTTCATAAATTGATTTCCTATTTAGCTGCTATGTTTTTCAGGAAATATTCAAATGGTTTCTCTGAATGGTGTGTATTTTTAATCTAGCCCTTGGGACTTAATGTGGCTTACCAATACTCTGTAATTATAATTCAAATTCATCAGCAGTAAGAAAGAAATCCCTTGTTTCATGATAACCAAGGAACCTAAACTTCCTTTTATCAGAGTACTAGGATTACCTTTCTCTTTCTCATCTGTTTTTTTTTTCTATTCATCCAGGCCTCCATTCAAGTCTGAGAAAATGTGTATATAGATTATCATAGTTGGAATTTGAAATGTTCCCTAAAGGCCATGTGCTATAAAGACTTGGTTGCCAGTCCCTGGTATTAGTGAGAGGCGGGGCCTCATTGGAGGAAGTATGTCTTCTAAGGCATGCCCTTGAAGGACATATTTTGTCCCTGAGCCCCTTCCTCTCAGTCTTTCTGTCCCTCTCTGTTTCCTGGCCATCAGGAGGTAAGCTTTATTTTTACATGCCCTTTTGCCATGATGTTCTGCCCCAGTACAAGGCCAGAAACAATGGAGCCAGCAGACCAGGGACTGAGATCTCTGAAATCATGAACCAAAATAGATGTTTCCTCCTTTAAGTTGATTTTCTCAGGTATTTTGTTACAAAAACAAAACAAAAAAATGACTAATACAAATGTGAATACATCAGTACAAACTTACACATGGCCCTTCACTGACTTCCTTCTTGACACTGAGCTTTGCTACAAGCATTTTAGAGGCAAGTGTCCATCAAGATATATGGTAACTATCATGTACAAACACAAGAATGGGATCCTAATTAGAATAAGATATATTCCATGTATGCATAATGTCAAAATATACTCTACTATCATTTATATCTATAAAGAACAAAAAATACTCTAGCCAATGTGACTAAAATTCATACTATAGCATATGAGTTGTATTGGATGCAACCAAAACTGCCAATTGTGCCCACTTGCCACAGGCACTTTACCCAGGTATATAAGGGATGAAAATCCAGAAATTCTAGTCCTACAACTTGCAAGGCCACCTATTAAGCCATAAGCAACTGAAACAAATATTTTTATCAGATCTGATAGCGTCAGAGACACATACAGAAACAAACACATGTCTGCATTATTCTTTCGGCGTTCAAAATTTATTTGCATATTTTTCTTAATAAAAAACAAATGAATAATGCCTTTCTTTCAAAAACAAAAGTCCAGGCTGGCAGATTCACATGATCTAATGAACCCAGAGGTGAGCTCCAAAACTACCAGCAACACAAGAGAATTATCATATATTGGTGAGCATACCAACATTGTTTAATATCCTTTTTATATCAAAATAAAATGTTGGAATATAGCTTAGGAGAACTTTCCAGCATGAACTTCTTGATGCATCTGATGAACAGGGTTGCAAGAAACTTGGAACTGGGCTGGGGTTGTGGCTCAGTGGTAGAGCCTGTGCCTAGCATGTGTGAGACAATGGGTTTGATTCTCAGCACCTCATAAAAATAAAATAAAAAGTTATTTGTCCATCTACAATAAAAAATATTAAAAAGAAACTTTGAGGGCTGGGGCTGTAGCTCATTGATAGAGTGCCTGCCTCGCACATGTGAGACACTGGGTCCAATCCTTAGCACCACATAAAAATAAAGATATTGTGTCCAATTAAAAAAAAAAGAAACTTTGAAGTGATGAGATGACAGTTCTATTATGACAAACTGACAAAAGCACAAAAGAACAAAGATGGATTATAGGATTTTAAAAGTATATTAAACTGATCTATGGTAAAGCATAAAAATGTTTCCAATTTCTACATTCTGGGAATTTGGGGGAGTTTCTTTATAACAATAATTAGCCCTATAAATCAAGAATTAAACTTTTAATGACAGCTTCCACACATCAAGGTATTAAGTAAACACAGACTTAAAGTCTGCTAAAGTTTCACTAGATAATGATATTAATGTTGGACCGTACCTTTTATGTGAAGATAGGGTTGCTGCTTTTACTAGAAGAATGATGTGTGCACTGAATTATACTTTGGTGGTGAGACAAGGATTAAAGTGTTACACTGGCTGGCTTTTTTGGTGGGGCTTCCTTTTGTCCTAAGGCACACATTTTCAAGATGTCTAGCAGAACTTTTAGGTAGAGATTTGACTGGGAAACAAAACCTGTTTTGCTAATTAGCCTAAGCTGACAGTTTCCCACTTTATCTTGGATGCATTATTAGCAAATGAACCACTCAGCACAGATACTTACAACAGACAATGTAAAAATATATAGTAGACTTTTTAATTGTCAAAGAAAAAGAAAAGAAAACTTCTCTAGCCTTCCACTAAAAAGACAACATCTTATGATTTGAAAGAAATGTTGCTCTGTATTTCTACAGCAACTTGCATCTGAAGATTTCTAAAGACTTTCCAGAAATTAATTCCCATAATATGCAATAATGCCAAAGAGGGAATTTTATAGGAAGGAGAATGAGCCAAGTCTGGTCTCCCAGAAGCTCTGAAACCACACTGCAATTTCCAGACTATATTTACAAAAGGTAGCCCAACTTGGCATTTCCATCATCTTGTCTCAAACTGCACAGTCATTATGCATGTTATTCCCCTCACTTGATCAAAAGCTTCTTGAGGGTAAGAGCCCCTCAGCCATAACTGTATACCTTCATATCACCTAGTACAGTATCTTGTTTCCAGTAGTCATTACATGTTGAGGTAATTAAATAGAACTCTATACACTCTGTGCATTAGGTGAAGCTATGAGTAAGTATTTCATAATGTTGCATAAACTTGTATGCCTACTTATATTGGGTCTGAGTCAAGAAGGCATGTTTGGAAATATCAGCACTAGTCAAACTGAAAAGTAATAGGGCATCATTTAGAAGCCAGCTACATCTGCTTAGCAATAAACTCACTTTTAAAATATATGACTTTCTAATGTCTAAGGAGCTTCCAGTCTTCTTAACTCTTTTTGAGCCTGACATCAATACTGTGAAGAAAGGATTACTGTCCTCATTTCCCACATGAGGAATTGATAAAGAACAATGGTTAATTGACTTTCCTGGGGTCACAAAATAAGTTAAAGAACAGAGACTAGAACCCCTTAAACTCCTAAACTCCTGTCAATTCCCTACATGCTATACTAATACAATGTGTATCCAAGAAAACACAAATGCACACATTCTTCATGTATACATTTTTATCCTCTTAAAATATTAATACAATAGGTCTAACTTTTTTATTTAAACCCACTTCAAGGCTGGTACTTACTGATTCCAATTGCTTTTCCCATCCATAGACCAAGGGTTGGTGGTTTACTGATAAAACTCCAGCAGATTTTGTTGGCCGGTTGTACCAATTCTTAGATGGCCTTGTTTTAGAACTTGTCTCTTCTGGGGCACTCACCAAGAGAACTCTGCTATCAGAGACAGGGGTGTGCTGTTTCAGAGAGCCTCGCCAGGGAGATACCATTACCGTGTGTAATGGAGGGAAGCCATTTCTAAGATCATTTGATCAGGAGGAGCTGAGCCACTTGTTAGGCAGATTTGAAAAAGCAGCCAGACAAGCAAGGGAGGCACTAGCTCTTTTTACAGCCTCCTAGTTCAATCTTAGATTATGCAAGAGATAGCTCACTGCTGACATACATATAAGCACAGTCACATAGAATACATTCATGATCTCTCTCACTCACACAGGCAATTGAGGCTGATTCTATAGTAGTCCTGTTCCCTGCTAACACTTTTATGAGTGACTTCCATTGTTTTCTGTAGGAACATGGCATTAATTGAGTCCAATAAACCAGCATATTATAGTTGCAAATTTCAATGTCAGGTGGCAAATCAGGAAATCGATAGATACACGCTAGCATCCAGACCCCATATACTACATATATTATAAAGAACAAATAATTCTTTTTCAAATGACTTCTTAAGCTATTCTAAATGTACATAACGCCATACTTTAGTATTCATTGTGTATGCTGCATAGCTAATGCCAAGAAAAATGCTAATGATTATCTGATGTGTGTTTATATTTGCAAACCAATGCATTATTATGTTTCAGCTTTTCATTTCCAATATTGATGTTTCTAAAAAGAGAAAATAAGATGCACAAAGAGCAGAGGTAGAGATTTTTAAAGCATAAAAAAATAGAAGTAATTACTCTAAAAGATACCTCAAAGAAATTGGTTCAAAAAAGAAAAAGGAAGTCAACTTCTTTGTAATAAAACATTTCCACATTCTTCAACACAGAATGTAACATCCTTAGAAACATTCAGATGGAAAAAATTAGATGCAGAACAATAGCCCAAGTGAGCAAGATAGGTAGGCATTCAATGTCCTGAATATCTGGAGGTCCAATTGATCTCTGTTGCAATGCATGGATGATAATTATACTCTTCTCTTATCTACCCTAGTGAAATGTCCACAAATTCTCCCAAATTTAAACTAAGAAATTCAATTCCTGATTTTTCTAGCATATTCTACTTGCCATTTAGATGTTTGGATGCTGTTTTCCAACTTGTGAACCATGGCTTATCATCTGTCCTTACTGTATTCCCATTTTTTCTGTACCCAAATTGGCTTTCTACAAGGAAGATATGCATGACATATATGAAGAGAAGAGCTAAATGAGGGTAATTGAGACCTGATATTATTTCTAAATCAGGAGCTTAGCTCCATTTAGCAAGAATCATTTTTCACCAAAAAAGTGACTTCTTGCCAGTTGGCATAAAATAAGCAACTCTTTCTGGAGCTTTTGCCGCTTACTCAAAGTTTACATGTCCACATCTAAGCATGTATTTCAGCATCTTATTTGGGAGCTATAGTTAAGGAAGGGGAAAATATTACCCATAGCAAAAGAGTTCCTCAAATGCTAAAGGAAGGATGAAAGATGACAGGACCTACTTTGTATCTATCCCATTTCACAAATGGTTGAGGATAAACATTCAGCTGATTAGACCCTACTTTTAGAAATTCCCCATATTTGACCCTACTGCAAAGACAAATGTTTTGAAGAAAACTGGGTATAAGAAAAGAGCATAATCTGCCAAAACAACTATCTAGAAACCAAAAGTCTGATCTGAAATATGACTTCACAAATGACTATATGGGCTTGCCCATGGCCTTTCTACAACCAGCACTTCATTTTCTAATAGTTGGATTGGTGAAGTAGCTTGCTCCCATTATTAACCTTTAATCTACTATCTCATTGCTGCTACTATTCACTTATAGAAGATAGGACTCATGACTCCTTCATATGGGAGCACATTCCTATTCCAGCACATGATCAGATTTGTTTCCCCAGTGTTCAAACACATACTGTTTCTGTGGCCCCAGGAAGTCTCCATTCTGAGACAACAGGGTCCAGCACGTACCTCAAAGGAAGTAATATATGGTATTCTCAGAGGAAAATTGCAGAAAAAATAGAAGCAGAGTGGTGTGACGACCTAGAGTCAGCAGGCCAGAAGAGGAATCAGTAAGTAGTTCCCAAATTAGTCCTGTAGAGCCTAGACTGTGGCCTAGAACACATCCTGACAAAAATATTGGGGAGGAAAGGGAGAGGGAATTGAAGGGTTCATTAAACATATATGTATAAACTGTGTGAATTGTTGTTCATCTCAGAGAATTCTTTCTCTTTTGAGATTGAGCTCCATAAGTTCCCTATGGCATAGCATGCTAAATCATGTCAATTAACCACTAGCTGGTTTTATGGTCTTGAGCAGATTATCTAGGTATGCCCTATCCTCTTCTGCATAGCTTAATAATAGGGGTCTGTAGGTTCCACACCTGGAGTAAAAGGAAGTATCTTATCTCAGCCCTTGTACTGTACAGGAAAACACAACTATCCTTATGGATTTGGGTTTGTCTTTCATTTAAAAGAAGTCTGAGACTAAACCACATAGTATCCTTTGAGGGGACAAAGAATGTGATCTATTATTAAGACCCATTAAATAGCCTATGTATGCACACATTCATTTACTCAAACAACAAGTATTTCCTGGCGCTCATGTGCCAAGCACCATGCTAGGTGATAAGCATAAGGAAATAAATGCATGCCTAGTCCTGAGTGAGGTTATAGGCTTGAGTTATAGGTTTCATCTGTGGCTTCACATTATATATAAAATTACACAAATGCACAGAAAAAAATAGAACTATCAATCAAGTAAGGGTATGCAGAATGTAAAATTAAAAGTGCTTTTAAAAAAAGAGGGACTAAAGTACTTCAGAAGAGGGCAAGACTCTCCTTTACTGACTACTGCCCTATTTTATGAGAAATCAGTGCCAATAAATCATACTATCACACATAAGGAACAGTTAAGGTATTGTTCCAAAAAACATCACAGCCCAGATTTACATCCCCATGCCACCAACATTCCTATGTGCCAGGTATGGCATCAGGTGTAGGGGGTATACAAAGAGATGAATAAAGATCACTACTTGATCATGTGCTAGAATAGGGATGTGCTCCCATATGAAGGAGTCATGAGTCTTCTATAGGTGGACAGTTGTAGCAATGAGGTAGTAGATTAAAGGTTAATGAGGGGAACAAGCTACTTCACCAATCCAACTATTAGAAAATGAAGAGCTGGTTGTAGTAAGGCCATGAGCAAGTCCAAATAGTCATTTGTGAGGTCATATTTCAGATCAGGCTTTTGGTTTCTAGAGGTCACAGTAGTGAGGAAGGGGACATGCATACCTACAATAGGTACAAAGTGATGCAACCCAAATAGGTACAAGATGCTTGGGAGAGACAGAGTAGAAAGGAAACTAATGTTCTCAGAGGGGTCAGAAACTATACCAAGTGAACAGGGTATAAAGTACACATAGGAGTTCACCAGGATTTAAAAAGTAGTAAGTAGTGGGGTTGTATTATTATTCAACAGTATTTCCAATCTGCAAATACATTTTTTCACTTTGGGCATCTATTCCTGCCGAACTAAGTGATTTTGAACATATCTCAAACCTCTTTAAGAAAGTAAAATGTGCAAGACTAAGAGCCAGGACATTTTCTAGAACTGTAGCCATATATGAACAGACTTCTTCTGGGGAAATGAATTAGGAACATAAACCTTGAAAAAATAAATTCTTTCCTGGTATGCTTCAATGAAGAACTAAGTTGCATCTCGTTATGCATTCTGAATTTTTGAAGTTGATTGTTAGTTCATATGTCTTTTATAAACCCAAAAGAATCCCAGCTCTCCTTCTGGATTATTCTGTGATATTCACAAAATCACTAAACATTCTTAAATCTTTAATCTATCCATTAGTTCAGCATTTACACTATGATTTTGGTTTGTCTATTTGTTTGTTTGTACTGGGTATTGAACCAAGGGGTACTTAACCACTAAGCCATGTCACCATCCATTCTTATTTTTTATTTTGAGACAGGTTCCTGTTAAGTTGCTTAGGACCCTGCTAAGTTGGTGAGGCTGTCCTCAACTTGTAATCCTCTGGCTTCTGCCTCCGAAATCACTTGGATTACAGGTACACAATGTTTATTAAGTGCTCAGGCAGGCAAAAGATACTTCGGAAAGACAGTGGGTGAAGGGTAGCTAATACTGTTCAAAGGTGTCAGAGGATATAGCACTTCAGCCGGTATTGAAGAGTGAATAGGAGTTCACCAGGTTCTACGATGACAAAGGAACAAAGAACAGTCTTTTCCCTGGGAGAGACTAAAAATGTAAAGGGTGTCAGCCTTGACAGCCAAGTGTCAAGATGAAAACAGAATACTATCAAAGAACACAGAGAGAGACTCCCAATCACCTGATGAAGGAGGCTTAATAGAAGAAGTACATTTAAATTAAACTAAATTAGGAAGAATAAATAACCAAAATCATGTGGATGGCATGTTTAAGGCACAAGGAACAATGTGTATTAAGGCCCAAAATAGATTAGAGACCCAAAGAGGAAAAGGTAAAATCAGTAGAGGCAAATGAAGAAAGGTCTTATATGCCTTTCTATTAAGTTTGGATTCTTTCTGCCATATGAAGAGGTATCAAGTAGTTTTTAATTTTATTAACTATTATTTAGGTGACCATGTAGCAAATGTCTAAGGCCAAAGACTTTTTCCCCAGATAGCAATATGGGAATAGTTTTGCAAAGCAACACTATGAAGATGAGCCATGGGAGAAAAAAAAAACAAAAACATGGGCAATATGCAAAAAAGGAAGACGGGGGAAGCAATTTCAAGAGGAGCCTCTATTTAGGACACTGACCAAAGATGGCAGTGATGCCAGTAACTGGTCTTGGAAACCCAAAAGGTAACCCATCCCAAGAATTTAGAGAAAAGTAGAGAGCTAATGAGTTTGGTAGACCTTAGTTAGTGTTTGGGATTCCAAACAGAACTATGCCACAGTTTCCAATATTTGTGAAATAAGAGTAACCAACTAGCTTAGAGTAGTGATGGAAAATAATGAATTTGGTGTGCTCATAACAAATATGATTGTGTAGTACTTTTCGTATATTAGTAGTTACTGGGCCACCATCAAGTATTACATTCTCAAGAGAATAAGAACAAATGGTTCTACTGTCTTTGTCCAATAGGACAGCATTTATAATGAGTTTTAGAAAAAAAAATCATCGAAATTTTTATACAGATTCTATGAAAAAACATACTAATTCTAAAAAGACAAAATACCCACAAATAAAAAACATGTATATAAGTTAATATACAAAAATGAGAAGATGATAACAGTGACATATTGGAAATCTCTATAGAAATTCACTTAGGTATATCTAGTGAGAAGAAAGATAAATATTTAAGCATCTTGTCTTTGAGAAGTATTTTCCACATAGTGAGTCAAAAAGCTAAAGGAAACTTTAATTCACATGTGATAGAAAAATATATCTCTTACTAAACTATTATTCTCAGAAGAGAAAGCAAGAAAAAGACAATAAATACAGTTGCAGCAGCATCCCTAATACGTTCATTTGACATTGTGGAATTATTCAAAGGAGAGTTGGACATATGGGCTGAAGATTTTAAGTTGAAGGCCACCAGCATGGGAATATGTGCAATTACCCAGAAATAATAAAGAATAAGACAGAAGAGAAGATCTTTGGGGAACACTAATATCTCGGAACTACAAGAGGAAGAGAAGCCCCTGATCACTGAGGAAGATGGTCAAAGAGGTGAATAGTATGATGTCATGGTAGGGGTGATTCAAGATGAATATATTGCTAGGAAGCAAATGTTATAGAGAGGTCAAAAGCAAGTCTTTTTACCCACCTATCCTTTTTCCAAAGTTTACTAAGCTTGCTGACATTAATTTTTGTGCCACAAGACAAATTCCCAAGTATACCAGAGGTCTGTTGATGTGTTTCAGTACATCTTAAGAATTCTCAGACTGGATAGTCACTGTAACTGGAGCAACATGACCCAAACCACACAGTATGGTTCAGTTAAGAAAGAAAATCTTAAGAAACATTTTTCTTTTGGTGGTGAACGGTACCACTGTGGCCACTACTCAGCCCTGTTCCAAAGGGTACTATTATGATCTCACATTTTTTGCCTTCTTGCAGCATGCTGGGCATTACACAGGACAGAAACAAACATACAGAGGTTTTAGTTAGTAGATAAACTATAGGCAGCATTTAGATACTCACCCCCCCACACACACAAAGAAATATGCTCAGTTCTAATAGCTTTTATTTGCTAACTGTAGCCTCAGAAGACTTTGCCAAATGAAGATGTAAATATTTAGTCTGATCGGGTACTTGTTCAGCCTATCACTGCTATCAATAAGCTGTAAGGCCTTGGAATCTATTTCTTTATCTGGAAAACGGGACCACCTCACCCTAAGGTTCTAAGGATCCAATGATCCAATTGTATTGTAAGAACTGCTTTGAAATAATTTAAGACATTCTACTAACAGAAGATGTTTACAATTACTGCCACAGGTTTCACAAGCCAGAAATAAAGTTGCCATCATTCATTGAAATCTAATCATGCCCCAGGCACTCTGCTAAAAGTTACTCATGTACAAGTTCACATAGTGCATCACCACACAGGCACTAGTATTTTCCATTCTACGGATGAAGCAACTGATGTTCAAAGGCACTAAGTCACTTGCCAAAGTTCATAGACTTAGTAAATGGATAAGTAGGACTACACAATCCCTCACCTGTGTTGCTCAAAAGCCCAATGTTCTTGTTTATATTCTCTCAGTCATGCCAAGTGCATATATGATGTGTTCTCCGCTATTCAAAACCTTTGCTTGAATATGAATTATTCTTAGCATCTCAACGTAAGCGAACTGTGTCTCCACTGTGGTGTTGGGGACCAAACTTTGGAAATGAGAAAAACCTCTATCTACAAAGCAGACATTCAACATTAGAATCAATGGCAGAGGAGCACCTGTGGTTAGAAAGCTGACAGCTGGCTGTACCAACATCAGGAGTCTCCCCTCTTCTCAAGTTCTGAAACAGCAAAGGGAGGTGGCATCACAAGGCTTCATGGATTTCAAGGAAGAAGTTGTATGACTAGAGGGGACTTCTACAGGAACAAGAAACTTTGCTGCAGTGGTGAGATAAATGTGTCCTGAAGTGATACAGGAAATGAGGAAACTCCCCATGGGTTAATCCTATTTTTCACTCATCTTCTTGGGTGGGCAGGAGTGCTGACATGTAGCTTGTGGCTAAGAAGAAATAAAGATGTAAGCAGCGAGTCCTGTGAAAATAAGGTCTTTGGCTGCAAAGAACCATACTACCCTCTTGTTATCTTAGGGTTCTGTCCCCATGAAAGGCTGTGGTAAAGACAATGATAGTATTTATCATTTGTTGAATGCTGAGTATAGGCAAGACATTGTATCAAATGCTTTCTTAAGTTATCTCATTTTATTCTCATAAACTTGATGAGGTTATTAGAACTCCCAGTTTACAGATGAGAACACTGACTCTTAAGAGGGGTAAGATATTACTCAAACAAGTTGCACACTAAGGAAGTGGCCAAATTGAGATTTAATGCTGATTTGTATTTGATGCTCCCAATGTCTTTACCATAATGAAACAGTGGGTTATTAATATTCTAAAATCATAAAATGATCACATAAATGCAAGGGGTTGGGTCTTCTCACCTAGTGCTTCTCAATAAATTTAAGTGAATCCAGGCAGTTGGATTTTTTTCTTCCAGAAATTTAGCTTTTCCTGTAAATTGTATAAATTGCCTTTGATACATCTCAGGATATCAGCAAGACACTATCAAATGTAATCCTGCTAGGCAGTTTCTTTAAGGCCATCTTCAGAAGGATGTAGTGGCTAAAGCTTAATTAAATAATCTTACTAAAATTCATAGCTGACTTGACAAAGGACTCTGTTCCACAATCTTCTGGAAAGATGGCTACAAACCCTGGCTACAAGGAGATTTACTTTGGCAAATGACTTCCCTGAATACTGACTGCTGTTCCCAATAACTTGTGGCCCTTGAAGTTTTGAGGAGTCCAAAGGCCACTGAATTACATGACAAAGACCCCTCTGATCCCAGATTTCAAGACTTTTAGCATTGTATTCCTGTTTCATGGTAACTTCATCTTCCCCACACAAATGGAAATACCTCAAGGGCACAGTATGTATCTTTCACATATTTGAATGTCTCTCTGAGCTTAATGCTATTTAGAGCCCAAAGAAGATCCCTGATCTGGACTGGTAATGTCACTGGAATTAGAGGATTGAGGAGGACAGACACAGAAACTATGGTGACAAAATGTTCCTGCCCACCTGCCCCTTTTAGTTTCTTTTTTATTTATTTATGTTTATTTACTTATAGTTGTAGGTGGACACAATAACTTTATTTTATTTATTTCTGTAGTGCTGAGGATCAAACCCAGTGCACCATGCATGGGAGGTAAGTACTCTACCACTGAGCCAGAACCCCAGCCCCCCTTTTAGTTTCCTAATTGAGATTCACAAGTAGATGCTCTGGGTCCAGCCTTCTGCTAGGCAGGAATTCAAAACAGGTAAGATGATATCATATCTGCTATTAAAGAAGTTCTCAATGTAATCATGGGAGCCAGAGTACTTGGTACAGTTCCAGAGTATAGTTCTTCCACATGGCACACAAGACCCACAATCAAATGTATGCTTAGGTATGTTTTCCATTCAATTTTGTTCCAGGAAATCTCCAGCAGGGGAAACCAAGCATTTGAGAGGTTCCTACAAGGTGTTCTCATGTTTTTAAATCTCGTGGTACACAACTCTAGCATCAGGTGCCTGATCCACTTACCAAATCCTAGGTTTGTTCTTGTTTTCACCCTTTCAGGGAAATCTATAGTCTGCTGGGAGTGCAAGGAACTTCCTACAGCTCCTCCTGACCCATGCCCATGGAGAAATCTCCTCTGGTAACTTATTAGTAACAATTGCTAAAATTTTACCTATGCGTATACACACTGACAGTTGAAATTTACTTTGTCACCCAGCTAGTTCATTAGCCTTTTCTTTTCCTTTTTTGAATGTCATGTTCCAGATACAACTGGATGTTGAGTAGACTTGTCTAGATTAGAGACCTGGTACAAGCAAGCCTACTCTTACTATGTGTGTAGTCAACAGACAATTCCAGATCATAAACGTAAAACCAGAAACATGCACTTTTGCATAGGAAACCATTAAGACTCCATAAGAAAACATTTTTCACCTTTCCCTCTCCTTATAAGAGAAATTAGGTTTTAGACTTAAACTTCCAGAAAATAAACCCCACCTTTGTCAGACACCATTGATTAAAACTCTACTTGAGATGATATCTATAAAAGGAAACTATGGGGAAAGAAAACTTAATTGGTGGGGTTCAGCTTTGTCTCTTTAATCCTAGACAAATTCTCAAAGGATCTATTCCTGACGGGCACCCTGAAAGATACCAACACTCTTCTTATGGCCACTGGTTGCCAGAGAAACTTTTAATAGTGGATAAGGAAAGCACTAGAAACAAGTAGGAAAAAAAAAGAATGGCAACTCTGATTATGAACTATTTTCTAAAATTAGGTGTGTCATGGTATATGTATTATTGAGAAAATGTGTAACTAGGAAAATCAGTGCTGGGGGCATGTGTAAGAATTTCAGATGGTATGAGTATGTACATGAGAGTGTGAGTCACTAATCATTTGTGTGAATCAATGTGAATGGATGAGTCAATGTGATTATCTTAGTGAGGGAGTGTATGTCAGTGTCAATGTGTCCATATGAGATTGTGAGTTAAGAATACATGACAGTTACAGGACAGCATGTGATGGCATGGGCATGGAGGTTGATGCAAGCAAATGTATCAAGGTACTCAGAATGTGGCTAGGGTAAATATGTGACTGAATATGCATACTAGTAATTGTCCTGTCACATGTAGTATCAGTAATTCCCTGTGTGTGAGTACATGTATCCATCTATGTGAACTGACTATTGTGATATGAATTGGATATATCAGTATGGTGTATGCCAGTGTTAATGCACATCAGTAACTATATGTACCACACGTTCCTGGGTGTAAATGTATGTAGCAGTGTGAGTGAGGGTGTTCTACTATGAGAACAGGAGAGTGGGAATGTATAAGAATATGTGCCTGGTATGACTGTGCTACTGTGAAATTTTAGAGGGTATGTAATTTATATGAGTTGGCATGTAAGACGGTACACATTTGAATGTACATTAGTGTTAGAAACTGTAAGTGTCTATGGGAATGAGTAGGAATGTGTGGTTGTAAATATAAGTGTCGGAAAATGTGAGTTTAAGTTTGTGGACATGGCTCAGCAGTAAGTACGTCTGTTAGTGTAATTTAGTATAAGTAGTGAACGTGAATGAGAATGTGTCATTGTGAATATATCTGTGTGAAAGTGATTGTGTATGAAACTGTGTATACAAGCACTATTTATCAGCATCCAAGGGTTTATTTAAATAAAGACTCTAAATCTTCTAACTTAAAAAAAAAAGTGATTGTGTATGAGTTCGAGAAGGTCCCATGATGGCTGTCAGTGACAATGGCTGAGTTCACGAAAATGAGAACTTGTATACTTATATTTCAAGTTGTGTTCCTGCATATTTGGTGGAGAGAGCAGTTATATCTCACTGTGAAGAAAGTAAGTACATGAATGTGAATGTGTATTCCCATGCATCAGTATGATTTTGTGTGAATGTCACAGGGGAAGGAAGATGGTTTCAATGCTATAAATGTAAGTGTAAGAGCATGTCATTCTGAGTGTAAGAGTGCAAGAAAGTGTAAGAGGGTAAGTGAGTGAGATGGCATGTAGAGTCTGAACATATATAAACATGCAAATATGAGCATTATGCACATGTATTGCCCTGTAATGGATTGTGTGTGTACTGTGAGGAGTAAATCGTGATGAATATAAATATGTTGGAACCTATGAAATTAAGTATGTGTATGGCTGTATGAGAAACTGTTTCAATGTAAGAAAGTCAATGTATGTGTGTGTGTTGCATGTGTATGTGTGTGTGCAATTATGTAGACATTTTAGTGTGCAAAAAAATTTTATGTTGTATGTGGCTCTTAGTGTGTGAGAATATAAGGAAGAGTATAAAGGTGTGAGTGAGTGAGAGGATGAGGATGAGATATAGGGTAAATATCAGTGTGTGTTAATGTGAAAGTGTAAATATATGAAGGTGAGTTTGTGGCAGTGTAAATATCCCTGTATGTAGTATGTTTGTAAATAAGATCATACGTAAGGGTGAGTAGGATCATCACTGTGAATGTGTTCAGTGTGCTAAGTGAGAATGAGTCAGGAAATAAATGTGACTGTATGAGAGTACAAGTATGCTTGTGTGTGCGCGTGCGCGCGCGCACATGCTCAATGGTACTTCAATAATTGGTAGTCTGGGAAACTCCAGGAATCATCTTTCCCTCCAAAGCCACAGCAGCATACCTCCTATTACAGGCAGGTTACATAGCCACTCTTAACTTCTATCTCATCAAAGATAATATCTAACTTGAGCTAGTATCACTTGTATAATCAGAAAGTAAAAATATTAGAGAAAATACCTACCTTGAAGGGTTACGGTAGGAGCAAATGGTAACACACAAAACTGAAGTGCTTAGTAAAGAGCTGGCAACAATAGATAATAAATAAAAGTTGTTGTTGTAGCTGTCATAGAACACCCAGGAGTGATCCCAGGGCTTGCTTCTTATTTTAGTCAGTTCTAGTTACCTCCTGTCAGTCAAAGTCTATAGAGGACTCCCTACGAGAACATCTCTGGAAAGTTGAATGCATCAGTATTGACAAGGCTGTAATTTCATACCTTCAATTCCATGGCTGAAACACTGGGACTTCCCTTTCATGAGAAGGCATCACAAACAACTGGTGCTGAACTGTAGCTTTTACTTTGTCCCATAGTCCCAGGGCATGCTCAGGGTAAAAGGGAATTGGATTGTATATTCCTTGTTTGTTTTTCTTGCTTTGTGTGTGTGTGTGTGTGTGTGTGTGTGTGTGTGTGTGTTGGTTGGTTT
The DNA here is from genome assembly GCF_021218885.2 of Marmota monax. Lineage (NCBI taxonomy): Eukaryota > Metazoa > Chordata > Mammalia > Rodentia > Sciuridae > Marmota > Marmota monax. Next base: position 9,288,469 of record NW_026694552.1, on the reverse strand, counting down.
GTTGCTTCTCAACTTGGGGAACAGGGCAGATGCCTAAATAGCTGACAAAGAGACAGAAAACAAGACAGAAAGATAGAAGGACAGCAAGCTACAAATAGGTCGCTGGACTGCAGGGTACAGAAAGCTAGAAGAAGCCAATAGAGGAAGCTACAATGACTGAGAGGCAGACAGAGACAGAGGTAGATGATCAGAGAAGCAGGCTGAGAAATCTGAAAGAAATGCAGAGGAAGAAGGAGAGGCCCAATTTGCAAAACTGCTGGGGAACTGTTGGACTTTTGTAAAAGAGACTAGAGATCTATAAGATGTAGTCCCCACCCTTGAAGAAATTTCACTCTAGTTTACCTGACCAGATGAATATTCCAGAAACTGTGAGAGAATTATTTAAGGCAGGAGAGAAACAAGTGCTATACTGCATGCTACATATTCAAGTGTTGAAGAGCTGGAAGAGAAAGTTTGCCCTTACCACTTGGTTGGGTGAAAAGAGAGGGAAGTTTCAGGAAGGTTTAAGTTAAGCTTGGCAGGCCAAGAAGAGGGTGGATGGGTGGGAGTACACTTCGAATAAGAAGGTAAAAATAAGATTATGGGGCAGTAAAATCACAGAAACCCATTGACAGATTTGTGGTGTGTGGCTGAAATGCCACTTAGACATCAGGAAAGGAAGAGAACAGGAAATGACAGCTTGATGGGAAGCAGTTTCTGTGTTACAATGAAGCTCTTAGACGCTGCTTGACATTTGCAAAGGACCTGGCAATGATTGTTATGTTGTTTCTCCTCCTCACCCTGAAATGTAGGTCAAGGCTGTCAGTTTCATATTGGAGATAGGGGAACCAAGAGAGCAAGGGAAGCTGTACTAGGACAAACTCCCCCAGTAAGTAGGGGTCATGCCCTGAGGTCTAGCTGGTAAGGCCTGGGCAGGGTATTTAGTACTGGTGCCTCTGATGGAAAGGCAACATTTACCAGAATTTTGAGATCCCTAACTCTCTGCCTTGGAATCTATTACTCACCTCACACAGCCACTGCTGTAGGACCTCAGCACAGGTAGGCACTGCCCATGAGAAGGGGCTGGGCTGGCTTCAGCTCCGGCAGACTCAAAACTAAGCACAACAGCTGCCACAAGATGCAAGAACTCAGCTTGTCTTTCTTGGGGGAAACCTGCCAAAAGAAGCATCGTGGGGGAGAGGGAACCTCTTTCTCCACCTGCTACCACTCCCTAGTCCAACCCCCCCCCATACATGTCACATGCATATACACTATAGGGAATTTCAAAAAATTCTTTTAAGAAAGCTAGAGAAGCAGAGAGGGAAGACGTCCTTTTAAAGGGGAGGAAAAAAAATACACTCTTATGCAGGATTCCAGAAAGGGCACTGAATTAGTATTTCAGAGATAGGAAATTTAAGTTGAGAGTTAATGTTTGTCACTTCACTTCTCTGGGCCAATTTGCTATCAATAGGAAAAGACTCACCTTAGTCACCTTGGGAAAGTATTGGGAGGGCTAAACCAAATAAGATAGATGTGAATTTTTATATAATTTGCAGGATCATGGGTAAATGTGCATCATTATAGGAGGTGACAAAATCTTGAGTACAATAGGAACTAAGCTTCGTGATGACTTGGCACTACTATTCATTTCATTCCTTTCCTCAACTCCATGTCTCCACTTCCATTTCCATTCCCCTTCCCACCAACCTCTTTCACAGGTGAGGAAGAAAATGTCTTTCAGGCAAAAGCACTCCAAGTTCCCCTAAAGGCCTCAACTCTGGAACTATTTGGGACATCCCTCTACATTCTTCCTATCTCCGGCACAGAGAATTATTCTACAGTCTCCCCAGATTTCTTAGGTTGAAGATATAATGTTTGTTGTTATCATTTTGGCAATGATTTACCCTATCCTTCCCATATAGGTTTCCATGTAACCATGAAGCCAAGTCTTTCTGTATCTCCCCCCACCCCTGTAGTGCTACGGATTGAACTCAAGACATCATGCATGCTAGGCAAGCACTCTACCATTAAGCCAAACTCACAACAGAAGATGGGTCTTTTAACTACTCCATTTTCTGCCTTTTCTCCCAATCAGTTGAACCTTTCAAAGAAAGGCTCTTCCCCTTGTAGAACCCAAGCTCTTCAGTTTCTATTTTTTATTCCTCCTCCACTCCCATCAATGCTGTTTATCCTCAAAGAAAAAGCAGCAACTATATGCTAATTTCCTATAGAGCATGATCCAGGCTAGCATCCATTTTATTAGAAGATACCAGAATGTACAGTGCCTTATTCCAAAGATATGGATGGATATATATGTAAAGGTGAAGATGGCAAAATTGAAGCCTCAGGGAGCTCAGAAAAGCCCTATGATCTCCAGTTTCCCTTCTTGAATAAAAGACCAAGCCATACCCTGGGTCTGCCTCTTGCTCTGGGCAACACTCCAGCGCACGTCTGTCCCTGAGCCTCCCTGGCATTCCCTGTGTACTTCCCACATGCACACTCCAGGCAGCCTTTCCAAATCCCACCCACTGCACCACTGAGTGGTGTACCACCCCCTTCCTTGCTGCATGAGCTCACCCTGCAAAAGGGTGGGGGTAGAAGGAGAGGAATAAGGACTGCCAATGCTCCAGAGAGGGGCAGGGTTCAAGGAGAGCACAGAAAAGTTCTCAAGAAGCCCGCTGCCCATCCTTAGAACTGAGAGCTAGCTGGAGAGGCAGCATCCACTCATTGGGGTAGGGAACAGTGCTACAAGAAATGGGGAAGGGATACACACCAGCCCAAACTAACCAAGAACCTCCAGGTTTCTGACAAGATCAGTTTACCTTGAACTTAACTCTACCTTATCCCAGTTGCCACAATTGAAACATTTTGTAACTCTATGGCAATTAGCCTTGAACTCACCAGTTGCTCAGCTTGAGCCAATGCAAAAAGACATGGAAGGACACAGTGCTGGACCAGTTAGCCATACTCCTCTGCTGTTTGTAGGTGTGTTGTGTTAAGTGTGTGTGTCTGTGTCTGTGTGTGTGTGCGTATATGTGTGTAGGGTAGTATGCTCTGTGTGAGTACATGCACATGCTGGGTCAAGTATTTGTGTGCTGTTGCATGTGTGTATGCTGCATCATATCTATATCACATTGTATGTTCATTAAGTCTGTGTCATGTTGGGTGCATGTGTAGTGACATGTTTATATCACGTTGTATATGTGTATGTCAGTATGCTACTTTGTATGTCCCATGTGTCTGTATTGAGTTGTGTTTGTATTGCACCTCTACTGTGTCATGTGTACATGCCAGTTATCTAATTTGTACTGTGCTATGTCTATGCCATGTTGTATATATCGTGTGCCTATATCATATTTTGTGCCAATTCTGCCTTGTTGTACACCTGCAATCTCAGCTTCCTGTTGGAGACTGGGATGGGGGTCAGTGCACATATCTTGTACATACCTAACCCCCCTTTGCCTTACAGCATTCCAGCTTCATGATAAAATCCTTGTCTGGGGACAAGGACTGTACTTTAGTGGTGGGAGTGGGGGTAGGGATGGGGGAAGATGTGGACAACTATTTTACAACAGACCCCTCCCTTACTAATTGCCTTGCCTAGCACTAACAATCTCTGGGAAAAGCATTTTGGAAACTTTTTCAGGCCCAAAGAAGAAAAGGATACTGGGTTTGGGAAGGGGAACTATGACTTCCTCTCTAAGCCCATTCATATGAGAGAAGGACTTGAAGGAATGGCACCTCCCCAAATTTCTCGTTCTGGCTGGCTGGAAGGACTGGAGCCTTTCATTTTAGGGACTGTAAGCTGCACATGTATACTGGCACCCAAGTTGGGTCACAGGATGTCAATGGGGAGCTCTGTTAAAGGTATCCCTGTTAGGGTCACTAGAGGGCGCTATTGTGCTGTTAGGGATAGTGTCTCTTTAGGGTGCAGAATTCCAAAGTCTATGGGACTCAGGTGGAGATGGGGGAGAAAGGCATTAAGAGAAGAATATATACTGTCATCCCAAGCCCTTCCTCTTTGGACACAGAGTTAAGGAGTAAGAGGAACTAGTGACTATCCACCACTTACCAATACCTGGATTCTGTCTATAAGACCACCACATAAAGCTTTTCAGGGCATTGGTTGTAAGTCCCCTAACAGATTCTAGACTTGGACTTCTTTGATTCCTTCTGTACCCCATTCACATGAAGTAAAAGTAGAGCCACAATGCTGAAAGAAAAAAAAAAGTGTGTGTACTGTTTGTGGCATTATTTTGCATTGTTTTCCCAAAAACCCCAGGATATCCAAAAGAGCGTGTAATATAGACTGAGTATTTGGGAGGGGGTAGAGGAAAGCTGTATTTTAGTAAACCTGACATTACTACCAAGAATAAATGGACCTGCTTCCTAAAAATGTCACCACCATCTTAGAGAACACCTAGTCCAACTGTATCATTTGAAAGACAAGGAAAATAAGGCTCAGAGAAGAATAAACATGCAGGAGCCCTGATTTCTGATTCCCAAGGTTCATTCCATCCCAGCTTCTGGTCCTCTAGTCCCTAAAACACTTTCTTCTTTAAATTCAACCCCCTCCATCTTACAGGAAAACCCTGGCCTCCATCTCCACTATGTGGGCTTCACCACAGCAGTCCTATTCCGTCTCAGGATCAGACCCCTGTGACCACACTTTGCAATGATTTCCTCTCCTCACCAGTAAACTGTAAATTTTTTTCCATCTTCAAGGTCCACTTCCCCCATTTTGCATCCCACCTCTAGACCCAACTGTAGCTGCAGTTTGCCCCCCTCACTGCATCCCCTGGGTGCATCACAGATTACCAAACCTGCAGATAATTGACCGAATGTGCAAATCAGACACGGATCTATTGCATTGATTAACATTTCCAATTAAACTCCTGGGTTAGTCTGTGTGTATTAGGGACTCAAGTAATCACTGAGTATGTAAATGCAAATGCCTTCCAAGGCCACAGAGCCCGGTAGGAAGCAATGCATTTCTGGGAGGAAATGGAAACAGACTGCAAGACTCAGAGTTTCATTTGGTTCTCCAGTACTCCAAAACAATATTTTAAATATATGGCTGTTGATCCTAGGCTTGGGCTTCACACCTGAAATGGAGGACTTGGGTCCTGCGCGTGGATGCATACCCTTTCCCGCCCCCTGCTGGAAAAGCTGTATAGTGTGGAGTTGGCCTGCAAGTATTCCCAGACCCTGCAGAGGGAACCGCCTAGCCCCTGGCAGGTGGGGCAGGGAAGAGGGAGTCCTGATGCCAGGGCTTAAACTGCACTCCAGATGTCTTGACAGCTGCACTTACCTTCCAGGGTAGAGGTTTTACACTGTGCCCTGTCTAAACACTGGATCAAACAGGCCCCTGGGAAGGAGGATTTGTTTTTTCCTTTAAGCAGGGCCCTCAGACCTGGTCCTACACTACCCTACTGATTTTACATATCAGTCAACCTGTCTGGGCCAGATTCATAGTAACCCCGCTCCCTTTTCAGGTTCTGGTCCCCCCATCCCTTCTCCTTACCAATGAGGAAAGTGGCTGTTGTTGAGGATGCTGCTCACCAAGCTTCTTCTTGTTCCCTTAACCAAAGTTACTGGCTCCTGAAGGTAGGTTATGCAGGTGGGCATGCTACTGATACCCTGAGTAGCTAAAAATTGTCCCTATAATTTTGGCTGAGCCATAACTGCTTCAACTACTAAAACTTTCCTGTATCACCAGGATAATCAGGGCCTTTGGGCTGGAAAGACCATGTTTTTTCTCCTTACACCTCTGTATGGCTTTAATCTGCACCCCATCTGATCTCAGTCTGATTCTACCTACTCTGTCTGATTTCTAGATCTGATTTTTTTTTAATCTTGGTCACCCCCTTTGACCTCATAAAAGCAGACTCTGATGGCAGCACCTTTCCTTCCCTTCAGTTATTCCTCATTTCCCTCACCTGTCATGTCTGCTACCTACTCTCCTCCAAGATCCCAACAAACTTGTTTGCTCTTTATACTTTTTCTGACTCTGACCAGAAAAATCTCCAACCTGTGGGAATGGCCAGCTAGTCAGAATGTCCACAGGGTGTTATGGCCCTTTGCCTGTACCTTCTTACATTTAAACCTCGGTTTAATTAATTAATTAATTAATTTTAATTAATTAAACCTCGGTCTTTCCTATAAGGCTCACTTGCCAGTCTGGAGGCTTGAAGGATCTGCCCCTTGACACCCCAAGGTCTCTCTGGACTGTCAGCCTTAACACAGCATACCACCTAGTATCTTCTCATTTTTGTCTTGCATAGGCATGGAGGAGTATGACATTTGTATTCAGAAATCCAAGCCCAGTCTATTAAATATTCATTACCATATTAATCCTCTTAACCCAATGGAGCCCTTGATTGGGAACCTCAAGTCCAAATCGCAGATGTTGCCCAATTATAATTTTGTAAATGGCCCAGTGAAAACCGCACTGACCTTTATACCTTGCTCATCCCAGAACAGGGCCACAGTGTTGTCACGAACAGGAATGGACCTCCTTCTGTTCCAAGACCTCAGACAGCCATACAGTTGGCCTGGATTTGAGTCTGCAAAACCATGGGGGGAGCAAGACTAACATGGCTAAAGGCTTCCCTGCTGAAAGCCATTTTTTAAAAATAGCATTGCAACCGCCCCCATCATGCTTCCCAAAGCCAAGCCACTCACCCTTCTATCCTTTGCTTCTAGAGACCAAAGAGCAGACCCTCAAGTCCAGAATCTGGAACTGGATTCTGGAAGGTGGGACCAAAAGGGGAGGGGGGAGCCACACACACACAAATACACACACACACACACACACACACACACACCAAAAAACCCCAAATGGGCCCTGTGGTCTTTCCTTGCCAGAACCACCTGCCGCCCCCAACCCTCACCCCACTCCTCAACCACCACCTAAGAAAAGAAAATCTACAAAAGAATCTAAAAATCTACAGAATCTAAAATGTTCCAGTTGCCCAGAACTGTGGCAATAATCTTGCCAGAGCCAGTTCACAAATGAGGGAAATTCTCCCTGCGAGGTGACGGGGACAGGGTAGGGGGAAGGCACTAGACCCAATGACCCCACTCCCCAAACACAAGGGCCAGCTACAGGATTCCAGGGCTTTCAGGGGCCTTATTGCATCATTTCCACAGGAGAAGAAAAGAGTCCTTCTGTCATTACCATCCCCCCACCAAAAAAAGGGGAGGGGGATAAAGAGAAATTTATAGAAGTGGGTAATGCACCCATTTAAGAAAATCGTCACTTTTTCTGTTTGCTCAGGTTGAGCTCTTCCACTGCTGACTTGGTGAGACAGCGACCACACCCCCTCCCCTTCTCTAAGGGGCTGCTGTCACAGCTACTGTGGTGGTGATGGGGGGGGAAGGAGGGTTCGGGAAGGTGGTTTAAGACTTACAGGCTGACGTAGCTCTCGGGCGGATTTTGCCTCAAGCGGCCCAGGCCCTAGTGAGTGAGTCCAGGGCTTGGCCAAGCAAAAAAGCCCGGGCCCTTCGGGAACGGCCCTGACACACCCACTTGTCCGCGTATGCGAACCAGGATCAAGCAAACTGCTCGCTGGGCTACAGGGGTAGCCACGTAGGAGACTGGAGGGATGTGGGAGCGGGAGGGGGTACTCCTAAAGCAGAACATCTGCTCAGCAGTCTCAGAGCTGATCCCAGCCGCCACCCCCTCCTCCGAGCTAACAAGGTGCCGGTAGGTCGCGGGATTTACCTGCCACGGGTCCAGTCACCCTGTCAAGACCTTTCCTCTACCTCCAAACGCTCTGGCTGGCGGGGCTAGGGAGCCGCAGCCCTGCGGCCGCAGCCGCAGCCCCGGACCCACCCGCTCCCCCGGCTCTTCTCCCGCCCCAGCTCACTCGCTCCCGGAGGGGAAAAGCTGTAGCCCCCAGTGTGAGATCCCCAACGGTTCGCTGCCACAGCTGCCCGCCCGCGATAGAGCTCTTGCTTGCCAACCGCTCCCTAGCCCTTCTCTGCTATGACGTCACCCGGGCTCTGCACCGTACCTAGGCCAATCAGATGGTGAGCATAAAACTAAAATCGCCCTGAGTGGGCTACTGGGGACCAATCTTTTGTTTCCAGGCAGGAAGCGCCCGGGAAGGGGTGGGGGGACTGAAGGGGAGGGAACAAGGAGAGGGAAAGAGAAAGGAGGTAGAAACTTCTACACCGTCGGGTTGTCTAGACAGAGGTGGAGCCATCAAGAAAGAGGTACCTAGATAGAGGAGGGGGAATTTCATGTTATCTTCCTTACTTGCCCCACTGAAGAAGACTGGGCTTTCCGGGGAGGAAATCTGACCAACTACAAGGGCACACATTATTGAGGAAAATGGACTAGATTTGGGACACCACCTGTCAGGCAAACGGGTTACACAGAAAACTCAGAGAGGGATTCAAAGAGATGGTAATCTACATAGGGAATCTACCCTTCTGAAAATGAAACGCATTTCAAAACACACGATATTATACAAGAAAGAATAATTATTCCACTTCAAATTGAGTATGTGCATGATTTCATCAAAATGTGGTTCTCCCTGTCCATCCTTTTCCCAAAACCTCCAATGGTTTCTCTAGTCTCTCCTGAAAAGTTCAAAATTTTGCAGATGTCCAAAGCCTTCTAAAACCTAATTTCAAAAATCATCCCTTACTACTCCAAAATCCAGGAGGATTTGGCTAAATTATATAAATTATGGTAAATCCTTGCAAGGAGACAGTAAGCTGGCATAAAAAGCCTAATACAATATAATAAGTATATTTATAATAAAATGATATAAGATATAAAACATGCCTACAGAAAACAGAAGAGAACATAAAATTATAATGGTTGGGTTAAAGTAGTAGAACTATAGGCGTTTTTTCCTGTCTACTTTCCAAGTTGGTTAAAATGGGTCATGACCATTTTCAGTTTGAGAGAGAGAGAGAGAGAGAGAGAGAGAGAGAGAGAGAGAATATGTGTGTGTGTGTGTGTGTGTGTGTGTTTTACTGGTGATTTAACTGACAGGCACTCTACTTCTTTTATACATCTGCAGACTTGCTTTTCATTTTGAGATAGAGTCTCCTTCAAATGCAGAAGCTGTCCCTGAACTTGTAATCCAATCCGGCTGCTTCAGCCTCTGTAGTGGATAGGATTACAGGTGTGCACCACCCCACTCAGCTTCAGTGCACTTTCATTGAATTTTCTCAATATTGCATAACATTCACCAATCATTTCTCCATAATGCCCACAAAATATGTTTCAAAACCAAAAATAACCTTAATATATTCTCCTAGGTCCTTTTAGAAAAAGTCACACCACAGATCTCCAGATTTACTGGTGATAATTTCTCAGGCAGCTGGAGAATGGAATATTTCTTTTGGAGTAATTCATTTTGAATTGTGATAATTCAGTAAATTGATAAAAGAACAAAGACCCAATCGATGACAAAATGGTAAAGAGGAAAACAAAAACTAAATAAACCACATGATCCAGATCACTTTGCATCTCGTCCTCCTTAATTAAAATATATATTTATGCATACATATTGCATGAACATTGTAGAAAGTGGCAGATCTGGGCTACCTACCTAAATCTGAATCCAAAGTCTGTGCATTTTTCTAATGTGCTACAGTGTACTCCTAGTAAGAATTAAACATGGTACTTCTGACTTCGTTAAAATACATACTTGCTTTTAAAAACAGACTATACAAGATTGGTGGGGTTTTCAAATCCAGGCATTTAAAAATATAGTTTTTGTCGTGTTGTTGTCTTCTAAACCAAAAATGCACAACACTCTCCCTCTCAAATCCCTGATTAATAGGTTTAAATCAGAATGATTCTGCTTCTGATGATTTCACAGTTATCTTTTTAATTAACTTTGGTGTTAAAAAGAAGTAATCACATTACATTGATTTTTTTTTTACATAATGGTAAAAGTAACCTAAAGAATATTACTCACTTAAAGTGATGTCATTTACTTAATGTTAACATATATGATGTATAAAATGCATTTATTTGAGTTATTTTAAACAAGAACACTTTTTTTAAGAAACAGGAAGATATAACGAGATTTTCCTGGCTAATGATTAAACATGAGTCTTCTAAGCTATTGATTTAAATTGTAATTAAAAGGTATTTGATTTCACTTTAATCCTCCCATATACCTCAGCTGTAACTCAGAGGTATTTATGCAGTCACTGCACATGGTTATTTAAATGTTTCATGTGTATATTTCTCCTCACCCTGGTGATTACAGAAACTAGCATGGGGCCAAAATCCTATTAGGTGCTTGACAAATTAAAGCATAGTGATGCCATCCAAAGAGGACAGGAGTTAGGACCCAAGCCCAGCACAAAAGACTTGGGTCTTCCTATTATAAAAATGACAGCCTATATTATTTTTGATAGCAGAAAATGGTCTTTACTGTCAGTAATGGTTTGTTTTCCAAGAATGTGGCATTTATACACAATGGAGTATTACTCTGCATTAAAAAATGACAAAATCATAGAATTTGCAGGGAAATGGATGGCACTAGAGCAGATTATGCTAAGCGAAGCTAGCCAATCCCTAAAAAACAAATGCCAAATGTCTTCTTTGATATAAGGAGAGTAACTAAGAACAGAGTAGGGATGAAGAGCATGAGAAGAAGATTAACATTAAACAGAGATGAGAGGTGGGAGGGAAAGGGAGAGAAAAGGGAAATTGCATGGAAATGGAAGGAGACCCTCAGGGTTATACAAAAGAACATACAAGAGGAAATGAGGGGAAAGGGAAAAATAATACAAGGGGGAGAAATGAAGGTCAGTAGAGTGGGTAGAGAGAGAAGAGGGGAGGGGAGGGGAGGGGGGATAGTAGAGGATAGGAAAGGTAGCAGAACACGACAGTCACTAGTATGGCAATATGTAAATCAATGGATGTGTAATTGATGTGATTCTGCAATCTGTATATGGGCTAAAAATGGGAGTTCATAACCCACTTGAAGCAAAGTGTGAAAGATGATATATCAAGAACTATGTAATGTTTTGAACAACCAACAATAAAAAAATAAATAAATAAACTGGGCAAAAAAAAAAAAAAGATTCTACGCTGGAATAGCTTGCAGATTTCATCTGTGCAATTTGTCCACCCAGCCCCACCATCCTCAGCTCTCTTGTTTGGGAGCTCCAAACAAGATTTAAGGATACAACAGTACTACCTTAATAACCTCTTGGCATGTGTACCCTACTTCTCAGATTACAAACCACTATTGTATCTTCTTGTTTAATCCTCACAACAACTGCAACAGTTTACTTTGGCAATTATTATGATCTGTATTTTGTAGATGAGGCAATGGATGCTCAAGGGTTTGAAGTCACCTGTCCAATGCTTCACAGTCATGGTCCCAGAAACCAAGTCTTCTACTTTCATTTTTTGTGATCTTTGTATTACCCAACATGGCAACTTAAGGGAATGTGTGTGGGGTAGGGAGGCATTAAGTGTTTTCTTTATATGCTCTCTGACTTATAATGCTGCCACTTGTAATTTTTCAAGTCTGTGATGGTGCACAACTGATAAGCATTCAGTAGAGACCACACTTCAATTTTTCAATTTTGAATTTATGTTTTTCTGTTGGGGCCTTCCAACCCAATCAGCCACTTGATTCACATATGTGAGAGGCTCTGGAATAGGGCTTGTTGCAAGACAAGTAAGCTAAAATGAATCTTCTAGCCAAATCCTGGATGAAGGGAACATTCTCATACACTGTTGAGTGAAGTGAAAAATGGCACAACCCATTGGGAGGAAAGTAAATAATATTTAGTTTTTTACAATTCCAACACAAGGAATCCGCCTACAGATATCCTCATAACAATATACCAACATGTGCTCAAGTACATTCACTACAAATTCCCCCTCAATAAGGGAATTATCAGAGAGTTTTAAAGCACTTTATTGAGATCTGATTACTATGTAAAAAGTTGTACATATTTAAAGTATACAACTCCATGACTCTGGGGCTAAGTATACTATACTTGTAAAACTATCAACACTATTGATACTGTAGAAATCTCCAGAAGTTCTCACCTGTCCTAATAAGGGAATTGTCAGATAAATTATGGTATGCAATATTTTAGAATATAATGCATCACCTAAAAAGAATCAAGTAGCTCCCTATATACTAAAATAGAAACATACCTGAACACATTCTTCAGTGGAAAAAAATTGCAGAACAGCATGTGTACTATGATTTTATTTTTGTTGAAAAACAAACCCTTTGTGTTTATATTTGTTTAAGCTGGAATTATACACAAACTGCTAATAGGGTAACTGTGGGAATAAAAATGGGAAAGAAAAGCATGTGGGTACGTGTGTGGTATGGGGAGTATTCAATTTTCTTGGTATAGAGATGGTATCCAACTTCAAATGCTGAAACTTACAATTTTTCCACTTTGGGATGGTGCAAAAGCAATATGCTTCCAGTAGACGTTTTACTTGGAATTTGGAATTTGGATATTTTCCCAGGCTAGTGATATGTAGAATGATACTCTCTCAAAATACTGGGCAGTGGCTGCAAGCCACAAATCCGAGTCAGCCATGTGATCACAAGGGGGAATAACATGTACCCCACAGTGGAGTATGTAGCTAAGGTAGGATGTTCAGTAGGTTAGGTGTATTCAAAGCATTTTCAACTTGTGATGGGTTCACTGAAATGTAACTCCATCAAAAGTGAAGGAGCATCTGTACTTCTGTATTATTTTTACGGTTTTTTTACAATAAGCATATACTGCATTTTGGTAAAATACAGCATTAAAAAAGGAAAATATAGCTTTCTTTGGGTTAAGACAAAAACAAACAGAAAAAGCACCCAGTTATCCTGAAAGAAGTCTAAATGTTAGGTCAATGGTTCAGGTAGAATAATCATGGATGTGGCATGGTAGGCTGAGCTAAGCCAAACCAGGGCAGGCATTGGATGCAGGGCTATGATGTACAAGCCAATGGACAAAAGCAACCAGAATTTCCTGGCTCCCTTCCCACCACCAAATCAAGTTCCCCAGTCAGAAGCTGCTCCCAGTAGTGGACTCTGAGTCTATATGGCTCTCAGTCTTCACATCTTTTGCTCTGTCAGATGTACATTTAAAAAAAAAAATCCCCCTAACTTTTTCCTAATAGGAAAGAACTTGGCATAAGGTGTAGTGGCACATGCTATAATCCCAGCAGCTCGGAAGGTTAAGGTAAGAAGATGGCAAATTCAAAGCCAGCCGCAGCAACATATAGCAAGGCCCTATACAACTTGGCAAGACTCTGTCTCTAAATAAAATATAAAAAGGGGCTGGGGATGTGGCTTAGTGGTTAAGTATCCTTGGGTTCAATTCCCAGTACGAAAAAACAAGAAGAAGAAGAAGAAAGAAGAAGAAGAAGAAGGAGGAGGAGGAGGAGGAGGAGGAGGAGAAGGAGGAGGAGGAGGAGGAGGAGGAGGAGGAGGAGGAGGAGGAGGAGGAGGACGACGACGACGACAATGGCGGCTGGTGCACAGGCACTGGGTAGGATCACGGTGCCCACTTCTCTTTTACTCAGGGTCTAGTCACTACAACTTGTTGCCATCACTGCAGCCTGGCCTTACCAAATCCCTTCATTTCTGCTTCATACTGCTATCATTAATAGCAGATAGCATTGTGCAAAGAGGAAAGAGACTCAGAGATGCCAAGAAGTGTCATCATCCTATGTCCTTGAAAAACCAGAGGCTGGGAAAGAGAGAAGCTCATGGCTAGGAAATTGCCATTGTCTTGGGTCCACTGAGTTCTGGCTAGGAATCAGAAGACTCAGATTCTAGTTTAGCCTCTGGAGAAGAAACCTTGAGCAGGACTCCAAATTCCTGACCATTAGTTTCCCCCTTTGCCAAACCTGTTCTGAACAGTTGAATAAACGCTAGTGCATAATGAAACAAGAGTGTCCTGGGCATATTTCAGAGCTGTACACCTCCATACTAGACTTGATGAGCCCCCATTTTTACATGTGTTCCCTAAATGGTATGCACTTGGGATTGGAGGGCCTGTCCTAACCTTCCTTCACTATAATTAGCCCTCATTAGAGACATGCCCTGCAAAACCTATGAGCTAGGAAGCCCACCACCTTTGCCCTCCTCCCTTCCAAGAGGGAGTTAGTGAAGGAAAAGCCGAAGACAATTAAATGCAGGAGGCTCTGGGTGAATTAATGTGAGAATTAGGAAGTTCCTCTCCTCTGACTTGGTTTTAATTAGCCCTGTTTCCACCATGGTCCTACATATCAAAGCACATTATTTAATTGAGCTGATGTTCTGTTTGACTTTTCTCTCAAGGGGATCACATTATACATTCCTATCCCACACATTCACAATCACTGCACTGCCAGAACCTCAGTCAAACTGCAGAGTGAATTGAATTTGGAAAGTTGATTTTGTTGCTCTCCCCCACTTAAAAAAAAGAGAGAGAGAGAGAGAAGGAGAAAGTGGAGGACAAAATCTAGGGGACAAAGAACCAAGGAGGATAATAGAAAATCAAATCCTATTATTATTATTTTTTTGGACCGGCTGGACTGTGATGTCATGATTTCCCAGCTCACCTGTGGTTGGCTGCTTAGTTCAGCATCTGCTGAGAGCTAAAGGCTGATTATTTGCCAGAGATACAGACCTTTCAGGGAAGCTTTGAATCATTGCTGGTTGTCGTGACAACCTGGGCAGTGTCTGCTCCTGATAACCACATAATGAGGTTGTTAGGAACAGTAGTGCCCTATCCCCACACCCAACCATCTGAAGTGGTAAGCCATGAAACATTTGTCTCAGGAGGTGAAGAGGAAAAAAAAATAAGTGACCAACAGGCAAATGGGGACGATCCCCTCAGAAAATTAATGTGAGCCAAATCCTGGAGACAATCTCCTTAAGAGTCCCTTACTTGCCACCTTCAGATCCCTCCTGAACCCATGTATTCTTTATAAATCAGAGACCTGAGGAACAGGTGGTGAAGGGATAAAGCATCTCTGCCACCCTCTAGTAAAACCGAACAGAGGGAGGTATGAGTGGAATGCATTTGATTATGGGAAGGTGCATTATCTGTCTTCAAAAGATGCCATCATGAGCAAGGTCCAGGTGCAATGAGGAGCATGTGTGAAAGATGGTGGGGCATGGCCAAATCCAGTCAAAAATGCAAAACACAAAGAAAACTTGAGGGAAATGTGTTGTCTGCTCTTTTGCCTACTACTTTTACTTCCTGGGGGAAAACACCTCACTCTCCATTATCTTGAGGGTGTGGATATTCTCAAAAGGTACCATTGCTAGGACAAATTTATTGAGCACCTACTAAGTGCAAGGTATACAGCGAGATAATACAGATGAACCAAACTTGGACCATTTCCTCAGGAGACTTGGAATCTAGTTAGAGAGAGAAGATACACACTCAGGTAACAGTAATACAAGACAGATGTAGTAAATATTAAAATGGAAGTGCAAAGTCTTTGATTTCAGTGAGAAATCACATCCTGACTATCATATTCCAGCTTCAGCCCATCATTCCAGGTTCCTTTCTCATCACTCTTCCCTCCTTCCCCAAGTGTCAGCCCCACCAATCTATTCTGTTTCTTTCATATCCCTTGGCTTGCATACCTTTATGCCTTTCCTCCTTCTCCTCCCCCTACCTACCCGGACTTCCTTCCTCTTCTCCCTATGTGTTGATATTTAATGCACATTTCCAAAATGGCATTTTGGTGAACAAATTAGCCCTATGTTTCTAACCCTATGGAGATCTGTACATGGAAGACATGGATATTGAGCAGTACTCTGACATCACTACTGAACCCAATATTAAAAATTCAGGGACAGGGCTGGGGTTGTGTCTCAGTGATAGAGCACTTGCCTAACACCTGTGAGGCACTGTTTCCGGATCCTTGGCACCACATAAAAAAATAAATGAATAAAATAAAGGTTATTTTGTCCATCTAAAACTAAAAAAATATTTCTTAAAATATCAGGGACATGGGACTGGGGTTGCGGCTCAGTGGTAGAGCACTTGCCTAGCATATGTGAGGCACTGGGTTCGATTCTCAGCACCACATAAATAAACAGACAAAGGTATAAAAATACAATAACATTTTAAAATCCATGGACATCTAAGAGAATGTTGATCCAGGGACATCTAAGAGAATGTTGTTACAACCAATTTTGGATTGTTCATGGAACTGTATAAAGTCAGACTACTTATGAAATATCTTATTTAGATAATCATCAGAAACCTGCATTCCTATAAAACATATTTTATGGCTTTTAAAAACTCTGAAGTGGTTTAGGGTTCACGAGTAGTTGTAAAAATACGGCAGAGTTCCCATGTACCCTTTCCAGAGTTTCCTTCACCAAATGTCCCCCAACATTTTGATACATGGTGCATTGTTAAAACCCTGGAAATTGACATTATAATAATACTACTAGTTCAACTATAGAACTTCTTTAGACTTCACTGTTTTTATCTTCCATTAAATATTTTACCAACTTAGTTGAAAATAGCAAAACTATTAATATTTGATATGAATGTCCACTTTTTTCCAGGGCCTACCCCTTTCAGTAAAGGGTCAAAACCTGAAAGAGTCAAAACCGACTAGGATTGAAAGAATAAAAGCCAGTATGGAATGAAAATAAGCACCCCTGCCAATAATCATGCTGGGAAGATAGAAAGATAAAGACACCTGAAAAGCTTACAGAAAACACTGTTTCTCCCAAGGTCACACAGCCATTGTAAAATGCCATAAGGGCCCCCTCATCCCTTGAGACACTACTGGTGTCCTTCCAATGATGCCCAGACCTGCTTTGCTATTGACGATTGTTGCTGTGGGTAGCCAATGGATAAGCCATTCAATAAATCTGATTTTGTCTAATACTCTTTGGCTAATTAAGCTTCAATATAACAAATACTGAGATAACCTAACTAGGGTTATCAGAATGCCCCCTGAATCATCAGAAGTTTACCATATTTTCTTGAATCTACGGTGTGACTGAAACTGTGTGTCTTACATAGAAGATGTCTAATGAATTCTCACTGCTTTGACCTGTCCTATGTCAAATTTGTTGGAATGCTGCTGGATATTCTGACAAAATTCGGGGAGACATCATTACATAGAAATTCAGCATATAAATTCTATGATTAAACTTAAAGTTGACTCTGCATACAAATCCCAGATTCATCATTTTATAGTTTTAGAGACTTTGGGCAATTTATTTAGGCCCAGTGAACCTCTCAGTTTCCTCATCTGTGAGATGGAGGCTTCCTTCTTAGTGTAATTGGGAATATTAAATAGAAATTAAATGCCTGTAAAGAAGGAAAGTATTAGGGTAGTGTTCTCACCTCTGATGCACACAGGGATTACCTGGTGACCTTTATAAAATACTGGAGGCTGGCCTCTACCTTTAAATATTCTGATTTAATTGGATGGCCTGAATCTGAACATTAGAAGTTTTAATAATCTCCTCAGGTTCTAATCTTCTCATATTCTAATGTGTAGCAAAGAGGGATTTCATTACTTAAGGAATATCCTCCAACAGGTTTTTGGGTAACATCTCCCTATCTCAGTGTCTGAATTTCACAGAGCCAGAGAGTAGAATTGGGGATTTTTCTGAAAGAGCCAGCATTTAGATTGGATGCTTTCTGAAGCCTCATCCAGCTTTTTGCTGCAATCACTATCTAGTCTACCAGATGGTTTGCTAGACTTGGTAATGACTATAGCCTTCTTTGTCCACAGCAAAATGATGAAGACATTTGATATTTGGGTAAAATTGGAGCTGTGTTCATCTCTCCATTTTCCTGTTCCCAAACACTACTCAGTCACACTTCCATGAAGTGGTCTCAAGTGTGAATTTAAAAACAAATATGTGTATGCAGCAGCATTGGCTGACCATCGCAGACGTGTTTAATGGATGCAGATCTCAATGTGCAGTTGTTCCTTATAACTGAGCACCTGTTGTGCCTCATAATTAATCCTGATTTTGCTATACAGCAGCAACTCACAGCCAATGTTCTCTGCTATTCACTTGATAAGGTCACTTGTGGAGGAGGGGCATTCAAAAGAATCTGTGCCTCCCCTTTTTTAACAATCCAAGAGAATATATTTTCTATTCAGTAAATCGTAAATATGAATTAACTGGCAAAATTTAAAGGTCAGTTAGATAGAAGTTTAAAATATGGTCATGATGATTTTTAAAAGTGGTTCACCATTCCTCACCACCCCCCACTCTCCTTGTTCAATTCGGCTGCTAATATGGGAAATTTAACGAATTCTGACATGCTAGGCTAAAGTTTACTGCCAAAAAGAGGGCAGGTTGCTAGGCAAATTAATACTATAAACATAGAAAAGTGACAGCCTGCTAGGGGAGTATGCTAACACATGGGTTTTAAGCGCCACTAAGTGCACTTTGCATTCAAATGACCAATATGCTAATTACAGTCCTTATCTGTTTGTTCGAGGCCTTAAGAGTCTCAGCAGCTCAGTGCACAGATACCAGCCAGCAGTTTGACTGCAGGTTTTTAGAAATAATAACATGGCATTTCTTTAAACATATTTTCAAATTCAAGCTTCTTACAAATCAAGATTGGCCTTTCTCCCATTCAGGGAATTAGTGAGGCTTAAGTGTGTTCACTATGGTGCCATCCCCCACAAACCCCTGCTCACAAAAGCTCTGACTCCTACTACAGCACAGCCTGTTGGGGCAGATTTCCATGGTAATTTGCAGGTCTCTTTTGAAAGACATGGGGCGTCTTTGTAAATGGGATTGGTAGATGGCAGGGGGTAGAAAGGGTGTACTTTCTCACTAATCTTGGGATTGTCTTTGACCCTTTTTAATTTCATCACCCTTGTAAGGCCAGAAAGCACCCTTAACCCAGCTTTTGTAATTTAAAGACAACACTCCCTAATTCAGTTCTGAAGAGAGAGGTAGAGAGACAAAGCACCATTCTCCTTATATTCCAGCTGAAATGATCAGACATTTATAAGAACTATACTGGGGATGGGGGACTGAGGATTTATCACTTACTCACCCCTAAGCTCTATTCGGATTTGCCTGGTGGGGGGGGTGGGCACAAAAAGTGTCCTGTTCTATTAATAACCCATAGCCTTCAAATTCCCTCCTTAGATGTAAAATTCAAACTATACAGAATCTCACAAACAACAATTTCAAACATAAATGTATTTTACTACATTCCACTTTCTAGAAAACTCCTCTCTCTCTCTCTCTCTCTCTCTCACACACACACACACACACACACACACACACACACATATCAAAGTCTTCTCTCCACAGAGTAAGACAATGATCTGTGAATATGATAGGCTTATTCTAAAATAAATTTTGAGACTAATCTTAATGTGTTATTTCCTTTCCTGTGCCCCATTCTTCCTTCCAGGGACTTCTTCAAGCCCAATAAGCTAAATATGTCAATCAGATTGCATCTTTCCCAGATCCAGGAAGGAAAGAAGCAGCAGCTCTAGGTCTTTGGGCCTCTTTCATCCCCAAATGCCTGTAGTGCCTCTACATTTTCACATCCACATTTTATTCCTTTGATTCAAGCATTATTGCCCACTAGAGAAAGATTCTCCTAAAATGCACAGATACTTTTATTTTTTTAATTAATTTTATTTTTTGATACCAGGGATTGAACCCAGGAGTGCTTGACCACTGAGCCACATCCTCAGTAATTTTTATTTTGAGACAGGGTGTCACTAAGTTGTTTAGGGCCTAGCTAAATTTCAGAAGCTGTGTCAACCTTGTAATCTTCCTGCCTCAGCCTCCTTAGTTACTGGAATTACAGACAAGTACTATTGTGCCTGGCAACAGATTACCTTTAAAAAGCAATAAATGAAATCACTCAGGTTATGTAGCAAATAAGTTATTTTATTTTATTTATCAGTTACTTCTTTCCTTAAAAGCGCTGAGAAATTTCATTTAATCCAGTGAATCAGTAATCTCTCGAATTTGTTAGTTCATATGTAATGCAGAGATGTGGCTCTGAGCTAATTTCCATACAAACTAACTCAAACAGGCCCAGATCCTGCTCTTCCATACTTCCCAAAACAGCTAATTCAGAGAAGCAGTGGAAATGTGTGTGGGGGAGGATATTGGATAGAACTTGTGCATGGTGTATCACATGACCCCCTGTGGATATTTCATAGAAATAATTGAATGTACCAGCCACTCAGTTCTCCAGTACACTGTGAGGTTACACTTCAAGAAATGCAGATTAATGGCTGGGGTGGTGACTCAGTGGTAAAGTGCTTGCCTAGCAAGTGTGAGGCACTGGAGTTTGATCTGCAGCATCACATAAAAATAAATAAATAAAATAAAGGTATTTTGTTCACCTACAATTAAAAAACAAAGAAATGCAGATTAAAATTTAACATGGGATTCAACAGGATAATTACATCTTTAATCAAAAACATAAAAATAATTTTCAAGTTGCCTTTAACCTGGCCATGGCTAAAAGAGTTAACTGTCCATAAATGAAATACAGTCATGAACCTCATACCAATATTTGGCCAATGAGGGAACTCAATATAGAACAGTGGTCCCATAATTATATATCACCTAGTGATGTCATATCCATCTTAGTTTTTGTAAGTACTCTGTGATGTTTGCACAATTATGAAATTGTCTAAAGGTGCATATTGTAGGGCTGGGGTTGTGGCTCAGAGGTGGACCGCTCACCTAGCATGCATGAGGCACTGGGTTTGATCCTCAGCACCACATAAAGTAAAATTAAAGACATTGTGTCCACCTATACCTAAAAAATAAATATTTTTTTAAAAAGATGCATATTGTAGAACATATCCCCATTGTTAAGTAATGGATGCCATGGCCACAATTCCTATATTCTCTCTAGTGCCTAGACCTCTATCCAGCATCTAAAGTTGTGCAGTATTTATGAACCAACCAAAAAACATGCTGTATACAGAAAATAATTGATACATAGCAGTAGGAAACCGTAAAGCAACTATAGGTACAGCCTGGGTGGAGACTCTTCCCTGCTTACCGTCAAAAGTAGAGTTGCATCTTCCAAAATAAAAACTTGAGAGACTATGTCGCATTTGCTGCAGTCTATCAATCAAGCCAAGAATTGGCTAAGATGAAAATAAAGGAAGAAGGAAGAGCACAAACAAGAATATAATTAATCAGCTCAATTGTTTGGAGTGCATTTAGAATGGCAAAGGAAAGGAGGAAACTTGCCACATAAAGAAGAGGTTAAAGAACAGAAAGGCTCATGTGAATAGACAGAGAAACAAACCAACAACTAGCATTGTAACAAGAAAGGACATGAAGTAAAAAATGATTTGAGCTTTTTAAAAAATTTGCTTTCAGACAAATGTATAAACTAATTCAGGTAAGGAGCAAGTCATGAAGGCCTCATATAAACAGCCACCAACTAGCCAGGTGCAGTGGTGCATGCCTATAATTCCAATGACACTGGAGGCTGAGGCAGGAGGAGTTCAAAGCCAGCCTCAACAACTTAGACAGGGCCTAAGCAATTTAGTGAGAACCTGTCTCAAAATTTTAAAAAATAAAAAGGCCTCGGGATAGTGCTCAGTGGTTAAGCACCCTTGGGTTTGTATCACTGATACAACAAAACAAAACAAAGAAGCCATCAACCAGAATAAGGTAAGGGGTTATTTAGTAAATGTGAGCCAAGGGAAGCCAGCAGCTATGTTATAACAAATCATAAAAAGTGTGGTTATACTTTCAGAGTTGTATTCTGATTTATGGGGGAAACATTATGACAAGAAAAATAAACAGGAAAACCTCATTCATTTGAATCCAGCCAACTCAGTCTTGAGAGATACTTCCATATCTAAGATGGAATACAGTAACCCTTTGCATTTCCTATCAAAGAACAATTTGTTAAGCAAAGTATTAGTAAACAAACAGGATTTAAGCAGTTTAGGAAAAGAGAATTCCTTTAAGTGTTTCTGTGGCAGAAATTTGAATATAGTAATCCACGTCCTAAGTATCAGATAACTCATTCATTCAATGAGCAATCTTTTTTTTTAAACATCTACTAGTTGTTGGGAAGCATGCTGGTAGAGAAGAAACAAAGATAGGATTACATCCATACTCCCTGATTTTAAGAAGCTCATAATCAGGCATCAGGGAAGGAGGAGGGGTATACAGAAGGGAATATCAGCCATTTAAAAAACATTACTGAATGGAATATCCACCATATGTCAGGAAAAATTCTATAAATTTGACATATATAACTTACATTTCCACATGCTTAGCCAGCATATGGGTGCAAATGAATTCACCTTAGGAGTAATAACTCAAGTAAAACTGGCTTCTTCTTGGCACAGTGGAGAAAAACAGAAAACCTTTCCACCTCCGAACCAAATTGCCTCTCCCTCTTCTGAAGTAGTATCACAAGGTGAAAGGCAGCAACCAAGCTCAAGAAGAACCTGCTAGAATAAGCTTCTGCTCCTCCATCTTTGGCATACCCCAAAGATCTTTAAAATTAAAACCTTTCCAAGAGATACTTGGTGCCTATATTAAGCTTAGCTGTCTAATACTCAAAACTTTTTAGAAGACATTCTGAATCTTTAAAATATGCTAGGTGTCAAGATCCCCCAGGCTATACATGATCTTGATTACAAATGAGATTACATGAATTTTCATAACTCACTTGTCACGATTTGAGTCCCAGTCTGCACAATATCCCTCTGTCCCCCTAAAGGTCTCCTCTAGTTATTTCTGTGAGTCCTCAAGAAGAGTCTTTTCATGTTGTTGTTCTATTTGCACTATCTTCATAAATGTCCACTGCCAATAAATTCATTCACCAAATGTTACTTAATCATAGGCACTTGCCCACATCCTAGGGACTCAGTGGGGACCATCACACATAAGAAAGTTCCTTTTTCTAAAGAGTTTTTATTGTTTTTTATTTTGTTTTGTTTTCCTAATATGATTTCTCATTTCCTTTTCATGTTAAAATATTCTTAAAATTTATTTATTTTTAAGACAAAGATTATCTATATTTATCATGTATAGTATGACATTGCAGAATGGCTAGATAGAGGTAATTAACACAGTTATGTTTGTGGTGAGAATTTTTAAAATCTACTCTCAGAAATTTTCTAGAATATAGAATTAATTGTTATTAATTATAGTTACCATGTTGTACAAGATCTCTTGAACTTATTCATCCTTTCTGATTAAAACTTCATACCCTTTGACCTACATCTCCCTGACTCCATTCTACCCAGGACCTAGTAGCCATAATGCTATCTCTACTTCTATGAGTTCAACATTTTTAGATTCTACCTGAGTGAGATAAGATAATAATTTTTTCTGGGCCTGGCTTATTTCACTTAGCATAATGTTCTCCAAGTTTATATATGTTGTTGTAATGACAGGATTTCCTTATTTTTAATGCTGAATAATATTCCAGTGTGTATACACACACACACACACACACACACACACACACACATATATATATATATATATATATATATATAATTTTCTTTACCCAATCAAATTTTGATAGACAATTGAGTTGATTCCATAATTTGGCTCCTATAAATAATAATACACATAAGGTGAGTGTAGATATCTTTGTAACATTCTGATTTCATTTCCTATAGATACATAATCAGTAGCAGCGAGATTGCTGAATCACATAGTCATTCACATTTTTTGAGGAAAGTCCATACTGTTTTTCAATGTGGTTGCATTAGTTTACATTCCCACTACAATGGAAATGTACATAGATGCCCATTTCTCCATATCTTCACCAACACATCTTTTGGATAATAGCCATTTGGATGTCTCACTGTGGTTTTAACCTGCATTTCCCTTTAGTGATGTCTAGCATTTTTTCATATATCTGTTACCTATTTGTATGCTCTCCTTTGGGAAATGTGAATTCAGGTCCTGTGTTCATTTTTAAATAGGGTTATTTGTTTTCCTACTTTTGCATTGCTTGAGTTCTTTATATATTTTAGATGTTAACTCTTTACCAGATGTATACTTTGCAAACATTTTCTCCCATTCCATAGGCTATCTCTTCAGTGTATTGATTGCTTTCTTTCCTATCTGGAGGATTTTAGTTTGATTTTCTAAATTTCTAATTTCCATTTCTCTGTTGCTTATGTTGTCTATGCTTTTGTGTCATATGCAAAGAAACACAGCCCAGACCAATGTCATGGACCATTTGCCCTATGTTTTCTTATGGTAGCTTTAAGAGTTTTACATCTATGTTCATCCCTGTAGACCATTTTGAGTCAATTTTTATATACAGTATGAGATGAGGGCCTAAATTTATTCTTCTACATGTAGATATCCAGTATTCCCAACACCATAAGAAACTGTCATTTTCACAATTTATGTTTTTGGCATCTTTGTTGAAAATCAACTGACCTCAAAAATACTTAGGTTATTTCTGGGTTTTCTGTTCAGTTCTGTTGGTCTATGTGTCAGCTTTTAGGAAGCACTATGCTGTTTTGATTACTAACTGTTTGCTTGAGATTGTTTTGGTTATTTGAGGTATTTTTGATTCCATACAAATTTTAGGACTGAATTGTCTATTTCTGTGGAAAAATAACACTGGAATTTTGATTGGGATTGCACTGAATCTGTGGGTTGATTTGGATAATATGGACATTTAAACACATTTAGCCAGCCCTCTCCTCCTCCTTTTCTCTTGTTCCCCTTCCTCTACCCTTTCATCTTTATGAAAATCCTTTTTTTGTCTCTCTCTCTCTTCCACATATGAAATAAAATACTTGACCTTTGATTTTCTGAGTATGACTTACTTCACTTAGCATGATGTCCTTTGGTTCCATCCACTTACCAACAAATAGCATAATTTTATTCTTCTTTATGGCTGAGTAGAACTCCATTGTGTGTGTGTGTGTGCGAGTGTGTGTGTGTGTGTGTATAAATATTGGTACTCATTTATTTAGTTCATTTGGATAAATTCTAAATAGTGGTATAGCTGGGTCACAAAGGTGCCAGAACATTCATTGGAGAAAATATAAGATTTTTAAACAAATGGTTCTGGGGAAACTGGATATCCACACTTAGAAGAATGATACTAGATCATTATCTCTCATTCTGCTCAAAAGTCAACTCAAAGTAGACCAAAG
Organism: Marmota monax; assembly: GCF_021218885.2. Lineage (NCBI taxonomy): Eukaryota > Metazoa > Chordata > Mammalia > Rodentia > Sciuridae > Marmota > Marmota monax. The sequence goes on along the minus strand of NW_026694552.1, from coordinate 9,263,388 downwards.
ACCTAGGAATTAGACCAGAAACACTACAACTGCTAGAAGAAAGCATAGGGTCAACATATCAACATATGGACACAGGTACCAACTTACTTAAAAAGATTCCTAAAGCTTAACAAATAAAGCCAAGAATCAATACATGGGATGCCATCAAATTAAAAGGCATCTGTACTGCAAAGGAAATAAAGAATGTGAAGAGACAGCCTACAGGAAGAGAAAAAATCATTGCCAGCTACTTTACTGATGGGATATCTTTACTGATTGGATATACTTTACTGATATCCAGAATAAAGAACTCCAAAAACTCAACACCAAAAAGCAAACAAAAAACCAAATAACCTAATCAATCAATGGACAAATGAACTAAACAGACACTTCACAAAAGAAGAAATATAAATGGTCAACACATATATAAAAAATGTTCAAGATCTCTAATGATCAATGAAATACAAATCAAAACTATACTAAGATTTCATCTCACTCTAGTTACAACAGTAATGATCAAGAATACAAATAATAATAAATGCTGGTGAAAATGTGGGGAATAGGTACAATCATACCTCGTTGGTGGGACTGCAAATTAGTTCAACCACTCTGGAAAGCACTATGGAGTTTCTTCAAAAGACTAGGAATTTGATTTATCTTTTAAAAAAATAAACTCTGGGGGCTGGGGATGTAGCTCAGTTGGTAAAGTGCTTCCCTCGTATGCACAAGGCCCTGGATTCAATCCCCAGTATCATAAAGAAACAAACAAACAAATAGACTCTGCCAGGCACAGTGGCACACTCCTATAATTCCAGCAGCTCTGGAGGCTGAGGCACTAAGCAACTCAGTACAACCATGTCTCTAAAGAAAATTACAAAATAGGGCTCTGGATGTGGTTCAGTGATTGAGTGTCCTGAGTTCAATCTCTGATTATATAGATAGATAAAATAAACTCCTAGTTTTGTTGAACTTTTCTATTGTTTTTTTCTTGGCCTCTATATCATTTATTTCTGATCTGATCTTTATTATTTCCTTCCTAACTTTGAGCATAGTGTGTTCCTTTTCTGATTCCGTTAGGTGTACTGTTAGGTTGCTTATTTGAAATCTTTTTTGAATACATTTATTACTATAAACTTCCTTGTAGAACTGCTTTTATTGTGTCCCATAAATTTTAGGATATGCTGTGTCCATTTTCATTTAATGAAGCTTATACTGCTAATGAAAGAGTCAATGGCAGCCCCTCTGTCCCATTCCAGATGCTGATGGGCACCTCTTGTTGTGGAAACATGGAAGCTCCTGCTGAGGGTGGGAATTAAATATTTTTTGCCTTCCCTTCTGATAGCTTAAGCAGAAGCCACTGATGGTTTTGCTCAGAAGGGTGAGAATGCCCCTTTCTATTCTTTGCCACATTTTGTCACCTAGACTAAAACAGCATTGCTTCTACCCTGTGTCTCAGTAAGACCTGTGTGAAATGAGCAGCTCCCATTTCTTCCTGCAGCAACATCACTCCCATCTCACCTGCCCTGCACTGCAGGAACACAGACTTTCACACTTGGTTTCCATGCAAGAGAACAAGCACCATCATGCTCTACCAGATAGCTCTTCCATTCCCATGGCTCTGTGTCTCTAATGCAGACCTCTTTCTCATAGAGCTTTATGCTTTCCACAGATCATCTCTAGCAAATAGACTTCTGAGAGTCTTCACACTCCCAGATGTGTCTGAATTTTAATTTATATTCAATAGGAACCCTGTTACATATAATATTTCTCATGGAATCCCTAGAATCCTCTCATGTGGTCAGGTGCAAATCTTTTCTCCATTATCATTAATTCCAAATTCCAGAAAGCTCTGAGAACCAATTTCATAAGTTTCCTGCCAAAACTTACATGGTGACAAGACCTGCCATTAAGTTAATTTTAGGCTATCTTATTGTAAACATTCATATATTTTTTCCAGAAATACTGATGAGATTGATAACCAAATATTACTTCAGATTCCATTGAAAATACTGTACAACAAGCAGTATTTTTAAATTTAAAACTGAATTATGAAACTTATTTGACCCTAAGGCTTTTGGATAAGAGTTTGGGAAATGATTTTTAGTCCAATCTTAGAGATAAGGAAACTGACATTCAGAGACATTTAGACACTTGGCTGAGGTCAAAGAGCTAACAACTGGTGAAGGATGAGTAGAATCAAGGTCTTTCTGACTCTAAATCCCTTGAAACTTCTGGTATATACATTTGGTTGGTGATTATATAGGATATAAGATGTGCAAGTAGATGTGGGCATCAAAGAAAGTTTGAGACTAAGTAATCAGAACACATCTGGATATACTCCCTCGTAAAATGTGAGTATTACCTTGGTAATATGATTTCTCACAATTATACCTTAAAAAGAAATTATTTGAGGGGAGTGTGTTTCAGTACTACAAAAATCTAATAGGAAGACTCAGAGAAAGGCTCCATTTCTAAAGGGTTTCATAGTGTTTATGAATATACTCTGTGGTTGGGACATGCGGACTTGAAGTAGAAAATCTGAATAGTACTATTTGATCAAAATAAACCACCTATATAACCAAATATTCCATGCTCCAAAAATCTGATCATATAATGGAATACTCCCAGCACTTTAATAACCATAATTGTAAGTGTTGCTATTTTTTGTGAATCTCCTAGAGATGAAAAACTCTGCTACATTATTTATACATTTTATTTAATAATCTTACAGCTACCATGAAATGTAATTAGAAAGATGATAATAATGATAACAATACTAGCAATATATTAAATCCTTACAATGTAGTTAGTGTTATGTGGGCTACATTTTTCATGTGAATTATCTCAATATTCACAACAAACCTGTGGGATATGTATTACTAATATTCCATTAAAGATAAAATAAGGCACAGAAAGTTTAAACTAATATGTCCCTGGCCACACAGCCAATTAAGTATTAACTATTTCATAGTAAAGCTTGGGATCCAGTATTTTCTGTTTCTAAAGCCCAATATGACCTCACTGAACTTGTTTTATTAATGGTTTAGGTGAGAATTTTAAAATATTTTAAAATAATATTTTAACATTTATCTAAAGGTATAAATATGCAAAATGCTGTCCCATTAGAGGGGGCCACTTACCAAGAGATTCTAGAGTCCAATATGCAATCACCATTAACTATGAGAGCCATCTGATGATTACATGCTCCCTATGAAATATCATTGGAAAGAGTATTTTAATGTAGACATCAAAGCACTGGAAATGACAGGTTGCAGTGAAAGAACCACACGCAGCTCCAGAGGCTTGGGAAACTATCGCTTCATTAAAGGATACAACAATTCTCTACAGGCAAACAAGAGTGAGTCAGATCTGCCCTCAATATGGGAGCTGGGAGTGAAAATTCTCCCCACCAGGGGCACAGCATGTAACAATTTGGATGGGCTCTATAGAAAGCATCATCATATCAAAGCAGTGGCCAAGACTGAATATAAAAGAATGGGCTAAGATGAATAGGGCAAAGTGAAGTGTGATGCTTTCAGATGAACCTGGGACCACAGAATTGCATTGTTTTTCTGTGGGCCTCAGTTGCCTCACCTGTAAAATAGGGATAAAACAGCATCTCTAGCTGAAAGGAGGGGGCTATATTAGGAAGCCTTCTGGTCCTTTCCATCTCTAATATCTACAATTCATTTGAAAGAGCCATTAAAGAGGCAGTGATGGCTTCAAGTTTGCAAAAGGCTTAACATTAGATTCAACTATTATTGGATTCAAAAGAGCCACTGCTCATTCCTTTCCCTGTTTAATCCTGAATTGGAAAATTTCCCTACTACAAAGGAATTGCAGGGTTTTTTTGTTTGTTTGTTTTTGTTTTTTTTCCTGTAGCAAAGCTGTTTATCTTCAGAAAGGAAGGATGTCTCAGACACGTGAACTCAACCTTTTGAAGTTGCAGAATACTAATAATTACAAAGAAAGCACACACAGGTCAAAATTAATTAGCTTTGTCCATATACATGATCAAAATTAGCTATGTAAAGATAGGGGTTTCACAACAGCTCTGCATTGGTATAACTGAACCTGAATGTTAGCAGAAGGTCTGTTCTTCTGTCTCAGTTATCTTATACCCATATGATGCAAAGTCATTTTGTAATGGCTCGAATGGGTAGAAAAATTGACCATAAAGAAGAAAGGGCTAACAGATAATCTAACACATTGTATAGAGGCATCTGGCAGGGAGGTAAGCAGAACCTAATGTTAGGTCCCACTTTATTCTGCACTGTCATTAATGATACCGAAAAGAACAAGGAAAAGGCAGTCAGATTCAGCCTATTATAAAGCCCAATTATGTGTTGTCAAGGAAGCAAGGACATTAAAAACAATAGATATGGACACAAAAATGAAACACTGTGCTGAGGTCCAGTTCGGGGGAAATATAGCCATATTCATCTGAAAAAAAAAACATATAAAACTCAATATTCTCAGGCTAGCAGCAGTGGAGAGATACACAGTAGCAGTAGAAAGAATTGCAGAATGTGAAAGAAGTCAGAAGGAAACTGAGATATGATATACAGACTAGGGTCACAAGAAGATAAGGGTATTCCTTTTTTTTCCCACAGTTTTATTGGCACATTTTTCTTGCACATACTGGTGGGATTTATTGCTACATATTCATACATATACCCAATATAATAATATGATTTAGCCAATATCACTCTCTGGCACTTACCCTCTTCCCTCCCCTTCTCTACCCCTTGGTCCCTTTCCTCTAATTTATAGATCTCCCTTTGATTTTTGTGAGATCCCTCACCAGCTTCATTTCCTTTTTCCTCTCTAGCTTCCACATATGAAAGAAAACATGCAATTCTTGACCTTCTGAGTTTGGCTTATTCTGCTTAACATGCAGTCCTCAAAAATGAGAGTATTTGTATAGATAAGGACCAAAGGGAGATGCAACATTCATCCAGACTGCTAAATAGGGAAAATATGAATTTTGTTTTGCTTTTCTTTTATTTTGCTAAGAATGTATGAATATATATTAATACCCAAGATTATATACTAATTATCCCCTTTATTGTGGATATAGTGGGCTTCAAGGGCAGGAAGCACAGTGGTATTGACTTGAGAAATTTCCTATCTCTATGGATTGCTTTTTGCTCCAGGACAGGATTGAAGATTCTACCAGTCAATCTCACATGACCTATGGGATATGCCCATAAACACCCAGCCAGGACTCTGAAAGAAAGCTACAAACCTCTGGGATTAGACAAATCAACATGATGTGTCCTGCCCAGTAAAGAGGGCTCCTAAGGCAAATATCTTTTCTCCAACAATGGGGAGGGGTTCTGTAAGAAGGGGGCTGGCTCTCTTGAAGTGCACAACTGACCTTTTGGCACTGACATTCAGTCTGGTTTCTCACATCTCCAAGTGCTCACTTCTAGGTGGTGCTGAATACAAAGAGCCAACTTCACACTGCCTCCAGATTGGAAAACAGACAGAGGCACACATGGGACATACTATTACCATTTCTATTGATTGAGAATGCAGGCTCAGAAATCAGCCATGCGGGACTCAAACGCAATTAGAAATCAGCAATAAAAAGATAGCCAACTATGCCACTGCCAACACACAGGCCCAACACAATATATATCTAGAAATTAAAAACACAAACACACTTCTGAATAACTCTTGAACTAAAGAGGAATTTAAATTGATATTGCAAATGCTTTAGAATCAAATGATAATGAGAACAGTGCATATCAAAGTCTTTTGGATGCAGGCAGAGTGAAAAACAGAAGGCCTTAAATTCATTTATTAGAAAATAAAAACAAATGGAAAATAAATGAACTAAGCTATCAACTACAGAAGTTATTTTTAAAAAGCACAATAAAATAAATGCATGTAAAGTCAAGGGGAAAGACTCATAATACCAAGAAATGAAATAGAATTATAAATATTAATACAAAGGTGATATTAAAAATAAGATAATATTACATAAAATTTTAAAGCAATATATTTCAATAGGAAATTTTCTAGGAAAATGTGAATTACTAAAATTCACCCAACAATAAGTAAAAAAAAGAATCATAGATGAAATTAATAGTACAAATTGAAAAGGCTGAACAATTTTATGGGTGAGTACTTCTAAGTCTTCAAATCACGGACAACTTTCATTATATAGAAATGGTTTCAGAGTATAGAAAAAATGTGCCACCCTCTTCCCTCAAACCAGATAGGACAAAAAAGAAAAATAAATGTATACACTAATTTCCCTTATTAATACAAATATGGTAATTCTAAAGAAAATAGAATCAGGCAGCTATTAAAACAATACAGTATAACCAAGTAGGGTTTATCCCAGCAAGGTATGAACTGTTCAATATTAACACATTAATTAATGCAAATCACTACAATGACAGATTAAAGAGATGAATCATAAAATGATCTTGAAAAATTTTAACACCCATCAATATTAAAAACACATAGCCAACAAAGATTACAAGAAAACTTCCTCAACACATCTTTCTAAAATTACCAGGAAGTATTTTGGCTGTTACACAAGCTTTAGAGTCAGATTGCCTAGGTACGGATCCTTGGTTCCATCATATATGAACTGTGTGATCTTGGACAAGATATTTTAATCTACCTGAGCTCCACTTTCCTTATCCATAAAAATGAGAAAACTAATAGTATTTTCCTTACAGTATTGTTGTGAGGGTTAAGTGACATAAAATATGCAAAGGTACTTAAGAGACAATATGTCAATATTAATTACTCAAAAAATTAGTCATTATTGGTAGTACCTACTGATAAAATATTAGAACAAGAAGCAAGATAAGAATGTCCATAATTTTAAATTACTATGTAACACCGTGATGTCCTAACAAGTGTAACATGGTTGGCCCGGGGTTGTAGCTCAGTGGTAGAGCCCTTGCCTAGCACATGTAAGGCACTGGGTTCAATCCTCAACACCACATAAGAATAAATAAATAAAATAAAGGTATTGTGTCCATCTTAAACTTAAAAAAAATTTAAAATGTAATATGGTTGGAAAAATGAATAAGAGAATATTAGAAAGCAAATTTTCCAAAAATGGTGTTATTTATGAACAATATGGCTATAGAAAAATCCAAGATGATAAACTAATAAAATATTACAATCATTGTTATAGTCCAGTAGGGTGACTAGATAAAATATCATTCTATAAAAATCAATGACATTTCTATATCAGCAAGAACCTATTAAGATTCAATACGGGGAAAGGTGCCATTTAAGACAGCATCAGAAACTTTAAAATACCATTTATGAGACCTTGAGCAAATTATTTGACCTCTCTGAACCTTAATTTTCTCATATGTTGAATGGATAAATTAATAGTACCTATCTCATAGGGTTGCTATGAGGATTGAATGATACAATGCATACAGAGTATTTATCAGTGTTCTTCCTGACATACTAAGTACTCATTGAATAGTAGCATTACTACTATTGTTATTGTTATGTTTAAATTGTCTAATTTCATTCCTCACTAAGTCATAATGAATGAGGTATGAACCATAGTGTCATCCTCTTTCTGTAAATAAGAAGTTGTTGCTGCAAGATAGCAGAATAATCTGGTCAAAGCAACAGCATGTTAGTGCCCAAATCATACATAAGTTTCCCCTTTAAACAAATGAGGTGTCTGATGTTCAGAGCAGTAAGCAGATTAGCATAATTCACAGTTCATGGGAGGCATCTGTAGAATACAACATTCTTGAATTGTGCTCTTCCCTTTGCTAATAAAATTCCTGGAAGACCAGGATAATTCTGGAGTTATTTGGGGGTTGAATACAGTTAGTCCCAGAATCCAGCTAATCTCGAGTAACAGGGGTACTCAATTTGTCAATCTTAGTAGCCTCAGTTTTGAGGGTTCTAGAGCTTCTTCTCAAGGTAAGGAATCACTGATTTCATCATGAATAGCCAGTTTCATGTTCACACCCTTCCCTACAAGAAGAGAAGGCTGAATCAGAAGCAGAGGGTTACCAAAGATCTCATTAGGAAATCTGATTCTCTTTAGTTATATTCAAATGATTTAGTGAGTGCTTTTTTGAAAGTCACCATAGACAGTAAGATACTAGCTCTTCCCTGACACTCCCTGAGGTTTCTCATAATTCCATTCAGTAATCCATTATAACAGATACTATTTTGTGAGCACTTAATTCCTGTGGACCCTTTGCTAAACATGTTATACACATTTATTTTAATCATCAAAGTGACTTTTGAGATAGATGCTATTTTTATCCTCAACTGGCACATAGGACACTGAGTCACAGAGAGACTAAGTGATTTGGCCTAGTTTATACAGCAAGTGAGGAAATGGATGAGTTTTATAATCCAGGGTTTGGGGATCCCAGTGCTTCCAACTGCCCACAACCAGCCAAAGGAATATATCATTCTATTCTACTTTCTAGATATTTCCCAAAAGTATAGGGGACTGAAGTTCTATTGAATACATTACCTGTTAGGTACTTGGCTTCAGCCACCAGTTTTTCCAAGTTAGGTTAAGAAGTCAGAGTTTATTTCAAATAGCAGAAAGAGTAACTGTCATGGCACTACAGATAGTATTGTATGGAAAAGAGAAAGCCTGTCAGTCCTAGGAAGTGGATGCCATTATGACAAGATAACAACCTCCAAGGAAATATAATTTCTCTCCCAAAGTAGTGGGGAAAACTAAAATAATTTAACCTAAAGCAAGGATCAACAGGATCTGTACTAGGACTCTGATCTTATGAGTCTAGATTCCTCCAGACATGTCTCTACCTCCAGGTAAGCTCCTATTTCCTGGTAGGGCTGAGATTTTTTTTTTTCTTTTTCGATATACAGGACAGTAGGGTATATTTTGACATGTTATACCCTCTGTCAGGGACATTTTATTTTTTCATTTCTAGGAGATTCTGTGGATATTTGGCTTCAATGTACAGTTCCATCTTCCCAGAATTCACTTCAACTGAAGCCAATGCTCTTCAAGTCTAGGAGCCCATGCTACCTATGCATTTGTTCTTAAAGAACACATTACATGGTCTTAAATTGGAGCAACTATACCCAGTACAGCATATCTTGATGATTTAGTAAGGTTTTTAGTAAGTTATAAATGTCTCATCTCATAAGCCTATCTACTAGAAACCAACAACAAACATAATTTAATGATAAAAGTTTCAAAATAAATTCCCTAAAATGAAATCAAAGAAAGGGGTGATCATTAATAATCACTGTTCCATATGGTGTTAAATGTCCTATAGAATGTAGTAAGAGAGAAAAACAAATGAGATTTAAAAATGGAGCGGGATGGTACTCCACTATAATGTACACCTATAATGTACTAGTATAACACATTTATAAATGAAAAACTATTTAGAGCTCATATCTCATGGCATTTTTAAAGGTGACTAGGTATAAGGATCACGTAACAAAGTTAACAGTTTTCTGTACATGAGCAATAACAAATTGGAATATATGTTAAAGAAATATAATTGACAATAGCAAAAACTCTCTAAAATAGGGGCTGGGGCTGGGGCTCAGTGGAAGTGCACTTGCCCGGCATGTGTGAGGCACTGGGTTCAATTCTCAGCACCACATAAAAATTAATAAAATAAAGGTCTGTCAACAATTAAAAAAAATTATAAAAAAATCTCTGAAATAAACCTCACTAAAATGACAAAAATTCTATGGAGAAAACAATAAAAAATATACCAAACAACATATAAAATAACCTGTTGAGAATATAAATTCTCATGAAAGTAATCTTATAGGATGAATTTGACACATAAATCTATATTTCATAAGATTTGACAAGCTGATTCTAAAATTCAAAGGAAAAGGAAAGTGTAAGAATAGTCACAATATTTTTTTAAAAATATTTTCAGTTGTAGAAAGTCACAATACCTTTATTTTATTTATTTTTTTATGTGGTGTTGAGGATTTATCCCAGTGCTTCACATATGCTAGGCAAGCATTCTACTACTGAACTACAACTTCAGCCCAGTCACAGTAATTTTTAAAAGAAATAGACAAGATACTTTCTCTGACAGACATGAAAGCATATCATACATGAGTAATTAAAAACATATTTGCATATGAGTAGATAAAAATACACCAGTAGAACATAATGAAAAGTCTAGAAATTATTCTTGTACATATGAGAATTTACTATACCAATATAATCTCTAATTAATGAAAAGCCTGACTATTCAATATATTATATATATTTAGACAACTGGTTATCCATTTAAATAAATGAAATCCTTACCTAAAACACACCATCTGCAAAAAAAAATTTTTAGGTAAATTACAAACCTAAGTGAAACGTATGAACAGAATACTAATCCAGAATATTTATTGAACATCTATAATAAAAAAAAATGTTGATCAATAGAATAGCAGGGCTGGGGCCATAGCTCAGTAGTAGGGTGCTTGCCTAGCATGAGTGAGGCACTGGGTTTGATTCTCAGCACCACATAAAAATAAATAAAATAAAGATATTGTGTCCACCTAAAACTAAAAAATTAATATTTTAAAAAATGATAAATGAGGCTTTATCTTTTAGAAAATATAAATATTACAGAAAATAAACTCTTGTTTGTCAGAAAGCATTATCAAAAAAACAAAACAAAATGACAAAGCCCAGAATGCAGAAAATATTTGTAAGTCATATTACTGATAAGGGATTTCAATCTATAATATAAAAGGAATTCTTACAATTTATAATAACAAGACAGCCCAATTTAAAAACAGCAAAATATACGAACAGACTTTTCTTTAAAAGAAGATGCATAATTGGTTTAAAAAGCACATGAAGATATCCAACATCATTAGTCCTAGGGAAATTCAAATAAAAATCACAATATGATTGCATGTGACCACTAATATGGCTAAAATTCTTAAAAAGGAAAATAAGTGTTGGGCCAATGTTTGGAGTATTTATATCACTTATGAATTACTGCTAGTAATATAAATGGTGCAGCCGCTGCAGAAAAGAGTTTGTTCCTCAAAAGGTTAAACACAGAATTTCATATGATGCAGAAATCCATGCCTGGGTATATCCCCAAAAGAAATGAAAACATATGTCCACACACAACTTTGTACAGAAATATTCATAGTGACATTATTCATGAAAGCCAAAAGTAGAAACAACACAAATGCCCATCAACTGATGCATGAAGAACCAAATTGTGGTGTTTTCCTTCAATGAAGTATTATTCAGCCATAAAGAATAATAAAATACTGATACATACTACAACATGCATGCATATTGAGAACATTATTGGTGGGCAAAAGAAGCCAGACTCAAAAGGTATCATATTGTATGATTTCATATCTGTGAAATGTTCTCAACAAGTAAATACATAGAAGCAGAAAGTTGATTAGCAGTTTCCTAGGTCCAGTGATATTGGAAAACTGAGAGTCACTGCTAACCGGTGCACAATTTCTTTGGGGGATGATGGCAATATTCTGGAGTTAGACAACGATGTTGGTTACAATCTAGTGACTATATTAAAAATCACTGAATTGTTCAATTTCATATGGTGAATTTTGGGTATGTTAATTATATCTTGATAAAATATGCAATTAGTTAAACTTGACTGGATCCTGACTGTCAAAATAAAACATTAAAAAAGACATTTCTACGACACCTGGGGAAACTTGAATGTGAACTGGATATTAAATGATATACAGATTAGAAGAGTAATGTTAAGTTTTGTAGATGTGATGAAATATTGTATGAAAATACATTTCAGTAATGTTAAAGAAGGTACTTATTTTTAAGAGATGTTCCTTGAAGTATTTTAGGGTCAAGATTCATGACAATTACAACTTACATTAAAATCGTTTTGCAAAAAGTTAGATATAGAGAATAGATAAAACATGGAAAATGTTAATAATGGTGAAACTAGATGATGGTTACATGAATATTCACTGTAAATGAAAGTAGGTTTGAAATTTTTCAAAATAAAATTTTAAAAATTTGCAAAGGACTGAGGAAATGTCCACATTCACACACGTTAATGGAATTTAAATATGGAAAAAGCACATGAAACAAGAATACAATTTTGCTGTATTTATAAAATAAAAAGGGGAAAACATTTATTATGACATAGCATTTCCTATTTTTGCTATCTACCCTAGAGAAACTCCAGCTCAATTACACCAGGAGCCATAAGCTAAGGCTGTCAATGAAGCACGGTTTGCAATAACAGAACACTGGAAACAACTCAAATGTCCATTAATAAGGGAATGATTACGCAGATTGAGATTATCCATAATATACCACACCATGCAGCAATTGACATAAATGAACTAGGTCTACATCATATGACCAGATCTGCAAGAAAATGTCTATAGAGAAAAGTTAAGTTGCAGAATGTGTGCTGCATAGCATGAATACAAAAACTCACATACAAAATAATATTACGTATAGGATCCTATATATGTATGTCAACATAGAATAAAAGGTCTTAAAATATGCACACCAAATATATGGCACTGAAAATTGAGGGACGAGGATTGAGTGTGATGATACCACATATGACATGAAAGACCAATAAAAGGAATGTCATGAAAGGACAGGGAGGGGAAGGGAGGGGGCATGGGGGTAGGAAAGACTGTGGAATGCGATGGACATCATTACCCTAAGTACATGTATGAAGACACGAATGGTGTGACTCTACTTTGTGTACAACCAGATGTGAAAAATTGTTTTCTATATATGTAATATGAATTGAAATGCATTTTGCTGTCATATATAACAAATTAAAACTTTTAACAAAGGAATGTCATGAAAGGACAGGAATCAAGGAATATGAGAGACAGTGAATTATGGTTTACTTAAACATCTAAAGCTTGACAACAAACCTACACAGCATATTTTTTTTTCCTAATGTAATAAAGCAAGGGTTGGGTGAAGAGTAGACACAGAGGATCCACCTGTTTTTTTGCCCAGGTTTTCTTCTGGTCCCTCCAAATATGGCTGACACTAAGCCCTTCGTCTAGGATCTCAGATTATGGCAACTGCCTTAGGGACTTGCTTATTTGAGAAAGAGGGTTTTGCTCCTCAATCATTCTGGTTCCAAGAGCAAAAACTCCATGTAGTGATTTTCATAAGGTAAACCCAATCTCCAATAGCCTGGGGAGATTAGTACTATCTTAGAAGTTTCCTGATTATCCCCAGCCTAAATGTATATGGGGACTCATAAAACTGTTATAATGATTAAACAGTATAGCAGTGAATGAGCTTCTCAGAGAACAAAGGAATAAGGGAGTCAAAGAACTAGAACAAAGAGAAGGGAGGGAAAGAAGACATGGGCATAAGAGGGACAGGACAAAGAAGACAGGAAAAGGGAGAGAAGAAGTGGGGATGAATGTGAGAAATGGAGCAATATATGTCTGATCAGTTTCTGAGTAGTCTCATAAAGTGGAGGGTACTTTGGTGGCCTCTAGTCATCTTAGCAGCAACTTTAAGACTCCTCAGTCTACTCAGAATTTGCTTTATGTTGTGCAGGCTGTTGTTTGTTCCCTGATTTGGTCAGGCTGTGAGAAGAGGCTGTGTGTTTGACTCTCTGCTCTGTATTGATGGATGATGTGGACCCTGGTCTAGGCAGGGATTAGCTTGTGTAGTGTGAAGAACAGATGCAGACCTGCTCAAGTTATTCCTGTCCTGAGTGGTTTTCCATGTCTATCGGGGATAGAATTTTGCTTTCATTGTTGGAAGACAGTTTTTAGACGTGACTCTGTTTATAGGGTCACTTGAATTGTTGGAAATTGTATTATGGATCTTAGCTTCAAATTTTGCCTAATGTTGTGTGAAGAGTTGGTGTGAGACTTATATTAGACACAGACACATTATATATCCCAGGTGGACTCAGATCTGGCTATAGGTTGTCTCATTTCACAAGAACTGGTACTGGCTATGTCAACCTAGCTTTTCAACCATATCTTCATATTGGGGCAGTATACACTGGCAAGATTGTGGGTTGCATACCAATAAATGAAGAGGAGGCATGGTTAAAACCTGACATGTGGTTTTCAGACATTAGTATCTGCAGGGCTGCCTCAGGAAGAGTTCAGTTGAGATGCTTCTTCTCATAGGTTGCCTCAAGACAAAGAGTACATATAAGTATAGGGAGTGGAGGTATGGGCCAGTCAGTGGTTGCTATATGATATGTAACTAGTGTTGAAGTCCTTCTTGGTTTGGAAGATATTTGCCTAGTAGCATGTATCTAAGTAATGGATCCTGGGGAGCTATATAATGTTTGGTGTGGTGGCTACATGCGAGGATAAAATCCAAAATATTTAGCAATAGATTCTGCACAGCCACTGACCAGTCAGTACAAACATTGGAACAGGATGCTAAAGTAGGCATTATGCCTTCAGTTGTTAGATTATGAGGAGATCCAGGGATCTTTGGGGAGAACCTAGGGTGGCTGTGGTGATGGAAGATATAGAGTAGAGGGTGGTAACAGGGATGATTGAGAGTAGTGACTCTTATCAACAGGTAGAGAAGTATTTCAGTGTTTTAACACCTGACATGGCCATATCAGTGTATTCTGGATGAATATTGTTACTCACTGTAAGATTACTATACTAGGCAAGAGTTGGCTAATGGTGTGAGGAATTTTGGATAGTAGCAGATGGCTGGCTCACAGCATGTGGAGAAACAAAGAGGACAAGGCCAAAAAAAGGGCCTTTGGAAACTCTAATCACTACAAAGATTTTGACGTTCATGCTCCTCTCTGTAATTCAAATGAAAACAATTCTAAACCATACAACACATGTTGTTTTTTTTTAAAAAAAAAAAAAACTTCTGATTTTTCTCATTATGACTACTTCAGCTTTTTAAATGTTGAATTTTAAACACCTTATTCAGTTGGTGCCCCTGTAGTGCTATGGTCTAAGTATAAGCTTATCTGGTTTTCTGGATAATGCAGCACTGATTGGGGGCTCTGGAAAATTGCTTAACTGGGCATATGGCGTGATGTGAATTCTGTTCTGGGATATAGTTGCCCTTATGTGAGCAAAATGCCAGTATAAGCACTGGTGAAGGTAGGACCTGTTGAAACTAGTCACATGGTGGACCAGCAATGACACACAGCAATGGACCAGTCTCTAGTCTGGTTATCCTGTGGGATGAAGTGGGCAGTGAGGATTAACTTCATGATGTGCATAATGGCGGCACAAAAATGGAATGGATGGGACCAGCTCCATTGCACTGGAAAGTTCAGTGAGATATACAACCTGAATGAGGGTGGTCTCACAAAGTAGTGAGGCCATGGACACCAGTGTCAAGGCTGTATAATAGCAAGAGGACTTGTCTTGTTATATAGGACACCTATTATGTGATCTTAAACATGAAGTTCTTACTATATGCAGTTAGCATATGGCTTCTTATGGAAGCAGTGGCTGTCTGTTGGTGTCTGGACAAGTGCCTGGAGGACTACCTTCAATAATATGCTATGGTGATAACAGAACTTTCCCTTAAAAGGTACAGTCTGAGCATATTCTATTCGGTGGACAAGGGCCCTTTAGGACTGTGTCAAAGAAAAAGGAAAGGGCTCTGGACTAGATGAGTGCTTTCCATTGTGGTATGGCACAGTCAGGAAGGTCCTATGTGGAATGAGACTAACCCCACTGGATGTATCCTAGTCAGAGTTTCAGTATTGGCAAGATCCTGCCTGATGATACGGTATGTCAAACATGCGTGTGCCTGGAATGGATCTTTGAACAAAATACAGCCAGACAATTATAGCACATAGGGAAATAGTACTCTAGAAGTGTTGCCCATTGTTGACTACTGAACGCCTACACCTTTCTATCATTCAGTATCTGTACAGATAAAGAAATAGAAACAACTTGACAGTTCTGAATCTGTTCGTGGAATCATAGACTTATACAACCTTGAATTCTCCCATCTGCAGTGGCAGATACTAGTAGCTAGCTGACAAGGAACATTGGGAACCTCTAGCTTTAGAACCTGTTTTGACCCCAGTTCTGTCATTCAGTCCTGAGCCAGTAATGGAAACCCAATCCTCAAGAGCTCATAAGTCCAGCTTACTCCATGTACCTAGAGACTATACCATTCTATGTTCCATTCTCAGAGTTCCCTCCTAGAAGAAACTACATAAGAATGCCCTTCTCCTCAGTTATGGAGTATGTTTCTGAACATGTCACATATTTATGTGAAAGTAATACACAGATACCTCTGCTATATCTTGCCTATGAGATAAAAAAGTTTACACAGTAAAAGGTACCTCTGTCTCTTCATAGCTTAAAAACAAATATAATGACATATTTATTACTACTATACAATATACTACAATACGCTTATCTTTTGTACTTTTCTGATAAACCGATGTGGCAATTGTTTATTAAGTCCCTCCTTGCATGAAAAAAAATGACAAAATTTTAGACTTCTATTATGGTTTAGACATGAGATATCCCTGTAAAAAGCCCACTTTTGAGACAATGCAAGAATATCCAGAGGTAAATGATTAGATTATGACAGGTGTAACCTAATCAGTGGATTGACTCTGGGGCATTACTTTGGAGTTCATATCTTATCCCTGATGAGCACAGCTTGTTCTCCACCCCCACCCCCCTGCCCCATTCCTGACCTCACTTTGAGCTGTGCAGTTTTTCTCTGCTGGGCCCTTCTGCTATGTTCTGCCTCAACTTGAGCCCAAAGCTATGGAGACAGTCAACCATGGACTGAACCTCTAAAATCATCGGCCAAAATAAAGCTTTCCTTTTCTAATTGTTCTTGTCAGGTCTTATGTGCTCACAGAGATGCAAAAGCTGACTAGAACAACTTCTTTGCTACTAAATCAGTTTTAGATTTTATAAAATTATGATTTATGTAAAGAGTCAAAGGAAGGCATGCACTTAAATAGCATATTGGTGAATAGATCTGGCTCAGAGATTAGAGGACTTTGCTTCAAATCCTTTATCTATCACTCAGTAGCTATATGACTCAAGAGAATGTAGTCACTAATCTGAGCCTTAGCTTCATCATTTATAAACTAGTGATATTATATAAGTACACCTGGCCCATGGGAATCACTGTGAGGAGTAAATGGAGCTGTAAGGTAATATATATAAGATGATTAACAAAGTATTGGGGCACAGAGTAAGCACTCAATAAATATTCATTGTCATTATTTAGAGGCACTAAAATTTTTTTTGACAACTACTCTGTATTATCCATGACAAAAAACTCACTTTTTAATTTGCACAGTTGCAAAAGGCATTTTCTGATGACTATCTGGTTAGCATTTCAGTGGTTGTTCTAAATGATTCATTTGCCTGTGTTAGTGACCTATAGATCATTTGTGACCTCTTAACATTTGCCTATTCTTTCAGTTCTTGCCCATTCTAATTGAATGCTATTCAATTCTTACGGTAAAAGCCTAGGAAAGGTTCCCACTAGACAAGCTGAGTTTATCAATATTATCTCTAAGACTTGGGAATTATATTCAAATCAGTTTGAATTCATATTCAAGAAATATTTATTATTCATCTGCTATGTGCCAGGTACTGTTCTAGGCGCGAAGGATACAAAGGTAAACAAGACAAAGTCACTGCTCTGATGGAGCATACTCTTTTTTTTTTCCTCCCTCCAATGGAAGTGAAATCCTTTTCAAGAATTCAAATTCAGACTGTCTTTTCTTGTTCAGAAGGTTACCCAAACCGACCACTCTCCTGCTTAAGTCAAAGGCCCAGAACTAAGCTCTAGATTTCATTTCCTGCAAGCAGTTAGGGGCGTTGAGTCACTTGCCACTTTGTCCTTTGGTTCTCTATTTTACATACTCCCTTCTATCCTCACTTAGCAACCAGGTTCACCTTATGGGGTCTCGAAATAGACACAAGACAAATAAGCCCTTCAATTGAAACTAAACATACAATGTCTTCTGTTCATTAGGGACCCTATCATATACTCTCTGCATAAGCCCTGACTTTGGCTGGTTCCCATCTACTGATAGAAGCAGACCAATCAGTGTCTGCTAGGGTCTTGGCTCCCACCAGTCCAGCATGAAGACCAGCATGGAAGATGAGACCTTTCTTACTGGCAAATGGATGAGGTAGAATAAGTCTAAGATCATTGCAACAGCTCCTTCTGAGTCTAGGAGCTGAGCCTGGAGGTCTGAGGGACTCAACCCAGTTCTGCTACTAACTAAGATGAGTTCCTTCATCTGGCCATGCTACAGGATGATAGCAAGTAAAATTGATAATAAATGTATTTCAACTGACAACATTAGGGAGCAAGTCAGATTTACAAAAAGCTTTACATGTTTGGATGAAATTGTTAATGTGATTTCTACTGACTGCATGAGTTCTGGTATGTTTAAACAATCAGAATGTGCATTTGTATTGGAAAAGCAAAATTGCAGTGATGACTTTATAGCTAGTCTTTTCCCCTGCAAAAAGACTGCAAAGTCAAAGACATTCAGAGGCATTCTCCATTGCTTATCTTGATATTTGTCCCTGTGAGGTGTGACAGGAATAAATCAAGAGGCAGATATCAAGGGCAATCACAATACCTCCATATAGCCCATGTTCAGGTTTTCTCTGCCTGGAAAAGGATCCACAGGGTTATGTAAGAGAGAGTGCAAGGCCAGGAGCAGTGTACATGCTTGTAATCCCAGTGCCTTGGGAGGCTGAGGCAGGAGGATCACGAGTTCAAAGCCAGCCTCACCAACTTAGTGAGGCCCTAAGCAACTTAGTGAGACCCTGTCTCTAAATAAAATAAAAAAGGGCAGGGGATGGGGCTCAGTGGTTAAGCACCCCTATGTTCAATCCCTGGTACCAAAAAGAGAGAAAGAAGGGAGAGAGAGAGAGAAAGAGAGAAGGAGAGAAAGAGTGCAAACCGTGGGGTAGGCTGAAGAAATTGGAGATTGTTATAATCCATACTTTCTACGTGTATTTCCTTGGAGCTACATGATATGACAAATAGATCCCTTTCAATTGTTTGTATTTCTCATGAAAATCCATTTGTATTGCTCTCAACTCCCATCTCTATGCTGATGATATCCCAAATCTCTTGTCTCCTCCTTGGTCCTTTTAGACCCATATTTAAACTGTCTCCCAGACACTTCAGGGGATAAGTAAAAATCAGCATGATCCCTTATTTTTGCCTCCCACCCACCAGCAATTATTCTCTCAAACTTCTTGCTTTATTTTAATGGCAAAATATTATGGAAGCATTGTTTGTCTCTTCCTTCCACTCTTGTGACTTCTAGTCAGCAAGTTCTGCAGAACTAATAATTTTTAAATTTTTGATTAATAAATGAATCATTACTTATTGCTTTATTGATTTGTGGTCTCAGTTTTGATTTTTTGTAATAGACATAGTGACCTGCAAATAGTATTCTATTCTTTGCAGCATTAAATACCTTTAGATGAAATCTGGGTAAGATTAGTCTAATATTGATTTTTTCCCTTCATTTTGCTTCCAACTGCCACCAATTTAATTAGAGGTTTTAGTGTTTATTGTTTGTATTCCTGCAGTAACCATTCTGTTGTCAATTAATACTTAACACTAATTCAATACATATTTATTGTGTGTCAACTACATGTCGGGCACTATTGCAGGCATGAGAGATACAGTGGCAAATCCTGTTCTAATAAAGTTTACTTCCCAGTTGTGTGTAGGGGACACTGGAGAGTAAACACTTCAAGAACAAGATAACTGGATAGAGATCAATACTATGACGAAAATGAAAGTAGGCCAATATGTTAGAAAGTGACAACAAGGAAAGCAGACTACTCTAGGTGGTCAAGAAAATCGTTTATGAAGAGGTGACATCTATATTGAGAATTACATGACAAAAAGAAGCCTTATCACATGTAAAGACCCAGGGGAAGAAGATTCTAAGAAAAGAGAGCAGCTGGTACACAGGCTCTAACTGGCTTGTTAACAAAACAGAAAAGAGAGTGAGACTAAGATACTGAGCAAGATGGGATGTAGTGCAAGATGTGACTGAAGAGATGTGAGGGGCCCTTACAAGCCATAGGAAGGAGGTTGGATTTTATGAGGAGTGTGACTGGAAGCTACTGAATAGTTTCAAGTAGATGGGTCACATTGTATAATTTACATTTTTAAAAGCTCATTCTGGAGGCTCTGTGATGAAGTCATCACAGGTTCTATGGATAATAATATAAGAGAGAAAAAATAGAAGTGAGCAGACAGTTGGGAGAGAGACTATTGCAGTGGTATAGACAAGATATGGTGCTAGTTTGAACCTGAGTGAGAGCAGTGGGTTTAGAGAGCATGGATGGAGTCTTGATGTTTTCAAAGGGGTGCCAATAACACTGTCAATAAGAAGATAAAGAGGAAATGTTTGGTGAGAGAAAGAAGGATCAAGAATGAAGTTTATGGGCTGGGGTTGTGGCTCAGTAGTAGAGTGCTTCCTAGCATGTGTGAGGCACTGGGTTCGATTCTCAGCACCACATAAAAATCAAAACAAGTAAAATAAAGGTATTGTGTCCATCTACAACTGAAAAAGAAGAAGATGAAGAAAGAGGAGGAGGAGGAGGAAGAAGAAGAAGAAGAAGAAGAAGAAGAAGAAGAAGAAGAAGAAGAAGAGGAGGAGGAGGAGGAGGAGGAGGAGGAGGAGGAGGAGGAAGAGGAACAACAACAACAACAACATCAAGAAGGAAGCTTAGGTTTTTGGTTTGGGCAAATAGTACCATTTACTTACAAGGGGAAATCCAAAGTAGGAACAATTTGGTGTGGGTTTGGCTAGTATCACCCTGATACCAAAACAAGACAAAGACACATCAGGAAAGAAAACTGCATGGATCAAAAAGAAGTTTTTGTCAATAAAACAAGTTTGAGATGCTATTAGATCACTAAGTGGAAATGTTAAGTAGTATTAAGAGGTGAGGGTTGTCAGGTGAGAGCATTGTCAGCAAGTGGACACTTCCTATAACCATGGAACTGGATAAAATCACTATAAAAGTCAGCACTGATAAAGGGGGCTGAGGACCTAAAATGGAGTTGTGGGGCAGAAGAAATGGTCAACAAGGGAGACTGAGAAAGAATGGCTAGAGACATAGGAGGACAACTGGGAAACTGTGGAATTGCAAAAATTAAGAGAAGACAGTATTGAAAAAAAAAGATGGAGAAATAAATGACCATTGGATGTCACTCTGCAGAGGTCCTTGATGACCTTGATAAAAGTAGTGACTATAATATAACTGGTGTAGAAGCTTATCTTGACCAAGTCGAGAAGAGAACAATACATGAGGAAGTGAAAACAGTTGAGTACAGACTTTGTTTCAAGAATCTATCATGTTAGGACAATCGAGAAATGGGGAGAAACCTAGAAAACAGTACGAATTCAGAGATTTTCACTTTTATGTTTATTTGTTTGAAAGCAGCAGGCTGCCATTGCATATCTCAGGAAAGAAAAAGACTGATAATACAGAACAGAAAGAGATACTTGTCTGCAACAGATAAGTCCTTCAGGTGGCCAGAGTAGATGGCATTTCCTATATTCTGCTGTCACACTGTCCTCCAAAAGGGAAGTTTGGATGATGTAATTCCTCTGTTCTAAAATTCCCCTTGGCTATCCAATGTCTATTAAATAAGCCCAAATTTGTAGTCTGGCATTTAAGCCCAGCTCTAATCAAACTTTTTAGCTTTTTTTCTGTCATCAAAGGCCAGGTGTGGTGTCATATCTATAACCCCAGCAGCTCGGGAGGCTGAGGCAAGAGAATTGCAGGTTCAAAGCCAGCCTTAGCAACTTAGCAAGGCCTTAAGAAACTCAGGAAGACCCTGTCTCTAAATAAAATATAAAAATGGCTGGAGTGTGTGTGGAGGGGTGTGGATCAGTAGTTAAGCACCCTGGGGTTCAATCCCTGGAACCAAAAAAAAAAATTGGGTGCAGTGGTGCATGCCTATAATCCCAAAGGCTCAGGAGGCTGAGACAGGAGGATCACAAGTTCAAAGCCAGCCTCAGCAATGGCGAGGCTGTTAGCAACTCAGTGAGACCCTGTCTCTAAAAAAAACAAAAAATACAGAAATAGGGATGGGGATGTGCCCCTGAGTTCAATCCCCAGTACCAAAAAACAAAAACAAAACAAAACAAAAAACCCTATGAGTATCCTATATGGAAGTCAACACAAGCCACTCATGGTCCCTTCATACCCATTTTACATGTGTATTTTCATCTCCAGTGCTTTTCTGGTTCCCTTTTTCCATTGGCTGTGCCAGTTGAAAGCCTATTCATGCTTTTGTGGCTTCCATGGTGCCCCCAGCAAGAAATGAACCCTCCATTTTCTATCTCCAACAACACTTCACAATTCTCAGGGCCTGTATAAAATTGCAGTTGTTAGCATGCATATAGACTTCTCAGCATATAAAGAATATATGTGTATTCTCTTTAGCACTATCCTGTCCTATAACACGTTGAATTTGAGTGTGTGCCTTATCTCCCCCCTTATGTTAAATAGTCAATTCTCTAAAGTCAGGGGCTAAACCTTAGTCCTCTTTGTATCTCAAACATGGCATGAACAAGGTGTTCACTAAATGGTGTACAGTGATAGAATAAGTGCATCTCCCTCTACACAGGCATATCTCAATACAGTGAAGGTATTTGTGAAAATTTAAAAGCATCCTTTATTTATGTAAATGAGTCCTCTCTGCATTTACCTCAAAGGCTGTCAGTTTTAGAGAGGCCTGTCTCTCATTCACTGGGAGTACTGAAATTCCACTCCCTTATATGCCAGGTGTTTTGGAATACGTGTATTGTAAGGTAGAGTTATTTGTTATTCTCTAGCATGTAGAGAGCTATATACAACCTATATGGACTTGCAGCATTAGCCAAGTTCTGCTGCATTAAGCATTCTCAATACTGAGATAATGCCCATGAGAAAGACAAAGAAATAAAATACTCATAGCATCTAATATATGTAATATTAAATAGCATTTTCATAGTACTTACTCTCATTACTCTTTTAAGCATTTTGTACACAGTATCTCAATTTTCCTTATGAAAACCCATGAACTGGTACTATCCATATATACATTTTATAGGTATGTAAACTAAGGCATCCATAGATTAAGTGACTTACCTATGGTAACACAGCTGTCAAATTACTGGGCTCAGATTTGGGATCCCCCAGCCCATCTGTACTCTAATTCTTAACGTCTACTCTACATTACCTTACATACAAATATATAATGTTTTATACTTTTCTAAGCACTCTAATCTGTACCACTTCTCTCCTTACTAGAAGTATATGTGGTGAACTGACAAAAGACTATGTGACCACTTTACAGAGGAGTAAACTAAAGCCCTGTGAAGGAAAGTGACTTATTTAAAGTCATACACTTGTTTGACCATAGACTTCTTATTCTTCATGGAGTATTCTTTGAAGGAAATCAAGTCAGCCCCTACAATATAGAGTTGGCTATTTCTTTTGCAGACAGAAATGAATACAGTTGATGCATGTAAAGCATGAAGCACAACATCCCGCAAATTAGAACTACTCAGCATGTGACCCTCCTTGCTTCTCTCAGTCTCACCTCCCATACAGCTCTCTGTCCACCATCAGTTAAGACTTTCCTTTTCCCTCATAATTGGGCAGGTCAGCCAGGTTGGCCCTTGTTAACAATAAGAGATGAGGTTACAGAGTGAAACTTAGATTGGTAAATGAGAAGGCTAGGTTGCCTGGGTTTAGTGGCACAGCAATGGCAGAAATAAAAGCTTAGAAACAGGGTCAAACAGAGGTGACCAGTATTGAAAAGTTTCTACCCATTAGAGCCACAAAACAGCACAGACAATGCAACTGCCCCAAAGTCTAAGCCAGACCTGGCCCGTAGATACAGCAAGTAGGATGGAGTGAAATCAGCCCTGCGTGCAGTTGCCTAGAATCCTGAGGCCATAACTTCCTAGAATAGAATAAGTGATACTCGTACCAGAGCCTTTCTAGCTGAGGGGGGTGGGTGTGAGTCAGCAGAACTGCTCACAGTACATGTGGATCTTACTTAACAGACTAGATCCAACTTCAGTTTAATGAATTTTACTTTCCAATTATCTTCCTTTCTCAACTTCCCTAATAGCTTCTTTCTCATTACCCTGGGAAAACAAACATCAAAATTGAGTGCAATCATATCACATATAGGAGATGGCAAGCTTAGTGAAATCTCTTATTTAAATAAAAAAGAAACCCATAATTGTATGCTAAACGGTCTATAATTCTCCTCAGATATTAGCAGATGTACTGTGCTCAAAATGTCAGAAAATATAACTGTTGAAAATCAAAATATAACATAATCCTGACAACCTGAAAGGATATGCCCATAACATAGTGGAAAGTGTTAGTAGTGTGGTTCTGCCTTTCACTGCTGTCAAAACACCTTAATGCTTCCAAACTGACGCCCAAGGTAATTTCATATACATTTTGGGCACATTTCCCATCACTTGCCCTTGTTGGCCTCTTTCCAGACACCTGTGCCTGATTATACCTGTAGCATCTGTTGAAGATCCTTGAAAAGAACAGCTAATTAAGTTTAAGTTCTAAGATGGAAGTCAACTTCATTCGAGAGGTGGGCAGGAGAGGAGGCAAATCTGGAGAAGTCAGTGGCTGGGGTATCTGTCCACTGGGCTTCCCTTGTAGACTTTGCATAGATCACTGCAAGCTTCTTTCTATATCATATATCATAGCTTGACTCTCCCATCTCCCAGGCATTTTGGAGTCTCCTACATCAGCCTCTCCAAAAATGGTAAAGGTTCACAGTCTCCCTGATCCAGCTTAGGTGGGCAATTCCAAAATGGTGGGTTTTCTTGTAGGTGCTGTTCTACTAACCTGCTTAAACACATTTTAAGATCAGCTTCTGGTAGTCACAGATGACAGCACAGATGGAGAAATTAACACTCATGTGTGAAAGTACTCCAGAACTCTTGTATGTATGTTCTCCAACGCAGCACCTGAGAGATTGCTACTACAGGCTGGGGGGCAAGGGTAAATGGCAGAGAAGACTTTGTTTATCATTGGTGGTACTTGGGCCACTACATTAGCCAAGAAGGCCCCTGGGTATTTGCCATTGTTCAGGCTCCATTGCCACACCCACCTTCCCATTTCTAAGGAAACATCCAGGGGTTGAAAAGGGTACTTGGAGAGAAAGGCAAGAAAAAGGCCCAGGAACTTGACATGACTGCTTTGAAAAAGTTTTAAACTATTTTGCTAGGTATTTCTTGCACAGAGCAGGTGGTTAAAGACAAAAGGAATAAAGCAGGACTTCTGGGAAAATAGGCTATAAAAGGATGATGGAAGGAAAGAAATAGGAGCCGCCAGAAGCCACCCTCCCAGCACTTGGCAGAAGTAGTAGGTAAAACAGTGGGAAATACCTAAATAACTGTTTTTCTCATTGTTTGAGGATGCTTGTTAATGTGATAGTAACATTGTTGTGGAAGCCTGGGTTCTCCTTCAGGCTCTATTACTAATTCACTATATGGCTCTGGGCAAGTGACTTCAAGAATTTTTCTCACCTACTGTGTGTAGTTTTACACTGCTTCAAAGCATGAGAGCATTGCATGTGGTATGCTTTTGATTTCTTATAATGATTGAAAGCAAATACATTGCAATGTGTGTGTGTGTGTGTGTGTGTGTGTTTTCTTAAAAATCAATAAAGAACAAAATAGTGTTTTAGGACAAAATGAAGTGATAATGGGAACTTTGAGAGTTGAGTAATGTGTGGGTACATGTTTTTGCCCTTAGAACATTTTCCCATGTCAGCACATTTAAACTTTATGTTGAAAGTTTTGTGTGTCAAGGAGAAAAGAAATCAAAGCACAGTGACAGTAGAAGGTAACAAGTCTTGAAGGAAACACTCCATACAGAAAGTTAGGGCTCAGCATTCTTATACCTACAGATAAGAGTGAACCACACAAAAACCTTGTGGACTCTCAACCTCAATTTATATTGTCCAGGAAAAATGCATATCATAAACTGAAGATGGCTCCAGACTACCACATCCCCAGGATCCTGGCCAAAGCAGAAAAAAAAAATTCTCTCTCTGAAGAAAGATAACTTTATCCTGGGGTTCAAATTACTACTACAAATAGTTTTCAAATACAACAAGTAGCATATGAGATAATCAGACAGACAAGAAAACACAAAATAATGTTCAGGAACCTGTAGACAAAGCAAAAAGTATAACAGATCATCGAGACTTCAGGTATCACACATATCAGGAACAGACTACAAAATTACGCTTACTATGTTTAAAGAAATGGGGTTAGACTGTTCTAGGAACTGATATTATCTATGAGCAGGGTAAAAGTATGATTGTAAAACTATGATATACTGTACTTTCAGCTTTTAAAATTTTAATTGGCATAATAATTATACATATTTATGAGGTATAGTGTGATAATTCAATACCTATATAAAATGTATAATGATCAAATCATGGTAATTATCATTTCTGTTTCAGGAACATCTTTCTTCTAGTTATTTTGAGATAATAGCTTTTAATTCTTGAACATTTGTTGTTCTCTATTGCCTGATTTTCCTGAAGATGGAGCGTGGGGTGGTGGAGTGGTATTCACCTCAGTCCTTAAAGTAACCATGACTGATTCAAAAGCAATCAGAACATGGGAAGCAAAGGACATAAAACAGACACAATCTTTCCTTTACAGTCAAATGTGCTAAGACCTGAGGATTAAGAAACTGAAAGTATGGGAATAGGAACGGTCAGAGGCATAAGCAGCGTCTGGGAAAGGGCAAATGCATGGGCAAGGAATTAAGACCACAACTATGGCAACTTGGTTGTTTAGATGTTTGACCAGCCAGTGAACTAACTTTTTGAGAACTGGCTTTTGATAAATTAGTCTGGAACCATTTGGTGTATGTTTGTAGATTTCCCTGTCATTTGTCCCAGGGACTTGGTGAGTAGCACAGGATAATGAGGACGGTATCAGGGTTGGCTTCCTGAACAACATTACCTGTGCAGTGACCCATGGTCCCACACTCAGAAAATATCTGTGCTTCATTTAATGTTCTGCTCTCATTATCTGCTCTTATTTTCTTGAAATTCTTAATTTTTTAACAAGAAACCCCATATTTCTATTCTTCATTGGGCCCTGAAAAATATGCAGCCTATGCTGAAAGCCACAGTGGTAAACAGATAGTAGCAGAAGGTGAGGATGAGGTCCATGGTCACAGACTGAGTTTTGTCAACCTAATGGCTCATGAAGTTTCCAAGCTTAAGACTAAATGAATGCTTAGGAGCATCATACTCAGCCCATGAGTGGAAGTAGTGACAGAGATACTAAGTCATCAATCAAGAACTATATGAGGGCTATAATAATACTACCACACATCTATCCATCGGTTACTATTACAGTCAAATGTGCTAACTAAGCTAAGTATTTTGTGTCACTAAGCTAAGTATTTTGCACATATTTTCTAATTAACTTCTTATAATCAGTGCACTGTATTAGGTGCTGTGGGAACAGAAACAAACTTTAAAAGTCCCTTTCTGGGGAGGAAACTATTGTCTAGTTATATAAAGTAGTAAAACAACTGAAAAGGCAGTATGCGTTTAGGTGCCAACTGCATGCCAATTCTGAGCAATAATGCAAATGGAGTTCAGTAAAGGGGTTTCCGTTGAGTTGGGATGGTCACAGAAAATTTATTAAAGAAACTGAGGCTTGAGACAGGTCTTAAAGGAAAGGAAAGTCTTGGACACACGAGTCAAGGTTTTAGGAACTCTAAACAAGGAAAATCATATGTAAGAGACGGAAGAAGTAGAAACACCAGCAGGGTGACAGGGAATAAAAGAAATCTTGATGAAGTAGAAGGGACATAGTTAGGTTAGAGTGGGGGAAGCAGCAAACTACTGAAAAGGAGAGTGGGACAGGCCCCAGATACCACAATTTAGACTTCTTCTACAAAGGGGAAAGGCAGCCAAGTTTTGGGCAAAAGAGTGGGTGGCAGGATGAAGGGGTGTTTAGGGAAGCTGAACCTGGTAGCAAAGACAGCAGATATTGAGTGAGGCAAATGGCACTGGAGCTCCCCAAGGAGCACTAAAAGCATGTCTCTAAAGGCATATGGCCAAATTGTGCCTCATTCATCTCCCTGGGGCTTTCCTTTAGGGCTACCAACCAAGAGGACAAGGTGAGAACAATTCTGTCACCTCAGCCTTCTTTTCTGCTCATCCCTTCCCAGCAAGGGCCTGTCTGGACCCCAGCTCTTGCTTCAGTGCCTACGCAAACACTAATAAGTACCAAAGCGTTGTCATAGAAACCATTGCTTCATCTCTCTCACAGAGTGCTCTGCAGCCGCAAGGCTTCCAGCTTTGGGAAGCTTTTAGCAAATATTTGAAGAAAGTGGAAAATACATCAGCCAGGATTATACATCCAGAGCTGGCTAGTAGCACTGGGGCTGGAAGGAAGATGAAATATCATGGTACAGGGCCTCCTGAGGAAGCCACTCCGGCTATGGAGGCCACTGGAAAACTGACCTTTGAAAGCTGCCATGACTTTTAGTTAATAGGCTGGGCTCCTAACAATACTTTTCATTACCACTGGGTTACACCCCAGGGCCTGATAGTCCCAATGCCAACCACACCCAGTCCCCCATCCACCAAGGCTACTTCTGTCATCCTGGATTTCCCTTGGGAATAGTTTAGAGTTATGAGGTAAAGATTGGTAGAGGGCTGGGAATATAGCTCAGTTCATAGAGTGCTTGCCTCATATGCACAAGGCCCTGTGTTCAATCCCCAGCACACACACCCCTAAAAAAGACTGGTAGAACCACAACAGGGCTGAGGGTTGCAGAAAGAAAAATATCCATAATAATAACGAGAAATAAATTTCAGTTTACTCTGTGCAGTGCCCTGCATAAAGCACTTTATTAGAGTTTCCTCATTTAATTCTTACAATATTTTGCACTGTTGGTCCTATGAGGCTCAAGAGGCTAAGCAATTTACCCAGACACTCACAAGGAATTGGTGGCAGAGCTTACAATGAGAGCCATGTTCTTAACCACTCTGTCCTATCACTTTTTATTTTTCTAATAATGATTTTATTGCAAAATACAGTGTGCATTCAAACGGATAAAAATGGCTGGGTGAGGTGGGGCATACCTGTAATCCCAGCAACCCAGGAGGCAAAGGCGGGAGGATCACAGATCACAAGTTTGAGACCAGCTTCAGCTATTTAACAAAGCCTGAAGCAACTTAGTGAGACCCTGTCTCAAAATTAAAGATAAATAAATAAAAAGGGCTGGGATGTGACTCATTGGTTAAGTGCCCCTGGATGCAGTCCCCAGTACCAAAAAAATAAAAGGTATGAAAATGTATATTTTCTAAATTGTTATATTTATCTGTTTCTAGTAATTGATCCATGATGATGACAATAATGATGATTATAATAGTCAATATTATTGGGAGCTGAGGATGTACCTCAATGATAGAGCACTGGCCTGGTGTGCACAAGGGGCTCTGGTTTATATTCCTAGCACTGCAAAATGACAATGACAATGTGATGATGATGATGATGATGATGATCATGGTTGATATTTACTGACCACTTAATTTTTGCCTAAGGGTGGTAAATGTGTCACCTACTTTCTGTATATATGTAATTTTCACAACAACCCCATGAATCAGGGACACTTATTGTCATCTCTATTTTAGAGAAGAGAAAATTTAGACTTGGAGAGGTTAAATAACTTGCCCACTGGAACTTGACTAAGCAGGAACATGAACTCAGGTCTTCAATTCTACGACTATACCTGGAGTTGTTGAGTGGCAGTCCCGCTGGACCCAACTTGACTCTTGTTGTGTTGGCAAACCTCCAACCTCCACTACTCTAATGGTTTTGGCTACATCTACTTTTCTTAGGGAAGTTAAAGTCTTCTTGGGGCCCAGCTCTTTGCCAACATGCAGGATATCCCCTGGATTTTCAGGGTCTGCAGGCTTACCCTCAGCCAAGATCCTCACAGGATACTTTTGAGTCACAGGGTATCCTGTAGGTCTATATACTCTAGTGAGATTCATTCACCTCTGTGCTCACATCTTGCCTTGCCTTCCTGGTTTGGATTCCTGCCCATTTCAGGCCTGAGAAGAATGACATCCCATCTCCAATCATCAGAGAAGCCACTTTTTTCCCCAGTACTAGGGATTGAACCCAGAGGTGTTAAACACTGATCCACACGTCCAGTCTTTTTTTAAAAATTTTTTTTAGTTGTCAATGGACCTTTGTTTTATTCCTTTATACACTGTGCTGAGAATTGAACCTAGTGCTTCACACATGCTAGGCAAACACTCTGCCACTGAGCCACAACCCCAGTCCCACCTTCTGTCCTTTTTATAGTTTATTTTGAGATAGCAAGGCCCCAAGCAATTTGGTGAGACCCTAAGTTAGACTGTCTTTGAATTTGTGATCCTCCTGCCTCAGCCTCTGAGCCTTGGGATTATAGGCATGAGCCACCACACACAACAAGAAGCCACTTTTGTGTGGGCCATAGTCTAGACTGGTTCTCCAAGTAAGAAATCATTTCTGCCCTAGTTTTCTCACTGCCTTTTGTCTGTACAGTCTATTAAAGAATCAGCCTGGTCTGCTGAGCTTAGAGAAACTCCAGCACTTTTTCTCACAACCTGTCACTAAGTAGCCCCACCTGGTGCAGGTCTTTAGTGTGAGTGATGGTTGGTGGAAGGTAGATGAATGGATGCTGTCCTCTGTCCATGTAAGAGGTTAAAGACAAATGGCAGATGCAGGTCACATATAAAACTGACAAACCGATGGCATCAGTTTTATGTCATGATAATTCTTCTCATTTAATAGCAACAGGAACCTCACAAATGGGGAGACTATAAGTCAGCAAGCAACATCCAGCACATGAATGAATCAGTTTTACCAAAAGCCTCCTGTCAATCAAATTTGTCCAAGACCTGACAAGAAGACAGAAAGTAAAACTGGTTTTCAAAGTAATGGCTGCTCTGTGAGTAAGAGAAAGATGGCAAGGGACACTTTTTATACCTCTGAATTTTGTGAATCAATTTAAAAATGTCATCCAAGAAAACACAAGCTAAAATGAGATTGAGAGTGGCTAGGGGAAAAACCGTCTACTATAAAGTTCTGGCCTAATCTGGATTTTACCCTAAGTTTGTCTTGCTACTGCTGACTAGCTAGGTGACCTCTGAAGGAAAATCATAGAATTGTGATCAGGATGTCATGGTAAAGTCCATTTAGTTCAATCTTCTCTTGATGCTTGAACAGATTTAACACCACCAACCTCTACTGATGTCCTAGGAGGGAAAAGGAGCTCACTACTCACCAGAATTTTTTTAACTACTGGGGATTTAACCCAGGGGACTTAACTACTGAGCCACATGCTCAGCCCTTTTTATTTTCTATTTTGAGACAAGGTCTGTCGAAGTTGCTTAGAGCCTCACTAAATTGCTGAGGCTGGTCTCAAACTCGAGGTCCTACTGTCTTAGCCTTCTGAGTTGTTGAGATTACCAGCAATATGCACCATCACACCTGGCTCCCATCAAAGAGTTTTAATGAACCAAGAATTAATGAGCTCTTAATGTTATCTATTTGGTTATATAAAAACTCTTAGCCAGGCACAGTGGCATACACCTGTAATCCTAGCAGCTCAAGAGGTTGAGGCAGGAGGATCACAAGTTCAAAGCCAGCATCAGCAAAAGCTAGGCACTAAGCACCTCAGTGAGACCCTGTCTCTAAACAAAATACAAAATACAGCTGAGGATGTGGCTCAGTGGTTGAGTGACCCTGAGTTCAATCCCCAGTACTGGAAAAAAAAGATTCTTATTTTGCTTTATATATGTCATATACTGATCTAAGCAAATCAAGAATACTGAACTATTTAATCTTCATCACAGCCCCATAATATAGATGCAATTATTGTCCTCATGTTACAGATGAGGAACCTGAGTGTCAGAGAGGCTAAAATACTTGCCCAAGATCATATAGCTAGCAAATATCATGATCAGGGTTCTTACCTCAGCAACATGGTTTCTGACTCTATGCACTTGACCACTGCACTACCAAAAGCTTTTATTATTGGGCTCAAACTGTCTGCTTTGTTGTAACTTGCACCCCATTGATCCTGGATCCCATAAGCCACATGATACTGAATTTCAGAAAGGCCTTTTCATGCTTGACTGCAGGCAGCTTAGGACTCTGGAGTCATTGCTGCTATAACAATGATGGAGCTAGTATCCCAGCCCAGTAAGCAGAGAATGGCAGAGTACTGTCAAAGTACCAGGCCCACATAAGGAAAACAACTCCTCTAAAGTAACAAAATGAGTTGATAATAAAATCTAAACTTGAATCTGTATGTTGGAACTTCATATTAAATACCTTTTATGCTACAGTCCCTGGTGCTATCCTGATCCTGCTTCACACTCCCAATACATAATACATTATTTTTGCCGATGATAATTATACTTACTGTTTATGAGCGTTTTCCTATCTTGTACCTGAAACTTCACATACATTATTTCATTTAACCCTCAGAAGTGCCTCTATCCTGTGAGGTTGAGACTACTATCACATTCATTTTCAGAGATTGAAGTTAAGGCATAGGGAATTCAAATAATTTGCAAACAGGGGAACAGTAAGTAGCAGAACTTGGATTTGAACTCGAGGTCTTGTCACTAAATTCTGAGCATACATAATCACTATGTTGAAGCCTTCTCCACAATATTTACAAGAAACCTGAGGCATAGGAGATCCTTGATGAAAGGCAAATTAGTTGTGTTAAAGCTTTATGAAGAGCCAGGTATGTTGGTATGCACCTGTAGTCCCAGGTACTCAGGAGGTTGAGAGAAGAGGTTTGCTGGAAACCAGGACTTTGAGGGCACCCTGGGCAATACAGCAAGACCCTGTCTCAAAGGAGAGAGAGATCTATGAATACCTGTAGATATCCTGTCCCTGGTGTAATCTGAATTTTTAAAATACTGAAAAATGAGTTTCAATTAAATAATAAAAGAAGATAGTTGCCTCATAACTGAGGCAATAAAATATGAGGCTATAACTGATAATACATTATTCTTAGGGAAGAGTCATGCTTTTTTTAGTTGTTGATAGATCTTTATTTTATTAATTTATATGTGGTGCTGAGAATCAAACCCAGTGCCTCACACATGCTAGGCAAGTGCACTACCACTGAGCAAGAGCCCCAGTCCAAGAGTCATGCTTCAATTTTACAATAAAGTTTTTCTTTTTTCAGAAAACCTACTATGTACCGGACTTGGTACTAGGATTATACTAAGGGTTACACTAGACATGCACTGTCATTTGTTTCTGCCAGGGTAATACTGAGCCCCCATGATTAAGGGAAAGACAATATTCACTCTAATTCTGCCTAGAACTAACACATTTGTTTTCCTTAAGTGGTAAAAACCACAAGACCAATACTTTTTGAACAAATAAGGGATACAGGAAGATTGAAAAAGTCATCCAGGGCTGGGGTTGTAGCTCAGTGGTATAGCACTTGCCTCACATATGCGAGGCCCTGGGTTCGAACCTCAGCATCACATAAACATGAATAAATAAAAGATATTATGTTCAATTACATCTATAAAATAAATATAAAAAGAAAAAGTCATCTATATCACCCCCAAATAAACTCCAAAAAGAAATCCTCAATTTCAAAACACTTGACAATCAAGAGAGTTTAAAAAATTTATCACCACAATATGGCAGAGAGTTAATAGCATTTATATATAAAGAGCTTATATATTTGTTACGAAAGACACCAAGACTCTAGTGGTTAAATGGGCAAAAGATAAAAACAATTTCTAAAGGAAGAATTATAAGTGGCTTCTAAATTTGTTTCTAAAGCTATGCAATCTCACATAGAAATAAAATACTTAAAATGAAACAATGGTTAGATAACAGATTTTGTCCATCAAAGAAAGAAGACCTACTTAATAATTTAGGCACTCAGCACACTACCTTGGACAATCAAGGTTACTCTCATGTAATTTTTAGTGTCTCAAATGTATGTACTGTGGGAACTCCTTTATCAAGTCCCCTGCACTGAGTGTGTGTTCAAGGATAGGTTACTAGGGATTGATGAACTAATGGACCTGACAATATATGGGAGCCCAAATTCTATGTTTTACATTATACAGAAAATTTGGCAACAGGCTGTTCCATTGACTAGCCTTTTTGACTTTGTGGAAGTTATTTACCTGTCTGTTTTATTTTCTTGACCTGTAAATTTGGGGACACATCATCCACTTCTCAAAATGATTGTAGACTTTGGAATGAGTTTCTACCAATTCAAAGCTGTTCGATCTTGGGGAAAGTATTTAAGCTTTCTCTCCAAACTTCCATTTTTCTCATCTATTTAATGCTTCCTTCAAGGGCTGCAGCAAATGTGGAATGATATACTGCATGGAAAGAACTTAACTTCATGTCCAACACAGGGTTAAGTAGAATAAATGAGAGGAGCTAAAATATAATATCTTGTAGTATCAGAGCAAAATAGAATTTAAAATTCTATTTTAAAGTACTTTCTTTCTATTCTCTTTCTCTCTCTAGGAAAGCCTGAAAACATCCAGCTAATAATGTCTCACAGCCGTGACCACAGCCTCTGCCTTCTGGCACATCATACCACTTCCACTCTGCTCTCATGCCAGGCACCATTCAGTCTCCAGCATGGCGTCAGTTACCCACAGTAAAGAACAACAGGTGGTTTGGAAAAATCCAGCCAACTACTTACAACTCTCTCTCTGAGCATTGTGGTGGCTATTAAATGGTGAAAAAACTGAGGCTTAGAGATTTAGGTAAGTCCCTGCAGAGTACAACAGTTAAAAATAAGAGACAGAACCCTTGACCCTTATAGACCACAACTACCTGCATTATTAGCATAGCCCTCTATATAGGGGTGTGTGTGTGTGTGTGGAGGGGGGGTGTTTCAAGATGTTTTCCTAACTTGTTATTAAGTTTCCCATAAGACCATGCAATCAGCAGGGCTGATGTTACCATTTATAGTGAGAAGATGAGGAAGCAAGGCTTCCAAATTTGCCTATGGCTAGTTAGTAGCAACAATTAAATTAGATCCTAGGTCCTCCTCTGTTAGACTAGAGTTCTTTCAACTACACTAGATACAAGTCCTGGCACAGCTGTCAAGGTCAATTTCAAGAGGATGCAGCACTTCAGACAGGATGCAGAGGTTGTCATGGGGACAAGACTGGATGACTAGTGACAGCAAGCTCACCCTTTGACCCCATTGTAATCTACTTGCCTTGACCTGGGGAATTACCCAAGGACTGAAATAGCAGCATTCATGGAGTAATAATGAGGTTGTCTAAAAAAATCAGCCAAAGAAGCTTATGCAAAAGCTGGATTTTATATATTGTCAGAAAGGAAGGAGTGGAGGAGTGATGACAATGTGGTCATTGAAGCATTCAGTGCAGTCTCTTGCTTATGGAAGGTGACTTTTGTTTGCTCTCAGAATCATTTTAAAAAATGTCCTCTGGCCCTTTCTCTCTCTCTCTCTCTCTCTCTCTCTCTCTCTATATATATATATATATATATATATATATATATATATATATTTTTTTTTTTTCACCCCTTTGGGCATAGTTTAGTCTTCCAAGTAGGTTACTGTAGCCATCTCTGAGGAAATAAGCTATCCTTCAATTTCATTTCCTAGCTTCCATCCCCTTGGAGAATAAAATACAGAGATAAATGAAATACAGAAGGGACAATTTAGAGTTGGTTTGTGTACATGCACTTCTGTGTTTGTGTGTTTGGCAGGAGAGGGCAAATGAGAGCTTGATGAGAGAGAGAGAGAAACTCATCTTTGGGGTGTTGACACTGTAATGGCCTAAGGAATAAGACTGTGCAATGCTTTTTTAAAGAGTATAGGAGATAAAGCCTCCTCACATGATTACCAAATAATAACAAAATTAATAAATCAAATTTATTGGGTGCTAGTAACCCTGCTAAATGTTTTTAAAATACCTTATTTTAATCACAAAACCAAATTTAGAAGATCCCCAATTTCAAGAAAAGTATTCTTTTC
Organism: Marmota monax; assembly: GCF_021218885.2. Classification (NCBI taxonomy): domain Eukaryota; kingdom Metazoa; phylum Chordata; class Mammalia; order Rodentia; family Sciuridae; genus Marmota; species Marmota monax. The sequence continues at coordinate 9,227,364 of NW_026694552.1, read as the reverse complement.
ATTATATATATATATATTTTTAATTCCTGAAAGCTTACAATTAGGTAATGGTTCCTAATTACCCCTTCTCTAGTTTTCACAGTCATGAAGTGTTAGTGTTTTGCTTCTAGGGAATAGATTATGGCAAAATTAATACGATACCACTTCAGTGATTAGATTACAAAATATTATTATACCTATCTTTCTGGCATTCCCTCTCTTCATTGCCTTTTTGGCTTGAACACACTGATGAAGCAAACTGCCACACTGGAGAGGCCATGTGACATGGAACTGAGGACAGCCTCTGCCCAACACTAGCAAGAACTATGGAACCTTGGCCTGACAATCAGCAAGGACCTGAATCCTCCCTGCAACCAAGTGACAATTTAAAAGCCAATGCTTCCCCGGTTGAGCCTTGAGATGAATAATAGAGCCTTAACCATCATAATGACTGTAGCTTTTTGAGACAACTACAGCAGAGGGTTCAGCTAAGCTGTGCCTGGAATCCTGACCCATCAAAGTTGTGAAATAATAAATATTTGTTTGAAGCCATTAAGTTTTGAAGGGATTTGTTACATAGCAATAGAAAACAAACACAATATGATTCCTGTCTTCAGCTTTGCTGATTTTCTGCTTATTCCTACCAAAACAAATCATGACACAGCCCTTAAGAGGGTTGAGAGAAAATATCTAAGTGAGCTTTTCAACTCCAGGAGAGATCCAAGAATCTGAGGATCACCTTTTGGCTTGCTTCAATGTTTTTCCTGCAGGTCTCATATCCATCACTTAAGGTGGCCTAGGGAGTTCTAGGGCCTCCCATCTGCTATCAGCCAATTAGTCCAGCATTTCTCAGTGTTCAGCTTATGTTCAAACCAAATGGCAGGCAGCATCAGATCAGCTTTTCCTCACTGTCAGCTTGGGGAACCCCTAAAAATGTCACTTGGAGTTCCCACAGGGCCCCAGCCACCACACAAGACTGCCTCCATCCTAGCAACTGTAACTGCTCCCGAGTCACTGCCCCAACCATCGTGCTATTCTGGAATTTCTAACTTAGTGTGGGCTGGAATAAGTGAGGGGTTTTGACAGACTCCTTAAAAGCAATTAGCCAAATGGGAATCACTTACGCTCAATTTTCAAATGGCTAATTTGGTGTTGGGGAATCTTCTTTAAAAAAAAAAAAAGCGTGGGTGGCAGAGGCCCCAGCATCTCCTGTAACTAGCTGGATAGCTTAGCCAAGGGAGTCACATTCCCACATGCTGAGAAAAGTCTGATCAAGGGAACCTACCTGAATTCTTCCTGTGCCAGCTTGAATGTCCCTTCAAAAATTAGAAACAAGCCATAGCTGATTGCTCTTCACCACCTTAGCAACAACAGCAATGCAGATATAACCATCGTGGGAACTTACAGATCTGCACAGTGCCTGCGAGAGAGGGGTCCCCTGACTTTGACCTTTAGGCCCTTGGGCCTGTATGTTATAAATGCCTGTGTAAGTTTTAGATATATAGGGATGGGGAGAAGAAAGGAGTAGAGGAGGGGCATAGCACATTTTGGAATGAGTCCTCTCCACAAACAAGTACACTTGAACAAGTATCATGTCTCACAGTAGGGTGATGGGTGTGAAGATTTGACTCATCCCAGAGGTGTGTGGCACTGATGTATAAAGGGCTATGGCCATGGAGACTGTGTATGTATGGCCCCTGTGTGTGCAAAAGGAGAGTGTGAATGTGTGAGCTCTTGCTATATAGAGTTGGGATGTTTCAGGGATAGCGTATTTAAATCTGGTGATAATCAAGTCACAATGGGATTTCTTATGTATGTATAGCACGTCTCAAGTTCTCAGTGTGAGTCATTCATTGACGTGTGTGTGCGTGCCCAAGTGTACCTTCCCGAGGGTTAGTAATGAGGGGAAAGAAGACAAGTGCATGAGCATGGGAGACAGAAACTGACAATGAGCCCATGAAGAGCCCTTTAAGAAGAGGACAAGGAGGAAGATCTGGCTCATTAAGAACCTACCTCATTAGGGCCTGAGTTACCAGGGAGCTGAACCAAACTACTTCATTTCCTTGACAATTGAGCCAATTCCCCCCTTCTTCTTTCACTTCAGTAATCAGGAGAAAAGGAAATGGAGCGAAATTGCCACTGTCAGATGAAATTTACATGTCCTTCGAGCCTCTTTCTTTTCTAACAAGTGTCTGTGAGTGCCTGCCTAGTCTGTGCTCGGCATTGGGCAGTCTTCCCTTTGTTTTTCATTATCTTCATTTGATACACACAAGTGCATTGTTTGCAGGGGCATCCAGGGAAGAAGAATGGTTAAATGCAATACTGTGAGCTATCCAAACCTCAATTTCTGAATGTGTCTGCAAATAACAGGAGCAGTGGCTACAAGTAGGGCAATAAATAGATTATAGATTATCATGCACCCAGAAATCTGGTGCATTAAAGAATCAGGCTTGGCTGAAAACCAGAGTTGCTCACATAATGTTCCTTTCTTGCCTGTAGTCACATAAATACAACCTAGATTTACTGGTCTTCAAGGGCATTGATCTAAATGTTTACAACCTTGGGAAAGTTTCTGAATGAAAGCTGCCAACACGGTAGCCCAAAAGAAATGTTTTCTAGAATGAACAATTATTTTAAAATGCAGTATAGTGCCTCTTAACTAATTTTGTGCTAGGAACCCCTACTGAAGTCTGATGAAGCCTATGGATCCTTCGCAGAACAATTTTCTAAATGTATAAAATGAAACATATAAGAATACTAAGAAATCCATCAATACTGAAATGATTTATTATTAAAAAACTTTGTGATGTAGGCATATATGTGATTCTTTGTTAATATATTAAACAAGTTCCAGCAGTGACTCTCATAACTACTATAATTTTGAGGTAGTGATGCACACAAATAATATTTAAAGATATTGGCGATATCTGTAGTAATACAGAAAATATCCATGATTTCTATTAGTAATAAAGCCACAATTAGTGCTACTACTACTAGTCATTTTTACCTACATTTATAATTGAAGACAAAGTTGTTTCAATTAGAGATTAGTAAAAATATAAATGTACTTTTTTCTCATCCAAGTTCATAGACCTCCCCACAACTGAATCCACAGACATTTAAATGGGTACTCTTGCACTTGAAAGGGAGAGAGATAGAGCCAAAGTTGAAAATGTGGTTGCAAGAGTAACCCCTAAATAAGACAATGTTCTTATCACTGCTGAAAATTCAAAGCAGGCTGGGAGAAGATGAAGAGATCGATTGTATATTAGGTGAAAAGAAATAATAGCAATAATTATAAAAACAAATAATAACAACACAGGAAAAGTTGCTCCCACCCATGTTTGAAAATTAGGACTGATTGAACCATAAATATTTAGTTGCCATGGTAACTAAGCATGATGATAGTCCAATATTTACCAGAAAGGATTAATATGTATCTTGCCCCTAAGTTTTCTGCTCGGAAAAGCCCTTCATTGGTTGTCCTCTTTATTGGAGAAGCCTAATCTTCTTGGGTTGGCCTTCAGGGATTCCCAGTATCTTCCTCCTATAAGAAGCCTTTTTTGATCCTCTCAAGTAGCTCAAGTGTCTCTTGCTCTAGACACTTCCTGACCCTCTTTATCTACTTCCAATTTGGGACTTATTGTATTCTAGATCCCTATACCACATATCTTTCTCACACTAGACTGTGAGCTCCTGAAACATATGGGCTATGTGGAAGACAAATATCTCACAGTAGGCAATCAGTTTGTGTATTGCATGTATATACAAATGAATGAAATGTTTTGCTTTTCACTGATGAGTCATTTCAAGCAACTGGCTTTAACCATATCACTAGTTCCCTCTGCAGTTTGGTTAGAAGAAGGGTGAGAGTGGGCTCTACAAAGTTAATTGTTTACCAATTGCCAAAAGTCAGTAGAAAACAGTAGAAAGTGTATCTGTCTATAAACTGAATCTTTCACAGTGAAAGTTAACATCAAATCTATTGAAACTAAGCTAAGGTGCAGAATTTGTATCAATGTTAGCCATATCTAAAACCTAATGAAAGAAATGGGAGATGCCCAGGAAGTGTTTCATGATGTCTTGAGGCAGCCTACGTGAACTTCAAAGATAAGCAGGAAAGAGATGAACTTCAGATATATTTTCCTTTTCTTAGTCTTCATCTATCCAACTACATATCAGTCACATGTATCCACCCATTCATTCATGATCTATATATCCAATATCCCTTCATTCATCTACCCATTCATCTATTTAACCAGCATAACTAAGGAAGTTTAATCTTGGAATCTTAAAAGGCAAAAGAACGCCAAAATTAGTCTCTTAAACTGGGCGTCATGTGAAAATTCTGGAGGTGAAAATGGAAAATTGATCTTCAACAGTTGTTAAGTTGAACTAAGCAGCCCTTTTCTTTTTAAGCTTCAAAGATCTCTTCACTCCTGCCCTTTCCTCTCACTACAAATTCCCAGGAATTCCCACACATCCATCTTGCCACCCTTTAGCACAAAATTTCTCCTCAGGGAGCACTGGTAAGGATCTAGGGGAGGGAGCTTTCTTCTCAATGTCTTGCAGTCTTTTTGATAAATGTGGAGAAATGCCAAGGAGATTTTAGGGACTATGTGACCAAGAGAATCCTCCTTCAAGTTTTCCTCCTCTGCAGCTCACTGAAGCTTCACTGACTCTCAGTTCCAGAGAAAGTGTGCCAGAGAACCATCAGCACAGGAGATGAAGAGTCACTGAAATATCTAAAAGCCATATGGGAGGTTGTTGCCTCCTAAGTCATGCCTCCTACAGAACTTTGCTGGCAGGCAAGGAGAGCTGGGCAGGGTAAAATGGCACCATGACTCAATCCTTAATTTGGCATTGGTATGCTACTCCTGGAAGAATTACATGAATTCCGTTCAGTGCAGCCAAGTGGGAATATGTTGCCAAAGTAAGAGTTAACAGCTTTCCTCCCAACCAGGGAAGGGCCTTCACTGCTTACTCCTTAGGTTGTGTCTACCCCATGCCCATGGAATCAAAAAATATGAATTAAAAGGTGGGGAGGTCTGGGAGTGTAGCTCAGTGGTACAGCACCTGCCTAGTATGTGTGAGGCCCTGAGTTCATTTTCCAACACCACAAAAAAAATTACAAGGCGCTTCTTCTAAAAATGTATGGGGTCCTGGCATACTACCTCACAGCTAGACTCCATGATCCTATAGTTGTAAACTGTGAGCTTTTGGATTTATTTTGTTTGTTTATTTGTTTTTAATATAATCTTTTAGTTGTTGATGGACCTTTGTTTTCTTTATATGTAGTTCTGAGAATCGAACCCAGTGCCTTACACATGGATGGCAAACGCTCTACCACTGAGCCACAATCCTAGCCCCTTAGATTTCTTTTTTATCCCACCTGCCCCAAAGGGTTCCTCCCTCATTGTTCACTTTATAGCAACTATTCTGAGACTCTTCTTGTTCATAGCAGTTCTTCTCTATGTGGTTACTCTTGCCTGGAGTACCTTTTCCTTTTACCTATCCAAGTCTTGTCTACCTTTCAGAATCCAGCTAAAGTAGTCCCACATCTGTGACTCTTTCATTGTCTTCTATGGGCCATCATTGCTTCTGTCTCCTCTGAGACCCTCTGGCACTGAGTCTCTGTCACTCAGTTTCTAAGTCCTGTCATCTCTGGGGCCTTGGAAGACACAATTAATTGCTTTTCCATCTGATCTATAGTAACACTCCGGATATCCTTGTCTTACAACACATATGACATTGTAGAGTTTCATCCTTGCCTATAGATTTCTCCTATTTAACTGTTATCTCCTCAGTGTTAGAGACTTTATAGTAACATAGTGGATTTCCTGGTCCCAAGAAAGCCTCCCTTTCGTTATCTGTAAAATGAAATAACAGTAGTTTCTTCATAGGTTGTTGTGATAGATGAGGTAATATTTGTAAGTTACTTTGAACACAGCTAGTGATAACAGCGTTTTCTTCTATTATTATTATTATTATTATTATTATTATTTATCCTATCAATTCAACTTTTATTAGCATATGTATTTAGCTTCTGTATTGGTTTCATTTTACCACAAAACAGTCTTTTTATCTTTGTTTTCTATTAAATTATTATTGCCCATATATTCAAACTATAACTCAGATTTCTAACAATTATTTGTTTTACTATGATAAATATACATAAAATAAATTTTCTACTTAATAATTCTGGCATATTAAATACATTCACACTTACCAAGAGCAGCAGTATGCCAGGTCTTTATTAAGCAAGTAAAGATGGCAAGAGCTGAACTACAGGATTTTATTTGATACTATCAAATAATAAGATTAATTATCAGTAATATCAAATAAGTCAGTCTCTGCAAATGTTTTTTTTTTTCAGAGACTTACTGGTATTATTTCTATTAATGAAAATTTGTATCTTATTCTCTTAACTCTATGTTCTTTATTAAAGTTTTGGGGTCATATTGTTAAACAACTGAGTTTCTTATCTAGCCATTGTCAAAACATATTTTAATGGAAGAGTTTTCTTTTGTGAATAAGAAATAGAAGAAAAGAAAATCATTAAAATCAGAGAAATTCTAATAAAGCATAGAAAGAAAAAAATACATTCACACTGTTGTACTAATGTCACTGCCATCTATCTCCATAAATTCATCTTTCCAAACTGAAATTTTATATCAGTTACACAATTAATTCCTATTCTTCTCATCCCCAGCCCCTCATACCCACCATTCCACTTTAGATCTACAATTAGTTTACTGTAAGCACCTTTATGTATGTGGAATCATACAATATCTTTTTGAGTCTGCTTATTTTATTTAGCATACTGTCTTCAGAGTTCATCCATTGTTGCAGCATATGTCAGAATTTCTTTCCATTTTAAAGGGTGAATCATATTTCATTCTATATACGTAACACATCTATATAGACATAAATCATCTATTGATAGACACTTGGTTTATCTTCACCTTTTGGTTACTATAAATAAATCCACAATGAGCATGGGTATATAAATATCTGTTCAAGTAAGTCAATTCTTTCAATTTTGGGGGGTATATGCTCAAAAGTCGAAATGCCAGAATATATGGTAATGTGTTATCTCACTTGCGGGTTTGATTACCATTACCATAATGATTAGTGATTTTGAGCATCTTTTCATGTGTTTATTGACCACTTGTATATCTTCTTTGGAGAAATTATCTATTCAATCCTTTGTCCATTTTCTTAAGCAGATTATTTTAGTTATTGTTGAATTATAAGTTTTCTTAAATATATTCTCAATATCAATCCTTTACCAGATATATGCAAATATTTTCCCTCATTCTGTGGATTGCCTTTTCCCTGCTAGTGCTTTGATTAAAAATTCCATTTTAATGAATATATGTCATTGGGATTTTGATATGGATTGCACTAAATTAGTAGATCACTTTGGGAAGTAATGAAATCTTTAATAAATTAGGTCTTCCAATCCAAGATCACAGGATGTCTTTCACTTATTTAGATCTTGTTTAATTTCTTTCAGCAATACTTTATAGCTTTCCTTGTACAAATCTTTTCCCTCCTTAAGTTCATTACTAAGTATTGCTTTCTTTCTGATGCTTTTTAAAATTAAATTATTTTCATTTCCTTGTTCTTTGTCATTGTGTGTGTGTGTATATATATATTTTTTAACTGATATAAAAACCTAAAAATTGTACATATCAATGGATAATGTGATTTTTAATGCATGTATACAATGAACACAGCTAGTGATAACAGTGTTTTCTATTACTATTATTATTATTTATCATATCAATTCAACTTTTATTATGTTTATGTCAGGTTAAACCAACCTCCTCAAACAGTTCTCATTTCTGTATGGTGATAACTTTGAAAATCTTTCTTTCTCAGAACCTTTTTGAAATGTGCCCTTTATTTTAGTGATTTCCTCTAATTTTTTTATTTATCTTTTTTTTTTGGTCAGCTTTGGATTTGGTTTCTTCTTTAAGGAACAAATTTTGTTTATTGATTTAAAGAACTTCCTTCTTTTTAAATGTATGCATTTATGTTATAAATCACGTTTTTAGCACTGCTTTCACTGCATCCAGAAGTTTTGGTTTGTCTCAAGATTTTCATTTGTCTCAAGATATTTTCTAAATTCCCTTGATATTTTTTCCAGTGAAAAGCAGAGACCACCATCTTTGCTGAGTTTTCATTATTGAATATCATGAGTCCTTAAGGCAACACCAATTTTAAAATTAAATAACAGGTCAGAAATTTCTATTTATTCTATTGGAGTCCTCAGAGAAGATACTTTAATCAACTCATAGTTCCTCCCTTCCTTCCTTTCTTTCTCTCTCCTTTCCTTCTTTCCTAAACATTATGGAACTGTATATTGAACAACCACTATGGACAAATCACTAACATATGCATGAGATGGGTAATGAATGTACCCCACTGCAAAAGAGCTCACCGAATAGAAGTCACATCTGTGATCTTCCACTCTACCTGCATTAATGGTTGCTCTTGGAAAGAATAGAAACAGCTAATTATGTTTCTGATCACAAAACCAATTTGAATCTTGTAACCTCTCCTTTTGCACTCAAGCATATGTGCACGTGTGCATGTGTACACACACACACACACACACACACACTTTTTAGTAGGTAAAAAGCCAAAGTTCCTCTTTTGGCTTTTCCTTGTCTCCATTCTGTTATTCTAGCACTATTTGTCCATGTCCCAGGCATCTAGTACACTAGTGGTGAAAACAGCAAACATTTATAGGGAGTTTACCCTATGCTTGGCACAATGCTCTCACCTGCATCCACAGACACTCCACTTCCTGGTAGGGAAAGTTTGTTTGATCTTCACACTTCTAAATCATTCCTATCTTTTGGTCCAATTACAAATGGCTATCCTTTTAGCTCCCAGTTAACTAGAGAAAAATTTTTGCTAAAGTATTCATGGCCAATAATGGGTTGATGTGCTTTAGTAGATTCAATGGCTTGGTCAGTAAACCATTCCAAGCAACCATGAAGCGCCTGGCTCAGAGCATGCCACAATAGAAAACGTAAGAAGAATCACTCTGTCTTTACCCTGAGTAGCTTCAAATCTCACTGGAAAGTCAGGATATGTGTACATTAAAAAATACTAAAAGCAAAAATAAGTGAGTGGGAGTATACCAAACTTAAAATTTCTGTGCAGTTAAAGGAAATAATTTAAAGAGCAATCCATAGAATGAAAAAAAAATATCTCCAAACTGTATTACTGATAATGAGTTAATATCCCAAATATATAAAGAATTCCTACAACTCAATGACAATAAAATAAATAACTTAATTAAACAATTAGTATAGTATATGAATAGATATTTCTCCAAATAAGACATATACAGATAGCAAATAAGTGCATGAAAAGTTGTTTACATCAATAATCATTAAAAAATTCAAAGAAAGAACACAATGAAATAATCACTACACACTCATTCAGATGGCCATCATCATAAAGAAAACAGAAAATAACAAGGGTTGGTAAGAATGGAAGAAAGTGGAACCCTTGTGCATTGCTGGTAGGAACTGTGTGGTTGCTATGGAAAACAATATGGCGGTTTCTCAAAAAACTAAAATAAATATAGAACTACCATATGATCCAACAATTCCATATCTGGGTATACATCCAAAAGAACTGAAAAAAGGGTCTTGAAAAGATCTTTGAATATCCATATTCATAGAAGCATATTCACAATAGCCCAAAGGTGGAAGGAACCCAAGTATCCATCAACACATCAATGGGAAAAGAAAATGTTTTATACACATACAATGGAATATAATTATTCAGTTTCAAAAAAAGATAAAATTCTTTCACACTTTAACCTAGAGGACATACTAAATAAAATAAGCTAGTCACAAAAAGACAAATACTGCATGATTCCAAATATATGAGATACAAAAATAGATTTTTTTTCTTTATGGTACTGAGGATTGAACCTAGGGCTTTGCACATACTAGGCAAGTGCTCTACCACTAAGCTACATCCCTGGTCCTTTTAAATAATTTTATTTTGAGATACAGTCTCACTAAATTGCCTAGGCTGACTGCAAACTTGCAATCCTCTTACCCCAGTCTCCTGTGTAACTGGGATTACAGGCATGCACCACCCTGCTGAGCAGTCACCATATTTTTAGAAACAGAAAGCAGAAAGGGGTTGGAGGTGGGGAGGGAGAAAGGGAGTGTTATTGTTCAATAGATATAAAGTTTCATTTTTGCAAGGTGGAAAAAGTTCTAGGGATCTGTTATATAACAGAGTGTATATAGTTAAAACTATTGAACCATAAATTTTAAAATGATTAAGGGGATAAATTTTTATGATACATGGTTTTTGTCCCAATAAAAAAGTGATAAAATATTAAAAGAACATAGATATGAAGAGAGACCATAACAGCAGTTCATTATTATTGAGCATAGGATCTGTGAGAATTGAGCCCTTGCTGATGTAGGGTTTTGGAAGGAGCCACCTCTCAGAGTACTTCCTTCCCACTTAGTAAGAAGCACCCTGTTTTACCCTCCACTGGTTGTCCACTAGTCTGTACATAATTCTGTACTTCTGGCCCCTCAACAATCTAACATCAGTGTATACACTACTATCTCTGTCTTGGCTTAGGACTTCATGTCACTCTGTACCTGGGCTATTCTAATAAAAGTTAATATTCATCATTAATTCCTAAATGCCAAACACTGAATAGGGAACTTAATGTAATCCTCTCATAAACCTTGAAGATAACTATTATTATTATTCCCATTTTACAGATGAGGAACTTGAGGCATGGGGACTTCCCAGAGTGGCACCATTGAAAAGTGTAAGAGCGCACGTTTAATGATCCCTCCCATATGCCTTCTGTAGCCAGAAGGAGTACATAAATTTAAAGGAATTTCTTTGTTGAACATCGTCAGTATCACTTTTTATTTGGTTGGAAGATGAAGTCATCACAGCCCTAGGAAGTAAATCCCTGTAGAACAAGGAAGCCATGGAAGGTTTCTTGAAGTAAATAGGTAGGACTAGAGCTGGTCTTTGAAGGAAGGGTGAATGTAATTCAGACAGGAAGAGATGAGAGCAGTGGGTATTTCAGGTTTGGGGGTTATGGTGTATGCAAAGGCAGAGAGAAGAATGCTCAGTTGTATGAAGAAGACAGAGAGCAAAAAAAAAAAAATGCCTGAGGTAAAGGGTTTCTTTGAGGGACAAGTGCAAGTCCAATGGGGAAGGGCAGCAGGATTGAATGCCATTCTAAGGAGTTCCGACCAGTGATGTTCACACTGTATGTTCTGAGCCCAAGTGTTCTGCCCGGAGGTAAGAAAGCAGGGAGGCTTAGGCCCTAACTTATTGCTTTGACTAGAGCCTGTCTCCATTTTTTAGAGAATGTCTACTTTCATCTGTCTTTTATTTTGTGATCTTAACTATACAATATTTTGCTTGGAAAAAAAGGTTCCCCAGATGATTGAAAACCAAAGAATAAACAATAAATAGGCAAAATAAATGGGCAAACAGACTTTGAAAAGCACTGCACTGGGTAACAGAAAGCTGCCTAAGGATTTTGAGTAGGGGCTTGACAAAACCAGGACTCCGTTTTAGAAATACAATTCTGTCAGGAAAATACAGTGTGGAGTAAAGAAGGAGAGAGTACATAGGGAGATCTTTGGGGGTCTTCCTGTAGCTACTTAAGGTGGCAAGGCCAGTGACAATAAGAATGCTTAAAGAAAGAACAGATGTTCCAGATGTTCCAAATGTTCCAGAGGATAACATAAAGCATGGTCAATACAGCATAACTGACAAGATATAAGGGGCAGGAAAGAGTCAAGGGGTTATATCTCTAAAGAGGACATTTCAGCTGCCAAGGAAAATATTTAGGGTCACAGAGACCATTCCAAAATGCCTCAAGTCATTCTTTGCTGGAGCTACACTTCTGATTCATCAAAAGAGAAAACTGGCCTGTTATTCATTGTTCAGAGAAAGTCAAGCAAAATAAGAAGCTATTTTCAGGACCACTCAGAGGCCAGTTACAGGATATTCTTGCCTGACCAAGAAATTCTCTGAGGAGACTTGAGGAAAAATGGGGAGAGAGCAATGTTCTTATAAGACTGTTCCATTCATGTGGAGGGATAACTATTTTAGATTGGGCTGTAACAAATTGAGATTGGACAATAAAAGGCAGCAACCAAAATTTAATTCAGTGGTCTCTAGAGCATCTAGCATGTTACTAGTCCTCAATCAGTGTGAAATCAGCCATGGGAAGAAGCATGAGTTCACATGATTCAAGTAAAAGAGAAATTGGGTTAGGCCAAGTGAGAATCAGGCAGAAGCCTGATGAGAAATGGAATTGGGATCTCATGTTATACACTCTTCCCCAGTGGAAATAAAACTCCATGGGTAATCCCAAATTCAATGCTAATTATGTGTGTTGCTAATTATATATGTGTCTTTGGACAAGTCATTTACCTGGCCAGACCAAATTCTCTGTTGCCAAATGAGGAGTATGATTTTCATCATACAAGGCTGTTATAAGGTAGAACTGGATTGTGAAAGTGCTTTAAAAAACAAAGTATCATAGACATGACAAAATAACTTGATATGGATCTTATATTTAGGCAGTGGTGTATGACCAAATTTTTTATAAATCAAATTACACATTAATATCATAACATTTTGTTACACAAACATGAAAGAATTTTATAGTGAACACCCATGGCCCTACCATGTCCTTGATACTTATCAAGGCACTCTTAAGCAATAATTTTGCTAAAGAAATTCCTTTATCAAAGTGTATTGGTGTTGCTCATTTTCTGTTAACATGTTCTCTCCTTACTATTCCAGGCCTTCTGATCCCTTGGTATTTTGTCCAACAGGGGAAAATATCTGAGAGAGAACCCAAACATGTTTCCTGCTAATAGAATGCATTCTCGTTTTGCCTCTTGAGGTTGGGCCTAGGATGATCATGGCTTTCTAGAAAGGTAGGAGAATAATTTGACTAGAACAGTGAGGAAAGCATCAAGAGAATTTGGTCCATTTTGGTAAATTACAACCCACCACTTTCTGGGATCTCACCCAAGAGAAGATCATATCCTTCACAGCCCACTCTAAAAAAGTTTTTACTATGGGGCCATTGATTAGTGGGAAGGCAAATGAAATCTGCTTAACTGTTGAACAATTGACTTTCTGAAAATAAGAGGGAATCAGAATGCTATTTATGAACATCAGGCAAGCATCCTTTGCATTAGTTAAATTAAAACCCTTTGACCTAACAATCTTTCCCATCAACATTGGTAAATGTGTCTGGATTAATGAACATACTGTCCCTTTTTATGGGAATTACTACAAACTTCTAAATATTCTTCTAAATATTCTGAACACACACGAATTGATGAATGGTTGAGGTTGAATAAAGTCTGGTATATTCATATTATGGACAATTATGCAGCTACTTGAAACAATGAACCAGATCAATAACCATGGACCTGTCTGGAAGTCTATGATACACTGTGAAGTGCAAAAGTCAAGCAGAGAAACATGTATATCCCAAGTCACATCCTAGTACAAACTGCATCCCCTACGGACATTCTACATAAACACATATATTTGAATGTGCTCAGAAGTTCATGGGAGGATTGAGACCCACACTCTTAACATTGCTTATGCTGCAGAGATGGGAAGAATTGTGGATAAAATCACTATTTTTCTTTTAGCATCTGTGCGTTATTTCACTGATAACAGTGAACATGTGGGACATTTGGAATTTCTGAAAATATTCAATAATTCTTTCAGAGAACTTTACTGCTCCCCTCCACTGCTTTCCTGGTCTTTCTGCTCCCCTATCCTGTACATTAAGGGATAATACAAAGTTATTATTTGCTCAGAGACTACCGACTGTTTTCCTGCTAAATAATTTTCATGGCAGGAAGGTGAAGGGTAGAGGAAGAGAAAGGCTTTTAAAACTGGGCCTCATCTTCCAGGCCTATCCCGACTTTTCTGGGAAACAGAATAATCTACATGAGAAGTCAGACATTGCCTTGTGCAGTACTCTTTCCTGTGTGAAGAAGAAGCAGCTGTGTTTGAAATCATGCACACATTTCAAGGAATCAGGAAATAGGCAAGTTCTGCAGTGGAGGAGTCCTGAGTGCCCAAAACACCTGTCCCCTGTTGTGGTCTCCTTTCCCCTGCCCACCCTCAAAGAATAATGCATCAAGTCACAAAAAGCAACACCATCTTGAGCACCCTCTTTGAGGCAGGCTCTGAGCAAGGCATTTTCAGATGTACCATCTCATGCTCATCTGTACTATAACCTCTAAGATAGCAAAGCTGTGATTTTTCAAAAATTAAAAAGGCCTGAGACACTGTGTAAGGATTTCACTGGGTACGTTTGGCCCCTTGACATTTCAATGGCTGAAAATTTTCCTAATGCTCTTCCAATTACATTTCAAAGATGTGGATACAAAGTTCAGAGAAGTTGGCTAGTTTTTAAGAATTTGTACAGTCACATAAAGTAGAAAAGGGAATGGCCTGTCCAGGATTTGATTTATCCAGAGAATAGTGCAACTTCTTAAGGTTATAACAGAGCAGCTAAGGTGGTCTAGTTCTCCAGCATGCAACTGGATGGCTCTCACACAATCCCAGGAAGCCATTGTTGGTTACTTCAACTCTAGACATTGGCATAGCATATTGCATCTTCTACTTACAAGTCTGAGGAAGATGAAGCAGGAAATTATATAGATGAAGAAGAAACAGTTCCTGATGGGTTCAGTGCCTTAATGACAATCACAAAGCTTTCTTATTTATTTCATCTTTCTATATATACATGACAGTAGAGTGTATTTTGACATATTATATATACATAGAACAGGTACACTTCTTCCAACTAGGATCTGAATTCTTGTGGTTGTACATGATGTGGAGTTACACTGGTAGTGTATTCATATATAAGGACAGGAAAGTTATGTCCAATTCATTGTACTATCTTTCCTATTCCCATCCTCCCTCCCTTCCCTTCATTCCCCTTGTCTAATACAATGAAATTCTTTTATTCCCCTCCCTTGTTGTGGGTTAGCATACATGTATCAGAGAGAAAATTCTGCCTTTGGGTTTTGGGGACTGGCTTATTTCTCAGCATATTCTCCAGTTTTGTCCATTTACTGGCAAATGCCATACTTTCATTTTTCTTTATGGCTGAGTAATATTCCATTGTTTATATATACCAC
Organism: Marmota monax; assembly: GCF_021218885.2. Classification (NCBI taxonomy): domain Eukaryota; kingdom Metazoa; phylum Chordata; class Mammalia; order Rodentia; family Sciuridae; genus Marmota; species Marmota monax. Next base: position 9,212,167 of record NW_026694552.1, on the reverse strand, counting down.
ATTTTCTTTATCCATTCATCTGTTATAGGTTGGTTCCATAGTTTTAAATTCATGAGCCAAGGCTAAAGTCTACATAGTGAATAAAGTAAGCTACTGGATGTGCTTGCTGCACATTTTCTTTTCCTAATCTGTTAATTATCCTTGGTGAGATTATGAAGAAACAGTATTACTCAGTGAGTAAAAAAAAGAACCATAGTTTTACCAGGCATTGTGGTGCATACCTATAATCCCAGCAACTCATGAGGCTAAGGCAGGAGAATCTTGAGTTCAAGCCTCCTGTAATCCCAGCAATTTGGGAGGCTTAGGCAAAAGAATCTCAAGTTTAAGGCCAGCCTCAGAAACTTAGTGACTTATCTCAAAATAAAAAATAAAATTAATTGGAGATGTGACTCACTGGCAAAGTGAATCTGGGTTCAATCCTCAGCACCAACATTCTTAAAACGATTAAAAAAAAAAAAAAACATGTTTTTTTCCATTGTTCACTATGTGACCTTGGACAAGTCAGTCATCAGCTCTGTGCCTCAGTTTCCTCATCTATAAAAAGGGGATACTAACAAAGTCTACCTCCTAGAATCAGTGTAAGGATTTTTATATGAAATAATCCACATAAGCCATTTAGCACAGTGCTTGGAACAAAATTTAGTAACTTTAAGCTGTTCTTTTTGGAGAGACAGGGTATACTGGGGATTGAACTCAGGGGCACTGGACCACTGAGCCACATCCCCAGCCCTATTTTGTATTTTATTTAGAGACAGAGTCTCACTGAGTTGCTTAGTGCCACTTTTGCTGAGGCTACCTTTGAACTTGTGATCCTCCTGCCTCAGCCTCCAGAGCCGCTGCACCCTGCTTAAGCTATTCTTTTTATATTTTAAAATAGTTAAGGTGTGGCTTTTATCCATAGGTAAAAATATAAAGTATATCTCTGTGAGGCTGTGAACCTACTAAGGTTATTTTGCAATACTGTACATGGTTTAATATAGAACCACTTATGACAATGGGAAACCCAAAGACAGAAGACACAATGACAAACAGAACAGTGGCTCTCAGAGGTTATAAATGGCCATAATTCCTTTCATGTTGTCTTCTGTCTGTAGGGCCACTAGAAAGCTAAGGGACAACAGGCCACTGCCACTGTGCTGTGCCAGCTTTCAGGTGTGCCAACTGAGCCTGCCATGGCAAGGAATACTTTCATGAGACCTGATCCACACTCTGAGAGTTGGCTCCATCCTTTGGAGCCAAACACTTCCTCTCTCCAAAAATGTTAATATATGTCTGTCAGATATACTCACTACTGTGGCTTCAAAGAGCAGGGAGAGAGAGAGAGAGAGAGAGAGAGAGAGAGAGAGAGAGAGAGAGAGAGAGTTTTTGTGTTTGTAAATACAGATTGGCAAGAACAAAGTGGGAATGGGGACGGATATGGAACAGTTACAAGAGAGGCATCAGAAGCAAATGAGCCCTGCCTTTCTCTGGATATATCCAGCTTAAAGGGGTAATCAATTCAGAAGAACTTAGGGGTCATGATTCTACAACACTAGGAATATACTAAATGCCACTAAATTGTTCATTTTAAAATGGTTAATCTTCTGTTATATAAGTTTAATTTTTTAAAAAATATTAACTCAGAGGATTATAATGCCATGGTTTTAAAGAGAACTCTATGCAGACAATAGCTCTGATCTGAAGTTTAAAGGGCCTTCACAGGCAATGAATGCCTATTTGTGACTCTTATATCCTGTTCTCTCAATTCTGCCCACTTTTTGAGTATGTGCACACACGCATGTGCCTACATGCTTGAACATGTGCATGTACACACACAATTTTTCAGAATAGCTCCTCAGTGCCAGGCATAGTGGTACACATCTGTAATCCCAGCAATTCAGGAGGCTGAGGCAGGAAGATTGTAAGGTTGAGGCCAGCTTCAGCAATGTAGCAAGGCCTTAAGCAATTTAGCAAGAACTTGTCCCAAAATAAAAATTGCTGGGGGTGTGGTTCAGTGGTTAAGCACCACTGGGTTTAATTCCCATTACCACCCGCCCCCCCCACAAAAAAAAAAAAAAATCCTGAGATCTATGACTGCAAAACTGCAGATAATAATACCTCCTAGTCTTTATAGAGCTCCCTCTTTATGTTCAGCTTTAATCCTACCCAGAGATAGAAATTACTATCATGCCCACTTTACAGATGAGGGAATGGAGACTAAGAAAAGTTCCACCAGTTGCAGCATGGTCTCCAAACAAGTAAAGCAGACATGCTGAATCAAATCAAGGCAATAAGCTTACAGAGACAGCTGTGCTTACAGAGAGCATAACGGTCTCTTTCTAGTGTGCTCCCAATACCTACTCTCTACCAGTATCATGGAGACTAGGAAATGGTACAAAGAAAGTGTTCTCTGCCCTCAAAAAAATAACAAGGCAGATAGCAGAGGAAACCGCAAAGGATCATTTCAAAATGTGGTTGGCTGCTAGTTTAATCTTATAAGAAGAAACACAGAAAAGAGCTGATAAAATAATAATAAGCACAAGAATTATGTTTATTCACATTGGCTGAGCAAATTACTATGTATTTAGCCAGGTGCAACGGTGCACACCTGTAATCCCAGTGGCTTGGGAGGCTAAGGCAGGAGTATTGCAAGTTCAAAGGCAGACTCAGCAACTTAGTGAGGCCCTAAGCAACTCAGCAAGACCATGTCTCTAAATAAAATACAAAAAGGGGCTAGGGATGTTGCTCAGTAGTTAAGCACCTCTGGGTTCAATGCCTGGCACCAAAAAAAAAAAAAAATTACTATGTACCTGGCATTTATTTAACACTTGGCTGATCTCAATTATTCTTTATACAAACCTGTAAGTTACCTAGTAGAACCAGTCTCATTTAAGGGTAAGGGTAAGGATAAGTTTCAAAGAGGTAGAACAACATAACTCATCCAAGGTAGACTGGACTTGAACTAGTCTTGGTGTACACATAGAAAAACTCAGTAAATACTCTTGAGCATTCACTGTGCACTCTTTCATTTAACACTCACCACCCTATAGATTTAGTGTTATTATTGGCTCCATTTTACAGAGGAGGATACTAAAGCTCCAAGATGTTAAATAACTTCTAAGTACACACAACTCTCAACTGGTAAAACTAAAATAGGAACTCAGAGTTCACCAACTCCATAGCCTATCTCATTTGCCTTCTAAGACCATTCTCTGGGACTGCATGGTAGGTGAAGCCCAGCTGCCTCCTTCTATGCATCTGTTAGTTAGCTTTGATTTGGACGTAAACAAGAGAGATAAAAATAATAGGCTAGCCTCTAATTCAATGCATGGAAAACAATCGCTGCAAGGCTGGCAGAGGTGAAAGGAATTACCATCAGGAAGAAAGGGGAAAATAAGGCCTAGAAAATTCTAAAAGAGGCAGAGGCTGTTTTCCATATGCTCCCTCAAGGAAAGAGACAGTCTGGCTCCACTTAAAGCAGAAGCAACAAACTCAAAGCATGCCACAGCCAGCACGAAATGAGAATCTTCTTTGGAATTCTGTTTCTAACAAATGAGTCCCTACCTAGAGGAAGCAGCTGGGCCCAGGCAGCCTGTATCCTGACACCTCATCAGAATTCTGTTGCTCTCTCCAAAACCCTCAGGGGTTCCAAGTGCCACACACCAGGAGGGGCTGAACTTTTCCTGTGACCTATAACATGGGCTTGCTTTTAAAGAGAACAATTCATACCCTCTTCCATTTTCTGCAAGTCTTTAAGCTTCTTGTGTTGGGTACCCTGTTCTGTTCAATGTAACAAATTGACTCTTAGGTCCACATCACAGGGATCCCATGGTCAAAAGAGCAAGATTAGAGTTGGGCATGGTGGTGCATGCCTGTAATCCCAGTGGCTCAGGAGGCTGGGGAAGGAGGATCACAGCCAACCTCACCAATGGCGAGGCACTAAGCAACTCAGTGAGACCCTGTCTCGAAATAAAATACAAAATAGGGCTGGGGATGTGGCTCAGTGGCCAAGTGCCCCTGACTTCAATTCTCAGTGGTGGGAGGGGCAAGATTATCCATAGTTCAGCATGTCCACCCTATTTCACTTACATAATTTGTATTGCAATGCTGAGCTTTGAGTGAGTAACTCCAAAATACTTCTTGACTGACTGACAGACTTATGTGAGGGTAATTCAGTCTAAGAAATTTATTGATTCAAGGGTGGTTCATGGGCAAGACGTATTGGCATCACCAGAAGTATATTAGTGTATTGGAAAGGCAGAACCTTGGATTGAGGTGTATTTTGGTGGTAGAGCATCCCCCTAGCATTGTCAGAGGTTTCCATCCCCAGTAGTGTAAAAGAGAGAGGGGGTGGGGGGAGAGATAGAGGCGGAGGGGGGAAGAGTGTGAGAGAGAAAGAGAAGAGAAAAAGAAATACATAATCTCAGGCATCACTTTAGACTTTCTGAATTAGAAACTGAGTTTTAACCAGATCTCCAGGAGCTTTGTCTGAGCATTAAAGTAGAAAAAGCACTGGTATAGGATGATTGAGAAAGGCTTTCATTCTCCCCTAATCTGCAGTAGGTCTCCATTCCCTGTGCTTTACTGAGGTTTCCAAATGGTTCCAATGGTTTCCAAATCTGGTTGTACATTATTTCATCTGGGAAGCTGGGTTTTTAAAAAAGAATTTTCTGTTTGGAAAAAAAAATAAACTAAGAGAAAAATTCTAAGAATAGTACATAGAACTCATGTATACCCCTCACACAGATTCACCAAATGTTAGCATTTTGCCATATTTGCTTTATTCCACCCTCTATATTTCTGTGTGTTTTTCCTCCCTAATTCACTTGAATCCATTGCAAACATCATGCCCTTTTCCCCCAAGTACTTCAGAGTATTTTCTAAGAAGAAGGATATCCTTTTACATAATTACAGCACAAGTTACCAAGTTCAGGAATTTTTAACACTAATACAATAACATTATGTACAATATGGTCTATAGTCAAATGTGGCAAATTGTCAGAAAAATGTCCTTTGTGATGATTTTGACTTCCATTTAAGGAGCTTTTATGAAGTACCAATGCTGAGACTCTACCCCATAACAATGGAGATAGAATCTCTTACTTCACTTAACATAAGTTCTCCATTTCCAACTATGTTGTTGCTAATGGTAGGATCTCATTCTCTCTGTGGCCAAATACTATTCCACTGTATATATATACACTACGTTTCATCAATGCACATTTCAGTTGATTCCATGTCTTAGCTATGGCAACCAGTGATGCAATAATCATGGGCATACAGGTATCTCTTTGGTCTGCTCATTTTTTTCCTTTGGATATACACCCAGAGTGTGATAGCTAGATCATATGTTAAATCTATTTTTGGTCTTTTGAGGACACTCCACACTGTTTTCCATAATGGCTGTACTAATTTACATTCCCACCAACAGTAGAGATGAGTTCCCCTTTCTTTGCATCCTCACCAGCATTTGTTATGTTTTGTCTTAAAAGAAAAAGAATCTCTGAAGGAGAAGACTGAATATATATCTTTAAAGCTCTTCATTAGGTCCTAATGTGTAGCCAAATCTAAGAACTGCTATGCTATAGATTTTTTTTTCTGTGAACCCTGTGAATCATAGAGGTAGGAACTCTTGTCAGCAGGGTATGCCCTGAGTATAATTTGTCTAGACCCCATGTCTCCTTTAGTCTGAGTTCTAACATCCCTAACTGCCTCTGAGGTTCCCAGGGCCTTTCCCTGCTGCCTTCGGGTGCCACCTCTCTAATGGAAACAACGCTCATTTTTTCCATCCTATTATTTCTCCTACAGCTTCTCAGCCCAGAGAAGCTCCTCTTTCTTTATGAAAAATGAAGACTTGAAACTTGTATGTGCTCTGTGCTGAGTTCTCCACCATGCAAATCCTAACAATTTGGCTGCATCACCAAGAATCATTGCAGAAGAGCAAGGACAAACAGTGGGGAAAGAACACCAGGGATCTAGCAAATCAATTAGGTGAGGGACAAATTTCTCATTGGGCATGCTGCAAAGTTTCTCTAGCATTGGAGAATTGCTTTCTTCTAACTAAACTATTCTTAAATTATCTTGGCTTGGAAGTAAACTGCTGAGATGAGCAGATGTGGTATGCTAGGGTTGCACTGGACAAGAAGGTAATGTACAGATGGGGAGCAACTGAAACACCAGACAGCTAATCCCAAGAGCCAGCAGGCTTTTGCATTTCCCAAAAGAATTTGGGTCAATCTAACTGGTCAGTCTAACCATGTCAAGGTATCTCTTCTGCTTCCATCTGTCAGCCACCTAAGGGGAAGCCTGGAAGGTCTGGGAGGAGGGGCTGACAAAGAATTCATGATGTCTATTCTGCTGGGGGCAGAACTGTTTCCCAAGCATCAAACCCACATTGCCACCACCACCCTCCACACCCTCCCATCCAAACATCTGTTTCACTGCAGCCAAAGAAAGTTACTTCCTCTGAAAAGGGTCCATTAGAAGGGGTCAAATCTGAATTTATATATGCTTGTGAATATCTTCTGGAAGAAAGGTGAAGGCAGAAAAAGGATCATTTGGCTTCAAAGTGGCTTTGTAAAGGCTGGAGAAATTGGCTTGCTTTTAGGATATATTGATATTCTTTAATATTCGAGAGAACTAGCCCACTCAGATGGATTGCTTTAACAGATGCATCTTTGCAGTTACTCAATGACAAAATATTTGTGAGCAGTTAGTGTCTTTCCTCTTCACAGTAACTCAATAATGTGCCAAATGAGATCATTCCCTCTGGCCCAGGACTCAAGAACATTTTGAATTGTGTGCATCCTGATTAAGAACTAAAGCATACTCTAGTTATCGCCAAAGTCCAAATGGAGGGCACTTGTATTCCTAGACAACCATTAGAAAATACCTTAATTAGGACCCAGTGTGCACTGCTATTACCATCTCTAATCATCTCTTTCATTGAGGGATCCTTGTCTTATTACAGATTTTGGTCGCTGCCAGTAAGACAGAATGTGCATAAATTTATCAAGTATGTGTGAATCGCACACACCCCAAACTTTCTTACAAAAAGGCCAGCTTCAGAAAATATTTTCACAGAATATGACATTTCACATAGCTTAATTCACACTAACAACGGGTTGTTGTTTTTTCCTTCTATTTATTTATAATTATTTTTAAAATTAGTGCCTTATGGTTATCCATGAATGTGAGACTGATTGTGGTATATTCATATATGTACATAGGAAAGTTAGGTCAGATTCTTTCCCTTTGTCTAATATTAAAACTCTAAAAATTGGCTAATATTCTCTCCAATTGCTAATTCTCATTCTCTAATTATTTGATAGATACATATGTGCACATTTCAAGGTCTGTTAATCTGAACTCAGGTTTGTGTGTAATAGTACAGTACAAAGTTCAGACATGCAGTCACTCAAATATCCCTATTTTTGTCAATGCCATAGGTAAGATCCAGTAGTTTCTTACCTCTTTCTCTCCTACCACTCTGCTACAATCCATCCTCTAAAATTGCACATCCTCTGCCTTCAGAATAAAAGTCCCAAATGTTTAGTTTGGCATTCAAATATTTCTCCATGATACATAGTATCAAAGATTACTTGTACTCCCCCCAGTCCCATTCCCAGTGCTCCAAGTAAACCAATATTTTTGCTCTCATATATGAAGCGATGTAGCCCTAAATGTTCTGGAGTGCTTGCTACATACCAGGCCTATGTTAGTTTGTACCGTTATTTCATTTACTCTTTCTCATAACCCAGCCAAGAAGGTTTTATTACTCTCATTTTGCAGGCAGAAAAACAGGGGACAACAGATGTTAAATAACATGCCTGAAGTCAGCAAGTTGTGGAGTCAACCTTTGAAGCTAAGTACTCTCATTTCAGAGTGTGCCTTCTGAGCCTCAAATGCTAAAATATTTTTGTGCATTGTGTCCTGCTTTTTTGTGCCTCCATATTTTTATTCATAGTTTCTTCTCTGGAAACAGCCCTCTCAACTTGGTGAAACCCTGCCCAGCTCAAAGGGCATCTCTTCCTTGAAGCCTCCCTTGATCTCATATAGTGAACATTCATTCCTCCTGGCCTCACGGTTTCACAGCTTAAGTTCTAGCACTTACATTACTATTTCACTATTATAATTATTATCTGTTCCTGTTTCTCCTCCTACTCCCTCTACTCAGGAAACCAAACTCATTATCCCTGTAGCCCTGTAATGTTGAAGTCAAGAATGCCAGTCAAGGATGCACTCACTACCAGAGAAGTGGGGTAAAGGTGGGCTGAGCGATGAAGTAGGCATCCTCTAAGCTTCCTCCCAATTCAGAGGTTGTACAATCCTGGCTGACAGTATCCCTGAGGGCAGGAACTGCACCCTCCACAGAGTGGCTGACATGTCTCTAGGGAACTGCTGAGCTGACAAAACTATGTTCTCTGAAGCAGGTGTGGACTAACAAGAACTGGCTATGCCTCCCTCCCAGTCTCTGTATATCTGTCACTGTCATGTGTATTTGAAGGTGACATTATTCTGCTAGTCTGGCTCAAGGGCTGCAGTCCCTTTCCAATTCTTTCTCTATGAGACTATCCTTCTGAGTGCTGTGTGAGTTGATGATCCATGTGCGTAGTGATGCCTGCAGAATTTAGGGCTTAGCTTGTCTATCTAGACCAGTGGTTTGCAAACTTCAGTGTTCATCAGAATTACCTAGAGGACTTGTTAAAGCACACATTGCTGGGCCCCAGACCCAGTAGGTCCAGGGTAAACCTGGAGACCTGGCATTTCTAGCAGATTCCCAAATGAAATTGATGCTGCAGTTCTCTAGGCCACACCTGAGAACCAGTACTCCAGGCAATGGCTTCACTCACAAGGAGATGCCTTCTTCTCTCTGACTCCTGCCCACCTCCTCTGAGGGGCCTAAAGGGTAGGGCAGACGGATAAGCCCTTAACTGGGAGCTAAAGTCTAGAGTTCCACTGAAGATTGTGGATCTGGTGTGCTGTGCTGTGTGACTTGGGCAAATCTCAGTGCTGCTCTGGATTTCTAGGTGCCTCACAGGTGCAAGGAAGGGCACTACTACTCTGAGTATTTCCAGAATTTAGAGTTCATGGTTACTCTTCTCCTTAGCCCAAACTTTCAAGTTGGGATGTCCAATGTCCCCTCAGCACTAACTCAAGCATCCAACTGCCCACTACTGTCCACCCATCACTCCAAGATGGAGCTAGAGTCACCCTGGTTGCTTGGAGCTTTCCCTCTATAGACATCTCTGTGTGTATAGCCCAAAGAGCAAAGTTGGTACCTTGCCTCTTGGAGACTCAATCTGCCTTTTCAGGGCATCTGTGTCCTATTTAAACAATACTTTAGCACAGATATACGAAAACCTAATGGTATAGCTATTCACCCGTATGTAATTCTGGTTCTAACCACATGCTATGTAAACTTCATTGAATTTAATACCTCTAAGCCTCACTCAACACGGAGACTAACAGTGACTACTTCACAGGTTATTATGTGGATTAAATGAGATAGTACATGCAAGGCATTTACTGAAGGCACATAGTAAATCCTCAGAAATGGTAGCTTTTATCAGGCATGATGGTGCATACCTATAATCTTAGCAGCTTGGTATGCTGAGGCAAAAAATCACAAGTTCACAGCCAGCCTCAGCAACTTAGTAAGGCCCTAAGCAGTTTAGTAAGACTTTGTCTCAAAAAAAAATTAAAAACAAGTTCTGGGGACATGGCTCGGTGGTAAAGTGCCCCTGAGTACAACCCCTAGCACAAAAAAAGAAAGAAAAAAGAAAAAGAAAAAAAAATGGTAGCTGTTATTTCCAAAAATAGTATTATGGCTTTCTCCATAACACTAGACAAGTAAGGAATCAAAAAAATGCTGTGGTTTTAGATTTTCTACCTTCTTATAGGACTCCATAGTTTAAATAATGTTAACATAGTATAAAACAATGTTATATTTTATCCATATACAATAGTTTACATTTTCAGAAATATATCCAATCTTTATAACAATATAAAGACAGGGCAAGTGTTCTTGTGTAGATTAGTTCAGATGTTCCTAAAACACCACCCCTGTCTAATAAGCTTTCTATGCAGTAGGTTGGCTCTCCCTGCATGAACAGTGGAAAGAAGCAGCATCCTTGGCCATGGTGGCCAGCTGAGGAGCCTCCAGGAAACCCCATTGGTACCTGGGCTATCATTTCAGGGATCCATCAGGCCAGAGGGCTGCTTCCCATGTGGCATCATTGCCTACATTCCTCAAAGTACAGGCATTGCCAGGTCCCAAACACATAAACAATGGTAACTGAATAACTCAAGGACTTTGAAGATATACATAAACCAGACCAACACAGAAATGTTCTGGACTTTTCATCAATTCTACCTCTTAATCCAAGAAAAATCAGCCCACCTGTTTCACTCCCAATTACATTTATCATGATTTTGCACTCTGCAAAATCAGGACAATGTCACAGGCTATGACACCAGTGCCACACTCCTCATTAGTTATAGTCCAATGCTTGAGGAGCGGAATAAAGCACAGAAGAGTCAGAAACTTGTTATGACGCTTGATAACGATCTATTTACTCACCAGAAATTGTACAAGAATTCTAGACTTCAGGGCTGGGTTTGTGGCTCAGTTTGTGGCTCTAGTGCTTGCCTAGCACGTGTGAGGCACTGGGTTCAATTCTCAGCACCACATAAAAACACATAAATAAAATAAAGGTATTATGTCCATTTACAACTAAAAAAAGTATTTAAAAAAAAAGCCAGGTGCAGTGGCTCATGCCTGCAATCCCAGTGGCTCTGGAGGTTGAGACAGGAGGATTGCAAGTCCAAAGCCAGTCTCATCAAAAGTGAGGTGCTAAGCAACTCAGTGAGACCCTGTTTCTAAATAAAATACAAAATAGGGCTGGGGATATAGCTCAGTGGTCAAGTGCCCCTGAGTTCAATTTCTGTACTCCCCCCCAAAAAATAATTCTAGACTTCAGCAATTTCACATCCCTACTATTTCTTTCAAGTTTCTGTCAATGGTGACTGCTAGAAATAGATGGCAATAGTAGGTTCTCTATTTGGGGTCCCTTATTTGACTTCCCTGATATTTCCTCTGTGGTTGGCTCCTTTCAGTTATTTTCAAGGTCCCAGAAAGAGACAAGCTGACCTTGCTAACTCTGCTGTAGCCACTCTGGGCTTCCTGCTGTTCCTTAAACAGGTCAAGCATGTACCTCAGGGTCTTTGCATTTCCCTCTCAGTCCTCTATTCCTCCTCCTGACTCCTGCTCCCTCCCTTTTTAAAAGTCTTTGTTCAAATGTCTTCACCAGCTGGATAATGGTAAACAAATCCCTTAACCCTCCTTTGCCTCTTTTTTCTCATCTGTAAAATGGAGATACTATTAATATTAATCTCATGTGGTTTTTCTGAAGCTTGATGGAGATAGTGTGAGGATCTTAGAGCAGCAGCTGAAATAAAATAAGCACTCAGTAAGCATTACTATTATGCAAATTTATATACTTTACAGAAGAACCATATCCCATAGGTCATCTCATTCTAAATTCAAAGCAACCCCTTAGGGGAAAAGATAATTATTTTCTTTGACTGATAAGGCAGTTGAGGCTTAGAGAAGTGAAAGGATTTATCTGAAGTCTCCTAGCTAATAAGTGAGAGAGCTGGGATAAAGATATAGGTCATTAGTTTCCTAGTCCAGTGCCCTGTTCTATACTGTCTTAGAGATAGCAATTATTCATCAATGTCAGCAGTCACAGAATGAGAATTTGAGCTCACATTTGTCTTTGAGTACCACATTTTCTTGATGCCAGACAAGACCTGGGACTAACCATTGAACTTCATCCTCAGCTATTATTTTTGATTTTGAGACAGGGTCTTGCTAAGTTGCTTAGGGCTTTGCTACATTGCTGAGGCTGGCCTCAAACTTGCAATCATCCTGCCTCAGCCTTCTGAGTCAGTGGGATTACAGGTATGCACCACCATGACTGGCCTAGGATCTTAAAAATGAAGGTGAAAGGGAGAGAGTACTTAGACCTATAAGTACTCATGGAACAATGGGCATAGGGACAACCACAGGCAGATTCCACCTTATATAAATAAGACTCCCAGGATGGTTGGAATGTGAAAGGATTTTTTATAAGAGAAGGGTCATTGTAAATAGTAATAAGTACCTAAATCAGCCTACCAAATGTACACAGATATACACAGCAGTACACTATTACTGCTATGGCGTAGACTAAGGGCAATAAGATAAGAGTGGAGAGGTAGGCAAAAGCCATACTCTGCCAGGTCTTGATGACTCGGGAAGAAAGTTGGATTTTATTTGAAATATAATGGGAAGCCACTGGAAGCTTTTAAGTAACGGGATGACATTACCTGATTTACATTTTTAAAAGAGAACACTGATGCTATGATATGAAACTATACAGAGTATGATTCTGTAGTGACTCACACTGGGCTTGCATCTGAACCCTATCACTTTGTAGCCTGAAATTCTGTTCAATGGAGACAATAGAGGTACCCACCAAGCAGGTTCTCAGTATATATTAGCTGCAATTATTAGAATTAGCAATGGTAGGAATAATATTTTAGTATTATAGTCACAACTTTGGGATAATATACAGGATGTGGCCCAGATCAGTCAGGTATTAGATCAATGGTGGTTCAAGTAAAATTTTTTGGATTCCTAAGACCTGACAAAATGTTAAGAGTCTCTAGTTGCAAGAGATAATAGAAAAAGCATGCCTGAGGTTGCTGCCAAAACACTATGGGGGTTTCCCTGTCTCTTCTTCCAACCTCAGGACATGATCACACTGCTGGCTATGTCCTGGCACACAGTTGCCTCTAAGCATAGACTGAGATGATTAGGAAAGGCCAGAAAAATGTGCATTCTTTTCTCATCCCTGTGTCACTTCCCCAAATCCAAAACAGTTCATTCATTCAAAAGTTACTAAGCACCACCTATGTGCCAGCCTGGAGCTGGGCCATACCATCTTTCCAACAAAGGTGAGTCAGGAGCACCAAGGGGAATCCCCAGTGGGTTCATGTGTCACTTCACACCGTGAAGATTGTGCAATGAAGTGAAGGAGATGAGGTGGATGTCAAGGTTTCTGTTTAGAACATGGGATTGGGGTCTTTCTTTTGGAACTTTGCTTTAAGAACTTTTGGGCCTGAATTATATGACAGCATTAACAGCCCCCCATCAAGAAGGAAAAAGCTCGGAATTTCAATGTGACATGTATCTCACACATGTCCTGCATCATAGAAGAAGATCAAGCCCAGAAAATAGTGATGGTGCAAAGGGCCTTCTCTTTCAGCATACTCTAAGGTCTTGTGTCACCTCACCCAGTTCTTTCAGTCCAGTGGTCTGTCTGCTCCCTGGAATGGGGTGACTACAGAAAACAGAGCATTCCTTTTTGGAAAAGAGAGTTGTGCCATGTCACCCCATGCTCAGGCTGAGTTGACCTGGGGCAAATTTGGTATGCCAGGAATGATTGAATCTAAAGTCAAGGTACTACCCAAATAATCTGCCATTTTATCCTGCCATTATTTTTTTATTTTTTTTCTTAGTTGTTGATGGACCTTTATTTAATTAATTTATTTATTTCTATGTGGTGCTAAGGATCGAACCCAGGGCCTCACACGTGCTAGGTGAGCATTATCACTCAGCTACCACCCTGCCCCTGCCATTGTTACTTGCTCAACACTTTGACATATATTTTCATTTATTCATTTATTTGATCAATCCTTTATTCAACAATATGTGTGGGAGGCTGGATCACTCTCATTAAAATATTATTTTTCCATCTAAAAAGGTTAGTAAGTTCTCTTCCAGATATTGCTACTGCATCCATTGTTCTCATCTTCATTTTACTAAAGCCTTGAAACATTTATGTATACCCATTGTCTCCAAAATCTCTCCGTCCCTTCCTTGCTGAACTCACTCTACTCATTGCTCTGAACAAGAGCACCGTAACTTCCATGTTACAAAATTCAATGTTCAATTCTCAGTCCTCATCTGACTTGATGTACCTTCAGTAGTTGACACAAGTTACCACTTGCTCTTGCTTGAATTCTTCTCTTAATTTTCAGGAACCGCATTCTGTTAGTTTTTTTTTTTTCCTTCTTCTCTGGCTTCTTCTCAATCTCTTTTGCTTGTTGCTCTTTAACATAACCTCTAGACTTCAGAGCACTCTAGGATTAAGTCCTTAGATCTCATCTCTATGAGATCTGGATCTCGTCCAGTTTCATAGCTCCCAAAGTTCTATCTCCAGATGAGACCTCTGCTATGAACTCTAGGTTCTGAGTCTACTTGGCCTCTCCAGTTGGATGAATAATGGGCACTTGTCTTAGCCTCTTTGGGTTGCTAAAACAAAATAATATGCACTCATTTACATAAACAACAGACATTTTGCTGGGGAGTCCAAGATCTTACTGAGCTTATTTATATTCTGCCTTCTTCACTGTATTGGATGTTTTATAAAGTTTAGGATTCATGTTCATTTTGTTCACTATTTTTATCCCTATGTTTTGAGTACTGCCTGGCACTTGGTAAGGGCTCAATAAATATTTACTAAATAAATGGGTAAAACTAGCAAAACAATTGCAGCTTGTGATAAGCACTAAAAAAACGAAAGAAAAGAGCTGAAGAATCAGAATGAAGGTTGTCAACCCGGCTACATGTTAAAATCAACTGGGAAGTATTTACTGATACAGATACCTGGGATTCACTCCTGGAAATTCTAAAATATTAAGGGACCTGATCATTGTCTGCTTCTTTAATGTTCTCTGACTGATTCTCATGTGAAGTACATCAGAGAATTAATGAGTTTGAGAATGATAGGGGTACAGAAATGTACTTGAGACAGGGTATACAGAGAACATCTTTTATCTTTTTTTCTAAGATGGTATCATTTAAGTGGAAACCTGAAGGACAAAAAGAAGCATGAGGCATTCAGGGCACAAGGGTAGGGTTTAATTTCTGGCAGAGGGTCCAAACAAAAGTGAACACAATGAAGTAGATATGAGTATGGCATCTCAAAACAGAAGGCTGTTGTGCATAGTGCAGAGTATGATCAAGGACAACAATTGAATAAGACGAGTTTAGATACCCCTGGGCCAGATTAGGCAGGGCCTTCAAGACCATGAGAAGAAATTAGAATCTACATTCTATGAAATGAGAACCATTAGAGGGTTTCTAGGAGGGGAAAATTATGATCTGATTTCCTATTTGTTAAAGATGTCTCACTGCTGTGTGTAGGCATGAATGAAGTCAGGGAAATGACTTCAGAAGGCTGTTCTGGTACTAGAGGGATTTGCTGCTGGCCTGGATTGAGCTTATGGTCTAATGGCATCCCTTTCCTTTCAGCTAGATGAAGCCTAAGAGTAGTGTACAAATTTATTCTGCTCTGGTAAGCTCACACACACAGTCACCATGTGTGTTTCAGAAAAATTTCCCAATGCTTACATACTGTAGAGGATTATTCTGTGATGAATGTCTTGGTGATTGCAGAATGTATGTTATGACCTACCTTAGCTTTCCCGATTGATCAGTTAATGTAATAAATGTCATATCCAAGATCACAAAGCTATGAAGGTGAATTTCTGATATCAGTTAACTAGTAAACAATCCAATCAGAAAGGAGCTTAGAACAAGTGATAGTGGCACTCATTCATCTAAATTTTAAACAACCTCACTCATCCCCAGCACTGACTCTTTTGTGTTTTCTCGGGGTTGGAGGGGGGAAAACACTATGTTCTCAAGGGAGTTCATAAATTAAGAGATCAAGACATGAATACAAATAGAATTTAAAAAGAGAGAATGAGGCACATATCCAGAAGAAGATATAAATACAATCAATAACTGGTATCATTTATTTAGTGCTCAATTTATGCTGAGCACTATGTTGTGTGCTTTACTTGTTTTCATTTCATCTTCACAATATAATATGATCACTCATGATGATAATGATGACAATAATTGCAGCTATAAATATTATAGTGAATAACATTTACTAGGTGCTTAGTATTAGCCAGTCATTACGTTAGATGTTTTGCTAAATCTCATATAGGTATATATTCATTCTACAGTTAGTTGAGAATAAGTCTGTCTAGAAAAGATCAATGACATATCCAAGATCACAGAGGTAGGCAGGTGCAGATGGAAAAGTCAAACCCAGATTTGACTCTCAATCACATGCTCTTAAAATGCTCTGGAAATTCAGAGCAGATGGTTTCTACCTTGTCCTGGGAGGTTCCTGTGTGCAGGGAGCAAGACACCAAAGCAGAGCAAATGTTTAAAGAAAGGAGGAGCCTATTCAGGTCCCAGAAATTGGCCCTGCATGGCCACCGGGGAGGGTATATAATGGGAAATAGTGGCTCATTGGCAAGGCAGTTATCCCGCTGCTTCTTGCTCCTAATCACCTTGCCTGTGCCAACCAGGGGTTGCAGCCTCCCATTAAGCCTCTCTTAACTCATTCTTGATCTTGAGGTGTCTTGGTCCCATAAAAGCTCCTAGGAACTCAAACAATGTTAACTCCACTCCAAGTTAGGACAAAGTATAGATTTTCAAACTCAAACTGTGGCGAGTAGTTAAGTTGATGGCTCTCTCATTGATGTCCTGCATTTAGGACATTAAAACAAGATCCATCCGATCTGCAGAAGACAGGAGGATGAGGAATCCAGAGAAAACAACAAATAGCACCCAGCCCATCCCATTAAGCCAGAAAAGAAGGTTCATCATGCAATGCTGCTCCTAACAGCAAAATTTTGTCAATGATCTCAGGGCCCATTAATATGGGATTGATGAGATAAACTTTGAGATACAGCAAAAACAACACTATATTGTTGTTTAAAAAAAAAAAAGACAAGGTGAAACTGTATGTTCTACCAAGGAAAGATATTTCCAAAAGATTGTAAGTGAAAAGAGCAGGTCACACCACAAAAGCAGGTCTATGGGATGACCCTATTTAAATCCTAGAGCTGTGTTTATATATACATTTTATATATATGCAAAACCATTAACAGAAATTATCTGGTAGGTGTGAGCACACAGAATTACAGATGAAATTCTATTTGCTAATTCCAGTATATGTGCATTTGTTGACCATTCCAACCAGTCCATATTACTTCTACAATTGGGGAAGACTATACTTGTATTTCTATTTTGCAGAACAAAAACCCTATCTTAGATTATCCTCATCCATCTTGTCTTGTAAAAGCAATGTCTTGAATTCAGAAGTGTATTTGAAATTATTTCCTTTAAATTTCTTATGAATGAACTAAAATCAGACAATATAGTAACAGATTATAAAACAGTCAAATGGATTGGCAAAATGATTAAACAATTTTACTCAAAACTTAGGTGGTAACCAGCAGAAATGTCTCCAGAGAAAGGCCACAGGGCTTTTCCAATGTTATTAATAATTTAGATGATATAGAAAATGTACTTACCACGTCTGAAGATAACTCAAAGCTGGCAGGGTTGAAGAACAAAACTGAAATTCAAAATGAGCTCAGATGGGCTGGATTGCTGGGCTAAAATTTAAGAAAAAATGAAATTAAAATAAGACAAATAAGAAATCCTCAATTAAAAATTTAAGTTCATTTCATAAGGCCAGAAAAAGGGAAGCACGTCTTAGCAGCTCACATAAGCACAAATAAACAAACCAAAAAAGATTTGAGGTTTGAACTGACCCACAAGCATAATTTGAGCCAACAGTTTAATGTAGCTAAGTTATTTAGCTGGAAAAACAATAGAGCACAATTTTAGCTTGTATTAATCAAAGGACAGTGTCTAGATCCTAAAACATAATCACTACCTGGCAATCTCCACTGTTCCCTCCTGCAGTCTCCTGTTTCATTCTACACATCACATTTTTTTTTGGGGGGGGGGGTTGGTACTGAGGATTGAACCCAGAGGTGCTTAGCTTAACCACTGAGCCACATCTTTAGCCTCTTTATTTTATTTTTTTATTTTGAGATAGGGTCCCATTAAGTTGCTTAGGGCCTCACTAAGTTGCTGAGGCTGGCCTCCAACTTTCAATCCTCCTGCCTCATCCTCCCCAATCCCTAGGATTACAGAATGCCTTGAATATACATCACATTTTAAAAGTTCACTGAGAAAGTGGAACAACTCCAGAAGAGGGATATGAGATTGACAAAGAGAACTACTCCACAATAGGAGTGGCTTTTGAAAGTGCCAGAGACATGGAGTCCATAAAGGAGAAGGGTTGGGGGTTATATAGGATAGCCACCTGTCTTCAAATCACGAGTGTTTTCCTATGGAAGGTAGGCACTTATTCTAGGTAATAGGGTGATAGAACTAAGACTACTGCCACCAAGTGGTAGCAAGGAGGCACATTTTCATTCAACCTGTAAAAAGGCTTTCTGACCTTGAGAAGGTCCTGCTGAGCAGGCTGGTAAAGCTGGGAGAGTTTTAAGTCAAGGCCAATGAACAGATGCCCAGTGGCAGGATTATAGAAAGTGGGTCTCTTTCCCCTATGCTGTGTTATCATCCCCTTTTTATGCCCCCCCCCCACTGGACCAAGGAGCCCACTATCTGCAGTCCACGGCAGCTGGGGCTGCTGTTCCTTGTTTATTCTCATCCAAAGTCTATGGCAGCAAAACCCGCTGCTTAAAGGAGGGTAAAACAGCTGATAGAAATCAAATGGTGTTCCTTCCTGACAAGCTTCTTTTGGCTTTCCATCTCCCTATAAATGCCAGGCATAGCAATGACCTACAAAGCCTTAAACAATGTGGCCCCAGTGACCTCTCTGATCTCCTTTCCCATTATTCTTCCCCTTGTTGGATTCACTCCTGCAACACAAGTTTCTTGGTGGTTTCTTAATGACAGACATGCTTCGGACTCGGGGACTTTGCTCTTACTCTTCTCTCTGCTTGCAATGCAATTACCTAAGCTACCTGCAAGGCGTATTCTCACATCGTCCTTCAGTGCTGCAGCAAAGATCATCTCCTCAGTCAGGCCTCCCTGACCACACTCCTTAAAATTATAGGTTATGCAGTCTTCTCTCCTGCCATCACTCACACACACATACACACACACACACAAACACACACACACATACACATTCCTGATCATTTTGAAATTCCTTATCACCCAATCTGAAATTTTTCTCCATAGCTAAATATTATGTAACATAATGCTTTATATTTTTATTGTTTTCCTATATCCTGTTTTAAGTTCCTTACATGCAAGAGTCATGCTGTACTGTGTTTTATGGTATCTCAGCTTCTAGAATGCTGGCTAGCATATAGTAGGTGCTCAGTAAATGCTTAATGAACTGTATCTCAAGTGCATGCTATTTTCTGTATTCTTCATTATCTCAATGAAAGAATTTTTTTTAGTACTAGGGATTGAACCCAGGTGCACTGAACCACATCCCAACCCTTTTTAATTTTTTTTTTATTTAGAGAAAGGGTCTCGCTAAGTTGCTTAGGGCCTTGCTAAGTTGCTGAGGCTGGCTTTGAACTTCAGAGGCTCCTGCCTCAGCCTCCCAAGCCACTGGGATTACAGGTGTGTGCCACTGCACCCAGCTAACAAAACATTAATTTTATGTGTCAATAAAATTTAAAAATAAGTTTCAGAGTTAAAACTGTACCCAAAATGTTGTATCATATATATATATACATACATATACATATATATACATATACATATATATAGTTGTAGTTGAACACAATACTTTTTATTTATTTATTTTTATGTGGTGCTGAGGATTGAACCCAGGGCCTCACACGTGCTAGGCAAGTGCTCTACCGCTGAGCCATAACCCCAACCCCAAGATGGTGTATCTTAGTAGTAAGTTTTGGAAGAACTTTTCTCAATTTCCCTATTTTTTGTTATGCAATCATATTATATTAATGGTCAATGGCCATAATAATTATAGTAGCTAATATCTATTGAATGTTAACCATGTACCAGACATGATTATAAGTACTTAGATTAATTCTATTTCCACAATAGTCTTCTACAGTTGGCATTACTCTCATTGTCATTTTAAAGACAAGGAAACTCAAAAATAAGGAAGTGATATGATTTGCCCCAGGTCACAAAACTAATAGCAGGGAGATTCCAATGCCCATGTTATTAAACCCTATCTTCAATGTTAAAAGAATATTGATAATGAGAATGCTGCAACTAACATTTATTTAGTACTAACTATGCATTAGACACTGTGTGAAATGTTTAACAGACATCATCTCATTTAAAGCTAATAAGAGGCTTATGAGGTAGAAACCATTACATGACCATTTCTCAGTATGAGACTCTCCTGTTTCAATCAACCGTACCCCCAATTCCCCTTAGCCTGTCTTGATTTGATAAGCAGTATGCTTTGATTCTCCCTTTTGCATCCCAAGCCAGTAGAGAAACTGGTAATAACTAGGCAGCTGCTATTCGATCTCCTCACTCCATATGAAATGTGATTTCAGTCTTCACTTGCCCTGTTATTCTGTTGAGAATAACTTTTGTCTTCCCCCCAAAGCATAGTTTAAATGCAGCTCCCTCCAGGAATCCTTCCATGGTCTTCCCACCCATAATCTCACTCATCATATAGTCTCACTGAGCTCTGTTCATCTCTTCCCACTTTGTCTTTCTCAGTTGAACTATAATATCACAAAAGCAACTGGGCCTTGTGCTCCTTGAAATGCCCTGAACCAATGATACATTAGCTCACACATAGCGGGTGCTCAATAATTATGTTGCTGATTTAATAATGATACTATATCCTCATATTTGTAAAAATGTTCTTCTCAAGGTGATCTCATACATATTATATCACTGGAGCCTCACAGCAGCCTTTAAAGATAAGAGAGGTAGATCGTATTTTTCTCATGTTTACAGTTAAGGAAATTGAGGGCTGGGGAGATTAAATAAGTTGTCTCAGTTCACATATCTGAAAATTGAGCCCAGATCTCTGGACTTGAGCCCTGGAGTCTTTGCACTAGACCACACGGATTCTACCGGAAAGGCACTGCTGGTGGGAGCAATGCTAATAACATTCCCATAAAGACCCTTTCTTGATTCTATCACTGGAGCAAAAGCAATAAAGAATGCCAAGAGGCAATATCCTCAGTTGAGATTGGGAAGGCAGGTAAATTCATAGGCACTGGTGAGAAGTGCCTGGGGCTTATCAGATGAATGGTGATGACTCTGTTATTCTTTGTGAGGAGGGGACGGGGCTGAATGTTGTCCTTTATACCAGGCAGGTTAGCTCAACCCTCAGCAGAAGGGAGGCAGCCTCAGGGCAGCATGGTGAATGTAAAAGAGCATTAGGAGGCAAGAGACCTGACCTGGGTTCAACATCCAATTCTGCCACAAGCTAGCTGTGTCACCATGAGGAAGGAGGGAAGGTACCTAACCTCTCTGAACCTATTCTTCCTCACTTAAGGTCCCCAATTTATAAGACCATTTAGATCCTCAATATTTCATAAATTGATGACACATATCATATATTGATGACCCATGGGCAATATCTGGGCCACAGACACATTGTCTTTTGTGCCAATAGTGTTGAATTTTAATAAAAATTCTCAACCAATATTGAAAGATCAGATGATTTTATGTAAGCATTCAGATGTCCAAGTTTCTATGAAAATAAGAGCTGCTTCAAAAATCAGAAGACTTCCATAAACTTTGATTTCTAATTTGTTGTTGTCATTGATCTGGAGATGGAACCCATGCACTTTACCATTGAGCTGTGTTCCCAACCCTTTTTACATTTTTTTTAGAGACAGGGCCTTGCTAAATAGTTGAGGCTGGCCTTGAACTTGCAATCCTCCTGCTTCACTAGGATTACAGATGTGGCCACTGCACCTGATGATTGTAATCTTTCTAGAAAAAAAAAGATCTGGACAAGTGGGTTTATTTTCTCATCTATTTATTATTTATAATGGAATATAGTAGGTATTTTGAGAGGTACCATGAGGAAAATAAAAAGCCAGGTGGGAGACAAGGAGTTCTTAAGTGGTAAGGTTTGGGATCTTGCAAGGTCTACAGTTAGGACACAGGGTGGACAGAGAAGGCCTCACTGATAAGATGATCACATTGCCACAGAATCACAATGGACTGGAACACAGCAGTAGATAGAGCATGTGAACAAAAGGTTCAGAGTGATAGATAATATCCTCAACACACCAAGGGTAGAGTGAAAAGACACTAAAGATGTGGGTTGATGTGAATTAAGAGTTTCATTTAATTGTTTGTTTAATTTTACAGTCGCAATAAAAAGAGTTCTATATAATAAAATAAATATCAATGGCCGGGAAAAGGAAGGAACTCAGTGAGCATAACAGGTGTTTGTACAGAGGCTTGGCAACAAAACACATCAATAAACCCAGATGCATTTTCTGTGTAATGGGGTCAATGCAATTAGCCTGGTACCTGTAGCTATATACCTAACTTGCCCTTACATCTTAGGCCAGGGCCATTACATGGTATTAGAACTCATTCTAATTAGAGAACAACCAACTCTGTTGACCCAAGCATACTCAGGAAGTGATGGTAAGAAAAGAGAAATGGATTCCTCTCCACACTCTTGCAAGTCATTGTTTGTCTGGTCTGGGACTTGATAGATTCTTTCTCTGCATGCTAATTTCTCCAAGAGAGAAATGAGTATTTTAAATCTTTTTACTATGACCTACACTATGTTTAAGTATTGCTTCATGAAATATTTTTATATTTATAATAAATATATGTAAATATTTATATATATAGACACACATACATATGCAAATACATACAAACTATATAATGTATTAGCTATGTAAATTTTTCATACTCAAAACTATATATGGGGCTGGAGTTGTGGCTCAGTGGTAGAGCGCTCACCTAGCACATGTGAGGGCCTAGGTTCAATCCTCAGCACCACATAAAAATAAATAAACCAAATAAAGATATTGTGTCAATGTATAACTAAAAAAAACTATATATGAACATACATAAACAAACATTTCATGAAACAATATTTTTAACTTTATTCTGTGCCGTGCACACTGTTATTTCCTGTTCCATTTCTTTCTTTGCTGTTGTTCTTAATACTGGTCACTATTCATGGAATTGATTTCCTGAGCAGTGCCTAATGATTGCCAGCTTCAAGAATACTCTTCTAGATCAATGGCTTCCAAATCTGGCCCCATGGTGCAATCCCTTAGCATCTTTACTTGATGAACACACATTTTTTTTTCAGTGCTGAAAATGGAAACCAGGGTCTCATTCATGCTAGGTAAGTGCTTTCTACCAATGAGCTACACCCTCAGCCAACACATATTTTTGTGCTTCTTTCTAAACCTATAGAATCAGAATTTCTTCAGGGTACAGCCCAGGAATCTATTTTTCTCACTAAGGACCAGCTATGCACTGAGATTAAGAAATCACAGTTCTCCTCAGCAACAGAAACAAAGAGCATCAATAATAAATATTTTTATCAAATGCATACTTCATACCAGCACTATCAGCCTAAGAGTTTTCCATTCATTATCTCACTAAAATCCTCACAATGACCCACTTTATATATGAAGAAGCTGAGTCTCAGCTTTGATAAGTTCCTGAAAAGCACATGCAGGGAGGTTAAGGCAGTAGCATTTAAATAAATTATGATCCATAAGAGTTTGGTCCTTTGAGCTCAATGTTCTACCAGTACTGATTCCTCCCACACCTCTCCTCTCTGCACCTCCAGAGACCCTGGATCTGTCCTGGAATATTCTCTACCAACCCCAATGCTGGAACATGCAATATAATGGTGCAACCACCAGAGGCAAGGAGCAGACTTAGAACTACAATAATAATATCCTGCACTTAAATTTCGTTTTAAACAGTAAATATGTGCATGTGTACTTTCTCCACATTTCTACTTTTCAGTTATGCTAAGAAGCAGAAAGGGCACATGAAAAGCCAGAGACCCAAAGAGGGGAAGCAGCCCACCCAGAGTCTCACAGCAAGTTCACAGTCAGGCTGCAATACTCTGACACCCTCTGGCAGAGTCTAACACTGCTCTTAGGCTGGCTTTCTGTACAGCTCCCAGCTTTACCTCATTTCCCATCCAGATCCCTTGAAGGCAGAAGAGGAAGGGATGGCTTGCTTGCTGCCTCCCTCCCCATAGAATTCACCATCAAGCTCAGAAATGAATATGCTCTCCACACACACTGCCTGAGGGACAGATTGCCCCGACCTCCACAGGACTGTGCTGAGGACTTGCTGCATTTCTATTTTTTGCCATGCAATTTGTAAAAAAGCCCCACACTGTGCTTCAAAGAAAAATAATGGATTTCATGATGAAAGGGAAAGGCTGTATCCCTCCCACAGAGGTTAAAAGCCACCAGCCACTAGCAAAGCAGCCTTTGGGAGTCTCTGCTGAGCAGTGTTGAGAGACCATAGAAAACCTACATGGCGGAGCTGAGGTTGTGGCTCAGTGGTAGAGTGCTAGAGTGCTTGCCTAGCACGTGTGAGGCTCAGGGTTCCATCCTCAGCACCACATCAAAATAAATAAATAAATAAATAAATAAATAAACCATTGTGTCCCTCTACAACTAAAAAAAATTTGAAAAGAAAACCTACGTGGTGGATTCCACCAATCTCTGCAATGACAGAAAGAGGCTGGAGGGATGAATGGCTCTCATTTAGCCTCTTCGGCTGAGGCGCTCCCTCCATTGAGAACATCCCCTCTATTTCTGCCACAGAGAGGGGTGTTGTTTGCAGTGTGTATATGATTATGTCACAAATGACTAGTTATTTATGAAACACTGTACCAATTCTAACATTTTTCTTCACCCCTTCCCTTTCACAATGCAGATCTTTTCATTCTCCCCTTAACAGTTCTTGAGGCAAACCTCCCACTCACCCAACACACACACACACACACACACACACACACACACACACCACTTGGTAAAAATAAAAGCAATCCTCCTTTATCTTTTTAAAATATTTTTTTTAGTTGTAGATGGATAAAATACCTTTGTTTTATTTACTTATTTTTTTCTGTGGTGCTAAGAATTGAACCCAGTGCCTCACACATGTGAGACAAGCGCTCTACCCTGAGCCACAACCCCAGCCGTAGAAAAATATTTCTATTATGCCCATAAGCATGCTGACATGTTAAGAATGGGAATGGCATTACCTTTTCCCACTCTTATTTTTCATTCTCTGTAAAGTCTGCCTGGTTGGTTGCCCCTTCTCCAGGTGTCAATTTCTCTTCCCATATGAAGGTGGCGGGTGCATTCCAGCCCTGTAATAGCTGAGCTTTCATCCCACAGAGCTTCCAGCTAATGCCATTCTCACCTCCGTGGAAGCATTCCTTTTGATGTCAGAAAAATTTAAAGAGGTGTTAAATTTGCTCTGTGGCTGCAACTCCCCGTTAGTTTGGCAAGGCTGGCTTAGGATTTGATGGTTTTATAGCTTTTGATATCAAGATAGCACAAAATATCTCAGCTTTTTAATTTATATTGTCAATCACCAAAGTGGCTCCTTCCCTGCGGAGATGCTAACTAGTCTGCTGTTTGCAGACATGGCACGTGCCCCTCTTTTACCTACTTCCCAAGGCTGGCTTCAAGACAATGGGATTGCTCTGGAGGGTGGCAGACATTTGGAAAAAGGGAGCAGAGGAAATGAAGAGTTCTCTCACTCCTCTGCAGCACAACAAAGAGATTCACGTCAAACTGCCTGAATCAAAGTTGCTGAATCTCCTGGGTCTCAGTTTGCTCATTGTCAAATGGGGATAATACTAGGAGGTAGCTCCTAAGGTTGCTATGGAGATGAAATGAGTGAAGAGCAATGCTTAGTACATGCTAATAGACAAAAAACCGCTGGTGATGTTGATAATTAGGCCTCCTAGCTTTCTGATGGTTAACAGAATTTTCTGACCATCTCATTTCACCAGAGGATCTGAAAGCACATTAAAAATGGGGCTAAAATGACATGTCTTAGAGCCTCTGGGGGGAGGGTGTCGAAACTGCCTATTTTCCTGTTTATTTATTTCCCTACTCAGCCAATATTTATGGGCTACCTATTACATGCCAGGGATTGTGCTTAAGTGATGAAAACATAATGGTGAACAAGATGAAGTCCCTGCTTAATAGAGGTAACACTCTGGAAGTGAGGGGCAGGGACAGATAGAAAAGATATACCACGAACCATGAAACACAAATGAGTTTCATGAGCTTAAGGGACCAAAAGTGTGACTGGGGCTGGAGGCAGGGCAGGAGAGGGAGGGTAAAATGAGATGAGGCTGCAGAGGAAGGCAGGGACCTTGTAATCCAGGTAAGAGTTTTATCTTTAGCCTAATAACACTGGCATATAAACGAAAGGTTTGAAGCAAAGAATCAATATACTTAAAAATAAAGTTCTTGCTGACTGTTGTATAGAGTTAAGATTGTTGGGCAAAGGGCCACCATAATCTGCGACTAAAAAAAAAAAAAAAGACCAGCTCTTCCTCAAGTTAAAAAACAATAAAACTGTGCAGGTCTGATAGTGCACACCTGTAATCCCACCTACTTGGGAGGCTGAGGCAGGAGGATTGAAAGTCTGAGACCAGCCTAGGCAATTTAGTGAGACCCTACACTAAGATTTAAAAAAAAATTGAAAATAGTTAGCAGAGTAGAACATGGTGGTAAAATGCCCCTGGGTTCAATTCCCAATATCATAAGTAAATAAATAAAATTTGACTTTTCTTGCACAATCTAATCAAATTTGAGTCCTGCCCAAGGGAGTTTTTTTTAATTAATTGGTAGACATTTGTTTTATCTATCTATCTATCTATCTATCTATTTATTTATTTATATTATTCGAACCCAGTGCCTCACACATACCAGGTAAGTGTGCTACCACTGAGCCACAGCCCCAGCCACCCCAAGGCAGTTTATTAGAATCGTGGTAGGCAGCAGCTTATGCTGTGTGCACCCACATTCTTCTCACTAATACATTTCCTTTCATTTTGCACCCCATTGCTCAACCTTCTCCCCAGATGGGGCAACTCTGTGTAGGAGGGATGGGATTTCAGTCCCTGAGGGTAATGGACAGTGAGTAAAAGAAGTGAATTCAGGAGACACTTAAGGCTTGGGCAGGACAGAGTCCACTTGTGTGTGCCACCACATGTGTATGTTTATGTGTGCATTTGCTTTTTGGAGTCTGTGCAAGGCCATGTGCATTGCTGCAATTTTATATAGGAGCAGTCTCTCTTTTGCTGCTCTCTGACTTAGAGCCAAGAAGCCTGGAATGTCTGCACCCATCTGCACAATCTTATGTAAGTTAATATGCATTTGTGATATAAATGGCACACCCATAGCTATCGAAACCTTGTGCGGTATACAACCCAAACAACCATACATGGGAACCCTGGCAAAAAGAGTGGAATCAAGTAGGATTCTGTAGCAGGGGTCTGAGAAAGAGATGGTGGTAGTTCACACAAGGTTACATTTGAGGAAGTGGTGAGAGGTGGTCAAAATCAGGATATATTTTGAAGGTAACTCAACAGGATTTGCTGATGTCTAGGATGGAATGTGGAAGACAACAAAAGAAACTCAGGAGAATGACTAGAAGTTTGATCTAAGTAAGCAGATGAATGGTAGTACCATTTACTGGAATATATTTGTAGGAGAAAAATCTCAAGTCCTGCTATGGAAAGTCTTTATCAACTACAGCAGTACACCCAAGTGTCAGACTTAAGATCCTCCCCACCAAGATCTCAAAGTACCTTATTCAGGAAGCCTCTGGAAAATTGGTAATCCTTCACATTTAATGTTCCCTTCACTGGGTTTCTTTCTGTTCCTCTTTTATCTGAGATAAAATGCTTTCAGTTTGTTCCTACCAGTTTCTCCTAATTTCTCATTTATATACAAGATCACTCTATGTCTGTCTATATCTCTTTCTCATTTCCAAATGTCCCTTTCTGAGATTGCTTTTTGTAAAAACCCCAAAGCCCTCCTTTTGGGGGAGTAGGCCTTCATTCAAGGACAGCTTCTCCATCTGCCACTGCCAAACAGCCCAGAACTCCATGACTTCACCCAAACTCTCTTGTCTACAGAGGAAAAAAACGGTACTTGGAGCATGGAGCAGAGCCAAGTGAGCCGAGAAAATGAGCCAAGTGCTGAGAAATTAAAGAAAGTAATGCTGACAAGAGGAAAAAAGAATTAATCAGGAAATCTTAAGGTCACTGTGATCTCTTTGATTGCATTAACATGTAGTAGCAGAAGACTACAGATTGATTAATGCTGCAGCAGGACGGAACAAATGTAAGCAGTGGCCAGAGCTGTACCTTCTGTAGGGGAGTCAATGGCAGCAGGTGAAGAGGAATCTCCTCATTCCTGGGTCAAGCACTTTTTTTTTTTTTTGGTAGAGGGGATTGAACCCAAGGGTGCTTAACCACTGAGACACATCCCCAGTCCTTTTTACAAAAAATATTTATTTTTTAGTTGTAGATGGACAGCATACCTTTATTTCACTTATTTATTTTTATGTGGTGCTGAGGATCGAAACCAAGGGCCTCACATATGCGAGGTGAGCTCGCTACCACTTGAGCCACATCCCCAGCCCTCTCCAGTCCTTTTAAATTTTTTTTGTAGTTGTAGATGGACAGAATGCCTTTATTTTATTTGTTTATTTATTTTTATTTTTATGTGGTGCTGAGGATCAAACCCAGTGCCTCACACATGGGGCAAGCGCTCTGCCACTGAGCCACACACTCAGCCTTCCAGTCCTATTTTGTATTTTATTTAGAGACAGGGTCTCACTGAGTTACTTAGCGCCTAGCTAAGTTGCTGAAGCTGGCTTTGAACTCAGGATCCTCTTGCCTCATCTGCAGGAGCTGCTGGGATTACAGGCAAGTGCCACCGTGCCTGCTTCAGGCACATTCCTTTAGAACCCACTGTTTCCCTATAATAGTATCAAGGGAGGGACCAAGGACATTTTATAAACCTAAATCACTCCCTATGCACAGTGCCCATCACTCATATCAGATCATAGCTGCTGCTTCTTCCAAATATCCTTTACCTGGGATGGCTTGGGGTGGGTTTTGGAAGAGTAGATCTCTTTGGGGTCTGCCTTTGCGCTGTCAACCCTGGCTTTGACTCTTACCCTCAAGAGTTCTTTGAACCTTCCTCTGTCTACCTCTCTTTCTCTTTTTTTTCAGTGATGGGGATAGAACCCAGGGGTTTCATACATGTTAGGCAAGAGCTCTGCCATTGAACTACTCTCAGCCCATGACTTTGTCTTAATTTGCCCATATTGCCAGAAAAAAAAAGGAGCTCATCTTTTCAGTGACATCTTGTAGGTCCACCCCTCTGTAAGTCAAAGATGACATGCTATGGTCAACCTTGCGTCATTCCAGCCCACCAAAAAAAAAAAAAAAAAAAAAGTCATTTGAACTGTGAAGGAGCCCTTTTAAAAGAAAGTTGCCTAGCAGACAAGCACATTAAAGAAAATACTACTAACAATCATAGACCAATTTTTTCAGCTCTACCTATGTGCCAGGCAATGTCCTGAGTACTCTATACAGATTATCTCATTGAATCCTCACAATGAAGCAGGTATGATTAGCATCACCATTTCACAGATGAAAAAACTGAGGCTAAGAGAGGTTTAGGCACTTGTTGAAGGTCACAGAGCAAGAAACAAGCACAGTCAGTATTTAAACACAACTCTGATTTCAGTACAAGTGCTCACAACCAGGTGAGTGTGCATGGTAGACTCAAAAAACATCCTTCTATTTTCAGCATCTATTTTTCTTTTGCAGTAGATGCTCCAAAATATCTCTAAAATCATAGTAATGCCTCCCCAACCTCTGGCTCCAGCCCTGACCACTCTATTCTGTTTTAATCCTTTCTTTCTAAAAATATATATTTATTTTTTAGTTTTAGGTGGACACCCAATATCTATACTTCATTTTTACATGGTGCTGAGGATCGAACCCAGTGCCTCACGCATACTAGGTGAGTGCTCTACCACTGAGTCACAACCCCAGCCCATAACTCCTTTCTACTAGATGGCTAGATGGTTCCTTTCCATTTGTGAACACCCCCTATCCAGTCCACGTAGACCCACCTCAAACTTATTTTATAAGCTATGCCTTGATTTGCCTCTTTCTACCAACATTATTTCAATTTCCATGTTCCCAAATTCAGAATCATCCCAAGTTCTGACCACATTTAGTCAGATACCAAATTATAGTGACTTTCTGTTCACAGTCTCTCTCTATCTCATTAGCAATTAAACGGGGGGGGGGGGGGTGTTAGCTACCGCCCTTGCCTTTGTCTATTTGTTTATTTTATTTGTTTGTTTATTTTTTGGCAGAGCTGGGAAATGAACCCAGGGCCTTGTGCATGCGAGGCAAGCACTCTACCAACTGAACTATATCCCCAGCCCCCTCTATTTGTTTATTTTGAGACAGGTTCTCACTAAGTTGCCCAAGCTGGTCCTGAACTTGGGATACTCCTGCCTCAGCTTTCTGAGACTCTGAGATTTACAGATGTGTACCATGCAAGCACCTGTATAATGTCTCTTGAATCTACCCTCTCTTTACTTCAAATGCTTCATAAACATCTTTGGCCTCACTTAAAAAAAAACTACATAAATATTATTATAATTTTCATGAGTAAGAAATCCAGGAAAAGGGTAGCTGAATTTTCCTACTCAAGGTCTAACCAGGCTGAAATCAAGATGTGGGCAGGGCTGTGATTCATCAGAAAGTCTATTAGTTTAAAAGTATAAAAGTATAGTATAGGGCTGGGATTGTGGCTCAGTGGTAGAGCACTTGCCTAGCATGTTTGGGGTTCTGGGTTCAATCTGCAGCACCACGTAAAAATAGAATAAAGATATTGTTCTACTAAAACTAAAAAATATTTTTTTTAAAAAAAAGTATAGTATAAAGAATTTCTGGGGCTGGGGTTGTAGCTCAGTAGTAGAGCACTTGACTTACATGTATGAGGCACTGGGCTCGATTCTTAGCACCACATAAAAATAAAAACAAATATTTCTGTCCATCTACAACTAAAAAAATTAAAAGAAAAAAAAGAATTTCCATATATCCTTCACTCATATTCCCCAAATGCTAACATTTTATAACATTTTCTTCATCCTTTTCTCTCTTTTCTGTATATATATATATATTTATACATTTACACTGTACCTTTTTCTAAACAATTTGAAAGTACAATGGAGATCATAATATTTATCCCTAAATATTTTACTATCTAAAACTAAGGGCATTCTCTTTCAGAACCACAGACAATTATCACAATTGAGTAATTAGCATGCATACAACAGGATCATCTAATCTAAAGACCTCTTTCAAATTTCACTAATGATTCCAATAAGAATCTTCAAAATAAAATAACAATTTTTTGGTATAGGACACAAGCATGTATCAGTCTTTCAGTTTAGTTTCCATGTCATTTTAGTCCCTTTTGAAAACTGAAACATTTCTCAGTTTTTCTTGTCTTTCATGACTTTGACATTTCCGAGGAACACATTAGCCTCTAATTTTTGCTCTAATTCATATCACATTGAACAGAAAAACAGAATATTCCCTGACTTCTCAACTTCAGAATTGCAGAATTCAGAAAGGCCTGAAATTAGAACTACTCCACTGGGTCAAATCTGTTGTCATGCACCTCTCAGAATTTTAATGAGCCACGTGCAATGGTGCATGCCTATAATCCCAGCAGCTTGGGAAGCTGAGGCAGGAGTATCACAAATTCAAAGCCAGCCTCAGCAAAAGCAAAGTGCTGAGCAACTCAGTGAAACCCTGTATCTAAATAAAATACAAAATAGGGCTGGAGATGTGGCTCAGTGGTCCAGTGCCCACGGGATCAACCTCTGGTACCAAAAAATAAAATAAATTCATTAATTAAAAAAGAACATTATAGTGTAAAATGGAGATTCTATGAGTGAGATTAATCTCATCCCATGAATTCTACAGCAGAGCAGTGTATTTTATTCTACCAGCAGAGCAGAGCATTTTCTTTCTTTTTCTTTTTTAAAGAGAGAGAGAGAGAAAAAAAAATTGTAATACTTATTTTTCAGTTTTCGGTGGACACAACACCTTTATTTTATTTGTATGTGGTGCTGAGGGTTGAACCCAGCGCCCCGTGCATGCCAGGCGAGTGAGCTACTGCTTGAACCACATCCCCAGCCCACAGAGCATTTTCTTTAGCTAAAATGTGAAGACAAGAGCTGAGGTTGTAGCTCAGTAGTAGAGGGCTCACCTCGCACCTGCGAGATCCTGGGTTCTGTCCTCAGCACCACATAAAAATATATGATAAAATAAAGGTATTGTGTCCAACTACAACTAAAAAAATTTAAAAATTTTTTAAAAAGTGAAAACAAAATCAGAATTTTGAGACATGAGAAAGAAAGACTTGACCTGCGGCAGAGTAGGCTACTTTAGAAGGAATGCAAATAGCCTTAAGGGAAGAGAGTGACTAAAGGCAGACAATCATTAAGGAAAAGGGGGCTTCAGACCTACAACTTCAAGGGACTGAATGATTTTGGAAGTAGATTTGTCCATAGAACCTCCAGTCAGTGCAGCTGACACCATCAACAAAAAACCCCAGCCTTTTGACCCAATGAATAGGCTAAAAATAAAAATATGACATTCCAAAATTTGTGGGACACAGGTAAATCAGTGATGAGTAGGAAATTCGCAGCAATAAATGTATATATTATAAAAAGGGAAAGGTCTGAAATTGGCATTCAAGCTCCTACCTCAAGAAATCAGAAAAGGAAAATCAAAATAAATCCAAAGGAAGTAGAAAGGTGAAATATTAAATATATGACTAGAAATCAGTGAAGTTGAAAATAGAAAAGCAATAGAAAAAATTAATGAAACACAGAGCTCGTTCTTTATAAAGGTCAAGAAAATTGAACTGATCTAGCAAGACCGACAAAGAAAAAGGGAGAGGACACAAATTAACAATATGTGGATGAAATATCACACTGGAGGCCCCATAGACATCATGAGGATAATAAGAGAATGCTACAAACAATTGTACACACAGTAATTTGACAATGTGGATGAAATAGACTTTTCCTTAAAATGCACAAACTGCCACAAATCACCCAACATGAAATAGATAATTTGAACAGACTTGTAATTCTTTTTAAAAAATAATTGATAGACCTTTATTTTGTTTATTTATTTATATGTGGAGCTGAGAATCAAACCCAGTGCCTCACACATGCCAGGTAAGTGCACTACTGCTGAGCCCCAGCCCCAGGCCTAGACCTGTAATTCTTAATTAAATTCATGCTTTAAAAGCCCCCGAAAGATCTCCAAGACCAGAATTCACAACAGAATTTTGTCCAATATCTAAAGAAGAATCTACACCAATTTTCTACAATATCTTCCACAACATAAAAGAGAACACTTTTCAATTCATTTTAGGAGGCTAGTATTACCCTACCACCAAAACCAAAGTTGGTACCAAGAAGAAAGAAGAAAAGGGAAAAAAATGAAGGAAAACAGGGAAGAAAGAAGCAAAAAGGAAAGCAATATTCTTCATGAATATAGATTCACATATCATAACATATTAGCAAATATAATTTGGAATTATTTGACAAGAATAATACACCATGACCAATTAAGATTTATTCCATAGAAGCAAAACTGGTTCAATATTCCAAAAATCAATCACTGTAATCTACCATATCAACAGGCTAAATAAGAAAATGATATGATAATATCAACTAATGCAGAAAAGCCATTTGACAAGACCTACCTCATTTATGATAAAACAAAAACAAGCCATTCTCTTAGAAACCTGGAAATAGTGAATAACTTCAACTGGATAAAATGTACCAAAACAATAAATAAATCCAAAAAGAAAAAACTGCTAACAAATTGAAGCCAACAGTATATATAGAAAAGGATCATACACCATGACCAATCGGTATTTATCCCAAGAATGGCTTAACATCTGACAATCAATTAATGCAATATACCATTTCAATAGGATAAAGGACAAAAATCATAGGATCATTTAAATAGACATAAAAAATTGATGAAATTTAACACCATTTCATGACATGATAAAACAGTAAGTTATGGATAGAATGGAACTCCTCAACATGGCAAAAAGAAACTACAAAAACTCACAGCTAACATGACACAGATGTTCCAAAATTGATGATGGGATTATGCCCTGATAACTCATCATAATTTGAAAATAATATGAATCATAAATGCATTTCATACAGGATAACTTGGCAACATACTACACTGTGGAGTTATCAGTTTTTTTCCCCTCATGATATTTTGACTGTATGGGAGCTGTGGATTTCTACTGTCATTTAGCATCCTGAGAGTCTCATACCACATACTGCTGGCCTAAGAATTGGTCCAAATTCAAAATATAGTTTCTTTTGAATATGGATCACTTTCATACCATTATAAACTCAAAAGAGTCATAGGTAAACCATTGGGAGCCATCTGTACTTAATAGTGAAGGACTAAAACATATCAGCATTATTCACATACAGTAGCAATAACAAACTAATGAATCAAGAAAATGATTCCATTTACGATACACCAAAAAATAAATATTTAGGAATATATTTAACAAAAAAGTGCAAAATTTACAGTCTGTAATGTACAAAATATTGTTAAAAGAAATTAAAGTTCTAAATATATGAAAGACATCCCATGCTCACAGATTGGAAGACAATATTGTAATGACAATAGTCTCAAAATTTACTTATAGATTCAAAAACAAACGATATACACAAATGTTATCAAAATCCCAATTGCCTTTGGTTTAGAAATTGGCAAGATAACTCTAAAATTCATATGGTGATACAAGGGACCCAAATGATAAAACAATCTTTAAAGAGAACATCAAGAATCAGGCTGGTGATGCAGCCTGACTATAATCTCAGCAGCTCCAGAGGCTGAGGCACAGCTTCTGCAACAAGGCACTAAACAACTCAGTGAGACTCTGTCTCTAAATAAAAAATAAAAAGGGCTGGGGGTGTGACTCAGTGCAAATTTGGACTACTAACTCTTCCCAGTGTAAAACTTACTAACACTGTGGTAATCAATAGTGTAGTACTGGCAAAAATTACATATAAAGAGAAATGGAATAGAACTGAAGGCCGAAAAGACGAACCTTGATTTTTGACAAGCATGACAAGAAATTTCAATAGGGAAAGAATGCTCTTTTCTGGGACAATTGCATTTCCACGTACAAAATAATTAAATTGAACCTCTTCTTCACCCCATATAAAATAAACTCAAAATGAATAAAATATGTAAATGTAAGACCTAAAATTATAAAATTCTTAGGAAAAAAACGGTTGTGAATGTTAGTGAGCTTGGATTATGCAATAGTTTCTGAGAAATGACACTTAAAAGCATAAGTAAAAAAAAAAAAGGTAAATTACCCTACCTAAAATTTAACATCATTTTTTTTTTAAATTAAATGTATACTTTAAAGAACACAGAGCCAGGAGGAGTGGCACAAGCCTTCAATCCCAGCATCTTGAGAGCTGAGGCTGGAGAATCTTGAGTTCAAATCCAGCCTCAGCAACTTAGCAGGGCCCTAAGAAACTCAGTGAAACCCTGTCTCTAAATTAAAAAAAAAATTTTTTTAAAGGGATTGGGGGTGTGGCTAAATGGTTAAGCACCCCTGGTTCAATCCTTGGTACCAAAAAAAAAAATGTTGGGGCTCAGGGAGTAACTCAGTGGTAGAGCACTTGCCTGGTGAGCATGAGGCCCTGGGCTCAATCTGCTAAAATAATTGTATTTCTATATACTTGTAATAAACATGTGAAAACCAAAATTTAAAATATAATACCACTTATAATTATTAAAAAATGAAGGACTTAAGTGTAAATCTAGCAAAACCTGTATAGGACTTACAGGCTGAAAACTAAAAAAAAAAAAAAAATCAAAGATATAAATAAAATTCAATATAATAAAGAAGTCAATTCTTGGGGCTGGAGTAGTGGCTCAGCAGTAGAGCACTCGCCTGGCATGTGCGAGGCCCTGGGTTCGATCCTCAGCACCACATAAAAATAAATTAATAAAATAAAGGTATTGTGTCTTAACTACAACTAAAAAATAGATAAATAAATAAAATAGAAAAGTCAATTCTCCCAAAATAGATATGCATATGTGACATAATTCCTATTAAAATCCTAGCAAGAGCTGGATGCAGTGGCACATGACTGCAATCCCACTGGCTCAGGAGACAGAGGCAGGAGGATTGTCAAAGTTCAAATGCAGCCCCAGCAATCTAGCAAGGCCCTAAGCAATTCTGCAAGATCCTGTCTAGAAATAAAATATTAAAAAGGGCTGGGGATATAGCCTAGTTGTTAAGCGCCCCTGGTTCATTCCCTGGTACCAAAAAAAAAAAAAAAAATTCCTAGCTAGATTTTTTTGTGTGAATGTAGACAATATTATTCAATAATATATTTGGAAGACAAATGATCTAAAAGAGATTAAATTATTTTGATTAAAAAAAATAAAGTGAAAGAAATTGCTTTACACAGTAGTAAGGTTTTCTACATAACTAGAGTAATCAAGAGAATATCATAGTCACAGAAAGAGAAACATAGATCAATAAAACATTATAGATGACTGAGAAATAGATTTACACAAATATGCCTAACTGATTTTTGCCACAGATGAGGAAAGAATTCAATGGAATAATTGCTTTTTATATTTTTAATCTTTTTAAAATATTTGATTTTTTTTAGTTGTAGATGGACACAATACCTTTTATTTTATTTATTTATTCATTGTTATGTGGTGCTGAGCATGGAACCCAGGGCCTTGCACGTGCTAGGCAAGCACTCTACCGCTGAGCCACAACCCCACCACAAAAATTTCTTTTTAAACAAAGGATATTAGAACATCATAGGGGACACCATGAACCTTGACCTAAACTTCAGACGTTACACAAAAATTAACTCAAAATAAACCATAGAGCCGGACACAGTGGGGCATGCATATAATCCCCATGGCTCTAGAGGCTGAGACAGGAGTATTACAAGTTCAAATCCAGTCTCAGCAATTTAGTGAGGTCCTAAGCAATTTAGGGAGACCCTGTCTCATAATAAAACATAATAATGGCTAGGGATATGGCTCAGTGGTTAAGCACTGTTAGTTCAATCCTGGGTCCAAAAGAAAAAAAAATCATAGATTTAAATGTAAAAGAAATTATAAACTTCTCTTCTAAACATAAAATGCTGGGCTGTAGCCCACACTGTAATCCCAGTGGCTCCAGAGCCTGAAGCAGTAGGATTGCGAAAGCTAGGATTCAAAGCCAGCCTCAGCAAACTTAGAGAGCCCCTGAGCAACTTAGGAAGACCCTGTCTCTATATAAAATATAAAAAAGGAAGGCTTGGATATGGCTCAGTAAGAAAGTATCCCTAGGTTCAATCCTCCGTAGCAAAAAGACAAACAAAAAAATAGGGACCCAGTGCTTGTTAAAGAATTCTTAGGCATGACACCGTGACATCAGAAGCATAATGTGTGAAAGAAAAATCAATAAATTGGACCTCCCCCCAAAAAAAAAAATTACAAACTGTTCCATGAAAGACTCTGTTTAAAGAATACAAAGACAAGACAAGGACTGAGAGAAAATATTTGCAAACCATGTACCCGACAAAAGATTGGTATCTACATTGTGAATGCTCAAAACTAAATGAAAAAAAAAAAAAACCACAAAATTCAGTTTGAATGGGAAAAAGATGTGAAAAGACATTTCACTAAAAAGGATACTGTTTTAGTCAGCTTTTTTCATTGCTGTGACCAAAAGACCTGGAAAGAACAATTTAAAGACGAAAAGTTCATTTGGTGGCTTACAGTTTCAGAGGTCTCAGTCCACAGACAGAGATCCATTTCCTGGGGGTGCAGATGAGGCTGAAGATCATGATGGAGGAGTGTGACAAAGAAAGCAGCACAGGAAATCACACCAGGAAGTAGACAGAGACTCCACTCACGAGGTACAAAATATACATAAGACAAAGGCTCGCCCCAATAACTAAGTCCTCTAGCCACACTCTATGGCCTTCAGTTGCCCCCAAAGATCCTGAACTGGAATCCCCAACCTAATCAAAGGAATTTTTACTTTTGCACCCTTGAGCCAGAGATAGGAGTGTGGTCTAGTCAATTTCAGAGATGCCCTCATGCCATCTTACTGTGTCTGGGCAAAATCTTTAGCATTTCTTTAGCAGCAGGAAGATCTTTTAACAACTGCAGCTTCCTTGACCCCAGTTTAACCTTGTCTTTCAACTAACGTTTTTCAAGTCTTTCTGTTCTGATTTCTTCTCCTGAATACCACAATAAACTTAGCTAAAAGCTGCCAGCTGAATACCATGCTGACTAGAAATTTCTTCCACAAGATTGAAGTCCATCACTTTTAAAATCAGCCTCATAGAAGTCTGAGGGCACAGGAAAAATGTAGACCAATTCTTAGCCATAATGTTCCATGAATGGCCTCTAGTCCAATGTCCAACAGAGTCCTCCTTTTCCTCTGAATCCTCTTGAGCCCTGTCTTTACCATGCACAGTTGTACTGGCATTCTGGTCTTCTGAGCTCCCACCAGAATCGCTTATTAAGCTTCCCTTAAAACAACCTAAAGCATTTCTAGCTTTCAACTCTAAACTATCCAAAATTTCTCTCACAAATTCCAAAAGCTCCAAAGCTTCTAAACCACATGCTCAGTTTTGTCACAGCAATGAACCTACTTCTTGGTACCAATTTCTTTTTTTTAATTTTTTTAGTTGCAGTTGGACACAGTATCTTTATTTTATTTATTTTTATGTGGTGCTGAGGATCGAACCCAGGGCCTTGCACTTGCTAGGCAAGCGCTCTACCGCCAAGCCACAATCCCAGCCCCCAATTTCTTTTTTAAGTCACTGTTTTCATTGCTGCGACCAAAAGACCTGACAAGAACAATTAGAGGAGGGAAAATTTCTTTGGAGGCTCATGGTTTCAGAGGTTTCAGACCATCAACAGCCATGTCCATTCCTGAGGCTAGAGGTGAGGCAGAACATCATGGTGGATGGGTGTGCTAGAGGAAAGTGGTTAAAGACATCACACTAGGAAGCAGAGAGCACAGCTCAACCAAACAAACTAAACCCCAAAGGCATGCTCCCAGGGATCCACCTCCTCCACCATACCCTAACTACCTGCAGTTACCACTCAATTAATCCCTATTAGGGGATGAATGCACTGATTAGATTAAGGATCTCATAACCCAGTCATCTCTAAACCTTCTTGCATTGCCTCAAACATGAGCTTCTGGGGGACACCTCACATACAAACCATAACAGATACTTAGATGGTAAATAATCACTTGAAAAGATGTTCAACATCATTATCCATTAAGAAAATAAAAATTAAAAATGTAAAATATCATTACACATTTGTAGATTGTCTAAAGTAAAAAAAAATGTGATATCATCAAATGTTAGCAAAGATACAGAAAAAGTGGATAAGTCATACATAACTTGTAAGAATGTAAAATGCTAGAGCTACTCTGGAAAACAGTTTGGCAGTTTCTTGTAAAACTCAACATGTACTTCTCTTATGACCCAGCGATTATACTTCTAGGCATTTCTTAGAAAAGAATACTTCTATCTAACAAAAGCCTGTACATGATGGTTCATAGCTTCTGTATTTCTAATAGCCCCAAACTGAAAAGAACAAAAATGCCCCATGATAAGTGAATTGTTAAACAAATTATGAAATATACATACCATGAAATATTATGCAGCAGTACAAAGAAATGGGTTATTAATATACACAAGAACTTTGCACTCGAGTTGTGACTCAGAGGTAGAGTGCTCACCTACCATGCATGAGGCACTGGGTTCAATCCTCAGCACTACATAAAAATAAAGATATTGTTATAATTAAAAATAAATATTAAAAAAAAATATATGCAAGAACCTGGATGGATCTCTAGGATTTTATGCTGAGTTTTTAAAAAGCCTAGCTCAAAAAGTCACATAAGGGGGCTGGGGATGTGGCCCAAGCGGTAGCACGCTCGCCTGGCATGCGTGCAGCCTGGGTTCGATCCTCAGCACCACATACAAGCAAAGATGTTGTGTCCACCGAAAACTAAAAAATAAATATTAAAAATTCTCTCTCTCTCTCTCTCTCTCTCTCTCTCTTTAAAAAAAGTCACATAATATGTTATTCCTTTTATATCACACTATTAAAATAACAAAACAGAGAGAGGGAATAGTAGTTGCTAGGGCTAGGGATAATAGGGCTAGGAAAGTGGGTGTGAATATTTAGGAAT
Source organism: Marmota monax (assembly GCF_021218885.2). NCBI lineage: Eukaryota > Metazoa > Chordata > Mammalia > Rodentia > Sciuridae > Marmota > Marmota monax. Next base: position 9,171,931 of record NW_026694552.1, on the reverse strand, counting down.
AGTATGAGAGTGGTCTTTGCATTGATGCAGTAGTTCTGTATTTTGACTGTGATCAACCCCACAAATGTGACCAATTGACATAGAATTAGGTACACATGCTATGCCAAAGTAATTTTCTGGGTTTGATGATGTACGATGGTTATTTAAGATGCAATCATTGGAGGAAACTGGGTGAGGGGTACATTGGAACCCTTCTATAACATCTTAACAACCTCCCAAAGACCTACAATTAATCAAAAGTAAAATGATTTTTAAACTGTGGCTTATAAATTTTTCTTGGTCTGTATTATCTTCATATTTGAAAGAAAAAAAACTTAGTCATTGAAAGATTTTACAAAAATAACTGGATTTCCATGCTTTTTTAAAAAGCCATAAGGCATGAAAACCGTGGGTCCATATTCCCAGGCTCCTCAGTGCTGTTTTATAATGTGAATTACTCTCTTCAACCTATCGCAGTACTCTCCTAGGCTCCTGAGCCCTTAAGGGTATTTGAGTTTGTAGATCCTAGCTATGTCTTTGTCCCCAACCCTGTGCTTGCCTGAACTCTCTTTCCCATTTCCCGGACTCATGCCCAAAATAGGAAGCCTGCAAAAGAAGCCTTAATACTTACCCACTCTCCAGCTCAGGAAGATAACTCCAGGCCTCCCCTTTCTGTTATCAATGTGGAACATCCCCACTCAACAATCCCTGTTCTGTTTGTTTTCACCCCCTTAGCCCTGTTACAATTTTTGCAAGCTTTAGGATGTTAACTCTAGCAATGGGTTCCTAAACCATAGTCAGGCACACATGGGATCTCAGGTGGCACACCACAGATCAGGGCTTTCTACTTCTCCCTATCTAGGCAGAAAGATGACACACTCAGAGCATGCTGCAAGCTCTCTGAGGTTCTGCTGAGTAGTCTCCCTTGCACAGTGAGAATGTTGTTTAGCAGCAGACATGGGCCACAATTATTGTTCTCTAGCACAGACAGTACAGGCTCTTCCTTTCCCAACATTTGTCTTTTCTTTAGAGTTTAATTATGATTCATTTATATTCATTTAAAATTCAGAGAAAAGTATGGAAAAATGTAAATGAGAAAAGTAATCTACGACTTCAGTACCTACACACAATCACTGTTAACATTTTGAATCCTTCCTTACAGTCTTTTTTCTATATTTGTACACACCCTCACACCCATACACACCCCCACACAGATACTGTCTTTTCCAATGGTGCACACTATATGGCTTGTAGTCTGTTTCTCTCACTTAATTGTGTATTATGGACATGGTTCTTTGTCAATAAACAGTCTACAACAGCTGTCCCAACCTATTTAAGATTAGATTTGAATAGGATTGTGTTGACTGTTTTTATTCTTCTCATTTTCTTTTAAGAAGCCTCTTCTCCCTCTCCCTCTCTTGTCTGTCTCTCTCTGCCCGTCTGTCTCTCTCCCTCCCCCTTTTTTCCCTCTCCCTCTTTCTCTCCTTTCCCTCCTTCCTTCTTTACCTCCCTTTCTTTAACATACTAAGTGAATCAAATTTATAAGGATTAAGGTTTTGCAGGGAAGTAGTAGGCCTAAAGAGGCTATAGAATGAAGAGGAAGAAGTTGGTCTGCTAAGCCAAGTGACAAAATGAAATGTCCTACCCTCCTTTGTGTTTGAGTGAATGGAGCTGGAACCCTGGGGACAAAAGATAAAAAAAAAAAAATCATTCTTTCCCTAATGGAGGTGCCAATTGTGGAAATCCATATTGCAAACAAACAAAATTATATATATATATATATATATATATATATATATATATATATATATATATATATCACCTATTTGGCCACTCATTGAAAGAGTGAAGCTAGGTCTGGGGTTGTGGCTTAGTGGTAGAGTGCTTGCCTTGCACATGTGGGACCCTGGGTTCGATCCTCAGCACCACATAAAAATAAATAAGTGAAATAAAGGTATTGTGTCGAAAAACAACTAAAAAACAAATATTAAAAAAAAGAGTGAGGCTAGGTTAGGTTAGTGAATCATAACCATCCTCATTACCAAGAATTCATATGTGTCAGGCACTGTGCTCATCAGTTTACTTTGAGTTCGCACTTTTTGTTTTGTTTTATTTTGTGCTGGAGACTGAACCCAGGGCCACTTAACCACTGAGCCACATCCCCAGCCCTTTTTTGTATTTTATTTAGAGACAGAGTCTCGCTGAGTTGCTTAGGGTCTCTCTAAGTTGCTCAGGCTGGCTTTGAACTCCCAATTTCCCTGCCTTACCATGAGAGCTGCTGGGATTACAGACAGGCATCACAGAACCTCTGAGTTTGTTCCTTAAAGCACAGTGAACAAGAAGCTAGAGCAGACTGTCTAGGTTCAATTGCTGGCTCACTAGTTATGTGCCTTAGGCAGGATGCTTAATCCCCTTTCATCCTCAGTTTTACATCTATAAAATGGGGAGCCCCTGTCTGGAACATTATTTTGAGGATTTCGTGAGTTTCAGCATGCAATGTGCTTACAAGAGTGCCCAGTTTTCAGTAGGTGCTCTCATTATTATTAATGATAAATCCTCTTAAGAGCCCCATGAGGGAGAGTCTGTCATTACTCCTCTGTGAGAGGGCACAAAACTAAGGCTTGGAGATATCTAATAATTAACTCAAGATCCTACAGCTAGGGCTGGGATTGTGGCTAAGTGGTAGAGTGCTTGCCTAGCATGCATGAGGCACTGGGCTCCATCCTCAGCACCACATAAACAAACTAAATAAACAAAATAAAGATAATTTTTAAAAGGGGGGGCTGGAGATATAGCTCAGTTGGTAGAGTGCTTGCCTCACATGCACAAGGCCCTGGGTTTGATCCCCCGCACCTCAAAAAAAAAAAAAAAAGATCCTGCAGCTAGTAAGTCACCAGGTTAGGATCTGGATCCAGGCTGCCTCCCCTATATCTGGTCTGGTTAATCACAGAGCCAAAGGGCTCCTGCTTCCTTGAGACTAGAAGCTGATTTTCTTGTTGCAAAAGCCTGGTGCTGAGGCTAAGTAGAAGAGGAAAGGGATAATGAGAGCCAGCTGGCTTTCCCTCGTCTTTGACCACTTCAGGACACCTCAGACCGGGATAGGGCTCAAGACAGCAGCCTGACCACAGAAGGATATCTCAATAGGTTCTGATCACCTGTTTAGGGACTGTGGTCTTAAGCTCTCAAATTTTCTGACTCTCACACACACTTTGACCTACCCCTGAAGGACTGCTTACCTGAATCTGATTGTCTTCTGTCCCGTTTTCAATGCAAAGCCTTCTCTTCAAGGCCACATGGCCTTCAGGGCCATCAGCTTCACTGTGGCCAGTAGAGCCAGCTGTCTAGAGGCTGGCCCCTTTGTTCCAGAGAAGCTGGTAAATCAGCGGTAATCCCCGATTCACAGTGATAATCAGCTCCCTGTCTAGTCGGTCAGGGCTGTGCAAAATAACAAGTGGGGCCGCACCTGTTCAGAGGGTCTGGCACTCATAAAGCAAGCTGCTCTGAATGGCCCAAGCCCCCACAGGAGCAGCAGCTGCGGCGGCCTGGAATCAGGGCTTTGTTAGCATAAGAATGGGTCCAGCCACGCCAGCCAGCCTGCCTGCCAACCAGCCAGCTTCCCTCTCCCCCCTCTTCCCATCTTGCCAAACACCAAATGGGCTGCCCCCATTGTGGGAAGTCTGGCTTGGCATTTCTTTTTCAACTACATTGATCAATTTTTCCTTTTTGGAGGAAAAAGCGCTTTTCTTTCTTCAGATATAGCCCAAGTGGCTGAAGATGCTGTACATGTATCTACTCACTACTTACCATATTCTCACTCTAAGGCAAGGACATAGTAGTACATGACTCCAAAGAGGCAGGCACACTGCACAAAGACCATACCTCAAATAGTGCTGGGTAGTGCACTAGAGTTGTGCAGTGCACAGCCTGTGCAACCCTATTCCAGGGGCAAATGTAGTCTATATAAAGGCTTCTAGCCATTTACCACTCAAAATGTGGTCCATGGACCCAACTACATCAGCAGCACCTGGGAGCTTGCTAGAAATGCAAAAGCTCAGGCTCTACCCCAAGCCTACTGGATCAGCAATCTGAATTTAGCAAGATCTCCTGGTGATTCAAATGCAAATTCAGTTTAAGAAGTACTGGACTAGAAAACAAGATCTTGGGTTTCACATCTTATACTAGAAAATGCTTGAGATTTCAAATCACAAAAATCATGGCTCAAATCTTAGTACCAACAATTACTAGGGATGTGACCTCAGCCAAGTTACTTAACATCCTTGAACCTCAGGTTTCTCAATTGTAAAAGGGCAAAAATAATAATACTGATAGGTTAACTGTGAGGATGAATAACAAAAATGTATATGAAAGTGCCTAGGAGCTGGGGTTGTGGCTCAATGGTAAAGCATTTGCCTAGCACATGTGAGGCACTGGGTTCGATCCTCAGCACCACATAATAAATAAATAAATAAATGCATATAAAAAAGGAAAGTGTGTAGTCATATCTCAATAAATAATAGCTACAAATAAATAAATAACATCTCTTATTATTGTTTTTCCTCCCTGGTAAATAACAATACCCTGCCTACTTCAGATGATTCAGATACTGAATTGCTCCTGTTGTATATTAATCAAGAAGTCTTCCTTTACCTCTCCTTTGTCTCCTACGGAAACTTGAAGCAGTAGGTTTAATTGATGATGACACCTTTCCATTCATATAGCACTTTGAACTTTTCAAAGCATTTTTACACTGGTTATCTCCCAACATCAATGACTCAAGGTATCAGAAGTAAAATGGCTCTGAGAAACAATCTGTTCTGAAAGCATCCTTTCCTGGTCAGAGGTTGTTTAGTGACTTCTCCAAGGTCATATAATAAATTGGCTGTATGATCAGGATTTAGAACCTGATAGAAATCTCATTCCTAGCTGAGAGCTTTGTCTCAACAGCAGTTTTGATAAGAATATTTGGTAGACGAATTAGAATAATTTTGTAGCATGGGGCACATGAAAAGCCTATAGCCTGAGCTCAATCACAGTTTGAAATAGTAAATAAGGACCACAGAAGCTTCTCTGAGAATGAAGAGCTTATTTAGAATCAGTTCCCATGGGGGCTGGAAAGATGTCCTAAAGTTCTGTTCTGATAGAGGGAACAGAATTTCATTTCATAAAATAAATATGTAACAATCTTTGATCACTGGAATATTCTGTAGCTTTAAAAAGACTCTTTAATCACTTGGGAGTATATTAGAGATACTTACGTTAAATAGAAAATGCAAGAACTGTGTACAATTTGACATCTGAGACTAATCAGGAACAGTGCCTGCATCAAGGCCATGGGTGTTCTTCAGGCAGAGTTCTGGATTTCATGTCTATGACAGGCTCTAATAACTCTAAAAGGCAGAAGAAAGGCCTTGGAACACTCACAGAATGTCCTATCAAGCTGTGAGGGGTTTCAATCTGGGCAATGCAGCCAAATTAACAAATCTGGAGTAAACACAGTTCTTAAACACAAGGTCTATGATTCACATTTTTTTGACATAAGAGATACTGTTCCATTCCTGATAAACAGTGAACTTGTTAGATACTGTTGTGAAGGTCAGCATCAATGGCATTCAATCCTTTCTTCTGGCTATAAAATATTCCTTCTAATAGAAAATATTCTTGAAGATTTAGGATGATAAACAGATAAAAAGCACAGTTGCTAGTTAAATTAGAGATTTAGCCATGTTATGTGGTCCACTCAGTTGCAGACCCCCAACTTCATTCCAGAACACAGAGAAATCCATAAAGCATAACTTAAAAAACATTTTTATGGGGGCTGGGATTGTGACTCAGTAGTAGAGCGCTTGCCTTGCATGCATGAAGCACTGGGTTTTATCCTCAGCACCACATAAAAATAACAAAATAAAATATTGTGTCCATATACAACTTAAAAAGTATTTAAAAAAACATTTTTATGAATTCTTGGGGGTCATTAATAGCACACAGGAAGCTAAGTACATGGTAAATTTTTGCATGGTAGAAAAATTATTCAGGTTCAGAAGACAGCTTGAAGGAGGCTGCTATAAAGCCAGACAATCCAGATAGGAAGGTATTATAGATGAGAAATGATGTGAATCTTGAGAAGGGGAAGTCACAATAAAAAGGAACAAATAGAGTACCAGGATTTGGGAGGTAGACTGGGAGGAATTGGTCATTGTGGAAGGTAAAGGAGATGAAGGAAGGATTTTGGATGGTACAAGTTTTTGGTTTAGTGGAGGAAGAATATATAAAAAAATCAAGTTCCATTTGGGGCATATTGACTTTGGGTTGCCTATGGAATTTCCAGATAAAGACAGCCCAGGGGCAGTTAGATAGATCTAGGGCTCAAGAGAGAGAGATCTGTGTGTGGTGTGGGTTATATATCTGGGAGTCATAAACATGTAGGTGATAGTAGAAGCCACAAGCACTGATAAAATTCCCAAGAAGAAACAGAGAGATTTCTGGAAACGCTCATAATTCAAGTCTGGGAAAAAGTAAGTCTCAAGAAGCAGCCAAAGAAGTAGAAGATTAATCAAGAAAGAATAGTGTCATGGAATCTAAGAGAGAATAAATCTTCAAGAGGTCAGGTAATAAAAATTAATGACTCAGAAACACTGAATAAGGTAAAAGACTGAGAAACACATTCATTAGACTTGCCAATTGGGATATCACGGGTGTCCATGGCAAAAAATGTTTCATAAAAGCAGAAACCAGACTCCACTGGAGAGAAGTAAATGAAGATTGACAGAATGGAGATAGGCTAAGCAGACTTTTTTTTCCTTAAAGAAGTTCCACTGTGGGCTGGGGTTGTAGCTCAGTGGTAAAAGTGCTTGCCTAGCACGTGTGAGGCACTGGGTTCCATCCTCACCACCACATAAAATAAATGCATAAATAAAACACAGGTATTCATCTACAACTTTAAAAAAATGTATAAAAATTTAAAAAAAAAGTTTCACTGCTCAGGGAAGCAGAGACACAGGGCAGTAGCTAGAGAGGGTATATATAGGGTTGAACAGAAGTTTTTAGAGACTGTAGATATCTTGAAGAGAGCTAATAGTAACAAAGATGTTGAGGACCCACAAAACTATAGAAATTGCTAGAGGAGCCAGAAGAAAGATACAATAAATATGGGCATAGATACCTCTAGATTTGAGGAAGCAGGACAGCAGGTTGAGGCTCTAGAAGCCTTTATTTTCTCCATGAAATTGGGAAAATATCATCTTCTGGAGAAACAGGGACACAGATGACGTTGAAGGATGGAGGAGGGTGGTATAGGTTGTTTCAACACTGAGAAATGTGCCATGTAGCTTACTAAGGTCATTTTGTAAGTTTTTCTAGCAGTTCATAGGGAGCAGTTGAGATTGGTTTTCTACTCAGGTGTCCAGATATAGAAAGGGAAAAGACATATGCTGACCTAGTCCAAAGGTCTTCAAAATTGTTACTTATTGGGATTACTTAGAGAGATTTCAAATATCTCTATATCTGGGCCCTTTCTTAGATCAGTGAAATCAGGCATCCATATTTTTTAAAGTATCCTAGGTCATTCTCATATATACAGTCAGTACCAAAATGCATCAGAATGATCTAAGGTTTATTGTTTAGGTTTTTAAGTTTTTCTTAACTATTGTAGTATAAAGATAACCAGACAAGAAAGTTATACACGAGAACAACTAGAAAATATGCTCTATGGGGTTTAAAGGGTAGAGGAAAAGAAGATAAGCCATAGGGACTGTTATCCAACAAGATCTCTCAGTCATGACATGAGAGATTTAGATGAGGTGAATAAAAAAGTATAATGAGAATAAGGGGGCTGGATGTATATGCTCTTGGAATCACAATACTTGAGTTTGAAGATTACAGAGATGGAACAGTTTGGAGCAGTGACAAAATCCAGGAATTGGGACAGGTAACAAAACAGAATAGAGATGGGGGCTGGGGATGTGGCTCAGGCGGTAGCGCGCTGGCCTGGCATGCGTGTGGCCCGGGTTCAATCCTCTCAGCACCACATACAAACAAAGATGTTGTGTTCGCCAAGAACTAAAAAATAAATATTAAAAATTCTCTCTCTCTCTCCTCTCTCTTAAAAAAAAAAGAATAGAGATGAAGGTGACTAAAGATTAGTGATGTCAAAGAACTTCAAATATAAGTCAGACTCTATCCCATTCTCTCCTCCCAGTGGCTCACCATCTCATTTATTTTTTTTTTTTTGAGAATTTTTCAATATTTATTTTTCAGTTTTCGGCGGACACAACATCTTTGTTTGTATGTGGTGCTGAGGATCGAACCCGGGCCGCACGCATGCCAGGCGAGCACACTACCGCTTGAGCCACATCCCCAGCCCCACCATTTCATTTAAATAAGAGCCAGAGTTCTTCTAATTTCCTACAAGGCCCAATAAGATATATCCCCTTATTACCTACCTGACCTCCTCTTGAAACTCAGATTCAGCTAGAAGGTACACGCTTGTCTCAGGATATATGCACATGCATTTCTCTCTGTCCATAACCCTCTCCCACATGATACTGGCATGGGTACTTACGTGAAGGCTACCCTTTTGGAAATTTCTTCCCTTGTAATTAAAACAGACCCCTTCTCCCAGTATTTCCTATCTCCTCCCCTGTTTATGTTTTTTACTATTCTGTTTATTATGACATTTCACATCCTAAGTATTATCCTTAAGTGTTTGTTTGTTTAATGATTGGTTCATTATCTCCCTTAACCATCCCAATCATAAGCTTTGAAGGCAGGGATTTTCATACATTTATTCACTGCCACAAACCTAATAACTACAACAGTGCTGGGTATCTATAGGCATGCCATAGATATTTCTAAAAGGAAAAAAGGAATTGTGATTCAAAAATGTTGGATAGGATGAGACGAACATTATTACCCTATGTATGGGTATGACTGCACAAATGATGTGACTCTACATCGTGTACAACCAGAGAAATGAAAAGTTGTGCTCCATTTGTGTACAATGAATCGAGATGCATTCTGCTGTCAAGTGTAACTAACTAGAACAAATTTTAAAAAATAAGTAAAACAAAAAGAATGTTGGATAGAGATTGGAACTGTAGTTCAGTGTTGGAGTGCTTACCTAGCACATGTAAGGCACTGGGTTTGATCCTCAACACCACATAAAAATAAATAAAATAAAGGTATTGTGTCCATCTACAATTAAATTTTTAAAAATATTTTTAGTTTTCAATTGACCTTTATTTATTTTATTTATTTATATGTAGTGCTGAGAATCGAACCCAGGGCTTCACACATGCTAGGCAAGCGCTGTACCACTGAGCCACAACCCCAGCCCTTAAAAATAGTTTTTAAAAAAAGAATGTTAGGGGGCTGGGGCTGTGGCTCAGTGGTGATTGTTCACCTAGCACGTGTGAGGCCCTGTGTTTGATCCTCAGCACCCCATAAAAATAAATAAATAAAGGTATTGTGTCCAACTACAACTAAAAAATATTTTTTAAAAAAAGAATGTTGTATGGATTATCCACTGGAGCACTAAAGTCATTCAGGATAAAAGCATGACTTATAGTGGAGTAACCAGATATCAAAAGTCCAGGAGTGGGGCCGGGATTGTGGTCAGTGGTAGAACACTCTCCTAGCATGCGTGAAGCACTGGGTTCGATCCCTAGTACCACATTAAAAAAATAATAATAATAAAATAAAGGTATTGTGTCCATCTACAACCAAAAAAAAATATTTTAAAAAAAGTCCAGGAGGGGTGCACCTGTGCCTTTCCCTCGAGTTTGCCTCTATCTCCCCAACTGTGCTCCCCAGCCTGCACTTCTGCAAAGAACTCAGAACTGACACCATCCACAAGGAAAATGGTGGAAAATTCCTCATCATTATATAAATACATGTATGAAGATGTGAATTTGGTGTCAACATACCTTATATATAACCAGAGATATAATAAATTATGGTATAATGGTGTATTAAGAATTGTAATGCAAAAATAAATAAATAAACAAACAAACAACAACAACAACAAAAAAAAAAAGAAAATTCACTCTCGCCGTTGCCACAAAGAGTGATTTTTGGCTTTGTTCTTTTCTTAAGCTCCCAAGTTGGCTTCATACTTTGTCTTGTGTGGGTTTTTATTCCTGAATTGTGGCTAAAATCCTTTTGCTAAACCTATTGGCCTCAAAAATATTGGGCAGTCACATCACCTGTCTATTTACTTATTACTATAATTAATTGGTTATGTACTACTTATCACTCTATTAATTGGTTAAGTACTCTTATTTAGAATAAGCATGGTGAGTACTTTTCAAAAAAAAACTGAGTTGTGTGTAAACATGCTAACATCAAGCATGATAAGGTTTTTTTTTTTTTTTTTGTACTAGGTATTGAACTCAGTGACACTAAACCACTGAGCCACATTCTTGGCCTTTTTAAAATTTTTATCTTGAGACAGGGTCTCTCTAAGTTGCTTAGGGCCTCATTAATCTACTGAGGCTAGCTTTGAACTTAAAATCCTCCTGCATCAGCCTCTCAAGCCACTGGGATTACAGGCATGCACCCCTGTACCCAGTGACTATTTTCTCTTATTAATGCCAAGTATTCAAATGTAAAAAAAACAAAGTTGATCTCTTCGGTGAAGTTCAATTAATATTGTAAACATTTCCAAATATTTCTTATTAATACACAGAATAAATAAAATACTGCATTACCTAACAAGAAAAAAGTCCCAGAAAAGTGCAATTGGATGAGAAAGGCAAGAGTTGATAAGACCAGCAGGCAGTATAGATAACATGTGTCTCAAAGGGAGCATTTGTTTAATCTTGTTTTAAAAACAATTTATTTTAAGACAATAAACTAGTTTGTATTTAATTTTGCTATCTGCTCGGTTATTTTTTGTTAACTTTGTTGTCAGGATAGACATGGAAGTTTTGAAAAAAGTGCTGGGGAAATAGGAGAGCATAGACATCACCCCCAGCTCTGTGGAACATGGAACCCAGCACAATGAGCAGCCTACGCTTGATAAAACTTCAGGAAAATTGATGTGTCAGTTAAGGCAAACAGATATTGATGGTGTAAAAACCGGACTACAAATCCCAGCGGCCCAGGAGGCTGAGGCAGGAGGATCACAAGTTCAAAGCCAGCCTCAGCAACTTACTGAGGCACTAAGCAACTCAGTGAGACCCTGTCTCTAAATAAAATACAAACTAGAACTGGGGATGTAGCTAAGTGGTCATCTGCCCCTGAGTTCAATCCCTTGTACCCCCCGCCAAAAAAAGAATGACTACATACTACATTAGCATCAACTGGAGTAGCTCCACAAAAGTAAGAAGCCAGGCTCCTCCTCAGGCCAACTGAATTAGAATCTCTGGAGATGGGGTCCAGGTTTCAGACCTTGTTAAAAAGCTCTCTAGATAATATGAGCATGAGCCAGCACTGTAATGTGCTGATGTGGATTATACTGCAACAGTGTGAAGGGCCAGGGGAATTTGTTGATGTGCAACATAGGTCTCAAAAGGCACAGGTGAAAAGCCTGGGAGAGAGGATGGAGTGTGAAGAAAAAGCACAAACATGTGTGGGGACCAAATCAAGAGGTCTCAAAATTCTGAGTAGATCCCTTTGGAAGGAAGCCATTTGTGTGAAGTTATCCCAGAGTTAAAACCAACTAGCAAAGTACTAATTCTCACCAAGGGCCAGCCAATTCCAGATTTGGGAATGGAAGAAGTTAGTCAGAACCAAGGATGGCAGTACTGGAAATAAGTATTGCCAACCAGTTCCTCTTGGTGGCCTTGGAAAATAGGAAGTGAAGTGGATCCCTTGATCTCCATTCATGTAGGCCATGTATTCTGCAACTGATGACCAAGTCAATCATAGGTCTTCAACAGGAAAGGTGGAAGCCAAGAAAATGGGAGCCATGATGATAAAGCTGCTTAGAGTTAACTCCCTGGACACTTGGAATACGTTGGTCTCCATGGTATCCAGACCACTGGTGGTAGAGACAGAGCAAAGTTTGGTTAGGTAGGAAGCTGAGCTGACCAAACTAGAATAAGATTCTCTACCATGTGAAGCTGGATCAAGGAACTGTTAACTATCCTTCAACCCAAGAGAGGCTAAATCCATACTCATATCCTTCTAACACCTCTGGTGGAGAGCTAGAGTGCAAGGCAAGGCCCACCTCGGTTCCTATGAAAAGTAACCTGCAGTTTGGAGGCGCCCGGCAGTGTTGCTTCTACAAATCATACCACACACTCTTTTAAGCTTTCCCTAAAATGGACCTATAGTGTTTGTTATGGAGTTGGACTTCCTGGCCTTTCCTACTGTGGTTATAAGCATTGTTATAGCTTCCTTTTAGTGACTTATCCCTGGATGTCTATAATTGTCTACAACTACATGTTAAAGTACCTTAGGTTCCTGGGCATAACTACTTTCCCCTAAAAAAGGAGCAAAGATGACCTAGGTTGTACCCAAGGAGCTGGCTATACCTGATTTCAGTTCCAGAGCTGAGCAGTTGAAGTCAGGATATTTCAAAGTGCAATACATGGGTCACCTGCATCAGATTTCCCTGGGATGCTTATAAAAATACAGATTATGGGGCTCTCAGAACTTCAGGATCACATAAAAGCTGCCATACAGCACCTTTTTGTTCTATTGTGTCTCATTTTGGCATGGTAACTGAACTATATTTTGTAACCAAATCTAAGATTCCATAGTATACTATCCATGGCTTGTGGTATCCAGGTGCCACATATTAGAACCCGTGCCCATGAAGCTCCGCACCTGTCTGAACAACTCAGACCCTTGAGCCACTTCAGGTCTTCCACTCTGCCCATCCTGAGCTAACCTACACATTCCCATGAGACCATTTCTTCTGTGATCACATAGCTTTTACCACACTGCTAAAGGATGTTCTGCAGACCAAAGTTAAGTGTGTATCATGTGGATGCAGCAGCAATTTTTCAAAAGGCGATTAAAGATTAAATGAAGTTCAAAGTCAGTATCAAAGCACACATATCTCTGAGGGTGTCATATTTGTTTTTTTTTAAAGCTTAATCCAGAGACATTCCCATGGGCTCATGAGAAAAGTAAAGTTGAAAGAGAAAGGAATTCCTTCCTATAATTAATTAGTCAGCATTCAATGCATCACATCTTTGGGTGCTTTGGGGGATAGGGCTTACAGAGATATGTAAGACACAGTCAGTGTCCTCAAAGAGTTTAAAACTACCTAGAGAGACAATAAATACATTCCTGTTAACTATCATGAAAACAAGGTGATATAGTATAATGTAGATGCTAAATAAGCATTATAAACCAAAAATGGCACAAAAAGGAGCTAAATTCATGGGGGGGGGGATACCAGCGATTGAACTCAGGAGCACCTGACCACATCCCCAGCCCTATTTTGTATTTTATTTAGAGACAGGGTCTCACTGAGCTTTTTAGGGACTTGCTAAGTTGTTGAGGCTGGTGATCCTCCTGCCTCAGCCTCCTAAACTGCTGGGATTGCAGGCATGTGTCACCACACCTGAAGCTAAATTATGAATTTGCTTCAGGATATATCCCCCATGTACATGAAACAGACCACTATCTGTTAATTTGCTCAAGCCAGAATTATGGAAGTTGTCCTTGATCCCTCCTCCCCCTAATCCCTATCTAGTTCATTAGCAAATCACTTTTATTCTAGCTCAAAAGTGTATCCTGGGGCTAGGGAATATAGCTCAGTTGGTAAAGTGTTTGCATCATATACACAAGGCCTTGGGTTCAATCTCCAGCAACACACACACACACACACACACACACACACACACACACATACACACACACAGTGTATCCTGAATCTACTCATTTGTCTTTATGGTCACTGCCACCCCTAGTCTAAACCACCAGCATCTCTCTTCCTGGACTAGTGTCAAGGCCTCCTAATTTTCCCCTCTTTCTCTTCTTGCCAATCTCCAGTTCAATTTTATATAGCAGCCAGGGTGACATTTTAAAAGTATAAATTACATTATTTTGACTCTACATTTCAGCTCTTCAGTAGCTTCCTGCTGCATTCAGCATAAACTCACTTCCAGAGCCAGCAAGGCTCTGCATGGAATCCAGCTTCATTGAGACTCACTTTTTCCCTGATTCACTCTCCTTAGAGAGTGGCAAGCACCCACCTCAGGGTCTCAGGACAAGCTATACCCAGAACACTCTCCATTCATCTTTCAGGCCTCAGCTTAAAATCATTTCCCCCAGAAGGTCCCTTCTTCACACTCCCTGGGATCTCATTTGGTCTCCCTGCTCTTTTCTTTCACAGCACTTGTTACAATTTAAAATTACATATGTCTGGATTTATCTATTTAATATCTGCCTCCTCCACTTGACTGTGAACATCACAAGGGTAGGACTTATGTCTGTTTTGCTTATAATCATATTCTAAGCACCTGCTATAGTGCCTAGTATATAATAGATGATCAAAATTTGTCCTTGGGATGAAAGTATAAAGGAAACAGAATAAAGAAGTGAGATGGTCTGAGGAGGATTTTTGGAGAAGCCCAGAAGAGAAAAGGCATGCAAATTTGTGTAAAAGATGTTTTCAGAGGATGGGGACACCCTACTGTGGCTGGGGTGTGGAGTCTGTGTTAGGTAGCCACTGTTGGGGATGGGATGAAAGTTATAGTCATTTATAGCAATATAGTTGAAGAAAACCTAAAATCCCAAGCGAAGAAGTATGAAGTATGAAGAAGTATTTTACTTGTACCTTCAACCATGCCTCTACCACTGATTTCAGTTGTAGGCTGAAAATCCTTATCCAAAATGCCAAGGTTTATTGGTTTTGGAATATTTGTATAGACTCTACCAGTTGAGCATACCTCATCTGAAAAATCCCAAATCCAAAATAGTCCAAAATTTGAAATCTTTTGAGCATCATGTTAGCATCATGTCAACTCTCAAAATATTTTGGATTTGGGAGCATTTTGAAATTAAGATTTTTGGATTATGGATACTTGACCTATATTCCCAAAACAACTCCAGGAGGGCAGGATGAGCCACTTCTCCTCAGCTGCTTGCAGTTAAGGGTGATATGTCCCTCTCACCTCCAGCCTCAGTCAAGTGTCCAGCAGGATTCAGAATGAGCAATTTCTACTGTACCCAAGCACTTGGTGGGGAAGTAGAAAGGGTTTTGAGGAAGGACTTGCTGTCAAAGTATATCCAAAGTTCCTTTGGGTCAAGCAATCTACTCAGAATATTCTATAGTTATCCAGCTTCCTGCTTGACACCTAACTACTCAGGCCATACAGATATTTCTAGTAGCAATAAAGTAATAATAGTGCCTACACTTCATAAGATTATAATGAAGATTAAGTGAGAAAATATGTATAAAGCCCTTAGCATGGTGTCTAGTACACAGTAAGCACTCAAGATAAGTTAACTTGTGTTTTTATTCCTCTTCTCTAAAATAGAAATAATAACAGTGCCTACCTCACAGGGTTTTGCGACTATTAAATGAGCTAATACACATAATATTTCACATAGTTCCTAGCACATAATAAGCACTCAATAAATGTTAGTTATTATTACTGTTATTTGTAACACTAAAAGCAGCATCATCAATAAAAATAAATAGCTCAGAAGTACTAAAGTCCCAAGATAAGGTAGACATTGTAAAACCCAATAAAGGCAGAATTTGCTTTGGGGCCCCCAAATGCAGAGATATGTATACCAATCTCTATCCTTTCTCTATACAGAGTTAGTGTTAGTGTTAGGGTTAGGGTTATGGTTAGGTTTAGGGTTAGGTTTATGGTTAGTGTCAGTGTTAGGGTTATTGTTAGGGTTATTGTTAGGGTAAGGGTTAGGTTTAGGGTTAGTGTTAGGTTTAGTATTAGGTCAGTGTTAGGGTTAGGGTTAGTTAGGTTTAGGGTTAGAATTAGCGTTAAGGTTTGTGTTAGAGTTAGGGTTAGGGTTAGTGTTAAGGTTACAGATAAGATTTTGGTTATATTTAGGGTTAGAATTAGGGTTAGGTTTAGTGGTAAGGTTAGTTTAGTCTTAGTGTTAATGTTAGTGTTAGGGTTAGGGGTACAGTTAGGGTTAGTGTTAGTGTTAGGGTTATGGTTAGGTTTAGGTTTAGTGTTAGGTTTCATTTTATGTTTAGGGTTAGGGTTAGTGTTAGCTTGGGGGTTATGGTTAGGGTTAGAATTAGTGATAGGATTAGGTTTGGGTTTTAGGTTTATTGTTACAGAAAGGATAGAGATTGGTATACAGCCATTGATGGACAGGGCAGGTTGCTTGGTCACCAGGCTGATGCAGGTGATGCCCTGGGAGGTGGCCCCCTCAAGGTAGGCCCCGTCACCAGGGCTCAATTCCCAGCTCTATTGATCAAGTAGGAATTGTCACTATGGCAGCATCTGGTTGCCGTACTCGATGGATTACGTGGAGAGGAGACAAAGGGCTCTCCAGCCGGTTGTCTTGGAGGAATGCCAGAAGGGAATACATGGCTGGCAGGGCTGATCAGGGAGGTGTGTGTGAGTGAGAGGGAGCAACTCACAGAAATTCATGCTGCGTGGGACCAGGTTCCTGTGGGAGTTACTAAGCCGGGTCTGCTTTGTCCCCTTTTTTGTCACCATGTGAACCATTTTCAGGCTTAAAGAATCAGCTGTTCTTCAGAAGCAGCCAGTGTACACTGTGCAGTGCTTTTGTATGAAGCCCTCCGTCTCAGGAGCTCCCTATGTAAGAGGCCATCTCCTCTGGTTACCACAAATAATGTCTACCTACCTCACAGGTATCAGAAATCTCTGCTGGGGTGGGAGATAGGCCCAAAGGTGGTCCAGACACTGAGAAGCCAGGGGTCAAAGAACTTACAAGCTCATTAAGCATGACAACTGATTACCAGCAGTACCAGTATCCTAAAAGCTTTGCAGGAATCATCTTTTCTAGTCCTTAAAAAAAAAAAAACTAATTGGAAACTATTACTATTGTCCCCACTGCACAAATAAATCGAGATTTAGAGAGGCTAAGTGGCTATCCAAAGTGCCTGAGCCAGGACTCAAACATTTCCATGGTTGTTTCAGTATTCATAATATAAGTTAAAATATAGCTGCTAACATAAATGGCAGTACATGAATGAGCACTATCTATAGGGCACACATATATGAACTCTTTGATTTCTTACCACAACTCTATGATGTAGATATTGTTATTACTCTTTGCATTTCATCAAGCAAAGGCAATTGTGTGATTAAGAAACTTTCCAAGACGACATGGCTAGTAGAAAAGAGTAGGAATTGAAACTTAAGCAAATGTTCCTTTTCACCTTTACACTACCTTCTCTTTTCCTCAAAAACAGCTTTTTCACAAGGGAAAACCTGAAGACATCCCCATTCATATACAGATTGTCTCCTACTTACCATGGTTTGACTAACATAGTTCAATTTCACAATGGTGCTAAATGCACACACATTCAATAGGAACTATACCCGCAATTTTGAATTTGAATCTTTCCCTAGGCTAGCAAATGTGGCAGGATTCTCTCACCACAAACTCCAGCACCCAGTCAGTCATGAAATCACCAAGGGAAAATAATTAAGACCTCAGTTGCCAGTAAGTTTTAGATGGAGGTATTCAATAATTTATATGAGACACTCAACATTTTATTATAATATGGACTTTTGTTAAGATGATTTTGCCCAACTGTAGGTTAATATAGGTGTTCTAACCACGTTTAAGGTAGGCTAGGCTAACCTATTATACTTGGTATATTATGAGTATTAAATACATTGTTGACTCATAATATTTTTAATTGGGGCTGGGGCTGTAGCTCAGTGGCAGAGCGCCTGCCTCGCACATGTGAGGCACTGGGTTCGATCCTCAGCACCACATAAAAATAAATAAACAAAATAAAGATATTGTGTCTATCAATAGCTATATATATATTTAAAAAATAATATTTTTAATTTACAATGGGCTTATGAGGTAATAACTCCATTGTCAGTCAAGGAGCATCTATATATTGGACCACTTTTTCAAAGCCATTTTTTAATATTCTTTAGTTGTCAATGGACCTTTATTTTATTTATTTATTTGTGGTGCTGAGAATTGAACTCAGTGCCTCACACATGTGAGGCAAGGGCTCTACCACTGAGCCACAGCCTCAGCCCAAAGTAATTTGTTTTTAAATTATTTGATTGCTCCACTATCTCAAATGGAGAAGGGACAACAAAGATCATTGAAGATGGAAGAAGAGACTTGAGAGGCAGTGTGACGTGTCAGCATTTAGACACTGAACAAATGACTGATGCCTCACAAGACCTTGGTTTCTTCATACCTACTGACTGACAGATTTGTAAATGAGGAGATGATAGAGAGTCCTACTCTGAAGGCTCCAACTGGAAGGGGATTTATCTTTTTGGTACTGGGGATTAAACCCAGGGGTGCTTAACCATTGAGTCATACCCCCAGTCCTTTTATGTTTTATTTTGAGACACATTCTCAGAAGTTACTTAGGGACTCACTAAGCTGCTGAGGCTGGCTTTGAATTTGCAATCCTCCTGCCTCAGCCTCCCAAATTGCTGAGATTACAGGTGTGTGCCACCGCGTTCAGCTTGAAGGGATATTAAGAGAAATTATGACCAATTTACAAGATCTTTCAGGACAGAGCTAAGAAGAAAAGAAAGCAAATGATCTGTTTTTGTGTAGAAGTGTCGAACTGCACTACAGTCAAAGGGAAAATTTGGTCCTCCTTCAAATGGGGCATTCGGTTAGGATTTATGCATGGACTCAGCCCCATGGGTATACTCTGGACATCACAGTGCGTGATTTTGCTGTACTTATGAATTTGAGTCGTATCAACTCTAGTTCAATGAGTGTACAGGTAGATTCCAGATACCCCTGACTTCATGCTGCAAGTTTGATAATGAGAATGAGGAAGGACTCAAGCAAATGGGAAACCCAAGAATCCAAAGCCAACCAGAGTGTTGTTCACCCTATCATGAGCCCTCCTCTTGGCTGATTCCCCTTATCCCAGTCACCCATTCATTGAGACTATCCAGAAAGTCACTATCTCCAAGAGGTGATTTAGACCTTTGGCATCAGCAACCTGATGGGAGTAGTAGGCTAAAACAAAAGTATATTTCACATTCCCAAGATCTCTGAAATTAATAATGGTCACAGGAGGAATCACAGGAATTTACTTTTCACTGCCAATATTTGCATGCTTATTCAGTTATCAATTCTCAAGGCATAAAGCTAGTCTCCTAGTCCCACTCCTAAAATGATACATAATAACTCTGGCAACACTGGGCTACTATTAAAATTAACCCACCTTCCTTTATTTTTTTAAAATATGTTTTCTTTCCTTCTTTGCAATGTTTTCCTTCCTTCTTTCTTCTTTGCAATGCTGAGAATCGAACCCAGTGCCTCACACATGCTAGGCAAGCGCTCTACCACTAAGCCACAACCCCAGCCATCACCTTCCTTTCTTTTCCAGTAGTTTAATATTCCTTCAGGGCTCAAACTGGCCACACCCAAGAAAATGTGTTGCTTCACACATCCCCCTTTGGTGTACCTCAGCCTTATAACCATGGGGAGCCTTTAATAGCAGAACACTGTTTAATCATTCAGACCCCAGGACCAGATAGACTCACTTTGCCACTCACCATCTGAGAGAACTTGTGTGAGTCACTTGGCTGCTGTGAGCCCCTTCTCCTCCTCTATAAAATAGTAATGCTAATAACATCGACCTAGCATTTTTGTGAAGATAGGCAGAGAGTCGAGCAGTACCTGGTACACAGCAAATGCTCAATAAATGGTAGCGAGGTATAAAAAGCAAGACTCCCTGTCTCTGAAATTTGCCTTGGAGAAACATTTCCCAAGTTCCAACTCCTCCTGTAATGAAGTGAAGGGCTGAGAACCGGAACACAAGGAAATCAGTAGTACAAAGGGGTACCCTTGGTGCTGTCTCCTTTCCTTTTGGCATTTAGAAGAGAGGATGATACTGAGAAGGTGCCTAAGACTGAAGCAAATGAAATCAGTGGTGTGACCAGGGGGTGATTAGTGGGGAAAAGTTATTTAGAATGTGATGGAGATTGCAGGAGGTTAGGGCATAAAGGGTTAGAGATTAATGAAGGGAAATATAACTAAAGTTTTACAAATCAAAAAAGGAAATAGAAACTTGAAATGAGGGTCAAAGGAGAGGGTTAGGCTGAGAGGATCTAAGAGTCCTGGATATTGCTTTGTCCTTTCTCAGTAATGCCTCTACTGAAGGTTTTGTGCCAAAAACCATAAAATATGCTCATTATCAGTCAGTTTGTTCCTCCAAACTTGCTGTCATTAAAAAGAACACTCTGCTCTTCACTTACCTCTGTATAAACCAGCCCCAGGAAATTAGATCAAAACCAGTCTCTTCAAGTGTCATTTCATAGATTTTTAAGATACAGCAACAGAGAGGCCAGGACCTCCCCACTTTGGAAAATGGTTTCATTCCCTCAGGTCAGAGAGCCCAGGAGATCTTGCCTTCTGAAAGTTACCTCAGATGGGAGTTACAGTCTTCTCTAGAGTCACCTAAGAAGCTAGCTAACAAGTAGATTTCTGCTGTTGGATTTTCAGATTTAGTTTGGTTGAAGTGAAATCTCCTACATATTTTTGAAAAGTGCACCCAAATGATTCTGTCATAAAGTAAGCTTTTACTTTGGAAATAGCATTTTTTTTAAATGGAAGAACTACAATATAGATGACTCTTCCTAATTATTGCTCTCATTTTATGTGTGAGGAATCTGAAGCTCAGAGACATTTAAGCTCTTGTTTAACTTCACACAGCTAATGTTGAGCAAAACCAGGACCAGAACCTGAGCCTTCTTCTGCCTTGCAATTCAGTGTAAGATCCATTTGCCAACAATCTTTGTCTCTTTGCTACTGAGATTTTCCTTTTGGATTAAGTATAGAAACAGATGTCCTTTCCTGGTTCTATTCAGCATTAAAAAGCAGCTTTATCTTCACAGAATAATTCATTATGAACTCTCTCTCTCTCTCTCTCTCTCTCTCTCTCTCTCTCTCTCTCTCTCTCACACACACACACACACACACACACACACCATTTCTCAATTCTACTGAAAGTACCTAGCATATTTTTAAAATATCTTTCCTCTTGTAATCACCATAAAGGAGAAATGTATCATATGATTTACACGTAGAAATCATTTGTGGCTATCACGTTTTAGTTTTAAATAATTTAGCACTGAAGAAAACAGGACATTTTCCTTAAACAGGACATTCATTAGCTTAACAATTAAAAGCACTTTTAAGGAAGCAAAGATTAATGATTATTAATATTATCTAGCCATCAGTTCCCCAGTGAACTATTCTTACTCTAGTCCAAAATCTTAAAAGAAAAAAAATTATATATTAGATACATTCTAAAGCCATTTGCCAAATATCAAGATTTTGAGGTAAGTGGGAAACCACAACTCATAATTGTCAATAGTTTTAAGTAATCCAAATCATTCCTTTGGGAACAATAACCAACCCATCTTCATACAGCTGAGAAGCATTCCAGGGGTGGGTTGTACCAGTACCACACTAGAAAGGTGAATGGTAGGTAAATACAAAGGGCATTTTTAAATCTATCAAATTAGAAAGCTTCACTTTCACTAGAAAGTCACCCCTATCCATCCCTTCAGGAGAGAAGTTGCTAGGTAATGGTTAATTAGCAAATGTTAGTGGATTATGTCAGGAGCCTTTCCCCTCAATGTTCAACTCAGAGCATTTCTCCTTTTCAGATGTGCTCTCTATCTGCAAAATGAGCAAGCAAAAACTGTCACCATTCTTTCATGCTTTCCCATTGCTCTGTCAACCCCAAGGGATTTTAAGGTTGCTACTGTGCTCTTCACATAAAAGATATTCCTGAACACATAAACCATTCACTCTTGATTTTCCATCTTCTCCTGATCTATAGATCCTACCTTTAGCCTAAAGCAAACACCAAAAGCCCTTTGACCATTTCTGAATGCTGGCACACAAAAAAAAAAGAAGAAGAAGAAGCAAGCCCAGGCAGAATGAAGAGAAAAGCTACACCTGTACCTGTTAGTCACTATTCCCTGTGCAGAGAGTGACATCACTGTTTATTTCTGTTAGCATCATTTCTCACGGGAGGATCTCAAACTTGTCTTCATTGCAGGAATCCAAGTTAAAAGTTGATTTCTATTCAATATTCAGCCTCCAGAAAACTCTAGAACCAATCTTGCTAACCTCACACGTGAGTGAAGGTGCAACAGTAGCTTTCTCCAAGTTTCTTAAGAAAAGGTGGAGTTCTAAAGTTAATTTGTCATTGCTTACTGCTTTGGCTGCTGCCAGCAGAGATGACCCTAAATGGTTATTCATTTCACAGTGAATTTATAGGGATTTGATGTGGGAAAATGCTTTTGACACAGTTCTAGTTGGAAATGAATTTAAAGGCATGTTTATTTAAATAATTGAAGGTGAAACATGTATTACATGTGTTCTATGTACAGTTAGGAATTTCTGTTTCCAAATTTTCACGATGTCTAATATGAACTCCTGCCTGGTACTTGATTTAGAACCCCAACCTAAATTATCAGAAGATATCAACTGGAGGGCCAAAATGTGCTTTCATACACTGTGATAGGGCATAAATTGGTGGAAACATTTAAAAAGCATTTGGGCAACATCCAGAAAAAACGTTAAATGAACAAATTTATCTTAAAGAAATAACAAGCCAAGTACATATAACATAGCACAAGGATTTTCGATTGTGACATTGTGTGCTCACAAAAGAACAGATTGACAATTGTGATTTTTAAAAAATCATAACTGTCATTGTACAGTAAAAGACAGAGTTAAAAGACAAACAATAAACTGTTTAATACTTTTGCAACATAGATATTAGATATATGTTACTATCCAAAATGCATAAAGAGATTTCTGTTATCAAAATAAGAAAGAACAACTAAAAAAGAAAAACAGGCCACACAGAAGAAATACAGACCCTAATAAACAGATAAAAAGAATGGCAAAGAAAAGGGAAGACATTTTTCAGTCTTCTCATTGTCAAAGATTAAAAGTATCTAAAATATCTGAAGTTGGTGAGGAACAGCATGGAGAAATGGCCTTTGTTGGTACAAATGTAAATTTCTACAGCCTTCTCAGGGGCCACTTTGGCAGGCTCTGTTAAAATCAGAGATGTATAAACCAAACTGTTTAAACTAGCAATTTTACCACCATAGATTTATATGACAAAAATACTTCAGGGGCTGGGGATTTGGCTCAGTTGGCAGAATGCTTGCCTCACATGCACAAGGCCCTGGGTTCAATCCCCAGCACCACACACAGACAAACACACACACACACACAAAAAAAAAAACACTTGAAACAATAAGCTGAGATGCATGTACAAGGAAAAACACTGTACCAATATTTAATAATATAAAAATCAGAAATTATAGAAAACTTTAATAAAGGTTGGATTAAAAAATTATGTAACAGCCATATAATGGAATACTCTATAGTTATTAAAAGGAAGAAAATAGCTAGGTATATACTGAAAAGACAAAACATTTTGGAACATGGTTTAGTAAAAAACATGTTGGAGAACAGTATGTAGTACATGGTCACATCCTGATTATTTTCTGCACATTAATACATACACAAATATTCATAAAAACATGAATGAAATGATACATACCAAACTGCAAACATGGTAGGGAATCTCCGTTGGAGAAGCCAGGAATAGTCTACTTCATATCTCTATTTTTACAGGCACAAATGAGCATGTGTTCTTTTTGATAATAAAAATGCTTTTTTGAAATAAGACGTAAGGCATACTGTGACACTCCCCCACAATGTCCAGCTCCCATTTCAGTCTCTAAAGATGTCCTTTCCAAGGACACAGTGTTCCAGCATCTAAGACAACTTCCAATACCCCAAACAATGAGCTTTTGCTATTTAGAGGTTGAACTAGGGAAAGAAAAACTGGAGAAAAGAAGGGTTCCTAATTCCTTAGGAAAGTATTTTCCTTTCATTCAGATATGGCATGATGGATAGGCTTTCTGGTCAGACCCCCTTGCTCATCCTCTCAAATCTCCTCCTTTTTATCCTGCAATGACTTCTTCCCCTTTCTGTCCCCCAAACACACATATCTGTCTCTTTTCTTTTGTATTACTGGGAATTGAACCCAGGGATGCTCTACCACTGAGCTACAATCGCCAGCCCTTTCTATATTCTTATTTTTATACAGGGTCTCACTAATTTGCCCAGGCTGTTCTTGAACTTGTGATTCTCCTGCTTCAGTATCCCAAATAGCTGAGATTATAGGCATGAGGCACTACACCTACACCAGCCCAGTTCTCTCTCATAATGTTGGACATGGTTAGCAAATTTCAATTCCTTTTTAATTTTGAATTCAAGTTCAGCATTCAATCTCATTATTTCATCTTAAAGAATTTCCACCCTAACTACCCCTCTCCCAGACTGTTTGGCACAAGCTTCACCCCAGCATTTCCAATTGCCCCCCAAGTTAAGGTTGACAATTCAACCTCTGAATCTTTAGTATTTAGAGAAGATCTAGAAGTGACCCTAGACTGAGCATCAACATGAACAATAAGCCACACTGGTGCTCTGGACCTAGATAGTCCTGAAATTACATGAACATGTTAGGGTGTGTAGGACTTTCTTTGGGGAGTACACCAGTAGCTTTCATCAGACTTTCAGGAGGGTCCTTGGCCCACAAAGATAACTAAAGGGGTAGAAGGACTGGGATGACTGAGTCATCCAACTGAGAATGTAGGGCAGAACAACCATTCCTTGAGCTTCCAACTGTCCAATTGGCTTGTTGAGTCTGAGCATCATACACTCAAGAGCAATGGAGAAGATAAGGAAAGAAGCATGGTCTTTGGGGGCTCCACTAGAAACCTGTCCCTCTGTTAAAGCCACCACATAGAAGCCAACACAGCTTAGACCTGAAAATAACCTCCAAATCCAACTGAATAAGCCAACCCACATTCCTTGCACTACACAACTAGGCAACTAGATGTAATAGAGGAGCACTAGGAGATAGCAGACGTGAATTTTAGCTATTTGACTTCTGTCAGGTGGTCACTGTGTAACTTTGGGCAACTCACTTCACTTCTGTGGTCCTCATTTCCTCATCCAAACAGTTTTGCACCAGGTGAACTTGTAAAGGCACTTGCATATGTACCATTTGATGAAATTCCCCTCCTGGGCAGACATCTTCACTAAGTTGTCCAAAACAGAGAACAACTTTGCTCTCCCTTTCCAGCATCATATAGCCTTATTTTGCAATGATTATTAGCCATAATTCTCAAGAGCTCTATTCTTCTTTCAGGGCACTTTGTAAAGAAAAGAGATTGAGAGAATTTACAGGAGTCAAGAGAACCAGGAAGGGCCAATAATCATGTGAGTGCCATTTCCTCTGCCTCTTTATTTCCTTAAAGATGGCTTCAGCCTTGATGAAATGGATTCCATCAAATAGGACTCCAACCCAGAATGAGCACTGGGGCCACTAGAGATGGACCCTGAAGCAGTGAGCTTCCAAGATGGCCTTTAAAACTGCTTCTGAAAGATAATAACTTTGAAGGATAAAAACAACTTTCCACTCAACTTAATTCCCACCTCCAGGGTTCTCTGGTCAGCAGGGTGTGTTCACATTGATGAGTTTTTTCTGAAGTCTGTACTGATGATAACTCTGAATCAGGAAATTAAAGGCCACACTGAAATTTTCAGGATGTGAAAAGAAATCAGCCCAGAGAACTGAGTCACCCAAGGTTGAATGAGGATAGGTCTTTGCAGTCAAAGCAAAGCAGAGAACTGAGGCAGTCTGCCCAATAACTCAGCAGAAAAACAGGATTTGGGCCTGAACTATCAGGATAATTGCTTTAATTCTTAACTTCCCTTTCATAATAACCTTGAGTTTACATAGAGCCTTTCTTCTAAGGAACTCAAAATACTTGCAGAGATATTATCTTAGTTGTCATCACACCATCACAGTCAGTGAGAGCAATGATTATTATCAGCCTTATTTTACAGATAGGGGAGGAAAGAAAAGCAACAGAGGTAAAGTAAGTCATCCAAGTTTATCTCTCATCCAAGTTTACCAGCAAGATATGAACAGCCTCTGAACCAAGTGAAGAATGCTCTCACCCAGCATTGCCCAAAGAATATTCTTCTTAACACCAGTCCAGCCAAATGCTCATTGAAACACCAGATTCTGTCAACAAATATCTGAGAAATGCTGTATTTTATTCTCCTGGAGAGTCACAATATACATTAGCCTAGTGGAGGCTTTCAGAAGCTCTATAGCAAGCAAATCTGCTTTTGTTTAAGCAAAAATTTCCAAAACTTAACCACAAAATTCCACGTGTGTGTGCATAGAGGGGTGACTACTAGCATTCTGTCTTCTTTGGAACACACATCAAGAAGCACTGACCTCGCCACTGGACTTATTTGAGTGTCAGGACAGAAGAAAGATCAGTTCCAATATAGCCTCAGCTGTGGGGCATGTTTTTTTAGAGATATTATCTGATAGCTTTGGGTATCAACAGTGACTAAAGCACCTTGATGAGACCAAAATACCCCATCATCTCCTCTGTCATATGGCATTGGTCAGAAGAAGAAGCAAGTCAATTCAAGTCCACTACTTCTTTTGACATTCTTTTTGAAAAAGAACCCAGACTATTTCTGGTCTTCATTTAAGGGAGATAGTGTTCAAAATGCTGATCCATATTCTCAGAGTTCACAGTTTTAACTAGCATGATTTTGTACCTACCAGGCACTTCCGGTAGAAATAATCAATCTCTAGCATCAATCCTAGTCCTGTTCATCAACCTATGCAGCCAGCACTGGCACAACAAAACAGGAGACTCTAATTGTGCCCTTATTCTAGCTTAATTGTATAAATATTAGAGTAGTCATTATGTTTCCATTTCAAAACATACAGCACAGAAATCTTCTGCTATTGTGTTTTTTTGTTTGTTTGGCTTTGGTGGGTTTTTTTGGTACTGGGGGTTAAACCCAGGGTAACTTAACCACTGAGCCACATCCCCAGCCCTTTTTGATATTTTATTTAGAGACAGGGTCTCATTGAGTTGCTTAGGCCCTCACTAATTTGCAGAGGCTGGATTTGAACTCAGGATCGTCCTGCCTCAGCCTCCAGAGAAACTGGGATTAAAGGTGTGCACCATGTTCCAGGCTGCTATTGTTGATTACCAGTGACACTACTAAAAATACCTAAAATGTAAAAGTACCTGAAGATCTTGTCATGGTTAATTTGTATTTTATAGATAATATAATGGGTAAGAGATCACAGCCAGTAAAAATTACAATTGATTTAATATTTACTGCTATTTTCATATTTTCTCTTAATATTTATTAAACATCCACAGCATAAGGAGGTATTCCTGCATTAAAATTGATAAGTTGTATTTAAAAGTGCCTGTAATGTGGGCATATCTGTCTTTATCCACTGGCTATGTGAAAAATTCTGTGTTAATGAATTTTTGGAAAAAAACATATTCACTATAAAGATCAGAGAGTTTGTTATTTAAGATGATGCAGGGCTGGGGATGTGGCTCAAGCGGTAGCACGCTCGCCTGGCATGTGTGCGGCCCAGGTTCGATCCTCAGCACCACATACAAACAAAGATGTTGTGTCCACCGAAAACTAAAAAATAAATATTAAAATTCTCTCTCTCTCTCTCTAAAAAAAAAAAAAGATGATGTGATTGTGAATTCTTTTGTAAAGCAGCAAATTCGGCATGTGAACACTGTCCATTTAGTTATTTGCCTTGCAAATCCATTCACATATATCAGATTGACTTAAAACAAAAGACACTAATATTAATAAATGAGCTAGACATTTCTTAAGATGGGGATGTGTTCTGATCCTTATCAATCTGCATTACTGGCTCCTTTTGGATTTTCTATTAATCATCATTCCAATCCACAGAGATTCATCCTGGGTTTGTTGAGAATATGACAGTAATACTTCCAGACTCCCTGCAGTCTTACTTAACTATAACCTCTCTGCCTTCATACATGCTGTTCCTTCAACTTAGGATGCCATTCTCCACTTAGCCACCTGGTGAATTAATTCTTGAAGACTCAACTCAAATGTCACCTTCCCCATGTAGCCTGCCTTTGCATAATCCCCACCCCAGCCAGGCACCCCTCCTCAATGCTCCCACAATACTGTACCCATCCGTTGTCACACTCTATTCTAATTGTCTGTTTACACACTCTGTCTTGCGTACCAGACTGCACTCCCTGAGAGTTGAGATGATGTTTTATTCATTTCTATACTTTCAGTACCTAACATCATTACTGGCACATAGCATGTGTGCAATAAACGTCAGTATATCCTTTAACTGTATATTTTTGGACCCTGAAAAGCAATGCTTTATTAAAATCACAAATAAAAATGTCATAGAGAAGGTTTAGAAGTTTTATTCATCTTATTGATCTTTTCTTTCTTTAATTAAAAACAAAATTACCAAACCACTTCACACTTTATGATTCAAGGAGAAAAAAAAAAAAAACCTTCTAAAGCAAATTCTGGACTAATACATAGGTGTATTTAGTTTGATCCTTTTTGTCGAAATACACAGCTACATCCTAGGAGACCACTAACTTCTCTGCAGTAAGGAAGACATAAGAATCCATTAATTAAAGGGGTGAAGGAGGCACTGCAGGGATCACTATAAGAACCTTTGATTCTCATTGGCTGAGAAAAGAAAACCTGCTAAGAAAGTTGGACATTTTGGGGGGAATTATAAAGATGTCCAGCAGGTCTTGGTCAACCTGGTTGAAAATTCCACATCCCAAAAGTACTAAGCAACTGCCCCAGCTGGGGGGATTTCCATCACTTTGAAACCATCATTACCCTTCCAACGTGGGCAGAACAGGTTGGACCTGATCCTCCTGCCGGCGTGTTGCTGCAGTCTGGCTTGGCATGGAATAAGACCCAAGGACATATAATGCCAGGAATAGCCCAGCCCTATGGCGCAGACACACACGCACACACACCACTCCAACTCACACTCACTGAATCCCACACAAAATCCGCACCACGTCCGCGGCACACACCACTGCATTCCTATATGCCCCGTCACACACAGGGAGTGCCCCCTCACATTCTCTCACTTCCCTAGTCTGCCGGGCCCACACCCCGCTCCGCCAGCAGACAGCAGCCTAGCTTGGAACTGGAAGCTGGTGAGGACTGGTTTTTGTTATATGTAACAAAGCTCCATGCACCCAGGTGCCCCGCTGGATCGACTCCATCCATTTCTCCCCGCCCCCATCCCTGTGCTCCCAGAACAAGAGAAAGCTCAGCTCTGGAAAGTGGATGCAGGGAGTGAGGGCGCAAAGAAAGAGAGCTTTAGGGATGGGCGGGGGCAGGAGTCCGGGCAGCTTCAGTTCTCTCTCGCCATGAACCAAGAGGGAAGGCGAGCTGGCAAAGGGACCGAGGTGCCTTCCCACCCTATGTCTCCCATTTATTCATGAAGCAAGACTTAAAACAGGAATAATCTACCCTCCTTCTCATCCACCCGGTGCCCCTCCCAGCGGCTCTTGGAGCCACGGGCGCTCCAACAACCCGCAACAAAGCACCCCCACACACACACCACTCCACGCACAGACCTGTTCCAGCCTCTTTGCGGCCCGAGAGAGGGAGAGGGGCTGCTGAGTGTTCTGCCCTTAGCTGCTGGACAGGAGGAGCCGGGGGTGGGAGGAGGAGCAGGAACTGAGGGAGGAAGGAGGAGGAGAGGGGATAGGAGATCACACAGCAGTGGCGGCGGCGGTGGGAGGAGGAGGAGGAAAAGAAGGAGGAGGCTGCTTCTGTGGCAGCTGCTGAGGATGCTCTGGCGAGAGGCAGGGCTGGGTGCGCGGGGTGTGGGCTCACGTGCGCCCCTTGGCCCGGGGATGCGCGCGCGCCTGGGTGTGTGAGAGCATCTGGGTGTATTTTGACTATGATTATTCCAATTCCTACCTAGTCTGGAACTTGTGGTTCCTGCAGCCAGGCGGAAGTGAAACCCTTGTAGGCTCCCAAGCCTGACTGAATGGGCTGGGGGTGCTGGGCGGGAGGGGGAGAAGATGCTCACACCCCTTCCTTCAGTCTTCCTTCTGGGCACTGGTAGCTTGCATCCGCACCCATTTCTGGAAAACTATAGTCAAGGAGAAAAGAAAGAGACTAAGGACAGTCACCACCACCATCGCATTACATTGAATGAACTCTCACACACTGCTGGGTGCTGTCTGGACTACTCAGAAGATTAATTTCGGTTCTAACTGGAATTGACTTTCATGAGTTGGAGGGTCTATAATTTTGAATATGATCTATATTCTATCTTTTCTCCTGTCTCTTCTTCTGTTGCTACATCTTTGTGCTTGTATCCAAGGTGGTATACAATTCATTCTCTTTTAATCTGCTCACCATTCAGCATTATCCAGGCTCCTGGCTTCTTGGGTGTCAGAATGTCACCTAATCCTCATGTTATTTTCCCTCTTGGAATGGAGTACTGGGTTTAGATGAGAACCAAGACTGGTTTCCAGGAGATGAGAGGGTTAAAGATTCTCATGGATTCAACTAGAGACCCAGTTTGCACCTGCCCCTCTAAAACTAAGAAACCATTTTTGGAAAGACACAATTTTCTGCTGTGATTCAATTCTTGGTGAACTCCTTGCTTTGGGCCATGATGAGAGTATCCTTCCCACTGTTGACCTTTTGAGCATTTTGCTTCATTGTGCCTAATACCTTATTCTCAGAATACTTTGAATTTTACAAAACACTTCCTAATGACAAACTTCCTACCACAATATCTCTGTGAGTTAAGCAGGGAAAAATATCATTATTCCTATTTCACAGATAAAGAACTAAGGTTCAGCAAGGGCAAATTTATTTGCCTAAAATTACGTGCTCGTAGGTGGCAGATCCAGTATTGAGACCAGGGTCTTCAGATTTCCAGGCCCAAGTTCCTTTTCAAAATTACATCTCAACCCAGTGGCTTGGAAGGCCAAGGAAAGTTCAATGCCAGCCTCAGCAACTTAGTGAGGTCCTAAGCAACTTAGTGAGATCCTGTCTCTAAGTGAAATATAAAAAAGGGTTGAGGATGTGGCTCAATGGTTAAAGTGCCCCTGGGTTCAATCTCCAGTACCACATAAAAATACATCTCAAAAAGAAATTTCAGATTCACTTACTGATCTTCATTTGGAAATAAACAGTTTGCTAAAGGCAGTTGAAATTGTTAACTAAAATGAGACTTTGAGTACAGCCAGAAGAATCTGAAGGCATGCTCCATTTGTGTACAATGTGTCAACATGCATTCTACTTTCATGTATAATTAATTATAAAAAATAAAAAATAACAAAAAATAAAATGAGACTTTGAAAAAACTTTTGCAGTTAAGTTGATACATTTATGTGTAACCCACAAGTTAGTAAACCAAAAAAGAGTTAAAGGCTTTTTTTAGGCCAAAGTCTTCCTTTGACTTTGCTACCAGTACTATAAGAATAATTTGTTAAAAAAAAAAAAAAAAGACGGGGCTGGAGTTGTGGCTCAGCGGTAAAGTGTTCACCTAGCATGCGTGAGGCCCTGGATTCAATCCTCAGCACCACATAAAAATAAACAAATAAAACACAGGAAAAAAATGATAGTTTGAGTTTCCTAGGGCATTAGGATTGTAAATTATTTCCCCATGAGCTAGGTCTGCCTCCTCTAAGACATGAGAATGAATCATTGTTTGCCACCAAGAGAGGAAACCTGTCTCCTACACACCAATCTGGGCAGTACCAAGAGTGTAGACATCAAGCAGAAGAAGCAGGCTAGGGCAGTGAGCAAAAAAGCTCAGCCCTGGAGCCAGTTGGTCCTAGCTAGAAAACCTTGCACAATGACCCAGAATTATGATCCACCTGTAAAATGAGTGTAGAGGTGTGACAAAGAAAGTGATGCAAGTGCATGTGATACGATAAGGCTCAATAAATGATAAATATTATTAGGAAAAAAGAAAAGCAATAAGTTCTTTAATCAGTCTTTCTCTATTAACTGCAGAAATTCTTTATTGTCAGTATTGTCTCAACATTGAAGAAATGCAGAGAAATAGATTGCTTTTCTCTAGGACTGGAGAGGTCAAGTGCTGCTGATATGAGATAGAGAAAATGAACAAGTAGAGATGAGGGTTTCTCTGCAGTTCTAAGTACCAACATGGAAATTAGAACAGGACCATCAGAGGATAATAAAAAGAAGATGCTTAGGATTAGGAAGTGGATCTCATGATACAGATTTTTGCTACTTACACTTACTGTGATTGATAGGGAGGATATGCCTGGGGGCCATGTGCAGTGGCCCTCACCTATAATCCCAGAAGCTTGGGAGGCTGAGATAGGAGGATCACAAGTTCAAAGCCAGCCTCAGCAATGGGAGGATATACCTGATAATGGCCTTGAAACAATGTACATGAATTACTCAAAAGGATGTTTTAGCTTTTCTAAACCAAATACCTGTTTATTTTAAAAACTCAATAAAGAACTCTATTCATAATCCATCAGAAACACCTGAATCTGATACTAAGCCAGGATCTCCTGGTTCCAATCTGGTACCAAATAGACTATTCTTGTTTGAGCCTTGCCAAGCTCAGAGCCCAACTGCAAAAGAATGTGAAGGAAGTGAAATCTGTCTCTTATACTCTTTCCGTCTTTTTGTGTGCACCCTTTCCTTCCTCCTTCCAATCTATAGACTTCAAAATCCCTGGCTTTCCAAGGTAGGAAAAAAGTGACCTGAGTAATTAATTCACAGTGAAGCACCCTTACGTATTTTCTTCTCAAAAAGAAGACTAGAAAGAAAAGACAATGCTAAACTCAATGAAATTGATCACTTTTGGCAGTGGCACAGGCATTGTGGATGGTAGAAATATTTTAGGTATCTTTAGATCACATTCAGTGTGAGATTCTCCATGAATAAAACCAGATATTGGGAACAGTAATTCATGACATGAGAGAAATTCAGAACAGGAAGAAGTTATTCTTTTCAGTCTAATCCCTTTATTTCGCCCATGACTAAAACAAGGCTCAGAAAGGTTAAATGACTTTTTTCCAGAACACACACATCCCAAGAAGA
The DNA here is from genome assembly GCF_021218885.2 of Marmota monax. NCBI lineage: Eukaryota > Metazoa > Chordata > Mammalia > Rodentia > Sciuridae > Marmota > Marmota monax. Next base: position 9,138,853 of record NW_026694552.1, on the reverse strand, counting down.
AGAGCCATGACTTGAACTCCAAGGACTGAGCACTTTTCACTATGCTGTGCTATTCCATCAACCAAGAGGAAAACCAGGAGCAATTGCTTAGAAACTGATATTTGAAATGTTTTTTTTTTTTCCAGGTATACAGGAATGGCATAAAAATAAAAATAGAGACAAGAAAGAAAAATATGCAAGCCATATTTTTCCTTAGTAGCTACCTCTAGAAGTTGTTTTTTTTTAAATTTTTAGTCGTAGATAGACACAATACCTTATTTATTTATGTATTTTATGTGGTGCTAAGGATGGAACCCAATGCCTGACATGTGCTAGGGAAGCGCTCTACCACTGAGCCACAACCCCAGCCCTAGAAGTTATTTTAAATAAAATTGACATGAAAAAATGATCTATGTGATACCTGGCACCTAAAACTGGAAATGCAATATAAAACTATGTTCTTAGTGGACCAGTCCAGGTCACTCGTTTAATATCACATTTTTGAAAATATTTATTTTTTGTAGTTGTAGTTAGACACAATAACTTTATTTTTATGTTGTACTGAGGATCGAACCCAGAGCTTTGCACGTGTGAGGTAAGAGCTCTACCACTGAGCCATAACCCCAGTCCTGAATATCATATTTTAAAAAGTAAATATCTGTTATCAGATTATAATGATCCACCACTCAGAATAGAATATCAGGAAAGAATCTAGTTAGCAAAGATTTCCCATTTTTAGGGTCCTGATGATTAAGGTTTTATTGTAATTGTAACACAGAAAAGGTTTAAAAATAATCTGACTTTTAAAAATTGAATGAGTGATAGGGTTGTGGCTCAATATTAAGAGAGTTTGCCTAGCATGTATGAGGCACTGGGTTCAATCTTCAGCACCACATAAAAATAAATTTTAAAAATTTAAGTTGTAATGTCCATCTACAACTAAAAATATTTTTTAAAAAATAGAATATAAAACCCAATCAAATTTCAGTTTGCTTTCCTTTGCTTTATTTGTTTCCTATCTATGATGTTGATATTTATTTAGGATTAAAACATTCACACACGATTTGTCAAATAATCTCTTCTTCAGTGTATGTTTGGAATTTTTCATAATAAAAATGTTAAACAGCTGGGTATAGTGGCACACACCTATAATCCCAGTGGCCTAGGAGCCTGAGGCAGAAAAATTCAGAGTTCAAAGCTAGCCTTAGAAACTTAGTGAGGCCCTAAGCAACTCAGCAAGACCCTGTCTCTAAATAAAATATTAAAAAGGGCTGGGTTGTTGCTCAGTGGTTAAGCAGCCTTGGGTTCAATCCCTGGTACCAAAAAAAATCAATAAAAATAAAAATATTAAACAAGTTATAGTCCCTGTCCAGTAAGAACTGTAAGGAGCTCAATGCAGTGGCACGTGCCTAGAATATCTGCTATTCAGAATGTAAAGGTAAGAGGACTGCAAGTTTGAAGCCAACCTGGGCAAAATAGCAAGATCTAGTCTCACAACAACAATAACAACAAAAAAGAACTGGCCTGGTGCAGTGGTGCACACCTGTAATTCAGCAGGTCAGGAGGCTGAGACAGGAGGATTGCAAGTTCAAAGCCAGCCTCAGCAAAAGCAAGGTGCTAAACAACTCAGTGAGACACTGTCTCTAAGTAAAATACAGAATAGGGATGTGGCTCAGGGATTGAGTGCCCTTGAGTTCAATCCCTGGTTCTCCCCACCTACCCCCCCCCAAAAAAAAAAAAGAAATGGAGAGATATCAGGATGAGATTGATCATAGATTTCATTTACTGATATATGTAAATTAATATAAATTTTCTGGACAGCTAGATGGCAATGTATATCAAAATTTAAACAAAAATAGTTTTAGACCCCAGTTAGAATGACTATTCTCAAAAAGATAAAAACTAACAAAGGTTAGTAAGGATTCAGGGAAATGAGGACTCTCCACTGTTGTTAAAAATATAAATTAGGGGCTGGGGCTGTAGCTCAGTGACAGAGTGTTTGCCTAGCATGTGTGAGGCCCTGGGTTTGATCCTCAGCACCACATAAAATAAACAAATTAAAAAAGTCATTATGTCCATCTCACTCCAGTAAGATTGGCAGCCATTATGAAGTCAAACAACAACAAGTGCTGGAGAGGATGTGGGGAAAAGGGTACACTTGTACATTGCTGGTGGGACTGCAAATTGGTGCAGCCAATTTGGAAAGCAGTATGGAGATTTCTTGGAAAGCTGGGAATGGAGCCACCATTTGACCCAGCTATTCCCCTTCTGGGTCTATTCCCTAAAGACCTAAAAAGAGCATGCTACAGGGACACTGCTACATCGATGTTCATATCAGCACAATTCACAATAGCAAGACTGTGGAACCAACCTAGATGCCCTTCAATAGATGAATGGATAAAAAAAATGTGGCAGTTATACACAATGGAGTATTACTCTGCATTAAAAAATGACAAAATCATAGAATTTGCAGGGAAATGGATGGCATTAGAACAGATTATGTTAAGTGAAGCTAGCCAATCCCTAAAAAACAAATGCCAAATGTTTTCTTTGATATAAGGAGAGTAACTAAGAACAGAGTTGGGAGGAAGAGCATGAGAAGAAAATTAGCATTAAACAGGGGTGAGAGGTGGGAGGGAAAAGGAAAGAGAAGGGAAATTGCATGGAAATGGAAGGAGACCCTCATGGTTTTACAAAATTACATACAAGAGGAAGTGAGGGGAATGGAAAAAAAAAACAAGGGGGAGACATGAACTACAGTAGATGGGTTAGAGAGAGAAGATGGGAGGGGAGGGGATGGGGGATAGTAGAGGATAGGAAAGGCAGCAGAATACAACAGACACTAGTATAGCAATATGCAAAACAGTGGATGTGTAACCGATGTGATTCTGCAATCTGTATACGGGATAAAAATTGGAGTTCATAACCCACTTGAATCAAATGTATGAAATATGATATGTCAAGAACTATGTAATGTTTTGAACAACCAACAATAAAAATTTAAAAAAATAAAGTTGTATTCAAAAGACCAAAAAAATGTCATTCTGTCTATCTACAACTACAAAAAAAAAATTAAATGTAAATTAGTACAGTCATTACGGAAAATAAGATGGAGAGTCTTCAAAAAATAAATATAACTTAGACTTGAAAGGTGGGAGTAAAACTGGGGCTAAGGAATTTGCAGTTGTTAAAGACATTACAGCCACTAAAGAAATGCTAAAGACTATGCCCACATATGCTAAAGGTGGCTTGAGAGCATCTTGGAAATTGACAAGACCACATCCATCCCAGGCTTAAGGGTGTAAAAGTAAAACTTTCTTTGAGAAGAAACCAGTGGGGCACCCTGCCTGTATAGAGGGGCTTAGGAAGTTGTTTCACCATGCTCAGCCACCCAGACACTCAGAGAATACTGTAAACCTTTGGTGGTTTGGTTACTACTTGAGATGGCAACTGATTTGGTGTCAACTGTGCGGTGCTGGCTCTGCAGGATTGCAGGATACTTGAATTTGGGGGTCATGGAGGCTTCCACTAAGATTTCAAAGGAAGATCTGGTAGGCCAGGCAAAATTCCCCTCAGTTGGAGTCCCAGCAGGCAATCTCTGATAGCGCTATGTGTGGAGATGTGAGGAGGAAGCTGAATCTGCAATGGATACCCCCTAAGAAATTCCAGGAACGTGGGATATCTGCCCAGAAAAGCTGCAGGAACTGAACAGAGAGGCCATGCGGTCAGTAAGGAGCAAAGCTACAGGGGCCGAGCTACACAAGCCCTTTGGAGAGAACATCATAATGCCATGTGCTTCAGATGGGAGTTACAGAACTACAGGAATTGTTTGCCCAGCTGGATTTTGGTTTTGCTTTGGTCCCACCCTTTCTTTCTATGCCCACTTTTTTTTCTGAATGGAAATATTTACTCTGTACCTTTATATATTGCATACTTGTCAACTGCTTTTGATTTTTACAGGAGCTCGCCATGAGAGTTTGCCTTAAGTCTCAGAGGAGACTTTGGACTTGAAATTTTGAGCAATGTTTGAACAGTTGAGATTATGGGGACTCTAGAAAATGAACTAAATGAATTTTGCATTGTGAGATAAGCAGAGCTTTGGGGGGCCAGGCATAGAATGTTATGGTTTGGATGTGGGGTGTCCTACAAAAGCTCATATATGAGAAAATGTGAGAATATTAAGAGGTGAAATGAGTGGGTTATGAAAGCCTTAACCCAATCTGTGAATTAATCCCTAGACAGAGATTAGCTGAGTAGTAACTGTAGGCAGGTGGGTCATTTGGGGCATGCCTTTGGAGTATATATTTGATGATCTAACCTTAGCCTCTTTCTGCTTTCTGATTATCATGTGAGCTGCTTCCCTCCAACACACTCTTTCACCATGATGTTCTGCCTCACCTGGAGCCCCAAGGAATAGGATCAGTCATTTATGGACTGAGATCTCTGAAACTGTGAGCCCCCAAATTAAATTTTTCCTACTCCAAACTTGTTCTTCTCAGGTCTTTTAGTCACAGCAGTGAAAAAGATGATTAAAACAACTACCATATGATCCAGGAGTCCCACTACTGAGTATATATATATATATATCCAAATTAAATGAAATCATTATGTTAAAAAGACATCTGCATTTTCATGTTTTTCTACAGTGTTATTTGCAATCGCCATGATATGATATCAACCTAGTACCCATGGAGAGATGAATGGATAGATGATGATGATGATGATGATGATGATGTGTGTGTGCATGTGTGTGTACATGTACATGCAGTAGAATATTAGTCATAAAAAGAATGCAGTCCTGTCAATTGCAGCAAATTAGAACTAGAGGAGTAATTATGTTAAGTGAAATAAGCCAGTGGAAAGGATAGACAAACACCACATATTCTCATTCATATATAGAAGGTAAATAAGTTCATCTCATAGAAGTAGAGAGTACAATAAAGGTTCCCAGAGTTGAGAAGGGTAGTGGTTTAAGGCGAATAGAGAGAGATTGTTGGTTGGATACAAAAGTACAGTCAGGTAAGAGGAAAAAAATTCTAGTATTCTATAACACAGTAGGGTAGCTATAGTTAACAATGATTTATAACAATAGTTTATATATTAATATACAATTCTTAATAACATAAAACAATTGATAATTATAATTTGCAATATAAACATATAATTTATATCAGTTATTTATTAACAATATTTTATTGTATATTTCAAAATAGTTGAAATAGTTTCTTCTAGCTCCCAACACAAAGAAGTAGAAAATGTTTGAGATAACAGATATGTCACTTACCCTGATTTAGTCATTACACATTGTATACATGTATTAAAATGGCATATTGGCTGGGCATGGTGGTTCATGCTTATATAATCCCAGAGGCTCAGGAGGCTAAGGCAGGAGGATCGTGATTTCAAAGCCAGCCTCAGCAAAAGTGAGGCACTGAGAAACTCAGTGAGATCCTGTTTCTAAATAAAATACAAAATATGGCTGGGGATGTGGCTCAGTAGTTGAGTGCCCCTGAGTTCAATCCCCAGTACCAAAAAAAGGCACATTGTATCCCATAGGTACAATTATGTGTCAATAAAAGTGCCTTTATAGACGAATCCATTATGCCTATAAGGTACTTTGCATATAAGGTACTTTGATCAATCTCATTCTTAAGTACCTTCCTTTTCCCTTCCCTCCTTGCTCCTGCTGATCTTCTTCTTCTACTCTACTGATTTCTTTATTATTATTATTATTATTTGCTTTAAAATCATATTTACATAAGCAGGACTAATGTGTTATGTTCACCCCTAGACCTAGCATAATTTGGTTGATTTTATACCTCAGACACTTCCCTATGCTCTTCCTCCTCCTTCCATCTGGATTCCCTTCTTCTACTCTCTTAGTCTCCCCTCTAATTTTTGTGACATCCTTTTTATTACTCCATTTTTCCCCTCTCTCTCTAGTTTCCACATATGAGAGAAAACATTCAACCTTGACTTTCTGGCTTATTTCATTTAGCATGATGTGCTCCAGTTCTATCCATTTACCAGCAAATCACATGATTTTACTTTTTTTATGACTGAGTTAGTAAAACTCCATTGTGTATATATTTCACATTTTCTTTATCCTTTAATCTATTGAGATACACCTAGACTTATTCCATAACTTAGCAACTGTAAATTGAAATCTAAACAGACATTTGTTTTATGAACATTGATATGCCTGTATCACTATAACATACTGATTTTAGTTCTTTGGAACAAATACCAGGGAGTGTTACAGCTGGATCATATGGTGGATCTATTTCTAGTCATTTGAGGAATCTCTATACTGCTTTCCAAAGTAGTTGTTCCAATTTGCAGTCCCAACAACAAAGTGTAAATATGCCCTTTTCCCCACATTCTCACCAGCATATTATTATTTGTATTCTTTTTTTTTTTTTTGGCTGGGGGTACTGGGGATTGAACTCAAGGACAGATGGCCACTGAGTCACATCTCCAGCTCTATTTTGTATTTATTAGAGACAGGGTCTCACTGAGTTGCTTTGCACCTTGCTTTTTCTGAGGCTGGCTTTGAACTCACCATCTTCCTGCCTTAGCCTCCTGAGCTGCTAGGATTACAGGTGTGTGCCACTGAGCCCAGCCTTATTATTTGTATTCTTGATGATTGCCATTTTAGCTGGAGTGAAATGGAATCTCAGTATAGTTTTGATTTGCACTTTCCTGATTGTTAAGGGTGTTGAAAATTTTTTCATATATTCATTAGCCGTTTGTATTTCTTCTTTTGAGAAATGTCTGTTTAGTTCTTTTTCCTTTTTTCTTTTTTCTCTCTCTTTTTTGTACTAGGGATTGAACCTAGGGCACTTAACCACTGAGCCACATCTCCAGTTCTTTTTTATGATTTATTTTGAGCAGGGTCTCACTAAGTTGTTTGGGCCCCATTAACTTGCTAAGACTGACCTTAAACTTGCAATCCTCATGCCTCAGCCTAGATCTTTTGTGTATTTATTGATTGGGTTTTTGTTTTTTTGTTGTTCTTGTTTTTGATATTTTTTTTTAGTTCTGGATATTAATCCCCTATCAGAAAAGTGGCTCTCAGAGATTTTCTACCATTCCATAGGATCTCTTTTTTATGTTCTTAATTGCTTCCTTTGCTGTGCAGAAGTTTTTCATTTGATGGCATCTCACTTATTAATCCTTGGTTTTATTTCTTGAGCTTTAGGAGTCTTATTTAAGAAGTCAATGTCTGTGCCAATATATTTTTTTCTTCTACAAATTACAATCTTTATTGTCTAATTTCTACTTCTTTGATCAAATTTGATTTGACTTTTGTGCAGGGCAATAAAAATTATTTTTAAAAACTTAAAATAAACCAGCAATGGTGGTGCACACCTATAATCCTGTGACTCAGGTAGATAACCCAGGAGAATCGCAAGTTCAAAGCCAGCCTCAGCCAACCCGTGAGGTACCAAGCAACTCAGTGAGACCCTGTCTCTAAATAAAATACAAAATAGGGCTGGGGGTGTGGCTCAGTGGTTGAGTACCCCTGAGTTCACTCCAGTACCAAAATAAATAAATAAATAGAAAGTTAAAGTAATTCATAGCTATGCAAATACTGGTTTTGTACTCTTTAATGTTTTCATTATATATAGTATAGTTATTTAGAAAACATATCTATGGATATTATAATTTTGAAAACTGAATTCCTGCTAAGAACACAGGATTATACCAAAGTAGTTGAAGGTGACAGGAACATGTTTCTCAAATGAAAACAAATGCTTGTGTCTATGTCTTTTTCCTTTTCTATAAATTTCCATTAGCAAGTTTTTTTTCTAAAGGTCTAATAACTCATAATTTTTTATTTTTTTACATTCTTTAAAAATTTTGAAAAAATAATACTTCTGAAACTTTCAATTATATATATATATATATATATATATATGTATGTATTTAACTCACTCAGATAATTGTACATCTTTATGAAGTTCAGTGAGGTATTTAAATACCTATACAATGTATAATGATCATAACACATGTTAAGGTAATTTGCACATCTACAACCTCAGACATATAACATTTCTGGGAACATTCAAAATTCTCTTCGTTTTCTCTTTTGAAGCATATAATAAATCGTTGTCAACCATAAAATAAAATGTCTTTATAGCTAAAAAAGAAAAAAGTGTGGAAAAATTTCCCCAGGCAATCTCCTGAATTTCATGATTGGAAAAATAATCAAGAGGTTCGATTTTCCTTCATTGAGTAGTTAAGTTGTTTTTATGGAAAGCCTTTTGATTTTTTTTTTTTTGAAACCCAGTCTCTTGATCTACAACATGGGGTAATAATTTTTAAACACGTCTCTCTTTTTTTTTTTTTTTTTTGCACCAGCAGTTGAACCCAGGCAGCTTAACCACTGAGCCACATCCCCAGCCATACACACACACACACACACACACACACACATAGTGTCAGGCTATGTTGCTCAGGATCTCACTAAGTTGCTGAGGCTGGCTTTGAACTTGCAAACCTCCTGCCTCAGCCTCTTGAGCCACTGGGATCACAGTTGTATGCCACGTAAAGAATATCAGAATTGTTGGCGTGGTGATGGATACCTGTAATCCCAGTGGCTCAGAAGACTAAGGCAGGAGGATCTCAAGTTCAAATCCAGCCTCAGCCAACCATGAAGTGCTAAGCAATTCAATGAGGACCCTGTCTCTAAATAAAATACAAAATAGGGCTGGGGATGTGGCTCAGCGGTTCAGTGCCTCTGAGTTCAATCCTGGGTACCAAAATAAGAAAAAAAAACTCAGAATAATCTCCAAGGAAGTAGAAAGACAAAAAAAATGAAAATGTGGATAAGAGTAAGTGAAGTATAAAACAAATGTATAGTAGCATCGACTAAACCAAGAGTTGTTTCTTTGAAATGACTAATGCACTGGATAAACTTCTAGCAAGATTAATCAAGGGAGAGGGGAAAGACAGGTAGTAGAAATATATATATATATATATATATATATATATATATATATATATATATATATATATATATATTTAAAAGTGGGAAATAATTGTAGATGTTGCAGCAATTTAAAAATATAAAAACAAAACAACATGAAGAACTTTTATTTTAATATATTGGAAAACTTAAAGATAGATACATTCTACCTTTGTCACTTAATTTGCACATCCTAATAACTGTCATTCATCAGGAAGCTCACCTTGTAGTCTTCTAGCCTCCAAAACCAAAGTGGAAAATAAACCTATGGATTCTTTTCTGGAGTCTCATATGCTGTGTTAATTTTTTTTTTTATCTATTTCATCGCTGTGACCAAAATACCTGACAAGAATCATTATTATCCAAAGTACGGGTATGAAGACATGAATTGGTGTGACTATACATTGTATACAACCAGAGATATGAAAAATTGTGCTCTATATGTGTGTTAAGAATTGTAATGCATTCTACTGTCATATATAAATAAATAAATACAAAAAAAAAACCCTGACAAGAACAACTTAAAAGAGGAAAGATTGATTCTGGCTCTTGGTTTCAGGGGTTCAGTCCACGGTCAGCAGTTTCCAAGGCAGAAACAGCATGGTGGAAGGGCATAGAGAAGGAAAGCTGTCAGCTCATGGCAGCCAGGAAGCAGAGAGAGAGAGACAAGGAGAGAACCAGGGAAAAGATAAACCCTTCCAGGGCATGCCCCCAGTGCCCTTAAAGAAAAAAAAAAGATAGATACATTCTTACAAAAATGCAGATTACAAAAAGTGACTTAGGAGTTAGAAAACTGAAAAAGGCTTTTAACTATTAAATAAAATGAATTAGTACTTAAGACTGTTCCCACAAAGAAAACACCAGGTTCACAATGCCTGACAGACTAGATTTATCAGCCATCCAAGAAAACATCATTCCAATATTATCCCAACTCTTCCAGAGGAAAAGAAATCAGTAATATTCCTGAAGTTATTTTTTATAACAAAACCTGCTCAAAACTCTATAATAAAGGAGTGTTACAAGTCAGTTTTACTCATGATTATAGATGTAAAAATTATTTAAAAATTAGCAAACTAAATTAAGTAAGACGAAGAAATAAATTGAATATTTTCCAAGTTGGGTTTCCTCCAGGAATATACGATTAGTTTGGAGAATTAATTAATATAATTCATCATATTAACAGATTGAAGAAGAAAACAAAAGCATATGATCATATTAGTATATTGAAAGCACATTCAATAATATCTAATGTTCATTCATAATTTTATAAAATGCCTCTTAGCTAACTAAGAATAGAAGGGATCTTCCTGTACCTCAAAGAAGGCATCATACCAGTAACTATTGCAAATACCATATTTACTAGGGAAAAACTGAAACTATTTCCTTTAAAATTACCAGAGATGCCTCCTTGCATAACTCACATTCAGCATTATCTTAAAGATTCTACTCAGTGCCATGAGACAAGAAAAAGAGATTAGAAACAGAAAGAAATGGTAATTATTTGAAGTCTGTGCAGTACATTTTATGTCAATTATGCCTCATTACAGTTTTAAAAAACTCTCTGCCTTAATCCTGCCCTAACCTGAGCCAACCTGACCTTACACAATTTGAACCAAGATCTCCAGAACTGAGATAAAAGCAATCCTATTACAAGAAGACCACAGTCCAATTACTTCCACCCATATGCCTCCCCTTTTAGTAAAACAGACCTAGTTGAGGTTAATTATTTGGTATAGGAACAAGAATTGCTGGCAGTCAAGGCTATATTTGAGGTATAAGAGCTTCCGCACCTCTAATGATACAGCACAACCTGTGTATCTTGATGCTGATGAAATACAGATAGAAGCTCAGCTTTCTCAGATAAAATGTTATTCTTTTAGGAGAGGTAGAATTTTCACATCCACTGTGCCCTGGTGAGTAGATGCCCAATCGTGTCAGCCTTTGTGTAGGCAAGACCTCACCCCAAGAAGTCCCCTACTCTGGGAGCCTTACTCTCATTATTATCAAGTTTACCTCACTGAGGCAATTAAAAGACTAATGCCTCTATGAAGGAGCACTAATTGGGCAGCCAGAATATTCCAGTTCAAGGAGGATGAAAGGGTCAATGCTAACTATTTGCTAGTACTATGTCCTGGTAGAAGTGATGATTCTACTACAGTGGTGTATTCAAAACTTTGAACAAAGAATGCAAGGACTGGTGGTGGCCCCATGTCTGTTCCAATGTCAGCTAGTACACTAGCATATGAAGCACATACAGAGGCTGGGGATATAGCTCAGTTGGTAGAGTGCTTGCCTCACATGTACAAGGCCCTGGGTTCAATTCCCAGCACCCCCCAACACACACACACACACACACACACACACACACACACAATGCAGTCTGATAAAAGAATAGAGCTGGAAGCCTCAACAGACTAATATACCTTTGTCATCACTGCTATGAGATTGACCGTGCTATCTTGGTTGTACAGAATATCCTTACCAGAAGGCCATTGTAACTAGCAGTGTAGCATATTGACTAAGGGAATGGGCTTTGGAGCCAGAACACAGTTATTTGAATCTCAGCTCTCTCTTTATTAGCTATGATCTAGAGTAATACACTTACCGTCAGAAACCTGGTTTCCTGTGAATATATTTAAAAATCATCGGATTGCATATGTTAAACGTGCGAATATATTATGTGAATTTTATCTCAATAAAACCGTTACTACAAATATATAGTAGTAACGGCTTTATTGAGATAAAAGCCCCCTTCACAGTCATCTATCTTCACCTTCCTCTACTTTTTGGTAAGAAATCTGATATGTGTCACATTCTCTCTCTCTCTCTCTCTCTCTCTCTCTCTCTCTCTCTCTCTCTCTCTCTCTCTCTCTTCTCCTACCTCAGCCTCCCAAACTGCTGTAATTACAGGTGGGTGCCATGGTGCCCAGCCTGGTGTGTGTCATTCTCGATTGTTAAAATAAAGTTTCATATATACATAGCTGCATGACTTCACATGGCTTTAGGATGACATTGTGCATTTGTTCTGCAAATTGCATTCTCTATCTACTCATGGGATTCAGATTTATTTCCATATCAAGCACATATCATTACTTCATTTGAGCAGCTATATATAGTTTAGTGTGATATGAATGATGATGGATGAATCACAGTTTATTCGCCATTCTTCTAATACTGGACACTAAGATTGTGCTTATTTCTGATATCATAAATAATATTTCAGTAAATATCTGTATACATGCCTATTTATTTACTTGGATATACTTCTTTTTGTGTGTGTGTGTGTGCGCGTGTGGTGCTGGGGATTGAACTCAGGACCTTATGCATTCGAGGCAGGTACTCTACCAACTGAACTGTATCACCAACTCTTGGACAGACTTTTTTAAGAAAAAATATAGTAGTTAACAAAGGGCTTGCTACATTAAAGGATAAAGCACATTTTAAAAATAATTATTTTTTTAATTTACAGTAGAATACATTTTGACACACTGTACACAAATGGAGCACAACTTTTCATTCCTCTGGCTGTACATGGTGCAGAGTCACACCATGGTGTAATCATACATGTATACAGGGTAATAATGTCTGTATCATTCTACTATCCTTCCCATCCCCACAGCCCCATCCTTGCCCTCATTCCCCTGTACACAAACCAAATTTCCTTCTTCCCTACCCACCCCCCAATATGGATCAGCATCCACTTATCAGAGAAAACATTCAGCTTTTGGTTTTTTGGGATTGATTTATTTCACTTAGCATGATATTCTTTAGTTCTATCCATTTACCTATAAATGCCATAATTTCATTCTTCTTTAAGGCTGAGCAATATTCCATTGTGTATATATACCACATTTTCTTTATCCATTCATCTATTGAAGGGCTTCTATGTTGGTTCCATAGTTTAGCTATTGTGGGTTCAGCTGCTATAAACATTGATGTTTATACTGCATCACTGTAGTATGCTGATTTTAAGTCCTTTGGGTATAAACTGAAGAGTGGGATAACTGGGTCAAATGGCGTTCTATTCCAAGGTTTCTGAGGAATCTCCATACTGAATAAAGTACACTTAAATTTTTTTTCAGTTCTACTAAATCACCCTCCAAAAGGGTATCTTAAATTACATACCAACAAACAGCTTATACAAGTACAAATTTTTCCTCACCCATTGTCCATTTTTTAATTGAGTTGCTTATTTTTCTTTTTATTGAGGTTTGAGAGTTCTTGATACATTCTGGACACAAGTAATTTCTTAGAAATATGATTTGCAAACATATTTTCCCTGTGATTCTCTTAAGAATTTTTGAAAAGAAGATTTTTTTTAGTTGAGGATGGACCTTTATTTTATTTATTTATACATGGTGCTGAGAATCAAACCCATTTCCTCACACATGCAAGGCAAGTGCTGTACCTCTGAGCTACAATCCCAGCCTGAAATATTCCTTCTTATTCGAGTTTTAGAAGAATATTTGCAGTTGATTTGATATTATATATTCCCTACATATTTGGTAGGATTTTTCCAGTGAAAGTATTTGGGTCTAAAAATATATTTTTAAAAATATTATTTTAGTAGTAGTTCGACACTATATCTTTATTTTATTTATTTATTTTCATGTGGTTCTGAGGATCATACCCAGGGCCTCGCACATGCTAGATGAGCGCTCTATCACTGAGCCTCAACCCCAGCCCCTAAAAATATATTTGTGTGAAAGTTCTTTTTTTTATTTGTTTTTAGTTGTCAATGGATCTTTTGTTTTATTTTTTTATATGCGGTGCTGAGGATCAAACCCAGGGCCTCACACATGCTAGGCAAGCACTCTACCACTGAGCCACAACCATAGCCCTATGTTAAGGTTTTTAACTACAAATACCATTTCTGTAATAAATATATAGCTATTCATATTATCTGTTTCTTCTTGAGGGAGTTTTGATAGTTCGTCATTCAAACAGTTTATAGATTGGGCTGGGGATATAGCTCAGTTGGTAGAGTGTTTGCCTTTGCACATAAAGCCCTGAATTCAATCCCCAGCACCACAAAAAAAAAAAAAAAAGGTTTGTAAATTTTATTTGTCTAATGTACTGACACAGTGTTATAATTACCATTTTATTAATAGAATTTCAATAAAAATAGAATACGTAGTTCTGTGCTCTTTCTGCTCTTGATATTAGAAATTTATGATTTTCTTACTTCCTTTCTTTTCCCTGATCACTCAGCCTAGAGGTTTATCAATTCCTTTGATCTCAAAGATTTGGGTTTTGGTTTCATTACTATCCTTTTCCCTGTATTATTGATTTCTACTTCAACATTCATCATTTCTTTTTTTCCTAATTATTTCAGGTCTAATTTGTCTTCCTTTTTCCTGTTTTTAAAAGTGAAAGCCGAGGTTATTGATTTAAGAACTTTTCAATCTACTTCAGGCTACAAATCACAAATTGTAATATATTATGCTTCAATATTCACTCAGTTCTAAATAATTTCCAAATTTCCTTTGATTTTTTTAAACTTACGAGTTATTCAAAACTGTATTGCTTAGTTTTCAAGTATTTGGGAAATTTTTAAATTAATTCTGTTATTAATTTCCATTAATTCCATTGTAGACAAAGAACATAATTTGGGGCTGGGGTTGTGGTTCCATGGTAGAATGCTCCCCTAGCATACATGAGGCACTGAGTTCAATTCTCAGAACCACATAAATGTAAAATAAAGATACTGTGTCCACTTAAAACTAAAAAAATAAATATTTAAAATTTTTTTTAAAAATAAAGAACATAATTTATATCACCTGAATCCTTTCAAATTTATTCATAATCATTTTATTCCCAAGAAGACAGCCCACCTTGATGAATGTTCCATATCCACTTAAGAAGAATATACTGTCTAGAATGTTCTACAGATGTTAGTTACATTTACTAATAACGTTATTTGCGTTGATTATATCTTAGCCAAATTTTTGTTTCTCTACTAATTATTGAGGGATAATTATTAAAATGTGCAACTATAATTATGTATTTGTCTATTTCTCCTTTTATTTCTATTAGTTTTTTTTTTTTTTTTTTTTTGTGTGTGTGTGTGTGTGTGTGAGTGGTGTTAGGGATTGAACCCAGGGCCTTGTGCATGTGAGGCAAGTACTCTACCAACTGAACCCAGCCCAGTTCTATCAGTTTCTGCTTCACATATTTCTAAGCCCTTTACTGGGGTCATAAGCATTTGGGATTGTCATGTTCTTTTGCAGAATTGACCTCTATCATTATGAAGTGAACTTCTATTTTTTTTTTTTTAGTTTATTTCATTTGCTTACTTTTTTATGTGGTGCTGAGGATCAAACCCAGTGCCTCACATGTGTCAGGCAAGTGCTCTACCACTGAGCCACAACCCCAGCCCAGAAGTGATCTTCTTTATCACTGTAGTATTCTTTGATTTAAAATTTACTTAGTCTTACATTAATACAGATGTGTCAGCTATCTTTTGACTAGTGATTATGCATCTTGTTTCATCTTTTTTCTTGTAACCTATTTGTGTCATTATATTTAAAGTGTGTGTAGTGAATGCATCATATAATTGTGTTTTACTTTTTTATCTAATCTAAGAAACAATCATTTACTTAAAGTGATTAACAATATGGTTAATTTTTAGTATATCCTGTTGGTATTTATTTTCTATTTGTCTCATCTGTTCTTGGTTCCCCTTTCCTCTTTTTTCACCTTCTTTTGGGTTAATTATGTATTTTCATGTTAATATTTTATCTCCTTATTGATTTACTAGCTATAATTTTTGTTTTGCTAATTTAAAGGTTGCTTCTGGAATATAGAAAATGATTTTTTGTATGATTACTGTGTACCTTCAAGAGAATTTGTAGCACTTCACATGCAGCATAAGAACCTAATAACAGTATAATTCTATGTCTTTCCTTCCCAGACTTTATTCTATTGCTGTCATACATTTTACTTTTTCATATTTATAAACCTTGCAATTCATTGTTTCAGTTATTTTAAAAATAAGCTATCATTTAAAAAGAGATTTAAATAATATAAAAATCATATATTTACATAAACAGTTATCATTTCTGATCCTCTTCATCCCTTTGTTTAGATCTATATTTCCATCAGGCGTCATTTTTTTCTACTTGAAAGACAACCTTTAATATTTCTTGTAGTGCAAGACTGCTCATGCTGAATTCTTTAAAGCTTTTGTATGTCTGGAAATATCTTTCATTTTAAAAAGATGTTTTCTGTGATCACAGAACACAGGTTGACAATTCTTTTATTACTATTCCAATCTCTTCTTACTTGCACCATTTGTAATGAGAAATCTACTGTCAACCTTATCTTTGTTCCTCAGTATATACCTCGTTTTAGTTTCCTTTAGCTGCTTTTAAGATTTTTTTCTTGATCACTGGTTTTGAGGAAATTTATTAGGATGTGGTTTTGTGTTCTTTTATTCATGTTTTTTTTTGTTTGGATTTTCTGAATTTTTGAATTTGAGGGCTTATAGTTTTCATTAAATTTAGTAATTTCTCAAGGAAATGATTGTTTCCTCAAATATATTTTGGCTCATATTTGCTTTTCTTCAAGGACTTCAATTTCTCATTTATTTTACTACCTACAATGTCTTATAGCACAGCGATGGACTTTTCATTTTGTTGACTTTCCCCTATGTATTTTGTTTTAAGTGGTTTTTATTGCTACCTATTTTAGTTCAGTATTTTTTTCCTCTGCAATCTCTAATCTTCTTTAGAACCACTTAGTATATGTTTAATCTCATACATTATAGTTTTCATCTCTAAAGTTCTATTTAATTCATTTTTTAAAAAATATTTATTCTTAAGTTTTAGATGGACACAATATCCTTATTTTACATTTATGTGGTGCTGAGGCTTAACAGTGCCTCGTGTATGCTAGGCGAGCACTCTATCAATGAGCCATAACCGCAGCCCCTTAATTCATTTTTTAAGATATTCATTGTCTTCAATTAAGGTTCTGAACATATGGGCTACAGTTAAAGTCACTAATTTAATGGCTTTGCTAATTCTTTTTTTTTTCTTTTTATTGGTTCTTTTAGTTATATATAACATTAGGATTCATTTTGACACAATTATAAAAGCATGCAACATAATTTGCTGTAATTCAGTCCCCAGTATTTCCCCTTTCCTTTTCTCTCTCTTGATAATTCTGTTATCTGTGTCAGTTCTGAGTTGATTTTTATTTGGTTTATTTTTGTATTCATTAATGGCTAATGAATATTACATTGATTAAATATATTATAATTTTGCATTGACTAAAGTATTGATAGACCTCTGTTCTTTCTAGCATTTCTGGTATTTTACTAATACAATTAATACTTCAATGAATATTGCTATGGTTTGGATGTTTTGTCCCCACTAACCTCATGTGGAAAGTTTTTTTAAATACCTTTATTTTGTTTTTTTTTAATGTGGTGCTTGGGATTGAACCCACTGCCTCATGCATGCTAGGCAAGCACTCTACCACTGAGCCACAACCCCAGCACTCATGATGAAATTTGATCCCCATTGTGAAGTATAAAGTGGACAGAAACTTAATGCAACTATGGTGTTTAGAGATGGGGCCTTTGAGAAGAAATCAGGATTAGATAATATTATTATGGTAAAACCCCCATGACTGAATCCTGGTTTTATAGGAAGAGGGATAGAGACCACATGACATATACATAAGCAAGCTCAATATCTCTTGCCATGCAGCATAAGAACCTGTGTCAGGGCTCTGCTGGCAAGAAATTATCACTAAATGTGGCCTTTGCTTTGGACCAGAAATGTGAGCAAACTTACTCAGTCTATGATATTTTCTTATAAGCAATGTAAAACAGGATAATACAGACACCTTCATATTAATGCCTTTCTACACAGGATAAATTTCTGAAATTGAATTACTGGGTTAGAGAGTATGCATGGTTTATAAAACATTTAGTCAGGTGTGGTGGCACATGCCTGTAATCCCAGAAACTTGGGAGGCTGAGGCAGGAGGATCTCAAGTTCAAAGCTAGCCTCAGCAACTGAGCAAGGCCCTAAGCAATTTAGCAAGATCCTGTCTCAAAACAAAAGATAAAAGAATGGGTTGGGGATGTGTCTCAGTGGTTAAGTTCTCCTGGGTTCAATCCCTGGTACCAAAACAAAACATTTATTTATTTGAAATTTAAATTTAGTATTTGTTTTGGCCCCATTAAAAAGAACCAGCCTGTTTATACAAGTGATATACAGAAAAGGGTGTAATTCTAAATTCTTTTACTGGATCTCTGCCTTTGGTGTTCATTTAGACACCATTAATTTGGTGTGCCCACTCTGAGCAGCTTGATGATCTTCCTCTTGTCTATCCTGGTTCTCCCCAGTTGCATTGCCACTCTGTTTCTATTGCTTTCCCAAGACTCTTATATGACCAATCATTTTAGATTGATGTTTCCTTTAGACGCAATTTTGTTATTTGTGATGTCAAGATCCAAGGACTTTAGGAAGAAATACCTCCTATGTTTTATCCCTGTCTTGTAGGAATAAGTAGTTGGGTTGCTCTTCTCAGATCCACATTATGGGAAAGGTATCATGCAGTACTTAGAGGTAAACTTTCCCCTTGGGCATCAATGCAGGATTGCAAGTATGTCTATCAGCTACTACTTATGCTCACTGTACTGGCACATGGTCTAGCCTGATAGAGATTTGTACTATCATCTTTGGACTGCAAATTCTGCTGTATATGAAGATATTTTATAGTGGAATCAGAAAAAGCTGCTGTTCTTTTCTTCCCTGTCTCTTCTATACCTCTTGCAAGTTGAGAAATATTTGATAGCTTGGTTTGTCAAAAGGATGTCAATGTGCTTTGTCTGCATTAGTGAGAGGAATGGACTCAGGAGCCTAAGCAGTTTTGTTGACCAAACCTAGTCAAGAAAACCCAATTGCCTACTTAATCTATAGCACCCAGTATTTGAACAACATTTACCACCAGTGGGTATTTCCGTGTGGGAGACCTGTGAGCCTCAACATCATCTCATATATGAGCATATAGAAAGATGTAGAGGGCCATAGCTTCCTTTCTCTCATTTTTCAACCATCCTTTGTCCTTTTATAGTCCATTTTCTGTTGGGAGACAGGGAACTTTATGAAGAAAAAAGATTTACTTATCTCACAGTTCTTAAGTTTTCATGGGCATGACCCCAGCATTGGCCCAGGTCTGGTGAGGACCTCATGCAGATGCTATCACCATGGTGAGATCATGTGTAAGAACAAGAGATCACATAGTAAGATATGAAGCCAGAGAGACTGGTGAGGGGCCATGCTTGCTCTTTTTTTTTTATTATTCTTTAGTTGTTGATGGACCTTTATTTTATTTATTTGTATGTGATTCTGAGAATCGAATCCAATGCCTCACACATGCTAGGCAAGTGTGCTACCACTGAACCACAAACCCAGCCCCCATACTTTCTCTTTTATAGCAGTAGTCTCATGAGAACTAACCAGAGCCCCATGAGAAATATATCAATTCCTTCTAAGGGCACAGCCCCAAGTAACCTAATGACCACTGTTAGTCCCACCACTGAAAGACCCTACTACCTTTTAACATCACCACACTGGGGACCAAGCTTAGAACACATGAAACATTAGGGGACAAACCACATCTGAATCATACCAGTTCTTGACCTTGCTTTCCAGGAATCTGAAGACATAGCCATTAATACAGGGGCAAAATATCAGTAAATTTTACATAGCAAAGACTGGTGGCAGAAAAGATGGATTCACATAGAGGGTTTAGCTGGAGTCAGAAACCTAAGATTTTGATAATGCTCATTATCTTCAAGTGCCCCATATGATGGTGTTTGTGTGTGTGTACATGTGTGCATCTGTGATTTTCTCCCACACTGCTGTTAACCTCAAAAATCCAGTATTGGTCAGTGTACTTCATGCCCTGACTTTCAGTATTTTCACAGCCTACAGTTCTTTAGCTCCCTATAACATGGGGTATAACATGGGGGAGTGTGTAAAATAGCATATATGAAAGCCAAACTAGCTGTAAAAATAACTATTTCTAGCTGGATGAATGTGATAAATTGTGGGGAAAAATCAGGCACAGTAACGAAGGGGAACCAGCGTGTTGTTAGTAAAAGGTGAAATCACAGTTACTGCTCTAGTTAGTATTTATTTGGTATTTCCTATATGACCAGTGGTAAGTAGCTGACAAATGGACATTAGCTTAGAAAGCCTTGAATGGGGCCCTTCAAAATCAGCATGACAATTGAAGGCAGTAATCAGAGATGACATAGCTGAATAATTTAGAACCAGAAGATTCATTTAATAAACAAAATAACCGTGGCTGAAGTGGATGTGGAACTGGTTCAGAGTATGCAGTGAAATTTATTTATATATAATATATGTATATGTGTGTATGTACATGCATATATATAATAATATATATAATATATATGTGTATGAGTGTGTGTGTGTGTGTATGTATATATATATATAAATATATATATATATATATGTCTGCCTTGGCCAGGATTGTATGAGGTCATGAAAAACAAACATATTAGAAATAGTTTACTGTGAGATAGAATTCCAGAGATGTTTGTTTTATGATCTAAAGTCAGTACAGAAGAATTTGGAATCTACTAGTATACTCATTGACTTGGAAGCATCTGTCACAAGTGATACCTCATTGGAGCACTGGGTAAGAGAGAGAGCCACTATTAAAAGGCTGGGGTTGTAGCTCAGCGGTAGAGCGCTCGCCTCTCATGTGGAAGGCACTGGGTTCGATCCTCAGCACCACAAAAAATAAAATAAAGGTATTGTGTTTATCTACAACTAAAAAAATATTTAAAAACAAACTATGTTGAAGGTTTTGACTTGAATGGACCACAGTGGCCAGTATGGTGTGGTCATGTCACATGGGAAGTACTCATGTATGTGCCTTTTCAACTGGAAGTGCAATCATCCACTCTCATATAGTAGGCAATTCTAACATTCTTTGTCTTTCTGGGCTGTGACTGAATGGGCTTGGATTTCATCCAGGCACTGCCAGGAGTAAGTATCTCTCTGAAGCCTACTGTGGCTCAGGCCTTGCTAATTATAGAGTATAGTAGTGTGCAATTTGAAATTAGAGAGATCTGAATCTAAAACCCAGCTCTTGAACATTAGCAAGCAGTTAATCTCTTTAAACATTAGTTCCCCAATCTTTGAAATGGGGAGCATAATAGTACTAATCTCAAAAGATCATTATGAAGATTTAAAGGAAATAATTTGTATCTAGCATCTATCCCAGTATTTGGGTCATAAAAATAACATTAGTTGTTATTTTACTTGGGGCTGGGTAATGTTAAGGTAGGCTAGAGAATCTGCTAGCATGGGGATGTCTCTGTCTTTCCCCTTTGCTTCATTTATTATGAGGTAATGTTGGAAGCCTCCTTCCAGACAGCTGAAGCTCTACTTGTTGGATTTAGATGGGAGTATACTTCCAATGGAATTTTCATTGACCACAATGAGAGGGTAAGTGAAGTGCAGCCTGCAGAGGGTGGAACAGAGGCAGGCAATCCAAGAGATATCATTCTGGGAGAAATTGTAGCCAAACCAGGCAAATACTCAAATCTAGATGTTCCTCCAAATGGGTGGGGTGGAACAGGAGAATCTGCTATCTAGGCAATAGAACAGAGAGTGGTGGAATTACTTAAGCACTACAAAGGGCTTGGTTACAGGGTTACATTTGGACTCAATGTATACAATTTGAGTGGTCTGAGCAAGTTAATTAAACCTGGTATTAATTCTGGCTTAGCTACTTCCTTAGTTGTTGCCCTCGGATGAACTGCTAATCTTTCTGTTTCACAGTTTCTTCATCTGTGAAAATGTAGATAAAAGTACATCAAAAAATGCTTGTGGGGCTGGGGTTGTGACTCAGCGGTAGAGCTCTCGCCTCACACATGCGAGACCCTGGGTTCGATCCTCAGCACCGCATAAAAATAAATAAGTGAAATAAAGGTATTGTGTCCAACTACAACTAAAAAATAAATATTTTTTTAAAAAGATACTTGTGAACGAGGTGTTAAGCAAGACCCTGTCTCTAAATAAAATATAAAATAGGGCTGGGGATGTGGCTCAGTGGTTGAGTACTCACCCCTGAGTTCAATCCCTAGTATCAAAAAAAGAAAGAAAGAAAGAAAGAAAGAAAGAAAGAAAGAAAGAAAGAAAGAAAGAAAGAAAGAAAGAAAGAAAAAAGGTGCTTGTGAAAACTAAATATGGTAATCTTGACAAAATGTTTCATATAATGTCTGACACACTGTGAGTTCTCAATGAATGTTAGTTGTTGCTGTTAAACAGAGGATGAAAGAGACACTGGGAGAACTTCTTGATCCGTGAAGCTTATATATGAGCAAGTATTATAGTGTGCCTTTCTTTGACCACAGCATGAACAGAAGGAACTAGAAAAGGCATTGACTCAGCTTGCACAGACAGGGTCTCCTCCCCAACTCTCCTAATGCCTGATATATAATAAATGACAGAAATAGTTCAAAATGTGGCCCACTATATCCACAATGGAAAGGATGAACTACTTAAAGATGATGCTTTTCATCTTGGCAAACTGAGCTGCTGGGTATTAGGTGTTTCAGTTTATTATAGTCCATGACTGCTAGTCATCGATATTGAATATCCTTGAAGTAACATCTCTACTTTTCTAGGTTAACCTTGATGGTCAATAATCCCTATACTACACAATTAGTGGGACACAGGCAGGAATATTTCCTTCTTGGAGAAATAGAAACAAAAAAAGATAGTAAGGCAGCTAGGCTCCTCGTAAATTAATTTGGCCTCCTTAGTTTATTTTTTTTTAATATTTTTTTAGTTGTAGATGAGCACAATACCTTTATTTATTTATTTATTTTTATGTGGTGCTAAAGATCAAATCCAGTGTCTCACATCTGCTAGGCCAAGCACTCTACCACTGAGCCACATTCCCAACCCTTTACCTGTTTTTGATGATATTAGTTTGTATTGAATAGAGTCATCTAGACCTAGGATGCCAGGATAAAAAGTAGCTTTAGCTATCAGAAGATTAGAGATATGAATGAGAACCATATTAAATCATTTTCCCTCTTGAAAATGTCAGCCTAGAGGTTATTAATTGCTGTCAAATGGGGTGGAAACCTCAAATACCCATAGATCATTCTGAATAACTTGGGGTTCCCAATTTGGTATGTCTAGCACTTGGTCAGGTATCAAACAGACACCTTGCATGGTCAGGCCTTGGTTAAAGAAAACTACCTCTGGGTTTTTTCAAAGTTTGTCCAGGGATAGTGCTGCTTCTTATAGCTCAGAATTGCAAAAAAAAATTGAGTTCTTGTGAGGTCAGATCATGGATATAAATTAGGAGATCCTTTAGGTAGATAGATAACAAACCTGTCAATGAGGTTGTCTAAAACCAGGTATTTGCAAACTGTGGCTGATAAACCCAAATCAAGGTATTGTCTCTTTTTGTTTGACTCAAGACTTAAGAATGTCTTTTATGGGGGCCTGGGGTTGTGGCTCAGTGGTAGAGTGCTTGCCTAGCATGTGTGAGGCATTGGGTTCAATTCTCAGCCCATGTTAAAAATAAATAAATAAAGGTCTATCAATAACAATAAAATATTTTTTTAAAAAATAATGCTTTTTATAAATAAATATTTACAACTGATCTAGTTATAGGGAATTCTAATATTGAACTTAATTAGCTGAAACATTTTTTCAAAAAAATCAATTTTTTTTCATTAGTAGACCTATATTATCAAAAACTACACATGAGGGCTTGGGATATAGCTCAGTTGGTAGAGTGTTTGTCTCCCATGTACAAGGCCCTGGGTTCAATCCCAGCACTACAAAACAAACAAACAAACAAAAAACTACACTTGATTATTATTGTTTTTGGAATTTAATCAGTAAAAGTTTCTGGAAATTTGTTTTCTTTCTTGTTATATAAGCACATACATAATATTTTTGTAGTTGTTCTTGATCCACAAAGCCTGAAATGCTTCTCTGGCCATTCACAGAAGAAAAATTTGCTTATCCCTGTGTAACTTAATAAAACTAGCTAATATTTATTCAATGGTTACTATATGCTCAGGCATCATTCTAGGAAATTCACATGGATTATCATATTTATTCCTCACAATAATCATATTTGCCATAAGCATTAACATCTTTATTTTGCAATTGTTAAAATTAAAGCACAGAAAATGTAGTCATCTGCCCAAGGATGTGAAGCTGGGAAGTGGTGGAGCCAAAATTTGAATACAGAGTCCACCTCTAGAATCTACTCCGTTAATCCGAGATGTCTTAGTAAACTTTGTTTCACTGTGACCAAAATACTCATCAAGAAAAATTAAAGGAAGGAAAATTTATCTGGGGCTCATGGTTTCAGAGATCTTAGTCTATAGATGAACGAGTCTTTTGCTTTGGGCCAAAGGTGAGACAGGACCTCATGGTTGAAGGGCACTGAGGAGGAAAATGTAGAGGTGTAGCAGACAATACAGATTTCCAAACAACAAGAATAGAATGGGTGGTGAGATATGGTTTCCCATGTGGGAGAGGCTAAGAACCAAGGAGGATTCTCTCTGAGAAGTTTAATTAGCAGAGAGTCAAAACGTTTGGCATAAGAAATTTGACACTGTCTTGGATCCATCTAATTATTGGAGATAACCTGGTACAGATAGCAGGCTTAGAGCTTTGGGGGAGTAGTGCTGGAGCTCTTAGAGTGAAAGACTACTTGCCTGTAGGTTTTCTCTAAAATAGGTTTTAATATTACTTAGTTAGAGAAACACATCATCAGGCCGCAAAGGCAACTAAAAGTGACCTCAGCAGGGTGTGGTGGTGCATGTGACTAATGCCAGTGGCTCAAGAAGCTAAGACAGGAGGATCATGAGTTCAAAGCCAGCCTTGGCAACTTAGTGAGGCCCTAAGCAACTCAGTGAGACCCTGCCTCTAAGTAAAATACAAAATAGGGCTGGGGATGTGACTCTGTGATTGAGAACCTTTGAGTTCAATCTCCTCCGGTACCACCCCGCAAAAAAAAAGGTGACCTCAGAAGCACATCCAAAGCCTTTAAACATGACGAGCACAGCCTTATTCTGGACTCACCTCTGAGCCAGAAGTGTTCAGCATGCCCCTATAGCACACTTGTGTGCCAGCAGGGTGAGGCTTTGTCTGTTACCATGGTCTTTAAGTTTGATCTATCTTCCTCTTAGGTCTGCACAACTAAACCATCTACTGTTTTAAAGTAATGTGTGTGTGTGTGTGTGTGTGTGTGTACCAATATCATTTCATTGGTTTATTGCCTCCCTGTCTCTAGGACCTGAGTGGGAAGCCACCATGACAGTTCATCCTTGAGTTTTCTGCCTTCACAGGCTACAATGAGTATGGATTTGGAATTAGGCCTATTTTGGTTTTGATTCCTGGCTTTGCTTCTTCTTCATCTTTTTTTGGTGCTGGTGCTGGGGATTGAACTCAGGGCCTTGTGCATGTAAGGCAAACACTCTACCAACTGAGCTATATCCTCCCCTGGCTTTGCTTCTTCATTAACTATGATTTACATGCTCAGAGCCTTAGTTTCCTCATCTATAAAATGGACATAACAATAGTTCTTACTTCCTAGAATTATTGTAAAGATTAAAGAAGTTAATATATCTAAAGCCTGCAGTCCATGTTACATCATAATCTCTCAACACACATTAGTTCTTCTTACTGCAGTAAGATTTTGTGTTAGATATAGAAGATATAAATACTTCTTATCTACTTGGATGTATTTACTACTAAATAGTAAGCAGTGATGTGCAGATAAATGTTAATAATTGGCTTTCCTAAGAAAGGAACAATAAAAAGGGGACCTATTTTGTAATGTTTAGTGATTTATATGGAAAAAAAAACTGTGACTGTGGCCAATTTCAGGTTTTCAACATGAAGTCACTGATGTAGAGCTGGGAAGGAATGTTACTGTAAATTAAAGACAGGGCCATATTTTAGCAGTGTTTTTGTCAGAATGAAAGTGCCACATCTCAAGCAAACTAAGAAGGTTGATCACCCTGGGCTGACTATAGTTATTCAAAGAGTAGACCCAGTTCTGAGCACATTTTCTGGCATAGAGCAGCTGTTCAAGAAATATGGATGAATTAAAGAATTTCTAGACATTTTTAGGATACAGAGAAGTTACTCTCTGCTACGGCTCATGGCTAATGGACCACAATATGAATTGGGGCTTCAGATACCAGCTCTGCTACTCAATAGCTGCATAAATGACCAGATGGCTCTGAGCCTCAATTTCTCCATCTACAAAATCAGGGTGAAAGAATTCACCTCCTGGGGGTACAGAATGGTTAAATGAGGTGAGGAGTGGGAAAATGCCAAGAGCATTTCCTGACTCAGAGCAATTTCTTAGCAAATGCTAATTAACAAAGGGCTCCCACTCAGGCTTTACAATTGGTGACTTATTTTGCTTTTACTTTTCTTTTGACCCACTGCATCTGGCTTTCAAAAACAACAACAACATGAGGATTGAGGGTTAAAGAGGCACAGGAAGCTGAACCTCCCATAATGGGATTTACTCTGAGAGTGTAAACTGGTTGGTTGTAGCAGAGTGGGAAACACCTAGGGTCATGTGAGCCTCCCAGACTCAGGGGTACCCATGTGCACAAACAACATAGATTTCTCCTATCATCTTCCAAGTTCCTTGGAAAAATAGGTCTTAAAGGAGCCACACCTTAAATTTTACCATCCTGAATCTTATATTAAAAATTAAAAGTGAACATAGATTTCGGGTTTGTAAGAATAAACCAGGGGATCCAGGAATGCAGAAGAAAAGAGAGAAATGGAAAGAAAAAATGAAAAGTAGCTAATGACACACTTCTTCCCTAACTCTCAGTTTTGCTGAAAGCTAGCCCTGTTGACACAAATACAGAGCTTTCATTTTTAGCAAGAAATACTTTTCTGAAGAGCAAAACAAAACAACAAAAAAAAAAAGTACTCAACTCTCTGGAGTTAGCAGACTGTGCTGCTGAAATAAGATCTGACATGTGACTCATATTCAACCTAGAAGAACATCTGGAAATCAGCTTGCCACCCTTTCTTTGCTAGAGTAAATGCCTACCAAGTTAAGAAACCCAGTCTGGAAGGAGAATAACATTTCTGAAAAGCCAGTGACAATTACATCTTTCCTAGTGCTGAGAAAAGGCTGCAATTGAATCTTCCTCACCCCTCCACTTGCCATATGGCATGTGTTAACTGGAGTGAGAGAAAGTCCTGTTCAAAGATGTGACAGAGAGCGGTCACCCTAGCCTCTGCCTGTCAGTTCCTGGGTTCCCCTGGGATGAAAATACATCATTCATTGTAAAAGTGGCAGTGCCTTATTATGTAATGCAGGAGGACATTGTAGGGAAATATCACCAGCTAACATCTATCCAGTGCTGACTACATGCTGAGCACTTTCCATGTTGTCTTATTTTATCCTCACAACAAACATGGGAGATATTATCCCCATTTTACAGAGGAAAAACTGAGGTTTTGTGGAGGGCAAAGTAATCTACCCAAGGTTACACAGCTAGCAAGAGGTGGATGAGGGATTTAAATGCTGGTATATCAGACCCAAGAGCCTAGCCACCCCAGTATTATATTGTCCCTCCCCACTGTGTAATCATAGGAAGCTCTTTTCTCCATAATTTTCAGGAGTCTAGTCCTACCCTTTCTATCTGGTGTTTTCCTGAGCTTAGGATAAAAAACCATAACATTCTTCACCTTCTTTCTAGATTATCTTAAAAGGCTAAAAAACAAGGCTGAGGGGGCAGGGGTTATGGCTCAGTGGTAAAGCACTCGCCTAGAACATGAGGCTCTGGGTTCAATCCTCAGCACTACATAAAAATAAATAAATAAAATAAAAGTATGTGTCCAACTACAACTATTAAAAAAAATAAAGATGAGAAAGTCCCAGCATCCACACTTTTGGCAACAGGCTAGCCAGGGCCACTACAGAGAGATGTGCATTTCTTGAATTCCATAAATGCACCCAGCCAAGTTGGAAAGCAGGGAGGCAATGCTCCATGAAAAACAAAGCCCTGGCTTCATTTGCCATGCTAGTGGAAGTGAGGCTTTTTGTAATTTACCCACCTAGGAGGGGGTCTTTTTATCATTTACACAAAACAACCTGTTCATATGCTGATATTCATTTACAAAAGAAGTGTTAGTGGTGCATAGGCTGCCTAAGGAACCAATATATCTGGGTTCTAACTCTCTTCCAGACAGTAGACTCAGGACATTCTTAGCTTTATTACTCCATTTCTTTGCCCTGAGCAATATGATCATCTATATCCAAGCCAGGATCTACACCAGCACATAGGAGATTATTAGGTGAATTATAAAAAGGCAATCATGATTCAGTAATCCCACTTCTGGGTATATATCCAAAGTAATTGAAATTAATATGTTGAAGGAATGTCTGCACTCCTGTGTTAATTGCAGCACTATTCACAACAATCTAAATATGATATCAACCTAAGTGTCCATCAGTAGATGAGCAGATAAAGCAAATGTGGTATAACAATTAAATATTATTCCGCTTTAAAAAGGAAGAGCATTGTCATTTGTGACACCATTAATGAATCTGGAGGAATTTATGCTAAGTAAGCAAGACACAGAAAGATAATTACTATATGATCTTATTTACATGTGGAATCTTAAAAAGTTGAGTGGATAGAAGTAGAGAGTACAATGATAGTTATCAAGACTGAGAGGGCATGAGGGAGTGAATGGGGAATTATTGGTTGAAAGTTATTAGTACAAAGTTTTAGTTAGGAGAAATGTCTTGGGAAAAAAGAATATTAAAAAAAGAAATTACAAGGAAAATGAGAGGGGCAGAGGACTAAGAATGGGCAAACATTTTGATTTTTAAATGGGTAAAAACATGATAAAAGATGCTGTAGACTGGTAGGTTTTATATTGATACTTCATGAAATTTTGGAATAATTTAGGAACTTGTGATTATCAGAAGAGACACAATGTTCACTAAGAAAAAAATATATAAAATTTGTTTTATATCAGTTTTCCAGGGATTAACATATCAGATCAGTGTTGTATTGGGATTCCTAGAGGGATTTCATAAAGTTAAAATAAGGGAAGCTCTGTGGGAAAAAAAGAAGAAATGTTTTGAGGTCTGTAGTACAGCAGGGTGATTATAGTCAATAATGTGTTATATTTTTCAAAATAACTAAGAGAAAACTTCAAATGTTTCACTACAAAAGTGCTAAGTAAGCAAGCTGGTGAATATGTTTATTAGCTTGATTCAATCATTCCACAATATATGTGTACATCAAAATATCATTGTACTCTATAAATGTGTATAATTATTATTTGTCAATTTAAATTGATATTAACTAGAAAAATGGAAGAAAAGGCAGTCCTGCTGGGAAAACAAACCAAGACAAGGACACCTCTTCCTTAGGACTGATACAGTTTTGAGTCAGAACATAAAATGGGGCTATAGGATGGATTTAAACTCCCATTTTCACTCCTTACCCTTGAGAAGGCAACGTATCTGTGGAGGAGACACCTTATTTAGTCTTCTACACAAGGGACAGGCCTATGTCCCCCAACTCACACGTCTTTTCCCTTTTTGACCTCCAAGAAAACCTAATGTATTTAAGATTTAGAAAAATAATTATTTTTGCTATACTTTAAATCATTCCCCAACTAGACAATAAGACTACTGATATCAAGATTGATCTGGTATCTATTCCTACATTTCTCATGACACAGGGTGTTTTTCTGGGTACTTAGGAGCCAATCAGTAAATAGTTACTGTGAGAAATTGTATTGTGGTGGAGGAGGGGCAAAGCGGGAATTGTTTGTGTCCTGAGATGAATGATGTTGTGTTCACATTCAAAAATATCCTGCCCCAGCCCCACCCCATCACACTCTCTAGGTAACACCATTTTTTGTCCAGCCTCTTGAATAACCTAAGCCTCTTTACTTCCTTGGGAGCAAAACAATCCTCCTTTAAGGTTAATTCTCCCTGGGAACCACAGAGCTGCAGTTAGGCCTAACTTTTACAAAGTGGATTTCTCTGTCTTTTGTTGTTTTCTTTGGAGCCTAAGGATGAGTGATTGACATTTTGCTAATATGTAAAGGAGCCTCAGCCTGCCAAACCCATCTAACTCAACCATTTTTGCATGTGTTTACTGTAGCAGGAAGCACAGGCTGCTATCCATGAAATAGAGGAATACCACAGGGAAATGAATACTCCTGAGAATGTCAAGGTTCATATCTTGATACAACATTCTCAGGCCCTGAAGAAATCTATATTAATCAGTTGAAATGGAAGGCCATTTTATTTCAATTACACTGTAGTCAATACCTGGAAGGATTTTCAAACAATGAATTGTGATAAACACTAAATTATGTACTCAAATACTAGAGGACATTATGGTATGTAGTCCTGTGGGATGAGGAAATAGTATATAGTATTCCTGGGTGTTTAAACAACTACTGAGGAAGGGCAGGGGTTGTAGCTCAGTGGTAGAGTGCTTGCATATAAATAAATAAAATAAACGTCCATGAATAGCTAAAAAATATAGATATATATAAAACAAGAACTACTGAAGAAAAGAAGAGAACTCCTCAACTCCTCCTAATCTAGGTTGAGATTCTTACTTCTTTGGGATTTTAAAAAAACTGTGGTAAAATACACATTATATAAAATAAACTATTTTGGCCATTTTAAATGTATAGTTAATATTAAGCACATTCACATTGTTGTGAAACCAATCTGTAGAACTCTTTTCATCTTAAAAAAATGGTACCTGTTAAACAATAATTTCCTATTCTCCCTTCTACTTAGCCCCTGGACACATCATTCTATTTTCTCTTTTTATGAATTTGACTCTCAGGGTACCTCACATAAAAGGAATTATATACTTCCAAGGGATTTTTATGCACACGATAGAGATAGCTTCTTATATTCTGATTGTAATGCCCAAGTTTGATTCACAAAAAGCCTCTTTGGCCTACCCATTACTACCCATGGATTCTGCCTATAAGACTTTCTTTTTCTGCCTCTTGTTAGTGATCTTTGAGGTTCAATCTTGGAAACCTCTGTTCTTATCATTCTACATAGCCTTTCTGAGATATCCTCCAATTCCACAGTATCTAAAGATTCACAAATGTATATAGTTTATATACTCTAGCCTAGATATTTTTCTCTATACTGTATACCAATATATTCAATTCCCTACTTGGCATCTACACTTGGGTATCTCCTAGGTACCTCGGACACAGCATGTCCAAATTGAGTTCATCACTCCCACAATTCACTCCTGCTTCAGTGTTTCTTAGGCTAGTGAATGGTACTACCAAACACACTAATCCTCAGGCAAGAAACAGGACCATCTGTAACTCCTACGTCTCCACCACCCATAGCATCCAATCACCAAGGCCTATAGATTCTATCTTCCAATGTCTTGTTTATCGATAACTTCAACAAATGATGACACAAAGGACAATTCATGGTACTCCATTAATATGTACAACTTTTTATGTTTTTTTTTTCAGTGCTGGGGATTGAACCCAGGGCCTTGCACATGCAAAGCAAGCATTCTGCCAACTGAGCTATATCCCAGCCTTTTTTAAATGTTTTTATGTGTCAGTTAAAAAGAACCTAATAGTAGAATGCTACCATTTCCCTTTTTACCTTTATGTCATTATTCACGTGCATTTTACTATACGTATATTATAAAATCCTACAACATGTTGTTACTATAATATACTGTTATTATTTCTGTGTAAACATTCAACTGTCTTTCAAAAATAATTAAAATACTTTTTAAATATTCATATATTTACACATCTATAATCATTTTGGTGCTTGTCATTCCTTTGTATGGATCTGTATATTTATCTGCTGTCACTCATTTTTGAAACTACTTTTACTGAGTATACAATTCTAGATTGAAATGACTTCAGTATTTTAAAGATATTGTTCACTCTCTTTTCTCTTCCATTGTTTATTTATTTATTTATTTATTGGGTAAACTGGGGATTGAACTCAGAGGCACTTGACCACTGAGCCACATCCCAAGCCCTATTTTGTATTTTACTTAGAGATAAGGTTTCATTGAATTGCTTAGCACCTTGCATTTGCTGAGGCTGGCTTTGAACTCATGTTTCTTCTGCCTTGGCCTCCCGATCTGCAGGGATTACAGGCATGAGCCACCATGCCTGCTCCATTAATTTTAATGTGAAATATACCATAATCCTTATCCTTGTTTCTTAATACATTATATGTCTTTTACCTCTTAATGCTCTTGAGATTTTTCTCTTTATCACTGATTTTGAGCAACTTAATTATAAAGTACCGTAATGTATTTTTTCCTCTTGTTTCTTTTTTTGGGGGGGAGGGTGGTACTGGGAATTGAACCCAGGGGCACTTAACCACGGAGTCACATCCCAGCCCTTTTTATTTTTTGAGACAGTGTCTCCCTAAGTTGCTTAGGGCCTTGCTAAGTTGCTGAGGCTGGCTTTGAACTTAAGGTCCTTCTGTCTCAGCCTCCCAAGTAGCTGGGATTGCAGGCATGTGCCCAACTTTCTGTCATTTATTATGCATATAGTACACTGAATATTTTTGGCTTTTAGGTTTTAGTTTTAATCAAATTTGGAAAAGTTTTGGCAATTAGTTTTTCAAATATTTTTCCCCTAACCCTCCTTCCTCCTCATTTTCTTCTCCTCCTCCTCCTGTTCTTCTTTTTCTGACACTCCAATTACTCATAAATTAGAATGCATGAAATTTCTTGATAATCAATGCTCTTTTAAAATTATTTTTTTCTTCCAGTGCTTTGTGTTGGATATTTCCCATTGCTGTTTTCAAGTTCACTGCGATTTTAATATGACATTTATTAATTTTTCTACCATTTATCCCATTCAATATTCTTTTTCTTTCTGTCTTTTTTTTTTTTTTTTTTGTACCAAGGATTGAACTCAGGGGCACTCGACCACTGAGCCACATCCCCAGCCCTATTTTGTATTTTATTTAGAGACAGAGTCTCACTGAGTTGCTTAGTGTCTTGCTTTTGCTATGACTGCCTTTGAACTTGGAATCCTCCTTTCTCAGCCTCCAAGCTGCTGGGATTATAGGCATGCACCACTGATCCCAACTTCAATGTATTTTTCAACTTACACATTGTAGTTTTCATCTCTGGAAAAAATATTGAAGTCTTTTCTATATCTTTCATGTCTCTAATTTTTGAAAACATGGAATACAGTTATATGTCTTGAGTTCCTTCTCTGCTAATTCTAATATCTGTATCAATTCTGGGATAGTACTAACCAAGTACTGTCTACTATTCTACCACTGAGCCACAACCCCAGCCCCCAATGTCAGACAATCTTTAATTGGATTTTTATCTCATTGTTCCCCGAATATTTTTATATTTTCACAAATATTTTTGAGCATTCTTCAGAGATGTAATTATTACTTGGGAACAGTTTGATCCTTCAGGTAATTATTTTTTTTACACTTCTCTATTTGTGTATTTTATTTATACATAATAGTGGGGTTTATTTTGACATATTCATACAGAGATATAATTTGCTCCATTTCAATCCTCAGTACTTCCACTTTTACTCTCCTCCTCCCTATCCTTGTTCCCCTTAATCTAATCCACTGATCTTCCTTTTAGATAGTTATTATTTTTAAAATTGGTGCTTCAGAGTACACATAAAATTGAATTAACTGTGGGTGTATTCATATATGTACATGCATAATTTGGTCAGTATCATTCCACAGTTTTTCTATGTTCCCATCCCTCCTCAATCTCCTTCTTTTACTCCACTAACTTCCCTTCTACTTTAATGGAATCCTCCCTTTTCTTTATTTTGCTCTAGTTACTGTACATGAGAAAAATAATTTGACCCTTGACTTTCTGAGTCTGTCTGATTTCACTTCTTTGATATTCTTCAGTTTTATCAATTTACCAGCAAATGACCTAATTTCATTCTTTTTTTATGACTGAGTGTATATACCTCATTTTCTTTATCTATTTATCTGTTTATGGACACCTAGGATGATTCCATAACTTGGTTTTGATAAATTGCACTGCTATAATCATTGATATGCTTGTAACACTATAGTATGCTGATTTTTAGTACTTCTGGATAAATACCAAGGAATAGTAGAGTTGGATCATATGGTGGATCCATTCATAGTCATTTAAGGAATTTCTATACTGCTTTCCAAAGTAGTTATACTAGTTCACAGTTCCACTAACAATGCATGAGTGTACCTCCCCCATCCGCAAATTTGTTATTATTTGTATTCTTTTTTTTTAGCATTCACAGTATTTATTTTTAAAGTTACCAATATTAATTCTCTTTCTAATATTTATTTTTTAGTTATAGGTGGACACAGTGTATTTATTTTACTTTATGTTGTGCTCCCAGTGCCTCAGCATTCGAGGAGCGCTCTCTACCTCTGAGCCACAACCCAGCCAGTTTAATATTAATTCTTTTTTTAAATTTATTTTTATTTTTTTTAATTTTTTATTGTTGGTTGTTAAAAACATTACATAGTTCTTGATATATCATATTTCACACTTTGATTCAAGTGGGTTATGAACTCCCATTTTTACCCCATATACAGATTGCAGAATCACATCAGTTACACATCCATTGATTTACATATTGCCATACTAGTGTCTGTTGTGTTCTGCTGCCTTTCCTATCCTATACTATCCCCCTCCCCTCCCCTCCCCTTCCCTCTTCTCTCTCTACCCCCTCTACTGTCATTCATTTCTCCCCCTTGTATTATTTTTCCCTTTCCCCTCACTTCCTCTTGTATGTACTTTTGTATAACCCTGAGGGTCTCCTTCCATTTCCATGCAATTTCCCTTCTCTCTCCCTTTCCCTCCCACCTCTCATCCCTGTTTAATGTTAATCTTCTTCTCATGCTCTTCGTCCCTACTCTGTTCTTAGTTACTCTCCTTATATCAAAGAAGACATTTGGCATTTGTTTTTTAGGGATTGGCTAGCTTCACTTAGCATAATCTGCTCTAATGCCATCCATTTCCCTGCAAATTCAATGATTTGTCATTTTTTAATACAGAGTATAAATGCCACATTTTTTTATCCATTCGTCTATTGAAGGGCATCTAGGTTGGTTCCACAGTCTTGCTATTGTGAACTGTGCTGCTATGAACATCGATGTAGCAGTGTCCCTGTAGCATGCTCTTTTTAGGTCTTTAGGGAATAGACCAAGAAGGGGAATAGCTGGGTCAAATGGTGGCTCCATTCCCAGCTTTCCAAGAAATCTCCATACTGCTTTCCAAATTGGCTGCACCAATTTGCAGTCCCACCAGCAATGTACAAGTGTACCCTTTTCCCCACATCCTCGCCAGCACTTGTTGTTGTTTGACTTCATAATGGCTGCCAATCTTACTGGAGTGAGATGGTATCTTAGGGTGGTTTTGATTTGCATTTCTCTGACAGCTAGAGATGGTGAGCATTTTTTCATGTACTTGTTGATTGACTGTATGTCCTCCTCTGAGAAGTGTCTGTTCAGGTCCTTGGCCCATTTGTTGATTGGGTTGTTTGTTAACTTATTGTCTAATTTTTTGAGTTCTTTGTATACTCTGGATATTAGGGCTCTATCTGAAGTGTGAGGAGTAAAGATTTGTTCCCAGGGTGTAGGCTCCCTATTTACCTCTCTTATTGTTTCTTTTGCTGAGAAAAAACTTTTTAGTTTGAGTAAGTCCCATTTGTTGATTCTAGTTATTAACTTTTGTTCTATGGGTGTCCTATTGAGGAATTTGGAGCCCGACCCCACCGTATGTAGATCGTAGCCAACTTTTTCTTCTATCAGACGGCGTGTCTCTGATTTGATATCAAGCTCCTTGATTCATTTTGAATTCACTTTTGTGCATGGCGAGAGAAAGGGATTCAGTTTCATTTTGTTGCATATGGATTTCCAGTTTTCCCAGCACCATTTGTTGAAGATGCTATCCTTCCTCCATTGCATGCTTTTAGCCCCTTTATCAAATATAAGATAGTTGTAGTTTTGTGGATTGGTTTCTGTGTCCTCTATTCTGTACCATTGGTCCACCCGCCTGTTTTGGTACCAGTACCATGCTGTTTTTGTTACTATTGCTCTGTAGTATAGTTTGAAGTCTGGTATCACTATACCGCCTGATTCACACTTCCTGCTTAGCATTGTTTTTGCTATTCTGGGTCTTTTATTTTTCCATATGAATTTCATGATTGCTTTCTCTATTTCTACAAGAAATGCCGTTGGGATTTTGATTGGCATTGCATTAAACCTATAGAGAACTTTTGGTAATATCGCCATTTTGATGATGTTAGTTCTGCCTATCCATGAACAGGGTATATTTTTCCATCTTCTAAGATCTTCTTCTATTTATCTCTTTAGGGTTCTGTAGTTTTCATTGTATAAGTCTTTCACCTCTTTTGTTAGGTTGATTCCCAAGTATTTTATTTTTTTGAAGATATTGTGAATGGAGTGGTTGTCCTCATTTCCATTTCAGAGGATTTGTCGCTGATATACAGGAATGCCTTTGATTTATGCGTGTTGATTTTATATCCTGCCACTTTGCTGAATTCATTTATTAGCTCTAATAGTTTCTTTGTAGACCCTTAAGTCATATGATCTGCCCAGATTGAGTCAGGAGGATATAGACAACCTAAACAGACCAATATCAATTGAGGAAATAGAAGAAACCATCAAAAGACTACCAACTAAGAAAAGCCCAGGACCGGATGGGTATACAGCAGAGTTTTACAAAACCTTTAAAGAGGAACTAATACCAATACTTTCAAGCTACTTCAGGAAATAGAAAAAGAGGGAGAACTTCCAAATTCATTCTACGAGGCCAACATCACCCTGATACCTAAACCAGACAAAGACACTTCAAAGAAAGAAAACTACAGACCAATATCTCTAATGAACCTAGATGCAAAAATTCTCAATAAAATTCTGGCGAATCGGATACAAAAACATATAAAAAAAATTGTGCACCATGATCAAGTAGGATTCATCCCTGGGATGCAAGGCTGGTTCAATATACGGAAATCAATAAATGTTATTCACCACATCAATCGACTTAAAAATAAGAACCATATGATCATCTCGATAGATGCGGAAAAAGCATTTGACAAAGTACAGCATCCCTTTATGTTCAAAACTCTATTTGTATTCTTGATGATTACCATTCTAACTGGAGTGAGATGAAATCATAGTGTAGTTTTGATGTTCATTTCCCTGTTTGGTAATGATGTTGAACATTTTTTTTTCATGAGTTTGTTGGCCATTTGTGTTTGTTTTGAGAAATGTCTGTTTAGTTCTTTTCCTCATTTATCGATTGGGTTTTTTAATTTTTTTTATTTTTGGTATTTAGATTTTTGAGTTATATTTATATTCTGGATATTAATCCCCTGTTAGAGGAGTATCTAGCAAAGATCTCCCATGCTATAGGCTGTTTGTTCACACTCTTAGTAATTTCCTTTGTTGTGCAGAAGGTCTTTTTAAAAAATTTAATGGCATCCCATTAATTGATTCTTGGTTTTATTTCTTGAGCTTTACAGGTCTTGTTAAGAAAGTCAGTGCCTGTTCCAACATTTTGGTATGTTGGGCCTACATTTTCTTTAGCAGTTGCACAGATTCTGGTCTAATTCCTAGGTCTGTGATGCACTTTGAGTTGACTTTGGTGCATCGTGAAAGAGAGGGATCTAGTTTCATTCTTCTACAAATAGCTATCTAGTTTTCCTAGCAACATTTATTGAAAGGCTATCTTTTCTCCAACATATTTTTTTTGGTACCAGGGATTGAACTTAGAGGCACTTGATCACTGAGCAACATCCGCAGCCCTACTTTGTAAGGGTCTCACTGAGTTGCTTAGCACCTTGCTTTTGCTGAGACTGGCTTTGAACTTGTGATCCTCTTGTCTTAGCCTCCAAAGCTGCTGGGATTACAGGTGTGCCTGGCTTCCCCAACATGTTTATTGGTGCTGTTGCTAAGTATCAGATGATGATATCTATGTGAGCTTGTTTTTGTGTTGTCTATTCTATTCCATTGGTTCTCATGTCTCTTTTGATGCTACTACCATTTTTTTCTCATTATTTTTGTTACTATATCTCTGTAGAATAAATTGAGACTTTCATCCCCATATCCTTAACTGAGTCATTCCACCAGGTCTGCCTGATCCCCCCTGTCCATTCACATCCCAGAAACCTCTCATGGCATTAAACTAGGTCAATTTTATGACTTATCTCATTTGCTTCTTGTATCTCAGGAATTTTAGTATTTGGTGTTTTAATACTTTTGTTTCTTATATTCTGTGTGATTTTATTTTTTGGTTATTTAAAGATAAAAGTGAAACTAGTCTCTTGTTGGGTTATGGCTCAGCAGTAGAGCGCTCACCTAGCACAGGCGAGGCCATGGGTTTGACCCTCAGCACCACATAAAAATAAATAAATAAAGGTATTGTGTCCAACTACAACTAAAAAAAATAGATATTTTTAAAAAAGGTGAAACTGGTCTCTATTACTATACCTTGAATTGATTTATCTAAGTATCAGAACACTATTTAAATTTGAATAGCCAGATATGACTAATGGCTACAGAGGGACAGGGCAGCTCATGATGGTGGTTCCAAGTTTCCTTTCATGGTAGCAAAATAATTGCAGAATCACTCATCTCTATTCTTGCAGAATCAAATGAGGGATTGAGGGTAGAGAAAAGTGCTTCTCTCCTAGAGTATCCCACAAAATCTAGGCCCAGTGACACTAATAGATTCATATGCTTGAACTTGAACCAAATATTTATGCTTCAGCAAATGAGATACATCAACTTAGGCTCAGGTTCTATGGCTACACCTGGAATACATGATGAAGGAATCATCTAATCCATATGGATAGAATGTGGGATATGGATGGATCCTCAAATCAAACTCAGATATCATTAGAAGGAGAGGGCAGGTTGTGAATAATCATAGTATTTTCAAGATCCATTTGATATATGCTCTCTAGACATAGGTCAGATAGGTGATGGGCCATGGACAACTGGATATAAAGATGTTAGTGCAATGTGAAATATATTTGATTTCAGGAGCTAAGGTCTCTTGCCAATACTGCACTATAATTTTCTGAAATGATATTCCTCAGGACTTTCACTTTTCTTTCAGGAAAGAACCTAAACTTTTCTCTTATAATGACTCTAGCCTCTTTCACTTGCCACTCCAAGGGAGTTATGTCTATAAAAGCACTAACAACCAGGCCTGGTGGTGCAGGCCTATAATCCCAGTGACTCAGGAGGCTGAGGTAATAGGATTGCAAGTTCAAAGCCAGCCTCAACAACTTAGTGAGGCCCTAAGCAACTCAGTGAGATTCTGTCTCTAAATAAAATATATAAAAAAGGGCTGGGGATGTGGCTCAGTGGCTAAGTGACCCTAAGTTCAATCCCTGGTACCCTCCTCAAAAAACTAACAGCACTACTAGATTCTCCACATTGTTAGCTATACTCACTTCAAGAATTTTTTGGGGGAAATTGTTGAGAAAAAATGTATTAATTATTCTTTAAATATATAATTCAGCAGTGAATTTATCTGGTTCTTGACCTTTCTTTGATAAGAGACTTTCATTACTGACTAAATCTTGTTACTCATTATTGGCCTGTTCAGGTTTTCCATTTCTTCATGATTCAATATTGGGAAAGTGTATACCTTCAGCAATTTGTTATTTCTTCATTGTTATTAAATTTGTTGACACAAAGTCATTCATAATATCTCTAATAATACTTTGTATCTCTGTGGTATAAATTATAAAATCTTTTTCATCTCTGATTTTTGTATTTTCTTATTTATTTATTTATTTATTTATTTTTATTGGTTGTTCAAAACATTACAAAACTCTTGACATATCATATTTCATACATTAGATTCAAGTGGGTTATGAACTCCCATTTTTTACCCCAAATACAGATTGCAGAATCACATTGGTTACACATCCACATTTTTACATAATGCCATATTAGTAACTGTTGTATTCTGCTACCTTTCCTATCCTCTACTATCCCCCCCTCCCCTCCCATCTTCTCTCTCTACCCTATCTACTGTAGTTCATTTCTCTCCTTGTTTTTTTTTCCCATTCCCCTAATATTTTCTTTTTTTAATGTAGCTAAGGACTTGTCAGTATTTTTACCTTTTCAAAAACCAACTCTTCATTTTCTTGATATTTTGGATTTTTAATTATCTATTTCATTTATTTTTTATCTGACATTTATTATTTCTTTCCTTCTTCTAACTTTGCATTTGATTTGCTCTGGCTTTTCTACATTCAAATATAGGTTGCTTGGTTAGTCAGCTTCCATGACTGTGACAAAATACCTGAGAATAACAGTTCAAGAGGAGGAAAGATTTATTTTGGTTCATGGTTTCAGAAGCTTCAGCTAACTGGTCAGCTGACTCTATTGCTTTTAGGCCTGTGGTGAGACAGAAACATGGCAGAAGGACATACCAGATAAAGCTGCTTACCTCATGACATCAAGAATTGGAGAAAGAAAAAGGAACCAGGGACAAGTTATACTCTTTCTGGGAAAGTCCCCAGTGATCTAGTTATTTCAACAAGCCCCCACCTCCTGTAGTTTCTGCCACCTCCTAATAATATCATCAAACTCTAAATGCATTAATGGATTAATCACTGATGTTTTAGTGCCTGAATGATCCAATCAACTTCCTAAAGACCCCACTTCTGAACACTGATACACTGGGAACCATGCCTTCAACACATGAGCCTTTGGAATATATTCCAGATCCAAAATATAACATAATGTACTTGATATTTTTCTGCTTTTTTAAAAGCAAGTGTTAATTGCTATAAACTTCACTTTTAGTACTATTTTTGCTTCTTATAATTTGTTCATGAGTATTTTTATAAACTTCCATGTATTTAATAGTTTCCATTTTTTTTTTTTTTTTTTGGTATCGGGAAATTGAACTCAGGAGCATTCAACCACTCAGCCACAACCCCCAGCCCTATTTTGCATTCTATTTAGAGACAGGGTTTCACTGAATTGCTTAGTACCTCATGGGTTGGCTGAGGCTGGCTTTGAACTCACAATCCTCCTGCCTCAGCCTCCCAAGCCACTGGGAGGTATGTGCCCCAGTGCTCGGCTCCAATGTTTTTCTTGCTACTGATTTCCATTTTTGTTACACTTGGTTAGAAAAGTTACTAGATATGATTTCAATTTTAAAAACTTGTTTAAAATATTAGACTTCTTTGGTGGCCTGTACTGGAAAATGTTCCATGGGCTGTTGAGAAGAATATGTATTCTGCAGCTATTGGATGGAATGTTCTGCAGATATCTATTAGAATCATTTGGTCTAGGGTGTAATTTAACTTTGAATTTTGTTTGTTTGCTGGTTGATTTTCTGTTTGGATGATGCTTCCACCGCTGAAAGTGAGGTGTTAAAGACTCTAATTACTATTGTATCGAAATCTATCTCTATTTAGGTTTGTTAATATTTGTTTTACATTTTCAGGTGCTCAAGATTGGGTGCATACATGTGTACAATTTTTATTTCCCCTTGCTGAATTGACTCCTTTATCTATAAAGATAATTCCTATTCCCATTTTAAATCAGCTTTTGATTTAAAGTCTTTTTTTTTTTTTTTTGTACTGGGTATTGAACCCACAGATACTCAATACCCACAGCACTTTTTACTTTTTATTTTATTTTTATTTATTTATTTTTTGGTACTGGGGATTGAACTCAGGGGCACTCGATGATTGAGCCACGTTCCCAGCCTTATTTTGTATTTTATTTAGAGACAGGGTCTCCCGGAGTTGTTTAGTGCCTCGCTTTTGCTGAGGTTGGCTTTGAACTCGTGATCCTCGTTCCTCAGCCTCCCATGCCACTGGGATTACAGGCGTATCCACCATGTGGTCTCACTAAATTGCATAGGCTTGCCTTGAACTTGAGATCTTCCTGCCTTGGCCTCTGGGATTACAGATTTCTGCCACTGTGCCTGGAGTAAGGTCTCTTTTTTGACATAATATGGCTACTTCTGTTTATTTTGAATTTCCTTTATACTTTCAGTCTATGCTTGTCCTTAGAAGTAGCTTGTAAGGAGCATATAGTTGGATTTTTTTAATTTTTAATTTTTTAAATTTTTATGTGGTGCTGAGGATTGAACCCAGTGCCTTCCACATACAAAGGGAGTACTCTACCACTGAGCTACAAGCCCAGACCCCAATCTTCTTTTTAAACTTTTTTTTTAAATTGTAGATGGACACAATATCTGTGTTTTATTTATTTTTTATGTGGTGTTGAGGATGAATGCAGTGCCCCACGCATGTGAGGCAAGTGCTCAATCACTGAGCTACAACCCCAGCCCATGTAGTTGGATGTTTTGATCTATTCAGTCACTCTTTTTTTGTGGTGTTGGGAATTGAACCCAGGGCCATGTGCATGTGAGGCATGCAC
This sequence comes from Marmota monax, assembly GCF_021218885.2. Lineage (NCBI taxonomy): Eukaryota > Metazoa > Chordata > Mammalia > Rodentia > Sciuridae > Marmota > Marmota monax. The sequence goes on along the minus strand of NW_026694552.1, from coordinate 9,096,405 downwards.
TCTACCAACTGAGCTATATCCCCAGCCCTCTATTAAGTCACTGTTAAGTCAGAGAAACTAATTCAGTTTTACTCGTGCCATTTTGTTACTTGTTTTCTAACTTTCTTTTTTTTAAGGCTTTTAAGTAATTTGCTTATATGTGGTACTGCGAATTGAATCCAGTGCCCCACACATGCCAGGCAAGTGCTGTACCAGTGAGCCCCAGCCTCAGCCCCTGTTTTCTAACTTTCTGTTTCTTCTTCTTTTACAGTTTTACTTTGTTAACTGATTTCTCTAGTAGTGTATTTTGATTTCTTGCTGATTAATTTTGGTGTGTCTATTACACCTTTTTTTTTGCTTTGTGGTTACTATGAGGCTTAGAACAAACCTTTTGACCATAAGAATATATTTAAAAGTTATAGCAACTTAACATTGATCATAAATATACAAAAAGAAACAAAAAAGAGAAAATACTAATAAAAACTATACACTTGCACTCAATTCCTCTTCACATTAAATTTTTGAGACCTTGTTTTACATGTTTCTATATTGTATGCATCTTAGTATATTATAGTGTAGCCATTATTTTAAATTGTTTCAATTTTAAGCCTTTTTTTGGTGGTGCTGGAAATTGAACCCAGGGCCTTGTACATGCGAGGCAAGCACTCTACCAACCGAGCTATATTCTCAGCCCTTAATTTTAGCCTTTATGCTATGATATAAATGGTTTATGAAGCATGTTAACAATAATATTGCATATTGAATTTGTCTGTATACTCTTACCAATGAGATTTATACCTTCCAATATGTTCCTCTTACTCACTGGTGTCTCTTTAAGTTTAAAGAATTTCTTGTAGCACAGGTCTATTGGTCATAAAATTTCACCTTTTTTTTTGTATTTTAGGTCTTTATGTCTCTTTTTCTAAATTATAACTTTGTGGGTATGGAAGTTTTTTTTTTTCCTTGAGTATTGTGAATATTTAACCCCACTACCTCCTGGCTTGTAATATTTCTGCTTGTAAGTCTTGAGTTGAGAAAATTGGAACACTTTCATGTGTTATTTGTTTCTTTTCTCCTGCTGTTTTTGGAACCCTCTCTTTGTCTTTTTTTTACATTTTATTTATTTTTTAAAATATATTTTAGTTGCCAGTGGATTTTTTACTTTATTTCTGTGTTTATATATAGTGCTAAGGATTGAACCCAGGGCCTCACACATTCCAGGCAAGCACTCTACCACTGAGCCACAACCCCAGTCCCCCCTCTCTTTGTCTTTAACTTTTGAGATCTTGATTATAATGTATTGTGGTACACTTGAGTGAATTGTCTGTATCTGACAGGTGACTGTTTTCATACAAGTATCTGAATATTTGTATCCTGTTTTAGGTTTGAGAAAATTTGTTTATATCTATTTGAATACATTTTTTACCACTTTGGCATTCTCAAATCTTACTTGAACCCCAGTGAGTTTGTTCTTTTAATGCTGTCCAGATTCCCATAATCAATCTCCATGCCTCTTCTTTCTTTGTTTTTTTATCTATGTATTTTCAAATAGTTCATCTTCAAGCTCACTGAGCCTTCTGTTTGATCTATTCTACAATTGGTATGTTTTGTCTTTTTCTTCATTTCATTTAGTGTACTTCCAGCTCAAGATTTTTGATTTTAAAAAAATTTCTTCAGCCAGGTGCTGTGGCACATGCCTGTAATCCCAGGGCTTGGGAGGCTGAGGCAGGAGAATTGCAAGCTCAAGGCCAGCCTCAAAAACTTAGTGAGACCCTAAGCAACTCAGTGAGACTCTTTCTCTAAATAAAATATAAAAAAGTGCTGGGGATATGGCTCAGTGGTTAAGTGCCACTGGATTTGATCCCTGGTACCAAAACAAAGCAAAAACAAAAACAACAACAAAACTAACTTCAGTATTTCTTTTAATCTGTTTAGTTTCACTGATAAAGTACTGAATTGTTTCTCTGTGTTTTCTTAAATTTTGTTAAAAGAGCTATTTTAGTTTTTTTTTTTTTTTTTTCCTTTGGTGCTAGGGATCAAACCCAGGGCCCTGTGCATACAAGGCAAGCATTCTACCAACTGAGCTTCATCCCCCAGCCTAAAAAAGCTACTTTAACCTCTCTGCCCAATATTACACGAGTCTTGATTGCTATATTGTTGATTTTTGGTCACTTATTTTGTCTATTATGTAAAGTCCTGGATCCCTGAAAGTTCTTGACCCTTGTATGTATGCTTAAGGATTAGGCATTTACTCTAATCTTTACAATCTAGCTTTATTTGTACATGTTCTTCCAAAACATCTTAGTAGACTGTTTATTTTCTCTGAGCCTGTGGTCATTTCCATTATTTCATCACTAGATGGTACCCTAAGTCATTGTTTCAGCACTTGAGGGTGTCCCAGCACCAAGTATATCACAAATCCAGTTTGTTGCTCAGGATGGACTGGGAGAGTGTCTTACAGAAGTTCATCCATGGAAGCCTGGGGTTGGGGTTGGTCCAGATACTTGATTCACAGTCACTAGCCTGTGGTCAGGTGACATGGGATTTTGTCTAGAATTCAATACAGAATCTTGGCACCCTCCTCCCTTTTCTTCGCCAGAGTAGAAAATTACTGTCTTTGGGTTGTGCTGCTTTGTATTGGGAGTTAATGAGGTGGGCTGTATTGTGGCTTCCAATACTCCAATACTGTTTCACCGAGAGCCCATAATCTGTCAAGACTAATATGGCACAGGAGCAGGATCAAGGCACATGCTGCTATGGCATACCTGTGGCTGTAGTTTACTTATGGTCCAAGGCTTCTGCAGCCAGTCACAGATAAGGCTGACTGGAATAGAAGTTTGTCTGACCAGAGCTATGATTCTCAACCTCCCACAAGGTCAGGTTCAGAGGATCTGTTTATGGGCAATAACACAAGAACAAGAGCAATTGGTATGCACTCAGTGTTGGATTTCACCAGGCAAGCAATGAGTTTCAAGGCAAAGTTCTGTGCTTATTCCCCACCAGATTGTGTCTTTTTCTATGATGTGCTTCCAAAGAATGAGAAAGAAAGATGGAAGCACTTTATTGGCCATTAAGCGAAAGCAGGTCCAGATACCGTATCTCCAGGCACTGGCCTAGAAGCAGGAGCTGTAGGACTCCGTCAGTACTGGGTTTCAGTATTGTAAGCCTGGTACTGGTTTCCAATTTTAAGGCTAGGACTTAACTCACTCTTCCTCCTCAAATGGAAGGCATCTCTCTCCATGCTGCAATGCTTTAAAATTGGGGGAGGGGAGACATGAGATACTTTTTCCTTCTTGTTTTTTTCAATGAATCTTTGCTTATTACTATTCTAAAACCAGGCACCAGGGCTGGGGACATAGCTCAGTTGGTGGAGCGCCTGCTTCACATGCACAAGGCCCTGGGTTCAATCCCTACCACAAATAAATAAATTAATTAAATAAAATAAAGTTATTGTGCCTATCTACAACTAAAAAAAAAAATAAAAAAAAAAAAAATAAAACCAGGTACTATGCCCAATCTTTCAGTGATTTCCTTAGCTCTTGTGAAGGTAGTTTTATTCATCAATAGTTGTACAAATTGATGTTTCTATGGGGAGACTAGCTCTTGCTTTGCCTCTTCAGCTATTATTTCTTCATATAATTTTTTTCTTCTTGCTCTTTCTTTTCTTCTTCTGGTACTTACATACTATGTACATTGGTTTGCTCAATGGTTGTCTTATAAATCGTGTAAGCTTTCTTCACTGTTTTTCACTTTTCACTTTTTTTCTACTGACTGTATAATTTCAAATGACTTATCTTTAATTTCACAGATTCTGTCTTTTGCTTGATTGAGTCTACTCTTAAGATTCTCTACTTCGGGCTGGGGATGTGGCTCAAGTGGTAGCGCGCTCGCCTGGCATGCGTGCGGCCCGGGTTCGATCCTCAACACCACATACAAAGAAAGATGTTGTGTCTGCCGATAACTAAAAAATAAGTATTAAAAAAATTCTCTCTCTCTCTCTCCTCTCTCACTCTCTCTTTTTAAAAAAAAAGATTCTCTACTTCATTTTTCATCCCATTCATTATATCATTCAGCTCCAGAGTTTCTCTCTCTCTCTCTCTCTCTCTCTCTCTCTCTCTCTCTCTCTCTCTCTCTCTCTCTCTCTCTCTCTCCTCTCTCCCCGTCTCCCTCTTTTAATAATTACAATCACTTTACTGGGAATATAGCTTTGTTCATATATTGTTTTCCAGATTTTGTTGAGACACCTCTCTGTGTTCTTTTGTAGTTCATCGAGTTTCTTAAAAACAAGTGTTTTGAATTCTTGATGTGTAATCCATGAATCTTTATTTCTTTGGGATTAGTTAATGAAAATTTAATGTTTCTTGGATGGTATCCTATTTCTCTCTCTCTCTCTCTCTCTCTCTCTCTCTCTCTCTCTGTGTGTGTGTGTGTGTGTTCCTTATAGTCATGTGTTGATGTCTGCACATTTGAAGGAGCAGTCACCTCTTGTAAACTTCATGAACTGCTTTAGCAGGGAATTATTTTCACTTACCAGAGAGTCTAGGGCATCAGCTGGGAAGGGTATGGTGGCTTTAGCTTCAGGGGGCCATAATGGCATGGACTCCAGGCATTTATGTCATCTGAGGTCAGTATCAATGAATACTATAGGAGTCTTTATCAGTGAAGGGTATGTGGGCTATTGTAGTGTGAACTCTGCTAGAGTCCTTGCTTGCAAAGATTGCTGGGGTCCTCCTGCTCTCCTTTTCCCCCATGTGCATTATTTATGACCAAGATGATCCCATTTAATTTTGGATTCCAGGGCTCAGGGATATGTGTGGCAGTATCACCATGAGAGTCTGGGGCATGGGTGTGTGGGTAATATGGCAGTGCTGTGCCTTATTACCACTGTGTACACATGTTGGTGAAGCAAGGAGGGAGCATGATGGCTCCAGCTCCAGGATTCCACGGTAGTGTGAATTTCTGCAGCCCCATGAGTTGGGATTAGTGTCAGCAAATACTGTGGGTGTCATTTGTCATTAAAGCTGTGAGTATCTGTAGCAATAGGAAGGACTATTGGGGTAAGTAGGGGTAAAGGACGCTAGAAGCCTCCAACTTCTCTTTTTATTACACAGGGAAAGATCATGGCTTAATGGTATTTCTCTTGGAACTGAGATGTACTGAGCTTGAGGATAGGCTGAGACAGATAAAATACTTCTTATACTTTATTATGTGGCCATCCTTGGTTGTTACACTCCACTCTATTGCTGAAGTTTCTTCATTATTCTCCCAGAGCTATTTTTTTAAAAAATATTTTTATTTTTTAGTTTTCGGCGGACACAATATCTTTGTTTGTATGTGGTGCTGAGGATCGAACCTGGGCCGCACGCATGCCAGGCGAGCGCGATACCACTTGCGCCACATCCCCAGCCCCCAGAGCTAATTTTTAATGAGTAATTTTAAAATCATTATTTTGTGGAAGATGTGGTCTGGAACCTCCTAGTCTGCCATCTTGCTGGCATCACTCTTATAGGATAATTCTAATGGTAAATATCACTGTTATTCAAGCAGCGTATTACTGCTTGGCAATAATATCCCAGCTGTGCCATACACAATTACCAAAATTATAAAGGAAACTTTCTATCCCCAAGGACTTCAAATTCACCTGATCTCTCACTAGAATGTCATGTTTATATCCTTGCTTTTGAGGTTGTGGTTCAAAGGTCTCCACATTTGTGACCACCTGCTACCATCTGCAAATAAAATATGCATCCTTTAAATGAGCTCTTGGAGGTAACCCTGTGTACTACCATCTTCTTCCAAGAGAAACACCCACTTCCAGAACAATTGGTTTTCATACTCTATTTGTGTAGTCTGTAGCCTGCTTTTATCAGTTAATGAGAACCAAACATGTGCAACTCTTCCAACTCTACATTCAGTGATATCATATTTGAAATCATCTGGGACTGGAATGATTATACCATAAAAATTGTCAAACACTGCAAATCACGGGTCCTCCAACTTTGTAAAGCCAGTTGTTACACATCAACCAGCAAACCATTGCTTGTACATTACCTCCCAATTTTTAATAAGTCCTGTTTGGTTTTCTAGGCTGGCACAGACATTTTCCTTTTTTAAAAAATAATAAATCTATACTTATTGAGGAAGTTGCTTCAGGGAACTGTTTGATTCCAAATATCTCATTAAGTGGCAGTAGGCATCCTATCTCTTCAATTTTTCCAGCGTGATATACCTTTCATCAGAACTATAGCAACTTCTTTTCTGACTCAAGAGGTAGAGTACCGGTCAAGCTGTAGAGTCCTTTTGACTCCTGGAGGCTTCTACTTGCATTATAGAAAGGAGTGCTGTGGCAGTGGTGTATGTAGACACTCTGCTAGGTGACAGCTCAGCATTGGAACTGTGGAGTTTCAGTATCCAACTTTTTGCTACTGCCAAAACTCCCACTCCTATAGAAAATTATTGAGGATTCCTAGGTGGTAGTCCTACTTTCCATTGAAGACATTCTGTTCCAGGATTGCAGGGGAAGTTAGGCAAGTTACATTTCTGGTCTCCTAATATGCAAATAACAAAATGATAACATGTTCTCATAGTATTTAGGTATCACTCACTATTTTAATAGTTTTTACATGTATTAACTGATTTAACCCTCAAATTAACACTAAAATGGGTACTATTATACTCATTTTAAACATGAGGATTGTGGCATAATGTATTAAGTGTTTTGCCTAAGTTCACATAGCTAACTAACAGCAGAGTCAAAAGGTTGACTCAAGCTCTTTGCATTTGGATTTTATGCTCCTAACTACTACATTATGTTTCCTACTAACACAAAAAATGTGGGCAAGACCCCTGCTATGTTATAATAGTATACCTCTCAACAGAGCCAACATATGTTTAAGCACTTCCATTTGGGGAGAATCTTTTCTGAGCAATAGATTCCTGTTCTGCTAGTGAATTTCAGTTCCTGGCATGTAACTGGAATGAAATGATTTTCCTCATTAGCAGAGTTCTGAGATAATCTCTAAGATATAGATACCAAGCCCCCTAGAAATGCAAAACTTCCAGACCCTAGGATAGAACCCATTAAGGATCCACCTGCATTTTCCACTGCAGCTGTCAACACTCACCCTCCAACTCATATTAAAATCAGCTGCCTGAGATCATCACTCATTGACAACTGTGGAGAGTGTGTGCCCAAGGCTGGGAAAGCAGCTGTGTCTATTTTCCAGGAGGGTTGGTCTAGTCATGTAGTAGAACTGGCTTGTACTGGTTCATGAGAGCAAACTGGTAAATTTTTAAGAATGCTGTGAACTGATTATGAAACACAAACCATCATTAAAAATCAAATCATATAAACTTTATATAAAAAAGATAAATACTCAAAATCCATTACTTCCTAAATATTTTACTATCTCTTGTCCTGATCCTCTATGCTGTTGAGGTTATTTATGGATATTGTGTCAGTATGGTGGAAATAGTATATGACTGCACATCCCTTCCAACTCCATGTTCAGTGACACCATGTTGGCAGCCTAATGTGTGATGGTAAAAATATTTATACCATAAAGATCAGCAATTGCTATAAATTAGGGCTACCTACTTCTTCAAGAGAGCCAATGGTTGAGCATTTACCATGTCCCTGTGTCTTTACCTAGGCCCTCCTCCAAACCTTCAGCCCAACAGCATGGAATAGAGAGGGGCCATATGATATCAAGTGTGAACTCCCAGTGGTGAGTGGGCTCTCACTTACAGATCAAGGCTTTGAAGCTCTCACCTCTCCGGTACAAAGCTTTACTAATGTGAGATGACAAAGCAATGCCATTTACTTCACAAATGTCTATTTCCGAGTTCTTATATACCAATCACTCTTTTAGATTCTGGTGATGTAGCTGTGCCCAAAACAGAATAAAACTCCACCTTTGTGGAGTTTTCATTCTGGTTGGTGTGGAGAAGACTGAAAAAACAAAACAAAACAAAACATGAAGAGCATGATTTCATGTGATCCTTTGATAGGCATGGGGCGATCAAGGAAGGCCTTCGTGATGAGATGACATTTAAGTTGAGATCTGAATGCTAAGAAAGAAGCATCCATGTGACAATATAGAGGAAATTGTTTCAAGCAGAAGGAACAGTAAATGCAAAGGCCTTGAGACATAGGAATAGGTCATGATTGCTTCCATTCTTGCAGTTGAGAGTAGGTTTTGAATTCAGTCCATTTGAATTGTTAGTGGCCCTACTATCTTCTCTGTGACCCTAGGCAAACCATATAACTTCTGTGTGCTAGGTTTCCTTTTCTTTAAAATAGGATACTAATAGAATGGGCATAGTAAATAGTCATGAAGTTTGAACAAAATAATGCATGTAAAGTGGTTAGCACAGTGGCCTGGCAATAGTATATGTGTGTCGGTTAGCTTTTCATCATTGTGACCAAAATACCTGACAAGAACAACTTAGAGGAGGAACCGTTCATTTTGGTGTCATGGTTTCAGCGATTCAGCCTGTGAACTTCATCTTCATTGCTCTGGGTCTGAAATGAGGTAGAACATCATTGCAGAAGGGTGTAGCAGAGGAATGCTTCTCAGCTCACAGCAGCTAGGAGGGAAAGGGAGAGGGAGAGGGAGAGGGAGAGGGAGAAAGCCTGCGTACTAGGAGCCAGGGATGAAATATAACCCCCAAGAGCATGCCCCCAATGACTTACTTCCTCCAGCCACACTCCCCCTACGTATAGTCACCACCCAGTGATCTATTCAAATTACTGATCCATTGAATAGATTCATCCACTGATTAGGTTACAGATTTAATAATCCAAACATTTTACTTCTAAACATTGCTCCATTGCTTAACACAAGCTTTTTTGGGGGAACAACTCTTATGTAAACCATAACAGTATGTAATAAAAAATGCCACCTATTATTACTATTATTATTGACAATGCTGACAGGCACTACCTGTGAAAGGGATCAGTAACCATGGAGACATGCCATTAAGCTAAAAATGGAAGAAAATAGGCCAGTGAGTCTATTACAGTGTTCATCCTTCCACTGGACCCTCAGCCTTTCTTGGCTAGAAGTTCTTCAAGTAGGCTTGGGCTTTCACTGTATAATAAAGGGATAGAATTACCTGATACCCCCTGTGCCCTCTCAGTCCTCGATCATGTAGAACATTAGTTCTCATAAAGTATTTTCTGGTAGTGAGCAGGGAAATTTCCCTTACATTGAAGTCCCACTGTTCCCTTCACTCTGGACTCCAGGGCTCAAGTTACTGCTCGGTTTTTGTATTCCATCTAAGACGCCAAGGGTAAGACACCAATTTGCTGCAGTGATTCATTCACTTTCCTTGATGAGACTCCAGTTTCTTTCTAAATTAGAAAAATGAAGATTTCTACCTTTACTTAAATGTCAATGATCTCAATATGATCACTACTACCTGCTCATACTGATTTCCAAGCTCTGAGGCATCATGAAATTGGACATGCAGTGGCCTATAATTGTGTTGATTTCTTGGAAAGTGACAAGTAGAAGTTGCAACTTGGCCAAGGCAAATTTACCATAAAACTATTTAGCCTAAGCAATGTCCTGAATATATCCTAGCATTTAGTGGAATGGGAAAGAGCACTTCAGAGTTGTTTAACATAGAGGTTCTGAGTATCAGCTTTATAGTCAGACTACATTGGTTCAAATTCCAGCTTTTCCAGGCTGGGGTTGTAGCTCGGTGTTAGAGTGCTCACCTCCCATATGAAAGGCACTGGGTTCGAGCCTCAGCACCAGATCAAAGTAAAATAAAAGTATTGTGTCTATCTACAACTAGAAAAAATATTTTTTAAAAATCCAGCTTTTCCAATTACTACTATATGACTTTGGAGCAAATTACTTTATCCTTTCTGTGTCTTAGTATTATAATCTAAAGAACAGGAATAAGAATAAGACCCGGGGGGGGCAGGGGCTGGGGTTGTGGCTCAGGGGTAGAGCACTCGCCTAGCATGTGCAGTATGATCCTCAGCACCACATAAAAACAAATAAAATAAAGGTTTTGTGTCCAACTACAACTAAGAAATAAGTATATATAAAAAAAGAATAAGACCAGGGACATAATAAGTGCTCAATAAATGTTACCCATTATCATTTTAATGACCAACATCTTATGTGATCTCCTGCAGACAGTCTGTTCTCTATCTAGATGATATCCTAATTTTCTGACTTGGTTTCAAAAGCAAAATGAATACATGGTGTGTCATGTCCAGAACTTCTTGAAGTGGCATCACCTTTGAATCCACATTGAAAAGTAGAAATTTCAATATTGAGAGAATTCTTGAGCCCATTCCTATCTGGCCAATATGCCAACTATCCAGGGTAATGGATTAACTGAGGGTAACGGATTCCTCTCATCTCAAACCATAGCCATAGTCATAAAGACTCTGTTCACCTTTGATCAAATTCTGATTTATCTAACTAGCCATGCCATAGCAAAGCTGATTCCTCCAGTTTTGTTGGGGTTCATTTTTATCACAGTACTCGTGGTCATTTCCACTGTGTTTGATTTGGAAGCTTATTGTGGATGTCATCAATGTCTTTCTTTGCAAAAGAAAACTACAGACTATCAAAGCTGTCTGAGACAGATATTGTTGTTTCCTGAAGCATCCTAATACTTGGTGACAAAATACTCAGGTCACTGAAGTCAACAGCAATGGAGGCACAATGGCTGTTCATTGCTGCTTAACCTGCCAGGCACACTTGGCACACACATAGGTTGCCAGGAAAGCAGGGGTGCCTATAAACTAAGAAATATATTTGGAAAAGATTTGATATTTTTGAAAACTCAGCAAACTAGAATCTCAGGAATAATTACTTAGCATTTCATTGGACTTCTTTGACACATATCTATACTTTACTGTTGTTTTTATTTCCAATCACAAATAAGGAGCATCTGTTTTTTTGTGAATCTAGCCCTTGTGTTTCACTTTCTTCTGGTGGTTAGACCTTGCTATGTTCTCTACCCCAGACTGCCAGGATTTCCAAAGGGATCCTGGAAACTGAGTACTCACAAATGGATAGGAAATGTCACCCAAGGAAATTTAGGTAATATGGAATTTTATGATTATCAGACCCAGTCACAACTAGCAAAAGTGGTTCAACATGGGCCACTAAATTTTAGCTATGTAGAACAGCACTTCATTTAGTTTCAGAGTCAGTCAGTTGGACTTAGGTGATGAGAAATGCCCATACCCTGACACTACTCCTGTTGTTTACTGTAGTTCATCCTATACTTTAACAATGGGGCCCATAGGCAATGCTGTGATAATGGGACTCTCCAGTACATTGCACACTCTGACACTGTATCTGGGTCAAAGATAAGTCCAGTTTTTTTCTACTCCTGATACAAAAATGCTCCTGGGACACCATCACACATAAATTTATTCCTAACCAGGACTTTTCCACAGCGACAACATTATCTTTGTGATGGTGGTGGGTGTCCTAACATTTTTTTTTTATTATATCCCAACTTGGTTCCCCATTCATTCATTTGCTCAATAAATATGTATTAAATATGTAAATATGTAATTAATATGTAATATGTACCATTCTGTTAATATGGAAACAGTGTTGCAAAGGAACAACAAGGTCCTTGAGTGGCTGAGGTTGTGGCTCAGCGGTAGAGTGTTTGCCTAGCAGCACGAGGCACTGGGTTTGATCCTCAGCACCACATAAATGTAAAATAAAGATATTGTGTCCACCTAAAACTTAAGAATAAACATTTCTTAAAAAGTTCCTTGACCTCATCAATGTTGTAATCCAGTAGGGGAAAAGTAATAAATAAGTAGATAGAGGGGCTGAGGATGTAGCTCAGTTTGTAGAGTGCTTGCCTTGCATGCAAAAGGCACTGGGTTCAGTCCCCAGGACCACAAAAAAGTAGATAGATAGATATAGATCTTTCTATTGATCTGCAGAAATTGATAAATTCCACCAAGTAAATTAATAGAGCAATTTTAAAGAAAGTAATTATTAAGAGTCAACTCTAGACAAAGTCATTGTGAAAAAATTTTTTGAGATAAGACCTAAAGGATGAAAAATAACAAACCAGGCAAACAACATTTCAGGGAGAAGGAAGGGCAAGTACAAAGTTCCAATGTTAGGAAAAAGTCTAGCTTTCTGGAACATATATACAAAATGAAGATATAAAGGTAAACAGGGGTACCGCCACCTTATTTATCTTACAAGATCCTTTGTCTCTATGGACTTCCCAGCCATATGGCCCAGCTTCATACATCTGTGTGCCATCCACCTACAGACTGAATCAAAGAGTTGAATCAGTCCAATGTTAGAAGAATTTCTCTACTGCAATACCGCCTACCAGCCACATGACTGATCCACCTACTTCACCACTGCCAAAGTTGTCTATGTCATCTCACTATATTCCTGCTTCAGAAACACCTACTCTCATAGAAAGTCTAGTCTTAGCCTTCACTACTTTAAAAAAAAAAATTCTTGCATCAAGGATATCCCTGTAGCCAGTTTACACAGTAGGGTAACAGCAGAATACCTAGAAAATTCCTTAGGGTACATCCTGGTGGGTCAAAGACAGAGGATAGAACTACTGGTACTGGTTGAGGGATGATGGGAAATTTGATATGGGAGGCAATGTCTGGGTTGCCTCTAGGCACATATGCACCACAGAACTTCAGGGATTATTGCTTGGGAACTTGCAAGATATCTATCATAACTCTAGTTCTCTAGTACCAACATCAACATATCTACCATCAACTCTAGTTCTCCAATACCAGCATTCTTCTTTTTTTTTTTTTTTTTTTTTTTTGTGGTGCTGGAGATTGAACCCAGGGCCGCGTGCATGTAAGGCAAGCACTCTACCAACTGAGCTATATCCACAGCCCACCATCATCGCTCTTATTCCCTAATCTTCAATGAGCACCCACTCCATTTTAGACATATTTCCTGCTGTACCTGACATATAAAGATCTTGTTTTCCATTCTGCACTTTGGTGTTCCTGCCACATGACCTAGGATGGAAACAATGCTATAGAGAGAGAGGTGTGGGGCTTATAATGATAGTATGGTAAGATCTATACTGGGCCTATTGGTAGAGTAACAGCCAAAGGAGTTACCATCTTAGGAGTCACCATCTCATCTCTGCAACAACAGGCCAGAGTTTATAAGACAAATGCAAGAAAATCCTGAGATCCTCCACTTATCAGAAGGAGTCTGGCAGGGCACAGTATCTACTCTGTTGTCTTATTTTAATATTTTCAAAAGAACCAAGACAGTAGTCATGTAATCTAAATAAAAAGCCACTGAAGTCACCTACATTCTAGAATAGTTTTATTCCAGGCCTCTTTTTTTAAGTTTCTTTTTTTAGCTGTAGTTGGACACAATATTTTTATTTATTTTTATGTGGTGCTGAGGATTGAACCCAGTGCCTCACAGTGTGAAGCGGATGCTCTACCACTGAGCCCCAGCCCCAGCCCTAGGCCTCTTTCTCATCCCCTCTCAGGGAACTCAACCTCTCTCCCTGATCTCACTGTTTCCATCTCCCTCAAATTAATTCCTTGATTGCTTGCTTTGATTTAGACCCCTGTGAACTAGTAACTTGATTTTGGAAAGTATCTGTGGCTCTGACTTAGAATTCCCTTGGGACAATGCTTCAAGCAACTTCCTCTGGATTACATTATGTGCAATAATAATAACAATGAAGATGAAGATGAAGTAGGAGGAGAGGAGAGATGGAGTTTTCATTTTTTGAACTATTACTTAGTGTAAGACATTGAAAACCTCTACAAAATGCTTATGAGAAATGTGAGACTCACTAAGATTAAGAGACTTGCCAAAATCAGACTAGTAGAAAGAGACACAGAGCTAGGATTCCAAACCAGACTAATTTAACTTCAAAACCCACAATCTTAACCACATATCCAGCCAGGCCTTCAGCAGAAAAAGAGAGTCAGATGTATACTAGCCAATCTTAACACTAGGCCCCCTCTAAATATGGTCAGATTGATAATAACCAAGGTCATGGATACTGCATACAAGGCTGCTTCTGAGTCTTTGAATAAAGGCAACTCCTCCAGGATTCCCTTCTTCCCACTTGGGCAAAACTCCTATCAGCCACTTTTTTGGATGCTTTGTGTTCTAGGTTCAATTGTTTATCCAGATGCATTTTTGTTTAGTGACCTGGTAGCACAAGAGATTACTACTTCTAGTGAGTAAACAAAGGTGAAAGCATTATTGCCCCAGCGTGTAGCCTAGGCATATGATATGAGTCTCACACACAAGCTCAAGGATATGATAATCTGCTCTTCAGAAACCAATAGAATTAAGTACCTTGTATGACTTCTTGCTGGCACCTATTGAGACTGGGGGATGTGCTTCTAATGGAGTTTTTCAGTCCATGCCTTCTTCATGTACTTAGAGCATGATTGCCATCTCTTAATTAATGACCTTCATTTTCAGATGCTATGGAGGGCCTAGTTATGATCAATACTCTCTGATGGGCAAGCTGGTACACAGGCAGATATGGGGGAAGACTTTTTCCAGGACCAATTTATGTAAAATATGGTTAGACTTTGATGAAATATAACAATAGATCATGCCACTACTCTGCTTAAAATTTTCAATAGCTCACCTACAGGGAAATGTCCAAATAAGTTAGCACAGCTTCCCAGATCTTTCATGACAGCAGCTTTCAAATGGTTTTCACCAGGATCAACAGTAGAAGCAACATTCTACCTGCTGTCTACCATTCCTCCTCCTTATCCAAGTTTTTCACGCTAGAAGCCCATAACTTATAACTACTTTCTGAAAAAATGCACGTCCTTCCTATTGTCTGCCTTTCTGGACCCTATGTTATCAGTCAGTACTGGGTCCAGATCCCAAGAAGTTATTTAACTCATGAAAGCAGACCTGCTTCTGCAGCCCAGGTGCCAATCATGTTCCCTCACCCAAGCTAATGACCCAGGTTTTTCTGGAAGTATGTGGACAGCTGCTATGATAGTCAAGCTCAGAATGTGAAGGCCATTTAGAGCAGAATAAATATGGATACTGGCTTTGCCTCTCGTTAGCTGTGTGATGCTCCCCTGAATAAGCTGCATGACACTCATTGCCTGAATTTCCTTTTGTAAAATGGGCATTGCCGCAGTCTGGCTGGGCACAATTCAGGAGCCACTTGTCAAAAGAAACAAACTTTATTTTTAGAACACACACACCACACCACACAGCTCCTCAGGAAAAATCCTCAGAGCCCAACTGCCACCACCGGCTTCCCACAAGCCTCTCAACCTCCCCCACTCCTCCTGCTCTTGAGGCTGATTGGCTGGGTCGCATGGGCAGAGCCAAAAAAAGTCCCCCAATGAGCAGCTCCGTGGTCTGAAAGGGCGGGGAAACAGCCCAATGAGCATCACCGCAGAGGATCCAATCAGTTGGCAGCTAGAAGTTTGCTGGGGCCGCTGTGAGCCAATCATCAGCTGGCAGCTGGAAGTTTGCTGGGGCCCCTTCGGCTGTGGCTCTCAACATCTCCCCCTCTCTGTTTAAACAACAAGCATGTGGCTTAGGGACCTTGCCTGCCTTAGGTTGTCCAATAGTACATATGGTCCTTACCTGTCTTAGGTTGGTACCATTGCAATTGGATCTTACCCATCATTGACTACCGGTCCAGCATACAGCCACACCTGTGGATAGGTCTTTGTTCCAGCGGGGTGGGGGGGGTGAGGTTCTTTGCCTCACCTCTGTTGGCCCCCAAATTTTAGCTGAATGACCATGACAAGCAGAAGGGAGGAAGATACACCAAGCCAATTGATGGCTCCTTTTGGAAAAATTGTACCACCGATGACACCATCAGCAAAAATACCCCAACACTACCACAAGTTGCTGCACCAACAGATAGTTCACAATGCATACAAGTGAGTTCAAAATGCATACAAGTGATACATAGTCCAGGCAAGTTCTGCAAGCAGTTCAGTGATGGCTATTGCAGAAGCTGTAGATTGGTTTTATCTTTGTCTTCACCGGCACTGGGATGAAGATAGGAATTCTGGCAATAATGGCTAAAGAAAAAAAATATGTAACATTCCAAAAGGCATTAAAAGAAAACAATTTTCTGAACAATTTACATTATCTTGAACAGAATTATTAAATATAATGAAAAGGAAAGGTGAAAGTAAACAAACAGATCTGTTAACCTCTTTTTTGTTCACATATTAAAACAATCCTCAACAGCTGTTTACCCAATTTAAATTAAACCATTTAAATCACGTGAGTAAAAAAAAAATTTGGATCCATTTTTTTCATGAGCGCTCTTCATATATGATATATAGACATACGTACATACAAACATATAACATAAAACACAAGTGTGCACACATAATATAATACATACAACACATAACATAATAGTAAAGGCCTTATAACTTTTTACAGGTGAAATCTCCATTGCAATGTTTAAAAACTCTGTAGTCAAAAAATAGAACTGATCAGCAAAACATTAACCTAGGTCTGTATGAGCTCAAAAAACAAAATAGAACTTCATGATATGGGAAAGGGTAATAATAAAATAGATATTGAAAAAAGCATCCTGGTTCTGTTGCAGATGTAAGAATAGCCAAACTGGAGTTTTGGATATCAGCTGTTATGGATTTGAGCCAAATCATCTTTTTTTTGGTCTGTAGAAATCGCTTTAGTTAATCTCTCTCTGGAATCCAAATCGGCTGCTGTTCTCCCTGTGGAAACACACAAACAGACCTCCGACTCCAGACAATTACTGGGTCAGGACCTTTCCATTGTCCTGTTAGAATATCCTTCCAAAGTTCCTTGGGCTTATGTACATTTTTTGGACACATATGCCTTTCCGCAGCACTTATTCCTGATGAATCCAAATTTAAAAAGTTTAGAGTAAAAAGGGTTATTTTAAGTTTATCTTTGGGGAATATATACCCCTTCCCAATTCACTCTTTTTGCTTTAATAAGTACATTTTAATAGTTTGATGAGCTCTTTCAACTATGCCTTGTCCCTGTGGATTGTATGGGATTCCTGTTATATGAGTAATGCCAAATGATGAGCAAAATTGTTTAAAAGAGGTAGAAGTATAACCATGGGCAATATCTGTTTTTAACTGTTTTGGAACGCCCACAGTGGCAAAATTTTGTAAGCAATGAGCTATAATATCTTTAGTTTTTTCTCCGGCATGAAGGGAGCCCATCAAAAATCCAGAAGAAGTATCAACTGCAACATGCAAATATTTTAATTTTCCAAATTCTGGCAAGTGTGTGACGTCCATCTGCCAAATATGGTTAGGTATCAGTCCTCTAGGATTGATTCCAAGATTAACTTGTGGTAAAAAGATCACACAATTTTGACATTGTTTTATTATTTGTCTAGCTTGTTCCTTAGTTATTTTAAAATGCTTTTGTAAGGTATTAGCATTGACATGGAACTTTTTATGAAAATTTGTAGCTTCTTCTAGTGTAGAGAAAATATGTATGTCATGTGTAGTTTTATCTGCTAAATCATTGCCCAAACTAAGGGCTCCAGACAATCCTGTATGTGCTCTGATATGTCCTATAAAGAATGGATCTTTTCTGTCCCAGATTAGACTTTGTAGAGTGGAAAGCAAAGAGAAAACAGTAGAGGAAGGGGAAATCCTATCAGCATCTTCAAGGGATACTATAGCATTAACTATATACTGACTATCGGAAAATAAATTAAATACAGAATCTTTAAACATCACAAAAGCTTGTAATACTGCATTAAGCTCTACCTTTTGAGCTGATTGTTTGGGTACTAAAAATGTCAAAGCTTTTATTCCTTTGAGTATTAATTGTCCTACAGCCTCAGGATACCTAGTAAGAATAGTGTTAGGAGAATAAGATAAATGTATCCATAATAATGGACCTTCTTGCCAAAATACTCCTGTAGGAATATTTTTGTTGGTAGTACAATAAATAATAAAGGCAAACTTATATCAATTCTATCCAAATGCATATTTTCCATATATGTTTCAATGATTTTTAATGCCTTTCTTGTTTCAAGCGTTAACATTCGGGGTGAATTTGGATCTGATGGACCTTTTAGGATATCAAATAAAGGTCCCAACTCTCCTGTTGGTATACCTAGATAAGGCCTTATCCAATTTATGTCTCCTAATAACTTTTGAAAGTCATTAAGTGATTTGAGTTGATCTACTCGTGTTTGAATTTTTGGTGGATGGACCATGGTTGAGGATAATAGAACTCCTAAATAATTAATTGGAAAATTTAATTGTACTTTATCTATTGCTATCTCTAGATTATAATTTTTTAATAAGTTTGTAAGTGTGGCATAACATTCTAGCAATGTGTTTTTATCTTTGTGTGCTAATAATACATCATCCATATAGTGAAATATTTGTAGTTCAGGATTTTGATTTCTAAGTGGCTGGATTACTTTGTTAACATAAATTTGACACATAGTTGGGCTGTTAGCCATCCCTTGATGGAGTACTTTCCATTCATATCTCTGATCAGGACCTTCATGATTCAGTGCAGGGATAGTAAATGCAAAATGTGGGCTATCCTCAGGATGAATTTGAATTGAAAAAAAAAACAATCTTTAATATCTATAACTAAAACATACCAAGTTTTTGGCAAAGCAGACAATTGAGCAGGTCCCATAATAACCATCTCATTATTAATGGCTCTTAAATCTTGCAATAATCTCCATTTACCAGATTTCTTTTTGATGACAAAAATGGGAGTATTATGGGGAGATACAGAAGGTTGTATATGTCCTTCCACTAATTGTTGTTTGACCAGGTCATGGGCTGCTTGTATCTTTTCTTTAGTCAGGGGCCACTGAGGAACCCATACTGGTCTTTCTGATTTCCAAGTAATTTTTATTGTCTCAATGGCCATTTCTGAAAATCCAACCCATGTCTGTCCATTCCTTGATCTATTTGTATTGGTGCTGCTATACCTTATTCTTGTTTTTCTAATCTTTTTCCTTTCCTAAAACCTTGTCTAGTCATAATAATGGGTGCATTTTGGTTGATGTTATTTGTTAATGCCAATCCTAATTGATCTACGACATCTCGTCCTCATAAATTTATGGGAAGATGATCCAATACATATGCTGTATAGTTCCTTCACATCCTTCAGGACCCTGCCAATCTAATACCGTTGCACTTCTATGGGGATTAGTCGCCATTCCTAGGCCTTGAAGTGTTTGAGTGGCTTGTTGTAATGACAAATGTTTTGGCCATTCTTGAGGAGAGATGATGCTAAGGTCTGCACCTGTATTCAGTAGACCATTAAATTCATGTCCTTGAATATTTAGTTTTAGCATGGGGCGAGAATCTAAATTTAAAGAAAGCATAGCCCAATCTACACCTGTGGAGCCTAATCCCTTGGAACCTCTTTCTACAGTATGACTGGAAAATTTATCATGTAGGCTGGGTATTATTAGTAACTGTGCTATTCTATCTCCTGGTGAAATTACTGATATACCC
Organism: Marmota monax; assembly: GCF_021218885.2. Classification (NCBI taxonomy): domain Eukaryota; kingdom Metazoa; phylum Chordata; class Mammalia; order Rodentia; family Sciuridae; genus Marmota; species Marmota monax. The sequence continues at coordinate 9,076,946 of NW_026694552.1, read as the reverse complement.
TTTGGAGAACTGGCTATAATTTTTATTTCACCTTCATAATCGGGATCAATTACCCCAGGACTTATCATAAGTCCTTTTAGAGTAGAAGAGCTGCATCCCAATAATAAGCCTACTGTTCCTTTGGGAAGAGGTCCTTTTACCCCTGTGGGAATGATTTGAACTCCCATCTCTGGAGTTAGTACTGCTCTGGCGGAGGCACAGATGTCCAACCCTGCGCTCCCTCTGGTTTGTCTGATGAGGGATCTAATGGACAATATGTCCTGGGCACTACCCTGATGGGGTTGCTGGGTTCCTCCAGTGCTCCATATATTTGTGGTCTTGGGCCCTGGAGCATTGGGGCCCCCTGTCCATTTTTTGGCAACAGAGCCCGATGCCTTTCTTTCAATATCATGGATAAACACCTGGTCCTTGTTCGTTTTTTGATAATGGAGTACCCTCTATGGTGGTTTGAGAACGGCATTCATTAGCCCAATGTCTCCCTCTACGGCATCGTGGGCAAATACCCGGTATTCTACTCCTTTGATACCTAGTTTTGTTAAACCCTCCTCCTTTGGGGCAATTCCTTTTAAAATGTCCTGTTTGTTCACAATTGTAGCATGTTCTTGGCCTGGCATCTAAAGCCTGTTTTACTGCAGCTGCCACGACTTGCCCTTGTTCATTAATGTCTCTACATAATTTAATATATATGTTTAAATCTTCATGTTTCCATGGTCTAATGACTTCTCTGCACCAACGATTCGCTTGCTCATAAGCCAGTTGTTTTATTAATGGCATTGCTTATTCTGTATTCCCAAAAACTCTGGTAGCTGTTTGAATAAGCCTATCTACAAATTCAGCGTAAGGTTCATTAGCTCCTTGTATTACCTTAGATAATTGACCTTGTAAACCTCCATGTCCTTGTAAAGTCTTCCATGCCTTAATTGCATCTACAGCAATTTGTGCGTACACACCAGGATCATATGCAATTTGTTGCTGCTGATCCTCATAAGGTCCCTTTCCTAACAACATATCTAGATTTCTCTGAGGATAACCAGCTGCTGCATTTCGCCTAGCTGTCTCCTTGCAAAATTCCTCATTGGCAACCTTCCATTACAGGTATTGTCCTCCATTTAGCACAGCTTTACACATATTAGCCCAATCTGCTGGCGTCATGTTCAAGTTGTTAATGGATTCGACCATGCTTACAGTGAAGGGTGCTTGAGGACCATAGGTTGTTACAGCCTCTTTTAGCTGCTTCACTGTTTTGAAATTTAAAGCATTGTGAATTCACTGCCCTCCTGCCTCAAATACAGGGCATGTTAATATTTGAGATCCTGTCTCAGGATCCCATCTATCAACTGCGGGGGTTGGGAGCCTCCCAGCATATGGAGGTGGCCTTGTTGGTTGGACACTTATGTCCTCTGGTGATAGAAAGGTGTTAGTAGCAGTCTCCTGTAGAGGTGACACTGTTGGTTGGACACTTACACCCTCTGGTGATAGAAAGGTATTAGTAGCAGTCTCCTGTTGTAACTTTCCCCCTGATGGCTTTTTCTGCTCTAAACTTTTTTTCTCTGTCTGACTAGCTTGAGAGGCCTTCTCTTTTACTTGAATTTTTTCCTCTGTCTGACTAGTTTGAGAGACCTTCTCTTTTAATTGAATTTTTTCCTCTGTCTGACTAGTTTGAGAGACCTTCTCTTTTACTTGAACTTTTTCCTCTGTCTGACTAGCTCGAGAGACCTTTTTTACTTGAATTTTTTTCTCTGTCTGACTAGCTCGAGAGACCTTCTCTTTTACTTGAATATTTCTACTATAACTATAATACAACCCAACAAGATAACGCCAAACAAAACTGAAACAGAATGAAACAAAAGTGGAACAACATCATTATAGCCTTTGAAGACAGGGTCTTCATTATAGCCTTTGGATACAGGGTCTCAATGAGTTGCTTAGCACCTCACTCTTGCAGAGGCTGGATTTGAACTTGCCAATCTTCCTGCCTCAGCCTCCTAAGCCACTGGAATTATAGGTGTACTTCACCACACAAGGCTCGTTGTGGTTTTGATTTGCATCTCCCTAAAGACTAATGATGTTGAACATATTTTCATGTGCTTGGTGGCCATTTGTATTTCTTCTTTATAGAAATCTTTATTCAAATCTTTCAAATCTTTTATTTAATTGGGTTGTGTGTCTTTTTGTTTTTGAATTAAAAGAATTTTAAAATATATTGTGGACACAAAACCTTTGTCAGAGGTGGCAGTGGAGGTAACCCAAGATGGCGGTGGAGGTATTCCAAGATGGAGGCAAACACTTTCAGATATGGGGCTAGAAGGATGGGCTGTGCAATGGTGTTGGGCAGCCTGTTTGGTGATGATGCACTGCAGCATGTGGTGTTGCAACAGGCAGCTGCCTCCTGGCCCTGTCTATCGTCCCATGGTGCAAATTGCCATGTGGGTTAGGGTTAGGGTTAGGGTGGTGGCTGCAATGTCCCAAGATGGAGGCAATTTGGGTGGAGAACCACAAAGTGGCATTCTTCTCTCCAGGGGTGCACAATTCACAATTGCTAAACTGTGGAACCAAGCTATATGCCCCCCAATAGATGAATGGATAAAGAAACTATTGTATATATACACAATGGAATATTACTCAACATTAAAAGGGAATAAAATCACGGAATTTGCAGGTAAATGGATGCAGTTGGAGAAAATTATGTAAGTGAAATAATTCAGTTCCCCAAAAACCAGGGGCCAAATGTTTTCTCTTAAGTGGATGTTAATCCATAATGGGGCATGGGATAAGTGGAGGAACTTTGGATGGGGCAAAGGGAAGGCAGGGAGTGGGGAGGGGGATAGGAAAGATGGTGGAATAAGATGGACATCATTACCCTAGGTACATGTATGACTGCACAAATGGTGTGACTCTACTTCATGTACAATCAGAGAAGCAAAAAATTCTACTTCATTTGTGTTCAATGAATCAAAGAACTTTCTACTGTCATGTATAACTAATTAGAACTAATGGGAAAAAAAAACCTTTGTCAGAAATGATTTATAAATACTTTCTTACATTCTGTGGTGTGTCCTTTCACTTCGTTGATAGTGTCCTTTAATGTACAAAAGTTTAATTTTCATGAAGAAAAAATAGATGAACTTTGGGGCTGGGGATGTGGCTCAAGTGGTAGCGCGCTCGCCTGGCATGCTTGCGGCCTGGGTTCTATCCTCAGCACCACATACAAACAAAGATGTTGTGTCCACCGAAAACTAAAAATAAAAAAAAAAATAGATGAACTGTAGTTTAATGACTTAAACACTAAACATTAAGTGTAGTTTAATGAATTAAACAATGCACATTTATTATCTCACAGTTGTGCAGGTCAAGACTTAGGCATGACTGCATTCTCTGCTCAGGGTTAAGGTTGCAATAAGCTGTCATCTAGGTTCCTTGAATGGCTTGTACCAATTTCCACATGCTGTTGGCAGAATTCAGTTATTTGTGGTTGGAGGACACTGAGGTCCCTGTTCTCTTTCTGACTGTTGACTGAGGGTCACCCTCAGCTTCTAGAACCCACCCTCAGGTCCTTATTTCATGTCCATCTGCATGAGCAGTTCTCAACATGAGAGCTTTCACCGTCAAGGTCAGCAGTGAGTTTCTCATGGCTCAAATCTCTTCTTTCTTTCTTTCTTTCTTTCTTTCTTTCTTTCTTTCTTTCTTTCTTTCATTGCTTATACATTTAATATCATATCTAATAAACTATTGCAAAATTCAAAGACATGAAGATTTACATTAATGCTTTTTTTTCCTAAAAATATTATAACTATCTGATATATTTAGGTCTTTGGTCCATTTTAAGTTAATGTTTAAGATCAGGATCAAACTTCCTTATTTTTCAGACATATATCCAATTGTCCCAACACCGTCAGTTGAGAGACTATGACTTACCCCATTAATATCTTGGTACCATCTTAAAAAAGAATCAATGGGCCATAGATATATGGCTTTCTCAATTCTGTTATATTGATCTATATGTCTATCATTATTTCAGTTCAACACAATTTTTGATATTCTACCTTTGTAATAAGTTTTGAAATTGGAAGTATAAGCCCTCCCTTCCAATTTTGTTCTTTTTCCATTTTTTTTTTTTTGTATTTGAGGGTCAAACATTATATCTCTGGAAAAGACTATTGGCATTTTGATAGTGATTTTAGTGAATTTTAACTTTGGTCAGTATTTCCATTTTTACAATATTGTCTTCCAATACATGAACATGGGTTATCTTTATATTTATTTGTGTTTTTTAATTTCCTTAAGCAATGTTTTGTATTTTTAGTGTAAAAGACATTCCATTTCTTGAGTTAAATTTATCCCTAAGTATTTTTTTGGGGGGGTCACCAGGGATTAAACTCAGGGGCAATGGAACACTGAGCCACAACCCCAGACCTATTTTTATATTTTATTTAGAGACAAGGTCTCACTGAGTTGCTTGGAACGTCACTTTTGCAGAGGCTGGCTTTAAACTTGCAATCCTCCTGCCTCAGCCTCCCAAGCCATTGGGATTATAGGTATGCACCACCACACATGGCTATTCCTAAGTATTTTATCCTTGTTAATGCTTTTACAAATGGAATTGTTTTCTTGACTTCCTTTGTGAATTTTTCATTGCCAGTATATAAAAATTCAATATTCTCTTAAAGAAAAATCTTAAAACTTTATCTCAATTCTAATATTGTCACCTATAATTTTATGTGATTTATGAAATTAACAGATTGAAATAGCCTAAAAGACTCTTTCACATAGTCTGAATATATTATCTTTTACTTTGGCCTTTGTAATACCTAGATGTCTTTCATTAACAAATAAATAGTTTCTTAGTCAATTAAGACTACTACAATAATATACCACAGATGGAGTAGCTTAGAAACAACAGAAATTTATTTCTCATTGTTCTGGAGGCTGGAAGGTCCAAGATCATGGTACCAATAAAGTGGGTGGATAGTGAAGGCCCATTTCCTGGTTCATAAATGGTGCTGTCTGGCTGTATCCTCAGATGGTAGAAGCTCTCAAGTCTAATTCCTGAGCCAAGATTTAGTTAGCCAAAATGTTTTCGTAGATGTCGAGGGCAAAGTGACATGTGTCAGCCTTGCTGGACTTGCGCTGACTTGACTGAAGAGACCCCATCTAACCATTCATTGGGATTTCCTGGGTGTTAGCAAAGGTTCGATACTTCCTTTTCCACCATGACTGCCTAGTTAATCAGACTCATTCGACAAGAAAGGGGTTCAGCTGGATTCTAACCTTTTGCACACCCCCCAACATTAATGGATTTTCTTTTCATTTTCTGACCCTAGACAAACCCATTGCCTGTTACATTGCTGTGGTAGCCATCCTATGTCCAAAGTACTTTGTGACCCAACTGGGTATCCACATGTAGAAGAATGAAACTAGATCCTTATCTCTCATTCTGCACAAAAATCAACTCAAAATGCATCAAAGACCTAGGAATTAGATCAGAAACTAAGAAACTCCTAGAAGAAAACATAGGGTCAATACTCCAGCTTTTAGGCAGAGCCAATGACTTTTACAATAGCACCTTTAAAGCTCAGGAAATAATACCAGGAGTTAATAAATGAGACACCATCAAATTAAAAAGTTTTTTTCACAGCAAAGGCAACAATTAGGAATGTGAATAGAGAACTCACAAAATGGGATAAAATCTTTACTAGCTACTCTTCGGACAGAGAATTAATATCTAGAATATATAAAGAACTCAAAAAACCACTACACCAAAAAATCAAATAATCAAAATAATCGATAGACAAATGAATTAAACAGACACTTCTCAAAAGAAGAAATACAAATGGCCAACAAATATATGAAAAAAAGTGTTCAATAACATTTGCAATTAGGGAAATGCAAATGAAAAGTACACTGTGGTTTCATCTCACACCAGTTAGAATGGCAGTCATCAAGAAGACAAACAATAATAAATGCTGGAGAGGATATGAAGGAAAAGGAACACTTTTACACTGTTGGTGGGACTGTAAATTAGTACACTATGAAATCAGTATAGAGGTTCCTCAAAAGAATAGGCATGGAATCACCTATACCACTATACCACTATACCACTTCTTTGTATTTATCTTAAATAACTAAAGTCATCTTCCTACAGTGATATGCTCATGTTTATAACTGCATAATTCACAATAGTGAAACTACAGAACCAGTCTATGTATCCATCAACAGATAAATGGGTAAAGAAAATGTGATATATATATATATATATATATATATATATATATATATATATATATATATACACATATACACACACACACACATACACAATGGAGTTTTATTCATCCATAAAAAAAATAATAAAATTAAGTTACTTGCAGAAAAATGGATGAAACTAGAGACCACCATGTTAAGCAAAATAAGCCAAACTCAGAAGGTCAAGGTTGTACACTTTCTTTGTAATGCAGAAGCTACAGAGAAAAAAAGGAAAAGAAGGCGGAGGGGGGTGGGGTGGGGGGGGAGGAATCTGGTGAAAATCAAAGGGAAATTAGTAGAGGAAAGGGACTAGGGGGTGAGAGGCACAGAAGGGGGGGAATGCTGGGGAGTGGTATTGGTTAAATTATATTGTTATATTGTGTATGGTGTGCATGCAGAAATATGTAACACCAATCCTATCACTATGTATAACTATAATGCACCAATAAAAATATAAGGAAAAAATAAGTCCTTTGTGATCTCCAGCTCTGCACTTACTTGTCTAGGAAGTTTCTTCTAGAGTCAGTGCTGATTGACCACCAAGGCCAACTGATGTTGGTGTGCTTTCAGACCACTGAAGCCTGAACCATAAGAAATGAAGTCATAAAGTCACCCTGTACCAGATAAGTCATTCTATTTATTTTTATCCCACACATGCAATCACCAGCTGAACCTCCAATTTGTTCTTGATTTTCCAGGCTGTTATTTTATTTTGACCAGTTCGCAGTTTAATTCTACCAGACTAATGACCACATGTGGCATGTGAACCTGATTTTAGAGCAGGATTTTTTTCATTTTTTCAATTGAGGGACTGTTAACATTTATTCTAGAAAATTCTATGTTGTAAGATATATGTCTGTATCTCTGGCATCTACCTACTAGATGCCAATAGCACCTTCCCCACATGTGGCAACCAAAAATGTCTGCACATATTCCTAAGTGTTCCCTGGGACATAAGCTCATCCCTGGTTGAGAAGCACTGTATCATAGGAATTCTTATTCTGTTACATTTCCTTCCAAGCACAGGTGATTCACCTTCCTGTAGCACAACAAAGATGCACTCAAATCACTACAGCCCATCTTTGACTACCCTCTTTCTCAGCAACCAGTTTCCATTGCTACTGTCCTGCATTCATTGGAACAGATGATCTTTGTAGAAATTAAGGGGTGCTCCAAAACAAAACAATAAGCCAACAAACAAAATCTCTGCCATGTCAAGCATTGGTAGAAGGATGAAGCCAGCAAGTACAAATTTTGAGGAAAGACTCCTGAATGCACAATATGACATGGTCCTCTTCTAGCCACTATTCTACACCCATTTATTATAGAATCTTTGAGGTTATTATTTGGGACTCTGAGGCAAGAGATGCTGTCAATTCCAAGGTTTTCCAGCTCAAGCAGACTTCCTCTAACATATCCAACCTTTCTTGCCTTACTGTTAGCATCACAGCAGGGGTTAGCAAACTCAGTAGAGAAATGCAGGTTTATTATGCAAGCAGTACTAGGTTCAAGGAAAGTTCTAGGATTTGGCACCCCAAAACGTAATAAAGACCCAAGAAACAGCCAGAGAACCTGAATGGTACCCCCCTGGATTTTTGCAGTGCATAGAATGCCTTATAATTTTCAGGGGCACATTCTAATCTCTGGAATCCTCCCAGACACTTTTCAACCTTCCACCAGGCAAATCTCCAGGGGCTAATGGCTTGTTTCATCTGGAGCAGGAGCCTGTAAAGAAAGAGTGGTGTTCTTTACGCATCAGTCCCTTTAATTGCTCCCAGCATGCCTGTGCCAGAGTCCCTGGCAAGTTTCTGAATGCAAGCCAATTCCTCCAGGCTTTATTCTGCCTTTTCCCTGCTTCAAATCTCATACAATGGTCTCCCTTGGCCCTACGTACATCACCTGTCTCATCTAGTGCCACACTAGCACTTTGATCATCATAGTCTAGCCACAGTGGACTCCTTTTTGTTCTTGAACATGCCACACTCTTCTCTTGCCCTCAGGCTTTTGTACTTGCTGTACTCTGCACACTTTGCTTCGAACTCCAATTTCCCCTTAGGTCTCTGCTTAAAGAATATTTCCTTAGAGAACCTATCTCTGACTCGACAATTTAAATCACTATTCCCTGTTGTACCTTTACTTTTCTATTTCCCCTCATATTATCCTGTCTTTTTTTGTAGCATTTATCACACTCATTTGGATAGTGTTTGTTTGTTTACAGTATCTTTACTAGACTCAACTCCCTGGAGGTGAAGACAGTGTTAATTTTGTTTATTGTTGCATTGTATCCTAGGTTCCTATCACAGTGCCTGACATGATTTGCAGTCCAAAAATATTTGTCAAATAAATGAATGTGTACCAGTTGAAGTGTCTTCCTTGTGAAACATATATTTGATTAGCTTGAACATTTAATTTTGAAAAGATCAGCTGTTGTTCAGTACTTAATTTGATTCTGACACCTCTTCTATGGTTAATTTGATCTAAGATGGTTAAACTTTTCAATGAGACACAAATTGGATCATGTCATTACCTTGCTTAAATTCCTTCAATAGCTTGCTATAGCCTACAGGAAAATGTCTGAAAATGTTGGTGGGGCTGATAAGGCCCTTTGTGATAGTGAATTTCAAACTTTTTGACAGTGGCCCATAGTACAAAATATATTTTTTATTGCATCCCAGTACCCACCTACATAAATATGTTTATACATAGTTGAAACAAAAGTTTCACAAAAGGATTCTTACCTTTACAACATGCAATTCACTACATTTTATTCTATTATAATCCATATCATTTAATAAAATGTTGGTCATGGTTTACCAAATTGATTTTCTAACATCATAATGGATTCCAAGATACAGTTTGAAAAATACTTCTCTGTGATTTGGCTTCCAGCTGCAGTTCCTCCTTCAACAATGCTGACCTCCTTACAGTTCCACTCATGGGCCATGATATTCATCTTTATTTAAATGGCTTCCATCATTTGTAGGGCCCTTACTTGTGTTTCAAGACTCAGATTAACATTCAATGGCTGCTTGCCCTCTCCAAGGAGAAGTGATCACTCCTTCCTATGGGTATGCCCAACCTCACTCATCAATAATTCATAACATTACCCTTTATCAAAGTCCTTATCAGAGTGTGCCACATGTAGTTTCTTATCCAGTTCCTCTTTCAGTACCAGCTGTAAGTATAAATATATCAAGCACCAGAAGGTTCTTGGTCCCTTCATGTCTGGCAAAGACATTCAGTAGCTCTTGGGGATCATTAAGAACCATTGTTTTGATTCCCATTTTTCAACCTCTCATGGAAGAGATGGACTTGGTTTGGGTTCCAGTGGAGAGCCATTGGAATGAATTCTCATATAGCATCAGAATGGAGGGTTAGTGACTATCATTTTTTCCATATTATACATCTACCATTGGGTCTATTATTCTTCTCCAGATGGATATGGGGTAAAGGATGGATGTGACAAATTTACCATGTCAGTACCATTATGACTATGGACACTCTTTCTTATTCCTTTACCCTGTGCAATAAAAGTTTATACCTGGTTTCCTGGGCTTGATTTTCTGTGCTTCATAATTTAAATCATCTGCTTTCAGGCTTTATGTTTGTGGCTATCTCACAATGAGAAAAAGAGAAAGAGAGAGAGGAAAAGGGAAAGAGTTATCCTTTCCTTCTCATTCCTCTTTTCTGACAATGGCTCTTTTGGTTGACACTATTAGGCTGAATTAACCCCAGCCCCATAAGAGATGAACTTCACAAATACAAAAATGGCTAGCTGGGTGCAGTGGCACCCAGTGGCTCTAGAGGCTGAGTCAGGAGGATCACAAGTTCAAAGCCAGCTTCAGCAATTCCAAAGCCCTAAGCACCTCAGTGAGGTCCTGTCTCTAAATAAAACACAAAATAGGGCTGGGGATGTGACTCAGTGGTCAAGTGTTCCTGAATTCAATCCCTAGAACCGCCCCTCTGACTCCCAGCCAAATGGCTTAATCCCAGACCCTGTTCTCAAGAAGCATACAGTTTAGAGTTCATATTGAACATCTAGAACTTGCCTTAATCCAATTTTAATTGCCCTTCCCTAGCTGTAACCCCTTGCCACTTGTGACTCCCTCAATTTTTTGGTGAAAACATTGTCTACAAATCACCTGGAGTGGCAAAAGTACACCTAACCAGGCAGAAGTGCAGTTCCTCAGAGGTCTCCTTGGAACAAAGGGGGATGGGTTCCCACTGCACTTCCTTCTGACTGGAGATTACATCCTTTCAAAGATACTCTACCCTTCCTCTCTAAGGTGTACCATCCTGGCAACCACTGACTTATGGTATCAGAAAATTTGAAGGCAGTTTATGAATGAGGTCCTCTATCTCACTTCCGCATATCCTAGCACATCTTATGAAAAAGAAGAGAATTAAGTTGATATGCCAGATTGCTTATGTTACTTAAACAATGATAACAAATAATCACAACTTTTTTTCTCAGGTCTAGAGTGTCATTACACTTCAAGGGACTGGGTATCCATAATCCTGCAGCTAGAGGAGAGCACATGATCTCTAAAATAGAGTGAAAATGAATGAAAGATAGAATTTTAGACAGATTTAGGGTTAAATATTTAATGGTTCCCTTTAGAAATGTAGTATTTCATGGATACAGATATACTTTATGAATGACATCAGCCATGAGACTGAAACTAGTTATTTCAAGGACATATTGACATACTCTTAAGATCTGGTTTCTCATGAGGTCCAAGTTTAGAAGTTCTGGAATGATTACAGAAGGATCACCATGTATATGGTAGAAAATATGGCATAATTACATTCATGGCACAGAGAAGTACTATTTTTTTTGACTCTCAAATTTGTATCTCTAGCCTGAACCTGTCCTATGAACACCAGATTCACATCAGTGACTGCCTCTTGGATGTCAAATAAGTATGTCATATTTGATGTGTCCCAAAGTGAACTCCATCTCTGTTCCCAAGAACTGGGTCCTCTCATAGATTTCTCAGTATCAATTAGTGTCAATGCCACCTTTCAGGTTGCTCAACTAAAACACTTGGACTTCTCCTTGATTCTTGTTTTTATCATTCCACATCCAGCATCTCAGCATACCTTGCTTACCCCACCTTCAAAATACATTCAGAGTCAACCATCTCCATATCTACTCTTCCCAACATGATCTGGGCTTCTGCCTTTTGCAAAAACAGCTTTATTGAGATATAATCCATATACCATATAGTTCATTCATTTAAAGTGTACTTTGAATAATTTTTATAATACTTATAGAACTTTGAAACCTTTACCAAAATCAATTTTAGAACATTCAAAGCAAGGGAACAGCAAGTACAAAAATTATGAAGCATAAGTCACAAAGGCCATTCCCTTCTTCCTCTATTACACCAGGACTCTGCCACCTCAAATATTTTTTTGTGGGGGTACCAAGGATTGAATACAAGGATGAACCACTGAGCCACATCCCCAGCCCTTTTTATGTTTTATTTTCAGACAAGGTCTCACTAAGTTGTTCAGGGCTTTGCTAAGTTGCTGAGGCTGGCCTTTGCCGCAGTCCTGCTGGCTGCAGCAAAATAATCAGGGGGGGTGACGAAGAACTTGTGTACTTGATACAGCAGGAGTAGGAGCCCTTTATTGCAGGACAGGAGCAGTATTTATACATTCCACACAGCTTATCTAATTAGCATAAACTAGATACAGCAGTCAACCAATAAGGAATCTCCACACTTAATAGCTCGCTTTTGTTACTTCTCAAACCACTCCCTCTGGCATTTTGCCAGGCACCATCCAGACTTGTTTATGAACTCTAACATTCCCCTGGTAAAATGCCAGGTGTTATTTTGACTTGTTTACAGACTCTAACATTTCCCCCTTTTGTGTAATTTAAATAATGACCATAGTGGTTTTTACAGAAACACCATAAATAACCTGCTACAAACAGAAAGGGAGGATACAAAATGCCACAATACCAAGCCAATTGATGGCTCCATGCAAGAAGCCCTTGGAAAAATTATACCAGCAATGACACTGTTAGCAAAGATACCGAATTACAATTTGTTATAGATTACAGTTTGTTGTCTCAGTCCAGGTAAAGCAGTGTCTCAATAGATTAACTCACAGTCCCGGTAAATCACAGTCCAGGTAAGTTCTTCAGGCAGCTAGCCTAAGCTGTAGCAGCAGAAACAGCAACAGATCCGAAGTCTCGTCCGTTTTTCAGCCGAAGTTTCATCCGGTTTTCAGCAACACTGGAAATTTTTCCATCCTCGTCCTCAACGGCACTGGGACGAAGGCAGGAACTCTTGCAAAGATGCTAAAGAAAATCCTGTAGCATTCCACTAAGAAAACAACCTTCTGAACAATTTAGTACATTATCTCAAGGTTTTTTACATTTAAATAAGCCTTAATGGTGCTCATTACTCATTAGCTTCCAGGTGTGGGAGAACCATTGTAGCTTAGTTATTGGCATTGAAAATGACCAAACATCAGGGACACCAGTAGTGTCTTCTGCGGCTGTAGCGTCCCGGGTAGCCCCAGATGGCCCTGGGGAGAGTCCCGGTCTCAAACTGCTACTGGGCACAGGGAGCAAGAGCCTGCGAGACTGTGCCTCCAGGTCAGGTCTAGATTTGGGCTCGCGGCAGTGGAAGAGCTAGCTCCCCAGCCAGGAGGCGGGGAAGGGCCAGTCGCCGCCGCCTCTTGGAAAATCCTTGCTGCGCTGTGACCGGCTTGCACACTCGGCAGCCGCCTCTCCGCTTCACGCACCCTCCGGTAACGAAAAGTATTTAGTAATAGCCTTTTGCTGCAACTTTTTTCCTGATAATCCTTCTTCTTCTGAACTTTCTTTTTCTTTCTGACTAGAGTTCCTGGGCTCTTATCAACACATGCCCTAACTATTCTTGGTTCCACTGGGGTGCCTTCTTCCCTTAGTAATTTATTTCTCACCCCTTCCATATTTTCATCATAAAGACAATACAATACACTGAGACAAAACAAGACACAAACATACTGTATCAATCTTCTCCATTTTCTTGAAATGGCCATTTTTCCTCTCGCCCTATCTGCCTAGGGACGAGCAGATTTGCTCCCGTCCTATCTATGGACGGGCAGCTTTTTTTTTCGTCACTTACCCCCAAGTGTCCCGGGGCTCCCCGTAACGGGCCACCATTTGCCGCAGTCCTGCTGGCTGCAGCAAAATAATCAGGGGGGGTGACGAAGAACTTGTGTACTTGATACAGCAGGAGTAGGAGCCCTTTATTGCAGGACAGGAGCAGTATTTATACATTCCACACAGCTTATCTAATTAGCATAAACTAGATACAGCAGTCAACCAATAAGGAATCTCCACACTTAATAGCTCGCTTTTGTTACTTCTCAAACCACTCCCTCTGGCATTTTGCCAGGCACCATCCAGACTTGTTTATGAACTCTAACATTCCCCTGGTAAAATGCCAGGTGTTATTTTGACTTGTTTACAGACTCTAACAGGCCTTAAACCTGAGATCCTCCTGTCTCAGCCTCCTGAGCCACTGGAATTACAGGCATGTGGTACTGTACCTGGTGCCACCTCAGAATTTTTGCATTTGCTTTTCTCCCTGCCTTGAAGGCTTTTCTGTGACATCTGCATAGTTTCCCCATCACTTCTTTCTGGCTTTTTCTCAAATGTTATTTTCTAAATGAGATCTTTCCTGGCTACCTTACTGTTACTCCCTCTCCTTCAAACACATCATATTGCCCCTTCTTTGCTTTGATATTTTCCCCCCTTTGGCATTTGCAAGTATCTTACATACTATATACTTTGCTGTTTATTTAGTTTATTGTCTGCTTTCTACATTAGAGTGAAAGTTTTATGACAGCAGAGATTTTGATGTGTTTTGCTCATGTCCAATACAGCACACCCAATGCCTTGATTGTGTATGTCCCATAGTATCAGCTCAACAAATACTTAAATGAATAACTAATAAATGAACTGTTCAAAGCATGAGCTATGGAATTAAAACAAAACCTAGTTTCAAATCTCAGCTCTGCCACTTACCAACATTGTGACCTTAAGTAAGCATCCCTGAGCCTCAATGTCTGGCATGACTAATAGGGCTGATGTAAGAATTTTAATGAGATAATATGTACAAAGCCCTCATAACAGTTCTTGGCATATAGAACATATAAGTAACACAGAAAAATAATAATTATAAAATATTTTTAAAAATATACTCTTTCGCAAACACAGCAGAAAATTTGTACGCCATATCCTGGATGAAGTTATACATGGCATTCTTGGATGTAAAGTAGCAAGATTCCTGAATTAACAACAAGAGAACAGAGATTCTTGAGGGATATGTCCCTTTTCCCAGTTTAAACTCCCCTCTGAATTGGAACAAGATCTTAATGATCTTTTTAAGGAGAAATGAGCCTTCTACTCTCTTCAAATATGTTTGAGGACAACTATCCTCCAGCCAGTTCTTTGACATCTTGACTGGTATCATTCATGATTTATGGAGACAGGTACCTTTGCTATTTTCATAGAGATCATCCTGCCACAAGAAAATCCCTGAAAAGCATCTTCCTAGAAAATGTTGTAAGCCTAAGTTTATTGGAATCTCCTCAAGAAACAGTAGTAACTGACTTTTATCTCCAGCAGAAATTGGTAGGGGTTCATAAGCACTGTGATGTGGCATCCAAGGGATGGGATGCGACAGTACAGAGACTCTAGTACAGTAGCTCACAAACTTGAGCTTGCATTAGAATCACATGGATGGCTTGTAAAAGCACAAACAGTACCCCCACAATTTTTGATTTTGTAGTTGGGGCCAAATAATTTTGCATTTCTAACAAGTTCCCAGGTGATACTAAGGCTACAGAAGACTAGGGGGTTCATTTTAGAAAGCACTGCTATAGTCCGAGAATCTGATTCAGTAGGTGGAGACTAACCAAGAGTTATGGTTTCCATCTGGAATGTCACCCAAAGGCTCATATGTTGAAGGATTAGTCCCCAGTGCAGCAGTAGTCAGAAGTGGGGCTTTGGGGCAGTGATTGAATTATGAGGGCCCTGACTTCATCAGTGGACTAGTAATTTTAGTGTGTTCATAATTTGATAGCAGGAAGTAGGTCACTAGAGGTATGCTCTGGAAAGGTGTGTGTGTGTGTGTGTGTATACCTCTCCCTCCCTCCCTCCGTTCCTTCCTTCCTTCCTTCTTTTTCTTTCTTCCTTCCTCCTCTTCTCTTCTCCTCCTCCTCCTCTTCTTCTCTTTTCCTCCTCTTACTCCTCCCCCTCCCCCCTCCTCCCCCCCTCCTCCTACTTCTCCCCTTCTCCTTCTCCTCCTTCTCCTCCTCCTCCTCCTCCTCCTCCTCTTCCATCTCCTCCTTCTTCTTCTTCTTCTTCTTCTTCTTCTTCTTCTTCTTCTTCTTCTTCTTCTTTCTCTCTCTCTCTCTCTCTCTCTCTCTCTCTCTCTCTCTCTCTCTCTCTCATTCCAGGGCTGCTATGACATGATGGATGATCTGTTCTGCCATGTCCTTCTGCTATTCTGAATTGCTTCACCACAAGTACAGAATGAATGGAACTAGCCAACCATGGACTGAAACCTCTGAAACTGTGAGCCAAATTACTCCTCCTTTTAGTTGTTTTTCTCAGGTATTTTGTCACAGCAATGAAAAACTGACTAACACCTTGGGGAATCTCCATTTAAAGCAAGCACACTAGGTAATTCTGACACAGGTGATCTATGGACCAACTACACTTTGTGATATCTGGTGCATCAGTCATCTTTGCTTCATTAGAATTATATACCTGAGACAGGGTACTCATGAAGTAAAAAGATGTTTATTTTGCCTCACAATTCTGGAAGTACAAGTCCATGATCAGGCAGCAACATTGGTTTGAGCCTCTGGTGAGGGTGGCACATCATGGTGGGAGCACATTAGAGTGAGCATCACATCTTGAGACGTAAAGCTAATGTCCCACATTCTCCTCTGAAGGCACACTTTCAACAACCTAAGAATCTTCGACCAGGCCTCAATTGCAAAGGTCCATAGCACCTCACAATACTACCTTTAGGTCCAAGACCTTACATATGGGCTTTGTGGGACACACATCCAAAACATAGTACCTTGTATGGATGCCCTGAAAATTCTGAGGTGGCATCCATGTGTTTAACAAGTTATGATTCACATTAAAGTTTTTTCTTTTAACTTTTTTTGTAGTTGTAGATTGACAGCATGCCTTTATTTTATTTGTTCATTTTTTTATGTGGTGCTAAAGATGGATCCCAGTGCCTCACACATGCTAGGCAAGTGTTCTCCTACTGAGCTACAGCCCAAGCCCTTAAGGTTTTTTTTTATGTGGTTCTGAGTATTGAACCCAGTGCCTCATACATGCTAGGCAAGCACTCTACCACTGAGCCACAACCTCAGCCCCACATTAAAGTTTTGAAAGCCATTTCCCCCTGTCATTAGTTAGCTAGACTGATGAAACAGCTTTTACCTGCTCTTTATGAGGTATAGCTGGAACATGTGAAGAGGAGGACAGGGGATGTCCCCACCAGCCAGTGAGATCTTGTATAGTAAAGGCCTTTGATACGAACACTTGAGAATAAGGACGGTTGTGTGAGTTGAGGCAGCAGAAAGGGGAATTTTGAGGGAAGTTAAGTAGCTGCTTGGCCCAAACAAGGTTTGCAAGGGATGCCAAATTTCAAATTCTTGGGCAAGAGCCACTCTGATGGCAATTTATGTAGGTAGACTTCTACTTGTCTTTGAAGACCCTGCTCAGAAGTATCTGTTGCTTAATAGTGACCTGGGAAGCTTCCTTAGAGCCAACTCAAAGTTGTTCTTTAGGCAAGTCCTAATAGAGAATTATAAAATGATAAGGTTAACAGAAATGAGAGAGAGAGAGAGAGAGAGAGAGAGAGAGAGAGAGAGAGAGAGAGAGAGAAACCTTAGAGGTAGAGGTTATGCACCTAACTTTGCCTTCATGGCATTATAGATGTGGACACTTGATACTTATACACAGAAATAGATTTGGGATATAAAACAAACCTAATCAGAAAAATCCTACACTCATGCCAGAAAGGAGATCCTGAATATAGCTTAATAACAGGAGCTAAGAACCACGCTCGGCATTTCATATACATTATCTTGCACAATAATTACCACAAACCCATTATCAAGGCACTACTATTACACTCTTTTGAATCATCCCCTGCACTCTGAGGCCTACAGAGTCTTTTTCATCTGTGCATATGTGTGCACTTGAATAGAGGTTGTTACAAGGGCAGCGAGTTGGATAAACCAACAGCCAAGTAAACAATGTCAGCCCCCTGATTGGCCAAAGCACAAGTGACAAACACTTAGTAACCATGTATGCGAAGGAGTATTGGCAGCTATTTCATGACAGGACACTAGGCAGGAAGGGAGACAAAATTGCTGCTTACCAGATATAATGGTATATGTGCACTAAAGCAGAAAATAGGCCAGTTACATATAGAGAAGAAGCCATTCCTCTGCTCACAAACTGGGAAAAGGCAACTATGAAATTGAGCCTGTAGCAGCTGGGATAGGGTTTAGTAACAGGGAAATATGGGGTCCAAGCATCAAGTTGGGAGTGACACATTTCAGGATTGGGGATTTTGATACAGCTGGAGAGTGGCTGAACTGATGTTTGAGTTCAAGTCCATCTGAAGCAAAAGACAGCTTCATTTACATCAGTGGGTCTCATCATTTGAGATGCCTTGGATTGACCTGGGGAGTTAGTTAAAAAATAGGTCTTTGGCCCCACCCCACAGAAATTCTTATCCAGAGAAGCCTGGCTAAAGACAAGGGATCTGGTTTTTCAAACAGCCCTTTCAAGAAATTTTGATGCAGCTAGCCCAGTGCCCATAATTTGAGATATATTATCTTGGCCATCCAACCAAATCAAGGCCACAAAATAGCAGTCATTATCTTGACATGACACATATCTTCCCCTGTATCTTGCACCCAGATATCTTCAACTCTGGACACTACTTTCCTCAAAAGGGTGTTGAACATTAGGGTGTTCTGAACAAAGGCTCCAATTGTCTTTCCCCTTTTACTACAAAAACATATAAAGTGATCATGGATGACCCAGAATTACTGATAACCCATTAACATTCCTTGAATTTTTTAATTCACACATGGTAAAAGAAAATTCAAGTTCAAAACAGCAAAACATCAATTATAGAAACTTCTTTTTCATTCCCCACCCTCTAAAGGAAACTACCATCAGTAATAGCTTGTGTGCCTTTCCATTATTTTAAAGCAACTACTGATTTTGGAAGATGTGCTTCAAATCTGCCTGTTTACCACCCACAGGTCAATAATTAGAGTTAACACTGAGTACACTCTACATATACACCAGTGAATTTACACATGCTATTTCATTTAATACTCCTGCTGAAGTCAGGTAGTATTGTTTTTCTCATTTTATAGATAAATAAACTAAGGCCTACAGAAGATAATTAATTTGCCCAAATTCACACAGAGAATGCATGATAGAGCTAGGACCTAACTTACTCTGGACCTACACCTTTACCATTCAGCTCTACTGCTTCTTGGCAGCATATACTAACAACAGCTAACATATACTGAATTTATACAATATGTCAGGCACTATTCTAAGCACTTTTTAAAAATTTTTATTGTTGGTTTTTTAAAAATTTTTATAGTTCTTGACATATCATATTTCACACTTTGATTCAAGTGGGTTATGAACTCCCATTTTTACCAAGTATACAGATTGCAGAATCACATCAGTTACACATCCATTGGTTTACATATTGCCATACTAGTGTCTGTTGTGTTCTGCTGCCTTTCCTATCCTATACTATCCCCCCTCCCCTCCCCTCCCCTCCCCTCTTCTCTCTCTACCCCCTCTACTGTCATTCATTTCTCCCCCTTGTTTTTTTTAATTGTCCTAAGCATTGTCTTATTTTAACTTCTACAATATCCTGTTGAGTGAGGTATTATTTTTATCCTCATTTTACATTTAAGGAAGTAAAGGGACAGAGAGGTTAAGTAACTTGCCCCAAAATACATGGTTAGAGGGGCTGGGGTGGTGGCTCAGTGGCAGAACACTCGCCTACCATTTGTGAGGCACTGGGTTCGATTCTCAGCATCATATATAAATGAATTAATTAAAATAAAAGGTCCATTGACAACTAAAAATATATTTAAAAATACATGGCTGGTAACAAGCAGAGCTGGGCTATAAAGCTAGACAGTGTGGCTTTCATGCCTGTATGTTTATCCCTAATGTCATGTGATCTCCTTATACAGAAGGAGTAACTGAATTAACACATAACTGCTTCTAGTGTCCCTGTTCAGAATACCCACTGTTGCAACAACTTCGACACCCCTTTGATACTTTTCTGCATCCTTGGACTTCCTCACCCTGAATATTTGAGACCAGCTTTCCTTGCCCATGCCAGAAACACTTACTGATCCAGAACAGCAAGCTACAACGAACCTCTCTCATCCTGATATTTACCCTGCAGACTACTCTATTCCTGTCTCTGACAGGCTATCACTCTCTGGCCTTTCAATCCTTTGACATTTGCTACCTCTGGACCTTTAGCCTGGTTATGAGACTAAGTTTAATATCCTATGTTCATTTTTCCTCCAATGAAACTGACTTGGTTGACCCTTCCATTTTGTGACCCAGCTTGTTTCTTGAGAGGAATGTCCACTTTTTCTCCAGCCCAGTAAGCCCATACCTCAACCAGAGCTGCTTTCCCTCTTCCTAGGTGGGCTCTAAACCCCATGTAGTACGGAGTTAAACAGGTTACCTCCAATTCACGCTTCTCAGGGTCTCACCTGCTCTTTGGGGGAAAGAAAAGGCAGATTTCCCTTAGCAAGTGCACATTCTGGCAGCTAAGTTAGCCACAGAGAGGCCACAGCTTCTCTTATGTAGATGGTGATGCCTCTGGGTACAGCTGCCAAGGGATCTCCAGCTCTGCCTCTATGCCACCCTCTGGAGAAAAGAGGAAATGATCTAGAAAAAGAAAACCTAAACCAGCTTCAGTTTCTGGCTTCTGCCCCAGCACTCTTGTGCAGGAGCATGAATGCAAGGGAGTAAGATATAGTGAGGGGTCACTACTCTAGGAGTTGGTACATTTTCTTTTAGGATGTTCTGTGGAATTCCTGATCACCTTCTTCGAAGAGCCTGTCAAGGGGGTAGTCAAGCCTGCAATCTCTCCCTTCCCTCCCCACTTAGAAAGGGTCTAAGGCAAGGCCTTCTGAACATGGCTTCTGCAGATGAAGTTCAACCACAGGAGGGATCTGAGAACCTGGATTCAGAAAACACATCTGTGTCACAATATACAATACCTTATTTTTGATTATTTTTATATGGTTCTGAGGATCAAAACCAGTGCCTCACACATGCTAGGTAAGCACTCTACCAATGAGATACAACTCCAGTTATACATTTTTGTATTTACCAGCTTCAAATTTCAGTTTCCTTCGATTCATGTAGCATTTCCTGCAATTATGAACATAAGCATTAACCCACAATGGTATCAGCAGAACCTGTGACTTTGTCATCAATGGAAGTCACAAATGGTTGCCTGACATGTTACAACAGTTTCATTCCAATGTCTTCAAATATATTTTTGATCATCACTGCTTTGAAATTATAGTAGTAGAGACCTGACACTAGATCTTGTTATTGAATGTGTGACAAAGAAACACATATATTGCTATTTCATTAATTCATCTTTAATATTTAGACTATCATATTTCAGTATAGAAGGTTTACCCTTTATTGCCATGTATTTTGCTTTAGACATTGAAAAGTATGATTATAAGAAGGAGTTCTGCTGGCTTCACAGGCCAACCAAAGGGTCCCATGATATCTATTAAGTTAAGAACTCCAGCTTTTAGGAAGTCATTTAGCTCTGTCCTAAGAATTGTGTGTTTGCTAAAACAGCAAGCAGAACAGAGACAGGTGGGAGGCAGATTGTCACACTTCATCTTCCCACCATCACCACCAGAGCCCACCTTCCCTCAAGCACTCTTTCCAAAATAGAAGGTGTCAACAACTGCAGTGCAGTTGAAAAACTCATTCCCCATAGCACAGCATGTACCACTAGATGGCGCAATTGTATGAGCTGGTGGCTAGGAAGGGACTCATGAAAGAATCCCAGAACCATCAGACACTATTCAGAATTGCAGGATTTGTTGTCAAACTCCAACCAGGAGTTTGACAAGACTATGAAAAGACTATGGTGACCCCTTCTAGTATGTATCTCAAATGAAGGCAAAACTAAATTTTAAATAGTGTTGCTCAAATTCCAGTGATTTATTTTTAGATTTACTGATTGCCAAATACTGGATAAGGTGTTTGAAGTTGAATTTGCCTATGGTCCTAACTTCCTGGGGCTTTAATTGTGACTTTAGTCTCCCTGCCTAACAAAACATCCAGCACTGCCTGCTAGTCAAGGGGTAACCAAGCCAGATGTTGCTCTATACCCCAACCGAGCCCAGGCTCTACCAGCTACTGAGTCATTGTGTGCAGGACACTGGCAAAACCGACGACATCTTGAGACAACCTCTAAGCTTCTGGTAGACTGGAGGTTTTAAATAGATCTGTGGACCCTGCCCAGCCAATTTATGTTGTTTAAGTCAGCTCCAGCATGGATGTACTTCATTCTGCGACTGGGAAAAAGAAGAATCATTGAGGAACACATAAGAGTTCATACGTGGCATTGTACAAACATACTGATCAGAAATACCACCTCTTGGGTTGGGGTTGTGGCTCAGTGGTAGAGCACTTGCCTAGCATGTGTGATCCTAGGTTTGATCCTCAGCACCACATAAAAATAAAATAAATATATTGTGTCCACCTAAAACTAAAAAATAAATATTAAAAAAAGAAACAACACCTCTTGGCTTCACTGTATTCCTTGATCTCTGGCCTCTTCTAGAGTGTCAATGCCAAACTCATACCATCCTCTGGACATCTGAATCTTTTGGGGACTTGCTAGCAGTCACCTCTACAACCATTCTTGCATGAGTTTCTGCCAAAAATTCTACCTCCCAGCAGAGACCCACTATTTTTTTAAAAAGAAAAAACATGAACTGGCTCTTCCATTGTCAGATTTGTGACCATATAGAATCCTTTCCAATGCTGGTAATTCTCAATCTCTTAGATGCATCTGTGAGGAACCCAGAGTAGTGTAACCTTAGACTTCCAGGCCCTCTAAATCCCCTGTCAAATCCAGGACAGTAAAGGACTAAAACCTCTGTCATTTTAGACCTTTCTCTGACAGTTCCTGCATCTGATAATGGCTTGCAGCTTGTACAACACCTCAGCCTTTCAAACAGTCTATTAACCAAGTCCTAGGACCCTCTGTGTCAGGGTTTCATTATTACTGTTTCTATAGTCAATCAAGTCCTTGGCACAGCCAGCCCCAGGCCTACCACAACAGTACTTATACTGGTAAATGAACATTTAAAAAACTGACAGTTCCTTGGCCTCTTTCTACCAATTCAGGGAATCTGCATGAAGTCAGACAACATAGAAATCCACTTGCCCTGAGAAGGGATCTCTCTAACCCTTAAGGATATACAGCAATCCAAGCCTTCTTTGGGCACTTCTTTAGTTTTCTATACTTGCTGTCTCAAACTGCCAAGGGCCAGAAAACCAAGGAAACAAAACCAGTCAGGATAAACAGTGCCTTAAATATTAAATTTAAAAAAAAAATCATTACTAGCTTTGTGGTTGGTAGAATGTGCTGCTAAATAGGTTATATGTGAAAGTATTTAGCATAGAGAAAATAATTAATAAATATTTGTGAATGAATGAATGAATGAATTCAATGGCTAATAGTAAAAAAAAAAGTGCATTAGAGAGGGTTGTAGGCTACTGTTATGCACACCTGAAAAAAGGCGGCCCTTGGAAGAATTGGAGTTGGAATTGGCCCTTTTTCACATGGATCACCATCACCTGTTGAGAATGACCATCCCAGGATGGGGCTGTAGTTCAGTGGTAGATCACTTACACCAGGCCCTGGGTTCAATCCCCCATATCACACACACACAAAAAAGTCATACCTTGTAGAGCCAAGGAGAAATGTACTTCCTCACAGCTCTGTTTAACCCCATCTTACATTTTAAAAAATACTTAAATGCTTTTCACAATCATAATGTTACAGACACCATTCTAAGCCCTTTACATGTATTTAATTATTTAGTCCTTACAACACTCTGATGTATGTGTTGTTTTTATTTCTATTTAGAGATGAGGGAAGTGAAGCATAGAGAGAGAAAGTAAATCACTCAAGGTCAAACAGCTGTTCAGTGGCAAAGTTAGAATTCAGACCCAGGAAGCCTAGCCCCACAGTCCCTGGGTTGAATCATTAAGCTGTAGTCTGCTTTGCTGTGTGATGTCACTGATAAGACCCTTTTAAGGGACTGGTGTTGTGGCTCAGTGGTAGAGCACTTCCTAGCACATGTGAGGCACTGGGTTTAATCCTCAGCACTGCACATAAATGAATTGTATCTATCCACAAGTAAAAATATTTTTAAAAAGACCTTTTCAAGTTCTAGTCAATAGTTCTACCCCATGGATTTCATTTGCTCCCACCTATTATGTACATGTGATCTGACTTATTGCCCCCAGTCGCCAAGACTTTACCTAAGCAGAATCCCCGGAAAACTCATCCTCCTACCAGGCACAGCCAAGCTCCATGAAGAGGATCTATCACAGGGGGGAGACAGGAGGTGTGGGAAACTGAACTGGAAGAGCCACAGTGGGGATAGAGGGAGAGGCATTAGATACAAAATAAATTGTAAAGGAATCAGTAGGATTGCGAGGCATGAGGAAGAAGAGGTCAATGATCATCTCTAGGCTTCTGGCTTGGGTGACTAAGGAGTTCTATGGTGATATGATTTTCTGAAGGGAGGGCACAGAAGAGCTGTGTGGTTGGAAGGTAGTCTTATTCCCCGCTAGCCTACATGGTGCATGTTTACTGTGTGCCAGCACCTTATATATACTATCCAGAGTCATCCTGATAAGTACCCTTTGAGGGAGGAGACAGGTGCTCTTAGTACTACTCTCTGTGTCCAGATGAGAGGAGAGTGAGGCTTAAAGACTTACAATAACTTTCCCAAGATCTCACAGTCTGTAGCACAGCTGGGGTTTAAACCCAGGTCAGTCTGACTTCAAGTCCATTCTTGTAACCAATTGATGAAAGACATACTGCCTATATTCAGATCCCCTTTCCTTGCTCTGCCTGCTATTACAGTTTTGGTTGTCTGTTTGCATTGTTCCTGAATTATTGCCTTTCCAGTGTCTTTTTTTTTTTGAACCAAGGATTGAAACCAGGGGTCCTTAACCACTGAGTCATATCCCCAGCTCACCCCCACTATGTATTTTAGAGATAGAGTCTCACTGAGTTGCTTAGTGTCTCGCTAAGTTGCTAAAGCTGGCTCTGAACGTGTAATTCTCCTGCCTCAGCCTCCCAAGCCACTGAGATCACTGGTGTGTGCCACCACACCCAGCTCCAGGATCTTAATTTTGACTTGGGTCTTGATGCCAGTTCTCTACTTGGCAATGACTCCTAGCCTTTCTCCAACCTTCGAGATTTGAGCACTGTGATCTCTTCCATTCTCTGCACCCTCCAATCAGAAACTCCATTCTACCCCATTCCCTAGATTCTGGATACCCCCAATATGCTGGATAGGTCTACATAGTGAAGAATCCATCCCTATGTTCTGCCCAACTTCTGATGCCAACCCACCCAGTTACTCCAGAAGCTTAAAAAATCTGTTAATAATTATCTGCCTAGAACATAACTCTGCTTTACACATAAACATGAAGTATTTTTTGTACTGTTTTAGTATATGCTGAAATTTCCAGGAATACAACTACCATATAAATTGAGGGAAATTTGTGCTTTGTTTTGTTCAGAACCCTCCCAAGAGTTGTTTAATATTTTTGAAGATCCTGTTGCCAACAGCAACACTGCTCTTGGTAATTGAGTAAGTAATGCAAGGCCCCAGTCAGCGCCTGCATTTGTAGTGTTTGTGTTCATGGCATTTCTATACCTAGATGCGAGTCTCTGCCTGTTTCCTTAGGTTTTCTAGTATGAAGTGGCCTGAATATTCGAAAATTCATTGTCTATTAAAATAATTTTCTTGGTCTGGAGTTGTGGCTCAGTGGTAGAGCATTCACCTAGGACGTGTGAGGCACTGGGTTTGATCCTCAGCACCACATAAAAATACATAACTAAAATAAAGGTATTGTGTTCATTTACAACTAAAATAATTTTTTTAAATAACAATTTTTAAAATTTAAACCTTACAATAAGTTAGTCCCCCCTTTCTCTCCAATTATAAATGTATGGTACACACATATGCAAATATATAAAACTATGTGTAGTATTGTAGGCACATTATATTGTCTATGAATTTCCCTGTTTTATTTCAGAATAGTAAAAGGGTTGTAGCAAAGCAGATATTAAAAAATGATGTTATTATTTAGTAACTAGAGAAATGCAAATAAAAACTACTCTAAGATTTCATCTCACTCCAGTCAGAATAGCAATTATCAAGAATAGAAACAACAATACGTGTTCATGAGGACGTGGGGAAAAGGTACCATCATAAATTGCTGGTGGGGTTGCAAATTGGTGCAATCAATCTGGAAAGTAGTATGGAGATTTTCTCAGAAAACGTGGAATGGAATTATCATTTGACCCAGCTATCTCACTCCTTGGTTTATACCCAAAGGACTTAAAATCAGCATACTATAGTGACACAGCCACATCAATGTTTTTAGCAGCTCAATTCACAATAGTTAAACTGTGGAACCAAGTTAGTCCCCTACAACACATGGATGGATAAAGAAAATATACACAATGGAATATTACTCAGCCTTAAAGAAAAATGGAATCATTGCATTTTCAGGTAAATGGATGGAGCTGGAGAATATCTTCCTAAGCAAAATAAGCCAGTCCCCAAAAGCCAAAGGTTTAATGTTTTCTGTGATATGTGGATGATAATTCACAATAATGGGGGTGTGCTAGGGAAGAACAGAGGTTCTTTGTATTAGGCACATGGGGGTGAATGGGGAGTGTGGGAAGAATAGTAGAATCAATCAGACATTATTTATTACCATATATATATATACATATTGATATATATATATATATATATATATATATATATATATATATATATATATCAATCCTCATAAAACCTGAATGAAATGGGAATAATTTTCACTTTTGTTTTACAGATGAAGAATCACAGAGAGATTAAGTAACTTGCTCAAGGTCACACATAAGTACAGAACAACAATCCAAATCCACATTTGTTTCACTTCAAATGCAGTGCACATAATGTGGAAGGTTATCTGTAATGTCTCTTATTGATGTGAAAATAGGTTCGGGATGATTCTAAGGGCAGAATACTCAAAAACTCCTCAGAGATTCCTAGAAAAACTATAGGTAAACCCAGGATAACTGAAAACTTTCAGGTACATTTGAGTATATTTATTTAATACACACACACACACACACACACACACACGGCTAGTCTATGTCTTGAGTCAAATTTAATGATGTCTTATTTGTTAATTGCCTCTTGGGTCCAATTAGATTGTAATGCTGCCTTAAGAAGATCTGGGCCAACCATACTTTCCATTTGAAAAACTAAAGTGCGTTGTCTGACAGTGAATGTGACAATGGGACCAAATATATTCTGTCTGGACTGTCTTGGAAAATTCTACTCACTCCCCATCAGCAACTAGCCACATAATAGGACTAATGAATGAGTCACCCAGAATTTATTGTTCTCATTTAACAAAATCTATCATTTGGAAAGGCACATCACACACCTGCCACATTTAGACCACTTGGCCATTTTTTAA
Source organism: Marmota monax (assembly GCF_021218885.2). Lineage (NCBI taxonomy): Eukaryota > Metazoa > Chordata > Mammalia > Rodentia > Sciuridae > Marmota > Marmota monax. Next base: position 9,049,825 of record NW_026694552.1, on the reverse strand, counting down.
AATGTATTTTTATCTAAAAATAAAAAAAATTATCTAAAAATAAAAATTGCTGGGCTTTATTTTGATCATTTATTTATATGCAATGCTGAGAATCCAACCCAGTGCTTCACCCATGCTGAGCAAGCCCCTTAACGCTGACGCACAACCCCAGCCTCCTTGGCCATTCATCTTTATCCTGCATAAATACAGGCTCAGTGGGCTGCTCCATGCCTCCACGGAGAAATACCTTATTCTTAAGCATCTTTGAATTTGATCACTAGGTGGCAGTGTTCTCCAAGGTTTTAATAGCATGAAAGGCCAGTTTTGTTTAATGCCATTTCTTTCCATGAGTCATAGGTCAAATTGACCATCTCTCCTGCCAACAAAAGAATGCCCAGGTGTTTTTCATACGGTAATTTCAGGAAAGGTAACTTGTCTTTGGCAACTTGTTGGCATTTTAACAATAACCTTAAACCTGTGCAAATACAGCTGTGTCTTCTCAGTTTAGTTCAAATACTTTCAGCCCATATTATGTCATAAACACTGAGCTGGAAGTAGGGGTACAGAGATGAAGCCAGATAGTTTGACCCTTAAGAAAAGCACAGTCTAAAAAAATGAGGAGACCTGTGCATAAACAAAAAGTTATATGACAACATCATAAGCATGGTGATGGTATAAACTTGGGGGAAAGGAGAGCACCCACCTCAATACAGACGCTCAGGGAATCCTCCTGGAACAAGTGACAACAAGAGCCAAATTTATTTTTTTAAAAATTTTTTTAATTTTGGGCGGATACAACATCTTTGTTTGTATGTGGTGCTGAGGATCGAACCTGGGCCGCACGCATGCCAGGCGAGCGAGCTACCGCTTGAGCCACATCCCCAGCCCCAAGAGCCAAATTTAAAAGAATGGTCAGGTATTAGCCAGGGAAGAAAGTGGGAAAAGGTATTTCAGTTAGAGGAAACAATCCAAGCAGAAAGGCTTGCTGTAGTGTGGTGCATGCTGGGGAACTAGGTAGCAGGTGTTGGGCAAATAAGAGGACAGGGTATGTAGTGCAGGGAAGACAGAGGTCAAGTCAAAGACTGAAATAATAACCTTACCACCAGGAACCATGTTTGAAGCCATCTACTCTTTCCAACTACTTCCTGAGATAACAGCATCATAGCCTTACCCTGAGAAGGAACCTTCTCTTCATTTCTCACAATTGTATGGTACACTTAAAAGTATCATTGGCCATCATTTATTGAGTCTCAACTAAGGACTGAGCAGTACACTAAGATCTCCTTCATGCGTTGCCATTTTCAATATCAGCAGTAGCTCTATGAAGTGGGCATTATTTTGCTCTTATCATCTTCATTTTACAGATGAGGATATCTAGGTTCAGAGAGGTTAAGTCCTATTAGTGTGATGATCATCTTTGCTTCACCAAATCCTTTAAGTAATAACTTTTCCTGCAGCCCAAAGCTCATATGTTATCTACATATGCATAATTTTACATCTTGATGCTACATTTCCAGATGCTAAGACAGTTATTCTCTAAAACAGTAATTGTCGTAGTACACTGATTGTCATAGTGAGAATCACAGTGGACTAGAAATACTGGTGCCAGTTGGAAACATAATTCCTCCAGCTCTATTAGGGATCTACTAAATCAGAAATCCTGGAGGTAGGTCTTGGCAATTTGTGCTTTAACAAACCTCCAGGTGATTCTGAGACATAGTAATGCTAGAAAATCACTCTTTTATACTATTGTTTCAGTATTGCACGTGTAGGTAATTTATTTAATCTCCCAACTCAAGAAAGGGAATCTTGTCTACTTTTATCACCCTGCCTTCCACCTGGACTCCCTGCCCCCCACCCTCCCCGGGCATGGAAACTTTGACTATCCCAGAACTGCTACTGAAAAGCCATATATAAGTCTGTATTCTTTTTATGCCTCAATTTATTCATCTGTGAAATGGGAATAATGGTAATAATAATAATAATTATTATTATTATTCATATTATTCAGCTGGTATATCAAGAGATAATCCAAGTAAAATTTGCACAGTTCTGCTTCACTTATATCAAATGCTCAGTTTTATATATAATTGGTTCTTTGTACCTACTGTTTAATAATCCTCCTGAATTGATTGATAACTGAGAGTATATGTGGATGAAGAAAATGGGAGGATTAGAAAATGCAGGATTAGATAGTGAGCCAGAGAATATGGAAAAACAAAAAAACCTGTTTTGAGTATACCCTACAGGGCTAAGCTGACAGACCAGGAACCTGATTTTTTTTTAGGTAGTTAGAAAAGAAGAAGGAGGAAAGGAAAAAGAGGCAGTAATAGAGCTTGTCTAATTTATAAGAAATGTCTAGAATAGGCAAATCAATAGAAACAGAAAGTAGGTAGGGAGTAGGGAGTGTGGGGTACGTGGGAATAAAGTGTGACTGTGAATGGGTATAGGGATTTCTTTGGGGGTAATGAAAATATTTTTGAGTTAAATAGTGGCCATGTTTGCACAACTCTAAATATACTCAAACCACCTGTTTATATACTTCAAAAGAGCAAATTTTATGGTATATGAAGTATATCTCAAACAACAACAATAACAAAAATTAAAAAAAAAACAAATAGTGGTCAATCTGGAACGAGAAGTTAATATCTTTGCCTTTTATTCACATTAAAGTCCAAGAAACTGGGCACAGATGCAGAACTGATATCAAGAATGAAAAAAAAAAATCAACCTGTTAGGTTTTTTCTTTTAAATTTTGTGGAGCTGAGGATTGAGGATTGAACCCAGGGTCCCACACATACTAAGGAAGCACTAAATTACCAGCCCTTTTTTACTTTTTTTCTGTTTTTTGGTACTGGGGATTGAACTCAGGAGCACTCGACCACTGAGCCGCATCCCCAGCCCTATTTTGTATTTTATTTACAGACAGAGTCTCACTGAGTTGCTTAGGGCCTCACTTTTGCAGAGGCTGGCTTTGAACCTGTGGTCCTCCTGTCTCAGCCTCCTAAACCGCTGGGATTACAGGCGTGGGGCCACTGCACCCAGCTCCTTTTTACCTTTTATTTTGGACAGGGTTTTTTTTTTTAAGTTGCTGAGACTGCCGTTGTCATTGAACTTGTTATCCTCCAGACTCAGCCTCCTGAGTTGCTGAGATTACCTGTATGTGCCACTGCCTCTAGCTAAGACAGAATCTGGTAGTTGAATTTTTTTTCTACCTTCTTTTGCTTGTTACATAGGGGCTCCCAACTAATTTCCTGTGTCTTTAATTCTAAAGACTTAAAGCCTGGGGCTGGGGTTGTGGCTCAGTGGTAGAGCGCTCACCTAGCAGTGTGAGGTGCTGGGTTCAATCCTCAGCACCACATAATAATAAATAAATAAATAAATAAATAAATAAATAAATAAATTTAATTAAATAAAGGTATTGTGTCCAACTACAACTAAAAATAAAAAAAGAAGACATAAAGCCTGTTGTTTTCATTAAGAACCACTGTATGAATGGCATACAATTGTATTGCAAGAGAGAGAGACAATTTGATCATAATAAAAATGCAACTGATGACTGGCACACAATGGAAATTCTAACAAATGTGTGTAACATATTTGAGGTCAACGTGGGTGAAAATATCAACCTTTTTTTCCTCTAAATCTTTGGGCAATATAACCTGGCCAAATAGCCTGGAAGATTTAGTTATATCCCCTGAGGTCCCAAACCACTTAATTTTTGCTCCAAGCTTTTAGAGTTTCCAAGAAAATCATTCAATGATTATTTCACTGAAAGACAAAAGCACGTTTATGCCTTTATAATCAGGACTTGATGACTTTTGAGGTTTAAATATATGCTCCACAGTGTTAATTATGGGGAGGAGGCCACTTTATTTTATTAAAGATAGTCTAAACATGTCTGCTTTGTAGAACCTCTGTGTGACAAGATTGCTTCCTGCCAAGAGAGCTCTACCAGGAAAAATCTGAGACAAGCAAAATAAATAATCACAAAGCAATGAATGCTGGCAAAAGCAATTTAAATGAAGGCAAAAGGGAGGACAAGTCTAATAGAGTGAAGGATGCCACAGACCACAGGCCCAACTTTATAGGTCTCAAATCTTAAACCAAATTCATAATATGAATCTGTATAGTACTTTGGTTAAGCATATAGATTCTGGAATTAGGCTGAGTTCAAATATTGACTCTTTTCTCTGCTCTCCTGACTTCCCAAGATATTAGTCTATTCCCTTTACAGCACTTATTACAATTTTTATTGTTATGACCTAACTCCTACTAGATTATACTTTCTATGAATAAGGCAAAGAGTCATATAGTAGGAACTAAATAAATATTGAAGGAGTTGAATACAAGAACTGTTAGCTTTCTATCCTTGGAAAACTAACTTCTAACTAACTCAATATGCTGGAGTCCTTTCTTTAAAAGTGATATTTTATTTGCCTATAAAACCATCTCTGAAGCAAACCCAGCAGGAATGTTAATGCAAAAATTCTGAGTCATCTGCTATACCACTTCTCAGCATTTATCTAAAAAAATTAAAGACAAACTTTAAGGAGGCATACATATTCAGGTTTATCACAGCATAGTTCACAATACCCAAGTTATGGAACCAGTCTAGGTGTCCATAAACAGAGGAATGGATAAAGAAAAAATATGGTATATATACACAATGGAGTATTACTCAGCCTTAGAGAACAATGATTTTATGGCATTTGGAGGAAGATGGATGGAACTGAAGAACATCATCTTAAGCAAAATAAGCTATATCCAGAAAATCAAGGGTTGTATGTTTTCTCTCATTGGATAGCTATAGAGAAAAAAAAAGAAAAAGGGGGATTTCATGAAAATATAAGGGAAAACAGCAGGGAAGAGGAAGGGGCGAGAGGATGGAGGAAGGGAGGGAGACTGAAATACTGGGGAATTAAATCTACCAAATTATGTTAGGTGCATGTATGAATTCATCACAGCAAATCCCACTATGTACAATTATAGTGTACTAACAAGTTTAATTTAAAAAACTCTGGGTCATGAATACTTTTATGACTTCTATGTTACTCAACTGTATTTTCTCACATTGGCATTTCTCAAACATTACCCAAAGTTTTGGCACTTTTCCAAAACATAGGTAGGACCTCCTGTTGAATCTTGAAGGCAAATTTGTAATCCATAGGATATTGTGAGAATGACTGTGAGTTCTGAAGCCAGGTCAGAAGAGGCAACTTCTGGTTCCTCTTTGCTTTCTGGAATACTTATGCTTGGAGCGCTGAGAAGTCATCTTAGAAGTATAACCGCCCCAAAGCTACTAGACAGTTGAGGAAGCCAATGTGTGAAATGGTCACATGCAGGTGCTTCTTTTGTTTTTTTGTAATCTTTGAATTGTCTCATCCCAGGAAGCAGACAGGTAAGTGAACAAGACTTCAGATGATTCCAGCCCACAACCATTAAGTCAAGTTTTCCCAGCAGAGGCATCTGACATTTTGCAGCAGGGACAGCTTTCCCCATTGTGCCTTTTCTAAAACCTGACCCCCAGGAATCTATGAGCATAATAAAATTTGTTTTTTTAAGCGACTAATTTGGGTGGTCATTTATAACAGTATGTTTGAAATATTTCAAAATGTAATATCTTTCAAAGGGTCGTACTGCCACCTCCAATTAAAGTTTGTGTCATTTGTGGAAGAGCTAGGATGTACCTCAAGAGTAAGTAGCTATGTCTTGAAGTCATTTGAAGGGCATTGAATCTCCAAAATACATCACTTTATTCTAAGGTCTAAAATCCCCCCAATCAAAATTTGTTTGAAAGATTTTATGTATAAAAGTCCATTAATAAACCAGATCTGGTGACACATGCTAGTGAGTCACATCCTAGTGACTCAGGAGGCTGAACCTTGAAGATAACAGGTTCAAAGTCAGCCTCAACAACTCAGTGAGGCCCTAAGCAACTTACCAAGACTCTGTATCTAAATGAAATACAAAAAAAAGGACTAGGGATGTGGCTCAGTGGCTAAGACCCCCTGGTTCAATCCCCAGTAGCAAAAAAAAGGTGCATTAATAAAAAATTAATCTCCTAAAAGGCGTAGAGGTGGGGACAAGGAAGGAGGTCATTAAACTGAGGCATCCTGTTTATAAAAGGCTTTAACTTTAGACTTATCACCAAATGAGTTTCTACATATGCAATGTAAAACAATACAACTGAAAGAAATACATTATATAACTTTAAACTTCTGTATCACCATCAGACCCACTATCTGTCCTACTGTGGATTATGTTTTTATAAACCTGGCAATTATCTAGTGACTAGCATACATATATTATAGAACATTGCCATCTGTGGTGGAACATTTAAATTGGAATAGGCTATAGATTATGAATCATGGTCATTGGCTAAACCCCTAATTGACAAAATAGTTTCTGTTATATAAAAATATCCTGTGAAACTATTTAGCTGCAATGGTTCTGAACATTTATTTGTCTCAGTTAAAAATTACATTAGTCATTAAGCCTTTTTTAAAAAAATAGTTTTTTAGTTGTAGATGGACACAATATCTTTATTTATTTACTTATTGTTATGTGGTGCTGAGGATCAAACCCAGTTCCCCACACGTGCAAGGCAGGCACTCTACCACTGAGCTACAGTCCCAGCCCAGTCATTAAGTCTTTGAGGACAGAAAGAAATAAATTGATTCATTGTCTTTTTTAAAGTTAAAAGACTCATTTTGTCATATGTAAACACTGAACATACTACACAATTTGAATAACTTGTTTGGTATTTTGAATGTATGTGTATACTACAAAAATATGTGTATATATAAAATATATTTGATCCCTGTGTGTCCAGCTCTCTGAGAAGTCCCAGGTTACACTAAAAAACTGTCATTTGGAGGGCTACAGGGGACAAAGTTTAATGATGGAGTTTTATGCAGCAAGTATCTTTGAAATCCTTTGTAACCTTGAGGTCCAGCTATTGTGTGATGCAATAAAAAACAGTCTCAGAGGGAGAAATGAGGGGCCCAGGAATGGGAATCTCTTATGTCAACTATTCCTGTCTCCAAGTTTTTAATGGGATTCCCCAAGAAAGGGGTTGCAGGGGCTGGGGCTAACTGGATCAGCATTTTCTTAATGCGGATGTTCTGGTGCAAAATTCAACTCTTCTGTGAATCCAAACAGGGTAGCAGCACACACAGTTACCATGGCTACTGCTGTATTGCTCAAGCTCCTGTTTGATGCCAGGAAAGGCTGTGTGCCAGACTGCGGCCGACCCATTCCCTAGAACACTAACCCTGCCTCGAAAGCACCCTAATCCATTAGTGCTGACCAGCAGAGTTCTCTACAAGGCCTGCGGTTCTGCTGGGGAGGGGGGCGCCCAGAAACTGCCCAGAGGGGTTTCACCAAGCAGTGACAGTTTCTGCTGTTCTGTGAGGGCTGAGGAGCATTTGCTTCCTGAGAACAGTTCCAAGACATGAAGAGGCTTGATGATGTCCCACCCTGCCTCTCCCTGGTCACCAACGTGGCCCAGGATCCCACGAGGATTGCCAAGCATGTGCCCATCTTTTCTCCCTAGTTTACTGCTTCCCCTCTATCTCTTGGGCTGTCCACAGTTGCCTACTCATTTTTCCCTTTTATTAGACCTTTGACTCATGGCTCACTTTAATAATAAAATCATTCTCTTGCTTTATATTTCCTCTCTTTATTTTTTTAAAAAATACTTATTTTTTAGTTTTAGGTGGACACAATATCTTTATTTATTTTTATGTAGTGCTGAGGATCAAACCCAGTGTCTCACACATGCTAGGCAAGTGCTCTACTGCTGAGCCACAACTCCAGCCCTCTTTCTTTATTTTGATCACTTATTTCTCTCTACTTTTTAAAATATTTATTTCTTAATTTTAGGTGGATACAATATCTTTACTTCATTTTTTTAAATGTGGTACTGAGGATCAAACCCAGTACCCCACACATAGCAGGTGAGCATGCTACCATTTGAGCCACATCCCCACCACCTCTCTCTACTTTTGATCTCTGAACTCAGCTTATCCACCTCTCTATCCAGAGATTTCAAACTGGTGACTTGTGAGGCAAATTTGGCTGCTAGTTGGGTTCTATTTGTCTTATACGGTGGTTACTGTCTTTGTAAATTGTTTGCTGACATTAAATTATAGGAGATTTTCTTTTATAAAAGTCTGGATTTTGAACTTTACTTGAAAAAAATAGAGTATGTGGCAATTTTGGCTCACTTTCCAACAAGGCGATGAGCAGCTGGAACTCAGCTAGGATGTCCCTTGGAGCAGGCAGGCATTCTTCAATATTTCACAAGCCCAACAAGTCTTCTTCCCTGAAGATGGCTATTACCTTCTTGACCCCTATACATTTCAAATCAGAGTTCTCTCCTCCAATCTTCTTTTCCTTCTTCTCATGACTTCTGTAAACCCAGTGGTTAAGCTCCCAGTGACTGAAGTCACTCAGAACTGGAAGTAAATTTTACTTTTCAAGCTGTGTGTCTCAGGCAAATCTGTCAAGTTATCTAAACATTATTTTTCTCATATATAAAATAAGAGTCTATTAATACCTAATATCAGGAGTGTACAAATGTCTTTACAAAATAAATTATCTGGGGCTGGGGATGTGGCTCAAGCGGTGGTGAGCTCGCCTGGCATGCGTGTGGCCCGGGTTCGATCCTCAGCACCACATACAAACAAAGATGTTGTGTCTGCCGAAAACTAAAAGATAAATAAATATTAAAAATTCTCTCTCTCTCTCTCTCTCTCTCTCTCTCTCTCTCTTTAAAAAAATAATAATAAATTATCTGTAGGCATGGATAATAATAGGAGTAAACCATTACATATTGTTAACTGACTGGAGGGGGGAATCAAATGAGATAATGCTTGTGATGTGTTCAGTACAGTGTCTGACAAATAGTAGACAATTAATGATACTCATTATCACTCTGCTCTTATTTACATTTTCTCCACTGCCTTCAAACCTCTCTTCTTTCCTTTCCTTCTATTATCCCTTCTTTTTCTTTCTTGCCCCTCTGCCCACACCTGTGTGTGCAATCGTATTGTGCTCCTTGTTTTTTGCTTACTTCCTTTGTTTGTTTTGAATTTACTCCTTTTAGTTATAATACAACACCAAGATACACCCTGATATAATCACAAAAGCATGGAACACAATTCATTCCCTAGCACCTCTCCCCAACACCTCCTTCCCACACCCTTCCCTTCACTCCACTGATCCCTCTTCAATCTATTTACAATTTACTTTTTTGTGTTGTTTTTTTTTTTTTAAATAGTGTCCTGTGGATATACCCAATGCCCAAACCCATCTTGCTACATCCAGGCATGCTCATATGAAAGTTCCATCAGATTCAGTCCACTGTTCTTCCCTTTTTCCATCCTTTCTTTTTCCTCCTGATCCCCTTCCTCTACTCCACCAATATTTTCTATATTAAAATGAAATTACCTCTCCCTGCTTCTTTTCTTTTCTTTCTTTCTTGTTTTAATAACCGCCCCCCTTATTTCAGATTAGCTTCTTCATATCAGAGAAAACATTCAACCTTTGAAGAAAATGTAGTATATATACACAGTGGAGTATTACTCAGCCATAAAGAAGAATGACTTATGACATCTCTCAGTAAATGGATAGAACTGGAGACTTCTTAAATTTCCATTATTTTTCTTTCCTTTCTCTTCATCTTCAAGGATTATTCAATTATTTACCATTCTTCCTGCCTTTTTCCCCCTTACCCTTTCCCTGATCCCTTTCCTTGCTCCCTTCCTTCTCATATACACTTACTCCAATCTCTCTTAGGTTTAGAAACCTGGAGTTCTAAGATTATGAGATATGAATATATGTAATATTAAACTATTTCTTTATTTCCAGATCTTTAAATAGGTTTACAATGGGTAACAGGAAGTATGACCAAAATCCATGAAAAAAAAAATCACTTCGAGGAGGAAACGTTTATTTGGTGCTCATGGTTTCAGAGGTCTCAATCCACAGTCAGCTGACTCCATTGATCTGGGCCAAAGATGAGGCAACACATCATGAGGAAGGGCACAGCAAAAGAAAACTGCTCAGCTCACTTCAAGGTCTGGAAGCAGAGAGAAAGAGAGGGTGCAAGAAGTCATAGGGAAGGCAAAACTTTCCAGGCCACAACCCTAGTGATCCACGTTCTCTAGCCATGTCCCACCTGCCTACAGTTACCACCCAGCCAGTCTATTTAAACTAGGATGGTGTAATTAGGTTACATCTCTCATAATCTAATTGTTTCACCTTTGAACATTGATACATTAACAGGAACTTTGGGGGGACACCTCATATCCAAGACATAACAAGAAGTATAAAGCTGTAAATCTAAAGATTGTTCCTTGTGAAGTAATAGAGGAGTAACAATGCTCCATCCCCACTTCCAGACTTTTCAGGCTTTATTTATTTATTTATTTATTGGTGCTGGGGATTGAACCCAGAGCCTAGTGTATGCAAGGCAAGCACTCTACCGACTGAGTTATATCCCCAGCTCCCTTTTCAGGCTTTAGTACATGACAAGTTAACTAGTATAGGATGATCTCTCTCCTTTGTCTAAGACAGTGAGATTCCCTGGGACCCATTTTTATGTTAAGTTATTGAAATAGCCTTTTGTTATGAAATACTGTGGACATATAAAAGACATTTGTTTAACCACACCCAGTCTAAGAACATCAACTATAGCAGTACAGCTGAAGTACCCTAAGTGTCTCTCTCTACCACCTACTTTTTATCCAGATGTTTCCTCCATCCTAAATTATGTGATTATTATCCTTTGGGATTCTTTGTTCTTTTATTATACATGTATGTAGCAGCAAGAGCCCTTTTAGCCAGGTGCAATGGCACATGCCTGTAATCTCAGCAGCTCAGGAGGCTGAGGCTGGAGGATTGATTGCCAGTTCAAAGCCAGCCTCAGCAACAGTGAGGCACTAGCTACTCAGCGAGACCTTTCTCTAAGTAAAATACAAAATAGGGCTGGGGATGTGGCTCAGTGATTCAATCCCTGGTACTCCCCCCCACACACACACACAAAGAGCCCTTGTAAAACCTTTGCCAACTCCTTAGTAGTAGACTTCCACCATTTGGGCAGAGTTGACAGAAGAAGGAGGTTTTGAAGTTTCTTTGGTGCAAACAGCTCTTGCTTGCATGCACAGCCTGGATGCTATTCTTTAGGCTACCAAGAGTTAGCAAAGAGTGTGATGGATAAGAACAGGAACTCTGCAACCACACTGATTGGGTCCAAATCCCATTGCTGCAGTGCTTGCCTATAAAATCTTTACTACAATAGTGCCTGGCACATACAATGTGTTCCTTAAATGAAGCTTTTGGTGGTAATAGTGAAGGATACTAGTTATAAAGTGAAGATGGAAGACTTCTTATTTTGGCATACATAAAAGGAGGCATAAGCTAGATAGTGCATAGTCTCTAGGACCACAAATGGGAAGATAAATTTCATGGATCTGGGTGAAATTGACACAGTAGAGTAGTTGGTGTCCTGCCCTACTCTGATTAGTGCCTTATGAGGTGTTTGGATCTTGTAACAGAAATTTCACAGACCCCTTCAAGTTTCATTCCAAGAGCACATTCCTGATAAGGACTTGAAGATTATGCAATAAAAATGATGTTATGATATTGTGTATGCAAAGATAATAAGCTTTAATCCAACAGAGAGGAGGCGGGAGAAAAAGAGGAGATCAACCAAAAAGACAAGGAACATGGGAAAAACCAATGGATTCATCCTATTTTATCATTGCTAACTCCAAGGTTTGATCCTAAGATTCTGTGACTATGGTGGTGTTACTGATGCACATAGGAAAGTTGACAGTGGAGAGGAAAGCAATTCAGAGTAGAAGAAGCATCAAAGGTTATAAACATTGATCTGAAAATTATGGTGAACTATATAAATGGAAATGCTGTCAAGAAGCTCTATAAAGTAGAAAGGCAATTGCTGCATTTGATAATTGTGCAAATAAAGCAAACAGAGGGCCATGATTCTTCAGTATTGGGTCTTATCAACTGGTTTCATAAGGCTTAGGGATCTGCACTTTAATATTATTTCAAGTGACTCTGCTACTGGTGGTCTTCACACAGAGCACACTAGAAAAATTTCTGATCCATGCAGTGAGGAAGGGAATTTCACGTGGAGAAGATGGTAAAATGGCAGAATGATGCCAAGGGAAGAAGTCAAAAAACAATCTGGCCTGCTCTTCAGAAATGTTTGCCTAGGACAAAGCCCAACCATGACTTTGGTTGATAAATGAATCCAGTCCCTTCCTTCCATTCCAATTCTGTCTTCTCTTCCCTGACTGGGAAATAAATCATGTATTTTTGCATGGTTATTTTATCATGTTGTATTTTATTGTTGGTATCTGGCTTGGTAGATGTAGGGAAAAATCAGTACTGGAGAACAGAGACAGTTTAGTGTTTTGGGAGAGGGCAAGTGGGATGGAGATGGAGGTGGGGGTTTTAAGTTTTGCATCAATCTTTCACTGAATAACTTGAGTTTATTACTCTGAGAGATATCAATCTAGGACATTGGATGAGACATTAGTGATACAGATATACAATTGAGAGTTATTAACACAAGAGGATAAGTTATATTTCCACTATGTGAAATGAAATGATTTGGTAAATATTTTGCTTATTTACCAGTATAGACAAGTAATCTGAATAATTCACATTGTTCATTAATGATTGCATGGACTGCATAATTGCAAACTTGCCATCTAACTTAGAGCTATTGTAAACATGGTTTTAGTTACCACTTGAGAACCTTGACTTAGGAAAGATCAAGCAAGAAGTGAAGAGATCCAGATAAATTAAGCTGTGCTTGAAGAGCCATAGAACTGAGAATTGCTGTGAGATTGTAAAACCAAAGAAACTCTTGGTTAAGAGACGCATGGAATGGGGGAGGCCAGCTTAAAGCTGTTTAAACTTCTAGAAGGATCAATAAAAGTCAACAGACTCCTCCTCCTTTCTATAATTCACAAAGTTTTACTCAAGGAAACTAGTGGCAAATAAACATGAAACAAGTACAATGATTTATGTTTACCTGTATGTCACCCCTCTGTGGAAGTCACATGGACCATGCTTTAAAAGAGAATGGGCTCAGACTGTGATTGTGGCTCAGTGGTAGAGCACTTGTGAGGCACTGAGTTTGATCCTCAGCATCACATAAAAATAAATAAATAAAATAAAAATATTTTAAAAAGTGAATGGGCTATATTCAACTCTAATAACATTTGCATCTCTGGCTCAAGTAAAAGAGAACACATCTTCATGCTTCAAGTTCCAGGCCCTAAACTTGGTAAGGTGGGAGAAGAGTGAACTTCAGGAAGAACTATGGTTCCTAAGAAGAGCAATATACAATTAACACACACTTAGGGTTTTCTTATTTTGAGTCAGTTTGCAGGAATCTGGATTCATTTTGCTCTCACTTCTCTTGGAGCTCTGCCGAGTTCACGTTCAACACAATTCACACCTGGAAGTATCCTTAAAGAAGATATAGCTCAAACTTTTCCTTTTTTTAGATGTGATTCAAAGCCAAGAGATGCCTTGATTGTTTCCAAACCTTCTTATGTGCATGCACAAAGGTATAAATGTGCAATTGCTCCTCATAGACATATTGTAAGTTGGAAATATCGCAAGGTGAAAATACATTGAATACACCTAACCTACCAAACAACATTGCTTAGCAACCCAATATACTGTAGCATCTTGGTTGTTTTCCCCTTGTGATCATGTGACTGAACGGAAGCTCTGACTTGCTGCATTGTAAGAAAATATTGTTATATAAGTTGCTCCCCTGGGAAAAGATCAAAATTCACAATTTGATGTATGGTTTCTACTGAATGAATGTTGCTTGTACACAATCGAAAAGCCAAAACCTTATTGCTGAATCCATCATAAGTCAGACGAAATCTATAGTCAAACTAGTTATTTAGGGTGATATAGCAACAATGCTCAAATGAATTGAGTAGATCAGTGGTTCTCAAACTGGCTGCAGAAGTGGTATTCAAAATATCTAATAATGGGTACAGTACTGGGCACTGATTAGTTAGAATGAAATCTGGCTAAATGCTGAAGCAGCATCCTGGAGGACTTCTGCGAGGCCAGGCATTAACACGTTAGTTACAGATTATGGGGTGGTCTGGGGGTTCTGGGATGGAGTAAACAAGGTGTCCAGGACACTTGGGTCTCAGGGCATTTTTCAGCTTCCTCAAAAGTATATTTCAAGTTGGGCATAGTGGTGTACACCTGTAATCCCAGCGGCTTGAGAGGCTGAGGCAGGAAGATCGTGAGTTCAAAGCCAGCCTCAGCAAAAGCAAGGTCCTAAGCAACTCAGTGAGACCCTGACTCTAAATAAAATACAAAATAGGGCTGGGAATGTGACTCAGTGGTCAAGTGCCCCTGAATTTAATACTGGTACCAAAAAATATGTATATATTTAATACTTTCACATCTTGTATGGCTCTACCAGTGCATCCTCACTGAAATAGCTACCTTGCTTGACTTGTACACTGGAATTAGAATCATTTGCAGAATCCTTTTACAAAAAAGAATTCAGTGGCTAGGTAATTTTAATGTGCAGCCAGGAGTAAAGAATCAGTGGAACTATATATCTTGGTATTGTGGAGAGTTGTTTCTTTTTAAGCTTAGCTCATTATGATCATTCAGAAACACAACTAGAAAGAGGTCCATGGATCATGGCCATTGGGTTTCCTTTAAAATGTAAAGACTTATCTTGATTGCTCAACAAGCCTTCATGACACTGCTTGAGCCCCACTTTCTGTACAAATTATCACTGTAGCAAACTGAAGTCATCAAATTCATTCTGGATATAAGGTTAGACAGAAACTCCACACAAGGTTATATTCAACTTTACAGGTTTGGATGAATATCTTTGTGTTTCCAGTATAATTTTCTTTATATTGTGAGCTTGTACCTCTGCAACCAATGGATTAAATGTTAATCCTGTTTTAAAATAACACATTTATTTTTAACATAAACAACTTTTAATATTTAATTTTTATTTTTATGTGGTGCTAGGGATTGAACCCAGCACCTCATGCATGCCAGGGAAGCACTTTACAACTGAGCTCCAACCCTAGCCATAATGCCAATCCTTTTTAGTGGATACCAGGGAGGGGTTTTGAAGTCTGAGATGGAAGGTTGCACCAGATGAGGCAGATTCCTTGAAGAGGTCCAACAGATAAGCTTCCTTAACAGAGTACAGTATTACTTAACACAGGACTGTCTGAAATTGAGTTCCTGATGGGAATGAGAGTTATGGGGGTACATGGGAGACAAATAATAACCTTGCAAACAAAATAGGATGGAAAAATTCAGGCACTATATATGGGTAAACATGCAGAAATCAAATACAGAAAGAGATAAGAGATAAGGGGCCCTTCTGGAAAAAATCACAACCACCATTGTTTTTATCTTAAGATTTTTATTAATATTTTCATATGTATAGAAAAGTTGAAAGAATTTTACAGTAAATATCCATATACCCAATACCTAGACTTGACAATTTACATCTTATTCTACTTTGTATTATCACATACTTCATTTCTTTATTCCTCTATGTATTTATTAATTCATCTTATTATTTACATATGTGTCAACGTGAATTGCAGACAACAAAACGTTGCCGCCTAAATACTTCAGCATTCCCATCATTAACAAGAGTTCAGAATTTATGATACTTTTTCTCTTGAAATTAAATTTATATTCAATGAAATACATAAATCTTAATCAAACCACTAGTTACTTGTTACAAATTAACACCCATTCCAAGATATAAGATGTTACATTACTTCAGAAAGTTTATCATGTTCCTTTATAGTCAATCCCCACCCTTCTACCTTAGAAAACTACTATTTTGTCTTTCACCATATGTTAACTTTTCCTGTTCTAGAATTTTATATAAATGAAGTCATATAGTTTGTAGTGTTTTGTTGAATCATTATTTCATTCAGCATAATATTTTAAAGATTCATTTGTTCACTGTTGTATGTATTGGCAATTAATTTCTTTTTATTTAAAAGTATTTTTTCTTTGTATATATACACCACAGATTTCATCTGTTCATCTATTAACGAACACCTGCATTATTTCTAGTTTGAAGATATTACGAACAAACCAGCTATGAGCACTCATATATAAGTTTTTTCATAGACAAATGATTTCATTTCTTTTGGATAAATACCTAAGAAAAGAATTTTTATGTATTAGGGTAGCTGTGTATTTACTTTTATAATTGACTGTTAGACATTTTCCCCAAGTGTCCATTTGACATTCCTAGCAAAAATGTATGCAAGTTCTAGTCCCTTTACATCTTTTAAAACACTGAGGCCTTTCTGATGGTTGTATAGTGATATTTCACTGGGATTTTAATTTACAATTCTTTGATGTCTAATGATGTTGACTACATAGATACATACTTATTGACTGTTCATGTATATTTTTTTGTGGTGCTGGGTATCAAGCCCAAGGTCTCATGTATTGTAGGCAAATGTTCTACTATTGAGCTTTATCCCAGGACCCTATTCATTTGTGTATCATCAGTCCCTAAACTTTAGTTCAAATATTTTGCCCATTTTTATTAGATTATTTATTCATATATCCTAAATGAGTCCTTTTTCTTATATACATTTTACAAATATTTTCTCATAGTGTATGGCTCATGCATTAATTTTCTTCATGGCTTATTTTGATGGTGAGATGTTTTTAATTTTGGTGGCTTAATATATCATTTTCTTACTATGTGGTATTGCTCTTTGTGTCTTAAGAAACTTTCTACACCCAAGTTATAAAGATGTGTTTCTGTTTTATCCCCAAATTTTTATTGCTTATGCTTTATTATTTGGAATATGATCCTATATAAATATATATATATATATATTTTTTATTTTGCTATGATCTGAATATTTGTGTGCCCTCAAATTCACATGTTGAAATCCTCATCTCCAGGGTGATGGTATTAGGAGATGGGGCTTTTTGTAGGTGATTGAGTCATGA
The DNA here is from genome assembly GCF_021218885.2 of Marmota monax. Classification (NCBI taxonomy): domain Eukaryota; kingdom Metazoa; phylum Chordata; class Mammalia; order Rodentia; family Sciuridae; genus Marmota; species Marmota monax. The sequence continues at coordinate 9,032,800 of NW_026694552.1, read as the reverse complement.
GGATGGAGCCCTCATGTGTGGTTTTAGTGTTCATATAAAACAGTCTCAGAGACCTGTTCACCCCTTCCAACATGTAAGCACACAGGGAAAACATGGCGCTCTGTACCTGAGAGACCAAGCCACCCTCACCAGTAATCTACCAACACTTTGATCTTGAACTTAGCCACTAGAACTGTAAGAAATAAAATTTTGCTAATTATAAGCCAGCCAGTCTATGGCATTTTCTTAGTAGTTATTGGCCATTTTTCTTTTTCTTTTGAGAACTGTTTATCGAATGGTTGTCATTTATTGAATGGTTTATTTATTTTTATCTTTGGTGTTGAGTTTTTATATATTTTGGATGTCAATCCTCTGTTGAAAGGGTAACTAGCAAAGATTTTCTCCCATTCTGTAGACTATCTCTTCACAAGGTTGTTTCCTTTTATTGGGGGGGAGTACTGGGGAGTGAACTCAGGGACAATCAACCACTGAGCCATATCCCCAGCCCTATTTTGTATTTTATTTAGAGACAGGGTCTCACTGAGTTGCTTAGGGCCTCACCATTGCTGATGTTGGTTTTAAACTCGCAGTTCTACTGTCTCAGCCTCCCAAGCTGCTGGGATTAAAGGTGTGTGCCACTGTGCCCAGCTCCATGGTTGTTTCCATTGCTGTGCAGAAACTTTGTAATTTGATGCCAAGTCATTTGTTGATTCTTGGTATCATTCCTGAGATAGAGGAGTCCTATTTAGGAAGTTGTTAACTGTGCCTATATGTTGGAGTATTTATGGTTGTATTCCTAGGCCTTTGATCCATTTTGGGTCAACTTTTGTGCAGGGTGAAAGAGATCTAGTTTCATTCTTTTACATATAGGTACCCAGTTTTTCCAGCACCATTTCTTAAAGAGTCTTCATATTCTCCTATATATGTTTTTGACACCTTTGTCAAGAATCAGATGACTGCATCTATGTGTTTTTTTTAAGAGAGAGAGAGAGGTAATTTTTTTAATATTTATTTTTTAGTTTTCGGCGGACACAACATCTTTGTTTGTATGTGGTGCTGAGGATCAAACCCGGGCTGCACGCATGCCAGGCGAGTGCGCTACCGCTTGAGCCACATCCTCAGCCTCGCATCTACATGGGTTTGACTTGTGTCTTCTATTCTATTCCTTTGGTCCACATGTCTTTCTTTCTTTCTTTCTTTCTTTCTTTCTTTCTCTCTTCTTTCTTTCTTTCTTTCTTTCTTTCTTTCTTTCTTTCTTTCTTTCTTCTCTTTCTTTCTTTCTTTCTTTCTTTCTTTCTTTCTTTCTTTCTCCTCCTCCCCTGCCCAATTCTACTTCTCCTTTTCCTTCTCCTTCTCCTTCTTTTGCTGCTGGGGGATGAAATTCCAGGCCTCGTGCATGCTAGGTTGCAAGTACTCTACCACTGAGCTACAACTCCATCCTACACATATCTGTTTTTATGCCAGTCCCAGGCTGTTTTTCTTACTAGGTCCCTATAGTATAATTTGAAATCAGGTATTGTGGTACCTCCAGCATTGCTCTTTTTGCTCAGGATTGCTTGGTTATTCTAGTCCATATAAATTTTAGGATTTTTAGTTCTGTGAATAATGTCATTTTTTTGTGCTGTCATAGAAAATGATGAATTAAGCAGAATTTATTTTCAAGTTTTAAAAATATTATTACAAACACAAAGTATCCTTCTAAAAGTATTCTAAATTAAATGAAAGGCACATCATCAAAATAAAACACTTTGACAGGAAGAATTCATTTAGGTCAAATTTTCATATTATTTCATTTTTAATCATTTGGAATGTTCTGTATGAAGGTCAATTTTCAACTTTTTTTTTTGGTACCAGGGATTGAACTCAGGAGCACTTGACCACTGAGCCACATTCCCACCTCTATTTTGTACTTTAGAGACAGGGTCTCACTGAGTTGCTTAGTGCCTCACAGTTGCTGAGGCTGGCTTTGAACTTGCAATTCTCCTGTCTCAGCCTCCCAAGCAGCTGAGATTACAGGCTGCACCACTGCCATGGGATTTTAAACATTTTTAAACATCTTTTAAAGACATAAAATAATGTATCTTTTTAAAAGTGCAACTACAACTATAAAGTAAAGGAATTTTAAAAAGATCAAATCTGCTTCAATACATAAGATGGGGCAATCTAATATACATCAAAACATGACTCTTTCCAAACAAGTTTACTAAGAAACATCTCCCATGTTTAATTTTAAAAATAAAACAATTTTATCATTTATAAAAACATCAAGAAGACATCATTTGATTAATAAAGTTCATTCTTCCCCCCAATTTCATACTTTCTTGTCTTCATTTAGTAATTATAAATTTATTTTAGAAGAACAAATTTTGTTATAGTATAAAAGTTTTAGGAACAACAAATTACAAATATTCCATTTTTAATAAACAAAAGAGTTTTCCTTCCTAAAATGTAAACATCCAGTAAACAAAACATACATGATATTATAGCTATAGCAACTCCAGTAACTCACTTATTAAAGAAGTGTATTTTGGTATATATGGTGGTAAGGTTGGTAAGGTCTTTGTTTATCTTAATACAAAGCACTTCACCAGGAGAACCAGGCCATTATTATTATTTTTTAAAAAATGTTTTTGTTTTAACTAGTTATACATGACAGTAGAATGCAAAACAACTATATCTCTTCACTCAATTTCCTTATTTGAGTAGAGAATCATTAATTTCTGTAGAATTTTGGCTGTAAGACCAGAGCACAGGAAAGGTCTGAAAAATCTCAGTCATTTGGCTAAAGAAAAGTGTTTTCTTGAGACTTGGAGGCAGTTATTCATTACTATGTGCTTGAAGGCATTCCTCAGCAAACTTCTGCCCAGCCTTCAGAGTAAAGCGCAGAATCTGGGCTCTTGGAAGGGGTTGCTTCCTGCTAGAACACCGACCAGCAGAACATCCTTACAGGCATTCTGCATGCCATACTGCTGAAACTCGCAGCAGCCTGAGAGACCTTGATCTTTTTCACACTGTCTCTAGCTTGAGCTGCTCCACCAGGTAAGGTGCTCACACTGGCCCCGAAAGGTAAGGTGGCACAGGCACTGGCTGCTAGGGCCTGTCATTGGTACTTTTACAAGGATCACATTGAATCTGTAAATTGCTTTTGATAATATGGCCATTTTAACAATATTAATTCTGTGCATTCATGAACATGGAAGTTCTTTCTATCTTCAAACTTGTAGAAGTGGTCTGTCACCTCCTTGGTTAGATTTATTCCTAGATAGTTTATATTTTTGAGGCTATTTTGAATGTATCTGTCTTCCTGATTTGTTTGTCATTAGGCTTATTACTTGTATATGGAAAAAGATATTTGCTTAATTTGTTTATTTTGCAACCTGCTACTTTGCTATACTTATTTATCAGCTGTAGAAAGTCTTCTAGTTGAGCCTTTACAGTCTACTCAGCATAGGATCATATCATCTGGAAACAGGGGTAATTTGACTTCTTCCTTTCCTATTTGTATCCCTTTCATTTCTCTCCCTCATCTAATTATTCTGGCTAAAATTTCAAATACTATATTGTATAAGAGTGGTGAGTGTACAGCTATTCTTATTCCTGATTTTGGAGGAAATGTGTTCGATTTTTCCCTATTCAATATGATGATGGCCTTGGGTTTTTCATGTTTATCCTTTTTTACGTTGAGTTAAGTTCCTCCTATCTTCTAATTTCTTCAGAATTTTTATCATGAAAGTGTATTGAATTTTGTCAAAGTTTTTGTTTGCATCTATTGAGATGATTGTGTGTTTTATTTGTCCTTGATTCTATTTATATAGGGTTTCATGTTTTTTGATTTGCAAATATCAAACTATCCTTGCATCCCAGGAAAGAAACTAACTTGATGATGATGTGTCCATGAGTGCAATTTTCACTTATTTTGTTAAGTAGTTTATGTCTATGCTAATTGAGGATATTGGTCTGTTATTTTATTTCTCAATGTGCTCTTATCTAGGTTGGGTATCAGGGTGATACTGGCTTTGCTTTATGTTTCCTAGAACAGTTTCAGGAGCATTGGTGTTAGTTCTTTAAAGGTCTGGTAATATTCACTTGTGAATCCACCTACCCCTGGGATTTTTGTGTTGGAAGACATTTTATTACTGCTTCAATCTCATTTCCTATTATTGGTCTCTTTAGTCTTTCTATACCCTCTCAATTTTGGTAGATCATATGTGTCTAGAAATTTATCTGTTTCTTTTGAATTTTCTGACTTATTGGAATATAGATTTTCAAAATTTACTTTAATTATCATCTGGATTTCAGTAATATCTATTATAATATCTCCTTTTCACATCTAATTTTACTCACCTGTGTCTTCTCACTATTTTGGTTAGCTTGATCAAGGGTTTTTCAATCTTTCTTATCTTTTCAAAGAACCTACTCTGTTTTATTTATCCTTTGTATTCTTTTCTCTAATTCATTAATTTCAATTCTGATTATTATTATTTCTTTCCTTCTATTGGTTTTGGGATTGGTTTGTTCTTGTTTATCTAAGACCTTGAAATACATCCTTATTTTTTTGAGATCTTTCTAAATTTTTTAAAATGTAGGCAATTATAACTATAAGCTTTGCTCTTAGAACTTTAGAACTGCCTTCACAGTATTCCCACAGATTCTTTCTTAAATTTTTTTGTGATACCAGGGATTGAATCTATGGAAGCTTAACCAATGAACCACATACCCAGATATTTTTTTGTATTTTATTTAGAGACAGGGTCTGATTGAGTTACTTAAGGCCTTGTTAAATTGTTGGGGTAGGTTTTGAGCTGCTGGGATTACAGGCATACACCACCATGCCTGGCTTCCCATGGGTTCTTGTATACTGTATTTCTATTTTCATTCAATTCTGAGAGTTTCAAAATTTCTCCACTGATTTCCTCAATGACCAACTAATCGTTCAAAAGTGTATTTGTTTGCCAGGCATAGTGGTGCATGCCTGTAATTCCAGTGGCTCAGGAGGCTGAGACAGGAAGATCTCAAGTTCAAAGCCAACCTCAGCAAAAAAGCAAGGTGCTAAGTAACCCAGTGAGACCCTACCTCTAAATAAAATACAAAATAGTGCTGGAGATGTGGCTCAGTGGTTGAGTGCCCCTGAGTTCACTCCCCAATACACCCCCCGCCCCCAAAAATCTGTATTTTTCAATTTCTATGATTTTGTATAACTTCTGTAACTTTTCTTGCTCTTGATTTTTAATTTAATTTTATTAACATTCAATAAGCTACAAGGAATAATTTTATTTTTTCTGTTTCCTAAGACTTTCCTGGTAGCCTAATATATGATCTATTTTGGAGAAGGTTATATGAGCAGTTGAAAAGAAAATGGACTCAGTTTTGTATGAAATATTCTGTAGATAACTGTCAAGTCATTTGATTAAAATTTTTTTATATATATTTAAATTGTAGATGAACAAAATACTTTTATTTTATTTTATTTATTTTTATGTGGTGCTGAGAATAAAACCCAGTGCTTCACATCTGCTAGGCAAGATTCTACCACTGAGCCACAAGTTCACCCCCCCACACCTTTTTTAAACTCTGTAGTATCTTTATTGTTTTTCTGTCTGGATGACCTATCTACTTGTGTGAGAGGTGCGTTGAAATCAACCACTATTATTGTATTGTGGCCTATTTGTCCCTTTATGTAGAGTAGTGTTTATTTTATGAAATTGGATGTGCTAATGTTTGGGGGATACATATAAAAAATTGTTATATCTTTATGTTGGATTATTTCCTTTACTATAGAGACATTCTTTGTCTCTTATGAATAATCTTGGCTTGAATTCTGCTTGTTCAGAAATTCTGCTTTTGGATTCAATTTGCATGGAATATCATTTTCCATTCTTTCTGTCTTAGTCTTTGGATGTCTTTACTGATAAGGTATGTTTCTTGTAGACAACATAGAGTTAGGTCTTGTGTTTTTAGTCCAGTTTGCCAGTCAGTCTATGTCTTTTAATTGGAGAATTAAGACCATTTATACTCAATATTATTATAATGATATCTGTATTAATTCCTGTTATTTTGTTTGATATCTAATACTTGATTTGTTCTTAATTCATTTGCTCATCTACTCTTCTAATGAAATATATTCCTTCTCATGCTATCTTGGTTGTTTTTAACTTCTTCTGTATGTAGGAGTTCTTTTAAGGATTTTTTCTGCAATGCTGATCTAGTGATCATGAATTCTTTTAGTTTATATTTATCTTGGAAAGTTTCATTTATTTTTCAATGCTAAAGGATAGCTTTTCAGGGTACAACAGTCTAGGTTGACAGACATTTTCTTTCAGAGCTTGAAATACGTCATTCCAAACCCTCCTGGTCTTTAAATTTCCTACTCAGAAATTTGCTATTTTTCTGTTTGGTTTGACTTAATAAGTGAGTTGAAATTTCTCTTTTGTAGTTTTTAAATTTTTTCTTTGTTCTGGATATTTGTAATGTAAACTATAATGTGTCACGGAGAGGTTCTTTTTTGGTAATATTTCTTTTGGGTTCTACATGACTACAAAAAGCAGAATGTTGATATCATTCTCAAGGTTTGGGAAATTTTCTGCTATAATATCTCTGAATAGATTATCTATGTGATTAGTGTGTATCTCTAATACTTCCTCAAGACCTGTGAGTCTTAAGAAATGTCTCTTAAGTCTTAAAAAAAAGTCCCAGATGGGGCTGGGGTTGTGGCTCAGTGGCAGAGCGCTTGCCTCACACATGTGGGGCACTGGATTCTATCCTCAGCAGCACATGAAAAATAAATAAACAAAGTAAAATATTGTGTCCATGTATAACTAGAGAAATATTTGAAAAAAAGTCCCATAGTTCTTGTATATTCTAATCATATTTTCTTTTTTTTCTTCTTCGTTGCTATCTGAATGTTCAGGTTTATGTACCCTTGTCTTTGAACACTGAAATTCTGTCTTCTGCTTGATATAATCTATTGATGAGATTTTCATCTGAGTTGTTGATTTGTTTGAGTTTTTTACTTCTATAATTTTTCTTTCTTTTTTTTTGGAGAATCTTTATCTTTTTATTGAAATGCTCTTTCATATCCTATATTTTCTCCCTTAGTTCATTCCTTAGATCTTCTTCTAAATTCATTGATCATTTAAAAAAAGTTTGGTTGTAGTTGGACACAACACTTTATTTTGTTTATGTATTTTTATCTGGTGGTGAGGATTGAACCCAGGGCCTTGCACGTGCTAGGCTAGCGCTCTACTGCTGAGCCCCAACTCCAGCCCTCATTGATCATTTTAAACAACAATCTGGCAATTACCCCACTTCAGTATGTATGGATTCAGTTATTGGAGGGTTATGTATTCTTGGAAGCCTATATTGAGATTTGTGCACCTGCCTAGATGGACACTTCTTTCATTGTTATATGGGAGTCTTTATTTATTTTTAAAATTGATTTTATTTTTTAAATACACGATAGTGGAATGCATTACAATTCTTATACAGCATATAGAGCACATATAGAGCACAATTTTTCATATCTTTGTATATAAAGTATATTCACGCCAATTCATGCCCTTATACATGTACTTTGTTTTTTTTACATTACAATTCTTTTTTTTAAATTTTTTTTCAATTTTTTTTTTATTTTTATTTTTTTAGTTGGACACAATATCTTTATTCATTTATTTTTATGTGGTACTGAGGATCGAACCCAGGGCCTCGCATGTGCTGTGCGAGCGCTCTACCACTGAGCCACAACCCCAGCCCCACAATTCTTATTACACATATATATCACAATTTTTCATATCTCTGTATATGATAGTAGAATGTATTTTGACATATTATACATATATGGAGTATAACTTCTCATTCTTCTTGTTGTACATGATGTAGGATTACCTTTGCCATGTAATCATATATGCACCTAGTATAGTAATGTCTGAATCATTCTACTATCTTTCCTGTTCTCATTCCCACCTCCCTTCCCTTCATTCCCCTTTTTCTAATCCAAAGTACTTCTGTTCTTCCCTACTACCTCCTTTATTGTGTGTTAGCATCTGCACATCATTTGGCCTTTTGTTTTGGGGATTGGTTTAATTTGCTTAGCATATTCTCCAGTTGCATCCATTTTCTGGCAAATGTCATAATTTCATTCTTCTTTATGGCTGAGTAATATTCAAACTATCAATGAGGTGAAGAGAGAGCCTACATTTTGGGAGCAAATTTTTGCCACACGTTTGTCAGAGTACTAATGTATTATAGTTTCTTTATCCATTCATCTGTTGAAGGGCATCTAGGTTGGGCCCACAGTTTAGATATTGTGAACTGAGCTTCTATAAACATTGATGTGGCTGAATTACTATAGATGCTGATTTTAAGTCCTTTGAGTATACACTGAGGACTGGGATTCTGGGTCAAATGGTGGTTCCATTCCAAGTTTTCTAAGGAATCTCCATACTGCTTTCCAGATCGGTTGCACCATTTGCTGTCCCACCAGCAATGTATAAGTGTGCCTTTTTTCCCAAATCCTTGTCAACACTTATTGTTGTCTGTATTCTTTTTTTAATTTATTTTTTTCTTTAATTTTTATTGTTGGTTGTTCAAAACATTACATAGTTCTTGACATATCATATTTCACACTTTGATTCAAGTGGGTTATAAACTCCCATTTTTACCCCGTATACAGATTGCAGCATCACATCGGTTACACATCCACTGTTTTACATATTGCTATACTAGTGTCTGTTGTATTCTGCTGCCTTTCCTATCCTCTACTATCCCCCATCCCCTCCCCTCCCATCTTCTCTCTCTACCCCATCTACTGTAATTCATTTCTCCCCCTTGTTTTTTTCCCCTTTCCCCTCACTTCCTCTAGTATGTAATTTTGTATAACCATGAGGGTCTCCTTCCATTTCCATGCAATTTCCCTTCTCTTTCCTTTTCCCTCCCACCTCTCACCCTTGTTTAATGTTAATCTTCTTCTCATGCTCTTCCTCCCAACTCTGTTCTTAGTTACTCTCCTTATATCAAAGAAGACATTTGGCATTTGTTTTTTAGGGATTGGCTAGCTTCACTTAGCATAATCTGCTCTAATGCCATCCATTTCCCTGCAAATTCAATGATTTGTCATTTTTTAATACAGAGTATAAATGCCACATTTTTTTATCCATTCGTCTATTGAAGGGCATCTAGGTTGGTTCCACAGTCTTGCTATTGTGAATTGTGCTGCTATGAACATCGATGTAGCAGTGTCCCTGTAGCATGCTCTTTTTAGGTCTTTAGGGAATAGACCGAGAAGGGGAATAGCTGGGTCAAATGGTGGTTCCATTCCCAGCTTTCCAAGAAATCTCCATACTGCTTTCCAAATTGGCTGCACCAATTTGCAGTCCCACCAGCAATGTACAAGTGTACCCTTTTCCCCACATCCTCGCCAGCACTTGTTGTTGTTTGACTTCATAATGGCTGCCAATCTTACTGGAGTGAGATGGTATCTTAGGGTGGTTTTGATTTGCATTTCTCTGACAGCTAGAGATGTTGAGCATTTTTTCATGTACTTGTTGATTGATTGTATGTCCTCCTCTGAGAAGTGTCTGTTCAGGTCCTTGGCCCATTTGTTGATTGGGTTATTTGTTTTCTTATTGTTTAATTTTTTGAGTTCTTTGTATACTCTGGATATTAGGGCTCTATCTGAAGTGTGAGGAGTAAAGATTTGTTCCCAGGATGTAGGCTTCCTATTTACCTCTCTTATTGTTTCTTTTGCTGAGAAAAAAACTTTTTAGTTTGAGTAAGTCCCATTTGTTGATTCTAGTTATTAAGGCTTGTGCTATGGGTGTCCTATTGAGGAATTTGGAGCCCGACCCCACAGTATGTAGATGTTGTCTGTATCCTTGATAACTGCCATTCTGACTGGCATGAGATCAAATCTTAGTGTAGTTTTGATCTGCATTTCTGTAATTACTAGAGATGTTGAACATTTTTCATATATGTGTTGATTGAATGTATCATCATTTTAAATGGAGAAAAATTGGAAGTATTCCCTCTAAAAACTGGAACAAGACAGGGATGTCCTCTTTTACTACTTCTATTCAACATAGTCCTTGAAACTCTAGCTAGAGCAATAAGACAAATGAAAGAAATTAAAGGGATACCAATAGAAAAATAACTCAAACTATCATTATTTGCTCATGACATGATTCTATACTTAGAGGATCCAAAATAAACTCTACCAGAAAACTTCTAGAATTCAGCAAATTAGCAGGATATAAAATCAATACCAATAAGTCAAATGCGTTTGTATACATCTGTGATGAATCCTCTGAAAGATAAGTTGGGAAAAGTACCCATTCACAATAGCCTCAAAATAAAATAAAATATTGGGAATCAATTTAACAAAAGAAGTGATATACCTCTACAATGAAAACTACAGAACACTAAAGAAAGAAATTGAAGAAAACCTTCGAGGATGGAAAGACTTCCCATGCTCTTGGATAGACAAAATTAATATTGTCAAAATGGCCATACTACCCAAAGTGCTATACAGATTCAATACAATTCCAATTAAAATCCCATAGTCATTCCTTATAGAAATAGAAAAGGCAATCATGAAATTTATTTGGAAAAATAAGAGACCCAGAATAGCCAAAGAAATCCTAGCAAGAGTGAAGCAGGAGGCATCACAATACCAGACTTTAAACTATGGTACAAAGCTATAGTATGAAAAACGGCATGGTATTGGCACCAAAATAGGCATGTAGACCAATGGTACAGAACAGAAGACACAGAGACAAACCCATATAAATAAAGTTATCTCATACTAGACATAGGTGCCAAAAATATACATTGGAGAAAAGATAGCCTCTTCAACAAATAGTGCTGGGAGAACTGGAAATCCATATGCAGCAAAATGAAACTAAACCCTTATCTCTCACCATGTACAAAACTCAAATCAAAGTGGATCAAGGACCTAGGAATTAGACTAGAGACCCTGCACCTAATAGAGGAAAAAGTAGGCTCAAATCTTCATCATGTCGGATTGGGTTCCAACTTCCTTAACAAGACTCCTAAAGTGCAAGAAATAAAAAAAATAATAAGTGGAATGGACTCAAACTAAAAAGCTTCTTTTCAGCAAAAAAAAATAATAATAATCAATGAGGTGAAGAGACAGCCTATATTTTGGGACCAAATTTTTGCCACACGTTTTTCAGAGTACTAATATCCATATATAAAGAACTCAAAATCTTAACACCAAAAAACTAAACAACCCAATCAAAAACTGTTTGTATTCTTTAAAAAAATTTTTTAGTTGTAGATGTACACAATATCTTTATTTTTTAAATTTATTTTTATGTATTGCTTATGATCGAACCCAGTACTTCACATGTGCTAGGCAAGCAGTCTACCAATGAGCCATAACTCCAGCGTTTATTCTTGATGACTGCCATTCTGATTGGTGTGAGATGAAACCTCAGTGTAGTTTTGATTTGCATTTCCCTCATTGGTAATGATTTTGAACATTTGTTCCTATATTTGTTGGTCATTTGTATTTTATCTTTTGAGAAGTGTCTGCTTAATTCATTTGCCCATTTATTAATTGGGTTGTTTTATGATGTTTTCTGAGTTTTTATATATTCTAGATGTTAATTCTCTGTCAGAAAAGTAATGAGCAAAGATTTTCTCCTATATGTTCTCTCTTCACATTCTTAATTGTTTCCATTATGTGTGAAAGCTCTTTAATTTAATTCCATCACATTTATTAACTCTTGGCATTATTTCCTGAGATTTAGGTGTTCTATGGAGAAAGTCATTGCCTGTGTCTATATGTTGGAGTGTTGACCTATATTTTCTTCTAGGAGTTGCATAGTTTCTGGTCTAATTCTTAGGTCTTTAATTCATTTTGGGTTAATTTCCATGTAGTATGAGAGATAAGGGTCTATCTTATTCTTCAACCTGCAGATAATCAGTTTTCCCTGTTGTTTAAGAAGCTGTCTTTTCTTCCATGTATGTTTTCAGCACCTTTGTTAAAGATCAGATGACTGTAGATGTATGGATTTCTCTCTGTGTTTTCTATTCTGTATCATTGGCCTATATGTTTGTTTTCATGCCAGTACCATACAGTTTTTGTTACTATAGTTCTGCAGCATAGGTTGAATTCAGACATTATAATGCTTCCCACATTGTGTTTTTGGTCTAGAATTGCTTTGGTTATTGAGTCTTTTATTACCCCCAAATACATTTTAGGACTACTTTTTTATAATCCTGTAAGAATATTATTGATATTTTTATGAGGATTACATTGAATTAGTACATTGCTTTTGGTAGAATGGCCATTTAAAAATAATAATTTTGCCAATCCATGAGCACTGGAGGTCATTTATTCAATGTTCTAGAGTTTTCATTTTAGAGGTCTTTCATGCCCTTGGTTAGATTTATTTGTAGGTATTTTTTATACATGCTGTGTATCTTTTAATATCTTTATTTATTTTTATGTTGTGCTGAGGATCAAACCCAGTGCCTCACAGGTGCGAGACTTGCGCTCTACCACTGAGCTAAAGCCCCAGCCTCTCATAGGTATTTTTTGAGGCTATTGTGAGTGGGATTGATTTCCTGATTTCTTTCACAGCAGATTTATTGTTGGTATATAGGATAGCTATTGATTTTTGCATGTTAATTTTGTAACCTGCTATTTTGCTAAATTTGTTTATTAGCTCTAGCAGTCTTTCGGTGGAGTTTTTTGGATCTTCTTAATATAGTATAATATCATCTTTAAACAGTTATAATTTGACTTATTTTCCAATTTTTATGGCTTTTGTTTCCTTCTCTTGCCTAATCACTCTGGTTAAAATTTCTAACACTATATTAAATAGGAATGGTGAGAGTGGACATCCTTTTCTAGTTACAGATTTTAAAGAAAATTCCTTCAGTTTTTTTTCCATTTACTATGATGTTTACTTGGGGTTTTTATATACAGTCTTTAAGATATTGAGGTAGGTTTTTTTTATTCCTACTTTTTTGGTGTTTTTGTTATGAATTGGTTCTGAATTTTATTGAATGTTTTCTGTGCATCTATTGACATTAAGTTTTTAAAAATTCTGTTATGTGATGAATTACATTTATTGATTTGCATGCATTAAACCATTCTTGCATCTCTGGGATAAAACAAACTTGGTTATGATGTAAAATCTTTTTAATATGCTGTTGAATATAATTTGTTCATATTTTACTAAGGATTTTTGCATCTAATTTCATCAGGGATATCAGTCTATAGTTTTTTTTTCCTTGATGTGTCCTTATCTAATTTTGGTATGAGCATGGTACTGGCTTCACAGAATGCATTTGGATGGAACACACTATTTCATGGAATAATCTGAAGAGCATTGGCATTTGTTCTTCTTTAACTGTCTGGTAGAATTCAGCTGAGTGTTCATCTGGTCCTGGCTTTTTTTTTTTCCTTTGGTTGAAAGTCTTTTTATTACAGTTTCTATCTCATTACTAGTTAATGGTCTGCTTAGATTTTCTATGTCTTATTGATTCAATTTTTGCAGGTTGCATTTGTCTGGAAATATATCCATTTCTTCTAGGCTTTCCAATTTATTGCAGTATAAGTTTTCACAAATGGTTCATAATTGTCTGCTGGATTTCTGTGATGTCTTTGGTGATCTCTCTTTTTTCATCTCTAATTTTGTTAATATGGGTCTTGCTCTTTTTCTTTTGGTTTCTTTCACTAAAGGCTTATAATTCTTGTTTGTATTTTAAAAGAACCAACTCTTCATTAATCTTTTGTAATTTTTATTCTTATTTCATTGATTTAAGCTCTGATCTTAATTATTTCATTCCTTCTACTTGTTTTGGATTTGGTTTGTTCTTTACCAAGTTCCTTAATATGCATCATTAGATTGTTTACTTAGGATCTTTTGATTTTCTTGTGTACACACTCAGCTATAAACTTGCTTCTTATGAATGCTTTCATAGTGTCTTAGAAGTTCTGGTATGTTGTTTCACTATACTAATTTGAGACTAAGAATTTTTAAATATCTCCCCTGATTTCTTCTATGGCCCACTCATCATTCAAAAGTGAATTGTTCAATCTCCATGTGTTTATATATTTTCTATATGGATTTTTTGTGTTTATTCTTAATTTCATTCCTTTATGATCTGATGAGGAATTATATCTTTTTTTGTATTTGCTAAGACTTGCCTTGTGGCCTAAAATACCATGTATTTTGGAGAAGATTCCATGAGCTGCTGTGAAGAAAGTGTGTTCAGTTCTTGTTGGATAAAATACTCTATATAGTCTATTAAGTTCATTTAATTTATATTTTTCAGATCCAAAGAATCTGTATTGAGTTTATGTCTGGGTGACCTATGTAATGGTGAAAGAGGTATATTGAAATCACTCAGTGTTATTGTACTGGGGTCTATCTGAGGCTTCAATTCAAGTAGTGTCTTTTTTATGTAATTAGTTGCACCCACATTTGGAGCATAAATACTTATTATTTTTATAAGTTATTGCTGAATTGTTCCTTTTACTAGTATGAAGTGACCTTTTTTTGTTTATTCTGATTAATTTTGGTTTGAAATCTGCTTTGTCAGATCTGAGTGTAGCTACTCCTGCTTGTTTTGGGGGTAGCATTTGCATAGTATATTGATTTACATCCTTTTACTTTCAGCCTGTGGCTGTCTTTGCTTGAAAAGTGAGTCACTTGCAAATAAAGTATAGTTAGGTCTTGTTTTTGAATGAATTCTTCTAGTCTATGTTTTAATTTGAGCATTGAAAACATTTATGTTCAATGTTTTATAGAAAGATATTTATTAATTTCTACCAGTTTCATTTATTTAAATGTTTATTTTGGTTCTGTTTCTTCTTTTATTAGTTATTCTTGAAATAACATTTGTTTATGTGTGAGTCCTGGTGTATGTTTTTCATTTCTTCTGTGTGGAGTATATCTTTAAATAAGTTCTGTAGTGCTAGCTACTCATTAATTATTTTAGTTTCTGATAATCTTGGAAGGTCTTTATGTCCTCTTTGATTTTTGAAGGATAGCATTGCTGGATATAGAATTCTTGCTTGTCAGTTGTTTTATTTCAGGATTTGGAACACAGCTCTTGTGACTTTTAGAGTCTGTGCTAAGAAATCAGAAATAATTCTGATTCACTTGCCTCTAAATATGACCTGACATTTTTCTCTAGATATTTAAAAAAATTCTATCATTATTCTTTATGTTAGATATTTTAATTATAATGGGTTTGGAGAGGTTCTTTTTTGATCTTGTCTTTTGGGGGTTTTGAATGCATGTTGTATCTGGAAGTACCTCTTAATTTCAAGGTTTGCAAACTTTTTTTGTTATTTCCCTGAAGACATTATCCATTCCATCACTGATTCTCACAACTCTTCTCAATTCCAACGATTCTTAAATTTGGTCTCTTAATGTTTTCTCAGAATTTGTATATATTCTGATCATGGTTACTTATTTCATTTTTTAAATACTGTCTAAATGTTCAAGGCTGGCCATTTTGTCTTCCAGCTCTGTGATTCTGTCTTCAGCATATTCTATTCTATTAGAGAGACTTTCAACTGAACATTTTATTTGAATTATTGTCTTTCATTTCCAAAATTTCTGTTTGGTTCTTTTTCAATATCTTTATCTCCTTATTGAATTTCTCATTCATATCCTGTACTGACTTCCTTGGTTAATTTAGTCATTTTTCTATGTTCTCTTAGAATTCATTGATCATTTGTATAATCATTTTTTAAAAAAAATATTTACTTATTTATGCATCTTTTTAGTTTTTTTTAAGGTGGACACATTATTTTGTTTTTATGTGATGCTGAGGATCGAACCCAGTGCCTCATGCATCCTAGGCAAGCGCTCTACCACTGAGCCACAACCCCAGCCCCATCATTCTTTTGAATTCTTTATCTAGTATTTCATCTACTTCAATATCTTTTGAGGTCAGTTGCTGGTGAATTATGAACTTTAGAAGGTGTCAAGTTACATGTTTGCTTTTTTTTCTTGTATTCCTGTGTTGAGTTTATGCATTTGTTGGGATGGATTTCTATTCCACTTTTATGTGTGGGCCTTTTTAGGGCACATCTTTCTCTTGCCTTAGTGTCCTACAGTGTTCTGGATTGATACCCCACCCTTGTAGGTGTGGTGTCCACAGATTTTGTGTTCATTCTCCCTGTTTTTGCTGTAGCATGAAGGCTCACCTCTAGTTTTCCTGCTTGGGGTCTGGTCCTTGGTTTTGTTTTTTGTCACTTCTATTCTTTGTATTAAAGTATAGCTGACATGTGAATGTTGTTAATTTGTTTGTGGAGCAAAGTACACTGTTGTCATCTGCAGCAGTAATAACTGAAACGACATAAATGTTGGTGCAGGAATTATATAGACAAATTTGTTCTAAAAGATGGTCAAAATACAGTTCATTAAAAGAAAGGAAAATGTTATATGAAGGTGGAAGAGAGCTTATGATATTCAAAAAGTAAACGGAATGCAGAGAAAATGTGGCAGGTGGTAGTTATAAGGAGGGAGGAGAAAAATTGCGAAAACAACAAAGTAAAGGAAGAGAGAGAGAGAACAAGAGAATTTGGCTGTTAGCAGGAAAAGAAAGGAGAGAAAGAGAAATAAACAAGAATAAACAAAGCCAAACCCTAATCTTCTATAGATGAGGCAAGGAAAATAACTGTATTTAAAAATGATAAAAGTGAGAAAAAAAATGAAACAAATATCTATGAGTATATATATGCATGAACCAATCAGCACAGCAAATTCTCTCTCTCTCTCTCTCTCTCTCTCTCACACACACACACACACACACATACACACACACATACACACACACAAAGAAAAAAAAGATTATTAATGAAAGAGAAAAGGATCCTCCCCACTGAGTTGATTGAAATGTTTGCTGAGAATGGATGTTCACTTCCTATGCCTAACTGTACTCCTTTCCAAGTCTTGTTAGTCTATGTATTGAGAGAAAGAGAGAGGGCTGGGGGGTTGTGGATTGTTAACTCCTTCCTCTCTTTGTGTTGCTCATTGAGCTTCCTTTGATGTGGCCTAAGACTGAAGCTGCTTGAAACAGCACTCAGCTTCCCTTCTTACCAGGATCCAGTAGGAAAGAGTAGGAATTACTGTCAATTGGAGTTTCAGCTGCATAGACCAGATCTATGCACCCACAGGGTGATGCTGCTGCAGTTTCCTATGAGGGGAGTTCCTGCTGGGGCTTAGGTCTAATCAAGCCTTAGGGAATTTGCTGGGTGGTATCTGCTCTGGAGAGATTATATCAACACACCCCCAAGGCCCTGCAGATGCTGATCTCTGCTGGGAGTGTGGATCTCAGGAGCCTCCCAGGAATTTTACTTGTGGGGCAGGGGAGTCAATCCTCCACCCTTCAGCCCACAAGCAGTCTTCCTAGGCTTAGGCCCTGAGTGTATTCACACTCACTTGTTCAGATTCATAACCCTCTTCAGCTGATCATGTAAGCCAGTAGACTCATAGGCAAAGACTCATTGGGCTTCTCTTCATGTTTTTTTTTTTAACTTAAACCCCCTTGGGCACAATCTTCTTTGTGCCTGTTTCATTCATATTTTGCTAAGTACACCCTAGGCTGCATGGTAGGTGCTCACTGGGAGAGCATGGTAAGGTTCTCTGTGATCTCTCGGGCTCCTGCAAGAGCAAGCTGAAGCATGGCCTCCTCAAAATGGCGGCTGCCTCAAAATGGCTCCTGCCTCAGCTTTTCACTTGCCAGTTGAAAAAAACCAGTTTGCAATGTTGCCTGTTAAGTTCAGGATGCTTTTCTGATTTCAGGTTTTTCCTATCAGATCACTTCATTGTTTGTGCATGTTATTCCTTCCCTCTGTGGTGAACAAGCAGTGTTGCTTCTGCTGTAACTGGCTTGGCTCCAATGCACTTTCTTCTTTGTTCAATGCACCCAAATTACTGAGGCTCTAAGACACTCTGATAGTCCAATATTGAATTTTAGTGAAATCCCTCTTTCATATGCTTCACTGTGATACACTACTCCCACTGCTTGAATCCTGAGCTGCCAAGCAACTAAGAATGAAGTCTTCCATCTTGAATCTGAAAATTACCATTTCACCTTTTTTCATGGAGGTTTTCTTTACCAGCTATTAATGCAACCACTTTAAACTTCTTATATTTTTATTAGTATGTATCTTGCCAATCACTTGCTTTCAACCTGTCTCACCTTTGTATTTAAAGTGCATACACTGTAGACATTATAGTTGTCTTGATATTTTTATTGATTTAATAATGTATGCCTTTTAATTAGAATGGTCAGCTAATTCATATTTAATTTGATTATTGACATGGCTTGTTACATATCTAATATTCTATTATTTGATTTCTGTTTGTTTCATATTTTTTTCTTCTTTTTGACTTCTTTTGGATTTTTTAAAATGCATCTTAGAATTCCATGGTAAATTAAAAATTTATTTCTTATTATACTTCTTTACATTGTCTTTTTAGTGGTTGCTCTAGGGATTATAATATACATTCTTCACTTTTTGTTCTCTGATTAAGTGGTAATATTTTAGCATTTCACATAAAATATAAAAACTTTTCAGCTATTTAGGTCAATTTAATCCCTTCCCATCTATATACTATAATTGTCAGATAATTCATATATGCATACATTTTGAAACCCATATGATAATGTTATACTCACTGCTCTAAACATTTAAATTTATTAAGAAAAAATTTTTTGCAATACTATGGATTGAAACCCAGTGACATTCTACACTGAACTACATACCCAGCCTTTTATTTTGCATCCTCTTTCCTTCCTCTCCTCCCCTTATCCCTGTTCCTTTTCCTCTACTCTTCTTTTTTTTTAGTTGCTGTTGGTACAATATCTTTATTTATTTATTTTTATGTGGTGATGAGGATCAAACCCAGTACCTCATATGTGCAAGGCAAGTGCTCTACTACTGAGGTATAGTCCCAGTTCCTCTACTGTTCTTTCTTCTATTTATTTATAGTTTTTTTTAAAAAAATAAGTGCCTTTTGGGTATATATAAATGTGAGATTCACTGTGTTATAGTCATATATATACATAGAAATGTTTGGTCATTTCTTCCACTTTCATGTCCCTCTTCCCTTGCCCTCAAACACCTTCTTCTACTCCTGACCTTGCTCTTATTTTCATGGCTTTTTAAAAACGTTTTATTTTGAGATAGGGTCTTGATAAATTGCTCAGGCAGATCTCAAATTTGAAATCCTCCTGCCTCATCCTCCAGAGGAGCTGTGATTGTAAGTGTGCACCACTGTACCTGGCTTAGTTTAAGAAAATTAAGAGAAAATATTTTTATATTTACTGGATATTTACCATGTCTGATACTGTTATACTGTTCATTTCTTCCTGAAAAGCCTGATTTATATATTGCATTATATCTCTTTAGCACAATTACCTCTTTTTTCAATCATTCCTTGGAGTACAGAACTGTTGGAAATAAGATGCATTTGTTTCCCTTTATGTAAAACTATTTTTATTTCACTTTTATTCTTAATGACTAATATATTGTCATATAAAATTCTCAATTGAGTGTTCTTTTTCTCTTAAATATATTATTATAGAAAAGAGAAATAATATCTCTCTAAGAAGAAAGTGGAATAATATTTTTAAGAGAAAAACATTTCTAATTCCAACATTCTAGGTGGTTTGAACCATTGCTTCCCTGTACAATGTATCTTTTCCTCTTTATCTTTGGTTTTCTTTCATTTAATGATGATTTATCTACATTTAAATAAAACTTTCTTGGGATTCACTGAGATTGTTGAATCTTTAAATTTATGTTTTTTACCAAATTTAGAATATCTTCAGACATTATTTCTTTAAAAAGTTTTTTCTCCAGTTTCTCTCTCTTTCTGGAATGCCAATTACAGATGGATCATGGATTAGACCTTTAATATTGCTTAACTGGTCTCTGAGTCTCTCCCCACCACTATTTTATAAAATTGGATAGTATCTATGAATCTGTTTTGAAATTCAGACTCCCTCTTTGTCATCTACATTCTTCTGTTAAGCATACTTAAAATTTCTATTTCAGATATTGTATTTTTCTGTTTTTGAACTTCTATGTTTCATTTTTATTATTTTTAATCCTTTACTGCTATTCCTGATCTTTACATTCATCTTACAAATATTTCTTTTATTTAGGATATGATGATAACAGCTTAAAAATACTTGACTGCAAAGTTCAATATGAGTCATTTCAGAGATGGCCTTCATTAAATGTTTTTTTCTCTTGAGAATGAGAGAAGAAACAATTTCTTCTGCTGCTTCACATAGTTTTTCCTATTATCATATAGTTTCGAATTGTAATCTGATCATTGTATATATTTTGGTGTTGAAATTCTGAGTAATGTTATAGTCCTTTGAAGAGCATCAATAATTTTGTTTTAGTAGGCAACTAAATTGGTTGATCAGCTATTAGATCAATTCTTCTATGCTTAGCAGAACTACTTAGAGTTCTCTCTGCATGTTTGAAATTCATAGATTAACCAGAGACTTGGGAAGAATTCACACATAGAATTTGTGCCTTCTCTTCTTTGCTGCTTTCTCCCTCTTTTCCCAAAGTCTGTGGTTGGCCCAAGCTCTATCCTTTAGATACTCAATCCAGAAAAAATGCCAGTTTTCTATCAGAGCATTAGGTAGTTCCATAGAATAGACTAGTGTGTGCCGTTAGGCAAGAAGCTAGGGAACTTACCCTTTGCCATTCTCTTTTGGCCAGTTATTAATTCCCCTCCAAAATCTTCCTGCTTTTGGTTGCTTTCCAAGTCCTTAAGATTTTATATATATACATTTTAATCTTCAAGAATATTGAGCCAATAGGAGATTACTGAACATTACCAGAAGTAGAAACTATTCATTTCTCTTAAAATAATATGAATTACAGAAAGATACGTGGCTATATTATTTGTTCTTCTTGTCAAAAATTAAAATCCTATGGATGAGCAAAAGTCTTTCTTGGTTCATACCATTTTATTCCCTCAACCTAAAGTAACCATTGTTAGTTTAGCACATATTGTTCCAAATCTTTCTCTATGAAATAAAATAAGTGTGATGTACACTAATATATGAAGTATAGGGTCTTTACCCACATAAAAAAGATATGTGGTATAATCTGGGTTAATAGCATAAAGTCTAGTATCAAACTACCTAAATTCAAATCCTTATTTTAACACTTACTATACCTATGTGACC
Organism: Marmota monax; assembly: GCF_021218885.2. Classification (NCBI taxonomy): domain Eukaryota; kingdom Metazoa; phylum Chordata; class Mammalia; order Rodentia; family Sciuridae; genus Marmota; species Marmota monax. The sequence goes on along the minus strand of NW_026694552.1, from coordinate 9,011,614 downwards.
TTAGAGAATTTCTTCAAACCTCTGCACCTCTGTTTTCTCATCTGCAAAATGATAAGAATTATATCACTGACCTCATAGGTAGAGTTGTAATGATGTTAACAATTAATTAATAAATATAATGCACTTGGAATACTGTCTGGCACATATCAATCCCTCAATAAATACTAGAAATTATTGTTATTCTTCAACTCACTTCTTCTGCTTAATAATGTTCTGAACATTACATGTATATATGTATATGTATATATGCATATATATGTATATGCATATATATAATTATTATATACATGTTATTATATATACATATTACATATGTACATATGCATATATGTGCATATATACATATACATATATATGCAATTTTATCCTAGTTTATACTATGGCATTATATTCTACTTTATCCTTCTTTATATTATTGCATTATATGGATGCATCAAACTTGTTTTGCCCATTATTCTACTGACTGATATCTAGGTGGTTTCACTCTATTCCCTTTTTATGAATAAGATCAAATGAACATGTATTATATGCTTTTTTATGTACATAGAGGAACATTCTTTTGGGAATGAATACCTAGAGGTAGAATCCTTAGGCCAAAATATATGTACATTTCAGTTTTGTGTGTAAAGTGAAATGAAGAAAACAAATAATTGAGTGTTTTTTTTTTAAATCAACGCTGCTATCCCAAAGAATAAAGAATCTCAGAGAGATATAGAAGTAATATAGAAGAGGTTAATAAAATTCCATGTCTTGTGTTCAGTGAAATAAAATAAATAAAGAAAAATGAGTGTTGCAATGTTTTTTTTTTTTTTTTTACTAGAGAAGAGGGAAAGAAGGAAGGGATAGGGAGGGGAGCAGAGGAGAAGAGAAGAAAAGTAGTACTACTTAGTTATACCAGATAGCAGATAGAGGTGCATGAGAGAGGGAATTGTTGTCCTTCTCTTCTAGATAGTTCCACTGGATTCCATTTTCTTGTTTTTTAATTTTTTATTGTTGGTTGTTCAAAACATTACATAGTTCTTGATATATCATATTTCACACTTTGATTCAAGTGGGTTATGAACTCCCATTTTTACCCCATATACAGATTGCAGAATCACATCAGTTACACATCCATTGATTTACATATTGCCATACTAGTGTCTGTTGTGTTCTGCTGCCTTTCCTATCCTCTACTATCCCCCCTCCCCTCCCCTCCCCTCCCCTCTTCTCTCTCTGCCCCCTCTACTGTCATTCATTTCTCCCCCTTGTATTATTTTTCCCTTTCCCCTCACTTCCTCTTGTATGTACTTTTGTATAACCCTGAGGGTCTCCTTCCATTTCCATGCAATTTCCCTTCTCTCTCCCTTTCCCTCCCACCTTTCATCCCTGTTTAATGTTAATCTTCTTCTCATGCTCTTCGTCCCTACTCTGTTCTTAGTTACTCTCCTTATATCAAAGAAGACATTTGGCATTTGTTTTTTAGGGATTGGCTAGCTTCACTTAGCATAATCTGCTCTAATGCCATCCATTTCCCTGAAAATTCTATGATTTTGTCATTTTTTAATGCAGAGTAATACTCCATTGTGTATAAATGACACATTTTTTTTATCCATTCGTCTATTGAAGGGCATCTAGGTTGGTTCCACAGTCTTGCTATTGTGAATTGTGCTGCTATGAACATCGATGTAGCAGTGTCCCTGTAGCATGCTCTTTTTAGGTCTTTAGGGAATAGACCGAGAAGGGGAATAGCTGGGTCAAATGGTGGTTCCATTCCCAGCTTTCCAAGAAATCTCCATACTGCTTTCCAAATTGGCTGCACCAATTTGCAGTCCCACCAGCAATGTACAAGTGTACCCTTTTCCCCACATCCTCGCCAGCACTTGTTGTTGTTTGACTTCATAATGGCTGCCAATCTTACTGGAGTGAGATGGTATCTTAGGGTGGTTTTGATTTGCATTTCTCTGACTGCTAGAGATGGTGAGCATTTTTTCATGTACTTGTTGATTGATTGTATGTCCTCCTCTGAGAAGTGTCTGTTCAGGTCCTTGGCCCATTTGTTGATTGGGTTGTTTGTTATCTTATTGCCTAATTTTTTGAGTTCTTTGTATACTCTGGATATTAGGGCTCTATCTGAAGTGTGAGGAGTAAAGATTTGTTCCCAGGATGTAGGCTCCCTATTTACCTCTCTTTTTGTTTCTTTTGCTGAGAAAAAACTTTTTAGTTTGAGTAAGTCCCATTTGTTGATTCTAGTTATTAACTTTTGTGCTATGGGTGTCCTATTGAGGAATTTGGAGCCCGACCCCACAGTATGTAGATCGTAGCCAACTTTTTCTTCTATCAGACGGCGTGTCTCTGATTTGATATCAAGCTCCTTGATCCATTTTGAATTAACTTTTGTGTATGGTGAGAGAAAGGGATTCAGTTTCATTTTGTTGCATATGGATTTCCAGTTTTCCCAGCACCATTTGTTGAAGATGCTATCCTTCCTCCATTGCATGCTTTTAGCCCCTTTATCAAATATAAGATAGTTGTAGTTTCGTGGATTGGTTTCTGTGTCCTCTATTCTGTACCATTGGTCCACCCGCCTGTTTTGGTACCAGTACCATGCTGTTTTTGTTATTATTGCTCTGTAGTATAGTTTGAAGTCTGGTATCGCTATACCGCCTGATTCACACTTCCTGCTTAGCATTGTTTTTGCTATTCTGGGTCGTTTATTTTTCCATATGAATTTCATGATTGCTTTCTCTATTTCTACAAGAAATGCCGTTGGGATTTTGATTGGCATTGCATTAAACCTATAGAGAACTTTTGGTAATATCGCCATTTTGATGATGTTAGTTCTACCTATCCATGAACAGGGTATATTTTTCCATCTTCTAAGATCTTCTTCTATTTCTCTCTTTAGGGTTCTGTAGTTTTCATTGTATAAGTCTTTCACCTCTTTTGTTAGGTTGATTCCCAAGTATTTTATTTTTTTTGAAGATATTGTGAATGGAGTGGTTGTCCTCATTTCCATTTCAGAGGATTTGTCGCTGATATACAGGAATGCCTTTGATTTATGCGTGTTGATTTTATTTCCTGCCACTTTGCTGAATTCATTTATTAGCTCTAATAGTTTCTTTGTAGACCCTTTGGGGTCTGCTAGGTATAGAATCATGTCACCTGCAAATAGTGATAATTTAAGTTCTTCTTTTCCTATTTTTATGCCTTTAATTTCTTTCATCTGTCTAATTGCTCTGGCCAGTGTTTCGAGAACTATGTTAAACAGAAGTGGTGAGAGAGGGCATCTCTGTCTTGTTCCAGATTTTAGAGGGAATGCCTTCAATTTTTCTCCATTCAGAATGATGCTAGCCTGAGGCTTAGCATAGATTGCTTTTACAATATTGAGGTATGTTCCTATTATTCCTAGTTTTTCTAGAGTTTTGAACATAAAGGGATGCTGTACTTTGTCGAATGCTTTTTCTGCATCTATCGAGATGATCATATCGTTCTTATTTTTAAGTCTATTGATGTGGTGAATAACATTATTGATTTCCGTATATTGAACCAGCCTTGCATCCCAGGGATGAATCCTACTTGATCATGGTGCACAATTTTTTTGATATGTTTTTGTATCCGATTCTCCAGAATTTTATTGTGGATTTTTGCATCTAGGTTCATTAGAGATATTGGTCTGTAGTTTTCTTTCTTTGTGTGGAAACTGAAAAAAAAAACTTGGAAGTAAAAGAGGGATGAGGATGATTAGGACCTAGAAAAGGTGTTGAGGGGAGCAAGGAAAGCCGGGATGGTGGAGAGGGTAGAGTAAAGGAGGGTGTGGATGATCAATGAACAATATATATATGTACAGATGTGTCACAATGAAACTCATTACTATGTAAAGTTAACATGTATTAATAATCATAATAATAAAAACAAATTCCAGTCACATATCATCCTAAGTATGAATTGGAATGATCTACATTAACTCATATTGTACTTAAACAAAAATCACAATAACTAATCTAGAAGTAATAGACATTTTTGTTCTCAGATAGTGGTCTTGAAAGACATCTCATGTGAAAAATGGGGTTGCTTGAAGAAACAGTTAATCAAAATCCTTTCAATTGCCTGCAAAGCCCAACATAATCTGGTCTCAATGTTATCCTTGTTCCTCACTACTTTCTCCACAAATAACTCTGCTCCTGTCACATTGAAATCCTTGATTCTAGCATTCCTGGTCTCTCTTACATTTCTACTTTTTTTTTTTCCATAGCACTAACATACTTATACATATATATGTATAGATATGTGTGAATCTAACTTTTCCATTGATCTTAAAGATAGATAATTGTCCAAACAGTTCTATATTAACATATAATTCCAATTCTCAGTGGTTAAGACAACAAGCATTTTTCACATTCTTATATTTCTGCTTTGACTGGGAATTGGCTTCTACCAGTGATTTGGGTCTAATTTTCCTCTTCTGGTTTCTCATCTTCTTTGAACTAGCAAGCAAACAAAGACATTCCCTTCTCAAGTTTATGGTAGAAGCACCAGAAAGCCCAACTACACAAGCATAATATAAGTTTTGTTTCCATCACCTCCACCAATATTCCACTGGGTAAAGCAAATCTTATGGCCAAGAACAATATTAATGAAATAAAATACAATAATAATATACTCTGTCTCTAGTAGGAAGAACCATGGAGTCACTAGTTAGAGTATAGGTAAAGGGTGAATATTGAGAGACAAAATTAAATATACCACACTTATTACTTATTGTTTACCTCAATAAACATATACTTTTACAAAGTCATATTTTATTCACTGATATAATTTCAAGAACCTAGTACAGCACCAGATACCTAATTGGTACTCAGTAAGTATTTTTTCATTAATATGTGAATGAAGGCTTCTTGTTAGAATGAATTGTTCTCTAGTCTCTGCTTTCACAGCACATAGTTTAGACCTCTCTGTTGTCTGCTGACATATTAGGCCTTGTATGTTGTTTCCTCCGGAGACACTAGAAGACTATGTACCCACTAGTGCATCCATATTCTCAACAGCAAGGGGGAAAGGGTGGAAATCTCAAGGCTCAGTTTCCTATGCTGAGTTATGAGAAGTCTCTGTAGTTCAGGATGGCATGGCCTGCTGCTCTACCACACATGCAGCATTCTGCTTGCAATTGCAAGTGAAAAACAAAGGCCATGACAGGCAGCCTGCTGGGCACTTCTGACTCCAAAAGAACAACTCTAGTCATGATGTGGAATCAAAGGAATGAGAAATGCAGAATTGTTCTATCTACCCTCCAGCAAAAATTATCTGTGCCATTTCTCATCTCTGCCAAATCCTGTATTAAGCTAGCTGTCACACTGGCAAGGTTCTGGAACAATTTTCTCTAAGATGTTAATGATTGATAATAGCATATTGTTTTATCTCCTTTGCAACTAAACAGGACGGTGCCTTAACTAAGGATCTAGTAGGTAGGAGAGAAGCTACATGGGGCAAGTGGCTTTTCTAGGGCTTCCTTGTGACCTCTCAGGTGATTTAACACACACACACACACACACACACACACACCAGCCACTGAGATTCTGATTTTATTGGTTTAGGCATTAGAATTTTAAAAAGAAAAACTCCCCAAGGGATTCTAACATGTAGCAAACCTTAACAATCATTCTTCATGGTTCAATATAAATACCAAAAGCTTGTAAGCACTTGATGGATGGAGCACTAAGAAATTTCTTTTTACTGAATCTTCCTTAATCATGTAATAGTATATTTTTATCCTTCTCATATTTAAACCAAAAACCTCTACTTCCCCTTTGAATTATTTTTATTTTTCTCTTTATGGAAAAACTTCTGGAAAGGATTGTCTGTACTCTCTGCAGCCCATTTCTTTCTTCCTACTTTCTTTTGAACTCCGTCTATTCAAGTGTTGGTTTCCACCATTCCTTAAAAACTACTCTTATCACAATCACTAGCAGCATCCACATTATAAAATTCAAGGATTATTTCACAGTTCTCATCTTAATAGGCCCATCAGCACACTTTTTTAATTGCTTCTTTTTAGTTATTCATAACATTAGGAATCATTTTCACATAATTAAAAGAAAAACATGGGATATACTTTGCTCTAATTCAGTTCCCAGTACTTTCCCCTTCCCTCCCCTTCATCTTCTCTTGGTTCTGTTCCCTCTACTCTTCTGATCTTTCTGCTCTTTACTTTTAGCTCTTTTTAGTTAGTGTCTTGTGGGTGTACATGATGGTGAGATTCACTGTAATATATTCATAAATGTACATGGGAACACGTTAGGTCAGATTCATTACTTCATTCTTTCCTTATTACATCCCTTCTCCATCCCTCTTAGTCCCCTTCATCTAGTCCATCAGTCTTCTATTTTGATGGAATTCCTCCTAAATTTCCCATTCTCACTCCCCCCAACCATTTTGGACTAGTTTCTGCATATCAGAGAAAATATTTGGACTTTGGTTTTTGGGGCTGGCTTATTTCACTTAACATGATGTTCTCCATTTCCATCCATTTATCAGCAAATGTCATAATGTCGTTCTTCTTTACAGCTGAGTAATATTCCATTGTGTATATGTGCCACATTTTCTTTATCCCTTCACCTTTTGAAGGCACCTTAGTTGTTTCCCTAACTTGACTATTGCATCAGCACATATTTTCATAGTAAATCACCCTGTCCTCCTACTTTCTTCACCAAGCTTCTAGGATACTTTTCTTATCTTTGTCCTCTTTCCTCCATGGCCACTTCTCAGTCTTCTTTGTTGATTTTTGCCTCATATCCCTAGTTTTTAAATAATGATGTACCCAGAGCTCAGTTTTAGTACATCTTCTCTATCTATACTTGTTCATTAGACGATCCCATCCTGGGTCATAATTTTGTCTTATCAATACATTGATGATTCCATCTACTTATTAATGGACACACTTAGATGTCAGTTAGGAATTTTATATTTAATGTGTCCAAAACTCAGTACCTGATTTTCTTTAAACCAGCTTCTACTGTTGTCTTTCTTATCTCACAGTATATGCAAATTCTTTATTCCTTTTGCTAAAATCCCAAAACTTGGGGATATACGTTTCACTTAATCTATCAGAAAATACTGTCAACTGTATCTTAAACAAAATTTGAGAATATGATCATTTCTCACCACACCCTCTTTGCCACCCTGGCCCAAATCACCATCTTATCTTGCCTGGATTATTTCTGACTGGAACTGTAGCTTCCACCCTGGCTTACTTTAAGTCTGTTCTTGGTGTTAGAGTACAAAATTCCATATATCCATAGCTGCATGACTTTGGGAAAGGAATTTAACTTTCTTGAGCCTCAGTTTCCTGATGGGACCAGTGAGCTTCAAGTGAGACAAATCAGTGAAATTGTCAGCTTGTCTGCAAAATGGGTAAATATACGTATTGCAGGCACAATGAAACAAATTAGTCAAAGTGGCTCAAAGCCATTAGGACCATGGATCCTAACTTAGATCTCCAAGTTGAATAAATTTCTAACCCAACTAGAATTAGGTATGCCAACTTATTTATCAAAAGCCAAATTCTTTGAATTCACATGTGAAATGCTTAACCATGCAGGAAATTCTGTTGTAAGCTGGATTCAGATCTTAGCTTCATTGTTACATGACCTTGAGTGAATTATACTTCACCTCTTTGAGACTGACCTTTCTTCTTTGTAAAATGGGAATAAAAATAGCACCATGTCCATGATGTTATTGTAAGAAATGAATGAGACAAAGTATACTTAGTTCAATGCTTAGCACACATTAATATTATAGTTATTGTTATTTCAATAACCATTGATCTAGTACACCATTTATCTGAGGCTTAAGGAACTCTGGTTCCTCACAAATATTAGACGTTACATGAATACTTATTTCACATGTGAAGGAGTTCAAGTTTGAGCCAGGTTGATCCACTCAAAAACACATATTTGGAGCCCATCAGCAGAATTTTTTCTTTTGCACCCATGGACTATAATGCAGATACCAAATGGACCTCTCAGGAGCACATGTGGGAGGCAACTGATGAGGATGATATGACTAGAATTTTCATTTATACTTCTGAAGCAGCTGAAAAATGTATTCAGTCTTTAACAGGAAGAGATATGACCATGAAAATACAGATAAAGGATCAAATTTAAAAAAAATTTAAATAGAATATTTTCAGTTAAACTGAAATATACCACATCAAACATATGATGGAAAGGGAAGGGGAAAGATGGAGTCTATTTCCAGTGGGAATTCCTAGCAGCCTAATCTCCTCACTCTGTTAATATCCAACTGGCAAACAAATATGAAAATGGATATAAAATTGCTTCTGAGATTTTCCTTATGACACCCAAACCACCAAAAGATTTAGTTAATATGAGGAAAAACTCACTTAGAACACTTTGCTTGGTTACACATAGTCAAAACATCTAGTTGATTTGATTTTTCACTTCTTAACCAATTCCTTTGGGTGACAGGTAGCCGTAAACCAAATTTACTTTTTAAAAAAATTTAATTTGATTTCTTGCTTTTGGAAATGGAAGCATTTTAACCACAATAGGTCACAATCAATTTATCATTGGGTCAAAAGAACATAGAAAAGCTAGAGAAATCCACTATAGTGGCCCATGACTACAGTTCTGGCTCCTCAGGAGGCTGAGACAGAACAGCTTAAGTCTAAGAAAAAGTTCAAGGCCAGCCTGGGCAACATAGTGAGACCCTGTCATGTACAGAGACAAAAGGAAATGGAATGAAAAAGAAAGGAAAGAAAAGAAGGAACATTTTGAGTGAAACAAAGAATGTCAACCTTAAGCTTTGAGACTATTTCTCCCCCCAGTTTTATTGAGGTATAATTGAAAAATAAAAATTATATATATTTATAATATACAATATGATGTTTTCTCATAAGTATATACTGTGAAATGATTATCATAATAATGTTAATTACATGTTCATCACTTCATATAGTTATCATTATTTTGTGATGAGAATTAAGATCTACTTTATTAGCAAATTTCAGAAATACAAGTCATTATTATTAACTATAGGAACTGTGGTATACATTAGATCTCCTTAACTTATCTTATAATTGAAAATTTGTTTCCTCTGACCAAAATTCCATGTGTCATTGGTGACGACAGGATGAACCTAGAAATTAGTTCTTTTTTTTGGGGGGGGGGGATGAGTACTGGGGATTGAAATCAGAGGCATTCAACCCCTGAACCACATTTCCAGCCCTTTTTACATATTTTATTTAGGGAGAGGCTGGCTTTGAACTCACTATCATCCTACCTCAGCCTCCTGAGCTGCTTGGATTATAGGTGTGCACCACCATGCCTGGTGTGGAACATATTTTTAAAAATCATTTTCAATGGGATTTCATTAAGTCATAAGGAAAAAAAAATGTAATTTACAGGAAAATGGATGAAACTAGAGACCATAATTCTAAACAAAATAAGTCAAAGTCGCAGGCTGGGGCTGTAGCCCAGTGTAGAGCACTGGCTTCGCACATATGAGGCACAGGGGAGCACCACATAAAAATAAATAAAGATATTGTGTCCAACTACAACTTAAAAAACTTAAAAAATAAGTCAAACTCAGAAGGTCAAGGGTCAGTTATTTTCTCTCATATGTGGAAGCTAGAGAGGGAAAAGGAAAAGAAAGTGGGGATGGATCTCATAAAAATCAAGGGGAGATCAGTAGAAGAAAGGGACCAAAGGTTAAGAAGAGGGGAAGGAAGGGGAAAGGAAGTTCTGGGGCTTGATATTGGCCAGATTATATTGTTATACTGTGTGCATGTTGAATATATAACAAAAATCCCATCTTTACATATAATTATTATGTACCAATAAAAATATGGAAAAAGTCATTTTTTGTACTGTATTTTTACTTTCTCTCCAACTTCTCCCTTGACTTTTTGTATAACTCCTACGTTGGAGGCAGGGTGTTGGTAGTGAATCAAGAAAAATATTTTCCCAGAATAATTTTAATCTTCTTTTTCTGTTTTGAAACAAATATTACAGTTGCCAGTGAATGCTTTTCGGAGCTGTAAGCACCTGGTATCAGTCAGAAGAATAAGTTTTATGTTGATATTGGAAGACAAACAGTTAAATTAAAGAAATAGGAAGCACTGCCCACTGGCTGAAGAAGTTAAAACTGAGTACAGCATACTCCACCATCTCAGCAAACTGCCTAATCTTTTCCCTAAATCAATGTTCCTAAGCCATAGACAGGGGGATTGAAAGGAAAGAAGATCCTCAAAGCAAACTCTATCTTTAAATAATTTTTTGTTTATCATTAAATTATTTTGTAAACCATATAAACCAGCTCCCTTCCTGTAATAAACACACTTCACACCCAGAATCTTCAGGAAAATTATTTGTTTCCAGCATTTGGCCTGTAAGTGGTACTTGTCAGTATCATGAGGTACTTAATAGTGATGGAGAACAGGAAATATATTAAGAAATCCTGACTCAAATTGCGCTGTCACTAATGATAGTGTAACTTTAGTAGAATCAATGTTCTTTAGTAAATAAGGAGATAATGTAAAACATGACTAAAGGATGCTAATGGTAATGTTGAGCCAGGAATCACATTCTTATTTAAACTTTCTCTACCCAACCTATCCGGTTTTCTGAGCAAAATTATCAGGAGACAAGGGAGGAGAAAACAGACTAATTCATATATGTATTTTCATTACAAAGACAAGGTTCCTGCAAAGTCCTTTGAGATGGTCTTTCAGTAACTGGGCTATATGGCAGGGAGCCATACACTCTCCTCTCCCTTGACACCACTCCTTTTAACTAATGAATATCATGCTTAGGGTTTGATTAGGTAAAGTTTCCATTTTTTAATTTTTTTTAGTTGTAGATGGACACAATATCTTTATTTTACTTATTTATTTTTATGTGGTGCTGAGAATTGAACCCAGTGCCTTGCACATGCTAGGTGAGCGCTCTACCACTGAGCTACAACCCCAACCCTAGTTGAATAATTTTTGATATATTAACCAGCATGTGCTTTCATTCCAGGTGTTTCCTGTTACTCCATTACCCTTCTCCTATCAAGCAATTCATCATAAAGCATCCATTGCCTCAGAGTAGGGTTATTACAGCATAAATAATGGAAGAAAGGAAGAAAAGAGTCAATTGTTGGCTTTTGAAGTTCAAATAGAAACAAACCAAATACCCATCAATATTAGGCTGGATAAATAAGCTGTAATATCTTCAAACAATCAATGACAATGTTGATGGAGTTAGTGATATATTTAATGAAAAATGAAGTCCCAAAAGGTAATATATGACACATTTAATAGAATGTGAGAAAACCATGACTGCAAAATTAAACATTGCTTTTTATAATATATATATATGCAATAAAATGATATAAAAGCAAGCAAATGATAAACACAGGATTCAGGATAATGGTCATATCAGGTAAAGCATGGTAGGGGGTGGCAGGGATATGAGGGTGGTGGAACACATGGTTAGGTATAGGTTACTTTTTTTTTTAAAGAGAGAGAGAAAGAGAGAGAGAATTTTTTAATATTTTATTTTTTTTAGTTTTCAGCGGACACAACATCTTTGTTTGTATGTGGTGCTGAGGATTGAACCCGGGCCGCACGCATGCCAGGTGAGCGTGCTACCGCTTGAGCCACATCCCCAGCCCAGGTATAAGTTACTTTTAAGGTTCCCCAACCTTCTAGCTTTTTTGTTTGTTTGTTTGTTTGCTACCAGGGATTGAACCCAGGGGCACTTAATCATTGAGCAACATCCCTAGTCATGTTTTCTATTTTATTTAGAGACAGAGTCTTGCTGAGTTGCTTAGGGCCTGCCTTGCTAAATTGCTGAGGCTGTCTCAGAACTTGCTATCCTCCTTCCTCAGCTTCCTGAGCTGCTGGGATAACAGGCAGTGCCACCAAGCCTGGCCTAGCTTTTGTTTTGAATAGAATGTTTTAGGAGTTCATTACAATTATTAAAATTAAATAAGCTAAATTAAAGAGGGCCATGTATGGAACAATGATGGTACTGTTTATTGAAATAAAGATCATGCTTAATTCACTTCTGTGTATCTAAGGATCAATTTTGAAACAACAAATAATCTATTGAAGAGAGAATTACTTGACAGCAGCAGGGTTTGGGGTGTTTTTTTTTGGGGGGGGTGCTGGGGATTGAACCCAGGCTCTTGTGCATGTGAGGTAAGCTATACTAACTGAGCCTCAGCCCAGGGTTTGGGTCTTCTTATTCCTTATCCCAAGAATCTGGCCATCAACAGTGGATATAGAGAGATGAGTCTTCCTTGCCTCCACAACAACATAAATATCTTCCAAATGGTGAAGTTGGAGAGTCAGTGAGGATAGTAGTAGTGAGTGATAATAGTGATCCATGAGCAGGGGTCCTGTGTCTGACACCTCACTGGGCAGAGTCCTGGGAGTAGGAGGAACTATGGATTTCCTAACTAGTTTTGGCAGTCCAAGAGAGACTGATCCTGCAGGCCTGAGAAGGATCCCAGAGTAGTTACCTATGGCCAGTTATATGGAATCAGAAGAAATGTCTACAGCTGGGCCTAAAACTGATGGGCCTGTTCAGTCACACTTAATTTCCTGAATCTCCAGAGAGACAAGGGGAAATCTTTGTCCTATGTTCTCAAGGGGCATGGAAGTGGCTGGGAGAAAGCTAGACCTGGAGAAGCTCTGTGATGGAGAACAAAGGACAGTGCAACAGTGACCTGTTTGAATTCCCAGCCAAAGAACAGATGGGATTTGTTGTATCCAAGCAGATGCCAGCATCCCCCTTTCACATCACTCCAACCTCATTCTAAGGAAACTCTGAGTAATGTCCAAAACTTGGATTCAACTCTGGAGAAAGGGGAGGAGACGGAAATAATTAGGAGTGAATAAGATGGAGAGTTTACTACTGAAGGAAGACATGATATAGAAATTTGGTTTAGTTATGAAAGATTTAAGAAAATCACATTTCCGATACAACTGACATGAAATCTGTACATGAATAAGCTGTTCAATTAAGTCTTATGTTTATCTGGGAATATGATATATGGAGGCAAACCAGACACATTAGTCTTACCTTTGCCTCATAACTGGCTGTGTGACTTTCAGCAAATCTTTGGGCCTCACTCTCATTTATATAAAATAAGGGTGGTAGCTAGAGCCCAGGTCAAGCTCTGACCCAGCCAGTAATTAACTAACTGTGTGACCTTGGGTACATTCTTTCACTTCTCTGGTTCTGTTACCTCGTCTGTAATAGAAGGGAAATAGATGATATCTGCACATTTCTTTTAACTCCAATAATCTCGAAGTCATATGGGCTTTGGACTTCACAAGCACTAGATGCAGCTAATATCCTCTGGGTCACTAACTATTAATATAAAGGTTACTTTTATTTTCTTCTAAAAAGTTTACAGCCACATTGGGTTTGTAGAGGGTCATTTAACCAAATCTATAGCCTGTCACTCAGTTGGCCAGAAACAGCTGAGATGTTAATATTTAACTATGAATAACCAGCAGGATTCCTCTGTAGAGCTAAATACAGTCAATTTTTGTTATTTTTCTAAATATTATTGGCTTGGCTGTCTCTGCTTGAGAACAGTTTCTAGGGTCATGAGTATATTCAGACAGCCCTCTTCTCCTAATCCAATCTTAAAAGAGAGAAGGTGGGACCATTTATTTACTTTTTGGAATCTGTTTATATTTTTTGGCCCCCTGCCTATTTTATTTATTTGTCTGTGAAACATCATGGAGATGGGGAGGAGGGAAAATGAAATTTGTAAGGCACAAATCTGGCAAGGTAGAAATTTGGTGACAGAGAAACTAGAAGACTCACTGTTGGAGTAGTGTGGTGATAAGCAAAATAGAGGTAGTAGTATAGAACAAGATATGTATAAGCACATGTCCTGTAGTCTGTAATGCATAGACACACATAATGAATGGGGTCAAAGGGGGACTAAAGCACAGGCCATAGATTCAGAAAGACATGGGCTTGAGTCCTGGTTCTGCCCCTTACTATCTGTGTGACCATCCTTAATTGTAAAAGATGGGATGACAATAACAACACCTACTTCATAGGGTTGTTGAGGGGTCTGAATAAAAGAGTATGTATAAACTTAAATAATATCATACCTGACACACAGTGAGTACCTAATAAATGGTAGATAGTGTTCTGATGATTAAAAATGCAATTTCACAGAATCCCAAAGCTTAGAAAGAACCCTAGAATCACCTAAATGAGTTGTCTTAGGATTATATAGATGAAGAAACCCAGATAGACTTAGAGAGGTGAAGAGACTTGCCTGAGGGCACACATGTTACTAATGGCAGTATCAGTACTAGGCTCTTGTCTCCTGGAGTCCATTTCTAAGATCTTTCCATCCTGATACACACACACACACACACACACACACACACAGAATGGTGATGAGGGTCACTTGGTCCTTTGTGTCATTCTACCACTTCATTCTCCATTCTGAGGACTACTACAAAGCCCAGGGGGGTTATTCTTTAGGGTAGATTTTAGTTCAAAGGAGCCAACTACCTTTAGGGAAGATAACACCAGAGAAGACTGGAGAGAACTGCTTCCTCAGGAGCCAGAGCTGCCTATTTTTTTTCAGGGGTAGGGATCAAATGCAGGGCCTCATATGTGCTAGACAAGTGCTCTACCACTGAGCCACACTCCCCAACCCAAGAGCTGTCTTTTTGGGTGCACATCCACTTTGTGCTAGGCCTTGTACCAGATGCTTTGCTCTCTATCTGGGGAGTCTGCTGCCAGTGTCCAGGCTCATGGCATCAGTGCTGGCCTCAAGAGTGAAAAAGATGGTGGTTGTTTCCCTTATGAAGATTACATAGTATTTTTCTCAGTGAGCATCTCCTTCTTACCACCACAAGCAATAAAGATATTCTGTGAAGTACTCAGGGTTCTAACCAAAATAGTTTACTTCTAGTCCAGCATGGGCAATGAACAATTAGAAAAGGGGACAGATGGTTCATTGAAGTGGGAGACTATGCCTTCTACCATGCCAGTCAATAGCCCTTTAATTGTGGATTGTAAGTAGAATGATAGTAGAGGCTGTAGGGGACACTTAGGGAGGTTGGAGCCAATAGCAATTTATCAAGAAGTGAAGCAGTATTTCAAATTTACTAATGATACAGTTGCACCAGGGGACACTGTGAAGTGCCAGACTTGGATCTACTCAGATGGGCTTTAGGTCTGGGAATGATAACAAAGGCAACCAACTAGACCTGAGCCCAGCAATCTAAAAACACACATGTAGGCAACTGTGTCCATGCCAGTGTTCAAAGACAATTGGGCAGAAGCTTGAGACCTTTACCTTCTGACAAGTGACCCATTTAAAGCCACACATTTGTCCCACAGTGAAGAATTCTTCAGATATTGTACTAGGTACTTTTAGATGAGGAGTCTTTTGCAATAGATTGGTTCAGTATCGCTCTGAATAGAAACTGAAGGGGAAGGCTCTGATCTGTAGAGGATACCCTACCATCTTTTTAGCACACATACCATCTTTCTTAACCCTGACATTTTGTCACACGGTCACTCCCCTTGTCCTAGTCCCATGTGATAAGGTGTTCCAAGAAACCACAGAAGTACTGGATATCCACAAGGACTCTCCAAAGGCATATTTAGCCACTGTTGTTTTGAAAAAAAGTAGAGCTTGTCAAATGGGCTGCATAAAGATGATAATTAAATTAAATGAAATTAATCCCAAGAACTACTATTATAGGATTGGCTGATTACATAGGTAGCTAAGACCCACTAACTACCATTTTCCCTGCTGGACTCGGAAACGACATTTTTGTGCTGTATGAATAAATAAGAGCAACACAGCCCTGTCCACTGAAGGAACTCTTCTTCACATGCACAGAAAACTGGAGGCAGAACAGAGTCTCTGGGGTGTGCACTCTGGCCTGATGGCCTCCTCCTGAATGCTCCTTGCTGTGCTGTGCCACAATTAATCAAGCTTTCTAGGTTTTAGTTAATTTCAGGACCCCAATAAATTGGTTTGTACTGGCATTAGTCCAGCCCTGATAATTTCACAGCCGTGTGCTTGGAAACTGCTGCAAGTTTGCACAGGACTTAGCAAGCAGGGAGCTGGGGGAGAAAGCATAAAAGAAACTCTTGTTTGGCTTAAGTTCCATTAATATTGGAGAAAGCTGAACTCTAAATGACAGAAAAACATGGTTTAGCACATGGACTTTGTAGCTGGGAGTGGGCTTCTCTGTGTTCTTTTAACTCCCTCCCCCTTCAACTCATGGTGGATTTGAAAACAATAAAATTAAATAAACCCAAACCTTTAGTTTGACATTTCTCTTTGTCTGATTGTTCTCAAGTTTTTGTCTCTGATTTCACAAGAGTCCCTTGAGGAATAAGCACTGGAGCCCATAATCTAGTAAAAGGTTCATTTGGGTTTAGACTTTTTTATTTTTAAAGATATGATTCTTTGAGGTTATTTTGTTTTGTTTTTGTTTTTCCCCCCAATTTCAGGTGGCTTTTAAGACTTTAAAGGTAGGAAAATTTAATGACAGTGAGCAGAAGGGTCCCTAATAAGAATAGAAGTTTGGGGCTGCCTGTGTAACTGCTATGCAAAACAACCCCAACTGCTAAGTCTTGCAGGCTTTCAGAGGTGTAGCCATGTCTCTGGCACTCAGGTTCCAGAATGTGTTGTGGCCAAAGAAACACAGCCCAGAAGGTGCCAATAAACTGAGTGAATGGACATCTAGAATATGATTTTACAATTGAGCACACCCTGAGCTTTAATGCTATGAGAGTTCAATTCTTACATTTTACAGATGGGAAAACTGAGGTCCACAGGGAGCAGGAGTTTGGGATATGACCTGTCCACAGCAGAGACAGGACCAGAGCCAAGAGTTCTAATTTACACTTCAAGAATTCTTCCAGGTTCTGATGCAGCTTCTCTTGTGTCAAAAACATTATATTTTCTCTAATATGAAAAGCGGGGGGGAAGACTTGGACAATTCGTTATAGGGCCAATGTGAGAGTGACTGTTTAGATTTTCAGATTCTTTTGGCAAAACTCCGTGGACATGCAGATTCTCTGCTAAGTTTTTAAGTCATCCAAACAGAGAAAACTAGAGATGAGTGTTTGACTGTGTCTACATGATGCCTAAACAGACAGTTGATTCAGTCAAAAAATATTATTCATATTTGGCAACACAACTAATTGGTGGACTAAATCCTTCATTTTTTTAACCCCTTGAGAGTCAGAAGATAAAGCCCCAGACCAGCAGTCAGAAAACCTGGCTTCTAGGCTTTATTGTATCACTGATCCCACCCTCCTCTCTGGGCCTCAGTTTCTGCTGTTGTAAATGAATAAGATTTTGACTAAGTTGTGTACTTCAGTGTTTTCACCTTCTAGGGTACTCTATACAAACTTAGTCATTTTGCCTTATTGGGTGGGAGAAGATGATGTGTCTGTTTGAGGTCTTTGCCATCTGCACATGAGGTCAGCAGCCCCGTATTTCTAGTGTGAGAAGGGGTTTCTGGATGTGATTCACAGCCTATTTCCATTTCACTCTGGACTTGGCTTCTAAATAGGCAACACTGTATTCACCCCAGTCCCCTCCCTTAATCTCTTCCTCATAAGGAGGAAAGGAGTCCAGTAGTCAGTCGACAGGAAAAACTCACCAGTACTGTGAGGAGCCCTGTACTTTGTCTCCTGATCTCATCAGCCCACACCTCCCTCTCAGATTAGCCAAGCTCAAAAGCTGCAGAATGGCCTGTGGCTAAATAACAAGGTAGGGAACAAGAAAGCAGTGTGGGTGAATAATGGGTTCCATATCAGGTGATGAATCTGACTCTGGTCAATATGTGACTTTTAGCCTGTGAATAAAATCTCCTGGCTCATACTCCTGACCAATTAATCTGCTGAAGCTCTTTGAATGAATTGAAGCCAGTGGTGTACTTACAAGCTCTCACCAGCTTGTAAAGTGATTGGGAACAGCTTTTACCAACTCCACATTAAGTGACAACATATTGTTAGTTTGAAATTGGCCATGTTGTGGCTATTTACACAACAGAAATTGGAAATTGCTAAATATTGGGACTCTCCTTCCCCCCCACCCCCAGGAGCCAGTTCTTAAACAATCATCACTGTACACCATGGTTCACACTTAATGTTTCTTTTTCTTTTTAAAAAATATTTTTAGTTGTTGATGGACCTTTATTTTATTTATATATATGGTTCTGAGAATGGAACCCAGTGCCTCACACATGCTAGGCAAGCACTCTTCCACTGAGCTACAACTCCAGCCCCACACTTAATGTTTCTAGGGGCTGGAAAGGTAATGTGAATGAGTAAAATAGACCTGAGGGTAACAAATGGGAAATGATATGGAGTGGTGGGGGACTGTGGCAGTTCAAAAGTACATATGCTGTCTCAAGGCAGCCACCTTCACTCTGTTGCAACCTATGTTACCAATTAGAGACCAGTGTTGCTAGCAATTCTAATTTTTCAAGATGAACTAGAATAAAAGTTTTTATGTGAAATCTCCCAGTAATAAAAATTAAAGATTGTTTCGATACAACTCAAATTTTGAAAAACAAACACTCTGTTTAGTCCAGGCAAAATATGTAGACAGGTTCTTCTCAGCCTTTGAATCAACAGATTGACATCTTTGCTTTCTGAAGTCTCTGGTTCTTTCTCCTATGCCCTGTATTATACCTTCCATGCTGAGATGCCAGCATCCTTCCTAATCAAAAACAACTTTTCCTTCCTTGATAACTGAAAGAACAGGCAATTTGGATCTGAGTGTATGAGTAGCTTCTTATAATTTTACTCTGGCTTGTGTAATGTATCCAGTTCATGTGCCACAAAGCTGAAGAAGAGGATACTAGCCTCAGACCTGAACCTAACATCTAATGATATTCTCCAGGTACTAGGACAAAGCCTGGTATTGTGCACCTGTGTGCAAAGAGAGAGTGATTTTCATTTTGGCATCAGCCTCATCGCTATTCCACTTGAAGGTATGTTGGCACTCTACTCTCCAACTTACTCCCTGCCTTCAAGAACAGGGTGGGAAATAGGGCTAATTACTGGTTTTCTCTTCCTGCTTTTATCCCCACTCTGTTATGAGACAGGCAATCTGAAGCTTGAATAGCTAATAAAGGACTTTACTGAATGTGTAACAGCTTTCACATTTGTATTAAGTGGATGGAGACAGGGAGGGGAAAGTGAGGGTAGAAGCAACTATTGTGCATATACTATCTTCCAAGGACTTCACAGACATTAGGCCATTGAATCTCAAAGGCAACATTACTGTAATTTCCCTTTGACATATAAGCAAACAGGTTCATGAAGGTTATACAGTTGATTGAGATTCCAGTACAAGTATGTGTGTTTCCAAAGCATTGATTCCTTTGAGTGTACCATGTTACTTCCCAAGGAGAGATATCTGCTGTCATTAAGATAAGAAGATAGACACTGCTGTTGATTCTACTGAAAAAATAATAATGGATCAACCTGCTACATCACTCTGGGAATAAAGTTGAATACCTTGGGAAGTTCATGGTAGTTTCAGGGACTGTGAGTTCCTTGAGGTCCTATACTAAGCTATCTAAGCAAATGCAATTTGGTAACATGATTAACTTTCTATAGCAATAGAATGTGTAGGGATGAAGTTTCTACTCTATCACGTTGCATTTTTTTCTATGCATAGCATAACATTTGGACATATCCTATCTCCAATTTATTTTTATGGCATCCTTGGTTAACAAGTGTTTTATTTGTTCAAATTAGTTATACATGACAGTAGAATGTATTTTGACACATCATACATAAATGGAGTATAATATCCCATTCTTCTGGCTGTACATGATGTAAAATCACACCAGTTGAGTAGTCATATATATACATAGGGTAATAATGTACCTACCTTATATCCCCCTCCCTTTACTCCCCTCTACCTAATCCAAAGAAATTCTATTCTTTCCATACCCCCCTGTTGTGAATATATCAAATAAAACATTCAGCCTTTGGGTTCTTTGCATTGGCTTATTTCACTTAGCATGATAGTCTCTAGCTCCATCCATTTACCAACAAATGCCATAATTTCATTTTTCTTTAATGCTGAGTAATATTTCGTTGTGTATATATACCACATTTTCTTTATCCATTCGTCTGTTGAAGAACATCTAGGTTGGTTTCATAGTTTAACTATTATGAATTGAGCTGCTATAAACATTGATGTGACTGCGTCATTGTAGTATGCAGATTTTAAATCTCTTGGGTATAAACCAAGGAGTGGGATAGCTGGGTCAAATGGTGGATCCATTCCAAGTTTTCCCTAGTTAACAAGTTTTAAAAATACCTTTGTAAAACTGCTTGAAAATGCAGTTAAATTTTGTGAAAAGCAAAACAAAACAAAACAACTTTGATCCAAAATGGTAATTCTTATGCTCTGCCCATGTGTCCCATTCATGGTAATTGAGGGGCACACTATAACTTTGGATCAAGGAAGTCATTCCTTTTATCTTTAAGGTGTTTTCTAGAATCCTGTATACCATAAGTTTACCTCGATTTTGACAATAAATATATTCCTGAAATTTCCTGTAAACCAAATCTTGTTTTCTCAATGGCCTTTCTTATAAACCTGGAGCTATTATCCTTTGGGTAAATAATCACATAAAATACTTCCACAAATATCTTTAAATCACTTAGAAGGAAAACCACTTCTCTAAAAATCCTATTCAGATATAATACAAAGCCCAAATAAAAAATAACCTTGGGTTATTTTTCTTTACTATAAATAACTGAAAGACATAAATGGAAAAATGACAGCTTAACTAAAATGAATACACTCAACCAAAATATACCAGCTTCAAGGGCTGAAGATATAGCTCAGTGGAAGTGCAGATGCCTAGCATGTGTGAGGAACTAGGTTCAACCCCTAGCACCAGAAAAAAAGGCACCTGTTTCTATTAACTCTGTTTCCAAGATTCTATAAGCTCCTTTCTCCATTTACTGCTCTGATTTTGAAGTTCTAGGAAACATAATTGTTTTAGCTAGTGGTAGCAGTTAGGATTGGCTAGGTTATGCTGCAAAAATAAGCAACCTTCAAATGTCAGAAGATTAACACACAAATGATTTTTTATCACTTACTGTAGATATTAAAAATAAGTCTTCTAGGGGGTTTGCTCATCTCAATCACTCAGAAATCCAGGCTTCATTTCGGTACATGCACACATTCCTGTGGGAGGGAGAAGGGAATGGGGTGAATTATACACCTTTGAAGTTTTCACCCAGAAGCAACATATCACTTTCATTGACCAAAGCAAATCAGATGGCCATGCTTAACCAAAAAGGGGGAAAAAGAATAAAATCCTACCATGAGCCCAAAAGGAAGAAAGCTGGAAACATTAGATGAACCACTCTAGTCACAGCCAATTCTTTTTTCTAGTGCTTTTTAGAAATGGCTAGTAGGAAGAAAAATATAACAAAAGACAAAAATGTAGTAATAAGCATGAATACATACGAGTGACAAAGGGGCTCATAAAATATAGTTTACCAATCCCAAAAGAATGAATTGTTAATGTCTACATATTAAATGAAGTATCTGAATAATACAAATTCTAGGTTGGTTTAATTATTTTGTAAAAAGGGATAAACCTATGCCACAATCTTTATGAGTCTGGCCACTTTTTGAAAGTTAATTTGATAATGTGATGTTTTCATGTTCCAGTGAGACAAGAAGCATTTATAAAGCTAAAAATCTATGACATCAGAACATTGTGCAATATTAATGATTCTGTAATACATACACATAGATTTATTAAATAAGTTCTGAAACATAGTACAGAAGATTGGCACACAAAAATCAATGCATGCATATATACTAACAATGAATATATGGAAACAGAAATTAAAACACAATAACATTTATAATTGTCCCAAAGACAATGAAATATGTAAGTATGATTCTAAAGAAATATGTATGAGAGATTTATGCTGAAAACTACAAAACAGTGATGAATGAAATCAAAGAAAATTTAAATTAATATAGAGATATACTGTGTTCATGATTTGGAACATACAACATATTAATATCAATTCTTCCCAAATTGATCTACAGTTTTAATGTAATCTTGTTCAAATTTCAATTTATTGTAGACATAGACAAGTTTATTCTACAGCTTTGTGTGGAGATCTGGGTGACCTAGGTTAGCTAAAGCAATGTTGGAAAAGAATACAGTCGGGGAATCACTTGACTTGATGTTAAGATGTACTATATTTCTATAATAATCAAGACTCTGTGGTACTGGTAAAAGGATAGACACATAGATCAATGGGATAAAGAGAAAAACAAGAAATACACCTACACAAATTTGCCTAACCAATATTCAACTAAGTTGTAAAAGGAATTCAATGGAGAAGAGATAGCTTTTTCCACAAATGATACTGGAGTAATTGGACATCCATAGCCAAAAAAGTAAACTTCCACCTAAACCTCACACTTTATATAAAAATTAACACAAAATAGACCATAGATTTGAATATAAAACTTAAAAATATTAACACTTTTAGAACAAAAGTTTAGGAGAAAATGGGACCTATAGATAGACCAAGAGTTCTTAGACTTAACACCAGAACATAATCCATAAAAGTAAATTTTGATGGATTAGATTACTTCAAAATTAAAAACTCTTGTTCTATAAAGGCCCATGAGAAGAGGATGAAAAGACGATCTACAGACTCAGAGGAAATATTGCAAAGGTATACAGAAGCCCAATATTCACATGAAAGATGGTAGATACCATTAGGTTTTAGGGAAATGAAAATTAAAATCACAAGGACACATCAGTATATATGTATTAGAATGATTCAATAAAAATAATGACAACAACCACTGCTGGCAAGAATGCAGAGAAATTGGATCTCTCATACATTGCTGGTGGGTAATCCTGTTCAAATCTCAGTTTACTATAGACATAGACATCTAAAAATAGCCTGACAGTCCTTATAAAACTACATAAGCATTTACCTTACAATCCAAGAACTGTACTATTGGGCATTTATCTCCTCCAAGAAATGAAAATTTGTTTACATACAAACATGTGGACAAATACAGCAGCTTTATTTGTAAATGGCCCCAACAGGCCCTTTAATGGATGAATGGTTAAACAAACTGGCATATCCATACCATGGGTTGCTACTCAGTAATTAAAAGGAGCAAGGATTATGTTTGGGGGCAGGGAAGCTACTCTCTAAAGGTTACATACTGTGTGATTCCATGTAACATTCTTTTAAAAAATATTTTTAGTTGTAGATGGACACAATATCTTTATTTTATTTATTTATTTTTTTGTGGTGCTGAGGATGGAACCCAGTGCCTCACACATGCCAGGCAAGCGCTCTACTGCTGAGGCACAACCCCGGCCCATATGTAACATTCTTAAATGACAAAATTATTGAAGTGGATAATAGTTTCATGGTTGTCAGGGAGTAGACAAGGGGAGGAACAAACAACAAAGGGTGTGAGTACAAAAGTAGCACAGGGGATTCTTGTACTGTTCTGTATCCTGACTGTGGTGGTGATCACCTGAACCTACCTATGTGGTAAAATTGCGTAGAATTATACATGCAGGCAAATGAGTCCATGTAAAACTGGTGAAATCAGAATAAGGTGAAGGGGTTGTATCAATGTCAGTTTCCTGAATGTGATATTATACTCAAGTTGTACATGATGTCACCATGGGGGAAAACTGGGTAAAAGACATATCCATATGATATTCAGGATCCATATGAATCATTTCTTGCAACTGCATGTGAATCTACAATTATCTCAAAATTTTTAAAAATAAATTTTAAAAAGTGAATATGAAATTATTTATGTTCTCATCCCTATTTAGTAAATAAAGAAAATAAAGCATGGAGATAACCATGAGTTTAGTTTTATAAGACCTTGTAGGAAGTCTAGACTAGGATTTACCCAAATCAGAGTTCTAATTCAGAAATCAAGACTGGAATTGACACAAAGATCACAATTTACAATAATACAGAAATTTTCAGAGAATTTCAGCAGACCCATATATAGTTGCCTGAAAATGTATAAAAGATTCTGAATGAGTTCAGTAGAATGAATTCAATAGAAGCAACTGACAATAACTATTTTAAGCCAGTAAATTTTTCAATGTCTTATTATGTGGTAATCTGAATACTACATCAACTAATGGGAGTGAATAGTTGTAGATAAATAGATGGAGCCTTTAAATTCCATTAAGTCTATTTATTTTAAATGCTAGGATCCATGTTTGTCCCAGACTATTTCTTGAAACCAGTCCTTGCCCTGGAAGAATTCACAGTATAGTGAGACAAAACATCAGCACATTAAATAGCATGAGAACAGTTATAAGGCAACAAAGCACCAAGTTCAAACTAATATACTACAGCACAAATTGAATGCATGTGGCAATGTATGGCTACCCAAGCAACAGGATGGAGCTAGACATTCTGGGCCCTGAAGGCAACATTTCAGAAAGGGCCCCCTTTCCTTTGTTAACAGTGAAATAAACATCTCCAGCAAAGTAAGGGCTAGTTGGATGATATTAACACTTCTGAAGAAAGAAAAAAGGAAGTAACTTCCAGGAACAATTATTTCTGATTTTAAATTTTCTTTGTTCTCTGTTCCTGATATGTGGTGTTTTTGTTTGTTTGTTTGTTTGTTTGTTTGTTTTTGACAAACTACAATTTCTCAGAGTGTCAATTTCGTCAGCTATTGACTGAATGTAATGATCAGAATTGAAAATTGGGAATTCTGAATTGGAATCTCATGTCTGTCATTTACTAGTTGTGTGACCTTAGCTACATCATCCACCCCCCAACATCAGATTTCTCTTCTGTGAAATGAAAACATTGACTAAGTCAAATGGTTCAGATGGTTTCCAGAAACTCACACTTGAAGCCATTGATAGTTCAGTTTCTTGTGAGGGTTTAAAAATAATATTAATATAATACATATGCCAGTGATAGGGAACTGACAGACTTGAGCAGTGGGAACATGAAGATAAGGGAATAATTCTTTTTTTTTTTTTGTGGGTGCTGGGGATTGAACTTAGGGCTTCATGTATGCTAGGCAAGTGCTCTGCCACTAAGCCAGAAACCCAGCCCTGCAAGGGAATAATTCTATAAACCAGGCCCACAATGCTGAACCCCCCATGCTTTGTCTTTTAAAAAGCAATTTACCTGCATCCCTTACTGGCTTAAGTCGACAGGATATGTTACATTCCTCAGGAAACTACCTGTTATCTGCAGGAGGAATACAGGCCTGAAATGCTAATAAGAACACAAGTTACCCTGAAAAGGGGGACTTTTGTGCCCCTTACATAGAGCAGATCCCAGAACTCAGGGAGATAAGGATAATTCCTCCTAATCACAAAATCTGTTAGACCAGGTTCCAATTAGAGTTGGTCAGCATGGGCCAAAGTGACCTAGACTTGTCATGGTAGTGGGGACTTGAAACTCTGATGTCATTCTGCTGTTGGTAAAAAGTCAAGAGGTGGACCTGGTGGATAC
Organism: Marmota monax; assembly: GCF_021218885.2. Classification (NCBI taxonomy): domain Eukaryota; kingdom Metazoa; phylum Chordata; class Mammalia; order Rodentia; family Sciuridae; genus Marmota; species Marmota monax. The sequence continues at coordinate 8,986,073 of NW_026694552.1, read as the reverse complement.
TATCTGGAAACTTTCCTAGGACCCCCAATAAAACAGAAGGACACATTTTCCCCTCTCCTCTCTGAGATAACCCACTCTCTCCCTTGAGAGAGTCCCCTTTTAGCCTTTCCTTCCCTTCTAATGAATTCATGACCCTTACTCTAAGTGATGTATCTGAAATCTTCCTGTCTTGATCTCAAGAATGGGGGTAAAGAGGAGGTCGCTGAGCTGCCTCAGTTTTGCCATAGTCCCCTGCCCTATTTTTTTAAAAAAGTACCCAGTAAGGATCTACACGTTAGGAATATTGATATTATGCAGTTCATGTAAAAAAGCCCACCAGCTCTCCTCCAAATTTAGGCACTACAGATATAAATGGGTACTGTTAAGGCAGCACTTTCAGGGGCCTTAAAGGATTTTGATAATTCTTTGCAACTATGCTTCACTGAATGAATACAAATATGGAGTAGTTTGTCTCAGGTTCATCAAGACATCAGCAGTGCTGGGTGATTTTAAGGTTGGGGTCTTGGCCCAGCTTGGACTCTCTGGGACTGCTAAAGCAGTTTTCTTCCTCAAGACCCTTAACAATTAGTAGAGAGGCCCTTTCTGATGGGGCTTGGGAGCTCTCTTTGTAGCAGAAAGTAGATTTTGAAGTTCTCTCCAGCGCCGACCCCACCCCCATCTCCATCCCGTCTTTACCGAGGCCAAACCTTTGTCACTTGCCACAATAAAGATCTGCGAAATGTCCCGAAATGTTAAAGCGACGTGCTAGGGCGTAATTTGCCGGGCCAGCCCAACTTGTATACAGTACACCAGGATTGTACCAGGTGCGCCCGCAAAAGTCGTTTTGCCTCGCGAGAAAGGGTGAGGGGGTTCCAGGCAGGGAAGACAGAAGGTAGCTAGGGTCTTCAGGGCGCGCGCGAACTGTGGGAAGCTCCTAGGTGCATCCAGTGCACGGGGGAGGAGGGGCCGGAGGAGATGTGCGGTCCCTTTAAGACCCCAACGCTCGCCTAGCCAAAGGAGGGGGGGTGTAGTTGGGGGGGTGTAGTGGGGGCGCTGCGTGATGGGAAAGTCGCCCGCTGAGCCTCACACTTTCTCCCGGTTTTTAAACTTTCGGGTTGGGGGAGCAGGAATAAAGCCGTTGTGCGTGCTTGCAGGGGCTGCGTGCTTGCGGACTTCCCGCCCAGCCGCGAGCGGCCCGCCTCTCGGGCCAAGTGGGGAGCGGGCAGGCGGGCGGGCAGGTGGCCCCGGGCCGGCGCGCCCGCGCCTTGGCTCTGCCCCCGGGAGCGGAGCGAGCCGCTGCTCCCTCGTGGTGTGAGGGCGGTGATGTTTTTCCTCCCACCCACTTTTGAGTCCCCCCTCCCCCCTCGCGCGCACTGTAGCTCTCGCCACAACCTGCGAGCCCCAGACCTCGGAGGAGCGTCCCGGGGAGCTCGGAGCGCGTGCACGCGTGGCAGACGGAGGCCAGTGCCCAGGTCAGTGAGCGATGCTCGGCGCCCGCTTCCCCCACGTCCCTTTCCAGCCTTTGCACAGGTGGGGTGCCTTCTGCTGGCTGGAGGCATCCCTGGTAGTTCCCCCAGGAAGCCTTGAACTTTGGGACCTGCCATCCCTAGTCGTCCTATGGTCCAGCTGCCAGCCGCTGAGATGGAGGTGGGGCCCAAGGCACTGGACCCAGGCAAGTTGGGGGCTCTGGATTTGAACTCACAACTCGCCACTCCTCACTCGGCCTACGTTTCTACATGTTCTGGTGCTTTCAGAGGCCATTAGGGTACTCCCTGCGGAACTGCCTAACTGGACTCTGCAGGCCCCATAATTCTGCATGTGTCCTAGAGCCTGTTTTCTCATTGATTGGTGTCCTGAACCCGTGGCTGATTAATACGTGTTAAAGTTAATGAAACTGGGTGGAGTTCAAGAGGCTTCCCTCTCCTCTGGACATCTGCCTCATTTTCTGGCCAGGCCGCTGGGGTCAGAACTTAGACTCTAGGCTCAGGAAACAGTGGTATTGCTAGAACATAGGCCTGGAAAACCTGCCTTCCAGTCCCTCCCATCCCTGCCACTAGCTCAATTTATTTGAATTCTCTGTCCCCCACTCTGTCGCCCTCTCCATGCCCATGTTGAAGGTGGCATTGTGTGGAATGAAGTGAAATGACAGATAGAAAGGTGTTTTTTAAGCCAAATACAAGGCATTGTTTTGCTACTCCTAAGCAGCAAGGAAGATATTGCCTCTGACAAGCGGTATCCTGGGCTAAGCCCTGACATTTTTTGGTGGCAACCCACCAGGAGTTAACTGAGCTTTTCTTGTTGGGTGGTAGTGTGAGTAGAGGATTTCAGCTGATGGACAAGGGCCTGAGACTCTAGTGTCTTTCTTATTGTTTGTCAGAAAGAAAATTGCTACCCTAGGGGCTATCCCGCAGATGATAGTGAATGTGAGATTACAAGGTCAGTCAATCCTCTCCAGAGGATTAAAGAGACACTGTGGGGTATGAAGAACTGACTAACATGTGCTCATCCCTTAGCCTTCCTTTGGGAATGTCTCTTTGGTTCTGTTCTACCTAGGAGACCTGTTCTGAGTGTGGGCTCCTGTCACTTGATGGCCCAGATTACTCTGCATTTACAGCTGGGCAAGGAGCATTGGTCCCCTCACTTGATGTAAAGGAACAATGTGAATGCTTGTTTCAGGCAGGCACCTTAATCAATACCTTTCCTTTAGTATCAGACACTTTTCTGTTCTCTTATAAATTCCACAACCCTCCCAGACTAGCCCTCACCCCCAGTATTCATTGTAGGATTTTGTTTTCTTTGTTGCTTTCTTGTTGGGTCCTGGATCCCCCTGAAACTTGTCAATGGTTACATTTCTAAGTAACCTGTAAAAGAGTCAGTGCAAGTTTGATGGCCCAACAGCCTGTGTGAAGCCGACAGAGAGTTAATGCAGAAATAACTCCAGTTAACTGGGTCAAAGTATAATTTGAAAAATTAAGGACAGTTTGGCTCTTTGCAAGAATAAGAGTCGGATGTTTGCTGAGCATTGCTTGCTTGTGTTTACTCCTGCAGTCCCAACAAATGTCTTGAACCACCCTTTCCCCAAAAATAAAAAAAAAATTAAAAAGATAAAGAGAAATTGAATGGTAGGGAGACCTGGGAAGGGAACTCTTCTCAGTTCATATTTCTGCACAGAATACAAAGGCAGGACTTCAGGATCTTGTAAATCAAAAGTGAATATTTATAAAGCGATTCATTTTCTGATGTTCTCCATCACCGCCTGGGAGGCCACACAGATGACAGGAATGCCAAAAGAGATTAATTGCTCTCTAGTCACCAACTTTTCTATTTGCTCATAACATTAGCTGGGACCCAAGAAAAGCAAAAAATTCTAAGGGCCGTTTTCTTGCCAGCTTGAGTTATGAAGCAATGCTACTGTTCACCGAACCGCCCAACCATTGTACAAGAAAAACAACTCTGTTGGTTCTTGCATGGGGAGACCCAAAAGCCATGGTTTTAAAAATACCCCCTGAGATCTATATATGATTGTGATAAATTGGACTTCAGCAGTTTAAAAGCTCTCTCTTTTGGAAACCTGGGGTATAAGCTTATAAAAGTAGAGTCAGGAAGAACCTCTCACTAAGTTGGGAAACTGCATTTAACTGTTCATGCAATTGTCTTGCTTCAGGGGAACCTGGTAGCTCTCAGGGTACAGAGATATTCTGAGGGATTGAAATTGGACCATAAACTCTTGGAGAGGACTAAGACTTCAGAATCCAGGATGTTGGAAACTAGGAACAGTGTCTTAAGAGAATTTGATTCTTTTATAAGGAGCTCGGAAAAGGTAGAGAAAGAAGGCAGATGGGCCACTGCAAATCCTGCAGGATAGCATAAATTGTTCTCTATGATCAGTTTATTTCAGTTACATATGCATAATTTGAAACAATGGATGTTAAATGATGCTGGCAGCTTCCTAGCATTTAAAGTTGGAGCTGTGGCATCTACTTCAGAACCCAAAGAGATTCAGTGCTCCAAAATGAGCATCTTGCATTCCTTCAAATTCTTCATGCCCGATATTTAAATTGGACTTTCTGAAAAGATCATTGAGTTAGTTCGTAGTCAGGGTTAACCCCAGATTGAGTGTTGTGTTTCTTGACTATTTAAATATTTTCCAATCTCCTATTGGAAGAATTTTGCAAACTCTGAAGTCCATGGAAATGACTCGTGACTGAGTATGAGCTACAGCAAATTTTCTGTGCTCCAAGGCTCAAAAGGCTTAAGATTTCTACCCCTTAGACTGGAAATGCCAATCTCATATTTTAAAGAATTGCAGTTCTTTTAATGGTCTTTAGCATGGTAGTACAAGGTGAATAAATGACCTGTTTTAGGTTGGCCTAACTTCTCTTAAAATGGGCCATTTTAAATTTCCATTTTACAATGGACTTTATGGGTAGGAATATGTCTGAACCATTCTAAGCAATAAAACTTTTCAGATGTTGAATTGCATCCATTTGCTTGTTACATCTCTCTTCCAATGTAAGTAGCCAAACGGAAGATCCTTATGGATCTCATAGAGGACACTGGAGAAATATTGATCAATTTGTAATTGATCCCTAAAGTATTAATGATAACAGTAGTCTTGAAGCTTAGATTAATTAACTTCTATTTCAGAAATTGCTTGAGTCTCATGCCTATTATTTTTACCTTGCTTGCCAAAATAGCCCTTTTGCAAACTCCAGTTTTTCTTTTCTCCCAAAAAAAAAATCTCTTGAGAAATCAACTTTAATTCCCTTGGAAAGAAGGATTTCAAATTTTATTTTTTATTTTCCTATGACTTGCTTGTAAAAATTTAGGTTCAGTGTTGGATAGTGATGCATGCTCATTCATTTGAATTTTCTCTTACATCTTTGCAAGACCAGAGAGGCAGTCCTTTTTCTTATGCAGGCAAACAATGCTTGCACTCATGTAAATTCTCCAGCACTTCTTTTCTAGCAAGCTAGACCCCTAAGCATCAGTGATCCCTATCCGTTACAAGGGATATGTTTTAAGTCTTTTTTTCTGCTTCTTTCCAACAGCTTGAGTACACTGCTCCTTGAAGATTCTGAGTTACATTTTGCAGTGACCCAAATGAGAAAAAAGTGGAAAATGGGAGGCATGAAATACATCTTTTCCTTCCTGTTGTTCTCTCTTTTCCTAGAAGGAAGCAAAGCAGAACAAGTAAAACGTAAGTGTCTTGAGTTTAAAAATAATATACTTTCTTATAATTTCTTTGCAAATGTGGCTATATTCTGTAGGGACTGTGATTTAACCCAAATGTGGCCATTCTGCTATTCTACAAGAAGAAAGTGAATGTTACTGGTTTATTCATGAGTTGATAAAAGAATGAGGATTTTGAATAAGGCTAACTAAGTTTGGTGCTGTTTTTCTGATTATTATATAGTTTTCATCTCATAGAACACATGACACATTAGCCTATTTCCCCTTTCCTTTTCTAAACTGTACAAATCTCATTCCATTTTACGTAACTCTAGAAATATCTGACAGATGAGCTGGATTTTTTCCCAAATTTTAGATACTGAAGAAAAGGTTTTCAGTTTATGAAAAAGAATAACACAGAAAAGAAAAAAAGAAAAGAAAAAGTAAAGCAGGCTCTGCCTGTTTCCTTGTGCCGAAAAACGGGGAAGGAAGAAACCTTCACATGAACTGGATTCAGATGAAAAATCCTTTGAGGAAATTGAGATTCCAGGGACCGTTAGTAAATTGGATGTCATTTATTGAAAGGAACGTCCCTGCAAAGCCAGGGAATATTTCTAGAAAGTCAGCGATCCGTGTGATGGGCTAACACATTGGAGAAAGCAGAGAGTGGCAAGAGAGGGTGATAATTAACCCTCCTTACCACCACATTTGGGAGATTTATGAGGAACCATTGACATTTCTGATCTTGTTAGGTGCTTCGTGCTGCCTTTGTATAGTATGGGCTTTACCTTCATCAGGCCAAGTGCAGCAACTTCTGAGGTGGCTGCTTGCTCTATATTTAAAGGAAAAACCATAGCTCTAGTTCCCCTTTATGGCTGCATCAGAAAGAAGCACAAAATGGAATTGGTCCAAGAGGGGCATTCTCTGCTCCACTGAACTTATTCATGAGAAGAAGCTATGAAAATATTCTTGGTAGGAGCTGCAGCACAGCAGCATCTGAAGCCCACCACTTAAACATTTATCTCCTTTATCAGCATAAGTTAAATATATCAGGCAGAAGGCTTGCTGACAGGGAGGATGGTGCCAAGCTTATTCCATAGTTAAATGCATTTCTGTCCCACTGTGATTTTCATAGTAAACTTAATCTTCTTCCCAGGAGAAATAGTGATTTTGGTTAGGCTTTTAAGCATGAGTGCTCTGCAGTACTATCTAGTAAGCTTGGGACACCAAAAGAAGTTTATCAGGGCATGATCTCAGTAAGGAAACTTGGATCCATGCCCCTCTCTCCTTGTATTCCTTAAACTACCTCCTCCGGCTTCTGCTTGAATATAGTCCATCTTCAGAGCCTTCCTCTTCCAAAAGTTCTTCTTGATTTAAGTGGATGTGATAGAAATATTGTAGATTTATTCTTAGCTCCGTTTATAATCATCAGGAATTAATCATCCCTCCTCTCTTAGAAAGAAACTTCCATTATGGCCTGTTACTGATGGCTTCATGGAGAAAGCTTGGACCTCTAATTAGACCATCTCTTCTGTGAGGCCTTCGATATTTAAGAAGTATTGAAGAACATAGTCCATGAAACTTAAAGCTTTGTTGAAAAACCAAAGAGAGCTGTAATTTTAAAAATACTTATGCACCCAAATAAGTATTTTCTAATGTTTCATAGTGCCTATGAATTTGTCCCCAGCCATTTTAATATCCAGGTGGCATGAAGGCAATTGTGTAACAGATGGCCTAAAGCACCCAGTTCTGGTCTAATATTTCAGGATTATAGTCATAAGATGAGTCCAAGTTCATTCCCTCAGTGAGCTTCATTCTATGTGGCTGCACCCAAGCTGACTATCTCAAAGATGTATAAAGTTATCTCTACTAAAGAGGAAACCTCAAAGTGTGTGTCCCATTAAGTTGACTTAAAACACACACACACACACACACACACACACAATATGTATGCAGAGACAATGCACTTCTAATGATGAGAAGTTAGAAACAGAAATGTCAATCCATAGGGGATTGGTTACATAAATGATCAAAGTAATATCATACTACCATTTGAAAGGACTGCTTAATGAAAATTTGGTGGTTCTGGAAAATGTATAAATTAACTTATTTTTAGATTTCTTAAATTATAATTAACATATGCTTATTATTCAAAACAAAATGAAAATATCTAACTGCATAAAGAACATGTACCCCTTAACTCCCATTTCATTCTCCAAAAGTAAACATAACTAGTGATTTGCTATATGCACTTCAAAACTTTTCTTTGGGTTCAGAAACCATACACACATGTCTATATGGTTTTTTCTTTCACAGAAATTGGAGCTTATACACATTTTCCTGTAACATGCTTTTACTCAACAATATGAGTAGGATATCCTTTGATGTCATAACATTGCAATATAACAGTGCCATATCCTTTCTAATGTTTTATAGCTTCCAATTGTGTATGTGTACCAAGATTTTTTTAGCTAGTCTCTATTTGTAGATATTAAGGTTGATTCATTTTTTCCCATTATAAGCAAGGCATTAGTGAACATCTTAGACACTAATGAAAGTATTTGTGAGAAATTTGTAGACAAAGTGCATGCTCAATTTTTTAAAAAATATTTATTTGTAGATGAACACACAGTATCTTTATTTATTTTTATGTGGTACTGAGGATTGAACCCAGTGCCTCATAAATGTGAGACAAGCACTTTACCACTGAACTATAGCCCCAACCCCAAAATGTTCAGTTTTAATCTTGGTAAATACTGCCAAACTTCTCCTCAAATAAGTTGTATTAATTAACAATCTCACCATCTGTCTATGGGAGTCCATTTATAATAACTTTGGAGAGTATTAATCTTTGTACTTAGAGGACTGTTTAATATGAGAAATCATATTTTAGTTTTGCTTTGAGTTTTCTATTACAGTAGCATCTTTTCAACAATATTTTAGTTCAATTAAATTTCTTCAGTGAATTACCTGTTTTTTTTTTTCATTTGGGCTGCATATCTTATTTATGTATAAAAGCTTATTTATTAACCTTTTGTTATTTCAAATTTTGTCACTAGCCTTTTATATAACATATATTATTTTTCTCATTCTGTCATTTGCTTTAAACTTTGTATAAGTTGTATTTTTCATATTGAAGTTTTAAAATTTTATGTATTCAGATCTGTCATTCATTTCCTGTATGGCTGCTGGATTTCTTATTCCTAAGGTTTTTCCCACCTATAGTCTTATATTTTCTTCTGCTGCTGCCAAAATTTAGGAGTTTATCCATATTTTTCTATTCCATTTGAAATTTATATTCATGCATGGTATGCAGTAGGGAACTATTTTTTTAATCTCGGAATGTTAAGATTATGAATGTTATTTTTGTTCTTCTTTGTGCTGCTTCTATCTATTCCAAAGTTTCCACAGTTGGCAAGTATGGCTTTTTCATCAGGGAAAAGTCTTTTAAAGTAAAAGAATATCACATTTCTCATGTTTTTACTGTCCAGTTCTGGAGAAGGGTAGTTGGTATGGGAGTTGATGAAGGTCAAGCAGGTTTATTTTTTAAATTTAAAAAGTAACTGGGGAAAACGAGAAATAAACCTTCATATCTCTCTTTGTGGTCTCATTCCATTTTACCCAAGGAACCCAAAATATTTTCTGGAGCTGGTTTGAATATAAGCTTGTAGGTCAAGGAAGGGGTTCTGTCATCTGTTTGCTCTCCTATTTGGGGCATCATGGTGGAATGTAGGTGGAATACTCTTATGGTGAAAGATGTTCTCTCAATTGAAGGAAGAAATATGACAAGGGCTGGAAAAAAATGCTTTATTTGAGGAAAGCTCTTTGACAAGAAATGGTGAAGGTTTGTGCTGCCACTTGCTGTTAGCTAATTAGCCACAGTTACAGTTGTTTTCATAAGAGAGAAGACAGGCTTCCCAGACCAGGAAATACTGATAATGCACTTCAATGGATGAATGAGCCATTTGTTGCTTATGTAAAAGTTTGTTACTGTCCACCCCCCAGCAAGGTTTGAGGTCTTTAGCCAGGGAAAGATCTTTCTGTAACTCCATTATGTTCTGTTGTTAAAGTTGTAGTCAATGAGGCCAGGAAGTTCTTTTGAAGTTCAAAGGAGCGTAACATTCACAGCATAATATTCATGCAAATATGGGACAAATGGGCTGAAGAGTTCATCCCGTTTGGCAGATCTAACTTAGGTAATGAACTATTGATCAAAGTGAGGTTGAAAATTGAATTATTAAAAAAATATTCTATTATATATTTCTAATGGGCCAGCCTGTGCCAAGTCTGGCAAAGACTTAGAGACAAATTGTTCACATGTCTATTTCATGGAGTCTGTCCCTGCTTTATAAGGTGAGTTGATTGGATCTTCAAGGGACCTGGTTCTCATTCATTTTTCTCCTTAAGAGAAAAAAGTTTCTAACATTCATATTTGCATTAAAGTGGGCTCTGGACTTCTCAGGAAAGGAAGGCCATGAAAAGATTGAAGAGAAAGAAGAAGATATTTAGAAAGCTTGAGATATGTGAAGCACCATCTTCAGAGGCCACCAGATCTCTCTGTCTCTGTTGTGAAAGCCAGCCAGAAAGGCATGGGTTTTCCAGGTTCTTCTTGGACATTTAAGGTGATTATTGGATAATAATAAGAAGCAAGCAAAAGAGTTACCTAGTCGCATCTTAGAAGTTTAAGTAGTTGGAAGTAGAAGAAAGGAATTATATTTTAAAATTAGATTCATGTTTTTTAAACTAAATTCTTAATTATTATTTTATTTTGGGAGACTACAATGTGGCTTGGCATGGAGATTCTGAAGTTAGCCTAGATTCAGCTCCCAGCTCCATGACTGTCTTATGTACCTTGGGAATGTTACTTATCCACTCCAGCAATAGTTTTCTTATCAGAACACAGGGGAAACAATAGCATAATTATTATCATCATGGTAATTTGAAGAATAAATGAAATTGTGTATACCAAGTGCTTTTGCACAGTGCCTGGCTCATAGTAAGCTTTTTTTTAAAAAAAAAAAAAAATTAGATGTTAGTGAATCTTTAATTTATTTATTTATTTTTATGTGGTGCTGAGGATTGAACCCGGTGCCTCACACATGCTAGGCAAGCGCTCTACCACTGAGCCACAACCCCAGCCCTCATAGTTAGCTTTTTTAAAACAACCTTTTTGGTTGCTGGTGGATTTTTATTTATTCATATTTATATGCAATGCTGAGAATCACACTCACTGCCTTACACATGTGAGGCAAGTGCTCTACCACTGAGCCACAACCCATCCCTCATAGTTAGCTTTTAATGAATGGTAGCTATTAGAGCAATTCTCCAACAAGTCAAATTATATTATACCCTTAATTTTAAGATCGATATTTGAAACCAAATGAGGTCAAATGACCATACAGGGACGAAGAGCAAGTCCTTGCCAGAGTCGGAACCAAAATCCATGTCTCCAAATTCAGTGTTCTGTTTACTACACCAATTTGCCTCTAGCAATTCTTTGAGGAAGCCAATTCATTCTGTTGAATAGAAGCCCAGTCTCTTACACATGGTAGCTACTTAATACATTAGAGATGATCCAAGTGAATGAATAAAGAACTTTGTAGCAGGAATTCCTAAGAGAGGCAGTATAATATTTGAGAGTTAAAAGACTGGGACTAGGACTGAAAATATTCAGGAACCTAAGGAATCTAAGCCAAAGGAAAGTTGTGAGGAAGGTTAAAAATATGTGCCTTTATATCCATACTTCTTAGATTTCCTTGCCTTCTCAGTAGGATTGGAATGTCCCTGTAGTTTAGTGGAAAGAGGACTGCACTTGAAGTCAAGAGACCTGATTTTTTGGTCAGTCCTGTGATGCTTGCTGTGTGGTATTGGTTGAGTCATTCATGTCCTTTGAAGTAAAAATTCAAGAATTCTTGCTTCCTTGACAGAGAACTAAGGGACAACAAAATAGGGGATAGGGAGGTGGGGCAAGGGAAACCAAAGCACTGGTTTTGGGTACTTGAAGCAAACTATCTGGACTTTATATATTGTCACAGAGTCATTGCAAAATAATTTTATTCCTTTAAGATTTATAGCCTGGGGCTGGGGTTGTGGCTCAGTGGTAGACCGCTTGCCTAGCATGTGTGAGGTTCTGGGTTCGATCTTGGAACCAAATAAAAATAAAATAAAGGTACTGTGTCCACCTACAACTTAAAAAGTTAAAAACAAGATTTATAGCCTGGTTGTTTCAAAAAAGGTTAGATATAGTTTAGAGATGAAAGTCTAGGTGGAAAATAATGATTTTAAAGATGAAATAAAATAGAGGTCATCTGAAGAAAGCAGAAAGAATAGAAGTATTTAGCATGTGGTTTAGTAGATTATAGTATTTGCACTGTAAATTTGGCTTATTCCTCCTGAAAAGATAAAAATAGAAATTTCAGGCTTGTTGGAAAACTTGCAGATTCAGCTACAGACTATTCCCACCTCTCATCTACCACTTGGATTGATTATGAGAGTTTGAATAAAGCACATTCTGGGTGGTACAAGAAGATCATACTTAATCCTGGCTTCTTAGAAGAGAGAAGAATTGTTTATCTATTTTGTATTTCTTTATTAACCCTCTGTGAAAGTAAGAGTACAAACATTAAATTATAACTTAATAAACATCTTTCCACAAGCAGTAAGGGAATGCAGTATAGGTCCTTTACCTTTGAATGACCTTAATTAATTGAAAGATACAACATAGCATTCTTAAACAGATGGATGTTCAATATGCTTACTAGACTGAATTGTCAACTACCCTACCAGATGCCCTAAGCAACCTTTACATCACCATAATATCTTTTCTGATTTTAAAATAGATGCTCATTGTTAAACATGCAGAAAATACATAAAACTATAAGGAAAACAAAAATCAGCAGTAATCTCAACCATAGTTATTTGGTGTGTGTTCTTTTTTTCTAAGTTCAGCTATATATACATATTATTTTACAAAAATGAAGCACAATCTTGTAACCAGTTTAGATCAGTTTAGATTTATTATGTCTATTCACAATTGGAGTCTTCAAATGCACTGATGGTGAAGAAATAGTGAAAATTTGGTGGTTTACATTTATTTGCATGGGATATAAATTTGATTCTGTTGTAAAAAGTTTGAGTCCAACTTGTTTTCTTGACCAAAGAAAAAGAAACTATTCATAACAAAATGGAAAGTGTCCTTTAACTGAGGCTTGTGAAGCTGAGGTGCAGACAGACAGAATAATTGGTTTTATCTTTGAATAGGGGCTTGTATTTTTGCCCAAAATCCTAGGCCATAAGACATGGAAGAGATTATCTTTGCTAGAAAAATATACTCAGGTCAGGTTACATCAGCCAAGTAGCATTTCTATGAAAGAATCTCCCCGTGTCCTTATAAGAAAGATTAATGAAAATACTATCAACTATCAGTTAGCCATACTAATCAGAGATAGAAGTTCACAATGAATTGGAATTTCATGGAAAATCTCCAGTTTTTATCCTAGCCAATGGTGTCACCTTGCTTGACTGTCAAACCTCTTGAATTATAAACCCTTTTCTTTTCATTGCATTTGCCCACCTGTTAGCAAAAATCTGAAATAGCCACAAGACGAATAATAGGAGGCCCATACTGTGAATAGGACACTCAACATATATGTCCATATATATATATATATATATATATATATATATATATATATATATATATAATTTGGGGCAAATGATCCAGTGAATAGGAATAAGATAGTTAATTCCAGGATAAGGGAAGGGAATCAGCTGTATTTACAGAATGAAGAATTTGGCTTCTTTCTGGCTTCCCCTTTTCACTGGTTTCCACAGCCTAGAAATGAAGTCTTAAAGTCCTGAGGGAATTTGATAGTCTTCAACTTTAGAAACTCTATGCCAGAGAAATTGGAAAAAAAATTATGCAATTACTATATATTGCCCTTCATACAATTCTGATAAACAAAGAAGAAAAGTATTTATGTCTTTAGTTTTCTTCACTGCTCTAGAAACTTTTTTTAATATTTACTTTTTTTAGTTGTAGTTGGACATAATACCTTTATTTTATTTATTTTTATTTTTAAGTGGTGCTGAGGATTGAACCCAGGGCTTTGCACATGCTAGGTGAGCACTCTACCACTGAGCCACAACCCCAGCCATCTAGGAATTTTTTAAAAAATAAATAATTAAAGGAGAAATTTATTCCCTGGTTGAGGTAAGAGATTGGCAAGTTTAAAGCCAGCCTCTGCAATTCAGTGAGGCCCTAAGAAACTGACCGAGACCTTGTCTCAAAATAAAAATAAAAAGGGCTGGGGATGTGGCTCAGTGGTTAAGCGCCCCTGGGTTCAACCCTTGGAAAAAAGAAGAAAATTTGTTTACTTGTATCTATTCATGTAATGAACAGCAAAGATCCATCTCTTCTTCTCCACTGACCATATGTGTTATAATAGAATAAATTTTATTGTAATACTGACATGATGGTGTGTCTACAGTAATAGCTCTTATCAAAAACAGTTCATGGAATGTTTTCTTGCTTTTGGATTGGTGATGGGGTTATTGACCTTTTGACCTAATCTTGGAAGATGGGAAATAATGATAGGGCACAACATTGATGGTACAATGACTCATCCCTTTTGCTATTTACTTTTTGGAATTTTTGTTCTTGTTAACAGGGGCCACTAAAATAGCAGGGATTTCCATTTCTAATTAAATGCCAGCTGAACCATTTGAAAAATAACTATGATGATGCAGGTTGAAGGTCCATTTCACATATTAGTTGGAATTCCTTTGGGATCAAATTCTACTCTCAGAGAACCATTATTTAATAGAAAGTCATGCATTCTTCAGCTGGTATCTCTCAGGTATTGGCAAGTAATCACATCACTTTTTTTTCCCTCATGTCTCCTAAAAGTTGATGAGATGTCTTTGCTTCAATAAAATCATCTCATTTGTGTGACTGATCCAAGGTGACATACTGGAACTTTAGGTGTGGTTGATTATACCGTATAACTCACTAAATTCTCTACTAAGTGGAGCCAAACAAATTTTAACAGGTCAAACTTAAAAGCATGTGCTGAAATTGACTTTATCATAATTTTTGAAAATTGATAATATCTAGTGTGTTCATAGAGAAATCAGTAAATTTGTACTAACCACTCCACTTTTAACAGCCATGCAAAACCAGGTTTTGAAGATTATGGTGTTTACATGTGTCATCTGCTTGAAAAGATATTATTGTCAGTAATTGCAGAAGCATTGTTTAATAGCACCAATGATGTTACTATTCAGCTCCTTGCTTTCATCCAGTTCCTGAATTTTGCTCCTTCAAGGAGTTGTGGATTTCTCTCTGGAATAAAAGTGGACAGATCCTATACCATGGAGATAATAAGACCAATGTACTTGGTCTAGGGCTGTGGCTCAGTGGTAGAGCACTCGCCTAGTACATGTGAGGCACTGGGTTCGATCCTCAGCACCACATAAGAATAAGTAAAAATAAAGATGTTTTGTCAAGCTAAAAGTAAAAAAGATTTTGTAATAAAAAAAAACACTAATGTACTTGATGAAAAACCACTATGTTTGTATTAGGATCAGGTTACTATCAGCATTTAGTGTTTGAGGAAGATATTTATATCCTTAAGAAGCATAGTTTAGGGGCTAGGGTTTTGGCTCAGTGGTAGAGTGCTTGCCTGGCATGTGTGAGGCCCTGGGTTTGAGCCTCAGCACCACATAAAGATAAATAAAGATATTGTGTTCATCTATAACTAAAAAATATTTTTTTGAGAAAAAAAAACATAGTTTAGAAGGTACTGGTATAATATGTAGAATAAATTCCATTTAACACACGAGGAAAATGCTATTTGTTTTAAAAAGAATGAAAATGAACTTTTAGCTGGGGATGATTTTTGTCTTCTCAACAAGATTTCAAACCCCTTGAGAGCATGAGCATACACTTTATGTTTTGTCACTGATATGGATACAAATGAGAGCAACTAAGAACAGATCAGGGAGGAAGAGCAGGAGGAAAAGATTAACATTGAACAGAGACATGAGGTGGGAGGGAAAGGGAGAGAAAAGGGAAATTGCATGGAAATGGAAGGAGACCCTCATTGTTATACAAAATTACATATAAGAGGTTGTGAGGGGAAAGGGAAAAAAAAACAAGGGAGAGAATTAAATTACAGCAGATGGGATAGAGAGAGAAGATGGGAGGGGAGGGAAGGGGGGATAGTAGAGGATTAGGAAAGGTAGCAGAATACAACAGTTACTAATATGGCGTTATGTAAAAAAGTGGATGTGTAACTGATGTGATTCTGCAATCTGTATACGGGGTAAAAATGGGAGTTCATAACCCACTTGAATCTAAAGTATGAAATATGATATGTCAAGAGCTATGTAATGTTTTGAACAACCAATAAAAAAGAATATTAAAAAAAATGTAAAATAATGTCTTTACTCTCTATACCATTTGATGTTGTCTGAGTATGACTCGCCTTCACTACAAACAACACCAGTTCTTTGAAAGGTGATCAAAGTTATATGTCAAAAGTGAAGTGCAAGGATGTTTGAGAAAAGATGAGACAAGAATGTGTGGAAACCCTTCTCAAGTTCTAAAAATGTGTGACCTGTACCTTACCAACTACATAGCAGAAGACACACAATTATATAATGGCCATAATCATTGGTTCTAAAGCCAGACTACTTAGGCTTGAATGCCATTTCCATAGTTGACTCACCATGTCAACTTGGGCAAGTTTCCACATCTCTCTATGCCTCTGATTCCTCATTTGTAAAATTGAGATAATGGGACCAACATTGTAGGATTATTGTGAGAATTTAGTGAATTAATATATGTAAAGCCCTTAGAAAAGAGCCTGGCTCTTAGAAAATGCTTCACGAATATTAGGTGTTTTTTGCTGTTATTTTTATGATCACCATTTTCTTCTTTTTTTAGAGAGAGAGAGAGAGAGAATGAATGAATCTTTTTTTTTTTTTTTTTTGTAGATGGACACAACACAATGCCTTTATTTATTTATTTTTTTATGTGGTGCTGAGAATCTAACCCGAGTCCCGCCCGTGCTGGGCAAGTACTCTACTGCTGAGCCACAATCCCAGCCCCATGATCATTCATTGAGCTCTATTTTCTAGGAATTAATCATTTATCTCCTGGTTTTTGAGTCAAATTTGGAGGAGGAAAATTTATACCATTCAGTTTTCACACTTTGTCTAACAATATTCTTTATAGACTGAATTTGGGGGAAAATTGCACATATTGGTTGAAATTAGTTGTTTGGGTTATCCCTGTTTTTCATGAATAATGGTGTACTCAGACATATTAAAGTGATTTATTTAATATTCAGTGAAATAATCTGTTTTAAAAATATTTCAGAGAAGAGCAACCTGCTTACAAGTAATGAAGAATACCCTTCTTTTGGCATCAGTACATATGGTCTTTTGGGAATCAGCCTTTACTACATGTTAGAATCTTTAACAAGTTGAATGAGAGTTTAAAAAATGTACAAATGCACATGGAATCCACGTTTTATAGCTTATTTTATTTTAATGATTGCTTAGTCTTCCAGAAGTATATATCTTCTATTATCAAATTTCTTCAAGAAAGGAGTACATCATCCAATCATGCAAATCATATAGCTGATAGCAAAGCTCATCAAATTTCATATTTTAAATAGGTAGATCTGATGTCAACCTGAGTGTAGTAATTCAAGCAAGAAAATTATTACAGAAACAAATGCATAATGTTCAGGTTCTGTCCTACTTTGCAATGTGGATTTAATCCTACAAAATAACTTCTAGTTTTCCTCCATTTAAGTATTAGTGGTTCCACAACGGCTGAATGTTCTCTCTGATAAGCGGATGCTGATCCATAATGGGGAGATGTTCATGGGGAGAATGGAGGAACTTTGAATTGGGTAAGGGGGAGGGGCATGGGGGCAGGAAAGATGGTGAAATGAGATAGACATCATTACCTTAGGTACATGTATGATTGCACATATAGTGTGACACTACATTGTATTCAACCATAGAAATGTAAAGTTGTGCTGCAATTGTGTACAATGAATCAGAATGCATTCTGCTGTCATGTATAACTAATTAGAAAAAAATTAAAAATTTAAAAATGCTAAAAAAATAAGAAATAAAATACATTATTGAGAAAGAACTAAAAAAAGTATTAGTGATTCCAGACTCATGAAATTATTACTATTTATGCTAGCCTAATAATGCCATTTGAAGGAACCACCTTCATGGATTTGTTTCCAAGTTTACTTAGATTTTTCTGAAATGTCAAAATAAGTTGTGTATGTGAAATGCAAATAACTTCAGTATTTTTTAATGAGACATTAAATTTACTGATAGACTGTTACTCTCCTCTCTCTGATATGTCAAAGGTAGGGAAAGATGCCACATTTAGACATTAGTCTTGGGAATATCCTGACCATCACTCATCAGATCAAGATGCTGAGATTGTTAAAATATTTAAACTATTTCTTACTCTTACTAGAATATTGTGGAGCAGAAGTCTAGTTTGTGTCTATACAAGAAAGTTATATTTCTCATATTTGGCTGAAAAACACAGAATTTCTGCCTAAAAAGAGTTCTTTAGTTTTCTATGTTCTTTTAATTAATTAATGAGTTTGAGCACATACTCTTAGGAAATATAGATTAACATAAAATGTTAATATAACAAAATAGTAATACATTATGTTAATAACATAAAATGGTAATATAAAAGGTAGAATAAAATATTTTACTAAAATGAATATATATTCATCCTTGCTAATAAAAAATATGTGTTCCATCCATTTTCCACATGAAATTGTCAAAAGTTTTTTTTTTTTTTTTGGTACCAGGGATTGAACTCAGAGGCACTCAATCACTGAGGCACATCCCCAGCCCTATTTTGTGTTTATTTAGAGACAGGGTCTCACTAAGTTGCTTAGCACCTTGCTATTTCTGAGGCCTGCTTTGAACTCACAATCCTCTCAGCCTCCCAGGCCACTGGGATTACAGGTGTGTGCCACCATGCCTGGATGTCAAAAGTTTTAAGCACTGAAAAATATCTATCTCTGTCCACTGTTAATGGGAAGGGAAATTAGCATAGCTTTTGTGGAAGTCAGTTTTGCAATGTAGATTGTGAATTTGAAAGCATCCAAAATCTTTAACTTAAGAAATCTGCTTCTAAGAATTTTTTTATTAAGAATAGCATGGTACTCAAAGATTTATATACAAGGATGTATACACTGTGAAGGTGCAATAATCACAACTATGTGGTAATGGCAAAAGAATAGACATAGGTCAATGGAACATAATTGGGGAGCTCATAAATATACATACACATCATCAACTAATCTTCCACAAAGAGTGAAAGAAATGCAATGGAGCAAGGACAGTCTTTTCAATAGATGTTTCTGGACCAATTATATGTCTGCATCAAAAAATAAATACATAGAATTAGACATAAAACTTACACCCTGGGCATGTGTTTTGGCTCAGTGGTGGAGTGTATGCCTAGCATGTGTGAGGCACTAGTTTTGATCCCCCGTACCACATAAAAATAAATATATAAAAGTAAGATTAAAAAAAAACCTTATACCCTTCACAAAAATTTCAAAATGGATCAAAGATCTAAATGTAAAATACAAAGCAGCAAATCTCCTAGGAAGATAATATAGGAGAAAATGTGATTGGGTTTGGGTTTGGCAATGGATTTTTAGATACAACATCACAAGCACAATTCATAAAAGAAAGAATCGATAAACTGGAATTCATTATAATTAAAATTTTATGCTCTGTAAAAGACATCATCAAGAGAATTAAAAGACAAGGCACAGACTGGAAGAAAATGTTTGCAAATGACATCTGATAAAAATGACTCTTACTCAAAAAATATATTAAAATAACCTCTTAAAACTCAATAATAAAAACAAATAACCCATTTATTTAAAAAAGGCCAAAGTCCTTAACAGACTCTATACCAAAGAAGATATATAGTTGACAAATAAGTATATGAAAAGAATGTTCTACACCATGTACATGTTATCAGGGAAATACAGATTAAAATGTCATACCACTACCTACCTATTAAGAATGGCCAAAATCCAAAATACTAACACCACCAAATGCTGTTAAAGATGTGGAGTAACAGGAACTCACACTTATTGTTGATGGGGATGCCAAATGGTCCAGTCACTTTGGTTGACATTTTGGCGGTATCTTACAAAACTAAACATACACTTAACACACTATCTAGTAATAAGAGTTCCTGATATTTACCCAAAGGAATTGAAAACTTGTATCTATACAAAACCTGTACACGTATGTTTATAGCAGTTATTCATAATTGCCAAAACTTGGATGTAACCAAGATGTCCTTCAGTGAGTGAATGGATAAATAAACTGGCAAATCCAGGCAGTGGAATATTATTCAGTGCAAAAAAGAAATGAACTATTTAAGCCATAGAAAACATACGGTAAATGTAAATGTATATAACTGAGTAAAAGAAGCCAATCTAAAAGTGCTAAATGCTGTATGATTCTCCCTATATGACAGTCTAGAAGATGTTCAACTATGGCAATGGTAAAGTGTTCAGTGGTTGCCAGGGTTTGGGGAAAGAATGAGTGCATAGACAAAGAAAAAAGGATGGTGAAATTTAGGGTGGTGGAATTACTTTGCATGATATTGTAATGATGAATACATGTCATTATATATTTATTCAAAACCAATAGAATGTAAAATAGCCAGAGTAAACTGCAATATAAACTATAGACTCTTGGTGATAGTTATGTGTCAATGTAGATTCATCAATAGAAACATATTTATTGGCATTGAACCCATGATTGCTCCACCACTGAGCTATATCCTCAGTCCTTTTTGTTTTATTTTGAGGCAGGGTCTTGCTAAGTTGTCCAGGCCTCTAAATTGTGATCCTTCTGCAGTAACCTCCCCAACTTCTGGGATTAGAGGCATATGCTGATCTTCCTTTTTTATGTAGATCCAAGTTTCTGAAATATGTCATTTTATTCTTTCTGAATAATTTCTACTGACATTCCTTGCAAAACAGATTTTTTTTTGCACTTTGAACATGATATACATAGGTGTAGATTTTTTTTCCATATGTATTCTAGTTGGTGTTTGTAAAGCTTCCTAGATCTGTGCTTTGGTGTCTGTCACTGATTTTGGAAAAGTACCAGACATTTTTGCTTCAAATATTCTTTTGTTCCTTTCCTTTGTTTCTTTCTCTTCTGGTATCCCTGTTATATATCTGTAAAAGTTTTCTTATTTTCTTTCAGTTTGGGGATGGTATGTTCCTTTTTTCCATTTTATTTTAGTTTTTGAGCTTTCTGTTGGCATTTCTTTAATGTTCCAATCATTTATTCCCATTTTCCAGTCTGTAATGATCCTGTCAAAGGCATTGTTTGTTTTTGGTTACAATATCTTTAATTTCTCCAATTTCCTTTTGATTCTTTCTTAGAATTTTCAACTGTTTTCATTACTCTCATATTATTGCATATTGTACACTTTTCTACTAAAATCCTTGTCATATTAATTCTAATTATTTTTAAAGATATTTTTTGCAGTAGCGGGGATTGAATGAAAACATAATTATTTTAAAATCCTGGCTTGATCATTCCAAAATATCTGCTATATCTGAATTTGGTTCTGGTGCTTGATTTGTTTGAAAATCAAGCCCTCAGACTCTGTTTTTGGGCTTTTAGTATGTTTGTAATTTTTGATTGAAAGTTGGACATGATGTATTGGGTAAAAGAAACTGAGGGAATAGGCCTTTAGCATGACATTTTTTTATTAGGGTCACTAGAAGTTAGGCTCTGTTTACTATTTGTAGTAGTAATGATGTAAAACAGGCTAAAATGTGTTTTGCCCTCTTGTTTTTCTCCTTTATTGTCTTTGGAATCCTTAGGTTCTGAAGAAAATGGAAATAAAACTTTGAAAAGTAAATTTCAACCTTTGGCTAGTTGGAAAGATTTATAGAACGTCTTTAAACCAATAAGTGATATGGAGCATTTATCTCAGTATTGTTTTCATTTGATTATTAGTGAGGTTGAATATTTGTTCATATTTATCCTTTGTTTTCATTTCTTATTCCATAAATTGCCAGTTCATGTTCTTAAATAGTTTTTCTATTGAATTTATTGTTCTTTTATTGATTTGAATGATTAAAAATGTTCTAATACTACCTTGTTTATTATTTATTGAAAATATATTCTCCCAGTTTCTTGTCTATGTGTCTTTTCTTAACTATTTTGATTTCCATAATCAGAGAAATGTATTCTAGAGTGAGGGAAAGCAATATGTTTGCTACAAGAAGAGTATTGGTTTATTTTGACCTTGTTTCATGAAAATTAAGAGATGGAAGAGGATGGGGTTAGAGGATAAACTGCTTGATTTGGAAATTCAGTTTACCAATCAGTTGTCAATTATTTACATTTACTGGCCACAGTGTGCTAGGCCGTGTGGTGGATAGAGAGTAAAGAATGAATGTTGCCTACTTTTGAGGACTATGATGAAGAAATAAACCATGAAACATAAAACAAGTAACATGGTATATGAGCTCAAGTGTGCTATGCTACAAAGCTGTGGCTGCCCAAATTTCTATTCCAACAAAGGGAAGTGTGTGGTTTGAGTTAATTGGGAGTTGTTCATACAAAAGGGGGTCTATAAGCTGAATGGGAGCAGGGACTATCTATAAAAATTTTTGCTCTTTGTTTTGTCCCTAGCACTTAGCACAGTGCTTGACAAACAGTAAATGCTCAAATACTTGTTTAATGATTGGATGATGTTAGCATGTGTGGTCAAGGCCATTTACAGAAACCTAACACAAATTGTGTAATCCACTGCTTCTACACTATCACTAAGCAGCTTTTAGAATGTTCTGATACATCCACATTGCAGACATTAACTTGCATTCCCAAAGCAAGGGGAACATTAACTTTAAAAAAAAATGGACACACAACATGCTACCTTTTCTTACCTTTATATCAGAACAGTAGTTAAGATTTAAGACTCAGACAAATCTTGGTTTGAGTCTCCTTTCAGTTACTGATAATATGCTTCTTGATTATCCTCATCTATAAAAGAAAGACTATTGGTAGTATTTACTTTATGGGTCATTGCAAGAATTCAATCAAACACCAAGCCAGTAGTACGGTTCTATTGATATTTGGTATGCTTTTTCTCCTGATGTATGTTTATTAAAATGGATGGAATATATGATTGATTTTAGATTTTGTGACTTGGTTCATGTTTACTAACAAGTATTTTCTCTATCTCCTTTCTCACAGATTCAGAGACATATTGTGTGTTTCAAGACAAGAAGTACAGAGTGGGTGAGAAATGGCATCCTTACCTGGAACCTTATGGTTTGGTTTACTGTGTGAACTGCATCTGCTCAGAGGTACAATCCCATATGACTCAAAATTTCCCAGTTTGTTCTTTAGCAATGCTCAGATGGTCAGACAGTATAGGTGATAAAGGCTTAAACCAAATGAAGAAAGAGCCAGGAGCAGTGTTGCCTGCTTGGAAGGCTGAAGCAGGATGCCTCAGCATATTAGTGAGGCCCTAAGTAACTTACTGTCAGATATTTCAAAAACGGGGCTGGGATTGTAGCTCAGTGGTAAAGTACCCCTGAGTTCAATCCCTAGTTCCCCCCCCCCAAAAAAAAAAAGAAAGAAAGAAATAAAAGAAAAAGGAAAAAGAAATGAAGCAGATTGCAAGGAAAAAAAATATGTTTTTTTTTCCTGTACTGCTTTTTGGCTTGATTTGTATGGGATCTCTGAATAATTGCTATAGACAGGTATCTATGGTCTTTTAGACTAATGATATAGAGCATGGTGGTAGAAAGCAGAAGAGCTTATATTAGGAAAAAGCTCAATATAATCTCTGGATTATAAGACATAATATTTTTTGGAAACTATTTCCAAGCCTTGCCTTAAGAGAGGAGATTAGGACAGATTATATACTGGTTCATTGGGAGAGTATATTTTATGTAGTCTCAGCTAATAACTTTAATTAAGACTGAGGCTGAGGTACCTTGGCCTGTATCTTGTGAAGATTAGAATTCTCTTGCCCTGGCCTTGGCTTCTATCACATCACTTAAACAGGCATTTGGAAAGTTTAAATGCCATCTTTGTAATAAATTAAGCAGGTAGTTTCACCTTCTTTCCATGGTCTTTACTCAAGATCACAGCCACGGTCTATCTTCCTGAATAAGCTTCTATCATTGTAGTAGGCCAGGGATTTTCAGTGTCTGCACTTTTGACATTTATGGATAGATATTTTGTGGCGGGGTCTGTCATATGCATTGTAGGATGTTTAGCAGCACCTCTGCTGTGGATCCACTTAATGTCAGTAGCGCAAATCCCAGTTGTGATAACCAAAAAAGTCTCAGACATAGTCAAATTTCCTGGGGAGTAAAATCACCCTTGGGGGAGGACTTGTGCATGAAGCAAATTAGGAAAGCAAATTGCACTAGATCTTAAGGACTGAGAATTTTGATCATATGGAAAAAAAAATTCAAGACCGTTCTCTTACTGTCTTACTTGAGGACTTATTTAAGGAATGAAATTCCTCCCACTTGCCGAGCTAGAGCAGGAACACTCACATGCAAGCTTGGCATTTTTTTTCTTCCATTTAACAGAAATTCGGGTTTTCCAAGCCTAGTCCTTTCACCCATTTAAACAATTTTTTTTAATTTTTAATTTTTTAAAATTTTAATGTTTTATATGACAACAGAATGTATTCCAATTCATATTGCACATATAGAGCACAATTTTCATATCTCTGGTTGTACACTAAACAATTTTAAGCATGCAGAAACCTGACCTTCAAGTAATATTAGGAGATATTAGAAGCAATGGGTTCTAGATTTAAGACAAATAAAGTTTCTGACCCTGGCTCTGCCACTAGTGAGCCATGTTGTTTCGAACAAGTTACCTAACTTCTCTGAGATTACCTCAGCTTCCTCTTCTTTAAAATAAGATAATGATATTACCTATTTCATGAGGCTGTGGCAAGGATTAAAATCACTAATTCATTTAAATCACTTAAAGCAACGTTCGGTCATGATAAACATCTAAGAAACAATAACTGCTGTTGCCATCACCGTCATCATAATTATCATTGTAGTTATTATTATTATTATTAAACGGTTAACCCTAGAACACAATTCAGTACACAGCATTAAGGATCAGTTTAGATCTCACCTGGAAAGTGTGCCTTTGGTGTGCTTTGGTGATCTCACCTCCAGATGATATGACCAGTCTCTGAGAAGTGTGGTGCATAAGAAGCTTCTGTGGTGTTTCCAAATGTAACGTTCCAAGAATTTATTGTAGAAAGCACACAATAAAGGAAAATAGGTTGTGGTAAAGTGATTACAATTTGTATAAAAGAAGCCTGCCCTTTTAAATGGATAGGGCATGTATTAAATAGAGTACCTGGGGACTGATTAGCTGCCTGGTTTGTCATAATTTTATCAGATTCTTGACCCAACACATTGGAGATAGACAGCTAACCCTTGGGGGCCAAGGCTTTGATGTCTGCAAGGCAGTGAAAATGTTAATAGGATCCCAATGCCAGAAGCTGATGCACTAGGCATCTTCTCTCCATGCTCTTCACTACCCTTTTCTCTACAACAGCCTTACAGATACAAGTAGCCCTTGCTTCAAATGAATTATGGATGGGAAATGTAAATGTGAAATGTATTTTGAAAGTCTTTCTTTGTTCTAGCAATGGCTGAGAGCTGTCGGAGTTTGGGATCATGTAATTGTAAGTCAGGCGGAGACCCAGTTGCCCCACCCAGGCATAATAGATAATCAGCTCAATTCCTAACTCTAGCTTGTTCTCAGAAAACATTCTGGCTGCAAAGGGAAATGAGAATTGTCACTCTGCCTACTGGACCAAGGCAGGCTTACATAGAATCCAAAATCCATGTGTTAGGGATACTTTCTTGCCCAGGGGAGGGTAACAACTCGAGGGACCCATTGCTCATCATTCTTTCCCTTAAATGGCATTGGATAGGTGATTATGAAATCAGAGTGGGATCTTAGAAAAGACATGCAGCTAGAGAATTAGGGAAGGGTAGAAATGCCCATAGCCAGACCAGAAGAAGCTTCCCACAATTAATGGTAGTCTTTGAAAACTGGAGCAGTAGTGATCCAGCCTTAGAAAAACATGCCAGTAAGCTATCAACCAACCCAGAAGAGGTGCTAGTGATGAGAAAGGAAAGAAAATGCTGATTGCATTCAGCTTCTTGGGAATGTTATTCATTGTCTGGGTGAGTCCCTGAATGACTGTTTTCCAAACTGGCATGATCCCACTGACCTTTGAAAGATATTTATTCTTTCTTGGTGCCTCCTTCTTTCAGAATGGGAATGTGCTTTGCAGCCGAGTCAGATGTCCAAATCTTCATTGCCTTTCTCCTGTGCATATCCCTCATCTGTGCTGCCCTCGCTGTCCAGGTAAACCAATTTGCTTCTTCTGTTCCCATCTGTGGTTCTCCTTCCTCCCTCTTCACCCAGTTCAACCCATCTACCCTAAGTTCCCCAGAAGGGAAACTGACAGACAGAAATAACAGTAGGACACTTTTAGGCAGCCCAAACTGGCCCCTAAATACTGTTTATAGCCCAAGCGGGACACATTCTAAGCTCTAATAAGTTATTGGGTACCCAGTAACAAATTTTTATTGGGCTTTTAATCATTTGAAGGGGGATATCAACTGGGGGAAGGGAATCGTGGCTCAGAGATTTTCTGTCATAAACAGCCTCTTCCTGCCATGGGCAGCAGGCACCAGGGGAGTTGCAGCATTGCAGCAATTAGTGCTGGAATTGCATCCAAGCATAGCTTCGAAATGAGGGGCTGTTCATAAATCAAAGGAGCTGAGCCAGTGAGGTTTATGACAGTATAAAGCTGCCTGCCTGTTGAATAGTCACCTCCTCCACATTGCATGGTTATTAAGTACATGCTGTTAAGAGCAACTCTGGGGGGAGCCAGGCAGAGACTTTTTTCACAAGACCATTAGGACCACTACTTTCATGATTTGTGGTTAGGGTGTTTTTCTGAGGCAGGGACTCCGTCAATGACACTGTTCATGTCTGACTGGAGCCTGGTTCCCACACCAAAGGCGTGGAAGCATGGAAAGATTCAGAGAATGTCTGTGCTCCCAACAGCAGTCCTAGGAAAGCTATGTGACAGTCTTCGGATCTGTGAAGTAGAAGCCTTGTCATCCTGTAAGTCAATTCTGTTTCCCTCTAGGACAAAAGTTCTTGATTCTGGGTTCTTGGGTGGACTTTAAGGAGTCAGAGAATGCTTTAAAATTGTTGGCAGTTTTGGTGTAACTATGTACAGATGAAAATTCTTTTAGAGATGATCGATCCATAGCTTTATTGGTATCCCTAGTTTGGCATTGTTATTGCTATTTCTTTATAAATTATACTTTTCTGCATCAGTGAATACACTCTGATGAACACAGGCAATTCTTCCCCTGATGGGAAAGATCTTACCAGGTCACAGGTTTATCCTTCTGAGTATTGGTGATAATAGTACATGCTTCAAGATATGAGAGATTGATTTGGCATATGATGAATCAGAAAACTGTTTTTTGGAATAAATTCCTACATGAGGCTTACTATTTTTGTATATGATTATTTGTTTCTGCTTAAGCTGGATTACAAGGGTGTGATATATGAGAGGCTCTGGTAAATGGGAGTAATATTTCTGATAAAATGGCTACTCTGGGGTTGTTATTTTTTTAACCTTCCATGCAACCTGTCAACTTGCTTTATAAAAGCTTTCTTTCCTAGAATTCTCCAAAAGTGGTCTAATACTATAGGAAACTATCTAAACCACTATGGCATGGCCATGACACAGAACCTAGTAAAGCATAAACTAGAGTATGGCTGTCACCTACCCCAATTGCCTGGGAAGCAGATGGTAGGAAGCAAGTATTGAGAAATAAAGGAAAGTATAGGCCAGCAATTATTTGAAGCAAAAAAAAAATGTTCAAAGAACTGAGCATATAAATGTTTATAGCAGTGCAATTCACAATAGCCAAGTTATGGAACTAGCCTATGTGCCTGTAAATAGATGAATGGATAAAGAATATGTGGTATATATATACATAATGAAGTTTTACTCAGCCATAAGGAAGAATGAAATTATGAGATTTACAGGAAAATGAGTGAAAATGGAGAACATCATGCTAAGTGAAATAAACCAGGCTCAGAACGTCTAAGGTTGAATGTTTTCTTTCATATATAGAAGCTAGGGAGAAATGGGAAATAAAAAGGGGGATACTATGAAAATAGATGGGAGAACAATACAGTAAGGGAAGAGAATCAGGAGGAGAGAAGGGTAGGAATTATGGGATTAAATTGGTCAAATTATGCTATGTGCATGTATAAAAACATCATGATGTGGGCTGGGGCTATAGCTCAGTGGTAGAGTGCTTGCCTAGCATGTGTGAGGCACTGGGTTCTATCCTTAGCACCACATAAAAATAAATAAATAAAATAAAGGCATAAACAAACAAAAACACATCATGATGAATCCCATTATTGTGTATAGTTGTATTGCTCAATAAAAACCATAAAAATTGAGGTCCTAAATCCCAGAGGACAGGAAATGGAAAGAATTGAACATCATTTTCTTTTAAGACTTAAAAATCTCATTTTACAGAGTATAGAAACAAGCTTTCCTTTTTGTTTTCCTTCTTGCTCTTGCAGCTCACTTCCTTGTCAGTTCATTGTACTTCTTATTAACTATGCAAGATCTTTCTAAGGATAATAGTGCTAAAGTTCTGTAATCCTTATATGCAAAAATGTCTTGAGTTTTGAATGATAATCAGGCATGTTCATTTTCCCTCAGTACTTTGAAGATATTAGTAAATGATTTGTTGACTTCTTTTGTTTGTTAATAAAAGTCTACTATTTGATTGTACTTTTGGGTAGGTCTTTTTGTTTTCTTTGTCTAGCTTTTCATATTTTATCTTTTTTCTTTCTTTGTTGCACATGGTGAGATGTGTAGATATGTGATTTATGTTTATTTAGCCAGCTCTGCATATGATGTTTTTCAGTCAAAGTACTTAATTTCCTCTTCAATTTGCCGTCATTATTTTGGTAAACATTCCCTTTTCACTTTCTATCTTTTTTTATTATTCTCAAAGTTTTATTTTATGCTTTGTATCTCATTTAATTTGTCTTCTATGTCTCTTAATAGTTCCTTTATTTTTCTGTCTCGGTATACTTAATGTTATTACTTCAACTCTATACTCCAATTCATGTATTTTTTCATGTATACTATTTAGTTCATCTATTGGGTTTTTCTGTTTATTTTATATTCAATAAATATATTTTTCTCCACATTTACAAATTATTTTAAAAATATCTACTAGTTGTTCTTCTGTAATTCCACATTATTTTGGGGATCTTATTTTTTTTATTTCTTCATAGTATTTTAAATGCATTTAAAGTGTACTTCATATCATTCTAATATCTTTATTTATTTAGATGTAAATTCTGAACCTTTTTGTGTTTCTTGGAAACCCTTCTTAGTTCTGAATTTTTTCTTAATTTTCTAGTTTTTGTTTAAAAGCTCATATCTCTGGGAGTTGTGTCTTGCATAAGCACTTCCTTCTTTCTAGAATTGTTGTTTCTGACTTTGTGGCTCACTTAGCTCTAAACCAGGTTATGTATTAGTGTCCCAGCTTGTGTTCCTCATACCTAGGTGATCTGTTTCCACCTGTTTTCTTGTGCAGTGCTACTCGCTAATAACGAAGATCTTGGACTGGTACCTCAGGTACAACTGCCTACTTTGGACAATCAGTGTGCTTTAGGATACAACTTTGGGTGGGCAGAACTATGTCAACCCCTTATTACATATGAGAAGTGTGACCCTGTTACCCAGCTACATAAGTCAGCTTTCTATCATGGTGATAAAATACTGAGAAAATCAACTTAGAAGAGGAAAGGTTTATTTTATTAGTTTATAGTCTCATTTCAGTTCATGGCTGGCTGACCCTTTTGCCTTTGAGTAAGTGGTTAGTCTGTATATCATGGTGGGGAACACATGCTGGAGGAAACATTTCACCTCGTAGCAGCTAGGAAGCAGAAAGAGAGAGAGAAAAAGAGAAAGTGTGAGAGAAAGGGGCTGGGATCCCAATATTTCCTTTCAAGAGCACTCCCCCAGTGACCTAACTTCTTTCCACTAGGCCTCACCTCCTGAAGGTTTCACCACCTCCCAATAATGCCATATAATGATGAGTAAGCCTTGGACACATGGGCCTTTGGGGAACATTCAAGATCTAAGCCCTCATACCACTTTCACGTAGGAAGCCTCTTGCAGGCTGTAGTTCACTGGAGCTGTTTAGAACCAACTATCTGTATGTAGCCTCAACTGCCTTTTGACCCCCTTTAACTACTGATCTTTCTTTCTACCTATATTTTATTCCACAAAGAGTTTCATTTTGTTTCTGTAATTTTTCAGTTTTAAAGTTTCATTCATTTTTCAGCTTCTCACATCATTGCTCTTCTCTGTTTGGAAAAGATTTCTCATGTACTATCTTTGCCATGTTGAACCAGAATGCAACTAATCTTTCTATTAAAGATAAAACAAAATCAAGTGGGTTTAAATCATAGCACAGAAGAATGGAGTTTGATAAAGGAAGGCCTTTGGGCTACAGTTGTTAAATTCTGAAATAAATGACTAGAGTATTTTACTCTCTTTACTATTTCTAGAAATAAAATGTACCCACCCATCTGAGATAGACTTGGCACAGCCCTGATTTGAGCTAGGGCAATGGATGTGATGACTCTCTGTATTCCTTCCACCCCAGTGAATATTAGGCATGAAGAAACTCATGCCTTCAGGGCCACAGAAATGTTTGGTCAAAGGAAGGGGCCCTCATTTTCTGTCTTAATCTAATAGAAGACACTGTGAAAAATGTCCTCACTTAAAAAAGGAGTATTTAAAGCCAAGATGATGAACAAATTTTCTGTCCAAAAGAGAAAACCAGTTAGTGACATACATAAGGCACTACTTTTATGTACAGTCCTATATCAGCAGTATGATATGGAGGAACATTATCTAGATAGTGACAAACTTGATGGGGGAGTCCTACTTGCCATGTTTAGGCAGAAATTTTTCCATTGGAAAAGATGGAGGAGCTGTCTATTTCCATTTTTTCTCTGTTTCTCAGAGTTCTGACTTTTTAAACTCCTTACCCTTGAATTGTCTAAGCATCTCACCTGTGTTTGAGGTTTTTCTCCTGCAGCTCTGGTTAAACCATGGCAATCAGAGTATACAGACTACTTTTCCAGAGTTTCCAGAGAGAAATATATACTCATTTCCATGAACAGCAAATGAATTTTTTTCAGCATAACTTGTCCAAGTCTCTGTGGCAGAGGTCAAGTCTTGGTCACATACCACAGGGCTCTACCGGGCCCAAAGAAGTTGGTGCTACATGGAGGCTGTAACGTTTTAAATGGAAAAGTCACAATGTGCTTGTATGAATATGCCACAATGAATCCCAGTTTGATATATAATTATTATGAACCAATCAATACACATTTTTAAAAAAACTGCACAAGTCATGAAGATCATTAAATTCATCCTGATCTCTTAGTAGGACTCTGTTTGGTCCCTGATAATTAGAAACACGTAGGAATGAAATTCCCTATCTTTTGGTGGAATGAAGTGGTATAAAGAGAGGAACTACAGAAAAACAGCACAACTTCATTCCTTTTGTTTTTTACATAATTTTATCACCAAAGAGACTTTTATACTGACCAGGAGCTTAAATAATAATATTATCTAAGGGTTTTTTATGGTCATTCCACTGAGAATTTGTGATTCAGAATTAATAAATTTGGGTTCCCTTGGAGGGATTCCAGCATTCCTGGGTTATTAAAGAGCTGTTATAAAATTGCCAAAATAACTGATTTGATCTGGTTACCAGAGACCTAATCCACAATGTTTCCTTTTGGTTAGGTGTGAAAAAGTTTGGCTCTGTCATATAGTTTTAATAGGGATAGTGACAGTGTGGTTTTGCCAAGAGAGGCACCTGGGGTGAGCCCAGGCTTCTAAATTCCAACAATGCGCCATGTTCCCATAAGGGAAAGGCTGGGAGCCCTAAGTCATTTCTCTTTCAGTAGTATTTGGGTTGAGTGAGCTATCAAACATAGGCATTACTGCCACAGTGCAATATGCATTTCAGAAAACCCTCACATTCTGCAAAATTATACACTGAAAAATAACAGGACTTAAGGAAAAAACAAGATTGGAGAAAACCACTCAAAACTTAGGAAAGTTTGTAACCAGAGTACTAAAAAACAACTATACTAATAAAATAGTAGGATGGTTTGAAAAGAGCTTACTTGTATAATAAATAAAAGAATATAGGAAATATAGACTTCACCTTTTAAAATAGTGACATTGGATGGAAGCAAGGGGATATAAGAAAGGATTAAGGCTGATGATTTATAGAGACAAGAGAAAAATATTCACCAATATACAGGAGAATCATGTAATATATACTTAAAAGATAGCATGCTGTCAAACTGAACCAAGAAAAAGAATGTAGTAGAGTGAATGGGAATATAATAGAGTGTTTACTGTATCTCTTTATGCTTCCTGATTTCAATTGAGTTTAGTGTACTTGGCATTTAGCTACTGTTACTTGGTAATGCAGAATAATTGTTTGCTGAGAAATATTATGTATGAACATAGGCAATTTCTCTCTTAACCTTGTCCTCTTATTTAAAACAAATATAAACATTTTTACATTGTACAAATTCATTATATAGCAGAAACGGACTACAAAAGTTGAGGTAGATAGATGTTTTAATTCACGTGACCATTCTGTATCTATTTTTTGGGCTTTCTGCTCTGACCTTAAAGATTTTGTTCCCCTTTCTTCCCATCTCATACATTTATTTATATAAGAAAGGGAATCTAGGTTTATGGTGTGTCTGTGAGTTCCTGTATTATAGTAATCGAGGAGAGAGACTTTTTTTTGCTTCTTCAAGTTTCTTTTTTCAAAGGGCAAAAGTTCAAGAGGGGGTTTATTTTTTTTTATTTTGGTAAAGTGCACATAACATAAAATTTATCATTTAAAAGTGTACAATTCAGTGCCATTAAGAACATTTATGATATTGTGCAACCATCACCACTAATTTAGTTCCTGAAATTTTTCACCACTCCAAAAGGAAACCCAGCACACATTACACAGTCCCTTCTCATCCCCCTCACTCCAGCTCCTGGCATCCACTAATCTATTTTCTCTCCTTGTAGATTTTTCTTTTATATTTCATACAAATGGAATCATCAGTAGGCAGTCTTTGGCTTCTGGCTCCTTTCACTTAGCATAATGGTTTCAAGGCTCTCATCCATGCTGTAGCACATGCCAGTACTTCTTTCCTTTTTATGGCTGAATAATATTCTACTGCATGGTTAGATCACTTGTTTATCCATTCATCAGTTGGTGGTTATTTGGGTTGTTTCCACTTTTTGGCTACTGTGAATTATGCTGTTATGAACATTTGGGTATGTATTTTTGTGTGGCATGTGTTTTCAATTCTGGGTATATAACTAAGAGTGAGGTTTCTGTGCCATTTGGTAATTCTATGTTTTACTGATTAAACAATTTCTCCCCAATTTTAAGACCATCCCATCTTCTTTTGGTTCATCTCTTTGATGGCTGATTGCAATTGTCATGGCTGCTACTGATTTGCTAATGTTGTCATTATCCATGTCCGATGGCCCTTCAGTTTCTTCTCTCTTCTTTTGTTCTCTATTGAATTCTGTATTCACTTGCTTCTAGGATTATATTTAAAGGTCAATTACTTTTAAACAACAACAGTCAAATAGACTATTATTTTTAGTAAGGTGACTACCCTAGCTTTAGTATGCAAAACTGTCAGATGCCATTTCTTTGCCTGCAAAAGATTACACTTTTCTAAAAAAAGTATTTTCTGGAATCCCAAGCTAATCAAAAGCTTAAGGATCCTGGAATATTGGTGTTTAGATAGCAGAGGCTTTACTCTATTACAGTCATTATGCTGTTATTATCATTGTTCTTAAACTGATTATTGAGGGTTGCCAAAGAAGATGTTCACTGTAGATCACTATACCCTCCATATCTATACTGACTGCTTTGTTAAACTGCTTTAACTGTCTTTATACCTTATTTCTATTTTTTCTTCTACACTTAGTCCTTGGACATTTTTCAGAGTATGAAGGGTTAAAACCTTTTCCAAAGAAGTGGCAATTAACTTGCCTCCTGCAAGGTGAGATCATCTTTGCCTATATAACTTGATTTCATTGAAAGAATGTGATTTACTAGGGAATGAGATTGATCAAATTATGTCATGTGCATGTATAAGTATGGCATAATGAATTTCACTATTATGTATAATTATAATACACCAATAAAAATGAATGAAGAAAAATGATTTCCTGTTAGCATGCTAAAGTCCTGTGTCACATAAAAACAAAGGATTTTGGGAAAAAATGTAATTTTCCATTATGATAGAGCAAAACTGTTTGCTTTCTCTATTTCTTTCAGTGGATATTAACCAACATTGGTCCCTCAAGAAGGTGCAGAGGTGGCACTTCCTGAGGGATATCAAGAGGCCTCCATTTGTCCTGAATAAATCTTCCACTTGCTTTCTATACAAGAGAAACATCTATTTTTATAATTACTTTTCAGGGTTTAGACAGTATTTCCCAAAGTTTGCTTTTAGGAACATAATTTTATGGAATAGTATTAGGGTTTACTAGGGAAAATATTTATATGGTCAGATAAATTTGAGTTTCTGAATTAGAGAAACTTAAAAAGGTTTCTTTTAATGCAGGACTTTTCAGAGCCTTTAATTTATTATTACACAGTATGAATCTACTAGAGAAGTATGTATGATGCAGTGTTCTTCAAATTTATTCAGCCATAGGGCTCATTTTTAAAGAATATTTATTTCTTAGTTGTAGTTGGACACAATACCCTTATTCATTTATTTTTATATGATGCTGAGGATCCTACTCAGGGCCTTGCACGTGCTAGGAGAGTGCTCTACTGCTGAGCCACAATCCCAGCCCTAGGAGTCATTTTTAATAGAGCACTTTGTAGGATAAGTGTTCCTTAGTGTGTTTTAGGAAGTGTTAGATTATGCCATTCTATTCCCAGAAGTTATTTTTGTTATAGCAATAAGCTATTGGTACATACTTCATTACAGATGTTCATTTGGGAAGCATATCACTTTTGCACAAGACTTGAAGCTAGTGTTACTTAAATTCTAACATGATCAAAGGTAACCTTAGGTAAATTTGGTAAAATGCTAACTCCCAGCCTCTGTGCTAGAAATTCTGCTTCTGTTGATCTGTAGTGAGTACCATGCATTTAAAACACCACATTCATTCTAATCACTTACACTGGAGAATATACTACAATAATAGGGCCCAGGAAAGGCTTTGAGAATGGAGGTCAGGACATGTGAGAGAGCATTCCTGGGCAATACCTTGGAATAGAGGGCCCTGTGAATTCTGCAAAGGGCTTTGGAAAACATGACAATGCTGTTTCTGTTATAATGGGGAGCATAGGCACCCTGGAAACACATTTTGCTTGTGTGGCATTTCCCCAGGACCAACCCCGTAGTAGCATGTACATAGTGTGCCATCTGGTCTGCCTCCTCTTCTTTCCCAGGGATCCCATCCAAAGCCTTTCTCTTCTGCCATTTTGCACATTCACAGCCCCTGGCTGTCATGTCGAGAAGCAGGACCCTCCATGGGGAGCTCCCCCTTCTACCCCACCCATTGTTCATGACTTGTTGGCAAGAAATGAATGGCATTTCTCGGAATTAGCCCAGGAATTTCTGCTGATAAACAAATGAAACTCTCAAAGGGAAAAGCAATCAACATAGTTTGAAATAAAATCAGTGTTTTCAGCTTAGTCTGTTTCCAAAGAGTCACATCTAGGGTATTTTAAGGAAAGGATTATGAAAATGTCCTATAGTGGGTTTTCATCCTAGTTGCAGGGCTTACCCTTGAACCAGGGCCTGATTTCTATGTGAGTAAGCAGAGGAGATGATTATTACCTTGATTTCCTGTGACCTGTGATTCCAAGACCCATTGAGCCATCAGATCAGCCTCATCTCCAGTTCTCTTCCAAGTTGCCTGACACCTGCAATTGTCATTATTACAGTTTCACCCTTTTCATGTAAGCTTTGCTTCTTGATACATTCATGTGTCTACCTTTGGAAGTGGCAACTTAACTCTCTGTAATCATTTTAACTTAATCTAAACACTGGATTTAGAAAGCAGAATTTGATTGCAGAGAGAGGAGGTGGGTATTGGAGAAAAAAGTCCTGAAGCTGCTAGATGGATTTGGGTAACTGGAAGAGTTATGGAGGAGCAGGGAGTCAAAGGAAGAAACTAGAGCATCAGGCTCTCCCTTCTCTACAGTCCTGCGGGGCACCAAGCTTCTCCCCAATGTTAAGGATAAATTTTTTATTCGTGGCAGAGGACATAGTTGTTTCTAGGATGAGTTACCAGCTTTCAAGTTTTTTACTTTGGGGTTATTAATTTAAAACCAATATGTTCTTGAAGTAACCAAATATCTTTGCTATCTGTTGTCTAGAGCCAAAGGGTTTCACTTCTGGGTTTTGGATGGAAAATAACTATAACCCAAAAGGTTTGCCAGATTATTTGTAGCCACTAAGATAAATAACAGTCTTTATTGAATGATTTTGTCTGATTTTTGTATTTAGATTTTTACACCATCAGCTATTCCCTAAAAGTGACTTTAGAAACTGGCAGACTTAGGGTGTCAGTTATTGAAATGTGTTCCAAAATCTACCTCCTCACAGGACTCCATTTTTGGCCATCCAAGTATTAAATTTTATAAATGTCTTGATGTGTTTGTTGTCTCTTGTGTTTGCCCCATACATGCTAAGAACCAGAGAATGGAAAGTAGTTTAGCAATGTACATGTGGCTGCTTATAAGGAGTTTTCTAGGGTTGTACTCCTACAATTATAGAGAGGCTATAAATAAAACATATGTACTGTATCCTTTAAGATACATCAAAGTTGCATTCAGGAGGGGTAGGAAGAGGTTTGGTTGGATTTTAGTTTAATTGAGAAGAAAAGGAGCAGAGATTTTCAAAATACGTGACGATACAATAATTATCTCTGCAAGTTTTGTTTTATTTCCTTTAATAAATTCAATAAGCTTTGATTTATCCAAATTCACAGGATCAGGCTCTCAGGGATCTAAGGCCAAATCAGAGCCCATACTCACCGTTGTGTGGTTTATGGGTGTATTCACTTCTTATTTTAATAGAAGAGAAATGATATTTAAGGAAAGAACAGAGAAACATGCTTTATTTCCCCCTTACTTTATTTTGTTTCCCTTATTAATTTCCTTCCTTCCTACATTTTATTCACTTTTCAAAAAATATTTTATCAGATAAAAGATACACAACATAAAATTAGCTATGTAAGCCACTATATAGTTCAGTGACATCAAGTACATTCATATTCTTGTAAAACTACCAACAACCTCTTTAGAACTTTTTCATCTTCTCAAATTGAAACCCTCTGCCCATTAAACACAAACTGCCAACTTTTCCCCTTCCACACCTTCTGACAACCACCAGTCAATTTTCCATCTCTGTAAATTTGACTAGTCTAAGTATGTCATAGAAGTGGAATCATATAGTACTTAACCTTTTGTGACTGACTTATGTCATGTAGCACAGTCATCAAGGTTCATCCATGCTATGTTTCTTTCTTTTTTAAATGGGGAAGAAATATTAGAAGACACCTGGGAGGAGGTTGATAATACAGACGAGGAAGTGAAGTCAGGAGGCAAGCAAAAGGGTCTTAGTGGAATCTCGAAACTATTGGTTTTCAGTGCTCCTTTCATAGAATGAAGAGACCACACTGTCTCTGACAATGGCAGATATGGCAAACAGGAAATAGTATTAATGACTGTATAAGATATTAAGTTTTGAAAGGCAAATATATTTCTTATTAATGTATGTCAGAGAGTATCATTTCTTAGGAGCTGATTACCATCAACTTTTGCCATTTATTTTTGGAGGAATCCATAATGGTATAAATGCATCCCAGTTTCCCTTATATGGAGAAGTACACTTCTAAAAGGGCCTCTCTGGAGATTGCTTCATGAGGGAATTCATGTCTGGAGCCATTCAATATGATTCTATTATAGAAAGATTATTAAAGGATTAGAGTATAAATCCATGAGGCAATGTTGAAGGAAATCTGTAATTACTGACCCTGGTGAAAGAAAGGGAGGACTTCAGTGAGCTTCAGAAAAATAAATGGCTTCTCTTTCCATCTCCAAAAGGGGTTGATGTGGTGTATTCATTTATTATTGTAATTTATTTGTTCATTTTAATAGAAGAGAAATTAGCTTCAGTATAAGAATGTTATTCCCAAGGAGGTACTTCTAGGCATGAATAAGGGAAGCAAGAGTCATCTGAAAGTTAGCATATTACAGCTCTAGCTTAATGCTGAGTAAAAGCAAGACACACAAAATCTACAAATGCATGCATTTCGACTCAATTAATAAAAAATTCAAAACAGGTAAAACTAAACTATATTGTTTGAGGATGTACATAAGTAAGACTACATAAGACTACAAATGTACATAAGACTACAATGACAAGCAAGGAAATGTTTAGCACACTAATCAATATGGTGGTGACCTCCAGTGGGGTAGGAAGGTTTCTGGGGTGCTGCCAATGTGCTCTCTGCATCTACAAGGTGGTCACATGGTGTTTGCATTATAATCATCAGTTCAACTGCACATTCATGTTGAAAACATTTTCCAGCATAGAATCCTTTCAAAGGTGTTACAGTTTCACTTTTTTGAGATAGTTATGATTAGAAGCAAAGGTGATCCAAAGACCTTATCAAATCCCACTATTATGTATAATTAAAATATGGAAATAAAAATTAAAAATATGAAAAAGATGACCTTGAAAAATTGTGACCAAGCATAAGTTTCTTTACATGTATTTGACTGCATGTGAGGTAGTTGTTTATATAGTTTTGGTCTTCCTGGTGTTTGGTTTTGTCTTTTTATTTTATTTTTTGTACAAAGCAGAGCAGTACCAAAGTCTACAGAATGGTGTGCCCTCTGTCCTCTAGATGGGCCCTTGAAATTAGTAAGAAGGCACGTGAGTCATTTGAGGCATTTGATCTCGAAGCTGCCGAGTGCATAGTAAGTTGGCAAGTAGATGAAACCATCTAGCTCTAAGCTTAGATCACTGACCAGAGTGCCCATGTATTTCCAAGAAGTCAGGCAGATCAGGCCACCTTTAGAAAAGAGAGGGGAACTCTGATCCTTTCAGGTATGTATGCCCTCTTCCAGGTAAGGGTGGACTGTGCTATCATGGATTGAGAAAGATATGAGGCCAGAAAAGAAATTCTTCAGTTTACTGTGGTATGTTCACAGATTAGATTTTTTTGTACCAACTAGTAAATTGAGTGATAATTTTTACCTTCTCCTAAGGTTTACATTGACAGTGAACAAAAATGTTGATGTGGGAAATTGCTTTGAAAAGTAGGTAAATGAAAGCAAGATGATGTTCATTACTGAAAAGAAGGGAATTTAAATCCCATACCCAGATTACATTTGGGCATATCTATACTATGGTCAAAGCTGGAACCTTGGCATTTTGATACACATTCCCAGGGGTGCCACCAATAGAAACCCCATAACCAAACACTGAACATGGGTCTCCAGTTTAAGGAAAAAGATGTGGAAGGTCCAAAGGAAAGTGTGACAAGTTTAATGACTGTTACACAGAAGGCATAAATAAATGGCATCACTTCTGCCTTGCCTTTCTATTTTCCTGTAAGTTCTCAGAGGTGCCTAATGAACATACTACACAACAATGCTAACCTTCTTTTCAAAGCTGAGAAATCCCTTAGCAGAAACATGGGGTAATGCTGAGAATGCACTCAGAGACAAGGCAAAAAGTCCTTGAACTGATTGGAAAACTTGAAGTTTTTAAAAAATTTTTTTTTTTTTTTTTTGACTAGGCACGACCCATCCTTCTTCCAAATCATAAAAATAGGGAGCAGGATTGTTTGCTCTGTGTTGTTACATGCTGATTAGGCTGCCATGATTCCTGTTTGCTGACCAGGACTATTTTGGTCCCTACTTACTAATTTTTGCTCTGGTCAGAGGCCATCTTCTAGCACCTCTTGTAGGAGCACAGCATGATCCTACTATAAGGGGCCTTTTAGACCAATGAGATCAGGGAAAAGAGCCACTGATGTGGTGCCACTCCCAAACCAAAGAGGATCATCTCCATACACACATACACAATACTTCTCCCAGAGTTTTGGAATTGTTTTTGTTGTCACAGTGATATAGTGGGGAATGTCATTGACATTTAGTGGGTAGCAACTAAGGATGTTAAGTGTTCCACAATGAGTAGGAACACAATGCAGTATAGAATTGTCCCCCACAAAATTCCAGTGGTAACCCTATTGAGAAACACTGGACAGCAGCCTTACCCAGAGACATTCAGTGAAGGCAGTCCACACCTAACCTTGATTTGGTGATGGCAGTTTATCCATTCATTTATTCATCCACGTCATATACATTTACGAAATACAAACTTTGGATCATATTATTCATGTCTATATCTATATCTATCTATATCTATATATCTATATCTATATATACCTATATGTCTATATCTATATCTATCTACCTATGTGTGTGTGTGTGTGTGTATATATATATATATATATATATATATATATATATAGTCTCTGCCTCAAGAGCTCATAGTGTAGTGGGGGTAACAGGCATAACAAGACGATTGAAACAGAATGTGATGAGTACTCTTGTAAGGGTGTTGACAATGCCTGTACAGACAGAAAGAGGTTAAAGACAATCTATAAGAGCCAGGAACCAGGCAAAGTCTCATAGAGGAGTCAGCTTTCAAGCTGGGTTCTGACAGATAAATTAGATTTTGCCAGTTGGGAAAGAGAGAGATCAGGAGGGCATATGCAAAGGCATGTGTGTGAATTCTGACTGCAGTTGAATGTGATTTGGGCAGGAGGGAGGAGGCTGGAAAGGTCAGGTTGGTGGAGCCCTAGTTCCAGAGGACCTTACGTGTTCTGTAGTTAGACATTATTTTGAGGAGTAGGAAGTAGGTCAAGTTTGTCTTCAGTGCTCCCAGACATCTTCTTTGTACCTTTTTTTCCTCTTGTTTAATCTCTCCCATTATTGCCTCTTCCCAGCCACTCAACTCTCAAGCAGTCATTCATATCTGATGGAGATGAGGCAGGGTTACTCCTTCCAGAAGGTTTTTCTGTTTATCAGCAAAGGATCAATGCTAAGCTACAAGAATACTCAAATAATAGAATTCCAGATGTCAGTGGGAGAGACTTTGGGAAGGAGACTTTGATGTACTGAGCACCAAGGAGATGGGGTGGAGGATTTGGTTCAGTTTACATGAATTCAATGTGAGTATGAGTGGAAATGAGCATATGTGTGAGTATGCAAGCAGGAGAGATTGTGTGTGTTTATGTGTGTGTGTTTATGTGTGTGTGTTTGTGTATGTGTGTGTGTGTGTGTGTGTGTGTGTGAGAGAGAGAGAGAGAGAGAGAGAGAGAGAGAGAGAGAGAGAAGTGGGACCATACTATCTCCTATCTTAAAACAGTATTTTGAGGATTGACTGAGTTAAGGTATATAAGGGTTTTAGCACAGTGCCTGGCCCATAGTCAACCCTTAATCAATTTAAGCTATTGTTGTTATTGTTTCAGGATACAGGGACAGAGAGCTCAGTGTGGAGAAATGGGAACATGCTGGCCAGAATGGAGATCAAGATTTTATGTTAAGACTTAGCAGTGGTGTCTGGCTAGTTTCAAATACATGCCTAGGCCCACATCTTAACACTGGGACAATATAATATTTCAACATGTTGGCTTATCAGAATGTAGATGTTCCCAGATGGAGACAGAAAATTATGTAGTGTACATTTGGATATCATTTTATGTACATTTGTGTACTCTGTCTCCATTCCAGAATGTGTGGTGGGCGAAAAGCTATTGTTTTACAAAGTGAGGACCTGCTTTTAGGCCCAGGTCAGCAGGTCTGTCCTCATTATAGGAACACCCAATAGGGGAACCCCTCCACTCACTCCAGAGCCAGGGAGATAACTTATAAAGAAATTAACTTGGGAGGGGCTGAATTAAGAAATAAAAGTCTTAGCTGGAGAAGGAAGGAAGGAACAAAAGGGGAGGGAAAAATACTAGGAAGGACAGGATACTTAAGATCATCCAGCTGCCCCCAAAGTGAACTTACAATGTTTTCTGTGTTCTCTTTGGAAGAGGGGCTGGCTTGTCTAGCATTCAATGGAAACTTGTTGATTGACACTGAGCTGGGCACAAGTTCAGTGTGAGTGTGCCTTCAGCTATTTATTTGATTTTTACAAATTGCATCCTTAGCAGTAAGACTGTTTAGCTTCTACTGGCGCCCTGGGGCAGTAAGTTTAGATTGTTAAAATAGCAGCCATTAACACTCTCTGTGTTATGACACTGTCCTCCCTGCCCCCCTTTCAAGGACAGGCATGAGGTTGTTTGACAAAAGTTACATTCTCCTCTCCCTACCAGGAGAAACAGAGGCTTCTCCTCTGAGTCAAAGGCACATTTGCCTAGCCCTAATAAAAGCCTCTGAGTCTCTCCCTAACACCAGTCCCACTCACACACATGTGACTTTTGTGTGTACACTCGCGAACACATGAACTGTCACATACACTCTCACACTCTCATACCCACACCCATCCCACAAGCTTCAGATACCCTGGGGAGCCCTTGTGCTTGTCTTGCTGTTCTTTTGTTTTGCTTTCCTTTATTTGCTTTGTTTTGATTTGAAATCTGTCTTTGGGATGACATTGGATATTTTTTTCAATGTTATTAATAGTGCAGTGGAGGGAGCATGTAAGGACTTTCTCCTCAGTCCTGGCCATGCTTGGTTGTCCAGACTCAGAAATGTAATGCTGACTTTTATTGATCAGTTGAACTGGTCTTTGTAGGACTTTGCATACAATACCTCTTGAGAAAGTAGCCCAGGGAATTCTAAAAGATGCCTGAATTCCCGGATTATCTAGATTATTCATATATCTGCTTAAAAGGGAATTTTTCATGAGAGGACTGGATGTCTATGGCATTCCTCAAGGCCCTAGGGAGAGATCAAAGGAACAGAGACAATGGGGAAAGTGTGGAGCTACTCAGCTCTCTGAACAAGACAATAACCGTCATAAGACACAGAGTACACCACCATCTCAGAGGATCAGCAGTTGGTCACAACTGAACAGCCATGGTGAGTCCTGACCTAGAAGGCATAGAGGGGAAGTTCTGTTTTCTCTTGACATCTTTGGTACATGTCTTTACTGGCACTGTCCAATAGAACTGTGTGAAATGATGAAAATATTCTTTTTCTGCACTCTCCATTATGATAGCCCCTAGCATGTGTAACTGTTGGACACTTGAATGTGACTACTGTGAGAGAGAGAAACTGCTTCTTAAATTGCATTTAGTATTCACTAGTTTAAATATAACTAGGCACATGTGACTAGAGGCTACTGTAGTCTATGATGCAATTCTCTCCCATTCATTGGATGATTTGTGCTGCATTGAATTTAATGTTGTGTTTAATTTTGTACATTCTGTTTGTTTAAGTGTCTTGCAATTAGATCATAAACTTCTTTAGGGCAGTAATCACATATTCTAAAGCCATAGATATTTGGTCTAGCCCCTTCTCCCCATGTCTGACAAAGGAAACTGAGAAAGATTGTAACTTACTGTAGGCCACAGTACTCCTTAGTAACTTTAAGTGAATCTAGAACCAGGTCTCTCTGTCTCCTGGATTGTTCTTCTACCTTGTCTCCCTTGCAGACAAATTTTCGAAGAGTAAATACTACTTTCTTCACTGCTTATAATTGAGATTCATCCCCTGACATTTGGAAATAAT
Source organism: Marmota monax (assembly GCF_021218885.2). Lineage (NCBI taxonomy): Eukaryota > Metazoa > Chordata > Mammalia > Rodentia > Sciuridae > Marmota > Marmota monax. The sequence continues at coordinate 8,942,889 of NW_026694552.1, read as the reverse complement.
TTGGATCCCAAGTCTGTATTTATCTCCTCATGTGCCAAGGCACAAAGTAGGCTCAAGGCAAATGCTTGTGGAGTGAATTAATTCTCTAACCCTATTGTCTGTTATCTTTTGTGTTATATTTTTCAAGAAACTCTGTTTCTGTCTCAGTGCCTTTGAGTCAGCCAGAGCTCATGCCATCTTTGTCTCAGTCCAGGGAATCTTGGCCTCTATGTGTTCAGGTATAAACTAGAGAATGCTGAGAATCTGTATGGCAGACTGATGAAGAGGCTGTAATATTTTGGGTTCTGAGTGTCTTTATATTCTGAATTTTCTACACGTGATGGTCACCAGGGATATCATATAACTCTTTCCCTTCCCCACATTTCCACAATAATCTAGGATAAAAAATGCCACAGGTAAAAGATTTTGGAGCTATAAAAGGGAAGACAATTCAATTCATAGGTTCAAGTTCATTCTCCTTTCATCTTTCTTATCCTTTCTGTTCGCTATGCCAGGCCTTTGCCCCAACCCAGAGCCAACCAATGGTAACACAGCAATAGCTAAATTAAAGCAAAACCTGTTAACAGCCACCAAAGGTTGAGTTTCAGCCAGGCAGCTGGCTCTTCCAGTCAGCCCTGCCAAGAGCCAGGCTAAGGCAAGGAGGCAAAATAGCCTGTGTCTCATCTCCAGTGGAATGGCCGGCTCCTTTGCTGGTACCACCTAATGAAGGAGTGATCTGGTACTGAGATAGAAGGCTTCCAGGGACCCACCCAGTCCTAAAAATCTGAATCCCAAGTATAGTCATTGGATGCCAAGGACACTGGAGAAAGTCTTTGGAGCATGTAGAATACCAAGCCAATTGGAGTGCCTGCTAAGCCAGCCCAGAATTCCTAGCATTCCAGCCACACCATATACACCCCCACCCCCAGAGGGCAGCCAGTGGCTTCACCAAAGGCCACATCCAGCAGGCTGAGACCCTCATTAGACCCTCCAAGAGTCTGCTTCCTCACTTAGGGCCTGTCTGCTTGCCCTGTGCTGAGTTCAGGGAAGTGGACAAACCGCACCACCCAGTTTAACCTAAGAATCTCACTTGCCATGGACTCTCTGGGCAGTGAATCATTTTGAGCAAGCACTTAAGCAACTTTCCACTGAGTCATCCTGAGGACTGTCAGGTTCACTAATCCTGACATATACTGTGTATATCTTTTGTTCAGAAACTGTCCCTATCTTGATTCTGGGGAAATGGGGTATAAACAACAGAACTTTAATGATGTGCTTATTGGAAGTCATATGAATTAGGGCTTCCTCTGCCTCTCTGCCTCCAAAAGGTTTGAAGCTCATTATGAAAAATCCTGCCAGTACCAACTCTTGATCTGTGTCTGCTTTTGGCTACATGGCCATAAAGAGTATGTACTCTTTACTCTGAGTGGCTGTGCATGTTGGATTTCTTTTCCAGATCCTCCATGGATCTATTTTCATTTGGCTTCTTCTAGACCAGGGTCTGACAGTTTTTTCTTGCAAAGGGCCAGATAGTAAATATTTTAGCATTTGCAGGCAACTCTTGCAACAACTCTTCCATTACAGTGTGAAAGCAGCCATAGACTATGTAAATTAATGGGCGTGGCTGTGTTCCAATAAAACTTTATTTAGAAAAATAAGTCATGGGTCAGAGGAGTTAGCCCACAACTCCTATTGTAGATATAACAAATTAGCAGATCATAATCCAATTTCAACTGTTAGAGTATCTGGATAACTTTGAAGAAGCAACTGCTCTTACCTTATAGTTCTTTTGGGAGGAGATATAGAAGTTGTAGGAATTTTTTCATCTTTTCCATTTTGAATAACAAAGCCCATTCCTCATCAAGTATTGGATACTCTGTAATAATTGGAATTGACTAAATCACAATACATTAAAATGCACCAAGCTCAGGGCTTAAAACTATAAAGGTTTATTTCTTACTTAGACCACATGTCCATCTCAGATTGACATGTCATTCTCATCCAGGGACCCTGGCTTACAGATCCTCACCATCTAGAATTTAGTTCCAGTGGTATGGGGAGAGAACATAGTAAACAGTGCCCTGGCTTTTAAAAACTTTGTCCAGAAGTGACACAGATTACTTCTTCTCCTATGTCATTGGTGAGAACAAGTCATATGGCCATGACTTGACTTCTAGGGGATAGGGAAATGCAGTGCTATCACGTGCTTGGACTGGGAGAACTGGAGTATTGACAAACAACCCTTGTGATAGAACGCTCCAAGAACTCCCTCTTAGGTTTCTTCTTTGTGTCCTTTCTTACCTCACCAATAGGCTATCTGGTCTAATTTTCTCTTTTACATAACCCTGTCTGCCTTTCCTCAGCCTTTCTAGCCCTCAATATATGGAAACATAGCATAGGGGCTAAAGCATTGAGATACTAATTATTCCTTGAAATGCTGTGTAAACCAGCCATGAGTAACAATTCAGGCCTCTGAGCCAGGTCCTACATGCCATTGGATCCAAGAATTGATTGCCATTGGGCAACAAGCCTGACAACAATTGGACCTCCCATGTCTCTGGTTTTGATTTCACTTTGATTTGCTTTTAATGGGAATTTGAATCAGAAAGGGAATTCTAAGCACATTGACTCTAGGCAGTTCTTTCCTTTACTGCTATGGATAACAATTATCAGGATGGAAGAGGGACATGGAACTTGAAATCATAGGTGATATCAATGCAATGTTATGGACTGAAGTGAAACTTAGGGCTAATGATTTTGGAGAAGGGAATACATTTGCAAACATAAAATAATTAGGATAAGCCAATTACCCAACAATCCTAAAATCCCCAGTGGCTAAACATGATGAGGGTAAAGTTGGGTGGCCATGGAAAGGGAGGACTCTGCTCCATGTAGTCATTCAGGGACTCGGGTGCCTTTCACTTGAGTGGCTTCACCTTCCCCTAGGGCTTCATAGTCCTCTACTGTATCCTCTGCATGTGACTCTCAGTTTTTGAGGGAAGAGAAGCAACATTGTGTAGAAGATTTTACGGGTCAGGTTTCTAAGGTGTGTACACCATTTCTCACCATAATTTCATTAACTAGAACTCATTCACATGACTCTCCTAACAACAGGTGAAACTGTGAAATGAATTGTCATATAGCTGGGTCCCAAAATGGGTTTGATAAGCAAACAATATTGTGTATGCCACTATAATATCTGAAGCCAGGGTGATTCTTCATAAGAAGAATTGAGACTGGCTGAATCTTAGACTGAAATCTTTACAAAATAACCTCAATGTTAAAATGTTTGCCACTCATTATAGGCGTTATAGGACTTGGTGAAGTAGAAGACTAGTTATGCCTTCAGAGGCCCTGTATTATAAATAAAGATAAATCTGATTTCCCAAATCTCATATCTTGTTTTATACTTCTCTGGATCTGTATGTAAGGGCAGTTATATTGTTTTTTTAATATTTATTTTTTAGTTCTAGGTGGACACAATATCTTTATTTTGTTTTTATGTGGTACTGAGAATCGAACCCAGTGCCTCACGCATGCTAGACAAGCGTGCTATCACTTGAGCCACATCTCCAGCCCAGTTATATTCTTATTAACACAGAAGCTTAGAATGTGAGTCCTTGGGGCAGGAACATGAAGGAGATGACATTTATTGAAATGAACCTGGTCAACTCATTCTGAATCTAGAACCATTCATAAACCATTAATACTCTTAGGAAGTAAAGAAAAGCCATTAAAATAAAGTTATATAAGTTCATAATAAGGTGAATGTGTGTGTGTGTGTGTGTGTATACAATATATAACTAATCTTTCCCTTTTTGCTTTTGCCCTGGCTTATAGGCATGTAGGTTTTTTTTTTTTTTTTTTTTTTTTTTTACCATTTAAATACGATAATTACATTAACCTTATTGGTTGGTGTTTATTTTAGTTACTTCTTGGTTCAGGTTTTTTTTTTAATTTTTAATTACTTCATGCTATATACTGTGTGTTGCAGAAAAGGGAAAATGTAGATATTGTTTATTCCTGTTTTATTTGATGCTAGGATAGAAGACTAGTATTTATAATAAAGATTTTTTTCTGTGGGTATTATGATTTCCTGAGCAGTTCATTTTACATGGTGTAGTTTTGAAGAATTATTTTAAGTCAAAGAAAAGCTCAAAGGAGCACATCACTCCTTCAAGGGCAGCTAGAGCTTCAGTGTCTAATCTAAATCTGTTAAAATTGAGAGAGATCTTTCAGGCTTCCTTTCTCCTGAGCTGAGTTTTGAATATTTAGATCATTCATGCCTATTATTTCCTTTATCCAGGGTTTCTTTACCCACTAGATGCCAGTAACACCCTCCCCCACCTGTGATAACCAAAAATGTTTCCAGGCATTGCCAAATGTTTCCTATGGGAAAAATGTCCCCCATTGAGAACTATCACTCTAATTTTACAGTCATTTTATTATTTTGATTAGATACCTTCACTTTACCAGGATAATAGTCTGTGGATAAATACATGTTGTCATTTCTTACAGAGATGGGTGAACTTTTAGAGACAAAAGTTATAGTTTAGTAGTTTAGTTTTAAGGTTAACTCTAGAGTGAGACATTTTTTAAACCAACTCTGCATGTGTGTGTCCAGAATAGGAGAGCAGGCTTCTCAATACTCACTCAACCTTTGAGAATCTGACTCTTTTATAAGGCATCTCTGAAGGTTCTGAATAAGATGAGCTCTAAAACCAGAAGGCCTGGAATAGCACTTGTCAAACTTGCATGTGCACATGAGTTACTGGGTGTCTTATAGAAGTGCAGACAATGATTCTGTAGGTCTGGTGTGGATGTGTGAAGTTTTGCATTTCTAACTATCTCTCACTAATGCTGCTAGTCCCTGTACTACACTTTGAGGAGAGAGTTGCTGGTGTCTGAGATGCCATTTTCAGGTTCTGTAAAAGGGAATTGTTCTGTTTCAGGTTATTCCATTAGCCCAGTAACTTCAGTCATGTGCCATTTTTTAAACATTTCTTCTTTTTGTCATTCCATTCTGACATGGGTACAGCCTAAGACAATATAGCCTCCTCCTTCTCTTCCTCCCTCTCTCCAACCATTTAAGGTGAAAGAACTTGGGAAAAGCCATTAGAGACAGAAAAGATTCTGTGTAGGTGGCTATTTTATCCTACATGTATTTTCAGATAATGCAGCCTACATCCATAGAACAATATAGTTCAACTCCACTTTGGGGATCACAGACCTTAGTTCCAATTCTGGTTTGACCGCTTCCTAACTTTAGTTTTCTCATCTGTAATGAGAAATAACAGCAATACCTACATCGGAGGGTTGCTGTAGGGAGAAAAGAGCTAATGAACAGGAACTTGAAGTTCCTCAGTGAAAGCTTGAGTCTATAAATGTTCATTGTTAATATATTTGTGTGTTTACTGCAATTATTGGAACTGTGACCTTCAAGCTCTTTTATGTCTTCACATTATTTGCATGTTCTGCTCTTTCCTCAGTGACATCTCTCATTATGTTATGTGATTCTCAGTGAAAGATGAAGTGATATGTGAAGTTTGAAACCACTCCCACTAGTCTCTGGTCTACTTGCTCTCCTTTTGAGAAATCCCAGTCTGAAAACAATGATTGAACCTCATTGCTTCTCCAGCCTTGGTAAATCCAAGATGTTAACACATTTTATTTACTTGCTTAATCCCCAACCACTACAATCACCTTTCCCTTCAATAACTTTGCACTATTATGAGGAGCATCTGGCTGCCAAAAGAAGAATCTGAGTTTCAGATTTTTGTTAATCTTTGACTTTTTTTTTCAACCTTTGACACTACTGTTTCCTGATGAATAGTAGTCACCATCCCATGGCAATCAGCAATGAATTTCTTTTGAATTTAAATTCTGTAACACCTTTCCTTTCCTTTCTCTATATTGTATGTTGGTACCTAAATTATTCTCTCTCCTACAGGGGCTTTGGTTTTGGTTTTGTGTGTGTGTGTGTGTGTGTGTGTGTATGTATGTATGTGTTAAATATGTTAGCTTGTTTTAGTTTTTGTTATTTTTAGATATATAAAAATGGAGTGTATCTTATTCTAATTAGGATCCCAGTCCTAATTGTACATGTCGGTAAGATTCACTGTGATGTATTCACACATGTATATAGCAAACTTATGTCAGATTCATTCTATTGTCTTGCCTAGTCCTATTTCCCCCTCTCCTCCCTTTATTACCCTTTGTCTAATCTAATAATTTCTATTCTCCCCCATCACCCCTTATTGTGTGTGTGTGTTAGCATCCACATATCAGAGAGAACATTAGACCTTTGGGTTTTCGTTCTTAAATGATTTCCTAGGAGAATAAACATGATACTTTCTCTTTTTCTATAGTAATTCCATGACATGTCAGATGTGTCCCCTCTTTTGGTCTCCAGGAAGAGGGAGATTGCATTTTCCTAAGAGTGTTCCCCCTGTTCCAGCAGTCTGGAGCCCTTTCTGCCACCACTTTCTCTGCAGACTCTGCCAGTGGCCCCCAGGGACCACTTTCTGAGGCCTGCTGCTAACAGTTTTCTAAACACAACAAAATACATGTTTGAGGATAACTTTTGTCAGTCTTCAAGTACTGAATGCATCTTTTCTTCCCTTTTGTATGTGATATGATAGCAATAGGTTTTTTTCAATCACTTTCTGGGAGGTCTTGCTTCCTACTTCATTGTCTCTTCCAATCATCCCATAATACTCTTTCAAAAATGTAAAATCTCATTAAATCACTTCACTGTTTAAATCACTACACTAACTTCTCATCATATGCAGGAAAAATGGAAACTCCTTGGCTTGACTTCTTTGTATCCCCAGGTGGTAGATAGCATTGGGCTATCCTTGCAGGTGGCAAAATGTGAGGTTTCATTTATTAGCACTATTTAGTGTTTCGTGGAGTAGAGGGGGCTTTCCCCCTTTGATGTAATGGATTTGGTAATGAATGAAAGAAGAGAAGAGTTACAAGAGATGCTGCATTTAGAAATAATGTTTGGTTTTAGCTGAAAGTGGAGTAACTCAGGGTGGGAACAGGATCCTCAATTCAGTGGTTAATAATGTCCATGAGATGGCAAATATCCATATCCTCAGAATATCTGCTTATTAGATGTGGTTCAGGGCAGCACTTTCCAAAGGGGTGGTCCTGGGATCCTTTTAGTTGTTAACCAGGTGAAAAAAAAATTCCCAGTGGTTTAGTAAAGTCAGTCAAAGAAAATGCTAAGTTGTAGTTCAACAGGTTTCTTTACTCTGGGACTTTTGAGATCCTTTAACATGCTGAGAGGGGCACTGTGAACATTGACTATGGATCTTTTTTCCAACTCTATTTGAATCACAGAATTTTGTTTTCACAGAACATCTTGTGGGCTACTAGTGCTCTGCACAGCAGACTTGGGAAATGCTGGTGTAGGCAATACAAAGGAATGCTCCACTGAACTCCCCACTGTCTCATCCAGATGCTTCACATTGTTTCTGTAAATGCTGCTTGAGGGTAGTGACTAATTTGTCCATTTCAAAGGGTCATTGACCTTCAAAAAAAAAAAGCCTGGTTCCCAAAGGATTAGAACTAACCAAGTAATAGTAGAACTCATTCTTAATTTATTTAGGGAGAGGAGGAAGGCAATGAGTGACACATGTTACCACAAAACCTGTCATTAACAATTAGGCATCATGCAGAATGGTAGACTTAGCATTTTCATTGCAATTGCAAGTCCATTTATTATACCTTTTGGTCATTAGAAATTTAAAAAATCCATAGTCTAGTAGTAAAGGAATAATACAAACCTATCAGATCCCCTGTAAAAGGGTTTCTTTTTGTTGGGCTACACAATCCAAGGTCAGATGAAGATTTAAGCTTGAGCAGTTTAGCCTGTGAATACAGTGGAATTTGTATTGTATCTTCCTTAGTTATTGGACTGGATTTTCCTGGGCTTCTCTAACTCTCATGTTTTGTGGCTATAAGTAAAATTGAAAAACCTAAATTTGATTCCTTGCTCTTGCACTAAAGAATAGTGTCCCTCTTGTATCTTGGTGCCTCATTTCTGTTTTGTCAAAAGAGAAGGCCATTTCCAGTTTTCTCTTGGGGATATATGTGAGAAATCCTAGGAAGCTTATGTAATGAGATTGGAATGGTCCATGAGCTGAATAATGGAGCTGATGATAAAGCTGTTCATTAGAGTGGAAGAAATTTGGATAGGGAAGAACATAGAGGTTCCCTCTGAAAGAGTGGATTGTGAGAAACATCCACCAGTAAGTGCTCTCATCACACAGAAAGCTGAAAATGAGTTTGTATAACTTTAGAGCCCTAGAATGTGGAACTCTAGAGCCCTAGAATATGGATCAGAGTAGCTTGCAGAGCTCTGGTACTGGTACTAGCTTTGCATTTCAATAGGGAAGGCACCTCTTTTGCATCCTAGAACACATTGAGAGTCTTGTAGAATCCATCGACCCTTTTCCCAGAGAATGTCTATGTATACATTCTCCTTCACTCAAATACTGTAACTCATCTCACAATCACTCTTGAGAGTCACACTACTTCTTTCCATCTATCTGGGTCTTAAATAATAAGCCACCTTGTTCCTGGATAGTTATGTTTATATCTTACTGAATCTAACAATAGACTTTCAACATGGAAGCATATACCATGTTTGTTCCTCCATGCTATGCTCTGTTCTAGTGTCAGAGTCAGCAGAAGTTGGAGAAGTAGAAAATATAAGCTGTATCTCTTTTGTGGGTTTTAATAATTTAGAAAGAGATACACCTGTTGTCAGGCACTAGATAGTAGGGGAAAGATAGACCATGACAATTGCTGCAAGATATCAAAATGTGTTTGACAGACCCTTGGGCCTGAGTAGGATATGAGTAAGCCAAGGGTAGTCTGTCGGGGTGGTTGAGTCTCACATGAGTCAGAGCAGAGTTGGCAAGGAGCTCACAGGGGCCCAGACCAGCTGGTAGAGCATTGATGAGCCAAGAGGTACATCTTTGATGGAGACATCTTTGAGATGTACTTCATGACCCTGGCTGAACCTTGCTGTGATGCTTCTCCATCTGTGAGGCTTCAGCCCTTTTGTGCTTGCTCCCAGACAGATGACTGACACTGCAAGGCTAGAATTGCTACCTGGAAGGCAACAAATCCCAAGCCAAGGGCCTTTTCTAAGTTGCCACAGTCCACACGGAACATAGTAATGTCTCAATCCTGGATGATCAGAGTGGACACAACCATAAATATTTTTGCATTCATAGGGAATTCACTTAATTATCTGGATGCATCTGTAATCATTGGGTTGTGTTGCATATGGCTCTGTTACTCCCTGAACCTTTTAAAAAGTAATTACATCTCTGTGAAGTAGAAGCAGGTAAAATAGTTAATCCCAACATAACACTCTCTCTCTCTCTCTCTCTCTCTCTCTCTCTCTCTCTCACACACACACACACACACACACACAGAGAGAAATACAGAAAGTTCTTTGGAAACTGAGGACAAGAGATACAAAATATGGGCTGTGGCTGTGGCTGTGGCTCAGTGGTATAGCACTTGCCTAGCACATGTGAGGCACTGGATTTGATCCTCAGCACCACATAAAAAATATATATATATATATATATATATATATATATATATATATATATATATATATATGTAAAGGTATTGTGTAAAAAAAAAAGAGAGAGAGAGAGATGCAAAATAACCAGGAGTCCCAGGAGTCCCATCACAGAGCCAGGCAGTGGCACAACCAAAAATACAAATAACCACCCCCCAAAAAAATCTAGGTCCAGTTGGCAAACACCCCTGGTTTCACAGAGACTTGGTCTCTTCTCACACAATGTCTCAAGCCATCCTTCCCAGCCATCTGCCTAACAAGCCTGCATATTCAGGCGGGGTCAGCTACTGACTGACAGCAGCTGAAACATTAACGGAAATGGGATGAAAAACAGCATGCAGATGGGGTCCGGATGAGGATGGGGACAACTGGGATCAGACCAGGGTGTGAGCTTTCAGCGCCCTCTCCTACTCTCTTCTCTCCAGCTGGAGCATCAGATGACTGTTTCCTCTCACTCGCCACCTTCTTGGTTGGGACAGAATGTTGTGTCTGTCTGTTTAGCTGTAGAGTGATCTGCTGAATCTGCTACAAGAATTTCCTGGCCTGGGATCCCACTGGGGGTTGGGCTGGGGATAGGAGTAGGGAAGCCACTAGCCTTGCTGAAGGTGTGGGCCCACACAGAGTCTTCTTGAATATTCCAAGCAGCAAAGTCTTTCCTCTATCAGTCTTCTTTAGTTCAGCTGTCTGACAGACCCACTCCACCTCCAAAGTGGATCCCCATGACAGGGGACATGGAGCAAACTTATGATTTAGGATTGGACCCCCTACCATTTTGTGATTCTCTCTTTCTTTTTAAATTAATTTTATAGGTTCATTATAATTATATACATAATAGTGGAATTCATTGTGACATATTTATATGAGCATATAGCATATTTTGTTTTGTTTTATTCTCTCTTGCTTCCCCTTTCCTTTCCCTCCTTCTTCCCCAAGAACCTCTCCCTCTATTTTACTAGTCTCTCTTCTACTTTCATAAATCCCTTTTCTTTCATTTTTTTTTTCTCTCTAGTTTCCATATGAGAGTAAACATAAGACTCTTGACTTTCTGAGTCTGGCTTATCTCACTTAGCATGATGCTTTCCAATTTTATTCATTTTCCTGCAAATGACATAACTTCATTCTTCTTTTTTTTTTTAAATTTTTTATTGTTGGCTGTTCAAAACATTACATAGTTCTTGATATATCATATTTCACACTTTGATTCAAGTGGGTTATGAGCTCCCATTTTTACCCCATATACAGATTGCAGAATTACATCAGTTACACATCCAACTTCATTCTTCTTTATGGCTGAGTAGAATTCCATTGTGTATATATACCACATTTTTTATCCAATTGTCCATTGATGGACACCTAGGTACATTATGATTCAATAATCCAGCTAGTGCTGTTATAAGAATTGGTGTATATCACTGTAGTATGCTGATTTTAGGTTTTTTTGGATAAATATTAAGGAGTGTGATAGCTGGCTCATATGGGAGTTATATGCCTAGTTTTTTAAGGACTCTTCATACTGCTTTCTAGAGTGGTTGTACTAGTCTGCAGTCCCACCAGCAATGTACAAATATACCTTTCCCCCTACATCCTTAGCAGCATTTATTATTATTTGTATCTTGATATTGCCATTCTAACTGGAGTGAGATGAATCTCAGTGTAGTTTTGATTTGCTAGTAACTTCCCTTTTTAAAATATCTTTATTTTATTTTTATGTGGTGCTGAGGATCGAACCCAGGGCCTTGCACATGCTAGGTGAGCACTCTACCGCTGAGCCACAACCACAGCCCCGTAACTTCCCTTCTTTACCTGCCTCCCTGTCACCATGCTACAAAGTACCTTTATTGTGTCTATGCCTCTCCCATTTTGATACATAGCTTTTTGTCTGTATTGTAGAATGTTTAGTGGTTTAACTTTTTGGGTATCAGCTTGATAGGGATACAATCTCCATGCTATAAAATTCGCTCTTTAGTGTACAGTATATTTGATTATAGTATATTCACAAGATATTGAAGCCAACATTACTAACTTATTGCAGAATATCTTCATTATTCTTCCAAAAGAAGTCCTGTACCTACTGGAAGTCATTGCCTATTCTACACCAGTTCTGGTATCCACAAATTGGCTTTCTGTCTGTACATCTTTGACTGTTCTGGACATTTTATATAAATGGAATCATACAATATGTGATATTTTATGACTGGCTTTTTTCACTTAGCATAATGAAATAATGTTTTCAAGCCTCATCCATTATAACTGAATATATACATTATGTGAATATACCATATTTTGCTTATCCTTTCATCCATTGATGGATATTGGATTGTTTCTGACTATTGTGAATAATGCTGCTGCTAACATTCATGTACAAGTATCTGTTTGTTTCTGAACTTTCAATTCTTTTGAGAATTGAAAATACCTAACAATGATATTGCTGATTCTTCTGATACCTGTATGGGTTAATTTTTTGAAAAACACCCGAACTGTTTCCCAAAGCTATTGAACCATTTCGTGTTTTTACATTCACACCATCAGTTTTTGAGGGTTTTAATTTCTTCACATTTTTGCCAATGCTTGTTATTATTGTCTTTTTCATTATAGCCAACCTAGTGGGTGCAAACTGGGATCTTGTTTTGTTATTTTGGTCCCCTGACCTGGTATTGCTCTATATTAGGGAATTGTTCCAATCTTCTGTACCCATTACTACAAATTTATTAAAACTCTGCTCTAACTAATGCTTGAACCTGGGAGTATAACAGGCATTCTGATAGAACAAAAAGGAAGAGAGTGTAGGTCATGGTGAACTTGCCGCCTTTGGAAGCTCTACCATATTGGCAGTAATCTACTGACTGCTCATTTTTCTTTCTTCCACTGAAACCGTCATGTGCAGAAATAGGTGAGGCTTCCTTGCAGAGGTGAAACTAGAACTGGACCATGAAGAGTGGGAAGTAGCAAGATCGATAAATGGGGAAGTGGAGAGGCATCCTAAATGGGAAAAAGTAAAATCCTCTTTGAAAAGCAGCTTAGATACTGATCAAAACAGATGAAACTTAAACCAATCAAGAATAACTTTTGTTTAGCAGTTTTGGAGAACATGCAACAGTAGGGGAGATTGGAAATGATGGCTAACTTACAGTGGGACAGTTGTCTGAGGAGCTCATTTTTTCTTTCTTTTCCTTGGCTTTAGGACCACTCATAATCACAAATATGTTTGTGGCCTTTTTTACCCTTAAGTCCACCTGTCTGAGCCTTCAGGAAATCCAAAGCAGAATCTAGTGTACGGGTTTGGTAAATGCCTCTGGCCATAATGAAAATGCTGGGCCAAAAAAAATCATACCTGATTGGCCTCCTGCTGACCTGAGGGGATGGGACAGACGGTGTCAACTTAGAACTGGAGCATAATGTGATACCAAAGCACATATTATGAATCTGATGGCTCAGAAGTGACTCTTTAGTCACCACTCAAGGTCTGGCAATTGCTGAGAATTTCTGTGTGGTAGAGAAACAATAATTAACTGCATGAGGGTGAAAACAGTGCTGTCACTATGGTGCAGGGGTTGAGAATTTCTAAGTTACAATACAGAATACTGACTAAAATGTGTTACTGCTCGTTTGGAGTTCAGCATCAGCCTTATGCAGGAGCATGGTCTCCAGTGTGGGAAGAGGATGGTCACTGACAGGACTAGGTCACCCCATAGCTCTTCCCTTACCAGTCTGCTTTCTTCCATCCAGAAATCCCATATTTATAGCTAGCTAAAAGATACAAATGATAGACTATAACACTAATATGTATCTGGTATTATGCTGAGCCCATTCTATATCTTATCTTGTTTGCTTCTTTCACCTGTGAGGCAGGTACTTTTATCCCAATTTTACAGACAGGGGAACTGAGGCTCAAAGATGGGAAGCAATAACTAAATACGTTAGTTGAATACAAAATTTAGATAATAAACAATAACTAAGTAGGTTAGTTGAATACAAATGGAACATTATAAAGTAAGGCCTTTCCCCTTATTAGCACAGATCTTGATAGCTACAATTTCAGCAAGCTCTCTCACATGAATCCTAAGTTCTGGAGTTTCACACCCTTTGCTCTGTGTTCTACAACCTTAATATGGATAAAGCACTTTCAAAAGCCCATATCACAATATAATTATCTAGAATATGACTCTGTCTTCCATTAACCCCTAGTATGAATTAGTTAATGGGACTAATGCTGAGGCCCACTAGCAGGACTTCAATGTGGTGGGCCAAAGAAAGTTGGGGAAAGATCTGGAAGTCATAATACTCTGCCCAAGAAAAGTAGATCCAGTTATGTCATCACATCAAGGGGCAAAAAGAAGTGATGCTGGTTGGAGCTCTGAAAAGAAGGACTTAGATTGTAGGCATCACCAGTTCAGCTGATGGACCAATTTGAAGCAGTACCTCTACTTCTACTTTCCTTCCATTTAAAGGCCTAAAAGCCAGCCCAAATTTGTATAATGACTTTAAACTATTTAAGAAAGCAATGCAATAGCTCCATCTTCTCCCAGAGGTGCTGAATAGTGTTGCTAGGAGAAAACCCCTTCATCAAAATAAGACTGAGAACACAGAATCTTAACTATGGTCTGTCTGACTAGTAGGAACAGATCTGGGCTTCTGATGACCAGATTTGGAAGACTGATTTTTTTTTTTTTATGGTTAGAAGAGATCTAAAATGGTCATGTAGTCCAGCTCATGACCTTCCAAGTAAAATTATTTCAAGCATAGTTTTTAAATTTAATTTTTGAGTGAGAAATACATTTCTATAATTCAAGAATGTGAATGCGTATGTAGGTGTTTATATATATATATATATATATATATATATATATATATATATATATATATATATTCATAGGTGTATACACACACACACACACATATATATATATATATATATATATATATATATATTCAGATGTCTGATTCACCACTGCCTCACATCCTACCTATTCTTATCTTACTCCCACAAGAATAACTCCCCTGTATCTTATAGTACATTTTAATGTATCTTTCAGGTCTTCTTTTGAGAATACAAGTAAAATGAATACATAGTCTTTTTAAATTATATTATTTTTATATAAAATTTAGTACACTGTGCACATCATTTACACCTTATTCATTTAATAATATATTTTTCTATCATACTGCATAGAGAGCATATTCATTCTTTTATATAACTACATAATATATCATTAATGAGTCACCACAAATTTAACCAGGTGTCTAGTGATGGATATAGAAGTTGTTTCCATGTATTGCCAGTAAAAACAATGCTGTAATGAATAATTGCTATATATTTCACATGTGAGAAAATATATCTGCAGAATGAATTCTTAAAAGAAAAATTGCTGTGTCAAGTGTATGTGTATTTCAAATTGGTAGATTTTGCTGAATTGCCATCCATATTGTTTTTATCGGTTCTTCACAGCCTTTCCAAGAGAGTATATTACTCAAACTTCTGGATACTTTTTTTGATATCTTATAAATAAAAACATGGTATCTTGATGCAGATTTAATTTGTATTTATATTTATCTTACAAATGAAATTGAACATATTTTCCATTCAGTGGATTAAACAAAGGGGAATGAAGAGAAGGGAGAAGGATAGGAATAGGAGAGACAGTGGAATTAATCTGATACAACTTTCCTATGTACATATATGAATACACCACAATGAACATCTACATTAGGGGCAACCACAAGACTGGGATCCCAGTTAGAATTAAGATATACTAAATGTTTATGTAAATATGACAAAATATACTCTAGTGTCATGTATATCTAAAAAACACAAAAGAAGAAATTGGGGGCTGGGATTTTGGCTCAGTGGTAGAGAGATTGCCTAGCACATGTGAGGCACTGGGTTCAATCCTCAGCATGGAAGGAAGGAAAGGAGGGAGGGAGGGAGAGAGGGAGGGAGGAAGGAATTAAAAAGAAATTGAACATATTTCCTTATTTCAAAAGCCATTTCTGTCATTTGTCTATATTCTTTGCACATTGTTTCTATTGGATCATTTGCCTTTTTCTAATTGATTTCTAGGAACTCTTTATATATTAGGGACAAATAGAATTTTTAATCCCAAGATACTGTTTCCCACTTGATATTATTTGGCAGTTTGTAATATTTGACTTCTTCTATTATGAACCTTTACATGTTATTTAAATACATTATTATTTATCACCTTTTAAAACCTGCTCCTCTAATGAGAACATTATCCTATTGAAATTAGAGAAGAATCTTCTTTATCTTTGTAGCTTTAACCTGGCATTGTGGCAGACTTATCAAAGGTATTATCAAAGTATATTTAAGGTGAGGAAACCTGGGTGCAAAGAGATAAGTAGTCTTCCCAGGATCACAAATCAGAAGCATACCAAAGTGTATGTTTTAGTCCCTTTGGGCTGTTATAACAAAATACTATAAACTGAGTAGAATATAAACAAGGGAAATTAATTTCTCACATTTATAGAAGCTTGGAAATCCAAGATCAAGTTGCCAGCAGATTTAGTGTCTGCTGAAGTTCCACTTTGTAGTTCTTAGAGGACACTTTCTCTCTGAAACCTCACATGATAGAAGGGGTAAACAAGCCACTTTAGACCTTTTATAAGGACATTGATTTCATGAAGGCAGAGCATTTATATCCTAAAGCCCCAACTCCTAATACCATCACCTTGAGGGTTAGAATTTCAATGTATGAATTTGAGGGAACAAAAACATTCAGATTGTAGCATCTGTGATCCTAGAGATCCAATGTTTGCAGATCCCAAAGACCAGGCTCAGTTGTTTTCTCTTGCATCATGATGAGATACAGAGCTGAAAAACACAATTCACAAGCAGTGAATTTCCCAGCCTTTCTACAATTTTCTCCTCAATTGGATTATACAATTATATTTTGATGGATCTATGTGTGCATCTCTCTCTGTACCTCACAGGAAACTAAAGGGAGTATAAACCTCTTCTTTCAAGCCTTTATCTCCATTCCCTTCCTCCATCACTTCACCCACCAGTTGATTGCAGATGTGCTAGTAAAAATGTCAGAGTACCAGATAAACATTAGAATGAGGCTCAGGTATCAAAAGTGAAGTAGAAGCCAGAGCAATGATTGCAATGTCTAAAGAAGGTACAGCTTGGCACTGAGGAAATTAGCAACTGATCCCTCGAAGCTCTGGGGAGGTTTGCATTTATGTTGTCATAATGGGAGCTTGATGTGGAACTGGATATATACTAGCTGAGAACCATCCCATTGAGAAAATGGAAATCTGAGGGTGGAGGGAGAAAGGGGAAAGGAGCAAACAGATTGAAGACTTGGGGTTCCAGTGAGTGGGGATAAGGGTAGTACCAGGAAAGGGAAGAATAATGTACCAAAGGAAGTGGGGTAGGACCACAGACTTTTTGGTAAATTTCCAGGCACTTTGAAGAGCAGAAAAAACCTAGAACATGGTTATTCCCACTAAGATATTACTGACAATGCATAGCCTCTCATGGAAAGTCTTGAGATTGCAAAAATTGATGGTAAAAAAGCAGCCATTTCAGGCATCAGTGAGAGAAAAGGTGTTACGAGATAGTTAGAATAAATGGTGCTTTTTGAGCACCTCAGAAATCATTCTGCTTACATATAAGATTTCCTCCCCTGAGGGAAGTGCTTTTTTCTCATCACATTTGTACTAATATGCCTTATTGCTGCTCTGCTTACTGTGTGATGTTCTTCCTCCTCTCCTTTTTATAGTGCATTGTGGGAATTTGACTGGAAACAGGGGAGATGTAGCCTGGTCATTTTTGTTGTAGCATTCTCCTGAGGGGTCTTGGAGCCAGCATGGCTTTAGACTGACTTTCTGCCAGTTTTTGGCCAGAAACACTGAATTTGTTCCAAGGACAGTTGGTTAGAAGCCCAGCCACCTCCGAAAATCTGGGAAAGGAGAGGGTAGAGACTGAGGTGGCTTTTCTTGCTTCTGTGATTGGGAAGCATACTGTGTTGGCCCTCTAAAGAGACAAGGGGAGATCGAGTCTCATACCCCATTCTTAGAAAAATTGAGCCCCAAAGAGGTAAAGTGCAAGGTTATGGAAATTGGTGCTCATGCTAGTGTTATGACCTAGTGATCCTATCCCAAAGTTTTCACATCCATTCTGCAAACAGAACATAAGCTTGAAGGCAGAGGAGTGCCTAGGAAGCAGTTGTATGACATAGGTTAAATCTTTTGGGCCTCACTTTCATAATTTCCTGCCTACACTGTTAAGGATGTTCGAAGAGTAAAATGATAAGTGAGAAGATGTTAATTTTATTGCATACACTGTTTGTAAGCTTGACCATAATTGCTTTATTTTTCTTTGATTCTCATTTGTCTTCCTGCCTTGCTTTCTCCCTGTCTCCTGTTGAGTAGATTAATAGATTCCAATGCCAGGTTACTCCCAAGACTATTCTAAGGAAGACTTTCTGCGTCCAGTAGAAAAACTCACTCCACAGTTGCACTGCCATTTATACCTTAGTGGAAAACCAATTATAAAAATCGATGCACATTTTTAAAAAATATATTTTTAGTTCTAGATGGACATAGTATCTTTATTTTATTTATTAATTTTCATGTGTGGCTGAGAATCAAACTCAGTGCCTCACATGTGCTAGGCTATACTACTGAGCCACAACACCAGCTCCACATTTAAAAAAAATTATTGATCTTTTTAAAAAAATAAGTGACAATGGAATGCATTACAATTCTTATTACACATATACAGCACAATTTTTCATATCTCTGGTTGTATATAAAGTATGTTGACACCAATTCATGTCTTCATACATGTACTTTGGATAATGATGTACATCACATTCCACCATCCTTGCTAACCCCCTTCCCCCTCCCTTCCCCTCCCATCCCTCTTCCCTATCTAGAGTTTGTCTATTCCTCCCATGCTCCCCCTCCCTACCCCACTATGAGTCAGCCTCCTTATATCAGAAAAAACATTCGGCATTTTTTTTTTTTTTGGGGGGGGGGTGGTGGCTAACTTCTCCAACACCATTTTTTAAGGCTAAATAATTCCAAACTTTTCCTGGAGGAGGGCATTCCAAAGATCTACTGGCTCCTGTCAAAGCCATGGCAAATACTATTTTGTAGATCATCATACTTTTCCTTTATCACAAAAGTCTGAGATTTGGAATAATTAGATCCCGTGAGCAAATGATCCCACTCCTGTCTTTTCTCTGATGAGTTTTACTCATTCCTGCTATCTGGATATATGCACATATAGGCAGAAGCTAGATTCTTAGCCCAGTGAAAGGGGCAGTTAGTATAAGTTAAACTTTTCCTCGGAGTGGAGACTTCTTCTTTTTAAAGCAAAATTAAGGAAAAATTTTTAAATGCTGCAAAGTATAGAAATTTAATTATTACTCTAATTGTTGAAACTGAAGGAAAATGCCTATGTTTTCTGGATATCTGGGGCCACATGGTGGTGGAGAGACAACACAGCCTTCACATTTTGTTGGTTTGGGTTTCAAATTAAATGATCTCTTCCTTTTTATAGACTTGAAGTGGTCAGTACCCTTCTTGATAGTGGCTAGGATGGAAGGTTCTAGAATCAGTCAGATATTAATTTATCCAGGTATTGCCGACTTACAAGTTATTTGACAAATCAATTTGGACAAATCAATTTCTAAGCCTTAATTTTTCTCATCTGCAAAAAGGGCACAATTATGTCTACATTAAAACATGGTTAGTAAGTACAATGAAATAATGTGTGCATAAGAATTCTCCATTGTGCATGGCATTGAGTTAGAACTCATGTATTGTTATATTATTATTATGGGTATTGTAGGTATTTTAGCATTTATCACACAATAAAATAGAAATTATTGCTCTTTATCAATCATTTCCATTACATTCTGGGAATTATTTTCATTTTTTTTTTGTTTAAATTTTTGCTACCAGGGATTGAACCCAGAGGCGCTTAACCCCTGAGCCATTTCTCCAGTACTTTTTATATTTTATTTTAAGACAGCATCTTGTAAAGTTGCTTAGGGCCTGGCTAAATTGCTAAGGCTGGCTTTGAACTCATAATCCTCCTGCTTCAGAATCCCAAGTCACTTTACAGGCATGTGCCACCACATTGGGCTTCATTTTGTTTTTTAAAAGAAGTTATATGGAGGTATAATTTGTCCACATAAATTAAACTGATATTCATCATAGTTTTGATTGATAGCAAGGATGGTCCAACTCTCTAAGCTTCTAATGAAACACCCAACTCGTTCTCTTCTCTCACTGTCCTGTGGCAGGCATTTTCCAAGTTCTGCTTGTGCCTTTTGATTATTCATAAATCAATGATCAGTTTAATCTTAGAACATGTTCATTATTATTTGGTGTGTGTATGTTTGTGTGTGGATGTGTGTGCATATATATATGTATCAAGTACTGAAGGAAACACAGTGAAAAGATTTCTAGAGATCATTCACTTAGAATTAACTCACCGAGTATATTGACCCTTTGCTACATGGTAACCCTACAGTAGACTCCATGGAGGAAAGAGACATTTGAGAATCCTGGTTCTTAAAAAGTAATACACACACACATGCATATATTGTTTGATAGAAGGTGAACTTTAGATTCAGGAAACCAGATCTTGATTCCTCTTTTCACCATTCACTAGCTTTGTGACTTCAGATAAGTCACTCAATCTCAGTTACTTGTTTCCCTGCAATGAAAAACAAGATAAGACTCTACCCTACTTGATCCACAGCATTGTTGAGGCTCCATTATAACAATATATATGAAGCTTCTTTGTAAATGGTTTTCTAGGTTACCATGATTCACAAATATGAGTTCTAATAATATTCAGATATCAAATGAGTTCTAATAATATTCAAATATTGAATTGTGTGATTTAGACATCTTATTCCCTGAGAATTCCAGACGGTGGACTGGGATTATTAGGGAATACTTTGTAGAGGTAAGGAAACATGAGCAGAGTCTGTATCAGTTAGGATTTCAGTAACTGGAAGAGAGTGGAGAGAAGGAGCAATCTTGGTAGAGGGATTAACAATAAGCAAAACCTGCAAAGGCCGGAACAAGCATCCAAGAACTGATATAAAACACAATAGAAGCCAGATGAGGCGGTGCATGCTTGTAATCCCAGCGGCTGGTGGGGCTGAGACAGGTGATTCATGAGTTCAAAGCCAACCTCAGCAACAGTGAGGTGCTAAGCAATTCAGTGAGACCCTGTCTCTAAATAAAATACAAAATAGGGCTGGGGATGTGGCTCAGTGGTCCAGTGCCCCTGA
Organism: Marmota monax; assembly: GCF_021218885.2. Classification (NCBI taxonomy): domain Eukaryota; kingdom Metazoa; phylum Chordata; class Mammalia; order Rodentia; family Sciuridae; genus Marmota; species Marmota monax. The sequence continues at coordinate 8,922,021 of NW_026694552.1, read as the reverse complement.
GTTCAATCCCTGGTTACCCACCTCAAAAAAACAACACAATAGAAGGTAAAGTTTCTATAGTAGCTATAATAGACTGTTCCTCTTCTGAATGAATAGGTGGAAAAGATTTAAAAGAGATAACATGGACTGTTTCCTTTCAGGCAAGTTAATATCTCATTTATCTAGGACTATTAGCTCCATCAATGCAGGGACCTTGTCTTTGTTCTCTGTTCTCTCTCTAATGCTTATTACAATGCCTGACACATAGTAGGTGCTCAATAAATGCCCAACAAATAAAAGAATGAATGGATGATGATGTCAGCTTCTATTTTTGTCGGCTGTTTTAGTCTATGTGAAATCATTAGCCACTGAAGCAAGGATTGTCCTTTAACTCCCTCTCTGTAGTACAGCCCCATCTGCTGTTGGGATTTATGAAATTCTTTGCAATGTTTTCAATACTTTATGTGTTTTTTTGTTTTCTCTACCCTGTTTCAGAAGACTCCTTACCCCCAGTGAACAGTAAGGTGACCAGCAAGTCGTGTGAGTACAATGGGACTACTTATCAACATGGGGAGCTGTTCGTGGCTGAAGGGCTCTTTCAGAACCGGCAACCCAATCAGTGCACCCAGTGCAGCTGTTCGGTAAGACCTTGCCTCTCAGTGTCCCTGCCAACTCCTACCCAAATAAGAAAGCTTCCTCTTTATTTGTGTTTTTTTCCTCTGAGCTTACACTGTAAGATGTTTGAATGAAAGATAAATTATATTCAAATCATAAACCTCCCTGCCAATCCAAACTCCCCAATTTTTACCAACTCCTTTGAAGAGCTCAGGCCCAGTTCTGTCCCAGGCTTAAAGCTGTAAGACTGCTTAAATGGGTGATGATGATCTGTTTGACTTGATCTTCACTCCTTTTGATAATTGTTATACCACCTAAGCCTTTATCTAAGGGAGTCATAATTATTTGAAGCACTGAAAATATTATTGGTCGAAAATTCCGTGCCATTCTAGGGCCATTATCATTGGATAGGGCCACTCGATCCAATTCACAAAGAAAAATGTGGTATCTATTGGTTTCCATCTCTGAAGTATTTTACTAACCAGATAATTCCTGGTGTGCTACAATGAGAAAATTCTATATATGCTTAATTACAATAATTCTTGTGACATCACTTATTGAAAGAACTGCATATAGTTCACAAATAAAATACACTCATTCTGTCTTTACCTAATTGTGCACTCCAGAGAATAGCATAGATAAAACTAGGAAATGGAGTACAAAATGGATATTTAAAATGAAGCATTAAGGAATAAAGTTAGGTATAGAAATAACTTCATTACTTGTAAGGGGCATTAAGTACTGGATAGCTAAGGAAATTTCTAGAATCTTCCCTTTGGGATTTATGGTAAACATGTAGTATCTCAGTAATATGGAAGAATTTTGTTGTGACCTTGATTTCTTAATGAGCTTTCAGCAAACCTTCTAGTCCCAGAAGGATATGCTTCTAAGAACTAAGAGAAAGGTTTAAGGAACACCATTCAAAAGATAGAATTTTAGGAAATGGAAATTATTGCAAGGACAGATGTAACCAGCAAGCAAATTGAATCCTCTCTCTTGTCTTGCACTGGATTGAGCTGCATAATTCAAACCATTTTGTATAATTTTGTATTACCTCAAAGAGAGCCTGTTTTTCTGGTTTGAAAAAGGTACTCTAATGAATGTTACAAACAGTAGTTTTGACCTAAATCTTCATGCCCTTATGCTCCCAACATCCATCTCGGGTATAATGGGAACCAAGGTATGTAGTTTACAAAGAAGGAAGAAGCAAGACTATATTTGATATTTTAAAGGCTCATATCAGCCCTCACAGAATACTTTCTACCACTTGGGACCAACCAGGATGCTAGGATTGGCTTGCTAACTCTTCTCAGACTTAATCTCTGGCAAGGAGAAATAGTAAGCAAGCAAAAAAAAATGCATAGTGAAATGAAGGAAGTACCTAGAACTGACTATGGGAGAGCAGCACCATGTTTTGAGTCCTTACTATATCCTTGGTACTGAGATAAGCCTTTAAAAATATTATCCCAGATCATTCTGATTTTAATTCTATTTCTCCTTGGCAGGAGGGGAATGTGTATTGTGGTCTCAAGACTTGTCCCAAATTAACTTGTGCATTCCCAGTCTCGGTTCCAGATTCCTGCTGCCGGGTATGCAGAGGTAGGTGTTTCACATACCAAGACCTGGGCTGCTGCCATCCTGAGTAGCAGAAATTAGAAAAGAGGAAAATATTTGTCTATTCTCTTAGGGAAAGGAGATTGGCTAAGGTAATCATAGTTTTCAGAAGTGCTTCACAAAAGAAGAATAAAAGCATTGATTTTTAAGGGCCACAGCCTAAAAGAAACTGTGTTGGAGTTCAGCAGGGAATACTGGGTGGGAGTCATCTAATGTGAAAGTGATTATATTTATCTCTCCTTCCTTAATCCTTTCTAGCTTGGTCCCTAAATTATTGTATCGTAAAACACAACCATTTCCATGCACATCCTTTAAAGGAAGAACAGACCTTGCAAAGTATTAGTGTAACCATTTCAAAGACTGTGCAGACCAAAGTTAGTTCTATTTTTAAAATCTCGCAATAAAATAATGACAAGCTCACTAACAACAAAATAGGAGGCATCATCTTCTCAAATGAAAAAAAAATTAAATCATCATCATCTTCTCAAACCAGTCTTTTCTTCTTTGGGTTCCATTCTTTTTTTTTTTTAAGAATGGTACCACTTTTCCCCTCTAGGCTTCTAGGGTCAGAACTAGTCACTTTTAATTTTGCCTTTGTTCCCTCTTCATAAATAACCAAATTTATCAGCCATCTTGTGTGTTCCTCTGTTTTCCCACTGGCAATATCCTAATATTGTCTTCTTTCCTTATATCCAATCAACATGTTTTTGGAGTATTTACTATATGCAAAACAAGGTGCTAAAAGTAGGTATACATTAGTAAATTGAGTAGACATATAGGGTACTCCTAGACTATATGGCAGAATTATATGTATCACAGAAAAGTGGCCCCTTATTAAGATATGTTATTGCCATTTGCCAGAAAGTCTTTGGGAATGCATCTTTTTAGCTATGGCACCCTTATGCATTATATAACCTACACAACTATATGTAGCATACATGGCAGCACAAATATGTTCTTTGCTCTTCTGGAACTCTCATTCTACCATTCAGGCAAATAATAAACAAATACATGAAAAATATCCAAATGTAAACAACATAAGTACTATTAAAGAAATAAAGGACTGAGGAAACAACAGGTCTGGAAGACCTTTGACTAGATGACATTTAAGCTTAGATCTGAAAGATGGAAAGGAGCCATCCATGTAAAGAGCCTGGGGAAGAGTATTCCAGGCAGAGGGGAAAAAAGTTCAAAGGCCCCAGGTAGGGAAGCTTGGAGCATACAATGAGCCTGAGGACAACTGTGGCTAGAATATGGTGATTGTGGTTGAAACTGGCAGGACAATGAGATGAGGCTGGAGAGGTGGACAGATGAGTGAGACCATACATGACTTGGAAGACCATGGGAAGAAGTTTTAATTTCAGCTTTTAAGCACATGGGAAATCAATGGAAATTTTTGAGCAAGATTGTGACATTATCCAGTTGATGTATCAAAAGATTTCACTGGCTGTAATTTCCATATTAAAATGGAGGGATGCAATAATGCAAGTAGAGAGACCAGGGAGGTGACCTCTCTAGTGTGAAAGGGTGACTGTTTGGACTGGGGACACAGTACCAAGTGGTGGTTTTGGGTGGTGCCTCTGGAATCAAACTGCCTCTGGAATCAAACTGCCTATTCCTTTCTAGCTACATGACCTTATTCAACCTTCCAAACAATCTTTTAAAGTGAGGATAACATTAGCATCCATCTCAAAAATGGTTCTGAAATTTAAGTGATATAACACAACAAAAGAACCTAGGTTATTGTGTTGCATATAGTGAGGAGTCAGTAATGGAAATGGGACAGATTTGAAATATACTTAGAACACTGATTCTCAAATCAGAACTGTCTTGGTGGATTTCTGCCCCAACCAGGAGGAGGAGGAGGAAGTGATTCCAATGTTCAGCCAAGGCTGAGAAACATGAGTTAGAGGAAATATAGGGTTTGCTCAACAAGGACAGGCTGGTGACTTATATGCATTATTGCCATCTTAACCTTCCACAAAGATAGCCTTAACCTTGTTACACGCCTTTTCGAAAGTCTTTATGCTGACACATCATATTTACTATGTTCCACTCCCAATTTTATGCATTTCACATATATGAACTCATTTAATCTCATGACAATTCTATGAGGTGAGTCCTATTATTATTATACCATTTTATACATGAAGAAACCAATGCAGAGAAAGCTTAAGAACTTTACACAAAGTCAAGTAACTGGTGAGTTTAGGAGCTAAGAGCTGACTTCTGGAAGCCTGGCTCAAGATTTGAGCTCTTAACCATGATACTCTGCCATTGAAAGATATGCTGCCTATTGCCACTAGAATACATGTCAAGCCCCTGACTCTGATGCTAGAATCCCCCATTGGTCTGGCTTCCATTTACCTCTACAGCCCAATATTCTTCCATTCATACCCTTCAGGTTTCACTCATATTGTTCCTGTGCTTTCTTACCTTTGTACTTTTGCTCTTTCTTCCCTCTTTTAATGTTTCTCAAATTTTATTTTGCTTCAAAATTTCCTAGACAATGTGTTGAAATTCATATCTCTGGAACATACTTGCAGGTACTCTGATCTAGTGGCCTTGGACTGGGGCCCAGGAATCTGATAGATTGCATCATCATTCTGATGCAGAATGGTAGTGTATGGACTATCAGTTTGAGAAAACATTCCAAAATCACATAACCAACTGGAGATAGCCTGGAACCATGGTTATGTATCTTAGTGTGCTGAAACAGCCTGTTAAAAGTCTGAGACCCAAATAAACTATAGAAAAGTAACTAATATTGATTTCTGATTGGTCAGGTAGTCTAATTCCAATCATATAGTAACCAAGTTTGGGGTGAATGAGTGGTGGCCATTTTATGATAAGGAACTGGGAGGAAAAGGAGATAGAATGACCGCTTATGTAAAAACTGCACATGTACAGTAAAGTAAGTTAAGAGTGGGAGCAGGGAATGGTGCCTCTTAGTGGGAAATTATTTCCCTTCATTCCTGCCTATGAAGATCCTGCCAGACCTTCAAGACCTATCTCCAAAGCACTAATTAGGTACTAATGCAGTTAATCATCATCAGGACATATTTTGATAAACACTATATGGAAGGCCTTTCTCTCTTCTCTGCCTTCCCACCTCTATCCCTAATTTTTGTACTACTTAAAAGCATTTTTTAATCCTGCAAGCTAAGAGTAAATCTGCCTCTACATTTACAATCCCTTAGCACTTAACCTGTGTCTCTCCGGTAGCATTTATCACCTGTCATCTTAGTCATTTATTATCTATATCTGTGTCTCTCATCCCTAATAATGTATAAATTTCTTAAGGCATCAATTCTTTCTGGTTCATGTTTATTTCCCCCACTGCACTAGGCATGGAGTAGGTGCTATTTAAATGACTGCACACTAGGTTGGAAAGATTACTAGAAGGTTGCCCAGGACTTGAATTAGATACTAAAGTACTAAAATGGCATATAATTATTGTTTTTACTGACTGTTGTATCAGTCTGTCATTGCTATAACAAAATACCTGAGGCTGGGAAGTTTGTAAAGAAAAGAGATTTACTTAGCCCACCATTTGGGAGGCTGCAAGTCCAAGCACCAGCTCTGGTGAAGGCCCCTCTGACAGCATCACCTCATGGCAAATGGTATGATAGTGGACCACATACAAGAGGTAGAGATCACATCTCCTCTAGACAAGAGGTGAGAGAGTAGGGAAGAGGTCAGGCTTGCTTATCTGTAGCAACCATCTCTGGAGAGCTACTAGGATCTCATGAAAACTATTTTAATGCCTTCCAAAGGCAATACCTCCAATAGTCATTCCACCTTTTACATGTTCCACACCACCTCTTAATGCTGCCACATGGGGGACTCCACTCCAAGTTCAGAAACTTTGAGGAACAAATCACCATATAGCATCGGTGGAAGATGTTACTGACTATGTATCAATTCATAGTCAATAGGAAATGATTTGTTGTTAGTCTTGCTCCCTAGATTTTTTTCTCCTCCATCCCACTTTAGGACCCAACAGTTAATATTTCTTTCTGAAATAACTCACCCAGTTTTGACTATCAGTGTATGCTCATTCCTTTTATTTTTTTATTGGTTGTTCAATACATTACAAAGCTCTTAATATGCGATTTGTCCCAGCACTTAAAAGTTAACATAAACTCAGTTACGGCCTAATTTGATTTATGCTTCATTCGGTAAGGCCCCAGGTCTTTTCATACCTATTTCTTAAAATGTATTCATATATATCTGTACAGTGTTGTTATTACATTTCACTCAGGAAAAAATAGATGTTTTATTCCTCACCTGCCTTCTTATCTTTTTCTGCAACTTAATTTGAGTATTCCCCAAATGGAAAATAATCCATACTGATCAGAAACATACATCTGGCTGTTAATATAACCAGCTGGTCACTATAAAACAGTTCTTAGGCTAAGATTATTTTGTTTTGAGTAAAGGATATGTGAAATATAAACTGAAGAATAATTAATAATAGAAAGAAAAGGAAACAGTGAAAACACATGTTATTGTATTCAAGAGACAATGAATTGCAGAGGACATAGGTTCTGAAGTCAGAAACACATAGATTTGACAGTGCAGTTACATTAAACAAGCTACTCCAATTAGAAACTTGCATTTCTCAACTGTAAAAATGCTTAAGAAGTGGCAATTATTAACCTGGAATTAATAGAACTGAATCCTCTCTTCAATTTCCAGTAGCTTTGTCTTTTTGTGTATTTAAGCCTCATAGAACTTTCTTTCTATTCATTGTGGTAACAGATCCTGGGACTAAGTATCTTCAGTTCTCTTATCACAATTTACATTTCTTTCCCTTTATTTTGTTCTCAGAAGCAGAACATGAAAGCTAGTTCTTCCTGACCATGTATTGTCCCTTCATATACTTCACAATTCATTAAATTCTTCCTTTGCCATCTCTTCTCCAGCCTAAATACACCGTTTCCTTTCATCTTTCCTTATAAAGACTAAGTCCTACACTTTTATAAAATTTGTTGTTTTTTCTGTGCCTCCCATTTCTTTACATCTTTCAGTTGTATATAATGTGGTTGAAACTCCTTTGAAGTTCTCATTTTTGAAGTACCTAGTTATTTTTTTCTGTTGAAATGATGTTTTTACAAAGGTGTACCTTATATAAGCATATTACTCACACAGCAGGGAACCCAGACACTTCTCCCCTGTGCTGGCCACCCTAACTGCAGGCCAAATACAGAAGAAGAAATAACCTTTTGAGTGCTGAACTTGCAAACCTTCATATAAAGGACCCCATTGAAAAAGCCTCTCTGCACTGTCACCAAACACTAATTTGTGCCTTTCTCCCTGGATCAGACAGCAATCCTAGATGTGGATTGAATCTCAGACCCAGCCTCGGTTGTTTAGACATGTCTGTGAGGCTAGGACACTCAAGAGAGTGTTGGCAGGGTACATGTCATTGCTGGCACTTCAGCAAACCTCTTCTGAACTGAAAGCAGAGCATAAACGGCCACTAGAACCTTAAGGGAAACTTTATCAGAAGACCAGATCTCTTCAAAGATTGTACTGCGGCCACATTCTGGGCAGGCAAGCCTCAAACCCAAACCCACACCCAGCTTCTCTCGACCATTTATCATTTCTGCTTGCCTGTCTTCTGTCTATCTTGCCAAAGCAAAGAGGAAGACTATATACTTGATTATAGACAAGGGAATATTATTTTGGGTAGGTCATTGACTATATTGAAAGTCGTGTGTGTGTGTGTGTGTGTGTGTACACTATATATACTAAATGATATGCACTTACTATGTGCCAGGGGGTATTCTAAGCACTTATGTATGCAATAACTCATTTGATCTTCACAATTGTACGATCTATTTTAATCTCTATTCTACAGACAACAAAGTGTAGGCAGAGAAGCTATGTGATTTGCCCAAAGGTACATGATAGTGTCAGAACTAAAATTTGAACCCAGTTACTGTGACTCCAGAGTCCCAAATTCTTAACCCCCACACCATTTTTTTGAGTCCATTAGCAGGGTCACAAAGGCCTCTCCTAGTGCAAGAGAGTAAAGGGGGAGGAGAGACATACATAGCACATCGGGATTGGCAGATACTCCTCAGAGAGTAACTGCACTGCCCATCTTTCCACATCAAGGCCTCAACCTCCCACTCACAACCACAGGGGACCACTTTCATCCCATCTGTCTCTTGCTCTGTCTTCAGGCTTAAAGAGTCCCAAGGGTAAATATCTACTTTCTTTCATTCATCAGACATTTGTTAAGTAACCTCTAAGTAGCTGGTACTGTGCCAGTGCTGGAGAAACAATGGTAGACAAAAACAGACATGGAACTGACTCTAATGAAGTTTTAGTGGATAATACAGACATTTAGCATGTAATGATATAAGTAAACCAAAAATTGCAATGGTACTATATAACAAAAAGGGCAGGTTTTATGAAAGTCAGTAATTGAGGGGGGCCATCCTAGACAGAGAGGTAAAAGAAGACTACTAGGACTATCTCTCCAGTCTCAACTCCAGCCTCACACATTCTTCTTCACCCTCTCCAAGGTGAGGAAAGACTGGCTCAAAGTTAAGAAGATAAGCTGAGTGCAATGGTCCATGCTTCTAATCCCAGTGACTCTGGAGGCTGAGTCAGGAAGATGGCAAGTTTGAGGCCAGACTCAGCAATTTAGAGAGGCCCTAAACAATGAGACCCTGTCTCAAAATAAAAAGAACTGGGAATGTGGCACAGTGGTTGAGTGCCCCTGTGTTCAATCACCAGTACACACACAAGGCGGCAGAGAGGGAAGAGAATGGAATGGAATGGAAGGGGAGAGATATAACTGGTAGCAGTGTTATATTCCTGGGATTCCCAACTTATCATCCAACTAGGAAACCAGCAGCCCCTCCATGCTACACTGGTCTCTAAGCTATTTTTTCTACGTTGTATGTTCTCCCCAATACTGTAGGAATTTTCTTCATAAGGAACTACTGGGTCATGTTGATTTACTGTAGCTACTACCATTTCTTACCATATTATGCAATCTAAATTCTTCAGCTTATTTTCTTTCTTTCTTTCTTTCTTTTTTTTTTTTTTTTTTTTTTGGATGCGTATCTTTACCAAGTGATTCTGGTAATTTGATGAATGCATTTGCAATGTGCATGCATTTTTTTTTCTTTTTTTAGTTTTTGTTTTATGTGGTGCTGGGGTATGAACCCAAGGTCTCCTGCATGCTAGGAAAGCACTCTACCAAAGAGCCACTTCCTCAGCCCCTTCAGGTTGTTTTTAAGCATCATCTGTAAAACAGTTAGGTCATTCCTTAATCTATTACCCATCCTAATTTCTCTCCCCCCCCATCCTCATTTCTTTAACATCACTACACACACCTGCTCTTGGCTGGCTCAGCTCTTCATCCTATAACTTGTCATGTTTCTCCCCATTTCTTTCTCTTCAGCTCTATTCTCCACAAGCTTGGAAAAGTTCCTCTTCTCTCTCCTACATAATTAAGATCTCATTCATCTTTGAAGAGTCCAACTGAAGTTCTACCTCTTCTAATTGCCCTGCCTGATCACTCTAATCCTCATTGATCCCCTTCTTTGACCACCTTCAGAGCTTACTCTAGCTCATACAAGTCAGTCCATTTTCTATTACTATCACAAAATAATTGAGATTGGGAAATTTATAAAATAAACAGCTTTATTTGGCTCAGAGTTTTGGAGCCTGGAAGTCTTAAGATTGGGCTCCCCTATCTGCTAGGCTTCTGGTGAGGACCACCATATGCTTGCTACTCCATGCAGCAAAAATGTGGAAAGGGAAACAAGTATTTGTGGAAGAGAGGAAGGGAACAAAGGAACTAACCTGCTTATAACAACCTGCTCTTGCAAGAACTAATCCAGTCTACCAAGAAAAGCATTAATAATACCTCTTAAAGAAAAATCACATCCAAATGACAGTAATAGAATTTAGCATTTAAATATATTTTCTTGTATTGGCCATCTTTTTTGTGTATCTTGGTTTCTCATTTGGGAACCTCTGTAAGTAAAGGACCATCTTGTCTCCCTATGTATCTCCTATTATAGAAAAAAAACATATATTTTGCTGATGGATACACTAAAATCAAAGAGAGTCACAGTCACAGAAAGTTCTTGATAGGGTTCTCAGTGGAGGCAGAAGACTAAACACAGTTTTTTTTTTTTTTTTCAATCCAACCCAACTCAAGTGAGCCCAAAGACAGAGCTGTGGTCTCTTTTCATGAAATTGAGATATTTCTGCTAAATCCTTCAAGGTAATTGAAAGTGGAAGCTCCTTTTAAAAGTAATTTTTCAGTATCAAACAACTTCTATTGTTCTTGCAATTCTTGATTTCTCTTTCCAAAAATAGAAAACACACAAAAAATTGCACCTCAGATGCAACCTCGGCTTGAATCTTAGGGAATTGGTGTGTGAAATACTTTGTTGTTTTCTAAACATCAAAAAATCTGCTAATTTTTTCAGATTTTTTAAATCAAAGAAAACTAAAGAGCTAACAGCATCTCCAAATGTAGAGCTTAATAAATCAATTTCGAATCCTTTGTGTATTGACCCACATTTTCTGCAGAAACATCACCATCTCCTGGTCATAATGATAGGAAAGAAACCTTGTTATTGAGAAGAATTACTACTTAAAATCAAAATTCATCTTGCATAGCTGAAACTTTGTGCCTTTTGACTAGCAATTCCCATTTATTCCTCCAAGATGAATAAGTTACAGAGATCTACTGTATAATATCATGCCTCAATGTTCTTGCCACAGTAAAATAAATATTTTTAAATTAGCTCAAAATTTGAGTAAATATGTTCTCACCTGTGCTTCAAAATATATTGAAATATTTGGATCTTTTCAAAGCTACAAAATAGTCTGACCATTAGTAATCATTTATGTTCAGAAATAGGGACCATCTTAGAGATTTTCCATCCTTGCCTAACTCTCCTCTTCTAAATTCTAAGTAGAATTGTTCTCCTTCCATGGAAACTTTCTGTGTTGTTTTTATTCTCTCTCCATCCCTTGTGCTCAGAATTCATCTCCACATGCTTACTGACTATCCCAGGACCTCCACCCCTCTTAGGTCATCATGTTCCTTCTTGGCATGTCTTTTATGTCTAGAATATTTCTTCCTAGACAGAGAATCCTTCAGACTGGATGGGACAGTGTTGACTTTCATATTGAACTTAACAAATTGATAACCATGATTCCCAATTGGCCATTTGGAATCTCCTATCAGGGTCAATAATGCCCTACCCTGTTCATAACGTTGGAGGGGTGTGTGTGTGTGTGTGTGTGTGTGTGTGTGTGTGTATGAGTCTGGTTCTATAATAAAAATAAGGAATTTCCTTTGAAGCATTTCACAGCAGTTATTTATTTGCAGGTATTAACAGCCACTCTTTCTTCAGACTTAGTCTTTCTGATCACTTCAAGGAATGGCATCACTGCCCAGAAACACACTATTGTATGTACTCATTTTTCTCTTTAGAACAGACCTCATGAGTTTAGATTCTAACCTCTATAGGAATCAATCTGATTTGTTGACTAACAGTGAAAACAGATGAAAGAATCATGAGAAAGAAGAGTACTGTCAGGCACAGGAATCATATTTGACTACTACCCACACTAGAACTTACAAATTCTGGATCTCCACAGTCCAGGAAAAGGGAAGTTGATTATCTGTTTGTTTGTTTGTTTTTTATTGTTGTTGTTGTTGTTGTTTTACAAGCAAGGAACCAGTATGACTACATCCACTTTCTGCTTTGCTTTGGCTATTAAAACCAGATTCATGTCCTCTACTTCCACCTATTAATCTAATCCTCTTCAGGTAGGACAGAAAGTCAACATCATGTTCATGCAAAGAAGGACCTTATGACTGACTCTTTCTTTTCTAGGTTGACCAGGCCGTAAACACGGGTAGATCATTGACTTTCCCTTCTCTGTCCTGCTTTTTATTTTCAGCTTATGATGTGGTGGCACAGGACTCAATTTTATTTGGGTACTTGGAATTTTTAACTCCCTACTTTATAACTATGTAAATTGAACTGCATCTCAATGAAGAAGATACCTATACTTTTAAGCCTCATTTTAGCCAAGTGAGAAAAGGGTTTTAATTAAAATGCTTACTCGTTTTCTAAAAAGATGAAAATGAAGAGATGAGTAGCATAATTATGAGAGACTCTAAGCCAGAGAGGTCTGAGCTGAAGGAATCTCTGTAGCTATTATTGTTGTATCTGTGTCTCTAGGACCCTGACTTCTGAAGGTTTAGAAACAAAATGATTTCCTTTCTATGTGAAAGCATAACTTTGCCCTTTGCAGCAGGCTTTATTTATTTAATCTAAACTCTTTCCTCTGTGAAATACCTATCACATTTGTGGAAGTCCCTTAACTGGGTTTTCCCCATGTGTAACTTATTTTTGATAAGAGAATAAAGAACTGGAAGGAAAGGAGGAGAGAAAAGGTAATGGGGAATAATACTTACAGACAATACTTGCACGATAATTTCTGTGTACCAGGCACTGTTTGAAGTGCTTTGTATATACAAGTTCATTTGATCATCCTAACCAGGTAAGGGAGCAATTATTGTCTCTCCTTTTAGTAATAAGGAAACTGAGGCACAAAGAGGCTAATTCATTTGCTCAAAGTCATGCAGGAGGAGGTAGCAGAACCAGGATTGGACCCAGGCTGTCTCATTCCAGTTCATTCTCATAGTCATTACATATACCATCTCTCAACTTGGGGATAATTAAGCAATTTGGGGAACTGTTTTCATCAGGGCCACTGGAAGAGACAGTCTTTGTGATGACTGTGTTCCCAGGAGCAAAATATGGTAACAATTTAACAGATACATTGGGACTACTCTGGAAAGGAAAGACTCCATTTCTAACCATGAACTTGGATCTGTTTAGTCATATCTCCATTGAAAAAGCAGAGGGTAGGTTCTGGATACCAGCCAGCTAGTAGTTTATCTACTCTCTTCTGATTCCCTCCTACACACACACACACACACACACACACACACACTCATACACACACTCATACACACTCTCTCCCCCATGCATTTTTTTTAAAAAAATTTAAGTATTTCTCATTTTTTGGATAAATACTTTTGAATACTTCAGATTTGGCTTGTTAGTTCTGGCAGGAAGTTACCCCTTTTCTGTTTCTTAGTATTTTTCTGAAAATATTTTGTTTAAAATGCTAGTTTGTATTGACAGACCAAATAATAAAATGCTTTATTTGACCATAAAGTATATTCTAAAAAAAATGACTGTCCACTTACAAGATACTGGAAGACTTCTTATACTACTATATGCATACAATTATTGGAAGGTCAAATGTCTATAAAGAGAGAAACTTATTCCAGTGTCCATTAAAGCTTCCCTCAAGTTTCAGTGTGCTTGCTTCCTCCTAGCAGAATTTGTAAAGTTAGATGATTGGCAGGGGCACCCTGAGGGCATTTGCTTCCGCCTGCTCCTTCATCTCTAGCTCAATTACTGAGTATTGGCAAATAAAGTGCCCTCATGTAGAACCTGGAACATGGTAGGTGGAGATTTCATGATGGGTTTCTTTCTTCCTCTCTGTTCTCTTTCACTTTTCCTCAAAAGCCCTTTCACTATTTGCTCTAATTTTGCTGATTTCAACTGGTTCCTCTGAAAATGAAGAGATCACTCTACTGTCTTGAGGATTCATTTCATTTCTATTTGCTTTATGGTTGGAGTGACTAAGTAGTTTACCATCCAAACCAAGATGCTTTTGAAAGCAAGAGGGAAATCTTAATAATTATGCCTGTCAGAAAAAATAGGCGATAAAACTAGGTTATCCCAAATAAATCAGGCCCTATGGCTATCCTATTTATGTTGTCTTGTGTGGTTCAGAAGTGGCCACATGCTGGCGTAGTTTTGCTGTCTAAGGCTTATCTTCGTGGGCATCTTAGAATCTCACTGTACACTTGGTCATTTTGAGAGCACAGGAATTACTTTCCTGACCTGCTTGAGCCAACCAGAGATTAATGGAAGCCATGGGAGTTATAAACAGTCTGAATTTCAGCTTAGATTTTGACCACTTTTCAAATACTTGTTCTCCATTTCTCCCATTACCAAAAAGCCAAGCCATTCCAGCCCCATAGGGTACCACTCAGAGTATAATTGAGGTTTGAATAAACAACACATGTGGCTTTTAAGGTTAAATGAATATTGTTTGACATACAGTACACTAGAGTTGTTTTTCATTTTGGTTTAAAAAATTGGTTAAAATTACATCTTGTTGCTTCTCAGAATTAACTAGAATCCATCTGTCTCCATTAGAATCACTGTTTTTTTTACAAAAAGCCTTGGCTGAAAGAAAGAGGTTCCATCTCACTCAAGAAAAATTGTCCAGTGAATCAGAAAAAAAGCAAAGAAACAGGTTTTTTAGGGTGTTTGTGCTTTTTTTTTTCAAGATATAATGTCGGAGATAATAAATTGACATACAGTACCTATTTTCAGCTATCCAGACAGATACTACCCAGGTCTAGAGAGCCATTCATGGGCATAAAAAGTGTAAACATCTAAGAAGATCATTTCAGTATGACCGTAGTTTAAATTTAAATAGGATAACTAAAATATTGGAACCTTCAGGTGTTACTTAACAAAACATCCATTCTTAGATAATGTCCTTTAATGACTTCAAAAGCTCAAAGGTAACAGAAATTTTATCAGTTCCTAAGAGATCACGTGTGTGTGTGTGTGTTCAAAAGTAATAGCTCTAGTAGTTTTTAATGAGTAAAATTGTTTCAGTTTATATAAAAGTGCTCAGGTTTTCAAATACAGATTGTAACAAATTCATCTGAATTGTGCCACAGGGTATTAATCTTATTTTTCATTTTTGTATTTGTTCTTTTTAGTTATAAATGACAGGATAATGTATTTTGGCAAATTATACATACATAGAGTATAACTTATTCTATTTAGGATCCCACTCTTGTGGATGAATATGATACAGAGTTACCCTGGTCATGTATTCAAATGCAAGGCTAGGAAAGTTATGTTCAATTAATTCTACTGTTTTTCCTATTCCCCTCCCTACCCCTTCCCTTCATTTCAGGATATTAATCTTCTGCTCCCATACTTGATACTGACTTGCCTAATTGCTTTGCCATCTTACCTTCCTGTTAATTAGTAACAGGCACTATATGGGTCCACAATGCTTCAACATTCTGACTAGATTATAAGTACTTAAAGACACTATTTAACTTAAAAGTCATTTTTAAAACTCCATTGTCTAAGTGTACTAAATTGAACTTCTGAGAAGGCCATGCTATGTAAACATTTTGTGTCAATACCAATCATGAAATCTACACTTAAAAAGGGCATTTGATGAAGAGAGCTATTGTATGATTTTTCTTTGGTAATTTGTTTTCTTTCTTTTAGCTACTTAGATTAGGCTTGAAGCCACATCCTATAGCTTTTACATTTCATTTTGCCATTTGCTGCTAAATCTTTCCTGGTTTCTAATCTTTTCTCTAGTGTATTTTCATTTGGCTCAGACCCACCACTGCCAGCTAAAATGGGACAAGTAAATCTAAGTTTATCCCTACTCAATCACTGTCAAGGGCAGTTTCCAGCTTTCCAGATTTGCAACCCCAGAGTCATTTTATACTGTTTTCTTTTCTGCCTTTCTCCTCTGTGATCAGATCCTCCATCAGGTTCTTATTCTTTTCTTATCTGCAGTAGTTTAAATCAACCCTTCCTCTCTATTATTGTGGAGATGCTCATGGCCTATTACCTATTACTGTGGCAGCCTCCTGATTGGCTTTCCAGATTACACTTGCTCCCTGACTAGTCTACATTTCATTGCCAGAAGAAGCTTCCACAAACTCCATTTTTACCATAAGAATCCCTACCTAAAAATTGATAACAGGAGCAAACATGAATTCTTGAGCTTATTTTTGAAATCCATGTGGTGATTTTTACTACCCCTGTTTATCTCAACAGCCCACCCCATTCTCTCCTTCCTTCTCCCTGCATTCTCTGTCCCATGCAGTTAACAGCCCATTTCTCTTGTTTTCACATCTAGTTTCTGCTCAAGCCACAACGTGCCTTCTACCTCCAGTATATGACTTCTATTTCCAAAGCTCTGATTCTTTGCAAATGTCATTCTATTCAGAAGACATACTTTCTGCCCACCATTGCTGTCCATTTATGCTCTGCAACATCTACTTCTAACAATGGGGCTTAGATCTGTTAGGAAGATTTCTGCAATTATATCGGACTGCTTATCTTCCTATTCAATATTTCCTAAGCATGCATATTCCAATTGTATTTCCAGTTGATGATCTGCCTGTGTTTTGAGGCTGTTTCCTATATTGGTTTCCTGTCACCTCCAATCATGGTGTACATATCTTGAGTGCAAGAGCCCAACCTGATTTCTGTCCTCCTCCTGCCAATATCAGGCGTTCCAAATACATGGCATTTAATGAATGTTAACGGACTCGTGAGCATCATTTCCTAGTTACAACCAAAGGTTGTAATCTTCACTCTTACAGTGGACAGTCAAGGTTTCTCCTACGTCTTCATGCAGTCTTTGTCTGCCTCAGATATGGAATAACCAGGAAGAGGAGAGTGGACTACCCAGAAACTTAATTCTGTTTTTATTTTTTTGACTGCAGTTTAATTCAGTACATACATTGAGAACCTGATATGTACCCAGCAATATGCCAATTCTCCAGTACAGTTATGTTCAAACTCCTGCATGCATCAGAATCCCCTGGAGAGCTTATCAAAAACCAAATCACTGGCTCCACCCCAGAGTTTCTGATACAGTATTGTGGGGTCCAAAATTTACATTTTTAACAAATTTCCAAGTGATGTTTATGCTCTGGTCTAGGGACCACACTTTTTGTATTTGCTCTTTTTATTTATACATGGCAGTATAGTGTATTTTGACATATATACATGCAGTAAAACTTCCAATTATTTTGGTTGTACATGATGTGGAGTTACACTGCTTGGTTATTCATATATGAACATAGGAAATTATGTCCGACATTCTACTGTCTTTCCTATTTCCATCCCCCGTCCCTTTTCTTCATTTCCCCTTTTGTCTAATGCAAGAACCTTCTATACTTCTCCAGCCTTATTGTGTATTAGCATCCATATATTAGAGACAACATTTGATCTTTTTGGGGGTGGGGGACTGGCTTATTTCACTTAGCATGATAGTCTCTCGTTTTATCCATTTACCAGCAAATGCCAAAATTTTATTCTTCTTTATAGCTGAGTAATATTCCACTGGGTATGTATACCACATTTTCTTTATCCATTCATCTGTTGAAAGATGCCTAGGTTTGTTCCATAGCTTAGCTATTGTGAATTGAGCTTCTATAAACATTGATGTGGTCATGTAGGGACCACCCTTCAAGAAGTAGTGATTGAGGGGATATAGAGATGTTCTAAAACATGGTCTTTCATTTCAAGGAATTTATACTCTACTCAGAGAGATAAGGCAGACCTGGTAAACATTTAGTAGCACAAAATATTTATAATGTTTTAGAATTCATTCATTCAACAAATATTGAATAAGTATCAACTATGTGCCCATCACTGTTCAAGGTACTTTTATTATATCAATAAAAAATACAGACCAAATTCCTTGTTGTCATGAAGATTATAGTGTCAAAAAAGAACAATAAACAATAACATATGTAAAATGTAAGATAGTGACAAGTTCTAAAGAGAAAGAGCAATAAGAAGGAATTTTTAAAAATCAGATGGGGGTTTGAATTTTATTAGGTTGATCAGAAAAGCCTCCCAATTTAATCATTTGCCAAGTATTGACTGTTTACTATGTGTCAGGTACTGTTAAAGATTTGATTGTAAATGGCTACTTCTCCTCTCTGAGCCTTGGTTTTTCCATCTGTTAAATGGAGCAGTTGAACAAAGTCATGCTTGAAATCTTCTACATTTCTAAGGCTACATAACACTAAGTTTTTTAAGCAGTCAGAAATACATGTGTGTCTGAGGACAACTTTGTAGAGGAGGAAAATCCTAACTGCTTTTCATAGGCATAGAGGAGCTATGGGGATTGGGAGATAGTAAGGTAATTTCAAAAGAAGAATATAAGCTGGGTAAGGTGGTGCACACCTGTAGTCTCAGCTACTCAGGAGAGTAAAATGGGAGGAACACTTGAGTCCAGGAGTTTGTCTGGGCAACATGGTGAGACTTTGTCTCAAAAAAAGAATGAAAAGGTCTAGGTTTGTGGCTCTAGGTAGTGGTAGAATGCTTGCCTCACACATGTGAGGCACTGGGTTCGATCCTCACACCACATAAAAATAAACAAAATAAAAATATTGTGTCCATATATAACTAACAATATTTTGTTAAAAGAAATAAAAGGAGGAGGGGTGGGAAAAGAACATGAGCTAAAGCATAGAAGCAAGAGAGGGAGTCACATATTTAATGAGAAACAACGAGGTCAAATGGTTCCCATTGTAGAGTAGCTGAGATAATTGGATAGAAGGTAGGTATTCAATAAAGATGAAGTAGGGGCTGATTGTAGAGAGTCTTGGATGGGGACTCACTTAGGGTTTTGATCAGAGAATGATATGATTATACAATCAAAGCTGTGTTTTAGGAAGATTAGTAATCACAATTAAGTCTTCAAAATTCATCATTTTTTCCATAAGATTATCTTTGAATTATGAAGGGTTAAATCCATACTTTGTAACAAGAGACTACTTGATAATATTATTGCCATCAAACTAATTTTCAGGTATTTTTCAAGTCCTTTAAAGCCAATGATATTGCATAAATTTCCCTAACAGTTTATTGAACAATGATTGAACCATTAACTAAATAATATTTAGTTTTAGGTTTTTAAAGGCTTGAGAGATTAATTAGAAAAGAAAAATTTAAATTATACTTTTGCATATTTCTTGTTATCCCACAAAATATCTGATTGAATATTGTGTTTAACTTCAGCCATATGTATAATTTATATAGTACTTATTTAGAGTGGTGAAAAGATCTGTAAGACCATCTCTAAGACCATTTCCCATCTGTTTGTTTGGTCATAGATAAAACAAGGTTCTTGGAAATTAACCTATTATTTTGACCTTCAGTCAGCTAAGGAATATTCATATCTGTTGCATGTTTGTTGCTCTCAATGCTTAAAGTAGAATCCTCCTGTTAAAAGCACTTACTCTGGAAGACAGCAATGATAGGCATTTGCTGTTCAAAAACTGGGCCATATTAGACCTACAGAAAATTGTGTCAGGCAGAAATAGATGAGAGCATTCTGGATATTTGTTATGTAAATACTGTAATCACAGCAAGTTTTATCTTAACTTTCAAATAAGCATATACCTTCTCAGAGACATAATAGTGAACTGAACAAATCAAGACAGACCAAATTCTGAAAACTCATTGTGTAAGGCTAGTTTAAACACAAATTAAATATGACCTGTAAAATGCTAAACTGTCACTGGAATAATAAGCAAAAGTGACAATGCTGGTTATATTACATGGAAAGTGATTATTTTCCCAACTCACGATAATATTGCTAGATGATCTATTTAGAAAGTGGCAGCTTTCTTCAGAGTTGTTTTGAACCATGAGGCACACCCAGAGAAATCCTTCAGTACTGTTTCTTGAAGAGTAGCCACAAGAGCTAAAACGTCTTGAGAACTTTGGAATCATACTACCAAAAATGTTTTGGGGTCACAAGGGTGATAGTTTTCCCTTCTATGTATGTATTATTTTTTCTTTATTCCTTTTTAATAAACAGGGGATGGAGAATTGTCGTGGGAACATTCTGATGGTGATATCTTCCGGCAACCTGCCAACAGAGAAGCAGTAAGTGTGAATAGCTCAAATAATTCAATACTCCACAGCCAAGCTTTCCTTTCCTTGTGGCTACTATCCCAGCAATCCAAAAAAAGGGTCCTTTTTAACACCAGTTTTCTTCTTTTTCCTCAGAAATTAGCATGACATCATCACCAACCTATAACCATTTAGGTTAACTGAGGCCAGGATACAAACACAAAGAAACCACAGCCCTTCATCTAAATCAGAAGTTTATACCCTTTCAGGATGATTCTCCAAATCTTATGTCCCCTGTAAAGAAGGCAAGTCATTACCCCATCCTCAACAATGAGCGTCTTCTGTGTGATTGTAAAGTAGTCCATTCCATCCTTTTGATGGGATTTTTTGGATCAATTTGGACTTGTTCATATAAATCTTCCCATAAGCCTTAAGGCTCTCAATCAGATGGTTAAAATAAAGGAAAGATGAGGGCCAGCTTCTCCTCCCTTCACCCCATAGCATCTCATTTCTGCTATCACTGCTAATCTTAGAATAAACCACACAAGTAAACATCTTTCTACATACAGTAATATTATCTTTTGTTCCTTTGTAGTATTTTGAAATAATTAACAAAATAGAACCCCTTTACAAAAATGTATGTGTAAGAAGAGTTAACACTCCTAAGTTCTTAGTGTCTGAAAAGGAGATGTTCTGATTCAGAAGGGACTTACATAAATGTGTTCACTGCACCCTATTCATAAAGTGTACAGGGACATTCATTTCAGCATTGTTTTCATAAAAAAAAGAACGGAGATAACTTAAACATCTATTAATAATAGTGTGGTTAAATACACTGAATCTATGGGTATATGCAGTATATATAAATATAGTCAAGGGGAGATAACTCCGAGATATATTATCTAACAAAACAAGGTGCTTTCCTTACATAAAAATTGTGTGTGCATGTATATAAATGAATGTAAAAAAGATCTGGACACCAGTGAAGCACCACATCATGTATAACCACAAGAAAGGGATTCTAATCAGAATCTATGTTATACTCCATGTATTTATAATATGTCAAAATACACTGTACTGTTATGTATATCTAAAAGGAACAAATTAAAAAAAGAAAAGAAAAAAGATTTGGAAGACCACATACCAACATGTTAAAAATGGTAATCATAGAAGTGTAGAAATGAACAGGAAGAATGGGAGGCTTGGTAAAATTTATCTTTTTACTTTGTCTTCTATATTATTTGATGCTTTTTCCATAAGCATGAATTAGTTTTGTAATGCATAAAATTTAATTTTCTAAAGCCTTAGGAGCCAGTTCTCAGCAAGCATTGGAGGTAAGATAGGAGCCTAGGGAATTATAGAGCACACCTGAGGATAGTGAGGGTGTGAGGAAAGGGTCCAGAATTTTTGTAATCAAATGACCAATACAAACATCACAGTGTTGCTGAGTCTGTGCTTCCTGGTCATCACATGGATCACATCTAATTTACATGCCCCCTGCTTGCCAACATTCAACCCAAAGCCTGAGCAGTGAGATTAAATACTTTCTATTTGCATTTTTCTCCAGTGATATTGTTTACTAGACATTGATGTTTCTGAGTGAATATTGAAGGACTATGGCAGGAGTGGAGAACGATCCTCTGGATATCTCAAAACAGCAGCATCCCACAGGACAGGGTGGGCTTCCCCATTTGCCATTTAATATAGATCTTGAGGAAGCTTTTCTCCATCCAGTTGTATTTGTTTTATAGTGAGAATTTTAGTCAGCTTTTTCACAATCATGACCAAAAGACCTAACAAGAACAATTTTAGAGGAGGAAAATTGGGGGGTGGGATCATAATTTCAGAGGTCTTAGTCATTAGATGGCCAGCTGTATCACTCTGGGCCCAAGGCAAGACAGGACATCATGGTGAAAAAAAAATGTGGAGGAGGAAAGCAGCTTAGGACATGGCTCATGAAGCAGGGGCAAGGGGAGAGAGCTCTCATCACAACAAAATATAAACCCTGAAGATATGCCCCCAATGACCCACCTCTTCCAGCCATACCCTACCTGTCTATAGTTACCACTCACTTAATCCCTTTCAGGGGTTCAATGCACTGATTACATTAAGACTAAGTGTGATTAGGTTAAGACTCTCATAACCCAATCATTTCACTTTAAGCACTTTTGCATTGTATCACATGTGACATTTTGTAGGATACCTCATATCTAAACCATAACAGTAAGATGTCTTCCAGATCATGGCAGGAAATGGGATCAGTCTCAGTTTTCTGTGTGAATGCCCTCTTTATCTCAGCCCCGAATTTTTGTTATTGTGGTAGGAAGCTGAGTAACTAAAGTAGTGGCTGTCAATCAGATGTCATTCCAAACCAAATTTATGGCCCAGTCACCTGAAATTATTAGGGTTCATGGTAAGCACTGTGATCACCTTACTGGTTGTTCTGGTAATGCTATTAATTAGCCTTTCTTCTTGACTTCATTTTATGCTGTACACAAACCTCATCTCTGGTCTTTCAGATTTAATATTTTTCTAAACTGTTTATGATAGGGAAAGACTTCATCTAGGACTTCTTCTAGCAAAAGAGGTTATGTATAGAATGCAGGACCTTGAGATAGTTATTGATTTTCAAAGGAGTTATAAACATTTGGGAATGGTAGAATAAAATGGCCAGATGGTTCCACTTTATTATAAGTAAATATTTTTCTTTGTTCTAAAGTGGATAGATATTATGGGATATGATTTGAATAATAAATATCATCTGTAGTAATGAAAATATATACCTGGTGCATAGCACGCACCCAATAAATTCATGTTGACTGAATGGCTGTGGAAGGTGCAATGAAATGTACGTGAGGGAGGGCTGGAGTAGAGATGGGGCTTTTCATTGATTTTAATGCACATTAGTTTGTCTCAAGTCAGAGAGAAATTCTTTAAATTTGGTATTTTCTTTTGCCCAGCCTAATGTAAAAAGATAAGAGAATCCTTTCTGAATATCCTTTGCAGGCTCAACTTCTTGCACTGGGGTAAAACAAAAAGGCAGCTCCCAAAACGTTTTGTCTATCCAGTAGACTGTTCCTATTTTATGGGGAATTATCAAAACCTCAGTTCTACAGAAACACAGCTGATTGGTTTATTTGGCTAAGTAGGCTGAAAACCATCAGGTTACCAAGTTTTATGAAGTGAATAGGAAGAGGAAGCAGTGGTTCAAATATGTCTCCTTTGTAAAAACCTGAAACCATTTTTGTTTTACTTCCAGGTCATAATTTTACATAAATTGGTCGTTATGCCACTGGACAAAGTGGGGTGTGTGTGTGTGTGTGTGTGTGTGTGTGTATGCGCATGTGCATGCTCATACGATGTGAGGAAGGAAAAGGAGGCAAGGAGTGGAAAGCTAAAACATGAAAGCAGGCATGATTTTCTTTTGCACAACAGCCAGACTGATTTTTGCCCCCAGTTAATTGCATTGAAATTTGCTATTCAAAAAGAAAAGGAGTTTGGAATAGAAACAACATAAAAGAGGTAAAAATCCAGGTCTCATCCACATTGTCAGAACAGTGGTTTAAGAAGAAAACTGGCCTAAGTGTCTTCCAGCCAGGGATTATTGTAGGTTAGTAGTGACTAGAATATAATACTTTTATGGCTATGTGGTTTAGAATACTTTCTGAAAACACTTTTTAAATTAAAGATTTTTCTTTTAAGATAACTATAGATTCACAGGCAATTGTAAGAGATAATACAGAGAGATCTGTATGCCCTTTGCCCACTTTTTACCCCAAGGTAACATCTTACAAATCTATAGTACAAAGTTACCACTGCAAAGGCCCTTTCTGGACTCAGATGTTCTCCTGTCTCTGACAAGAAAACCTTTACATCTTTTTAGAAATTACCTCATATATAAAAATTATACAAAAATAAAAATTATACATATACCATGTGATGTTTTGATACATATATACATTGTGTAATGTTTAAATCATGTTAAACATATCTAACTTCTCAAATATATATCATTTAGTAATTGTGAAAACATTCAATATCCTTTCTTCTAGGTTTTGAAAAAAAAGGTACATTATTGTTATCCCAGGGTTAGTTTTTCACTGAACTACATCCTCAGCCCTTTTTATTTTATTTTTTTATTTTGAGACAGGGTCTTGCAAAATTGATGAGGCTGGTCTCAACCTTGTGATCCTCCTGCCTTAGCCTCCCAGCATACTACTGTGCCCAGCCAAAACGTCTTTCTCTTATCCAACTGTAACTTAGTACTTACTGATCAAACTTAGTACTTATTAATTGATCTTTCTGCATCCTTCCCTGACCCATACTTTCCCAACTCTTATGTCTTAAACCGAGAAAAGTGAAGAAAAAAAATCCTGGGGAGCCTTTACAATGGAGGGTATTTTCCAACACCAGAAAATAACTGTTTTAGAGCCTATTTCAAAAACCTAAATTTTTTTTCAGTCTTTCAAGTCAGTAAACCAGACATACAAAAATATTGAGCAAAATACAACAAAGCATAGCTTGATGGTAATTTCTAATGAACTGATTTTGACCTGTTTTCTCAAGCAGCCTCTGCACGTTGCCTAATTGCAACCAACTTCTATGATAAGCCACAGTTTCACTTACAAATCCAAGGTATTTACGTCTTTCCTCCTTTACTCAAAGTTACAAAGTCAGAATGGCCCTCGATAAGACTTTTTCATTTGTATAGAAGAACAACTCAAAAAGAACCATTAAATCAAAACCACACACCATCACTACTCACCCCTGACCCCAAACAGAAAATCCATGTCAGTGATTCTCCATCTTGGCTTTAAATTAGAGACTCCTGAGGTTTATAGAAAAATCCTACTGTCCAGACCTCACTTCAGACTAGTTACTTCAGAGTCTCTGGAATTAGGATCCAGGTACTAGCATTTAAAAAAAAGTTTTATTAGTACATTATAATTAAACCTAATAGTTGTATTTATTATGCCATGTTCATACATAGACACCAGTATTTTTACAGCTTCTCAGGCAATTTTACTGTGCAGCCAAGTTGGAGAACCAGTGGTTATGAACACTATAGCTGAAAGAGCTCTATTTTGAAAAAAAGTTCTTTTTGGAGCAGCTTTTAGCCAAATGTTTGTGGACCATTCTTTCTCCACTTCCTCTTCCTCCTGTTCACCATCCTCTCTGCTTTCCCCCATTCTTACTCTCCTACCATTTCTAAAAACTCAACCTTCACTGTCATCCTGAATAAATTGCCTCTCTTCTCTGGCCTCAATTTCTCTACTTGCAAAACAAAATACAACAAGGTGAAACTGTGAGAGACTACTAGTCTACATCAGTGCCTCTGATAAAAATCCTTGAGATTTTTTTTTTTTTTGTCTCAAATCATTTTCCCACCCTACCAGTTCCTGGTGCTGAAGAACAGCTTTTCAATTTGTGCTCACCATTATGAATCAGAGAACTTCTTGTACTTGCAACTTTTCCTGGGTTAGTGACCTTCCCTCTAATTCTCTCCCTGTTGAACTCCTTTCTTTTAGCATCAGTCGGACACCCACCAGGCAAACTTTCTTTTCTGTGTTACTTTGGCAAAACTTTGAAAGGACAGAACGATCTGTAATGGCCTTTGTGGAATGTGAGTGATTATGGCAGAAAAAAAAAACATATGAGCCATTGTGGGAATGAGAAATATTTGCTCTGAAAATCCTATTCATGTGCATGATAACAAATTTTTGTAACATTTGATGTGTGTGAATTTTTATAACAATGCACCAGAATGAGTTCTTTTTAGATATAGATAATAATGTTCTTTTTCAAAAGGCTAGAAAAGGTCCACTTACTCTAGCTCCTGTTCACTCTTCCTTCCTCCTGCCAAGAGAGCAATATTAGTTCCCAAAGCTAAATTTGCAACATGTGTGTCTGTGGTACATAACTTTAATCATTTTTTAATGGATGGTGGGGTCAAAGGACCCCATAACTATCTTCCCAACATTCCCTGCTATTTCTATCACTAAATATAAGGATCTTCCCTTTTAATTGCCTATGAAAGATTTTTAAATAGGTTTTCCCCTCCTTCACTCATAACACAGTTAATGTTATTTATCTTAAAGGCTTTAAACCTTAAGATTCTATTCTTCTCCCATTGTATAATCCTGTACTCACAGCCTGCCACAACTCCTGGGAGAAGAGTAGGTAGCAGGATAGTGAGCTCACCATGTGTCTTGAACCCCTGATGAAAGAACAATGCTTGGAGCTTGGCATGGTGGCTCATGCCTGTAATCTCAGCAACTGGGGAGGCAGAGGATCACAAGTTCAAAGGCAGCCTCAACAACTTAGCAAGACCCTAAGCAACTTAGCAAGACCCTGTCTCTATATAAAACATAAAAAGGGCTGGGGATGTGGCTCAGTAGTAAAGTGCCCCTGGTTTCAGTCCCCCCACACACACACACACATACACACACATACACATACACAAACAAAGAATGTTTAGATTATTTATACTACAAGACTCTGAGCTTTCCTAAGGATCATAGTTTCTCTCTTTCAACAAGTATTGGATGACCACCTTCTAGATGGTAAACACCGTTCTAGGCACTGGAATTGCAGCAGTGAAAAAACAAAATCCTTGACTCTCTGGAGTTTGCATTGTAATCCTGTCTTGTGCTGTCTTTAAAATGGCCTGCTGTATGATCTTATGCCATTTTGCCTGTGTTTACAGTCTCAGTACATCTTATTAAGACTGTAGTTGATTCCCACCTTCTCCTCTCTAGTTTACCCTACACATAATCAGAGTTCAATGCTGTGAAACACAGTTGTAATCAAGTTATTTCTCTCATTAAAAAAAATTCCTTCAAATGGTTCCACACTCCCACCTCTATCGTTTACCAAATAAAGTCCTCACCCCTTCGCTTGTCATTTAAAGTCCTCCATGATCCGGCACCAACCCCCATTTGGAATGTTATCCTTCAGCTGTTCCCTTTTATGGACTCTATGTTCTCTGCTACACCTTCTCAACTTGGAAACCTCTGCCTGGAATTTTCCCCAGAAACTGCCTGTAAAAAGTCTACCCACCCGAAATGGCCCAGGTCACAAACCCTCCTGAGTAGCAGCTCTCTTTCTTCTCCTGATTTGCACAGCATTTTAGACTTCTCCTGTGCCCTTCATCACCTCTGCTGTGTGTTGTGGACTACTATCTTAACCCTGAAACTGGAAAATTTGAGAGTCTGAGGAGCAGGAAAGACACTTTTAGCCTTTTTGGTTGTTTTTTCTCTCAGGAATTTATTTCTGAATCTAGTCTGATCTTCTGCAAGGAAAGAGAAAAACCTCAGACATTGCCAGTGCTGCTTTCAGATGATCACATTCTCACTTCTGTTGGTATAGGGAAACATGCAGTTAAGATCTGAGTTCATCACTAAAAATCAGAATCATCAAATGTCATCTAATGTATCTAACTCAATCTGTGCCACTTCGTTGGAGGATTTTTTTTGTACAAAATGTGTTCTTATCATTTTATAGAGACATTCTTACCACCGCCCTCATCATGATCCTCCACCAAACCGACAGGCTGGAAGTTTGTCTCGCTTTCCAGGGGCTAGGAGTCACCGGGGAGCTCTTATGGATTCCCAGCAAGGATCAGGGACCATCGTGCAGATTGTCATCAATAACAAACACAAGCACGGACAAGGTAAGGGACCATCCTCCTTTTGTACTACAGCCACATATTTTTTTAAGGGCTGAAGCCGGTAAGGACCCTTTCTCCCACCAACAGCACATATTTGCATGTGGGTCACTCAGAAGTCTACAAAAGTGGTTGTGAACAAGTGACTCCAGGGTAATCTTTGGACTTCCCTCAATGCAGCTAAAGGAGTATGGACAAATTCCCTTTGTGCTTTTGAAACAGCACCCCCCATGCTTTCTCAGTTGCCTCCATGGATCATTTGAGAAAATTCCTGGGGTCTTCATTCAGTAGGGCACCCAACATTGAAAGTGCCAAACATTCTGAAGCTCTTATCCACACCTTAGAAATAGCCGTTCACACACCTCAGTGCAAACCAGATTCTCTTGGGTCTCTTGCTAAATATTCCAGGCCCCATGCTCAGAAATTCTGGTTCAATGTGGAGCATATGAGATTGTCTTGAGAAATGAGTAATTTAGGGAAAATCCAGAAACCACCTGGCTGAGCACCAGGACAACTGATCAGGTTAACACTGACCTACAGCCCACTCAACTGACCAAGTGATTGCAGCAAGCACCCACACACATGCACAGGGCCTGTTTTCTCCTTTACTGAATTATCTGGCCTCCACTGATCCAACCCCAGTAGCAGAGGTAGGAGGAGGAGAAATTCAATCAAACAATTGACTGCTTCTTACTTTTTTAGGCATCCTGTCAACCAGCTCTTCAAACTAACAGCTCAGCTGGTTCCTTTTTACCAAACCACAAACATGTTTTATTTCCTTTAAAGGAAAAACAAATGAAAGGCAGTTCTCTGAATGAGTTAAAGTAATAAATTATTAAACGAAATGATTGAATAACAGGGGTGAAAAACAATCCATTACAAAGAACCCCTACTATAAATCTCAACAATGCTCGTCAAGCCAAAGCTAGTTGATCACATCTGTTACTAGTTAGATGTAAATTTCAGATTACAGATAAAAATTAAATTGCTTTTGAAACCTACAGGCTTAAAAGAATAGTCTAAATAAGATTATTAATAAAATGGTGATGTATTAAAATAATTGGAAATATTTGCTATTGATCTGTGTTTGATTCAAAACTTAGTATGTTTATGTTCTAAAGCATTTTGATACCAGTTTATGAAATGAGGAGGAGTTAAGTAAAGATGCAGTTTTATTTTTCAATCCAAATTTCCCCTAGTAGATTTCATTTGCTTTGAAAGTATTTCAAAGCCTTAAAGCAAGTGTGGGGAAATGGACTTTAAAAATCCTAAATCCCATAATTTCCATAAGGCTTCTTCATTTTCAGGGTAAGGCTCATCCCTTGATTGTCTCTGTGTTCTATAAAAGCTCCAGCTGGTTTACATTTATTCATCTGTGCCCATTGACTTGGATGCAGCAGTTCTCTTCTGACCTTTCTGTTATAGTTCACTGGAGAATCACTTGTGTCCACCCCCAGCTCCCAACTCCCCAGCTGGATGATTGAAAATCATCTTGAGAATTTGTTGGTGGGGAGAAGGCTGGGTTTTCCTCTAGAGAACTGACCTCATCATATCCCACTGTTGAGTGTGGGCTCTTACCCAGTCTGGACTATTCCCTTACTCCACATGTTTAGAGGAGAGGGAACCTAGCTATATGATACTGAGAGGCCTTTCTTGCCTTGCTCCTCAGCATGGCTCACCCTTCTCCTTAGTCCTTTTGCTAACAATGTGGTCCTTTCAGATATATCTATTGGTTCCCTCTTGGAACCAAAGAGGAGAAGCAATAGTACTTCACCATTTTGAACTTGAATCCAGCCTAAATTTTCTTAAAGCATACTACATATGCACTTGCCCACATTACCTAGAAGGGAGTGTCACTCTCTGAGGAGAAACAAGAGGTGAGGGCACGCAAGAGAATAACACATCTGGTCTGGTTTTTTTTTGTTGTTGTTCTGTCTACAGCCTTAAGCCCCAGTTTAGGTACCAAGTCTCTATTCTGACTCATGTTGAGGTTCTTGGAAATCTTTACATGGATTGACCCCATAGAGTGCCCAGCATTCTAGCAGCTCTTGCAAAGGACAGTAAGAGGCAGCCAATATCATTCATATTTCTTAATGTGACCCAGTGGACTTGATGAGAAAGAAATAGCCCAGTGATTCATCCTGAGCTGTTGTCTTGCAGCCAAATCAGTCAATTCCTAGAAACGCCCCAAGTGGGCCTATTTCTCACCCCCCAACCCCACCCAAAGTGATACAACCCACCCTAGAGATGTTGTTGATTGGGATGCCGACAGGTCTCTCTTGGTGTGATGAGGTGATGGGAATAATGAAAAACATACTCAGACCCACTCACAGCTTGAAATCTCCACAATCTCAGCACTTTATAAAGGGGAGAGAACTCATTCTCAGAATTCCCCCATTCACAGACCTGTACAGTTTTTTTGTTCCCTGGGGCTTAAGTCCATGGCTTACCGTAGGAGCCTAATAAGTTTTAAGTTGATTCGCATGGAAGGATGCTCCTGTGACCCTTTCCATTCACGGGCACCTCAGATTGCAGCCCGGGTGTTTGGTCTTTCAAGGCCCTTCAGAAACAAACTATACTTCCCACTCAACAAATGCCAGAGTGATGAAGGATATCTGTGGAGCGGGCAGTAATTCACTGTAGCCAATCTCTACAGCCACTACAAGGAGGGAGACTGAGGAAATTTCCTGAAGCTTAGAGTCATAAAAAAACACCCCTTCACAAGTTATAGGCCCTTTCCCTTTCAGTCTTTTCTTAACAGCTGCCTTTCCACACCACAGAGTGGACAAGCAGCATTAAGCTCCATACCCACCCATATTGGTGGATCAGACTCTCATACTATTTGAAATTTTGAATGGATTGGCTTCAGGGTCTGGAAGAGACTGGCCCTTTGGGAACAGCAGTAGTTTTTGCATCTATCCTCCCTCATCAGCACATTTGCTTGGGAAATTTCATGCCTAAAAATGTATCAACTTGTGCCATAGAAATCTTCTATGGCACTGTAGATATTAATACCACATTCTACTGTAGACTCTTTAGCAGGTTCTCAGGATAGATAGAACTCCACTTTCACGTGTTCATTTATGTCTGCATTAAAAATATTCACTAGGGCTGGGGTTGTGGCTCAGCGGTAGATGCTCACCTAACACGTGTGAGGCCCTGGGTTCCATCCTCAGCACCACATAAAAATAAATATATAAAAGGAAGGTATTGTGTCCAACTACAACTAAAAAAATAAATATTTGAAAAATGTTCACTATCTGCCTATATGTATTAGGCCATTTGTGAGCATTCAAAGGCCACTGCAGATGAAGAACCTGGATAACTGATGATGGTAGAATGTGGCCCAAGCTGAGCTTTGGTCACACAGACTGCTCTGTAAATGTATCTCCATGCCCATGACAAGAACAAAGGATGCTCCATGTGTTAAGGAGTTTAGGCCTTGGGTTGCATGCCTAGGAACCCATCTTAGCTCCCTTGCCTTTAATTTTGAGTCCTATGTTCTCTTCCAGTGTGTGTTTCCAATGGAAAGACCTATTCTCATGGCGAGTCCTGGCATCCAAACCTCCGGGCATTTGGCATTGTGGAGTGTGTGTTGTGCACTTGTAATGTCACCAAGCAAGAGTGTAAGAAAATCCACTGCCCCAATCGATATCCCTGCAAGTATCCTCAAAAAATAGATGGAAAGTGCTGCAAGGTGTGTCCAGGTAAAAAGGCAAAAGGTGCGTTGGTTGGAGGCCCTGCCTTTGGTTGACTGAGATCCACACATAGTTCTTCTCAACTTTCATTGGGCATCAGAAACATAATTAACCTGTCATATAATTCTAATGATAATAGTTCTAGTAAGAATTAACTTCAATTGAGGGACTGATAAGATGATTACTTAGAAGAAATTTACTACTCTGAGATATACTGGGGATTTCCTCATGTCTACCACACCTCCCAGACAGCCCTAAGTGCTTTATTTACTCTTGCTTTTATAAATAGCAGAGAGTTTAGGTTATTATAATTGTTAGGAAAAACAGTAGAACCTCTTAATTTTATTACTGTTTAGCTCATCAAAGCACAGTCACATCCATTACACTTTTCAGGTAGGAGGAAATATAGATGAATTATAGTAGGAGACCAGGTTCAGCTTCAAACGTAAGTTATTGTGTAACTTTAAAAATGTGCCATATCCACTCCTGGCCTCATCAGCCTCATGTGAAAAGGTTAGAACAATTGATCTCTAGGATCCTTTCTTTTCTTTTTTGTGTTTGCATTTTCTTTTTATGAGACATAATATTTGTATTTATTTATGGGGCATACTATAACAATTTGATAGATGTATCAAATGTGTAATGGACAAATCAGGGTCATTGTCATTTTTACCCCCTCCAACGTTTATAATTTCTATGTATTGGAAACCTTTGGACTCTTCTAGTTATTTTGAAATACATCATAAATTGCTTTTAATTATGTATACTACTATGCTGTAGAACACCAGAACCAATTCCTCCTACCTGTATTTTGGCACCTATTATCTAACTGCTCTCTATCTCCCCTCTTGCCCTGTCTCCCAACACTAAAATCCTATAATTATATTATTTGCCTTTTAAAGACAAGGGAACTGAGGTGTACAAAGTGACTTCACCAAAGTCATGGAACTAATTGATATTAAAAACCAAGGCCCTGCTGGGTGCAGTGGTTCATGCCTGTAAACCCAGCTGCTGAGGAGGCTGAGGCAGGAGGATTGAGTTCAAAGCCAGCCTCAGCAACTTAGCAAGGCCCTAAGCAACTCTGTGAGATGCTGTCTCTAAATAAAAATATTAAAAGGGTTGGTGATGTGGATCAGTGGTTAAGCACCCCTGGGTTTAATCCCTGGTACCAACAAAACAAAACAAAAACCAAAGCCCACAATAAATTAATAAAAACAGATCACTATGTGTAAATGGTAGAAAGATCAGTAGAGGGAAGGGAGTAGGGGGTAGGGGAGTAGGGGGGAAGGGAGAGGAGTAGGGGGAAGGGGAGGGGAGAGAAGCATGGGGGAGGGGAGTAGGGGGGAGGGGAGGGAGTAGGGGGGAGGGGAGGGGAAGGAGAGATACTGGAATCTGAATTAGAACAAGATATATTCCATGTTTGTGTAATTAAGACAAAATGGATTCTACTGTCGTATGTAACTAAAACGAACCAATAAAAATAAATAACTAAAAAGTAAATCTGGCCAAGCTAAAAAACAAGCAAATAAACAAAAAGACCAAGGCCTGTAACTCAGGTCAACTTCAGCCGTATTGTCTTCTCCAGCAGAAAATGTTTACTAATTTTTTAAAAAGGCAAGGTAATTATTTAAATTGTGGTTTGTTTTAAAGACATGAGTTAAATAAAAACATAATCAGTAGTCCTGGCAATGACAACATATGAGATGAGTAATCAAGTATTCTAACTGTGGCTTGCCACTGGTCTCCTGTGTGATTGAGACCAAGTAACAACTTCTCTGAGCCTCAGTTTCCCTTTCTGCAAAATGAGAGGGTTAGAGCAGCTGATATCCTAGAGTCTGTTCAGTTCTAATATTCTACAGTCAATGAAGTAGCTACTCCCAGGCACATGAATTTCTCATTTCTCATGCCTTCTACAAATAAGTTGTATCAACACAGATGAGAAACCAAACATTTTTTTTTAATGTAGGCAGAGAGCTAAATCATTCATTCCTTCACTTTAGGCAATCCCTCTTTACTAACAGGCAAACATGCACTTAGTCGATGTGTATTAATGAAGCATTTTCATGTGGGCCAGCGGTGCCCAAACTTGTCTTCACATTGGAATCCCCCAAGAGCTTCTAAAAATACCTGTGTCCCATCCCCAGAGATTATGATTTAATCAATTTGATGTGTGTCTTGGGCTTTGGAAATTTTTAAAGATCCCCAGGTAATATTAACGCGCAGACAATTTGGGAACTACACTCCAAGTGTGGCTGGTAGATCAGCAGTACCTGAGAGCCAGTTACAAGTGCAGACCTACTACAACAGAATTGGCATTTTAACAAGATCCCCAGTTGATTTTAATTTACTGTATGTTAAACTTTGAGATGCTGATTTAAGGCACAAACAAAATCTTCCTCAATATAATGACCCCAATCTTCCAGAGTAAATGGGGCATGGAATGGATAGGAAGGATAAGAACTAACTGACATAGAGTAGAAAGAAGGGATAAGAATTCATGAAATGTATTTATTAGGGGGAGAGAGAGAAACCTCATTCTAAGGATGATATGGATATTGAGGTCATCCAGCTATGGTGATCTGTTATGACTTCCACATCTGTGGTCTCACTGGATCTCCAAATCTTTAGCATCATCTTTGTAGTTCCACCAACATAATTTTCTGTCAAGGGTCTAACATCTATAGTTTAAATAGTAATAGAAGCTACTTCAGACAAAATATAATAGTTACCCAAATACCCAAGATAAAATAAACCCTCTTGCTATATAATATTCCAATTGAATCTCAGACCTCCAGACCAAATCACATTTCACTGTGTGCTTAGGATTTTATTGATGTTGGTGATTCAAACAAAAAGGAAAAGAACTTAAAAGTTGTGAGAACAGTATACAAAGTAGGCATTAATTTTCAAATAGTTTTCCTCTCAGGTTTGTAATGTTTACTAAAATATTTGGATAAGCATTTCCACTCCCAGGTGTCCTCTGAAAATAATCAGAGATACACAAAAATATACAAAGAAGGATTTGAAAAATTGGAAATAATCTGTAAATCCACCATCATGGGAATGTTGAAATTATGGTGTAGTTGTACTATGTAGTATTAAATAGCCATTAAAAATAATTGTACACCAAGAATTGATGGCATGGAAAGTTATTTGCCATATGTTAAGTACAAAAAGCAAGCTACAAAAGTGTTTAGTATGGTCACACATTTTTGTGTTAAAAAGAAAGTATATGCATATATATGCTTAGATTATATTTATATATAAATAAATATGCTCATATATGCTTAGACTTTTTAAACTGGAAGGTAATGTGGCAGAATGTTTACACTGGTCATTTGTGGGTAACTTAATTATGGGTAATTCTTATTTCTTTTTTTGTTTGTATTTTCTAAATTTTCAGTAGTAAATGTGTAATATTTCTAAATTCGAAAAGATAATGGAAGTCATTACTTTAAAAACTGCCCTGCACTTTCCTGTGTACATATATGAATATACCACAGTGAATCTCACCTTCGTGTATATTCACAAGGCACTACCTTAAAAATAAATAAATAGATAGATAGATAGATATCAGAAAGATCAGCAGAGTAGAGACAAGGGAATAGGGGAGGGAGGAGGAGAGGGAAACTGGAACTACTATGGACTGAATGAGAGCAAATTATATTCCATGCACTTATATTTTTTATATGTCAAAACAAATTCTATTATTATGTATTACTAAAAAGTACCAATAATTTTTTTTTTAAATGATCAATAGACATTGAAAAACCTGGCCTGCAAAATGCTAGTGGGCAATATATTGAAAAATCTGATTGACTAAACCAGTTTCTCTAAAAGGCCTGCTTTTCCTATTTCCTATCCTGATCAGATGTGTGGAGATAGATTGACTTGGCAACATGGAAGGAGAGAATTTCTGTCCCATTCTGGGTGATGTATTTCTCCCTGGGCCAGACATGATTGTCTCCAGGTTGAATCATCCCTGCTAGTCACGTTGTCCCAGTAACATGACATAGGGCATCTGTTCCAGGTACTCAGCAACTACAGAACACCAACGGATGTGCCTCTCTGTATACATCTGATCTAGACATATGTGCTAAGTGCCTACTGTGTGCAAAAAAAAAAAAACTTATATACACTGAGGGAAGAGACGATTCTCACTTTCTAGTGGAGAAGACAGTGAACCCAAATCAATAAAATAATTTTTGGTTGTGATGAAGCACTGTGAAAAAAATCCAAATGGGATAAGGACTGATAGTGACTGTGGTAGGAAGCACTTTCCAAAGACTGATTTCTCTAAAAAGATAATATTTGAGTAGAGTCCTCTATGATGTGAAGAGATGAGAAATGGGAAATTCACGACATTGTGAGCCTCTTTAAAAAATGACAATAGAGGAAAAAGAACAAGGGAGTGAAGAGGGAAGAAGATCTAAGGAAAAAGAAGTGTGTATTCAGTTATATTGATAAAGTAATAGAGAAATAAAATTCACTAATAATCCAGCCAAAAGTTTAATTGCAACAACTGATTGCAGACTCTACCAGTAATGAACAAGGACCAAAATAAAAGGATGTATCTTACCTGTCTCTCTTCCCTTTACTCTGGGAGAAGCTGGCCTTGCCTTGCACATCAGTGGTCACCTACAGGGTTGGGTAAGACTTCAACTTCCTGAAGGTTCCTCAACTCACCTCTCACATACGTTATGCCACCCTGATACCTGAAAGTCCCTATATACTCCTTTTGCATTTTGGCATAAAATGCCCCATTGTGACTTCAAACTTACCTGAACTGAGTTCACATATTTTCTTCATCAGTCGTCACCACTTCCATAAGGAATGGTTTATTAATTTCATAGTTCTAGAGGGTTCCTGACAAGAGCATTCGTACAGGAAATGGGAATCGTCAGAAGTGACGTCAAATGTGGCATGCCTGGCATAAGGAAATAAAAGTAAGGTGAGCATGCAGTGGTCAGAAAGCACCTTCAAGTAAGAGTATGGAAAGTGGAAGATGTTGCTGAATAGGTCCTTCTAAAGACAAATTTTGCTTCCTTTAGTATTTTCAAGTGCCAGCCAGGGCTGAGTCACTAATGGCTTTTGTTGTTTGTAGATCTCTTTGGTCTAATAAATTCAGCTCTTGGAGGGGAGAGGGTGGTGATGTAGAAGGACTCTTCAGTATACTGCAAGGACTTTGAGCATATTACAGGTATTTCCAGTGACATCATGAATTTCATACATCAGTGATAGCCATAGCCAATATTAAGCCAATGATATGAGCAAAGTTTAACAAATGAACTTATCTTTTGTTCTAAAGGTGATAGTTGTACACATACAAGTCCCTGTAAACTCAGTGACCTCCTCCCTCCACCCATTTGGAAAGTGCTAGCAAACATCCTTTAATTGCTTAACATATCACCAAAAAGACTGGGCTGCCAAGTAATTAAATAGCTGAAAAGAAAGACAAAAGGAGAAAGGAAGCTGGATTCTGAGATAATCCACAAATTGAGTAATCCAACCTGGAATTGTCAAGAAAAGATGATAGTTTTGTCCTTACAGTGCCAAATGGTGGTGGGGGTGGGAAAGCTAATCAGGTCAGCAAGAGACATACAATAGCAATTTGATTACAACTTCTCGTCCAAATGTGTCTGATTGGCTGACAGTGAGTCTCCCCAATTAGAGTCACAGCTCCAAAGCACTCAACACTCAGCAGGTTCATCCTCGACAATTCAGACATTCTTACAGATGGCTTCTGCACATACTCAAAGTTTTCAGGGTGTCTAAGGCTTCTCTTTGTTGTTCCTGATTTGAGTGTACACTTTAAATACACAGCTGAAGAGGGTGCTGATTACGAAGCTAGCAAAGAAACTTAACTCACTGATAACCAACCAGGAGGAACTTTTGGGGGAAGAGGGCTGAGGTAGGGGAGGGTGAAGTAGAATGGGGACATATTAGGGGGCTGGCACCTTTATGCCTGGGAGCTAAAATCCAGCAGTTTAGTTTACACGTGAAATGATCCATAGTTGAGGGATTTGATCAATTTTTTGTGTCTCCTAACCATTCATTTGGCATAGCATGCATATGACTAATCTGACATCTAGGTTTTGGCACTAGTGTTGATCCGGTATTATCATTCCCCTTACAAACAAATCAAAGAGCATTCAGAAATGTCAAGCCAATTTGGATAGATCCGTTGGGCAAGTATATGCACATAAATGAGTGTCATGAATGTTTTCTACGTAAATGATGTCAGGGAAGTTAACCAAGGCCCTCTGTCTGCCCATTCCCTGGGCCTCTCTTGGCAGCACTGGGCTGGACAGAGAATTATCCTGATCCAGTATGGAAAATCCTATGTTCCCTTTAGTGCCAAAGATATTTATACCTGGCTATATTCTTTTTCCTCATAAAAGTCCGTTTCTCAAGGATGATGGTAAGGAGATCCAGTTTAGCTGGTGGGCCAGTGTTCTATACAACTATGGATTCTGTCATCATGTGGATTTCAATCAATAGCTGCGTGCTGCTTTCTGATTTGGTGATTGCTAAAGGGTAGCCTGAGCTAATAAAATATGAGTGGAATCTGTCTCTGTAAAAATGTTCTTGTTGATTATCTAAGGTGTTATAGCTAACAGTGAGATAGGTAAATGCACAAGTTCACTTTGAGTTTTAGAAACCCATGATAAAACTCTACTTTTTCTACTTGCTCCCTAATTCCAGAAGAACTTCCAGGCCAAAACTTTGACAGCAAAGGATACTTTTGTGGAGAAGAAACAATGCCTGTGTATGAGTCTGTGTTCATGGAGGATGGGGAGACTACCAGAAAAATAGCACTGGAAACAGAGAGACCACCTCAGGTAGAGGTCCATGTTTGGACCATTCGAAAGGGTGAGCAAGATAACATTATTTTTTTGTCTTTGTAAGATGGGGGCAGAGAAGGAAGGAAAGACTCATCTTAATTTTGCTTCAACATGTTTCTCTGTTTGAATCAGAAGTTTTTCTGATTACTTAGAAACTGACATGTCTAACACAGTTGTCATTATGGCTTTTCATATTTAACCATGGTCTGTGCTAAAGATTAGTATTAATATTAACCCTTGCTGTTCCTATGGTCTTTCTCATGCCACCAAAAGCTGAAGGAGTGAGTCTTAATCCTGGCTGAATATCAGAATCATCTGGGCAAGTTTTTCGATTTTGCTTTGTTTTAATATCAAATATCCGGGCTCTACCCCAAGAGTCTGATTAGTTGGTCTTGGTAGCGCCTGGGCATCAGTGTTTGTTCTTCCAGCTCCACACGTGATTCTAATCTGTAGCCAGGATTGCAAACTACCAAACTGTGCTCTGCTTCTCCAATACAAAGCTTAACAAACAGGAAACCCATTTATTCAGTGTGAAGCTAAGTCCCTAGAACTATGTTGTATGTTCTGGGGTATGAAATTAAAAACATCATCACTGACTTGACAAGATTATAGACTCTATGGAGAAACAATCCCAGTCATGATGTCCAGTTCTTTTTCTGATTACTCACAGTGACAACCATAACAAGCCACATTCTATTCACTGAGATCCTACAGCTCTTCACACCATTCTATAGGTATAAGGCTGGTATTGATCTAGTCTGGTCAACTTTTCCAGGAATCCAAGTGTAAAAAATTATACACAAGTGTTGGAAAATTTTACACATCCTCCTGCTACTGGCTCCCATTTAAAGCTTGAAAGTGCTCAACCTTTGGTGTGCTTCAGCATCATTCAGAGAGCTGTTTTAAATGCAGCTATCTGGCCCTATCCCGGAGGTGCATATTCAGCAGTCCTTAGGTAGGACCTAAATATTTACATGTTTAAAACATAGCCTGATGATTATAATGCAGGTGACACTTGAACCACACTTTCAGGAATACTGCTTGCATACTTTTTTAAAAAAGGGGATTTTTTTCTCTCCCTTTTCATAACAGCCTTTGTTTCTCTGAAGAGTATGTTCTTCCTCACCCCTTAGAAAATAAATATGCTAGGGCTGGGGATGTGGCTCAAGTGGTACGCTCGTCTGGTATGCATGCGGCCCAGGTTCGACCCTCAGCACCACATACAAAGATGTTGTGTCCGCCGAAAACTAAAAAATAAATATTAAAAAAAAAACTTAAAAAAAGAAAAGAAAAGAAATATGCTAGAATGCACGTGCTTTTTTGGCCATTTTTATTTTGGCTTTATACTTAGGCATGTCAATTTTTCCATCTTTAACTCCATAGTGGGTCTATAACTGGTCATCTAGGCACTGGTCTATTGGCTTCCCCAGCAGTAGGCCCAGTATTTGTCACCTCATATTTCTCTCCCCACTAAGATATGTGGATGGTTTGCAACTCTCTAGTGTAGCATCTAAATAGCCTCCTGTTCACAGTGCTGGGTCATCAAGGTCTGTGTTGGTGATCAGAGAAAAACTCAGACTTAATCTCATTTGCCCCCTGTAGACCTCTTGAGGATTTATTTAAGTGGGCTAGGGACATGTTGCTGCTTAACTAATAAGCAGTTTTCATTTATTTACCTATTATTCTGATTAAAGCTACCCAGGCCAGGTTGAGACTGCAGATTACTCTATTTTAACTCTCCCTATTACTTTTAATAAAGAAAGGCTAAAGGAGCTGTGAATATTTCCCAAAGATAAATGTGCTCTTCAGTGAGTTCAGGAACAGGCATGGCTTCTCCATCTATACAAATAACCTGCCTGCTATCCTACTGTTGGCTCTCATTGTTTAGCCAGGAGGGCAGCCCAGTGGTTTGGCATAAATATAGTAGTCTACCCAGATTTGGGGCAAAGGCAGAATTTCTAATACTGCCTTTGGCTGCAGAAGCTCCAACCAGCACCCATGCTTGATTCCATGTGGCTTTCCCTAGGAGGAGGTCCTGTGGTCAACAACACTATCTCCCTTATCTCCATTCCCTAGAGAAGCCAAGTAGAGGCCAGTGAGCCAAGGAAACAAATGGAGTCAATTATAACCTTTGAGCCATCCAAGTTCCTGGTTAAGCACATTACACAGCCTAGCTCGATACTCCTAAGCCCCAGTAATGAGATGATATGCTCATAGAGAGTGCCTGACCACCTGCCCTACTTTGTGCTCGGCCCCAGGCATTCTACAGCACTTCCACATTGAGAAGATCTCCAAAAGGATGTTTGAGGAGCTCCATCATTTCAAGCTGGTGACCAGGACAACCATGAGTAAGTGGTACCTCTCTTTATTCCTCCCTGAAAAATGCATCCAGCTTTTCACTATAGTATAGCTACAACTGTAGTCCCTCTGTGTTCCCAGTGAACATTAACAATGTGCAGTATTAAAATTATAGGATGCTCAATTTCTTCCCTGGGGGACTTATAAGCAAATAAGATTTCTGAATGTGAACTGAAAAGCTTGGACATGATGAATACAAACCCAGATGTAGTGTGAGTATAAGCTACCTCAGGTCAAGCATCCCTGAATGTCTTTTATAAAACTGCTAAACCCAAAGTCTCAAGAGGGTTGGAGAAAGCCTCCCAATATTCCAGGTCTGGTATAATTGTGAACAGTTCACATCTGGAAGGTTATGTTCCCTAGTGGTGGAGATGAGAGGAAAAAAGGAATGTATATCAATTCCTGTGTTGTATCGAAGCTCTTTGACTTCTTCAGAAATGTCCCTGGGTGGTCATGTTTCTTTAAAAGCATTCAGGCATTCAAACATGCTTGCAACTCTCCCACTTTCTACACTAGATGGAGCCTAGGGACTAGATACTGCTAGGCATTGGGGAGGTGGGGTGGGGAGCACATCTAATGGAATAAAAGGCACAAAATTTCTATCCACAGGGAATTCTAATGGGCGAGACAGAACATGAAAATGCCTTCATGAATTAGTATAGTTCTGAGGAGTTAAATACCTAAGTGCTCAGGGGAATCTGCAAAGAACAATGAGATGAGAGCCAGGTGGGAAGACTTGGGGAGGAGGTGTGTTTTGAAAGAGAAGGGTGTGACTGGGCACCAGGTCAAGAAATCAGTCCAGGAAGAGGGTGCAGCCTAAGAGAAGCCTCAGACAGGAGCAAACAAGAAATGTGGGTGGGGGTGAGGAACAATCACAAAGCCACATAGGGTGCACTGAAAGATGAGAAGAATTGGTAGGAAGTAGTAGGCCTAGAAGAAGCCAGTGAAAAGTTCACAGGTAGGACAGGTAACTGAGGGAGTTGCCACAAAGTATACACAGCCGAGTGGTATCAAAATGGTGCTTTGGAAAGATGTCTCTGGGCTTTTGGATAGATTCATTAAGCCCCTATTTTGATGAAGCCAGATTTAGAAGTGTTCAATTTTCTGTGCTAAGAAGTTAGACTTGATCTACAGGCCAAAGAACCCCCATGGAAGCACTTAAGCAAGTGAATGTGTTCAGATCTGTTTTTTAGGCAGAGGTCCTTGATGTTGGAGTGAGAAGTGAACTATTAGTGAATGAGCTGGCAACAGTCTGAATTAGGAACTATGATTCTTTCTGAATTTGGTGAGACAGGGGAGGAGAGCTTCCTATGAGGGGCATTTCTGAGGTTAAATCAACAAGATAAGTGTCAAAGAGAGAAGTGACTCCAATATTATCAACTCCGTAGACTTAGAGAATAGTAATTCCATGTACCCATAGGAAACTCTTAAGAATAGCAGGTATTAAGTAGAAAAGATAGAGAGTATGTGTGTTTCACTTGGAAGATACGAATTTCATTATCATTATCATTATTATTAGAGTCCATATACAGGCTATATTATAGCTAAACTCTTGTGTCTATATTTTAAAGATTTTATTAGTACATAATAATTATATAGAAGAGTGGGATTCATTGTGGCATACAAACTATATGCACATAACAATCAGTCAGTTTCATTTCCCAGTTCCTCCACTTTCCTTCCACTCCTCCCTCCACTTGATCCCCTTCCTCTACTTTACTGGTCTTCTATCTTCATGAAATTCCATTTTCCTCCCCAGCTTTGACATATGATAGAAAACATATGACCCTTGACTTTCTGAGTCTGGGTTATTTCATTTAACCTGATGCTCTCTACTTCCATCCATTTCCTGCAAATGACATAACTTCATTCTTCTTTATGGCTGAGTAAAACTCCATTGGGCATACACACCACATTTTCTTTATCCATTCATGTATTGACGGGCATCTGGCTGGTTGCATAACTTGGTTATTGTGAATTGCACTGCTATAAACATTGATGCGTTTATATCACTATAGTATGCTGAATTTAGTTCTTTTGGACAAATGCCAAGGAATAGTACAGCTAGGTCATATGGAGTGTTTCCATTCATAGGTTTTTTTTTTTTAATCTCCATACTAATTTCCATAGTGACTGTACTAATTTAAATTCCCATCAATTGGAACATGTTTAAATTAAGATGCTTGAGGATCATCTGAAAACAGTTATTTAATAGGTAGCTGGAAATAGAGTTAATTAAGTCCAAAGTCTTCTGCTGGACTGATAGAAATTTAAATGAATAGTATAAAAATTTGAATGAAAGTGGTGGGAGTCCTTACATGTGTGTAAGGAGTAAAGGAGGCACAGTCTAGCATCCGAGGATCAATGATGTGACTTTGGAAATTACCATTTAATTTCAAAGAATGTATTTAAGTACCTAGCAAGGTACTGTACTCGGCTCCAGGGGACTTAAAAGATGATTTAGCAATTAGGATTTAGAATGTACAATGGAGGTAGATAGTATTTGCTTCAAACTGTATGCATCTAAAGGAAACAGATATTGAGATGATTCTATGGGGTCACCTGGGAACAAAGAAAAATAAACCAAACTCCTTTACAGTGGGCACTTAGCAGAGCCTGGTTGCTTGCCTAGACCTTCTTTTTCTCTTCTAACTTCCCATTGAATCAGAGAGAATTGGGAAAAGTGAGGAATCCAAGAGAGAAAGGATAAAAGACGACATCAGGTCTCAAGTGGAGGAAGTCATGTTCAATTGTAGCTAAGGAAAGCAAGAGTTTCACAATAGGTTTGGGGTTAAGAGGAGCTTTCTGACCTTGGATTAGGGATTCTCCAGGATCATCCCCATAATCATAATAAGAAGAATGAAGAGAATTTCCAGAGTGGGCAGAGACAACGGGAATGAAGGGATATAGCTGAGTTTACTTAAAGTAGAAAGGGATATGGGGACATGAGAATGAAACACTGTAAGGAGCCAAGAGACAGAATTTAAAGAGGTTGAGGAATTACAAAGAACAACACGTGAATATGAAGGAAGTAGAAGTGAAAGGCTTTTGACAAAAACATTTCAGGAATAAAGAAAAGGTTGGTAAATAATCCAGTAATCCACAACAGTATGTAAGGTCCCTAAGATTAAGCAAGGCACTAGTAATGTAGTAGGTATTATTTTTCCACGGTGCCTTTTCTGACCTGGTGCCAAATGAACCTCCTAAAT
Source organism: Marmota monax (assembly GCF_021218885.2). Lineage (NCBI taxonomy): Eukaryota > Metazoa > Chordata > Mammalia > Rodentia > Sciuridae > Marmota > Marmota monax. Next base: position 8,878,245 of record NW_026694552.1, on the reverse strand, counting down.
AGCTAACAGATAGTAGAGCATTTGCAAATGCTAAATATACTATAAATATTCCCTCTAAAATTCTTAGGTTTTACTCTTAAGGAGGCATTTATGTATTATTCTTGGGATTCTTACAAATGCCATGTGTTGAAGTAAAAATTTCATGCCTTGTTTTCCATATCTGCTCCCAGAAAGGTATTTTGGGGACCATTTTTGCTGATACTACCTGCTGTTTGTATGTTTGTGTTTCAGATTTCCTGGTGGGTCCATGAGTAGGATGGGGGTGTGTATTGGTTCTATTCTAAATTTGCTGTGCTCTGCTCTTACCGTCTCTTGGACATTGTGTGTTTGCCTTTTAGGCCAGTGGAAGATATTCACCGAAGGAGAAGCTCAGATCAGCCAGATGTGTTCAAGTCGTGTGTGCAGAACAGAACTTGAAGATTTGGTCAAGGTTCTGTACTTGGAGAAGTCTGAAAAGGGCCACTGTTAGGTGAGACAGACAGTATTTGATAGGGTCAAGCAAGACAACCCAAGCTGCAGCTGGACTGCCGGCTTATTTTGCTTAAGTCAACAGTGCCCTCAAACCCCAAACTCAGATGCAGTCAATTATTCATGCCATGCACAGCATAACTTGCTCCTTTATGTGAAGTGTTGTGTCAGCCCTTAAACATCTTCTCTAAAGAGACTCAAAGAGTCTTGAATGATTAATGGGAGGAGCGGAGATTGAAGATCACACTGCAGCTCTAGTTTCTTGGAGAATCACATTTCTTTGCAGGTTAAAGAGCTAACAAAACCCTAGGGTTTCTATCTAGAAAGTTATTCAAATGAAAGAAAGAGAAGGGAATTGCTTAGTAGAAGTTCTGGAGTTTAGATCAATTATTTGTATGAAATTATAATCCTTGAATCTCAGAATGTCTTTTGTTCTTTATAAAAACATTACGTCCCATACTCACAGGCATGAACACATACATATTACAACCACACGCATGTGAAATTACAGTGTCCACTCTGAGGCAAAGCCAGCCTAGACTCTGCCCTTCTTTCCTTAGTCTGGCTCTGAAGTACCTTGGAGAGTGTTGGTACCCATGGAGAACAAAAAAGAATTGGAAGAAAAAGGCTCTGCCTCTAGGCCTTTGAGGTGGCCATTGAAGTCACCAACAATAGTGGCAAGGTGAAGAATAAGAGCACTATGTCATGGCCTTAATCACTTTGAAGTGATAAATAAATTTTCCCTAATGATATACTTTCTCTTTTCTCCCTGAGCATATGGAGTCTCCATAAAGAAGCTAGAATTAGGTAAAATTGCCAGAAACTAAATCAATATAAGACAAAGCAATTGTTGAAGAAAGGAATTGATAATAATAAAATAGGTCATTTTTGTTTTCACAGCAATAAAACTCACCCACTAATAGAGTGATACTAATTTTCTTAAGGCCATAGTTGTCTAGCCAGAAAATTGAGGTGGAGTTATTAAGTTGTAGAAGCTCCTTAAAAGGGAAGTTACAGGAGTTTATTTTTTACTTTGCAAAGAGGCTCAACCCTCATGAGCTTCTGAATGCTGGTTCTTCAGTTAAGAGAGTTGAGTTATTGTGCATTTGGGGAGCTGAGAATTCTGATAAAGATCTTTAGATTAAACCCTCCTATCATCCTTGCCTTATCTACTAAGGAGAGTGGATTTGAATTGAGGATTCTAGGGAAGGCTACTCCTAAAATGTCTATTTGCAGTCCAATACCAGAACATAAATTATCCATTCGGAGATTCAGCTTTAGAAATCATCTTTCTGGGAAACGTAAATTTTTCACAGCAAGGATCTCAAGCTGTCCCTCTGGATTTGTCTCCTCTAAGGAACATGAATGAACTCTAGTGAGTACTTTGAAATATTAAAGACCAAGAAATCCCATTATTTCCTATTCCATGGCATAGGAGAGATAATGTTTTCCTTAGTGTTTTGACACTGGTAGGGTAAAACATAAAAGGTCCAGTCTTGATGGCATCCTGGCATAACAGTCAGTCCTCATAAGAGATGCAAGGGCCCTGTGACCAGGACTTCATAGAACAAGCCCTTACCAAGCCCATCACACACATTCCCCTTAGGAATGGGAAGTAGGGCGTCCTGGGCTGAAATGCCCCACACAATATTGTGTGTGTCTGGTGGGGGAAGGGGTGGTTAGGCAGCCATTGTCTCTCTCCGAGGTGGCAGTGTTTCGATAGCATGGAGGCCAGTAACCAGATCCTAAAGAAAAGTGGTGATTTCCCTTCTAGATGATTCCCCCTACAGCCTTCCCACCCAGATATTCTCTGAAAGCTCAGCCTTAAGGGAACACCAGAGAGCTTCCCTAGATAGGCTCCCAGTGCTGGGACACACCTTTCCAAAGTGCTGTGGGAAGCATGAGCTGGGAGCTGTGTTAAGTCAACTTAGAAACCCCAGTATTTGGTGTTGTGTAGGGAGTAGGACATAGAAAAAGGGGAGAAAAGAGGCCAGCTGTAGTTAGTAGAGAAGAATGGATGTGGTTCTTCTTGTGTATTTATTTGTATCATAAACCCTTGGAACAACAAAGACCATAAGCACCATCTTGCAGTTTAGCCACTTTCTAGTTAACTCATGTAAACAAGTAAAGAGTAACATAACAGTATTACCCTTACAGTCTTCTCACAGGACATGTACCTGAATATGGTACTTATTTATGTAGTCACTGTATTTCTGGATTTTTAAATTAATAAAATTTTAATTTTGAAAAGTCATCTGCCGGCAAGTCTTGTGAGTAATTGACTTTCTGACCTGGGACTGGGTAACATGTGATGGGTAAGCCTGGTGGTTTTACAGTCCTCTTGATACCCCTCTCATACCATAGCATAGAGGTTAACAGTGTGAACTTTGCAGTCAGGCTACCTGGATCTTTCAGCCAGTTCTTCACTTGCCGACTGTTTGCCAGTCTCCCCAACTGGAAAATGGGATAATAGTAGTACCATTACCCTTTGCTTGCAAAGTTATAGTGAGTTCTACTTTAGTCAACACATATAAAGTGATTAGAATGGTGTCTGGTACATAATGAGCATTCGTTAATGATCATAGATATTCAAGGATAGCATGAAATTGAAATTTGACCATTTCCCTTTATGCTGTTGACATGTATTCAAAAAGGAACTCAATATTGGTCCTCTGCTAGTCATTTTTATACAAAAAATGTGTATAAAGAGGAGGGGAAGAGTTTTGTCATGCATGTTGATGCAGACTAAATTCCCTCAAACCTCCAATATCAGGTAAATGTGACCGATGACAGAAATCAAACTATGAGAGTGCTTCAAGAGAGGACTCAAATGTATCAACTCCTACTGAGATGTTGAATAATATAAGGACATATACGGACACAATTATGTGTTGGGGTTAGTAAAAAAGAGTAAGTATTGTTGGAGTGACTGGAACAGTGGCCTAGTTGGAGTGGATTGTAGAAGTGAATGGGAAGATGAGGAATTGGAGATAGCAGCTCAGAACAACTCTTTTTGGAGAAGAGTTTGCAGAGTGTAAAGAGGTATGGTGAAGGAAGTAGCTAGAGAAGGAAATGAGGTTAAAGAAAAGCAATTTTTTCTTAAATATGGGGGAAATACAATAGAAAGGAAAAATTGAAGATAGTGGACAATGGCGGTTAACCTAGTATCTGAGATGAGTGAGGAGCCATTCCCCCATGGTGCACCCAGAACTCAAAATTCCTGACTCACAACTTAGATGAAATTTTAGCCTTTGTTTACCAACCCCTTACATTGAGGTACACCTAGTCCTACTGATCTGTTAGCTTATAAATCCAGTTTACTTTCTTCTGGAATGATGAGCTATAAATCCCAATATTGGTCCACCTCCCTTGACATCTTGGTTTCATTTGCTCTCTTCCCTTTTCCTGATTAGCTGCATCCAGATTTCATCCAGCCTTGTGAATTTGGTCTTCTAAATGGAGATAAAGTTTATAGGCTTTCTCTGTCAACTCCTCTTGCAGGATCTTTTCCCCAACCTCATCTTCTTCACCCACCTAGCCCCACTATGATTCCAAGGAAGCACCAAAGATCATCTCAAATGGGTTCAACAGGAAGTCTTGCCTACTCTCATGTTACCTTCCCTTTTATTCATTTTTTGCTTTAACTCTTGGAGAAAAGTCAAAGAATATGACTTGAAGAATTTGCCACTCAAAAAATATTGCCACTTGGCATAAGGATTATTCTGAACTAAAGGCAAATGAGAATCAATAGCTGCAGGAAGAGTTCTATGCCCTTTCCTTATTTGACACAAATTTCCCTTTGAGGACAGTCCCCCTTCCCCTGTACCAAAGATAGAAGAGTGATTCATCACTAAAGGGGGGGAAGTCAACACCAAATCAGTTTGTAAAAACAAATCTTACTGAAAGAGCTTTTATCTCCCATCAGTTCCCCCATGTGAATTTTATTTCCTAGTAACTTCTCCATAATTTATCATCCCTTGAAGTGCAAATCCTCTTTCTTATGTTAAAAGGTATTTAAGCCCCTAAGTCTGACCACAGTTTTGAGTTTTACTTTCTTTTTGTGAACTTCTGTACATGTAAATAGTCATAAAAATAATGTGCCTTTTCTTCTGTTAATCCATCCTTTGCTAATTTAATTCATGGGTCACTATCACTACACCTAAGAAAGTGAAAGATGATTTTCTTCCCCAACACCTACCTCTGTGATAGGCACTGCTAGGAAAAAAAAAAAAAAGCCCATTCACTGTCCTCATCTCCACACACCTCCTGTGCTATTGGTGGTGGGGATTTCTTCTGAGGGCCTACAGTTGTCACCGTGGTGGTGGTGCTTGGAATTTTGTAATCCTCTGTTTCTCAGCAGCACTTTATTCTGTGAATAAGTGGAGAAAATGCCTCACCCCATATTACTTTAATGTCACCTTATATTAAAGCAGTGATCAAATCATTCTGGGAGTTTGTATTCTATACAGAGTTCTCATAGAAACAAATCCTTCACATACTACTTTCACCCTTTTCTCAGGGATTAATTGCCAGTGTGCAGGGTCTGTGTTGAGTACATCCCTCCAAGACACAGATAAGACTGTTCTACAAGACTCTCCCCATTGGGGCTCATGTACTGCTTCCGTTTCTCACCAAAACTCTCATTCAAACTAACTTCAAGTTCTATTTTACCAATTTAACCAACATGCCTAGACATACTTAAAATCTCCAAATGGTATAGGTGGTTCCTTGAATTCAGGGCTTCAGTAACAGCACCCAGTCCTCAAAATATTTCATACATTTATAACTTTTTGTCTTTCTATATGCTCTTTTCACCACCAGAAAGTTCTTCTCTGTTCTTTGACTGGTAAACTCTACTCTCAACCTTCAAACCCATTCCAAACATTACCATTTCTGTGGAGCCTTGCCTTTCCCCCTCGTAGTTTTCCACCGTTTCCCTTTCTATGTGCTATATCATCCAACCATGGCAGGTTAATACCTATTCCTGGAATTTATCATTAATGCTTCTATGCCTTCACACAGAGCACCTTTTGCCTGGAATATTCATCCTCTGATGTCTCTACTTAATGAAGACATCATCTTTTAAGACTTCACCCTGCTCATGTGAGATCTTGTCCACTTCCTCAGTGCACAGTTAGTTGTTCCCTCCTCTGTGTCACAGGAAATAAAAACAGAAGTTCTTACCCTGCACCAGCCACTGTAGTATTCATTATTTCTCATTTAATCCTCCCCACAGCTATATGTGGCAGGGACCATTGTGAACCTATTTTAGAGATGGGGACATTAAAGATTTTTACCTTTCACATGCTGTGTTATGCACTGCACAACAATTTTTCAGTCAATGGAAGACTGCATATATAATGGTAGTCCCATAAGATTATAATGGAGCTAAAAAAAATCTTATTATCTGGTTATGTCTTAGCTGTTGTAATGTGGTACACCAATGTGTTACTCATATATTTGTGGTGATGCTGGTGTAAAAGAAAACATGGCATGCTGCCACATCTGCTACTCATAAAATGTATAGCACACACAATTACATAGAGTACATAATACTTGATAATGATATTAAATGTCTGCTATTGGTTATTGCATTTACTGTAGTATATTTTTTAAAAAATTATTTTAGTTGTAGTTGGACACAATTTATTTATTTATTTATTTATTTATTTATTTATTTATTTATTTATGTGGTGTGAGGATTAAACCCAGTGCCTCACACATGCTAGGCAAGAGCTCTACCACTAAGCCACAACCCCAGCTCCTATAGTGTATTATTTATTATTATTTTAGAATGTACTCCTTCTACTTATATAAAAATATGGGAGCTTGGAATATAGATCAGTGGCATAGAACATGCCTGGATTTGATTCCCAATACCCTCATCCCAAAATGTTAACTTTAAAACACTTTTAGGTAATTCTCCAGGAGTATTCCAGAAGAAACCATTATATCATAAGAGATAATGGCTCCCTGGGTGCTACCACCCTTGATGATCTAGTGGGACAACATGTAGAGGTGGAAAGCGGTGATACTGATGATGCTGACCCCATGTCGTCCTAGGTTAATGTGTGTGTTTGTGCCTTAATTTTTAACACAAAAGTTTTAAAAGTAAATAATAATAATAACAATGAAAAAACTTTCAGAATGAACATGTAAAGAAAGAAAATAATTTTGGACAGCTGTACAATGTGCTTATATTTCAAATGCTATTACCAAAGAGTCAAAGAGTTTGGAAAAAATCTAAAATTTTATAAAGTAAAAGAGTTACAGTAATCTAAGGTTCAATTATTATGAATATTTACATGTCATCATAAGTATACAGCATTTATAAATCCTATAGTCATGTACAGAAATGTCATAGGCTTTGACATTCACTCCCAATCACTGTTACCTGGAAAGTTTCCAGTCCAAGCTCTATTCATGATAAGTGCCCTATATACTTGTATCATTTTTTATCTTCCATCATATTCTTTTTGTACTTTTTCTATATTTATATATGTTTAGATACACAAATATCATTTTGATATAATTGTCTACAGTATTCAGTATAGTAAAATGCCATATGGGTTTGTAGCCAAGAAGCAATAGACTATATACCATGTAGCCTAGGTGTGTAGTAGGCTATACCACCCAGATTTGTGTAAGTATACTCTGTGATGTTCACAAATAGCTGATTTGCCTAACAACACATTTCGCAGACCATATCCTGGTAATTAAATTACACATGACTGTATATGTAAAAATGTGAAATATTTGACCAGCCACAGTCTTCCTAATTAGATTGGCAAGCTCTGAGAAGGCAGGGACCCAGTGCCTAACACTTCCAGACATTTGGTAAATATTTGCCAAGTGAAGAGTCCATCAGATGAGATTCTTTCTCCAGTTGGAAAAGAAAGCAGCTCAGGGAATGCTTAAATATGCTGGGGCTAGACAGTCCTTCAGGATATTTTTTCTAACCCTATTCTAAGGAAAACCAATAAAATCTGTGTTAACAAATACAAATGAAAAATTGCTTGCTTTACTTAATGATTTACAACAAAATGTCATCTAGAACAAGTGATAAATATTGGATTTACTTTTTAAATTTAAATTCCATCTTTAAAATTCTAAATCGGATGTTTCTGCATTTCTGGTATAGGTCTCACAGCGATTCTCAGCTGTGGAGGGTTCTTGGTATGACTTCAGTATTATGATTGAGAAGTAACTTCTGTGTTTATATTGTATATAGTATATATGCTATTTATGCCATATTATAATATTTAGAATACCTATAATACATATTTGAATGCTTATATATCTCTGTATCTCTCTCTCTCTCTCTCTCTCTCTCTCTCTCTCTCTCTCTCTCTCTCTCTGTGTGTGTGTGTGTGTGTGTGAATAATTAGGCTCCAAGCTGACTTGTATGAAGCCTTCACAAAACTACACATACAAGAGACTCAAGGCCTGGCTTCAAGTTAATGTAGACAAGAGGAGTTTTGAATTGTCTCCAAGTCTAAGCAGACCCTAATCTAGAAATGAAGTATTAGCCAAAAGTTTACAATTAAGCGTGCATTTTCTTATAGAAACACCATTCTATTTGATGCTCAGATTCTCAAGCCAGTCCACACAAACCTCTTGAATCCTAAATGTAGCCAAGTTAGATGTACTACTAATTAGTACCTGCCTATGTTTGGTCCTGGGGCTAGGGGCAGTGGCAGGTGGTGAAAAGAGAAGTGAACAGGGATTTTCCTTTCCTTTTTCTGGGTAGAATGGCTGGCAGGGGTCATGAAGGGTAGGCTCTAGGAAAAATCTCAAAAAAGACAAAGTTTGTACTTGACAGTCTCCTCTTCTTCCTCCATTTCATCATGCCTTCTCCAGGTACCCAGTGGTTTCATTACACCCTTTGAATTCAACTATGGATCCAACTACCCCACTTGCATTGCTCCACAAACAACCATAGGCACCACCATTAACCACCTGGCTCACGAATCAAACCTTGAATCTCTTCAGGGCAGCTGTCTGGCATTAGGAAGGAAGCAAGTTTAGTGAAATGAATGATCGTTACTTAACTTTCAGATGCCATTTCACTTTTAAAGACTTTATTATTCTTTATTACCCTCAAGCTGAATTTCCCAATTACATAATTACAGTTAAAGTGAGTGAGATCCTTCAGACAGTAGAAGCAGCAGAGGAGTGTGTGTGTGTGTGTGTGTGTGTGTGTGTGTGTGTGTCTGTGTGTGTTTGGGGGAGTAAGAAAAGTGGGCAGCACTAAGAAGGCTATGTGTATTGTTCCTGGTTTTGTAGCCCTAACCTCCACCATTTGTAAGAAAAATTAATGTTACTTCTGCTTTTCTGGCTTTCTCCTTCTTTTACTTCTGAACCTGCTACTTCTCTAAAATGCCCACATTGGGGTTTATTTACTGTGGGAAGTAGCAGAGGTTCTGATGAAGGGAAGGGGCTGCTGGGTTACTGAGACCAATCTGCATATTTGTCTGTTAGTACTCATTTGGACCTGGTTCTGTGCTACCCTAGGAGGAAACGGGTGCAAAAGGAATTCTGAAGTTTGGGAACGTATTCCTGTAGGGAACCCTCTTCATCAGAAAGTAAGGCAGGGGAAAAAGAAAAGGCTTCAGAAAGGCTTTAGCCTAAAGTCTTCATTTTTATTCAAAGAATCACCAAAATCAATAATAAAATAAGAATTTTGGGAGCAAAGCCAGTGAGGAGTCCACTCTGATGAGGAAACCAGGAGACAGAGAGTTAAAACATGGTTATGATTCATTTCCTTTTTTCCCTGTTCTATTTCATCTCAGTTTCCTTTTCTGTAAAATGGGGACAAGAACAACCCCTGTCTTATAGGTTCTTGTAAGGGTTCAATGAGATCATGTAAAGTCCTCATGATAGCAAGTGACCAGTAAATGTCTTTAAAAATTAGTCCTGGAACTCTAGTAGTTCAAAGAAGGGAGAAATCAGTTTCTTCTTGGGTTAATTTCAGGCAGAACCTGAGCATGGCTTTGAAGGAAGTGTCAACCTGAGATAGCCAGCAGAGAAGCCTTTGGGGGTCCTGGTATAAAAAAGGACAGGAAATTTTCAGCTAGGACTTAGAACAAGAATCTGACTTTAGTACCAAGGAGAAGAGGAAAAAGCTACCCACCAGAAACCAGAAGTTGAAGCTGCTACATTTATTTTTAAAATGTCATTTTTTGACTACAATGTAGGGGAAACCTGGTTAACTGTCCTTTTTATCTAAAACATTATCTGAGGATTATTATTAACCATAATTTCAACAAAAGCTCACAGTATAATATGTATCATGGCTATTTCCAGTGTTCACTTACTTTGGGGTTGTAGTAATAGGAGGGCTGGCTTCTGTTCATTCATCAGCTATTTATGAAACACCTCCAATGGAACAAACATTATGCTTGGCTCTGGGATTCCAGTGAACAGATAGAAGCAGTAGCTGCCTGCAAAGAGGTGACAGTCTACTAGAGAATATAGACACTGAACAAATAATTAAGATGTGGTACATGGTAGGAAATGGACAAGTTCAAGGTGCTATGACAGTGAAGGTCTTGGGGGCTTGTTTTCCAGAGCAAATGGTATGAAGGTGAGACTTAAGAGTTAGAAGTTGGGGTTCCACAGCATATTTTACTTTAAAATAGGGTCTCACTGATTTAAAAGGGTTTGTACAACTGTTGGACTAAAACATTGTTTCTTCAGGTGACTCCTGTTACAATGTAGGTGTCCTTAGTAGGGAAAGATGGGCACCCACTACAAACCTTTCCCTATAAAGAACTTCCCAAGTAATTACACCAAGAAAAAATAAAAAAATAGGACCCTAAGGAGAAGGGACACAAGACAGGGAAAATTTTATGGGGTGAAAGGATATAAATACAAACTATTTCCTGACAACTCAGTCTAATGTATTGTATTGTTTTCCAAAGGGGATGAGCAAACCACTCAGGTGTGAAATGGGGACAGTGATATACCAAATGAGGAGTGTTTTACCAATGATATTGTATAGAATTGTAGGTGCATGGTAATAATAAAACTCTGACCATTTATTTCATTGTTTTAAATATGTTTTGGAATTTATAGACAATGCATCCATTAGTTGAGTGCACCTTGTTGGAGCACTTGCACCCCACCCCCATATGCCACTAGGTGGCAGTCAGACAGAAGTTGGAGAAAGGCGAATTTTCAGCCCAATTCTCAGGAGACTTGTTCTCTAAAATTCTAAGAAAATCAGCTCTCTGGAGGACCTCTTGGGATATGGCCTCTTCTCAAACAGCTGAAGTCATCACTGTGCACTTGCTGTGTTAGTGTGTGTTGGGGGGTAGGCGGGTGGAGTAGCCACTTATGGCCCTGAGGTCATGTCAGGCAGGGAGAAGAATTGAGGCAATCAGCTGGTTGTCAGGCAATCGAAAAAATCCCTTCTGCAAGGACTGGCTGATTGTTTCCTCAAATGTCCCTTTTGATTTTGCTAGTGAAGACCCAGTCTGAGTATGATTACTTTCCTGGATCTGAAACAAAGGCATAATCACATGGGGTGAGATTGGAAAGGACCAGATATTAACCCCAAGCCGTGGTCAGGGGGATGCCTGGAGCAAGACAACAGCCTTGAGAGAAGGCTCTGGTGCACAAAGGGGAAGAAGAAGTATGTTTGGTTGAAAGGAAAAGGTCAGTGTGTATTTGAAGTCACAAATGTGACCTATGGGGGGGAACCTTGAAGTTTCAGAAACTGAGGACAATGCTCCAAGAATACTGAGACATTCTGACTACTTTGGAAAGTGAACCCCTCCAGAAAAACAAAGACCATTCCAGCTGACTGTATGACTTTGGATAGAAAAATGTGACTCTGAGTTGATGAGATGGGCAAGGCTTGATAGCAAGTATGGGAGGAGAAGCTTCTGGGAAAGAAGAAAGGGAAGGGAGACCCTCAAAAGGAAAGGAAACCTAACCATCTTCTCTGGACTGCAGTTTGTTAAAATTTGGGGAACATTTGTCCTTGCCCTCCCAACAAACTTTAGTCTTGGTTGCATATTTGGTTGCCTACTTCACCCTTTTAGTTCCCATCCCTGGTTGAATCCTCTGATTTCTCCTTGAGTGTTTTCTAACATTTGGAGTTTGGCTCTTTAGAATGCTACCAACCAAACAATAATCCATCCATTGAAGTGTGAATCTCATAAATACAAAAGTAATTGATTTTCCCAAGTACACATGGTACCCCAAAGACTGACTTTTTGAACTCACCAGAACTGTTAAGGACTATTTCTGATTTCCATTCTGCTTTTAGAATGGAATTGTTTAACGCCTTACCCTGAAGCAAACCAACTAATTCAAACTAATGTGTTAATTATTGCTAACAAATTGATGCCTTACCAAGTGAGGAAATTGTGTACTATATTTAATTCAATGTTTTCTCTCAACTTTTTGCACACACATGACTTCTTTTGTCAATCAAAACTTTCAGTGATTATTTCATGACAATAGATGTACTTCTAGTGTTTACTGATTGAGATAGTTGAGGATAGGAAAGGTAGCAGAATACAACAGTCACTAATATGGCATTATGTAAAAATGTGGATGTGTAACCGATGTGATTCTGCAATCTGTATTTGGGGTAAAAATGGGAGTTCATAACCCACTTGAATATAATGTATGAAATATGATATTTCAAGAGCTTTGTAATGTTTTGAACAACCAATAAAAAAAGAGAATATATACAATGAAAAATTACTAGGAATTCAGCCATATGTTTAAAAGATCTAATGCTCTATTAATTGGAATAGCACTCATATTATCTTGAAAAATATTAGTAAATGTATGTGTGAGATATATTATTTTCAAAATGAGAACAACACCTTGTCCACAGGCAGATTTTCATATTCCTTGGAGCAGCTTTTAGTTTTGTTGATATTCATCTGCTTTTCAAGTTTTAGTTTCAATTGATTTCTGGTTTTATTTTTATCATTTCTTCTTGCTTTGGGTTTAGTTTGCTATTCTTTTGCTAGTTTCTCAAAATGGATATTAGAATACTGATTTGACACCTTGCTTATTTCTTTTTCTTTTTTAATTTTCCCTTTTCTTTCTTAGTTTTCATGGATAGTATTTATTCATGATTAAACACTACTTATGTAGTCAGCAATCTCAAATATAATGGCTCCACCATTTAAAAAAATCCTCAATGGTTTGTGAATGTTTTTCCTACATTATTATTGGTGAATTATAGTTGTACATATTGAAGGGGTTTGTTTTAACATTCATACATATGTACAGTATAACAATATAATTTAGCCAATATCAATCCCCATCACTTCCACTCTCCCTCTCTGATTCCCACCTTTTGGTCCTTTACTGATCTCCCTTTGATTTCCATGAGATCTCTACCACCCCCAACTTTCTTTTCTTTTTCCTCTCCAGCTTCCATACATGAGGAGAAACATATGACCCTTGACTTTCTGAGTTTGGCTTATTTCATCTAACCAAATGAAACCTTGCTTATTTCTAAGTATTAAATATTATAAACTTCCTTTTAAATGCTGTTGTAATTGTGTCTCAGAGCTATGACATGCTACACTTTTACTTTCAGCTTGAAATATTTTAAAAATAAGTTTCCCTGGAGACTTACTCTTTGACCCATGAGTTATGTAGAAATGAGTTCTTTCTTTTCTGAATATCATTGTTATTGACTTTTAGTTTAATTTTCTTAAGATCATTACATGATTTCTATTCTAAATTTTCTCATAGTTTGTTTTATAGCCCAGAATATGCCCTCTCTTGGTATATGTTCCACACACATTTGAAAAGAATGTGTATTGTCCTGTTGTTCAGTGAGGTGTTGTATAAATGGCAATTAGTTCCAAGTTTTTCATAGTATTTTCTGTATTCTCATTCTACCAGGTACTATCAGAGGAGTACTGAAGTTTCGCCAATAATTGTGGACTTGTGTATTTCTCCTTATTTCAAACCATTTTTGTTCTGGTATTTAAAGCTCTATTGTTAAATGCATGCATATTTTAAAATGTTATATTTTCTTCTAATACTTTTATAGTTTCAAGTCTTACATTTAAATTTTTAATCTATTTGAGTTGTTTTTGTGTATTACATGAGATAAGGGTCCAATTTCATTTTTCTCTATGAGGATATTCAGTTTTCCCATCACTGTTTGTTGAAGACTATTCTTTTGCCATGGTATGTTCTTGGCATCTTTGTCAAAAATCAGTTGGATATAAACAAACGAATTTATTTTGGAGCTCTCTGCTCTGTTCCATTGACCTATGTGTCTGTTTTTGTGCCAGTACTGTGCTGTTTTGATTACTAGAATCTTATAGTAGATTTTCAGATCAGCTTTTTTTAAAAAAATTCCAGATTTCTTTAGCTACTTGGCAGCTTTTGTGGTCTCATACAAATTTTAGGATTGCTTTTTCTGTGAAAAATACCATTGGAATTTTGAAAGATATTATATTGAATCTGTAGATCCCTTTGAGTGTTGTGAGCATTTTTACAATATTAATTCTTCCAATCATGAACACTAGATACTTTTACTTTTATCTGTTTCTTTCTGTCTTTTTCAGTTTCTTTTATCACAAGAGTGTTTGTCACCTTGATTTTCTATCTTTTGTTTAGTGTCTTTTGTATTGGTTGCATTTAATATGATTAGCAATATTTGGATTTAGTTTACAATTTTCATTTATTTTTATGTTTGGTGCTTTGCTTCTACCCTCCAGCTTTATTTCTATCATTTGGGTATTTTTCACTATTGTACTTCATTTAATTTTAAATAAATCTCATATCTTTAGTGATTGCTATAGGGATTTAGAACTAGTTGACTTAGAATTTTTAATTTTGGAATTAATATTTCATCACCTCAAGTGGAATGTAGAAATTTTACCACTTTATGAGCCCCTTAAACTCTGTGATATGTTGTATATATAACATTTATATATACTGAAACCCCATCTGTATTATAATTTTTATTTTCAACCATTATAACTGATTTTCAAACTTTAAGAATAGTGTATTATATTTACCCAGAGATTATTTCTGTCACTCTTCTGTCATTCTTGAATATCCCAATTTCCCTCTAGTATAATTTTCTATCCATCTCAAGAGAGTTTGTTTTTTAGAATTATATCTAAGATGTGTCCATGAATGATTTTTTTTGTATTTACCCTACAGTAGGGTTCACTGAGCTTATTGGCACTTTCACTAAATTTAGAATGTTTTTAGTCATTATGTCCTCAAATATTTTCCCACCCATACTTTTCTCTCTTTCTAGAAATCTAATTACATCTATGTTAAACTTCGAGGTATTGTCTCATAGGACCCTAAGACTCAGGGGAGGCTTCTTCAACATTATTTCTCTCTTTCCTTCAAATCAAGTCATTTTTTGTCACTCCCTGTTCAAATTTACTGATTCTTTTATCTGTAATGTCCTCTATGATATTAAGACTATGCATTGTATTTATATTTTGTATAAAGCATTTTTAATTCTAAATTTCCGTTTCATTTTCTTAAAAACAACTGCTATTTCTCTGCTGATATTTTTCTATCATTTTATTGATTGAAACTGTATTTTCTTAATTTCATTGAACATAGTTGTAATAGTTGCTTCATATTCCCTGTTCACTGTCTTAGCCCATTTGAGCTACTATTAAAAAATACTACAAAATGTGTACCCTAGAGACAATAGAAATTTGCCTCTAATATTTGTAGAGGGTGAGAAGTCCAAGATCAAGGTGCTGGCAGATTTACTGTCTGGTGAGGACCTGCTTTCTGGTTTATAAAAAAGCATCTTTTCCACTATGCCCTCACATGTTGGAAGGGATAAATAAACTGTTTGGGTGCACTATCTCACTTATGAGGAGACCACCTTCATGACCTTATCACCCCTTAAAGACCCCACCTTCCTATACCATCACAATGGAAACCAAGTTTCAATGAATCTACAGAAGACAAAAAACACTAAAAGAGACAATAGCATCCACTAATCATAATATCATGGTCATTTCTTGGTAGTTTCCATTGTTTTCTTTTTAAAACTGGATCATATTTTCAAGGTTCTTCATGTATTAAGAAATTATGTACTGCAACCTGATCATTCTGAATAGATTCTCATCTGTTCTTCTGAGAGGTATTCATAGTTTTGTTTTAGCAGTAAATTAACTTGATTGGACTCAAGCTGCCAAGGCTAATTATTTGGCTGTTCTGCTTTGCATCTGCCTCACACATACAGGTTCACAGGTAAGTTATAGACTTGGCTAGAACTTGATGGTCCTCATCTCTGTGTCAGTCTCCCTGTGGTTGCCCAGAACTCTATCCTCTGGTACTCCAGATTAGATGTCTCTTACAATCCAAACCTTGTGCTGTATTTTATCTAGAGCAGTTCATGGCAAATTTTCTGTAAAAGGCTAGATAAATATTTTCAGATCTGTGGACCATAAAGTCTGTCACAACTATTCAATTCTGCCATCATAACATGAAAGAAAACATAGATAATATATAAATGAGTGGGTGTGGTGGTTTTCTAATGAAACCTTATTTACAAAGGCAAGTGACAGGCTAAATTTGGCCTATGGGCTATAGTTTGGCAAACTCTAGTCTGTTATTTTCAAGTGGGTTAAATCTGATGGGAGCTTACTTGGCCATACCAGTATTTGAAAGTACTATGCAAAATATTTTATTTTACTTAATTCATTTTAGGATAGTTGCACATTAATTGAAATTTAAATTAATAAAATTTAAAATAAAAGAAAAGAGAGAAACATAAAATGTTGAATAATAAAGATAGGAGGCTATGACTTATCATATATGAGGTGTAAATTTGATTAATATGAATTACAGGTCAGTGTGATATTATGAAGTTATTTTAGGATGTTAAAAATTACAAAGGAGCCTGGGGTTGTAGCTCAGTGGTAAACACTTGCCTAGATGTATGAGACCCTGGGTTCGATCCTCAGCACCACATGAAGATAAATAAATAAAATTAAGATATTGTATCCATCTACAACAAAATATTTTTAAAAAAGAATTCCAAAGGTCAATATCCATTATTTCATTCAATAAATGTTTATTGAGTACATAATATTTGCCAGGATTGTGCTGGGTACTGGAGATATATAATGATAAGCAAAGTAGCATAACATAATTGTCAAGAACGATGGAACTCTGGAACCAGACTCTCTGAGTTTGAATCTTGGCTTTGTCACTTATTCATTATGTGGACTTGAACAAGTTATTTGCCTGTGTCTCATTCTTCCATATGCATGACAATAACAATATTTCATAGAATCACTATGATAAATAAATGAGGTAACATTTGTAAACTACTGAGAAATAACCTGACACATAGTAAAACTTATATAAGTGTTTGTTAAACAATAAGTACTTGGACCATCTCTGCCTCCAAGGAACCTAGAGTATAGTGGGAGAAACTGACTTTAATCAAAAAAGCACATAAACAAATGTAAGATCCAACTGTGGTCTGTGCTACAAAGGAGTTTATATGGGGTTGTGAAAGTTTGTATTATAGGGATTTGACCAAGGAAGGCATCTCTAAGGACATGCTATTTGAGCTGAGGATAAGCAGGAGTGTATTAGGCAAAAGACATTTTGAGAAGGTGCACGATGAGTGACACTGTATTTCCTGTCTTACTAATTAAACACTGTGTTCCATGAGGGCATGGCCCAAGTCTCAAACGTCTGTATTCCTCATCATGCCCACTGATTGAGGCAATGACCCATAATAAGTGTTCTGGACAAGTCTGATGATGTTGGTAGCAAGATTTACCACTCTGGAGACTTACTCTCCTCCTACCTGGCTACCCTAAATAAGGGAAAATCTTCACAGACCAACTGTCTAAAGAATGCTTGTGTGTATGAGTCTGTCAGGATGAACCTAACTACTATGTGTAACTACAATGCTCTAATGAAAAAAATAATAATGCTTGCGGGTGTTAAAATATTCTATCTAGAAGACAAGGCATTCTAGAAGGGAAGCAGCAGTTTGGATGATGAATATAACTCTCTTTGTTAGCATTTTGGCTATTGTATCATTTCAAAGGCATTTGCTCCACAGACCTAGCCTTGGGAATTAAAGGAGCTATGATGAGAGGACACTGTGGACTGAGGCTCCTCATGCTTCCTCACAGTGTTCAATTCTAAAACCCATGATCCTCTAGAGGGGCATTCTTTACAAACCAGGATCTCCATTTCATCACATGTGGCTAAAGGATTGGAATCATCAGCCACCTGCAACAATTTTACTTCCAGGTTTCTTTCTCTTGTCAACTACGGATCAGCAAACAAATGTATGAAAACGGATATCTTTTTTCCTCTTTCAAAATAGGAGCAGCTGACATCATTTGCAGTATGCAACTGCTGAAAACCCTGAATAATCCATTTCAGGGTACTTTCAGGAGAATATTTCCATCCTATATAGAGATGTATACCAGTCTAACCTCAGGACCCACTCATTATGAATACCTCTTTCCTACATTTAAAAAGTTTCTTGCTCATATGTAAGAAACTAAGTAAAAATAAACAATGTGGTGACAGGTTAGGATTTTTTTTGCAACACTCTGAAAACCTGCTCCAAATTATAACTTCATCATTCAGGAGGAACCTAGATTTTGGTGAGGTTTATTTTGTTTACCCAGTTTCTTGCTCTTTTTCTCTTTTTCCTAACTTCACTTCCTTGGTGAGGGTTCCATTCTCAGGTACATTCTCTCTTTCTGGTTCAAAGACAGACTACACTAGGCTATGAAATATACCATTCATGTGAAACAAGGAAAACCATTTCCCCTGCAGGGTTCCAAGGAAAAGGCTTGAGATTCAGTCTATCTGAACAGCTTGGGTCATATATGAACCCCAAAGCAATCACAGATCCAAGGGATAAAATGAGTTGCCTGGCCTTATTTTCTTATATGTGTCCCACAAGTTCATGAGTCAGCTACCTAAAAAGTACAAGTATTCCACAAATTGAATCAGAATTCTTGAGAAGGGAGAAAATGGAAATTCCTGGTGGAAAGGCAAACAACAAATATATACTCTGTGCAATAATAATTGTTGCTTATATTAAGTGTGTTAATTTTAAATTTATCTAAGCTCTTTCATATCCATTAGCACACAAGAGTCTTGCAATAACCCTGATGAATAGCCAAGTCTGAATATATTTCCATTTTATAGGTGAGGAAACTAAAGCCCAGGTGAGTCAAATGAATTGGATGTCTGCACTGTTGCATAGTGTTAGAGACATTTGACTCTAAGGTTGTAGAATTCTAGATTCTCTAAACACCAAATTCATATATTTGGTTTTTTCATCTTACCTAATTTGTTAACCCAATACCCACTCCTATTCCTCTCTTTCTTCCCCTCCCTTCAGCTTTTCTAATCTACATAACATGTAGGATTTTAGTTTGGACGTGTCCTTTCAAATAGTGTATGGTTTCATGTGCGTATATCATATATTCATGTGCATATACGTAAGTAGTACATGTTATACAAAAATTCTGTTTCTTTATTAATTCATTATATTTTTATTGTAATCCATGTTACTTTGCATATATTTAATCTGTTACTTCCAACTATTTCATAATACTCTTTGACATACATCTACCACATTTTATCTATCTACTATTTCAGTCAAGGTTTCCCAATAGAATTCTGCTAATTTGCACCATTACAAAAAACACTTCCATAAACATATTCATACATGTCCCCTTGTGGTCTTGTGTGAGCATTTTCCTAGATATATATACTCAAGAATAAAACTATTGGGTTGTAGTTAATCTGACTAAGTTGTTACCCTCAAGCCAATAAGGTCTTCTTTGACCACACTTCAATTTAAACTCCCAGGTAACAGTTCAAATCTCCTTCTCCTGTTTTAATTTTTTTATTTAGCTCTTATAACTAATAAATTGTACATTTAATATATTATCTTTATTACATTATCATTTGTATTGTTTGTCTCCCCAAGTACAATGTAAACAGCATCAGCAAGGACTTTTGTCTGTTCTTTCAAGTGTTTATATCCCAAGCACACAAAACAGTGCTTGGCACATGAAGACTGCTCAAAAAATATTCATTGAAGAAATAGAATCGTGCCATATTTTTCTTCAGAGTATGTTTGAACCAGCCTACATTGTGCAGAACATAAGAGTTCTATTGCCCCTGTATCCTCATCAACACTTGGCATTATCAGCTTTCTAATTTTTGCCAGTCTTGGATTTTCTTAAACTCATATTTATCAAATTATTAATGAGTTTAAGCACATTTTCATAGATTTCATTTTTTTCAAGTCCTATCCTTGGAGGTGAGCTCTTTATTACTAAAAAGGCAAATGGAGTACGTAGAGATGCCCAAACAAATACTCCAAGATGCACATTCACATGACTAGCTAAAAGCAATCATGATCAAGATTATATAATGTCCAATTTGCAAAGAAAATTATGAAATCCAAGATAACAAGAATTCAGAACAGGGCTGGGGTTGTAGCTCAGTGGTAGAGGGCTTGCCTAGCATGTGTGAGGCACTGGGTTTAATACTCAGCACCACATAAAAATAAATAAATAAAATAAAGTTATTGTGTCCACCTACAACTAAAAATATTTTGAAAAAGAATTCTGAACATCAGTTTCAATCTTACTTCCAGAATTGTGTATCTCTTGGCTATGAAGAGCTCCTTAACTGAGCTTGGTGAAGAAGTCTAAATCCCATGCGATTTTTCATTTATTTAACATAAAACTGTCTGAATAGACATTTTTCCTCATTAACCCTAGATTACATACCCAACAGAAGTTTATGTCTCAGAATTAGTTCATGAATTAAACTTAACTTTCAAATGTCATATCCTTTCTTTATAGGTCTATTTCAGATCCTCTTAGCCCACAGTGGGGGACAGGTTTTAGCTTTGTCTCCTTCTCTGGTCCAGTCAGTTTGGTATGGCAAACAGACAAAGGCCTGGGATCAAGAGGAAGCTCCAAACATTCATATCACATTAAATGTGCCAGAAAACATTCTACACAGTGGGTATACAGTCTCTAATATCAGACAATGCAAAGTCTTATGGGTAAAAAGGCTCATTGTATAAACAATTATAATCAGAGATCGTGCTAAGGTTCATGCTGAAAGGAGGCACAAAGTGACAGGGAGCCCAATGGAAGAGCAAATGGCATTTCCTTGGAAAGGAGAAAAAAGAGTAGATGAGAAAAGAGGAAAGCTCCTCACAGGCATATTGACTAACCTAAAACTGGAAGATCTAAAAACTGAAACTATAAGATCAAGTAGAAGCCTGCCAGAAGGAGTGAGAGGAGGGGAAAGAAAGAATATCAATGTATACATTCCCCATCCTGCAAAAAGTTAGATAGCTCACTGTGGCTTAAAATAAGGATAGGACAGTGTGGCAGTCTTTCATGCTTTTTTAGCAAATATTCATTTCTCTCCTCCCCTATTATTCTGACCACTGGTAAAATTGTACTTCCTGGTTCCCCTGTGTCCAGGGTTGGCCCTTGAAATGATCCCTGTCATTTCCAGTCTAAGAATTTAACTGCCAGAATGAGAGTCATAAGGCTATATTCGGTCTGTCATGGTGACAGGCAAGGCTCCAGATGGTGGAGGCTCCATCAGTCTATTTCAGAATGATGAGGTGGAGCAGATGTCCTTGCTGTCTGGCAATAGGTAACTGGCATGAGTGAGAAATAAACCTTCATTGTTTTATACCACTAAAGTTTAGGAATTGTTCACTTGTTGCTGCAGTGTAGCAACTAACTAACCTAACTAATGCAGAAGGGAAGAGTAAATAGCAGGAGTAAGGAATGAAGTTAGATAAGCAAGGGTTTAACCAGGATTAACTTCTTAGGCTGTGCTAAGAAGCTTTATCCTGTAGGGTTAGTGGTTTTTAACCTTTGCTCTGAAGAACCCTAGGTACTCTGGGGAGGTGGGAGACAAAATATTCAAGGATCCAGGCCTCTGACTGTCACTTCAGTGAGAACACTTCTGCTTTTTTCTCACACACACACACACACACACACACACACACGGAGTGGGGGATAGAGGGGTTTATTTAAATACTGCTTTATATTTTAAAATCTTTACTGCCAACAATACAAACAGAAACTCTAGATGAAGCATGATGAGACTTGATTATAGAAAGATCATTTCGAATATTACATGAAAATTGATTGTAATAGGCAAGACTAGTTTCTAGGATCTCACTTAGAATGCTACATAGGACCCTAGATGAAAGAAGATGGTGGATTACTCTAGGGAGGTGGCAGTGAGGTGGTAGAGATAAGTGAATAAGTGTTAGAAATCAGTTTAGGAAATAGACTCCAGAGACATGGTTACAGATTGGCTGTTGTGAATGAGGGAGAGTAAAGCATCAATGAAAACCCCAGTGTTTCTGCTTTGGACAGAATATTGGTGCCATTCACAAAGATGGGTAGCATAGGAGGAGAGGTGAAGTTGAGGGAGGAGTTGACAAGGTAAGTTTTCAATATATTAATTACCATGTGCTCACAAGACAGCTAAGGAGGAAGGGTTCTCAGACTAGAAGTGTGGGTTAAAGAAGTACTAGTTCTACTACTTAGCATGAAAACTTGGGCAGGTCAGTTTGAGAACGGGTGCCTTAGTTTCCTCACCTATAAATGGAGTAACAAAATATTCATTTTGTCAACATTGATGATTTTACCAAATGTAAAAATTTTTGTGAGAAGGTGTTGTGTGTGATCTAAAATGCCATACAAATAGCAAATGGTAAAAATGAATATTTTCATGAACAATGAAATGGATGTGAGGAGATAGGGAGATTTTCCAGGGGACATTCAGGAATCCTTTGGTCTGCAGAGAGACTATAGAGCTCTGATTCTTGGTGGCATCACTACAGACATTCCAATCTCTGGGAAACTTAGCCTTACAAAGAAATTCTTTCCAGTGGCTTGGTGTCATGGCGATTTAGCTGACTTGGGTTGGAGCTGAGAGAACTGGAAGGAGGCTGCTTAATCCTAGGCAGTGGGATATTGGGATAAGGCCAATACAAATGTGCCAAGATGGAAACACTTTTGCAGATGGAAAACCTTTTTGAAAGATTTTAGTGTGGTAATATACACATAATATAAAATATATGTTATGTATACATTTACATTGTTGTGAAAACCTCACTACCATTCATCTCCAGAACATTTTCCTCACCCCAAACTGAATCCCTGTACCCATCAAATAACTATCCACTTCTCCCTCCCCAAACCCAGACCACCACTATTGTACTTTCTGTCTCTATGAATTTGACTATTTGGGGTACCTCACATAAGTGAATCATATACTATTTGTTCTTTTTTGTCTTTCTTATTTCATTTAACATAATGTTTCCAAAGTTCATCTACATTGTACCATGTGTCAGCATCTCATTCCTTAAGGCTGAATAACATTCCATTGGATGTCTAGACCACAGTTTATTGGTGGATGTTTGGGTTGTTTTTTGTCTTTTGACTACTGTGAATAATGCTGTTATGAACAATAGTGTAAAAATATCTATGCAGTTCTCAGGTTTCAGTTCTTCGGGTATATACATATAAATAGAATTGCTTAATCATTTAACACTTTTGTTTAAGGTTTTTGAGGAAACACTGTAATGTTTTTCATAGATGTACCATTTTACATTCCCACGAATAGTGTACAAGGGTCCTACTTCCTCAATATCCTTACCAACACTTGTTATTTACTGAGGTTTTGTAGGTTTATTTCAGTTTCTTGGTTTTTAAGTGAACTCAGGGGCATGCAACCACGGAGCCACATCCTCATCCCTATTTCGTATTTTATTTAGAGACAGGGTCTCACTGAGTTGCTTAGCATCTTGCCATTTCTGAGGCTGGCTTTGAACTCTCAGTCCTTCTGTCTCAGCCTCCCAAGCTGCTGGGATTACAGACAGGCATGTGTCACCACACCTAGCCATTTTCTTGTTTTTAATAATAATAACAATCATCATCATAATCATCATCATCCTAATGGGTTGAAAAGATATCTCATTGTGGTTTTAATTTTAATTTCCCTAGTGATTAGTGATGTTGAGCATCATTTCATGTGTTTATTGGTCATTTGTACACTTCTTTGGAGAAATTCCTATTTAAATCCTTTACCCATTTTAAACTGGATAGCTTGCTGTTTTGATTGTTTAACTATAAAAGCTCTTTATATGTTCTAAATATGAGCCCCTCATTAAATGTATGATTTGACAAATGTTCTCTCTCATTCAATGATTTGGTTTTAACTCTCTTGATAATGTCCTTTGATACAACAATGACCATTACAACATTTCTGGGGATCAGGAGTCCAGGAAAAACTTAACCACATGATTCTGGTTCAGCAACTCTCATAAGGCTGCAATTAAGGTGTCAATAGTGATTTCATTCATGTGAAGGCTCAACTGAGGGAGGATCTGCTACTAAGCACATTCACATGGCTGTTAACAGGCTTAGAATATCTGCTGCTAAACTCTCCCATGTTTGTCTCCCCATAGAGCTGCCTCATGAACGACAGCAGCTTACCCCAGGGTGAGTAACCCAAAAGAGAATGAGGGCTGAGGTTGTGGCTCTGGGTAGTGCACTTGCCTAGCATGTGTGAGGCAGTGGGTTTGACTCTCAGAAACACATATAAATAAAAATACCAAGGTTCATCAATGACTATTTTTTAAAGAGAATATGAGAGCACCCTTGTAAGCCACAGTTTAAAAAAAAAAAAAACTATTGTCAGAAGCAACATACAATCACATCTGCCATATTCTATTTGTTAGAATTGAATCATTAACAGTGGTCTATTGTCAAAGGAAAGGATTACATAAGGGTTCAAATCCCAAGAGGTAGAGGTCTTTGAGGGCCATCTCAGAAGGTACCATAGATGCTTACCCTGTCCTGTGTCTCTGCAACCTTATGATGGGCCATTAACCCCATGGCTCTATGCACTCCAGACACACATATTTCTTCCAGGTTCTCATATTTACCATGCTCCCTCCCATCACAGTACCTTTATTCAAGTTGTTTTCTCTGCCTGAGATCCTGTTCCTATTCTCTTTACTTATTTAATGCCTATTCATCTTTTAGGACTTATGTTAAGAACTATTTTCTTTGAAACTTTGTTTCACTTATCACAGCATAAAATTTATATTTTTCATATAATTAATGAACATTTGTATTTCTCGGTAAAAATAGGAATCATGTCAATTTATCCTCACCATTGAATTTTCTTAGTGTCTAAAAATATGCCTGACACATAGTAGATATTTAATAAATATTGAGTGAGTAAATGAATGGACAAACAGATTAAAAACTATCCTCCAGGGGACATGAAAACAAGCTTTCTAAATCTCTACAAAAGTAAAAGTATCAACAAGGTGATACCAATAGCACTTGACTTTGTGATATAATTGTCATACAGCAAAGTTCAGAGTTCATGACTTTGGTTGAGATGTTCACATGCTAGGAGGTTACCTTATATGGACTTTGGAAAGAGTGGAAAGTAGACCTGCCAGACTTATTTTAATGGGTTCAAAATACTTGATACTGGAGGAAAATGACACTTTTAATTCTCAACACAGGAATAGAGAAGGTCATATAATTACTACTGCCTGCAAGATTTTTTAGCTGGGCATAGTGGTACACGCCTGTAAATCTCAGTAGTTTGGGAGACTGAGGCAGGAGGATTGAGTTCAAAGCCAGCCTCAGTAAAAGCAAGGCACTAAGCAACTTACTGAAACCTTGTCTCTAAATAAAATACAAAGTAGGGCTAGGGATGTGGCTCAGTGGTTTGGTGCCCCTGAATTCAATCCCTGGTACCACATAATAATAATAATAATAATAATAATAATACTGAATAGCAGAATTTTTTTTTCATTTGCATGTAGTCTGCAAGCAAGAGAATGGTCAGCATGGCATCTTGAAGTTCTTTCTGGTTCCCAGGGTCCTAAGTCATTGATCTACCAATCCAATCTCCTCAGCAAATGGTAATGATGAACTTGATGCTAGAAAACCTCAGGAAGCAAGAGATCCATTGCCTCTTAAGCATTTCCTGATCAGAGCCACTGTATTTGAAAATAATCATTCCTGAAGGGCAAGACATGCTCTGAGGTGGAAAAGGCCAAGTGAACCCTTTATGCTCACCTGACTTACTCTTGATCCTGGGAGATTCTAAAGGAAGGAAATCATGAAAGGACCCAACTATTACAGCATATTTATTCAGGTTGATAGGAGGGGGAAAAGACCACTGTCTCCATGGAATTGGCAACTGAAGAGTAGAGGTTTCAAACTGGATTTGTTCCAGCATCTCAGGGCTGCTGAAAGATTGGATCATTAAGAGTTTATAGCCTCACATATTTATTTTAAACCTATTTCATCCCTCAATGCTGGCTTCAACTTCAAGTTGTCCCAGATTATTTTATCCCCAGAAACTGTCTTGGGATGAATAAAAGAGAGAGTGCCCCTTGGGAGGGAGAAAAGACTGAGGTTGACAGATGAGGCTTCAGGGGAAATTTTTCATAGTACCTACTATGGATTGGAAGTGCAATTCAATGGTAGAGAGCTTTCCTAGTGGTCATAAGGACTTGGGTTTGATTGCCAGCACTGCACAAAAAATAAAGAACCTAATGAACTGCGTTGGTGTTCTCCTGTCACTGCCATTGCCAACACAGCTTCTCAAATGATTTCAGATAACTCACTAGATGGGGAAAGCTCACATGGAATCAAGAAATTTTAAAAAAGAAAACAACTTCCCCACCTGCTCTGAATGAGGCAGAGTGTACCAAGGAAGTAAACTGAGTCACAACTTTCCAGCTTGGAGAGAAGGAGTATGCAGAGGGAGGAAGATAGGCTCCCAGGAACTAATTGACCATTCTAGATGCTAAGCAAAACCAAGCATTAACTTTGAGCTAAAGTACTTAATGCCAGAGGACCACCATGCCTTTGGCCCAGAAACCTAAAATTCTGGCTTTTTCTTACTTTTAGAGATGTGTAGGGCAAGCATGTTTTTTGGAAAAAATATAGTAATTGCATTATCAAACATTCTCAGAGGTTTTCAATGCCCATATGGCTCCCATTAGAATCTGGTCCCTGATAAACAATATTTTTGAATGCTTACTATATGCCAGACACTGTCCTAGGCCAGTTCTGTGAAGAAGCAGACAAATAGTTTCACCCTCTTTGAGCTTATATATTAATGGGGGTGGGGCAGACCATAAATCAGGTAATTTAGTAAATACATACTGTATCAAAGAATGATGGATGTTAGAAAAATAGATAAAGCAAAGCTATAAGGAATAGAAATTCCTAGACTTGATGGTGGGGGGTTATGATTTTATATAGATCAGGGAAGTTGTCATGGAGAAGGTGATATTTGAGCAGAGACTTGAGTTAGGTTAATAACCATGAGGAAATTGTCTCAGGCAAAAGGGAGGTCATCTGGTAAGGCCTTTCATGATGGAAGAATATCAAAGAGGTTAGTATGGCGAAAATGATGTAAGGAATGGGAGTTGTAAAAGTTGAGGTTGAAGAAGACCAGATGGTGGATCACCTTATAAGCTAAGGATTTGAATTTTATTATGGGAGAGATGGGAGGCCAAAGTTTTCAATAAAGAAATTGCATAAGGTTACTGACATTTTTAAAAGGATCATTCTGGCTGCTACTTAGAGAATAGAATACAAGGAAGTGGGAAGATGATCAAGATGGAATTATAGTAATCAAGGCAAAAGTGTATGGTCATTTTCACCAGAAAGTTAACAATGGGGAAAAGAGAAGTAGTCAAATTCTGATATATATGGATAGTAGAGCTGACTAGATTTGCTAATATATTGGTCCTGTATGATGTTAAGAAAGAAAGTTAGAAGTCAACAGATCATTAAACTTATTCCTTCAGACAAATTACAGACTTTGTCCCCTTTGATCAGCATCTTTCCTTTCCCTGCCTCTCCCCTATCCCCTCAGCCTCTGGTAACCATTTTTCTATTCCTGTTTCAGAGATTTACTTTTTAAGATTCCACATGTGAGATCATGCAATGTTTGTCTTTCTGTGCCTGATCTATTTCACTTAGCATAACGATCTCCAGTTCTGTCCATGTGGTTAACAAGTGACAGATTTTCATACTTTCATGGTTGTATAGTGTTCCATATTACACCAGTTTTCCTTATCCATTCATTTATTGATGAACACTTAAGTTGCTTTTATATAATGGCTTCTAGGCAACTCTTGAAGGGTAGAAATTCTCAATTAGACAAGAGGAATGAGTGGTGTTTTTCTATAAGACTCACATATGGTGAATGTAGTAAATAATAATGTATTTTATAGGGCTGGGGTTGTAGCTCAGTGGTAGAGCACTTGCCTAGCATATATAAGGCTCTGGGTTCAATTCACAGCACCACACAAAAATAAATAAAATAAAGGTGTTATATCCATCTACAACTAAAAATATCTTTTAAAATAATGTATTTTCCATTTCAAAACCACTAAGACTGTAAATTTCAAATGTTCTCACTATAAAAATAAGTATTTGGGGTGATATATATGTGAATTAGCTTGACTTAATTATTCTACATTGTATTCATAAATCATAACATCACCCATAATATATATACAACTATAATTTGTCAACTTAAATTAAAAATAAAAGAAAAAGTTAGAGGGCTGGGGTTGTGGTAGAGCACTTGTCTGGCATGTGTGAGGCCCTGGGTTTGATCCTCAGCACCACATAAAAATAAATAAATAAATAAATTTTAAAAAAAGAAAGAAAGAAGAAAGAAGTAAAGAATAACTGCAAGACTTTTGACCTGAACAATTGGAAGATTGAAATTACTACCATCTGAGATGGCAAACGTAAGTAGAGGAGTGTGTTTGAGAGGTGGGAAGACATCAAGAGTTTTATAATTAATGGATTTGCATTTGCTTAGGTCTGAAAGCAGGGGGAAAACAAACAGGTAGCAACTGGTGGCTTTATTGGATAAGTTATGGAGGAAAATGGTTTGGATCATCCTCAGAATCATTGCAGATAGAGCTCTTGGTGGTAGATTGGAAAAATTACCAAGTGGGAGCTGAGCTGCATTTCCTCTGTTTCTTCCATCTCTTACCTCCATTCCCCACACAGTTTTGTCTTGCTTATCAGTCCCTCACAATCTAGTTAATGGATTGATAAAATTTCAAAAGAGTCACATAGTAAATATTTTAGGTTTTGTATGCCAGTTGGTCTCTCTCATACTTAACTGTGCCTTTGTAATGCAAAAGCAATCATAGACAATGCATAAACAAATAGCTTGGCTGTGTTCTAATAAAATTCTATTTTCAAAACAGACCATGACCTGCTAAAGCCCATGAGCTGTAGGTTTTCATGCCCTGTTCTAGACCTGTGATAAGCTGCCCACCAAAACACAGGCCTCACATGGCCACTCAACCTTATGATACATTCACAATTTAATTTCTAGATTAAATATTAGAGAGGTACCTCCAGGTAGATATCCCTTACTTATGGTTGGATAGTAATTTTTTAGTGCAGAACTAATGATCTCATTGGTATTATTTTACCCTCTAAAGTGAATAATACAGATTAGAACTCAACAAAGATATTTTGATTTCAAATAAGGGGGAAAGGTGTCTAATAAATATTTTATTGTTTTCCTAAATTGAACCTCATTAAAGAGAAGTTATTGGCCATTGGTCTAGTACAATTTCTGTCCTCCTCAAAACCAGACAACATGTCTTTTGTCCTATCATCCAGCTGTCATGGCTGTCTGAATTAGTTATAAGGTGTTAATGGTTTCCATGTCCCAGAAAATTTACAATTGAAAGCCCACTTTTGACGGTATGGCATTAAATGACCTGCATTTTGTGGGGTCGGTCAGCACAAGTTGTTGGTCTGTAAAACTTCCAGCTCCAAGTGAATGGAAAAGCTCAGTCCACATGACTGACCATTGGAACTGGGTGGATCTCTGTCACATGAACTGTTCCAATGAGCAAGTTTGATTAATGTTTTTTAATTAATGAAAAATACAAATGTATTATAACAATACAGAGAAAAATATAATGAACACCTATGTGCCCATCACTCAGCTTAATAAATAAAATATAGATACAGTCAAACTTTTTGTATACCCACCCCTGATTACACTTTCCTCCCTTTCTTTCCAGAGGCAACCTCTACCTTGAAGACAATTATGTCCTTTCTTTATATATTTACTGCTTATGAATATATCCCTAAACAACATACAGTATTGTTTACCTCCTGTTATTTTTGTGTGTTTGTGGTAACTGGGGATTGAATCCAGGGGACTTAACCACTGAGCCACATCCCCAACCCTTACTACTTTACAACTTAAAATAATATTTTTGTATTTTATTTAAAGACAGGGTCTCACTGAGTTGCTTAGAGCCTTGCTAAGTTGCAGAAGCTAGCATTGAACTTGCAATCCTCCTGCCTCCTCCTCCGGAGCCACTAGAATTACAGGCCTGTGCCACCATACCTGGCACATCTTGTTAATTTTTATATCAATGATATAATATAGTAAATAAGTTTTCAAGTTGGATTCATAGTTGATACATGTACTTAAAGTTTATTCATTTGCACTATGGTTATAGTTTTTCATTGTAAGAATGTACCTCAGTTTATTTATCCATTCTCTCACTGATAATTTCTCAGGTTTACACACATCCTGGTGCTGACAGGTTAAATGCTACTTTTTTGCTGAGCTCCTTGACCAATGTCCATGTAACCTCTTCTCTATGTAATAATAGCACATATGGTAAGACAGAGTCCCTTCTTGAATTACCTAGTGACTAAAACATTACAAGGTTTCAGAATTAACTCATCTTTTTATAAATGGGAAATATTTTTTTGCCTAAACCAAAACAACCAAACCCGAGAAGCTGGAGTAACAAGGTAACATTTACCTTTGCTCTTGATTCTTAATTCAATATTTTGGTCCCTAAGAGTCAAAGAAAATGTTCTTGTTTGGTCACAGTCTTCTTGCCTGGTCTGAAGGATCTTTATACATCAGTGATGGAGGGAGACGGGAATAGTCAAGAATCATGTTGCAATGTCATTCCATCAAATGTCACATGTGGTAAGGGACTTCCATATGGTGGAATAAAACAGGACAAAATCAAAAGGTAACTGAATTAGCCAACCCCTGGATTTGCAGGTTGTTTCCCAGGTGTTTCCTGCTATTGATCTGTTGTAGAGCTGGACAAAAGAATATTTGATCTTTAAGAGTTCATACTGAGGAGGACTTACGCTATGAGAAACTTGACAATTTGGACATTAATATGGACCAGGATTTTTTTTTCTTTCTTAGAAAATTTTTCAAAAAGTTTCTGGTTTTTACACATGTCCCCTTTATAGGGCTGTCCCTAGAAATTATTAGTTGTCTGGACCTATCATAATCAGGAAAACATTTTTGTAGCATACATGATTAATATCACTTAAGTTATAATGAAGTTACTTTCTTTCTGTCTCTCCCACTCTTCACTACCTACCAAAGAACCAATGTAACTCTGCTGTCTACAAATGAAAGCCCTGCATTGTGGCTGGTCCAGACAAACTACAGTTTAAACTCTTACTTTCTTAGATTAAGTCATTTACTACTACCACATAATTTTTCTGTGATTCCTTTTAGGTATAAAACCTAAAGCCTGGAATCTCAAGACATCTTAATAACTTTCATGCCCCATTCTACATATGAAATCTGTTTCCCCTTTCTACACACACCGTGGTTTTTCAGGACAATTTTGAATAAAATATAACAGCATTAAGATGTTTCTAAATGATACTAAATCAAAGGTGTTAATTAAATAAACTAGTTCAGATTAAATGAAATAAACCAGACTCAGAAAGTCAAGGGTTGAATATTTTCTTTCATATATAGAAGACAGAGAGAAATAAGGAATGAAAAGGAGGGAGATCATGTAAAAATAGAAGGGAAAACATTGGAGTAGAGGAAGAGAATCCAGGGGGAAGGAGGAGGAATGGGAAAGGGGAGGAACTGTGGAGTGAAATTGACAAATTCTGCTATGTGCACGTATGACTATATCACAATGAATTCCACTTTTATATAGAACTATAATGCACCAATTTTAAAAAAAACAATAGATAAATAGAAGGGAGATGAGTAGAGTAGAGGCAGGGGATCAGGGACAGAGAGGAGGGAAGGGAAAGGGAAAGTATTGGGGATTGAAATGGAGCAAATTAGACAAATGAGAACATGAGGTGAGAGCCTACACAATGGGAGAAAATCATGGCCACCTGCACCTCAGATAGAGCATTATTCTCCAGGATATATAAAGAAACTTAGCTTAACAGACTGTACAGACATTTCACAGAAGAAGAAACATGATCAGTCAACAGATATATGAAAAAATGTTCAACATGTCTAGCAATTAGAGAAATGCAAATAAAACTACACCAAGATTACATCTCACTCCAGTCAGAATGGCAGTTATCAAGAATACAAGCAATAATAAGTATTGGTGAGGATGTGGGGGAAAAGGCACACTCATACACTGCTGGTGGGACTGCAAATTGGTGCAACCATTCTGGAAAACAGTATGGAGATTCCATAAAAAACTTGGAATTGAACCACTATTTGACCCAGCTATCCCACTCCTCAGTCTATACCCAAAGGACTTAAAATAAGCATACTGTAGTGATGCTGCCACATCAATGTTTATAGCAGCTCAATCCACAATAGCTAAGCTATGGAATCAACCTAGGTGCCCTTCAACAGATTAATAGATAAAGAAAGTGTGGTACATATACACAACGGAATATTACTCAGCCATAAAGAAGAATGAAATTATGGCATTTGCCAGTAAATGGATGGAACTGAAGACTATTATCCTAAGTGAAATAAGCCAGTCCCCCAAAACCAAAAGCTGAATGTTTTTCCAGAGTCTGCAGATCCTGACTCACAATAGGCAGGGGGGAAGGAAGAGGGGAGGTTCATTGGATTGGAAAGGGAACAGTACAGGGAAGGGCATGGTAATGCAAATGGGAAAGACAGTAGAATGAATCAGAATTAAATTTCCTATGTTCATATATGAATACACGACCAGTGTGACTCCACAAGAATGCAAAGTTATACTCCATGTATGTAAGATATGTCAAAATACATTCTACTCTCATGTATAACTAAAAAGAAAAAATGAAAAATAAAAAAAGAAATGGAGTAAATTATGTTCTATTCATTTGTTAATATGTCAAAATGAACCCAACTATTATGTATGACTATAATGTCTGAGTAATTTTTCTTAAAAAAGTAATTCAGAATATTAAAAAAAATCACATAATCATATAAAACACAAATAGATTTATTCGGATTATGAACAATAATTTCTACAGGTATGATATTTATTACCATAAGTGAGTGCAAAATGAAAGTTGTTAAACTGACTAACCTTAAAAACATTTATATATTTATTTTAATAGGTGTATTAGAAAAATACACCTATTCTATCAAACCCATTATTTCAGGAATATTGTTTAGGATGAAGGTATATCTTTTAAGTGACAAAATTATATATATTTATGGTTTAAAAATATTTTGATACATGTATGTGTTGTGGAATGGTTAAAGTGAGCTAATTTCCATACATCCACATATGTTTTGTAGTAAGAAAACTTAAAATACACTCAGTAACAATTTTCAAGTATGCAGCAGATTGTTATTAACTATAGTAACCATACTGTACAATGGATCACTCAAGAGGCAACTTTTTTTAAAAAGTGACTTAATTTGAAAAAAAATGTAAGTCAATAATGGAACAGGTGGTTTATGTACACAGCAAAAATAGTGAAGGTGATATGCAAATGAGTGGTTTTTGGAAAACACTGGTGTGGGTAAATGTTTTTGTTTCTTTCCAAAGATTTTGAAGAAATGGTCTAGGAGTTCTAGAATCAATTTGAATATCTTTAAAAATATTTGTAAACAACTTGAAATTTTTAACTAAAGAAAATGAAACTAAGAAACAATGCATACACTCAAAAATGTTATATATGACATTATTTAATTTTTTATTTGTTTTAATTAGTTATACATGACAGTAGAATTCATTTATGAACTTTGATATATCATACATACATGGGTTATAATTCCTCATTTTTCTGAGTGTACATGTTGCAGAATCATATTGGTCATGCAGTCACATATATACAGACAGTAAGAATGTCTGTTTCATTCTACTGTCTTTCCTGTCCCCACATCCCCTCTTCTCCCTTCCCCTCCCCTCCCATCACTTCCCTCTACCTAATCTAAGGTAACACTATTTTTCCCTAATGCACCTCACCTTATTGTGAATTAGCATCCACATATTGGAGAAAACATTCAGCCTTTGGTTTTGTGGGATTGGCTTATTTTTCTTAGCATGATATTCTCCAACTCCAACCATGTACTGGCAAATGCCATTATTTTGCTCTTCCTTAAAGCTGAGTAATATTCCATTGAGTACATATACCACATTTTCTTTATCCATTCATCTATTGAGGGATACCTAATTTGGTTCTATGGTCTAGATATTGTGAATTGAGCTGCTATAAACATTGATGTGGCTGTGTCACTATAATATGCTAATTTTAAGTCTTTTTGGTATAAACCAATGAGTGGGATAACTGGTTCAAATGGTAATTCCATTCCCAAATTTCTGAGGAATCTCAGAAAATTTTTCTGAGGAATCAGCCTCCTTATACTGCTTTCCATTGTGATTGCACCAATTTACAGTTCCACCAGCAATGTATGATTGTACCTTTTTCACTACATCCTCGCCAACATTTTTTAAAAATCTTTTTAGAATCTTTTATTTATTGGATTGATTTCTTTTTTAATTAATATTTTATTTATATATGACAGCAAAATGCATTATAATTCTTATTACACATATAGAGCACAATTTTTCATATCTGTATATAAAGTATGTTCACACCAATTCATGTCTTCATACATGTACTTTGGATAATGATGTCCATCACATTCCACCATCTTTGCTAATCCCCTGCCCCCTCCCTTTCCCTCCCACCCCTTTGCCCAGTCTAGAGTTCATCTATTCCTCCCATGCTCCCCATCCCTACCCCACTATGAATCAGCCTCCTTATATCAGAAAAAAACATTTGACATTTGTTTTTTGGGGATTTTGACAACATTTATTGTTTTCCTGATTGCCATTCTGAAAGAAGTGAGATGAAATCTTAGAGTAGTTTTTGATTTGCATTTCTCTAATTGCTAGAGATATTGAACACTTTTTCATATATTTGTTAATTGTATTTCTTCTTCTGTGAAATGTCTGTTCAGTCTGTTCATCTAAATTTCTTTGGCCCATTTATTAATTGAGTTATTTTGGGGTTTTTTGGTGTTAAATTCTTTCAGTCCTTCATATATCCTATAGATTAATGCTTTATCAGAGATGCATGTGGTGAAGATTTTCTCCCTATCTGTAGGCTCTCTCCTCATTTTATTAATTGTTTCCTTTGCTGAGAAAAAGCTTTTAATTTGAATCCATCCCATTTATTAATTCTTGATTTTACTTCTTGGAAAAAAATAAAATACCTGGGAATCAATCTAACAAAAGAGGTCAAAGACCTCTACAATGAAAACTACAGAACACCAAAGAAAGAGATTGAAAGAAACCTCAGAAGATGGAAAAATATCCCATACTCCTGGATAGGCAGAATTAATATTGTCAAAATGGCCATATTACCAAAAGCATTATACAGATTTGATGAAATTCCTATTAAAATTCCGATGACATTCTTCATAGAAATAGTAAAAGCAACCGTGAAATTTATTTGGAAAAATAAGAAACCCAGGATAGCTAAAGCAATCCTTAGCAAGAAAAGTGAAGCAGGAGGCATCACAATACCAGACTTTAAACTATACTATAGAGCTATAGTAATAAAAACTATAGCATAGTATTGGCACCAAGTAGACTTGTAGACCAATGGTACAGGACCCAGAGACAAACCCACATAAATATGGTTATGTCATGGATAAAGGTGCCAAACATATTCACTGGAGAAAAGATAGCATATTCAAGAAATGGTACTGGCAAAACTGGAAATTCATATGCAGCAAAATGAAATTAAACCTCTATATTTCAGCCTACAAAAACTCAACTCAAAGTGCATCAAAGACTTAGGCATTAGAACAGAGACCCGGCGCCTAATAGAAGAAAAAGTAGGCCCAAATCTCCACCATGTCGGCTTAGGAACCAAATTCCTCAACAAGACTCCTGAAGCATAAGAATTAAAATCAAGAATTAATATATGACATATTTTAACACATCAAAGACCAACAGTTCATTAACTTGAGGTACTTGGTAGATTCACTTTTGTACAGAACACAAAATAAACTTCACCTATCATTCAGTTAAGTCAAAAAATATACCATAACTTCTCAGCATGCTGTTGGATAAGAAAATTAAAGTTATTACCATTTGCAATACTTATCTGTATGTGAATATTTCTACCATGCAACCAAAATAAATTACAAAAATGAATGGATATGACTGCATCAAAACTCCTGATTTCAAAAATTTGTGTTTATCAAAACTCATATTTATTAATTTTTCACAAAGAAATATACTTTGCTTATCATATAAATTTTTATTGATAAAATTATTTTTGTACATTTCATATATTGAGGTACTATTATTTAAGAGGGAAATTTACTGAGAAAATTTGAAAACCATTAGTGGTAGTGAAGTAGTCAGTTGAATTAATACATTTTTCACTACTATTACATATTGGAGTTTTGTGTAGAGTGTAAGAGAGGAATTTTATGCTTAATAATAATAGCATTTCTTTAGCACTTCCTATATCAGTCAGGATATGTGATAATGCATTAACAAATAACTGTAAGTTTTTAGTTGTGATCCATAGATATTTATTTCTCATTCATGTTCTGTGTTGCTAATGGATTAGTCAAGCCTCTATTCCATACTGTCCTTACTCCATAACTGAAGCTAATGGATTAACCTCTATCTGCACCACTGCTTTTACATAGCAGAGGAAAAGGGGAACAGAGTACATCACACATTTGTTCTTCAATTGTCTGCCTAACATTACAATCCCAACGTCAAATTATACTCCAGAGCTATAGTAACAAAAACAGTTTTATACTGGGATAAAAACAGACACAAGACCAATGGAATAGAATGAAGACACAGAGACAAACCCACACAGATATGTCCATCTCATCTTTGACAAATGTGCCAAAAAACAAGGTGGATAAAAGACAAACTTTTTAATAAATGGTGCTGGAAAACCTGGGTAGTTATTTGTAGAAGAGTGAAACTGGACCTTTATCTATCACCCTTCACAAAAACCAATTCAAAGTGAATGACAGACCTAGGAATTAAACCAGAAACTTTGCAATTTTAGAAAAAAATACTGTGTCAACACTCCAACATATAGGCACAGCCACCAACTTCCTTAGTAAGACCCCTAGAGTGTAAAAAATAAAACCAAGAATCAGTAAGTGGATGGCATAAAATTGAAAAGCTACAGAGCAAATGAAACAAGAAACTGAAAAGAGAGTCTCCATTTTGCTTGCTTCAGACTTTGCAGTCACATCAAGTTTTGCCACATCATAGAGAAGGAAGACTAGGCTGCTGCTGGTGAGAAGATGCCAAGGATGGAACTGTCTTCGTGCCAAGATGTTTTTTGGTATGCTGATTAAAGTCCTAAAGGAGGCCACACTGTGACATGTGAGACGAACATCAGTGAGGTATATCAAGGGAAGTTCACTGAAGGGGAAGACAATATGAACTGCCAGTTGTCCAACATCACAGTCATGTACAGAGATGGCAGAGTAGTACAACTGGAATAGGCATACATCTGTGACAGCAAGATCTGCTTTCTGATTTTGCCTGACAGGCTGAAAACTGCACCCATGTCAAAGAGGATGAAAAACAAAAAGCCAAGATTCAGGGGCTGGCCAGGGGAAAACTGCTATTGTGAAGGCTCAAGTGGCTACAAGAGGAACAAGATGTGGAATGGGACATGGAAACATCTTCCAAAGATGAAGACAATCTGTTGAACAGAACTTTGCCTTTTTAAAAAAAAAATGTCTTTTCAGTTGTAGATGGCCACAATACCTTTATTTTATTTTTTTGTGGTGCTGAGGACCAAACCCAGTGTCTTTCACATGCAAGGCTGAGCTACAGCCCCAGCACTGCCTTTCCTTTTTCTTTTAGGTTATCTGAGTTCATGGGGGTAGGTGCCTATATGTATATCCTAGGTTTTGTTTTGGGGGTTTTTTGTTTTGTTTTACTTTTGGTTTTCAGTTTTGTTTATTGACATCTTTCTTTTTAGACCAGAGAAAATGTCAAACTAAATAAATTTGGTTATTTTGTTGTTGTTGTTGTTTTTTTGAGAAAAAAAAAAAGAAGAAAAGATAGCCTACAGAATGGAAGAAAATCTTTGCTAGTCACTCTTCTGATATAGGATTAATATCCAGAATTGTAGGTATTCTGACCATGGAAATAGACAGGGAAGTGTCCCCCGCCCTCCGTAAGCAAACTCCTGGGGGCGGGGTGGACATGGCGCCCTGATTCCCACAA
Source organism: Marmota monax (assembly GCF_021218885.2). NCBI lineage: Eukaryota > Metazoa > Chordata > Mammalia > Rodentia > Sciuridae > Marmota > Marmota monax. Next base: position 8,840,225 of record NW_026694552.1, on the reverse strand, counting down.
TTGGAATGCCGAGCAATTCTGTGCTGAGGCTATTAAGATAACTATGCAGATGCACTGCCTGGTTTATATAATGACATCCTTTGAAGGAGAGAGGCTTTGTGTTTGCATTAACCTGGACCTTATCTCAGTTAGCTAGCACTCAGGATTAAAAAAAAATACTGGCTAAAGTGTAGTCATTGGTGGTGGGTAATATGTAACTTTTTCGGCTATTAAAAATGACAGCAGAGTGGGGTAAGCACCCCTTTTGTCTGCCATCATTCTGTCTGTCTGCACCTTCCCTGCGTGTCTGTGTCTGTCCTTTGTGCACCTCCTCTACAAGTCTCCCCACACAGGTAATCCTTTACACAGAATAGAATAAGAATGTAGAAACTTACCACCAAATAACCTAATCAATAAACAGGCAAATAAACTAAACAAATGATTTTCAAAAGAAAAAATGAAAATAGTCACTAAATATAAGAACACATATTCAACATCTTTAGTAATCAAGAAAATGCAAACCAAAACTACATTGAGATTCTATCTCACTCCAGTTAGAATGGCAGTTATCAAGAATACAAATAATAATAATTGCTGGCAAGGATGTCAGAAGAAAGGAACACATATACAATGTTGGTGTCACTGCAAATTAGTACTACCACTGAGGAAATCAGTATGATGATTCTCCAAAGATGAGAAATGGAACAGCTATATGACCCATCTATCCCACTCCTTGGTATTTATTCAAAAGAACTAAAATCAGCATAATATAGAGATGCGTGTACCCTGATGTTTAGAGCAGCACAATTCACAATAGCTAATGTCAAACTAAATAAATTTATAAAATTGTGGAATGAACCAGGTGGCTATCAATAGATCAATGTATTAAGAAAATACACAGTGAAGGGCTGGAGTTAAGGCTCAGTGGTAGAGTGTTTGCCTAGATGTATGAGGAAATGGGTTTGATTCTCAGCACCACATAAAATTAAATAAATAAAATAAAGGCCCACTGACAACTCTCTCTTCTCTCTCTCTTTCATATATATATATATATATATATATATATATATATATACACATACATATGTATATATGTGTGTGTGTGTGTATGAATGAAAATACACAGTGAAGTTCCACTCAACCATAATGAAAAATGAAATTATGTCATTTGTGGGCAAATGGATGGAGCTGGAGAACACCAGTAAAATAAGCCAGCTGCAGAAAGTTAAGGTCAAATGTTATCCCTGATATGCAGAAGCTAGAGACAAAAAAATGAATAAAAACCAGGGATCTTCTAAAAACAGAAAGGAGATCAGTAGAGGAGAATTACAGGATTAAATTGGAGGGGCAAGAAAGAGAAAGGGGAAGCATTGGGGAATAAAATCAACCAAATTATGCTCCAGGTATGTATGAATATACCACAATGAGTCTCACTTTTGTGTATTATATGATACACCAATGAAATAAAAATATACATGTAAATTAATATAAGGAAGACCAAAAGAGTAGAGAGAAAGGGCAACAAAGAGAGTGTGGAGGGGAAGGAAAGGGGGAATATTTGAGAATAAATTGTAGCAAATTGTGTTATGGGAATATATGCATATGCCACAAGGAAACCCATTATTGTGTACTAATATGCACTAACAATTGTACTAATATGCACTAATAATTGTGTACTAATAATGCACTAATAATACACATAGAAGTGCAAAACTAAAATAAATAAATAAGTAGTAATTAATCATAGAAAAATTTGTAATATCATAGTCTATTTACTGTATTAATGTATGAATTCTACAAACACAAGAGTTCTAGTCATCTTCAAACATAAAAAACAAACACATTCAAAAGAGAGGTAGTTCATTACAGCTCAGTTTTTTTCTTACCAAATCTAAATATGCTTAGAAAGCTTACTGCCTGAATTGAGCACACCATTTTGTCTAATTTTCTTCTTCCCTGGGATAGAAATAAGGCAATAAAGGGGTACACTCACCTAAGTTAGCTTTCAGGGTGTTCTCTAACTTACAATGAAGAAAAAAAAAAGGACCTGAAACGAGTGACCTTAGGGTTGGAGGACTCCTCATATTAGAAACAACATCACTAATATTTCAGCTTCTTAGAGGAGCCAAGACTTGAGTTTTTATAAAGACATGATGCCCTTAGGGACCAAAGTCAATCAGGAAACAGACCACTAACTGGACTAGAATTTCATCAGTGCACAAGGTGACTGGAGTTGTGAAACTGAGGTTCCCTAATGAACAGGGACAATAAATCCCTGGACAGTCTGTCTAAATTCACAGGTTGAAGTCTAGAGGCAATTCCTACAGATCAATTCCACAGCCATGGTAACAATCTCTGGACCTGTCCTGCCTAATTTTGTGATACTCTTTTCCTGAAATATTTATAAGGTTTTAAGCAGGTAAGTGAATAGAAAAAGTCTGTTTTTGATATAAAACTTACAAAATGTCAGTTGAGCATACCTGTGATTTAACTAATTATATTAATCCAATTTTATAAGTGAGGAAACTAAAACATAGAACTATAATAATTTGTCCATGCTCCAAGGACACAGAGACTGTGCCTGTGTCTTAACATTTGTAATCCCTCACACAGTACTTGACACATAGTTGATGTTCAGGAAATAAATGGATGAATGAATGAATGAATGAATGAAAGAAATTGATTCCTTTCACATGAGGCAGAAGTCACTGAGCCTCACCCCTGTTATGTCCTCACTCATTTCATCCCTTGTCATTCATACTGGGCCACCATCACTGTCTGATTACCAAGGATTGGGGTGGGGTGGCAATGGAAGGAAGGTGGTTGATTAGCCAATCAAATTCAAATTCTTTGTTCCCACATTTGCCTTTAAGAGCAAACAAAGTAATGCAATCCTGAAAAAGGCAGCTCTTGGGGAAAATGTTTTCCCACCATGTGCCTCATGTGTTTCCAAACAGTCTCCACAGACCCCATTTTTTTAATGCAATTTGCACTCCCCATCTAAACAAGGCAGTCTAAAAAGGGCACCATTCTGTATTAAGGATTTTGGTCTTGATTTCCAGCCATCAATGGAATTAACCACATTTTGGCCTTGCAGAGGTTGCATTCCTGATTCTCTCTGCCATCTCACTTATAAAGGCAGAGGAGGGAAGCAGGGTGCCAGGGAGAAGGCATCAGCTTGGCGTCTGTGGCATAACCACTCGGGAAATTCCATTCTCTGAAAATCCACATCTCCTTCCTCTAGGCCTTGTGGCTGGGGCCCACAACTGGGGACAGAGGCCACACAGCTGCTCTCCCTTTAGCCCCTTCCCCTACACCCATCAAGGGCAGAAAGGCACTGATGTCCACATGTTCAAGGGGACAGGAACTTTATCCTCTAAAAATCCCCTTCCCCAAAGATTGGAAAGCTAAGAGGAGCTTTTCTTAGTTTGGACTAAATCCTGCTGCACAGGCTCTTCTTTTGCCTTTCCAAGAAGGTAATTTTTGACAGGTTAGGCTTAGAACCACTTTCATTGTCAGGGTCTTCCATTAGGGCAGTGGTTTGTAAATATTTCTTAGCTTATGATGTGCTTTCTAAAAATAAAATTCAGTATATGAAAGATAAAAAGTGTAGCTACACTGGGTAAAATAAGAGAGGAGACGTAGATCTCTGACAAATTTTCTCCCTATATCAGCTTCTGAGGACTCTCCATGAGTACTCCCTGTGAACCCAAGAACACAATTCAAAGGGTACTATACTTGACTGTAAGACCCAATATGGAGGACTGTGAACCCCATCTGGCTTAGTGGCCTCATTATCCCAGCCCTATATTCAAAGCCAGGTACATAGAAAGAGCATTGCTGTCATATGTCCAATCAATAAGGTGTACCAAAAGTTATTGGAAATTGCTGTTCCTTACTTATTTCTCCTTGTGTGTGTGTATGTGTATACGTGTGCACACACGCCTATGTATACATATTGAAAGGAAGAGGAACTCAAAAGCACAGGGCTAGAGTGCATTGTTACGGAAATGAGAAGCTAAGTCTGATAGGGAGCTTGGAACAGGAGCAGTTGTGAAGAGGAGCTGAATGGCAGCAGGCTGCTAGCTTCTGCAGATTTGCAGGCAAAGCTGATGCATTTGCTCATTAATTTATTAGACAGTTACTGAGTTCTTGCCATGTTTCAGGCCAGCTCCTGAGAGACAAAGATGAAAACAAAGAAGTTTCAGTAAATAGTGTAATGTTATATTCACTTAAATACCATTTAGCAACAATTCATTGCTTAGCTTTGACTGTCAGATTAGGTTTTGATTTGATTTTAGTCTATTAATAACTTTTCGAGAAAAAAGACATGGGATTCCAAGCTTAAACGAAGTATACAAAGACAAAGTACATCTTAATTTTCACTAATTTCTCACCAAAATTAGCATTTATGTTTATTATAAATATAGGCCACCCAATTTTGACTTCTTCATTAACAGAAATCACAGATGTTGCCTAGGCCCTTGCTAAATTGCTAATGCTGGCCTCTAACTTATGATCTTCCTGTCGCAGACTCCAGAACCCCCACGGTTACAGGCATGCTGTCTCAAAATAAAACATAAAAAGGGCTGGGAATGTAGTTCAGTAGTTAAGCACCCCTGGGTTCAATCCCTGGGAAGGAAGGAAGGAAGGAAGGAAGGAAGGAAAGAAAGAAAGAAAGAAATCACAGATGTCTTCATCTCAAATCAATATTGCATCTGGCATGCACAAAATCCAGAATTTAAAGGAGTAAAGAGGACTAGTGGACCACCAAAAGCCTGTGTTTAGAATGAAGAGGCTTCAAAATCAGGTCGCTATGCAACTAAAAACAAATAGTTAAGTACACGTATTTCAGCAACAGGTGCCATCAGTAAAGTCCCTAAAAGATCAAAGGGGGGCACCCTGAACATTTCTTTTCACACAGAGGTTCAGATTGTTCCAGACCAGCCACTCCATAGCACAGAACAGTATGCACCCAGAAGAATGAGCATGAAACCGAGGCTTATTGTCTCCAACTCTACTCCCCCCAGACACCATATTTTATAAGAAGAGGGGAATTGAAATTAAAAAACACGATTCAATATTTATCCAAAGAGGCTGAATCTTTCAGTTGGCACAATGAATTATGTGTCTGAATTCCCTTTCCCCTATCCAGCAAGGTCAAAAGTTCTTGGATAGTTTAGTTCAACTCTAGAGAACATTTCTACACGTCTCAGGGGCAACTCTGATATAGGTGTTTTGTTGTTCATGTGCAAGTCAGTTCAGAGTCACCAGGAAGACAAAGGAAGAAGTCTCCAGTTCCATGAGTCTGTGAGATTGGTAGTTCAGAAAAGGCTGCATTGTGGAGGGAACACTTGAATTCTACCTTGAAATATTAGTATGTTCTCTGGAGGTAGTCAGGGACTTCACTTTCAATACCAATCTTCTTGGTTGAAAAATTAATTTGAAGGGTACCAGGAAGGACTCCTAATACTCCCTCATCAAATATCACCTAAAACACTATCATTCAGGAAATACTGTTTTGGTCTTGAATGGTTTCTAGACCAGTGCTTCTTAAATGAAAACGTACTTGGGAATTCCTTGCAAATCTCATTAAATGGCAGATTCTGATTCAGTAGGTGTGGGACAGGACCTGAGATTCTGCATTTCTAATGAGCTCTCAGGGAATATTGCTGGTCCACGGACAACACTTCACATAGTAAGATACTAGAGACCCTAATATATGTAGCTAATAAGAACTAACATTTAATCTGTCCTTATTTTGTGGCAGGCATTGTACAAAGCCCTTTGAACACTATCTCCTCACTGAGCTTCATGACCATGTTATGAAGAAACAGGATTTTCAGTGATCAAATTCAGTTAATTTTAAGTGATCTGCCCAAGGTCATTGCTGTGATGAAACTGGGATGGAATACAAGCTGTCTCATCTTGGATGCTAACTCTTAGCAACACTCTATTTCTTCCCAGAAGGGGTATGAACTTAAGAAGATAATTTTAGTGTGTTATTTTTTTTAAGAATCTGGAACAATTTTTAGAAGCCAATATGTCTAGCAGATACAAATATAGTGATATGTTTAGCAGGGCTGGGAAACCCCAAACCCATTTGCTCATTCAACCCATTCATCTTCCATATCAGCTACTAAAGTACCACCTCAGACCACTGGGGTTCTAGGCTACATGGTTTACAGCCTAGTGCTTTGAGATGTTAGGAGTTACCCTCTCTAGGTATATCGTGGACAGTTCATTGAGAATGAACTCAGCGTTGGATGAAAGCTTAATCAGGAGGGGCACCAGAATGGAAATATAAGCGGATTCAAAAAGAGAGATGGGAGGGCCACAAACAGCCCCATCCCTGTTTGCTCAGAGTTTGTTCTACCTTGAGAATGCCTTCCTTGAAGCTTCTCTAGGTTTACTTATTTCTCTCCCCTTTCCCCCACCAGTGGTTTGCACCCCTGTTCCTACTAGTGGAAATGGCCACCTGCTGGGGCAGGTTTTTAAAGCATCTAGTCCTGTGGTTTGAAGACTTTGCTCTGTGCAACCTGGAGCTCCTCCAGATACCTCATTTTTACTACTGGGTGTAATGAGGATAGGGAGAAAGATTAGAAGGGGTTAGCAGGGACTAGTGACTCAGCCATTGCAGAAGCAGAGAGTCTTAGAGTCTAAGGAGTTGGGAGTTTCAGCTGTTGAGTTTTGTTCCTGTGAAATGTTTCCCACTGCTTACCTCCCCTGATCATCTCTCCTTTTACAGCCAGAGTGGGCTTTCGGTCATCTCAAACAATGCTGGGAATAAACACTAGATAATAGTTTCATTTATGCATGTTCATGAACTATATTTCATAAGCATTTCAACTCTAGGATTGTCTTTGATCATGTTCTAGTTAGTTCCATTTAACCGTTTGCTTAAATATCACCTCCTCAGAGTTTTTCCTGACCATCCTATTTAAAGAAACACTCCCATACCCTTTTTATTTTATTTATAATACTTAACCTTAAATTATGTATTTATTGTATCTCTCCTCACTGAACTGTAAGCTCCAGCTCATTATTATTTCTTAGAGCCTAAACCATTACCTGGGACATAACAGATGCTCAGTAACTATTAGTAAATAGATGAATGAATGAACCCAATTTTCATTTAACCACAGACTTACCTACATATTAGATCTGTGGAGTTTCTCTTTTCACAAGATGGTGTATAACAAGAGTTTTTATGTTCCCTGAACGTGGTAGTTCTTCAACAATTAACTGAATGAAAGACAGATGACTATAGGAAGAAAAGCTTGGCTTAGACTAAAATTTTTGCTGTGTGTGAGGACGTTGTGGACATTCATCTCAGAAGGGTAGAATATCAAAATATAAGAAAGGTCAGTGGAGTAGACAAGGGGAATGAAGGGAAGAGAGAAAGGATGGGATAGGGAAACACAATTTTCTTAGTACACCACAGTGAATCTCATAATCGTATATCCAAAAGATTCTAACTTAAAATAAATGATAATTAAACAGCAGAAAGTTCAGTAGAGTAGAAGAAAGGGAACAGGGAGAGGGAGGAAAGGGGAGGTACTAGGGACTGAATTACAGCAAATTATAGCCCATGCTTTTATAATTATGTAAAAATGAATCCTAATGTTATGTATAACTAAAAAGAATCAATTAAAAGAAAAAAAACCACTTAAGCACTCTTAATATTGTAAATACAGAGTTCAAGCTTTGAAATTATTTAGAAACTCTAAAAATGATAAAAGAAAGTGTGAAAAAGAAAGAGTGCTTTCAAGATACAAACTACAGAAAGGGCATGAGCTTTTTGTTTACCAAAAGGTCAGTATGGACCATAATGGTTGCAGGCAACACTAGACTGGCAGTCTGTAGAGGCTCTGCTCACTAGAAAATTCTGTGATTACAGACTCGCACACATCCCATGGCATGTGATCGGCTGTCCAACATCTCTTTCCTAAGGAGTGCCTCTCACGAAAGAAAATGCTTCACAAATTGTTTTCCCCAAAAGTTCTCTATAGGTTTAATGCAATGCCAATCAAAATCCCAAAGGCATTTCTTGTAGAAATAGAGAAAGCAATCATGAAATTCATATGGAAAAATAAAAGACCTAGAATAGCAAAAACAATGCTAAGCAGGAAGTGTGAATCAGGCGGTATAGCGATACCAGACTTCAAACTATACTACAGAGCAATAGTAACAAAAACAGCATGGTACTGGTACCAAAACAGGCGGGTGGACCAATGGTACAGAATAGAGGACACAGAAACCAATGCACAAAACTACAACTATCTTATATTTGATAAAGGGGCTAAAAGCATGCAATGGAGGAAGGATAGCATCTTCAACAAATGGTGCTGGGAAAACTGGAAATCCATATGCAACAAAATGAAACTGAATCCCTTTCTCTTGCCATGCACAAAAGTTAATTCAAAATGGATCAAGGAGCTTGATATCAAATCAGAGACACGCCGTCTGATAGAAGAAAAAGTTGGCTACGATCTACATACTGTGGGGTCGGGCTCCAAATTCCTCAATAGGACACCCATAGCACAAAAGTTAATAACTAGAATCAACAAATGGGACTTACTCAAACTAAAAAGTTTTTTCTCAGCTAAAGAAACAATAAGAGAGGTAAATAGAGAGCCTACATCCTGGGAACAAATCTTTACTCCTCACACTTCAGACAGAGCCCTAATATCCAGAGTATACAAAGAACTCCAAAAATTAGACAATAAGATAACTAACAACCCAATCAACAAATGGGCCAAGGACCTGAACAGACACTTCTCAGAGGAGGACATACAATCAATCAACAAGTACATGAAAAAATGCTCACCATCTCTAGCAGTCAGAGAAATGCAAATCAAAACCACCCTAAGATACCATCTCACTCCAGTAAGATTGGCAGCCATCATGAAGTCAAACAACAACAAGTGCTGGCGAGGATGTGGGGAAAAGGGTACACTTGTACATTGCTGGTGGGACTGCAAATTGGTGCAGCCAATTTGGAAAGCAGTATGGAGATTTCTTGGAAAGCTGGGAATGGAGCCATCATTTGACCCAGCTATTCCCCTTCTTGGTCTATTCCCTAAAGACCTAAAAAGAGCATGCTACAGGGACACTGCTACATCGATGTTCATAGCAGCTCAATTCACAGTAGCAAGACTTTGGAACCAACCCAGATGCCCTTCAATAGACGAATGGATTAAAAAAATGTGGCATTTATACACAATGGAGTATTACTCTGCATTAAAAAATGACAAAATCATAGAATTTGCAGGGAAATGGATGGCACTAGAGCAGATTATGCTAAGTGAAGCTAGCCAATCCCTAAAAAGCAAATGCCAAATGTCTCCTTTGATATAAGGAGAGTAACTAAGAACAGAGTAGGGACGAAGAGCATGAGAAGAAGATTAACATTAAACAGAGATGAGAGGTGGGAGGGAAAGGGAGAGAAAAGGGAAATTGCATGGAAATGGAAGGAGACCCTCAGGGTTATACAAAAGAACATACAAGAGGAAATGAGGGGAAAGGGAAAAATAATACAAGGGGGAGAAATGAAGGTCAATAGCGGGGGTAGAGAGAGAAGAAGGGTGGGGAGGGGAGGGGAGGGGGGATAGTAGAGGATAGGAAAGGTAGCAGAACATGACAGTCACAAGTATGGCAATATGTAAATCAATGGATGTGTAATTGATGTGATTCTGCAATCTGTATATGGGCTAAAAATGGGAGTTCATAACTCACTTGAAGCAAAGTGTGAAAGATGATATATCAAGAACTATGTAATGTTTTGAACAACCAACAATAAAAAATAAAATAAAAATAAAAAAATAAAATAAAAAAAAAAAATTGTTTTCCCCATTGTAAAAAAAAAAAAAAAAAAAAAAAAAAAGCCTTGGAAATTACCAAACCACAACTGAGCTGCAGTCAAAGCAGTCTTGAATGAGCATTAACAAGAAGAGGGTGCCATGAAACAAAGGAAAATTTTCCTTTTCCCTCCCACCCCCTTGCTGATCACATTCCATTTTTCAAGACAATGGCACCTATCCAGCGGGTGTTTAATTTATGTAAATCCACAGCAGTTTATAGGTAGAATGGACACAGCAAGGAGCAGAAGGCAGACCTTGATGTTTGAATTGATATTCTTTCCCGGGTGACTGTGAAGAATTTAAAGTACTTCATATCTAATCTGAGTTGCATCTGTTAGTGTACAAATCTACTTCTAGGTGAGGAGTTCAGACACTGACAGGCTTTGATATTTAAAATCACTGTTTAAAAATACACAAATAAGGGGCTGGGATTGTGGCTCAGGGGTAGAGTGTGTGCCTAGCACGTGCAAGGCCCTGAGTGTAATCCTTAGCACCACATAAAAATAAAATAAAATAAAATAAAGGTATTGACAACTACAACTAAAAAATATTTTTAAAAATATATAAAGAATACCTCCTCGCTGGAAAAAATAAGAACAGTATAAATAAGCCAGGTATAAAAATGATCAAAAACCCAATGGATAGTTACTCTTAATATATTAGTATTCTAGACCTTTCTCTAATCATGTATATAACTATACTTTTCAAAAGCAGGAATTATAATGTACTTTTTAAAAGAATTATTTATTTATTTATTCAAATTAGGTGTATATGACAGCAGAATGCATTTTGATTCATTGTACACAATTGCAGTACAACTTTTCATTTCTCTGGTTGTACATGATGTAGGGTTGCACCATGTGTGCAGTCATACATGTACCTAAGGTAATGATGTCCATCTCATTACACCATCTTTCCTGACCCCATGCCCCCTCCCCATCTCTCCCTCCCCTTTGCCCAATCAAAGTTCCTCCATTTTCCCATGCCCTCCCCCTCCATTATGGATCAGCATCCACTTATCAGAGAGAATATTCAGCCTTTGGTTTATTGGGATTGGCTTACTTTGCTTAGCACGGTATTCTCCAACTCCATCCATTTACCTGTAAATGCCATAATTTTATTCTCTTTTAATGCTGAGTAATATTCCGTTGTGTATATGTACCACAGTTTCTTTATCCATTCATTTATTGAAGTGCATCTCGTATGCTTCTACAGTTTAGCTATTGTGAATTGAGCGGTTGTGAACATTGATGTGGCTACATTACTATAGTATGCTGATTTTTATAATGTATTTTTTCACTTAGCAATACATTATAAAGATTCTTCCTCATCAAGACATACAGGTCTATAATATCAATAGACAGTTTCCAATTTTTCACTATATAAACAAAGATGCAGTGAACATACTTGAATCAAACATAATTATTTATTTTAGATAATTATGCAAAAGAGGGATTGCAGTGTCAAGGAGCATATATACTTTAATGTTTGTGATATTACCTCTTGTGTGTGATAGCATTTGGTATTATTATACCATAATACTAATTATTATTATTGCAATTATATGAGCAGTAAACACTTATTGATCTTACTACATGCCAAACACTGAAGTATTCTTTACATATTACCTCATTTAATCCCCACCACAATTCTCTGTGATAGGTTTGATGCCCATTTTATAGACGGGGAAAGTGAGGTAGAGATATGTTAAGCAACTAATTAAAGTTACACAGCAAGCATGTGGAACATTCCAGAATAGAACTTGGAGAGACAGTACACTATAATATTAATTGCTACATCACCTTTGTAAATTTGATAAAGAAAACAATCAACCTTAAGCTTATAAGTTCTAGCCTCAATTACAGTTATTACCTCATGTTTTCCAAATTTGTCCTCTCCCAGACATCCTCATCTTTTGTTCATGAGAAAAGTACCTTGCCCAGGAAGTGTGCCACTAATTTCTTAGCCTGAAAAAAGACAAAATACGAAATGTAAAACTTCATTTTTTAAAACAAAAGTGCAATTGGAAACCATGTTAAAGGAAATTTAGTGCTTGTGTTTTGGTGCCAGTGCCAACTGCTGGTGACAATCCAATGGAAAACAATTCTTCGTTGGATACTGCTTCTCATATTTGCCCAAAAGTCACCCACAGCACCAAATTCCTCCTGACTTACTTTTTAATTGCAAATGCTGGCAAGCCAGTGTCATTGGGAGTACACCAGTTTGAGATGAGCCCATTTCTTAGAGCTTCTATCCCTAACGATAGTAACTGCTTATGAGCTCTATTTTCCCTTCTGCTTTTGTCACTGAATCAGCTTGAATCTCAGTTCTGTTCAAAAAAACAAAGGGACAAAACATGCTTGATCTGGACTAGCATCTTAGTTTCACAAATAAGCCATGTGATATTGAGTAAGTTACTTAACCTCTCTATAGCTTACTCACCTTATTTTAAGAGGAAGGTGATAAAATGCCAATTAATTCACCACTAACTTTTGTCAGATAAAATGAGAAAATGGGTCAAAAACATCGAATGTGGGCATTTAGCATTAGATTCACCTTTAACTATTTTTCAAGAGAGCAGACTTTGGAGTCAAAATCTCTAGATTCAAATCTTTATCCTGACCTTTTTAGTTGTGTCATCTTGGGCAATTTACTTATTCTCTCTGTACCTTAATTCCCTCATCTGAATGGTGAGGTGCCTATGTCATAGGGTTTGTATGAAGATTTCATGGATTCATGTAAAGTGCTTGCAAGAGTGACTGACACAGTAAATGTTGGATATTATGATTGTTGTTGCTATTATTATCATCATCATTAGAGCATGATAGGACTAAGAAGACATAAAATGTTGGTGATTTGGGCACAGTGGCACATGCCTATAATCCCAGCAGCTCAGGAGGCTGAGGCAGGAGGATCACAAAGTCAAAACCAGCCTCAGCAACTTACCAAGGCCCTAAGCAACTTAGCAAGACCCTGTCTCTAAATAAAAAATAAAAAGGGCTGGGATGTGACTCAGTGGTTAAGTGCCTCTGGGTTCAATCCTGGCTACCACAAAAAAAAACAAATGTTGTTAAGGATATGGACAAAGTGGGACATTCACACATTTCAATGGGATTATAAAATGATAGTCATTATGGAAAAACAGTTGTTGGTTCTTCAATAATTTAAACATAGAATTACCAAAGGACCCAGTAATTCTGCTCCTAGGTGTGTGTGTGTGTGTGTGTGTGTGTATGTATATATATATATATATATATATATATATATATATATATATATCTCCAAAATTGAAAAATGGGTATTCAAACAAACTTGTGTACAAATGATCACAAAAGCATTATTCACAATAGGTGGAAATGACCCCAATGTCCACCAACTGAAGAATAGAGAAATAAAATGTGCTATATTCAAACAATGGACTTTTTTGTCCATGAATAGAAATGAAATATTGATACATGCTACAACGTGGATAAATGGTGAAAACACTTGTGCTAAATTTAAAAAAAGCCAGTCAATAAGTATTATATGTTACATTACTATATTTATGTGAAATGTTCAGATGAGGAAATTCCACAGAGACAGCAAGTAGATTAGTGGTTTCCTGGGTCTGGAGCAGGAAAGGGAGGACAGGAATAGGGAATGACTGCTGATGTTTATGTAGTTTATTTTTAGGGTGATGATAATGTTCAAAAATTTTATTGTTGTAATGCTTACACAATTCTGTATATATTAGAGAAGACATTGCATTATATACTTAAGATAGATGAATTTTATGGTAAATAAACCTCAATAGAGTTGTTTTAGAGCCTATATAGGTGAGAAGGTTTAAGTTCCTCTCACACCACTTTGCCAGAAATTTTGCTCAAATGAGAGGGGATCTTTTTGTGGTCCTAACAAGATGATCATATCAAAGATTAGTCTGAGCTTGGAACAGTGACACATTCCTGTAATTCAGCTACTAAGGAGGCTGAGGCAAGCGTTTGAGGCCAGCCGCAGTAACCTAGACCCTATCTCAAAATAAAAATAAGAATGGCTTGGTATGCAGATGAATAGTAGAGTGCCACTGGATTTAATCCCCAGTATTAAAAAAAAAATTAGCAGCCCAGGAGGCTGAGGCAGGAGGATTGTGAGTTCAAAGCCAGCCTCAGCAACAGCGAGGTGCTAAGCAACTCAGTGAGACCCTGTCTCTAAGTAAAACAAAAAATAGGCTAAGGATGTGGCTCCATGGCTGAGTGCCCCTGAGTTCAGTCCCTAGTATCTGCCCCACAAATAGTTTAGTCCCTTTTCTGAGCAGTGATAACCAGTTAACCAGAATATACCATGGCTCTCTGGGATCTTTGAAATCAAGTCATAAGTTTTGAATATTACTATAGCCATGAGGATGCTCACTGTCCTGTGGTCTACCATATTCCAGATAGTTTCATGCTGTAAATGAACCATGATGAAGAACAAGAAACTTATCTATCTTATTTTCAATTGTGTCCACGGTGCCCATCTGGCATGTCATAGGTGTTCTATAAATATATGATGAATGAATGATGTATGAATAGGCAAAGCTACATGCTTTGTGACAAGTCTGTGTAATCAGAAAAAAAATTAATTCCAATCTCATCTCCAATATCCGAAAAGTCAATTAAATGATCTCAAACTCAATTTCTTGTAAGAACAATAATAATAGTGCCTCCTTTATAGGCAATAAACTTAGCTAAGGTAATACAATACACTGTGATAACTTAATAAATGTTAGTTTCCTTCCTTTTCCTTACAGAATCCCTGGGGCACTGGAGGATTCACTACTAACAAATAGCTTTGTGTTAAGTCCTGGGGTGGCAAGAAACATGAGCACTGACATGTGATAGCTATTTTCAATCATGGAAGCTGGCAATGAAATTTGAGCCCATAAAATGCCAGAATTGGGAGGGATCTTTGTAAGAGATCATCTAGTCCAAGCACTATATTTGGTAGAGGATCCTCAAATGCCACAACATTAGTGGGCCATCTGAAGACTGTCTTAATAAAATGAATGAGCAAAGAAATAACTGGCAACGTGGATGGCAGACATTTGGGTGACAATCCATGAGAAATTCCCAGAATGATTCATTGTCCTCACACCTCAAAAAGTCCCCAATAAAGTTTGACAATGTAATCACAATATGTGTATTTATACAGAGTGTGGCAAAGGTTCTTGTCCAAGACAGAGCCACTTGAGGAACAGGTGTTGATCTTCACCCTTCTAAATATATTATTCAAAGCAGAATGTCTGCATCAGAAAAAATAATCAGCACATCTTCAGGGTCCTGCTTTCACTTAAATTTAAGGACCATGTTTTAATTTCTTTAAATTAAAAAAAAGTGTAGTTGTAGAGGGACAGAATGCCTTTATTTTATTTGTTTATTTTTATGAGGTTCTGAGGATGGAACCCAGGGCCTCACACATGCTGGGCAAGCACCCTACCACTGAGCCACAACCACAGCCACAGCCCCTTCTTTAAATGTTGAGCCTTGTGTCCATATGAAGAAATTATCTGTTAGATTTCCTGGTGTCCCTTAAAAGATGGTATAAAACTAAAATAAACAAATAGCATCTTCATTTATTAAGGTCCTGAACTGAGAAATAAACTGTTAGCTAATGAAGTAAATAGTTGACTCATATGGAAAATAAATAAATGGTATTTAATTTGCTAACTAAACTTTCATAGTTGATAATGTCAAGTGTGACAGATGTGTCTATTGCATGGACAGAGTATATGTCATGGACTCTAGCTCTCTATTATAAAATGCACAGAAGCATCAAGGGTGATACTGGAAGGCCTAAGAAGAAAAACAACACTCGGAGGCAGTAGAACCTGGTGGTTAACATCATAGTCTTGTTCTTCAGTTTAAGAACAAAATCTTAGCTTATGTAGAAAGTAATCTAACATCACATCAACACACGCATAAAATCACACATTCCAGACATATAAAAATGCCTGATATTTAAAGTTTGAATCTATAGTTTCATTTGAAAGCAAGAAACAAAGAAATATCCCAAATTGCAATTATGATTTAAAGATTAGTCGCTCAAAGAGACAAATAGACAAGATGTAGTTCATAAGGCCTAAGAGGATAAGAATCTGAGTTGCACATTTTGGGTATGGCACAGAGTTAGAACTTTAGCTATGGAAAGTGGGGAACTGAAAAAGGTGTCTCCTTTGAAAGAAATCTACTCATCAGCCTAAGGACAGCAATAATATGGTCCCTGCTCCAAGCCATAGGTGAAAATGAAGTCAACCTGAAAAATCAATGCCCTTAGATAATGTCACATAAAATAAGACAACAAAGAATACAGAGTAACCATAAAAAGCAAAATAATATATTAATAGTTACAATAAATTTAAATGACTTAAAAAACTTTATATATATATATATATATATATATATATATATATATATATATATATATATATATATATATATTTGTAGCTGGACACAATGCCTTTATTTTATTTTTATGTAGTGCTGAGGATTGAGCCCAGTGCCTCACGCATGCCAGGTGAGTGCTCTACCACTGAGCCCCAGCCCCAGCCCCATTAAAAAACTTTTTTTTTAAATAGAGACACTCAGATTAAATATGATATGTTCTACTATATGTTGCCTATCAATATACATACATAAAATGTGGGAACAGTGGTGCACACCTGTAATCCTAGTGACTTGGGAAGTTGAGGCAGAAGGATCATGAGTTCAAAGCCAGCCTCAGTGATTTAAAGAAGTCATAAAAAAGGGGACTGAGGATATGGCTCAGTGGTAAAGTGCCCCTGGGTTCAATCTCTGGTACCAAAGGAAAAAAAGAAATGAAACACATAAAACATCATAACACTGTGTAATTAAAAGAAAACGAGGGGACAGAAAAATACATAGTAGACAAAATGAAATTTAAGGTGAAAAACATTAAGAGCAAGGGATACCTCATTAATGATTAAAAAATAGCCACTCACTGAAGAGAAAATGAATTTGTATGCATCTAAAAATATAGCTACAAAATGTATAAAGTGAAAGCTAACAGAATTAAAATGAGAAACAACCACATCTATAATAATAGTGAGAGATTTTTAGCACACCTCCTTCAAGAACTGATCTATAAAACTACTAAGGATATATAAGATTTGATTAAAACAATAAAAAATTGTGATAATAAATAGATTAAAATTGGTCAATCTGATAAGGCTACAAATTGTATGATGCCAACTATATGTTATTCAGGAAAAGGCAAAACTACAGAGACAGTAAAAATATCAGTGGTTTTCATGGGTTTGAAGGGAGGGAGGATAAATAGGTAGTATACAGAGGACTTTTTGGGCATTGAAACTCTGTATAATACTATGGACGTGTATACATGTCATTACACATTTGTCAAAACTCACAGAATCTGTAACAAGAAGAGTAAAACTATGGACTTTGTGTAGTGATGTGTCAATGTTGGTCCATTGATTGTGACAAATGTACTACTGTTGTATTAGAGGTTGATGTCATAGAGCCTGTGTGTGTTGGGAGGAAAGAAGTATGTGGAAACTGTACTTTCTACTCAACTTTTTCATGAGCCTAAAACTGCTCTAAAAGTAAACTCTATGTACACACACACAGACACACACACACACAAACTAAACCCACCAACTGAAGACTAAATGTTCCTTGAAAGCACATGTAGAAAACATTTACTCACTTTCTAATGATATGAATAACTTATTTGCTTACTCAGATACTTAATGATATGAATAACTTATTTGCTTCAGATACTGGAAGATTATTTCCTAAATTTCTGTGTAATTGAAATGCAGTAGCTACAGATACAATGCATTTTAAACTTTAATATGTATTATCAATATTGTATTTGTTATGTTTTTTGCAGTGCTGAGGATTGAATCCAAGTACACTCTGCCAATGAGCTTCACTCCCAGCCCCACTTTTTTATGTTGAGAGACTATTTGTAAGTGGCTGAGGCTGGCCTCAAACTTGCCATTCTCCTGTCTCAGCTTTATGAAGTCTAGAGAATTAAAAAACAATAAATCAACCTTATTATATAGCATATACAATACTCTAACCATGGCCAGTTTTTATAAACTGCCAACATGATATCACTGGGAAAAGAGGCAAAGTAGCACACCATTATATAGCATTTACTCCTTTCAGATACAATAGATATAAAAAAAATTCAAGAGCATAAATAATACTAAAATATAGTAAGTTAAGAAGTGGTGGGTTTTGAATACTCCCTAACTCTGTTTCTAATATAATTTATATAATATTAATTATACATAGTTTAATTTTTATGTTTTTTAACAACTAGGTAGAAAATTTTCTGAAAATATAATAATTGGCTTTCACTAGCTGATTAGATCTTACTCTAGCACACCACTGATAAATCCAAAGAACATAAAAGGAAATAAATAATAAAGGTGAAAGCAGAGATTAAGAAAACAGAAAATCAACATACTATAGAGATGATTAGTAAAACTAAAAGCTCATTCTTTGAAAAAGTCAAATATTTGGTAAGACGGATAAAAAACAAAAAAGACAAGACACAAGTGATATTAGGAATATAAAATGGGACAAATACATGTAAAGTTTTAAGAATACTATGTATGATAATGATATATTGGTGATTAGAAAGAATTAATACTTTCCTAGAAAAAAATATTTGTGGGTGGGTACCAGATATTGAACCCAGGGGTGCTTAACCACTGAGCCACATCCCTAGCCCCTTTTTATATTTTTAATTAGAGACAGTGTCTCACTAAGTTACTTAGGACCTCCCTAAGTTACTGAGGCTGGCCTTGAACTTGTGATCCTCCTGCCTCAGCCTCCTGAGTTGCTGAGATTATAGGCATGTGCCACCATGCTTGACCCCCTAGAAAAATTTAATTGAACAAAGTTGATACAAGAAGAAATAAAAATATGAATATTCCACTGGTCATTAAAGAAATTAAATGCATAGTTTGAAGTATTACTCTAAGGGGGGAAAATAAAAGGATCTATTAAAATAGTTTTTATAGGTGAGTTTTTACCAAATTCTCAAGGACTCCATAATCCCATCTTTTACAAACTATTCAGTGCAATAATGAATAACTATTTGGAAAAACTCCTCTAATTTAATTAGCTGGTATTGCCTTGATGCTGAAACTGAACAAGAACAGTAAACAGAATATAGATTGCTCTCACTTATGAACAGAGATGAAAAACAAAATCATCAATGAACCTAAAAAATCCACTGGTGTAAATAAATAATGAACACCTTCATAGCCAAATTTATCCAGAAATACAAGAATGATTCAAAATTAAGAAGTCCATCAAGTCAGTGCATTACTACTTTTGTTGAGCATTGGTCATTGTGGTTACAATTTGGGGTGGGTATCTTTACTAGAGCAGATTAATGTGGTCACAAGTACAGAGTTTATGGACATCAATTTAGAAAATGTGTCCTTTTCTATGCCATTCAGAAAAGAGTATCAGAAACAGTCATATTTGTATGAAATGGAAAAAAAAACATTTATAATTTTGCCCCAGTTCTATTCTAACTTTTCTGCTCTCTGTCATAACACAATTTAGACAGATCTAGCCATCTACCCATTTCAGGACATCACATCAAATTGTAGACATTATGTTGATTAGTCATGATGGAAAAAGAAGTGGCTTAATATGCTTGAGGAGTTAGCAAAACATGCATGTGCTGTATGGAGTGAAAGAAATCCAGGGCTGTGTGTCGTGGTGCACATCTGTTATCATGAATTCAAAGCCAGCCTCAGTAACTTAGGCCCTAAGCAACTAACCACAACCCTCTCTTTAAATAGAATATAAAAGGGCTGCAATGTGGCCCAGTGGTAAAGCACCCCTGGGTTCAGTCCCTGGTACCAAAAAAGAAAGATAAATCCCACAAAGATTCGGGAGCTCTCACTTTGTTAAAAATTTGGGGGGCTAATGGTTAAGGATATGCCAGTATATCACTTCCATAGCAAAAGATTCCCTGCAGCACCTTGCATTACTTACCGCAAAGAAGGAAGAACAGCACCAAATAGACCTCCTTGGATTCTAGAGGCAACATATTCCACAGTGGCCCATACACCAGGTGACAGGGAATGCTGTCAGCCTTAAGTAGAACTAGGAAAAAACATAGGGCCAGAGCAGATGGAAGCTATGGTTCAAGTAGTCCTTCTGTGCAAAGTACGTAATTTGAAAGACCTTATGTTGTAGAGGGGGCAATGGGAAAAGAGGCAGTGTGAACTTAATGACAAATTCCCAAGGGAAAACCACAATGCAGGTCTCTGAGGTTCCTAGGCAAGACCTTGCCATCTGTGATGACATCAATGGACATGCTGCTGGAGGTGTAAGAGATGAAGTATTTAACTATGGGATATCAAGTAGTAAGTATCTAAAATGTTATTTTAGGAGTGGAGTTCTGTCACCAAGTCATAGTCATTAAGGCTTAGTCCACCGTAATATAGAAACTGTACTCTGGAGTTGAAATATACAGGACTACAGGAGACCATTCAACTGCATTGGCAGGTAAAGCAGAGTTGACCCACCGTGTGATCCACCAGAGTTCACTAAGGCTCCTCCCTCAGTTTGAATGGTTATATAGAATATACGCATGGTAAAAGTACATAAATAATGTCTAGATCACAATAGGTATGACATCTCTATGCAGACTATTATAAAACTTTATTGAAGGACATAAAAGACCTAAAAATACTGAGATAAACCTTGACAGTTCTCTCAAGACTCATCCATAAATATAAATCACTGCTCAACAAATCCCAATACTATTGGGATTGACAAATTTATTCTAGAATTTGAAATGAAGAACAAAAGACCAAAAACAGCCCAAAAATCTATAAGACCAAAGAAGAACTTGCCTGCCAATAAACATGGGTTTAGCCAGCCATAGATGGAACACACCTGTAATCCCAGTGGCTGGAGAGCCTGAGGCAGGAGGATCGTGAGTTCAAAGCCAGCCTCAACAATTTAGCAATGCACTAAGCAACTCAGTGAGACCCTGTCTCTAAATAAAATACAAAATAGGGCTGGGGATGTGGCTCAGTGGTTACATGCCCCTAAGTTCAATCCACAACAACAAGGAAAACATGGATTTATATAAAACCATGGTAATTTAAATAACATAGTATTTGTACAGGAATAGTGAAATACATCAGTGGAACAGAAAATAAAGCCCAGTAATAGGTTCATGTACTTAATGGAATTTTGAGTATGATACAACTAGCTTCACCGATTGTAGAGAAAAGATAGACTGTTCAGTAAATGGGAATGAGATATTGGCTTTACATAAGGAAAATATTAACTATGTTTCACCATATGAGAAAGGAAATAGTACTTATATTAAAAACTTACATATGAAAAATAAAATTCAAAATTATTAAAAGAAAAAAACATATAGATATCATTGTGACATCAGGATTTCTAAAACATAATAAAACAAAACACAAATCAAGGAAATTGACAGATTGGACAATTTGAAATTTGAAACCTCTCTCATTAACAAAATAAAAAGTCAACAGGAAAAGTTATTTGAAATACATGGACTGAAAAAAAGAATTAGTGCTTTAATCAGCTTTGTGTTGCTGTGACCAAAAAAAAAAAAACTGGAAAGAACAACTCAGGATGAGGAAAGGTTATTTTGTCTCATGATTTTGGAGATTCACTCCACAATCAGCTAACTCCATATCTCTGGGCCTTAGGTGAGGCAAAACATCATGGGGAAGGTCATACTGGAGGGAAGCAGCTCAGGACATAGCAATCAAGAAGCAGAGAACACTCCACTCAGCAGGGACAAACCCCCAAAGCATCCCCCCCAGGAACTCCTTCTCCAGCCAGACTCCATCTGCCTACATCAATCTACTGATCTTGTTACAATTCTCATTATTTAATCATTTCAACTCTGAACATAATTGTATTGTGTCACACATAAGCTTCTGGGACACCTAATATGTAAACCAAAATAATTCATACCTTAATATGTAAAGGAATTCTGATCAATAATAAAAATACAAGCATATTATCTGAAAAAAATGGGCAAAATTTATGAATAAGAAATTCCCTAGAGGAGAAACCTGATTGGCAAAAAGGAGGAGGAAAACTTTTTTTTAAAAAAGTGGGGTATTATTTGACAACTATCACATGTATATGAGGTGATATACACTTTGAAGACAATTTGAAGAACAAATTGGCAGGTAAAATTTGGTTGTTGCAAAGTGCATTCCTGAACATTAGCCAGTCTGTTACCTCCTGCCCTTAGTATCTTTCATCTTCTTTTTTAAATTTAAATTTAAATTTTTATTTTTAATTAACAAATAATAATTATATATATTTATGGGACATAATGTGATGTATTGATATATGTATATGTTGTGGAATGATTATATCAAGCTAACTACCACAACCATTACCTCAGGTACTTATCTTTGTGTGTGTGTGTGTTAGAACAACTAAGAACTATTTGATTAGCAACCTACAAACATATGGTATTATTAACTATGGTTACCATAATGTGCGATGTATCTTGAAAACCTATTTGTCTTACTAAAATTTTGTGCCTCTTGTCCAACTTCTCCCCAATCTCCACTCATCCAGGTTCTGGTGACCACCATTCTACTGTCTACATTTTTAAGTTCAATGTTTTTAGATTCTACAAATAAATAAGACCACATAGTTTTTCTCTTTCTGTGCCTTAATTATTTTGCTAAGTGTAATATACTCCAGGTTCATCCATGCTGTCAAAATGACAAAATTTCCTTCTTTTCTAAGGCTGTATAATATGTGTATTCATCTGTTGATGGACACTTACTTTCATTTCATGTCTTAGGAATTGTGAATAATGCTGCAATAGACATGAAAGTGCAATGTGTCTTCAACATAATGATTCCATTTCTTTTCTAACAGTAGACTTGCTGGATCATATGGTTATTTTACTTTCAGGTTTTTGAGGTATGTGCATACTGCTTTTCATAGTGGATGTCCTAATTTACACTCCCACAGTGCATGAGTGTTTCTTTTTTTCCACATGGTTTCCAAAAGTTTTGTCTTTGATGAGACCCATTCTAACTGGGATGAAGTTATATCTCATTGTAGTTTATATTTCCCTAATTATTAATGATACTGAACATATTTTTCATAATTGGTTGGATATTTGTTTGTTTTCATTTGAGAAATATCTATGCAAATATTTGCTTCCACTTTGTGGGCTGTCTTTTTATTCTAATTGTTTCCTTTTCTATGCAGAAGCTTTTTACTTTGATGCAACCTCATTCCTCTATTTTTGCTTCCATTGACTGTGCTTTTAGGCTTGCATTTAAAAAAAATCACTTCCCAGACCAATGTCATGGAGTTTTCCTCTATTTTCTTGTTATTTTATCATTTCAGAGCTTAAATTTAAGCTTTTACCCATTTTTTTAAAGAGAGAGAGAGAGAGAATTTTTAATATTTATTTTTTAGTTTTCGGCGGACACAACATCTTTGTTTGTATGTGGTGCTGAGGATCAAACCCGGGCCGCACGCATGCCAGGCGAGCGCGCTACCGCTTGAGCCACATCCCCAGCGCCACTTTTACCCATTTTGACTTATTATTTGTATGTAAAATGATATAAAGGCCCAATTGTATTATTCTGCATATGGATACCCAGTTTTCTCAACACTGTTTCTTAAAGAGACTGTATTTCCATTTCCTTGCAAATGCCATAATTTCATCCTTCTCTATAGCTGAGTAATATTCCATTGTGTATATATACCAAATTTTCTTTATCCATTCATCTGTGGAAGGGCACATTTGCTGGTAAATGGATGGAACTGGAGAATATCATGGTAAATAAAATAAACCAGACCCAAAAAAACCAAAGGCAGAATGTTCTCTCTGATATGAGGATGCTGACACACAATAAGCGGCAGGGGTGGGAGGAATGGAAGAATAGAAGTTCATTGGATTAGATAAAGGGGAATGATGGGAAGAAAGGGGGTGGGAATACGAAAGACAGTAGACTGAATCAGACATAACTTTCCTATGTTCATATATGAATACACGACCAGTGAAACTCCACATCATGTTCAACCACAAGAATAGGATCCTAATTAGAATAAGTTATACTCCATGTATGTGCAATATGTCAAAACACACTGTACTGTTATGTATATCTAAAAAGAACAAATAAAAAAGAGACTGTCCTTTCTGCATTTTGTGCTCTTGTCACTTTTGTCAAAAATTAATTGACCATGCTGGTGGGACTGCAGATTGGTGCGGCCAATTTGGAAAGCAGTATGGAGATTCCTTGGAAAGCTGGGAATGGAACCACCATTTGACCCAGCTATCCCCCTTCTCGGACTATTCCCTAAAGACCTTAAAAGAGAGTACTATAGGGATACTGCTACATCGATGTTCATAGCAGCACAGTTCACAATAGCTAGACTGTGGAACCAACCTAGATATGCCCTTCAATAGATGAATGGATAAAAAAATGTGGCATTTATACACAGTGGAGTATTACTCAGCACTAAAAATTGACAAAATCATGGCATTTGCAGGGAAATGGATGGCACTAGAGCAGATTATGCTAAGTGAAGCTAGCCAATACCTAAAAAAACAAATGCCAAATGTCATCTTTGATATAAGGAGAGCAACTAAGAACAGAGCAGGGAGGAAGAGCATGAGAAGAAGATTAACATTAAACAGGGACGAGAGGTGGGAGGGAAAGGGAAAGAGAAGGGAAATTACATGGAAATGGAAGGAGACCCTACAAAATTACATATAAGAGGAAGTGAGGGGAAGGGGAAAAAACAAGGGAGAGAATGAATTACAGTAGATGGGGTAGAGAGAGAAGATGGGAGGGGAGGAGAGGGGAGGGGGGATAGTAGAGGATAGGAAAGGCAGCAGAATACAACAGACACTAGTATAGCAATATGTAAAACAGTGGATGTGTAACCGATGTGATGCTGCAATCTGTATACGGGGTAAAAATGGGAGTTCATAACCCACCTGAATCAAATGTATGAAATATGATATGTCAACAGCTATGTAATGTTTTGAACAACTAATAAAAAAATCAATTGACCATTAACATGTGAGTTAATTTCTGGTTTTCTACCTTGTTCTATTATTGATGTGTCTGTTTTTAAGACACAGAGGAATCTTCACTACGTACTTCTAAGTGAAAAAAGGAAAACTAAAAAGGCTATATACTGTATGGTCCCAACTACATGTCTTCTAGAAAAGGTAAAACTAGGGAGAGAGTAAAAAGGTCAGTGGTCGCCAGGCATTGGGGGAAGGGAAGGATGAATAGGTGAAATACATCATTATATGCTTGTCCAAACCCATAGGGTATGGAATACCAAAAGTGAACCATAGTATAAAGTATTCATTTTTACTGATAATGATGTAAAAATGTAGGGTCATCAGTTTTAACAAATGTACCACTTTGGTGCCAGATATACAAAGGATTTATGAGACAGCTCTGTCCTTTCCAATCAATTATGCTGTGAACCTAAAACTACTCTATTAAATACAGTCTATTTTAATTTTTTTAAAAAATACAGACCAAAGCCAGGCATGGTTTCTCACACCTGTAATTTCAGTGGCTTGAGTAGCTAAGGCAGGAGGATCATGAGTTCAAAGTCAGCCTCAGCAACTTATTGAGGCCCTAAGCAACTCAGTGAGATCTTGTCTGTAAATAAAATTCAAAATAGGGCTGGGGATGTGGCTCAGTGGTTGAGTGCCTCTGAGTTAAATACCTGGTATAACTCTCCAAAATACAGGCCAAAAATGTAAGTTTTGAAGTCAGACAGGCCTTAGACTTTCATCTCTGCCAAATAAAAGTTATGGAATGTTAGGCACTTTGCTTATCTTTTGGAATCTCAGTTTTCTTATTTTATAAATGAAGAAACCTCATAGGGTTGCCATGAGAATTAAATAGGAGAGTCTCAGTACAGTGCCTGAAATGTAGTATAATAATAACTGTTGTTTTTATCAGAGATTCATTGTGTTGAATGGGTTCTTTAATTGTGCAGGGACCCAGAACTACATATAACCTCTGCCAGTTGCTTAATCCAGTATCCGGTTTTTCATACAATTAAATATTTTCTACTTATGGCAATTAAGCCTGTCTATTCTAATTTGGCCAATTGTAGAACTCAAGAACAAGTTGATCATCCTTATATTAGTACCTCAAGACACTGAATAGGAATCAAAAACCCGACTTCTAGTCACAGTTCCATGAAAATGTAACTGGATGCCCTGGAGCATTGTGTATTCTTGCCTCCTATAACAGGCAAGAAATAATTCCTACCCCACCTTGCAAAGTTGTTTTAAGGATAGCATAAAGTAATGTGCCTGGCTATGGTTTGAAATTTTAAAGAGCTATACAAATGTAAGGGATTAATAGTTACTTGAAGAAATATATTAAGTTATTTCTTAACCTTCTCCATTCAAGCCCAATTAGTCTCTAACCCCCTCTGTATTCATTCATTCCACAGACCTGAATTGAGAGCCAACTTCATGTCAAGTCTGCTCTTAGGTCCTAGTAGAACAAAGATTAATAGATTCCTGTCACAAAGAAGCCTAAAGTTTAATGGAAAGATAAACATGAAAAATCAAATTTTTTATAATGTTATAAATGTTTTAGGATATATATTATATATACATTATATACTATATACATAAACACAGATGAATAATGGATTTATGAAGCCTTATGGAAGGCTTCACAGAGAAGGTAGTATTAATTCAGTACTCTGAAGGATGAATAGCAAATTTCATAATGGAGAAGATATTTTAGGCTGAAGGAACAGTACAAGTAAGTTCACACAGCAACAAGAGCACAGAGCATGCCAGGTGAGAATGATCTTTAGGTATTATGAGAGCTGAAGCAGATGAAATATACTAGGAAAGGGGAAATAATGAATTATATTTGGAAAATATTGACTCTAAGATGCATATGAAACAGATCTTTGGATATTATTAACACATGGGAACTTACATGGAGAGTTTTAGGAGTTATCAGTATTTAAGTATTAACTAAATATGTTGAGGGGGAGAGAGTGAATAATATTTACATTTCTTGTTAGGGTAACTGGGTAGATGGTGGTGCCTCATTGAAGTAAAAATCATAAAGGAGGACAAGTACCACAGTGAGGCACACCTATAATCTCAGTGACTTGAGAGGCTGAAACAGGAGAATTGTAAATTCAAGGCCAGCCTCAGCAACTTAGCGAGGGCCTAAGCAACTCAGGGAGACCCTGTATCAAAAAGTTAAAAGGGCTGGGGATGTGGCTCAGTAGTTAAGCATCCCTGGGTTCAATTCTTGGTACAAGTAGAAAAAAAAAACATAAAATAGGATGAACAGAGGGGTTAGGAGATCCTATAGTCCTTTGGATATGCTGATTTTCAGATACCCGTGGGACATCCAAATGAGGATGGTCAGTAGGCATTTGAATGTATAGCTGTAATATTCTAGAATGAAATTTGGACAGTACAGAAATTGTGTTAAATTAATGAAAATGAGTAAAATTAGCCAAGGATAGTGTGAAAATAAGATTATGTACAAGTCAGAGTGAATATTGACTTTTATTTTTCTTTTTTAGATTTTTGGGGGGAGTTGTGCTAGGGGTGAAACCCAGGACCTCGTATATACTAAGAGGGATTGGTCATCTGTGCTAAATGCTGAAGACTGAGAGATTAACTACAATAAGGTATGACAAGTACCCATTGAGTGTTTATTTGATACTTAGTTTTCCCTTATGATTTTCCAAATTCAGAGGACTCTGAACATATCAAAGTTGAAAGCTAGCAAAAGCACTGGCAGTCAGCACTTTGTTTTCCACCAATCTGGTATAGCCCTTCCCTTACAGGGCCTTCCAAGTTCACCAGTTACTGTGTGTGATCTAATAGTTTGGTTTCCAACCTCGGCTCTGAACTGCCCAGAAAATCAAGTGAATACTTATTGAAACGCTTGTAATCAATTTCAGCAAAGTAAAATAATAAAAATAAAAAACTTAGTTTCTAATGGAACTGACCGTACAGGCCTCCCCAGGGTGCAGAGGTTTATGTGTTATGCCTGGACTATGTTAAGAAAATTAAAACTGGATTTGTAACAAAAGGGGCCAAAGTGTCAAATCACTAAAAGCAGAAAATTCCACTTGCAATCCAGATGCCAACTCTCACACTGGTTTATGATGAGAGAAAGTGAAGATTTATAATATGCTTTTCATAAAGTACTGACAGCCACTCAACTAGGACCTCAGGGGGCCAGCTCAGAGGTTCTACCTCATTACCAAGGAAGTAAGAGCAAAGGGAGAGAGTGCACAGTCACAGAATAGGCTTTGTCTTTAAGAGGAAGGACTACCTCTCACACCTGGACTTCTTGAGCTCTGTCACTTGAGGAGTTTCAATATTTATAACAGAATCAAAGCAAGAAGTAAGTTGGCCCTTGAAGTTCAAAGAAGAGTTATGTATCATGTGCAAATGAATTTCTTATAGTCACTCTTCTGGCATATTTGAAAGTCATCCAAGCTGGGACAAGCTTGGCTATATGTATCAGTAAGAAACAATCTCAAAATTTTTAAGAAACAATCTCAAAATGCTTATAATAAGTGTCTATTTCTTGCTCATACCACATATACGACATAGGTTGGCAAGAGGGCACTTTGGGGGATGGTTCTAGTCATAGTGATCTTAATTGCCCTCACTTTGGGATCCCAGCTAATTAAAGAGTCACAGGGGATGTTGCCAATCAACACAATTACGGAAAAGGCAAAGTGGCAAAGAAAAACACTGGTTCTTCAAGCTTCTTTAGATATGACACATTCCACTTCTGTTCTTATTTCATACCCTCAAGCAAGTCATATGTCTGAACTTGATTTTTTTTTCTTGGTACCAGGAATTGAACCCAGGGACACTTAACCACTGAGCCACACCTCACATCCTCAGCCCTTTGTGATATTTTATTTTGGGATAGGGTTTTGCTAAGTTGCTTAGGGCCTCACTAAATTGCTGAGACTGACTTTGAAGTCTCGATTCTCCTGTCTCAGCCTCCAGATCTGCCTGGGATTACAGGTGTATGCCACCACACCCAGCACTGAGCTTGATTTTAAAAGAGTAGGTATAATCCTTCTATAGGTAGAGAGTGTAGGAACTTACATGAATTGAGTGTACAATAGTCTACCAAGAAGAAACCATTATAAATGTGTGTTGAACCTCAACTAGATTATATAGCAGGTACTTTGAACATGCATTTCTAAGTAGCTGTCATAAAAATATCCAATGTGACTAACTGGCTACTGTGCTTCAGACTCTACCATTCAAAATTCATTCCATGGAGCTTAAAACATTGCACTATCTGAACTCACTGGCTACCAAAAAAAATGCTCAGGATGTGACAGTACATTAACAATATGAAATTAATATAATATTCAGATTGGTTATCCTATAGTGGGCTATTATAATTGGAAACAGGGAGTACAGCCCTGAGATATTTTATTTGATACCTATAATATGCCAGGCACTATGTAGATTCTTTCATATACTATATTTTACTTTCTTCCCTTACCTATTCCAATGTAAAGATAATGCAAAAGGTCCTGAGTTGACACAATCTCTGAGATTGTGGTCTTTGACAGGCTCTTTTTCTCAGTCCCAGACAGAAATTCACTAGGGGATCCTGAGGTTTACTTGCCTCCTTTGGCTGTGACGTGATAATACCCCCTCTATAGCTACTGGAAGACTGAGTTGCTACTACTGATACTCTTGACTGTTGCAGTAAGAGAATACTGGCAGACCAAAGAAAATCCATGCAACCCAGTAGGAGAAAAGGACAAAGAATCATACAGTTGGGTCTATGGATCTGATGAAATCACTCTTTAACTAAAGTTTTGAGAGTACTGTGGGCCAAGCCCAGACACACACAACTATATGTTCAGGGTGTGCCTGAACCCATTAAGGATATCTCTGCAGCAGGACTGGTCCAGATCAGCAAAAATTGAAAGGAGACAGTGGTAGGGACACTCATCCAGATTCACATTTTCAATGGAGATAATTGAGAGTGATGAATCTGACAATCACTGTGGCAAGGAGTAGCATTGTGCAGTAGTGATGATTTCATACTATCCACACACCCCAGAGGGTGATATTAACCCTGAGGAGTGAGGTGAAGTTCAAGATTGTGTCTATCTCTTTGATATGGTTACACATCTGACCTATTTCCAGAGATCTCCCACTTCCGTGTGAGTTCTATTTTTCTTGTCACATTTGAATCACTGTTTTCTGCCTATGTTATGGGAAGTTTCCTATATCAGCAACTGATTGATGGTGGGAGGCAAGAAAATGGAGCAGTTTCCCCAACTTATCCTCCTGGCAATATCTTGGCAATCTGGCAGAAACAAGTTGTGACTTTGCATGCCATTTGAATTCTCCAATTTTACATGATATATATTAGAGAATGGGGAACAACCATCTGCGGGGGGGGGGGGAGTCAGAAGAAAGAATGACCATTTATCAGCAATGTAGTTGCACTTGAAATATCTAACCTCTTCTTCAATCCCTGAGACCAGACCATAATCGGACAAATATCTCCAGCAGTCTCCATGCCAATCTCTCATCACACCCTTAATATTGGGCTTGCTTTCTACTTTGATGTTGATTTGTATCCTCTCTTCACTAGCAGAACTGGCTTTTGCATATTCCCTATATAAGAGGGTCTGTGAAAACAAGATATTGCACTATCTCTCAGTAACAGAAGGTGCATGTTGGAGAGTTGAAATGAGGACAAGGGTGTGTCAGAATACCTCACCCTTTCTTCTTTTTTCATTTGTTCTGTTTAGATATACATGACAGTAGAGTGTATTTTGACATATTACATGTACATGGAGTATGACTTACTCTACTTAGGATCCCATGCTTATAGTTATACATGATGTGGAGTTTCACTGGTCACATACTCATATATGAAAATAGGAAAATTATGTCTGGTTCATTCTACTGTCTTCCTATTCCCATCCATTCTCCCTTCCATTCATTCCCCTTTGTCTAATCCAGTGAACTTCAGTCCCCCTTTCCTTTAAAACTCATTTTTCCAAGGTTTTTGAACACTGCATCTTAAAAAAATGTTTTGATCAACAGATAGCCATTGAACATATTTATGAAGCACAATGTGATGTTTTGATTCATGTATACATTGTGTAATGATTATGTCAGGGTAATTAGCATATTAATCACCTTAAATTTTTACCATTTCTCTATGATAAGTACATTCAAAATTCTCTCTGCTATCTATTTTAAAATATGCATGCATTATTGTTAAGTATATTTATTCTACAGTATAATATAGCAACAGAAATTATTCTGCCCATCTACTTGTAATGACACAGCTCTCCTTATTTCCCGTTACTCTCCCCAGGCTTTGGTAACCACTATTTACTCTATGATTTTCCAGCTAGTTTAAGACGTTATAATGAATGCAGAAGAAGGTACAACATTTAGGGTATCATCTAGAGAGTTCCATTCAGGGGGGACAGTAGCAGAACACCAGATCCTTGGGGTGAGAGTTCAGAAGGTCCCCCATAAAGCAGAAGAAACATGCCCAAGGAAGACATTCCAGCAGGTTCAGCCTACTTCATGATTCTGTTTGGAGTTATCTCTTTCTTAATGTGCATCTGGAATAGGATAGTGTTTTTCAGTGGATGAGGAAGCAAAACAACCTGATTTCCCAGAGGGGTCTTTGCAGAGTCATCTCCAGGAAGCTGGAAAAGTTTCTTTCAGAAGACACCTGTCTTGGGGTTGGGGGGAGATAAGTAGAGGAAAGGGCCAGTGGTGGGAGGTGGGGAGAGAGGAGGAAGTGCTGGGGACAGATATTGGCCAAATTATATCATTATATTTTGTGCATGTAAGAACACATAACAACAAATTCCATAATTATGTACAATTATAAGTACCAATTTAAAAATGTGGGGGAAAAGATGCCTGTCAGTAGAGTTTGACCTGCTAATGAATAAGCTTTCTCTCAATAGATATTGGCACCCTTACATAATTATGTTTTATTGAATTACAAATCCTGCAGAGGGGATTACATTGGCTAATTTTTAGTTTTGTCTACAAAATAATAGATGACTCAGTGGGAAAGTGAAGTTGAGAAGCCATAAAGTATAAATACTGGCACTTCCTCAAAAAAAAAAAAAAAAAAACCCAAAAACAATATAGATTGTAAAGTTAACAAAGATCCATTGGAAGATTTCTCTCAAAAAGGGTAACATCAATGAGGTATACTCAACAAATTTCTTCCAAAACACACATATATTCATTTATTCATTCATCCATTCATTCAACACGTGTTTATTGAGCACCAACTATGTTCCAGGCACTATATAATGTGCTGGGGAGAAAAGAATAGATAAAACAGATTTGACCTGTACCTTTATGGAGTTTAAATCCTAGCAGAAATTTGTTACAGACTTTAATAAGCACACAAATTGATACATCATCACAAATTAGAGTCCTGTGAATAAAATAGGAGTACAATTGAGAGCAAAAGAGGAGAAAACATTTCACTTAGGCAAGGATGATCAAGGAAAGTATCTTTGAGGAGGAGACATTGAGACTAAAAAAAATGAAGGGCTCAACATGATAAGCTGCAAGATATTTATATGGTTTTAAAGTGTCTCCCTATAGATTGCACACAAGTTGTTGAGTTCAAAGTAGAAGTTTATAACAGAGAAATTAGATAGCCCTTTAACCAGGTGATCAAAACTAGTATCATCGACAAGGAGCAGATGCATGCCTCCCTATGTGACATGTTGAGATGAACCCAACCTCCTTATATAGTATTCTGACATAGTCTGAATTTTAAAATGGGGAAATATCAAACAAACAAAAAATGAGGAACATTTTATTTTTAAAATGGTATAATAGTTTTTCTAGGCAGTCATTACAAAATACCACAGACTGGGTAGCTTAAAAATAGACAGTTGTTTCTCACAATTCTGGAGGCTGAAGTTCAAGATCAAAATACTGTCAAAGTTGACTCCTGCTGATTCCACTTCTCTTAGGCAGTAGACAGCCACCTTCTTGCTGTGTCCTCACATGGCCTTTTCTCTGTTCTCATGCAAATGTAAGAGATCTCTAATGTTTTTGCTCTTATAAAGACACCAGTACTAAGAGTTTAGAATCTCACCTTTATAACCTAATTTAACCTTAATTACCTTCCAAAAAGCCCTATCTCCAAATACAGTTACATTGAGAGTTAACGCTCTAATACATGAATTTTGGGGAGGGGAACATAATTTGGTCCATAATGATGGGACTGTATTTTTCAAAATTGTCAATGTCATAAAAGACAAAGAAAGGCTGAGGAACTGTTCCAAAGTAAGGAAGGCTAGAGAAGGGGACATAGCAATGAATCAGTATGTACTCATAGACTAAATACTCTACTGAGGGGGGAAATGCTATAAAGATTATTTTGAAGTCAAATGATAAATTCAAGTATAGATATCAGAGTGGATAAAAACAATTGCAATGATGTAAAATTCTTATGACTGATTACTGCAGTTATGTATAAGACTATTTCTATCCCTCAGAAATGCAGGGTCAAGTATTGGAGATAAGGTTGTTATGCAACTTATTCTCCAATGATTTTCAACATTTATACATAAAGAAAGCAAGTGATAAAACATATGGGGTGTTGAAATGTCAACATGGATTGCATATGGATAAATTTCAGACTTGTTCCATAAGTTTAAAATTATTTTCAGATTAAAAACTAAAAGAGAGTGGGATAGGGAGTGGAAGCATGGGAGGAATAGAGGAACTCTAGATAGGGCAGAAGGGTTGGAGGGGAGGGGAGGGGGCATGGGGTTAGAAATGATGGTGGAATGTGATGATCATTATTATCCAAATGTATGAAGACATGAATTGGTGTGAATATACTGTGTATACAACCAGAGATATGAAAAATTGTGCTCTACATGTGTAGTAAGAATTGCAATGCAGTCTTCTGTCATATATAAATAAAAAAGAACAAATAAAATATTTATCCTTTCATTGAAAAAAATAAAAAACTAAAAGAGGGCTGGGGTTATGGCTCAGTGTTAGAGCACTCACCTAGTGTGTGTGAGACATGGGGTTTGATTCTCAGCACCACATATAAATAAACAAAGGTCCATTGACAACTAAAAAATATATAAAAAATAAAAGAAAAATGGGCAAAAGGAACCAACTATGTTATGAGTGGAGTTAAAGGACCTTTTCCTTCACAACATTCTTCCTCCACCTTTAAGGCACTTAAGATAATTTTTAATTAAATGATTATTGTTATTGGTTATTTGTTAACTTTCTAATACATAAGACTATAAGCTTCCAGAGGGTCTCAAGCCTAGAGCAACAGTACATTCCCAATAACCAGTGAGTTACACAGTAGGTAGGAGAGAGGTGATGAGATCTGGATTTATAGTCTTAAAAGATGCTTTGTACACCGGGAACAGTGGTGCACACCTGTAATCCCAGTGATTGGGCAAGCTGAAGCAGGAGGATTGCAAGTTCAAAGCCAGCCTCAGCAACTTAGCAAGATGCTAAGCAATTCAGCAAGACCCTGTCTCTAAATAAAATACAAAAACGGCTGGGGATGTGGCTCAATGGTTAAGTACTCCTGGGTTCAATCCCCAGTACCCACCCCAAAAAAAAGTTGTGTAAAAAGAAAAAACAAATAATAAAGACATGTTTTGGAAAAAATGTGGATGTCCCTTTCCCTATTCAAGCATCATGATCTTCTAAACCAATGGATAATATACAGAAGATACAAGGGAACATTGAAACTACTAAGAAACAAAGCATTATGATGGAAACTACTTGTTTGTTTGTGGTACTGGGGATTGAACCCAGAGCCTCATGCATGATGGGCAATTGTTCTACCACTAAGTTAACACCCCAGCCCTTGATAGTAACTCGTTTTGTACAAACAATGCATCTTAAGTTTTCCCCAATATTGCCTTCATCTTATAATATTTTATTGGACTTTTTAATTTGAAAAAAAATTCAGGTACTAGACAATAATATTAACGTTGCAATTAAAAGGCTATATAACAACAATAAAAAGGTACTGAGCAAAG
Organism: Marmota monax; assembly: GCF_021218885.2. Classification (NCBI taxonomy): domain Eukaryota; kingdom Metazoa; phylum Chordata; class Mammalia; order Rodentia; family Sciuridae; genus Marmota; species Marmota monax. The sequence continues at coordinate 8,805,262 of NW_026694552.1, read as the reverse complement.
AATTTGCTTACCTGTTCAGTGGCTACTGCAGTGGTAGCAAAAGATAGATCCGTGGCTTGGGTTAGGGTGGAAACAAGAGATGGAGGGAACAAAGGGAAAAGGAGGGATTTGAGAGTGACTTTGGAGGTTGGCTTAGTTTTGCATTGTTGAAAAAGAATACAAAAAAACTGGTCGATTTATAAAAAAAAACAAAAATATATTTCTCGCAGTTCTACATGCTGGGAAGTCCAACTTCAAGGAGCCAGCAGCTGGTAAGGGTCTTCTTGCTGCATTCTTGAATGGTGGAAATAACAGGCAAGAGACAGAAAAACAGAAAAGCGAACACAATTGTTTTAGTCAGCTTTTTTTGCTGCTGTGACCAACAGACCTGAGAAGAAAAATTTTACAAAAGGAAGTGTTTATTTGGAGTTTCATGGTTTCAGAGGCCTTAGTGTGTAGGTGGCTGGTTCTTTTGTTCTGAGCTCAAGGGGTAGTAGAACATCATGGCAGAAGAATGTGGCAAAGGAAAGCTGCCTAGAACATCCCATCAGGAAGCAGAGGGAGAGACTAAGCTCACCTCACAAAATGTATACTCCAAAGGCACACCCCCAATGACCCACCCCCTCCAATCACACCCTATCTGCCTTGAGTCACCACTCAGATAATCCGTATCAGGGGGTTAAGGCTCTCATAACCCAATCATTTCACCTCTGAACTTTCTTGGATTGTCTCACACATGAGCTTATGGAGGACACCTAATCTTAACTATAACAACACTACCTCAAGCCCTTTTTATAATGATATTAATCCACTTATGAAAGCTCTGCCTATTACGTTCCACTCCCCCTACTGTTGTATTGAGGAGTAAGTTTTCAATACATGAATATGGGGGCCATATTCAGATCATAGCAGAAGTATATTTGTGATACAACTAGATATGCCTTCTTTCCTACAGAGCACCTAAGGAAGTTTGATAGTGTCTGGGGTTACAAGGAGAGATTGAGTTGACTGGGGCAGGACAGAGCTAAAATCTATTTTTTTATTTAATTAATTTTTAACTTATGCATAAAATTGCGTATGTTATGATAGTGTATCATGTGATTGTTTCAACAAGTGTATATACATTGTATATTGTTTAAATCAGGTTACACAATATGCGATATGTGATAGGCTAAACTTTTATCTCCCAAAATATTCATGCTTTCTTATAGTAAAAATTTTTTAAATTCTATCTTCTAGTTTTCTGAAATATGCAGTACATTATTGTTATCTATAGTTGTCCCACCATTCAAAAGCATATGAGAGTTTTGATCCTGTCATTTGGTGCCCAATTATCAATTTTTCCCCATTCCTCAAACCCGCAATCTCTACAGATTTTGGTAACAACCATTCTACTCTCAACTTTTCTGAGATCAACATTTTTAGATTGCACATGTGAGATCATGTGGTGCTTGTCTTTCTGTGCCATAATAATCTCCAGTTCCATCTTTGTTGCAAGCAATGACAGGATTTTATTCTTTTTATTGCCGAATAGTATTTAATTGTGTGTATGTACCACATTTTTTAATCCATTCTTCAGTTTATGGACACTTAAGATGTTTCCATTTCTTAGCTATTTTGAATAGTGCAGCAGTGAACATGGTAGTCCAAATCTCTCTTTGACATGCTGATTCCATTTCCTGTGCATATATATACCTACTATTGGGATGACTGTTCAATATGGCAATTCTATATTTAATTTGGAGGGTAACCTCTGTAATGTTTTCCACAATGACTGTACTAATTTACTTTCCCACCAACAGTACTCAAGTGTTATGTCTTCTTAACACCCTTACCAGCTCTTGTTATCTTCAGTGTTTTTGACAAGAGCCATTCTTTATGGAGTGAGGTGATATCTTATTGTGGTTTTGATTTGCATTTCCCTGATGATCAGTGATGAAAAGTATTTTCTCATTATAACCATTGGTTATTTGTATGTCTTCTTTTGAGAAATGTCAATTTACATCTATTGCCTATTTTTAAATCAAGTTGTTTATTGCTATTGAGTTTTGGAATTCCTATGTATCCTGCATATCAGCCTCTTGTCAGATGTATAGTTTGCAAAGATTTTCTCCAATTCTACAGGCTGTCTCTGCATTCTGTTTATGGTTTCCTTTGTTGTGCAGAAGCTTTTGTTTGATATAATAATCTTTTCAATTTTTACTTTTGTTTCCTGTGCTTTTGGGGATCTTTTCTAAAATGTCATTGCCCATTCCAATGTCCCACAGCATTTCCCTGTGTTATATTCCCAGTAGTTTCATAGTATCAGGTCTTATATTTAAGTGTTTAATCAACTTTAATTGATTTTTGTAACTGATGACAGATGGGGTCTATTTTCATTCTTCTGCATGTTCATATTTAATTTTCCCAGCACCTTTCATCCAAAAGACTGTATTTTCTCCAAGATGTACTCTTTGCACCTTTGTTGAAAATCAGATGACTGGGGAGTGATATTGGCCAAGTTATATTGTTATATTGTGTGCATGTACAAATATGTAACAAATCTCATCAATAGGTATAACTGCAATGCACCAAAAAAAAAGGAAGTGAAAATCAGATGACTAAAGATGTGTGAGGTTCTAAGTTCTCTATTATTTTCCACTGGTCAACGTGTTTGTTTTTTATGTAAATACCATGCTGTTTTGATTACTGTGGTTTTGCAGTATATTGTGAATTCAGGTAATATAATGCCTCCTGCTTTGTTCATTTTGTTCAAGATGGTTTGGCTATTCAAAATTGTGTTTTCATAATAATTTGGGGGCATATTTTTCTCATTCTATAATTATTACTTTCATAGGAATTGCATTGAGTCTATAAATTTCTCTGGGTAATATTTTAACAATATTGATTATTCCAATACATGAACACCAGATATCTTTCTGGTTCATGTATATGTGTGCATGTGTGTTTGTCCTCTTAACTTATTTTATCAATGTTTTGAAGGACTCAAATCAAGATTTTAACAGTTAGCTTTTGGAATTCAAATTTTTATTGAGAAAATTATAGATTTCCAAGCAGTCATAAATAATACAGAGAGATTCTATGTATCATTTACCCCATTTTCCCTAAGGCTAACACCTTGCCAAATTATAATATTGTATCATGATCAGAACATTGATATTGATGTAATCCACTAATCTTATTTCTATTTACCCTTATTTGTGTGTATGTGTATATTAACTTCTATACAACTTTAGCACACATATAGGGGTTGTGTCTATCACCATAGCCAAGATACTTAATGGTTTCAACATCGCAAGGATCTATTTGTTACTCATTTATAATCACATCCACTACATTCCTTCACCATCTCCTCTTCTCCCTACCCCTCAATCCATAATATGTTTGTCATATCAAAAATATTATATATAATGGAATTATATAGTATATACCTTTTGAGATTAGCTTTTTTTCATTCAGCATATATCAATAGCCCATCCCTTTATACTGTTGAGTAATATTCTGGTGTATGGATATTTCTTTCTTTTTTTTTATTGTTGGTTGTTCAAAACATTACATAGTTCTTGATATATCATCTTTCACACTTTGCTTCAAGTGGGTTATGAACTCCCATTTTTAGCCCATATACAGATTGCAGAATCACATCAATTACACATCCATTGATTTACATATTGCCATACTAGTGACTGTCATGTTCTGCTACCTTTCCTATCCTCTACTATCCCCCCTCAGGGTTATACAAAAGAAAATACAAGAGGAAATGAGGGGAAAGGGAAAAATAATACAAGGGGGAGAAATGAAGGTGTATGGATATTTCATAGTTTCTTAATCATTCATCCATTTAAAGGCTCTGGGATGACTGCAGTTTGGGGCTATTAAGAGTAAAGTTGCCAGAAACATTCATGTACAAGTTTTTGTGTCAATATAAGTTAATTTCTCAGGGATAAAAGTCCAATTGTTCAATTGATCTTCATATGGTAATGGCATGTTAGCTTTTGTAAGAAACTGATGAATTGTTTTCCAGAGTGGCTGTACTATTGTACCTTCTCACTAGAAAAGTATGAATGATCTGGTTTTTCTACATCCTTACCAGTATTTTTCCCACTACTCTTTATTTTACCCATATTTGCCTGTTTTTAAAATTACAGTTTTATAATAGTAATTGAGTTCATTTTAACAAAATCATACATGCACCTGTAATCCCAGTGGCTTAGAAGGTGGAGGAAGGAGGATTGTCAGTCCAAGGCCAGCCTCAGCAAGTTAGCCAGGCTCTAAGCAACTCAGTAAGACCCTGTCTCTAAATAAAATATAGAAAAGGACCAGAGATGTGGCTCAGCAGTTAAGTGTCTCTGGGTTCAATTTCTGGCACATAAAAAATCATACATGCAAGGAATTTGATTTAAATCCCCATTGTCCACTTTTATTCCCCTCCTCTCTCCCCTATTCTCCCTCCTCTACTTTCGTGATTATTCTTAAACTCCTTTATTTACTTATTTTTGATTGATACTTTCTATATATACATAAAGGTGAAATTCCCTGTGACATGTTTATATGTCTAAACATGATTATGTTAGATCCATTGCATATTTCTTCCACTTCCCCTTCCTTTCTCCTTGCTCTTTTTCTTCTGCTACTACTTCATTTATCTATCTTGTATCTTTATGGTATCTGATCCCTTCCCCAACCACCAATTTCCCTGATTTTGCTATAGCTTTCACATATGAGAGAAAATATTTATCCTTTGATTTTCTGCATCTGGCTTATTTAACTTAGCCTTATTTTCTACATTACTATTCATTTACCAGCAAATTACATTATTGCATTTTTCTTAATAGCTGAGTAGAACTCCATTGTGTATATATACCACATTTTCTTGATCCATTCATCTATTGATGGGCATTCAGATTGTTTCCATAATTTGGCTATTGTGAATTGTGTTGCTATAAATATTGATGTGGGTGTATCAGTAAACTATGCTAATTTTAGATCTTTTGCATAAATAGTGAGGCATAGAATGGCTGGGTCATATGGTGGGTCTATTACTAATTTTTTAAGGGAATCTCCACACTCTTCCAGAATGGTTGGACTAATTTGCACTCCCACCAACAATGTATGAGTCTATCTTTCCCCCACATGCTCATGAGTACTTATTATCACTTGTATTCTTGATAATTACCATTCTAACTAGAGTGAGATGAGATCTTAGTGTTGTTTTGATTTGCATTTTACTGATTACTAGAGATATTGAACATATTGTCATATATTTGATGGACATTTATGTTCTTTTGAGAAATGTCTTTTTAGTTCTTTTGACCATTTATTGATTGGGTTATGTGTTTTTTTCTTTGACATTGAGTTTTTTGAGTTATTTATATATTCTGGATGTTAATCCCCTATCAGAGAAGTAGCTAGCAAAGATTTTCTTACACTCCCTTATCATTTCCTTTACCATGCAGAGTTTTTTTTTTTTTTAATTTAATGCTATCCCACTTATTGATTCTTGGTTTTATTTCTTGAGCTTTAGGGATCCTGTTGAGGAAGTCAGTTCCTGTAAATGTAAGATAGAGTGTTCACCCTATGTTTTCCTCTAGCAGTTGCCAGGATTCTGGTCTAATTCCTAAATATTTGATCAATTTTTATTTGACTTTCATGCTGTATGAAAGATAAGGATTTAATTTTATTCTTCTCCATATGGATATCCAGTTTCCCCAGCACCATTTGTAAAAAGACTGTCTTTTCTCATATATATAACATATGTGTTTGAAACCTTTGTCAATTATCAGATTGCTATAAGTATGTGGATTTTTCCTCCGTGTCTTCTATTCTATTCCATTGGTCTTCATATCTGTTTTGATGCCAATACTATGCTGTTTTGCTACTATAGCTCAGTAGTATAATTTGAGATCAGGTATTGTGGTACCTCCTGCACCACATTTCTTATTTAGATTTGCTTTGGCTTTTCTGAGTCTCTTATTCTTCCAAATGAATTTAGAACTTTTTTTCTCTAGTGCCATGAGTTCTGTGAAGAATGTCATTGCATTGAATTATATATTGCTTGTATCATATATTGCACTGAATCTGTACATTGTTTTTGGTATTATGGACATTTTCACTATATTAATTCTGTCTATTCAAGAACATGGGAGGTCTGTCTATTTTCTGAAGGCCTCTTCAATCTCTTTCTTCAGTGTTACATTGTTTTCATTGTAGGGAAATTTTACCTCCTTGGTTAGATTAATTCCCAGGTATTTCATTAATTATTATTATTTTTTTAATTTTTGTAAAGTTATTGTGAAGGGGATGGTTTTCCTGTTTTTTTTCCTCAGCTGAATCACTGTTGGAGTATAGAAAAGCAATTGATTCATAAGTGCTGATTTTGTTTTCTGCTACTTTGCTAAATTCATTTATCAGCCTTAAAAGTCTTCTAGTGGAATTTTGGAGTTTCTAGATAGAAGATAGTGTCATCAGCAAACAGTGATGGTTTGACTTCTCTTTTCTAATTTGAATCCTTTTTTAATATTTATTTTTTAGTTGTAGTTGGACACAATACCTTTATTTTACTTATTCATTTTATGTGATGCTAAGGATTGAACCCAGGATCTTGCACATGTGATTCGAGCACTCTACCACTGAGCCACAACCCCAGCCCCATAATTTGAATCCTTTTAATTTCCCTTTTCTTGCATGATTTCTCTGGCTAAAGTATTGAGAACTATATTGAATAGGAGTGTTGAGAGTAGGCATTCTTGTCTTTTTTTCAATTTTAAAGGAAAAGCTTCAGTTTTTATTCATTCAGTATGATGTTGGCTATGCGTTTGTCATAGTCTTTATAATATTAAAGTAAGATCCTCCTATCCCTAGCTTCCCTGCTGTTTTTTAAAATACTTTTTAGTTGTAGTTGGACACAATACCTTTATTTTATTTATTTTTATGTAGTGATGAGGGTTGAACCCAGCGTCTCACCCATGCTAGGTAAGTACTCTATCACTGAGCCACAACCCCAGCCCATTTGCTGCTCCTTTTAACATGACTGTTTGCTGTATTTTATCAAAGACCTTTTCTGCACCTACTGACATGAGCATATGATTCATGTTCTTAAGTCTATTTAAGTGATGAATTACATTTATTGATTTGTGTATGTGGAACCAACCTTGCATCCCTGGGTTGAAGCTCAGTTGATCATGGTGTATTATCTTATTAATATGTTTTTTTTGTGTGTGGGGGGGGGTACCAAGGATTGAACACAGGGGTGCTTAACCACTGAGCAAACTTTTTGTATTTTATTTTGTGACAGGGTCTCACTAAGTTGCTTAGGGCCTTGCTAAGTTGCTGAGGCTGTATTTGAACTTGGGATTCTCCTGCCTCAGCCTTCTGAGTTGCTGGGATTACAGGTGTGCACCATGCCCAGCCTTAATATGTGTTTTAATGTGGTTTGCTGACATTTTAGTAAGGGGTTTTGCATCTATGTTCATCGAAAATATTGGTCTGTAGTTTTCTTTCCTTCGTGGGTCTTTGTTTTTTGCTGTCAGAGTTAGTTACATTGGCTTCATAGAATGTGGGAGTGTTCCCTTCCTTCCAATTTCATGGAATAATTTGAGAAAAACTGGTGTTACTTCTTCTTTAAAGGTCTAATAGAACTCAGCTGAGAATTCATCCAGTCCTGAGCTTTTCTTTGTTAGTAGGCTTTTAATTGCTATTTCAATTTTATTATTTGATATTTGTTTATTTAGATTTTCTATGTCTTCCTGGTTAAATCTGGGCAAATCAAATGTGTCTAGAAGTTTGTAAATGTCTTTTAGATTTTGCAGTTTATTGGAGCATAAATTCTCAAAAGAGTTTCTTTTACTCTTTTTATTGGTTCTTTGTAGTTATACATATCATTAGGATTCATTTTGCTCTAATTCAGTCCCCAATACTTACCATGTCCCTCCATTTCTCCCTACCCTTGTTGCCTTCCCTCTACTCTACTGATATTTCTGCAACTAATTTAGAGGTTGTTTTTTTTTAGTGTCTTTTCGACTAATTATCTAGATTTCAGAAGTGTCTGTGGTGATATCTCCTTTTTCAGGTCTAACTCTGTTGATTTGGGTCTTCTCTATCCTTCTTTTGGTTAGCTTGGTTAAGTGTTTATCAATCTTATTTATCTTTTCGAAGAACTACTCTTTGTTGCATTGACCTTGTATTTTTTTGTTCTCAAAAATATTTCATTAAGAATGAAATATTAGAATATTTCATTAATTTCAGCTCTGATCTTTATCATTTTCTGTCCTCTCCCGATTTAGTAATTTTTTCTTCATTTTCCTTGAGATGGAGCATAAGTTTATTTATTTGGGAATCTGTTTTTATATAGGTACTTATTGCAAAGAATTTTCCTTTTAGTGCTGCTTTAATACTAGTCCAAAGATTTTGATATGTTTTATCTTTGTTTTCATGTTTCCCTATGAATTTCTTCTCTAATTTCTTCTTTGATCTATTCTTCATTTAAGAGAGTATTTTTGCCAGAATTATGAAATGCCATTTTAAATTGGCAGAAAGTGCCTAAATCAGCTGGCCATTGAGTTAACTGTTAGGTGAAAATCAGTTGTGAAAGCAGAGTTTACAAGTGTGTTGACCATTATTCAACCTTAGTGAAACTTTATTCAGTAATTCAGTATATAACCACCTTTTCTTGTGTCGGGTACTGGGAATTAAATCTAGGGTGTACTACTGCCCAATTCAGGAGCCACTTGTCAAAAGAAATGAACTTTATTTTTAGAACCACACACGCCAAACAAAACAGCTCCTCAGGAAAAACCCTCAGAGCCCAACTGCCACCACCGGCTACCCACAAGCCTCTCCCACAACCACCAGCCTCTCCACCTCCCACAATCCTCCTGCTCTTGAGGCCGATTGGCTGGGTCGTGTGGGCGGAGCCAAAAAAGTCCCCCAATGAGCAGCTCCGTGGTCTGAAAAGGGCAGGGAAACAGCCCAATGAGCATCACCGCAAAGGAGCCAATCAGCTAGAAGTTGCTGGGGCCGTTGTGAGCCAATCATCAGCCGGCAGCTGGAAGTTTGCTGGGGCCTCTTCGGCTGTGGCTCTCAACATACTACCACTGAGTGCATCCACACAAAAAAAAAAAAAGAAAAAAAAGAGAGAGTATTGTTTAATCTCCATGTGTTTCTATGGTTTTTATTATTTTTCTTGCTGTTGATTTCTAGTTGTATTTCATTATGATCCAATGGGATGCATGGAATCATACCAAGTTTTTTTTTTTGCATTTGCTTAGACTTATATCATGACTTAGAATATGGTTTATTTTAGAAAACATCCCATGGATTTCTGAGAATAAAGTAAATTCAGTTGTTTTGTGGTGATGTATTTGATAGATGTCTATTATATCCATTTGACTTATGGTATTGTTTAGGTTGGATATACCTTTATTGATTTTATGCCTTGATGATTTGTCTAATTGTAATAAAGGTGTGTTGAAATCACCCAGTATTATTGTATTGGGGTCTATCCGGGGCTTAATATCAGGAGTTTTTTAAAAAATATTTTTTAGTCATAGAGAGACACAATACCTTTATTTTATTTGTTTATTTATATGTGGTTCTGACAATTAAACCCAGGACCTCACACGTGAAAGGCAAGTGCTCTACCACTAAGCCACAATCCCAGGAGTTTTTTTGTTTTTGTTTTTGTTTTTTTAATGTATCTGGGTGCATTGATATTTGGGGCATATATATTTACTATCATCATATCTTCTTGTTGTATTGTTCTCCTTACAAGCATGTAATGAACTTCTTTGTCTATTCTGATTAATTTTTCTTTGAAATCGGATTTGTCAGATATAAGAATATCTATTCTGGCTTGTTTTCACACTCCAATTGCACGGAATATGTTTTTTGTCATTTTACCTTCAGCCTATGTGTGTCTTTGCCTATGAGTCTCTTGTAGACAGCATATAGTTGGATCTTGTTTCAGTATTTATTCTGCTAGTATATGTCTTTTAATTGGGGAGTTGAGATCATTTGTATTCAGTGTTATTATGAATATGTGTTTGTGGTTTGCTGCCATTTTGATTTTTTTGTTATATTTAATTCAGTCCTGAATCTTATTTAGATTATTAGTCTTCTATTGATCTTCACTGATTTGGGAGTTTGGGATTTGTTTTTGGATTCCTCTGTGTCCAAATTATCTTTGAGAATTCTTTGTAGTGCTTCCTTGGTTGTTATGTGTTCTTTTAGTTTATTCTTGTCATGGAAATTTTTTCTTTCTCTGCCAAATATAAAAGAGAGCTTTGCTGGATATAGCAATCTTTGTTGACAATTGTTTTCTTTTAGAATTTGGAATATCTTATTCCAGGCCCTTCTTGGTTTTATTTTTATTTTTAATTATTTATTTTTTGTGGTGCTGGGGATTGAACCTAGGGCCTTGTGCATGCAAGGCAACCCTTCTTGGTTTTATAAGTCCGAAGTAAGCCTTATTGGCTTGTCTCCAAAAGTGACCTGATGTTTCTCTCTTGCAGCTTTTATATTCTTTCCTTATTTTTATGGTAAGTATTTTGCTTATGATGTCTCTTGATGAAATTCTCTTCTGATAAGGTCCTGTATGCTTCCTTTATGTGGGTGTCTATCTCACTTCTGATATGGGGAAAGTCTTCTGTGACATAATCATTGAAAATACTCTTAATGTCATTAGCGTGTATGTCCATGTTCTTGTCTATCCCAATGATTCTCAGGTTTAGTATTTTGATGTTGTCCCACAGTTCTTGCATATTATGATAATGTCCTTTTTACCCTTTTATTGTATTATGTGTACTTAAATCATGTATCCTGTCTTCAAGGGCTGAAGTTCTATGTTCTACATAATCTAATCTGTTGGTGATGCTTTCAAATGAATTTTTAATTTGTTTTAATTTGATTTATTGTGTTTTTCATTTCCATGAGTTTTGTTTTTTTTTTTTTTTTTGTACTGGGGATTCAACTCAGGAACACTCGACCACTGAGCCACATCCACAGTCCTATTTTGTATTTTCTTTAGAGACAGGGTCTCACTGATCTGCTTAGCACCTCATTATTGCTGAGGCTGGCTTTGAACTCACGATCCTCCTGCCTCAGTCTCCCGAGCTGCTAGGATTACAGGCATGCACCACCATACCTAGCATTTCCAGGAGTTCCTATTGTGTTTTTAAAAATATTTCTATTTTTCTATTGAAATGATCTTTTATCTCCTTTTTTATGCTCTTAATTCCTTTATTAGATCTTATTTTAATTCATTGAACATTTAATAATCAGTTTTATAATATTTCTCTGGAATTTTATTCACTTCTGTATTTGTGGGATCCTTTGGAAATTGTGAATTTTGGGGGGGGGAGATTTTTTTCCCCGCTTCCTCATGTTTTCAGAGGCCCTGGACTTGTGCATCAATTGTGGTAGATTCCTCTTTTTTTTCTTTAAAAATATATTTAGATGTAGACGGACACAATAATTTATTTATTTATTTGTTTGTTTGTTTGTTTATATGTGGTACTGAGGATCAAACCCAGTGCCTCATATGTGTCAGGCAAGCGCTCTACAACTGAGTCACAACCTCAGCCCCCTTTCTTCTTTTATACACATGTACTTATATATGTAGTTCTTATTTTTTTTTTTATTCTAGGATTTCTCTGGTCCTGCTATATAAGTAGATGTTGTAGGGAGGAGACTTAAGGTTCCCCTCTGGATGTTCCTCCTTGGGGCCTGATTTTTGGTTTGGGGCTTTTGTCTCCCCAGTTTTATGAGTTGAGATAGTGTTTAGGTTCAGATGGGACTAGATCACATGTGGACTGAGATTCACTGTTGTTTGTCTGGATTGTGAGTTTTTCTCAGCAGCAGGGTCTCTACTCTGTAATCTTGATGTGTCCAATCACTTTTCAGACCCTCTTAGAGGGAGGGGGATCCTGGAATAGCACTGATTTACAGATGTATAGTTTTAAGATAAATGTTTGCTGTCTACTTTGACATCAATTAACATTAATTGCTAACTAAATGGGAATTATAGATTTAACATTTAGCATCAGTAGCAGCAATACAAAACTGTGAACTAGATTAGGCATTCAACATACAGTGTCTATTATGTTATCCACTGTATTAATAATCACATTAACATGAATGGGATATGAATTACATAAACTACATAATACTATTATTCAGTGGGATTACAGCTTCTTAATTAAAGAGAAAGTAGGGTGGGAAGATGGGAGGAAGTTTGAAATATTTTTAAAAAGCACCCAGAAGAGAGGCAGAAGGTAGGTAGCAAATGTTGGCTGTAAAGAAGAAGGAATAAATGATTAAATGAAAGTAATAAAATAAAGAAAGAGAAGAAGTGGGAAAAAGAAAAATTGGCTGTTAATGAGGGACGATAATGAGGAAGGGGAGGTAAGAGGGGCAAGAATCAAGGTATTAACAAACTAGCAACTATAAGATCCAATCAACTTGAACCCAGGTATAATTGAATCCCACCCAAGAAAAATCAAGGCTAAATAATAAACAAGTACAGAAGTAATTAATATGAAAGAAAAATTATAAGAACATATGTATACTTTTGAACCTATCCATGCAGTGAGTACATACAAACCCACATACATGCACACTTACAAATAATGGAAAAAGTAGTACTATTATGAATTAATGTTTTAAAAACAGTTTTGGTATTATAAAAGACTAAGAATGGATTAAAATGGGAATATGGAGAAAAAAAAGGAAGTGAGAGAAACAAATTCTTGCTAAGAATATAAAGGTTTTATTTCCACTGAGGTGGTGAAAACTGTTGTCATGGATGCATTTTCATGTTTTGTATTTGTTTTTGGCTTTGTAACCCTTAAATCAAGGTTTGGGGGTTGTTAAGCCCAATACGTTTGTGTTCTGCTCTGAGCTGTCAGCCTTTGTGGCTAGGGGGTGCAGCCAGTTGTAGTAGATCTCAGCTTCCAGCCCCCTAGTATATTATGGGGTAGTACAATTTGGGTGCTGACAAATTGTATGTTTCTGTGTAGGGATGGCACAGAGTTCTAAATTGGAGGCTCCAGTAATTGGGGTTTACTCTCAACTGAATTTTGGAACTCTGTGGGTAAGAGTTTGAAAGTTGATCCACAACCTCTATTTCTGGGATATGCCAGTCTCTGCAAGATGTCTGCATCTCTAGGGTCTTTGGTAAAATCTACTTTTGAGGCATAGAGACAAAACCACCAGAGGTTTCAGCTTCACTGTCAAGAAGATGTAACACAAGGTGTCTTCCCCAAAGTACATATGCTCCTATGTGGTGACCATAGCACAAGTAACAAAGGTAGATTTCTTCCTCGGTGTTTTCATCAGCTTTTTCGCTGCTCTGACTAAAGGATCTGACACAATAACTACATAGGAGGAAACATTTATTTGAGGGCTCACAGTTTCAGAGGTCTTAGTCCACAGAAGGCTGGCTCCATTTCTTGGGTTTGAGATGTGGCTGAACATCATGGCAGAGTGGGTGGCAGAGGGAATTAGCTCACATCATGATGACCAAGAAGCAGAGAGAAAAACTCCACTCTCCAGATACAAATATATACCCCAAAGCTACACCCCAATTCCCACCTCCTCCAGCCACACCCTTCCACATCAGTTACCACTCATTTAATCCCTATTATGAGATTAACTCACTGATTGGATTCAGACTCTCACAACCCAATCATTTCTCCTCTGAAGCTTCATGCACAGTCTCACACGTGAGCTTTGGGGGGACACCTCACATCCAAACCATAACACTTGGGATCCAGAACCTCAATGGTTCAGGTATAATTTGCCTTGTGCCTAATTCTTTCTCTCTGGTTCAGGCACCTTCTGGAAACTATTTTGAGTTGGCTGCAGGAGTTACCAATATCCTGTCTCTGATCTCAGGTGCACCAACCAGCAGCAGATTGCCCCACCAGGTGCACACAGAGCATGGTGGCCACTTTCCCTGCCCAGGAACAGTTTCCGTGCCCTGAATGGTAGATTTGCTTTCACTACGCAGCTCTCCCTACTGACTCTGTATCCATTAAAACCAGCCTTTCTCTCTAATCCACAGGCTTCCCCAAGTCAATTTGTCTTTATTTTTTAATTTCTATATCTACCAGCCACACTGTCTCCTTTGTCTATGCTTCTCTAATGAGTTATTTCTTACTTTCTGTGCCTAGATTTTTTGTTCGTTTTTACAATTCAGTATTAAGTTTCAGTGAGTTCCCTTAGTTACCTACATTGCTGAGAAGCACTCTTCCTTCTTTGTAAGTCTGATGTCAAGGAGCTGCTGGAAAGTGTCCTTCCTCTCATCCACCATCCTCTCTTGCTTCATAAATTTTTAAAGTGATTTCTCATTGTAATTTTGATTTCTGTTTCCTAATGGCTAATAATCTTGAACATCTTTTTATGTGAGTAGTTGACATTATTTATTTTTTGTGAAATATTTCTTTATGTGTTGTACCTGTTTTTCACTTCATTTGGATTTTTTGTTGTTTATTTCTTTTTTGTTTTTTACTGTTGCGCTTTATGAATTCTTTATATATTGTGGATACTAGTCCTTTGTGACATATGTGGTTTGCAAATATTTTCTCCCAGTTTGTGGTTTGTGTTTTCATCCTAGTTACATGAAATTCACAAAACAAAAACTCCTAATTTTGTTTTGGCACTTTTCCTTGAATAGACTATTGTTCTTCCATTTAACTGCTTTTGTAATTTCATCAATAGTATTTGAGCACAATTGTGTTAGTTACCTATTGTGTTTCATTGATCTATGTTCCACCCACTCTGTTTTTAGAGAACATTGGCTCTGGGTTTTAACTTTTTAGAGAATTTTTGTACATAAAAACACTCAAAAGGGAAGACAAATTTAAGCAAGAGTTAAGGATTCCCATCCCTTACTAATATTTCTCTTTTTTATTTCTTCCTTTTGAGATATACATGACAGTAGAGTATATTTTGACGTTACACATACATGGAGGAGAATTTCTCATGCTTGTAGTTGTACATGATATGGAGTTTCACTGATCATGTATTCATATATGAATATAGGAAAGTTATGTCCAATTCATTCTACTGCCTTTCCTATTCCCATCCCCCTTTCCTTTCTTTCATTCCCTTTTATCTAATCCAATGAACTTCTATTCTTCCCTCCCCTGCGTATTGTATGTTAGCATCTTCATATAAAAGAGAACATTCTGTCTTTGGTTCTTTGGAATTGACTTATTTCACTTAGCATGATAGTCTCCAGCTCCATCCATTTACTGGCAAATGCCATAATTTCATTCTTCTTTATGGCTCAGTAATATTCCATTTGTATATATACCACATTTTCTTTATCCATTCATGTTTTGAAGGGCACCTAAGTTTGTTCCATAGATTATCTATTGTGAATTGAGCTGCTATAAACAGTGATATGGCTGTGTTGGTTTAATATGTTGATTTTAAGTCCTTTGGGTATATACTGAGAAGTAGGATAGCTGGGTCAAATGGTCTAATACCATACTGTCTTGACTACTTTAAGTAAATAGTAGACATGAATACAGAGTAGAGTAATTCTTCCCACTTTATTCTCTTTTACAAGATCATTTTAGATATTCTAGGGCCTGTGGCTTTCCACATGAAGTTTATTTTGTATTTAAAAATGTAATTATTAATGCATATTAATTATACAAATTAATGAGTTTCACAGTGACATGCAAATAGCATGTTCTCCCGCCCTTAATCTTTGTTTTCCTCCCTCCCTAATGTCCTTGTCTCCTCATTCTTACCTAATAGCTCCCCTTCCACTTACAAGTCATCTTTTCATTTCTTTTTCTTTCATTACTTTTTTTTAGTTCCTTATATGACAGAAAAGTTATTTTACTTAAAATTATGTCCTCCAGTTCCATCCATTATTCTGCAAATAAGGTGACTTCTTTGGAGAAGTGTTAGTAATATGCCATTGTGTATATGTGCCATATTTTCTTTATCCATTCATCTGTTGAACGACACCTATGCTGATTTCATATCATGGCTATTGTGAATAGTGCCACAATAAACATAAGTATACACTTACCTCTTCTGCATGCTGACTTCATTTCCTTTCAGTGAATACCCAAGCATGGTATAGCTGAATCATATGGTAGTTCTACATTTAGCTTTTTCAGGACCGTCCATACTGTTCTCCATAGAAACTGCACTAATTTTCATTTCCACCAGCAATATATAAAGGCTCCTTTTTTTCACCATATCCTTGACAGCATTTGTTAATTTTTTGTTTAGTTTTTTTATTATAGCCATTCTGATGGAGGTGAGATAAAATATCAATGTGGTTTGATTCTCATTTCCCTAAGAGATAAAGATATTGATCATTTTTCATACATTAGTTGGTCATTTACTTCTTCTTTTGACAAGTATCTGTTCAGGTCATTTGCCCCTTTTTTATTGTATTAGTTGTTCTTTTGTTCTTAAATTTTTAAAATTTCTTATGTATTCTGGATGCTAATATTCTATTAGGCCAGTAGCTGGTAAAGTTTTTTCCTCCCATTTTGGAGGTTGTCTCTTCACTTTGTGGATTATTTCCTATTTTATGCAGAAGGTCTTTTTTTTCTTTATTTTTTGATAACATCATATTGTTACTTCTTGTTTTTTTTTTCCTTGAGCTATTAAAGTCTATTGAAGAAATCATTAGCAGGATGCAATGGCAAACACTTATAATCCCAGCAACTTTGAAGACTAAGGCAAGTTCAAAGCCAGCCTCACCAACTTACCAAGACCCTAAGCAACTCAGTCTGACCCTGTCTCTAAATAAAATATTAAAAAGGGCTGGGAATGTGGCTCAGGTTGAGCACCGCTGGGCCCAATTCCTGGTACCAAAAAAAAAATCATTATCTGTGTCAGAATCTTCAAAAGTTTTCCCTATGTTTTCTTCTGGTATTTTAAATTTATAATTCTTATATGAAGATATTTCATAAACTGAAATATTTGATTTTTGCAAAGGGGGAGAGATAGGTGTCTAGTTTCATTTTTTTTTCATGTAGATCTTTTTTGGCACCTTTGTTGGGAATCAGATAGCTGTAGAGGTGTGGGTTTATTTTGGGGTCCTCTATTCTGTACCTTTAGTATGTATGTCTGTTTTTATGCTAATATCATGTTGTTTTGGTACTGTAGCTCTGTAGTACATTTAGAAATCAGCTATAGGGATGCTTACAACATCACTCTTTTGTTTAGAATTGTTGTAGCTATTAGCGGTCTTTCATGCTTCCATGTGAATTTTAGGATTATTTTTTCTATTATGTGAAGAATGTCAATGGTGTTTTGATAATGTTGTAGGGACAGATGAGGCAAGGCACCGAAGATAGCAGGAAACAGTTTTATTTGGCTGTAGCCAGGTTCAGATGGCACAGCTTGGGCTGTAATCGATTAATCCCCTAAACCCCAACTTTAGGTGGTTTCAGAATTTTATACCCAGCATGTAAGGGGAGGGGCTTAGAAGTTCACAGTCTGCAGAAGTTCTCATAAAAGCAGCTTTTTCTTTCACTGTTTTACAAGTCAACCCTTCAAGGACAACACCTGAGAAGGGGAGAGCTTCTTCTCCCCTTTCTTTCCTCTCCCTGCCAGCTGTTACCATGGAGCCCAATTGGTAACTTCTCTTATTTTAGAAATGTAGACACCTCTGTGAAGCCCCAGCTGAAGACCAGAGGCCTTGTTTGAACATTTCTATAAACTACTGGGTACGTTTGTGAAAAATTAGTAAGAGGGTGTCCAGCACCTGGAGTGCTGATTTCTTCCCAGCCAGTAGCCAAGTAACATAGGGCAACATGAAAATAGGAAGTTTATCTACAATGAACTCGTTTTCAGAGACTGTTTTGCTGACAGTCCTAAAATCAGCCATGGTGAAGATTTCTGAAGAAGCCCAGTTAAGATTTTCTGTGGAGAAAGGGGGTGCCACTACAATAAGACCTTCGTTGACTCTATATATATCAATTTCAGCAATATGGTCATTTTAACAATATTTTACCAAATCATGAACATGGGAGGTTTTCTGAACCTCTAGTATCTTCTTTCAATTCTTTTTTGCAATATTTTGTAATTTTAATTGTAAAAGTCTTTCACCTCCTTGGTTAAGTTTATTCCTAGGTACTTTATATTTGAGACTATTGTTAATGGGATCCTTTCACAGATAATTCTTTATTGGTATATAGAAAAGCTTCTAATTTTCATATTGATTTTTTTTCATGCCATTTTGTTGAATTTGTTTTGGTGTACTTAAGTGTTTTCTAAATATAGAATCATATCTTCTGCAAACAAGGATACTTTTACTTCTTATTTCATTATTTGTATCCCTTTTATTTCTTTGCTTTACCAAAGGACTCTGGCCAAAGTTTCAATTAGCATCTTGAATAAAATTGGACATTCCTGTCTTATTTTTTGATTTTAGAAGAAGTGCTTTCATGTTTCCCCATTCATCATAATGCTGGCTTTGTGTTAGTCATATATGACTTAATTATGTTTAGGTGTGATCCTTTTATGCCTAATTTATTAAGGAATTTTATCATAAAAGTGTGTTGAATTTTGTTGAAATCTTTTTCTACATCTTGAGATAATCATATGATTTTTGTATTTAATTTGACTTATGTGCTATATTGCATTTACTTATTTGCATATTTGAAAAATTCTTGCATCCCCAGAATGAAACAAACTTGATTATGACACATAATCTTTTTAATGTGTAGTTGATTTTTTAAATTATTTTTTAATTTATATATGACAGCAAGATGCATTACAATTTTTATTGCACATATAGAACACAATTTTTCATATCTCTGGTTGTATACAAAGTATATTCATATCAATTCATGTCTTCATACATGTACTTTTGATATTAATGTTCATCACATTCCACAATCATTTCTAACCCCATGCCCCCTCCCTTACCCTCCCACCCCTCTGCCCTATCTAGAATTCTTCTATTCCTCCCAAGCTTCCCCTCCCTACTCCACCATGAATTAGCCTCCTTATATCAGAGATAACATTTGGCATTTGGCTTTTGGGATTGGCTCACTTCATTTAGCATTATCATCTTTAACTCCATCCATTTACCTGCAAATGCCATGATTTTATTCTCTTTTATTGCTGAGTAATAATCCATTGTGTATATATGCCACATTTTTTATCCATTCATCTATTGAAGGGCATCTAGGTTGGTTCCACAATTTAGCTATTGTGAATTGGGCTGCTATGAACATTGATGTGGCTGTGTCCCTGTAGTATGCTGTTTTTAAGTCCTTTGGGTATAGTCCAAAGAGAGGGATAGCTGGGTCAAATGGTGGTTCCATTCCCATATTTCCAAGAAATCTCCATACTGCTTTCCATATTGGCTGCACCAATTTGAAGTCCCACCAACAATGTATGAGTGTGCCTTTTTCCCCACATCCTCGCCAACACTTATTGTTGTTTGTATGAATAATAGCTGCCATTCTGACTGGAGTGAGATGAAGTTTTAGATGGTTTTGATTTGCATTTCTCTATTGCTAGTGATGATGAACATTTTTTCCTGTATTTGTTGATTGATTGTACATTATCTTCTGAGAGGTGTCTCTTCAGGTCCTTGGCCCATTTATTGACTGGGTTATTTGTTTTATTGGTGTTTAGCTTTTTGAGTTCTTTATATACTCTAGTGATTATTGCTCTGTCTTATGTGTGAGGGGTAAAGATTTGCTCCCAAGATGTAGGCTCTCTATTCACCTCACAGATTGTTTCTTTTGCTGATGAGAAACATTTTAGTTTGAGTCCATCCCATTTATTGATTCTGAATTTTGAATCTTGTGCCACAGGAGTGTTATTAAGGAAGTTGATGCCTAATCCCACATGATGGAGATTGGGGCCTACTTTTTCTTCTATTAGACCATGGTCTCTGGTTGTATTCCTAAGTCCTTGATCAATTTGAGTTGAGTTTTGTGCATGGTGACAGAGGTTTAATTTCATTTTGTTGCATATGGATTTCCAGTTTTCCCAGCACCATTTGTTGAAGAGGTTATCTTTTCTCCAGTGCATGTTCTTTGAACCTTTGTCTAATAGAAGGTATCTGTAGTTTTGTCAGTCTCTGTGTCCTCTATTCTGTACTATTGGTCTACCAGTCTGTTTTGGTGCCAATACCATGCTGTTTTTGTTACTATTGCTCTGTAGTATAGTTTAAGGTCTGGTATAGTGATGGCACCTGCTTCACTCTTCTGCTAAGGATTGCTTTAGCTATTCTAGGTCTTTTGCTTTTCCAGATGAGTTTCATGATTGCTTTCTTTTTTATGTCTATGAGGAATGTCATTGGAATTTTGATCGGTATTGCATTAAGTCTGTATTGTGCTTTTGGAAGTATGGTCATTTTGATAATATTAATTCTGCCTGTCCAAAAGGAAGGTAGATCTTTCTATCTTCTAAGGTCTTCTTTGATTTTTTTCTTTAGGGTTCTGTAATTTTCATTATATAGATCTTTCACCACTTTTGTTGATTCCCAAGTTGTTTTTTTTTTTTTTTGAGGCTATTGAGAATGGGGTAGTTTTCCCCATTTGCCTTTCTGAGAATTTGTCACTGGTATACAGAAATGCCTTTGATTTTATGGGTGTTGATTTTATCTCCTGCTACTTTGCTAAATTCATTTACTCATTCTAGGAGTTTTCTGGTGGAATTTTTAGGGTCTTCCAGGTATAAAATCATATCATCAGCAAGTTTTCTTTTTTTGATGTGTCTTTGCCTGGTTTTGGAATCAGGGTGATATTGGCCTCATAGAATGAGTTTGGAAGTGCTCCTTCTTTTTCTATTTTCTGAAGTAAATTCAAGAGTATTGATATTAGTTCTTCTTTAAAGGTCTTGTAGAACTCGGCTGTGTATCCATCCAGTCCTAGGCTTTTCTTGACTGGTAGACTTTTGATGGCATCTTCTATTTTGTCACTTGAAATTGAACTGTTTAAATTGTGTATATCATCCTGCTTCAATTTAGGCAAATGATATGACTCTATAAATTTTTTGATGCCTTCAATATTTTCCATTTTATTGGAGTACAAGTTTTCAAAATAATTTCTAATTATCTTCTGTATTTCTGTAGTGTCTCTTGTGATATTTCCTTTTTCATCACATCAATTAGTAGTTTGAGTTTTCTCTCTCCTTTGTTAGCATGGCTAAGGTTCTGTAAATTGTATTTATTTTTTCAAAAAACCAACTTTTTGTTCTGTCAATTTTTTCAATTGTTTCTTTTGTTTGAATTTCATTGATTTCAGCTCTGATTTTAATTATTTCCTGTCTTCTGCTTTTGATGTAGATTTGTTCTTCTTTTTCTAAGGCTTTGAGATGTAATGTTAAGTCATTTGTTGACTTTTTCTTCTTTTAAGGAGTGAACTTCATGCAATGCACTCTTAGAACTGCTTTCATAGTGACCCAGAGATTTTGATATGTTGTATCTATGTTCTCATTCACCTCTAAAAGATTTTAATCTCCTCCTTGATGTCTTCAGCAACCCATTGTTCATTCAGTAGCATATTATTTAGTCTCCACGTGTTGGAGTGTATTTTTTTTTATTTTATCATTGATTTCTAATTTAATTCCATTATGATCTGAGAAAATGCAGGGTAGTATATCTACTTTTTTATATTTGCTAAGAGTTGCTTTGTGGCATAGTATATGGTATATTTTAGAGAAGGACCCATGTGCTGCTGAGAAGAAAGTGTATTTTCTTGTTGAAGGATGAAATATTCTATATATGTCAGATAAGTCTAAGTTATTGATTATATATTGATTTCCATAGTTTCTTTGTTCAGCCTTTGAACTGAATAAATATATATAAAACTGAAATAGATGTGTTAAAGTCACCCTAAATTATTGTGTTGTGGTCTATTTGACTCTTGAACCTGGGAAGAGTTTGTTTGATGAATGTAGATGCTCTATTGTTTGGGGCATATATTTTTATAATTGCTAAATCTTGTTGGTGTATGATTCCCTGGAGCAGTATGTAGTGTCCTTCTTTATCCTTTTTGATGGATTTTAGCTTGAAGTCTATTTTATTTGATATGAGGATGGAAATCCCTTCTTGCTTCTGCAGTTCATGAGAGTGATATGATTTTCCCTAACCCTTCACCTTCAGCCTGTGGATGCCTTTTCCTATGAGATGAGTCTCTTGGAGGCAGCATATTGTTGGGTCTTTTTTTTTAATTCAATCTGCTAGTGTATAGCTTTTTTTTTCTTATTTAATTTTATTTTTTCTCTCCCTTTTTCCCTCTTTCTCTCCCCTTCCAAGTTTTATTGTTCTTTCCATTCTCCTCTATGCTATCTAACTCCCCCTCCTTCTTACTTTTCAAGAGCACCTTCCTTCCCCTTCCCCCCAACTTTCATCCCAAGCATTACGTCCTCCATTTCGTGTAACTGTCTAAATGCAAACAGGTGAATGTTTCGAGGCCGTCTATAGTGCTCCTAAATACCTAGCTACTACCAACACCCTGATCCAATTGACGGTTAGCATCCCCCTTCAGTAGAGCAATCTTCTAAAGTAGCCAAGATATACTAACCCGTATACCTTCATAGCACCCAACATAAAGTCCTAAGAACAAAAAACAAATCACTATATGCATACAAAATCCGGAAACCCTTTATAAATTGAATGAATCAGCTCTAAAGTACAATAAAGCCCAACATCTATAGGCATAATCTCCCACCACAAAGGAGAAACAACAGATATAAACAAAGCCAAAACAAATGTATAGGAGAAAGCAGTTACAAAGCAGTCAAACAGAGCTGGAAAGTAATGTGAACAACATGAAAAAAACAGGGAAAAAAGGAGTACAGATAATGCAGGACAACTTAAATCTACAGGAGGACCTAGAAGCATCAGAAACATGGACAGGGAAAGAAATCAAGGCATACCTAACTCAGATGGAACGGAATTTTAGAGAAGACATGAGACAGCAAATCCAAGAATTGAAAGTATATTTTGAAAATCAACTAAACAAACAAATTCAAACTGCAAAGAACGAGCTTTACCAGGAGATAGAGATCTTAAAAAAAAACCAAACAGTGATTTTAGAAAAGCAAGAAACCATAAACCAGATTAAAAATGCTAACGAGAATATTACAAATAGACTAGATCAAGTAGAAGTCAGAACATCAGATAATGAAGACAAAGTTTATCAACTTGAAAAGAATATAGTCAATACTGAAAAGATGCTTAAATATCACAAGCAATCTATCCAAGAGATATGGGATCTCATCAAAAAACCAAATTTGAGAGTCATTGGGATAGAAGAAGGCACAGAGATTCAAGCCAAAGGAATGGACAACCTATTGAATGAAATAATCCTAGAAAACTTCCCAGAGATGAAAGATGGAATGGATTGCCAAATCCTGGAAGCCTACAGGACCCCAAACATCCAAAACTGTAATAGGCCAACTCCAAGACATATAATTATGAAGATAGCCAACATACAGAACAAGGAGAGAATATTAAAAGCTATGAGGGAAAGGAGGCAGATTACATTCAGGGGTAAACCAATTAGGTTAACGGCTGATTTTTCATCACAGACTTTGAAAGCGAGAAGATCCTGGAACAATGTATTTCAAACACTGAAAAATAATGGATTCCAACCAAGAATACTGTATCCAGCAAAATTAAGCTTCATATTTGACAATGAAATTAAAATCTTTCACAATAAACAAAAGCTAAAAGATTTTGCAGCCAGAAAACCAGCACTGCAAAGCATTTTGGGCAAAATTCTACAAGAAGAGGAATGGAAAAACAGTGCCCAAAACCAACAGCAGGAGGTATCTCAGTAAAGGGGGAGGAAAACAACCAAAAAGTAAAAACTAGCCAAACTAAAATAAATAAATAAATAAACATGACTGGAAGTACAAATCATATTTCAATTGTAACCTTAAATGTTAATGGACTAAACTCACCAATCAAGAGACACAGGCTGGTAACCTGGATCAAAAAAACAAATCCAACAATATGCTGCCTTCAGGAGACTCATATGATAGGAAAAGACATACACAGGCTGAAGGTGAAAGGTTGGGAAAAATCATACCACTCACATGGCCCTCGGAAGCAAGCAGGAGTGGCCATACTCATATCGAATAAAATCAACTTCAAACCTAAGTTAATCAAAAGGGATAAAGAAGGACACTATATCCTGTTAAAAGGAACTATTCACCAACAAGACATAACAATTATCAATTTATATGCACCAAATAATGGTGCAGCAACGTTCATAAAACAAACTCTCCTCAAGTTCAAGAGTCAAATTGACCACAACACAATAATTATGGGTGACTTCAACACACCGCTCTCGCCATTAGACAGATCCTCCAGACAAAAGCTGAATAAAGAAACTATAGAACTCAATGACACAATCAATAACCTAGACTTAACCGACATATATAGAATATATCAACCATCATCAAGTGGATACACGTTCTTCTCAGCAGCACATGGATCGTACTCAAAGATAGATCATATATTATGCCATAGGGCAACTCTTAGTAAATATAAAGGAGTGGAGATAATACCATGCACCATATCTGATCATAATGGAATGAAACTGGAAATCAATGAAAAAAGAAGGAAGGAAAAATCCTGCATCACATGGAAAATAAACAATATGTTACTGAATGATCAATGGGTTACATAAGACATAAAGGAGGAAATCAAAAAATTCTTAGAGATAAACGACAATTCAGACACAACATACCGGAATCTATGGGACACAATGAAAGCAGTTTTAAGAGGGAAATTCATTTCTTGGAGTTCATTCCTCAAAAAAAGAAAAAAACAACAAATAAACGAACTCACACTACATCTCAAAACCCTAGAAAAGGAAGAGCAAAACAACAGCAAATATAGCAGAAGACAAGAAATAATTAAAATCAGAGCGGAAATCAACGAAATTGAAACAAAAAAAAAAACCATTGAAAAAATTGATAAAACTAAAAGTTGGTTCTTTGAAAAAATAAATAAGATCGACAGACCCTTAGCCATGCTAATGAAAAGAAGAAGAGAGAAAACTCAAATCACTAACATACGGGATGAAAAAGGCAATATCACAACAGACACTACAGAAATACAGAAGATAATTAGAAAGTATTTTGAAACCCTATATTCTAATAAAATAGAAGACAGTGAAGACATCGATAAATTTCTTAAGTCATATGATCTGCCCAGATTGAGTCAGGAAGACACACACAATTTAAACAGACCAATAACAAAGGAAGAAATAGAAGAAGCCATCAAAAGACTACCAACCAAAAAAAGCCCTGGACCAGATGGGTATACAGCGGAGTTTTACAAAACCTTCAAAGAAGAATTAATACCAATACTTTTCAAGCTATTTCAAGAAATAGAAAAAGAAGGAGCTCTTCCAAATTCATTCTATGAGGCCAACATCACCCTGATCCCGAAACCAGACAAAGACACTTCAAAGAAAGAAAACTACAGACCAATATCTCTAATGAACATAGATGGAAAAATTCTCAATAAAATCCTGGCGAATCGAATACAAAAGCATATCAAAAAAATTGTGCACCATGATCAAGTAGGATTTATCCCTGGGATGCAAGGTTGGTTCAATATACGGAAATCAATAAATATTATTCACCACATCAATAGACTTAAAGATAAGAACCATATGATCATCTCGATAGATGCAGAAAAAGCATTCGACAAAGTACAGCATCCTTTTATGTTCAAAACACTAGAAAAACTGGGGATAACAGGAACTTACCTCAACATTGTAAAAGCTATATATGCTAAGCCTCAGGCTAGCATCATTCTAAATGGAGAAAAACTGAAGGCATTCCCTCTAAAATCTGGAACAAGACAGGGATGCCCTCTCTCACCACTTCTATTTAATTTAGTCCTTGAAATACTAGCCAGAGCAATTAGACAGACAAAAGAAATTAAAGGCATAAAAATAGGAAAAGAAGAACTTAAAATATCACTATTTGCGGATGATATGATCCTATACTTAGAAGACCCAAAAGGGTCTACAAAGAAACTACTAGAACTAATAAATGAATTCAGCAAAGTGGCAGGATATAAAATCAACACGCATAAATCAAAGGCATTCCTGTATATCAGTAACAAAACTTCTGAAATGGAAATGAGGAAAACCACCCCATTCACAATATCCTCAAAAAAAATAAAATACTTGGGAATCAACCTAACAAAAGAGGTGAAAGATTTATACAATGAAAACTACAGAACCCTAAAGAGAGAGATAGAAGAAGATCTTAGAAGATGGAAAAATGTACCCTGTTCATGGATAGGCAGAACCAACATCATCAAAATGGCGATATTACCCAAAGTTCTCTACAGGTTCAACGCAATGCCAATCAAAATCCCAACGGCATTTCTGGTAGAAATAGATAAAGCTATCATGAAATTCATATGGAAAAACAAAAGACCCAGAATAGCAAAAGCAATTCTAAGCAGGAAGTGTGAATCGGGAGGTATAGCGATACCAGATTTCAAACTGTACTACAGAGCAATAGTAACAAAAACAGCATGGTACTGGTACCAAAACAGGCAGGTGGATCAATGGTACAGAATAGAGGACACAGAGACCAATCCACAAAATTACAACTTTCTTATATTTGATAAAGGCGCTAAAAGCATGCAATGGAGAAAGGATAGCATCTTCAACAAATGGTGCTGGGAAAACTGGAAATCCATATGCAACAAAATGAAGCTGAACCCCTTTCTCTCGCCATGCACAAAAGTAAATTCAAAATGGATCAAGGACCTAGATATCAAATCAGAGACTCTGCACCTGATAGAAGAAAAAGTTGGCTCCGATCTACACATTGTGGGGTCGGGCTCCAAATTCCTTAATAGGACACCCATAGCACAAAAGTTAATAACTAGAATCAACAAATGGGACTTACTCAAACTAAAAAGTTTTTTCTCAGCAAGAGAAACAATAAGAGAGGTAAATAGGGAACCTACATCCTGGGAACAACAAGATAACAAACAACCCTATCAACAAATGGGCGAAGGACCTGAACAGACACTTCTCAGAGGAGGACATACAATCTATCAATAAGTACATGAAAAAATGCCCACCATCTCTAGCAGTCAGAGAAATGCAAATCAAAACCACCCTAAGATACCATCTCACTCCAGTAAGATTGGCAGCCATTATGAAGTCAAGCAACAATAAGTGCTGGCGAGGATGTGGGGAAAAGGGTACACTTGTACATTGCTGGTGGAACTGCAAACTGGTGCGACCAATATGGAAAGCAGTATGGAGATTCCTAGGAAAGCTGGGAATGGAACCACCATTTGACCCAGCTATCGCCCTTCTCGGTCTATTCCCTGAGGACCTTAAAAGAGCATACTATAGGGATACTGCCACATCAATGATCATGGCAGCACAATTCACAATAGCTAGACTTTGGAATCAACCCAGATGCCCTTCAATAGATGAATGGATTAAAAAACTGTGGCATTTATACACAATGGAGTATTACACAGCACTAAAAAATGACAAAATCATGGATTTTGCAGGGAAATGGATGGCATTAGAGCAGATTATGCTAAGTGAAGCTAGCCAATCCTTAAAAAACAAATGCCAAATGTCTTCTTTGATATAAAGAGAGCAACTAAGATCAGAACAGGGAAGAAGAGCATGAGGAAAAGATTAACATTAAACAGAGACGAGTGGGGGGAGAGAAAGGGAGAGAGAAGGGAAACTATGGAAATGGAAGGAGACCCTCATTGTTACACAAAATTACATATAAGAGTTTGTGAGGGGAAAGGGGAAAAAAAAACAAGGGAGAGAATTAAACAACAGCAGATGGGGTAGAGAGGGAAGATGAGAGGGAAGGGGAGGGGGGATAGTAGGGGATAGGAAAGGTAGCAGAATACAACAGTCACTAATATGGTATTATGTAAAAATGTGGATGTGTAACCGATGTGATTCTGCAACTTGTATTTGGGGTAAAAAATGGGAGTTCATAACCCACTTGAATCAAATGTATGGAAGATGATATGTCATGAGCTTTGTAATGTTTTGAACAACCAATTAAAAAAAATAATAATATTTAAAAAAAGACTTTATTACTGCTTCAATTTCATTGCTTAACTTTGATCTGTCTAATTTTTAAAATCTTCTTTGTTCAGTTATAGTTTTTCAAAATATTCCCTAACCTTCCTATGAATTTCAATGCTATCTATTGTAATATCACCATTTTTATTTCTACTTTTAATTATTTAACTCCCTTTCTTTTGGCTAGTTCTTCAATTTTGTTTACATTTTTAAGGAACCAACTCTTAATTTCATTGATCTTTTGTATTGTTCTTTTAGTCTCTATTTCATTTCTTTCTGCTCTGATAGTTACTATTTCTTTCCTTATATAGATTGTATTATTATTATATAGTCTTTGAGATGCATTGTTAGATTATTTATTTGTGATCTCTCCTTTTTTTAAGTGTCAGGATTCATAGCTATAAACTTCCCTCCTAGTGCAGCTTTCTCTGTATTCCACAGGTTCTGGTGTTTCCATTTTCAATTGATGCTAGGAATTTTTAACTCTCCCCCTCCCCAATTTCTTCAAGGAGTGATTATTAATTCAAAAATGTATCGTTTAATATCTAGATGTTTGTGCAATCTGTAGCTTCTCTTATTGTTCATTTCTAATTTCATTCCATTTTGATCTGATAAAATGAAAGAAGTCACTTCATTTTTTTGAATGCTTGAAGATTTCCTTTATGGACTAATATATGATCTGTTTTTGTAAAAAGTTCCATGTGTTGATGAAAACAATGTGGGTTCTACAGCTATTGGTTGTGATATTCCCTAGATATCTGTTATGTCTATTTGATCTATATTATAATTTAACTTTGATGCTTCTTTCCTGATTTTTTTAAATCTGGAAGACAAATAATGAAGTATTGAAGTAACCTACTAATAATCCATTGGGTTCTATCTCTCCCTTTATTCCCTGTAGTGTTTCTGTTATAAAATTGTGTTTTCCAAAGTTTGGTGCATATATAATTGTTATATATTTTTGATGAATTGTTCCTTTTATCAATGTATAGTAACCTTTTTGTCTCTTTTAACTAATTTTGGTTTAAAGTTTGTTTTTTTCAGATATGCATATAGCTATTCTTAATTGCTTTCTTCTTCCATTTACTTGGAATATTTCAGTTTTTGTTTCTGTTTGCCAGTAAGGTGAGTCTCTTGCATGCATTAGATGGTGGGTCTTATTTTTAATCCAATAAGTCCATCTTATGTAAATAGACTTTATGTTCAGAATTATTATTAAAGTATGCACTTGCTCCTCCATTCTGTTGTTTTTCTTCTGGTTGTTTTGGATATTCTCTTTTCTTCTTTCTCTCTTATTCATTTCAGAACTTTGATGGCTTTCTGTTTTAATGTTAAAATTCTTTTTTAATTCTCATTCACTTATCTATTCTTCTAGTGAGATTTATTTTTTCCTATACTCTATGTTTTTTCTTTTCTTCCTCTGCTTGGTACAGAATTTCCATAGGTATCTTCTCAAATGCTGATTTAGTGGTTTATGTTTATCATGAAAGGTCTTTATTTGTTCTTCAATTCTGAAAGATAACTTTTCTGGGTATAATAATCTGGTTGGCAGTTATTTTCTTTCAGAACTTGAAATACATCATTTCATTCTCTCCTAAACTTTGTAGTTTCTGCTGAGAAATCTGCTATTATCCTGAAGAGTTTGCTTTTAAATATGACGTTTTGCTTCTCCCTGGCAACTTTTATTATTTTTTTTCTTTTTCCTGTACTTTTGGCAGTTTGACTATAATGTGGAGACATTATTTTCTGGTCTTGTCTAAATACCTCCTATATCTTGATGTACATGCCAGTTTGAAGACTTGGGAAGTTTTATATAATTATTTCACTGAATAGATTTTCTGTGTTTTCAACCTATAGCTCTTCTCTCACATCTACTATGAACATGTATACATTTGGTCTTTTAATGATGTGCCAGAGATCTTGTATATTCTGTTGATTCCTTATTATTTTTTTATTCATTACTGCCTAAATAATTCTTCAACTTTGTCTTCAAGCCCTATATTTGTTCTTTCATTTGTTCTAGTCTGCTGATAAGGCTTTCAACTAAGTTTTTAATCTGACTTATTGAGCTTTTCATTTCCAAGATTTTCGTTTGTTTCTTTTTTGAAATCTCTATATCTTTATTTTATTGCTTATTTATGTATTGAATTGCCCTCCTTAACTCATTCAGATGTTTATTTGTGTGCTTTTAGAATTCATTGAGCTCTTTAAAGATCATTATTTTGAATTCTTTGTCCAGCTTCTCAACCACTTTGATATCTTTGAAATCAATTGCTTGAAAATCATAGACTTTAGGAGATGTCATGTTGCTTCATTCTTTTCACATTTCTTGTGTTTCTATGTTGAGATATGCACAGCTATTCAGATGAATATCTCTTTGATTTTTATGTGAGAGCCTTCCTAGTAAGTGATCTTCTCTTGATGATGTGCCCTGGGATATTGATTTGTTGTGTTAGCTTTTGTTTGTTGTTTACCATATGCCTGAAAAACAAGTTAGAGGAAGAAAAGTTTATTTTGGCTCATGTTTCAGAGGTTCAGTCCATGTTTGGCTAGTTCCATAGCTTTGTGTCATCATGATGGTACATCATAGTGGAAGGCTATAATGGAGGAAAGCAGCTCAGGACACAGCAACCAGGAAGTAGAAAGATAGCTCTTCCTGCCAATATAAACCCCAAGGCACACTCCCAGTAACCTACATCTTCCAGCCACACCCTACAAGCCTACAGTTGCTGCATAGTTAATCAATATTAGTGGATTAATCCACTAATTAGCTTATACTACTCATAATCTAATCATTTCACTTCTGAAAATTCTTGCATTTTCTTACACATGAAATTTTGGGTGACCTAACATGTAAAACATAACATTCCACACCTAGCTCCAAAAGCTCATGCCCATTTCACAATGCATAATAGTTTTAGTCCATTTTCAAGAGTCCTCACAGTCTTAACAATTCCAGCATTGCCCAAAAGTTCAATACCAAAATTTCATCTGAGACTCAAGCAAACTCTCAGCTATGAGAGTAAAAGTTCAAAAGCAAGTTACTTATATCCAATACATAATGGCACTGAGTAAACATTTCCATTCCACAAGGGATTAATAGTGGCATATAGAGAAGAGATGGGACCAAAGAAGGACCAAAATTCAGGTGAGGAAACAAATTTTATATAAATCTATGTCCAGCATATGGGGCATGTGTCATTGTGATGTTTTATCCAAAGGTTTGTGCAGCTCTGCCCCTATGGCTTTGCTGGTTGCAGCCCACAAGGCCTATCTCTTGGCTTATTTCTGCTCAATTTCTGTGGTTTTTCTCAGTAGATATCCCATGTTACTGGCATATCTTAATCTTGGGGACCTCCACTGAAGCTTCAGCTTCCTGACCACATCTTCATGCATCATCCTCTAAGAAGCAGCCCAAAGGGACTGATCCTGCTACATTTTTCCAGGCCCTCCTTTGAAATCTTGGAGGAAGCCTCCATGACTCCCTAACTCCAATATCCTAAATTCTTGCACAACCAGTACCACGTGGTTGATCCTAAGGTCTGTCATCTTGAACAGTAGCCATGCCTCCTGGGACCCATTTCTTTCAGCCACATCCTACCTGCCTACAGTTACTACTCAATTAATCCATGTGAATGTATTAATCCACTGATGAGGTTTCAACTCTCATAATCTAATCATTTCACCTCTGAAAATTCTTTCATTGTCTCACACATGAACTTTTGGGGAACATCTTATATCTAAACCATAACAATCATTGAGTTTAATTCCAATTGGACTTCATAGTTTAATTTCTCTGTCTTTGGCTGTGATTAGTGGGTTTTCATACACTGTGTACTGTGCCTGAGCCTGAGGGATTCTCTTTATCCATGGATCTCACAAGAGTGGGGTGCTTTTGTTAGTTCAGGTAAATGTGATTTAGATAGCAGATATAAGGGCTGCATCCTCTGTGTATACTACTCCAGTCTTGTCAGCAATCTATGATCCCATAGGATGTGGGGGTGATGTATGTTGAGGTCCCTTTTACTATAGTGTCCACAGCCTTTGAGTTATATTTCTCTGCAGTTGCTATAAGGTTTAATTTCTAGGAGTAGCACTTCAGGCCCCGTAGCTGTGACTATATGGGAGCTTCTGAATGACAAGGGGCTTTTATCTCCTTCATTCTTTAAATTTAAATATCTACCAAGTTTCAAGCAGGGTTAGATTATGAGCTAGAGTAAGGTTGGTTTCTCTGAGCTGAGCTGGGGTGTACCTCACTGGCATACCACCCATCCAACATGCACAAAGTGACATGTTTGATGCCCAGAATCATAAGAAAAGAAGAAAACATTAACACCACCAGATATACATTTATATGTATATAATTATATATAATTATTATTATAATATAATTATATATATATAATTATTATAACAATAATAACATATAATTGTATATAGTAATATATATAATTAAAGTAAAATAAAAGCAACATCAACTACAACACCAAACAACAGAAAAGAAAGGGGCAAAAATAATACAGAATAAATTAAAAAGTTTTTAAAATAATAAAAAAATAAAATTAACTTTGTAAAAGGAGAAAAGTAAAGAAGATTTTTTTTAATTAAAAAAAGAAAGTGTGAAAGCCAGGACATGATCAAAAATTAAAAAGAGTAAAAATGTAGGAGAAGAAAAAGCATGAAAAAATATTAGGAGAAAATATAAACAAACAAAAAGCAGCATTAACAAAAACTTCATAAAAATTAAAGATGTTTTTTTTTTTCTCTTTTAGGGTGCTTGATTGTGCAGGCAAGAGTGAATGTTCACAGCCTATGCTAATCAGAAATGTTTTCTATGTTGTTATGTTTTAGATCTGGAATGCTCCCCAAAGTTCCATGTGTTCAGAGGTGGGCTTTGGGGAAGTGATCAGTTCTGACCTCATCAGAGGATTAATCTATTAATGGCTGAATGAACTACTGGGAAGTGGGGCCTAGTTGGAAGAAGCTAATCATTGGTAGTGCACTAGAAAGGTTTATCTTCTCTCTGACCCCATACCCCCATCCTGCCTCCCAGCCGCCATGAGCTGAACAGTTTTTTTTTTTTTTTTGGGGGGGGTAATCATTTTAATAGCAGAAGCTGGTTATTAAAAGAGCATTATAAAAACATGCCAACATGGCTATAGCTGATGTAGTGGTTTCATGTAGATTCTGCTCTCTTTTGTTTTCTTTTTTTTTTAATTTTTTATTGTTGGTTGTTCAAAACATTACAAATTTCTTGACATATCATATTCCACTCTTTGATTCAAGTGGGTTATGAACTCCCACCTTCACCCCATACACAGATTGCAGAATCACATCAGTTACACATCCATTGATTTACATATTGCCATACTAGTGTCTGTTGTGCTCCGCTGCCTTTCCCATCCTCCACCATCCCCCCTCCCCACCTCTCCCCTCCCCTCCCCTCCTCTCTCTCTACCCCCTCCACTGTATAACCCTGAGGGTATCCTTCCATTTCCATGCAATTTCCCTTCTCTCTCCCTTTCCCTCCCACCTCTCATCCCTGTTTAATGTTAATCTTCTTCTCATGCTCTTCGTCCATACTCTGTTCTTAGTTACTCTCCTTATATCAAAGAAGACATTTGGCATTTGTTTTTTAGGGATTGGCTAGCTTCACTTAGCATAATCTGCTCTAATGCCATCCATTTCCCTGCAAATTCAATGATTTTGTCATTTTTTAATGCAGAGTAATACTCCATTGTGTATAAATGCCACATTTTTTTTATCCATTCGTCTATTGAAGGGCATCTAGGTTGGTTCCACAGTCTTGCTATTGTGAATTGTGCTGCTATGAACATCGATGTAGCAGTGTCCCTGTAGCAAGCTCTTTTTAGGTCTTTAGGGAATAGACCAAGAAGGGGAATAGCTGGGTCGAATGGTGGCTCCATTCCCAGCTTTCCAAGAAATCTCCATACTGCTTTCCAAATTGGCTGCACCAAAGGCATTCCTGTATATCAGCGACAAATCCTCTGAAATGGAAATGAGGACAACCACTCCATTCACAATATCTTAAAAAAAAATAAAATACTTGGGAATCAACCTAACAAAAGAGGTGAAAGACTTATACAATGAAAACTACAGAACCCTAAAGAGAGAAATAGAAGAAGATCTTAGAAGATGGAAAAATATACCCTGTTCATGGATAGGCAGAACTAACATCATCAAAATGGCGATATTACCAAAAGTTCTCTACAGGTTCAACGCAATGCCAATCAAAATCCCAACGGCATTTCTGGTAGAAATAGATAAAGCAATCATGAAATTCATATGGAAAAATAAAAGACCCAGAATAGCAAAAACAATGCTAAGCAGGAAGTGCGAATCAGGCGGTATAGCGATACCAGATGTCAAACTATACTACAGAGCAATAGTAACAAAAACAGCATGGTACTGGTACCAAAACAGGTGGGTGGACCAATGGTACAGAATAGAGGACACAGAAACCAATCCACAAAACTACAACTATCTTATATTTGATAAAGGGGCTAAAAGCATGCAATGGAGGAAGGATAGCATC
The DNA here is from genome assembly GCF_021218885.2 of Marmota monax. Taxonomy (NCBI): domain Eukaryota; kingdom Metazoa; phylum Chordata; class Mammalia; order Rodentia; family Sciuridae; genus Marmota; species Marmota monax. The sequence goes on along the minus strand of NW_026694552.1, from coordinate 8,770,675 downwards.
TTCAACAAATGGTGCTGGGAAAACTGGAAATCCATATGCAACAAAATGAAACTGAATCCCTTTCTCTTGCCATGCACAAAAGTTAATTCAAAATGGATCAAGGAGCTTGATATCAAATCAGAGACACACCGTCTGATAGAAGAAAAAGTTGGCTACGATCTACATTCGGTGGGGTCGGGCTCCAAATTCCTCAATAGGACACCCATAGCACAAAAGTTAATAACTAGAATCAACAAATGGGACTTACTCAAACTAAAAAGTTTTTTCTCAGCAAAAGAAACAATAAGAGAGGTAAATAGGGAGCCTACACCCTGGGAACAAATCTTTACTCCTCACACTTCAGATAGAGCCCTAATATCCAGAGTATAAAAAGAACTCAAAAAATTAGACAATAAGAGAACAAACAACCCAATCAACAAATGGGCCAAGGACCTGAACAGACACTTCTCAGAGGAGGACATACAGTCAATCAACAAGTACATGAAAAAATGCTCACCATCTCTAGCTGTCAGAGAAATGCAAGTCAAAACCACCCTAAGATACCATCTCACTCCAGTAAGATTGGCAGCCATTCTGAAGTCAAACAACAACAAGTGCTGGCGAGGATGTGGGGAAAAGGGTACACTTGAACAGTTTTATTCTTCGCATCCTTATGCCATATTGTTCTCCTGCCTCACCTCAGGCTCACATCAATGGAGTCAGCCAACCATGGACGTAAACCTCTGAAATCACAAACAGAAATAAATATTTCTAAGTTCCTTTTGTCAGGTATTTTTATCACAGCAATAAAAAGCTGACGAACACACACGGCTTCCTGGGTTGTACACCCCTTGGAGAGAGCAAAGTCTGGGGGATATTCACCCCTTTTTCCTTCCTTTGTGGCATTCACCAAGCAACAAGCAGGAGTGATTTGTGGCTGGAACCAGTTGGACCACTGCTTAGCTCTCCTACATGCCAGACCAAGCTAGGGTGGAACTCAGAGCTCCCCAGGTAAAAATTGATTCATGGGTTATTTAGGCTTCATATTCAGATAGTGGAGCAGGCACTGACACTGAAGTGTATCATCAAACTAACACAGAATGTGGAACTTGTCTAGCACATGTTCCCTCTGGTGATCTTTCTGCTGTGAACTTGAAGGGGCAGGGATGATACCAGGCACTGAAGTACCTTTTGTGTTGCACACTGAAGGCAGGAGCTGCTATAATGCCACAACTCTCTGTGCTAGAGGTAGGGAGCCCCATACTATCTATCACCTATGATGGTGTTCTGAGACAGCTATATGTGATGGTGAAATCATATATAACTGCTCATTCCCCTGGACTCCTGCATCTGGCTTTCTGAATCACCAATTTTAAAGGGGAAAGATCTTTCTTCCTTTATTTGTTGCAGTCCCATTTCCCACTGTATAGAATGCTCAGCAGGTTTGTGTAAGAGGCTCTCTTCTGGGGACAAACTGAGTATCAAGGCATCTGCCTGTTCAGCCAGTGTAATAATAATATTGTGGCGGGAATCTGGAGGCAGGAAAATGCCTTTGACTCCTAGAGCACTAAGCTCAGACGTGACCTTCTCAATATGACTCCCTGTTACAGCCACCATGAGAATAAGCTGGAAAGTACAGAGAATTTCTCAAGAGCTAGTTTGCTACGCAGATCCAAACTCTATTATCTTAAAGGCACTGTTTCTTGGGCTAGTGGTACTCAGTGGGATTCTCCCTCTTTCACCTCTACTTCTGTCCTATGCCTTGCTGCCTTGTGCTCAGTGCTATAGTGTTCTGTTTCACCCTCTGATTCACTATTCCAAGTCTTTGTGCATTATTAAACTTCAATGTTCTCTCACAGTAACCCACGTTGATAGTCAGCTACTTTCCAGTTGTTGGACTCTATCTTGTGGAGGAGCTGGCCTGTGCTTGGGCTTCTACTGGCCCTTTAGAATCCTCATCATCATAAATTTTACAATGAGCTCTTTCTGTGTCTGCAATATATCTTTATCTTTCTGAGATTTTAAATGAATTATATTAAACCTACAGATAAATTTGAAGAGAACTGACATTTTCTATGCTAAGTCTTCTGATCCACAAACAAACTATATCTCTTCAATTATTTAGGCTTTGCTGACATGTAGATTACAAAGATTTATTTTTAAACCTAGGTATTTTACAATCATTATAACTAGTAACTACTGAACATTTATACTCCTACAACACTTAAACATTATCATAGCCATGTGAGGTGGGTACTGTTTATCATTAGCCTAACTATACAAGAAAGAAAGAAGCTCAGATAGGTTAAGCAACTTAAAAATGAAAGAAAGAAGCTCAAATTAGGTTAAGCAACTTGCCTTGTCACATACTCAGGAAAGGGTCAATCTGGTAATTCAATTCAGGACTGGTTCAAATCATTTACTAAGACTTTCCACTCCATTAGCTTTTCTTCAGGTGCTGACCAGAAATTTCTTAGCAAAGAAATTTATACCAGTGTATAAATAAAGAGGGGAACTTGACTATAATAACTAGTCTCTTCAAAAAAGATAAAGATCTTATCTCTCCTTTCTTGTTCTTGAACTTGAACAACAGTCCCTTTCCTGGAAATCATCAAGGCTGATGTTGAGTAAGTGCCAAAGCTCTTGAAAATGCCTTCTTGGGAACCATGGAGTGAGTCGGGGTAGCAAAGGAAGAAATGATCAAACACAGTATTTCAATTTCCATGATTAGCTGGGATGGCTGGCAGAGCTTCCCACCCCAAGGACAATACTGCTTATCAATCTGCCCTTAAATGGATTCATGTGTGTGTAAAATCCATCTGACATTCTCCTTTTGCGACATGCTGGAATCACGGACCCTCTGGTGAGTCAGAAGGGGCTTTCGCAGCGGAGTAGGAAAAGTTACTTCATGCAATTGTTTTCCCCAGATGATTAAATTAAGCATATTTCCCTTGGAATTGGAATTTTCTTTTCATTTTTTTCAAATAAACAACACCAGGATTTTTTTCTCCTTAATACTACACCACAGACAAAGGAGACATTTGACACAAACACTTTGGGAGCAGAACTTACTGTGTTTATTAGATTTTCCTTTGTTTTCTTGGTTAATCCAAATAAACATTTCCCTCCACTTTTAAAGGAAAAAATATCTGGGGCCAACTTTTTGAGGTTCTCTGCTCTCTTTTTCTTTCTTTCCAACCTGTCATCCCACCTCCTGCATCTCACGGTTTCTTTTTCTCCACAAGCTCTGCTATCCTTATTGTTTTTATTCTTTTACTTTCAGATAGATGTTGCAGAGAAAGGCACATGTCCCAGCTTTTTCAGTTCTTGTTTCTCCATAAATGGCCCCAATAACTATGCTTTATGCTATTCTGCTCAATAGACTCAAGTTTTGCCCTTATCTTCTTTCCCCCAAAATGCTATGACCCCCTGCCAACTCATAGGCATTATTAGGCCATTTAACCCTCAAGGTATCAGATAAGGGAGTAGTTTCTTGACTTTTCCCCCAGCAATTCAAAATCTGAAGGATTTTCATTATTTGATTCCTGGGTTTCTTTGAGCTATCTCCCTACTTTTCACCTGAGGGCTTTAGTCAGTTGAACAATCTCTCCTATGTTCATCTAACATAGAAGAAAGAAAAATAATTAAATCAGGGTCCTATGTCTAGTTGTCTGTCATTCAAATTCTGTTGAGGTGAAAAGACCTCTTTTTGGAAAGAAAATTGAACCAGGCCAGAGCTGCCACTGAGCATTAATAAAGTGGACAGATGCCTCCTGGGTTCCAGTAGACCATCTCTTCTACTTACTCACTGAGCCAGATATTTAGATCCCCTTGTTTCCAAATCACAGAAAGAAATAGCACATGAAGCGTACCAACTCTCATTGTCCTAGGGAGGAAAATAGCCTGAGTAGTTATGATCAAAGAGAATGGAGGCAAGAGCTGAGGGATACAGGGTTGACATCCTATAGGTGGCTGGTGAAAAGGCACCTTGAGGCAAGAGGAAAACCTTAAGGAAAGGAAGCTTAGATCTCTCAAAGACTAATAGTGGCCATATTGCAAATTTCCCCTGGCTCCCCTAATCAGTATCTAATCACAAATCTCCTGTTCTCCTTGGTTTGAATGTCATTTTCTGCCATGTTTAGGTAATTGTCAAAGAACTACTAGTATGTTCTGACCATTCTACATGTTGTAAATCTTATTTCTTTCATAAAGAAAAATTCATAAGAAACAATAAGAAATAACTGAGTTGACCTTTAGCTGGAGGGATATTCTGGGTTCTGACAGCTGCAGGACAAGAAAACATATTCAGGCCACCATTAGTCAATGTCCTCTTTGTGGCTCCAGAAATGTGCCTTCAAGTCACAGAATATGCTGATTGGCTAAACCACAGTAGCTAGTCTGGACTGAACCAGGATATAGCAGATACAAGCATTATGAGGTATTCATAATATTAATGTTGGCTAAATGTTGGCCATTTGTCTCTTTTCCTCCATTTATGGAAATAATGGTACAGAAGTTAGCTAAACATACTTGGCAAGAAATAAGCTAAGAATGCAGAAATGGAATCATGCTTGTGAAGAATGGAAGAAATGGAGCAATAATAAGAGAAGCCTTCACAAAGAAAAAAATCTCAGGGCTCCAGAAAGTGTCTCTAACTAGAGAAGAATTAAAAGACAAGTTCCAAGAAGTTTGAGGGGTAGATAACTCTGGTGATTGACCAAGGCGTCTGGATCATTCTAGAAGGCAGAAGAGCCAGTCTGACCAGGGGCTACCTCCTAAAGAACAAGTTGTCTTTGGAAGATATTCCAGTGTTTTGTTGAATGGAAATATACCCTGGATACACAAATTCCAGTAATGACCAATCAACATTTAAGAGCCTATGCTTGATCAGGATACTAAGATATTAAACCATGAACTCACAGCCCAGTGATAGAATTTCAATCACAACCTAAGACAGTCACTGTGCTCAGTCTTGGGTATTTATCAGTGAAAAAAGCAACATGTTCTCTAGAGACAGATATGTGTTTACCCAAATTCTTTCCCTCCTTTCCCCAAGCAACAAGTAGACTATATTTCCCAGTCTTCATTTGTGACTATAGGTGGTTATGTGATTGATTTCCAGCAAATAGAAAGTGAACAGAAGTGATGTGTTTGACTCATAGTCCTGACCCTTAAAAAACAACTAAGGTATATTATTCTCTCCATATTCTCACATTAGTTGACTGGATATAGATTCCCAAGGGAACCATGGAAGCCACATATAAAAGATCATAGCACCCCCATTAGTATGTGTCCTGAATGACTTCGAGAAGCAGATCACATAACACTACCATCTGCCCATATCATCACCATCTAGGTTATATGAGTGAAAAATAATTTTTATTTTCTTAAGCCATTGAGATTTTTTTTATTTAATTCTTATCCAATTTAGCATTACCTTAACACCAAAATCAATGGCCCTTGCCTTTATGGAGGTTGCAGCACAGAGGATATACAGTAGAGTAGTTTCCAAAATCCTATGGAAACATAAAGGATGAAGGGACCAGTTGGTCTAGGGAAATAGAAGACCACAGACTGTTCAAGTAAGAGGAATCGTGAAAGAGAAACATATTCCTCCAAAAGAATCAGATTGAGAGTGGCATATGCAAAAACTGCAATATTTGAATATGATTGAAGAATATGATTGAAGAGCAAAAGACAACAAAGTTGGGAGAGATTATGGGGGTTTAAGTACTGATGAGAAATAAAAACTGTCAGGCTACTGTATGGATATATGTCTGTGTGGGTTCCAGGGGTTCTAGCCATATTTGGAAACATCTGGAAGTTTGGGGTAGGCCCATATGAGACAGTCTCCTTCAGGATATCAATCCATGCCAATCCTTGGATAAGAAAACCAGAAGCCAGGAAATGAAGACTGTGAACTCAGCTCTTACTGTTGGTAAGTCTGATTCCCTGACCCAAACCCTGCCCTCTTCCCCTCAACATTCTCACCCACATCCACTTGGGAAGGAGCCCGGTGAGTGGTCTTTCCCTCTTCCCTCCCATTTACAGAGGTTGCTCTTCTGGGCAACAATCCACAGACTGTGCTCTGCAGCTGTGGCCTGTGAACACCTTCCAGGATGAGATCTCCCAGGGGCCAGGAATTGAAGGGAAAGAGAAACCACCTGCATGTTCTGTTGTGTCTGATTAATTTCAAACGAATATTCCAATGTTTCAGATGTTCCTGGACAGCCCTCCAACATCCTGCAATTAACCTAAATGGATGTGCTCCATGCAGGAAGATGGAACGAGGGTGATTCTGATCTGAAGGATGAAGAATTAGTAAAACCATAAACTGAACTTTGAGATCACCCAGTTTAAATGCTTGTATAACAGATGAGAAAACTGAGGGTCAGGGAGGGGTCATGGTTTGTCTTACGTCAGAGTGAGTCAGTAGCACAGACAGGGCCTCCAGGTCTCAATTCCCAGCCCAGTGCTCTTTCCACTATACTAATCAAGCATCTAGACCAGTTGGAAGAAACATGTTGAAAGCTACTGATGAAGGAAATAGTGGGTGGTTCCAAGACAGGGAAGCTCAACATCCAGCCAAAATACAGGCAAGGGTCAGTCACATGCTTTCCGTTTATAGTCTTTCCACTGGGCTGTGTGTGTCTGGGAACAACAAGGAGAGGAAAAATTAATTTGAGCTTGTGCCCAGTCTACTTTGTAGAGGAAGGAGGCAGTCACCTCTCATCTGATTTGAGGGGTCTGAGGAAGTTCTCCTGCCCCAGATGGTCTTCCTCATCAGCCTGCTATTTCAGGTAAGTACGGCCTTTCCTGGAGAGTGCCTTCAAACAAGCCATTGAAAGAAAATATTCTATGCAGTTTACAGCCACGAAAATAATATGAATTAGGTATAAATTTGATTTCTAGGAGTTCTTTCAATCTACATTGATAAAAGCAGCAAACTATATAAGCCAGGGACCAAACCAATTGACTGTGGAGTGCTCAGATTTCCTTAGAACTCTTTGTCCATCTGAAGAAAGTCACCCCGCTTTGGATATCAACTTTATAGTAAGAAAATAGCCCAGAAACCAAGATGAGACCTAGAAATCAAAGCTGCCTTATACTGTAAGCTCCAGGGAGCTCTCTTGTTGTACTCTTTAGTCCTGCTCACTACTTTTTTGATATCTTGATGACCATGCCCTTGAACTCACTAAATAATCTTCTTTTCACCTATTTCTGCACCTAAGTCCATAGTGATCACTCCCATTCCTGATCCCTAAGGTTAACCTTGTGGGTGGAAGTTTGCAAAGCTTTTTCTCCCTGTAGCTTACAAAGTAAACAATACAGGTAATACCATGCTCCTTATTTTACAAATAAACAGCCTGTGGTTCAGAGAGATTAAGTAACTTGCACAAAGTCACATAAGCAATAGAAGTCATTGTTAAGTCAAACTGGAAACTGGAACCTAAGTATTCTTTGTGCCTCCAGATCCTTTCCTTGTTCTTTTTTTACACTATATTTCCCTTATCCACCAAGCATAAATTCATTGATAATTAGGTTGGTAGAAAAAGGGATTCCATGATCTCATAAGTATTTGCTTCTTTTTCGACTCCCTTGCAAGATACTCTAGGCATATCAGCATAGTAGAGACTCTGAGAAGAAACTTGTATAATCCAGAGTTTTAAAAAGGTATTTGAGAATAAAAGAAGCTCATATTAATTGAGCACTTGCTGTGCCAGACCCTGTGCTAAGTATTTTTTTAATATTTATTTTTCGGTTTTAGGTGGACACAATACCTTTATTTTACATTTATGTGGTGCTGAGGATCAAACCCAGGGCCCCACATGCTCTAGGTGAGTGCTCTACCACTGAGCCACAACCCCAGCCCTGTGCTAAGTATTTTTATATGCATTAGCTTATTCTACTGTAAGGAAAATAAAAAGAGATACAGAGACAAGATATAGAAACAGGAAAGATGGAAGAATGGCAGAATGGCCAAGCTGCTAGCTTTATTTTTATCTAGAGGTAGTTTAGGTCATTGGCCTCATTAATACATATCGTTCATTGTAGTACTAGGCAGATTACAGATTTAGCAACATTATGTAGCTTATTCATCTGTTACGTATTAAGTTGCAATGTGCAATGTTAGGAGCTTTGTGGAGCTCTCAAGAAAGTCCATTGCATAAAGTTACTGTTACATGGACATGTTATATGGACAGTGAAACATTGTGGTTGTCTAACAAGGGAGTTCCTTTATTCCCAGGAGCTGAGTGCCTGAGATCAAGGTCGGGTCTGACAATACTCCAGCACAGAACCTCCTCATGAAGGGCATTGTCACAGCAGCTAGACATAGCACAGGTATTAGTTATTTGACTAGTTTCTAGGAGAAACTGCAAAGCATTCTAAGGGTTGGACAAGGGTGCCTGTTGCCCCCCAGGAATTTGCTCACCAGAGGAACACTTCCTTGTATACTTCCATGGTAAGAATCCCTATATTCTACCCTCCAAACAATCTTATGATCTTCATAATATGCTTATCCCTACTTTATCATTGATGAAATCAAGGCTCTGAGACATAAGGTTACTTGTCCAAGTTCATACACCAAGAGCATGATCAGAAATGTTGTCAGACTCAGCAATCTAACTCTATACGGAATTTGGTCACATATATTTTGTGACCATGAGCCCTCTTTATATCCAACAGCACTAGCCTTTTTCAGGGGCAATTTTGAGAAATATTGTCCCCCATTTACCAATCTCTTAGCAACAGACTTGCTTTCTTCCAACAGTCTTATCTCTCAATAACCAGAATAATCCAGAAATAGTGAGCAACACACTCACAGGCTGGTAAATAATACAGATATTTGGCTAGAGAGAGAAAAAACTGTCTAGAGAATGTGACCACTGTGCCAAGAGAGCCATCAGAAAGAGTTCTGAAAGACATTATAGAAGGACATCACAAACTAAAGAGGCCTGCTTCAGTTTTGCTCTACATGCTTAGAGGTAGAATTATATCTGAATTTTCAGTTGAATCAACAAACCCTTCTCTCTATCCAGCAGGGCAGCTGGAGCAATATATATCCACTATACAGGCTGCTGCTGATTGCAATGCCAGATAAATGGACCAAGGTTGATCAGTTCAATGGAGAGTAGCAAGTGAAACCACTGTGAAATGGTCCTGCCATTAGGCATGGGCACTTCTGTGTGTATGCACATGTGCATCATGTATGTATGTGCACATGCACACATGTACACACACGAATTCACAGTGCCAAGAAGACTGGCTGATGAGGTCAGTTGTCAAAAACCATGACTAGTTGTTAGTGGAGAGGGGGATAAAGTAAGTTAAAAGGAGATACATGACTAAATTGGTCAGTCAATTTAACCCAGTTAGTCACAGAAAAGCTCCAATAGACACAGCTCAGTTGTCTTTGGGGATATGGGGAATGATAATGAGGCACAGAACCCAGGGGAAAAGAGGTGAATTGCAACACAAATAATTTAGGTTAAATGTAAGGGGAAAGTTGTTTTTGTTTGTTTGCTTGTGTTTTACAACAACAACACAAAAAAAACATTTACAACATGTTTTACATGTCCAAATGACTCCGTTGAAAGAAATTTCACAAGCAAAAAAAAAAAAAAAGTTTTCAATAAATAATCTGGAAATGAATGTTTGTAACACATAGGCCAGACTAAGGGTTGTAGCCTTAGTACTTCTAAATGCTCTTATAATTTGATATAAAAAGAATAATCCATGCTATGGTAAATGGCAAAGATTCTAAATAATTGTATTACTGTAGAAAATTTCTATCTGGTAAATCAAGAGTACCAGTAGAAATGGCCAAGCTGTATAAAACAACTCAAGCTTCTTAGTTTCACTAGGATCAGGAAGAAACACTTTAATTTAACAAGGAAATACTTTTGACCCTTCAAACTGCAAAATAAAATCTTAATAGCACTCAATGATGATGAGTACTTTCATACAATGCTGGTAGAATTGTCAATTACCTCAATTTTTTCCATTCTGACACTTAGTAGTTACAAAAATCCTAAATGTACATATCCTATGAAACAGAATTTTCACTGTGGAGAGTATATTGTACAGAACTGAAAGTACAAGTAAATAAGGATGCTATATATAAAATGAATGCAAAGGAGCATTATACAGTAGCTAAAAATTTTCAAAATGATATAATATCCATTAAGAGAATGGTAAACAAATTAAGTTACATCTTAAGAGAATATTCTTAAGTATTTTTAATGGATTAGGTCTATGGTATTGACTTGGAGGAATGTCTGTGACATATTGTAAAATAAAATCAAGTATAAAAATATTTATATTATGATCTCATTTGTGCAAACCAAAAAAAGGAGGCCTGTGCCTTTATGTGTGTGTACATAAGGAAAATTGTGACAATACATACATAAAGCTAATAATATTTATTACCTTTGAGGAACAGAATTGGAGGAGGAAGAGGGGAAACTAGTATATCTTCCTTCATGCACTGCTTTATTTTTTGTTACAAAAGAATATATTGTTTTTGAAATAGAAAATAGTAATACTTTTATTTAATATGGAAGAAATATCACCTTTTTTTAGTTACCAAAAAAAGTAAAACTACTAAAAGGCATTTTCCACTCTTAAAATACTTTATCCCAATTCCCCCACAGTCTATTAGGAAACAACAGATAGCACTTTCCCACTTCTAGAGCCACTCCATGTAAATACAAGAGAAAGAATCCTTTCTCCCCACTGATTAGAAAGTCTGTCACAGTGGAAGCTTGGCTCTTTGGAAACTATGTTGTGGAATCAGGGCCAAAGGCCATTGTTGACGCCAGGGGTCAGATGACAGAGGGTATGTTCATCATCCAGGGTGTGTAACTTCAACTGAAATATGAAGAACCTGGTTTCTTTTGTGGCTCATAAACCAGTTCTAAAGGCATTTCCCAAAAATGAAGTCCAAAATGTTTGGGCAGTAGCAGCCACTTTAGTGTAAGTATTTTTCCCCAAGGTTGCTATTTGGAAGGACAACACTCAACCACTTCAAAGTCGTTCTAGTCTGTTGATGTAAAAATATTCTGGGCTGTTGATATAAAAAACACAAAAAGTCAGCCTCATTTTATAGCCACATCAAGTCTGCTAAGTGCAATAACTACCTAATCCTGGATATTTGTACTTTTAATTCAACCTCAGAGGGTAATTGCTTCAATTGTTTCAAGTGACTTTTCAACTTGCTTTTGCAGAGTTCCTCTAATGTCACTACTTCCTTAGGGCACTGAGCCCTGCACATTTAAAACTAACCTCATATAGAAAGCCCAAAGGGTATTGTGGTTACTATTTCTGCTACCACCCTTACTGAACAAGGTTACTACCTTTGAGTGTGTATTTACTATGATCCAGGTATTGTGTCAAGTGATAAAGAAACAGTCACCAGGTGATCAATTTGCCTAAGCTAGTACGATTTGAAGCTGGAGATTGAAACCAGTCTGATTCAAAAGTCCTTTGCCCTTAACCTCTCTATTATTTGGCCTTAAGGACCACAAAAGTTCTATAGCTTCAGCTCTCAGTCCCTTTCATTCATGAATGCATGCATTAATTCTACCAATCATACTACTTACTATTATGTGCACTTACTATATACCTACTGTGTGTAAAGCATTGTGCTGGGGATACAGAGAAAAATGAGATGCCATTTCTATGCTTGAGAAACACACTCTGGTGTATGATATATATATATATATATATATATATATATATATATATGACCATAGATCCAATATAGCATGACAGTATATATATATATATATATATATATATATATATATATATATATATATATATATATGTATGTATATAAAGAACTAGGGATGCATGGGGTTATACATAGGAAGCATCCAGCCCTACCTGGCAGCAAGAAGAAGACAGTTTCAGGTTCAGAGAAGGCTTGGAAGGAAAGACAGCTTCTCAGCATATCTAAAGGTCAAATCATGGACAATTAACTTTGTTTATAATTTCTGTTAGTATCTAGAAAGTGTAAGATATAAGAAAGTCCCTAAAATAGGAAAGGGTGGTAAGAACCACATGACAAGAATGTAATCTTCCCTAAAAAATGGTTAATGACCTTTAAGTTCCTGAAATTACTATGTGATCACTTATTAGATTACTTATTAGATATTTTCCCTCATTTAATTGGAAACAAAAGCAAGGCACTTGATGGATTGTAAGAAGTCCAAAGCCATCAAGAGCATGGGAGTTCCTTGAGTTGCTTGAAATATGCAGTCAGGGAACTGTGGGTCAGCTTTTTCACATCTGATGTGCATGAGAAAGATTCTCTATCAAAGATTATTTGAAATATATTATGAGACAGAAACTCAATGTGTCTCAGAATTAATGTCCCTTTAAATCTTACTTTATGTTGCCTTTTCTTAAAAAGACATTGACTACTCAGGGCTAATAATTGATACTGATTTGATTATTTTAATGAAGGGTTTTCTTTCACAAAATAAAGACTGAGTTACATTATTCTAAATTCTCTTAAAAGTGACCATAGTGAGGGCTGACAAGGCCCAAGTGTTTACCTAAGCCAAAAACTTCCTCATATTTACTATGAGTATAAGCAGATGAAAGGGGTCAGGTTTTTTCAGGAGGTTAATGAATACAGCTGAGGAGGACAAATTTGTGACTGTGGGCTCATTAGGTCACACCAGGTGTAGTAAAAAGCACTATGTATAAGGGTAGCAGTGAAAAACGCCCACTTTTGCTGAAAAGAAAAAAAAAAGAAGAAAAAGAAGCCAGCTGTATCCTGCCAGTGGTAATTCTATGGCATGAGTTTTATCTATGTCTTCCCCTAGAATAAGACAAACTAATAACAACCACTGATGTGGAATCCATAGCTTCTATGGGAAAGTTTGCTTTATTCAGTGCATCAGGGGGTCTCAGAGAGCTCATTAACTTAGTTGGATTTACAGGTCAATTATCTCATGACTCATTCTGCCATCCTATAAAAGAGAATGGAGGAAATAGCCAATTTAGGCCAGATATCTGTTGCTCTGTAAGAAACTACCACCAAAACTTAGTGATTTATAACAACTACTATTTATCTGGCTCATAATCCTATAGTTACTAAGATGGTTCACAGGGCCAGGGTTAGAGTGAGGGTAAATGAGCTGCCTAAGACATAAAACTGAAGGAGAGACACTCACTCTCACAGTCATAAAATTGTCAACCTTGGACTTGTATAACTGTGGGAATGAGTGTCTCCTTCCATCCTGTGCCCACTTGCCTTAGCTTAGTCTCAGACCTGATGTTTCTGGTCTAAACCAACTGGGATAATCTGTGCTGGGATCCATTGATTTCCTTTTCTTTTTTACTTTAAAGAGATTTCCCCCCCCCAAAAAAAATCTTTTTTTTTGGCCAAGAAATTTTAGCTCTACACTTTTTTTTTAAATTTGCTCTTTTCAGATATACATGACAGTAGAATGAATTTTGATGCATTATGCATACATGAAGTATAACTTATTCTAATTAGAATCCCATTCTTGTGGTTGTATGTGATGTGGAGTTTCACTGGTTGTGTATTCATATATGAACATAGGAAAGTTATGTCCAATACACTCTACTGTCTTTCCTATTTCCACTCCACCTCCCTTCCCTTCATTCTCCTTTGTCTAATCCAATGAACTTCTATTCTTCCCTGTCCCCACTTATTGTATGTTAGCATCCATATATCAGAGAGAACATTCAGCCTTTGGTTTTCTGGGACTGGCTTATTTCATGTACCATAATAGTGTCCAGTTCCATCCATATACTGGCAAATGACATAATTTCATTCTTCTTTTTGGCTGAGTAATATCCCATTTTGTATTTGTACTACATTTTCTTTATCCATTCATGTATTGAAAGGCACCTGGGTTGATTCCATAGCTTAGTTATTGTGATTTGAGCTGCTATAAAACATTGATATGGCTGTGTCACTGTAGTATGCAGATTTTAACTCCTTTGGGTATATACCAAGAAGTGAGATAACTGGGTCAAATGTTGGTTCCATTCCAAATTTTCTGAGGAATCTCCGTATTGCTTTCTATAATGGTTGCACCAGTTTGCAGTCTCACCAGCAATATATAATAAGTGTACCTTTTCCCCCACATCTTCACCAAAGTTTATTGTTACTTGTATGCTTGATAATTGCCATTCTCCACACTTAATTTTGCAGGTCATACAAAGATTATGTTTGCCTATGGTTTATTTATAATAATCTGATTTTTTTAATTTCTTCATTTTTTCTGTAACCAGAGATATGAAAAATTGTAATCTATATGTGTAATAAGAATTGCAATGCATTCCACTGTCATATATAAATTTTAAAAAATTAAACAAAGAACTGAAGAGGGTTATAAAAACAGTTGAAATGATAGAAATTAGACAGCACTTTAGAATGCTTACTTGATTTACTAGTTGAAAGAATTAGAAATCATCTCTACATCAATTTTCCAAAGGTGAATTGGCTCAAAGGTGAATTGCAGAAATAGAAGGGAATGTATCAATTAAATAAAATAATTTTAATCAAGAGTAGACCAGATAAGGATTCTCTCCAGATTGCTTCAACCAATCAGGAAGGAATTTGTTCACTGAGGAAATAAGATTGGATTATTTACATCACATATGCATTCCTCAGTTTCACACATAGACTTTCAAAAGACATATCTTGTGTGTGAATTGCTCTATAAATCTCTATCTTGAGAAGGACATTTCTAACATTTCCAGAGTGCATGCAGCACAGGAGGGCTTAGGGATTTTACCTACAGCAATTCCTCCTGTGGGTGAGGTTGACAATTTTAGAGACAAATCAGCATTAACACTTTCCCCTAAATATTTAAACCTGATCTTGCCATAAAATGTAAGGACAACTTCTGCTTGAAATTGAATTGTTCTCCAAACAATTATGCATTCAGCTGCATAAGTGAAAAAAAAATTACCAATTTACTAATTTGGTTCCAAGTAAAATTCAGAAATATCTACATATTTCCGCCTCTTTCTAAGCTTATTTCCTATTTCACTCACTCACTCCAATATCCGTGTGGCATTTGAAGCCTGACACAACCACCATTTTGCCCCAAATCTGTCTCCAAGCAATTATATGGCACTTTGATGATGAGGAAAGATGCTTTGGTCCCTTCTTGGAAACTCTAAAGAGCAGAGTTCTGAAGAGTGTGTTCCTTGCCTGTTAGTTTTCTGTCAAACACTGACAACACTGATGTAGGCAAACAGGGAGACAAAGGACCAGTTGGATGACTGTAGAATCAGTCACCTTACTTAGTGTGCAAGTTTATTCCCAAACAAGTCACTTGGAGCAATTATCAAAGACAACCAGGGTTTATTCTGAGAAGTGTCAGCAGTCTCAGTCACTCTTTCTTCCCTGGAAATCATTCCAAAGAGGATCTGAGAGGTTCATTTTCACGTGGTGGAACCAGAGAGCACATTATTCACTGGTGAGATGAGCTGACTGCATATTATCCATTGACATTTATTCCCCAGGCAGATCATCAAAATGCAGCTGTTGGGATAATCATGGGAAATGTATTCTCACACATGTAAGATGGTCCTCTTCAGAGGAAAGATCTTACAACTGAGGCAGAGCTTATTTATGATTAAGTGCTGAAGCCCCATTTGAAGAAAACTCCCCAATGGTTGTCTTGACAAAGGATCTCAAGTGGTAATGGGAGGACTAGGGGAAAAACTACCCCAGACCTTACATGACAAACAGCTTGCCCAAGACATGGATCAATTGCACCAAAATCCAGCTCATTCTCTAAAACAGTAGGTATTTCCTGTCATTATTTAGGAGCAATGTCTCCCTTTCACCGAATTTTGCCTGTAAATAGGAAAGATAAATAGGTCCTTTCAAAACTCTGGGCAATTAACTCCAGCATTCAAAGTTTCCAAACTCTTTCTGTGACCTTCTCTATGATCTCTAACAACATTGCTCATTTTAGGGAAAAAAAATACATTTAAGTGTGCTCTTTAGGTACTCACACTGACTTAATAATGTTTGGTAATGTATCAACACATTTTTGAAATACAATTGATTTTAGTCACTTCCCACAGGTGAGAAGTCAGATAGCACCTGAGTTCATCAGGATAATAGTCTGTAGCTTATAGTTGGGAAGAAGAAAAGTCATTAGATTGTATCAGAACACAGGAAGGTTAGTAAGGGAGAGTTTGAATGCTAGCCAAAGGAGTTTTATCCCCAGCTAAAAAATATTTTCCTCTGCCTATAAAAATCCTAAGTGTTTTTGATTTTGTGTTGTTGTTGTTGTTGTAGGTTTAGTACTGGGGATTGAACCCATAGTTGCTTTACCAATAAGCCACATCCCCAGTCCTCTGTTTCATTTAAAATATATTTTTATTTTTAATAGCTACAAAGTAATGTTTATTTATGGGGTACAGTGTGACATTTTAATACATGTATGCACTGTGTAATGATCAGATCAGGATACTTAGTATGTATCATCACCTTAGACATCTATCATTTAATTATGTCTATTCTTTTTTAATTAAATTTACTGTGATAAAATGCATATAATGTAAAATTTTCCATCTTTTTTTTTGACACTGAGATAGGATCTCAATGAGTTGCCACAACTGGCCTCAAACTTGCCATCCTCCTGCCTCTGCCTCCCAATATGCTGGGGTGACAGGAGTGTGCCACTGCACACAGCTCCAAAAAATCTTAAGTTCTGAAGCCTAGGTAAAGTTCCATATCTTCTGAAAAACCTTCCTTGACTTCCACAGATGAAGGCCATCTTCCTTTTTTCTAATCATTAGCACCCACACTAATACTAGTCTGTGTACAACTTGCATTGCTTTATTAACCTCAAGTCCCCAATCAGATTCTAAGGTCCTCAAAGGCAGAAACTATGCATGGTATGTTCCTCATTAGATACTCTCCCTTCTATACACAAGCACAATACCTGCAAGAGTGTCTTTACACAGGAAACAATAAATGTTTGTTAATTATCTGTGTATCAGTAATAGATCACTGAAAACTCTTCTGAGGGTGGGTAGGCTTTTAGTGAAGGAAAAGGCCTCAGAATAGTTTTGATGCAACATTAATGAAAAAAAAATCAGATTTCCACCCGAACTAATCAATCATATTCCAGTACAAGTAGCTAAATTGATTGGTCTAACATGGAGAATTTATGGAGATGTGGCTATTTTGGAGAACAGTGATAACTTTCATTTCCTTTGTATGCACATATAGCCATACTAGTTGAATAATCTATCAGTTAAGGGACTACGCTTTATGGACCATTATTTTCTACTTTTCAACTAATGGTTCAAATGTAGGACAGATATAAAGCCTCCATGGTGAGAGAGCCATAAGAGCCAATGTAGCACAGTGAAATGAGTGGTGTCATCACAGTCAGGATGGCAACATGGGAAGATCAAAAGAACCGTGAACTCAGGAAAACCAAGTTCAAATTTAGTCCCTGGTCTAGGTGATTGATGGACTAGTCACTTTATTTCTTTATATCTGTTTCCTCATCTATAAAAAGATGGTCAATAGGGCTGGGGTGGTGGCTCAGAGGTAGATCGTTTGTCTAGCAAGTGTGAGGCCCTGGGCTCAATCCTCAGCACCACATAAAAATAAATAAAATAAAAAGATGGTCAATAACTCAAAAATATTAAGATAATGAAAAGTCATAGTATCTTAAAGATGGCTAAGACAGGTCTAAATAGACAGACAGCAGGAAATTTTCTCCACAAATGCAGGGTAGTGCCATAGCTACATCATGCCAGGTATAAATGATAGGCATCAGGAACAGTCTCCTGCTGCAGGATTTATCTATATGACAAGGCCAGGCATACTGTAACTTATGAATCCAAGCTGTGTTGAAATCCAAGGCAGTGTTTAGCTGAACACTATTTCAGTTCATCCTTATGTCATTCAAGTCTTCATAAAAGAACAATGTCCTTTTAGGGCAATGAATTTTATTGAATGCCATAAATATAAACTGTCACTTCATCTCAAAGTTTTCATGTTTGGTATTACTTAATTTCTTTTTTGGCAAAAAGTTCAAATGATTTTAGCTGCAGAGGTTATGTTTTATTACTGTGTATTAGAGGAATAGGGGGATGAAGATTAATTACTTTGGTCAGACAAGTATAAGGACCCAAAAGAAAAGGAAAAAGCCCTACTAAAAACTTGCAGACAATATTAAGTGAATGAATGGGTTAAGCCAGCATTTTAAAAATGCATACTGATGGGCTGGGGCTGTAGCTCAGTGGTAGAGAACTTGCCTAGCAAGTGTGAAACATTGAGTTCAATCCTCAGCACCACATAAAAATAAATAAATAAAATAAAGGTGTTGTGTACATCTACAACTACAAAAAAGTTTAAAAATGCATACGGATATTTATTTACTTAACAAACTCTTTTGATGTATACATACTCTGTTAGGAATTGTGCCAGGTGCTGCTTCAGTGGAAGACAAAAACAATGGTTCTGATTCTCCATTCAGGGCTCTGTCTCCTGTCCTGCTTCCTTTCCTGGAAGCCATGATTAAGATACTGGGGAGACCAGGGCAGTAGTTCAACTTCTTTGGGCCTCCAAGTCAAAACCCAACAAGTCATGCCAGAATTAGACCATCTGACAGGGTTAAAACTCATGCTCAAATCTTCACCCTGTTTTATAGTCATCAAAGGCAAAGGGCACAAATACCAAAGAGACAAGTTAAAAGAAAGTGAGAAAAAAAGCAAGCAAAAATGATATTAAGAATGTAAACAGGAGAGGACAAAAATAGCCATGAAAATCATATTAGTCAGCCACAAAAAGGTCAAATGACTCAAACTTTCCATGAGCTTTCATAGACTATATGATACTTCTTTCTTCAGCCAGAGCTGGTGTTCTTGGATCTCCATAGTTCTCATCCATTATGGGGAGGCCCAGGGATAGCCACTAACAATATGGAAGCCCCAAATATTTAATTATTATTGGTATCTAAAGATAGGAAAGGGAATTTTCTGCAGGGCTTCAATAAGCATTTGTTTAATGGTCCTTTAGTAAGCATTGCGGGATCTAAAATGAGATAATGGGCATCCCCATGGTAGAATAGAATATAGCAACTTGTTATCCAAAGGTGTTTGACATTTGAAAATCCAGATAGTAATACAATATACAGGACACATTTTGGCACATAACAATATCAAGACAGAATCTCATTGAGTTGCTTAGGGCCTTGCTAAATAGCTGAGGCTGGCTTTGAACTTGCTCTCCTCCTGCTTCAGCCCCCTGAGCCACTGGGATTACAGGCACGCACCACCATGTCCAGTTTTACATTTTAATCCAAGAAAAAATAAATAACTAAGATAACCTTGTAAATATATATCAAGACAGAGTTGAGGAGGTAGTACAGAAAGTTAAAAAAAAAAAAAAGCCTAGGACCTAGTGACACTAACTCTAGGGATCATAGAGATACAAATCGCCTACTTTGTATAAAGGAGGCATGTAAATTTTTGCCTGGATTGTATTTTAGGACTATATTCCAAGAAGATGGATCTTCATGCAGTTGAATTCACCTGCCTATCCCAACATCTAGGAGGAATGAAAAGACATGTAACTGTGGGTGAGGCTTACCTGTAGAATTGAAATCAGCCATCTGAATTTGGATTTGACATTTTAGGGGTAAGTTGATCAGAAACCATTATATAAGAAACTATAAATTTTACTACTTGGCTCCTTGTCTGCTATTTGTGTTCTCCCACAGTAATTAAACTTAAAACTTAAAACTTCTAAAGCAGGAACCAAAAAAATCCTGTAAAACACAAGATAGTAAATATTTCAGGCATTGTAGACCATATTACAAAGTATCACAAATACTCACCTGTTGCCATTGTAGTGCAAAAGCTGCCCTAGATGATATTTAAATCACTAGGTGTGACTGTGTTCCAATAAAACTTTATTTGTAAAACCAGGCAATTTCCTAGATTTGGATGGTGGACTGTAGATCACTGGCCCTCTGCTCTAGTCTCCCAAATCACCTTTTTCTTATCATTAGCAACAGCAGCCTAAGTGAGGGACCAAAGAGATTGCAAGCAACTCTACAATCAAGTTTAAGGTGAAAAAAAATCCAAGTAGGCAGCTATGGAGGAAAGATACATAGGCAGAGACCTCCAGCCCTGATATTGCTGCTGCTGCTACGAGAGAGAGAGAGAGAGAGAGAGAGAGAGAGAGAGAGAGAGAGAGAGAGAGAGAGAGCTCAGGAAGCAAATGTGGCTCTTAGAAAGGACACTGACTCGACTAGAGGAAATCCTTGTGGGGGACTCTCTGTTCAGAGCCTCAGATGTGTTACATCTCAAATCATAGCACAAAACTACCTCTTCTACTTGCCCATGGGGCCAATTCTGGGAAGAAAAAATGTAGGCATTAAAAAAGGAAAAGTGAGCTCAAGGGAACTTTGAAACAAAGAAATCTAAATTCCCTTTACTGAAACAACTTGGGCAAGAAGAAAGCTGAGAAAGTGACAGTGCCTGGGACCCTAGCACAGGGCATTGAGGCTTTGAAAGATACTTTAGAATGCAGTTATACTAAATGCAGTTGTACTAAATAGTTATAATAGCCAAATAGTAACTAGAAGTCATTAAAAGAACTCTTTTAGAGGTCTGAATTGGACTGTTGCGTTTTCCTTGAACTGCTCTGAGTGTACAAATGTTACAATTTGTCATTCAGGGTTCTTAGGGACTAACAAGTATGCAGATAAACTCCAAATCACACTTGAAATGCAAACTAGATTTATTTGGGTGAAGCAACATGCACATATGCTTAGAGATGGTCTATTGGGACTTTTTCTCAACTGTGCCCTACAAATAACTACTTGATCCTAGACATGCAGCCAAATTTTGTAGAATTTGACAGTAGTCCCCATAGAAACATAATATTCTATTTCTCACTCTGTCTTATGATATTCTAGTAGACACTCGAAGGTGAAGGCCCTTAGAAGCCAAAAAGACTTTCTATCCCAAGGAGAAAGAGTTACAATGGGATAACAACCCCGACTTTAGCCTGCTCCAGGTCAAAATGATCTGATCCTGTTTCTTCTGAACTTTCTCCAGAAAGAGAAAGGCACACCCAGGAGGACTGTTCCAACTTAGTCACAACCAAGGGATAAGCCAACTAAGCAACTTAAGGGGAGAGGGGAAGGGAGGTTTACAAAAACACACCCTCAAGCATGTGCATCCACTCTGAAGCCAAAATGAATCTGAAGAAGAAACAACTTCTTATTTTCCATTTCTCATTAAGTTTTCTCTCTTTTGTTGTGTGAGCAGAAGACAGTCTCCTTGGTGAATAAGGAAGGCTTTAAACAGAATCTAGACAGAGCTAATGAATCAGACATGATGGAAAATCGGTGACTCCGATTCATTAACTCAGGTCCATGACCCTTCAATGGCAGGGAACTAGAAATTCTACTCTCTTGGTTTATGAGACCATCTGAATAAACTGGGATAACTTAGAAACACTAAGACTTTTCAAACACACTCAGCTCAATCATGTGCCTGTAGATTTAACTTAAATCTAAAGAGACTCCATCTATATCAGACTTGTTTGCATAATCAGAGACATGTTTGCCTATGTTAAGAACAATGCTTCATATTCTTTATGTGGCTATATCATCAACTAACTCATGATCTCTTCTTTACATCTTAGTAGCTTCCAGAGTCTGGCACATGGTAGTCTTTCAATAAATATTGGTTGGATTGAAACATATATTCAGCCATGGTGCCTCCCTCCTTCCTTTATATTTTTCTCCCTTTCTGCCTTTGTCCCCTCCTTCCTTTTTTCTTCCTTATAGCAAGAACTTATCTACAAAAATAGTCAACTATTTTGACTAAATAGACAAGAAGCCATTTAGATATATTCTGCCTATCTGAGAATTTACTAGTAAAATTATTTCCAAAACCTGCAAAAATTGTAAAATATCTCTAAGGAATTATACTAGGATAGAAAATGAACCTAATTTGTGGCAAGAGAGATTTGTTCTTGACAACAAAATGTCCTTCTTTACTGACACACATTTACTAACTGAAATCAACAATTCACTTAGAAGATGAGTAGACATACTTGAGTTCTATGCCAGATCTACTACTCATTTCCCTACGTAAACCTGGGCAACTCACTAAACTGAGTCTGAAGTTCCTCAACTATGAAGTAGAGTAGTGAAATATTAATGCTTATTTTGAATGGCTGTGGCAAGGATTAAAGTAAAATGAGATCATTGCATAGATCATTACTCGCAAGTTCAAAGCCAGCCTTAGCAATAGCAAGGTGCTGCAACTCAGTGAGACCCTGTCTCTAAATAAAATACAAAATAGGGCTGGAAGATGTGGCTCAGTGGTCAAGTGTCCCTGAGTTCAATTGCCAGTACTGCCCCTCAAAATATTGTTATCTTGCATGCATGTACAAATATGTAACAACAAATGCCATCATTATATGCAACTATAATGCACCAATACAAAATGTGGAAATCAAAAAATAAAATAAATAAAATCCATTTTCCTAAAGAAATTTTTAAAAAAGAAAAAGAAGAGTTCTTGAGTTAGTATATGAAATAGCTACTTACAGATTGTGACCAACAAAGCACTGTGAAAGTCCAGAGGAGAAAAAGTAGCTAATTACCTGGGAAAGTTTGAGGTGGGTTATGATAATTTTGACAGCTAGAGAAGACAAAATTAGGATGGACTACAAGGCTAGACCTTGACTAGGGAGCACATTCCAAACAAGAAACAATATAAAACAGAAAGCAGGGTAATGCCTGATTAAAATTTTCAATGACACTGAGCACTTGAAAACTATGAAGCTCACCCTCCATATGTAATTCAAATTTAAAACTAAGAATAAAACAGAGCATGGTGGCATATGCCTGTAGCATCAGCTTCTAATGAATCTGAGCCAGAAGGATCTCAAGTCAAGGCCAGCCTTAGCAACTTAGGAAGACCCTGTATAAAAATAGAAAAAGGGCTGATGATGTATCTCAGTAGTAGAACACCTCTGCATTCAAACACTAAGTTCAAAAACTAAGAATAATGAAGAAAGTACTAATAAGTGCTGTATTCCTTCAAAGAAATAACAAATACTTAAATGTGTTTATGGTATAAGCACTTTACATATGTCAATTCATTTAATGTCATAACAATCCTATGAGACAGATATCATTATAAGTATTTCACTTTACAGATTTGAAAACTAGATTACATAGAAGTGAAGTAACTTTCCCAAGTTCATACTGTTGATAGGTATCAGACAGTATTCTGAACCCATTTTATGGTCTTAGTTGCTATGTTATATAGTCTCTTCAATATGACACTTTCTTTCTCTCTCTCTCTCTCTCTCTCTCTCTCTCTCTCTCTCTCTCTCTCCTTCCAATCTATTTTCCTCTTCCTCTTCCTGTTTGGTCCATTCCTTTTCCTCTTTCTCTCTTCCTCCATGCCTCCCTCCATTCTTTCCTTTCTCCCTTCCTTCCTTCTCTCCTCCTTCCTTCCTTCCTTTCTATCTTCTGAGAAATCAAATATTAGCAAATTGGCCCTTGTGGCTTATTTTCTCAAATACAACTTTAAATGTTTTGCAAATGTATTCATGCTTCTCAAAAAAGAAATGATAGGTATGGTTGCATGATGTCAGTATATGAAGTCAGAAGCTATACAAGGCCCATCGATTTTACTTAAGCATATATGGTTATATGGAGCTAAATTTTATTGAGTACTAATATAAGTAAGGCATTTAGGCCTCAAAACAACCACATGAAGTAGATATTGTCATTCCCACTTTAGTGATAAGGAAACTTGGGCTTATAGAAACTCAGTAACTTGTCCAAGGTAACAGCTAGTAAAAAGTGGAGCCAACCTAACTTGAAGCCTAACTTTCCTTGGAGCAATGCCAAGTTCTCTTAATCACTATGTTCCATGGCTTTAAGGCACAGACATATATTAGAAATTTTTGTGTATATAGCACTTTTAAGAAATGTTAAACTTCTAAGCTATTTCAAGGTACAACCTCAGATCCCACTGATAATGTAAAAATGCACTATAGTCAGCCACTATGGTTACTGTAGCAAGAAAAAAATAAGAAGCCCCAGAAAAAGAATTAGAGGAGAACTGGGGTTGTGGCTCAGTGGTAGAGTGCTTACCTTGCAAGCATGGGGCACTGGGTTCAATCATTGTCACCATAAAGGTATTGTGTCCATCTATAATTAAATTTTTTTAAAAAATTAGAGGAGGGCTGGGGTTGTGGCTCAGCAGCAGAGCGCTTGCCTAGCACGTGTGAAGCCCTGGGTTCTATCCTTAGCACCACATAAATAGAAGTGAATAAAATAAAAGTATTGTGTCCAACTACAACTAAAAAGTAAAATTTTTAAAAAATAAGAAAGAATTAGAGGAGACTGCGAGATTCAGTGACCTCAGTTCATGTCGACAAATGTGGATGGTCTTGTAAACATGATTCTGGTTGCTTGTATTAATCAAATTCACAAAAAGAAATGATGGTACATTCAAGTTAGGAAAACTTGAGAAGGGTTAAATTAAATGGCTATAATATTAAACCAGATTGGATATAGGGGACACATAATGGATAGTACAATAACTATGAGCTGTGGCAGCAAAGCTGTTGCCAACCCTAAGCCTGAAGGGAAAAGGGGAAGAATGGTTACAGGAAGGCATAAAGAGAGAATGGTGTAGAGAAGGTGGACTTGAAAGAAGCAAGGATGTTTTGTTCAGAGACACAGCTATCCCAGAGACCCCTCATAGGGAGACAGCCAAGGGAATCAATTTCCTGACCTTATTCCCGTCTTTGCCTCTGACCTCTTATGGGAGCTCAGGTCAAACTCAACCAGATGTCAGAGGGCAGGGGAGCTGGTTAATGTAATCCATACAGCTCAGATTATGGAGGGCAAAGAGCAGGGAAGAAAAGGACATAAAGTGGATTTGTAAAGGGCAAATAGAAGACACAGAGCACAGTTCCCCTGTGAGTTTGCTGTTGCAATAGAGACCTACCAGACTCTCCTGTTACCACAGTCTTATTCCAGTGATACCATAGAGACTCAAGATAAATGTCTTTCAATAGATCATTCTAGCCCATAAATATTAAACTTATAGTATATTAGTTAAGATACTGATAGGTGCTCTATTAGATAAACTCTAAGCTTTCAGTGTCATAATACCATAAAAGTATTTCACAGTTCAAAGGAAGTGTTTCTGATTATAAAGGGCTTCCACATGGGCATCAAGGACCCTGATCCTTCCATTTCGTGCCTCTGATCTCCTCTTAGCCCCCTCCATTCAGCCAGAATATAGGGAAATAGATTAGAGTCACTATTTCTTAACTACTCTGATCTAAAATGTCTCACAGCAATTCTTCTAAAATTCTATTAGTGAGAACTAGTCATATGCCCCATCTAAATGTGAGGGAGGCTGGGAAATGCAGTGTCTGGCTGGATAGTCACTGTCCAACAGCAACCCTACAACATGGAATGAAAACAGAAATCTTTAGAGGTCAGTTAGACATTTTTGTCACAGATAGCTTTGAAAACTGATATAAATTGAGGTTCTTTATTCAGACTGACAATATCCTATCAACCATTTAACCAAACAGTTATCGCAGTTATCTGTATGGCACTATGTAAAAGAGACAAGTTAGCAAGCCTGGTAACTGCGCTTAAAGGTATATGTATTTGCAAAGGCATCTAAGTAAAAACGTTAAAATTGAATCAATTACTCAGCTTTGTACGGTTCCTGGTGCTTGATACCTTAGAAACAGAAATATGAGTGTCTAATTTAACTCCTTCATTTTTAATCTACATATTTCAAGCCCCCTACATAAACTTAAATAGTTCTATTATTGAAACTAAAATTAATCCATCTGTTTTGTCAAACCAGTAGCTTATTTCTTTATTCAGAAAACAGAGTCAAACACCTTTTTTTTTTTTCCTGTAGCTGTTATAACAGCCTTGGGTCTCCTAATCACTACATACTAAACTTCTTTTCCTCTCTTCAGTATCTGAAAGCCACTCATTTAATCCCAAGAAATAGTTATTAAAGAGCCTAATTTGGGGGTTTATATTTCATCCATGGTGAGGGGGGTGTGCTTGCTCTCTCTCTCTCTCTCTCTCTCTCTCTCTCTCTCTCTCTCTTTCTTTCTCTCTATTTCTCTCTCTAACTCTCTCTCTCTCCATCCCTCCCTCTCTCCTTCCTGGTCCCATGATGTCTTGAGCTGCTTTCCTCTGCCATACTCTTCTGTCATTATGTTCTATCACACCTCCAATCCAGAGAAATAGAGTCAACCATCTATCTATGAACTGAGACCTCTAAAACCAGGAGCAGCAAATAAACTTATCCTCCTCTCAAAAATTTAAATAAAAAAGAGCCTAATTTTATTATCTTGTGAAAAGAAAAAAAAATCCAATTAGTTACATGTAATTCTACCCCAGGGTTCCAACCTTTAATTCAACTTGTATTTACTTTGGCCTTTTTAAAATCTTCCACATGTCCTTTAAGAGCACCTTAGTTATTTTATTCTTTAAGGTTGAATTTTTATTTTTCTTTCTTTTTTTTTTTAAAAAGGGCAGTGGCACACAGGTCAGGTTTAGTTTGAAAATCCAAAAGCTGCCCAGCAGAACAATTAGCAAAGAAACTGTGAGAAAGGTTGGCATCCATAGATATAAGTGAACATCTGCATTCCTGAAATGCCAGTCTCTAGTTTTGCTGGGAAGAAAAGTTACATTTCTAGCGATATGAACATGTGACCTTTTTTTTTTCTTTAAATTCAGAAAAGGATGTAATGAGGTTTGATATAAATAAGGCAAAAGTTACTGCCTGGCCTGCTAATGAGGGCATGGCACAAAATCTTTGGATACTATGTCGGGAACCTCACTACTGAAGTCCATAGTTACTTTAAAAAGTTAAAATTCACCTGTGAAACACTTAAACTCACCTTCCACCCAGAAAAGAACTTCTCCCAAGGAGCACGATCCACACTTCCTTTCCTTGGCAGCTATGCCCTGAATATGTCTCCCAAAGTTCATGTGCTGGAAACTTTATCTCCTATCCAATAGTGTTAATAGGTGAGACTTTTCAGAGGTGATTAGGTCATGAGAGCTCTGTTCTCATGGAGGGCTAATGCTATTATTGCAAGGGAGTTAATATCACAAGAGTAGATTTATTATAAAAATAATTTGATTCCCTCTTGCTTACTCTTATGCTTCTTTCTATTTCTACCTTCTGCCATGGCAGGGTACAACATAAGGACTCTCACCAGATTCTAGCACCTTGATATTAGACTTTCCAGCCTCCAGAACTGTGATAAATAAATTTCTTTTTTTATAAATTATATTGTATATTTCCGTTAAATTACCATATATGAAGTCACAAAATTTCCATTAAATTTCCTTATAAATTACCATCTGTGGTGTAGTAGGTCCCCCTTATCTTTGAAGCACTCATTCCTAGACCCTTGGTGGATACCTGAAACCACAGATAGTACCAAACCCTATATAGACTGCTTTTCCTATGTATATGTAACTATAATAAGGGTTAATTTATAAATTATGCATAATAAGAGATTAACGAAAATAATACAAATTGAAACAATTATGACAGTGTACTATATAATACAAGTTATGTAAGTGTGCTCTCTCTCTCTCTCTCTCTCTCTCTCTCTCTCTCTCTGTCTTTAAGTTATTGTACTGTTTTCATCCTTCTTGTGTGTGATGAATGGGATGAAGTGAGGTGAATGGCATAGACATTGTGATGCTACATTAGAGTACTTAAGGGCTACTAAACACAAACATTATGCTACCAAGAAAGGTGATCTAATAACTGAGATAGCTCCTAAGTGACTAACAGGTAGGTAGTATATGTAGTGTGGATATGCTGGAAAAATGGATGATTCATGTCCCCATTGGGTTGGATAAGAATGATGTGAGATTTTATCATGATTGGAATGGCACACAATTCAAAATGTATGAACTATTTATTTCTGGAATTTTTAATTTAATATTTTCAGAACACAACTGACTGAATGCATTTGAAAACTCAGAAAGTAAAACTGGATAATGAGGGACTACTGTATAGTAACACCAAATGCACTGACATTGGCCTTTCCTTAAAAGATAAGAATTAGTTTATATAAATTATATAGATATATCAATATATAATAAAAGGAATAAGAGCTTGAACCCTATTACAAAACCTTGATTATGGAGAGACTACCATTGCTACAGTCATAACAATGCTGATCAGACAAAATTAAAATGAAATATTTGACAAAATTCCCTGAACATGGCTATGCTGATTGGCCATACTTTCTCTAGCACAACCACTTTATCATTTTAAAAAAATTGAAGGGCCTAAAAATAGCATACACTGGGAAAGAAGGGTTTACATCAGTCCAGAAATCAGCCTTGAGGTAAGGTAGAATAGGTAGCCAATTATGTAGTGTTGCAGCATTCCAGAAGGCCTCTCTGCCCAAAATAACTATCCTTCCTTATTTCTGTGTCTAAATTCCTCTCCAGAAAGCCAAAGCTCTTCCTTTCACAAATAGAAATGAGATGAAAATATTAATCTCATCAGGGTGCCTGGAACTATGGTGCCTGCTGAAGTTTAGATGGTGATAGTAATAGAAAAACAAGACCTCAGCGCTGAGCAACCATGTTCTTTAGATATTCCCATAAAGCTCATCTGTTTAACTGAAGAGGGAATCATAAAAAGAAGATTCAGTGAAAAAGGCAACTTAGAAAAAAACTTCAAGGGCAATTTAAAATCTGAAGGGCTAAAACAAAAGTTCTTCTGATGTTCTGAATTTCACAGGGAAGTGGTTAAAAATTTACTCATTTTTACCTTTCCTCCTTGGAATTTAATGAGTGTTTTCACTTGCATTTATTTTCAATTCTGGAAAATTCTCAACAATTAAAATTATGCCTCTTCATTATTTCTATTTTCTCTTCCTGGAACTCCTATTAGATGAACTTTTCAACTTTTATTCTTTCATATATGTATGGTTTAAAAAATATTTTTAGTTGTCAATGAACCTTCATTTTATTTTTATTTTTATGTGGTGCTGAGGATCAAACCCAGTGCCTCATGCACACTAGGCAAGCACTCTACCCCTGAGCTACAACCCCAGCCCTCATTTATCTGTCTTTCATATTTTGTTTGTCTTTAGCTCTCTGTCCTGCGTTCTGGGTGACTTCCTCATTGAATAAGATCTCTCAGTCAATTCAGAAAGTCTCTCTTCAGCAATGTCTGGTCTACTGCTGTGTGTATCTATTGAGCTTTTTGTTCAATAATATTTTACGATATTTTTTAGTTGTAGATTAACACAATACCTTTATTTATTTATTTATTTATTTTTATGTGGTGCTGAAGATCAAACCCAGTGCCTCACACATGTTAGGCAAGTGCTCTACCACTCAGCCACAACCCCAGTCCTCCACAATATTAAAGTATAATTTATATGCAATGAAATATATCTATATAAATGTGTAATTGGATGAAAAATGTAATAATGTAAATGTGAATAAATAATAGTAAATAATAATAAATGATAATAATAATAATAAATGTAAATGTAAATAATAAAAATGTAATAATGAAAAATGTAATAATCTGAAGAGGGAATCAAAAAATATTCTAATTAAGATACAGAACATTTCTATCACACCAGAAGGATCTTTAATGTTCCTTCACACATGTTCTTTATATATTGTAGGTTACTTTAGGCTGGTCTATAATAGGATATATATGGAAGCAAATATTAACTGTCTGATTTCTTCTTTTTTAGCATGCTGCTTTTGAGATTTACCCATGCTCTTGAGAATATTGTTCCTTTTGATTGTTGAGTATTTTATTGGGTGGCTATGCCACCTTTTATCTATTCACCCATTGATGGATATTTAGGTTGTAGGATATTAGGTTGTTTCCTATTTTAGCTATTATAAATAATGTCACTATGAATATTTGTATGCAAGCCTTTGTATGGATCAGTGTATTCATTTCTACAGATAAATCCTTCCCAAGAGAATTACTGAATAATAGAATAGGTTAGGTCTACATTTAACTTTATAAGAAACTACTAAACTATCTTATAATTTCCCTTCCTTTATTCCACTGATCTCCCTTCTATTTTCAAAAGATCCCCTCTTTTTCATTTCCTTATTTCTCTCTGGCTTCTGCATATGAAAGAAAACATTTCACCTTTGACTTTCTGAGTCTGGTTTATTTCACTTAGCATGATTTTCTCCAGTTCCACCCATTTACCAACAAATGACGATTTCATTCTTCTTTATGACTGAGTAAAGCTTCATTGTGTATATATAATACATTTTCTTTATCCATTCAGCTCTTGACAGACACCTGCACTGGTTCCATAACTTGGCTGTTGTGAATTGTGCTACTATAAACATTGATATGCCTGCATCACTATAGTATGCTAACTTTTGTTACTTCATTTATTTTTTATTGATTTTTAAAAAATAAATGGCAGCAGAATGCATTACAATTCTTATTACACATATACAGCACAATTTTTCATATCTCTGGTTGTATATAAAGTATGTTGACACCAATTCGTGTCTTCATACATGTACTTTGGATAATGATGTCCATCACATTCCACCATCCTTGCTAATCCCCTGCCCCCTCCCTTTCCCTCCCACCCTTCTGCCCTATCTAGAATTTATCTATTCCTCCCATGCTCCCCCTCCCTACATGCCCTTTCAGTGGATGAATTGATAAAAAAAAATGTGGCGTATATATACACAATGGAATTTTACTCAGCAATAAAAGAGAATAAAATCATGTCATTTGCAGGTAAATGAATGGAGTTAGAGAAGATAATGCTACATGAAGTTAGCCAATCCCCCAAAAAACAAATGCCGAATGTTTTCTCTGATATAAGGAGACTTTTGTTACTTTAGATAAATGCCAACAAGTGGGAAAGCTGGGTAATTCCTAGTATTTTGAGGAGTCTAAAGTGGTTGGATTTATTTGAAATATCACAAATAATGTGTGAATGTAACTCTCCCTCCATGTCCTCTACAGCCTTTATTGTTATTTGTATTCTTGATAATTATCATTCTGACTAAAGTTAGATGAGACCTTAGCATAGTTTTAATTTGCATTTCACTGATTTCCCCATGTTCTCATATATTTGTTGGCCATTTGTGTTTCTTCTTTTGAGAAATGCTTGTTTACTTCTTTTATTTATTTATTTATTTATTTATTTATTTATTTATTTGGTTCTTGGGATTGAACTCAGGGCCACTTGACCACTGAGCCACATCCCCAGCCCTATTTTGTTTTTTATTTAGAGACAGGGTCTCAATGAGTTGCTTAGTGCTTTGCTGTTGCTGAGACTGGCATTGAACTCATGATTCTCCTGCCTCAGCCTCTTGAGCTGCTGGGATTACATGTGTGCACCACCATGCTCAGCATTCTTCTGCCCATTTATTGATTGGGTTATTTTTTGTTGGTGTTTTTTGGTGGTAAACATTTTGAGTTCTTTATACATTCTGGATGCTAATCCCAGGTTGGAGGAGTAGATGACAAAGATCTTCTCCCATTCTCTAGACTGTCTCTTCATGTTCTTAATTGTTTCCTTCTCTGCACAGAAAATTTTAATTTTATGTCATCCTACTTACTGATTCTTGGTTTGGTTTCTTGAGCTTTAGCAGTCTTGTTAAGGAACTTGATATCTGTGCCAGTATGTTGGAGTGTCTACCCTATATTTTCTTCTAGCAGTTTCAAAGTTTCTGTTTTAATTTCTAGGTCTTTGATTCACTTTGAGTTGACTTTTGTGCAGGGTGAAAGATAGGGATCTAGTTTCATTCTCTACATATGGAGGTCCAATTTTACCAGCACCATTTGTTTAAAATGCTGTAATTTCTCCAACATAGGTTTTGGGCACCTTTTTCAAGTATCAGATGGCTGTAAGCATGTGAGTTTATCTCTGTGTCTTCTATTCTATTCAGTCTTCATGTCTGTTTTTATGCTGATACCATGCTGTTTTTGTTACTACAGTAGAATGATTAGAGAACAGGTATTGTGATGTCTCCAGAATTGCTCTTCTTACTAAGTATTTACTTTGGCTAACCTAGGACTTTTAGTCTTCCATATAAATTTTAAGACTTCTTTTTCTAGTTCTGTGAAGAATGCCACCAGTATTTGGTGGGAATTGCATTAAATTTTTAGATCACTATTGGTAATATGGCTATTTTGACAATACTAATTCTTCTTTTCCAAGAACATGAGGAGTCTTCCCATTTTCTAAGGTTTTCTTCAATTTCGTTTTTCAGTGTTCAATAGTTTGCATTGTAGCAATCTTTCACTTACATGGTTAGATTTATTCCCAAGTATTTTTTAGGTCATTGTTAACAGAATGGTTTTCCTAATTTGTTTTCCAGCAGATGCATTATTAAAATATAAGAAAATAGCCAGGTGTGGTGGCACACGCCTATAATCCCTGTGGCTTGTGAGGCTGAGGCTGGAGGATCACAAGTTCAAAGCCAGCCTCTGGACTTAGTGAGGCTCTAAGCAATTCAGTGAGACCCTGTCTCTAAATAAAATATAAAAAAGGGCTGGGGGTGTTATCCAGTGGTTAAGGGCCCCCAGATTTTCACTCCCCAGTACCAAAACATACACACACACACACACACACACACACACACACATAAGAAAGCTATTGATTTCTGTATGTTGGTCTTGTATTCTGCTTCTTTGCTGAATTTGTTTATCAACTCAAGAAGTCTTCTGGTGGAGTTTTTGTGTCTTCTAGATATAGAGTCATGTCATCAGCAAGCAGAGATAATTTTTCTTCTTCTTTTCTATTTGTATCCCTTTAATTTCCTTCTCTTACCCAATTATTCTAGCAGGAGTTTCAAGAACTATATTGAATAGAATTTTGAGAGTGGATATCCTTGTCTTATTCCTGATTTTAAAGGAAATGCTTTCAGTTTTTCTCTGTTCAGGATAATGTTAGCCTTAGGTTTGTCATATATAACCTTTCTAATGTTGAGGTAAGTTCTTTCTATCTCTAGTCTCTTCACTGTTTTTAACATGAAGGGGTGCTGGATTTTGTCAAAGGCTTTGAAGTATCTATTATAATAATCATATTATTCTTGTTCATAATTTTATTTATGGGTTGAATTACATTTATTGATTGCAGAGTTTGAACCAACCTTGCATCTTGGAATGAAACCCTCTTGATCATGATATACTATCTTCTTAATTTTTTTTTAATGTGGTTTGCTAATATTTTATTATGGATTTTTGTTTTTTGTACATCAGGTATATTGGTCTGTATCTTTCTTTTCTTGATGTATCTTTGTCTGGTTTTAGTATCAGAGTGATGCTGGATTCATAGAATGAATTTGAGAGAGTTCCCTCCCTGTCTGTCTCATGGAATCATTTGAAGAAGATTGGCTTTATTTCTTCTTTAAAGATCTGATAGGAGTCAGTTGAGAATCCAACTGATCCTTGGATTTTCCTTGTTGAAAGACTTTTAATTGCTGTTTCAACCTCATTGATTGATATAGGACTATTTAGGTTTTGTATCTCTTCATGGTTCAATTTGAGTAGGTCATTTGGGTGTAGAAATTTGTTGATCTCTTCTAGATTTTGCAGTTTATTGGAATATAAATTTTCAAGATAGTTCCTAATGATACTCTTGATTTCAGAAATTTCTGTTGTGATATCTCCTTTTTCATCTCTAATTCTGTTGATTAGGGTCTTCTTTCTTTCTTTTGGTAGAAAAAAAAAGAAAAAATAAACATAAAGCCAATGAATGGATGAATTTAACTAGAAGAATAATCAATTAAAGAAGACTCAATTTGTGAATTATACATTATAAATCAATCTAAATGGCAGAAAATAAAAATAATATCTGTATAATTATACTTAATGTACATGGTCTCAACTGAATAGTCAAAAGGCCATAGACTGGCCGGGTGTGGTGGCACATGCTTGTAATCCCAGAGGCTCAAGAGGCTGAAACAGGAGGATCACAAGTTCAAAGCCAGCCTCAGCAATGGTGAGGTGCTAAGCAACTCAGTGAGAGCCTGTCTCTAAATAAAATACAAAATAGGGCTGAGGATGTGGCTCAGTGGTCAAATGCCCCTAAGTAGTTCAATCCCCAGTACCAAAAAAAAAAAGTCATAGACTGTCAGAATGGGTTAAAAACAGGACCAACCATATGTTGTTTGCCAGAAGCTTCTTACCTTACATGCAAAAGCATCCATGTTATCTAAAGGCAAAAGGATGGGAAAAGATATAACAGGCAAGTGGAGACCAAAAGCAAGCAGGAGTAACCACTCTCACAAAGTAGCCTTTAAGCCAAAATTAATCTGACAAAGTAGATTAATTTTCTATTTGTATCCCTTTAATTTCCTTCTCTTACCCAATCTATCTAGCAGGAATTTCAAGAACTATATTGAATAGAATTTTGAGAGTGGATATCCTTGTCTTATTCCTGATTTTAAAGGAAATGCTTTCAATTTTTTCAGTCTCTCATGTAGATTACTGACAAAGTAGACTTTAAGCCAAAATTAATCAGAAAGATAAAGAAAGCCATTTCATAACTGGTTGAGGGACTTAGGTAACAAGAAGATATAATGATTTTACATATTTATAGCCCAAACAGAAGTGCACCTATGTACATAAAACAAACCCTTCTCAATATAAAGATTGAAATAGGCCAGGCATGGTGACACACACCTAGAATCCCAACAGCTCTGTAGGCTGAGACAGAAGAATCACAAGTTCAAAGCCAGCCTTAGCAACTTACTGAGGTCCTAAGCAACTTAGCAAGATCCCTATCTCAAAAAAAATTAAAAAATATGTAAACAAGGCTGGGGATTTTGCTCAATGGTTAAGCCTCCCTGGATTCAATAACTACTGCCAAAAAAAATCATATAGGCCACAATACAATAATACTGGGCAATTTCAACACATTTTCTCTCACCAATAGACAGCTCATTGAGACATAAACTAAACAAAGAGTTTTCAGAAGTTAAAAAAAAAAAAGTATTGGAAGGACCTAACAGAAATCTATGGGCTACTTCACCCATCAACAATCAATATTTTAAGACACAAAGCAAGTCTTAGCAAGTACAAAAATAGAGATAATTCCTTTCTTCCTATGCATTCATAATGGAATGAAATTAAAAATCAACAAGATAAAAAGCAGAAACCATTTTAACACATGCAGGTTAAATAATTTAATTTCAAATGAGAAATGGATCATAGAAAAAGTCAAAAGAAAATTTTTTTTAAAAATTTAGAAACAATTGGGAACAGAGATACAACATAACCCAATTACTGGGACAGTATGAACACTAGTCTAAGAGGCAGGTTCATAGCAATGAGTACCTATATTAAAAACAAAACAAAACAAAATCCAGAAAGATCCAAAATATATAACCTTATGCTATACCACAAAGGCCCTAGAAAAGCAAGAACAATCTGATTCCAAAATCAGGGGAAGACAGAAAATAATTAAGATCAGAGATGAAATTGAGAATAAAAAATATAAAGGGTCAAGGCAACAAAGTTGATTCTTTGAAAAGATAGATAAGATCAATAAACCATTAATCAAACTAACGTTTTCCTATTAAATTGTTTTTGCTCCTTTGTCATAAATTAGTTGACCATATCTTTGTGAGTTTATTTCTGGGCTCTGTATTTGTTCCATTGATCTATTCGTTTATTCTTTTGCCAATAGCACACTGTCCTTATTACTGTAGCTTTATAATAAGGCTTAAAGTCAGGAAGTGTTAGTGTTCCAAGATTATTCTTCTCTTTCAGTGTTGTGATGGCTATTCTAAGAATTTCAACTTTCTACATAAAATTTCAGTTCATCAATACCCACAAAATAACTCACTGAGGGCTGGGGTTGTGGCTCAGTGATAGAGTGCTCACCTAGCATGCATGAGGTACTGGGTTCTATCCTCAGCAACACATAATAATAAAATATAGTATGTCCACTGAAAAATAAATAAATAACTCGCTGAGATTTGGCTTGAGATTGCACTGGATAAGTTGAGAAGCATTAACATCTTAATAATATTGACTCTTCCCATTCATGAACATGAGATACCTGTTCAGTCATTCAGATCTTCTTAGATTTCTTTCAGCTTTTATACTCCTACTGTTATAGACCTTGTACATATTTTGTAAAATGTTGCCTAAATATTTCATTTTTGACTACACCATTAAGTGGAATAGTGTGGTGGGGTTTGTTTTTCTTTTTCACTTTAAATCTTAAATGCTCATGAATAGTAATTAACTCATATGTATAAAAGTAACTGATTCCATATATAGGAAAGAAATTGACTTTTCTATATTAACCGTGTAATATACAACATTACTATAATCACATATTAGTTCCAGAGGTTTTATTGTTGGTTGATCAGTTGGTTTTTGTTAATTCTTTGTGACTTTTCTACATACATAATCATGTCATCTCTGAACACAGGCAGCATTATTTCTTCCTTCTCAATTTTTGGCTATGTATTTCCTTTTATTATCTCATTACAATGGGGAGGACTTTTGACATGATGTTGAGTAGGAATGGTAAGAGAGGACATCTTTGTCTTGTTCTTTTCTTTTTTAAAATTTGTTTTTGTTTTTGTTTTTGTGGGAGTACCAGAGATGGAACCCAAGGTCACTTAACCACTGAGCCACATCCACAGCCCTTTTTGTTTTTATTTTGATACAGGGTCTCACTAAGTTGCTTAGGGCCTCAATAACTTGCTGAGGCTGGCTTTAAACTCATGATCCTCCTGCCTCAGCTTCCAAAACTGCTGGGATTACAGGCATACACAACTATGCCCAGTGCTTTATTCTAATTTTAATAGGAAAGTTTATAGTATTTCAACAAAAAATATGATATCATTTGTATGGTTTTTGTAGATGTTCTTATTAAGTTGAAGAAGTCCCCCTATCTAGTTTTCTGAGAGGGGTTGTTGTTGTTGTTGTTTATCATTAATGTGGTTTTGAATTTTTTTTATCACTACCCCCTTTATTTTGGATTAGCTTCTGTAAAACAGTGGATGCATCCACATTAATGCTTATAGGAGCACGATTCTCAATAACCAATCTATGAAGTCAATCTAGGTGACTCTCAACAAATAACTGGATAAAGAAAATGTGGTATGTATACACAATGGAGTATTACTCAGCCATAAAGAAGAATGACATTATGGCACTTGCCAGTAATGGATGGAACTAAAGATTATCATGCTAAGTGAAATAAGGCAGCCCCAAAATGTCAAATGATTTTTTCTGTATCTATTTGATATAATCATGTGATTACTGTCTTAGCCTTGTTAATGTGATGTATTATTTTACCTGTTTTTTTTTTTTTACTCGTGAACCAACCTCATATAACTGTAATAAATCCCAGTTGGTCATGATATATAATTCTTTTTATGTATTGTTGTATTCTGTTTGGTAATATTTCGCTGTGTTTTGTAATTATGTCCATAAAAATATTGATCTGTACTTTTGTTATGTTTTCATCTGCTTATGGTATAGTCAATGACAAAGGCAAATCAAAACAAACAACAAAAAAAAACAAACAAAAATCACCTAAAGTAGTGATTTACCATCTTTAGCCTTGTTATGGGTAATACTGGCCTCATAGAATGTGTTATGAGATATTCTCTCTGGTCCTATCTTCTTTACCTTCAACAGCACAATGAAGACTATCTCCTATATTTTTCTAGAATTTGTATGTGTAACTTTTACCTTTAGGTCCATGACTCACTTTGAGTTAATTTTGCATATTGAGTAACTACTTTAGGTGGTTTTTGTTTGTTTGTTTGGATTTGTTTTTGTTGTTGACTATTCTGTTGTCTCAGAACTATTTGTTGTGTGGCTCTATTTTTGCATCCAATATGTTCCATTCATATTTGTGCCTATCTTTATATCAATAGCCTGCTTTCTTGATTATTATTACATTACATATTGAGTTGTAACAGTGATCACCAAATTTTGCTCCTGTTTCTAAAATCATTTGAGATATTTTAGTTTCTGTGCATTTCTGAACAAAGTTTAGAATTGCTTGTCATTTTCTTCAAAATCATCATCTAGAATTTTTCTTGAGATTGTGCTGAATTTATAGTTAAATTAAGGAGAATCAACTCTTTGGCAATATAGATTTTTCTGATCCATCAACATTGTATACCTCTCCTTTTATTTAGGTTTTCTTAGTTTTAATTGAATTTAGTTGACTTTTCTTGAATTTTGCTCTTGCAAGTAGTTAATTCACTGTCAGCTATTCTTGACCCCATCAAGCCTTGATTTAAAGCTTTATTAGTATAGGGCCAGCATAGCTATTTTTTCTAAAACTGGGTTCTAATTGTCTAATCAACAATATTGTAATAATAATAATAATAATAATAATATCCTTTCTCTTAAGTCATTGCTTTCCTTGTATGTCAACTAAATGCCTAGGATATCAGTGAGGTCTCTCTACTATGTCTGGACCAATATTTCAACATTACCTAACACCGTGCTACCTCGTGTGTCATCATTCCACTCCCAACTCTGTTGTGATAAAGTCTTTTGGCGTCTTACTCTATACATGAGAAAACAAGACTTTGACAAAGACACATGAAATCCTACTGCTCATGAATTTGTGGATACTCTTTATGTGCAGCTTTCTCCTCTTTGGTATCCTTCCCTGCAATTTCCAGCCACCCAAGTAGCCCCAAAGTTCATTCTCTGCCTCTTCAACTCAAGTGCATCATCACGTTCCATTTGGGATCAACTTCCCTTTGCTGTCATTGAGAAATTGTTTCCAGATTTTTAGCCAGAGTGATCAGGAGATAACCCTTCTGTTTTCTCCAAGTTCATAATCTTAATACTTTCTATTTTTTGATTCTGAAAATAGTTGCCTTATGTATTTATTCAGTTTTCTACTTGCATACAGAAGGCAATTCTGTACTTATAAGCTCCTCTATGTCAGAGTTTATTTTAAAGAATGGCAAACACATTTTTAAATGCACAAATTAACATATATGTAATACTCAAATACAAAGAAAAAATGTAATATAGAATATATAACAACTATTAAAATCTAACAGTCAATTATATAAATAAATTATGCAAAATTATAACTTTCACTGGTAATTAAGGGAAGGCAACAGGAAGAATCAAGAATTTCTGCCCATCTAATCAACCTGGAAAGGAGAGTAAAGGAAGATGCAGTGAAACAGTCTTCTCCCATTGTTGATGACAGTTTTAAAACATGTAATAGTGAAAGAACACTCTTTTTCTGTAAGAATTTATTTTTATTTTATTTTTTATTTGTTCTTTTTAGTTATACATGATAATGGAGTGTATTTTGACATATCATGCATGGAGTATTATTTCCCATTTTGTAGTTGTACATGATGTATACCAACCTGCTCTTAAGGTAAATCATCCACTCCTGCAAGAAAGCATTAATCCCTCTTGATTACCTAATCACTTTTTAAATTAATTAATTAATTAATTAGTTATAATTTGTTACACATGACAGCAGAATGCATTTTGATTCATAGTACACAAATGAAGCACAATTTTTCATTTCCCTGGTTGTACCCAAAGTAGGGTCACACCATTTGTGCAATCATACATGTACCTAGGGTAATGAAGTCCATCTTATTTCATCATCTTTCCTACCCTCCTGCCACCTTCCATCCCCTCCCTCCCCTTTGCCCTATCCAAAGTTCCTCGATTCCTCCCATGCTCCCCTCCCTCACCCTCATTATAGATCAGCACCCATTTATCAGAGAAAACATTCATCCTTTGTTTTTTGGGGATTGGCTTATTTCATTTAGTATGATATTCTCCAACTCTATCCATTTACCTGGAAACGCCATGATTTTTATTCTCTTTTAGTCCTGAGTAATATTCCATTATGTATATATACCACAGTTTCTTGATCCATTAATTTATTGAAGGGCATCTAGGGTGGTTCCACAATTTAGCTATTGTGAATTATGTTGGTATAAACATTGATGTGACTATGTCACTGTAGTATGCTGTTTTTAAGTCCTTTGGGTATAAACTGAGGAGTGGGATAGCTGGGTCAAATTGTGACTCCATTCCAAGTTTTCTAAGGAATCTCCATACTGCTTTCCAGATTGGTTGCACCAATTTGCAGACCTACCAGCAATGTAAGAGTGTGACTTTTTCCCCACATCCTCGCCAACACTTATTGTTGCTTGTATTCTTA
The DNA here is from genome assembly GCF_021218885.2 of Marmota monax. Taxonomy (NCBI): domain Eukaryota; kingdom Metazoa; phylum Chordata; class Mammalia; order Rodentia; family Sciuridae; genus Marmota; species Marmota monax. The sequence goes on along the minus strand of NW_026694552.1, from coordinate 8,730,450 downwards.
ATAACTGCCATTCTAACTGAGGTGAGATGAAATTTCTAGCATTTTTCTAATTGCTAAAGATGTTGAATATTTTTGCATATATTTGTTGATTAATTGTATATCTTCATTTTTATTGATTTTTTTTTAAAAATAAATGACAGCGGGAATGCATTACAACTCTTATTACGTGTATACAGCACAATTTTTCATATCTCTGGTTATATATAAAGTATATTGACACCAATTCGTGTCTTCATACATGTAATTTGGATGATGATGTCTATCACATTCCACCATCCTTGCTAATTCCCTGCCCCCTCCCTTTCCCTCCTACCCCTCTACCTTATCTAAAATTCATCTATTCCTCCCATGATCCCCTTCCCTACCGCACTATGAGTCAGCCTCCTTATATCAGAGAAAACATTTGACATTTGTTTTCTTGGGATTGGCTAAATTCACTTAGCATTATCTTCTCCAGTGTGATCCATTTACCTGCAAATGCCATGATTTTATTCTTTTATTGCTGAGTAAAATTCCATTGTGTATATATGACACATTTTTTATCCATTCATCTAAAATTAGCACCATTTACTGACGATATGATTCTATATCTAGAAGACCCAAAAAGCTCCACCAGAAGACTTCTAGAACTAGTAAATGAACTCGGCAAAGCAGCAGGATATAAAATCAACACCCATAAATCAAAGGCATTTCTATATTATCAGTGACAAATCCTCTGAGAAGGAAATGAAGAAAACTACCCCATTTACAATAACCTCAGAAAAAATGAGATACTTGGGAATCAATTTAACAAAAGAGGTGAAATATCTATACAATAAAAACTACAGAACTCTAAAGAAAGAAATCAAAGAAGACCTTAGAAGATGGAAAGATCTACCTTATTCTTGGATAGGCAGAATTAATATTATCAAAATGACCATACTACCAAAAGCTCTATACATATTTAAAGAAATTCCCATCAAAATCCCAATGTATATATTCTTCTGAGAAATGTCTGTTCAGTTCATTAGCCCACTTATTGATTGAGCTATTTGTTTGGTTTTTTTTTTTTTTTTTTTTGGTGTTAAATTTTTTGAGTTATTTCTATATCCTGGACATTATTGCTCTATTTGATTGTGTGTAGTAAAAATTTGCTCCCATTCTGTAGGCTCTCGCTTTACCTCACTGATTGTTTCTTTTGATAAGAAGAAGCTTTTCAGTTTGAAATCATCCCACTTATTTATTTTTTATTTTATTTCTTGCAATTCCTCATAGAAACAGAAAAAGCAATCATGAAATTCAACTGGAAAAATGAGAGACCCAGAATAGTCAAAGCAGTCCTTAGCAAGAAGAGTGAAGCAGGTGGCATCACAATACTAGTCCTTAATCTATACTACAGAGTAATAGTAACAAAAACAGCATGGTATTGGCACCAAAATAGACTTGTAGACCAATGGTACAGAATAGAGGACACAGAGACCAACCCATATAAATACAGTTATCTCATACTAGACAAAGGTGCCAAAAACATATATTGGAGAAAAGATAGCCTCTTCAACAAATGGTGCTGGGAGAACTGGAAATCCATATGCAGCAAAATGAAATTAAGCCCCTATTCTCATCATGCACAAAACTCAACTCAAAGTGAATCAAGGGCCTAGAAATTAAACCGGAGACCCTGTGCTTAATAGAAGAAAAAGTAGGCCCTAATCTTCATCATGTTAGATTAGGCCCCGACTTCCTTAACAAGACTCCTAATCACTTTTTAAAATCCCTACCTCCCAACACTACCATAATAATAGTTAAATTTCAACATGAGTTTCAGAGAAGACAAACAATATTTAAACCATAGCATCTTGTATTTTATAATTTTTGTTTGTAAGGTAATTTTTAGAAGCAGTTATATTTTAGAAGGCTTTCATGTACCTCTGTGACAGTCTCTCAGCAGGACCATTTTATGTTTTCTTCTGTTGATGACCTATGAGATTCATAGGTACAAACTAGATTTTAGATTGACATTTGGCTCAGTGTTTCTACAATCATGTGGATAATTGGGATCTTATACCCATGGAGGCATAGATACTCTTGATGATGTTATCCTCTTTCAGCATCAAGCTTTAAGCAGGGACCCCAGTTTTATCATCCTGTAGTGTACTGCATACCTTATACCTCCATATAAATAACTCCTAGATTTTAAGTATGCAATCATTTTCCATGCCTTCAAAGAGTCCCTTATGGCTCCATAATCCCATTTTCTTAATAATACTTTGAGATCACTTCCTTATTTTCAAACGTATCTATGTTGTTTATCACTTCATGTTGTATTTTTGTGTACTGAGAATGGGAGTGGCATACCATCTTGATGGGAAATTTCAGTTCTAATTATTTGCCTGAGCAGCCTACACACATGACCTTGTCCAGATTCAACTTCTGCTCTTCACAACTACAATATCTCTCCTCCAAACTTAATCATAGCTAATTTAAGTAATTCTTAACACACATTGAGCATTTACAGTGGACCAGGCATTGAGTTTGATACTGTATTATTAGTTTAATCATCACAACTACCCTTTGAGACAGGTTGTAATACTATGCATATTTTATATACAAGAGGAATTTAAATATTAGATGGATTAAGTAGCTGTAAATCATACAAATGATAAGTGGTAGAACCAGGTTTGAACTCAGCCATGCCTAATGCACACTGTGTACTTATAATTTCTATGCTATATTGCCTTGCTTAGTGAATACTAAAGATTACACTTAGAGGGTAACTGGCTATCCTGGTTTGTCAGATGTGTCCTGGGCTTAGCAAATTTAGTCCAGAAAATCAGTCACCCTACTTTATCTAGCAATAATTTGATAGTAACAACCTGTATGGTTATTACCTTCCAGGAAATGACTGGTGACAATAAGTTCAGAATTCTTTCACTCTATGGAGAAATCTGAGACCAATCCAACTATCTTTCAGTAAAAACACTCACTATGGCTTATCTAAAAGTTGCCATTATTCATAATAGCATGAAAGGACTGGTTGCTGTGGTTTACTAACATGTTTGATGGAAAAAATGCCAGCAGAAGTGAAAAAAACAGGCCTAAGTTTCTCTATCACCCTTTTATTTTTACAAATATGGCTGGAGCTCTAGTACCCTGACTATATTTGACTCTGTCAAATAGTTCTTCCAATTGAAAAGTAATAAGCCAGGAACAGACAAGCTCAGCTTATAATAGCATAATGGTAGAATGCTTGCCTAATATGCCCAAGACGTGGGTTCAATCCCCAGCAATGCAATAAAGAATGAACTGGCAATTCTTTGGTATATTTGATCATAGTAGGAAATCAACCCAACATGAACTGGTGCATCCAAATGGGATCTAAGAAGCCAGGATTATTTGCTTTGTTTGTCTTCACATTAGACATCCATGATCTCAGCAGGCTAATTGCAAATCTGTTAGTGTTGAGTAGACAGGCCCAGGCCTTAATGGCCTTTGTTATAATTCTCTCAGACTCTCAGCCCTGAAATCCCTAGGAGAGTATGTGGGTTTGAGGATAGAAGCAAAAGTGACACTTGAAAAGTTCAAAAAAGTACTCAACCAAATTGGCAAAAGCTATCTACCTGAAAGGGGATTTTTGTGTGAATTAGATGAGCCATATTTCTCTTCAGCTGTGCAATAAATTGTCCCTAATAGGCTGACTATATGCCTTTGCTTTCTGATGTATCTAACTTACCACTAAAAAGGCACTAGGGAAAATTAGAACCCATCACTTCTTAAGTCCCCTCAAGATGAGAAGTCCTATATAAGGATATGAGTATGATCTTTTAAATAATACTAGCTATTTCTAAAAAGTCTCAAAGCTACTTGCAATTTTTCTGTAGTTCCTCCTAAGTCTAAAAGCTTGAATTACAAGCATGGTTGTAAAGTTTTTCTTGATACCCAACTGTTAAGTATTTTATTTGGCTCTCTTGGTTTCTGTTAATTCACTTTGGTTGTTCTGAGTTTCAGTGGCCTCAAAATTGCAGCATAATTGAACTTACTCAGATCTCTGTCCTTGGTTACTTTTGGCTGCCTAAAAAGTGAGGTATTTTTCAGAACTAAGGTCTAAAAATGTTTTTGTATTCTATTATCATGAAACCAGAGTGTGGTGGTATTTTTAAACAACTATATAAATAATTGAATTCATTTCAAATAGAGTATTCAAAGAAGTAAAAGTGTACTTTTTTTCTATTTTTAAACTGAGTCCACCTATTAGTGGAAATTTTTATTAATTATTAACACTAAATTGTTAGCTGTTGCTCAAGTCATCAAATAGGGGAAATTTGTCTATTTCCTCCTTATAACACAGACTTTCCAATTATTCTCCTGTATTGTTCTCAACTAGATCCATGGAGGTGCCACAAATATCTTTCTTTGACAATGCTTGCTCAGTGTCTTCTCTGGGTAATAAATAAACATTGTTATGATGTAGACTATATAATCAAAACATTTGAAAGGCAAAAATGGGGAAATATTGAACACAAGATGCTATCAATGTTAACATTGTAAATACTGATAGGTCATAAGTATGAATGGAGGAGTAGGAATTTGGGGAGAATTAGGGAGGGAAGTGGTCTGAGAAGTAGTATGAGTGGTAAGTTGAGTGTCAGGAGTCAGGTGTGCAAACACAAACCACAAATCAGTGTATAGAATATGGGAAAAGTTGAGTCATCACTCAAAAACTACTTGAGCACCAACTATGAGTCAAATACTGTTTTAGTTGCTTGGGATAAAACAGTGAACAAAACAGACAGAAATCACTGCTGTCATGGCACTTACATTTTAGTGTTGTTCAGATGTCATTCTTGGCCATATTTGTCATCTAAATACTTTGACGTTTTTCCTTTCATCTTCATTCTTGGTGTCACAATCCCAGTTTGTCCCAAATTCCCTGTTTACCAGACTTCAGCAATTGTCTCCTACCTAGTTTTGCTGTCTCCAGGCTAACACCCCAAAAGCACACCTTCCTGATGGCCAATAAATTATTTTTTTTCCAAAACACAATTCTAAACAAGCTATCTTCTGCTCCAAAGCTTTAAATAGTTTTCCATTATTTTTTTATTGTTGGTTGTTCAAAACATTACATAGTTCTTGATATATCATATTTCACACTTTGATTCAAGTGGGTTATGAACTCCCATTTTTACCCCGTATACAAATTACAGAATCACATCAGTTACACATCCATTGATTTACATATTGACATACTAGTGTCTGTTGTATTCTGCTGCCTTTCCTATCCTCTATTATCCCCCCTCCCCTCCCCTCTTCTCTCTCTACCCCCTCTACTGTCCTTCATTTCTCCCCCTTGTATTATTTTCCCCTTTCCCCTCACTTCCTCTTGTATGACATTCCATCTGCTGCAGCTATTACCTCTTCTAAAGTTGAGTTGACCTGCATTGCTTGTGGTCCTTTCTTTCCTTGTCTTTTCATACTGCTCGCGTTTCTTTCTGCTTGGTGAAACTGTTGTGTTTTTGAAATTTTCCCCCTATATATTTATATTGCTCTTGTATAGTTGAAAAGTCTCCCTTGCAGGGGCGGGCGGCGGCTGTGCTCCTCCTCCAATTGGGGTGATCTGTCTACCACGCCTGCAGACCCCTGGGCCTGTTCTGCCCATCGGTCGCAGGTCTGCCTACTTTGCAGGCGTGGGTAGCGGCTCTGCTCTGCCCCTACTCCAATTGGGGTGACGTGTCTACCACGCTGGCAGGCCGCTGGGCCTATTCTGCCGGTCGGTCGCAGGTCTGCCTACCTTGCGGGCGCGGGTGGTGGCTCTGCTCTGCCCCTACTCCAATTGGGGTGACGTGACTACCGCGCCGGTGGGCCGCTGGGCCTGTTCTGGGCGCGGGCGGCGGCTCTGCTCTGCCCCTCTGGCTTGATGACAAAGTGAGAGAGACTCGGGTGTTTGGAACTCACTTTCTTTACCAGGAGACCAACTGTTTCTGTCGCCGCTGGTATCGATGAAGTTCTCTCCTCCGCAGCTTTCTGATGACATCAGATCTCTGCCATGTTGGTATCCCATGTGAATGGCAGCATTTCGTTCCCTTTGCCGGGTGACCAAAGCAACGGGTGAGTCCTGACCGGCCCTCACAAGCCCCGTCTCAATCCTGTTGCCACTGCCTATGAAGGCTTGGTTGGTATTTACCTCCACAGTATTCAGCAGGACCCAGACCGAGAAGCACTTTCTGCGGGTTCTTTAGCCCTGGGCCAGAGCAGTTCCGGGAGCCGGAATTCGGCCGCTCCAGGCTCGGTGTATGTTCTGATAGGAGCAGGCTCCAAGAAGCAGTTTCCGCAGGTTCTTTAGTACTGAGCCTGAGTAATTTGTCTGCGAGACGCAGGCGAATGGCAGCCTGAAATTACCTGTTCTATGGCTGAATGAGCTGTGATCAGTCGAAAACAGGGATGGTGACGTCAGCTCTCCAAGATGGTGGCCGCTGGCTTCCTCTGTGGTCTGACCGGTGTGTCGTTTTCCATTATTTTTAATTAGACCAAGAATTCTTATCTTGACATTTGGGACCGTTTACAACATGCCTTCCACCTCTGCTTCTAGCCTTGTGCCATACCACTGACCTACATTTCAGCCACTCTCTCCTTTCTTAACTCCATTTCTTGCCTTCCTTGTTCTCTTTGACTTGAATTTCATTATCTATACAAACAAACTAATATGTGCAAATCATTCTTATCCTTTAAAATCTGGCACTAAACTTTCTCCCCAAGACTGGATCCCAATCCAGGGACTGAGAATTTCACAGCGTGTAGACAGACTTACTTTATTATGACCTAGCTAATTTTCAGGTACCACCATCTTGCACTTTCCTAGTGAAGATTTTCCTAGGTTCTGGTTCCCTTGTCTTCCATATGTGGTGCAATGGTGTAAATATTCATGTCTCCCCAATTAATATGTTGAAATTGTATCTGCTAAGGTATTAATAGGTAAGATTTTTGGAAGTTGATTAATTCATGAGGGAGGAGCACTCATGAATGGGATGAGTGCCCTGATAAAAGAGATTTACAAGCACCCCCTCACCCCTTCTGCCATGTGAGTATACAGCAAGAAGGTACCATCTCTGAGAAAGTAAGCTCTCACAGATACTGCCAGCACCTTAATGTTGGACTTTAACCTCCAGAACAGTGAGAAATAAATTTATGTTATTTATCTATCTATAAGTCAATCTATCTAAGGTATTTTTGTTTTAGCATCCCAAATGGATTAAGACAGGTGGTCTGTAAAGGATGAAAATTGACAAGAATATAGGAGGGGAGGGCGTGAAAGTACTGAGGAATGAAATCTACTAAGTTATGCTGTGTCCATATACAAGTTTGACATAAGGAATTCCATAGTGTATACAATTATAATGCTTTAATTAAAATAGTAAAAATAATAGAGGGGAGATCCATAGAGTAAAGCAAGCAGATCAAGGGCAGGGAGCAGAAAGAAAGGGAAGATACTGGGGAATGAGATTCATCAACTTATGTGCATACACAAATATGGCATAATGAATACTACTATTTTGTGAAATTATAATGCACCAGTAATTTTTTTTTAAAAAAAGACATGTGATCATATATTTTGACCAAGACCCAAAATGACAGTAATAGCTTTCATTCACCTACCGACTCTACCACTTTTCCTTCTCTCTGGCTTACTTGATTAGTTAGTTGCTAAAACCACTTACTTCAAGGAATTACACTCAGGCAATTGTCTGTACAGAAAGGTAGTGATAGTGTAAGTACAGTTTACCTTCAGTGCCAAAACTTAAAAATTTGACATATCTCATCTTTCTCTCCCCACTCTGCCAATTTTCCCTGGCTGTCCAGAATTCAAGAAGGTATCTAGAATCAACTGCATTATTCTTTAGTTACTGATGTCTGCATTTAAATGTGTGTCCCCACAAAGATGATTCATGGTTGCTTCCTTGAGGATACACTAATTTCCCTCTATATTGACATTTTCAACAAAAGCCCTTTGTAAACCTCTAAAGTAACAACAGTTTTGACTAGTAAATGTAAAATAGTCATAATATAATAACATAGGAGTATTCATAATAAAAATAATATTATTAATACACAATATTTATTAAGTTTTTATTATATGACAGGCATAATGCCAATTACTTTGCTTATGGTATCTCAACTATTGCAACAATCCTAGGGAAGTAGGTACTACAGTATTTTTGTTCCCATTTTATAGATGAGAGAACCAAAACACACAGAAATATAGAAAGTTGGAAAAGTTCACATAGCTAATAAGTAACAGGAACTGTGACATTTGCTGATACTGTTCCTATATATATCAGTCCCTGCAATATCAACTACAAATGTCTTTTTCTGGCTTTCAGGACACTTGGCTAACTAAACTCTTCTTATTCTACTTTCTGATTACTGCCAAGCAATGACTTTTCTTTTTAACCAGGCTATTTATCCCTATTCTGGAGAATAATATTTCTTTGATTCGAGATGTCTTTCTTTTATATTCCACTATTCTCTGACTGCCGCAGTCTGGCTGGGCACAATCAGGAGCCACTTGTCAAAAGAAACTAACTTTATTTTTAGAACCACACACGCCAAACAAAACAGCCTCTCAGGAAAAACCCTCAGAGCCTCAACTGCAACCACCGGCTTTCCACAAGCCTCTCTCTCCCCCACAAGCTTCTCTCCACCTCCCCCAATCCTCCTGCTCTTGAGGCCGATTGGCTGGGTCACGTGGGCGGAGCCAAAAAAGTCCCCCAATGAGCAGCTCCGTGGTCTGAAAGGGCAGGGAAACAGCCCAATGAGCATCACCACAGAGGAGCCAATCAGCTAGATGTTGCTGGGGCCGAGGAGCCAATCAGCTAGATGTTGCTGGGGCCGCTGTGAGCCAATCATCAGCCAGCAGCTGGAAGTTTGCTGGCAGCTGGAAGTTTGCTGGGGCCCCTTTGGCTGTGGCTCTCAACATCTCCCCCTCTCTGTTTAAACAACAAGCATGTGGCTTAGGGACCGTGCCTGTTAGGCAGTCCAATTCAACATATGGTCCTTATCCGTCATCGGATGAACTGACCTCTAGGCGTCAGCCTCCTGTCTTAGGTTGGTACCACTGCAATTGGATCATACCCGTCACTGACTACCGGTCCAGCATACAGCCATACTTGTGGATAGGCCTTTGCACCTGTGGGGGGGTGAGGTTCTTTGCCTCACCTCTGTTGGCCCCCAAATTTTAGACCATCACTAGTAGAGGAGGATGCAAAATGCCATGACATTAAGCCAATTGAGGGCTCCTTTGAAAAATTGTACCACCAGTGACACCATCAGCAAAAATACTCCAGCACTACCACAATTCGCTGTACCAACAGATAGTTCACAATGCATACAGGTGAGCTCACAATGTGTCCAGGCAAGTTCTGCAAGCAGTTCAGTGATGGCTATTGTAGAAGCTGTAGATTGGTTTTATCTTTGACTTCACCAGCACTGGGATGAAGATAGGAATTCTGGCAATAATGGCTAAAGAAAAAATTATGTAATTCCAGAAGGCACTAAAAGAAAACAATTTTCTTAACAATTTACATTATCTTTAAGAGAATTATTAAATATAATGAAAAGGAAAGGTGAAAGTAAACAAACAGATCTGTTAACCTTCTTTTTTGTTTACATATTAAAACAATCCTCAACAGTTGTTTACCCAATTTAAATTAAACCATATAAATCTGTTCCTCAGACGTAAATAGTTTTTCCTCAGATGTGAGCGGTTTTTCTTCCGTCTCACTCATCTCCAGGGACAGGCAACTTAAAACAAAAGTGAAGCAAAATAAAAGAGGAATCTTAAAATGGCTACCCATCCTCTCACCCTGCCCTCAGGGGCGAGCAGTTTCACTTACCCTCAGTCGCTCCCCGTGCGAGCCACCAAATGCCGCAGTCTGGCTGGGCACAATCAGGAGCCACTTGTCAAAAGAAACTAACTTTATTTTTAGAACCACACACGCCAAACAAAACAGCCTCTCAGGAAAAACCCTCAGAGCCTCAACTGCCACCACCGGCTTTCCACAAGCCTCTCTCTCCCCCACAAGCTTCTCTCCACCTCCCCCAATCCTCCTGCTCTTGAGGCTGATTGGCTGGGTCAGGTGGGCGGAGCCAAAAAAGTCCCCCAATGAGCAGCTCCGTGGTCTGAAAGGGCAGGGAAACAGCCCAATGAGCATCACCGCAGAGGAGCCAATCAGCTAGATGTTGCTGGGGCCGAGGAGCCAATCAGCTAGATGTTGCTGGGGCCGCTGTGAGCCAATCATCAGCCAGCAGCTGGAAGTTTGCTGGCAGCTGGAAGTTTGCTGGGGCCCCTTTGGCTGTGGCTCTCAACATCTGACCTTCATTCTTTTTTTAAGCATGTGGAACCATCCAACACCTCACCTTTCCAGGAAGCCTTATGTGTTAGTCACATTTTCATCACTTTGGCAAAATAACTGAGATAAATAGCATATAAGAAGCAAAATTTTGACTTACAGGTTTGGAGATGCAACATAATCCATAGTCTATTGGTCCCATTGCTTTGGGGCCTGTAGTGAAGCAGGAAATCATGGCAGGGAGCATGCATTTGAGGCTCCCCAAGGGCCATATATTAAAAGCTTGATTGCCAGGCTGTGGTGCCACTGGGAGGCAATGGAACATTTAAGGAATGAAGCCTAGTGGAAGGAAGTTAGGTCACTAAAGGCAAATGCTTGAAGGGGATATTTGGATGGCAGTCCTTACCTGTCTCTTTTTCCCTTCCCAGCCACCATGAGATTAGCAGCTTCCAGCTCCACATGCTCTCTGCCATAGCATCAGCCTCATCACCACAGGACCAAAAGCAATAGGGCCAAGCAACCATGGAATGAAACCTGTAAACCTTGAGCCAAAATAAACATTGCTCCTATAACTTGTTTACCTCAGATATTTTGTCACAGTGATGGGAAGCTGACTAACACAATCTCCATTGTTCAACTCAGAAAATCCCAGAATCACAGGAACATCAAAATATTAGTAACCAGTACACCATACTCTTCAAAGAGCTGCCCTGCCAAAGGCCAAGGAAGACTCTTTAAATTTATTCACTAAATGCATTGCTAGGTGCCTACTATGTATGAAACACAATTTTAGGCTTTGATGATACCATAGTATACAATCCTTGCCCTTGGGGAGCTTACATCCTGGATAGGGAGATGATGAATACAATAAATAGTTATTATTATAGCATGATAGATGACAATGAATACCAAGGCCAAAAAAAAGGGGAGTAGGAAGTGATTTGCAAGAGGTAAAATTTCAATTTTTAATGGGATAGGTAAAGTAAACTTCCTTGAAATGGTGATGTTTGATATAATTTAGGCAAAGATCACTATTGATTCACCCAACATCACTTCTAGAGGCTTGCTACCTGAGTAGCAAAATGGAGAGGGGGGATAGCTGTCCAATAAAAGTTTTCATGTTAGTTTGATTTCTTTTTTCTTTTTTTTTTCATGCAGGGGATGGAACCCAGCCCTTCACTCATGCTAGACAAACACTCTATCACTACAGCACATCCCCAGCTCCAGTTTGATTCTTCTCCTTTTTAATATGGATGCTATTTTTATTTGTTCTTTTTATATATACATGATTCTTTTAATATGAGTAAATCTTCACATTCAGAAGATATTTCTTCATAGAGGTTCCTCCATGTTTTTTTTTTCTTTTCAAAACTACTTGGGCCGGATGCAGTGGCACATGCCTATAATCCCAGAGGGTCAGGAGGCTGAGACAGGAGGTTCACAAATTTAAAGCTAGCCTCAGCAACAGCAGGGCAATAAGTAACTCATTGAAACCCTGTCTCTAAATAAAATACAAAATAGGGCTGGGGATATGGCTCAGTGGGTGTGTGCCCCTGAGTTCAATCCCTGGTAACCCCTGCCCAAAAAAACCACTTGAACTATCTATTTCTTCAGAAATAGAGCAGCATGCACCTTGGAGTTAATCCAATTTGTGTTTCCATCTTACTCTGTCACTTACATGCCCTGTGACTTTGAAAAAAAATCACTTATTTAACTCAGCTGCTTCTTCTGCAAAATGGGAGTATAATAGTCATCCCAGAGGGATGTTGCAATGATTAAATGGGACAAGTTATGTGAAATATTTCATGAAGTGCTCATAAAAGTTGAGTTGTTGTGGTACATGTTGCTATTGGGCTTTGTCAGCATGATATAAATGAATTGGGCCACAACACCCTAAAACAGACATTGTTTCCTGGTTTTCAAAACTCTACCAGGAAAATTCGTTTAGATATGGTTCTATGTTGAAAGCATATTTTAAAACAGTTATTTGGAATGTTCATCTGTATATGGCAGTGGCAAACAAATTATAGAAAAAAAGAAGAAAAACAATAATAACACTACTGCAACTGAAAATGGTTACTTCAGCAACTATTTACCAATTTGGAGAGATTCTCTTTAAGGAGAAGAGAAAGTCTTCAGCAAAGCTGGAGTGAGAGCTATTTGGCATAAAATTTAATGCAAAAATATTCTGAATCAATAAGGATACATTGCTTATTTTATTTTTCTATTTTGATGACAATTATTTGTGAGTGGATAATGCATCAAAAAATATGTTTGAACTAGGGAACATGTGTCCTAACTTCATTTCAAAGATATAAACAAATTTGTCTTGGAGCTCAAGGAAAACAAATTTGTGTTGGAGTCAGCACCTAATATCCTACATTTCAGCCTAAAGTCTAGTTTTTAGCCAAAAAATAAACCTGTTAAGATAGAAGCATAGTATGGAAATATTGACACATTCTTCACTTCACACTGAACAAGTAGATGATCCAAAACTAATGCTGTCTTGAGTCCTGAGTTTCCATAAACCTTTTCTTATATTTACAAAACTGCTAAAATGTTTTCCAGGAGTTTATCTTTAAGTTGGTGGAGGAAAGAAAGGGATGGAGTATTGAATCCTAGTCTTGATCAATTTGGCTACTCTTCACTAATGCTGAATTTCAATTTATGTGTGTGTGTGTATATATATATATATATATATATATATATATATATATATATATATACATACATACATATCTTATTTTCTTCTGAAATACTAATGGTAATTTGTCTTCCACAGATTCTTCCTGTTGAATCTTGATTTTTCATAGTATGCTTCAGACAGACTTAGCACCTACAAAGGAATAGGTGGTGGGCAATAGTACTTTTTTTTTTTTTTTTGCAGTGCTGGGGATCAAACCCAGGGTCTAATCCATGCTAGATTATTGCTCTACCAGTGAGCTACATCCCCAGCCCAAGGGCAATAATACTTTTGAAAAGAGAATGTTCTTCATGGTTTTTTTTCACAATTTTCATTCTTTAATAGGTTTTTGGTCTACACTATGGTGTTTCTATACCCATAATTTCCCCCTCAATCATTACACTATTAGAATCTACATTCTCTTCTTCAAGAAACATTTAACCCAATTCTCTAGCCCTTCATTATGGTCCACCTAGCCTTAGTTTTTCTTCTCTCCATATTGCATGTTCCTCTCAAGGCTGATCTTTAGCAGGTATCTCTCCCTAAAACTACAGACCTGTTTCTCCAATTCTATATCACCCATGTCAGTGGCCTTTGGTCATCTCAAAATCAAATTTATTACAATATGAATCCAATATCTCCTTTGTCATCCAAGCTTGGGATTTTGGAATAAGTCATTTTTCATGGTTCCTTCATCTTGTTCCATGGTCAGCTAGTTTTAATTCCTTAATTCCTCTTACTGACCATATGACTTAGAGGACCTGTCCCCCACCCCTATATCCTACTTAATTGAATTCATCCCTATGACCTCATTTGGCTTCTTGTGTTCATATTGTTGATACTTCTGACACACATTCCCTATACCAGCTCTCATAACCTAAGACAATTCAGTGACTTTGTGGATACAGTTGTGTCATCTCTAAGTTGGACACTTTGCTGCCTCACTTTCTCTGAGGTTAAGGACAATAACTATTTAGTAACATAATGATGTTAAGTCTTGAATATTATTTGTTTATGCATATCAATTATATGGCATAGTGGGTATCATTGTGTCATATTCATATATGCATATGACATAATTTGATCAGTTTAGTCTTAAATCTTATAGCCATACACTAAAATCTGAAGATAATGCCACACCCACAGTATTCTTTTTTCCTTTTTGTCATTTTTATTATAATTATTAACATATAATAATCATACAAAATAATATATTTCTTTGTAACAATTTCATACATGCATATAACACTGATTTTATCACCCTTCCTAGCCAAATTACTATTTATATAATAATGATGCATATAAATTAACAATAACAAAACAAAACAAGAGTTAATAGACTTTATAACCATAATGAAATAAATCAGAGTACCAAAACAAAGGGCAAACAAAAACAAAAAATAATAGTTTTATAACTAAACTTGAAACACTGACTTTGATGTAATTTTTGTATATAATTTGTAGCTAGTCTTTTTAAAAGCTCAATTTTACTTATAATTCTAAGTTTATTTTGACTTTCTATTCTGTTCTTATTTTGCTGTGAGCCATAGGTCTGGATTTCACAACAGTAATCACCACGTAATAGAATTACTCCAAAGTAGGCTCCATCCAAATATTCATTTTTGTGGCTCTTCCTGCTAAAATAAGTTGTCCTTTGAATTTCTATCTGGAGCAGAACTTTACAAGTCTAAACACAGCCCTCTCCTCTTAGATTCCATCAGAATAAATAACTCTGATCTATCTCTATCTTTTTCTAAACTAGATGTCAAGGTAGAGAGGGAGTGGAGGTATGATGCCTTACTTCAACAGAGTCCTACTCAAGCATCTCAAGGTGAAAATAATAAATAATTTCATATTAAGCTTTTTTTTTAAAAAAAAAAAGGCCAAATCAGAATTCAGCTACCTAGTAAGTAGATAAAGCATATGCACCAACACAGATACCAGAATTTTTTTTAAATTGGGAACTATTTGAGATTAAATATGCCACATTTATTCTCACTTCCTCAGTTTTACTAATTGTGTTTCTTCTTCTTAGAATGCATCCACTAGTTCTTCTCCAACTTCACAAAATATATTTAATGACTAAGCTTAATGCTTAACATTTTAGTGAATGAAAATAATCATCATGGAGGAAAAATAAACTTGACTTAACTTTGTTATATTTATTTTGTAGTTTATGGATGCATTTTAAATTCTAAATTGCACATGGGTGTGAGTACTACAATCTTTTCAGTATTCCACATAAAGCTTAGGGTCTCTATCTTTCCTTGTGACAGATTTATTTAAAGAAAACCATCTTGGGTTGTATAAAAAGTAATCACTTATTCTTAAAACTAAATATATTTTTATTTTTTAAAATTGTTTTAGTTGTTGATAGACCTTTATTTATTTATACATGATGCTGAGAATTGAACCCAGTGCCTCACACATGCCAGGCAAATGCACTACCACTGAGCCACAGCCACAGCCCCAAAATTAAATATATTTATGTGACTAAATTATTATAACAAACTCTTCAAAGTCAGACTATTTCCCATCTTCCTTTGTATTTAGGTGTAGCCATTTGACTGCGTTCTGGCCAATGAAATGTGAGCACAAGTAATATATATGACTTTCTGGCTTGACTCTTAAAAACGTCCTGCATACAATCTTTCATTTTATCTTTTTATATTCTCTAGATGAATGGACAGAATGTCAAATATCTTGAAGAATACAGAATCATGAAATCGAAAGATCTTGGGTTCTTAGATAATGGTTTAAGTGGAAAGCTGCCCAACTAAGAATGCCCACAATAAACTATGAGGTTAGTGAGGAACATTTATTATGTTAAGACACTCAGAACTGAGGATTTATCTATTATAGTAGTGTTATTGTTAAAAATACCAAGATCGTTGGTAATCTATCCCTAATCTGCTCCTAAACTTACTTCCTACAGCTTCTCAACATGAACAATATCTTTACTGTTCTCTGATATGCCACATTTATTCTCACCTCCTCAGTTTTACTAATTGTATTTCTTCTTCTTAGAATGCATCCACAAGTTCTTCTCCAACTTCACAAAATATATTTAATGACTAAGCTTAATGCTTAACATTTTCATGAAGCTACTCCAATCATTTCACATCACAGTAATTTCCCTTTGCTAATTCCTTAAAGTGCTTAGCCATTTATTTGAGGAGTTATTACCCACATTATTCTAGGCATTTTGTACACATTATCTCATTCAATCCCAACATTCATATGAGTTAGATATTGTAATTTACCACATTTCAAGGCTGAAGCTCAAGGTTGAGTAATTTGCTTAAGTACACAGCTAGTAAATTAAAAATGGTATTCATCTACAATAATTTCAATGATGAAGCACCAAATAACCTTTTTATGCAGTCTTTTTAAATTTTATTTGTTGTTTTTAGATATACATGACAGTAAGGGTGTATTCTGACATATTCTACATGCATGTAGTTCATTCCATTCCAATTAGGATCCCATTCTTGTGGTTGTACATCATATGGAGTTACACTGGTCGTATATGCATATATGAGCATAGGAAAGTTATGTCTTATTAATTCTTTCCTATTCCTATCCCTCCTCCCTTGCTTTCATTCCCTTCATTTAATTCAATGAGCTTCTATACTTCCCCTCCCTACCTTCCATTACTGTGTGTTAGCATCTAGATATCAGAGAGAACATTTGGCCTTTGGTTTGAGGGGACTGACTTATTTCACTTAGGATGATAGTCTCCAGTTCCAAACATTTTCCTAAAAATGCCATAATTTCATCCTTCTTTATGTCTGAGTAATATTCCATTGTATATGTATACAACATTTTCTTTATCCATTCATCTGTTGAAGGGCACGTGGGGTACCAACTAAACTTAAATGTTAAATATGTGCTCAGACAGTGCTTTAAGTAAATTATCTTATTATCTGAAATGAAGGTAGAATTATTATTGTTAAATACTCATTTACAGATAAGAAAACTAAGATTAAATAAGAAAAGTGGCACACCTTGACTCAAGACAGCATCTGACTTTGACTGGAGCCTATTTTCTTCACTATTAAGCTAAACTAATCAGTGTAAAAAAAGATGCTAGGACACCATGAGTGAAGGTGATGACACACAAGGAAGAACAAAGTTTAGCACAGAAAGTCATATTCAGAAAAATCAAGGGTCAAATATTTCCTCTTGTGTGTAGAAGCTAGAGCAAAATAAGGGAAAGAAGGTGGGGAGGGAGGAGAAAGGATATCATAAAGATATAAGGAAGATCAGTGCAGTAGAAGTAGCAGAATGAAAGGGACAGAAGAAGAAAGGGAAAGGAGAAGAAATATGGAATGAATGTAACAGAATCATGTTATAGATGTATATAAATATACAAAAGGTAATTTTAACTTTATGTATATGTAGAAAGTACCAATCAAAATTAAATAAATAAAGGAGTGAAAGGAAGATTAGTACAGTTGAGAAGGAAGAATAGGGGAGAGAGGTGGGGAGGGAATGGCAGCAATGAGGATTGAAATCCAATTCCTTGTATGGATAATTTTGTCAATATGAACCCAAATCTTATGTATGATTATAATACTGTAATAAAAGAAAAAGAGTGACATCAACAAGATGGCAGAATATAAAGTTTTGGATCCATACTCTACCTTACAAATATTTGAAAAACAGCTAGACAGTTGTTCAAATAACTTCATAACACTTCTAAAAAGCAAAGCTATACAGCCACTAATTGAATGCCCAATCAAGAAAAAGTAATATTCAAAACAGTAGGAAATTTCATGGCATTTTTACATGTTCTTGCTCTACCCTGTCCCTGGTGCAACATGACATGATCTGAAGGTAACAGTATCTTAGATTCTGATTCTCTCCCTTGAACCAAAGGGAGAAAAATAAACATTATTTGCAACATTCTTACCTATTTGGAGAATGCCTGAGTGATGGGACTGTGTTTCACCTGACTTGGATATCAATCTGACTCACAGAAAACCTTAGTTAGGTTGGTGCTTAAAAGCTGCAGGGGGACTACAGATCTGACAACACCTAGGGGAAGAGAATAGGGACAAAGGAATACAGTAGAAAAGCTAAGTCCCAAAGAAGACGTTGGGATAAGACTCTTTTAGAAATAAAGATATTTTAAACAGCCTTGTATATAGGAGAATAGTGAAAAGCACATGCAGGCCCAGACAAGAGAAGAACTTAAACATTCACCCTGGGCTGACCTCAAGATTCACAGCATGCCCTATTTAGTGAGGGTCTGGAGTGATGTGGAACCACTCTGCAAAGATTGAATAAGGTGGCTTTTTTATAAAATCAAATTTTAAAAAAAATCACAAGGTATATAAGTCAATAGGAAAATATGACACAACCAGAAGAAGAAAATGCAGTAGCAGAAACCACCCCTGAAAAATATAGGCATTGTATATACTAGACAAAGATTTTTAAATAATTATCTTAAATAGTCCAAAAAACTAAAGGAAAACACAAACAAATAAGTCAGGATAACAACACAGGGGAAAAGTGAGAATAACAACCAAGAAATATAAGTTACTTAAAAGAACCAAACAAGTCTAAAGCTGAAAAATACAATAACTATACCAAAAAGTCACTAGGAATGTTCAACAGCAAATCAGTGAACTTGAAGAACAAACATTTGAATTATCAAGTTTAAGGTACAAGAAGAAATAGGAATAGGAGGAAGAAGAGGAGGGAAAGGAAAGAAACATGAACAGAGCCTACAATTCTTATAAGACACAATCATGGCAATAGATAGATGATTAGATAGATAGATAGATAGATAGATAGATAGATAGATAGATAGATACATACATACATACATACATAGATATATAGATAGATAGTAAAAGAAGTTCTAAAAATGATAGAAAGGGACAAGACAATATTTGAAGATATAATGGACAAGAATTCCCCAAAATCCGAGGGGAAAACATGGATATACAAACACAAGAAACTCAATGAATTTCAAGTAGGATAAATACAAGGAGACCTACATAAGACACATTGTATTCAAACTGTTGAAAGCCATGAACAAAAAGAAAATCTTGAAAGCAACAGAACAAGTGTAGCTCATCAAAAGGAGACTTCAATAAAATTATCAGTGTATTTCTGAGAAGAAAGCTTTGAGTAACAAGGCAGTGGGAGTATTTATTTAAAGACTAGAAAGGAAAAGCCTTCTTAACTGAGAATCCTATACCTACAAAAGCTGTTCTTCAAAATTGAAGAAGAAATTAAGACATTACCAGATAAACAAAAGCTGAGGGAGTTCATTGCCACTAAACCTCTCCTACAAGTAATTCTCACAGGACTCTTTCAAGTCTAAATGAAAGGTGACTACTTAATAATATAAAACCATATAAAAATTTAGTTTTTTGGACTGTTTAAGATAATTATTTAAAAATCTGATAAATATATGAGCAGATAAAAAACAGCATTTTGAAATTTGGTCTGTACCTCCACAAGAAAATAAACATATAAATGAATTAAAAATATCAATTTATGTTTATCAGTACACAATATGTAAGTATGTAATCTTTCACATCACTACCATAAAACATGGTGAAAGGTAGAACTGTAATTGAGTATAGTTTTCTTGTGTAGTTGAAGTTAAGATGATAATTTAAAATAGAAAGTTATTACTTTAGAATGTTATATGTAATTCCCATGGTAAATATAAAGAAAATATATGTGAAATACATACAAAAGGAAGCAAGAAGAGAACCTAATTGTGCCACTAGAAAAAAAATTAAACACAAAGGAAGACAGTAATAGAGGAAATGAGGATCAAAAAAAAGCTATAAGCCATACAGAGAACAAATAACATGGTTTATTAGTCAGCTTTTTGTCACTGTAGCCAAAATACCTGACAAGAACAACTTATAGGAGAAAAGTTTATTTGGGTTCATGAGGTTTCAGAGATTCACTCCATGGTCTGCCAACTCCATTTACTCTGGGCCAAAGTGATGCAGAACATCATACCTCACTTGGAAGGGTGTGGTGGAAGAGTGCTTCTTCACTCATGGCAGCTAGGAAGTACAGCAGGTAAGGATAAGTGGCTGTAGGGAAGATGATCCCTTCCAGCTATACCCCACCTGCCTATAGTTACCATCCAGCTAGTACATTCAAACTAGAATCAACTCATGAGGTTGTATCTCTTATAATGCAATTATTTTACCTATGAATATTTCTGCATTAACACGGGACTTTTGGGGAGCTCATATCCAAACCATAACAGATGAAAAGTAAATCCTTCCATATCAGTAATTGCTTTAGATATAAATGACGTAAACTCCCCATTCAAAAGACACACATTTAAGAATGGCTTCAAAAAAGAAAAAAAGTAGAACTCAAGATCTAAGGACACATATATTGAAAGAAAAAGGATGAAAAATAGGACTAAAATCACAATTGAAAGTGAAGACTTTCCTATTGATTTTAAAGAAATAAAAAGTGTTATATTTCATGTAATGTATATTTACCACAATCTAGATATTTTGTATAAAATAAGAAAATAAGGAGACTAATACATAAGCAAGATTGCAGAATAAAACCTCCAATGTGCATACTCTCCCCAGATACATATCAACTTGAACAACTATCCATGCAGAAAAATACCTTTACAAGAGCTGAGGAAACCAGGTAACAGATTAAAGTACATAGGTATGGTACAAAAATAAGAAAAGACATATTGAAGATAGTAGGAAGGACAGTTTTATAATACCTGTGTTATCACTCCCCAATTCCAGGCAGTATAACATGTAAATACACTATACTTGGAGGTAAGAAAGGAAAGTGAATACTGGATTTTACCCTGAACCCCCAACCTGGGCTCATAGCAGTAAAATCTAGTTATGGACAAGATGAATAGATACCAAGAAGTCATACAGAGACCATGCTTCCAGGCCCATATGGGCATCAGGTCATATTCCATAGCCCTTGGATCTAGGCCTGCCCCTATACAACTATCTCCAGGACTACTCCACTGCCAGGAAAAAATACAGCATTCCAAAGCTCTGTATAAACCTTAGCACCAGGTTGACTCCAATGATCCCAGGATTTGGGTGTATTTGAACACTTAGTTTCCAGGCCTATACCATGGCAAGGCAGGCCTACCAGCCCTGAGTACCAGGCCAGCACCCATGATAACAGAATTCAGGTTAGCCCTTGTAGATACAGTCTCCATGGATACCCAATTCCAGGTTAACTTCTTTATCCATAAGTTGTAAACCAACCCAGAAACAGGTTAACAGCCTAAGGCCTCAGGCCTGCCTCAGAATCAGATTAGGTCAGTAACCTTGGCTCAGACATTAGACCAGGATATATGAACACAGACTATGGTGCTGCTAAGTACTAACCCAGTTCCTGTAGCTAGGGTCCTATGATTCATTATACTCAGGATCCAGGCCTGTTCCAGACGACCAAGGATCCAAGTCCAGGCCAATAAACCCACAATAGGTTGTCTCACAGGGACCCAGACTCCAGGACTGCTTCTGTGGACTCAAGACTCTAGATATGTCCCCATGGCTCCAGATACCAGGCTACCATCCATGATCCCAGGCTCCAAACTAGTTCTGGCAGACACAGACTCCATCCCTGCCCCAGCACCAGGCTGGCTCCAGGCTCTGGACAAGTCCTTGGTAGTGCCAGTCTCCAGTAAAATCAGAAACCTGCCCTGTTACAGAAGATCCAGGATTTGAGTAGACCCAAATATCAGGCCAACCTAAACATACATAGTCTCCAGGTCCACACCAGGGCAAGGCAAGACTGGCAATCCTTGTCTCCAAATAAGCACCCATGGTCCCAAGATCCAGATTGACCCTTGCGGATACAGGCTCCAAGGATACCTATTCCCTACAATACAGCCAGGTAAGAGAACTACACCAGAAGAATCTGGTACATTAGTAGTCCCCACAGACTGAGGTCCTAAGACTAATCCTGCATATTTAGACTCCAAGACAGCCCCTATGAGCACAAGACCCAAACTAGTACCCCAGGAACTCAGATTCTAGGCCCACTCCAGCACCAGCTGAGCCTCTGTGGCCCCAGGCTTCACATTGGTTCCCCATAAATATAGACTCCAGGCATGGTCTTATTGTCGCAGGCTCTAGGCCCAACACTGTGGACCCAATCAGCAGGTACACCCCAGTACATCCAGACTCCAGGGCCAACCTTATGGACCCAGGCACCAGTTCAGCCTTCCCAAACACTCTAGCAGTAAGACTCCTTGAGAATCACTCCAGACAGCTGGTTCAGAATCTCTGGACAGTAAAGGTATCTCTAACTAGTAAAGGTATTTCCCCAGATAATAAGTAAGTATGCAAAGAATGGGAATAAGTTCCCATTTCCTCAAATGCACAGATACAAACACATGGCCACAGGGATCAAGGATAATCAGTCAAATGTCACCACAAAAGAAAAAAAATAGAACATAATAAATGACCAATAAATAAATGGAGGTACTTAAAATTCCTGACAAAGAATTTAAAACAGTTTTAAGAATACTCAGCAAAGAAAGAAAATACAGGTAAAAGGGCAACAAAAATCAGGAAAATCTAACAGAGATTAAAATTATTTTAATATGGTTTTATTTGAATTGTTATAAAAATCTTACATATTTATGAGTTACTGTGGAACATTTCAATATATGTGCAATATATAATGATAAAATCATGAAAATTTGCATATCTCTCATCTCAGATATTGATCATTTCTTTGTTGAGAGTATTCAAAATCCTCTCTACTAGATATCTTTCAAAATTAGTTTGGGCTGGAGATATAGCTCAGTTGGTAGAGTGCTTGCCTCACATTCACAAGGCCCTGGGTTCAATCCCCAGAACCACAAATAACAAAATTCAATTAGTTGTTGTGGATCATAGTTATCTTATTGTGCTATAGAATATTAGAATTTATTCATTTTATCCCACTCTACCCCTGTGCCTATTAACCATATACTCCATACCCTTACTCACACCCTTTTCAGGCTCTATTATCTAATACACTACTTTATACTTCAACAAGGTCAACTTTTCAGCTTCCACATATAAGTTAGAAAATGTAGTATTTGTCTCTCTGTGTTTTACTTACTTCACTTAATATAATGTCCTCCAGCTCTATCCATGTGGATGCAAATGATAGAATTTCATTCTCTTTTATGGCTAAATAATACTCCATTTTTTTTATATATACCACATTTTTTAATCCATTCATCCCTCAGTGGACACCTTCATTGATACCATACCTTGACTATTGTGCAATAACATGATAGTGTAGATGTCTCTTCAACATAATTTATTTCTTGTGGATACAAACCCTGCAGTAGGATTGTTAGATCATATGAAAGTTCTATCTCTAGGGTTTTTTGGTAGAATCTCCATACTGTTTTCCATACTGTCTATACTAATTTACGTATCCTCTAATAGTATATTATAGTTACCTTTCATTATATCTTCACAAGAAATTATCACTTTCTGTCTTTTTGATAATAGCCATTCTAACTGGAATAAAATGGTATCTTTCTATGGCTTTCATTTGCATGTTCTTGATGATCAATGATGGTGAGAATTTTTTATCTATTATTAGCCCTTTTAATAGAAAAATTTAAACTATTTTTTAAACATAACACAAATTTTGGGGTGGAAAAGTAAAATGAAAAACACAATAGAGACCATCAACAGCCAAATTGATTGAACAGAAGGAATACTCTGTAAACTCAAAGATAAGTTATTTGAAAACAGCATAGGAAAAAAATAAAAAAAGAATGAAGGAAGTTTATGAGACTATGAGTAAGCATCAATAAGAGCAAATTAGTGAATTATATAAGTTAAAGAAGAAGAGATAAACAAAAGGGTAGAAAGTTAAAAAATAATAGCAGAAAACTTTTCAAAGCTTAAGAAAGATACAAATATCCAGGTACAGGAAAGCCAAGGGCTTCCAAACAGATTAATCAAATGAGAATACACCAGGATATATTATATAATTAAGTGGGAAAGATCAAAGACAAAGAGAAAACGCTCAAAACAAGGGGAAAAAATAAAATTTCATATAAGGCACTTCTAATAAGACTGGCAGTAAATTTATCAGCAGAGACCTTACAAGCTAGGAAAAAGTGCAATGACATATTCAAAGTACTATAGGAAAAAAAACTGCCAGCCAAGAATACCATACCCAGTAAAGATTTCCTTCAAGAATGAAGATGAGATAAAGACTTTCCCAAACAAAATCTAAGGGAATTCATCACTACCATATATGTATTATAAAAAATGACTGGAAGGAGTTTTTCAAGCTGAAAAATACATGCTAATTTGTAACATACAAATATAGCAAAATATATAACTCACTGGTAAAAGTAAGTACACATTCAACTTCAGAATACTCATACTTAATGGTGGAGCACAAATCAGTAATATTTTAATACAACAGTTAAAACACAAAACTATTAAAATAATAATAGCTATAATAATTTTAAATGGATTTATACTATAAAAATGTAAATTGTGACACCAAAAGCATAAAATATGGAAGAGGGTGTGATAGAAGTGTACTGCTAGGTTATGTGATCAAAGTTAAGGTGTTCTCAGCTTAAAATAGCCAGTTATATTTAAAGACTTTTTGTATTTCAGCCACATGGGTACCACAAATCAAAAACCTACAGTAGATATGCAAAATAAGTGAGAAAATAAATCATACTACTGGAAAGAGATAATTAATAAAAAAGAAAGACAGCAAGAGAGGAAGAAAGGAACAAAGGACCTATAAAATAACCAGCAAATAATTAACAAATGGCAGCAGTAAGTTCTTAACTATTAATAATTACCTTGAATATAAATGTATTAAATTCTCCAATCAAAAGACAATGGATAGTTAAATGGATAAACAGAACAAAATTCAACTACATAATGTTCACATGAGACTACTCAACCTTTAATGACATGCATAGATTGAAAGTGAGGATTTAGAAAGATATCCTAAGCATATGGAAACCACAAGAAAGCAGGAGTAGCTATATGTATATCAGATAACACATTTTAAGTACTAACTATAAAACAAGACAAAGAAGGCCATTATATAATAATGAAGGGGTCAACTATTCAAGAAGATAAAACAATTGTAAGATATATACACTCAGTATTGACCATCCAAATATATAAAACAAATATTAACAAATATGGATTAGAAGACTGCAATATAGTAATAGTAGGGGGCAACTATATGACACTTTCAACAATGAACAGATCATCCAGATAGGAAAACAATAAGGAAAAATGTACTTGAACTACATTTTAGAACAAATGGACCTAACAGACATATATAGAACATTCCATCCAACAACAGCAAAACATGCATTCTTCTCAACAGCACATGGAAAAATCTCCAGGACAGATCACATGTTAAGCCACAAAACAAGTCTTAACAAATTTAAGAAGATTGAAATCATATGAAGTATCTTTTCTGACCACAATGGTATGAAACTAGAAATCAATAACAGGAGGAATTTCAGAAAATTCACAAATTCGTGGAAATTAAATAACATTCTCCTGAATAACTGATGAGTCAAAGAAGTTAAAAAGGAAATTTTAAAATATCTTGAGACAAGTTAAAATGGACACACAATACACCCAACTGTATAGGAGGCAAGAAAAGCAATTTTAAAAAGGAAATTTTTGGCAAAATAAATGCTTAAATTTAAAAAAAAAATGATTTCAGATGAACAACCAAATATTACACCTCAAGGTACAAGAAAAACAACAAACCAAACCCCAAATTAGGAAGGAAATAATAAAGATCAGATTGGAATAACTGAAAGACACCAGAAAAACAACAAAAAGATCAACAAAAACAAGAGTTGGGTTTCAAAAAAAATAAACATAATCAACAAATCTTCAGCTAGACTAATTAAATGTTATGGTTTGGATTCTAAATGTCCCCAAAAATCTCATGTGTTGAAGGCTTGGTACCCAGCGCAGCAATAGTCAGAGGTGGAACCTTTGGGAGATCATTGGATCATGAGGGCTCTCACTTCATGAATGGATTGATCCATTTATTGATTCATAACATAATGGGATATTGGGAGATGGTGAAAACTTTAGAGGTGGGATCTCATTGGAGGAAGTAGGTTATTGACAGTGTTCCCTTGAAGAGTATATTGAAATCCTAGCACCACCTCTCCACCCCATCAGCCAAGAGATAAGCAGCTTTGCTGAACCATAAGCTCTCTGCCATGATATTTGGCCTCACCACAGGCCCAAATACAGTGAAGGTAGCTGATCAAGCACTGAAACCTCTGAAACCATGAGACAAATAAATCTCTCTTCCCTCTAAGTTATTTATCTCAGATATTTTGTCACAGCAATACAAAGCTAACACACTAAGAAAAAAAGATAAAACTAAAATAAACTCAGAAATTTAAATGGAGACATTAAGACTGCTTCAGTGGAAACATAAGGGTCATAATAAACTATTATAAACAATAATACACCAACAAGTTAGATACCTTAGGAGGAATGGATAAATTCCTAGACACATGCAACTTACTAAGATTGAGCCACGATAAAATAGAAAATCTTAACAGATAAATAACAAGGAGACTGAATCAGTAATAAGTCTCCTGTCAAAGAAAAGCCCAGAGACTAGGATTGTAGCACTTGCCTACCATGTGTGAGGCACTGGGTTCCATCCTCAGCACCACATAAAAATAAATAAATAACATAAAGGTATTATGTCCATCTACAACTAAAAAAAATATTTCAAAAACCTAGATGCCCTTCAATGGATGAATGGATAAAAAAAATGTGGCATTTATACACAATGGAGTATTACTCTGCATTAAAAAATGACAAAATCATAGAATTTACAGGGAAATGGATGGCATTAGAGCAGATTATGCTAAGTGAAGCTAGCCAATCCCTAAAAAACAAATGCCAAATGTCTTCTTTGATATAAGGAGAGTAACTAAGAACAGAGTAGGGTCGAAGAGCATGAGAAGAAGATTAACATTAAACAGGGATGAGAGGTGGGAGGGAAAGGGAGAGAGAAGGGAAAATGCATGGAAATGGAAGGAGACCCTCAGAGTTATACAAAAGTACATACAAGAGGAAGTGAGGGGAAGGGGAAAAATAATATAAGAGGGACAAACGAATGTCAGTAGAGGGAGCAGAGAGAGAAGAGGGGAGGGGAGGGGAGGGGAGGGGAGGGGAGGGGGGATAGTAGAGGATAGGAAAGGCAGCAGAATACAACAGACACTAGTATGGCAATATGTAAATCAATGGATGTGTAACTGATGTGATTCTGCAATCTGTATATGGGGTAAAAATGGGAGCTCATAACCCACTTGAATCAAATTGTGAAATATGATATATCAAGAACTATGTAATGTTTTGAACAGCCAACAATAAAAAAATTTAAAAAAAATAAAAAGAAAAAAAAAACAAGCAAAAAAAAAAAAAAAAGAAAAGATAGTTTTGCTGTTGAATTCTTCCAAACGCTTAAAGAAGAACTAATATCACTCTTTCACAAACTCTTCCAAATAATTGAAGAAAAGAGAATACATCCAAACTGATGTGATCAGGTCAGCATTACTCTCAAAACAAAGCCAGATGAGGTCACTATGAAAAAAAGAAAATTTCAGAAGTAGAAAAAGCACTTGGCACAATTAAACATCCCTACTAGACAAATACTCTTGACAAATTCTGTACAGAAGGAATGTACCTCAACAAAATTAGGTTCCATATGACAAAACTACACTTAATAATATTAAACAGTGAAAAGCTATAAGATATTCCTCCAAAATCAGGAACAACAAAAAGATGCCCAGTCTCATCACTTCTGTTCCACATAATACTGAAAGTCCCAGCCAGAGAAATTAGGCAAGGGAAAAAATAAAAATCATCCAAATTGGAAAGAAAGAAGATCAATTGACCCTGTTTGTAGATGAATCGTCTTACATATTCAAACTTCTAAAGAGTCCTTCAAGAAACTGTTAAGAGTAATAAACAAATTCAGTAAAGTTGCAGGATATAAAATCAATATATGAAAATCAGTACATTTCTATACACTAACAGTGAATTATCGGAAAAAGAAAACAAAAAATACCATTTAAAAAGTGAAATGCTTAGGAATATTTTACTAAGTATAGGAATAGTAAAATATATACAAAGATTAAACTTTAGCAATAAATTTAACCAGGTTGGTGAGAGATCGCAACACTAAAGTCTATAAAATACTGACAAAAATATTAAAGAAGATGTAAATACATGGAAAGGTAACCTGTGCTCATGGATTGGAATAAATAATTTTGTTTAAATGTCCATATTACCCAACCAATTTACATATTCAATGCAGTCCCTGTCAAAATGTCAATGACAGTTTTTATGTAAAAGGAAAAAAATCCTAAAATTCTCTTGGAACCACAAATGCTTTTAATAGTAAAAGCAGTCTTGAAAAAAAGAGAGCAAAGCTAGACGTATCACACTATCTGACTTCAAAATGTATTACAAAATTATAGAAATAAAAAGACCATAACACTAGAATTAAAACATACATATAGACAAATAAAATAGAAAGCCTAAGAATAAATGCACACATTTACTCCTACTGATTTTTGACAAAGTTGCCAAGAACACACAGTGCAGAAAAGACAGTCTCTTCAATAGTGTTGAGAAAAAACTGGATATCCACATATAGAAGAATGCAATTAGATGCTTATCTCTCACCATATAGAAATATAAACACAAAATGGATAAAAGACTTAAATGTAGGACCTAAAACTATGGAAATACTAGAAGAAGATATAGGGGAAAAGCTTCATGATATGGGTATAAGAAATGATTTCTTGGGTTGGGGTTGTGGCTCAGTGGTAGAGCACTTGCCTAGCATGTGTGAGGCACTGGGTTCGATTCTCAGCACTGCATATAAATAAATAAATAAAGTCCATTGACAATTAAGAAAATATTATTAAAAAATAAATAATTTCTTCAATATAACCCTCAAGCCATAAGCAACAAAATCAAAAATAGACAAGTATGATTGAATCAAACTAAAAAAGTTGGGCTGGGGATGTGGCTCAAGCAGTAGTGCATTCGCCTGGCATGCGCGGGGCACTGGGTTCAATCCTCAGCACCACATACAAACAAAGATGTTGTGTCCGCCAAAAACTAAAAAATAAATATTAAAAATTTCTCTCTCTCTCTCTCTCTCTCTCTCTCTCTCTCTCTCTCTCTCTCAAAAAAAAAAAAAAAGTTGTTGCACAGCAAAAGAAACATCAAAGTGAACAGACAACCCAGATTGGGAGACTATATAAGTTACTAGTATTCAAATTTTATGAGGAACACAAACTATATATATGTCATTGCACTTTTTCCTAGCTTGTAAGGTCTCTGCTGATAAATTTACTGCCAGTCTTATTAGAAGTGCCTTATATGAAATTTTATTTTTTCCCCTTGTTTTGAGCGTTTTCTCTTTGTCTTTGATCTTTCCCACTTAATTATATAATATATCCTGGTGTATTCTCATTTGATTAATCTGTTTGGAAGCCCTTGGCTTTCCTGTACCTGGATATTTGTATCTTTCTTAAGCTTTGAAAAGTTTTCTGCTGTGTGGAGAGGGAAAACAAATAGCCCAATTTTTAAATGGGCAAAGAACCTGAATAGACATTTCTCAAAAGAGGACATAGAAATTACAAACAGGTATGTGAAAAATGGTCAACATCACTAATCATCAGGTAAATGAAAATTGACCACAGTGGGATATCACCTCATGTTTAGAATGGCTGTTATCACCAAGATGAACCATAAGCATGGGTGAGGATATGTAGTAAAGGAAACTCTTATACATTGTTGGTATTAATGTAAATTAATACAATCATTATGGAAAACAGAAGGGAAAGTTCTCAAAAAACTAAAAATAAAACCACCATATGAACTAGTAATCCCACCATTGTATATATATCCAAAGGAATTGAAATCAATATGTCAAAGAGATATCTGCTCTATAATGTTCATTGCAGCATTATTTGTGACAACACAGGTGAATCTATAGGACATTATGCTAAATGAAATAGGTCAGGCATAAAAAGAAATAATAGATGATCTTGCTTATATGTGGCATCAAAAAGTAGAACTCATAGAAACAGAGAATCTAATTTGCACTCACCAGAGGATGAGAGTGGGAGGTGGTAGATGTTGACCTAAGGGTAAAAAGTGTATTTAAACAGGAGGAATAAGTTCTGGTGATCTATTGCACAGCATAATGATGATAGTTGGTAATAACTTATTGCATATTTAAAACTATTAAGAGTAGATTTTAAGTGTTCTCACCACAAAGAAACATTAAGTATACGAAGTGAGATATATTACACTAATGTGATCATTTCACAATTTGTATATACACCAAAATATCACTTTCCATCACATTATGTTATACAATTATTATTTATAAGTTTAAAATAAGTTTTTAAAATAATGTTTATTCCATATATACTTTTAACTGGTCAACTTAGATAAATAAATTATTTTAAATCTAAAAGACTTAAAAAGTGTTATATGAGAGCTCTATGAACAATTGTATATCAACAAATTAAATAATTTAAATATAAGGGACAAATAGCTAAGAACATACAACCAACAAAGACTGAATCATGAAGAAACATACAATCTGAATAGATCTGTAATGGTAAGGCTATTGATTCAATAACCAAAGACAGTAAATGTGCTCTGAGTCAAGTGCAAGTAGGAATTTACTGGAAGCTGTCAGGCAAGTCAAATTATGATAATTGCAATTCTCTGGAATTAGGGCTCTACTGGGGAGCTCAAAGCCCATCTTGAAAACTCAGATGGCTGCCAGGCTGATGGTTCACATAACTACCATACTTGTAAAGCTGTTGGTTTTGAAAGACACCATTGAGCTGGGAAGAGATCAATAGGAATAGATCAAGATTGCATGTTACTAATCTCACTCTTCTTAGCAAGATCGGTATTTTTTTCTGAATAAAGAGTTCTCAGACTAATACAAGACATTGGATAATTTCCAGAGATTTAAAAACCTGATTTTGACAAATTTTCATGTATTATTGTTGCTTTTATTAAGGAATGTGTGTTTGGAAGTCCTTCTTCTGCCAATACAGAAGTGCTGTCTTATAGCTGTTTTAATACTTAATTGTTTTTATTTCAAACAAAGTCCAAGCATCACCAGATCTATTATACATATTATACATGTATAATAGATATTATATCTATTATACATATTATATATATATACACACACACACACATATACATAAGGGAATGTGTGTTCACTTCATTCTATCAACAACCATGTGGATGGGAGTAAAGAAAGGAGGCACTTGAGAAGTCAGCTTATCTGCTGCCTTTACCCTGAGAATATCTCAAATATCCCATGCAGGTAGATAATTGTCCAAACCATAGAAACCATTACTAATCCGTGTGTCTTCTGGCATAAAGAAATCATGGGCCTAGTAAAAGCAGTCAGTGGACTAAAGAGAATCATGAGAAGCTTCTACAAAAAGATATTTAATATACCAAAACTCTTCTGTTTCTTTCATGTTTATTTTTATAACTTCTACATGTGAGCAGACTGTATGGAATAGTTTCCATCGACGTAAACATATAACTACTCATCTTTATATAGTAAAATTATTTCTACAGCCTGATTAATTTAATGAGTTTTTTTTAAAAAGGAAACCCTTTGGAGTGACATTTTAGGATTCAGAGCCACTTGATAAAAATGTATTTTTTAGGCTCTCTTCTAGGGTATAAATAATCAACCAGTCAGAGGAAAGATTCTCTTTAACAATACCCATCTGTACCAGAGAAAGAAGAATTTTTTAAATGGCATATGAGGACACTTTTTATCTGCCTATATTGTCATTATTTGCTGCTATAGTGTAAATGGGGAGAAATTAAGCCCAATTGGAAGGAAGATGGTATGAATGGGGTGAAAATCCACCCTTTAGTTCTTCCAAAGTATTTTCCATCACACTGCTTTTGAACCCATAGCAATGATAAGACCACTTTAAATTCTTCTAAATTCATCAATTATTTTTCAAGAAAATGAAAAATAACTCAGGGTGAGAAGAGACCTTAGAATTCATATAGTCCAGTCCAGTCTACTATCTAATACTTGAAATTTCTTTGTAATACAATTTCCTAGAGATTACTTGCAGTAATACAATTTCCTAGAGATTACTTGCAGTGATGGGGAAGTTCACTACTTTCTAAGACAAATTTTCACTTTTTAATATTATGGAACAATAATATGTTTTAAATATTGAGTTGAATCCAGCTTCCATGGAATCCTCCCTGCCACATGCACATGTGCACAGTGGTTCTGATTTTTCTTTTAGATAAATAGAGTACCTGAGCTCTCACCTCATAGACAGCAATTATGTCCACCCAAATCTTCTCTTCTGTAAGGAAAACATACCTCATTCATTCACCATGCATCTCTCAGACCCAGCTTGTTTGGTTGTATTTCAAGGCCTAGTTTTTTGGTAAATATTTAACAGCCAGCTTTCTCAGGGAGGGTATTGATTCACAGCATTTGCCAATTTCTGTGGTGTAAACATAACTACCATGGCTGATTTGATTATATCAATGTGATGTTGCTGAATGCAAAATTAGGAGATTCACATAATCAGAGCCAGTGAACTAGTGCAAATCAGCTGTAGAACACCTCTGGTCCTGGTCACTTCCTCCCTGATCAGTCCTTCAGAGTCAATTCTACAGATAACATTTCTTCAGCCTTTAATCAAACCTTAACCTAGAGAACATGGGATATATATGTTTTCTGCATTCTCCATTCTTTACTCTGCATTAATGTATGGAATTTAAATATTTTTATTTGTAGATGGACACAATACCTTTATTTTATTTATTTATTTTTATGTGGTGCTGAGAATTGAACCCAGTGCCTCACACATGCTAGGCAAACACTCTACCACTGAGCTACAACCCCAAGTGGTAAGAAAACAGAGACAATTGGAGATCTATAATGCCTTCTTCATTAGATTGGCAATTCAATATCATGTTCTCTAGTAACCAGAAAGAGTTAATGTGGTTCTATGTACCCATGTTACCTATATGTCATGAACAATATGCCACAGTAAATTCTGCCTGAGTCAATAGGAGGAGTTAGATTCAGAATGTGATTCACTTCTGCTAAAGATACAATTAATCTCATATTCATCCCATTTTAATCCTCATTCTTCAGAAAACAACTCTTAGCTTTACTTTACTATGCCCAGAACTCAAAACTCCAGCTGGCTGGTCCTAGTAACACAGACTTAACTCAAACTGCTGTCTGAGAATAATGGTTTTATTTGGGCATTCAATTGGCTTTACTCTCTTATATGGATAGGCCTTGATAAGTCACCTTTTAAGGTTCACTTAGTAACATTCGGGCCTCTTCCAATGACCTTTAGGTTCCTTACTGAATAAAACAAGTGGCATTTTATATTGAAATAAATACTCAAGCATTCAAAAGAGACGGGATCTGCCAAAATAGAGACTAGAGGAAAGCCTTTGATCACACTTTACTTTTTGTTTTAAGTGTTTAGGAGGTCATATTAAGCTCTTCTTTCTTAACATCATGGCTCAAAGTTCTTTATATTGCATTGCTTTTGACCTTTCTTTGTCCCACTGTAAGACAAACTGGTTGAAATAGGTAAGATGGGTTTGTTCTTAGCCAAATAAGATTTTTGTGATCAATAATTTCCAGTTTCGCTCTACATTGGAATTATCTGTGGAGTTATAAACAATACTGATGCCTAAGGCTTACCCAAAGATTTCCAGTTGGTCTGGTAAATAACCTGAGTATCAGGATTTTAAAATCTATATAAGTAATTATATTGTGTTGTCAAGGTTGTGAATCACTGATTTAAACAGTTCCTTGATCTATTAAGTTGGTTTTTTTTTCTGAGAAAAAGGAAAAAGAAGTTTTATTGCTTTGCTAGCAAAGGAGAAACACAGGGGACTCCTGTCCAAGGGGCTGTGACTATGCCCATCAGCAGGAACAGGGGGCTTTGAAAGAGGTGATTCAAAGGCTATATTCCACGTGTTCTCTGCTGGAGTTGTAATTCACTTGTTAATTTGGGAGATAGTCATTTCTGAGATTTTCTGGTGCCATCCCCAAAGTCTGGATTACTTCATTCCTATGATGAGTGTGTGCTCAGGGACAGATAACTGTGCCTAGGATGGGGAAGAAAGGTAATCCTGTTTTCCCTGAGATTAGGGAGGGGGGGAGATTAGAGAGGAGCAGGGAGAGGAAGAGAAAGAAACATGTCCATTTTAAAAGTAAATTGCAGTGGCAGAGCAGCAAGGCCTATATTCAAAGCATAAAGTGGACCACTGTTACATTTCCCCACTGTCAACTTCTACATTCCATTTATATGGAAAAATGGGCAACAACATTCCCAAGCACACACTTCAGATATCATTAGTATTTGCCAACCATACTTGGGTCTATTTTCCACAAGAATTCTGCATGTAAGGGGGAGGAGCTAGGGGAAGAAGAATATATATCAAAGGGAAATACCTGTCTTAGTCCATTTACTGTTGCTATTATAACTGAATACCACAGACCAGGTAATTTTAAGAATAGAGGTTTATTTAGCTCTTAGTTCTGAAGTCTGGAAAGTTAAAGAGTATAGTGCCAATATCTGGTAAGTGCTTTCTTGCTTCATCATAACATAGTGGATAGCCTCATGTGGTGAGACCAAGCAAGCATGCTAATTCAAATCTCTCTTTCCCTTCTTATAAAGCCACTGATGCCCTGGTAGGAGCCACAGCCTCATGACCTCTTCTAAGCCTAGTACTTCCCTAAGGCCCCCACCTCTAAATATGAATTTGAGGATTAAGTTTCCAACACATAAACTTTGGGAGAAACATTCAAGCCATACCACTACCCAAATCAGTTTTATTTATTTTCATGGTGTCTGAAGAGAAACACAGCACACACTTGGTTTTAGGTGCTCATTTAGCTATGTATGTAGTCAATAAACACTTATGATAGACTATCATAGTGTATCATATACATTAATTGTTCAATAAAGTCCAATAAATGAATGGCTGACATGTTTTTAACATATTCTTTACATTAAAACCTTAAAATATTACATATTAATGGGGTACCATATAATGTTCCATACATATATACATTTCATAATGCTTAAATCAAACTAGGCTTTATTTATCTTTATTTATATTTTCAATATTATATGCTTCTGAATATGAGTTTCCTCAAGTTTTCCACACATCTGAATTATCCATGCCCCAGTAATAACATACCATCAGTATTCTATCAACTCAAACAGTCACTATGACAGAGTTTGGGTAAAGGGGAAAAGTTAGAGGCTGGAGGGCCCAGAATAGGAGAAGAATCCTCAGTAGCAAGGCCAAGTGAGAGCAGCAGCAGCAGCAGCAGCAGCAATAGCAGCAGACTTCTGGGACTCTTCAGAGAGCTGCATTCAAGGATGCATAATCTCCTCCTCCTGGTGTCAGAAACAAAGATAAAACTATGGTCTTGAAGGCTGAACAGATCAGTAAGCCAAATGTTACACAACAAACTCCCTCAAAATTAATAGCACAAAGCAATTATTTCTGTATATTAAGCTATCCTCATTTGGCGCCATATACTTAAGAACTGCAGCTCCAAATCCTTACAATCCCATTTCTATTTGGGTCAGTTTTCACCCCACATCTGTCTTTCCAGATCAAAAACTTGGCTTTCCCACATGGTTCATATGTTTTGAACTTTGGATCATGAGAATGTGGCCATTTGAATCAAGGTCTAGAAATCCTGATATTAATTCAAATGCCAGGGGCAAACAGTCTGGGCCTCTCAGAACACACACCGAGCCCGGATCGGCTGAATTCAAGCTCCCGTTCGCCTGCTTCTCGCAGACAAACTGCTGTGACTCAGCACTAAACAATCCCGCTGAAACAACTGGTCAGCCCTTCTGCACCTACGGAGGTAAATGCCAACCGAGCCTTCATAGGCAGTGGCCACAGGATTGAAACGGGGCTTGGGAGAGCCAGTCAGGACCCACCCGTTGCATTGGTCACACGGCAAAGGGAACGAACTGTCGCCATTTGCATGGTATACCACCATGGCAGAGAACTGACGTCACTAGAATGCGGCGGAGGAGATAACTTCATTGAAACCAGCGGTGACAGGTGTGTAACCCCCTAGCCTTCCCTCTCCACACAGCGGGGAAACCTTAAGGGCCCCTCCCAGCTCTCCCGTGAGCACGATAGCCAGACCGAGGGAATCAGGAGTGGCGCGGGACACGTGGCGCGGAACTCCCGGCTACCGCTCCCACCAGTGCTGACAACTGAGGTCTCTTGCACCAGCTACCAGGGGCGTGGCTACCGGAGGGCAAGCAAATTTCGTTGAGCGTTCTCAGCCCCAAGCTCTACAAACTTAGGGTCTAAGGGAATGGCAAACAGGGAGAGTGTGCCCAGTCGTTCATGAAAACAGGGCTCCCGGGAGCAGGAGACCTGGCGTGTAGCCAGTATTGTGGTGAGCCTCACCGGTGAGCGGGGCCTGGCTTGAGGAAAAGTGGGGAAGTGACTAGACAC
The DNA here is from genome assembly GCF_021218885.2 of Marmota monax. Classification (NCBI taxonomy): domain Eukaryota; kingdom Metazoa; phylum Chordata; class Mammalia; order Rodentia; family Sciuridae; genus Marmota; species Marmota monax. Next base: position 8,693,845 of record NW_026694552.1, on the reverse strand, counting down.
AAGAGAAGGCCCTAGGCACTCAGGATTGGAGACCCGCCCAGTCTGGGAGGAGGAGCTGCTGCACAGTGATTGGTTCCCGCGTATCAAGAGGAGAGGCTTGGCCCGGTGGGCACAGCTCCACCTACTGGAAGAGAAGATAATCAAACTCTAAGACTGCATTTATTAATTTTTTTTAATTTGTTTTTTTTTTCATTTTCATTTTTTGTTGTTGTTTTTAAAATTTCTTTTTTTTAATTTTTTTTAATTTTAATTTTTATTTTTTTTAATTTTTTTTCTTTTTTTATTTTCTATTTTTTTCTTTTGTCTTTTCATTTCTTTTCAATTTTCTTATTCCCCCTTCCTTGAATTCTAACTGCTTACTCTCATTCTCTTTAGTGACTTCTTCCCTTCCCTTCTAATACCTTTCCTCCCAAGCATTAAATAAATTTATAGGAGTAAACAGTAACACAGCAGTCAAACAGAACAAGAAGTAACATGAGCAGCATGAAAAAGCAAGGAAGAAAAGGAGTACAAACAATGCAGGACAGCCTAAATATTCAGGAGGACCTAGAGTCATCAGAAAAATGGTCAAATAAAGAACTCAAGGAATACCTTAGACAGATGGAATGGAACCTTAAAGAGGATATGAGACAGCAAATTCAAACAGTGAAAGAACACATTGAAATTGAATTACATAAACAGATAAAAGAAGAAGTTAAGCATCTTTATCAGGAGATAGAGATTATAAAAAAATCAAACAATAATTCTAGAAATGAAGGAAACTATAAACCAAATTAAAAACTCAAATGAGAGTATCACTAACAGAGTGGAGCAAGTAGAAGCCAGAATGACAGATAATGAAGACAAAATATATCATCTTGAAAAGAGTCTAGCCAACTCAGAAAGGCTGGTAAAAAATGATGAGAAAAACATCCAAGAGATATGGGATAACATAAAAAAAAACAAACTTAAGAGTCATCGGGATAGAGGAAGGTACAGAGATTCAAACCAAGGGAATGAGTAACCTGCTGAATGAAATAATTACAGAAAACTTTCCAGAAATAAAAAAGGAAACAGATATACAAATTGTAGATGCATACAGGACACCGAGCATACAAAATCACAGTAGACCAACGCCAAGACACATTGTTATGAAGATATCCAATATACAGAACAAAGAGAAAATATTAAAAGCTACAAGAGAAAGGAGGCAGATTACATTCAGGGGTAAACCAATAAGGTTAACAACGGATTTTTCATCACAGACGCTGAAAGCAAGAAGATCCTGGAATAATGTATTTCAAACATTGGAAGACAATGGATGCCAACCAAGAATTTTGTATCCAGCAAAATTAAGCTTCAGGTACAACAACGAAATAAAAATCTTACATGATAAACAAAAGTTAAAAGAATTTGCAGCCAGAAAACCAGCATTGCAAAGCATTTTGAGCAAAACACTACATGAGGAAGAAATGAAAAACAATAACCAAAACCATCAGTGGGAAGTGCCTCAGTAAAGACAGAGGGCGGGGGAAAGCTAATCATGGAGAAACAAACTAAATTTTAAAAAAAGATAAATAATCAAACATGGCTGGAAGTACAAACCATATATCAATAGTAACTCTAAACGTTAATGGCTTAAACTCTCCAATAAAGCAACATAGGCTGGTAACATTGATTAAAAAAACAAATCCAACAATATGCTGCCTCCAGGAGACACATCTGATTGGAAAAGACATACACAGGCTGAAGGTGAAAGGTTGGGAAAAAATATACCACGCACACGGTCCTCGTAAGCAAGCAGGGGTGGCCATCCTCATATCGAATAAGATCGACTTCAAGACTAAGTTAATCAAAAGGGATAAGGAAGGACATTATATACTGTTAAAAGGAACCATTCACCAGCAAGACATAACAATTATCAATATTTATGCACCAAATAATGGTGCTGCGACGTTCATAGAACAAATTCTCCTCAAGTTCAAGAATCAAATAGACCACAACACAATAATTATGGGTGACTTCACCTCTCTCACCATTGGACAGATCCTCCAAACAAAAGTTGAATAAAGAAATTATAGAACTCAATATCACAATCAATAACATAGACTTAACTGACATATATAGAATATATCAGCCATCATCAAGTGGATATATTTTTCTCAGCAGCACATGGATCCTTCTCAAAAATAGACCATATCCATAGGGCAACCCTCAGTAAATATAAAGGGGTGGAGATAATACCATGCATTTTATCTGATCATAATGGAATGAAACTGGAAATCAATGAAAAAAGAAGGAAGGAAAAATCCTACATCACATGGAAAATGAACAATATGTTACTGAATGAACAATGGGTTACAGAAGACATAAAGGAGGAAATCAAAAAATTCTTAGAGATAAATGAAAATACAGACACAACATATCAGAATCTATGGGACACAATGAAAGCAGTTTTAAGAGGGAAATTCATCGCTTGGAGGTCATTCCTCAAAAAAAGAAAAAACCAACAAATAAATGAGCTCACACTTCATCTCAAAGCCCTAGAAAAGGAAGAGCAAAACAACAGCAAATGTAGCAGAAGGCAATAAATAAATAAAATCAGAGCAGAAATCAACGAAATTGAAACAAAAGAAACTATTGAAAAAATTAACAAAACTAAAAGTTGGTTCTTTGAAAAAATAAATAAGATCGACAGACCCTTAGCCATGCTAACGAAGAGAACAAGAGAGAGAACTCAAATTACTAACATACGGGATGAAAAAGACAATATCACAACAGACGCTACAGAAATACAGAAGACAATTAGAAATTATTTTGAAAACCTATATTCCAATAAAATAGAAGATAGTGAAGACATCGATAAATTTCTTAAGTCATATGATTTGCCCAGACTGAGTCAGGAGGATACACACAATTTGAACAGACCAATATAAATGGATGAAATAGAAGAAGCAATCAAAAGACTACCAACCAAGAAAAGCCCAGGACCGGATGGGTATACAGCGGAGTTTTACAAAACCTTTAAAGAAGAATTAATACCAATACTTTTCAAGTTATTTCAGGAAATAGAAAAAGAGGGAGCTCTTCCAAATTCATTCTATGAAGCCAACATCACCCTGATTCCGAAACCAGACAAAGACACCTCAAAGAAAGAAAACTATAGACCAATATCTCTAATGAACCTAGATGCAAAAATCCTCAATAAAATTCTGGCGAATTGGATACAAAAACACATCAAAAAAATTGTGCACCATGATCAAGTAGGATTCATCCCTGGGATGCAAGGCTGGTTCAATATATGGAAATCAATAAATGTTATTCACCACATCAATAGACTTAAAGATAAGAACCATATGATCATCTCGATAGATGCGGAAAAAGCATTCGACAAAGTACAGCATCCCTTTATGTTCAAAACATTAGAAAAACTAGGGATAACAGGAACTTACCTCAACATTGTAAAAGCTATCTATGCTAAGTCTCAGGCTAGCATCATTCTGAATGGAGAAAAATTGAAGGCATTCCCTCTAAAATCTGGAAAAAGGCAGGGATGCCCTCTATAACCACTTCTATTCAACATAGTTCTCGAAACACTGGCCAGAGCAATTAGACAGACGAAAGAAATTAAAGGCATAAAAATAGGAAAAGAAGAACTTAAATTATCACTATTTGCATCGACATGATTCTATACCTAGAAGACCCAAAAGTGTCTACAAAAAAACTACTAGAACTAATAAATGAATTCAGCAAAGTGGCAGGATATAAAATCAACATGCATAAATCAAAGGCATTTCTGTATATCAGCGACAAATTTCTGAAACGGAAATGAGGAAAAACACTCCATTCACAATATCCTCAAAAAAAATAAAATACTTGGGAATCAACCTAACAAAAGAGGTGAAAGATTTATACAATGAAAACTACAGAACCCTAAAGAGAGAAGTAGAAGAAGATCTTAGAAGATGGAAAAATATACCCTGTTCATGGATAGGCAGAACTAACATCATCAAAATGGCGATATTACCAAAAGTTCTCTATAGGTTTAATGCAATGCCAATCAAAATCCCAACAGCATTTCTTGTAGAAATAGAGAAAGCAATCATGAAATTCATATGGAAAAATAAAAGACCCAGAATAGCAAAAGCAATTCTAAGCAGGAAGTGTGAATCAGGCGGTATAGCGATACCGGATTTCAAACTATATTACAGAGCAATAGTAACAAAAACAGCATGGTACTGGTACCAAAACAGGCGGGTGAACCAATGGTACAGAATAGAGGACACAGAGACTAATCCACAAAGTTACAACTATCTTATATTTGATAAAGGGGCTAAAAGCATGCAATGGAGGAAGGATAGCATCTTCAACAAATGATGTTGGGAAATCTGGAAATCCATATGCAACAAAATGAAACTGAATCCCCTCCTCTCCCCATGCACAAAAGTTAACTCAAAATGGATCAAGGAGCTTGATATCAAATCAGAGACTCTGCGTCTGATAGAAGAAAAAGTTGGCTCCGATCTACATATTGTTGGGTTGGGCTCCAAATTCCTTAATAGGACACCCATAGCACAAGAGTTAATAACAAGAATCAACAAATGGGACTTACTTAAACTAAAAAGTTTTTTCTCAGCAAGAGAAACAATAAGAGAGGTAAATAGGGAGCCTACATCATGGGAACAAATTTTTGCTCCTCACACTTCAGATAGAGCCCTAATATCCAGAGTATACAAAGAACTCAAAAAATTAAACAATAAGTAAACAAATAACCCAATCAACAAATGGGCCAAGGACCTGAACAGACACTTCTCAGAGGAGGACATACAATCAATCAACAAGTACATGAAAAAATGCTCACCATCTCTAGCAGTCAGAGAAATGCAAATCAAAACCACCCTAAAATACCATCTCACTCCAGTAAGATTGGCAGCCATTCTGAAGTCAAACAACAACAAGTGCTGGCGAGGATGTGGGGAAAAGGGTACTCTTGTACATTGCTGGTGGGACTGCAAATTGGTGCGGCCAATTTGGAGAGCAGTATGGAGATTTCTTGGAAATCTGGGAATGGAACCACCATTTGACCCAGTTATTGCCCTTCTCGGACTATTCCCTGAAGACCTTAAAAGAGCGTACTACAGGGATGCAGCCACATCAATGTTTATAGCAGCACAATTCACAATAGCTAGACTGTGGAACCATCCTAGACGCCCTTCAATGTAAGAATGGATAAAAAAAAATGTGGCATTTATACACAATGGAATATTACTCAGCACTAAAAAATAACAAGATCATAGCATTTGCAGGGAAATCTATGACATTAGAGCAGATTATGCTAAGTGAAGTTAGCCAATCCCTAAAAAACAAATGCTGAATGTCTTCTCTGATATAAGGAGTGTGACTCAAAATAGGATAGGGAGGAAGAGCATGAAAAGAAGATTACCCCTAAATAGGGAAGAGAAGTGGGAGGGAAAAGGAGGGAGAAGGGGATTAGCACAGAAGATGGAAGGAGACCCTCATCATCTTACAGAATACATGTATGATGTTGTGAGGAGAAAAAAAAAGAAGTGTGTCACATTAGATTGGGTAGACAGATGTGATTGGGAGGGGAGGGGAGGGGAAGGGGGATAGGAAAGGCAACAGAATAAAATATACATTATTATTGCTGTATGTATATAGGTGACTGTATGACCAATGTGATTCTGCAACTGGCTGGGCACAATCAGGAGCCACTTGTCAAAAGAAACTAACTTTATTTTTAGAACCACACACGACAAACAAAATAGCCTCTCAGGAAAAACCCTCAGAGCCTCAACTGCCACCACCGGCTTTCCCCAAGCCTCTCTCTCCCACACAAGCTTCTCTCCACCTCCCACAATCCTCCTGCTCTTGAGGCCGATTGGCTGGGTCACGTGGGCGGAGCCAAAAAAGTCCCCCAATGAGCAGCTCCGTGGTCTGAAAGGGCAGGGAAACAGTCCAATGAGCATCACCGCAGAGGAGCCAATCAGCTAGATGTTGCTGGGGCCGAGGAGCCAATCAGCTAGATGTTGCTGGGGCCGCTGTGAGCCAATCATCAGCCAGCAGCTGGAAGTTTGCTGGCAGCTGGAAGTTTGCTGGGGCCCCTTTGGCTGTGGCTCTCAACATCTCCCCCTCTCTGTTTAAACAACAAGCATGTGGCTTAGGGACCGTGCCTGTTAGGCAGTCCAATTCAACATATGGTCCTTATCCGTCATCGGATGAACTGACCTCTAGGCGTCAGCCTCCTGTCTTAGGTTGGTACCACTGCAATTGGATCATACCCGTCACTGACTACCGGTCCAGCATACAGCCATACTTGTGGATAGGCCTTTGCACCTGTGGGGGGGTGAGGTTCTTTGCCTCACCTCTGTTGGCCCCCAAATTTTAGACCATCACTAGTAGAGGAGGATGCAAAATGCCATGACATTAAGCCAATTGAGGGCTCCTAAATTGTACCACCGGTGACACCATCAGCAAAAATACTCCAGCACTACCACAATTCGCTGTACCAACAGATAGTTCACAATGCATGCAGGTGAGCTCACAATGTGTCCAGGCAAGTTCTGCAAGCAGTTCAGTGATGGCTATTGTAGAAGCTGTAGATTGGTTTTATCTTTGACTTTACCAGCACTGGGATGAAGATAGGAATTCTGGCAATAATGGCTAAAGAAAAAATTATGTAACATTACAGAAGGCACTAAAAGAAAACAATTTTCTTAACAATTTACATTATCTTTAAGAGAATTATTAAACATAATGAAAAGGAAAGGTGAAAGTAAACAAACAGATCTGTTAACCTTCTTTTTTGTTTACATATTAAAACAATCTTCAACAGTTGTTTACCCAATTTAAATTAAACCATATAAATCACGTGAAAAAAAAATATTTGGATCCATTTTATCATGAGCGCTCATCATATATGATATATGGACATACATACATTCAAACATATAACACAAAACACAAGTGTGCACACATAATATAATACATACAACACATAACATTATAGTAAAGGCCTTATAACTTTTTACAGGTGAAATCTCCATTGCAATGTTTAAAAACTCTATAGTCAAAAAATAGAACTGATCAGCAAAACATTAACCTAGGTCTGTATGAGCTCAAAAAACAAAATAGAACTTCATGATATGGCAAAGGGCAATAATAAAATAGATATTGAAAAAAGCATCCTGGTTCTGTTGCAGATGTAAGAATAGCCAAACTGGAGTTTTCGATATCAGTTGTTATGGATTTGAGCCAAATCATCTTCTTTTTGGTCTGTAGAAATCGCTTTAGTTAATCTTTCTGGAATCCAAATCGGCTGCTGTTCTCCCTGTGGAAACACATAAACAGACCCCCGACTCCAGACAATCACTGGGTCAGGACCTTGGTTAATCTCTCTGGAATCCAAATCGGCTGCTGTTCTCCCTGTGGAAACACACAAACAGACCCCCGACTCCAGACAATTACTGGGTCAGGACCTTTCCATTGTCCTGTTAGAATATCCTTCCAAAGTACCTTGGGCTTATGTACATTTTTTGGACACATATGCCTTTCCGCAGCACTAAGTCCTGATGAATCCAAATTTAAAAAGTTTAGAGTAAAAAGGGTTATTTTAAGTTTATCTTTGGGGAATATATACCCCTTCCCAATTCCTTCTTTTTGCTTTAATAAGTACATTTTAATAGTTTGATGAGCTCTTTCAACTATGCCTTGTCCCTGTGGATTGTATGGGATTCCTGTTATATGAGTAATGCCAAATGTTGAGCAAAATTGTTTAAAAGAGGTAGAAGTATAACCAGGGGCATTATCTGTTTTTAACTGTTTTGGAACACCCACAGTGGCAAAATTTTGTAAGCAATGAGCTATAACATCTTTAGTTTTTTCTCCGGCATGAAGGGAGCCCATCAAAAATCCAGAAGAAGTATCAACTGTAACATGCAAATATTTTAATTTTCCAAATTCTGGCAAGTGTGTGACGTCCATCTGCCAAATATGGTTAGGTATCAATCCTCTAGGATTGACTCCAAGATTAACTTGTGGTAAAAAGGTCACACAATTTTGACATTGTTTTATTATTTGTCTAGCTTGTTCCTTAGTTATTTTAAAGTGCTTTTGTAAAGTATTAGCATTGACATGGAACTTTTTATGAAAATTTATAGCTTCTTCTAGTGTAGAGAAAATATGTATGTCATGTGTAGTTTTATCTGCTAAATCATTGCCCAAACTAAGGGCTCCAGGCAATCCTGTATGTGCCCTGATATGTCCTATAAAGAATGGATCTTTTCTGTCCCAGATTAGACTCTGTATAGTGGAAAGCAAAGAGAAAACAGTAGAAGAAGGGGAAATCCTACCAGCATCTTCAAGAGATACTATAGCATTAACTACATACTGACTATCAGAAAATAAATTAAATACAGAATCTTTAAACATCACAAAAGCTTGTAAAACTGCATTAAGCTCTACCTTTTGAGCTGATTGTTTGGGTACTAAAAATGTAAAAGTTTGATCAGGGGTAACTACTGCTGCTGTACCATTATTTGACCCATCAGTGAATATTTTTGGAGCATTCATGATAGGTGTTTTTCTTGTCATTTTTGGAAAAATTACAGGATGCAATGACCAAAAAGACAATAAAGGATTAGATGGTAAGTGGTTATCAAATGAAACATTAGATTTGCACATGATTATTGCCCAAGTATTTAACTCATTAGCTAACTCATCAATTTGATTCATAGTATATGGAGTAATAATTTTATTGGGAGAAATTCCAAACACTCCCTTTGCTGCTTTTATTCCTTTGAGTATTAATTGTCCTACAGCCTCAGGATACCTAGTAAGAATAGTGTTAGGAGAATAAGATAAATGTATCCATAATAATGGACCTTCTTGCCAAAATACTCCTGTAGGAATATTTTTTGTTGGTAGTACAATAAATAATAAAGGCAAACTTATATCAATTCTATCCAAATGCATATTTTCCATATATGTTTCAATGATTTTTAATGCCTTTCTTGCTTCAGGCGTTAACATTCGGGGTGAATTTGGATCTGATGGACCTTTTAGGATATCAAATAAAGGTCCCAACTCTCCTGTTGGTATACCTAAATAAGGCCTTATCCAATTTATGTCTCCTAATAACTTTTGAAAGTCATTAAGTGATTTGAGTTGATCTACTCGTATTTGAATTTTTGGTGGACGGACCATGGTTGAGGATAATAGAACTCCTAAATAATTAATTGGAAAATTTAATTGTACTTTAACTATTGCTATCTCTAGATTATAATTTTTTAATAAGTTTGTAAGTGTGGCATAACATTCTAGCAACGTGTTTTTATCTTTGTGTGCTAATAATACATCATCCATATAGTGAAATATTTGTAGTTCAGGATTTTGATTTCTAAGTGGCTGGATTACTTTGTTAACATAAATTTGACACATAGTTGGGCTGTTAGCCATCCCTTGAGGGAGTACTTTCCATTCATATCTCTGATCAGGACCTTCATGATTCAGTGCAGGGATAGTAAATGCAAAACGTGGACTATCCTCAGGATGAATTGGAATTGAAAAAAAACAATCTTTAATATCTATAACTAAAACATACCAGGTTTTTGGCAAAGCAGACAACTGAGGAATCCCTGATTGAGCAGGTCCCATAATAACCATCTCATTATTAATGGCTCTTAAATCTTGCAATAATCTCCATTTACCAGATTTCTTTTTGATGACAAAAATGGGAGTATTATGGGGAGATACAGAAGGTTGTATATGTCCTTCTGCTAATTGTTGTTTGACCAGGTCATGGGCTGCTTGTATCTTTTCTTTAGTCAGGGGCCACTGAGGAACCCATACTGGTCTTTCTGATTTCCAAGTAATTTTTATTGTCTCAGTGGCCCTTTCTGAAAATCCAACCCATGTCTGTCTGTTCCTTGATCTATTTGTATTGGTGCTGCTATACCTTGTTCTTGTTTTTCTAATCTTTTTCCTTTCCTAAAACCTTGTCTAGTCATAATAGTGGGTGCATTTTGGTTGATGTTATTTGTTAATGTCAAACCTAATTGATCTAGGACATCTCGTCCCCATAAATTTACGGGAAGATGATCCAATACATATGGCTGTATAGTTCCTTCACATCCTTCAGGATCCTTCCAATCTAATACCATTGCACTTCTATGGGGATTAGTTGCCACTCCTAGGCCTCGAAGCGTTTGAGTGGCTTGTTGTAATGGCCAATGTTTGGGCCATTCTTGACGAGAGATGATGCTAAGGTCTGCACCTGTATCCAGTAGCCCATTAAATTCATGTCCTTGAATATTTAGTTTTAGCATGGGGCGAGAATCTAAATTTAAAGAAAGCATAGCCCAATCTACACCTGTGGAGCCTAATCCCTTGGAACCTCTTTCTACAGTACGACTGGAAAATTTATCATGTAGGCTGGGTATTATTAGTAACTGTGCTATTCTATCTCCTGGTGAAATTACTGATATACCCTTTGGAGAACTGGCTATAATTTTTATTTCACCTTCATAATCGGGATCAATTACCCCAGGACTTATCATAAGTCCTTTTAGAGTAGAAGAGCTGCGTCCCAATAATAAGCCTACTGTTCCTTTGGGAAGAGGTCCTTTCACCCCTGTGGGAATGATTTGAACTCCCATCTCTGGAGTTAGTACTGCTCTGGCGGAGGTGTAGATGTCCAACCCTGCGCTCCCTCTGGTTTGTCTGATGAGGGATCTGATGGACAATGTGTCCTGGGCACTACCCTGATGGGGTTGCTGGGTTCCTCCAGTGCTCCGTATATTTGTGGTTTTGGGCCCCGGAGCATTGGGCCCCCCTGTCCGTTTTTTGGCAATGGAGCCCGATGCCTTTCTCCACGATATCATGGATAAACACCTGGTCCTTGTTCGTTTTTTGATAATGGAGTACCCTCTATGGTGGTTTGAGAACGGCATTCATTAGCCCAATGTCTCCCTCTACGGCATCGTGGGCAAATACCTGGTATTCTACTCCTTTGATACCTAGTTTTGTTAAACCCTCCTCCAATGGGGCAATTCCTTTTAAAATGTCCTGTTTGTTCACAATTGTAGCATGTTCTTGGCCTGGCATCTAAAGCCTGTTTTACTGCAGCTGCCACAATTTGCCCTTGTTCATTAATGTCTCTGGCATCTAAAGCCTGTTTTACTGCAGCTGCCACGACTTGCTCTTGTTCATTAATGTCTCTACATAATTTAATATATGTGTTTAAATCTTCATGTTTCCATGGTCTAATGTAACTTCTCTGCACCAACGATTCGCTTGCTCATAAGCCAGGTGTTTTAGTAATGGCATTGCTTGTTCTGTATTCCCAAAAACTCTGGTAGCTGTTTGAATAAGCCTATCTACAAATTCAGCATAAGGTTCATTAGCTCCTTGTATTACCTTAGATAATTGACCTTGTAAACCTCCATGTCCTTGTAAAGTCTTCCATGCCTTAATTGCATCTGCAGCAATTTGTGCGTATACGCCAGGATCATATGCAATTTGTTGCTGCTGATCCTCATAAGGTCCCTTTCCTAACAACATATCTAGATTTCTCTGAGGATAACCAGCTGCTGCATTTCGCCTAGCCGTCTCCTTGCAAAATTCCTCATTGGCAACCTTCCATAACAGGTATTGTCCTCCATTTAGCACAGCTTTACACATATTAGCCCAATCTGCTGGTGTCATGTTCAAGTTGTTAATGGATTCGACCAAGCTTACAGTGAAGGGTGCTTGAGGACCATAGGTTGTTACAGCCTCTTTTAGCTGCTTCACTGTTTTGAAATTTAAAACTTGGTAAAATCGCTGCCCTCCTGCCTCAAATACAGGGCATGTTAATATTTGAGACCTTGTCTCAGGATCCCAACTATCAACTGCGGGGGTTGGGGGCCTCCCAGCATATGGAGGTGGCGCTGTTAGTTGGACACTTACGCCCTCTGGTGATAGAAAGGTGTTAGTAGCAGTCTCCTGTAGAGGTGGTGCTGTTGGTTGGACACTTACACCCTCTGGTGATAGAAAGGTGTTAGTAGCAGTCTCCTGTTGTAACTTTCCCCCTGATGGCTTTTTCTGTTTTACACTTTCTTTCTCTGTCTGACTAGCTTGAGAGGCCTTCTCTTTTACTTGAATCTTTTCCTCTGTCTGACTAACTTGAGAGACCTTCTCTTTTACTTGAATCATTATGTCTTCTCCTTCCTCTACCATTGTCTGAACTGAAGGCTTTGGACTAAGCAAACAAGATACGAATGTCCACAATGGCAATGTGCCAACTGGCAGAGTCCCTGGGCTTTTCTTTTCTATTCTTTTTAAATCTTCACCATGATGGTTCCATTGTGATATATTTAACAACTCCTCCTTAAAAAGCCATGGGCTACATTTTTGTATTGTATCAACGTATGCCCTGACTGCTCTTGATTTTACTGGGATGCCTCCTTCCTCTAACAATTTACTTAACACTCTTTCAGTTTGTTTTTTACTAATTTCTGATCCCATATTTCTACTATAATACAACCCAACAAGATGACGCCAAACAAAACCGAGACAGAATGAAATAAAAAGGGAACAACAAAAAGTCATTATAGCCTTTCTATCCTCCTGACATGGGCATCCGTCCTTTCTCCCTATCTGTTCCTCAGATGTAAATAGTTTTTCCTCAGATGTGAGCGGTTTTTCTTCCGTCTCACTCATCTCCAGGGACAGGCAACTTAAAACAAAAGTGAAACAAAATAACAAAAGAAGAATCTTAAAATGGCTACCCATCCTCTCGCCCTGCCCTCAGGGGCGAGCAGTTCACTTACCCTCAGTCGCTCCCCGTGCGAGCCACCAAATGCCGCAGTCTGGCTGGGCACAATCAGGAGCCACTTGTCAAAAGAAACTAACTTTATTTTTAGAACCACACACGACAAACAAAATAGCCTCTCAGGAAAAACCCTCAGAGCCTCAACTGCCACCACCGGCTTTCCCCAAGCCTCTCTCTCCCACACAAGCTTCTCTCCACCTCCCACAATCCTCCTGCTCTTGAGGCCGATTGGCTGGGTCACGTGGGCGGAGCCAAAAAAGTCCCCCAATGAGCAGCTCCGTGGTCTGAAAGGGCAGGGAAACAGTCCAATGAGCATCACCGCAGAGGAGCCAATCAGCTAGATGTTGCTGGGGCCGAGGAGCCAATCAGCTAGATGTTGCTGGGGCCGCTGTGAGCCAATCATCAGCCAGCAGCTGGAAGTTTGCTGGCAGCTGGAAGTTTGCTGGGGCCCCTTTGGCTGTGGCTCTCAACACAATGTGATTCTGCAACCTGTACAATCAGAATAATGAGAAATCATACCCCATTTGATTCAAATGTATCAATTGTCAAGATCATTGTACTGTCATGTGTAACTAATAAAAAATAAAATAAATAAATGTTACTTGACAGTGACAGCCTTATCCCTAGCTAAGATGACAGAACTAACAGAGTGATAGATACATTAAGGATGGAGAAAAGTAGATGAAGGTAAAATCAATGGAACTTGATATATAATTGGCCATGGGGGCTTGAGGGTAAAGAAAAGGCATTTAGGATATTTCCAGGTTGGAGGATACCTACTGCTTTATCTACCCAGGAGTCTCCTCTATTCTTCTTGGCATTGTTTCTCTGCCCACCCCAATTTCATGTCCAGCAGAAGCTGTTACATACTCATATGGCCCTACATCATGGGCCACATAGGAAGGTTCTCTAGCTATGCATTTGGATCAGCTTCACCAATAAGGCCCTTTTCTCTCACTTTTTAGGATTTGATCAAAGAAAATACAATCACTCTCCAAGTAGCTGTAAGTTGTATTGCTGTACAGCAGTTTCTGAGAGAAACATAATGTGAACAAAGTACATGATTTTAAGTTTTCTAATTGCCACATTCAAAAAGAAACATGTGAAATTAATTTTAATAATATGTTTTTCTTAGCTCAGTACATCCAATATATTATTGATGTAACATGTAACATGTTATCAATGTTTTCTTAATGAGACATTTTCTATTTTTCCCTACTGTATTCAGTCTTCAAAATCCAGAGCACGTATTCCACTTACAGCCAGTACATCTCCATTGGACTATTCACATTTCAAGCACTCAATAGCCACATGTGACCAGTGGCTACCATATTGGACAGCACAGGTTTAGAGAGCCAAATTGTCCATTGTGTGGAAAAATTCACCTTGTAGTGAGAAAGGAAATAAATCAATGTAAACAGAGATGCAAAGAAGAGAAGTGGAAATTTAAAAACAAGAATACTGGGGCTGGGGCAGGGGCTTAGGGGTAGAGTACTTGCCTAACACATGTGAGGCACTGGGTTCGATCCTCAGCACCACATAAAATAGATAAATAAGATAAAGAAATTGTGTCCATCTACAACTAAAAATATTTTAAAAACAAAACAAGGATAGTGGTGGCATTCAAGTCCCTGATTCTAGGAATGTTTGAGGACCACTTACACTGCCCTCCAGGGAAAGCCATATTCTAGATCTTTGGAGATATCTCAGTTTTCTTTCAGTAATTTTCCAGTTTGATTTTTAAATTATTTTCCTTATTTTCATTATTAATAAATTAAATCCATTTGCATAACTTTACCTTACAGACGACAATTTTCTCAATTTGTGTATCTACATCCCTCTTCTTAACAGATTACTAATTTCAGATGTCCTTTGATTCACAATGAGTTTACATCCCAATAAACTCATCATAAGTTGAAAATATTATCAGTTGAAAGTGCATTAATATGCGTAACCTACCAAGCATTATAGCTCATCAACACAGTACACTTTAGAGTATCAAAGTTTCCCCTTATGATTGCATGGCTGACTGGGAGCTGGGGTTCACTACCACTGCCCAACATCATGAGAGAGTATAATACACATATACTATCTTGAGAAAAGTTCCAAATTCAAAATTGAAAGTATAGTTTTTACTTAATTCATATGAATTGAATATGAATTTTATGAAGTTGAAAGTCATAAGTCCAGACATTCCAAGTGGGAACTCTGTAATTGCCAACTTATCCTCTCTCTTATATGTCCTAAATGTGACCTAATAATCTTTCTCACCAATACACAAGCAGCCACTACTAGTAATTGGAATACGCATGTAAGTAGAAATGTATACCCCTTCTTGATAGTTGCAATGTGTGCAATTTATTTTTTTTTATTTTATGAGCAATAAGAGACCTGTCTTTATGTAAAAGTCAAACGTGATGCATCCCCTGCCTGTCCTAGAAATAGCCCATGTACATATTGAGATTGCAGGAGGAGCACAATTTCATAAGGGACTAAAGAATGTGCAATAGCCAAAGAGAGAACTTCAGAAATATTAGTTTTGAATAGTTTTTTAGCCATATATATTTGTTGTCCTCACTCTGGGTTGACTTGGGATATCACATTGACATGCAGAAACTTACCCAAACACTATGAAATATAGAGAACCAAAAGATTTAATATGGAAACTTCCAGATGATTCTTTCTAATGTATCCATATCTTAAAGTATTCCAGTGTTTTTGGTTGTAATAAGCATAAGTCAAGAAGGAAGTGACTAGGCTGGACCTAAATATTAATAAATATTAAATATAATAAATAAAAATAATTATTATTCTGGTAAGAAATTCTGTCACCAAATTTGTGATTCAAACCTCTGGAAGAGGTTTCAAATGTATCTGAACCTTTCCCTGGTAGTCCTGGCGGTATTTCCAAAGACGAAAATGTGTCTGTGTAGCTGCATCCAAAGGAGACCTAAAGCAAAGAGGCTTGATAATAAATAGAAACACAATTCACAATAGCTAGACTGTGGAACCAACCCAGATGCCCTTCAATAGATGAATGGATAAAAAAATGTGGCATTTATACACCATGGAGTATTACACAGCACTAAAAAATGACAAAATCATGGAATTTGCAGGGAAATGGATGGCACTAGAGCAGATTATGCTAAGTGAAGCTAGCCAATCCCTAAAAAACAAATGCCAAATGTCTTCTTTGATATAATGAGAGCAACTAAGAACAGAGCAGGGAGGAAGAGCAGGAGGAAAAGATTAACATTAAACAGAGACATGAGGTGGGAGGGAAAGGGAGAGAAAAGGGAAATTGCACGGTAATGGAGGGAGACCCTCATTGTTATACAAAATTACATATAAGAGGTTGTGAGGGGAAAGGGAAAAAAACAAGGAGAGAAATGAATTACAGTAGATGGGGTAAAGAGAGAAAATGGGAGGGGAGGGCAGGGGGGATAGTAGAGGATAGGAAAGGTAGCAGAATACATCAGTTACTAATATGGCATTGTATAAAAATGTGGATGTGTAACCGATATGATTCTGCAATCTGTATTTGGGGTAAAATTGGGAGTTCATAACCCACTTGAATCTAATGTATGAAATATGATATGTCAGGAGCTTTGTAATGTTTTGAACAACTAATAAAAAATAAATAAATAAATAGAAACACAAGTCCTTTTCTGTCTTGAATTTGCTAATGAACAACAAAATTTATAGGGGTGAGAAACATTCTTCTCCCTCTGGGTTGTCTATACTTTTTCCAAAACTATTTTCTCTTCAGAAGAATGTCATTTATGGGAGAGTAAGAAACTACAGTTTTAAATTATGCTGAGATGACTACACCCAGCCAGCATTATTAGAGTAATTATTGATACAATGCTGCCCTCTAGCAATGGCTCAGACTGGACTTTGGCCCCAGCAGTCTTCTCCCCAGGCCACTTAAATCCCTCCCCACATTCAGAGCATGTCTAGATAGAATAGCAATTATCACCTAGTCTGTCTCCCTAATGAGAATCTAACTGTAGCAAAGATGAGGTAACTGAGGCCTAGAATGGCCAAGTGGCTTCCTCAAAGTCACAAAGTTGTTACAGGCATATCTGGAATTGGATCCCAGATTTTTATTTTATTTTCTTCTCCTCCCCTTCTCCTCTTCTCACTCTCTGGCTTCGTCTCTCCCTCTCAGGATAGAGGTAGTTAACTTCTGGTGGTCAGGTTATGGGGAAACTCTGAGTGGTGTCAGAAGAAGAAAGGGTCCTAGCCCAATGAGTCATTGCAACAGCAATGAATTATTTGTTTAGGTTATTTTAGGTCTTGACAAAAGGAGAAAGAATCTGCAAGACAGCAACCACATTTCCCTGTGGATTCTATTTGGGGCTAGGGTTTCTGGACCTTCCGCAAATCCCAAAATACAAGCCCACACTCACCTTCCTTCTGAGGCAATTATTGTTGGAAATGGCAGCAGTTGAAAGAAAGCTGCTGCAGGTCTCAGCCAGTGGGGAGAATCTGTGTTTCTAAACTCCTGCACCTGATCCTGAAAGGATTAAGAGAATAGCACAGTTTGGGAGGGCTGGAAAACAAGAGGAGCATATTTCCAGCATTTTTTCCAGAGTCTTCCAACAGTATTCATGGTACTATATTACAGGATGGTTGAGTTTATAATTAAAGTATATTAGAGGGAAGATCAACATCATCCATGAGAAAACATGAATTCAAATCATACTGAAATACTACTTCATACTCACAGAAATAGTGACAATCAAAAAATCAGACAATAAGGAATGTTGACCAGGAGATAGAGATCTTGGAATATTCACACACTGTAGGAAGAAAAAATGGTCCAGCCATTTTGGAAAAAAGTTTGGCAATTATGCAAATGGTGCATTATCACATACTCCAGCAATTCTACTACTAGGTATGTGTTTAATAAAAACCTTTCCATAAATGTTCATAGCAGCACTATTCATAATAATGAAAAGATAGAAACAACACAAATGTCAATTAACTGAAGAATGTAAAAACACAATGCAGAAACTAATCCAAAATGGGGGGTATAAGAAAAAAGAATAGAAGTAAGATCAGTGTAGTAGACAAAAGGAAATGAAACAAAAGGTGGTGGGATGGGATAGGGAAAAACAGTGGAATGAATCTGACCTAACTTTCCTATGTACATATATGAATATACCACAGTGAATCTCACCATCATGTACACCCACAAGACACTATTTTTTTAAAAAAAGCATAAGTTAAAAAAAATAAGAAACTGCAGAGTATACATACAAAGGAATATTATTCAGCTAGAAAAAGAAATCAGGTACAAACATATACTATAACACATAATTGAAAAATTATGCATAATTTAAAAAATATAGCATAATTGAAAAATTATGCTAAGTGAAAGAAGCCAGACACAAAAGGTTACATAATATAGGACACCATTTGTGTGAAATGCCCATAAGAGTTAAACCTAGAGAGACAGAAAGTAGATTAATGATTCCCAGGGACTGTGGGGAGAGGAAAGTGAGAAGTAACTATTTACTGGCTATGGAGTTTCTTTGTGGGATGGTGAAAATGTTCTAAAATTAAATTGTGGTGGTCATTACCCAAATTGTGAATATACTATAAGACATTGAATTATACACTTTAATTGGGTGAATTATATGGCATTTGGATTATATCTTGATAAAGCTGTTACAAAAAAATTTAGAACATATTAGAGGAAATTGAGGAAAAGCAAAGGCCAATGTATTCAATACTCACTTTTATGTCAGTATTTAGATAAGTGAAATTCTCAGCAAAGATTGTCATAGGATGGGGGCTTTTTTTTTTTCAATTTTGCCAGCTTCCCCAGGTCCAGCCTAGCTCTAAGAGCCACACCTTTTCTAAGAATGTAAATTATCTAATCCTTTGTCAGAAACATCTTTGTTCTGTACTAGCTTCAGCAGCATGGATACTAAGATTGGAATTACACAGAGGAGATTAGCATGATCCTGCACAAAGATATGTTAGTCAGCTATTTATCACTGTGACAAAAATACCTGACAAGATCCACCTTAGCAGAAGAAAAGTTTATTTTGGACTCACAGTTTCAGAGATCTCAGTTCATGGTTGGCTGATTCCATTGTTTTGGGCCTGGGATGAGGCAGAACATCTTGGGAGTATGTTGTAGCAGAGGAAAGCTGCTCAGCTCATGGCACCCAGGAGACAGTGTGAGAGAGACAGACAGAGACAATGAATATGAACCCAAGGAGAGTTAGAGATAAGATATAATTTCCAAGGCCATGCCCTCCATGACCTACTTCCTCCAGTCACACCCCACCTGCCTACAGGTACCACCCAGTAATCCATTCAAATTATTAATCAATCAAATAGGTTAATCTGTTGATTAGGTTATAAGTCTTATGATATAATCATTTCACCTCTGAGTATTCCTCCATTGCCACGTGAGCTTTTCAGGGACAAGTAATATGCAAACCATTATGGGTGACATCCAAATTCATGCAGCATTCTATAATTGTTATTAAAAAAGAAGAAAATATCTTTCTTTTGTACTGACTCTTGAGTGGTAGTTGAGCACGTATATAGAATTAGAGGTTCAGTTTTGCTCCACAGGCACTGTGTAAGTATTCATTTTTCAGCTGGCCCAGATTTCTTCTGACTCCACTACAGCAACCCTAGAGAGGTCAAGAACTTATTGGTATACCATTAGGATCAACATTTGGTTTTTACCATGGGGAATTTCTTTTCTTTATTTCAGGTTTTTTCCCAAACTTTATCCAGCATTTTTTGAGTTTATACGGGGAGAAGCCACTCTAGATTATTTCTATCAAATGACGGAAACCAGAAGTGCTCATGCTTTTTTAGTGTATGTATTCTCCTCCAATGTTGGAGCCAGAACTACCTTCCATGGAAGAAGTATGGTGCTGGAAGGTAGGGTCATGGAGTATCTAAACAATTAATCACCTTTCTTCTTTATTCATGTCTCCCTTTTCCTAAAGGAAAAGTAGAAAAGAGGGGAAATAAGTACTGAGAAAGAGGACCCAGCTTTTGGTGTAACCATAAAAATCCCTTGCACTTGCAGATTCCTGGGTTCAAGATTTATTTCTTCTCAACTGGAAAATGCTCAAGGGGGAATCTCAGTTTCCTTCTCAGGCCAAAGCTTAGAACAGAAACTGCTCTACTCTGAACCTACAGCTAAACCATAGGCAGAACATCCTGAGCACTCCACAATTATTGATTTTTTTCTTTGAATATAGAAGACTTTCCCCCAAGTACCTCCAGGAGCATTCATATCTGGATCTCAATTGGGTAAGGAGTGGGGGCAATCAGGGCCATTTTTGCTCAGACCTCCAACTTTATGAGCTTCAAATGCTGGCCACTGTTTGGTGAAAAAATTGTTCAGCAAGTCTTCACATGGACCAACTGTCTCTGAATAATAAAACTGCCCATATACTGGAGCACTTTGTGTATGTGAGGCTCTAGGGTCAGAATTCCTGTGTTCAAATCTGAAGTCTGCTGCTTCTTAGCTCTGAGCCAATTATTTAACTTCCCTGAGCCTCAGATTCCTGGGCTGTGAACTAATATTAATGAGACCACCTACTTTTCAGGGCTGTTGTTGTTTTGACAGGGGCCTTGCCAAGACACATAGTAGAAACATTGTTGTTTCAGTGTCCAGGCAAAAAGTGTGACACACAACTAAAAAGTGCATTCTCACCTTCTGGGTAAATTTATCAGTGCCTTCAGCCAAAGCTGCCAAAGGGAGAGTGGCACCATTTAGGCATCTCCTTGCTATGTAGCTGTGAGTGCCCCAAAATTAATTCACACCCCCCCCCCACTTCCAGCAAGGGTTTCCATGTTCCCATAGCCAGAAGTATACATCAGTAGCTGGAGTGGGGTCAAAAAGCTGCCCTCAAATGGCTATGTATGCATCTGGCCTCCATTAGGCAGGGTAGCAGTCAAAGAACTGGCAAGGACTATTTTAGAGTACATGAAACTGCTAGGTTTCTCCCAATAGACTGGAGAAAAGCTTCAAGTGGTCGAGGTCCTGTAACATAAAGGTGGGAACAGAGGTGAATGACATCTGAATATTGCCTGCTTATGGGCCAGTGAAACCTAGAGAAACATGAAACACCATTTTCCAGAGACAAAATTTTCTCAAGTACTTGGTATATGATAGCCCAGCTCCATGTAGAGGCTGAGTGGCTCTTGAAACATGTGTCTAAAAATAACTTTAGGGTGGGTAGAACAGGGACTGAGCTCTGACAGGGTATGATTGGGCTTCATTTGTTCCATTTATTTCTGGCAATGTTAGCTTGAAGGAGAAGAGAGTCAAAAGCAAAAGGAAGATGAATGCCTGGGAAGAAAAAAAAGAAAAGAACTGCTATTGTTCTCCATTATCATGGATATAAGAAAATCAGTTTCATTTTTAAGACATTTTCCTTCCTGTATACATTTCCTGCACATAAATTGTGACTTCTATATCATCAATTTCTTTTTCAGTGGGGAGAAAATTTGACAAATAATTTTCCAAGCTAAGAGCAATTCTGGCCAAACATGGATGTCCACACTCTCCTAGGGCCTGGACTGGGCCACATGGGAGTCTGTGTGCACAAAAAATAGGGGGAAAGCTGGGTTACTAGAGGCTGGGTGTCCCCCACCTGGAAGTTGTGTTGCCCAACTTATAGTGCCCTCATTTTCCTGAGGCAATAGCACTGGTGATCAATACAGTTTCAGGCAGCTTCTAGAGCCAGATTCTTATGTACAGTACTCTGAGGCTGCCAAATTGTTTGCCAATATTTGTTTTTTCTGAGAATAATTTTCCTCTTCCTGGAATCAGACCCAATGTTTAGGGTAATGGAGCAGTAGACTTGAGTCCTCAGAGAGGGTTTGACCACTGTCCCTGCCTTTTCATCCCCACTGCCACCACCCATGATCAAGTTATCTAGATTGCAATGGGGACTCAACTACCTCTGACCCCTTCCCTCACCCTGCCTACAAACTGTTGCTAAGTTATCTTTCTAAAATATGTTTCTAATTTTGCCACTTCTGTTTTTGAAAGATTTTTGAGTAAACCAATTATTTGGACTATTATTAAATAAACTATTATTAAATAAACAAACTTGTCCTGTTTTTATCAAATTTCCCATTATTCTAATTTATTGTCTTCATAGTATTCACTATCTTATTCTATCTTACTTAAGTGTGTCCTTGCTTATTGTCTATTCTCACCCCCTCTTGTTGGGATGTAATTTTTGTATAAGCAAGGGGTCTTATCTGCCTGTTCCCCAAACAGCAATTGACATATGTAAGGTGATAAATATGAGCTGAATGAAGGACTCAATACATCAAATGCTTAACTTGGAATTGAAACACCACTTGACCAGTTATCCCACTCCTTGTTTTATAACCAAAGGAGTTAAAATCAGCATACTACAGTGTGATAGCCACATCAATGTTTATAGCAGCTCAATTCATAATAGCTAAGCTATGAAAACAACCTAGGTGCTCTTCAACAGATAAACAGATAAAGAAAATGTATGTATACACAATGGAATAATACTCAGCCATAAAGAAGAATGAAATTATGGCATTTTTCAGTAAATGGATGGAACTGGAGAATATCATGCTAAGTGAAATAAGCTAGTCCCACAAAAACCAAAGATCAAATATTCTCTCTGACATGTGGATGCTAACTCACAATAAGGGGAGGAAGAATAGAAGTTCACCAGAGTAGGGAATGAAGGGAAGGGATGGAAGATGGCAATGGAAAAGACAGTAGAATGAATCAGACATAACTTTCCTATGTTCATATATGAATACACGACCAGTGTAACTCCACATCATGTACAACCACAGGAATGGGAACTTAAACTCCATGTCTGTATAATATTATACTGTCATGGATAACTAAAAAGAACAAATAAAAAAATTAAAAAGAAATCAAATTCTTGTAGCCACAATTGAATCCTTTTTTCATAAATGACCTTTATTTGCTTTTATGATTACAAATGTAATACATGCTTACTGTAGAGAATCTGGAAAGTATAGAGAAATAGAAAGAAGAAAATAAAAAAACACCCATAACCCCACCACCTGAAGGCAAACACTGCTCATGTTATGTTCTAACATCTATGCCTGTTGAAAGACCAAAACCCTTATCAAGAATGCTGGCCACGAAGCACAACAGCCAAGGAGAGTGAGGGCAGCTAACAACTGAGGGGAGTTACCAAGAGGTCAGAGCTAGAGATTCCACACTGAAGGACAAGACAAGGGCAATAAACAACAGATCAAGAGGTCAGAAGCTTACAACACAAGAACAAGTGGGGTTACTTTAACAATGTGGTGAGATGGTGCTTGTCAAGAGTTTAGCCCAGTACCTGTCACATGGTACATTATCAATAACTGTTAGCCATTACTATCATTATTATTATTATTATCATTATTATTAATATGGGTCAAAACAAATGGTTCAGGATGGAAACTATAAACAGGGTAAGGACCCTGAAGACCCATTTTAGGTACTATGAGTTGGGGCATACAAGGGCAAGTCAACTGGTTTAAAAGGATGGTACACAAGTGGGTATCACTCTTTATAGGCTCCCCTGCCAGGTGGAATGGAACCAGGGTTTCCTCAAGTTTGCCTGGTGACATACGGCAAGACACTCTAAGGTGTTTTTGAGGTAGGACATGATTTCTCCTGCCTAGACTTCTCCCTGGACCAATGAATAGGACTGGCCTTGATGGTAAAGGGAGTTCACACTCTGATTGTCAGGGCAGGTCACAGGCATGTGGGTGAAAGAGAAGGTCAAGGCAGCCAAGTGGGAGATAAAGTGGGATGTGCCTAGAGGGGGAGGCTAGAGGGCGAAGGCAACAAGGTTTATGATGTAGTTGAATGGAATGGGTCCAGGGACCAGTTCTCAAGTTAGCAGCCAAGTCAGATGTCACAGAAGAGTCCCAGGAGTACTACTTGTTGGTGGGGGCCTTCTGATGGCCTATGCTCTGTCGAAGGTGGTCATGAAGTCCCTCCTGTGGGTCTCCATGCTCTTTCAGGTAGTAACAGCGTTTGGGAACATGTTGGTGCTGGGAGTGAGGAAAAAAAAAAAAAACATCAGTTATAAGAATCACACTTCCTATGACAAAAGGTGTTCTGTCTAACTAAATTCACTGACTTAACAGATTAGAGAACTTGGCTAATTTACCCACATAAAATGTACAAGAGGGCTAGGCTAACCAAATCCCTTAGTGACCTGAGTCTACAAATGCCTATGGTTATAGGTGGGACCCAACCCCTTAAAGAAGCTACGTCTCCCTTAGACTTGGACTTGGAATAAATATTTAGGACTCAATCCAGCCAGTTCCCTTATAATTAGAAGATTTAGTACTTTAACCATCCCACAACTTCACTAACTTGGGTGAGCATTGCTCCTGAAAGCAGTTAATCCACCCAAAATAACTACTCATCTACATTCACTGATAAAACTCCAGGTTGGGTTTTTATGATCTAGGGGATCAATACCTCCCTCTTGCTTCTTTCTTAACTCTACTGAGAAGAGCAGGGTGTATTCTCCATCATTACCTCCTCTGTCTGCTGCTGAGAGCTCAGTTCATTCTCCATGGCCTCCTCATTATTCCGCTTACAGGCTGTCGGCAAAACCTGGCTTGAGTTGCCTGGGGAATCCCTCTCTTCAGCCAGCTGGCACTCTGTGTAGAGAGATCTGTCTATCAGCTCCTTTAGGCTGCCGGCCACCTTCAGGAAGATCCGACCCATTTTGGTGGTAACAGCTTCCGAGAGTCCTTCCAGAAACCTGGTCCGTAGAATGGCATCAGACCAAGACAAATGTCGGGCCAGCAGCAGGAAGTCGGTGGCATACTGCCTGACTGACTTCTGGCCCTGCTTGGGATGGCAAAGAACAGCACTGAGGATGTCTATCTCAGATAGAGAGTCATATAAGCCCTGTGATCTGCTCAGGAAAGATTTATTTTCATTTGATAGGGGATTTCCTACTTCCATTTGCAAGATGGACCACCTCTCTGCCGCCCCTAGATGAAGAGACACCAGAAATGCCATTTTCTCTGAATCATTCAAAAATCCCTTCATTTGCTTCTCCTCATCAATTTCCATCTCATCCTCCACAGAGCATGAACCCCGGGCTGCTTCTTGCTCTTCTAAGAGGTAACAGAGTGCTGGGGTCAACATTCCAAAGGATGGCACTTCCTTTGGTGGCTGGTTTGTTGTTCCAGGGGTTGAGGCAGTCTTATGTGGTGTGGACTTTGATCCCGAAGCTGTGACATTGATGTGAGAGGTAGATGCCCCTCCGGTGTCTGTAGCTTTGATTTCTGGAGTGTTCATCTTTCCAAAGGCTGTTTGTGGTGTGGACATTGCCCCAGGGGCTGGGGTCCTCATTAGCGGTGTGGACATCCCTCCAGAGGCTGTGGCTGTCATTTGTGGCATGGATATCCCTCCAGAGGCCATGGTTTTCAGTAGTGGTGTGGACATTGTTCCAGAAACTGAGGCTCTCATAGGTGGTGTAGATACTGATCCAGAAGTTGAGACTCTCATTGGTGGCTTAACCATCCCTCCAGAAGCTGTGTATGTTGTTTGTGGCATTTCTCCAGAGGCCATGGTTTTCATTAGTGGCACAGACATCTCTCCGGAAGCCATGGCTGACATCAAAGGCATGGGCGTTGTTCCAGACACTGTTGTTCTCATTGATTGCTTGGACATCCCCCCAGAGGCCATGTTTGTTGGTGGTGCAGTGGACATCTTTCCAGAGACTGGAGGTCTCATGAACTCTGTGGACATAGCTCCAGAGACTGAGGGTCTCCTTAGTGGTGTGGAAGTGACTCCAGAGACTGGTGCTCTGACTAGTGGTGGGGATATCCCTCCAGAGGCTGGACCTCGCATTGGGAGTGTGCAAATGTCTCCAGAAGCTGTGGGTATCATTTGTGAAGTGGACCTTGTTCTAGAAGCTGGAGTTCTCATCGGTGCTGTGGACATCCCTCCAGAGGCTGTGGATCTCATTAGTGGCGTGGGCACTACTCCAGAAACTGAAGCCTTCACCTGTGGCATGGACATCATTCCAGAAGTTGTGGCTGTCATTTGTGGAGCAGATATTGTTCCATAAACTGGGGCTCTTGGAGGTGTAGCTGTCTCTCCAGAAGGTGGGCATCTCATTAGTGGCAGGGACCTGTCTCCAGAGGATGAAGCTCTTGTGTGCAGTGGGGACATCCCTTCAGAATCTGAGGTTCTCGTTAGTGGTGTAGACATTGCTCCAGAGGCCCGGGCTCTCATCTGCATCCCTCCTGAGGTCATGGATCTCATGAAAGATGTGGACATCCCTCCAGAGTCCTGGATGTTCACTGGATGACTGGGCATCTTCCCAGAGGCTGTGGCTCTCATTAGTGATGTGGGCATTGCTTCAGGGCCTGGAGTTCTCATTAGAGGCATGGACATATCTTCAGAGGCTGTGACTGTCATTTGTGATGTGGACATTGCTCCAGAGGCTGTGGCTCTTGTTAGCAGTGTGGACACCCCTTCTGGGCCTCCTAAGGCTGTGTCTGTCATTTGTGGCATGGACAGAGTTCCAGAAGCTATGTCTCTCATTAGTGGTGTGGACATCACTCCAGAAGATGCCATTGTCATTTGTTGCATGAACCTTGTTCCAGAGGCTTTGGATGTTGTTAGTGGCTTAGACAATGCTCCAGAAGCTGGAGCTATCGTTTGTGGCATGGACATCACACCTGAGGTTGCATCTCTCATGAAAGGTGTGGACATTGATCCAGAGGCTTTGGCTGTCATTAGTGGGGTGGACATTGCTCCAGATGCTGTGGCTCTCATTTGTGGTGTAGATGTCAGTCCTGAGACTGTGTTCCTCATCTGTGACATGCACATTGCTCCAGAAACTGGAGATCTGATTTGATGCATGGATATCAATCCAGAGGCTGGGGCTGTCAGTTGTGGCACACACGTTGTTTCAGAGGCTGTGGCTGTAACTAGCTGTGTGGACATCATTCCAGAAGCTGAGGCTCTCATTCTCTGTGTGGATGTTGCTTCACTAGCCATACCTTTCATAAAGCTTGTGGGTGTTGATCCTGTTTTGGCCATCGGTAACTGTGTGGACATCACTCTAGAGGCTGTAGTTGGCATTTGCTCTGTGAATGTCACTCCAGAGTTGGTGACTGCCATCAGTGGGGCAGACATAGCTCCAGAGGCTGGGACTGTCTTCTTCAATGTCAACATACTTCCTGAAGCAGGAGCTCTCATCACTCCTGAGTCTGAAACTCTCACTGGCAGTGTGGACATTGTTCCAGAGGCTGTTGCTCTCATTGATGAAGGAGACATGATTTCAGAGTCTAGATTTTGTGTTAACTGTGAGGACATCACTCCAGAAACTGGGGCTGGCATCAGTTGAGCAGGCATCACTGCAGAGCCTAGGCCTGTCATTAGCAGCGGGGACATTGCCTCAACCTCTGGGGCTGGCTTTGGTAATGTGGACATTTCTCCAGCTTCTGGGACTGACAGAAGCGGTGTGGACATTGCTCCAGGGTCTGAAGCTGACATTAGCAGTGAAGACATGACTCCAGAGTCTGGGCCTGACATGAGCATGGTAGACATTCCCTCAGAGTCTTGGGTGCTTGTTGGCTGAGTTGATGTTTCTCCAGAAGCTAGAGCTGACATTATCAGTGATGATATCGCTTCAGAGTCGGTGCCAGACATTAGCAATGAAGATATCTCTCCAGAGGCCAGGGCAGTCATTAGCACTTTGGACATTGCTTCAGTATCTTCATCTGTAATTTGCAATGGAGACATTGCTTCAGAGCCTGGAGCTGCCATTGGCTGTGTGGATATTCCCCTAGGGTTTATATCTGGAATTAGGAGTGGGGATATTTCTCCAGGATCTGGGGCTAGCATTAATGGTGTGGACATTGCTTCAGAGGATGAGGCGCTCATTATAGGTGTAGACATCACTCCAGAGGATGGAGCTGGCATTGCCAATGGTGATATCTCTGCAGAATCTGGTGCTGCCATTAGTGCTGTGGACATTGTTCCAAAGTCAGGAATTGTCATCATCCCTGGGGACATTAAGCCATAGTCTGAAGTGGACAGCAATGGGGACAATGTTCCAGAATCAGAGACTGGCATTAGTAGTGGAGACAGTGTCCCAGAGTCTGAAGCTGGCATTAGCAATGGGGACAGTGCCCCAGAGTCTGAAGTTGGCATTAGCAGTGGGGACATTGTTCCAGAGTCTGAGGAGGGCAGTAGTGATGGGGACAATGCTCCAGAGTTTGGTGCTCCCATAAGAGGTGTGGACATGGTGTCAAAGGCTGGGGATGTCATCAGCTCTGTGGGTGTCCCTCCAGGGTCGGAGGCTGAAGTTGCGACTATAGGCAGCTGTACATGAGAATGCAGCATTTGGACCTCTTCTCTTGTCTCTGTTATTGGTCTAGATAAGGCTGTCCCCCTGTTTTGGGGATCAACATTTTCCTCCCTCATCATATTGTTGAATTGCAGTGAATTTAAAGGTATTGACATATCTGCCATGGCCACAGTGTGGAGTGAGCCCCTAAAGTGATGATATCAGGGGTCCTGATGAAGCTCAAGTGGCAGGAGAATCTGTAAAAAGGAAACAAGTTTGAGATCAAAAGGCAACATCAAGAAGATTGGAAAATACACAAATGATTCATGGTGCAGATGTGCTTATATGTGTTGACCAGTATATGGCATTGAAGATGGGCCGCTCAGGTTAAAGAAGCATTGAGTTATGCAGCAATGCATAACTCTGAAGCTGAAATAAATATCCCTTTTGTCTCTGTCCTTTTCAAACCAACCCACTCAGTAACATGGCACAGCCTCTGTTTATAAAAGCTAGCAACTTCAGGCAGCCATGAGCCAGAACAGTTCTGGCTCACATGAGGTGGCAGCACCACCTTCTGGCCAACTGTGAAAAGTGCAGGCTCCTGGTTTCTGTTCTATCCCACCACAGCACTCCCAAGTCAGCCAAGGTACTGGCGAGACTAAATGCCCTTTGCCCCAGGATAATCATTAGTTCCTAGGGCTCATGGAATCCTGCCAGTGGTTTAGTCCCCATTTTATTATTCTGATGTCCTTGAATGTCCTTCTCAAGAAAAGTAAGGCATTTATCTGACCAATGACTGGGAACAACATTCCATAAACTGAAACTCTGCTTATTAATATCATCCTTAATAATAATACTAATAACAACAGCCACCACTACTACTCTTTATTGCTCACTTTGCATGTGCATGTCACTGAAATTTAGACATTTCTTTGATATCCTACACCAGGGCACACTCTGTATGTACAAATTTCAAGTTTCTCTGATGACACAGGGGTCAGCAATCCTACAGCCTCACCCCTCTGACCCACCCCCATAAGCAGTCACAGAAGTAGCTCTTTGACACACAACTTGAAAACAGTGTAATGCAGACATTACACAAGGTTGACACGTCCCCACTGCCTGCCCATGCCAGAAATGGAAGACAGCTTACTTTGGGACAATGTCACAAAACTTGCCAATCTCATGGTATTTGTGCCTCCGTGATAATGAGAAAACCAGCAGCAAAATACCAACAGCAAACCTTTTTTGAGCACCCACTGATTGGCAAGCACTCTGCTAGGCACTTTACTCACATCATCTCGATTGGTCCCCAAAGCAACACAGAGATTTTGGTAGTCCTCTTTCTTATCTTACAAATGAAAAATGAAGACCCAGAGAAACTTAATAATTTGCCTGCAATCACATAGATCCCCCTGTCCATCCAAATACTTGCTACTTGCACTTTTTATCACTGAGCTATCATGATCTACCTTTCTGCTTTAGTCTCATTACCAAGACCCTTCCCTCTGTCTCCAGCTTGGACAACCTCGAGATGGGGTGTCATAAAAGAAATCCTGACCTCCTGCTAACACTTTGGTTATCCTAATAACTGGTGCAATGGTAGAGGTGAGTCAAAAGAACACTCATGACCTCTACCTCCTATCTTCAGAAAAATCCCTGAACATGTCACAGTTTCCCACTAGGCAAAACTCAGAAGGATCTTACCTTGTCAGTTATGGCAAAGAGGGATAGAGTGTCCTTTGCACCCTTAGCTCTTTTAGTCTGGCCAATTGACTTATACCCTGTGCCAGTTCATTAAAGCAGGACCCAATACCAGCAGCTGTTCTCTGCAATCTCCCTAAGCTATCCCCTGCCACACCCCCCTCTTGCCCGCCAGCCAGCCAGCCAGCCTGCCCGCCCACCCGCCCCACTGCTCCTGACTTGCTAGTGCTTGCTCTGGCTCTCTGGTCCCAGATTCCTGCCTCTATATAGGCTCTGACATTTGCCTCTGGCCGCCTTTCACTTAACAGCCCTCCAGAAACTCCACTTCAGCTCTTGGCCTATCCAACTCCAACTTGTTTCCCCTCACCACCAATAGTCCCAACCCCACTATGCCCACCTCTGGTTGCCCCATAGAGAAAAAGAGATTGAAATAAGTAAGGAATGAGACTGAAAGAGTCCTCACTCAGGAAGTAGACATATACCCTCTGCAGGGTTGGGCAGACACAGGAACCCTGAGAACTGGGCACTATAGCTGGTATGACCAGGAAGCACAGGCTGGGCATTGGAGGTAAGGAAACTCAGGCTGGAGATCAAGTGGAGCAACATCAGAAAATCTCATAGAGGTTTAGGTGCAGGACAAGTAGGGTGGGAGAGGATGGACAGTGGGGGCTACAGAAACAGAGACCTCAATAGAGCCCTGCAATTGTGATAAGAAAAAAAAAAGAGAGACACAGGGGGAAACCTGGCAACCAGTATTCCTGCCATGGAGAAAGGACTCAACAGTAAGGGTCCATGGATTTCAGACAGTTGCAAAAAAAAATATGCCAGTCTTGGGGCTGGGGTTGTGGTTCAGCGGTAGAGAGCTCGTCTAATATGTGCGAGGCACTGGGTTCGATCCTCAGCCCCACATTAAAAAAATAATAAATAAGTAAAATAAAGTTATTGTGTCCATATATGACCAAAATATTTTTAAAAAAAAAGAAAAAGAAAAATATGCTAGTTTTGAGCATACCAGGTAAGACTCATATCATAGAACTGGGGTTTTAACCTGCTTTCTAGAACCAGAGCTCAAGGTCAGAGTAGAAGCAGCGAAAAGGTTGCCAGTGTCCTCCCTCCCGTCTTTTTGAATCACTGCCACTTAACCCTTCAGTCTAACCCTTCACTCTAAGTTCTGGGTAGGGCAAAGCCTTCAGGTGAAGTTCAAGTAGCCCAGTTATATGGACTCAGAGTTTAGGATGGAGGCATTTAAGTCATTAGGCACCTCAAAAGTAACAACCAGGACTGGGATCGTGGCTCAGTGGTAGAGCGCTCGCCTAGCACTGGGTTCAGTCCTCAGCACCACATATAAATAAATACATATACTAAAGGCATGCTGTCCATCTACAACTATAAAAACATTTTTTAAAAAAAAGTAACAACCAACAATAACTGAGTACATAGTCAAAGCCCTAGACCTCTCAGCATCACCTGAGGTGGGAGAAATGGGCTTGGTAAAGTTTATGTGACCAAGGACACAGAGCTAGTAAAAATAGCAAGCACAGATTTGAGCCCCAGTCTGCTTCCAAAATCATTTTCTCTCTATGTAATCAGACAGGTGATTAGAAACACTCTAAGTGTTCCACTTATTGCCACCTGCCCTCACACCACCAAGAAAGGAAAGTTTCTCACTACAAATGGCTGAAACATTGTAGTAGTAGTAGTAGTAGCAGTAGTAATACCAGCTGACCTTGATTAAACTCTTCCCATATGTCAAGAACAATGCTGAGGCCTTCGTGAGCATTATCTCATTTGATCTTTACAACTACTCTGCCAGGGAGGCACTTTTAATTTTCAGTTAATGGGTAAAGAAACTGAGCCTCAGTGAGGTGAATTGACATGACCAAAAGCCCACAGCTCTGTCTGACTCCAAGCCTCATATAATATATATTACTCCAAAAGAAAAGTTTCAGTGGCTCACCCATCACCCCTAAACCAAAACTAAGCCTTAGAAAACAGCTTCAAAACAACTGTTATTAATATTATTAACATACCTAATAATTAAAACTGAAGTTACTGCACCAAACACTGTGCTAAGTACTTTACTTATATGATCCTGTTTGATACTCATGACATCCCTGTTACAGGTACTATTATCAACTTCATTTTTCAGATCAGAAAAACAAAGCACAGAGAGATTAACTAGCTTCCCCAATGTCACACAGCTAAAGAGCAGAGTTGTCTACAGTAATTAAAAATCAGGACGGACACACTGTGCACCCCTGCAATCCCAGAGACTCTGGAGGCTGAGGTAGAAGGAGTAAAAGTTCGAGGCCAGCCTGAGAAATATAGCAAGACTCTGTCTCAAAATTTTAAAAAAATACGAAGGGCTAGGGATGTAATTCACTAGTAAAGCATCTCTGGGTTCAATCCCCAGTATTAAAAAAATTGTGACATAATTTGATGATTAAATGAATCATTATGCTTATAATGTCCCTAATTTAGCCATTGAGAATCATGTTCTACTATGGACATAATTATCAAAATTTTATAAAATAAAATATTTTTGCACAGAAAAATAAAATCTGAAAGGATATATACCAAAATATTCACATTGACCATATTTGAATGGTGAAAGAACGGGGGGGGGGCGGTATTTTCATTTTCTTTATTTGTATTTTCACATTCATTTATAATGCACCCTTTATACTTGTATGAAAAATGTAATAAAAGTTAATTTTCTTTTTTTAAAGAGATATATGATTCCTTTTGATTGTATCTCTAGCTCTTCTCACACCTCTTCCTGCATGAGCTCTGTAGGCACACCCAACATCCCTCCACCAAAACAACTTTTCTCCCCCAACAAACTTAGCAGTTGCACCACTTGGATCTTTGGTCAGAAGTGACCCTGAAAAAGTGTCTCCAGTGGCTTGATTTTATTTTGGTATTTGGAGTTTGTCTTAAAAATGATCTCTTGGTTGTTTTTTTTTTTTTTTTTTTTTGAACTTTGTGTTTAATAATTACACAGATAATCTAGGAATTTATTCTCAGGGTAAAACCTTGAAATCCTCCATACAGATAAAGCTAAAGTCCTGAGACTACTTCTCCCCCCCCCCAAGTCCCATTCCTCTGTCTGTTCACAGTTGGGTGTGTCTCCTTCCAAACTTTTTCTAGCTGCAATGGCATTCAGAGTTTATATTCATGCAAATGCTTGCAAAACCCAGTGTGAGCAAAAAGCTACAGTTAGAAAAACCATTCTGGCACTGGTCACTCCAGGGTTCCAAGTTCTGGTCCACTGTCACTTGACTGTTTTCATCAGCCTGATTCTAAGGAGACTACTGAGAGAGGGCTCTTGCATGCTCAGTCCATTTGGAGCATAGACTTCTGTTTGATTAAAGCGAGAGTCTCTAGGAACACAGAGAAGGGAGGCCTTCTAAGGAAGGAAAAGCCCAGAAATTGCTGCTTTAGCATCTCTCAGGTCCCTCACGTCCCACCCAGTCTGTGCTGATCAATACGGCTAGGAGGTGTCATGCTCCTGCTGCCTCACAAAAGGTAATTGAGTTTGGGGGATTGCATGGCTAGCTGCTTGGGGAAATAAGAATAAACAAGAGACCGTTCAATATGTCAACAAATCGCTTTCCAGCTGTTGAAAATAAGCCTTTCTCTAGATTCTCAACAATATCCTCTCCCCCAGCCCTAGCAAACAGGCTCCCAGTTAACTGAAAACAGACAAGCTAAGGCTCAAGCAATACCTGCACTACTTTGGGGTCCTCTGCCTGCCCAGATCATCCAGGGGAGGAGACACCCTCCCGCTGTCTTGCTCTCCAAAAGCTTCGACACTTAAAATGCCCACCGGGTTTCTTGTAAATACAGAGGGGGCAAATTGCTAGCATTTACTCAGCGCTTGCTATGCCAGGCAGCGTGCTAAACACTTAACATACATTATTTTATTGCACAATAAACCAATGAAGTGGCTGTTTTGGCCCCCATTTGATAAATCAGCTACAGAACTGAAGTAGAGAGAAATTAAAATTCAGTAACTTACCTTGGCTCTCACAGCTGAGAGGGAGTGAAGCTGGGCTTGTCACTCGGGTCGGTCTGACTCAGCCGGTGCTCTTAACTCACGGGAGAGTCACACACTGTCTTCAAGTCTCTGAAGGGCTGTCATATGGAAGAGAGGGTAGGTGTGTTCTGGGTAGCTCCAAAGAAAAGGATTTGACTGTTAGTTGGGAATTATGCTTTCATTGGATGTGCTGCAAATTCCCCAAACAACATGTATATGCATGTCCAACTCTATAGGGAAAAGAACATTATAAGAAGAGCAAACGGAACTGCCTTGCGTTAGGTGCCGTCCTGAAGGATCTGTGCAATCGCAGAAAACAGGAGGGATACAGGAGGACTGCAAATGGGCAGTGTCCCAATTTTCTTAAATAAGGAAACTACAGACCGGTATACTGTAAACTCCAGAGCTATAAGCTTGATGTCAATCCTTGAAGAGATTCTGCCGCAGATTATGAAGCAGGTAATTTATAAGCACTTAGACTGTAAGTGGCAATAGGGGGTACCTAGAGATCCAAGCAGAACTCTAAAATGAGACCAGGTTCTAGGGCTTGCAGCTTATTCAAGCCCCCAAACCAGGCGACCAACAGTGGGTTGCTAGATTTTTATTTTTCCAAGTAAAGGCATTAAGAAACAATAGAAAACAAACCCCAATTACCATTTCCTAAAAAGAAAGGGCTTTCTTTAAACACCAAAAGAAAGGGAAATCATCTTAGAATAAAGGAAAGTCCTCTAAATTAAATAGATTTCTCTTCTCTTTACAAAACATTTACTACATAGTCCCCAGGCTTTGTCCTTGCACGGGGACTGCTACAGTTTTCCTGGAGGATGGGAACTTGTCCAAGGACCTGCTTTAAGGAATCACTCTGAGTTAAAACATCAACATAGATAAGATCAGATACCTGTAAGACAGGAAGTCTTCCTGGCCAGAAGACAGAAGAACACAGTTTGACCTTAGCCTAAGTGAGGACATTCACATAGATAAAGAAAGTGTCCACAGGAACGGAGTGAGAGAAATAAAAGTTGCCAAGTGCAGACTCGAGCCCTGCTGAGGCGGGACTTGGCCAATGCATTTGACCTGTGCCACCCCTTGGATCATACAGCTCCCTTGTAGGAATAAGTGTCTGATGTCACTAAGCATTTGGACCACAAGTGAGTTTCCGACTTGAGGATCTCCAAGCAACTTTCTGACTATGACCTATCTTCCCAGAGCCAACTTCCTAAAGACAGATGAATTCAAAACTAGTGGAATACCATTGCCAGAATGAGAGTTCTGGGACAACCTAAAAGAAAGTCCCTAACCTCAATCCTCCCCTGTTCCACCTCTTTATCAGTGGTGTCAATAAAGGCATGGTTAGGATTTTTACACAACTTCTCTAGGGCTTAGAGCACCTCTGTGATCAGCCTGGCAAGAAGGTTTACATTTTAAGGCCCATCATTTACAATATGTCTGTCTGCATTTGGTCATTTTCTCTCATGGTCTTTGTTGCCAGTGCACTAAGTTCCTGCAATTTGTGCTGCTCATGGAAAATGCTTAGTGAACATATGCTAACTATGAGCTCTGCACCCTGAAGAGCAGAGCGGGTCCTCTGTGCAACAGCTGAGCATTCATTTCAGTCCTGTCTTCTTCCCTCAGATAACTGGTGTCATGGTGACTTCCTTGATGAGAAAAGAGGACAAACTGATGTCCTCTTCTTGGCAGAAATGGCTCCACTTCCCAAAAGACTTTAAATCAAAATTTGACTATAACTGTTAACACTGGCCTGGTTTCTGAAGGCAACCACAACATAGTATACACTCTTGACATACCCTCTAAAGCTGTGTTTCTCAAAATAAAAACATGATGGGGAACCCCTGCATCAGCCACCCCCTGAGAGGACCACTAAAATGCAGATGAATGGGGGCTCCACTTTCAAAGGGTCAGACTCAGTAGGTCTGGAGTGAGGACAAAGAATCTACATTTTAACCCAAGTGATTCTGAAGCACCACTAGCTTAGGGGTTCCTATACCCTACATTTAACATGAAACAGGCCTGGGCTCAAATCCCCACACTTCGAGTTACTTCACCTCAGTTTCTTCATCTGTAAAACAGGGATAATCACAGTACCTACCTGGCAGGCTCTTTAAAAGTTTTAAGCAAAACAACATGTGTAAAGTGTCTGGCACATAGTTGAAGCTCAGTAATCTCTCCTGGTCCTGCTTATTCATGGGCTCTGATGCCTGCCTTCTCTGTGTTCAGCTTCTGCCCCTGTTACCAAACTGTTCAGTCTTTCTAGGTCTGCTATTCAAACTCCCCAAGAGAGAGACTCTCATTGGTCCAAATTTAGTCACCACTATACGGTTGGGCAAAGTCCCCATCCCGGGTTCCATTGTAGGCTGCTTGCCAGCCTATAGAATGACTGCTCTTGGATCAGATGCCCTCTCCTGGCTCAATCGGCTCTTGCCTGGGGGAAGCAGGGTCACGTGGTACCAAACATAGCCACCTATTCATAAGAAACTGCTCCTTCCCTCAGCTAGGGTCTGTGGATGGAAACTCCTTAGAAGGGGCCCGTGGGTGTGGCAGGAATTCTGAGGCTTAGCCCATCCAGTACACCTAGGCTTCTCGTTTATCCAGCCTGCCAAAGGAATGAAGCGTTCAAGTTCACTGAAGTCTC
The DNA here is from genome assembly GCF_021218885.2 of Marmota monax. Classification (NCBI taxonomy): domain Eukaryota; kingdom Metazoa; phylum Chordata; class Mammalia; order Rodentia; family Sciuridae; genus Marmota; species Marmota monax. The sequence continues at coordinate 8,657,303 of NW_026694552.1, read as the reverse complement.
TATTTAATTCCGACTTTTCATCTCCATCAGGCCAGGAACACCAGTTTTCAAAAAAAATCTAGACCGCAGTTGGTGGGCGGGGGACTTAACCCTAAAATGAGATCTTCTATTTCTAAAACATGTTTTTAAGTTTCCAAAGCACTTTCACATCTATTTCCTCATTGCAGAATTTACAAACTGGCAGCCACAGGCTAGATCCAGACTGCAGACAGATTTTATTTGACCCATACAATGTTTTTTAACATTTTTTAATTAGTTGCCAACATTGAGAAGTCAGGAGATTTCACATAAAAAGCTGAATTTTTGGCCTCTCTGAGAAAACAGATGTAGGTTCTCATTTAGACATGGCAATAGTCAGCTGGAGCTGCCTGTGAGGCATATGCTCACAGTATCCATCCAGCTACCTTTACTTTTTCAATCACCTGCTTGGTCCCTGTGGGCATCTGAAGTCCCATTTTAACTCCCAGGATTAGGTAGACAAAGTGGTTAAGAGCTCAGATTCTGAAGCCCAACTGTCTGAGTTGGAATCCCAGCTCTGCTCCTTAACTGTCCTTTGGACTCTGGGAAAGTGATTTAACCTCTCTGCATCTCAGTTTCCTCATCTGTAAAATGGGGATGATAACAATATTATTGCCTAACTCATAGGCTTTATTGGGCCAAGTAAATGAGTAAATTCATACTTAGAGCAATACCCAGCCACAGCAAGCACTAAATACCTCCTAGCTTCTTTCATTGTCTATAATTCCCTATGTGCCTGTCTGACATCCCAGACTTTATGAAAACTGACATTTTGTGGCAAGCTCATTCAGTGGCAAAATTGGACCTGAATTGACAGGAGATTATTAATTTATCCTGTTTAGAAATATTAATGTATTTCCACAGGGTACTTCCTCAGATCCCACTAAGGGGTGTTAGATAATGTAGCTTATATGTCCATATTGTTTTTCAAAAGTCCAAAAACTCTAAACTTCAAAGCATATCTAGCTCTAATGGTTCCAGATAAGGGATTATGAATCTGTATTATTTGTAATTTGTATACTCACCTGATAGACAGGAAAACTGAGGTACTGAACCTTAAACAAGTTAGCAAAAGTCCCACAACTCAAAAGCAGAAGCAATGTTCACCATTAGACATGTAGCCCATAGTGCCTAGTATTGTGTTATGCACTGAGCTTACTATAGGCATGCTGATGCAGATAGTGGCTACCCATCAGGGTACCCTGGAGAACTGAAGAACAGCACCATTTGTCAAGAATGACAAACTCTACCCTTACTTGCACTCTTTTGCCTTATTCTTTGCTATCCAGTGTTGGGTTGAATTGAGACAGGGACTATTGTCTTCTTTTTGACAAAAGGGGAAATGGAGGCCCAGAGAAGAGAAATAACTTACTTGCTCAAATCCACACACCAAGGGACAGGCAGAGCTGAAAGCAGAAACCAAAATCTGTGTTTCTTCTGAAACCCCAGAAACAGTCCAAGAATGACATATGCTGACCTTTCCACATACTGACCCTCACTCTCTGCAGTGCTAACGTTGTCAACATACCTGATGCAAGGAGAGTTTCTCAAGATCTCAGCAAATATAAAAATGAGACAACATGTCTGGGTGGACCTCATGCTTCCCAGGACCATAGGCCGCATTGTACAGACACCATCCAGTCAGAAGCCACTGAGGGGAGATTTCTTAAATCCCAAGAAAAATCACAGAGACCCTACTGTTTGCTCTTCTCTGTTTATTTTTAAGAAGCTGACATTTACTTATGCCAAAGGCCAAAAGAAATGAAAAATCTACTGGAAAGGGAATTTCATCAGTCATGAAGCTATATCTTAAAGAAACCTTTGCATAGTATCAGCTCCCTTGTTTGCAATGCAGAAAACAGAGCACTGCTATTTCATATTGTTAGCGCATCAGAGACCCGGGCATGGAAACAGCATCCCTAGGACCTCTTTCAAGTCCCCTGCCACAGCACAGAGGAGCTTTCTAACATCGCCTCCAACTTAAGCAAGTTGGAAACAAGAAGGCAGGCCATGACCCAAGTGACCTCATGTCACTCCTAAACTCATGACTTGAGTTCCTGCTACCAACAAATCCGTACTTTGATCACACACCCACAGCGACCCAGATCTTTGAATTCAGCAATTCTTTCTCAGGTTTCAGCAAGGCATTGGCAGCCTGAGCTATTTTGGGACACTTTCTCTGCTGTGGATGCCACTTTCGGAATACGCCAGGAACATGCTGAGGACCTGGAGCTCTCTATCCTGGACCCGTTTCCTGGTCTGCCTGCTCTCTCTCTCTTTCTCTGGGCTAATCGCTTGGAAGACAGTTGCTCCTGCCAACCTAATCCCAGGGGCCTGACTACCTTGCCGGGTCACAGGCTCAAAGACGCAATGTGGCTGCCAGCACCCTCATGGTAAGGGGCATAGAGGCACCAGGCAGCCTTGGCAGGACGGGAGGCCTTCTGGGGGTGGTCTGACTTTGGATGTAGGCTGAGAAGACAAAGTGGGGAGGGGCTGGAGGTAGGAAGGCAAGATTTTCCAAACATCTTCTTCCTACGATCATCACTTCCTAATCTGATGCAACTGGCTCGGCAGGCATTCAAGAGCCTGTGAGCTCCATTTTCCTGTTCTAAAATCTTCTGCACCTGTAAGTACCGGGGCTCACTGATGTTCATGCTGTCTTTTGGGGAGGGGGAGAGGAGGGCAGGGCCTAGAGATGGTCATCATTATCTCACTCAGGTGTAGGCAGGTCCATGGCATTAGAAGAATTTCTCACATCCCTCACCCCTAAACTGCTTCTTAGTTTGGAAAATGAAAATGCCTCCTTTTCTTTTCTCCCACCCTCCACACAGCATACCAGAAACCCCACCGGTCTTTTGGGGTCCTCATTTCATCAATGCTGTCTGGGAACACCTGATTTCTCATGTTGAACTTAATGGGAGAAGTGCACCCTTGGCATGTGAATTTCTTAAATGCAACCACAGCTACTATTGTGGGCACAGCTCCTGCTGGCTTCTCCATCTTTTATACAGCAATTTACTGAAACTATGAAAGATGGTGTAAGCAGGAGGGTATAAATGAGAATCTAGGAACTTCTGCATGGTAAAAAGAAGAGCAATGTGGTTAATTCTCAACGCAGTTAGAAATGCTGCCACAATGAGGAGGCTTCATGCTATGCAGAGAGATGGCCCCTTTCAATGCCTTCCTATTTTAATGGAAAGAAAGGCCAAAATAGCTGCTGGCTCCCCAGGAAAGGAGCATTTCTGATGCTTTTACCATTTCACCTAGGGACTAGTCATTGTCTCTGGCCAGTTTGTCAGTCCCTGAAGCAGCTCCAATGGCTGCTCCAAAAGGGAGAACCCTTCTTCCCTTCTTTTGAGGAGTGTTAGAGCTTCCTCAAAATAGCCCAGGATGACTGAGCCAGGCCTGCCACACACCCCCTTCCCCTAACACCAATCATTCCCACGGTACACAATTTGTTTGGAGGTGAGAGTAAGGAATGTCTCTGCCAGAAAGCCATTTGAAGAAGCCATGACCCATACTAAAAGCAATGTCCTTCTGAGCTATCCTAAAGACTTCCTTAAAGAACAGGACAGGGCAAACATATCTGGCCTTTTGCTTTCCACACAGTACCATGAAAAGAACATTGTTCTTAAGCAAAGAAAAAGTATTAAGACATTCATCTAACCAAGGCTGGCTACCTTCAGTTTTCTCTGATTTGCAAAATAAAAAGCTTCTTATTTGTATTCCTAAGACTGCTGCCTGTGAAGTGGATTTGAAGAGAACAATGTTGATATCAGTGGTTGAGAAATCAAGAAAGGAAATTTACCTTGTGTCTAGTGGAGAACAGATTATTTCTCAGGCTATAGAACAAAAGTAGTCTCAGGGGGAACTTGTTTCTGCCTTGATTACTGCCTGTTTGTGTGATCTTGGGTAATGCATGGAGTTTTCTCAGCCCTCCTTCTGAGAAGCGCTGAGAAAACGATGCTTGGATCCTAGTTTCATTGTCTGGAAGGCTTTTTGTCAAAGCCTTGAGTGTTGGTGGTAGCCTGAATTTTATGTCTACCTTGTGGCATTCCAGGAGCATTAAGAATGTTCCCTTGGGCCTTCTAAATCTCCCCCTATCCACTCCTGAGGGCTTGAAAATTCTTAAGTACATAATTCCTTTTACTCAGTGCTTTGGCATTGGTTAAAATACCAACCTCTTGGGAGGGTCAACCTGCTAAACCTCATCTGGACACATCCCATCCTGACAGCAGATTTGGATACAAGGGAGAAGAGGGAAGAGGAACATGAGATCATAATAGGTACAAACTTGAACTTCAGAGTAGGAGCCTGAAAGTAGACCCAGGTCAAGGACAAAGGTACCAAGAAGCTCTTGTTGGCAGAAAAGGAGGGTTTTGTTCTTGCTAAAATTAGGTCCAAAGCAACTTATTGAGGCAGCAACTCAGGATTTGAGGAATGGGACAGATAATCCTCTTGATAAAACTGAGGTGCAAGAAGGAGAAAGAATCTCATCAACTGGATACCATGTAGGAGAAATTCTTTCAAGGATTATCTTTAGGCTAAGTGATCTGAGTCACTAAACTAAGACTTCCCCAAAGGTTAAGAGGCCTCAGTATAAGAAATCAAACAAGGGCTGGGGATATAGCTCAGTTGGTAGAGTGCTTGCCTTGTATGCACATAAACCCTGGGTTCAATCCCCAGCCCCACAAAAAAAAAAAAAAAAAAAAGAAAGAAATCAAACAGATCTAATGTACCACCACCATGGCATATGGATCAGCCCAGGGGTAGAGGTCAAAGGAAGGGGAACACATAGGGACTTAGAATTTGAGACTCTCCTCCCACCCTCTCCTTGTCCTGAGTAGACACAATGGCATACCTTGTCTACCAAGAGCTGTAAGATGCCAAGAAGTGTTACCTAGACAGAGCCACAGGCATCCCTAATCTCTATGTGGGTCCCTTCTGGAGCCTAGTGGACAATTAAGACCACCCGTGTTAAAATTCTGGCTCTGCTACTTCCTAGCTGTGTGGTCTTGGGCAAATCACATAACCTCTCTGAGTTTAATCTGTGAAATGGACACATAATCCTAGGATCTATCATATAGTGTTTTAAAGATTAAACGGAATGATGCATCTAAAGCCCAGCACAGTGCCTACTGCCAAGTAAATGCTTCACAAGAATCAGCGATGATTAAGATTCCTGGTTTTCTGCTATATGCTTCAGCATCTGAGAACCATTTATAGCAGCAGGTGGTCCTGCTCAATGCAGGTCTAATGCCACCAGGGGTTCAGGGGCTCATCATCTCCTTCATTTAAAGTGGCCCTCTTCACCTTTTCCTCCAAATCTCACTCAAAGAGAGCAGTCCCAAGCTCTTCCTCCCACTGATTCTGCAACCACTCCATCCCCCACAGCTAACTAAACAAATGGATTCACTGCTAAAGATTCATGAAGTCTTTTCTTTGGCTCTCTCCAACCACAGACTGAGCTTTGCTACCCACTCCCTTGTGGTGAAATGAAATCACTTCTGGGAGGGTGGGGTCCAGAAGGGTGCAGCACTAACAAAAGAAAAAGGAGTCCCACATAAACTGTGGAATCTCTGGTCCCTGTAAAGCTCCCTGCAGATGTGCTGGCGTCCACATGGAGCCACCACCATAGCCATTGTCACTGTGGCTCCCTGACCCTGTGAGCGCTGAACCACTGCTGCTCTCTCCCTCCCTAGGGAGACTCCATTGTCTGAGCCCCAGGGTGCTGAGGTAAGAGTCTCCTTAGCTTTCTCTCTCTGCCCCTCCTTGCCCTCTCTTGGGGATAGAGTTCACTCTTTGGAGGGGCGTGCTGGCAGAAAGGAACTATGCTTTCTGTGAAGGCATGCCCTCAGCCTGCTCTCTGAATTCTAGCCGCCCCTCTTCTCTGCTGGGCGGGGGGAGGAGGAGGAAGCACTCCTAGGCCTGCTTGGGTCAGTAACTCTTGAAATCAGAAAACAGGCCTATATCTTCTCAAAGACTAAGCGAGAGTGGTTCTCGAACTAATTCAGTCTGGGAGTTGGCCAAAATGCAACTATCTCCATAGAGATATAGTCTCTGGGTTTGGGCCTCAGCCCTGGAATCTGCATGTTTAAAAAGTTCTCCCTGAGATAATGAGAGCTAAATCTCTGCCAGTTTTTTTTAATTAAAAACACAAAGAGCAAAACACAACCTATAAAATTATATACATGTACATACACACACACACTCCCCCAGCCTTTTTGAAACTGTTTTTCTGGGAGTAAAGCAGTTCATTTTCTCCTTGCCACCTTGGCCTTCTTCTTGCTTTTAAAATAAACTTTTAATTTTTTTTTTTTAGTTGTTGATGGGCACAATACCTTTATTTTATTTATTTATCTTTATGTGGTGCTGAGGATCAAACCCAGTGCCTCACACATGCTGAGCAAGTGCTCCACCACTGAGCCACAAACCCAGTCCCTCAAATAAACTCTTTACAAGGAAAAATCAAAAAACTCTCCTTGGGCCACACCTTAAGAAGCAGTGTACCCCATCTTGTGTGAAATACCACAGCTCTTATTCTTATTATGAACCCCAGCCTTACATTATGACTTTCCAGAAGCACATGGAAATGCCTTCTGAGTCCTGAACCTACCTTGTCCAAGCAGCAGCTCCTAGGATGCTTTACAAAACTCTGAAACATTTCAAATATCTAGACCAAATTGCAGATGCTACCAGTCTGAGGTTCAAAATGGATTGAGAGCCCTCATCTGGAGTCATTTTGAGCTAGTTGGAGCTATAGAAGATGTTAGTGGTTGATAACAAACTGGAGCCACATAGGCAAAGTTTGACTCAGCCTCGACCTCATAGGCTGTGTGACCTTTAGTAACTTAGTCTGTGTTCTTCGGCTGAAAAATGGGGTTAGTAATACAGCTAATACCTACCTCATAGTGTTGTTCATGTGTAATTATGAGTTACTTCATGTAATGTGTTTAGAACTATACCTGGCTTACATTAAGCACTCAGCAAATATTATCTGTTATCCTTGTTACTATAAATAGTATTTTGGGAAATTTATTATTTTTATTATTCTTTTTAGTTATACATGACAGTAGAATTTATTTTGACATATTATACATACATGGAGTATAACTTCCCATTCTTGTGGTTGTTCATGATGAGGAGTTTCACTGGTTGTATATTCATATATGAACATAGGAAAGTTATATCTGATTCATTCTACTGTCTTTCCTATTCCCATCCCTCTCCCTTCCCTTCATTCCCCTTTGTCTAATCCAATGAACTTCTAATATGTGATATGTTCAAAACTATTATTGATGTGCTCCAAGAGATTTCACAAAGAAATCAAGAGAAGACCTTGAGATTCTAGGGGAGGCCAATGCCATCCTAGACCAATATTTAGGGGGAAGAGATTGGGCAAGGGTCATTCTGAGGCACAGAAAGAAGAGGCAGTTTGGTATCTCCTATATTCAGTGTGTGACTAAGAATATCATGCCTAACTTGTTGCATTAGATTTATGGGATTATGGGATTTGATTCTGGAACCTGGTAGGTCTAATTAAAGTTTTAGAACTCCTAGGAGACTGGCTGTGGTTTGCACAGACTGGAGCTTGGAAAATGCCACCATTTATGTACTCCCAGCCTCAGCTCCACAGCACTAAAGGATCCAATGGTCATTCTATAGTTGTGGTATCTATATTTTCTCTCCCAAATCCTCAGTCATTAATTTAGTAGAGTTTACTAGAACACACTCCCCTGATTAAAAACAAAAAAGTGGAAGTGACTCTCTTGTCTTGCTTCATGGCCAATGTCAACATGAGTTCTACACAATCAGATCCCTTCCTCTATATCTCCCCTCCTTCCTTCCTTTTTTTCTAAATCAGCCCTGGAAGGAGGACCATGATCCTAAGAAGAAGAAGGGAACAAGATTTCTGTGAAGAGCAAGATAAAGGCATCTTCTCACTTTGGCCAAGTGTCCCCATCATGTCTCCAATTTCCTTGACTCTGTCCCAGCTCCTTGCCCTAGAGGAGTAAATGGGAGGAGAGAGAACCCCATCCAGTCACAAGGGGTCAACTAATACCACTTGGACCCTGGTGGATTCCAGCTCCCATGTCTTGCCTGGGCTCTAAGCCAAGATTGGAAGTCCCCTAGGCATGCCAAAACCAAGTGCAAACTGAACTCGTCACCTGTCTCCATCACTCCCCACCCTGCAAATAGTCTTCTTTTAAAAAACATTTCTTTTTAGTTGTAGCTGGACACAATACCTTTATTCATTTATTTTTATGTGGTGCTGAGATTTGAACCCAGGGCCCCGTACATGCTAGGCAGGCGCTCTACCACTGAGCCACAACCCCAGCGCCCCCCCCCAATAGTCTTTAATTCCCCACCTCTGTTAACAGCACCATGGACTCAGGCTGGAACTTTGGGGTCATTTCCCCTTTTCCCATGGGCACTCCTGTAGTTTCTACCATTGACATGTGCCCCAAAGCCATCCCCTCCTCTCAGTTCTCGTTGCCACTGTCCTGGTTCAGAGCACTTTCCACTCTTGCCTGGAGTGTTGACATGGCCTGCCAGTCGGGCCACCTGCCTTTCTCCTCTCTCTTTTCCAGTCCTTCCCTGTCCTGGAGCTGTAAGAATCATCTTCCAGGAGTGTCACTCCCCTGCCTTAACAGACACTTCCAGTAGCTTCCTGTTGCCCAGAGAACAGAACTCTAAGCCAGAGAAGCCCTGAGTAGCTGAGGAAGGTCCTGGATCACAGCTGACAGGTTCTCATTAGCACACAGAGAAGAATAGCCAGAACCACCCAGTAGTAGTCCTTTTGAAGCACTTTCCTGGGAATGTGACAGCAGGCTAGGAGGCTGAGGACATACATGCGCTATCTGGGTGACTAGGTGCAAATCTCCCCGCTATCCGGGGCCTCAGGATCTTCACCTGTAAACTGCTGTCTGAGAATGCATAGCATGGCAGCTGCAAAAGCTCTTTGCCAAAAGGCTGTGCAGAATTGAGGAGTTGCTAATTTCAAGTGGCATGGCTTCACTTACCAGGAAACATTCAGGAAGAGGAGGTTGTGGGGGAGAACAGGGGCTTATGTATCCAGGACATATGGGGGCCTATATTTGTTGTGCTCCTGCTTAGCAGCATTAGCGATTCAAGCTGGTGCTGCCTGTGGAACACTCTGTCCTTTGGGATCCTCAGGGACAGGAGGGGTTGCAGAGCAGTGAGGCCACAGGCAGCGTGGAGTACAGTGAAAAATCGAGTGATAGCAATGAGGCGCCACGCACACAGGTTCATGCACATGCATTCACACTCCTGATGGCCCCCAACGCTGCCTCCCAACAGCAGCTGGAGCTAATTACAGACAGACAGCGTCTTCTCTGGCTCTTCTCTCGAAACTGTCAACCCTCCCTACCACTACCACTACCACGACTCACCCCTGGGAATTGATTGTGCTCTCAAAAGGGGTGTTGCTAGCGCCACAGCTAAGTGCCTAGAAGGAACATTGGAGGGGGAGTGCAGGGGAGCAGGAAGCCACCATGTGCCTCTCTGTCTTGTGGGGGTGGGTAGAAAGGAGGCTGTGAAGTGGGGGAGAGCTGACTGGGACACAGATGCAGCTTTGTGTTAACAGATGTGCTCTCCTGGCAAGAGGGAGCCCAGGCACTTAGCCCCTCCCTTTCCCTTCATCTGGATCCACCCAGGGATCCCCTCTTAACCCTTCTCCCTCTTAAATCCCTAACTTCCTCTCCAACTCTGTATCTGGCATAAAACTCAATAAATGTTGAATGATGGACATCAACCCTCCTCAAACCCTTACTACTCTCAAGCTGCGTTCCCACCTCGCAGACTAAAACTCCATAAGCCCTTTCCTCTGCTTTTCTTTCTATATATTCCCTTTGGGCAGTTTCAACTCTTACCTATATGCTCTTAACTCCCAAATCTCTTTCCAGCCCAGCCTCCCCGCCCCTGCTGCCTTAAACCCAACATGCCCCATGATAAAGTCTTCAGCAACCACCTCCCTAGGGGATTTCTAGCAGCCAGTCCTGGTCTGCTGACAGGACTGGGGAGAGAGGGACCTGTAGTTAACCTCCTACCAGGACAGGGCCAACTCCTTATCTCAGGGCTTCTCTACAACAGGAAACCAAAATCCTTTCTTTCACCTTCTTTTATAAAAAATAAGAATTTTTAAATTTTTAGTTGTAGATGGATACAATACATTAATTAATTAATTAATTAATGTATCTATTTATTTTTGTATGGTGCTGAGGATCGAACCCAGTGCCTCACATATACCAGGCAAGTGCTCCACCACTGAGCCACAACCCCAGCCCCCTTTTGTGCTCTTTACTGCCCCTTCCCACCTATAAGGAAAGCCAATTTGGAAACTAACTGCCAAACAGGAGCTAACTGCCCAATCCGGGCCTCTAGGAGTAGAACCAGAGAAGTTGTTTCTGCAAAGAGAAGCCCTTGAAAGTAAATCAACATAAACTGGTGAGTTATTTCTTCTCCAACACACTGTCTCCCAACCCTACTCTCATTGTTTCACAATCCTTGTCGCACCATCTCCACCATTCCTCAGCCAGTACACACTACACACACACACACACACGCACGCACGCACGCACGCATGCACGCACGCACACGCGCGTGCAGCCCTTCTCTCACCCCCCAACTCCACTCCTCTCCATTCTGAAGCCCTGCCCCCAGGCTCACTACCAACCCCCAGGTAAATATTGATCCAAGATTGGTGAAAGCTGGGAATTTCATTCCACCAGAGCAGTGCTAGGAAGAAGACTCAGAATGTTTACTGAGAGTCCACACTCAAATTCTTTCCTGGCCTTGGCAAGGATAAGAGCAAATAAAGCCCCTCTTTGCTCCAGGGCCTCCTAAATTTGGAAAGCAGCCAAAAAACGGGTTACAAACACAGTGGCCTTTTGGTTCCTGACAGCCTCTGGGGCCAAGGAAGGCAGAATCCAAGTTTCTTCCATCCTATTCCCAGGGTCCTGGGTACCATACTCTAGTAGAAATGCAAGATGTCATTATACCCAAACATGTTATGGTTACATCTAGGTATTTTCAAGTTTTTAATAAATATGAAAGATTGATCACAACTTTCCATCTGACACACATACACAGGATGTGAAATAATTTATGCAAAACATCTCTGTGATTAATTTCAATACATTCAATAGATTCAGCAAAGCTATATTGAGCAATTCAAAGAGCAATAATCCACAGTGCCTGCCATCAAACTTCTCCTTTTATCATTGGGGTAGACTGACCTACATACAAGGTCTAATGATACTAGACCATGCTAAGTCCCTTCCCATGCCTCGTGTGGCCTGTGTAACTCTCCCAATCCCTTCAACATACTGAAATTTTCCATTCTGTCACTTATGTCACTACTACTGAACACTTCTCCAATATAAGGTGGTGATTAGGACTATCTCTAAGGTGATTGGGTTCATATTCAAGTTCCACCATTCACCAGATGTATGACATTGACCAAGTTTCTCAGCCTGTCTGGTACCTCCTCTGTAAATTGAGGACAATAATAGTACATATCACATTGAGTGAAAATTAAATGAGTTAATACACACAAAGGACTTAGTATGATATCTGGCACATAATAGATGCCCAATAAATGTTAGTAATTATTTATTTTTCTGATGTACCTTCCATCCTTTGTTAACACTGGAATTTACATCTCTTGTTGGGTGTCCAAGAGAAACTGGTAGAATGCCTTATTCATTTCTTTATTTGTCTACTCAATCAACAAATACATGTTGAGCATCTACAAGTCCCTGTGCTAAGATCTGGAGTCATATAGACAAAGGAGACATGACCCCTGTCTTTACAACTAAACAATTCACCTAAAGCAGTCCTGGATTAATAGTGCCCTGAAGCACCTGGAAGAAGCAAACACAAATCCTCCCTGGAGGAACACACCCTCAACCCAGTTTTCATAGGATTACCAAGGATAAAGTGTGGCTGAACATGAACTCATAATCCAAAATTACAAAGCACACAATGAAGCCAGAAACAACGAAAACAGAATTAGATCCTCAAAGACCTCAGGTATTGCAATTATGTGATATAAAATATAAAATAAGTCTTATGAGTATTAAAAAACAAAAGATTTTGAAAACATTAGCAAAGAACAAGATACTAGCAGAAAGTAACTTTTTCTACATTATTTTTCTAAGTATAATCTTTTTATAGATGGCAAAGCTAGGGCTCAGAGAACATTGAATCCTTCAAAGTTACACAACTAATATTAGGATGGACTCAAATCGGGTTTTCAATGTTGTTTTCTTTTGGCTGACTCAGTGATCAGAACTGTGACCTTTCTTCCCTGAGTCAACCAGTAAGATGAGTATTGTGTTAGGTCTTTAAGAAACACGAAGATGAACCAAATAGAGTCCCTGTGCTCAAGTTGCTTAAAATTCAGCGGAGACCAGACTACACACATCTAAAAATAACTATTAATATCAAGGTGTGTGGTAAAAAATACTAAAGGTCTGGAATGGTAGAAGGTAACACCTGAGCAAGTCCTTGAAGAACAGGGTGGACCCGTGGGAAAGAGAAGCTTTAGATTGGCCAGTGGAGTAGAGAAGGCTAGGAAGAGCCAGAACAAAGTCACAGAGAAAGTGAACATGCAGAGCAATTGAATGATGAGTGAGTGCCTTTGGCCAGCACACTGGATACTTGTAGGGGCAGGCCTGTGCTGTCACATGGGGCCCTATACTCAGAAGGACCCCAGATTGGTTTAGTGCTCTGTTGCCATTTTGAAATCCTTCATGATTTTTTAACATGGGGCTCCAAATTTTCATTTTGCATCAGGGCCCACAAATGATGGGCAAGTTCTACACAGGGGAATGGAAGAGGGATGGCTGGAAAGGCAGGGGACTCTTTGAAAGGAAGTTCTTTAATACTTCTTTCATGCTTGCTCCACACACACAGTGAGGAATCACTGAAAGCCTTTGGGTAGGGAAGGGATATGGTGACTACAGACTGAAAAAGTCACATCTTGGGAATGGGGAAGTGTTCAGATAGACTGGAGAAAGGAGAAATGGAAAGTAGTCTGAAATTTATTGAAATAAAGCAATGGGAGCCTGGACAGAGTAGTGACAGAAGACATGGAGAAGAAGATGAAGGTCTTCATTTATTCGATTATCCATTCACAAAAGGTTTCCTGAGCACCTGACATGTACCAGACATTGTTCTAGGATCTGGAATACAGAAATGTACAGACTCTGCCTCTAACCTCAAGTTGCTCATAGTCTCGTGGGGGAGGCAGACATGCAAACAGACTATGATGGCCTCATGTGCTAAGGGCTAGGATAGGATTGCAGTTAGGATACTATGGGAATCTAGAGGAAGGCTGCCTAACCCATGAAGGAGATTTATAGGTTTTCAAGATGTGACATCTGAGGGGGGATGGGAATAGGAAAGACAGTAGAATGAATTGGAGTGTAGAGTGAATGTATATAAATTCACAACCAGCAAAACTCCTCATCATGTACAACCAAAAGAATGGAAAGTTATGCTCCATGTATGTATAATATGTCAAAATACAGTCTACTGTCATGTTTATCTAAAAAGAACAAATTTTTTAAAAAAAAAATTGTTCCCAGCAGCTCAGGAAGCTGAGGCAGGAGGATCACAAATTCAAAGCCAGCCTCAGCAACTTAGCAAGGCCCTCAGCAATCTAGCAAAACCCTGTCTCTAAGTAAAATATAAAAAGGGCTGGGGGTGTGGTTCTGTGGTTCAGTGCCTCTGGGTTCAATCCTTAGTAGCCCCCCCCAAAAAAATAGATGTGATATCTTATCTGCATCTTGAAGGCTGAGTTGAAATCTATGTCATGGGTGATGCACAGAAGAGCACCCCAGGAATAGAGAACAAAAATGCACAGAATTATGAAATGTCTACTATGTGCTAGGCACCATACTTTAGATGAGAATCCTTGCTCTTAAATGGGAAGGGGAAGAAGATGACTAACCAGAGAACAACAAGACTAAGCATCTAGTGCTATGATATGGACACTGTAGGAGTATGGAGGAGAGACATCTAACCCAGAATGGAGGATCAAAGGAATATCTTTCATAAAAGTGTCTTCTGAGCTATGTACCGTAAATGAGAAAATATGAGCTAGGTGAAAGAAGGGAGGAAGGAGAAGCCAAGTCATCGGGAGTGATATGCGCAAATGCACAGAGGTAAAAGACTGTGTGTGACTCTAAGGGAATTCCAAATGTCTCCCTCATTGGATTTTAGAATGAACAAGCAAGGACATGGAAAGATGTAACCAAGGAAGTAGAGCTTAAATACCAAGCTAAGGAGCTTGTGCTTCATCCTGTAACATAGTAGTTCTCATCCTCAGTCTACATTAGAATATCTTGGGGGGGGGGGTCAAAAATACTGATGACTAGATCTCACCCCAGGGACTCTGATTCCATTAATCTGTCGGGGAGGCACTGGAATTTTTAAAAGCTCTTTCAGTTTATTCTAGTGTCCATCCAGGATTGAGAACCATTGCTTTAGGGAGTGAGTTCTCAAATTATATGCTCATCACAATCACCTGGAAGGCTTGCTGAACACAGGTTGGGAGTGGGCACCCCCAAGTTTCTGTTTCAACTCTAATGACTTGTCAGAGATGCCAGTGCTGCTGTTTCTAGGGCCACACTTTGAATGCTTCTGGTCTCAAGTGTAGTGAAGCTATTTATGAAGATCAAGTGTAGGGGATAGGATATGAAATATCAGATTTGCATATCTGAAAGATCACTCAGGCCACTTTGGGAAGAATTCACAAAAGTGGGGAAAGAGAAAAAGTGAGAGAAGTGACATTATTATAGGAATTAAGGCAACAGATGATGGGGGTGCTGTCCTGAACTAAGGAAGTGGCAGAGGAATAGAGAAAATGGATCACATTCAAGGAATGCTTAGGATGTAGACTTGGCAGTGCTTAGTGACTGGTTGAATGTAGAATTAAGAAATAAAGATGAATGCAAAAAAAAAAAGATGAATGAAAGGCAACTGTTGGGGTTTTGCCTTGGGCAATTGGTGACTCTGTACTGATGTTGATTATTATAATCAAAAGTTAAGGGCCGGGGTTGTGGCTCAGTGGTAGAGTGCTCACCTTGCATGTTTGAGCCTCTGGGTTCGATTCTCAGCATCACATAAAAATAAATAAACAAAATTAAAATATAATATTATATATATATATATATATAAAGTTAAATATGCCTGGTGCAGTGGTGGATGCCTGTAACCCCAGTGGCTTGGGAGGCTGAAACAGGAGGATCATGAGTTCAAAGCCAGCCTCAGCAAAAACAAGGCACTAAGCAACTCAGTGACACCCTGTCTCTAAATAAAATGTTAAAAAGGGTGGGGATGTGGCTCAGTGGTTAAGCATCCCTTGGTTCAATCCCCAGTACTACCCCCCCCCAAAAAAAAAGTTAAATATATTACCAGGCTTGAGGTGGAACATGGGGAAGGGGAATATTTGAACCCTCAAATCTCATAGCAATAGTCCCAGGGAATTCAACAGGCACCTCACTGTCCCTCAACTTCTCCTTTCAGCATCATTGAGTTTTCACTTCAACCTAATCAACTTGGGACTCTTTTAAAAATACACGGAATGAAAAAGGAAGATGATGATCACCCTGGTGCAAAGACCATCCCCCCAAGCCCCAGGTACAATCCTTGCTCCTCTGCTATTACCCTAGATATGTTTATTTCATTCATTCATTCATTCATTCATTCATTCATCATTTTAACAAATAGCTGTAAGGCTACTGCTAGAGGGCTTTTGAAATAGTTGTAGAAGGTCATGTTTCACATCCAGGTAAGGAATTCATAACCTTCTCTTATATAACCAACAAAACAAATGCTTAAAGTACACCCTGCAAAGGAATTCATTCTGCATGGATTTAAAATGTATAAAAATGAGCAATTTTCCAGCACATCATCGGTTGCAACTATTTGTAAGTCTCCTCTGTGGGCAAGTAGACTGCCAGCAATCAGCAAGACCAGCAGAAATGATGGATGGGATAATTGTCCATTAGAGTACAGATAACTTTTGTACCGTGGGAGGGTTCGACAGGGTAGAGACATGATAGATGGAGGAAGAGTTCACTAACGTGATAGGAGTTGCAGCTCCATTTCTCGTAGTAACAATTCTCTGGCTGAATCGATGATAAATCAAAGACGCATTCTCATTTGAAACCCTTTGCTCACCAGTGCACAACCTTTGCTTTGGGTTGAATTTAATAGCATCATTAAAAACTGCTGTTCAAGAAACTCAAATGACTTCTCCCCAGAAGTCATGGCATAAGAGAGCGCTTTTGTGGACTCTTCGAGGGCAGGGTCCATGTAGGGTGTGTGTGTGTGTGTGTGTTTTAAATATTAAAATCCTCAGTGACTAGCACAGAGGCTGACACGTACATTGCACTCACTAAATGTTTGCAGAGCAAGGTGAAATGAATTAATACATCAGTCTATTCATTCTTCTGTTTATTCCTCCAACAGACATTCATTAAGTAGGGGAATTAAGAGCTCTAGCCCTGCAAATAGACACTTTAGGCTTCAAATTCTTGCTCCAATCAGCTGTATGCACTTGCACAAATAACAGCCTCTCTGAGCCTGTTGCCTCCTGTACAAAGTGGGAGACATATTAATACTTGCTTTTCCACAGCTGTGTGAGGATTAAATTAGTTAGTGTTTACTACAAGTCCTGGCCCAAAGTAAGTGCTCACTAAAGGGCAACTGCTATTTTTATTGTTGTATATGCTAGGCTAGGCCTTTCTCAAATAACTAGGTCATTACAAGAGGCACAGAATGTCTTAAGAAAGGACAAGGCTTTGGGCCAAAGCTGGTTTTCATTAACATGGTTATTTATGGTTCCTAGCCCAGCGGCCCACTGCCCTAGGCCTACCATTTCTGGCCTGATGCCATCCTGTGGCAGCTTGGGCTATATCTAAGTGGGCTGTGCTCTCTAGAGAAGCTTGAGAAACTGTGGAGCAGAAAGGTGAATGAGAAAGGTAAGAGCTGGAGAGGATCCAGTTAACAATCAACGTGCAATTCCTGCCACACACACACCACTCCCATCATTGTCAACTCCCTTGTTGCTTTTCTATGCTTTTGTGTAGCTCTTCCTGGCAGCATTTCACCTACTAATTGCTATTTCTAATGTTTATCCTCTTGGCTCAGTTAAGCAAGTTTGTCCGTGATTTTCATATTTATTTTAAGGCAACGTAGTAGAAAATACTTGACTATGGAGCTTAGTCAAGACACAAGAGAGGCTATATAACATAGTGATTATAAGAGGATTCTGGAGATAGAAATAGCACCACTGAAAAGCTGTGTGACCCAGGGAATGTTAGTTAATGTCTCTGAGCCTTAGCTCTAAAAAGGGAAAAGTGGGAATAATGATCATCAAGATTAAATGGAAATCACCTAGCACAGTGCCTGGTACACAGTAAAGTGAACATTAAATGGCGACTGTGACTATTGCCCCAGATGAGGAAATGGAAGCTCAGAAAGGGATAACACTCATAGCTATTTGGTGGCTAAGGCTTCTGCTCCTTTTTCCTTTAAAGAGGCCTGCCTCTTTAAAGCCTTTTACAGTCCCTGTTTACACATATTCTGATAGTCTACATACTAAGTTCATCCCTTTTTCAAATGAAGAAAATTTAATACATTTAAATGTATGCTTCCCATATCTGTAGGCCTGCAAGGTCTTATGAGCAACTTGGGCACAGGAATTTTAGCTTGCTTATCTAATATGTGTTCAATTAAAGTTTGGTGAATTTTGAGCAAGCTGTCAATAAACTACCCAAGCTGTATATGTCCCACATCTCTGTGTTACATTATTACAAGTGGCACAGAAAAATGGAATGCGTGCATGTAGGCCTGGCTTTGAACTCTACAATTGGTTGCTGGGTATAAAGCACCAAAACCTGTTGGACAAATGCAGTGCTGCATAAGCAAGGGGAAGAGGAAGGAGAGGAGGAGGAGTAACAGCAGTAGATGAATTCTGTGTTTTTTTGCAGTACTGGGGATTGAACCCAAGGGTGCTCTACCACTGAGCTACACTTTCAGTCTTTTTAATTTTTTAAATTTAGAGACAGGGTATCACTAAGTTGCTTAGGGCATCATTAAATTGTTGAGGCTGGCCTCAAACATGCAATACCCTGCTTCAGCCTCCCAAGTCACAGGGATTTATAGGCATGCACCACTGTACCCAGCTTGAATTTTGTGAAGGGCCTACAGTGTGTTACTTGAAGGAAGTATAGTTTAATTGAGGTACATAAATCTGAGTTTGAATCCCAGCTCCCCAATTACTGACTGTGATCTTGTATCATGTTCCCTAAGCTTCAGTCTCTTCATTGTAAAATTAAGATAATAACAGTTCCTACCTCATAGCTTTGCAATGAAAATGAAATAAGACATAGTCTAGAAATGCAGCACCTTACCCATTATGAAGACTCAAAAAAAGCTATTTGACATATTGATTCATCAGTAAAATGACATGAATGAAACCATTTAGCATCTGCATGAGATTCGAAAGAGGAAGAGATAATTTCTGATAAGAACTAGTTCAACACTTAACTGCCTTTCTCTAACCAAAAAAATATCTAATGTTGAAAACACTAGAAAATTAGCATACTCCTTCTGAATACATAGGAAGAAGCTCCTGTTTCATATGATAACCACACAGTTGCTGGACCTAAGTGAGTCCCTCATAATGTGACTGAATGTCAAAGCCTGATACATATAGAATAGTTGATCATGTTAGTGCCCTTCTCACTCTCCTTCCAAGGGGCTAGAAACAAATGCACCAATAACCAACAAGCCCTCAACAAAAAAATATGGAGTCAAAGTGGTTAAGAACTGATCATGGGTGCTGGCTTCCGCAGCACATATACTAAAATTAGAATGATACAGAGAAGATTAGCATAGCCCCTGCGCAAGGATGACACACCAATTTTTGAAGTGTTCCACATTTTTATTGAAAAGATTTCATTGCCACAAGAGCCAAAAATAAATGAAAATTGGGGGAAAAATAAGAACTAACCATGGTAATGACCTCATTAAAATGACCTTGTGCTCTTGACCCTGGTGTGGCTACCCAGCCTGAAGAGACTCTCAGGTTGAGCAACTGACCCTGGCAGGGAAGTCTGTTGTCAGGATGCATCACAATGCTACCACACATCCTTTCTTCTCTTTTTGGTGGGATGGGATATAATAGGGTGGGATCAGCTCACAGCACCTCATCTGAAAAATCTCTTTTCTCCTCTATTGGTTGCCCCAAAACACCATCCTTGTTTGGACATGCACGGAGTATAGCATTCAGGATTCCTTCATTCCCTCTTTTTTAGTGTTCAGACTGGCTGTTTGCCAAGGTAACTACATAGCATTGTCAAAGAGCAGGTGAGTTTGGGGAATATCTCTTATCTTCTCCAATATATTAACTCCCTGAAAATTAAAGCAGCCAGAGACCCCTTAGAAAGAGCATATAAGTTCTCCCAGGGCTTCCAAATGAAAGTCCCTACAAGACACTGAACAGGTTTGTCGTTTTCAAGGGGAAAAATACCCAGGTTTGGTAGCTGCTTTTTGGAAATTTGAGAAGTGACCTGCAAGTTATGTTTCTAATGTGAAAACCACTCTATTTTTCTTATAGGCAACTGTTGGATATGTGGCATTGCAGTCATGGGTGTGAAGCATCTGGTTTTAACCAGAATGTGGGTGATTTGCTCCCAATTGCGGAGGGCAGGGAAATATGGCTTTGCCTCCTGGTCTTGTGCCTGGCCCACACATGCAAATTCCTGTCTGCAAACTGGTTCTTCTTTGCCAGGATTCAATAGGTTAATGTCAGAAGTTGGCAGAGGGCAGTCTGTGGTTACAGTGAGTGCCACATGGCGACAGGTAAGGACAACAGAAGACTGCCAGAGAAGGGAGCCCAGTTTGACTGAGGGACAGGTAACCTGGCTTGCCAGTCAGGGGAAAGAACAGGCCCTGGTCCAGGCCAATATTGGAGGTCCAGAGAACACAGCCAGAAGAAACCTGGACATGGAAAAGGAGATGACAGCTACCATTTATTGAGCACTTACTCTGTGCCAGGCACTATGCCAGGTCTGGATATGTTCTCTCATTTAATCCCAGCAAGAGCCCCATTTTACAGAAAGGGAAACTTGGCCAAAAGGAAAAGACAGATCAAAACCAGGAATGGGGAACAACACAAATACCAAAGCACTCAGAAGGCAAAGTACTTGGGGTCAGTTGCCAAGAAATATTCAAGAACCTGAGTTCTTTATGGCCATAGCATTTGGGATTTGGAGATTTCTAGCTAATGCACTCCATCCCTTTGGCTGGCTCCCTTATCAGGCCAGCTCTGACTGTCACACCTCAAAGTGGCTGGCAAGAGCACAGGTGGTTTGGCAAGGATTGGAACCAGAAGAGGAATGAACAGGTGCCCTGCCATAGATTCCTTTGAGGAGACCCTTAATGGCCATATGCCATAAAACCCCAGCTAGCGTATCAATGGCAGAAGGATTGATGAGTTGCAATAGAAAAGTTGGCACATGAACTTGAGCTCTGTTTATACTTCTGTAATCAATGCTAATTATTTCCTCCTTTGGAACTAAGGTGTTCTGCCATCATAAAAACCTGTTGATAAATGCAAATATACTTGAATTATGGTGCCCAAGACCCCTGCTTAAGCACACTAACAACCACAATGAAAGCATGGGTCCTATCAAAACAAGCACACAATAGAAGTCACAGTAGACTCTGAAACATGACTTTCCCATGGAGGCATTCCCCACAAACAACATCCTTCATTTGTTCTTGAGCCCAAACTGTAAGTTAGGGAACAAATGATACTGTATTACAGCATCTTACCACTAGAGTGTACAACTCCCACACTCATGGAAAGCAAGCTGCTCTCACCTGCAGAAAGCGGTGCCTACAAGCAGAAAAGTCCAAGTGCATGAAGAGTTAGATCCTGCTTGGTTCTTTGAAGGGCTAGAAAGCATTTCAAAGGTGACACACATCAGAGAGATCCATTTCCACTGGCTGGGCTGGGAAACGAAGTCAGAGGGGCTGGCAGAGAACCTCAGACAATGACAACACAGTTGCATTCCCAGCTGTGTTAAATGACCAGCATATCATGATTGCCTTTTCACGCAAATATCAATGACATAATCCTAACAGGCTTGCAGTTCTCTCAGTGGTGTAATAAAACAATGACCCAATTCTTTTTGAAGGCTGCAGCAGCAGATATGATGACTGGGTATGTTGTACAGGGCACTACATGTGATGGATGGGGCACA
Source organism: Marmota monax (assembly GCF_021218885.2). Taxonomy (NCBI): domain Eukaryota; kingdom Metazoa; phylum Chordata; class Mammalia; order Rodentia; family Sciuridae; genus Marmota; species Marmota monax. The sequence goes on along the minus strand of NW_026694552.1, from coordinate 8,635,977 downwards.
GTAGGGCAGCAAACTGTGTGCTGGGGATTGGAAACCAACCTCCCAAGCCAAAACTCCTGCCATTCATCTAGTCGGAAAAAAAAATAAAGCTATTCAGTATGAAAGTTCCCACTTGTTCTCATGACGGAGGCCAATTGGGAAAATGTGGCGCAGCGATGATTGAAGCAAATTCTGTTTAAAAATCCAGCCGGTTTGTGGGTATTTGTTTATTTATAACTCCCCCCACCCCCGCCCCGCCGCCCCACACCCTGCTCATTCTGCAAAGGATTTGAGATGGGATTTGAACACTGAAAGTTTGTTTAAGTCCTAAACAGGTCCAGCTACTTTTTCAACTGACAACAAAATGAAACCCTTTGGATCAAGTGCCTTGCTGTGTAGAACACTGCTTTGGTTTTCTCAGTCAAAGCTAGTCCTCCTTGTACCCTGCGGTGAGAGACACTTCTTCCCCCAGAACACTCCTGTCCCCAGTGCTACACTTTGCCAGGGAAATAAACATGAGCCCATCACCCTGAAACCTGACAAAAATAAAGGAACATGGATTCCCTCACTCATTCATTTATTCAACCGATATTGATTGGTACCCATTCTGTAGCAAGCTCTATTCCAGGCACAGGAGAAGCAAAATAAAGAAGACCCACTCTCCCTTTGCACTTGAGAAGCTCCCAGCCTAGTTAAAAACAACAAAACCCTTATTCTTCAGTATGACTAGTATTGTGAAAGAAACATATCCAAGGGTGGAGTGGGGTAGGGACTGCAGGTGCTTTAGATGATTTAGTTTGTGGACTCAGAGTGCCTTGGGTTCAACTTTTGGTTCAGCCTCTCCCTCAATCCATGGCCTTGGGCTCTTCACATAACATCTCAGAGCCTCAATTCTCTCATCTGTAAAATGGAGCTAATAATAGAAGTTATGTCCCTGTGTTATTATGAGGACTAAATGAGATAATCTGCATAGAACACTTAGAACAGTTTTTGGCATGCAGTAAGCGCCCGATAAAAATTTAGTTTTTTAATGCTTTTTTATTCCTTTTGTTTAATTTCGTAAGACTGTGTCTGGTGATGAGACTCCAAGGACTGGTTTCTAAAACAGAACTGTTTTCAACAAACTCCTCCCTTTAGCCCCAATTTTTTTTTTCATATGGAATGACACAGATCTACCATGATTTTTTCCCCTCAGCAACCATATGTCTGGCAAGAACCACAGGGAGAAAATATTTCCCAGATGGTTTTGCTTATGTTAGCCTACTATGTGCCAAGTACCTTTCTAGATGAGAGGGACACAATGCTAAGCAATACAGACAAGGTCCCTGTCCTCTTAGAGCTTATATTCCAGTGGGAGAGACATACCAGAAACAGAAAATATAAATAGACATAATTACCCAGAGAAGTAAGTACAATTAAGAAAGCATTGCCCACAAAAAGAATATGAGGGAGGGGCAGGAGGGAACTAAATGTAGGTGGCCAAAAACTGCTCTTCTTAGGAGGTAACACTTAAGCAGAGACTGAATGGTAAAGAAACGTCCCATGCTGAAAGCAAGAGCAAAGGCAGTCCAGGCAGAAGAGGCAGCATACATAAAGGCCCTGGGGCAGGAAAAGACTTTGGGAATGTTCCAGAAATTAAAAGAGCAGTGTGACTGAGACAGATCCCTGGTAGTGAGGTAAAGCAGGCAGGATTATATTATTGCATGCATATCGAAGCTGAGAAAGCCCAGAAAGATTAATAGACTTACCCACAATGCCTTGCAGATAGTAGACACTCCATAAGTTGTAGAATGCTCAGTCAATAGGGCGGGGCTGAGGCCCTCTGCCTTCCAAATTCAGACTGAGATTTCCCACCACAACTAGGAATCAGCTACCCAGGGAGACTGAAATATACAGTGTTTTTTTGGTTTTTTTTTTTGTTTTTTTTTTTTTTTGGTGAGTCATAGGCAATGTGCATTAGAGTGCGGGGTCGAGTGGCCCCAGCTGCTGCTTGTGTGTAAGGGGTGGGGGTGGGCTCAGTCCGTGGCTGAAGCTTTTTAGCATGTTTATGATGAGCTGAAAGCACTCACTGCTTAATTTAAAATACGGCTCTCACATACACATACAATTCAGCAGCTAGGGGAGCTGCCAGGAATTGAGGCTAAGTGTAGAAAATTGGAGGATCAGGAATATCAGGTACCCGACCCTGTTTCCCATCTCCAACAGGCTGTATCTGATCCCATCCAGTCCCATATCCTGGAACCAACTCCTGGAGATTAAGACATGGAGGGGGAGAACAGTAGTCTGGAGACTCTCCAAAGCCCTGCACACTAGCCACACTGGTAACGCCACCCAGACTTCAGCTTTCCTGCCTTCCTCTGCCTCCATGCCTCAAAGCCCAAACCAACTCTCTCAATGAATCCTCCTCCTTTCAGTCCCTCCTCTCCATCCCTGAAATCTGACAGTTGGGAAACCTCATCTGGCCTGATTGGAAACTGCCTGGACTGCATGCTGCTTTTTTCCCATGTGTGTATCTTGTCACCCCAACCACACGGGGGCCCTCAGCACACGCTTCAGGAATTGAGTATTTTTTCTATTCCCCACAGTTCTCAGCACAGTTCTTATATAGACACACTGTGTCTCCTGTGTATTTGTCCATGGGTTGCATGACAGTATGATTAGAAAAGCCTTTTGGATGGAGTACCTGCTTTTAATTGAAGAACAAGAACTTCAACTTGACAAAAATGTGGGAAACCCTCAGGGGTATCCAGTTCTCTTCCCATTGTTCCCCTACACACAGTATCCTTCTGGCAAGATGAATGAGCCTGGGACCACTCAAGCACAATGCCCCACTGAGTCATCTTCTGGGACCCTTGCTTAGAGCATCTCTTTCTGGCTAGAAGGCATTCTCTCCAAGCTCTACCTGTCAAAACCCCAACTCATTCTTCAAAGCGAAGTCCAAATACCATCTCTTCTATGAAGACTTCTGAAGCACAATTAATTGATTGTTCTTACCATCCGGGTTTTCCTGGCCCCCTGGGTCTACCTCTTTTATGGTATAGGCTGGTGAGACAGATTAGCCTAGTTTTAAACTCCAGCTCCATCACTTCCCAATGCAACCTCAGTTTTTCTCTTCTGGAAAGAGGTGTTGGAAATTGCCCATGAAATAATATCTGCAACCCACTCACAAGATAGGGCCTTCGGTGTTCGGGCAGGGGTTGTGACTCAGTAGTAGAGTACTTGCCTAGCATGAGTGAGGCACTGAGTTTGATCCTCAGCACCACATAAAAATAAATTTAAAAAATAAAGGTATTGTGACCATCCACTATTAAAAAAAAAAAAAAAGATGGGGCCTGCAGAGTTCAGGAAATGTTACTTATGAACATCCTCTTCATCATCCCTGGAAAGCAGAAAGATTCAAAGTGTGGACTTGGGAACCAGATACAGCTAGCTTCCAGACCTGGTTTGGTCACTTCCATGACCTTGGGACAGTCACTTCCTCTCTGAGGGCCACTCTCCTCATATGAAAAATGAAGCAATAATCCTTTCCTCACCTTCATCATCGAACCTGTTGGGAAGATTCAAAGACATAATGTACTCAAGGTACAACACTCGGCACCAGGCCTGTCGCTTAGCAATTGCTTATTCTAGTCTACACACCTCTACAACCTAGAAAACTCCTTTAAGGGCATGGACAATATTTTACTTATCTTCCCATCTCTTGCTGCCTAGCCTAGCCCAGAACCTCTGCAGCTGGCAGGCCTACAATAAATCATTGTTGAATTGAATCGAAAACCCAAACCAGATGTGCCTCCTCCCCTGTCAAATGAAGCTTTCAAGCTGGTGGGCTGGGCCTGCTGCCCCTTCACCCCCCTCTCTTTGAGCTGAGCAGCGGCCATTGTCTAGGCCTGGCTCTGGAGAATGAAGCAGGGCAGCAGGAGGAGGTAGGGAGGGAAAAGTGGGACAGTGAGATAGGAGAGAGCACTCTGTGTCTGCTCCTGGTGACCTCAAGCAAATTACCTTTGAAGGGCACTCGCCTGGAACCTCCGTTGAATGAAAAGGGGTGACACACCAAAAGCCCTTCATCAACCCAGCATGTAGCTGCAGAAGAAAACTGCCTCTCCCCAAAACACTGAAAATCAGAAGTATGGTAAATGAAGGCATCAGATGAAAGCTCCCTTCTTCAGCACAGATGGTGAAACAGAGGTTCAGAGAGGTTCAGCTTTGAAATCACAAGACCAGGATTCAAAGTCAAGTTCAGCCAGCTCCACAGGTAAGCTCACTTGGAAACCTGCGCTTCGGCTAGTCTTGCTATAGAAGGACAGAGGTGTATATTTACCACCCCTCCCCCATGCTCCATTCCACAAGACCACTGGGAACAGAACACAGGGCTTTGATAGGGGAAAATACTCCCCAAAATACAAACCTGCTTTAAAACGGCAAAAAGAGGCCCAAGTCTTTAGTGTTTCTGAGCCAGAGCTGTGTAAACAGGACACAGGGCTAGCACACTATCCAGCACAGAGTGAAGGTTAAGAGCCCAACAGCAGAATATGGCTGCCTGGATTGTAACTCTGGCTCTATCCCATGCTAACCTGCCTGATTCTGGGGAAGTGACTTAACCTCCCTATGCCTCTGTGATCTCATCTTCCCGTGGCATTAATAACAGCACCTTCTTACAGGGTTGTGTATAAGGATTCATTGAGCTAATGTTTATAAAGCACTTACCATGTGCCTGGCATGTGGTAAACACTAAATAACTATTTATTAAATAAAAATAAATATATGCCTCTGTTTCTCTGTAGACAGACCAGCCTAGAAACAGGGTTGCTGAATGGTTAGAGCTTACCTGTGGAGCCAGTCAAGCTTGGTTTTGAATCCTGGTCTCATGATTTCAGAGCTGAACGTCTATGAACCTCAGTTTTCCCATCTCTAATCTGGGGGTAATAACAGTCCCTTTTCTGTAGGCTGTTGTGAGCATTAAATGAGATATCTCCAAAGTCCTGAACACAGTGCCTGACACAATATGGTGAATAAGCACCCAATAAAGGCAGAATATTCATCATCTGAATCTTGCATAGCACTTTGCTGCCCCCCCTTTTTTTTGCTTCTTCTGGGTTAACACACAATATGTAGTTTTGGAAATACTGCCGCACTAAAGGAACAACTTCATCGTTTTGCCAATGAAATTCCTAAACATCTTATTTGAGAGCCAGAAAAGGGAAACATTTTTGGTCATTTCTGAACCAACCAAGCACACCCAGTCAGTTTCCCCACTCAACAAACCTGAACCCCCAAAGCAGCAGAAAGTTACTTTACAGGACAAAATCAGAGAAATGAATGTTTTACTGCAAACAAAAGCCATCTTTGTTTGCTGCCCAGCTTTGGGAGAAAAAAAAATACCTCAACCCAGGAGCTTGGAAAATTCTTGAAAGTTCTCATTTTATTCCAGCAAATCCAACAGAATTGGCAAGACTCCTGGCCATGTGAACCTGAGTCAGAATGAGTCGCCTTTACCCACTTGCCTCCCCAGAGCACCTAGATCCCATAGGGTCCACTGGGCATCAATACATGTTGGTTGTCGATTCCTCCACGAGAATCCCAGATCCCATTTCTACAATGTCTGCTACTTTGCCAAATCGCTCAGAAAACAGTACTAAAGAACATTTTTGAAAACAGGGGGGAAAAAAAGCATCCATCAACTCACCACTCTAACACAACTCTTAATTTTGTGTGGAAAGTTCTCTTCCAGTCTTTATCCACGTGCAGACATATTTTTACAGCACTGTAGTCATAGGGAAAAACTGCAGCAGCTTCAGCCAAGAACCAGATACCGTACAGCTCATGTCACTAAAGTTTCCAACTGAGGGCTTTTTCTCCCCTCATTCACTCCATTCATTCAGTCGGTCAGTCATTCAACAAACAGGGATTTAACTAGAGTCTCATGCTATATTCTGGGGAATATGGAGCCAACTAGGGCATAGTACCTGCCTTCAAGCAGCTCCCAGTTTAGTAGGGGATGTGAGTTAATGGGGAACACCAGCACACCAGGATCAATGCATGAATACTGTGAGAGTACAGAAGAGGAGCATTTAAAGTGGACCGGAATGGGTGCAGAGGATGGGAGAGACTAGAAGGAACATATACAAAGGTACGGAGTCAGAGAAAAGAAAAAATAGCTGACTTCAGGTAGCTAGAAAGTTCCATGAGGCTGCATCATGTGCAGGTGGTAGGGCATGCACTGAGAAAGAAAGAAGGGGGCCAAATGGTTAATATTAAAAAATTTTGTTTCACATTGAAGATTGGAGGAAGCTTTGGAAGGACTTTTAGCAAGGTAGTTGCACAGTGAGATGTCACATTTCTGAAAGATTGCCCCAACAACAGTAGAAAAGGTAGATCACAGGGCATGTTACAGGTTATGGGGACCATTTAGCAGTCTATCACAGCAATCCATGAAAATAAAGAGGGTCTAAATAAATGAGATGACTTCTTGACTTACCAACTGTGTCATCTTAATAAGTGACTTAACCTCTCTGTGCCTCATTCTCCTCCTCTCTACAGCTAGAATAACAACAGCATCTCCTGTGGGGAGATGCTGGGAGAATTAAATGAGATACTGCATGCAAAGCACCTGGCACAGTGGCTGGTATCCAGAAGACACTTGATACATATTACTTCCCCTTCCCCTCATCCCTTTTCCTCTGCCTCACCCTTCTTTAAAGACTGGCACGGTATGGATCATGGAAGTGGCCGAACAGGACTCTAACCCAGACAGTCTGACTCCAAAGGGCAGTGGAGAAAGTTTGAAAGTGCTGTTGTCAGGACAGTTACTTAGAAGGATTGTTTAGCTGAATTGAGGGCCCCGCTGAGGTTGGAAACTATGACTTTCTAGTGGGACTAATCAACAAAGCGATGGGATTTTCTCCAGCAGTATTCCTCCATCTGGGTGTAAGCACAGAGGAGGAGACTGTCAGTTAAACTTATCCAGACTTGGGATTTTGCCTCGTGGATGTGGCAAGGGAGTTAGGGGTATCAGCAAGATCCCGAAGTATACATTCCTTGAGTTACACAAACAGACTTAGCTTCAAATCTCATCTCTGACTCAGAGCTGTGGGACTTTGGGAAAGTCACTCAACCTCTCTGAGCCCTGGTTATCTCATTTGAAAAAAAGCAACAACAAGAATACTTCCTTCATAAAGTTATGGTTAGGATGACATAAAATTATTGAAATGATGTAGTAATTTTCTTAATATGTGCCTGGCACATACATATTCATTGCTATTCTTATCATCATAATCAGTTTTGAAGTTGGAGAGGAAAGGAAGTAAGGTGGGAGAATGGGGCTAAAATGCTTGGAGATCTTCCTGAAGCAAAAAGAGGAGTTTTGAGGTCAGCCGGGATGATGTGGATGGTGGGGGTTCGGAATGATAGTGAAGCATGGTAAGGCTGGGATGGAGGTGTGTGCTGCACATGGATCACGGATGTCAAACTCACCCAGAATGATGTCAGGACTTGGGGCAGAGAAGACAGTGAGCCAGATGTTGAACTCTTCCTTGAATATGGGGGTGGGTGGGGGGCTGACCAAAAAGAAGAGTCGACGAGGAGAGGAGAGAAGTGGGTGCCGTAGCCAGATGGCATGGGAAGGAGGAGTATCTTGGCCGAGGATAGAGGACTAACGGTCTGGAAGCAGACAGGGGAAGCTAGAGCACAGACCCCACCTCCCAGCCCTAGGGTGCCTGTGGTGTGGGAGTGTGGACAGTGTCCACTAGAGGGCGCTGCGGGCAAAGCCGTGAGCTCCTTCGTGAAGACTCAGGTTTCAGCACTTGAGGCGCAGAGGTAGCAGACCTCAGCATTCATTGAGGAAGTCTATCCAGAGTATAGAGGGAATTGTTATTGTGAGGCCTCTCAGAGGGCACTGAGAGGAGTGGGAGAGGGCGATGGTGTGGAGATGGATGAGTTAGGAGTGGTGGGGATGGGCTCCCAGAGCAGAGTGGGATGGGATGGGAGAGGACACATGAAGGGCAGGGAGGCTTAAGGCTTGGGCTGTGGCCAAGGACAGGGGGATGTGAGGCCTGGTGGGATTAACTGTCCTCGCTGTTATAAATGGAGCTTTTTTCCCTTTACATCTTTTGTTTATTTTAAAACGAACACGTGCTTATTTTAAACAACTCTCATCATTACTGGAGTGAAAATCTACCCCAACATCCAGTTGCCCAGAAGTAAACATTGTTTTCTATCATTCCAACCTTTTTTATTCTCGTGTATGCCATATAGTATCCTTAACAAAAATCAGTTCCTGCTATACTTACTCTTCTGCAAAATGCTTATATCACAATACTCTGTTGGAGACAGGAATGCATATCAGTACATAAAGATCTAGCTTCTATGGCTACATTGTCATTGTTATCATTAGAGTAGGAATAGAAATTATAGCAATTATTAAACACTCTGTGCCAGGTATCTAAACATTTCATATGGCATATCTTGTTTACTTCTCACAACTTCATGATGAAGGTTTAATTAATGCTTCCATTTTACAGATGAGAAAATCAAGGTGCAGAGAGGTTTAGAAACTTGGTCAAGGTTACAATAGGACAGAAGGGGTAGAGGAGAAGTATTATAGTGTTTGCGTATAGTATAATGTCCTAAAGTACTATATGTACTATACTGTATTATATGTAGTATAATGATTTTACTAGACCTTCATTAAAGTCATTTAGTTTGACTCCAATTTGTTGCTACTTACAAATAATGTTTAAATGAACATCCTTATACATGGAGGATTTCAAAAGGATAAACTACAAGGAGAGGACTTGTGAGGGCAAATGACATTTCTACTTGCTTTCCAGAAGTCAGTGCCTCAGAATGAATTTGCCTGTTTTACCACATCCTCACAAACCCGAGGTTTTAGCAACCTTTTTATTTTTCACCCCTCCAAGACATGGAAAATAGCATTTTTATCATCTCAATGGTATTTTTGTTTGTGTATCTTAATTATTACTGCTTACTGCATCATTTTAAAGGGCACAACCCTTTTGTGTTTTCTTTTTTGTTTGTGTTTTCTCCATGAATTGCCTGGCCTGGGGTTTTGTTGTTTGGTTGGGGGATTTTGTTTTTGGCAGTAGGAATTTAACGGGGGGGGGGGGCTGTGGCATTACCACTGAGCCTCATTTTCATCCCTTTTTAATTTTATTTTGAGATAAGATTTCACTAGCTTTCTTAGGTGTGGCTGCCCTTGAATTTGTGATCCTCCTGCCTCAGCCTCCAGAGGTGCTGGGATTGCAGGCATGTGCCACCATGCCCAATTTACAAATTGCCTATTAATTGTTCATTGAGCATTTTTCTAGTGGATTGTCTATCATTTTTTTCACTGGCCTATAGAAGCTCACTCACTCATACCTTCAACAAACTTGTATTGAGCACCTAGTGTATGCCAGGCACTGTCCTAGCACTAGGAATACAATGCTGAATAAGTAAAAACTCAATATTCATGAAGCCAGATGTAAGTAAAGGAAATAGATAATAGACAAGCCAAGAGCTTAATAATGTGATTGTACATCGTGATAAATGCTGTAAAGAAAATAATGTACTTCTTATAGTAGAGCTCTCTAACTATTATGAATAATATTACAGTAATTGACTTATAAGAATTCAACTATGAATTTCAACTTTATCATTCTATAAAAGCAATACGTATTCAGTAGAAATATAAAAATCCTATTTTGAATTTTGAATTTAGATCTTTTCCTGGACTAGCAAGATACAGTCTGATACTCGGACATGATGCTGGGTGGCAGCAGCGAGCTGCAGCTCCCAGTTAGCCACAGAATCATGAAGAAAAACAACCAACATTATACAGTGCACTGTGTTGCTAGGCAATGATACTCAATAGGTTAGATGTATCCAATGCATTTTCAATTTATGCCATTTTCAATTTATGGTGGGCTGATAGGGATGTTGACCCCACCATCAGTCAAGGAACATCAGTAAACCCTTGTCTGCCTTCCTTTTGTGACTTTTTCCACATTGATTCTTTGTCTTTCAACTTTGCAAGAGATATCTTTTGTGATTACCAAAGTTGTTGACTTTTTGTATATTCAAATCTTTTTCTGTACAGCTCCTAGAGATTTTTATTGCTTTGCAAAGAGTCCCTACCTTGATATTTTAAAAATATCCTCCTATGCTGTCTTGTACTCTTAATGGTTTCTCTTTGTAACACATAAATATTTGATCTGGTTGGAATATGTTTTGGAATAGGAGTAAAGATAGATACTCAGCTTTATGTTTTCTGATGGCAGGCAGTTTGTCACAGTAAATGGCACTGTGTATTGAATGATGTATTCTTTTCCACAGAAATTGTGAAGCTAAGGCCCAGAGAAGGAAAGAGCCTTGCCCAGGATCATGTAGCAAATTAGTGGTAAGGAAATTGTCCCTAGATCCTAAGGTTGCTGATACCCAAGGTAGTGATACACTACTGGAATTGCCACAGCTCCATGCCTTGATGCACTCAACTGCTCTTGCTGACCCACGAGGTGGTTCACTGTCTGCAGCCATCACATCTTCCCTTAACATAAGCCCCTTGACCTCTCTTGCTCAGAGATAGGAGAGTATGGACCCATAGCAGCTCTGCAACTCATAAATAGCCAGACACCTGCTGATCGCTGCTGAAATACCACATATTGAGTCAGCTTTGGCCACAGAGGGCTGAGGGCAGAGAGCTGATAGATTTGCCATTTAGGAACCAAAATAGGAAGTGACTATTCTAAATAAAGAAATTTGGCATTGTTTTCATTCATTTGCTGACAGAACAGCTGCTATCACCAGAGCCTTCCACAGGGACTGCCTTGGATCATGCCAAAGCAATAATCTGGTGGTTTGGAAGCTGCAGACACTCATCCCAAGGCCCTAGCTAGAACAGACCTCACATCCAAAAGGTTATCTTGAAAGGACAGGTGCTTACACGACCACCAAGGCAGCCCAGCCTGGTATTTTAGGTGTTCCGTATGCAGGGTTTCCCCTCTTGCTCCACATTTCCCAATGGAGGTGGACATTTTCACACCCCTAGAAGACAGCCACCTAGGAGAGTATCTGCAAGGGAAAAAGAAAGGGAAGTGGAAGCCGAAGTCATTCAGACTACTTGAGACAACATGTTTTAAGTTCATATTTCTCCTCAAATACCAGGAGATTATTGTTCAAAGTGTTTGAACCAAATATTTAGGTAATTGCCTCCATTATTTCACTTGGCTTTCTGTGGAAAGACAGCTGAAGATATTAGCAAGTTCTTATTGTCCTACTCACCTTGGTGGATATTTTGTTGCTTCTCTCCCAAGCCCTGAAGTAAATTTATGACTTGTAATAAGGTAAAACAACCTTTAGCATCTCGCCTGGCCCCTATGCACAGGCAGAGTGCAAAGCAACTTCTGTCATGAAAATAAAGATCCTTCTTCTCACGCTAATAATGTCAGACAGACCCAGCACCAATATACAGTAGGAAGTTACAGGGATCCATTTCCATGAAGGATACATACATTATTGATGGAGAAGGAGGTCAAAGGAGTGATAAATGGCAGCACTGACAACAGAAAATCGAGGGAGTGGATCTGCCTGAAGGCCATGGCAGCATGGGACCCTACTATAGTCATGGAGGACAGTGAAAGATTATAAGAACAATACCTGGGGGCTGGGACTGTACCACAGTGGTAGAGCGCTCACCTAGTATGTGTGAGGAACTGGAATTGATCCTCAGCCCCACATAAAAATAAGTAAATAAATGAAATAAAGGTATTGTGCCCATCTACAACTAAAGAAAAGAAAACAATACCTGAAGCTCTTTTCCCCTGGAATCCTGTCTTAGCCCACACAAAACAATGAAAAGAGGTACAGCCAAGCTGGCAAACAGCCTTCCTTTTAGTCTTAGGGCCCCTACAGTTGATATCAAGTAAGATGTGAACACATCACTCCCTCTCTCCACCACTGGGACAATCTGAATTCAGTCCCTGGATTCCGGCATGTCTTCAGACAACAGGGGACTGTAAGAAGCTCTGATTCTTGACATCAGGACACTCTAGATTTGGGGCAAGCTCTGAACCAGCACCTATTTTCCAATAACTGGGATCCCGCACTCACTTGGTAATCCAGAGCCCCCATTTCCTGCCAGTTGTATATGCCCACACTACGATGACCTAGATCCCTGACTCGAGCTCCGTGCTTGAGTCAGCATTCATTATTCATCATTCATTTGCCCACTATTTACTATACACCTCCTCTGGCCCAGCACTCAGTTAATTAGGCCAAATGGAAGCAAAGCAGACATGGTCCTGGTCCCAGGAAGCCGACAGGTTAGTCTGGTAGTTGTCAACCTTATCAGACTTGCTCTCCCTTTCTAGAAAGAAATCTGTTTTTGTTTCACTTCTTTACTATTCTGAAATTAAATTTGTCACTATTATTGCCTGCCTACATATATACATTTTAAGCATAAATGGATGTCCTGCCACATAAAGAGAAAATGAAGGTAATCCATAATAAATTACTATGTCTTTAACTATGTAAATGTTCATGCAGTACTACACAGAAACTAAATGAAGTAGGCAGAGGCAAGTGCTTTTACATTGAATCCCTATGAATGCAACAGCTCCAAACAGATACGGGGCGCTGTCTTTCTACTCTAATCCCCAAAGCAGCATCACAATTGTTGATATGATTTCCTGAAATGGTAGATGATTCAGTAAACCTCTGAGGAAAAATATCTCAATCTTCCAACTCTTCATACAACGTTGCTTTAAAACTGTGTGTATGTAGTGAATAGCAAAACCCTGAGTGCTTATACGTAAAGTATTTGAATATAAATTCAGATAATTATAAGCATGGTTTTTGCTTTCATGGAAGTTCAGCATAACATTCAAAAATCATGTGAGATTCTGAATGATTCTTCATTTTGAAAGAGCGTCCTGGGCTTTGCAAGACATCTGGTATCCCCATTTCTGATGCACTAAATACCCTCATGTATTATCCAAAAGTCCCCTAGGGGGCAGTATTGTCTCAGTTGAGAGCCTCTGGTCTACTCATTCAGTTCCTGGAAAACTGGGGCTTCCCCTGGTTCTGGTTAGGTTCCAGTCTCCTTTGCAGAGCCCTAGAGTCCCACCCTTGCTACCAGTGTCTGTGGAGATTCCTAGGCCTCACCCACTCCTGATCAGTTCAGCTAGGATGGGCAGGACTTCAGCTTCCATCAAAGTCAAACTGCTTCTCTTAGGTAGCAATCTGTTGTTGCCACTGTCTTTGAGTGCCAGTGAGTCTCCTGCCCCATCTTAAAGGGTATGTTTCCTTGCAGATGTCAGCCTTCCCACTCTTCCCTACCCCACCCCCATCCCCAGACTGTTGCTATTCAGAAGAAGTCCAACTGCAGCAAGCTTCCAAGGAGGGCCTCACCAGATCCTTGTGGCTTTCTGCCTGCAGCTAAATTCCCTTAGGATACTGAAATAGGAAAGAATTTTTCCCTGCAAACAGAATACAAAGAGAGTCAGCCACCCTGAGGGCTTTCTTCTAACAGTCTTCACACAGCTTTCTTGAGGGCATCACACCAGAAAGCCCCAAATCATTTGAGTAGCTGGTCCATCTGCTTGCAGGGAACTGTAGCCAAGAGTATGTGCCCTGGAGGCTGAGGATGTAACTCAGTGGTAGAGCACTTGCCTAGCATGAACAAGGCCCAGGATTTCATCCCCCACACCACAAAATATTTTTTTTTTCAAAGAGCAAGTGTCCTGGAACTAGGCCCTGGCTCAAGTCCAGGGTCTACCTTAAACTGCTTAGGGTCTGATCTAGGAAGTTGTCTTCAATTGTCTGGGCTGCAGTTTGCTCATCTGGAAAATGGTGATAATAATGAATGCTTATAAGAACATAGCACAGTGCCTGGCACATACTAATCCCCCATAGATAGTTGTTATTGTTACTATTCTGACAATCTCACAATATGCACCCTGAAAACTGGTTCCTCCTGATTTGAATTGTCCCATCCTGCATATTTTCATTTCACCTTCTAGACCAAGGCAGATGTTTCTGTGTAGCTGACCAGGATGAACTGCATCATAGGTTGAAGTTCCATTCAATGAAAATTATTGATCTGGTAAAATCTTAAAGACTCTCCACTAAGACATCAGGAAGGGACTTTTTTTTCCTACCCTGTTTCATTCCACAAAGAAAATCTGAGATAAGGCCATTGAGCAGAGCAGGATCGGGGAGCAGAATTAACTAAGCACTGTCCTTAAATAGGGTCCCTCTTTCCCTATAAAATTCAAGAATTGTCTGAAGAGGTGGCTGGAAAAGTTGGCTGCATTGTTAGTCACCTAAAGTAGTGTCTGTACAATGCCAGAGCTTTTGGAGGAAAAGGGAAAAACACCATCAATCATCCAGGTGCCAAAGAAAGCATTCAGCTTCTGTGCAAAGACGATATTAAAAAGTCATCTCAGTGCAAGCAGCTAGATTAAAGCAACAGACAGGTTCTAACCTGTTTGCTTAGCATTAAGAAGGGTCTTGAACAACCCAGAAACTATTGAATAGAACAGCACACATTCATCAATTAGTCAATATTTATTGAGCACATGCTATGTGCCTGGCACTATGAGGGCAATAGAAAAAAAGAAAAAGAATATAAGACTGTCTAGAACCTTCCCTTGAAGAACTTGCTATCTAATGAGGGGAGAAGGATAAATCCCTATACAAAGCAATAGAAAGCCCTTCTGCTAGGGTTTCAGAGTAAGCCAACATCCTTTTAGTTGCTGTAATTACAGTCTCATAAAATCAAGCAGAGCAGATGTTCTGCTATTTGGTAAAAGAAAAAATATAGTCAAGCTTATTAAGGTGGCTGTTTGACTTTATAAGGAGTCACAAAGCATGATTCAGAACCAGGTTTCCATGTCAGATGGGTCTGCATTTAAACTCTGGCCCTGCCACTTCCTAGCTGGCTGACATTGCCCTGGTTGCCCCTGTGGAAATTGAAGAGTAATAGCAATACCTTTCTTGAACAAGCATCATAAGAATTAAAAGTGATACCTTAGATAAAGCACTTAGCATGAACCCTACCTCACATCAACATTCCCTGAAAAGGTAGTTTACTATATTCTTTAAAAGACAGAAAATGACCATAATTGGCATTGGCCAAAAACATCTAGAAATTCTGAAAGAAAATTGTGACCTCTCCTATATGTAATGGGGGTGAGGAGCAGTGGGGGTAAATTCTCCTCCTTTCCTTGGAACACAAGCATTCTTGAAAAAGAATGAGAGACAACTGAGCTTAGAAGGATGAGGAGGTAAAGAAAATGTCCCTATAACAGTTCCAAACCTCCTCTCCCCAGGTTCATCTGGCTTTTATGCTGTTACCTATTTTCCCTTTCACCAAGGAGGCCCCTTTCAGGGAACTCTGGGTCATCCAATTTCAATATTCCTCTCTTTACAAACTCCCTTTGCAATTTGGCATCCTACATCTTCTTCCCTGAGGGAAGCAACACAAGAAAGGAAACATTATAATGTGACCTTTAAAAAAAATGAATGACCTGTATGCAAAAACCCAACAGCACCTTTTAAAAATGCATACACAAAAACACAAAATCCCCCAAAAGGCTCTGACTCATGGTTGGGAGCAGCAATAAGCTCACCTGAATGGATTTTTCTAATTTAACTGGCAAAAAAAAATATTATCTCTGAATCCCCATCTCAGTGTGTGTAGTTTCCACCCCAAAAGGAAACACATTGGGCTATTATGAGAAATAATAATAATGGTGGTTCCGACGAAAATGAGGATGATAGAATTGGCTTCCTAAAATGCTACCTTCTGTATTTTGTTGTTTCCTGGTTATTAATACAATACATATTGACTCTGAGTCGAATGTTTTACTTCTGCCAAGAAAAATTGTGAGTTACAGGAAATCTAACGGACTTAATTAGTGAGGAGTTTAACTTAATCCAGTGGTTTTGCAACAACCCTGACAGAGTCTGCTCACTCCCTGCATTTAATGGGAAGTAAGTGGTCAGAAATGGCCTTTACCAACCTTATTAGAGAAAAGGCATATGATGCGCACAAACAAGGCTGGTTCTTCCAAGGTAAAAATAATAGCCTAGGCACTGTAATTAGCAACTGTGTTTTTGCACATAGGTTCCCATTGTATGTGTTACCTGTTGCTTTCAGTTTTCTGTAATTACAGTTTCTTATGATCAGACCACGCTGGTTTCCCTTCCTATTGCCAACCAGCATGCTCAGGACAAAGTCATTCCTAGTCCCTCAAGTTTGCCCTGTAAGTGTATTTTAAAAGGCAAAGCTTCTTAGCCCAGCCAAATGAAACTGATTGGAAAAGCACCATAGAAACGAGAGGCCCATTACATGTAACAGCCACACTCTTTGTAGGCCTGTCTTAAGCACCAATTTCCAAAGGAACAAACCTGTGCAGGCTTCAGAAGACAGCAATGAAGATGATCAAGGGATTGAAAAAGAGGATCCAGGGGAAAAGGTTAAAGGTATTAGGATTATAAGGATGGTTTAGCCCCAAGAAGAAGAAAAATGGAGGCTCAGCAGCTGTTCTTTCTTGCTATTGATGACACCGAATAAATGAATGGCAACATGAGACATTTTAGGTTAGATGGAAAAAAGTTCAGGACAAGTCTCCTTAATCACTAAAGACAATTTATTCTTTATTTCTAAAGCATTGCTCGAGCCCAACCCCTATATTGGACAGTGTGCTGGGCACTGGAGAAGAAGTTCACAGGGTCATGACGGAAACACACAAAACTGATCATAACAAGACAGTAGAAAGCACACTATCAAAAGAAGCAACTAAAATGCTTCGGATTTTTGAAATACTAGGATGCCAGGAGGTGGGGGCACATGCCTGTAATTCCAGATACCCTGGAGGTTAATGCAGGAGGATTGAGAGTTTGAGGCCAGCCTCAGCAACTTAGACCCCATCTTAAAGTAAGGAATAAACAAATAAGGCTTAGGGGTATGGCTCAGGGGCCAATCACTTGCCTAGCTAGGCAAAGCCCTGGATTCCACACCCGGCACCACAAAAATAAATAAATAAATAAATAAATAAATAAATAAATGGCAATAACATGTATTATATATCATCTCCAGTGGGGTCTGAGGCAGTCCTGAGTCATCAAGTTCATTGATATTTCTGAAGCTAAAACACATGAATATTCACCTCCAGGTGTGATACATAAAGACTATAAATAGTCTCATACCAGTTCAAGTTTTGCTGCCAAATGAGTTTGTCCTCAACTTACAAAGGCTTTCAGTTTTTAGAGGTCTTTGTGGTTTGGGAAGGATAAATATATGGGCCTGAGGGCCTGTGTGAGGGGAAAATTCCCCTCACAGTATCAGACCCTAGGGAGCTTCAGACTGTGGGAGGACCATGTGTCTCTAATGTGCCACAACTGTGCTGCCTGAGGACCACGGATATGTTTTGAGGATGATGTGTTTGTGTGCCTGTATGTGTGTGTGTGTGTGTGCACAAATGTGCAAAGCAGGGGAAATCTCTCCATAGATCCTCAGGTCAAGTACAATTTTAGAACCTATATATGAAATGGTTCCTGGCAATATGCCTCCAAGTAATGGGACCTTTATTAACCAAATGGTCAATGAATGGGTTCTTACCATTATGATGAATTCAAATATTTAGTCCCATAGTCCCTATGAGCATGCTCATAGAATTTTTAGAATAAGCACCTTTGTGTGAGATTTGTAAAGCAAGATAGAATCGCTGTATGGGATGGTCACGTCTCTGGCCTTCCTTTTTTACATTTTGTTATTTTTATTTTTTAGTGCATTATAGTTGTACATAATAGTGAGGTATTTTTACACATTCACAAATACATGACACAGTTTTCTCCATTTCAGTCCCCACTACTAGTAGTCCCTTCCCTCTCCACCTTCCTCCCCCATGCCCTTCCTCTATTGGTCTTCCTTTTGTTTATTCATTTATTTTTAATTGGTGCATTATAGTTATATATATGTGATATATTCATACATGTACTAACATTATTTGGTCAACTTAATTCCCCATTTCTTCCCCCTTTCCTCCCATGCTCTCTCCCTCTTGATCCCCAACTTCTAATTCACCAGTGTTCATAATAGCACAATTCACAAGAGCCAAACTATGAAGCCAGCCTAGGTGTCCATCAACAGACAAATGGATGAGGAAGATGTGGTGTATGTTCGTGTGTATGTGTGTGTGTTTACATATATATATATATATATATATATATATATATATAAAACACATATACATATATATGTTATACACACACACACACACACACACACACACACAATGGGGCTCTACTCAGCCATAAGAAGGAAACTCTTATTTGCTGGTAAATGGATGGAAATGGAGAACATCATGCTAAGTGAAATAAGCCAGATGCAGAAAATCAAGGGTCAAATGTTTTCTCTCATATGCAGAAACTAGAGAGAAAAAAGGAATAAAAAACTGGATATCATGAAAACAGAAGGGTGCTCTGGACTTCTTTTTAAGTTGTGTTCTGTGAAAAGTGGCACAAAGGGGAGACTGGCCACCCCACTTTCTCTCCCACAGAGACTCCAGAGGGTGGCAGGCATGGCAAATAATAAAGCTTAAAAGCCTACAGGGAGGGGCACCCAAGCTTCTGGTTATCTGGATTGGGGAACACCCAATTACCCTCTACCAGTTGGGCAGCTTCACTTAGGGGCAACCTCCCTTGAGGGGGAACACCCAGTGAACTTTGCCACACCCTCAGAAGTTGTTTGCTTCCTGAAGAAAAGGAGGCAGTTACTGAGCTCCTTTTCTTCTGTTTCCAATAAGAAAATGGAGATCCCTTTCAAGGACCATTTTCTTCTACCACCTACTCATAACCATCACCTAAACTTAAGCTCAAAGAAACTAAAGCTCTCTTTTCATCTTTAGACTTGCTCTATCCTCCTCTATGGCCTGGTCCTCCTCTCAGCCCTCCAGGAATTCAAGTCCACATCATTTCAGAATGAGCTCAGTCTATAACCACTCCCTTCTAGGCCTGGCTTCCCAACCTTGGTGATTCCAAAGCACACATCTGTTGCAACACACTCGGCCCACCCTAGGCAAAATTGATCTGGAGACACAGCCCTAAGTCAGCTGATTCCCCCACCTCCATGCCCCACTCCTGCTTACACAGCTTCTCTCTTCCTTGGGGAGTGAGTTTCCTGGAACCCTTCCCTCTCCTCTCCCTGACAGGAAAGTCTGCGATAAAGGAATTTGAGCTGAGATATAAATAATAAGCCTGCCTTACTGGGCACCCCTGCCAGACTACCTCTTGCAATTTGACTCAAGGAAATTGTGCATTGAGGGTAGTTCAGGGTCATCACTCACAGACAACAACAACAAAAAAAGGGGAGGACAAGATTTGTAGACAGAGTGAGCCTTCTTGGTACCTTCAGATTCCATGTGGGACCATGGAATCAGCTCTTTCCTTCTTACACATCGGAAGTGTTCTTATATAAAGAAAAGAATTTACCAATGTCTTAAAAATAGGTTTTTTCATCAACAATCTAACAAGTTATCATAGAGGCTAACACATGAGCTTTGAAGGTCTCATTCAACCCAAGACATTCCACCCAGGGCTCCCAAAGTTCATGGCCTTTTCACATGCAAAATATGTTCATTATATACCAATAACCCCAAAGTCTTCACTTACTCCAGCACCAACTCAAAAGTCCAGAGTCTTATCTGAATCAGATATGGGTGAGACTTGAGGCATAATTCATCCTGAAGCTAATTCCTCTCCCTGTGTGAGCCTGCAAAATCCAACGAAGTTCTGTGGTTTCAAAAGACAATGGTGGGACAAGCATGGGATATACAGTCCCATTCCAAAAAAGGAGAAACAGGCAAGAAGAAAGGAATAACAGGCCCTAAGCAAGTCCAAAAACCCAACAGAGCAACTTTAAATGTTAAGACTCCAGAATAGTCTTTCATTCCACATGCCACCTCCTGAACACACTGGGAAGTCTGGGCACTTAATGTGTTGGGTGGCCCACCCTATGGCTTTGCTGGGCTTAGCATGTTCAGCAGCTACCATGGGTTGGAGTCTCATGCCTAAAGGTCTTCTAGGCTGATGTTACACACTGGGGACTTTACAATTCTGGGCTCTCTGACATGACCTTGGCTCCACTAGGCATTGCCCTGGTGGAGGCTGTCAGCAGTGGTTCTGTCCCTGTGATGAATTTCTTTCTGAGCATCTAGGATGTCCAATACACCCTTGAAATCTAGGTAGAGACCTCCTTGTGTACTGTGCATCTGCAGATTCAGTGCCACATGGATGCCAGCAAATTTACTGCTTATAACTTCTAGAACTGTGGCAGGATGTGCCTGGGTCCATTCGAACCACATCCAGGGCAGCCTGAGGTATGCTATGTGAGGAGAAAAGTCCCAAGGTGGCAAATTCTGAAGTTCCATGGACAGATCTCTGGAAATCTTGCCCTCAAGGTCATAACTTGCCTCAAAGATCTCTGAAATGGCATTGCCTTTTTTTCTTTTTTGTACCAGAGTTTGAACTCAGGAGCACTTAACCACTGAGCCACATCCCCAGCTATATATATATGTAGATGAACACAATATCTTTATTTATTTATTTTTATTGTGGTGCTGAGGATTGAACCCAGTACCTTACACATGTGAGGCAAGTGTTCTACCACTGAGCTACAATTCCAGCCCCATATATATATATTTTTTGAGACAGGGTCTTGCTAAATTTCTTAGAGCCTCACTAAATTGCTGAGGCTGGCTTTGATCTCCTGATCCTCCTGTTTTAGCCTCCCAAGTTTCTGGGATTAACAGTGTGTGCCACTGTGCCTGGCCTTCCACTGTCTTAATGAATAGAACCTGGCTTCCTTCTATTCATATTAACCTATTTAGCAAACAGTTGCTTAGTATTCTCTCCCAAACTTGAATTTTATTCTTTACATGGCTAGGCTGAGAGTTTTCCAAATCTTTCTGTTCTGCCACCCTTTTAGTTATGAATTCCATCTTTAAATTATTTTTCAATATAAGAGGTCAAAAGAATTCAGCACATGAATCTTTTGATGCTTAGATTTTTTTTTCTGCCAGATATCCTAGTCCATCACTTTTAAGTTCTGCCTTCCAGAAAGACCTTGGACATGACACAATTAAGACAAATTCTTTGCAACTGTGTAACAAGAATGGCCTTTATTCCCGTTTTCAATACCTTGTTCCTCATTTCCAGCTGAAACTTCATCAGAAATGCCTTCTGCTGTCCATATTTCTACCAACATTCTGGTTATAATGACTTAAATATTTCCTAAGAAGTCTTAGGCTCTTCCCCTAGTTCTTTTCTTCTGAGCCCTCACCAGAACTGCCGTTATTGTTCCATATATGATGATCTAGGCTTTCTCCAACTTATTCCCCTAAATTCTTCCAGCTTCTACCCACTACCCAGTTCCATTACTGTTTCCCCATTTTGGGTATTTGTGATAGCAACAACTGCACTTAATTCTCAGTACCATTTTTCTCTTTGTTCATTTTGTGTTGCTAAAACAGGATACCACAAACTGAGTAGTTTATTATGAATAGAAATTTATTTGCTCACAGTTTCAAATGCTGGGAAGTCTACAACCAAGGGGTTTCTATCTGGTAAGGGCTTTCTTTCTGTATCATCCCATGGCAGAAGGTGGAATGGTAAGAGAATAGGAGAGTACACGGGGTGGTGGTAGGACTCACTTTTATAATAAACCCACTCTGGTAATAACATATCTAGTCCTGTGACAAAAATATTACTATCCATTCACATGCATATGGGCAAAGATCCAACAAACATTGCCATACAAATACAATACATTATAATCAATCTGGGAGAACTGTGCGAGTGACTGAAGATATTAAGAAAGCTTCACAGGAGAAATATTTCATAGAGAATGTAAGGGACAAGTAGTAATTTTCAGGCAGACAAGGAAAAAATGTGTAAGAGGAAAAAGGAATAGCATGTTAAGGAACAAAACATGGCAGTTCATGTGGAGCTAAATGCTGAATTCAGGATATGGTGGGGACTCTGGCGATCAATTACTCTGGTGGAAGAGTTTGAAAGGGTAGAGTATTATTGAGTGATGGCTCTGAGTAGAGCGAAATGATATTCAAAATTATAATAATCACCCGAGTATGGTGGTGCACACCTGTAATCCCAGCAGCTTTGGAGGCTGAGGCAGGAGGATCATGAGTTCAAAGCCAGCCTCAGCAACTTAGTGAGGCCCTAAGCAACAAAGCAAGACCCTGTCTCTAAATAAAATATAAAAAGGGATGAGTATGTGGCTCAATGGTTAAATACCCCCTGGGTTCTATCCCCAGTCAAAAAAAAAATTATAATAACCAGTACAACATGGGCATTAAGCAATCCATAAAGGACCGAGAATAGTAAGGAAGGCCATACTGGAGCCACTAAGAAAAAGATTTCTTATGTTTAGATTAGTTTTGGTAACCAAAGTGAATATAGGTAGATAATTAATGGGTTTGTCATTACTGATACTCCCATGTTGTTTGAACAGTTAACCTGACAGAAATATCAGGCATGCAAAACATGTATAAGATGGCATAGATTACTATTTTGCCATTGCAAGTTTGTATGTTGCACCTATATCTATGCATGAGAGATTCTTTAGTACCTTATCAAAACTTGGTTATTTATTCAGTAGATTGTCAGGAAGGAAGAGCATAGGCGTTTAACAACTTCCCTAAGTACATAGGCCACAGCCACGCATATACCATGTCATTAATCAATGTCAAATTGCTCTAATGAAGTTGGTTGAATTGAATGCCTTCCCTTTGAAATTTGATCCCTATCAATTTCTTTAAAATGTTGTATCTAATAATTCTAATTAACTCACCTCTTTCCCTTATCTATTCATTGCCTTTGCTAATAATGTCAGATATTTTTAGGTTATAGAAGGAATGTTTTTTCATTATCTTTAGACTCCATAGAACTATCTCTTAGTTAATTATCTTCTGATTCTCCCTGACTCATCCATGGTCATCCCACACTATGGTCTCATACTGCATGGATTTTATTGTCTGACCTCTTGTTTTTCTGCACCTCCCATGTGTGAGACACAATGAGGTTATATTAATCATTTATTTGTAAGTGAACCAGGTCACCTTTCACGTCAGCTCTCCTAACATGTCAATTTTTAACACATAGAATACAAAATAGCCTGAAGAAATCACTTCCACCTAGGTAAGGACCTGCAAGCAAATCTTCTTTAGAAAATTGGTAAGAACAAAAATGATTTTCATTTCAGTTTAGCCTTAACCAAATCATTGGGACAATCTTCATCTTCACATGCTATAGAATGTGAGGACAAATTCAAGGCTGGACTTGTAAGAAGTGAGAGCCCAGAGTTGAAGCTTTGGAGCCAGCTTCAGTTTAAATTCCACCTTTACCACTTGCTCACTATGAGCCTTATGTATGTTTTGAACTTAAGCTATCTTAAGTTTCTGTGTTACTAAGAGAGTTCAAATTACCTACTTTTTGAGATTGTAAGATGCAAAAACAGCAAGTGTGTTTTAGCATGTCATCACTCATTAAATGGTGATTATTATTACTATTGTTATTATGAGTCTATAATAAAGCAGACTGTGAATAAGGAGCCCAAGTTCTGTTCTTAGCTGTACCACTAATGAGTCAAAGACATTGTTCCCTTGCAGAAACCTTGTCTGTAAAATGAGGAGATTTTCTGAGTGATAGCTAATGGGTAATATGGGTTGTGCCACTCTCCTCTTCAGCATCCATAGCAGGCATCAATAATCAGTCACAGCATTCTTTCCTAATGAACAAAGACATAGACCTAAAATCATTCTAGATACCAGGTTCCAAATGATTTCTATTGCTCAATTAAATTTGGCAAATGAAATGAAGCTTGTTTGCCTTCCCTGAACTAAATGGTCTCAGATGTACCTTTCAGTGCTAATATTCTATGGCTCTGCGGAAAAAGTGCTCTATGATAGTGCTTGCAACTCAACTAGGAGGTGAGATGAAGAGTTCCAGATATGGAGAGTGACTTCCCATATAATGAGATAATATGATAATTTTATAACAATAATATTACAATATGATATAATAAATAATTCAACTTTGTATGACGCAATAAGATCCACCTGGGTTTATGCTTGTTTCTTCTTCTATGTTCTAACTTTGTGACCTTTGGCAAGTCAATTAACCTCTCTGAGCCCCAATGTCCATTTGTAAAGGCAGACATAAGAAGGTTACATAACAGATGTTAACATTGGGGGAAATCAAGTAAAGGACACACAGAAATTCTCTGTACTGTCTGTGCAACTGTCCTGTACATCCAAAATTGTTATAAGAATTAAAAGTTTATTTTTGAAAAATGGGCAGGAAGGAAACTGCCTTGAGGAATTGTGGAGAGTAAATTAAATAAGGTGTGGGAAAGTACATAGCTTGATTCCTTTTTTTTTTTTTTTAATTCTCCTCCAAGGCAGGTCCCTTCACCTACGCATTCAAACCTGTAGAACACCTGGCAGCATTGACATTGACAACCTTGCTGCCAAGCTGTAGCCCTGCAGGCAAGGTTGGTTTTTACACAGACTGGGAGCCAATGAATGTGTCACACTTTGCCAGAAAGCAAGGTGTGACTGTCTGCCTCTTTTTGTTCAGGACTCTGAGTCTGCTTGGTGGTGATGGGGGTAGGTGGACCACGCACCAAGAGAACTTTGGTAGAATCTGGATGGTGAGACTTGCACGTAGATAGTTAAGGAAGTAGGTTCATGCTCCACTCCATATCCTCATACCTAAAAGTCTTCTTATCAGTTTTAGAATCATACCTTTGGGCAAAAGCATTGTTTCCAGATACAGTGTGATGATTCAAATATGTTGGGTAGGAGGGGATCTGTGCTGTCTCAAAGCCCGTCTGACCCCCACATCTATTTCTTTCTTTTCCCTTCTCTGCTGTCTGTTGTAGGAGAGAAGTGGGTGGGGAAGATTGAACACTGAGGGTTGTTTCCCAGCCTCTCCTGGTTTTGGCCAATGGAATGTAATGATAGGACATTAGAAAACAAGAAAAGAGAAATTAGGGTATTTCTCTCCTTCCCTCTCAGCCTCTTGTGTTGTCCGTAGCAGTGACTGTTTCTCTTTTGTGGCTCTGGCACTAGTGACCAAGTTACTGTGGCCCTAGTTTCCACCAAATGCCCAGAGGTTCTAGTGTAGTAGCAGTAGAAGCTCCCTGCAGTGACCAATCTCCAGGTTGCTTCATTGTCCCCCTCTCGGCATCGCAGCTCTATAATTCCCTGTATAACCAATTCCCCACATTGAATTCCTTCTCCCTTAAATACTCAGTGATTCTGTTTCCTGAGCTGGGCTTAGACTGATCAGACCTCCATCAGAAAACAGCAAGGATTCTTTCTTTCCTCTAACTAGTTTCCATTTGGGGATGCAAGGCTCTGAGTATTATCTGGAAATTTTGGGTGGGTGGTCAGTGAATTAGAAGTCTGCAGAATTAGACATGGAGGTCATGCTCAAGAGAGCCCAGCACCTAAGAACACTTTGAAATGGTAACAGGGCAAGAACAGAAAAGCAGCTAAGCTAGTCCTGCCGGTTCTTGTGTTTGCCCTCTCCTGACCTGTTAGTACTCTTGTAGCCTTCTACACTGAGAGAGAACAAGTCCAAGGCCAGAAAGAGGTGAGAGATGAGGTCCCTAGAATCAGCTCCAGGAACAAGGAAAGAAGAGGAGAAGCGCTCAGGATGTCACTGGCCTGCTTGTACATAGCAGCTGCAATCCAGTCAGATGGAGGTAAACAAACATAGAAGTCCAAGCGATCCCATCAATCAGTCTGTCCTAATGGACCATTATCAGACTGTCCCAGGGAAAAGATTTGCTTGAGGCTAAGTGGCAGTGACTTCAACAGCAACAGAAACCATGCAGTACCATCCCCAGGACAGGAGTCCCTTCACTTAATTTCCTTGCAAATTGTGTTTAGGGCTGTATAGACCCAGCCATGGTACTTGAGTTCCATTCATCAGCCACTAATTGACTGTGTGACCTTGTGCAAGGCACTTAATAGCTCTGTGTCTCCCATTCTCTTTGTAAAGCAGGGAGAGGGGAGTCTGGCCCCCTGCTTACCTAAAAGAGCACATTGTGAGCACCCAGTGTACATCAAACTGCAATTCTCTCTCTGCAGAGATACAACAGCAGATGTTCAAGGAATGTTTCCTACTGGGGGCTGGGAAAAACAGCAGCATGGAGGGGCTACAGCGTGGTGCTCAAAAGCATGGTTTTAAAGAAATTACTATTAGTTTGTTCAGGTGTGATAATAGTATTGTCATTATATACAAAAATATCCTTAATTGTTTTGATGTGAATACTGAGCGCATAGAGGTAAATGATATAATGCCTGTGATTTCTTTCAGAATGTTCAGGCAAAACATAAAAGAAAAAGAAAGGGGAATAGATAAAGATAGGAAAAAGCTTGATAGCTGTTGAATATGGGTGATGGGTACACAGGGATCCGTTATAATATTCTATAAACTTCGTATGTGTTTGAAATTTTTCATGATACATTTTTAAAGCATACATTTTAGAGTCAGATCTGGGTTTGAACCCATTCATTCAGACACCAAATATGTATAACTAAGAGTGGCTACCAGGCCCAGCACTTTGACTCAGCGCTGGTGGGTAGAGGGGGCATCAAACAGACCAATCAGGATTCTTAAGTATAAGAAAAACATTTAGATATTCTATGGCCAGAAAATGACAAGTATCCACTTCACTTCTCTTATGTTCTTTCCACAGTACTTTTCTGTTTAAAAGGCTAAAGTGTTCTTTGATAAGTTCTTCCGTAGATCCTGGAGGTAGGTGCCACCCCAAGCTAAGTACTTTGGAACTGTCTTTTTAAGACCTCTGCTACAGCTGGGCATGGTGGTGTAGGCCTGTAATCCCAGAGGCTCAGAGGCAGAGATGGGAGTATCATGAGTTCAAAGCCACCCTAAGCAAATTAGTGAGGCCCTATAGCAACTTAACAAGACCCTGTCTCTAAATAAAATATTTAAAAGGCCTGAGGATGTGGCTAGTGGTTAAGCACCCCTGGGTTCAATTCCCAGTACCAAAAAAAAAAAAATCTGCACGGTAGTCAGTAGCTAAGAAGGCCAGAAGCTCTCCTCTGGGAGGAACCATCGAAATCCATACAGGCTGCATTCCTAGAGCAATTCACCTAAGCCCATCCATTCCTCATTACCAGGAGACTGTAGGACCTCCTTAGGTCACAAGCAAACTGCCCTCTGCCTCCCTCATCTGTCTTTCTCCCTCAAACCTACATGGGATTGTGTAGTTGAAATAAGGTGGGAAAATAGGCTATCTCAAAAGTTAGGACTGTATTTGAGTCCTTGCTCTACCACTTACTGTGACTTTGAGCAAGTCACCTCTATACTCTGAGCTTCCCTGTCCTTTTTTGTAAGAGCATGACAAAATGTACTTCCTTCACAGGGTTTTGTAAGGATTAATGATAAAATGTAGGCAAAGTAGTTAGCCCAGTGCCGGGTACAAGATATGCCCTCCAAAAATGGGCACTGCTATTGGTAAGAGAGAAGAATGGAAACAATCTGTTTTCCATCCTGGTGAAAACAGAAAAGGGAGACAAACTGAGGTCTCTTGGAGTCACAGCTTGCTGATTCAGATCACAAAGGTACTCTTAACAAGGGCCCTGAGGCAAAGGACCTGATTTACCTCACTAGGCTAGAGAAACCCTAAAGATAGAGATCCTCTGGTGTGGGGACACCCTGGAATTTTAGAAAAATCCAATAAGAAAAGCCAGGGCTGAGTCCATGCCAAAGTTTTCCAGCTGATTCTAACAAAGCATCCTCTGAAGAAACCCATACCCATTCCTCACCTTCCATACCAAATGTTTTCCCACATACTGACAGTTACCAAGAAGTAGCCCTTGAACTAAGCAGATATTTTTTGACCCTGCAACTGCTCTTGATGGAGAAGCCCCAACTAATATCTCAAGATCTGGAAGTACTGGCACGCAACATAGCCCCCTAACTGTTCCACATATGCTGAGTGGACATATAGATGGATGGCCTACTTTCCCTGGAGGCTAAATAAAATGTCAAAGAAGCAACCCTGGTGTCACAGTTTGCAGATTCCATTTTCCAGTTGACGAGACAGAAGCACGGAAAGGTTAAGTGGGTCATCTACCATGATCTGATGCATGAGGGAGGGGTAGCAAGGGGCTGAGCCTTCTGTTCCTCCAGCCAGCCTATCTTTGGGTATAGCTTTGTGCCAAGGCAGCTCTTGGCATAGAGAAGGCCAAAGGGAGGATGAGGAGACAAGGAGAATGATTCCTAGAAGAATCCCCTTTTCAAGACTTGGCCATAGTTTTAAATGTGGCAGAGAAAACTTTAGAAGCAAGGATGGAGTGATACTTAGTCAAAAAGCATGGGTCTTGGAAGCCATGGGGGAGGGGCTTGAAGCCTTGTTTCTGTTCTTCCTGGCTGTGTCACCTTAATTCACTCACCTGTAAAACAGAGATAAGGACTAATAGTATCTGCCTTATGGGGTTTTTGTATGGATCAAGGAGGAAGATAAAGCACCTGGCACATAGCAATTGCTCAATAATTTTGATGATCAGCGGGTGCTTGTTCTATACCAGGCACTGGGATATGTGCTTTATCTGCCTTCATTCATTTATTCCCTGTAATAACTATGAGGTAAGCACTATTACTAGCTCCATGCATAGGTAAGAAAAGTGAGGCTCATGGAAGTCAACTGGTCCAAGATGACCCAACAAATTAGTGATCATTCCAGTATTTGAACACAGGCACTTGGACTTCACATCCAGACCTCTTTAAGTTCTTTGCTGCTCCTCTGTTTTCATGGGACATGTGGTCTCTGTTGGGAGGCAGGATAGGAATCAAGGGGCAATGTGAAAATGGTACAAAAGTGATCCAAATTAAAACAAAAAGAAAAAAAAATCCTGTTCAGATCTTGAAATATGGGTTTGAATTTTTTTCCCCTTTGCAACATTATATCTCAAGATCTATCCAGAATAAAGAAAAGCACAATTGTATTATAAAAAAATAAGGGATCTGAATCCAGGAAACAAGGTTTTTTGAGCACACACCCCCATAAAGAAATTTTAGAGGGGAGGCCAAACCAAGGCCTTGAAATCCCTTGTAAATATCTTCAGCCATATGCTTCCCAATATGCCTACAACCTCTCCAACCTCAGCTCACACACTTAAACTCACATATCCCCATACTATCATCTCTTTTGTTGATGCTTCCTTAGTGCTCCTTGGCTTTTTAAAAAATTTATAGAACACATTGAAAACTATATTTTAAGACCCAAAAGCCCTTACTGCCCCAGGCCCTCCCAGCCCCTATCAGGGCTGAAGTGACCGATATTTTTGTATTTCAGCTGAGTCACTTTGCTCTAAATCATGGGTACTGTCGATGTATTCCAGGCCCAATTATCTGACTGTACATTTACAAACCAATGCAGATTCAAAATGCACTATTGCATGAGCTCTTATGAAGGGATTAATGTAAACTTCTAGCTTCTTAAAAAATTGTAGCAGAAAGTTGAACTCTTAAGTCTTTTCCTACACTTTGGGTTTCAGACCCATTTTCTTCCACATAAATTTGAAACAGATAGATGAATAATTGCCTGATCTTTAATGAGCCACTGTCATTTTTAGACATGTTCTTTTAAATGTCTAATCAATATGAATTCATTTGTCATTCTTTCCTGCAAGCATGGATCATAATAAACTCATCCGTGATTCATGAGAATGTAAAATATACTTTCATGGGCATTTTATTTTAATTCAATATTATTGGTCTTTATAAATGAAACATTATCTGTTTTCTCTTCTGAACAAAGAGTTGATTGGTAACTGCTCATCAGAGGAAAAGCTTTTTATCAGTCTTTGACAAAATCATGGTTAAAAATTAGCCATGTCTGCGGGATGACAAAACATCTGGATGGATAAAAAAGAAGGAGATGATATTGTTCAATGACTAGGCTGTTGGTCCAAGTTCTACTTGCCAACATCTGAGTGTCTGATGTGAGAGGGTTGATAGTATTTCCTTTTCATGCACATGTTATAGCTCTGATATATAGATGGCTTCCCAACTAAAGACAAATTGGATGCCTTTTTATGAGGGAATATATGGAAACATCCAGACATTTAAAGTGCAAAGGGTAGAACCAAGGAAAAATTATGACAGAAGACATTCTCCAAAATGGTTCTCCCACTTTCATAGAGTTGAAGCCTGAGCAAAGGCCATAGACAGGAGTTTGCAAGATGTGTACATTAAAAGTACTGAAAAAGGGCTGGGGTTGTGGCTCTGCAGTACAGCACTTGCCTAGTATGTGTGAGGTCCATATCACCACATATAAATAAATAAAATAAAGATACTGTGTCCACCTACAACTATTTTTTTAAAGTACTGAAATATTGCAACAATGGTATAGAAAATCATGGTTACTATAAAAAAATAGAGAAAAGAGAAAGCATCAGTAGTGTAGCACTTATCAGAGAACCATTCAGTATGGGTCAGTGCTTATTAATCTATACTCACCTTAGACTGATGTAGTATGCCTGAGGATGTTGGGTGGGGAAACAAAGACTTTCCCACGCATTCAGCACTCCAGGGCCCATGTGACAATCACATGCACTCTTAACACACTATTCAATTGCAACTCTGAATCAAGTGAGTGGACAGCCACGGCCTTTGTATAAATGT
Source organism: Marmota monax (assembly GCF_021218885.2). NCBI lineage: Eukaryota > Metazoa > Chordata > Mammalia > Rodentia > Sciuridae > Marmota > Marmota monax. The sequence continues at coordinate 8,605,260 of NW_026694552.1, read as the reverse complement.
GGAGAAAACCAAACAAGGGAATTTTATTCTATGAAAGTAAACCCCCAGAAAGCTCAATAGACACACTGAAAAGCATCCCGGAAGAGCAGAGTTCTCAGCACACCTTTAAAAACTGCAGATCAATAGAAAATAATCCAAAATCATAGAAGGAAAGAAATAGAAAAGGCTTTAAAATAATTGTCTCCATTCCCAGTCCCATAATAAACCATATTCCTTTTGAAGATGAATCTACCCTGAATAGCCATTGTTCCAGTTGACAAAAAGTGGGTATAGACAGTAGCAACCAGCTGCTCTTCACTACTGAGGTTAGCTGGAGTGTAAATAACCTTCAACAGTCACAAGAAAGAGGGGAATACTACAAGAAGGGTTTACAAGGGAGACTCAAGAAGCTTCTTTCTTGAAAGCCCTTATGGGAAAAACCAATTTCATCTTCTTGATAAGGTCATTCAACTGGATTAATCAGCTGCTTGGCTTGAGTGACCAGACAATTTAGTCAATACATTTCAAGCCCTCCTAAAGCTAGACATGATCTAAAAACTCAACAGACTTATTTTTATTTTGGTATATAACAGCAAGTATGACTTCTATTTAACCCTGTGCTTTTTGGGTGTACAGCTTTGGGGACTCCCCTGAGACCCCTTGAGCATGTTCAGTTCACATCGATTCCAGATATACCTGAGATCTGATTTCAAGATAAAAGATTTAAAAGCTACTTCTGAGTTGCTACTTCTCAAATAATTTGGTTAAAAGCAGTGCTGGTGTTCTCATGGTCATTCTTCTCTATAATCAAATAGGTAATCAGAGTTATTAGAATACAAACAGTCCCCAACCTAGGATGGTTAAATTTTTCTACTTTACAATGGTGAAAAGCAGTATGAATTCAATAGAACCCATACTTTGGATTTTGAAGCTTGATATTTTGGGGGGCTAGTAATATGTACTAAGACACTCTCTCGTGATGCTAGGCAGTGGCAGATAGCCACAGTATACCGTGTTGCTAAGCTACAGTGTTCAGTAGGTTGTATGTATTAAAAGCATTTTCAACTTATATTTTCCACTAATGATGGGTTTAATGAGACATAACCCCACAGTAAGCCAAGGAGCATCTGTATTTTGGGGCCTTGTAAGGATTTGGTACGTGTTCATTGAATCTTAAATCCCATCAGTTTCTTTTCAAATAATTGTTTAAGGCACACATGTATTGTATCTATATATCAATGTAAATATTTTGTGGCATCCTGATATACACAAATTACAATGTCTCTCCATTAGTTCAAGTTTGTATTTTGTTCAAGTGGGAAAGAAAGCAAGCAACTAATGATTAATTGGGGGTACAAACACACTTCCAATACTCTGTGGTAAACAAACAAGCTGACTCAGTGTCTTGGGGAAACAAAACTTTCTCTGAGAGCCAGGAATCAAATAAACATAGGATGTGTCTGTGGCTTTTCAGCTTGTTCTTTCCAGTTGGAACTTTGGTCCACAATGAGCTGACTTTCTTTTTTTCCTTCCTTCCTCCTCTCTTCCTCCCCTTTTCCCTTTCTTCCCAAACTCTCAACATAAGGTTTTATACTTTTCTGAGTTTGAAGATTGGACACCCCTGAGTACATGCTGTATTCTAGATTTCTTTTAAATGTGCTACATGAGACTTTTTTTTCCTTTTTGGCTAAGGCTACTGGATGCCACCACTTGTTAGAGAATGATAAATTTCAGTCACACTCATCTTCATGGGAGCAAGTAAACTTGCAACAGACCTAAGTAGCAGAATGTCCACTGTAATAATCAGTCTCACCCATTGATAAAATATTTTGGCATTCTGGACATAAACCAATGTTTCCCAAGCCATGTTCTACAGAAAACATGCCAGGGGTTAATAAGGAATCCTTAGTCAATTTGGCTTGAACAGTCTGCATAAATAAATAAAATATCACATATTCTTTCTTTCCTTGGAGATTTGTAGTGCATTACTAGCATTTTAAAGGCTCTCAGAAGTCTCTCAGTAAAGAATTCTGTTCAATTTTATTTAACTCAAAATATTCCAACTTCTTTGACTATGGATCTTTTTTTATTCCATTGGATAACAATTAACATCTTATAGAGTTCTGCAGTGCATAACTTGAGAAATACTAGTCAAGTGAACCAGGAGAACTGTATTTACTGCTTATGGAGATATGATACCCCTAGCACTGAAATCCACCTCTTCTGGTTTTCTGGCCAGTCCATGCTGTTTGCAATGCATATACCACATGCTTTCCCCACACTCTTTTCAATTTCAGTTGTTAGCAGTATCTCAGGTTTCTCTAACTGGTAACATAATAGAAGATAATGGTTCTTAAAGTGTAGTCCCTGAACCAGTAGCATCAGCATCACCTCAGAACTTGTTAAAAATGCAAATTATTACACCTCACTCACTTTAGGCCTATTGAATCAGAAATTCTAGGACGTGATGTAATATTCTGTGTTTTAGCAAGCCTTCCAGTAGGGTCTGATATACCCTCAGATTTAAAAATCACTAATCTTCTAAGGAAAAGTTTTAATCACTTTCCATACACCTGTCATTATTATTTCATCTTTTATCACTCAACACCTACAAGAAAATGTAAAGTACACCAGGCAGGGTGGCGCATGTCTGTAACCACAGAGACTTACAAGGTTGAGACAGGAGTATCACATGTTCAAAGCCAGCTTCAGCAACATAGCAAGATCCTAAGCAACTTTGCAAGACTCTGTCTCAAAATAAAACATAAAAAGGGCTGGGGAGGGGGCTGGGGTTGTGGCTCAGTGGTAGAGTGCTTGCCTGGCATGTGTGAGGCACTGGGTTTGATCCTCAGCACCACATAAAAATATAATAATAAAGATACATCAACAACTAAAAGAAAATGTTAAAAAGAAGGGCTGAAGATGTGGCTCAGTGCTTAAGCAACCCTGGGTTCAATCCTCAGTATAAAAAAAAAAAAAAAAAACTTCTTTGGCAAACAAATTACTCATTCTTTCTTTTGATATATTTAATTTGGGATGAAAATCTTTGCCTGAAATTTGTGAAGATTATTGTCCTTTAAACAGTCTATGTACTTCAAGAAGCTTGTCCAACCAAGCCATGAAATGCTGAAACTTCTTAAAAGTACTGGACATATTTGTCTCTGAACAATAAACACATTGTAGCTTGGGTGTTTGGAAGGTTACATCGTGAACTCTTCACAATCTCATCCCTCAACAAGCCAACACATAATCTCCTGAGTCCAATTCAATGCAAAGTTTTATGCTCTGAGCAATGGGCTTTTACAGAAGAACATGATGTAGACCCTTTTGCAATCTGGAATGTTATAATGTCATCTGAGAGAGAATTATCCTATCAAAAACTGTCCAACAGGGGCTGGGGTTGTGGCTCAGCAGTAGAGCACTCACCTAGCACGTGCGAGGCACTAGGTTTGATCCTCAGCATCACATAAAAATAAATAAATAAAATAAAGGTATTGTGGCCAACTACAACTAAAAAATTATTTTAAAAAACTGTCCAATAGCACTAGCAGTGGTTAGAAAGTGCCAGAAGAATGCTACTAAGCAGTATGCATCTATACTAGAAAGGCATATTGTGAAAGAACACTAAGGAGTTGAGAAGCAGAAAACATGGGTTTTAGTTAAAATGTTCAATAGTCCTGTGATTTTGGGAAAACTCTGTGGGGTTTAGGTGATATTTTGTAAATTAAGGGTAATAATATCATACATACCCAAAGGTAGGAAATGGAAATGGATGCACTCTTGAGATACCTTTTAGTTGAAGATCTATGATTCTGCAAAGTCTCAAACTGATAATTCTGCAAGTAAATGGAGGGGTGAAATTGACCATGGTCCTAGAGAGTTCATTCTCCAATGCAGGCTTGCCAGCTCTTCTGACATTTTTAGAGAAACTGGAAATAAATATTTCATGTGAAATTTACCCATTAAATTTTTGCAGCTAAATATATATATATATATATATATATATATATATATATATATATATATATATATATATATTTAATTGGGCCAAGCTAAATGTATCTGTGAGCCAGATGTGGCTTGTTACATTGCTAATTGGTAACTTCTGAACTAGACACAGGCCACATAGGTGTTCATAGGGAAAGTAGGACTGTGGGGATTTCTGCAGAAGATGAAATGAAATGGTGGTATCAATTTAATCATTAAGAAACCTCACCTCAAGCAGTGTCAATATTTTTTCTCGCCAAGCCTTTGTTTAGTATTACACAGGCATGGCTGCAGTCAATTATGGACTGCTTAGATCCCTCCTCCTTAAAGCTCTCCCTGACCACCCCAGCCCCGAGTGCTCTCTCCCTCCTTTGAGTTCCCATAGCAATTATTTTTTTATGCAATTTATTTGGCAATTAATCACACAGTGCCTTGTGTCATCTTTTCTATTGTGATCTTGAACTGCTATTTAAACATGTTATAATTATTTAAGTTTCCACATGTTTGCACCTTCTCTTCCCCCTGAGTTGGTAAACTCTTTGAGGATAGAAGCCAGATCTTATTCCCCACAGTGCCTGGCACAGAGTAGAAGCTTGATCTGTTTGGGATTTAATTTCAAAGGAGAGCAATAGAGCAGGGTAGTGTACCTAAGGCTATCTCTCAACTGATTTTAGATCTCATCATTTCCAATACAGTCTGTTCTTACCACATATGAAGTTGTAAATTTTTATTTAATAATAACAGCTTCAAGAAAGTGAAAAAGAGGGGCTGGGGTTGTGGCTCGGTGGTAGAGTGCTCACCTAGCATGCATAAGGCACTGGGTTCAATCCTCGAAACCACATAAAAACAAACTAATGTATCCACCTAAAACTAAAAAGATACATAAATAAATAAATATTTTAAAAAAAATAAAAAAGAAAATGAAAAAGAGGGCAAATAAAATGATCAAAAACATTCACATACAAATATCTGGCAAAGGACTTGTATCCAGAATATATAAAGAATTGTCACAATCCAATAATTAAAAAGTTAGACAACTCAAGTGATTTGGGTAGACATTTCTGCAAAGAAGACATGAGCACAAATCTATAATAAGCACATAAAAATATGCCTAACCTCCCCAGCCATCATGGAAATGTGGCCCAAAGCTATGATGAGATACTACTTCACACCCTCTAGGGTGGCCATAATAAAAATAATAATAAAATAAAATAGCAAATATTGGTGAATATGTGAAGAAATTGGAAACTTCATTCTCACCACTGGCAGGAACATAAAATGGCACCTCTCTTTGGAAAATGGTTTGGTAGTTCTTAAAACAATCAATCACAGAATTACCATACAATCCAGAAATGCCAGTTCTGGGTATACACCCTAGCAAATTGAAAACATATCTTCACACAAAAACTTGTAAATGAATGTTCGTAACAGCATTATTCATCACAGCCCAAAATGAAAAAAACCCAAATGTCAATCAGCTTATGAATGGATAAACAAAACGTGATATGTCCATCCATAGACTATCATTTAGCTGTAAAAAGGAAGTTCTAAAATAATCTATACCATGGATGAACTGGATGAACCTTAAAAATGTTATGATAAGTGAGAGGAGCTAGTCACAAGAGACCACCTATTGTGTAATCCCATTTATATGAAATGTCCAGAAGAAGCAACTCTATAGAGATTGAAAACAGATTAGTAGATCACCTAGGGCTGGCAGGGTATGGACGGACTGTAGGGATGGAAGTGGCCACCAGTGAATACAGGTTTCCTTTTTGGAGTGATGAAGATGTGCTAAAATTATGTTGTGTTGGTGGTCGCACAAATCTATGTTAAAAGGTACTTAACTGTATACTTCAAATGGACAAATTTTTTATGGTTTTATGATATATGAATTAGGTCTTAATAAAGCCAGTAAAAATACCAATAGGTAATATTCATATAGCACCTACCATGCTTTGCCTACTCTTCTAAAGGTATTATATGTACTTGTTTAATCTTTATGAAAACCCTGTCAGGTAGATAAGTTCATTGTCTCTATTAGACAGATGGAGAAATGGAGGTACATAAATGCTAAGTGATTTTACCCAAGGTCTTAAAGCTAGTAAGTGCTGGAACTGGATTTCAAATCCTGTCTTCTGGGTCAGAAGTGTATGGTCTTTGTCACAGTGCTATATAATGGACATAAGTAGTCAACACTTATCGTTTCTCTGTTGTTCTGCTGGAGCCATAATCTAGAAGCTTTGCATATCTTTTCTCTGCAAAGACCTGGATGAACAGAACTTGAATACAAGGAAACTGATTAGCAAAGAAAAGGGAAGAGGCTACAGGAGAAGCAAGAGGAGCCCATTCATAGACACTCTGGCTCTGCAGTAATTGTGCAACTCTTTTTTTCTGTCCATTGCAGGGAGAATATGTATCTTCCTTATTATGACACATACTGCATCCAATGAGTATGGCCAGGGATGGGGACAAGTCTTACCAAAAGGCTCTGACAATGATTTAGTGGCCACATCCTTTGCCTTCCGGAAGATGGTGCCCTGGCTCAGAGTGACCCATGAAGCAGAATAAAGATCATTCACATTTTCCCCTGGATTCCTAGGAGTCAATGGAGATATCTGCCTAGATCCCCTGACTTCCAGGTTTCTTAAGGCAGTTGGGTTTATTCTATTGCAAGTATTTATTAAGTAAGATATGTTAAGTTGATCATAACAACCTTTCAGTGAGTACTTATTCTATGCTAGCCTATACATGTACTCACTTATTTAATCCTCAAAACATCCCTAAGAGGTAGGTACTATTATTATTATTATTATTATCCACATTTTACAGATAAAGAAAACGACGCTTAGGGAGATTGAACTCATGCAATAATTAAGAACAGAGTCATGATTCAAACCCAAATCTCTCAAGATACCAGTACTTTTCCACTATAATATACTTCCTCTGACACATGTTTAATGAGCCCACATTTACACAAGGCACTGTAGGGGAGATGGTAATACATTGTGTCCTGTTCTCAAAATACTTATAAACTAGCTGGGGAAACAAGATATAAATAAAGACTATATATAAATAGTGTCATCTATTCAGGAGGCTGAGGCAGGATTATCTTAAGTCCAAACCAGCCTCAGCAACTTACAGACACTAAGTAACTCAGCAAGACCCTGTCTCTAAATAAAAAATAAAAAAGGGCTGGGGATATGGCTCAGTAGTTAAGTGCCTCTGGGTTCAAATACTGGTACCAAAAAAAGTTAAATAGTGCTATAATAATACAAAAATAATATAATAAAGTATACACACACACACACACATACAACACTGGAAGGAAAGATGATGTCTAATGTTTATTAACATTTACCATGTGACAGGCTCTGTTCTAAAAGCTTTACAAGTATTACCCATACAATAGGTGAAGAAACCAAAGCAAAGAGAGGTGACATTTGACCCAACATCATATAGCTTTTAAGTGGCAGGGTCAGAACTCATACTCATGCAGTTCAACTCAAAGGCCCATACTTTTGGTTATCGCCACAGAAGGTATGGTACTATATAATAAGAGTAGGAAAAACAAATGTTACAGGAGTCCAATGGAGGATGCCATTAATTCTATTTGAGGGGCAATTTGGAAAGGGTTCTCAGGAGATGCAACAGTTGTGTAGAGTCTTAAAGAAAGATAAGAATTGCCCGGCACAGTGGCACATGCTTGTAATTCCAGCAGCTTGGGAGGCTGAGACAGGAGGAGCACAAGTTCAAAGCCAGCCTCAGCAAAAGTGAGGTGCAAAGCAACTCAGTGAGACCCTATCTCTAAATAAAATACAAAATAGAGCTGGGGATGTGGCTCAGCGACCGAGTGCCCCTGAGTTCAATTCCTGGTACCCAAAGAAAATTAAAACGAATTTTTTCAGCAAAAGAAAGATAGGAATTTATTGGCAAGATAAGAAGAGTCAGGGTGTTCTAAACAGAGGGAACAGCATGTACATGAATTTCTGCAAAAGTCTGGTTTATCTGAGGAATGTTGAAAGGCTCAGCATGACTGGAGTCTAGGGTATGTGAGGATTATGATGGGTGTGGAGAAGAAGTGAAAGTGCAAGATGAGACTAGTAGAGTAGGCTGGGTAATCAGAAAGTAAACAGCCTTATGTACAATAGAACAATTAATAAAGATGAGCTCTAATAGCTGTGTTCTACAAGATTCTACCTTTTAAAATTGACCCCTGCTTTTGAAGAAAGAAAGGTTCCTTTCCTTTCTCTAAGCTTAGAAACTTGATTTTGCTAGGCAAGAATGAGAGCTCTTGGGGGAGTTGAGTTTCCTTGGTTTTTGCTTGTTTATTTGTACTCTTTTTCAAACTGAGGATTGAACCCCACACTTCTTAGTCAAAAACTCTACCACTGAGCTACATCCCTCCAGGATGTTCTCTTTGGAAAGGAGATGGGCTATGGTGAGAATGAAGACTGTAATGCAAAAATCTCCTCAGAGAAAGACCCTCATATATTCAATTGAAGGGACAGAAAACCTTCTGTTAGGTTGGGTGCAAAAATAATTTACCCAACACCCACCCATATTCTATGTACACACACCTTGGGAGGAGCGCTGGTTCTGAGATCAGGAGAAAGAAGCTATAATTTGACTCATTTCCAGAGCTTCTCCTCCCAGACCTAGCTCCTACTTCATCTGGTAAGCCTTTGGATCTGGAAATTCCTACAGTGCCTTTGCCACCAAGTTGTGCAAAACTAAGGGAGTTCCACTGAATCCTATATGCAATGGGTCACCAGAGAAGGTTTATAAGCAGAGGAGTATTCGGAGGCTCAGATGGAGGCCTGAACTAGTAAGGAAGGATATGGAATTTAATTGACACAGGTGTTTTGTCAGTGGGAATGGAGGGAAGTGCCTTGCTTGATTCACGAGACCCTTCTGGGGTAGATTCATAGGAACTTGGTAACAAATTGAATACAGAAGAAGAAAGAAAGAGAGAAGGAGAGAGGTCTCTCAGAGATTACCAACTAATTTGCCAAATGAATTCCCAGTAGGAAGTTTGTTTACAACCTTTGTCTATTTTTGGTGTGGCCTTCTAAAGCCATTGAGCTTGCTTTGATTGTCTGACTGGGTTGATACATCAAAACCAGCTATGTCATAACCTACTTCCTGTTTCCTCTCTGTTTTTTTGCTCATTTAGTCTAACCCTCAATTCCACAGATCTCCCCTGTTTCCTTTTTAGTTTTCCTCATGCTTTTGTAAGAAAGGGATTTGGAATGTCTGAAACTGCCATTTTCACAACCTTCAAACAAGTCTCCCAGATCCTGGTGGCCTTTGCTTCTTGTTATTGATGGTGGCGTTTCAGTTGCTGGTTGTGTTTTTTTTCCCTTTACAATTGGGACATTGCTTATTCACTTTCTGTTCAATAAAGTTCGTCATGACCCACTGTGCTTTCTTCCCAGACTTGTACATAATTATATTGTGTTTGTGTGTAGTTTGTTTCTTCTCTTTCTGTTTTTTCCACATGGCCTTCTGAATTTTCATTAAAGTATTCAAAAACAAAGAATTCTGACCAAAGCAGAGGCTTGGAGTGAATAAAGAATTCTTAGTAAATAATTTTTTTAAAAAAAATCAATGGCATAGAGGAGTCATGGATTCAGACCTGAATTGGATTAATTTTCTTAAAGTACACCCCTGATTATACTGTTGTCTTACTTCAAAATCTTTCATTGTTTCCTCAGCCCAATGGAAAGAAGTTCAATTTTCTAAACCTTCTATGTTCCAACCCAATTTTGCAGCTTTAACTAGTACTACTTTACTATAATGCACTTGCCAACATCTGTACCTTTATTCATACTACCTATTCTTTTTAAAAATTTATTTATTTTAATTAGGTATATATGACAGCAGAATGCATTTTGATTCATTGTACACAATTGCAGCACAATTTTATATTTCTCTGGTTGTACACAATGTAGCATCACACCATATGTGCAGTCATACAAGTACCTAAGGTAATGATGTCCATCTCATTCCATCATCTTTCCTGTCCCCATGCACCTTCCTTCTCCTCTCTCCCCTTTGCCAAGTCAAAGCTCCTCCATTTTTCCCATGCCTCCTCCCTCCCCATTGTGAATCAGCTTCCACTTATCAGAGAGAACGTTTGGCCTTTGGTTTTCTAGGATTGGCTTATTTAGCATGATATTCTCCAGCTCCATCCATTTACCTGCAAATACCATAATTTTATTCTCTTTTAATGCTGAATAATATTCCTTTGTGTATATATACCACAGTTTCTTTATTCATTCATCTAATGAAGGGCATCTAGGTTGCTTCCAGTTTAGCTATTGTGAATTGAGCTGCTATGAACATTAATGTGACTGTGTTACTATAGTATGCTGATTTTAAGTCCTTTGGGTATAGACCGAGGAGTGGGATAGCTCAGTCAAATGGTGGTTCCATTCACAGTTTTCAAGGAATCTCCACACTGCTTTCCATATTGAGTGCACCAATTTGCAGTCCCACCAGCAATGTATGAGTGTACCTTTCCCCCCATATCCTCACCAACATTTATTGTTGTCTGTATTCTTGATAACTGCCATTTTGAGTGGCATGAGATAAAATCTTAGAGTAATTTTGATTTGCATTTCTCTAATTATTAGAGATGTTGAACATTTTTTAATATATTTGTTGATCAAATGTATATCTTCTTCTGAGAAATGTCAGTTCAGCTCCTTAGCCCCTTTATTGATTAGGTTGTTGTTGTTGTTTTGTGTGTGTGTGTGTGTGTGTGTGTGTAAGTTTTTTGAGTTCTTTATATAGCCTGGAGAATAGTGCTCTATCTGATGTGTGTGTGGCAAAAATTTGCCCCCCAAAAGTAGGCTCTCTGTTCACCTCATTGATTGTTTCTTTTACTTAGAAGAAGCTTTTTAGTTTGAGTTCATCCCACTAATTCTTTATTTTATTTCTTGCACTTTAGGAGTCTTGTTAAGGAAGTCAGGGCCTAATCCAACATGATGAAGATTTGGGCCTACCTTTTCCTCTATTAAGCTCAGGATCTCTGGACTAATTCCTAGGTCCTTGATCCACTTTGAGTTGAGTTTTGTGCATGATGAGAGAAAGGGATTCAGTTTCATTTTGTTGCATATGGATTTCCAGTTTTCCCAGCACCATTTGTTGAAGAGGCTATCTTTTCTCCACTGGATGTTTTCAGTGCCTTGTCTAGTATGAGATAACTGTATTTATATGGGTTTGTTTCTGTGTCTTCTATTCTGTACCATTGGTCTACATGTCTATTTTGGTGCCAATACCAAGCAGTTTTTGTTACTATAGCTCTGTAGTATAGTTTAAGGTCTGGTATTGTGATGCCTCCAGCTTTACTCTTCTTGCTAAAGATTGCTTTGGCTATTCTGGGTCACTTATTATTTTCCAAAAGAATTTCATGATTGCCTTTTCTACTTCTATAAGGAATGAGTTTGGGATTTTAATTGGAATCACATTGAGTCTGTATAGCGCTTTGGGTAGTAGGGCCATTTTGACAATATTAATTTTGCCTATCCAAGAGCATGGGAGATATTTCCATCTTCTAAGATCTTCTTCAGTTTCTTTCTCTAATGTTCTGTAGTTTTCACCACTTCTATTTAACACAGTCCTTGAAACTCTAGCCAGAACAATTAGACATATGAAAGAAATTAAAGGGATATGGATAGGAAAAGAAGAACTCAAACTATCATTATTTACTGAATGCATGATTCTATACTTAGTGGACCCCCTCCCCAAAAAAAAACTCCACCAGAAAACTTCTAGAATTAATTAATGAATTCAGCAAAGTAGCAGGATATAAAATCAATACCAATAAATCAAATGTATTTTGTACATCAGTGATGAATCTGCTGAAAAAGAAATTAGAAAAATTATCCCATTCACAATAACCTCAAAAAATACCTGGGATTTATACTAGCTATTCTATCTTCTTCACCCTGCTTTCTACTCATGTGTCATAATGCTAACTGCCTCTTCATGCCTGGGAGATCTAGTGTTGATAATGCATCAGACCCACCTTTCAAACTCAGATATACTCTTAGTGACTGAGCAATCTTGGGCAGGTCATTTCTTCTTGCTAACATTCAGTTGCCTCATCTGCAAGTGAGGATCATAATAAACTCTCGTCAAAGTTGTAGTGAGAAATTGATTTATGACATAGAGACACTTATGTAGTGCCCATTGCATTGTAGATGATCAATATTATTGAATGGATATTGAATGGATATGTTTCAGAGGGTTGCAGACTACCCAAAAGTCATCCATGCACCTCAAATTATAAATCCCTGTATTTTAATTCATAATAATTGGGAAGTATATCTAAATGAAAATAATACCTTTTGCTTCCCCACTTAACGTTGCTTCTGTCATTCATCAAGAATATGTTTATGTGTACATATGTGTGTGTTTAGAGGTGAGGTGGGTATTTGCTTCACTAATGTTTTTCAGAAGGAGTTGAGAAATATTCTTTTCAAAATAGATAAAATCAGATGCTAGGGAAGTAGAGTCACTCACTATAAGGAGGACCCAGACTGAGCCCAAAGGGGAAATGGAGGACTGTGCACAAAGCCAAAAAGAGTTACAATGTTCTCTTGTTCTAAAGTCACAACTTGTCAAGGAGGCAGAAGTCTCTTGAAATGAAGGCAATAGCCTGACAGAAGACTTCAATGACTTATGATTTAAAAGAAAACTAAAAGAACAGCTGAAAGCAGGAACCATTTTCCTTTTTTTCCTGTCCCTCATGGAGAAAGAATTATTATCAGATGAAAATCATAATCTCACCAAAGCATTTACTAAGAAAGTAGGCCAAGTAAAGGCTCTGCCTAAAAGCTATCATGGAGATGGAAAGCAATCAAGAATGGAACACTGGAGAGCAATTCAAAGGTGCAATGAAAAGGGGATGGGGGTGGTATGATACAGAGTTTCATGAAAGAGCAAGCTTGTTGTTAAGATAAAACCAGGGAAGGGCCTCCAAGCTTCACCTGAGTGGTGAGAAAAATGATGGGAACTGAGAACCAGAGTGAGCAGGGTCCACAAAGAAGGTGTGTTTGCAATTAGGAGAGTTCCATTTTCACCAAAATGGCAAAGACAGTATTGGGGGACCCCAGCTGCCACTTAAGTTACTAAGGACCAAATGTGCCTTCCCAAAGAATAATTCACAGGAGGGAACTGGGTAGTGATTATGGCATGCCCAATTGGTAACTGATTGGTAGTTGTACACATAATCGTACCCACCACTGGGTCTCCATAAGTAGTTGTTATAGATGGAAATGGGATTGCCTGGGGGAACTATATTTGCTCTAATCAGAACTACTATTCAATTCGGTAAATTTAACATAATATTGAGCTAACTGGTCTGTATCCTCTACTGTGCTAGCCCATTCAGATTCAGATTCATTCATTAATTTATTGAACCCTTGCTGTGTGCCAGGAAGCATTATAGGAAATGGGAATATAGCAGTGACCAAAACAGACAAATTCTCTGCCCTTGTGGAGTGTACATACTAATGGGGTCAAAGAATAAAATCAGCCAACTGCTACAGAATATCTTTTCTATATCAGATGCTATATGTAGAGCATCTCATTTAACCTTCACAACAACCACCTATGAGAACGGTTATTATCACCATTTTACAGAAGAGGCAACTAAGATTCAAACATTAAAAACCAGTCCAAGGGCTGGGGCTGTAGCTCAGTGGTAGAGGGCTTGCCTAGCATGTATGAGGCCCTGGGTTCGATCATCAGCACCACATAAAAATTAGTAAATAGAATAAAGGTGTTGTGAAAAAATTTCTTAAAAAAACAGACCAAGATTACACAATGAGATTACTCAATTTTAGTGGCAAAACTGACATTAGAAGCCATCCATGTCTGTCTCATTCACAAGTCCACACATTCCTCTTCTTTCATGTTTTGGCCTTCCACAAATATATAGGGTCAATTGCATCACTCTCAAGATTTAACTTTAATTAATTAATTAATTAATTAATTAATACTGGGGAGTTGAACCAAGGGATGTTTTGCCACTGAGCTATATCCCCAGCACTTTTCATTTTGAAACAGGTTCTCACTACATTGCTGACAGTCTTGCTAAATTGCCAAGACTGGCCTCAAACTTATGCTCTTCCTGCCTCAGTCTCCTGGAGTAGTTGGAATCACAAGCAAGAGCCACTGTTCCCAGCTCAAGATTTAACTTTAGACGGTCTAATGGCCATTCATGAATGCCAGGATTACTCAAACGTCAGTAGGTTCTGAGACAGACTGTGAGGATACAGAGATGATAAGACATAGCCCTTGCCCTTAACTCCTTCACTAAGCAGGAAGAGAGGCAGTCTAGCCAATATTTTGGAGCCCAGGTGGCAGGGAAAGACAAAGTCACTTCAAATCTCAGATCCACCTCAGTCTGTTGCTACATACATAAGCACATTACCTAATTTCTCTACACCTTAGTTTCCCTGGGGACTATAAGAATTCAGGAAGACAATGATAGCAATCACATATTGTTCACTATGTGCCAAGCACTATTCTAAGCACTTCATATATATTAGCTTTTTAATGGAGACCAGCAGTTCTCAAAGCTTGGTTTAGGGACCCCTTGGGACCTATGAGGTCAAAACTATTTTCATAATAACACTGAGACCTGTTTTTCTTGTTTCACTTGCATCCTCTCAAAAGTATACAGGAAAGTTATCCAGAGGTTGCATGTGGTGTGAGATTGAAACAGATTGAATGCAGCAGCAGATACAAGAATCCTGTATCTTCTGTCAATCCAGATACTAAAGAGATTTGCAAAACTAGAAAACAATGCTATTCTCACTCTATTGGGGTTCTGTTGAAAATAGTTCTTTCTCATTAAATGAAAATAGTTATTTTTCATTAAAATACATGTGTGTATATTAACATGTACTGGTTTAGGATTATTATTTTAATATATTAATAAATATTTTAAATATATCTTTTAATTTATTTTTATGTGTGTATATGTTGCTACGGAATAGGGGTGCTCTATCACTGAGCTACATCCCCAGCACATTTTATTTTTTATTTTGAGACAAGTATCACTAAGTTGCTGAGACTAGCCTTGACCTTACAATCCTCCTGCCTCAGTCTCCTATATAGCTGGGATTACAGGCATGCACCATCACATCCAGTTTCTATTTTAATTACTAATAAGGTAAATATTGACAGATACATGTCTCATATACAGTCTTTGAGATCTTCAATAATTTTTAAACATTAAATATTCTGAGAATATTCTGAGGCCAAAAGATCTGAGAACCTGTCATATACCTCATACCTGAAAAAAATTTAGCACAGTGTCTGACACATAGTAAGCACTCAATAAATGTAAGGTAATTATTATTATGTAGCCATAATAGGCACCAAATGAGAAGTACCATAAAAGTGCTAAATGGTGTGGAAATTCACATAAAAGAAAACTTGTAACCAGCTCAAGGATTTTGGAACGGTTCCAGGCAGTTGATAGCATTTGACATGGGCATCAAAGAATGAATTGGATGGTGGACAGAGAGCTCTATGGAAGCTAGTTGATTCCTAGGTGGAAGAAACACTGAATCAGGAAAGTATACAGTGTCCTGTAGAAACAAGGAGTGGTCAAGTTTGACTGAAGCCAAATCCATGTGTGGAAAGGTAATAGAAGAGAAGGCTGGAAAGACTGATAGGCATATAATTATGGAGAGCCTTGAATTTTGGGATGAGGAACTTTTATATTACTCAATAGGCAAGAGGGAGCCATTAAGTATCTTTAGTCAAGAGTTGTGGTTTAGAGAGATGACTAGTAGCTATGTTTAGGGTACCTCAGAAGAGGGAGACTGAATGTGGAGTGACTGGTTAGGAGGCTACAAAAATAGTCCAGTAGAAAAGGGAATGAAGAGCTGGACTAGGGTAGTAATGTAGGCGATAGAAAGGAAAGGAGTTGTGAGAGAAATGTAATGTCTATTACAATAAGTAATTATGCAATGAACTTCCACAGCCTACTCTGTTTCACTTTCAACCTTAAAAACCTCCCACTGCCAAAGACTGATTATAATAGAAGTATTTCACATGTATGACCCCAAAGCTGAGCCTTGTAGACCAAAAAACCTGGGCAGAAAAACTCTGTAAGATGTCAATATGAATGTCCACAAGGAAATCAGTGTCCTGAAGAACAGAATGAAGGTAGAGAGGTATATTGGCGGTGAGGGTAGATATTAAAATTCAAAGTCCCTGTATACATAAAAAATTGTGCAGATGTATGGCTTATGCAATACAGTGGAAACAGAAGTTATGAGATGAGCCTGAGGCCAAATAAAAAATCCTTTTTTCAAATGAAAGCAAAAGAAATGTTGCATCCATCCTGAGTAAGAAAATGCTGTACAGCACATGGACATGAGAGGGTGGGAGAGATTAGTCCATAATAGTTCTAGTGTTTTTGCTTGGTTAATTAATGGCTTGATTTGGGTGTGTTTTTTTATTATTACTAATAGCAACAAAAAAGAAACCAAGCTATTCAATGGTTTACTGCAATGTTCCCTTCATTCTCATACCATTCTTTCTGTACTGCATAAGAGACAATGAAGTTCCTGGAAAACTGTTGGTATCTGTGCTCCAGTATGCATGCTGTTTCACAGAATTGTGAAGAGGTGGGACAGGGGGTCTTTCAGACAAACAAAGGTGTTAAGGTTGTTGCTGTTCCAAGTGGCTAATACATATAGCTTTGCTGGGTAGGAGTGAATGTTATTGTTAGTTCTGATCCTGTGAAAAGTCAGTGTAGGTAAAACATTCACTTGGCAGAATTCCAAGCTTGGCTTTAAACATTTCTCTCCTGTAAGGGAGTGTCTTCAGGACTAGGTGGAAAACCTTGTGAATTCCATTCTTCTTAAAGGTTATTATTACCATCTACTAGAGGTCCCCCTCCACTTCCACCCACAGCCTGCCACCACCACTGTGGTGTGATCAGGAGAACTAAAGTGTGGGCCTGGTGTGGTGATGCACACCTATAATCCCAGCACTTAGGAGGCTGAGGCAGGAGGATTGTGAGTTCAAAGCCAGCCTCAGCAAATCAGCAAGACTCTGTCTCAAAATAAAATAGAAAAGGGGGCAGGGCTCAGTGGCGCATGCCTGTAATCCCAGCAGCTCAGGAGGCTGAGGCAGGAGGATCACAAATCCAAAGCCAGCCTCAGCAAAAGCAAGGCACTAAGCAACTCAGCGAGACCCTGTCTCTAAATAAACTAAAAGATAGGGCTGGGGATGTTGCTCAATGGTTAAGGTCCCCTGGGTTCAATCCCCACTACAGAGAGGGAGGGAGGGAGGGAGGGGGAGAGAGAGAGAGAGAGAGAGAGAGAGAGAGAGAGAGAGAGAGAGAGAAGAGTGAGGGGAGAGAGAGAAAAAAAAAACTGAAGTATAAAGGAGTTTCCATGTTCCCTAAGTGGATCTTGGTTACTGGGCCATTGCTATAATTTGAATCTGATTTGTCCCCTTGGAAACCTATGTTGAAATTTGCTGTCATGGCAGTGTTTGGAGGTGGGGCTTAGTGAGAGATGCTTGGGTCATGGGGGCTGAGCCCTTGTGAATGGCTTAATGCCTTTCTCTTGGGAATGGATTAGCTTTCATAAAAATTTGCCCCCCTTTCTCCCTTCCACATATACCTGCTTGCTCTTCCATTTTCTGCTTTGCTAAGAAACAACATAAGCTCCTTATAGGGAGCCAAGCAGATGCCAGCTCCATACTCTTAGATTTCCTATTGCCAGAAGTAAGAGCCAAAATAAAACTTTCCTTTATTAATTACCCATTTTCAGCTACTGTATACCAAGGAATTGGCTAAGACAGCAAGTACGGACTCAAGGAGAAGCAAATGACACAATATTATACCTGCCTCCTTCGAATAATTAAAAAAACAAGCAATGGTTAACATTTATTAAGGGCTTACCAAGTTCTGGATGCACCTGACTTGCACTGTCTCACTGAAACTTTCACTCACCCCTGCAAGGCAGGTACAACAATCATATTCTAAATGACAAACAGTCTTGGACAGGATGACATGACTTGTTCAAAGGCACAGAACTAGCTACTAAGTGTCAGAGGCAGGATTTGAACCCATATCTTTCCATTATGCCTCATTGCCACTAAATTTTTTTTTTTCTTTTTCATTTTCTCTTTGGTGCTTGTGCTCTCTCACAGGCAAAACATGTTTTCAGTGCCCCATATGATTTCAGCACCATCAGTCTCCCTGAGTTCACTTGCAGAATTCTCTCCCATCTGAAGGACTGTAAGGTATCATGCCATCCACCTTGGGAAGCTATCCTAACCTATTTGGGCTCTTAGAATAGAACCATAAAATCAAAGATACAAGCCATCTTGTCCTATGTGTCATCTTCACGTTCACTTCTCTAATATCCTTGTCTGGAGGTTGTCTAAATTTTTCTTTCGAAACTTCTAGTCAAGGCTGTCTTCATTTTGCACTGGGCCCTGCAAATTATGTAGTAATCCTGCTTCCAGTGATGAGAAACTCATTAGCTCTGAAGGCAGCCCATTCCATCTTTGGATTGTTCTGTCTCTTGGCGAGGGCATTCTTATGGTATGAAAAAAAATCTATCTACAAATTTCCTCCTACTGGCTTCAGAGACAAACCTACTGGGATAAAATTTCTATCTCTACAACCTCTTCATCATGTTTTTGGGGTTTTTCTGTTTGTTTTGTTTTGTTTTGTACCTGGGATTGAACTCAGGGGCACTTAATCACTAAATCAGATCCCCAAACCCTTTTTGTATTTTATTTAGAGATGGAGTTTCACTGAGTTGTTTACCACCTCGCCATTGCTGAGGCTGGCTTTGAACTCACAACCTCCTGCCTCAGCCTCCCAAGCTGCTGGGATTACAGGCATGGGCTACCACTCCCGGCTTCATCATAGTTATAAACAAGCCATTTAATTTCTCTGAACCTCAATTTTCTCATCTTCAAAATAGGAATACTATTACCTTTTTTATAGGTTTTTTAAAAAGACAGGCTGACTTAGCATATTGTTTGAAGTCAATGAATGGTAAGTTTAATTAATACCATTGTTACCCCTAACTTGAGCTCAGTGAGCAAAATGATAGAAGAGATCCTGATATTTCTTTCCTCACTTAAAGCATACTATATGTTCATATTCTTACTTTCTATGCTAAGAAAACTTGAAATCATTAGGCCACTTACCAATTCACCCTTAAAGTACTGCAAGTAGCCTTCTAATTTAATTTTTAAAATAATTATAAGTAGTAAATATATATTTCACCATGAAATAACTTAGTGTTTTAATTTCCTGTAATATTTTCTCATCTCTTATCGCATTTGAAGCTCACCATAGCTCTTGAAGGCAGGCAGAACACACCTTAGCTCATTCATTCACTCATCTGTTCAACCAGTATTTGCTAAGCCTCTACTTTGTGCTAGGCCCTGTACTTAGGAAACAATGGCAAATGAAGCAGACCTGATTACAATCCTATAGAACTTATTTTCTAGTATCTTGTCAGATGAGGAAACTAGCCTTGGTTTTCTAGTTTCTTTATCTTCAAACATACTTGGATCGCACAAAACTAAATCATTAGTGAGAGGTAGAACTGAGGTTTGCTGATGGTCATTCCAAGTATATCCCACCCTTTTATTTTGTCTCTTGTTGCCCTGCATCCAGCATCTTCCTTTCTCATACTTTCCACTTAGGTCTTCGGCATCTTGAATTTGCTAGTAGACTCCTCTGCCAGAATACCATTTTTAGTCTTGCCATTCTATTTTTATTACGCTTAGTCCCCACTAGTCAGGTAATTCAACATCAAGTCATCCTAGTGTCCTTGAGCTGTTTACTAAGCTGAACTATTGTCTATATAACTTGTCTAGGAACTCAGAAGCAGAAAGACTTCTGCTTTATGATTTCACCCCATCACCCTGCTCTTTCTTGGGTTAATGAACCTTTCTTTGTCTGGCTGGCCAGATAGTATCATTTCCTTTTTTAAGAGGCTAAAGAGGCTCCCAATTCCCTATGGATAATGTCAAATTCAACACTCTGCCTGTTCAAGTCCTCTATAGCAGGTCTTACCCTGTTTCTAAACCATGTCTCTTTCTTACTCTACCCTCCACATATCTACTCCAAGCTCCTTTTCTATCCTATGGCCTGTTTTTCTTACTACCATCCCACAAATCTAGAAGCTCTCATTTGTCAATTCCACCTAAAATAAATCCTACTCTGCCTGAGTCCTACTTCCTTTATGAAACTTTCCTTAATGACTCTAGCTCTCAATGATCTCACCAATATCCGAATAGTTCTGCATCTGGGTTTTAAAATTTAATTGCCCAAGTAAATGCTAAAGAGGACCTCTTTTGACAGCCTTTCATTTGGAAAAGTCCTGGGGATTTTAATTGGCCTCATGCTCAATATAAATCAATAGTGGTGATGCAGTTGCAAATATATAAATAAATGGAGAGTTGAGGGATATAATCACAGGCTGTACTAATAAAAATGAGTAGATCAAGAGAAATACTACTGTATTCTTTAACTCACTCATTCTTTCATTTAAAACTCATTCACTGCTTCTTTTTTTAAAATTTCTGCTATGGTGGGTTTAACCCAGGGGTGCTTAATCACTGAGCCATATTCCCAGCCATTTTTTATTTCTTATTTTGACACAGGGTCTTGCTGAGTTGCCTAGGACCTCGCTAAATTGCTGAGGCTGGCTTTGAACTTACCATCCTCCTGCCTCAGTCTCCTGTGCTGCTGGGATTACTGGTGTGCACCACCATGCCTGGCTCATTTCTTTTTAATGTATACATCCTTTGTCCCAGAAATTTCACTTTTAGGAATCTTTTGTACAGAAATACTTTGCAGCATTTAAAAAATCTCTTGTTGGTTTCAAGATTTTTCCCTTTATTCTTGATGTTCTGCAGTTTTACCATCATGACACATCTACAGGGTATCAATTTGTCTTTATTTATTCTGCTTAGAATTCAGTACATGATTTTAACCTGAGGATTCATGTTTTATTCATTTCTGGAAAACTCTCAGCCATTTCTCTTTGAACATTACCACTTCCTATTTTTTTTCTTTCTGGAGTTTCTATTAGATATATAGAGAGCTTATATGTGTCTTCTATTTTCTCTTTCATATTTAGTATTTTTATAATGTGCTACATTCTATGATTATCTCAGCTCTATTTCTTATTTTACTCATTCTCTCTTTACTCTTGCCATATTTGTAGTTTAACTTGTCAATTGATTTTTTAAACATTGCAAATGTGATTTGAACTAAGATCTTCCAGTGCTCATCATTTTCTTTCTATATTCTTCATTTTTAGAATATTTCTTTGATACACACACACACACACACACACGAATTGTGCTCTTGTTTTATGTACTATATTCACTTTCCTATATTTAAATCTTTAAAAAACAATATTTTAGAGTTCTTTGGGATAGTCATATCATCTATACTTCCTTGGAACAAAATTCTTCCATTTCTTTTATATTCTGAGTAATTCTCGGCCTAGTAAGTTCCCTCATGTGCTTTATCATGTTTGCGTGTGACCTTTATTTCTGCAGAAGTTGTCTTCTGAGAAAACCCTTCTGAGAGAATTTGACTGAGTTGTAGAGGGGTCTCTATGGGCATATTTTCATTTGCCACTGCAAGAGTTTTATGGTCTTCACAGTTCTAGGCCAGTTAAACCAAATTCTCAGTTTAGAGTTTCTGCATTATGTGGATACTATGAATTTGGGTCTCACACCAGTGTATAGCTCAGGTTTAGAGTTTTAAACTTTTTATAAGTGAGCTTATTTTTATACTTTTTTAGGGTAAATGGTCCACAACCCATTTGTACAGAAGCAGTATAGCATATTTTATATTTTTAAAAAACCATGGACCCTGGAGTCAGGATACATGGGACTGAGTCTTAGATTTGCCGCTTCCTAGCTTTGTGACCTTACACAAGTTACTTGAATGTTATATTCCTATTTGTAAAATGAAGGTTACAATAGTACCTACCTCATGGGGGTTGTGAGTATTAAATTAATTAAAACAGGACTGAGGTTGTGGCTCAGTGGTAGAATGCTTACCTAGCATATGTGAGACACTAGGTTCAATCCCCAGAACCACATAAAAAAACCTAAATATACAAAATAAAGATATTGCATTCATTTCCAACTAAAAACATTTTTAAAAGTGAATTAATACAAGGAAAACATGTAGAATGGTATTTGGCACATAGTACTGAATAGGATTTCTTATTATTGTTCCTCTGGCAATTTGACAAATCTGGTTTCAATTCATATGTAGGATATCTCTAGTCTACTCTTTGTGTTGTATAGGAAGATGCAATTCTAACTCAATTCCATGACCTACAAAGAACTTAATACCTCAGCCTCTAAGGTATATATCTGGTCCCATTTTTTTCTGTGAATTGTATAACTTCAATTCATCCTTATTTCTGTGAATCTGAGTTTCTTTCTGTTTCTAGGAAAACTTGGAGGTTTTCCTTTCTTGCATCTTGAGTTCAACTATATATATATTTTTTGTGGTTAAATTTGATCCACTGTGCCTCTGTGTTTTAGGTTGCATTGGTTATAATGGTGGAAATATTATATAATCAATCTAACAATAAGGGATTTGTAAAATAAATTGCAATGCATTCATCAAATGGAACAGAATGCTGCTATAAATATAATGAAGTAGGTCTATATACCCACATGAACTGATACAAAAAGATAGGTGTGTTATTAAGTCAAAAGGAAAGAAGTAAGAAATACGTGAGCCTATATAAATTTATATCTTTATGTACATAAAAAGATACTGAAAAGATGCAACCACAATCTATCACCATGGTTACCTCTAGCATAGATGTGAGGGATAGAGTTTTGCTTTTACTTCACTTTTTTTCGTTTAGCTTAAAATTTAAAAAATAATGTAAGTCTTTTTTTAAAAAATAAAATCATTTGTAATAAATAGAAAAACAAATAGTCCTCCTTCTTGATTTATTGCCCCCCACATGCATTTACCAAGCATCTAATTGCCTAGGACCTGAGAATATAATGATGAATAAGTTTCATCCCCTGCCATAAGAAGTTCAAGATCTGAACACAGTGTATTGTAAGAAATGTTCTTTGGCTGGGGCTGTAGCTCAGTGGTAGAATGCTTGCTTGCCTGGCACATGTAAGGCACCTGGTTCGGTCCACAACACTACATAAAAATAAACAAATAAAATAAAGGTATTGTGTCCATCTACAAGTAAAAAAAAAAAAAGAGAGAGAAAGAAAAAGGAGGTTCTCAAGGAGGTGAAGGAATACCGAACTTTCTCAGAGGGAGGGACACTTAGGGAAGTTTCACAGAGGAACTGAGACCTAAACAAGATGAAATATACCAAATATACAAGGGAAAGGTAGACATTCTCACATTTAAAGGCCTAGTATGAAACCACTCAACAGGGTAAGTGAATAGAGTTCAATGAAAAGACTCTCTGATCTATAGTCCCCTTCTAGTGCACCCTGTTGGCCATATCCAAAAAGAATCCAGAGGACAAGAACACCAGTTAACACAGTCCATCAGCATTAGCCTCTGAAAATACAGAAAGAGGATGGAGAAGTGGATCTCTGAGAGTTATATGGAAATTCTCTGTATATGCCTCTTAATTTTTCTGTGAACCTAAAACTGCTTCAAAAAATCTATTTTTAAAAAGTGGATCTGGAGGGTTAAATAGAGAATATTTAAAATATTCCACATGAGCAATTTATGCAGAGAGAGGAATAATAGTGAAGACTTATAAGGGATGTTTGAGAAGCAGGGAGAGGTATATGGGTGAAAAGGGGGAGATAGAATGCAGAATATGTGAAAGGAGTATTGACAAACTATATGACTTCCAGTTTCTTAGGTTTGCAAACTGCCAGCCCATGGGTCAAAATTGGTCTGAAAATTTTGTTTGTTTGGTCATGTGTGTGTGTGTGTGTGTGTGTTATGTATGAGTTTGAATGTAAATATATTTGGACAACTGCATGGACTCCTCAGGTCCCACCTCTGGCCATCATCTAACACTTGGTCTACTTAACCATTTTCAAATTATCTACTTGCCCCGGAAGGCTTTTGAAAGAAAAACTCATATTAGTGAGTGCCCAGGAGAGGGAAAAGTTTATGTGTTTGGAAACCATGTCAAATTAGAAAAAGTCGAGGGAAAGAGATAACTGAGAAGGACATGATGGTTTCTTCAAAGTAACCAAAAGCTAACAAAGAAAACAGGGAGTAGATTCATTTTGTGTTCTCTTTGACAAATATCTCCTGTACATCCTCTCTGTGTCAGTCTCTGATAGGACTGTTCCAAATAGCACAATTAGGGTCATAAATTCTTAACTATTTTCTGGTGGAATGTGATGATTATCATTATCCAAAGTATATGTATGAAGACATGAATTTCATATCTCTGGTTGCATATACTTTGTATGCAACAAGAGATGAAAAATTGTGCTCTATATGTGTAATAAGAATTGTAATGAATTCTGCTGTCATATGTAAATAATTTTAAAAAGAATTTAATAAGAAATATGGGCCTTCTCTGCTGAAGGATGTACCTGTAGTTGACCCTCTACACTCATAGGTTCCACATCCACAGAGTTAACTACTTCAGATCTGATATTTAAAAAAAATGTGTTTGTATTGACCATGTACAGATTTTTTCTTATCATTATTCCCTAATTAATACATATAAAACTGTTTACATTCTATTAGCTATTTAGGTAATCCAAGGATGATTTAAAGTACACAAGAGGATATCTGTAGGCTATATCCAAATATTACATCATTTTCCTAAGGTATTTGAGCATCTGAAGATTTTGTTATCTGAGAAAGGGTCCTGGAACCAATGCCCTACAGATACCAAGAGACAACTATATATATATACACACAAATATCAACATGCAGTTTTCTGGAGATTCATGAACATGTACTTGAAGGGACGAATTTCTTGAGAATACAGCAGCCATAAAGTGGATATCTATATGGCCATTAAAAAGAATGAGATAGAATCAAGTGAGAAAAAAGAAAGATACAAAATAGTATGTATAGTTTTAAAAAGAATGATATGCATACAATGTGTATATAGTGTAAACTATCTCCAGAAATACCTAATATAAGTGGTTGCCTCCGGGAGGGGAACTTGATGGCTGGGGGCAGAGGGAGACTGTAGCTGTCACTTTGAGTGAAATGAGATGCCTCAGTTTGGTCTTAGAATTATTGGATTTAGGTTTTCTAAGGTATTTGTGCAATAATGCTGGTTAAAAAAAAATTAAGTGTTGGGCTGGGGTTGGGGCGGTAGAGTGCTTACCTTGCACCTGTGAGGCACTGAATTTGATCTTCAGCACCACATAAAAATAAATAAATAAAATAAAGGTATTGTGTCCATCTACAATTAAAAATTTTAAAAATGTGTGGGACTTAGAATAGGGTGGTAGCAGTGAGAGGTAATAGAATAAACTTTTCACTACTTGCCCTTTGATCATTCAGCATTTAATATCATGCATATTTAATGCTTATTCAAAATTACTGTGTACCAAAAAGGACCCTTGGAAAAAATCTTCCCAGAAATTAAATATGAAGCACATTGCTTGAATGTGTGGAGCTTCAAGGAAATCCTCATGTAAATACTAAATCTACCCACCAGATAAATATTACCAAGGAGTTCTGCACTGGAAAGGGGGTTGCTTTAGGTGATGAGTGAGGTCTGTGTCTACTGGAAGATGCCAGGAAACTTAGAGCTCTATTGTTCTTAGAATCATTCTTTGTTGGTTTGACAGATGTTTTCCCAGCACCTATTATGTGCCAAGCACTGTGTTATCTAATGAAGACAAAGTAGTGATAAAAAAGACATAATATCTTCCTGAAGCTTAATGGTAGCAATAGTAAAGAAACAAGTAAACATTAATGTATCTGGAACTAAGTGCTATAGTAAAAACGAAGCAGGGTAAAGTGATAGAAAGCATGTAGAGAGTGGCCATTTTTAAATACAGTGGTCAAGGAGGTCACTCTAAGACTTTGGTTTTTACTGTAAACAATATAACAAGCCATAGAGGGTTTTGAACACAGGTAAAACATGATCTGGTTTACATGTTTAATAAATGCCACAATGATCCAAGTAAGAAATGATACTGGCTTGGACTAAAGCGGTAGTATTAGAAATGGTGAGAAATGGTCAAATTCTAAATATATTTTAAAAGATTCAGTTGAAAATATTGTTGATAGATCAGATGTGGGATATGAGAGAAAAAAGGGAGTCAAGAATGATGCCAAAACTTTGTCCTGAACAGACAGAAAAATGGACAAAGAAGGCTATAGGAGAAGGAGGTATTTAGTAAAAAGGTCACTTTGGTCTTGGAGAAACATTTTTTTTTACTTTTTAAATTAAATTTGTTTTAATATAGATATTAAAATATAAAAATGTGCATATTACTGTGGTGGCATGGGATTTTTAATACATACATACATTGAATAATGTTTAAATGAAGTTAAACGAATCTATGTCCTTGGATATTTATCATGTCCTCATGGTGAAAACTTAACCTATAAGAGATACTATTTAGGAAAGAGCAGCTAGTGAAGTAGGGGAGCCAAGAATGTGTGGTGTCCTAGAAACCAAGTGAAAAAAATATGTTTCAAGAAGGGAGTAACTGGCAGTGTCAAATGCTGCTATTGATTCAAATAAAATGAGAGTAGTAAAATGACTATTGAATTTAACACTGAGAAGTTATTGTTGACCTTGACATGAACCATTTTGGGGAAGCAATGATAGTAAAAAGCTGATTGGAGAGGGTTAAAGAAAGAATGGGAGAAGAGAAATGGGACCTAATGAGGACAGCCAATTTTTTCCAGAAATTTTTTATTTATTTATTTATTTTTGCTCTGAAGAGGAGAAAAATGGGGCTGTATTTGGGTGAAGAGAAAAGGTTTTTGCTTTTTTGAAGGCGTTGATTTGGTGATATAAAAATTGCTGTTGTCTCATAAAGAGGGGAAATGATCAGGCCAATGACTTTGATTAGAAAAAAAAAAACAGGTCAGGATCTATAAGTGGAGGGATCAGTTTAGTAACAAGAAGGAAGGCAGGGATGTGGATAAAGATGCATCTACCAATGCAATGGCAGGAGTTCTTTCTTGACTGCTTCTGTTTTCTGTAAAATAGGAAGCAAGGTCTGCAGCTGAGAGGGAGAATGAGGAAAGTGGTGTTAGAAGTTTGAGGAGAGGGAAGGTTATAATCATTTATCCAAAATTGTTCAGCAGCTGGGGTGGGTTTGCAATAGACAGAAACTTGGGTTTAACTGGGATTAGAGGTCTGTCATATTTATTTAAATAAATATCATGAAGGCCGAGAGAGAGGCAAGGGAGGCTAAGGTGGGTGCAAAAAGGGGGGTTAAAGTAATGAACATCTCATTTTTTTCTTTAGAAGAAGATTCTAAGCTGTGCAAAGAAGAAAATGAGGACACTGGGGGCCTGACAGATGGTACTCTACAGTTCAGAACATACTTTTTGTCATGTAAGGAATGAAAAGCATCCATTTTTGTTAGCAAGTAGGAGGTCACTAGTTACCTTGGAGCAGTGTTCTGATAATTATGTTCCTCAAAACCACCATACTTGTGGTGAAGTCAAAAGTACTTACAAACCCCAGTGTGTCCCACATATCTCTTGGAGATTTGCATTACCTGTTAACACATTAAAGACTCCAAATACTCTTGCAGCTGAGAAATCACATTGACAAATCCAGTGGTGAATAACATGCTTGTCCATGGAGCCCTTTTTATATAATACTGCCAAAGTACATTCCCAAGGATTAGTACTCTATGGAAGATATTTTGAGAAATACTAACTTGGGAAGCATGTTAAGGATTGGAAGCTGAGCCTTAGGACAAACTTTTGCTTGGGTCAGAATCACTGCAGCTTTTCTCTTAAGGCTATATGTATGACAGGAACCTGTGCCCTCTCCAGACCATCACACTATTCTAAAACTGAGCCAGTCCACAGAGATTTGGGTTCTTTGTAGTTCCCCTAAAGGCAAATAACACAATATTGTCAATACAACTGATTCCTTAGTTTTCATTCAGTTGCAGTTCTCCAATTTTATATTTTCAATAATTCAAGAGATATTATTGTAACAATGCACTGGAGGCAGCATGAACATTTATTAACCACTTCCTTGCATCAGGCACCATGCCTGACACTTTGCTTATATCATCATGCTTTTCACAACAATACTGGAAGAAGGTATATGTTGTTAGAAAATAATAAGAAAGATTTCCAGCAACCAGTCTTCTTCAGAAACTTGTGTGGAAGAAGGGAAATAGTTTTAGTCTGTAATAAGCAATGTGTTTGTCACAAATAGATTTGAAGCCCTAGAAACATTCATAGAATCAGAATGTTGGAGCCAAGAAGGACCATGGAGATGAGTTTAAGATATTAGGGAGAGGTTATTGTATTCTCCTCAAAAGTTATTACGTAAGTTGTCTCAGGAGAGTGAGATTAAGAAATCTTGCCATAACTGCCTTTGCTTTGATTTAAATCAAGCCATATAAAATGATATTGTCACATGAACTGAAGCCTACAGATCATGCTGCAAGAATGCAATACTGTAATTGGTTATTGGCTGGAATTGCAAATGAACATTTGGAGTTCAATCTCTTTCAATATTATAGAAGCCTGATTTTGCCAGAATGCTGTAGTTCTCAAGTTTACTTTTATGTAAAAATTACTCCAGGATCCTGGACACTATCTTTACAAATAATAATTCAGTAAGCCTGTTAAAAGGACCAGGAAATTGACTTTTTTTTTTTTTTTTTTTTTTTTTGGTGTTGAGGATCGAACCCAGGGCATTGTGTATGCAAGGCAAGCACTCTACCAACTGAGCTATATCCCCAGCCCAGAAATTGACATTTTTTTTAACAAGCTCCCTCAATGGCACTCAGTTGGGACTACGGCTATGCATGGTGCACAAACTGACCACAATCTGAGAAACACATCCTTAGGAATATTCTCTTCATCATCAAGGTGCCAGTAGGCTGATATTAACTGTCATCTGGGGCAAATCACTGAAAAGACACTGACTTAAAGGCACAGGAGGTCCTGTTTCTGGGTTTCCATTTTTGTACAGACTCTTCATCTTAATGTGATAATGAACTCTCTAGAGACATGTCCTTCCCTATGAATTGATGGTAGAACTAGGTTCAGAAGCATACATAGTTGGTGCTTTGAAGAATCTTTCTCGTATATAGTATGGAGATAGGTGTAAAATTCCTCCTGAATGTCTCAAGTGATTTAAAATTCTTTCATATACTCAGAATTTTGTGGTATCCTCTTATACTGTGATCACTTATATAGTAAAGAAACGGGCATGGTTGTTGAACTCTGGGATGCCTTTATCCCAAATGGTTCTTGGTCCTTATTCAAAAGCCAATCCTCAATTTTGCAGGTTCCAAAATTCAATATTGTCAGTTTCAACCAGGGAGTGGTCAGGTTCTGGAGCACAAATTGCCCACAATATAAACTCACAAGGTAATATTTAGAAGTCAAATGTAAATTTGTTGATTTATCTTGATAAATAATAAAAATCAAATTTAGGTCAATTAGTACTTCCTCTTCCCTGTAGGTAATCTACTAAGGAGACCAAACAAAGACAAAGGGCTCTTTGGTAGAAGCAGCTTATTTTAGTGAAAAAGGCCAGTGTTTAGGATCACAGTCAGGTTACTTGTAGTGAGCTGAATGGTGTTTCCCCAAAAGATATGTCCAACTGGAACCTCAGCATGTGAACTTATTTGAGCTAGGCACAATGATGCATGACTGTAATCCCAGCAGCTCTGAAGGCTGAGGCATGAGGATCCCAAGTTATATGGACAATTTAGGAACTCCCTATCTAAAAAAAAAACAAAAAACAAACAAACAAAAAAAACTTGCCGACTTGTTTGCCAAACAGTTGTACCATTTGGTGTTCTCATCAGCAGTGTATGAGAGTTCCAATTACTATACATTCTTGTCAATGCTTCCTCTGACCAGTTTTTAAAGTCTTAGCCACTTTCATGTGTGGAAGTATCTCATTGTTGTTTAGTTTATATTTTCTTGAATATTTTTCAATTGTTTATTTGACACTTGTATATCTTCTTTTGGTCAAGGATCTGTTCAAGTCTTTTATTATATTATTTAATTATTAAAGCTAAAAGTCCTTTCTATACAAAACATAATGTGACCTTATTTGGAATATTTAATTACAATGTAATTAAGCTACGGATCACCATATAAGGCAGAGGCAAGAAACAGAGTATTCCCTCAAACCTTTAGAGGGAACATGGCACTGCCAACACATTGATTTCAGACTTCTACTCTCCAGAACTGTGAAAGAATAATTTTGTGTTGTTTTAAGCCAGTAAGTTTGAGGTCATTTGTTATGGCAGTCTCAAAATTAATATAACACTCAATTTGTTTTATGGGATTGGTAATTCACATAATTTCTCTGAGCTTTAGTCCCCTCATCTGAAAATGAGGCTCGCAATAGAACCCTATTTGATCACAGGGTTGCTATGAGGATTGATGGAAGATAATTTGTGTAAATTTCTTGGCTCAGTGTATGTGCTTGCTATATGGTGGCTGTTACTGGCAAGTGAAGAGATAGTATAGCATGAGAGATGATCTGAAAAGATGGAGTCATGCAGTTCATGCACAGTCTGATGCAACCATCCAGTCCCCTGTTAGAAAGACAGTAAATGCATCAGCAAGTCGGGACACAGACTCAGAAAAACAAGTTCTCCTTCTAATTATTTTTAGTTTTATTTCCATAGGGTTCAAATAACTTGTTTATATATGTCATGATATAATGAACCCCTTCTTAGTTTGGTGGACTTTCCAGCCATAGCATGTTTAAATCTACAGTGGTGTTTTCCACTGATTACATTTTAGAACATTGCTTCCTAGTGAGATATGGGGAGGTTCTGCCTCTTATCAGTAAACACTTTGCTGTGGGCAACCAATCCCATTTCTGCAGTGAGCAATTTTATCTGCTAAAGTCCTTGAAAGTTGCATTTTCATGTCCTATTTGTTGACTTTAACTCTGGACTTAAGGGCCCTATTCCCTTTCAGTCTGTTTCCCTCTGTCTCTACTTTTTAAGAATGCTGTGAATTCCTTGTGCTATGCCCACTTTCTCACCAATCTGTTTATAGAGACCTCCTTAGTTTGCTGGTTGTGAGGTTTTGAGCAAGTTACTTCAGCTTTCAGTACCTCGGTTCTTTCATCGGTAAAATGATGATAATAGTTCCTACCTCCTAGGTGCTTTATAAGAATTCAGTGGGGTTGGGCATGCTGGCACACACCTGTAATTCCAGTGGCTCACTAGGCTGAGGCAGGAGGATCACAAGTTCAAAGCCAACCTCCCTCAGCAATTTAGTGAGTCCCAAAGCAGTAAGACCCTGTCTCAAAAGAAAATACAAAAAGCGGGAGGGGGGCAGGAGATGCAGCTCAGTGGTTAAGTGCCCCTGAGTTCAATCCCAATCCCTGTTACCAAAACAAAAAGGGCTGAGGCTGGGGCTCAGCAGTAGAGCACTCCCCTGGCATGTGTGAGGCACTGGGTTCCATCCTCAGCACCACATAAAAATAAAATAAAGGTATTGTGTCCACCTGCAATTAAAAAAAAATACATATTTTTTTAAAAAAGAATTCAATGGCTTAATATATATAAGCACTCAGCACAAGGCCACAAACATAGTGGATGTCCAGTAAATGCTAGCAATGTGTGAAAGACTATACAAAATAGTAAATCTGTATGTTCAACAGGAAAAAAAAAAAAACTTTACTGCCTGTAGGAGATCCGGGGGGATCAAAAAATAGTCAGGACTGGTAAATACTTCATTTACCATATTTCTTACCATGTGATTCCTACTGTTGAGAGTAGTTCCAAGTGAATTTTATCAGAACAAACCATTCACATCAAATGCATGGGAAGGAAAATAACATCTCCTATCATAACAGTAACAGTTGCCTAATTTCTGAGAGTACTTCAAAATACGATGAAATGTTGAAAAGTGTGGAGTTGTCTATAGAAGCTATTGCTAACACTTGTTTTTAAATTAATTAAAATAGTGATTTCAGCAGTCTGGTTTTAGTGCAGGATATTTAAATTATTATTGTTACTATAGAGAGCCTGAGTCAGGAGAATTGAATAGACAAATGACAACATTAAAGGAAGTCAGATGAAATTTCATACATCAGGAGAGTTTCACAGGCAATGAAAGCAACTTTGACTTCATGTGACATGCTTAAGCAGTAGTGTAGGGAAGAGGAGGAAGGGAGGAAGAAAACTTGCTATGCTGTAAATCTAGTCAAACAGCTCTTGCTCAACATTCTGTGCTATCAATTGTGCTGTTATAATTCTATTGACCTCATAGTCCTCCAGTCTCCTATTCATTCATTCAACAAAATATATCAGGTACCTACTATGTGACAGACACTGTTATAGATATTGGAGACAGCAGTAAACAAAAATCCTTGCCCTCCTGGAACTTTCATTCTAGTACAGTTTAGCTCGTTATGGTCTATGGGCCAAATCTGGCCTGCTACCTGTTGCTACAGTTTTATTGAAACATAGTGATCATTCTTTCATGTATTATACATGGACATTTTTTTTTGTATAAATGACAGACTTGGGTGGTTATGTCAGAGACTGTATGGCTCACAAAGCCTAAAATATTTACACTCCATCCCTTTGCAGAAAAAAGTTTTCTGATCCCTGTTCTAGGAGAAGGAGAGAGATAACAAACAATTTGATAAATACATAATGTCAAGTCATTTTCAGGGTATAAAGAAATAAAACAGGGAAGGCATATAAGGAATGAGAAAAAGGCAACTGAAATTTTAAACATGGCAGTCAAAGATGATATCACCAAGTAGGGAACATTTATCTAATACCTGAAGAAGGTAAGGGAGTGAGTTGTATACAACATTGTGGGTCATTGCAAGAAGTTTCCTATTACTATGTGTGAAGTGGGAGGCAATTGGAGGAGTTTTGAGCAGAGGTACAATATGATATAACTTCCATATGATAAAACTGGTCTGGTTCCTAAAACCAATGAGTTAATCATAGCCTTGGAAGAGGGTGACAAAGACAGAAGCAGGGAGAACACTTGGGAGGCTAGTACAATATAATTCAGCAGATAGATCATAGTAATATAAACCAGGATAGTACCAATGGAGGGGATGAACAATAGAAAGATTCTAGATATATTCTGAAGGTAGAACCAACACGATTTTTTCTGATAGAATAAATGTAGGTTGTGAAAGAGAAAAATCCAGAATGATTCCAAGGTCTTCTGCCTAAGCAACAGAAAGAATAAAGTGAGACAAGGAAGAACGTAAAGAGCAGGTTTGGCTAGTAGATTGGGTATTGGGGCAGGTTTGGAGGTAGGAGAATCAGGATTTCAGCTTTGTCCATGGTTGATATGTTGAGCAGGCAGTTGGATATAAAAGTATGGTGGGCTCCAAGCTTGAGATTCAAATCTGGGAGTCATCAGTCTAGAAATAATATTTTCAGCCAAGAAGATAGAGAACAGAAGAGATATAAGGCTTCTAGCTTTTCTCTACCTTTCAACTCTAGAGTCCTTTTATAATGACTCTTAACCCAACATTTCCTTTCCATTCCTATTGCTGCCTCCCAATCCAGGCTCTTATCCTGTCTCACCTAGCCTTTTGCAATAGTCTCCTAACTGGTATCCTTACCTCTAAATGTCAGCTTCAAACTCATCATCTCATCCAACTCTCCCCTCCAAAACATTTCTTTACTTGTCCTGGGTTCTGCATCTTAGTTTCATTTATAGCCATTTGCTCAAATTTGAAACCCCCAAATCCTCCTTACCACTTTCCTTTCTCCTTCTTACTCTTCTTTAAGTTCTTTTTAAATTAATTTTTATGGGTACACTATTATTATACATAATAGTGTGATTCATTGCAACATATTTGTACACCCCCAGAACATAATTTGGTCAACTTCATTTCCCTTTCCCTTCCTTCCTCCCTCCCCGCTGGTCCCCTTCCTCTACTCTACTGATCTCCCTTCTATTTTCATATCGTCTCTAAGCTCTAAGCATCTTTCTCTATGCCAAATTCAAGATCCACCTTCCTGATAAAACTATCACTGATGTTACATATCCAGTCTCAAAATTCATACATAACCATAGTATAATACTCATTTGGATCTTAGTATATGTGATTGTGTACTGTTATTGAACATTTTATGGTAATACCCTATCTCAGTTGTGCTTTCAGCTCCTTGAGAGCAAGGATATTTATACTGACTATCCTTCCCACACAGTGCCTTAGCATTCACCAAGGAACTCAATATGTTTTTGCAATATTAATGAATGAACAAATAGCTGAATGAATGGATTTGTAAATTTGGTCAATAGCACAATGGAGAAGAACATTGGATTAAAAGTTAGAGAACCTGGATTGTAGCCCACTCTGCCACTGCTTGTTGTTTCAAACATTAGGCAAGTTGCTTATCTGAATTCCCTCATTCACCAAATAGAAACAATACTGTTCATCCTCACTTCCCATGTTGAAATGGGATAATTTATGAATAAAAATGGAAAGTAAAAAGATTGTGTTTTACATGACTAATGCCAAAGATGGCAATACAAAGAATGAGGAAAGAGGCTCAAGGACACTGCACAAAATACTTGGGAAGTCACGAATGAAGAAAAAAGCCAGTAGGGTCAGGGAAATTTGCTAGCATCGCCATCTTGCCAAAAAGTGGTTGAAAAAGAATGGCAAGCATAAGAGAAAGGAAAATCAAGTTTCTGTGTTAAGAGGTAGTATATAACATAACCACTAGATCCAGCCTACCTCGGTTCAAAGCCTGGCTCTGGCACTTATCAGCTGTATGAGTTTGAACACATTATTTAATGTCTCTGATCTTTAGTTTGTTTTGTATTACAGGGATGGTAGTAGTAGTACCCTTTTCTAAAGAGTTGTTATAGAATTTAAGAGTTAATTTTATAAGGTGCTTAGAGCAGTGCATATCACTGCCTGGCCTATGCATTATAGAAGGGTGTCTTAGACAAAACAATGGCTTTGTTACAACTTGCCAGGCAGGAGGTACTCCACCACACGACTGCAACTTCTTCCTTGGGTGTAAAGCAGGACCTACATAAGCTCTGAGTTTCTCCTTGAGAACAAGGAGAAGGCATGTCCCCTTTCCAAATTCTAGAGCCTATCTTCTGAGCTTGGCCTACCTCATTGTTCAAAGGACACCAGGTTTCCATCTTAGAAAATTTCTTCTCCATTTTTCAGCCTTTCTCATACTTAATAAAGTTTGTCATGAGGACAGATAGGAGTGGGCTCCATAACCTTCAAAAGCAAGCATAGTCAGTGTGGCTAATCTTTAAGAGCAATGGCTCTGTAATCAAGCAAAAGTGAGTTTGAATCATGGCTTTGCAAATGGCCAACGGGTGACCTCCTACAAATCAATCCTTCATCCTCAGCTTTGCTTATCTGTAAAATGAGATCTTACAGGTGGTTTTCAGGCTCATAAGAGGAAACAGACAAAAGGCATTCAGCATAGGGCCTAGCACATAGTAAGCACTCAAAAATGTTAGCTTTTATCATTAATAAATGTTAGGATTATGGATACTGATTTTCCCAGCTCTAGAAAGTAATTTTATAGCTCTTTGAACATAATTTACCCCTTCCAAACTAAAAAGGTGCAAAACTTCTTACAGCCATTAAGCTCAGAACACTTTCTAAAACTTATACTCAATTTGATGTTTATGCCCAGTGTTTTAAAAATTATGGAAAAACTACCAGCAATTCTAAGTATGTCACACAGTTCAGTTTTTCTGCTAGTGCCTCAAAGACAGTTGGGTGCTCTTAGCCTGTGATAAGCATCAATATCACATATTTTTTAAAAATATTAAATATAATTCCTCTCACAAAATGGCAAGAATTGTTTTTCAAAATGCACATACTTGAATTTACCATAGAAATAATCGTCCTATTGAGACAAATCTGCAGTGGGGAGACATAAGGCAGGCAAATATGTTTTGCAAAATTTATTCCAGGGACTCTGGTAAGCCCAACTGCTCTAAGAATTAGACTGGAAAGTAAGTTGGGAAGATGAGGTCAAGGCCTTGCTTTGAGAAGAAATCTAAGAAGGGCAAGTATAACCACTCTGCCTCCCACACAAAGTGGGTGTGTAAGAACATGTCCTGCAGTCACCGGGGGAGAACATACTGTTTTCTCCTCCACACATTAATCACAGAAGATTTCTCTCCCGTAGTTGGATAAGCTTCATCCTTAACACAATTGAAGAAATGTGCTCAGTGAGATTTGTCCTTTTTTTGAAAATGCAACTCTAATTAATGACTGGATTAAATATATGTAAAACCTAAATATCAAATACTATTTAATGTCTAAAGCAATAAAGGATGGTTATCAAACATCTTATTTATATATGTTTGTTCCCAAAGCTAATTGTTTGCTGGCAAAAACTGGCCTCAATTATAATCATTAATAAGTACCCTTGCATTTCACATCAAGGAATTAGTCTCTCGAATGGCTCTAATTAAATAAAATAAAAACTTCAATAATTTTGAAAAGTGTAAAACAAAAAGTATAAAAATCCCACAATTTATGAAGTCATTACTTTTTCTTTCCTGATAAACACACACACACACACACACACGTATCAACAGTTACTTTAAAATATCTTAGACACACATACATTATTTTAAAACTTAGATATTAAAACTTAGATTTTCCCATCTAATGTCTCACAAATTGAAAATAAATGTTACTTAAATATTCCAAAAATAGAATGTTAAATCTCATATGTATATATATATATATATATATATATATATATATAATCTACACTAATAGGTGTATCCTAATTTATAAATACTGTTTCCATTTTTATTTGCAAAATTCTTACTACTACAATCAATTATAGCCAAAGAAATGAAGCCTTTTGAAAAAATAATACTTAAAAGAGATATTAAGGTTATTTCATTATTTAAATACAAGAATGCAAAATTTATAATGAGACATACAGTCTAAAATGTATCAGTACTTCATGCATATTCAGGGCCAAATATTATTTGACTGTGTAGATATATCATTTGTTTATCCATTGATTAGCTTATGGACATTGGGTAATTTCCACTTTGGCCTACAATGCTGCTAGAAACATTCATGTGCAAGTGTTTGTGTGGAATGTTTTCTTTTCTTGTGGGTAAATATATAAGTGTGAAATTGCTGGGTCATATGGTAAACCTCTGTTTAGTTTTTTGAGAAAATGCCAGACTATTTTCTACCTCGGCATTTACATTCCCACCAGCAGTGTATGAGTGTTCCAACTTTTTCATACCTTTTCCAACAGATTTTATTATCTGTCTTTTTTTATTATAGTCATACTAGGAAGTATAAAGCAGTATCTCATTGAGTTTTGATTTGCATTTCCCTAATGTCTAGTGTCTTCTCATATGCTTGTTGGCCATTTGTATATCTTTGTAGAAATGTGCACTTAAGTATTTGGTCTTGCCTGTTTTTTTGTAACATTTTTTTAGATGTTGGTGGACCTTTATTTTATTCATTTATTTATATACAGTGTTGAAAATCAAACCCAGTGCTTCACATATGCTAGGCAAGTGCTCTACCACTGATCCACAATCCCAGCCCCAGATCTTGCCAGTTTTGGGGGGTCAGGAAGACCGTGTATTGAACCCAGAGTCACTTTACCACGGAGTTACATGCCCAACACTTTTTATTTTTTATTTTGAGACAGGGTTTCACTAAGTTGATTAGGGCCTCATTAAGATGTTGAGACTGGTCTTGAACTTGTGATCCTCTTGCCTCAGCCTCCCAAGTCACTTTGATTACAGGTGTGCACCACCATGCCTGGCTGGGCTGACCCATTTTTTTCACATAAAAATAAATAAATAAACAAAATAAAGATACTGTGTCCATCTATAACTACAAAAATTTTTTAAAAAGATTCTTTATACATTTTGGATGTCAATGACTTATTATATATATGATTTGAAAACATTTTCCCATCCCATTCTGGGGGTTGATTTTTATTTTCTTTGATTCATAAAAAGTTTTTAATTTTGATGTCGTCAACTTATTGATTTTTTCTTTTGTTGCTTGTGATATGGTATCATATTTAAGGAAGTATTGCCTCATCCAAGGTCATAAAAATTGATATCAATGTTTCACATTTGAATCGTTTATCTATATTGAGGTAATTCTTTATTTATTTATTTATTTTTTTCTTGACATATCATATTTCATACATTAGATTCAAGTGGGTTATGAACTCCCATTTTTACCCCGTATACATATTGCAGAATCACATGGGTTACGCATCCACTTTTTTACATATTGCCATACTAGTGTCTGTTGTATTCTGCTGCCCTTCCTATCCTCTACTATCCCCCCTCCCCTCCCCTCCCCTCTCCTCCCATCTTCTCTCTCTACCCCATCTACTGTAATTCATTTCTCTCTCTTGTTTTCTTCCCCTTTCCCCTCACTTCCTCTTATATGTAATTTTGTATAACAATGAGGGTCTCCTTCCTTTTCCATGCAATTTCCCTTCTCTCTCTCTTTCCCTCCCCTCTCTCGACCCTGTTTAATGGTGATCTTCTCATGCTCTTCCTCCCTATTCTGTTCTTAGTTGCTCTCCTTATATCAAAGATGACATTTGGCATTTGTTTTTTAGGGATGGGCTAGCTTCACTTAGCATAATCTGCTCTAGTGCCATCCATTTCCCTGCAAATTCCATGATTTTGTCATTTTTTAGTGCAGAGTAATACTCCATTGTGTATAAATGCCACATTTATATATATATATAGTGTGAGGAAGGGGTCCAAACTCATTCTTCTGCATGTGAATATCAGGTTTTTCCAGCATCATTTGTTGAAAACACCATCTCTTCCTCATTGAAATGTCTTGGCACAATTGTTAAAAATTAATCTAAAATACATTTAAAAGTTTATTTCTGGAACCTTCATTCTATTCTGTTGATCTATATGTTTATCCTTCTGCCAGCACCACATTGAAAGTATATATTCTCCAGCTATGTTTTTTTTTTTTTTAAGATTGTTTTGGCTATTCCATGTCCCTTGTATTTCATATGAATTGTAGAATCACTGTCAATTCCTGCAAAGAATCCAGCTGGGATGTTGATAAGGATTTTGTAGAGTTTATAGATCAGTTAGTTTTATATTGCTTTCTAACAGTTTTGTCACCTGAGACATGAATATGGAATGTTTTTCCGTGTACTTAAGTTTTCTTTGATTTCTTTCAACAATGTTTTCTAGTTTTCAGTGCACAAATTTGTACTTTATTGGAAAAACATTTTATTCTTCTTGGTGCTATTGAAAACAGTGAATTATTATCTTCATTTCATTTGCAAATGCTTCATTGCTAGTGTATATAAACATAACTGAATTTAAAATATTAGTTGTGCAAATTTTCCAAAGACTTTATTAGATCTAAAAGTTATTTTGTGAATTCTTTAGGGTTTTCTATGTATAAGATTAAGTCATTTGTGAATAGAGAAGAGTTTTAGTTCTTGCTTTACAATATGGATGACTTATATTTCTTTCTCTTGCCTAATTACCCTGGCAAGAACTTCAAGTATAATGTTAAGTAGAAGTGGAGAAAGTGAACTTCTTTCTTTTGTTCCTCATGTTTGTTGGAAAGCTTTCCATTGGTCCCCATTAAATATGGTGTTAGTTGTGGAGTTTTTGTAATTGTCTTTCATCAGGTTAAGAAATAAGGTAAAGGGCTGGGGTTGTGGCTCAGAGATAGAGTGCTCACCTAGCATGCATGAGGCACTGGGTTCAATCCTCAGCACCACATGAAAATAAAATAAAGATATTGTGTCCACCTATAACTAAAAAACAATTTAAAAAAAAGAAATAAGGTAAATTTTATTTGAAATTGGAAGACCTTTATCAATGATTAAATCATCAAGCCCAGTTGTATTTTCTCTTTTCTGGTACATTTCTACATATTCTCAAAAGGGGGCAAGGATAACTTAAGAAGACATTTATCTTATTCTAGATTTCAAGTTGGGAACACTTCACTTCAGATGGAAGTGTTTTGAAATAAATCCTCATGAGAATTGTACACATTCTTAAGAGTTAATTTGTAAAAAGAGAGAGAGCAGGATTTCTTTGAATCATGAGTATATTTAGTTTGATTAAGTCTAGTTTCTGCTTGTACACATCATCATTTTCTTAATGTCCTTGATAGGTGAATGGGAATGAGGGAAGTGGAGGAGAGGACAGAGTACTCTTTTATATGTGATACCTAGAGATGCAGTAGCATGTATGATAAAATTGCCTGGGTTCCGTTTCTGGCTCTATCATTTACACGTTAGGCAAGTAATATAATATTTATGCATCTCAGTTTCCTCACTTGAACAAAATGGAGATAATAAAAATAAAGATGATGATGATAATATGTAACGTTTAGGGTTGTTGTGAGGAATAAATGAATATAGTATCAAAGTACTTTGTACAGTCACTGGCACCATAGTAACTCTATGTAATTGCAGTTAGGTTATGGTGTTCAGTAACAAAAACATAGTTTAAGAGCCAGACAAATCCAAATTGAAACCCCTGCTCAACTTATTTTACCAGCTACTATGAAATCAATGTTTATGTCTTCCAAAAATTTCTTTTTGAGGCCCTCATCTCCAATGTAGTGTTATTTGGAGGTGAGTCTTTGCAAGGTAATTGAGTTTTGGAGGTAAGTGGATTTGCCATGTGAGGAAACCAGGAAGTAGACTCACTGGAGAACCTGACCATATTGGCAACCTGATACTTCTCAGCCTCAGAACTCTGAGAATTAAATTGTGGTTTAAGCCACCCAGTCTATTTTATTCGTGCTATAGCAGCCTGACCAGACTAAGAGATCAGCTATGTGGTCTTTCACAAATCAATCTATCAGCATTGTTTTTCGGGGAGTTGGGGAACAGAATTTATCTTATAGTGTTATTAGAAAGAATATATTAAATAATTCCTGTGAAAAAGTCTTAAAACAAGCATTGAACAAATGACAGCATCATTGTTACTATTTTGAGGTCAACAAAGTCTTGAAATTATCTTGCTCATTTAATAGTTTAGTGCTGGGGATGGTAAGAGTTAATATTCATAAAGGGATTCATTTAAAGAAAATTGTTTCTTAAACAATAAAAGTAATCTATACTTGAAATAAATTCAAATTTACGAAAGTACATACTAAAAGTAAAAATCTCTCCTTGCACCTATTTCCCCACCCATTGTATTTCCCTTCCCATGGATAACAACAAAAAAACAATTTGGTTTATATCCAAATCCTATGTATACATACATGTGAATTTGTACATAATGATACATATATATTTCTACATAAATTATACCTATGCATGCTGTTTTGTGATTTTCTAATTCTACCCAAGATTATGTCTTTGACATCTTTCCAAAGGGAAGGGAGGAGGATGGGATAAGGAAAGATAGTGGAATGAATCTGACCTAACTTTCCTATGTACATGTATGAATATACCACAGTGAATCTCACCATTGTGTACATCCATTAGAACATGATGTATTCCATGCTTTTATTATTATATTAAAATGGATTCTACTGTCATGTATATCTAAACAAAACAATAAAATGTGCATAAAAATTTTAAAAATAAATGTTAAAGAAATAAGACCATTCTTCTCAATGGCTATTCAGCAATCCGTAGGATGGATACATCAGTAATTTGCCTTTCAAAAATCTACAATCATGGGGCTGGGGCTGTAGTTCAGTGATAGAGCACTCACCTAGCACGTGTGAGGCACTGGGTTCGATCTTCAGCATCACATAAAAATAAATTAATAAAATAAAAGTATTGTGTCCATCTACAACTAAAAAAAATCAACAATCATATTCTCACCATAGTATCATGACACTCTAATTACACTGTTATTTTCCCCCTAAAACTCAGATTTAGCAATACAGTATGTAAATTGCAGCTTAAAGCAAATTCATAGTTGGCAGGGATCATGATTGTTTTGTTGGATTCTAGGTTATAGGGGTGGAAAGGAAAGCTGAGTGCTCAGGCAGAAAGGGACTTCTTCAGATAGGTCAGAAGAAAAAGTAAGTCACCTAAATTATTACCAGCTTTTTAATTTTGTTTTCCTGATGGGTTATAGTATTAAAAGTCTAAATGAATAGGAGAACTGGAAGGGAAATCTGTTCCACAAAGACCTTGGGCCATGGTTTTACTAAATAAAAAAGTAACTTTGGATCTGGTGCATAATATACTGAACTTACTTTAATAATTAATCTTTTGTACTGAAATGCTACTATAATAATCATTTATTCTGAGAAGTTACTACAAAATTACTCTTTTGGATGATAAACTGGCCCAAATAAATGAGAAATGCCAAAAATGGTATCTATGTATTCAAAATTATTATATGCACACAAATAAATCTATAAAGGAGAAATTAAATCTAATACTTGCAGATTAAACAAAATATATTGTGTCAGTTTTCAATGGCCCAAATTTTATACATGTTTCTGATAGAGGTGGCAGAATTCTGGGCAAGTATTCACAAAGTTCAAAAGTCATAACACTGAAGCATTGTGGTTCTAAGGGAAGAAAATGTGTATCAATGGAATCATGTGGTATAGATGGAAATGTCACTCACTGTAATATCTGAGCAGGAGGTTGTAATCAAAGCAGTTAGCAATTAGAAAGCACAGGGCCCTTACTCCCACAGAATTTTTGGTACAAGCAGCTGACAACACACAGAACTGTTGTAAGATACTTTGTGAGAAAGCTTTGTCAGTGGTAATGCTGGCTTTAATGACATCTGAAAACAGCTACTATTCTCCAAAAGACAGCAATATGTTTAAACCTGCCAAATACAGATAATAAGGTGCTTACCTATCATTAACAAAATTATGCTTTCCTTATTGATAGAAAAGATCTGTTCACATTGTGAGAATAATACATTACAGAACTAGTGAAGAGCTATTGAAAAGTATCATACAGATGGCTACAAAGCAGTGATTCCCAGCCCTAAATTTGCCACCCTCTAGGGTAGCTACAATTATCCTGAGGATCATCATGAGCTTTTTGAAAACTTCTCAAAACAAAATTAAATATAAGTCACTTAAATTTTAAAAAAATATATGCCATCCAAGCATTTTGAAGAAAAGGGAGAGATGGCATAAAAGCAAGCTAATAATAGCAGGGTATTATAAACTCCCAGAAGGTTGGGAGCCAATGATAGTAGGACTGTTACATTATATGGATTCAGTGGTAGTTTTTATGAATTCAGAGCATTGTACCAAGGCATATCATCAAAATAGTTATAATGAATTGCATGAGTTTTCTATGTGTTTCAAAACCGGGCACTCACAAAAATAGCAATCCATGAATTCTATCTTCAAGTTTTGGACACATTTTGTAGTTAAGACTT
Organism: Marmota monax; assembly: GCF_021218885.2. Taxonomy (NCBI): domain Eukaryota; kingdom Metazoa; phylum Chordata; class Mammalia; order Rodentia; family Sciuridae; genus Marmota; species Marmota monax. Next base: position 8,561,789 of record NW_026694552.1, on the reverse strand, counting down.
TTATGAATGTCTAAAAGTGTATACCAATGCCAGAAAACATATTTATTCATTGAAGAAATATTTATTGATAACATACTATATACCAGGTACTGACATATACTTTCCTGCTGAAAAATTTGTATCAACATTGTATAGTTTTTCTGATCCATTTAACAGCATATTTTAAAATATCTTTAGCAATCTAATATTAGTGAAAATAGTATCTTATTATGGTATATTATTTCTTTGAGTGCCTGTAAGATTGGGTACTTTTGCATATGTTTATTGACTATATGGTGGTTTATAATTGTGTTTCAAATAATCTGCTCACCCTATGAGTACTTTCCTACTAGTCATTCTATTATTGATTTGCAACAGCTCTTTATATATTATTGTGCTACCTATCTGAAAATATTATATTCAAGTAGGCGCTTCTAGAGACAGATAAGTTTGTTCTGTAACTGTCAGAATAGAAGTAAAGTTAATATTAAATATTTTTATATTTATTTTTTAGTTGTAGTTGGACACAATACCATTATTTATTTATTTTTATGTGATGCTGAGAATCGAACCCAGGGCTTCGCGCATGCTAGGCAAATGCTCTACCACTGAGCCAAAACCCAAGCCCTAATGTTAAATATTTTTTAAGGCTTATGAATATACTGGAATTATTTTGATGCTGTTTATACGTTCTGCTAATACATTAAATCTAATTTTATGTACACCAAACTAGTTCATGCTATAGTCAAACAGATTCTGGGAGTGTTCAATATTGTTAAAAAATCAACAGAGAATGAACTGAACTATAATATTGCCAATTATTGAAAATAAAACATAATAAAAACATAAAAGATATTACTATAGTTGCCATCATCAACTTCTTCATCATTCTTTTTAAAAAATATTTAGTTTTTAGTTATAGGTGGACACAATATCTTTATTTTATTTATGTGGTGCTGAGGGTTGAACCCAGTGCCTCACACATGCTAGGTGAGCGCTCTACCTCTGAGCCACAATGCCAGCCCATCATTTTTCTTTTTTTTAGTACATATTTTAATTGTAGTTGGATACAATACCTTTATTTTATTTATTTATTTTTATATGGTGCTGAGGATCAAACCAAGCACCTCTCATGTGCTAGGCAAGCGCTCTACTGCTGAGCCACAACCCCAGCCCCTCCATCATTCTTGAAGTTGAAAGTAATAGTAGCATCTTCAGAATTTCAGCTTTTTTTCAGTACTATATATAATTAGAAAGGTCTGCAGTGGCATCTAAGCCAAACTTTAACACTCTGCTTTACAAAATCTTAGCAGGCATACACAATTAGGTCCTAGAGCTTTGTGGATATGACAGCAATACTGACCTTTTCACAAGAAATGGCAGAAGCTAATTTGAGGCAATACCTGTGTGGCTCAGCAACTTCCGCCCTCATTCTCAATGAGAGATAAGTATTAAAATCTCCACAGAATTATTTTCTCTCTGTGATTCAGAGTCAACAAACATTCAGTGAATGCCTAACATGTGCCAGATGCTGTAACATACAACTTTCTTCCAGTCCTTACCACTGACTTATGACATAAGTATCCCCATTTCCATAGGAGGAAATTTTAACTCAAAGAAGTTACATGATTTGTAAACAGTCACAATAATACACTAGTAGCTATTAAGAGGGAGATATGGAACTTAAAGACAGCTTTTCTAACTCTAAAAGTGTGCTGTTCTTTTGATTTTGCCAGTACTATCCTCCTCAGCCACACTGATGAAACATGTGGATGCTCCAAGTAGACTTGTGTTTTGGTGCCTCTTCAATTTTACATATCTACAATATTTGCTCAACATTTATTTAATGAGAGTAGGGAAAGACTGTGGATCTATTAATAGAAACGTAGACCTCTTACTTCACATTCAAAATAGAGAATTCATGTACTTATAATAACAGACAGCTACCCTTTATTGAGTTCTTGCCATGTGTTGGGAGCTGTGCTAATAACCACTTTTTTCATGCATTCTCTCATGTATTCCTGAGAAGTTGACAGCATTATCATCATGGTTCCCATTTCATGTGTGAAGATCAAAAGGTTAAGTGACTTAACCAATATCATATAATTAGTGGCAGCACCAGTATTTAAGCTCAGGTAGGCTGACACCTGAGTCTATGGGCTTAAACCCTATGTTTTATTGCCTACAATCACAGAAAAATCCTAAATTGGCATGTTAACCTACTGATTTCTTATTTTTATTTGTTTTGTTTTGTCACTCAAAACTAAATATGATTGTGGTAACTTAGAGGAATATAATTATAAAATCAGTTAAGTTTTAAGGATAGTTTATAAATCCACATTTAAAAGATTTTAGAATTCTCATCCTTTTCTGGTTATATTTTCTTGACAAAAACAAAACAAAACTATTTTGCACTTTTCTCTAGTCATCGTTGTATCTTCAGTTTGTTTTTGCAATTTTCCAAACCAGGCGACTTGTAGGGAGGTGTATCAAAAAATTTAGAATTTAGATTATAAACCCCTTGTTCCTGATAAACAGCACTGTGGCACACAATATTTTATTTCCTAATCTTAGCTGATTGTAGAGAGTTGTTTACTTTAAGCAACTCCTCAGCTTGCTAATCTCACCATTCTTGGCACACCCTCTGACTTGCACATGTTCATCACAAAAAATGTTGTGGATGGCATCAGTGAGAGCTGCCTTGTATTTGCTTTTAATTTTTTACTCAAGGGCCCTAGCTTCTTTAGTGAGAAAGAAGGCCAATTTCCACCTCACCAATTACTTTAGTAAGGAATGACAGAAACCCAAATTAGTTAGCACCATATTTATGAATTATCCCAGAGATTTTTAAACACCCATTTTAAATTGACACCCCCAGACAATTCCCTTGCTGGCCCATTGCTTAATCCTCTTCTTTGTCTCAGAAAGGCTGTGGAGGAGTTGATGGGTCTAATGGCTTTCACAATTGTATGCAGAACACAGGAATTGATAAAGCATTGAGAGTATACACTGGATAATAATATTAAAAGACAATTTTCTATGCATTCTGGCTGACCCTAGTGGGCATATAGATTCCAGGACAAAACCTATTGGGTGGATTTACCCATGCTGCCATTTGTAAACTAGTGAAACCCAATTATAATGAATGTCAGAGGGCAGCTGTAGCCTGCAGGTTGAATACTGATGTTGTTGATAATGTAATTACAATGCAACTTTAATACAGAACATTTTATACATATATTGATAATGAGGTTTGGATAATTCAGAAAAAGGATTGTGAACAATGTCAGACCAACTACAATGTGAGCTTCACCTTTGTGTTAATTAAAGAAAACCTTTCAACTAAACTGGAAATGAAAGTTTACACCCAGTGAAAGGATTCCCACATCCTGGTTTCTAGTCTATCCCTGCATATGTACTTCTTTGGAAAACTCAAAATTTTACTAAGTATTTCCAGGATCAACATCACCCCTCTTCTTCTCTTCATTCTTTTTTTAAAATATTCATATTTTTAGTTGTAGATGGACACAATACCTTTATTTTATTTATTTATTTATTTATTTTTATTTTATTTATTTTATTTTTTTTTATTTTATTTTTATTTTTTTTTTAATTTTTTATTGTGGGTTGTTCAAAACATTACAAATTTCTTGACATATCATATTCCACACTTTGATTCAAGTGGGTTATGAACTCCCACCTTCACCCCATACACAGATTGCAGATTCACATCAGTTACACATCCATTGATTTACAAATTGCCATACTAGTGTCTGTTGTGCTCCGCTGCCTTATTTATTTATTTTTATGTGGTGCTGAGGATCAAACCCAGGACCTCACACGTACTAGGTGAGCACTCTACCGCTGAACCACATCCTCAGCCCTCTTCATTCTTAATACATACAAATCTTCCTTAGGTCTTTTTTTCCCTCAAACTACTCTAATATGTTAAAATATGCACAAGTAAAATTTACCATCTTAACAAATTTTAAGAGTACAGTTCAGTGATAAATACATTGATACTGTTGTACAATTACCATGCCATTCATCTGTAGAACTCTTTCACCTTGTAAAATTAAAACTGTGTTACCCATTCAACAGTTAACTGCCATTCCTCACTCTGTCCTCTTCCAAAGCCCCTAGCAACCACCATTCTACTCTCTGTCTGTATGAATTTGACTGCTCTAAGTACCTCATATAAGTGGAATCAAACAATAGTTGCCTTTTGGGGACTGGCTTATTTCACTTAACATAATGTCCTCAGGGTTCATCCGTGTTGTAGCATATTGCAAGATTTCTTTCTTTTTAAAGTTTGAATAATATGTCACATTTTCTTTATCTGTCCATAAAAACTTGGGTGGCTTCTACATTTTAGCTATTGTGAGTAATGCAGCAATGAATATGGAAGTGTAGATTATTAATTAAAGATCCTGATTTCAATTCTTTTGGATATATACCCAGAAGTAGAACTGCTGGGATTACATGTGTAATTCTATTTTAAAATTTTTAAGGAATCACCATATTGTTTTTTTAAAAATATTTTTAGTTGTCAATGGACCTTTATTTTATTTATTTTTATGTGGTGCTTAAAATCAAACCCAGCACCTCACATGTGAAGCCAGTGCTCTACCACTGAGCTACAGCCCCAGCCCACCATATTATTTTCCACAGCAGCTGTACCATTTCATATTCCCACTGCCAGAGTACAAGTGTTCCAAATTCTCTATATCCTTGACAACATTTGTTATTTTCTATTTATTAATATAGTCATCCTCTGCTTTGGGTCTTAATAAAATGTCTCTGACTAGGATTGAGGTTTTCAAACCATGTTTAGGGAGTTAAAGCAGTTTTATGTCTTGACACTTGAAAAAACAAAGTCTCCTTCAAATACTGAAGAGAAATGCACAGTGATCACATTTTGGAATTTCAAATGAGAACAAATAGTCTGAAAATGGCACAGAATATTTCAAATCAGGACTGCCCCAGAAAACTTGGATAATTATAGCTATAATGTATTTTGAGTACTTACTATGTGACAGGCATTGGGAAAGATACTTTCCATGTATACTATCTCATTTAATTCTTTCAACAATCCTAAGAAGTTCTAGAAACCCTATCCCTGAAGGTGAGAAAACTAAAGTGAAGCAAGGTTGAGATTACTTTCCCAAGATCACATAACAATTACATGGCAGAGCTGGGATTCAAATCCAGGTCTGACTAACTTTGAGGGCCTTTCTCTAAATCACCAAAGGGTTGTGATATTCCTTTAGATGTTTATAGACTCAAAATAATTTCTTTGCAGAAGGGATTCAAAGGCAGGAGTCAAATCAATATTTCCATTTGTGTACAAACTACAAAAATGTTGCCATATCCAAATCCAGTGTGGGGGTATGTTGTCTCTCATTCCATAGAACTGGATATGGCAGCCTTCCCACTTTGGGAACCTATGAACCTAACCAGTATCCATTCTTAGTAAAGTTGGTCTCTGGAAAGTGAACTCCAATGGCCCTACTCTAACCTAATTTCAAGCAATAATAATAATGAAATCATGGGTTCTATATTAGATGTACTTTTAAATACATATCAAAATAAATATTGTACATCTGTGAGCACCTACAAAGTCATCTCATGCACCATGAGGAGTACATATACCATCTATAGGAAAGTACTGATATGTGTGATCTCTAAGTGAATTTCTAACCTTGACATTCAATGAAATGACCTCTAAAAATAATTCAGAAAGTTGGAGACTGGTTTGGGCAGGATGGTAATTTGCCAACCCTTGCTCATTTTTCCCTCCTGCAGTCTCCAGTCTCTGCTTTCACTGTTCTCCATTTTATGGGAGATTTTTCACAGTTTTTCAGAAGAAACTGGGTACTTGCAAGACAGCAAGCTATTTCTATTTCCACAACTACTGATCTTCAAACTCTGGCTCAGGTGTCATATCCTTAGGGAAGCTTTTTCTGACCACTCAATCTAAAGTGACCCCCCATAATGTTATCCTGTTTTATTTTTCTCACAGCACTCACTTATCACTATTTGAAACTGTCATGTCTGTTGACTTGTACACTGCCTGACTCCCCCACTAAATAATAAGCTCCAGGAGGTTTCTGGGAGCTAGCATAGCATAATGCCTAAAATGTAGTAAATTATCAAAGAGTCAAGTGAATGCACAGCATGAACTAGGGATTCTAAAGTTGGGTTAGGGACATAGAATAAAACAGGCAACACAAATAAATATGAACTAAGGTAAACCAACTAAGGTAAAATGGGTACTGGAAGGTATAAAACTATCTGATGTATTTGCACCATTCATTTAGCATTTACTGTGTTTGGGACATTGTGTTTAGTTGTGCATTTGTGGACTGGCTGCTATTGAGTTCTGTAGCCTATGCCACTGATAATCTCCAGTTTGTTTTATTTAACATATGTTTACTGATTGCTACTATATGTCAAGCACTGTTCTACACTGAAATAAAGCAATAATCAGGACAAAGTTTTTGCCCTCTAATGAGGATCAAATCAAGACCAGGCACGTAATTTTACATCTTTTTTTTTTCCAACACATCCTAATGATCCTTTGACTTTCTGACAAAATCAGATCTTTGCTCTGAACGTGGTCTTGGAATTACACCCCCAACATTCTTATATTGATGATAGCTACCATTTTTGAATATGCATTATGTCAGCCACTGTGATGAGGCTTCACATGCATTATATAATGAATCTTCCCATTAACTCCACAAAGAAGATATTATTATTACACCCATTTTTCTAAGTGATCAAAGCCCACTTAGATCAAATTATTTGTCTAATATCATGTAATTGTCATGGTAGTATGGATTTGTGTAATGGAATCACTATCCAGGGTCATTGTCCTTAACCATGACTATGCAGTGGCACCTCTTATGTATTACATATATTGTCCCTTCTCTGAGGAAATGTAACTTTGCAGACACTCTCAGGTTGTAGCATTTGCCAGAGAATGGCAGTGAGGTAGGCAGAAGTTTCCAAACCCTTTGTAGTCTAGAACAGGAGATACCAGGAGATACAAGTTATGGAGCAGTTGGTATAGTTCATTAAACCCTAGAAATAACACTGTCCTCAGTAAAATTCTAATTACAGTAGTTCCTTTTATCTGTAGAGGATACTCTTAGTGCATGCCTGAAACTGTAGATAGTACCAAACTCTGTTTTTTTTCCTATATATACATACCTGATAAAGTTTAATTTATAAATTAAACACTGTAAGAAATTGACAACAATTACTATTAATAAAATAGAACAAGTACCATATTGAGTAAAATAAGGATTATGTGAAGACAAGCACTGTGATATTTTGACCATCATTCTGATAACCAAATAGCTATTAAATGACTAATGGATGGGTAGTGTACACAGCATGGATATACTGGAAAAAGGGATGATTCATGTTCTAGTTAGGGTAGCATGAGATTTAATCATGCTACTTATTACAGTAAGCAATTTAACATTTAAGAGTTTTTTATCTTTAGGGTTTTTCATTTAATATTTTCAGACTTTAATTGACCTCAAGAAACTGAAATCATGGACAGAGAAAACTTGGTTAAAAGGAACAACTATAGTCAAGATGCAGTTTAAGAGGAAACAGTATATATTTGTACTTCTTTCATTTGACAATGATTAACACAAAGCAATTAAAGAAAAGCTGAAGAAAACAACTACTGCATTTGTAGAGAAATATCAAAAACATATCTCAATATAGGAAACTAAGGTTAAGATAATAAATATATATTTTGCTACCAGTTTTATCATAACATATCCTTTAGGTTCAATATAGAACTCAAAATTATAAAATATGTGTTGTTCTTATACTGGTTCTGCATTTTACTGAATGTATTTATTTGTTAGTGCCATTTCAAAGCAATTTTTCTTACCTTATTTCATTTTTTGTTTCATAAAAATCTTGTAAGGTAGAGGAGGGAAGGTATTATCTTTGTTTTACAAAAGTATAAATTTAAGGTACAAAGTGAGCAAGTAAGTTGCCAAGAACACCAAATTAGAACTGTAGCAGTGAAACTTGCCCATACCACCAGGGTGCAAAAATGTCATTTTTCTTTATATCCTCACAACAAATTCAATCTGCTCTGTGTCTTTCACCTTCCCAGCTGAATAAAAATTCAATCTCACTCACAGTTATTAGAAGCCCTCCCTCTGCCAAGATTATGTGAAGGCCCTAGGAAAACCATACCAGGACTGGAAATTTCTGGGTAGGCTTTCTGCCCTTTTGTCTATACATGTCATTGCTGATCTGTTTGTCATGCAAATCCCCTTGAAGGTAGATGAATCAGCTGCTTTTGTCCATGCTTGCAAATTGGTAGTCATTGTGGAGTTTTTTGTTTGTTTTGTTTTTTTGCTGAGGTTAGCAGCCTCATGGCCTAGTATCTAGCCTCCTTTACATGTGCCATGCTTCCATTCTCCTTTGAGAACTTGTCTCTTTGGGCATTAAAAAGGAACAAGGGTAGTCCTTGATGTTCATGGAATCTTCCATTACTCCCATTTCCTCTCTGGTTCTGGAGAAGCTAAACTTCTATGACAGGCACCCTCTGCCACTTCTACTCAAAAGTACTCACCTATTAATTCTCTGGGACAAATCAGTATAATTTCCCTCAATAAACCTAGGATTTTAAAACCAAAAACTCTGGGTTCAGGTGATTTTCTAGGTGCTTGACAACTTTTGCTTCTGCATTGTAAAACAAAAGCTCCCAAGAAAATGAGACAGAAACATATGGCTATATTTTGATTTGATAGAGGGAAAAAAACTACAATGGGAACAAATTATTAAAATTAATATTGCAATATATAATCCTGCCACAAATCTTGTTACAATTTTTGCTGCATTTTTTAATTTTCAGAATGTTCCTCATAAGTGTGCAGTAAGTATGGATCTACATTTTCATAGTTGATTTCAATTCTGCATGTGTTAATAAATATACACAATGCTCCTACTACTGTATAATGTATTGTATGGTACATGTAAGAAGACAAGGTTGTGATTTTTGTGTATGAGATGTAAAGAAATGATCCATACAGTGTTCTTTGACAATCTGTTGGTGCTAAATTTCATATACCTCTACCTAGGATTTTCTTTCTTTCTTTTTTAAGTATTAAAGAAATGAATACTTTTTTTGGTACCAGAGATTGAACCAGGGGTGTTTAACCACTGAGCAACACCCCCAGCCCGTTTTGTATTTTATTTAGAGACAGGGTCTCACTAAGTTGGTTAGGACCTCATTAAGTTGCTGAGTATGACTTTGACCTCATGATCCTCCTGCCTCAGCCTCCTGAGCCACTGGGATTATCGATGTACACCACCACACCTGGATAGAATTGTTTTTCTTTAGAGCATGCCTTTTATGGAGGATATCTTTCTTTTTTCTTTTCTCCTTCTTTTATTCACTCAATAAACATATGCTGGTCTTGGGGCCAAGAATATAAAGATGGATAACACTGGTCTTGCTTCAAGAAATGGAAAGTAGGGTTGGGGATGTAGTTCAGTTGGCAGAGTTCCAGAAAAAGAAAGAAAGAAAAAGAAAGAAAGAAAGAAAGAAAGAAAGAAAGAAAGAAAGAAAGAAAGAAAGAAAGAAAGAAAGAAAAGGACAAGAGAAATAGACATTAGGTGGAGGAAGCAAACAGATGTATAACATTATAGGGATCTGATAAAGGAGTTAAGGTTTAACTTAGGACTTAAAGGATGACTTGTAGTTTACTAAAAAAGAAGTGGGGAGGAACATTCCAGAAAGAGGAAACAGCATGGCCAAGGAAGGGAATCAAATAAATCCCTAAAATCAAAGTAGAGAAGTAAATGCACATAGCTGCTCACGAAACTGTCAAAAATCTGCTGGAGTACAAGGTAAGTGTAGAGACAATGGTGAGAGACAAGGCTAGATATTTTAGTCTGGGGTGTGTTTATAAATATTCCTATATGAAATGCTATAGAATTTGGGATTCCTATAGGCAATGGAAGAATCACCAAAGGTTTTTCAAGCAGAAAAATGACAATTTCTGAATAGTATTTTTTGAGTGTTTCTTTTGATAGAAGCGCCAATGATGTACTAGAGGAAAGTGAGACAGCATACAGAGAAAGTAAGACATGTGGCTCTTGGTGGGAGTTGATGAAATAAAGCCAAGGAAATGTAATGCATTTGAGGTAATATTGGTTAAGAGTAAGTACAAGAAGTGACAGACAAGGGTTAAAAATGATTCCCAGTCCTGTAAAATATAATAGACTTTAGCTAAAATAGAGAATACCCAAAGAGAGCCAGGGTTGTGTAATACGGGTTTGTGTTTCAGTTATGTTGAATTTCAGGTGTCTTGGAGATATCCTTGTGAAACTATCTAAAAAGCTATCTGAAAAATCAGCCTGCAGCTTAGCTATAGAAGTCAGGTTAGAGTTAAGGTATTTGGGAGTCATCATACAGGTATTAAGTAATCTGATGATGATACATGTAGATCAAAAAGAAAAGGTTGAGGATAGAGGCCTGAAGGACAGGTAATTGGAATAAGAAAATACTCTAAAAGATAGGGAAGAAACCATCAGATGAGGGTTAGAAGAGAAACACAGGAAAAGTGATATCCTGGAAATTTTATCTGAAAAACAAATTCAGAGTGGATGTCAGATAGAATAAGGACTGGAAGGGTCACTGTGAATTAAGAAATTTGGACTTCATTTATGACTTTTGTTGGAGCAGCAGTAGGGCATAAGGCAGACTGCTGTGGTTTCAGGGCTAAAGAGGAGATGATAAAGGGAAAACAAATATGTGAGGATTATTCTTTCAAAAAAGCTGACAGTAAACAGAAAGTAAGATATAAGATATCAGCATGGCCAAAGCCGGTGGTGCATACCTGTAATTCCAGCAACTTGGGAGACTGAGGCAGGAGGATTGCAAGTTTGAGGCCAACCTCAGCAACTTAGTAAGACTCTGTCTCAAAATTAAAAATAAAAATGGCTGAGGGTGTAGCTCAGTTGTTAAGTGCCCTTGGATTCAATTCCACCTCAACACACACAAGATGGCAGCACAAAAGGCAGAGTTAAAAGAAAGATTGCTTAATATGGGTGAATGCCTATACAGAGTGAGAGGTCTGGAGAGGCTAATATGTATGTGGAGTCTAGTCTCAGATAAGTTAGCAAAGGATGGGTTTTAGTCCACTACTTCTCAAATTATCTGTAGTTAAGAATCAACTTTCTAAATTTCTAATCTGTCACAGACTGGTGCTTCTGTAAAATATAATAGAAATTAATTGCTAGAAAAAAATGTTGTGCAAAAACAAAGACATGCAAAATATAAGCCCCAATTTTACATTATAAAATCCAGTGAACATAAAATTACTTTATTGAGTTGCTATAGAAGATTCTAAATTCTTACTCTCAATTTCAGTGCTTATATTGTTGTGGAACAGTATCGAACAGTTTGAGGTTCGGAAAGGATCCAAGACCATACTTTGAATAGCACTGTTTAAGTCCACAGGTAGAAGGCCCTGGAAAGAAGGAAAGAAAGAACGTTCCTACTTCCAAGAAAAGGGGAAAGTAGGGAAGGTTTAGAGAATAGAGAAAAACCCTTGGAGTGGATGAAGGGCTGTTGTGGGGATTCCCACCTGAATGTAATTTTTGATAGTGAAATAGGAAGCTTGATTTTCTGAAATGAGTAAGGATGAAGGGGTTGGGGTGAGAGGCTTGGAGGAGTGTAGTAAAATGTTGAAACAGCTGCTGTGGGAAATGAGAAATGGAACTAAATAAAGAGGAATAAAAGAGTTGTAAAACAATATAGAAGGCTCAGCTGAGGCTGGAAAGCATAAACTTGTTATGGAGCCAATCAGTTCAATTTTGTGATTTTCCCTAGCAGTTTTGCAGCCTCAGAGCAGGGGGTGGAGAAAACAGATGGTGGGGTTCTAGTAAAGTAGTGGGCTAGGTATGCAAACTTACTCTCCCACGGAAAATAACTAAAAATGTTGGATAAAATGCAACAAGCATCTTCTTAAAGGTATCTAAGGGCTAGAAAGACAGTAAGAAATCATAAGCACAGATCTAAATGAAGGCAGAGATATGAAGTTACTTCTCTGAGAACATTCACCGAACCTATTTTAAGCTTCAGGGAACAAGCCATAAGGGACACATAGCCAAGTGTCTATCCAAGGTGGGAAGTCTAATAAGATTCCTCCCCAGATAAAACTAGAGTCACTAAGAGCTAAACCATCAACACACTGATGAATCAGATATAACCCCCTACACACTCATCTACACACGGGGTCCTTGAGGAAAGTAGCGTTGGTTCTAAATGAGTGGGAGGAGGTAGCTACCCTGAGAATTTGCAAACACAGTTTCATCTAATAAAGATTTGTAGCCTAAATTTATATTACCTATGTGCTCCCAAGTACCTCAAGCTCTGAATGTAGTTTAAAGTAGACTCAGATTGGCAGTGTTACTAGGCACCTGGAAGAATGTAAATCCTCACTGCTGGTACTTATCCTCATGAGAGAATTGAAATAAGTTTCCAAAGAAATAAGGAGATCTAATTAAAAATTCACTAAGCATGCAATGAAACAAGGCACCATATATAAGACAAATATAAATTACAACATAAGATAAATTAAAATCAAAATATATAAGCAATTATATATAAATACAAATTCACTAAATGCTTGTGTTAAAAGATAAACTGTCATCTGCATGCTCATGTTTACTGCAGCACTATTCACAATGGCCAAGAGATAGAAACAACCTAAGTTGCAATTGATGAATGCATAAAGAAAATGTGATATTATGTATTATATATATACACACACACATATGTATATGTATGTATATGTGTATATATATTCCAATACATACATACTGGAATACTATTCAGCCTTTAAAAAGAATAAGATCCTGGGGCTGGGATTGTGGCTCAGTGGCAGAGCACTTGCCTAGCATGTGTGAGGGACTGGGTTTGAGCCTCAGCACCACATAAAAATAAATACATAAAGGCATTGTGTCCATCTACGATTAAATTTTTTTTTTTATAAAGAATGAAATCCTATCATTTGCAACAACATGGATGGAACTGGAGATCATTATGTTAAGTGAAATAAGGAAGACGCCAAAAGACAAGTAGCGCATAATTTCACTTAATGTGGGATCTCAAAAAATGTTGATCAAAGAAGTTGAAAGTGGAATGGTGATTACCAGAGGCTGAGGAGAGTGGGGGAGGATGAGGAAAAGGTTGATCAATGAGCACTTACAGTTAGGAGCAAAATGTTCGAGTATGCAATTGTACAGTAAGTTGATTACAGATACAGTTTGTGTACTATATATTTCAAAAACCTAGAAAAAAGGTTTTTAAATGTTTTTGGCATAAAAAATTGATAAATGTTTGCAGAGATAATGTTTAACCTGATTACATGATGGACACATGATTGAAACATCACATGATACCCCATTAATATGTACAATTTTTGTGTTTCCATGTAGTAGTTAAAACTAAATTAATTCATTTCGGCACAGTGGCCTGTAATCCCAGAGGCTTTGGGAATTGAGGCAAGAGGATCACAAGTTCAAAGCCAGCCTCAGCAATTTAGCAAGACCCTGTGTCACTTAGCAAGACCCTAAGCCATTTAGCAAGACCCTACCTTGCTAAATGGGGGGAGGCTGGGATGTGGTTCAGAGGGTAAGCACTCCTGGATTCAGTCCCTGGTACCTAAAAAAATATTCTAAAAACATAAGTCAGACTAAATTTTAAAAATCCTACCACATACGCCAGGGCACAGTGGTGCATGCCTGTAAACCCAGTGACTTGGGAGGCAGAGGCAGGAGGATCATGAGTTCAAACCCAGCCTCAACAACTTAATAAGACCCTAAGCAACTCATCAAGACCCTGTCTCAAAAAAAAAAAATTAAAAAAAAAAAAACAGGCTGGGGATGTGGCTCAGTGGTTAAGTGGCCCTGGGTTCAATCCCTGATGAAAAAAAAAAATTCCAATCATATACTCTTTATAATACTTACATTTGAAACATAAAAATATAGAGTAAAACAATGAAAATAGACATCACATGAATACTGACCAGGAGAAAGCTGGTACTGCTATGTTAATTCAGACAGAATAGCTTTTGAGGCAAAAAAAGTACCACTAAAGATACAAAAATATTAAATTGAATGAACCTAATAATGACCTCAGAATAAAGTGAAAATCAACAAATCTTACAAGGAGAAATGGACAAGTTCATAATCATGAGAGATTTTAATACATCTCTCTCAGATAAGATAAAACAGTAGACCCCCCAGAATCAATAATTATATAAAAGATTTGAATAACACAATTTGCAAAATCGATCATAGGGTATAGAACAAAGAACCAAACAATTACAGGATACATATTCTTTTCAAGCCCACAGAGAACAGTCACCAAAACTGACTATAGATGGGGTCATAAAGCAAAACACTGAAATAGTACAAATGACATCCTATGATCACAATGCAATAAAGCCAGATGACAGCAAAATAATAACTTGATAAACCACATATCCTTGAACATTTAAAATACATATTTCTAAGTAAACCATAGGTCAAAGAAGAAATCATATTGGAAATATAAAATACTTTGAATTGAATATGAAAATGCCACCTATCAAAACATGTGTGATGTAATTAAACAGATACTTAGGGTAAAACTATATCAGAAAATGTTTCTATTTTATAATAATTTAAGGATGTAAATAAAAGAGCTAGGCATCCATATTAATGGACTACCAAAAAACAATAAAATAAATCAAAAGAAAATATATGGCAAAGTTGATCCAAGATTAGGGTTTATTTGGGTAGATGTGGTCAAAATTAATGACTATAAGGAATTGAGGAATCTAGTGAAAATGTGTTCAAAAGGACTGGTAATGGGGATCAAGCTGAGCAGAAAGGGGGAGTGAAGTGGAGGTGGGGCAAGGAAGGAATATCAAGAAGATTGGAGACAGCAATGTGTCTAGGGACTTGAGGTCAAAAATCAGTTTAAGGGTAATGAGGGAATCAGGGTAGATAGAAGTCTTGGATCAACATGGAATTTTTCAGCTGAAGAGTTTAAACAGTTCTAAACAAACACATTTGGGGTGTGACCATGTGTGTTGCTGAAATGTGTGGAGTCCTCTTAGTTATCTGTTTGTAAGTCATTTTACTGTATACTAGTGTGTAAGACCTTACAGGACAGGGAACCACCTTACTTATCTCTACATCCATATTATGGGGTCTGATACACAAGTGGATGGTAAGCAAATGCTTGTTGAATTGTATGAACTAAAGATGTTACAATAGGTCAAGGAACTTGTGTCAAGATGCAGAAGATTCATCCACAGGAATGTTCAAAATTTTCAGGGTTATAAGAGTCATTGCAGACACTAAGCTAGGTGCAAGATTCCCTCATAAATGGGGAAGACTAGTCTAGAGGTCAGGAGAAAACAGTAAGAAATCAGAAAAAGGTAGCATAACCCTATGGTGTGCCCTCCAAAGCAAAAGGGATTTCCAAAAAAGGTACAGTAGAATGAAATTGACCAAACTATCCTGTGTATGTATAGGAATATACCACAGTGAATTTCACAATTACGTATATATGTATATATGTATGCATATATATGTGTATATATATGTATATATATATACATATATATATATATATATATATATATATATATATATATATATAAAGCACGAGTTTTAAAAACTATAGATGAACAGAAGAAATATCAGTAGAGTAGAGGAAAGGGATCAGGGAGGGGAAAGAAGGTGAGAAATAGAAAGTACTAGGGATTCAACCAGAGAAAATTATATTCCATGCTGATACAATTATGTCAAAATGAACCCCAATATTTTGTATAACTATAACGCTCTAATAAAAAATTTAAAAAAATAAAAGGAAGCTTCAGGACACTGTTGAGGATGACATGATAATGTGGATCCTACCTCCTCACTGTAAGATGTTGGGATAATGTGTTTATAAGAAGCCTCTACTTAGAGAAGCTTGAAAGAAATAGACTTGTCAAGGTAAAATGAGATTTTATCAAGACAGTATTGAATGCAGTTAGAAACAAACAGCTTTGACAGAACAGGCATAACCAGCTCTATACTCACTATCTGTATGATCTTGGACAACTATTTAGACTATCTGAGCCTTGGTTTTTTGTAAAACTGCAATGATAATTATAGCAATCTCAGAGAGCTATAATGAGAATAAAATAATATACTACACTAAAATCCTTAGCACATTGCCTTCCTGTTGAATATTAAGCACTCAATAACGGTTAGTAAGAAAGGTTCCTTTGGTTGGGAACTTTGTCCAGACTTAAAGGTTCCAATAATAATAATAATGGCTAACATTTATTGAATTCCTACTCTGCATCAGACACTATGATAAAGATTCTATACATATGACCTTGTTCAATCCTTAAGATAGGGTTCTATGGGGAAAATATCATTATTTCCATTTAGTATGTCAGGAAACTAAAATACATAACACAGATTGCTTCATGACCTCCCTTCACCACCTCCATAATTTTCTCCCTTTCTTTGACCTAGACAAACTGTAGATTGCATTTCCCACGCTTCTTTACAGTTAACATGTAGCCATAGGACTAATTTTTAGGCAATGTAAGTAAACACAAATAATGTGTACCACTTGAACTAGGGCTTTTAAAAAGAGTACATCTCCACATTCTGCATTTCCTTCTGCCAGCTGGATGGCAATGGGGCTCACAGGGTGACAAAGCCACAAACTGGATCTAGTCTGAGTCTTTGAATTACCCCATTGAGAGAGCCACCTGGCTGAGAAGAATACCCATTTAGGTTTGTTAGGTAAGAAATAGACTTTCCCTTAATTGAGGCATTATATCTTTGGGTCTACTTGTTTGAGCATTTAGTCTACCTAATACAAACACCATGCTAAGCACTCTAAAACCATTCTTTAATTTTTTACAACCATTTTATGAGGCACAGACTGATATGCAGTTTAACAGACAAGAAAAGTGAGGCTAGGTAACTTGCTTGAAGTTGAGCAATGGATGATTGGGTGGTATGAGAATAGATGTTTGCTAAAACTCCAGCCAAGCTATGCCCAAAGCAATCACTAGACCCTGTTGTGATTCTGGGGAGCAAAGGTTTGAAAAAGAAGTAAAAACATCATGACATCAAAATTTTCACTGGAACCTCAAGGCCACTTGATAAAATTCATATACACATTCTTTACTTTTCAGTTGTCTACTTCTCTGAGCCAAACACTGTAGAAACAGCACCAAACCAAAGCATCTTATTATCTGTCTTCTCCCTGTGCTCATTATTTCCATCTAGGTCAGGTCTCCTTTCCTAACTGAACCTATATTATTTATCTTCCCATTTATGAGATTAGAAAAGATAGATGTTTTGAGATCTCAGTATTCATGCTTTTCAAGATAGAAGCATTTCTGTCCAATAACTGTTGTAAATATACTTCACTGAAGATTTTAATGATTACCATGAAAGAAATAGTACTAATAATGATAATAACAACTAGGTAAAATAGCTCTAGAAATTATCACTAATTCAATAACAGCCCTTCTTTGATCCAGTGTTCCTCTCCAACCACAATCCTTTTTCTCTGTTCCTTTTTGGAGACAAATGTTTCAACAGAATTGTCTGTACACACTATCTGCAGTTCTTCAACTCCCCATTCACTTTTATTTTTTTTAATATTTATTTTTTAGTTGTAGTTGGATACAATGCCTTTATTTTACTTATTTTTATGTGGTGCTGGGGATTGAACCCAGGGCCTTGCGCATGCTAGGCAAGCGCTCTACCACTGAGCCACATACTCCAGCCCCCCCATTCACTTTTCAATCCACTCCAGGCTGGTTTTTGACTTCCAATGAAACTCCTCATATTGGGCTGGTTTTTATCCTCCAATGAAACTACTCATATCTAGCACATGTGAGGCCCTGGTTCAATCCTCAGCACCACATAAAAATGAAATGGAGATATTATGTCCACCTACAATGAAAAAATAAATATTAAAAAAGAAACTACTCATATTATTGCAACCAGCAACCTCCATGTTGTCAAATCTAATAGATACTTTTCTATCTTCATTTTATTTGAACACCATGCAGCATTTTTCATTATTAACCACTCATTCCTTTAATACATTTTCTCTTTTGTATTTTGTGACACAATGCTCTACTGGCTTTCCTCTTAACTGACTGCCTATTCTTGTTCAGTCTTCTTGGGAAATTTGTCTTAATATTATTATGGTATCTTGAGGATCAATCCTGGTCTGTTCTTTTTATTCCCTCTCTATGTCATCTCATTTAGACCAGGCCTTCTAAAACTATCTATATTATGATAACTCTCAAATTTATTTCTCTAGTCAAAGACTTGAATCTGAGCTCATGATATGCCTATTGTATATCTCCTTGATATCTCCAACTCCTTATTCAGTAGACACCTTAAATGTATTATGTCAAATATTCTTAATATTCCCCCTAAATGTTCCTGTCCTTGTGTTTCTATCTTTATATGTCATTACTACTTACTCAATTACTTAAACTGGAAATGTACTCATGATTGTTAATTCTTCCCTTTTCCTCACCTCAACAACATATCTATCAGTAAGTCCTGCTGATTCTATCCAAAATTTACACAGAATCTCTCACTTCTTTTCATATTCACTGCTACCACCTAGACCCCAGACCTCTACTGGATTATGGAAGTTCCTGACTTGTCTCCTTACTTCTGTTATGTTCTCCATCATTACATTCTACACATAGTAGCAAAATTAATCTTAGAAATCCTCCAGTGTCTTCCCATTGCTCTTTGAATAAAGGCCAAATTTATTGCCATGGCTATGCCTGATCCATTCTTGTTCCTCAATAAGAAAATGAAAGACTTGAAAAACACTATACACCAACTAGACCTAATATATACCTATGGAGCATTCTGCTCAATAAGAGCAGAAATAATTTTCTCAAGTACACATGAAACGTTCTCCAGGATAAGACTACATGTTAAGCCATAACATAAGCTTCCAAACATTTAAAAGCATTAAAGTCATATAATAGGAAAAAGTAACAAAACCAAAAGTTGGCTCTTTGAAAAGATTAGTAAAATTGGCAAGACTTTAGTTAGACTGATTAAAAATAGAAAAAGAATGAAGAACAAAATGACTAAAATCAGAAATGAATAAGGATATTACTAAAAACTTTTGAGGACATTACTATAAACTTTACAGAAATATAAAACATTATAAATGAGTAACTCAGATGAAATGGACAAATTCCTAGAAGCACACAAACTACCAAAGCTGACTCCAGAAGAAATAGAAATTTTCACAGACCAAACAGCAATAAAATTGAATCAATAATTTTCTAAAAACCTCCCAAAAAATAAAAGCTCAGAACCAGATGGTTTCACAAGTGAAGTGTACTACCATTTAAAGAAGAATTAACAACAAATTCTTCCCAAGCTCCAGAAAAGAAACAACTTCCCAACTAATTTATGAAACAAGAATTATCCTGATACTAAAACCAGACAAAAACCCATAAGAAAAGTCAGAACATTAGCTCCTAGGAATATAGATATAAAAATCATCAAAAATTCTAGTAAATGAATTCAGCAACATGTAAGAAATGACTATACAACCATGACCAAGTAGGATTCATTCTCTGATTGGGAGGTTAGTTTACTATCCCAAAATTAATCAATACAATACACCATATTAACAATATAAAGGACAAAAGCCACATGATTCTCTCAAGAGATACAGAAAAAGCATTTGCCAAAAAAAAAAAAAGGAAAAAACCTGTCATGATTAAAATAAAAAGCCACTCAATAAAAGAGGAATGCAAAGGATGCAAAGGAACTTCTTTAAACTGACAAAAGACATCTATGACAAACCAACAACTAGCATCATAGTTAATGGTGACTTTTTAAAAAAAATTTAGTTAGTTGTAGTTGGATGCAATACTTTTATTTTTTATTTTTATGTGGTGCTGAGGATCAAACCCAAGGCCTCACACGAGCTAGGTGAGTGCTCTACTGCTGAGTCACAACCCCAGTCCTAATGATGACTTTTTAACTTTAGCTTTCCTCCTTTAAGATCAGGAGATCTGGGTGTGGTGGAGCACACCTGCAATCCCAGTAGCTCAGGAGGCGGAGGAAAGAGAATTGCAAGTTTGAGGGGCAGTCTCAGCAATTTAGCAAGGCCCTAAGCAACTTGGTGAAAATAAAAAGGGTAGGGGTGTGGCTCAGTGGAAAAGCACCCCTGGGTTCAATCCCTAGTACTACCTCCATCCCACCCCACTAAAAAACAGAAAAAAAGATAGAGATGTCTGCTCTCACTCAATCTATTCAACATTTTATTGGAGGTTTTAGCGAAAGCAGTTGCATAAGAAAAAGAAACAAAAGGCATCCAGACTGGAAAGAATGAAGTTCAACTATCTATTTTCAGATAACGTGGTTTTACATTCAGGAAATCCTAAAGAATCTTATTTTTTAAAATTTTAGCACTAATAAATGATGACTTCAGCTAGGTTGAAAGATATAAGATCAATGTAAAAAAATCAGTTGTGTTTCTATACATCGAACCATCCCAAAGTGAAATTAATGAAACAATTCCACCTACAATAGCTTAAAAAAACACTTAAGAACAAAGAACAAAAGAAGCTAGCACAGTTACACACACCTGTAATCCCAGCTACTTGAGAGGCTGAGGCAGTCTGGACAATTTAAGTGAGACCCTGTCCCAAGATAAAATTTTAAATGCTGGAAATATAGCTCAGTGGTAAAGCACTTGCCTAGCAGGTAGAAGGCCCTGGGTCAATCACCAGTACTGCAAAAAACCTGTGGGGAATTTTACTCTTATTCTAAAAACTGTAAAATATTGTTGAAAAAATTAAAGAAGACCTTTATAAGTGGGTTAGAGTTGTAGTCCTCAATTTGATCTACATTTTCTGTCAAAATCCCTGTTGGCTGTCTTGCAGACAGTGACAAGATGACCCTGAAATTCATATGGAAATGCAAAGGTCCCAGAACAGCCAAAAACAATCTTGAAAGAGATGAACAAATTTGGAGATTGCCAACTTCCCAATTTTGAAACTTGCTGAAAAACTATAGTAATTAATAAGACAGTATGGTTCTAGCAAGAGGACAGACAAATAGATCAATAGAGCAGAATGGAGAGTCCTTAACAAATGGTGCTGGGACAACTGGATATTTGCATGTCAAAAAATAAGTTTAGATACCTTCCTCATGCTATGCAAAAATAACTCAAAATGGATCAATTATCCAAATGTAAGCACCAGGAAATAGAGGTATAAATCTTCATGACCTCGTATTTGAGTGTAGTTTCTTACATATAGTGGCAGAATTATACACAACAAAATAAAGCACTGGAAATTGGACTATGTAATAAATAAACACTTTCTTTGTTTCAAAGAACACTGTTATAAAAGTGAAAAGACAACCCACAGAATGGAAGAAAATATTTGAAACTGATATGCCTTATTTAGAACTGCTAACCAAAATATATAAAGAACACTTACATTTAATAAATAATATAAAAATGGAGAAAGGATTTGAAGAGAAATTTCTCCAGAAAAGAGATACAAATAACCATAAGCACATGAAAAGATGTTCAACCTTATTAGTCATCAAGAAAATTCAAATAAAACCAGAATAAGACACTACTTTGTATCCACTAAGATGGCTGCAATGATAATAACAATATTTATAAAAGGTAAAAAAAAAGTGTCAACCAGTTTAGAAAACAGTTTGGCAGTTCCTAAAAAGGTCAAGCATGGAGATACCATATAACCCAGCCATTTTACAAGGTATATAACCAAGAGAAATGAAAGTATGCATCTATACAAAAACTAGTTCACAGATATTCAATGCAGCATTATTCACGATAACCAAAAAGTGTGAACACCTAAGTATCAATCAATTGATGAGTGAATAAACAAATGGGGAATATTTATATAATGAAACACAAATTATCCACAAAAAGGAAGTAAGTACTGGTAGACAGATGCTATAGTGAACTTGAAAACACTCACTAAGTGAAGTAATACCTAAAAGAGAAAAGATTTTATTGTTCCATTTATATGAAATGTTCAAAATAGGTAAATCTATACAGATAGTAGACTAGTGGTTGCCTGGGTTTGAGGAGAATGGGAAGGAATAGACAGTAACTTGCAATAAGTATAGAGTTTCATTTTGGGGTGATGAAAATGTTTCAAAATTGATTATATTGATGGTTGCACAACTGAGTGAATATTCTAAAAAACAATGAATTGTAAAATATAAATGGGTGAATTATATGCGTTATGAGTTATATCTCAACAAGAAATAATGAGAAAACTTTGGTGATCCACAGGGCAGGTATAGCATGGGAAATTTTAAGCCCTTTAAAAAAGCCATATATTACTATGAAACATTTGAAGTAGAAATGGCAGCTTGGGGGGTTTAGTTAGAAAAATTCATGAAAGAAATCTAAAATCCCTTGTGGAATTCTGTGGAGGATGCAGAAGGCAGCTGAGGATTAAGTGGCAACCTACCCACCAGGCAGTTGCTGTGGTATAAGGAAACAGCCCCAAAGAAGAGTCTGTGGGGTGGATAGCCAAAGTAAGGGCCTGGATGGAGGATATGACTAAAGTTTAGAGGGTTAGCAGCAGCACTAGGAGTTGAGGTAGGAATGCTAGACAGTAAATGTGAAGAGATAGCAAAACTTCCTGACATGACCATTGTGCATTAAATACGCTGAGAGAATGAGCCATAAATGATGGATATTTAAGTAGTGGAGAGTGTGAGACAAAAATGAGCTACACTTCAGCTAATATCCAACAGAGGTTATGGGGCTCAGATTTTGCTCCTCAGCACCATGAGTGAGTTGGAAATTTAAATTGAATGTTTGCATAAAAGAGACTTTTAATTCAGAGCAGACTTTTACATTTTAATTAACAGTTTTAATCCTCACCCTGCCTAACCTGTGCCTCCAATCAACGGGAAGAGGTAGGTGTTCCAGAACATGATGAGATTAGTTGAGGAAAACAACTATATTTTTATAATTAAATTTGGAGGTGGAGTATAATAGTATACACACCTCAATAGATGCATAGGGAATAGTAGATGAATTCTTTAATGAAAAGGGACAAGACAAAAACAATCAAGTAAAGATTTTCCAAACTATAGTTGACACCTTCATGTTTTTGTTGCTTACAACTCTTCCTTTGTATCATCTCCTCACTGAAAAGCTTTCTTTTCTAATGTACAACTAGCTAGCTGTTTTATCTTTCACATTCAGTGAAGATATTAGCTTATGTAAATCTCATTAAAGAGTTTATAAAACTTTGTCTCAAGGAAACAGATATCAAAACAACATTCAATTAGTTTGTATTCAAGTTGATTATAGAAGATGTAAATGAAACAACTAGAAAACCATTCAAGGCAGATCTTGGTGCTTTGGCTCATAAACGTGTTCATTAGATAAAGCAGGGGTTTAGAAAGGGAAGAACTGCTTCATATGAGGAAAACAAAAACTGATGCATCAATTTGAATTGAAAAGTAGGTAAAGAGTTTCAGAATTTACTCCAATATTCATTAAACATAAAAGTGAGCTAATCACCACCTCTACCATCACAACTATTGGTCATATGTGTATAAGGTTAGATCAAAGTAATAGCTAAGAATATTACATTCTGCGGTTGTTCATGGATGACAGTTGAGTAAGTTTGATGACAGAAGATAAAAATAACACTTGTTTGGACATAAATGGCAGATTTTTAAAAAATTAAATTATGTGAACGTTTCTCATCTCACCTACACCCCCAGAAACTGAAGAAACTAATTTTACAACATTAATATGTTTACTATCTCATCAAATTATAATTATTCTTGTTTTCTGAAATTTAATTTCCAGTTTTACCACATAGTAAATAATGTGCATAACCTCTGATCAAGTAGCATTTCCACAGTTGTAAAAACAAAGACTTTGACAAGAGTTAATAGCAATTTAGAGGTAAATGCAAAAGCAGAAATGCTTACAATTTGAATGTGCTTTGTTGACGAAGAGACTATGCCCTATTTATGTTTTTATTTAAAAGAAATGTGGATTCTACTGTCATGTATAACTAAAAAGAACCAATTAAAAAAAGAAATGTGGAATCTTCAGCTGCCAGCTTGACAGTTACAAAGAGCAGAAGGCACCTTAATGTCTCCTCTGGAGGGTATTATCACTGCACTCCAGTATCAGCAAAGGGTAGAAACACATGTGCTCTATCATACTTTGACCTTTATACTTCAATAGTATCCTGACAAGGTCAATTTTCCTATGTAGTATGCACGTTGTATAGTTGTTAAAAAACATTTTCACAGAATTTGTTCTGTGGATTTCATTTATGTTTAAATGAATGTTTGTTTCTATGCTGGAGACACTGCAAGAAAACAAGGCCTGGAGAGGCATTTCCTCAAAGGCTAAAAAGAGGTATTACCACCACCACCACCACCACTGCTACTTCTTGCCAGGGGATTTATAAAGTTTCTTGAAACTTAAGGTTAGGATGGGAGATGAGCCAAGCTTAGGAGAAGTTAACAGAGAGGAAAAGGCTAGTAGTTCCCATCCCCTGCCTTTTAGCCAATCTGTACAACAAAGCATTTCAGATGAATAACCCCTAGCGGTCAGGTAATGATGTCTTTTCTGCAATGATTACATTTGGTTTGTCTATTTTCTTTATGCTAGTGAGTTTTGAAATCAGAATTAAAAATCCTTGGGAGAAAAGCTATTTTTGTAATTCAGCTGTAATGTCCTTGTCTTTGGGTTTCCCATTGCATCAGTCCCTTAGTCTGGTACCATAGCTATGATAGTGTTTTGTCTTTTAGATTAAATGCAGAACTAAGGACATGACTTCTGGTGCTTATTAAAGATTCCTTGCTATTTTCACTAGAGTAGGGGCGTTAGACTCTTGTCTACTGGCCAAATTCTAAATTGGGAGATTACATTCTGCTTTCTTAAATTCCCCTTGCAGAAGCAGCCATCCATGGTATCCTACTTTGCTTCCTGTGCTAAACTGCAGTGTGATGTCATTAAATGGCTCTGGTTTTCTGCTCTACAAGTGATCACTTTTTAGTGGGGTGGGGAGAAAATCGGTTCCTATTGTCTAATATTGTATTTGATCCAGTTTCTTTTTTTCTATATTTATTGAGGTGCAATTTCCAAGTAAAGTTGTATATGTTTCATGTGTATGACTTGATGTTTTAATATATGTATATATACATTGTGAAATGATCACCATAACCAACCTAATTAAGGTACTCATCACTTCAGAATTAACATTTTCTTTTTCTTTCTTTTAAAAATTTATTTTTATTTTTAATTGCTATGTAATATTTGAACTTATTTAAGGAGTACAGTATTGTATTTTGACACACATATACAGTATGTAATGTTGATCCAGTTTCAAACAAATTTAAGAAGTACATTGTGATAACTAAAGATAAATTACAGAACACCCTAACAACATATCAGTTATTGTGAAAATTTTAATTTTTGAAACCAATTTGCTTTCTTTTCTGAAAAATCAACAAGAAAATAATGCATTGTTTACTCCAGTAGTAGTTGACAATGAATTGTTATTTGCCTCAAACATAAAGCTAATTCTAAAAGTGATGACAAGGTTTGAGGAGATGAAATCACATTTCACAAACCAGTTAAACCATCTTTATTTGTCTTTATGCTACATCTAATCATTCCAGACAGTTGATCTGTTTCATAAAATCTTTTTGGAAGGAGATTATTCATCTTGGCTTAGTAACATATTTTAGTGTCTCTCACTCTTTTCATAAAAACTAGGTTATTATTTTTGTTTAACCTCAGTTCCACCTACTATAGTTTAATGTCACTATCCTTTGCCCATCACTAAACTTGTTATTACATATTGCTATTGAGAGGCAGTGTAACATAAGGCATAATTTTTAGAATCAGACATGCCTGCATTCAGATCTCTAGTCTGTCAATTTCTAGATGTGTAACACTGGATAACTTACTTCTGAGGTTTAAATGAGCAAATTCAGAGTCTTGCTGTGAAGAGCAAATGAGATATTATTTTGAAGGACTGTGGGATAAGACAAAGCATGGTACTGGGCAACTAGAAAGCATTCAATAAATAGTTGCTATTTTTCTGATTATGTGCTTGAATCTGACAATTTATAAACTCCTTGAGAGTGGGAAGCATACTTCCTGTGTATGCCCTGGATTTCAACAGAAATGCAGTGTTGTGAACATAGTATGGTGCAGAGGCTCAATATTTACTCAATGAATACACTTTTTTTTTCAGAGCAGAAAGAACAGTCCCCAGCTAGTTGCAAGATCCCACACACTTAGATCAAAGATGTCAGAATTAATCAATCTTTTGCTCTGTAGAAATATGCAGATACCTGACTTTGTGGAGATATTTTGGCATGGTATATATAGACACAATGTAAATATACTTTCTGTCAAGTTTATTTCTATGAATTTTAACATTCAAGTTTTTTTGTAGTTGTAGATGAACAGCATACCTTTATTTTGTTTATTTTTATGTGGTGCTCAGGATCAAACCCAGTGCCTAACACATGCTAGGCAAGCTCTCTGCCGCTGAGCTACAGCCCCAGCCCTGAAATTTAACATTTTATTATTGTAATTTTAAACATTTTTTAGTTGTAGATGGACATAATACCTTTATTTTGTTTATTTTTTTATGTGGTGCTGAGGATCCAACATATGCTAAAGTGCTCTACCACTGAGCTACAACCCCAGCACTTATTGTCATTTCAAAGCTGCATCGAGGTGCCCAGAATGGGATTGACTCATATGCCTTCTCATTCATCCAAGCATTTTAAAATTGAGAATAAAAAAATTAATATTAAGATTTATCTAATTACATACTTGAACAAAATCTTCGAACTGGTGACTAAATATACTGCCTTCTCTATTTACCTCTAAGATATGTACACTACAGATGTATTTCGAATTGCTTTGTTCCAAAGCCATCCCCGCCCCCCCCCAAAAAAAAAAAAAAACAACAACAAACAGAAAGCCCAGTGATACAAATCTCAAAGCTCAATTAGCATCTTTGAACCAGCGAGGTGTTGTTTAGGACTTTTACTTTTGAACGCTTTCACAGGGCTAGGAGCAAAAATTGGGGGAACGAGGACAACACATATAGATTCACTGGACTTTAATATTTGCCAATTAGGAAAGAGTATTGCTTTTTTTTTTTTTAACCACAAGCTCGGAAAACCCCTGGTGTACGCTTAGGTTGGTATTAAAGACACCACATTGTGGCTTTTCCCGGGTCTGCTTTGTATATACTCTACAGGGGCGGTCTCAGGTGTGGAGCTCTGAGGAGCACCTGCTTGCTCACACCCCAACAGGTCAGAAACCAGCGTATTTGAGGCCAGGTGGCTCAGGTTCTACGAAACTGGGCTCAAATGTCACTAGCACTACGGGCAGTAGGGTCAGCGAGCTGTGCTTTGGGATTTGGATGCTCACTTCGGACTTTTTCCTTTCTTCTCCCTCCCCCTCCACCACTAGTTTTCCTTTCCCTCTTTCCTCCCTGGAGTGCCCACCTCCTCCCTTTGCTCCCACTCTCCACTGTCTCGCTCTCGTCTCCTTCACCTTCCTTTCTATCTGGTTTCCTGTCTTCCATCCTCCATCCTCTGTGGGCCCAA
Source organism: Marmota monax (assembly GCF_021218885.2). Lineage (NCBI taxonomy): Eukaryota > Metazoa > Chordata > Mammalia > Rodentia > Sciuridae > Marmota > Marmota monax. The sequence goes on along the minus strand of NW_026694552.1, from coordinate 8,534,084 downwards.
GGGCTTGGTCTCTGAGGAGGCGCAAGTCGGGCGGGACAGGCGTGAGGCACCGAGCCACGAAAGTGCGTGGCGCGCGCCGAGATGGGGGCGCGCGCGAGCAGCCGCGTGGCTCGGCAGCCAGGCCTGGGAGCGGCGCGCGCGCACCTCGCGAGCCCCCAGCGCGCCCCCGGCGGCCGGGGCCGCAGCGTGCTCGCCCCCGCCGCCAGCTCGCCTCACTTATGGGTCGGAAGCGCTGCGTGGGGGAGACTGTTCCAAGATGGCGGCGGGTTGCTGTGGGGTGAAGAAGCAGAAACTGTCCAGTTCGCCCCCCTCTGGCTCGGGTGGCGGTGGTGGCGCCTCCTCCTCCTCCCACTGCAGCGGAGAGAGCCAGTGTCGAGCTGGGGAGCTGGGACTAGGAGGCGCCGGTACGCGGCTCAACGGGCTGGGCGGTCTAACCGGAGGAGGTAGCGGCAGCGGCTGTACCCTCTCTCCCCCCCAGAGCTGCGGCGGCGGAGGGGGGATATCCCTGTCGCCACCTCTCAGCTGTGGAGTAGGGACCCTACTTTCTACCCCGGCCGCCGCCACCGCTTCTTCGCCCTCCTCATCGTCCGCCGCCTCGTCCTCATCGCCGGGCTCCCGGAAGATGGTGGTGTCAGCGGAGATGTGCTGCTTTTGCTTCGATGTGCTCTACTGTCACCTGTATGGATACCAGCAGCCCCGGACCCCCCGGTTCACCAACGAGCCCTAGTGAGTACCGTGCCCTCCGTCACCCTCTCTCTTGCGCTCGGGATGGGGCTCAGAGTTGAGGCAAAGTGCGAGTTCGCCTCCCTGCTGGCGGCTGCCCCTACCCCTCTCGCTGCCCGGGTCCCCTGAGCCACTGTCCTAAGTATGGGCACCCCGCGTTTTCTTCCCCACGAGGCAAGCACCCCACACTTAGAGCAGGTTGCTGCTACTAGAGATGGCCCCCTGGCTTCCAGAGGTGTATGTTTTCTCTTTGCGATAACTTCGAGGAGTTTTGACCCTTTTCTTCCCTCTCTGCCTCCCCTCACTTCCCACTCTGCCCCGTTTTGGGAGATCTGGATTACTCAAGGTGCTGACCTCTCCTTACTTTGGTTTCCTTAACCCCATGTGAAAGCCTCGCCAGTCTTCCCACGCCGCGTACCTTGCACATGGAGAGCTACTGTCCCAATGCAGGGTGAAAAATAGCAACCATCCAAACTTCCATTCTGCTAGTGATGGAACTTGGCTCCGAATCTTGAGAGGGTTACCCTTCTTTTCCTGTAGGTTCCCTTGTGCCCTGGGAGCAGGGAGGTTTTTTTTTTTATTTTTTTTATTTTTTTAACACATTTCCCCTTACTACCTATTTTTATCCGAACATAACCATTAAAATGTGTTTCTAGTGAAGTGAGCGCACCGCCGGCTTCCTCACATTTGAAGAGTGAGACCTTTTTTTTTTTTTTTTCCTCCCTTCGTTCCACTGTCTGGGTAATAGCTCATTCAAAGAGAGCTGTCCCCACAGAGCCACTGTCAGTTTGTACATTTAGCGTGCATTCGCTTTTGTGTCAATTTCACTTTTAAGAAATCTATGTCATACTTAACGATTCGAGAAATAAACAGTCCAATAGTGAATGTGTAGGCATTTTTATGGTTTCCTTTGGTTTTATATTTTACTTTACCCTTCAAGTGTGTGGTTGGAATTGTTTAAAATAGCACTCTTACGACGAAAACCCAGGTTAATTCTAATCCCTGTCCATTTGGATGTGTGGGAGATGGGGCATATGTTTTTTTTTTTTTTTTTAATGTGTAAACTGAGCGTAAACTGACTTTTTGAGTTAAATGCTAGACAGAATGTAAAGACCAAGAGAGAGCAGGATGGGGAAAAGGACGATTGTTTTAATTATGAGTACTTAGCATCCACAAGAAAAATAAATGAAAAATTCTTTTGGAACTCATATTGAAAAGCATTAACCCTTTTTCTAGTTAAGACAAGTGCCCCCCTTGTTTCCCATATCATAAATACCTAAATTGATGTTCTTTTTTAACTGCTTTTTTTTTCATTTTGTGAGATTAGAGGATGGAACAACTACTGATAAGTATAAACACTTCTGCCTAGACTAAAAATATTAATATGTAAAGTGGAAATTGCAATAAAATGTCCTGGAAATTGTGCATTTGTATTTGTTTTCTTTGGCTTGGATACTTTAAATGTCTTTAATTTCGTATGATTCCTCTGTGATCTGTGCACTTTCTTTTAGACTTGGTTCATCTTGGGGCATTATTCATGAGAAATGTATGAAAAGGCATCCAGGCGGATACTTTTTTCAAATAAATAAAATATCTTTATAAATTTCAGTGTTAATTCTAGGAACTTAAATGCTAACTCTACACCTTAGCCAATTTATTTTTTGGTTGAGAAGCAAAATTCATTTTGAAAAGACTGCCATGTAAAAGAATCTGTGAAATCTTTTTTAGCTTGAGTCACTTATTTGTGACTTTTCTGTCTTCTCTTGGATGTCTGTGATGTATCAAAACTAGTCCTGGGATGATAACTTAGATTGACTATGCGAAGTCATGGGGCTGTAAAAATTCACTCCTGTTTAGTTCTTGAGCTGTTACATGAGTTTGGCAAAGGCTGTTTTAGTATTCACGCTCCATTGCTTCAAAGCATATGAGAACACACTTTCAGAAGGTGCTATTTTCACACGTTTTAAAGTGAGTTTGGGTTAACTGAATGAGTATAACAAAAATTTTAAGAGGAAAGTGAGCTTGACCAGTTCATACGGAAAATGATCTTTGAAAATATCATTATTTGCTTTTTTAAATTTTAAATACCCCAGCTGGTGAATTTATTTTTCAAGGAATTAAGCAGATAAAGAAAACACACTTTTGACCATTGTGTATATGTTGAAATGGTGGTGGGAGAATAATAACTATTATCATTCAGTAGATCTTGAGTGTGTAGTGTATTTTATAGAACAGCTAATTTTGAGTGGACCCTGAATATGCTCAAACAGAGAAAGGTCACTTATGTGGAAAGAGGGCTGTGTCTTATTTTCATTTATCTTAAGCTTATTTTTGGTGTGAATTGTGTAAAATTCAGAAATATTTCTTGATTATGGGAGTTATATAACTAATCATTCGGCAATGTCTTAGAAGCCACCACACATTTTTCTGTTTCACATACCTAATAGTATGGTATGCTTATTAGTGTAGCATTGTGCTAGGTGCTATAAGGCATGAATAGACATATTAGGCTTATTTCTCAGAGTTATTAGTATCACATCATGAGTAGTGTGTTTCAGGTCCTCTCTCTGTCCACCAGAATATGTGTTTTTGGCAACTTCCAATTCTTATATGTAAAAGCACACTATTTTCATTCCTTCCCAGGACCTTTTTGTCAGAATATCTGTAATGGTGAAATCTGACTTTTATAGGTTTTGAAGTTATATAGATCCACTAGTTACCCTTCCATTCTGAAAGGTTAGTAGAAATTTCAAGCCATCTATGTTTTTCAAGGTTAAGACAAGTTAAGAAGGAGATGTAAGTATATAAACAGACTGTGTAAATACAAATTCTTCACTGTTGCTCCTTTTTGAATGCATACCCTATTACAGAGAACATATTGGACCACAGAAATCAGGCTGCAGAATGAGAACAACATAACTTTAGGTGCATTTTACTATTCAAAAACCAGAGCTTTTGAATTTATATGTGAATGAGCTCAGTTAGCATTTGGAGGGAAGTCCTGGGGATTGAACTGAGGGGTGCTTTACCACTGAGCTACATTCCCAGCCCATTTCATTTTTTTTTTTTTTAATTTTAAGACAGGGTCTCACTGAATTGGCTGGCCTTGAACTTGTGATCCTCATGCCCCAGCCTCCCCAATCGCTGGGATTACAAGCTTGTGCCACCACGCCTGACTGGATAGCCATTTCATAGGAACCTATTACTAAAAAGAAATCCACTGTGCCAGGTGTTGAGCCAGTTAGATTCCATAGCAGTCATTCTCAACCTTGGCTGCACATTGGAATCACTGGGAAGTTAATATAAATATGGATGCCTGGGTTCCAGCCCTAGAGATTCTGATTTAATTATCTTGTGGAGGGGCCTGGGAATCAGGATTACTAAGAGCTCCCCAAGTGATTTCATTGTGTAGCAAGGGCCGAGAACCTCTGGTTATCTTCTACATCATTCTCTTGAGATTCAGATTAATTTGGCCTAGGGTAGTATCCTGGAAAGCTGTGTTTTATAAGCATCCTGGGTAATTTTGCTGAACAACTGATTTGTGTAACACTTGTAACTGGTCTGCGAAGATGTCACCTGGGAGCTTGTTAGAAAGGTAGGCTTTCAGGCCTCACCTCTGACCTGATGTATTAGAATCTGCATTTTAACAGGCTCCCCAGGTGATTCTTATGCTCATTAAAGTTTTAGGAGGACTGGCTCTCAAACTTTAGCATACATAGTAATCTCCTGTAGTGCCTGTTAAAACAAATTTCTGGGCCCTATTCCCAGAGTTTCAGATTCTGTTGGTGTGGGGTGGGACTATGAATTTGCATTTCTAACAACCTCTATGCTGATGCTACTGTTCCCAGGGCCACAGGTCAAGACCACTAGGCTAGAGAGAAGTGAGGGTCTGAATAAGTGTTTGAGTAACTGGGAATGGAAGTTTGGGCTGCCAGTTTCCAATATAAAAACTTCCATTTTCTATATTTTTATCCTTTGCCATGTTCATTCTCATCTATCATCTGGGAAGTTGAGTGCTGCAAAGAGCATAAGAGTCTGAGGTTCTGGGGATGGTTTCCATTGGGGGATGGAGGGTAGGATGACTCTTGGGAACACTTGGTATGATTTTAGTTCCTTTTTCAGAAATTGTTATATGTGAGGAGTACGTTTCAGTAGTTAAGAGCAACATAAATAGGATATCTTCAAATGAGTTGTGTTGATTTTGATAAGTAAAGCCCCCTCCTGTTCCCACAAACTAAATAACTCGATAAAACGTTAAAAGTGTTTTATGTTTGCTAGGTTTCATTTTAAGAATTTTCCCTATTAGCAAAGAAATATAAAAGAATCTTGCTTAAGATTCAGTCTCCCCCCCCCGTCTTAATAGTATATTTTTAAAATACTTCTGAGTGTGTCCTTTAGTAAGCCTCTTTTGCTCCATAGAAAGAAGATGGGCATAAATGAATTAATTTAGCATTTATGCATAAAAAACATAAAAATATTATCTACTGAAATTGCACCATTAGAGAAAACCACTCTGGAGATTTGACAGTGTTCCTATTGCTCGATGAGCGCAAGAACCATCTTCAGGAGGGCGACACCACATGCCTTCAGTCTTATATTTTTGATGCTGTGTTGTGTGTCACATATCCCATGAACTTTTCATTTTAATCCTCTTACCACCTTTGAAATTAATGCAATGCATCATTTCATATAGACCATATAGCACATAGAAGGTGCTTTACTGTTAAATTCCAGGAAGTGTGGTTTACTATTGCAATGAATAAAGTATTTTTTAAAAATATACTTAGGGACATGGAGATTTTGAGAGATTCAGATCAGATGTTTTAACAGTTAACTCTTTCTTGTCTTGCCACATTAGTCAAATTACTGTTTTCAGTGTGCTTGGGAGGAGTTGGGTTGTTAGGGGAATAGGCACTTTGTTTCACCAGAACAGTAGCCATCCTATTGCACTATCAAAAGATGATTTGATAATGCAGCTCAGGTTAAAGTAATATTAAATCAGCATCTTAAACAAAAGCTATTATATTCTTATTATGTCTTTTTTTTTGATGAAGACTGGCCAGAATAAGTGGAAAATTTATCTGTCAGTTGCAGGTGATGCTACAAGGCCATGACAAATTTCCTTATTCACACTAACATAATGGTACTGACTTCTATTCTGTGGCCATAATGTATAGTTTCTCCTAAATTTTTTTTTTCTGAAAAATCATTGAGCCTTTTTGAAGGAATAATATAGGTGTTTTTAGCTATGGTGATTTACATTGGAAGACAATCTGATATCATCTCTTAGTGATAGAGAACAAGACAGGCATGTCCCCAGTTGTCATTTATGTCACAAAAACTGACAATGGCTGACATGGAAGGATGAATAAATACAAATTATAAAAATTATTTATATATCCATACATATAGGTGTATGCAGGACAAAGTGTATTTACTTAAAAAGAAAAACCCAATGCTTATTTTACCTTCTCCCCCATATGGCCAAAGGGAGTGATAATTTAGTGCATAATTCTTCCTGCTTATGAATTGTGTTTATGCTGTGTTCAGGTTCCCATTAATGGGTTGCAGCCAAGAGGGAATCTGATGGGATCTCCCAGTGCAATGTGAAGAAAGACCACTACTGAAAAAGTAAAAATGTTTTGTTAACCCATGCATGAGTTGTTATTTCTAAGTATGTGTTTCTCAGAAACGTAGTCCCTTTCACGTTGCTGTCTTTCAGAACCTGTACACTTTTTGAAATTGAATTTGTTATAAACACTGAAACCTTTTTGCTGCAATGGATTGTTTTTGAAGTTAGTTGTACTTCTCATTTATAGATAATTTTACTTTGAGAATGTATATGTAGGAAGCACTAAAACTTGTTTTACAAGATTAGTCAAAGTTCCTAAGTTTTGTGATTTCAATGGGCATTATTCTGTTCTCTCCATGTCACCCAGACTTGCGTGTTTTAAAGCAGCACAATGACTAGGGCTTTTACATTTAAATTTTCTTAAGTAGTCTCTTTTTCAAACTTGTATAATAATGCCTCTTTTTGATACTGTTCTGAATCGATTAAGCTAAGTGAGGACCAGCAATAAAACCCAGTAGCTGCTGAGAATGGACCTTCAATGTGTAAGCTGTCTTTCCACAATCAGTAATTGGGTAGTTGCTCACAGGACATTGGAGACAGTGTGGGAAGCCAGTGGTTGTGTAGGTGGGAAGAGTAGATTCCCAACAGTAAATTTATTTAGACTTTAAATTCTGTAGTTAGTGTTACTAAGAGCAAAAATGACCTACAAGCTTATGTAGTATAAAGAAAAAAAAAACAGAGGAAGAGAAGTGTGGTATATAGTATAGTTGGTTGGGTGGAGCATGCTTTATGTTTGGTCCAACTATAAGTGGCATCTTTTGTATCATGTGTGGGTGTGTTTTCTACAGCTCTTAATGTATCATACTTTCAAACTTGCTCAACCTTAAAAAATGTTAGTGTTGAATAGCTGAGTGGAAATTATACGTCACTGTAAAAAAAAAACCCTGTTTTTTAAAATATATACATTATGCTGAGTTGTATGGTTGGAAATTAGACATATAAAAATGGTCCTCTTCTCATAGAGGTTACAGTCTTTCAAGCTATGACACCAATATAAGGTTGCTTAAAATACCTACAATGCAATATATACAGAATTGTAGATTAATAAGATGTAGATAAAATGCATAAGTATGGACGTGACATGGAATAAAAGAGTGGTAAAGAAGAAGGCCTTTGGTATGGGATAACTTGAGTCAAGTTTTTAAATGGAAAAGATACAGAGATTACTGGTTAAGATACTATGACCAGTAGTTCTTGAAATCTCACTTGGTTGTTCTCAAACCGGTTGTTGTCACCACCACACCCCTTGCCACAGCACTTGGGGATTCCCAGCAGCTGTCTTCAGTCAGCAACTTGCACTTTCAGAATTCTTCACCCCACTCCCTTTTGCTTTGGTCTCTAGGATTGTAAAACTTCAAGGGAATTAAACATAGCCTTTGTCTTGGGAACCCTCTGAGAAGACTGGATGGGAGATTTTGCATCTGATTATTGTTTCTTTTACTCAGAAGGGAATGGCACTTGCAGAAGAGTCCTCTAGAATGAAGGTAGATTGGAAGATTTTTAAGATAGATGAGACCAGCTAGGCTTCAGGTTATTAAGGTAGTAAGAAAACTGGCATTGGAAAGTGGGAAAAACTGTCCTGGGACAGAGTTTGTGAATATAGGAATGTTGCAAAATAAAGAATTGGAAGAAGTTATCAGCATGTGTGGGGAATCCTGCTCCAGAGCCAGGTTTTGTGTAGGAGTGGAAAGATTGCAGCTCACCTGTTTTTTGGCTTCTATCATTGCCTTTTCTTTTCTTGGCTCTGTGCCTAGCTATTCTTGTGCTCAGGAAAAGTTTGTTAAACAACTCTGTTGGAATGGCTATGAAATTTGATCACCAGTATAAGAACCCTCCTCCCCACTCTTCACCTATTCCCAACTGCATCTAATTTGGGAGAAAGAAGAAGACATGTTGGCTTATAGAATTTGTATCAAGTATAAAGATAGTGGGGATAGCTTTTAGATGAGGGCCTACATGTAAGAGGCATTGCAGGAAAATGAGCAAAAAAAAAGAAAATCCCACTTTACCAAATTCCCATTGCTGGGGGGAAGTGAAAGAGAGGCCTTGAACGCAATTTCAATTTATAAGGCAGGGGAACCAGGAGGGTGGTGGTGCCACTGAAGGAAAATGGAATAAAACAAATGGTTGGGCAGGTGAAATCAAAATTCTTAATATGAGCAGTTCCAAATATTGGCAGATACTAAATGTCATTTCTTTTTAAATTAGCAGAACCTGAGAGCGGTAACAGAGCTATTGTGGTGTTTTGGTTGGTCTTTTGGGATCACCTCAGTTACTCTCCCTGCAACTAACATTGATTGAATTGCTCAGATGAGTAGAGAGAGTTTTCAGCTTATTACTGCTAGTAAAAAATAACTGGCTTATAAATTTGTAAAGCAGTCAGTGATTCTTATATTTCCTATGTGTATATCATAAAATAGCCTTCAGCAAAATAGAGCCTGGTGGAGGACCATCTTAGGAAATTTTTGAGTGCATTCTGGTACTAGATTCTAGGTTCTGTGGTTCTCAAGTTTAGAAATTAAGATAGATTGAATCAAGCTTTATCTGTTTTGTAGCTTTGCTTGATAATGAAGGATGGATGTTATCAATAGATAGGATTAGCCATATTGCTTTATGGTCTTTGCGGTCATCAGTGGATGGGCAAATGTGAGTTCTGCTGGATTCCAGGCCTTACCAATACTAGTTTTTTTTTTTTTTTTTTTTCCAATAAGGTCTGTGATAGTCTTGATGATTCTTGCCTTTCCCCTATTTGTTTGATTTTACAGATAATCCACAATGTGACCCAAAGCCACATGCAATGCTGGGAGAGCACAGTTGACTGTTTTATGCAATATCCTGCCAGAAGATGCTGACCAGCTCTCTAGTAATGGAAAGTAGTGAGACTGACTTAACAGCCTATATAGTTTATCTTGCCATTCCATATATTTTAATGTGATTTGTAAGCATTTGACACACAATTCTAGAAACATCTTCTCTTGGGATTTTGGATTACTGTAAGGTGGTAACATCTTTAAACAGCTATTCTGCTTTGCTTCTAGTGTTAGTGGATTTTTGTGTGGTTCTTACAGAATGGACTCTGAAAAATTAATTTTGGTGCTATTGTCCTGGGGGGTCTCACAGCACTCTGTCTGATCAAAGAAATGCTCATGTGCTAGTCACATTACTGTGCTTCTTTTCTGTGACATCATTATTGCTTAGCTACACAGGCAATTATAGGTGGTTTGGGGTGCAAATTAAGTTAGGTAGCTGGTAAAAGTTGGACCCCAGTACACATCTCATTATCATAATGCAAATATCCTGTGTGTGCTGATTTTGAATGATGGTGAGCTAAGTGGTCAGATGATGGGTGCTCTTTTTTAAAATATTTTTTTAGTTGTCAGTGGATCTTTTATTTATTTATATGTGGTGCTGAGGATCGAACCTAGGGCCTCATGCATGCCCGGCAAGTGCTCTACCACTGAGCCAGAACTCCAGCCCCTGATGGTGCTTTTTTACATCATTTTTTAATGTGGTAAGTAGAAGATGGTATTAGTGATTTAGTGATTTATTCACCAAAGAAAAATCTCATGAAATCTTCTGACCTTTCTCCATAGTAGTGTTTTTAGTACATTCCATAAATTGTCCCATGATAAAAACAGAAAATAAAAAATCTTGTGATGGATTCTTTTGTAGTAAAACAAACAAAAAACTTGCCACTACCTTGGCCAGGTACTTGATTTTATGGAATAGCTCTTTGTAGTTAGGACTAGATGTGGGGCAGTCAGTGGTTAACATTTTGTGTTCAGCTCAAGGATCCGTCTACTCCTACACTTTGCCACTTGTCAGTTCAAAAAACCCTCACAAGAACAAATGGGAATGATATGGCTTCTATTTCTCTGACACTAATGAGGTGATATGTGGTTTGTGGTGTGCTTTACTCCATAAACTCCTCCAGCTACTGCCCTGTCTAGTGAGTTGTTTTGCAGAAGTCTGCTCTTCTACACTAAAAGCATTGGCTATGTAGAGAGAGTCACATAGGACTGGAGGCAGGAATAGAGGGCACCTGGGAATCAGGGAAGGACAACAATGAATTGTAGTTAAATGAGGTGAAACACAGATTCAAGGCAGAAAGGGATACTGAACATATGACCAGGAGAGGAGTGCTCTAAGGGGCATGTTTTATATTATATACACCTAGATGTCTCTTCTTTAGGACCAGTGGCCATGACACACCTGTTACAAAAATAATTATTTCTAGCAAAAAACAAATGTACAGCCTGAAGTTTAAAAACATAAAAGGGCTTGCTATGGTCCTTTGAGTACTTTCAACAGACCACCCTGAAAACCATTTATATGGTGTCATCAGAATGAGGCCTGTATACAAGTTTGGGAGTTATGAGACAAATAAATTTAGTATACCTCAAACAGCATAAATATTTCTGGTCATTATAATTTCTTATTTTTCTTAACTTGTCTATGAACATAGTTATAAATTGTCAGTTATTCAGACATATCTAATTTTAGGCTGTTGTATTTATTTATTTATTTATTACTTATTTATATTTTTGGTACCGGGGATTAAACCCAGGGATGCTTTACCACTGAGCTACATTCTCAGCCCTTTCTATTTTTTTATTTTGAGACAGTCTCACAGAGTTGCTTACAGCCTCACTAATTTGCCAAGGCTGGTTAGGAACTTGCATCCCCCTACCTCAGCCTCCTGAGTCATTGGGACTATGGTTGTGTGCTACAGCACGTGAACTGTGCATCTATTATTAAGTTTATTTTATATAATTTGCTCCTATTTATTTGTAATAACCAAGATTATAGAACATATAATATTAAAGGATAGCTCCACTTATAATTTCTTCTTCTTTCTTTTTTTTGGGGGGAGGGGTGTACTCAGGATTAAACCCAGGGCTGCCCAAATGTTAGGCACGCATTTACCGCTGAGCTATAGTCCCATCTCTCACCTGTTATTTCTAATTGGCTGTTGAATACAGTTACACAAAGGCACATATCTATATCTTCTGTATTTTTTCTCTAGTGTCTCTTAACAGGACTTGCCATTACATATTACATTGCACACTACATTCTTATGAAAAATTAGAGTTTCAGTCATTTTGGATTAAGCAGTTTAATTATATACATGTATGCTGATTTTTGTTTATTGTGGTAAAAAATATGAGATCTGCCCTCTTAAAGTGTACAGTGTTGTTAATTCTAAGCACAAAGCTTAGCTTACTTTTTAAAGGTACATGATATTGGCTTTACCCAAAGCAATTTATCTTTCGTATGAATTTTGGGAATTCTTTAAAAATTAGTCTCACAAACATGTACTAGAGATGCATAGAGCCTGCTTACAAGAAAGCCTAATTTAGGCTTTGAAGTATTTTTCCAAACTTACTAAAATTATGACTAAACTAGATTAAAGGCATTAGAATCAGAAATGGCCATTTTTGAATGTGTTTCAAACTAGTAGCATTTCGATTAGTATTTAACCCCACATTTATCATTTACTTTATTAGTATACTTAATAACAACTGCTTATATTTGAGAAGAACTTTTCTACCTTTTGTTCTCCTTATCCACTGTTCTTTAGGGCTTTATGATGAATTTGCTAATAATAATGTAAGGAAACATCTTTGACAGATAGAAGCTTTTGCCTTTGTTCACCTACTTTTAAAGGTGGAAGGACTAAGGCATTAAAGGAGAACATTATTTTTGACAGTTTCTGAGGAATATTTCTGAGCAAATGTACTTTCTAAAGGGATGGAAAATTGGAAGATAAACTGCATAATGGATATAATAGGTAAGACCTTTAAATCCTTACGTGCGTACATAAACCACTTTAGTTAAGCACTTCTTGAAATTGCTGCTTATAGTCTACATACTTGTTTCTAATGAAAAGCTTCATCTATATATGACAGTGGCATATGTGAAAAAAATAGATGTGGTCAAGTCATGGATCTTGAAAGTTTTTTTTTGTTGTTGTTGTCCTTTTGTCTGTATAACCAACACGAAGTTCTTTGTCATTATCAGGGATGCACATATTTTTAAATATTACCAGTGAATTGTAATGCATCAATTTTGGTTTTGGAACATTTTTTAACTTCTTCCTTTCAGAGATGGCTTTACAGTTCTAAATAAGAAAGTAGAATTTCCACCACGATTATTCCGACTTTTAAAATGAACATTTGTTCAAGCCAAACATTTATTTGCCAATATTATCTTAAGATGGTGTGTTTTTACATCTAGTACTTGCCTATTATTATAAGCTAATACTTTCTTCATATTATTTCTAGTTCAAATATTTTCAGCTCAAGTAATATAGTTGTTATGGGCAGAACACTCTGCTTGGCTCCCTTTTGGTTATAAGTGAGAGGCCTATAAAAGAAGCATAAACCATACTTCCTGTCCTTAAAAAAGCTTAAAGATATGTTGAGGAGACAACATTCATTAAACAAATTATGAAATCATATATGATTCTATGGCTGAATGAGAGTGATAGAGACAATGAGTTCTGTAGGAGTTTGAACAGATGAATGTAGGCTGGGGTTACATAGAAGTGCTTCAGTGACAAAGTAGGAAGGATTCAGGCTGGGTAGAACTTTCATCAATGGAAAAGGCATTCTAGGCAGGGAAACAACAGAGGTCAGAATGAGCATTATACAATGGTCAGTGGGTACCAATCAAAGGTAGATTGAAATGATGGAGAACCTAGCAAAAAAGGGCACCTGTTAGGAGTTAACTATAATTCAGGCATTCGGAAGTGAAGTTCTACCAGTTGACAATTTTCAACTAGTAATGGCCTGTGAATCGCCTCTTTCTTGGTAAAGTTTCCTTTTTGTTCAGTTAATTATGCTTCAGCAGTTCCTTTAATGTCATGAATGTCGTGAAGCCTGGATAAGAGACTGGGAAATAACACAAGCAGGAGTCTGCTATATAGACAGAGTGCTTTCATTCATCAGTACACATTCAGGACAAGTCAGTTAGAGTAACACTGGTTGTATCACACTTGCCTGAGTGCCTTCTGTGTTCAGTGTTCTTTTTTTTTCTTCTAAACTCGGTGTCTCAAATGAAGTTGGAAAAAATGACTAGCTACGAAGATTATGTAATTAAAAAAATATTTTAGTTATTATAGACTTAATAGTTTCAACTACTTTTTTCTCCCTAAATTAATAAAGAAAATTTACTTGGATATTGAAAATTTAGCAACAAAATGTAGGTACTGGAAATTATAATAATTATGTTAAGATTGTGTACTAATTATTGAAAAATACAATTTATGAAATTAGTTGAAACATTAGTCTAATGGGTATGTTCCTCATGGTTCTTAGCATGCCCTATTTATGATTGCTACAACTCTCTCTCTCTCTTCTTTTATTTTTGGTACCAGGGGATTGAACCCAAAATATTTAACCACTGAACTACATCCCAAGCCGTTTTTATTTTTTATTTTGAGACAGGGTCTTACAAAGTTTTGGAGGGCATCACTAAATTGCTGAGGCTGGCTTTAACTTGGATCCTTCTGCCTGATACACACTATATCTAAGCAAAATGTGTAAAGGTTTTATACTATTATTTAGGAACAAAATTCTAAAATAGTTATTGAATTATAATAAAACAACATTTTTATTTTGTATTGAGTAATTATTACTCTTTAAAGAGAAAAAGAACAAAATTCTGAGTCCATTAGCTAATGCTATATCTTTAATTATATTAAGACATAAGGTTAAGACCTAAAATTTTTTTCAGTTATGACTGTAAAATATTATTTTAGTAGCTCCTTTGTATTCCCCAGAATATGATTCAAAATATAAGGAAATTACTTCCCAAGTATGGAACTGATGATGGGTTCTAACCACATAAGCATTAATGTTTTGTCAACATACTTAACAGTGTTCTCTATAGTCTATATTTATAAGTAAATGAACTCTTCTTCATGTCAAAGGCTAGAATTATGAATAATCTGTGATATGAATTATATATTACTATAATGAGATGAAGAAATTATATGTATTGAGAAAAATAGTGAAAATACTTTTTAATAGAAGTTGATGAAGATATGGATATTGACCTAAGCAGTGATTCTGGATCCTTGCTATGTAATGGGATAGGAGGCCAAATGGAATCTAGCAGTTCTCAGTACAGACCATACAAAGGTTCCTGATAACTCTTATTAACTCTGGTTAATGCTGTATTAACAGAGGTGGTTGCCTCATCATGGAAGAGGGAGGTAACTTTGTTTATACAGGGTTGGACCATTTAGATGTCAACTTCATTTTTCTCAGGCTTAAAACAATGTGCATTTTAATTTGGCAGTGACCTCCATAGAGTACAACACAATAGTTGAAAAAAGTCAGTGGCTTTCCATTTTGGCTGTGGCAATAGAACAAGTAAATCTTGTTTTAAAGTGGAAAAAAAATGTGTGTGGGTCCTCCCTCTATCAAGCTGCTACTATTAGAACCATAGTTTGTTTATTTCAATTCAGTCTAGAAAAATTCAAATCAGTTCTTAACAAAGAGGAATGGTTTTAGTCTTGAAGCTTTCTTTCGTTTTCATGAAGTTATAATTATTGAACGTCTCATAATAAGCCCCCATTAACTCTTTGCTAACTAATCATTTCCACTAGCCTAGTATGGTCTCTGGTGCTTTAATTTTCTCAGAATTGGTGTGTGTGTGTGGGGGGGGGGGTGGGTGGGTACCAGGGATTGAACTCAGGGGCACTTGACCACTGAGCCACAAACCCAGCCCCATTTTGTATTTTATTTAGAGATAGTATCTCACTGAGTCGCTTAACACCTCACTTTTGTTTAGGCTGGCTTTGAACTTGCAGTCCTCCTGTCTCAGCCTCCTGAGCCACTGGGATTGCCACCACACCCAGCAGAATTGGTATATTTATTTTAATACTTTTCTCTCCCAATCTCTCCACCTCGTATTTGAGGAATAAATGAAGGAAGAGCCTTCTCTTCCCCCCTTCTCAACATAATTTCTCTCTGGAACTTTGCCATTTTCAAGAGCAATAGTATTGAATATCTGAAAGTCTGTTAGTAACTACATTATGGAATTTTTGCCACTTGAATTCTAACAGTGTTTACCATATTATATTACCTTGAAAGTTATTTACTGATTCTGCTTGTTTTCCATTTGGGGGAGGTAGTGGAATGGGGGTGGAGAGGTTGTAAATTTATGATTTCCAAGTGTTTTCAAATAATGCATTTTATTATCTAAAGGCATATAGACATTATTTAACTGGTTCAATTTTGAATTCAGGGAAACACCAGTCTGAAAAGTTTCTATGATTTTTTTCTAGAAAATGAGTGAAATGTTCCATTTTTCTCCTTCCTGTACTTTACCTGAAAGTGATAATCTCTTTCTGTGTGTTTAATTGAAACCATAACATCTTTTTTAATTTATTTGATATTTGGGTACTGACTCGGATATATGTAGCTGCATGCGGAGAGTAAGGGTATGTGTTTTGGACCTCTGTGAGATATAGGATAGGCTTTAATCATGCTTATTTTAAACTCTGATTCCATTTCTACAGAAAATTGAAATGCTTGGAAATTTATTGATACTATTACTTCTGCTTTTTCTATTGCTTGTTTTAAACTATATGTTCTCATATGTTTAGATAAATGCTTCTTCCTTTCTTAATATGCCTACATCTTTTGTGTCTAAGAGTAGACTTTAGAGGTTTGGCAAATGTAATGATATTTTATGCAAAATTTTGAGGGTAAGAGCATTTTTCTGATATGAAGTTTTTATCTTTCATCAAGGTTTCATAGAAGCTTTCAGTAGTGCTGACTTTTAACACAATAAGTCCCAATTTTTTAATTCTACAAACAAAATAAATATTCCAACATTATTTCAAAGTTACCATAAGTGGTATATGTGATGTTCAATTTGAGTTTTCATAGGTGTTTCACATCTGGGACAATGGAACAAAATGGGTTAAGGAATGGGTTAAGAATATTCCAAGATTATTAGCTGACACTGCCTGGGAAAATCAAGGTCTGCTTCTCAAACTGGGGCATTACTGCAAACTCCTAAAATCTGCCCTTGGACTTCAAATGATGACTTCCTGACTGTGGATATCCTAGGGAAGAAAGAAGCATTTGTCTAAACATATTGGTGGCACCTATAAATACATGTGATGGTGTGCTAGAAGATAAATGAAAATACAGGGTAAATATGGTATCTTTCCATGGAATGCCAACTTTTCCAGAAATAAAACTTATAACATAAATTTGATATTAAAAGAAACACAAATATACTATGACATAGAATGTAAAAGTCACAAAGGTAAAGTATGAAACAACAAAAAATTTGTCATTTATGATGGGCCACTGCTATTGTTTGGAACTGGATTGTTCCCCAAAGCTCATGTATTAAATGCTTGATACTCCACTTGTCACTTTTAGAAGGTATTGGAACCTTTAGGAGGCAGGGCTTAGTAGGAGGGAGTTAGATCATTGGGACATTCCCTTAAAGGGGATCCTGAGATCCTCGCCCCTTCCTCTTTTTCTTGGCTTTCCATGAGGTGAACAGCTTTGCTCTCTACCACACACTCCCTGCCATAATATACTGTGGTGCCACAGGGCCAAAGCTATAGGGCCAAGTAGCCATGGATTGAAATCTTGAAAATCATCAGCCACTATAGAACTTTCCTCCTTTTAAGTTGAATATCTGAGGTATTTGTCACAGCAATGAAAAGCTGACAAACATAATCACTGATGGCAATCCCTACCCATATGTACTTTTAATCTTCTTTTCTTACATGGTACCTGAGTTTGAAAGCCTAATGAATCTGTTGGCTTAGTGATTGTGGACCACTGAGAATCAATCCTATGTTAGAAACAAATGAGTATTTCACAGATAAAAATAACCGTAATAGAAAACTGATTTCCATGGTGCACTTATTAATTCACTATTATGTTATTGTCATGTTGCAATACCCTACATGGTGAAAAAAAAAGGAGTACCTCTTCCCTTGAACAGACATCTCTCCAGGAAGGACATACAAATGGCCAATAGGTACATGAAAAATGGTGATTGATATCTCTAATAATCAGAAAAATGCAAAGCAAACCACAGTGAAAAAATCACCTCATACATGTTAAGATGGCTGTTATCAGAAAGACAAATGGATAATAAGTGTTTCCAAGGATTGGAGAAAAAGAAACACTAGTACTCTATTGGGTGGAAAGTAAGCTGGTACACCCATCGTGGAAAACACTATTGAGATTCCTCAGAAAATTAAAAATAGGACTACCATTTAGCAATCCCACATCTGGGTTTATATCCAAAGCAAATAGTATGTTGAAAAGATACCTGCAGTTCCATGTTCATTACAACATTATTCAGAGCAGTCAAGATGATAACCCAAGCATCCACTGACAGGAAAGTGGATAAAGAAATTGTGATACACATGCACATACCTACACACATACCCAACAGGGATATAATTTAGCCATTAAAGAAGGAAATCCTGCCATTTGCAAAAATATGGATGAACCTGGAGAATATTATGCTAAGTGAAATAAGCCAGAGACAAAAAGATAAACACTGCATGATCTCATTTATATTTGGTGTCTTAAAAAATTCAAACTGATAGAAAAAGTAGAATGGTAGTTGCCAGGGTCTGGGGGAGAGTGAGGGAAATGAGGAAATATTGATCAAGGGGTATAAACTTTCAATTATAATGTGAACAAAATTGGGGATCTAATATACAGCTTGGATGGTGATGGATATGTTAATTTCATCATGATAATCATTATATAGTGTATGTATATCAAATAATCTAATTGTATGCCTGGAATATTTACAACCTTTATTTTCAATTAAATATCTTCAAGAGGGAGTTACAGTTCTTTGTTTTTATGGAAATTCTTGATGTGTCTGTTCTCACATTAATATAATTTAGATGAAGGAAAACAGATTTGAAGAAGTCTGACCCTAGGGGATTATAAGGTATCTTTGAAAGCACAAATAATATTTTAATATGTAATTTCCTTCAAAAAATGTTTTATGGCAGACTTATTTATTTCGTTGGTCTGAGTTGAAGCTGAATTCAACACATTAGTTTTTAACTTGTCCAAAATTCATATATTTTGGCTGAGAACCAACTCTACTTTACAATTCTTAAGTCATTTCCTTATATTAATCACTAGCACTAGAAATTGTCTTTATTTGGAGGGGCCTTCTTTTAAAAACAAAAGTTTTATAATTTCTGGTGTTAATACATAGTTTACAATGTAAAGAAAATATTCAAGCCTAGTCAGGTGATAGGATAGCCTTACTAACCTAGTAGATCATTCATACACATTAGCCTTAAAGTACATGAGACTCAAATTCTTTAATGTCTTAGTAAAATGAGAAATTATTTAATCAGTGACCTTAATGGTTGGCCATAAGTTCTTGAAATTGCATATTTCAAATCCATAGATTCTGAAGACATATAAAATTACCATGTTATATACCTTTATTATAATGCTTATGCTATTTTTATAAAATACATATGATGGAATAGAATAGTGAAGATGTGAACAGATGACAGCATCATAAATACCACTGAGGCTATTGTTAATGTTGTTTTTATGAGTGATGTGCTCAATATTAAGTATCTGCTCTATTTAAATTGGTTTCCCAGAAAAACCTTAATGACTTTGTAATTGCTTTTATAGTGTTATTATACATTGTCATTGATTCTCAACATTTTTTCCTCAACAGAACTCTATCCGCTGCAGCTTAAATCCCAAACTCAGACCTCATTACAATTCTAGGTGCTACGTTAAGAGTGGCAGAGGAAGTATGTGTTTTCATTTCCTCCCTCCCCCTCTCTTTCTTTCTTCTTTCTCTTTCTCTAGTGTGTACTCTCTCTTTTCCCATACAACGTTATTATTTTGTTGTAATACCTGCAACCAAAATCATTCATCACCCCCCAGAACTCTCCAAGTGGCAAGTGACTTATACTAGGTTTGACATCTCCTAATTATTAGGAAAATTCTACTATTATTGACAAACTTTTTCATAATTGAATTTGACTTGCCAACATTATGGTAAATAACCACTCAGGATAAAGTAGTAAATATTTAAATGAGTTAAAAATGTTTGTGATTCTTTTAAAAGTCAACACTTAGAGCTTATAGTTTCCATTTTCCTCATTTCATCAAATAAATACATTGGAACCTTAACAACCTTTCATCTGTTTAGTTATGACTCTTAGGCATTGAACTAGATGCTGTGCCATGAATCCTACCATGACTAGGATTAGTTTCTCATCTTCTTTTATTTAAAATTAAAAAAAAAATGAATCTTTAAAAAGAAGCAGTTATTTTTAAAACATTTGAAATGCAGCCAAGTGTTGATAACAATAAATGCATTTTTATTGCATCTGTTATCAAAAAACACATTATTTCCTTGTAGCCACCAAAGGTAAAAAGGAATGCAAATCAAAGCCAATCATATTTCTTCTAATTTTATAGTTCTTGAATACTTTAAAATAGCACTTTATGTGGAGGTATCAGGGATCCCATGTATTTTGCTGGGCAATTTTAAAAGCTAAAGATTATAGTCATTTTTGATTTGTTTGTTTTTAAAAAGACACCAATACAAGAATTATTTTCAAACTCAAGGAGGAGATTTCTGGAATAGTGGAGTAAAGACTTCAGAAAATAAATCTCTATAAATGCAATGTGGAACTAGCAAAAATTATCAAAAACAAACTTTTTCATAGATCTAAAAAATTAACCAAAGGCTTCCAACAACCCAAGAAGCATTTTTTTTTTCAGTAAGATAATTGATTTTTGCTAAGTGAGCTCTGTTGTGTTAAATCCTAATCTACTGCCTTAGTCCTACCTCCCTTTTCTCATTTCCACTTTAGCCTCAAAAGCCATCAAGCTGATCACCATGGTAGCTAGGAAAATATGCAGGCACTGGAGTGGGGAACCTCCCCGGATATCCTTATCCCAAATAATTGTCACTATTTGAGCTATCTGGAAGCTCTCTGGAAAGGTTCTATTCACAAGAGTTGTCTTTATTTGATCATACTCATTCTCACTCAGTGGAAAAGCCCAGAACGTTTGTTGAAAACCATCAGGGACAATTGTTTAACCCTGTATCTGCCTGAGGTGTCTGACTTTGAGACCCTGGGCAAGCAGGAAGTAAAGGACAAGGCAGAATTATAAACTTCCAGAGCATTGAAGGCACACCCCAACACATGGGCCCCTTGACAAAGGGTGAAAGGTCTTGATTCAAAAATTTTTCAGAAACCTGTCTAATCATTAGCTGATAACTAAGCTTAGGGAAGAAAGACTTCAGCAGCAATCCATTAAATGGAATATAAACTTTACAAAATTAATCTAGGAAAGTCACTAAACAGCACCAATAAAAAAAAAAAAAAACCTGGGATGAGGAAATCTAATTTTCAAACTTGCCACATTATACCATATAAAATGTCTAGTTTTCAATGGGAAATCAATATAAACCTGAATAAATATGAAAGTATGGATAGTAAGTAGTCACTAGATGCTGTCTCTGATGAAGCTGACATTGTACTTACTAGACAAAACTTTAATTCAAAGAACTAAAGGGGCCCATGTCCAGAGAATTAAGGGAAAGTATAGTAATTATGTCTCACCAAATATCAAGAGTCAGAAATTATGAAGAACCAAATAGAAAATCTGGAATTCACAGTTACAATAACTGAAATGGAAAAAAAATTACTAAAATCTGACAGTAGAGGTGAGCTTCCAGAAGTAAGAATCAAGAAATTTGAAGATATGTTAACTGAGATGATCATATTTAAGGAAAATAAAAATGAAAAACAAGCAAATTTTAAGAGACTTGTGGGATAACATCAAGTATACCAACATACAAATACTATCCCAGATTTGGGGACAAGGACAGAGTATTTGAAGGAACAACAGCTAAAATCTTCTCAAATTGGTTGGGAAAAAACTGCAACCTCCAAGCTTAATGAACTCAAATTAGGACAGACTCAAAAGGATCTACATCTAGACACATGATAGTCAGTTTGTTGAAAGAGTTTTGAAACCAGCAAGTGAGAAGAGACTCAACATGAACAGGGTATCCTTAATAAGATTATAAGCTGATTTCTAATCAGAAATTATGGGACCAGAAGGGCAGTGGGGTAAAATATTTAAAGTGCTTGAAAGAAATGAACTTTCAACCAAGAATTTTATATATGCCCAAACTATCTTTCTTAAATGAAAGAATTAGAATATTCCCAAATACATAAAAACAGAATTTGTTGCTATTGACCTCCTATATAAGAAATACTAAAGGGAATCCTCAGGTTGAAATGAAATTACACATGGTCTCCAGCTTATGATGGTTAAATGTATGCTTTTTTTATGTTATGATAGTACCAAAGTGATAAACACTTAGTGCAAACCATACTTCAGATTTTGAATGTGGGTCTTTTCCCAGGCCAGTGATATGCAGTATGATGTCCTCTCATGGTGCTGGGCAGTGGCAATGAGCCACAGCTCCCTGTCAACCATATAATCATAAGTGTAAACAACTGAGAACCTATTTACAGTGTACTGTGTTGCTAAGCTATGATGTTTGGTAGGTTAGGTGTCTTGAATGCATTTCAACTTATATTTTCAATTTATTATGGGTTTATTGGGATATAACTCCATCATAAGTTGAGGAGCATTTGTAGATATTAAATTCACACGAAGAAATAAAGAGCAATGGTAAAGATAACTGTATAAGTATAAAAGACAGCATAAAGTTACTTTTGTTTACAACTTTTTCTCCTGATTTAAAAAATCAGCTTCATAAAGCATTAATTATAAAACTCTTGATAGGTTTATCACTTATAAATATGTAATTTGAATAACAATAATAGCACAAAGGAGAAGAGAGGTAACAGCTGTGGTGTAGAAGTTTTTTTATACAATTGACATTGGTTGGTATTAATCTGAAATAGATTTTTAAAAGTTAAGATGTTAACTTTAAGTCCCAGGGCAGCCCTTAAGATAATGACTCAAAGTAAATAAAGAATTGATAGCTTTAGAAATCTCAATGCTTTGGCCAGTGTGCTCAGAATCTCAGATTAGATTGTGAGTGAGGTTATAGATTATTTCCAAAGCTAAGCTTTATTTAACAACTTTTTCATTTGTTGTGAATAGGTACATTATATTGCTAAAACAAACTATTTACTCTCTAAAACTATTTTAAAACAATACATAATTATCAATTCTAAGAACATTCAAATGAATATGAGTTTGTTCTTGTTCCAATTTTTAAGATGATAAGACTGCTAAAGAGAATGTAAAGCTTTGCCTACTTTTTCCCAGTATGATTTTTAATGTTGTTGAAGTTGCAGTACTCAAGCATTGGTTTAGTAACATCCATTTTTCTCCTAAAAGTGCTTAATGGCATATATTTGTTATCTGATATTAAAATTAACATTTAAGAATTTCATGATACCCCTAAAAATGATGACAACTATTTAAAATCTCTCTCTGAGTTTCCTCTTCTTTCAGAAGAATTTCAAAAGACTTTCAGTTTTATGTGAAGAATCTGTCACAGAATTTGTACATCTAAGACCCAGAAAGTTGTTTTTAGATCAGGTGGAATCTCTGAGGAAACCCTGGAAATGTTTGTTTCTGAAATAAGAATGTCACATCAATAAAACAATGTTTGAGTTTTCTTCCCCCAGTGCTTGGGATGTGATCAGGGGCTAAGAAGTGCTGGGCAAATGCTCTACTTATCTACACCCCCGGTCCCAATGTCAAGTATTTTTAACAGAGGTATCTGAATTTTAGAAGTGAGTTGTCTGTCAATGAACAGGTAAATGTATCCTTGGAATAGTTAATTCAAATACATATTTTCAAAGAATTTTCTGTATCCAAGGCAGTATGAGAGATTAAAAGATAGTTAAAATGTGGATTTTGCCCTCATCAAGACATTATTAAAGACAAATATGGCCAGGTGCAGTGGCATATGCATGTAATACTAGCAACTCAAGGCTGAGGCAGGAGGATCTTGAGTTTGAGGCCAGCCTCAGCAACTCAGTGGGAACACTGTCTCAAGGTTAAAAAAAAATGTCTGGGGATGTAGCTCAGTGGTAGCATGTCTGCCTACATGTGAGTCCCTGGGTTCAATCCCCAAAACTATCAAAAAATAGAGATAAGTGTGAAGGGTTATAATGTGAAGAAAAGGGACTGTTTTATATAAATGCTTATTTTTAAAAATCAAGAATTATAATGGAGTTTTAGTATAACCTAACCTTTTTGAACTTATAACCTAACTCACTCAATGAATTACAAAATAGACTAACAAAGATCCATATCATAAATGCTCTTATAATTTGCATTATAACATTGTAGAGTTATTCTTATGAGGAGAAAAATCAGCTTTCCTTTGATTCTCTTTCTGTTTTGTTTATCTGAGAAAGAACTGATGTGACAGACAAAATGAATCAAAGCTCTGAACAGTTCTGATAGTATCTTAAACTGTCTGTAAGTAGCATCAAGCAAGGATCTAATGCTTCTGTTGCTGACTGTCAGGACCAGGGATATCCACCAGACAATTTCTTCTGAGTTGGAAGCTGTTGAACTGGTGCTCTCAGAAGGGACTACCATCTTCTTCCCTCTCTCCCTAGGGATCTTGGTCTCCATATTTAGCATTTGTTTACCAAGTTTGGGGAGAGAGTAGCTTAGCAATTTTGTAGTAATATTTCAGCTTAGAAGGAGGCTGTATGTGGTAGAAGGAGGGAGAAAGGAACCAGTTTTAGTAAATAAATTAAATTCTGGTCTCACGTCCATGAAATCAGAGCAACATCCTCAAGATGTGAGGCTTGTTATGATAGTATCATTTCTTTCTACAATATGTTTGTAAAAATATTTTCTTTACCTTGACAATAAACCTGTACTATTTTAAGCAAATTCAGTTTAAAATTAAATTATAAAGTTATTTAATTCTTAAATTGTGAAATGTTAATTAAATGAAATAACTTCAAAGATAATCGACCCAAATAATAGTTACTGAGAGGAATATGTGATATATAAGCTTCCCTGTCCTTAACAGGTTTATACTCTAGTAAGAGAACTATGTTATGCACTCAGATAACTGAAATATGAATAAATAAGTGCCTTGTAGAGGTACAAAGCCTGGAGAAGTTAGAGGGTGATGGGAAATTTTAGCTAAGATGACTGATGAGTCATCTCATTCAGACATATTAAAATAAAAAGAAGATTGATAAATCATATTTCCACAAAAATTCTGCCCTCACAAGAATAAGCCTACATCTTTTTCAGCATTAATGTTTAGGAATAGGCAATTATTGATCTGGGAATGAATTGTGCTAATGAGAAGTTAATATTTTAAACATCATTCTGTGGACAGTCACTGGTAAAGAGTCTTTCTAGGTTTGGAGTTGTAAGAGTAGGTTAAAAGGAATGATCAGAATAATAAGTCAAATTAAAAATTTGTGTTCATAACTGAGTCAGTCATTTTGACCAATAGGGCTAATAACAATGGTCCCTTGCCCTTGATTAGCACACAGTCTAACAGAACACACAATGCTGGATCAGTGGAAGAACTTATCCCTAAATCCCATCTCATGCTTCCTGGACCTTGTAAGCTGGGTGAAAAGCATGGAAGGGATACTTAAAAACTTTTTGGCAGGGAAACTGTATGCCTGGAATGGACTTTTCTTTTGAAGAGTTAGTATAAGTTTATGATGTAAAAAATAGCCTGTTCAAATAACATGAGGGCAATGAGATGTAAATTTTCCTCCCACCAGTCCCTCCCCAGAGGCAACCAATGCTGCTACCAATTTCTTGCATATCTTTAGTGTGGTCTATGTATATACTAGCATTTAAGTTCACATACCTACCTTTTAGTTTTGCACAAAAGGTAGCATCCTATATATACATTTATTTTTTTAATTTGTTCTTGTTAGTTATGCATGACAGTAGAATGCATTTTGACACATCATACATAAATGGAATATAACTTCTCATTCTTCTGGTTGTACATGATGTACAGTTATACAGGTCATGTAATCATATATACACATAAGGTAATAAATGTCCAATTCATTCTACTATTATTCCTACCCCTGTATCCCTTTCCCTCTTGTCATTCCCCTCTATCTAATCCAAAATAACTCTATTCTTCCCTAGCCCCCCCTCCAATTCTCTACATTTCTACACTTTCTTTTTTTGCACTAAACAGTCGATCCTGGAGTTACTTTTATAACATTTTATATTTTTAGAGCACTTTTAGTTCACAGAAAAAGTGAGAGGAAAGTACAGAAATATAACATATTCTCTGTCCCCATAGATGCATGGCCTCCCTCACTATCAGTATCTGTCACTGCAATGGTTTATATGTTACAGTTGATGATCCTGACACATCATTATCACCCAAAACCAATAGTTGCATTGGGGCTCTTAGCATTGTACATTCTGTAGGCTTGAATAAATGTATAATGATATGTGTCCATCATTTTATCAGAATAGTTTCATTGTACTAAAAATCCTTTGTGATTTGCCTATTCATTCTTCCATCCTCCCAAATCTCTAGCAACCACTGATATTTTAAAATAAATTAGTTTTTCTTTCCTGGTACTGATAATTGAACCCAGGGACTTATGAATGATAGGCAAGGGCTCTGCCTCTGAGCTACCTCTCTGACCCTTCACTGATCTTTTTACTGTTTCTATCATTTTACCTTTTCAAGAATGTCATATAGTTGGAAGCATATGGTATTTAAGCCTTTTCAGATTGTCTTCTTTTAGTTAGTAATTTGTATTTAAGTTTCCTCTGTGTCTTTCCTTGGCTGCACATTTCTTTTTATTGTCGAATACTACTTCATTATCTGGATAGATCAGAGTTTGTTTATCCATTTACCTACTGAAGGATATCTTGGCTGTTTTCAGGTTTTGACAGTTTTGAGTAAAGCTTCCATAAACATCAATGTGCAGGTTTTTGTGCAGACATAAGTTTTTTAAGTCATTTTGGGTAAATATCAAGGAGGTGTAATTTCTGGATCATACAGTAAGAGTGTATTTAGTTTTATAAGAAACCACAAACTGTCTGAAATGACTACCATTTTCTGTTTCTACCAGCAATAAATGAGAGTTTCTGTTGCTTCACATCCTTAGAGATACTTCAATATCAGTGCACCTACAGATGCCTGGTCTTCTATTTTTTCTTTTAACTTTTTATTTTGAAATAATTACAAGCTTACAAGAAGTTGCAAAAATAGTACAGAGAGATCTCATGTACCTGTCTCCCAGCTTCCCCTACTTGTGATATTTTAACTATAGTATGTTATCAATACCAATCAATTGATTGCCAGAGTATAATAAACTACTAGAATATAGTGGTTTTTTTTTATTTTTAGTGCCTGCAAGATATTTCATTGCCTAGGTATACCATAGTCTTTTTTATTAACCTATTCTTTATTAATGGGCATTTACATTGTGGCATTGCTGATAGAGAAGGACAGGAAACAATGCAAATCTCTGTGGAGCCACTTCTAACATATACATTGCCTTTGTGTGAATTAGAAAAATGATACTCCCTTTGGGTGGATGTAGCCCCATAGGCACATAGCTTAGAAAGCAGAATACAACCTGGATAACTGTATGTAGCACCTCTGTGTGTATATCTGTTTGCACCTATGTGGGAATTCACATGCAAGATAATGGAGTGTATTCTGAATTCTGAAGCATGACATCATTGTTCCATCTTGAAACATTGAATTTGTCCCTTTCAGACTTGGCACATCCCTTCCCCACTTGTAGCTTTGATGACCTCTCCTCAATTCTTCATGCATTGTACATTTTCTATTTGTATATGTTTCTGTCTCTCACATTGGATTTTAAGCTCCTTTGACAGCAGAGACATCAGGCCTTCATCTTTATGTTTGCCTTTCTTTTCTTCCCTGCTCCTTTATCTATCTAGAATTTTGTTTTGTATAAAGGTACAGAGTGAATTTTTGACCAATTTTTAAAAATTTTTTATTGTTGGTTGTTCAAAACATTACAAATTTCTTGATATATCATATTTCACACTTTGATTCAAGTGGGTTATGAACTCCCATTCTAATTTTTTTCTTAAGACAAAGAAATTAAGAACAATGAATGTAAAAATTTGCCTCTCAGTACTTCAAGAAGGTGTCTTGAAAATTTCAAACTCAAATTATTTTGAATTAAAATGCCCACACATATCACACTTGTAGGAGAGAAAAAGGGTGTGTTATGAAGTTAACCAACTAATGATAGGATACTGCAATTTCAAAAATATTAAGCATTATAGTATTGAGAAGAAGAAAATAGAACAGCTGAACTCCTTGTGACATTGTAAGCAGGTTATTGGGCTTGGTTCCACTGAATTTTTAGACATGGGAATAAGAATAACCCTTTGTAAAGATGTTTTAAGGATTTAAAATGTGCAAAAGAAATGCATACTGGTTTGGATAAAATAAAGCATTTTGAAATGCAATTCAGAATTAAACTAAAATATTTTATATGTAGTATATGCATTTCTTCAGCAAATACAATTCTGAGAAGTTGCATAAATCTTGTACCCTAAAAATATCTAATTTCATCAGATCTTAACTTCTATATGCCATTGATTTAGGAGGGAAATTGTTCATTTTTAACACTGGCCTTTTTTATTACTATTAAGCACTAGAAATGTTTTATGAATTTTTAATTATATTAAATATTTCATTAAAGCTTAAATCATTGGAACCATATGTGGTACATGTCAGAACTGCTACATACATACAAAGAATAATGAAAATGTACTGTTTTTTAATGCATCTTTTTATTGTGTAGACTTTATATTGGCAATGTAACTAAATAAAATTGACAGGCCAACCATACAATCTAATCAGTATAAATCTTATATAAGTGAAAAGTATAGTTATAAAAATAGTTTGATCTGCAGATTTAGCCCATGATTAGGCAGTGAATGGCTTGATGTCCATATTGGGTAATTATGTTTGCTTGTGTACAGTATTTAAGGAAGTACTGCGGGATCTGTGCTAAATAAAACCGTGGAGGAAAATGTTCTTTAGTTCTAATGTTCACAACGAATTACCAAGTGAGAATTGCTTTGCTTAGCATCCCACAAGGATTTCTTCATTATAAGAAATGACTGTTACTCAAAGAGAATTGGAGGAAACATTTGTATTCCATGATTATTTGATGTAAATATTTTAGTAACCAAATCAACAAAGTACTGTGGATTCACTATGAGACAGCATTGTTTTATAGAAGTTCTGTTTTTCTGGATGTTAACTATGATGTGCATTTATTTTAAGAAAGATGGGTTGATTCTAATAGCTTTTATTTTTCAATGTTAGTGCTAAAATCAGATTCTGTACAGCTATGAATCATGGTTCTATAAATTCTTGGCTATACTAAGTAAATTACAGTATATCTTCCAATACAATTATAAGAATGCTGTAAAATGCAGGTGCTTTTCTTTAGAGTTTTTATGATTGAAAATTAATTTCCTTCTGAATTTGGCTGATTGGATTTCCATTCTGCTAGTATTGAAGATCGCTATCAACTACCATTTGAGTGCCATTTATGTATTTAACAGTTCACTAGGGACTAACAGAAGTTTGAAGAATAGAACAGTGCCTCTTTGGTTTACCAAACTTTCTTACAGGGTTAAATAGGATAGACGCTATTACCTTGTGCATATGTGTGTTTATGTACATGTATTTTTATATTTATCTTGAACTATGGACTTCCAATATATGTAATAATTCACCAACTTACTCTTCCACTGAAATATATTAAAGTAAGCTAGTTTTCTTTTCATTTTAACTAAGTAAGTATCTATTTCTATGACTGTGAGGTATATTTCAATTTTTAATATAAATTGTGGGGTTTTATATATACAAATCTAATTTCTATCAAATGTGTGCTTACACACACATACCCCTGACATAATCCCTGCTTCTGTGAGAGACCCTAATACAAATGGTGTAAAATAGAAATATCCTTACCTCCTTTTTTTTTTTATTCTATGAACTGACTTTATATACCTTCTTTGCTCCATTTACTTCTCTGTAGTGGCCATACCATAAGTGGGCAACTGAAAGAGGGGAAGTGCTACATGTGGATAATTGGGAATTGGGTATTTGCAATAATACATGGTAATGGAGAAGGCATAGTAATCATTTTTAAGTTAATTCTTATTTTTGAAGGAAGGACTCATTTTGAATTATGTTTTAAATCTTAAGTAATTAGAATTTGGTTTTGAGGAAAAGGTGTAGACATTCTAGTCAGTGAGGATCTTAAACAGCTGGGTGATTGGTTTTGTTTGGGGAACTATCATGTAATGAATATTTGAGAATTCTTGAATCAGGAGAGGGAAGACTGGAGTGGTTTGAAATTAAAACATCAGCTCATTTTGACTTGATTTTCTCACTTATTGGGGAATACTATAAAAGTTATATAGTTGGATCACAGCAAGGAATGATCATATTTAAAACACACTCATTATTGAAGAGAACATAGGACTAGTTTGTCCCAGAAAGGACTCTGATCTACATAAGGATTAACTATGAAATTAGATTTGAGATGAAAGAATAAATACAAATAGTAGTACAGGAAAAACATGGCATGGTTTGCTATTTGACTGAATAATGTGGGCAGTGATCTAGAGGTTCCTGTTAGGCTAGCACTATTCATCCAAAGAGGACTGTGCTGTTACCAACTGGAGTTTGGTCATCCAGACACTGATGAAGCTCTGCAGAATAGGGTTTCTACTTTTGCCTCCAGGTATACTTTTAGTAATCTCTAATTTTCCAACAGTTCCTGGGAGTGCACAGTCTGACTCTTAGAATTCTGGTAGAGCTCATGGGGAGAAATCCGGAGAGATCAGGTTTGCTGAGAAACTATTATGTGGCATGTACTCTGTTGTTTTACATACTTGCTTTTCTTCCTGTTTCCCCACCAAATCAGTTCTTCTGTATACATACCAGTGGGTAGGTGAGTGGGCACTGTGCTGAGAGAAATCTCTCCACCCTGTTGAAGCCTTTGTCACCTAAAAAAAGATCAGAAGCCACAGTGCTCCTTTGCTGTTTGACCAGGAGCTTTCTAGCCTTTCCACTTCCTTTTACTGCATTTTCATTTATACTACAATGACATAATATAATACATTGACATAATGTAATTTATCCAGTCATGGGCCTCTTTTTTTGCTTTCCTGAACTTCCAAATTGGGTAAGTGGCTCTCCTCACACTCCTAATTCATGTTTTGCTTTGTATTAAATTCTCTTCATGTGTTTCTCTCCTTAAGAGAGACTACAAATTCCTGAAGAGGCAGGGATGATATTTCTCATTTCTGATCTCCAGTATATGGCACATAGTACAGAAGGTGCTTAATAATGCTTTCTTAAACTAAATTAACTGCGGTCTGGATTCTCATCTTGTCTGTCTGTCGAGAATGAAGGGGGCAAGGAAAAGTTTTTAGCTTTCTTTGTAGTTTTTCTTAATTTATTCAACTCTATTCTCTGAATACCTAGTTCTGACTGGCCTCTAGGTAACAGTCCTCCAATGGCATAGTGCCCACAAACGTTCCCTCTATTGGACAGTGCCATGTAGGTTATAACTTGAAAAATGGAAGTATAAGACATAATGGAAGTCAGAATTCTGAGCAGCAGTATACATACTAATTTCTCCTGCAGAATGATGAAACTCAGGAAACAAGGGAATCCCTGGTCATCTAAGAAGTTTGTGAACTCCAGATAGAAATTAAAATGTCATGCTAATTGCTGTCCTTGTGACTGAGACCTGATAGGCAGGCATCCTCTCTACAACAACAATAAGGTGGCCTCTCTCTTTCCGGATTGAAGAGGAAAACAGAACAACTTGAAAGTTCTTGCAAAACTAGGTCTGGAAGCACAGCCATTTCTCTGAAGGCAAAGATCCTCTATTTCAGCAACTCCTTCTTAGTCTTAATCACTTTTTGTGACTATACCACTTTGAACATCTCTGTACTTTGATTCTATTTGGGAAGGAAAAGTGACACAAAATTAAGAGATAGTTTATCCTTCTTCCCCTCTTTTGGTACCCTATTATTGAATTCTAGTAAATGGAATTCTTGTGTCTTTCTCAAACCTGCTACCTTCACAAGAAGGTAAATTGTTTAAACTCAGTTGTCTCTTATTGACTGGATAGCAGCAGGTTTCATAATTCACAGAAACATTGGCAGTAAGGTTGTTAACCCTTCTTAACAGTCCCATTTTTCTGATGGTTGAAAATTCTACTTAGCTGTCTGTCAAATCTCAAGAAACTATTAACTCATATACAAGATTCAGTGTTCAAGAACCTTGTGTCCCTCCTTGCAATCAAGGGTAACCAGATAGTCCTCAAGAACCCTTGAAATGGTATTGAAGTTCAGTACATAGTAGCTAATCTATAATTCTAGGGATAAACCTGGTCCTTAAAAAAAAGAAAAAAAAAGACTCTCCAGGTTATGGTCAGTGAATTTGTGAAACCAGAAGGACCTGGTGAAACAGGAGGACAGAGATTACCTTAAGAAACTTTTCATACATGCTCTAATTTTTTAAGGGTCATGTGCCCATATAGTCTTCATTGTTCAGGGTGAGTTGTAGCAAGAGACTGTATGAGGATATTGTTGAAGCTTTTAGCTCTGCTGGTGTTGGCTTCTTTTAAAATTAGACCGTTTTCCAGATGGCAACTATATATTCTGGATTTCCCAAGATGGCCTTGATTTCATTTTGTTCCATTGTGTCCAGAAGTATCTTACATTCACAAGACTCAATGCCAGCTTTTGGTTTGGAAAATGTGGACACCAGGTGTGTATACTTCCTTCTTGCCACCTGAGAAAAGAGTCCATCACAGCCTATAGCTTTGCTTGGAAAACTCTGCTATTCTCACTGCTAGCAGTTCTCACCCACTGTCAGCAGTCTCTAATTTTGCTCCCATCTTGTTTCCTTAACCTTCATGAGTTAACTAATCTCTTTTCTTTGGCATCTCCTTGCCTCTGGAGTCTAGTAAATAGTGTATCTTTACACTCTCACAAAGCTGCTTGGATCCTAGCATTTTGGTGATAAGATATTGCCTTTTGAAAATCAGCATACTTCCTTTTTCCCAGAGTACCCTTGGAATTTGAAAATTGTTCCTGTGACGTAGTCATCTTTGGAGGCCTTGAAAAACAGATTCAGTAAGAAGCAGCACCATCACTATCACTTACTGAGTGTTTACTATGTATGAGAACTAGAGCAAAATGTTTTTTAACACTCATTTAATCCTAACTACCCTTCTTACAGATAGGAAACATACTTAGAGAGGTTGATTGTTCAAGATCCACTGGAGATAAAATATTAGCTGTGCACGTACTAACTTAGATTATGGATGACATGACCACTGGAATGCTTGGTCAGGTCATCCAAAATTCTAAGTCTGATTCCAACCCCATAATAGAAGTTTTACCTTTATACTTCCCACCACCAGGAAATACATATTTCTGCACAGTAGGTGGGTGAATTTTTGTACATCCTTATACACCAGTGTTCTTCAAAGTTGATCATGTGTGAAAATCATGTGGAGGACTTCTTAAAACACAGATTGCTGACCTCACTGCCATAATTTCTGATTCAGTAGGCCTGGGGTAGGGCCTGATACTTTAAATTTCTAGTAAGTTCCCAGTGGTGCCAATACTGCTGGTTTAGGGACATACTTTTAGAATCATTGCTACACTCTAATCATTTTTTCATTCAGCATACTTAAGGCATTCCAGGCACTAAAGTTCAGTCAGAATCTTTGTTCTCATAAAGCTTATAGTCTAGATAAACGACTGAACTAATTTTATTTGGGAGAAGTAAGCAAAGTATTGATGGGTTGAGAAAAATATGCACCTAGGAACTGAGCTCATGAACCTGCCTTTGATGGCCACCTCCCTTACCTTATAACTATTTGTCTGTGATACCTTAAGATCTTGTCTTAATTGCCAGGTAGCACATTTGCCTAGAAAGAGGTGTCTGTGTGGGAATCCACGCAACTCCCTAGCTGCGCTAATGTTAGGTTTCTCCAAGAAAGATTCCCAAATTCTTGCAGTCTGATGATGCTTTCTGTTAGCAGAGCAACAGAAAACTGATCTTGCTTTTAGTTTTGTTGACTAAAGTTCAAACAATTTCAGGCATTTTAAAAATAATAAATTAAAATATATCTCCTTGTAATTACTTTTTTCCTTTGATTTGGCATGAAGTCCACACCCTGAGGCAATCATTTAGTTTTTTCTTTTAATTTAAAAAAATTTATTACTATTATTTTTGATTGTTAAATCACGATTGTCTACATTTATGGGGTAAAACACAATGTTTTGATATATTTATACATTGCATCATGATTAAATAAAGCTAATTATCACCTGGTTTACCTATCATTTTTGATAGATATTTAAAATTTACCCTCAGTTACTTGGAATTATTATTATTATTATTATTATTATTATTATTATTATTCTGCTAAGGATTGAACTCAGGGGAACTGTACCACTGAAGTACATATCCAGCCCCTTTTTATTTTTTATTTGGAGGCATGATGTCACTACTTTGCTTAGGCTAGCCTTGAACTTGCCTCCTAAGTTGCTGAGAATATAGTCGTTCACCATCATGCCTAGCATAATACATTGTAATTGACTATAGTCACCCTGATGTGCAGTAGATCTCAGAAACTACATCTTCTATCCAAAGTTTTGTACCTTTTGATCAAGAAGTCTCTATTCCCTCCCTTCCCCCTCTTCTACTCTCTGGTAACCATCATTGTTCTACTGTTTACTTTTATGAGTTCAACTTTATTAGATTTCACATATGAGTGAGATCATGCAGTATTTGTCTTTCTATGTCTGGCTTATTTCACTTAGCATAATGTCCTTCAGATTTCTTCATGCTGTTGCAAATGACAGGATTTCCTTTTCCACCTTTTTAAGGTTAAATAATATTCTGTTATGTATATTATATATATGTATATTTATCCATTGATAGACACTTAGATTGTTTCCATATTGTGGCTGTAGTTCTACAATGAAAATTAGAGTTCAGATATCCTTTTAGCATACCAATTTCATCTCCTTTAGGTGATATACACAGATACACAGAAGTGGGATAACAGGGTTGAATGGTAGTTGCTTTTTTTTTTTTTTGGTGCTGGGGATGGATCCCAGGGCCTCTTTCATGTTTAGCAAGCACTTTACCACTGAGCAGCCTTGCATTGTAGGTTCTTTTTTTTTTTTGAGGCACCTCCATACTGTTTTCCATAATGGCTGTACTAACTTATATTCCCATCAACAATGAAGTTCTCATTTCTTTGCATCTTCTCCAAAAATTGTCTTTCCTCTTTTTGACAAAAACCACTCTACTCTCCTCGTCTGTCGTTGAACTGGAGTGTTTCCTGTCTGGCCTCCTCCCAGCGGTGCTGACCTTGGTGCTGGGGATCATGCCCAGACCCCTGAGCTACCTCGCTAGTCTGAGAGGGATCTGGAAAAGATGTTGTCAACTCTTCTAGGAAGAAAACAGAAGATTTAGTCTCCTTTGTCCCCCTGGATATTTTTCTGCCCAGATGTGATACCCGGAATCATGGCAGCACTCTTGAGACTATGAGGGGAGACAGTCTGGGAACAAAGCTGATCTACAGAGGTATGAAAAAACCTGGATTATTGAAGTTGTCAAATCAACCCTGAAGTCACTCTACCTCTGGCCCTCATGTTGAATGGGGAAGATGAACCTGTAATAACTGAACTAGAATTGTGCATCAAAATCCTCAAATAAAATGCAAGAAAATGAGTTTTCTGGTAGCCTGCAATGCTATCCAGAGATTATATTTTCTTCCTGCAGGCCTTGTGCTGAGCACTTCATCATCTCACTCAGTTCTCACAATAACCTCCTCAGGAAACTTCCTCAGAGAGCTTAAGTAACTTGCCTAACATCACACAGGAGGAGCTGGAATTTAAATATAGACAGGCTGACTACAAACCTGGTTCCCCAAACAAGGGGGAAGAATACCCAGGGACCTGCTGTAGGATGTTGGGGTGAGGAGGTGAAAAGCAACGGACAGATAGATCTCTTAGTGCTTAAGGACGACCACGACGGTGATGGGATCCTGGGAGGAGATGTTGCTACAGTCAAGAAAGCTTCCTGAAACGAGCCAGTCCCCCCAAACCAGAGGTCGAATGTTCTCTGTGTATGTGGATTCTAACATCCGATAAGGGGTGGTGGAGGTAGGGAAGAATAGAAGTTCATTGGATGAGACCAAGGGGAATGAAGGGAAGGGAGGGGGAAGGAATGGGAAAGACAGGAGAGTGACATCAGGCAGAACTTTCCTGTGTTCACATATGAATTCACCACCAGTGTAACTCCACATGCTGTACAACCCCAAGGATGGGAAGTCAGACTCCTTGTATGTGTGACATGTCAAAATACACTCTACTGTCATGTATAACGTGAAAACAATTTTTTTAAGTTAAAAAAAAAAGCTAAAAAACAAACAAACAAAAAAAAACAAAAAAAAAAACCACTCTAATAGATGTGAAGTAATATTTCACTGTAGTTGTTGATGCACTTCCCTAATGATTAGTGATATCATTCATTTTTACATGTATCTCTTGGTCATTTGTGTGTCTTTTGAGAAATGTCTGTTTAGCTCCTTTGTTCATTTTAAAATCAGATTGTTTTCTTGATATTGAGTTGAGGTCCTTATATATTTCAGATATTAACCCCTTATCAGATGTATAGTTTGCAAATATTTTCTCCCATTACATGGGTTGTCTCCTCACTTTGTTAATTGTTTTCTTTGCTTTACAGATGATTTTTGGTTTGATGACATCTTATTTGTCTCTTTTTACCTTTGTTGCCTGTGCTTTCAAGGGTCCTATCCAATTCATTTTTGCCCAGACCAATGTCATGGAGATTTTTCCCTGTGTTTTCTGCTCATAGTTTTATAGTGTGAGGTTTCAGGTTTAATTTTTTAGTTCTTTTGAATTTATTTTTGAATATTTTGTAAGATAAAGGTCTAATTTCATTCTTCTGCATGTGGATATCCAGTTTTCTTAAAACGATTTACTAAAGAGACTGTCCTTTACCTTTTATTTGTTCTTTGAAACTTTGTCAAAAATTCTGGGATTTCTGTCTTCTTCCTTTGGTCCGTGTGCCTGCCTTTGTGCCAGTACCATGCTGTATTGATCACCTTTGCTTTATAATATGTTTTGAATTCAGGGAACATGATGCCTCCAACTTTGTTCTTTTTGCTCAAGGTTGCTTTTGGATATTTAGGTTTGTGGGTGCGTCTTTGTGTGCTGGTGTTATTCCATACAAACTTAAGGAGTTTTTTTTCCATTTTCTGTGAAAAATGACGTTGCTATTTTGGTAGAAATTTAATCGAATCTGTAGATTGCCTTAGTAGTATGAACATCCTCATATCAATTCTTCCAACCCATGAACATAGGATACATTTTCATTTATTTGTGTTTTTCAACTTCTGGTATCAGCATCTTAAAATTTCAGTGGAAATGTTTATTACCTCCTTGGTTAAATTTACAATAGTATTTAATTTTTTGTTAATATTGTCAGTGGGATTGTTTTTTTAATTTCCTTGTCAGATTGTTAATTGTAAATATATAGAAACACTACAGATTGATTTTATATTCTGTAACTGAATTCATTACTGATCTGTTCTAATTTTTCAATTTCTTCTTTCTTGTAGGTTGTGAGTGTCTAGGAATTTATTGGTTTCTAGGCTATTCAGTTTGTAAGCATATAATTGCTATAGTAGTCTCTTAGGGCACTTTGTATTTTGGTGGCTTCAGTTTTAATGTCTCCACTTTCATTTCTGATCTTATTTATTTAAGCAGTCTTTCTTTTTTCCTAGTTAGTCTAGCTCAGGGTTTGTGTTTTGATAATCTTTAAAAAAAAAAGTAACTCTTGGTTTCATTGATTTTTTTTTTTCCCCCTCTATTATTTTTTGAGTGTCTATTTCATTTATTTCTGCTCTGATCTTTGTTATTTCTTTCCTTCTGCTAAGTTTGGCTTGATATGTTCTTTTTTCTAGTTCCTTAAGGTGTAACATTAGATTGTTTATTCATGGTCTTTATTCTTTATTAATGGAGGCATTTATTTCTATTAATTTCCCTCCTTGGGCTGCTTTTGATGTGTTGTATAAATTTGCTATGTTGTGTTTCCATTTTTTTTGTCTCAAAATATTTTTAAATTTTTTAAATTTTCTTTCTGTGACCCACTTGTTGTTTAATAGCATTTTGTTTAATTTCCACATATTTGTGTATCTCCCAAGATTTATCCTATTATTGGTTTTTTATTTCATGCCATAATGACCCAATTCAGAGACTTTCTATACAGCTTCCTTATCTTTTGCTCTCAGATTGTTAGTCCCGAAGTTTGGTGACTTAATCTTTTTCACTCTGGGCCTTCCCTGCCTTTAGCTTTTGCTTAGAACCTTCCTGTATCTGGAACCATATTCTTGCTGTTCAGTTTTACTTTGTTTTCATTGAACATTTTCTTTGGTATTGTGATTCTATGGAGGAAAAGGGTCTTTTAATAGGTGTTATGATATAAATGTTAGTGTCTCCTCAAATTTCAAATAATGAATCCTAATTTCCTGTGTGATGATATTAAGAGGTAGGATCTTTGGAAGGCATTCAGATCATGAAGCAGAGCCCTCATGAATAGGATTAGTGCCCATATAAAAGGGACCCAAGGACTGGACATGTTGGTGCATGCCTGTAATCCCAGCTAAGGCAGGAGGTTTATAAATTCAAGGCCAGCCTGGGCAACTTAGTGAGACCCTGTCTCAAAATTTGGGGATGTAGCTCAGTGGTAGAGTACTTGCCTAGCATGTGTGAGGCCCTAGGTTTAATCCCCAGCTTCCCCCCTCTTTTTCTCTCATGCATGTGTGCATGCACGTACACACACACACACACACACACACACACCAAACCCAAATGCCTAAGCCCAAGAGAGCTCATTCATCCCTTCCACCATGTGAGGATACAGTGAGAAGGTGCTGTCTATAAGGAACAGGCCCTTTAATGATGCCTTTATTTTGGACTTTCCAGTCTCTAGAACTATGAGAAATAAAATTCTGTTGTTTATAAAATACCCAGTTTATGGTATTCTATTGTAGCAGCCTGAACAGACTAGGACACCAGCTATTTCTCTAGGTTTATTCAGGCGAGCATTTTCTTTGGCTTAGGTACTTTTTTTGGATACCAGACTCCCTTAATCACTTACCATAACTTTCAGAATCAAAGGATGTTTATCAGATGGGGAATAATGAAAATTGATTTTTCTGATTTGCAAAGATGACTTTGAGTTTCTTTGAGAAGTGTTTTGAACAGTCACCCAGTACATGCTTAACAGGATATGATATCTCCTACCCATCTACACCTAGGAGCCAGATTTAGCTACTTTATCCAGCCTGGGAAGCACATTCCTTTGTGGATTCAGAATTTTCTCCTTAATAATTTAGTTCCTGATGGTATTGAATGGACCAGCATATTTTGTCAACACATATAACTCATATAATCCACAAGAATGACTGAAATAACAAAAGAAATGATGTACAAGCTTATTCATATCTAGAAATCATACATTTTCTGTAGTTTTGGAGTCAGATAGCCCCGGTTAGTAGTATCATGTCTATCCCATACTAGCAGTGTTTTGGCAAGTAAACAAGGCTTTTTAAAATTTAAATGATTTTACACTGGTATAT
The DNA here is from genome assembly GCF_021218885.2 of Marmota monax. Classification (NCBI taxonomy): domain Eukaryota; kingdom Metazoa; phylum Chordata; class Mammalia; order Rodentia; family Sciuridae; genus Marmota; species Marmota monax. The sequence goes on along the minus strand of NW_026694552.1, from coordinate 8,494,986 downwards.
AAAATCATAAAAAATTGTATGTATAAGTAAACCAGTCTTGCTGCTAAAATTGAATTCCATGTGAAAGCATCCAGTAGTGTTTGACTTGGTGTAATCTCACTGACTGTTAACTCTGACTTTCCTCCTTGATGTTCTTACCTTCTGGACCATTTGATTGGGCAAGGCAAAATCTCTCATAGTATATCCCATCAGCACCAGAATCTTGCATTTCCTAGGTATGGAATCCTTTCAAGAACCACCTATTGTTGATGGAACACCTATTGTGCTTATTATGATAAATTATAATATGAAAAATATTCCTACATCTCCCAGGTATCCAAGGAAGGAAATTAACAGTTATTGAGAAGCTTCCCAGTAGAGATCTCACTGGCTAAAATTTGTGATAACATTAATAATTACACTTTTATTGATAGGTATTCTAATTCTTGGCAGTTTTCAGGACGATTGTAATGGATAGTGTTTTTAGATTCCTATAGCAATCCATTGAGCATTCAGTTCCCATTTTGCATGTCTGAGGATGAAGATAATTGTGTGACTCCCTCACAGCCTTCTAACCGGATGGTGGAGTTGTTCCTTGGGCCTGTGTCTTCTGGCACTCCTCCACATCCTCTCCTTTTCTAACACTTTTACCTACTGGGACACATGGTTTGAGGTTCTGGTACATGATTTATTTAATAACTAGACTTTTATGAGCAAAGTATTTCTTAGGTTTCCCCTAATTTTATCACTGTTTATCTCCCTAAGAGACAGCTCTAAAATGTGGAAATTTTGAACTCTATCAAAGGGTCAGAGAAAATTGTTTATCCCTTTGGTGTAAATTCTGTGTGCTTCTAAACACTAAACACTCAAAAACAGTTTTCTTAGGTGCAGACTTAGAACAAAACTCTTTTTGAATGTAACATATTCTCATTGTATCTTTTAAATTAAATTATTTCATTAATTCTTCCATTCAACAAACATATGTTTAGCCCTTACTATGTGCCAGGGGCTGGGGATACAAATTGGTAGTGAGAGGTACAGTGAAGAAAAATAAAACACTTTTACATTTTTCTCCAAGCTATGAGATTATTAAATTATAATAGATATCAATGACCTCTGATAGACCCTTTTAAAATGTTAGCTGTTGGGAAGATGGCCTTAGACAAGGAACATTGTCTCTGATATCCCTCTGCTGTTCCTACCTTCTTTTCCATTATTTGGGCCAAGCCCTTGCTTCCTTGTATGGTTGTGACAACCTTGATCAGGATGAAGTGTAAGGGAATGGTGAAAGTCAGATTGTAAAAGAAGGCTGTTAGGAATAAAACACCTTTGGAGTAACAGTCTCACAACTAATCCTTTTAGAATTGCGTTTATCATCTTTTATTCTTTTGAATGTAATGTCTTGCCTTATAGTATGTTATACCAAGAACACTGAAAATAGATGTATTTAAAATATCTACTTATGCTGTGTTTAACAAAACAAGATATAAAAAGCAACCTCCTCGGATGCTTCCAGTTTTATGGTGTTAAGACCATAGAGTAAGTTCTTTTTGACTTAAGTGTTTTATGAGTTTTGAAGAATAGGGAGTCTGCGAGTTGGAAAGAAGCCATTCTTACCATGAGGCAAATATATACTTGAGTTTAGTTTTTAAACTATTACTGCGATTTGACCTTAAATTAAGATAGTCTGTTTTCATTGAGGTATTTTACTGATTGAACAATGAGAATAAAGCAGCTGCCACCAATTAAAATAATTCATAAATGTGGGTTGTAAATAAATATTCTTGAAGTTTTAACTCAGTGAAGTCAATCTTTTTAGTGGCACTGTCTTTCTGGAAAACAACTTGGTAAAGTTCATCAAGAGCTTTAAAATGTTTTATTCACTTTGATCTGGTCATTCTGTTTCCTAAAAGTCTATCCTTAGAAAATAAATTCAAGATCTGGATAAACCATAATGCACAGAGATGTTCCCCACAGTTTAACAAGAAGGAAATGATTATCTAAGTTTTGGTACACCCATATGATGAAATAACATGGAGCCATTAAAATACTTTTGAAGAATACTAACCAAATAGGAAAATATTTATACAATTCAGCTAAGAAAACAATACAAAACCATATAGTATGATCTTAACTATGTGAAAATATTTCATAAAAAAAGACTCAGTACACATTGTAAAATTTCATTTTCTTTGGGTTGTGGATTAAATGTGGGTTTTATTTTCTTTCTACTTGTCTGTATTTTCCAAATAGAATATAATAAGCATGTATTAAATCCATAGTGAATAAAAATGTTATGTAAATGTTTTGATCCTCTCAGTGAGATGCTTTTTTAAAAATATCTAGTCCATTTATTATGACTTATTTTTACCAGATTTAACCTTAAAATACTTTTTTCTAGTGAATTTTCATATTTTAATCTTATAATGTTTATGTTTAATTTTTGATATATACAATGTCATCAGTTTGTCTGCTGCCTCTAATTTCTAAGTGTTCTTTAAAGCCAATATTTCTTTTTTTAATAATATACTTTTTTAGTTATGGATGGACACAATACCTTTAAATTTATTTATTTATTTTTATATGCTGCTGAGGATCGAACCTAGTGCCTTAGACATGCTAGGTAAGTGCTCTATCACTGGGCCACAACCCCTAGCCTTTAAAGCCAATATTTCAGTTCCACATTGGGACTACTTTTTTCAGGTGGTTTATATTAAACAACACACAAATATTAATAATATATGATAAAGAGAGTTGGCTCTGGAGCTACAATATCTGATTTGGGCTCACCACTTAGTAGTTATGTGATCACTGACAAATTAACTGTTCTTCCTGATCCTTGGTTTTCCTATCTTTAAAGTGGGATATAATAATAGTATCTACGTCATTGGGATTTTATGAGGATGTAAAAGAGGTAGTACATGTAAACATTGTTATAAAAAGGCCTGGTACATAGTAAATGGTCAGTAAAAGTTTAACTATGTTTAGTCTGAATTTATACACACACACACATCATCATCATCATCATTTGCAAAATTGTCCTTTATCTGTCTTTATTTTCTACATAATTGTAATTTTTATGTTTATACTGTGTTTATACTCACAAATATTGGTGTCATTTGCAGAATTCTCCTTTATATTTGTCTTTATCTTTTACATAATTGTATTTTTTTTTCTTTTTATGGTGCTGGGGCTCAAACCCAGGACCTTGTACGTGTTAGACATACTGTCAGTCCCACAATTGTAATTTTAAAATGAAAGTTTTTATTTCATTCTCAGAGTTAATTTCCTTTTATACTTTAAAAGTATTTTTAAAATTTCCATATTTTTGGCAGTAGAAATTTTGTTGATTTGTTTTCTAATCATATATTCCTTTCCTTTATTGGAATTGATCATCGCTCATGTGGGAATGGATAGATTAAAGGCTGGCTTCATTCAAGGCATAAAAGAATTTATATTTAAATACAAAAGTTGATATTTTTATTTTCACCTATTATTTATTTTAATAAAGTACCACTTTAGTAGAGAAGGAGGGATTGGGCAGGTAATTGTCAGTGTATCTAAAAGTGATGAAACTACATTTGTTTCTTTTTAAACTCTAGAATCCACATTTAGCTAATTCAAACTGATCTTCCCAGACAGATTTGGGGTGAAAAAAGAGCTGTCCTTTATTGAATCAGGCATTGGGCTAGACATTTAAATGTATTATATAATTTTATAGCCTAATATGGGAACTATTTTAAGTAAAACAATCATTTGAGGATTTTACCATCTTACCTTAAAAAATCTACAAATGTGTTTCTATTAAAAAAGCAATTTGGATTTAACTTATTACCTCTTCCTTTTAGACAATTACAATACTTTTACCATTGTTCAGCTTTACTGCATTGATGAGGTGCTTTTGTGGTATATTTGTGTTGGCAGAATAAGACCCTGGGCCACTTTGAAACCTAAGCAAAGATTTTTTTCATCACCCTTAGAAATATTTAAATGAGACACATGTAGTCCATAAGTCTTCATCTTTGATTGGAACGGGTAGAAGAGGTGGTCCCTACAAGAGATTATGCTTCCCCTGGTCTTTGATTCTACAGCTGTATAGAGATCCTGGGTAGAGTATGAAGTTCCTTATGTGCATTTCTGATATAAAGGTAGAGAGAATATAGGGGGATTGTTTAAAAAGGAATTTTTGGATATAATAATTTAATGGTAGATACCACATTGTTTTTTCTATTCCATTATAAAAGGACTTTGGATATCTGCTGTCATTATTGTACAGTTCTGTCCTTAAGTGACTACTATTCTGTAGATATGGCATTGTTATTGGAAGATTTGTACTAGTAAGACTATGTTAAATTCAGTGTTTAGGACAGCAAGTGAGGTAAATAGCTGTGTCATGAGAGTGTTTAAATTTTCATAACTTAAAAAAAGCCTTTTAAAAATAGCAATAACAAAATACATACCTCAGACATAGTCCATGATTATCAAGTAATTCCTCAAGACTTTTTTAGTGTTGGTAAAAAGGTTGCTCAGATTGCATTTGCTTTTTTTTTCTAACTCATGGAGGGAGAATAAGAGGAGTGAGTTATTTTTGGCATGGACTTAAAGAAGGAAATATCAGTGTGACTGTTAACTGACACTTTTGTCAAGTTCAGTTTCTACCTGATTGCTTTGATTTTTTTTTTTATTTCATTACTTTGGAAGTTAGAGTTCTCGATATGAAATTTCTTAAGAGTGACATCTCTACCTTTGGGTTTGAGTAGTGCGTTGCCCCTGAAATTGGTTGAGTCACTTCATATTCTTCTAAGAGTTCACCACCTGTCAAAGCTGAAGAGATCTGTCCCTTTTGCCTTCTGCTTTCTGAACCATTTTCTTGCTGGCAATAGTCTTCTATTATTTGTGGCAGGTTTTTCCACGTTTAAGCTGTGAAACCTACCATGGAGTTTGACCATTAAAGTGACTTAGGGTTAAAATAGGCTTTGAGACTTACAATTCAGTCCATGAAAGAGTAACTGGTTCAAGACTCTTGTTCACTTCTTTCCAATTCATATCTCTTACAAAGAACTAGAAACTGGGCAAAATTCAAGAAACTCAAGACTAGGGATATAGCTCAGTTGGTAGAGTGCTTGCCTTTGCATGCACAAGGTCCTGGGTTCAATCCCCAGCACCACACACAAAAAATACATGAAACTTTTCAGACATTGGGCAGCAGGCAGCTTAGGCATGTGATTTCTGAGAGAAAAAGAACAAATGAAGTGAGCTCTATATTCATCCTAAATTTTGTTTTACTGTAGGCAGTTTTTAGATCACAGCCTTGTGAGAGGGAACCAAAGCAGAGGTACAGTTTTGCTGAATTGATGAGACAGACAGGAGAACTCAGGGAGGTCTAAGTGGCAGGAATTAGTGGAGTAGCATACTGGACTTGGAAAAATAGCTCCAGAAATCTGCGTAGATGTTCCCCTTATCTTTTCCTGAATATGAATCTTTGCACTTGTCAAGTCATCAGGCTGGCAAAAAACAAACAAACAAAAAAAAAACAATACAAAAAACCCAACTTATTAGGAACTGTAGGCCGAAAGCTACATAGATGATCCTCTTTGGCTGAATATGAGTCTGTACATTTGTCAAACCACATGCTTATTTGTATCTAGGAGACATTTGAGTTCCTACAGCAAGAGTTGTGAGACCTTGTTGAACACCTAGTGCATACAATAGAGACCTTAGAAAGGTCCCCACTTAGTCGTATGACTAAACTAATCCTAGAGTGAATGCTACTCTAAATCAAAATTAACAAGCTACATCTTGAAAAATACTCATCCACAAACAATTTAACTGCATGACAAAACTTCAATACTCTTTGAAAGAAGAGAGCAAAATTGACCGTCAACAATGTAATTATTATAATATTTGCATCCACAAAATCACTAAACATTCCAAGAAGCATTAAAATGTGACCTGTAACCAGGAGGAAGTCAGTCAATAGAAACAGAACCAGAAATGATGCTTATAGAATAAGCAGACAAGGACTTTGAAGTAGCTACGAAAATAGGTTGAAGTTTTAAAAGAAAGACAAGAATATGATGAGCAAAGAAATGAAAGGCATATAAAGAACCAAATGGAACTTTTGCAACTGAACCATATGCTATGTGAGATGGAAATTCTGTGGATAAGATAAATAGCAAACTAGACCCTACAGAATGAAAAAATCAATAAAATTGGATGCTTATGAATATAAATTACCCAGTCACAAACAGAATGGACACAAAATGAAAAAGAAAAAAAAAAAACCCTTAGTGGATTGTGGTACAATACCAAGCAGATTTACATACACATAATTGGAGTCCCATAAGGAAAGGAGAGATAAGAATAATCAGAAAAATAGTTGAAGAAATAATGACCTAGAAATTTTCCAAATATGAAAACTATGAACCCATAGATCAAAAAATATCAATGAACCTCAAACAGAAAAAATACAATGAAAACTATACTAAGAGTATAATAAAATTGCTGAAAACCAGGAGTAGAGCATTTTAAAAAGCTACTTGGGGACTCGGGATGTGGCACAGTGGTAGAGTGCTTGCCTAACATGCACGAGGCCCTGAATTTGATCCCCAGAACCAAAAGGTGAAACATAACAAAACAGGAAAATCTGTTAGGGAAAGAAATAAGGACACATTACATGAGAACGTGTGTTTCTCAGCAGAAACATTGAAAGCTAGAAGATAATGGAATTATATCTTTAAAGTGCTGAAAATAAAAAAAAAAGGAAGAATACTGCCAATTTCAAATCCCAAACAAATGAAAATATCTTTTAAAAATGAAGGTAGAAAAATGAGGTTCAAATATATTTTTCAGACAAACCCAAAATTGTTACCAGCATACCTGGACCACAAGAAAATTAAAGGTAGCTCTTCAGGCTGAAAGAAATGATACCAGATGGAAAATTGGCTCTCTGCAATGTACTGAAGAGTACCAGATAAATAAGGAAAGTGTAGGGTAAATGTAAATGACTTGCCCGTCATTTGAAAATTTTTTTAAAAGTTAAGTGATTGTTTGAGAGAAAAATTAATACTCTGTCATGGGATTTATAAGGTATATATATGTAAAGGGTGTGAAGTCCCAAGGAACAGGAGGGATGAATTGGAAGGATATTGTTAAGGTTCTTAAATTATATGTGTAGAGCTATAATATAGCTTGAAGGTAGATTGTAGTAAGTTAACAATGCATCCTATAAATTCTACAGCAACTAGTAAAAAAGGCATAATAGTGAATAGCAATAATAAGATAAAATATAAAATATACTCATATAACCCCAAAGAAGATGGAAGAGAGAAGTAGAGATTACATGGGAAATATCAAGAACAAATATCAAAGATGGTAGATGTAAAATTAACCATTCCAATAGCTAAATTAAAAATATAAGTTATACAACCACTCTTATTAAAAGGGTGGGAGGGAAAGGGAGAGAAAAGGGAAATTGCATGGAAATGGAAGGAGACCCTCAGGGTTATACAAAAGAACATACAAGAGGAAATGAGGGGAAAGGGAAAAATAATACAAGGGGGAGAAATGAAGGTCCGTAGAGGGGGTAGAGAGAGAAGAGGGGTGGGAAGGGGAGGGGAGGGGGGATAGTAGAGGATAGGAAAGGTAGCAGAACATGACAGTCACTAGTATGGCAATATGTAAATCAATGGATGTGTAATTGATGTGATTCTGCAATCTGTATGTGGGCTAAAAATGGGAGTTCATAACCCACTTGAAGCAAAGTGTGAAAGATGATATATCAAGAACTATGTAATGTTTTGAACAACCAACAATAAAAAAAATTAAAAAAAGGCTGCATAAAAGTACAAGACCTAATTGTATATCATAGATAAGAAACTGACTTTAATGATAGGCACAGATAAGTTAAAAGTAAAAAAGATGGAAATATATATGCAAATGCTATCATAAGCAACAGTGGCTGTGTCACTAAGATGAATTAGTCTTCAGAACAAGCAGTGTTGCCAGGAAGAAGAAGGATCTTTCCTTAATAATAAAGTGATCAATTCCTTAAGAAGGCAATATCCTAAATTTAAGAGTCTCAAAATGCATGAAAAAAGATATATCTGACAGCATAAATAGACAAAACCACAATTAGATTTGGATATGCCAATATTCTTACTCAGCAGTTGATAGAACAAGCAGGAAAAAAAATCAGCAAGGAGATAGAAAACATGATCAACACTACTAACTCGACCTAATTGACATTTACAAACACTGGATCTAACACTACTAGAATACATTTTCTCTTCAAATTAACATGTTACATTCACTGAGCTAGACCATATTCTGGGCCATAAAACAAGTCTTCAATAGATTTAGAATGACTGAAATAACATAAAGTATATTCTCTGACCAAAATAGAATTAAAATAGAAGTAAATAGCAATAAATACCTGGAAAATCCCCCAATATTAGGAAATTATACAACATATGTTCTAAATGAATCATGGGTCCAAGCAGAAGTCATAAGAGAGATTAGAAAATATTTTAAATGAATGATAATGAAAATGTGAAAATTTGCAAGATGAAACCAACAATGTTTAAAGGGAAACATGGCTTGATAACAAGGAGGAATTAAATCAAATAAGCTTTCACTTTAAGAAGCTAGATAAAGAAGAGCAGATTATCTCAGGTAAGTACAAGAAATAATAGAAAAGTAGAAATCAGTAAAATAGAAAACCAAAAAAGTCAAAAAATAACCTTATAGAAAAAGTCAATGAAAATGATAAACCTATTGCTACACTGATAAAGAAAAAAAGAAAAGACACAAGTTAATGTGAATTTCCATTGTCAGGAATAAAAGAATAGATATCCACAGATACTATCAGCATTGAAAGGATAATAAAGGAGGGCTGGTGTTGTGGCTCAGTGGACGAGCACTTGCCTAGCACAGGTGAGGTACAGGGTTCCATCCTCAGCACCACATAAAAAACAAAATAAAGGTTAAATTCTTTAAACCAGCATAATAAGGGAATATTCTGGAAGACTTTATGCCAGTGTATTCTACAACTTAGATACAGTAGAGAAATTTCTTGAAAAAAAAAAACTATTTACCAAAATGGACTCAAAAAAGACTAGAGAATCTGATTAGCTTTACATCTATTAAAGAAATAAAATTTATTATTAAAAACCATTCCACAATTAAAATTCTAGCCTACAAGGAATTCAGTGTTGAATTCTGTCAAATATTTAAGAAACAAATACCCCAAATTTATAGAAAATAGAGAATAGAATTCTTTCCAACTCATTCCATGATTCCAGCAAAATTGGAATCCTTGAACTGTGTTGGTGAGAATATGAAATGGTTCAGCAACTATGCAAAACAGTATGGAGATTCCTTTAAAAAATTAAAACTGCCATGTGATTCAGCAATCTCACTTCGGGGTCTATATCCAAAAGAAATGAAATCAGGATCTTGGGGAGGTATCTCTACTCCAGTGTTCATTGCAGCATTTTTCATAAAGCCAAGATATGGAAAAACCCAAGTGTCCATCAGCTGCTAAATAAAGAAAATATGGTATATACATACAATGAAATATCATTCAGCCTTTACTAAAGAGTAAATCCTGCTATTCACAATAACATGGATGAACCTGGAGAACATTATGTTTAAATGAAATAAGTAGTCACAGGACAAACACTGCAGGATTCCACTTACACTGAGACACCTGTAATAGTTGAAGTAACAGAAGCAGATAATGCATGGTGGTTACCAAGGGGTTGCAGAGGCCCCTGGAGAATTGTTCAGTAGATATAAAGTTTTTTTAATGCTAGATGAATAAATTCTAAAGATTGCTACACAACATATTATCTATAGTTAAAAATATGGTATTGTGTGCCTCAAAATTTAAGAGGGTAGATAATCATGTTAAGTGTTCTTACCATAAAACACACAAAACCAAAGGAATAAAAAGACAACTTTTGTGAGGTATTGGATATGTCTGTTACCTTGATGATATCACAATTGTTTGCATATATCCAAACTCATTAAATTGTACACATTAAATGTGTGTGTTTCTTTGTATGTCAATTATACCTTTATAAAGCTATTTAAAAAAACTTGAGCACAAATATTATCATAATGCAGATAGCCCCACACTGAAAGCAACCCAAATATTTATCAGCAGTTCAGTGGATAAAATATTGTGATATAGCCATTCAGTGGAATACTAGTCAGCAATAACAGGACCACACAACATGAAAGAATACCAAAAGCACTATGCTGTGTGAAAGAAGACTGATGCAAGAGAGACTGCATATTGGGTCATTCTATTTATGTGAAATTCTAGAAAAGGCAAAACTATAGTGACAGAAAGCAGAGTAATGTTTTCCAGGGTCCAGAACTGGGGGGAGGGTGCAGGTTGATTGCAAAAATGTATGAGGGAACTCTTTAGGGGAATAGAAATGTTCTATTGTACCTTGATCCTCAGGTTACATGTATGTGCATATTTCTCAAAGTTAACTGACTTTGACACTTAAAATGGTTGTTTTTATTGTATATAAATTATACTTTAATAAAATTGACTTTTAGAAAAAGCAGCAGCATTTTGGAGATAAGGGTATCAATTCCATCTAAAAATACCTTGGACAGGTGGTATAGCTCAGTAGAATACTTGCCTAGCATATATGAGGCCCTGGGTTTGATCCCCAGAACCACAAAATAATAAGAATATCAAAATTAAAAAAAAAAAAACTCAACCTCTTGGATATTTAATAGTAGACGTTTTTGAGAGATTGAACTATTTTCTGAAAGGTAAAAGAAGAAGGAGAGGAAAAAATCAAAAGTATATACAAGCATCCTTAATACAATCTCAGTTGACTACTTGTCCCTAGATTCTCTGGTTCTTTTTCCTCCTAAAATAAGAAGGGCTTGCTGAATTCCTGCTCTAAAGCTGAGTCTGTCTGGCTCTTTTCTTCCATGGAAGCAAGTAGTACAATACAAGGACCTTAGAATCAAAACAATTACCTTTCTAAACCCAGAAAACATGTGAAAAACAAATATATCACAGTTTTATTGCAGGTCTTACTAAGCTGGCACATTGCATCAGATATCCTTGTAATGGGAAAAAGATAAAAAATCTAGAATGAAGAAGCTGAATATTATTTTTCTAGCTCTTTTTACATTGGTATTTCAATCAACCCACATATTTATTTCCCATCTACTCCTTTTCTGCTAATTAAGTGGGCTCTGCAGGGAAGACAAGATGGTAGAAGATTGGTCATTAGCTGAGGAGGTAAGATATAGGTACCAAAAAAAAAAAAAAAAAACAGTACTCAGTTGTTTTCACTGTTTCATTTAAAGTGTTATGAATTTTCTGACCATCCTTTATAATCACATGGAAGTACCAAAAACTAAGTCCCATAAAAGTCTTTAATGACATACAATCCTAAGACACAACTCTATCAATAAATATTCATTGTAAACCTACTTCTGTCTTTGCTAGTTTTATTTACGTTGAGTTTAGGCAACTTATCATTTCAATAAGAAGTCTTTTTAGACTTAATCTTATTTTATATTAAAATAATTAATTCTTAAGTAAAAGCTGAGTCTGATGCCTTAAAGCTGTTTCAACAAATAGTTTCAGAATAAGAATTCCAAGTAGAAATTATTTCATTTTTGAAATCTGTAGCAAATTGTTACTTAAAATTTGTTAGATTTTTAAGTAATAAAGATTTGTGGTGTACTCCTATTATCAGAAAAAACACAACTATTTAATAACTAAAATGTTACCATATATTAAATGAAGCACTCACTGAAGTATACATTAGGAAAACACATGCAAATATGATATTTTTTTCATTTAAGATAGTTTTTATCTTTTAGGGATCTAAAAGAACAAAATTATAAGACAGATTATCTTTGTATATCAAGTCTGTAACTGATTTTTTTTAAAGTCTGCTGAAAACTGTTGCTTTATTCTTGCTAAGGGGGATCAGTGGTACTTTCAGTTAAAAATTGGCAGAATCACTCTAATCCCTTAAAGTATGCTTGTGATTTGGGTGATTGTATGTCATTGGTGATTACCCTTGATTTACAAAAAAAAAAAAAAAAAAAAAAAATTCAGCCTTCCCAATCATCTGTTAGACTTTAGTCTGCTTCCCTTCGCTTCTCTTCCTCTGGCATTTACCAGTGAAATTAGAATTATAATAATGGGGAGAAAAAAGAGTTTAATGCCACTATGATTGAATTTCTGGGAACACGGGCGAGGAAAAGTATTGAAAGATGGTAATTCTTAATTCCCACTTTCTGATATTTGTGGTCTTCTATACTAATCCATGCTGTCTAAGCAGTGTCTCCTCAGTTTCCTGAGCCCCATGGGATATAGGATATTTACAAAGGTTGGAAGAAGTGTGATATAATGCTATAGTGGTTTTTGAGTGTATTTTCTTCATATGTGGTAAAAGTATGTTGGTGATGAGAAAGCAACAAATGCATCTGAACTTTACCTTCTCCATCCTGATTCCCCAAGATTAGCTCCTTCCATTTTTTTTCTTATTGATTTGGATTTCAAATTATCTGGAAGAGTTAAGCTTCATTCATTCCATAATATGAATAACTTAATCAAACAATCAGATCCCATACCTAGCTGAGTAGATGATAACCAATGTAAGTGGAAATTTTGATTTGGAGGACATTTATAGATAATAGAAGACCTGGGTTTGATGAAGCCTGGCTTAGTAACAGGAAGAATGAAGCAAGAAGGCTGAAAGAGGGAGTAAGAAAGGGTGTTGGCAAGTCATCAAAGATAAAATGGTAGGTTTTGCTCTAAGCTTCTAATGGGAATAGTGTAGGACATTGTAAATTATAAATTGGGGCTAGCATTTCTAGACAGATCCGGAATTTCTGGTTTGTCCTTGGTATCTTTTCAGGAAATCTTTCTTCTCTCTGCCCTCCTGAGAGGAGTAGGAGTAGGAGGAGAGCTTATTGTGCTCATCTGTGCCGCAGTCTGGCTGGGCACAATCAGGAGCCACTTGTCAAAAGAAACTAACTTTATTTTTAGAACCACACACGACAAACAAAATAGTCTCTCAGGAAAAACCCTCAGAGCCTCAACTGCCACCACCGGCTTTCCCCAAGCCTCTCTCTCCCACACAAGCTTCTCTCCACCTCCCACAATCCTCCTGCTCTTGAGGCCGATTGGCTGGGTCACGTGGGCGGAGCCAAAAAAGTCCCCCAATGAGCAGCTCCGTGGTCTGAAAGGGCAGGGAAACAGTCCAATGAGCATCACCGCAGAGGAGCCAATCAGCTAGATGTTGCTGGGGCCGAGGAGCCAATCAGCTAGATGTTGCTGGGGCCGCTGTGAGCCAATCATCAGCCAGCAGCTGGAAGTTTGCTGGCAGCTGGAAGTTTGCTGGGGCCCCTTTGGCTGTGGCTCTCAACATCAGAAGGAATTGGGAAGGGGTATATATTCCCCAAAGATAAACTTAAAATAACCCTTTTTACTCTAAACTTTTTAAATTTGGATTCATCAGGACTTAGTGCTGCGGAAAGGCATATGTGTCCAAAAAATGTACATAAGCCCAAGGTACTTTGGAAGGATATTCTAACAGGACAATGGAAAGGTCCTGACCCAGTAATTGTCTGGAGTCGAGGGTCTGTTTGTGTGTTTCCACAGGGAGAACAGCAGCCGATTTGGATTCCAGAGAGATTAACCAAGGTCCTGACCCAGTGATTGTCTGGAGTCGGGGGTCTGTTTATGTGTTTCCACAGGGAGAACAGCAGCCGATTTGGATTCCAGAAAGATTAACTAAAGCGATTTCTACAGACCAAAAAGAAGATGATTTGGCTCAAATCCATAACAACTGATATCCAAAACTCCAGTTTGGCTATTCTTACATCTGCAACAGAACCAGGATGCTTTTTTCAATATCTATTTTATTATTGCCCTTTGCCATATCATGAAGTTCTATTTTGTTTTTTGAGCTCATACAGACCTAGGTTAATGTTTTGCTGATCAGTTCTATTTTTTGACTATAGAGTTTTTAAACATTGCAATGGAGATTTCACCTGTAAAAAGTTATAAGGCCTTTACTATAATGTTATGTGTTGTATGTATTATATTATGTGTGCACACTTGTGTTTTGTGTTATATGTTTGAATGTACGTATGTCCATATATCATATATGATGAGCGCTCATGATAAAATGGATCCAAATATTTTTTTTTTTTTTTTTTTTTTTTTTTTGCTGGCAGCACATCTGTATGGTAACTGTAATATTTGTAGGATTTTCCTATTATTTGGTCTTTTAGATAATGGCTAGGTTTAATACTCACAACTTTTTTCTGTATCAGGGGAAAACCAAGTTGAATCTGTAGTAAAATTTGTAGAACTTGCCAGATTCTAACACTAAGTAGCTTGGTTACTCTACTTGGTCTTCTTGGATTGCTTTTCTTTTTCCACGTGTAAAATGAAAAGGAAATGGATCCTCTCTTAAAGGCTCTTTCAGCAAATGGCTTTGTTACACATGTTGTCATGTAAACTTTAAACTATGTACTAAATTTTTTTAGGGATTTGTAGTAGATGGAATTTTGTCCTATACCTCAAATTCATTTGTTCAAGTACTAATCCCCAGTGTGACTGTATTTGAAGATAGGGGCCTAAAAGGAAGTAAATATGGCAGAACAGTTATAAAGGTGGGGCCTTGATCTGCTAGGATTAGTGTCCTTATGAGAAAAGACACTGGCGAGCATCCTTACCACCACATTCCCCCTTCTACCACATGCACACAGGAAAGGCCATGTAAGGACAGAGTCTTTGTACAAGCCAGGGAGAGAGCCCTCACCAGGATCCAAACCCTGCTATAACACTGATCTTTGTATTTATAGCCTCCAGAACTATGAGAAAATAAATTTCTGGCATTTAAGCCCCCCAGTCTATGGTATTTTGTTATGCTAGACTGACTGACTAATATAAGATTTTACCATATTAGGTATGTTTTTATGAATTGAACTAGTAGCTGATATGGTTTAGAAATGAAATATACAGTCTTCTTGATAACAACTGTAAGATTTAACCATATTTATTATGTTTTTATGAACTGAACCTATAGATTAGATAGTTTGGCATTTTAACCTGATGGTGGAAAGAATACATCATCATTTAATCATATTAGTTATGTTTATGAATTGAATTTGTAGCTTATATGGTTTAGAAATGAAATATATAGCTTCTTGCTAACTACCACAAGATTTAACTGTATTTTGTATGTTTCTGTGAATTGAACCTATAAATTATATGGTGTGGAAATGAAATATATCGTTTATTTTTATTTAAATAGTGAAAGGTTTTAACCTGGTGGTAGAAGATACCATCATTTCAATTTTTATTTAATCTTCTGGATCATGGAGAATTATGATTCTGAGTGTAGTTAGAAGTTATGAGTAGTATATTTATATTTTTGTGCTAATTTGCTAAGTAATCCAAGTGCAATTGAGAAACAACTGTTATTTGGTACTAGAAGAAAAGAACCAAGCTGTAGGGCTTCTTTCTTTTCCTGTATCTACCTTTAATATAAATAACCTAATTAAGTATACCTATTTTAGTAAATTATTACTGTATTGGTAGGTTCCTATATTATTTTGTTAATGTTACTTATAAATCTCGTTCTAAAGAATCTAACTCTGAATATAAGCAAATTGCTAGAGCGCGAGGTTGCAGTAATCTAAGAGTATTTTTTTTAACTTCCAATTTTGCATTGGTATGGCAGGAGAGAAAGGATTTAAGGCTTATTATTATTATTATTATTATTTAAGTATATATTTATTTTAGTTGAAAATGGACCTTTATTTTATTTATATGTGGTGCTGAGACTCGAACCCATGGCCTCACACATGCTAGACAAGTGCTCTACCACTGTGCCACAACCCCAACCCCTAAGGCACATTATTATTAAGTAAATATATCTTTTTCATGGTCTTGTTCAATTTCACTCCACGCCCACAAACATATTTCTGATCTGTTTTGGTTTGTATCACTAGTACAGTCTTGGAAGGAAGAGCATTGGAAATGGCATGCACTTCGACTGGGGAGTGTCCTATGCAGATTTATGTTGCTTTTTATACTTTCTGTGATTGTGTGCATCTAAATTTCCCTGAGAGGTACTGTTGACCTGACAAAACTGGCTGCCAGTTGGCTGACAAGATTCATCTAGATGGTTACTTCCTGTTCCTGTCTACAGACTTGAAAAAACGGATTCACTTTCATTCAAAGGCTTCTCTGCACATAATGGCACAAAATGTTCAGAAGTAGGATAATTCCTTATAAATCTATGTCTGGTTACCCTCAGATAAACATTTCCATTATCTCATTTTGTGCTCCTGTCTAGTATGCCACATTTTTCATTGTATGTAGGTGGCCTTAAACCATATAGCAAAAGCATTTCCCCCAAACACTGAATCTTCTCTTTACTATGAACCATTTTCCTCATTTCCTTGTCGTTGAACAGTTCCTCTCAACAGGCTTAAAAACCTTTTTCTACTTTGATTTTTTTTTTCTGGTTATGCTGGTGTCTTACATCCTTTTAGGAACTCATACATGTTTTATTAGCACATTTAAGAATGAAATTACCTATTTTTCTTCTGTGTGTTGGGTGAAGAAATTTTTTTTGCTATTTTTAGATAATACATATTTAATGTTCTTATAGTCATTGCCCTGTACAAAGTAGTTATCACACAGAAGATGCAATTTCTTGTGCTCAGTGATGTTTATTCTGTTTCAGTCTGCTTTAAAATTCTTAACTTCCTGGGTTCTTTACCCCATTAAATGTTGCTTTTAAACCTTTTGGTTAATTTTAGTTCCAAGTATGTGTTTTTATAAAAGATGTTGGATGAGCATTTGTAAATGAGAAACCGGAGTTCCAGATTATTGAGTAATAGTTTTATTCTGTCAACTAAAATCTGATTTCTTCCCTCTTCAGGTGTCTGTCCTAAACATAATAGAGAGTTTCAGTAGTAATTCATCTATCTTTGACACAGATATTTTCCCATAATTGCAACTATAAAAGTGGATGTTGCCTGGGACAGGCAAGGAACAGGTAGAGTATAGACTATTATGCATATACTTAGAGGGTTCTTAACAACACATACTCAACAGCTCCTAAAATTCAAAGAGTATTAAGTATAAAAGACAGCATAACAAGTTAGCAAGACTGTCAAACAACTTCTTGTTACCTGAATATACTGTGCACTTTTACATTCCCATGCACTCACTTACTGTGGAATGTCTTTGCTCTCCAGGCTGCCTTGCAGAAATACAATTTACCCTCTAGCTCTTTTATGCCCCAAGTTAAATCAATGATAGCATGGTATTATAGGAAACTGTATATAATTCCCCCTATCATATGTTTGAACACCCTCCATCATATTTTATAGTACAGTATATTCTTTAGTTTGTGTACTTTTTCTGCTTATCCTTTACATTTTGGGTATATAGGGTTGTATTATAGTATGAATGTTTATGTATAAAATTTAGTGGGATAAATAATAGAATGAAAGATAAAGTACTTATAAAAGATTTTTATTTCTAGTGGTTATCATAGGAAATAAATTCACATTTTTTAGAGGTTTCTCAAGTCACTGAGGAAAAGACTATATAACATAGTTCTGTTATCAAGAAAGCCATCATTGCTATTTTAAAGACCTGTTATTATGTATATTAGAGTCTGATTCACTTCATTCTGAGGCTGCAAAAGCTGTTGAAGGACTTGTTTTACATAGAAATACTATGTATAATCTTTGTGATGGGAGAGGATTGATATCTTAATATCCATAAAATTGTTTCTGATGTTGACGCTACCAAGTTAGAAAGTGCAAAATGAATAGGTAAAATTCAACTTTAAGATAATGTGTACACTGGCCAGAGCAATTAGACAGACGAAAGAAATTAAAGGCATAAAAATAGGAAAAGAAGAACTTAAATTATCACTATTTGCATCGACATGATTCTATACCTAGCAGACCCAAAAGGGTCTACAAAGAAACTATTAGAGCTAATAAATGAATTCAGCAAAGTGGCAGGATATAAAATCAACATGCATAAATCAAAGGCATTCCTGTATATCAGTGACAAATCCTCTGAAATGGAAATGAGGACAACCACTCCATTCACAATATCCTCAAAAAAAATAAAATACTTGGGAATCAACCTACCAAAAGAGGTGAAAGACTTATACAATGAAAACTACAGAACCCTAAAGAGAGAAATAGAAGAAGATCTTAGAAGATGGAAAAATATACCCTGTTCATGGATAGGCAGAACTAACATCATCAAAATGGCGATATTACCAAAAGTTCTCTATAGGTTTAATGCAATGCCAATCAAAATCCCAACGGCATTTCTTGTAGAAATAGAGAAAGCAATCATGAAATTCATATGGAAAAATAAAAGACCCAGAATAGCAAAAACAATGCTAAGCAGGAAGTGTGAATCAGGCGGTATAGCGATACCAGACTTCAAACTATACTACAGAGCAATAGTAACAAAAACAGCATGGTACTGGTACCAAAACAGGTGGGTGGACCAATGGTACAGAATAGAGGACACAGAAACCAATCCACAAAACTACAACTATCTTATATTTGATAAAGGGGCTAAAAGCATGCAATGGAGGAAGGATAGCATCTTCAACAAATGGTGCTGGGAAAACTGGAAATCCATATGCAACAAAATGAAACTGAATCCCTTTCTCTCGCCATGCACAAAAGTTAACTCAAAATGGATCAAGGAGCTTGATATCAAATCAGAGACACAGCATCTGATAGAAGAAAAAGTTGGCTACGATCTACATACTGTGGGGTCGGGCTCCAAATTCCTCAATAGGACACCCATAGCACAAGAGTTAATAACTAGAATCAACAATTGGGACTTACTCAAACTAAAAAGTTTTTTTCTCAGCAAAAGAAACAATAAGAGAGGTAAATAGGGAGCCTACATCCTGGGAACAAATCTTTACTCCTCACACTTCAGATAGAGCCCTAATATCCAGAGTATACAAAGAACTCAAAAAATTAGACAATAAGATAACAAATAACCCAATCAACAAATGGGCCAAGGACCTGAATAGACACTTCTCAGAGGAGGACATACAATCAATCAACAAGTACATGAAAAAATGCTCACCATCTCTAGCAGTCAGAGAAATGCAAATGAAAACCACCCTAAGATACCATCTCACTCCAGTAAGATTGGCAGCCATTATGAAGTCAAACAACAACAAGTGCTGGCGAGGATGTGGGGAAAAGGGTACACTTGTACATTGCTGGTGGGACTGCAAATTGGTGCAGCCAATTTGGAAAGCAGTATGGAGCTTTCTTGGAAAGCTGGGAATGGAGCCACCATTTGACCCAGCTATTCCCCTTCTTGGTCTATTCCCTAAAGACCTAAAAAGAGCATGCTACAGGGACACTGCTACATCGATGTTCATAGCAGCACAATTCACAATAGCAAGACTGTGGAACCAACCTAGATGCCCTTCAATAGACGAATGGATAAAAAAAAATGTGGCATTTATACACAATGGAGTATTACTCTGCATTAAAAAATGACAAAATCATAGAATTTGCAGGGAAATGGATGACATTAGAGCAGATTATGCTAAGTGAAGCTAGCCAATCCCTAAAAAACAAATGCCAAATGTCTTCTTTGATATAAGGAGAGTAACTAAGAACAGAGTAGGGACTAAGAGCATGAGAAGAAGATTAACATTAAACAGAGACATGAGGTGGGAGGGAAAGGGAGACAGAAGGGAAATTGCATGGAAATGGAAGGAGACCCTCAGGGTTATACAAAATTACATACAAGAAGAAGTGAGGGGAAAGGGAAAAATAATACAAGGGGGAGAAATGAATGACAGTAGATGGGGTAGAGAGAGAAGAGGGGAGGGGAGGGTAGGGGAGGGGAGGGGGATAGTAGAGGATAGGAAAGGCAGCAGAACACAACAGACACTAGTATGGCAATATGTAAATCAATGAATGTGTAACTGATGTGATTCTGCAATCTGTATATGGGGTAAAAATGGGAGTTCATAACCCACTTGAATCAAAGTGTGAAATATGATATATCAAGAACTATGTAATGTTTTGAGCAACCAACAATAAAAATTAAAAAAAAGATAATGTGTACATATCAGTATACTAGTATGTAAAAGAATGGATGAGAAAGTAATCCTATCTAATTCTTCTGATCAACACTAGAGAAGAGTTTCCAAATGGAGCATTAATTAGAATCTTGTCTAAATTTATATTTTGTACTTATAATATAGAAAGCAGAAAACCTGGCATTTACTTTTTGCTTTTCATTTTCATAACATTACCATAGGTTATCTACTATTTGAATGCTAACTTTGATGTTTTACTTTAGTCATCCTTTTCTATGCTATTGGACATTTGGCTGTTGGTAGAAGGCAACTCTTAGTATTGCTTCCATGTTTATATACTTTATTCAATTAGGAACCTATCTACCATTGTGCCTGTTTATCAGAACATGGCATGATTCACATGTTTGAGGATGGTGATTGAAATGCTTGAATGGAATATCTTTTTATTCTAACTGCTGATGACTGACTGGAGTGTTTTAAAGAAATAAGTTTCTTTAACTCACCAGTGTATTATAAGAAACATGATATGGGATATCTCTCTAAAATTTAAATTCTTAGAAAACACGCAAATTATACCAGTTTAATGTAAATACTCATATTAGTACATATCATCCCCATCTTGGGATATTTATCTTTTTATGAAATGTTCTAAAATATGTAAATTAATTTATTTCATAAAAAGTAACATATAGGGGCTGGGATTGTGGCTCAGTGGTGGAGCACTCACCTAGCGCGTGTGAGGCTCTGGGTTCGATACTCAGCACCACATAAAAATAAATAAATAAAACAAAAATATTTTTAAAAAACTTGACATATAAAGTGGCTTCTAATTAGAACACATTCGCTTTTGGATTTGACCATTAATTGAGTCTGTCATGGTTTACTGCAGAATCCAAACATACACTGTGTTAAATTTCATTTGAAACCACATTATACTTAGGCCATTTTTTTAAAAAAAATGTTTTATTTTTTAATTGTTGATAGACCTTTGTTTTACTTATTTATATGCGGTGCTGAGAATTGAACCCAGTGCCTCACACATGCCAGGCAAGTGCACTACCACTGAGCCCCAGGCCCAGGCCCAGGCCATTTTATTATAATTGCCACTTTGCTCTTTGATACTTGATAGATTGTACTTATAGGCAATATGTTTATATAAAAATTAAAGTAAAATTTCTAATTTATGAGTAGTAGTTTAATGTTTGCTATTGCCCTTTGCCTCTCTGAACTCTACTGATTTTTCTAGGCCAAACAGAATTATCAAATTTGATGAATTTTTTTGTACACTAGTGGCTTGACTTGTGGAATTTTGTATATGGTTTATAGTAATTGTTTCCTTTTGCCTTATATTATTAGTTAGCTCTGAACATGCCTGCCTCCTGTACTGGCTCCTGGAGAGCAAAGACCTTTAGGCATCCATGTATCTTTCATAACCTCTTTATAGTACATATATAGCCCCTATATTGTCAGAAAATGTTTATTGAAGTATTGAGGTTATTGATTTCCTCCCTGATTTTCCAAATTGCAGATATGTATCAACAGTAACTTGAGGTTTAAATGAGGAATCAGTCATCCATCACATAGAGTTAAGGCTCTATAATTGATGTTGCCCAGGTTTGAAAAACTAATTTATTATATATCAGCTGTGGGACTACCTCATCTGTAATAGGGATGTATCAGTCTCCTAGAGTAATTGATGAGGATTAACATAAATAGTTGGCTAAAACATTTACTATGGTACCTATCATATAGGACACACTCAATAAAATGTACAGTTTTGCTAAATATAGTACTATTAAGTTCTTTGAGGGCCTGTCTTTTGGGCACCTAACCTAGTGTATGCTAAATACTCAATAAATACTTGCTTGAGTTGAATTGATTGATTTACCCTATTTTTATCTTCCATTACAGCCCACTGTTTGTAACATGGAAGATTGGTCGAGACAAAAGATTGCGTGGATGCATAGGTACTTTTTCTGCCATGAATTTGCATTCAGGACTCAGGGAGTACACACTTACCAGGTGAAGACCAATTTTTGTTACCTCTGCTTCTGCATTAAAAAAAAAAATCTTATGGAACTTGAGCCTGATATTTTAACTCCTTTTCCTTTACTGAACTGTCAACATTCTTGACTCCTTTCATGTCAGGTTTTTCCTTCTCTTTGACCAATTACCTTCTCTTATAAAATGTTGTTGATATATATTATCATATTATAAAATACTGTAGTTACATGTATTATGCCATAGATACTTTGAACTCCCCACAATGGCCAGCTCATTTTTTATAACTTGAAAATCAATGACCAAATATCCACGGGTTACCAAAAATATTTCTGTACTAAGTCATTCATTGTTTCTTTCCTTTTAAGCTTTTAAAAAATAGTTAATGCCTCTTTTATCTTACACATTTTGTATACTTTTATGTATTTTTGATTTTGAAGGGAGAACCTAGAAAAAATATAATGCCCCAGCCTGGCAGATAATCATTCACATTCACACTTTAAACTACAATTACCCTGGATTAATTGTAGTTTGTTTATTTTGTTTCATCTAACACAAGGACAAAGTAATGAGAGCCTCCATACAGTTGTTAAAACTTTGTTCTTAATGTTTGATCTCACAAAAAGCTATCTAGCATGCCATCTGATTTATTTGTTCAAATTTAGATTTCTAGCAAATTGTGTTCCAAAATTATTTCAAAAGAAGAAAATTCCTTAAATAATAAGCTATTAGTAAAGGAATTTCCTGTTTTTGTTCATTTTTCAGGACAATTATATGACACCATTTCTATAGTTATAATATGCACAGTGTCTATCCAACAAAAAACTGGTCCTTGCTAACTGTTGGTACTTGGGACAAGTTGCTTAACCTCCATAGGTGAAGTAATAATCATAGCATTTTGTTTTACATACTTAATAAGGGCATTAGGGGGATCTTGAAGGAATGAAATAATTACAACTTTGCTTCAAGATTAATGTGTGGACATTCATTATTTTACTGTAGAATTGTATAAATGCAAACTCCTAACGAGGTACTTTAACTTAATATTCTCATATTTTAAGGTGCACAGTAGCTCACAGCTGCAAGATTTTTTCAGTGGACTTACAGTGAAGTCCAGGGGAAAAAAAAGCATTGGTTTAGAGGGTCATATTTGGTTTTAGCTTTTCACAGGTATTAGAAACTGAGTGTTTGTATTTGAGTAAATAGCATATAGCCTATAAGGCTTCAAAATATGCATCCTAGAAATAACTACAACTTGTTAGAGAGTGCAAATGTTAGCCTATTTATGTCAGTTTTTTATTTTTTACATGAAATACAATAGGCTCATTTTGAGACTTAAGTAAATTCTGCCAGTGACTACCTTTTTGGGACAGGTGCACATGAAATGACATGTTTAATAAATAATCACAGGCAATTTATTGCACGTTTCCCAAAAATAAGTTGAAATGAGGCACACTGGTTCCTTGGTATTGCCTGAAAAAAGAGAATTCTGAGGCCAAGTAAGTTTGGGAAACACTAATTAAAAAATGTAAACAGTTCTACTCATTGTAGGATTTCCCAGAAACTTTTATTTTAACACAAGGACAAAGTAATGAGAGTGTTTTGAATCTCTAATAGATATAGAATGAAGCATTTTCTAGACTACAGCTTTTTTGACTACAGAACCCCTTTTATCCTCTCATTCCAGTGTCTTATGCCATTAATGTTTAAAGGAACACCTTTTTGGAAATACAAGTCTGTTATGAAACTTGAATTTCAGTTTATATCTGGGTAGTAAAAATATATGTGTGTGTGTGTGTGAGTGTGTGTGTGTGTGTGTGTGTGAGAGAGAGAGAGAGAGAGAGAGAGAGAGAGAGAGAGAGAGAGAGAGACCGAGACCCTTTGTGTTTTCTAGTGAGATTGTGGTAGAAATTCCTTATCAAATATTATCTACTTTATTTATTTATTTACTTATTGGTACTAGGAATTGAACCCAGGGGCTCTTAACCATTGAGTCCCATCCCCAGCCCTAAATATTATCCACTTTAGAAATCTTCAGTAGTAGTAGCTGGTAGCAACTTGGTTTTAGGAAAATAAATTATTTTGTCTCCATTGATACGGAGGGATGAGAATATCCAACTTTTCTGCAATTTTTAATTTATCACTAAGGGTATTACCAGAAGAATTGCAATGTATTTTTCTGACAATAATAGGATCTAAATGAATTGTTCGGATAATCAGACTTGGACATTTGCCTACATTTGTATACCTTGTTATTTTTATTTTAGTCTGTGGCTCTTCCTGTTTACTTTCCAACTTTTTTCTCATGTTTCTATATAACTTCCTCAAATAGTATATAGCACATTAAAGAGGGGTGTGTGTGTGTGTGTATACACGCACATTCCTGGTTTTACTATTCAGTTTTGTTTAGCATAATGTTATTTGATTAACATATTAAGAATCAAATTATTTGGAATTGATGAAAAAAGAAAATAAGTCTTATAAAATGCAATTAATCTTTTTTTCCTGGGTTCATTTTAGAGTCACAAACTATAGAATTAATTTAAGAAGTTTCAATTTCCTGTTTTTAGTCTAACAGTGTGCTTATTTTCTACATGTTATTGTTATGACTATTATTAGCGGCTACCATTTATTAAGAATTTATTATATATTAGACATTACTGAGGAGCTTTATATGTACAGTCCTCACAATTCTTAGATATTTATAGCCACAATTTTAAAATGAGGAAACTGAGATTAAGTAATTTAAATAATTTGCCCATAAAAGTTGATGACAGTATACAAATTAAGGTGTTTAGCAGATCTCAAGACTTCAAAGTGCAAATATTCTTTGTGTCAGTTAAGAACAATATATTATTTACCAATATTTCTTGTATTTACTTATATTTATGGCTTTTACATGTTAATAAGCAGAGAGATTTTTCTTCTTTTAGTACTTATAAAACATATACAGAAGAGAGTTATGATTAATAGAGATAAATACAAACATCAGTCGAGGAAGATTCCTTAAACATTGGGCTCAGAAGTTGTACCACAGACTACAGATGTGTTTCTTCATGTAAATTCAAGTTGGTAGTAAGTTTTCTAGAATACAAAACTGATTAATAGATGTGTTATTATTTAGTGAAAACACGAATGTGGTCTGTCACCATACTTAAAAGTCTGTCTTTCCTGACTTCTCATTTACTTTGTCATATTTAGACCTCTTGGCAGTGAAATAATTATGCAGGTGCTAGCAGCGTCTGGAGCTTGATTCTGAACTATGCTACTTTTGTGCTGCTTAATTCTGAGAAATTAGCAATGGAGGTTTAGTCCTTTCTAGGGAACGGGGTAACCACATAAAGGCTGATGTGTTTGCTTTGTTTTGTTCTGTGTGAGTGTGTAAGTGAGTGGGGTGTTTTTATATGTGTGTCGCACTTTACAAATGTTTACTTCTGCTGGATTATTTAAGATACTGAAAATAACTAAAGGTCTTAGATGGGCTGGGCACTTCTGGGTGACTAGAAGCATTGTAAACCAAAATTGCTTCTGTATTTTGGTGGTGTACTCTGACCTTTTTCTAGAGCATTGTGTGTTTAAAAACCATTGTAAGCAGCATGATTATATTTCTCCCATTGGAGTAGGCTATTATGTGATAATTCTTGTTCTTCATTTTTTAAAGTAACTACACTTGGCTCATTATGAGTAATTATATTAAGCAAGTCCCCCTCCTCATAAAATAGTAGTCCTTTGGTAGCATCACCCAGATCAATTTTTCTTATAAAAAGAAAAGCTGTACATGAGTCACTTCTGACTGTACATTATTGTCATGGAAGCTCATTTAGCGATGTTAAGGTTAGACTATTTTTGGCAAGTGTCTCTGGCAGGACTTCTGGCTAAAGTATGCTTTTGGGGGAAATAATTTAGATGTATTTGAAACACAGTGCTTAGTCTAGCTTAGTCTAAAACCTACATTTTGTTGCCTTTTTAGAAAAAGGAGGATGGCCTGAGTCCTAAAAATTTATATCTAATTTTATAGTTTGTTTATTGATTACCAAATAACTAATTAAATATATGTCAGATTTTGTAAGCATTTAATTTAAGGTGTAATTGGAACCTGTATTTTTGTAAGCTATTTACTTCACATTATCCATAGGAAAGCATAGTGAAGCTATTTATTTGGAGAAATTGGGAGTCTTCATGTTAGCTTCTAGGTTAATGCACTCCTTCATTATCCCAAGATTGTATTAATTTGCCAAGAGGTAGCCAAAAAATGGCCAGCAGAATGTGGAAGGGGAAACTAAAGAGCAAGAACCTTTCCCAGTATGGGTAGTGGCACTTGAATTATAGAGAATTGTCTGAATTCATATAGCACTTACTGCCCAAAAATTAAGTGTAGTGAGTGTATCAGATTCTTATTCCTTATCACTTCTTTCAGATCTTCAGAGTCTCCAGTTGAAATGTCCCTGCTGCTTTGATTAAGAGCCACAGGCACAATGTCGTTGGACAAAAAAAGTATAAAAGACCATCTATAAAAAGGTGTGAGGGAAGCTGAACATGTTTTTTACCCCCAGTGTCAGGGCTATTGAATTTAATCAGGAGGGGGTAAAGTACAAGAAATTAACCCTATTCTTACATGTGTCTATGAACTTTACAAAACTCTTTGCTCTGAGGAGGCTGCTATTTCCCCCCTTTAATCATGTTTAAACAGTGCATCCTGAAAATCTTGTCTACATTTTGCCTCAGGAGTTAATAATATAGTAAGAGAGAAAAGAAGTTACATAAATAATTATAGTCATAGGTAGAATGTGATTTTTGCCTAAAAGGCAAAGGAGATGATACTAGATGAATACAACTACGCTTTTTCTGTAATAAAAACTGGAATGTATTTAAAGCAGTTTACAGAATTATTTCATCAATCCATCCATTGTTCACTGCATGTAAAATCCAAAATTGTTTTTATCTACGTGGTTAAAAAATCAAAATGCAAAAGTGTGTTTAAATTATTATCAGAAGTAATTATGTATGAGAAGTGGGAGATTCTGAGAGGAGAAAGTGAGCTTATAATGGAAAAAGTCCTCTAAAATAAGACTCTTGAAAATGGGTGTGCATGTGCACACACACACACAGCCCACCAAATAGTACCTAGAACCAAGTTGGATTATAGCCCTGATGCTTGAAGAATGAAGAAAATTAAAAAGTTAATGGTTTAGATCTACTTTCCTCTTGTCTAAATAATGTGAATTCACGTTTTGCTTCAGTACAATGAAACTCATATCTATCTCCTTTTCTGAGAATCATTGTTTCAGATAGTCTTCATTTCTTCAGATGTAACTCTGAAATGGTAAAGCTAAATTAGAACACAAATAATATATTAAATTATTATATGTGGCCTAAAATTATATTGTAGACATTAAAATATATTTATTTTTGTCTGAACAGCTGCATGATAAATATTGTGTCTATTCATAAGTTTCTAAAGCAGTTGAGTCCTTAGGACTTCAATGAACAAGAGAAAAGATTTTTATCTTAAAGTGTTCTGGAAAAATAAAGTGGTTATACCAATGTGAGCTCAAGGCGATTATTCCTGTCTAGAATATCACACAAATAATATGCTTTTACCACTTCGAGGCGACAATGTTACTAGTAATTTGAGTATTTTAAAATAATTGAATGTTGAGATTTTTGTGCAGCAATTTAATGTTAAATTTTTAGTTATGGTTTTATGAGCATGAGAAAATACTTTTGAAAATATTTCCTTAAAGGGTAAAAGAAAATAAGCCTGTCTCTATGATCTTTGTCCTTCTCTCAAACTTTAAAGTACCTCATGTGTATATTAAAAGTAGTAATATTTGGAAAAAATTTCCTTTTCATTACTGATAATAATTTGGTGTTCTATAAAGGCTAATTATTTACTGTTGGCCCTTTACTTTACATCATAAATTTATTTTTCATAGAAACAACTTCTGGGTTTATTTTATACTGTCTCACTTTTTAAATAAAGAGCAAATATTCCATATAAAAATCTTGTCCTAAAGAGTTGCATTATCTGAGCTGCTTATTGTTAACAAAAGAAACTTCATACACACATACACATAGACACACATACACACACCACAGGTTAACAAAATAAACTTGGACAAATGGTAGATTTTTAATATTTTCAATTAGAATAAAGATTTTATAAGTGCTAGGAATTTTTAAAGATGGAAAACTATTTAATCTCCTCTGTTGAGAACAATGCAGTTATTATTGATATCAAATAAGCAGTGAACTTTTTAGTATGTTTAAAATCTAAAAGTAAAAGAAAATAGATTTATGTAGTATAGTTACAATTGGTCTTATGTTTAGAAAACTCACTTTTATGTCTCATACAATCTTATTTCAACTCACATTATCCTAAAAATATTTACATTAAACTATAGGCTCATCATATAAATTAGATTACCATGTTATTGGCCCCATTTTTAACCCTTGTTTTTTAATTTCTACATTGAAATGCTAGCTTGTATCCTTTCTAGTGTTAAAAGAGAAAATTAGAAAAGGCCATAAAATAAAGAAGCTTTAATTAAATGGACTGCCCAGAACTCAACTTCCTGCTGCTAGGCACAGCTATCTTCAGGACTGCTTTCTATGTTCCACAAAGCTGATTTAAAAGGTTCCAACTGTAGCCACTTCACTAGGGTTGGCAGTAAAGAGAATCTCTTTTTAATTTCTTCAGGCTGCTTTTAACCTAAGCAGTTCTTCTAACATGACCTTTTGTTGCCCCTGTAAAGGGGGATTAATTTGCCTACCTAGGTCTGGAGAAGTAGTCTAAGCCTTTGAAATGAGTGGAGCTGTGTTGCATATGAAAAGCAGTAAACAACTATATACTGCTGGTTAGACTTATACTGCTAATGAGGTCATGAGTTCAATCCCCGTTTGGACCAATTCACTTTGTTTTGCTCCACATCTTAGACTTCACCCTGGACCCCAGGCAATTTATACAGCAGGGCTCAGACAGAATAAGTGGATGATTCAGTACCAGATATAAGCTTCAGCACCAACTCGGCATATGAAGCATGCTGCATTTGGAGTGCCCCAAACTTAGCTAGCTCATGAATAGTTAACAATAGTTGTAATAATAATTGCTTTGAATCTACAAGAAAAACAAGAATATTTAAAAATTTTAATTTACTTTCAAGTGCCCTCTGTAGAGAAACAATGTAACATTGGGGGTTAAAAAAAAAATGCTCTTTGGGGACTGGGGTTGTGGCTCAGTGGCCGAGCACTTGCCTTTCATATGTAAGGCACTGGGCTTGATCCTCAGCACCACTTGAAAATGAATAAACAAAATAAAGGTATTGGTCCATGTATAACTAAAACATATTTTTTTAAAAAAGCTCTTTGGATGGCGGTATAACTGAGAATGCAGGTTGGACTTTAATAGTCCTGAAAATGCTATGGACAAAAGCGATTTCTGCTTGGAAACCCGGCCTCAAAGCAACCTGAAAAAAAAATAATTCATTACTCCCTCTTTCCTGAGTTTCTGTCTCTAATAAAGTTGTGGCTAGGAATGGGAGTCATCTAAGATAATACTAGATTTCAGCTTAAGCAGATCTTAAATATTTCAGTGGCAAAAGGATGACTATGTTAAATTCACAGATTTGTAAATATATGTTATAAAATGTAATTGATCTTTTTGAAAGCACATTTTTAAAAGATTTCATTTTAAAGTTCTCATCTATTATGAATTGAGATATTTCCTGTGCCTCATATATCAGCTCACTAAGGTGTGTATCTATTGTCCAAGTATATGTGCCCTCCCATGCTGTTGCATCTTCCATTTCATAGGTTTCATTTTTGCTCAGAGTAGCACACTTACCACATTAGTGAGCATAAACATGGGCATAAACATACTCATTGGCATGATAAACTCCTCAGTTGGTGTTAATCCTTATATCTGACACAAGCCCTTCTATATATCTGCCTTTCTTGCCTAAAGCAAAAGCCAAAGTCATTACAAGACCTGTATTTCACTTGGAGAAAAGTTAATATTCCACATTGCCACTATGTTTTGCTTTGCCTCTGCCTCTTTCTTAACTTCCCACTCTCACTTCCCTTCATTCACTTGGCCTTAGCCATGACTGATTCTTTGTTTTTGTTTTAACACACCAAGTATGGTCCATTATCAGGGCCTTTGCACATGCTATTTTCTCTACCTAGAACAATCTTTTCTCAGATGTACATATACCTTGGCTCCCTACCTCCCTTCAGGTTTTTATTAAAATATATGAGAATATTATAATGATGCAGCCATTCTTAAAATAATAATATTTGCTTTTTAATTTTATTTAAAACCTTTTTCTATGTTTGTTTTTAAGAGCAGTGTGAGGTTGTTGAAAGAGCATGGGCTTTAAAGTCACCCATACCTGGGTTTAAATGCTGGTTCCCTTAATTCTGAGCTTTGATACCTTAGAAAAGGGAATGGATTTCTACCAATGACTGGTTTCCTCATCTGTAAAATGAGTATAATATCAACATGGTAGGTTTGTTGTGAGGATTAAGAGACATATGTAAAAGTATTGGCACATGCTCCTTATTTCTACTTCAGAAAGGAATTAAGCAGTGAGCAAAGCCAATAAATGAAATTTGAAATAAATATCTAGCAATTCCAGTTGTTCTTTTTCTCTTGGACACATGTAGGTTAACAGGGATTTTCATAATATGAGAAGAAACGAGCATCGTCAGAAAATAAATCGGTCACCCCACAATCTGTCACCATATCTTTTGTGTTTATGTAATCCGTTGAAAAATCCACACATACATAAAACTGATCATTGAGTGTAATGCTGTCAGGCAGGCAATATTTTCTGTCGGTTTTATCTTCCAAATATCTTTTGAATCCATCCTTTCTTCTCCAGCCTCAATGTCACTTAGTCTGAATTTTCATTCTGGCTCGCCAATTTACCTGCTTCCCCTCAAAACTATTTTATACCAGTCACCAGAGTTATCTTTGTTGACACAAATCTATGTCACTCTCCTGCTTAAAGGAGCTATTATTACTTCCCATCAACATAGAGGAAAGCCTATCCTTTTTAAGCATGGCCTCCTCTGAGGTCCTAACCTCACAATTATTACTCACCACTTCCTAAAAATATTCTTTCATGTCTCTCTGACTTTGAACACTTTTTTCTGCCAATCATGCCTCACCCCATTTCTACCCAGTCAGCTCCTACTCATCCTTCAAGACTCAGCTTGCTTGTTACTTCCTCTATGAAATTTTCTTAACCCTCCTCAGCAAAACTGAGCAGTCTCTGTGTTCCCACAGAACTTTTTATGGGCCTCTATTTTAATACATAACACACTGGGTTATAATTATTAATTTTATATGTTTGTCTCTCTTTTGAAATTACCCTCAGCAGTAGTTTACCAAGCTACTTCAAAGCAGATAAACAAAAACTAGTCTCATTGCTTCATAGTAACTTTACTTGATCCTGATAGCCATTTCTGTTCTCTTTCCTTTCTGTATGCTGTTAATTCTGTCACCTTTCTCTGCTGCCAGTATACTTGAGCCAATAAGAATTGCTGATGTTGATTAATAGTTAGAGGGGTGATTTAAGGCCAGTTGGAATTAGACTGAGCCAGGGGACAGGGAATTCTTATACAGGACACTTTAGAAAGCAGATTAATATAATGTTGATTTCTTGTTATAGAAGCTATATGTGATTGAAAAAGCACGATGTGAATTGGTGTTTGCCATAGAACTATAGAATTGAAAGAGATCCTTAGAAGTAATCTCGCCCAACCCCAATCAGATATTTTAATCAGTCTTAAAATCTCCCAAGAAATGATCATCTAGTTTCTATCTGAATATCCCCATTGACTTGGAAACTTAACTACTATAGCTCAAGTTACCACATAGTGTTAGTTGAAATGCCAGAAGGTAAGATTGTCTGTATTTGTTGCTTCATTCTTTATGGAAAACCTCATTAACCAGGAGTGGTTAAATTTACCCTCTGAGTAATGTCTGAGTCTTTAGAACTTCAAGAGTGGTAAGATATACAGCTTTACAATTGACTTCCATCCACCCACCCATAACAATTTTAACTGACCCCTTATTAGTGAAACCTTTGAAGCTACTGCCATCACAACTTCTTTTCCTGCCTACCTTGGACTTCTGGAGTTGATTGAGCCATAGAGCCTAGAGATTTCAAGATAGAGCTGGTACCAGATATTTCAGTTAGATACTTTATGACACAGAAGAAGTGGAAGTAGGGTTAGAACATAGATCTCCTGTCACTAAAATTTCCAAAATAGAAAATATACATAAAGTATGTGAATTTATTTATTTTAGTTTTATGTTAAAAAGGGAGCATGGGGGCAGGAAACATGGTGGAATGAAATGGTCATCATTATTCTAGGTACATGTGTCATACATAAGGTGTGACACTATATTGTGTATAACCAGAGATATGAAAAGTTGTGCTGCAGTTGTATACAATGAATTGAAATGCATTCTGCTGTCATATATACCTAATTAGAATAAATAAATAAATAAATAAATAAATGTAAAAAAAAAGAAACATATAGTGTCAAGGAACTCTGTGATAAAATTATCATTTCATAATGTGAAAAATAATTCTTAAGATACCTTGTATCAAGATGGCATATTTCCATAAAATGAAGAATACCCTTAGAGCTTTTCAATTGAAACTATATGAGTAACAGAATGTATTATAGAAACTCAAAGCAAACCTAAATTTATTCTTGTATTTCCCTTTTTTTCAAACATACCTCCAACATACTACTGGTTATTATATCCAAACCATAATAAAAACTTCTATTTTTTTGTGTTCTTTACCTGCCCTAAATACTTTATATAAGTTACCTCATTTGATCTTTTCAACAACCACATGAACATTTCACTTATAGTATCATTAGGAAAACTGGGGCTTAGAGAGGTTAAGTAATTTGCTCAATGACAGCTAATACAATACAGAACCTGAATTTGAACTGGAATCTATCAAACTCCAAAATCTGTATTACCAATCACTGTGCTATACTGCTTCTCTCTAGCAATGTCACTCCCCATTTACTATGAAAGATTCTTATAGATGTTTTCTTCATTAACTCAACTGGATCTCCTAGTCTCAGCTCACAGGAAAAAAATTAAGTAAGACTTTTCATTATTTGGAGACTCAGTTTCTTAACTCAGTTTTCCAAAATTTCCCTTAAACCTACCCCAGCCCATTAATTCTAGTCTCACTCAAATTCTCCTTGATTCTCTTTTCTTTTATACTCTAGAGGCACTGTGTTCTTAATGTACATTTTCTCTTCACATCTGTCTTCTCAGTCCATCAGAATTTATAATCTCTGCATGCACATACCCAAACTTTGATTTCTTTCAAATACATTTGCATTTAACATCAGCAAATTTAAATGGAACACTAGTTTGGCCCTCGAGTTCTAGGCAGGCCCAACTCTCTGAAATGCACCATGATTATTGGAGGACAGGGGGAAATTTTACCTCAAGGGGTCCTGTGGATAAAAGTCCTGACTCTGCTCTTGTCTATAACTGGTCAAAGGGAGTCATCATTCAGAGCATAAGAAGTTAGTCTATCTGTTAGAAATTAAGGAAACAAATTCCAAATTTCTAAGTAATTGACACCAAATATACTGCCTTGGTTTTATTTTAGGTTCTTGGGGCAACTTCCCATAAAATAAGAAATCATTCCATATATAAGAGGACAAATACATCCGTGACTGACATTTTCTCATAGAAATAAAAGGAATTTCAGGAAGGAATTGCATATATGTGGTCATAGGCTATTTGTGTTTTATATACATGTTTCTTAGAATAGTTCAATTTTTAAGAGGACAGAAAAATAATCCAGATTGTGTCTTGCTATAGCTGAGATTTGGGAATCTGATTATTAGAAAGGCAAAGGAGATTTTTAAAAAATCTATACAAGTATTTTATGGATGCATTGTCTTTTCAAACTTTGAAATAAACAGTAATAAAAACTATTTAGTATTAGAGACATAGGCATTATTGAATATCTCCTGCTTTTGCCCCTGGTCTATTTAAAAGCTTTGTTATCTGAAACAAATAATATTATTTGGAAGCTTGTTGTTAGGGATAGGTATTTTTAAATTTGACAATGAAAACACCTTTCAATTTTTAATTCACATATTGCCTGTTAATTAGAATAAAATTAATAGCAGTGTTAGTTGGGACATTGTCCATGCCACATCTTTCTTAATAGGATTTCAAAGAATTTTACCAGGGCAAGAAGTTGTCATTTCATATATTTCATTCTCATATACTTGATCATGGCAACATGGCAAATTAATGATGCAGAGGAAGAAAAACTAGCAAATAGCTGGAAATGTAGCCTAGAAATTTATAATACTTTTAGTCTTTCAAGTGAGACTAAACAATTTTTTTTTGATACCAGGGATTGAACCCAGAGGTCTTTAATCACTGAGCCACATCCCCAGCCCTTTTTAATATTTCATTTAGAGACAGGGTCTTGCTGAGTTGCTTAGGGCCTTGGGTAAGTTATTGAAGCTGGCTTTGAAGTCAGAGTCCTCCTGCCTCAGCTTCCTGAGCCTCTGGGATCACAGGCATGTGCCGCCACACCCAGCTTAAACAATGTGTTTAAGTGTCTTTGGTAGGCTAAGGAAGTGTAAGGAAAGAGTGATAGGGCATGGAAGAGCCAAAATTCTGAGTATTTGAGTATTAAAATTGATTGATTGCTGCTGTTCTGTTGCTTTATATAACCACTTTAAGTTCAAGACTAAGAAAATCTTCCAGAAAGGAAACTAAAACTTTTCAGAGAAAATCAATGAGTAAATATTCATGGCTTTACACTTTTACACTACAGATTATTTCTTCTGTTTCCTAAAAGACTTGCTGAGGAATTTCCTCACACTGCCCAGAGTTATTGCTTCTTTTTCTTTGTATGTTCATAAAACATTGCTGGTCCTTCTGCTTATAGCCCTTGTTTTATCTTGCCTAGTTAGTTTCTCGCATGATTGTCTTCCCTATTTAGGTTGCTAGTCCCTTGAGGATGTATGCTAAATTTTTCACATCTTTGCATCCCCTAAGTAACTGTGGGGGTTTGGGCATAGATGAAAATAGTGTTTGGATAAGCAAGTCATTTTCTTTCAGTGTACTGAAGTATTTGTTTACAAGGTTGGTAAAGTAATTAAAGAAAGTGTTGGGAAACACAGCCTGTATAAAGGAAGCAAAAAGTTAAGAATAAAGCATCTCTGAAAATGTAAGTCATAGGAAAATAAAATAAAATGATTTGCAAAATGATTTACTCTCATTTTTAGTGAATTACTTCTAAAGTGAGAAGTAGTTGTATGTTGTCATCTATTTATAATTTTAAATCAAGGAATTTTTTAAAAATTTTAATTTGTTATATATAACAGCAAAATGCATTACAATTAAGGAAATTTTTATTCATTGCTTAGTTTGTAACCAAATCAGTTGTCATTTAATAAATGAGTGGAATACTCAATTCTTATGGGAGGCTTTAAATAGATAAATTATTTATATATTCTAATTGGATTTGCTAACATGAAGAAACCTAAATATATGTACACTGATTATTGGTTATTTTTAGTTATACATGACAGTAGAATCCATTTTGACATAATTGTATAAGTATGGAGTATATCTTGTTCTAATTCAGACCTTTCTTACCTTTCCTTCCTCCCCTACCCCCACCCCATGCTCTCTTCCCTCTATTGATCTTTCTGCCACTTACCCAGTTATTTTTAAAAATTAATTTCTTATGGATGACACAATAGTGAGATTCACTTTGGTATATACACTAATTTTGAAAATAAGATAGATGAGAAAAAGAAATAGCCTGAAGAAAAGAAATAAGGATGCTATTTATCATTCTATATATTACATGTAGCACATGATTGCAACTTAAAAGCATTTATAAGAGAAGATGCCATGAGGTTACTTATTAGAATTATTTCACAGAGGACATTTTATTCACAGTAGCTCTGCTGTCTTTCTATATATTTTTAGTTGTAGTTGGACACAATACTTTATTTTATTTATTTTTATGTGGTGCTGAGGATCAAACCAGTGCTCTGCCGCTGAGCCACAACCCCAGCCCCCGTCTATATATTTTTAAATTTCCATCAGAGATAGAAAGTGAGTCATTTCTGCAAAGTTTGTTTATGTTTCCTAATCCTACAGAGGTTGGATGAATGATGATGGCTTTCCAGAAATGATCTTTCTGTAATGGCAGAACACTTTGGGAGGACCAAAGTTTCAGGTGAGCGAGCAATCTTTGGTTATGGCTTCACGTTGTGTCATTTATTAACATCTAGTTAATTATGCTGTTAATGGATGAAATCACATAGAGAGGGCTATGTTAATGAAGAAATAAAACTTTAATTCAATAAACAAAACAGAACACCATATCTTTTTCCCAAGGAAGAGTGTTGGGCTAGGGATTGGGACATTATATTTAGCAAGTTCCAAAAAGTTCTTTTGAGAAGCAGCCTCTAAGGGCTCCTGTCAACAGTCATATACTGTGGGAATATTCATTCCCAAATGGATCCCACCCTATTCTGAGCTTGACTTTCCTCCTCATTCCCCATGCAATAAATACCACACAGTAAGTGTCTGTGTAACAAACAGTTTGGAGGTCAAATGGAATGCTTAATATAATAAAGCTCAGTTGCAGTGGGGAAAAGTCTTTTTGATATGCATTTGATAGGAATGTATAAATTTCAACAAAACATCTGGTGTAAAAAAAGTTGTGAATGTAGGACATTTGAGGGGGTTATAGAAGGAGAAGGGATTTACTGTACTTAACAATTGCCAGTAGTCAGGCCACTTCCAAGTTGTGATTTTGTCAGACTTGGAAATTAAGTGGAATCAGATCTTCTCAGCCCTTCAGTGGGAGAAGGTCCAAATCCAGCTGCAGCAAGGAGCAGTGAGTGAGTCAGAATTAATGCACTCTATCCAGTGTCTCCTAACTAGTTTTCATTAATATGCTTAATATTACCCTCTTTGTATTCTGAGTTAAAACAAAAAGAAGGCCTTTGTGGCTTATTGGTTGAACTTGTACAGCTGAATCTACTCTGAAAGGTCTTTTTTCATTGGCATTATAGTACCACAGATTTCAATGTTCTTGCTGTTCTAATTTTCTTTTTTTAAAAAAATATTTTTCTTTTAGTTGTAGATGGACACAATAACTTTATTTTATTTATTTATTTATTTATGGTGCTAAGGATCGAACCCAGTGCCTCTAATGTGCTAGGCGAGCACTCTACCACTGAGCCACAACCCCAGCCCCTCTACTAATTTTCTTCATAAGGTAATTCAAACTTAGAATAGTTACTATAGTTCCAAAGATTGATTGAGAGATGAATTCAAATTTTCTCAATGAAGCAATTATAGCAACACAGATGTAGTTAAAGATAGAATTCTGACAGTCTTGCTTCTCAATTACATTGGGCTGAAATAAGGTTTATTCATTTCAATTCCACATTTATTGGGCACTTAACTCAGCAAGTTATTGTATTAGGTTCTATGGAGCTACAAAGTTGAACAATATATGGTAGCTACCTTCAAGGAACTTGTGGTGTTGTAAGGGGGATTGGCACATACACAAAAGAATTATAAGGAGGTATAAT
The DNA here is from genome assembly GCF_021218885.2 of Marmota monax. Classification (NCBI taxonomy): domain Eukaryota; kingdom Metazoa; phylum Chordata; class Mammalia; order Rodentia; family Sciuridae; genus Marmota; species Marmota monax. The sequence continues at coordinate 8,457,235 of NW_026694552.1, read as the reverse complement.
ATAATAAGTACTACAGAAGATATAAGTACAGTGCAGGTGCACATGGAAGAAATTAACTGTGGTTGGAAATATTTGGGGAAGACTTTATAGAAAAACTGACATTTAAGTTGAACTTAAATTTAAAATCAAGAATCAATTTCAACATTCAAAAGTGAGGAAATGGGGCTGGGGTTGTAGCTCAGTGGTGAAGCACTTGCCTAGCATATGTGAGGCACTGGATTCGAGTCTCAGCACCACATAAAAATAAATAAATAAAATAAATGTATTGTGTCCATCTACAAGTAGAACATTTTTTAAAAAAATGTGGGGAAATGGGGGCTGGGGTTGTAGCTCAGTGGTAGAGTGCTTGCCTAGCACATGTGAGGCACTGGATTTAAGTCTCAGCACCACATAAAAATAAATAAATAAAAGTATTGAGTCCATCTACAATTAGAACATTTTTTAAAAAACAATGTGGGGAAATAGGGGATGGGGTTGTGGCTCAGCGGTAGAGTGGTCACCTACCTAGCACATGTAGGGCGCTGGGTTCTATCCTCAGCACCACATAAAAATAAAATAAAGTTGTTGTGTCCAACTACAACTAAAACAAAATATTTTTTAAAAAGTGGGAAAATGGAGAGGGTGTGCATTATATGTCCAAAAAACTATCCTGAGCCAAATATAAGGAGAAAGAAACATGCCATTTGTGGGGAACTGTAACCCTGCATGATTTGGTCTCAAGGGGGGACAATGGGAGAAAAAAAGATAGACTGGGGGGCTAGATATTTTTCTCTAAAGGCATTGAGTTGCCATTGGAAGATTGTCAGCAGAGGAATAAGGTTATCAGGGATGACTCAGGCTGCTTTTATATATATATATATATATATATATATATATATATATATATATATATATATATATATATGAATGAAGGGAAAGGCTAGAGATTGGAGACAAAAGAGGAGGCTAATTTTAAATATTTCAAATGAGAGATGGCATAGGCTTGAATTAGATTAGTACCAGGAGGGACGTAAAGAAACATGTAGCAGACACAAGGTAGTAATCAGATTAGATAAGACTGTATGTGGGAGCTAAGGTGAAGGGAGGAGTTGAAGATGACTCCAAAAGGTCCTTCTTACGTGACGTGAAGGGGGGAATATGATACCATTAAAACTAATAGACAACACAGGAAGAGGATTACACTTAATACATTGTAAAAGACTTACTTTAATTTCAAAAGTAATTTTGAAACCGGGCACAGTGGCACACACCTCTAATCTCAGTGGCTTGGGAGTCTGAGGCAAGAAGATCACAAGTTCAAAGCCAGTCTCAGCAAAAGCGAGGTGCTAAGCAACTCGATGAGACTATCTCTAAATAAAATACAAAATAGGGCTGGGGATGTGGCTCAATAGTTGAGTGCCCCTGAGTTCAATCCCAGGTACCCACACCCCCCAAAAGGGGAAGAGACCCTTGATGTTGTTATTCTCTTAACCTGTTCTACAAGCAAAGTTTGTAAAATCAAAGATTTTTTCTTTTTTTTTTTTAATTAGGTATATATGACAGCAGAATGCATTTTGACTCATTGTACACAATTGCAGCACAACTTTACATTTCTATGGTTGTACATGATGAAGCATCACACCATATGTGCAGTCATTCATGTACCTAGTGTAATGAAGTCCATCTCATTCTACCATCTTTCTTACCCCCACATATTGACCTCCACTTCTCCCTCCCCTTTGCCCCATCAGAGTTAAAAGATAATTTTTATAAGCTTGCAGGAACATTGATATTGGGACATTTGTAAAAGTATAGCAGAACCCTCAAAATTCCTCTTTGTAACCAAAAGTACATTTGGTGGATGAGATATCTATAAAGAAATAAATGTTTGTAAACATTGGGTGGTTGTTACGGAATTTAAATATCTGTACTTATTACCTAAGCACGTCTGGGTTTCAAGGTTGAATTAAAATAGATTCCAGACCTCCTTAAAGGTAAATAGCACATCTGTTGGTTTGTCTAGAACAATGGAAACTGACTAAATTTTGATTATGATAAAAGTCAGTGTCTTCTGTTCCATCTATTTAGCAATACTTTTGGGTAATCATTCTCCTTTGGGGAACTTTCCAGATGTTTTGTTAATATGATTTCAATTTACAAGAGTTGTTTTTATATTGTAGCTGAGTGATGTCCTAACTATGAAACTCAGACTGGGTGTAATTCTTTCCAAAGTGTCCTCTGCAGTGTGTGGAGGAGTGCCCTGTGATACCTTGATTTTTTCAACTTGCCTAGACTCTCAAAGCTGCTTGGAGCAGACTTTGGGGGGGGGGGCAGTTTCCTGGAGGCAAAGAATCCAGCTCCCATTGTAGTAATTTATGTTAACAAAGAAAATAACATCTCTAGCAATCAGCTGACATTACTAAGTTTTGAGCAACATTCATATAATGCAGTGGAAATGAACAACTAGTACCAAAACATGATTTAGATGGTTCCTTGTAGGTACAGGAACTTTTTAAAGGGAAGATAAGCCCTGAAATGTAGTGTAAATGACATGGTAATTGCCACTGTATTTACATTATCAAAAATAAACATTTCAAATAACAAATTATAAATACTTATTTTAATGAAAATATGTTGTAATGATTTAGTATTGAGTATAGAAACAACTTAGACAAGTATCCAAATCATTTTATGACTCCATTTATTTCTTAATATTTGTATAGAAATTTCATAGTCAATGCATAGTTTTATGCCAGGTATGGATTATAACTTTTATATTTCATAGAAAAACACTCCCTAACTCCCTAACTGGAACAACTCTGAACTTCCTCATTCTGCCCAGCAGCTGGTTTGTGCCTGTGTTTGCTGACTACCTTAAATATTTGTCCAAGGCAAGCATAATTTAAAAGGCAAAATTCTCATTTAAAGAGTCACATACTTATGGTGTCCAATTGTAGATTATTTTTGAATTGTGGGCTCTTTTTCCTTTTTGTTTACACTAACCATACAGAAGTGACACAGATGGTTAACCCAGTTCATAAAAGAGACATTTTAAAAAAGAGGAGACTTTTTTGTGACTTTGTTGCCCCCAACACCATTTTGAAGATTCCCCCCCCCAATAAATAAATTTACTGGCTAGCATTTCATTTTTGTCAGAATATTGGCCTATGATTATTTTGTTCAGTATTCCTGTATAGGCCTTCAAAAGGATACCTATCAATTTTACTGTCCCAAATTTTCTTAAGTAAACACATTTGGTGGTTCTGGTATTTTCAAGGTTTCCATAGAAACAAGAAATTTTGGAGCCATTTTTTTATTTTATTGCTCAGATTTACAATTCTGTATATGAAAAGGAGGATTATCTTAAACCAAGCAAAATTAGTAAAGCACCCATGATGTTCTAGTTTGGTGTGTCTTGTGCTTAAGGGAAACCTGTGCAAACCCAGGAGCCTACAATATAATTAGAATGACCAGACCTTGCTTTATGGCAAGGTAATAACTAAGCCTTGGAGGCAGTGAGCCATGCTTGTAGAGGGAGTGGTTGTAGAGAGCTGGAAGACTGCCCTGTGCTAGTGAAATGAGAGTCAGTGTGGATGTGTGAGGATTGCTTCCTTTGGACAGTGGTGATACTTGGTTGGACTTTGATTTTATATTTATTTCGTAATGACTAGGTATTTAGTACGTAAGTTATACACTTCTGAAGGATTTTATTTGATGCTTTTGCTTTTCATTTTGTTTGAGTGTATAGATTTGTAACTTCAGGGGTATAAGCCTTTTTCACCTTTTCCCCTTATTTTATGGCTTGATGTATCCCAAGGTACTATAACTTCCTTAAGTGATACAGGGAGTAAGGAATCAAACTTAGTCAAGGGGCTTGAGCTGTATTTCTGTTGCAGTTATTAGTAACCTTACAATAAGACTGAAACTTAGAGGTCTTTGTCACTGTAGGCAACTAGCTAACGACACCAAAGTGAAAATAAAAGCTGTTATATTCAAAATAATTGTAGGACGTTCAGTATAATGAATAAGGAATTAATGAAATATTTCTTTAAAAATAGTTTTGCATGGTTTAGTGACCATAGATATCTCAAAATGAACCCAGTGTTATCAGGTAGAAGTCCTCCAGAGACTTGCTTCTTAACAGACATGAAAGATTTATACTTATGATGTTATAGTGCCTGTGGATGGATAATTCTAAATTCAAGAAGGTAATTTGTTGTCTTTAAGCAAGTCCTATATTTCTCTTATAACTTTAATTACAAAGCTGATTTGTTTCACAGATCCTTCTTTTCCAGACTTGCTAAGGAAACCTTTAGTCTAGGTCTGTTTGAATTTTCCCAAATTTTGGAATAGTGAAGCTCAAATTAGTGAAGTTTTACTCTGTTACAAAAAGGTTATTTTCCATCACTGATAACTATTTCCAGGAAAGTTAAGTTCACAGAAATTATTCATTCAATTTCCTTAATGTTATTTACCAAAGTTTAAGAAGTGGTTTTTAGTTACATGTGGGGGGGTGGGCAGGGGGTTGAGAGGACATGGCAAGGGTAAAGGAAAACGAGGTGCTATAACCTGGTTTCTCAGATTTGTGGAGCAAGCTCTGAGCAGTGTTCTAAACCAATATAATTTCTTCTAAGAAAAGGCATACCAGACCTTGGAATTTTAAAGTCTAATGTGATTGAGAGAATGTGTGCTGGTGCATACTAATGCTTTAACCCCCCCCCCCCCCATCAGCCTGGTAAGTTGTAAGTTGACAAAAATTCTGACAGCCCCGCCAGATGTGCACCACTCCCACCTATCTTCATCAAAGTCAGCCTCTTCCCACTAGATAATTCTTATGGCTTCAGAGGCCTGATTTTCAACAAGCCTCCTTTCCCCCTTGCATACTTACTAACCTGCAATCCCACAGAGAACAGGAAGTGGCCATGGGACTTTTTTATTTGTGAACTAATGTCTGATTTCCTTTAGGCCCATGTTCATTTAGCAAGACTGTTACTTATGCTTCTTTTTTTCTGTTGCAGCCCTTGATGTTTTATGATTCATCCAGTTCTCCCTTTGTAAGAAAGTGAGAAAAGCACAAAAATAGGCTGGTAATATGGACCCCTGTATGTTTTAAGCTACAATAAAATAGTAATAATAACACTACAAACATAAAAAGCCACTGGGATGCTTCAGGATGCAAAGCATCAGTGTTTTCCTAAGGGGAAAGGCTTGTGAGATCAAAGCAACTCTGTGACTCTATCATGGAAGACTATTATCTATTTATTGTCTAATTCTATGAGTTTTAGGTAGAAAAATGTTGCCAAACTGCTGCACTGTGAATGCACAGTAATCTAGCTAAAGACTAAAAAGACCAGTAATTGCCTTCTAAATGAACAGCATTTAATAGATATAAACAGAGGAAGACACACTTTAGTGGAACAGTTTTTAAGCTGATGAATGAAAGATAGTCAAAGACTATAAGAATAAAGGAATATAAGGGAACATTGACCATTTAATAAAGTATAACTGGTAAGTTCATCTAAATGTTTATTACACTAACAATAAATGTTTATTAAATATGAAACTTATGTTCCCATGTTCTTTCATTCATTAAATACTTATTAAATATATACTTACTAAATATTGATTTATATTAGGCATTGGGTACACAATAGTGAGCAAAAATGAGCAGTCACTATATTCATTGGGCTTATGGTCTAATGAGTTACACATACAACATGTACACGAGTATAAATAATCAAAAGTTAGTTTTTTATAAGGATATTTTCCTACAGAAAGGCTAATATGCATAAAAATTAAGAAGTAAAGCCTTGTGAGCTTAGATATCTTACCCTTTTTGTTTTGGTGTTTTTTAAATATTTTTTTAGCTGTAGATGAATGTAATATCTTTATTTTTAAGTGGTCCTGAGGATCAAATCCAGTGCCTCACGCATGTAAGGCAAGCACCCTACCACTGAGCTACAACCCCAGCCCCTTTTTTGGTTTTGACTTAATCTTTGAAAAGTAACTTAGTTTATAAGATCTGAACTTGTCATTAAGTGCTTTGAGTAGCTTGTATGAACATTAGTTATGTTATTACAGTGTATAAAATCTTTCATGCTCAAGGTGTTCTGCAGTACTCAAACTGAACATCCTATGTCCCTGGATATATACTTGTGGTAGGCACATAGCAGGTACTCAGTAAATAATTCAGTTATATCTATAGATATCCTTTCTATTAATAATCATCAGGAGTGTCTCTTACTTTTTCTGCTGTAAGAGATAGAGCTATTGTAACATGACCATAAATCACATGGCTTTTATTCATTGCATTTTTTCCATCCTCAAATGATTTCACTATCTATTGTTGTTTTCCTAATATGTACCATAGTACAGAATCAGCAATAGCTATTATTTCAGCAGCATATCATGAAGCTTTTCCAACATAGTTTATTATCCCATTTTCTGGTCTGATGGAACAAACTTGAAATAGAACCTTTTCATTGAGAGAATTAAGTAATTTTTAATGGTAACAGAGTGGAAAACTATACAGACAGAATTTTTCTTTGCCTTTGGAAAATTAGGTTCTTAAGACATGAGTGAATAAGAGATGAAGAGTTAAAGTGTCCTTTTCTGTTTCTCAGGCTCATTTTAAACATATTTGTTAAAAGAAGTAAAGTAAAATTTGTTCCAAGTTGAGAGATTGGGAAGTTGGATAGATTAAAGTCTGAGAGCTTTAGCAGTACATCAAGAACCACATATCGCTCCTGCACTGATTCTGCACATGGCATCGTGCTATTTACTTGAAAATGAGCACTAAGGTTATCTTGCCCTGACCAGTTTATAATTTTGACATATTTATACACATAAAAGCAGAACCTACCATGTCGTTTATGTAGGGACAGATTTTCTAGTTGTTGAAGTTTTATAAAAAGAATTTAATACCCTGATTTTTTAAATGTGTAAATTTTGGTGCCACATGCCTGTAATCCCCGCAACTTGGGAGGCTGAGGAAGGAGGATCGCATGTTTCAGGTCAGCTGCAGCAAAGCTCTAGCAACTTGATGTCTCTCAAAATGAAAAATATATTTTTTTATAGTTGTAGGTAGACAGCATGCCTTTATTTATTTTTTATGTGGTGCTGAGAATCGAACCCAGTGCCTCACACATGCTAGGCAAGTGCTCTACCACTAAGCTATAGCCCTAACCCTGAAAAAGTAATTTTAAAAAATGGTCAAGGGGAGGCTAGGGTTGTGGCTCATTGGTGGAGCACTTGCCTAGCATGTGCAAGATGCTGGGATTGATCCTCAGCACCACATAAAATAAATAAATAAAATAAAGATATTGTGTCCAACTACAACTAAAAAATAAAAATTAAAAAAAGATTTAAAGAAAAATTTTAAAAGGACTAGAGATGAAACCAATCCACAAAACTACAACTATCTTATATTTGATAAAGGGGCTAAAAGCATGCAATGGAGGAAGGATAGCATCTTCAACAAATGGTGCTGGGAAAACTGGAAATCCATATGCAACAAAATGAAACTGAATCCCTTTCTCTCGCCATGCACAAAAGTTAATTCAAAATGGATCAAGGAGCTTGATATCAAATCAGAGACACGCCGTCTGATAGAAGAAAAAGTTGGCTACGATCTACATACTGTGGGGTCGGGCTCCAAATTCCTCAATAGGACACCCATAGCACAAAAGTTAATAACTAGAATCAACAAATGGGACTTACTCAAACTAAAAAGTTTTTTCTCAGCAAAAGAAACAATAAGAGAGGTAAATAGGGAGCCTACACCCTGGGAACAAATCTTTACTCCTCACACTTCAGATAGAGCCCTAATATCCAGAGTATACAAAGAACTCAAAAAATTAGACAATAAGAGAACAAACAACCCAATCAACAAATGGGCCAAGGACCTGAACAGACACTTCTCAGAGGAGGACATACAGTCAATCAATAAGTACATGAAAAAATGCTCACCATCTCTAGCAGTCAGAGAAATGCAAATGAAAACCACCCTAAGATACCATCTCACTCCAGTAAGATTGGCAGCCATTATGAAGTCAAACAACAACAAGTGCTGGCGAGGATGTGGGGAAAAGGGTACACTTGTACATTGCTGGTGGGACTGCAAATTGGTGCAGCCAATTTGGAAAGCAGTATGGAGATTTCTTGGAAAGCTGGGAATGGAGCCACCATTTGACCCAGCTATTCCCCTTCTCGGTCTATTCCCTAAAGACCTAAAAAGAGCATGCTACAGGGACACTGCTACATCGATGTTCATAGCAGCACAATTCACAATAGCAAGACTGTGGAACCAACCTAGATGCCCTTCAATAGATGAATGGATAAAAAAAATGTGGCATTTATACACAATGGAGTATTACTCTGCATTAAAAAAATGTCAAAATCATAGAATTTACAGGGAAATGGATGACATTAGAGCAGATTATGCTAAGTGAAGCTAGCCAATCCCTAAAAAACAAATGCCAAATGTCTTCTTTGATATAAGGAGAGTAACTAAGAACAGAGTAGGGTCGAAGAGCATGAGAAGAAGATTAACATTAAACAGGGATGAGAGGTGGGAGGGAAAGGGAGAGAGAAGGGAAATTGCATGGAAATGGAAGGAGACCCTCAGAGTTATACAAAAGTACATACAAGAGGAAGTGAGGGGAAAGGGAAAAATAATACAAGGGGGACAAATGAATGTCAGTAGAGGGGGCAGAGAGAGAAGAGGGGAGGGGAGGGGAGGGGAGGGGGGATAGTAGAGGATAGGAAAGGCAGCAGAACACAACAGACACTAGTATGGCAATATGTAAATCAATGGATGTGTAACTGATGTGATTCTGCAATCTGTATATGGGGTAAAAATGGGAGCTCATAACCCACTTGAATCAAAGTGTGAAATATGATATATCAAGAACTATGTAATGTTTTGAACAACCAACAATAAAAAATTAAAAAAAATAAAATAAAAAAGGACTAGAGATGTAGTTCAATGGTGAAGTGTGCCTGGGTCCAGTCCCCAGCACCAAAAAAAAGTAACTTTTCTATTGAATAATTATTTATGTAACTCAGCAGCTAAGGAGAAATGATGGGATAGAATGGATGAACTATAGGGTAAGAATAGAAAGGGATATGCAAAGTGAAAAGAAAAGGAGAGTGATCCTCCTATTAGAAGTGTGTAGGAAACATGTGAGATAAAAAGAGGAGTGGATGAGAAATGCAAAATGGGGGACACATGTTAAGACTGAATTTCTCACAGGCAGTGTTAGTAGTCTGCTTCTGCCCTACCCTTATCTGCTCAGTTTCTGGGTTCTATTTGACTTTAGCATACTGACAATTGCCAGGTGCCTGACAGTGTTGAGTTATGCTGAGTAGCTCGCTGTTTTATTGTTCTAGCAATTCCCTTGTGCCCTAGGCATCATTTTCTTCTTTACTTCTTGAACATCCGCTCTAAAGTGTTATTGGATTAGGATATCTGGTCAAGATATTTATGAAAGAGTAATGGAAAAATCAGTGGATGAGGGAACGAGGGAAATAAGGAAATGTAGCATGTGGTCCCAACTGTTATTAAGTACTTGTGTGACTTTGTGGACACACCATGTTAAATGTCAAATGAATGGTGCAGATCAGTTGATCTCTAAGCACTTACCCCATGACTGAAGGGGGCCTTGTTCTTGGAGGACACATATCATGGTGTCTAATATGATAGATTTGTTTACTTTATGGGGCTATCTTATGGTTCAGCTAAGATAAAAGATGTGAAAGTACTTTGGAAACTCTGTGAAGTATTTATGTAAAATGAAGATGATATGAATGGTTAAAAGATACTTTGCCCCAAATATAAAATATGATAAAAATTTAAATAGTTCCTTTTAAATGAATGTGAGGCAAGTTACAAATGGTTTAGCCAGGTGCAGTGGCACACATTTGTAATACCAGTTACATGGAAGGCTAAGGTGGGATGATCACAAGGCTAGCTTTGGAAATTTAACAAGACCCTATTTCATAGTGAAAAGTAAAGAAAGGACTGGCTGTGTAACTATGTGGTAGAGAGTGTCTCTGTGTTCAATACTTAGTACCTACAAATTCTAATATAAATTAAAACTACAGAGCCCTTAAACACAGATGCATGGTTATACATGTTGTAGTGAGATATGCCACTTAAAAGTACATGGATCAAGGAACTGATTGAATAAACTTTGGTTGATATTAATTGGTAAAGCAGCTAGGCTGTGGGGCTGAGGCACTCTACTTTTCTTTCAATCCCCCTCCTGCCTGTAAAAGTTATCCTAAAATCCCTAGGGAAAAAAATACATTCTGGATCAAGTACTTTTCTCTGTCATCATTCCCCAAAGACTGAAATGAAATATGACAAACTGTACAAAAGGGAAAGGGTCATCTTGATTCAATGATAGAGTGTGAACACATGGAGCTGCCTCATCATCTGACTTGTTGGAATTATCCTGAATAGCAGGGCAGGAGGCCATTGTATGCCTTTGTCTTAGTGATTGCCTCTTTGTAATTCATGTCTTTCTTTTGACATTTTATTTTTCTTCTTCATTACCTTATTAAGGTAGAAAGAGAAAAAAAGGAAGGACAACATCTAGAACTGGGAGTGAGGAAGAATTAACAAAAATAAAGTTGAAAACCATTGCAGTGAAGTAGCAGGGAGGGTTGGGTTCCTTCTCTCCCTCAATATGATAGAGTTGGTAAGTTTACTTTGTACCTCATCATGAATTTTGACTTCAGTCTTTCCCTTGGTTACCTTTAGTCCCCACACCAGTGACATTTGTAAAAATACAGACAATACACACAATAAGAAGCAGACTATCTTGCAGCAGACCCATACCATCTAAGACTAGCAATAGTTTTAGAAAAGACAAACCAGTAGATAAGAGCCAACCACCTTAACATGGCATATAAGTTAAAGTGACAATATATGTTTTGCTGGTGACAGAGTTCTGTTTATACATTTGGTTTTCATGAAAGGAGGGAAGGAAAAAAATTACATGATTTTATGACAAGCCTGAGACAACTTATTCATTCAGGTTGGAAAAGCAAAGTTAAAAATCAGAAACAGACCCACCAGGCTAGATATGTCCAAATTCTGGTACTTTGGTAACTGTATTACGATTTCCAACAGATTAAATTTCAAATTGTAGAAAGGCTTCAGAATAAAGGAAGGCTTAGTATCCCACTAATAGAGCTTATTAAATTTAGATAAAACAGATGTTTTTTCAATGGCAGCAGCTCTGAATCACCAAGATCAAAATGTAGAAGGAAGAGGAGAATGAAAGCAAGCTGGTACTTAAACACACACACACACACACACACACACACAAAATACCATTTATATAGACAGTTTTAGAATCTGCTCACACTTGTACCTAAAGCTTTCTTTCAGTTAAACTCCATGAAAGAAAACATGAAGCATGGGATCCTTAAAACGATTATTTGTGTTGTTTTCCTGACATTCTGGAAGTGATTCTGGGAAAGCAGACTAAGCTTTATAGGCAAACAGTGCTGAGTTCAAACATCAGCTCTTTTACTATTTTTGACCTTTGTTAAATTGCTTATTCTCACTGAAGATCACTGAATCTCAATATCCTCATCTGCAAAATGGGTGTATTTGAGGACTAAATAAGATGATGCATGTATAACACCTGGCTAACAGTAAGTACTCAACAGATACTGGCTTTTTGTCATTTAAAATTGGTTTTGCTCACGATGTTATGTGCAAATATATTAGGAAAAGTCTTCTAGAGCTTGATTAGGAGCTTTAGATTAGCAGTCTTCCAAGAGGGATGCACTCTGCTAAGCTATTGTAGGGTACAAAGAAAATATTAGAAATTCTATTTAGGAAAATTTTATCTAAAATATAAGAAACTATTTAAAATCTACTAATATTTAACATTTGAATTGACCCTGGTACTTTAATTTGGTCCATGTGAGGGTCACTATCACATACTCTAAATGAAGGACTGTGAGGAAGGCATGAGATCCACCAATTGGTGGGGTTTGAGAGTGGCACAACATTCATTCACTCATTTTCAACATACTGCAGTGTATTTCAGTTTATATTCGCTTGGTTAAGTAGATTCATAGTTCTTAATATTATGTTCAGTTTGTAGTATCTTTGTGTAAATCATCTTAAACCATATGACCATTATTAATAGGTTATCTAAAGTTAGATAAATTAACCTATGCTGAATGGGAAAGTAGCTTAAGAAGATTCCTGTAAAGGAAAAATGAGTTGATGGTCATTCTAATAATGGAAGCACAAGGCAAGGGTAAGAAAATGGTGAAACTAAGTAACATTTCTCCTACCTTATAAGTTAGTGGCTGAAGTTATAAATTAAAAACAAAAATAATCTAATCAGACCTGAAAAGATGTCAGCCCCAAAACAAGAAAGTGTCAAGTACATTATTTAATTTTTATACCTGCTAACTTTAAGAACAAAGCTTCCTCTGAGTATATTGTGCTTTGATATATTAGCTAATGATTGTACTTCATAAACATACATAATGGGAATATGTGCTCAACTTTCTTTGCTTATAAGAATGCTCAAAGTAGATTGGAGACCACTGGTTTAGCTGAGGAAGGCAGTTGCTGCCTTTGGAGTCTCTCATCTCTTACTGTGTGCCTGCCTCTTAGAGTTTGTTGTTTGGGTTTCTAAAATATTTTTATTTAAATTTTTTCCTAATGAGTTTAGTGTATGTAGGATGATAGATAATAATATATCTAAACCCATTGAAGATAAATTGAACAGAATTTAGGGAACTTCATTTCTTGATAAAAATTCATTGCATAGAAGTAAAAATCCAATCCCTGCCTTATAGATTTTAAAACTCTAGTTCAGAAAACCTAAGAAAATGTTTCAAAATAGTATACGAATGGGTTCTTGAGAAATAATGGAAATTCTTTATGAAGGCACAACTTATGTGATGAAATAGATTTGTTTCTGGGAACAAATATGTATACATTTCATTTATGTAAAATTTACCTGCAATTACCAGTAAGATAATAGCAGAATGTGTAAAACAGATTTTTTAAAATAGGAGCTCATATAAACATTCCTCACAGCATTCCCATTATATATGATTTTAATAAGTGTTTTATACATGTCCATTTATTATTTAGTATTCTCTTTACTACATATTGAGTATCCCTTAGCTGAAATGCTTCTTAGGACTACAAATGTTAAATTTTTTTTTTTAATTTTCAGATTTTGGAATATTTGCATAGACTTGGGCATACCTGTTCTAAAATCCAAAATCTGAAATGCTCCAAAAGCCAAAACTTTTCAAATGTCATGTTGGTGCTCAAAAAATTTGTAATGAAGTAAACAAACAAACAACAGCAGCAGCAAACAAACAAACAAAAAAAACAATGCTTTCTCTGTGGAGTTTCTGAATGTACTCTCTCCTGTGGACTTTTGTAGCTTATTATTCTTTTTTTGGTCACAGTAGCACAATGAATTAGGTACTATTATTATCTCCACTTTATAGATGAGTAAATGGATGCTGGCATAAGTTAATACTTGCCTAAATGTTGCATAAGTACTATGCAATACAGCCAGGATCCAAATAAAATTATGTTTGACCTCAGAGCCCAAGCTCTTGATCATGCTGCTTTGCTAGGTTCTATAGAACTGTGAAATAATGCTTATATATTAATGATTAATTTTTCATTTTTAGGTGCTATTATTGACATTAAGTTACAGGAAGCTGTTGTTATACCTGAGAGACACGAGAGACATGCTTTTAATGGCCATTAGGGAAATAATACTCATTCAGGGTTGTAGATGAGGTTTCTAAATTCCAATTCAGTTTAAGAAGTTGTTCCTTAAATTTTATAGTATTCTAACTTAGGGAACACAAGGATAAGATGCCTGGAAAATTTGAAAGTATATGTCAGGTTATTTTGTGTTAGTTTTTTAAAGGTAGAAACAATCTCACGTTTTCAGATTTCCCCAGATGGAAATTGTGAGTGGCCATGCTATAATCTGTTTTCCAAACCCACACATTTTTTTTTTCCTTTCCAACACCATGACAGTACTGTTCTTATCATATACAGTAATGAGTGACTCAAAATCATATTGAGTTTTAAAGATGAACTTGAATCATGAAGAAAAAAATGTGATCATTATACTCTGGCAGAATATATTTTAAAGGATTTTCATCTGAAAAATAATTAAAGCAAACATGGGTTCTAGTAGTTCATTTCTAAAAACAGAATAGAGTAAATCTAGAAATTCCACAGAGAAAGCATTATGTGGAAGGAAATGAGAAATATTTGCCATATACACATTTAGCCATCTGTCCCTTTATGTATCTTATATTTTCCAGTTTTAGTTCTGCTCCACTAAATCAAATTCACAACCAATTCCTTTAATTTAGAGGGGAAGAACTTGTGGCCTAGGAGGCAGATTCTGATGATACCACTCTGGTCATCACAGCTTGAAGCCCAGAAGGCATTTTTCCTCCTGATGGGCAGTGTAGGCTGTCTCATAGAGAGTAGAGGCTTTTAAGAATTGAAGACTTGAACAATTCAAGAACTGTAGGCTAATCAGAGGGCAGTAGGTGATAACACCCTTAAAGGCTAAGTGAATCTCATAGGAGGCAAATAATAGAAAAATGTACTGAACCCATAGCCCTTTATCTCCCTCTCTCTTATCCTTCCATTATTTCTTCCTTGCTTTCTCTCTTTGTCCCTTTGTGCTTGTCTCTATTTGCACCCTTTCTAGGGGTCCCTCTCTTTTTGTACTTTCTTTGCCTCCCACTTCCTTTTCCTGCTTCTTCCTTTTGTCTTCATCTCCATCTTTTTTCTTTGTCTATTTTTTTCTTTTCTTCCTTTCTCTCTTCTCTTCACTTCATCCTATCCCTTAGTTCTTCCCTCTGTTCCTCATGAATTACTCATCATGTCACATTAAATATGCATATATCTTAAAATTAATAGACATTATTTTCATTGAGCAGCAAGTGGGTTGTATTTATAACTGGAAAGGGAAAAACATCTCCCGATTAAGTAACACTGAACATATGGCTCGCAAGTGAAATTTTTCTTTGGAGTCACGGTCCTCACCAAAATAAGGTTCCTATTCTTTTTCCCTAAATATAATTATGTTTTTTGTTGCTCCTCTCTACCCTTAGGTTTGGTGAGTATTCAAATTGTTTGCATTTTGTTTTGTACCCCTTATTTCTTGAATTTGTAGAAGCCAATATTGCTTCTTAATGAGTAAAAGAGCTTATGTAGCTGGACATGGTGGCACACACCTGTAATCCTAGTGACTCAGGAGGCTGAGACAGGATAATTCCAAGTTCAAGGCCAACCACAGCAACTTAGCAAGGCCCTAAACAACTTAGTGAAACCCTGTCTCAAAATTTAAAAAAAATAAGGGCTGGGGATATGGCTCAGTGGTTAAATGCCTTGGGTTCAATCCCTGTTACCAAAAAAATAAAACAAAACAAAAACAACAAAGCAGCAACCATAAACCCCCTCAAAAACATATTTATAATTTTTCAGATGTATGTTTGGGATTCTAATATTCTGAGTTTCTAAGATTCAAACATGTCAAGGGTTTTTACTGTTCCATGTGCTCTAATGGGTAATGGCAGTTTATGAGATTTCCTGATGACTGAAACCCCCCATGAAGAAACTTTATTTTTAGACTGATGCATGGTTCATTTGCTTTACTTTGCCTATATAAACAGTGATTTTTTTTTTAATTTTGGTTTTAATTATTTCCTTTTCCTGAAAAAAAATGATTGTATGTAATATGAAGTCCCTCTGAGTTTGGTAACTTCCCACTAGTTAACCGATTAAGGGCATCAAAGTTTCAGAAAGTGAATGAACAAGTGAATAAATGGCTAGACAGATTCACTTAAATCATTCCTGTTGCATGCTATGTTGTTTATGATGAGCCTTGTAATAGCTGAGGTTTTGCCTCTTTCAACTAGTGTTTTTTTTTTTTTTTTTTTTAGCATATTTTCCAGGGACTGTCACAAACCCTTTGATTCTTTGATAGCTAAATTCTTAATTTCTTTTCTTAAAATGTTCATTTTCATTAGAGTGCTATTTAACATTAGACATTAACTTTGACAGATGTTATTGCTGCTTCTCAATTAGGTGAAGTGTATTCTTGGGAAGGTGCCAATTTGAATTGAATATGTTTGAATTTGGTATGTGAACTAAATTGTTGTTTAAAACCTTTACCCATCTATCATTGATGGAGCAGGCAGCTAGTTTTGTACATAAGTGTTTTGTTTTATTTTTTCCTAGTAAAATTTGAACATTTAGGAAATGACTTCCTATTCTAGTAAAGAGAATTTCATATGAATTTACTAAAAGATCCACTTGACAGTTCCTTAGATTGCTAGAATTTAAATTGGCAGATACTACTTTGGTATAAAATGCTTTCTATGGACAATATTAATATTTGAAAACCCCTTTTTATCATGCAGATTTTGAACAGACAGGAAGTCAAGCTCTATTTACCCATTGGCTACTAATGAATGCCATTGAATTATTATTTATCATCTTCAGGCAAAAACACTGTAGTTATGAGATCAGAATTGCCAATTAAAGCAAGCATTTAATTTTAAAATTTAAAAAAGAATCCATCCAGAGGTGAAAACTAAAGTATGGATACTCGAAGGAATTTTGAACTTGAATCAGAAAATCTGAATTGTATCCCTACTTCTATCATTAATTTAGCTGGGTCACCTCAATCAAGTCACTACCAACTCGGAACTGCAATATCCTAATGGTTCAGCTTTAACATTACGTGTTCTATATACTAAAAAAGAGCTTGGTTGAGGAAAGCTGAATCCTCTTGTTTATCGTCTATCCACACCAGCCTGGCAGCTCAGAGGTCAGTCTCCAGCTGCATTTTCGTCATTTTATAATCCCTTAAATCCTTGCTAGGCTTTCATTGCTAGTTCGGTTCCCTAGGAATTTGCATTTAGAGACACGTAGGGCTCCCTACCTTTGGAATTTTTCTATGCTTGTGAGTTTAATGAAAAGTTACTTAGAGTTGGATGAAAATCCCAAGAATCAAGTCTTGTTTGAATGTTTTCTCTAAAATCAAACTATTATGACTAATGTTTCTCTATTGTTTTTGAGCTTTGAAGTTACTATGTTGAATCTTAGTGTAGTGAAGCATTGTTGTCATTTGCTCCCATTATCTGTTATCATTTTCTCCCTTACTCATTATTCTAAATATTCTTATTTTTGAAGCTTAAAATGATTGAGCAACAAGGTTCCATATCATGAGAAAAGCTTGCTACCCTGATTCTGTTATGTTAGGTATTTGAAATCTTTATTGATTAGAAATAGGTTGAATTGCACCAAGCTAAAATTAAACTTTCCTTGGTTTGCTTAAGTAATATAGTAAACAAAATGGGATTTGCATCAAAGAGATTAAAAAATTAACTGTATGGCTACTTTAGAACATGTAGTTTTCATAAGAAAGCTAGAGCTAGATTTAAGGAGGCCTAGCATGATAATAAAAAAAGGCAGTCAATACTAAACTTTGGTGAGAATGTAGAGAAAATGAAATGCTCATACATTGCTGATGGAAATGTTGCATCATGCAGCCATTTTGGGAAACTATTTGTTGGTTCCTCAAAAAGTTAAAGATAGAATTAATTACCTTTATAACCAGTAATTCCCCTCCTAGGTGTTTATATAAGAGAAATGAAAACATACAAATATTTGCAACAGCATATTCAATAATAGCCAAAAAATGGAAACAGCCTAAATGGCTATCCATCTGTGAATGGATAACAATATATGATATATTCATGCAATGGAGTATAATTAGGCAACATGAAGGATAAAATAATGATACATGGTACAACATGGGTGAAACTTCAGAAACATTATGCTAAGTGAAAGAAGCCAGACGCCAAGGCAAAATTACTATAGGATTCTACTTATACAAAAGGTCTGGAATAGGCAAATGCATAGAAAGTATATTCTTTCCCAGGACCTGAGGGTTGGGGCATGAGCAGTGGTTGCTAATGGGAAAGGGGATTTTTTTTTTTGAGGAGATGAAATATTCTAATATTGAGAGGTGGTGATTCTTGTACAACTCTGAATACACTAAACATTTTTGAATTGTATATATTAAATTTACTGGTACGTAAATTATATCTCAATAAGACTGGGTTTTTTATATATATATATATATATATATATATATATATATATATATATATATATATATAAATATAAATAGGCAGCTGGGCTCAGTGGCACATGCCTGTAATCCCAGCACCTCAGGAAGCTGAGAAGGGAGGATTGCAAATTCAAAGCCAGCCTCAGCCATAGGAAGGCACTAAGCAGCTCAGGGAGATCCTGTCTCTAAATAAAATACTAAATAGGGCTGGGATGTGGCTCAGTGGTTGAGTGCCTATGAGTTCAATCCCCAGTATCCACCCCCCAAAAAAATCCCCCAAAGCACTAGTGACTTAGCAGTATAGCTAAAGTGTATTTAAATTGTTTTATGCTAGGGACTGAGGGAAGCAGGGAACGGGGAATTAGTGTTTAGTTAGTTGTTGGTACTAGGGATTAAACCCAACATTGCTCTACCACTGAGCTACATCCCCAGTTCTTTTTATTTTTTATTTTGAGACAGGGTCTTACTAATTTGCTGACACTGGTCTTAAACTTGTGATCCTCCTGTCTCAGCCTCCTGAATTGCTGGGATGACAGTAGTGTTCCACCACACCCAGGAGGAGTTAGTAATTAATGAATAGAGTTTCAATTGAGGAAAACAAAAAGGTTCTGGAGATGGATGGTGATGATGGTGTGAATGCACTTAATCTTTTTTTTTTTTTTTTTTTTTTTTTTTTTTTTTTTTTTTTTTATTGGTTGTTCAAAACATTATAAAGCTCTTGACATATCATATTTCATACATTAGATTCAAGTTGGTTATGAACTCCCAATTTTACCCCAAATACAGATTGCAGAATCACATCGGTTACACATCCACATTTTTACATAATGCCCTATTAGTAACTGTTGTATTCTGCTACCTTTCCTATCCTCTACCATCCCCCCTCCCTCCCCTCCCATCTTCTCTCTCTACCCCATCCACTGTAATTCATATCTCTCCTTGTTTATTTTCCCATTCCCCTCACAACCTCTTATATGTAATTTTGTATAACAATGAGGGTCTCCCTCCATTACCATGCAATTTCCCTTTTCTCTCCCTTTCCATCCCACCTCATGTATCTGTTTAATGTTAATCTTTTCTTCCTGCTCTTCCTCCCTGCTCTGTTCTTAGTTGCTCTCCTTATATCAAAGAAGACATTTGGTATTTGTTTTTTAGGGATTGGCTAGCTTCACTAAGCATAATCTGCTCTAGTGCCATCCATTTCCCTGCAAATTCTATGATTTTGTCATTTTTTAGTGCTGCGTAATACTCCATGGTGTATAAATGCCACATTTTTTTTATCCATTCATCTATTGAAGGGCATCTGGGTTGGTTCCACAGTCTAGCAATTGTGAATTATGCTGCTATGAACATCGATGTAGCAGTATCCCTGTAGTACGCTCTTTTAAGGTCTTCAGGGAAAAGTCCAAGAAGGGCAATAGCTGGGTCAAATGGTGGTTCCATTCCCAGCTTTCCCAGGAGTCTCCATACTGTTTTCCAGATTGGCCGCACCAGTTTGCAGTCCCACCAGCAATGTACAAGAGTACCCTTTTCCCCACATCCTCTCCAGCACTTGTTGTTGTTTGACTTCATAATGGCTGCCAATCTTACTGGAGTGAGATGGTATCTTAGGGTGGTTTTGATTTGCATTTCTCTGACTGCTAGCGATGGTGAGCATTTTTTCATGTACTTGTTGATTGATTGTATGTCCTCCTCTGAGAAGTGTCTGTTCAGGTCTTTGGCCCATTTGTTGATTGGGTTATTTGTTTTCTTATTGTTTAATTTTTTGAGTTCTTTGTATACTCTGGATATTAGGGCTCTATCTGAAGTGTGAGGAGTAAAAATTTGTTCCCATGATGTAGGCTCCCTATTTACCTCTTTTATTGTTTCTCTTGCTGAGAGAAAACTTTTCAGTTTAAGTAAGTCCCATTTGTTGATTTTTGTTATC
This sequence comes from Marmota monax, assembly GCF_021218885.2. Taxonomy (NCBI): domain Eukaryota; kingdom Metazoa; phylum Chordata; class Mammalia; order Rodentia; family Sciuridae; genus Marmota; species Marmota monax. The sequence goes on along the minus strand of NW_026694552.1, from coordinate 8,437,153 downwards.
AACTTTTGTGCTATGGGTGTCCTATTAAGGAATTTGGAGCCCGACCCTACAATATGTAGATCGGAGCCAACTTTTTCTTCTATCAGACGCAGAGTCTCTGATTTGATATCTAGCTCCTTGATCCACTTTGAGTTAACTTTTGTGCATGGCGAGAGGAGGGGATTCAATTTCATTTTGTTGCATATGGATTTCCAGTTTTCCCAGCACCATTTGTTGAAGATGCTATCCTCCCTCCATTGCATGCTTTTAGCTCCTTTATCAAATATAAGATAGTTGTAGCTTTGTGGATTAGTCTCTGTGTCCTCTATTCTGTACCATTGGTCCACCCTCCTGTTTTGGTACCAGTACCATGCTGTTTTTGTTACTATTGCTCTGTAATATAGTTTTAAGTCTGGTATCGCTATACCGCCTGATTCACACTTCCTGCTTAGAATTGCTTTTGCTATTCTGGGTCTTTTATTTTTCCATATGAATTTCATGATTGCTTTATCCATTTCTACAAGAAATGCCGTTGGGATTTTGATTGGCATTGCATTAAACCTATAGAGAACTTTTGGTAATATCGCCATTTTGATGATGTTAGTTCTGCCTATCCATGAACAGGGTATATTTTTCCATCTTCTAAGATCTTCTTCTACTTCTCTTTTTAGGGTTTTGTAGTTTTCATTATATAAATCTTTCGCCTCTCTTGTTAGGTTGATTCCCAAGTATTTTATTTTTTTTGAGGATATTGTGAATGGAGTGTTTTTCCTCATTTCCGTTTCAGAAGTTTTGTCGCTGATATACAGAAATGCCTTTGATTTATGCGTGTTGATTTTATATCCTGCCACTTTGCTGAATTCATTTATTAGTTCTAGTAGTTTTTTTGTAGACCCTTTTGGGTCTTCTAGGTATAGAATCATGTCATCTGCAAATAGTGATAATTTAAGTTCTTCCTTTCCTATTTTTATGCCTTTAATTTCTTTCGTCTGTCTAATTGCTCTGGCCAGTGTTTCGAGAACTATATTGAATAGAAGTGGTGATAGAGGGCATCCCTGTCTTGTTCCAGATTTTAGGGGGAATGCCTTCAATTTTTCTCCATTGAGAATGATGCTAGCCTGAGGCTTAGCATAGATAGCTTTTACAATGTCGAGGTAAGTTCCTGTTATCCCTAGTTTTTCTAATGTTTTGAACATAAAGGGATGCTGTACTTTGTCGAATGCTTTTTCTGCGTCTATTGAGATGATCATATGGTTCTTATTTTTAAGTCTATTGATGTGGTGAATAACATTTATTGATTTCCGTATATTGAACCATCCTTGCATCCCAGGGATGAATCCAACTTGATCATGGTGCACAATTTTTTTGATGTGCCTTTGTATCCGGTTCGCCAGAATTTTATTGAGGATTTTTGCATCTATGTTCATCAGAGATATTGGTCTGTAGTTTTCTTTCTTTGAGGTGTCTTTGTCTGGTAATCTTTATGGAACTGTATATTTTAAAATGATTAAAATGTTAATTTATGTATATTTATCAAAATAAAAATACATAACTCTAAAAAATTGAATTTCATATTATTCTAATGTACAAGGCTTTTTTTCCTTTCTTTTTAACAGGAAAATAAAAAATGTGATTGGCTTTTTTATGCATGATATTCTTCGGAATTATGTATTAGAATTTCTCTCCAGTATGTGTGTATAGGGGAGATGCTTATATACACATGTCTTTATCTTGACTTTGAATGAGAGCTTAAAAGTCTTTTTTTTAAACTTTGTTTGCCAGTAGAAAAATAAAAGAAGCTAAACCTCAGGAAATTTATGTTGTTAAATTATAAAATATTGAAGTGCTGATTTTAGAATATGAGTTATCACAATTTCCTGATTTTCTTGGTTAATCCTGGCTTCTTGAATAGGAGAAACATTTATACTTTACAAATATATAATATCTCTATATCTTCCTAAAATCATTTTCTTTTGTATAACAAGAGAGAAAGAACAAGCACTAAAATGCATTGAAAATATAAACACAATGGATTAGTTTCAGAATACAAATGAAGGGATGAAAATGAAAAGAGAAGAAAATTTAGTAATAAGAAAGTCACTGAAAGGGGAATTAAATTATTTTCAAAGGCTATGGAACTTTGTTATGACCAAACAGTTGGTAGGGTCTAAGTTTTGGGCCTCAAAGGATTAATCTGTGAAAACACTTTCTAAGCCTGGCTGCTATATGTGACATTGGAAGAAGAATGACTTGAAGGCCCATAGTGTCATTAATATTTTAGACAATCAGAGGTGTGCTTGTTTTTCTTGATCAGGAAATGGTTTCTTATAAATAGTGTGTTATCTATCTACCTACTTACCTACCTACTTACCTACCAACCTATCTACTATATAAAACATATATATTTCAGTCTGTTCCACTATTGCAGGAAGAAGTATGGCCTTACAAAATTTTTGTCCTTTAGAGTGGGATCCTTCCATAATTTAGCACTTGATTAATGGATCCAATCAGAGTTTGTATACTCAGAAATTCATTGCACGGGATTAATGATCTCCTAATTGTAATTTTATTTCCCAGATTAGCCTTATTTCCTGTAGTTTCTTAATTTTTGAGTCATTTTGAGTTATCATTTACAAGGGACATGAAATTTTGTATATTTAGTCTATAACTTGTATGATTTTTAAAATCTTTTTTGAATTGTGAGTCTTCTGTGGTATCTGGCCAAACTAGTATAAACTATTTTATTGTGTACAATATGATTATTACACACATAGCCAGAGATATATTACTTTTTGTATACTTTTCCTTTTTTTTTTTTTTTTTACTTCCATTAACACTAGAGCCAGAGGTCTTCCAATAAGTTTCCATTAGTCTGGTTTTTATTCCCCTCAAAAGAAAAATAGAACTTTCTCATATTATACAAGTAACACAAAGAGACATCAAGAAATGGATGTACAGGAAATTTTATTGTACATCTACTCTTTATAATCAAACGTGGCCACAGGATTGGCTGACAAACAATCTAGTCAATGCAAAAAATGGATGACTTCTAAAATTTGGGAGGGCTTTGAATATATTTAAAGATTATTGGTACCTTTGATATTTCATGGATTCTTTTTAATCTCTTACCTTTTTCAAATGATTGCATTTGAAATTAGGAAATTTCTTATTCAGTGATTGTTTTAATATTTGCTTTGTTTTCAACAGTGCCCTTAAAGATAGCCGTTTTCCCCCAATGACAAGAGATGAGCTGCCACGGCTTTTTTGCTCAGTGTCTCTGCTCACTAACTTTGAAGATGTCTGTGATTATTTGGACTGGGAGGTAAGATTAAGAAATTTTTAAAAGAACAAGTGAAAGTAACCCCTGATAAATGTTAAAAGCTAGTCCCAGAAAATACCTCATTTGATCCATTCTTATGAATAAATAAATTTCGCCATTGAATAGTGAGATTTGAATAATGGAATTTTTAAAAGGCAAAGTGCCATGTGTTGTTATAATCCATAAACTGAATTTGGCTTTCATTTTTGTCCTACTACCTCACTAGAGCATCTCATAAAAGCTGTTAATAAGTAGTAAGAAGGACTGAATGGAATTTATTTCTCCTTCTATTTTTATTCCAAAGCACTTTGTTGTAGCTGCTACCAAGTGATTAGGTGGTCAGAGGATACATCTCAGAAGCAAAAAGCAAGAGTTATTTAGGGTACGATACCACTTGGAGAAATCAGCTCATCATGACAAAGCACTGGTTAACTAGAATTAAATAATATAAATCATTCTTGGCTACCTCAATTCACACACTGAACACACTAACAAATTTATATTGAGAGTATCTCTGTGCTTTGGCATTATCAGAGAACCCTGTATCAATCATATTTTTATTCTTCTTTTGTATTTGGGTTGGCTTATTAAGTTCACACATTCTCACCCTAATTTGCTTTAGTGGTTAAGAGGAGATGATTGAGTGTAGGTCTATGAAATTTTGCATGCACACACATACCCATATTATGGAATGCCTACTGTGTTCCAGGCACTATACTACATATACAAAAGTGGTACAATTTTTTCCTTACTATAAAGCATCTTATGTTGTATAGTAGAGAAAAAATGTGTATAAAAAGTAAGAAGGAATAAGTGCTATCAGAATTAAACAATAGAAATTCAGCCATAGACACAGCATTTTCTCTCATGCTGCTCATAAATGGCATTACTATATCATTATGATATAACATGTTTTAATTCTAATGCTGTTTTAGAAGAACTGGCCCCCCATGGCAACTGTAATATTTTGCCTTGTGGCCAAATCACTGTCTTCACAGTTAATTGAACTCGAGTTTTATTTCTGGCTTTATTCTGATTTCTTCTGAGACTTTGGGCAGTTTATTTTACTGTGATTCACTTTTTCCATGTACAGAATAAGACATTTGTAAAGTTCTTGATATTCATTTGAAAAAAAAAAAAAAAAACCTTTGTTATAGAAATTATTGTTGTTTTCCCAGACCTATTTAAAAACTTTTCTGCATAGGATGAAGGGAGTTCCTTCTGGGTTTCGTGGAACATTATCAAAATATGAAAGCATCTTAGTATTTTGTGGAAGAAATAAATTTGGAAAAGGAAGGAATAAAACAATCCAATAATGCTGATCCTAACAGAGTTGGCATGTGTAAAGAATTTTGTATAATTAAAAATTTCCTACTTTATTGTGTTTCTAAGTTTGTTGTTCCTATTTGGTTTTCCTTAAAGAGAAGTTTACCAATATTATGGAAATATTTCCCAGTTTGTCCGTCCTTCCTCCCTCCCTCCCTCCCTCCCTTCCTTCCTTCCTTCCTTCCTTCCCTCCCTCTCCTCCCTCCCTCCATTCCTTTCCTTCTTTCTCCCTCTCTCTCCTTCCCCCCCCCCCCTCTCACTCTCCCTCTCAATTTTGGGGACTAGGAATTTAACTCAGGGCACTTAACCACTGAGCCATATCCCCAGCCCTTTTTTATTTAAACAGGGCCTCAATGAGTTACTTAGGTCCACGCTAAGTTGCTGAGGCTGTCTTCGAACTCCTGCCTCAGCTCCCAAGCTGCTGGGATTACAGATGTGCACCATTGTGCCCAGTCCTAGTACTTTATTTTTAAATGGTCCCAAATCATGTCCTCCTTTTATTAATATATATGACAGTTTAGAGGCTGCTTTTAGTTTTCAGACTGCCACTTTTTCTTCTGTAGCCAGAGTTTCAGTTTTGCTTTCTAGATTGCAGGGTGCAGTATGTGTAGGCGAGTGATCATAGAGGCAAAAGCCCAAGATCTAGGGGATGACCAAGCTAAAATACACTTCTGTACTTACTAGAAGCCACTGAATTGGAAATACAGTTAAGGCACAAGCTCTTGCATGTATATTGAATGTATAGTGTATGAATATATGCTTGTATTTCAAGAGAAGGAAAAACAGGAGAATTCAATGGCTATTAAATGGGTACAGATAAGCTCAGAGTACACCATCATCTTTTTTGCCCATTCCAAGAATTATCTAAAATTAACCTTGATGTTATTGGGCTTTTATGTTCATGACATGGATATGTTTTCTGTTAAAAGGGTAGGAAGTAAAGCACATAATAATAAGAACTGTGTGCTCTTTCAGGGTCTATTTATCCTCTTTGGGCACCATCTGCCAGCTTGAGTTTCTGGAAGAGTCTATATTGCTTCTCCTTGATCTTGTATATTTAATATATTTAATATTCTTGTATATTTAATATATAGTCTTATATATTTAATATAATCTGCTTGGTCTTATATATTTAATATATTCTTAGTCTTGTATATTCAATATATCCTCTTTGGGTACTATATGCCAGCTTGAGTTTCTAGAAGATTCTATATTGCTTCTGCTTGGTCTTGTATATTTAATACGTTCTTTAAACAGGTGTTGAAACACAAACTTGCACACAAATGTTCAAAGCAGCACTATTCACGATAGGCAGAACCTGGAAACAACCCAAATGTTTATCAGTGCATAAATGGATAAATAGGATATGGTATATCTTCTTACTCAACTATAAAAATAAATGAAGTACTAATGCTTGCTACAACATTAATTAACCTTGAAAACATAATGTTAAAAGAAGCCACATGCAAAAGCCAACCTACTATCTGATTCCATTTATACGAAATCTCCAGAATGGGCAAATCCATAGAAATAGAAAGCAAATTCATGGTTGTCAGGGTTTGGGGGGAGGGGTGAATGGAAAGTGACTAATGAGTACAGGGTTTCCATTTGGTAATGAAAAAGTTCTGGAATTAAATTATGATGATGTTTGCACAACACTGTGAATATAGTTCATGCCACTGAATTATTTGGTTTTCTATTATGTATATTTTACCACAATAAAACATGGAAAATAAATTTTATACATATATAACAATGGTCCATGATAGTAATTTTAATTTATTGAAGAAGAAAAAATTTAAATCCAAAGAGTATAAATAAGGAGATGCCAGTTATTCACAATTATACTATTCTGTGATAACTATGGTTAATATTTCAAAATACAGGCAGAACCTCCATATCTGTGGGTTCTGTATACATGGATTCAACCAACTACATATTGAAAATATTTTGAAAAGGAATTGCATCTGTATTGAATAATAGACTTTTTTCCTTGACATTATTCCCGAGACAATATAGTATAATAGCTGTTTACATTGTTCTAAGTATTATACATAATCTAGAGATGATTTAAAGTGGGAGGATGTATGTTGGTAACATGCAAATACTATGCCACTTTATATAAGGGACGTTAGCATCCTAGGATAATGGTTTGGAGGAAGTGTCCTAGAAAAAGTCCCCCATAGATACCAAGGGACAGTGGCATTTCTTTCCATCTGTGTTTTTGTATCAGTAAATATGCATATTTGATTATGAGATCATATTTAATATTCAGTTATAATTTAAAAGAAAATTCAGGGAAATCTTTGTTTATTGTTCATCTGTATGTGTAAGTTTATTATTTATATTGTGAATTTCCTTTGTGAAAAGTCAGTCTATATTTATGAAAGTATACCTTCACTTTGGGGAATTCTATACTGTCAAATAAGTACACCATTTCTTTTAAGGATAAAATATCCTATTCCCTATAAGTATTTAATTTTAACCCAAAATGCAAAGTTCTATGTATGTTTACACTACTGGTGGAAATAAGAAGATTATTTTGAAAATTTGATAGAGAATTTTTAATAGAGAATTTTAAAGTCAAAGTTAGATAATGAACATGTTTTATATAAGCAGAAGCCTCTAACATAGGGATTTTCTGGTTTGAAATTTGACTTCTATTGGTGAAGTGTGTTATAGTGGTGGAATCCCTCATTAAAGGGACAAAAATGCACACAGATCAAAGCAAAAAAAAGGGCAATGTCTAGAAGTCCCAAAGCATAGAGGTAGATAACTTTGCTAAGAAAGAGAGACATCCTTGTGTTCATGAGGGTAAGGGATGTGATTGGTGATAAGCCGACTAATTTTCAGATGTTCAGGAAAGAAATGGACTGCCACAGGTCTGGCTACCATCTTATTGTCTTTTTCATCAAAGGTTAAAAGAAATCTATTTGAACTCTCCTTTGGTAACATGTTTCTAGTTTTACAATGGAAGTTAGTAGGAAAATAAGATTTTACAATATGTTTTGGGTGCTTGTTTTATAATGTAAGAAATGTTTGATAAATGGTTTCAAAAGTGAGTCTAATTAATCCCAAGTCAATATTGAATTGTCCATATGTTGTATTTCCACAAAGCAATAATTATAACATTTGAAATGAGTGTCTATAGATAGCCTCTCAAGGAGTCTAAATAGTTATTTAAAGACAACAAAATTACCCATAGAAGGCTATAAATTATAGATAGATTGGAGCAGTGGCCTAACTCTTCCAAGAGTTTCTGACCATCACCCACATAGTGATCTATTTAGTAACCTGGTAGGTATACAAGTATGAAGAGTAAATAATTTGGAGAAAGAATTCATTAACTGATAAATTACAATATCTACCTAAAAGACCAAAATGGTTCTGAAATGAGAAGAATTGCTCCCCTAGGGAGAAATCCAACATGGTGTGCCTTATGTTTGAACACAAAAACTAATCACCATTGTTCTGAGCTCTTCAGTGGACATTATCTTAACTCTGAATGACAGGATGATTGACAGACATGGAGCTTTAGAAAGAAAAAAAAAAAAACAACTCATGAGTATGTCGGAGCCCTCCAAAATGACAAATAGCTTGGAACTAGTGTAGTTAAACTGTTTGGGCATCATGTTTCCTTTTAAGAAATCTGAAAGGGTATAAATCCAGTGACATTACTAGAGTTTGACTTGAGGGGTAATTCTAGGTGTGTCATTTCATAGCTGCTCATTTTCAGGATGATATAAATGAATAAGCTTTTTGTTTGTAGAAGAACTTGTATAGCAAGTATGATACCAGTGATTTTGTGGGAGCTAATATAGCACTTTGCTGACAGAAGTCAAAATATTTCCTAAATTGTAATCAGGCATCTTTTACTTTGAAGCTATAGAGACAAGATCATTTAAAGAAAGGCATGAAGAAGAAACATTTTCTGTATCCTAAAGTAAATGTTTAGATCATGTTTTAGTATATTAATGACATCTTCCCAAACCTGAAGACATTTTTCTTGTATCTAGCTTCCTGCACCATTGATATCTCACTTGTCTATACAGCCATCACCTGGGCAATACATTGTTGTCCTAAGACAGTGTGTTGGTTCCTTTTTAGTATATGACATTTACATGGAATCGACCCATTCAGGTGGGACTGGCCAGTATGTTTCTTCTGTGGTGCCAAAATCTGTCCCTGCAGTATAAAACTAGATCTCTGAATCCCTAGTCTTCTGTCCCTAAAGTACCAAAGCATGTGTCATTTTGTATGAACCTTGTAGACTCCTGGTACTCAGAGAACTGCACTTCACTTTAAAAGCAACCTCTAAAGAACTCCTCTTGAGCAATTGCAGCTCCATTTCTGACGTATTTAGTTGCAGTAAATAATAGGACGCTTTTATAACAGCCTTTATGAGAGTAAACAGATGAGATGAACAAATTGGCTACCGTCATTATCTCCCATATATTTTAGAAGTTAATGTTCTCCTGTTCACCCTCACTCCCCCAAAAAGGTTTACTTTTTTTTTTTTAGCTCCTTTTAATGTACCACTGAAAACAGAGTTCCCATTCATACACAGATGGTTAGCGTGACTCATAAAGTCAGCAAGTGAAATGACTTCTAGTTGTATACGTTCTGTTTCCTCCCTTGGTTATATTTTCCCAGCTATGAGGTATACCATGCTCTCTTATAATTTAAAATTCCTGCCTCACTAAAAAACATGGGCCTTTTACATCTAGAAAATGTACTTCACATCTATTTTCCCAGAGACCTTGATATTTTTGTGTAAAACATCACTATCATGGTAATTTAGTCTTTATCTTGATATTCTAAATGTTGGTTCAAGTGCTGTGGAACACTGGGAACGTGCTTTATATTTCTTGGCCATCTAGAAAGAATTTGTGAGCATCAGCAAGTCAGTGTATAAGAAACCTAGTGGAGAAGCAAGCTGTACCAAGTAATGTAACTTTTTTGGGGATACAGGGATTCGACCCAGGGGTGCTTAACCTATGAGTCACATCCCCAGTCTCCTTTTTATACTTTTTATTTTGAGACAGGGTCTTTCTAATTTACTTAGGGCCTCGATAAGTAGCTGAGGCTGGTCTGGAACTTGATAAACTTCTGCTTCAGCCTCCTGAGCTGCTGGGATTACAGGCATGCACCACTATGCCTGGTGTAATATAACTTCTTAGAAGGTGATTTAATGCAAAGAAATTTTCATTAGCTGTTAGTACCCTTAGAAATGGGTAGCTTAGAACATTCTCTGGCTTCCTGCTTTCCTATGTTCTTTGGCCAGGGGCGGGGGGAGGGGGGTGGGGTTCTGCTTCTTTCCTCATAATACACAAACTCTTTTTCTGCTCCTTCCCAAGGAATGCCATTATGATCTATTCTTTTATGTAGTGTTTGCCTATGTGTGTGTAACCCCAGCATTTAATAAAAAGTGCTGAATTTTGGGAATAAGAAGACCTGGTTTTGTTCCTATCACTGCCCAGCTTTGTGACTTTTCCAGACCTCAGTTCAGTTTTGCCAGGAAGCTGAAAAGGTTGGACTAGTTAATACCTCAGGTTTCTTTGGACACAGAATGTGGTTCTATGACTGACTTCCTTTTTTTAAAAAATTGCTTCTGTTTCATTTTAAATCCAGAGACTGAATCATCAATAGCCATTTAGAAGTCATAAGAAGAGGTCCCTAACTTTTAAAATGGCCATTGTCAACCTAAACATAGGCAACAAAAGTGGAAAATGATTCAATTTTTAAAATTGTACATATTCTAGATTTCTTTTCCTCAATAGAATTGTCTTCGGGAAGGAAAATACTCTAAGCCATTAAGGCCTCTATTTTTATTGCATCATCCCTTGTTTTAAGTCAATATTATATATTGAGATGAAACAAGTATATTAGGGAAAGATTATTCACATTACAAGTAGATATTTTGCTTTGCATAAGGACTCATTCTAGGGTCTCATTTTCTTCCTCATAACTTCAGGATTAATTCATTTATATAAATGAAATGCACATGTAACTTTTTTTGTAGTACTGGTAATTGAACCCAGGGGTACTCTACCACTGAGAGGTATACCCACAGTACTCCCCACCCTGTTTTTTTTTTTTTTGAGTCAGGGTCTTGCTAAATTGCCAAGACTAGTGATCATCCTGCATCAGCCTCTTAAGTCACTGGGATTACAGGTGTGCATCACTGGGAGGTGTGCACCACCATACCAAGTTCCCACGTATAACTTTTTAATAAACAAATCTCTTTTGTAGACTGAGTTGAACCATTTTGAGTCAGATACTCAATGTACATCTCCAATCTGCATATGATTTTTCTTAATTTCCTATCAGGTAAACATTACTACATATTGAGTATGTCTGTCAAGAGATGGTTCTCCCTAGCATTTGGAAAATAAAATAAGTCTTTCTAGATTCTGATAAAATTTTATAACTTTGATTTTCTTATATATAAATTTATCTCCTTCCTCATCCCCTTTTTAAAAAATGGTAGGAATGTATTTTTCTAACTTCTGATGAAAAGAGGCTTTTTATTTAAAGGTCACCTGTGTTGCCTGAACTTTGCTTGGGAAACATCAGGATGTTCAGTTTTCATGGAATGCTCATTATAATTAATCATTACTGAGATTTTTTTTCCTTAATTATACTCTGAGTTTTCACTTGTTCTCTGCAAAACCTTAGGGTAAGAACAGTTTCTTTCATTGCAAATGATATATAAACATGTTTGGCTTCATAGCTTCTCAAAGCACCTGTTCATTAACTTTGCTTTATTTAAAATCTTTCTAATGCTTTAAAAGTTTGTGGGGGTGATTATTAGATAGTTCAGGTATTTTAGAGCTATGTGTCAGTTGTTATTTAAATAAATGTTATCAGGTTGTTGTTCAGTAGCCATTGTGACTAAATTGGCAGGCTTGTGTTCCTGATAGACAAGATGTCTAAATCTCCTACATGAATCAAAATTGGTACTAATTAGTCCTTTAGTAAGCTCTGCAAAAGCCAAGAACTGGTCCATGGAGACTGAACTAATTTCTAAGCTAAAGGTGACTAATTTGCAGGGATTTTAGAGAACAACACACAAATGTATCTTGGTCAAGGGAACCTTTGCAGTTGTTTTCACAAAATAACCAGGGGAGAAAAAAAAAACTTCATCTGAGGTAGATGATGAATCAGAGTTTTCATAATAGAATATGTTAAAAGGTTACTGGTGTCTAAGTGATGGCTTGCAACCAATTATCCTCTTTGATTTTTGTTTCTAGTATTTGTTCTAAATCTTCTCAAAGGCTATTTGAAAGCAAAGACAGCTATAGGAATGGGTCAGATAATGGATAAAAACAACCTAAAATGTATTCCTTGGTGGTGTCTCAGTTGGTTCAAGAGAAAAAATATATTTAAGTCACTAAGAATTTTATGTAGGTAGTACTAAGATTACAAGCCATCTTTATTTTTCCCTTCATAATTTTCTGAAGAGATTTTTTTCTTATAACATGTACAAACTATTTCATGAACAGATTAAAAATAATTCATGGTTGAAGTTTACAAAAGTAAAAGTTACTGAGTCAAAAAAAAAATAGCAGAATTGCATCAACACTCTTTAAATTTTTACAATTTGGCCCAGTTCTGAAGGAATCATGTTCACCAGATGGGCACCTGCAAAACTTCTGGCTAGCTTCTCAAATTGGTGGGTGGAATGAAATGACACAGTCATGACTGTGAGGATTTGATGGGCAGATCCTAGATAGCCTGGAGTCCAAAAAAAATGGGGGGGGGGTTGTGTCAGGTTTAGGAGGAGTAGTGGTTTATTAGAATCTGTACAAATAATTATCAGCCTCTCTGATTAAAATCTCAATTTTTCTTGCCCAGAGAGTTGTTACTCAAGAGTATAAATTTGAAGTAGACCCAAGTTTGAAGCATTTTCCACTCGTGTTGAATTTGTGTTCACTAGGCAAAGGAAGAGACACTATTTTCACAAGGCTGAGCTGGGGTGGAGCAAAAAGTACTGTGCAGTGATGAGCATAAAAGGGGGATATGCTGCACTGGGAATTTTGTATTCTTTCGGGCAATAGCACACTTATTTATTTCCTCTATATAAGAAATGCCAGACTCTGGCTCAGAAGTTTGAACTGTCTGATGCAATGTTTGTTTCTGTCTGTGGTAGCCTGGATCATTTTGTGACAGCACATGCACATCTTCTATGATGCCAACATCAAAAGGTTAGGGTGTATGCCAAACACCCTGAGGTCCTCTCATAAGGAACCAGAGACACCTTCCATTCAGTTCAATGGTATTGGCACATTGAACCTGGCAGGTCAGTCTTATGTGAATGGCCAGTAACTGACTGTGTGGTTAATTACATAGTATGTTTTGTCAAATTATTTTGTCCAAAAAGCATGTTGAACAACTTTTGCTACTTTGACCTCCTGGTTTTTTTTTTAATGTTATTCAAGATGAACTCAATAAAAATGAGTAGAGTGAGCCGTGGCAATATTTTTATTCTTTCAGGGAAACCCATCATTTGGTTTTGAAAATGGGGATGAATGGGACTGATTGTGGCATGGACTAAGACAGGATTCCACCTGAGAAAGTAGACTGGTTCTGTTGGCTGTCCAGAATATGATCAGAGGCAGATTTGGCATTGAGGATCATGACTTTGGAAGTAATTGTGGACCCACATGGTCACAGGTTTGCATGGAGCCTATTCAACTTAGCCAGAGCACATTTTATACACATTCATGTTTTTAGCCAGATGGCTTTTGTTGTTGTTTCCGCCTATTCAGATCATAGGCTTGCTAAATAGGCTTGCAGGCAAAAGTTAGCACCTTTTGTAGTGCTGCTAGTGGATCACAGGACTGACACTTGCCTTATAGACAGATTAGGTATTAAGCTTTGACTATGCAATTGTGAGGAACATAATATGAACCGTGTATTATAATGGGGTGGGAGGGGCACTCTTTTTTTTAATGTTCTTGTGTTCAGGGTCACTGCATTAGGGGATAATAGTTTTAAGTGAAGCCACATTTCTAACAAGGGACCAGATAATGAGGATAAATGAAATCTGCAGACAGTCTCAAAGCTTCATTTTAACCATTATTTATAATCTCTTCTTCTACCAAACCTTTTACTATGTAGCAAAATTGATTAATTTGTGTGTATCTCTACTTTCTCTGCCCACATCCACTCTAATAGAGAAATGAACAAGAGGAAAGAGGATGGGCTGAGACCAGGTGGAGTTGGGGATGCATAATCCCCAAACTAGATAATCAACTCCAGAATAATCAAGATATATTTTAGGGTTTTAATATTAATCTTGATATTTAATCATTCTGAACAATGTTAAAACAAAATATTGTATAATAGCATTAATAAAAATCACTTGTTGTGGAATGGTTCAGAATAAATATGGCCTTGTTTTTAGCATGAAATAGGACTCTGTTGAACTGGTCTTAATGTTCTCTCAGCACACACAGATACAGCTCTATTTAATTCCATATCCTCTTATCTATAAGTCCTACATTTAATTTACTACCATTAGAATTGTTTTATAGCTTTGCTTAGCAAAAGTACAGTCTTGATTAAAAGAATATTATCACAGCTGATGGACCTTGAAAGCATTTTTTCTTAAGACTTTCTAATAATTTTGAAAGTGATCTACAGACTCCCATAAGGCTAGATTTGCAAGTAGCCATTTGTTGCTCACCTGCCTCTACTTTGCACAATGGAGGATTAGTTAAGGGTTTGTTTCGTGACATAGTTTTCCCAAATGCTGCCTTCCTTCTTCATTCTTAGAAAGTTACTGTGATAGCATTTTATAGCAGGTATGCAGCTGGGAATCCCACTTCCCTAGTCAGTTGATCTCTTATCCAGCTGATAAATGCCAACTATAGCCTTTGCTTCCTGGGATGCTGCTGGACTTTAGGATTCTCCAATCTATAAAAGGGGGGATTCAATTACTAGGCATGAAGATTACATTTTGGAGTTGCTGCTATAACACGTGCCTCCCTGAAACAATATGGAATCTATTTCTGATGCTTATTTTGGTGGAGATGACTTAATTTGAAAAGCCAGTAATTTCCACAAGGTGGCCAGAATCAGTCATTCTCCACAGCAGGCCATTTTCCACTCTCCTGTTTTGATTGTACAGTGTGACTATTTGGCACCATCTGCGATTCTGAGAGTGAAGAAAATGTTATTGCTCAACAAGTGACAAAAGTTATTATGCTTTTGATCCTGTTAAGAATGTTATTCTCTTGATTCTGATGGTTGAAAAAAAATGAGTCACTCTGGTTTTGGCTTTGTGGAGTATATATTTGACCTATGAAAAAGTTATTTTTCACAAAGGATTCACTTTAAAATCACTATATTTTCATTTCAATTTATAGGGCTTTCAATTGTTCAGAATCATAGGAATCCATCAAAAATTAAAAGTTATAAATGTTGCAAGAAAGAAAAATGTGATAATTTTGACTTTTTAAAATCAAAGTTGATGGTGGAGCCTTCTTAAAATACAAATAGAGCACTCTTATTCATGAATAATTTTCATTTTGCTCAACATGTCCTTAGACTTTGAGTTAATCTCATATAAACACCTTTATTGAGATATAATGAACATACCATACAATTAGTAAATTGTTTAAAATTATTTTTTTAAATTACTCTTTTAATTGTTAAATTACTAGGCTTTAAAATCTCTGACATTTTTGTTGAAGAACACAGGTTGTACTCCTAAGAAGAAAGGATTTATGCGTCCGAATTACACCCCCATTTGCCTAAATCACTTCTCCCACTCCAGTACATAGCCACAGTTTGTCAGAGCTATGATGGTTATTAGAGGTCACCTCATTCAAGTAGGATAAAAATCACCTGGCGAGTTGTTCTTTTTCCAAAGTCTACTTGCTGAAGCATAAAACCTCTTGAAATTCTGATAAACTTTTCAGCCTCTTCCCCCATCATGCCAATTAAATATTAATAATTTGTGTGGCACTCTCATCTCACAGATAGACATTCTTCCTCTCACAATTTTGACTAGACATCTTAATAAACACCAAAATTCTTTTCAATTTCAGCATGACAGATTTTTGATAAATAGAATGAAAGATTCAAGATTCACTTCAGTGAATGAAGGGGCATAAATTACTTAGGCTGTATATTTTTTATAAAAAACAAATTATGAAGAATCTAATATTGTTGAAGGAAAAAATTCAGAGTCACTAAACAGGAAGTCAGTATACAGAAAATGTTGCAAATTTGTCATTGCCTCTGTGCTATGTCAGGCACCAGAGAGATTACTAGATGTCCTTTATCCTAGAAATGCCTGATAGTTAAGCACTCATATTTCTTCTCAGCTGTCCACAGTCATTTCCCACAGGGTATGGGAGGTCTTATTGTGTTAGTTTTTAAACAGCTGCCCTGGTTGCATTTTTAGTAGAAGGAGATTCATAAGAATGTTGATATTAAATAGATAGAAGAAATAGCCACAGAGATATGCTTTAATTTAAAAAAAAAAAAAAAAAAAAAAAAACTCCTGAGAAGATCTGACAGGCTGTAATGGATAGATGTTTGGAGATCTGAGGATCAAACGAAATGGATTTCCCAGAGGAGTTTTTATTCCCTGAAAAATTAGAAAATTTCATGCTAGGGGCAGAAGCAGGAAAAAAGGTTTTCATTCACCCCTTTTCTTCTTCTAAAGCTTTACTTCCATACAGATGGAAAGATTAAGGTCTATGACTTAACTCACCTGCTCTGACAAGAAGCCACCATCCTGGGGGATAATGTTCACCTGGTTTTACATCTATACCCCCCATTACCTTGGATACTTCACTTAGTAAACATTGATTTGACTCATCCACAGAATTGAGAGAATGTAGTGGGGTGTTTATGCTTTTGAAATTTTATTTTTATTGTCAGTGTTCACAAAGAGATTAAGAACTTTGATCTTTCGTTAGTGTACACTATTCTATGTAAGATATGAGGGGAGTAATACTCCATTGTGTATAAATGCCACATTTTTTTATCCATTCATCTATTGAAGGGCATCTGGGTTGGTTCCACAGTCTAGCTATTGTGAATTGTGCTGCTATGAACATTGATGTGGCAGTATCCCTGTAGTACGCTCTTTTAAGGACTTCAGGGAATAGTCCGAGAAGGGCAATAGCTGGGTCAAATGGTGGTTCCATTCCCAGCTTTCCAAGAAATCTCCATACTGCTTTCCAAATTGGCCGCACCAATTTGCAGTCCCACCAGCAATGTACAAGAAAGAGTACCCTTTTCCCCACATCCTCGCCAGCACTTGTTGTTGTTTGACTTCCTAATGGCTGCCAATCTTACTGGAGTGAGATGGTATCTTAGGGTGGTTTTGATTTGCATTTCTCTGACTGCTAGGGATGGTGAGCATTTTTTCATGTACTTGTTTGATTGATTGTATGTCCTCCTCTGAGAAGTGTCTGTTCAGGTCCTTGGCCCATTTGTTGATTGCGTTATTTGTTATCTTATTGTTTAATTTTTTGAGTTCTTTGTATACTCTGGATATTAGGGCTCTATCTGAAGTGTGAGGAGTAAAAATTTGTTCCCATGATGTAGGCTCCCTATTTACCTCTCTTATTGTTTCTCTTGCTGAGAAAAAAACTTTTTAGTTTAAGTAAGTCCCATTACTCTGCACTAAAAAATGACAAAATCATGGAATTTGCAGGGAAATGGATGGCATTAGAGCAGATTATGCTAAGTGAAGCTAGCCAATCCCTAAAAAACAAATGCCAAATGTCTTCTTTGATATAATGAGAGCAACTAAGAACAGAGCAGGGAGGACGAGCAGGAGGAAAAGATTAACATTAAACAGAGACATGAGGTGGGAGGGAAAGGGAAATTGCATGGAAATGGAAGGAGACCCTCATTGTTACACAAAATTACATATAAGAGGTTGTGAGGGAAAAGGGAAAAAAAACAAGGAGAGAAATGAATTACAGTAGATGGGGTAGGGAGGGAAGATGGGAGGGGAGGGGAGGGGGGATAGTAGAGGATAGGAAAGGTAGCAGAATACAACAGTTACTAATATGGCATTATGTAAAAATGTGGATGTGTAACCGATGTGATTCTGCAGTCTGTATTTGGGGTAAAAATGGGAGTTCATAACCCACTTGAATCTAATGTATGAAATATGATATGTCATGAGCTTTGTAATGTTTTGAACAACCAATAAAAAAAAGAAAAAAAAAGATATGAGGGGAAAGGCCAGTTTCCTTTTGATTGTATGCTAATCAAAGGACAAGCATATTAGTTTTTAAAAACATTAGCAAGAAAGAGCCCACTCTTACTTAGAAAATGATCTTTTTTAGGTCATCACCAAAAGTTTGTTTGACATTTTAAAAAGTTAGGCTAGGAAAATAGAAATGCTGGGCAAAAATACCTTGCTCATGAATTAGTTGAAATCTTAATTGCTCTTAAATGGAAAGGTGATGTGATGTGTGATGTATGTCTGGTTTTCATATTGTTTTCAGTCTTATCTGACAGTATTTTTTTGCCTACATATAAATCAAGGTCTCAAAAAGACTGGACAGCAGTGCATGGTGGCACATGCCTATAGTCCCAGCTACTTGTCAGGCTAAGGCAGAAGGATCACAAGTTCAAAGCCAGCCTTGTCAACTTATCGAGACCCTGTCTCAAAGTTAAATAAAAGAAAAAAAAAGGGTTGGTGGGGGCTGGGGTTGTGGCTCGGTAGTAGAGTGCTCGCCTAGCACATGTGAGGCCCTGGGTTTGATCCTAAGCATCATATAAAAAAAAAAAATAAAGGTATTGTGTCCAATTACAACTAAAAAATAAATTTAAAAAAAGGGTTGGAAAATATAGTACAGTGGTAGAGCACTTGCCTAACATGTGCAATACTTTGGGTTCAATCCCCAGCACCACACACACACACACACACACACACACACACACAAAGAAAGAATAGACCATTTGGGAGGGGGGTCAACACAGGAAGTTTGGGAATGTAACCTGAAATGGTGAGTGTACCTGCAAAATAGGGTGATTGTTTGTCATCTCTTTAAAGTCAATTCCCTTTATCTAGTTCCTTAGTGTCATGAGTCACAATTTGAGAGTGGCAGCAGGATTATTGCCATCAACTATCTTACTCTACATCCCCAGAATGGTTGTTCCAGTTTTCCAAACAGAATAGCATAGCCCGCTACATTTGCAAATCAATATTTTCAGTCTCCATGGCTATCATAATAGCCTTCAAATCCAAAGTCAAAATTATGGAAAGAGAATTGATATGCACTTCTTAAAACATGGGGGAGAGAAAGAACAGCATTCTCTTGAAAATTAAATTATAACCATTTCTTTCTGTTTCTATGAAGAAGACTGTACTAATAAAACTGCCGATTTCTTTCAGGTGGGTGTACATGGCATTAGAATAGAATTCATCAATGAAAAAGGATCAAAACGCACCGCCACCTACCTACCGGAGGTTGCAAAGGAGCAAGGTCATTATTGTACTTTATTTCATATAATCTGGTGAAGAATTTAAACAAATATACAAATTGAAATGTGATTTCTGACCTTGCAGTTATGCCCAATAATTGATCAGTGTCAAATTATAAGAAGCAACTCTTCTATCACTGCCACTGCAATGTCTGTATCAAATCAGTGAATTACACTCAAGCCAAATCTCTGTACTGAAGTTTGACAGCATAAACTCAAAATATATACTTTTTAAAACAGCAAAGATTTGTAAAAGTTGGTTTTGATTTAGGCAATAATTTGCTTCTAATTTGAAAGACTCTTCTCCTGTATTCCGTTGCACTGTAAATAGCCTTGTGGAATAAACAAGCCTTTAGTTTGACAGCCACATAGTTCATTATCACTGCCAGAATCTAATGTTTCATTATTAGGTGGTTGCCATTTCTCATCCTGCTAATATTAAGATGGTATGTTTCCCCTTAAGATTGGAAGCCTCATGAATACACAAAGCATTCATGTTTTATATGCTGGGTCTGCACTTCCTAACCAACAAACATTTTCTTATTCCATGAATGTATCTTTATGAACCAATACTGCAACACAACATAACTTTGTAGTAATTTGTTTTTTTCTAGCCACTACTAAATTCTGATCTCATATAATTTGAAATTAATCTCTATTTTTACCTTGTTGAGCTTTTCTTTTAATCACAAAGCATTTAAATTTGGTTTGATCATGTTTGATAATACAAATATATCTAACAGCAAAATATAATGAAATTAAACCTCCAAATGAGAAAAGTTAGTCTTTAAGTCCATTATCTAAAGAAAAATCCTCATCCTCTAGTATTACTGACTCTATAAAGCATACATAAGAGAGAAGGGGGGCCTGAGATATTAGGATATCATCCATGTCAGAACAAAAAAACATATCTTTGGATACCGCCCACAAATATAATTTATTATAGAGATACCATTCACACCAACAGTTACCATGAGGTAGTGTGAGAATCTTATACACTACTGAGTTGGCACAATGTGTGGGCTTTTCCCTCTCTTTTGAAGATTTCACTGTTGGAGAATACAATGGATGTGGTTTGTTACAGACTAACTGAGCAGATTCTCCCAGTCCCTTAGACTACGTACCTTCGAATATAGTTGAGATAAGGAAGCCAATGTTGTTAGACATGTGCACAGCTAAAATTTAAGGTGTGTGGTGATGAACCTGCCTTTGTATAGGTTGCAATCTTAGCTCTTTTGTATGATTGTTTTTAGAACCAGAGCTGTTGATGGCATTTGGAGACAGTGATAGCTGACATCAACAAAGTCATTTTGTATTTAACCAAAGGTGCTTATTACATGTGCTTAACCAATATTTTATCTGGTCAACTCTTCACAGGATGGGACCATATTCAGACCATAGACTCCTTACTGAGGAAAGGAGGATACAAAGCTCCGATTACTAATGAATTCAGGAAAACCATAAAACTGACCAGGTACAGAAGGCATTTTCTAGCACAAGGCTAACCAGTACATTTCGATGCATATGACTATAACCTTTTTATTTCCTTGGTCTCTCTAACTTACCCTTGCTTCTCTTTTCTGAAACAGTGGAAATGAATGGCAGGGCTATACTGAGGGTGAATACAATGGAACTCGGCTTGGCAGTAGAGCCTATGTGATGTATGAGCCCATCCTTCCCACTTTAGCTCTCTGTGATTACTCTGGCTGTGTATGAGTAAGCCCTCTAAGACTTTAGATTACGTTATTGGAGAAAGTGCCAGAATTAGCTATTGGCTAGCTTTTGACATTGCCTAGCAGAACCCCAGGATTCTGATAAGCAGTCTTCAAATTTGAATTTAACCTTAGCATTTTGGCAGTGATAAAAGTCTACCATGAAGGCTTGTTGAAAAACACAATTGAGCTAAACTTGAATGCTACATAAATTTCGGCATGGAATAATAGGGATACTTATTTTAAGAGGAAAATATCAAACATTTTAGGAAAATGGGTTGCTGTTTCCATTTATTTTAATGCCAGAGAATTGCATTGAATGCCTGTAGTCTAAAAATGGACTATTCTCAGCTCTAAGCAGTCACAAATTTGAAAATGCCTCCATCTCTGCTCTCCCTACATTCACAATTGAGAATAGAAAGGCATGTACAAAAATAATTACTATTATAAAGCAGAATATGTTGGATGATGTAAGATCATAAAGTAAAGAAAGAGGAATTCCAAGAAGGGATGGGGAGGGAACAGAAGGTTTCAAAGAGGAGGTAGATTTAGGGATGGCTTTGAGGAATGGGTAGAATATTTGACAGGTAGAAAATAAGGGAGGAAAGGGATTCCTCAAAGACTTTGTAAATCAAGGCATTCTAGGTGGCAAAGTGCAAAGTACTGAGGAATGTGAAAGTTGGATTTGGCTGGTCTTTCAGTGACACACATAGAGAAGGTAGTCATTAGGGGGGAAATAGGGCCCAGAAAGTAAATTCAAGTCAGACAGTGGAGGGTCTAACATTCTAGACTAGGAAGTTGGACCTGATTCTATAGGCAATTAGTAGCCCTTGTAGGGTTTCAAACAGATGGCCTTGGAGAAGTGTAAGATTGAAATTGGAAACAGGAAAATTGAAGTACTGCTAAAATCTATAGAAGTTCAGTGGGGCCCTTTAACTAGAGTGGCAGGTGGATGAGAAGAAAGGGACAGATATGAAAATATTATGCAAGAAATGAAAGGATATAGTCACCATTTTGAAGCAAAGAAGTCAAGGCTTTAATGTACATAAAAGGGACCACAATCATCCCTTGAAGCAAGATAGGGACCATAGGAAGAGTTAAGTTTTATGTGTCACTTCTAGATTTGAAGTACTTCCTTGGATATCTATCCAGAAACATCTAGAAAGTCACTAAAAATGTACATGTATAGTGCTGATGACTAGAGATAATGCTTTAAGATCAGCTGCACAAAAGGTCATGGATGAAGCTATAAGAATTGGGTTCACTGAGAGGTTCAAAGTATAGAGTCAAAAGAACTAAGGATATAAATAGAAAATCCTACAAGATATGGGTAGGAGGAACACTCATAGATAAGAACAGAGGGAGAAGCAGAGGCATGTGGAGTCACTGGGCCTCTCTGCAGATGGGACTAGAGAGCTTCAGAAAGAGTATGAGGGGTATCACATTGGAAAGGTCAAATAGAATCAAGGATAACTTTCAGACAGTTGTTTCCATGGAAGAGAATCCAGGGAGCACTGAGCTGCAGAGTAATGGAAGAAAGAGATTGAAGGCAAAAACCACATATGACATTTTGTAGAAGCTAGATATGGGGAAGAGAGGGTTCTGGTACCAGCATTAGGAAATATTGTCAGTTAATGACAACACCTAAGTAGATGTATAGACAGAGAAAGAAATGGCAAAAGAAGGAGAGATGGAAGATCTCTGAAGGAAAACCATCAAATGAATGCAATGTATATATAATAGTAAAAGGTTGGCCTTTCCTTGTTCCTTCCTGTTAGCAAGCCAGGGCTCATGGGACAATAAAGTTTCTAGAAAAATTTAAACAAAGAGGAGTAGAGTGGAAAGAGCATTAGACTCAGACTTTGAATACCTGTGTTCTGAAATCAGCTTCACTTTCTAGCCACATGTCCTTGTGCAAGTCACTTGTTCTCTCTAGGCCTCCATTTCCTGACCTATAAAATTATCTTAGGCCCTTCCTATCTCTGACAATGGCATATCACTTCATGTTAACTTTTCTCTTCCCTGACTTTCTTTCAGGTACCGTAGTGAAAAGATGACCTTGAGTTATGCTGAATACCTTGCTCATCGCCAGCATCATCACTTCCAAAATGGCATTGGGCATCCCCTTCCACCATACAACCATTATTCCTGACACTGAGCCGCACAACCAGTCACTGGGCCTCTCTGCAGACCTCTTCCCAGGAGACCCTACACCTTCTTGGTCTAGCTATCTCTTTTACTGTACCATTTTATGATGATAGTTTCCGTTGCCATGGTGAAGCTTCGACATCGTCAATTAAGATCATCATGGTAACGGGTAGGAAAGTGGCATTTGTTAAGAAGATCCTGTTTTATTATTTTAGATCTTTGATTTTTTTGCAGCATATATAAATTTTTGGGTTTTCTTTTCTTACAATATGAGATAGAATTTTGCTTTGCTTTCTTAGTCAGGTTTCTGTTCTTCCTGTGTTCCTTTCTGCCTCTTCTTCTTTTCTTTCCTTCCTTTGTTCCTCTCTGCCTTCAACTGTGGATGGAAGAAATTGTGCAGTTTTTGAGGGTTTTATTTAGACTTGTCTTTAATTTTTCTCAGTAAGATAGTTATTTCTGATAGCTGAGTTTGGGAGTAATTCATGTCAAATTCAGGTATTCATATATTACCGTTGGATTTGCCTAAATTTCACTTTGCTATGAGAGCTTAGTATTTGAGTCTTCACTAGAATATGTTTTTCCCATGGTTAAAATAGATGAACTTTCGTTCTAATAGTGAACATTCAAGGGTCCATGATAGGGCTTGTCACAAAGACAAACCATTTATGCCTACTTTGCTGGTTATTGTAGTTAGGAGAGACTGCCTCATCACTTTTTACAGAACCAATTTACAAACTAAAACACTGTTTTAAGAAAGTACAAACTATCTTTCAAATAGGCTACAGAAATCATTTTGAAGAGCAGCAAATATTAGGAAGAGAACAGATGCAGAATTTAGTGCCTTTGAGAAGACTATAATTAAGTGGAATCAAGAGGGGTTAGAAAAAAGGCAATTTAGAGAAATATTCTTGTAAAATTTTATTGTTTCTATATGTGAAACAACAGATTAGACAAATTCCTTACTCTGGAGTATTTTTTTAGCTGAAAAAAATTTATTTTGAGCAAATAACCAAAAAGACATTTGTCTATTTTGTATTAATTTAAATTTGTTAGTTTTAGGTTTCAGTAAGTCATGATTGGCTAGAGACAATTTAACTACCATCTAAAGATATGGTAAAGATAATCTAGTGAAAGAAAAGTTCATACATGCCATTTTACATATGGTTTGTCTGTCATGGAGACAATACTGAAGATACTAGAAAATAGCTTGAATCTCTTTCTGCACTACATACTTTTGATAGAAACACGTTTATTATGTTGCTAAGATGCTATGTTATACCTATAAAGATGGAGTTGGCATTCAGATAGGCTTCAATTAGAGTCTGGCTCATTTGCAGGGCCAGTCTTCCTGATTCGTACAAAGAGAACTTACTGATGTCGATAGGAGGTACATACATAGATTCCCCAGGAAAAATCACACATGATTCTGGAGAAAGATGACCTTCATTTGATGGTAGTATATATAGATATATATAAGTATATATATTTGGGAAAATATATAATTTTTTCAAACAGGAAATCAATATATCAAGTGATGAATAAAAGTATGCTGCAGAATATATATTCTAGAACTATGAGAAATGTCACTGAATATCAAAAAGGATATACCTTATACATGTACTTGCTTGTGACAAGTAATGGACTGCTAGTTCAGAATTCTAAAATTCTTTTCTAATTTGTGAAAAGTGCGTAATTGGCTTAACTCCTTCTGCTTGCCACTAAGGCAAAGCACATTGCTTTAGTTTTTGATGAGAGATCTTAGAAATTTGTTGGTATTCCTTCATCCACAACATCCATTGTTGAAATAACCATTTTCAGTTGTGATGCCTTAAACTAAGAAGCCAATTGTTAGCCTGAAATGCAATCTTGGTAGCCTGTTCCCTTGAACTCCTAGAGATTAGTCAGAAAAAGTTAGCTGTTGGGCTTTATAAAGAGATTTGCAATCCTGTTATTTCTACTTGGAAGCATTTTGGAGTAGATTAGTCTTTCATTATAAAAACAAATGGCTACCTGATGGAAACTTTTTCTTACCCTTATGGGGAAACTGAGCACAATGCTGAATGATATTGTCTGCTGCAAAAAAAAAAAAAAAAAAAAAAAAAAGGTAAATGAAACAAACTGAAGAGAGACAGAATAGACCAATATTGTTGTGAAATCCATCCTTATCCATCATCTCATCAGTTCAACAGGCTCCTCGTCCTGGGTGGAGCTTATGGTTAGAAGTTTTTTTAAAGAAAAGATCTATTACATACATATATGTGTGTGTGTATATACATATACTTACACATACATGCATACATATGTGTGTTTATGTATTTAACGGTGCTAATCAATCTTGAGCAGGTCACGTGACTGGTCATGCGGACTCTAAAATCATATCAGATTTTTTAAAATCCTTGATATATGCAGATGTTATACAGATTTTCTTACCAGTGTAATAATGTTATACTGAAGAAATAACCATCCTGCAGGCTTCAAAGGACGAGGTCAGCAATATTTCCCACCATGGCTTGGGGGAAAAGGATAGTTTTGTCTCCTTTTGTATTCAAGTTGATGAACAGTGCATTTTTGTCTCCTAATTAGCTGTTGACTAAAAGATTTTGTAGTATAAAGGGTGTTATACAAACTTTAATGGTGTGCTTCAAAGAAACAAATGCTAGACCCTTTCACCTTTGTCGTTAATATTACCAAGCTGTTAAATATGTGGTTTGAATTAACTTTGAACATGTTGAAATATGTAGCATGTGTCTTTAACTCAGACGAAGATTCTAATTGCACAGGTTGTGTTCTAGCCGGTTGTGGTTTATTTGTTCAGAAACACAAATGTGAACTGCACTCTTATTACCAGAATATTGTACAAGTTCAGTGATCTTTAAACAGCTCTGAAGTAATACTTGAACTTCATTTGAGTAGCACAAAGTTTACATAGCCCCTTTTCAATGTTCATTAGTTCTATTTGAGTTTTCTGTTTTCAAACACATGGGGGGTTCCTCTTGGAAAAATAGTATGTATTTTACTTTGGTATGTAGCAAAAGGCTTCCACTTCTGGAAGGGTTTTCTTGTTCTTAAACAGGGTCAGCCAGGTACCAGATTCTAAAAGAACACTTGTCCCCCCACCCCTCAAGTGGCCTTCTGACTGCACAAGAACGTGCTACTACCCTCTCTAGTCTCCCCTACTGTGAGAGGTCGGTGAAGTTGATGGAGGAAGTGCAAGGCTTGCTCTCTTTCCCACACCCCACTTAAAGCAGTTTTAAGATTTTCGGTCCAGTGCATACAGTCCCAATGCCGGCACACCGGAAGTTTGTATACTGGCCTCTTCTTGTCTTGTGCAGGAAATTTGAAACTGTCATCTGGAATAGGTTCCATCTCTTATGTGTGTTAGATCAAACCAAAGAAGCCCCCAGCCATGCCCAAATGCTGCTCCAAAAGCCTGCCTTCCAGTCCTTACAAAAACCTTGCAGGATTAAATGTGTTAACTTTTTTATTTTTGTACAGTTTCTAAGTGATTTTTGCTAGTGATGTTAAACTGAATTAAGTTTATTTGAGGGGTGTGAACACCTTCTCCATTTAAATAAACTGGTGACTTTCCTTTTATTTTTTAAAAGCAGAAACCCTTTGTGTGCCTCTCAATTTAAGGGTTTCTGATTACATTATTCTTAAGACCAGCATTGATTCTTTATATACAAAGATATGTTTTCCTTGTTTTTTTATTACTGTTTCAGAAGAAAATGAACTTTTTATTTTGCTCTGGACCCAGTAACTGCGCTGGTACATAGACGCACTGAGAAAATAAACTTTTGTAACCACCTCTGACTGCTTTTGTATATCAAAGTTGATTACTTTTGAAATATTTGGATCTAGTTTCTAAGTTATTTTAGTGTTTTATATGTTCCCCCAAATTACTTTGAATCGGTCACCAGCATAAAGAGTTCTTGGTGATGCAATGGTGAGACTTGTAATGAGCAAAAAGCTACCTGGAGTAGCTCTTCTTTTCCTTCTTTCTTAGTAACCTGTTTTTTGATTACAGTAAGACATCACAGATTACCTGAAACCCCTTCCAGTATAACTAGGTCCTCCTTCCTTCCACATTTAATTGCTTAATAGTTTGAAGAAACTGTTGGAAATGGGCATTTTATATGAAATGTATGGCTTTAAAATATAAAAAATGAGCAAAAGGAAATATATGAGAAGGTTTACATGGGTCTGTAAGGTATGGCTGTGGAAAGATATTGTAGTAGTTTTGACACTATTGTTATTACCTTTAAAATCATTTACCCAATAAAATGTTAAAACCAAGCTATCATTTGTTGTTTGTTTATTTGACCTGACTCATCATAGGATCTCTGTCTCATAAATACTTCTGACTCAAAGGTTAACAGCTGAAGACTCTGAAATAATACAGTTAGGAACTGATATTGATTAAGTTCCAAATAGCACACGGGAAGTCTTACGTGCCTGCAGCTGCTCCCTACTGTCTGATTTGTAGATGTCATTCTTTTGCCTAGTCCTGAATGCTACCTTGGTGATGCAGATTAACTTTTATTTGGACAATCTAACCTGGCCACAGATCTGAGGCAAGCATAAGACTTGAATTCCGGTGGGAGCTTAGCTGTGCTTAAGCCTGATCGGATATCTTCCAAATCAGTCAGTGGTTATTGGGCGTTTGCCCTTTGTGAGCTGGTGGCAGACAGTAGCAGTGCTGTCCATGAAAACCACCCGATGAAGTGGGAACCCTTTCCTCTGCCATTAAGGGAGTCTTGGTCATTTTTTGAGTACAGGACAGACTCTGAAAATGTCCAAGTTGTGGCCACCCAGAGCCTGCATGCATTCATATACACACTAGGCACAACACACATAGACTTAGTACCAGTTACTTTTCAAGTTCCGAATTGGTACCTCCAACTTCAGCTTGAGGGAAATGCCTAAGTGTGTGGTAGGACAATTGGTGCTACTGACTTGCAAGGGCCAGATAAGAGCCTGCATCCAGAAAGGAAGCTCTTGGGGTGCCACTGCCGGCAGCTGCTGCCCTGTCTTTCTCTATGGACATTGTTGAAATACTTCTGGCTCTTTCTAAATCACTTGCTGTCTCACTTTCATTGTGCACATTCCAGGGTTAGTTGCTAGTTGAATATATGAAGGACAAATTTTCTGTTACATTGCCCCAAACCCCTGGTGCCATATCAATTTTATGACATGTGCTTATCTCAATCATGGTGGCTAAAATCAGCCATCTCAGCTCCAAGAGGACTACTGGGAGTTTGAATAGTTCTCCATTAAGGCAGCCATCTGCTCAGGGTTTATTCATTTTCATCATTTGCGTTTAATGGGACGTAAGATTTTTTAAATGATTTAGACTATTAATAGGTTCAGGTGGAATTAAATAATGAGGTCACAGCATTTTATATATATATATATATATATGTGTGTGTGTGTGTGTGTGTGTGCATAAAATATATATAAAAGAAATATATATAAAATATATAAAATAATATATAAATATATATAAATATAAATATATATATATATATATATATATATATATAATGTATGTATGTATGTATGTTAGTGGTTATGTTGAGGATATAATATTAGTGGTTCCCTCAATGGTCTAGACAGATTTCAACTTCACTAATCACTTCACCTACCTAAATTCTTCCCAGAGTTTCTGCATTTTCTCTTTAGATTTTATGCCTCACTGGACACCTTTTAAATAGCTCTACTGCTTCAGAGGGCAAGCACAGCATGTAGCATGAGGCAATTCCTTTCTGTTGGTGGAAAATAGTGTCATATCCATGGGATCCTATCAGCGTGAGCCGGAGAAAGTGCTGTGGGGAAATCACACTTAGTTCAGAGCTACCAACCAGGAGAACCAGTGAATGACTGCCCATTCCCACTGGCTCTTCCCAATTTGTGCAGCTCCGACTGCATGAGCTGAGACAAGTGTGGGTTTAGGTTGGTTAAACTCCGATACCTTCTCATCTGTTTGCCAAGGCTTTTCACCTTCAAGAGGAAAAACTGAATGGGAGAATGCTACTGAGGCAAGCCCTGCACGTTTGTTTGTTTTCAGCTGCTACATTAAAAGGTCTTCCTTGGGGGCTGGTGCTGTAGCGCAGTGGTGGAGCACCTGCCTCGCACTTGTGAGGCACTGGTTCGATCCCCAGCACCACATAAAAGTACATAAATAAAGATACTGTGTCCATCTACAACTAAAAAATATTTTTGAAAAGGCCTTCCTTGATATATGCGGTCTCATGGCATGATCTATTAATGTTCCAGACTCCAAGCCTAATGATAGAAATCTTTCAAGAAATGGAAGCCTTAGAAGAACTGTTCAGAAGTGAGTTTACCTTCTGATCCCCAAAACTTAATTATAACTTTATACAATGCCATACACCTATAATCCCAGTGTCTATGGAGGCTGAGGCAGGAGGATTGTGAGTTCAAAACTAGTATCAGCAACTTAGCAAGACCCTAAGTACCTTAGTGAGACTCTGTCTCTAAATAAAATACAAAAATGGCTTGGGATTGAGTGGTTGAGTGCCCCTGGGTTCAATTCTCCAGCACCAAAAAATTAAAAAAAAAAAAACCCTTCAGGACTGTAAAGTGTAGCTCAGTGATAGAGTGCTTGCCTAAGGTTTGAGGCCCTGGATTTGATCTCCAGCACTGCAAAAAATATCACCCCCTTGATGTACAGTAGATCCCCTTATCTGCAGTGAATATATTTCAAGATTCCCCAGGGGTTGCCTGAAACTGCAGGTAGCACCAAACCCTATATATACACTAGGGCTTTCCCTTGTGCATACCTATGGTATAGTTTAGGCACAGAGGTTAATAATAATAAAATAGAACAATTATAACAATATACTGTAATAAAATTGCCAGCATCACTGCTCTTATATTTGGGGCCATTAAGTAAAATAAGGGTTACCTGACCACAAACACTGCAGTACTGTAACAATCTGATAACTGAGATGGCTGCTAAATGACCGACTAGTGTGTAGGATATAGATTGTGGATATGCTGGAAAAGGGATGATTCACATACTGAGCAGGAGGAAGCAGGATGATAGGCAATTTCACCATACTACTCAGTATGCAATTTAAAACTTAAGAATTGGGAGGGGGCGTTGGGGGTTACTGGGGATTGAACTCAGGGGTACTGGACCACTGAGCCACATCCCCAGCCCTATTTTGTATTTTATTTAGAGACAGGGTCTCACTAAGTTGCTTAGCACCTCACTTTTGTTGAGGCTGGCTTCGAATTTGTGATCCTCCTGTCTCAGCCACCCCACCCCAATACTTGTTTACTTCTTGAAATTTCCACATAACAACTTTTGAACCATGTTGACTGCAGCAACTGAAATCCCAGAAAGCAAAATCATACACATGGTGACTATCTCAAATTGCTTCAACAGACCCACCCAGAGAGCTGGTGTAGGGCATGTGCTTTACAAAAACACTGATCTGCCCTTGGAGATTTCCATTATGGCAGATGATTACCTAACTTAACACAGGTGAGATGTAGAGTTGCTAAGGCTGGATCATGTAGTTGGGTAGTGGCTGCATTATATGACTCTGCTCACCAACTGCCATGGCATCCTTGAGGTCATGCTCTCATTCTAACAGGATTCATCCAGACCACAAGAGGCAGATAATTTCTTCATGCATTAATCTCCCTCCATGGTGGAAGTGACACTCATTTTTTCATCAAAATCTTAGATGATACCTTATTATGTTAAAAACATGAGATTAAAATCAGTATTTCATTGCTATAAGATACAAATGTATGCCAATTTCTGAGAACAACAGGGCTGTTTTAATGCCTATAAAAAATGTGTTATGGGGGTGATGGGTAGAAGTGGCAGTTCCAGTCTCAGGACTCTAGTTCTATATTTTGAATTGATTGTACAACAGCAAGAAGGTCTTGATTTGCATAGAGAAGGAGTTAGCTATCTTACTTGCATAATTTTATGAAAGTGGGTACATAGCTGGGCGTGGTGCCACACGCCTGTAATCCCCATGGCTTGGGAGGCTGAGGGAGAAAGACTGCAAGTTCAAGGCCAGCCTCAGCAAGTTAGCAAGGTCCCAAGTAATTTAAGTTGTGAAAATCCAGTGTAGCCACGACATTCTGAACCAATGAGTCAAGGCTTGCAAAAAATCATACAGGAAGAAGCATTACTCCCAAGGTTTCAAAACAGAAATGAGTCAACTCACAGCTCTTAACAATTGGTGGTCTTCAATTGCTATTCTGGATGTGACATATTAGGTGTCTGTTAAGTGTTTTCTTCCATTTTTATTACAGTTTTAAAATATTACACATAATGTGTTTTCTGAATTATATGTTTAAGAAAATTTAGAGCAGTTCCAACAGGACCCAGGATCTCACAAGGCAATCTGAAAACCATTACTGAAGCCTCAACACTCCCAGTTATTTTGAGAGCCTTTGGGAAGCCATTATTTGATGAAATGACAGGGTTTTTTTTTTTTTTTTGCCTTTTCCTCCCAAATGTCAGGCTCACTGTGATCCATCAATATTTATTGAGTGCCTGTCCCCAAGAGGCACGGAACCGTGCTTGGTTTCAGAATGAATATAGTATCATTATGTAAGACAAATTAACAGTCTACTGTTTGAGCTAAGAGTTGGGAGGGGGATATAAGAAATTTGGTCTAGTTGGAAAAAGTCCTTCAGACTGGGCCCCAGGCAACAGTGGGCTGGCTTTACAGGGTTTCACTAAATGACTTCCATCTCTGAGCGGCTAGGGCACAGTTGTATCTGCCCCTTTGGGAAATGGCCTTTTATGCAGGGGTGAGGGGGCTCACCAACATGCCAGCACCACATGATTTGTGATTAGAGGAGGAGATCATTTCTATTCCCACAATGTGTCTCTTTTGCTCCGTAGCAGGAATGTGCAAGGTGGTTGGGAGAGAAGTTAGGAAATTGTATAGGAAATATATTTATGGACATGCAGAATAGTATATGACAGCTGAAAGTTGTGTTCTATACTGCAAAGCTGCCTTCTGAGAGGTGTCAGGCCTTCCTGTGACCAGGGTAGAGACGAGACAGAATTTGCTGCAGAGGCTTCCTTGAGGCATAGGGAGGAGAAGAAAGTTTACAGTACACTAACTGGTCAAGCAATCATCGCACAGGTTGTGAGGAGTCCTTACGTGGGGCAGGAGGAGGGTAAATGACAAGGAAAGGGAAATTAGAGTAGCCTTCTGAATTGCCTGCTATGTGGGAAGGGCAGGAAGGCAGTATTTGGGATATTGTAAAACAGAAAGCACAACTGGTACCCAATAGCTTGTTTAAATCACATTTTAACTGACAGAAAGCTGGGGAGAATCACAGCCATTGCTTGAACATCAGGCGGATTTAAAACTAGGAGTTGCTAAGTCATGTCATGAAACTTGTATTTCCACCTAAGTGGTATTCCAGAATGATCCCAGGTTACCATATGTGCCAACATACATAAGTGGATCTGTGTGTATTCACATGGGAGATAGGGTCTGGCCAGGCAGCTGGATGAAGCAATTATATTTCCCATTCCCACATATCCTGGGAGAATTAAATAGGTGTCTTTTATCCAGAATAAAAAAAGTACTTGGACTGGAAAGTGTGGAAAACCCCACCTTTTTAAGGACTATACTGGTATGAGTAATGCAAACATTTCCCTAAACTTTTACTGCAAACATCCAAATGAATTCCAGGAACTCTACTTGGAGACATTGCCACGTTGCTGGCACAGACCTCAGCAATGGCCTCTTTCCCAGAATTGTGGTTAAGGGCAGAGCTGGGTGGCTATAGTGACCTGTGTACATAAAGTGCTGCCCCTTGGTGATTTGGTTCTTGTTTTTCTTGCCTAGCACATTTAGTGTTCCATGGTACTCATGAATGATGGGTTTAAAAGTGAAACACGGGGCCAGTGGAGTGGTTAAATTGGATGGAATTGCTCCTGTAGGGTACATAGGTCTAATTGGCTCCTTCATCCCCCATTTGGATTTGTACCGCTCTGGGAGACTCTGCAGCCTCGAAGGTCAAATAGACATTGCAAACAATCATCCCCAGGCTGAAAAAGTGAATGCAACATCCTTTGCTCTAGGGAAGGTTAGACAGCAGGTCCTGTGAGAAGGGTGCACAGGGTACTTGAAAGCACAAAAGAAACTCCTTTATTTTCAACCCCTTTTGGGGACAGTATCTTTTATTGAGATGAAATTCACATAAAATACAACTCGTCATTTTACACAATTCTCATCATTTATTGTATTTGTAATATTATACAACCACCAGGTCTCTTTTTCAAACCATATCAATGACTCCATAAAAACATTCCATAAAAAAAAAAAAACAACATTCCATATCCAGGAAGAAATGCCACTCTCCAACCCTCACTCTCAACCTCTAAAAATTAACCTCCAATCTTCCATCTCTCTGAATTTGCCTATTCTCTGTGTGTGTGTGTGTGTGTGTATGTATGTTTGTGTGTGTGTGTGGAGTTACAGAATGTATGACCTTTGTATGCAACTTCTTTCACTTAGTGTAATGTTTTCATTGTCTGTCTAAGTTGTAGCATATTTTAGTTCTATGTGCCTTTTTATGGCTGAATAATACTTCATGTACACTATGGTTCACCATAATGAACACTTGGCTTGTTTTTACCTTTTGGCCATTAGGAACACTGCTGCCATAAACTGTCATGTATAAATTTCTGTGTGAGCACATGCTTTCATTTCTCTTGAGTACATACTTTGGAGTGAAATTACTAAGTCATGTGGTTCTTCTATGTTTAACTTTTTGAGGAACCACCAAACTACATTCCATCATGGCTCCATCATTTGCATTTTCACCAGTCATGTATATGACATCCTATTACTTACCTTCACCATTATTTCCTTTTTTAAAAATTAACTGGGGCTGGGGATGTGGCTCAAGCGGTAGCGCGCTCGCCTGGCATGTGCGGGGCACTGGGTTGGATCCTCAGCACCACATAAAAATAAAGATGTTGTGTCCACCAAAAACTAAGAAATAAATATTAAAAAATTCTCTCTCGCTCGCTAAAAAAAAAAAAAAAAAAGAAATAACATTATCCTGCTTGACCAATGTGATTCTGCAACCTGTGCACTCAGAAAAATGAGAAATTATATCCCATCTGATTCAAAAGTATGATATGTCAAGATCATTGTACTGTCATGTGTAACTAAGTAAAACAAATTTAAAAAATTATAAAAAAAAGTTAAAAGAAAAAAATTAATGTCATCTTGGTAGATGTGAAGTCATTATATAATTTTTACAGTTTGGATAAGTGTCCTCCAAAAGCCCATGTGTTAAAGGCTTGGTTCCCATCCTGTGACGCTATAGGGAGGTGGTGGAACTTTGAAGGGTGGGACATAATGCAAGGAAGTCCAGTTGCTGAAAGGCGATATTGGACCTAGTCCCTTTCCTCTGCCTTTGCTTCCCAGCTGCCATAAGGTAAGCCTCTTCCTCCACCACTCACTGCCACCGTGATGTGCTGCCTCACCACAGTCCCACAAGAAACAAGCCAATCGACCATGGACCGAAACCTCCAAAACTGTGAGCCAAAATAACCACTACCTCCTTATAAAGCGATTATCTCAGGAGTTCAGTACAGTAACAGGAAGCTGACAAACACATTATGGTTTTCATTGGCATCTCCCTAATGACTAGAGGTGTTGGTCTCTTTTCCATGTGCTTACTGGTCATTTGAGTATCTTATTCAGAGAAATGTCTACTCAAGTTCTTTGCCCCAATCTTTCATTAACAGGAATAACTTTATTTCCATATTTACACTAAAGTAGAAATTGTTTCATTATGAAATCATGACCAACTTACTGAGAGTATACTCATTTTGAAAAATAATTTATGTGTGTGCTTTATATTCATTTAGACTTTAGATTCGTAAGTGGAGTGACCACAGCTGTATCAGTTACATAGTTCAGTAGCTGTTTGTTGAATACTTGTTGCTTTAAATATGAGGCCTTGCCTGTCTAGTTTTTAATTGTCTTTTTGCTGTTGAGTTCTAAGAATTTGTCATATTTAACTATCATTAGATATATGATTTGCAAATCTGTTCTATTTGTGTAGTTTGTCTTTTTCACATTCTTGATTGACACACCATGATCATCCAAATCCATAGTTTACATTAGGGGTTACTCTTGGTATCACACATTCTATGAGTTTTGACAAGTGTATTATGAAAAGTAGTAACCATTATAGAATCATACAGAATGTATTTTTTATAGGTAGACACAATATCTTT
This sequence comes from Marmota monax, assembly GCF_021218885.2. NCBI lineage: Eukaryota > Metazoa > Chordata > Mammalia > Rodentia > Sciuridae > Marmota > Marmota monax. The sequence continues at coordinate 8,401,932 of NW_026694552.1, read as the reverse complement.
TTTAAAATATTTTTATGTGGTGCTGAGGATCGAACCCAATACCTCACACATGGTAGGCGAGCGCTCTACCTCTGAGCCACAACCCCAGTCCTCATACAGAATGTTTTCATTGCCGTAAAGTTCCTGTGTTAGCCAGGCACGGTGGCGCATGCCTGTAATCCCAGCAGCTCAGGAGGCTGAGACAGGAGGATTGTGAGTTCAAAGCCAACCTCAGCAACTTAATGAGGCCCTAAGCAACTCAGTGAGACCCTGTCTCTAAATAAAACATAAAAAGGGCTGGGGATGTGGCTCAGTGGTATGTACCCCTGAGTTCAACCCCTAGAACCAAAAAAAAAAAAAAATATCCTGTGTTTAGCCTGTTAATACCTTCCTCCCCCAACACCTGGAAACCACTGATTCACCTTGATCATCCCCTTTTAATAACTATGACAACCAACATTTATTGAGTGCTTACTATGAGCTAAGAACCATGTGCTATATATTTTTCAATAGCCTCATGAATAAGAATGCAGTTTAAAGAAATTGTCACTTATTCATGGTCACCTAGCTACAAAGTGGCAAAATAAGGTTTCAAACCAAGTTTGTTGGGCTTCAGAGAATGAGCACTTTACCATCCACTCTTTGTCTTGATGAGGACGATGCTGGTGACAGTGGTGGTGGTGATGGTAGTGGTGGTGTCTAACATAGAAGCAGTGCTTACAATGTGTTGCCAGGCACTGTACCAACTGTGTTCTGTATTTTATCTATTCAATCCTTACAACAGCACTAGGAAGTATATACTATTGTTACTGCCCCATTATAGATAAGTAAATGGACACTCAGAAAGGTTAGGTAACATCTCCCTTGAGTGCACAGAATCTACCAAGTGGAAGATTAGTGACCATCATGGAAGACTTAATTTTGACAATCCACCATCTCTGCCTAGGGCTGGAAATAGTAATGTGTAGGACTGAGTCTCATTGGTTGGCTTGGCTTTGAATTTCAAAATCTGGGTATCCACCTTGACATGATTTGGCTATTGCTTTTATAAGGATGAGGTCTGATGGCAATGTTCTCTGATGGGCAGGGCACACTGTGCTCTTGGCTGTCCAGCCTTAGTTGTTGTCTTTCTAGTCAGGGGAAGACTGCCCCCAGGCTTCTGGGTATACAACTAGAGCTCAGAAATAACCCCCTAATCGGCCTCATCAGCTTTGAAGGAGGCCACCGCAGGAGGGGCCTAAGTAGGCCACCACTTTAACCCAGTTACATGAGGGCAGCTGTAATCTGGGCTGATCATGTCTTACTAAGCTCTCTAGGAGAAAAATGTCCAAAAGCTGCTTCTTGCATCCAAGTATCCCTGGATTGCACTGCAGACACTCCCTTTCCCCTCTGGAAGAACATGACCTAGAGGTTACAAGGGCATAGCTTAATTTGAGTGGCTACCAGGATTGAGGAAAGGCTGGTGGCAATTTACAACTGCAACGAAATACCCATGGCTCTGGCTGTTCTAGGCCAAAGTGCTTTTTTCCTTGAAAGGCCCACAGACTAACCTTCCTCTACCTCATTTGAGGAGGCAAGGAAATTATTGTCTTCCTCTTTGGGGCCAGACAGCCACTCGAGTCAGACCAGCAGGTTCCGGACAGGCTGGGCCCTGACTCCCCTGTGTCCCCACTCCTGCCAGCTCACCTCACATCTGGCAATGACTAGCCCTGAAAGTTCCTGGGGGAAGCAGGCTGAGCTGTCTGGCCAAGCTGTGGTTGGGAAATAATGAACCAGAGCTCTACTGGGGCCTGCTTGGCCTAGTTTGTCTCGCTCCCTCCCTGTCGTCTGTCATGGGGGGCTTCCTCATGCAGGTGCACTCTGCCTCCTCCCTCACGCATTCCACAAACCATCTGTCCCAAGAGACAGCTCAACAAAATGGGCCCCACTCTGGGCAGGAAGCAGAAAGCTTGCCTGGCCTAGGTGGATGCTGGCAAGGAAGAAAGAAAGGATGGAGTGTTATAATGAGGCCATATGCTAAAAATTTGTTTATACATTTTTCCAAAGGAGTTTCCTCTAGCAGGAAGGTGACTTTCATAGGGGAGGAGGAAGTGGAATCCAAGCTAACAATTACACTATTGCATTGACTCTAGGCACCTTAGGTTGTAAGATGCTCATTATTTTATGTACTGTTGAAAGACAAAAAGAGTTGCTGATTAAGCTATGTCATGTAACTACAAGGTATGTCCCAATTACATAGAGCCCTGCAGAAAAGCAGGATGGGGCTCATAAGTGATGGGCTTGAGGGGCCCATGCAAACCACAGCGGCCCAAGAAAACCAATGAGAAGTGCAAGGGGTTATGCCACCAAGGGTTTTCTCTCAGGTACCAATATCTCCCACCATTTCTAGCATTCAGAAATAAGATTCTTGTTCACTGAATACCCTCATGGGGTGGGGTGGGGGGTGCCGAGAATGGAACCCAGGGCTTCACACAGGCTGTGTGTGTGCTTTGCCACTGAGCTACACCCTCAGCTCCTCACTTAGTACCTTCTGCGAACTGGGTCCTGTACCAAGGGCTGGAAGATGAATTAGACCCCACTCTTCCTTCAAGGAGCCCAGTGCCCAGAAGTGAGTTACTTAAGAGGGAAGTAAATGGTGCCCAGAGTAGGCACCAGATGCTGTAGGGGCAAAGTGGAGAGGTATCCAACACAGAGTGGAGCTTGGGGAGGGCTGCACAGAGGAGCTGAGATATTAGGAGGACGAAGGAGGCTGTGGCTAAGAGAACACTGCAAAGGGAAAGAAAGGCAAGGAAGCAGGAAATGGCATGGTGTGACAAAGTGAGAGCATTATGGCTGGAGCAAAGTGTCTCTGTGCATGGTTCTTTTGGAAACATGGGGGTGAGATGAAACTGAAGATGTTTGAAGAGCCCAGAACCTGGGTGTCACACTAAGGAGCCTGAGCTCTATCCTCTAGTCAAAGGTGCAGGGTAGTAATACAGTCACATTTGCATTTGAGACCACTGCCTGCAGAGAAGAACAGACCAGAGTGGAGATGGGCAGCAAGGGCAGATGCACTAGCCCACAGGGAGGGATGGCGATGGCCTTGGTGGCTGGTCTTAAGCTCTCTTCTTGAAAAGGAAGATGTAGAAAAGCCAGGAGACCACCTTTCCTCGCTTTCTCTCCACCAGCCTCTTTCTGTCTCCCCAGCTCTTGCATGGCCCCCCTTCCTCTCACACTTCTGGTTCTGTTCTGAGGCTGCCCAGGGTTGGACCTTGACTCCCCTGCTTGTGCAATTGTGGCTCACACCGTTCTCTCTCTTGTCCATACCTCACTGCCCAATTCTTCTCTTTCTTCAATACAGACTGGAGGTCCCTAAGCAGTGATCTCCCTAGTAATCCCAGAACACCAAAAAGGCAGTGGAGCCCAGAAGCACATGGGCACTGAGGTCTAATGAAACTGCTTTCTAGTCCCAGTCCCTCCATATATTACTGAACCTTAGTTTACTCATTCTGCTTGTCAATCAGGAACAGCATTATCAAACAGCTTCCAGACTGGCTGTGGGGATTGTCAGAGGTGCACATGCAGGTATGCATGTGCGTATGGAAAGGGACTTAGCACCTGGCACACAGGTGTGTAGCTACTGCTTTGCAGATGGAGAATCTGAAGCTGGGAGAGAGGGAATGGCTTTCCCAAGCTGGTAAGTTTTCTACTCCAGGACTGGAGAGCTCTGCCTCTCTCAGAGCTGGGTGCCCAACTACTGGCAAATGGTGAGATCTGCTTACACTGGCTGTTGTGCTGCTTAGCTGTGACCCTTCTGGAAGCAGCACTACTGGCTAAAAGATGGATCAGGGCCTGTCTGGTGTAAAGGCAGTAGGACCCAGTGGCCTTGGAAAAGCAGGTCTAACTGTTCCTGAATGGCAGGGTAATTTTCACTCACTCTTCCCCAAGGTGATATTTTGACCCTTGTTGGGAACAGCCCAATCCCCTGCTAGCAACACTGACATACAGGTCCTTGGGTGGAGTGGACCTGAACATGATGCTTTTGATTTTTTGATCTCAGTCCCTCAGCCTGGCCCAGAATACCATGAGTCCAGGAGGCCAGCAAATGTCCCCAGAAGACAAACCCTGCCAAGAGAAAATGGCCCACTGGATTCCTGGAAGCCAGGCAGTGTGTGGGAATAAGGAGTGCAGCCACACTGCTCCAGGGCAGAGCTCTACTGAGAGCCAGCCACCCTTTGGGGAGGGGGTGTCCTCCAAGTATGCAAGGCCAACAAATGATCCCTTTTGTCTACTCTTCAAAGCAGAGGGCCTTCTTAAAGGATTCTGAGAAGCAGGGCCAGGACTCCTGGGTTCTCATAAGTCTTTTAATAATAGTAAAAGAAGAAAACAATTGTAGCAATAAGTCCCATTGTGAGGGTTCCTTTTCATTCAGGGATCTTCAAGAACATAAACATCAGAGACTAAGATTCAGAATGCTAAATACACAAATTAAGGACAATTTATTTCCAAAGGTGACTGCAGAAATCATTTCATTACAATCAAAAGGTTTTACAAAACAGAGGAAACACATTACAAAACATCCCAAGAGGTGAGGAAACTGGTGGGGGGGAGGGGCACAGAGCACCCAAGAACCAGCCTGACAAAGAGGCTCACCCTGCTGCTATCTAGGGAGGTTACAAAGGCTGGTTCTGAAGGGAGGCACTGCATGGGGGTGGGAGGGGTGGGGGAGGGGTGGGCCCAGTGCACAGCAATCCCAGCCTGGGAATAAGGAAGGATGGGGAATAGTAAGAGGGGCAGAGGGATTTGCCAATGTCCCAGCAGAAATAGTTACATATCAGCCTATCTTATTCTCTTTGCTACAATAATACCAATATAAATGCAGAAGTCTTTAAAATGTTACACAACATTGATACTAAAAGAAAGCAAAGAGTTTCCAAAACAACACTTTTGCTTGAAATGACTTTTTGTTTTGTTTTTCATGGGATTTTTTTTTTGTATCTGTTTAGTGCCACCAGTATCAAGCCAGTGTACAAAAATGTTACAGACAAGGGGAACAGCAAGAGACTAGGTTTTCCTGAGCACAAACGGGCTCATTCTTTATACACAAGAGGAAGGCTCATGCCCTCTCCCAGGATCCCCACCTCAAAGAGGGCAGAGCCGCAACCAGGAAGCCCCTTCCAAGGTGTGGGCCTTGCCAAGGAGCCTGCAGGGCCTGTAGGAGTCCCTCCCATGTGCCTGCTCCCAGTTGACCAAAACCAACACGAGTGTCTTGTCCTACAGTGTGACACATGGCCTTTTCCCCTCCCTCCTCTACCTCCCCTTCAGTAGAAACCATCTAGAAACCCCTCTTCCAGAGAAGATAGATGGTGCTAGGTCACTGCCCACAAATCCAGAAGAGGCAGAGGGAAGAGGGAAGGGCACTTTTGCTACCTCATGAGTACCCAGCTCATGCCCAGGGCATCCCCCCTCCATCCCTGACTTCAGTGCAGAGACCTGCTGACACTGAGCTATCTGTGGGGAGCTGTGCCCATGTCACAAAACACTGAATCATCAATAGTCACACATATCACAACCCTGATGGAGGCTACAGCAAAAGGGATGATGTGACGGCTGGACTGAGGTACTGTACAGTAAAGTGTGCCAGCTGCCCCGCTTACCCCAAGGGACCTGCACACAGCTTCTGTGAGTGCTACCGAGTCCCCAGAGAGACAGAGGTTTGGGGAGGCAGAGTTTGTGGCTTCAGAACACCACAGGCTGACAGAGGAGCACATCACTGCCTTGCAGAGCAAGGTGTGCCAGATCTTTGGTGTACAAAACCAAACACTATGGGGAGGACCTGAAGCAGACGCGACCAGCTCTCTGCTATTCAGAGTGGAGGTCGCAAGTTGGCCAGCTCAACAGACTGTGCTCCTTGGCTCAGATCTTTGACCAAGGCCTCCTGGGGGCCTGACCGAGCATTGGTTTCCCTTCCTGGGGCTGTCTGAAAGGCAGCTGGCCACTTCCACATAGTCTTACACACTGGCAGACAGCATCTGGAAGCTGGGCCAGGGTGCTTGGGGAACAGCCTCAGCTCGGACAGGAAAGCCCTGAGGAGGAACTGGGAAGACAGCGCCCTCTATCCCTGGGTGTGCAAACTGTGGCTTCTCCCTCACTTCTGTACTAGAGCTGACAGCTGTCAGTCTGCTGTGGGACAGGTATGGGGGCCACTCCCAAGGCAGGCTGTCTTGCCTCTGATCAGGGTACCTCTCTCCAGGTGGGCTAGGCCCCAGGTAAGGGAGAGATACGGACCAGCTCTGATGCCTACTGCTCCCCAATACCCCAAATAGAGGGCAAGACTCCTTGTGGAACCCGTAGATGGGGCCCATTATCTGTTCCTTCGACTTCCATGATCATGAGCCAGCCTGCCTCTATGCTTCTCCCCTTCACCTAACAGGTATAAGGAGAAAGTAGCTTTCACTTCTTCTTTCCTTCCAAGCACCAGAAAGTACATGCCAAAATGGGGTGCTAAGCTGTAACCAGGGCAGTGTGGGGAAAGCCCGATTTGACTGGAAATCTGTGCTATGCCACAGAAAGAGGGAGGAAGAGTGGGCCTACTGTCACACCACTGTGGCATTCTGGGGCTGGTCCCCAGTTGAGACATAGATCCGATCCGAGGGGCCAGGCCAGGTCTCCAGGGGCTCCTCTCATAACCTCCTTCCACCCTCACCTTTTCTAAAGAGGTCAATGGGCACCAAGACCTCACACATTTCCTCACTAGTCACTCCTACATATAGCAGCTTGATGGTGGGCAGGGTGAATCCAGCTGCTCAAGAGGTCCCTCTTCTGGAGAGTAACCCTACAGTGAGAGGCGCTAAGAAAAGCTTGGCCCCGCCTCCAAGATGGCAGAAAATGAAGGTTATGGATCACAAGGGGCTCATGGACTCTCAATGTTCTCCTCTGCTGCTCTCTGTGCTCTTGCCAGCAGGCATCTTGTGATGGATGGTCCCTCCTGGGGTTGCTTCCCTGGGTCTCAGCTTATTCAGAGATTCTCCTGCATGGCACTGCCTCCTAGAGGTCCATTGGCTGAAATCATGACCACCTTTGCCAGAAGTACAATCTAGGTCTAATACGAGAAAGCTTAAAATACTGGAACTGGCCCAGAGCAATGAGGATGTCTAGAGTGGTGAAGGGGAGGGGAGGCTTTCAGGAGCTTGCTTTTCTGTTCTTAAGCAGACCTGACCCTAGTAGGAGTCAGCAAGGTGTCAGCAGCCATGCAGCCACTTCTTGAGGTGCACGCACAACTGAGTGCAAGTCTGTCAACAAAAGCTCCTCCTTTTGGAGCACTTGAACCCCTGGGGACGTATCCTTTGACAGCTCCCTTTTGACCTAGACATGGGCTTTTGAGAGGGCAGGGTGGGGAATTTGTGATACTTCCCACATTGAACAATTCAGCAGAGTCGGGATGTACTGAAGAAACCTGGCCCTGGGGAAATAACACTGGCTGGAGTTTCAGCTTCCCAAACCAGGGTGAGGCCACACCCTGCAAACCCCAGAAAAGGATCTATAGGACCTTCCAGAAATAGGCCTTGATGCAATGGTTCTCCCAACTCAAGCATCCAAAAACAAACAAGTAAAACAACCCCAAGCCCCAACTCCAGCTCACTCTTCCTTGAAGCTGCCTAAGAGACAGAGACACAGAAACCAAAAGAGAGGACAAGAACGAGTTGAAGGGGCACTGGAGATTTGGATGGTATCTATTATCAACATGAATGTGGAGAATGATTCAAATCACAGTTTTCTCAAGTTACCACTTCCATTGATTGATTTCTTAATTCCTGTGCTCACTTCTGATTGGGATGTGGGTCAGGCCTCAGCTCTCACGGGCAGATTGCACAGGGTCCTGCCTGGCACTGTGTACATTTCTACCCTGTTTGCTGTGGACTCACCATCACCACAGTTCAATAGGCCCCTTGGTGGAATCTTGCCCTAAGGCTGGTAGTGTCCTCCATTCCTCCCCCGGGCAGCATCCTAGAGGGAGTGGCTGGGCAGCTCCCTGCTTTGAGTCATGGGACAGCAGTGGGAAGAATCTGGCCAGTTCTATTTTGCCCACTATGTGGGAAATCCCTTGGCTCTGGGCTTGCCGCTGGTATAGATAAAAGGCCTGAGTCCCCTTCCAGTGGGGGCTGTGCTGGAGACAAAGGGGGATCCCAGCATGAGCATGGAGGTCCCTGGCAGTGGAGAAATGAAACACAACCTGATCTCACTGCTGTGATACTGCAAGAATTACTGCTTGTTGTTCCCTGCCTCTTCAACCAGCTGTTGTTAAAGCACCAACAAGCAGAGCAAGGGAGCCAGACTACCATCTCCCCGCATAAGGCCACTCAGAGCAGGGAGACAGAGCCAAGGGGAGGAAGAAGGGAAGATCCAGGCCCACACCATGCCCCAGGCACAAGGAGCTAACCTGGGGGAGGAGCTGAGGAAGGAAGAGTGGTGGAAGAATAGGACAGAGGAGGAAAAAAGAAATACACCAACATCCTACTACCCTCTCCCATGATTTCATCAAGAACTGGGTGTTCTCCAAGTCAAGTCAGGACTTGCTTCCTTGGGGAGGAGGAAAAAAAAACAAGCACCTTCAGTCTATTTTCTTGGCTGGAAGCCGAAGCAAATCCAGCAGATATTTACACAAGGGCCCAGCCATGTATGAGAACAGGATGACCAGCTTCCCGTGGGTCATGGTCATGAGAGTCTGGTGTCCCGAGGCCCAGATGCGATACCAGGGGCCGTAGAATGGGTCTGAGATGGCCGGACACAGCATGTTGTTCAAATTCACTTCGGTGACCTGCAGGGACAAGGGAGGTAGAGTGAGCGTTCGCCATCCTTAGGCGTTCTCTGGCTTACGCCGTTTCAGCCTTCTCTACCTAATGGGGGGCAGGACAAGGAGGGATTGACCAATCCCCATCTGTTCATGAACGGGTTTCCCTGCCCTGGGTTTTCTGAGGGAAGCAAGGCCACAGCCCATTAGAGGTGATGGGAAGGGATATGCAGGAGAAAAGCTGTTCAGTGTTGCTCAGGCTTGACTTCTAGTTGTGCCCAGAGCCTGTTGCCATTCCTAAGAATCTGCTATGTGCCTAGTTCCTGGAGAGGTATTATGGGATAAAAAGAGTAGTTAACAGCATGGTCCCTGCCTCCATGTAACTGTCAATCAATCAAGTGAGGGCGATCGGTTTATTGCATCTGACCTCAAACCAGACGGTGCCCACCAAGGTTTACACGCCATGAGGAGGTCTGAGGAACATATGGAATGGGGGCTGAGTCCTCAGAGAAGATTTCATGAGGGAAGTGGCACCTGAATGGACTCATGAAAGATGGACAGGGGATAATGGTAACCAGTGGGGTGAGTGGAGCCCTCCCTGTAGGAGGCATGGCCAGAGCATGGTATGTATGGTGACATGAGCACACTGACACCTTGGAAATGCAGGATGTCAGTGGGGAGCAGTGAGAGGTAAGGGAGGAAAAGTGACTGATTCTCCAAAAGGTACTGGGGACATAGGTTACACACGCTCTTATCCTGCACGATAAGGTCACACGAGGCTCACACGGCTATTGTTACGTTAATGCTGCCCACATCAAACCAGATATGCCACAACACCTGGCTTCCAGAGCCCTATAAGTCTGCTCATGCTAAAGACAAGTCCTTACCACCTCTCAGGGAGGTTAGGGCTATTATACCAAGTTACAGAGAGGTGGAAAACTCTCTGCCCTCAAAGGTGAAGTGACTCACTTAGAGCAGAGACAGAATCAGGACTTCACCTTGGGTCTCCTGACCCTGTCCCCAACCCTGAGCTCTTCCTGACTCACTTTACCACTAATAACCACCCTTGCAATACCGGCGATCTTGGACTCTGGATAACTCAACTACTGAGTCCAACCATTCTCCACACTCCAGGCAGTTCTGAACACCACAGAATGCAATGGGGGTCCCCAACAACACACTTTCATGGCCACACAGCTCAGGGGAAATAAAGAACCCGGGAGCAGGCCCAGAACAGACCCAATGTCAGAGACTTGCCCCAGGCCCAGGGGGGCCAAGGCTAGCTAGAATCCCAGCTCCCCATGAGGTCCACAGCAAACCATTTCCCACTGTTTCCAACCCAAGTGGCCAGGAGTGAAGGGCATCCTTGCCTCCCCAGGGATGAAAAAACAGACATTACTGAAGGATTCAGAAAATTCTTTGGAGAGGCCAAGGCTGTGGATCATAAATCAGCAACCCAGACACAACAATCTGACATTCTGGCCTTTAGCATCTTGTATTTTCAAAACAAAATGATACACCAGCGCCAAGAAGGATTATCAAGATTTATGGAGAACTCCAAACAGAGGGGAGAGAAGGGGATTGAACCAAACTTACCAGGCCGAGGATCTGTAGAATGCTGAAGTGATAAAAGAACATGAGGCCAGTTGAGAGAAGAGCCCACCGGAAACTGCTGAGGGGCTCTGGGGTGTAAGCACCTGGAGGGAGATGGGAGAAGGTGAGATTGTGGAAAAAGTGACCCACTTTCCTCTGCCCATGAGGGCATGGATGTTAACTAAGGTCATAGTTGTAGCCTGTTCATCGTCCCCTTTTACCCATCAGTGATAGCTACTTCAGAGAGAGCCTTGCTGATTAGCTGGGTACTCAAAACAGCCCCTTCCTGACCTCTGTTCTGCCATTCGATGCTGAGGCCATTATAAAGAGATGATTTTTTATTATAAAAATAATACATGCTCATTAAAGGTAATTTAGAATGCTGAAAAGTAGAAAAAAAAGATAGAGGAAAAGAAGAAAAACAGCCCCAGTACTCTACTACCAGAATATAATCACTGCTAATGCCTGCTGTGTCTCCTTGGTCATTTTTTCTATGCCTCATAATTTTCTTTCATTTTTAAATTAATACTTGGAATCACATACATGCACAATATATTGTTGATTATATATATGAGTGTGTGTGTGTATAAAATTATGAAGTCTTCATTTCTACATTTATTTCCTCTTAGTTCATTGAGGAAAGGTATGATGTGGTGATTGAGAATGTTAACTTTAAACTCAGATGGCCTTGGTTGTGCAAGCTTCAACTCTGCCACTTACTGGCCATGTGATCCTGGGAAAGTGGTTAAAACTCCCTGAAGACTCAATTTACTTGCTTATAAAAGGGAATAACAATAGCCCCAGAATCTGGCACAACATGAGTGTTCAATGAAATGTTAAGATGCTGTCACTGTAATTCAAAGAACTGAAGACGTGCCATATCTAACAGTGGTGCCATCAAAGAACTATTGAACAACTCCTCCCCCCAGGAACTCCAAAAATAATATATTTCCTTTCTATTATTTCTGGGAATAGATCCCAGTAGGCTTGGACATATTCCAGAATTTACAGAGCAGGGGCATGGTTTATAGAATGCTGCAGGTGTCACTCTGAATGGGGACTCAGAGGGGGTGGTTTGAGAATGAAAGGGACTTGAACCCCCCCCACTCAAGGAAGCAGGGGTGATATCATATCCTGGACTAGTACTTTCCCAAGTCTTTCCTTTAGCGACTGATCCATTCATTCAATAGTTATGAGGCAGCTAGACTATTCTAAGAAGATAAGTTCCCTGCAGCCTCAGACTCATGGTCAACAATTATAAAGGAGTGGGGTGGAGAGGGTGGCTGTAATGTGAAGATAAAAATCAGCCTGCAGGATGGGGTGGAGCAAAGAATGCTTCTTGATAGAGGGAGCATGGGAGTGGTCCTGAATTGGACTTCCTAAAGGGGGGCCCTGGGATTCCAAAGCAGCAGCCTACTCCCAGTCAGACAGAGTGAGGCAATTCAGAGAATCACAGTTAAGACTTAAGTAGGAGAGTGGGATGAGGGCAATAAACAGGCGGAAGACTCAGGCTGGCAGGGCTGGGCCATGTACCACAGTAGGAGCCACACTAAGGGCTTTGGGCTTCATTCCATGCAGCACGGTCCTGAGCTCAAATGCCTCAAGTGTCAGGCCAAGTAATAGGAAGCAGGGGTGTAACCACGGTCTAAGAGACACTGGGGGATGCTAGAGACTGGAAAACTGGAAAGCCCACACCCCTTCACTCCACCAATCCTTGCCCTGCAAGGATATGGCCCAAAAGGAACTCCCCCCCCCCCCACCACCACCTCTTTTTTCCACTTTTATAAGAGTGGCCAGAAATATGAAACTTTATGTGGAACTTCCTGATTTTTAAATGTTGGCAACTAATTCCAAATGTGCTAAGAATGCCTGATGGATCAAACAAAACATGTCGTATGGACAGATTTCAGCTCCTGGGTGGCCAGACTTGAGCTCTAAAGCAGAAGGAGCTCTGAGGCAAGAATGTGCTAGAAACACACATGTGCTTATAAGAGGTCACCCTTTTCACTGCAGCAGAGAGTGGAGGCAGGGAGATTAGCAAGGAAATTGTAGAGAGAACAGGATGGCTTTTGAAGGTAAGAGCAGTGGGGCTACAGAAGAAAAAATGAAGGAAAATATCACTAGAATGTGGAAGAATACTGGATGCGTGTCTAGGGTTGGTGGTGGGGGGGTAAGGGGAAGGAAGGACCACAGAGATTCTTGGGCTTCTAGCTTGGGCGTCAGTGGGGTGATGATACTATTTAGTGTGGTAGATAAGAGGAAAAGGCAGGTGGGTGCAGAGGGTACGGAAATGAGGAGGTCTATTTTAGACATTGAAATTGCAGTATCTGTAGAATGTATGGGAGGACATGTCCCTCCGGTGGCGGAATGTACTCTAGGATGTACAGGGTGATGAATGACAGTGTAGGTACTAGAGCCCAGCCAGTGGAGGTTTTCACATTGTGGTTCTATCACCTATCAGCTTCAGGGCCTTAGGCAAGTCTTGGTATCTACTGAAGTCAGTTTAACTCATCTGTAAAATGAAACAGTACTACCTAATTCACAAGGCTGTTGGACAGAAGAAAAAATATGCTATAATTACAGTACCGGGATTTAACAAATGCTGATTATTTTTATTTTAGGAGTCACAAATTCAATGAAAAGGATGGGGTGAACATCCATATGTAGGAAGAAGGCCAGAGACACAAGACTAAGAAATACCATGTAAGGTAGAGGAGTGAAGAGAAGAAAAAGGAAGGAGACAGGGTAACTAAAGCCAGGGGATCTTCTCTGGGAGAAGCTCAGCCTTGCTCTAGGAACAAGAGACAAGGCTGTGACATATCTGAGTCAAAGGCCCTTTGAGGATATAGCTACCATCCCTCCATTTTGTAGATGGAAAAACTGAGGCCGGGAGATGGGCAGTCACACAGCCAAAGTTACTCTGGCAAAAGACTTGGGAAACCAACCCTCAGGGACTCAGTGCCCAGTGCTTCTGTTGCCACTTGCACAGGCCTCAAACATACCACATTGGACCATTTCTTTCCCTGTCTGCCTACCTTCTAGACTGAGCACAGCCCAGGGTCAGTAACCACATCAGATCCATGTGTGTGCCCCTAGAGTCTAGCAGAGCTTGACTTGTGAAAATCCACTGAGTGATCCACTTGGGCTGTGTGCACTTGCCTGCCTGCTCAGTGAGTGTGAAGTGGGCACTGTGTTGTCACCTGGCTTCTGGGGCACGTAGGGGCATGCAGGGGAAGAAGGGACCTGGAGGACTGACAGGTGCTCATAAAGGATGCATCCCACTGCTAGAGCCTCCAGCCATTGCTCCCCAGATGTCCCTTCCCTCTAGCCTTTGCTTGGCTTCTTCTAGTGGGAGCTGATATAGGCCTTCTATGCCAGGTGGTAGCTACAGGAGAGGCCCTGAGTGTGTGTGGTGTGGGGGGGTGAGGCGTCCTCATCCAGGAGGCAGCTCGGCAGCCATAGGCCTGGGGAAAGCTGGGACCAGGGGTGGGCACTCAGTCGCCCACCCCCTCATCTACCCTGCCTGTGGCAGCCCCAGACCATATCATACTCCATGTTCTGGGGTAAAGGAACAGCCAGATACTACCAAGGGACATGCTTCTAAGTACTTTCACTGTCCCTTGTCCAAAGTTTCACTTTAGCATCATTCCTTCCATGTCACATAATCTGCCCTATACCAGACAGAGTTTGCTAAGCGAGGGGCTGTTTCTGAATTTCCTCTTCACCTCCAGGACCTGATACATAGTAGGCACCTAAAATCTCTGTGTGGGCAAATGAACAGTACAGACTTTTAGAAGAATCATAAAAGTATAACCCTATGGCTCAATGCTACTTACTACTTTGAAGACCACCACTGATAATCTAAAGAGCTCAATAAACCATCCTTATTTGCCCAAAGAAATCCACAATATTAAGAAACCAGAAACAAAACAAATATGGGAGATGAGTTAGGTAAACTATTGGTACCTCAATATTGTTACAATAGTACACTGCCATTCAAATGACAGCCAAACTATGTACCTAGTGAACAGATCAGTCCATGGCTGGTAATATCAAGTATAAATGACAGAACGTCAAGTAGCTTAAAAACAAAGACCATGGGTTCAGACAGCCTTGTGTAGTGTGTCACCTATCTATGGGGGTGACCTCGAGTAAATCACACTGCCTCTCTAAACTCCTTCTCCTCTATGTGGACTGGAGGTAGAATCCACCTCTGAAGGATAATGAATGGAATAAGAAAGATGACAAAATATGTATGGTAGCCAGCCCAGCATAGAAATGGCTGCTGGTATTTCTACCATGGTGACCACAGCCATGCAAAATCTTATAAAAGTCTAGAAGAGGATAGGGAATGTTGTGAAGAGGTGGCCTTCAATGAAGGGCTCTTTGACTATGGTTTCCCTTGCCCTTTCACTATTGTTAGTTCTTTTCATTGCAAAAATGATCAAATATTCAATTTCTTTGAGAAAGAAAGAAAGAACGAGCAAGCAAGAAAGAACAAACCCACCCTGGGCACAGATGACTCATTCAGTCTCTGTGGTTACATGAAAATTGTATGCAAACCCACATCATTCTCCTCACTGTGTACCTGGATGTGACCCTTGGGATAATCCCAATGGGGGGGAAAAAGAAAACAGTATTGCTTGTAAAGGAAAACAGAAACTTAAACACTTTCAGAAAAATTAAATATATAAAACTTTTTTTTCTACTTTAGGAAAAAATGTGACATTTTCTGTTAGCATTTCTATCCCAGGAGGATAGAAGTATGTCATCTCTAAAGGTAGGGGGAAACCAAGATAATTGCTTTTTCTAAAATCAATTTCTGCCAGAAGGAAGCTTTATGAGTACTGGGAACCAAAGCAATTGTACCACCAGTGGGAAGGACTGATCCCCAGGGGCATCCCAAGGGACCTTTGGCTCATCCTACAATTCTACCCAGAAGGGCTTACACCAAGAAGATGAGACTGGGTAGGGTGGCATCCCATTCTCTTGTCTTCTTCCTGCTTTCTTCCACTTAGTTGCTTATCCATGCTGCCTGGTCCTTCAACATCTATGACAGCCATGGGGCTCATGGCAGGCAGTGGGGAAAGTCAGAGAGACCCTGCCCTTGAGTGTCATCCTGCAGTTCACAAGTGAAGGAAGACTGAGTGTGATAAGTATAGTAAGTAAGGTGACATTGAGGAAGGGTAGCTGGAGAAGATGATGCTTGAGATGAATTTTAAAGAACAAGAAGGACCTGGGTAGGGCTTGAAGGAAGCAACATTCCAGGCAGAGTATAGCCTGAGAAAAGTTGTGGAAATGGCAAATGGTGTGTTCTTTGTGTATAATTACGTAGAGTTCTGTGATACTGGAAAACATAAAATTCTTTGAGGGGGGCATGTGGCAGGAGATAAAACTGGAGAGGCAGGCAAATGGGGCCTGGTTACGAAGAGCCTTGTTCGCCATGCTGGGGAACTTGACCATTTTTTTTTAATATTAAATTGCATTTTTTAAAGTTTTTTTTTTTCATATCTGTATTTTATTTTTATGTGGTGCTGAGGATCGAACCCAGTGCTTCATGCATGCTAGGTGAGCGCTCTACCTCTGAGCCACAACCCCAGCCCCAGGGAACTTGACCTTTATCCCATACACAATGAGAAGCCACAGGAAGGGTTTCAACAGGAAAGAGAAAAGGTCAGCTTTCTGTTTCAGCTAACTGGGCTGCTCCACAGCAATGTGGACAAAAAACTAGAAGGAGATGGGACTGAAGACAAGGCCAGACCCGGCTGTAGTATACTTGGAAATTTGTCAAACATGAAGGAGACATCAAGGGTAACTTCCCACTCTATGACTTCAGGAACTGAGGGGTGTTAATTTAGGGGAGAAGTGTTATCACTGAGTGCCTGTCTCCCACAGGCTGATTTCTAGGACTAGAACTCAGGAAATGGGGAGGGCCTGCAAACAGAGCTTGGAGTGTGGATAGGGTAAATGGAGAAGAGTCCCCAAATTGAGATTATAGGACCAAGGATGGGGCTTTGAAAACAGCAAGAATTAGGTACCCAGCAGAAGGAGAAGGGTTCATGAAAAGAGAAAACTAAAAACAAAATGAAAGAGGTCATCATAGAACTAGGAGAGGGCTATTGTGGAAGTTGAGAGAATATTAAGTTTCAAGAAGAAAAGGATTGGTAATGTTATATGCCCTATTACTTGAACTGACCAATAAATAACATAGCTACAAGCCACATGTGACGACTCACATTTACATTTACTACTTTTGAATAAAATTAAAAATGTGGTTCCTCAATCACATCAGTCACATTTCAAGTGCTTGACAGCTATGTATTTCTAATGGCTACCATATTGGACAATACAGAGATTCACATTCCCATCACCACAAAAATTCCACTGGAGACACAATTCTCCAGAGGGGTAAAGTGAAGACAAACACTCCTATACAGCTTGACAACATACTGGTCACAGGTGATCTTTCTATAGGGAAGTAGCAACCAGGAGTTGGGTGGTGAAAGATAAAATGTTTTCGAGGTATGCAAGGAAAAGAATTTCAGAAAAGGGAATAGGGTATGCAAAAATGACAGAGAAATGATTAGTCAGATTCTCTACATTCTCAATTCCTTCTCTGAATGTCCCTTTCATCCTTTTGTCTTTATTGGACCTATTTCTCTCCAGAAGGAGCCTGCTTCATCTGTAGCCCTCTAATATAGTGACTGATTTTTCAAATTTGGCTCATGTTATCTAGAAAGAGTAGCTTCTTTCTTTGCATTTCTGTTTCCGGATCCTTTTCCCAAATCCCCACAGATATCACCCTATTCCACCTGCCATTCTTCCCTTCTACATTTATCTACAGACATATGGGTCATGACCCTATTCCCTTGAATATATTACACCTGGTTTGGTACCACTGTCTCCAAACCCATTTGTCATATTTTTTGATAATTTTTACATGTGCCTAGAGGAACTTTCCAGGATCTTGTTCTCAGTTCCTTAGCCTCCTCTCCTTGATGATCTTGTCCAGCACCAAACCTCAGTCACTCATTCTCAGAGTCATGCCTGAGGCCTTATAATTAGGGACAATTTCTACCTTTCCCTAATTTCAAAGTCAAACATTCCCTTCTTCAACCCTCATTAATATCTTTCCTGTGGGAGACCAACCTAGCATGTGACTGAGTTAACTCCCCTGCTGGGCGACGTGGCATCAGCCACCCATGCTGCTAGACTGCCCCACTCTTCTAGGGTTTGAGTGACTGTCTTCATTCCTGGGTGTGTCTTGCTACAGCCCCATGGGTGGAGCTAAGCTCACCTGTTCCTTTGTAACATAACCCCTTGCCCTGTTTAGGATAGAATCTTCCATGGAAGTGCCTTGTGTGTGTCCCCTTCTCTTATGTGCCCTTGGGTGTGGCCTACCCAGGTGTCAGTCAACCTGCTGACAGTGGACATCATGAAGCTGGCCTCAGCCCCCTGAAACCTGACCCCTTGCCTCATTTCAACAGCTTCTCCTCAATAAAAGGGGTCAGTGCGTGCTCTCGCTCTCTCTCTTCCTGCAGACCCTTAAGGTCAGAGGAGCTGTCACAGTGACCCCAAAGAAAAAGGTATTTGTGTCTCTTGTGTGGTTATTTTGCGCAGCCCAGTTAGCCCAGTTTATCTAGAGTAACCCCTGAGCCTTTTAGTTGCGAGAACACAAACCCGGCACTTTCCGATTCAGTCTAACTGTGACCCCAAAGTGTTTGACCCTCCTGGAATCTGTCACAGATCAATTGGCCCTACCACCTTTTTGCTGTCCTCCTTGTCTCCTTCTTCCCTCCTTTAATTCCATGGCCCATCATTCTAATTATCCCTTGCAGACACCTTTGGACCTACTGTTCCCCTTGTTATTATACTCCCCTGGGGAAATAAAACGCCTTAGCCCTAGTGAAATCTCAATCTCTTTCTCCCCATTGCCTGCCCTACACAGCTGAAGACGGCCAAAGAAAAACAACAGGACTGGCTGTTCTCACGTCAAAGTCGTGATCACAAACTTCAAGTGCACCCTTCATGTTGCCAGGCAATCATACCGTACTCCCCAGCTCCATTCACTCTCTCACTCTCCTTGGCCACAATTTAATATCTTATCTGCTCTTCTCAAACCCTTAATACTTCTATTCTATTCTCACTCTCAGATGATGGCTCTGCTTCCCATTCCACTGAGAAAGAAAGGAATCAGATTAAAACTTCTTCAAGCACTCCTGATCACAGCCAAATTTGCTCTGCCATCATCCCTGTGACCACAGATAAACTTCCCTGAGTCCCAGTCAAGGCTAGGCTTTGCATTTACATCAGATGTTACCCCCTCTCTGCTACTCAACCATGTTACTCCAGCCATCATTTTTCTATCTTACATGAACAACCTCCCTTCTTACTGGATTATTCCCATTACCATGTAAACTAAACCCACTGGAATTGCTCCCATTCCAAAACAAACACTTGACCTCACTTCTTCCTCCAGCCACTGCTCATTGCTCCACAACCCTTTACAGCAAAACTCCTTGAAAGAATCATCTACACCTGATCTGTCCAATATGGTACCTACTAGTCACATGCAGCTGTTCAGGGCTCGGAATGTGGCTACTTTGAATTGAGATGTGCTACTACTACAAAATGCATCCTGGATTTCAAAGGAAATTGAGTATAATATATATGTCATAATTTTATGTTGCTTATATTGGAATGAGAATATTGGATAAACTGGATTAAATAAGGTATATTACTAAAATAAATTTCATTTGTTTGCCTTACCCATTTTTAGTGTGATCCTAGAACATTCAAAATTACATATTTGGCTCATATATTTTTATTGGACTGTATCTGTTTATCCTCCCAACCTTTAATTTCCCTCTTCTGATTCTCTCTTAAACTCATCAGGTTTCTCCCCCTGTACCAACACATCTCCCATCAAGGTCACAAGTGATCTTCTTGGTAGAAGGGGGACTACTGAAGAGGAAGAGGATCAGGGAAAGGAAGGTGAAGAAGGTATGGAATAGGGGGGATAGGTTATGGAAGGTATAAATGACCAAAGTGTGTTCTATGCATGTATGAAAATACCAAAATCAAACTCATTATTCTGTATGTTTAATATGCATTAATAAAACAAATGACCATTCAATGAGCAATTCTCTGGCCTCATCCTATGTACCTTTCTGTTGTTGTAACATTCTTCACTTGGCTTCTGGCATGCTACTCTCCATTTATTCTCTTCTTGCTCCTTTACTGGTTCCTCCCCATGGCTCTGACCTCTAAATACTGAATAGGATCAGACTGCACAATTCAGAGCTTTTCCTTGTCTACTTTCATCCCATAATTGACTGGAACCAATCTTATGACTTTAATAATGATCTACATGCTAATGACTATAAAAATGGTGCATCAGCTTGGACCACAAGCCTGAAATCCAGGCTCATATACTTCACAGCCTACACTCAATATCTAGTAGGCATCTCAACCTTAAACCAAACTTCTGATCTTGACTCCTGTGGTAGGTCATGACAGTAATGGCTCCTAGTGAATCATGCCTTCCCAGAATCCACACCCCTATTATGTTTCCCTCCCACACTGATTTGGTCACATGATTTGCTTTGGCCAATAGGAAATCATCAAAAAAGAATCTCTCAGGCTTGATGAATACTTCTGGGGACATGCCTTCTTAGAATACTATCTTTAGAGCCACATGCCATGAAAGACTATGTGGATAGGGAGGCCTGAGCATCCCAGCTGAGCCCAGACATGACCAGTAGAAGATCTCAGTTCAAATTGCCAAAACAAAATACCATAGACTGAGTGAGTGACTCAAACAACAGAAATTATTTTCTCATGGTTCTGAGGCTACAAGTCCAAGATCAAGGCATCAAAATGGTTGATTTGTGGTGAAGGCTCACTTCCTGGCTGAGAGACAGCCATGTTCTCACTGTATCCTCACATGGTGGGGATTAATCCCATCATGACAGCCATACTCTGTGACTTCATGAAACACCAATTACCTCCCAAAGGCCTGATCCCCAAGTACCATCACACTAGCAGTTAGGGATTTGACAAGTGAATTTTGGAAGGACACAAACACTCAATACATAATGAAAAACCCATACAATTATGGGAAATAATGTCATTGTTTTAAGTTACTAAGTAATAGGAATGGTTGTTATACAGTAATAGATAACTGAAACAGCACTTCTCCCTCACAAAAAAAGCAATAAACAAGTACAAAAGTCCTTCTCTTTACCTTCTTTATCCCAATAACTTGCTTTAGTAAAAAAAAAAAAATGTGTTTTTTTTTTTTTTTTTTGCAACTGGGGATTGAACCTGGGGCCTTGTGCATACTAGGTAAGCACTGTACCACTGAACTGCCTCCTCAGCCCAGTCAAAAATTTTACAGTCATCCTCACCCCTGTCTTCTCCCACCCCACATCTGATCCGTCAGACAATTCTATTGGCTGAACCTTCAATATATATCCAGAACTCAAAGACTTTTCCCTGCCTCTGCCTCCTTTTCCATTCTCAGCACCCTGACACAAGCCCCATGATCCATATGCCTCCTGGATTATTACAAATAGCACTAACAGGTCTCCCTACTTCTACGCCTGCTCACTTGCAGTCTAATTTCAGCATAGCAACCAGGCAATCCTTTAAAAATTTAAATCAGATCATGTTCAGTCTTCTGCTCAAAATCCTACAATGGCCTCCCATCTCCCTAAGAATAAAAATCTAAAATATCCTTATGATGGCCTACAAACCCTAGATGTGATGTGCCCTCTCACCTCAATCACCTCTCTGATCTCATGTCCTAGCACTCTGCCCTTCCTTCACAGTTCTAGCCACAATGAGTTACTTGCCTGGAACAGTCTAGAAACACGTCTTCCTCAGGGCCACTGTGCTTATTATTTCCTCTGTTTGGCATATCCTTCCCCTAGAGATCAAATGGCTTGTTCTCTTGCCTGTAAGTCTTTGCTCAAATGTCACATTTTCAATGAAATCTTCTCTTTAAATGAAGCCACCACATTTAAATTGCAGCCCTCCACAACCATTGAGCAGTACCCTGCCCTTTACTCTGCTGTATCTCTTCTCTCATGGCACTCACCATCTGGACTGTATAAGTTCCTTGTTTCTGTACTGTCTCCTCCCACATGAGCATAAGCTCCATGAAAGCAAGGATATTTCTGTTTCTTCACTGCTTTTATCCCCAACAACAATAACACTGCCTGACCCAGAGTGGGGACTCAATTCACTGAAAGAATGGTGTGCTCAGCCCTGCATGCTCATGAACTTGGCAGAACTCATTATCACTGGACTAACACATGGGGGAATGGGCAGAGGTGAGGCTGAGGACTGGTACAAGAATTCTGTTTAGGACTTAGATATCTCAGAGAGTACAAATCACCTTGTGATGTTTTTAAAATGTAGGTTCTGGTACAGGAGGTCTGCAGCAGGGTCTGAGCCTCTCTACTTCTAACCCAGCTCCCTGGTGATCAGATAACACTTTGAATAGCAAGGACTAGAGCCTGTATTCTGACAGAACACTGAGAAAATACAGAGAGCCCAGAGAGGAGGTTGTTGCAATAGACCAGGTCAGGATGATCTCATCTGATCTGAACCAAGGAAGGGATAGTAGCAGTGAATTTGAGAAATGATCAGGAGGTAGAATGGACAGGATTTGAACATTGATTGGGTGGGGGTGGGGTGTAGGAGGGAAGGAAGAGTCAATGATTAACTTTAGATTTCTGGCCTAATGAGTTAGATAGTGATATCACTGAATAGGATGATCAACATTGGAGCAGGTACAGGTTTGGGGGCAGGGAAGAGAATGACAAGTTTATTTCCTGACAACAATGCCATGGCATCTTTGGTGCCCTATAAATGAAAGATCTCCATTTCTAGCTTTAGTTCTCCAGGAAATAGGTCTAAGGGGCATGATCCCAAGATGATCATGAACATTTAACTCTTCATTCTCAGCTCACTGAGTGTAGGCTCAAGTCAAGTCTTCTTGATCCAGGTACATGACCACACGAATGCCATCCTCTAGTCTGTTTACCACATACAGAGGTGAGGGATGCCCTGGGTTAGGTGTTTCCAAAGGAGATCCTTCTGGTCAACTTCCTATCCTAAAAGGCTGGAGAGACCAAACTAGGCCAGGCTTTACCCTCAGTGTGCCACTGGGGGTTGACTGGCCATGCAGCCTATGGCTAAGGCATCTTAAAAGCCAACCTTTTCCCCATGAGGTTCAGAGACCCAGCCTTCTGTCAGTTACACACAGGGTGAGGACCCTGAACTGGAAGAGATTCTGACAGATGGACTTGCCCTGGTAGAAGCAGCACTGGAGTCCACAGATCCAGTTTCCAGCTTCTACTCTTACCAAGTTGCTATGGGACCTTATATGTAGATCAAAACCTCTCTAAGCATCAGTGTCCCTCTAGCAAGAAAAGCCCAGATCCTCCCCATCTTAAAGGAGCACTTGTAGGAACAGAAAAGCTAACAGAGCATAAAGATACTCTGGAGAGAAGTGCTATTTAAATATAACACACCACTGTACCACACCATGTTATGCACTTAGTATTAGCTGGGTCTCTGGTAAGCTTTAAGCAAGAATCATTTGAGGCAATGAGGCTTAAAGTTCAGTCTGTATCTGGCTCCCACAGGGTAGAGACTCTCGATCTTGAGTGTGCCTCAGAATCAATCCCCTGGAGGATCTGTTAAAACACAGCTTACTAGGCCTCATCTCAGAGTTTCTGATTTAGTAAGTTTGGGGAGGGTCATGGAATCTGAGAACATGCATTAATAACAGGTTCTCCAGTTAAGCTGATGCTGTTGGTCCAGGGACTACACTTTGAAAATCACTATCCTAGGGAATGTGTGGAACACAGATTCCTGGGCCCTGCTCCCTTAGATTGAATCCAGGAGGTCTGGGAGAGCCCTGGACTCTCTATTTTAGCAACAAGCACATCAGGGTGATTCTGACATTTGGGCCTTCCAACCACACAGGAGAAACACTGGCTTGGGGAGAAACCTGGAGATAAAATATGTACCAAGAGGCCTGGGACAAGCTACCAGTGGAGGCACAATGTGGCCAGGTGTGAGGAGCAGTATCTTATGCAAGGTGATAAAATCAAGGCAGACAACACCTGACTTAATCCTTTGTTCCCACAAGGGACTCCTGAGCCCCAGTGACTTCCTCCTCAGCAAGGAAATGCCAATTGTCTTCACAAACTCGCCTAACTACCCTCTTGCATAGGGTTCAGCCCTTGGGCAATTTTTCAAATTCCCCAGCTCCTTTCTCACCCACTCACCCCTCAGGAATCTTCAGGCTTTATGTGACCAGGAAAGCAGAGCAGAGAACCAGATGAGAGAGGAGGACTTAATCCAGCACACCAATGAGGATCAGGGGTGAGCATGGATTCACTGGGGTGGAAGAGAAGCAGGAGACCCAACCTGGACCCTGAGGTTAGTATGACCTTGGGGCCAGTTTTCATGTTGTCACTGGTCAAACTGCTTTTGATATAACGGGACCTGGAAACTACCAACAGGGGCTGCATCCCAATCCTCATCCTTCAGGGGGGAAGTTGAAAGCCCACTCAAGGGAGATGTGGCTTACCCAAGTCAATCAACACTGGGGATCTTAAACCCCAGTTTCCTGAAATGTCCCCCAAGAACATCTAAATTACCTGTACTCAAAAACAACCTTCTCATACAGTGTCAAGTCTGGGAAGGCCCTTGCTCCCAATTCTGAAACAAGTGCTCCCTCTAGTGGAAACGAAAGGGGTTGCCCAGTAGCCTTGAGGCTGGGTGAGGCAGGGGCCCCTCTGGTAACCTGGGGAGATCAAAGAAGCCCTTCTCAGGAAAACAAAAAACAAAAAACCCAGCTTTTATTTTATGCATTTATGTTTAAATGCATAAGATAAAAGTCATAGCATTGCAAAGGAAGCACAGTTATCAAAATGTCTCAAAAGTTTGGCAATAGCAATTGTACTTCTTCATAAGTGCATTTAATAAGACCTGCCAGCATAACTATCATAATTTCAAAGAATTGATAAACATAAGCAGTATTGCGAGGTGGCTCCAGATACTGTAATATGAGAGGAAGCCATCTGCGTTTGCTACTGACAAAGTTGCAGGTCTGGCTAATTGCACTGGTGCTTGCTCATTCCATTTCTGCTAAAAACTGGTGCAAATAAATATGTAATTTTTACCCATTCAAGTTAATGAACACCTACAATCCTACTTATGGACCACAGGTTAACAACCCCTGCCTAAATAAAAACTACCACAACCAACACCATGAGGGACAAAACAAGTGGAACTTTCAGAGGGGTCCTCTAGAGCTAGATCATCATCCCTGCAGGCAGAGACCAAGAAGTGGTCCTAAAGCTGAGCAGAGATGTGCTCTGTGCTCACCCCTTGCCTGACTTACCTCCCAAACATCCCACATGAACCCCTAGAAACCTGGCACCACCATCAATAAATCTTCTACACCTGCCCCCTTTCCCTAGGATGTCCCTTTCACCTCTTCACTCTAAATGGGCCTTTGTACTCTGAGCAGAGGCTGTTCTTTCTTATCCTTCTGTGGGGAAGGGAGTTGAAGATTCCTCTCACCCTTCATTGTTGTTTCTACATGTTTCTTCTCCCCCTTTCTCCTCCTTTGAAAGTTCTGCTCCTCTGCTTGTCACTGTCACTGTTCTCTATGTCCTTATCAGAGTCATCCCAGACCAGCGTCACTTGAGTTACAGCCTTTTTCCTTTCCACATTACTCCTTTTCATGCCAGCATTCAGGGTGATTTCAACATCCCTGTGGGTGCTGCTTCCAGTGCCCTGACCTCCACCTCACTACCCACCACCTGCCATCTGTCGTTATTCTGCCCCACCTGGGCTGGAGTCATCTGACCACAAACGCCCATAGTGTAAACCTTCATATCCTCAGTCCTACTGCTCACAGGTGCCTAGACCTCCTGGTGATCTCTGGTTCCCTGAAACCCCTTGTCCTCCCCTACCCATGGAATTCCTCCTTATTCTGCACTAGCTTACACCCCTTGACCCTGAATTATGGCACTAGTACCCTCAATTCCTTGGTGGGTAGAGGAGACTCTTCAACCCTCTCATCCCATACTTCTACCTAACCTCTCACTCTCTCGTTCCCAAGGGGCTAGTAAGAACTTAAGAAACCACTCAGACCACATTTCACCTGATTGGTAGGCAGGGTCATGGCACCCTGGCAAGCACAAATCATATGAATAATAGATAACTTACACAGCACCAACTATGTGACAGCAGTATGATAAGCAATTTATATAGATTATCTCATTTAATGGCCATTTTAACCTGATGAAGTACTGCTATTATTCCTATTTTACAGATGAAGAAACTGAAGCACAGAGAAGTTAAAGAAGTTAGCTGAAGTCACAAAACCAGTGAGGAACAGAACCAGAATTTGAAAGCAAGTAGTCTAGCTTTGTGATGGGCAGCGTAACTTTTTATTGTACCCATTAGTACCATCTGTCTGTTGGGGCAGGCAGGCCTGCTCGCCTTCCTTACTACTATAGCTTCTCAGTGTCTTTGCCAAGGTAGAAAATAAGGTGGGGTGTGCTCTATGCCTAGCCACCTCAGATTCTCTGGGTATAGTGCAAGAAGTTCTGTTAGGGGTCAACACCAAAGCTGCAAGCTTTAGCCCAGCTGTAGAAAAGCCCTACATCTTGGAAGGTACTGGGTAACTCTCAGCTAATAATAAAGTGCCTCTCTGTGTCCCATTCTGCTATCATGCCTTAGGTGACCTGCCCTAGGTCAGAAACCTGAAAGCAGGAAAATATGTGGCAGGATTACCAAAGTTCTGTCATGAACACCAACATCCCTCATTATCTAGATCTTCAACAGCATCCATTCAAGTCAGACCTTCTGTTCTTCTACTCAGGTTGGCTGAGCCTCAAGTAGGGCAACCGCTCAGATCAGTGCCAGAAAAACACATGGATTCCTGCTTCAGAACAGCCATCTACACTAGCTGCCAATCATCCAGAACTACACTATGTATGTAGTAGCCATTGACCACATGTAGCTGAAATTCAACTCAATTTAATTAGATTTAAAATCAAATTAGAAATTCAATTCCTCAGTCCCACAAGCCACATTTCAACTGCTCGGGAGTTATATGTAGCTAGTGACTACCACACTGAAGAGAAGAGATATAGGATTTTTGCATCATCATGGAGAATTCTACCAGACAGCACTGAAGGAGACTAGAATTATCTCCCATTTCCCACAGCATTTACTCCTCTTGTCATTATCCTTCTCCATTTATCACCAAACCCCTTTCCTTCTTAGCATTTGTCACCACCTTATAATTTATCCCCTTCCCTTTCTCCCTGGTACCTCTGAAGTTCCCTCTCACTACTGGCCTACATCTTAGCATCTGAAGATGCCCAACCCTGGGGCAGAGAAGAAAGGAAAGGAAAGGGGGAAAAGGGGAGAAGGAGAGGGAGAAGAAGACCCTTTCCATTGGTTCTGGAACATACATATGCACTCATTCTTAACATGCTCAACTTCTCTCTTGTTTACATTCTCATTTCTTCAAACGTCTGATGACACTTCTCAGATCCCACATGGCTTCGGTGAAAATTTCTACTGCTTAAGCTTCCAGGACAACCAGATTCTCCTTTTATTACTGTGGACATTCCTGCAATATCCTCACATTCTTGTCTACTCATTGCAGGTTGCTTTATCTAAGACTTTTTCTAAGTCCTATTTCCTCTCCACCCACATGGTTACCTCATGGACCCTAAGACTTACATCTGCTACTTTCATACTGATGATGCCAAAGTTGGCTTCTAGTATAAAGTTCCCTGAATAGCTCCAGAATATTCCATCCTGCTGTCTCCTGCACTTCTCAACATGAATATCCCAGAAGTTCCTCAAAGTCAAGTAAAGTCATCCCCCATCCTGCTACAGACTGAATGCCTGTGTTCTCCAAAATTGCCAATGTGACAGAATAGAAGGTGGGTTTTTAGGAGTTGATCAGGTCATGATGGTGGAATCCACATAAGTTGAATTAGCATCCTAATAAAAGAGGTTCAAGGAAACCTGTCTGTCCTTTGAACATGTAAGATGCAGTGAGAAGGTACCATCTATGAAGAACAGGCTCTCATTACTCAACGAATGTTTCAGTGTCTTGATATTGGACTTCCCAGCCTCCATAATTGTGAAAAATAAATTTCTGTTGTTTCTAAGCCATCTCATTTATGAGTTTTTGCTATAGCAGCTCAAGCCAACTAAGACACTCCCTATACTTTAGATATATACTTTAGATAGTAGTAATAAGAATTGTAATGCATTCTGCTGTCATATATAAATAAAAAAATAACAATAATAATTAAAAAATTCTGAACTTCAGAAAAAAAAATACATACCTTTTTTCTGTGTCTTCTCTATTAGTGGCATTCTATCCCTACCCAGGTATCCAGGCCAAAATCCTAGAGGCCTCATAGACTTCACTGGTTCCCCTCAATCCCACAGCATCTCAGTTATAATAATCACTATTAATTTAATCGATGTTCATTAATTTAATCGAAATAATAATAAACATCCCATCGTGTCTAGCTTCCTTTCCTGAAAAAATTAAAAAGATGTGAATACTGCCACCTAGTGGCGAAGCACAAACAATCCAGCTCTGGCAGTTCATACATTCAAGGCCAAAGGACAAAGAAAAAAGCACATTAAGAAAATGTGTTCTTGGGGCTGGGGCTGTAGCTCAGTGCTTGCCTTGCATGTATGAGGCACTGGGTTCGATCCTCAGCACTACATAAAAAATAAATATACTGTCTGTTCATCTACAATGCAGTAAGGTCCTAAGCCTCAGAATAAAAAAAATAAAAATAAAAAATGGCTTGGGATATGGCTCAGTGCTTAAGCACTCCTGGGTTCAATCTCTGGTACCAAAACCAACAAAAGTCATTCTTTCGACAGTATGACTGACAGATGCGTGGGAGGCTTGAAGCCATTAGGGGCAGGGAGATGAGTGAGAAGACAAAGTAACCCAGTTAATAAGGACTGAAAATCTGGACTAAGACAAGGGTGTGGTGATGGAAAGGAATTTGCCGCAATTTTGAGAAACTGAATCATCAGTACCTCTGGCCTGATCAGTAGAGGGGATGAAGCAGAGGAAGGGGTCTTGAGTGCTGTTGAGTGTTTTTGGCTTTGGCACTAGATGGAGAGGGAAGCCAGTAGTCAACATACGAAATGGAGGAGACGGAAGAAGAACAAGCTGGGAGAAGAAGTATGAAAATAAGAAGTTTGACTGTAGACATGTTACTTTTTAAGTACCTCTGGTGTCCCTCCAGCCTGCAGTAGCTCTATCCACCAGGCTCTATGGGGCAGGTAGGGCAAAGGAGTTTGAGGAGAAAGTGTCAGAGAAACAATAGAACAAGGAAGTGGGGGTCTTAGAGCCCAAAGGAAAATTAGCAATGTTCTATGGCAAGGCATAATCCTGACCTCCAGAGCCTATGGTCTAGCTAGAAGACAAAAGTGTATTTAACTAGAGCCAGAAGAATAGTGCTTAATGATAACAACAGGGAACCCATCCATATGATGTGCCAGGTACTGTTCTATACAGTTTACATACACATGAGCTCATTAAATCCTCACAGCACCCAGTGAGGCAGAAACTATTACTGCTCCCACTTTACAAGTAAGAAAGCAGACACAGAGAGGCCAAGGCACTCATCCAAATGCCAGTTCTAGCTAGCAAGTGGCAGAACCAGGATTTGAACTAACAGTCTGTCCCAATCCACTAATTCCATGGTATGGTAGTGAAGCCTGTCTGCCTGCTTTCAAATGCCAGTAAGAACTCTAGAGCAGATGCTCCTGACCTTTATGGGGATGTGGATCTCTTGTGCAGTCTGGGGAAGGGTAAAAGCCCCCTCTTAGAATAGAGGCTCTAAGTATATGAAATAAAATATATAAGATTACAAAAGAAAACGATCACATTGAAATACAGTAAGCAAGCCATGAGCAGTGGTATATGCCTGTAATCCCAGCAGCTTGCAAGACTGAGGCAGGGGGACCCTAAATTCAAGAACAGTCTCAGCTACTTAGCAAGGCCCTAAGCAAGTTAGCGAGATCCTGTCTCTAAATAAAATATTTAAAAGGGCTGGGATGTGGCTCAGTGGCTAAGTAACCCTAAGTTCAATCCCCAGTACTAAAAGGGGGAAAAAAGTAATATACTTATCAAAATCTCTTTAAAAAAACAAATATATTTCTAAATGTTGAAGCAATGATGAATGTGAATTATTTTTCAAGATTAGCTGCAGCAACTATGTATAAAAGGAAAATATCTGTGATTTACATTCTCAACATGCTAGGTGCTGCTGATGTAACTGTGGTGTGTTGTCAACATTCATAATTGAAGGAAATACTATCTTTCAGTTAGAGTTAATGCAGAGGAGATGTGATTTTCTCTTTCTCATTCAAGGTCATGAGCCCCAGGTGATGTACTCCTATAAAGCTACTGGACATGTGGGGATTAAATGAGATCAAGGTTTTGCATGTAAAACATTCATCCAATGCCTAGTGCACAGAATGTGGACAAAAAAATGTTAGCTTGCAAGATTTGTAATAGAATAGATGTACAGTGCATGAACACATCCCTAAGCAGAGGAAGCTTCACTCATTCATTCAGCCCCTATAGAACAAGGACAAAGGAAACTTCTTATCCTCAAGGAGACCAGCACGCAAAGAGACAATTCTCTGCAGTGTGAGAAGGACAACAGCAGAAGGGACAGAAGCAGCTGGAAGGGGCTGGAGCAGAATAGTTTCTCAGAAGGCTTCCGAGAGAAAGGGACTGCTAAGTTGAGTTTTGAGAAATGAACACTTCCCAGGCAATGGCTGGGAAAGGGCCATGAAAATTGCACTTTAAGCTCAGGGAATCTCAAAGATTTGGGTATCATCAAAGTGAAGATTACAAGGAAAGAGTATAAAGAGGCAAGGTTGGAGAAGGGGTTAGAGGACAAATCACACATCATGTTTACTACATTGGTGACTGACTGCACAAGGCAGGGGCTTTGAGAGTTTCCAAACACCGAAGTGCTGTGATCCTACAGAAATAGCTTTGGAAGCTACAAGGATGGGACTTTAAGGAGGGTAGAGGATGCAGGATGGAATCTGGGAGACCACAGGCAGCCAATGCTATAATTGAGGGAAGAGATGACAACCAAGGCCTGCACAATGGTAGTGGCCCTAGAAACAGCAGGAAAAGGCCTGGTTTGAGAGACACTGAGGAAGTAAAAAGAAGACTTAGTGATTTCTCATAGAACAGACAGTAGGACCTTTTCCACAAGCAAATCTATATTGGAGTATTCAATAAACAGTGTTGGGACAAACAGGAAGACATCCAGAAATAAAGTTGGATCCTTATCTCATACTATGTAACAGGATGAATTACAAGTGGGTAAAATATTAAAAGGTTAAAAAAAAGAAATTATAAATATGCCAGAAGAAAATATGGGACAAAGTAGACCCCCACCATTCACTGTTTTACTTTTAATCATTTCAATGATCTAGTCTGAAATATTAAATGAAAAAAAACAGAAATAAACAATTTAAAAGTATAAGTAAATAAACAATTTATATGTTGTAAATTGTGCAACATTCTGAATACTATAATGAAATCTCATGCTATCCTGCCTAGGACATGAATCATCCCTTTGTCCAACATATCCATGCTGTATATTCTACCTACCCTTTAGTCATCTACTAGCAATTTCAGTTATCACACTAACTGTCCTGTTATCACATTGCTTGTGTCAAACTAACCATTACAGAGTAGTAGTCCAATGCCATGTCACAATACCTGTATCATTCACCTAACTTCATGTTATCAGCTAAGCATCAAATCATCTCATACAAACAGAAAATCATCTCATACAAACATACAAAGAGAAAAAGGATGAGTACAGTAAAATGATATTTTGAGAAAAGAGGCCATAGTCACAGAATTTTTAGTATAGGATATTGTTATAATTAGTCTATTATTAGCTATTAATTATCTCTTGTGGTAGCTAATTTATAAATTAAAACTTTACCATAGATATGTATGCAAAGGAAAAAACACAATAAGTGTCTACTGAGGGGTCTTAGAAAATATCTCCCACAGATAAGATTGCTATGTGACTTTTTTATAACCTTGGAATAGGGAAGGGATATTTAACCATGACTCAAAAGTCAAAAGCCATAAAAATAAAATCAATCCCCAGGGCCATTAATCAATAAATAAATATGTACATACTGTAAACATATAAAAAGAGCCAGGCATGATAGCACATGCCTCTAATTCCAGTGGCTGGGGTGACTGAGGCAGGAGGATCATAAGTTCAAAGCCAGCCTTAGCGATGTACCGAGGCCATAAACAACTGAGTGAGACCCTATCTCTAAATAAAATATTTTTAAAAGGCTGGGGATGTAGCTCAGTGGTTAAGTGTCCCTGGGTTCAATTCCCAGTACAAAAAAAAAAAAAAAAAACCTTCACTCAAAATAAGTTCAGAATAAAACTGAACTGATATACCATTTGTAAAACCATTCAATGGAAAATAAAACAAAAGTTTGGGAATGTCCTCTTTTAGTGAGGTTGTATTAAAAAAGCACACTTGTATATTACAAAAAGAGCATTTAAACTATTATAACACTTAGGAATTTGGATATATCCATCCAACATATGGATGCCTATACTCTTTGATGCACTTAGAGATTTTCCCAAATGATATATTTGCACAGATGCAAATGATCTAGGTCCAAGGTCCTACGATGCAGTGCTCGTTATATTAGCAAAAGATGTAAACAATCTAAATGTACATCAATCAACAAATTATGCTACAGTGTTGTAGCCTCATATTATGATTTTAAGCTAGAACCCTAGAGCCATATTCCAGAGTTCAAACCCTGGATCTGCCATTGGATAATCATCAGTTTCTCATGTGCAAAAGGAAGACAGCAGAAACACCTACCTACCAGGGTTGTTGTGGCAATTAATACGTTAATGATGGTGAAGAGTTTGAAATAATGTCAGGCATGTGCCTGTGTTTTAGAAAGCTTCAGTATTTTATTATGGTATATTCTGGCATCCACATAATAGAATACTACACTGCTGTGAAAAAGACAGAGGAAACTTCCCATGGAAGTAACAACAGCAGCAGCAGCAGGATGGCTGTACATATGCTATTTTTGAATGTTTTTTTCTCTTAAGAAGGAGGTTAAGTAAAATATTTTTAAAATTTTACTTATACAGTTGTCCCATAGTATCTTAGGGGATTGGTTCTAGGAACCCACATGGATACCAAAATCAGTGACGATCAAGTCTATGACATAAAATGGCAGTGTTTTGCATATAACCTATGCAAGACCTCCTGTATAATTTAAATCCTCTCTGGGTTATTTATAATAACTAATACTATGCAAGTGGTTGTTATACTTTATCATTTAGGGAATAATGCCAAGAAAAATTATCTGTACATGTACGGTAAAGATGTAATTTTTTAAAAAAATTATTGTTGTAGATGGACAGAATACCTTTATTTTATTTATTTATTTTTATGTGGTGCTGAGGATCGAACCCAGTGCCTCACACATGCTAGGCAAGTGCTCTACCACTGAGCTACAGCCTCAGCCAATAAAGATGTAATTTTAAAAAAAAATATTTTCAATCTGAGATCAACTGAATCCACAGATACAGAACATGTGGATTTGGGGTCTACTGTGTATACAAAAGGAAACTCTAGGAGGATATGCAAAAACAAAAATGGTGCTTAACTCTAGAGTTGCAGGAGAGACTCTGTGGATCGGGGGAAGAAACGGTCAGAAGGACATGTTTCACAGTATTGCTTTGTGTATTTTAGGCCCCAAGCCACTTAGTGACACCCTATCTCAAAAATGAAAAAAAAAAAAACAAAAACACGGGGGGCGGGGGATGCGGCTCAGTGGTAAAGCACCCCTATGTTAAAGCTCCAGTTCCAAAAAAAAAAGTAAAGAAAGAAAAGAATCAATTAGTACAGTAAGGTAAATTCATGGCCCTTCTTAAAACTTTCACTGGCTTCCCATAACTTTTAGAATCAAAACCAAACCTCTGACCTGGTTCACAACGACATTCATATCTGACCCTCCCTGCCCCTCAGGCCTAGTGTTACATCTCACCCTCTCTCTTGATGTCCCGCTTGCCACAGTGCTATGGCACATGCCAGTTTGTCCACTTATATATAAGGTTCACCTCCCCTAATTCTACATTTGCCTAGTAAATTCCCTCTCAACCTTTGGATCTCTGTTTAAACATCACTTCCTCAGATAACTCTCCCCCAAGGCCCCAGATTAGTAAATTCAGCTTATTTTATTCCAAGCTGTCATAAAAGCATGTTCCTTACTTTCAAAGTACTCATCTTAGTTGTAACTGTGCATTCTGGTAATTGACTCCTATCATTTTCCCCAGTTAGCTTAAGATTATATGAGGGATAAGGTGGTGTCTGACTTTTACTCATGAGAGCCCTCTGGTGGCCAGTTCTGAGTATGGCAAAAAGAAGGCATTTGTCAATAAAGTCTAGATGAATGAACAAATGGGCACAGCGGGCAGAGATGATTCCCAGACTACAGCTAGGGTGACCGGGTGGTGCCACTTGGTAGGGAAGGGCTGGTGGGGAAGGTAACAAGCTGGCATAGACAGTTTGAGTGTGACATGTACTTGGTATATCCAGGTGGAGATGCTGAGGAGACTAAATGAACCTGAATCTGCTAAGTCACAGCTGTAGATACTGACATAGTGGTCAGCACGATAAAGAACTATCACAATACAGACTGGCAGTTAAACCACAAAAGCACACAAGATCATGCTAGAGGACTCAAGGGAAAGGTAAGCCTAAAACAGAACTCCAGGGAGAGGAGCATTTCAAAGAAGTGTAGAAAAAGAACTTGTAAAGGGGACTTGGGAAAGCATGGTCATTGGTCATTGAGGTAA
Organism: Marmota monax; assembly: GCF_021218885.2. Lineage (NCBI taxonomy): Eukaryota > Metazoa > Chordata > Mammalia > Rodentia > Sciuridae > Marmota > Marmota monax. Next base: position 8,367,604 of record NW_026694552.1, on the reverse strand, counting down.
GCAGGCCAAAAGAAAGAGGGACTTTGGAAGGTCTAAAAGCAAAATATCTCCAAAAGAATTAATCAATAATGTTCAACATAGCAGTTCAGTTGGATAAAGAATAGTCACTAGGTTTGGTCAGGTGGATGTCATTTCTGTGCCGACCCTGGCTGGGGAGCAGGGGCCAAAATGCAATGTTCTGAAGAACAGAAAGTGGGCTCATCAATTGCAGACACCAGTGTCTTCCATAGTTACCTAATGTTCATGAGGTGATTTAAAATGGTGAACAGATAAACACTTTATTTGTAATAGCTATATATCTAAAGTATATTAAAATAGTAAATCAAAGCCATGTCTCCATGAATATAATAAGGTTTCTCTTAAGGACATTTTATTTTGAAAAATTAATAAATTTAAGTGTATATATTACATATATAGTGGTTTTATATATTTTTTCTTTTTTTCACATGGAGAATGCAAAAATCATTGTGCTCAAATAGCTGAAGTTTGGGAAATACTGTCTGTGTTATTTTGAGAAAGACTAGAGAAACTTTTATTGTTCAAAAAGTCAGTAGTAAAAGAAGTGTTGAAAATCCCAGAAAACAAATGATAAAATGAGGTTCAGAGGAGGTGGGTGGGATGGGAAATAACCACACAAGGGTATGGTCAGTGAAAGACAGGAAGAACATCACTTTTTCCAGGATGGAGAGAAGAACATAAGGATGGACATGGGAGGCTGTCTCTCCCTCTGGAGATAGCCTGCAATCTCCCTTGAATATATATTCCTTGCTTTACCCCAAAAGTTTCTTGCTCTCAAGATGGCTATGTTCTCCTTTGCACCTTTATGATGGCTGGCATTCTCCCTGAGTGTGCAGTTCTTACTTTACCCCCAAAATGTCTATTCACTGGAATAGTCCACATTCTCCCTTAAATTTTATCCACTTTTTCAGGTAAATCTGTCTCTTAAAAAAATAATGAGCAGACACAGGTAAAGAAGCTTATGGAAGTAAAGTATTGAGGGAATTCCCACCTGAAAAGCTCTACATCTCAGTCAGGTGTGTTGGGGTGTGTGTGTGTGTGTGTGTGTGTGTGTGTGTGTGAATAGAAAGGACAGAAAATTTGAATATAGTGTGTTACAGGAAGCTTGGAGAAGATGGAAAGTTTACACATGACTTCTGAGGGCAATGTATGGAGGAACTGACCAAAGGCAAAATAAGTGAATGGTGTTGAAACCATACTTATAATAAGAACCATGAAATTTTAGTGATACTAATCAGAATGCTTGAGAGATTTTTTCTAGTAGGCTGACAGTGAGCACACTGGAAAGGGATTGGACATTGGTCCCAGATGGAAGGGACAAGAAGGTAAAAAGGTATTCTTTTTCAAGAATAGCGAGGGGAAAGTTTCAGAAATTGGTAATAGAGGTACAAGCTTATTGGGAAGAAAAGAAGCTGAAAGAAGTAGAGATTTGAGTCAAAGAAAGGGTCCCAGCAGTGGTGGGGTTGTGGGTCAGTGGTACAATGCTTGCCTACCATGCATGAGGCACTGGATTCGATCCTCAGCACCACATAAAGGCAAAATAAAGATATTGTGTCCATCTAAAACTAAAAAATAAATATTAAAAAACGTAAGGGCCCCAGCAGTTTATGAGTTCAGAAAGAGAACTCTTAGGGGTAAATGAAGCCCAGGTGGCAGAAGAGAAAGCAATATCAAAGTCACTGCAATTTAGAAGCCCAAACATTGAGAAGCTGAGGGTAGGATCATAGGTCTTTAATAGAAGTCTCTCAGCCTGCTGGTTATCCCTGTAATGGAAATATTGAGAATCACAGGCCACAAACTTCTGGGAATGTGAACGAAGTGACAAAGAGGATAGGTGGTAGTGCTGGCGAAATAAAGAGACAATGGTAAAAGAGAAAGCATTTTCTCATAAAGAAAAAGAAAGATAATGATCTAGAAGAGACAAGGAGGAGCTAGGCAGGGTAGAAAAAGCAGCCTCCATGAGAGGGAATATCCAGAGAAAAATATGAAGGACTCTGATTTTGTGGAGAGCTACTGATAGAAATGGAGGTGGTTTGTAAGAAATATAATTTCTTAATGAGCTTGATTCAATCACTCTACATTGTATATGTTGTGGTGTCACTGAACACTCTATATGTATATACAATTATAATTTGTCAATATCCAATAAGAAAATTTAAAAAATAAACACTTTAACAAAACAGAGGAAAAAAATTAAATATAGTTCCAGAGAGCCAAAAGCAAAGAGATGTCAGGAAAGGGTATAGGGAAAAGAGGAAGAAAAAAACAGTGTGGACGAGAAGAGTCACATGCACTATGGTGGTGCCTAACAACATGGGAATGAGGGAGGGATGGAATCCCCACTCGGCACTACCCCATATCACAGGGACAGACATTTTATGCTCAAGGAGGACTTTGCCTTTCAGAAAAATAAGGCTCCTACAATGTGAGGCATGTATAGGAAAGCTGTCTTGCCATCCTAAGGATAAAAATGCCCAAACCATTTATTTCTGGAAAATTCTGACAGCCTTCTACAGAAAAGAAGCCTCAAAGTTTCAGCTTTATTGGTTTACAAGGAAATAATCTCCCCACCCCTCACTCCAGTTCCATTCCCCCTCCTCAAGGCCTTGAGTCCAAGCTTGGAACTAAAGGTAGAGCCAGCCCTAGAAAAAATTCAGATTTTTCTCTCCATGTTCATCATTTCTTAGTGAACAGCAGATGGTAGCAAAGAGCTGGGAAAGGTGATAAATCCGTAATATTGCTCTAGGGCAGCCAAATAGGTGATATGGCCCATCAAGTTCTAGAGGGTGGTGGATGCTCCCACCTAGGACCTGGAGTCAAAGATCACCTGGATGAGATCATTACACCTGTCCTGCAAGCCAAATCCTCACTGAGCTAGGATGTCAAAGAGGTATCAGCAGCAAAACAGTGTATCATGTCTCCCATCATAGTCCTACTATTTCTTGCCTCACCAGTTAGGGACCTAGGCTACCAACAGGAAATGCTCTAAGATGACACAATTATCTTCCCCCAAATGGTGAAGAGGGCCAGTTGTGGTGGCCCTTGCCTATAATCCCAGTGGATCAGGAGGCTGAAGCAGAAGGATCGTGACTTCAAAGCCAGCCTCAGCAAAAGCAAGGTGCTAAGCAACTCAGTGAGACCCTGTCTCTAAATAAAGTACAAAATAGGGCTGGGGGATGTGGCTCAGTGGTCAAGTGCCTCTGAGTTCAATCCCCAGTACCCCCAAAAAATGGTGAAGAAAAAGGGAAGGTGAACTAGGCTTTGGAAATGATCCTGCTCCCACACTACCCTCTGCAGTGCTTATTGGACTGTATGACATTTGTATATCTTCCCTAATAGACAGGGGCTCCTTCTGCAAAGATCATCTCTCTCTGATTATCTGTGATTTCCTACTAAAAATGCCTGGCACATAGTAAATGTTCAAAAAATATGTATTCAGTGAATCAGGGCAAGAGGTGGGGGAGACTCCCAGCCTGATGTGGTTAGGACTGAGAAATTTAGCCTTTCAGACTTCATATTGTATGAGAAACACCCCTGGTCTGGGAAGGAATTTAGGCTGGGCTTTGAAACAGTTTCTCTCTGAGACTGAACTATTATCCTGGCTCCATTGTTTATGGCTATGGGCAAAGTGCTCAATGTTTCTAGGCCTTGATTTTCTCCTTCACAGAAGGTAGATTCTTCAACCAGCTGTTTGTGACAGGAAAATACACAAAACATAACTGTCACATGTATCTTGTACCCAACAAGCACTCAATTAAAAGTAGTCACTGATCCAGGCATGGGGGTGTCCACCTGTAATTCCAGGTAGTCAGGAGATTGAGACCAGAGGATCCTGAGTTTAAGGTCAACCTGGGCAATGTCTCAAAAATATTAGTCACTGATATATTTTGTGCTTATTATTCCTGTTGCTACAGCTTCTTCTCAGGGCCAGGTATTGGGGGCAGGGTGGGGGATAGTCATTAGAAGTAGGAAGTAAATTGGAATTATGATTCAGAATCTGTACTTCCTCAGCTCAGTTCCCTCAAATAGCATAGCACCAGAACCAATAGAAAGTTACAGAAGAGTCAGCCCAGTCTAGAGGGCATAGCTTCCCGATTGTGTTTTTGGAGGGAGGTGGGATGGCTACTTGATATTTTCCATGTCAACCAGTCTAGCTCAGCTGACGATTTTTTATGTTTCCCTCAGAGTAAAAAGAGGTTTAACTAATAGCCATAAGGATTTGGGTATAATTCCTACCACACAAATCAGAAGCCAGGAACAATGAGGATAGAGTCTGGTGTCCTGGTTCCACTCAAAATCAGTTTATCTCTGAGACTTGTCTATTATCTGGAGTCTGTTGCCTGTGTAACAGAGGACAGAACTGACTAATAACACAACTTCAGACCTCCCTTAAAGCTAACTAAATGTAACTAAATGAAAGCGTTCTTTGGCAGTGTGAGACCCCAAGTGGCTACACAGTGTAAAAGCAGCCTCAAAGAAGATTTAGACAAATGTATAGAAAGGAGGCCTAATTGATAGGAACCAGGGGATAGGTGACCAATTTCTTGACTACCAACAAGCAAGAAAATCCAGAAGAACTTCCAGACCACCCTCCAGTGAAGTTAAGGGCTCAAATGGCCTCATGCCATTTTTAGTGCAATAGAAATAAAACTCTTGCTGCCTGGGCTGAGGTATGGAGGGTGGGTCTTCCAGAAAAATCCTAGCAACCAAGATAGAGAGACTAGTCAATAAGACTAAAAGACAATGTCTCCCAGTTATAGGGCCTTTCAGGAAGGGAAGAATGCTAAGAAAGATCAGCTTGACCACAAAGGCCCAGGAACTCCTCTTTCCTTTCGTCAACTACACAGTGGAGAGAAGGGAGCATTTAAGGGGCAATGTGAACATAAATAGATCAGGTTCTTTTGTACAAGACTGTCTCTACCAGGTGGGCAGACTCCTTCTCTTGAACAAATGAAAAGTTTGCAATGGTTTTACACGAAGAATTACATGAAGGATTCTGTTAGTTCACCTGCCTCTTCCCTCAATGCCATAATCCCCCAGGCCCTTGGGCCTAATCCCTTTCAGTATCTTCTTGGGTTCTGAGAGGATGGATGCAATGAGCAAGAACATAAAGGTCCAAGTGCTCCATTTTGTCCTTCCATGCTATACTTGACACTGAGGCAGGGGGCAGACACAAGCACAAGAGAGGGACAAAGTGTAGGGGACACCATGCAAATCCAAGGCCACTGCCAAGAGCCCAAAGCCTAGGCCCTATGACAGGCAGTTAGCGGCGCCATGCTCAACCCACAAAAGATGTTTCTGAAAGCCTCCAATGCTTTGCAGGCCTCATCCATACCCAACTCCCCAGTCCCCAGTGTCTATCATTAAACATGCTGAAGAAACCCAGCCAAGCAGCATCTCAAGATGCTGGTAGACCCCCAAGAAGTAGCTGACTCCTCCAAATCCAAACAGAGGGAGAGGCAAGGTGTGGGGTGACATAGGGATGTTATGTGCTGGCCTTACCTCCTTTCCAAAGCAGGTAGATGGGCACCACGTAGAGCATGACATGCTGAATGTAGTAAATCTCCAATTCAAAGGGAAGCTATGAAGACAAGATGGAGAGAGGCATTTCAGAGAAGGAAACACTTATTTCAGGAGATTCTGAACTTGAACGCCCTTGCTCTTCAGGATCCACATTTTAGCAGACCCAGGCATTTCACCAATTCACCTCTTTTTTCACAATTAAAAAGAAAAAAAGATGAATATACTCCTGACCTAGAACAGAATCTTCCAAGGTGTATTTTACTGAGATGATACTTGAAAAATACCTCACTAAAAAAAAAAAGTTTGGTTAAAAATTTACTAAAGGTTGCATATAACATATTCCCTTGGAGAGTCATCATGCATGGTATTGGTACATTAAGGATTTGAGTTGACTCTACAGATAAGAATCCTACTTAATATTTTTTTCTCCAAAGTTTCTTAAATGTATTTAGGAAGTGACTTAAAAAATATAACACTTAGGATTCTGCAGAATATACTTGGAGAAACACAACCTTATGCCATTTCCTACTCCTGGCAAGTAGATGGTAAACTATTTGACATGTAGGACTATTTGACATGTAGATCATATGAAGGAGGATTTATTATCCTCATTTTCCAAATTGAAAAAAAAAAGTGATTACTAAATCTGGTCAAGTCTAGATCCAAAAATAACAAGTTTCCACATAGGATACTTGGATGCCAGTCAGGGCTTGACCTATCATTTTTATTATTTTTTAGTTGTAGATGAACACAATACCTTCATTTTTTTTATTTTTCATATGGTGCTGAGGATAGAACCCAGTGCCTCACATGTGTTAGACAAGTGCTCTACCACTGAGCCACAACCCCAGCCCTATTTTTGACTGAAGACCAACCAGCAGGGCCAATTCTGACATAGTAAGCCAAAAGAACTTCCCTTCTCTCTTGACATATAACATACCCACTTATTCACCCTTTTCCCAATCCCCCTCAAAATGGAAGCTGTGGATTACCAAAGTCGAGTATAGTTTCAACCTGGCATGGGGATCCTGCTGTTGAGCTTGGCAACAGGCAGAAAATGGAAACAGCTGGGTGGCTAACTTAATTTGGGGGAGAAAAAGAACTTCAGCAGCTGGCAAGAGGCCTTACCTATAGGGCATACTAACATGTGCATGCATGTGCAAATGGATACACACTGATCTCAAGGGCAGCTCAGAGAGACAAGGATACCCAAGGGAAGGTGTCAGCTGCCTCCCTGTTCCCTACAGAGCAAGCACATAATCAAGAATTGTGCTAATGAGAGGAGGCAGTTATAGGCCCCCCAGGCACAGGAGCCCAAGTCTACTGTGTGCCAAGGGCTAAAACCAAAAGATAGCAAAGCTCCCAGAATGGGAGCTAGGACAACTGTAAACCCTCGGCACGAACAGCGGCTCTAGCTCTTGACAATCCATATCAAAGGAGAATCTCCAGAGACCTAGATAATGCTCAACTATTACTTTATGTTCACAGAGGTGAATATAAAAACCCAGAAATGGAGATAAGTTTCCAAGTGTCTCTGTGGAAGATGCTGGAATGGGTTATGGGATCTGAAATTGGGCATTACTAGCACATGGTAGGTCTGGAAGCCTAAAAGACCCATATTTGGCCTTCAATGTGGTCAGGATGACCCTACTATTTTATGTGAGTATTGCCATATACTTTTCTTTTTTCCATATTTTTATTGGTGCATTATGATTATACATTGTAGATTATTGTTACACATTCATACATGTACACTGCTTTATACTTTTCAAATGTGTTCACATTCATGAGCTACTCGGTCTCTCTGTGTTCGACACATAAGGAGCATAAGGTACAAAAAGGTTAATTGACTCTTTGCTGAGGTCACCCAGAAAATAGTCAAGGAGGAAAAAGTCTTAGGAAGGCTCAACTCTCTGGCTATAAACCAGAACCCTGACCTCTCCCTGAAATGGGCTTGAAGTCAGGTTGCTGTCCCACTGCAGCAGAAGAGAAACATACCTTCAAGAGCCTGTGGCCAATAGTCCCAGCACACTGTCAAGCAGTCCCCCTACTGACATCTCCAATTCCAGTGGCCAATTACTCATCTGAACTAAAAATGGTTGCCTCCCTGTCCTTCCCTTAAAGCCCCATAGAAAGCAAAGCGCCCACCTGCATGTCCAGGGACACAGTTAAGTGCTGTGCTTCTAATTCTAAGCAAGGACTTTGGAGTCTGTCAAATTTGTGTTCTAGACTTGGTTCTGGTACTTATCAGTCCTATGGCCCAGGACAAGTCATACAACCTTTCTGCCCTGGCTTTGGTATCAGTAAAATGGAAGTTATTATGCTGTCACAAAACTAGTGTACAATATTTAAAATGTTTAAGAATATAACAAACACTTATACATTTTATGTGTTAGGAACTCTTTGTAAACCATTAATTTAAACTAATCACTATAACAATTGCACTGTTCCCATTATCTCCATTTTAGAGATGTTAAACTGAGGCATGGAGAATTTATATAACATACTGAAGAGCATACAACTCATTTGGTGACACAGCCAGGATTCAAATTCAAGCAGTCTACTCTAGAATTCATAGTTTTAGCCAGTATAAGGTCCGTCCTCCCTTGAGACCTGTGGGGAATTGGTTCCAGGACCCCCACAGACACCAAGATCTGCAAATGTTCAAGTCCCTTGCATAAAATGGCATAGTATTAGCATATAACCTACATATATTCTCCTGTATGCTTTAAATCATCTGTAGTTTACTGATAACACCTAATACAATATATAGGTTATGTACGGGTTATGTAAATAACCATTATCCTGTATTGCTTAGGGACTAATGACAACAACAGTCTGTACCTGTTCTTTACAGATGCCATTTTTCAAATATCTTCAATCCATGGCTGGTTAAATATATGGATAAGGAATCTGTGGGTATGCGGATGATCCATGGCTATGAGAGGCCAATTGTACTCTGCTCCTCCTGCTTGCTCCCTCACAAAAGTCTGACACATAGGTGGGGTTAGATGGGGAAGAGCCACTGTTACTATAACCAGAGTGGTAACAGCAGTATAAGAGCATGTCTTTCCCTGTTCCTCCACATGGTAAGTGGGCCTAGCACCTCCCTATTCAAATGATTGAACAGCCTGCTCTACCTACTGTTGTCCCAGCCCCACATCATGCAATGGCCAAGCTTATCCTGGAACAGAGGCCTCACAGCTGCTAAGCCTCTTCTCACTGACCCACTGCACCTCTGTAGTCACCTTGGCCAGAGACCTCAATGAGGGTTGTCTAGAGAGTGTCCCCATGAGAGTTTCCTTCCTCTGATGGCTGCCTCACTCCTATTCTAAGAGTTCCCTACCTTAGGAGCAGGGAGCACAAAGTGTGTTTAACTCAGTACGAGTGGCACTGGCAACCACGGCCAGGGTCTGGAAAGAGAAAATAGTAAAAGAAGTAGTGTGGGGAAAGAGGAAGGGGAAAAAGGAAGGAGCTGAAAGAGAAGAGACAAAAGGGAGCTGGAGAACCAATCACTTGACATTTAATAGCTTATTAAGTACTTATATTATGTACCATGTACTGTGCTAACTACATTTATATATACTTTCCTGTGGAGTGGGGACAATGATCATCCACATTTTACAGATGAGGAAAGTAAGGCATAGAAAAGTCAAAGAATGCCCCTAAAAGAAGCATTAGACATGGAGGATGAGGGCAAATGGCACTGAGTAGTAGGTACTGAGTGTAGGCTGAGTTCCAGGAACTTTCTCAAAGAGTCTCCCCAAACCTTCTTTTCCCCGTTTTATGAACAATATAAGTGAAATGCTACACTTCCTTCAGAAGAATTTCATTGAATTCAGTTAATTCATTTCTAGACTAAAGATCTTGTACTTAAGAATTTTAAATATCCACAGCCTGATTCTTTTTCAGCTGGAGGAATCCCAAGGCTACATCTGACATGGATGCAATTCAAAGTCAAAAGAAATAAAAAATATTTTAAGCTATACAGACCATTAACTTCTTTTTCATATCCAAGTCAACATGCTTTAAGAACTGAAATTACAGAGTGATAAACTTAACCAGGCCTCTGGAGTCAGACTGCCTGAAACATCAGATACATGGACCCTGTCTGTGGCAAGATCCCCACCCTGCTTCTTCCCACCTCCCAACCTGGACTGGACAGTGACATGCACCAACATCCTCTTCCATGAAGACTACCAATCTCACTGTCCTACATCCTTTTTATTTCAGCCACCAAAAGTAGCCCAAGATTCCCAGGTTACCCTCCCCAACACCTGAACTCAAATCCCTGTATGGCTCTGTACATATCCTAGTCTGTTCCATCATCCACCCCCTCTTTCAGTACTTGAAATCCTTCTATTTTCTTGAGCTCCTAGCTCTCGCTAGCAAAATTTCCTATACCTCAAACTTTTCTGTGAATAGCCCATTTACCATTTTGCTTTACCAAAAACTTAGCCCCACTCTAAGACACTATTATCCCAATAGCCCTCTTGAGTAGTGGGTGGTTTTCCTCTAATACCTCCTTCTGCTACTTGACCAGGAGGGCACCCCTCTGCTTCTCACTGTAGCTTCTAATTTTTTTTTTGCCTTTGTAACCACTCCTCTGAAATGAAACTACAGTACCCACCACTCCTTCCTGTTGAAGTCACATATGGCCCCCTCCACAGTCCTCAAAGACTTTGTCTCTTGCCTCCCAGTCACTGCTTTCCCCAACAGTCCCTGGTCAAAATTCCTGTGTTTTCAATATTTAATAATGCCCTGGCTTCTCCTTGCATTTCCTTCCACTCAACCCAAGATCTCCTCTCCCCATGTTGCCTCACCCCTATTCCCTTAGTCACACCTGTCATTATTAATACTTGTGACTCCTCTGTAATGCACCTCACTCTCCACTGTCCAACTCACTCCTCCTCATACCCCAGCTGATACTTTTTCAACTTCACCAGGACCTCAAGTCTATTGATCCTGCCGCCTCTTGACTGCCTCCCCCATCAACCTCATGTCCCCATTTCTATATTCATCCAGCACCGAGTTTAAGGTCCAGCAGCACTTCATTCTGTACATTCACGAACTCTTCTGACATTCTCTCTCCCCTTTTCCTGCTTGCCTTGCCAAACTGCATTCCTGGTTAAAGCCAACTGTCTTCCTTTACATCTCTATATGTCTGCAAGCAAGCATGGCTGGAGAAAAATATGAATAAATGCATACTGTTAACTCTTTAAATTCACTACAGCAAACTTTGAGCAGACTCCTAATGTTGCCCTATAATCCAACTATGTTTTAAGGCTATTCATTCTCCTTTCTCCTAAGCAACTATTTCACACCTTCTCCCATTTGCTTCAAACCTTCCCCATCCTTGCCTATTTCACAGGGTGATGGGGGAGGGTTGTAGGACATAGGCTCCCACCTCCATGCCTCCCTCCTCCCTGCATCCATGCTCACAGCTGCCTGTTTCCCTGCCTCTATGTAGGAAGCCCTATGCTGCTGGCTAAAGAATGCTATCTTCCATCTAAAGAAACAAAAACTCTTGACCCTACTTTCTGCCACAGCTACTACCTCCAGTTCTCTGCTTCCCTTCATACTTTAGAGGAAATCTCCTCAAAAGACTTGTGTCTAACTCAGAACCCTTGGTAGCTCTCCTCTGAAATATTCTTCTACCCAAATTCTTCCAAATTTTCACTCCCATAATTTTACCCAAATTGTTCTGGTGAGGTTACCTACAATTCCATTTGGCTAATTCCAATGGGCAACACACACATGTGGTGTCTTTGCATGAACTATAAGCAGGTGCCTTTTTACTGCCAAGACTCATATCATGCCAGTGTGTCAGAGAGATCTGGGGCCCAATCACCCTTGTATGCAGTTGACAACCTGTATAACTGGATATGCCAGTCATGGTCAGTTTCCAAGCCTTGTTTTTCTCAATTAACCAAGCAGCATTTGATAGAGTTGATGATTCCTTCACCCTTAAAACACTTCCAGTACTAGGCTACTACACAGCACAGATCTTTTCCTTTATTCTTTCCCTATCTCAAAGGCTTTCATTCTCAAACTCCTTTGCTGGATCTTCTTTATGTCCCTCATCTCTAAATATTACAAAGCCACAGAAATAATTCTTTGGCTCTCTTCTCTTTTAGGTAATCTTATCCAAATTCTTAGTTCTAACTCACAAATAAATCTGTCCAGCATAGAGTCAGGCTGCTAAGATTGAAATTCTAGCTTCATTTACTTGCTATGTAAGTTTTGGCAAATCACTTAATCTTGCAGAGTATCAGTTGGCTCATCTGTAAAATGGGGATGATAATAGCATCTACCTCATCAGTTTCTGGTGAAATTAGGTGAGATAATGCATATAGAGTTCTTGGTCCAGTGCTGACATATTATAATCATTATCCTCTCCTTTCATATTAATTCTGCCAGTAACTAGTAAAGCTGGAATTTCAATCCCAGTCAGCAAGACTTAATACCAGGTCTCTCTGGGCCTAAAGTTGGAGTTTTATTTCATAATTCTGCCCTAGCAAGAGCCTCCAGTATGGCTCAGATTGGTGGCACACACCTGTGATTCCAGCAATTTGGAAGAGTAAGGCAAGAGGATCACAAGTTGGAGACCAACCTGGACAATTTAATAAGACTTTTTCTCAAAATAAAAGTAAAAAGGACTGGGGATGTATCTCAGTGGTAGAGCACCCCTGGATTCAATTCCCTGTACCAGGGAGAAAAAGAGCTTCTAAGCAAGAGATGGTGGCACTTGGGCCTGCCCCACAAGCCCTAAGTCACAAATCTGTATATTTGGCAGGTACTTAGGCTTCCAGTCCATTTTTTGACCCATCTCTAGGGCAGGATTTTTCAATGGAATCTTCTTTGCTTCTCAAAGAAACATCAATACTTCTCACTTAGGATGGTCCTATCCTCATTCTCATCAAATAACCAAGGAACACTTACTGAGGCACTAGTGGGTGGTAGGTAACATGGTTACTCTTGCAATGTGGTAATGATGAAGGCATCTTGTATGATAGCTTCGTAGCTCCCATAAGAGCTGCCCTGTAAGACTCCACAGTGCAATTGAGAAGACCAATAGATAAGAAATTAATATCAGTGCAGCAAAAGATTATGAGAACTCTTTAGATGAAGTGTTGGCTTGGATTCTAGTTTTGTTTCAAAGCAAAGGAAAGGCATGCATATAGTGTGCAGTTGCAGAGAGTTCCTGCTGGTAAATGGCTACAGGGGATATTACTAGAGGCAGGGAGACCAGTTAGAAACTAGTGATGGGAATGTTTAAATAAAGCCTATGGCAGAGGGAGTGAGAAAAGAGAGAATGGGTAGATTTGGGAGAAGTTCAGGAAGCTGAATCACCAGGAGTAGTGAACAGAATGGATAGAGAGTTATACAGAAAAAGAAAGGTAAAGACCAAAAGATGATTCTCATGATGATGGCTTAGGTGATTGTTAGGATGTTGGGGTTTCTTCCTAACTTAGGACCTACAGTCAAAGATACAGACTGGAGAAGGTGAGGTACAAGAAAAGACGCTGGGACCATGCTGAATTTGTGGTGCCTCTACGACAGCCTGGCAGAGATGCTCATAAATCAGTGGAAATGTGGGCCTGGATGGTAACAAAGCTAGCAAGGATAAGAGATGAAAGTGGGGCAAATGAAACACATATATAACTGTATGTTACAAAACAGACACATACTGATGTACATCAGAAAACACAAACATGTCAGTTTAAAAGGATGAGGTTTGGAAATGCTGATATTTTCTTCAAATATGCTAATGGAACACCTTATGCACTCCACTTTTCAGACCCTGGTCCTCTATAGTCTTTTGAGGAGCAAGTGGGTAGAGAGATAAAGAAGTCATAATTAAAAAGTAGTGACAATACAGAGAAATAATTGTTAAGAATTGGAGAAATATGCTGGGTATAGTGGTGCATGCCTATAATCCCAGTGGCTTGGGAGGCTGAGGCAGGAGGATCACAAGTTCAAAGTCAGCCTCAGCAACTTAGAGAGACTGTGTCTCAAAATAAAAAAAAATAAGAAAGAGCTGGGGATGTGGCTCAGTAGATAATTGCCCTGGGTTAAATCCCTAGTACCAAAAAGAGAAAGAACAGGAGAAATTTGAACATAATTTATAGACTGAGGGAAAGAGCAAGTAGATGAGGAGAGAGTGAAGAAGCAAGAGAAGCAGGATGTCATTAGAAGGCAAGAGGAATGGAAGCAGGCAAGAGGGGACAGAACCTGAAACACAAATGGAAGGGTTAGCCTTGGGCTCCCTGGAGATAAGGAGGGAAGGATAGGCTGAGGTGAGATCATCTGTATGAAGGAGGGGTTCATGGTATAACAGCTTCCCACAAGCCTCTCAACCCCCCCACTCCTCCTGCTCTTGAGGCCAATTGGCTGGGTCACCATTGGCGGAGCCAAAAGAGTCCCCCAATGAGCAGCTCCGTGGTCTGAAAGGGCGGGGGAAACAGCCCAATGAGCATCACCGCAGAGGAGCCAATCAGCTGGCAGCTGGAAGTTTGCTGGGGCCACGGTGAGCCAATCATCAGCTGGAAGTTTGGTTGGGCCCCTTTGGCTGTGGCTCTCAACAGTGGTTCATGGTATAAGTTGAGGGAGCTCTCATCATATTCCCCAGGAGACTTGCCATTACCAGAAGTGTCCATGGCTAATGATAAGTGAGGGTATACAGTCGCATAGAGAGGACTGGACTCAGCTTAGCCCCAGACTACAGTCAAGGAGTCAAAAAATACAATCCATTTCCCTTAGAGGAGAAAGAATACAACCCATGGTTTTAACTGTTCTTGTTGTTTATTCCAATAAAGTTTGGCTTTAGAACAGTTTATCTTCATTAACTAACCACATTCTTAAACTGTGGTCTCTTAGGGCCACAAACTCCCTAGGACTAAATCTTAGAGGATCCACAAAAGGAGTACCCACAACCTAAATGACCATCACTATAGGAGTACCCACAACCTAAATGACCATCACTATAGGACTAGTTAAATAAACCCCCATATATTCATAGAACAGAATACCATGTCGCCATTAAAAACAACACAGTACCAACAGGAAATATTCTGGCAAATACAGAATGTGGGGCATTCTTCAAAACAACTATACAAATAATTCACCAAAACTTCAATATCCTGGATGTGGTGGTGCATGTCTATGATCCCAGGGACTCAGGAGGCTAAGGTAAGAGGATTGCAAGTTCAAAGCTATCCTCAGCAACTTAGCAAGGCCCTAAGTAGCTCAGTGAGACCCTGTCTCTAAATAAAACACAAAACAGGGCTGGGGATGTGCCTCAGTGGTCAAGCACCTCTGGGTTCAATCCCCAGTTTTGTTTTGTTTTGTTTTTTAAAAAAAGCAAAAACCCTTCAATATGGTGAATGAAGAAGGAAAGGGGAACTAGTTCTAGAGTAAAACAATAAAACAAAACTAAACAGGACAGTCAAAGCAACACTTAAAACTTAACCAGATCATGATTTAGGGGGGGGGAAAAGGTACATAAAGAAGTTTTGGGGACAATTGAGGAAATCTGAATATAAATAAAATAGATGGTATAACATAATTCATTGATTTTTTTCCTAAAGGGTGAGAATAGTATGGTTTACACAAAAGAATGTCCTTATTTTTAGGAACTATAGGCTGAAGTAGGTAGAACTAAACTTTCAATGTATCTATAGCTTTCACTGCAATAATTTAGGAAACTTAACAGAGAACTGCTTAGTAAGAGAATGTAAAAAGACATTTAACAATTTTTAATCCATCTGGAGGTTATATAGTTGTGCATTCTAATATTTCCACTTTTTAGTATGTTTGAATATTTGTATAATAAAATGTTGGGAACATTTCAAATTTAAATGGCACAATCTATATGAACTAATTATGACAAAAGCTTAACATATACTACATGGCAATAAAAACAAGGTACGTAATTTTTGGAGAACAATTTGCCAGTACTTATCAACATTTGTGAATGCTCATTCACTTTAACTTAACAATTTCACTTCTAGGAATTTTCATTAGAACAAAATGTTCACTGCAGCATTATTTGTGAACAAAAAAATTATAAAGTGTCCTGACTGTTCATCAGTGGGAGAGTCATCAAAAAACACTCTAGCTGGGCATGGTGGCATACACCTGTAATCCCAGCGGCTAGGGAGGCTGAGGCAAGAGGATGTCAAGTTCAAAGCCAGCCTCAGCAACTTAGCGAGACCCTATCTCAAAATAAAAAATAAAAATGACTCAGTGCCCTTGGGTTCAATTCCCAGTACCAAAAAATAAGACACAGCGTAGAAGATGAACCACTTGACTCTATTTTTCAAAAGGAGATACTACCATTTCTGGGTAAAAGAGAACAACTCTATACTGCATAAAGCACAATTCTCTTTGTAAGAGAAAAAGGACTTCATTTGCATACTTTTAGGTGTATGTAGATGCATAGGAAAAGAACTGGGGTGTGATTTGCCAAAACTGGGGAGAGGAAGAGGATTGGCAAGGGGTTGAGAAAGGGAAGAGGAAACATTAATGTTGGAATTCATATCCTTTTACAGCTAGATTTTTGCAACAAATGAATGTGTGCATTTATTAATCATGTGCTAAAAATATTTTAAAAGATTGAAAAAAATCCAAAGAGGAATATATTACACTGCTAACAGCAATTACCTATCATCTGGGCAGTGGAAGAAGTAAATTTCATGTTAGATTCTTTTATCTCTATATTATAGAAATCTTTAAAACAAGGGGATACATTAAGCTATTAGTGAAAAATAGTGCTAATTTCTTCTTGTTTTTTAGAATCTCCTCTCTCAGAGTATCTGAACATATTAAGAAAGTAATATGTAAAAAGGGTCCATAGACCCCCAAATCCCATAATCTCACTGTATCTGCCCTGATGATACATATGTACCCCTCCAGTCAGGATAAACACCCACAGCCCTCCCTATAAGGCATATAGTATTCTACCTTATTCCATCCCATGATGTGGTGGGGCCACTGGTCTTTCCATTTGCAGAAAACCCTATCAGGGCTACTCTGGTCTTCTTCCTTGTGCACAGTGTCCTTGGGAGAGTGAGGAGCAGAGTTGTGACTGTCTGTTGTCTGGCCCCTAGCATCAAACAAAATATTTTGAGCCCATGAAAAATGCCATTTGCTCTTGTGGCACAGCTATTTGGGCAAGCACACTTCCTGATGTAAAAGGTGTAGCTGCCCAGTCCTGCCTGCCTGGTTCAGACAAGCCCACAGAACTGTATGGAATGGCAATTTCAGGTCTATCAGTCAAGATGTTCTATAAGGCTGTTTCTTTTCTCTTCCCTTCTCTTCCTTTAAGATGCTAGGGATTGAACCCAAGGCCTCATACACACTAGGCAAGCACTGTATCTCTAAGCTATATCTATAGCCCTTAGTTCTTTTTTTTTTTTTAACCAGGATGAAAATGAAACCTCCTAGCTCTTCTCCCACCTTTAACTGACTTAGTAGTTGCTGCCTGTCCTGGGGAAACCACCAAGTACTATTCTTAGATATTGTTGCTAGTATCAAACAGTCATTTCTGGAGAGGCAGGGAAAGAAGCACTAGTGTTTTAATAATAATGCTTAATAATAATAGGAATGACAGTTAATATTTGATTGTTCCTAGGGAATATATCACACCTAACTGCTACATTTTTTTCCTGAGTTTTAATGATAAAGGAGGGTGATTAACATAATGATGGTAATAATGACTGATACTTAGAGACTCTAATGGGATGAATTGTCTATCCCCAAATTCAGTCTTGGTACTAATGCCCAATACTTCAGAATGTGACTGCATTTGGAGACAGGGCCTTGAAAGAGGTAAAGGTAAAAATGAAGTTATACTGGTAGGCCCTAATTCAATGTGACCAGTGACCTTAAATGAAAAATAGTTTAGGATACAGAGAGATACCTGAAAAGCCATATGAAGACACTAGAAGAAGGCTATTGACGAGAGAGAGAGACTCTGAGAAGAAACCCACCCTGATAACATCTTGATCTTAGACTTCTTCTTCCAAAACTGAGAATAAATTTGTCTACATTAAGCCACCCAGACTATAGTAAGGTGTTTGTTACGGTAGTGCTAGCAAACTAATATACTGACCTACTGTGATTTACAACCAGTAGCTTTTTTTTTTTTTTTTTGTATCTAGGGATTGAATTCGGGGGTGTTTTACCACTGAGCTACATCCTCAACCCTTTTATTTATTTTATTTTTGTGGTGCTGGGGATTCAGCCCAGGGCCTTGTGAATGCGAGACAAGCACTCTACCAACTGAGCTATATCCCCAGCCTCCAACCCTTTTATTTTCTATTTTGAGACCAGGTCTTGCTAAGTTGATAAGGCTGGCCTCAAACTTGTGATCCTTCTGCCAACCAAATCTCTAGATTATAGGTGTAGGCCACTGAGATTGGCAGGTAGTTCCTTTTTGTTACTCTCAATTTTTTTTACAGTTTTTTATTAGATTTTTTTTTGGAGGGGTGGGTACCAGGGATTGAACTCAGGGGCACTCAACCACTGAGCCACATCCCCAGCCCCTTTTTGCATTTCATTTAGAGACAGGGATCCCTGAGTTGCTTAGTGCCTTATTTTGCTGAGGCTGGCTTTGAACTCATGATCTTCCTGCCTCAGCCTCCGAAGCCACTGAGATTACAGGCATGATCCATTGGGATTACAGGTATGTGTCACTGCACCCAGCTGTTACTCTCAATTTTAAGATAAGGGACTCAAGACACAGAGAAGTTTTTTGTTTGTCTGTTTTGTTATACCAAAATAGTAGAAATAGCCAAATGCCCAAAGAAAAATAGAGAAAAACATCATGGCCTATTTACAAGATAGAATGTTACAGGACAGTGAAAATGTAAGTAGAATTCTATGCATTCAATACTAGGAATGAATCATACTAATCTAATGTTGCATAGAATAAGAAATTCCCAGAAGATGACATACAAATAGGACCCTTTTTTATAAGGATCAACAAACAATTAAAACTAAATAATATCTTATTTAGGACTCTATGTATCCATATCTATATATCTGTGCATATGAAATAAAACTCTATTTTATGAAAAAGCAAAGGAGTAATAGCCAAAATTCAGAGTAGCAGTTCTCTTGGGGTGGGTAGGGAAGGATTGGGAAGCAGCAAATAGGCAGATATGTTATGATCTAAGGGACTAGTTCTTAGGTTGGGTTCAGTCGTTTGTTATTCATAAGTAAATAAATACATAAATTAAATGAAACTATGCACAGAAAAAAATGGTGGAATAAGTTACAAATCAAGGATTCTAAATTTGATTACCCTAATTATGCGTACCCACCTTTGCTCTTTTTAAATTGGATCTAATTCTTTTTTTTTGCGGGGTTGGGGGAGATAAACTCAGGATCTCAGTCAGGATTTGAACCCAAGGAATCTGACTTCAGAAACCCATGATCTTAAATTCTGTTGTTTGTTCCATAGTTTAGCCTACTCCCTTGCTGGAAAAGAATTAGGGTCTTTTATGAACATTGTGGGCCTTACCTTACCTAGCTACCATGATATAGGCACTACCTTCATATCAGAATGGGCAGAGGGGGCTCTGAATTCATTAAATCCAGACTTACCACTTCTTCAGACTGAGCCAAAGGTCAAATATGACGCAGGAGGAGGAGAGAATCTTTGAGTATACAAGAAGTACTTCAGGACTTAGAAGTCCATCCTTGAACTCATTGACATTTTACTCAAGGAGGGAAAGTCAATATTTGTATGGCTCTCTCCACAGAGCTCAGAGGAAAGGCTAATGAGAGAGAGAGATGGTTCAAAAAGCCTATAGAGGAACAAGGGCAGCTGCAAGTCAAAAGCAAATCAGCTTGTGTGTGGAGGCCGAACTGCTCCCATAGACTGACCTGAGCTGGGCTGGCCTTCCTGCTTAGGCAGTATGACAGAGGGCTCAAAGAGGGCCTTTCCCACCTCTGAAAGGGCCATAGCAATGTTCTCCCCTGGCCTGGGTTACAGATTTCACCCTGACATCTAAGCCATGTCAAGTACAGAAGTATGAGAGGAAAGGCACTAAACTCCCAATTCCTCTTCAGCCCACACAGTCTGTGGTAGCCTCCTTCCATATTTTAATGCCTTCAAAGGACTTGAGCATCAGATGGCTTGATATAAAGGCCAACCTCACACTAGCACTAGAGCAAAGGCAAGGATAAAAGCCTCTGAGAGTTGGCTCTCATCCAGGTCAAAACAGCTCAAGGGCACTGGACCTACCCCATAGCCAGCCAAGCAGGGAGTCTGGTTAATCTTCTACTCCCTGGGGACCATTGCTTAAAGGCAGCCAATGGGCCAGGCAATCATTCCTGAGGCCTGCCTCCAACACCCCCTCCCGAACCACCACTAGTCTCATGACCTCTGTTAGGAGGTAGAGCCAGGTTCATGAATCTCTAAATCAAGGAAGGCAAATGTCACGTCTTCCTGGAGGCCACCAGAAATGAATGGTACTTGACCTGTACACCCTGGTACTCTCTACTTTGATTTGTTTCTTCTCTTCTGTTGTTTAGCTCTCCCATTCTCTATCTCTTCCCATGCTTGAAGCCTGATCTCAGATTCTCCATCAGCACTAAAATATGGCAAGTTCAGCCCTGCAGTAGTTCTTGGCTAATGCAAAACAGAAAGAATTTGCATAATTTTATTTGTATTACATATTTTTAGGAGAATCTTCTTTGGACCAATTGGGAAGGGACCCAGCAATCTGTATTTTTTTAAAGTAATGGTGATTGAACCCAGGGGTGCTTAACACTGAGTCACATCCCCAGCCCTTTTATGTTTTATTTAGAGACAGGGTCTTGCTAAGTTGCTCAGGGCCTCACTAAGTTGCTGAGGCTGGCTTTGAACTTGTGATCCTCCTGCCTCAGCCTCCCAGGTCACTGAGATTACATGCATGTACCACTGCATCCAGCTAGAAATCTGTATTTTCATAAAGCTCCCTAAGGATATTTGGGTATATAAGTATTCAATTCATACTTGGAGAAGTACTATAGTAGGGCAGTTTCCAAATCTCTAAGTGACAGGTAAGGAAACTCAGGATATTCTCACAAAGAAACGGAAAACAGCTCCCCAGCAAAATATATTGAGGATATTAACATAACTCATGTTCAAAACAACAGAAAGATAACAATAACAGTTGTAACAATAATAATAACTGCTAATACATATCACTCCTCTGCCAATCATTGGCCTAGGTAGTTTCTATGTACTAATTCTTATAATAACTCCATAAGATAGGTTTTACAATCCTCCTTTTACTCCTGAGGAAATTGAGAGACAGACAGGTTAAGTTTCTGGCACAATGTTTCTTACAGAGACAGGATATAAAACAGGCAATCTGGCACAAGTCAATGATCCTAACCATTGACCTACATTACCTCAATGTACACAGAAGCCCTTTATGGTATAGAGGGAACACTGACTTTAAAACTTGATTTACAAATGAATCAAATACATGATTAGTTTGACCTCCTGCTACTGAGACATCCTTTTTCACCCCTACCACATGTGCACAAATATGGAATATTCTAATTATATTGCCATGGGAATGAATTAGCACTTGAATCTTCATGACCTCCAACAGATGCCAACCAATTCATTCAACAAGTATTCACTGAGCACCTACTATGTGTCACCTATTATCAACAAGGTCCAGGCAGTCCCTGCCTTCATACACCTTACAGTCTTAAATAAAACTCACTTGGAATACTGACTTCTAGGATTTTGAAGTGCTCAGAAATGAAAATATGGTTTAATTCAGAGTTCCAAGGACTCAAGTCCAGTACTATTAGTGTTTTCTTAGCCACATGACAGGTTAAATGGGTTTTCCAATCTCATAGAACTTCATACAATACTAGTCACATAGTAGGTATTTATCAACTTACTGAGAGCTATTTCAGGAGAGCAATGACAACCAATGGATAGAATTAGAATGTCCTCCTGGCTACCCCTGAGAGTAAGGACACAGCTATAAATGGGTTGGAAAACAAGAGCCAAGCATTCATTACTGATAAATCAAATGCTACTTGTTAAAGACATCACCCACTGAAAAAGTCCTGAATAAAATACTTTTTTAAATTGTTTTTTAAAATCTATGAACTATCAAGAGCTAGGGGGTATAGCCAAGTGATAGAGCACTTGCATAGCATTCAGGAAGCCCTGGCCTGTATCAATACAAACAACTCAAAGAAACAACAAATAATAACAAAGCCTATGAAATATCAATTATGTAAGAAATCTGCTGACTAGAGACTAAGTGAAATGGGAACCCAGAGAAATACGTTGGGTACTACATCATCCAGTATTCACCAAAAGATTTGCTAAGGCAGCTGAACTTAAGCTTCAATTTTTTATAGCCTAGTGGGGCATAGAAAATGGAAGACAAAACCCAAGATTTCCAAAGTGTCTAATAAAAGATGACCTCCACAAAAATGGGACCCCAAAGAGCTACACCTCAGTGCAAAGATGTACTAGAAATACAAATTGCTTCTGGAGGGTTAAGGAAAATCCATTCTTGGGCTGGGGTGGCACAGCACTTGCCTTGCATGTGTGAGGCACTGGGTTCAATCCTTAGCACCATATAAAAATAAACAAATAAAATAAAGGTATTCTGTCCATCTACAACTACAAAAATATTTTTAAAATCCATTCTTGAGGGACTGGGGTTGTGGCTCAGTGGTGGAGCACTTGCCTGGCATATGTGAGGCACTGGGCTCGATTCTCAGCACCACATAAAAACAAATAAATAAACAAAATAAAGATATTACATCCATCTACAACTAAAAATATTTTTAAAAATCTATTCTTCAATCTTTGCACTGAGTTAGGCTAGTGGAAAGAGACCACAGTATCTGCCCAAAACACAGAACCACAAGCCAGCCTTCATATGGATTTGCAATCTGAATCTGCACTATTTGGGTAATTCAACAGCCTTAGGTTGAGAATTTCACTTAGCATGACTCCAGACTGGCAGCCCTCAAATACTTAGCAAGAACAAAGACAGATAAATATGCTCTAGAAGAATTCAAGACTCAAATTATTAAAAAAAAAAGAAATAAGCAACTTATAGTAAAAACAATAATATTCACAACAAAACCTAAACAAGAAAAAAAGCCAAGAATCATAGAAACAGTGTTTTAAAGACCTCAAATAATGCAATTATTACTTAAAGACTGTTTAATGTTTGAAAATTAAATAAAATTGAAATAAAAATTCAATTAATAAGTTTAACCGCTAATTAAGCACAAGAGATAATAACTGGATTACAAAACTGATGAAATTATCGAAAATGCATTAAGGAAGACAAAGAAGTGAAAAATATGAAAGAAAGATTAAGAAATGGGAAGACAGTAAGATGGACTTACAGATTTCGGTCATTCCAGAAGAAAAAAACAGAACAGAGGCAGTAGTTGAAAGTACCACATGTGAGAATGTTCAGAAATGCTATCAATGGACAGACTCAAGAAGCTCAAAGAGGGGTTGGAGCTCAGTGGTACAGCACATGCTTAGCATGTCGGGTTAAATATCCAGCAAGGGAAAAAAAAAAGTCAAAGACTCTCAAACAGAAAAAAAATAAATCAATATTGAAATATATCAGTAAAATTGAAGAACACTATACACAAAGAGATCTTTAAAATGACCTGAAAATAAGAGACACTTTCAAAAGAGTGAAATTTAAGACTGACCACTAGCTTTCCAAAGCAGCAATGAAAGACAGAATACAGTAAAAATATATCTTCATTGTGCTTAGAGAAAAATAATTATGAGCCTAGATTTTATTTTTAAATTCAGTTAAAATATCATTCAAGAATGAAGCAGGAAGACAGACATTTTTAGATAAAAAACCACCAAAGGTTTGCCATTAGCAAACCATCACTAAAGAGATTCTTGAAGGATACACTTCTAGCAAGGGTAAAGTAACACCAGAAAGAAAGCCTGAAATGCAATGAAAATGTTAATTGTATCAGTTAGTTTTATTACAATGAAATGCCTTAGACAGACTGCTTTATAAAAAGAAGAGTTTTATTTTTGCTTTGCTTCTGGAGATGCAAGGTCTAACAGTCTCATTTGGCAATGGCCTTCTTGCTGGATGAGTCTCAAAGGAGCTCGGAGCATCATGTGGCAAGAGACAGGGAGTGTGTTTGTGTGTCTAAACTTTATCTCTTTTCTTATGAACCCATCAAGACTCAGTCATGGGGCTACAATCTAATGGATTTACCTAACCCTAATCACTTTTCAAAGGCCCCACCTCTAAACACCATAGTCAGATTAAATTTCCTAAGACTTTGCAATGAGGATTAGATTTCAACATGAAGCCTTGGGAAGACTCTCCCAACCACACCCAGTCACTTAATAGCAGTGAGCAAATAAAGTAATAAATATGTAGGTAAATATAAATGTACCTTTATTATAAAAATATTAGTATCTTTTGATATTTTAAAAAGAAAAGCTAAAATGATACTAAATGATACTGTAGACAACATGAGCACACAAATTGAGGGTGGTGAATTAAATATTATAGGATTTACACATAAGAATGTGGTCATGCTGGGTGCAGTGATGCACGCATGTAATCCCAGGGGCTTGGGAGACTGAGGCAGGAGAATCACGAGTTCAAAGCCAGCCTTGGCAAAAGCGAGGTGCTAAGCAACTCAGTGAGCCCTGTCTCCAAGTAAAATACAAAATAGGGCTGGGGATGTGGCTCAGTGGTTGAGTGCCCGCCCGAGTTCAATCACTGGTACCCACCCCCAAAAAAGAATAAGATCATACCTCTACCTCATACTATGTATATTCCTAGAGACTAAAAATGTATGTCAAAAGGGATTAAAAATACATCAATCCAAAAATTTATATATAAATGTTTATAAGTTGAATTATTCATAATAGCCTAAAAGTAGAAATAATCAAAATGTTCATTAACTGATGAATGAATAAAGAAATAATGTTATACCCATACAGGTGAATACTATTAATAAATAAAAAGGAATGACATTTTAATTGATGATACAACAGAGATGAACCTTGAAAATATGCTATGTGAAAGAAGCCAGATACAAAAGGACAAATATTATATGATTCCATTTGTATAAATTGCCCCAAACAGTCTCATCTACAGAAACAGAAATTTGATCAATTATTGCTTATAATTCTAGGGGACTATAAAATGAGAAGGAGATGATACTAAAGGGCACAGATTTCATTAGGTGCTGGTGAAAATGTTCTAAAATTTATTGTGGAAATGGCTGTATTCCTCTGCCAATCTACTAAAAGGCACTGAATTGTAAACCTTAAGTGAATTTTACACATATAATATAATTCATACAAAATTACACCTTAATAAAGCTATTATCATTATAAGGTCCTTTTATTATTTGGGAAAAAGTAAAGACTGATTTTAGTCTTGGGTACTTATGTAAACATTGGTAGGATAACCACTAAAAAAATAATTGAAACAGAGAGTACAGCTGGGCATGGTGGCACATACCTGTAATCTCAGTTACTTGGGAAGCAAAAAGCAAGAGCATAAAATGTTCGAGGCCAGACTGAGCAACTTAGGCCCTGTCACGATAGATAGATAGATAGGGCTGGGGATATAGCTCAGTGGTACAGTGCCCCTGGATTCAATCCCTAGTGCCAAAACAAGAAAAAAAAATCTATGAATGAGTATGTAACTTCTACATATTCAGAGTAAAATAGAATGAGAAGAAAATACTCACTGAATCAGAAAAATTAAAAGTACAAGAAAGAGAGAAGGACAAAATACTCCAACTTGGAGTTTGCAACCTGATGTGGCAATTCAAGTGACACACAGCAGTCACACATGTGCTGAGAAGTAGGCTCTTCTGTATAGGCTGGTATTTGAAAGGAGTAGGGTCTCAATCTCTCCTCAATCTTCTTCATTCAGAGTCCAGAGGAAAAAAAAAATCCTATGTAAGGCTAAGGACATCCAAGAAAATACCAACTTGCAAGAAGACATCCTCCTTTTGATCACCAAATGTATTTCTCAAACTAGTTGAGACATATAGTTCTTGGATTCTAAAGAAAAACAGGCAATTCTGTTGTGGAGAGGTCATCTGAAATATGGTGCTCATGCTAGTTTGAACTAAGAGTGAAATGGGAACATATCTTTAGTAGATCAGAAGTGACTTGTGCAGATAGAGGGCCCAGTGTATGAATGCCTGGGAAGCTTTCATAAGAGCCATGATTACAACTAATGTACCTCACCATAAAGAGGGTTCCTGGCCTTCTTTCTAGGGCAGCCTAGTGTTAGAAGATACATATTGGTGCTGTGGTTATTCCATCTCTTGGAGCTCATTGATGGAAATACTGTCCCTCTGCTGACTAGGGAAGGTGGAGCTCTTCCAATTCTGGCTGGAAACTGGAGGGCCTAGCGTTACCTCTGCCCTGGACTCCCTGTTCATTTTTTCCCCTCCTGCACTGGCACTGTGAGGAAGAGGAAGTAAAATTAAAACATATCTGGGAAAAAGAAAAGAAAAACTTACCAAATAAACAAGTATACCTGGAATGAATATTCTTGCCTAAAGTTCTACTCATTTAAAGGACAAAGACTCTGTTTTGGGTTCCATGCTTAAAGTAGAAAGTTTCATTTTCAACTGCACTAAGACACCTTGCGGGGATAATGTTCCAGATGGTATTTTCTCATGACAGCTCTGGCCATTGGATCTGCCAATGGTACTTCTTGGGCCCTGCTCCACAAGAAAAGCTGTCATCCCCTTGCTTATGCCTGGAAATGGAAGAGAGCCCATCCCTTTGGCCTAAGTCACAGTTAACCTTTGTCTAGCTTGAAGACTGTAAAACAGCAGTTATATACAGTGATTGTAGTACCAGGTACAAACAGTAGTGCCTAATTCTTTCAACACCATATAGATGACCTATAATTCGACCTTCTTTCTAATCCATGTAGAACCTTGCATCCTGCTCCTCAAAACACACACACACACACACACACACACACACTATACTGCAGATCCTCAAAGACCTCCTCATGGATTCCTATATTTCCAATATTTGTGTTTATCTGTGGGCCTCAGGAAAATGGATGTGGAGACCAGTAGTTAATGTCTACTTGGAAAAGAATCTTGGAAGGCTAAGGCCATAGATAAGCCTCTTCAGGCAAAGCAAAGCATAGACTCAGCAGATGTACAAATTGTGGCTGGAGCCAATAGTCTGTAACTGCCCTGGGGTTGAGGTTTCCTGTTGCTTTGAGACTCACTGCCTTCAGTGGAGGGGAGAGGTGTACTGTCTAGTGATCTGCAAGGTGAAGAGGCAGGATCGCCCACTCTTCAATCAGCCCTATCTGCACCTATGGGATGGCCCCCAAAGGCAGCCTGTGAGCCTGGCCAAAAGCAGAGAGTAGCCAGATAGCTTCTAGGAGATTCACTTTCTTCCCTTCTTCTCTATCCATAAACCAAATGGCTGCATGTTAAGTTGCTGCCTTCTTAGAAAAACATACTTCTGGTCCAGATGAGCATATTCAGACTCCTAAACCCCCTCCCCTGCCACTGCCATTTTAAGCCAACATAATTTACAATTCCCAGAAATGCCTGAGAAGCAGTGTATGCACTTCTTGTGCCAAGCCTGGCCGGTTTTACAGATTTTCATTTAGCAGGTGTCTGTTGCTAAATCCGTAGCAGCTGCTAATTGCTTTTCCTCCCTCAAACCCTCAGACAGAATGAAACATCTGGTGTTCTCTCACTTTGGGTTAAAATCAGATACCTTATCATTTCTCCTCTGGGTTTCATTTTTATTAAAAAGCTTTCAGCTGATGCCTGGAACAGGCCATTCCAGAGCAAGGGGAATTTCTAAGGACAA
This sequence comes from Marmota monax, assembly GCF_021218885.2. Taxonomy (NCBI): domain Eukaryota; kingdom Metazoa; phylum Chordata; class Mammalia; order Rodentia; family Sciuridae; genus Marmota; species Marmota monax. Next base: position 8,340,201 of record NW_026694552.1, on the reverse strand, counting down.
CACAAAAGAGGGAGACTGCTTCATTCCCCCAAACTCCATGCCAAATACAGAGCTGCTCATGCCATTCCTCATACAGCGAGGAGCCTAAGGCTTCATCTCCTGAGCCAGGACCCTGAGGCTCCCAGCTTTTCCATTATAGTGCTCTTTCCTGCCCTATATAGCTTCTAGCATTTGCAACCCCACCCTAAACAACTCTTCTATCCTCCAGGGAAGGAGGAAAGCCTTTCAATATGCACTTTCTTCTATCAGGATGACCAGGAACCTCAAGGGGAATAAAACCATGCATAGTGAAGGGAAATTATAGGGATCCCATCAATTATACTTCCACTTCCCAATTGATACCAATATTCTCTTTTAGCTTTTTGAGCCACTTCGGAAAAAAAATTGCCCACAATGTTATTTCTAAAAACAAAAAACAAACAAACAAACAAAACCCTTTGCTGGGCTCCAAATCTGCCTCTTGATTCTAAGTAAAAATCATCAATAGTAATTTAATTTGTATAGTAACCCAAATGTTTTTGGTTCTATTTTGAAATAAGGTATTATAGGTATACATGATTGCTCTATTTCATTCCCTAGTATTACCCTCTCCCTGATCCTCTTCCTCTAGTCTATTGGTTTTCCTTCTATTAATTTATTTTTTAAATTGATCTATTAGCCATGTGGCACATGCCTGTAATCCCACAGACTTGGGAGACTGAGGAAGGAGGATTACAAGTTCAAAGCCAGCCTCAGTAACTTAGCAAGGCCCTAAGCAACTTGGTAAGACCATGTCTCAAATTTTTAAAAAGGGTTGAGGATGTGGTTCAGTGGTTAAGCGATGCTGGGTTTAATCCAGTACCAAAAATTTTTGTAAATGTTAAAAATTGGTTCATTATAGTTATATATAAAAGTAGAATTCATTGACATACATGCCACATAGCACAGTTTGGTTGATTTCATTCCATGATTTCCCCCCTTTCCCATTCCTCCTCCCCCAACCTCAATGCCCTTCCTCTACTCTTTAATTTAATAAATAATCTTAGCTAATCTTTACTAAACATTTACTGTGTATCAGGTATTAATTTTTATTAATTATTGTAGGTATGATCACAATATTGTGATATGTGTGTCCTTACATTTTAGAGATACATAATAAAACATTAAAATTAAAATGACATGAGATATCCTTCAAAATAATCCAGGAATGGGTATTTGGGTTGGGGAGTTGGGTTTCAGGTGGAGTGAGTTGTACTAACTAAACAGAAGATGGACCGTGAGTTGACAATTGATGAAACCAAGTGATAGAAGCATTTTGGTACATTTTCTGTGCATTTGCATATATTTATAATTTTTAAAAAATATTTTTTAGTTGTCAATGGACTTTTATATATTTATTTTTATTTATTTATATACGGTGCTGAGACTCGAACCCAATGCCTCACACAAGGTAGGCAAGCACTCTTGCACTGAGCTACAACCCCAGCCCATATTTATAATTTTTGATAGTAGAAAGGCTTCAAATGCAAAGTAATGATAAGGATACAGAAATGTTAAACACTCCAACTATATCATTACATGCTGTATACATGCAGTGAAATATCAATGTACCTGATAAATATGTATGATTATGTGTTAATAAAAAAAAAATTTAATGGAAATGTTCACTACCCTGATTTAATCATTATACACTATATACATGTAATCAAATTATCACGCTGTACTCCATAAGTTGGTATAATTATCCTATTCAGCACTTAAGTGGCAGGGAAGGTAGGAAGAGCACTGGTCTGGGAGTCAGAAGATCTGAATGCTAATCTGACATCTGTCACTTGCTGGCTAAACAATCTGTTAAGGTTGGATAAATGTCCCCAGAAAGTTCATATGTTGAAGGCTTAGTCAACCTATGGCATTACTGAGAGGTAGCAGAACCCTTAAGAGGTAGGACCTAGTGGAAGGCAGTTAGGTCATTGGGAGTGTGCCCTTGGAGGGGATGTTGGGACTCCAGCCCCTCCTTTCTCTATTTCCTGGCTACCATGAGGTGAATAGGACTCCTTTGACATGTGCTCCTTTTGCCATGACATACAGGGCTGCCAAAGGCTTAAAGCAATGGGAACATGCACTGAAACCATGAGCAAAAATAAATCTTTTCTCATTTTTAGTTGATTATCTTGGGTATTTTGTCATAGTCATGGAAAGCTGACTAACACATGACATTAGGATAGTCATTCCCTCTTTCTAAGCCTTATCATGTGTACACTATATCACTCATTTGGTCTTCCTTCAATCTTACTTTTCAGCCCTTCTTAAACTTTCAGATGCATACCAATCCTCAGGAGATCTTGTTAAAGTGCAAACTCTCATTCTGTAGGTCTGAGATGGGACCTGAGATTCTAAATTACTAACAAGCCCCAGGGGAGGCCTGTGTACTACACTTTGAATTGCAAGGACTCACTCAGGGTACAGCGGGGAAGGCAGGGGTGGTATCATGGCAAGAGAATAGACTTCGAAAAAAAAAAAAAAACAGCTTCTAATTTGTAACTATACCACTCACTTGTTAAAGGCCTGTGGATGAATTATTTAACATCTCTGGGCCTCAGTTTCCTCCCTCTATACAAATGAGACTGGCTTGCATTTCAGGGTTGCTGTGAGAATTACCTGAGCTAACAGAAGCAATTAATTTAGCTCAGTTCTATGCACATGAGTAGACTTTTAGTATATGGTTCAAATTATCACAAATGTACCTTCTATGCTCTCCCCCTATTAAAAAAAAATCCTAAAACTTCAAATATTCCCATGCCAAACCTGTTGTATATGTTATTTTACCTATTCTTATAAAGTGAATTTTTGTGTCTTCTAAAGATTCATATATTGAAGTATTAGGAGTTGGGGCCTTTGTGATATAATTAGGTTTTTAGATGAGCTCACAAAGGTGAGGCCACCATGATGGGATTTGTTAGTTTAGATACAGAATGTTCCCCAAAGATTCATGTATTAAAGACTTGGTCATCAGCCTATAAACATTTAGGAAGTAAAGCCTAGTGGAAGGTCACTGAGGAGTATACCACTGAATGGGACCAGAACCCCATCATCTCTCTCTTTCTGATTCCTAGATGCCATGAGGTGAGCAGTCTTGCTCTGTCAAGTGTTTCCCCACCATGATGCTTTCTCTGGCCTAAAGCAATGGGGCCAAGCAACCATCAACTGAGACCTCTGAAACCATGAGCCAAATTAAATTTCCTTCCTTATAAGTTGATTATCACAGATATTTTGTCTCCATGATAGAAAACTGACTAACACAGGATTAGAGCCCTTATATTAAGAAATCCCAGAAAACTTGCTTTCTCTTCCTCTATCCCAACATATCAAGACAATTTGAAGGGCCCTGAAACTCCATAGAGAGCCCTTGCCATGCTAACACTCTGATCTCAGACTTACAGCCTCCAAAATTTAAGAAGGTTTTGTTTGAGACATCCAGTCTATGGCATTTTGTTATGGCAGCTTGAGCTATTACTCCTACTAGAGTGTACCAACTATATCAAAAGGATTTGTTGAGCTGCTTCTGTATGGCCATCCTGAAGTATGACTTTATTTCGCTGTAATACACTCATGGCAATACAGTGTCACTGTATTTAACAGAAACTCCTAGCTTTGCCTATTCTTTTAAATACGTTTAATATTCCCTATTTTAATTTGAGCAAAGCTGGCTCGAACCCCTGAAGCTTCATGATGCCTTCCTAGGGAAGAAGTAACATTTTCTCAGCCTACGTAATTTCATACTCATACAGGTACCTCCATATTAAGCATATTATGCGACCCTAGTTCCCTAACTACAAACATTTATTAAAGATGACTGAAGAGGGCTGGGGCTGTAGCTCAGTGGCGGAGTGCTTGCCTGACATATATGAGGCATTGGGTTCGATCTTCACCATCACATAAAAATAAACAAACCAAATAAAGGTATTGTGTCCATTTACAACTAAAAATACTTAAAAAAAAAAAAAGGTGACTAAAGAAACCTACTCAATCCAATAAGGTCGTCCACAAAAAACCCACAGCTAAAATCATACTTAATGGTGATAGACTGAATATTTCTCTCCTAAAATGAGGAACGAGACAGGAATACCTGTTTGTGCCACTTCTAGTCTAGACAGGACAACTGGGCAAGAAAATAAATAAAAAGCTCCCAGATTGGAAAGGAGTAAGTGAAACTACCTCTATTCATAGGTGACATGTCCTTATATCTAGAAAATTCTCATAAATGCACATATAAAATACATATTAGATCATAATAAGTGAGTTCTGAAAGGTGAAAGTATAGATCAATAAAGAAAATGAATTGTATTTCCACAGAATAGCAATGAACAATCCAAAAATGAAGTTCAAAAACCACTTCCATTAATAATACCATCAAAAAAATAAAATGCTTAGGTATAAAGTTAACAAAAGAAGTGTACCAGCTAGACTGTGAAAACTATGAACATTGTTGATAGTTAAAGGAGCACTGAGTAATTAGACAAACATCTTGTGTTCATGGATGGGAAGACTTAATATTGTTAAGATGGCAATATTCCATAAATTAATCTGCATTCAATGCAATCCCTATCAAAATCCCAGTTGGTTGCATTAGAGAATTACATTATGATTCTGAAATAAGTATGGAAATGCAAGGGTCTTTAAAAGTCAAAACAATCTTGAAAAAGATGAAGAAATTTGGAGAACTCATACCTTAGTTTCAAAACTTTCTATAAAGCTACAGCAATCAAGACAGTGTGGTCTTCACAATAGGGACAGAACTCAGCGTTTAGAAATAACCCCTTACATTTATTTTCATTGATTTTTGACAAGGATGTCAAGATATTTCTGTGGGGAAGGTATAATTGTTTCAACAATAGTACAGAGACAACCAGATATTCATATGCAGAAAAAGTTAATTTGGATCCCTTCCTCATACTATGTACAAAAATTAACCAAAGAAGGATCATAGACCTAAAATGTAGGCTTTAACCCTGTGAAACTCTTGGAAGGAATGTCTTCATGACTTTACATTAGGCAATAGTTTCTTAGATGTTACACCAAAAGCACAAGCTATCAAATAAAATGAGACTTTTTTAGAGAAATGAGACTTCAAAAAATATTTAAAGTGTACTTCAAAAGATAGCATTATGAAAATACAACTGGGTATGATGGCTCACACCAGGGACTCTGGAGCCCGAGGCAGGAGGATCTTAAGTTTGAGACCAGCCGCAGCAACTTAGCAAGGCTCTAAGTAACTTAGTGAGACTCTGTCTCAAAAAAAATAAGGGCTTGGGATGTGGCTCAGTGGTTAAGTGCCCCTGGGTTCAATCCCTGGTGGAAGGAAGGAAGGAAGGAAGGAAGGGCGGGCAGGCAAAGACAACCCACACAATGGTAGAAAATATTTCACATCATATATCTGATAAGGGCCTAATATCCAGAAAGAATTCTTAAAATTGAACAATTTAAAATTAAAACAACTAAAATATGGATAAATATTTTTTTAATTCCTCAAAATTCATACAAAGGGCTGGCAAGTACATGAAAAGGTGTTTAACATCATTAGTTATCAGAGAAACAAAAATCAAAACCACAATGAAAGACCACATCATACCCTCTAGGATGGTTATAATAGAGAAGACAAGTGTTGGTAAGGGTGTGAAGAACTTAGAACCCTCATACACTGCTGAAGAGGTTTTAAAATGAATAGTCACTCTGGAAAATCATCTGGCAGTTTCTCCAAACCTTATACACAGAATTACTGTATGCCACAGCAATTCCACTTCTAGAGGCATACCCCAACCAGATACTACAATAAACACTTTTATACTAATGTTCACTGCAGCATTACTGACACCAGCAAAAAAGGTAGAAACAACTCAAATGTCCACCAACGGATGAGTGGCTAAACAAAATGCGGTATATTATACAAAAAAGTACTATTCAGTCTTAAAAAATAAATGAAGTACTCATTTATACCACAGCATGGACAGACCTTGAAAACACTATGCTAAGTCAAATAAGTCAGTCACCAAAAGGCACATATTGTAGCATTCCATTTACATGAAATGTCTGGAATAGATAAAACTGTAAAGACAGAAAGGAGATTAGTAGACGCCAGAGGTTGGAGAGGGGAAAATGGACATTGAGTACTAATGGGTACTGGGCTTCTTTTGGGGTAGGTGATAAAAGGCTAATGTTAAGAAGCATGGATGGTACCCAACACTGAAAATACTAAAATCCACTGAATTATATACTTTAAAAGGATAAGTTTATCATGTGTAAATTGAATCTCAGTTAAATCTACTTTTCCAAACAAAGGAACTGAATAAAGAAAGAACAAGGACAAGGACTTGTTTGTATAGTGCTTTTAACTTTTCAAAGCTCTTTGTTCTTTCTTTCATCACCTCTGTTCTTTTTGCACTATGCCCTATCTGAGAGAGAAGATATTACTAGTCCTATTTGACAATCTGATGTTTGATAAGGTGAAATTAACTCATTCAAAGCCCCATACAAAGTATAGAGCAGAGTTGTGCTGGCTGCACATTGGAATTGCCTGGGGTGCTTTTGCATAAATGTGTAAGTGTTGAAAGCTGCTCTGGGATTCAAATTGTGCAACCAGGGCTGAGAACCACTGGTCCACAGATGGCAGAATGAAAGCACTCACAAGATAAGGCTTTAATTACATAAAGAAGCATTGCTTGGGGTACTGGCTCAAGGTGAAAAGACTCCACTACTGCCATTCTCTAAACGGGCTAAGGAGCTTGGGCCTACTGACAAACACAAGAGGTCTGGACAGTTTATTTTAATCACAAACAAAATGAAACAGGAGTGGGCCTAATTCACCTGTCAGGAGGGAGGAGAGAGGGCAGGCCAGTTTCCTAATCAAACAGGCTGTCTCTGAAACCTAGGCAAAATACAAAGGCAGTGTTGGTCAATGTGGACAAGAAAGCCTGCCAGGGAATTTTAATCTCACTCAGCAAGGCTAATTCAGAAACAAAGCCCCCTTCATGTCACTGCACAGATCAGGGAGTTAGGGCCAAATCTCTGAAAAATAACATCAAAAAGGGCATGCCAACTCTTGGGTGTGATGTCGCACGCCTATGATCCTAGCAACTCAGGAGGCTAAGACAGGAGAATCACAAGTTCGAGGTCAGCTTCAGCAACTTATCAAGGACTTGACTCAAAAAATAAAAGGGACTGGGATATATTTCAGTAGTAGAGCACCCATGAGTTCAGTTCCCAGAATGTATATGGGGGGTGGGAGTTGTTGAGAGCCACAGCCGAAGGGGCCCCAGCAAACTTCCAGCTGCCAGCTGATGATTGGCTCACAGCAGCCCCCAGCAAACTTCTAGCTGCCAACTGATTGGCTCCTCTGCGGTGAGGAGCTGTTTCCCGGCCCTTTCAGACCAGGGAGCTGCTCATTGGGGGACTTTTTTGGCTCCACCCACACGACCCAGCCAATCGGCCTCAAGAGCAGGAGGAGTGGGGGAGGTTGAGAGGCTTGTGGGAAGCCGGTGGTGGCAGTTGGGCTATGAAGGTTTTTCCTGAGGAGCTGTTTTGTTTGGCCTGTGTGGTTCTAAAAATAAAGTTTGTTTCTTTTGACAAATGGCTCCTGAATTGTGCCCAGCCAGACTGCGGCAGGGGGTGTCAGTTGAATCTCTCTCAAAATAACTTAGATAATATTAGTAATCATTGAAAACAGGAGAATTTGATGCTTATTGATCACTTAACCATGTGCCAGGCATTGGTGCATGTAATGTATGCATACATGTAATGGCATATGGTAATCTGGTAACACTTTACCTCCATTCAGTGGAGTGCCATTTTACAGACAAACAAATAAGGTCAGCAAGGCAAACCTTACCCAAGGTCGCATGGCTAGCCACAGAGGAGCCAGGCATTAAATCACAAGCTGGCTCCAGCGTTGGCACTTTTGACCAATACATTGTATTCAGTCTATTAAAAAAACAAACAAACAAAAAAAAAAACAGTTGTAGATGGATACAATACCTTTATTTTGCTTATTTATTTTTAGGTAGTGCTGAGGATTGAACCCAGGGCCTCACATACGCTAGGCAAGTGCTCTACTACTGAACTATGGCTTCAGACCACTATATTCACTCTTAACATCTATGCAGAGACAAAAAGGCTTCTAAAACATTTAGTACACAATGTAACAGTCATTACTGCTTTACAATATCTGTGTTTTTTAATATTTTCTATTGTTTTGTATTATGAACATATCACATTTATAAGGAAAAGATACATACATTTAAAAGAAAAAAGGCACAAAAGCCTCTTGATTTATGTTGTTTTTCAATGGGTAGAAAAATAACCACCTTAGATTAGTGATTTTAGGTTTTGTGTTTATATTTTTTGGGGGAGGTATTTCACACATTTTCAACAGTAAATGTCTTTTGTTGTAATCAGGAAAATAGTATTATTTTAAGTGGTTAAAAAAAATTCACCTGGAAGAGAATATCATCTATCACCTCTCTGTCTTCATACCCAAGATCTCAGGACATATATGACAGGGGTACCCAGAATTTCCCTGAACAATAATGGAGGTCTCAGTTAGCTGATGAATGTATCTATCTTATATCTGAATATCTACCATGTACTAGGTGGGCAGTCACAAAGCAAAAGATACTGTACTCACCCACAGCGAACAGATATGAAGCCAAAGAGAGAACTTAGGGGATAGGCTGAATGTATTGCCCAACCAAACTATGAAATCCTAGCAGCTAGTAGAAAAACACTGATGCTCAGAAATGTTCAGATTTTGGACCATTTTGACTTTGAGATTTTTGGATCAGGGATGATCACCCTGTATTGCCATAACTTCTCAGGCATTTATACCTTCTCTAACCTGCAAGTTCCTTGAAGGCCAGGAATGCTCCTTGGCTGTTATTTCAGTCCTGTGATACACAGCACAATCCTTGACAAAAAAAAAAAAAATTACTCAAAATGAACCTGTAGATTGACTGGTGTGCTCCAGGTTGGGTTCCTGAAGGATGCAGGACCTCTACCACCCTCACAGCTTAATCTTAAAATATAAGTAGTAATTAGACAAATTTGAGGGTAATCCCTAGAATGTGGTTTGAACCAGGAGCCCCAAACTCTTCTTAAGACTTCCACATCCTTGGACACATTGTACTCATCTGATCAGATACACACTACCCTTTGTAGAAGGCTAGGAAACTATTTTGCCTTAAATCAATTCTTCAGAAAGTTAAGGCTTCTTAAAAACAAGCTTTTTATGTTTTAAGTACCCTCAGAAAAGCAAAGGGACATTCTGTCCCCAGTTCATGTCCAAACTTTAAACTATAACTTTTTAAAATAGCTCAATTTGCCGGTCACAGAAATAACTCTTCTAGGTCAATTAGCACATTTCAATGTGCCAATTAGCATCAAGTGATATTCTCAAGCCTATTTGCATTAGTGACAGCAAAGTTTTCCCAGCAGCACACATGGGGACAAGGTGTGCCAACAGCACTGCATCCCAAGAACATCAGAGATGATTTTCATGAGTATTACTAACCTCCCTCCACTGGGTCTGAGAGTTAGGAACATTAAAAAACAAACCATCCAACTGAGAAAAAAGGACTGGGCAGAAGAGGACGGGTAGTAAAGGGATAAAAAAGAACAAATGTAATAGATCGACACGGGTATACAATAATGGGCAATTTTGATAATGAGATAATAACATACTGCAGGCTTTGGGCCTTGAAGAAGAAAGGAGCCTGATGAAAAGAATCATTATCACTCTTCTTCTTATAATTCTAGGAGAAGAAAAATGACTACAAACACAAATGCAGGTCAAGCTAGTGTCTTGGGTCTGGGAAGGGGGCTGATAACACTGTATTTAAGTTTCTTGCTCAGAACACTCTGCATTCAGAAGAAAATGACATGGGGGTCAGATGGCAAATGAGGCAAAAGGCAGTGGGCTGCAAATACAGCATAGGCCTAGCACTTCATTCCTGAGCCAGATTACCAGCTCTACAAGGTGAGACTTGTAACTAAAAATCTAAGATGGGTAATCTATTCGGCTCCCCTCTCTTAGCTTTCACTATTTTTCAAGAAGTTAGTTTGGCCTGGACTAGATGATCCTGTTTGCAAAGTTACAGGCACAGATAAGGAACCCAGCATCGCCATCAGGATAAATGGCTATAACAAGGAATTTGCAAAGTAGACAGTGCTTCTATTCTCCAAGCTATGAACTACTGACAGGCTGGGAAAGGGGATCTTAAATTCAGATCCATGGACAGGCTTGCAGCAGGAAGGGGGACAAGAAGGAGAGGTGGCAGTCTTTGTCCCTCCTGATATTGTATACAAAATTAAGTGTTTGTGGGCTGGGGGTATGGCTCAGTGGTAGAAAGTTTGCCTAGCATGTGAAGCCCTGGATTTGATCCAGGGGCTCACATGAAGACACACGCAAAAAAACTGTGTTTGTGCCTTTGGAAGGGAAGAGGCTCTTTAGTTCTCTTTGGGTTCTCTTTAATTCTCTTAAGCATCTTGCCTCACCAACATGCAAACTCACTCTGAATCTCAGTCACAGAACAGGGAAAGAGCTCTGAAGTCCTGAGTCAGGGGACTTGTATTCCAGGTGCACCCACCCTACCTCCTTCAGCAAGTTATTCATCCCCCTAATTTCTCCTCTGGAAGATAAGATTAAATTAGACAAACTTTGAGCTCCCTGCAAATCTACTAATCAATATTTCCATGATGTGTTTGTCCTTCTTCCTTCCAAGAAACAAGAGGACATACTGCTGGAAGTTACTTTTAATATACTTCATCTGAAGCCAGAAAATGATCCCACCCCACCATGATCCTGGCTATGACAAACACTTACTTGTAATGGGGGCCATTGGAATGACCTCCTTCTAGGGCATCAGCTTTGAAAATGGTCTACTAGAAGGAACTGAAACTCAGGCATTTTCTAGCTGGTCTGCAAATTCTGGTGCCAATGGGTCGCAGGGTGGAATAGCACACATGGAAATTCACTGATGACCCCAAATTCTTAGCTGACTATGACCATTACATCCAACTCCCTCTTATTCTGTCTTCATGTATGTGAATGTATGTATGTCAATGGTATTGGCACACACACTAATAAGTTCATTCTATTTTTCTTATTTTCTCATCTTTATTAATGAAGAAAAAAGGATTAAAAAGATAAAAGGCCAAGAAGGAAAAAGCCAAAGAAAAGTCAAAGCTGGCTTCCTGCCTAATTGAATCATCAGGTTGAAGAAAGACTTTCCAATCTTCCTGTGTCTTGTACCAAATCAATCTGAGCTCAAGTAAAGAGTTGCAAAGCAAACAGCCTTAAAGGCCAAAGTGTTTCAAGAGGGGTCACAACAATCTAAACCAGACCAAAACTAACTGCAATGACACATTTAAATGGAGATATCTCAAGTTTTGCTTGCTTTCATCTTAGAAAAAGAGCATAAAGATTTACCAGAGTAACTAGAATCCCTAGTTAAGAGCCCATCAAAGAAGTTTTGGTGTCAAGGAAAGTTACCTGAACCTGCTTAATAAGCCAGTTGTCTATAGCTTGACATTTATTTTGAAAGTGTTAGCTGTTAATGTAACAAATATAACAGCACATCTGCCATGAGAGAGGAGAAAAGGGGAGAGGGAGAGAGAAGAGAGAATGAGAGAAGGAAAGCATAGGGAGACGGGGGAGAAACAGTGATCTCTGTGCAGGGTAGTACAGGTGCTCTGGGCTGAAGTGCATACCCACGAAATTCATACATTGAAGTCCTAACCCCCAGCACCTTAGAATGTGAATGTACTGAGACAGGGCCTTCAAGGAAGGGATTAAGTTAAAAGGAGGTTATCAGAATCGGCCCTAATCCAGTTTTATGGATGTTCTTGTAAGAGTCAATTTGGCCACACAAAGAGTCACTATGGGTGTATGCATGCAGGGAGATGATGACCATGTAAAAAGGCCACAGGGCTTCCATCTGCCAGCTGGAGAGGCCTCAAAGGAAGTCAATCCTGCTGGCATCTTGATATTGTGGATAATAACAGTACCTTGCCTCATAAGTCTATTTTAAGGATTAAGTAAATTAATCTGTGTAAAACACAACAGTACTTAGCACAGCATAAGCATTCAAGAAGTGGCAGCTGACAATGCTGCTGCTGTGATTAATAAAGGGCCTAAGAAAACATTAGCAGACCTGGTGTGAAACATACAGTTCATATAAAATGCTGACTGAATGAAAACCTTACCATTAGCTTCCTAAATGACCCTGGGTACGTAACTGGGCCCTTTGTGGTCTTATGCTTACACAACAGGAAGCATAACTTCTTGCTTATGCTCAATGGTTCTTCAAGGAAAATGGTATTTGTTTTTCACTGGGGAAAGGTCCACTATAAATAGAGTTCAAAGTGGCCTGTCTAGAGCACCATATGCACTCCAAAGGATGTCCACCAGATGACAGAGACTATTTAGCCAGAATTGTAGGCTGGAAGCACTCAGACTCAGAATCACTGGCTCTACTAGTCCAGGGAGAGGTTTTCTGATGTGCCTCCTTTTCCTGGAATCTTATGAAACTGCTAAAAATGGAGAAAGCAGCTCTCTATGTGCTGACCTCTCAATCTCCTGAGAAAAGGGACACAAGGTGGGCAGAGAGATAAGAAAACATGGCAGGTCACCTCTACAGGCAGAGAGTAACTTCTGCTCCAACATTGTTCCATGTCCCTGAGTCAGTAAGGAATGATGCTGTGGCATGTCAAAGTAGCCACATATTTTAAAGTATAGATTTATATTGTCAATTTAGATTATTTATAATATCATTTTTTGATATTATCCACTCTGGAACTAAGACCAAAGCAGGAGTGTTTTTATTGGCAGTGCCGGGGATGGGGCCAAGGCTTCATGTATACTAGGGAAGAGGTCTACCACTGAGCCTTAACCCCAGCCCTCCAGCTTCAGTTTTGAAGAAGAGTCTGGAAGTAACTTCTATGGGCATTAAGTTTCAGAGCCACTGTAAAAAAAAAAAAAAAAATCAGTGGCCTTCAACTCAGGCTTTGAGTTAGAATGAACTAGAATACTTCTGAAAACACAATACTCAAGCTTTGTCACAGATCATGAACTTAGACGCTCCAAGGGTAGGGCAGGGCATCAATGTTGTTTGTTTTTCTACCAGTTTGTTTGTTATTTTATTTTATATTTAATTGACAAAAAGTTGTCTACACTTATGGGTAGACAATGTGGTGTATTATAATTAAGGGGTAAAATGTGATGATGCTTTGATATATGTTTACACTGTGGAATGATGAAACCAAGCTAATTAAATTAAGTGACCCCAGGGCCTGGGGAGGGTTCAAAATCATTGCTTTAAGATGAATGCTTCCCATTTTAATTTCTGCTGATGTATAATATGCAGCTGGAAAAGTACAGTATCATAGGGGTGTATGTATCTACGGGGAGGGGATGATTACAAAGTAAATCTGTGGTTTGAAGATCAAAAGTTCACGCACTGCTTCTAACTCTGCCACTTAGACTTTATGTGACTCTCTCAATGTCAGTTTCTTCCTCTGTAAAACAAGAAACCAACATACTTGCCCTGTCTATGTCATACAACTGTCATGTGAGAAAGCCTTATAAAGTGCTATCCAAAAGGCAAGCTTATGATTTCAAGAATTAAACTTTCGATTTTTATGCCTAATTTAAGTCATGAAAGCAGTAGAAATGATTTTACAAGTGATTTCTTTACTGAACTTTCTAATGGCTAGCTAATCCCTCTGTAGCCCCACATGTGGGAGTCTAAGGGCAGTGCCCAGTCACTCCCAACCCAGATATGGAGCACCTGCTTCTCTGAAAGCTGGTTTATCACCTAGGCCCTGTCACAGTGGGATTCTCCCTGCTAGTCACGGTAGGTTTGTGTGACCCATACTTTTCTATGAATTTGAGTGGATAGAAAAATAATTGAATTCTTGCCCCTGGGGTCCCTTAGAAAAATGTTGACAGGCTTTGAACCTCCCTAGCATCATTCTAAAATACCTGGAAGCCTCTGTCTAATGGGTCAGGCCTAAGTCCCCCATCTTTCCACTAAACCTCCCCAAGAGTTTCAGTAGCCTTTTCGGTCTGTCCTAATTTATTTTTGTTTATTTTTTTTTTTGGGGGGGGTATGCTGGGAATCAAACTCAGGGCCTCATGTAAGCCAAGCAAGCACTCAACCCTTAAACCACATCCTCAGCCTTGTCTGTCCTAGTTCTGATGTAAAAGCTTATGGCAGCCTGAGTCTCACCCCATCAAGTTCTACTACACTGCATTAAAACTCAACATTAAGGCTGGGGTTGTAGCTCAGTGGTAGAGCACTTGCCTAACATGTGTGAGGCACATATAAATAAATATAATATAAAAATAAATAAATAAATGCATGTGTTCATATCTACTTAAAAACAATTTTAAAGCCCCTCAATATTAGTGTGTGTGTGTGTGTGTGTGTGTGTGTGTGTTAAATCACATGTGCATATTGGCTAAGAATGAGGACGTGTAAGGAAAGAACAAATACTATTTTGGATATTTCTAGAACATTCTTAGAAGTGGCTACTTACCAGCCGGGTATTTACCACAGGAAAAAGCAATGCCAGAAGAGCCCCATTCAACATGTGCATCTGTAACCTGGAGGAGAAAGAAGAACAAATCCAGGTTACACTCAGACCCTGATGCAGAGATAGAAGAAGAAAATATATCAGGTTAAGCCAGGCCATGTGGGAGGGGGTTATGTATACAAGCCGCTGTCTATGTAAAACACATACAGAGGATAAATTAAAAGCAGCATATTTTGTACTAATTGAAATGTTCTGAAGAGCACTATCAGTGCCTCTGAATCCTCCAAACACTTCCTGAACACACTCTGGTTACAACACTTCATTACATAATGAGCTCTGTGCTCCCTAAACATCCTGTCGGCCCCAAACAGAGGCTTCAACTGCTGAGGCATTAGGAAAAGGGAACTGCAGTAGCTAAGTGTTCTGTTGTAATGGAAGACGCCTATTTATTAGACTATGGTCACCTATTTACACAGTCATAACCAAGTATTGTTTCCCAGAGACCTGCACAAAAAACCCAGGAAACCAACTGTAGTGCTTTGCAAATTGTTTCCCCCTATGCTTAGAAACAACTTCAGGAGTTGCTGCAGGAGGTGGGGAGGGCAAGTGTGGCAGGCTTCCAGTTTTTCTATACTCTGTTTTACATACTGGACTCTGTAGCTTAAAAGCAAAAGAAAATTTAAAAAGAAGATGAAGGAAAAGAAAACCACCACTCTCTAACACTGGGTAGTAATACTGTTTCTCAGTCCCAACACCAGAGTAGAAATTCTTCATAAGTCAAAAATAATTTACTCAGGAAGAAACCCTTTTTATAAGGGCTCTGTACAGGATTTAAGCAGCTTCTTTCATCATTCTCTGAGTCAACATGCCTCTTAGACTTAAAGTCACTAGCTAGGGTGTGTGTGTGTGTGTGTCACACAGCAATCCTACCAGGATGTATAGTTTGCCTTCATGAGAAAGGCAGGCCACATTACTGAATCACCCTAAAACTTTGGCTCTTTCCTTACTGTTCATGGAAGTGTTTATAAAAGACATTACCAGGAGACCCCAAAGAATAGAGGTCTCTTCTAGAAATAGGTCCCAAGACTGCTTTTTATTTTCCCCAGACTGTTTTTTATTACCAAAGCTTCACAATAGTGATGATGAGCACTTAGTATATTCTAGGCAATCTTCAACAGATAAATGGAAAAAGAACTTGTGATACATACACACACACACACACACACACACACACACACACATACACACACACAATGGAATGTTACTCAGACATAAAGAAGAATGACTTTATGACATTTCCAAGCAAATGGATAGATCTGGAGATTACCACACTAAGTAAAATAAGCCAGTCCTCAAAAGTCAAAGGTTGAATTTTTTACTGATATGTAAAAGCTAGCCCACAATAAGTGGGGAGAAAATAGATATTCAGTTGATTAGACAAAGAGGGATGAAGGGGAGGGAGAGAGAGGGGACAGGAAAAGGAAAGATAGTGAAATGAATCCAAAATAATTTTCTTATGTATATATATGAATATACCATAGTGAATCCTACCATCATGAACATCCATAAGAATGGAGTCCTAACTAGAATAAAATATATTTCATGCTTGTATAATCTTATCAAAATGAATTCTGCTATCATATATAAAAAGAACCAATAAAAATGTATGTATTCTAGTCCAGTTATCTTATTAGCTGCTTTACATGAACTCTCCCTCTCAATTTTTTATAGCAATCTTATGATATGGATATGATGACTTTTCCCATTCTGTTGATGAAGAAGCCACAATCAGAGACATGAGGTGACTTGATCAATGCCTTGTATCAGGTAAAAGTCAGCACTCACATCCAGATTTATCTGACTCCAGATACCAAAATTTCATATCCTTCCCGCTATATTACATCAGAGGCTTCTTTCCTTCTTCCCTCCCAAATATGACCTCAGTTAGAAAGTCAGGGATGCTCTTTTGTCCTTTGGATCCAGTGACCTCCCTATCTCTTCCTGCATTCCCTGAACCAAGCTTAATATGCTTTCAGGGGATGGATTTAAAGGGAGAAGACTCATTGGCCATGCTAGCCCAAAAGTCCTATAGGTTAATAGGACTTGGCTTGCCCAAGTGGAGGCAGCACAGTAATGCAATATCACTCCTGCTACCTCAGGCTGGCCAGCTTACCATACCATTTCAGGAGGGACATTCAAGAGGGTGCCCTGTGCTCTGAATTCCAGGCCTGGGTGAAGCAGTTTGGTTTAACTCTGACTCTGGGCCCTCGTCTATGACAGCAACAGTATAAAGACTCTTCCTGAGAGAGGAAAAATCATACTGATAATTAAGATAAAGCTAGATTCTTGTGCCAGGCTTCACCACTGACCTCAAAAGAAAGTTGGCATTTGCACAAGGCCAATTAGACATTAGGAAAACACAAAGTTATATCTCTTGAGAACAATGGAATTTATTCCAAGGGCCCAAGGAAAGCCAAAGATAAAACAGATAAAATGAACATCAAGATTCAAAATAGGGCTGGGTTGTGGCTGAGTGGTAGAGCACTTGCCTAGCATGTGTGAGGCCCTGGGTTCGATTCTCAGCAATGCATATAAATAAATAAAATAAATGTCCATTGACAACTAAAAAGAATATTTTAAAAAAGATTCAAAATGAATAAGTTCCTAGATAAAGACAAGCCTTGTTCTGGGTTCTCAAAATTCAATTATACAAGATATATATGAAAGGGTAAATTATATTTAATATATAAAGAAATCTTACACACTAACAATTACAAAAATATCCAAGATGTACTGACCATTCTACATGCAAATCACTGGGCTAATATTTAGACACATAATCGCATTCATTTCCCACTCAGATTTTATTATAATTAGCATCATCACCTTATTCATTACATAGCTTCATTTCATAGCTGAGTGACCAAGTCACTCCAAGTCATTAAGTAACTTCCCCAAGAGCACACAGATAATAAATGAATGAGTCAGAAGTCACACTCAGATCTCCCCAAGTTTCAAGTATGTGTTTTTACTACTGTATTCAGATTAAAATATGTGGCATGAATATTACATTTGCTTCATAGTATATGTGCATGTCTATGTGTGGAAGCAGTTCTAAGATACCCATAGGGTCAAGTCAGAAGATAATGGAACCCTTTCTGTGCTTTATGACAAAACTGCCTTGATTATACAGCTACACCACACCTAACAGGTGAGCAACTGACCAAAGATGGCCTAAATCTTCCCCTTACTCCTGCCTTCTGCCTCCTGACTGCTTTATCCTGGTGTCTTTCCCATGTGGCACCACTTAGCATGACAGGCCCCTGTAAGTATAATAAACTTTGTTTTCCCCTTTTGTCTCCTCTTATGGTTATACCTGACTGGCCATCACATAAAAGAATACAAAATAGCGGCTGGATGAAGCAGAGTTTAGTTTGGTCCTGCCCCTGGGACCACGTCTATGACAGCAACAGCATAAAGATTACATAAAGAATAAAAAATAAGTGCTCAGTGGTAGAGCACTTGCCTAGCATTTGTGAGGCATTGGGTTCAATCCTCAGCACCACATAAAAATAGATAAATAAAATAAAGGTATTGTGTCCATCTATAACTAAAGAAGAAGAAGAAAAAAAGAATTTGGCCTTTAAAAAATATAAAACAGCCATTAACTGCTGCCACAAATATTATCTACAGGACTTCTTGGTTTGTATAGCTTAACTGGTAATAGCCTAAGGTTCCACATAGGAAAGGTGTCAATTCTCAACTAAATGATCTATGGAATCAGAGCAATTCTGACCAAAATCCCAGTAGGATATTTTATAGATACAGGTAAACTGACTCTAAAATGTATATGGAAGGACAAAGAAACAGGAATAGCTGAAAAAGGCTTAGAAAAATAAGCTAGATGAAGACATCATATTACCTAATTTTAAAGCTTACCATAAAGTTCCAGCAATCAAAACAATGCAGTATTTGGTAAGAATAGACACATTGAATATAAAACAAAAGAGTCCAGTATAAGACCCACATTGATATGGTCATTTGATTTCTACAGTAGTGCAAAATGCTGTTGGAACAACTGGACATTCCAAAGTAAAATAATCTAAGCCTCACACCTTATATAAAGGTTAAGTCATAAATCTAAATAGAAATCATAAAATTATAAAACCTTTAGAAGAAAACAAAGAGAAAATCTCTGTGACCTTCATTTAAACAAACAGTTATTTGAATAACATGACACCAAAAACACAATACATAAAGAAAAAAATGTTAAACTAAACTTAACCAAAAGCTAAAGAATTTTTACCTAAAGGATAGTTTCAAAGAAAATGAAAAGACAAGCTATATAATGATACAGAATGTGGAAACTATTTGTAAATCACGGATCCAAAAAAGAACTTTTATCTGGAGTACATAAAGAATCCTCAAACTCAACAATAAGAAAACAACTCAATTGTTTAAATGGGCTAAAAAAATGAATAGAAACTTCATCAAAAGATATACAGGGTTGGGAGTGTAGCTCAGTGGTAGAGTGCTAGCCAGGCATGCATGAAGCCTTGGGTTTGATCCCCAGCACCACTCCTCATCTATCAATAGAACTGTTAATATAAAAATACTGACAATAGCAATTGCTGGAGAGGATACGGAAAACTGGAACTTCTGCACATGTTGGTGGAAATATAAAATATAAAAGTACCACTTTGGAAAATAGTTTAGAAGTATCTTATAAAATTGAGAAAATTAAAATATGGATCCTATGACCCAATAACCCTAGTCCTGGATATTTATTTACCCTCCTGAGATGAAAATTCATGTTTCTGCAAAAACCTGCACACAAGTATTCACAGCAACGCTATTTATTCGTTGTCAATGGACCTTTATTTTACTTATTTATTCATATGTGGTGCTGAGGATTGAACCCAGTGCCTCACACATGCTAGGCAAGAGCTCTACCACTGAGCTACAACCCCAGCCTAGCAACTCTATTTGTAATAGCCAAAATTTGAAACCAGTCCAGGTGCTCTTCAATGAGTAAATAAACAAACTGTGATAAACACAGACATGGAAAACTACTCATAAATAAAAATGAGTGAACAAGTGATACATGCAAGAATTTAGATAAATCTCATGCAGCATTATGCTGCATGAACAAAGTTACTCTCAAAAGATTACATATAATAGGGTTCCATATGTATGATATTCCCTGAACAATAAAACTATAGTAAAGGAGAACTGATGAGTGGTTGCCAGGTTTTATGGATGTGGTTATTATTCTAAAGGGACAGTATAACGAGTTCTTAGAAGAAATGGTACTATTCAATTCCCTAATTGTAGTGGCAGTCACAGAAATCTACACAAAATTACACTGAAAAACTCAATTTTACTATATGATAAAATTCAAAATATACATGAGAAGCAAAACACAGTTCTCCCAATCTCAGCTTTCACACCCACAAAGTGATCCAAGATCCTAAACCTTTTAAACAATGCTTTCTCACCCTATAATTTTCCTTGAAATTTTCAAACAGAAAAGTATTTTAAAAATCATACAATGTATACTCATATGTCCTCTGACCCACTTAAGGAAGCCTGAATATTATTGATTCCACTGAAGCTCTGTGTATACCCTTCCTAAATAGCATTCATCTGACCCACTCCCCACCAACAGGAACCTGAATTCTGAAGTAGTATGCTTTCTTTCTATCCATGTTTTTATATGTTTATTATGTTTGTATACACAAACTATGACATGCTGTTTCATTTTCATGTCATTAAATATATGATACTATATATTTAATATATATATCCTTCTGCAAATCACACTTTTCACTCATCATGGCTTCCTCTAATTACTTATGTCAATGAATGAAGATGATTTTTACCACTATACAACATTCAGTTGTACGAATGTACTCCAAGTTACTTATCCACTGTCATATTGATGGACATCTTTTCTTTCCACATTGGCAGATATATTGAGATTACTTTTTGTGATTTTTATTATAAATACAAGAAACCTGTTCTACCATACAAAGTCCAGGGTCCTTCCACACTGGCCTTCTTTTTGTATAAGCTCATGATATGAAAGTATACTTCTGTTGTCAGCTGTCTGACACAGACCTATCATTCAGCAGGAAATACAACTAATCTCTTGCATTTCAGAACTCACAGATCAGAAAGCATAAGAACTACTGAATCTAGATGAAGGTCATATGGTCAGTCAGTGGACAGCCCTGTTCACTCTTCTTTATGTTTGAATATTTTCAGAATAACAATTTGAACATAAAAAAACAGAGAAAGGGGAAAAACAAACTTGGCAAGTACAATAGGAAAGCTAGCATAACTTTGCTTGTGGGCACAAAGACAATTCCCTGGTTGCAGCCAATGTTTTCTCACTTCCTTGTACTGGACTAAATGGGGCCACACAATCGTAAAGGTTCTAGAATTGTACTTACCTGTATTAAAGCAATTTTCATCCCCAAATTATAACAGTAAGGTGTACAGAAATGGTAATGTCAAGACAAGGATAATGCTATATATATTGAGTAGTTAGTATATGTCAGGTTCCATGCTAAGAAATTTACATGGGTCATCTCATCTAATTGTCACTAACTAGTTAAGGAGGTAGTTGTTATTATTAATAGTATTCTTTTCAAATGAGGAAGTGAAGACTGGGGCTTTAATTCTCACTCAGGATCACAGAGCAAGTACAAGAAGCACAAGTATAACCTGGCCCATCAAATTTCACTGCATTATTCAAGACCCCTCAAAAACATATCTATCCCATAAACCAAATGTTAAATTAACAGGGCACTGTTTAAATACATTACATTACATTCATCCAAATAATGGAATACTCTCAAGCTATTAGAAATAATGTTTAGAGCAATATATAATAAGGTGGTAAAAAGACTGTGATATGTTGACTTTTTAAATATTACAAAGTAGCATATAGAATACTCATTATTTTATGTCTAAAAATTGAGTATATATTGGGGCTGGGTTGTGGCTTAGTGATAGAGTGCTTGTCTCACTTGTGTGAGGCACTAGGTTTGATCCTCAGCACCACATAAAAATAAATAAAGGTATTGTGTTCATCTACATGTAACTAAATTTTTTTTAGAAAGAATTGGATACACACACACATACACACACACACGACTGTGAGGAAATTATACCGACATATTAACAGGAATTATCAGTCATACTTATTGTATTCTTTATTGTATTCTGTGATGTTTGACTTCTTCCCTTACTATGAGCATGGATTACTTTTTTAATAAAACTGAAACATTTCTACTTCTTCATTACTGACTGCACAATTCCTACGTATCTTGCCCAAATCTTATCTATTATGCTGTATTGTTCTTTATTGGAATTGCTTTTGTCCAATGTATGAGATTCCTCATTTTGCTTCCACAAGGACTGGTTGGACTGACAAAGTAAAAAGAGGCCCCAAATGATCAGTCCCCCTTCCTCTGTTGAGTACTATTTTCCATGTTTCCCCAGATAGGAAAAGTTATCTAGATCTCTTGCCAACCTTTTACCTGGAGGTGATTCCCATGTGAACACACATTTAAAGCATAGCAGTCCAGGAGGAAGAAAAAAATAAAATCAGTCCCTGCTCTGGAAACCTTCAGAGAACTTTCAGAAAATTTGTAGAAGACAAAATTGAATATGCATATATGAGAAGAAAGGCAGCTTCCATTGTGTAGAGATGAGGAAGAGAGACCTGTGAAGAACCTGAAAGCTTCCTCCCTCTTCTAAGCATTAAGTCTGTATATGAATTCAAGGCAGGACCCAGACACATGAAAAGAAGGCACCTGAGTGGCATTCCACAGAAAAAAGGAACTGATATCCATGAATTGTTAATCCTCTAAGTCCCTGATCTCTTTCCCATTTAAATCTACAACATTCATATGTAGAACTTTCTCTCTCTTGCCAAGAACGGGCTATTAATTAAGCTGCTCAGGTTAGAGGCAGTTTCTCAAACACCCTTTTCAGCAATCAGTCCAAAGGTAAGCCTAAAAGCACCCACCTCTGAGGCAAAGGTGCCTTTTTAACATTACCCCAAACTAAGTTGAGACCTCTCAGGTTTCAGAGCAGCTGGTTCAAGGAGCTCTGTGAAAAGGGGTGCTGAGATGTAAAGCTCTTCCCAGACAATAACACACCACAGGTTCAACCTGAGTCCATCTTATAACCCCAGGACAATCCCAGAGATCTCAGGCTCCCTGGGAAAGTCATGCTGCTTAAAAGTAGGTGAATATAAGAAATAGAATCTAGAAAAGAGTTAATAGGCTACTGAACTATCCTAATATCATGTGGCCCGAAGGCCAACAGAGTATCCACCTTGCAATGCAATTATCATATGTCAGGCTACCGTAATTCCCCTCACCCAGCCCCAAGCTTGCCTTACCTACCTTGACTCACACCCAGCCTATATTGCTCTCTCCATCCAGCAATGCATCTCCTCCTCCCTGCAGCACAGATGAAATTTCATCTCTTCTCCTTCAAAAGCCTCTCCAGACTGAGTCAGCAGATACTCATGACCAAATAATCCCACTTGCATCACAAATCCACTCCTTTCCATGTGCACAAGAAGATGAGCAGATTTCAAGATTTTAGTGCTAGGCAGGTACAGTATGCTTCCAGAGGCAAAGGATGCATGCCAGCTCTCTGTGATGCACTTTTCTTACCCAGAGCAGGGTGGGGGAAGAGTTCACTGCCATTCAAAATGCACCACTCAGCGACTCACTCCATGAGGCCCCCCATCCTTGCTGCACACATTTGGATAACCTGGCACATTAAGTGATGGATGCTCACAAGGCATGTAAACTGATCACAACCCAAAGCCAGAAAAACCTTACCTGTCATTCTCTTTTCTTTCATCTATTCCTTTAAGATCTCAGCTCAGAGAGAATGAGTCCCAAATGCTAGCTTATCTAAGAAGCTCCTGGTCCTTTGTGAAACTGTCCTTTAAAAACAGCAACCAGGACACCAAAGAGCAAGCAGAGAATTAGAGCCCTCTGTGCTGGTGGGATCCATGGAGACTGGGAAAAGGGAAAGAATGTTTTCCACAATGTGATAACGATGCTCTCCTTCAGCATGGATAACAGACCCAACAGGGAGACTGGGAAACTGCCAAGCTCTACAAAGCTTTTCTCAGACCCAGGGCTGCAGTCACAGGACTAATAGCTTCTTCAGCCCCTAGTCTCAAGATCTTATCATTCCTCCAACTTCAGAATAGGGAGGATAATGGGCCTGGATATGTTCACTCTCCTCTAAGGACAACATTAAACAGAAACTTGATCCACTAGCCCCAAGCCCTGGGAATATGAGAGACCATGCTTGGAATATAGGCCCCTGCCAGGTCTTGGTCAAGTTCAGGGCTACTGAGGCTAGAGCTCAGAAGTAAAGAGTGTCCTCTTTATGCCACTGAGAGAAAAAACACTTAGGGTTAGGAGGGTAGCACTGTTTCCAGATAGAAGGACCGAAGTCTCCAGCCAACTAGTGGGAATCTTCTCCTGGAGTCTGCAGAGGCAGCTGACTCAAGCTGGGGATTGTTCTTTTATCTAATGACTCCATTGTGGTTAACAATTTAAAAGCTAGGATTTTCTAGTTTGGAAGGAATCAGGATCATCTACAGGAAGCATCGATAGTCACCATTTGAACAGTGAGCACAAAGGAAGGACTGGCTAACTTTTAAGATGCCTCTGATACACCAGGCACAGTGGCATGCTCCCAGTGACTCTGAAGCTGAGTAAGGAGGATCACAAGTTCAAGATCAGCATCAGCAACTTAGTAAGACCCTGTCTCAAAATTAAAAAAAAAAACAAACAGGGGATATATAGCTCAGTGATAAAGTGTCCCTGGGTTCAATTCCCTATACGAAAGGAAGGAAGGAAGGAAGGAAGGAAGGAAGGAAGGAAGGAAGGAAGGAAGGAAGGAAAAATCTATTCAAAAGATACCTCCAATATGGGGCTGGAGCTGGAGCTCAGCAGTAGCACACTTGCCTGGCATGTGTGAGGCACTGGCTTCAATTCTCAGCAACATATAAAAATTAAATAAATAAAAATAAAGGTCTATCAAATACTAAGAAAAAATAAAATAAAAATGATACCTCTGATATGAACACTTGTGATGGTGGCTGGGGTTTCCCAAACCTCTGGAAGGCGAAAACCCTTGCTCTGATTCTTATATCAAAATATATGAATAAGAACACTGTTATTTCCATCCCCAAAGAGCAAATTATGACATCACTAGGGTGCACTACAACGTTCCAGAATTCCCTAAGCCCTGCTAAGGTACTCCTTTTAAATACTCAAGAATTCTCTCTCCTTGCCTTCTATCTTATTAGCAAGGCCACTGACCTGTTGTATCAAATAATCCCTTAGAACCAGCTTCTGCCTCTCCATGTGTGCTAGATCTAATTCCTTTAAACTCAGAGTCAGCAAAATATAGTCTTCTTGATTTGGCCTTTTTTTTTCCTGTGATAAAATTATATATGTATAAATAAAATTTCCTATCTTAACTATTTTTAATTGTACAGTTCTATGGAATTAATTACATTTACATTATTGTGCAAATATTACCACCAGCCATCTACAGAACTTTTGCATCTGGTCTTTCTGTAGGTAAAGTTTGGTCTTGTTGCTCTTTTGTCTAGGTTTTTGAGACAGGGTCTCAATTGCCCATGATGGCCTTGAACTTGCAATCCTCCGGCCTCAGCCTCCTTAGTCACTGGGATTACAGGTAATTGCTACCATGTCCACCTTAGGTAAATAAAACTTTTATTTGAACACAGCCAAATTCTTTCATTTGCATATTGCCATGTTGCTTTCTTGCTATAACCAGAGTTAAATAGTTCAAGCACAGAGCTCATACAGCCCTTGAGGTCTGAAATATTTACTATCTGGACATCTATGGGGAAAAAAAAAAGATGCCTACTTCTGCTCTATTCCAAAATGCACATACAGTTTCTAATTTAAAATAGCAATTGGGACAGGGTTGTAGTTCAGTGGTAGAACACTTGCCGAGCATGCATGAGGCACTGGGTTCCATCCCCGCACCACATAAAAGTAAATAAATAAAATAAAGGTATTGTGTCCCATCTACAACTAAAATATATTAAAAATAAATAAATAAAATAAGATAGCAATTGGCTAACAAGCACTTAACCTAGTCTCTCCCAACTTCACAGGTGAAATACTTATGAAGACACAGAAAAAGATAAAGTTCCCCAAATCACTGAAAACTTAAACTGATTGTTATACTATAGCCAGAATCTTGGAGAAATCTCCATTCACAACATGGCTCATAGGAAGTAAGAAAAAAAAATCTGTGGTCAATTCGTGATGCAGCTTCCAGAAACCAGGATAAAGACAGAAAGATACCAAATCCTTCCATCACCATCAGCCTCATGACTTACAAACTGAGAGTTTATTTAATAATCAGCAAACTAGATAGACATTAGTTCTATTACTTTTGGAGAAAATCAGCAATCCCCAAATTGGTCTATATCCATTTAGAAATGCCAATTACCCCAAATCAAGAGTAGAATATGGTAGAACTGGTGCTGGCATGTTGTATCCTGGAAAAGAACCCACACGAGTATAATCGGGTAGCCATGCATGTGGGAGGCTATTGGTTTTTACATTATCTATTCAGAGTATCAGAGAGCTTAGTAGGAGGAATAGATAATTCCATATTGGCCCAGCAGAACCCACTACACAAATAGCCATTAGACACTGGGAAATGGGCTAAAAGTCATGTGCATCACCCTGCATGCCAAGTATGGATGGGCAAAGTGGTTCTAACCAACACCACAGAGAACATGAGAATACTCAAAGGCAGTCTACACATAAATTCACTTTTGAATACTCATAGACATATAAAAAACAGTTTGGTTCTTATGAAAACTTCTGACAGCACAAGGGAGAGGAATATCATTCTATAGACTTGGAAGTAGTATGAATGTTTGAATTTAGTATATGACCCCAAAAAAATAGTTTAGAAAACTATTTGTATCCTCAATAGTATGAAAGAAAATCTGGACTCTGGAACAGGTACAGAAAGCCACTAGAATAAAACACACTGAGAAGGAATGACAAGGGTGAAAAGAAACCTGAGGAAAATAAGAAAGAATTTCAAAGAAATTTGTATTGTAACAGCACAAGTAAGTTTCAAACTGGAGGTTGCAAAAGGCAAAAAATTCATGTTACAAAAGATAAATCTGAGTCCCTCACAGGCATACAGAGGAAAAGGAAAGTTTATCTTAGAAATCCTACCACAGCTGATATTAGAAAATCTGCTACTATAATACACCAAATAAGAAGATGAAAGAAGAAAACACAAATGAACCACTCCACGGATTCCCAGAAAGCATTAGCTCAATTTATTAACCATTCATGGGCTGTAGGTGCAAGCTAAACACTTGCCTAGCAAGTGTAAGGCCGTGGGTTTGATCCCCACAATTATCAAAAAAGTATTTAAAAAAACTTTGTAGTTGTAGATGGACAGCATGCCTTTATTTGATTTGTTTATTTTTATGTGGTGCTGAGGATAGAACCCAGTGCCTCACTCATGCTGGGCAAGCGCTCTGCCAGTGAGCTATAGCCCCAGCCCTTCAAAAAAAAAGTATTCTTTAAAAAATTTGATAATTTAAGGTAATTACTTAATATTAGAACATCTAATCTAAACCAACCATCTGAGTCAAATAATGTGAAACACTAACAATACTTCCATTAAAAGCAGAAGCAAGAAAAGGATCCCTGCCAGTACTATTATTATTTAAGATTATACCAGAAGGTCTGGCCAAATTCAATGAGGCTTAAGGCAAAAAGAAAAAAAAATGTTCCCTAAAAGGAGACAAAGTTACCATATAGGATTTGATGATTACTTTTCAAAATAATTCAACCCCTCTGCCCTTTAGAGTTCGGGAAAGGAAGGGGGCACGGGGTAATAAACGATGGTGGAATGTGATGATCATTATTATCCAAAGTACAGGTATGAAGACACAAATTGGTGTGAATGTACTATGTATACAACCAGAGATATGAAAAATTGGGCTCTATATGTGTAATAAGAATTGTAATGCATTCTGCTGTCATATATAAATTAAAAAAAATTCAAGGGAAAAAGCTGAAAAGCTATTAGAAATAAGCATGGTAGCCAAATATAAAACAAACATACAACATCAAAACCTTTCTAATGAGGAAGAGCATGAGAAAAAGATTAACATTAAACAGGGACGAGAGGTGGGAGGGAAAGGGAGAGAGAAGGGAAATTGCATGGAAATGGAAGGAGACCCTCATTGTTATACAAAATTACATATAAGAGGAAGCAAGGGGAAAGGGTAAAAAAAAACAAGGAAGAGAAATGAATTACAGTAGATGGGGTAGAGAGAGAAGAAGGGAGGGGAGGGGAGGGGTGGGGGGGATAGTAGAGGATAGGAAAGGTAGCAGAACACAACTGTCACTAGTATGGCAATATGTAAAAACGTGGATGTGTAACCGATGTGATTCTGCAATCTGTATACGGGGGAAAAATGGGAGTTCACAACCCACTTGAATCAAATGTATGAAATATGATATATCAAGAACTATGTAATGTTTTGAACAACCAATAATAAAAAAAATTTTTTTAAAAAACCAAAACCTTTCTTATGCACCAGTAATAATTACTTGGGAAATATAATAAATGATATCACAAAGTACAACTGCCCAGGAATGATGTTAGTGAGAAATATGTGGGAAACACACACAATATCTCTTTCTCTCTCTCTCTCTCTCTCTCTCTCTCTCTCACACACACACAAAAAAAAAAAAAAAACTGAAGAACATAAAAGAAAAGTACATGAAAAAATAAATCATGTCTCTTCCTGAATGGGGAGACTCAATGTTGTAACTATGCCAATGATATTAGGTTTGACGTAACTCCAGTCAAAATCCTAGTAAGATTTAGGGGAGCACCTGAGAAAAACTTTTTTAAGTTCATTAAATGGTTGATACTACCTAAGAAAAACCTGTAGGTAAAGTGGTAGGTTTAGGAGATGGCAGAGAATTTGGCCTACCATTTGTTGCAAAAACAAGAATATAAAGCTGGTTGCAACCCCAACAGAGAGATCAACAGAATAGTAGAAGTCTCTATAATAAATCCTAGCATATGTAAAGATTTATACTACAAGTGAAATAGTAATAATCATAGGTAAACAGTTATTCAGTGGTGCACGAATAAATGACTAGGGGGAAATATAAGCTATATCCCTACTTCATGCTGTTCACAGAATGAATTTTAGGTGGATTTACAAATTGAGTATTTAAAAAAAAAACACATTTTAAATTTAATTCTCTAATCTTAAAATGGGAAATATTTTCAAGTAAAAACCATTGGAAGAAATTAATATAGTTTGTAGATCAATCAATTTCACCAAAAAATGCAAAACTAACATCCATAAAATGAATCATTAGAACATTCATTAAGAGGCAATGTAGGGAAAACATTCATTACAAAAGTCATAGAGGATTTATACGTTTATGCATGTAAAATTCATCCAAATCAACAAGAAAAATACTCCAATATAAAACTGAGAATATGAATTAACCATCTTAGAGAATAAAATATATAAATGGCAAAAGAAAAAATAGGTATGATGGCACATGCTTGTAATCCCAGTGACTTAGGAGTCTGAGGCAAAAGGATCATAAGTTTGAGGTCAGCCTCAGTATAACAACAAGACCCTGTCTCAAGATAAAAAATGAAAAAAAGGAGGGGGGGAGATGTATCAGTTGTAGAGCACCCCTGAGTTCAATCCCCAGTACTGTAAGTAAAATAAAATGACTACATATGAATAAAAATATGCATATGTTTGAAATTTTCTATAATGAAATTTAAAAGAACTAAGGAAAAGAGCATAGAGAAGAGAGAAGATACAAGTGATGTGTGAGAGAGCTAAGGGAATTCTTGGCTCTCCTCTCCCTTGGATTTTCAAAAACAAATCTTACTTATTAAGAACTGGTCTGGCAAGCTGATTCATATAATGGGACTGGATAGGTTCTCTAAAAGTCAATGAGACAGATAACTTTTATCAAACTTGGAAGTAGAACAGTGAGTTCAAAATTATCTCTAAGAATATACAGTCATCCCTCATTATACCTGGAGGACTGGTTCCAGGACCTATTGCAGATGCCAAATCCCCGGATGCTCAAGTTTCTTATATAAAATGGTGTAGCTTTTGCATATCACCTATGTACACCCTGCTGCAAGGTACACTAAATCTTTTCTAGATCAATTAAAATATCTGATATAATATACAAACTATCTAAATAGTCATTATATACTACTATTTAGGGGATAATGACAAGAAAATATTCAAAACAGATGAATATTTTTTCAAATATCTGCAAGCTGCAGATGACTGGATCTATGGATGCAGAATTCACAGATATGAAGGGCTGACTGCATTGGTTTTACTGGGAATTGAGTAATAGAAAGAATTCTGTGGTTAGATGTTGAAAGTATTGGTGGATTGTTCTTCAGGAAAAAGCCATTTAAATCATCCAAATGACTAAAAAGAAAATGGCTTAGATTCAAAGAGACACAGAACGGCATTGTATGTACAGACACAATTCAACAAATAATTCTGGTGCTGCTATGAGCACTCACAAAGAGGAGTCAGGAACCAGGAAAAGGAAGGATGCATCCTTCCCAAGACTGATGTGGTGGTGGGCTGCATAGAAACCCCTTCCAATTTTAGCTGCACATCTTGGATGCATGGTTTAAGCTGAGGCAGCCTTTCCAGCAGCAGGCTACAACAAGAGAACTTAGCAAGTCATGTTTCAACTAATGTACACATAAATGAAACGGCCTAGGACAAAGCCAGAACACTGGAAAACTGTCATTCCCCCTTGTCAAATGCACCACGGATAGTGGAAGGAGACGGTCATCATTATACAAAATACATGAACGAAGATGCGAATTTGGTGTCAACATACCTTATATACAAACAGAGATATGATAAATTGTGGTATAAAGGTGCATTAAGAATTGTAATGCAAAAAATAATAATAAGAGAGCTCATGTATAATGGCATAATTTGGCATGAACATACTCTATATACAGAGTTATGAAAAATTGTGCTGTGAATGGATAATTATGAATGTAATGCACTCCACTATTGTCATGTATGTAAGAATTAAATTTTTAAAAATGTACCACGGGAACCCTGTAGAGAATCCTGCCCCTTGCACACCCCAGAAAAGAATTGCCAGTACTATCCCTGCTTGGAGCATAAAGTTGTTACATGTATCATAATGCCTTTCCTGCGGTAACTGGGCTTGTCTCCACAAAGAACATGCTAAACCCTGCTTTCACTGGGAAGCTGGCAAAATCATACAAGGCTGTCACAGTAAGGGACCAATGCAGAAAGTAAGAGACAGTAGACAATGCTAATCAATGAGCCCACAAGATACTGGTATAGAAACCACAATAGTGCCCATCTGCGTGCACTGAGCTGTATGGAATTGTAAATAAGTTGACTTCGTGCTTTTAACCCTTTAAACAATAATAGAATAGTAGAAAATATTCACTTTAGCAACATAAGGTAGTGATTAGGAACATGGGCTCTGGAGTCAGAGAGACATTGTATCAAATCCCACAGGCACCATGCACAAGCCACCGAAACTTTCTGAGCCTCAGTTTCCTTGATCCAACTAAGGATACCATTAGTATTTCCACACAGGTTCGTTGGAAGGATTAAAAGAGATAGTCCATACTGGGTGTTTCCCACTATGCCTAGGCACACAGCAAACCTAATTATGCACCTTAACAGGAAAAGAAAAGGAATGCTGACCCTGCCACTAAGTAAGCTTGCTTTCCTGGCCCCCAACTGCTTGATTTGTAGTGTGCATAATGTATTTCCCAGCTCACAGTATCATTTAAAGGATTAGGTGAGCTAATTGAAGACAAAATACTTTGAAAACAGTAAAAATTCATAATAATATCAGGCAGAGTTATTATTTTAAATAGAAGCTGTCTACTTTCTAAAAGGATTCTCAACTTCACAATGCATATGGTATCTCCACACAATGGAATAAAATTATACGATGCTAAACACTTAAATAAAAATTTTAAATTTAAGAAATTTAAAAACTTAAAAGAAATAGATAATATCCTAGCAAAATACAAATGGCCAAAACAAAGACAAAATGATTTAAATAGATTATCACAGAAAACACTGGAAAGGTGATTATGGGTCAAGAGAACCAAGAACAGATGGGCTTCACAGGTGAATTTCATCTGACCTTTAAAGAACACATAATTTCTTCCTTCTGCCTTTTCTTTTTCTGCAGTACAAGGAATTGAACCCAGGATTGCTCAACCACTGAGCCACATTTTCAGCCCCAGGGTCTCAAATTTGTCATCCTCCTGCCTCAGCCTCCTTAGTTGCTTAGTACAGGCATATGCCTCTGTGCCTGGCTAATGGACACATACATTCTAAGGGTTAACAAAGTATTACAGACCAGAGAGAAAGAAAAAGCACTCAGTTGTACATTTTACATAATCACAATAACTTAATCCTCAAAATCTGATGAAAAGAATACAAAAAAATGACTCCAACCTCACTCATGTTTACTGAAGCAAGGTTCTAAATAAAATATTAACTCTGGCAATGTATCAAAATAATAATGCACTATGAACAGTGGGTTCATTTTAGTAACAGAAGAGTAGTTCAAAACAAGAAAATCCATCAACATAATTCATTGTATCAAAAATTTCAATGAGGGCGGGGAGTGTAGCTCAGTGATAAAGCATTCACTTAGCATGTGCAAGACTCTAGGTTCCATCCCCAGCACTGCAAAAACAAACAACAAAAAACTTAAATGAAAAACAAAACCAGCATGATCAACAGATGTTAAGAAAGCATTTGATAAAATACAGAAAGAATTCCCTTCTTTAAATAATATCTTCAGTAAATAAATAAATTAAATATAATAAAATAATAAACACCAACAGCAAATATGGAGGAACACAGATAATATCTCAATTTATAATCACTTTTAGGCAGACTAGTCTACCAGCACCTTTTTTAAAAAATTAGCTCTTTGAGTTTCATATAAATGCAACAAGAAAATGAAATAATTTAAAACCACTGGAAAGAAAAAATTAAAAATTTAGCAGAACTAACAAAAAATTTGGTAACATAAAACATAAGATAAATATTTTGAAATTAGTAATATTTTTTTTCTATTTTTAGAAGGAAGCACTTGGAAATGGGGAAAATATTACATGCATAACAGAGAAAACAGCTGTTCTTGAGGAATAAATGAATCAACAAAGGCTTTGATTAGATAAGAAGAAAAGGACAGATCTAACTGAAAGATATAAAACAAGATCTGAATAGATGAAAATACTATTTCTTAGATTAAAATAACAATATAATAAAAAACTAAATTATACATTTAATGTAATTATATTTAGAATCCTAATAGGGTTGGTGGGTAGTGGCTAAAATGATCTTAAAATGTTTATTTAGGAAAAAGTGCCAAAGAATAGCCAAAAATATTTTAAGCTAATGCAATCAAATCACTGTGACTTTGATTAAAATAAAACACAGATAAATAGTGCAGGGTGCAGTGGTGCATATCTCTAATTCCAGTGACTAGAAAGGCTGAGGCAAGGGGATTGCAAGTTCAAGGTCAGCCTCAGCAACTTAGAGAGAGCCTCAGCAACTTAGCAAGATCCTGTCTCAAAATAAAAAATAAAAAGGACTAGAGATGTAGTTCAGTTGTGAAATGCCCCTGGATTCGATGCCCAATACAAAAAAAAAAAAGAAAAGAAAAAATAGTCAAATAGATAAAATGGAATAGAAAGTCAATAAATAGACCCTAGTATATAAAACATTTAATGATTGACAAACATGGCTATTCAGCTGTTTTCCATCTTTGATAAAACAATCTTAAACATGACTAGAAATCCAGAAGTTATAAAGAGAATCATCTTTGGATATGAAAAAAATGTAAAAAAAAAATTATATGTGGGCTAAAGTTATGGCTCAGTGGTAGAGCACTTATCTATTACATGTGAGGCCCTGGGTTCAATCCTCAGCACCACATAAAAAATAAATGAATAAAATAAAGCTATAAAAAGTTACATCATTTAAAGAAATTATATAGCTATATCCATGAGCAAACAATAATGACAGATAAAAGGCCAGCACCTAAAATGTAAAGGACATCTCACCAATTGAGGAAAATATAAATAATCCATAGGAAAATGGGCAGATGATATGAATATAGAATTCAAAGAATAAGTTTGATGGAACAATAAAAAAGAAATGAGTATACTGAAATTCATTAGTAGCCAAGGAAATACATTCATTAGGTTGTCCTATTATAAAAGAATCATAACACCTATTGTTTACAGAGATAGAGAAAATAATAATCTCATATATTAGAAACAAAAACAAAAAATAAAGTATAACAGCCTTATTTGTAAATCAATATGGCATCATCTGTTAACAAACATATTTATATATAAACATTCATATATATCCATCTACAAGTTTAAATCAACAGTATATAAGGCCACATGCATAATGTTTATTTCACCATGGATTTTAGCAGCAGAAATCTGGAAAGAAAGTAAATGTTCATTAATAAGGGAATCACTAGATAAATTATTATTTCTGTGAAATAATTTGCAGCTTTATAAAAGAATAAGATCTATACTAATAGGCTTTGATAGGTTTTATGAGATATTATTGAGTGGAAAAAGATATGTTAAGGTATGTATAAGACTCTAACTGTAAGATGAACAATGAACAACAACAAAAATATACCACAACCTACACAATTATGAGTGTGTGTGTGTGTGTGTTCCTATGTCCATGAAGAACAACATAAAAGAATGCATATTGCTTTGGAAATTATGGTGTGGAAAGATAGAGCTAGAAGCCAATCACAAAAAGGAAAAGAAAAGAACCACCATAAAAAATAAATCCAGAAATCATATTATGTATATTCATACATGTGCATAAATGTATAAATAAATTTTAAATTAAATTTAGAAAAGATACAATAAAAACCTCAATGTACAATTTGACCTCTGCTTATTGAAAAGGAAGGAAATAACCAAAATTATCTTTTGGGAGTAAGATTGGGGTGATGTTTATTTAGTTCTTTATGTGTCTGTATTTTCTATGATATGAATTATTTCTTTCATCATAATGAAATAATAATAATAAATGTGACTTTAAAAACATTACACAGAATAATTGAGCTCATTTTGGAAAATCAAGGAGAGGGTGACAGGGTTAAATCCCCTATCCCTTAGAAGCTGTCCAAGTTACAAATATCTAAAATCAGAATCCATTACCCCTTACCCAGCAGAAAGTTACTCACCTAAGGCAAGAGACTAAGTGGCTATTTCAAAGAGCTATTTGAAGCAGCAAATGGGGTATTTTTTCCCCTACCTAACACTTTAATGACTTAAGTAAATCAGAAAGCCATTTACACCACTCTCAATTATCCAAGGATCTGCCAAGCCCTTTACTTCTTGTTCCCTTCCTCTGGCTTGAGGCCATTTCACTGCTCACGAATAGCTCCGAAATGGGGGCCAGGGAAGGGCAAAAGAGATGAAATTAATTCAGTTGATTCAGCTTCTCATTAGCAACTCCAATAAAAGGTTTGATAAGTGAGATGGTCACAATTCATGGTTAAAATGAGGGTTCCAGGACTCTAGATAATTTCATTAAGTAAACTTGCCTTTAGAGAAACAAGATTTGCTTGCAATATACTTTAATAGATTTGATTCTTGCTATTTTTAAGAGTTAGGACTTGTATTAAGGTGATATTTTTCTCTCATTTTAACTTTCATTTGAAAATAAAACTCATAACCAAATTATATTGTTACATTGTATGCATGTACTAATATTGAACAACAAATCCCACAATTATGTACAACTATAATGCATCCACAAAAAATGTGGAGAAAAACTCATAAAAACAAGAACCGTCTCCTTCAATATAAAGCAACACTTTCTCAGTTGAGTAGATGGATCATACTGCAAAAGCAGGGGAAAGATGCTATCTGGCCACCAGAACACTATTAAGAATAAATTAAGGAGGGCAAAAACTTCCAAGGAAACAAGCCTTGGCCATACAACCTGTCATACTTTCTTTTTTTCATATTTTTATGATGCATTTATAGTTATATACAATGGTGGAATTCATTGTTACATATTTAAGTATATACACACAATGTAACACTTGGAATTTTGCCAATATCATCCTTCAATATTTCCCCTTATCCTACCTTCCTCCTTCACCTGGTCCCTTTCCTCTACTCTACTGATCTCCCTTTAATTTTTATGATCCCACTACCATCTTTCTTTTCCTGTTTTTTTTCCAGAAGAAAATATCCCTATGGTAGGTACTACTATCCATTTTACAGAAGATCAAATAGACTCAGAGGCTTGCCCAAGAACATAGAGCTATAAATAAGGAAGCCCATCCAAACCTAGCCTGTGTGCTTAACTGCTGAAGCCCTTCTTTCAATCACTGCAGGAAACTGTACACTCCATATTTATCATGTACAGGAAACTCAGGTCTGTAATCTTGGGTAGGGGGTTATATTTGATTTTTTCTGTTTTTCCTATGTCTTTACATCTTACAAGACAGAGAAACCAAATAAAGGAAAACAAGTCACATATCCCTTGTGCCTTGTCTCTACAGTAATAGTAGCTCTTACTTCATCACATTTACATAAATATGAGGCACTGTTGTTGAGTCCTTTTTATGGATCAACCCATTCACCCTTACAGCAATTCAAGGATGCAGTCCTATTATCATCTCCATTTTTCAGAAAGGCAAATGAGGCTCACAGAGGTTATGGGATTTCAGCATCCCAGATTCCATGCTCTTTTTTCGGTACTAGGGATTGATCCAGGGGAATCTACTACTGAGTTATATCCCCAGTTGTCATACATTTTTGACACTTTCTATTGGCTAGAAAGGATTTGTCAGAGCTAAAACCACATGACAACATAGAGCATTTTCCTGTTTCCATGGGCCCTTACAGACTTTTCTTCCGTGGAGAAACCCAGAGATAAAGTAGTATAAGCCAAGGTGTTTACAGCATATCATCCTTTGTTATCAAATAGACAAAACAGACTGAAGAGCAATGGTAATAAAGCAAAAAACAATTTTCTCTTACTTGAAGACCACGATAGCTCCCGGACTTGGAGGACAGGCCAGGAGGAAGATCTGCAATTGAAGAATTAAGAATGGTTAGCAAGAGAAATGCTAGACACAGTGAGATGGTGTCACTTTTATAACACAAAAAATAACCAAAGCGCTAACATATACAAAAAATATAATATAAAAATTAAAAAGGTAAAATTTTATGTTTTGATGTATGAATTAAAAAATAAATGTAAAAAATTTAAAAGGCAAGAAGGTGGTTTTCCAAAGTCCATGTTTGTGTTTACACACACATACACATGTGTGTGCAAATGTGTGAGAGAGAATGTGTGTCTGTGAGAAAGTGACAAGACTCAATTCTTCAATGCTTTAACTTCAATATGATACAAGTAGGCAGTCTTAGAAGCTTTTAACCCAGGGCATGTAAAAATAGATTCTGAGCATGAAACACGCATACATATGCCATCTGGTTTGCCTCCCATGGAGGAAAGTGGGTTTATCAATACCCAGCACTGCCAAATTTAGCAATAAAATACAGGACGCCAAGTTAAATTTGAATTCCTGATAAACAATGAATAATGTTTTAGTAAAAGTTGGTCTTCAATATTACATTGAACACTTATACTAAAACATTGCTCACTGTTTATCTGGAATTTGGATTTAACCTGAGTATCCTCTATTTTCTGTGGCAACCCTATCAAAATACCACCCCCAGGTTCCAAATCTCCCTCTGATTTGATTCTTTTGTTTCTAAGCATGCCTAGATGAGTTTTACTCTTTCATTCTCCTCTCAGGTGAAACCAAACTAAAAGAATCTTGTACTTCTAAGACACGAATCAGTTCCCTGCTACTTGGTGTGATCTAAACCTGGATTACAACCTTTGAAAACCCACAGCCCTTTGACTTTTCACCTATGTGTCAATAACTCAAATGTTTCATGAAGAGATTTAAAAAAAAAATCTGCTGCAAAACTTGCTGTTGAACATGCAAATCCCTGGGTTCTCCCATTAAGTATTCTGATTGCACAAGTCTGGGACCTCAGGAATAATAAATAAATAAATAAAATAAATAAATAAAAACTCCAGGAGCTCAACCCCTGCTATAAGCTCAAAATGCTGCATGTTTGATCTTGGACTGAACTATGATAGGTGCAAGACATTATGCAGAACTAAGAGGCAGACAAAAGAATGAAACTCATGTTTGTGAAGTTCCTTTACCTACAGAGATTCAAAGGTGATATTTAGGAAATCACTAATATGTGTCCTTATCTTGTTGAGAGCTCTGATGAATGTATATTATTTGCAATATGGACTTGCTGGGTTTATCATGTGTATGTTTTTTAATATTTCCTTCTCTCAGAGTCTACATTTAGAAAAAAAGGGGTTCTATAAGGAAAATTATTAAGGAAACACACCTGCTTGGCAGCTTGAATGCCTGCCAAGAAGAAGAAAAAGGATAGAAGAGAAGGGGTCTTAAAAAGAACAGGACCCAGAGTCCATCACCTGCACAATACCTTATCAAAGAACCCCTCCAACGAAAAAGCCATCAAGAGAGAATGTGCCTTTCCCCCTGTGGATCAATTTGATTAAAAGTACAAAGCCAAGGATAATTACAGGTCTACAATCCTTTAATGCCAAATCCAAAAAGCTCTCAAAATGAAAATTTGGTTGTTTTTTTTTTTTTTTTCAAATCAGAGGTGGTAGCAAAACATTACTTGAATGGAGGTGAGGCTATTTACCCTTATTTATTTCCACCTCACATGGTAAACAGTCATATTTTCCATAAAAATAATAATTTGATTGTAGAGTGCTGTTTCAGGGCCCCCTGAAAATATATGTCAAATATTCTACCTTGCATAGTACTGACTTTGTAAATTTCAAAGGATTCTGATTTTTTAAATATATCTGTCCTTCCTAGTTTGGGATAAGGATTGTAGACTTGGAATTTTCGTTATGCAAACATTACCTTATTCCCACTCCCTAGCCCACCCCCTTAGGAGCAGTGCAAGAAAGAAATAAAGCTGGTATTCTTTACCCCTGATCCAGCAGTAAAGTTACTCACCTTAGGCAAAGGACCAAGTTGAAGGCTGCACATAGTTACCCAGCATCAGGCCCATCAAAGGCTACACTCTGAAGCTACAGTATACTGAGGAGACAGGGACCCCAGCCACCTTGGAAAGGTCCTTAGTACTTCTGGAATCTCTAATGAGCCAAGCCTTCCTGAGCTTGTGGAATACCCCCAGAAACTTCCAAAATGCTAAACAGAGAAGTAAAAATGTGACACTGGGTCTCACTTTTAAGTCTTACTTTTCTATACCCACAGGTAAGGTGGGCTAAGCAGATTCTTGGGGACCAATTTCCCTATAACTCCATTTGGTTGGTTCTCATTTTCCCTTTGCCAGATGTCCAGAAATATACTACAGGGAATAAGCCTCCAGTTCCAACCCAGTTGGTTGTCCTATTATCCTCCATCAGTCACAAAGCTAACTTCTTTAGAGGCAGCTAATCTAGTCTTCCTTCTAAATGAGGTTTCCAGTAGTTACTTTCATGCGCCCAAGTCATTCTAATCAGCACTTTGGCCTTTCTTCATTGCCTGTTTATTCCCATCATCAAGATGAAGAGTACGATCTTTAAATCAGATACAGAAGAGTGGATCTGAAAAAGAACCCCAAAATCATCATATTCTATTTTCAGTGATCTTAAGACCTCCTTTAGCAACTTCAAAATTTATGACATTGAACCTCTTGGCTCTATCATGCTAGGGTCACATCTATAGTCACTATTAGCCAACGGAGCCTTGTGAAAATAACATTTTAATTTAGAAGCCCAAAGTACCCCAGCCCTTGCCTGATTATCCCTGCCTTCTTCCTTGGTTGGTTTCTAATCACCTCCAAATTTTAGTAGCATGCGTTTGAGACCAGAAGACAGAAAACTAAACTATCCCTTGAGATACAATAAAGTAGGAAGAGAGGGCACTTTTAGGTGCAAACAAGGAAGCATGACTCTCAGCCTATCCCAGCTCCAACCAGCTACTCTATATTCATGCTAAAATCTGTCCAGCTCAGCCCATGAATTAAAGGGCATGAGCAGGGAGCCTACAAAGAACTGCCACTTCAGGGCTGTATTATTAAACCCCATGTTACAAATGAAGACACTGAGGGAGAGTTCTGACAAACCTTCGGATGATACCCCTCTAACTTCAAGTTTAATGCCCTTTCCACCTAACGTCTGACAGACCAGGTCAGGGCTTATTTTTTTTTCAGACTCTAGCCCAGTCCCTTGACCACATGGGGCTCAGGGACTCACCCCAATGACTCAAGCCTATGCCACCAGACAGTTCCCAAGATCTATACTCTACACTAAAGACATCCCCAAATACAAACTGAACAAGACAGCAAGTCACATTTATGCATATGAGTTTCAGAGTTCAGCATTCGGCCAAAGCAGGCTCATTATCATGCCAATCTGCCTCATACCCCGGTCTTGTGGGTTCTTGTAATTCTTAAATCCTTATGAAACTTAAGTCTTTTGGGCTGATTTTCCCCCAGAAAATTCCACAGATTCCATTCAATACCATACTCCTTTAGCTTCTCCAGGAAAGGTCCTCATAGTGCTCTAAGGTTCTCCTGCCTCAAAACCTGTGAATGCAGCTGGTTCCTAAGCACCCAATCTAGCCACCAGATGCTGTCTCAGTTCATCCTCCACCTCTGAACTGCTATGGCTCTAGGTTTTCACCTCTCCTACCCAACCTCTCAGCCTTCATTTTTCCTGCTTGCTATTACTGTCCCCAGTCATATGAGTTCACTGTCATCATTGTTCAGTTTCCCATCAGCTTGTTCATTATCCCAACACCAGACTGAACATATCACAATTTTCATAGCACCTGAATAAGAGAAAGCTTTTGTTCAGAGGAGGAAGTGCTGGTACTAGGAGAAATGTAATTGGAAAGAGGGTCCAGTAAGCACAGATCATCCTCAATGTCGGGTTAGCCAGGTTAAGCAGTGAAGGGACATGAAGGAACTAAATGAAAAGGAAATAAAGTGACATCTAAAGAAGAGTATTATTTAGCCTAGCCCACAACCTCCTCAGGCTCAGTCCTTTCAGCACCAGTACTTCTATTCTACCTCCTATGTGGGCACCCAGTTATCTGGGTGTTCCTAAAGACAAGTACATATGACCTTACCCTCAAAAAGAAAGATTAATTCCTTGGGCTGCCCAAAATCTGTCCTAAGGCTTTTTTTCCCTAATGTTCAGATGTTTGGGCCCACATCATCTCCCTCAGGACCACTACAATAATCTCTTCACTAGTCTCCAACCTCCAGGCACACTGCTACAAGAAGGATCTGTCTAAAATATGGCTTTGATCTGCCATTTTAAATCCTTCCATGGCTTACCAGTACCTACAGAAAAAGCTCAGGATCCTATGTGCAGCAGACAAGGCCCTCTTTGTTCCCGGTTCCACCTATTTTCCCAGCATGGCAGTCTTATGCATGGTGCCAAACTGCATCCTGAATGTACTTCATGTTTATCAATATGCTTCTATGGCCTCATTTCTGATAGCTTCATTTTATTCAATTATATGGATATGCAACAATTTATCTAACCAATATCTTCCTTTTGCACATGTAAGTTAGGTCTACATTTTTAGTTCCTATACTATCTCCTTAGTTCACATTCACAGGAGACTTTACTGTTCTTCAAATGAAATACCACTGTCCCTTGGTATCTGTGGGGGATTTGCTTCAAGATCCCTGTAAATATCAAAATGAAAGTATACTCAAGTCCATTCTACAAAATGAAATAGTATCTATCTATCAATATTTACCTATGCTCATCCTCCTGCATATTTAATTCTCCCTAGATCACTTATAATACCTAATATAATGTAAATGCTATATAATTACATACTATATTGTTTAGAGGATAATGTCCAGAAAACATCTATATATGTTAAGTACAGACACAATTATGTTCTTTGTATATTTTCCCTCAGCAATTGATTGAATCCCTGGATGTGGAACCCAAGGACATGGCTGTATATTGTTTTAAGGCCTTTGGCCCTATCATGCTAAACTTCATACTAGAAAAGTTACTTAATTGATACTCCCTCCAGGAACAAATGAGAATGTGTCTTCTGCTGCAAACTGGCTAACAGGTAATTTAAAGTGTTAATTAAAACTTTTCAAGGCAAAACATACACAGAGTTTATTGTTTTAATTTGCATGTCTCAGATTACCAGAAATATTAAACTGTTTTCTAACGTGTTTATTGGCCAGGCATATTTTTTCTTTTGGGATGTGATGATCTGTGCACTTCGTCTACAATTCAATGATATGCTCACTCTTTACTGAGTTGTAAGAGTTATTTACATACTAATAACATTTAATACAGACTTATGACATTTATTGCAAACATTTTTCCCAAGTTGTCACTGTCATAGCTCTGCTTATGGTAGTTTTTTTCTTTATGTAGAGAACTTTTTTTGTCTTTATGTAATCAGATATATTTGACATTTCCTTTCCATTTGGCTTAGGTCTTTGATATCACACTTTGAAAATTTTACAAACCCAGGATTATAGAGTCACCTATTGTTTTCCTAATTTTAATTTTAAAATTTAAATCTCCAACATCAAGACACAGTATCATTGTGAGTTCTGGTTCATGATTCCACAATGGCCTTCCCACCTTTCCCTCTTATGGCTAATTCTTATTTACTTTTCAAATGCAAAATTAAGTACTTTCTCCAGGAAATGTTCCCTAAACTCCATGGTTAAATGCTGGTCTTCAGTAATCCAGTACCTCCCTTAGTTTACCTCTTTCTGAGAATTTACCACTTTTGTCAGTGTAAGAAGCTTACAAAGAAGCTTTCCTTAAGGATTTAGATTAAGGAAAGTAAAGAGTTCCTACTTTGCAGAGTAGATTGAACCTGCTTGAATTACACCTTAGGAAGGAATGGAGTTGGCCAACCACAGTGATATGGATTAAGGAGATCCTCAAAGAGATATGTGGTAATAATGTCCATGCCCAGGCTCATAAATATCAAGTTTTCTGGCCTCACTAGCAAGTTTACCTCTGTTAAGAGGAGGAAGGAGGACAGGCAGTATTGCTAACTG
This sequence comes from Marmota monax, assembly GCF_021218885.2. NCBI lineage: Eukaryota > Metazoa > Chordata > Mammalia > Rodentia > Sciuridae > Marmota > Marmota monax. The sequence goes on along the minus strand of NW_026694552.1, from coordinate 8,297,328 downwards.
GTTATGAACACAGGCTTTAGAATCAGGACAGACAGGGATTCACGTGCTGACTCTGTCACTCATTAGCACTGTGGCCTTGGGAAAGAGATGGGAGGAATTTTCTTCTATAAAACAGGGACAAAAATAGGACCTATGTCTCACAGGTTTTGGAGAGGATCAATTGTGATAAGACAAGCAAAGTATTTGGCACAATGCCTAGCACATAGCTAGCCCTTAATACACAGAAGTTATAATTATTCTGATTTCAATAGAAAGTCCTACCCTACTGTGAGCTACATCAGCAATAGCTGATACTAACTAAACTTGCAATTCATTTAAATTCACTTGTTCTAATTCTTTGCTCGCATAATAACATTCTGATATATGACTTGGCTTCTCTTGTCCAGCTGCCTATAGGGAGAGGATACTACACCACATAGACTCAGTTTCCTCATCTTTCAAATGTGGATTGCAATAGTACTGTCTCATAGAGTAAACGTGAAAAGTGAATGCTTGAAATACTTTGTTTGGTGCATGGTACATTATAAGGAATAAAATATTAAAGCAGAATGAAATAAGTACAGGAGGTGGCACAAGCCTGTAATCCCAGCAGCTTGGGAGGCTGAAGCAAGAGAATCACAAGTTCAAAGTCAGCCTCAGCAACTTAGTTAGGCCGAAGCAACACAGTGAGACCCTGTCTCTAAATAAAAAATATAAAAAACGTCTGGGGATGTGGCTCAGTGGTTGAGTACCCCTAGGTTCAATCTCTAGCACCAAAAATAATAAGTATGAGCTATTAATAGCCTAATCCTTACTGGATATCCTTTGTCTTCTCCTCTCACTGAAAATTCTTTCCACGCCCATGGCAAGTTCTATTTCTTCCACAAGACCTTTCTAATAAGAGACACCAAATCTCTTTTCTCCAACAGCCCGAAGTACTCACTGGGTTTTGAGATTTCATTTAATTTGGGACATTAGATGACTCACTCTTGTTACACACAATGTTATAGTCACACTCAGAGCCAGGATTTCATTCCCAATTTTTCTCTCCTGACAAATCTTAAATTGCCATTGGTAAACTACTGAACAAAGTCCAAAGCCCTTTACAGGGTAATTGAAGCCCTCAACATTGTGGCCTCCAGACGCCTTGCCAGTTTTATCCCTCACCAGGTCTTGATTTTCACTTGAACCTCAATTCCCACATTTCTGCACTAAAATGAATAATAGTGCTTAGCTGTAGTATCAAAGCCTCAACTGTTGATTCTATGCAGGTATGAAGCACTTTTTGGACATTTCCAAGTAGGTGTCACTTTGGACTTTAGATCTGGCATGCCTAAATCTGAACTTGTCATCTTCTTTCCCTAACTTCTTCCCTATCTATTGCTCCTCATAATGGGAGAGGAGAGGAACCTCCTCCATCGAGTAGAACTCCAACTGAGAAGGGTAAAAGGAAGAAGGAAATCAAAGTCACCAAAAGGCAAACACTGCAGAAATAACTTGCAGGCAAGAACCACTGACAGATGCTGTAATTAGTGATGAAAGTATTATCAATTTTGTACGTAAGATACTGGCTAATTAGAAACAGAAAAACAGAAATTTTGCAGTGGTGTTTGAAACCTGAGATACTACCCTAAGCAAGCGACTGGGTTTAGTATGACAAGAATAACACATGTCATCATGTACACCATGATATGATATCTAGAACAGTGCATCATTTCCATGATAATTTTAATCAAACTGTATAATCTTAATCTATTCATGAATAAAATATCACACAAGCCAAAACTGAAGACATTCCACAAATAAACTGAAGAGAACTCTTCAAAATTATAAAGGTTATGAAAAAGAGTAAGGAAACTGTCATGGATTAGATGACACTAAGAGAAAAGTTTAATGCAACATGGGCCCCTGGACTGGATGCTGGAAGAGAAAACGGACACTAGTGGAAACACTGATGGAATGTGAATAGAGTATGTAGTTTATTTAATGGCACTACACCAACGTTAATGGTTTTGACAACTGTACTATAATTATATAAGATGTTAACATTAGGGGAACCTGGATGAAAGATATACAAGAACTATCTGTATTATCTTTAGAACTCTCTGTCAAAATCATTTACAAAACAAAGTTTAAAAAAGGTATTGTCAATCACCAAGCCTATCTTCAAATCTTAGAGCTATCTTCGATACCTCCATCTTTCTCAACCTCCTACATGTAGTCAGCCCCTGTCCTATCATCTTGCTACTTCAGTATATCTCAAATCTGACTTCACTGTTTGCCTAATTCAGCCCTTATCATTTTCTTAAACTACTACAGCAGTTTCCTATCTGACCTCTAGCTCTCTGACATCTCTCTCCTCCTTTAATCTAGTTCATATACTATTGCCAGGTTCCTAGTCTTAAAATAGCACCCTGATCATGTTATGCTCATTCTTAAAATTTTCAGGTGACAGATTTATTGCAGTCCTTATCAGAATCCCAGTGACTGTAGAAACTGACAAACTGATTTGAAAATTCACGAGGAAATGCAAAGAATCCCAAATAGCTGAAAAGAGCCTGAAAATAAGAATACTACCTGTTCTCAAAACTTACCACAAGCAACAGTAATACAGTGCAACACTAGCATAAGGATACGCATACAGACTATGGAATAGAATTGAAAATCCAGAGCTGGGGGTTGTGGCTCAGTGGTAGAGCACTTGTTTAGCATGTGTGAGGCACTGGTTTCGATCCTCAGCACCACATAAAATAAATAAATAAATAAATAAAGGTATTGTGTCCATACACACACACACACACACACACACACACCACACACACAAAGAAAGGACAGAAATAAACCTATATGACTGATTATCAACAAGGGGGCAATACCATTCAATGGTTGAAACAAATAGTCTCTTCAACAAATGGTGCTAGTTATTATTATCCACATGCAAAGAAAGAAGCTGGATCCCTACCTTACAACCACAGACAAAAGTTAATCCAAAAATCAATCAAAGACCTAAATGTAACAGCAAAAACTATAAAACTATAAAAATAGGACCACTGATTCTATCATATGACATCAAAAGCACAAGTAAGAAAAGAAAGCATGAAGTCAACTTCATCAAAATTAAAATATTTTGTGCTTCAAAGGACATTATTAGGAAAGTAAAAAGATGACCCAAAGACTGGGAGAAATAACTTAACAAATCATGCATCTGATAATGATCTGGTATCCAGAATAAATAACTAGTTCTTAAAGTTCAACCGTAAAAAGACAAATAATCCAACTAAAAAGTGGGCTAAAGATATGAGTAAGCATTTTCCAATGAAAATATACAAACGACCAATAAGTACATGAAAATATGTTCGATATCATTAGTCATCAGGGAAATGCTGATCAAATCTACAATGAGATAACACTTTACACCCACTAGCATGGTTAAAATTAAAGGGACAATTACAAATGTTCACGAGGGTGTAGAGAAACTAGAACCCTCCCACACTGTCAGTGGGGATGTAAAATGATGTTGCCACTTTAGAAAACAGCCTGGCAGTTCCCTGGCAGGTTAAACATAGTTATCATATGACCCAAAGATTCCATTTCCATACCCATGAGAAATGAGTGCCTACATTCACTCAAAAACTCATAAATAGATGTTCATAGCACATTATTCTTAATAGCTGCAAGGAAGAAACAACTCAAATGCTCATCAATGGACAAATAAATATACAAAATGTGCCATATATCCACACCAAATATTATTTGCCTGCTAAGAGGAGTGAAGTACTGATTTATAGTATATGAATGATCCTTAAAAACATTATAGTAAGAAAAAGCACTCAAAAATATCACATAGGATTCCATATTTATGAAATGTCCAAGGATCAAAATCTATTGAGTTTGTATGAAGTACATTAGCCATTGTTCAGGGTTGGGGGTAAAGGAAGAAGAGGCCATGAGGGTGATAGCAAATGATAATATAGGTTCTTCCTGGGGTAATGAAAATGTTCTAAAGCTGACTATGAAGATGGCTGTACATACCTATGAATATACTAAAAACCATTCAATTCTAAACTTTAAACGTGTGAGTTGTATGGTGTGTGAATTATATCTATAAAGTTGTTTTTAAAAATCCACAACTTTGGAATGCTCCTCATTGCCTAGAGGAAAAAAAAATTCAAGCTCCTTGATGTGGTATTCAAGTCACCCCTTCCTCCTTCATCATCATTTAATCCCCAATAAGCATTACTGCTCACTACTCCCTTTGACCTGACCTTCTATCAAGCCAAGATCAACTTTTCACCATTATCCATACCCTATACAGTTCCTACCTGTCTTTCCTCCCACTATTTACCCCCTAGGATTCTCTCCACCCAATTCATCCTCAAAGGTTTATATCCTGCTTCCATTACAAGGCCCAGTTCAAATGCTTCCTCCTGTACAAACTGTTCTCTGTTCTTCAACTCTTACGTAGTAGGTTCTCTAACATTGCTTATGGAAAGAAGAAAGGTAAGTAGTTTCTCCCACACAATGGCTGCCTCTGCCAGAGAATAAACCTTCCAAAGCATAATTGTACTTCTTTCTTCTTTTCCTGATTCACAGCATTTCAGTGCTTTATCCCCCTTACTAAGTCCCTGAAAACAGTTCCAAACTGCCACTCTCTATTCCTCCCAAAACCCCATCCTTGATGAAGAAAGAAGATTATTCTTTGTCAGGACTGCCGAGTATAGCTGTGTAGGTTGTGCACTGCACAACCCTAGTGGCGCCATTCAATTATAGTCTATGTGAATGGCACCCTCTCCTAGGGTTGTGCAGTGCATAACCATTCGTGGCAGCCCTGCTTGGAAACACACCTAGAATTTGGGAACAAAGGCAAAATAATAATAATAATAATAATAATAATAATAATAATAATACTGCACTCAGACAACCACTATAAACTACATTGTTGTTGAGAAATAGGCAATTTCCAAATCTTATCAAGAAGATGAAAAAGAAACTTAAGAGAATAACATGGTCAGATCACACAGTTTTTGCATGGAATTTGAAAAAAAAACAGGAATATCAGCAGGGTTCAGGGGTGCACACCTATAATCCAAGCTACTTGAAAGGCTGAGGCCAGTCCAGGAAACAGAGTGAGACCCTGTCTAAAGAGAAAAAAGAAAACAGGAACATCTAGGAGAAAATTGTTAATGATGTGCTTTTATCTGCAAAGAAAAGGACATACATTCTGGTCATACTACAAACATGTATGGACAAGCAAAAAGGGACAGTTCTCCTTGGCCTACCAATCCCTACATGGACTCTCACAAGACCCTTCGACTCCATTAGATTCTGATTTTAGATTATCCAACAAACCCTGTTGAAGTGAGTTCAGGAATCTGGATATCAGAAAGGGCTAAGAGATACAAGTGTTACTGTTTCTATATAGGTCTCACTCTCATTATCAATCTATCAATTGGCATTGTACTTTATCAATATGACTTATATAAAGCCAGGGATTGTGACTCAGACCATTAGAAATCAACAACCCTGGGTAAGCTGATAAAAACTTGGCTTTGAGCCTGTGAACCAAATTGCAGAGTTAGGCCCATGCCAACTCTACCAAAGCTCAGACGCCCTCGAGTTCTGCCAGAGCAGTCAATTCATTCCCCTCTCCCAAGCACCTCCAACATACCAACAGTAACACAGGACTCTCCAAAACTGAACCATGAAGGACTGGGGATACGAGTCATAATGAGAGGACAGCTGCTGATAGTCAGAACACATCAGACATTAGGTTCCTTTCTTCTTTTTGTCTCTACTCTAGTTGAGTTTAGCCTCCCAGTTTCTATTTGCTCTATCAAGCATATTTCATTTCACTTCTTCCCACCCACTCTAGATCTTCCTTGCATAACCCACCCAAACCCACTCTTCCTTTTCAGAACACCATTGGTACTTGCTGGTACTATATGTATAGCTGCCCTGCCCCCCTGTCTGGAAGAAATACATTCCACAACCCCTATGGAGGTCTAACTGCAATTGTGCCAACTCCTATATACACTATATGTTTTTCCTATACATATATACATACATATCTAATAAAGTTTAATTTATAAATTAGGCACAGAAAGAGATGAGAAGGACAATAAAAATAACAAAATAGAACATGTACTGTATCATATTTTTTAAAAAGTTATATTTTAATAAAAGTTTTATTAATGCATAATAAAAGTTATGTGAATATGATCCCCCCCAACACAGGCACAATTCTGCTACATTCAAGCTAACAATTAAGATAACTACTAAGTAACTAATGGGTAGATAGCATATATGGTATAGATATGATGGAGAAAGCAATGATTTGAAACCGGGATGGGACAGAGCAAAACAACATACAATTTCACCATGCTATGCAGAATGGTGCGTGACTTAATATATAAGACTCACTTATTTCTGGAATTTTCCATTTCATATTTTTGGGCTACAATTGACTGATGACAACAAACTGTGGAAAGGAAAACTGTGTATGAAGGGAACTACCATATTTTTTTTTTCTTTTTCTATTAGTGCATATCAATTATACAGACTAACAGGTTTCACTGTTGCACATTTGTACATTCATATAATATATTTTGGTCATTTTCACCCCCCTATTACCCACCCCTATTGATTCCTCTCTGATTCTTCTGAATAATAACAACAACAATTGGCAGCAACCTTTTTTTTTTTTTTTTGATACCAGGGATTGAACCTACAGGCATATAACCACTGAGTCACATCCCCAGCCCTTTTAATTTTTTTTTTTTTCAGCAGGGTCTCACAAAGTTGCTGAGAGCCTTGTTAAGTTGCTAAGGGTGGCTTTGAACTTGCAATCCTCCAGCCTCAGCCTCCTAAGTTGTTGGAATCACAGGTGTATGCCACAGGGTCTAGCAACAACTTTTCTTTATTGAATACTTACTGTGGGCCAAGCACTGCAGTCAGCATCTTATATGTGTTGTTTCATATATTCCCCATACAAATACTATCATGTAAGTGATATTATCACTACAATTTACAAATGCAGAAAGTGAGCTATACAAAGGTTAAATAACTTGGCCTTGGTTCCACACAAATAAGTAAGCCAGAACTGTGATTCTAATGATCATGTTTACAGACAGTACTACCTCTTCTTCACTATAGGATAATTTGTCATTTGCTGAGTTCCCTCTCTCCACCCCTCCCATAGTGCCTACTGTGGTGTCTGACACAGAAAAGCTCTCCAGGACACACAGGCCAGTGTGCCCCTGCTCCCTGGCCAGAGCCCCACCCAGGAAACAAGCTGGAAGAGAAGGGAAGAGGACACAGTAAGCATGAAAAGACTTGAGCTTTTGGGGAGCCACAGGAGTCCTCTTCCTCTGACCCATTTAAGAGAGGATCATGCTGCTGCCTTGACCTCCATCCCAGAAAAATATTTAGAACAGGATGACCTGGTTGCCTTGAAACTCTTCATGAAAACTCTGAAGTAACAGAGCCTACACCAACTCGTGAGAGGGCGGGATGGTATCCAGTTCCCTGCAGGAAGGCCACCAACTGTGTCAGGGTCATAGCCACGTGGGCCAGCTAATGTTTGCAGGCATCTGGCACAGATCAGCTAGCTGTATAACTATGATCAAAATTGGTGAGCATTCTGAGAATGGGTGAGGAATGGCATGGGATAGGTGTACTTTGAAAGAAGACAGGTTTTTTTACATCTGTTTAGGGCTCAGTCTTTTCAAAATCTTTTAAAACAGGAATATGAATGCATGCTACTTGCAGAGCTGCTAAGGTATAAAATGAGACTGCCCAAAATGCAGCTACTACACAGTACCTGCATCAGTTAATTCTTACAGGGTTCTAGGTACACACAGAAATGCAGGATACAATTCCTGTCTTCATGCACCTCACCATCTGGAGTACGCGATCAACAATGATGAAGGTGGGAAGCGACTTACCCTATCTCTCCACAGGCCATTTTGTAAGATCAAAATCTGGTGGGGAACAAAACAGTGAAAACTTCTGGCAAGAGAAAAATCTTTGCTTCTGGGTCTTCGTGGCTGATCTCCCATCCACACCTCTGTATTAAAAAATTAGGGAAGGAGATTCTGCCATTTACTAATTTGGAAAAGCAGCAGGTAAACTCTGTTCTTTTCTTTCACAGCATGCACCACCAGTTCTCATTTATATGTAGCTGTGTTTTTGTTAAATATTGATCATCCCCACTGACTGTAAGCTCCTGGAGCATGTGGCTGAGTGCTGCTCCTCACTGTTGGTCCAGAATCTAACACAGTCACTGGAACATACAGGACACTTGCTGAATGAACAAATGAGACACACAGGTATCTATATGCTGCATGGATATACTTGGTTACCTAACAAAAAGCACTTTAAAGGAGCTGCTTTATTTATCCACAGGGTACCACTCACGATTTTCAAGAAACTGGTAACGGTGATTTACAGGGAGAAGAACTAGTAGACTTGGGATTAGGGGTCAGAGGGAATCATACATGCCACTCTTCCTTTCACATTGTTTATAAAATATAAACAATCAAATATAAATAGACCCAATAAGATGGGTCTGCTCTATTTGAAGCTGAAACAAGCAAAATTAGAGACTTTTCATAAGAAAGTGAATTACTGGAGGGCTGTGGATGTGGCTCAAGCGGTAGCGTGCTCGCCTGGCATGCATGCGGCCCGGGTTCGATCCTCAGCACCACATACAAACAAAGATGTTGTGTCCGCCGAAAACTAAAAACAATAAATATTAAAAAACTCTCTCTCTCTCTCTCTCTCTCTCTCTCTCTCTCTAAAAAAAAAAAAGAAAGTGAATTACTGGAGGGAAGGGGAAGGGGATGGTGCCCACGTGTGATTAAAATCCTAAAAACTGAGGGATTCTTAAGAATGAAGTTGATATGTACATGCTAACATGGAAAAGATGATTATCAAGGAAAAAAGCATATAGTGCACCAATTTTAAAAAGTACACACCGATAGATATCTCATTTTCAGCATACAATATGAAATGTTTAGCATTTGCTGGGGAAAAAATCTTGGGGGGAAACAACTTCCAGTGGTTACCTCTGGGAGAGCAGCATAAGGGGGATTTTTATTTGCTATGGGTCATATTCCTATAATGTTTTCATTTTTGGATAATGAGCACGTACTGCCTTTATGTTAGAAAAGCACCATTAAAAGGCAGCTTCACCCTCCAAAACCCAGAGTTTGATTTTACTGATCACCTAGGACATGAGAAGGAAGTTGGCTGAAAGTTGGAGAGGGTTCAAAACTCTGGAAAGTTCTGAACAAACTATGCAGGGGAGAGAGGAACTGCTATTGCTCCACACAGATAATCCTTCTTCAAGCAACTGGAAAGATTTATTTTAATCCCTGACACTGCCTCAAGCCACTGTTACAGCCCAGATGCCATGCCAGCTGGGGAACTAGATATTTTCTGAAGAGAAGGCAACTCTTTTGTACGCACCAGTAATGACAGGGATCATCACACTGAGCCTCTTTACATTGCCAAGCTTTATGGGCAGGTAAAACTAAGGTATGGAAAAGGTTTTCATATTTCCCCTACCTGTCTCAAATAGCCCAGAACCCAGCTACTTAGCTTTGCTGTAAAACTCAGTGACTCTAAATCCTGAATGCACCTAGGGAGTTTATTTATTTAAAAAAAAATACCAAATCCTGAGACTCATGCCTCAAAATCCTTACTCATCTACTCGGGCTTGAGGCCTCAGTATTTCAAAGAACCCCAGGTGATTTGAATGTATAACCAGGTTTCCAAATTGCTGTTCCACACACTGCTTAATACCCCATACCCTTAGAGAAAGAGGCCTCAAGTCACTATTTTTAAAATTCTTCTTTAAACAGTATATTCCCCCAAAGAAAGGCAGGCCAACGAAATCTGTAACCAAGACAACAAGCTGGGAGCACAAAAGAGATAGGTCTTCTATGATTTGAAGCCAGAGGAAAAAGTATAGAGTTCTGCAAGCAGTCACTGAAAAATGAAATGTTAGCACATCAAATTCCTGCTTCAGCTCTCAAACTGGGTATCTTGACATAGATGCCCTACAAGCTGAAAGCAACTCGAAATTAGCAAACTAAATCTTTAAAAACCTGATTTCTTCTCAATGGAATCTATGAAAAAATGGGAATGTTTGCTTTGGGGGGAGGTTGCAAACACATTTTTTTTCTTCCAAGCCTGCTCTCTCTTCCCCCACATGTACCTGACCCAATTGCAAAGCGGGATGACAATGAAACATGAAATCCGCATGTGCTTGGATTTTTAAAAAGGGTTCTTCCTCATCTGTGCTCTGACCCTGGAGCTTGGGTCTTGTTCCCAACCAGGGAAGCTCCGAGATGGATGAAAGGGCTGGGGATGCTGCAAATTGAAAGCATCGGAGTTAGCCTTTTTCTTTCTTTTCTTTTTTTTACTAGGCAGGGACTATTCTAGAAAGCAGACATCAAAAGGAAAATTCAGTGAGCAATGAGCTCAAATTGGACAAAATGTGATGAGGCATAAATGGACAAAAAAAGAAAGAAAGAAGAAAGGAAAGGAAAGGAAAGGAAAAAGGAGCCTTTGTATCAGAAGGGGCTCTTTTCTGAAAACTGCTTCAAATTATAGCATTTTTCAAATTTGCTTCACTCCAGGAAGTTTCAAATTGTACCTAACACCATAACACATTTTGCCACATGTTATGAAGACAAATTGAAACAGATGCAAATGGCCCAGAGTTTGGTGGTTTGGCTGTCACAAGGGGTAAGGAAATGCATGAATTCGGGAACAGCCCTGTTACACTGACACTGTTCCCTTAGCCCAGACAGATGGAAGTTTATTCAGAGTGACATTAAAGAAGGGATATTACAAGCAGATCTATGATGGAGCAAACCATTGGTGGCTTGAAGGAATACAAAGATATATATTACCCTAAAGAGGTGTAACGAGGGGCTGGGGTTGTAGCTCAGTAGTAGAGCACTTGCCTCACACATTTGAGGCACTGGGTTCGATCCTCAGCACCACAAAAAAATAAATAAACAAAATAAAGATATTGTGTCCATCTACAACTAACTCACTCTCTCTCTCTCTCTCTCTCTCTCTCTCTCTCTCTCTCTCTCTTTCTCTCATTTTTTAAAAAAGAGGTATAATGATAATGTTGCCCACCAGCCTCTGAGAACTTTACATGGCCTGGTAGGAGGGTGCTTGTTCTCACAAGCCTTTCAGGTTCACTTTGTGCTTATGATCTTTTAAATTAGTCACCTGCAAAGTGTTTTCTTCAATACAAAAGAAAAAAACAGCCTGAGGTGAGAGTCTTGGAGCATATCCTACTAGAAGCCAGGTGGAGTACTGAGAGCTACGCCATCCCCTCGGCCAGCCACAAACCTACCACAAGAACCCAATCCTCATCAGTCCCAGGCTTACACCCAGAAAAGCACTTTCTCCTTCTTCTTGATCTATTGATGTTTCCTCTCATCACATGGGTCTTTCTCCTGAATGCCTTTTAACTCTAAGGTGATCCATTAGGTTGTATGTAAATCACTGTTCTTGCGGAGTCTATTCTGAGCAGGAGAAACTCCCCAAGAACCACAATGAGAAGGCAATAGGTATTCAAGGTCCAGGATGGATACACTACATGCAAAATGCTGTGCACTAGAAAGTGTTTCAGATTTAAGTTTTTCAAATTTTGGAATAACTGTATGAACTTTACTGCTTGAGCATTCCTAATTTGAAAATTCAAAAGCAGAATTTCAAAATTCTCCATAATCTGCAACTTTTTCCTGGTGTTATACAGTCATTTTTCCCCATTCAAAATTATTCTAATTGTATATATTTATAGGGTACTGATAATTCAATACATGTAACCAATATGTAATGGTCAAATCAGGGTAATTAACATGTCCATCTTCTCAGATATTATTATCTCTTTCTCTTAGTATACCTCAAACTCCCCTCTTCTAGTTCTTTAGAAAATATATTTCAAAAATGGAACACTTCATTAGTTTGTGTGCCATCCTTATATATTGGCCATGATAATCTTCTTTGTATTGTTCCAATTTGGGTACACATGTTGCCAAAAAAAAGTACTAAATCTCAAACTTTTTGAGGATCAAGTCAGCCTTCAGAAAATTATGGATTTCAAAACATTTCATATTTTTGGATTAGGCATACTTAACCTATCATGTGTAATTTTCAATAGCAAGGCCAGGCTACAAACCAAATGATCTAAAGCCTCCTCCTAGCCCTGCCAGAACTGCATAAAACTACTGCCACTACTTAAATGAATAATAACACCATTTATCAAACCACATGCTTATTAAATGCCAAATGGTTTAGAAAATTTAGAACAGTGTTACTAACATACTAGCAGAGGGATTTTAGCAAATTGCACAATCAAGAAATACCCACTGAGCATTCAGTTATGTTCTACACTCTACACATGTGAAATCCTAGAATAATGAAAAGCCATCTGTCATGTGTAAATTCTATAAGCAGTGCCTTGGGTAAGCTATACTCCTTTAGCTCTCCTCCAGGCCCAGCATTAAATGAACAAAACCTAAATTACAGAAGGCACTTTATGCATTACTTCATTCTCCTGTTGTCCCCTGTATTCCACCAGTAGTGGCCTTGGTCAAGTGATTTGAGACAGTCTCAAATACCCACAGAAGAATAAGTTGTTCCAATGTATTTATACTTGAATTATGGAATGTATGGCTCTTGAAGGAAATGCAATTGTCTGGAGTCAAAAGCCCTAGGTTATTATAACCCCCAAATAGCTGCTAACTGAAGTATGGACTTGAACAAAAAGATAAAACAAAACAAAAACAAAAGCCAAAAAAAAAACCAACTCTGTCCTCTTGAAATTTCAGAGACCACATCTGAGAAAGAAGAGGGTTACACCAGATTGGGAGTTCTCAGCATGGTTCAGCAGATCTTGGTTATATTTAATCAGGTGAGAAATGACACAAGTTAATGTATTGTAAATAATAAAGTCCTAAGGTTTGCAGTTTATTTGCATATATATTCATTTGTATGACAATGATACCCTTTCTCACTTGCATTGCTATGTCTTTGGGAGTCAGAGAGAAAAGGCTTGAATTACAGATCTATCAGTTAGAAATTCTGCATAACTTAAATATTATCTTCTTATTGATGCAGAACTCAGCTTAGTCAACTGAGCACATAAAGATCATCCATCATGTCTGCAGCAGCTACAAAAAAACGTTGAGAACCCCTGGACTAGATCACTCATTCACCTACCATATAGTTTATGCTAAGTGCTGGGAATACCTGCAACAGGTAAAGGAGACATCTTTACCCCCCCCCCTTTTTTTTGGAGTGTTCAGTCTAGGAGAAATGACATAAAGCATCTAAATCACACTATAGCAAAATCTGTGACCAGCGTTTTGAAAGCCCAAAACACAGATGCTAGTTACGGGGGAATGGAGGATGTGGGGAGAAAGTTCCAGGCAAAGAAGAAAACATGGGTACAGGCTTAAATGGTCTAGAGGTTACAAAGGCACATTCATGGAACACAAAGTAGTTCCTTCTGCCTGGATAAGCCAGAGTGCCAAAGGAAATATGGTAAGAAGTGATACTGGAGAAGTGAGCAGAAAACAGACCACACAAAGCCTAGGGGATCTTGTGAAGAAGTCTTAATTGCTCTCTCCCAGAGTAAATCCCTATAATTGTGGTCAGAGAATAAAGCTGGGATGTAGCCTAAGATCACAGGTCTACACCCTGATGCTTTTCCCCATTAAAATTACTTTCAGGAATTCTGGTTAGGAGCTACAGGACTATCCCTTCTTATCCACTTCTGATTAAATAGACTTTTGCCAGCTGCTCTGGGAACCTGACCCACAAGCAGAATATTGTGTCCATGGGAAAATGCAATCTGAATTCTAAATAGACTTCCAAAGAAACTTTTGGAACAAAATCCATTCAACAGTTGTTGGGAATGCCTGGAAAGCAATGAAACACAGGATCTTGCTTTACTCCATAGAGACAGTGTTTGGAAAAAAGACAGAACACTATAACCAATCTCTTAAAATAAACACAATATCCCCATTTTAATTAGTAGGGTTATATTTAGGTACAACCATTGAATGACATTATACAGTGCCTGTTACAGACTTAAATTACCACAAAACCCCAAATATGTTAGGGATGACTGGCTATTTTCACTCTAAATAAAAACAATGCCAAAAAATGGAGAAAAGGGTGTTCTCTTTAGAAAGAAACATGGATGCAAGCCAAGTCTAATATACACAAAATTTTCCTATGTCCCTGTCCAATCAACTCTTAATTATCCAGGCATTAACTCAACAAAGATGTGAATGCTAAGAGTCATCTAATTCTGCATGGTGGCATCTCTATTCTTCTTTGCCTTCCTTCCAATAAAAAGTACTTATGTATGAGCATTTAGAAAACCCCTTTTAACACCTTGGAACATCCCTCTTTTTCTCCCCACCCCACTCACTTGTTCTACTAATAATGGGTGCCCCAGAAACATTAGTAATTTCCCAGAACTACCTACCAAATACTTCTCAGGTCTTCTATATAGTAATTATTCATAAAGTGTGCATAAATATCACCTCAAGAGGAGTGGGTTAAAATTCAGATTCCCACCTCAATTCCTCTCCCTTTTCCCCAATATCTGGGTTTAATAGGTTTGGGGTACAGCATTTTAAATTAAGTGCCAAAAATTTTTTAAAAAAATAAATTAAGTGCCCACAGTGACTATGAGGCAAATGGGTCAAGAACCACACTTGGAGAAACATTACTGTGGATATTTTACCCAGCTGACCCCAAATCCTGAAATGAGAATAGTTGCTAAGAGCCCAACATTAAACCGAGTCAATAAGAAGGAGCGATACAATAGATAAAAGAAAATAGCATTCTAGACAACTTGTCCCCAAATATGTTTTTTTTCAAAAAGCAAATGCTATACTTTTACTATTATCAGATAAATTGGCATCACCAACACAGAAGTCTCCTACAGGTACCTGGAAAAGAACACGGAACAGGAAGTAGAAGAAAGGAATCAAAATGAGAGAAGGAACAATGTTAATTTGCCTGACCTCACCCCAATGTGTTTCAGCCTCCTTACCTCTCCTTCTAGTTGTTCCCATCTCTGGGGCTTGATGCTCTGTGGTGGCCAGGAAGAGAGGCCAAGGTGGAACAGCCTTCTATTATGCACATTAATGCTTTTCTCTAAATCATAAATAATCACGACTTGACTGGAAAGGGGAACAAATGAAAGGCAAATACTGGGCTGAGAGGTTAAATAGGATAAAGAAGACCCCCTGCTAGTTGAGAGCTGTGAGGTGATAAATGAACAGTCAGGATCCCTGCCTCTTTTCATTCACACTGTTTTGCCAGGAACACGAACTTGAAGCCCATGGCGTCAGCACCAAGCATCAGAGAAATAATCAGGTATCTTGTGTTTTTCCACTCTTCCCTATAATATCTAGAAAAGTCTTCAGCACATAATTTAACCTTTACAGTTAACCAACTACTGTTGTTGGCTCAACCCAGACATCTACAATGGTAAAAGCTGGGGCGTAGAGCTGGTCTTTTTCATTCCAAGAAAACCCAGTCCTATTAAAGCCAACTCAAGAAAAAGGGAGGCTGGTAGTTAAGAATACAAGTATTCCATGGATGTCCTAGGTAGGGTAAAGCTGTGCCTCAGAACAGGATTGCTGCTCCTGGGTTTGTGGTGGTTGTGGAGAATAGTCTGTCTATACTTCCCTACCCAGCTCCTTCTCTTTATTCATGGTATCTGTACCCTCACAGCACCAGCTTGAATACAGTCCATCAGGACCGCTTGCCTCCACATCATCTTTTGGCTCTGTTTCTGTTGCAAACTGCCTTATTTAGCCTATTACACTCCCAATTCTAATTTCCTAGGAAAGGAACACACATGGCTCAGTTGCTCTTGTCAAGCCCATGTTGATTGATCCAGGTGATGGATGGGCTGTCAAAGTTCAGGTACCCTGCTCTTAGTCTAATCAACCCAAGCCAGGAAGGTAGGGTCTCTGTCCCTATTCATAGCAGAGCTGGCAGGGAGAGGTTTATCTTAAAAAGGGATACAGACCAAAAGGCACAATGTGATATATATGTTACAAGCTAGATGCTTAGCATGTAATTTGAAAGATAATGAAATGTCATTCATGATCACCAAGCAACCATAATTTTACCATTCTTTCTTTTATTTGTTTTTTCAGTACTGGTGATGCAACACAGGGTCTCATGCATGCTAGAAAATGCTCCATCACTGAGCTGCACCTCTGGCCCCAAATTTTACCTTCTTAATTAAGATAAAAGACAGCACATGACCCCAACCCTGAAAGCTTACCCTCTCTCACCCCTATTAAAGTTACTTCTTGAAACTAATAACACTATGATGCTGGCTCCCTGAGATAAAGAGGGAAGGAAAAGACAGCGTAAGACAAACAAATCCTGATAAAGTGACACCAATGGCCTTTAGCCTATCTCTCTGCAAGCAGTCAGTTTACTTTACACCCTATGATCACCTTATCTTCCTTTAAATTTTGCCAAGTGCCAAGTGAGGTCAGTGTCCAGTGTTAAGCAGAACAGGGCAAGCAGCATCACAAACCAACAGATGGCAATTGAGAGCTTATCATTCTTGGATTATTTTATTCCCAGGAATGATACATGCCAGAAAAGAAAGCACGGTTATTTTGACAGCCACCCAATAATAGCTAATATTCTACTAATTCTTGGCTAACCCTTCTCCCAGATATTCTCCTATCAATTCTCTGTTGCAACAGTCATAAATACCACACCTGATAAGGTCGACAGGAGCTCTGCTAGTGACAAGTGCCCAGGACCAAGGAAAAAACCAAGAAACATTGACAGTCATTGAAAATTGACAGATCAAAATAAAACCTAGTGGTGGCCATCTTGCAAAATCCGGAACAATTAAGAGAAATTAAAAGGTTGTACTGCCATGAAAATGATGTTCCTCAAACTCTGAACAGTGCCTACTGGAGTTGAAGAAAGAGAGTCCAAAGGGTTTCAAAGACCAGAGCTTCAAAGCCCTGAAGACATGTGAAAGAATTCAGTCATCCTCTTACCTCTTAATTATGCCTGAGTAGCTTATTTTAAAAGTTTTCTTGTAACTCTTTTAATTGTTGTCTTTGTCATGACAAATTTTTTATTCATTTATTCATATGGGGTACTGGGGATCTAACCTAGTGCTTCACACAGGCAAGGCAAATGCCCTATCACCAAGTTACAGCCCCAGCCACTTCCTATAACTCTTTTTAAGAGTATTAATTGATTTGTATCTTCCCATTACCAGTAAGTTATAGTAGCCTATGGTGAGACAAATGGACAGTATGGTGCCTTTGTTGCTGGTACCCAACAGGGGTTATCAACTTTACTGTCCATGTGTCACCTATCATTCCTTTTTCAGAGTAGCTTTTCAAAATCCCTTACATTTCTTTCATACAAGGGATATTTTGTAGCTGTTGAAAGAAATAGTTATATGCACTGGCATAGAAAATAATCCATCTATATTATCAAGAGAAAATTTTCCTATCATATTGAATCATTCCATTTTATAAAAAAAATTAAAATAAAAATGTGTAAAGAAAAAGCCAATAAAGGATAAATGCTAGTTATTAATAATGATTATCCCCAGCAGATGGGATTACGGAAGATTTTCACTTTTCATTTTTGCCATTTCTGGCTTGCTGAAATTGTTCTTACAATACATGGGGGGCATTTTGCAACCAGGACAAGGATATTTTTAACTCCTTCCAGTTTGTTGATAGGTGGTATATCACAGCTTGAATTTTCATTTTCAATTTGAACAGGTTTTAGAGAGGCTAGAGGATCAAAGGTAGCAAAGAAAGAACCCAAGCAGTTAGAACAAAGCAACTCACTCTGTTTATGGTAGTTAGCACTACATAAATCCCAATAATGGAATAGAATACAGTATGGCACACAAGTCAAACACATGGGCTCTGAAGTCTGGTTTCAAATCCCTCCTATACTAACCTACGCTGTGTTTCTTCCTCTGCTTATTCATAATGTTTATTAAACACTTGGATCCTTCTAGCACCTGATGTGCCCAACAAACTATAGCCATTTGTACTTTTATTAGAGGGAGCTAAAGTGTTGTAATAGAAAATCATTTCCTTTTAGTTATATGTAATTTATTCTAAACACTTTCAGTACAGACACTGAGATATGTGTGTCTTATTCTACCCTGTTAGTTGACATTCTGTGGTGTGCTGGGGAGCCTTAGAACAGAGGCTAGAAAGAGTTGATTATGCATATCTTTTCCCAGCTCTGCTTTGTTACTTGAGTAAACACAGATTGATAGCACAAAATTGACCTTGGAAATTGGCAACTGCTATAAATTGGGGATTCAAACATTTTCCAGCACATCACTATCAAAATCTGAAGAATCCTAATTACACTTGAGGGGCAATTAGTTAGCAAACTGAAATCTCTAATCAAAACCCACCATCAATAACTACTACAAATCAAGCTGGGTATGGTGACGCACACCTGTAAGGAGAATCACAATTTCAAAGCCTGCCTCAGCAATCTAACAAGATTGTCTCAAAAAAGAAAAAAAAAATAGAAAAAAGGGCTGGGGATGTGGCTCAGTGGTAAAGTACCCCTGGGTCAATCCCTGGTACAAAAAAAAAAAAAAAAAAAAACCTACAAGTAAACAACAAAAAGAAAACCAACAAAGTATTTTTTAAAATGGGCAAATTTGTCTATTTGGAGAAAGAGACATTTCTCCAAAGAAGTATGCTAATGGCCAAAAATATAAGAAAAGTTCAATATCATTTATCATTAGCAAAATGCAAAACAAAACCACATGAGATACTACTTCACAACTACTAGGCCAGCTACAATTTTAAAAGTAGAGAATAAAAAGTGCTGGTTACGATGTAGAGAAATTAGAACCCTTGTACATTAGTAGTGGAGATGTGAAATAATCCAGTTGGTGTGGAATACAGTTTGGCAGTTCATCAAAAAGCAACACACAGAGCTACCACATGACTCAGCAATTCCACTCCTAGGCATATACCCAAAAGAACCAAAAGCAGGGATTCAAACAGCTCTCTATAGGCCAATTTTCACTGCAGCATTATTCACAATAGCCAAAAGGTGACCACAACCCAAGTGTCCATTGATGGATAAATAGATAAACAAAACTTGGCATATCCATACAATGGAGTATCATTTAGCCTTAAAAAGGAATGAACCTTTGATACATACTACAACACTGAAAACTCTGCTAAGTGAAACAAGCCAGATATATACTGTATGCTTCTATTTATATGAGGTTTCTAGAATAGGCACATTCATAGAGACAAAAAATACAACAGTGGTTACCAGGGACTGGGGAGGGAGGAATGGAAAGTCATTGCTTAATGCTTAAGAAGAAAGAGCTTCAATTTGAGGTGATGAGAAAGTGTTTGGAATAGTGCGATGGTTGTACAATGTTGTGAATGTAATCAATGCCACTGAATTATATAATTAAATATGCTTAAAATGGTAAGTTTTACATCACATATATTTTACTACAATCTTTTTTTTTGTGTGTATGGTATTTGAGATTGATTCCAGGGGTGTTCTACTACTGAGCTATATCCCCAGACCTTTTTCTTTTTCTTATTTTGTGACAGGATCTCACCAAGTTGCTGAAGTTAGCCTTAAATTTTCAAACCTCCTGCTTCTGACTCCCAAGGACCTGGGATTACAGGCATGCACCACCACTTCCAGCTCACCACAATCTATGAAATTCATAATGTAATATATCAAAAAAACATTGAGTTGTATACTTTGAGTGGGTACTATACATCAATTATATCTCAAAAAAGCTGCTTTAAAAAAAAGCCCAAGCAGGGTGTGGTGGTTCATGCCTGTAATTCCAGCAACTCAGAAAGCTGAGGCAAAAGGATTACACATTCAAGTTCAAAGCCAGCCTCAGCAATTCAGCGAGGCCCTAAGCAACTGAGTGAGACCCTGTCTCAAAATTTAAAAAATAAAATAAAAAGGGCTGGGGATGTAGCTTAGTGGTAAAATGCCACGAGGCTCAAGCCCCATTACCAATTTTTTTTAATTAAAAAAAATAATAAAAGGGCTGGGGATCCAGCTCAGTGGTTAAGTGCCCCTGGGTTCAATCCTCAGTACCAAAAAATAAAAATAAAATTAAAAAAAAAACAATCAAGGCATAGAGGAATTTGGAAGTTGGGGATGATGGAAGTATTTTCCTTCTTGATCGTAGTATATAAAAAATTGTATGTGTTTATCAAAACTTGCAGAACTGGCTAGGCATGGTGGCACAAGTTCAAGGTCAGCCTCAGCAACTTAACAAGACCTTGCCTCAAAATATTTTTTTAAAAAGCTAAGTATGTCATTTGGTGGTAGAATGCTTGCCTAGCATGCACAAGGCCCTGGGCTCAAGCTTTCGCATTGCAAAAATAAAACACAACAAAAACATCACACAGAACTGAACCCTAACAGGGTAGAATTTTTGATTGATTGATTGCAGCACTGTGAATTGAGCCCAGGGCCTTGTGAAGTCTAAACAAGCACTTTACCACTGAGCTACATCCCCAGCCTAAATGGGGGTAAATTTTATTGCAGGTAAAATATACTTTAACTTTTTAAAATAGAATAAAATGCTACAATCAAATGTTTCAGCTTTGAGACACTTCTGACAGCTTGTTCATTATAACAATGAACACTAAAAATGATATTTCACTGGGGAAACTGCTTGGTGTTCAAGACAGATCAGTTAGAAATATTATTCAGTCACTCTACCCTTGGAGGAATTAGATTAAAGATTCTGATTTGCCTAATGTCCTTCACCCCTTTGGGATGATACCTAAGGCTCAGACATCCCAACAAATCTTACATCCACATACTTAATGGAGGGTTTGGATATGCTTTCTAATTAAAAGTTTAGCAAAATCCAACTGCTGGAATATCGTCACACCTACCACCAGTGAATCTTTTGCACAAAATGGTTGTTGGAAAAAAATATCTGGAATGTCTCTGAGTATACAAATCAGGCCATATGATATATATTTTGTGTCTGATTATTATTAAATGTTTACATGGAAGAATTTGTTCTTTAACATACTCATTGTGGAATAGAAAGCTATAGTTTTCAGCTATTTCTAACTACAAGAGATTAGTGATATCCACTCCAGAAGAGAACATAGTAACTGTGGACAACCAAATCAGCTAAGGTCAATTTGCAACACATATTTTTTGAAACTTCTCTATATTGTTGTGTCTGATTTGAGAATTCACTTTAAATAAAATCATAACAGAAAGGACAAAAATTATCTACTTTCCCATTCTGGCTGTAAGGACTAGTGGGGGGTCAGGGATAGGGTTAGGGTATTTATTACTCATTTACTAGGGAATGCTATTAGCTAGGTGTGGTGGTGTACGCCCATAATCCCAGGAAATCCCAGGTACACAGGAGGCTGAGGCTGAGGCAGGAGAACCCAAAGTTCAAGGCCAGCCTCCATGGCTTAGCAGGACTTTATCTCAAACAAAAAAAATTAAAAGGGCTGGATATCAGTCAGTGGTAAAGCACACCTGGATTCCCTCCCCATACAGATTTGTATCACTAGCAATTTTTTCAAAAATGTTGTTTTTCAAAAAAAGCAAAAATAAAACAAAATGTCGTAATGCTATTAATGGGTTGTTTCATAGATCTACTTCCCATTTAGGCTATTGCTTTTCCCTGGTGATTTATCTAAAAGGTCAGAGTCAAATTTCACTATATGGATCTAGGGGAAAAGATGACATATTTAAATGATCTCTCTTTAAACCAAGCTGCAAGTCAGAGCCCAAATTTCCAGATTTGGGGTGTGACGTCTAGCCACAGAGGAAATATAATAGGGCTGCTACTAAGCTCAGGACTTGAGGACTTAAGCCCCAGTAGCAGGTAACTCCAGAGGGTGGATGCACATAGGGCAAACGAGGTTTTAACAGAAGGAACTAAGTGAAGAATTCATTCAGTTCTTTTGTTTAAAATCATAATTTTATCAACATGAAAAGTGACTCTGTACACAATTCCTTAAAACAGAGAGAGAGAAAAGCTTCTGGCAATCTACATGCTAACTCATCTAATAGAGCTGCTGCTACAACTCCAAGGTCTTAGTCTCTGGGGGACCCTAGATCAAGGGAGACTGACACTGGTTCCATTTTCCTGAACATCTTATAAAGGAAGATGTCATTCCACTACAAAGAAGCTGTACCCTGAAAAATAGGTAAACTGTTGAGGCAAACCCAATACATAAAAATCACAATTCAAAATCCATAATTCACATTAACAAAGGAATTTTTTGGCTGCCTCTCTAAACATCAAGTAGGATTTGACATACAGATTTTGTATCACTAGCAATTTTTTCAAAAATGAATTTCTTCTCACTCTCACAAAAGAAATAGTAACAGAAGTGAATAAATCTGAGAACTTCTGAGCTGGCTCTTAGAAGGAAGTTCTCTGAACATTTTACTTGATATCTGTGATTTATCTCTGGGTTAGTCATGATGATCCCGCCCTGTTCTTTGCCAAGATTCCCAGTAGCAGTAGATATGAAAAGCCCCTCTGCCTCCCTAATGAATTTCCATGTTAGTGCCACAAAAGCCCCCCTCTCTGAGTCACACCTGACCCCTCCCCCTCATCCAAACATGGCATGTATCACTCTCAGAAATTCTGACTCAGATAATACAGAAAATCAAAATCCGGATCCACTGGATCTGTAGAGCACAAATCTGTTAAGTGAAAGCCAGTCATTTTTTTTGTAAGGGAGGTGATGGAGTAATTGATTTCTGGTGTTATTTCTGAAGATTAAGAGATCAACTGGAAAGCTTTCCTTAAAGCCAGGCCAACAGAGATATCCAGGGTGGAAGATCATGACCCCCAAATACGAAACACAAAGTTTCCCTGAATCAAAAACAATCCACCCCAACCCCACTGCAGAAAGTAGAGGCCACTTTCCCAGGAATCTATTCTTAACAAGGCCTGTCAGAAGGATCTACCATCCATCCACCCATCCATTGATCCCCCATCCCCACCTCTGCCCTGAAATAAGACAGAAACCTCTCAGACAGGTGGTAGTTAACTTTGATCTCATTGGTGAAAGCAACTCTAGAACTTTCCTTGATCATCTCACACCTAGAAACCCTCCCTCTGTTAAGAAAATATGTCTTATTAAGTCCCTCACACCCAATATCTTCTCTTGCTCTGGGGATTTGTATTTTCAGTTTCAGGAAGACAAAAGTGAGTTGGATCATGAGCTTAACCTTGTGGTTATTACAAACATAAATGAACTGCCTCAAATAACAACTACCTTTTATTGAGTCCTGACTAGGTAGGTCTCAGCAACCTCGCTATATAGACACACTATATAAAGACCATGCAAGGCAGGCATTACCATCCTCATTTGACAGATGGATAAAGTGAAGTTCAAAGAAGTAAAGAAATGTGCCCAAGCTCAAACAACTAACAGGTGACAAACCAAAATTCAAATTTATTAGTGTCTGACTCTAGGTATCTAGCAGAATCTCACAGTAAAAATACACTGCAAGAATCTATGCTACTGCTTAGTACAGTAGTGCATGCCTGTAATCCCAGCAACTGGGGAAGCTGACATAGGAGGATCATGAGTTCAAAGCCAGCCTCGGCACCTTAACTAGGCCCTAAGCGACTTAGCAAGACCCTGTCTCCAGATAAATAAATAAAAAGGCTGGGGATGTGGCTCAGTGGTAAAGCACCATTGGGTTCAATCCCTGGTCAAAAAAAAAAAAAATCTATGCTACTAACCTCTTCTAAGATCAGCAGAGCAATCATTCAAAGACAACTGACTTTTGCAAAAGTTTAAAGTGTACAGTTTAAAGTACTTTCCCCGCCTTCCGCCCATGGCAATTTAGATGAGTTTTCCTTTAATCAGGCATCAGTAAGGAAGCTGCTTCACTATGCCAACAGAAAAAAGTGCTAGTCACAGTTATTCTAGTTCTCTCTTAAGAGCAGGAAATGAGGTGAATGAAGCCCACACAAGGCTGCCTTTTTTTTTTCTCAGCAACTGACCAAATATAAGCAAAGTATACTTGATTCTCAGTTGCAAGGCTTGCGTAATACCCATGGATATTTAACTGTCAGCTATGTCCCAAGGCTCCTCTGGGTCAAGTGTTTATGAAGATTTCTAGGTATGAGTTAACTAGAAAATGTTTTCCCAAAAGGGAGCCTATTCCTGAGCTAGGCCATCTCCCTGATCCAAGGTGGGCCTGGAGTTGGGAGTAGAGAGAAGTTAGAGAATAGGAGTGGCTGAGTCAGCCAGATATGTGGGGAAGTGTGAAGAGAAGGAGTCTCTTTGATAAATGTTTTCCTTTACAATGAGTCCAGAGATCTTTAGGATAATGATGGTTAATTATTAAGCCCAAGTGCTAAAGTCATGACACAGGGATGGAATTATAAGCAACATAATAAGGAAAGGGTGAGGGAAGTAAAGAATAGGTAGAAGAAAGAAATATAAGTGTTCAGCCTAAATCAGTTTAAAAATGAGATTGAAAAATATTCTCCTAATAATAAAATTAGAAGTTTCCTCTGGTCCTTAATGAAAGAAGGAAAGTTGGAATGGAATAGGTAGATACCCATTCTGGTTTCTAAAAAGTGAAAGAGCCACTTGAGATACACCTTTCAAGGTACCAGGGTCACAAACGGCATTTGTGCCTGTGGTTAAGCAGAGGAGACTATCCTTCCTCCCCTCACATAGGCAGCCATTCTCTACCACTCCTCAACTACCCACTGTCAGCACTCTGCCCTGGTGTATGAGCCACACAATAATTGGAAGCTGATGCAAAAAATAAATCATTGTGTTTTCTGATGTGGCTACTTTTGGTGGAGTTTGTGAAACACTACTACCTGGGCCTATCTAATAATGGAGAAACCAATTCACATCCTCTTCTAGTAGCTTCCCATGCCTGGGCAAAGTAACCTTGCAACACTTTTCTCATCTGTCACTCATGGATCTTTAATGGTTCCCTAATAGACCCCACTAGTATCATCTTAGTATTCCAGCTTAGTGTGCTTTACTTCCATCCTACCAATCTGGCACCATCTTTCTTCTCTCCCAACATGGATCACCCACTGGAGTCAGTTTCCACTTTGAAACAAACACACCTTTTTTTCTCTCTCTCCCCCTTTCTCTCCCTCCATGTTTCTACCAAGGTTTGGGCTTCGTCTTCAAAATTCCAGGCAGTCACAACTTCAATGTTACTATAGGTTACTAAAATTTGGACTATACTCTTAAATATTCTATATGGTAGCTACAAGCTATCTGTGGCTATTTCAAGTATTTTAAATCAAATAAAATGAAGAAATAAGGTCCTCAGTTACAGAAACCACATATCAAGTGCACAATAGCCATATGTGGTACCACACACATTGAACAGTATAGATATAAAAAAAAATATGCCATCATCACTGAAACTTCCCCCAGACAATGCAATATTATATCACACATGCAAGAGTATAGTAGCCTCCTGTATACTCAAACTGCTTTTTATCATCACTTGTTAAACTTGATGAACCAGATTTCACACAAGGGAGTGACTAGGACTAAGGGACATAGCCCACCTTAAGTGACTAGTGAAGCATCTCTTATCAGGGATCCACCAGTTCTGTAAACATCACCAGTGATTGTAACATCACATATGGAAAAAAGATAACAAGCAGAGGACCTCAGGAACTTTCAACAAGGCACCCTATTAACTTAGCACTCTGCTAAGGTCTGAGAGTCCATACAAAGAAAACATGACCCAGTCTCTGCCCTGGGAATAAAGCCCCTTCACAAGTAACCACAACAGGGGGCAGAAAGAGATAAGTGCCCTAAGAGAGGCACACAGTGCTGTGGGGATTCAAAGACAGAGATTATATATCTTGTGGGAGGATCTAGGAAGCACTGCAGGGACTGTAGATGAACTCAGGTCTAGAATGGGTACTAAAGAATGAGTGAAATCTTGACAGAAAGAGCTAGAGGGAAGAAAGGGAAAAACTGTGTGACCAAAAGGAGGGGGAAAGTTAGGACCTCAGGTACATTTATGGAGAATGGAGGCAAATAAGCTATGATAACTGATAATCATTTGAAATATTTTCCCAATTACCTTAATAATGAAAGAATTATATATAAACTTAGATGCCACTGTGATGTTCTTTATTTTTTAATAATGTTATTGCATTTTATACCTTTATTTTATTTATTTATTTATTTATTTATTTATTCATTCATTCATTCATTCATTCTTGCCCCTCTCCAGGGTCAAAGACTGAACTCTTAGGGCCCTGGACATGCTAGGCAAGTGCTCTGCCACTGAGCTAAATCCCCAACCCCTTATTTATTTATTTATTTATTTATTTATATGTGGTGCTGAGGATAGAACTCAGTGCCTCACACATACTAGACAAGTGCTCTACCACTGAGCCACAACTGCAGCCCCCTTAGATGCCATTTTTTAAAAAGATTTTGCTTTTATGAGATTATCTGATGTGGGCAAAGACAAGATGGAACAGGCTCTTTCAGTTCCCACTGATGATGGGTATGTAAATGGGCATTACCTTTTTGGAAAGCAATATTAAGCTCCTTAACATTCATATCCTCTGACTCAATAATTCCACTTCAAGGAAAATGACTTGGGAAATAATGTGAAACAAAGATCTGTGCACAAAGTTTTTTGTAATATTATTTATAATTGCAGGAAATTATGATCTAGTTATAGGATGGAGTACTATATAATCATTAAGAATTATGCTTCTGACAAATTTTCAGTGCTATAGATGCTTATGAAAATGTTAAATGAAAAAAATTATGGCATGAAATTGGTGATACACAGTATAGTCACAACTATAGAAAACAATATGAAAGCAGGAGAAAAATTGGCAAAACTGTTAACATCTTGGTGATATGATCACGGGTGGTTTTTGTTCTCTATATCATGAGTCAGCAAATTATGGTCCATGAGCCAAGTGATCCTCATATGTTTTACTGAAACAGCCACACTTGTGCATTTACATATTGTCATTATCTGTGGCCATTTTTATGCTTCAGTGGTACAGTTGAGTAGTTATGTCATGGCCTGTAAAGTTTTGTAACACCTCCTACTTTAGCCCTTTATACAAAGTTTTCTAACCTCTGTATCTTCCAAATTTCTACAATGAGTGTTACTTTGGTGATAATTGTTCTAAAAGGTGCATTTCCACACTGTGAAGGTACTTTAGGAACAGGCTAACAATTTCAGATTTTATCTTATAAACAACAGGGAACACTTAGAAGTTTCTGAGGAAGGTGGGACATGATTTGGCATGATTCCAACTCGTAAAACACTGAACTCCAGGTCATTTCAGAAGATAGAATTCATAATGTATGCCAAGCAAATTCTATGACTCATCAACAGCTGTGATTCTGGGCCACTCCTCCTCATTTATAAGTGTGCCTAAGATTTGACTCATTATTGATTTCAAACTTCCTCCTCCAAATGAACCCTATGACATAGCCTCCTCCCTGAAAATAATGACCAACAGAATTGTAATCAAAACAAAATTGTGAGTTTTGTCTGGAAAGACAGTTTGAAGTTTAGGGTAGTATTTCGGTCTTCTTGAAATAGTCTTCCATTTACAAGCTTTTTCCTATATCCCACTTTACTTTCCTATTCTGGAAGTACAACAGGAAAACAGGGAGATGGTACTATTGTCAACAGGAGGGCAGGAAAGGCACAAAGGGAGAGAGTAAATAGAAAGCATTTGAAGCTTCTGTCTGAAGAGCCCTCAAGGTGCCCCCGGATCCACCCATCCACAGAGCCTGGTTTTGAAGACCTTGACACCTATCCCCAGGAACATGGGCCATCTGATTGGTTTTGTCTTTAGAAAAAGGTGAGAGCTGACTCTCTGAAAGAAAACCTCCACTGGGCACTGTGGCACACACATGTAATCCCAGCGGCTCAGGAGACTGAGGCAGGAGGGTCTCAAGTTCACAGCCAGCCTCAGCAATGGCGAGGCACTAAGATACTCAGTGAGACCCCGTCTCTAAATAAAATACAAAATAGGGCTAGGGATATGGCTCTGGTGGCTGAGTGCTCGAGGTCAATCCTTGGTACCCCGCCCCCAGATAAAAAGAAAAGAATGCCTCCATATCCACAGGCTTCCTCCAGATTCTCAATGCTTTCTCCACCTGCCTCAAGCCTATTTCCCCAGATGCACTGCATATAACCAGTTCATACAAACCACTGTTTACTCATTCTCTCAAGCATGAACACAAAGGAATGGAAATGCTCTGACAAGTGGTTTCCTTTCAAATAAACACACTACCAATCACAAAGATTAAACATCTACAAAATGAGAAACTCCAAAGTACCATAATTTCAAGTCTGCATGGCATAAAAACACTGAACAGGTCTCTGAGTTTCTTTTTTCTTTTAAACACATGATTTTTTTGTTGTTGTTCTATTTCTGCAGATCAAGGCTGTGAATTTCATTTAAGGCACATGCATTTCATTTGAAATTAGAAAGTGAAATAATCTTTGTGTAACTATGCTTGCTTTTTTCCCCCTTTAATTTTATTTATATTTTATTTCATTGGTTTGAGAAAGAAAAGACACAAAATGCATTGAGATGCTCAATAATTTAACAGATCATAGTTAACATTTTATATTTTAATATATACCTGTGCCAACAATTGTTCTCATGAGCTTTCTGAACCATTAAGCCACATTATTCTCCTTCTTCTAAATCAAATATAAGTAATTTGTTGTCATAGCAATGCTTCTTCCTACTCCAAAATAGTTCAATACATGCTTTGTTTCAGCAGGCAACTCTTTGTCTACGAAAAATTGGTCATTATCTTCCATCTTCTTGACAAATGTCTTATTAAATTTAGCTGCCTGGCTTTTACAATCATCAGGAGACTGTATTTCTATGGCACTTTCTAGCACCTGTATAGGACCTCTCAGGAACTGCCTGGAAGAATATCACAGCTAAGTCGCTGGGTGACAGCTACTCTTTGTAGTCATGATGACAACAATCCTCAGCATTATTACCCAGCTTTAACAGTTTATAGAGTGCTGTCACCCACTTCATTGTATTTGAGACAATACTAGATGATGCTTATATTCTTCATCAATTCCCTACATCAGGTTGGTTATTTATCTGTGCACATCAGTAGTAAGTTACATTTCTTCTATCCTTCCTTCCCTGAGGTTGAGTTCTACTTTTCTGGACTTTTGATGGGTTTATATTAAGCTAAAGAAGGTTATTAAATAAGCTACTAGAAATGCAAAGGGAAACAATAACAGAGGCAAGGGGTATCATTTTTGTCAGTGACTTCTGCAACAGCCCACAGACAGATATTTACTGTTTAGAAAAACACGTGAGAACACATGCCACATTCAGTGCCAGTAGTAATGCTAATCTCTCATGCATAGGGCATGTTTCAGTTCACAAAGCAGTTTCACAAAAGTGATCTAATGTGAACTATGTCTCTTATACACCCATTTTCCCATATGGATAAATACAGCAGGATCACAGTGGGTGTTTCTAAAACCTTATTCTCTGCCTTATAGTTTATCCATTTTAAAAAAAGGATGAATAATTGGTGTTTCCAACTGAAAGTCCTTTAAGCCTTGACCTTCATTTCATGCAGTCATAGTCTATAACATTTAGAGCTCCTCCCCCATCAAGTTGAATCTTTTTTTTCACACTAGTGAAAAATGCAAACTAGAAGGAAAAGATCTCAGAGTAGGGAGGAATCTTTGACATTGATCAAGGTGTTTAAAAAGAAACAGGGCACAAAGACAAAATTATCAGGAAATTTCAATGTTCCTTTATATATTCCTATATTTTTAGTTTCCTTATTCATGATCATATTATTTCTACAATCTAAAATAAAAGGTTTGCTGGGCATGGTGGTACATGCCGATAATCCCTGCAGCTACAGAGACTGAAACAGGAAGATCTTGAGTTCAAGGCCAGCTTCAGCAACTTATTGAGGACCCAAGCAATTCAGCAAGACCCTGTCTCTAAATAAAATATAAAAGGGCTGAGGCCACTGCAATGGCACACGTAGTTTGGGAGGCTGAGGCAGGAGGATCACGAATTCAAAGCCAGCCTCAGCAAAAGTAAGGCCCTAAACAACTCAGTGAGACCCTATCTCTAAATAAAATACAAAATAGGGCTGGGAACATGGCTCAGTGGCTGAATGCCCCTGAGTTCAATCCCTAGTACCAAAAGGGGGGTAGGGGTTGGGGATGTGGTTCAGTGGTTAAGTGCTCCTGGATTCAATCCTCAGTACCAAAAAAATAAAATGTTTACTTTTTAAAACAAAGAAACAAAGGAATATGGTTGGATTTAAGGGGAAAGATACCTGAACAGAGGACCCTAACTAGCTCACCTGCTTCCCCATCTTTGAAACTCTCTGGGAGGGAAGGATGAACTAAGTGAAGATGACCAGCTCAGAGTGCTTCTTTGGGAAATGCAATCAACATCAGGAGATGCTCTAACAGAGCCTGAAAATAAGATTTCACAGCACCACATAGGCTCAAGGAGCTAGAGCTGAAAAGTTCCATTCCCACTTGAATGTGACCAAATGCATTTAATTTGTCTCTCTGTATGACTTTCAGCTTCACATAGTCCGATTTCATTTGAAAATCTAATAAAAGGGACAGTAGTTGCCATCATGTCTGTTGCTTGGTCCTTGTGTGCACTTGTCTCCTATAGACTTTAGATTTTTTTTTCTGCAGAGTGAGCAGAGAAGCTGATAAATTATTTAGAACCCCTATGCAACTATTATCTCAATTTCTCCACACCTCCCTCCTGTCACATAGAAGGAGGACAAGAGTTACTCACATAATTACAGTCATTGAACATAAAAAGAAGAGACAGAGGTAACAGAGTTTGAGCCAAGTCCCACAGAAAAATATTGGCAATAACTAAGGATCTGAACACTGTCTGGCCAGTCTCAAGTAATTGCAAATGGAATCAAGCTCCCCTTCCCAAATCCTTTCCAACCCCAAGGAACTCAGCTTTCAAAACTGTTTTAATGTTGATAAAAGCCGCTGGCATTTGAGGATATGAGGGTGTTAATTTTGTTTCACAATGTCAAAGTTAAAAATTTACTGTAATTCTTTAACCCAGGAGGTGCAATTCTGATTTAAATGTGTTTCTTCCCTAAAACCCAAATCCAATTTACCCAGTCCACCTAGAGGGATGCTTTTGTTATCATATCATCACCCTTATTGATCTACCCACAGGCTAACTTGCTGTGGAACCCCTATCTTGAACACTGGATCAATGGATAAAATAAAGAAATGCAAAACAATTAACTTATTATACAAATAATGTATCCTCCAAATATATAAAGAAAAAGTTGAAAGGATTGAAAGAAGCAAATAAATTGGTAGCAATTTTTAGCAATTCTCCGGTAACTGATAGACTAATAGACAAAAAAAAATCAGACAAGGTTATTAAAAAGCAACACAATTAATAAGGTTGATCTAGTAGATACTGGTCTCATGCTGAGCCATAAAATAAGTCTGAGCGAATTTCAAAGAAACAGAACACACAGATCACATTCTCTGATTATGTTTCTATGTAAGAAACCAATAACAAAAGGATAGCTTAAAAAGATTTAGAAATATTTTTAGAAATCCTTCTAAGCAACCCATGGGTTAAGCAATCACAATACAAATTACAAAAATCTTGACTAAATAAAATACTATAACTTGTCAAAATTTATCGAATATAGCTAAAGTAGAAGGTACCAAAAATCATCAGCTTTTAATATTTACAGTCAAATAAATGAGCTAAGCATGCAGCTTAACTTAGAAAAAGAGCAAAAAGCAAAAAGCCAAAGAAAACATGAAGGAGAAAACAAATCTTAAAAGAAACAGAATTTAGCAAAAGAGGTAACAGACATATAAAAGAAAAATAACAAAGCCTACATTGCTTCATATAAGAAAAAAAGACAACTCATGAGCTACTAGTGAGGTTTCTTAAAAATAAACAATTAGAAAAGAAAAGGAGAACATCTTTTTAACCATGTTGCTACTATAGTTAACAGACCATTAACAATTTTAAATCAATAAATTTGAAAGTTTAGACCAAATAGTCACATTCCCAGAAAAATATGAACTATCAGCAGTTATTAAAAGACTAAACAGGATACCTGAAAAAAATCTAACCAATAAAAAAATTAAATCAGAACCAAGCACGGTGGTGCATACCTGTAATCCCAGTGACTCGGGAGGCTAAGGTAGGAGGATCTCAAGTTGAATGCTAGCCTCAAACTATTGAGATACTTTCTCAAAATTTTTTTAAAAAGGGGTTTGGGGATGTAGTTTAATGGTAGAGTACTTACCTAGCATGCATGAGGCCAGCACTGCACAAAATAATTAAATAAAAATAAAAAGGGCTGGATATATACCTCAGTGGTACAGCACCCCGGGGTTCAATCCCCAGTAGCAGAAAAAAATTAAATCAGTAGTAAATCATCCCACAAAGATGACACCAAATCTGATAGTATTATGAAAAAGTTTTAGCAAACATTCAAGAAATAAACAACTCTGGTCTCATGCAAATTTTCCCATCTTTAGGAAAAGAGGAAGCGCTATACAATCTAATTTATGAAACTAAAATAAACTTAATACCAAATCCTACAGGAAGACTACAAGAAAGGAAAAATGGGGCCAGATTCATTCACCAACCCAGTTGTAAAAGCACCAAATAAAACATTAGCAAACCATACCCAGGAATAATAAAGAAGATAATACATCATGATCAAGGAGACTTGATTCTAGGAATATAAAATCAGTTTAATATTGGACAATCAATTGATATTACTCACCATGCTAAAATATTTAAAAAACAAAAGCTATATGTTCACCTCAATAGATAAAGAAAAAGCCATTGATACAATGCAACATCAATTCATGATTTTTTGAAAAAAATTTAGCAAACTCAGGAATAGCAAGGAACTTCTACAATCTAATAAGGAACATCAATGAAAAAAATCTACAGCAAACATCATATATAATGATGAAACACTGAAAACATATCCTTTAAGTCAGGGAACAAGATTAGAGGGAAAACATAACCACTTCTACTAAACATTATATTAGAAATCTTAACTGAATTATGGTAAGAAAAAGCCATATAACAAATATATATAATGGCTGCAAAGAACAAGATGAAAGTCTCATTATTTGCCAAATACATATGATTATCAAAACAGAAACTCGGGCTGGGGATGTGGCTCAAGCGGTAGCGCGCTCGCGCCTGGCATGCGTGCAGCCTGGGTTCGATCCTCAGCACCACATACAAACAAAGATGTTATGTCCGCCGAGAACTGAAAAATAAATATTAAAAAAATTCTCTCGCTCTCTCTTTAAAAAAAAAAAAAAACAGAAACTTAAAAGAATCCCCAGATAAATTAACTATAATTAGCTTAAGAGCATTTAGCAAGGTTTCTAGATACAAGCATGATAAAGGGCAATTGATTGCATTTATAGATACCAATAATAGACAAAATTATAACATGTCAGTTAAAAAAGAAAAGGAAATGATTAGAGACTCTACTGAGTAGTTGGTTAAGCCCCTAGGCTCTGAAGTCAGACTAGTTTCTAATTCAAGCTCTATCCCTCTAGCTGTGTACCTCTGGACAAGCTCTGTACCCTACCTTTTAGAATTTTTATGAGAATTAAATGAGTTAATATATGTCAAATACTTACACAGTCCATGG
Source organism: Marmota monax (assembly GCF_021218885.2). NCBI lineage: Eukaryota > Metazoa > Chordata > Mammalia > Rodentia > Sciuridae > Marmota > Marmota monax. The sequence continues at coordinate 8,263,564 of NW_026694552.1, read as the reverse complement.
CACATGGGAGCTATTGTTATTACCATGGAGAAGTAGCTAATAGGGCTATTATTCAGGGCTACAAGGTTCTAACTATTGGACTCTAAGACATCTCCAGGGTAAAGAGTCAGAGAGGCACCTGTCACAGGAGCCAGTGAAACTCACCCATGTCTTCTGAAGGCTAGGCACTGAACTCCCACGCACAGCATACAGCTCATTACCCAAGTACCCTGTTGTCTGCACAGTAATTAGCAGAAGAACACACCCTTTCTCTGGAGATTTCTGCCCCAATCTTACCAACTCTTCAAGTCAACAACTTCAAGCTTTCTGTGAAGACAAAATCTAGAATGCCTGATGGACATTTTCATCATCAAAAGAAAAGGCAAACCTCAGGCCCTCTGGACTGGTGCCAAGAGAGGTTCATGAAGTATGAGAAGAAAGGCTATTGTTATTAGTTCCATTTTTGAAGAAGAGTGAGACAATAATATTTTTTGAAGAGCTACTATGTGTCATAGAGTGTTCTTAGGGCACTAGAAATATGAATTCACTTAATTCTCTCAATAACCTAATGAGAAAAATAAAATATTTACCTCATTTTATGAATAAGAAACAGGATGACAGTGATTAGTTGACTTGTTTAAAGGCATATGGCCCAGGAATGATAGACATTAACTTCAAACTAAAATTCAACTCCACAGTCCTGTGCCAAACTAGAAAAGACATAGCCTGCAATCCAGCTACTAAAGAGCTTGAGGCAAGAGGATGCAGGTTTAGCAATTAGTAAGACCCTATCTCAAAATAAAAAATAAAGGGCTGGGGCTGGGGCTCAGCGGAAGCGCACTTGCCTGGCATGTATGAGGCACTGGGTTTGACTGTCGGCACCACATATAAATAAATAAATAAAAATAAAGATTTATCAACAACTAAGAAAAAATGTTTAAAAAAATAAAAGTAAAGAATTCTGTGGTGGAGCTCAGCAGTACAGCACCCCCTGGGTTCAATCCCCAGTATCACAAAAAAAAAAAAAAAAAAAAGAGAGAGAGATAAAGGAGGCTAGTTCCTAAAATGAAGAGGGAAACAAGGACAGTGGACACTCCATGTGAAGCTGGGATTTCAATTCTTCTCCTTTCCAAACCCACAGGCCAAAATTAGAGTAGGCATACAAACAATAATTATATGAACAGAAGACTGAAAAGCAGCAAACCAGCAGGGTACCCAAGTTAGTATCTGTCAGGTGCTCAGATGAAATGCTGGTGCCATTTTTTGGCATGACTGAGCAATATTTATTTAAAAAAGAAAGAAAAGAAAAACACTGCAACTCTGCAGCTCTCCTATCCCTCTCCAGGATGCACAGGTAGCTTGGGTTTAGATGCCACCTGGTTTTTAACCCTTCCATGTGGTGACATTGCTGGGCTTACTGACTCAACTACCCTGGTAGTTGAGTCACCACCACCAGTGATGTATCATTCGGAGCATGAACACAAAGCTGTATGGCAATGATCACATTCCAAGCATTACTGCCATCAGACCCATCTATTAGAGCTTCTGTTTCCTGTCCCCAGGTAGATGATTTTTGTTCCTCCTAATGGCAATAGCTAATCTGGGCTTCCAAGAAGAGCCTGAAGACACACATGAACCAGCAAAAGAGCAGAGAAAAAGCCAGGTGCAGAGCTGCATGCCTGTAATCCCAGCAGCTCAGAAGGCTGAGGCAGGAGGACTGCAAGTTCAAAGCCAGCCTCGGCAAAAGTGAGGGACTAAATAACTGTCTCTAAATAAAATACAAAATAGGGCTTGGGATGCAGCTCAGTGGCTGAGTGCCCCTGAGTTCAATCCCCTGTACCCCACTCCAAAAAAAAAAAAGAGAGAGAAAAGAGCCTGGCATTGGGGGCCACCTCTTACACCCCTGCCTGATGCAAGGTGATCCACAATAAGGGCCTCCAGGTTCAAGAACACACACACACACACACACACACACCAATCATAACAACAATATCTTGAAGATCAAAACTACCATTCTAACTGCAGTATCAGTTAGGTTTTATAGATTATTAACCTTGATGTTCCTCAAAACCAGATCTTCTCATGATAAAACAGATAAACTTGAAAGGTCAATTACACTAGACCTAGGAGTATTTCTACATGCTCTTAAATTCTGCAAGGAAATAAAAGTTGTATGTATAATCGGTTGTTCAGATTGCTTCTCTTCTAGAAACTACCATCTACCAAAGCCCTCTTGCAAAACAGAACACAAATTCTAGTAATTCTAACATAGAACAATAAAATATATGCATCTCATGCATATTTAAGTGCCCTGTTACTTTTCAGCCTTTATACCATGTTTACAAATATCGTTAGAGACTATAAGGCTGAAAATTAAATAACAGCCATTTTTAAAAAGTATTTTCTATCCAGGTTTGGTGTCCCATGCTTGTAATCCCAGCATCTAGGAGAATGAGGTAGGAGGATTGCAAGTTCAAAATGAGCCTCAGCAACTTATCAAGGCCCTAAGCAACTTAGGAGACCATGTCTTAAAATAATAAATAAAAAAGGGCTGGCAGTGTTGCACAGTGGTTAAGTGCCCTGGGTTGAACCCCTGGTACCAAAACAATTTAAAAAGTACTTGTTGATGTGGGTAAAGAGCTAACTGAAAAGAAACTTCATTTCATTATAAATTCCCACAGGAAAACAGAGCCAACATGTAACTGGCTAAGCATGATAAAGCCATTTGATATTAACCGACCTTTCAAAGATACACTGTTTCACTCTCCCCACTTTTGTGTTTCTGATGTATTTTTTCTCTCATTTTATTCTCAGGTTTTTTCATTCTGTTAGGAAGCAGGAAATAAACCAATGTGTCACCGAATATCAGAGCTCAAAGGGATCTTAGTTATAACATAGTCCAATCCTCTCACTTACAGATGTAGAAACTAATCTCCGAGAAGGAAAGTGAGTTACTGAACTTTGCAGGTCTCACAGTAAGCTACAGGGGGACATTTCTGTATGCAAGACTCTTCTGTTCTGACCAATTCCCTGAAAAGGCTTGCAGAAAACTGTCAATCTTTGCTGATACAAAAATTTAACTGGCAACTTCCTTTAATGATTGGCTCTACTAGCAGGTATGTTATGGGTTCAGAATTCCTAATCCAGGGGCTGGGATGTGGCTCAAGCGGTAGCGCGCTCGCCTGGCATGCGTGCGGCCCGGGTTCGATCCTCAGCACCACATACAAACAAAGATGTTGTGTCCGCCAAATACTAAAAAATATTAAAAAATTCTCTCTCTCTCTCTACCTCTATCTCTCTCACTCTCTCTTTAAAAAAAAAAAAAAAAAAAAAAAAAAAAAAAAAAAAGAATTCCTAATCCAAATATCTGAAATCCTAAATGTTTCAAGATCCAAACCCTTCTGTGTGCCAACACAAAGTCTGACCAATAAAGTAGATGCAAATAATCCAAATCCAAAAACCTCTGAAATCTGAAGCATTTCTGTTCACAAGCCATTTCAAATAAGGAATATATAAGCTATAATTAACAATGCTGGCTTTGGAAGCAGCTAGAATGACATATCCATTTTCTAGCTGTATGACCTTGGACATATTATTTAACCTCTCTGAATCTTATTTTCCTCATCTGTATAATAGGAATGCCAGTAATAGCATCCCAAGTGCCTGGTACATGGTAACTGTTCAATAAATGTTATTTGTGATTATTACCCTCAGCCTGTTTGTATGGGGAGAGGTCTCTGGGAAGAGCAACTCCAATATCTTTACCTTGAATTACACCTGCCTCTTCCAAGAAAGCCCCAGACTTGGATCGGAATTTTAAGTGACAGGGAATAGAGCCAAAAAAAATTCAGCCTGATGTTATTATCACTAGGAATGGGCTCCATTGAATTAACTCTCAGGCCCGCTCATAAAACCAGGAACCTCTCTTGCCTCTAATATAAGTTTCACAAAAGGGGGAAAAATGCAACGGAGGCAGAAAAGTCATAAACACTAAGCTTGGGAAAGCCTCTTAAAAGGAATAGAAAAGCATCATAGACACAGGGAAACTAGAGTCACTGGCTGTGTCAGTAAAGGGGAAATTACTCATCCTTAGATCTCATGGGCCTGAGCCAGTGTTAACCCAGCAGTGGGTTACCTAGTTGTATCCTCCAACAAGGTCTTAAGACTAAAACCCATCCCAGCCTCCCTCAAACCATAAGGAAGTCTGGAAGCATAAAACACAAAACAGATCGTTAAAATTTTAATATGGACTATTAGGTTCCTTTGTCCTTCAAATGAGACAGAACATAATGTAATAGGACTTCAAAGGGTGGTGGCTTACACACAAATCCTCACTCTGCCACTCCCAAGTATGACTTTGGGCCAAGTAGCTTTCCCTCTGGGCTTCTTTGCCTATCTGCAAAACAAAGGTCATGAACTCAAACTCCCTTGACCTCTAGGATTTATTGGTCATAAATTTTGTATACACTTGCAACCAGAAAATGCAATAATCTGACTATAAATGAACCTTGATAATAAGTTCCCTAGGGCAGAAAGTACATAAAATATTTCTTTTGTATTTCACAAGTGTGATGCTGGGCCCAGAGTAATTGCTTAATAAATGTTCAGGGATCTTGATTTGCCACCAAGTACCTAGCATATCCAAGCTTTTTGCATGCCGGGCAGGTCTCCTCAAACCTCTCCCACCAGATTTTTCAAATATAGTAGATTTTGCCACCCCTGGAATTTTAATAAAAAGAAGCACTGCACAAGAAAACAAAGCGCCTGTCATATCATGTGACAATGATTGAACACCTAGGTGGCAGGCACTCTGCTTTGTATAGGAAAAAGGAGCTGATCTGGGCCTTGGTACTTGCACCTATACTACAAGTTATATGATTCAGAGTGAGTCAATTTACCTAGCCTGGTACAAGGCCCAGAAAGGCAGCTACTATTATAGAGAACTCCAGAATTTTACATCATAGAGCTAAGATCACTATTTTTAAAATATTTTTAGTTGTAGATGGACACAATGCCTTTATTTTATTTATTTATTATTTACATGTGGTGCTAAGGATGGAACCCAGTGCCTCATAGGAGCTAGAGGCAAGTGTTCTATCACTGAGCCACAACCCCAGCCCCCTTCAGATCACTTTTTTGGCAGATATACAGTTAACTGACATGCAAGGAGAAGAACATTTGAGTAGCAGTGCTTCCAAAAGGCTTTGGTGGTTCAGAAGAGGAAACAGCTATATTTGCATGTTATTCAGTACACAAACACACACAGGTGTGACACCCATACATTCGCACTTCTAGGGACCAGTTCAGGCTCGTAACATATTGAATCTAGTTTTCTGCACTAGTGATTCCTAATCTGTCTGCAGATTAGAATTACTTGAGGAGATTTAAAAGATGCCAATTTTCAGGCCCCAGCCCAGACCAATTATTTAAGAGTGAGGTAGAGGAGCAGGCATTGGCTCATTGTTTTGTTTTGTTTTGTTTTGTTTTTAAATTTCATGCTGACCAGATGCCTTGAGAGGTCCAGGGTTAAAGATGCTGGCTTCCATGTTCTCCATCTCCATCTATACCCGAACTTATTGGAAGGTCCTGCAGATGACTTGGAGGACAGTATGAGTCACAAAAATTCCATTTCAATCACTCACACCATATTCTCTGAGCCAGTACAAGATACACTGCCACAGCCAAAGCATTTGTGGTAACCCAAACTTGAAAGGGGCTCTCTTTTTTTATAATAGTTTTTTATATACCTTTATTTTATTTATTTATTTTTATGTGGTGCTGAAGATCAAACCCAGAGCCTTGCACGTGCTAGGCAAGTGTTCTACCACTGAGCTACAACCCCAGCCCAAAAGGGGCTCTCTTAACCTTCAGTTAGTCAGGGAAGGTTATCAGCCAGTCCTCTCTGGACTATGTCCCAACTCTTCCACAGCCTAGGCACAGGCCTGTATCCCAGCAGCTTGGGAAGCTTAGGCAGGAGGATCTCAAGTTCAAAGCCAGCTTCAGCAACTTAAGCAACTCTGCAAAACCCTGTCTCTAAATAAAATATAAAAAGGGGGCTGGGGATGTGGCTCAGTGGTTAAGTTCCTCTGGGTTTAATCCCCAGTACCAAAAAAAAAAAAAGAAATCTCTTTTCTGGAAGATACCCTACTCCTCAAAGTGCTGAATCATATCGTGTCCCTTTTCAACAGCCCTCTTCCCTGATTCATACTGATGTTACCTTATAGCAAGGAGCACTCCCTATTCCCTCTGCAGCTCTGCACTGAGTCTCTCTCTGATCTCTCTCTCTCCCTCCCCCCATCTTTCTCTCTCTCTCTCCACACACACACACACACACACACACACACACACACAGGTTTCCTTTTTTAATTCTTTCTTAATCAGCCTCTGCCTGCCTCTTGGCCACTTAGCTACTTACTCTCCTACTTATCCCCTCTCCTTTCAGCAGAACTTCCTGGCAATGACTAACTGCCTCAATCCAGCATAACCTCTCCATGGCCCTGCCTGGCTTCACCCCCACCAGCTACTAAGGCACATGATGTTTTCTTAGTTGCCTAATCTCCTCTTGTGAGTTAGCTACCTTCATCATTGACTTTCATTTACTAAACTATACCTTTAGACTGCCAATCATATCTGTTCTTTATTTCTATTTTTACTTATTTATTTACTTACTTACTTACTTATTGACATATTTATTTTGGTGCTGGTGAATGAACCTAAAGAGGCCTCATACATGCTAAGCATGTGTTTTGCCACTGAGCTATATACTCCTAGCTTGCTTTCTTTAAATATTTTTTCTTAATTACTAACCTGTACTTAAATTTAAACAATACAAAAATGAATGTAATAAGTGAGAGTGTCCCCCTTCCTTTATCACTCTGAATAAGCACAGTTTGATATAGATTCTTCTTGACTTTTATAATATGTTCATAAACATGCATATATAAAGGAATTAGTTGGGTTTTTTTCAGAAAACGGGTTTCCATCACACCTATTATTCTCCAACTATATTTTTTTAAAGATTTTAACAATATATTATGAATATCTTTCAAAGTTAAAACACACATTAGCCTCATGTTTTCTTTTTTGGTGGGAAGAGAATTCTTTGGATTTAACCTAGGGGTATTCTACCACTGAGCCACATCCCCAGCCCTTTTTGATATTTTATTTAGAGACAGGGCCTTGCTGAGTTCCTTAGGGCCTTGCTAAGTAGCTGAGGCTGCTTTGAACTTGAGATCCTCCTGCCTATGCCTCCCAAGTCCAGAGTCCCTGGGATTACAGGCATATGCCACCATGCCCAGCTCAGTCTCCCTTTTTTAAAAGCAGGATAATACTCCACTGTCCAAAAATTTACCAATTCTATTACTGATAGGCTGTTTCTCAATGTTCTCTATTTATCAACACTGGGTGGGGAAGCTGGCCATAAGGGCCAGGTCTTTCCTCAGTCCCTCCTTGGTCTCATTCTCTTTGCCCCACATGACATAGAGGACTAGCTCCTGCTCCCTGAAACAACTTCCACTTTTGGGCCTCATTCTACTACTTCAATGACTGTTCCTTCACTGAGCCTTCTTTCTGCCCTCCAAAAGTAGACATTTCCTAGAATGTTCTTCTTTCTCTTCTCTGGCTTTTAAGATGCCCTCATTTTCTCCTTTATATTCTCTAAGCAAATGTCTCCTAAATGGACATTTTTAGCCACAAGCACAATTCAGTTTGCCCCTGGGACATTCCAGCTTCCACGTCTCAAACATCTGAAACTTAAAGAATCCGAAAATGAACTCATGACTTTTTTCTCTAACTCACAGTCTACTCATCTGAAAAACAAAAGGACTGGACTAGTCTTCCTTAAATTTTGTTTTAAAATTAGGAGTCTAAAATGTACCAGAAGTTGTGGGGATTAAAAAAAAATAAAAATCAGAGTTTGCATTTAGGGAACACACATTCTACATAAATAATTACATAATATCAGGCCAAATAGACAAGAGTAACTAAATCTGGCTTGGAAGCTAGAAGACAGCTTTACTTGGAGTGTTTGAGCTGAGCTTTAAATGATGACTAGCATTTCAACAGAAAAAGAAAGAATACTTCTGATTGCGGGTGCAACATGAACACAGTATAAACTCTAAGTACATCATGCATGTGGCTAGATCAAGAATTCATGGAAGAATGAACTGGAACAGACAGGCACAGTGGTGCACTCCTGTAATCCCAGCAACCCAGGAGGCTTATACTGGAGGGTTGCAAGTCCAAGGCCAGTCTGGGAAACTCAGCAAGAACTTATTTTAAAATTAAAAAGGGCTGGGGATGTAGCTCAGTGTTAGAGTGCCCCTGTGTTCAAACCCCAGTACCACACACATTAAAAAAATAGATATTAGAAGACAAGGCTGAAAATGTTGGAAATAAAGCATAGAAGATCCTGAATCCTAGTGTAAGAAGTTCAGGTTTCCTCTAAAGGGTTTATCTGTCAGTCTATCTGTCAGCTCTGTCTAATTGATAAGTGACTGTCTAGAAAGCTATGCTAAAAAAATTTGAACCTAGTACTCCCTGGGAAAGCATGCCTATAGCTAATTGGCATAGCTGGCCAGGGATACCATAAAGTATGCACCTCTGTGTCTGCCATGCCTGCTGAAGGCAATGGGGACTTATTGGAGGCTTCTGAGGAAAGGAATGGCATGACCCAACATGCAATTTGCTTGTATCCTTCTGCAGTTGTGCAAAAGATGGAGCAGGAAGATGCCCTGAGGAGGGATGATCAATCAGGAGGCTACTATAATAAGACAGATGATGATAATGATGATGATGATGATGATGATGATGATGATAAACAAAAACAACTAGGGCAGAAGAATGAAAGAAGGAGGAGACAGATGGAAGAGATAATGAAAGACAGATTCAAGATGACTCAGACTGTGGAGATGGAGGGGAGGAAGAAGGGGAGGAAAAATATTAGCAAGGGTCCCAAGGGATTTAACTTGGGTCACTAGATGGACTTCAATGCCATTAACTAAGAGGAGCATTCTAGGAAGAGTATTATAACAATCCTTGTTTTTCTTTCCAAACCCTCCAACCACTTTTCTGGGGATGCATAGTTTTCAAGGCCCCTAGAGGACAGTGGGAGAGAAAAGCAGGCTCTACATTGCTTGACATTCCCAGCATTTACACAACTGCACTTATAAAGGCACCATTCTCTCTTCTGCCAGACTACCAAGGAAATACCCACCAACATCTGAGTACCAAAATATCAGGCTAATAAAGCTTTCAATGCTCATGCTCTCAAAAGATGGTGATTTGTGTTTAATCTCTGAAAAAAAAAAGAAGGGTAGAGATCATCCCTATCTTACAGATGAGAAAAACCCTAGCTCATATATACTGAACATTTTCTGTATGTCACTGTTCCAAATGCTTCACATGCAGTCATGCATTTAATCTTTACAATAACCCCACAAAATAGATGGCAAAATTATCCCCATTATGCAGATAAGAAACAGGCCCAGAGATATTAGGTATATTTGTGTGGCAACAAACAGTAAAAATAATGAACTCTGAAAGCATCAGAAAAGAAAAAATTCAGGTCCAGAGGTGTCAATTAATTTACCCAAGGCCACACAGCTAGAAAGCAGCAGAACTGGGATTTAAACCTGGGTAGTCTGGATCTAGAGCCTGCACACTTAACTAGTACAGTACATTTCTTATTATATAAGATTAGAGCACAGACAGGCTACCTGGCCAGCCAAAACTACATAGTTTTGTCAACCAGTTAATTATAAACTGACCTCTCCCACTGGGCTGGCAGGATATTTTTTCGACCTTTTTCTTCTTTGGCCCTTGTCGCTTTGGCTAGACGAATGTTCTGGATTCTGATTTTGATATGTTGCCCTGAAGCCTCAAACAGTTTGATGCAGGTCTCTATTTGGAGGAAGTGATGACCTTAGTTTGTATGTACTGCTGAATGGGTCTCATTTCTAAATAACCAATATCTGAAGACAGGTCTAACTGGCTCTACACATAGGCTCATTTGCATACATGTCTCCCTAGACCACCAGCCCAAGGCAAGCTGCAAGCAATAATGGCACTGGGACCAGGCTCCTCTGTGAAACAGAAGAATCTGAGACAGAAAACCAAACTGAAAAAGCAATCACTACACCAGTCAGGTAGACAGGTGGCTTGTGAGAACCTATCTCAAAATTTATATATAAAAAGAAATATCCACATCACATACAACCACAAGAATGGGATCCTAATTAGAATAAGTTATATTCCATGTATATACAATATGTCAAAATATACTCTTCTGTCATGTATATCTAAAAAGAACAACAGCAACAAAAAGAAAGAAAGAAGGTTGGGGAGGTATATCAGTAGTACAGAATCCTTGGATTCAATCTCCAGTATCCTTCCTCCAAAATTATTGCAATGAATAAAATTTTCAAAAAAAAATAAGCTTTCTGGGACAGGAAGACTATTTCAGGGGTTGAAAGTTTACCTAGCATGTATAAGGCCCTAGATTTGATCCTCTACATAACCAAAACCCCCAAACCACAGGATTTCCATTTCTCTAAGTGGATAAGAACAAAAGCCCAGTTTCTTTTATGCTTCAATGGTTAGGAATAGAAAGCAGTCAGGTGTAGCATTATAGACAGACACCAATCTGGAAGTCAGGAGACTCAGCTCTGTTTCAACTTAGCTGTGTGACTTTGTGCAATAATTTTACCTCTCTGGGTGTCAGTGGAAAATGAGGAGAAGGGATGAAGGAGATCTCTTGAGCTGATCTCTGAGGTTTCTTTCAGCTTTGACTTCATATCACTCTGTTGTTTCAACAATCTGAGAAAGTATTGCCAGAATATCCTGTGTCTACAAGTCAACAAAAGGGGAATTGAGCCAGAAGCAAAACAAAGAATTAGATAAAATAAAAATGACCTTTATGGAAGGCTGCAAATGAAGTAATATACAGGCAGCAGACTTAGCACCATGTCTGGAGCATATTTAATAAGTGCTCGAAAATGTTACAAGTGTTATTATCACTACTGCTACTAACTTTTCACAGAGTATACAAAATAACCAAAAATTACAGTCAGCTCTTCATCCTAAACTCGATATTTTTTTGCACATCTGAATCTGTTCTGGGTTCACAGGTCTGAGGGACGCCCCAAGTAAGCAGGGCCCTTGAAGTCTATGCCCTTAAAGTCCATAGACTGTTATGACTAGAAAATCAGAACCCTACATCAAGGGGAGACACAAAGAAAGAATGCAAGTGGCAGAAGCCAGGACTGAATCCCAGTTCACCCACCGACTGAGCAAAAGAGTGATTTAAAAAAAAAAAAAAACAGGTGCAGGCCACAATGTACTTTGCAAATTGTTTTTCAGGACAGACCCAAAGCAGGGAGTAAGAAATTTGGGAAGCTGATCCTAGCCTGGTTTCAACCTGTGTCCATCTGAGCAAACACAACACTGGCTGTGAGATATGGCCAAACATGACCTAGCCAGTCAGGAGACCCTGCAAGACATCAGGTTTCACATTCTTCTCCATGAATTTAATGTAGCCTTAGACCTAAAAGGTCATCCTGACTACTTCACCCAAGGCAGCACTCCTCCTAAGAGGCCTGCCTATGGAGGACAGTCACAGGGCTGGGGATCAATCATTTCTTTTCGCTAACTGGCCAGAAACCCTACAAGCAAACAATGGCACTTGGTCTTGGCTTGTGGGCCTATTCTAAAATCTCAACTACAAAGCAGGGTCAAGTGAGCTGCCACACAACAGAACAGAGAGCCAAAGGTAAAACCAACACCTTTCCTCAGGGTGCCCACCTTTCCCATGGGACTGGGAGCCCATGAAATAGGGAACAATGCCCATGCAGGCTGCCTTAGGGGCCAAGTGTGAAGGCACTGAAGATAATGAGGCACTTGTCCACCTGACCCTTAGCGACACTCCTGCAGAGTGCAGAGAATAAAGTGCAAGGGAAAAGAATAAAGGGCCAGGACACACACACACACACACACACACACACACACTCAAGTGCTTGGAGCTTAAAAAGGAAACTCTTAACAAATGCAAACTAAGAAGTAACAAGTGCTGATATTAAGAGGACCCTTTGTTGCAATCTTCCTTGGGTCTTCAAAGCACTGAACTCCCACAGCTAATTTCTAAAAGGTGCTGTTTTTTTTGGGTTGTTGTTTGTTTTAGATGTGCCCTCTAAATCAGCTCCTCCTAGGAAACCAGGATTATTACAGAAAATATGACCTTACCCTTCTCAATCCTCAACCCCAAGACTAAGAAACTGCCTATTTATCCACAATGCTTGGGAATATGCCCAAGGGTCTTTCAGTGGCCTAGGTGGAGCAGAGCAGCCCCACCCCCAGGCTGTAAAGTCACCTGAAAAAGGTCTAGGCCCTGGAACATTTCACTTAAAGGGACCTTCCTCTAGAGTCTGATGGCTTAGGCCTCTGAGCATAGTCTATTCTAAAACACAACTGCAGGTCTTCTTTTACAGGTTTTGGTACTGGAGATTAAACCCAAGAGTGCTCTACCACTGACCTGTATCCCCAGTCCCTTTGTTTTGAGGCAGGCCCCTCTAAGTTGCTGAGGCTAGCCTCAAACCTGCGATCCTCCTGCCTCAACGTCCCAAGTCACTGGGATTACCCGGCCACAGTAGAGGTTCACCATATCCCAGAGATGTAAGAGGCACTGTGTATTTTTTTCTGTCCATTTGCTGATGTGTAAGGAAAGACACAATGAAATGGGCTCCCTCATGCAGTACATTTTCCATTGTGCTCCACATCCCCTTCAGCTAAGATATCAATCCATTTGAAGCCTGTCTTTCACAGGGCATGGGGACACACACCTGTAAGCCCATCAATTATGGAGGCTGAGGCAGGAAGACAGCAAGTTCCAGGACAGCCTGGGCAACTTGGTGAGTCTCAGAGTAAAAAAAAAAAAAAAGCTCGGGGGATGTGACTTGGCTCAGTGGTAGAGCATGCCTGGGTTCAAACCCTTGTACCAAAAAACAAAATCAAAAACAAAAAAAACACCATTTGGGCTGGGGATGTATCTCAGTGGTAGAGTGCTTGTCTAGCACAAGGCCCTGGGTCTAATCCCTAGCACTGCAAAATAAATAAATAAATTATCTGGGCACAGTGGTGTATGCCTGAAATCCCAGCTGCTTGGAAGGCTGAGGCAGGAAGATCTCAAGTTCAAAGCTAGCCTCAGCAACTTAGCGAAGCCCTGTCTCAATATAAAAGAATTTAAAAAGGCAGGGGATGATTGGGGCTGGGGATGTGGCTCAAGCGGTAGCGCGCTCACCTAGCATGCGTGCAGCGCAGGTTCGATCCTCAGCACCACATACAAACAAAGATGTTGTGCCCGCCAATAACTAAAAAATAAATATTAAAAAATTCTCTCTCTCTCTCTCTCTCTCTAAAAAAAAAAGGCAGGGGATGTGGCTCAGTGGTTAAGTATCCCTGGATTCAATACCCAATGCCAATAAATAAATAAATAAATAACCTGCCTTTCTCCTCTGATAATTACCTAACCTTGGTAACAGGTGGCAAAGGAACACGTCGAACTTCTCTCAAGACATTAATGAAGGGCTGGGGATATATCTCAGTTGGTAGAGGGCTTGCCTCGCATGCATGCACAAAGCTCTGGGTTCAATCACACAAAAAAAGAATTTTGGGGCTGGGGTTGTGGCTCAGTGGTAGAGTGCTCACATAGCATGCTTGAGGCACTGAGTTCGATCCTCAGCACCACATAAATGAAATAAAGATATTGTGTCCACTTAAAACTAACTAAATAAATAAAGACATTAATGAAAAAGTAAACCCATTCATCTGTCTATTCCCACCCTACCCACCAAAAACCACCTTTCCTACTTGTCTCATCTACTCACTGGTCTTCTAGACTACTCACTGGTCTTCTAGACTACCCACCTCAAGGCAGCTTGCACCATGGAGTCATCCCAGTAATAAGGAACATCAGTAATAAGCCAAGCTTCCTATCATTGAGAGCCATATCCAAATTCTTCGAAAAGTACTGGGTAACCTAAGGAAACCTTCACATTATCCATAAAACTGATCTTAGGCTTCAAAGGGTCACACAATTTTGCCCAACAGAGATCATCACAGAACCATATTTTTGCCCTTTGCATGAAACAAATATGGCAGGGAAGATTTTCTTAGTTGAGGTTCTTAAATCTGCCTTCCTTTTCAAATCCCTACCATTTTATCCCAATACCAGGCACCCAAGCTGGTGGTAGCAGCACCCATAGTGATAATGACAACAGCTGTCATCATTACCATCATCATTGTGGTGGCAGTGGCAGTGACCACTGTCATTGCTCATCAGCACAGCTAAAACATATTTGCATATGCACTGTATGCCAGATATCTCAAGTGCTTTCCTAATATTTTCTCACTTAGTCCTCACAAGAAGTCTGGTTTGTTTAAGTATGATTATTCTATTTTATAATGTGGAAACTGGCTGAAAGGTTAAGTAACTTGCCTAGGACTATGAGATAGTGGGGGGGGGGGGTTTGAACCCAGGTCGTGACCACCTCAGAGCCTGTATTCTTGCCCAGTGTACCTGTGCTTTCTTGAAATGTACAGCAATGCTATTACCACTATTAAAACCTGCTAACATTTATTGAGTGCACAGAATGAGCCAGAATTTCTGTTCAAGTCTTTATTTAAATTATTTCATTTAATCCTCATAACAACCCTATTTGGTAAGTACTATAAGTATTCCCATTTTACAGAAGTGTGAAACTGAGATTCAGAACCATTAAATAACATGCCTGAGGTCACATGGTGATGGAGCTCAAATCCAAACCCAGGAAATATGATCCAAACGCTCTCTCCATTAAGCTGAACTTACTTGCATTATGAAAAGAAGGTATTTCTAGTGCCCTGCTTAGTCAAGATGCTTGCTATATCCCAATCCAGACCTGCAGAGTCCTTGCAAGAAACTGGGAAGTACATGCAAATGAGGACACCTGTGTACCCCTCCTATACATGCCAGCAACTTAGGCCTGGTTAATCTAGGAAAAGATGATTAAACCACTTTCTAGAAGTGTCTCCTCATCCCCATTTCCCCTCAACCTGATTTCTGAAGATAACACCTCACCACCAGCCTGTGCTAATGTTCTGCCCAGAACATCTAATAAGTGTTTACCCAGGGCTCCCAGAGCCATAGTTAAGGGCCTTAATGTGCAATCTGGCTCTGCGCCTTATTTAATCAGTACCTGAATGAAATGTCTCTTTGCTAGCAACAGCCAAAGCACAGTCAGCCAGAGTCTTTCTGCAAACACAGCTGGTCGACTGGCAAAGGCAATTCAACTCACAGGCAAAATACACCCCAAGTTGATACAACTGCTCTATGATGAAGATGGGGGGGCAGTTTAGGATGGAATGAGGATGGGCTCATTCTTCCCCTTACCTTCTCTCCCCACTGCAGATGATATCACTCCTCACTTCCCTATCCACCCAAACACCTGCCACAGGCCAGAGCTTGCACTGTTTCTGCCAAACAGGCCAATCTTCTCTCACCTCCTGGCTCCTACTTCCTTCCCTCAGAACCACCCAACCCAGGATGAGACTCATGCTACCTTCCTCCCTCTATCATTTCCTCCAGCAGCTACTATACAGGAAGCAAAACCAACCAAGAAGTCCCCAAACCGTCCTCAGGTTGGCAATGGTTCCAAGGGTTTTAACACAATATGCACTGACAGATGTGTAAGCCCTGCCCCATGCAGCTGGGAAGAGCTAAGTGGGCACAGAGCACTGATATCCAGAAGAGGAGGGGTCCTCCCCTTGCCTTTAGAGTAACCACTGCATCCAAGCACCTTGAAGAGGGACTTAAATTAATATACCCTGGGGGTCAGCAAACAGGATGGAAAGATACTAATGACCCCAGTTCTCCTGCTTAGGAGAAAAGGGGAGGAAAAGAGGCCAATACTTGGACAAGGAATAAGGGAAAAGCCACTTGCTCAAAAACACTCAATACAGCCCACCAATTAGAGATCAAGTTTATGTAAAAAGGCCATTTCTAAAACTCATCCTGTCCCTGATGTCCAGTGGAATCTGTCTATGTGCAATTCCCAATTCAGTTATCTCTTCAATGGGATTGCTTTCCTGCCAATTCTCTGACAGATGTCACACCTCCTCTGATGAAATGGGCAGTTTGAATGGTAGAAGGGGTTGTTTTGGAGCTCAGAATACTCTAGAAGGCCAGGTATGCTGGTGCATGCCTGTAATCCCAGTGACTTGGGAGATGGAGGCAGGAGGATTGCAAGTTCAAAGCCAGTCTCAGCAACTTATAGAGGCCCTAAGCAACTCAGCAAGACCCTGTCTCTAAATAAAATACAAAATAAGGCTGGGGTTGTGGCTCTGTGATTAAGCCCCTCTGGGTTCAATTCCTGGTACCAAAAAAAAAGAATACTCTGGAAGGAGGCTAACTTGGATGGGATGGGTCAGGTGGAGCGACTTGGAAACAGAAGAATATGAAAAAGAAAGGTAAAAAGACAGCACCAATCTCAGAGAAAAAAGAAATTAAGAAGGGAAAAAGGAGGCAAGGAAGGAAGGGGGAGGGAGAGAGGGAAAAAGGAAAGGAGGCAGGGAGGAAAGGAAGGAAGACATGCCTATTTCATCAGTTCTGCTATGGAGCTTACTAAGGGCAGCAACTATCCTGTGAGCCATTAAAAGGCATCTCTTGTTTGCATGTGGAATACCTGCTAACTTCTCATATTTAATGGCTGCTCATTAACCTCAATGTTCCATGCATCTGGCCTTGACAATGTGGGCCCTCCTTGGGACAACAAAGAGAACACAATTTTCTATCTTGCAAGTCTCCTATTGAGAATTCATGAACATCTGTGGTTCTCTCATCAACATCCCAGAGATGACAGAGCATTCCTAGAGTTTCACTTGGCTTGTGGAGAGAGAAATAACAAACGTGCCCCTGCAATAAGATGCAAATGACTCCAGGTTACAGTTGAAATACTTTCCTGTGAAGAAGGAAGCAACTCTATGCCTTATTAGCACACGTTGTTTCTTATGCCTTGAATTCCCTTCTTTCCTCCACTGTTCTCATTCATTCACACACATTTGTAGAGCATGTATAAGAGCCAGGCCCTGTTCTAGGCACTAAAACAGACCACAAGACAAAGAAGAGTCCTTATTCTCCTGGAGCTAACATACCTCCTGCATGAGCCAGCACAAATGTCACCCCCTCTAAGAAGCTTTGCTTAAATGCACTAAGGGAAAAAAAGACCCTTGGCCCTCTGTGTTTTGTTCAAATCTGTCACTGTGCATGTAATACTGTAATTCAGTTGATCTGTTTTCTTGTCTTTCTCATTTCAATTGTAAGCAACACAAGAGCAAAGACTGATTCTTATTTGTCTTTGAATCTCCAGTGCCTGGCTCCAATGTTTGGCATATAACAGGCATTCAGTGAGCATTTGTTGACTAAATGCCAAAATAAATAAATTCCCATGAGCATTTCAAACAAGAGTCTTGAAAACAGAGTTAACCTACAACAACCAGGTGTCAACATTCCCTCTTGTTAATCCCTACAGATCCTAGAGATGGGAGGAAGGGAATGTAGAAGGCCCTAAAGGGGACAAAGGAGGCCTGTTTGAAATAACTGATGACATAACTCATGATACTCCACAACAACCTTAAAACCTACCCTGCAATAACTGGGGGAGCTCAATGTCTAATTTGAAACACACCATCTAACACCTACATGATGGTGTTGCCAGAAGACTAAATGCCTAGCCCATAGGCCACCCAGACTCACACCGGCGGGGAGGAGTACTTGAGCCAACTTCCCACCTAATACTTCAGCTAGCAGATAATGTCTCTCAAAGTGGGTCCAAGGCTCACTAACATTCGATTTACCAAGAAGCTTGTTATAAATACAGTTTCCCATCCTTACCGTGGATCTGCTCAGAATTGCCATGCAAATGCAAGTCATCTGTACTCTAACCAGATTCCAAACATTTCTTTCACAAAGGGAGTTCCACAATTAGTGCTCTCCACACTCATGGTTTCTTTGTGTCCATTTGATCAGTTACAGGGAGGAGAAGAACATTTGAGACAAGATATTTCAATGTAACAAAAGCTGTGGGGTTGACTGGGACTGGAGATGTGGCTCCATGGCAGAACATTTGCCTAGCATGCACAAAGCCCTGGGTTCCATCCTCAGCACAACAACACAAAAAAATTACATTTGAAAAAGATACAAAAGACTAGGAGAAGCTGAGAAATTCGGTGCTTCTTGTAGAGAATATTTTGATAAAGCATATTGACAATGAGATACCCACTGAAAAGTACCGAAGGGGAGAAAAAAGGAAAAGGGAGTTACTGACCTAATAACATTCTTTTTCTTTATATGATATTAAGATGCAAGAGAAGAAATTTGGCCTGTCCAAATTTCTCCCAAGGGATTAAGACCTAGAGCAAATAGCATAATTTCCTGATTAAAATGAAAGTGAACAGATACATTGGGTGAGAATGGACTACAGTTTTAATAACCAGTTCTTTGTGATGGAAATTCTACAAAAAGATGTGAGCTATAGCTGAGACTGCCTCTCTCCTGTATTTCAAAAAACAGACAGAAAGATTCTCTTAATGGGCACAATAGACCCAGGAACTATTTCCATGAGGCCTCAAGGGAACACAGACAGGGCCACCAGAAGGGAAAGAAAAAAGAAAAGTAAAAACTCAGCTCGATCACTCAGTCAGTCATCATTATCCAGCACATAGTAAACAATTAATGTACATGTACAGTATTATATTCAGCTCTGCAGGGAGTTACACTGCTGTATGCCTTTCCTTGTAAAAATTGCTCCTGCTAACGCTAGAGAATGAAGAAACATGTAAAAACAGGCAACCGAGCCAAACACAAAATTATCTACTCACACACAAAGGTATACATTAAAGATCCATTTTTGTATTGCTGTGGATAAAGCCCAGGGCCTCACACATGCTAAGTGCACACTCTACCACTGAGCTATTCCCAAGTTCTTGAACCCAATACTCCAAGAAGTAGTCAGAGGGCTGGAAAAGGAGGACAAAAGGTGTTCCTAGAATGACACAAATAACTGGATTCAGGTCAGAATCATCTAAAAAGTTTTCATAGAGAATCTTCAGAAGAGTACTTACAGAGGGAAGGGATCCAAAAGAAATCCCACAAAGACTGAGAAGGTGGTACATCTATGGCAAAGGGACAAAATTCCAAGGAGCCTGTGGATCACCCATTGAGTAGGAGCCAGCAACATGCGGTTATTTAAAAGCAAGCATGATGCTAGGTTGTAATAACAGGTGCATGGCATGAAAAGGCTGGGAAGAAAATCTTTCCTCTCTGCTTGGTGTAGGCTGGACCTCTGGTAAGAGTTACGGCATCCAGTTTTACATGCTGTGCATTACAAGAGTATGCAGACATGGGCAAGAATCCAGAGAAAAGCAACTGAAATCATTACAGGAATGACTTCTAGCAGCTATTGAGAAAGGTAAAATGGAGATGAGATTTGTTAGTCAGAATCTGCAGTAAAACTGCATTGGTCATCTGTCAGTTTTAATCAGCTCTGCCCAACTTCTGTTTTTGGTTTTGTTGTTGTTGTTGTTTTGTATGTGTGTATGTGTTTTGTTTTTGCTTTGCTTTGGTTTTTTTTTTTTTTTTGGCTGTGGGATTAAACCCATGAACCACCAAGCCACATTCCCAGCCATTTTTATTTTTTATTTGAAACAGGGTCTTGCTAAGTTGGTTAGGGCCTCATTAAGTTGCCGAGGCTGGCTTTGAACCCCTGATCCTCCTGCCTCAGCCTCCTCAGCAGCTGAGATTACAGGCATGTGCCTCCACACCCCGATTCCCAGCTTCTCTGTTTAAGTGATTATAGTTCTTCAGAGGATTAAAATGTTTTGTTTCCATGTGGCCCATTTCATAGAGAAGACTAGGATAGGAAAAGGTTAAGTAATTTGCTCAGGTTCCCACAGCAAGCTATGAGCAAAACAACTGTCATAATTTTAAATCCCAGTGCTGACTGTGGGTCGTTTAATCAACTAATCCACATGACCCTTCTTTATAATGAACACCCCCAAAAGACTCTAACAGTGAAAGATGGGAAAATTCTCTGCAAATTTCCTTTGATGAGGGAGAAATAAAACAAACTAAAAAGGAATATCATGCCTCACTGCCAAGGCCCATATAAATACCATCCCCTCCCATCCCCCTAGATTGATGATACAGACACAGTCCATCTGATAAGCTGTCTGCAGATGGTTGGATCCCTCATTGAACCCATTACCCACCAATGTTGATTCCAAGCAGGAAGAGTAATCAGTGCTCCAGACAACAGATGGGAAATGAGGAGGTATGTGTCTGGTCTAAACCCAAAGGGTAAAAGAGAAATCCTAGTCCTCAAATCTATCAGGTTTTCTCTAAAACAAATCTATCACATGGTAACTGGAATGCACCAGTGTATATTTACTGAGTTACAAAGGATGTCACCAAAAGCTCAGAATTTTTTGAGTACATGCCATTCCACACTTTTAGCAAGGAGGAGGAAGTAAATAAGAAAATCAAATGGTGAACCCAAAGCAGATAAGTCATATTTAGTGGAAATCAAACTTCTAATTGTTATAATGAAGACAGAAAGTCAAATAGGAGTGGCAATTCTAAAAAGAATGGGGCTCAGTATTTTTGGCAAAAAGACAGTAGCTTGGATTAAAAGGGTCAATGGCATCAATTACTATTTGCCAAATGTCCAACCTGGCTTTATGTACAAAGGCATTAAGAGTTAAATGGCATATGGTATGCTCTCCTAAGTCCAATGCCTAACCAGGAGCTGTTGGCACAGATACATACAGAACCATCAGGCATTGGGCAGTTAAACAAGACATCCAAAAAGGGATCTTTTCATTAAGTTCTTAAGACAAAAACAACATAACTGGACTCAAGGAAGATACAGGGCCATTAATCAAGGCCACTAATCTTTTAGCTAAGCTGGCATTTTAACCCTTCTGCTGAGAAACTGTAGAATTTTTTTGAAGTCCAAGAACTCAGTTTATTTTGATAGTTATTATAAATTAAAAAAAAATAAATAAATAAAACTAGCCTGAAAAAGAATCACTGAATACTAAATAAATGTATTTTCAACATAGATGTTTAATTTTATGTTTATTCATGTTTGTGAATTAGTTACTACTTTTTGTAGTTAATTTTTAAAAATTTTTATTGGTACATAATTACACAGAATAGTGGGATTCATTTTAATATATTCATACCTGTACATGATTTTTAAGATTTAAATAGCTATAGAATCTCTTCCTGCTAAGTCCAGATTCTCCCTGGAGTAGCTAATATCTCAGGCCACCTCTGCTACTAACTGTAAGGGGATTTGGGGTAAACAGCACAATCAAGTACATTCATTTCCTGTCATACATACCGGCTAAAATCATAGGCAAAAGGGGAGTGACTGGCCATGCATACTGGTACATTTGGTAGACATCATCGATATTCAGCAAGGGGTGTTAACAGTGGCATGATATCCTTGATACTTGCTGATCGTGAGAACCCCCAAACATCTCAGGCTGTAAGTGAGCTGTTGATCCGGTACTACTTCAATCCTACAACCCTCTATAAGTCTATAGTCCCAGGACCCCTAAGAAATCTGATGAGACCAAACAGAAAGCCAGCAGCAGGAACAGTAATCAAGAATAATTCGGCCGGGAGTAGTGATGTAATGCCCATAGTCCTAGCAGTTCAGGAGGCTGAGGCAGGAGGATTGTGAGTTCAAAGCCAGCCTCAGCAATAGCAAGGCGCTAAGCAACTCAGTGAGATCTGTCTCTAAATAAAATACAAAATAGGCTGGGGATGTGGCTCAGTGGTTGGGTTCTGTCCTCAGCACGACATAAAAATAAATAAAGTTTAAAAAATTGGCATATTTTAAAAAAAGAATAATTCAGACGTAAGTACTGCCCTTCCTTATGCTACTACAGTTGGCAGTCACCTGACAGCAGCGTGACTATGATGAGGGTCTGTGTGACAAGGCACTGGGAATGAATATTTTTCAGACTGAAAAATGGGAGATGGAGAAGATAACCAGTTTCCCTCCAACTTTTCTAGTTCCTATCCCAAAAGCAATATAGCCCTTGTTACAAACTTATACTGACTCTGAGGAAGAAGGCCTTTCTACAAAACCAAAATAGTCAATGGGTTGGAGTCACATAGCAGAAATGCCCCTTGTTCCTGCCTAGTATGTGTGAGAGCCTGTGTTCAATCCCTTGCAAAAAGAGAGAGAGAAAGAAGAAGAAATGTCCTTTGCTAAGCTACTCCTTTTACTTCAGTTAACATCTCCCTTTCCTTTTCTGGACTTCTAAACTCCACAGAATATACTATTACAATATAGCCTAATTCAGCTGATTCACTTACCAAAGCATTTCTTTATATATACTATCTTCCCCTTGGAATATACAGTCATGAGAAACATTTTAACATTTCTTTCTCTAGTCTCAAGCTGATCTATCACAACCCCATATAATATAATGCATATGAAAGTGCCTTATAAATAGTAAAGTGCTAGATAAATGCATGGTATTATTAACCTTACATATTATCATTAGTCATTGCTGCAACCAAGTCAGAAAATTGTTCCCAACCATCTTTTGTTAATTTTTACTAGGATACACAGCAACTTTTAAAAATCTATATGTTCCTTCTTCCAGGGAAGAGCCACACAGAAGGTATGGAAAGTTGGATATCAAAGGCTAGGTCCTCTCATGGGCCAGAGGTCACTATTTAAATGGCATAAAAAGAATTATTTAGGGGTCATCAGCATAGGATTATAATCCTGATGAGGCTCAAAAATTCCTCAGCATGACTCCATTCATGATTCATATTCCCCACCTTACAGCTTCAGTGTTTAAACTAAGCACAGGACAATAGAAAAAGCACAGGTGACAAGAATCAGTTCACAATTCCCCAAATATCCACCTCTCCCCCAAATATCATCATCCTCTGAATGTGGGCCCAAGAGTGGTGTGGTCGAGCCTACTTTACAGGGGAGACACACAGTGCAAAAGATAAATAGGTAGAGATAAGAATAGGAAAGACAGTAGAATGTTCATATATGAATACATGACCAGTGCAAGAATGGGATCCTAATTAGAATAATTTATACTGCATGTATGTTTAATATGTCAAAATACACTCTACTGTCATGTATACCTAAAAAATACAAATTTTTTTAAAAAGATGAATAGGGACTGGCTAACTAAACTCCACAGAGAAGAAACTAGTTTTCTTTTTTTGGCAAATGGAGATGAAAAACCTTTCATACTAGCTCTCGGTTGCATTCCCATCTACTTCTTATGAATGAAAGAATCACAACACATGACTGTCAAGAGCTGGAAGTGCTACTCTGCCTCATTTTACAGATAGGAAAACTGAGGCCCAGGAAGACAACTTTCCCTTAAAGTCATACAACCAATTGATGCCATACCTAGGTCTCCTGAGTCTTCTAAAAGCCTCTAAAAATCATTCCTCTAAAAACCATGGCGCTATCTTTGATATGTTCACACCAGCATCAGTCCCAGTGAGGCTTAATTTAGTCCTTTGTTGACTTTCTAGCCAGAGGCCTCAAGACCCCTTTGTAAAAGGGCTACCCTCTGACCCTCATCACCTGCCATCCTAAAAAACACTCCTGTCCTGAGAGCCTCACACAGCGGCTGAGGTACGTTGTTCTCTCTCTTTAACAAAAAGCCCATTCATAAAAAAAGAAAAAGAAAGAGGACTGGCTCAAATTTATACAGCAGGTATAGCTGGACAGCCCTGGACTTCCTGTGAATAACATCACTTCCCAAGAAACCTTTTCTGAAATACTGCTGCCCACACCAGCTCCGTTCCATGATTACAGTCACCCAATCAATAACAGCCTCCTTATTCCAAAACTATTCATACTTTCTTGCCACATCTGCAAAATGGGAATAGGCCACAGATCGTTCACCACATTTTACAGACTGGGAAACTGAGTCAGGCACTGCACACAGAGCTAGCAAGTATCTGAGCCACAAGGAGACAGTGCCATGTATGCTCATCTGATGTTCATCTGCCCAGGCCTTCCAAAGGACTGCCCCACCACCCACTGACACCCCCACTTTGGGATTGACAGCTTGTAACTTCAGAGGATGGGTTTGCTTTTCATCCCAGAGGCTAATTCATCTTTTGGCTGCAGGCAAGTGACCTTCCATCCCTGAGTGCTGCCAAGGCTGTAAAATGGAGATAATAATCTCAACCTCCTCAAGTCTCCTGAGAATAACCTTCTACAAATACAAAAGCAATAAAGATGCTAATGACGGGTTTCAAAACTGCCCCTACAGAAAATGTACCAGGTTTTCTCAGCCTGAAATCTAAAAACAGATTGCTTTCCCCCTATCCCCTTCCTCTTCTTCTTCTTCTTCTTCTTCTTCTTCTTCTTCTTCTTTTTCTTCCTCCTCCTCTCCTCCTCCTCCTCCTCCTCCTCCTCCTCCTCCTCCTCCTCCTCCATGATTTTATAGCTTCAG
Organism: Marmota monax; assembly: GCF_021218885.2. Lineage (NCBI taxonomy): Eukaryota > Metazoa > Chordata > Mammalia > Rodentia > Sciuridae > Marmota > Marmota monax. Next base: position 8,239,039 of record NW_026694552.1, on the reverse strand, counting down.
AACATCTCTGCACACTGCACAGGCTGAGTACAGAAAGACCGTCTCACGCTTGGTCCTCACCCAGATTATTTTTATGTATCTGGCAACTTTCCTTTTCAATCCCTTTTGTTTTCCTTAGCATCACTAATGGGTAGAAGCTGAGGAGGTAAAGAAATCAGCTTTCTGAGCACCTCTGGACCATAACCACAGGAGACAGTGATAAGATGGAGAAGTTTGAAAATTGTAAATATCCTCTCACCAGATAGAGATCACCAGCCCAAAGTTCATGAGTCAGCCTGGGGCCTGTTTCAGGGAGCACTTGGTAGGAGCCTGGGGCAGCTCCAGTGCCTCAGAACTCAAAGGCACACCTCACTCCCAAGAAACTCCCCAATGAAAGAGTCACTAAGAGAAACCCGTAAAAGTACTTCCCCAAAGTACCACAGTGGAGACAAGGAAGCTTATGTGACAACCTTGGGAAAGAGTGTCACCAGGCCACTGAAAATTGAACTATCACCAAAGGCAAAAGGGCTGGGCCATGGTCCACAGATGTGATTCAAAAAGGGCACCTGGCTGGGGCAGGACTTCCTGTATGTAAAAGGCCAGGCTAGGGCAGAGAGAGGAGGGGCCACTCGCCTGAGTGCCAGCGGTTCTCAGGTTGAGACACAGGGTTCCTCACCTCCACTGCGGGGCTGACCACACATTGTGCAAAGCCAAATCTGAAATGGGCACAAAGGCAGCCACTCATTGGAAAATCATTTTTAAGGGTCCCACTTCCCATAGGGATGAGGTGCTCTATACTACCGAGTGTCCTGAGCACACAAATGACTTGTATCACTCAGGCTGCCCAGGAAAAAGTCAACAGACTCACATGCATCATGGTGACCAGGTGACAGGGGTTGAGCAGGTAGATGACGGTCTTGGTGGCGAACTTAAAGCCCAGCTCCACCCCGAAGGTCAGGCACAGGGCTACTAAGAGCAGATTCTTGCTCAGGCTCTCCTTGCCTTCATCGGGCCGCTGGGTCACCTGCTGTGGCTGGCTGCCACGGCCACCCCTACCGTCCTCCGTCTGCCTCAGGATGTGCCGCAGGGCCACCAGGATCTCCAACAGGGCCAGGGTCAGGACCACCACACTTTCCAGCAGCCGCTGCTGCCAAGAGAGGAAGGCAGCACAGTCGGGGCCCCCATTGCCTGCAAAACTGGGGTCCACGCCCCCATAGAGCCAGTCCAGGAGACTATGGTAGCTATACCGGGACATGATGCAAAGTGGTTCCCCTTGACCACTGTGCAGGAAGCAAGAGTGAGATGCAACACGAGCCCAGAGGGTTGCCCGGGTACTGGAACATGTAAGGAGGGCACACCCCTGCACCCCTCTCCAGACACCGGGGCACCTAGAGCAGGGGAAGGGAATCTACACGCGAGGCCCGGGGTAAAGTGCTGGCTCTAACTTGTCCCCACGGCTGTCTGGGGAGCCCCCCGCGCTTCTCCAGTGGCCACCAACGAGGCAGGGTTGAAAGGAGCCGTTGGCCAATCTAAAAGGAAGGAGAGGAAAAAAAAAAAAAGGTCTCAAAGAGGCAATTGCATCGGGAATTAAGGAAGCGGGGAGGGAGGGGTAACTAGCGAGGGAAGAAAAGGGGAACAGGGGCAGTGGCGAAGCAAGCAGGGGTCAGGGAAGCCAAAGGCCGAGAGGGTCAGGGCGGGGGCCGAGGGGACCCTGCAGTGCCGCCTGAGGGAACCGCGGGATGGGGGGCAAAGCGGGTGAGAGCGAGGGGACACGCGGAGGCTAGGAGAGGGGCTCGCGGGGCCGGGCAGGCGGGGAGGGCGACTGGGAGGGCAGGGACGCCGGAGTCCTCGTCTCACGCACTCCACAGGGGGATCTCTTACTCCTGCAACCGCGTGGCCGTCTCTGCCCCCAGCTAGCAACTTCGCCGCCGACGGGCCCCTCCAGCCAATTTAGAGCCGTCCCGGTCCAGCCTCCCGCCCCCGGGTACACCCCCGAGCCCCCCAGCTCCACCCCCGGCCCCAGCCTCCCGCCCTCCCGGCTGCACCACCCTCAGCCCGCGGCCCGCCCGGGACCTGCCCCCCTCGCGCGGGCAGCGGCGGGAGGAAGCCGAGAGGGAGGGCGGGAGGGCGGGAGGCCGGGCCAGCCAGGGGCTGGACTACAGCCGGCCCCCCCACTCCGCCCCGGCGCCGCCGCATCTTCCCGCGCCTCCCGCCGGCCCTGGGGACCGGCCGCGGCGCCCCTCAGGGCTCCACTCACCGGCAGCGCAGCCCGTGGCCCTGCCTCGGGCCACCGCTCTGCTCCTGCACTCCCCGCGCCCCGGCGCTGGGCTCCCCTGGTGGCCGCAGCCACCGCCGCCGCTGTCGCCGCCGCCGTCGCGCAGGGCTCCTCCTCCCGGTCTTCCTCCCCCTGCAGCAACCGCGCTCGCTTCCTCCTTCTTCCCCTCCTTCTCTCCTCCCCCTCGCGGCCGCCGCCGCCTCCCGCGTCCCTCCTCCCGACGGGTGCAACCTCTCGCCCCCACCCACCCACCACGTCCTCGGGCCACCACTACCCCACCTCGCCTCAGTCCCTCTCCCGCCCGCCGCCGACTCCCCCCACCGCGTCCACCCTTCACACCTCCCACCCTGCCTCGCCTAGGAGCTCCCTCCGCCTCCCTTCGGCGGCTCAATCTCCGCCTCCTTCCTCCTCCTCCCGGCCTGCCTTCACTTTGCACTCTTCGAGGAGACTGCACGCGTGCACGGCCGCCCTCCACAACCCTATGCAGAATTCGTCTCCTTGTGTTCGCTAACTCTGCCTTCCATGACCCTGTTCTCCATGAAAATTCTTTGTATAACTGGCACATAGTAGGCAGTCAGCCGGCCCTCGCTAACTTCTTGTGGAATGGAGAAGCCTGGCCAGTGATGAGCAGCTGAGCAAGCTTGGCTTTTGGGGGTGTGGTGGGTATGGCCTTCTCTTCCCGTTTCCTCCCTTCTGCCATAAAATGGAAGGTGTGTGCGGGACCACCAAGGCCTCTTCTCTCACGTTTCTAGCCACAGCTACGCCCCCCCACACACACACACACACACTTCAGTGCCTAGGACAAAGTCTTCTTGGCCCTGCTCTTCTCCCTCCTGCTCAGGTCTTGTGATTTCCCCTCAATGTCGGGCCAACTGCCACTCCCTCTCCTTCAACCTCCTTCTACCCTATCTCCAGACCTGCCTTCATTTGTAGACAAGCTGGAAGAAAAGGAGCTTCCTCTGGCTTCTTTGCCTTCTTCCCTCTCCTTGCAAGAGAGCGGCTTCAAAAAGCCATTCAGGACAATGTGAATGCAGAGGGACAGGTTCCCCTCTTCACTGCTGCTTCCTACCCACAACTGCATTTACTTTTCTTCGGACAAGGGAGTAGGAAAAGAATCTCTACAGAGTCTACCTAATGTTGACTTACTATCTATTGAAGACTCACAATGAGTTAGAAGAATATCCAGAAAAACACAGTCAGGCACCTTGCCTAGGAAACACTTGGATTCGGGCTGTAAGCCAGGTTCAAAACATAAAATACTATCTATTATGTTATCAGGCCATTGCCCTCCCATCCTTTCCAAGTTTGGTTTTCCTACAAATATGGCCAAGGTAGTCTTGTCTAATTCCGAGTATTTTACAGTATCTACCATAAGCACAATTCTCTTAAGTAGCTAATTAATAAAGAAAAACAAAAATTGATTTCAGAGGCTCACTCATTCATTCCCCTTAGGTGTTTTCTTAAATCCTCAGCAACATAACCAAGGAATATTAAGGACAAAGCTGGGGGTTTCCTGGCAATGGCATGCAGTGTTCAGAGACCTCAAGTTCCTTCCTTCAAATTAAGAATGAGGTTATAGCATTCAGTAAATGGCTCTACTAATCCCTCCAATTTCCATGCTGAACTTCAATTGCTATAAGGTCCTTGCTTAGCTTCTGGATGTCTTAATTGACAGCCACCATTTTAAGGAAAAAGTTTCGCTTTGTGCCCAAAGGCGTTTCTGAGAAAGGCTTACCACTCCCTCATACCAACCCAACCCTTAACCGGATGCCTTAAGACCCGCAGGGCTCTGATTCCTGAGCCTCCCTCATAAAAGTCTGAGAACTCAAGCCTGTTTTGCCTCTCTCTCCTACAGAGAGATGGCCTTTATTTGTCAGCTCTGACAAATAAACTCTTGTGCGTGTCTCTGCTTGGTCTCCATCTTTCATTTCTGGCTTACCTGGCTCTCATTCCTCGCTTTCCCTTCTATAAGGTCCTTATTTAGCATCTGGGCCACCATCCTAAATAACAGCCACCATTTTCCTGCCCAAGGGCATCCAACCCCACCCTTAATCATCCACATTAGGACCCATCCTGCACTAATCCCTGAGCCTCCCCCATAAAAGCCCCAGAACTCAAGCCTGTGTTGCCACTCTCCACTAAAGAGGGATGTTCCTTTATTTGTTAGCTTTGACAAATAAACTCTCTCCTATGTATCTCTGCCTGGTCTCCATCTTTTATTTCTTGCTCACCTATCTCTCCCTTTCTCGCTTTCCTTTCACCTTCAACTGGGAATTTGGCCTAGCTATTCCGGTGTTTGCAAAGTGACTATTCTCAATGACTATAGCCAGGCTAATTTCCACACCTGCGCCACAAATTCATTTTCTTCATACCTAAGTAAAACAGCAAAGTGTCTCTAGGATTGGGATTCAAATCCCATTTATGCCAGTTACTTGCTGTGTCACCTTGGGTAATTTACTCAGCCTCTCTGTGCCTCCGTTTCGTTTCTTATCTATTCATGGAAAGATACTATTATCTGATTCACAGACATATGCAGATTTCAATGAATTGAATTTTGTAGACTATTATGCAGTATCTGGTACATAGAAAGTGCACACTAAATGCTACCTGTTACCCATCTGTGCATTTGCGTATGTGAACCTGTGTGCACTCCCAAGCAAGCAAGCATACACATGCATTCAAATTCAGTGCCCACCCCCATATCTGAATAAACAATCCTACCATCCTTCAAAGCCCAGGGAACATCCTACTCTCCCCAATCCTCCCCACCAGCTCCCAGAGCTCTCTCCCGCCTCCAAACTTCTACAGCATTTATTGCCTGCACTACTCACTGTATTCTGAATCACATACTGCCTTTCATTGTTCTCACATTGTGAGTCCTGCCTCCCACGCCCAGCTCTCTGAGAGCCAGGGAAGGGTCTTACTTAATCTTTTCCAGACCTCCACAGTACCTCACAGAGTGGCAAACACATAGTAAGCACTAAATAAACACTAGGAGAGGGTTAGGGCTGTAGCTCAGAGGCAGAGGGCTTGCCTAGCACATGTGAGGCACTGGGTGGGATCTTTAGCATTACATAAAAATAAACAAATAAAATAAAGCCATACTTGTCCATCTACAACTACAAATTTTTAAAAAAAAAAAAGTAGGAGAGGGCTGGGGCAGTAAGTAGCTCAGTGGCAGAGCACTTGCCTTGCATGTGTGAGGCACTGGGTTCCATCTTTAGCACCAGATAAAAATAAAACAAATAAAATAAAGGCATTGTGTCCATCTACTACAAAAAAATTAAGAAACAAAAAATAGTAGGGGATTGTTGTCCCCCTAGGTAAAAGGCAAGCCAGAATTGAGCTGAAATGACGTGTTAGACCTTAGAAAAACACAAAGCAAAACTTTAGATCATTGTCCTCATCATTTCTGTACTAGGACACAAGACAGAGACTTTTTGTCTCTAAACATGGACAAGAGCAAACTTTGCTTTTTTAAAGGAGAGTCTTGTGGCACACAGTAAAAAGGGAACCTGAAATCCAGGCTGAGTTCAGTGAGACCTTGAGGATGATTTTCCAAGCAAAATGAAAGGGTTGGACTAGAAATGGTCTCTAAAATCCCTGCTGGCTCTAATCTATGAGTCTATGAACTCAGCCTCCCTCCCTTTGTTGGAATCTTGAAGCAGACAACTTGTCTACCTGACTTGGTGATATAAGCCACCTCTCTGCTTGTGCAGACAATGCCCTAAATTCTTTCTGCCAAAGTACCTTCTCAGTTTTGAGCCCAGGTAACCTTCTATGGAGTGCTGTGTCATATGAAATACATAAATTATTATTAGTGTTTGGTATCAGGGATTGAACCCAGGGGTGCTTAACCACTGAGCCACATCCCCAGCCCTTTTAAATATTTTATTTAGAGAAAAGGTCTTGGTGACTTGCTCAGGACCTCACTAAGCTGCTGAAGCTGGTTTTGAACTTGTGATCCTCCTGCCTCAGCTTCCTAAACTGCTGAGATTACAGCTGTGTGCCACCACACCCAGCAGAAATCATTATCTTTATTGTACCATCTTGTTATAGGACATAGGCATATCCCAAAGCTGAGGAAGTCACACAGGACAATCCTTGTGAACATGCCAGAAAATTTTCAGATATGTAGCTCAGAGTAACAGGAATGAGTTTTTTTAGAAGGGATAGGAAAGAGAAAGAAGGGGCCCTCTCAAGGAAGAGAGTGGGTCCTCTCTGACAGTGCACTTCTCTGCTTTCCAGAATCATTGGATTACAGAGAAGTTTCCAGAGACTTCCACATAGCTCCACCTTTTGATTTTGGACTGACAGCATAGGAACTGCATGGACTGCCACCAAGAGATGATGGTGTGGTGCTCACAGAATTGGAGTTTTTAAGGAAATTGAGTCCCCCTATTTTTACCTCAATTTCCTGCCCCGCTTAATCAGTTTATCAGCCTTTTGACTGGCCCTCAGCAAGCTTTCTTTGTGAGGGTCTTAATGTTTGGGTTGCCAGGATAATTGGGGGCTGTGGCAGTTTCTATGATAAGAGGATGCAATTATGGCTGGGGCAAGTTTTAACAAAAGAGCCCCCATCTTCCAGGAGCTTGCCTGTCAGATAAGGTTCCCTGTGGTTTTCAGTCCTCTTTCATTGTTCTTTCCTTACTCACTCATTCATGCCGACTAGCTACCTAACAATCTGAGACTCAGAAAAGTAAAGTGACCTGACTTAATGTCACACAAAATAGTAGAGGAGCAAGGAGGAGAACATGGTGTTCTCTAAATCTAGTATTCTTTCAACTCTATGGGTCAGAGCAAGCTTTTTTCTTTTTGACTTGACCATGTGACCTTTTCTCTTCCTGCACTTTATTCTTTGCATACACTCCTGCTCTTCTATCCACAATGGAACCTGAAAGTCAAATTCATGCAGATCTCCCACAAACAGATAACAATGCACAATCCCAATCTTATATGAAGTGTTATCCGTAATAATAAACTGGAAAAGAATAAAGAGACAAGCCTTTGTCTTGACCTCACTATCTGCTTACTGTTTCTCCCCCTCCCATTCATTCAACACTAGCATTCATTTCAGACAGATTCACTGAGTCTCTATTCTGTGAATAAGAATGTGCTAGACCTATGGGCAATCCCTGCCCTAGAGGAGCTTGAAATTCAGATAGGCAGAGGACTTAAAAACAAAAAAAAGGTGGGCTGGGATTGTAGCTCAGTGGTACAGTGCTTGCCTGGCATGTGTGAGGCACTGGGTTCAATTCTTAGCACCACATAAAAATAAATAAATAAAAATAAAGGTTCATCCACAACTAAAAATACATATATTTTAAAAACAAAAAACAGGGCTGGGGATGTGGCTCAAGCGGTAGCATGCTAGCCTGGCATGCGTGCGGCCCGGGTTCAATCCTCAGCACCACATACAAACAAAGATGTTGTGTCCGCCGAAAACATAAAAAGTAAATATTAAAAAATTCTCTCTCTCTCTCTCTAAAAAAAAAACAAAAACAAACAAGAAAAAAACCTTTAAACCCAATGTGGTGGTGCATTCTGTAATCCCAGTTTGAGGCCAGCCTCAGCAATTTAGCAAGGCCCTAAGTAACTCAGTGAGACCCTGACTCAATATAAAAATATAAAAAAAGGGCTGGGGGTGTGGTTCAGTGGTGAGGCACCCCTGAGTTTAATTCCTGATACCAAAAAAAAATTAAAAAACAAGAAAAGTTAGATAACAATGCATGAAGTAGGTATAAACTCAAGCCAAGCAGACTTTCTTTTGTGTGTGTGTGTGTGTGTGTGTGTGTGTGTGTGTGAGAGAGAGAGAGAGAGAGAGAGAGAGAGAGACTGGGTATTGAACCCGGGGAGTGAACTGTATCTCCAGCCCTTTTACTTTTTATTTTGAGGCAGGATCTTTTTAATTTGCTTAGGGTCCCACAAATTTGCTGAGTCTGGCTTTGAACTTGCAATCCTCCTACCTCAGCCTTCCAAATCTCTGGGATTATAGTCACGTGCCGCTGTGCCCAGTGCACTGCATACTTTAGAGTTGTACACTGTACTGTATGATAGTGATACCTCAATTTTAAGAGTTCAGAAGTGCACTCCTATAATCCCAGCTACTCAGAAGGCTGAGGTAGGAGGAGAACAAGATCAAGGTCAGTCTTAGCAACTTAGTGAGGCCATGTGTCCAAATCAAAAATAAATAAATAAAAAGGGCTAGAGATATAGCTCAGTAGTAGAGTTCCCCTGGGTTCAATACTTAGTACTGAAATAAACAAATGAATAATAGTTCTGAAAAGAGAGAAAAACCAGAAGCTGAGATTGCCAGGAACAACTACATAGAGGAAGAAGCAGCATTTGAGTAGGGATGTAAATATATCTAATCCTGTGGTTGTCAGCTCTGCTGCACTTGAGAATTATGAAGACAATTTTTTTTTAAATACTGAACTTAGGATCCACCCCAGACCAATATAATCAGAAGCTCTGGAAGTTGATTCTTAAGATGTTGGGTTAGTCAGATTTTCATTGCTACAAAAAAATGCCTGATAAAATCACTTAAAAGGAGGAAAGATTTATTTCAGTTCATGGTTTCAGAAGCTTTAGTCCTTTGTTGCTTGGCCTTGTCACTTTGGGCCTTTAGTGAGGCAAAACATCATGGCAGGGAGTGTGAGGTGGAGCAAAGCTGCTTACTTTAAGGCATCTGGGAAGAAAAACATAAAAGAGAGGAAACTGCCAGTGAACCAATATACTTTTCTTTCTTTCTTTTTTTTTTTTTTTTTTTTTGAGAGGGGGTAATGGGGACTGAATCCAAGGGTGCTTAACCGCTGAGCCACACCTTCAGCCCTTTATAAATACTTAGTTTTATTTTTTAAATTAAATTTATTTATTTATTTATTTTACAGTAGAATGCATTTTGATATATAGTACAGAAATGGAGCACAACTTCTCATTCTTCTGGCCATACACGGTCCAGTGTCACACCACTAGTGTAATTATACATATGTATACATTAATAATGTCTTTTTCTTTCTGTGTCCTTCCTATCACCACAACCCCACCCTTCCCCTGACTCCCCTCTATGCAAACCAAAGTTCCTTCATTCTTCCCTATCCTCCCACCCCACTATGGATTAGCATCAGCTTATCAGAGAAAACATTCAGCTTTTGGTTCTTTTGGATTGTCTTATTTCACTTAACACGGTATTCTCTAGTTCCATACATTCACCTGCAAATGCCATAATTTCAGGTCTTTAAGGCTGAGTAATATTCTGTTGTATATATATGTACCACATTTTCTTTATCCATTCATCTATTGAAGGACATCTAGTTTGGTTCCATGGTTTAGTTATTGTGAATTGAGCTGCTATAAACATTGATGTGGTTATGTCACTGTAGTATGCTGATTTTAAGTCCTCTGGGTATACAGACCAAGGAGTAGGATAGCTGGGTCAAATGGTGGTTCCATTCTAAGTTTTCTAAGGAATCTCCACACTGCTTTCCATAGTGGTTGCACCAATTTGCAGTGCCACCGGCAATGTATGAGTGTACCTTTTTCCCCACCTCCTCACCAACAGTTAGTATTGCTTGTATTCTTGATAAATGACATTTTGATTGGAGTGAGATGAAATCTTAAAGTAGTTTTGATTCATATTTCTCTAATTACTAGAGATGATGAACATTTTTTTCATGTTTGTTGATCAATTGTGTTTCTTCTTCTGTAAAGTGTCTATTCAGTTCCTTAGCCCATTTATTGATTGGGTTATTTGTTTTTGAGACAGTTTCTCCCTAAGTTGCTTAGGGCCTCCTAAGTTGCTGAGGCTGACCTTGAACTTTTGATCCTCCTGAGTTGATGGAATTACAGATTTGGGCCTCCAGGCCTGGCCCAATATACCCTTTAAGGACATGCCCTCAGTGAGCTACTTCCTTCTACTAGGCCCCACCTCCTAAAGATTTTACCACCCTCCAATAGCAACATAGGCTGGCAATAAAGCCTTTAGCACATGGCTTTTGGGGGATATTTAAGACCCAAATCATAACACATAAATATTTCTTAAAACCAAGTTTGAAAGATACTATGTGTTTAGTCACTACAGAAATATCTAGCACCATGTGACCAAAAGTTTTTGCATACAATATCTCATTTAAGCCTCATGACAAAATACCCTTAGGGGTAATTATTGTTATTATGATACACATTTTACAGATGAAAAAATGAAGCTCAGATCATACTGCTTGTAAATGCTGAAACTAGGATTTCATCCCAGATCTGCTAACTCCAAATCCAGTAACCTAAACCCATACATATATTGCTTCTCAGTGGACCATGTCACTGAGAAAGTATAGGCAGAGGTTCTTGGTAGATTCACTAGCTGTCAATGAAGATATCAGTGCCTTTAATATTTTTATTAGGTTTTTAAAGAATCAGGGAATTGGGCATGATGGCACATGCCTTTAATCCCAACAACATGGGAGGCCAAGGCAGGACGATCATAAGGTTGAGGCCTGCTGGAGCAACTTAGCCAGACCCTATCTGAAAATAAAAAGGGCTACGGATATTCCTCAGTGGTAGATCCCCTCAGGGTTCAATCCCTAGTAACAACAACAACAACAACAAAACAGAGTCAGGGTCTTACTCTATGTTTCCCAGGTTGGCCCTGAACTCCTGGGCTCAAGCTATCGTCCTGCCTTGCCTCTAGAGTAGCTGGGAATACAAGCATGCACCACCATGGCCAGCTAATTTTATTTTATTTTAAATCAAGCATTAACTTACGTAACTAAGAGGCATTATTAGTCTCTGATGTACAGCTCCATGAGTTTGACAAACATATACTTCTGTACACAACTCAGATCTTCATGCCCACCTCCTAGTCAATCCCACCTCCAGAGGTAGAGTTGGTCTGATTTCTATATCTATAGATTTATTTTGCCTTTTCTTGAATGCCATATAAATAGGATCATACAGCATGTACTCTATTATGTCTGACTAACTTTTCTCAATATTCTGTCTTTGAGGTTCCTCAGATTATTTTTTTTATGTCACAAAATGAATACTAAGAGTTTAGGACATGCTAAACCAATCAGACTCAGCACCTACCAAGGCTCAGGAATTTAATTGAGGGGCTGGGAATTACTGTTGCTGGGAAGTCCTTCTCTTCCACCTCTAGAGCTAGAGTTTCAGTTGTTCTCTCATAGCTGATATTAACAGGGGGGCTTTCATGTCACAGTCCCACAGAATTGTTCAAAGACTCAGAATACATCGACCTCACACAATCTAGGAAGCAACAGAATCCAGCTTTCCAGTGTAAGAGAAATGTGTGTGCTGCAGTGAGCTCAGATTCTGGACTCCAGGAGCACAGGAAGAATTCTGATCCTCTCAGTTGCAGAAAGATCTCCAAGACCACAATTAATATGTGTATAAGGGGTGGGGGATGGGCAAGAGAAGGTCATTCCTGGTCCATGGTTTGGATGTGGTTTGTCCCCAAGGTTCACATGTTGGAGGCTTGGTCCTCAATGTGGTGATGTTGGGGGGTGATAGAACCTTTAAAAGGTGGGGAGCTTACTGGGAGGTTCTTAGATTATTGGAGGTCCTGCCCTTGGAAGGGTTTAAGGCAGTTCTACATGACTGTAGAGCCCATTTGATATAATTATACAAGTATGGAATATATCTTATTCTAATTAGGACCCCAGTTCTTTTGTGACACTGAACTAGTTTCTAAGACCAGGCTATTATAAAAGGAGCAAGCCCAGCCCCTTATATTCTCTCTTGTTTTCCGTTTGGTCATGTGGATCTCTTCTTCTCATATGAGCTCCTGCTTCATGTCATGGGGACACATCCTTCACCATACTGTTTGGACTTTCTGCATCCAAAACTATGCAGCAAAGATACCTCTTTTCTTTATAGAGTTATAATAATTCATGTATTTCATTATAATAACAAAAATGAATTAATATTCCTGGTGCACCCCTACTTTTGTTCAATAAAGTTCTCATCCTCCCCAATCAAAACTTAGCTAAAAGCCCTGGATGATCAATCCCAAAACAATACCACATGGGCACAAATATTCCCCCTCTCCTTCCTCCCCCCTTCCACCCCAAGCTAATCTCAGACTCTCACCTTCATTTGCTTGATTATTATTATAAGATATTTCAAATTTCTAAGGTTTTGAAGTTCACTGCTGCAAGCTAGCTCTCTTTCCATAGTAGAAACCATATAAGTTTTTTTTTAATTGGTACTGGGGATTGAACCCACAGGTGTTCTATCACTGAGCTATATAGCCAGCCCTTTTTGTTTGCTTGTTTTATTTTGAGACAGGTATTCAGTATATTGCTGAGGTTGACCTCAAACTTGTGACCCTCCTGCCTCAGCCTCCTGACTTGCTGGGATTATAGGCATGTGTCATCACACCCAGTTTTATAACCATTTTTAATGGGTTTAGTCATATTGATGCAGTTTTACTATTTTTATTCCTCTCCATTTAGATTCTTAAGCTCGAGGCAACATATAAACTTGAGATCCCACAATGTACAGAGTTCCTTAATCAGTTATGTTTCCTTGGGTTATAGCTTACTAATAGAGCATGCACTTAGCATGTGCAGGGCCCTGGGTTCAATCCCTACCACCATAGAAAGAAAAACAAAACAAATCCAAAACTGTTAGAAGTAGAAAACTACAACTCTTGCATACTATCTTCTAGCTTGATTTTACTTATTTATTTATCTTATCTATTTATCTATTTATTTATTTTAGTCATAGATGGACACAATACCTTTATTTATTTATTTATTTATTTATTTATTTTTATGTGGTGCTGAGGATCAAACCCAGTGCCTCACATGTGCTAGGCAAGTGCTCTACCATTGAGTCACAACTCCAGCCCTTATTTATTTATTTATTTATTTATTTTTAAGAGATGAGGTCTCTCTATATTGCCCATGCTGGTCTTAAATTCCTGGGGTCATGGAATCCTCCTTCCACAGCATCTAAAGTAGCTGAGACTATAGGCATGTGTGTGCCATTATAATCTTGGCTTCATTTTAAAAGTTTTCTTTCTATAAGTTTGTCCTTTTGCATTTGAACTTTATTTGTAAATTCTCCCATAGTCTCCAGATATGAAGCTAACTTTTCTGTTTGATTCCCTAGTATCTGGTGGAGTTTTTGTTTGTTTCATTATTTAGACCCCTAACTTCTTACCTACTTGATCCCCCTAACAGTAATTTTCACTTATTTTCCACTGTGCTACTTGAAAAGATATCTGACCCAGTAATTCAGAAATATACTATGTTAGGAGACAGAAACTATTCAGATTATAATCTTGAGACCTTGACTTACATTCTTTTCCTTATATTTGGCAGAAAGGCACAAATCTTAACCTTTCCCTGCTTCACAATAATATTCTAGGGCTGGGGTTGTGGCTCAGAGGTAGAGCACTCACCTGGCATGTGTGAGGCACTGGGTTCGATCCTCAGCACCACATAAAAATAAAATAAAGATATTGTGTTCACTTATAACTAAAAAAATAAATCTTAAAAAATAATGTGTCTAGAACAAATGAGATTATATATATGAGGCTCTTTGCAATCTTGCTGATTTGTTAAATTGAAAGATAATTGCCATCTTTAAATCTTTGTGTGTGTGTTATACTGGGGATTGAAGCCAGGAGTGCTCCACCACTAACCTACATCCTCAGCATTCTCCCTTTTTATTTTGACCCAGGGTCTCACTAAGTTACTGAAGCTGGCCTTGGCCTTGAACGTGTGATCTTCCTGTCTCAGCCTTCCAAGTCACTGGGATTATTACAGGCATCATAAATCTTAAGACAATAATGCTTTCAAAGAGAGACCATATGAAGAACATGTATCAGGTACATACTGAAAAAATAAAACCTTCAGTAGCAGCCCAAGAAAGATTTGTTTGGGGTAAACTAATTTTAAAGAGACACCAACATTATTAAACCATTTATTTATAATCTAGAATGTCCAAACCAAGTAGAAGAAAAAGCTTCATACCAACAAATTATTCCACAAGCTTCCAAAGTTAAATCTTCCCTTAATTTCATTAATTGATTATCATTGGGGAAAGGCTTTCCTGGCATATAGTCCTAAGGTACCACTTAACATTGTTATCAGAAATTCAATTTGGCATTATTTGGCTATTTAAATCATGAAGCAGGTGCCTGCAAGGTAGACGGAACTGTGACAACCCACAGAACAGGCCCAGCGGCCTGCTGAGGGGCAGAGCCACCCCCTACTCCCGCGCCTGCAAGGTAGGCGGAACTGTGACCACCAACAGAAAAGGCCCAGTGGCCCGCGGAGGGGCAGAGCTGCCAACCACTCCTGCAAGGTAGGCGGGCCTGAGACCCACCGGCAGAACAGGAGCAGCGGCCTGCTGAGAGGCAGAGCCGCGCCCCCCCCCCCCCCGCGCCTGCAAGGTAGGCGGAACTGTGACCACCAACAGAACAGGCCAGACCTGCAACCGACAGACAGAACAGGCCCAGTGGCCTGAGGAAGGGTAGAGCCGCCCCCCCCCGCCCCGTGCCTGCAAGGTAGGCGGACCTGCGACCCACAGGCAGAACAGCCCCAGAGGCCTGCAGAGGGGCAGTACCGCTGCCTGCGCCTCCAAAGTAGGCAGAACTGCGACCACCGACAGAACAAGCCTAGCGGCCCACAGAGGGACAGAGCCGCCTCCCGCAACTGCAAGGTAGGCGGACCTGCTACCAACGGGCAGAACAGGCCCAGCGGCCTGCCGGCGTGGTAGGCACATTGCCCTAATTGGAGGAGGGGCACAGCCGCCGCCCGCGCCTGCGAGGGAGACTTTGCAACTATACAAGACCAATATAAATATATAGGGGGAAAATTCAATAGCACAACAGTTTCACCAAGCAGAAAGAAACGCGAACAGTATGAAGAGACAAGGAAAAAAAGGACCACAAGCAATGCAGGTCAACTCAAGGTTAGAAGAGGTAATAGCTGCAGCAGATGGAATGTCAGATAAACAATTCAGGATATACATGCTTCAGATGATCTGGAGTCTCAAGGAAGACATCAGACAGCAAAATCAGACAATGAAAGATCACTTCAACAATGAATTACATAAACAAATCCAAGAAGCAAAAGATCAACGATACAGGGAGATAGAGGTTATAAAAAACAAACAAACAGAAATCCTAGAAATGCAGGAAGCAATAAACCAACTTAAAAACTCAATTGAGAATACTACCAGCAGAGTAGAACACTTAGAAGACAGAACATCAGACAATGAAGATAAAGTATTTCAATTTGAAAAGAACATAGACAGCTCAGCAAGACTGTTAAGAAACCATGACCAGAACATCCAAGAAATATGGGATAACATCAAGAGACCAAATTTAAGAGTCATTGGGATACAGGAAGGGACAGAGTTTCAAACCAAAGGAATGAGCAATCTATTCAATGAAATAATACGAGAAAACTTCCCAGACTTGAAGAATGAGACAGAATCCCAAATCCTAGAAGCCTACAGGACGCCGAATGTGCAAAATCATAAGAGATCCACACCTAGACACATTATAATGAAGATGCCCAACATACAGAATAAGGAGAGAATTTTAAAAGCTACAAGAGAAAGGAAGCAGATTACATTTAGGGGTAAGGCAATCAGGATAACAGCTGATCTTTCAACACAGACTCTGAAAGCTAGAAGATCCTGGAATAACATATTTCAAACACTGAAAGAAAATGGGTTCCAACCAAGAATTGTGTTTCCAGTGAAATTAAGCTTCAGGATGGAAGATGAAATTAAAACCTTCCACAATAAACAAAAGTTAAAAGAATTTGCAGCTAGAAAACCATCTCTTCAAAACATCCTCGGCAAAACATTACAGGAAGAGGAAATGGAAAATAACAATGAAAACCAACAGTGGGAGGTAGGACAGTAAAGGGGGGAAAATAATCAAAGAGGAAAACAAACCATGTTTAGTAACATAAATAAACAAATATGGCTGGAAGAACAACCCATATCTCAATAATAACCCTAAATGTTAATGGCTTAAACT
Source organism: Marmota monax (assembly GCF_021218885.2). Classification (NCBI taxonomy): domain Eukaryota; kingdom Metazoa; phylum Chordata; class Mammalia; order Rodentia; family Sciuridae; genus Marmota; species Marmota monax. Next base: position 8,222,768 of record NW_026694552.1, on the reverse strand, counting down.
CACCAAGTAAGAGACACAGGCTAGTAGAATGGATCACAAAACAAGACCCAACAATATGCTGCCTACAGGAGACGCATTTGATAGGAAAAGACATACATAGGCTGAAGGTGAAAGGTTGGGAAAAATCATAATACTCATATGGACTTCGGAAACAAGCAGGTGTGTCCATACTCATATCAAATAAAATAGATTTCAAGCCCAAGTTAATCAAAAGGGATAAAGAGTGACACTACATACTGCTCAAGGGAACCATACACCAACAAGACATAACAATCATAAATATATATGCCCCTAACAATGGTGCAGCTATGTTCATCAAACAAACTCTTCTCAAGTTCAAGAGTCTAATAGACCACCATACAATAATCATGGGAGACTTCAACACACCTCTCTCACCAATGGACAGATCTTCCAAACAAAAGGTGAATAAGGAAACTATAGAACTCAATAACACAATTAATAACCTAGACTTAATTGACATATATAGAATATACTACCCAACATCAAGCAGTTACACTTTTTTCTCAGCAGCACATGGATCCTTCTCAAAAATAGATCACATATTATGTCACAGGGCAACTCTTAGACAATATAAAGGAGTAGAGATAATACCATGCATCTTATCTGATCATAATGGAATGAAACTGAAAATCAATGATAAAAGAAGGAAGGAAAAAGCATACAACACTTGGAGAATGAACAATAGGTTACTGAATGATCAATGGGTTATGGAAGACATCAAGGAGGAAATTAAAAAATTCTTAGACATAAATGAAAACACAGACACAACATATCGGAATCTATGGGACACATTGAAAGCAGTTCTAAGAGGAAAATTCATTGCTTGGAGTTCATTCCTTAAAAAAAGAAAAAACCAACAAATAAATGATCTCATACTTCATCTCAAAATCCTAGAAAAAGAAGAGCAAAACAACAGCAAAAGAAGTAGAAGGCAAGAAATAATGAAAATCAGAGCTGAAATTAATGAAATCGAAACAAAAGAAACAATTGAAATAATTGACAAAATTAAAAGTTGGTTCTTTGAAAAAATAAACAAAATTGACAGACCCTTAGCCATGCTAGCGAAGAGAAGAAGAGAGAGAACTCAAATTACTAGCATACGGGATGAAAAAGGCAATATCACAACAGACACTTCAGAAATACAGAAGATAATCAAAAACTATTTTGAATCCTTATACTCCAATACATTAGAAGATAGTGAAGGCATCGATAAATTTCTTAAGTCATATGATCTGCCCAGATTGAGTCAGGAGGATATAGACAACCTAAACCGACCAATATCAATTGAGGAACTAGAAGAAACCATCAAAAGACTACCAAATAAGAAAAGCCCAGGACCGGATGGGTATACAGCAGAGTTTTACAAAACCTTTAAAGAGGAACTAATACCAATACTTTTCAAGCTACTTCAGGAAATAGAAAAAGAGGGAGAACTTCCAAATTCATTCTACGAGGCCAACATCACCCTGATACCTAAACCAGACAAAGACACTTCAAAGAAAGAAAACTACAGACCAATATCTCTAATGAACCTAGATGCAAAAATCCTCAATAAAATTCTGGCGAATCGGATACAAAAACATATCAAAAAAATTGTGCACCATGATCAAGTAGGATTCATCCCTGGGATGCAAGGCTGGTTCAATATACGGAAATCAATAAATGTTATTCACCACATCAATAGACTTAAAAATAAGAACCATATGATCATCTCGATAGATGCGGAAAAAGCATTCGACAAAGTACAGCATCCCTTTATGTTCAAAACTCTAGAAAAACTAGGGATAACAGGAACATACCTCAATATTGTAAAAGCAATCTATGCTAAGCCTCAGGCTAGCATCATTCTGAATGGAGAAAAATTGAAGGCATTCCCTCTAAAACCTGGAACAAGACAGGGATGCCCTCTCTCACCACTTCTGTTCAACATAGTTCTCGAAACACTGGCCAGAGCAATTAGACAGACGAAAGAAATTAAAGGCATAAAAATAGGAAAAGAAGAACTTAAATTATCACTATTTGCAGGTGACATGATTCTATACCTAGCAGACTCAAAAGGGTCTACAAAGAAACTATTAGAGCTAATAAATCAATTCAGCAAAGTGGCAGGATATAAAATCAACACGCATAAATCAAAGGCATTCCTGTATATCAGCGACAAATCCTCTGAAATGGAAATGAGGACAACCACTCCATTCACAATATCTTCAAAAAAAATAAAATACTTGGGAATCAACCTAACAAAAGAGGTGAAAGACTTATACAATGAAAACTACAGAACCCTAAAGAGAGAAATAGAAGAAGATCTTAGAAGATGGAAAAATATACCCTGTTCATCGATAGGCAGAACTAACATCATCAAAATGGCAATATTACCAAAAGTTCTCTATAGGTTTAATGCAATGCCAATCAAAATCCCAACGGCATTTCTTGTAGAAATAGAGAAAGCAATCATGACATTCATATGGAAAAATAAAAGACCCAGAATAGCAAAAACAATGCTAAGCAGGAAGTGTGAATCAGTCAGTATAGCGATACCAGACTTCAAACTATACTACAGAGCAATAGTAACAAACACAGCATGGTACTGGTACCAAAACAGGCGGGTGGACCAATGGTACAGAATAGAGGACACAGAAACCAATCCACAAAACTACAACTACCTTATATTTGATAAAGGGGCTAAAAGCATGCAATGGAGGAAGGATAGCATCTTCAACAAATGGTGCTGGGAAAACTGGAAATCCATATGCAACAAAATGAAACTGAATCCCTTTCTCTCGCCATGCACAAAAGTTAATTCAAAATGGATCAAGGAGCTTGATATCAAATCAGAGACACGCCGTCTGATAGAAGAAAAAGTTGGCTACGATCTACATACTGTGGGGTCTGGCTCCAAATTCCTCAATAGGACACCCATAGCACAAAAGTTAATAACTAGAATCAACAAATGGGACTTACTCAAACTAAAAAGTTTTTTTCTCAGCAAAAGAAACAATAAGAGAGGTAAATAGGGAGCCTACATCCTGGGAACAAATCTTTACTCCTCACACTTCAGATAGAGCCCTAATATCCAGAGTATACAAAGAACTCAAAAAATTAGACAATAAGATAACAAACAACCCAATCAACAAATGGGCCAAGGACCTGAACAGACACTTCTCAGAGGAGGACATACAGTCAATCAACAAGTACATGAAAAAATGCTCACCATCTCTAGCAGTCAGAGAAATGCAAATCAAAACCACCCTAAGATACCATCTCACTCCAGTAAGATTGGCAGCCATTATGAAGTCAAACAACAACAAGTGCTGGCGAGGATGTGGGGAAAAGGGTACACTTGTACATTGCTGGTGGGACTGCAAATTGGTGCAGCCAATTTGGAAAGCAGTATGGAGATTTCCTGGAAAGCTGGGAATGGAGCCACCATTTGACCCAGCTATTCCCCTTCTCGGTCTATTCCCTAAAGACCTAAAAAGAGCATGCTACAGGGACACTGCTACATCGATGTTCATAGCAGCACAATTCACAATAGCAAGACTGTGGAACCAACCTAGATGCCCTTCAATAGACGAATGGATAAAAAAATGTGGCATTTATACACAATGGAGTATTACTCTGCATTAAAAAATGACAAAATCATAGAATTTGCAGGGAAATGGATGGCAGTAGAGCAGATTATGCTAAGTGAAGCTAGCCAATCCCTAAAAAACAAATGCCAAATGTCTTCTTTGATATAAGGAGAGTAACTAAGAACAGAGTAGGGATGAAGAGCATGAGAAGAAGATTAACATTAAACAGGGATGAGAGGTGGGAGGGAAAGGGAGAGAGAAGGGAAATTGCATGGAAATGGAAGGAGACCCTCAGGGTTATACAAAAGTACATACAAGAGGAAGTGAGGGGAAAGGGAAAAATAATACAAGGGGGACAAATGAATGTCAGTAGAGGGGGCATAGAGAGAAGAGGGGAGGGGAGGGGAGGGGAGGGGAGGGGAGGGGGGATAGTAGAGGATAGGAAAGGCAGCAGAACACAACAGACACTAGTATGGCAATATGTAAATCAATGGATGTGTAATTGATGTGATTCTGCAATCTGTATATGGGCTAAAAATGGGCGTTCATAACCCACTTGAATCAAAGTGTGAAATATGATATATCAAGAACTATGTAATGTTTTGAACAACCAACAATAAAAAATTTGAAAAAAAATAAAAAAAATAAATCATGAAGCAATCAAGCAGTTGTCTCTCTTCCAGGGGTTCCAAGAAAAGTCTGTGGTTAAATGTCATGGACTCAAGCAGAGCCAAAAACTTGCTGAGACATACTGGGCAAAGCAGAGAACTTTTCAGGACTCTCCCTGCCCTTGAAATAGCTGAAGAAAGCCTTGATGGAAAACAGTGTCAAGTACTTAGAAATACAGCAGTCTGCCTGATCTGTGGGAGATACGTTCTAAGACCTGTACTGACCTCTATGTTTTTTTTCCTATTCATACATACACAAATTTAATGCCTTTTGCATCTGAAGTAGACACTTACTGCTCATTGAGATCATAACTTTTGCAGCATGAGGTGCAACAACAAAACTTATCAAATTTCTTTTTCCTTCTTCACATGTTCACAGAAGATTCATTCTTATCACAGACCTTAGCAACCTCAGCATACTTTTTTTTATTTCCCTCAGCTATATATTTTTCTTATTGAGAGCTTTCACCTTTTCATTCAAAGTGAGCACTTTATGGCTTCTCATCATTATTTCCAAATTGCAAACATGACCACTCTTGTAATTTGGGGCTATTATTGAGAAATGTATGGATTACTTAAATTCAAGATGTGTGGTACCAGAATAGTTCATCTGATAACTACTAAGTTACTAATGGGGTGTATAGCATATACACAGCAGATATGTTGTACAAGGGGATGATTCCAGGAAGGATAGAGAAGAATGGCTTGAGATTTCATCATGTTGTTCAGAATGATACATGACTTAAAATTTATCAATTTTTTATTTCTAGAATTTTCCGTGTAATATTTGTAAACTGAGTTTGATGATAGGTAGGTGATAAACAACAGAAATCAACGTCCCAGATGAGGGGTGATTACTGTATATGAGGGGACTGGTCACCGGTGAGAATACCCAAGTTGAATTTGACTAGCTTGAACAAGTCACTCTTTGGGCCTCAGCCTTTTGTTTTGTTTTGTTTTTGGTACCAGGAATTTAACCTAGTGGCACTTAACCACTGAGAAACAAACCCAGCCTTTTAAAAATATTTTATTTAGAGACAGGGTCTTGCTGAGTTGCTTAGGCCCTTGCTAAGTTGCTGAGGTTGGCTTTGAACTTGTGACCCTCCTGTCTCAGCCTCTCAAGGCTCTGGGATTACAGGCATGCCCCACTGCACCTAGCTCATTGTTCTTTCTTGAAAACCAAAGAATTTCAATCATTCACCTCTAAGTTCCCTCTTGCTTTAACATTCCTTCAAAACAACTAGGAAAGTTGATATGAAAGAACTGGCCTTAAAATTTGGGCTGCCATTTAGAACCCATGATTCCTAGCTCATTTATCTTTTTTTCTGTCTAGACCATGATATAGTAATGAAGGAAGTGCTCCAGTGAACAGAGACATAAACTGATTCATTCCAGGCTAAGGTAGTCACAGATGCATGGAAGATGGAAGACACAGTATCTTCCTGAGGAAGACTCATTGCTACTGACTGTATTTTACATCTTTTGCTATTATTATCATTGTTTTCATTTTAATAAGCATGTATATATTATTGCTATGTTCCAAATAATATTGTATAAATAAGCATTTTATAGCTAAAATTTCACAGACTACATATATTTCAAGCATTAGGATGCATAAATGTACATCTTTGCTTTTACAGAGGTTGAATGTTGTAAGAAATGTTTTAAGTTCCTGATGCTGAAATTAACATAAAAGTAAATATGGCTCCTGGCATAGTGGCACACATCCATAATCCCAGTTATTTAGGAGGCTCAGGCAGGAGGATTGTAAATTCAAGGCCAATAGCAGCAATTTAGTAAGACCCTGTCTCAAAAAAGGGGGAGATGCAAGGATATAGCTCAGTGGTAGAATACCTTGGGTCTAATCCCCCTTATGAAAGAAAGAAAGAAAAAAGAAAAAAAATATTTTATTTCATGAATCAGTATTTGAATAACAAACTATATGAATAATTTGGGCCTGAAATCAGAGAGATATGAGACAAATTCTTGCCAACGATGAGTTCTTGCAACACCAGGCAAGTAGCTTAACCTCTCAGAGCCTTTCCCTCATATGCTGTTCACAGTATCTTCTGTGCACTGTGGTTGTGAGGGTCAATGAGATAATATGTATGTAAAGTAGATAGCTCCTTGTCTGGCAAGTAAGTCACTGAATAACTGCTTACTTTAGGGGTTCTCCCACTTTGAATTTCAAACATTCATGTTTTAATCCAGAGGCAGAAATCAAATCTACCCCAAATGGATCAAGTGGGTAAATTTCTGTCGTATACCCTTCCATATCTGTAGCCTCAGGTGGAACTGACATCCTGTCCTGCCACAACATAGCAGGAATGTTATTAGAAACCACACACTTTCCTGCAGGGAGAGGAAGATGAAAATTTAAAAAGAAACCCAAGCATCTGCTACATGTGCAAATGATTTTGAGATGTGGGCAAGCTGGCAGTTTGTAGTTGCTCTTTTCCTGAAGTGCAACGCTGTCAGAAATCAATATGCTGCAAACAGTTTGGGAAAGCTAGCTTGGAACCCCTGGAGGATTCTGAGAGTTGTTGGCCACATCCATTTCAGCTCTAGGCAAGTCCCCTATCCTCCCCCAGTACTGTGTGAAATGAGCATTCAGGTCACTATCTCCTCCCTGTTACATGTGAAGATAAAATTATCAGCCCCTCCCTGTGGTGGAGGCCAAAAACTTCAATTCATGATTCCAACTTGGAGTCAGATTGGGGAAAGAAGGTAGATTTAATTTGACTTGAGATTTGCTAAGGCTTATTGATAATAGTATCTCTTTGTGGAGTGAGTTAAAGGTTGTCCCAGGGCCAGGTGAATTTGTATCTCCTCTGAGAATTCTTTTTTTTTTTTTTTTAAATCATACCAGGGATTGAACCCAGGGGAGCTTTACCACTGAGCCACATCCCCGGCTCTTTTTTGTGTATTATTTGGAGACAGGGTCTCGATGAGTTGCTTAGGGCCTTGCTAAATTGTTGAGGCTAGCTTTGAATTTTGGATCTTCCTGCCTCAGCCTCCCAAGCTGCTGGGATTATGGGCATGCATACAATGCCTGACTCTTCTGAGAATTCTGGAAGTGAAGCATAGCAGTAGTAATCAGCTTCCAAATTTATATTTGGATCTCAAACTACACCCACTATTAATGATAAAAATAGTAACAGCTATCATTTATTAAGTAGTTATGTGCTCAATTATCTCAACCCTGGGGGGGGGGGAGAGAGAGAGAGAGATTGATTTGCTTACTGCCCACTGGAGGTAGGTTGAAGGGCAAGTTTCCAAGCCTGATTTGTCTAAATGTAGAGTCTGTCGAGCTGAACACACACTGCTCTGCCTCTTGCCCAGAATCTCATATGAATTGTGGCTCATTCCTGCAAGATGATTGGCTAGGTGTGGAGGACCTGACTGTAGATAGGGATGCAGTGTCTACTGTTGGGGATGAGAGCAAAGAAGTGAACAGGCCACAGAGGGTTCCGGCCAAGGATCTTAGTCTCATTCTTTGAGTCATCTGAGCAGTTGGGCATACCTCCTCCTTTCATGAAAGATTGGCTTTTTTACTTCCTACTTCAAATAAGGAAGTGCTTTTGCTCTTTGAAGGACTCATTTGACATAGCAGGCATCTGCTTTTCAAAGCACTTAGGGATTGAATAGCTTCAGAGCAGTTATTTCTTGGATGGGGTTCTCCAGATATTGATGGATTTGCTTCTAAGAAAAAAGAGGCAAAAAAAAAAAAAAAAAAAAGAGGAATTAAGAGACAGGAGTCACGATTTTGTTTGGATAGGCCACAGCATGCTGATCACATGTATACAACATAGGTTCAAAAATGAATATTTTATGCCGATTCTTTGTTCATCTCCATGCATTCTAGCCACTTTTCAGAGCCTCCTCCACTTTGCACTATTCTTTATAGCAGAGCTTTAACTTCAGGGCTACTTCCTGCCGCCTTCCTCCACCTCTTCTCTTCTTCAAGCCTCCATCTGTTCTTTCCTCCAGATTTCATTTCCAGATGCCCTCCTTCCCCTATAAAGGATACACAGCATGGCGTGTGTGTGACCCACACAGCTCGTGATATGCTATCAGTCCACATCATAATAATAGATTCCATTCCTTTCCATATTTGCTATTTCCTTTAATCTGACTTAGAACAGTTTGCAGAAACTCTATGTAGAGAAAGGTGCAATTTGTCACCAAGACAGGTGAGTAATGAGCTTCGGTGACTGCATGAGACTCAGATGGAGTTTTCTGTTTTCCTTTGGAATGGGCCATCTTTGACAGGCTGTTGCCCTTGGCATTCCCTGGTTCTTCAGAGCTCATACAGCAAAATATTATATGAACTTGACCGTGTTCACAAAGAGGAGGAATTCACTATAATAAACTCTACCTGAATTTTTAAAAGAAAATAAAATTGGGTAAAAGGTGTATGAAATTTCTCTGCAGCATTTCTTACAACTGGCATGTGAGTCTACAATTATTTCAAAATAAAGAGTTTACATAACTTTCCTATGTATATATATGTGAATATATCACAGTGACTCTCACCATTGTGTATATCCACAATAAATTCGTTTCAAAAAATAAGGGGAAGGCTGGACATGGTAGTGCACACTGGTAATCCCAGCAGCTCTGGAGGCTGAAGCAGGAGAATCGTGAGTTTAAAGCCAGCCTCAGCAACTTAGCAAGGCCCTAAGCAACTTAGCAAGACCCTGTCTCTAAATAAAATATATAAAAGGGCTTGGGATGTGACTTAGAAGTTGAGTACTTCTGGATTCACTCCCCAGTACCAAAAAATAAAAAATAAAAAAATAATAAGGGGAAGGAAACGTACTGGGATCTGAATAAGAACAAGATATATTCTGTGTTTTTATAATTATGCCAACATTGATTCTACTGTAATTTATAACAAAAAGCCAATACAAATAAATAAAATAGCTTACAGCAAATAGAAAATCATCATATATAAGATTTCTAAATGAAAGAGACCAATTCATAATTGAGTTCAAAAAGTAAAAGTCAGAACTCTGATTCTGAGTGCAAAAAACATATCCTAATGAATATTCAATTGTTTTAAATTAGAAGAAAGAAAGAAATGAATGAATTGGGAAAAATTAAGTGTCATGAAAAATATCTCATTCTTCCCTCTATTTTTTGTTTTGGTTCTTTCTTTCCTTCATTCTTTCTTTTCTATGCTGGGGATTAAACCCCTAGGGCCACATGCATGCTAGGCAAGTGTTCTACCACTGAGCTTTACCCTCTAACTCTGGCATTATTTGTTCTTTTTTCCCCTCCATTTAATTTTTTTCCTTTAGTTGGGTCCAAAGAAATCACTGAAGCTAATTTTAACTGAGCCACATCATCTGCTTGGGATTGGTGATGTGGACTCTACACAGAAGGGAGCTCCCTAAAATGTTTATTTTAGAAAAACATTTATCACCATTCTAGGGCCATTTGCATCCTCTGGGCTTTTCTCAACCCTGTTGGTCTCTTTTCCTTTCCTTTCCTGACACATCATCTAAATATTGGATTTCATCCTGTTTTCTATAGGAGACAGACCAGGCTTGCCTGGAAAGTAAAACATCCCTAGAGAGATTAGACTCTGACTAATTCTCATTTCCAGTATCTAAAGGCAGTAGATTAGATTAAGAAATGAATAACATAATATTGTGCTCCAGTTGCACTACATGAGCTCTTAATATATGACATTTTTAATGGAGGCCAGCCAAGGTGGTTCTTAGAAGCAGATGCTGAGTACTACATTGGTTGCAGGCCCTGTAAACATAGGAAGAAGACAAGAGGAAATGACTTAAATTTATAGCAGAAAAAAAGGCTTCTGGGTTTTCTTTTTGCTCTGAGGTAAACATTCAAAGTCCTAAGTTTTACACTGAAGTGTGTCTTTGTACAGGCTGGGGTGGGGAGGGCAGATATGCTATTTTTATATCTTGCACCTATGGTCAAGGAGCTTGGTATTTAGCAATAAGCAGGACAAGCCTGGGTCTTTACTTCATGTTTCTTTCTTATACTTTTCCAACATCTCTTACTGCTCCATCAGTCTTACTTATATCTTTTTTTTGAGAGAGAGAGAGAGAGAGAGAGAGAGAGAGAGAGAGAGAGAGAGAGAATTTTTTTTTAATATTTATTTTTCAGTATTTCGGCGGACACAACATCTTTGTTTGTATGTGGTGCTGAGGATCGAACCCGGGCCGCACGCATGTGAGGCGAGCGCACTACCGCTTGAGCCACATCCCCAGCCCATTACTTATATCTTTTTTCTCTTCTTCATCCTGTCCCTTTCTATTTCTCCTTTCCTCTGGCCCAGAGAATTGCATTTACTTTTAAAAACAACCTATCTGGGATTGAACCCAGGAGCACTTAACCACTGAGCCACATCCCCAGACCTTTTCATTTTTATTTTGAGGTTGGGCCTCACTAAGTTGCTTTGGGCCTCGCTAAATTGCTGAGGCTGGTCTCTAACTTGTGATCCTCCTGCCTCAGCCTTCCAAGTCACTGGGATTACAGGTATGCATCACTGTGTCCAGCTAGCCTACAAATATTTAAGCAATTCCACCTGACTTGCAAAGTTGGCATGTATTTTTGTTAGTCTCCCATCATTGGCCCCTGCTTCTCTGGATCTGGTCACCTCTCTGGAGTTAGATATCCTCAACACCTTGAAAGGCCCATAATTTTTCCAAGCATTCCAGAGTACATCTGAATCTTGCTACCTGTGGCTAGCAAAAGTAAGGTGGGGAAAATGACTTGCTATGCTAAGTGGGCTCCCTTGGCTGTTCTCCAACCCTACAAAGAACTACAGTTACAAAAGGTGGCTATAAAATTTCCCTTCTTTCCACCCTCCTTATCATTCCCTTCAGCCAACATTCTTGCCTGTTTCTCTGGGCAGGTGAAAAAGCACCTGCAGAAATGACTACTGCTTCTAGAATTGCTGTAACAACCAGTGAAAGCAACATTAGACGTCTGCAGAGGAAAAATGGCAGGGAGAGAATAGTGTCCTCTACCCATCACATCAGCACTACAAAAAAGCACAAGCAATCACTGGCCTCTCTTACAGAGTTCTTGTCCTATAATGACAAGTGAAATTAGAAGGAGAAAGGGAGAGCTTTTAGGGAATCAGAAGGTAAGCTAGAGTTATGTTTTATAGATTTAATTCTTCCTCCAATCGAAAAGCAAGTGGAAACGGTGGCCTGAATCCCAGGTAAGCAGTTGCCAGAGTATGTGATGGAAAACGCAGTGCTGAATGCCTGGAGATTCTTAATGGGTATTGTCTAAGTAGCACTATTGCATGACAGTTTGAGAGTAAGAGGCTTTGAAGAGAGATTTGTTGTTTCCTTTCTTTCATTTTGTTTCCTTTCCTATCCTTTTAACATTTTTATTTATTTATTGTTATTATCTTTTTTTAGACAGGGTCTTGCTATGTTGTCCAGGCTGGCCTCCAACTCCTGGGCTCAAGCAATTCCTCTTGCCCTAGCCTCCCAAGTAGCTGGGATTGCTGGCATATCCCAGGGGAGCCAGAAGAATAAGAGATATATGGTTCAAATCCTGGTTCCCTCACTTACTAGTTCAACTCATGCCCTTCAATCCACCTCTTCTCACCTACTTACCCATTATGTCCTATCATACCATTAATGCAATCCTAAGAAAACTTAATGCAAGGTCTGGGGCCATAGCTCAGTGGTAGAGTGCCTACCCAGCATCTGCGAGGCACTGAGTTCCATACTCAGCACCACATAAAAATAAACAAACAAACAAATAAATAAAATGTATCATTTCAATCTACAACTAAAAATATTTTTTAAAATTATAAAAAAATTTAACGCAGTACCTAAAAAACTCAAGTGGAGCAAAAAATATACCACTTGTGGGAACTTTGGAATACATTTTATGTTTTTACAGTTTTACTGTTTTAAGAAAAACAATAAGTGACTGATTAGTGATAGTATTCATTAATGTTATGAATGCTAATAAATTATATTAAAAGCTCTAGATTGTGATTTACAACCTGTTTTAACGCACCTGTGTCAATTTCATTGAAATATACATGATATTGAAAAGTTGGAACTTGATGGGTTAAGAACATGACTCCAGGATAGGAATATAGTTCAGTAGTAAAGCATTTGAAAGCCATGTACAAGGCCCTGGGTTCAATCCACAGAATGGCAAAAATTAAAAATAACCCCATGACCAAACAGTTCAGGAGGCTTAAGCAGGAGAATCACAAGTTCAAAGACAGCCTCAGCAACTTATCCAGGTCCTAAGCAACTTTTCCAGGTCCTAAGGAGACCCTGTCTCCAAATAAAAGAAAATAAAAAAGGCTGGAGATGTGCCTCAGTGGTTAAGTGCCCCTGGGTACAATCCCTGGTACAAACAAAAACAAAATCAAAAACAGACCAACAAACAAACAATAACAACAACAACAACAACAACAAACCATCCTTGAATTCCCATCTCTCTCTTGCATCAAGACCTTCTTTTCTGTTACCATATCTAATATATTAAAAAATAAAACCATCCATTTACTTCATCCCCTTCCAGCTTCTGTCCATTTCTTTTCCCTGTTATAGCAAAATTCCTTGAAAGAGATGTCTACACTCACTATTTCCAATTATTCTCCTCCCTTCCTTTCTTAAATTATCTTCAATCAAGCTTTTGTCTATTACTCCACCAAAATCACACCTCTTGAGGTCTCAAATGATTCTCCATGTTTTCAAATCAAATGGTCAGGTCTTAGTGTTCATTCCTAATTTTTCTGGACATTTTAGCATCATTCTAAACATATTAACCACTCTCCTTCTTGAAATACTTTGTCCCCTTGTTAAAGATTTCCAAATTTATATGTGAGCTTCAGATTTCTTGTCTCTATTCCAGATGAATCTATCCAACTGTCTACTCAGCATTTCCTCTTGGAGATCTAACAAGCATCTTCAATATAACACACTGGCTATGATTTGAATGCATGTGTTCCTCCAATATTTGTAGGTTGAAACCTAATTACCAAGGTGATGGTATTAGGGGTTGGGGCTTCTGGGAGGTCATGATGGTCTGATCGTTTTCAATGAAATTAATAAGCTTATTTAAAAAAATCCTTCGGAGAGCTGCCTCTCCTAGCCCCTCCCCACTTTTTTTGTACCAGGGATTAAACCCAGGGGTGCTTAAATACTGAGCCAAATCCCCAGCCCCTTTTTATATTTTATTTAGGGACAAGGTTTCACTAAGTTGCTTTATGGCCTTGCTAAATTGTTGAGGCTGGTTTTGAACTTGTGATCCTCCTGCCTCAGCCTCCCAAGACACTGGGATTACAGGAATGCACCACCATGCTTTGCTCTCCCAGCCCATTTCTGACCATGTCATGCCCTCTTCCACGCACTTAGTGTACCATTTTGAAAGAACAGACCTGACCTTCAGTAGACATTGAACCTATTAATGCCTTGCTCTTTCCAGTCTCCAGAATTGTGAGAAATATAGTTATGTGCCACATAACAACCCTTTGGTCAAAGACAGACTGCATATATGACAGTGGCAATATATGTAGCTAACTGAGGTATGTAGAAGCCTCTACCTTCTAGGTTTGTGTAAGTACATTCTGCGATACTTGTGCAATTGAGAAATTGCTTAATAATGCATTTCTCTGAATATAACTCCACCATTTGGGGACTTACTACTGTAAATTAATTATTTACCAATTACTCAATTTCAGATATTCTGATGTAGCAGCTCACATAGACCAAGATAATTTTCACACAGAATCTTTGATTTGCCCTTCACCTGGTTCTCCTTTAAACATTTCCCATCTCTCCATGGTAGCCCTTATCCTTCCAGTTGCTGAAGTCAAAAATCTTAGAGTCATCTTTAACTTATTTTTTCTCTAATATTCCACAGTCAAGACATCTGCAAAACATGTCAAACTTTTCTTAAAAACATCATCAGAAATCTAGCAGGCCTCTCTGTACCCCACTACCAACCTGATTCAGGCCACTATCCTCTCTCACCTGCTGGTCTCATTGTTTCTGCCTTTAACCATTTAGTGTCTAGTCTCACTCAACATACCTGCTGGATTGAGCCATTTAAATTTAAGTTAGATCACATCATTCCTCACTGATAATTCTTCATGGCTCCCAGTTTTATTCAGAGTAAAGACCCATGTACATAAAATGACCTGTAAACTCCTAACTGATTTAGTCCCCCCACCATTCTATTTTCTCACTATTCTCCAGTCATTTTGGTCTCCTCAATTGTCCCTTTATCATGCCACACATGTTCCCATGTTGCCATTGCACTAGCTGTCTGTCTGCCTAGAAAATGCTATCCCTGAATATCCATTTGGCTTCCTGCAGACTTCTCCCCAAATGTTCTCTCCTCAAAGAGTCCTTCTCTTGTCCTTATATACATAGACAACACTCCCTTTTCCCTGTAACCACTTTATTGTTTCCCTTGAGAAATGTCACCATTTAGTATATTATAGTTTTATTTGATTGTTGTCTATGTTCCCCCCTGGAATGTAAATTTTAGAGGTTTTATTCACTGCTCTGCTCACCAGTACTTAGAAGAGTGCCTGACATATAATATCCAATTAATATTTGCACAATTGATGAGTGAATGGATGAATGAATCTCTCTACCAAAACCTCTTCAAACAGTGTCATACAGAACAAGCCCTCCATAATATTAGGCAAACTAGCTGAAAAGTCTATCTCATCCAGAAACAAAATGGATGCACCTCTTAATTAAAAAAATGTATCAGAATAAATATTGATAGCTTTTTATACCTGACCCTCATACCTAGAAGAAGTGATATGAATCTTCAGTTTATAAATGAGGAAAGTGATGAAGCTTAGAGAGTTAGAGAAACTTTCCTAATGTCATCCAGTCAATAAAGTTCATCTTTTTATTTGTTCATTCCTTCTGCAAATATTTATTAAGTACTCCCATCTGTCAGTCACAGTTCTAGGTCCTGAAAAGACAGCAGTGAACAAGACACATGAGTTCCCTGTTCCCGAATCTTAAATTGCACCGGAGTAAATGATCTTATAATCACAAGACTTAAGTGCTGGGGCTGGGGTTGTGGCTCAGTGGTAGAGCACTTGCCTAGCATGTGTAAGGCACTGGGTTCAATTTTCAGCACCACATAAAAGTAAGTAAATAAAATAAAGGTCCATCAACAACTAATAAAAAAGTGCTGTTTTACTGATTTGATATTAGATCAGATGATAGTCCCAGAACACACACACACACACACACACACACAGTTTTTCTTTCTGGTACTGGAGATTAAATCCAAGGGTGGTCTACTTCTGAGACACTTCTCCAAGCCCTTCAATTTTTTATTTTGAGACAGGGTCATGCTAAATTTCCAAGGCTGGCATCTAACGTGTGATCCTCCTGTCCCACTCATTAGAGTCACTAGGATTACAGGTATGAGCTACTGCACTAGGCAGAACATACATTAAAATGCTGATTCTAATCCAGGGTTTAGGCAAATTTTCTGCATTGCTGAAAAGCTCTAGGTGCTACTGTTCTTAATATAAAATACACTGTCAAGGAAATAGTAACATGTACTTGGCCTCTGTCCTTTCATGTAACAAAGTCTAGATCAAAGGGTTGCTTACAGCAAGTGGAGCAAATTAGAAGGGACCAAGACTTCAGATATCCTGAAAAGTGTGTTAAACAGGGCTCTGGGAGCTTCAGAAGCAGCTGGTGTTGAGAGATTCAGATGAACACGCAGCAAGTTCATAGCTCTTGGAGAAGAATTTCAATTGCTAAGGAAGCAGTGGGTGGGGGCAAGGACTGGAAAGAACAGGGCAGATTCCTGGCTATAGGGATTTCCAAGGCCTGAACAAAGACTCCAGAAAAAAAAAAGGCCAGAATAGAACAAAGCTATGAGAGCCTGGACTTGCAATGAAGGATAACTCATCACCTTGGTATCATAGCTGGACTTGCCTTGAACCTGAGCATTGAACTAGAGGCCCTTAAATTCATCTTGCTGAAGTGCAGGATTGAATCTAGGGATGTAATGGAGCTCACTGGGCTTGTAGATTGGTGTCAAGTGTTTGGTTGTGGTAGGCTTTGAAAAGAGGAGAATTAGGGAGGGGGGTGGTGGACAAAGAACCAAGCAGATTCCACAGTGTTCTTATCAGGAATTCTTGGAATTTGCAAAGGGGCAGAAAGTTTGTTGGGCTTTGTTTTGACTGGCATGGTCTCAAAGGGGGAAATTCAACATTGATTATTGCCTAGTGATAGTGACAAAATACTCCACTGATTTCTTTGTTGTGTGTCATGCTAAATAGCACTTGGATAAGAACAATATTAAACTAATATTAGGAAGAAAGAGATGACAGAAATATCTGTTGAGAATAGACAGATGGAGGAGATTGACAAAAAAGGATAAAGGAAATCTGCTATTTACAAATTATGCCCCCAGTGAGATAAGGAGAACTGTGGGAAGAATGCAAGGAAGCCAGTACCTAACACTGTAAATGTCAAATGTCACAATAGTGTGCTCCAAGTGAACTTCACAAAAAAAGGTCATTAAGCTCCAGGTTCCTACAAACTCACAGAACAGAGTGGCCCAGAGTGGTTGGTACGTCTCTATCAAAATGAGCCAGAAAGGCAGTATGGCTCTGCTGACATGAAGTGTTGGTTAAGCATCTGACTTCTTGAGTCTGACAACCATGGATTTAAAATCCAGCTCTGAGCTGGGCACAGTAGTGCATACCTGTAATCCCAGTGGCTCTGGAGGCAGAGACAGAAGGATGGTAAGTTCAAAACCAGCCTCAGCAACTTAGAGAGGCCTTAAGCAACTCAGCAAGACCCTGTCTCTAAATAAAATATAAAAAAGGGCTGAAGATGTGGCTCTGTAGATAAACCTCTCTGGGTTCAATCCTGGTACAAAAATCAAATCAAATCAAACCCAGCTCTGTTATTTAACCTTTATAGGACTCAGTTTCCTCATGTGTAAATAGGGATGATGAGAGCTATATCATAGAGCTGTGGTGAGAATTAAATTACTCATTGTATGCAATCTGACTGAACTGGGCTGGATACATTGTTTATTTTACTTTGGTACCAGGGATTGAATCTAGGGGTGCTTAACCACTGAGCAACATCTGTTGCAGTAATTCACTTGCAGGTCAGCATGAGAAAAGAAAGAAGAAGCAGAGCAAGCAAAGCAGCAGCAGAAAAAAAGTCCTTTATTGTGAACAAGCAATCTTTTTATAGTATTGTGAACAAAGAAGGCAGCCTTCCAACATCAATAAATCAGGTCTTTCAGCTAATTAAACATAGCATACAGAAGTTTTACTTTCTAATCAGAAGTGACCCCCTTCTCATGGCTAATCTACTCTCGGCCAGGAGCATGCTAAGAACAGATAATAAAATTTTTCTCAGCGCCCTCCTAGCCCACTTGGCAGAACATCCCGTTTGCAGGCAAGTCCTCCCAAGGGCAGCAGACACCTTGTTTTCAAGCATGTCCGCAGTTACCTTATCTAAACCTTGAAGGAGCCTCTCGTTTGCGAGAAGGCCCTCCCAAGGACAGCAGACACCTCGTTTTCAAGCATGTCCGCTGTTACCTATCTATACCTTGACAGAATATCCTGTTTGCAGGCAGACTCCATCAAGGACAGTAATAGTAACGCAGTTACATCTGATTCTCTACAAACATCCCCAGCCCTTTTGATATTTTATTTAGAGACAGGGTCTCACTAAATGGCTTAGAGCCTTGCTAAATTGCTGAGGCTGGCTTTGAACTCACAATTCTCCTGCCTTAGCCTTCAAAACTGCTGGGATTACAGGTGTGCACCACAGTACCTGGCTGGATACAATGTTAATGTCAATAGATGCTAACTGTTACTGTTGCTGCAACAAGGAAGAGTTGCAAGGGATGTGATTCCAACACTCTCCTTTACTAGAAGAAAGTTTGAGATCCAGAGAGAAGTAGGGGGTTGCTCCAGGTCACCCACAAACTCATAGCATATCTAAGAACAGAAACCAGGTCTCCTGAGTTCAATTCTCTTCCTACCACCATTAACTTTCTTTTTCACTTTCTTTTTTTCTCATTCCTTCTCCTTTTTTTTTGTACCAGGGATTAAACCCAGTCAAATTTAACCACTGAGCCATGTCCCCAGCCTTTTTATATTTTATTTAGAGACAGGGTCTTTTTTTTTTTGCACTTGTAATATTTTTAATATCTATTATGCACCAAGCTCTATGCTAGGTATGCTACAGTTTATAACTTATTTTAAAACCTTACAAAAGTCCTTCCAGATTTAACAATTATTTGCAATATAAACAGAAAGAAACTATATGTACAATGGTTTAAATTATCTAAGACATTCAAATTTAAAAACCCAGATGGGAACCCACTTTTTTCCACTTACTTTTTTTTTTAATTTTTTATTGTTGGCTGTTCAAAACATTACATAGTTCTTGATATATCATATTTCACACTTTGATTCAAGTGGGTTATGAGCTCCCATTTTTACCCCATATACAGATTGCAGAATTACATCAGTTACACATCCATTGATTTACATATTGCCATACTAGTGTCTGTTGTGTTCTGCTGCCTTTCCTATCCTCTACTATCCCCCCTCCCCTCCCCTCCCCTCCCCTCTTCTCTCTCTGCCCCCTCTACTGACATTCATTTGTCCCCCTTGTATTATTTTCCCCTTTCCCCTCACTTCCTCTTGTATGTACTTTTGTATAACTCTGAGGGTCTCCTTCCATTTCCATGCAATTTCCCTTCTCTCTCCCTTTCCCTCCCACCTCTCATCCCTGTTTAATGTTAATCTTCTTCTCATGCTCTTCGACCCTACTCTGTTCTTAGTTACTCTCCTTATATCAAAGAAGACATTCGGCATTTGTTTTTTAGGGATTGGCTAGCTTCACTTAGCATAATCTGCTCTAGTGCCATCCATTTCCCTGCAAATTCTATGATTTTGTCATTTTTTAATGCAGAGTAATACTCCATTGTGTATAAATGCCACATTTTTTTTATCCATTCGTCTATTGAAGGGCATCTAGGTTGGTTCCACAGTCTTGCTATTGTGAATTGTGCTGCTATGAACATCGATGTAGCAGTGTCCCTGTAGCATGCTCTTTTTAGGTCTTTAGGGAATAGACCGAGAAGGGGAATAGCTGGGTCAAATGGTGGCTCCATTCCCAGCTTTCCAGGAAATCTCCATACTGCTTTCCAAATTGGCTGCACCAATTTGCAGTCCCACCAGCAATGTACAAGTGTACCCTTTTCCCCACATCCTCGCCAGCACTTGTTGTTGTTTGACTTCATAATGGCTGCCAATCTAACTGGAGTGAGATGGTATCTTAGGGTGGTTTTGATTTGCATTTCTCTGACTGCTAGAGATGGTGAGCATTTTTTCATGTACTTGTTGATTGATTGTATGTCCTCCTCTGAGAAGTGTCTGTTCAGGTCCTTGGCCCATTTGTTGATTGGGTTGTTTGTTCTCTTATTGTCTAATTTTTTGAGTTCTTTGTATACTCTGGATATTAGGGCTCTATCTGAAGTGTGAGGAGTAAAGATTTGTTCCCAGAATGTAGGCTCTCTATTTACCTCTCTTATTGTTTCTTTTGCTGAGAAAAAAACTTTTTAGTTTGAGTAAGTCCCATTTGTTGATTCTAGTTATTAACTTTTGTGCTATGGGTGTCCTATTGAGGAATTTGGAGCCCGACCCCACCGACTGTAGATCGTAGCCAACGTTTTCTTCTATCAGACGGCGCGTCTCTGATTTGATATCAAGCTCCTTGATCCATTTTGAATTCACTTTTGTGCATGGCGAGAGAAAGGGATTCAGTCTCATTTTGTTGCATGTGGATTTCCAGTTTTCCCAGCACCATTTGTTGAAGATGCTATCCTTCCTCCATTGCATGCTTTTAGCCCCTTTATCAAATATAAGGTAGTTGTAGTTTTGTGGATTGGTTTCTGTGTCCTCTATTCTGTACCATTGGTCCACCCGCCTGTTTTGGTACCAGTACCATGCTGTTTTTGTTACTATTGCTCTGTAGTATAGTTTGAAGTCTGGTATCGCTATACCGCCTGATTCACACTTCCTGCTTAACATTTTTTTTGCTATTCTGGGTCTTTTATTTTTCCATATGAATTTCATGATTGCTTTCTCTATTTCTACAAGAAATGCCATTGGGATTTTGATTGGCATTGCATTAAACCTATAGAGAACTTTTGGTAGTATCACCATTTTGATGATGTTAGTTCTGCCTATCCATGAACAGGGTATATTTTTCCATCTTCTAAGATCTTCTTCTATTTCTCTCTTTAGGGTTCTGTAGTTTTCATTGTATAAGTCTTTCACCTCTTTTGTTAGGTTGATTCCCAAGTATTTTATTTTTTTTGAGGATATTGTGAATGGAGTGGTTGTCCTCATTTCCATTTCAGAGGGTTTGTCGCTGATATACAGGAATGCCTTTGATTTATGCGTGTTGATTTTATATCCTGCCACTTTGCTGAATTCATTTATTAGCTCTAATAGTTTCTTTGTAGACCCTTTTGAGTCTGCTAGGTATAGAATCATGTCATCTGCAAATAGTGATAATTTAAGTTCTTCTTTTCCTATTTTGATGCCTTTAATTTCTTTCGTCTGTCTAATTGCTCTGGCCAGTGTTTCGAGAACTATGTTGAACAGAAGTGGTGAGAGAGGGCATCCCTGTCTTGTTCCAGATTTTAGAGGGAATGCCTTCAATTTTTCTCCATTCAGAATGATGCTAGCCTGAGGCTTAGCATAGATTGCTTTTACAATATTGAGGTATGTTCCTGTTATCCCTAGTTTTTCTAGAGTTTTGAACATAAAGGGATGCTGTACTTTGTCGAATGCTTTTTCCGCATCTATCGAAATGATCATATGGTTCTTATTTTTAAGTCTATTGATGTGGTGAATAACATTTATTGATTTCCGTATATTGAACCAGCCTTGCATCCCAGGGATGAATCCTACTTGATCATGGTGTACAATTTTTTTGATATGTTTTTGTATCCGATTCGCCAGAATTTTATTGAGGATTTTTGCATCTAGGTTCATTAGAGATATTGGTCTGTAGTTTTCTTTCTTTGAAGTGTCTTTGTCTGGTTTAGGTATCAGGGTGATGTTGGCCTCGTAGAATGAATTTGGAAGTTCTCCCTCTTTTTCTATTTCCTGAAGTAGCTTGAAAAGTATTGGTATTAGTTCCTCTTTAAAGGTTTTGTAAAACTCTGCTGTATACCCATCCGGTCCTGGGCTTTTCTTATTTGGTAGTCTTTTGATGGTTTCTTCTAGTTCCTCAATTGATATTGGTCGGTTTAGGTTGTCTATATCCTCCTGACTCAATCTGGGCAGATCATATGACTTAAGAAATTTATTGATGCCTTCACTATCTTCTAATGTATTGGAGTATAAGGATTCAAAATAATTTTTGATTATCTTCTGTATATCTGAAGTGTCTGTTGTGATATTGCCTTTTTCATCCCGTATGCTAGTAATTTGAGTTCTCTCTCTTCTTCTCTTCGCTAGCATGGCTAAGGGTCTGTCGATTTTGTTTATTTTTTCAAAGAACCAACTTTTAATTTTGTCAATTATTTCAATTGTTTCTTTTGTTTCGATTTCATTAATTTCAGCTCTGATTTTCATTATTTCTTGCCTTCTACTTCTTTTGCTGTTGTTTTGCTCTTCTTTTTCTAGGATTTTGAGATGAAGTATGAGATCATTTATTTGTTGGTTTTTTCTTTTTTTAAGGAATGAACTCCACGCAATGAATTTTCCTCTTAGAACTGCTTTCAATGTGGAGAGACAGGGTCTTAATAAGTTGCTGAGGGCCTTGCTAAATTGCTGAGAATGGCCTTGAAGTTTGATCCTCCTTGCCTCCCAAATTGTTCATGGGAAACAGTTGAGGTAATGCAATAGCCAAGTTAAAAATTGTCAAGCATGACAATTTTAAAGATGATGGGTGAAGGGAATTTTAAACTGTATTTAACTCTGTTAAACAAAAATCACTGTTAAACTGTCTCAGATTATTTTCTTTGTCGTGTGTGTGTGTGTGTGTGTGTATGTTTGTGTGTCTGTGTGCGTGCACATGCGCGCACTAGGTATTAAACCCAGAGCCTTGCACATACTAAGCACACATTCTACCACTTAGCTAAATGCCCAGCCCCAGTAAAACTGTCTTTTTTTTTTCCATTGCTGGGTATGGATTCCAGGGTCTTGTGCATTCTAGGCAGGTGCTCTACCTCTGAACTACATCCCCAGCCCCTCTCAGAATTTTTCCTGAATTATTGAAACTTTGAATGCTGCAACACCTTCAGAAAGATGCTTTTGAAGTAAATTCAGCTACCTTCTATAATCACAAAATACTTCTGAAAAGAAATATAGCAGTTGCTTTTATAAAGATAGTTTATGTTCAATCACTAGTTCAACAAAAATATTTTATGTTGTCTGACAGCTCAATGTACATGTGTGTGCGTGTGTGTGTGTGTGTGTGTGTGTAATCACTACCCAGATTAAGACATGGAACATTTCCTTCATTCTTCATACTCCTCCTGGTGGTCTCCACCCCCTATCTCAGAAAAAAATATAATTCTGACTTATACCATCATCAGTTATTATTTCTATTCTATACCTCATTTTAAATAAAATCAAGCACTTTGCATACTTTTGTATTTGCATATTTTTTGGTACTGAGGATTGAATCCATGTGTTTTCAACCACTGAGCCACATCCCCAGCCCTTTTTTTTAATCTTTTATTTAGAGACAGAGTCTCACTGAGTTTCTTAGGTCCTCACTAAGTTGCTGAGGCTGACTTTGAAATTGCAGTCCTCCTGCCTCAGTCTCCTAAGCTACTGGAATTATAGGTGTGCACCACCAAACCCTGTATCTGCCTTCTTTTGCTCAATGTGTTTATGAGATTCATCTACATTGGTATGTGTGGTATGAGAAGGGAATCTGTTCTAGGGAAACACTGATAGTAGAGATGGGAGACTGATTACATACAGAACTCCTAAGGATAAAGGAAGCCAGGTTTTTCACTGTTCAAAAGGGAGTTAAAATAAAGAAAGGTATAAAACAAGAATGAACCTCGTGGCACTGGACTGAATTTGGAGATACTTATATGAACCCAAAGCTATTTCCTGCCATAAGAAATCACCACAAATCTGGTGGCTTAAAACAACACAGATATATTCCATTATGAATGTGGAAGTCAGAAGTCTAAAATTAAAGTGTCAGTGGGGCTGTGTTCCTTCTGGAAGCTCTAGAGGAAAATGTGTTTGCTTGTCTTTTCCAGATGCTACAGGCCGCCTGTGTGCCTTTGTTTGTGCTCTTCTTCCACTTCAAAATTATTCTCTGGTTGCATCATGACATCTTTTTCTGAAGTCAAATCTCTTTACATCTCATTCTTCTAAGACACTTGAGATTACATTGGGCCTACTCAGGTAATCCAGGAAAATTTGTCCATCTCAGGATCCTTAAATCACATCTGCAAATTCCCTTTTACATTTTGAGAGAACATATTCCTAGTCTCTGGATATTAGGACATGGGTTTTTTTTTTTTTTTTTTTTTTTTTTTTTGAGAGAGAGTTATTCAGCCTATCACTCATGGTGTAAATATACATGTGGATAGGTATAGAATTAAATATGGAGGTAAATGTAAATGTGTATTTACACATATGTGTGTATGTATATGTATGAAATAACATATAGATCTTGGATTCTAAAAGCCATTCTGCAGTAAGACAATTAGGGTTCCTTCAGGAAATGACTGATTCCAAGGCTGTGGCAGAAAAAGTACAACATAAGTCTGGAACTTTTATTTTTAAATTTTTTTTCTTTTCTTTGTTCTGGCTGTACTAGGGATGAACCAGGGACACTCTACCAGTGAGCTACAGTTCTTTAAAGTCTGAGCCAAGGTCTTGCTAGATCACTGGAGCCTAGTACATTTCATTGTGCGTTTAAAAAGCAAGGATGAGGGCTGGGGCTATAGCTCAGTGGCAGAACACTTGCCTAGCATGTGTGAGGCATTGGGTTTCCTTAGCACTACATAAAAATGAAGCAAATAAAATAAAAGCATGCTGTCCATCTACAACTACAAAAAGAATTTTAAAGCAAGGATGGGGGCCAGATGTGGTGGTGCACATAATCCCAGTGACATGGGAGGCTAAGGCAGGAGAATTGCAGGTCCAAGGCCAGCATCAGCAACTTAGTGAGATCCTAAGCAACTTAGTGAGACCTTATCTCAAAATAAAATATAAAAAGGCCTAAGAATGTGTCTCAGTAGTTAAGTGCCCCTGGGTTTAATCCCCAGTACCAAGCAAATACACAAACAAACAAAAACAGATGGGGTCATGTCAAAAACAAATATGTCAACTTGAAGGAACTTCCATTGGCCAATCTGGGACATTTTGAGTATTAAAATAAATAATGAAAGTAACTATAATACATTGAAATAAGTAGTAAACTGTGTCTATATTGATAAAAGAAAATAAATGAGGAATAAGACAAATACACTGAAGGGAATTAATAGCAGATTAACATTGCAGAAGAAAACAATTAGCAAATTTGAAAACACAGTAACTGCTATTACTTATCTATTACTTGTAACAAATTAAACCCTAAATTCAGCCACTTAGAAGAGCACATTTATTATCTCAATGTCAGTGGATCAGAAATCCAAGTACAATTTAGCCAAGTCATCCAGCTCAAAGTTTCTCAGAAGCCTGCAAACAAGGTGTTGGCTGGTCACTTGATCATGTCAAGGTTCAAGAGGGGTAAGATTCAAGTCCAAGTTCACTCACCAATTGTTAGAATTTCACTTTCTCACAGGCTGTTGGACTGAGAGCCTCAGTTCCTTGTTGGCTGTTGGCCATGAGCCACCTTTAGTTTCTTGCCACATAATCCTCTCCATGTGGAATTTCATGGAATGTCAGCTGGCTTCATCAGAGTAAGCTAGTGCGAGAGCCAGGAAAAGTAGAAAGGAGGGCAATGCTATAATATATTATAACATAATACTAGAAGGGTCATCCTTTCAGTTTTTCTGAATTCTGTTAGAGGCAAGTCACTGAGTCCAGCCTACACTTAAGGGGGGAGGGTTACCCAAGGATGTGAGTACCAGGGATCATTAGGAGTCATATCAGAAGCTGCCTCATATAGTCTCAACTCTGGCCCCCAATGACTCATGTCCCTTCCACGTGCAAAGTATGTTCACCCACTCCTTAGTCTCCTTCATCTCCCATTATTATAGCATCAGCTCAATGTTTAGGAATCTTTTACTTTAAGTGACATCCAGGAACACTTAAGGCTCCTCAGATATGCTTACTTACATGTATCAACTAGTTCCTCTCAGTTTGGAGATCTGTACAATTAAAGAGTCAGACTTGTCTGTCCTCACCACAAACTTCCCACAGATAAGGGTCCAACTGGCAGAATAGGATAATTGCTGTAGACCTCCTTGCACAAAATGGGTGGAAGTTGGACACAAAAGGGTCATTGGTCCATAACAATTCTGAAATCCAGCCAAGAAAATGCTGGAAGTTCCTTAATTAGGTTTCAAGGACTGGGAATAATTTTTCATGGTGCTAGATTATACATCTGAACTTTTGGTTTCATTCTCTAATTCTTTTTCATAAAAGGTAGCACATGTCTGTAGACGTGTAGTTTCTCAGCCTATTTACTGACAATAGAATTGTGGACTAACTGCTTCCTTATTTTGTACCACTGGTGCCCCCTTAAGTCAAATATGCCAGTGTTTCTTCAGAGTTTTCTCAAAATATTTTTGTAGTTTCTATGATTTTTATTGGGGTTTACTACATTATACACACATGTACATGCACATGCGTGTACACACACACACACACACACACACACTATAAATCTTTAAAATAAACCTTACTCTATCTTGAAACTCTGCTAGCCCAGCTGAGAGAGAAAATGTCCTTAAGCTTTCTAGAACCCCCGTGTTCAATTAGAAGATCCGTAGAATTGAGCACACATTTAATTGCTTTAGTGGGGTCCTTGGTGTTACTGAATAATGTCCTTATTTCTTTTTTTAATTTAAGTAATTTTTATCAGTACTTTACAATTATACATAATATTGGGATTCATTGTGACATATATGCATATAATTTGGTCAATTTCTTTCCCCAGTACTTCCCCCTTTTCTCCCCTCCTCCCTCCCTTTGGTCCCCTTCCTCTACTTTACTGGTCTCCCTTCTAATTTTGTGAATAATCTCATTTCTTAGCAAAAGGTTGTACAGTCATACACTCAGATATATCTGTAGGTCATTTTTCCTGAGAGTGCCAGGAAGCTATTTTTTTATTGGAAAATCGTTTTCTCTCTGGAGAGGCTGAGAATGTTTAAAACCATTGATTTCTAGCTCCTTTTTGTTAAATAGTTTTCTTCTCAATTTATCTATCTTTTCTCATATTTCACTTAAAATAGCAGTAAGAAACCAAGTAGACTCTTCAAGACTGTGCTTGCAAATCTCTAGTTAGATCACTAAGTACATTAAATACATGCTTTACTTTCCATGTGACCGCAAATGACAATGTCACTAAACTTTCTGTCACTATATAATAAGGATCCAACTTCTTCCAGTTTCTCTGTTTTGCCTCTCAAGGCAATTTGGGTTATTTTATTTTAGTTTTTGGTCCCAGGGATTGAACTCAGGGGTGTTCAACCACTGAGCCACAACCCCAGCCCGTTTTTTTTAAAAATTTTGAGACAGGATCTCACTATGCTGCTTAGGGCCTTGCTAAGTTGCTGAGGCTGGCTTTGAATTTGTGATCCTCTTGCTTTAGCCTCCTAAGTCCCTGGGATTACAACTGTGCACCACTGTGCCTGACTATTACAGTTATTTTAACATGCTTCTCAAAAATTTCAAGTTTTTATTCACTGTCACTTTCCAAAGCCACTTGCACATTTTTATGAATTTGTTAAGTAGTGCTTCACTCCCCAATACCCAAATATGTATGAGTTACCTATCACTGCATAACAAATTAGCTGTAAATTTAGAAGCTTGAAACAGTAATATTTACAATTTCAGTTTCTCTACATCAGGAATCCAGATGCAGGCTATCCAGATTCTCTCTTTCATGGTCTCTCACAGGCTACAATCATCTCAAGGTTTGACCTGGCAAGGATTGGCTCCAAAGTTCATGCTTATGGTTGGCAGGATATAATTCCTCACAAGCTATTGGATTGATGATCTGAGATCATCACTGGCTGTTCATCAGAGACCACTTTCAATTGTTTGCCACATAAACCTCCCCGTTGAGAACCACACAACATGGCAGCTTGCTCCATCAGACATACATAGAAGAAGAGCCAGAAATAGTGTGGGCAAGACATAGCATATGGCCTTTTATAACCTAATCTTAGAAAAGACATCCCATCACTTTTGCCTTCTTCTATTAATCAAAAGAAAGCCACTTGATACATATCATACTCAAAAGGATGTGATTACACAAGAACATGAAACCAGGAGGTGAGGATCATTGAAAGTCATTTTCAAAGCTGTTCACCACAGCAATAGAAACAACTTAGAGCGAAACACAAAAAGATAGTTTATAAAAATAACAACATTAGTGAGCTGTGAGACAACTTGTGTGTGTAATTGGATGCTCAAAGGAAAGAAAAGGTAGAGAGAGAAAAATATATTTGAAGAAATAATTGTTTCAAATTTGATCGAAACTATAAATCTATAAATACAAAAAGCTCACCTAATTTCAAGCACAAGAAAGATTAAAGATAACCATGCCAAACAATCATAATCAACTTGCTCAAAACTGGTGAAACAGAGAAAATTTCAAACATAGATAAAGGACATGGGCTCTCCCTGTTCTCCATCATGGAACAGGATCAAGGCAAAAATGAGAACCCCATGTGGGAACTTTGCACCTGCAAGCTCTGCCTCAATATCTGTGTGGGGGAGAGTGGAGAAAGACTGACCTGGGCTGCCAAGGTATTGGAGCAACTCCCCAGCCAGACTCCTGTGTTTTTTAAATCTAGATATGCTGTCAATCCTTTGACATCAGAAGAAATGAAAAGATTGCTGTTCACTGCACAGTTTGTGGAGCCAAAGCAGAAGAAATATTGGAGAAAGGTCTAAATGTACAGGAGTATGAATTAAGGAAAACTAATTTCTCAGATATTGGCAACTTTGGTTTTTGGACCTAGGAACACATTGATCTGGGCATCAAATATGATCCAAGCATTGGGATCTATGCCCTGGACTTCTATGTGGTGCTGGGTAGGCTGGGTTTTAGCACTGCAGACAAGAAGCTCAGGACCGGCTGCAATGGAGCCAGAGAATCAGCAAAGAGGAGGACATGCGCTGGCTCCAGCAGAACTATGATGGGATCATTGTTCCTGGAAAATAAATTACTGTCTATCCAAAAGCCCAATAAAACATTTTCAGTGAAATGTTAAAAAAAAGGAAAGGAAATAAAGAAAAAAGAAAAAGAAAAAGACATGGTCTGTAATAGAAAAATAAGGATGTCGGGTGTGGCGCACGACTGTCATCCCAGCAGCTCCAGAGGTTGAGGCAGGAGGATCATGAGTTCAAAGCCAGCTTTAGCAACAGTGAGGCTCTAAGCAACTCAGTGAGACCCTATCTCTAAATAAAATACAAAATAGGGCTGGGGATATGGCTCAGTCGTTGAGTGCCCCTGAGTTCAATCCCTGGTACCCTCCCCCAAAGAAAAGAAAAAGAAAAAGAAGGATGACAACAGAGTTTTCATGAGAAACAATACAAATGAGAAGACACTGAAGCAATGTATTTAAAACATTCAAAAATATCAACTTAGAATTCTATACCAAGTGAAATTATCTTTCAAGGAGTACAGAAATGGGACCAAGGGGGAGGGAGGAGAAATTGGAAATGGGAGGAACTAATAACAAAATTGACCAGATTATTCTATGCACATGTATGACAGTGAATTCCACCTTCATGCATATGTATACAGCACCAATTTAAAAAAAATAAAAAACAAATAGAAGGAAGACCAACAGAGTAGAGGAAGGGGATCAGGGGGAAGGAGGAGGGAAAGTGGAATTACTGAAGATTGAAATGGACCAAATTATAATACATGTATGCATGATTACACCAAAATGAACCATATATATATATATATATATATATGAATCTGGACTATTAACCCCACACAGCAGTAGTAACACAGCAGTAGAACACAGTTCTTCACTTTCTGAAAGAAGTAGGTTAAACAGAAGTTTAAATAATATCTAGTCTCAGAACATTATGTCTGAAATATCCAAATTTCAATAAAAATAAATTCTTATACCAGGGATAGGAAGATCTCAACTTGAATATAAAAAAAAATCAATCAGTAGTTTCCAACACAACATTGTCATCAGATATTTCAGAATTATATGACAATGGTTTTGGAACATTCATCATAAAAATCCTTCAATAAGCAATTACAAAAATGACTGCAGTCAATGTAAAAAACCAAGTCTCAGAAAAGAAACAGAAGATATATAGAAGATCCAAATGGAACTTTAGAACAAAATTATAAAAAAAAAAAAAACGAAAAAACTTCAGTGGATGGGCTCAATAGCAGAATGGATGGGATAGAACTATCAGTGAACAGAAAGCTAGAACAACACAATTTACCCAGTCTGAACAATAGAGAAAAAATATACTGGGAAAAAAATGAACGAGTCTCAGTAACTAATAACAGAACTTCAAAATACATGAAGTAAAAGCTGATGAAATTTCAAAGAGAAATAGGCATTCTACAAGTCTAATTGGATATTTCAATAACTTCTCTCAATAATTCATAGAATAAGTAGACAGAAAATCAATAAGGTCATAGTTTAACTCAATAACACCATCAATCAACTGAATTTAATTGACATTTATAGAATGTTTCATCCAACAAAAACACAATGCATATCCTTTTCAAGGGAACTTGAAATGTTTACCAAAATAGACTATACTCTGGGCTATAAAATAATTCTCAGTAATTTAAAAAGAGTCAAGTCATAAAAAGTGTATTCTCTGGCTGCTGTGAAATTAATTTAGAATTAATAACAGAAAGATATCCAGAAATTCTCCACGTTCTTGAAAATTGAATAAAATCTTTTAAATGACCAATGGGTTTGAGAAGAAATCAAGGGTAAATTGGTAAGCATTTTGAACAGCATAAAAATGAAAATGAAACATATTAAAATATGTGGGATATTGTCAAAGCAGTATTTAAGGAGAAATTTAGAACACTCAACATTTGTATTAAAAAAGAAGTATCAAGTGATTTGGAGATTATTCCTTAAGAAGCTAGAAGAGACTCTGAAAACTAAAGTCAACAGAAGAAATGAAATACTAAAGATTGATCCAGAAAAAAATGAAGTAGAAAATAGATAATAAATGTAGACAATTAATGAAATCAAAAGCTGGTATTTTGAGAGGATTAAAAAAATCAATAAACCTCTAGCCAGACTTATCAGGAAAAGAAAACAAATTACTAGTTCATGAGAGAAATGATATCAATATAGATATTAAAATGAAAACAGAGGAATATTATAAACAATGTATTCCTTAATAGTTAACACCTTAGAGGGAATGAATAAATACTTTAAAAGACAATCTAGGGCTGTGGTTGTAGCTCAGTGGTAGAGCACTTGCCTAGGGTGTGTAAGGCCCTGAGTTCAATTCTCAGCACCACATATAAATAAATAAATTAAATAAAGATCCATCAACACTAAAAAAGTATTTAAACACAAATACAATCTATGGGCCAGGCATGGTGGCACATTCCTGCAGTCCCAGCTACTTTGGGAGGCTGAGACAAGAGGATAGAATGTTTGAGGCTAACTTAGTGAGACCTTCTCTCGATTTTTTTTTAAGCCCCAGTACCAGGGGAAGAAAAAGGAAAAGACAATTTATAAAAGCACACTCAAGAAGAAACAGATAACCTGAATAGCACTATATTTATTACAGAAACCAAATTTGTAGTAAAAACCCTTCCCCCAAGAGAACTCCAGGTCCAGCAAACTCCAGAATTTGTAGCAATTCTACTCAAACCCTCCAAGAAAATTGAAGAGGGAAGAATCCTTTCCAACTCATTCTGTGAGAACAGCATTATTCAAATCAGACAAAGCTGGTACAAGAAAACTAGAGGCTGATATTCCTCATGAACTTAGATACAAAGATTCTAAAGAAAATTTTTACCAAATTAAATCCTAAACCATGAAGAAAAAAGACAATACACCATAGCCAACTGGGGTTTATATTAGGAATATAAGATTTTAATATTTGAAAATCAATGTAATTCACCATATTAACAAAGGTAAAAAAAAAAAACTATATGATCATCTCAGAAGATGCAGAAAACAGTCTAGCATCTAATACCGATAGAGTCAAAATTAACCAAGAACAGAAGGGAATTTCCTCATTTTGTTAAAAGGCATATCTATAATAAAACCTATTATTTTTTAATATTTATTTTTTAGTTGTAGTTGTCAATACCTTTATTTTATTTATTTTTATGTGGTGCTGAGGATCAAACCCAGGGCCTCACACTTGCTAGGTGAGCGCTCTACTGCTGAGCCAAAACACCAGCCCCTAATAAAACTTATTGTTTATGTAAAATATTGAATGCTGTCCACTTAAGATGAGGAGAAAAACAAATATGTCCACTCTCACCACTTGTCTCCCATGTTGTACTAGAATTTCTAGCCAGGGCAATTAGCTAAGAAAATAAAGAAAAATTAAAACTGTATCTAATCATAGGTTACATGAAAATCTATGTAGAAAATCTAATGAAATCTACAAAACAGCTACTAAATTAATAAGTGAATTTTGCAAATTTGAAGGATACAAAATCAATTGAATTTCTATATACTAGTATTCAACAATTAGAAATTTAAAATTTAAATATACCTTTTATAATAAATCAAAAATATGAGGTACTAAGCAACGAATCTGACAGAAGGTGTGCAGGCTGTGTACTGAAAACTGTAGAACATTATTTTAAATAGTAATTAAAATGCTCTAAATAAATTATAATTATACCATGTTGATGGATTAGAAGATTTGTGTTGTTAAGAGGTCAATTGTCTCCAAATTTCTTCAAAATTCAACATAATTCTAATAAAAAAATTTCAAAAATCTTTCAAATGGAATTTGATAATCTGATTCCAAAAATCATATGGACATGCAAAGGATCTAGAATAGACCTAACAACTTTGAAAAGAACAAAGGAGAAAGAGTAGAAGGGAGAAGAGTAAAAGGGTAGTACCTGGTATAGATATCTTTTATTTTTTTTCTTATCTGATTTTAAGACTTGTTATAAAAGCTACAGGAATCAAGACAGACTGGCATAAAGATAAATAGATCAATGAAACAAAATAAAGGGAGCAGATATAGACATATATATATATATATATATATATATATATATATATATATAACTGATTTAAAAAAATTTAGTTGTAGGTGGACACAATACTTTATTTTATTTATTTATATGTGGTACTGAGGATCAAACCCAGTGCCTCACACATGCTAGGTGAGCACTCCACCACTGAGTCACCACCCCAGCCCCTGTACAACTGATTTTTGACAGTGTGAAATGGCAATTCAGTAGCAAAAGGGAAGTCTTTCCAACAAATGGTGCTGGAAAAATTAGATATTCAAATAAATAAAAATGAACTTTGATCTATATCCCTGTTTGCAAATAAAAATTAACACAAAATGGATCATACATCTAAATTAAAAATCTAAAACTGGAAGTTTGAAGACAACATAGGATTTGGCAAGGATTTCTTAGCTATGACACCAGAAGCATGATTCATAATAGAATACATTGACAAATTTGTTTCCACCAAAACTGAAAACCTCTGTTCTTCTACAGACACTGTTGAAAGATTGAAAAAGCAACACACACCTGCAGAGAAAACATTTTCAAATTATATATCTGATCAAGCACTTGTGTCTAGAGTGTACAGAACCTTCCACTCTTGGCAATAAGAAAATAAATAAACCAGTTTTTAAAATGGGGGGATAATTTGAACAAACATATTACCAAAGAAGTTATACATGAGAGATGCTTAACACTGTTAGTCATTAAGAGAATGCAAATTGAAATTACAATGACATCATTTTTCAAATATTATAATGTTTATAATTAAAGAAACTGATCATACGAAGTATTGGTGAAGATGTGCAGAAGATGGAAGATTTATACATTGTTGGTGAAAATATAAATTGATGAGCTAATTTGGAAAACAGTCTAGCAGTTTTTCCCACACTTTAACATATATTTACCATATGATTCAGCCATTTCATTCTGAAGTATTTATCCATAACAGACACACATCCATATGAAGATGATAAACAAAGGTTTATGAATTTTATTTGCAACATGTAAAAGCTGGTAACACCTGTATTAGTTAGGGTTCAATCACAGAAACAGATCTAGTAGGTAACACATATTAGGGGATTTATTAAAAGGAATTGACTGAACAGGCAAATTCAAAATCCATAGGATAGGACATCCACTGGGGTAAGCTGGACCTTTGGCTATGAACTGAAGTTGCAGTCTACAGGTGAAATTTTGTTTTCTTCAGGATAGGCTCAGTTCCACCTTTAAGGTCTTTCAACTGATTGAATCAGGCCCACCCAGATGACGTAGGATAATGTCTTTACCTAAAGTCAACTGATTGCAGACATTAATCATATCAAAAAATACTTTCATGAGGTTTCTGTTTAATTGAATAATTGAGGATATCAACTCACCACAATGCAAATATCTATCAACAGGTGAATGGATAGAGAAATTGTGTTATATCCATAGGATGAAATACAATTTCATCAACAAAAATCATGAATGATTGATACATGTAACAACCAGGATGAATCTCAATATAATTATGCCTCAGAGTTCATACTATATGATTCCATTTATGTGAAATGCTAGGAAAGCCAATTCATCTATGGTGTCAGAAAGAAGATCAATGGTTGCCTGAGGATAGGGGAAGGATAGAAGTCAGAGTGGGCAGAGGCAAGATTTGTAGAGAATTGTGTGTGTGTGTGGGGGGGGAGGTGTTTGGTATGATTCTTATTTTGATTGTGTTGATGCTTTCACAGGTATATACATGGCAAAACTTACCAAACTTTCTGTGAAGTTGTGTCAATTATACTTCAAAGCTATTATAAATTAAAACAAAAAGCTAATCTGACAGCTGCAAAATGAAAATTATGACACAATAGTATGCCATCACCTACAGTTTGAAAAACACGGTAGGAGGTTATAAAGACCATTGTCTACTTTTTGATTTATTAGCTTGCTGTCTACCACCCATCTTCTATTTGAGGGTTATCTTCAAGACATGAAATATTAGTGAGACACAGTACCCAGCCTCAAAAACAGAAGTGGAAGGAGAGCTGTGCTCTTAAAAGAAAGATGCATGCCTCTCACTGCCTATTGCTTCCCCTTTCTCCAGGTTGAAACACTGACAATTTGGGAAGCAATAAGATCTTATCTAACCTCCATACTAGCCCTGGACCACTGAGTGAAAAATTAACTTCTGTCTCATTTAATAGTTTGGACTCTCTTATTAGAACAGTTGAATATAATTAACAAATAGGCAAATAGTAGGAAGATTACTCCAGAAGAATAGCTACTTCAGAGGTTTTGCTATGAATGTTTAGAGAGAGAAAGGCCCTTATCAGCTATTTAGTCCAAGGTCCTCATTTCAAATGAGACCCCAGGAGGAAAAAAGGATCTGTCCAAGGCTGCATACTTAACTGGGCTTAAGGATTCTTACTCTGTTGCTACCCAGGGAGGATACTCTCTTCATTTATGTACTTAGCATTATTAGAGGCCAACAATAAATGACTTTTATAAAATTATTGAACTCAACTTGTTATTGTTTCCAGATGGGTCGTTTTTGCTGTTGTTGCTTGTTTTTGGCACTGGGGATTGAACCCAGGGACATTTAACCACTGAGCCACATTCACAGCCCTTTCAATATTTTATTTAGAGACAGGCTCTTGCCAAGCTGCTTAGGGCCTCACTAAATTGCTGAGGCTGGCCTTGAACTTGTGCTCCTCCTGCTTCAGCCGCTGGAGCTGCTGGGATTACAGGCATGTGCTATTGTGCCGGCTCAGAGGGGCCAGTTTCTAAAAGCAGGTCCGTGGCAGCCAGAATACTGTTGAACTGCAGTGGTTAATATTTTGACAAGAAATCATATTGTGAAGTCACTAATTACACTATAAAATACTGGCACCCAATTTGTTTAATAATAAGGATGTTTTAATTGCAATTTTTCTGTGACTCAGCATAAGTTTTCAACCAAAATATCCGGCAGTGACTTTGTAATAGTAGGGAGTTCTAGAACTTGGTTGAAGTAAACACTGAGTTGGCGAGACTGGCAATTGTATGATAGGCATTCAGTGCATATATCAAGCATCTATTACATGGAAATAATGTTTTGAATTAACTCATTTTTATAACAGAGCACCAACCCAAATCAACATCATTATCCAAAAGGTAAAAGCTCAGGTAAGCAGAGGAGCCAGATTACTTTCAGCACTCAGGAATGAATGAGAAAGATACTATATTGGGACAGAGAAAGATGATTTGAAAGAAGAAAAAATTATTATAAAAAGATGCTACAAACCACATGCAGTGGTGCACCCCTGTAATCCCAGTGGTTTGGGAGGCTTGAGGCAGGAGGATCATGAGTTCAAAGCCAGCCTCAGCAACTTAGCAAGACCTGTCTTTAAATAAAATATAAAAAGGGCTGGGGATGTGGTTCAGTGGTTAAGTGCTTTAACTGGGTTTTTTTTTTTTTTTGTACCAAAATACCGGGTTTGTTTTTTTGTACCAAAACAAAACAAAATAAATACAATGCTACAGAGCTAGAGATACTCTGCATTCCTTCACAGTAGTGAAAACTCTTCATCTTATCATTTTGTATGGTGTAGTCTATAGTTAGTTGTAATAGGACTTAGTAGTCCTATTTACAGTTTTAGAACGGTCGTTGGAGGAAGGGTACAGCAACAGCTCAGCTTAGGTTATAGCCTTTGAAGTGAATAAAGCTAGATTTGAACCCAATTTCTGACACTAAATAGCCTTTTTCCCTTCATTTCTCCAAGTCTCAATTTAGTTATCACTGCAATACAGATAATATCTCCTGCCTCACTTGATAAAACTGCAAGGATTAAACTTGCAAAAATATGCCCTAGTCACTTAATGCAGTGTCTAACATATAGTAAGTACTTAGTAAATATGTGTTGCCATTATCATTGTGTTTATATGTGCCTACATCTTTGGAGCCTATTTGAACAGAAGTAGCTGGAACTACAAAACAAAGGTTCTTCCCAGTAAGGGCAACATAACAGGTTTGCCCAATGAATTTGAAAAATATGTAGATTTTGGGTCCCCATTGCCAGTTTGAAAAT
Organism: Marmota monax; assembly: GCF_021218885.2. Taxonomy (NCBI): domain Eukaryota; kingdom Metazoa; phylum Chordata; class Mammalia; order Rodentia; family Sciuridae; genus Marmota; species Marmota monax. The sequence goes on along the minus strand of NW_026694552.1, from coordinate 8,186,088 downwards.
GATGAAACATTTTTAAACAAAATTTCCAGGTGATTCTAATAGATTTGATCCAAGGATTATACTTCGAGAAAGACTGGACTAGGATCCTAGAGTGTATACATAAGGCCTGGGGAAAAGCTGTCAGAGGATTTTAATAATCCAGCAGTTTCAGCTAAATCCTCTGAGAGTGACAAAAATCCTAGTTCATTCTCTTGCTTGGAAATGGGGATGGCAGGTGAAAGGCTCCTAGCCGTGGAGTTTTTCAGTTCTATTAGGCTATGCATGTTTGAGAGTTAAAGAAAAAAAATTACAATTTAATTTCCTTCAGCTGCTTTTACCTGCTACTTTCTGAAAGCTCTTTCTCTCTTCCCCTCTCTCAGGAGACAAATGATTGCTGACCAGACAAAGATGAGGCTGTTATGGCTATGGCTGATTAAGCTGTTAAGTGAGGAGCACTCCACTTAACAATTGTCTTTTTCTCATCAAAATTAGAACTGTAGAGTGGCTGATAATGGGATAAAGAAGGCACTTCCTCAGGCTCCCTTGATGTCTATCCAGAACTCTCCAACTAGGATATTTGTTCCTCTTAAGCTGAGATCAGAAATAGAGGCAATAGAGAAACCATCCCTCATCTTTTCATAAGAAAGACCCCATGGAATGATTAACCTGGTCAAAAATAAAAACAAAACAAATACAACAACAAAAAAGCATTTCCCCTTTATTTGGCTAAGACAGTGAAATAAGATTGAAGTTGTTCCAAAAGGTCTATAAAGACTTAAGATTTGGCTGGGTGCAGTGGTGCATGCCTGTAATCCCAGTAGTTCAGGAGGCTGAGGCAGGAGGACTGTGGGTTCAAGGCCAGCCTCAGCAATGGCAAGGTGCTAAACAACTGAGTGAGACCCTGTCTCTAAATAAAATACAAAATAGACCTGGGGCTGCGGCTCAGTGGTTGAGCACCCCTGGGTTCAATCCCCAGTACCAAAAGACTTAAGATTTGATAAGGATAGTTTAGACTTCATTCTATCTTACCTTCATGATGAACAAAATGACAGAGACAGCCAGCTTCTCATACAGATGATGACTGAAAAAATAATGTTAGTAAAGAGATTCTGGGAGGGTGGACTTTGAATTGTCACTTATTCCTTCTGCAAGACCCTGATTTGCTCAAGGAGTCTTTTTTTTTTTTTACATTATGAAATGGATCTACAGAATAAGAACAGGGCCTCTATGGGAATTTACCAAACCCAAATCATCTGCCTTAGGAGTTTGGTCTTCAGTAACAAGTCACTAGTGACACCTTCCCTTCTCCAAGAAGCCCATTAAAGAAGCTGCACAGAGACCCAAAGGTTTTGTTTTTCTCCGAATTTATAGTAAATTAGATACAGAGGGAATCACAGACCTTTCTCCATTCTGTGGAAAGAAGGCAAGGGCTGACAATGTTTACAGAGCAGTTTGTCTGTTTAATTCTGCTATTTTATAAAACTCTACCATTACATGACTATAGATATCTGGTATTTAGCACAGGCTACATTGCATTAACCTTCCAACATATGCCCTTATCTGCCCCAGCCAGAGACCATAGTATGCTGCACAGGGTACTGTACATTTGTTGATGATAATCACAGGCAGCAGAACAGTGGCCTATGAGTAAGGAGACCTGGGTTCTAGTTCAGCTCTGTTAAACATGTTGTGTAACCTTCAGCAAAATCCCTTATCACGTCTGAGAATAAATTACCTCATTGGTAAAACAAAGAAGTTTACTTAGTTTTGTAGATACTAGGGACTGAACAAACCCAGGACCTTGTATGGGCTAGGCAACTGCTCTACCACTAAGCTACAAACCCAGCCCTTTCTTTTTAAGTTTTATTTGGATAGGGTCTTGCTTAAATTGCTGACACTGGCCTTGAATTTGTAATCCTCCTGCCTCAGCCTCCTGAGTAGCTTGGATTACAGGTATGCTAAGGTAGAAGCTTTCTAAGGGCCTCTCCACACCTGCCACTCTATAAATCTTCATATAAAGTTTTAATTAAGTGTACATTTGCTCTATCACATCAGCAACCCCAAAGCCAGTGGTTCCTAAATTGTAGTGTGCAACAGAATTAACTAGGGAAGCAACTCCCATTTGGAAATTTATCCTATAGCTGCAAAATGATGTGTATACAAGGTAATTCATTATGTGAATTTGTTGTATTGCTGAAATATTGGAACTACCATGTATCCATCTGTGATTAAATAAAGTAACTGGTTCAATAAAGTCTGGTTAAATCATATAATGAAATGCTAAACAGCTATGAAAACTAGCAAAAATTTATTTGTGACAGATAAAGACATTTATACATTATTATTATTGTTAGTAGTAGTAGTACTGGGGATTAAAACCAGGGGTGCTTAACAACATCCCCATCTCTTTTTTATTTTTTATTTTGAGACAGGTTCTCACCAAGTTACTCAGGGCCTTGCTAAGTTGCTAAGACTTGCCTCAAATTTGCAATCCTCTTGCCTCGGCCTCCCAGGTTTCTGGGATTACAGGTGCATGACACTGCACATGGCAGGTAAAGACCTTTAAGTTACATTATTTTTAAAGGTACAGAACAGTGTGTAAAATATGTTAATTCGGGGGAGTGATCTATATATGAAATTATGTTACATAATCTATAAGTATACATAAATTATGTTATATGATTATATCTACATAATAATATAGATTATATGTTATAAGCTATATTATGAATCAAATATACATATACACAAATATACACACACACATATATATAATCTACATTTACTGGTATCTGGTAAAAAAACTCTGAAAGGATTCATGATGAATAATTAACAGTGGTTACCTGAATTTTTATGCACCTGAGGACAGGGATTGGAGAAGGTTTCATGCTATATAGTTTTATATTTTTAAAGTTTAGTGTCATGTGACTTTGTCATCTGTTCAAAAATTAAATAATAAAATAGAATAACAGAATCCACTTGAGAGCTGATTAAAATGCAAATGGCTGAGCTTAGTGAATCAAAACTCAGGGTCCAGAATCTGTATTCTTAGCTAAGTTCTCTAGTAGGTTCTGATGTGTGTGGTAGTTGAAATATATGTTGAGAAACACTGATCTAAACCCTTTGCAAAACAGAAAGGATGGCAAAGATACCTACAGCATATGATAGGGACTTCAATTTAGCAAGTTCTCTCCTAAGCAGCACTACATCACTCTGAAATTACAAGGCTTCCAAGTCCACACCTTGTTTTTCTACCTTCTATATCTTCTGGTGATGTGAGCAAACCTTCTTTGAGAAACTCTGAAAGTTCTCAACAGTGGGAAACGGGTCTCCAGAATTTATATTTGTATGACTGTGTCAGCAACTTTTTCTGTTATAGGATTCAATTAGCAGGAATAAAGACTGTAGGGAAAGAGAAAATCTCCTCTGAAGGATGAGCTGAAAGAATGGTTTCATTTGCCTGCATCCCCACCCCTACTGCCAATAGGCCTAAGTTTTGGTGGCCTTTACAGAGTCAGCCATAGAAGACTGACAGTAGTGGCATCCTTCTTGCCTCTTATTCAAGAAACCTGTTTAAAGATTTCAAATCAAGGGTCTGGGGATGTGGCTCAAGTGGTAGCCTGTATGGCATGCATGGGGCGCTGGGTTCGATTCTCAGCACCACATAAAAATAAAGATGTTGTGTCCACCGAAAACTAAAAAATAAAAAATTCTCTCTCTTAAAAAAAAAATGAAGATTTCAAATCAGGGTGTGGACAGTATGCAGATTTTGCTTGATGCTGGCTTATGTTTATCCTTTGACTCAATTGGTTGCCCTTTTAAAACAATATTAACTGGGCATGATGGCATACACCCATATGTAATCCCAGCTATTAGAGAGGCTGAGGCTAGAGGATTTCAAGTTTGAGGCCAGCTTCAGGAACTTAGTGAGACCCTGTCTCAAAATAAAAATTAAAAAAATGAAAAGTGCTGGGGATATGGCTCAGTGGTAAAGTGTCACTGGATTCAATCCCCCATACCAATAATAATAATAGACAAAAATCTATTGCTTATGTATGCTAAGCACTTACACATCCTTTTGCTTATTTTTGTCAACCCAATAGGAAAAGTACTAACTGTTGAGAGCCACAGCCAAAGGGGCCCCAGCAAACTTCCAGCTGATTGGCTCACCGTCGCATCAGCAAACTTCCAGCTGCCAGCTGATTGGCTCCTCTGTGGTGATGCTCATTGGGCTGTTTCCCTGCCCTTTCAGACCAGGGAGCTGCTCATTGGGGGACTCTTTTGGCTCCGCCCACGCGACCCAGCCAATTGGCCTCAAGAGCAGGAGGAGTGGGGGGTTGAGAGGCTTGTGGGAAGCTGGTGGTGGCAGTTGGGCTCTGAGGGAATTCCTGAAGAACTCATGTGGTGCGGCGTGTGTGTTCAAAAAATAAAGTTCGTTTCTGCTTGATAAGTGGCTCATGAATTGTGCCCAGCCAGACTGCGGCAACTAACTACAGTGTTATCTCCCTTTTGCAGATGTGGAAAGTGAGACTTAACTGGGTTAAATGACTAGCCACAGGTCACACAGCTAATAAGCAGGACTCATTGGTGATCTAGGATGGCAGCTGAGGTTTACATTCTGGCATTCAGATTCTTTGCTCCGAAGCACTCCACATACTTCCTCCTTTTGGTGGTGGTGGAACAGAGGTCAAACCTACTCAAGACTAATGCCAGATCACCCAAAGAAAAGTTTCTGCAACTCTATCCTAAGAGTTTAGAGACTGTCAATGGGCTCTGCCTCTGACTTCTTTTGTCCTGGTCTGCTGTGTCTGGTTTTCTTCCTAGCTTTGCAGAGTTCAGATTCTGTCCCTCTGGTCTGACCATTGGAATTGGCATCTCAATTAGACTGTCTGCCTGGATTTCATTTTCAGTTTCTCCTCTAATCAATGACTCACAGATCACCTTTGGCTTAAGCTCTGAAGTCTCCAGGTAGGTATAACCCTAAGCTCAACCCAGATTCCCAGCCTCGGTCCCCAATATGAATATTGTATCCTGAGATCTTTCTTGTCCTGCAAAGGAGAGGAAAACGGATTACCTTAGTCTCTCTCAGAGCTTTCTCAACTATATGCTTCTGTTGAGCCCTCACATAGGTGTCCCAGGTCTTTAAAAAAAACAATATTTTTAGTTGTAGATGGACAAAGTGCCTTTATTTTATTCATTTATTTTTATGTGGTTTTGAGGATCGAACCCAGTGCCTCATATATGTGAGGCAAGCACTCTACCACTGAGCTACAACCCCAGTCCAGGTCTCCCAAGTCTTACCAACAAATTAATTGTGTTTTGTATACCACAAAGAATCGAAGCCAACAGCAAGAACTTATTGGTGGCCCAGGATAGGCCCATGGAACTATAACTATGTTTGATGGCATTTGCTATTCTTCCTTACTAGCAGCTGGGATACAGCCCAGGCAGTGCAGGGACAGAAGAGAAAGTGCTTAGGGCTGGGGTTGTGGCTCAGCGGTAGAGTGCTCACCTAGCATGTGCGAGGCCCTGGGTTCGATCTTCAGCACCACATAAAAACAAATAAAATAAAGGTATTGTGTCCAACTACAACTAAAAATTAAACATTAAAAAAGAGAAAGTGCTTAATATAAAAACTGTAGTTCATGATCATTTTTGTTATTTTCAGGAGGAGGAATGAACTTGCACCAAACTACATGTGTTATTGCCTTGTTTTATGGTGAGATGCACTGAAAGACAGTTGTCTGTAGCAGAGAAGAGGAAGAGTAGCCAAGAAAGAGAATAAAACAAGTTGATCCAGTTTGAGATCAAACTGGAAACTTTAATCAAAATCAGCAGACACAAAAATCCCTTATATAAAGTGGCTTAGCATTTACTTACAACCTACACACATTCTCCCCTATACTTTAAATCATCTCTAGATTACTTAAAATACCCAATATAACATAAATGCTCTGTAAATAGTTGTTACATTATTGTTTGGGGAATAATGGCAAGAAAAATTGTATATGTTCAGTACAGATATAATATTTTTTGAAAGGTTTCAATTTATAGTTCGTTGAATCCATGGAAACAGAACTTGTGAATACAGACTCAACTGTATCATAAACTGGGTTGCTTATAAACAGCTGGTAGCCTAAGGTCAGGCACTGGCGGATCTAATGTCTGGTGAGGGTCCATTTTATAATGAATAGCACCTTTGCCCTGTGTCCTCACAATAAAAGGGGCTAACTAGTCCTCTAGAGTTTCTTTTATAAAGACACTAATCCAAATAATTTATTACCCCCCCCAATAAAGTCCCCACCTCCTAATATCATCACCTGGGGGTTAGAATTTCAACCTATGAATTTGGGAGGGGCATAAACATTCAGACAATATCATGATCCCTTCCTAAAGATAATTTTGAAAATATTTTTGCATGTATTTTATGATTTTTTGAAGTGGTGAGTATTGAACCAGGGCTTCACCCAGACCAAGCAAGTGATCTACCACTGAGATACACTCCAGCCCCTCTGAAGCTATTTTTAATCTCAGGCCTGTGTTATCTCCTGTGATAACAGCAGGATTGTTAGATGACATGAACTGATGCCAGGATGTCTGGGTTTGAATCCCAGTTCCACTTACTAATTGTGTAACTTTGGTCAAGTTACTAAACCTCTCTGTGCCAAAATCTCTTTCATCTGCTAGGTTGGGGAGATAGTATTGGTAATATTTCCCTTATAGAGTGGTTATGAGGATTAAATAAATTATTACAGGTAACCTACTTGGAATATTATCTTGTACACAGTAACTATTTTATATGTGTTAGCGTTTGCTATCATTGTGGTTTTTATCTGGACACTTTTCATAGGGTACTCTGTTATATGCTTTTGTGTTCCCCCAAAATTCATATGCTGAGATTCCAAACTTCAATGTGATGACATTAGGAGGTGGGGCCTTTCAGAGGTGATTAGGTCATGGAGATGAAGCTTCAAAATGGGCATAGTGCTCTTATAAAACAGACCCCAGAGAGCTATCTTGCTATTTTTCTACCATGTGAGGATACAAGGAAAAGTTGGCAGTCTGCAACCTGTGCAACCTAGAAGAGAGCCCTCAATAGAACTAGACTATCCCAGACTTCCAGCCCCCACAACTGTGAGAAATAAATTTCTGTTGTCCCATAAGCCACCCACTCTATGGTCATTTGTTATATCAGCCTGGACTGAACTGATTATGAAGAATACCATTCCATGATTTCTCTGATTTCAAGATTTAGTTAATAAATCCATAAGAAGACAGCTAATACTTATTAAGCATGCATGTTCCAGATTCTATGCTAAACAGTTTGCACTCAATTCTCATTTCATACCCAAAAATCAAAGTCTTTTTTTTTTCAGTAATGGGAATTGTACCCAGGGGCACTCTACCACCAAGCTACATTTCCAGGCCTTTTTATTTTTAATTTTGAGATGAGGTCTCATTATGTTGTTTGGGCTGCCCTCAAACTTGCCATTGTGCTGCCTAAAAAATATATGTATATATTTGTGTGTGTAGAATACTCCCAAGTAGCCTCCTTCCTATGTGAATTCCCATTATTAAAGACGATTGGTCTTATCAAAGCCAGCATGTTAGTGCTCATCTATAATCGCAGCTAACTGGAAGATTGAAACAGGAAAGATCACAAGTTTGAGACCAACTTTTGCAACTTAGGGAGACTCTGTCTCAAAATAAGAAAAAAAAAAGACTAGAGATGTGGTTTAGTTGTGGAGGGCTTGTTTAGTATGCATGAGATCATGGATTCAATGCCCAGTACTGCAATAAAAAAAAATATCTCTCTGGAAGAGATAACATATTCAGCCTTCCCAAACCTTCACACCTCAGTTGGAATTAGCATTCCTCAATTTGATTTCCCTTTTATTATGCATGGTGCTGGGGATGGAACCTAGAGTGTCACACATACTAAGCACATGAGATATAACCTCAGCCCTTTTAATTCCATTTCAGAGAGCTAATTTTGACAGAAGAAAGAACAAGGACATATTCAGCCAGGAGCAGACTGTGGGACACTATTTACTGACTAATACAATGTGGGCAAGAGGCAGAGAGCTGACTTTAGGTTCTGCTTCCAAATTGCTCACTTGAAGGAATCAGCTACTGCCCACTTAAAGGAATTCTTATTTTTTTTTCTACTGGGGATTGAACCCAGGGCATGCTTTATCCCTGAGCTACATATTCAGCCCTTTTAATTTTCTTTACTTTCACTAAGCTGCTTAGGACCTCCATAAGTTGCTGAGACTGGCCTCAAACTTTCAATCCTCCTGCCTCAACCTCTTGAATCACTGGGATTACCTGTGTGCACCACCATGCATTTAAAACAATTCTAAAGAGAGGGCTAGGGTAGCTCAGTGGTAGAGCTCTTGTCTGGTATACACAAGACATGAATTCTAGGGTTCCATCCCAAGTAAGAGAGAGGAGCTAAAAAAATCAATATTTTGTGCCCACTATTACCCAAGCATTTTATCAATTGCCCAGTTATCTTCCTTGAAGTGGTATTTCCATCATAGCTATCATCTCATGTTGCTGCATGAACTAGTTAGGGGAAAGAAAAAAGAAGAGATGTGTCAAGAAAATTTCCCTATATGTCTGGTCCTACACCACCCCTATTGATATCCCAAAATCCAACTGAAAATGTAACTTGATAATTCAAAGTAGCTCCAGTTGGAAGGGAACATGTGGCTCTTCCAAATGACCCTAAATTTAGTGACACTCTTATAGACCACACACCTTCTGTTACATGTACATAAAAGCATCATTTTGAACATGTGGTTTTATCATATTGACTCTAATCCCACAAATGCACAATCCAAAGGGCCAAGTTCCCTGGGTCTGTGTTCCATATAAATATGGCTGGACCTAGGAAGAATATTTGAGTCTGCCTTCTGATTGCTCATTCTGTTCCTGTTCCCAGCCAGATGCTGGCTTCCCTGTGTAAGTGTGTGTGCATGTATGTGTGTGTGCATGTATGTGTGTGTTCATGTGCACATGCACACACATACATGCATCTGTCTGTGTCGTCTGCATTTGTCAGTAGGAAGAAGGGAGTTGAAGGGAAGAACAGGAAGGAGGAAACTTCAATTCTTCATTTGGGTGATTTGAAACAGCAATTTGCAAATTTTTTCTACAAATGATCAGCGAGTGAATAATTTAGGCTTTGCCAGCCATATGGGTGGTCTGTGTTGCAACTATACAACTGTGCCATTATACATGAAAGCAGCTACAAATGGTATGAAAATGGATGAACATGGATATGTTCCTATAAAACTTTATAGAAGTGGTAAGCTGGATTTGGCCTGAAGACTGTAGTTTGCCAAATCCTGGTTTAAACTACTTGGGAAGGTTGAATATCATGAATATATGGCCATTGTTTGAGGTAAGGGTCTTGCAAGTTCACAGATCATAATTGTGAACACCGCTCATTACTATTCAGATGTAGGAACGAAGTCACACTAGGATTCAGGGGATTGGAGTGGGCTGATCTCAGGACATGCTCAGGTAGTGCTTCTTTGAAACAGAAATCCTGATAGGAGTTTGTTTCTCCTCTTTTTCTTCTACTTCCTAAAAGTATAATGAATTTTTGTTTGGGGAGGAAGGTAAGAGAAAGGAAAAAGATAGGGAGGTTTCTGATTAATTGGATTCTGCTTATCTGTGGCCTGTCACCTGCATGTTAGCAGCAGAGCAAACTTGCTCACTAGTTCTACTGAGGGCTTAGCTTTGCCAGGGCCAACAGACTTTCTCCTCAGTATCTAAGGTTCTCAAGTGGCTAGATCTTCTTCCTCTCCTCCTCCTCCTCCTCTTCCTCCTCCTCCTCCTCCTCCTCCTTCTTTTTGTATCAGGGAGTTGAACCCAGGGGTGCTTAACCGCTGAGCCACATACCCAGCCCATTTTATTTTTTGAGACAGGGTCTTGATAAGTTGCTTAGGGCCTCACTAAGCTACTGAGGCTACCTTTGAACCTGCAATCCTCCTGCCTCAGCATCCTGAGTCATGGGGATTACAGGTGTGCCTGGCTCAATCATATTCTTGTAGGCCTAGAATATGCCTGGAGTCTTGATGTTCCTGAAGGGGGTTCTGTAATATGCTGGTAGGGTGCTCTGGCCCAAGGGATATGAATCTACTCTAGGCCTCAAATGGCAAATAGGTTTTGTTTTATGTGCCAATCCCAGCTTATTTTGTAGGCAGTTGCTATCTTGTGAGAACAGATAGCAGTTTTGAGGCCACATCATGGTTGAATAGGAAAGTCAGTGTGTTTGATAAATGAGGCCTGCTATGGGCAGAAAAGGAAGGAGGGGGAGTGTAAGAGTATCAGCACTGCTCTAGGCCCAGGGATCTGGAAAGGATATCTTAAGAAACAAAGACTATTTTCTGAGTCCTATCTACTAAATGCCTGGCTGGTCAGAGACATTCCTTCAAACATCTGAGCCAATCAAATGGCTCATTGGGAAGGCGGCCTGTTAAAGGTCCAATGCACCTATGGTGCAATCCAGAGGATATTCCTGCCCAGGGTGTCTTGTGAGGAGAGATGTTTCCAATCTTATTATATACACCAACATACTGGAGGAATTCATATGTGAGATGGTTTTGAGCACATGCATTGTGCCTAGTTGAGATTCAGAGACTCCACTCCAGTGGCAGTAATGTGGTCCCATTTCTCTCCTAGAGGACCATACTGCTCTGATGATAATCTCCACTACAGTCTCATTTTTTTTTTGTGACAACCTATCCTTCACACTGCAACCAGAACCTGCTTGCTTGATTTAGTTTTCATTTTGAAGCATTTTATTTATTTTCAATAAATTAATACAGGCAAATGATCTAAATGATGCAAAAGGATATAAATAAAAAGTAAGGTTTCTCCTGCAATCCTGCCTTGTCTAACCATTGTTAACAGATTCTTATGTGTTCTGTTAGGAGTTGCCAGCCAAAAATGCAAGCAAATTTATACATATTCTTATCAGAAATGGTATACTACCACACAAATCATCAGCATTTGGCGTTTTCTCTAGATTTGTACATCTTAGAGATATATTCAATAATAACATAAGGAAACTCGCCATTTTATAGCTTCATACTTTTCCTTTGTTTAAATTGCCATACATTGTTTAATCAATCTCCTATTGATAGATATTTAGATCTCCCACAGTTTTTTGCTAATGGATTATCTTTATACTTGTGGAAGTATATTTCTATAATGAATTCCTAAAACTGGAATGGCAATATCAAATGATTAATTTATTTATAAATTTTTATACATATTGCAAAATTTCCTTTCATCCAGAAGTTTCAGTCTACATACCTGCATGACAGTGTGTACACACACACACACACACACACACACACACACACATATATATATATATATATATATATATATATATATATATATATATATATGTATTTATTTATTTTTGTACCGGGATTGAACTCAGGGGCACTCAACCACTGAGCCACATCCCCAGCCCTATTTTGTAACTTATTTAAAGACATAGTCTCAATGAGTTGCTTAGCACCTTGCTTTTGCTGAGGCTGGCTTTGAACTCACGATCTTCCTGCCTCGGCCTCTGAGTTGCTGGGATTACAGGTATGTGCCATTGCACCTGGCTCCTTGCTAAAATAGTTCCTGGTTAATTATTATGGGACTTTTTCAAGTCAAAGAATCTTATTTAAACTGTATACTCATATAGCACACCTATAACTTTGCATTTACTTTTAGGGAGTCCACAGCATTCCTAAAGAGTAGTGGGGTTTGGGTTGGTTTTTGTGCAGTGAGATGGTTGAACCCAGGGCCTCATGCATACTGAGCTACATCCCCAGCCCTAGGAGTAGTGTGTTTTGAAGTGTGACCTAAGGAAAACCTCTATCAGAACCTCTTGGAAATCTTGTTTTAAAATGCAGAACTCCTGAGCCCCTCCCTAGAGCTCTGCAAATGGATAGGTCCATGAAATCTGCATTTAAACACACTCAGATAATTCCAACACATACTAAAGAATCCCACAGTCTAGGGGACATCCATAGATCCAGGTTTTAAAACCCCTGGTTTAAGTATCAACCTTCATCTGAAATTGAATTATTTAATTTTTAAAATTTTTGTACCATGGATTGATCCCAGCGGGGCTTAACCACTGAGCCACATCCTCAGCCCTTTTTATTTTTGAGACAGGGACTCACTAAGTTGCTTAGGGCCTCACTAAGTTGCCGAGGCTGTCTGAACTTGCAATCCTCCTGCCTCAGCCTCCTAAGCTGCTGGGATTACAGGCATGCATCACTACTCTGGGCTCATTTTAAAATTTTATGGTGCTATGGGTTGAACTCAGGGTCTCACACATGCTAGGCAAGCACTCTACTTCTGAGCTACACCTCCAGTCCCTACAGCATTTGAATTCTGATAGGAAAATTTGAAAGAGGAAAATCTCAGAGCTTAAGACTCAAATGAGACCATGAAGATGGAGTGATTAATGGGGAAAGTGACATTTGTGCATAGGTCTCTCAAATTATTCCATGTGGTCAATCAATTATATCCAAACCCACACAAGCGCATGTGAGTGTGTGTGTGTGTGAAGGAGAAGAATCACATGTAGCTGTCTTTACCTTTTCTGATATGTATATCTAAATAGGCTTTTCAATTTCTCTTCCTTTCATGCACTTTGATTAAAATAAAAGCAAAGCATGTCATCACTGGAGAAGGAAATCGTGCTGTTGAAGGGCAAAATAGCTCATTTAGTAGAACCCTGAATCCTGATGAAATAGGCAGTTTATAAAGGTGATTTGATTAGCATTTTATTTTTTCACAGAAGGGTGTTCTAAGGGGAAACAATCACTTGGTTATTAAGACCTCAGCTCTTGCTCTCTGGGTGCCACAGGGCCATTCTTTCAGGTTGGCGACACTTTCACCTCATCCAGGCAGCCTCCCCCAGGGACCCACTGGCCTCCTTTGTTGATCAACGTCTACTAATTATTTCTTCCTGTGAAATGCACAGTGTGGTCAGACTACTCTCTTATCATAGTGTCCGTTAACTGTGTGGCATCTACCTGGACAAAAGCACCAAAACACAATTTACAGAGACTGTCAGGGGTCCCTGAAGTTCATAATGCTCATTCATGACACCACTTGGGCATTAATTTCTAAACTGTAGTCACAGACTGGTGCATATCTGAGTCACTCAGGGAGCATGTTCGAAATCCCAGTCCCTAACCTTTATTCCAGACCTAGTGAACCAGAATCCCTGGGGCTTCTGCCTGGACAAGCTTCCCAGGGGACCCTGATGCACAGTAAAATTTAGGACATCACACTTGGTCTGAGTTAAGAACCTGCTAGAAGATTCCTACCTGTGTCAATGGATGGGATCCTGCAGTTCCCATAGGAGTCCTTCCAAGGGAAACAGTGAGCTCAAGGGAGTACAGGACGTTTGGATCCATCATGTGGGCCTAGAATAGCTCCAAGAAATGAGGCTGACATTGATTTTATTTTACCCCAGATCAGTCCATATCAGGGAGCATGTTGGGAGGTCAGGCAGACTTGGGAGATGAGAAAATACAATGGTCCAGTCTGAGAGCTATTCAGTAGGTCATCTTTATAGGACAGTCTCTCTGAGCCCTCTAAATCCAAACATAGGCTTAACAACTGATGGTGGACAGCCTGCTGCTGCTCAGGGGAAGGAAGGAGGCTCAGGTGAAGCAAAGCCTGGTTAATAACAGGCCATCTGGCCATGGCAGCCTGCCTAGGTTTTGGCAGCCTGAGAGTGTGAGGGAGACAGGCACCCTTCCCCAGCTTCATTACCCAGCCACCGCTCCCCAAAGGCTTCCTCAAAGCCTAGTCAGAGAAAGCTTTCTAAGGTGCTGCCCCTCTGCCCTGCAATGTTTCAGTTAATAAGCAATCTTTGAAGAGCTGGAAGCACAGCCCTCTTGGAGGGCTGCATATGCTCTTCCTGTCAGATGGCTGCAGGAGGCACAGCAGGGGAATGGAGGCAGGGAGGTGTAAACTCCTGGGTCTTGGTGGCAAGAGAGGCATGCCATGTTTTTTTTTTTTTTCCTCATGGAACAACAGTGTACTGCAAAGTGGTTACCTTTGTGGTAGGGTCTACCTCGGTGCCCAAGAACTCAACTCAGCTGTCAGTTCCCAGAACAACCACTGGGCCCCATTGGAATCCACAAGGATAAGTAAAAAAGTGTAGGAAACTGTTTTCCAAATGAGACCTCCAATATAAATTAGCAGTTCTACCTTCGGCAGCAGTACATGTTCCCTACCTGATGTGGTTTAGGTGCAGGGATAACTTCCTCTAGTTCTCCAATCCAGAATATAGCACCATGGTACCTTGGGGGTTCTTTGGATTAGGGCATACATTCTTATTCATATCCCCCACTTCAGTGCTGGGGATTTGATCCCCAGGACTTGTGCGTGCTAGGCAAGCACTCTACCCTGGGACATACATGTTCAACAAGGGTCAGGGTGAAAATTGGCTGTTATCTCTTAGGGTTAAGGGGATATTAAATATTCTAGTAGTGTGTGCCCCTCCAAAGGGTACAGTAGATAATTATATGCACACTATATCTAGGGAATTAAAATTTCATGGGATTTAGACAGAAAAATGTCTTAAAATACTCTTTAATAGATCAATAATGAAAAGAAAAGGTAGGGAAACACTTGGTTAGGGGAAGAGTAAAGAACCTCCAACTCCAAGGCCAAATTCAATCCTCAGGCTGCTTATTTCCAGCTTGGCCTCCTGTTGCTCTGGTCATTGCTGTAGTAAGCCAGAAAATAACATTTTCCTAGGCAGATTGCCCTAGCTGACTCATTTAGAGGGAAGCAGTAGGCTGAAGGATAAAGAGCAGTTCAAGATTTGTGAAGGGTGACTGAGCTAATAACCCAATTAGAATTTCAAAGCCTGAAGCCTAAAGTCTAAATTAATTTCGGAAGGCAGCTTATCTTGCTAACATTCACCTTCAGATTCTCAGAATTTATAGTGTCTCTTTGCTTCTGTCTCAATTACATGAGGGTACTTTAAATCAGGGAAGGATTCTGAATGATCTTTGCTAGGGTTGGTGATGCCAGATAACAAAAGCACTCCTCACCATCCAGTGAAGGCATTGATCACCTCATGGAATGTTCTTTATTCCGGATACCTTAACTGAACTCTGGCTTCCTGAGCAGGCCTCTTTAGTGGAGGTAGCTCATTCCCTCACAACCTACCAGCTTCCAAGTCATGGGGAGAGGTAAGTATCCTCCATGTTCCTGTGTTATTCTTCCAGACCTCTGTCCTTCCACTTTCCCATTGAAAACCCCACTACTTTGAAATGCCTTCTGGCCAGAAATACTACATTTTCCCCTTGTGCATTCAGAGAATAGGCAGCTGCTTTTCTTCCTTCTACTGCATCCCAAATCCTGCCATCTTTTCTGGATTTCTACTCAGCACTTTGGAAATCCTACCTAAAATTTCCTTAAAGAAAGCAAAGTGATATCTTAAAAACATAAAAGATCATGTCACCCATCTCTTCAAAACTCTTCAATGGCTTCCCATCACTCTTGGGAAAAAGTCTATATTATCCACCATGTGTAGATAACAAGGCCTTGCATGATCTGGCTCCCACATACCTCTAGTCACTCCCCTAGTGTTCTTGGCTTCTCTAACTCTGCTCGGGCCAGGACAGCTTGTGAGTCCCTAAAGTCATCAAGCTCATTCCCTCCACTAGCAAATTTTTTTCTCCAACTTTTGCTTGGATAGCTACCTCTCTTCCTCCTAGTTCACAGCCAAGATGTCCCTTCAGAGGCATTTCTTGGCTGCCCTACATAAAAGTAGCCTCCTACTTCTATGTCACCCGGCCACATTCCTTAACATTGTCCTATTTTATTATTCTCACAGCAATTATTATAATAAACAATACTTCTATTTACTTGTTCATTGTCTCTTCAAACTTGAATGTGCTAAGAAAAAAAAGGCTTTTGTCTGTCTTGTTCACTGCTGTTTTCCTAGCACCTACAGCAGTGTCCCCCACTTAGCAAGTATGGCAGTCAGTCTCTGGATGGTTCTCAATGATCTCTGCCTCCTTTTTTTCATGCCCTTGTATAATTCCCTTTCTTTGAGTGTGGGCTAGACTCCAGCTTGCTTTTAGCAAACAGAATGCAGCAAAAGTGATGGATGTCACTTTGGAGATTAAATTACAAAAAGACTGTGGCTTCCATCTTGAATATCCTCTTTAATATTTTTGCTCACTCACTCTGGAGGAAGCCGACTGCTTGTTGTGAGTTACCCCATGGAAAGGCCTACATAGCAAGGCACTGATATCCATGGTCAACTACCAAAGAAGCCCTGAGACTTGTCATCAGCTGTGTGTGTGCTTGCGTGGATTGGGAGTGGATCCTCTTTCAGTCAAGCTTTGAAATGTAGCCCTGGCCAATAACTTGACTGCTGCCTTGTGAGACATGCTGAGACAGAGGCAACCAACTGAGCCATACTCAGATTCCAGAACCATAGACACTGTGAGGTAATAAATATTCATCATGTTAGGCCTCTGTATTTTATTGCACAGAAATAAAGTATTAATATAGTAGATCCTCAAAAGTAACCTTTGAATTAGGGAATTATTGGCGACCTTGACATCCTTGTGATCTTCTCGTCATTGGTGACCCTGCTTTTCATCTCATTTCATCCACCTACTCTCTTGGCCACACCCTTATCCTTGTTGTTGGCCAGAATTGCTCCACCTTTAAGATCATACACTAGCACATTTCATCTGTTACCAAACCCTTTGGTCCTTCCAGTTCACTCAGTTATTAAAAAAGTACTCTTAGGATTAATAGCTGGGAAGGGAGAGGATGAAAACAATTGGGAAGAAGTTGGGCTGTAATGCAGGCCCAATGACAACTTTGGCTAAACCTGCAGGGATGCTCTAAAGCTGTAAAAGTCAATCTGAGCTGGGCCAAAATGGCTAGGCCTTTGTACTTCTGTTTCAGTCATTGGATGTGGGCCATTAGGAAAGGTATGTGATTAGGTAAGGCATCTGTCTGTATAAATAAGGCAATTCCCGAAGGGCATGGCAACACATCTGAAGGTAGACTCTGACAGTGTTTCTAGCAACCAGGGAAATGAGTTCTTCACTGCAAAGCAATCAGATGACACACCACAGTATTCACTATATCTTAGTCCATTATCCTCCTTCCTGTATTCATTTATTTCCTTATTCAGCACATATACCATTGTTTGTCACTCCAACTATGCTCAAGTACTCCCAGATCTTTGCTTCATTGCTTTACCTGCCCAGGCAAACCCTCCAACTTCAATTGACTTTAAGTAATCTTATCCATTCCTGCACTTGGGCTACTGAACATAGAGAAAATCAAATAACTGCACATTGGTGTTTCCATAATTTGTGGCCTAACAACTCAACTGAAACCTCAATGCAGCCTATCAGTGCTAAAGTTTCATTTTCATCATTCACTCACTCAAAACTTCAGCTATATAAAACTTTTTCCACATTCTTCCAAGTGTTCAACTCCTTGTCTCTCCCTTCTATACCCCAAAACATGATCTCACTTCCTGTTCAAGAAGATGATCATTATCAGAGGAGATTTTCTATAACTTCTTTCCAACAAGTCTCTAGGAAGGAAAGATCGTTTAACTCCACTGCCAAATAACTTTCAAATCCATTCACTCCTTACTATTTTCCTTCTTTTTGGTAGTACTGGGGATTGAACCCAGGGGAGCTTTACAACTGAGCTACTCTTCCAACCCTTTTTATTTTTTATTTTGAGACAGGATCTCACTAAGTTGCTGAGGCTTGCCTTGAACTTGCAATCCTCCTGTCTCAGCCTCCTGAGTAGCTCTTATAGGCCTGCATCACCACGTTGGCTACTATTTCCCTATTTCAGTTCACTATCCTCCTATATTTGAATGGCTGAAACTGTCTTCTAACTGATCTCCCTGACTCTAGATTTTTTTCTTTGTTCCCATCATGCTTACTTTCTCTTCACTATCTTTACATGTAAGTTTTTCTTTGTCCAGAATACTTTTCCTTTTCTGCTAATTCCTTCATTGTGGATAATTCCCATCTTCCTGTTCAGCCCTTAGCTTAAAGCACTCCTCCATAAGAACTGATCTTATTCTCCAAATTAGATTATTATCCCATGTTATATGTTTACATAGCATACAATATTTCCTTTTTCATAGCACTCATATATCTTTTATTAATTATCTCTTGTTGCATAACAAATTATCTCCAAACTTAGTGGCTTAACAGAGCAGACATTTACTGTCTCAGTTTCTATGGAGAGAAATGGCTTACCTGGGTCATTCTGACCTAGGATCACTTCAGGTTGTAGACAAGCTGTTGGCTGGGACTGTAGTTAACTGAAAACTTTACTGGAGCTGGACAATCTGTTTAGAATATGTTTCACTCACATAGATTTTTGGTAGGAGATTTCAGTTCCTTGCTATATAGACCTGTCCAAAGGGCTTCTTTTTATATATATTTTAGGTGTTGATGGATTTTTATTTTATTCACTTATTTATATGAGGTGCTAAGGATCAAACCCAGTGCCTCACACATGCTAGGCAATCTCTCTACCTCTGAGCCACAACCCCAGCTCCTCCATAAGGCTTCTTTAGTGTCATAACATAGCAGCAGCTTTTCCCAGTACAAGTGATCCAAGAAAGAAAGCAAGAGGGAAACTGCTGTGTCTTTATGATCAAGTCTCACTAGTCATACATCATTACTTCTGCCACCTTCTTGTTAGAACTGAGTCAATATGTTCAGCCCACACTCAAGTGGGGGAGGATTGCATTCTATCTCTTGAAGGAAAAAGTATCAAATAATTTCTCTCCAACATCTACCACAGTACCTGGAGGTACAAGAAATGTTTCCCGAGTAAAGGAAAAGAATAAATAATGAATTAATAACTCTTATTAGGTTGGGGGAGGAGGAGACACTACATAGCAATGATTTATAAATCACAAATCTCTTAGATCATCCTAATTGACCAGTTTAGCTTTGGAGAGAATAAGGTCCAAGTGGAGAATTGTTATATGACAGGAGCCATCTGAATCTGCAACCAATGCTCAGAAGTTGTCTTATGAGAAACCTGCATGTTGGAAGTGATTCCTGAAGAGCCACAGGGGGTATTGGAATTTCTTTCTTTCTATTGGTCTTTCTTTCTCTTTGTTCCCTGTCTTTCTCTTTTTTCTCATTCTCTCTATTCCTTCCTTCTTCTTTTTTTTTTTTTTTTTTGGAATTCCTTAAGGTACAAATAAATGGTAAAGCCAATACTTGTATTTTTATTCTAGAATCTCTCAAATTCTTCTTTCTGAAAGTGACAATACTCTAATTTATTTGATCAAAATGAGGTGGAATGATCAGGACACTAATAAAGAACATTCAGAGGGTTTCACATGCCCTTTATTCTATACCAAATACAGTGTCTACCAGTCACCAGATTTTGCCAACGCTGCCTCCACACCTCTGCCTGAAGGTGGGAATGACCAAGAATCCTAATGATGCCAACTGTACCCTCTAGTATTTCGAGTTGGTGATGGTGGTGGCAGTGATTTCTGCAACAGGCCAGTTCAGAGGTATGCTTTTGGATATCATTCTTGGCTTCTTTGCTTCCAGTGTTGTTCTTCATCCCTTCCAATTATTCTATAAGCTGTCTTAATACATCCATTTTCTTCTTAAATCAACTGGGATTGATTTGAAACTAAGAACCATGACTAATATGGAGAAATAGAAATATAATTACTAGCCCAAAGACACTTAGTCAGAATATTGTGAAATTTTGCCTCAAACATGTGTATGTCTATCTTTAGGGCCTCCTAAACCTTCTCACCTTCCTTCCTATATAAAGTTTTGTCTCCAAACAACAGGTCTGTAGCCCAGTTGCCTCCCTGACAGTAATGTACCCTTGATTCAATCTAATGGTCTAAAATAATTATGGAGTTCCTATCCTGAAGAAAGCAAGCGTAGTTTCATAGGGAGAGGGTGATGGCAGTGCTATACCTTCTTGCAGGAGAGTAAGTACACATCATTTAAAAACCAAGTAAGGGGCTGGGGTTGTGGCTCAGAGGTAGAGCACTTGCCTAGCATGTGTGAGGCACTGGGTTTGATCCTCAGTACCACAAATAAATGAATAAATAAAATAAAGGTTCTGTTCTGGTTTGGATGTGAGGTGACCCTCCAAAACTCATGTATGAGACAATGCAAGAAGGTTTGGAGGAGAAACAATTGGATTATAGCCTTAACCTAATCAGTGAATTAATCCTTGATGAGATTAACTGAGTGGTGACTGGAGATAGATGGGGTGTTGTTGGAGGAAGTGGTTCACTGTGGCTATGGGGTATATGTTTGTATCTGGTGAGTAGCGTCTCTCTCTCTCTCTCTCTCTCTCTCTCTCTCTCTCTCCTTTCTGATCATCATGTGAGCTGCTTTCCTCTGCCACACTCTTCTGCCATGATGTTCTGTCTCACCTCAAGCCCCAAGGAATGGAGTCTATTGTCTATGGATTGAGACCTCTGAAACTGTAAGCCTCTAAATAACTTTCCCCCTCTAAAGTTGTTCTGGTCAGGTCCTTTCAGTCACAGCAATGAAAAAGCTGACTAAAACAGGTCCATTTACAACTAAAAAAAATTTAAATAAGCAAATAAAAACCAAGTAGGCTAAAATCAGTGTGGATATAAAGTTGTTTTATGAGAAACCTTGACATTACTGTGGGGAGCAAAGTTCTTAGAAGGGATCACACCCAATTAGAGAAACAGGAAAAAGCACAAGAAGGTGGTATTAATCCAGACCATGAGAAACTTTATAGGACAAACAGGATTTTTTAAATAAATACATTACAAAAAAAAAAAAAAAAAAAAAAAAAACAAAAGAAGAGGAAGGGGATTGTCTAGAGGTTAGTTGACAGTTTGGGGACTTATCAACCAATTGCAATATGTGGATCTTGTTTTTCCTGATTCAAACAAACTCCAAGGAATACACATTCCTCATATGGATGTTTAATGATACTAAGAGCTTTCTGCTTATGTCTTTTGTGAGAGGATGTCTTTTTTAAAATGAATTTTTATCTTACAAAGATACATACTGAAATAGTTACAGATAAATGGTTTCTTGATGAATTTGATTCAAAATAATGTCAGGGGTAGGGATGGAGATGTGACTCAGGGATAGAGCATTTCCCTGGCATGTGTAAGGCCCCAAGTTCAATCCCCAGTGCCAAAAGAAACTTCTCAAAATAATGCCAGGCAAGAGGGTGATTAGTGAGTGGGACTATAGATGAAATAAATTTGGCCATGAGTTGAAATAAGGTTGACCATGAGTTGATAAGGTTTTAAGCTGGATGATGTGTAAATGGAAGTTATTATTATATCATCATTTCAGCTTCTGGAAAATGTTAAAAATATTTCATAGGAACAGTCACCAAAGGAGGAGGAAGAGATGTTGTGGCCTAGATATTCAGAATGTGGACTTTGGAGCCTCATCCCCTGTCTTCATATTCTGTCTCTACCTCATGTAAGTGTATAGTCAGGGTAGGAAAAACCCTGGATTATGGAGGCTCTACCATCTTGTGATACCATCATATCAACATATAAACTCTGGGTATGATACAAAACGGAAAGAGAAGACAGGAGGAATGCATGGGGTGTTTTAAGGAGTAGGCCTAGGAATGGCTTTCAAAACTTCTGTTCATATCAGTTGGCTAGAATCCAGCCACATTGTCATGGTCAAATTACAAAGGAAGATGGAAAATGCTTGTCTAGGAAGAAGATAAATCAGACTTGACAAGCATATAGCAAAGTTTGTGCCACAGCAAGTTATTTAACTCCCCTGTGCTATAGTCTGCTCCTCTGTAGAATGGGGATGGTAATAATAGGTGTATTTCATAGGCGTAATCAGAAATATTAAATGAGTTAATTTACCTATAAAGCTCTCAGAACAGGCCTAACACATAGCAAGTGCTTAACTATATTTATTTATCTATTCACTCATTTATGTAAATTGAGCCTTGTCACATGGGGGAAATAATTAACAACGAAGGGGGTTGGTGAGGTAGTGTATTTTACAAAAATAGAGGAGAGCCTGAGCAAAGGGCAAAAAGGACATGTGGAATGTGTGTAGGGAATCTGAGTGTGTGGTGTGCAGAGAGGCATGGGTGGAGACATATCTACAATGGTAAGTTGGTGATTGATCATGGAGGCTCTCTAATACCTAGATTTAATGAGCAATAGATCACCACTGAAAAACTGAATGACAGATTATAGACTCACAAAGAATATTAATGATGGAAGGAGTAATATGTAGCATATGGGTTAATCTCATCATTTTACAGAGAACATAATTGATACAAAGTATTAGGTGACTTGTCCAAGGGGACACAATTTGCTGATAGAATTACTAAGTTGAGTTCAGCCTTCATTTTTCTTTTCTCTTTTTCTTTATAGGTAGACATGACAGTAGAATGTATTTTTGACATATTATATATACATGGAGTATAAACCATTCTTGTGGTTGTACATGATGTGGAGTTTCACTGGTCTTGTATTCATATATGAACACAGGAAAGTTATGTCTGATTCATTCTACTGTCTTTCCCATTCTCATCCCCCTCACCTCCCTTTACTGCCCTTTGTCTAACCCAATGAACTTCAAGTTCAGCCTTCTTAACTGCCCATTCTCTGTTTTTCTAACCATTCTTCACACCTCTGAATAATGACAACAGGCTTTAGGAAGATGAATTCATTTGGATGTAATTTCAAGTTTGCCACTAGCTTGATGGACAATTACTTAATCTCTGGATCATAGTTTCCTCTTTCGTGAAATGAAGGTTGGATCACATGGTCTCTAAGTTCCTTCTTCTAGCTCTAAAATCAGAATTAAATTAAATTTGAGAAATGTTAGAACCATTTTGATAGTCTAAGATGGAGACTGATAGTTGTACCTCAGAACCAGTTATTCTCCTTCCTTAGTTTAGAGCTCACAATTTTCAGCTGAGAATATAGCCACTAGAATAAATTTTACATTTCCAGCCTGTATTTGGAGCCATGAGTGGTCATACAAGTATATTCTGAACAATGGACTATAATTTATATTTATATGGTGAATTAAATATTCAGGAAGTAGCTTTCTTTCTTTTTCTATCATTTTTTTTTCTTGCTGGTAGGAATCCATACATGGTGGAGGTGTGTGTTTTGAAGAACAGAGAAAGAACATAGAAAAATTATAGATCCCATTGATTGTGGAGTTACCATACTAGCCCCAGACTGTGTTTACATTAGTGAGAAATAACATCTGTCTTGTTAAGCCACTGTCATTTTGAGTGTTCTGTCGCTTGCAGTTGAACTTAGGTTATAACTGAAGCAGCAGATAACTAGTATACCTGACAGGATTGAAAGCCTGAATAGGTTGGTAGCAATCATTCTAAGAAAGCACAGTATATTGAAGATGGTTACAAGATTGCAAGTCTGAATGACAATTATCAGAAATAAGAAAGTCAGGCCGGAACACACCTGTAAAATCCCACTGGCTCGGGAGACTGAGGCAGGAGAATTACGAGTTCAAAGCCAGCCTCAGCAATGGCAAGGCACTAAGCAACTCTGTGAGACCCTGCCTCTAAATAAAATAAAAAATAGGGCTGGGGAAGGGGCTCAGTGGTCGAGTGCCCCTGAGTTCAATCCCCAGTACCAAAGAGAGAGAGAGAGAGAGAGAGAGAGAGAGAGAGAGAGAGAATATGACTGATTGAAAAATTATATGATAGCCAACTATACTAAAAGAAGTCAGTATATGAAAATAAACCATTCATCATAAAATGTAGTAATCTTGGGGAAGAGTATAAGTCTGAGAAATACCTTCAGATTGGAAAAGTTAACTCAGAGTAAGAATGGAGACATAGATAATCTGAGAAACCTAGAGTGACTTCCTCTTTCTTGGAGGCTAGAAAGTCAAAACTAAGACCCCAAAAGTCCTATGAACTGAAGAGAATGGAATAAACCATTTGAGCTTTGATAGAGACACCTGTGAACAACTAGACATAATAACTGACCTTCCTTGGATCACAGGACAATTTTAGGAGAAAATTTATTTATCAAGATAAAATAAGGAAAGAAGCCAGAAGGTAAAAATCAAGCTTTAAATTAAGCTGTGATATTCAACTCATAAGTGAATGACAAAGATTTATAACTGATTATTTATTAGTCCAGGTTTTAGACCCAAGTAGTATGCCAAAACTATGATTGAAAACCTAGTGGGCTGATGATCCCTGAAGGCATATAGTTTACATAAATTGATAGGTATAATGGAGATTTGGGGCTGGAAAAGGCATATCTATTGCTGCATTACAAGTTATATAAACTTAGCAGCTAAAAGCAACAAACATTATCTCACCATTTCTGTAAGTCAAAAATCTGAATATGGCTTATTACTGGTCTCCTGTTTTAAGGTTTCTCACAAGTCAAAGTAAAGATATCAGCCAGGACTGAGGTCTCATTGTAAAAACTAACTGGGAAAGGGTCTATTTCCAAAATGCTGTGGTTTTTGGTGCAACTGAGCTCCTCACTGTTTTTAGACAAAGAGCTTCAGTTCTCTCCTGACTGTTGAATAGTAACCTACCCTGATTCCTTGCCATGTGAGTCTTTCCAACAAAGCTGCTTGTTGCATCAAACCATGCAAGCCATGACATCTACAAGATAGATGTTATTTCTCAATAATGTAAACATAGTTAATTGAAAGAATCAGCTAGCAAAACAGAGTTAAAATTTTAGATAACAATCACAGAAATGGCTTCCCTGCCAAGTGCAGTGACACATGCCTGTAACCCAAGTGGCTTGGGAGACTGAGACAGGAAGATTGCAAGTTCAAGGCCAGCCTCAGCAACTTAGAGAAACTACCAGCAAGTTAGTGAGATCCTAAAGTACCCCTAGGTTTAACCTCAATACAAAAAAAGAAAGAAATGGCTTTTCAACATCTTTGCCATATTCTATTGGTTAGAAGCAAATTTCTAAGTCAGCCCATACTCAAGAAGATGGCATTACACAAAGATGTACCAGGACATGGAAATTGTTATGGGTCATCTTAGAGTATTCACCTCAATTATGGGATCTGTATGTGTGTTTTATTGAATAGAGGATTTGTTTTGAGTCCAGTTAGAAATAGATGTGAAAAAGCTAAGTATGTTGTATGATTCTGAGCATAAGTTGTGCCACTTCATCACTTAGGTGACAAAGTAAGTCACAATGTTGGGGAAAAACCAACCTTCTTTCTCCCTTTCTCTGCAACAGACAACAATGTCATTCAGGATGGTCACCAGCAAAGGACAGCTGGGCACTGTCCAAAGTATTCTCATGGGGTGGTGGAAGGCAGAAGCAATGACAAGGGTCCTTTATGAGGAATCAGGACTAAAAGGACATGAGAGGACACAGTTCTAAGCTTAAAGTAAGATGCAGATGGAGACTTCACTGGAAGAACCTTTGAGGAAAGACTGAGTTTCTTCCTACGCAGGTGTCTCTGAAAGCAATTGTCATTGGGCATTAAATATTCCTGTGATCTCTTGATGAAGTCTCCAGTCATATCATTTCTTTCAAACCAGCCCTTCCTTTGACTTCCTTATTTCTTTTTTTGTGGCACTGGGGATTGAACTCAGGGGCACCCAATCACAAGCCCTTTTTTGTATTTTATTTAGAGACAGGGTCTCACTGAGTTGCTTAGCACCTTGCTTTTGTTGAGGATGGCTTTGAACTCGTGATCCTCCTGCCTCAGCCTCCTGAGCCGCTGAGATCACAGGCATGGGCCACTGCACCCAGCTCTCAATTAGTCATTCTCAAATGAAGGCATATGTACTTTTCCATACAAAATAAACATTTTATACTCTCTTGTCAATTTTCAAAATCTTTAAGATCTTTTTAAAATTTGTTTTAATTTTGAATAACATATACAATCATACATAGTAATGAGTTTCAGTGTAATATTTCAGCACATGCATACAGCATGCACTGATCAAATCCTGAAAATAATTTGTCAAAAATTTAACATTGGGGCTAGGGATATAGCTTAGTTGGTAGAAGTGCCTGCCTCAATGCACAATGCCCTGGGTTCAATCCCCAGCACCACAAAAAAGAAAACAAAACTAATATTGTTTATAAAATACTCTACTTTGGAAATATGATTATTTATATGTTAACTTTTTCCATTTTTTCCGAATAATTATCCTATTTTCCTTTTAGTACATTTTCTGAGTGCAAAATGCCCCATCGTTTTGTGATATAAGCCATTTGTTTTTCATGTCTAGTTGACTCCAAATATTCCAGTATTCATTGCTATTCAGTATTTGTTACTGATGTTCATCACCTCCATGGAAACATCTTTCTCAGAAATATTTTCTAGTCTAATTTAAAAATTTATTTAACATCAAATGCCCACAAATATAGCAAGCATTGGTTATGTGTCTGCTGTGGACTAGATGCTGGGATACAAAGATGGTTAAGATATGAAGTTTTACCCAAGGAACTCATGGTTGAGTGAAGGAGACAGATAAGTAAACCAATATTTGTACTACCATGTGATAAATTCCATAATCAAATGATACAAAGAGAGCCATACACAGTAGTGGACACCTATAATCTTAGTGACTTTGGAGGCTGAAGTGGAAGAACTGTAAGTTTGACAGCCTGGCAACTTAGAGAGACCCGGTCTCCAAAAACGACTGGGGAAGTAGCTCAGTAATAGAATGCCTCTGGGATCAACCCCAAGTACCCACCAAATATGTATATGAAGGGGTATGGGAGCATACTGGTGGAAGTGCACAAACTACCTGAATGGGTGGGAGAAATTTTATTTAGAAGGTAACTTTTGAGATGAACCTTGAAGCTTGAGGAGAATTTTTCAGCTAGAGAAGGCAGTAGAGCATTCTAAGTGGAAATAACATAATATTATGCATGTCCAAGAATATATCTATTAAAAATCACTTTTAAATAGAACTTAAAAAGATTTTAAAATTTATTTCAAGTGGTTTTATGCAGTCTTCTAATGTTTCAGAACTACTTCAAATGATTAAAGATATATTACAATTTTAAGTATATAGTGAGTGTATTTTTCTCCCTTCAGATTAGGACACGTGATATGAAAAGTACAGTTATAATTTTGGGAATAATAGAATGAAGTGGTTGAATTTAGATTTGTCTGAGAAAATCAGATATTAGTATGTAGGATCTATGTAGAGAAACTTGTGATTATAATCAAAGAACTAAATCAGACTGTCTGAAGACTGCTTCATGGAATTTGCTGGCACTTTTGAAGCAATCACACTGGGAGCTCATTTGGAGGTTCTATCATGGAAGTCCAGTTATTCAAGTATATTTTGGCTATAAGTAATGGAGACTGCACTTTAGGTAGTTAAGAAAAGTAAAAAGTTTGGAAGGGATTGCTTTGTAGAACCCTGTGTTATCTCATGGAGCCAAAGCAAGAGGGACACACTAAGGCCAGATTTCTTAGTCCATTTTCTTTGGCTATAACAAAGTGCCTCATGCTAGGTACTTTATTCAAAACAGAGGTTTATTTAGTTGTTGTGGAAGCTAAAAGTCCAAGATTGGATGGGTCCATCTTTTTTGCCTCCAATGAAGGCCTTCAACATGGCTGATGGCATGGAGGTGGAAGCTGGTGCAAGAAAGAGATCACATGACAATATAGGAAACAAGAAAGATTCAGAACCTAGGCTTGCTCTCTTTGTAACAACTAGCTCTCATGGGAACTAACGAAAGCCCTTCAAGGACTGTATTAATCCCTTCTGAGGGTGGTACCCCCAATGACCTAATCACATTCCATCAGGCTCCACCTCTCAAAGATTCTATCACCTTAACACCACAACAAAGGGAACAAGCTTACAGTATTTGAAACTTTCTGGGACAAACCCTATTCAAACCATAGCACCGGGGAACAGCAAAAGCCAAAGCATCTCAGTAGCATGCCCTTGGAGAGAAGGTATCACCAACTCTGAAGGTTAAGCAGGGGTGAGCCTACTTTCTTGTAGTCAATTGTTGCCATACAGAAATTTGGCCCAATGTTGCCAGATCCAGTAAAACCAGAATTGCAAATTATTATGTGATATTCCCTGGGATTTAAATATTGGGTACTAAATAATTTTTTTTTTTAAAAAAATACAAGACTCTAAAGAGCACTCCTGCCTGAAAAAAAAAAAAAAAACATGTCTGCTGCTTCTGCTTCAAAGTGGTGCCAATGAAGTGACTCAACTTCCACTGTTTTCTATGCTTTACTCTATTCAAAATTCACATTTCCTGGAGAGAGAATTTAATTGGCTTGATTTGAGACATGGATCAACTTCAGCCTTTTTAGCTATGATTGTTGGAGGTGGTAAGTGGGGGGCAGAGTTACTTAGACATGGCAATTAGGGGCATCCATATATACATATATATACATATATATATAATATGTATATAAATATATACATATTTATATACATATGTATGAGTTACTCTCAGAGAAAAGCAATCACAGCTAGCACATACTGAGTGCTTTCCATATGCTAGGAGCTGATCTAAGGATTTAATGTACATTATTATTTTTTTGGTTCTTTTTTATTTTTATTTTATTTTATTTTTTTTATTAGCTACACATGACATTACAATGATCTTGGCAATTCATACATTTGAATCATTGGGGTATAATTTCTCATTTTTCTGATTGTACAGATTGCAGAATCACACTGGTCATAGAGTCACCTATATACATACAGCAATCATAATGTCTTAATGTACATTATTTCATTTAAGTTTCACAACAATCTAATGAGGGAATACTCTCATTCTCATATTACAGATAAGGAATTTGAGGTTTGGAGAGTGCTATAGTTTGAATATCATTTGTCTCCTCAAAACTCATGTTGAAATTTAATCCTGATTTTGGGATATTAAGAGATGGGACCAGATAGAACATTTAAGAGGTGATTAGGGCTCTGCCCTCATGAATGGATTAATTCATTCATGTGATTGATTAATGAGGTAATGGGTTAACTTGAGAGTGAGTCTGCTCTAACTTCCAATTTGGATAAGTCTCTTACCATGTGCTGCCCTGAACTGCCTGAGGACTATGCCAACAAAGTTCATCTCCAGATACAGCCCCTTGACCTTGGATCACAACTGTAAGCCAAAATAAATCTCTTTTCTTTATAACTTTCCCAGGCTGTGTTATTATGCTATCAGTAATAAAACAGACTAAGAGAGGTCAAGGAATTTGCCTAAAGTCACATAGCTAGAGGTGGGAAAGCTAGGCAGTGTGCTCTATGGTCTTATGCTCTTAACCACTTCACCATGGTATTCCTAAGGGAACGGGGGTTTTGAATAAGGCAGCCATCCTAACTTGCTTGATCGAATGGGAACTTTCAGGAAGCACATGCATAACATAATTAAGCATAAGGGGCCATCAGTCTTTCAGATTATGACATTTAGGAAACTGAGTCTCAGGCTTGGAGAATAGCTTGCTCAAGGTTACAGAGTTAATAATAGGAGGCTGAAATCCCTTTAAATCCCCCATCCTTTCCAACATAGCCTCCCATTTTCCACCAGTTGGCCTCAATATTCACACTCCCTAATGCCTCACTAAGATTTGTGGAATCACATAAAATTCCTCCTCTATTGTGTTCCTTCAGTCTAGCCTCTTGGCTATAATTCTGTATATCTCTCTTTTTATCCCAGAGTTGTCTATTTATGAAAATCAAAGGAAGTCTTACAATGCCTTCCAGAACAGGAAACACACCATTTCCAACCTGCATCATTTTTTTTTCATTTGTCAGAGATTGCCTGTCACAGAGAAATATCAGCAGCTTGCTAACACTAGTCCAGATGGACCCAATGTTGGACACAAAGAAGTATTCAGAGGTTAAACACCACAGGATGGTGTCCATTGTCATCTTTGCCACACCTCAGGCTAACCTTGGGTTGAAAGTACGTGCAGATCTCAGCAATAAAAAGAATGGCTTCAGGAAGTTCTGGTGCTTGGGCCAGTCTTGGGAACTGACCTGGAACTTCAAAACATGTAGGGAAATCTTGGGCCTGCTGGTTCATCTTGTGTGCTATGTAAAATACCCTTGGGCATCAGACCTTCTGAGAAAAGACCACAATAAAGAAAGAGCCTGAGCACAGGTCAGATTGGAGAAGGCAGAGTGGAAGAAGAGGCAAAATTGGAATTAGACAACCTTTCTTAAGGGTTGTCCAAGTTTGCCTCCCTCCTTTTTTTAAACCTTCTTTGTTAAAACCTCTGGAATTAATCTTTCCTACTCATCCCCACTAATGGATACTGACTCTTGGCCAGGTGTCTAATTTTCTCATCAGCTAAATTCAACAGAAACTCCTGTATCTCTAGAGAGGTGGTGTATGAATAGGTTTTAGGAAACCCAAGAATCTTATGAAAGTATTTAAAAAATGTTGGGAAGCACATTGTCCTAGGAAGGGTAGTCACAGATCTAATCAGATAGTTAATGGACTCATGATCTTTTTATTAAAAAATACACACCACTGGCCCAGAAGTTTTCAGGAACAATATGATAGAATGGAAGCCAGGGGATTTTTTTCCTGAGTCCTTAAAAATCACATGAGATTCATGAATAAAGTCACAGAGAATTGGCCTGGGAGGGGTAGGCTATATTGAAATGGACCAAAGGAAACAGGTGAGGAAGGCAGTGACAGAAGGAGCAGAGATGTCAGGAGATTTGAAAGAAGGCTGGAATCAAATCAAAGCAAGACATTTAAATAACTGGAGCAGAGGAGCCAATCTGATAGTTCTCAGCAGAGCTCAGCTGAGAGAGAGAAATGGAATCTGCATGGCTGAGAGCAGAAGCTATCTTGAAGAAGATTTGTGTTTAAATGTGATATTTAATATTTTTTGCAAGGCAAAACAGTAGCAATCAATGTGAAAGTAAGGGAGCAGCTGCTGCTTCCCAAATACTGTCAACAAGACAGAAAATGTGTGAGGTGTTATGAATAATGGTTGTAATTAAAGCAGTGCAGAAATTCTGGTAGGATAAGCAGGGTTCCCAGGGTTATGATTATCAAGTTCAATCTCAGAAGTACTACTTTTCTGTGTGTATACATGTGTGCGAGTGCATGCCAATGTACTCATGTGTGCATATATCTATGTATGCAAATGTAGAGAACTGGGAGAAAAGGACAAAATATAGAAAAGAAATCAGGGAGAAGAAAGGAGAAGGTAAGATAGAGACTTGATGGTGGGAGATGAGAAGAGGAAAATGGAGAAGATGGAGAAGAAAGAAGAATGAAAGTGTTAGCTTTGTTCTATGAGTCAAATCTCAGCAATCTACCTTACTCGACCACCTATATAAAATAGGTTAAATTTAAACAAAACATACTGTTAATCATTTTCACTACATACTATATTCTATAATTATTATCTCTTATTTTCTTATTTATTGCATCCTCCATTTAAGTATATGTTCTATGAAGGTATTGACCATATTTATCTCATTTATAATGTATAGCAGTCAGTTTAGGCTAGGTAATGCTGTGGTAACAAATGACCCTTCCTCCAAAACACACACACACACACACACACACAATTATTTCTTGTTCATGTTCCATGTTGGCTATGGGTTTGTTGTGGCTCTCATCTATGTGTCTTCATTGTGAGAGCCACGTTCACGGGGTAAAGTAGTATCTGGGATATTGATGTTTTCATGGCAGTGAGAAGGCAGACCATAGCATTATGATTCTCTGGCTCTTAAAAAAAGCATTTGCTTGGAAGTGACATAGTCACATTTAATTGACCAAAGCAAGTCATATAGGCACTCTAAGTTTAACAGAGTGAAGATGTATAATGTGCTCTCAGGGATGGTTGATGAAAAATTTAAACAACAGTACAATCTGCTATACCACTGCATTCTCAGTACCTAGCACAGTTCCTGGAACAAAGTAGGTTGTCCTATCAATGGTGCCCTGTGGCCTTTGACTGTTAGGAAATTTTGTTCTAATGTGTGCTGTGAGTTTACCTATAAGAACTTCTTCCTGGTTCATATTTATATAATATAAAATTGGATATTTTTTCCAGTCTTATTCAGTTTATAAACAAAAGCATCTTTAGAAAAAGTTTCTCTTTTTCTTGCTTTTTAACATGGAATTTAAGTGAAAATTATGCTCTTTTTATGCAAAGCCATCTTTAAGAAAGGTCCCTTAACCTCCTTCTAGACAAATTGTTTTCTTTAAGCCTCTTCAACATAAAAATCTCAAAGCTACCGTTAGATGTAGAAGAGCAGAACTTGGTCAATCTGGGACAGGAGCTTTGGAGTTTTGCCAAATAATTCAGGCAGGTGGAGATTTCATCACTCTTTAGAAGTTTAAAATCTAAGATAGTCTGGGAGGAACACTGAAATATGAGACATTGAAGAAGCAGACCAAATAAAGTTGAATTTCTAATATTCCCCTACTTACAAGCCTGCTCCACCTTCAGCCTTTTCCATTTCATTAAATGGCAACTCCTTCCAGCTGCTCAATCCCATAATTTTCATTTTGTCCTTGAATGTTCCCTCTGCCTGTTTCTCTTTTGCTCTCAGATTCCACATCGGCTCTATCAGCAAATCCTGGCATTCTGCCTTCAAAATATATTCTGAATCTGATTATTTTTAATCATTTCCATTGCTATCACCTTGGTCTAAAACATCATCAACTCTTGGCTGGATTATTGCATGATCTGTTCTAGCTGTTAGCTGTTACTCTGATGATATTGCCAAACAATCTCAAAATGTCAATTGCATACAATAAACATGTGTTTTGCTTGTTTAGTGGTCTGGGGTCAGTTGGGATGGCTCTGCTTCAGGCAGAGAGTCAGGTTATTATCCCTTCATTCTATCTCTTCAGTTTGGGATCAGCAGCTGGCTGGGACATATTCTTCTCCTGGCAGATGGCAGGTGCACAATAAGCTACAGTAAATCATACAAACATATTTAAAAACCTCTGCTGGCATCTTATCAAATGGCATTCCATCGGACATAGCTAGTTGCATGGCCATGTTCAGCATCATTGTGATGGCAAAATATATTGTTGTTCTAGAAGGCATCACTGTAATGTCAACATGACAAGGAGATGTATATAATATTCTATGACAGGAAGAGAGTGAAAACTTGAGAACAATAATCCAGTCTATCATGGTCTCTAACCTTTCTCCTTGTTTTTCTCCTTTTCCTCCTACAGGCTATTCTCAGCCTAAGAGAATAGATTCAGCTTTTTCAGGTCTTGGCTCAGATGTCACTTTTTCAGAGAGGCTATCCCTTGTGCACATTATTTACAATTGTAATCCCCCAATTACTCTTGTTCCTCTACCCTCATTTTCTGTTTTCTTTATCTCCATGGCATTTATTAATGTACTGTGCATTTTGCCTATTTAACTGACCATTTCCTTTTAATAGAATATAAGCCCCCTGAGGGCAGGTATTTTGATTTGATTTGTTTACTGCTATATTCTGAGTGCCTAGAACAAACTGCACCTGGAACATAGTAGCCCTCAATAAATAGTGAATGAATGCATGAATGAGTGAATGAGCTCTGGGTGGCAGAACAGAGAGCTGAATAGACTGAGGTGGGAAGATTGCAAATGGCAGTGGTATATGGTCTTTATGCCATTGGTCCTGCCATTTGTGAAGAGGGGAAGAGAAGAGTCAACAAAAGTTATCTCCAGAGGAGGGAACATACTAAGTATTTCTTTTTACAGCCTTTTAGGTTCTGTAGGCAATTAAATGATATGATAACTCAGGATCAAATGTCTGTCATATCTCCTTCCCATCTGTCCCCTTTCACATGCAGAGAGGCAGAACCAGGACTCACATTCAGGTTTCCTGTGTTACTCTGATCCTCTCTTGCTAAGAGATAGCTGCAACCTTCAATTGCTGATAGCAATAAGGTCTGCCAGGAAGGCTGGGTTGTCCCTGTGTGGGTCCCAGTGAGTCACTGCCTTCGTATAAAATCTTGGTTGAGAAGCTTCCCTAGTTCCTGTCTCAGAAGAAACAATTCCATGGGAATAAGGCCCAGGGTCTGTCCAACAATCGTGTTTTTTTTTTTTTTTTAATTATTGGGGTCTGAGAGATCTGACTGAGCTACTGGAGGGAGCACTGAAACATTAAGAGGATCCAGGCCTGAGAATGGGTTTCAATAGTTGTATAACATTTTGAAGTGGGGTGAACGGTTGCTGAGTCAACATAGCTGCAATTTTGGGCTTTATAAAAATCATTTCTTGGGCTGTGGTTGTGGCTCAGAGGTAGAGCGCTCGCTTAGCATGTGTGAGGCCCTGGGTTCGATCCTCAGCACCATACAAAAATAAATAAATAAAGTATTGTGTCCAACTACTGCTAAAAACTAAATAATTAAAAAAATCACTTCTTTTGTTGATATGTAACTATGTCTGTGTGCATCTGTACATATATGGACACATACGCACTCCCCAACGTATGAGATAATATTTGAACACATATAATATAGTTGATGTGTATATTCTTTTTTTTCCATTTAAAACACTATTTATTGATTAAAAAAATCATGAAAAAGTAAACTTCAATTGCCATGCCAAGTGTGAAAATATTTTAGGTATTAATTTAATAGAGCTCCTTCTTCTAAAGTTATCCTGGGTATTATTATTGAACAGTATTTATTTATTTATTCATTCTTTTTAGATGTTCATTACAGTAGAGTGTGTTTTGACATATTATACATACATGGAGTATAACTTCTCATTCTTGTGGTTGTTCATGATGTGGAGTTACATTGGTCATTTATTCATATATGAACATAGGAAAGTTACATCCAATTCACTTGATTGTCTTTATGTCCAATTCACTTCGTTGTCTTTCCTACTCCCCTCCCCCTTCCTTTCCTTCATTCCCCTTTGTCTAATCCAATGAACTTCTTGAATAGTTATTTAAATTGAGGTAAATAATAAATCCATTAATAATGATTTTCTCAGTTGGGTTTATGGTAGAGCAAAAACAGTAGAACAATTATCCTAGTAAAATTTGGCTTTCACTCTGCTTAAGAGATACAAATTTTCTTTTGTGAAGATGGAGGGACTAAATATTAGCAGAAGATGTGATGTCTGAAAAATCATTACTGAAATATCTATAATTATTATTAAATATTCAAAATACATGGAAGTATTCTGGGCACTAGATTACCACATCACTTTCTTGTCCAAAATCCTGCAAGGATTCTTTCCAACTTGCCTGCAGAATGAAGTTCATTCTCCTCAGCTTTTTGGTTTAAGCATTCTGTGATCTAGGACTTATTTACATTTTTATTGGTTCCTTTTAGTTATATATAACATTAGGATTCATTTTGACATAATTATAAAAGCATGGGATATTACTTGCTCTATTTCAGTACTTCCTCTTTCCCTTTGTTCCTCCCTCCCTCTATTCCCTTACTTCTCTTCTAATGATCTTTCTGCTATTATAGTTTTTTAAAAATTAGTGTCTTGTGGATATACTAGATAGATTCACTGTGGTATATTCATGTATGTACACAAGAAAGTTAGGTCAGATTCATTCCACTGTCTCTCCCTATTCCATCCCTCCTCCCTTTCCTTCATTCCCTTTCACTATTCTAATAATCTTTCTTCTATATTTTAATCCACCTTATTTTGGATTAGCTTCCACATACCAGAGAAAACATTCAACCTTTAACTTTTTGGGATTGGGTTATTTCACTTGTCATGATAGTCTTCAGTTCCATACATTTACTGGTAAATACCATAATGTCATTCTTCTTTATGACTGAGTAGTTCTCCATTGTGCATATATACCACATTTTCTTTATTCATTCATCTGTTGAATGGCACCTAGGTTAGCTCCATAGCTTGTCTATTGTGAATTATGCTGCTGTAAACATTGATGTGCTGCATCACTGTACTATGCTGATTTAAAATCTTTTGGACATATACCAAGGAGTGGGATAGCTGGGTCATATGGTGGTTCTATTCCTAGTTTTTTGGGAAATCTTCATACTGCTTTCCAGAGTGGTTGCATTCTCACTCCAATCAGAATGGTACATTCATTCTATATATAGCCAATGTGATAGTCTCTAAAGACAGCCTACATTAATTACTTCTTTCAGTATGTATGCATGCTTGCTACTCCATTCATCAAAGAGTTGGGTGCATTTTTTCCTCTTGAAACTGGTCCGGTTTCTACTTACTTTGACTAGTAGAATTTTATGGAAGTAATGCCATGCCTAGTTTCAGATCTAGCTTTACAAAGCTTAAATGTTTCCTCTTTCTTTCCTCTTTTCTTTCTTTCTTTCTTTTCTTTCCACAAAAATCCCTCTCCTAGGGAGCTACCAACAGCTGTGTCCTCTTTCCTCCAGCTCCCATGTAAGAAGCCTGACTACTTAGAGACTGCCATGCTGTAAGGAAGCTCAAGCTTATCAGACAGTGAGAATTGAGGTCCTAGACAGATACCTCCAGTCAAGCCATCCTGATCATGCAGCAACTGTTAATGCCATCAAGCCGAGGCTCATGGAGCAGAGACAAGCCACTGATATTGTGTTGGGATTCCCAGCCCACAGAATTATGAGCACGTAAAATGATTGTGACTTTAAGCAATTCAGTTGGTGGGTAGTTCTATAATAATGGGAAACTACAACAATAGAAAGTGGGTACTGAGAAGGAGTTTATTGTGTGTCAAGGCTGTGAATTCTGGATAAGGACTGCCTAGATAGCAACTGTGTGATATTAGGCATGTCAGTGAACCTCTCAGTACTTCATTTTCCTTGTCTTGAAAACAGGCTTAGTAATACCTCAAATCAGAGTTGTGATGGGTGAGTTCATGCATATAAAGCCCTTTGAACTCTGCCTGGCACATAATAAATGCTATGCAAGTGTTAGATATCATTGTGATGATGTGTCTTTTCCATTTTGGGTCAATAATATTCTCATTTCTATCCCTGGGACCCATGAGGAACACCATCATCAAAAATACCTGAGTAGGAAAAGATAAAATTATGACCTCCCCAGATGCTAGTCTATGGCCTTTGCACATAGTGTGTACTCATAATTTTTGGATTTAACTAAAGGCCCCAAATCATTTCTGGTTGGCATAAGAAAGAACTAGAGGATTGCCCCCCTCGTCCATCCAATTTTCCTCTGTATTTCTATTTCGCGTAGGCAAGTATTCAAGTTTGGCTTCCTCAAGCATACAACCACAGGCTGTCATGGGAGCAAAGGAAAAGACAGCTCAGAAACTTGCTGGGAGGCAGGGGAGGCCAACTTAAATCACAATGCTCTCAGATTATCCACAAAGTGGATAATTCATGGGAAGAATCAAGGACTGCCTTTTGTAAATTACTATTTCCCAAGCATTCTCAGTGGCCTGAAAAGTTCATGTGGCCTCTCCAAGTCCCTAACACTGATAGAGGGGAATAGTATAGGCTCTGGGAGAATTGGCTTCAATATAAAATAAAGTAGATAATAAGCATTTCCACCCTTCTTGTCACTCTCATGGAAATGCAAGCTGCCAAAGCTAAGGGGAGGTGGGTGTTGAGTGTTCATCTGACTAATTTGTAAATCAGCATGATGCAGCCTGTGCCCAGGTAGTAGGAGGAAATTGGAGGCAATATCTGGGCCTCTGAACAATGTTGTGAAAGTGGAATTTGGAGGGCTCTTGGAGAGGTACAGGGGCCATAGCCTGAGCTAGAGTCAGAGAGAGGTGGAAGGGGGTCAGAATGAAAGATGAAGGAGAGCAAAGTACTTCCCCCTGCCTTTTCTGGTCCCTCTGCCACCTGCATCTATTTCCCTTATTTTCTCCACTGCTTCACTCTTGTCATGCCACATTTTTGCCCCTACTTCACATGGCTCCTCAAACACCAAAGCATACATATTTAATGTATGTGAAACTGCCATTTCCTTGGAGAGCTGAGCCCACTCTAATTGAAGTCCCTAAAGCAAGCTGTTATGGTTTAGCTATTAGGTGTCTCTCAAAAGCTCATGTGTCAGACAATACAAGAAGGTTTAGAGTTGAAATGGTTGGATTATGATAACCTTAACCCAATCAGTGAATCAGTCCCCTGATGGAATTAACTGAGTGGTAACTGAAGGCAGGAGGGGTGTGGCTGGAGGAGGTGGGTCACTGGGGGCCTGACTTTGCGTGTGTATTTTGTATCTGGTGAGTAAAGTCATTCTCTCTGCTTTCTGATCATGTGAGCTGCTTTCCTCTGCCACACTCTTCTGCTATGATGTTCAGCCTCATCTCGAGCGCTTAAGGAATAGAGCCAGCTGACCATGGACTGAGACCTCTGAAACCATGAGCCCACAAATAAATTTTTTCTCCTCTAAAATTGATCTAGTCAGGTCTTTTAGTCATAGCAGCAAAAAAGTTGATTAAAACATAAGCCAAGGTGAAAGAAGCAAAAAAGAGCTCCCGCTGAGTGAGGTGTGTGAAGGCTGAGTGTGGAGGAACCAGGAAGAGTTCTAGAATTCAACTGGTATCTGGAGAAGCAGGAGAGTTGCCTGGCTCCTGGGGGACCCTCACTTCCCTGGGGTTTACGTGGAACACTTAGGGCTCCAGAGTGCTTGGGAAGGTCTACAGCTAATAAATGTCTGGATTGTGGGGTGACAATAAAGAAGGGCCAGTGAGGAGTGCGCTCACAATGGAAAAAAAACCACAAAAATCCCTCTCCCTAGGGAGCTACCAACAGCTGTGTCACTTGGCTCTTGCACACTCCAACAGGGCCACTGTCTGCCTGGCACATGATGTTGCAAAGAGCAAAAATAGCCTCTGGTAACTGCAAGAGGATCTGTTTATAGAGTTCCAGCCTTCACACCACCTGTGAGTTATACACAACCAAGCAATCCTTTCTAAAGAATGAATTTGCTTTTTCTCTGAAGGGCCCACTGGCCAGAAAAGGCTGGTGGCTATCTGTATTTCTCTCTCTTTGGAGCAATGCCTTTCATCTCTCTCCCCCATATACAGGACCCTCCCTTTGCTCACCAGGCCCTGTCCTTTGTGGGCATGCCCTCAAGCTCTTGAGTACTTCCCTTTGCCCTCCCCTCAACAAAGTGTACTTGTTCAGTGTCCCCATTCTCTGACCTTTTCTATTGCTAAAGACTAGCTAAATAACCTGAACCAGCTTCAGCAAGCCTTTTCCCTTCCCAAATGCTGCTCATACAGAATCTCAAGTTTATGGCAACTAGAATAACGAGATAACATGTTGCCCCTTCCAGGCAACATATTTTCTTTTTGATTCCAGAGTTCTGTACTTTTCAAAATAGAGATCACACATTGTTTAGAGACAATTTGCACACAAGTTAAAGAAAAAATAGCTGCCCAGGTATAGGCATACACAGGTTTGTTAATTATATAGAACATATTTTCATTTTGAGAGGAGAAGACTAAGTTTCTTAACCTAAGAAATGAGTGATAGTGTGAATCTCAGGCAGGAAGGCCATGAGGAAGCTGTTTTTGAGGCAGAGGGGCAACTTGTTATGGCAACTTGTCTTGCCAATCTGTGCTGGCAGTGTCAAACTCTGCCTCAGGTTGAAGACTAACCTTGTGCTATTACAGTAGGGATTACAGACTCAAACACAGACCAAGGGACTAGCCTGCCAGATAGGCAACTGAAATAAATCTAGTGGGTGGAGTATACTGGTCTCTGTGACAAAATGGAGATCACATGTCCATCTGAAATATGAAATAGCAGTGAAAAGGGAGATAATAAACTGCAGTGGACAGCTTGCCTCAATGTTGGGCAAGTAAGATGAAGTAATGAGACAGAGGAAAACCAGGAGGTGAATGTATGCTTTGTCCAAATAGATCAGCTGCTACTCATTTCCAGCCCAGTATTGCCACATGTCAGACTGCATACCTACAGTTG
Source organism: Marmota monax (assembly GCF_021218885.2). Classification (NCBI taxonomy): domain Eukaryota; kingdom Metazoa; phylum Chordata; class Mammalia; order Rodentia; family Sciuridae; genus Marmota; species Marmota monax. Next base: position 8,146,232 of record NW_026694552.1, on the reverse strand, counting down.
TCAGAGCTTCCAAGTTTTGAAGAGAAACCAAAAGAGCTGATGTATTTTTAACACAAAATATCCAGCTTTTTAAAATGCTATCAATTAATTGAACAGTAATGTTCAAATATTAAGCATGCCAAGCAAAACACATCTTTAGGATTCATACACACTGCAGGCCGTGTCTGCTGGAGGGCTTTGGACTACACAACCCCAGGCATTCCATCAGCCCAATTTTTTTTTCTTTTTTCAATTATGATGAATTGATTTTCTTGTTTTCACATTTAACACACACACACACATACACACAGTAATTGTGTACATATCTATGAGGTATAGTGTAGCATTTCAATAATTTCAAAACATGTATATAATGGGAATAGATTAGATTAGGGTGATTGGTATATATATGTTTTGGGGGGGGAGGGTGCTGGGGCTTGAACCCAGGGGTGCTTAAGCACTGAGCCACATCCGCAGTCCTTTTTATTGTTTATTTTGAGACAGGGTCTTACTAAGTTGCTTAGGGCCCGCTTAGTTGCTAAGGCTGGCCTTGAACTTGCAATACACCTACCTCAGCCTCCAGAGTCTCTGGAATTATAGGCATGAATGTTACAATTAGGAACATTCAATATCTTCTCTACTAGCTATTTTTTTAAATATATGCATACAATTTTTTAAACATTTTTTAAGAGAGAGAGAGAGAGACAGAGAGAGAGAGAGAAGTTTAATATTTATTTTTTAGTTCTTGGTGGACACAACATCTTTGTTTGTATGTGGTGCTGAGGATCGAACCCGGGCTGCATGCATGCCAGGCGAGCACGCTACCGCTTGAGCCACATCCCCAGCCCAGCTATTTTGAAATAATCAATTAATGGTTGTCAACCCTACTGTGCTACAGAACATTAAATGTTATTTTTCCTATCCAACTTCACCCCTGTCCCCATTAATCATCCTCTTTTCATCACCCCAAACCTCAATAACCACCATTATACTCTCCACTTCTGAGATTAACTTTTTAAAATTTCACATATGAATGAGATCATGCTGTACTTGTTTTTCTGGGCCTGGCTTACTTCACTTATCATCCTCCAGGTTCATCCATGTTATCTCTTTTTTTAAAAAAAGAGAGAGAGAGAGAGAGAGAATTTTTTTTAATATTTATTTTTTAGTTTTCGGTGGGCACAACATCTTTGTATGTGGTGCGGAGGATTGAACCCGGGCCACACGTATGCCAGGCGAGTGCGCTACCGCTTGAGCCACATCCCCAGCCCAATGTTATCTCAATTGATAGGAGTTTTTCCTTTTTAGGAGTCTATAATAATTAACTTTGGGCAGTGTTTGGCCTGGCACTGATTATATGTTCATGAACAGAGTAATTGTCTGGGGACAACTTTCTATACCTCTTTTTAAAAATCTCATGAAATATGTTCAGGTGAAGCTACCGATTTGAAGGGTTTTTTTTTGTTGTTTTTTTTTTTTTTTTTTTTGAAGCTACTGATTTGACTTAGCTAGTATTTAAATTCAATCAGTATTCCATTATCCACAGAAGAATTGCTACTCAATAGATTAGCCAAGGGGATTTTAAAATCTCAGCTCATTTCTTCTGATGCTCAATACATTCCTCAATGAGTTCACCCATACTGGAATGGGAAAAGAAAGTACAGAGCAATAGGATTTATAGTCAAAGTATACAACAGTTAGGAAAACAAATCTGTGGTGAAGGTAATCCCAAAATTTATCTCATGTTCCACATACTTTTGAATCTCTTGAAGAACATAAAAAAAGGATAAATTCATTTCTACATTTAACTCCATCTAGTAGAAGTTGTAAAGGGTGACTTTTCTATGCAATTTTTTTTTGTGTGTCTAAAGTCTTCTCAAGTGATCCATAAACACAAATCCCTATGGAATGATTTTTTTCCTTTTCCCCCACTTAGTTCCTTTCTTTTTTTCCTTATTCTTTTTGTATTTAGGGAATTGTTTATTGAATGCTTCTCTGGATCAGCCACTGTGCTAGCCACTGAGCATAAAGGAGTGAACAAGACAATGGAAAATTGGCTAGCTCCAAAGACCAATTCATGAACTGCAATCTGTGATATCTATTGAGGTCTATGGAAGCTTCTCAGTACATACCTATGGAAATTTCACCATATTCTAAGACCACAGCACTACATTATGCTATGTAAGGAAAAGTACATGGGCCTTGGAATCATACAAGTTTCTATTTGAATCCTGGATCTGTCATTGCTGTGTGTAAACTTGGGATAAACACACACACACACACACACACATACATATATATATATATATATATATATATATATATATATATATATATATGCTTTTGTATATACATATATGTACTTATATGTATTTATGCTTTTTGTCTCCTCATCTGTTTAAAATGAGGATTATATTAGTCCTACTTTATGAAGCCATGTACTTTGCTGAGAAATTGTGACATAGTCCTCAAAAACACTAGATTTCCTCCTTTTATTCCTCTAATCTGAAAGTGATGCTACTTCTTAGCTAATTTTTATTGGTGGAGATAAGTAGTGTTAATCCATCCGTTGTTCTTAATTTCTCTTTGCAGATCTTTATGTCGGCCCTAGTTACATTAAGCACAAGCTCAAGAATCCTGTCCAGTAGTGTGTTGGAGCCAACTGTACCAGCTTACAAGAGCTCACTGATCACATCTATTCCCAATACTGTGTTCAGAGACATCTGTTGATAGCTTGAAATCGGCAATGGTCGGTATATTTATACTACAGAAATTGGCAAATATTACCAATCAAAGCTTTTTATCCCCAAAAGAACTGGTTTGTGAACATTTACCAGCACACTACTACCTAAGATTAGATGGAACCTCACTAGGTCATTTGGTCCGTTCTCTACTTCCGGGCTAGGACTAGGGTGAACCAGGAAGTGCCTGGGCTAAAAAATATGAAGATATTCTCTAAAGGTGACATAGAAGCAGGCTTGGCATGCTGTACTGAGAGCTTGCTTCATCCTAGTCCCTGCCCTGTTCTTATTTCATATGAGTATGTTTTCAATCAATATTTATTAATAATTTATTATTTGTTGGGTTCTTGTACAGAAACATGCAAAATCCTTGGCTTTATGTAGCTTACATTTTAATGGGAAAAGGTGCAAATATACATGATAAATAATTAAACAAATGTTAGATGATAGTGCTAAGTCAAAAAATCAAACAGGAAAAGGGATACGGAAAATATTTTCAGGTAGCAGGGTTAGGGAAAGCCTCACTGAAGTGTGACCTTTGATTAAGGACTTAAAGTGGTAAACAGATCAACGCTAATGGTTTTCTTCCATAGTGAAAGAGCTCTTCAGACAAAGAGAATCCATAAGCTTCTATCCTAGGCTCACATATTGATCCATTTATACATTCATTGAGAACCTATTGATTGAATGCCTAATGCCAGGCCTTGTATTTGCTAAGGATAAAATAATTGCTATTATTTACTGTGTGCTTACCATGCACTAGGCACCACTGCAGGCATTTGGCATGCATTCACTCACTTGCTCCTAACAGTCTCAGCAGGTCAGTTCCATTATGATCTCCATTTCACAGATAAGTAAATTGGGGCACAGGCATAGAGATGCTCAAGACATATTACCTGTCCTCCAAAACCTCTCTGAAATGCAGCCTGATAGAAGGAAGGACACAGAAGGGCCCTATTTGAGCCTCAGAGATTTGGAGTGGTAGCTAGGAAAGGTTTCTCAGAGGAATCCACTATTATCAAGTTTATTATAAGACAGTCCTGGGGAAAAAAAAATACAGTCCTGAAGGATGCCATCCACTAGCTTTTACAGTAACCTCTCTTTCTGAGAATCCTAAGAAAATGTTCTTTCAAATGCCAGGAAAACCCTCTGAGCTTCCCTTGAAAGGGAGGATTTTTTTAAAAACTTATGGACACTGTGAGTCCTGTAATGAAGCAAGGGTCTATCCTTGCTGTAGTTGCCAGAAAGCTTAGAAATAAATCTGTGGTCTACCACTCTAGGAATAGAAGATTCTTGTGGCATACATTCTTTTTCTAGGTTAAACTCTATGTGAGTTTGGGGATTTTCCCCCTAACTTTGATTTTCTTTTGCCCATGGCTTTATAACTTATTTGTTTTTTTCTAATTTTGTACATTTTGAAAAATCACCTCAAATATTTGTAAGAATAAAATATAATATAAAAAGCAAACTACTATATCCCCTTTATCTGTGGTTTTGCTTCCTGCAGTTCCAGTTGCCCAGAGTCAGCCGTGGTCTGAAAATGAAGGAAATATTTTGAGAGAAAGACCACGATAACATAACTTTTATTATTAGTTATTGCTCTTAATCTCTTACTGTGCCTAACTGATAAATTAAACTCTATTATAGGTATGCATATATGAGAAAAAGTAGTATATATAGGGTTCTGTATTGTCCATGGTTTCAGGTAACCATTGAGGATCCCTAGATAAAGGGGGACTACTAGAATAAAGAGACACTAATACTTGAAGTGAGTCTTAAAGGATGAATTAATTAGAAGGACAGAGATAAAAGGACATTCTAGATGACAAGTGTAGAGGAATAAAGGCATGAGCAATCATTTTTATTAGAGGGGAAAAGTTGGGCAAGAGAGTGGTTATGAGAGCCTCTGGTGTTAGACATAATGGGTCTGAGTCTTAGTTTCACAGTTGGCCAATTTTATGACTTCTTTCATGTATCTAAGACATTGTTTCTTTTCTGAAAAGTGGGATGAATATTTTCCCTATGTTGTAGAATTATTGTAAGGATTAGATTCACTCATGTACCCAGAAACATGTATTGAGGACCCTCCAGGCACTTTTCTAGCCAGGGAGTAGAGTGAAAAATAGAGATGATGATCTTGCTCCTCAGGGAGCTTACATTCTGCTGAAAATAACACATATAAGGTGTTTAGCACATGACCAATGCTCAATAACTACAACATGTAATACTATAAATAATAATATTAGAATATTATAGATATTCCTCCATGTTCGAAAGTGCATGGAAATTCCTGTCTGAGCAATAGCATAGAGGAACAGAATGACAAAAGAGAGAATCACAGCCTTTCTGTATTTCTCCTTTGCTAGGAAAGAAATAAACCTTCTTTTTCCTTTTTCTAAAAAAAAAAAGAAAGAAAGAATGACAAGAGATGTTGCTGGGAAAATAAGTAGGAATGGGCTAGATATCCTAAAAGGCTATGTGTGGAGTATGGAGTCATTGATTAACTAATTTATTTATTTATTGAGACAGGGTTTCACTAAGTTGCTTAGGCTCTTACTAAGTTACTGAGACTGGCTTTGAACTTGTAATCCTCCTGCCTCAGTCTTCTGAGCTTCTCTGATTAACAGTGTCCATGTGCTACTGCACCTTGCTGGAGTCATAGATTTTTGAGCAAGAGAGGTGGGGGCGGGGGTGAGAATGTGGATGTTTGGTCAGAGGATGAGGAAGGTTATCATTTTATTTTGAAAAAAAATTTTGAGTTCCTGAGTTCTTTTCTCTTTTTGTCATTTTTATGCTCATTCCTCTTCCTGTGGTTTTAGTGCATATTTCTATCATTCTTTTCCTCCTCCTCTTCTATTACTGCTCCTGCTCCTACTGGCTTTCATTTCTTGAATGATTATATTGCAAGGTACTGTTTTAATTCTTGACCTGTGCTTTAGGGTATCTACCTCACAGGGCATTATCATCTCTGTTTTGTAGGTGTAAAAATTGAAGTTTAGAGAATTTAGGTAACTTGCCTAAAGTCACATGGTTAGTAAGTTGAGGCGTTAATTCTGAACACAGAATTATCTACAATAATGATGGCTATTTCATGAATGCCAGGCAATCTCTGTACCTAACTTTATTTCATTTTTTTCCTCACAACAAATTTTCTAGAGCTATATAGTATCCCCACTTCATAGATAAATTGAACCTCAGAAAGGTTAAGTAACTTTTCCAAAGTCACGTGGCTTATATGTAGTGTAACTTTACATTCAATTTTGGATAATATTACTATTTGAAGGGGAAGATTTAAAAAGTTTGTTCTTAAATTCTGGGTTCTTTAGATAAATAGATAGGCCAAGTGAACAGTAGTTCTTGTTTTAAGTAGGTCACCCTTTCCTAATTGCCTTGTGAAAGAACCACAAGCAATTACCTGAAGTTGACTTCCCATCAAAACGGTTTTCCAGCAGTTTCTGAGGCCTTGGTCTTTTAGCAGAAGGTTAGAAACTAGAGTTTATACACAAAGAGTCCTCTCACAATTCAGTCCTGCCCCTCACATACACACACCATCCACCCATAGATACTCTGATGTCACTAAAGAAGCTGAAAAAGGGAAATTGTGCATGGGGTCTTCATCCTGACTGTGGATGGAAGCAGCCATTGTGGGGTAGAAACTAATGAATCTGGGTTTGACAGATCTTTTCACACACACACACACACACACACACACACATATCTTTTTAAAATGTCACTGTCTCTTGAAGCATCTCAGCCTGGCTCCTGATTCATGGTGCAGAAACTCAGCGTTGCAGGCCTGTCACCTTATTGCCACACAAAACATTAATCTTCTGGATTTTTCCACCCCCTGACAGCACAGTGTAATCAGACAGAATTACAGCTCTGAGACGTTCATGGTCATGGGATTTGCACCATATAAATGGCTCCAACTTTGGAGTTGATGACTGTAACCTTTTCTTTTCCTATCTTTGCTTCTTTTTTCTTTTCCCAGAAAGCCGAAGGCACATTTCTGCATTTTTATTCTACATATCTTTCTTCAAAAAGCTCTGATTCTCCATTAGCAAACGAAATTCATTTGCACTACCCATAACCAGCATTTGTAGATATTGGAACAGACAGGGGTCTGGTGTTAGCCCTGGGTTATAGGATCCTATCTTGGCATTTCTATTTGCTGAATTCATTGGCAGGGTGGCAAAAGGGATCAGAGCAGAGGCTTTGCTTAGGAAATGCAAGGCCTGCATAAAGGCAGAATAGGAGATAAGACTTTAGAAAGACTGACAGGCTCCCTCCCTCGCTGTCACTGGGCTTAGTGTTGCGGCTAAAACATCACCACTCGTGTTTGATTTCTTTGGCCTTTAGTTGAAAGCAAATGTCCTTGGGAGAAACACATTAATGTGTTTTAGGGAGCAAGTTTGTCATTTCAAATATATAACTAGCTAAAACCAGGCTGTTCTCATAATTTAGTGTTTTAAAATAAGCAGTACATTCACATGATTCAAAATTCAAAAGTATTTGAAAGGGACACATAACAGAAAGAGTAGAGGGAAGGGAATAGGGAGAGGGAGGAGGGGAGGAAAACTGGAAGTACTGGGGACTCTATTGGAGCAAATTACATTCCATGATTTGATAATTATGTCAAAATGAACCCTAATATTATGTATAACTAAAAAGAACTAATAAAAAAGAGGGGCTGGGGTTGTGCCTCAGAGGTAGAGCATTCACCTAGCATGGGGGAGGCACTGGGTTCGATCCTCAGCACCACATAAAGATAAATAAATAAAGGTATTGTGTCCATCTACAACTAAAACATGTTTTTAAAAAAGATACAGTAAGAAGTCTTCCTTCCACCCTGTCTTAATACACCCCATTCTTTGTTCTATCCCAATGCTTCTAATAGGCAACCAATTTTCTTAACTTCTTATGTAAACTTTCATTAATTGTGCATATATGTGCATGAGTTTTTCATATTTTCCTCCTTCCTTTCATCAAAGTAGCATATTGTAGGCTCCTTTCTGTACTTTGCTTTCCTCAATATAGTACATATCATGATATTTCAGTATCAGTACTGAGTTTCCTCAATCACTTATTAAAACAACTGCATGATGCTATATTATACCAATGTACCATAGATTATTTATGCAGTTCTCTGGAGATGGAGATGGGTTGTTTCCAACCTTTCACTATTATAAACAAAACTGAAATGAATAGCCCTGTTCATAAGTTATTTCTAAAGTATGAAGGTCTACCTGTAAGATAAAATTCCCCAAAACAGATATTGATGAATTACCGTCTGTGCTGGTCATGCCATTTTGCATCAACTCTTAGATTTTGGTAAATTGAGTATGAGGGAAATAATCTGTAAGTTTAGTTTTAATTTAGACATGGATGTGGCTGAGCACCTTTTCATATGTTTAAAGGCTATTTTCATTTCATTTTCTATGGATACTATGTTTATATCCTTTACTCAAGTTTCCATTGCATTGTGGGAATTTTTATGCATATTGATTATACAGAAAGGTGGGTTTCATAATCTTACATACATAACAACATAATCTGATAAATTTCACTCCCTAATATTTTTCCCACATCCCCTCCTTTCTCCCCCTGGTCGTTTCCCGTATCTTAATGTGGTCTTTCTTCTTTCCTTCTTTCCTTTCTTTCTTTCTTTCTTTCTTTCTTTCCTTCTTTCTTTTTCTTTTGGGGCTCATTGTCATTGTACTTTCATGGTATCCTTTTTTTCCCCTGTTTTTCCCCTTCTAACTTCTGCATATGGGAGAAAACATGATACTTTTCTGGGTTTTATTTACTCTGCTCAAAGTTAGGGTCTCCAGTTCTATCTATTTTCTTGTGACTGACATAATTGCATTGTTGATCATTTCCTTATTGGTTTCTAGGATGTCTTTGCAAAATTAGTCCTTTGTAAAGAACATATTTTTAAAAGAGAGGAAGAATGGGTTAAGTAGCACTACAATATCAGGCACTGCTTAAAGAGATGTAGGCTTTGGTGAGGTAGGTGGAAGACAATGCAAGGTGACTTGTTTTCCATTTATTTGTTTCTTTATTAACCCTTCTACAATATTCAAAAGATACTTATTGCTGGCTGTGGTGTTGTATGCCTGTAATCCCAGAAACTCACGAGGCTGAGGCAGGAGGATCACAAGTTCAAAGCCAGCCTCAACAACTTAGTGAGGCCCTGTTTCTAAATAAAATATAAAATGGGCTGGGGATGTGGCTCTGTGGTTACATGCTCCCGAGTTCAATTCTTGATATATATATAAAAAAAAAACTTATTTAACATTTTCTATGTACCATACATTGTGCTAGCATTTGGGATTTATCATTGAACAAAGAAGACAAAAACATCTGCCCTCCCTAGAATTTACATTCATTCACTTATGGGTTCATTCCTTATATAAACCCTTAAGCAGGCACACTGGGTTTGGATAGATTTGTAAGACATAGATTTTCCTTAAGGTTCAGTTTGGCTGGACAAGGAAAGAATCTACTATACTACAGTGAGGTAAATGCTATAAATGAGATTTCTACAGAGTGCTAAAGGAGTACTAGAAGGTGCATGTAACTCAGACTGGACACAATACTGGAACCTGATTTGAGAAAGAGTAGAAGGCTGCCAGGCTGAGAAAAGGGCAAAGAATAGCTTTAGCAACTCAAAAGAAAGGAAATAGGAAAATTCTCATCATCTTTTTGGAATGAGGGGTAGTTCCTACTACTGTCATGGGGAAGGACAAAGGTTAGAGAGGGTGGACAGAAAAAATAGTTTTCAGCACGTAACATAGTATCTGACACTTATTGGTGTTTATTAAATATTTATTGGTTGGTTGAATCAATGAATGAATAAAATGAAGTTTGAGGTGATATAGTAGTGATATATTAATTATCTTTTGCTGTATAACCAATTTCTTTTTTTTTTCTTTTCAATATTGGGGATGGAACCCAGGGAACGCTTTGCCAAAGTATTTTATTTTGAGACATGGTCTCTCTAAATTGCTAAGACTGGTCTTGAACTTGTGATCCTCCTACCTCACCCTCCCAAGTTTCTGTGATGACAGGTGAGTACTGCTGTGTGTAACAAATAACTCCCAAACTTGGCTCCTTAAAATAACAAACATTGAATATCTCACACAGTTTCTAAGGGTAAGCAATCTAGGAATGACTTATCTGTGGCTTGGGTAGTTATTCTTTTTTAAAAAAATATTTGTTTAGCTGTCAATGAACCTTTATTTTATTTATTTATATATGGTGCTGAGAATCGAACCCAGTTCCTCACACATGCTAGGCAAGTGCTCTGCCACTGACCCACAAACCCAACCCTTTGGTAGTTATTTTAAGGTTCAACTGGGGCTGGATGATCCAGTTCTATGCTTCCACACATAGTTGTTTCTAAGCGTCATTTCTTCATTTGATGTTGTCAATGTAAAATCTGAAAAGAATGCCTGACACATACTAAGTAGAATATAAATACAAGTTATAATTATTATTACCTAAACTGAGGGAAAAGCAAAAGTTTTTTTTGTTGTTGTTGTTGTTTTGGGGGGGGTTTCTTTCTTCTTCTTCTTCTTTTTTTTTTTTTTTTTTTTGGTACTTGGGATTGAACCCAGGAGTGCTTAACCACTGAAACACATCCCCAAGCCCTTTTAAAATATTTTTAGTTTTATTTTGATCAGGGCCTCACTAAGTTCCTTGAAGACTACCTAAGTTGCTGAGGCTGGCTTTGAGCTCATGATCCTCTGGATTCAGCCTCCTGAGATGCTGGGATTATAGGTGTACAACTCCGTGCCCAGCTAGGCAAAAGATTTTATGTAAAAGGAGTGACATGACCATGTTTTTTTTTTTTTTTTTTTTTTGCTGTTTTAGAAAACTCCTTCCTGCTGTAGTGTGGAGTGCGAACTAGAGGGGGAAAAAGCTGTTTTACAGGTGAAAGATAATAGTGGCCTTGTCACCACTGGGTGGTAACAGTGGAAACAGAAAAAAAAATGTGTGCATACAGGGTATATTGTAGAAGTAGAACTGACTACACATAAATTATGTAGGCCAAGTGGGAGAGGCAGATAGGGAACATGGGAGGAGGAGTGAGGTCCTTCATTTGTGGAAGAGAGGTTGGGAAGGTAAGTTGAATTAGGACCAAGTAGAAGCTAAGGTGCTTGTAAGACATCTATGTGGAAATGTCTGAATGGCAGCCAGTTCCACAGGTATGCAGCTCAAAAGAGAGATATGGGTTAGAGATATAGGAGTCATCAGCATATGTGTCAATGAAACCACTAATGTGGATTCGATTGCCCAGGGAACACATGCTCAGTGAGACTAGAAGTTCTTTTGGACACAATGCTGAAGATCCCTAGCAGTAAAGAGATGGATGAAAGAAATAGGATCTGTAAAATAGTGTCAAAAGGCATGGGCAGAGAGAAAGAGGAAAACCTGCAGTGTGGTACCATGTAAGCCAAGACATTGTCTCATGAAAGAGAGAAGGAAGGATTGACAGTGCCAATGTTGTCTGATAAAAAAAGTTCACAAGAGATAGGGCTGAAAGTAGTCCATTGAATTTACCAACAAAGAGATCATTGATGTTCTTCATGAGAGTCATTCATTGAAATGGGTCAGGGCATCCCTGTCCCAGTCTCCTTCTCTAGTCTCTGAGGGCACCTTCGTGGGATTTATAATGTTGAGTACTAGCTCCTTCTCAAACAGATCCTTTGATTCCACTAGGTCATCTTTTTCAAGATATAGATTCATGCTTAGGATCCATTGAAACTGAAGTACATCTTGACCAGATGATAATCATAAATTATAACTGATAACATATATTGAGTGCCACTTTGGTTTGGATGTGGCTTGTCCTGTCCAAAACTCATGTTGAAATTTGTTGCCAATGTAACAATGTTTAGAAGTGGTGGGACCTTTAAGAGGCATTTGTGCCTTGAGGTGCTCCACTCCAATAAAGGGATTAATGTCACTCTTGCAGGACTAGATTATTATGTGCCAAGTAATGTGTCAACTACTTTAAACATGTCAACTTATTTATTATTCCCATGTTATAGATGAAGAATTCAGTGGCCCACATCACAGTAGAGCCCCCCAGTCTGAGTCAAAATAGGCCAGATCAAGGAAGAGGTAAACCAAGACCCTCAGGAAGTGCAGCTGACTCTGGGCTCCAGGAAAAGCCTTTACTTTGAGGAAGTAGGTTATTGGGACAGGACTGTTTGGATAAGGGACTCTCAGGTCAGGTAATTTTTTAAATGTCATCCAGGTGACAATGATTCCTTGCTCCAGTGGGCCATCTAATATGATACTCATTAAGCACCAGAAGGCATCTAACACAGCCTTCCATTTTCCCCCTTTTGGGGTACAGATAAAGCTCTGGGTACCTCAGAAATCTAATTTAATGAATCCCCAAGCCCCCATATGTTATGGAGCAGAGACAGTAGATTGCTAGTATTGATGGTATAAGTGTGGAGACTGCCATCATCCGAGCTCCTCTTTTAAGCCCTCTAGGCATGCACCATTTTCCATATATTGGGCACAGAGCACATCTGCTTGGATTTCTCATTGCACTCAGTGGCCTTGCCATGGCACTCTGCCCATCCATTTGCAAAAAGGTGAGAGCAGCTTATCCTCTCCAACAAACTATAAACTACTAGCACAGAGATAGAATTGTGTTTATGTGGTGTCTCCCATGGCTTCCCAACTTTTAGCACAGTGCTAGTTTCAGAATCATCCTTTAAAAATATTTGTTGAATTAGTAAATAAAGGAATGAATGAATTTTTCCTAAGTACAACCCTTCTTCCAGCTTAATCCTCATTTATATTCATAACAAGATGAAGTTCCCTAACCAGAAGAGCATCTGTTGCATTTTTGAAGGCAGGGATAGCAAATAATGAATGTTGGAATGCTAGATCTAAGTTGATTCAATTTAATAAGTTATTTAGTAAGCCTGCCATGAACCCAGTACTGTGTTGTATGTCCTCCTGGAAAGGATGTGAACCTGGATAATTCAAAGGTTTTGAGAATACATACTTCAGGTGGGTATGGTGGCTCATTCCTGTAATCCCAGCTGCTCAGGAGGCTGAGGCAGTTCAACACTAGTCTCAGCAACTTAGTGAGGCCCTGAGAAACTTAGTGAGATTCTGTCTCAAAATTAAAAAAAAAAAAAAATTAAAAGGGCTGGGGATGTGGCTCAGTGGTTAAATGCCCCTGGGTTTAATCCCTGGTTCCAAAAAAAGGGCATAATTCAGACATACAAAAAAGTATCAACAGTAATATGACATATATCATGTGCCCATAACCTCACTTCAAAAATAAGACACAAGTGGCAGTATGCACAGTCCAAAAGGCTCTAGAACTCAAGAGACTTTGTGTGTGTATTATTTTTATTTGGCATCAAAAGTCTTTTGGAGACAAAACATTACCTAAAGTGACCTCTGAGGCTATCTCATAGTGCTCATCTATCCTGCCAAGTGTGACAAATCATACATTTCACTACAAAAGTATTAATGTTTGATAGTGGAGTGTTGTCCCAGACCTCACTGTCTGTCATATGCTTATAGTACCTTTCTCAAATCCAAACAATTCTGAATTCCAAGGTCACAAGGTCTGTAGGTAAGGCATTGTAAGTCTGTGGTCTATTGGGCCATGACTTGGAGCTTGGTTATTAAACAGTGTGTTTTCATGTGCTCCAAAGGCAGGAAGAAAGGGAGGGGGGATGGAAAACGGGTGAAGCAACCAAAGAGCATTTGGCATAGTTTTTATCCTTGTCATCCATCAGTGTCCTCCTCCATACCTCTTCCTTAGGCTTCACTTTCCTTTCAGCTCTTGGTTTGCTTGACTCTGTTGTAGATTCATACATTTCTTCCACCAATATTTTTCTGTTTCCCTATCCTTCAGGTTCCATGCCTGCTTCTTGCCATTTCTGGTCTAGCCTTTCCCCTCTCATTTTTTGATCCCTTCTCTCTCACCTGCCCAGTCCATCTTTCTGCCTACTCTTATCTTGGCCCCTGAGTCCTAGTTCCCCAGCTCTAGACCCACTATCCCTTCCCATATATCCTGGGGGCAGCTCATTCTCTCTAGTGCAATTGTCTTTTTCATCTATGTATAACTCTGTCTTTTTTTCCCTCACTCGTCTTCCAGTTTACTTCTGAAATAGGCGTATTTAAGTCAAAAAGTAAACCACTTTAAAGAAAAATATTAAAAACAGTATACAGTGGTATGTTATCACATGGTTAAAAATTCTGATGACAGTATTCACATGATATAGAATATCTTATTCCATAAACTGTTTTTTAAAAATTGTTTCTTTTTAGTTATACATGATATTAGGGTTCATATTGACATAATTATATAAGCATGGAATATAATTTACTCTAATTCAGTTTCCAGTACTTCCCCTTTTCCTCCTCTCCTCTCTCCTCCTGTTCCCTTTCCTCTACTTATCTTTCTGTTATCAACCTATAGTTTTTTCTTACATTGGTGTCGTGTGGATGTATGGAATAGCGAGATTCACTGTGGTATATTCATATATATACATAGGAAAGTTAGGACAGATTCATTCCACTGTTCTTCCCTTATCCTGTCTTTTCTCCCTCTCCCTCAGTCTCCTCATAATGTGTTTTGAATGAAGGTTTTTTAAATTAGATTTATTGAATGATGGGCCATCTAGTGGTGATTAGAGGATGAAAATCCTTCTAGCCTGAGAAAAACACAATGGATCCTTAAAAGAAAGGCAGATTAAACCCTCAACTCAGGCACCCTAATATGTCCAAAGCACTAATACACAAAAACACAAATATAGTAACAGCCAAGTCCTCTTAGAACACAACTAGGTTTGATTTTGAGTTTATCCTGGTGTTGTTCTGTTGTTGAAGGCTATATATGAATGTACGTGTACTTGTTAGAATATGTGCATCTCAGATGACTCCATGGTCAAATTCAGAAAACCCACAAACCCTCTTTACATGCATCCCAAGAGCCTTTTTACCAGGACAATATAAGTTACTGCCTTGTGTCATACCTTTATTCTGGGAAGCCACATTAAGAGACAATTAACGCTGTGCAAGGGAGGAAATTGCTGTCTGAGAAGGGGATTTCTTTTAAATCGTATCTCCCAATTTCATAAATCAATTTTCCAAAACACCCAAGTCAATATATTTCAATTAGTAGACTTTTATTCATCCAGCTTACATTTATTGAGCCACCAAATGGCATCCTAAGATACTATGTTCTTACACACTCACATTTTACAAAAAGAAATCACCTAATTTCTTTACCTAATTAAGAAATATATACAGTAGAGCTGGGCACAATCCACAAATAGGGAATTTTGGAGTGCCTAAAAAGTGTGCTTCTCTCCAAGTTGCCTCAGTTAAAAATTTTAGCTTTAATAGCTAATACATATGGAGCCCCTCAGATAATCTTCAGCAATCATTTTTTATTAAACTAGATAGAATAGATAGTGCTTATACCTGCTGTTTGCCAGTAAAAATTAATGTATGTGAATAGTGTTTGAAGTGCTTCAGAGAGATCTGCCTTTAGAGTGACCAAATATCCCAGAGTGACTAGGTCTATCTTGGTTTTAGCACTGAAAGTTATCTATCCTGTGATGCTTCTCAATCCTGGGCAAACAGGTACATTCATTCACTATACCTTCCTTAGAGTCTTCTGAAGGATTCATCTGGAGCAAAGGATCTACCAGGCAATCAAACCCGGAGAAGAGAATAATAATAATCTAAGCTGTGAAACAGTTGCTGACTGCTTTTTGCAAACAACTCTTAAAACAATCCTATGAGGCAGATACTATCTTATTTCTTACAGATGAGGTTACTGAGGCACACAGAAGCAAAGAACCTGCTTAAGATGACTTTGGGAGTAAGTTTCCGAGGCAGGAATTGAACCCAGGCCTGTGTAGTAACAAAACTCGTGTCCTTAAAGGGCATGCCATCCTTTCACTACTCAGGGTTCAGTCCCAGCTGTTTATAGGCTTTCAAACTTCACCCATGGACCCAAATCATTCAACAAGGAGAAATGGAGTTATAAAAGATCTTGATCATCCCTTCAAATATTTTGGCAGTGAACTTTCAGATCTTCGAAAATTAGCCAAGTGATTCAAATGTAAATTTCCATGTATCACATTCTGAATCACCTGCCTATGTAAAATAAATAAACAAACAAAAACCCAATTGTTTTAGGCAGTTTTTTTCACTGTTGTGACCAAAAGACCTGGCAAGAGCAATTTTAGAGGAGTAAAGTTTTAGTTGAGGCTCAAGGTTTCAGAGGTTTCACTCCATAGATGGCCAACTCCATTGCTCTGGGGCTGAAGTGAGGTAAAACATTATGGCAGAGGTGTACTGTAGGAGAAAGCAGCTCAGCACTTTGCACCAGGAAGAAGGGAGAGACTGCCCCACTCACAGAATATAAACCCCAAGGGCATGCCTCCAATGATTTATCTGTTCCAGCGACACCCTACCTGCTTATGGTTGCCACTCAGTTAATCCACTTAAATGGATTAATCCACTGATTAGGTTAAGATTCTCAGAACACAATCATTTCACCTCTAAACTTTCTTGCATTGTCTCACACATGAGTGTTTGGGGAATATCTCATATTTAAACCATAGCACACAAGCACATACACACACACACACACAAAAAAAAAAAAACCGTAAGATCCAACTCAGACCTACTAAATCAGAATGCCTGGTAATCTGCATTTTTAACAGATGCCTAAATCTACCAGGTACATAGTATTTTGAGAATGGCTGAGTTGGAAGATTCTGAAGAGATCATCCTAGGTCAACAACTTTCACTTCGTCCACTTTCTCTATTCTTCGTATCTTTTCTCCCTTCGCTACGCCCACCAAATGCAGACATACTACAAGTTATTCTGTCTTCTATATGGCCATTTCTCTCTATTTCTTTCTCTCTCTCTCTCTCTCTCCCTCTCTTTCCCTCAAGGCCTCCATTATCACCTTTCCAAGTGTACTGTATGAAGAGGTGGAAGATGTAGGTCCTACTTCCCATTTTACCATTAATTTAATGACATTGGGCATGTCAGTTCCCTTTCCTAGACTTCAGCTTTCTCACCTGTAGAATGAAACACAATTCCTGAATCTCATATTAAGACACTTCTTGATTTAAGGTCTGTGGTCTACCTAATTATTCTCAAAGTGTGCTATAAAGCCTAACAATAACATTCACCAGAGTATTTATTAGAAAAACACATCTTGGCTGGGAGTGTAACTCAGTGGTAGAAGCACTTACCTAGCATGAGAAATACCCTGGGTTCCATCCCAGCACCACTGGAAACCACATCTATTTGATAGGTGAATATATAAATAAAGTATGGTGTATATATATGGTGTATACAATGGAACTATATGCAGCCTTTAAAAAGAAGGCAATCCTGTCACATGCTACAACATGAATGAAACTCAAGGACATTATGTTAAGTGAAATGAACCAGTCACAAAAGGACAAATGCTGTATGATTCCATTCATATGAAGTACCTAGTCACAAACACAGAAACAGAAAGTAGAAAGGTCATTGCCAAGGGCTGACGGAGGGAGGGAGAAGGAGAAGGATCAATATAAAATGTCAGTTTTACAAGAGGAAAAAGTTCTGGAGATCTGTTTCATGACAATGTGAATATACTGAACACCACTGAGTGGTACACATAAAAATGGTTAGGATGGTCAATTAATGTTATGTGTTTTTTCTGTGTTGAAGATGGAACCCAGGGCCTCACACATGCTAAACACATACTCACTCTATCACTGAGCTATACCCAGCCTCTAATGTTGTGTGTGTTTATTTTTTACCACTGAGAGGTACAGTTCTGAAACCCACCTCAGAGCCATTGAATCAGAATTTTAATGAGGGCTGTGAACATGCGTTTTAATCAAGTTCCTGCACAGGATTTTTATCTCCTCTAAATTTTGAGAATCACTGACAAGAATTCATAGTAAATCTTCTGTTCATCACAACAAATTTGATATCATGATTTTTGCTTCTCCTTGCCCCCAGAATATTTCTGTGCACTTTCACTTGCTGCCAGCTAGTGTGCCTAGAGAATGTAAATTCATTTTATTATTAGCCAAAGCAGAAAGGAATCCAAAAGGCAAATGTGCTGCAATAGAAGGTTATCCAGTCAATTTCCAAGCCAAACAGATGATTTTGGATCCGGAACAGTTTTGGATTACCCATGACTCTGATCTCCTCCATTAGAGTGAGTAATTGGGAGCTGGCTATGTGTATGCTTACAGAAATTATATTAAATTGTTCACATTAGATAAATCTTAGCCTGTGGTGATGTCTGTAAGAAGCAATGGTAAGAATATTAATGAGCACTTTCCCAGGAATAAGAAATTGTAACTTCTAAACAACTGTGAAGTCTCCTGTTTACATTATCACAAATTAGGGAGTTTCTGGGAAGGGGCTTGCATTATTCCAGTTCATTGTCAGATGAGGGATAGGAATATTAACTTACATTTCCTGGGTACTTACCATGTGCCAGGCACAGGGCTCAATGCTTTCCATAGAGAATCTCATTCAGTTCTTACCTAGGCTTATAGATAGGTGCTATTATTACTACTTTGCAAAAGGTAAATGAGGCTCAGAGAACTTCAGCAACTTACTGAAGAGCATGTAGCCTGTGAAACATGGGGCTAGTCCTGAAACCTAGGGCCTTAATTTTACATAGTACATATATTATATATAAAATAAAACATATATAATTGTATGTCTATTTTTTATGAATTTAAGTTTTTATTTATGTATTTTGTATGTCTATTTTTTAAATAGCTTTGTTTTATTTATTTATTTTTATGTGGTGCTGAGGACTGAACCCAGGGCCTTGCATGTGCTAGGCAGGCACTCTACCGCTGAGCCACAATCCCAGCCCTATATAATTGTATATATTTATGGGGTACAAAGTGATGATTTTTAAATACAAAGTGGGGTGATGAAATCAATCAAATTAACATGTTTATTACTGACACAGGGACTGCCATGAAAAACATGACTCCTCAGGATTAAGGGATGAATATCTATTAGGGAAATGAGGCTACCTCTCAGCCTTAGGGGGCATATTCACATCAGAAAATCAGGAGTTCGCTGGGCACAGTGGTGCACACGAGTAATCTCAGTAGCTCGGGAGGCTGAGGCAAGACGATGGCAAGTTCAAAACCAGCCTCCGCAACTTGGCAAGGCTCTAAGCAACTTAGCAAGACCCTGTATCTAAATAAAATATATCCTGTATCTAAAATAAAAAGGACTAGGAATGTGGCTCAGTGGTTAAGTGCCCCTGGTACAAAAAAGAAAAAAAAAAAAGAAAGAAAATCAGGAGTTAAAAGGTAAAGCAGTCTTCAAGGCTAGGGAAATGAGATACCATCCCAGGAGATGGCAAGGTGAGAAAGTCAGCTCAGTCTTTTGACACAATGTGGTCAGCAGAAACATCTGCTCGAGCCAGATAAAGCAGAGTCTGCACATTTCTAAAAATAATAACATTAGAGACTTTCAATGAGGGCAACTCCAGGTGTGAGGAGCAACTGCATGTGTAGAAAAGTTACCAAAGCAATGCACAGCTACCTTCACCTTATTAGCCTAGCAAATTGCACATCCCTGGTTGGATTCTTAGGATTGTAATGAGGCATGTGATGCATGAAGAAGCATGATGAAAAAGAGCACAGGTGCAACTAAAATTCCACTTGTACATGTGAGGTCATTAAGAGACCAAGTTCCTTCCTACCCTGTAGATGCCATAAGGTTTTACACTTTTGTTCTTTGCTTGAGCCAGCCTGACACCCTCCCCTATAAGTGTGTTAACTCCATTTTGTACAGTACTCAATTATTAGCCATATTCACCAGTTTGCAGCTTGGAATGTTCTTCATTCCCCAGGGTTTCCAAATCCATTCTGTCTTTCCAATCTCCATCCCTTCTTGGATGCTCCTACTCACCTGTGTGGACATTTCTAGATTCCTCACTGCTACTCTGCTCTTGGGTTGGTTAACTTGGTACCTCAGCTGAACCTCTGTGGTACTGATGACATTTTGGGATCATGGCTGGTGTGTCTACCTTCTGCACACCATGGTTTTTGTCTGGGTGTAGAATTCTCATTGCTTCTATCCCTGTTGCTACCTCATCCCAGGATGAAGTCTTAGGTTCAAGATCTGTCCTGTTGATTCCTAAACTCCCCCTCACCATGTAACTAAAGGTAACTTCTGTGTCCAAATGTTCTTGTGATATGCTGTGGGCAAAGTCCCTACCATTTTATACATAATTTTTCATGATGGCAGAAAGTGTTCCTTAATGGAAGCTTCTGACCCAAAGGCTCCTGTGATATACCTAAATATGTAATGTCAAAGCTGGTCCTTTTAGTCCAAGCCTTTTTTTTTTCTATATGGGAAAACTAAGTTACAGAATGGTCAAGAAACATGCCCAAAGAAGTCAAATGGAGATTAGTAGCAGAAATAAACTAGGTCCTAAACTTTCTAACCTCTAGCCCAATATTAAATATTTATACAACACTGGTTGTTATGTTGCATGGGATTGGAGAGGAAATGCCAGATGATGCATCTCTCTGAAAGAACATTCTGTGGTCTTTGAGAAGACTTCTGTGGTCTAATGAGAAGGCCATACATGATAGGATGTCATCATCAAAGAGCCCAGAATAGATTATCATAAGTCAAGGTAGTATATGAAAGAAATGTAGAGATATAGCTCCCTGCAGAAGGCAATGTCATTTTATGTTATGATATGGCATGTTCTCTTATATTACAGGATACCACTATATGATATAGCATGTTATGCAAAGTTATCAAATTCTATATTGTAGTATGTCACAACACATAATGGCATGTCAGCATATGGTATCATATGTTATGACACATTGTGTGTTACAACATGTTATCACAGTAACTATTATTATAGTTTTGATGTGTAACATGGTATGTTGTGACATATGATGCCATGGTACACCACACATATTATGGTACATTATAATGTTATCACATGATGTATCATGACATGCTGTTTTATGCTTCACGTTTTGGTGTGTTATAATGTTATGGTGTACTGTCACATATTATTATGTGTCATGTTGTGGTATGGCTTGCTATGGCATCATGTATTGTGCCATGTTAAGCATATTATAGCATGCTATGATGTGTTATTATATGACCTGGCATGTCATGGTATGATGTTATCATATGGTATGGTACAGTGTGGTTATTATCTGTTGTTTTTATGTTATGGTGTATTGTGTTATTTCCTGTTTTGGCATGTCTAGTATGTTAAGTGTGCCATTATATTGTATAGTGTATTATGGCATGTCATTGCATGTTGTGCCATGGTTGTTATGTGTTATGATATGGCATACCATGCCACATTGATGTGTGTCATGACACATCATTCCATGACAGGAGCTGTGGAGCTGGAGCCATGAAAGTGCAGGCAATTGGCACTGGTCTTGGCAGCACAGAGCAAGCCCCCCTGCAGCTTATGTAGGCCCCACCTGACAGCAGAAGTGAAAAAAACTCTGGTTTCATTATGGCATTTTATCATTTGGTATGGTGGGTCATCATGTGTTATTATATAATATGGTGTTTTATATGTTATATGTGGCATATCATGGTATGTTATATCTTCTGTGGTGGTATGTTATGTCATGTTGTGACATGTTATCACGTGGCATGGTATATTATTGTGTGGTATGTCTTATATGTTGTAACACATTATGAGGTGTTATGGTATGTTACCATATGTTGTGGAATGTTACCATATGATATGTATCACATGTAAAAAGCAAAAGGGGATAGGAAACAGAAGTAGGTAGAGAAATTCTTCATACTACCTACAAGTATGCCCCGTGAGAGGAGAGAGAGAAGACAAAAGAATTAGGCAGGAAGAAGCTGAAATGACAGAGTTCTGAGAAATCTCAGCTAGCCTGAGAAGAGATTCCAATACAAATCCAGAGGTCTACTGCACTGGCCAGAAATAGTGTGGGTCTTTTACCCCCAGTGTGCTCAGTCATTTTTTGTGCACTATCCAGGAAGCACATAGCTTCAGCTGTAAAAATGAGGCAGATCCTAAAGATCCTACCACTGGAGGGTATGAGCTAATTCAATTTCTTGTGACAGGTGTTCTCTTAAATGGAGAGCTGAACAGTCTCTTGCCATTGTTGCCACAAACAAGTTGCTAGGATGCATTTGGAGCAGCTTCAGTGTTTTAATGAGCTGGAATAAAACAGTACCATTACTCCTTGAGCTACCATCTCTAGTATTCAGGCCACCCTTTCCAGGGGAGGCAAAGTTTGGGTTTGATCCATGTCAGTATGGATGAGAAGGGAAAACATAGAATGAGTGGGACAACTTTTCCAGCTGTCCATTTTCACTAGTGTGGCACTATGGCTAGAAAAGGAGGGGAAGCTGCTTTGTGATGAGCATCCTGAGCATTTATTGGAGATGTACTATATGTTGAAACCTGTACTAAATCCTGGGACTATAATAACAAATGATGCATGCCACTTAGACACATGGGAATGTTATCTTTGTAAATGCAGAGGTTAGGACTTCAGGATGTCTTGTCCTGGCCTTAGACAAGGCACAAGTATTTTAGAGAATGGCAATCATGGGCAAATGTGGGTCTTCCATATGTCCCCATAGATTGTATTTGGAACCAAATATTTGCTATAATAGAACAGGTCTCCTCTGTACTTGACTCCCTTAAAATTTGCTCTAGAAGAGTCAGGATATCAATCTGCTGGTAGTAGCCATGGGTATCTATCTGATACTAGTGCCAGATCACCTCGGTTAATTTAGATGGAGCTATGTGCATACATTCATCTAACAAGCATATATTGTGAGCCTTTTATCTCTCAGACACTGTTCTACACATTGAGAGACACACAAATGAACAAGACACACAAGAATTTTTTTTTCTCTTTGAGCTTACTTCTGAGGTGGTGGAGATAGATAATAAACAAACTAACAAATAAGATAATTTCATGATGTATTAAGTGCTACAAAGAAAATAAAACAGAAATAAAAAAGTGATTGAGTTGAGCTGAGGATGCCATTCAGTGGTAGAGTGCTTGCTTAGCATGTGCAAGATCCTGGGTTCCATCCCCAGCACCATACACATACAAACAAAAGTGATTGAGTAGAGAGGAAGTGGTGCTAGGAGACTATATCAGATAAGATGGTTAACAAAAATATCTCTCAGAATGCATTTGAACAGTGACTAAAAGCTAAACATTCAAAGGTTTTGTTTTGTTTTGTTGCTTTTTGCCATTAAGGGCATCTTTATTCATGTACATCAAGCCCAGAAGGGGGGTGTGGTCCTAGGAAGACTTCCAGGGGGGATTCTGCCTCCCCCTGTTTTTGTTTCCACTGTTGCTTTAAGGACATGGTTTCTGCAGGCTCAGTCTTGATCCCTTCTAGACCCTGGGGTCCTGGCACAGATGCTGTCCCCAGAAAGCTCCAAGTCTGGTGGGAGACACAGAGCCACCTGCCATTCTTCCAACTTGCTTTCTTAATTTTATTTTTCTGCAGGCTGGCATGGGACCCAGGGCTTCACGCCTGCCGGGTGAGCAATCTGGTCCTGAACCATACCCCAGCCCTCTTCCACTGTGACTGAGTTCTGCCTCAATACCACCCAGGCCTGTTCCCTGTCCCCAGAGAGGTTCCATTCTAGTGTGTGAGAAATAACAGTGATAAAACAGCTGATCACCCCTTCACGTTCTAAGACCCACAGAGGATGACCTAAGAGCCCTGGGCTGAGCATGGTGCACACACCTGTCATCCCAGTTACTCAGGAGGTTGAAGCCGGAGGATCACAAGTCAAGTTCAACATCAGCCTGGGCAACTTAGCAAGACCCTGTCTCAAACTACAATTTAAAAAGACTTGGTGGCTTAAAATAAGAGGAACTTATTTTCTCACAGTTGTATAGCAGGAAGTCCCAAGTTAAGGTGTCGGCAGAGCTGGGCTCCCTCTGGAGGCCCCGGGGAGAATCCTTGTGGCCTCATTGCTCCAAGTTCTGTCTGCAATAGCACATGGACTGCTCTTCTTCTTCTATCTCCTAGAAAGACACCTGGTCATTGGACTTAGGTCCACCTGGATAATCTTAAGATTCACGACTTAATCACATGTACAAAGACCCCCCACACACACACCCAAAGACATCCAAATGACTCAGACTTCTCTTGTTGAGGCCACCATTCAACCCACTGTGGATGGGTTGGTTGGGCAGGCACGGGATCTTCTTCTTTGTAGGTCCCTCTGCAGGGCCTGGTTCTGGAGAGGTCATAAGCTCTGACTGAAAAAGTTGGCAGCAACGTGTAAGGAAAAGAGGAACTTGCTGGACTGGTGCTGCCCCTTCAGGAGACCCAGAGGTGGGGAGGCACTTTCCCACCAGGTTCAAGCTTCCCCTGGAGAATCAGGAAGTTGGGACCATGGCTTCCAGGCAGTACCCTGAAACCTAAGCCTGAATATGCTACAGACATAGGTTGGGTGACCTCTGGGTGTCCATAATGGGCACCCAGTGGGTCCAGCTATGCTCCTGGCCAGGCCCTGATTTCTGGCAGGACAGACAGAGGCTGACAAGAACCAGTGCTGTCCTCCTCCCCAATGCCACTGTCATGCAGCTGGGTTCTCTGTTATCTCTGAATCCAGGCTGAAGGCCACACCAATTCTCCCCTGGTCTGCTCCACTCGGCTGGTTTCCAGGAATCCTGTTCCCATGGAGAGGACAGAGCCGGGTCTGGCTCTTGGGCTCCCCAGCTAAGACCTAGAGTGAGTTCGGAAGAAGGAGTATGGACCTCAAAGGTCTTAAGAGTATTTCATGGATCCACCATTTGATCAAGTTATCCCATACCACCATCTATTCCCAAAGGACTTAAAATCAGCATACTACAGTGATGCAGCCACATCAATGTTTATAGCAGCTCAATTCATAATAGCTAAGCTATAGAACCAACTTAGATGCCATTCAACAGATGATGGAGAAAGAAAATGTGGTTTATACACATTGGGAATATTACTTGGCCATAAAGAAGAATGGAATTATGGCATTTGCCAGTAAATGGATGGACCTTGAGACTATCATGCTAAAAGAAACAAGGCGATCTCAATAAACCAAAGGCCAAATGTTCTTTCTGATATGTGGATGCTAAGCAAGGGAGGGTCAGGAGAGAAAGAAGAGATGTTCATTGGATTACACAAAGGGGAATGAAGGGAAGGGAGGGGAGATGGGAACAGGAAAGACAGTAGAATGAATAGGAGATTACTATCCTATGCTCATATATGAATTCACAATCAGTGTAACTCCACATCATGTACAACCACAAGAATGGGATCCTAATTAGAATAAGTTATACTCCATGTATGTATAATGTACCAAAATACACTCTACTGTCATGTGTATCTAAAAAAGAAAAAAATAACAAAGAGCATTCCAGGCAAAGAAGAAAATATCCCTAGGACCAGTCCAAGATTTTCTTTCAACAGGAATAATCAAAAGAGGCTAGAGAAACTTCTAGTTTGGACAATATTGAGAAAGCCCAATTTTCCCTGCTGAAGATAAATATAAACTCTGAAACTGGCATAAGAGACAACCAAGGGGAATTGTAAATGATGAAGAACAACTATCAACCAAGGGAAATTGTAAATGATGAAGAAAAACTATCTTGGGATTCCTGGAGAAGCAGCACAATAGCAGAGAGAAGCATCTTGCTTCTCTATACCCAACAGAAAAAGATTGTTATGGTTTGGATGTGAGGTGTCCCCCAAAGGCTCAAGTGTAAAACAATACAAGAAGGTTCAGAGCAAAAATGATTGGGTTTTGAGAGTCTTAACCCAATCAGTGAATTAATTCCCTGATAGGGATTAACTGAGTGGTAACTGAAGTGGTAGGGTTTGGCTGGAGGAGGTGGGTCATTGGGGCATGGCTTTGGGGTATATATTTGTATCTGGAAGATGGAGTCTCTCTCTGCTTCTTGATCACCATGATGTGAGCTGCTTCCCTCCACCACCCTCTCCCGCCATGATGTTCAGCCTCACTTCAGGCCCTAAGGAATGGAGCTGGCTTTCTGTGGACAAGACCTCTGAAACTGTGAGCCCTCAAACTCTTCTTCCTCTATAGTTGTTCTGGTCAGATCCTTTTAGTCATAGAGAAAAATATGACTAAAACTAGGACCATACAGACTTGGCACTTCATAAACCCAGTCTGACTTCCATAAAGTAGCCTAGTTAAGATCATTTCCCCCTCAGGTATTATGGGAGTCTCTGACAATACTGAACCAAATACTAGTGGCCAGTGGGATCAGTTAGGATCTCTGAAAAAAATAAATGAGAAAGCACTCCTCTTTCCTGCAGTTGGGCCCAAGACTCTCCTTTATTGCTGAGAGTTGCTAAATCAGGCAGGCAGAACAGACTCAAGAATACAATAGTAAGTGGCCTGTTCCATAAAGCTTCTTTGTTTCTATAGACCTGAGATTCTCCAGCCCCTCCCAGAGACAGCAGATAGCTGAGAATACTGGTAGTGGTATACTAAAATATCTCCTCTCTCACCAAAAGGCACCTTTCAGCCAACCTGGGGAAACCCTTTCTCCTTCTCAGGCAGCAAAATCAGAGATCAGTAGAAGCCCCAATGGCACAAGGTAAACCAAAGTGATTAACGTGACACCTCATAGGAAGAAAATGTAATTACCATTGAACTCACAGCCCTTAAAATTAAACCAGGACATGTGTGCTAAATCTAAGCAGGGTAACTGCCTGATAAATTTAAAAAAAATATATGCAATCGGGCCAGGTGCAGCGGTGCACGCATGTAATCCAGGGTCTCCGGAGGCTGAGGCAGGAGGCTCAAGAGTTCAAAGCCAGCCTCAGCAAGAGTGAGGCGCTAAGCAACTCAGTGAGACCCTGTCTCTAAATAAAATACAAAACAGGGCTGGCGATGTGGCTCAGTGGTTGAGTGCCCCTGAGTTCAGTACCTGGTATACCCCGCCAAAATATGCAACCAGACATTATTTCCTATGTTCATTTATGAATACACAACTAGTGTAATGCTACATCATATACAACTACAAGAATGAGAAGATATAGTCCATATATGTATAATGTGTTAATGTATATTCTACTGTTATGTATAATTAAAAAGAACAAATAAAAGTTTTTAAAGAATATAAATAAATAAAAGAAAAAATATGCATTGGATCCAGAGTCTCCTAACATTAATAATAAACAAAAAAAGCAAACTCATAAGATCAAGGTCATATATTTTCTCTTATATGTGGAAGCTAAAGAGGAAAAAGGAAAAGAAAGGTGGGGGAATCTCATGAATATTGAAGGGAGATCATTAGAGAAAAGGGACCAAAAGGTGGAAGGAGAGGAGGGAGGGGGAAGTGCTGGAGAATGATATTGGTCAAATTATATTGTTATATTGTATGCATATATGAATATGCAACAACAAATTCTATCATTATGTACAACTGTAATGTGCCAACAAAAATGTTGAAAATGAAACCAAATGCCGAATGTTTTCTTTGACATAAGGAGGCTGATTCATAGTGGGGTGGGATAAGGAGGGGGATCATGGGAGGAATAGACGAACTCTAGATAGGGCAGAGAGGTTGAAGGGGAAGGAAGGGGGCATGGGGTTAGAAATGATGGTGGAATGTGATAGTCATTATTATTTAAAGTACATGTGTGAAGACACGAATTGGTGTGAATATACTTGGTATACAACCAGAGATATGAAAAACTGTGCTCTATATGTGTAATAAGATTTGTAATGCATTCTGCTGTCATATATAAAAATTAATACAAAAAATTTAAAATAAATAAATAGATTTAGGAAATTGAAAAAAAATAACAAAAAGTGTGGAAAATAAGGGGAAAAATAGACAAAGTGTTTAGGATACAGTTTAAATTCACCTGTCATACTAATAACCAGTGAAACAACAACTTGAATTAGAAAAGCCAATCAACTGACACCAATGCTGACATGAATGAGGTGTTGCAATTATCTTAAGTGGATTTTAAAGCAGCCAGCATAAATATGCTCCAATAATGCACTTCTCCTGGAACAAATGGAAAAAAAGAATATTACAGCAAATCAATAGAAGTTACAAAAAGAATAAAACAGAAATTATAGAACTTAAAAATACATAATTAAATGAAAATTTTTCTGGGTAGGATCAATAGTAGAGATGATGGCACAAAGCCTGACAACTAAAAAAATGAGTTCAGTAAGGTTGCAAGATACAAGATCAACACACAAAAGTCAACATTTCTGTATGCTAACAATGAAGAAACTTATCATATGATGTAGCAATTGTACTTTTGTGCATTTATTCCAGAGAAATGAAATGTTCACATAAGACCTACAGGTGAATGAATATCACAAATGCCTATCAATAAGCAAATGTTTCAATGCAGGCACATCCATTCCATGGCCTGCAACTCAATAATAAGAAGGAATAAACTATGGATATGTGCAACAATCTGGATGAATTCCCAGAAAATTATGCTGAATGAAAAAAGTCAGTTCCCCAAAGTCACACATACTATACAATTCCATCTATGTAATGTTTGTGAAATGTCAAAATTATGAAAATGGAATATGATTAGTGGTTGCCTGGAGTTAATGAGGTGGTGGGGGAGGCAAGTGAATATGATTCTAAAAGGGTAGCAGGTTGGATTTTTGATATGATGGCACAGTTCAGTATCTGGACTGTGGTGGTGGATACATGAACCTACATAGGTTATAAAGTTGTATAAAACCAAACGTGCACACACACAAGTATAATTAAAACTGAAGAACTCTGAATTATATTGGTGGATTATATCAATGTTGATATTCTGGTTGAGATGTTATAGTTTCCCAAAAATGTTACCAATGGAAAAAACTAGGCAAGGTATACAAGGCTTAATAAGTATTTTTTTCAACTTCATATAAATCTGCAATTATTTTAACAAAAGATTCAGTTGAAAAAGGACCACTGTTGCTGGAGCTTAGTGGATGAGCAGGAGAGTGGTGAGAGACAGATGAGCTAAGCAGAGGCTTGATTGTTTGGGGCCTAGTAATCCACTCAAGGAGTTTAGATTTTATGATAAACCCATTGGGAAGCCATTGGAAGGGAGATAGATGAACTGGTTTATACTTTAACACATTATTCTGACTGATGTGTGGAGGGCCAAGAGTGGGAAGAAGAAGACCACTTAGAAGACTGTTACAGTAGACAAGTGTTTTCCCTTTGTTGCCACCATTATAGCAAGAAATTCTGGTGGCTTGGATCAGAAGTGAGTGAAGACAGAGAAGCGAATGAATTGAGGATATATTTTAGGGGTACCAGCTAAGAAAAACTCACAGTTGGATGAATGGTTATGAAGTTCTCAATCCAGAGAATTTTCTAGAATGGGGCCAATTCTACATATACACCCTGAGCTATTCTGATAGGACAAGTGAATTTTCAGAAATAGAGATTGTGTTCCCACAAGTTGGGCACATGTCAACAACATGGCCTATCATTTAGGGCTGATAGTAGCCTATATATCACCTAAGAGATTAGAAACTTCACATCATATACAACCAGAACAATGAGAAGTTATACTCCATTTATGTATGATGTGTCAAAATGCATTCATTCTACTGTCATGAATAACTAATTAGAACAAATAAAACAGATAGATAGATAGATAATTAGAAACCTCAAGCTACGTGGACATTTCCAAAATAGAATAAGAATTTATTTACTCCTTCTGGCAGATAAATTGGAAAAAAGAGGTCAACCTCCAAGTGGCTGAAGCTCTGTTTAGGGCACAAGGCTTAGTGATAAGAGTAGGAGCTGAATGTCAGTCCCAAATAAGCATCTTTGAGCTGCACAAGCCTTGCAGCCCTGCTGCTGTACCTAGTAGCTTAATTGTCCTATCTGCTGTTACTGCAGCTCTGTGTACACAAGGGGGCAGCCAACTACATAAATTCTGTCTTCCCTAGGGCCCTGTGGGAGGGGCTGATGTGGCCAGGAAATATGGGCCAGCTTTCAGCTTCAGTTGAAAACTATTAGATCCCGAGGGCTCCCAGGATTGGTGGACCTTGGAAATTAATTGTTCATTGATCCCATTGAGACTTTGAAGAATTCAGCTCCCAGTTCATTTCACTGGCAAAACTAACCCAGTTTTCTGCAAGTTTGGTTATACTGTGAGTAAGTGGAATCATGGAATGTTTCTTAAAAGGATTTAGATGGGAAGCTAAGACAGGAGGATCACAGGTTCAAAGCCAGCCTCAGCAACTTGGTGAGACACTATTCCCACCCCCCTCCTCACACACATACACAAAGAACTGGGGGTGTGGCTCAGTGGTTAAGGGACCCTGGGTTCAATCCCTGGTACTACTACTACTACTACTACTACTACTACTACTACTAATAATAATAATAATAATAAAACTCCATCAGAGTCCACATCATTCCAGTATAAAGTGTCATCATATTTTTATTTGCAAAAGGGATCCCAGTGTATTACTGTTCTTCCAGCAAGGAGACAAAGAATGTGCTTTACACAATGTTCCCATGGAACCCTTGGGACCTGATGTTTCCAGTTTATAATTGTATCTGAACAACTTGAGCCTAGTGAGTTCTCTTATCAATGTCTTAGGTGCTGGCACAAGTGGAGGCCAGGTACAGGTCAAGGCAATTGATTATGCAAATACTTCGGTAGCTTCTTTGCCTGGCACTGATGCACAGGACACGGGAGTATACGGTAGTCTCTGGTATTCCCAGCCTTAGGGACCAGGTCAGCCCAGTCCAAAGGTATAAACAAAAAGGTGGATGTGTGAAGCTGCCAGGATACTAACAGATGGCATTTGAGGGAGTTTTCTGCAATCAAAATGAAGGGATATGGCTACAATAGGGAATGGCTGCAGGAGACAAGAGGGCAGCAAAAGCATCATGAACCAAGAGTGGAGTCACCTGGGACTCAAACAATCAAAGTGAATGGAAATAAGATCTTGAAGTTAAGCTGAAGCCAATCAAGAACACAGGCATCTAATGCCCCCAGCTGGAATGTTTCATGTTTGTTTTTCTCTTGGACAGTCTTAGCCTTAGTTAATGAGGCAAGGGTGAGGGAAATAACAGTGAGACATTTGATAGAACAAATCTAGTAACAGATTTAGGGAACTCGAGCAGGGAGGGTGTTGTGTTCTGGAAAATGGGAAGGAGTGGATTTCCTCATATTTCATCTTCTCTCACAGTGTCATTGCATATCTGGGGACTCAGTTATTGTTGAATACTTCTCTCTATGAGTATATTGAAAAGTCACAGAGGGACCAAGGGGGCTAGCAGGGACTTTCAGCATTTTTTCCCAAAAAATTTTGGGTAAAAGAGTGATCACTTATGCTACTACAATTGCTTATGGTGGGGGTTTCTTTTCTGTGGTGCATGCAAACATTGACTTTATCTAGTATTAACCCCCTGAAAATGGTTTATCTCAATATGAGCTCATCTTCCTTCCTCTTTCCAAGAATGTTCTCCTCAAGTTCCCCTATCAATAGCTGTTTCACTTCCTTTTAGAAGTCACTCCCAGTAGCTGCCATAGTTCATTTTGGTAAAAGGAGTACCTAAGAATGCATAAACTGGCTCAGGGATTATTCATGCTTCTTATCAGGGGCTCAAAGACATCTGGGCTCCTCTCCCCAATGCCAGCCACAGTCAGCAATATAACAGGGCCCTTTGTGTCTGAAAATTGCTGCAGAAACCCTTGGAGAGGTTTGTGTGGGACTTGGTTCCCCTTTTACTCCAAGAAAACCAAGACAGCCCTCAACCAGTGGCTGATAACACAATTAGTAAGAAGCAGATGTGGTATTTGAACAGAAGTCTTTTGACTACAAATCTAGTCCTTGTTCAGTGACATTGGAGGGCCTTATGAACAACAGATACTTGATTCATGTTCATGGAGAGGCTGCATATATAACAATGGTTAAGATCCCAGCGTCTGACAACTGGGTTAGTGTGTGTATGTGTATATGTGTGACAAAGTATGCATAATATAAATTCATCATTTAAATCATTTTCAGTGTATAATGCAGTGGCATCAAGTATATTCACAATGTTGTATAATCATCACTATTGCTCATTTCCAGAACTTTGTCATCATCCTAAACAGATACTCTGCACTCAACTGGTTTTGAACTCAGGTTCAGCTGCTTAATAGCTGTGTAAACTTGTCTAAATGCCTTAATTTCTTGGGGCCCCAATTTATTTGTTTGCAAGATGAGGATGATAATGATAGTATATTCTTCATAAGTTTTGTGTTTAGTGATGTTTATTAATATTAATCACTATATCAATGGATTGGTTAGTTGAATTATGTTTACTCCATATTTACTGAACTCTTACTCTAAGTTTGCCTCTGCACTGCTTGTACTGTGCAGATTCAATGAGATAAGCATCCTCAGTGCCTGCCATGGATCGTCCCCTCAACAAATTCTGGCTATTGGATCCTTATCATTACTGCTCTCAAACTGAGTTTGAAACTCATGCCTCCTTAGCCCCTCTGGTGAAAGTAGTAGTTCGTGTTCTCTCTCTCTCTCTCTCTCTCTCTCTCTCTCTCTCTCTCTCTCTCTCTCTCTCTCCCCCTCCCTCCCTCCCTCTCTCCCTCCCTCCCTCCCTCTCTCCCTCCCTACCATATCCTCCTACATAAAGAATGTCACAAATAGCAATAAATTTTCTTTCCACCTGTAGAAGAAAGAGGCAGGCACCTGCCCCTGGGAACTGCCACCCTAGCTTTATGGTTAGAGAATACCCAACTTCTTTCTCAATTTCTCTCCCATGGTAGGTCCAGGTCTGGTGGGGCCAGTTGTGACAAAGAACAACTTCCAAAAGTTCAGAAGAATGGCAGGGAAATTCCTTTCATCCACTCCCTGTCACCAACAAGATCACCCCAGCCCCTCCCAACAGCAGATGGCATGGGCAAGGGGGAAGAGAAGAGAAAAGAGCCCTATGCTATTCTGCCTATTGCTCTCCCACACAAATGTCCCCACCTCACTCTCTTGTTCCTTAATTGCCATGCTCTTGCTTGGGTTAGCCAGAGGTCCAGGAGAGGAGAAAGTGAAGCTGAACAGAAGGGGAGGAAGAGGATGATGATAATTCCTATCTCCTGATAATTTCCCAGCCCTCACAATGGATTCTCCTTCAAACCCACAAACTTATTCTAGATCCCAATAACCTTTCTCCAGAAACTCACAGACTTCAAGTCATTGGACTCCCTGTCTTTACACCATTCACACAGCTCCACGTGAACTAGGAGAGTCATTGTCCAGCTCCAAGCATTTCCAACAAGCTGTCCCTGTTCCTGCTGTCCTGGATAGCCTGGCATCTTCTAGTTTCATATCTGAATTTTTTTGAATGCTCTGTCCCAGTAGGAGGGAATGATTGCCATTTCTAGATCACAACACAAGTTTTCTTACTTCCATGCCTTTACTTCTGTTGTTACTTCTCCTTCAAACACCCTACCCCATTACAACCACTGTCCATCTCATATCCTTCTGTTTTCTTGAAGATTTATCAGATTTCTCCTCCCCAGATATGCCACCTTCTTCTTTTTGATCTTTGCTCTTTCCTGTATGTACCCCTCCAAATGACACTTTGAATATCCTCTTAGTCTAATGTGGATGTATCATCTTGCCATACAAGGTAATAACGTTTTTAGAGACAAATACTCTTTCTGAATCATATTTATAGCCCTTTCACTGCCTTGTACGTAGAAGACACTTGGTAAACCTTTGATCCAAATTGAAAACAGTATTTTCTAGAAACATGGGTACATTTGGGTGACTTTATTAATTTGGCAGGTGGAAACCCAACCACCATGTAACTCAGTGATTCTGTTTATGAGAAAATGCAAGCAAGCTTTAAATAATGAATTTCCATATGTTTATAAATTGTGCAACGCCTAGGTTTATAGCAAGAAAAGAATGCAACAGTTGGTCATCTGCAAGTTGAGTCTCCACCACCAGAGGGCAGAATTGGTAGCACTCAAACTGAAACAACCTTGAGTCCAGGTTCCTTTTCCCAGTCTGGTCATCCTATCAGTAAGAGGAGGAAGGGGATTCTCTAGTAACACAAAATAAAACTCCTTATCAGCTTTGTGGAAATTCAGTGTTGGGCTAGGAGGCGGTTGAGGAAGAAAAAGAGCAGAGTTGCCCCTGTACACATTAAATTTCCTTCCATTGTATTGAAGTCAATATAAATCTTCAAATTCTGATGTTATATTACACATTAAAATAACATAAAATGTCAAATTGCAATTCACATCAATTATGGTTTTTAACTTACTCTGCATCATGTAAATGGTGATTTGATTATATCCTTCTTCAACTTGTTTGTTTTGTTTCACATTGTGTTTTGTATTTATCTACGCTTGTACCTGTGATTATTTTTCCTTTGTGCTTTGAGACTATCTTTTTTGAAACTTTTTTTGGTATTGGAGATTTAAACCAGGGGTGCTTTACCATTGAGTCACATCCCCAGCATGCCCCCTCCTTTTTAAGACAGGGTTTCACTAAATTGCTTAGGGCCTTAATATGTTATTGAGGCTGGCCTTGAACTTGAGATTCCCTTGTCTTAGCCTCCCCAGCTGCTGGGATTACAGGCATGCACCACCACTCTTATCTATTTGAAACTTTTGAAGAGGTGATTAGGGTTGAGAGAATCACCAATCTAAAGGAACCTCTAGAAAACAGCCCCTATTCTCCATGCCAAGTTCCTACTCTGCACTCAAGTCCCCATCTTACACATGCTTTAATGTGTTCAATCAGTGATTTCAAATAGCAAACACTTTCTGAAAGGCATCCTTGAAATGTAAGGTTGTGAGGGAAGGTATTAAGCTGTATATGAAAATGTTACACAGGCAATTTTGATTTCTTTTGAAATGTTAATAAGCTATTATACCTATTCAATGCTGCATCTAGTTTGTAAGAACCTCCACTCTCAAAGAGAGGCATATGAAGATATGTGGAAAGAAGAAGTTAGGAAAATATTTTGCATACAAATTTTGATTTCATTTCTCTATTATTCAGAGTCAAAAACCCTCAGATCTCTTCCTCCTCTGCCCCTCAACACTTGTTTCATTTATTTTATACAAATGACTGTTTGTCAGGGTCAAAACTAGCTTATCATACAACTCTTCTGTCATTCTCTGATAAAGATGTAACAACGAATATCACATTTCTTAGAAAGATTTCTGGGTAACAAAAAATGTGAATCTTGTCAGGAAATATGTTTTAGTTTTAATCTAAAAATTGGAAGTCCAACTATTTTGAAGAAGATCTTATTTTTCAAGGGAGAAACCCTCAATTTAAAGCTTTGCAAAGAGGAGCATTTCATGTCTCCTTTTCCTCACTAGAATTTTCTTTCCTTTAATATCCTATCATTGCACACTTAGGGAGTTGTTAATAAAGAGATGTGGCTTTGATTGCACTTTGCAACCCCTGGGATAAAGGAGTTGGGTGGGAAGTGCAAATTTAAGTCAAATAATCCATACATTTTAGCCAGGTGCAGTGGTACATGCTTATCATTCTGGCTACTCAGGAGACTGAGGGAGGAGGATTGCAAGTTTGAGTCAAGCCTGGGTAAATTAATGGGACTCTGTCTCAAAACAAAACTTTAAAAAAAGGGTCTGAGGATGTAGCTTAGTTGTTCAGCACTTGCCAAGCATGCAGAAGACCCTGGATTCAATGGCTAGTACTAGGTAACAGACAGACATGAGCAGTGGGAACATGAAGTTAAGAGGATAATTCTATAAACTGGTCCCACTGTTCTGATCCCCAAAAGCTTTCTTTTAAAAAGCAATTTACCTACAGCCCTGCCTAGCTTAAGTCAATAAGATATGCTATATCCTTCTGCAAATACCCTATTATTTGCAGGAGAAATGCAGGCCCCAAATGCCAATAATAACAACACAAGTTACCCTGAAAGTTTTGTGACCCTTACTCAGGCTAGATTTCAGAACTCAGGGATATAAGGATAATTCATCCTAACCTTAATATCTCTAAAACAAGTTCTAAATAGAACCAGTCAGTACAGGCCAAAGTGACCTGGTGTTGCCTTGGACCTTTACCATGTGCAGTGGGGACTTGAAAGTCTGATGCAATCCTGTTGTCAGTCAACAGTAAAGATGTAGACCTGGGCAGGATTCGGAAAATTTCCATGGGAACCTCAATACCTCCATGGGAAGTGGAGAGCAGGAGGGATATGCTGTCCCTCTCCTCTCTAAGAGGACCCATTGTCTTCCTGAGAGTGTCCCCTTTTCCATTTTCCTATCCCTTTTAATACATTTATGCCTGCTACTCCAAGTGACACATTTGAAATCTTTATGGCATGATCTCAAAACCTGGTTGGTAACTATGAATATTTGTGATCACTTAAAATCTGCTGATGACCTTGCTCTGCAACAACAACAACAATAATAATAATATTCACACATTCTATGCTACGGTCACTTTCCTATAATTAAATGTGTGAGCTTTTACTTTTCCCAAAGATGAATTAAAGGAATAGAAAAGCACTAAAACAGTCATAAATAAATTTGGAGATAATCCTTGTGGTGGGAAAAAAGAACTGATATTTCTGCCATACAGTCATTCATGTAATCTATAAATATTTATTGAGACCCCACTGTGTGCTAATCAATCATTGTCTTAGGTGTTGAGGGTACAGCAGTGAAAAGTTTGACAGGGTCCCCGTCCTTGTGGAATTGATGTCCTAGTAGGGACAGATAGATAAGTAAACTAATGAAATCATCAAGATTATTTTAGACAGTGGTGATTGATATGTAGAAAACAAAAATGAGGGAAAGTGATAAAGATTGATGGTGGAGGTATATGATTATTAGGCATAGCTAGGGAAGGTTTTTGAGGGGAGGTAACCTTTGAGCAGAATAATATGTAAAAGTGAGTAATTAACAAAAACTTAACAAATTTATAATATGAGTCAGCACATAACTCCTACATTTATACTTATTATGGTTTAAATATGAGGTGCCTCCCCAAAAGTTCATGTATGACATAATGCAGGAAGGTTTTGAAGAGAAATCATTGGGTTATGAGAACCCTAACCTAACCAGTGTTTTGATCCACCTGAATGGATTAACTGGGTGATAACTGTAGGCAGGTGGGTGTGGCTGGAGGAGGAGGGTCATGGAGGGCATGCCTTTGGGTTTATATTTTGTCCATGGTGAGCAGAGCTGCCTTCCTCCCCCTTTCACCATGTTTTGCCTAACTACTGATCCAGAGAAGATCTCTGAAACCATGAGCCAAATAAATGTTTGTTTTTCTAGTTTTTCTTGTCATGTCTTTTGATCACAGTGGCTAAACAGTTGACTAGAACAATACTCAAGAGAAATAAAAATCTATGACCAAAATACCACAATTAATCCTATATATATCCTATATATATATATATATATATATATATATATATATATATATATATATATATAATTCTAATGCCTCAATTAAAAAATATAGAAGGGAGAGCAGTAGAGTAGAGGAAAAGGATCAGGAGGAGGGAGGAGGGAGGAGGGGAGGCACTGGGGAATAACAGTGATGAAAGTATGGTATGTGAATGTACAAATATTTCACAATGAATTTTGATATTATATATAATTATAATGCACTAAAAAAACATAAAAATTGTTCATGAATGTACATAGCAACATTATTTCTAATAGCCAAAAAGTGAAAACAACCCAAATATCCATCAACTGATGAATGGATAAACAATATGTGGTATATCCATACATGAAATATTATTTGACCACTAAAAAGAATGAAGCACTAATATAACATGGATGAATTTCACAACCATTAAATAATTGAAATAAGCCACTCACAAAGGCCACATATTCTATGATACTATTTATTTGAAATGTCTAGAATAGGAAAATCCACAGAGACAAAAAGTAGATCAGTGGTTATTTAGAGCTGGGAGTGGAGAGATGTGAGGCATGGGGCATAATAGCTAAAGGATTGTGGATCTTTTTTTGGAGTGATGAAAATGTGTGACATTAGATGCTAGTGATGTTTTCACAACTCTGAGTCTACCATAAACCATGGAATTGTACATTTTATAAAAGGTGAATTTCATTGTATGTGAATTTTAACTGAACAACAACAGATGAGAGTCAGATTGGGAACTCATGAGAAGCCCTTCACTATTCTTTTCACAGCGACAGTAAAATATTTAAAAAGAAAAAAACAGTGAGTGAGGCATATGGTGATGTGAGGAAAAAGTATTTCAGGCAGAAAGTATGTCAAGTGCAGAGATATGAGAGTGGGGGGAGCTGGGTTTATTTGAGGAACAGAAAGAAGCCTGATATGGCTGCCGTTAAGCAAATGAGGAAGAGTGGAATGAGAGATAATGTGGAAGAAGTAGGTAGAGATCAGATAGTTTGGTTTTTTTGTGTGCCATTTTAATTAATTTGGATTTTTTTTTCTTAAACACAGTGAGAAAGGATTGAAGGGATTTAGGCAAAGGAATGACATGAACTTGTAGAAATTTTTCAAGTATTCCTTTAGCTGCTAGGTAGAAAATGGTTTATGGAGTGGGATAAGAGTAGAGGAAGGGAGTGGGGCGCAGTGGTGTATACCTGTAATCCCAGCAATTTGGGAGGCTGAGGCAGCAGGATTGCAAATTCATAGCCAGCCTCAGCAACTTGGCGAGGCAGTAAGCAACTTAGGGAGGTGCTGTCTCAAGATAAATAATGAAAACGGCTAGGGATGTGGTTCAGTGGTAGAGCACAACTCCGGCAGCAGTCCAAACAAGAGGCAACCTTGACCTGTACTAAGGAGGTAACAAAGATAGAGAAGTGGGTGGATTCAGAACATATTTTAGAGACAGAATTATCAGTGTATGTTGATGTAGAGAGTGAGATGCAGGGGAAAAGGGAAATCAGGTTCAATTTCTAGATTTTAAAAAAAATTTTTTAGTTGTAGAATGATGCAATACCTTTATTTTATTTGTTTATTTTTATGTGGTACTGGGAATCAAACTCAGTGCCTCATGCATGCTAGGTAAGCCTTCTGCCACTGAGCCACAACTCTGGCCCTCAACTTCTAGATTTTTTATCTGAATTCTGAACAAATAATTGTCTGAGCAATGTGAAAAAAAAAAAAACTCTAAGTGAAACTCAAAAAGGCAACATGTAGATCTGTCCTTGTTTATTTTAGTCACTCATTTAGTTTAAATATCAGCTTTCACCCTTTGTTCTCTCAAATAATCTGGCCCCCTCCAAAAGCTACTTGATAATAACAAGTAACAGCCTCCTTTATCTTAGTTTTATGCTTCAATGTTATTATGTTATTATTTTCTCTTACTGTTCTTGCTTACCTCCTACTTATAAATGTAGACTTTCTAGAACTTAAACTTTTCATGAAGGTTACTGTCTGACCAGTCTTATCTGCCAGTGAGGTCAGATAAGGGTTCTAAAATTACATGAGAACATTTCCCCTCCCCCTGAGAGTTACCCATGGAGCTTTGACTTGACTGTGTTTTTTAATTACTTGTCCTACTCTTCTTTGCATCACCATAGCCAATTGAGTTGGCTCTAAGTCTCTGAGGGAAAAAGAAGGTTTTAGAATGAAGAATGAAAAATTGGCCAACTTCATGCAATTCAGCTAAAAAGCTCTATATAAATAGCTTTTTTTTTTTGGTACTGAGGTTTGAACCCAGGAGCACTTTACTGCTGAACTACATCCTCAGCCCCTTTATTTTTTTATTTTGAGACAGGGTCTCACAGAGTTGCCAAGGCTAGCCTCAAACTTGTGATCCTCCTGTCTCAACCTCCCAAGGTGTTGGGATTACAGGTGTGTGCTACTGTGCTCAGCTACATGAGTGCCTTCATAAGGTCATGATAATGTATTTTTTTCTAAGCTATATGGAAGGTGTTCATCTTTCTTTCAAATGCTGTTTATGTAGCAGAATTTGAAAGAGACTCTTTTGCGCTCAACACATCCACAATGCACCCCATAACTTTGCACTCAAGCCTGATTTCCACTGTCTCCTGTTCTAGTAAACATCACTCCTATCCAATAAGTCAACCAAGTCAGAGACCTTCTCCCTCATCTCCCTCATTGAATGACTTACTAAATGTTGTCACCTGCTTGCTAAACATGCCACTCATACTCAGCTGTTCATTTCTTTTCACCCTCATTTGCCACTGATTTGCCTCATGTCTCTCTTTCATCTGGAATATTGCAATAGTGTCCTGGCAAGTCCCCTACTTTTAGTCATCTTTCTCTCCAAGCTATCTCTTTCACTACAGATATGGTGATTTTTTCTAAATGCAAATCTGATTTTTAAT
Organism: Marmota monax; assembly: GCF_021218885.2. Lineage (NCBI taxonomy): Eukaryota > Metazoa > Chordata > Mammalia > Rodentia > Sciuridae > Marmota > Marmota monax. The sequence continues at coordinate 8,106,152 of NW_026694552.1, read as the reverse complement.
CTCCTACTTAAAGCTTTCCATTACCCCTCCCTACAACCTGGAGGATAAAATCCAAACCTTCAGCACAGCATAGATACATCTCTGTTATTGTTATGGGCCAAGGTATATGGGCAATGACCAAACAGACTCCATTTTTCCCTGAGACTCCCCATCATATAAGAAATGCTTCTCCCATGGAAAGCCCCACCTCTGTACCCACCAATGGTTGCTTAGCATAGCATGTTTGGCAACACAAAATGGCAATTCTTGTACAATGTAGAAGAGTTCTCTCTTTGGTTCCCATTTTTCTTGGACAATGTACCCTGTCCGAGATTGATTGTCTAGATGTTAGTAATCATTCTTTAACTTGTACATAACTAAGGACATTTTGGCCCACCCCCTTTTCTGCTTATGATTTTAGATATTATGATGTTTGTTTATGGTTTTGAATCATAGCAATAGTCACTTATGCTTTTATATGGTTTTGGAGTATAAAAGATGTACTCAAACCCCAGAATGGGATCGAAGGATGTAGACTCGCAGCCTACCCCTTGACCCACTAGCTGGTGGATCCCGACAGCCAACTGGTGAATAAAGTTTCCATCTCCTGCTTTAAGATCTACTTGGTGATTTATTGCAATCTTGCCTTAACATTATTTGTTCACTACTCATTTTTCCAACATCACCTCTAATCCTTTCTCTATTCTGTAGGTATTATGAGTTACTTGCAGAGCCCTTAAATACATAAGGAGTTGTATGCCCCATTGATTTTGTAGATGCTGTGTCTCTGAACAATGCTTCCTTTTTTGTCCCATTCCACATCCCAGTAAACTCCTATCCTCTTTCAAATACCAGCTCCAATGCCTTGCCCCTGATAGAGTGTAGGTACTTGATGAATTCTGATGAATGGGTAAATACATGAATGGATAAAAGGTATCTCATGGGGTCAAGGACGGGCAATACAGCAGAGAGGGTCAGGAATGAGGACTCCAAAGCACAGGAGGATGTGAGAAATTGAGACAGAAAGGTTGCATTAGAGACAGGAAAGGAAGGCAAGTTGCAGAGAACAGAGTACTGTGGTTTCCCAGGTTCAGAATCACTTTCTTATACTTAGTTAACTCTTAAAGAGTGTAACATGGTAACCACTGAGCAAAGCTGCTGATAGGGGAAAGGCTCAGAGAGAGACTTCTTAGTAAGAGAAAGGAAGGTAAAGGTCATGTGAGAAACACATTATTATACAAATAGAGTCATATATTTTCACATAGCCCCAAAGAAATCCACACTACAAAGAACTCTACACACATTTATTGTTTTACTATCTCCTCTTTCTGCTAATATAATCTGGAAGGACTACTTTTCATCCCAGGAATTTTGCAATGAAAGCTGAAAGTCCCTGAGAGCCCAGAGAGTTTCCACTGTAACGTATTAGTATTGTTTTTAGTTTTTTAAAAATTGTCTAGTTATATATAATATTAGGATTCATCTAGACATAATTATAAAAGCATGGAGTATAATTTGCTCTAATTCAGTCCCCAGTACTTACACTTTCCCTTCCCTATTCTGTTTCCTCCCCTTTCCTTCCTTCTCTTCTACTGATCTTTCTACTATTTACTTTTAGTTTTAGTTTTTTTTTCCAAGCTATACATGACAGTAGAGTGTATTTTGACATATTATTCATATATGGAGTATAACTTATTCTAATTAGGATCCCATTCTTGTGGTTGTATGTGATGTGTATTTTCATTGGTTGTGTATTCATGTATGAGCATAGGAAATTTATGTCCAATTCATTCTACTGTCTTTCCTATTCCCATCTTCCTTCCCTTCCCTTCATTCTCCTTTGTCTAATCCAGTGAACTTCTATACTTCAGTCCCTTACTTTTAGTTTTTTTCTTTTTTAAGTTAGTGCCTTGTAGATATACATGATGGTGAGATTCGCTGTGGTGTATTCATACATGGACATAGGAAAGTTTCCACCATGACTTTTAATCTACATTCAATGTGGGAACTTGATGCTAAAATAAGAAATAGCTGTAGAATGTTAGGTTAGCAATGCTCACAAAGGTCCTGTGGCTCAACCGTCATGTATCACAGGTGAGGAAACTAAGGCCCAGAGGGTTCTGGTCAGTAGTAGACTGTGTGCTAGGGGAGAGAGAAAATAGAAAATTTAAGGCAGTATGGAACGTGAATGTGAATACTGTGCCTAGGGTATTATGTGAAGACAGATGTAGCAGATCTTAGGAGTAGGATAGAAAGATGTGTCAAGTTAAGAAGTCTCCATAGAAAAGGTAAAACTTAAAGAAGAGGAAAAGTTACCTTGGAATAATTTTCTCTTCTCCTGACTTCTTATAGCCTTAGCTTTACTTGTTTGACAGATTTTTGTCACATATTCAAGAAGAATGTCTTAACTTCCCCAGGAGATTCTAAGTTTCTTGATGGAAGGACCTTGTCTTTACTCTTTTGTATTGCCCCATAAAGTTTCCCTCCTTCTTTTGTAACTGCATGGAAGATAGTAAACAAACACTTGTTAATTTTGTGGATAAATGAGTGAATGAATAATTACAATCACTGAGTGCTTATGTTTTGGTTTGCTGTTTTTTAGTTCCAGGGATTAAACTCAGGGACACTTAACCACTCAGCCACATCCCCAGCCCTTTTTGTTTGTATTTTATTTAGAGGCAGTGTCTCACCAAGTTACTTAGTGCCTCACTAAGTTGCTGAGGTTGGCTTTGAACGTGCTATCCTCCTGCCTCAGCCTCCTGAGCTGCTGGGATTATAGGTGTGCACCACTGTGCCTGACTACTTATATGTTTTAATTCATTAAAATATCATATAAATTCTACAAGAAAGGAACCACCATCACCTCATCTAACCTCATCAAACACAAAGGAAACTAAGGTAGAGGGGGCTTACTCATTATGTAAGTGAAAAGAACAAGGAATCAAGACATTTGAGTTCTGGACCCCAATAGGATGAGACTAATAATCATTTGGGGTAAGTAGCTAAGCACGTTCACCCTTTATTTCTCCCCAGTTAAGCATCATACTTAGACTGAACTAAATTAAATAGAATTTCAGTAGTAATTGTGGGAAATGAGTCATCTTAGCAAAAGTTTGGCTTCAGAATTGTAGACCAGGTTATTTGAACATAAAACTTTGAGTTGTTACTATATAATTTTCATGGTCCAACCAGTTCTGGAGTCAGCCTTCCTTATTCTTTCTCACCTGCAGTTAATGACTTTCAGCTGCTATTTAAAAAAAAAAAATCTTACAACCTACTAGGGCATGGCAGCACAGGCCTGTAATCCCAGCTACTTGGAAGGCAGAGGCAGGAGGATCGAAAGTTTGAGGCCAACCTGGGCAATTTAGCAAGACTCTGTCTCAAAATAAAAAAAAAAATACAACAGGCTGGGGATGTAGCTCATTGGTAGAGTGCTTGCCTAGCATGTGTGGGGCCCTGGGTTCTATCCTTGGGACTGAAAAAGAAAAGAGTAAAGAAAGAAAAAGAAAAATGTAAGAACTTAATCATCCTCTAGATCTAATGTCATCAACCTAGGCTGGTTGGAGCCCACCTCACAGTCTTCCTCAAGGAGTACCCTAATGGGCAGATCTGCTTTCTAAACACAGGTTTTTGTTTTTGTTTTTAGAGAGAGAGAGAGACAGAGAGAATTTAATATTTATTTTTTAGTTTTCAGCGGACACAACATCTTTGTTTGTATGTGGTGCTGAGGATCGAACCCAGCGCCGCACACATGCCAAGCGAGCACGCTACCGCTTGAGCCACATCCCCAGCCCCACAGGTTTTGATTTCAGGTCAACATAGCAGCTGCATTTATTTAAGGTTAAATGTGTTATACCACAATGAGACAAAAAACTAAATTCTTGCAAATTCTTCATGAAAATATTTGTCCTAAGAAAAGATATAGAAACCTACATTTTAATAGGGCTCTTGTTTACATTTCTAACTATTTAATCATGGTTGGCTTTGATGGTTTCTTCATTTGCTTGTTCATTTGTTTGGAGTCAATATAAAAATCCAAATTCCTTTGCTAAACACATCTGGCATGCCACAGTCTGCCCACTCCTAATCTCTTAGACTTCCCAATATGGATCCTGGGCTCTAGCTACACTCATATTTACATGGAATTTTTACATTTTTACAGGATATGTTCAGTTCTGCTTTTCCTGAACCATGCCCCTGACAACTCAGAGCCCACCTGCCCACCATCCAGCAATCCCTACAAAGCAGCTGCTATTAAGAGCTTTACTTATTAATCCTCTCTGCATTTCTGTAGTACATTTGGTCTGCTCCTGACAATGTTCCCCTTGTTTGCGCAAGCATATGCCACTGATTCAACAAGCACTGAAATTCTGGGCAAGTATTTGCAAAGTCCCCAAATATCCAAATGCTGAAGCATTGCACCCTGAAGAAGAGAGAACATGTACACATGGAGACAGGAGGTTGCCATAAGTCTTATAAGCCTCTAAGCCAGTTAGTAATTAGCCCTGACATTAATTTGCTGCTCAATCTTTTGTTGAGAACACATAGAACATCCACAATTGCTTTTTATTCTTTCTCCCGCCCCCCAGGGGTGCTTTATCACTGACCTACATCACAGACATTTTTTTTAATTTTGAGATGGGGTCTAAGTTGTCAAGGTTGGCCTCAAACTTGTGATCATTCTACCTCAGCTGCCCAAATTGCAGGGATTATGTACCAGTGCTCCTGACTCTGATTATGTTTCTAAGAAGCAATCTGCTAGAGCCAGGCATGGTGGTGCATGCCTGTAATCCCAGCATTTTGGGAGGCTGAGACAGGAGGATCTCAAGTCTAAAGTCAGCCTCAGCAATTAGCAAGCCCCTAACAATGTAGCAAAATCCTGTCTCAAAAAAAAAAAAAATTTAAAAAGGGCGGTGGATGTAGCTCAATGGTTAAGCACCTCTGAGCTAAATCCCCCATTCCAACAAACAAACAATCACAAATCTGGTAGAGATATATACTTATCTATTTTATTTTTTAATTTTTATTTTTAGTACTGGAGATTTAACCCAGGGGCACTTTACCACTGAACTACATCGCCATCCATGCCCCTTTTTTTGAGACAGGATCTCACTAAATTGCAGAGGATGGTCCTTGAACTTGCAATCCCAGAGACTCAACCTCCCAAATCTCTGGAATTGCAGGCTTGTACCACCACACCTGGCTATACTGATCTATTTTATGAGTAAAATGATATGTCTACAATTTGCATTAAAATACACTTTTCCTCCCAATCCTCCATTTTTTTTTAATTAGGGAGAAAATTGGATGGATGAAAGAAAAATGCAAAACATTGTCCTCACGCAAAATCTATGTTCAGATATTATTCATAAGGCTAATTTGATGGCTAAAATGAATGTAGGCAGGATACATATGCTATGCTAACTAACTTTATTTCCCTGGCCTTTCATACATTTTTGATGTTCTATCTCCTCTTTCTTTGAATTAAACAAGTTCTTCTATTTTTAATTTATCATTTCACTTTTATTACAAACATATATGAAAGTTCAAGAGAGTAATATAATGAATTTTTTTACATGTAACATAGCTATGACCTCCTTTTGCCAGACACCAGCACTACTTTACATCCTGGCCAGGCCAGATCATGGAAATATCTGTTTTCCACTTATTGAATGACAGCATCCATTTTGGCAGTGTGATCCCATTGGAATGAAAACTATCAAGCCCCAGAAGTTGACTGAAAGTCCCCATAGGGACTGAAATGTGGAGTCATTATTGACTCATGGATAGAAATTAAACAAGGAAAGGACAAAATCTGTCTATGAGATTATTGATTACAGATCAATTCATATTCAACATATCACTCAGGTTTATTCAAAATGTTGCAAGTTTGAAAGATGAACCTTTGCAATGAAAACTGGCAGATTTCATGGTGAGCAAATATTGTATCTTTCCACTGGCACTTCTGGGAATGGCCTTTGCTAGAAACAGCTATGTTTGTTTCTGGACTCTGTGCTGGGGCTGGCTACCACCGGCTGCCTTGAGGCCAGGCTTACTTGAGATTGGATCTTAACCAAAGCCTGGAGGGAGCTGGGAGCAGTAGGGAGAAGAAGGAAGTTAGAAAACAGGGCCAGCAAACTGACTTAGTCACATGTTATCTTTCTTGCCATCATGCCCTGAAGAAATTCTTGTAGAGCACTTAGTGGTTGGCATTTGTAAAGGGCACAGGACCCTTTGACTTTATCTGGCATCTTAATCCTCTTGATCACTGTGGCCTGTCTTGGCTTATGGCACATCAGTTTCCCAAGTTTGATTCTATGAGTCCACAGCTTCCCATAACCAGTGGAATTTCTTATGACTTAGCACAATAAAATAAGGGAAAGATAGGGCTCTTACACCTGGGAGAGAAAGAGAGGAAAAAAATAATCGCAAAGTATATAGAAACCACAGACTCTTCCAGCAATTGATTCCTGTAATCATACAATAAAGCTACAAAATAGGAACTATCATTAATTCCATTCTACAGATGAGCAAACTGAGTCTCATGTTACATAATCTATAAGTTGTAGAACCAGGATTTGATACAGCTATGCATGATGACTGAGATCATACTTTTTTAAAAAAATTTTTTTTAGTTGTATATGGACTCAATGGCTTTATTTGTTTGTATGTGATGCTAGGATCAAACCCAGTGCCTCACACTTGTGAGACAAGTGCTCTTCCACAGAGCTAAAACTCCAGCCCTGAGATGCTACTTTTAACCACCCTGTATATACTACCCCCTGAAAGAGTTCCCACTGAACACCCATTTATTGACATATGCCAGAGTTGTTCCAGAGAAGGAAGTATCACCAGATTGAATGTGTAAGTCAACAACTGTGGTTATTCTTTTTGTATGCTGCTACCACCTTTAACCCAGTTCCTTGTGCAATACATATATTAATTAGTTCATTAGAAAAAGTTGAGAGGAACAGATTCCCCTCTAAGACCCAGTTGGGTAACTCTTCTTTGCCCAAGGACTAAACATTTCTGATGTAGAAGCCAATGATTTACATCACTGTGTGGGATCACTAGTCATGAGTCAGAGTTCAAGGTTACTCTTAATTAGGGGAAAATGTTTACAAACTGGAAAGAGCAATGTTGATGTAAGCTGAAATAGAACTGGAGATGAAATTCCTCTCCTGAAGACTCACCATTTGCATGGGAGGGGGATTTTTGGAAGAAAAATTTCCCCAGGGCTCTTGTAGACACAATTATGGTATCAGGTACTGCAATAGAAGCTACAATGTATTCCATGATTGCTAGGGAAAGTCAACCAAAAGGAGCAGAGTTGGGTGAAATTCATGAGGAAACTTTTCTTAAATCAGGGACTTGAGCTGGATGTATCAAATACAAATAAAAATAAAAGCCAGGCACAGTGGCCATGACCGTAATCCCAGCAACTTGGGAAACAAGCAGGAGAATTGCAAGTTTGAGGTCAGCCTCAGCATCTTAGTGAGACCCTCAGCAACTTAATGAAACCCTGTCTCAAGATTAAAAAGGGGGGGGGCAGTATAACTCAGTAGAGTTACATCCAGGAGGAGGAGTGGAGTGAGGGACAGGCATTCCAAACAGAGGGTCAGTGTCTGTGTGAAAGTGCATGTTCCATGGACAGGACAATCAGTGGGGTGCAACTGGCAGCAGCAGAAGGGAGTAGATCGAGGTGGTTGGGGTAAGCTACTCAGGGCTTCTCTGGCTTAGAGTTCTGTTCTCTGGGCAACAGGAAGCTATTGGAAGTGTCTGTTAAGGCAGGGGAGTGACACTCCTGGAAGATGATTCTTACAGCTCCAGGACAGGGAAGGACTGGAAAAGAGAGAGGAGAAAGGCAGGTGGCCCGACTGGCAGGCCATGTCAACACTCCAGGCAAGAGTGGAAAGTGCTCTGAACCAGGACAGTGGCAACGAGAACTGAGAGGAGGGGATGGCTTTGGGGCACATGTCAATAATAGAAACTACAGGAGTGCCCACGGGAAAAGGGGAAATGACCCCAAAGTTCCAGCCTGAGTCCATGGTGCTGTTAACAGAGGTGGGGAATTAAAGACTATTGGGGGGGTGGCTGGGGTTGTGGCTCAGTGGTAGAGCGCCTGCCTAGCATGTACGGGGCCCTGGGTTCAAATCTCAGCACTACATAAAAATAAATGAATAAAGGTATTATGTCCAGCTACAACTAAAAAGAAATGTTTAAAAAAAAAAGACTATTTGCAGGGTGGGGAGTGATGGAGACAGGTGACGAGTTCAGTTTGCACTTGGTTTTGGCATGCCTAGGGGACTTCCAAGTGGACACGTCCAGCAGGAAACTGGGAATCTTGGCTTAGAGCCCAGGCCAGACATGGGAGCTGGAATCCACCAGGATCCAAGTGGTATTAGTTGACCCCTTGTGACTGGATGGGGTTCTCTCTCCTCCCATTTTATTCCTCCAGGGCCAGGAGTTGGTGACAGAGCCAGGCGAGCCCTAGCATTGAAAGGGCAAGGTGGTGGTGACAGAGATCCAGAGCAAAAAGATACCCTTTCTCTTTTTGCTCTGAAACCTCACGCCCCTCCTCTCAGGATCAGGGTCCTCCTTCCAGGGCTGCACTCTGACCAGCAAAGGGAGGGAGACAGGGAGGGAAGAAGGGTGGATGGCAGGCAGGAAGGAAAGAGTTCCATGTATAGAACTCATGTTATACAGGGGCCATGAAAGATAGGACAGTAACTTCAGCTCTTGAGCTTTTAAAATCAGGAATGTGTTACAGTGAAATCTGCTACATTAGTGACAGGATTTGGGGCAGAAAGAACAAATACCACAGCTACATAATGGCCACTGAAGCATTTAGTGCTATGGAGCTGAGTCTGGGAGTACATTACTGCAAACATTTTCCAAGATCCAGTCTGTGAAAAGCATAGCCAGTCTCCTAGGAGTCCTAAAACTTTAATTAGACCTCCCAGGTCTCAGAACCAAATCACAAAATCCCGTAAATATAATGCAACAAGTTAGTCATGCGAGTTTTAGTCACACTCTGAATGTAGGTAGCATTTATTCAGGATAGCCAGAAATGGTTCTTATCCACTATCAAACATACCACTTTAACTAAGATTTGTCACAAAGAGTCACCACTACCTCAGCTAGGGACATAGAAACTAGAAAGCATGTGTGCTCATGCCCATGTTCTCTCTCTCTCTCTCTCTCTCTCTCTCTCTCTCTCTCTCTCTCTCTCTCTCTCTCTCACACACACACACACACACACACACACACACACACACCAGCTCAATTTAATGTCTGTCATATTTGGCTCTTACACAAGTCCTGGACTGAGAATAGATACGGGGATCAGATTTCCTAGGGTTTAGCACAGGATCCAGCCACACAGGCCTCTTCCCTAGCACCTCCTTCCCTCTCTTTAGGTGCAGTGCACTTAACTTGGAGCCCTCTTCTGAGATGCCATCTGAGGACAACCTAGATATTCTGGAAATACTTGGAAATACTGCTACTGGGAACAGTAGTTGCTCATCCCTCAGGGACCCAAGTTCCCACAGCCACTTCTTCCAATACAAATCTAGGCATTTTCCTCAGAAATACTCTCCTTGATGTGTTTCTGTCTCACTTTAGGACACAAATAACTGGGCATCAAGTGTGAGGAATGTGAAGGAACACAGAAGCAGCTCTTAAAATTTAGCTCCCAGGCTCAAGAGTGATAAACATTAGCCTTCAATGCCACTGAGAGTAACCATCAGAAGAGGAGCTATGTTCTCTCTGAGGTCCCCCAAATCTTGCAAGGAGTCCACAGAAAAATCTAGTTTAACCTTAGCTCCTGATCCTGAACTGGACCTATGACCATTGACCTAACTTATTTTTAGACCACTATATCAAGGATGGATTTGGTCATCCAGGGATTTTTTGGTTAAATCTCTGGAGTCCCAAAGTCAATTATTTAGAACTCCCTTGGGATGGTAGGATATAATCTATGAACTCCATGTCTCCAGAACCTCTTGCTTTGTATGAACTTTTAATGATACAATTAGTCAGCCTTCCCAACCCATAGAACTTCATTCCGTTTTTCTTCTGAATACAAGAAGAGGGTGGTTCTGGGTAGATGCCATCTCAGATAAGCCCCAAGTCAAGACAAATCTGATCCTTTGGATCATCTAAGTCTGAAGGGCCTTGTTTCCTGTCCCTGCTGAAACCATCTTCAATGTCCTTGTGGTTTCCAGAGCTTAAGAAATGTACTATCATGAACACTTCTGCTCCTCAACTAGGAGGATCTTAGAATTACTACAATTTTCTTTCTTTTCTTTTCTCTTATTTCTTTCCTTCTTATAGCAATGGAGAATTCAGGCTAAAGGACACAACCAATATACCTTGATACTTTCACAATAAGTTTTAAAAGATTTTGATCAATGATTTTGGTGCTGTTTTCAATGCCAGTTTAACATAGATTTTGCTTCATGCTCTACCCAGAACCATATAAGCCCCTAAGCTAGCACACAAAATGGTTTTCTCTGCCATCTGTCCCCTCCTGCGTGGCAGGAGTTCTCTCTCTCTTCTCCCTTAAATAAATTCTACTGCATTTACTCTTCCTTTCTATGATCGTCCATGAATTTTATTTTTCAAATTTGTGAGACAAGAATACAGAAGGAAATTGGTGAGGCAGGGAATCTAGTTTCATCTCAAAACTCTGGTTTCATTATTTTGTCCTTGGCACAAACTGTTAACAGCAGTGAGGACACGAGACTAGCTTCTGGTTATCCCAGAGCCAGTTGCCATTATGTCTGAATGGCTGGTGTCTAAGAGTACCAATATTCCTGGGTGATGGGGACACTTTATACTCCCTAGGAGAGCTTAGGAGTTATCCTGGGATCTTTTATTCTGTCCCCATAACCAGGCCAGGAGCCAGGGTTTTGGAGAAGGGAACTTTCCTGTCTGAAGAATTCTTCAGAGTTTGTAGTCAGGGCTTGGAGCCCACTGAGGTTAACTTGACACTTATCCTGAGGAAGCCCTGAAATTAGAATAGAAATGTTAGGTAGGAGTTTAGGGACATCAAGAGGGTGAAGGCAGGGTATAAGAAAATGACTCTGGTACAAGATGGGAGTTGAATCTGTCCCTGTTTACCATAAGTCGTATTACCATGACAACTATCTCCACTGGGGATTTATCACCCACAGCCACTCCCATCATATAATCTGTGAACTCCATGCCTCCAGAACATAGTTTGGTATTCTAATTAAGTATTATAAAGTAATCAATAGGGGCATAATGGGTAATATTCTAATTAGGTATCATAAAGTGACTAATGGAAAAAATGAGAGTATTCAATCAGGTCTGTAGGGGGAAGGGAACACCTCACAACTCAACATATAAGACAGGAATCCCCCAACATGGGGTCCTGGAGCCCTTTCTGTCTCTCTTTTATATCTCTCCCATCTCCTTCTCTCCCTCATCCCTACTTCCCCTCTCGACTCACCCCTGCTTTACATTCTACTTTACAAACCATTATTTTGTCCTTCAATAAATCTAGGCTTTGACTGTTAAAACTGTGTGTCTTGCTCAGTTTTTTGTTCTGTATGTCAAGAACTTGGACTCCAACTGGACATCCCATCAGTAACAGAAGCAATCTCAGATCTGGGCACTGGGGAACAAACCTGTAATCCCAGAAATATAAGAGGCTAAGGCATGGGGATCCAGTTTGAAGCCACCCTTGTCAATTTAGTGAAACCCTATCATAAAAGAAAAAAAAATTAAAAGGACTGGGATACAGCTCAATGGTAGAGGACCTCTGGGTTAAATCCCCAGTACCACCACCAAAGGAGGAGGAGGAGGAGGAATAAGGAGTCCCAGTTGCAACCATTGTTTACCTTGGTGGTAAATGCTCTAGCCAGAGGTAACAAGGCGTAGGACCCATCTTGTAAATACAAAGAATCTAGTGCTTAGGGTCTCAGCCTCTGGAGTCAGATTTGGGTATGAGTTCAAGCTCTGCCACTTTCTAGCTTTGTAACCTAGGACAAACCACTCAGCTTTCGTTTCCTTGTATATAAAATGGGGACTATGTAACTTCTTCACAAGGCTAATGTAAGTATTCATTGCATGTATGCATGTAAAGTATTTTTAATTTAGAACTTGACTGAAACAAAATTCTAGAAATGATGCTTGTTATTGTTGCTATCACAGATCTCATTTGCCTTCTCACTGGGATATAATGGGGAAAAAAAAGGTCAGGGGCCAACTACTGAACAGGCCAAACTGCTTGGCACTCATGCCTCATCAGGCAACCTTGAGAACATTGATTTCCAGTTACTGTTCATGATGTTTTCTTCCATAGTTCATGTGACCTAAGCTGTGGGTGTCTTTAGAACCGTATGATCTGTAGTATATTCATTTTACTTTACTCCCACCCTACCATCATTGAATTTTATCACTTGTAACCCAAGACCTTTTCCCCTAAGCCAGGCTCTTGTTCTTTCTTCTAGTGCATGTGATCTGAACCATAGGTGGCTGCCTCTAAAACTGATAAGATCTGGGCTAATTAGTATAAGCATTACTTTTTTAGTGAGTATACTAGGACAGAACAGGTGGGTGGTACAAAGCAAGAATGAGTCAGTGACATTTACTGACCAAGCCTGGCTTGTCCTTAAGGAATTTCTTCAAAACTTACCAAGCAGCCTCAAAAACAGATTCTTTGACCTATCCTCAGAAACTCTGATTCAATGTGTATAGAAAATTCAGGGTAGAATAAACTCCCAAGATGAATGTGATATAAAGCCAGGATCAAGAAGAACCAAATTACATAAATATCTATCTGAAAAACAGTAATTCTCACATTTAGTGAGCATCAAATTGACTTGGCAGGATGGTATTTTTAAAATACAGATTTCTAGGCTATCCCACTAGTTCTGATCTATCAGTTCTAGGGTAAGGATCAGACATTTGAACAAGCAATGCCAGGTAACTCAGGCTTAGGGTAAATTAGTATTCCCTTTATAATCATTCCTGTCTGGCATCCCAAAGATTATCCAGAGAAGAAAAGCATTCTTGAAACTGTTACAAGTTTCTCTCTTTCTTATTAATATATAATCTCCTTAATTCCTCTTAGAAATTATTGAAACATTTTCTAATTTAAAAAAAATATATTTTTAGTTGTAGATGGACACAATACCTTTATTTATTTTTTAATGTGGTGCCTCAGTGCCTCACATGTGCTAGGCAAGCACTGAGCCACAACCCAGTCCCCATTTTCTCTTTCTTGTGCTGATATATAATAAAAAGTGATGTGAAGCAAAAAGATATTTTAATTTAGAACATTATTTTATTGAAGATTGTGTTAGCTATCTATTGCTAAAATACAAATTATTCCAAAATCATCAGCTTAAGGCAACATTTATTATCTCACAGTGTCTGTGGATCAGGGATTTAAGCATGATTTAGTTAGTTGTCTCTAGCTCAGGGTTTCTCGGAAGACATAGGCCATGGACTTTGGTCTCATCTGAAGCCTCAATTAGGGGAGAATTTGCATTCAAACCTCTTACATAGTTTCTAAAAGGACTCAGTTTCTTTTTGGCTGTTGACCAGAGACATCAGTTCCTTGCCATATGAGCTTCTCCATCAGGTAGCTCATAGCTCACAATATGGTGGTTAACTTCCTTCAGGGTGAGAAAGGGACAGTGAGAGACAAAGAGTAAGCAAGGCAGAAGTCATACTAGTCTTGGAATTGAAATCCCCTTACTTTTGCCATATTTAGTTGGTGTTTTAGTCAGCTTTTCACTGCTGTGACTAAAGAACCTGACCAGTACAATGATAGAGCAAGAGGTTGTTTGAGGGCTCACGGTTTCAGAGGTCTTAGTCCATAGAAGGCTGGCTCCATTCCTCAGGGCTTGAGGTGAGGCTGAACATCATGGTGGAAGAGGGTGGCAGAGGGAAGCAGGTCACATCGTGGTCATAAGGAAGCAGAGAGAGTCTCCACTTGCTAGATACAAATATATACCACAAAGTCATGCCCTAATTCCCACCTCATCCAGCCACACCCCACCACTTCAGTTACCACTCAGTTACTCCATATTGGGGGATTAAATCACTGATTGGGTTACGACTCTCACAACCCAATCATTTCTGCAATGGACCTTCTTGCATATTCTCACATGTGAGCTTTTGGGGGACACCTCACATCCAAACCATAACAGTTGTTCAGCAGCAAGTTGCTAGGTTCAGCCCACGCTAAAGTGTAGATGATTACACATGGGCCTGAGTATCAGCAGGCTGACCATTGACAGTGATCTCAGAGGCTTCCTACCACAAAGTTCATATTTTAAAATATATTTTAATGTAAAATTTAATATTATTTAGGGGCTGGGGATGTGGCTCAAGCGGTAGCGCACTCCGCTGGCATGCTTGCAGCCCGAGTTCAATCCTCAGCACCACATACAAACAAAGATGTGTCCGCCGAAAACTAAAAAATAAATAAATAAATAAATGTTAAAATTCTCTCTCTCTCTCTCTTAAAAAATATTATTTAAAATATAAGTAAATTTTAAAATTTTATTTGAGTAAGCAAACATATTTTGACAAGTACATTTAAATATAATGCTATTGTGTGTTGTGTTAGAAAACCTGATGCTTATTAAAATGTCAACAGCAATTTAAGTATGTGTCATGGCATGAAAAAAATAGACAAAAATTGCTTTCATGACATGATATCTGAGATTATTGCATTTTTATATCATAAAAATAAATTCACTTGTTTAAATAATTTTAGTATTTTGTTTCTAAATGATGTCATTCAAAGAGAATGCTGCCATTTTGGTATATCTTCTTCACTGTTTTAGTCAGTTTTTGTGTTGCTGTGACCAAAAGACCTGACAAGAATAACTTAAAGAAGGAAAAGCTTATTTTGGCTTACAGTTCCAGAGCTTCAGTTCAGGGTCAGCAGACTCCATACCTCTGGGCCTGAGTTGAGACAGAACATCATGGTGGAAGGGTATGATGGAGGAAAGCAGCTCAGGATGTGACAGTCAGGAAGAAGAGGGAGAGAGAGAGCTCTGCTCACCAGGGACAAAACATAGACCCAAAAGGCACACCCCAGTGACATACTTTTTCCAGCCACACCCTACCTGCCAACAGTTATCACCCATTTAATCCCTATCACCTGATTAATCCACTATTAGGTTAAAGCTCTCATAATCCAATCATTTCACCACTAAACCTTCTTGCATTGTGTCACATATGAGCTTTTCAGGGACACCTCATATCTAAAATATTCACAAATAACATAAACAAATATGTTTATTCCCTTTTCCAATATATTTAGAGACAAACTGGATATAACTCTCACTATACTTTCGGTTTTGCCATGAATACTAAAGTCTGAGAGATGGTTTCATGTACAGTATAATTTTAAAAATCGGACTGTTGTCACTTGAGGGTTTGGGGAAAAGCAAATCCAGATTGTGTGGCTTAAACAACAAACAATTATTCTCACAATTCTGGAGGCTAAAAGTCCAAGATTATGATGTTTACCACTCTCCTTGGCTTGCAGATGGCCATTTTTTATGCATATCTTCACACAATCTTCTCTTTGTATATATCTGTGTCCAAATTTCCTCTTTTTATAAAGATACCAGTCATAATGGATTAGGACCCACCCTAGAGGTCTTGGTTTAACTTAATTACCTCAAACTATCTCCTAATTTAGACACACTCTAAAGTATTAGGAATTAGGACTTTGACATAAGAATTCAGGGGCAGGAACTCAGGAGACTGAGGCAGGAGGATGGCAAGTTTAAGGACAACTCAGGCAATTTAGTGAGACCTGTCTCAAAATAATTTTTTTTTTTTAAAAAAAGGACTAGGGATGTAGCTCAGTAGTAAAGCACTATGGATTCAATCTTCAGTATCAAAAAAAAATGGAATCTAAAAATATAAATAAATAAATAAATAAACAGACAAACAGAATTTGGGGGTCAGGTGCATAGTTCAGCCTGTAAATAAGTTTTTGGAATTGCTGTCTTTCTAATCACCCTTATTCTCTTCTAGTATATTTCTTATCTTTAGCCAACAGTCTACTGTTGGGCATAAATGGAACAATACATGAATATTGTATGAATAAAGATAACTTGAAACTCTATGATCAAACCAGCAGGTTAAGGGGGTGGGGTGTAATTTAGCAACCGAGTATGTACTTAGCATGTGCAAGGCTCTGGGTTCCATCTCTAGCACCAAAACAAAAACACCAGGCTAGTCTGCAGTGCATACCTAAATGATAAACTAGCTGAGTGATAAGAGTTTAAACATTGTAGTCCAAGATCCACTAACCGCCATGTGAGCTCTCTAGTTATTCCCTAGAGGCTATCAAACTTCTTTTAAAATGATTGCTTTTCAATAACTTTCAATAATTATTTTGTAAATAAAAATTGAAAACAGATGTCATTACTGCCTTTTACAATGTAAAATCCTGGGGTTCATGAACAACCTCTTGGGAAATGCTACCTAAATTCAGACTTCATATCTACTGTCATAGATAAGAGTCACTCAGTGTTCATTAAATGTTCTTCATGTACCCGAATCTGGATGTGAACCTGGGCAAGAGGTAAGTGGCGTTCAGTTATATTATTTCTTGTAACCACTCTACCAAGAAATCAGGCCAGTTCTTGAACATTGTGAACCTAACAATGAAATACTAGAGGAAAGTTAATAAACAGAGTAAGGCACCAGGATCAGCAAGTACCATAGTTTCTCAAGAAACCCAGAAGCTTCCACATTGGAATTGTGACAAAATTCTCCATCCATTTCCCCATCCTTCTGTGACTAAACCTGCTCATTGGGCTGGGTATATATCTCAGTGACAGAGTTGCCTAGCATTTGTGAGACTCTGAGTTCCATCCCCAACATGATAAAAAATCTTTCTTGGCTTCAAGCACTAGCATTTGAGAAAAAATTAAAAATAATTATTCAATTTTCTTTCTGTTTCATTTAATTATTTGTTTTGTTACAACAATTTTTTGCTATTTTCTTTGGCCAAGATTCAGAATTTCATTGACACTAGAAGTTAAATAAGTTCTTGTGGGTTGGACTTAGAACCTACTCAAATTTATATCATTGATTTTTGGGAAAATGGGATCTTAATTTAAAAAAAATTTACAAACACATTTTTAGAACTGACTCTATGTAAGCTTGAAACTGCTTGTGTCCTATATAAAAATTACTCAAAGGATAAAAAGGATAGAAAAAGGAGAGAAAGGCAATAAGATATATCTGACATTGCAATTCTACCAAGTGTAGATGATTCTTTGAGTGTTCTGAAAGCCTTTTAGGATCTTGCTTTTGGGATAAACAGCAGTTAAAGCGGTGCTAAAGTCATAGGAAACTGCTAACCTCAGCACTTTCCTTGAAGTGGGTAACCCCTCTGCCTGAGATGGGCTGAACCTGGTCCGCATTCTACAACCATTTCAGTAACTAATACTCCTACCTAAATGATGAGAGAGACAGTCAAGTTCACACATCAATGCTCACTTGAATTCATGGAGAGCACTTTTCTGGCTTTGGGAGAAGATACCAAAGACTCCGAAGATATGAACGAGGAAGACATTTTCTGCTCAAGATATTATGTATCTGAGATAAGCTTAGATTTCACAACAGTCAATTTTTATACCTTTAAGCCCTCTAGCTTTTATCAGCTTTATTTTAGGACATCTAGGATCTGTTTCTTGGTTGGCTTTTTCTTCTTAAATTGTGTTTGTTATCATTATAATCCACTGGAGGCAAAGTCACACTAGAATAAAGCTTTGGTAGGTTCATATTTGACATGGCAATATTAGTTCCAAAAATTGTCCTAGCTGAAGTTTCAAAGCTCATTAGCTGAATATTTTCTCAGATGATTCCCATTGCTAAAACATTTTCTCTGTGTCCCATTAAAACTCTCCAGTGAGGGCTAGGGGATGTAGCTCAGTAGTAGAGTGTTTGCCTACCATGCAAGAGACCCTGGGTTCAATCCTTACCACTGCAAAAAACAAAACAAAACAAAACAAAACAGTAGCTCTTCAGTGTGTTCTGTGCTCAGCAGCAGAGTGTCT
This sequence comes from Marmota monax, assembly GCF_021218885.2. Taxonomy (NCBI): domain Eukaryota; kingdom Metazoa; phylum Chordata; class Mammalia; order Rodentia; family Sciuridae; genus Marmota; species Marmota monax. The sequence goes on along the minus strand of NW_026694552.1, from coordinate 8,088,102 downwards.
ACAGGATAACACTGACTGGGTACAATTGGTTATAACATTCACTTGCCAAATATACAGAAATATATGCAATATCATGATAATGGAGTTCTTAGGCGATGTGGTAGAACTAGTGAGTATGGTGTAGGCCATGTTGTCCAAAAGACAAAGAAAAGCAAAATCAGACCTGCTCAGGAGCACACTTCAGAGCCAAGAAAGGCGACTCCCTTCCTAGAAGCTGTGCAATCATGGAAACTTTGGTTATTTAGTCATATTTTCTGGAATACACTATTTAATGATTGAGCAAATTAAATGGTTAGGTGGGGGTGGTATCTCAGGAAACTTGCAATCTGACTCCTAACCTCATAAGATAAAGCTGGACTGGGTTGAAAGGTGTGGAAAAACAGTGACAAGAGATATAGTAAGAGACAAGGAAAATATTAAGAGGAAGAAATAGAGAAATACATGAAGCAAAAAGAGACATGAAGCAACAAAGAATTTAATCATACTTTGATTAAATATTTAATAGAACTTTTACATCAGCAGTGATTTAAGCCACTGGAATAGGAAATGGCTTTTTTTTTTTTTTGTCCCTAGGCCAAATGTTGCACAGTGATACAAATTAGGTTTTATGATTGTCTTTTAATTAAAAAATGTATCTGTCCTGAACACTTTGAAAAAATTTCTCAATTCAGGTTAGAATTAACCAATCTAAATGACTTAGTCCTGAAAATGCTGAACACCATGGCTCATGCCTATAATCCCAGCAACTTGGGAGGCTGAGGCAGGAGGATCTCAAGTTCAAGGCCCATTTCAGCAACTTAGTGAGATCCTTAACAACTTAGGAAGACCCTGTCTCAAAACTTTTTAAAAATAAAAAAGGCTGGGGGGATGTGTCTCAGTGGTACAGCACCATTAAGTTTAATCCCCAAATGCCAGTAATCAAACAAACATGAAGCTAATTTGTTGGATAATTAATATGACTTTAAATGGCTTTTCCCAGAGGTTTCTAAGTGCAGGCTATAAAATATTATGTTTGCATCAAAGTTATCCATGAGCTGGGTGCAGTGGTGCCTGTTTGTAATCCCAGGGTCTCTAGAGGCTGAGGCAGGAGGATTGCGAGTTCAAAGCCAGCCTCAGCATGAACAAAGTGCTAAGCAACTCAGTAAGACCCTGTATCTACACAAAATAGGGCTGGGGATGTGGCTCAGTGGTCGAATGCCCCTGAGTTTAATCTGCTCCCCACCAAAAAAAAAAAAGTTATCCATGAACTACCAGTACCAATCTATAGTAGATATTTGCAGGTTTATGTGGTTCCTATTGATCTGAGGCTGTGTTTTCTGAGTTTGTAACTACTGATGCTTTGTCACCTGTATTTTCATCTCTGTCTAGGAAGAGAATCCCATATAAAACAGGAACTTTTTTTTTTCTCAGGAGTTTGACCTGAAATTGATCTGGGAAATTGTGTGTATGTGTGTTTGTCTGTCTTTGTGTCTGCTCTCTAACACTTTAAGGACAAATGCCTTCTTTATTTGAGTTGAGGTTTGAAAAACACAAACTCTACAACTGCAGTTCAAAGAATTGTCTTCCACTTCGAATTTAGAGCTCCCATATTGGGTTGTATTTTCAAAACACACCAAAAGAAATTTGGGGAAGTTTATATATTTTGCCACTAGTGGGCGCCAGAGGTACAGTGAGACACTAGATAAATTTAAGAAAGCAATTTTCCTTTTGTTGGATTGAAGAAATGAAAATATTAATTTTTAATAATTTGAGGATTCCTTCAGATTTTTTATTTTTCAAGTTGGGATGATAAACAATAAGACTTCAGATTCTATTGGATGCTCTCTGATTCTCATATCAAATGAGTAAGAATGATTTAATTTTCCAGAGAAACAAAAGGAGTCAGAACAACAACTGCTTATCAGCTTCCTGGGGCTTACTATGCACCAGGCACTGTGCAAAAGGATTTACAGGACATATCTCATTTAATCCTCACAGGAATGTTAGAGAGTGGATGCTATCTGTATTTCCATTTACCAAATGTAAAACACTGGGGCATAGAGGTTAAGAGACTTGCTTAAGGTAAAAGAAAGTGGTAGAACTGAAATTCAGACCCTGGACTATGTGACCCTAGAACCTAAATTTAATTGTATACCACATCACTTACCTGTTTTCTCTATTCTACAAACTTTCTACTAGGTTGAGTAATAAGGAATGTCATACCAATTATGTGTGAGTAGGCCTTTGAGTAAACTCAGAATGTTTCAACTACATAACGATTAAATGGGACAAAGAAAGAACCCAAACAAATAAATAAAGCAGGACTGAAAACTCCTAGCTGGGGAAAATATCACCTAAAAAATAATCTCTCCAGGTATACTTCTGGATGTATTGAAGATCATAGGGGACCCTTAAACTGTCCATTCAGATTTGGTTTCCTTAGCCTGAGAGTCCAGAGTTTTGGTTACTCAGCTGTTGGGGAAAGCCAATGTCTTTAGCCCTGGAAATGGGAGTATTGCCAACTGGAGAAAATTCTATCTAGTCAGAGACATTTGTTTTGTACTCTACAAAACAAAGTCATGTTATTTATTTGTGCTATAGCCCATTTCACTTATAGGGCTGTCAGATGACAAAGGTACAGACCAATGTCTTTCTTGACTCCTAATGATAGAAGAAATGGACTTATAAGAATATACAAAGTAATATTAAAGCTTTCAACTATGTGTGAAAATAAAAGGTGAGAAGAGGCCTTAAAAATCTAAAATGGCTGAAAGACCAAGACTCATGTGATTGTGAATATACCATATTGTCAATTAACCTTCTTGATTATAGCTTTATTTCTCTCTTTCTTTTCTTTTATTTTTCTGTGGTGCTGGGGATGGAACCCAGAGCCTTGTGTATGGTAGGCAAGCACTCTACCACTAAGCTTCATTCTCAAACCCCTGATTATAACCTTCTATAGCTAATATTACAACTACTTTGCACTTTAAAATTTTTAGCATAAAGAATGTAATAGGGACTTTAAATTGTGACATTTATATGCTTTAAGTAGTTCGCTAAGAGCTTGATTTCAATTATATTATTTAATCCCCACAAAACCCCTTTTCAGCAGTTATCAAAGTACCAAATGAACATAGCTGAACAGATAGTACCCAGGAGTCCTATTTTGAAAGCACATCTACTTCCACTCCTCTCAATTCGTGTGTCTTTCTTCTAAGAGACAACCATTGTCATCTGTTTTTTTTTTTTTTTCTTTTTACGTTGCTATTTAGCTCTATTTCCCAAATTACAGTTTATATTGCTATTTGTTGATGTTTCAATTTTAGGTGTTTTCTATTCACTTCCTATAGGGATATGATGATTTAGGTCCCTTACAATCCTTCCCCCTCCTTACATACACACACTTCTCCTGTTGTTCTGAGTTAATAATGATGTGCCTATCACTACTAACCCAACACCAGATTTTCCAAAAGGACCCTAAAACTCTTCCCAATATGGTCACTATGCCAGGTAATTTAATGATTCCATCTATTTTCTGAAAATACCTTTCCAGAGCCTTTGATCTACCTGTTAACCCACAGCATAGTTGTTTTCTTGGGCTTTCCTTTCACCTTCATCCTGGGAATTGTCTTCATCAGTCTCATATGTTATGTCCTACACTTCCTGTGTTCCATGTTGTCCTCTGACCATTGCCTCATCTTGTGGAGTACATTATCTAGTGGATTCTTGAGAAAGGATTCATGAGAAGTAAATTTTTTCAAACCTTATCCCTGGCATTCTGGAATTTCATAATAATGTGCCTCAGTAGGTAACATACTATCATTGTACCAGATACTTAGTTGGCCCTTTAATCTGTAAGTTCATTTGTTCATGAGGGAAAACATTTTTAAAATTATGTTTTGATTATTTCTTCTTCTCTGTTTCTTTCAGTTCTCTCTAGGCACTTGTAAAGGATATTAGTTCTCTAATTCTCATTTTTTGTGTCTTTTTCCCTTTCTCATTGCCTTTGTGTTCTACATCTTCAGAGCTTAATGCAAATATATCCTCCATTGAATTAAAAAATAAATACTTCTGCTCTAATAGTTTGGATTGTCAAGAGCTCATCCTTGTGCTTAGAATGATTCATTTTGTTTCTAGCATCAGGCTTTATTTCATGGATATAATGTTTCTATGTGTCTCCACAAGACTATGAATTATAGAGTTTACTTTATAGCTTCTTCTGCTCCCTGCATTATTTCTAATTCTTCCAAGTTCCTTTTATCAATATTTGATCAAGATTCTTCTTTTAAGTATTCTCCAATGTTTTATTTATTTACTTATTAAATTTTTTAAATGTTGATGAACCTTTATTTTATTCATTTTTTAAATATGTGGTGCTAAGAATTGAACCCAGTGCCTCACATATGCTAGGCAAGTGCTCTGCCACTGAGCCACAACACCAACCCCAATGTTTTATTTATTTAACCATTCATTTGAATTTAGTATGGCAGAAACTTGAAAGACACTATCTGTGTGTGTGTGTGTGTGTGTGTGTGTGTGTGTGTGTTGGGGCAATTATTGACTGGTGGGTCTTATTATCTGCTTAGGTGTACCTGATCCTTTCGTTGACAACCCTACAAATTCAGTAACTGTGAGTCTTCTCTTTTAAACCAATCAAATTCCCTAAGGAGAAATTGTTACTGGAATCCTAGGCCAAAGGCTTGATTCTTGAGTTGCCAATGAATCAGGTCCAGCCACTCACCCCCGAAAAACAAACAGCAAAAACAATAGTAAAAACAGAAGAGAAACTTTAATCAGTATAGATATAGTGGGAAGACAAAGGAGACCAGTGTTTCCAGACCTCTTTGAGAGGTGCCTACATGAGCTTTCAGATTATATAAACAAGAGAGAGATCAGAAATATGCATACTCAAGCAATCTTGGTCAAATCTGTGGTCAGGTTGATTATCATCTAAGGATTGGTCAGGCTGGGTCTTGTCTTTGATAAGAAATTTGCTGTTGCCTGGAGGGATAGTTTTGACTCATCACACAATGTTTAATAATCAGACTTGCTCTTGCTGGAATTGAAAGTGACTCAGAACAAAGGAGACACCTGCAAAATGGAGGCAGAGATGCCAAAATTTTATCTTGCATTCAGTAATCCTGCACTGGACATTTGCAAGTTCAAGTGAAGAGTCTAAATCCTTGTTACAGAGTCTTTCAATATCCTTCCTGGTGGATATAAGTCTAATTGCTAGCCTTAAGGATATTTATGGGACAAGTGAAGGGAGAGGAGTTGTTTACTATTGCCCTTGTTGAAGCCAAGCATGGTACTCCCACTTAAAACAATCAGCAGCATCTTTGTAACAAGAACCAATATTTATTGAGGTCTTTCTTCATCAAACACAAATATGTATGTACAGCATGTTCTTTACACCACTATTTAACATATAAAAATTGGAAATAATCTAAATGTCCAAAATAAGAGATTGAGTACAAGCATCATGGTGTATTGACAAACAGAAATGGCAGGTAGCTATTAAAAACAATCTAATAGCTCCAGTTATTGGGACCACATACCTCCCACAGAGCTACTTACTTGAGGTTTCATTTCAGTGGAACTGGCCTTACCATCACCACTACCCCAGCTACCAAGAGTTGGATTGGAAGAGAGTCGAAGTTGCCCTTTGGGAATTGCCACAATGGTGAAGGGAGACTGTCACATCTCCTCTTCTCTTTTTCTTAGAGAAGGGAGTTAATGATGTGCTGGTAAATATTTAATATTTAATATACTGTATAGAGGTATCTCCACAGTATACACACTCCTACCATGGGCAATTTTAAACTACCAATGTGACTAATGGCTAATACATTTTCTGAAAGCTTAAGGATTGGCCTTCATGAGCTAGGTGAGTTGATTCCAGCACACCATTGGAGGGAGGCATCAGAGAACTACTGTGGTTAGACATGTGTTTAGCCACCATGTTTGCTTTGCAGACCAGACCTAGTACCACTGGAAAGAATTCAAGAATTCTAGAACTGAGAGAATGATGGGGTTACCAGGTAAAAAGGAAGAAAAACTCTTCTTGGGTTTCTGATTCCAGAGAGTATGGAAGCCAGGGCCTTGGAGGAGATTATGAACCACAGGTTTTCCAATCCCTTGGCTCCCCTCCTGAGAAAAACACATGGCATGGAGTCAAGAGGTATATGCATCTGGGGAATGTACAAAGATCACCAACTGGAAGATGCAAGGGACCGCCAGTGCCTAGGAGGTGCTGTTCATCACTGAGCTCCTCAGGACAGGGCCCAATTGCAGATTCAATAAGAAAAGGTGGCAAGTAGTCAACTGTTTTTTTTGTTTTTCTTCTTTTGATCCAGTACCAGAAGGGTAATTATGTACCACAAAGTAGGCAGGACATGGAGCAAAGAGAGGGAATGAGGAGGAGGAGGAGGAGGAGGAGGAGGAGAGCTTTGAATCAAATAGGAGATTAAAGTTGCAAAACAAACAGAACAAGCCTTAAGAACTAGAATGGGCTATTTTAACAACCAGAAGTTACTACAAACCAGACATTGTGGCATATGCATATAATATGAGCTACTTGAGAGACTGAGTCCAGAGGATTATAAGTTTGAGGGAAGCCTTGGCAGCTTAGTGAGACCCTGTCTCAAAAGAAAATATAAAAGGCTAAGGATGTAGCTCAGTGGTATAGTGCCTGCCTTGCATGTGTGAGGCCCTGGGTTTGATCCCCAGTACTGAGATAGCAGTTTATGGATGTCAAGATGGTGGAGGCAGGGTACAAGAAAAATGCCAGCTGGATTACAAGATGGAGAGATGACTCATTATGTCCCAGTTTATGATAAGTCCCATTACCTTGGCAACTCCTGCCACTGAGAGTTTATCACCATGGCAACTCCCGCCATAAGCTCTGAATTCTAATTAGGGGAAAATAAAGTAACCAGTGGAAACTGTATTCTATTAGGTGAAAATAAAGTAACCAATGGGAACAGATAGGTGAAGATGAACATCAATCAGGTCTGTAGGATGGGGCAAGACAAGACCCACCCAGCTGTGGTGGTGCATACCTGTAATCCCAGCAACTCTGGAGACGGAGGCAGGAGGATCACAGATTCAACACCAGCTTCAGTAATTAGTGAAGCCCTAATCAATTTAGGGATACCCTGTCTCAGAGAAAAAAAAATAAAAAGGGCTAGGCATGAAGCTCAGTAGTAAAGCACTCCTGAGTTCAATCCCCAGTACCACAAAATGATTCACCCAGGCATGGGCCCTTGAGCCATTCTCGCTTGGCCTGCTGCTCTACTGAGTGCACTTTCATGTTCAATAAATCTATACACTCTGCCTGTTTGTTCTGTATCTTACTCAATTCTTGCTTATTTTTTGTAAAATGTTTTTTTTAGTTGTAGATGGACAGAATGTTTTTATTTCATTTGTTTATTTTTATGTGGTGCTGAGGATTGAACCCAGTGCCTCACACATGCTAGGCAAATGCTCTACCACTGAGCTATAAGTCCAGCCCTCAATTTTTTCTTTGGGAAGACAAGAACCTGGGCCCTAACTGGACACCTCACCAGTATCAGTAACACTGACACACATATACACACACACATACCACAGTTACTACAGTATTATGAATCCATTGGGGTAGCATGAGGGGCCCCATGGAAGAAGGAAACATGAAAGGGAATAGTTGGTAATTTCAAAAAAATTAAAACTGCTGGGTAGTACATGGTCTTGGAGTGTAAATGTGTTACCAAAAGCTTGGTCCTTGTCTGCAATGCCAATTTAATAACAAAGATGTGGTTTTGAGAAAAGGGGGAAAGATGGTTTATTGCTTTGCTAGCAAAGGAGAAGCACAGAGGACTCCAGTCCCAGAGGCTGTTGTTCTGCCCATCAGGGAGTACATTGAGTTTTTAAAGAAGCTGTTCAAAGTCTGCATTCCAGGTGTGCCCTGACAGGGGGTTCCAGCTGCAACTTGATGCTATGTTGACATTCACTTGTTAATTTGGGAGTCAATTCCTAGATCTTCTTGTGGCATCTCCTTCCTGTGGGCTTATGGACAGATAAGTAGGCCTAGGATGGGAAAAAGTAATCTTGTTTTCCCATCCCCTGGTTAGGGATGGGGAGAGGAAAAAGAGGAAAAGTAAAATACATCCCTTTTAAAATAAGCCTGGCAGCCCAGGTGCAGTGGTGCACCTTGTCATTCCTGTGGCTTGGGAGACTGAGGCAGGATCGCAGGTTTGAAGCCAGCCTCAGGAATTTAGTGATGCCCTAAGCAACTCAATGAGACCCTGTCTTTAAATAAAATTTTTAAAAATGGGCAGGGGGTGTGACTCAATAGTTAACTGCTCCTAGGTTCAATCTCCAGTACCAAATAATAATAAAAAAAAGAAGCCTAAGTGTAGCAAGGGCTATACTCAAAAGGGGAAGTGGATTACTGTTCCAAATGTACGGCTACTTAGAATTTTCTTCTTTCTTTTTTGTTTGTATATTAGTCTATTTTGGTATAACTAACTTCTATAATACATACCATTTTTTTAAAAGAATTAAAGATCCATGGTGTATCTAGAGCTAGTAATGAAAGGTGATCAGAAGAAAGCTAGCTTCAAGATGTCCATATATGAATACACCATAATGAATCTCGCTTTTATATATAGTTACAATGCACTAATGGAAATAATAATCAAAATAGAAGGGAGATTAGTAGAGAAGAGCAAGTGGGTGGGAGAGGGAAGAGGGGACAGGAAGGTACAGGAAAGTGAGATTGATCAAATTATGTTATGCACATGTACAAATACAGTATAATGAATCCCACTGTTCTATATCATTATAATGCACCAAAGAATAATATCTGTGTGTTTAAAAAAAGAAATATCATGGGGATTGCCCTCTGGGAAAGAGAAGGTACCAAGGTCACAAGGACACAGCTTCCTTAATAACTCTGATCCAGCAATGGAGGGTGACTTCCCTCCTGGTCATTCCTTGAGAGCTTCATAGAGGGTGCTTTTGCAAATACAGTATTAGATCTTTAAATGAAAATTTTAAAGCAGCTTGAAGTAAGATGACCAAGGTCAGATGTCCTATTGCTGTTATTACATCATTGAGAGGCAACATTTGGTCTGAAAAGAGAAAAAAAAATCCTGTGATTTATACATTACCCAGAAACAACTTGGCTTCCTGGAATTCTTAATATAAATTCTATTTACCCAGCAACAATGTTCAGGCATTGCTGTGAACAGCTTGCTTAGCCTCAGTTACTGAAACTAACTGTTTTTGCTTCCAGCAAAGGTAATGTTATTGACTTTGGCAATGAATCTGAAGAGCAAAGTGAAGTTGTGCTTTCAACAGGCCCCCTGCCATTTCCTTAAAATTATCCAAAACTATGCATCCGTTTTAAATTTCTCATTTAGCAGCTACTTCAAGTGATTAAAAAATGTCTTGACCACTCTAAAAGCATCTCCCAGGAAAAGTTTCAAATTCTTTTGTTACATTTTAAAGTTTTTATAGTGCAATCAAGCCTAAAAGGGCATCATATATATCCTGCGTTTATGTGGGGCCATTCTGAATTTTGAGTGCCATCTGGTGATACTTGACTGTCGGACATGTTTCTTGGATTACCTGTGACAAGGTAGGATTCAACTACCTCTAAGTGTTACTGGAGTCCAAGTCCAAAGGCCTGACTAGGGATCCAATAAATCAAGTCGAGCCACTTGCCCCCCAAAACCAAGTAAATCAGGTCGAGCCACTTGCCCCCAAAAACCAAACAGAAAAGGTAATAGTGAAAAGCATGAAAAAACCATTTTTCAGTATAGCTATACTGGGAAGACAAGGGGAGTCATGTCCTTAGGCCTGTCTTTGAGGGGCTGAAAATGACCCCGAGGCTTTATAGAAAGGGTAATGAGGGCACAGGTTGGGGGAGTTGTACAGATGGAGGCTTTTCACAGCTACCAAAGCAGATAATCTTGATCAGATGTGATCAGTCCATCATTATCACAGGATTGGTCCAGATTGGTCTGGACTGGTCAACAGGAAGTTGACATTGCCTGGAGGATAGTTTTCACTCACCATGTTCATCAGGAATCTGATCCAATGTCTGATTCCTGGAATCAAACATGACTTGGAGCAAAGGAGATAAAGGCAAAATGGTGGCAGAGAGAGCTGGAGTTGTGGCTCAGCAATAGAGCACTTGCTTAGCACATGCAAGGCCCTGGGTTCGATCCTTAGCACCACATTAAAAAAAATGAATAAAGGTATTTAAAAAATGGTGACAGAGATGTCAAGTGTTTAATCCTACTTTTAACTACCCATGGGACATTTGAAGGCAAAAATGAAGAGTCTATATCCTTGTTACATAAGTAGACCCAGTAGTCTCTCACTGGGTCTTTGCTCTGATAATTCCTACAGGCTACATATTTTGTGTGTGTGAGTGTGTGTGTGCACATACATGTTAGTTACAAGGTGAGGTAAATCCCTCCTTCTATCTTTCTGTTTGCTACTTACTTACTGCCCTGGGACCTGTAGAAGTGACCCTGAAGAGAGTAGTTCATCTTTTGAGTCAACTTTGTTCAAATTTGTCTCTGCAGTCTTGCAAAGAGCCAGGCAATTGCCTCAAGCCTTCACTTTATCAGAAGAGAAGTGTGTCCTAGCTTTTCACTTTTACTCAAATTCTTGGGTCTTTGAAGCTGATTTCATTTTTGCCCAGCATGAATTACATTTACAACCTGGACAAGGATGTTTGTGTAATCTATGTTCATGGCTCTGGTTTCAACATTATTTAGAACATGATAGATGGTAGAAATTTGATTAGGAAAATCTTTAGATGATCCCCAGAAAATAATTGTTTTCAAAAGTTTGATCCTTATGTAGGCAAAATATTTAGAGACCAATGATTCTGGGAATACAAATGTCTGTTCCATTGCATAAGAATGGAAAAGGCTGGATCTGTTCCCTTCTTCAGGGCCTCCAAGGGAAAGGCTAGGGTATAATTGAGATTGGCCTTTTGGTTGTCAGCCCCCTTTCCTTTAATAATTCATTGTGGATTTGTTAATGGTGAATATTTCTGTGCCTTTTGGGGACAGAAATATTATATTGCCAGCTTGTCAGGATAATGGATTCTCTAAGTTTCCTCCCCACTGTGTAAAATCAGACTCTGCTTGATTTGGTCTAAACTTACCTCATAAACTTAAAAGAGATTCTTCCCTTCTTTCTGTTTCAGAATTCACTGTTCACTGTATGACGCTCTTTGTGATTTGAAAGGCTCCTAATGCATCCTCCTCCCAGCCTTTCTGATTGAAGAGCAGCTAATCTTTTAAATCATGCCTCCTTTATGCCATATGGCAGTCCCTCCCCCTCCTGTGCCCTTAATCTCTTTCTATACCCTTCCTTAGCTCTTCCTCCAGCCCCCCCCCCCTCCCTTAGACAAGTCTTTCTGAAAGGGCAGTGACCCAAAGTATCCCTGGGGTATGAATAATGGGATGAATGCCCTGACCCTGCATACTGGGAGTTCCCACCCAGCAGCAGAGACCAGGTGGTTGGTGGGTTGGAGGGGGTGGAAGAGGGCCTAGACGGACAAAGAAACCAGAAGCTTGACCCATTGGAGTGAAAAAAAAGATCAATGTACTCATGAATTCATTAATATTAGTAACTAAATTGAGGCTGGCTGCTAGATATGGTACCCTTGCCTTCCTTTCAGTTCCATGAAACTTCTTCATTAGAGCCACCTTATTTGGCTTTCAAGACTATCCTCTATGTTTATTTACCACATTTGATTTGGGTAAACATACTTTGTTTTGGGAAGAGTTATGTGGGGCCTACAGTTCATTGAGACAGTATACCAGTGAAGAATTTATCCTAGTACAGGTGCTAATTACTTTGGTTTAAAAGGAAGAGAGGAGACTGGATCCTGGGCCTTGTAAGTAAGAAATATAATAATCCCTTGACTACCTTTGTGCCCAGAGAGCTCCATGGGCCTGAACGTCTTTGCCTCATGCCATAAGTATTACTATGTGCTCAAGAGCACTCTGAAAAATGTGAGTCAGAAAACCTATCAAAGTGTTCTCAATCCATGAACTAACTGATCTGAGCCACAGACTGCACTAAGGATCCCCTAAGGGACTTCTTTTCAAAGTGACTCATGGTTTGATTCACTAAAGGATTATCTGGATTAAGCTTAGAGGTGACTATGAGAGTGAGTAGAATAGGAGAAATTAAGGGGGAAAGTAAGGTGCTTCATACATGCACAAGGATCATATCTTTTTGGGGGGTGTAGCAGAAATTGAACCTGGGGTGCTTAACCACAGAACCACATCCCGGCCCTTTTTTATTTTATGACAGGGTCTTGATAAATTATTGAGGCTGTGATTTGAACTTGTGATCCTCCTGCCTCAGCCTCCTGAGTTTCTGGGATTACAGGCATGTACCACTCTGCCTGCCTAAGGAATGCATATTTGAAGGACATTCCTTTCTCTCTTCTTCCCTGTCCTCATACCAAGGAGAAAACTTTGCCCTTAAGCTCTTTCTATACCCATTACAGTTTGTATTTTCTAGTGAACTGTCCCTTGGGTCTTTGGTAAGTATATATGAATGTTGGATTCATGTTGGATTTTTTCATTCTCTCTCTCTCTCTCTCTCTCTCTCTCTCACACACACACACACACACAAACAGTGCAAAGAAAAATGGTCGTACATGATGCCCTTCAGTAGCATCTAGTCTAAGTCAAACCTGGAATCTAGGCTTACATTTTAGTGGATTTCCTTTGAGCAAAGGCATCTTTTCTTCCTGGAACTTGGACTGAGTACACCAAGGAAAACTCCCACACATACTTAGTCAGGCCCTGGCCCCAGAATTTCTCCAATAGCTGCTTCTACTGAATTATGGGATTGCACAATAAGCTTGCGAAAGCAAAGAACATGGCCAAAGAATAAACTCCTAATGGAACCTTACCCAGATGTTATTTGAACTTTTCCCTGGTTTATCAATGTGGTCCTTGTCTTGGCAAAAATAGTACAATGTAGCAAGGTGGGTACCTTCCTATCCCATTAAGTTCTACTTAAAAGACACTTGATCTGTAGTATATTCAGAATTCCTACATTCCTTGCTTTCAAGTTCTGCCTACCAATTGAGTAAATGTGAATTAAAACTTTAAGGCTCATATTTTCTAGTGAAATTTCCTCAGGGCTTTTTGGTAAGTGCATACTAATGTTAAATTAATATTTAAAAATTATTACATACACCTGGTGTTCAGACATGCAATTATCTGAGGGAAAAAATCACTATCCTTGCAATTGTCAAGTGAAAGACAAAGTCTTATCAAAGCCATAGATAATAATACTCAGATATATCTCGGTTTGAAAAATCCTGCCTTTTCAAGCTAAAAATAGTTGTTTCACTTATGGTACAATCAGCTAAAAGGCTTCTGTGAACCAGACTCAGTACTACCTGTCCATAAAGCCTGGGTAAGTTCCATTGAATGTTCTCTGACTCACATGCTGACTAGAAAGCTGAGATGGATTTTCCCAGTGCATACTAGAAACCATCCTTTAATCTATTTTAGCCTGTTCGTATGGAAGAGAAATAGAGGAAGAGCCAATACTGAAAAAGTAAGTATGAATGTTTGTAAACCTATATCCAGCAGATGATGAGCCTTTGTATCTAGAAAACACACAATGAGTGTGTGTTGATTTGAAGACTGAAGTCCAGGCAATGGTGTTTGGCTCTATTTAGCATTCATTAGAATCTTCACATGGATATTGGCATGAAATGTAGCACTCCAGTTACCACTAAATCCAGTTCCTCAGAGAGTCTGGAGAAATTTCCAGAATATCCAAGATATTATATCTAAATTCCACTGCCACTCTACACTCAGCCATCTCTGTAGCAAACATAGCTTGGGAGTAGTAGAGGCTGAAAGACTGGTTGACTTTCTTCTCTCAAAAGTGAAAGCACTGGATTCCACCTTTCTGTAAATTTATTCAAACACCTAATTTTAAAAGCCAAGGTCTGGTCAAATTTGTGTGTACTGGTTTGTCAACCAATTACTCTGACCATGATCATGACCATGAGGATTTGGGCCGAGAAAGTTGCAGTTATTACATTACAAGACCAAGAGTACTCACCATAACCAGAATGCAAACTTCTGATAGAATAGATTTCTAGAAATAGGTGACTTTGGATTTTTCAAGGTTATCAACTTAGTAGGGGATGCACTTGGATTGTTCAGGCATCCAAGGATTAATATAGTGGTGATTCTGAGAAATCTTTAAGTATATGGTAGAGTGACAGGGTATTCTTATTGTGATGGCATTGAAATTGTAACTGGCCAACACTGCAAAGGGTCAAAGGGTGCCAACTGTATGTGCAGTCCAGGAAACTTCTGCCTATTTAGTTGTTTGCCATGTGGTTTAGAACCCTCCTGTAGCCTTTCTTTTTGTGGTAGAGGGCACTGGCAGATTACATGTAGGTCCCACTCAACGATACCCAAGATTTCCATGTTAACTCAGAGTAGAAAAGCAAGAGTTCTTGGGCTGGAGATGTGGCTCAAGCGGTAGCACACTTGCCTGGCATGCGTGTGGCCCGGGTTCGATCCTCAGCACCACATACAAACAAAGATGTTGTGTCCACCGAGAACTAAAAAATAAATATTAAAAAATTCTCTCTCTCTCTTAAAAAAAAAAAAAAAACAAGAGTTCTTTCCTATTTTCTTCCTAAGTAGCTTTTGGGGAACAGAAGCAGGAGACTTCAGGGACCTGCACAGACAGAGGATTAACATTGGGCAAGTCAGGTCTGCCATTGTAATGTAAGGGATAGAAGAGCTTCAGGGATTCCACAGTCGTTGTGGGTATGGTAGAGGTCTAATGTGAATGTGGACTCGTGACTGTGATCCTTAGAATATGTGCTACCATGTGAAATCTTTCAAAATTGTCATCTAGAACTTGGAGGCTAACACCTCTCTCTGATCTCTAAACAGCATAAAGTTTCTATATTCTCAGGACCCTGAAGCATTTGCCCTTATTTCCTCTGCATGAGCAATCCTGAGTCATCATGATACTTATTAGTGCTTTGATCTCAAGGCCTATAACCTTTAACAGATCTGGTGTGAGGAGGAATGACTTGGATTAAAAACAGCCCTAATTTAAGAAACCAACATCAAACACTGTCTGATGTTTCCACTGGGCAGTTAAAGGGGAGAGAGTTATTAATGACAAACCAGGAATGGCTACCAAAAGCCAGCTTTCTCAGTCATGATGGGGTGCTAGGCTAAAATACGAAGACAAACAGTAGTGTTACAAACAGCTGGTTATTTTTGTGTTTGTTCTGGTAGGGAAATCTGTCTTGAAGGATTCAGTAAAGCAGCTGGCAGGTTGGATAAGCCATTTGTCACTTCACCAAGAGAAGCCTGTAATCTAATCATTTTGGATCTGCTGGAAACGAGAGCATAGGGGCATGTCTGCTCTGGAGATGGCAATCTAAGCAGCGCCAGAATGCTTGGAAGAACTCCAGATGCAGGCTGTGGGTGCTGGCTCCTCAGATGGCCTTAGCCAGAGAACAGAGGCCTGAGGCAGCCCTGGGTACTTCCCACACCTTGTTACTTGCAACCTGGAGTCAGCCATTTTGTCTCCCTAGACATCAAGCTTTTCATTTGTGAAATTGAATCAAAGATAGCAAATCATGCTTCTAGTCAGACAAGACCAGGATTTAAAACGCCATCCTAACATTTTCTGTTTGCCCTTGGGCAAAGTTATTAATCCCTCTGAATGTCTCCAAATGTTCATTTCTTCATAGATAAAATGTAGGAAATAATAATTCTTGTGTGGAGCTTAGGGAGTAAAACAATGTACACAAATATAGTAGGCACTCAATAAATGTTTGTCTAGTAAATAAATAAATCATAGTGCCTGGCATATAGGAGATGATTTTTTGGGTGTAGGTTGGTTTTCTTTATTTCTTTAAAAAATATTTTCTTTAGATGGACACAATATTGTAGATGGACACAATACCTTTATTTTATTTATTTATATATTTTTATGTGGTACTGAGGATGGAACCTAGTGCCTCACATATGCTAAGCAAGTGCTGTACCATTAAGCTACAACCCCAGCCCTTGTTTTCCTTTCTTCCCCAACCAGACATGATAAGGAATCATATAGTGAGATAAATTATTTTTACTGAGCTGCAAGATCCAGACATCAGCATAATACACTAGCAACTATTAAATTTACATCTTCTATGCTTCTCATCCGTGGATACTCTTCTGGCCAAAAGCACTGATAAGAAATATGCCATGGTTAAAGGCAAAAATACAAATTAATGTCAAGATTACCCAGCTAAATTATCAAAAATACAAGCAACAATAAATGTTGACAAGGATGTGTGGAAAAGGCACACTCATACACCACTGGTGGGATTGCAAATTGATACAACCACTATGGAAAGCACCATGGATATTCCTTAGAAAAACTTGGAATGGAACCACCATTTGACCCAGTTATCCCACTCCTTGGTTTTTACCCCAAGGACTTAAAATCAGTATACTACAGTGATGCAGTCACATCAATGTTTATGGCAGCTCAATTCACCATAGCTAAACTATGGAACCAAACTAGGCCCTTCAACAGATGAATGGATAAAGAAAATGTGGTATATATATATACACAATGGAATATTACTCAGCCATAAAGAAGAATAATTTTCTGACATTTGCCAATAAATGCATGAATCAAGAGTCTGTTATGCTAAGTGAAATAAACCCATTCTAAGAACCAAAGGGTGAATGTTTTCTCTGATATGTAGATGCTAATTCACAATGGTGGGGGACTAGGGAAGAATTGAGGTACTTTGGATTAGACAGAGGGGAGTGAAGGGAGGAGAAGGGGTATGGGGGTAGGAAGGATAATACAATGAATCTCGAACATTATGACCCTATGTGCATATATGATTACACAACCAGTGTAACTCTACATCATGTAAAACCAGAAGAATGAGAAATTATACTCCATTTATATATGTTGTGTCAAAATGCATTCTGTTGTCACATAACACTAATTAGAACAAATAAGAAAATGGGAAAAAAAGATTACCCAGCTAATATAAGAAAGGGACACAATCTCACTGTATGGAAAAATATGCACATATCCATAAACACAGAGAGTTCCGTATATAATCTCAAGGACTTTTAAGGCCATAGGTTGGTACACAGGACAGGTAGGACAGTGAGTCAGGTGATTAGCTTAATAATCTTATGAATTTTTTGCCAAAGATTGTAGGTAAATGGAAACCAAAAAGTAACATTAACTTTTCCCCTCAAGCCTTCATCTTAACAGACCATTGTTTTCCATTCTCAGTTCCCATCATTTCTATATCATTCCCTTTCACTTTAAAGATGGTTGCAAGTTTTTCTTGAAAAAATGAATACTGTCACTAGTTTATACCATTTCTGTCTGTCTTCACTTTCCTATGTTGAAGTTAGAAACGCTGATAGTTAGTGATCAATAAGCATTTTAATTTAATTGTGTTACTTCACATGTTAACCATTAATATTCTTTATGGCAATCACTGATTGGTCCCAAGTTGCTATGTATATCCATATATAATTAGACATTCATATCTAGAGCCATGATGATTATTAATTGCCCACCTTCCTTTGATGTATAGTTTTAGCTTAAAGCTTAAAGTTCTTTGTCCCTTGGCTCTCCCAATGCTCTTTTGTAGAAAGGGGAACCATGGCACTAACTGCAGCACACCTCATATTTTGTCTGTTACAATTTTCCCCAGCAACTGCAGCCTATATTTTGAAGTCATGACTGGATGCACAGAGAACATTTTTTTTTCTATTCACCTAGTTTTTTCTATTTCATAGTTTGCTGTTGTCCCAGTTTAATCTATTAAATTGCAGCTATTTGAATATAGGGCAGTTATACATTTTCCATTCTAAAGAGGCTATATTTCAATGTGTACTGTTTCTTTTCAAATACAAAGGCTATGTTCCAGGAACTGTTCTATCATTGAATATTTAATACAGCTCCTGGATTGTTCTGTTAAAGCAAGGGACTTTCATTATGGCCCAAATCTATAATATGATTCTGGGTACACTGGCCTTAATTTTATCTAGGAGTCAATCCCAGAGGATTTTTGATGGTGAACTTTATTTTAGTGGAAAGCATAGTAGCTACCAGAGTCAGGTCCCGTCCCCCACCCCCTCTCTTTCAAGATGGGTATGATAGCAGACTCCTTCCTTACTCTATCAGTGGTCAAATGCATCAGACAGAATGTTCTGATCAGTTAAACGTTCATTTGTGAGTCACTTCCTCCTTCACTGTCTTTTACCAAAAGCCTCCTTCCTAAGCTCAACATTTGTATTCTGTCCTCTAAGAATAAGCAGCCCTAAAAAAGCTCTGTTATATGAGGGCGTATGGTGAATGGCAAGATGACTAGGAGCAATAAATCCAAGATACAGACACAAAGAAACACGCAGGCAGCTTAAACTTTTCACTCAAAGACCTTTTGAAAGCCATAGTACCAGACTCCAACTTATTTACCATACTAGACTCTGCTAATCTTTGCCAAAGCTCAGCATATACATAAATTAAGGGATATGGCAAGGAACAAGTAGCACAAGATCTCATATTTTTCTTTTTTCTCTCTTTCCCTCCTTTTCCTGAGAACTACATGTCAGAATATCTGCCACTGGCTGGGTGTGCTGGTGCATGCTTGCAATCCCAACAACTCTGGAGGCTGAGGCAGGAGGATCGCAAGTCCAAGGCTATCCCAAGTAACTTAGCTAGACCCTGTCTCAAAATAAAAATAGAAAGGACTGAGGATGCAGCTCAGTGGTACAGCACCTCTGGGTTCAATCTTCTGTGCTGGAGAAAGAGAGAGAGGGAGAGAGAGAGAGAGAGAGAGAGAAAGAAAAGAAAAGAAAGAGAGGGAGGGATGGAGAGAAATGATTGATCCAAATGACTTTTCAGATGTAGGGTCACAATGATAATTTATATTTAAGCACTAAATATAAATTATATTATACTAAATATAAATTAAATTTATATTTAAGCACTGGTGGTTAAGGGCATGCCAGTTCCAGAACGCTCAAATTCTGATTCTGTGTCTTAGTATCCTAGAGACTTTTGGGCAACTGCTTAACATGAGAGCCCTTGGTTTTCTCATCTGAGATGTGGCATTAATAATAGTGCCTACCTCGTTGTGTTGTTGTAAGGATTATACTAAAAACATAATATATGTCTATGTCTGTATGTGTGTCTTCAAATAGTGTTGTTATCATTATTATTATTATTACTACTACTACCAAGATTGAGGACTTTTTAAATCCTTCCCTGTCCTGGTAACTGTCATAAATTCTCTGCATTGCCCTTGGATGTCAATGCTCTGTTTATCATTCCAACAGTATCTTCAACTTCATAGGATTAGACCACACCTATTAAAGTCAGTGAGAATGTTCACAGGGCTTCCGTAAATTCCCTTTGTGGTGGATCTGGGGTCCACTTGGAACCCTAATCCCATAGCAGAACATAAACTCCTGAATCTCCAATGGAATAAGTAAACTATAAAGGCTGAGGGAAATAAAATTGGCAATCCGAAGGCTGCCTAACATACAAAAGATCCCTCCAGGACAGTAGGAAGTAAAAAAGCAGAAACACCTCTTTGGTTTGAGGTATGTTCACTTTGCTCCATCTGCCACTCTTGCCCCCCCTCTTGTTTCCCCACCCTTTGTGAAAAACAGCATGTTGGGTCTGCTGACGCAGAAATCTGGCTTGTGGTAACTCTTACTGGGTGGTGACTCACCCGAAGAGCAAAAAATCATTTGCCTCATGGGGGAGGGAAAGGGATTTGTGTGTATGTGTGGGCACACTAGGAGATTGTTGTACAGGTACGCAGTGGCTGCAAAATCAGGACAGAAGATTAAGAGGACGCTCTCCCAAGAAAACTATTCCCTCAGCACTGCCTGGGTGTAAGAGAGGAACTGAGAGGAACAGAACGACCTGCCTTCAAGTTTTGAGTAGGGGGAGTCGCAGAAGTCTTCAGAGCACCAAGATTCAAAAGGTCTTGGTTATTTCAAACCTAAATCTAGAGGATTTCTACAAAGGAGAGCGAATTGATGAATGAAGCCTGGTGCTTGGTGCTGTCTCTTCCCCTAGCCTCCAGAGACTCTGGGATCTTGGGATGCTCAATACTTCTTCTGAACAACTCTCTACCTGGCTCTCCCTCAGTGTTGCCAAGAATCCCCAAAGTTTATCACAGGAGAATCCATAAATGGGAAGCCTGAGCCATTGCATGGCAGGACCTTAGCCTCTGCTGGGCTGCTTACTCTGTGGCCCCCATGCACTTTCAGTGTCAGGCTGTGAGGAGCTGTGGGCAGGAAGCTAGGCTTTTCCCTCTTTCCCACGAGGTTTGGGTAGGCGCTACTCTCCCCCATTCACCTAAAGTGTTCATTCACCAAGCTCCTTATAAGTACCACTGTGCCCTCTCCCCCATTGTCCCTACCCATAACTTTAATGTTTGGGCCAATTTCAATATAGTTTTTCTCCCTGGAGAAGGCCAGGGATACTTGCGTTGGATCTTCCCCTTATAAAATTTTTCTTGATTTATGCTCTTTCTTAGGCCCCTTCAAATTGACATAAACTGCTCAAATATGCAAATCCAAGTTTGAGTGTTGCTGACAGATACAAGCTCAGTCTGCTACTTTTCTCAGGTGACTTATATATTTCATTAGGATCCTTCAATTCATAAGCATGAAGTAAAGGGCCAAATAGTAAATATTTTAGGCTTTGCAGGCTGTAAAGTCTTTGTTGTTGCAATGATTTAACTCAGCTATTTTGGCATGACACCTGCAACAGACAATTCACAAAAAAGTGTAGTGGTTTTGTTTCCATAAAGAAATCAGTATAGGACTGGGGATGTCGCTCAAGCAGTAACGTGCTTACCTGACATGCACGGGGCGCTGGGTTCGATCCTCAGCACCACATAAAAATAAAATAAAGATGTTGTGTCCACCGAAACTAAAAAATAAATATTAAAAAAATTTCTCTCTCTCTCTTCTCTCTGTCTCTTAAAAAAATGAAATCAGTATATTATTATGTAACTTTCTGTCTTTTGTATGTATTGTGTGTGTGTGTGTTTGTGTGTGTGTGTGTGTGTGTGGTACTGGGGTTGAACCCAGGGGTACTCTACCACTGAGCCCAATCCCCAATGGTCCTCTTTTATTTTATTTTTTTTTTTAATTTTCAGACAGGGTATCACCAAATTGCTCAGACTGACCTACAATTTCTAATTCTCCCACCATACCTTCCCAAGTAACTGGCATTTCAGGCATGTGCCACCATGCTAAGCTTATCATGTAATTTTCACATTACAAAACATCATTATTTTAGCCATGTAAAATGTAGAGTCTATTCTTACCTTGAATATGTAAAAACAAATGGCAGGTTGAATTGGCCAACTAATGCCTTATAAAAGGATTGATTCAAATGGGGGTATCACATGATGTTATAAGTTGAATGAGATGGTGTGAAAGAACTTTTTAGAGTGGGACTGGGGGCAACCTCAGCACCCTCTTCAAATCACACTAGTTAGGTAAACTATTGCATGTTTGTTATTTCATTCAACATATATCATGTGATAACTACTACATGGCAGGCACTGAGTAATACATTCATTAAGAAAATAAAACAAGTATACTCTACACCCTTAGAATTTAGAGTACAATAGGGGTGGAATAGACAATCAAGAAGTAAATAGCTAGTAAATAAATATATTATTTCAGATTGTGACAGGTGTATAACTTGCACTTGCAGAGACTGACAGGGGAACATAGTGTGATCAGAGAAGGAGGACTTATGTGTGGAGATGCTTTTGTTAAGGAGTCTGGTGAAAGTGTGTCAGGAATGGGGGCAAGTTGGAGGAAGGCATTCATAAGAGTTCTATTATGGACAGGTTATGTTCAAGAAGCTTCTGAAATTTCCAAGTAGATATGTAACCAAGTAGATGTCTAAATGCTAGATGTCATGTGAATCTAACATTTGGAAGGATGTTGGGGTTAGAACTATGAATACAGAAAAAAATCAACATATATATGACAGTTAATGTCATGAGAATAAAAGAGATCACTTAGGGAAAGAGAGAAGGTAGAGAAAAGAAGAAACCCCAGAAACTAGTGCAAGGGCATCCAGATTTTTATATATTGGATGGAAGATTAGCCTTGAAAATAAACCAAAGGGGGACAAAAATATTAGAGAATTAAGAAAAATGTGTCATGTTTCAGAAGCAGAGAGGGGAGACTGTTGGAAGAGAGAGTGATCAACTTGATCACTGCTGGAAGATAAAATTAGATGAGGAAAAAGAAGGACACTGTTGGGTTTGGTAACATGGAGGTATTCAGCGACTTTGGCAAGAGATTTTGGTAGGGTGGTAGGGCTAGACTGGCAATGATTGAGGGATGTAAGACCAATTCCAGAGCTGTCATCAAGAAATCTCACTTAGTGGTTTGGTAGTTTCCAAGGCAGCTACTACATTAGGCAGCATGGAGTAGCATGGCCCCAATGGCATAGCATGGCTCCTTCCATTCTTTCAAGGTTAATTTGAAAAAGAATAAGATACTTATTCATTTATTTATTAAGCAGTTTATAAGTGCAAGGTATCCTAAATGCTGGAGATATAGGAGAGGGAAAACCCAACAAAACTCCCTGCTCTATTGGAGCTTACATTCTAGTGACTAGTAAAGTCAAGTAAATATGCAAATATAATCACTGATATAAGGTACCTTGACAAAAGGAAGACACATAAAGTAATTAATTCTAGTATCTGTGACAACAACAACAAACACCTCACATCTCTGTGGTTCACCACAAGAAATTGTGTTTTTTATTCATGTCATAGGCCAGTGCAGGTCAAGCAGCTCTCCTGAGCAGCTGTTGTCCAAGCAATGGCTCAGGATGCGGGCTCTTTCTACCATGTGGATTCACCACCCTATAGACCTCCAATGAATTATCTGTATTCTGTGGGCCAACAAGTAAAGTTGGTACATGGAGTATAACACAACCAGATTTATGGCCAGACTTGAAAGTGATCAGAAGCCAATTTAATGGCAGGAGACCCTGGGAAATGTTATCTTCCTCCTTGCCAGTCAGGAAATGGAGTTAGAGAGAAACTAACCAGTCTCTTCCAGACAAGTGTGTGGCCCTATGAAAGTTCAGAGAAGGGTCCTCACTCTTAATGTTTAATGTTTATTTAAGGTGTCAGAAAAAGGTTAGTGGATATCATGACATCTAAGTTAAGACAATAGGGGTGAGGAAGAATTAACCTGGTGAAGTGGAACTAAGAATATTCCAAGAAGTAGGAATAGCAGGTGCTAATGACCGGAGGTGAGAGACAGCATGATATATTTGAGGAACTGAATGGAGTTCAGCATGGCTGGTGCCAAAGCTGAGCAGCCCTGCATGGTTATGCATTCAAATGGAAGAGTCAAGAGCTCCCCCAGGGCAGCCAGTCCCTGATGAAGGCCCTGGGTAGAGGACAGAGGTCTCAAACTCCAAGGTCTTCAGAGCTAAGCAGAGGAGTAGAGAATTGAAAACAGTAGGGAGCAGTGGTGCCTCTAGTGAGGTGGAATGTGTGTGCTGTGCCTAAATACAACACATTCAAATCGAAAACCAAAACCAAACCTAAAGACCACTGTGCAGGACAAGCAAACCACATCTACTGTGGATTCTTGCTGCAGGTCTTAGGTTTGTTTTGTGCTCCCTGTTGGAAGGCTTCAAGTGAGTTCTTATGATCGCCAACTCTAGGTCAAGAACAGAGAACAGGAAGATTTCAGAAACAAGATTGTGCCTCTAAGTTTCTTGTTGTCAAGGTACTGGTTTGCAAAAGATTTCACACTTGCTTTCTACTTTTTTCAGTGAACTGACTGGTAAGATGTAAATTTTCTTGAACACAGAAATGGGATGGCTTGCTCCTTTCCTTCCTTTCCTCCTTCCCTCCCTTCTTTCTTTCTTTCTTTGGACCCAAGGATTGAACTCAGGGGCACTTAACTACTGAGCCACATCTGCAGCTCTTTTTTTTACTTTGAAACAGAGTCTCACTAAGTTGTTTAGGGCCTCCTCGCTGAGTTGTTGAGGTTGGCCTTGAACTCCTGATCCTCTGCCTCAGCCTCCCATTCTGTTGGGATTTCAGGCATGCATGCACCACTGTGCCCAGTGGAACCGGCTTACTTCATTCTGATAACAACAGCAGCAACATTTAAAAAGTCAGGCACTGCTCTAAGTGCTTTATTAACTTATTAAGCCCCATTTTAGATGAAGAAATTGAGAAAATAACCACATAGGGACTTGCCTAAGGTCACCCAGAAAGTGACGCAGCTGGGATTGAAACTAAAGCAAACTGCCCCTAGAGTCCATGCTCTTTTTTTTTTTTTTTTGATTCCATGCTCTTGCAGAAGTCTTCCTCTCAACAAACATTATTCTACACTTCCTTGAAGCAAATATTTACTTGGCTCCAACTAGGGATTCTGGGCTTAATCCTAAAAAAAAGTAAGAAAGTGATGAATAAGACAAACCTTTTATCCTCAGGGCACTGTCCATTTATGGCAGGGACATTGGTTGTATCTGGCCCACTGCACATGATACAAGAAAATCAGATTTCAGCATCTATTAATAAAGATTTATTGCAGTACTAACCCACTTATTTGTTTATGTTTGTCTATTGCTGCTTTCAGAATAAGCCAGAGTTGAATAATTTAAACAGGAATATATGGTTCACAATGCCTGAAGTTTTTACAATTAAGCCCCTCACCAAAATAGTGTGATGACCCCTTGGTCTACATGATTAGATGGATACGTAAACATAACTTCAATACAATGCGAAGGAAGGCAGTATTGTATTGTTTGAAAAGTATGGACTTTGGCTCAACGGAGGCTAATGGACTTGTTTTTAAATTCCAGCTCTATTTCTACCAGCTGTGTGAATGTTGGGCAAGTTATTTAACTTCTCTGAACCTATTTCCCAGATGGCAAGGCTAATAATGCCTTTTTTACATTACCTTCGTAAAGACTAGAGATAATGGATACTTAGTGTTAGCACAAAATACTAAAAAATGATGATACTACCAAGAATAATAATGTTAACAATATGTTTTATTTATTTATTTGCAGTGCTGGGGATTGAACCCTGGGCCTTGCACATGCTAGGCAAGTGCTGTAACACTAAGCCCCAGCCCCAGCTAATGTTAATAATATGTTATGAGAGAAAAGAAAATGTGTAATGTAAATATGGTACATGGATACCTTAAGATATTTAGAGGGTTTATGAAAGCTTTCTGTAGGAGATGACCCTTTGACTTGGCCACAGGTGTCAGGTGGACTTATTTTGAATATATTTTTTTACCTCTAAGCTGTACAACCCTGGGCAAATTACTTTACCTTTTGGAGTTTCATTTTCCTCATATGTAAATAGTGCCAATAATGACAATAATGCTGAGATTTGGAATGTTCTGAAGATTAAATGAAGCAATAAGTATACAATACTAAGGACTTTGTTTGGCACTTGGTAAGTATCCAATGAAAGTCAGACATCATTATTGTGGTTTGTAGCAAGAGAGACCTGGGCTTCGATTTTGGCCCTGGGGAAGTTATTTAATGCCTTTAAGTCTCAGATTCTTTATCTGTAAAATAGGGATAGTAACACTGAGTAGGTTTGTTATCAGTTTTCAATGAAACAATCTACTTAGCCCAATATCTGACCAATAGGTAAGTACTCAATAAATGGTAGCCATTGATATTTGGTACAATGATGTCAATATTTAGAGCCCAATAAACATTAAATGACCAACTAAATGGTGGGTCCAGAGTATTCATATTCAGTAGTTGAGAGAGGAAAACCCATCAACTTCACCTTTAACATTATAAAATGGGCATGAAGCCATCTTTACCTGAAAAGTTTGATAACATATACATACTGAAACCTTTTCAGAATTTCCTGTTATTTAGTAACTGCTAGCCCTAAGATGATATGTAAATGACGTATAAGTGTGGGTAAAATTTACTAAGCAGTATTGGGTAATGGTTCTCCTCGTTACTTTTTCCATCAATAAATAACCCATCATTTGATGAAGCAAGAAGTTTGTTTCCCTAAGAAAATGCCAGAAAGGACATCACTCAGAACTTTAAAAAGCCCTGTTTGGAAAGGCTTTGGTAAATATATATTTAGATAATGATAAACCAAGACCTTAGGCTACACTTACAATCTCCTCCTCTGCTTCTGTGGCTGTAGTTATGCAAGGATATGGAAAAAATGTTCAAAGAGACCAGGGGCCCTGGTCCAACATTTGGACTAATTGAATTTCCTAACCTCACTTCCTTCTGTGGTTCTTTCCCAGCCAGGATAATGGCCTGTATGCAAGACTGACTCTCAGAAAAGTTATGTAGCAGGCTAACTTTGTTTTTGCTTCCTTCTAGCCTTCTTTTCTACTCCTTTCTGTTCTGGGTTCCCAGTATTTTCATATGCTTTTCCATGACCCCCAAGTCCTTGCCTGCAGTATCCTGTACAAAGTAGCTTTTCAAGGAATAGAAAGCCCATGCCCTCCCTCTCATCAAAACTGACTTGTCCTGGGGCTGGTGTTGTGGTTCAGTGGTAGAGCACTCACCTAGCATATGTGAAGCACTGGGTTTATCCTCAGCACCACATAAAAAAATAAATAAATTGGAGGCTGGGGTTGTGGCTCAGTGGTAGAGCGCTTGCCTAGCATGTGTGAGGCCCTGGGTTCAATTCTCAGCACTGCATATAAATAAATAAATAAAATAAATAAAGGTCCATTGACAAGTAAAAAAATTAATAAAATAAATAAAATGAAGGTATTATTGTCCCATAGGTCACTCCTTCACGGCTCTGCTTCTTGGTTCTTAAGGTGGCAATTGATAAAACTAACAGTGTAGCTACTGCCCACTGTCCAAATGCTGGCAGATTAACATGCTCAATTCTTGCCCAAAAGAATAGTCTAGGAGTTCCTCTTTGACTCCTTGCTCAGAGTGCTAGGTTTCCTAGGGTGGGAGTGGACTTGCTGCATGAGACCCATGTACCTACCAACTGGGCATTCTGCCCACAGCAATGAGTTGGCTTGTGGGGTGTGTTGTCCAAAGAAAAGCTCTGCATCATGAATTCAAGTGGAGCAAGCTTGGGATGCCAGTGAAGTGAATAATAATAATATTATTGGAATAATAATAATAATAATAATAATAATAACAACCTCCAAGGGATATTGTGATCATTAACTGAAGTAATATAGTTGATGCTCCATAGCTACAAGTTCTGCATTCACAGATTCAACCAGCCATGAATTGAAAATGTAGCTAGGTGTTTGATGGTTGTGACTGTACTGAATATGCAGAGACATTTTTCTTGTCATTATTCCCTAAACAATACAGTATAACAACTCTTTACATTGATTTAGGTATTAAAAGTCATCTAGAAATTATTTAAAATGCATAGAACTGGGCTGGGGTGTAGCTCAGTGTTGGAGTTTAGTGGTAGAGATTGCTTACCCAGTATGTGCAAGGCCCAAGCACTTGAACATCCACAAAATTTAGTATCCACAGCAAGTTCCAAAACCAATCCTGATACTGATAAGAAGGGACAACTATATGTGAAACAATGCCTGGCACCATGTAAGTGTCAATTAAGCATTAGTTGTTAGCTGGGCACAGAGACACATACCTGTAATTCTAGCAACTTGAGAGGCTGAGGCCGGAGGATTGCAGATTCAAAGTCAGCCTCAGCAACTTAGTGAGGCCCTAAAGAACATAGGGAGACCCTGTCTCTAAATAAAGAAATAAAAAAGGGCTGGGGATGTGGCTCAGTGGTTGAGTAGGCCCTGGGTCAAATCCCTTGTACAAAATAAAACAAAACAACTAAAAACATTAGTTGTTGTTGTTATTCTCATCCACTGAAGACTGGTTGCTAATCAACAAGGATTCTAATCCAATACATATGGTGAGTACAAATGGTACCTGACATGTGATCCCCTTTTACAGTCCATTAGAGTGTCTCTAGAAAGTGGTGCTCACTAGAAAATTGGTTACTCACTCAAGGACCATATTTGGAGCTCCTTCTGTTTCTTTCTTTGTCCCACCTCCCAGCCTGCCCTGCCTGTCTCTGCTAACCCCCTGTACTATCAACACAAAAAGCCCCAGTGCCTTCTTTTCCCTCAGAAAACCCAGAGGTCATATACTGGCTGCAAATATGCACTGTGGACATGTTTTCTTTGGCTCTTTTGATATTTTTTGAAAAATTTCAGTTGGTTGACAACATTTAAAAATCAGGAGATTTCCTGTAAAAATCTGGCAGTTTGATTTCTTTCTTTTCATTATTTTTAAGTCTTAAGATCCAGAAACACAGGCCCTAATCCCAATTGGCAAAAATCTGTTGCCTCTGAATGGTGGCTGCCCCTTTAAGCCCTAAATTCTCTGGTTTGCCAGTGTCCCCATTAACCTCTCTCTCTCTCTCTCTCTCTCTCTCTCTCTCTCTCTCTCTCTCTCTCTCTCTCTCTCTTCCTCTGTCTCAGTACTAGACCATTTCTCTTTTTTACTGACACCAGAAACAGTCCTCTAGGTCCACCAGAAAGAATCTCAATGACTTATTAATATTGGAGCCCAATTCAGTGACAACAGAAAACAGGTTTGTCTTCCCTGGAGGTCAGACAAGGGGCTCAGTGGACAAACTCAACAGCCTATCTCTACTTTGTGGAGGAAGAAGAAAATGTTCCTTTTACCCTGGGGAAGGTCACTCTTTACAGGAGATGGGCCAAATGACACCTCATAATGCAGAGAGGAAGACATACAAAAAAGCTGAGTGTGTGTGTGTGTGTGTGTGATGCTGAATGTGCACATCCTACTACAAATTCATCTCTCCTCAGATAAGGCAGTCAGTCTACATATCTCTCTTTATACTAAGCTATCTTTCTCCCCAACAACTAAGCCTTTGTCTATGGAGTTTATAGGGTCATGTATT
This sequence comes from Marmota monax, assembly GCF_021218885.2. Lineage (NCBI taxonomy): Eukaryota > Metazoa > Chordata > Mammalia > Rodentia > Sciuridae > Marmota > Marmota monax. The sequence goes on along the minus strand of NW_026694552.1, from coordinate 8,059,127 downwards.
ATTCAAATACTTTGGGCTTTTTTTTTACACATACACTGATGTCTATTCTCCTGAAAAACAATCTGAATCCTAAAAGCTTGCAGGGTGGGACAGAGAGAATATTGAATGTTAACTTAGCCTGACTTCTCCAGAGGAATAGTTACCCTCTGGGGTGAACCAGGACTACTACAAACCCTTCCCAGTAGTCAGGCCTTGCTGGAATGCTTATTGGAGTGCATAAGCCCTGAAGTGTCTACAGCTTACTCCAAGTTTAAAGAAGAAAACAGTGGATCTGTTCTTCTGAACTTGAGGGTAATGATAATGAATGTGCAGTTTACTATGGGTCAAACTCTGTTAAATTACCTCTTGTTACTATCTCCATTTTTATCAAAGGGGGAAACCAAGACATAAGAGGTCAAGTCACTAGTTTTGAAGCCAAATACTACCTGAGAGGGGATTATAATCAGGCAGTCTGGATTCAGAGTCTGTGTTCCTGAGTACCACACAATGGTTCCCAGTTACAGTCACAAGACTAGCAGCATTGCTGGGCGTGGTGGTACATATCTGTAAACCTCAAGACTTTGCAGACTGATGCAGGAGAATTGCAAGTTTGAAGCCAACCTCAGCAACTTAGCAGAACCCTCAGCAACTTAGGGAGTCTTTGTCTCAAAATAAATAAATAAATAAATAAACAGGGCTTGGGATGTAGTTCAGTGGCAAAGCACCCCTGGGTTCAATCCCTAAGGGAAAAAAAAACGTCAGCAGCATCAGTAGCACCTAAGAACTCATTAGAAATGCAAATTCTTGGGTTCTAGTCCAGACCACCTGAATTGGAAGCACTGGGAGTGGAGTGTACCAGTTTGTGATCCTGAGGTTAGCGCAAGTTGAGAGCTGGTGGACTAGGGGATAAGGAACCCCAGCATTTGTAATAAAGCCCTGCAGTTTGTCTGCTAGGAAGAGTTTGGTTGGTAGAATGACAATATAGAAGTGGGGGTGGGAATGGGATGCCCCACTTATGCATAAAATTTGTCCTAGTACCCAGAAATTCCATTATTAGTCATTCATTCCTTCAGTCAGTGAAGGCTTCATGATTTAGAAGACATCTTTATTAAAATACAAATGTACTTGGCAAAAGGAATGTCATAAACCACTTTTCAACCACTTTTCAGATATGTGAAAACTAACCAGCCATTTCTGTGTTCCATTTATCTCTTGTCCCAAGGGGATGCACACACCACTGATTCTCCCTAAGGATGGCTGTGTAGACTAGTGAAGTCACAGGGAAAAGAACAAAGGTTGAGAGGAGGGCACAATCACACAGTTCAACTGTTAGGAGGTACTCAAGGAGTTCCCCTTCTTCATAAACCCCTTTGTCCCACCTGTACCCCCAGCATACAGTTTGAGAGTAAAAAGTGATTTTTTTTTTGGTTTAATGCATAGTCTGGCCTTGGGGTATTTGTTCTGTTCTGCAAGAGCACTGTTGTATGTCAAGACCAAGGACCCTCATCCATCACTGGCTGGATGGGAACTGACTGCAAGGAAGGCATTCAAATTTTGAGTGTTCTTGGCAAATTCACTCTGTCCTCTCACAGAAGCAGTGGGGAAGATTGGAACCCAGCTAACTACCCAGGTGAATGCAAATGTCATTCTAAGGAAGCCATGCAAATACTTCCACAATCAGCCTTGCAGGAGGTAATCTGAAGGAATATGCAAAAATGAATAGTATGCAGCTTGCTCTCAGGAAGTCCAAAACAGATCCCCTTGCTTTCCCTTCACTCTGCCATGCCCCTTACTTCTCAAATTGAACTTCCAACCCCAAAGGTCAGAAAGGCAAAACACAAGACATCCTTTCACAGAGGGGAACCTTAAAGGATACAACAGGAAGCAAACAGCCGTCTTCTTGTTACATTTTTCACAGGATTAACAATCACTTGGCTGTTTTTCTCCTACTCCTTAATGACCCAAGCAAGTTCAGCTATTAAGTGATAAATCTTCTGTGTATTCATGACCGGCTGGTTTAATTCTGCAGCCCAAATGGCAACAATCAAGATAATTGAGCTATCTCGGAAGCATTAGGGATGCCAGCTGCTGTGTGAGGCAGAAAACAAACTCAGTTGGCAGCAGGAGCCCTGTCCCCGAGAAAGAAATGCTGAAGAAAGAAACAGTGGGATGAAGGATATAAACGTTAGGAAGGGAAAGTGGAAGAAGAAAACAGGGAAAAAAATTTCTGGTTCCTTCTCGTCATTCTTCCACCTCATCTTTTGGCCTGTGTACTGGCAACCAGCTGGAGGCAGCTGGTGGGATTTACTTGAAGTAGCTCATCCAAGGAGATATGAATCAGAAGGATGTCCTTAAACTCCTGTTCATTCAATCACTGTTTACCTCAACCAACATTTGTTTCCTGAAAAGAAACACGAGAAAGGAAAGGAGGAGAAAATTTGCTTGTTGGTGTTTTTTCCCCCACTTCTGTGAATTTTGGGTACTGAATGGTGTTGGTTGGGCAAGCAGATGATATTTGGATAATGGGCTTCTGAGTCGTCATGACTTAGGATGGGCAAAATGTATTGCCTGAGCATCACTCACTTGCTGCAGAAGATTGCACCAAGCCTGGTATCCTGTTTGTAGGCTTTAGGCCTTTAGAGGTATTTCCACTGTATTTTCCTTGACAATAAGCTCCAGCTTACAGGTCCAACAGCTGAGCAAATGGAATCACTCATAATCTCTTCATAAACAGGTCAAGACTTGACTTACCTCTACATGACTGCCTTTAAAGTCACTCTTAACTCCAAACTCTTAAATTCAAACATCCTCTTCTAGCAATATAGCATTTGGCACATAAATTAAATAAACTCAAAATCTTCTCCTTGGCTGAACAGTGTGAATGAGAGTTTGTGTATCAGTGCCAATCTCTGTTCTGAATGAATCATGTTGAAGCGAGTAAGTGGGGAAATATCTACTTGGATTGCTCATCCTGCCTCAATGTCTTCTCTTTCCAAACTATTGTGTACACAGATAATCTTGACAGATTAATCCCTCTGCCATATTCTACCTTTTAAATTTTGAAATAATTTCAGATCCTCAAGAAGTCACAAAAATAGTGCAAAAAATTCTTTGTTCCCATCACCCAGATTCCCCCAATGGTGATATCTTTAGTGAATGATTAAAACCAGGCTTATTGGCTGATTGTAATACAGTGGAGCATAGATGTTGCTCAGATTTTAATAGCAAAAAATGAAATTTTAAAAGATGAGAATGAATTCCTAGTGCCTAAAGCTTCCATTTCAAATGTCAGCCTGCTGTTCAGGTTCCTCTTTGGTCTTGCCCCATGCCATTCAAGCAGCCATAGTTCCTACTGCCCTCTGAAGCACATACACCTCTTTCACTCAGGCTATTTGGCTCATTGTTCAGACTATATTCACCATTAGCTTTAGACCTCTGCCTCAGCTATTCTCTCTTTACTCCCCTTTCTCCAAACTGTACACTTTCATCTCAGCTGGTTCATCTTTTTCCTTTTCTGTATAACTTTGCTCAAAGGCTGGGAAGGTGACTCAGTGGCAGAGCACATGCTTCAAATCTGCAAGGCCCTGGGTTCCATCCTCAGCACTGCAAACAAAACAAGTTTCCTCCAATTAGTCCAATCCTCCTTAAACTTTCCTCATTCTGAGGTCATTATGGGTGGAAGTTATTTAAGCTAGGCAATATAATTTAGCATATGAGGCTTTTTAAAAACAGCTTATATTTTTTTAAAAAATGTGTTAAAATACAAGTAAAATAAAATGTGTCATTTTAATCATTTTCAGTGTAAAAAAATCAGTGGCATTAAGTACATTCATATTGTTTCACAATCATATATTTGTAAATTTCTAGATCTTTTTCATCACTATAAGCAGAAACTACGTTCATGAAAGAATGGACTCCCAGTTCCCTCTGTCCAACCCCTGCTAACCACTATTCTATTTTTTATCTGTATGAATTTGGCTATTATAATCCAATATCAGTACCTCATATAACTGAATCATATATGTGTACACTTATTATTATATTTAAAAATTATTTAAAGACTTCTGCTAGATTGAAAACTCTGCAAAGATGCAGTAACCTGCGTAAGTAATAAATATATATTTATTGTAAAACATATAACATATTTACATTTATTACATAAAATACACATATCATATAATTATATATTGTATTCTATATATAAATATTAAATAATGTATGTAATATATATCATATATTATATGTGGTATATTTTTATATTTATGAATATTTATAATGATGTACTTAATACTTTTGATAGTTGCATATAATGCAATAACATGATTATAATAATTACAGGTATAACAATATAAACATATGATAATATATAAATATATACTAACATTATATATTACATATGCCATGTATAATGTATAACACACATTATATACAATTATGTATGTTATATAATTATATTATATTTTTATATAATATCTATATATTATAAATAAATATATATATTTCCTTTCTCACACTACCCAGCACAATTCTGGGTGATTAATAGAGTGGATTCTTTTCACTTTGTCAGGAAACCAGCACCCCCCCACACAGCATTTTGTTTTAAAAACCAGGAATGTCTTATAAGACACTTCCCAGACCTTTTGTTGTAGATTTCTCAGCTTTGAGTTTAAAGCACATTCTGGGTGCTGGGCCTGCATCTGCTTGGATCCAGTGAGTTTGCCCTGTGTACACTGTGATATGTATGCTGCTGAAGTTGCCTTGCTTTGGTCCATCTCACCAGGTAGGCTACTTTTTTGATGTTTCCTCATAACCCAAGGCAGTGTCTGCTCCATTAAAAAAAAAAAAAAGTACTTGAGCAACATTGTCAAGATGTGCTGGGGGTGGGTGCTACATTGTTGTCAAGGAATTTAGTCTGATAACCAGATGAAGCTAGTTAAGAATTGAGCTCCTGCTTTTAGGTAACACCATAGCCTGCACAGCTACATACCTCAGCTCTTTGATGTTCTTATTGAGAAAAGAAGGAATGATAGTAAGAACCAATATTCATTGTATACTGAAATACATGCCATCTATTGCTTCAAGCCCTTGACATATATGACCTATTTTAATCCTCACAGCAATTACATGAGGTAGGTATAATTATTCCCAATTTACAGATGAAGAAATTGAAGCATAGAAGGGGTAAGTAATTTACTCAATTTAGTAAAGAAGGGTTAGGATTTGAATTTGGATAGATTCAGAGTTCTGCACTCTTGGAGTTGTGTGAGGAATAAGAATGCATTAAGTCCTTCAGACACAGGGCCAGGGGAATGGACCTCATGGATCAATGAACTTTGCTCCTTTCCAAGGCCTAACCCTGGCTGGAAAATTGTTGCTTTAGTCATAGGAGCTGGAGTTACAGACCAAAGGATTTGAGTGCTCCTCTCAGCTGCTGGCAAAACAAACGCCACGGCTACTGCCTACTCCAACTCCTATTGCTAATGGGTCATTAAGATTGTGTTCATATGCTAAGGACAGCATGTTTTGGTATAAAAGAGCCCCTGTGAGCTCCTTAGAAGCTAGACTATATAAACTGAGCGTACTGCAAGATTATTACTTAAGGCAGGTCCCTTGAAAGGGCCATTGTGTTTCACATGGCCCCCTACCAACACCCCAGAGGGCCTGTTTATTTTACTGTAGGAAATGCATAATTTTTAGCAATTTCTTTACCTAGCTGTGAGATTAAAGTATGGTCCCTTGGGCACCTGGCCTACTTCATGTATACAGGAAGAGGCCCCCAAGAGGCTGACTCAGTTTTAGAACAATATCTATTCTGCAAGAATACTTCCTGTCACAGAACTTCACTGAGCCCTTGAAGTAATAAACAGCATTGATTCAGGTGAAAAAGAAAGATCCAGATGAAGTAATGAAAATGAATCACTGGGCTAACAGGAAAGCCTGGTGAGGTTTTATGTCCAGGAATGGAAGATCAGACCAAGAGTAAAGGACATAGGGGAGAATTTCAGAAAAGCAGTGGGAATGTTCTAGGTGTCTTTGGGGGACACTAAGGTGAGTGACTTTGTTGAAGTGGTTGATACCTGTTAGGGTGCAGGGCTATATAGGGTTGAAAGTGTAAAGTATTCTTAAGGAAATAAGGCAGTCAGAAGGATGTACATTTGGAATAGTGAAGAAATAGGGTGTCATGACTAGAAATCTTGGCTTAAAGGCTGACTCCAAGACCAGTTTCTATGTGTTGCCTTTGTAAATGGAGGACAATTCACTGGGTGCTGCTCAGGTCTCCCTTCCCTCTCCCAGCCTCTACCTCTTTTAAGTGCAAGCTATGAAAGTCATAGGATAAAGAAAAAGAAACTGATAAGAGTAGTTGCACTTCTCAGATATGAGTTCCCTCCACACTATAACAAGGGTCCTGTCAGTTACCCACAATTGGACTTGAAGGTTCCCAAGACTAATGTGACACAGAAAATCTGTTAAATAAATTCAGTCTTTATTAACAAATACAAGCTTCTGCTTCAATTTCATTTCTATCTCTCTTACTTTGGTAAGCTGAATTAGACAATGAAGTGAAAAGAATCCACTCTATTAATCACCCAGAATTGTGGTGGGTAGTGTGAGAAAGGAAAAAAAAAATATATATATAATATATTATATATATAATATATAAATAGATATTATATAAAAATATAATTATATAACATACATAATTGTATATAATGTGTGTTATGCATTATTCTTTGTCTTCTCTCTTAGCCTTAAACTCGGATTAGACCAAGAACTGGTCAATCAATGTCTCTTTGTTTCCTTTCCCCTAATCCTGCCCTTGCTCTGCTTAGCTCCCCTGTGCTAAATTTACCACTCATAATGGTGGAAAGAATTCACCAGAGAGAAAGAAAACATCAGCCCTGTTGGTTGTTCTTGTCCTGCCAAAGCCCCACTGACCAGAAGATTTTTGTTCTTCATATTATAAACTTGATGCATGTCAGAATGTCCCTCACTACATATAGAGTGTAGTGAGGCTATATGGCCACTCTCTATTACCTATGTATACCCAATTCCTCTCTGGTTAAGGTTCTGGGTTGAACAGAAAGGAGTGTGGCCAAGTGGGAGAACTATTATTCTTTTTGAGGAAGATCAGATTATAAATTGGACTCCTTGTGGCAGGAGATGAGTGGGCATCAGAAAAGTCCTGCCTACACCTTTGTGTAAGTTTTTCTCCAAAATTCCCCAAAATCTCAGCTAGGAGTATCTAATGGGACACACATGAGGGTGCTTGAGCCCTCTCAGAGCTTCCATGAATATCTACCCCTTCTATGTTGCCAATGAATACATGAAGGCAATATTTTATTGATCTCAATGTCAGGCTATATAAAATACCAAAACAAAAATAATTTCTTTCTTTTTTTTCTTTTTGCTTTCTTTCTTTCTTTCTTTCTTTTTTTGTACTGGGGATTGAACCCAGGGGCACTTAGCCACTGAGCTACATCCCCAGCCTTATTTTGTATTTTATTTAGAGACAGGGTCTCACTCAGTTGCTTAGCACCTCTCTAAATTGCTGAGGCTGGCTTTGAACTTGTGATCCTCCTGTCTTGGCCTCCTGAGTTGCTGGGATTACAGGTGTGCATCATCACATCCACCTCAAAATTAATTTTTTAATCTCAAGCTATGCTCAACTACATTGCCCAGCCAAGCTCCTTGAATAAACTTTCAACAAATAAAGAAAATAGCAATACAGTCAGAGCAGCATTGTCTCTACAAAAGCAGACAATATTGGTTTGGGCAGAAGCATAGTCATTTTCTCTCACTTATTTCCAATGTTGTTTGAGCAAACTGAAGTCTCTCTCCTCCTTCCCAGGGTGATTGTCTGGTTCTGTAGTGTCCCAGCCAAAGGTACCTGGATCTTTTATCCAGAAGCAGTCAGCTGGTGTGTCTTTGCTTAGAAAGGCCTGGTCCATTCAACCCTCCAGCCTTGGGTGATTCTCCTCTGATATGTCTCCTATTGAGAAGTCTTCTCTTGTCCCTCATTAATTCTAGATGATTTGCTGATCCTAAAGTGTTATGTACTCATGTAGACATGTGGAAGTTACACAAAAGGATTAAGAGGCAGAACCAACCATCACCCAGGCATGATCTCCCCACCCAGCAGTGACCGATATAAACACAAGAGTGCATTTCTCTCTAAGTCTTTATTGCTGAAGAATTTCTTGACATGCTTAATATACACTACCTCAGAAATTATCTGCTTTCCCCCCATAAGTAGCATTTTTCTATGCCCTTAAGCATTTTTGTTACCATAACTTAAATAGAAGCTTCATATTCCATATTATGTATGCAATGACATTTATGTAACTTTTAGGACACATAGTACCACAAAACCAGCCCTTTTACAGAACTTAAGTGCTTTATGTTAAAGTAATGACATTTGACATTGTGTGAGGGCTTCTGGTATGCCAAATACTCTTCTAAGTGCTGCTAATTTGTTAATTCATTTAATCTCACACAACTCTAAGAGGTGTTATTATTATTATTATTTCCCTCTCTATGTGGGAGAGGGAAATTGGGACCCAGGGGAGATGAGTGATTTACTCAGAGGAACAAAGCTTTGAATCTTGCCATTGTAGCTATAGAGCCCATGCTCTTAACAACTATTAAGTGGTCAGTACCAGAATTAAATGTAATGAAGTCAGTTTGCAATGTTACATACAGTATGCAATAACATTTTATAGTCAAGGGCAGTATCCTCAGGATCCAATATACATTGTATCATTCGTTTGTAATCTAGACTCATAATACTGTTTATCAGTCATAACAACACAACTTTTCCAATCCTTTCAGAGAATTTATGAGGAAGAGGATAGACAGAAGAAAGGAGGTTCTCTTTATCTGCTAATAAACTGAAAACTTAATTAGGAGAGAAATCTCCCATGATTAGAGTAATTATGATATTACCATAAAATCTGGAGAAATTTACCATTTGTATAGTTAACCTCTCTTTCCTCAGAATAGCATTTTAAACATTCCTCTCTCCCAATCAAATGCAGACAATTGCACTTCCAGGACCCAGAAGGCTCCTTAGCTCCCTTTCTTTTATCTTCTTTATCTTAAAAGCTTTCCCATTTCCCCATCCAGATTGTCTGCGGTTCAGCCCCTTCCTTCTCTGGTCCTTGCATTCCCATCACTGAAGTACTGATGTGGGTATGGGCTTTGGTCAAAGTCAAAGCCTCCATTCTCTCTTGTGAGCAGAGCTCCCCACAATAACAACAATCAACTTGCCTAGCAAAATTCATGACGTTGCATTCCCAGAAGTTCTGATCCCTTGGGTATCTCTCTCCATTTCTCCAACCCTGACAGGATTCCAGGGTGAGCTCTATGCTATTCTGCAGTTGCCCTTCATCTCTCTTCACAGGCCTCCTCCTAAGTTCTTTCAGCTTTGTCTGGATATCTTCTAAAAGAGAAGCCCCCTCAAATGAAGTCTGCAAAGAAGCCATTACTGAGCAGGGCGGCCCAGTCTGTGTCCCCTCAGACCAAGGGATAACAGACTTTGTTTCTTCCTCACACTTCTCCAGTTGAGGCCAGCTTTCCCTCCCTGGAGGTTTTCCCTGTAAAAGGGTCTGGGCTGGATTTGCTTCTGTAAATGATGCCCAGGCTTGCACTGTCAGAGGCCAGAGATGAGCCAGGGCATTTTTGCGCTTTCTATGCCTCCTTTTACATTTTCTTTTCTTTCCTACATTTGCCTCACTGTTAGGAGCAGAGGACAACTCCTCCAGGGAAGCCCGTCCTAGAGCTACAAATGAGCTTGAGTCACCGCCATCTGTGTCTTGAGACAAAGTAAGAATTGACATGCTATCCTCACATCTTTGACCTCTGCTTTTTGGCCCTATGCTGATTGCATCATTCACAATTGGTGAAGGCCTTGTAATACTGGTCTGTGCTGGATTTGGGCCTGTGAAAGATACCCAAGCCTGTACTGTCAGAGGCCAAGGACCACCTGCAATCTTTTCATTCTTTTTATTTTTCCCTTTACTTTTGCTTTTCTGCTGTACTTTGTTCTCCTCATTGGTTGTCACAGAGGCCTCCTCAAGAGAGGACTGAACTGGATTTGTTTCTGGCAGCAGAGCACCATCCAGTGCCTCCCAAGGCTGAGCAAGAACTGATGTCTCATCCCACCTTTGCTCATTGCTTGCTTGCCCCACATTAGCAATTGAGAAAGACTCCATGGCACAAGATTGACTTAGAAATTGGGCTGCAGATGATGCCTGAGTCTGCAGTGTCAGAGGCAAAGGAAGATACACAATCTTACTTTCCTTTTTATTCCTCCTTTTACGGCTGTTTTTCTTCCCTACATTATCCCCACCATCAGCAGCACAGGAATCTTCTTCCAATGCAGCATGAACCAAAGCCAAATCTGGGCATGGCCCATCAGCCTCTGCACTCAGATACAAACTAAAATCACACACTTTTTTCATCTCATCATTGTCTTTTTGACCTACACTTTTCTGACCCACATTTACTTCATGACTTGCAGTGGGTGGAGCATCTTCAAGTAGAGTCTTAACTGGGGGCACCGCCCCTGTGAGTGCTCCTGCTGCTGTGGTGGCTGGGTCTATGTCACTTGCCTGGGTGATCAGAGCCTCCATGCGAGCTGAAAAGTCTTTGTTCATGTTTCTCCTCATTCTCACTTTGCTTTGTTTTTGTTCCTGGATCAAGTGGAATGTTTACCTAGAGCAGGAAGAGCAGAAATTATTCCAAGTGGTAAATGTGAGCTGTCCAAAAAAAAAAAAAAGTCCCTTTTAGAAGAAAGTGTCAAACCTCAGATCTGAGTCCTAAAATCAAGATTAGGCCCCAAATGCTATATAAAATGAGTTAGAACTGGGAACACAGAACAGGTTGAGGAGGCTATAATCAAGGTAAGGGTGTTAGACATTTATTATCATTGGCAGCTGGCTCTTTCATGCAGAGCTCAATCCTCCAGAACTTTGTTCAAAATGGACCTCTCCCAATACAGTGTGTCAACTAGGGATCTTGGATGCCCTCAACAATCTAATGGGTGGCACTATTTTAATTTTTATCAGCTTTTTATATCAACACTATCTTCTTTGCTTGCAGACAATACTGAAACAAAAACATATCACAAAACATTTGGATAAACATTTCCACTTTCACCTAAGGGAGAAAGAGCCATTGCTTAATGGTCAAATAAAAGCTTTAATATCGTCGTTACCTTTTGATGCTTCAGATTTCAGCCTCAGGAGACCAACTAATAGGTGAGAAAGCTGAAGTTGAATCTACAAAATCAGAGGGAAAAAAATCATCCAAATGAACCTCTGCAGGTATCCCTGGATGTCAGTCTGAGCAAACACTTACCGACTATCCCAGTTCTTCTTAAGCTCTCTGTCTTTGATCCCATGCAAAGGAATTGGTATCCAGGCTGATGACTCAGGGCCTCTACAGAATTCTGTAAAACAATAGATTCATAAATTGATGAAGAGTCCATTTGGTTCAATATGGTGTTAGCATTTTGGTTGCTTTCACTGATATCTGGCTCTTTGCGAATTGAGAATCCAGGTCTAGACTGGGGGTCCTCATTCTATTAGCCAGCACCATCCATCTACCCATGTTCTAGAAAAGCTGATCTAGCTCTCTATGTCCAGTTCATAAACTGATCCTGCTGCGTAATCCAGCCCTTTTATAAGCTTTCTGCTGTGCCATATATGCACAACATAATCTTGGAATGGGCTAATTGTTTACATAATATCCTTTCTCTTTAAGCAAACATTTTTTGTTGACCTTTTCAACAAAAAAAGAATAAAAAGAATAAAAATAAATCAAGATGATCCAACTCCCTTTTCTCCAGTTATGACTGAGAACTCAATGAGGCCCTGTGTTTTCCTTTGATAAGAAAGGGTAACCACAGTGTAGCTAGCATAAGGCGAGGCATGACATTGACCTGGTAAGTTTAGAAATAGAAAACTTGTGTTTGTTTTTTTATCTGGAATGCGTTTTTTATCTAGAGCAAGAGGTGCAGCCATTCCTCTGTGAATATGGTGCTTTCAATGGAAATGGGAAGCACCCTCTGCCCCTTCTTTGGGCTCCACAAATGACAACTCTTGCACAGTCAATATTCTTACCCAACCCTCTTTCATGTACTTCCAATATAGATTATAGAAGGGGGAATCATACTGATTATCCAGTATGGTTTGTATTTTTTATACATCTTCCCTGATGTTATAGTTGTGATTTTTATGTCTCTGTAAATAGTTGGCAGTGCCAAGGCTAGCTCAGCTCATGACAAAGGCAGAGGTTATCACTAGATGAAAGCCAGCTGGCTGGCTGCCAAGGGGCCACAGAAGATGAAATTTACCTTATTCAATGCAGTAGGGTCCAAGGTCTGACCCCCATACTGAGAGTGGGTCTGTAGTCCAGTGGTAGGTGTATATTAACCAAGCACACAGATTCAGGTGTCTGTCTATGTTTATCTCTATTATATTTATCCACCTCCACATCCAGGTTCCTATCTATATCTATATACATGAAATTTCCTGTCTCCTGGACTACGTATGAAGGATAACTGCCTGCTTCTGGCTTCTTAGATTTCCTCTGACATGTTGACACTTTTGTTCATGCTGATTCATTCATTCAACAAATATTTACTGATGGTGCTACGTGCCAAACATGAGGCTAGGTGAGGGAGAGCATAGAATTAGTTTTCAGATTGCTTAATTGCAATCACATTTCATTTTGGTTTCTCTGAGGTGACGACCTTGACTGGAGTTTTGTAGTTTTCAAACAGGCACGCTCTTGGTTGGCTGTCATGGATGTCAGATGACATTCCTTGTGTAGGGATTCTACTAGTTTAATTCTCAAAGACCAACCTTAGTTACACTTTCTCGAGGTTATTGAGGCTACACACTTTTGGCCTCCCTGTACTGCCAACAATTCTCTTTTGGGTGGGAAGAGGAGAGCTCCTGATTACAACAATTCCCTTCCAACTTTTCAGTAAAGAGGTAAGGGCTGTTTGCTGGTCATTTATTTATACATTATATGTGAGTTAAATTAATGCCTTCTGAGACACGAGGGTGGTCTGATGTCCCCCCTTTGATAGGCAATAACAAGTGAGTGCATAGGCCTGATGAACAGGGTCTTAAGGGCAGAGATTGGAAATCATGCCCCAATGTAGTTTAGGATCCAGGGGGAAAAAAGCCATATCATGTGGAATTTTTCATTTCAAGTGACAAATAAAAGATTCAAACTGAATTGAGCAAAACAGGCAATTTATAGTTCACTATAAGTTAAATATTCAGGGGCAGAACCAACTTCATGTATGGCTTAATCCAGAGTGCAAATAATTTCACCAGAAATCATCAGAGATACTTCTGGGTTGGTTTCCTTTTGTAGGCTCTAACTGGAGACCTCTGATATCTTCAATCTCACAATGCCTAATCCACCAATGAAATCTGCTTCCCTAGTGGAGCAACTGAAGTCCCTAAATTGAATCATGTTGGTATTAATTGACCTGACACTGAAATGATCCATGTTAGGTCAATTAATTATAGTATTGTGGACAGATGGATGGAATATTCAAACACTGGTTTTCTTCAAATCCAAGAGGTAATCTGGAAAATAAGAATGAAAGTACATGATCAGACATAGTTAGGACAACAGGGAAGGTGGAGGAAAGAGGCATGTAGAAGTAAAAAAGGCTTAGAGTAATTTCTGAATAGCAATGTAGACATCAACATTGACTTTAAAAATTATAGCTTTACTGGGCACAGTTGCACACATGTATTATGGGAAGTTGACAGGAGGATCACAAGATCAAGACCAGCCTCAGCAACTTATCAAGGCTCTAAGCAATTTAGGGAGACCCTGTCTCCAAATTTAAAAAATTAATAAAAACTTCTGGGGACGTGGCTCTGTGGTTAAGCCCCACCTGTGTTCAATGTCTGGTACCAAAAAAATAAATAAATAAATCATGGCTTTATGGAGACAATTTACATACAATAATATATATATATATATATATATATATATATATATATTTTTTTTTTTTTTTTTTTCAGCAGTGCTGAGTTGGTAGAGTGCTCACTTAGTAGAGTGGTTACCTTCCATGCATAAGGCCCTGGGTTCAATCCCTAGCATCACAAAAAAATAAATAAATAAAGTGATTTTTAAACACTATTCAGAGTTGTGCATAAATCACCACTACCCAATTTCAGAACATTTTCATCACCCAAAAAGAAACCACATATCTAATAACATTCATTCCCGTCCCTCAAGCCCTCAATAATCACTAATCTAATTTCTGTTTATACATATTTACTTATTCTTGACATTTCATACTGGAATCATATAATATGTGACAGGAGGATTACGTTTCTGGCTTCTTCACTTCTTCACTTAGCATACTGTTTTCAAGTCTCATCCATGCTGTTAATATGCATTAATCCTCCATTCCTTTTTATGGCCAATAAATATTCTACTATATGGATATAGCACATCAAGTTTATCCATTTGTCAGTTGAAGAACATTTGGATTGTTCCACCTTTTGCTATTTTGAATGGTGCTGCTACAAACATTTGTACACAGGTTTTTGTTTGGCATGTTTTTAATTCTCTTGAGTATATGCCTATGAATAGAATTACTGAATTATATGATAACTTTATGTTTAATTGAGTAATTGCCAGACTGCAATTGCCACAACTTTTTACATTATTACCAACAATGCATAAAGATTTCAGTTTCTCCAGATCCTTGCCAATACTTGTTACTATCAGTCTTCTTGAGTATTGTCATTTTAGTGGGTTGGAAGTGGTATCTCATTGTAGTTTTAATTTGCATTTCCCTGATGGCATGATATTGAACATATTTTCATGTGCTTATTAGCCACTTCTATATCTTCTAAGGAAAAAAAAAGTCTACTCAAATTCTTTGGTCATATTTAATTGGGTTATTTATATTTTTATTATTGAGTTTTAGAAGTTCATAATATATTTGTAAATCTGTCATTCATGATATGTGACTTGCAAATATTTTCTCCCATTCAGTGGGTCAACTTTTCAGTGTTTTGATTGTGTCCTTTAAAGTACAAATATTTACTTTGATGAAATTTTATTCATTTTTCTTTTGTTTGTGCTTTGGTTGTCTTATCAAAAGAATGATAGTCTAATTCAGGGTTGCAAAGATTTATGCCTATATTTTCTTCTAAGAATTTTATACTTTTAGCTTTTATATTTAGGTCTTTGATTCATTTGAGGTGTGAGATAGGGAGCACACCCTCATTCTTTTACATTGTCCCAGCCCTATTTGTTGAAAAGACTAGCTGGGCACAGTAGTGAATGCCTGTAATCCTAGCTACTTGAAGAGACTGAGGCAGGCAGATCAAAAGTTCCCCTAGTCTGGGCAATTTAGTAAGACCCTGTCTCAAAATTAAAAAATAAAATATAGGGGCTGTGGCTATAGCTCAGTGGCAGAGTGCTTGCCTAGCACGTGTGAGGCACTGGGTTCTATCCTCAGCACCACATAAAAATAAACATATAAAATAAAGGCATGCTGTCCATCTACAACTACAAAAATTATTAAAAAATAAATATTTTATTTTTTTTTAATATATATAGCTGGGAGTGGAGCTCAGTGCTAAAGCACCAAGGGTTCAATCTCCAGTACTATAAATAACACAAAACAAAAACAAACAAAAAACAAGAAGGAAAAAAAGGCAGGGGGCGGAATACTATTCTTTCTCCATTGAATATTCTTGACGCTGCACAGTAACTATTTTTTGCCATGTTGGGGATCAGCTCCAGGGCCAGTCACATGCTAGACAGTTGTCTTTTATCTCTTTAATTTCCTCTTACTATGGTTTGCATCAAGCATGTCCCCCAAAAGCTCATGTATTCTCCACCACTGAGCTATATCCCCTGCTCTGACCTTTGGATCCCAACCCTTTTTATTTTATTTTAAGACAGTTAAGTTTAAACTGTCTTAAAATAAAATAAAAAGGTTTTTTATTTTATTTTAAGGTATTCTAAGTTTCTCAGGCTGGCCTGGAACTCATGATTTTCTTGTCTTAGCCCCTGGAGTCATTGGAATTACGGGGATACACCATGGTATTGAGCTGCAAATTGTGGTGTATTTTTGTTTTGTTTTGTTTGGGTACTGGGGATTTAACCCAGAGATACTTTACCACTGAGCCACATCCCCAGATCGTTTTATTTTTCATTTTGAGATAGAGTCTTGCTAAGTTGCTCAGGGCCTTAGTAAATTGCTGAGGCTGGTTTTGAACTTGCAATCCTGCAGCCTCAGTCTCCTGAGCTGCTGGAATTACAGGCATGCACCACTACACGTGGCTCATATGACAGCTTTTAAAGCAGACTTAATGTACTTCATGCATTCCCTTCTTTGGGGAGTAACACAGAGATATGGGAAATTTTTTTGAAATCCAGGCAAATTTGAATATGTGAATATTCTTAATAGTATGCAAACTATTCTTAAACTATATTTCCAAAAGAAAAGTATAGGCAGCAAGAGCATCAATTGATGAAAACATGAAATTTTCTCAAGATTACTTTTGATGAAAGCACTGATTTAGAAGCAAATGTTTCATTCTAAACAAAGTCATGGAAATTTGAGGCAATAGATCCTGATAATTAAGAGTGTAGACTTTGGAATCGGATAGTCCTGGGTTGAATCCCAGACTCCTCTACTTACTAGTCATATAAAGTACTTACCATTTTGATCCTCACTCTTCTCATCTGTAGTAAAGGATAATAGCGCCTATCTATCTCATTTTTTTAAAAAAAAATTGTTTTGATGATTTCAAATTAAAATTTTTATACTTTACCCCACTGCTTTATTTCCTCTTTTTCTCTCTGTATTTATGTGTATATATTCACACACACATACATTCAAATATTATTTTTCTCAAGCATTTTGAAGTAAATGGCTCTTTATTCCAAACTATTTCAGTGTATATTTTCTAAGAACAAAGACATTCTGTTATACCATTGTACATTTATCTAAGTCTGGAAAGTTAAAATTGATACAATAATTTGTAGAACATTGGAAGTTTTCATTTTTATGAATATTGCCCTTTTTAGTTACTTTTTCCAATTCAGGATCCAAAATGGGATTATGAATTCAGTTGTCA
This sequence comes from Marmota monax, assembly GCF_021218885.2. Lineage (NCBI taxonomy): Eukaryota > Metazoa > Chordata > Mammalia > Rodentia > Sciuridae > Marmota > Marmota monax. The sequence continues at coordinate 8,042,010 of NW_026694552.1, read as the reverse complement.
TATCTCTTGAGTTTTCTCTTGTTATGGTTTGCATCTTGCATATTCCCCAAAGGCTCACATGTTGAAAGCTTGGTCCTCAAAGTAGCAATGTTCAAAACGTGGGGCTTTGGGAAGTTATTTGATCATGAAATGATTGCTGAATAGGCTATTAGGTGTTAGGGCCTAGTTGGAGGAAGTAGGTCACTGGGGCAATGCCTGTAAAGGGTATATCTTGTCCCTGACCCCTTCCTCACTCTCTACCTTGCTCTTCCTGCCATAATGTTCTGCCTCACAAGTCCACAGCAATGGGATCAAGTGCCTATGGACTAAAACCTCTGAAAACATGAGCCAAATAAATATTTTCTCCTTTAAGTTGCTTTTCTCAAGTATTTTGTCAGCAATGAAAAGCTAACTAATACACTACTAATCTCTAGTAACTCATCATTTTTGTGTTTTATGATATTGACATGTTTTAAAAGTACAGGTCAGTTATTTTGCAGAATGTCCTTTCATTTTGGTTTGTCTGATATTTTATTGAATTGAGTTTTTATATTTTGGCAAAAATACCACAGGAGTTATATTGTGTCCTCAGGGCATCATCAAAAGGCACATGTCAGATGGTACCGATATTGGCAATGTTAACTTTAATCACTTCATTAAGGCCTTCTTTTATAAAATCATTACTTTCCCTTTGTAACTAATAATTCATTTGTAAGGAATTATCAATTGGTTTCCTAACATCAAAAATATGATACACATGAAATATTTATCACAGTGCTGGTACATTATAAACGTGCAAAAAAGTCAAGCATCATCTTTGTTACTATTCTTACTACTAATAATCATTATTGCTAATTTACAATACTTTTGAACCTTATGTGACATAAAAAAATGAGTCCAGAACATAGAACAATGTAACTTAAGGAAATACTGAGTTCAAGTACTCAGTGCTTTGTTAGACAAGAATACTTCCATCCCCTTCCAGCCTTCAGATCCTAGCTTCTTTGTTTCATGAACTACTTGCTGATTACAAGACCCTTAAGAAACTGTGGATGCACACCTCACTTCAGGCCATCTGTGTTGTACTCCTAGAATTCACATCAAAGAAGGATCATTATAAAGTAGGTTAATGGGTTTCTGGAAGAACAACATTAAAATTACATGGTATGTTTTGATTAAGCTTTAACTAAATCATAACTATGTTGAGTAAAGCAAATATTAAACAGCTATAAATTCAATCATAATTGTTTTATATAAAAAATTAAAAATCAAACTAATACACAAACAGTACAGAAGATCTTATGATGAGAAGCGACTCCTCCTCTCCCCATCTCAGGGACAGCAGGTGTCCTTGTTTTGTTTTATTTTAACGAGAAGTTCTCTAAAACTTTCACTATTAAGTATGATGTTTCCTTTAAGTTTTGGATTGATATTCTAGATTAAGTTAAATAAAGATTCACTTCCATTCCTAATTTTTTTCTTTAGGAAATCAGATAAGTATTGAATTTTATTAATTGGGGGGGGGGGGTTTTCTGGGGATTGAACCCAGGAGTGCCTTTCCACCTAGTCACATCCCCAGCCCTTTCTATTTTTTTTTTAAATTTTGAGACAAGATCTTAACTAAGTTGTGTATGGCCTCACTAAAGTTGCTGAGGCTGGCCTTAAACTACTTGTATGCTTCAGCCACTGTATCTGACTAAATATTATTTTTTCTTCATTTATTGAAATGGCTATATTCTTTCTCCTTTGATCTGTTAATGTAATTAACAGATCCTTTGATCTGTTAATGTAATTCAGTTGATAGACTTTTTTTTAATGCTGCAATATCCTTACATTATTTGAATTAATTCTACTTGCTCATGATGTACTTTTACTTTACCGAGTATACTTGCCAAAATTTTATTTTGCTTTTTTACATTTACATTTGGGCATTTGGTCTTTAATTTTTCATGTAGTGTTTTTATCTAGTTGTGGTATTCATTTTATGGATCCATTGTAATCTCATAAAATGTATTTTTGAAGCTATCTGTCTTAAGCAGTTATGACAAAATCTACCCTCCCAAAATTTGAGACCTGCAATATATGTGATGAAGAGGCTTTTTACTGTGCTTCAAAATATTTTTTGGTTATTTATTTATTCAAAATTTAATGATTTATCCTCACATCAATTTTGGTAACTTATATATTTCCACAAAAAACCCCTATTCATCCATATTCATATTTATCCACACAAAATTGATTACTTTATCCTTTCATGCTTTTAAAATTGCTTCAGTTTGTGAATATGTCTATGTCCCTTTTTTTGTTCACACAAAGAACAGAACTTACAAAAACACTGAACTTTGTAGCACCAATATTGGAAGCCTAGAGATAGTGTAGCAATAAACAAAGGTATTGTCTCTGAGAGAAATTATTTTCATTCTATAATTCTACCCAGTAAGGTTAGACTAAAGTTATTTCCTCATGCAATTTAGGAGGGAGGACATAAACATTTTGACTCCTGTCTGTCCTTATTTTAGACTATTGAAGTATTTTCTCCAGCAAAATGAGTAGTAAATCAAGAGAAAAAACATGAGGTCCAATAATGATTTGAAGGCATTAACCTGCGAGGTAGTGAAAGGAAGTTCCAGGGTGACTATGCAGCAGGCCTACAGAACAATTAGTTCAATAAACAGACAAATAAAGACACAGGCATCCTTGAGAAAGGAGGTTCCAATATGTAAAACGAATTGTTATATTATCTGATACATTTAGAAGGTTAAAAAATATTAGTAGGCGTTTTACTGATCTGGTAAAATACTTTGATAGACATATAGAACTTAAGGAAATGAAATTCCCCACAAAATTCTAGGAACTGTAAGAAATGCACAAGTGTACATGAGAAAGGAAACAACCATGGAATGGGTTCAATGATGAAATATATTTTTACAAATGCTGAACAGTTATTTAACACAATGAGTTGGAAAGTTGGAAGAAATACTCAAGTACCAAAATAGGAAGTCAACTGATATTGAAAAACAGATACAAGTAGCAATATAAGCTTACAGGTTATGCATAGAAATAGGTAGATAATCAAAAGAAGAGCCCAGTTAAAAGTGTTAAATGTGGTTGTCCCTGAGAAATGTGACTGGCAGGTGAAGAGGGAGAAAAGACTACCATTTTTTTCATTATGACTTTGAGTACTGTTTTATTTTTTAGGTTTATTTATTGATTTATGTCAGTATAGACTTGTGCACCTCTATTTTTTTCCCCTATGAGTGCTGAGGATGGAACCCAGGGCCTCACTCATGTTAGGCAAGTGCTCCACCCCTGAGCAACACCCCCCTACCCCTATATGTTCCTATTTTATTCATGGGTTCTAGTCTTTTACTACCATTATTTATTTTTAAATATGCCATTTAATTTTGGCATAATTGGAGGCTCACATGTAACTGTAACAACTAACACAGAGAGATTATCTGCAGTGGTACCCCAGATTTCCCTAATGATAACATCTTGCAAAACTATAGAGCACTGTTTCAACTGGGAAGTTGATACTGATACAGTTAAGACACAGAATGTTTCCATCAACACAAATATTCTTTGTGTTGTCATTTTACAGTCATACCCACTTCCCTTTCTCCTCCATCCCTCTTCCTTACCACTGGAGACCACAAAACGTCTCTATTTCCCATGTTTTTCATTTTGAGAATGTTATATAAACGAAATCATATAGTTTGTAATGTTGGGGGACTACCTTTTTTCTTTGGGGGTAATTCTCTGAAGATCCACTCAGTTTGTTGTATGGATTCATATCTTGTTCCTGAGTTGTATTTCATGGTATAGATCTGCCACAGAATGTTTAAACCTTCACCCATCGAGTGGTCTCCAGTATGAGGTTATTATGAATAAAGCTGCTATAAACATTCATCTGTGTGGTTTTCTGTGACCTAAGTCTTCATTTATCTGGGATAAATGACCAGGAGTAAAATTTGCTGGCTCATAAGGTAGTTGCAATTTAATTACATAAGAAGCTGACAGACTATTTTCCAGAGTGACTGTACCACTTTACATTCCCATCAGCAGTGTACAAGTGATCTAGTTTCTCCACATTCTCACAAGCATTTGATATTGTCACTGTTTTTAAATTTTAACTTTTCTGATAGGTATGTAGTACCTGTCAAGATTCTCAACCAGTCAGATACAGTGGCACATGCCTGTAATCCCAGCTGCTTGGGAGGCTGAGGCAGGAGAATTATGAGTTCAAAGCCAGCCTCAGCAACTTGCTGATAGGTATGTAGTAATATTTCACTGTGATTTTAATTTGCATTTCTCTAATAGTTAATGATTAAACATATTTTTATGTGCCTATTTGCTATTTGTGTATCTTCTTTGGTGAAGTGTTTACTCATTCCTGTCTGCTTGTCTTCCTTCCTTTCACCATGCTGGGGATTGAATCCAGTGCATTGTTTATGCTAGGCAAGTGCTCTACCACTGAGCTATGTCCCCATCCCTCTTTGCTCATTTTTTTTTAATGTTGAATTTTGAGTGTTTGTTATACATTCTAGATACTAGATCTTTGTCAGGTATGTGGTTTGCAAATATTTTCTCCTACTGTGTAGCTTATCTTTTCATCCTCTTCACACTGTCTTTTGCAGAATAAATGGTTTTAGTTTTGATAAAGCCTACTTACATGTTTTCATTTTATGAATTATGAATTTGGTGTCAATTTGAGGCCATTTTATTTTTGTTTTTGCCTAGCCCTAAATTCAAAAGATTTCCCCCTGCATTTGTTTTCTAAAAGTTTTATAGTATATATTTTAAAATTTAACTCTATTGTCTATTTTGTGTTAACGTTTATGTAAGGTTTCATATTTAAGTTGAAGTTTGCTTTTTGGGAAGTCCATTTACTCCATTTATTGAAAACACCATAATTCTTTCATAGATTTGCTTTTGCCAAAAATAAATTGGGTATATTTTTGGATTCTGTGTTCTATCTTATTGATTTATGTGTCTTTCCTTCCACCAATACCATATGTTCTTGATTGCTACATTCTAGTAGGCAGAATAATGACATCTTATAGATATCCACAACCTAACTTGTAAATGTTTCTTAATATGGTAAAAGGGACTTTGCAGATGTGATTGAGGATCTTTTTTTGGGGAGAGGGGTACCAGAGATTGAACCCAGGGGTACTTAACCACTGAGCAACATCCCCAGCCCTTTTTATTTTTTATTTTAAGACAGGGTCTTGCTCTTAGTGCCTCACTAAGTTACTGAGGCTGGCTTCGAACTCACGATCCTCCTGTCTCAACCTCCTGAGCTGCTGGGATTACAGGCCTGTGCCACTGTGGTCAGCTGGTTGAGAATCTTGAGATGAGAAAATTATGCAGGAGGCATGATGATCAGAGTTAGGGAAAAGAGGCCTGATGATGGAAGTAGAGGTGAGAGTGATGCCATTGTGAGCCATGTACCACAAGTCAAGGAATGCAGGTGGCTTTTAGAAGCTAAAATAGGCAAGAAAACAGATTTTTCCCAAGAGCCTCCACAAGGAATACAGCCTTGCCAACACTTTTACTTTATCCCAATGAGATTGATTTAGTACCTCTGATCATCAGTAATATAACATAATAAATTTGTGTTGTTAAAACTATTAATTGTGGGGCTGGGTTTGTGGCTCAGTGGTACACTTGCCTACCATGTGTGAGGTTCTGGGTTTAATTCCCAGCACCATATATAAATAAATGAGTAAAATAAAGGCCCATTGACAAATATATATATATATATATATAATTTAAAAAATTAATTGCAATAATTTGTTCCAATAGCAACAGGAAAATGATACATGTAGATATTTAATAAGTCTTAGGATTGGATAGATGGCTTCCTCCCTCTTTATTTTTTATTTTCAAAAACTCCTTTACCTATTCTAGTCTCTTTGATTTTCCATGCAAAATTTAAATTAACCGTGTCTATATAAACAAAAATATCTTGCTGGGATTTTATTTATTTTTTCTTTTCTGGAGATTGAACCCAAGGCCTTATACATGTAAAATACTTGCTCTACCACTGAGCTACATCCCCAGCCCCTTGCTGGTTTTTTTGCTTATTAAACCTGAGTGTCACCTTGGGGAGAACTGAATCTTTAGAATATTGAGTCTTGCAATTCATGGATACAATATTTAGATTTATTTAAATCTTTTTTTTGTTGCAGTTATCAGCATTGTGTTCATTTTAGCATGGCTGTCCTATATAAGTGTTTTATTAGATTTGTAATTATTTTATTTTTCTTGGTATTATGTTTTCATGTTTTCAATTTGTTTCTACATGTTCATTTCTAATGTATACTATATATACACATTCATACATACATATAATATACACATATGCATAGATGATACATATACATACATACATACATATATTCAATTAACTTCTGTATGTCTATCTTAATCCTTTAGCCTCTATAAATTCATTTATTAGTTCTGGGAGTGTTTTCTACATATGGATAACCATCGTATATTAAAAAAAGTTCAGTTCTTTCATTCAATGTTTCGTAGAATTCAGCGGAATAAGTGATTTTTTTTGGAAGGTTCAAATTGTAAATTCTATTTTCTTAATTATTCTAGGGCTACTCAAATGATCTATTTTATATCAGATGAGTGACAGTAGGTCATGTTTCTCAAGGAATTGTTCCATTTCATCTAATCTGTCGAGTACATGTGTATAGAATTGTCTATAGTATTCCCTCATTACCACCTCACGTCTGTAAGTTCTGTAATGATACCCTCTGTTTCATTTTTGATGTTAATAATCTGTGTCTCCCGCCCTTCTTTTCTGATGAGTCTTGCTCAACATTTGTCAATTGTATCGATATTTTCAAAGAACCAGTCTGTGTTTTATTGATTTTCTTGTTTTTTATTTCATTGATTTTCACTCATAATTTTATTATTTCCTTCCTTCAGATTACTTAGTATTTATTTTGGTCTTCTTTTTTCTATGTACTTGAGGTAGAAACTCAGATTATTGTCTTGAGCCATTTTTTTCTTTAAATGTAAACACTTAGTGTTATAAATACTACTCTGGGGACTTCTTAAATTATAGCCCATAGATTTTCTTTGATTTTTTTTTTTTTTTTTTTTTTTTGTCATCCTGGGGTTTGAATCCAGGGCTTTGTGCATTCAAGGCAAGCACTCTTCCAACTGAGCTATATCCCCAGCCCCATAATCCATAGGTTTTCAAGTATTTCCAATTTTTAGTTCTCTCTCTATATTATTTCCTTTAAGACTTTCATTTCAACACCTGAATTGTTGTTTAGTTTCCAAGTGTTTTGAGATTTTCATTATTGATCTCTATTTTGTTTTATTGTGATTGTAGAATAGTTTCTGTATAATTTCAATTATTTTAAAGTTTGTTTGTGCTTGCATTATGGCTCAAGGCATTGTATATCTTGTTATGTGTTCTGTGAAAGAATATTTGTTCTACTTTCATTGTGTGGAGTGTTCTATAAATGCCAAATAGATCCTGTTTGTTCATGGTATTGAATTCTTCTATATACTTGCTGATTTTTCATCCATTATTTTTTTCTCTTACTTATTAATTTTTTAGTTGTTCTTTATTTATATGTGGTGCTGAGAATTGAACCCAGTGCCTCATGCATGCTAGACAAGTGCTCTACCACTGAACTACAACCTCAGCCCCTCCATTTATTTTTTTTTTTATCAATTAAGAGAGTGATGTTGAAGTCTCCAATTAAAACTGTGTTTTAGTTTCTCTCTCTCTCTCTCTCTCTCTCTCTCTCTCTCTCTATATATATATATATATATATATATATATATATATATATACCTTAATCCTTTTTTTCCCAGTGCTGGGGATTGAACTCAGGGTCTTACGCATGCTAGGCAAGCACTCTACCACTGAGCTACACTTTTACCTTATTTGTGTACTAAATTTTATCAGTTTTTGCTTGGTTCTCTCTTTTGTTCATGCAAATTAGGATTGTTATTATTCTTAGTGAGACTGACTCTATTATCATTATAAAATATGCCTCTGTATGTCTGATCGTTTTCTTTCCTTAAAATCTATTTTATCTAATATTAATATAGCAAATCCTAATTTTCTTTTATTAATGTTTACTTGATATAACTTTTACCATCTTTTCACTTTCAATTTACCCACATAGCTATATTCAAAGTGAGTTTTTTTTAGACAGCCTATCGTTGGGTCATATTTTTTCCAATTTGTCTTTTAATTGGTATAGACTCTTTAAATTGAATGTAATTATCAGTATGTTAGAGCTTTAAGTATGCCATTTTATTTTGTTTATTTGTTCTGTTTATTTATTTTTCTAATTGTCAAAAGGATCTTATATGCTAGTATTAGAAGAAATATAAAATAAGACATATTAACATCAAAAGGAAAAATATGATGAAGCCATAATAATAAGCATCTGTCTTTGCTTCTTCACTAAGTATAACTGGGAAAGTGCTGATTTTTCGTCTATTATTTTTTGTCTTACTTGTTAATTTTTTTGGTTGTTATTTTATTTATTTATTTGTGGTGCTGAGAATGGAACCCAGGACTTACAAAGTCCTGTAGAACTCTGTGACCCCCTGCCCATACCAATCATGGAACTGTATGTATAACAAGATGGAGATCTTGGGCTGGGGTTGTGGCTCAGTGGTAGTGCACTTGCCCAGCATGTGTGAGGCACTGGGTTTGGTCCTCAGCACCACATAAATAAATAAAATAAAGGCATTGTGTCCATCTACAACTAAAAATATATATTAAAAAAGATGAAGATCTTTACATTTGGTATTTATTTGGACTTTAGAATGTGACAGAGTTCATAAAATGAATTAGGGAGTTGTATATAGCTGGACTTTTGTGGGAATAAAAGCTGTTTACTTCATTCAAAAGTTCTTGAAATACAATACTTTTGTCTTCTTGTGCTTTCCTGAGTTGCTTCATTGTTTATTCATCCAATAAGTGTTTCCTCTTTTTGCCCTTTTCTTCAAGTGGCCAGCACTCAGAACTTCTCTCACTTCTCTCAGCACTTTTTTTCTGTTAACCTATTTTGCATCTGATTGATTTGCTTTGTTATGACCTTTCATGAATCAACTTTTTGACTAAAGCATGTACATTTATTCCCTGTCCTTTTAGTGGAAAATTCCAGTGGCCCTAAAATCATCCTCTCTGTGTTCACAATTATCATGAGTGTTTGATAATTTGGCTTTTCATCATAGGCTAAACAATGAGTATACTTGCCAAAGATTGGGCTTCTTCACTTTCTCACTTACTTGTTTTTATTCCATGGTAGGGAAATCTGGGAAGCTTCAGGTATAAATGATTTCTAATCTTTCACTTCCTTTCCATCTAACTCCATTCAAGTGGAGAATTGGAAAGGCATTGGGTTTCACTCTAGCATCTGCTTCCAAAATGAGCCCATGTAAGCACTTACTTGGGGAGATGATGCAACAGATTTTATTTTGGTATTCTGGATAGAAACAGGGTCCTTCAGCTTCTGTTTCCAGGGAAATTTCCAGCATGACAACCATAGAAGTCCCTTAGGATTTCAACTTTGTCTAGACATACTCCCTTATGGACATCCAATTTGGTATAATCTCTCTTATTCCATTATGTCTTCTCTAGAATTTTCTTTAAACTGTTTATGATTTCCATTGGGAAATTTTCTGTAGGTAAGTCAGTAATCAGTAAGATAAACCCCCTGTACTATTCATCCATATTATTTTTACTGTGCAAAAATTGCTGCTGTGCTTTTTCTTCTTTCCTGATATTCCAGGCTTCTTTTTTGTATTATTTCCTTTCTGTTTAGAGAACATCTACTTAGCCATTTTTTAGGGTGTGTCTATTAGTAACAAATCCATCTTGATTTTTGTAACCTAGAAGTAAATTAGCTGCTTTTATATTACCAAAATCATATGCATTTCCACATATATATTCCAGTACATACAGCATTCAGATACCTAGCTGTAAGACAGTTGGCTTTTTTAAAGTACTATTGTGTCTGAGATCAGTTTATTCCTTGCCATCCTATTACCATAAATCTGTAATCTAACCTTGAATTCAGTTAGACCACATCCATTAAACAGAATTCCTAAATAATCAAGTTGTCTGTTATATCTACTTTTAAAATATTTTTTTAGTTGTCAGTAGACCTTTATTTGTTTGTTTATTTATTTATATGTGGTGCTGAGATTCAAACCCAGTGCTTCACATATGCTAGGCAAGCACTCTACCACTGAGCTACAATCCCAGCCCATATCTACTTTTATATAAAGTCTTTTTTTTTTGTAGTTCTCAGATAAACTTTAAATTTCAAAAATAATGGGCCATTTACTTGGGCTATTGCACTCTTATTACATGCCTTGAATCTTTGTTAGTCTCATTTATTTATGGGGAAAGCTAAATATATCAATTCAAATCCTCCATTGCTAATCATCTTGCCCCACAACCGTTGTTTTCCCTTCAAACTAGCCAGAACATTGCCATCTGGAAGTGTAACATGAAGTTTATATTTCTCATTTCTTCTTGGTGGCATCACTTTGGGCCTCAATATCTTCTGCTACTGGGGCTCTGTTATCTTTGTTTATCATCTCTTCATTCTTGTTGGTTACTTGAATATTTATTAGAATTCCACTTTGATTATTTATGGTGTCTTGCAATGTAATTCTTTGTATGTATAGCTTAGTGGTCAGTTGATGTCTTACATTATATGCATGTAACCTATCACAGTGTATTGGTGTCACTATTTTACCAGTCTGAGTAAAGTGTGAAAACATTACCTCCTTTAATGTCCCTTTATACTTTCCTGTTTATAATTGTCTTAAATATTTTATTCATACACATTTAAAACAACACATCAGTCAGTGTAGTAATTTTATTTCAATTGTTAAATATAATTCAGAAAAATCAAGAGAAAAAAACCTGTACTATTCATCCATATTATCTTTACTGTGTAAAAATTGTTGCTGTGCTTTTTTCTTCTTTTCTGATATTCCAGGCTTCTTTTTTTGTATTATTTCCTTTCTGTTTAGAGAACATCTACTTAGCCATTCTTTTAGGGTGTGTCTATTAGCAACAAATCCACTGAGTTTGCCCATGTCTGAAAATGTCTTGATTCCCTTCATTTGTGGAGGATATTTTCTGTGCATGTGAAAAAGCTTTTTATTTTAAATCAAACTGGTTCACCAATCTAATCATAAAAATGCTCACCATTTCACATTTTTGGCAATTTCTATCTCTCTCAACTTTTGGTAAATCTGCCCTATGTTCTCAGCATCACAGCACCTATGGCCCTCAGCAACCATACAGAAAACAGAGATGATCTAATAATATTACCTGTTCCTAATTTCATTTAATAAGTTTAAAATTCTTTCTCTACTATGAATCATTAATAAAATTTTCATGCTTCTTATGAAATGCTTGACATCTCATACAATGGTCCTCTGTTTGAAAGCAAGGACAGGTTTCCACTATAGTCTGTTCATCATATAACTGTTAAAGGAGAAAAAAGGAAGAGTCATACTTCTCAGGATTTTTTTTTCAAACCCTGAATTTTTTCTCAATCTATAATGAGCCAAACCCAAGATCCACACTTCTTATTTAAACTATTTTTCTTATTTGAAGTTGTTTTCCAGATCCTGTCATTCTAGACACAACTACAGGATTGGGAACACAGCTTCTGAAAAAGACCCATTTGCTGATGAGAAAGTCCAATTCCAACTGGGGAAATGTACCCAACCTTTTTCAGTTTAACATTATACCTGTCACCTAGAAAAATAAATCCAAGTACCCATCTGGATTTAAGGAAAAGAGTTACTTATGATTTTATAAAAAATGGAACTATGTAATATAAAATTCCCCCCAAAAAGTCAGATGATGCTACATATTTTTGTTTCATTTTCTTGGGAGAAAGGGACTATATAGAAACATCTCATTTTTTCTTTTACTACCTTAGTCCAAAGTTAAAGGCATATCATACTATAGGGTCCATCACACCCTCTTAACTAAAAAGTCACTCATGCTACTTTTCTGCTAGCTTTAGCCACATGGAAAACTAAGTCTGATTGGTATACGACTCCACAAAACAAGATGCATAAAATTGTCATCTTAAGGAGGTGAATAGTGTTTCATCACTGGGCTCAAACTGGGTTGTTTGCTTTTATAATTCCTTCAACTAAACATAAGCATGCACTCCTAGGATTACCTGCTGCACAGTCTGGTCCTTCTGGAAAAGAATGAAAAAAATTTAAAATAGCAAATGTCCCAAGACTTTTGAAAAAGTCAACAACAGTTTCTTTCTCCAGGAGAAAAATTTCTCCTTTCATCCAAAAATGTGGATTTACACATGTAAAATTATGTATTTGTATAAAATCTCTTTAGGTTTATTCAGATATGAAATCAATCTTGATATCTTGTCTTTATGCTTCTTCATCACATCAAAGGGTTAATTGCAAAACTGCACCTCTTTTGTCCACAAGATTAACCAGGATTTAGACATATATGAAACTTTTTAATGTCTCTTTCTTTTCAAATTGCAACAGATATTTTTAACTTATTGCTGCAGTCTCAAATGTGCTCATCATAATAGTGGCCAAACTAGAAGACATTAAAAAAACAACAACAACAAAAAAAACAAACCTGAAGTCATCCGTACTTTCCATTTATTTACTCTTCTGGTTTGGAGAAAAAGGTGAAAAATTCACAAGTACCACAACCTAAGCAACTGTTTCAAAGTAAACATCAGCCTTCAGCTTGCAAAATAATTTCTTGATAATTGAGCCATCTCAGTTGTTTTTTTCTTCTTGGAGAAGTCAGCAGGATAACCAAGGGCTTTTTTTTTTTTAAATTCATAAACATACATTTATTCAGGAAATACAATTACTAGAGTCCTTAATATTTCAATGATCATTCCACATTATAAAATATTCACAACATGTATTAAGTCTATACCAAGTCATGCTGACATTCTTTCCAGATAAGCCAAACTATTTCTTCTACTAAATGCTATAATATCCATTTTAATTGTAAACAAACTATTTGAGCCAAACTATTTAAATACTTGACAAGAAAAACTAAAACATAAACTAAAAATTTAGAAGAGGAGGAAAATGACAACAAAACAAAATAACTCCCTACATATCTGAATCATCAAACTTTTAAAGAACTAGGCCACTATAATCTAGCATTACAGTAAAAGATAAAGTGACCGTATTAAGCAGCATGTAATTATCAATGACAACATTTCTCATCTGTAATTTTTAAGCTGCTTTTTCAAAGAATAAAAGGGCTTTTTTCTGTGTTGAATCTGAAAGGTGGAACAAAAGAAAAGCAGTCTTTTCCATTTCAAACCATGAAGGTAATGTGTAGAAAGGTAGGCACATTTCAATAGGGAAATGGCTGGATAAAAGAAGCAGGACTACACACTCTAGAAGACAACAGAAATACCTGCCACATTCTGATTTCAGAATTTTGTTTTGAGATGAATACAAAAGCGTCTAAATGTCAGGCAAGTGTTCTTTGTGTGTGATAACGATTCTCACATGGTCCAGCAAACACAAACAGCTATCCCAGGGCTAGTCTGCCCCAGGCCCAGAGGCCAGACATCAGGTGCCAGACTGCCTAAGCATAACTCATTCTGCCATCTTCCCTTCCCTGGAGGATATTTTTTTTTCTGGGTGTAGGATTCTGGGTTGACAATTCTTTCAAAACTTGAAAAATATTGTGCCACTTCCTTCAGGCCTTCACGTTTTCTGATTTGAAATTTGCTATCATAAGAATTGTTCTTACTCCACGTATAATATGTTGTTTTTCTCTGGCAGATTTCAAATTTTTCCTTTGATTTTAATTTTTGGAAGTTTAAATATGATGTAACTTTGTGTGGATTTCATTTCAGCTTATCTTGTTTGGGCTTTGTTCATTTTCTTGAATTTCATCTGCAGATTTATGTCCCTTGACAAATTGGGGAAGGTTTATCCTTTGTTTTTGTTTGTCTTTAGCCTTGCTCACTTTCTCCTCTTTTATAAAACTGTGATGACATGAATGTTTGGCCTTTTGTTATAGATTCATTGGTCCTTGCATGTATGTTCCTTTTCTTTTCAGTCTATTCATTCTTTTTTGTTCATACTGGGTAATATTTTTTGTTCTATGTTATAGTTAATTTATCCATTCTATCCTGTTTTGAACTCATCTGTGAAGTCCTTTTTTAATCCTGTTATTATGTTTTTAAGCTCTAAAATATATATTTGGTTTACTTTACCTCTCCTAGTTTTTTTCTGAGATTTTCCAATTTTTCACTTGTTGCAAGTGTGTTTATGATTGAACATAGAAAGCATTATAACCATGACTACTTTAAAAGCTTTGCCAGATCATTCTAATGTCTTTTTCATCTCAGTATTGGTGGCTGTTGAATTTTCTCATTCAGTTTGAAATTATCTTGGTTCTTGATATGAATGATTTATTATTAAAATCTGAGAAGTTTAATATTATACCAAGAGACATAGAATCTCACTTTAGACTTCTATTTTAGATGGCTTTCTTAGGCATTGCTTTAGAAGGGGAAGGGGTGGAGCTTCACTATATCTTTCAGGTGAAAGTACAAGTCCAGGTTTCTCATTTGGCTTTGGTTCACACTTGAAATTGAGGGCTTCTTCTTATTGAGGAAAGTTTGGCTCTTTCTAGTGGTCTCCACAAACACCAAGGGAAAGGAGGAGGAATCATTATTGGTTAGCTGACATGAAAGTCTGGTTTCTCTACTTGGCTTGCTGTAGGTGGGGGTGTAGGATGTAAGTCTAGAATTGTCAGTTGACCTTTGCTGGCATTGGTGCAGGAGAGATATTTATTCTGTGGTGTTTTGCTGGAGCAAAGAAGTTACTGTCTAAAAGTTTTCTGTCTTACTAAAACTTCCCTTTCCTGGAAAGTCCTAAGAGATGACTTAAATGATTAGATTTTTTTTCTGTATTGTTGGTGCTTTTGGGTTGCCTGCTTTGTCAGTTCCAAGTCTGAGAAATGTGAAGTAAAAAGAAAATCCAAGTAAATCATCCAACCTATGGCTCCCTGTAGGGAGGGGCTATTCCTGGGACAGGTTATCCTGGCAATAGACTAGAGCAGGGGCAGGTTCTTGATAAGGGTGAAGGAAGGGCTGTGAAGGAATTAACATTTCAGTCCTTCAGGGAACAGTCTCCAACTTATTGGACTCACTCAAAATTGGCCTCCTTGATCTGATTTTACTTGATTTTCCTATCTATACCAACTGCTTGTCTAATTTTGGCTTCTAATTTTGCCCCCTCTAAGTTTAGGAACTCCTTACTGCTGTAAGGACAAAAGGTCGGGGACTGCTCTGGCTGCTTCAAAGGTGAGAGGGGGCAGCATGAGTTTGGGCGAGCAGCTTTGGAGTTCCCTTTTAAATTGAAGTCTGGTTCAATTTACAACCTGAAGAACAGGTTGTAAAGTCATTTGGGGATGGGTGCTTCCATAAGAGAGAAAGAAAAAGACATGAGTACTGAGTAAATGTTGCAGCATCTGGGAATGTATACCACGAAGATAATAGAAGTTCTCTCACCAGGAGATGTGAGGGCTGAGAACTTGTCCCCATAACATAGTGTCATTCCTTGAGTTCCAGAGTCTCCAGTTGGTTTTCTTTCATCTCTCTACCTTCCAGAGTCCTCTTATATTTGTTTTATCCAGTGTTTTTAGTTGTACTTAGTGGGAGAAATTGAGAAAAGTATACCTACTACATCAACTGAGAAGCAAAAGTATCCTATTTTCATAACCATGCCCATGCCTATTTTTGCATATAATCTCTCTTATATCAGATATCAGAAAGTTAAATTCAATAAGCATTTATTGTGCAAAGAGAGGCCATCTGGACCATTGTGTAGCACATTGGTAAGGTCTAACAGTAGGCAATAAATAAGCAGATAAGGGGCATCAGCTGGATTTCATTAAGGACTGTAGTTGGGTTCCCCAGACACTTGGAAGGACTTACTTAGAAGCATTTGGCTATTACCAAAGCATTTGGATGTATATCAGGAAACAAACAGAGATTGAAGTTCAAAGAGAGACAATGTAGTGAGGGGGTGGCAGAGTACCAGGTCTAGAGATATTAGGATTTTGAGATTATCAAATCAGGTATGCAGGTATAAGAAAGAAAGGTGAGCACCAAGCTAGAAGAAATAAGGCAAGAGTCCAATATGAGTACAGATAAGCCGAACTCTTTCTTCTAGTCAAGTCACTTTTGTATGATCTCTGGATACCAACTCATTTAAGCTTGTGCTATGATTGAGTGTAAAAATTTGAGAGACTTTTGCACTCACTTTGTCTCTAGAATTTCTTAATGTTTAATTTAATTCACTCAAGTATTCTTTGCTTCTTAGATTGTTGTGGACATCATTGGTGTTGTGTTTATTTTGTTTTGTTTTGCTCTTACTCTGATTCTAGATTTTAGCTTTCCTATTTAGCTCTGACATGTTGCCCTTGTAACTGTACATGTTGTCATGACTTTGGTCCATGGCATCTTCCAGGACACCTGGAAAGCCTGACTATTCTTTTTTGGCTTTTCACATTATAGCCACAGGAAAATGGTGCTCTGTTATGTTTCTATTACAGTCATCCAGTTGTTGTTTCTACACTTTGTCCAGCTCCCATCTGACAGAAGGAGGGATCCAATACAGACTAACACTATAGATAGCATTTGCTGAGACATCAGAGCTACTGGTTCCTTAAGTTTTCTTGACTAGGCATACTGTGACTTGGATGGGGCTGTGTCTGCACTTTGGGTCCAAATGATCCAGTCAGGCAAGTCCTTTCACTTACCTCTTACTATCTTTAAAGTCATTAACAAATCTAAATAAATATCACTTGGAAGTAATCATTGTTGCTGAATTACTCTGGCACAGACAACATTTTATATTTCATAGAAAACTATATATGATAATTATCAGGTATTTAATGCAGAGTTATAAAATATTCCTCATACAGTGTCCACGATACATTTAATACTATATATGGGCTCTTGTCCTGGTATGTCCAGACACTGGTAGGAAATGGGTCAGTGTACCCTTATACACCAAAGTACCACATTCTCTTGTGTGTGTGTGTGTGTGTGTGTGTGTAGTATTTGTGGTGCTGGGGTTTGAACCCAGGAGCCCTGTACTACTGAACTACAACCCCAGACCTTTTTACTTTACTTTGAGACAGGGTCTCCCTAAATTGTCCAGGTTGGCCTTGAACTTACAATCCTCCTGCCTCAGTCTCCTGAGTAGCTTTTTGCTATTGAGATAAGGTCTTAACGTGTTGCCTAGGCTGGTCATGAACTCTTAGACTCAATTGATCCTCCTGCCTCAGCCTCCTAAGCAGCTGGGACTATTGGTACACACCACTACACCCAAATTTCTATTTTTCTTTTTAATCTAAAATGATAGATGAGGATTATGGTACAAGTTGAAGAACCAACTCTACCAATTCTATTCTAACAGCCAAGAATGACTTAAGAAACCATGCCAGTTGACTAGTTTTGAAAATTGATGGCACAAATATAAATGCTATGGAAGACTTTTCCTTTTATAGGTTCTTTAGGTGCTTTGAAAGTGTCTTGATTTTTTTCTACATTGTGGGAATTCAACTAATTATCAGTCTTAGATCTTTTCTCCTCCCTTTATATAGTTGACATTTTCTAAACATAAATGCAACAAGAGGTTTTAGGTGCTGAGCATTTTTAATAATATAAAATAACACTGTTAAGTGCACTCAGTGATAGATATGAACTTGATATAGCCTTTATGTAAGTATTGTGCAGTTGAATGCACACCAGAAGATAAGAATTTCCCAATTAGTACATGAAATGCCTTCAGCAATTAAGAAAAAAAAGTTCCAAGGAGAATGAGGGAAAGTTTGCTTGCCCAGAGGCTTTGGCTTTTGAAACACTAATCCACTAAAAGAATCTCTGAATCACCTGCGGTTTTATAATGGCAGAGGAACGTGAGCAAATCCCTTGAGCCAGAAAAGCCTTTAAGCTGAAAGGTCTCACTAGCTCATACTTGCCCTGTGATACTCTGAAAAAGTGCTCTGTCAGGTATGTTAGTTTTGTTTTGTATCAGTTAAAATAATATTATGATGACTTTCTTGCTGTTCTAAGAAGATTTCCACAGTAAACTCTTTTATATATGAATACTGTCTATGTTAATTTTCTACTGGCCTACATGTTCTCTGGGAGGCTCATTCTGAGTTAATTTTGAAGCAAAAACACAAGTGTGCTCCAATGTCTACCATGTCTTCACCTTGGAGTATTCAGAGACATGGGGAATGCCTCCCATCGCCCATAGGCATGGATCAACCAGCAGAACAGGACACAGGAAGGTGTGCGATCTGATACTAAGCCAACATAGAGGATGGGTCAGAAGTTCAAGTAGTTAGACAAGGGGAAGCCTGCAGAAGTTCTTAAAGATGGAAGAGCTGGGTGTAGTGATGCATGCCTATAATCCCAGAGGCTCGGGAGTATCACAAGTTCAAAGCCAACCTCAGAAATTTAGTGAAGCTCTAAGAAACTTAGTGAGATTTTGTCTCTAATAAAAAATATTTTAAAAAGGGATGGGGATATTGCTCAATGGTTAAGCACCACTGGGTTCAATCCCTGGTAAAATAAATAAATAGAAAAATGGGGAAGGGTCCAAATTCAGAATGGCATAGAATTTAGAGCAGTGACCATGGGTGATTTTTAATGTTCTCGTGCCTCGACTTTATTTTCTGTAAAACAGTTAATCAATGTTATGACTTGAATTATTTTCTCAAAAAGACATATTGAAGTCCTAGAAGTCTTAACTGCCAGCACCTTGAAATGTAAACTCATATGCAAATAAGGTCATTGAAGATGTGATTAGTTAAGATATGATTATACCAGAGTAGATAGACTATGGGATATGTGTGTAGATATAAACATGGGGAAAAGTCATCCTATTTTATTCCTGGTCATAATAGTAATGAATAAAAATATAATGATGATGATGATAATGGTTGTTGTGAGGGGCAATCTGCCATGGTTCCTGAGCATCCTTGCATGCTTTTGCTAGGTATGCCAAGAATGCAAAGCCCTGACTGATCTTCACCTGGGCCATTTCTCAGACATGTATTTCCAGAATATAACCTTGACAGAGGAGGTAACATCTCTTTCTTGATAAAGAACAGATTTGCTTACTACCTTCAATAAAGCTACGAATGTCTAAAGCTGTTTCTTGACTGATTCAAACCCACTGTATGCTCAGCATCCACGTGGGTTCCCATGTGTCATCCATTGAGAAAAAGGTGAACTGATACAAATTTGCTGAAGCTTGTGTTTTAGCTGTGTTCTAAGTAAAATCCTTTATTCTTAAACCAGTAGTCTCATGTCTTCTGCCACCATCCATGAAACCGTGGTAAGATAATTTGTGAGTTTCCAAGTAGACACAATAATAACATCTTCATCTGCTCTAACAATACTAACAGAAAATAAGAATTTTAAAATAAAAAAAACAATATTAGTTATTGAGGGCTTACTATGTGCCAGGTACTAATTTATGCATTTTATTTTTTAAAGTATTTTTAGCTGTAGATGGACACAATATCTATTTCATTTATTTTTTATGTGGTGCTGAGATTGAACCCAGTGCCTCCCTTAACATGCTAGGCAAGCACTCTACCACTGAACTACAACTCTAGCTCTAATTTATGTACTTTACATAAATTATTTCATACCCACAATAATTTTACTAAGGAGTTAAATGATTTTCCCAAGGTATTCTGATCATTAACATTACTGTTCTTTCTTCCTTAAAAAAATCCTTATTATTCCTTATTTCTACCTTCTTATTATAATTCCTTAGTCTCACATTAAAAAGATAATCAAAAAGTAATATAAAACTTCTTGTTCCTGCAG
This sequence comes from Marmota monax, assembly GCF_021218885.2. Classification (NCBI taxonomy): domain Eukaryota; kingdom Metazoa; phylum Chordata; class Mammalia; order Rodentia; family Sciuridae; genus Marmota; species Marmota monax. The sequence goes on along the minus strand of NW_026694552.1, from coordinate 8,022,118 downwards.
AAAACTCTTATTTATTTTTTTAATTCTCAGTGTAATAGCTAAAAGCTCAGACCCTAGAGCTAACCTTCACTCACTAGCTGGGTGACCTTGGGGGAGTTGTCTAATCTCTGTGTCTCAATTTCCTCATTTGTAATACAGGGAATAATAACAGCACCTACCTCAGACAGTTGTTGTGAGTTTCAAGTGGGTTAATATAAAGTACAATTTACAACAGCACCAAACACACAGTAATAGTTAAATAACAATCAGCTATTCTTCTCACTTTTCTGAAGGCAGAATAATCCTGAATCATCTTTTCTATTATGTAAATTCCCAATCCATGGGTGATTGTACTAATCGCCTTCAGCCTCCTCCTCCTCAGCTTCACTTGAGTGCATAGCACTACAAAGTAAGTATACTGCATTTACATCACAATAATATTCCATTTCAAAGGTTTATCTTGCCAGGGACTTAGCACTACTAGGTAGAATAGGAAATACAAAACAATTTGAAGGCATTGTCCTGGCCACAAAGGACCCTGCAATCAATCCTAGGATATAAAATTAACACACATGAAATCATTTAATTAATTTTTTGGTATGACATTGCTCATATAAACTCATATGCATACAATATGAGCTCAGGGAAGGGTAACTACTATGTGGCTTAAGTAGGCAAACAAGTATTCATATGGTAGAAGTAAGAATCATGCTGTCTTAAAGCATAGGCAACATTTTGAGTAGGAAGGGAAAGGTTGAAGACTCTATATTTGTTTAACACTTTCTAGTTTGTACAATTCTTTTTCATATATGGATTCATTTTATCTTATGGCAAATTTTTAGGGTAGATTAAAGAGGAATTCTTACTATGTTGGCCCATAGTTGGATCCTGATGCACAGAACAGTTAAATCATTTGCCCAAGGTGTAGAACCAATCAGTGGAAGGCACTAACCACTCCAGTTCCTACAAAGCCTCTGCCTGCAATGAGCTTACACTTGTTAATTATAATGTTCATACAGATATAACATGAACACACTTTAAAGATCTTATTAAACTCATTATTAACAAATGAACAGATAAGAGGCTACAACCAGTTCAAATGAGTAAAGATGCACATATTTATATGAAGTAGAGGAAAATTGCAAATAATTTTTAAAAACTGTCATTTTCCATAGGAGGGGAGAGAAAAGTCAATTGAACCCAACAACAACAACATATATATTTTTCTACAACTTATACAGGTTTTGTTTTTTTTGTGTGTGTATGGTGCTGGGGATTGAACCCAGGCCCTGTGCATGTGAGACAAGCACTATACCAACTGAGCTATATCCCCAGCCCCAACTTATAGAGTTTTGAAGTAGCCCAAATAAAATGAAAGGCTGGAGTTGAGTAGCCCAGAAGAATGTTCCCCCCAAAATGCATAATTTCCATTGGAGATATACAGTCAACTTTTGTTTATTCCAGATTTTCCTAGTGTTATGGTTTATTTGTGCCCCCCCAAAATTCAGATGTTGGAAATTTAGTCCCCAATGCAACATTGTTGAAAGGTGGAACCTTTAAGACGTGGTTAGGGGCTGGGCACAGTGGCTCATGCCAATAAACTCAGCAGCTGGGAGGCTGAGGCAGGAGGATCGCAAGTCCAAAGCCAGCCTCAGCAACTTAATGAGGCACTAAGCAACTCAGTGAAACCCTGTCTCTAAATAAAATACAAAACAGGACTAGGGATGTGGCTCAGGGGTCAAGTGCCCCTGAGTTCAATCCCTGGTACCACCCCCTGCAAAAAAAGAAGTAGTTAGATCACAGGGGCTGCACCCTTCTGAATGGATTAAGGCCATTGCTGCCAGAATGGATTGGTTATTAAAGGGTAAAATTCATCCCCCGTTCCTCTCTCTCACATACTCTTTCACTATAGGATGCCTTCTGCCATGTTATAATGTACAAAAAGGCCCTCACCAGATATGGTCTCTTGATCTTGGACTTCCAGCTTCCACACCCATTTACCAAATAAATGGCCATTATTTATAATTTACCCAGTCTGTGGTGTTCTGTTTTTTTCAATCTTCTTTTTTAAATTTTAAAATTATTTTATTATTTTTTATTCTTTTTAGATATGCATGACAGTAGAGTGTATTTTGACATATTATACATACAAGGAGTATAACTTATTCTAATTAAGATCCCATTCTTGTGATTGTAAATGATGTGAAGTTACACTGTTGTTTATTCATATATGACCATAGGAAAGTTATGTCTGATTCATTTTACTGCCTTTTCTGTTCCCATCTCTGCTCCATTCCCTTCATTCCCTATTGTGTAATACAATGAACTTCTATTCTCTTCCCCTGCATTGTGTTCTGTTATAGCATTGGAATACAGACTAAGACAGCTACACATTGAGTTATAGACATAAACATTATACAAGTGGCACAACAGCAAATGATACAAGGCTGTGGGGTTGAAGGTGGGGTTTACAGATACTTAGCACCATACCTTGGGCTCCCAAGCTAGTCTTGAGCTTCTTAGGATCAAGAAACTAATCAAAGGTGAAGGAAGTAGGTTTGTGATAAGGAGTCATTCCAAGGGTCTGCTCTAAACCAGGCCAGTTTTGAGTTCAAGGGAGGCTCAAAGGTGATGTTTTGAAGTTACCAAGTGAAAGATGGCAGTGGGTACAACCCAGCCCGAACAACTTAATAGGATCCAAATTCAGAGGTTCAGATCATCATTTACTTAAGCTTATATCTAGCTTAGCTTTTATAAAATCAGAAAATAGTAATTAATTTTATGAGATCCACATGGATACACTTTCCTTACTTTCAGAGACTAGGGGTACTAATTGAGCGGAGAAACATTTATTGAGGTCCTAATGAAGGGTTTGTACAGATATGCCCTTATGAAAATTAAATTTATATTCAAATATGTGAATATGTAGCTCATCCTTTAAAATATAATTATGCACTTATACAAGTTGATGCAACTATTGATACATAGACTTGGTCTTCCATGTAGGCATCCACCCACATGGTGTGATCTGAAGGGTGATCAAAAGCCTCCCTGCTCCCAGATGACTCCTAGTGATCTGCCATTTTTTAATGACATTCCTACCATTAATGATATTTCTTTGGGAAAAAGAGCTACAGAAGATGATTGTCAAAATGCAATGGCAACTTTTAAAGAGGACTAAGAAAATAATAGGATGAAAAGGTCTAGAATGCAGGCAGAAATGACAGGCCTGAGAAAGATAGCATGTGGGCATCTCTAAAAATTCTGGAGGTGACATGTGAGCCCTAAGCACCTGAAAGGAGGATCAGTGACAAGGAGGGCTTGAAGGGAAATCTAGAAACATGAGGAGACAATTTTTAGTGTACTACAAAGTTGTGATGGCCCTTGATAGTATGCGATGTTACAAATACATTAAGAATTACCATGAGGTGGTTGTGGTGGCATGCACCTGAAACTCCAGTTATTTAGGAGGCTGAGGTAGGAGGTTCACTTGACCCCAGGAATTCAAGGCCAGCCTGGGCAACATAGTGAGATTCCATCTCAAAAATATATACCCATGTTTATCAGGGCACTGTTCACAATAACCAAGTTATAGAAGCAGCCTAGATGCCCGTCAGTAGATGAATGGATAAAGAAAATGTTGTATGTATACATATTATGGAGTATTATTCTGCCATAAAGAAAAATGAAATCATGTTATTTTCAGGATGGAAACTGTAGATCGTCATGTTAAAATAAGTAAGCCAGATTTAGAAAGACAAGTATTGCAGGTTTTCTCTCATATGTGGAATGTAGGGGAAGAAGATGACATGAAAGTATAAGGGGGCTGAGGCAGGAGGATCACAAGTTTCAGGCTAACCTGGGCAATTTAGCAAAACCCTGTCTCAAAATTTAAAAAAAAAGAAAAAGAAATAGAGACATATCTGTAATCCCAGCAACTCTGGTGACTGAGGCAGGAGGATTTCAAGTTCAAAGCCAGCCTCAGCAATTTAGTGAAGCCCTAAGTAACTCAGCAAGACCCTGTCTCTAAATAAAATACAAAACAGGGATGGATATGGATTAATGGGTAAGTGCCCCTGGGTTCAATCCCTGGTACAAAAAAAGAAAGGAAGGAAGGAAGGAGCTTAAAAATAATAAAAAATTAAAAGGGGACTATTAGGAAAGGGGAATGGGACCAGAAAAAGCAGAAATGGATGTTAAGTGAGAGTGGTAGGAAAGGTGGATATGATCAAAGCATGTTATATGCACATATGAAAATATCAGAATGAAACTCATCCTTTGGTACAACAATTATTTTGGGCTAATAACTATAAAAATATTATTATACAGCATTATTGGAAAAAGAATTGAGTTTCAAAGAGCCAAATCCCATGTTATATAAGAAGCATCTAATTTTCCTAATGTTACTATGCCATTGAAAAATATTTGGCTAAGAATTGACACTCTAGAACCAAAGTTGTGAATCTGGCATTACCTGAAAACAAGAGTCCAAGTGGGAAAACTGGTTTATTATCCAAGGTTAAGGACCTAAATGCAAATAGCCAAGAGAGACATCTTTACATGTTCATCATCCTTGGGATCAAAGCAGTCATTAAAGACCTGTTGGTATGTTGAGCTGTAGCAAGTGAATAAGCACAAGCACACATGGTATTTGTAATGGTGCAAATAATTCCATGGGAGGACTATTAGAAAATATATACAGAACTTGTAAATATATACAGAACTTGAAAAAATGATAACTTACATTAATTTAGCAAATCACATTTTTAAAAGATATTTTTAGTTGTACATGGACATAATATCTTTGTTTATTAATTGATTTGTATGTGATGCTGAGGATCAAACACAGTGTTTCACATATGCAAGGCAAGTATTCTACCACTGAGCTACAGACCCAGCCCAGCAAATCACATTTTCATTGAGTGCAAATATGAAGGTAAATGCATTTACCAGAGAGTGGAGGAAATAGAATGTGAAATTACTGCCACTTTCTTAAGACTTGTCTGCTAGCAATAGACTTTCAAACACTTTCTAAATGATGGAGTGAAAGAGCTTGTAGAATTAAATGGAGTACATTTTAATAGAATATTCAGGGATGAGAATGGAAAAATGATGCATGTCAGGGAAACCTCCATTTCATTCACAGAACCCAGGTTCAGAGATTCAGATCAGCAATTAAGGTTGTGAGAATCAGCATCCTTAAATCAGAGAAAATATTCGACATTTTTTGGGGGGACTGGTTAACTTTACTTACCATTATCTTCTCCAACTCCATCCATTTACCTGCAAATGCCATGATTTTATTCTATTTTAATGCTGAATAATATTCCATTGTGTATATACACCACATTTTCTTTATCCATTCATTTACTGAAGGTTGGTTCCGCAGTTTAGCTATTGTGAATTGTGCTGCTATAAACATTGATGTGACTGTGTTTCTGTAGTATGCTGTCTTTAAGTCTTTTGGGTATAGACCGAGGAGAAGGATAGCTGGGTCAAATGGTGGTTCCATTCCCAGTTTTCCAAGGATTCTCTATACTGCTTTCCATATTTGGTGCACCAATTTGCAGTCCCACCAGCAGTGTATGAGTGTGCCTTTTCCCCCACATCCTTGCCAACACTTATTGTTGTTTGTCTTCATAATAGCTGTCATTCTGATTGGAGTGAGATGATATCTTAGAGTAGTTTTGATTTGTAATTCTCTAATTGCTAAAGATGTTGAACATTTTTTCAAATATTTGTTGGCTGATTGTATATCATCTTCTGAGAAGTGTCTGTTCAGTTCCTTGGCCCATTTATTGATTGGGTTATTTGTGGTTTTGGTGTTAAGATTTGAGTTCTTTATATATCCTAGAGATTAGTGCTCTATCTGACATGTGTATGGTAAAAACTTGTTCCCAAATTGTAGGCTTTTTATGCACCTCACTGATTGTTTCTTTTGCTGAGAAGAAGCTTTTTAGTTTGAATCCATCTCATGTATTGATTCTTGATATTAATTCTTGCACTATAAGAGTCTTATTAAAGAATTTGGGGCCTAATCCGACATGATGTGGATTTGGGCCTACTTTTTCTTCTAATAGATGCAGTGTTTCTGCTTTAATTCCTAGGACCTTGACCCACTTTGAGTTGAGTTTTGTGTATGGTGAGAAATAGGGGTTTAATTTCATTTTGTTACATGTAGATTTCCAGTTTTCCCAGAACCATTTGTTGAAGAAGATATCTTTTCTCCAATACACGTTTTTGGTGCCTTTGTCTAATATAAGATAACGGTAAGTAGGTAGGTTAGTCTCTGTGTCCTCTATTCTGTACCATTGGTCTACAGGTCTATATTGGTGCCAATACAATGCTGGTTTTGTTACTATTGTTGTGTAGTATAGTTTAAGGTCTGGTATAGTAATGCCACCTGCTTCACTCTTCTTGCTAAGAATTGATTTAGCTATTCTGGGTCTCTTATTTTTCCAGATGAATTTCATGACTGCTTTTTCTATTTCTATGAGGAATGTCATTGGGATTTTGATTGGAATTGCATTAAATATGCATAGTGTTTTTGGTAGTATGGTCATTTTGACAATATTAATTCTGCCTATCCAAGAACAAGGTAGATCTTTCCATCTTTTAAGGTCTTCTTTAATTTCTTTCTTTAGTGTTCTGTAGCTTCCATTTTAGAGGTCTTTCACCTCTTTTGTTAAGTTGATTCCCAAGTATTTTGTTTTATTTTATTTTATTTTATTTTTGAGTCTATTGTAAATGGGGTAATTTTCCCTTTTAGAGGATTTGTCACTGATATACAGAAATGCCTTTGATTTATAGTGTTGATTTTGTATACTGCTACCTTGCTGAATTCGTTTACTAGTTCTAGAAGTTTTCTGGTGAAATATTTTGGGTCTTCTAAGTATAGAAACATATTATCAGTAAATAATGCTAATTTGATTTCTTCTTTACCTATCCATATCACTTTAATATCTTTTGTCTCTAATTGCTCTGGCCAGTGTCTCAAGAACTATGTTAAATAGAAGTGGTGAAAGAGGCTGTCTTGTTCTAGTTTTTAGAGGGAATGCTTTCAATTATTCTCCATTTAGAATGATGTTGGCCTGGGGCTTACCATAGATAGCTTTTACAATATTGAGATATGTTCCTGTTATCCCTAGTTTTTCTAGTGTTTTAAACAAGAAGGGGTGCTGTATTTTGTTGAATACTTTTTCTGCATCTATTGAGATGATTATATGGTTCTTATCTTTAAGTCTACTGATGTGATGAATTACATTTATTGATTTCTGTATGTTGAACCAAACTTGCATCCCTGGGATGAGCCCCACTTCCTCGTGGTGCACTATCTTCTTGATATGTTTTTGTATTCAATTTGCTAAAATTTTATTGAGGATTTTTGCATCTATGTTCATTGGAGATATTGGTCTAAAGTTTTCTTTCTTTGATGTGTCTTTGCCTGGTTTTGGAATCAGGGTGATATTGGCCTCATAAAATGAGTTTGGAAGTGCTCCCTCTTTTTCTATTTCCTGAAATAAATTGAAGAGTATTGGTATTACTTCTTCTTTAAAGGTTTTGTAGAACTTGGCTGTGTATCCATCTCAGTCCTGGGGTTTTCTTGATTGGTAGGCTTTTGATGGTGTCCTCGATTTCATCAATTGAAACTGATCTGTTTAAATTGTGAATATCATTCTGATTCAATTTTGGCAAATCATATTACTCTAGAAATTTGTTGATGCTTTTGATATTTTCTATTTTATTGGAGTACAAGTTTTCAAAATAACTTCTAATTAACTTCTGTATTTCTGTAGTGTCTGTTGTGATATTTACTTTTTCATCATGTATGTTACTAATTTTAGTTTTCTCCTTCCTTCTCTTTGTTAGCATGGCTAAGGGTCTGTCAATTTTATTTATTTTTTCAAAGAAACAACTTTTTGTTTTATCGATTTTTCCAATTGTTTCTTTTGTTTCAAGCTCATTGATTTTAATTGTTTTCTCTCTTCTACTGCTTTTGTTGTTGATTTGTTCTTCTTTTTCTAGGGCTTTGAGATATAATGTTAAGTCATTTATCTGTTGACTTCTTCTTTTAAGGAATGAACTCCATGCATGAACTTTCCTCTTAGTACTGCCTTCATAGTGTCCCAGAGATTTTGATATGTTGTATCTGTGCTCTTATTCACCTCTAAGAGTTTTTTAATCTCTTCCTTGATGTCTTTTACAATCCATTGTTCATCAGTAGAATATTATTTAGTCTTCGGGTGTTAGAGTAGCTTTTATTTTTTATTTTATCATTGATTTCTAGTTTCATTCCATTATGATCTGATAGAATGCAAGGTAATATCTCTACTTTTTAAAATATTTGCTAAGAGTTGCTTTGCAGCATAATATATGGTATATTTTAGAGTGAACTTTTTTTAGTTGTAGATAGACAGTACCTTTATTTTATTTGTTTATTAATTTTTTTTATGTAATGCTGAGGATTGAACCCAATGCCTTGCACGTGCTAGGCGAGCACTCTATCGCTGAGCCACAACTCCACCTCACAAATTTTTTAAAAGTAGTAATTAGTTTTATGACATCGACATGGATATACTTTTCTTTCTGCCAGAAACTAGGGGTACCCAGTGAGCAGAGAAGACATTTTATTGAGGTCTTAATGAAAGGTTTGTACAGACAGGCACTTATGAAAGTTATATTTATATTCCAATATGTGGATATGTGGATCATCCTTTAAAATATAATTATGCACTTATAAAAGGAGATACACGTTTTAATACATAGACTTTGCTGTCTGTGTATATAGCCACCCACATAGTATCCCTCACTTTTTCTTGAACACTTGTATAGGAACACTTGAGGTCTTTCTCTTTGCCCCTCTTTTATGTTCTATCAATAGGAAAGACTCATCCAAGTAATGGGTTTTTGAAAAAGAAACTGAGAATGCTCTGCTTTGCCATATTTAGTTAGTTACTTAGGTTTTTATTGTGGTCTGATCTTAGTTTGTGGGGCAGGCTTGAGCTTGTCCCTCTATGCAAGTGACTAGATGGGTGAGGCTCCCTAATTTAAGGGTAAGGGATGGTATCAGAAAGAAAGCTGAGGATGTACATTTTAGCTATGTCCTCCAGTCAGTTGTATTACTGATGTTTTTATCTGCTATGTGTTTTTGTCTCACTTGCTATCAAATTAGGAAGATAGGTATTGCTGATTGTTTTCCTAAAACCCAATAGAGCAATGGGTAGATTTATCAAACAGAGGTGGAGACAGCTGATAAGGAAGGCAGATAATTCCCACAAACTGCATGAAGAAACTCAAACTTCACTGTCTTCCATTTTCCTTTTCATAATAGTTATATTTTCTGTCACACAGAGACTGAACAAATCTATGCAAGTGAACCAAGGGGTCTGCAGAATTTGGCAATAAATGTTACATTGATTCATTTCCTAGGTCTAGACTCGGGGCTGGGGGTGTGGCTCAAGTGGTACGCTCGCCTGGCATGTGTGCGGCCCGGGTTAGATCCTCAGCACCACATACCAACAAAGATGTTGTGTCTGCCGAAAACTAAAAATAAATAAATAAATATTTAAAAAAAAAGGTCTAGACTCAGTGGATTACCAAGTCTGTCTCTATGAACAATTGCAATGTTTTTCAGTGGTACTAAATATTGTTTCCCAAAATATCAGTTCTATTTACTATAAGAGAAGGCCTAGAAGGCATTCAAACTACTAGAATAAGTTGGAGTTGGGAGGGGAGGGGAAGGTTGGCAGTGCCCTGGAGACTAGAAAGTACCTGCTAAGTTAGATCAGGAAGCAAAGTGTGCCAAATGGCCTTGTAACAGGGTTAAGCAGAGATTTATTCTTGTCAGAGAAGTGGCTAACTGTTCCAACCTTCATCCCCCTTGGCATTTCCTATTCTGCAGTTTTCCAGTTTCCAGCTAAATCCACTTATTTTAATTATTAAAAATATACTTATAAAAACTCATCTGAATGGCATAACACATTAACTGAGTGTTTCCCCATATCAAACAAACACTCTTTTCAATAAGGCAGAGCTAATAAAAAGTCTGATTTGTTCTCACCATTATGGTCTTTTGTCTATAGGGCGAAAACGGAGGCAGTTTGGGTTACAGGGACTGTTTAGAGTGTGCCTCTGGCCTCACTGGGGTGCAGAGTTTCCTTTTCTGTGGTAAACTGAACCAACTTCATTTTTTCCAGTTTGTTCTGGTAAAGCTACAGGTTTCATGTTCCAAATTAACTTAAAGGCACTTCAAAGTCTGTTCCTATATGGGTTTATAAAGGAAACGCTGTCTATTGAAACAGGTGAACCACAAGATTTCAGAGATTATTTTTTTTAATAGAGGATATAAGTTCGATGACACATTGGGGAGAGAGTATCAATAGGTATTATATTACGTTCATCTTTGATTTTAATGATTTTGAATCCCGATGATTTCTCACCAGTGATGGGAGGATGGGAGGTAGGGAAAAGAATATAAGGGCTACCACAATGGAAGATTTATTACATCATTATATTAAGAAGAAAGCTGAATGATGAGGAAAACAACCTGTCCTAGAAACAAAGCCATCTGGCAGGTCTGGCTGAATTTAACATGAAACAAAGAATGTTAATTATCAAATCCTCATTCAGAATTAAAAGCCATTCTTGATCCTCACACAATGAGTAAAAATGGTGCATGTTTACCTGGAATGTAAATTGCAAGTGCTTCTCTCACCTGTCTTTGAGTTTTTATTTATATGAAGGGGCAGGATTACTATTTTAACAATTCAAATGAAATGACTCTCCTGCTGCTGCCACTCTCTTGCTGTGAATGTGAAATAATCCACTTCCTCGTGGGAAGCAAGCTTTCTCTGAGGTCACACATTCAAATGCAGTTACAGATACAATGAGAAATGTTAGAGAGTCATTTAAGGGGAAGTCAACCTTTTAATAAGTCAAAGAGTGTCTCCTAGGAAGCATCACATTTTTCCTTGTGTCATGCAGCCACCAGTAAGCAAGAATAACTGACTCTGAGTCAATAGAATACTGACTAACTTAGGCCACAGTGAGAAAATACTTGACTAAATTACCTTTGGAACCTGGAGCCAGGGAGCAACTGTAGAAGCTGCTAATGCTCCTGTGGCATTTAGCCCCCACCTAGACCCCTAATTCCATATGCCATTGATAATTCACCTAACCTTGTTCTTGTACTATTTGAGCTTTGTTTTTGGGGGGAGGGGGAAATTTGGGGTGGAGAGGTTCATTCATTTATGCTTCCTAGTAAGGGACATTTAATTGTGTGGGGGTCCTCTTTGGATAACGTGATAATGCTTTGAAAACTTTCTGAGCTTGACTTCTTTATTTTCTTTTGAGTGAACCTCAAGGAAGAGTTAATTATTTAAGATCTCTCCATCTCTCTGTCTCTCTTTCCCTCACCTCTTTTCACTTGGGAAATTCTGAAGTCCTCTGAGAGCTAATTCTAGGTCCTTGAATAGTCACTGCTTTCCCAGGAGCTCATGATTCTTAACTGGCCTCATTGCAGGGTGAACCTTCTAGATAAGGTAACTCTGGTAGAAAAGGTTTCTAAACTTCATTTGACATCCAGAGTAAATTCAAAGGCCTTTTAAGCCATTCTTGGACCCCAAGGATTTGAGATGAATATACTTAGTCGTCTAAAAATAATTGCTAGGCAGCAAAGGCTAGCCAGCTTGTTACTTGGGTATAAAAAGAAAACAATTATTTTACTCCATACTTACACAATGCTCTATAGTTTTTAATGTGTTTTAACATTGTCTCATTAAATCTTCCCATCCTATGAAGTGAGGAGTTAATAATATTCCCATAAGGAAGCTGAAGTCAAAACATGAACTTCCTGAAATATATTATTCCAAACTCAATTGGAAGGGTAACTTTAGTACAAAAGAGAATTTATTTGTTCACATACCTGCATGGTACCTGGCAGAGTTGAAGGGAAAAAAAGAGTTGCCAGGAACCAAGGCCTCAGAGATGAGAATAATGACTCCATTTGCCAGAACTTTCCTTCAACATTTCTTGTCTTTCTTTGGATTCACTGTGTAGACAAGCTTTCTCTATATATTCAGCTACATTTATTTCAGACACTTTTAGCTAAGGATTCCAATTCACTTAGATAAGGTTATATAACCTCTCCTTTGGACCAATCTCTTTTTCCTAGGAAATGCAGTGCTGTAGTTGTGCCAGGCATGGATTGTGTTTCCACCCTTGTGGTCAGGTGAGGTGAGGGCTCCCTGATTGCCAGCTTCACCAGGAAGAAAAGGAATAAAGAGCAAGGTCTCCAAAAGGAAAGGAAAAATGTTATGAGGCAAAAAAACAAAGGGAAAGTGTGTGGGGAGACAGAATTAAAAGTCCACTATACCAAAATTCTGGAAAGTTCAGTTTGCTCTTCTGAAAACACCAAACTAAGAAAGAGTGAAGAGAAACAAACTGGAGAGTGTTTAAGGAATTTTAGAAAGTTATTTTAGAGAACTTAAGCGATTATTTTTGAGAAGCCATAAAGGAGATCTAGACCTAGAGAAATGAAAACTTTGTGTACAACCCATAGTTTAAAAAGGATTGTCTTGGTGAGAGTGATGTTTAGAAAGCTTAGAGCACAATAGTTCTCAAACATTGTGGACTAAGGAGCCCTTTATACTCTTAAAAAGTACTGTAGACCCCAAAGGTCCTTTGTTTATGTGAGTTATAACTATCTAGATTATCAAGGCAGGCATTAAAGCAAATATTTGTTAGTTTATCAAAAAATTAAAATAACCCATTGAGTGTTAAAAAATGGCATCTTAATGAAACACAATTATGTCTATTGCTTTGTCAAGAAGATTTTTAAGTGAAAGTCAGAAATTTCTTTTTCTGGTAATCCATGGTAATAAAGAACATAATGACTGCTGAGCAGTGGTGGCACATGCCTGTAATCCCATCAGTGTGGTAGGCTGAGGCAGGAGGATTGTAAGTTCAAAGCCAGCCTCAGCAAATTAGCAAGGCCCTAAGCAACCCAGAAATACCCTGTCTCTAAATAAAATATTTTTTTAAAAAGGATGAGGATGTGGTTCAGTGGTTAAGCACTGAATTAAATTAATTAAATTAATAAATTAATTAAATTAATAAATTAAATTGGTGGTACTATAGCATAGATCAGGGCAGAGCACCAAACTCTCCCAAACTCTATTACTAGTCATAGTGAAATAATCCACTTCCTCACTATGACTAGTAATAGAGTTTGGGAGAGTTTGGTGCTCTGCCCTGATCTATGCTATAGTACCACCAATTTAGCCACTATTGTTCACCATTGATACATGTATCAACACTCTGGAAGAAAAATGATATTTCACTATCACTATGAAAACAAATTTGACCTTTCCAACTCCCTAAAAGAGTTATGGAAATCCCCAGACATCTCTGGGACTACATGTTGAGGATGTAAACTGTTCCAGTAGAGATCACCAAATAATTCATTTGCCTATTGAGATTATCATCAAGTAGTGAATAGTTACCACCCCAGCTATGTATAAAGCAAATCCTTCCATAACATTTTTTTTTACCTGTAAGCACAATTTTTTTCCATAACATTTTAATCACCTTCTTTCATAGAAAAAATTAGGCCTAAGAGTTAAGAGTGAAATAATATCATTGCAATGAAATAATTTTGAAGTTGTTTAAAAGTTGTTAGTTTTCATAGTCATCAATACCAAAAAGTATTTATTAACCTTGTAATTATCATACTTCTGAGGGTTTATAATGTGAGCTGGAATATGTCAACAGAGTTCACCACAAGAATCCATATGTATGAAAAGCAGGTAGCAAGCTTTAAAAAAAAAGCAAGCTCATATTTAAACAATTCAATTAGTATGTCAAATACTCAGATCTCATTTAATGTCACAGTATTGTCCACAATGCTATAGTTAGTGGTAAGTTGTAAAGACTTGTCAGTATGGACAGCATTAGAGATGACATCTGTCTGAAATCCCACACCCAATAAGAGACTATTGGTGGCTCATTACTAAACTGAAAGTGATATCCGTTGTAGTGCTTCACAGACTGAGTCCTGGTGGTGGTGTGGCAAATCTACCCATGGGTCCAACAAAGATTAATTAATACATTTGTATGTAGTTCTAACTTAGACACTGGATTAAATTGGAACCACATCTTAGGAGGAGGCCAGGCAATATTTATTAATATATCAGGTCACAAGACAAAGTTTTGGGGCATAGAACTTCTAGTGGCAGAGCTCTGTAATTATAAATTTTAATGTTTATTTGTTTAGTATCTGCCATTCTCATTCACCAGTGTCCACAGAGCCTGACATAGATTACTGTTCAGTAAATATTTGCTGAATAAATAAATAATTGATTGCTTCTACCTGGTCCTTCCCTACCTACCTTTCCAGTTCCATCCTCCAAGATGCTCCATCTGGCTCTTTGAACTCCAGTCATAGTGACCTTATTTCCATCTTTTGAATACACCATTCTTTCAAAGAGCCTGTGTTCTTCCTTCTCCTTAAACTGATCCCTACCCTATTGCATAATAGAGTAACTTATCAGATTTCATCTCCAGTTTTAGATTCAGTTGCCTACCATGAGCTGCAATGACCTCTGTGATGAACAAGCCTCCTTCTACATGCTTTTGTAGGACCTAGCATAGGCACAGGTTTACATTTATTTGTGAGATTATTTGACCTATGTTTGTCCCTGTCCTCACCTAACAGGATTTTAAGTGATGTGAAGGCAGAGCCTAGGTTGTTATCACTGAGCATTATAGATCCCAGCACAAATATATGCTAAATGAAGGAGAGAATAGATGGAGTGTAATGCTCCTTTGTCATCTAAAGTCTCTAAGACAATTTGGGATTGTGGGGAGGGCATGGAGGAGCTGTCACATATCTTTCCATTTCTTAAATTCTTTTCATTCCCTTCATCTCCTCTGCAGTTCATTTGCTTTCTGTGGTAACTTATCTGAAGTGGCCTTATTACTCTGATAGGCTGAGATAATTATTTAGAGCAGAGGTTGACAAACTATGACCCATGAGCTAGCCTATACCTTGTTTTTATAAATAAAATTTTATTGGAACAAACTGTATGCATTCCCTTACATATTGTCAATGACTACTTTTGCCCCACAGCAATATCCTTGAGTAGTTGCAATGCAGACTGTCTAGACTGGAAAGATTGAAATAGCTCCATCAGGCTCTTCACTGAAAAAGTTTGCCTAGCCAATTGACAGAAATGTATGGATTTTTTTTTTAAGTCTTCTATCTGTGTTTAACTTCCAATGTATCACTGGACCTCCTAGTTACACATCTATTATGATCATTGTGGATGAGGAATGGACACAAAATTATATTGGGTAACTGACACTCTGTCCACACCATCTTCACAAAAGATGTCCTTTGATTTGTGGCCAGGGTTCCCTTTAAGAGCCCGACAATTTTGAGTCCCTTGCACAATAATAGCTTCCATTTACTTAGCATTTCTTTTTTTTTTTTTTTTTCTGGTGGTGGAATTGAACCCAGGGCCTCACTCATTCTAGGCAAGTGCTCTATCACTGAGTAATGACTCGGGCTTCTGTTCAGCCTTTCTAACATACTAGGCTCAGTTGTAAGCACCTTACACAAGTTGTCTCATTCATTCTTCACAACAACTCTATAGTGTATAGAATATTATTATTATCACTGCTTTACAGATGAAGGCATACAAAGGCTATGCAACATACCAATGTTATACAGCTTGTGGAATTACCTCAGCAGAAATTTAATATGAGAACTCTGATAAGACCCCATGCTCTTAACCACTCTGCAATTCTGTTTCAAGACTTTTCTCCACAAAAGCCACCTATTTCCAATTTTTAAATTGGAAGAGAGTTTATGTGCTGTCATTTCCAAGTGGGACCATTCAGAGTTTTGAGGTTTGTGGGTAAAACGTAAAAATGTTTTAAAAAGCCTAATGCTCAGCAGGGTGCCAGACACATAAAATTCATTCAATAGATGTCTTTATTGTTGTTGAAAATGAGATGGCATTGAGGGGAAGAGGAGAAAGACAAAGAGATCTCTACTAGAGGTGTTACTTCAACATAGGACATTGCCAATGAGTGAGGAAATAGTTCCAGGTATTGGTTTCACTGCCAAGGGATCTGGCTACCTCTGAGTATTTAAGAGGAAGTATAAATATCTCAGTACTTTGATTACTTCTTCCATGTAAACAAAATAGAACATAGAAGCATATAGTACTTGATTAACTGTGTAACTAAATCAACAAGCCATATTCTATAAAGTTTATAAACAATGGAAACAAGGCAGACATGGTGGCATATGCCTGTTATCCTAGTGGCTTGGGAGGCTGAGGCATGAGGATCACAATTTCAAGGCCAGCCTCAGCAACTTAGCAAGATCTTATCTCAAAATCAAAAATGAAAGGACTGGTGATATAGCTCAGTAGTAGAGTCCCCTGAGTTCAATCCCCAGTACTGGAAAAAAAAAAGTGGAAACATATTTCATTGAACAAAATGTGACTGTAAAATCTAAACTATTTTATCAAGTTTTCTTGATATGACTTAACAGACTACGTCAGAACAGTCTGTCATGATTTCATCCACAACCAGTGATTAGCTTTATTTTTTCATTCCATGTTTTACTTATTATTCTTCTAGGCACAGGCTAGTTCAGTGGCATACTCTGACAGACCTCTTTTTCCCCTAGTCATGTGATCTCAGATATAGTCTCAGAGAGAATGTCCAAATTCTAACAAAATTAAGACTCTCTCCACCAACAGACAAATCATATTGTTTTTCAATTTGTACACAATGTTTTGCTTCTGCCTTCTGCGATAATAAATGCACCATTTGGGGTCAGCATTGGTAACAATGAAGTTTTTTTTAATATTTTTTAGTTGTAAATGGACACAATACCTTTATCTATCTATCTATCTATATCTATCTATATCTATATCTATCTATATCTATATCTATCTATCTATCTATCTATATAGATAGATAGATAGATATTTATTTTTATGTGGTGCTGAGAATCAAACCCAGTGCCTCACATATGCCAGGCAAGTGCTCTACCACTGAGCTACAACCCCAGCCTGAATGTCCTCTATTCTCTGGTTTGTGATACAATGAACTAACATTATTTCAGTACTAGTAGTTTTATTATATTCCAGAAATTGATTATTAGTTAATCTATCCTGAAAATTAATTCTAGTAGCTGCTCCCAACACACTTGATTCTGTAAGGTAACAAATTTAACAGGCATGTAGTTTGTCAGGCGTGGTGGTGCACGCCTATAATCCCAATGGCTTGGGAGACTGAGGCAGTGCTATCACAAGTTCAAGCCAGCCTCTGCAACTTAGTGAGGTGCTAAGAAACTCAGTGAGACTCTGTCTCTAAAAAACATACAAAAAAGGTCTGGGGATGTGGCTCAGTGGTTGAGTGCCCCTGAGTTCAATCCCTGGTAGTAAAAAAATAAAAATAAAAATGAGGAATGTAGGTTATTTTTGTCAGTTCGTGACAATAGGCCCATACTCTTTTACTGATAGAGGAACTTGTGAAGCTGCAGGAGTATTAAAAACAGCCAGATTTATTCAAAAGTAGTTATAGCCCACTTTGATTGACGGCATTCATGGATTTTGCTAGGTGAAAATACCATGTAAAATCCTGTTATTATTTTACATACATTTTTCGGAAAATCTGCCAAATGATCACACACAGAAAAGCATCTTGCTGCTTTAGTGTCTTATTCTAATTCCTTAGGTTCATTGTTGCAAGGTGCTGTGTGAAGAAGGATTTTGCCAGCCAGAAAAATAATAAGAATATATTCTTTCATTCAACTGCTATCTATTGTGCCTATTATGTGTCAGCCTGTATTCTAAGAGCTAAGTATATTGTAATGGAACAAACTGGAAAAAATCTTCTACTTAAACCAGGCAAAGTAGTATGTGAAAAGGCTGGGGATGTGGCTCAGTGGTTAAGTGTCCCTGGGTTCAATTCCTGGTACCAAAAATAAATAAATAAATAAATAAATAAATAAATAAATAAATAAAACAAAACAAATCTAAGGAGGAAGGAGACAGATGTGGATGGCAAAGTTGCATGCTACTTTAGATGGGATATTTAGAGTAGTTAAACAAGGCAATTAAGGAAAGCCTTGGTATAGTGTATAGCATATACCATTAACTGAGAACTGAATGAAGTGGGGGATGTCAGGGGAAATGGCATTCTGAGTGAATAAAAGCAATGCAAAGGCCTAGAGCTAATATAGCACTTGGGTTATTGAACGAACAAAAGGAAGCCAAAAGGGGTCAATCACCGCAAGAAGGGCAGGAACAGTACAAGATGAGGTCAGAGGGATAGTTGGCAACTAGATACTATATGAGCCAGTGGGCTAAGTCAAGGCTTTTGCAATTGTGTTATGATAAAAACTAATCTTAGTTTTATAGTTTTTGTTTTAGAATTGCCTTTTGTGAACTGGACCATTGATTAATAAAACATCGTTTTAATTTGATATTTAATTGCAGTGATAGAAGCAGCTAGCACATATCTTAGTAGCTTAGAAGTCTTTATTTTTAACATGTTGGGAAAACAAGAACAGGAATTGATACATGTACGATGTAACAAAGTAATACTCAAGATAGACTAGTCCTTGGTAGATGACTTATTTGGGGCATGATTATGTCTCACATTTAAGAAAATGCTTTTAAAGTTGTGATCTCATCAGACTCTCATTAGCAACCCCAAGAGATAAAGAGGACAGGTGGTATTACTGATATGAAAACAAAGTTTGTATAGTTTACCCTGAGATTACTCAGTTCTATGACTCATTATCAAAAGCACAGACTCCTGACTCTGAATACATTATCTCCTCATTGCCCACTAAAAGGATTGTTGAGTAACTTTTTGACTCAGAGTTCAGAATGTTAAATAAACCAAATTATTAACTTGTTTCTCTTAGCTCCCAAGGGTATGAAAATATGAAGTACAGAATTGAGCTAACAAAGGAGTAAGGAAAGTTGCTTCTTTTTTATTTCCCTTCTTCCATCTTCTTCCCACCAACCTGCCCTTTCCTCCCCCTTACCCTCCATCTCTTCCCCCTTTGTCTTTCTTCTTTTCTCCTTTTCTCCCACAGCAGGGTTATTGGCCAGAAGCCTATATACTTTGAAAGCATAGTTCTGTTCTCTGGCTGGGCACATAGGAACCTGACCACCTTATAGATCACAATAGTCAAGGAGTCATCTCTTTACCCACTTTGGTGAGAACTTTCTCTGGAAGACCACAGCAGCTCTCGAGTCCTACTTATTTTGCTCAATATTTTAACAAATTAAACACTGAAAGTATATTCTTAATATACAGTATATTTGCTAGCAGTTCCCTATTGGTATTTGGTAAAATGTGAAAATACCCCTCCTCCAAAATGGCACAGACCCCTTTGACACAGGAAGTACTCATTTAAATAGGGAAGAATTATTTATTGGGCAGCATCTAGTAATTGGGTGGCCAGGCAAAAAAAGAATTCAGGATTTCAGAATTTCAGAAGTGAGAAAATCATCCAAGCCTGGTGTGGTGGTGCATGTCTGTAATCCCAGCAGCTTAGGAGGCTGAGGCAGGAGGATCACAAATTCAAAGCTAGCTCCAGAAACTTGGTGAGGCCCTAAGCAATTCAGTGAGACTCTGTCTCTAAATAAAAAATTAAATGGGCTGGGGATGTGGCTCAGTGGTTAAGTACCCCAGGATTAATCTCCAGTACCTGCTTCCCCCCCAAAAAAATCATCCATGTATCATTATGACTTCTTTTTCATTACAAATGCTGGCATTTTCTAAGGCCCAGTCCTCAATTCCCCTTTCCATCTTTACTGTATACTTTATCCCTAGGCAAGCTTATCTATATCTACAGCTTAATTACCACTCGCATGCAGATGAACTTACCAATTCATATTCCCAGCTCAAACCTCTCATCTGACCTACAGAACAATATATCCAACTACCTACTTGACTTCTTCTATATTATGTCAGAAAGCCATCTTCAACAAAACTTGCTTCTCAAGCCTGGTTCTTGTCTAAGCTTCCCTGTCTCAGTGGCTTGCCCTATCATTCTACATAGTTGAACTTAGGGATCTTTTGATACCTCCTTACTTTTTCTTCTACCCCAAAACATATCTTTTTACTTCCTGAAAAAATATTCAGATTACACCCACTTCTTTCCATCTCCATTTCCATCATTGATTGTATTATCACATCTTTCCTAGACTCCTGCAGTATCTCTTAATCTACCCACATCTACTATGGCTTCCTTCCAATTTGTTCTCACTGCAGCCAGAATGATCTTTAAATAAGGAATGCCATATAATTCTCATGTTAAAATCTTCATAGTTTCCTGTTACTTTCTGTGATAAACACAAAGTTCCTTAATGTGGCCTATAAGTCCCTGCATCATGTGGCACGTACTTATTTTCCAGCCTCATCTTCAGCTCCCTTACTTTCCACACTACAGTTACATTTGCCTTTAAGTTTTTCACGTCACCATGCTCCTACCTCACAAAGGGCCTTTGCATATTTTGATTTCTCTGTTTTGATGGAATACTTGTTCTTGTCTTTCTCACCTAATTCTTTTTTATACCTTTATTTCATTTATTTAGTTTTTATGTGGTGCTGAGGATTGAACCCAGTGCCTCACACATGCTAGGTGAGCACTCTACCGCTGAGCTACAACCCCAGCCCTCTCACCTGACTCTTATTTAGTGTTCAGATTGATTTTTGAGTAATTCTTTCAGGGTAGCTTTCCTTGATCTCCATGTGTATGTCAATCTAGCTGCTATAAGGTGTCAGATAACTGTACACTATAGCTTTGTAGTACTTGTCACCATTCCTTTTCTAATTATGGCAGGGTTACTTGATTATTTTTTTTTTAGTTGAAAATATCAATCAATACCTGGGAGTGGCAGCTACCATGGAAGAGCTCTAGCCCTCTCATTCCTTGGCAGGGACCACATCTCTGACCCTTAGAAAAGCCCTTCTTTCCATAAGGCCTTATGATTCCAATCTGGAGACAGCCAGGCCAGTTTCCTATTCTGTCAAGGAGCATAGCAAAGGAGTTCCTCTGTTTTGTTTGTTTGTTTGTTTGTTTTTTGGTTGTTGTTGATACACCTTTATTTATTTATTTTTATGTGGTGCTGAGGATCAAACCCAGTGCCTCACACATGCCAGGCAAGTGCTATACCACTGAGCCACAACCCCAGCCCAAGTTCTTCTGTTTTGAGGACTCTTTCCAGCTGCTCCAGGGGCTGCTCTTCCAAAGAAAGAACAAAGGGCATCTGACCTCAGAAACTGGTGACCTGGGTCCTGATTACTTGATTATTATCTGTGTCTGCTCACTTGATTGTTAGTTCTTTGAGAATAAGGACTCACCATGGGATTCCTAGTGTCAACCACAGTGCCTAGCACATAGTATGCTCTTAATAAATACTTGAGTGAATGACTGAATATGGTTATGTATACCGGGTCAGTACTTTCTCCTCTGAAGTCAAAGTAATAAACATTTTCAGTTTTTTAGCCTTCCTTAAACTCTCACTGGATTCCATATCCATGCCCAAGTTCAAATAACTACCTATGTGTTGTAAAAGCATGGTTTATGGTGGCAAAAAAAAAAAGACCTAGTTATGGCTCCTGTAAAACTAAATGCCAGTGTTATGAGAGTAATACACACAGCTTTGCTATGGGAATTTCTCATGTAAATCATCTAAATGAATATCATCTAATTGTGCCATTAAAATAATTTTCATTGCTTTTCCCTTTTCACATAGATTTTATTTTATAGTCCAGTTTTATGTTCACAGCAAAATTACACAGAAAGTAGAGTTTCCATGTACATCTGATCCTACATATAAACACCCTCCCCACTATCAACATTCTGTACCAAAGTGATGCATTTTTCACAATTGATCACTATACTTTGACACATCATTATCACCCAGAGTTTATAGTTACATTAGTGTTCTTTTTCTTTATTCTATGTTGGAACCCAGGGATGTTCTATTACTGAACTATATCCCTGGCCCTTTTTTCTTTTCTTTTTTTGAATTTGAGTTAATGTTTCACTAAGTTGCCTAGGCTGTCCTCAAACTTGCCATCCTCCTGTCTTGTCTCCCAAGTTACTGGAATTACAGGTGTGTGCCACCATGATGAACAACTTTTCTTATCTTACTTCATTATCTAGGACTTCCAGTATAGTGTTGGAAAGGAGTGATGAGATGGAATATATTTGCCTTGTTTCTGATATTAATAGGAAAGCTTCTAGATTCTCACCATTAAGTTGTGATGTTAGCTATAGGATTTCTTAAAATTGATTTATCAAGTAGAGGAAGTTTTCCTCTAGTTGTTGTTTGCTGAGAATTTTTGTCATAAATGGGATTGGTTTTTATTCATTGCTTTCTCTGCATCTATTGATATGGTCATGTGATTTTTTCTTAAGCTTATTGAGGTAATGGATTATGTTTTTTAAAAATATTTTTTAGTTGTTGATGGACCTTTTATTTTTATTTATTTATATGTGGTGCTGAGAATTCAACAGAGTGCCTCACACATGCTAGGCAAGTGCTGTACCACTAGGCTACAACCCCAGCCCAATAGATTATATTAATTGATTTTCAAATGTTGCACCAGGCTTATATATCTAGTATATGGTGTTTGGTCATGGTGTATTTTTTGTATGTCATGCCTGTAATCCCAGCTACTCTGGAGGATGAGGCAGGAGGATCTCAAGTTTAAGGCTAGCTTGAGCAAACTGGTGAGACCTTGTATCAAAATAAAATAAAATGGGGATGGGGTTATGGCTCAGTAATTGCCTAGCATGTGTGAGGCACTGGGTTTGATCCCCAGCACCACATACAAAAATAAAATAAAATAAAATGGCTAAAGATGTAGCTCAATGGTAGAGCATTTGCTTAGGATGCTCAAGGTCCTAGGTTCAATCCCTAGCACTGTGAAAAATAACAAAAAGTAACTCTGTCCTTCCTCTTACTAGATGCCTAAGGGGACTTTACTCTGATCTTCACCATGAGAAAATGGTAGAATTCCAGGAGGTAAAACTCATAAAGGAATTATTAGATCATTGCCATGTTCATATTAAGAATACAGCAATTCATCAGTTACAGGTTTAGCTTTTCCTGCCCTGAACCAGTTCCTGTGGAGGCCTCTGCTCATGGTTTTCTGCACAGGAGGTTGTGATTCTCTAGATCCACCTGTCTCTCCAGTTTGGATGCCAGTAGTTTTCCCTATGATATTATTTCTCTGACATATCTAAAAAGAGTCATTGATTTTTCAATTAGTTCTTTTACTTGTTATTAGGACAGAGTGGCAACTTCCAAATTCCTTATATGCTGAATATGCTGGTCAGGAAATCAGAAATGTCTGTTGTGTTTTGTGATAACACAAATGTAGATGCTATCTCTGCAACTCTTTAGATACAAAATAGAAAAAAAATAATCTAATCTATGTTAAAGAGTGGGTTGCTTACTGAAATATTAGCAGGCTAGAAAGGTAGACACTTCATTGTACAGTAACTGTGCAATTGATCAAAGAGTTACTCTTCCTGGGTAAAGTTTAGTGTTTTGTTTTGTTTTGGTAATAAAAGAACTTTAATTTTAATGAGGAAAACAATAATGTTTTGCTTTAAGAAGACTGAGACTACATCTCAAGCCATTCTTTTAAAAATTTTATTTCACTTAATTTCTACAAGATCACCTTCTCCCCTTGTATTATTAAAAGAAAACACTGTTGGCAGAGTCATCCACATGTGAAAGAGTAACCGGAAATTTCATTAGTGATGCAATATTCTGTATACTAGTGTGTATAAGAAAATCTATTTCTGTGGTCTTTCATGGTTTACAGCTCTAAAGTTCTAACCACATTGCAACCTGTTATCTCCCACACAGCCTTCTCACTCTTCCTCACATGCATATTCTGTCTTTATTCTTTCTTATTCTCTGCCTTTGACCATATTGTCTCTTTTTCCAGAGAAGCACTGTCATCCTTTCTGCTATCTCTCTGAAACCCTCTATTACTTTAGAGTTTTTTGGACTTCTGATGCTTCTAGGCTGCTCCACAGCCTTTGCCTCTTTGTTTTATAACTTCCTCTGTTTTATGTATTCAAGTCTTGTCTCTTCAATAAGAGATTATATGTGGCTTTCATATGCCCCACAGCGGAAGGCACGTAGCAGCTTCTGCATGTTAATGACTTCTTTGACTATTGTCTGCCACATTGAAGCATTTACTGCTATGAATGTCTGAACTTCTATAGTTTAAGGGGAAATCCGCCTTTCTTTACTCTGATTTTACAACATTTCCTTGGGAAAAGAGGCTACCTGTTTAGTTATCCAACTTCTGCTTGCTATGTGGAAAGTATTGTAATACATGTCAGATCTAGTATGATTCTACTTAACTTCATTCAAAGCTTTCCTTTTTGGTGATCTTGGTTTGTCATTTTATTTTAAGGATTTCTTCAAGGCAGTTGTGACATAGTTATTAAAGAAACCCAAGACCCAACTCTGATGATTAATTAATGTTGCTTTAACACTATTTCTACTTGCTTAAATTTTCTAAGATATCAATTTTCTGACTGTGGTTTTCTGCTTTATCTCAATAGGATTTGACTCTAGTGTTCAGTTGCCTATCTTCATGAATATCTTAGGATGCTATATTAAATTTCCATGACATATGCTGGCATATGATCTCAGCAGTATTGATATTCACTTTCTTGATGCTTTTCACATCATCTTGTAAATATTTTCCATGGCATACACTCAGATGACAGAAACACTTGGATCTTATATGAATTACACTTTCATTGTAAAGCAAATTGGAAGTTTAGTACAAAGACCAATTTCCAGGTTCCTTGTTGGGTTATGAGCCCTAGCTGCCATTGATTAAAATGAACCTAATTCACAACCTTTTTTTCAATTTCTTAGTGATAGAGGGGAATGGTCAGGATCCCAGCATCCATATTATAACTGACTATATTATTATGGAATGTTAAGTGGGTCTTATATGGATCATTAAGTTCTCAGGCAATAGAACATGTGGTTAGAGTTCAGAATATTTGTGTTTCTAAATCATTTAGTAGTTGATAATATATTGTGGAAATATTGGTAGTCACTGATTTTTTCTCTACTTGCCTCAGTGCAAAAATTGTGAATGCTTGTTTTCCACATTGACCAAACAGTTCCAAAAGATTGAGACAGGGGAAAAAAATAATAGTAGTTTTCCCTAAGTTGCAAAAGTCAGGATTTTCAGCAAAGTAACAGGTGGAAGAGATCGACTTTCATAAGAAGAAATGCAAGTCATTCAAAGATGCAAGTGACTCCCTGTGGAAAGTGTTTATAAAAGGATATTTACAGCTTATGGAGGGGAATAAAGTTAGATGACTTTTCTGAGAAAGGAGTGTCCTCATTGACTTAGAAGGCTATCTGAGGAAGACTAATTCTAGAGAATTTATAGAGCATCAGAGCTATAGCCAGTTACTATGATGTTAGACATGATAACTTGAATGAATCTTAATGAAAACAATAGGGTTCCTTAAGACCTTGAAAGAAAGCGATGACTCTTATATGGAGCAGTATTCTTCTAAGATCAAGCCAGATTTAAGAAGACTAAGTTTTTCATCAAATTGAGCCCTAGAAAAGAAAAAAAAAATAGGGATGGAGCTTATGGTAGAGAATGCATGTGTGAGGTGTGAGGACTTGGTCTCCAGGAGAGAGAGAGAGGGGGGGAGAGAGAGAGAGAGAGAGAGAGAGAGAGAGAGAGAGAGAGAGAGAGAGAGAGAGAGAGAGAGAGAGAGAGAAAGAAAAGGATTGTATTCAGGCTTCCCAGTTTTTAGCCCCTGAGCTATCAGGCTCTGGGCCTCTCATCCAACTCTATGATAATTTTGTCATCTTAACCATAAACAGCATTATTTGAGCACAGAACAGACATAATCTTTCATGAAAATGGTTCTCTCAGTTTTGGCTACCTATTCTTCCCCACAAATCCAAAGCGTCAGCCAAAGTACCAATGCTCTACCTTTGTCTGTGTTCTTTCCAACTTTCTTTTCCTTGTTCTGGGTGCCCCCAGGGTTGGATTTGGGGGCATTTATGTCTTCTGCTCAGACCTCAAAGTCTTCATGTATACAGATTTATGCAGATGAGTAAAAGAAGGAATAGAGGAAAGTGTCACCTTATTCCTCTCAGGTTCTAGTACTAGCTTCAGTCCAGCCAAGACATCCTGGCACACATGTAATAAAACATAGGCTATGTTGCTATTAGAGCTGGGTGGAAACAGGAAGAGCATATAAAAGAAACCTCCACTTCAGAAAGAAGAAACTGTGAAATAGATAGCAACTCTACTTGTTTTTCTTTCTTAATGCTATATTTCACTCTTTCAGGTTTAATTCAATATCAGGTCACACTATTTTCTTCCTTCATACTTAACCCTAGGAAAGAAATTAGCATACTCACGACTACTAGTGAAGATGTTTTTTTAGGACAAAATGCTATAGAAACTGAAGAATGACTTGGCAGACCTCTTTACCTTAAATAATTCTATTTCATATCTGCATTTGAAGTCTTATGTTCCATAAATCAGTGGAATATCTTTCCAGGGCAAAGCAGCCTTAATATAAAGATGGTATCACATAGGAACTACAGCTATTCCAACAGTGATGAAGTCCAAGTAATCCTTTTTACTCATCATCTCAGTGTGCACATTTTCAAATTGAAAAAAAAAATAGTGAACTGTTACCTCAATACTGAACTGTTGCCGGGAAGTAGAAAAATTTACAGACTTAATTTCTTACATAGTGTTACACATGAGGGAAGTGATTTTGGACCCCTACTCCCATTGGTATGTTGCAAATTGCTAGACAAGAGTGAAGAGGAGGAAAGCTCTGGAATGTATGGGTAGAGACACAGGAGATTTTACACTTGTAAGAATTCTTAAATATCAAGAGTTTCTGACAACATGGAGAACCTGGATTTAGTAAAATTATTGGAAAGGGTGGAGAGTGCTACAGCAAAATGGCAAATGGCTAGATCCACCTAGAACAGTGATGCATAATTGAAGGAGACTTTTGCCCTCTAGGGGCTCTTTGGAAATATTTTTGAAGATATTTTTTATATAAACAATTTGTTAGAATAGTTTTAGAGTCACAAAAATGTTGCAAACTGACTACAAACACTTCAGTATGCCTCCATTGTTTTCCCCATATTGATAAGTATATTAAGGTGATACATTGTTTCAACAGGAATGGATACTGACACATTGTTATTAACTGAAGTTTAAACTTTATTCAGATATAGTTGGTACCACATGTTCTTTTTCAATTTCAGGACTCCATCCAGGGAACCAAATTAAATGTAATTCTCACATCTCTGTAGACTTCCCTTGGCTGTAACAATTTCTCAGACTTTCCTTGTTTTTGATGATATTGACAGTTTTGAGAAGTACTGATTAGGTATTTTGTAGAATGTTCCTCAATTGGAATTTATCTAGTGTCATTCTCATGATTAGACTGGGACTGTGGGATTTTAGGGAAAAGGCCATAGAAGTGAGTTGCCATTTTTATATCTAGGGCAATCCACATGACATTCCTGATTATGTTAACCTTGGCCATCTGCCCAAGATAGTGTTTGTGAGATTTCTCTATTTGAAGTTATTTCCCCCCTATTCCATACTGTACTATTTGGAAGCACATCACTTTGTGGAGCCCTCACTTAAAGGGGGGAGGAGTTATTCTCTATTCCTTCAAGGAAAGTGTATCAGGGCTGGGGATGTGGCTTAAGCGGTAGTGTGCTCGCCTGGCATGCGTGCGGCACGGGTTCGATCCTCAGCACCACATACAAACAAAGATGTTGTGTCTGCCGAAAACTAAAAAATAAATATTAAAAAATTCTCTTTCTATCTCTCTCTCCTAAAAAAGTAAAGTGTATCAACATAAATCATTTAGAGTTTTTGTAAGTGGGAAATATGTCTCCTCTCTCATTTATTTATCCATCATTTATTAATATTAGTATGGACTCCTGGGTATTTATTATAATATTTGTTGAGGGGCCTGGCACTTTTGACATTCCATAGGCAGAGAATAGGGATGCTGCTCAATATCTTATAATATACTGGATAGATCCCCCAAACAAAGAGTTCTCTGGCCTAAAATGTCAATGGTTCCCTAATTGAGAAACCCTACTCTAGAGTTTCTGATGTTCTACTCTGCTAAGAGATGTTGGATATGGAAGTAAAACTTTACCTTTAATAATGCAGTCAGTAAATCAAAGATATATTTTCAAAAAACTTTGTCAGGATATTTAAAATAAATAATTCTTTTGATGTTCTGGGGATATGTAGAGGGTTTAGTCTCTCCAAGGTTCTGTATAAACAAAATGAACTGCAAAGTTAAGGCAGCTGCCCAGACTATTCTAATCCAGAGATATCTTCCACCCACCCTGTTATTGAGGAAAAATTTTGGCTCATGTGTATAATTTGGCAGTCTGCACTGGATGAATATACTGAATATTTACTTGGCATCAGTATATGTGTTCCAGAGGCAGGAGAATCAAGAGATGCTTTGGAATGAGCCTGGAAGTGGGAAATGTGAAATTAAAAAGAAAATGCCATTTTTGTCAAATTCTACCTTCTCTATAGCACATTTTTTACTTCCTTGTCTCTCACTAGAACAGTGTTATCAACCAGGATCAATTTTGTCCTCCAGAAGAGATTTGGCAACATCTGGACATTTGGCAACATCTTTGCAACCTGGAGAGAGGGATGGTACTAGAATCTGCTATGCTGTAAAACATGCTACAAGGTACAGGGCAAGTCCACAAATATTTATCTAGCCTGAATGTCAATAGTGCCAAGGTTGAATAACCCTGTATTAAAGTAAAGGAAAACAGTATTTCAGGTTGATAAAATTAATATCTCATAACCAGAGGGATATCTCTATCTTAGCATATCCCTCTTTTTCATGGGACTGAGAATTGAACTCAGGGGCACTCTACCACTAAGCTACACTCCCAGCTCTTTCTTATTCTTATTTTGAGACAGGGTCTTGTTAAGTTGCCCAGATTGGCCTCCAACTTGTGATTCTTCTGCCTCAGAATCCTGAGTTGCTGAAATTATAGGTGAAAACCACTGTGTCTGGTGGCATATCACCTTTTAATGGTGGTGGTGGTGGTGGTGGTGGTGTGTGTGTGTGTGTGTGTGTGTGTTTCACCAACCTTCTTCTAGCTACTGCTATTCCAGATTATTATGCTTACTTCTGAGCATAGATGTACTTAAGTAAAATCAGATCTCTTACCTTGAATAATACTAATACTAATACTACTACTAATAATACTCTGAAAAAACAGTTCATTTTCACTTCCCAAACTTTTTCCATTCCGATCCTTGGTTCTCCATGATCCATTGAGATAAACAAAGTCCAAGTCCATGCTACCCTTATGGCTTTTACACTAGATTACCATTCTGCCTGGACCACTTTTCCCTATGACCTTGGCATGACTGGATCCCTTTAATCATGTGTATATATCAACTGACATAACCTTCCTAGCAAGGGTTTTCCAAATCACTCTATAGTACACCTCTACACAAATCACACTTTTGATATCATGTTCGCATTTTATTTTGTCCATGACACATCACATTCTGGAATTAACTTATTTTTTGTCTTCTACTTCAATATATAAGTTTCCTAAGTGCAGTGACTAGGTCTCTTTATTTTAGCACTGTATCTGTGTGCCCCATTCCCTGCTATGGGCTCACAGTTAAATAAATATTTGCCAAATGACTGAATAAGATAGTGAATGAATTTGGAGTAAAGATTTTAAATTTCTGGAAATTCAGCAGGAAAAAAAATGGGCGGGGGGGGGGGGGCTGTGGATTGAACCCAGGGCCTTTAGCATGCTAAGTACATGCTGTACCACTGATCTACACCCCCAGCCTACAGAAAACATTTTCCTGCTTTAGCCTTTTCAAAATGGAAATTTGAGAGCAAAATTTTAAAATATGAATTATTTTAAAACAATCATTTATGTTTTTATGCTACATCATTTAGGAACATACTAGAAAATGTGCAATTCTGGTTAGATTATAAAATGATTATACTTGTTATATCACATTATGTAGCACTGAATTTTTTAAAAACAATTAAAATTTCAACCAGTATGGGTAGTGGCTTGGGAGACTGAGGCAGGAGGATCCACAGCAGCAACTTAGCAAGGCACTAAGCAACTTAGCAAGATTGTCTCAAAATAAAACATAAAAAGGGCTGGGGGATGTGGCTCAGTGGTTAAGCACTCCTGGGTTCAATCCCAGGTACACAAAATTTTTAAATTTCATGCTTAGTTCTTGCCTATTTAAGAGATGCAGAAAAACACACAATACTAGATAAAAACAAAAATACTACTTTAGTAAATTGTAGAAGTTACTGTCCAAAGCAAATACAGAAGACATTCATTCTTAGAAAACAAGCCAAGGCATTTGCTGCTAAATGGATGGAATTAGAGATGATAGTGCTAAGTGAAATAAGCCAATCTAAAAACACCAAACACTGAATGTTCTCTTTAATATGCAGATGCTAACACACAATAAGAAGGAAGGGAATAATAGAAGTTCATTGGATTAGACAAAGGGGAGTGAAGGGAGGTGAGGGGGATGGGAATGAGAAAGACAGTAGAATGAATTGGACATAACTTTCCTATGTTTATATATGAATACATGACCAATGAAACTCCACATCATGTACAACCACAAGAATGGGAAGCTATACTCCATGTATGTATAATGTCAAAATGCATTCTACTTTCATGTATATCTAAAAAGAGCAAATAAAAAAAGAAAATAAACCGAGGTAAATGAGCAAGATAATCACCCCATAACTCATTCAACACAAATTTTACCAAGAGAACTTAATTAACTGATTCCATTTTGTTTTCTGAGATATTACTATCAGCAGTGTCTTCTTTGATGTTTCATTTCATGAACTTTTGAAAAAATAAGGTTTACAATCTTTTGCTTTGTGCTTTCAATGCAGATTTTTTAAAAAAAATTTTTTTAGTTGTAGAATGAAACAATACCTTTATTTTAATTATTTATTTTTATGTAGTGATGAGGATAGAGCCCAGTGCCTCACACATGCTAGGCAAGTGCTCTACCACTGAGCTACAACCCCAACTCCTATTTTTTTTTTAAATAATAATTTATTTAGGTAAAATTTAAAGAATATAAACAATTTAGTGAAATTTAGTACACATAATGTTGTAAAACCACCATCCCTATCTAGTCCAAAAATCTTCCTTTGGTTCCAAAGTAAAACTTCTTACACCTTAAACAATGTTTCCCTTCCTCTTAGCTCCTGGTATCTACTATTTTACTTTCCTGTCACTATAAATGTATTTTGGATAGTTCATCTAAATGGAATCACAAAATGTGTCATTTTCTGTGTCTTCCTTCTTTCTCTTAACATTCTGCTTTCAAGATTCATCCATGTTGTAGCACCTATCAGTACTTCATTCCTTTTTATTTTTTATTTTTTTGAACCAGGGATTGAACTCCGGGGCACTTAAACCAGGAGCCACATCTCCAGCCATTTTTTTTGTATTTTATTTAGAGACTGAGTCTCACTGAGTTGCTTAGGTCCTTGCTAAGTTGCTGAGGCTGGCTTTGAACTCATGATCCTCCTGCCTTCTGAGTTGCCAGGTTTACAGTTTTGCACCACCATGCCTGGCTAGATAATTTCTTTTAATGAATGAAAAAAATTCCTTTGTATGAATATAACAATTTGCCCAATTATTTGTTGAGAGACATTTGGTGCTATTTCTACCTTTTGGCTCTTGTGGATAGTACTGCTGTGAAAATGTGTGTATATGTTTTTGAGTACCCGTTTTCAGCTACTTTGGGTAAATATTTAGGAGTCTAATTGTATCTCTGTGTTTAACTTTTTAAGGAGCTGCTGAACTGTTTTCCAAAGCAACCGCACAATTTTGAATTCCTAGGAGCAATACAGGAAGATTACGATTTTTCCATATCTTTGCCAACACTTTTATTTAGTGGTGGGTTTTCTTATATCATTATAGCCACCCTAGTGTATATAAACTGGTATCTCACTGTGCTTTTGATTTGTATTTCCTTGATGATTAGTGATGCTGAGCATCTTTTTATATGTTTGTTGGTCATTTTCATTATTGATTATTTTTCACTTTAGAGTATTTCTGAACTTTCTGTTTTTTTAATATGTAGTGTAGAAAATGGAAGTTCAGAAGCAAAGAATGAGAAAGCTAGTATTACAAAATTGTATTTGGCAGAAGCCCCAAATGTCTTTGAGTACCGGTTTTCAGTTATTTTGGATAAATATTTGGGAGTGGAATTGTTGGGTTATGTGGTAACTCTGTTTAACTTTTTGAGATATCTCACATTTTCTGCAACAGTGGAAACTTCCTTTCTGATGTCAAGATTACAGGCCTGAAATATTTGCTAATATAATTAAATGAAATATTAAGAATGACATAAAAGTGGAAGAAGGGAAATAAGAAAAGTAATGGCTGATGGGGAAAACTCAATATTAACCTCTTGACTCAATTCATTGGGTATGAAGGAGGTACCACCTGTAGTAAACTTTTACCAATGATTAGATTAAGCACATTAAGGTCAACAGACAAAGAAACTTGAAAAGTTTGGGTTTTTTCCTTAACAAATTGTGCAAAGATAAGAAATCATCATTCCCTTCAAAAATTCCACTTGTTTCCTCAAACACATTCCACATAAATTGAACAGATCATATTTTCCTGCTTTCCTTAGATATTCCTGAAGATATTTTATCCAAACAAACCAGGGTATGTTAACAAATGTGGTTATAGTAATTCGGCTTACAGTTAAATTGTAAACCCTCTGGGAAATTGTTATGAGGTAAGCAATGTGGATAAAGTGGGATGAACATTCAACCAAAAGTCAGGAGATCTATGTTCTTCTAGTCCTCAGCACCAAGATAACTAGGTTTATAGCCATGCATGAATTTACTTAACCTCTTGCAGCCCCAGTTTCCTCATTTGTAAATAAAGAAATAACTGAACTCTTACATAATCTGTAAAGTCTTTTACAGCTCTAAAATTGTATTTGAGAAATGTATGTGTTAGGTACTTTAACTTTCAAAGGCAAATGCAATTTTTGTTTTTGTTGTTGTTTGCATGTATAGAAAGTAAAACATTTGCTTTTATGTATAGAAAGTAAAACAATTGCTTGCTTCTGTCAAATCTGAATTAACAGAATACTGGGCCCAGGGACACGAAGTTTCAAGTGTGAAGTCATGCTCTGCTTGTCCTGACCAACACTTGTACATGTGATGATCTTCCCTCTGCCTCAAGGTTTCTTAATCTATGTTTTGCAATGTGTGTCATAGATATTTGTTTATAAAACACAGCATGACTGGCTCAGACAGGATATAGCTCTATTCCCCAGTCAGTGGCTAAAGTATTTCTCATCTTCTGAACTTTTCCAGTCTTTCATTCCATAAATTCTGTGACCTCAAGTGAAGACACCTTGACATTTTTGTTTTCCATAGAAAAACACTGTGTTTAAAAAAATAGTTGTAGATGGACAGTACTTTATTTTACTTATTTATTTTTTATGTGATGCTGAGGATCAAACCCAGTGCCTCACACTGTTAGACAAGCACTCTACCACTGAGCTACAGCCCCAGCCCAGCACTGGGTTTTGAGATGCCTCTTTTCCTCCCCTTCACTTGTTGGAAAATCATAATACACACTGAGGTGGTTCTACCCTGCCACTATAGTGGTTTTCCTACAGGCCTTCTAAGATAGGATCCAGTGAGCTCCAGGTCAACTAATTCCCATTGGCTTTTTATTTTAATCCCAAGATTATACCCAGCCCATTCTATGTACCTAAATGTAACATAATCCTTCTCAGGTTGGTCATTTCTCCCGACTCCTCATCAGAAACCACAGTTGCCAATAACAAGGACAAGAATTGTCATCTCAGATGAGTGTAGTTGACATGATCAATGCATTAGTACTGCTCATTTCCAATTTTAGTGGTTTACTCATTTGAACACTGCAGCAGATAAAGGCTCTATCAAAATTCACTATTAGAGAACTTTTATCAGGAGATAATTATTATCTGCATTTCCTACATTCCTGTTCCTGATATTTTTATTACTTCTCATTTATTTATTTTTGTTACTTTACAGGTATATTTTGCCTCAATGCTTTTCTTGTGTTTCTGTGTTTGAGTCTTTCTTTGAACCTTAGGTCAGTTTGTTTATTTCTGAAAAAAAGCAGCAGCTTCTACACAATGCTGTGATATATAGTATGGATATATGTAAATGTGTATAGTATGGAGTAGGGATAAGGGGGTATAATTAAAGTTGAAGAATCTTTTAAGGTTAGTGTGTTCTGTTTAATTCTGCTCTCTAATCCTCCCGCTTTCCCCGCCCCCAGTAAAATGTTTTTTGTTTGTTTTTGGGTACCAGTGAAGCCAGATTTAAAGATAGGTAGTTAGTGTAGTTAGGTAAATCGGGTCTAAGGTCGAGTAAGATAAAGAAACCAGAGACCATTATAGAGAATGGAGTCCAGGAAACCAGAGCAGCACTTGGGGAAATTGAAATGCTAATGTCCCCAAGGCTCGGAACCCATCCCAAAGAACTGTTAATGAAACAGCTCCCAGCAAACAGTGAAGTGCTAATCCAAAACCGCCCCAGGCCCTTCCTGCCCAGATTACAGCTCCAGTCCACCTATTTCCCACCTTTTGGCCTTCCCACCTGCTTTTTATCGCTGCAGGATGGAGTGAAACAAAGGACGTGAATGTGGGAAGACTAAAAGAAGACCTTAGATATAAAAAGGGAAGACCTCCCCCTTCCAAGGATTCCACCTTTTGGGTCCCCTTCTTCCTCCAGGGAGAAGACTTTCTGCTGTCCTTTAATAAAGCTTCTACTTTCTACTCTAAACTTACCTCGGCTGCTTCTCTGGTGTTATACTTCAGCATTTGCGGAAGCAAGGACTTGTCACCGGTAAACAGCGGTAACACCAGGGATTGAACCCAGGAGTGATTAACTGCTGAGACATATCCCCAGTCTTCCCTTATATATATGTATGTATATGTATATGTATATATTTTATTTGGAGACAGTGACTCTCTGAGTTGCTTAGGACCTTGCTAAACTGCTGAGGCTTGCTTTGAGCTTGATTTTCCTGCCTCTGCCTCCAGAGTTACTGGGATTACAAGCATGTGTCCCTGAACCTGACCCCAGTAGAATGTTAAAATATTGTAACCCTATAAAAATCTCCCCAACTCAAATCCTGAACGAAAGAAATGACCTCTTACTTGACCTGAAACATGATTTATTTTAGGTTGATTGCTTTTTTAAAGATTTTTTTTTTATTTTAAGAAATGCAAATCAAAACCACTCTAAGATTTGGTCTCACTCCAATCAGAATGGCAGCTATTAAGTATAAAATTAGATTTAAAGAAATAAAAAAGAATACAAACAACAATAAGCGAGGATATGGGGGAAAAGGTACACTCATACACTGCTGGTGGGTCTGTGAATTGGTGCAGCCAATATGGAAAGCAGTATGGAGATTTCTTGGAAAATTGGGAATGGAACCACCATTTGACCCAGCTATCCATCTGCTTGGTCTATACCCAAAGGCCTTAAAAACAGCATACTACAGGGACACAGCCACATCAATGTTTATAGCAGCACAATTCACAATTGCTAAACTGTGGAACCAATCTAGATGCCCTTCAATAGATAAATGGATTTTAAAAATGTGGCATAAATACACAATGGGATATTACTCAGCAATAAAAGAGAATAAAATCATGGCATTTGCAGGAAAATGGATGGAGTTAGGGAAGATAATGCTAAGTGAAGTTAGCCAATCCCAGAAAAACCAAAAGCCAAATGTTTTCTCTAATATAAGGAGGCTGATTCATAGAGGGGTAGGGAGAGGGAGTATGGGAGGAATAGAGAAAATCTAGATAGGGCAGAGGAGTGGGAGGGGAAGGGAGGGTGCAGGGAGTTAGAAATGATGGTGGAATGTGATGGACATCATTATCCAAAGTACAGGTATGAAGACATGAATTGGTGTCAACATAGTTTATATACAAACAGAGATATGAAAAATTGTGCTCTATATGTGTAATAAGAATTGTAATGCATTCCGCTGTCATATATAAATAAAAATTAATTTAAAAAGAATCATTACTTTTTATTTGAAATCATTTTTGTGATTATGATATTATATAAATAAAGTAGGTAAATAGAAGAGTATAGAGAATACATAGATAATTATTTATACAAATTTAATCATAGTAATATTATATCAAATCATTGGGATAAATTATGATTTAAAAATAATGTACTTCTGCACCCTTACATATCCATATCCATAGAAGAAAATATATTGGATCCTGCCTCTTCATATTCAAAAGTAATTTCTAAACGGATGTAGTCCTAAGATGTACTTTAAAAAATTAAACATTAAAAATTTTCAAGACAATTTAAGAAAAAAATTGTATAACATTGGCATTGAGAGAAATTGTTCAACTAACACTGGAAATTCAGGAGATGTAAGAAAAAAGAATGACATATCCAATAACACTAAAGTTTTCCAGTTCTTCTACAAAAGATAAAACTGCCTTTGTGATTTTTATACATATTTTTTAGTTGTAGTTGGACACAATACCTTTATTTCATTTATTTATTTTTATATGGTGCTGAGGATCAAACCCAGAGCTTCACAGGTTCAAGGTAAGTGCTCTACCGCTAAGCTACAACCCCAGCCCCACCTTTGTTATTTTATAGCACTAGTGCATCAGTTTGTTTTCTTACTGGTGATCTTCTTATCAACAGAATTATAACTATAAATTATTTTCAATTTCCTTGAAAATCAGAGGAAGAATATTTGATGATGAGTCAATTACCTAAAATATATAATTTAATTTAGTAAATTTACATCTAGGGATTCTAATAAATTAGAAAGAGATACAAATTTATTTTAAAGCATGTTTGTATGTATTTTACCATTAATACAGAAATATTGGGGGACCAACCTAAATGTTCCACAAACAATGGAGTATTAATGATTAAATATGTTACGTGACACTCAAATGCTAGAGTGTTACACATTCTTGAATTTTATGTCTTTAAAGAACTTTAAGAAACTTTCAGGAGAACTCATGTTTAACATTAAGTAAAAAAAAAAACGTACTATCTTTATAAAATAGTTCCAATTTTAAGGAAAAAAAAACATGCTTAAGAAGAAACGGGTGGGCTGGAGTTGTGGCTGAGCCATAGAGCATGTGCCTAGCACGTGTGAGGCCCTGGGTTTGATCCTCAGCACCACATAAAAATAAACATAATAAAGGTATTGTGTCCAACTACAACTAAAAAATTACTATTAAAAAAGAAGAAATTGGTAAATGGAATTTCAGAATATTAACAGTTTAGTTCAGCATGGTGGCACAGGCCTGTAATCACAGTGGCTTGGCTTGGGAGGCTGAGGCAGGAGGATCTTGGGTTCAAAGCCACCTTCAGCAATTTAGTGAGGTGCTAAGCAACTCAGTGAGACCTTGTCTCTAATAGAATACAAAATAGGGCTAGGTGCTGAGAGCCACGGCCAAGTCTGTATGGCCCCTGGCATTTTGCCAACAGTATTGATTGACAGGCGAGGCATTACTATCCGCCTCTGCCGCAACTTTTGAGTTCTCGCACTATTTTGGAGTTCTTGTGGGGATTTCCGGGGATTCCCCGAGAGTTCCCATTGGTTGGGGAAGTGCAGGAGGAGGGATTTCCAGGAGAGATATTTCTTGCTGGGGGTTCCTGGACGAGCCGCGTGGCGTTCGGGAGGATTCCCCGGGAGCTGTGTGAAGTGTTTTCCTGCAGTTCAAAAATAAAGTTTGTTCCTGCTTCAGTGGCTCATGATTTGTGCCCAGCCAGACTGCGGCAATTGGCGGCCCGTGTGGGGACGTCTGAAGCTTCGGGGTAAGTGAAATTGCTTGCCCCTAAGGGAAGGCGAGAGAATGGGTGACCATTTTAAAAAACAATGTGTTCTTGTTTTGATTTGTTTTGTGTTTGTTTCAAGCTGCCTATCCCTAGAATTTTCTCAGGCAGATTGGGAAAAATGGTTGGCTCAAGGTTTGAAGTTGTTCACCCCTGAGGAAGAGATAGAAATAGACCACAAATGCACATATCAAGAAAATAGGAAAATTGATACAACGATTTTTTGTTCCGTTTTTGTTTCATTCTGTTTCGGGTTTGTTTTGTGTTATCTTATTGGGTTGCGTTATCTTTATAACAGATTAGAAATTAGTAAAAAACAAACTGAAAGAGTGTTAAGTAAATTGTTAGAGGTTCAGACCATGGAGAAAGACATTTTAGATCAAGCAAAAGAGAAGGTCTCTGAAGCTAGTCAGACAGAGGAAGAAAATTTAAAGGAAGAAAGCTTAGAGGAGAAACAGCTATTAGGGAAAAAGCTACAACAGGAGGCTGCTACTAACACCGTTCTATCACCAGAGGGCGTAATTCAACCAACAGCTCCCCCTATGGAGATAGCTGAGTGGCCCTCAAACCCCGTAGTTGATAGATGGGATCCTGAGACAGGACCTCAAAGATTAGCATGCCCTGTACTTGAGCAGGCAGGAGGGCAGCGAATTCACCGTGCTTTAGATTTCAAAACAGTGAAGCAGTTAAAGGAGGCTGTAACAACCTATGATCCTCAAGCACCGTTCACTGTAAGCATGGTCGAATCCATTACCAACTTGGACATGACGCCAGCAGATTGGGCTAGTATGTGTAAATCTGTGCTAAATGGAGGACAATATTTGTTATGGAAGGTTGCCAATGAGGAATTTTGCAGGGAGACAGCTAGGCGAAATGCAGCAGCCGGTTACCCTCAAAGAAATCTAGATATGTTGTTAGGAAAAGGACCTTATGAGGGTCAACGGCAACAAATTGAATATGATCCTGGCGTATACGCACAAATTGCTGTAGATGCGGTTAGGGCATGGAAAACTTTACAGGGGCATGGAGACTTACAAGGTCAATTATCTAAGGTAATACAAGGAACTAATGAACCTTATGCTGAATTTGTAGATAGGCTTATTCAAGCAGCTTCCAGAATTTTTGGGGATACAGAACAGGCAATGCCATTTATAAAACAACTGGCTTATGACCAAGCAAATCGTTGCTGCAGAGAGGTCATTAGACCATGGAGACATGAAGATTTAAACACATATATTAAATTATGTAGAGACATTAATGAACAAGGGCAAGTCTTAGCAGCAGTACAACAAGCTTTAGATGCCAGGCCAAAAACATGCTATAATTGTGATCAAACAGGACATTTTAAAAGGAGTTGCCCCATAGGAGGAGGGTTTAACAAAGCTAGATATCAAACGAATAGAATACCGGGTATTTGCCCACGATGCCGTAGAGGGAAACATTGGGCTAATGAATGCCGTTCTCAAACCACCATAGAGGGTATTCAATTATGAAAAAACAGACAAGGACCAAGTGTTTACCCACGATATCGTGGAGAAAGGCATCGGGCTCCATTGCCAAAAAACAGACAGGGGGGCCCAATGCTCCGGGGCCCACGACCACAAATGTACGGGGCACTGGAGGAACCCAGAAACACCATGGAGGAACCCAGCAACACCATCAGGGTAGTGCCCAGGACACATTATTCATCAGATCTCTCATCAGAGGAACCAGAGGAAGCGCAGGGTTGGACATCTGCGCCTCCGCCAGAGCAGTACTAACTCCAGAGATGGGAGTTCAAATCATTCCCACAGGAATAAAAGGATCTTCCCCAAGGAACAGTAGGCTTATTGTTAGGACACAGTTCTTCTACTCTAAAAGGACTTATGATAAGTCCTGGGGTCATTGATCCCGATTATGAAGGTGAAATAAAAATTATGGCTAGTTCTCCAAAGGGTATATCAGTAATTTCACCAGGAGATAGAATAGCACAGTTATTAATAATACCCAGCCTACATGATAAATTTTCCAGTAGTACTATAGAAAGAGGTTCCAGGGGATTAGGCTCCACAGGTGTAGATTGGGCTATGCTGTCTTTAAATTTAGATTCTCGCCCCATGCTAAAACTAAATATTCAAGGACATGAATTTAATGGGCTACTGGATACAGGTGCAGACCTTAGCATCATATCTCGTCAAGAATGGCCAAAACATTGGCCATTACAACAAGCCACTCAAACGCTTCGAGGCCTAGGAATGGCAACTAATCCCCATAGAAGTGCAATGGTATTAGATTGGAAGGATCCTGAAGGATGTGAAGGAACTATACAGCCATATGTATTGGATCATCTTCCTATAAATTTATGGGGACGAGATGTCCTAGATCAATTAGGTTTGACATTAACAAATAACATCAATCCAAATGCGCCCACTATTAGGGCTAGACAAGGTTTTAGGAAAGAAAAAAGATTAGGAGAACAAGGCATAGCAGCTCCAATTCAAATAGATCAAGGAATAAATAGACATGGACTGGGTTTTCAGAAGGGGTCACTGAGGCAATAAAAATTACTTGGAAATCAGATAGACCAGTATGGGTTCCTCAGTGGCCCCTGACTAAAGAAAAGATACAAGCAGCCCATGACCTGGTCAAACAACAATTAGCGGAGGGACATATACAACCTTCCGTATCTCCTTACAATACTCCCATTTTTGTCATTAAAAAGAAATCTGGTAAATGGAGATTATTGCAAGATTTAAGAGCCATTAATAATGAAATGGTTATTATGGGACCTGCCCAATCGGAGATCCCTCAATTGTCTGCTTTGCCAAAAACCTGGTACGTTTTAGCTATAGATATTAAAGATTGTTTTTTTTTTTCAATTCCAATTCATCCTGAAGATAGTCCACATTTTGCATTTACTATCCCTGCACTGAATCATGAAGGTCCTGATCAGAGATATGAATGGAAAGTACTCCCTCAAGGGATGGCTAACAGCCCAACTATGTGTCAAATTTATGTTAACAAAGCAATCCAGCCACTTAGAAATCAAAATCCTAAACTACAAATATTTCACTATATGGATGATGTATTGTTAGCACACAAAGATAAAAACACATTGCTAGAATGTTATGCCACACTTACAAATTTATTAAAAAATTATAATCTAGAGATAGCAATAGATAAAGTACAATTAAATTTTCCAATTAATTATTTAGGAGTTCTATTATCCTCAACCATGGTCCGTCCACCAAAAATTCAAATACGAGTAGATCAACTCAAATCACTTAACGACTTTCAAAAGTTATTAGGAGACAT
Organism: Marmota monax; assembly: GCF_021218885.2. Taxonomy (NCBI): domain Eukaryota; kingdom Metazoa; phylum Chordata; class Mammalia; order Rodentia; family Sciuridae; genus Marmota; species Marmota monax. The sequence goes on along the minus strand of NW_026694552.1, from coordinate 7,980,810 downwards.
AAATTGGATAAGGCCTTATCTAGGCATACCAACAGGAGAGTTGGGACCTTTATTTGATATCCTAAAAGGTCCATCAGATCCAAATTCACCCCGAATGTTAACGCCTGAAGCAAGAAAGGCATTAAAAATTATTGAAACATATATGGAAAATATGCATTTGGATAGAATTGATATAAGTTTGCCTTTATTATTTATTGTACTACCAACAAAAAATATTCCTACGGGAGTATTTTGGCAAGAAGGTCTATTATTGTGGATACATTTATCTTATTCTCCTAACACTATTCTTACTAGGTATCCTGAGGCTGTAGGACAATTAATACTCAAAGGAATAAAAGCAGCAAAGGGAGTGTTTGGAATTTCTCCCAATAAAATTATTACTCCATATACTATGGATCAAATTGATGAGTTAGCTAATGAGTTAAATACTTGGGCAATAATCATGTGTAAATCTAATGTTTCATTTGATAATCACTTACCATCTAATCCTTTATTGTCTTTTTGGTCTTCGCATCCTGTAGTTTTTCCAAAAATGACAAGAAAAACCCCTATCATGAATGCTCCAAATGTATTCACTGATGGGTCAAATAATGGTACAGCAGCAGTAGTTACCCCTGATCAAACTTTTACATTTTTAGTACCCAAACAATCAGCTCAAAAGGTAGAGCTTAATGCAGTTTTACAAGCTTTTGTGATGTTTAAAGATTCTGTATTTAATTTATTTTCCGATAGTCAGTATATAGTTAATGCTATAGTATCCCTTGAAGATGCTGGCAGGATTTCCCCTTCCTCTACTGTTTTCTCTTTGTTTTCTGCTATACAAAGTCTAATCTGGGACAGAAAAGATCCATTCTTTATAGGACATATCAGAGCACATACAGGATTGCCTGGAGCCCTTAGTTTGGGCAACGATTTAGCAGATAAAACTACACATGACATACATATTTTCTCTACACTAGAAGAAGCTACACATTTCCATAAAAGGTTCCATGTCAATGCTAATACTTTACAAAAGCGTTTTAAAATAACTAAGGAACAAGCTAGACAAATAATTGTCAAAATTGTGTGACCTTTTTACCACAAGTTAATCTTGGAGTCAATCCTAGAGGACTGATACCTAACCATATTTGGCAGATGGACGTCACACACTTGCCAGAATTTGGAAAATTAAAATATTTGCATGTTACAGTTGATACTTCTTCCGGATTTTTGATGGGCTCCCTTCATTCCGGAGAAAAATCTAAAGATGTTATAGCTCATTGCTTACAAAATTTTGCCACTGTGGGCGTTCCAAAACAGTTAAAAACAGATAATGGTCCTGGTTATACTTCTACCTCTTTTAAACAATTTTGCTCATCATTTGGCATTACTCATATAACAGGAATCCCATACAATCCTCAGGGACAAGGCATAGTTGAAAGAGCTCATCAAACTATTAAAATGTACTTATTAAAGCAAAAAGAGGGAATTGGAAAGGGGTATATATCACCCAAAGATAAACTTAAAATAACCCTTTTTACTCTAAACTTTTTAAATTTGGATTCATCAGGGCTTAGTGCTGCAGAAAGGCATATGTGTCCAAAAAATGTACATAAGCCTAAGGTACTTTGGAAGGATATTCTAACAGGACAATGGAAAGGTCCTGACCCAGTGATTGTCTGGAGGTGGGGTTCTGTTTGTGTTTTTCCACAGGGAGAACAGCAGCCGATTTGGATTCCAGAGAGATTAACTAAAACAATTTCTACAGACCAAAAGGAACATGATTTGACTCAAATCCATAACAGCTGATATCCAGAACTCCAGTGTGGCTATTCTTACATCTGCGACAGTGATTAACCAGGATGCTTTTTTCAATATTTATTTTATTATTTGCCTTTTCCCACATCATAAAGTTCTATTTTATTTTTGAGCTCATACAGACCTAGGTTAATGTTTTTCTGACCAGTTTTATTTTTTGACTGTGGAGTTTTTAAGCATTGCAATGGAGATTTCACCTAGGTAAAGCTACAAGGCCTTTACTATTGTCTTATGTGTTGTATGTTATGTGTGCACACTTCTGTTTTGTGTTGTATGTCTGTATGTGCGTATGTCCATATATCATATATGAGGAGCGCTCATGAATAAATGGATCCGAATTTTTTTATTCACGTGATTTTAATGGTTTAATTTAGATTGGGTAAACAGCTGTTGAAAATTGTTTTAATATGTGAACAAATAAGGAGGTTAACAGATCTGTTTGTTTACTTTCACCTTTCCTTCTTATTATATTTAATAATTCTGTTCAGGATAATGTAAATTGTTCAAAAAATTGTTTTCTTAGTGCCTGTTGGAATGTTACATAATTTTTTTCTTAGCATCATTGCCAGAATTCCTATCTTCATCCCAGTGCCAGTGAAGACAAAGATAAAACCAAACTACAGCTTCTTCGATAGTTATCACAACAAACTGTATAAACTGATGCATCAATGAATAATAACTCAACAAGTAATGCTCAATCAAGGAGTTGATTTACTTTGGGAGGAAATGGACATATTGACAGATTCCTCTGCTTTGAACTGCTTGCAGAACTTGCCTGGACTATGTATCACTTGTATGCATTGTGAACTATCTGTTGGTGCAGCGAATTGTGGTAGTGCTGGAGTATTTTTGCTGATGGTGTCACCGGTGGTAAAATTTTTCAAAGGAGCCCTCAATTGGCTTAGTGTCATGGCATTTTGCATCCTCCTCCCTTCTACTAGTGATGGTCTAAAATTTGGGGGCCAACAGAGGTGAGGCAAAGAACCTCACCCTCCCACTGGCACCAAGGCCAAATTTGGGGGCCAACAGAGGTGAGGCAAAGAACCTCACCCCCCCACTGGTGCAAAGGCCCATCCACAAGTATGGCTGTATGCTGGACCGGTAGTCAGTGACGGGTATGATCCAACTGCAGTGGTACCAACCTAAGACAGGACGCTGACGCCTAGAGGTCAGTTCATCCGATGACGGCTAAGGACCATATGTTGAATTGGACTGCCTAACAGGCACGGTCCCTAAGCCCCATTGCTTGTTGTTTAATTAAACCAAAAGGGGGAGATGCTGAGAGCCACGGCCAAGTCTGTATGGCCCCTGGCATTTTGCCAACAGTATTGATTGACAGGTGAGGCATTACTATCCGCCTCTGCCGCAACTTTTGAGTTCTCGCACTATTTTGGAGTTCTTGTGGGGATTTCCGGGGATTCCCCGAGAGTTCCCATTGGTTGGGGAAGTGCAGGAGGAGGGATTTCCGGGAGAGATATTTGCAGCTGGGGGTTCCTGGACGAGCCGCGTGGCATTCGGGAGGATTCCCCGGGAGCTGTGTGAAGTGTTTTCCTGCAGTTCAAAAATAAAGTTTGTTCCTGCTTCAGTGGCTCGTGATTTGTGCCCAGCCAGACTGCGGCAGCTAGGGATGTGGCTCAGTGGTCAAATGCTCCTGAGCTTAATCCCTGGTTCCCCACCCCCCTCCAAAAAAGAATATTAACAGCTGTTCTCAGGGTGCTAGAAGTGTAAATTTAAAAATCATTCTTTACATATTTTTGTTTTTTCCATATTTGCAACAATGAGTAATTATTACTTTTATAAACAGATATAGAATGTTATTAAACATTTTTTAATGAAAGCAAATTATGCAACAATGAGGTAGCATTTTTTTTTGCCTATCAGATTGGCAAGATTTTTAAATTGTTAATATTCCAATTTGGCATTTGGCAAGGATATGAAGAAACTGGCACTCATACATTCTGAGTTGGAGGCTCTTGAAAGTTTACTTTATAAATATCATTTGAGGAATGTATTAAGTCCATATACAGTGATAATACAGCTACAAAGAGCTGGACTACATTTTATTTACATAGAGGCTAATTTTCACCATAACTCAATATAGCTAAAGAGAGAAACTGAGTCATAAACTGATCTAGATCACTTGCTTAAATCTTTGCCCTGTGATGACAAACTCAGATTTGCTTAACTATTTCATAAATACTGAAAGTTGTTTTTATAGGTGGTCTGGATTAGTGTACATAATAGCTAAAAATGACTCCCTTAAAATATATGGGTTCACCTTCAAAGTATTTGCTATAAACGTCATCTCATGAGAGGGGTTCACACTTGATCTAATATAGAAGTAAGATGTTACAAAATGAAATTTTGCTTCTCTTTTAGGTGTATTTATGTGATATTGAGATGGATGTGTAAAATATTACTTATTCATTTATATGCATGTTTTCCTGTGAAATAATAATGATATTGACCTCAGGATTTTCTGAGGGTTAAATAAACTAATGCATGCAATGTGCTTGGTGTATAAGCTAGCATATAGTAAATGCTCAATGAATGGTGGCTTGTATTATTTTAACATGTTGCTTAAGATTTCTATTTGAATAACAATAACTTGGCTTATGCCAGGCATCATGTAGAATCCAAATGAATCAGACAGTTTTATTACAATATTTAAGTTTGAAGAAGGATTGCTTTAAATATATTTCTGAAGGCTCAAGTAGAGTGAATATTTGGATATAAATATGGGATTTGTCCATTTCATAGAATGCATAAGGGAATATTGAAGGATTGAAGGGAATGAGGATTGGCTTGGAAATTAGACAGTGATTTAGTGAATGAAGTGGCTATAGACCACTTCTCAAGAACTTTAGCCCTTAGCTTTAATGAGAGTTACATGATAATAAGAGAATATGGGGAAAGACTGTTCTGGTTGTAATGTACTCCCCCCCCCCAATCTGTAAAGCAAGGAGGTTGAACTTGGTAATAAATAGCCAACATTTTCTATACACTTGCCATAAATCAGGTGTTTTATAAGCACAATTTCATTTAATTTTCCCTCAGATAAGCCTTATGAGTAAGGTACCATTATTCTTTCCAGTTTACAAATGAAAAGGCTGAGGTTAAGAAAGAAGTCATGTAATGTGTTCTAGGGTGGCTGGCCTAAGACCAAAACCCATATGGTTTCTCCTCTGCTACTCTGCTCCTCAGGCCCCCAGCTCTAGTAGTTGATGATTTTGGGTAAGGAACATTTAAAATTTTTGTTATTTTACTGGTCTTTTAAAAATGGCACATACTGGGGGGGGGGGCTGGGGTTGTGACTCAGCAGTAGAGCACTTGCCTAGTGTGTGCAAGGCCCTGGGTTCAATCGTCAGCACCACATAAAAATAAATAAATAAAATAAAATAAAGGTATTGTGTCCAACTACAACTAAAAAATTAAATATTTAAAAATGGCACATATTGGAATATTCTTATATATGAAAGAAAGAAAAATTTGGATGAGTTATGAGGCTGATGCTCTATTATTTCTCCTAACATTGCTAGGCCACAACTATTACAAAGAGTGGGCAAACATATAAGGTAACATTCTTGCAGGTTTTAATGCCAATCACAGCATATTTCACTCCATCTTGGCTTGTGGACAATAGAATTTTTTTTTTTCTTTTTGGGAAGGTTGCTAAGGCAATTTTCAAGGATAATTGCGGAGAATTTTATTTAGGGGGGATAGGAATTAGCTTTAAAAAGACAATGAATGAGTTTCATGAGAGAAACTGAAATTAAGTCCCATTAAAACCATGCTAGGATCTTGATTTAAACTTCACTGACTGGGGCTGGGGATGTGGCTCAAGTGGTACCACGCTCGCCTGGCATGCATGCGCCCCAGGTTCGATCCTCAGCACCACATACAAACAAAACAAAGATGTTGTGTCCACCGATAACTAAAAAATAATAAAAAATAAATAAATAAACTTCACTGACTTTATAGATTAATTTGAGAAGACCTGACTCTTTATAATATTGCATCTTCCCATTCAGGGTCATTAGTGTCTTTCCATTAGTTTTTGTCTTTCAAATTAGTTTTAAAACTGGTAAAATGAACTGGAATGTAGGGAAATGTTTGTTTGAAAAAAATTAATCATTTCTCCAAACTGATATTTAGGACTACCTACTACACCTTTGACCATTTTATATTTTTTCCTTTGTGGTGATGAAGATTGATTTTAGGGTTTCAAGTGTGGTTGGGCAAGTGCTCTACCACTGAGCTACACCCAGCCCTTCCTTCGTCCATTTTTGAAAGGAGTAGCTTAAGTTATTTATATTCACAGTAAGATCTGCCTAGGTTTCTGATTTCACTAGTTGTTTCAGACACACCACTAAAGACAGTATTGGTACTGGTTATTAGTGCTGCAAAAAACAAGCTTTGATAATGGCAGACCCTAACAATAACTTGTCTATGCAAATATTATAAAGTCCTACTGCTTGTAGTTGAATTATTATTCTACAAGCCTGTGAATAAGGATTAGCACGCAAAGGTTTATTATACAGTTAATGAAGAACAGTTGTTTTCTGTTCTTCCATAAATAACTAATGCCAAGAGCAGTCTGGCTATCTGTTTCAGCTTCTTGTTACAGAACAGCAAAATAGGCAAGGCCTAGATATCAGTGCCTGCCAATGGAGTGGTCCTGTTAAATTCTATGTAGCTTTGGAAAGTTTAATTTTCATGTTTTCAGTATTTTTTATGTTGTATTTTTCAATAGCACTGTATATTTCCCTAAATCTTCCATTTCCATATATTTATCTATTCAGTTTCTAACTGAATTGATAGTTCTGGGCGGATGCATTACTTAGTGAGGCTGATGTAACAGCAAGCCTCCTGGTGTGGTAGGAAATCCAGGCTCTGTTACTAGTTATTTTATTTGCATCTGTTTCTCCATCTTTTAAAAAGGGGTAATCTCTGTCTTCCTAACTAGTAAACAATGGTACAAGTGTTTTCTCTGAAATGTTTGACAGCTGCCTGGGGAATATTTTGCTCTTGTGTGGTAGTTCTTGGAGGGTTTTTTTTTTTTTTTTTTTGGTACTGGGATTGAACTCAGAGGCACTAGACTACTGAGCCACACCTCCACCCTATTTTGTATTTTATTTAGAGACAGGGTCTCACTGAGTTGCTTAGTGCCTCACTGATGCTGTAGCTGGCTTTGAACTCACGATCCTCCTGCATCAACCTCCCAAGCCACTGGAATGACAGGCGTGCACCACCATACCTGGCTTCTTGGAGGATTTTTTAAAAAATATATTTTTAGTTGTAGATGGACATACAATATCTTTGTTTATTAATTTATTTTTTAATGTGGTGCTGAAGATCAAACCAGTGCTTCACACATGCTAGGCAAGCACTGTGCCACTGAGCTACAGCCCTAGGCCTGTCAGAGATTTTTTGATGACAAGAAATAAAAGGTTTGTTTTGACTTCCAAAACGTGAAAAAGGAAGAGCTGGAAATAGGGCGGATATATTTGGTTTCCTTTTTAAAGATTTTCTTCTTCATTCTGGTTAAATGTGAAGGAAAAGGTGAGATATGGTAGGTAATAAAGATGCCCAAACTGTGGGCATTAATAATAGTTTAAATAATAAAGATCTTGAAAGTACAAACAGTGTTGTTGGTCTGATAAATATATTTATATCATGCACATATGCATATACATATATTGTAGACACATAGACAAACAACCAACTACAACAACAAAGGATCATCAGGCTCTGGTTACTTCTTTCCCCTGTATCTTGTAAAGTTGGAGGAAACTCAGAAAACTGAGGACTCAATGTTTAGATGAATTACCTAAATGAAAATTTCTGGGCCAAGAGAATAATAATAAAGGAAACTGGCAAAAGTACCCTTTAATTACAAGTTCTTTTTCATCTCAGTCTAACATATTGATTTTTGTGTTATACTGGGTCTATGTTGTGTTTGTTTTATTTCTACTAAGTATATTGAGGGCAGGGATGATCATTCTTCCAACTTTTGTGTTAACCCACTACAGATGTCAGTTCTCTGTACACTCTATGTAACCAGTGAATTTTATCCCTGAGAAACGATTACCTATTTCTGGGATTAATAACAAGATCTTATAAAATTAAAGATGACAATTAAACCTGTTGTTTGAAGTCCTGAACTTTCTAGGTCAATCTTGAAAAAGGAAACTGCATGACTGCCTCAGCAATATTTATAGGCAAATTATGTTTAAGTGACTGGGTCAGTTGGAAATTAAATGCGTACTATGGCTTTAGAGCAATAACACACAAAAACTGTAGCTCTGTACTCTCAGCTAGCCCCCGATTTGTCACCTGGGATGCTTATTAAAAACTCAAAATGTTTAGTCTTACTCAAATCCTGATCAAAACATATGGGGGTTATATAGGTACCCATATTTGAACAAGAGCTCCAGATGGTTTTGATGCGCACTTTTAAGAAGTACTGTAGTTTGTAATTTGAGAGGGTGAGGCATATCTGGTAATTCTATGGGGAAATGGAAAATAGCAAGCAAAGTGAAAAGCCCATTATCAGCAGGAAGAGGAAGCTAGTCCACCATTATGCACCAGGGAACTGGAAGAATACTTGACATTTGTTTCGTTTGTGATATATTCTTGGCAGTTTGTCCTGGCTCATTTGTAGTTTCGTCTGTCCCTTTTGAAGTCCTGAGACAGTTCGCTGGAATTTTATTTTTACCAGTATAATTTCTTGAATCTCTTGGGAAAGGCGTTTGTAGGATTGGCTTATTCACAATGATCAGGGCCATTAAGATGTCACAGTGCTGCAGTGACTTTTTCTTATCAGTTCTGAGTTCTTTTGCCATTACATGGTCGTGGAAATGGAAGGCGTAACGTGAAAACCCTGCATCCTTCTGATTATTTCATTAGCGGGCGGGAGTGGGGATCTTGACGCAATGAGAGGCAAGATAAACGGATGAGAAACATTAGCTCAGGCTTCCAGAAGAAGGAATGCCTTCAGTCAGAGTGTTAAGGTCTCTCTGTAAGGAAGAGCAATGAAGTCCAAAGATGAGTCTCTTTATAGGGAATCTGGCAAACGACCTCAAGGGAACTGTCAACCTGGGGTGGAGTCCGCCGAAGCAGGTGTGGGCGTGGGCCGGTTCTGCATCTCTCCGCAATTACGCACAAGGCTCATTGGAAACACACTCGACAGCACTGCCAGCAAGTCGGAGAGCATCGGCAACCCGCAAGGAGCCGTTAGCCGCCTCCGCGCCCCCTCAGCACCCTTCCTTTACAGCTGGAGCCCGCTCTGCTCCGCCTTTTCGGCTGACGTCCCGGGCGAGCGGGGGCGGGCATGTGGGTGGGCCGAGCCGTCTGCCGCCTGCGATTCGGCCGGCTCAGCCACACCACCGCGTGCCCCCGCTCCTCCCGCCCCTCCAGGCGCGTCTTTTCCGGGCTCGCGCCGCGCCCCGCCCCCGCCGGCTGTCCGGGTGCGCGCGCCGCTGCTGCGGCTTTTTCTCTGGCCTCCGCGGCGCGCCCCTCCTTGCTTTAGTGCTCGCGGGCACGCGGCTCCCTTTCGTGAGCTTCCCGAGGGCTAGGCGCCGGCCGGCTGCGAAGACGTGGAAGGCAGCGCCTTGGGTGAGTAACCTCTGATAACAAGGCTGCGGCCCCGGCACTCCTGCCTTTTGGTGTCTGGGCTCCAGCTGCCTGGGGGTTAGCATAGCTCACCTGAGCCAGGAGGAGGCTAGGTGGATATTCCTTTTCCCCCGAATCCGCTCGCTTTCTTCCCGAGCCCGGCCAATCTACCCTCCCGCCTCTCCTGAGGCCAGGAAAATTCCTGAGGTCACTATCTTCACCTTTGGTAGAGGCTGGGGTCCTCGAGAATTGGCTTGCCTCTTTTTGCCGCTCATCGTGACCCAAGGCCAGAAGTCATCGTCCTGATAGGAGTATGAGTCTTTGCCATGACCCTTTTGAGAGGAGCACATCAACTGCTTGCTAGACCTCCAAACGACCTTTAGGGCGCCCCTAGACCTCAGCTCCATTTTGTCCCCTCCCAGTCACTCTCTAACTGAGAGCCAGGGGTCCTTCTGGCTACAGAAGTATCCGCCCTCTCGAATTTGAGAGATGCCGATATCCTGTTAACATCTATACCTTTAAAAGGTGATGCTAGAAAACAGATGGATTCCAGCAAAAGCATGCTTTCCCCCCCCCCCCCCCCCAACCCCGTCCTTTATATCTACATCCCTGCCTTCACTTGCTGCTGTGTATTTAGTATTAGCTTTATTCACTTCCTCTTCCTCTCATTTGAGTACCCAAAAGAACTGTGGCTGAAGTCTATAGACACAGAAAAGCCTAGGAGAATATGATTCATTGCGTAAGCCCATCAAGCCGTTACATATTTGAAATAAGACGTCATTTCTCTTTTTACTCCAGCATCTCCTCCTTCAATGGCATTTTTTTTCACCCTCTTGAAATTAACTTGTTTTATTCGCTATTTTCACCTTTAAAAAAAGTCCATCCTCACTCTGAGAAATGATGGTGAAATGCAGAATAAGTGTAAAATAACACTGAAATGAACCCCATTGAAAAACTAAGCAGTTTGATTTGTTGGTTAATTGTTTAATCAACTGCTCAGTTTCCTCTTCTGCAAAAATAAGGACGTTGGTGTAGAGCATAACTAAGTTTCCTTCTAGTGTTTTTATTCTTGTACCTCTAAATTAGTGCTTATTAACATGTTGCTGCATAAGGGAGATTTAACCCGAGAAAACTTTTCCATCATTGTTTGTAACTTGAGTTTTTCTTTTATTTTGCTTCTAACAACGGTATTAAATGTTCTTGAGATATAACGCAGCAAATGTACTGCCAATAAACAAGATTTTAATGGTGTAAGTTCTGTTCCTTAAATTGTAAAATAACTGATCTTTTCAGTTGAGTTAAAAGCTTAGACATGTGAGATTCCTGTTACAATTAACACTCTCTGCCATTTAGGTGGCAGATGAAACATTGAAATGTCAGTACACTTCCATCTTAGACTAGAGTGCCTTATCAGACCATAAGTAATTTGACACCCAAAAAAATCCATGGAAAGTGTAATGCAACAATTAACTTTGAGTACATTCAGTTTTGTGTATGTGTGTGTGTCTCTGTGTGTTTTGGAAAACCCCTATTTGAAAAAAAAACCCACAAATGATTCAGATTAAGTTTTTGTTTGAGTGTTTGGGTCAGAGAATGAGATGGGTGGACAAAGAAGAGTCTTGTCCAATTCAGTGAGAAGAAAATGAGTTGGGACTCTGGAGAGGCTCAGGTACTAGTTCCAGCTCTACTTATATTTGTAACCTTGAACAAGTCATTTTACCTTTCCTGGTTTTCACATTTTAAAGTGTCTTCAGACAGTTGGTAGAATAATCTGGAAGTTCCTCAATTTGAATTCTGTACTCATACTCAACAGATATGATGAATATGTGTGTGTGTGATGCACTTTACATGAGGCTTTGTCATAAATCCTGATATATCATTTGCTATTTAGAGTGTTTTCCTCAAAGGTCTGCATATGCTAGCTTCAATTTAAATATACTTAATTCCTAATTCATTGTAACTTAGTGACTTCCTTACTATATGTGGAAGTCTATAAATTGGGAAGCATTTTACAAAAGTCAGACATATTGTTAACTTCTGTTTGTAAATGAAAGGTATACACACACACACACACACACCACTGTTTTTTAAACTTCCATTGCTTTTAGAAATTTGTAAGGAAATGTGTACATACTGCCTTATAATTGTTATTGGCTGAGAACTTTAAAAGAATATGCAAACATCTCATTCATTGTGTTTATTCACTCAATTATCTTGTTCCCTCATCTGTCACTTATTTTGTGCCAGGCCCTCAAAATATTATGGTTATGAAGACAGCCTCTACTTTTTAGTATGTAGTCTGGGATGGTGGTGTGGTTGTGAAGAGACAGATGTATGTGCATTTAATTGTTATTGAAAGTGGCAGTGAGGGCTAAGGATATAGCTCCGTGGTAGAGCACTTGCCTAGCATGTGTGAGGCCCTGGGTTTGATCTCCAGTACCACAAACAACAACAACAAAACGCAAGAACCAAACCAAGAACCAAACCAGAGACGTAAACAAAATCCTGGGGGAAGTTAAGGTTCCATAAGGAAGGAGATGATTGTATTAACTATAGCCTATAGACTATTCAGAATTACTTTTGTTTCCTTCATTGACTTTCAATTGCTGAGCCCTTAGCAAAAAAGACTTGTCTTACATATTCTTTTTTTCTTGACTTTGAATTTTGACATAGTTGTAGATTGTCTCATATATATAATATAGTTATACATGATGTTACCATTGGGGATACATATAATATATATAATGGTAACATCATGCATAACTATGTTATAACATCACAACCAAGAAATTGAAATAGATACAATCTGTCCATTTTATTCAGATTTCACCAGTGGGTTTTTTTTTTTTTTTTTTTTTTTTTTTTTTGGTGGTGGTACTGGGGATTGAACCCAGGGATGCTATACCATTGAGTTCACAGCCCTCTTTATTTTATTTATTTATTTTGAGACAAGGTCTCACTGAGTTGCCCAGGTTGGCCTGGAACTTGCAATCCTCCAGTCTCAGCCTCTGGGATTACAGGTGTGTGTCATCAAGCCCAGCTGATTTCACCAGTTTTAATGTGAACTCTTTTGTAGATTGGTATGATCACCAGAGGCAAACTACAGACATCTCCCTACCTCCCTGGCCACTTGGGAATCATTGATCTGTTTTCCACATCTGTTGTCTTGTCATTTTAAGAATGCTAAATAAATGGAATCACACAGTATGTAACCATTTGAAACAAACTTTTTTTTTTCTACTTGGCATAATTTCCTCGAGATTCATGTAGAGAATGTATGCTTTATCAATATTTTGTTCCTTTCATTGCTGAGTAGTATTTCCTAGTACTGATGTGTGTTTATAATCATTCTCTTCTCAAAAGATATCTGCTGTTTCTGGGATCTTATTTTTTGGGGGGTGTGGCTATGAAATACTACATACAGATTTTTCTGTGACCATTAATTTCCCTTTCTTTGGTTTAATTGCCCAAAAGAACAATTGCTGGGTTGTTTGATAGTTGCATATTTAGTTTTCTAAGGAACTGTCAAACTGTTTTCTACAGTGGCTGTATGATTTTTTTACATCCTCATTAACAATGTATGAGTGTTCTTCATCCTTGCCAGCATTTGGCATTGTCACTGTTTTTTAAGTTAGCCATTCCAATGGGTTTATAAAATATCTTCCCATAATTTTAGTTTGTGATTTTTGAATAGCTAATCATGTTGAATGTCTTTTCACTTGCTCATTTGCCATCTCTAGGTCCCCTTTAGTGAAATGTCCGTTCATGCCTTTTGTTCATTTTCTATTTGCATTTTTTAACTGTTGACTTTTGAGAGTTCTTTATATATTTTAAATACTAATCCTTTAGATATGTGGTTTGAAAGTATATTCTTTTAGTTTGTAGCTTGTCTTTCCAACCTCTTCACAGAGATGTTTCCAGAACAAAGGCTTAAGTTTGGATGAGGTCCAGTTTATTAATTTTTCCTTTTATGGACTAAGCTTTTGGTGTCAAGGGATCTTACATACTTTTCTTATTTAATTTTATTTCCCTCTGTATAATATCAATTATTCTGTAAGCAATGTGAGCATTTTCTCTTTCAGTAATCCTAGAGCTCAAATATATTTTGTTTAAAAGTGGCCTTGAATTTAGTATGTGAATAGTCACAAATGCTTTTACTTTATTAAAATGGCTCCCATCCTTTTGTACCTTAAACATATGACATCTACTTCACCAGGCTGTCACACACAACATAAAAAAATGTGTATTTTAAAATAAACAGACACATGATGTGTCAAGAAGGTTTTTGGTTTCACTTTCTAAATTAAAAGTATTTTGGCAAAACTGTAAGTTTTCTCATCAAAGACTTTGATAAGTAACCCAAGGAACAAATTTTTGTGTTCTCAGTTAAACATACTTTGAAAGTCTACTTCTGCATTTTGAGTAATCATGAATCATAACCATATATTGGTGAGCTTTTCTCATTGTTATTAGAATAATGAATAAAAGATTATTGAATCTGGCTGGTCAAATTCTATATTTTCCTTTTACAGTTGCACTTAGCATTCATTTTAATTGTTTTTAAAATAAATTTTAGGGCTGGGGTTGTAGCTCAGTGGTAGAGTGCTTGCCTAGAACATGTGTGGTACCGGGTTTGATCCTCAGCACTACATAAAAATAAATAAATAAAATAAAGATATTGTGTCCAACTATAACTAAAAAATAAATATATAAAAAAATTTTAAAAACCCCAAAAGGTCTGGGGATGTGGCTCAGTGGGAAATCACCTCTGGATTCAGTCCTTAGTATAAAAACATAAAGATATGTACTCATAAGAGCTTATATAAAGAGTTAGTGATTAATTATGAGAATATTGATTTCTGCAAAGTGGTATGAAATTATCACTTGTCCCTTCACTGTTATCATATTTGCTCAATTATGTTTGCAGCTAGTGTAATATATTCCTGTTTGAAGAAGATCAACATTGGTTTAAAGTAGATACCAGGAAAATGCTCCCTGTGGCGCCAATCCTACCCATTACCTGTTTTAGTAAATAAACTCTGCTGGAATGCAGCCACATCCATTCATTTAAGTATTGTCAGGCTGTATTCACAATATAACATCAGAGTTAAAACAGGACCTATGGCCTGATAAACTTATTTACTCTCTGGACCTTTGTAGAAAAAGTTTGATCCCAGAGATAAATCAACCTTATAAATTATCATTTTCCTATGTTATCAAGGAAATTTAACAGACTTTGCCTTGAATTTTTGAACTCTTTGTTTACATTGTCAGGGGCTATTGTGATTCAGAAAACTGTATTTGTTTTCTTGACAAAGTTAGTGGTCTTAGTAAAGCATGCATAGAGAGTTGGAAAGGTTAATTTTGTTGTTATTGTTGAAGTGTTAGTTATTTTAATGTGAATGTAAATTTACAGGTATGACAACTAGAGGTCTATGCAATCATAATGTGAGTAATCTTAATTGTGAGTAATCTTAATTGTGAGTCACAGTGATTGGTAATTAGTAAGCCAGGCAGGGCAGCACGTTTGCTCCTGAAATGGCTATGTGATCTTTAAAGATATAGTAGTATGAAGCTATCAAACTGAACTTTGTCTATTGTCTACTATTTTGTTTACCTGGCTTCCTTCTTTTGTAAGTTAAGTTGACACTTTAGTTCTTTTAAATGCCCAGTGTTGTTGGAAATGGATTTAAGACCCTTGCTTATACATTCAGAAGGAAATGGATACCCACCTCTTATCATACAAAGAAATTAAGATATATTTAAAAATATAAGTACATATTTTTAGTACTTTTGGAAAGTATGACTGACATCTTAGAAAGTTGAAAAAGTAAATGTGAGACTAGAGAGAAATAGCTTCCACATATGCAATAGAAACTTTAATTGACTTCCACTTACCTGAATCACCACATTAAATGAGGATGTTCAATTTCCTATCACTGAAACTTTGCTATTAGTAGGTTAATTTGTAGCATTCCAGTGTTCTTGTACACCAAGATGTTTTTATTGTTTAACCTGTATAGTGTGGTTGTACATGTTTTTTTTTTAAAACATGTAATTTGTTTAATATTTTGTAACCTGGTCAAACACAAGTTGGGAGATTTGGAGCTCTTACTGAAAATTTGCAGATGAAGTAGTACAATGTCTGGGGTTTGGATCTTATATTGGGGTGGGGGTAGTGTTGGGGAGTGGGTATATATTGAAGAAAACACAATTCTGTTATGTAAGCTTCATTATATTGAAACAATTGAGTGTTTTAGGAAGAGTTGGAAACAAGTTGCTAAGGGAAATACTAACTAGGTATGGCTAGGACAACTATAATATATTTGTGTAAAATTAATGTAGAAATCAAAACAGTTTTACACTCACATTGCTTTGTAAGTATCTTTTAAATTATTTGAAGTTTGAAGTTATGGCAAAGTTATATTATTTTACAATTTACAAGAGTAAAGAAAATCTAGGTATCTGTAGCAATGTCAGTCATCTTCTGTATATACCTCTAGAAAATGAAGAGCAGAGCTGTGATGGAGAACCAGGATAGATTTGGGCAATTATGTCTGTATACCGCTTTCTCTTATCATTTATAGGCATTTATTAAACATATCCACTGAAGGCCCATAATATCCTCTGGGTTTATGCTGTGGGGTTTAAAGGCAAAAATACATTGTTTTGTGATGAAGACTTTTTGTTCCTTTAATCATTTTTTCCACAAATTCAATTGTGCATTTTATAAAAGGTGTTAATATGATTAAGGATCTGCCTAGCCACTCATATTTTTGTTATGATGATGGAAACAGCCTCTATTTTGCAAGACTATATGCATCTTGGCCTTTTCAGAATTGATTTTATAGCAGGAGTTTTCTCTCAGAGGTGCTACCAAGTTAGCCGACTTTACAGGGGAGTCAGGGTAGAGGTTCCCTATTTCTCAGCTGATTAATGGGAAGGGGATGTGTGATTAGATTATTAAAGAGGTGTTGAAAATGTTAATAGTGGATTCTAGTGGTTGTTAGATGTTAATACAATGGAAAGGCATGATGAAATACTTGTTTTCTCTTAGGTATTTTGTTTATTACCTTTAATGTGTGCTTAAACTATTAATACTGTAAGAAAGTAATGATAGGTTTTGAAGGACCACTCCCCTGAGGGTACCTGACTGAGGTGTCTTCAAAGAAAACCTAAAGAAGTGGGCAGAGCTGCTACTGCTAGGAAGATGGTGATCCTTCACTGTGCTCAGAATATGTTTCTATTTCTCATATGAACTGAAAGCTAAAAAGTTCCCTCAGACAGGAAACAGGAACTTGGTGAATGAGCTTAAAATTTTGTCATGACTTTGAGAAGAGAGCTCACACTAATATTGCATGGAATGAATCCAAGCAAAAGATGCTGTGTTCCACATAACCACTGAAGATACCAAGTTGAGAAGTAGCCTAAAAGAATAATTGAAAAAGGATAACTTTACTGAAGGATAGAACAGAAGTATTCATAACAATTGTCAGATGAATGTGTTTTAGACAAATAGGGCAGAAAAGAGAAAAGCAAGTATTCCAACAATTTGGAATCACCACTTTCTGAAATTGGTCAAAGGTCAATTACAATGTTATAGGATGTTTTAAAGTCTTTGGTGGAATATTTGGGGTGCAGAAAGTGTCAGGTAGCAAGGCAAGCCCAAAATGGTTTTAGAAGGCATTGGGATCCTCTGCACCTAAACAATTCCTTACTGAGTAAGTTAAGAGTTTCCAAGATGCAAGTTGTTTCCATAACCTGGGAGCTAGAAAAGTCAGGGCTCAGGTGCAACTTTGATGAATTATGCAACCTTTAATTGGGAATCCATATAGTTCTTATTTCCCCAAATAGTCAGCATTCTCATTCTCATTCAAACATAGGTACATGTTATACATTTTTTAAGCAAAATGACTGACCTCTTAAGGATGTTATGCAACTCAAAAATTTCCCTAGAAATTTGTAACCACTTTACTTAGATTTTGGTTTTAGGTCAGAATTTTTATGTGGAAGCAGGTTCTTTTCATTTATTAACATAATTACATTGGTTTTTAACATTATCTTGATTTCCAAAAAAAATAAATCTTAAAATATTTGTAGGAGAGAAGCTTTCTTTAGGAAATAGCCCTCAGAGAATTCAGGAGGTTCCTTTTACCCAAGGTTTTCACTTTCCACAGTTTCAGTTACCCACAGTCTTAGTTGTCCACAATCAACCAGTCTAAAAATATCAAATAGAAAGTTCCAGCAATAATCAGTTTATAAGTTTTAAATTCTTTGTATTGTAGTATGCTGTGATAATTATCCTATCTTTATCACAATCTCTTCTTGTGCCTAATTTATAATTAAACATTATCAAAGATATGTATGTTTAGGAAAAAATAATGTATATGGAGTTTAGTGCTAGCCACAATTTTAGGCATGTGAAGAATGTCTTGGAATGTATCTCCCATGGATTTGGTGGGTACCATACTTCATTACAAGTGGTATTATAGTACAGGCTATTTTATAAGAGACAACTAATTGTAAAATGAAAATCTTCATGGTGAATGCCCCTGTCTTATTTTGTATTCCTTTTTTGAAATGGAGTTCACCAACATTACTATTAACAGGTCAGCCATATCATTGCATTTATTTTGGGGACTTGCTTGGCTAAAAACTGAATGATTGGTAATTCTTAGTCCCAGGATTACAAAATAGTTAGTAGAGTTAAAAAGACACTTACACCAGCCCAGCCAGCTGTCTTGAATCCTAGCTCAGTAGGGGTGTAATAATAAAGTATAAATAAACATAAGTGCTCTATAAAGGTGACAGCTCTGGCACTTGGGAGGAAGAAGTTCCAGTGGTGGGGTAGCTCCCCAATCCCTGTCTTATCCCTGTGGTACTCTGCATTTTTAACCATTGTTGTTTGTTTACCTGAAATATTTCTATGGAGTGACTGACCTATATAATTACAATGCTAATAGAAAACTGGGGATTTTTTCCTAACACAGTTTTCAAATACTGATGTTTTTTCTCCAAAACAAAAACAAAAACAAAAGCCCTAACACTAAGGACTATACTTTGTATAATATGGACAATGTATTTGTCTGCTCACATCTTGTTTCCAATTGTCCTCAACTTGGGAAGGCTGTTGACCACTTTCCT
Source organism: Marmota monax (assembly GCF_021218885.2). Lineage (NCBI taxonomy): Eukaryota > Metazoa > Chordata > Mammalia > Rodentia > Sciuridae > Marmota > Marmota monax. The sequence goes on along the minus strand of NW_026694552.1, from coordinate 7,962,255 downwards.
CCCCCACCTTTGTTTGAAGGGTTATCTTTCTCAGGACACTGCCAGCAGGAAACAGGAGGTGGATGCTATATTAGGGCATTACTGAAGATGTAGAGGAAGTAGCATTGAATTTACCGTCTATAGCCAGGGAGCTCCTTGAGTTTTGAAAACCAGGAATCTCAAATCCAGCTCGTACTTAAAAGACATATTTAAAAACCAAGGTGTACCTATGGGATCCTTAAGCTAAGTAATATATTGAGAAGCTCTGCAGTTTTTAATTTGATGATCAGTTGTCAGTGAACATTAGCAAAATTGATTTAGAATTCTATCATTCTTTATCAAAAGTGGGATTATTGTTATTCAATACGTACATGCTGCTTTAGTGACTTTAATAAGATGGAAGCAATCATTTTGGAGTAACTGACTTTGGTTACACACATTGTTTTTCAACTTACAGTGATTTCTCTAAATTTTGACATCATTCCTAGCTAAGGTAATAAGCACTTAAGGTCTTATTATTTGTCTAGTCTTTTCTAGATATAACATTTTGTCATAAAATCATGGGAAAACATTTCTTTTTCATTGGGAGAAGTGACGAGGAATTTAAGATGGAAGATTAATTCTTAAACTGTAAACTATGCTGTTGACATCTACCTCCAAAGTTAAAGAAAAATCAATGATATTTGAAAGTTGTAGGGTTACCTATTTGGGTTGGATAAAACTGTCCTGTGGAATGATCTAAATTTTAGGAGTTTGAGTTTTGGCCAAGTTTTTTGGCCACGTCCTGCTACTTACTGCTACATCATTTTCCCCCTGCTTTTATTGGCACTGCCACATTGCTGCTGAAAGATTACCATGTTGACTGGACTTGGCACCAGGCTCTGAACTTCAGTATTGTTCTTTTTTTATTTTCAGGCATAGCAGTCCTAGAAACCATAAGATAAGGGTGTTAAAAGCATTTCGATGATACCTTTCCTTATTCTTTTTTAAAAAGTCTGTCCTGTAAGATATTCTCACATAACCAACAGAGCTCAAGATGATTTATGGTAGGAGGAAACATTTCAAAACCATCCTCTGTGTTGACCTTGGTTTTGCCTTTGAAGAAGAGTGAGCAGCAGATTGCTTCATATAGATGAAAAAGCAAACTATGTTCTTATCTTTTATTGCTGTTGACATTGGTTACAGATGCTTCAAGAAGTATTGAATTACTGCCTAGTTTAAAGATGATATATTTTAGATTAAATAATCGTAGAAATAACTGCAAATGGATATCTTAAAGGCATTATACATTGCCTATTCAGCAAAAGCTAAATGCATTAGGGATTTATGGGCAATATCTACCAGCAGGAAATATCAACACTTGAAATTGCAGCAGGTTCCTTTACTGACCTTTGTTTGGAGACATGTAACTCCCTTTTCCTTAAATGGTATTTCATTAGATGGGGGAAAAAACACTTCTGATCTGCTTGGGGTTTTAGTACTCCAGTACTTCTCTTTTAATCTTTTCTTAGAGTTCTTATTTTAGCAGTGCTAGGGCTGGATCCCAGGGCCTTGCACATGCTAGGCAGGTGCTCTACCACTGAGCTATAATCCTAGCACTGAGTTCTTATTTTGGCACTGTGCTGAACTGTGCATATATTGAGGTATTTTACGTACTTAGGTACTGAAACCTCCATTGGGTGTGTTCTATAGTGGAACTGACCTATTCCAAATTTCACATTTGCTGGAATAAAATAATCAGACAAGAGTGTAATAGCTGGCTAGTCTGTAGATAAGATTGATCAGGATCTTTTAGTTTTTCTGTTTGTGCTTTTTGACACTGCGTTTTTCTTTCCTCTATTCTTTTAGAATAGAAGGTCCCTTTTAGGTCTCTTTTAGAACCTCACTTTCATCCTTTACTCTGCATACTTTTTCATGCCCAAATATCTGAAGAAACTTAGAAAAGAAAATCCACTTTTAGGCAAGCCAGCAAATACCTAAGCAGTAACAGGTATAACTGGATAATTGTGGAGGGTAGCTGTTATTACTAAATTTTTAAAAAGCCTATAATTGTCTAGATTGTTAGAAGGTTGAGGAGTGCCTCCTGGGTGACCTTCATTTCCTATTCTACATATATATATTTAGCTTTCTATTCTGTCCATTTTAAATATTGCCTATCAAATAGTAAACTTCATGAGTGTAAACATTGTAATACTCACTGAATATTTCTTGAACAAATGCATGCATATGCACTTATAACTACCCAGAATTTGGAAAAATAGATTTTTAAGAATACTGTGAACCAAATGGATTGTCTTTGGTATATTTTGTCCTCTATTCTGTGTGTTATTATGATGGGTAGTCTTCAGCTATGATGTTTATGAAACTTAACCATTTTTTTTCCTGTTTCAATGACTCTACTATGCCCAGTAGGGTAACATCACTTTTGTATTTAGGAAAAGACATATGATGTAATTGTCTTTACAATTTTCTGTTGTAATGATAGGAGGAATAGTGACTTACTGTCAAAGATTTATTCCACTATATGCCTTTTTTTAAAATATAGGGATGGCTTAATCAAATTGATTCTTCTAAGCTGGATGTGGTGGTGCACACCTGTAATCCCAGCTACTCAGGATCCTCCAGCTGAGGTAGGAGGATCACAAGTTCAAGACCAACCTCAGCAACTTAGTGAGGCTCTAAGCAACTTAATGAGACCCTGCATCAAAATGAAAAATAAAAAATGCTAGGGAATGGGGCTGGGGTTGTGGCTCAGCAGTAGAGCACTCATTTAGCATGTGTGAGGCACTGGATTTGACATTGTGTCCACCTATAACTAAAAAATAAATATTAAAAAAATGCTAGGGGTTGGGGATGTGGCTCAAGCGGTATCACACTCACCTGGCATGTACGCAGCACTGGGTTCGATCCTCAGCACCACATAAAAAATAAAAAATAAAGATGTTGTGTCCACCAAAAAAACTAAAAATAAATATTAAAAAAAATTCTCTCTCTCTAAAAAAATAAAAAAATGCTAGGGATATAGCCCATTGACAAAGCACCTTGAATTAAATCCCCAGTATAAAAAAATATGGATTTTTCAAGTTTCTAAAAAAGTTTTTAGTTTGTACTTCCATATTTAAAAAAATGTGATATTACTAAATGGCTTGTTTTTAAATTAACATTTTATTTTAGATTTTTTTCTTTTTTCTTTTTGGTACTAGGGATTTAACCCAGGGGTGCTTAACTACTGAGCCACATTCACAGCCCTTTTTATTATTTTTTATTTTGAGACAGGGTCTTCTGAGTTGCTTAGGTCCTTGCTAAGTTGCTCAGACTGGTCCCCAATTTGCAATCCTTCTGCCTCAGCCTCCTGAGTTGTTGGGATTACAGGCATGTGCCACCATGCCCATCGTATTTTGTAATAATTTTAGATATACAGAAATGTGTTAAAGATAGTCCAGAGTTCTGATATATAATTTTTACCTATATTCCCTTAATGTTAACATATTGCATAATGTAACTCTGGGACAATACTATTAACTCTAGAATTCTCTTGAATTTTCATATTTTTCTACCAATTTTTTCTTATTCCAGGATTCCAAACTTTTGTATGTATTAATCTTAGAAAACATATATAGATAAAATGATAAAAAGCAAACACAGTATTATAATCCTTGTATCAAGACAACTGATATTTTAGTATATATCCTTCTATATTTTTTTTCTTGTGGAGAATATAAATCCATTCCCCTGCAAACTATTTGAACTTCTGTAAAAGTTAGTTTACAAAATGTATTTTGCATACCATTTTTAATTTGTTTTTTTTAAACACAGTATAACAGTTTCTTGAGGATCCTATTCTCTTTCCACATCCACTGTTTTTATTATGGTTCATTCTCTACCCTTAGATATCGTTTTATGTCAATTTTTTTTGCTTAGTTAATTCTTGATATCTTTAAGTAAAAGACCAACCATGCATGTAGGTGTTCTCAACCTTTTCCTTCTTAATAAACCAGAGAAATATGACATGTGCCCCTCAGTAAGTGACTTCTCAAAAGGCCAGTGATTTTGAATATGTGTGGTTTTGTGTGTTAGGTTGACCATTTGAAACTGCCTTTTTTTTTTTTTTTTTGTATGTAACAGATTTTTTGCTGTTGGCAGTTTCATGTGGTTCATCCTAAAGGTTGAAAAAATTTTCTAGGTTATCCCCTTCTCTCTTTTCTTGTTTCATTGAGAATCATAGTGAGCTACCTTCCAGGAGGCGCTGATAAGTACAACATTCTACCCTATGTTGATGGTAGACTGAGGGAACTTGAATTCCTGTGAATTATTTCTGCCAATCAAAGTAATGACGACAGACTTGTGAGCTTTCAACCTAAGCTCTGGGGCACTACTGCCACCTAGTGGCACCCTCTAGACAAGCTGTTGAATGTTTTACTCCACCATATCAGCCCCCCCCCCCCGCCCTTTTTACATGCTTTTCTGTGATCATGGTCACACTTTCCTTTTCTTCTCACCACCTGTGACACTGGTGCTCAAGGATTTCATTTGGCATAGCTGATAATATTCAGGGAGATATACTAGCCTTATAATTTTGCTGTGATATCCTTATTTTAATAGATGCTTTGGAATATGGGGCATGAAATAATAAGTGTAAACACACTGAAGAGACTGTTATTTGCTCTGCTTGTGAAGTCATAGTTCTTCATAAGCAGAATGGGCATAAAGTTTGTACTTGGTCAGAGTATGGATACTTGTCATGTTTAATGGCAAGCCTCTTGCTGTATGAGAGGAAGCAGTCCTATATATCTCAAATGTGAAGAAGCATAAACTTTCACTTAGAGTGAAAGATTTAGCTTAAAATCCTTCTTTGGTTTCTTTTCTCCATTGTATAATTTATTATTTCATTCCATATTTATTCAAGGAATATTTATTAAGCACCTACTCTGAACCTGTACTGTGTTAGGTACTTTAGTGGTCAAGACACACATGATTTTTCTCTTTGAGAAGTAAAGCCTAGCATGGGAACAGAAATTTAGAAAAGTTTAAGTGCAGTGCTATAGGGTGCTTTGATCATAAATAGCAGATGTAGCCAACATAAATAAATAGGAGGTCAAGGAAGGCTTAGTACAAATTTCATTTAAACTAAGACCTAAAGGAAGCAAGAAAAAAGGAGTAGAGAATGTTCTTGACAGAGTAAAAGGTATGTGCTAGAAGGAGAGGTGAGAGATTAAGGGTGGTGCTTTTGAGAAACTGAAACAAGTTCATAATGGCTAGGGCTATGAGTTTAACTCTTTTAAACCTTACAAGAGTCCCAGTACATAGTAGTAGTCCCTCCATGTTATAGTTGTGGCAATTTAGGCTAAGAGGTTAACTTGCCCTAGGTCATTCATCTCTAGTAAATGGCACAGCCTGGAATTGAACCCAGGCTGCCATATGGACTGCCTCTCAGCTAAGACATGGTGTTGTATTTGAAACCTGAATGGTCACCTCCTTACCATTTGAAGCGTAGCTCCTGCTGATCTGTAGTATTCCCACCCCCCCACCCCCCCCCCCCCCCCCCCCCCCCGCCGTGAGCCATTTTAAAAAAGAAAGACTATTCCAGGAGTTGGAGCTTGCAGTTTCTGGATTAATTTAGAAATAGTTCAGATTTGCTTTGATCTTTTATGTATCTGATTGAGAATCAGATACTTCATTTGATATGCAACTCTAAGATTGCTCACCCATATTTTCCAGAAAGTCATAATGGGAAATTATAACTGGTTATATATTTACATATTTTAATTAGCAAAAATATGTATTCCTTGCAAGTGTAGATTTTTTTGCATGCTAAAGTTAATATGGCAGTATATTTTTCTCTGATTTCTAAAATGAAAGGGTGAACACAACTTTTTAAATAGAATTATACTCTTTTTAAAAAGTCATATAAACCAAATCCTGTAAATGAAGATATTTTCTTACAGTGAATCTGATTTATTCTGTACTAAATTATACTTTTTTTTCTTTTTGATACTAGGAATTGAACCCAGGAGCACTTAACCACTGAGCCACATCTCCAGCTCTTTTTATATTTTATTTTGAGACAGAGTCTTGCTAAGTTGCTTAGCGCCTCACTAAGTTGCTGAGACTGGCTTGAACTTTTGATCCTCCTGCCTCAGCCTCCCAAGCCACTTAGATTACAGGTGTGTGCCACTGTGCCCAATATAATGTATTATATATTTTCAAGATTAGGAATTGACTTCAGAAAGTCAATAGTTAAGGTGTTAATCTAGATTTTAGTTGGATTCTAACTGTTCAGTTGTAAATAAACTGTTTAAAATTAATAGTAATTTGATATTGTTGACACATTTGGAGTCATGTTTTGGTTGTCTGTGTTTAATGTCATATACCTAGTGCTTTCATTTATTTGTCTATCATGTGACTTAGGATTCAAAGAGGAGTTTGTACTTGGAAGTCATACTTTTTTGTCTTGTTCTCTGTGGGAAGAGTTGGGGTACAACTACAATCACTACTAGGATATTTCTGCAAAAGAGAGGGTCTTTGATAATTCTTTTGGACAACAGGTGTAAACCAGCATTTGGCAAGCTGGGAAATGTGATCACTTTCATTTAAACCAGTTCATCCAGAGGTTAAGTTTGTTTTACTTCAGAAGCACTGGCTCAATGCAGTTGAGTTAACCATCATCCACAGAGCAATTTCCCTTTACTTTGGAGTAAAAGCATTAATTTTTTTGACTCTAATTTTTATTTTTTTTTAAATTTAAAAGCAATAAGTTTTAAATAAAGATATTATTGTATACTGTAGTGAAATTATATATATATATATATATATCAACTGTATTCTTTTTTTAAAAGAGGGGGGGAGAGAGAGAGAGAGAGAGAGAGAGAGAGAGAGAATATTTTTTAATATTTATTTTTCAGTTTTTGGTGGACGCAACATCTTTATTTTATTTGTATGTGGTGCTGAGGATCGAACCCAGCGCCCTGCGCATGCCAGGCGAGCGCCGTTACTGCTTGAGCCACATCTCCAGCCCTGTATTCTTTTTAATGATACTTAGTGTTGTGAAATCCATGTTGCTAGGCCCTGTTGAAGCTATTGCAGGACACATTCATAAATGTGTAGGCCTTACAAGAAATAAGATTACTTAATGATAACTTTACTGTTTCCCAAAACATTTTGAAATGAAAATGTTGAGGAAAAGAAATGATTCAGCCTTTTCTCCATTCCCCTTCATTATGAAGTCAGCTGGTACACATTTGTAATGTGATATCATAGTTGATTAGAATTTCTGAAGCAGGACCATCTTAGGTAAGATGATATCCTCTGAAGTTTTGAGTTTTTGTTCCCAGAGACCATGTTGTAAACAAGAAAGGAGTGACAGAGTTCACTTCTAAATCTCCTCCTTTCATAGATCCTCTGATCATCAATGTGGAAAGCAACAGTCTGGGTATAACTATGACAGGCGTTTAAGGAGTTATACTTATTTGGTCCTTTTTGCTTGAGATACCTTCTCTAGGGTTAGGCTTCATACCCTGTAGGAGACTAATTCTGGTCAGCTGAAAACTTTTTCATTATGAGATAAAAGCATGTGAGTATAATGGGGCAGTATCTATTTAATCTTATACCAGTATCATCCTCCATTTGAGTTCCTGTTTGTTTGAATAGGATAAGTGAAATTTTTGTCTTTCAGAAATTATAATTTTATCTACATGTGGAACCCTTCATGATTCATGATTGTCTGGCTTTTTGATATTGCCCATCTCTTACTAATACTTATTAATATTTGTTAGTCACATTTTGTTATAGGAGACAGCAAGGGTGCTTAGCCTTCAGAATCATTTAACTTTGTAGTTATATAAGAAAAAATAAACATCATTTTATTTAGCTGCACAGATTGTTTTACTTTGAGTCTAGTTTAAAAACTAAGTAATCTACTTTCCTCAGTACAGTTTAAGTCAACTTTTGGTGTCACTTTACCTCCAGAGTAGGGCCAAACATCTTTTGAGCCATATTCATGATCACTTATCAACACGCACATACATATACTAGAAGAGATTGAAAACCTGATGCTATATTTTTTACTTTGTTATTAATTGATGAAACTAACATTTTTGTAGAAGTTTTTAAAAATGTAGAACAAATATAAACTAAAAGTCACCTATAATTCTACAACTCATAGACATTTTGAATTATAGCCCATATAAATCTGAGAAAATTGATATTGTATCTTCAGTTTCATCTTAAATAAATTTCACTTCATGTATCTTCCATGTTTTCTCATATCCTTAAATAATCTTTGATAATGGTGCATCATTATCTTGCCAATCTCCTTTTGGGGATTTGAGATTGCTCCTAATTTTCCTGTTATCTATACCACAGTGATGATTATTCCCTGTTTTTTGTGTATGTGTCTCGTTATTTCCTGAGGATATTCCTAGAAGTAGGAAGTGAAATTAGCAGGTTATGACTTAAAAAGCTCTTAACACATATTGCTTTCTATAAAACACGTACCAATTCCCACTCTGTCAACACTTTATTATATAAAGTTCCTTTTTATGTACTTTTGACAGGATCGAGTTATTTATTTATTTATTTTTAAAAGAGAGAGAGAGAGAGAGAAAGAGAGAGAATTTTTAATAGTTATTTTTCAGTTTTTGGTGGATACAACATCTTTATTTTTATGTGGTGCTGAGGATTGAACCCAGTGCCCCGCACATGCCAGGCGAGCGTACTACTGCTTGAGCCACATCCCCAGCCCGAGTAATTTATTTTTAATTGGCAATAGTTCTGATGGAACCTCAGTGCATTGCTTTTTTTTTTGGTGTATGTGTGTGTGTGCTGGCTATCGAACCCACGGCCTTGTGCATACAAGGCAAGCACTCTACCAACTGAACTATATTCCCAGCCCATGCTATTTTAGCAAATAAAATTGTTCATGGCAGAAATAAAAAGTAGAGATGTGATATTTCACATAATAGAACTGTAAGGAACTTTCAGCCCTAGGTAATAGTTTGAGAATCATTGAATCAGGTTATGTTTTAATTCTAGGAGTCTATGTTTTTAAAAATGTATATCTTTCCTTTTTTTTGTATAATTTATAGGGGAAAATGTGATTTTTTCCCCAAAAAGTTATTATGCCATAAATATTTGCCGCTCATTATATTCATCATTTCTGTATGTATACTTATTAATATTCATGTTTTATGACTTTTAAAAACAAAGCATAACTTCTGGCCAAAATTATACAAATTATGTGGGAAGTCATGATTGTTATAGGAATTCTTCCTGGTCAAGATCACTAAAGTGGCAAGCATTTCCTTAAAGTATTATTCAGGTCTCTAATATTTTAATGAAAGCCTTGTAAATTCAGATTTACTCGTATCAACACACTTCCTGAATAAACTTGAAAGGGAGAGATTTGGTAAGTTTAGTGTTTACCATTATGCATTTTATTTGTCAGGAATATTTAAAAATCACTATTATAAGTTTCTTGATCCCCTGAGTCAAGAATTATCACTGTGGAAGCAATTTTCGTCTATTGAAAATTTTCTCCTAGTTGTTGTTTCAGAATAGTCAAATTATGTCTTAGATGGACCTTAAAAGCATGACTTATTGATGTTAATGACATCATTACTTCACTTTTATGCTTATTTTGGCTCTGAAACTCTGTTAGTTTGTTAGTTAAACTTTGTTAGGAAGTAGTGGAATTTGACTGCATGCTGTTTATTTTCCCATCCCAGGTGAAGTTTGGCACTCATAGTAGGCACTTGATAGGTCTATGTCTATCTCTATACTAATTAATGGAGAAGTTATGTAACAAAATGAATGCTAATGGAATTATTTCCTAGGGTTGAATGTTTTGGCATTCAAATTAGACTGTCATTGAGCTTAGATGAAAACATGGGTCTAATATATAAACAAGCATTGCTTCAAAACTGGCAAAGTGAAACTATCAGTACTGCAGATTTAACTATGCAAAGAAATATTGCCTTTTTTATAGACTTATACTTACCTACATGTACTCACATTACTGTCCTTCTAGTGCTCAAAAGATTAATATGTAGATTTTTGAGTAGAACTAAGGATTTTGCTTGTCTACAATAGATTATCATTATTCTAAAATATAACAGTGGTAGCTTTTTGTCTACAATATAACTGTACTTACAAGAAGTTTCCAAAAATATCTATTGATTTGAAAACCTGAAAAATATTCTAGCTTAAAAAGTTACAAATGAAGTGAAAGGTAGATATGAACTGTGATAAAACAAATGATAAACCAGCTGTATATTCTGTATATTCTGTATATTCTGTATATTCTCAGTGTTATTTGTTCCATGAAACATTTGATACTATTTACAAGAAAAAATGGGTATAGAGATAATAAGACACAGTCATCCCCCCAAATGAACTTACAGTTTTAGATAAGCGATTAAGAGAAAGTCATAATACAAGGTAATATAATACAATTTAAGAACTAATTAGAATCATTAGGAGTTCAAAGAAGGTCAGAAATTTTAGCTTAAGGTATTAGTGAAGGTGTCCCAGAAAAGATGGATTTTAAGCAGAATTCTGGATTTAAAAAAGGGCATGAAGAAAGAGAACTTCAGAGAATGTGAATATGACATAGTTTTAAAGGCAATAAATGGTTTCTTTGGGGTAGAGTATAGGCAACGTAGATATTTTTGTCTATTAAAATAATAAAAATATTTCATAGTAAAATAGTCAGTGGTACTGATGGGAGTATAAATAGGTACAACCTTTCTGCAAAGTAATTTCTGGTATATATCAATAGACTTTCCTCCTACCTTCACCTTACCACCCACATCCCATAAAAAATCTTTGACCTGGTAATCATATATTCAGAAAATACGAATGGTTTTATAACTTGAAGTTAGTATATGACCCAGAAGCTAGAAAGGAGTTACGTTTTACTACTTAAAACTTACTAAGCTTTATTTGTCCCAAAGAAACATGCAAAATGAAGAGAAAAGCTATGCTGGGAAAATATTTGCAGTATTTAAAAGGGCTTATTTCATTTATATACAAAGTGCTCTTAATGAATCAACAAAACAACGAATAATTAAATGGAAAAATTGGCAAAGGTCTTGAGCAAGATCCTAATATGAGAAATTTAGATATAGTGAAATATTTTTGGATAGTCATTGAATAAAAGTGAAAAAATTTAAATAAAAATGTATTAGGCATCGAACATGCTGTTTAATCCAGTGTTGGAGCAGATGTGAGGAAATATGCACATTAATATGCTGCTGGCAGTAATGTAAAATAGTGTGTTCTTTTTCTGAGAACAGTTTTTCATTTTTGAAATAAAGTTTAGATTTTTACTAGAGTTTTTAAAATAGCACGCCATTTCTCTGACCCTTCACTCACCTTCCTCTAATCTTTACATTTTATGTAATGATACTGTTAATGTTGTACAATACTATTAATTTAACTACAGATTTTGTTCAAGTCCCACCAGTGTTTACATTCATGTCCCTTTTCAGTTCCAGTATCTAGTCCAGGGTCCCACCTTGCATTATTTGTCTCCCTAGTCTCCTTTAGTCCATGATAGTTCCTCAGTCTCTGTCTTTCATAACCTTGACAATTTTGAAGAGTATTTGTAGAATGTCCCCAACTTGGGTTTTTCTTGGTATTTTTCATAACTTGGCTGAGATTATGAATTTTTTTTAATATTTATTTTTTAGTTGTAGTTGGACAGAATACCTTTATTTCACTTATTTATTTTTTTATGTAGTGCTGAGGATTGAACCCAGGGTTTCACACATGCCAGGTGAGTGCTCTACCGCAGAGCCACAACCCCAGGCCTGAGATTATGAAATTTGAGCAAGAATACAACCAAAATATCATTGTGCTCTTTTTAGTGCATCCTGCCAAAGTTTGCATAATGTTGATGTCCCTTATAACTAACTGGTGATGGTAGCTTTGATTTCCTGCTTAAGATGGTGTCAATGTGTTTTTCCAAAAAAAAAAAAAAGAGTTACTATTTTTCCCTTTGCAACAAAGTGATACTAATATTTATATTATATTTTATTAAAACAATAATAAAATACGTGGGGGAGATACTTTGAAACTATGCAGTATCCAATTTCAACTATTAACTTTTGCTCACCATTGTTAGCATTCACTGTTTTTAATTTTTTCTTGTAGCAATTATTCCTGTGATGTTCTGATGGAGATTTTCTATTTCTTTTATTTCTTCTACATTTATTAATTAGAATTCTTATGTAAGGAAGATTTGTCCCTTTTGCCTCATTTGTTTATTTAGCCAATCATTTATTTATAGGACTAGGAATTATGAATATTATCTTATTCTTTGGGGTATAATCTAATATTATCATTATTTTGTTGCCCAAATTGTATCAGTTTTTACCATTAGGTTTGGCCCCTGTGACTTTTTGACATGTTTCTTTTTTTTTAAGCATTTTTTTTCTGGCACCAGACTATACCAGGCTCATATTGCATTTTCCCCCTCCCTGTCTCTGGAATTGACTACTCCAAAGAGCTCTTGTTCCTTTTTTTTTTTTTTTTTTTTGGTGCTGGGGATTGAACTCAGGGCCTTGTGCATATGAGGCAAGCATTCTACCAACTGAGCTATATCCCCAGCCTTCTTATTCCTTTTACTGGGAAATATTATTTGGAAAATCAAGATCCAGTTGCTGGATATGCTCATTGCCACTGGGGTATCACTATTTCTAGGCCTGGAAGGAAGTTTTTTAACAGAATAAACATTTAAAGATCATATCCTTTTGACTGAGTAGTTCTGCTAGAAATATATACTATAGTGGCACTGGCATAAATGTGTTGATAAATATGCTCATTGTTATATTTCTGACAATGTGAAATCAGACAAACCCAAAATGTCCACCAATAGAAAATATTGGTTAGACTTAATGGAGATATGGTCATACAGTGGAATACCACAGAACTGATAAATGGTGTATCTGTGTTCTCTGAAATGGAAAGACATGTAAGAGAGTTGTATTTTTTTAAAGCAAGTTGCAAATGTGTATGATTTGATTATATGATAATATGACTTAATTTTTGCTTTGAAATTGTGTATGTGTAATTAAAATGCTTAGAAAAAAGGATTCAAGTTTACTTGACAAATTTATTTCTAATCAAATAAAACAGGTACTTTCCCTTTATTTAATATATTTTGTAATGTTTGGATAAATATTAAAACTCTACTTGTTTGTCTGTTTGTTTATTTATTTTTGCAGTACTGGGATTGAACCTACAGTGCTTTATCCTTGAGCTACTTCCCCAGACCTTTTTATTTTGTATTTTGAGACAAGGGCTCACTAAGTTGCCTTGTCCTCCAAAGCCTCCTGGATTACAAATATGCACCACTGTACCTGGCTTTAAAACTCTTTTTTTAAAAAAAGTTTCTAACTTTTCCATGAAACAGCATTCTAGTCTATTACAGTCTAGAATTATTTCTATAGTTTTTATACTGTACACAATAATTTTTTGGTAGTTATACTTCAGTTTTAATATTTTATTAATATATTTTAATATTTATGAATCAAGCGAACCACAATCTTATGATCATTTCAGTTTCCAGGAACACTTATACACATAAATGTTCTCAAGGGGAAAGAAAAGATTCTTTCATAGCTTAAAGTCTGAGCAGTACCCTCTAAGAGTTTGCATAGGATAATTGTGAAGTCATGTTTTAAGTGAGACATTTTTTGTTCCTTTGTAATTTAATATTTAATTGTAAGTACACACTTTTTATTTCTGAAAAATTTGGAATATATAAATGTGTAAAAATATTAAAGTATATAAAATTAACTTGTAATCACCACACAGCAGTAACTTGCCTAAATATTTGGTGTTCATGCTGCTAATTTTTCTGAATTCATAACACTCAAACATAGGTATAGTATAATGGAATCATATTTACTGTTATATTATTTCTTGATAGTTCTATTAAACTTTGAATTGCATTCCACTATGACAGTTTTTACCCATAAGTATTTGCCAGTTTATATATTATAGATACTTCTCTAAAATAAAACCTATATAAGATCATTGCTTAGGAAATTGCTTTAAAGAGGACTTGCCAAAATCTACTTTCAGATTTGAATATTATGTGAAAGTTTCTTAATATTTTTCCACTCTTTTCTGAAATGTTTCATTTTAAACTAAGATTTGCCCTGAGACATTAACTACCAGAGGACAATTCATCATGCTTGAAGTATTTCCAACAGATGCTATCACAAGTTTAGTATTTACTTTACTTTTGGAAGAAGGTTTTCAAAATATTGGCTAACAGACTAACTTATTTACAGAAAGGGCATAACCAAACACATTACTGGTTTGTTTTTAAGTCTGTCCCAAAATATGAGGGTTGTCTGAAATTAAACAACACTGCCTTGTATATGTATCACTGTTTGCTTTTTTAAAATCATTTTTTACTCTCATTAGTTGCATGGATATTGTTTTGGTCCCTGGTGACTTGGCCTTTCTCAGTGTTGCCTTCTTCCCTAATTTTGTAAGATGATAAAATTTCAATGCTCTACTATCTTTTTTCACGCTACCAGGTTATTATTAAATAGAAATAAACCTTATCCAACACTTTAGTTTGTTAAAAATTCTCTTAGCTCAGTCTTTCCACCTTCCATATATCACCAAAAAAAGTAAAAAAAAAAAAAGTGAAAAGTCTGAATAAAGTTTGTATTATAATTTTAGCCAAATTATCACTGTCCCTGATCATGTATAACTAGAACTTGCATGGTGGTAATATGCTTAGTTCTTTTATATTAAATTATTTCTTCAATTTATTTTAATAGAAAGACTGTAAATGACAGTGTGGTTTTGTAGGAGGGAGGCTGGAAGAGAGGAGAGTGCAGGGCCAATTTCTCTGTAGTATAGAAAAACTCCTTTAGGCTAGCTTAGAAAGATTACTTTCAGGGCTGGGGATATAGCTCAGTTGGTAGAGGGCCTGCCTCCCATGCACAAGGCCCTGGGTTCAATCCCCAGCATCACAAAAAAAAAGTATTAAAAAAAAGAAAGATTACTTTCATTCCTTTTTCTTCTTCTTTTTCCCTTCCCTTCCCTTCCCTTCCATTCCTCCCTCCCTTCCTCCCTCCCTTCCTTCCTTCCTTCCTTCCTTCCTTCCGGCAGCAGGTGGTAGAGTGAGAATTTTGGAGATGGAACTCAGGAGGGCTCACATGCTAAGTGCATGCTCTTCCACTGAGTTACACCCTCAAACCCTCTATCTTTTTTTTTTCTATACTGGAGATTGAACCCAGAGGCACCTAACTACTGAGCCATATCCCCAGACCTTTTTATTTTTTATTTAGAGACAGGGTCTCACTGAGTTGCTTAGGGTCTTGATAAATTGTCGAGGCTAGCTTTGAACTTGTGATCTTCCTGCCTCAGCCTCCTGAGATGTTGGGATTATAGGCATGGGCTACTGTACCCCAAACCCCTCTTTCTTTTTAAAAAGGAAATGACCTTTAAGGTTATAGGCATCAAGAAACATTTTACCATCTTTTGGTACTGGGGATTGAACCCAGAGACGTGTTCATGAATGTTCTACCACTGGGCTACAGTCCTGGCCCTTTTTAAGATTTTTATTTTGAGATAGGGTCTTGCTAAGTTGCTAAGGCTGGCCTTGAACTTGGAATCCTCCTGCCTCAGCCTCTGGAGTCCTTGGGATTATAGGCATGTGTCACTATGCTGGGCTTTATCATTGTTTGCATTAAACAACCTCTTAGAGTTGCTTCTTGTTGCCCAGCTGATTTGGGCCCATGAAATTGTATGTGACTAGGTTGAAACTGGTCCTCTCATGCAGTTGGAAGAGTTTTCTGACACTTGACCATCCTCCACAACTTCTCTAGTGTCAAGGGTAAAGTTTTGACTATCCTCTGCAAATTTTTATTGATGGAATTATTTTCCAAATGTAATAAACTAGTAGATAGTTGTAGGTATTTCCCTCCCTCCTCCCTGCCCCCAGCCTCCCATCACTTACAGATCTTTAAATGCTTTACAGAAGGGTGGTTTTTTTTGGTCATTTTTCAATTATCAGGATTATCTGTGGAAGTAATATATAATTTGCATATACAACTATGAAGTTTTTCTCTTACAACTGTTACCTCATGAGCTCTTTGGACTTTAATATATATATTCAGGATTCCCCATCCTTCATATTAGAGTAAATGGGAGAAAAATAAGAAAATCTTAAATAGCCTACCTTCTGTTTATCAGTAGTCTTAACCATTTGTGTTCAGACTTATACTTTTTAAAATATGAGCTAGCATTTATTCTAGTAGTAATATGAAAGCAAAAGCAAATGTGCTGATACTATTTCCCAAAATGTAGATGGTGGATATTAACTTGAGGTTGAAAGTAATTCTGTTAAACAGAACAAAAGGCATCACCTGTTATTTTAGTGATAGATCTGGACACAAATCATTCTTTCCATTATCTTTCTAATGGTACCAAAGGAGAAAATTCCAGTTAATACTAGTTGGTTAGTATGATGATTACAGATATGTGGATATTTGTTGTTATGACTTCCATTGGGATATCTAGATTAAAAATACTTGAAGGATTATTCTCACAACATAATTATATGCAAGTAGTAGTGAGTGATAATGGATGGAATAAAATCTTCAGTTTTTTTAGAATCATGGCATCATATGCCCGGACACTCCTGTGGTGTTGAAATGTAAGTTAGCAATATGAAATTAATGAAGGGTCTTATTTTACTAAATTACTGAATGATTAGTGTTTAGATGGTAACTAATATTCTACTGCATTGTCTAAAAAAGATTAATCCTCAACCACAAAACTGATCTTCAGACTTTTCATCACAAAAGGTTGGGGTTGTGGCTCAGTGGTAGAGCACTTGCCTAGCATGTGTGAGGCACTGGGTCTGATTCTCAGCATGGCATATAAATAAATGAATAAAATAAAAGGTCCCTCAACAACTAAAACAATTTTTTAAAAAAATCATCTATTTATAAATTGAGGAAAGATGAAAATATCTTTAGTTTTCTATTTAGACCAGGGCTGTGTTTATATTTGCATTGTTTAAAGGAAAATATTTACTCAAGTTTTGATGGAAACAGCTAGACATCTCCAGGTATTTAGGAGGAGGGATAGTCTGTCTTGGTAGATTGAATAACTTGCTATGGTCACATGTTGTCTTTCATCTCTGAACTTGGTATTGTCTGACAGTGGGGAATCAAAGATACAAAGAAAGATATTAAGAACAGTTTCTTATTTTTCCTTTGGTACCTGGCTTACATAGGTTACAGTGCATAGGTAATGTGAAATAGCACTTGACTTTTACAGGATTCATTTCTCATGTCACTATACTCATAAATGTTGTCTCTTACTGCAGATTGAAATCACAGAAGACATACGTGTTCCTAAAAGGAAAAGAGGAAATCTGTAAGTATGTGTTGTTCAGAAGTTCTAGATGTGTAATTGTATCAACTTTTTGAGAAAATTAAGGGATGATACTAACTGACATCTTGATACTTTTTACCTGTGATGGTGTTTAAAATGCAATACTTGGGAAAATAAAATAGGAAAATAATTTACCCTGTGCAACTTCTAAGATTTAAACCATTTGCCACTCACTTATAAAAGAGCAAGTAGTAACTAAATTCCAAATAAATTCTTTTTCTTTGAGTCATACCTAGAAAGAAGTCTCAGATTGGAATTTCAATTTTGATTGCTGAGGTGTACAAGCTATGTGTCTTTGGCAAGTTGCTTGCCTTCCCATTGCTTCAGTTTTCTCATCTGTAAAATTGGCTTGAGAGTAAACACAAAATCAGTGGTTCATTATAATTGGTGAAGTCAAATCTGTAGCAATTTATACTTGCCCCAATAAATTAAAGCTTATTTCTAATTACTGGATATTTTTCAAACTAATTTGTTTATTTCTGATCTTCATAAATTTAAGTATTGGCAATGTCCTTCACTGAGGTCTCTACTCTAGCCCATGATATGAGTAAAATAAATATAACAGAACACCTAAACTTAAAATCATAGTATTGGAGCCTTGGACTTTGAAAATTGCCTAGTCCAGTGGTTCCCAAATACTGATTTTTAGACAAGTGGCTATCTAATGAAAAAGTTTTTACTGATTTGAGGTGAAATGAGGAAAAGGACAGCAGATCATTAGTTTTTTAAAAAATCAAAACATTTTTCATTTAAAGGATTGCTGCTTCTTATAGGATATGTATTTCTAATTTTTGAGAGTAAACATGTTCTTTTTTATTTAATGAAATGATGGTGATAGTAAATGGTAGGAGTCTTTTTAAAATGTCCATATCTGGCAAAAAATTGACAGCTCTGTATCTTTTCTTTTCACTATTTTATTTTTAAAAATTTAAATTGTCTTTGATATCTTAAAATTTGAAGCCAACTTTCTCATTTTACAGATGAAGAAGTAGGCATTGAGAGGTTATTTACTTTGTTACAGGCCTTATAGCTCAATAGTTCCTGAACCAAAACCAAAACCCTATTATCTGATGCTGCCTCTCTAGTATTTCTGGTCTTTTGGGAATTGCTTTCATTTTAATAGCTTATGAATGTCAAATAGAAGATATAGTAGCTTTTATGGACCAATAACATTTTTTTTTATTTCTGAGCACAAACAAATTAAAAAGATTTAATGTTCTTATATATCTAAGCATTGGCAAAATATCTGATCAATTGTGTTTAAGAATTTACAGATAGTATCCTGCAGCACTTTGAAGAATTCTCTTCAATTATCATAGCTTTGTCTCAGCTCCCCCCAAATATGTTTCAAAATAGAAATCAATAATTCCCTTATCAGGTAAACAAATGAATATAAAGAGAGAGAACAGCATGGAATGCATTCTTGCCCCTAACATGGAGACATTAACTTTAGAAGTAATTTTCCATGGCTTCTTGTATTTGGTTTTGTATGGCTTCTTATTTGAGAATTCTTTAATTTCTGCAATGTCAGACGTACCCTTAATTAAATGTTAAGAATAAACATGGCTTTTTAAAATTATCTATTGTCTTTTGTATATGAGCCCTTCTTTTCTTTATCAGCTTCTGATATGTGAATGTTGATGTTGATGGAATGGCCATACAATTTCAATCTTCAATAGACTTATCAGTTTGAGTTCTTTCATTAGTTTCTCTTATAAGATATTTAATACTGTTGAGAAGAGAGAGATCTCCTTCAAAAACATGCTACAGTTTCATATTAGGATGGTTATGCAGCTGAATTGTAGTGACGGACTTGGCCATTTTGTAAGAAATGGCTGCAACTACATTGTTGTGTAACTTTTAGCAGTATAAATTACTGACTGGGAAATAACATTGGCAAATAGCCTACATATTAAACTGCCCTCTTCTCTAGAAAATGGGGAGGGCAGGTCATGGGGCCAAAAAAAATCTAGCTGCAAAATTATCCTTGTGACACAAAGATATTCCTGTGGGAAATACTGCTAGTTACCAGATTATTTTTGAATGTACACTTATATTTGACAGCCCTCAACTTACTTTGTTAAGCATAAAAATGGCTTTTTAAAATTATCTGTTGCCTTTGTATATGTGCATATACAATGTACAAATTGTATATTTCAGATGATAGGAGATGGATGTATAACCTGCAGATATACGCTGTGTATCTGTTACTTAAACAAAACACATTTATTATAAGTTAACTCAAAAGTTAAGTTCTGTAACCTATTTCTGATTATCTTATGTTAAAATCATAAATGTGTCTGACAGAGAAAAACACCCAGGAAATTAAAAATTTTACAGATGAAGTCAAAGTCACACTATGGAGTTGATGGGCAGTTTCATTTAGCAGCAAGGTGTAAAATCTTGAAATTGTCATTGTGTTATCTGGTTCCCTTATGTAGCATTGAGCTATTTATGTTTCTCTCCAAATACCTAAGTCCCAGAACTTGTTTTTTCTCCCTTTTTCATGATGTTTAATAAAGTTAAATTATAACATCATACTTTGTCAATAGGTGCCACTTTTCAGCAAATTTTACATTCAATGTTACTTAGACCTTGGGGGTAAATTATATACAAGTAATTCCCAATGTAAGAAATCTACATATTTAAAAAATCAATTGTATCTCAATTGCTTAAGATGAGCAGTAGATTCATAATCATATACAGTGTATGTATAGTGTGTAGGCAGCAACATTGGCTCCTAGATCTCCTCATTTCAACATGTATAGATAGGATCCAAAGTATGACAATTTATGACCTAGAAAAAACATCTGATGCATGGTAGAGATACTCTTAAGGCATTATGGGAGGGAATTCATGCTAGAGCCTGAAAGAGTATCTTCAACATGGCTGCCGAGGTGCTTTCTTTACTGGGAAAAGCTGGGAAGAAACTGGCAGGATGGAGACTGCAGGAGTTAATATCACTCCAGGTGATGAAGTAAACAGGTTTGGTTAATCTTGTGAGAGACGAACCCAAAGATCAGTCAGAGTCGTCATATGCTTTGAGTCAAAATAACTAGGCATGAGTGCTATGTGTTTCTAAAGGGCATCTATATATTCATCTCAGGTTTTTGTTTTGCTTTTTATCAGTTTTAAAATGCATTTATTATAATTACTATATAGTAATTATAATAAAAGGTTAAAGTTTGATTGTACAAATTATTTCATATTGATTAGACTTATTTATAAAAATTTTAACTTAGACTAAAGAGGGGCATCTAATATATATATTTCATGTGCTAATTCATCTTGCAGACTGGCTGATAGAGATCCTGCTAGCTACTCTTAATGCCTTTAATGTCTTAAAATATTAACATTTTCTAAGTTTAAAGTATAAAGTCAATTACATTGCAATATATCTCCTTAAGGTTTGATTTCATTTAACAAATATAACCATTCTTTTTAAACCATTCTTTTTAAACATAGTATTTGAGCTTTCTCTTGTGTATTTTAAAATCATTTGGAAGTTTTTAGTAGTGTGTGTGTGAAACAAGATTTTTATAAAAGCACTCCACCCCTTTACAAAAGCCTTGGTGATGCAACATCTATTTAGAAATATGACTTTTAAAAGCATAACAGGTATTCTTATTTTTTAAAATCTTTTGGAACTTTTGTAATTATTTTCTGGTTTAATGCTTAGTTGATACAGCTAATTCTTTTTAGAAGGGAAAATATCTCTCTTTGGTATTTAAATTAGTCTTAAAATAATGTGGGGCTTGAAAATGTGATTTCTTAAGTGAAATCATTGATTTTCAAATTGATATTTTTTAACATTTTCATAAGAGGTTAATGTCAAAGCCAGGTGTATTTGTCATTGCTGTGTTTCAACTTGACAATTGCACTGATCTTTGCTTGGTTTAGTTCATTTTCCAAATCTTTTGGAAAAGTATCTTGGCATTAATTGACTTCATTATATTAGTTTTTTCACTATTAAATTGGTGTTGTGCCACATGCTTCTGGGGGAAATGATTTCTTCTTTTAAATTCAGATTTAATTACTATGTAGTATTTGTTTACTTTGTGTACTGGAGCTTAATGTATCACTAATGCTTTTTGTGTTTAACTTTTCTCTGAGTGTTTGAATTAACTGGAATGAAATACTTATCATTAAACTTGACCATAGAACAAAAAAATTATATCTGGTTTTTCGCTAAAACTTCTAGGATTCACCAAACATCTTGAGAGCTTTTTTTTTTTTTTCCAACCTTAACCTCTGTTATTGCCGTAGGATGTAGAACAGATCAGTGTTCAATATTCGAAATTGTTGCTAGGATTTCTTCATACATAAAGTTCATTCTTATCTATTTAAATTATTCTAGTATGATCAGGATCACAGGTAGTAGAATCAGAGCCCAAATCCCTACTCACTGTACTTACTTTGGGAAATTACTTAATCTCTA
This sequence comes from Marmota monax, assembly GCF_021218885.2. Taxonomy (NCBI): domain Eukaryota; kingdom Metazoa; phylum Chordata; class Mammalia; order Rodentia; family Sciuridae; genus Marmota; species Marmota monax. Next base: position 7,940,411 of record NW_026694552.1, on the reverse strand, counting down.
TGAATCTGTTATAAAGTGAGGGTATTTCTTTGAAGGATTAAATGAGATAATATATCTAAAATATATATTAGATATATCTAATATATCTAAAGGAAAGCACACTACCTCACCCATAGTAAACACTCAACAGTAGTTAAGATTATGGTTCTCATATGGCATTAAGAACTTCAACAGGAGCACTTAACTATCCCATGACTGAAGATGATGCCTTTTCCAGACAAATACATTACCGGATCTTAAGGAAGCACAACTCAGACTTCATGTTCTAACATTGGGACGGCAGTATCACTTTTTTTGTGTATGGAAGGACAGCATACCTTTGTAAAAGGCATTAATAAAAAGCACAGAGTGAAAATTGTGTAACCCTTGTGCTTTTCAATCCCGTCTTTTACCCTGTGCAATAGGTGGTTTTTCCAGCCTAGTATTTTCTGTTAAGCAACCAATAACATATTCAAATTTATTCTAACTGGTAGGATTATAAGAGCATAGTATTTCCTAGAGTGTTGGCACATAAAAATGATCTTTTTTATTTTTTAGTACCTTGCTTGGAATCCAGGAGCACTTAACCACTGAGCCTCATCCCCGACCCATGTTTTAAAAATCATTTTTAAAATTTTGAGCCAGGGTTTCGCTGAGTTGTTTAGGGCCTTGCTAAAAACTGCTGAGACTGGCTTTGAACTTGAAATCCTCTTGCCTCAGTCTCTGGAGAGGCTGGGATTATAGGCATGTACTATACTACTGTACCTGGCCACAAATGATATTTTAAAATAAGGTTAAGTGCATACAGATTATTGTACTTATATATGCTTTTACTTTTTAGTTTCAGAAAATTCTACGTACCTTCTTATTCAACAAATCTATTGAACAGCTAATGCAATAGAGTTACTGTTTTGGTCACTGAGGATTCAGCAGCAAACTATAAACTCTCTACCTCATGGGGATTATGTTCTAATGGGGGCATAGACATTATTCATGAAAAATAAAACCTATTATATATTAGTGAAAAGTGCTAAGGAGAAAAATAAAGCAAGAAAGGAAGTGTCAGAGGTTTGGTTTTCAAAGAGGGTGACTGAAGAAGTCCCCTCTGAGAAGTTACTTGATTAAAGACAAAAAAGAAGCAAGGGAATAACTTACACAGATATCTTGGAAGAACATTTCAGGCAGAGAGAATAGAAAGTACAAAGGCAAGATCATTTTTGATATGTTCCAGGAATATTAAGGGACAAGTAGAACTGCTGTAGAATGAGCCAGGGGAAAGAGTAGTAGGAGGTGAGGTAAGAAACTTGATGTGTAGCAGAAAGATAATGTATTTTTGTAGATCACAGTAAGAACTTTAGCTTTTGAATGAATCATTTGGCAATTCTTTGAAGATTTTTTTTTAAATTTTTTTTAAAGAGAGATGGGAGAGAGAGAGAGAGAGAGAGAGAGAGAGAGAGAGAGAGAGAATTTTTTAATATTTATTTTTTAGTTCTCGGCGGACACAACATCTTTGTTTGTATGTGGTGCTGAGGATCGAACCCCAGGCAGCACGCATGCCAGGCGAGCGCGCTACCGCTTGAGCCACATACCCAGCCCCTCTTTGAAGATTTTTGAGCACAGGAATGATATGATCTAATTTACATTTTAAGAAGAGCACTCGAGCTGCTGGGTTTCGAATTTATTGTAGGGGCAGAAGGTAAAAATAGGTAGATTAAATCAGTTATTGAATTTATCCACATGAGCGATGATAATGGCTTGAGCCAGGATGGCAATAGTGAAAATGGTGAAAAATAGTTGAGTTAGATATTTATTAAGTAGAGCCATTAAGTTTTACTGATGTCTAGGAAGTGGTGAAATGTGTGAGAAAGAGAAGGCTAAGTATGAATCCAAGATTTTTGGTCAAAGCTACTGAAATATACTGAGACAGACAAGACTGGGAGAAATAGAATTGTGGAAGGACAATCAGTGGCTTAGTTTTGAACATGCTAAGTTTGAGGTATTTAACTGACATCTAAATGGATTCAGTAAGGAAACTTTTGGATATACAAATTTGTATTTAAGGCAGACTTCCAGGCTGGAGGGGGGGAGAAATTTGGGAATCATCACCATATATATGATATTTAAAGCTACAGGACTAAATGAGATCACTGTAGGATTGAGTGGAGATAAATGAGAGAGATTCAGGGAATGAGCAGGATAGCATTTAGATGTCAGGGAGATGATGAAGAAGCAAGAAAGAAAACTGAAAAGGAATAGCCAGAGAAATAAGAAAACCTGAAGAATGCAGTGTCCTGGAAGCCAAACAAAAATTTCAAGTAGAAGGGTCAACTGTGTTAAAGGCTACCAGTGGGTGAAGGAAGATGAGGGCTGAACTTTAATTGACCATTGAATCTAATAATACGCAAGTCATTGGCAACGTTGATCAGAAAAATTTTATGCAGTGGTAGGGGACAAAAGCCTGCATGTACTGGATTCCAGAGAAAATCGAAGGTAACTGTAAGACACTGCATAGACTGTTGCAAGGAGTCCTAAAGAGAAGAAGAACTGGTATAACCGAGAGCTAGGTACAAGAGAGGGAATGGTTTTTAAGATGAAAGATAGTAGTTTGTTACAACACTGATGGGAACAATACAGTATAGCAGGAAATATTAATGGTGCAGGAGGGAGAAGGACAAAGGGGTAGAACAGCACCACCATGACCATGTATATACAAAGGTGTTGTGCACAAGTGAAGGGGTTGCCCTCAGCTGTGAGCATACACAGTTCCTCCACAGTCACAGAAGAGTGAAGCACATGGGGCCACAGATGCGAGTAGGCTGATAGTCAGGGGAGTCTGTGAAGCTTTTTAGGTTATTTCCATTTTCTCTGAAAAATAGTAAGCCAGGTCAGAAACTGAGAATGAGGTTGGAAGTGGAACATTGGGGGTCTGAAGAGAGAGAATAAGGTGTGAAACCTAGAAGTGTGAGCCGGTGAGTAGACTCCTGCAAGTGTGGCTTCTGTGCAGCATCCAGAGCCCACTTGAAGTTGCAACCATGAACCTAAAGTGAGACATTCAGGACAGTAATGTGTTTCTTCCAATTCAGCTATGTGAGTACATTGTGTGGAGAATTGAATTGAACCAGGTTGTGGTTTAGTTGAGTTCAGCAAAGTGAGAGAGTGACAAGAGTTGAGAGTATGTGCCGGGGACTGATTTTTATTGCCCATGCAATTTTTATGGGAGAAAACAAAGGATTCTCCCAGGAATACTACAAAGTAGATAATATAAACAGTATTCCTACTTTACAGATGAAGCTGCTGATAAAGTTTTTAAGTGACAGGTCATATCTCATAACTTGTTCAAAGCCACACTTGAAAGCAGACATTGAGGTTAGAACTGATAACTGCCTGGCATATCAAACTTTCTCCAGAATACAATTCATCTTCCCTTAGGACATACCAGAGCATTCAATCTTGAGTTGCAAAATCATCATACACACATGTCTTGCTGCTGTGTAGTAAAGTTGATTAGGAAATCATTGTTTTCTCACAGACTTACACCATAAAAATGGATCAGCAGTTTACATGAAAAACATTAAACATTTGCCATATTACTTTCTGTTTTTCAAAAACATCCTATGCTGTTCTTTCCCCTTTCATTTGCTCAGCTATTTATTTTCACTGGTAGAACTGTCCTTGTGTCCCAGTCATTGTCCCTTGCTTTTGAAAACGTAGCCATCCTTCACAATTATTACGAAAACTGTGTGTGTGTATGTATGAGAGAGAGAGAGAGAGAGAGAGAGAGAGAGAGAGAGAGAGAGAGAGAGAGAGAGAGAACGAACAGATAGACACAGACCTTTCTTGATGGCTGAAATTTCTCATCCACCCCAACGTGGATGCAATTTTCCTGCTCTTTTGAATTCCTTTAGCATTTTGTTTCTTCTGCTTTTATGGGGCTTTTCATATTCTGCTCTATGGTTATTCATGAGTTAATCTCTCTGTTCCTACCATGCATTTGAACACGTATTATTTGAACATAAACAGGCTTTAAAGTTTGAGGGTGTATTTTACTCATGTTGTATCAACTGCTCAACACAATTCTCTTACATGCAAACTTTTTTTAAGTGAAATGAAATGTTCAAATCTTTTTTTGAAATGAATTTATCAGTAAACCAAGTGTGACTCCAGAAAACCTTTGGAAAAGAATGATTTTAAGATGATAAGCAAAACAGGGTAGAGGCCAACTGGTGTGCCTGAAAGAGCACTGGGTGTTCAGTTTATGCTGTACAATTCATTTGCTTCTCTTTAAGATTAGAGATCAGAAAATATCAGTGGTTTGAATACTCAGCTGAACAGGACGTTCTAAGGAGTCCCATCAGGGGCTATTACAGCCTCCTCTACTTGAGCAGCTCTGCTTTTTATTTTATCTATATTTGTATTTTCTCATCCATGTAAATTTTATTCAAATGGATGATCCATGACTCCCTCACCATGACCAGAAAAAAAATTAAAAACTTTGAAACTAAATGATCTCTCTGGTCTCCCCTCACTTGAATGTCGTTTGAGCATTGCCTAGTGTGTGCATTTAGTATGTCTCTGTACTAAGCACTGAAAGTATGTAGAAGGTATTTCCCTTCCTCCAAGACTTAACAATGAATACATATAATAGATTAAATGTATGCAACATCATGAATGACTAAAAAACATACAATGAAATTTACATCCAAATAAATGATGAGCTTTTTAAAAAAAATTTTTAGTTGTAGTTGGACACAATACCTTTATTTATTTATTTATTTTTATGTGGTGCTGAGGACTGAACCCAGGGCTTCACATGCACTAGGCAAGCACTCTACCACTGAGCCACAACCCCAGCCTCCCTGAACAATGAGCTTTTTTTAAAAAAAATTTTTTAGTTGTAACTGGACACAATAACTATTTCACTTATTTATTTTTATGTGGTGCTGAGGATCGAACCCAGGGCCTTGCACATGCTAGGTGAGTGCTCTACCACTGAGCCACAACCCCAGCCCAAATGATGAGCTTTTCAGAAATTGATTTCTACTTCTTTGTATGTCTTTGGCCCCAAGTATGACAATTTTTCATTTGAGGGTGGGTTAGTATTTAAGGAAATTTTAGATATTTGAAGACGTATTTTTTGTCTTCTAATATTGTCCCTGAGAATTTATATATCCAAACAAGTATTTTTAATTTTGCTATCTTTTATATTTCCAATAAGAAGTTATGTTTTAAAAATTAAGTATGTAAGTTAGCTCATTGTCTTATCTTTCAAGTTTTATGAAGGGGAATTACCAAATCTTTGTTATAAAAAAGAGGTATTTGGGTTTCACAGAGTTGAGGACTGCTAGTCTGTGCTGCATACTTAGGTGCCCTGTTTTATGGAAATGATAGTAATACAATGAAGTATCAGATTGAATGGTTGATAATATAGGAACCTAGAAAAGGGCAAGATTATTGTAGACTTGAGTAGTCACGGAATTTCCAGTGAAAGAGAGGACTGTATCAGGGGATCTTGTGTATATGAAGGCCAGAGGCACTATGATAGACACTTGACATATCCTATCTTGAATAAATGAATGACCAGACTTGTCAGATTGAGAAAGCAATTTCTAGGTGTTAAGTGTGTAATTGAATTTAAAGTTGGAAGGTGTTTTAGTCAGCTTTTTCACTGCTGTGACTAAGTGACCCAACCAGAATAATTGTAAAGGAGGATAAGTTTATTTGAGGGCTCATGGTTTCAGAGGTCCTAATCCATACAAGGCAGGCTCCAATATTTGGGGCTTGAGGTGAGGCTGAACATCATAGAGGAAGAGAGTGGCCGAGGAAAGTGGTTTATATGATGATGGGGGTGGGGGTGGGGCGGAGAGAGAGAGAGAGAGAGAGAGAGAGAGAGAGAGAGAGAGAGAGAGAGAGAGAGAGAGAGAGAGAGAGAGAGAGAGATTCCACTCTCCTGATTCCTGTTACAAAGTATGTACCCCATAGCCACACCCCCAATGAACCACTTCCTCCAGCCACACCCCACCTACCTTCAGTTACCATTCAGTTAATCCCATCAGGGATTCTACTCTCCTCCAACCTTAAATTGTCTCACACATGAGCTTTTGGGGTACACCTCACATGCAAACCATAACAGAAGGACTTTTCTGTCTAGGTCAGAAATTCTTAATTCAGGGTTGTTGTCACACATTCAGGTTCATGAATTGAAATCAGGGAACTTATCCGCTGGAATTGTCTATATAATCTGCAGATCCTTCTGTGGGGAACAGGATTCATAATTCTCACTGAATTCTCAAAGGGCCCATCTACTAAGAGGTTAAGGCTTACTGATCTAATTTGATCCTGAATCAAGATGATTTGCTCAAGTTTACACAGCCACTTGGTGTCAGAGATGAGGTCTGAAACCCAGTGACTTCTAGTTTCATGTTCACTTCACCACACTCAGCTGAAGGACATGAACAAAGGCATAGGCAGGATTAGGTTACCATTTTGTACTAATCAATGTAAAAACAACTAGCATGCAGTCAATTGAATTAAGACTAGTAGTCTGTTTGCATAAGTTGCAGAAGGATGTGCTTCAATTTGTCTTTGAAGTGAACTAATATTTTAATTTTCATAGTTGAACTATACCTTGCCACTCACCAAAATAGCTTTTTTACCCAAAGTCTGACTCCCTACAGGATAATATTATCCCTGAGAATGTTTTTGTCCTTCCTTTACAAAGGCATGGTTTTTCTTAACCTGCATTGGTCCCCGTTTTTTTGCCTAGTCAAATCAAAACTACTTTGCTTAATCTGTCATATCCTGTACTATCATAGTCTATTTAACCAACCTATACCCCATCCCCTAAAGTCTTCTTATTCCCACTTCATTTTTCGTCATGGGATTTCCTTATCTCAACCGCCCTTCATTCTTCCTCCATCTACAGATGCCTAACATAAGGTCTAGCTTAAATAAATATAATCCCTACAAAGACCCTTGTAGTTACTGTTGCCCATTTTGCATTTTTTTCAACTCCTTTTACTTTTACTGCACACCACAGCACTCTGTTACATATTACCTCAGTGCTCTTCAGTGGAAATTCTTCAGTGGTCACCTTGGGAGTTAGATTCCAGGAGGTCTGGAGGGAGACTCCCAGACATCTCTAATTCCTACTTTAGCCAAAGCAAATCCAGTTCATTATTAAATATGGGCAGTTTGTATATAAGTTTTCATTTGAACAAATGGTTTAGCTGTCCCTCTTCCCCCATCCTCCAGATTTTGAATAACACTGGATCTTAGGTGCTAATTGCCTCAAGTGTTAAAACACAATAGGTGAGGGACAGGATTTAATGCTGCTTCAGACTTGTACTACTACTCCCAAGCAACTGATGCAATTTTGATTACAACGTGGGTACTTGGGAAATAATTTTACAATTGCTCCCATTTTGGGAATAGGACATAGTGTTCAACATTATTTCAGAAATTTACCTTAATGAAGAACTCAGAATAATATTTCTGGGTTGTTCCTTAAGAAATTAACCTAAATTGTGCTCATCCTCTCTTTGGGACACAAAACCTAATCTAATCTAATTTAAAGCTGTCTTGTTCATATACACATATTTAGAGAAACCTCATTATTGGCATACTCTGCCCTCCCAAATTTTGGTCAAACTTAAATATTGTACTCATGTATTTGCACCAGCTTTAGTGTTACCCACCTGTTTTTGTTGACTTTTTCATTGCTGTGACCAAAAGACCTGCCAAGAACTATTTTGGAGGAAGAAACATTCATTTAGTGCTCATGGTTTCAGAGGCCTCAGTCCATACATATCCTACTTTCATCCTCAGGGTCCAGAGAGAGGCAGAACATCATGGCAGAAGAGTGTGGTGGAGGAAAGTGGCTCAGGGCATTGTAACAAGAAGCAGAGAGAGAGAGCTCTACTCGACAAGGACAAAATATAAATCCCAAAGTCATGCCCCTAGGGACGCACCTCCTCCAGCTACAGCCTACCTGCTTACAGTTACCACTAACTTAATCAACATCAGGAAATTAATGTGCTAATTAGGTTAAGGCTCTCATAACCTACTCATTTCACCTCTAAACATTCTTGCATTTTCTTACTCATGATTTTTAGGAAATACCTCAAATCTAAACCAGAATGCAATCTGACTTATAGAATGATGTGCAGAGTACCAGTACACCTAAAAACTCAGAAAACATTAAATTAAAGGGCTGGGGTTGTGGCTCAGTGGTAGAGTGCTTGCCTCGCATGCATGAGGCACTGGGTTCAATCCTCAGCACCACATAAAAAATAAATAAAATAAAGTTATAAAACTACATATTTAAAAAACATTAAATTAAGAATTTGGTGCACTGAAAAACATTTATTGTCTTTAATGACTGAAAAATGAAAAATGCCAATCTTTCAGACCAGTTATTTCAGCTCTCTGTATTAAGTCAATTATATAAACTAATAAAGACCTGAGTATTTAAATCAATTGTGCTATCAACTTGTTAATACTTTTATTTTGTTTTTTTTTTTCCTGCTTTCTGCCTGGTTCATTATCTTCACCTACAGGTGTACTTTTTTGTCGGCTTCCAAAGATTACTAACTTTTATCTGTATCACTAAAACTGAACTGCCTTGGCTCTACTGCTACTTTTATTGCTGCTTCCATTATTGCCTTCTTCAGCAAACTAAGGCTTTCAGAAGCCAAAGAATAACAAGAAATAAGCATCATTTTAGAAGCCTTTCCACTATGAAACTTAAACTAAATGTGCTCACCATTATTTTGCTGCCTGTCCACTTGTTAATAACAATATACAGTGCCCTTATATTTATTCCATGGTATTTTCTTACCAATGCCAAGAAGAAAAACGCTATGGCAAAGAGAATAAAAGCTAAACCTACTTCAGACAAACCTGGAAGTCCATATCGCTCTGTCACACACTTCGACTCACTAGCTGTCATAGACATCCCTGGAGCAGACACTCTGGATAAATTATTTGACCATGCTGTATCTAAGTTTGGGAAGAAGGATAGCCTTGGGATCAGGGAAATCCTAAGTGAAGAAAATGAAATGCAGCCAAATGGAAAAGTCTTCAAGAAGGTAAAGCATTTTTATTCTTTTAATTTTTTTAAGGAACTTCATTTTTCTTTATCATAAATTGAGGGAATTTTAAATATGCTGCCATTCTGTTACAGTACTGTATAAATATCAAAAGGCACTTTTCATGGCTTCTGGATATTTGCTTAAGGGCATTGTGCACTTTGAATGCTATTGTAATTACTTATTTGAATAAATATACTAATATTAGAGAATGTCTCACTTTAACAGTTAATTCTCGGGAATTATAAATGGATGAACTATATCGAAGTGAACCGTAGAGTGAATAACTTTGGTAGTGGACTTACTGCATTGGGACTGAAACCAAAGAACACCATTGCCATTTTCTGTGAGACCAGAGCTGAATGGATGATTGCAGCACAGACCTGCTTTAAGTACAACTTTCCTCGTAAGTGCCCTATGTTTTTTTTTTTTTTTTTTTTTGGTGTGGGGTGGGTGCTTTGCTTAAATGTGAAAATTGGTCCATAGGCTGGATATATAGCTAGCTCAGTGTTAGAGCACTTACTTAGAATGTCTGAAGCCCTAAGTTCAATCCCAGCACAATACACACACACACACACACACACAAAAACAATTGCTTTGAGATGCTCCTGTTTTCAAAGTAGGTCATCTGAACTGGTAGTGTAGCTCAGTGGTAAAGTGCTTAAAATCATGCTTAAGGCCCTGGGTTCAGTCCTCCAGCACTACAAAACAAATAAAAGTAAAAACAACCCGCCAAAAAACTTTGAAACAAAATAAATGCTCTTTAGCCTTTCTTTTGCATGAATTATGTCTATAAAATGGTATGTACTATTGTGACTAAAAGATGTCCAATAACTCCTGTCAAAGATAGTACCTTGTACAAGCTAGTATGAGAATTGGCATCTTAATGGGTATAATGTGGAATTTTACTTTTTGATTGGAAATGAATTATGCCTGAAAGGTTTAGGATTTGGGGGTTTTGGTTTTGTATATACAAAATGATTAAGGCAACAACAACAACAAAAAACATTGCTTAGGATAATTCTAGTTCATTGGTTGACTTAGATGCCTCTTATTTGACTTATTCCATTTTGCACATGAAATTGGTTTGTAACATCTTGAAAACTGGTATTAGAGATGTTAGATGGAAAGTAAAATTGGGTATGTTTCTGATATGTAAGCATTTTTTTTTGCCATTGTGCAAGAAATTTTTAATATTTGAGTCCAGAACAATGTCTTGCCACAAACCAAGCACTCCATTGTTTTTTGAGTGAAATAGAATATCCTAGGTTTAATGTAAGAATCAGAGTTTGTATATCAAACAAAAATAGATAATATGAAAATGATTCCATATGTACCCATAACCCAACTTCAATCATCAACAGTGAAAAGTGGCTATAATTAACTATGTTGATGTTTCTGTTACCAAGAGCTGAATTTCCATGTCAACTTTAGGTTTAAGTTTAGCAGATGTCCTTTGATTCCACCTAAACTTGTTTTAAGTTTATATTATCTTTGTGTAGTGGCTGCTAAGGAATAGAACTCCTTTGCCCCTTTAGGTAAGACATAGAAGTCACTAATCAGATTAGAAATTGGACCCACTGAAAAAGCTTCTTGGAAAGAGTGAGAACATTATTAGTGGCTAATCTTCTGACATGAGATTCCCAAGCTTTATCAAGAATGGATCTGTTTGGGGGAACCATGACCAATAAAAGTATGTGGCATAAGGGAGCTCTTGCTGGGATAGCCCTGACCTGAGTTAAGAGTTTGGCCAGGACCTGATGGCCTTGAACATTATAGTTGACTGATTTTTGATGAGTTATGACACTTCTAGTATTTCTGGGTTTGTTCGGGTTTAGAAAGTTAGAGTGGGTTGGGGGTAGAGTGCTTGCCTAGTATGCATGAGGCCCTGGGTTTTATCCCCAGCACTGCAAAAAAAAAATTTATCTATATATATGTATGTATGTGTATGTGTATATATATATATATATATATAAAAAATTCCTGTGAATTTGTAAGGATAACTTTGGGGTATTTGGGAGACTTTGAAATAAAATTAAACTACGAAATGCATTTATGTCTTTTAGTGTTCATATCATTAAGGACTGACTTAAATATTATCTTTCTAGTAAGTGTTTATTATTTAATATTTGTTTTTTTTAATTACATAGTTGTGACTTTATATGCCACACTTGGCAAAGAAGCAGTAGTTCATGGACTAAATGAATCCGAGGCTTCTTATCTGATTACTAGTGTTGAACTTCTGGAAAGCAAACTTAAGGTAAGTATGAAAGTTTCCTTTTGTAAACTTTATTTTTAATACATAAAAATACCAAAATTATTTATATTCATGGGGTATCATGTGATGGTTCAAAACACATATACATTATGCAGTGTTTAAATCAGTTTAAATTTACTGTTTCCTCAAACATTTCTTTATGGTGAAAACTTTCAATATACTTTTTTTTCTAATATACTTTGTTCTAGCTTTTTGAGACACATAAAGCATTATTGTTCTCTGTAGTCACCCTGCTATGGAATAACACACCAGAACTTCAGGCTCCTATCCAACTGTAACTTAGTGTCCATTGTTAAACCTCTTCCCATCCCCCCCCCCCACTTTTCCCTTTTATTATCCCTAGCCTCTGGCAAATACCATTATATTCTACTCCAAGATCAACTTTTTTGGAATCCACATGTGAGTGGGTTCATGCATTATTTATCTTTTTGTACCTGGCTCATTTCATTTGACATAACAATCTCCATTCTATCTATCTTATTGTGAAGAATAGAGTTTTCATTTTTATGGTTGCATAGCATTCCATTGTGTATGTGTATCACATTTTCTGTATTCATTCATCCACTGATGGACACTTAGGTTGTTCTATTTCTTGGCTATTATAAATAATGCTGCTATGACCATGGGAGTGCAGGTGTCTCTTTACCATAATGATTTCACTTTATGTGGACATATACTCAGTAGTAGATTGCCGAATAATATGGTAGTTCTGTTTGAGGAACCTCCATACTGTTTTCCATAATGGCTATACTAATTTATATTTCTATCAACAATGTACAAAGGCTCCCTTTTCTTCACATCCTTGCTAGCATGTGTCTTTAGTTTTTCTGATAATAACCATTCTAACTGATATCTCATTATGACTTTTATTTTCATTTCCCTAATTATTAGTGACGTTGAACATTTTTCATACACTTGTTGGCCATTGTATATCATCTGTTGAGAAGTGCCAATTTAGGTGTTTTGCTCGTTTTAAAATTTGGTTATTTGTTTTTATTCTCTTGAGTTTTTGGAATTCCTTGTGCATTCTGGATATTAAGCCCTTGTCACATAGTTTACATATATTTTCTTCTATCTTATAGATTGTTGTTTCACTCTGATGATTGTTTTCCTGCATGTAGATACCCATTTTCCCCAGCACCATCTCTTTTCTTTTTTTATTAGAGCACTATAATTATACATTAGTACTTGGGTTCACTTTGACAAAATCATACATGTAAAGAATTTGTTTTTAATCCCCGTCCCTCCTTTTTCTTCCTTCCTCCCTCCCCTATTCTCCTTCCTCAAATATACTAATCTTGTTTTTACTTCTTTATTTGTTGAGAGCCACAGCCGAAGGGGCCCCAGCAAACTTCCAGCTGCCAGCAAACTTCCAGCTGCCAGATATGGTTAGGTATCAATCCTCTAGGATTGACTCCAAGATTAACTTGTGGTAAAAAGGTCACACAATTTTGACATTGTTTTATTATTTGTCTAGCTTGTTCCTTAGTTATTTTAAAACGCTTTTGTAAAGTATTAGCATTGACATGGAACTTTTTATGAAAATTTATAGCTTCTTCTAGTGTAGAGAAAATATGTATGTCATGTGTAGTTTTATCTGCTAAATCGTTGCCCAAACTAAGGGCTCCAGGCAATCCTGTATGTGCCCTGATATGTCCTATAAAGAATGGATCTTTTCTGTCCCAGATTAGACTTTGTATAGTGGAAAGCAAAGAGAAAACAGTAGAGGAAGGGGAAATCCTACCAGCATCTTCAAGGGATACTATAGCATTAACTATATACTGACTATCGGAAAATAAATTAAATACAGAATCTTTAAACATCACAAAAGCTTGTAATACTGCATTAAGCTCTACCTTTTGAGCTGATTGTTTGGGTACTAAAAATGTAAAAGTTTGATCAGGTTAACTATTGCTGCTGTACCATTATTTGATCCATCAGTGAATATATTTGGAGCATTCATGATAGGGGTTTTTCTTGTCATCTTTGGAAAAACTACAGGATGCAATGACCAAAAAGACAATAAAGGATTAGATGGTAAGTGGTTATCAAATGAAACATTAGATTTGCACATGATTATTGCCCAAGTATTTAACTCATTAGCTAACTCATCAATTTGATTCATAGTATATGGAGTAATAATTTTATTGGGAGAAATTCCAAACACTCCCTTTGCTGCTTTTATTCCTTTGAGTATTAATTGTCCTACAGCCTCAGGATACCTAGTAAGAATAGTGTTAGGAGAATAAGATAAATGTATCCATAATAATGGACCTTCTTGCCAAAATACTCCTGTAGGAATATTTTTTGTTGGTAGTACAATAAATAATAAAGGCAAACTTATATCAATTCTATCCAAATGCATATTTTCCATATATGTTTCAATGATTTTTAATGCCTTTCTTGCTTCAGGCGTTAACATTCGGGGTGAATTTGGATCTGATGGACCTTTTAGGATATCAAATAAAGGTCCCAACTCTCCTGTTGGTATACCTAAATAAGGCCTTATCCAATTTATGTCTCCCAATAACTTTTGAAAGTCATTAAGTGATTTGAGTTGATCTACTTGTATTTGAATTTTTGGTGGACGGACCATGGTTGAGGATAATAGAACTCCTAAATAATTAATTGGAAAATTTAATTGTACTTTATCTAATGCTGTCTCTAGATTATAATTTTTTAATAAGTTTGTAAGTGTGGCATAACATTCTAGCACTGTGTTTTTATCTTTGTGCGCTAGTAATACATCATCCATATAGTGAAATATTTGTAGTTCAGGATTTTGATTTCTAAGTGGCTGGATTACTTTGTTAACATAAATTTGACACATAGTTGGGCTGTTAGCCATCCCTTGAGGGAGTACTTTCCATTCATATCTCTGATCAGGACCTTCATGATTCAGTGCAGGGATAGTAAATGCAAAACGTGGACTATCCTCAGGGTGAATTGGAATTGAAAAAACACAATCTTTAATATCTATAACTAAAACATACCAGGTTTTTGGCAAAGCAGACAATTGAGGAATCCCCGATTGAGCAGGTCCCATAATAACCATTTCATTATTAATGGCTCTTAAATCTTGCAGTAATCTCCATTTACCAGATTTCTTTTTGATGACAAAAATGGGAGTATTATGGGGAGATACAGAAGGTTGTATATGTCCTTCCACTAATTGTTGTTTGACCAAGTCATGGGCTGCTTGTGTCTTTTCTTTAGTCAGGGGCCACTGAGGAACCCATACTGGTCTTTTTGATTTCCAAGTAATTTTTATTGTCTCAGTGGCCCTTTCTGAAAATCTCACCCATGTCTGTCTGTTCCTTGATCTATTTGTATTGGTGCTGCTATACCTTGTTCTTGTTTTTCTAATCTTTTTCCTTTCCTAAAATCTTGTCTAGCCATAATAGTGGGTGCATTTTGGTTGATGTTATTTGTTAATGTCAAACCTAATTGATCTAGGACATCTCATCCCCATAAATTTACGGGAAGATGATCCAATACATATGGCTGTATAGTTCCTGCACATCCTTCAGGATCCTTCCAATCTAATACCATTGCACTTCTATGGGGATTAGTCGCCACTCCTAGGCCTCGAAGCATTTGAGTGGCTTGTTGTAATGGCCAATGTTTTGGCCATTCTTGACGAGAGATGATGCTAAGGTCTGCGCCTGTATCCAGTATCCCATTAAATTCATGTCCTTGAATATTTAGTTTTAGCATGGGGCGAGAATCTAAATTTAAAGAAAGCATATCCCAATCAACACCTGTGGAGCCTAATCCCTTGGAACCTCTTTCTATAGCACGACTGGAAAATTTATCATGTAGGCTGGGTATCATTAGTAACTGTGCTATTCTATCTCCTGGTGAAATTACTGATATACCCTTTGGAGAACTGGCTATAATTTTTATTTCACCTTCATAATCGCGATCAATGACCCCAGGACTTATCATAAGTCCTTTTAGAGTAGAAGAGCTGCGTCCCAATAATAAGCCTACTGTTCCTTTGGGAAGAGGTCCTTTTACCCCTGTGGGAATGATTTGAACTCCCATCTCTGGAGTTAGTACTGCTCTGGCGGAGGCGCAGATGTCCAACCCTGCGCTCCCTCTGGTTTGTCTGATGAGGGATCTGATGGACAATGTGTCCTGGGCACTACCCTGATGGGGTTGCTGGGTTCCTCCAGTGCTCCATATATTTGTGGTTTTGGGCCCCGGAGCATTGGGCCCCCCTGTCCATTTTTTGGCAACGGAGCCCGATGCCTTTCTCCATGATATCGTGGATAAACACCTGGTCCTTGTTCGTTTTTTGATAATGGAGTACCCTCTATGGTGGTTTGAGAATGGCATTCATTAGCCCAATGTCTCCCTCTACGGCAGACCTCGGAGCTACTCATTGGGGGACTCTTTTTGGCTCCGCCCACGTGACCCAGCCAATCAGCCTCAAGAGCAGGAGGAGTGGGGGAGGTTGAGAGGCTTGTGGGAAGCCGGTGGTGGCAGTTGGGCTCTGAAGGTTTTCCTGAGGAGCTTTTTTGTTTGGCGTGTGTGGTTCTAAAAATAAAGTTCGTTTCTTTTGAGAAGTGGCTCCTGAATCGTGCCCAGCCAGACTGCGGCATTTATTAACTTATTTTTGATTGGTGCTTTTTACATATACATAAAGGTAAAATTCTCTTTTGTGTGTGTGTGTGTGTGTGTGTGTGTGTATAAACATGATTCTGTTAGATTCCATTCCATATTTCTTCCCCTTTCCCTTCCTTCCTCTCTCCCTCTCATTCTCCTAATTCACCAATCTTCCCTATATCCTTGCAATATCCCATCCCCTCTCCCACTGCCATCTTTCCCTTATTTTGCTCTATCTTCCACATATGAGAGAAAACATTTGACCTTTAGATTTTTCTGAGTTTGGCTTATTTCACTTAGCATGATGTTTTCCAGTTCTAGCATTTATTGCAAATGCCATTTTTTCATTCTTCTTTATGCTTGAGTAGAACTCTATTTTATATATATATATATATATACACACACACACACACACACACACACACACACACACACACATACACACACACACATCCTATATCCTTGCCAGTATTTGTTATTATTTGTTTTCTTGATAAAATTGACATTCTAACTTGAGTGAGAAGAAATCTTAGTGCAGTTTTGATCTTCATATCCTTTATTGATAGAGATGTCAAATGCTATTTCATATATTTGGTGGTTATTTATGTTTCCTCTTTTGATTTCTGTTTAGTTCTTTTACACATTTATTGATTTTTTTTCTTTTTGGTATTGAGTTTTTTGGGTTCTTTATATATTCTGGATATTAATCTGCTATCAGAGAAGTAGTTCCAGCACTGTTTCTTGAAAAGACTGTCCTATGTGCTCTTAGCACCTTTGTTGACAGTTGGCTCTAGGTGCTTGAGTTTACTTCTAGGCTCTCTATTTTATTCCATTGGTCTATGTGTCTGTTTTTATGTCAGTGTCATGCTGTTTGGATTACTATAGCTTTATAGGATACTTGAAAGTAGATAGTATGATGCTTCCGGCCTTTTTCTTTTTGCTCAAGATTGCTTTGGTTATTCAGAGTTTTTTCATTTTTCCATACAACATTTTCATAGGGATTGCATTGAATCTCTAGATCACTTTGGGTTGTGGACATTTAAAATTTTTTTTTTAGTTGTAGATAGACACAGTACCTTTTTTAAATTTTTATTTTTATGTGGTGATTAGGATCAAACCTACTGCTTCACACGTGTGAGGCAAGTGTTCTACCTCTGAGCTACAACCCCCAGCCCCAGTATGGACATTTTAACATTATTGATTCTTTCAATCCATGAACAAGGGATGTCTTACCATTTATTTGTGTCCTCTTCAATTTCTTTCACTAGTGTTTTATAATTTTTATTGTGGAGGTCTCTTACCTCCTTATTTAATTTTTGTATGTATTTAATTTATTTGGTAGCTATTTTAAATTAGTTTGCCTTCTTGATTTCATTTTGAGATAATTCACTACTGGTGCATAGAAATTCTGCTGATTTTTGTATGTTGATTTTGTTTCCTGCAATATTGCTGATTTCATTTATTAGCTCTATTTTTTTTTTTTTTTTTTTTTTTTTTTTTTTTTTGCTGATTGTGGAGTTTTGGGGGTTTCCTGTATATAAGGTCATGATAGTGACAATTTGACTTCTACTTTTCCAGTTTGGATGCCCTTTATTTTTTTCTTTTCTCTAGTTGCTCAGGATAGGGCTTCTAGCACTGTGTTGAGTAAAAATGATGAAAATGGGCATCCTTGTCTTGTTCCAGATTTTAGAAACCTTTCAGTTTTTCACTGTTCAGTATAATTTTAGCTGTTGGCTTATCATAAATGTTCTTTATTATATTGTTGTGTGTATATTATATGCCTAATTTGTTAAGCAGTTTTATTATGAAGGGATTTTGCATTTTATTGAATGCCTTTTCTGCATCTGTTGAGATGACATGTAGATTTTGTCTCATTTTTGTTGAAATGGGTGCACTATGTTTTGGTTTCCATATGTTGAAACACCTTTGCATCCCTGGGTTGAATCTCAGTTGATTCTCTAATGATCCTTCATATTTCTGTGGTGTCAGTTGTAGTATTTCCCTTTTCATTTTTGATTTTATTCATTTGAGTCTCCTTTTTTTCTTAGTCTATCTATGAGTTTGTCTATTTTTCTTATATTTTTGGAACAAACATCTCTTGGTTTTCTTGATATTTTATATTGTTTATTTAATGTCTATTTCATTTTATTTATGCTCTTACTTTTTAATTTCTTTCCTTGTACTAATTTAGGAATTGTTCTTATTTTTCTAGTTCTTTGAGATACAGTTATCACTTGATTATTTGAGCTCTTTCTGTTTTTTTAATATAGATATTAATTGCTATAAATTTCCCTCTTATTACTGCTTCTGCAATATCCCATAGATTTTAGTATACTATGTGTTAATTTTCATTTGTTTAAAGACATTTTCAGGGGATGGGGATGTGGCTCAAGTGGTAGCGCGCTCACCTGGCATGTGTGCGGCCTGGGTTCGATCCTCAGCACCACATACAAACAAAGATGTTGTGTCCACCGAAAACTAAAAAAAAAATATTAAAAAATTCTCTCTTTCTCTCTCTAAAAAAAGACATTTTCAATTTCCTTTTTGATCTCTTCCTTGATCAATTTTTGTTTAAAAACAAGTTGCTTACTTTTCATGTATTTTTAGATTTTTTTTCATGTATAGATTTTTCATACATTTATAGATTTTTGCTTTGTGGTTATGATGAAGCTTACAAAATTTCTTTTCTTTTCCACCAAACTATTTTAAAATGATATCAACTTAGCATTATTATAAAAAAGAAAAAGAGAATATATACTATAAGAAAACTCTACACTGCTACTTCTTTCTTTCCCACATTTTGAATTTTTGATATCTAATATTACATCTTTTTATATTGTCCATCTCTTAAGACATTAGTGTAATTATTTTTATATTAATTGTTTTGTTTTGTAGTTTCATCCTGAAGATAAAAGGGCTATGTACCATATTTAAAATATAAAAGCATTCTACTTTCTGTGTATATTTGCTCTCAATAGTGAAATTTTCTTTTAATTCACCACAGTCTTTATGGGTTGGACTGGAAAATGTTCGATTATTGAGTTTTTGTTGCAGGCCCAAATTCAATATCTGGGTTTTCTTTCTATTCAACAGACTGCACTGTTAGATATCAGTTCTGTTAAACACATAATTTATGTGGATAATAAGACTATCAATAAAGCAGAATACCCTGAAGGATTTGAGATTCACAGCATGCAGTCAGTAGAAGAGTTGGGATCCAAGCCAGAAAACTGTAAGTAAAGCAGTTAAAATAAATTCATTTTCTATTCAAGGTTTGTCATTTCATAGGTTAGGAAAAAAGTGACATGAGGGAAAACACTAAAGATTTTTTATTAAAAAATCTTTTTAATTATTTAAAAACTGTCAAAATATATATGATTAAGATTTTTTTCTCCCTTTTTCCTCAAGAGGGAACCATTGTTTAAAATTTGCTAAATAGTTGAGTTGTAATAGATGGTTAGACTTTTGGCAGTTTTTGCCAAACTGTTTTTTTTTTTTTTTTTTTTTTTGGTACCAGAGATTGAACCTAAGGGTGCTTAATCACTGAACTACATCCCCAGCTCTTTTATTTTTATATATGTATTTGAGACAGAGTCTTGCTAAATTGCTTAGGTCCTCGCTAAGTTGCTTAGGGCCTTACTAAGTTGCTGAGATTGCCTTTGAACTTGCAATCCTACTGCCTCAGTCTCTTGAGCTGCTGGGATTATAGGTTAATAATCCGGTAATTATAGGATCATGCCACAGCATCTGGAAAAACTTTCCTTTTTTAAAAAAGTAGCTTACAAAACTCTTCCATTTTGAACTCACAAAAAGAAAAGATCTTGGGCTTTTCATTCAATAGTTTTTAAAAAAATTCTTAATACTAGCTATCTTAATGATGTCTCAGAGGATCAAAGATGTTCACCAAGATTAATGCTTTGATTTATTCTGCCACTGAGGTGGTAGTTGGTATATCATTTAAAACTAGTAAATGTACCTTGTAGCAAATTGTCAGTCATTAGGAAAGAGAAAATTAATGCCCCATGAGAATAGTTTTCTTCTTGTGTTACATGTGAAGGTCATAATACTGAACTAGATGAGGACAGAATACATTTGGGAAGGAGAAAATATTGTTTGAACCTCTACTCTGTCTCAGAATAATTTACCATTAGAGAATTAACATATATTTACAATTACAGGTATAGATCATAGCTTACTTCCTTGTGTGGAAAATGACAGAATCTGTCTGAAATTTTATCCTACTTGCAAGTGAGCCTACCAAATTTCTTATAGACAGAAGACTTTTAGGTCAAGGATGAAGTTTTTTTCACCAACAACACTAGCAGTAGCTAGAGTATTATATTAGCTTTTGTATCATGGGAGAGGAACTCAGAGCTTAGGGAATCAAATGTTTTATTATCTTTATTGTACTGGACAGTAAGCACATGAGCTGTTTGCTCTCTTTAGAGAGACTATCTCTGTGCAAACATCCTTGAAAAAGTAGTTTGGAATAAAGTCTGTTCACAAATGTGCAGGAAACATGAGACCCATAACCATTATTTCTGAATATCAGGATGATCCTTCAAGATTGGGGTGCACTTGATTACGACAACCTGATTGGTAGTAATTAATCAGCAGATTACCAATTCCACTGATTAATTAAAGTATGTTGATAAAAAATTTAAGGGGATATTAGTCCTCATAGTTTTATTTGAGCAATAATGTGACAGGCCATCTATCTTACCTAGTTCTACTCTTCTCTAGGATACATATATTTTTGTGGTACTTTACCTGAGTAGACAGTTACTATTATGATGACACTTTTTTGAATGCTTATTCAAATTGGACATGCAGAAAGTGTCATGTTGTATGCTAAGATTGAGAGCTTAACATGTCTATTGCTGCTGCTTTAATTATTCATCAGAGGATATATACATTCTCTAATTTGCTTGGTTTATAAACAATGACAGTGGATATGTGTTTTGGTCAACTTTTTCATTGCTGTGACCAAAAGACCTTACAAGAACAGTTTATTTGGGATCATGATTTCAGAGGTCTCAGTTCATAGATGGCCCATAGTAAAGCAGGACATCAAGGTGGAAGAGTGTGGTGGAAGAAAGTGGCTCAGAACATCATACTAGTAAGCAGAGAGAGACTTCTCCTCTCACCAAGGACAAAGTATATACCCCAAATACAACCCCTCACAGACTCAGCTCCTTGAGCCACACACTACCTGCTTATAGTTACCATCCAGTTAATCTATTCAAATGGATTTATACACCAATTTTAAGGTTCTCATAACCTAATCATTCTACCTTTAAACTTTCTTACATTGTCTTACATGTGAGCATTTGGGGGATACCTAATATCTAAACCATAACAATATCTTTAAGAACATTAGATTGAGCCATTTTAAGTTAAACTGAGTGTTTCAATGGTCTATCTTGCTTTTTAAAATTTTTATTTTAACACGCATAAAATATTAATCATTTTTGCAAAGATATTTCTTTATTCTAATAATAATCATAAGCTCTTAATTCTAATGATGTATCTGCCATTCTTGGCCATTTTGATGTATCCTGGGGAAGGACAGGTAGCTACTGGGTTAACGTGATAGATTGTCTTAAAAATGGAAGCTCTAATGTGCTGTTTAAGTCTTTCATTAGAATTTTAAAATCATTTTTAAAATCACCTTAAAAATCTAATCTAGTAGTTTTCAACCACAGGGATCTATAAGAATCACCTATAGAGTGATGTAATCACCTATAGAGTGAATCACCTATAGAATGATATAGTGAATATAAATTCAGAAATGGGGTTTAGAAATAGAATTTTGTTAAAGCTCTTCAGGTGATTCCAATGCCTACCAGTAGTTAAAATCATGAGCTAGTCAACTGACTCATTTTTAGAGGTGGGAAAACTGAGGCTTGAAGAGTTTACACACAATAGTGTATACTGATTCTCCAAAGTCCTGGAAATCTTCTCACAACACTGCTCAGTATACAACACTGGGAAGAGGCATGAACAGATAGGCACGAACACACATATGCATCCAGAAAATGAACCAAACTGAGTTTGAAATTGTAATTGTAATTAACCAGAATTTTTGCTTTTGATGATCAATATACAGTATTATCATTATGCAGCATTGAATATATTATTGTTTAGTAATTTAACTTTTAAACTAAAAAAACATGGTGCTTTTTCATTTATTTAGCAACCATTCCACCAAACAGACCAACTCCTTCAGACATGGCCATTGTCATGTATACCAGTGGTTCAACTGGCCGCCCTAAGGGAGTGATGATGCATCATAGCAATTTGATAGCTGGAATGACAGGCCAATGTGAAAGGATACCTGGACTAGGGTAAGAGAGAATTATTCAACTTTATTTTTTGTAATACAGAGCTTGTGTTCAGCATTCTCTAAACTATATTAAAATAATAAAGTTATTGATGTATCTGATTTTAAAATTCCTTTTCAAACTTGGAGTGGAACCAGCATTTGACTCAGTTATCCCACTCCTTGGCATATACCCAAAGGACTTACTTTCAGCATATTATAGTGACATGGCTACATCAGTGTTCATAGCAGCTAAATTTGCAATTCCCTAAGCTATGGAACC
The DNA here is from genome assembly GCF_021218885.2 of Marmota monax. Lineage (NCBI taxonomy): Eukaryota > Metazoa > Chordata > Mammalia > Rodentia > Sciuridae > Marmota > Marmota monax. Next base: position 7,917,852 of record NW_026694552.1, on the reverse strand, counting down.
AACCTAGGTGCCCTTCAATAGATGAATGGATAAAGAAAATGTTGTATGTATACACAATGGAATATTACTCAATCATAAATAAGAATGAAATTATGGCATTTGCCAGTAAACAGATGGAACTGGAAACTATCAAGCTGAGTGAAATAAGCCAATCCTAAAAAATCCAAATTCCAAATGTTCTCTTTGATATGCAGATGCTGACTCACAATAGGTGGGGGGTGGAGGTTCACTGGATTGGAGGGAGGGGTGTTGATGCGGGGAAGAAAGAGAGGCTAGGAATAGGACAGTCAGTAGAATGAATTGGACATAACTTTCCTGTGTTCATATATGAATACACAACCAGTTAACTCCACGTCATGTACAACCACAAGAACGGAAAGTTATATTCCATGTATGTATAATATGTCAAAATACATTCTACTGTCATATATAACTAAAAGAACAAATAAGAAAATGCCTTTTCAAAAGTGGTTAAAATGTTTCTTCTATTTTATTTTAGACCAAAGGACACATATATTGGCTACTTACCTTTGGCTCATGTGCTAGAATTGACAGCAGAGATATCTTGCTTTACCTATGGCTGTAGGATTGGATATTCTTCTCCACTTACACTGTCTGACCAGGTGACAAACTTTTTAGTATATTGGTGTTACAATATTAAGTTATATTGGGTGGCATACTACTTAAACATGAGTTATTTTAATTCAGTTAAAACTTTCTCTGTAACTTAAAAAATACTTGTTATGAGCAATATGTAACTACTGTAAACAACCTTGGTTTTGTTAGCATTGCTTCAGATACCTGTTTTTAAATTATTTTGAAATGAATAAATATTTTCATCTTTTCTTTTCCTATCAATTGTTTTTTACTCTGGAGAGCTAATGTAAAAAATATAAATATACTGAGCCTTTTTGACATATTAACCCAGGACCACTGATGTGTTCTTCTAGAGGAGATGTGGAGTTTTGACCCAGTATTCATCTGAATTTTCTCTATACTTGTGCTGTCCTAAACAGTAGTCACTAGCTGCATCTTTAAATAGAAATTAATTAAAATTTAAAAATTTACTTTTTTATTTTCAATAGCTACATTTCAAGTTCTCAATAGCTATGTGTGATCAGTGGCTGCTATGTTGGACAGAATAGATACACATTATTTTCATCCATGCAGAAACTTCTTATTGGACAGTACTGCAGTATCTCCAAGGACAGCCCTTGGCTTAGTATACTGAGTCAGGGTTCTCCTTTCTCTGTTATTCATGGCAACAAACCCAACAATGGGTATGGCTCACTCATGTCTTTTAAGCACATCTATTGTCCACAGTTCTGTTATATGCCTTCTTTGGAATAGTTGTGATAGAAAAGACTCAACCAGGTATAGGAAAAATAGCTACTAAGAACATTGTGGATTTCAGGGTGCTGAAAGATAAAGTAAGTGTAGGAATGACTTGACTCTGTGTGTAACTTTGACACTCCTGAGGACCCAGCAGTTATTTTTAGATCTCTGGCCAACAGTGCCTATTATTTGGGATCTGATGGTGCTAATAGTTAGAGATTGTATTACTTTTAACTTTTTTATAGAAATTCCTGTTTAGGGAGATTAGTAGGTTTGTATAGTAGTAAGGTAAAAAAAATTAAATAGATTTTTTTTCAGATTTATTCGGGATTCTAACCACCTTTATCTGTGTTTTGTTTTTTACTTTTGATGTATAACTTAAGGTGCACAAATATTAAATGTATTACTTGATTAAATTTAATGTACACAACATGTAGATTTCTCATCATTACCATCCAGAGCAAGAAAAAAAAGTGTTCTCAACATTGTAGAATTTCCCTGTTTCCTCTTAGTCATTACCACCCCACAAAGATAATTCAGTTTCCTTTTAAAGTGGTTTTTGCTATGAAGAAGAGTTCTGTTCCAACTAACTACCAACTTTGTACTTTAGAGGATACAACCTGTTTGTAAGAGGGGGTGCTGCTGTATTTAATTTAACTCTAATACTCAGCCCCAAATTAACCTTTAAAATTTGCCAAAATAGTAATAGGATAAGTAAACTATCAAATAAACTAATAAAACTTGATTTAGTAAAGTCAGAGTAGGCCTATGTATATACAGGGCTTAAATTATGGGAAACATTTTAGAAACATTTGTGATGATTTTGTTTTGAGATTCTAGTGGGAATTTCTTATGTTAAGAGACCTTATTAAAATGTGAAAACATGGTTCTGGGGTTGTGGCTCAGTGGTAGAGTGTTTGCCTAGCATGTGTGAGGCACTGGGTTCAATCCTCAACAACACATTAAAAAAATGAATAAAATAAAGTTATAAAAAATGTGAAAACATTTCCATAAGCTTTGGGTATGTTTTTTCCCCTTTGGGGAAGTTCAGAAGCCTAGACTAGCACCATTCCCCACCCCCATTTTTTACTGCCTTTCTAAGAACAATAGCCTCATTGTGGGGAAGGAAAAATAGTTGGATCTATTGCTGGTCTGACTTAGTTCTTGCTGTCTATTAGGCAAAGCTCTAGTACAGTAGAAGCCTTTTAGATAAATTCACTCCTACTTTGTAAATGAACTTTACTCAAAGATAATGAATCTTTATTTTAGTTGTAGATGAACACAATACCTTTATTTTATTGATTTATTTTTATGTGGTGCTAAGGATTGAACCCAGTGCCTGAAATGTGGAAGGCAAACGCTCCAGCACTGAGCTGTAACCCTAGCCCCAAAGATCTGAATCTTACTAGAAATCTAAATTTTAGGAATCATCCTCAAGTAGAGATTAGAGGCACCACATTTGAAGCTAGCAGATGATAGTGATGTTGTCATAACTGGGGTTACCGTTATCGTAATAAGACAAATGAACTGATAATACAGGTTGGGCACCCCAACCCGAAAATCTGGAATCCAGAATGCTCCAAAATGCAAAACTTTTTGAGAGTTGACATGATACCACAAGTGGAATATTCCACACCTGATCTCATATAACAAGTCACTATCAAAACACAGGAGCACTGAAACTATTGTATAAAATTCCCTTCAGACAATATGTAGTAAGGTGTGTATGAGATGCAAATAAATTTTGTGTTTAGACTGGGGTCACATCCTAGGGTATTTCATATATATATATATATATATATATATATATATATATATATATATATATAAAATGTGTGAGGATGTGCATGCATATGCATGTGTACACACATTCCAAAACTTGAAAATTTTATATCAGACATTTTTTGTCCTGAGGATTTCCTTCTTTCTTTCTTTCATTTCTAATAAGGGCTACTCAACCTGTATTACTATGAATAATAAAGAAAACATGAGGGGGCTAGGGTTGTGGCTCAGTGGTAGAGCACTTGCCTGGCATGCATGGACACTGGGTTCCATCCTCAGCACATAAAAAAATAAAATGATGTGTCAAAAAAAAAAGAAAGAAAGAAAAAGAAAACAAGGAATGGCTCCCTGTGACTCCTGCTTCTCTGGAACATCTTTCTATGGTAACAACTGGTCAGTAACACATGAGGGGCAGTTTCTACTTGAAGGACTGAAGAGCTAATTTTCTCTCTACAAAGTGGCTTTCCCATGCATGGTGTGCATGTGTGTCTACAAATTTCCACTAACAAGTGTGCACACACTTGCACATACATATGACATAGGAGTTGTTTTTTTTTTTTAATCTCCTTTATCTGTATTAAAGAAAAGCAGGAGAAAAATCAATTTAGTTTTACCAGCAGAACCTTATGTATGGTCAAGCAGGTGGTTCTTGTGGGTCACATGGCTTCTTCAGCGTTGGTTATCTTCTTCCCTGTATTAGCCATCTAAACTTACATAATAAACTGCATTTCAGGAGCTTCTTATTTTTAATGTATTTTGGTGAGTAATTTTATCAATTTTTCTAACTATTGATCTGATATTACTAATCCCAAATAGTATGTATGGATAAAAGAAGAAAGGAGGGGAGGGAGGCAGGGAGAGAAATACACATTTATATATATTTATATACACACACACCTCTCCAACTTGGCCACTGGCATTGTCTTCCTATTTTACTGAGCAGAATATTATCCAATTAGGATTTCTGAATGTTAGTTGATACTCATACTGATGACTTTGAAATGTGTCCTTGCTTATTCATTAATCAAAGAAAGTTGCCTTTGATTTTGTTTTATTGTTAAATTTACTTTAATTGACTTTTTTCGGAAAATGTACAAAAATGTAGTTTGTGCTATATTTTGATGGTACATTATTAATAAGAATCTTTGATTCCCCAAAACTTCTCATTCTTCCTTCCGAATCAGAGTTTCTCCTCTGTAGAAGGCTGAGACATGCTAGCAGCCATAATCTTCAGGATGAAGCACTAGATTGCTTACACTTTGGCTTTTTATAGCAGTAGAAGAACAAATTTCTTGTGTAGCTCTGTATTTGTTATTAATACTTGAGTTAGAACATTTTTTGCTAAGGTCGGTTTCCCTGATCATGATTATATTTTCTTTATTGTAGTCCAGCAAAATCAAAAAGGGAAGCAAAGGGGACTGTACTGTACTGAAGCCTACACTTATGGCTGCTGTTCCAGTAAGTACCATATATGAATATGAATAGAAGAGGATCCCTTGTATAATTTCTTGCTTACACTTTGTCTTTGTAAAATGTAATACTCTTAGATATATGCGTACATTTCAAAATAATTTTACTTTATTGAAATGCATTCCTTAAAAATCTTAGATATATTGGCAAGATGAAATGGCAAGCTTTTGAAATCTGTGTCTGTTAGTGTTTGCAGATCCTTGAAATTTGAGTGATGAAAATGACTTTGTTTCAACTACCTAGTTTGATAATTGGTCATAATATCTTAAGATAGGATAAACTCTAAAGATAATCCTGTTTAATCTTTTAACTTAAGAAATGGAACAAGGAGGTCTGGGGCTGTAGCTCAGTGGTAGAGTGCTTGCCTAGCACATGTGAGGCACTGGGTTCGACTCTCAGCACCACATAAGAATAAATAAATAAAACAAAGATATTGTGTCCATCTACAACTTAAAAAAATGAAAAAGAAAAGGAACAAGGAAACACTGGGCTGCCCTAGAGAACTGAGGCAGCATTTCCAATTTTATGGGGCTGATTAGTGACAGAGCTGAGTCAAAGATGCAAGCCTCCTGACCTTTTTATGTGATAAAGGACAACTGTTACTTTGAGATAGCTCCCATTGGAAAAAAAATGAATTATTCAAAATCCTTATGTGAAATATTACCTTTAAAAAAGCAAGATCTTGCTTTTTATAACCTTGGAATGATAAGTTTTGCAACATCTAATACATTCTTTCCAATTTGTGTACAAATATCTTCTAGCACTTTTGTACTTTGGAAACCCCAGGGAGATAGTATATTGCTACTGCTTATATTATGATTGGATTTTAAATCTTACTCTAATATCTTTCACAGCATTACTTTTTTACATAAGAAGTCTGACATTAGATAATGAAATGTTCAAGTTTTTCTAAGTATCACAGATGGAAGATATGTGGTCTTTTTAGCTTCTAATTCAAAATTAAAATAACCAAAGATTCAAATCTGTCAGAGAAGCCTTTGTCTTTTTACTTAGAAGAACTGTAGAATTCGGTGTTCTCAAAATATGAGAGATTTCTGACTAAAGACATCATGAAATGATGCTAAGAACAGCAAGTGAAGTACTTACTCTGTTCCGGGTTAATCCTCCTTAAGACTCTGCTGGGTGGGCCCTATTATCACTACTTTTTCTTATAAAGAATGAAATTTAATATTTGGTAGAATCAAAACTTGAACTCTAGCAGTCTGATTAAAAAATCTTCTAACCACTATGACTGTCTATTTAGGATAGTTTTGTATTTTGTTTTGGGAAACAATATATTGGCTTGACTACCTAAAGTACAGGACTCCCTCATGAATCTCAACGTAGGGAGGGGAAAGGGCCAAGGTATCAAGCCAGGCCTGATTTTAGGCCTGAAGGATAAGCAGGAGTTAGCAGATAGGCTATTTATCCTCTAATTTCACATTGCCCTTTCTTCCCTGCCTTACTTTATATGTTGGAGGGCTAACTTCTATGGATGACCAACCAGTGCCGCAGTCTGGCTGGGCACAATCAGGAGCCACTTGTCAAAAGAAACTAACTTTATTTTTAGAACCACACACGCCAAACAAAATAGCCTCTCAGGAAAAACCCTCAGAGCCTCAACTGCCACCACCGGCTTTCCACAAGCCTCTCTCTCCCCTACAAGCTTCTCTCCACCTCCCACAATCCTCCTGCTCTTGAGGCCGATTGGCTGGGTCACGTGGGCGGAGCCAAAAAAGTCCCCCAATGAGCAGCTCCGTGGTCTGAAAGGGCAGGGAAACAGTCCAATGAGCATCACCGCAGAGGAGCCAATCAGCTAGATGTTGCTGGGGCTGAGGAGCCAATCAGCTAGATGTTGCTGGGGCCGCTGTGAGCCAATCATCAGCCAGCAGCTGGAAGTTTGCTGGCAGCTGGAAGTTTGCTGGGGCCCCTTTGGCTGTGGCTCTCAACAAACCAGGGCTTCATTGCCTTATAATTTCTTATGGGGTTCAGCTAATTAGAAGTACTCATGAAATGAGAGTAGGAAGAGAGCAACAAATCTGTACATTTCTTACCTCAGTTTCTTCCCCGCTGGTTTGAGAGTTTGTCAGTTGTCAAGCACCTGTTGGGTAGTCCCTTTCCGAATAGCTGTAACCAGCTCTTTTCCATGGCTACAGTCTTATCCAGGTTCCAGTGATAACTGTCCTTCTCTTACTTCTTCAAGCCTAAGATATTGAATAGTCTTCCGTGTTGCTAGTCCATTGACACTTCAAAACTTGCACATTCTCTTAGTTTTTTTCCACTCCTCTACAAATAGGCTCATTTTTAAAAAAAGAATTTCCTTCTTGAGAACTATTTTGTTGTCACTATTATTATTCTTTTGTAGTACTGGAGATCGAATCCAGAACCTCACGCATACAAGGCAAGCTCTACCACTAAGCTACATCCCCAGCCCAAGAACAGTTTTTGATAGATGTTGTTTTTTGAGTTTGTTTCATTCCTGGGTGAGAATAAAAGATTTATTTAGTACTGTTAACATTCACAATGTGATAATTCAGAATAAATCACTACTACTTCTAAGCAGTGACTCAATGGAACATCATGTAATGTTAGTTTGAGATAAAGGGTGATTTGATGAGCTAACAGTAAATCCTGCCAACTTGTTGCAACTCTATAGTGTTACTTACTCACTGAGGCCTTTCCACACTCATGATTAGTATCTAGTACTGAAAAAAAAAAAAAAAAAAAAAAACAATGGAAGTGATTCTCATACATCTGTCTTACTCCCAGGCACTTGCTTTTGTGTGTTCGAATTTTAGGAACCCATATGTTTTTTAATAGGGATAGTTATAGGATTTTAAACTTATTTAAATATTGGGATTTCTCAGTTACAGACCTAGAGAAATATTTCAATTATACAATCATTGATTCCTTTTGTAGAAATGGAGAAAACAACCTTTTGAGGAATGGTTCTGCTGACTTCATTTGTGATTGACTCTATTCAAATATTGAAATAACCATCCATAAAATTATTCCTTGTAGGAGAACTTAATTTATACTGATGATTGACACTTGAAATATTTAGAACCAAGTATTTATAAGCAGGTGTGCTTTGTACAATGATTTTTATTAATTTGTACAATAATTTTTTATTAATTTGTGCTAAGTAATTTCAAGAAGACATCATTTAATGATTAGGATTTTTTTCTTTGTGTTATACCTGTTAACCTGGGAATTTTATATTCTAAATCTTGTCCTACCTCTAATTTTCCACATAGATGTAAGAATATTACTCTTTTTTTGTTATATTTGCTTTATTAAAATGGAATAGGAATGCCTAAATTACAGAGACATAAGATTTTTAAGAAACTGTAACACCAACTATCATGCTGCAAGTCATAAGGTCATAGTTAAAAGATAAAAATATTAGGATTAGTTTCAACATAGTTGGGTATTTCAATGCTGTCGGTTAATAAGTAAATATTTCTGTGAGAGCTGAGTGAATTCTCTGTACTTTAGTTAACATTTCTTAAAATGTTAGATGAACTTAGGGTATAGAACTGAGGAAACCCCTATACTTGTTCTTTATGTTATTTTAAATTAAATTTTTATTTTTGATTGTCAATTATATGTATGTATGGAGTCCAACGTGTTATTTTGATATATGTATTATCATTAGTCTTTTTGAACGAGTGAACAAGTAAGTAAAATTAATTCTATAATGAAACAAATAAATATGTCCATTATCCTAGAGATATACCTAAGATTTCACAAATAAATTTATAGACTGTACCACTGTTAGTGTAATTCTTTTCAGATTATTAAATGTTTTGTTTATTTTTTAGGAAATCATGGATAGAATTTATAAGAATGTTATGAGTAAAGTTCAAGAAATGAATTATATTCAGAAAACGCTATTCAAGATAGGGTATGACTATAAATTGGAGCAGATCAAAAAGGGATATGATGCACCTCTTTGTAATCTGTAAGTACATTTCATAGTCCCTATGGTTGGAGCCTTTATTTATTTTTTTTTTTGAGATAGAGTCCTTCCTTGTTTCCCACATGCTGGCCTCAAACTCCTGGGCTCAGGCAATCTTTCTGCCTCAGCCTCTTAAGTAGCTGGGAATGAGTTCATGCCATTGCACCTGCAATATATGTGTTTGGATGTGTGAGTGTGTGTTTAAATCTGGAATATGAAAAAGTAAATGGCAAGTTAATTTAGTATCACTATTACCACCATCATCTTAAGGCTGAATTTCTCTTTTATCCACAGTATTTATACAGCAAGCACAGGAGTCTGAACTCTGAACTTGGCAATTTAATAAATTTTAATAATCAAGTAAATACTTAAGATTTAATTATAAAATTGGGTCTTGTGAAGAAAAATAAATAGACATTTAAGTCAAAACACTTGAATTTATAAAAAGTGTCAGCTAGTACTGTTAACATTCACAATGTGATAATTCAGAATAAATCACTACTTCTTCTAAGCAGTGACTCAATGGAACATCATGTAATGTTAGTTTGAGATAAAGGGTGATTTGATGAGCTAACAGTAAATCCTGCCAACTTGTTGCAACTCTATAGTGTTACTTACTCCTTAAGTAAGTGATCTTCAAGATTTATTTTTCATAGAGTTTTCTGTTTTATTATATTCATAATATAGTATAGCAAGTAGATGAATATAACAGTTATTTTAATTGTGGTACTGGGTGTAGGGATGGGGAAGCATATTTCGTTTGAAGGAAGATAAAATAGGTGACTAATTGCTTCCAAGATAACTATATTTTTTCCTGTGACATCATTTTCTTTTATTCACTGTATGTCAGAGCAGTTTCCTGATACTGTATGTTCTCAGGGTGGGTGTTTAGGAGCTTTTCTGGAATTTTTTAAAGGTGTAATAGTTGTTTCTTTATTAACATCTTATTACCATCATGCTTCTAAAATTTGCATGTTCAACCATAGTTGAGAAATCTTTTCCAGAATTTACGAATTAGTGTGTCACCAAGAATAATGTATTCATGTATTAAAATCATTTATCTCTTCAGGTTACTCTTTAAAAAAGTAAAGGCTCTGCTGGGAGGGAATGTCCGTATGATGCTGTCAGGTGGGGCACCATTGTCTCCTCAGACACACCGATTCATGAATGTCTGCTTCTGCTGCCCCATTGGTCAGGGTTATGGACTGACAGAATCATGTGGTGCTGGGACAGTTACTGAAGGTAAGCATTGTTAATGTGGCAAATCATTCTATATTAGTCACTACTAATAAAATTCATTTGAATTACCTTTGGAAACCATGATTTCTTTATAATATCTCTTAAATAATATCAGATTCACTGGATGCCTATAATGTTTTAGTTTTGTGAATGTTTGTTTAAGAATACCATGTGTACCCTTGTTCCCTTTAATTTTAAGCCAGGTAAATATTTATTCCACATTTTCAGTCTTCAAAATTTTATCACCCTGGTCCTTTAATCTTCTTTTTGTAAATTACCACTCCTTTGGAGAACTGTACTCATAGAATGAAGTATCACTAGTATGTTCCCCTTAAATAAATATTCCTGTCTTAAATTCTGTATTTTCACATCTTATTTTCAATACCCCAAGGCAGGATTTCTCAACCTTTGAAACAGACAATTATTGTTGAGTGCTCTCCTGTATGTTGAAGGATGTTTAGCAGTCAGATACTAGTAGAAACTTGCTTAGCCCAGCTGTAACAATGAAACATATCTCCAAACCTTGGCACATATCCCTTGTGGGACAAAATTACCCCAGGTTGAGAAACAGTGGGTTATAGGAAATTTTTAAATGATCTCACTATCACTTTAAACTCATTGTGTCCAAAATCAGTTTCCTTATTGCAAACTGTCTCCCCATTACCACATTATTTGTTTTTGTCAATGGTATCATACCCTTAAAGTCATTCAGGGTATCAGCTTTGAAATCCTCTGAATGTTTACTTTGCAATATTATTAACTTTCATCAGATCTTCCCATTCCTTAATTAGATTACTCCTTGCCTTTCATGCCAACGATGTCATTCTACCTTTCATGACTTTAGCTGCTCTGAGGTGACAGTCTCACTGAAAGCAGTGACTGTATCTGTCTGTATTCTATCATATCAAATCCATCCTTTATTCTTTTATTAGGCCCATCTACCTCACTCACTTATAGATGATGTAACAAATCTAAATGCACTTTTATCTGACCTTTAAGACGTCATTAATCTGGCACTATTGCACCTATCCATCATCATTGTCCATGAATGTTCATACCTGGCTTTTCTTTCAAAGTAAGCCAATCATGGCCTCTTTCCTATACATGGAGTTTTGGTCTCACCTCTCTATAGTTTCTCTTCCTTTCTGTTGAGTGCCCTTTTGTTAGCTGCTCATAGCTGCCCAACTCTTTAATAAAAGTCTTCCCAAACTACTTCATCTTATGTTGATATTTCAAGTCTCTAAGGGACTATATTGTATTTACCATTAGTACCATGCAGTTTAGTATTTAAATGTTCTCTCAATTGTTTCATGTGTATTTCTTCCTTCCTTTATAAGGTTTCTGAGGGTAGGATTTCCTTACCCTTTATGTGTTTCCTTCAAAAATTTAATATAGTGGTGGATGCATAATAAGCTGTCTATAAATATATACGTGATTATTGCTAACAGTAATCACAAATTACAAAGGATATTATCGGCATGATCATTATGTTTAACAGAGACTAACATTTATTGAACACTTAGTTTGTGCCAAGAAGGGTTAAGCACTTATCCACATACTATCTCACTTAATCTTCACAACTTATCCCTTTATGAGGTAGGCCCAATTACTATCTCTGTTTAATATATGAAGAAATGGAAGCATAAACAGGTTAAGCAACTTATCCAAGTTACATGGCCGATGAGTGAGAGAGCAGGAATCCTCATCAAAGAGATTTGTATATGTAATTATCTAAAATATAATCTTGAAAGGCAAAATTACACTGTTGAAATAGAGTTGAAACACTGAAAAATGACCACCCTTTGCATTCCTGTCACTACAGCCTCTCCTTTGTCATCTTTCAGACGCTGGGTTTCTGAGTTCTCAATACATACATCTGAAATGTAGTATGCTAATATTCATTGCTTTTCTTTCATAGTTACTGACTATACTACTGGCAGAGTTGGGGCTCCACTCATTTGCTGTGAAATTAAGCTAAAAGACTGGCAGGAAGGTAAGAATTTCATGACAAGCTCTAGTGATTCTAGATACACCAAAAACATTGCAAGCCTCAAGACATTTCTTTAAAGTGTTAGGTTGTCTAAGGGAACACATAGTGATTTTTCATGGATGCCTATGTCCTGTGTTTTCTTTTTACTCAGTAATACTTTTAGATTCACAAGAAGAAAAGAAAATCTCTATATTCAAGGCCTGGTGATTCTCATCTTCGGAATACTTGATGGGAAAGTGGGAAAAATTCTTAGTGAGGTTTTCCCTGGGTTTGAAGAAAGTGAGGATCATTTGAAGTTCAATTTTGCAGGCAAGGATGTTGGGGCTGAGAAAGAAAACCCAGATTTTCAGGGGATGGAATGACTAATTTCACACATACATAAACTAACATTTTAGATCTTGACCCTAGCAAAGATTTTCATATTTCAAACTCACTCTTCCAGTCATCTTTATAGTAAAATTTTTACATGTACCTATAGAGACAAGCCAGTTAGAGGAAACTTGCACTGTACAGAAATTGGTCAGAATCCTTTTTATAAATAAGCTAGAAGCCAGGTACAGTGGTACATGCCTGTAAATCTCAGTTACTTGGGAAGCTGAGGGAGGAGGATCTCAAGTTCAAGGCTAGCCTCAGCAATTTGACAAGACCGTGTCTCAAAAAAAATTTTTTTAAATACTTTTATTTATTTAGAGATGGGGTCTTGCTCTGTTGCCCAAGCTGGCCTCAAATTAAAAATCATATTTAAAAGTCAGTGCATTCCCAAGAGTTTTATACTTTAGACTGAATCTTCCTTTCATGTTGAGGCCATTCCAATTTTACAATGAAAATCTGAAGAAAATATAGGTAGTGTGTGTATACATGTATTGGACATCAGCATCAAAATTGTTTTATTAGATGGGTTGTTTGGTAGGCACTTGATTCAGAGAAATGACTATAGTAAAACTTGTTAAGGATATTTTTGCCTTTAACTTTTATTTTCTAATTTTCTGGTGGTATATTTTGATGTCAGTTTGAGGGGGGTTCTATATTGAAAATATATTTGGAGTTTTCCTTGCTGTGAAGGATTTTTGGCATTATATAATAGGAATGATCTTAAAGTTGTACATATAGTAGGTTTTATCATATTGACATAATGAATACTTTTAAATTTATAAGAATAGCTAATAATGGAACTCTATGAACCCTAAGCTTCAGTGGTGAAGGTTTTTGTCATGGGAAGGTAGTTGTTGATGGTGATTACTGTTTGGCCTTTCCTGGTGCTCCTGATGTTATAGACACCCACAGTCTTCATATAAAACGGATTAAATGTAAACTAATACTCTTCCAACTAATAATGAAGAGTTTAATTTTTTTTAGTTATAGATGGACAAAATATCTTTATTTATTCATTTTTATGTGGTGCTAAGAATCAAACCCAGTGACTCACACATGCTAGGCAAATACTCTACCACTGAGCCACAACTCCAGCTCCATAATGAAGAATTTGATCAGCAGAAAAACATTAACAAAAGAACTTTAAGAATTAATGAAGTTATGAGGAAGTGCTGGCAAATGAAATCTACTAAATCATACACTATTCATGTACAAATATGCCTCAATGAATCCAGCTTATACATATAATGCACTAAATAATAATAAGGAGATCAGCAGAGTAGAACAAGTGGGTCAGGAGGAAGGAGTAGAGGAGGGAAAGGAAAGCTACTGAGGAATGAGATTGATTAAATAATAATGTGCATATATGAATATGGCATAATGAATCCTACTAATATGTATAATTATAATGCATCAATTAAAAAGTTAATGAAGGTAAATTTTGTTTTAGAATAATAACTGATTTGCTTTTATTATCTGCAGGTGGTTATACAGTTCATGACAAACCAAACCCCAGAGGTGAAATTGTCATTGGTGGACAAAATATTTCCATGGGATACTTTAAAAATGAAGAGAAAACAGCAGAGGATTATTCTGTGGATGAAAATGGACAAAGATGGTTCTGTACTGGTGATATTGGAGAATTCCATCCTGATGGATGTTTACAGATTATAGGTCAGTGTATGCTCTTCTCGTGTATTTTTCTTTAGTTTTTGTGATTTCAACATATCAATAGGGTTGATGTTATATGGTTTCAATCTTTGGGCAATTTATTTAATTTATGCCTGAGCTTCTCCATTTATAAAATAGGGACAACAATACCAATCTCATATAATATCTGTTAGGACTAAATGAGTTGATATATATAAAATTCTTAGAGAAGTACCTTGACCTTGGTATGCAGTAACAAAAGTATCAGCTACAGAAGCATTTGAGTGTAATAAAAATGGGCAGGAAAATAAAAGATTGGCTAATGAGAAAACAAAAATAGTTCAAGAGAAGTATGTTTTGGTTAACTACATGTTGTTCTGCAGAACTAGTTACTATAACATACTCTATTCTAGGCCTTACACTTGACCATCCCACCCACGGGACAACATCTTAGTGAGTGTGTGTGTGTGTGTGTGTGTGTGTGTGTGTGTGTGTTTTCCTGGTGCCCATTTATATGGCTCTAACCAGCCCTTAAACTTAGAAAATGATAATATCAATCCTAAACACCAGTCTGTCTATTCTTCTGAGAATGTCAGTTGCTTTGACCTTACCCTTACTGAGCTTACAGAAGTAGACCTTTATGTTCAAAAACCAATTCCAAAAGTGGCTTAAATTGAAATATTCTGTTCATTTTAATCAGGCAAAAGATGACTTCCTAATAAGGACGACTCTGCAGAGTCCCAGTTAGGCCCTTTTTAAGCCACATAGTTCCTTAAATCATAGCTCTAGGGACCCATTTCAATGTGTTGCTGGACTTTACAGTTTCTGACCCAAATATGGAGATTACCTGGGAAAATTGGTTTTTCATTTAGAACTTTGATGTACTGGGGAAATTCCCAGGAAACATGGTTCAGTTGAGAACTAAGTCTTTTTCCCCTTGTGTCTTAATTGCACTGGAAACGAAAGTTATTTCTGTAGAGTGTTCTCCCAGGCTATAGGTAGGCAAATCAGTGCTCACACAAAGGTTGTCAGGCAAGTTGATGATTATTTAAGCTGGGTCATCCTGTGCCAGTACTTTCTTAGAGCACAGTTATTTAAAGAAAATTTTAAATATAGAAAATTGGGGATTAACATATATTGAATTTGCTCTATATGGCAGATATAGTGTGACATCCTGTATGAGTTAGGCATCAATATTCCTGATAAAAGAAATATTCCTGAGAAAGGCTGGAGCTCTGGCTCAGTGGTAGAGCACTTGCCTAGCATGTGTGAGGCACTGGGTTCGATTCTCAGCACCACATATAATCAAAAAATAAATAAAGGTCTATTGACAACTAATTTTTTTTTTAAAGTAAGAATGAGAAATGTTAAATAACATGCCAAGAATCTCATAGCTAGTACTGGGCAGAGCTACCATTTAAATCTAATGCTTCACCAGGGCACAGTGGCCCATGGCCTATGATCCCAGCAATTTGGGGGCTGAGACAGGAGGATGGCAAGTTTGAGGCAAGTCTGGGCAACTTAGTGAGATCCTGTCTCAAAGTAAAATTTAAAAAGGACCAAAAGTGGTAGAGCACCCTGGTTCAATCTCCAGTATCCCCCCACACCAAAAAAAAAAAAAAAAACCCTCAATAACCAAAAAACTAATGCTTAAAAATTCTGTTCTTTCTATTAACTTCATTTTAATATTTAAGATTATGATAAGATGTTCAAGCTTTGAGTATAGGGTATAGCTTTTAGCCAATACTTCTTTAATTAGGCATTTTCTTTTTTACTGATATGTATAGTTAAAAGAAGTACCTTGTAAGTAAAGATTAAGGCAATGAAATTCAAAGAAAATCAGAATTGTTTATATCTGTTGAGTGTGGTGGTGCACACCTATAATCCCATTGGCTTAGGAGGCTAGGAAAGAGGATCACAAATTCAAAGCTAGCCACAGCCGATTAGGAAGGCCCTAAGCAACTTAGCAAAATATGAAACCCTGTCTTTAGATAAAATATAAGAAAAGCTGGAGATGTGACTCAGTGGTTAAGTGCCCCTGGATTCGATCTTTTATAACCCCCCCCCAATAGAATTGTTCATATCTTAATGAAACAGACCATGAATAACTTAACATTCTTCATGTCTTATAGATCGTAAGAAAGATCTGGTAAAATTACAAGCTGGAGAATATGTGTCTCTTGGGAAAGTAGAAGCAGCACTGAAGAACTGTCCTCTTATTGACAACATCTGTGCTTTTGCCAAAAGGTAACTTTCAAAAATGACATTTTATGTTTCATATACTTATAGTAAAAGGAAAATAAGAAAGGAATTTATTTATGATCATTAGTATAACATCAAACTCCTCTTAGAACTTTCATCAGAGTTTAAAAATTACACCTATGAAAGTTCTTGAATTCAGTAAAGGATCATCAACAACTAAGAAAAAGCCTAAGGTATTCAAATATTTTTTATGTGTTATAATGTTTTATTTTTATGGGCTTTGTTCTTTTTTTGAAATCATAATTGTGGTTATAAACTGACAAAATTCACCATCTTCATTTCTAAGTGTACAGTCCACTAGTGTTAATTATATGTATCTTGTTAGACAGTCAATCTCTAGAAATTTTTCATCTTGCAAAACTAAAACTCTATACCCATTAAACAACTCTCCATTTCCCCCTTCCCTCAGCCCTTGACAACCACCATTCTACTTTCTGTTTCTATGAATTTGACTATTCTAGATACCTCATATAAGAAGCATTATGCAGTATTTGTCTTTTTTATGTTTGGATTATTTCACTTAGCATGATGTCCTTAACATCCATCCCTGTTGTAGAATGTGTCAGAATTGCTTTTCTTTTTAAGGCCAATATTATTCTATTGTACATACATAGAATGTACAATTATATATATATATATATATTCTGTCAATGAACACTTGGGTTCCTTCCACCTCTTGACTGTTGTGAATAATATGGCTATGAATCTCTTCAGTATTCAATTCTTTTGGATATATACCCAGATGTGGAATGGCTGGATCATATGATAATTATGTTTTTAATTTTTTTTGAGGAACTGCCTTACTGTTTTCCATAGTGGCAGCACCATTTTTACATTTCTACCAACAGGGCACAAGTATTCCAATTACTCCATCTTCTTAACAACATTTGCTTCTGCCTTTTTTTGTCTTATAATAATCATCCTAATGAGTGTGCAGGGATATCTCATTTTTGTCTCGATTTGCATTTTCCTAATGATTATTACTGTTTGAGCTTCTTTTTTTTATTGGTTGTTCAAAACATTACAATGCTCTTAAGCTTCTTTTCATATGATTGCTGGCCATTGTATATCATCTCTGGAGAAATTTTTATTTAAATTGTTTGCCTGATTTTAATTTGAACTATTTGTTTTTTTATCGCTATTATTAGTTGTAGGAGTTCTTTATATATTCTATAGAATAAGCCTTTATCAGACACATGATTTTTCAAAAATTTGTTTTAGTTGTGTATGGACTCAATTCCTTCATTTGTTTTTATATGGTGCTAGGATTGAACCCAGTGCCTCACATTTGTGAGGCAAGTGTTCTACCACTGAACTACAACTCCAGCCCCCAGATGAAAGATTTTAAGATATTTTTTCATCTCAATGGATTGCCTTTTTCTCTATTTTTTTGTGTGTTTTTGGAGGCACAGAAGTTTTTAAATTTAATATAGTCCCATTTATCAATTTTTGCTTTTGGTTTCAAAATACCACATACATTGCCCTAAAGCTTTATCCCCATTTTTTTCTTATAGGGGTTTTATAGTTTTAGCTTTTAAATATTTAGGTATTTGTTCCATTTTTATTTAATTTTGTATATTTTGGAAGGTAAAGGTTCACCTTTATCTGTTGCATGTGAGTATCTAGTTTTCACAGCACGATTTGTTGAAGAAATTTCCCTTTTGTCATTGAATTGTCTTAACACCCCAGTTGAAGATTGACCATAGATGCAAAGTTTTACTTCTGGACTCTCTTTTCTAGTCCATTGGTCTATTTTTCTGTGTTTATTTCATTGTTATGTGTTTTATTACTTCTTAATGAATATTAACAAATAAGAGAAATATATAGTTGGGATTATCTGTTGTATTATATCATTGAATAATTTATGAATATTTTTGCTATTCTTTTAATTTCTATTTTATTTTCTAATTTTTAGTGACCAGTCCTATGTGATCAGTTTTGTGGTTCCTAATCAGAAAAAGTTAACACTTTTGGCACAACAGAAGGGGGTAGAAGGAACTTGGGTTGATATCTGCAATAACCCTGCCATGGAAGCTGAAATACTGAAAGAAATTCGAGAAGCCGCAAATGCCAGTAAGAAATTGCTAGTTTGTTGAAGCTCATAAAAATCATCTAATAATGTCATATGCATTAGACTCTTGTTTAGTAATGAAATACATAACTCTTAAATATTTATCTACCTCTTAAGTATATGTAATGAATTCCCATGTTGGAAAGATTCTTAAAAGTCATGTAGTAGAATAACCTATCTAGTTGTTTATTGCATATTGTAACATCCCTATAAAGTAGTTATCTAGCCTGTGTTTGGAATAGTCCATCTTTGAAGAGATGTGTTATATAGGTGTATCTTATATCTGCAAGCTAGAAGCTAATAACTCTTTAGTAGATAATGTAGCTATGACTATGATTTGTGTATGTTCTTTGGCTCTGTAAATGGACTGTGTTAGATGGTATATTGGTAACCAATTGGAGAACATCTGAATGGGTACTTTGTGCCAGGTGTGTATTAGGTACTAGGAATATAAAAGTTAATAAGATACATTTCTTTCTTTTTTTTTTTTTTTTTTTGCGGGGGTGGGAGGGAGTGGTTACCATGGATTGAACTCAGGGGCACTCAACCACTGAGCCACATCCCCAGCCTTATTTTGTATTTCATTTAGAGACAGGGTCTCAATGAGCTGTTTAGCACCTTGCAGTTGCTGAGGCTGGCTTTGAACTCATGGTCCTCCTGGCTCAGCCTCCCAAGCCACTGGGATTACAGGCATTCAGCACCAACATCTGGCAAGATACATTTCTTACTCTTCTGGAGCTCATTATCCAGTGAGAGGACACAAGAGAGATAGCCATCTTAATAACAATAGAGATAGGAACAGAGAATCATGGTACCAGAGATGAGGGTACTTAATCTTACCTGGGAGTTCATGGAAGGTTTTCTTATAGAACTGTCACTAAAGTTCATTCTTAAGGATTAATTAGAATTAACTAGGGTAGGAATTCTAAGCCAAAGAGAATTAGGAATAAAAGCACAGAGGTAGAAAAAAGGAGATGTGGGCAGGGAACAACAAGGTCTTTGGTGTTACTGGAAAAGTACAAGATGAGGTTGTAAAGATAAGCAGAGGCCAAGACCTGTAGTGCTTTGTATGCCATTTTCTGATATTTGTGTTTAATACTGTAAGCAGTGGGGAGCCATTGTGAGGTTTAATCAGACTAGTGATTTGGTCAGATTTGCATTTCTGACAGATGCATTCAGTGTGGAGGCCAGCCTGAAGATATTATTTGAGGGGGGTCCAGACTGAGACAGAGACTAATTTAACTAAGAAAGCTGTAGTAAATATTTAAATGAGAGTGGGAATGATAATGCCCTGAACCAGGAAATCAGGAAAGGTTTAGAAAGCAAAATTGGCAAGCTTTGATGATTGCTTGAATAAAAAAGGCAAGTGAGAAGGGGTCTAGAATGGCCCCTAGATATGTAGCTCAAATGACAAGGTTGATATAATTATTGATTGAATTAAAAAATACAGGAGGGAAAGCCAGCTTATAAGAGAAGATTCTGAGGTCATATTGGGACATACATAATTGGAAATGCCTGTTGGATAATCAGAGTTAACATTCCCAACAGGAGATTGTGTATGTTCATCCAAACCTTATGAGAGAGGCCTTTGTTGTACTATCAACTTGAGAATAATTGAAATCATGAAGGTAGATGCACTAACCTTGGAAGAGACTTTAAAATGAAAACAGGAGGCTGAGGACAGGTCCCTGGACAACACCAGCATTTAAGGAATGGATGGAAGAAGAGCTTGTATAGATGGTGTGCTGGACAAGATACCAGGAGAACAGAAGGTACAGAGCCACTGCTGACAGAACTTCAGGAAAGAGATTGGTCTCCAGTTTCAAATCAGCAGCATGGTCTGCTTACTAGAACTTACTAGAACATTGACTGGGAAATTAAATAGATTAAAAATTAATTGTCGGGCTGGGGATGTGGCTCAAGTGGTAGCGCGCTCACCTGGCATGCATGAGGCACTGGATTCAATCCTCAGCACCACATACAAATAAAATAAAGATGTTGTGTGCCGCAGTCTGGCTGGGCACAATCAGGAGCCACTTGTCAAAAGAAACTAACTTTATTTTTAGAACCACACACGACAAACAAAATAGTCTCTCAGGAAAAACCCTCAGAGCCTCAACTGCCACCACCGGCTTTCCACAAGCCTCTCTCTCCCACACAAGCTTCTGTCCACCTCCCACAATCCTCCTGCTCTTGAGGCCGATTGGCTGGGTCACGTGGGCGGAGCCAAAAAAGTCCCCCAATGAGCAGCTCCGTGGTCTGAAAGGGCAGGGAAACAGTCCAATGAGCATCACCGCAGAGGAGCCAATCAGCTAGATGTTGCTGGGGCCGAGGAGCCAATCAGCTAGATGTTGCTGGGGCTGCTGTGAGCCAATCATCAGCCAGCAGCTGGAAGTTTGCTGGCAGCTGGAAGTTTGCTGGGGCCCCTTTGGCTGTGGCTCTCAACATCTCCCCCTCTCTGTTTAAACAACAAGCATGTGGCTTAGGGACCGTGCCTGTTAGGCAGTCCAGTTCAACATATGGTCCTTACCCGTCATCGGATGAACTGACCTCTAGGCGTCAGCCTCCTGTCTTAGGTTGGTACCACTGCAATTGGATCATACCCGTCACTGACTACGGGTCCAGCATACAGCCATACTTGTGGATAGGCCTTTGCACCTGTGGGGGGGTGAGGTTCTTTGCCTCACCTCTGTTGGCCCCCAAATTTTAGACCATCACTAGTAGAGGAGGATGCAAAATGCCATGACATTAAGCCAATTGAGGGCTCCTAAATTGTACCACCGGTGACACCATCAGCAAAAATACTCCAGCACTACCACAATTCGCTGTACCAACAGATAGTTCACAATGCATACAGGTGAGCTCACAATGTGTCCAGGCAAGTTCTGCAAGCAGTTCAGTGATGGCTATTGTAGAAGCTGTAGATTGGTTTTATCTTTCACTTCACCAGCACTGGGATGAAGATAGGAATTCTGGCAATAATGGCTAAAGAAAAAATTATGTAACATTCCAGAAGGCACTAAAAGAAAACAATTTTCTTAACAATTTACATTGTCTTCACCGGCACTGGGATGAAGATAGGAATTCTGGCAATAATGGCTAAAGAAAAAATTATGTAACATTACAGAAGGCACTAAAAGAAAACAATTTTCTTAACAATTTACATTATCTTTAAGAGAATTATTAAATATAATGAAAAGGAAAGGTGAAAGTAAACAAACAGATCTGTTAACCTTCTTTTTTGTTTACATATTAAAACAATCCTCAACAGTTGTTTACCCAATTTAAATTAAACCATATAAATCACGTGAAAAAAAAATATTTGGATCCATTTTATCATGAGCGCTCATCATATATGATATATGGACATACGTACATT
Organism: Marmota monax; assembly: GCF_021218885.2. Taxonomy (NCBI): domain Eukaryota; kingdom Metazoa; phylum Chordata; class Mammalia; order Rodentia; family Sciuridae; genus Marmota; species Marmota monax. Next base: position 7,896,341 of record NW_026694552.1, on the reverse strand, counting down.
CAAACATATAACACAAAACACAAGTGTGCACACATAATATAATACATACAACACATAACATTATAGTAAAGGCCTTATAACTTTTTACAGGTGAAATCTCCATTGCAATGTTTAAAAACTCTATAGTCAAAAAATAGAACTGATCAGCAAAACATTAACCTAGGTCTGTATGAGCTCAAAAAACAAAATAGAACTTCATGGTATGGCAAAGGGCAATAATAAAATAGATATTGAAAAAAGCATCCTGGTTCTGTTGCAGATGTAAGAATAGCCAAACTGGAGTTTTGGATATCAGTTGTTATGGATTTGAGCCAAATCATCTTCTTTTTGGTCTGTAGAAATCGCTTTAGTTAATCTTTCTGGAATCCAAATCGGCTGCTGTTCTCCCTGTGGAAACACATAAACAGACCCCTGACTCCAGACAATCACTGGGTCAGGACCTTGGTTAATCTCTCTGGAATCCAAATCGGCTGCTGTTCTCCCTGTGAAAACACACAAACAGACCCCCAACTCCAGACAATTACTGGGTCAGGACCTTTCCATTGTCCTGTTAGAATATCCTTCCAAAGTACCTTGGGCTTATGTACATTTTTTGGACACATATGCCTTTCTGCAGCACTAAGTCCTGATGAATCCAAATTTAAAAAGTTTAGAGTAAAAAGGGTTATTTTAAGTTTATCTTTGGGGAATATATACCCCTTCCCAATTCCTTCTTTTTGCTTTAATAAGTACATTTTAATAGTTTGATGAGCTCTTTCAACTATGCCTTGTCCCTGTGGATTGTATGGGATTCCTGTTATATGAGTAATGCCAAATGTTGAGCAAAATTGTTTAAAAGAGGTAGAAGTATAACCAGGGGCATTATCTGTTTTTAACTGTTTTGGAACACCCACAGTGGTAAAATTTTGTAAGCAATGAGCTATAACATCTTTAGTTTTTTCTCCGGCATGAAGGGAGCCCATCAAAAATCCAGAAGAAGTATCAACTGTAACATGCAAATATTTTAATTTTCCAAGTTCTGGCAAGTGTGTGACATCCATCTGCCAAATATGGTTAGGTATCAATCCTCTAGGATTGACTCCAAGATTAACTTGTGGTAAAAAGGTCACACAATTTTGACATTGTTTTATTATTTGTCTAGCTTGTTCCTTAGTTATTTTAAAACGCTTTTGTAAAGTATTAGCATTGACATGGAACTTTTTATGAAAATTTATAGCTTCTTCTAGTGTAGAAAAAATATGTATGTCATGTGTTGTTTTATCTGCTAAATCATTGCCCAAACTAAGGGCTCCAGGCAATCCTGTATGTGCCCTGATATGTCCTATAAAGAATGGATCTTTTCTGTCCCAGATTAGACTTTGTATAGTGGAAAGCAAAGAGAAAACAGTAGAAGAAGGGGAAATCCTACCAGCATCTTCAAGAGATACTATAGCATTAACTACATACTGACTATCAGAAAATAAATTAAATACAGAATCTTTAAACATCACAAAAGCTTGTAAAACTGCATTAAGCTCTACCTTTTGAGCTGATTGTTTGGGTACTAAAAATGTAAAAGTTTGATCAGGGGTAACGACTGCTGCTGTACCATTATTTGACCCATCAGTGAATATATTTGGAGCATTCATGATAGGTGTTTTTCTTGTCATTTTTGGAAAAATTACAGGATGCAATGACCAAAAAGACAATAAAGGATTAGATGGTAAGTGGTTATCAACTGAAACATTAGATTTGCACATGATTATTGCCCAAGTATTTAACTCATTAGCTAACTCATCAATTTGATTCATAGTATATGGAGTAATAATTTTATTGGGAGAAATTCCAAACACTCCCTTTGCTGCTTTTATTCCTTTGAGTATTAATTGTCCTACAGCCTCAGGATACCTAGTAAGAATAGTGTTAGGAGAATAAGATAAATGTATCCATAATAATGGACCTTCTTGCCAAAATACTCCTGTAGGAATATTTTTTGTTCATAGTACAATAAATAATAAAGGCAAACTTATATCAATTCTATCCAAATGCATATTTTCCATATATGTTTCAATGATTTTTAATGCCTTTCTTGCTTCAGGCGTTAACATTCGGGGTGAATTTGGATCTGATGGACCTTTTAGGATATCAAATAAAGGTCCCAACTCTCCTGTTGGTATACCTAAATAAGGCCTTATCCAATTTATGTCTCCTAATAACTTTTGAAAGTCATTAAGTGATTTGAGTTGATCTACTCGTATTTGAATTTTTGGTGGACGGACCGTGGTTGAGGATAATAGAACTCCTAAATAATTAATTGGAAAATTTAATTGTACTTTATCTATTGCTATCTCTAGATTATAATTTTTTAATAAGTTTGTAAGTGTGGCATAACATTCTAGCAATGTGTTTTTATCTTTGTGTGCTAATAATACATCATCCATATAGTGAAATATTTGTAGTTCAGGATTTTGATTTCTAAGTGGCTGGATTACTTTGTTAACATAAATTTGACACATAGTTGGGCTGTTAGCCATCCCTTGAGGGAGTACTTTCCATTCATATCTCTGATCAGGACCTTCATGATTCAGTGCAGGGATAGTAAATGCAAAACGTGGACTATCCTCAGGATGAATTGGAATTGAAAAAAAACAATCTTTAATATCTAGAACTAAAACATACCAGGTTTTTGGCAAAGCAGACAACTGAGGAATCCCTGATTGAGCAGGTCCCATAATAACCATCTCATTATTAATGGCTCTTAAATCTTGCAGTAATCTCCATTTACCAGATTTCTTTTTGATGACAAAAATGGGAGTATTATGGGGAGATACAGAAGGTTGTATATGTCCTTCTGCTAATTGTTGTTTGACCAGGTCATGGGCTGCTTGTATCTTTTCTTTAGTCAGGGGCCACTGAGGAACCCATACTGGTCTTTCTGATTTCCAAGTAATTTTTATTGTCTCAGTGGCCCTTTCTGAAAATCCAACCCATGTCTGTCTGTTCCTTGATCTATTTGTATTGGTGCTGCTATACCTTGTTCTTGTTTTTCTAATCTTTTTCCTTTCCTAAAACCTTGTCTAGTCATAATAGTGGGTGCATTTTGGTTGATGTTATTTGTTAATGTCAAACCTAATTGATCTAGGACATCTCGTCCCCATAAATTTACGGGAAGATGATCCAATACATATGGCTGTATAGTTCCTTCACATCCTTCAGGATCCTTCCAATCTAATACCATTGCACTTCTATGGGGATTAGTCGCCACTCCTAGGCCTCGAAGCGTTTGAGTGGCTTGTTGTAATGGCCAATGTTTTGGCCATTCTTGACAAGAGATGATGCTAAGGTCTGCACCTGTATCCAGTAGCCCATTAAATTCATGTCCTTGAATATTTAGTTTTAGCATGGGGCGAGAATCTAAATTTAAAGAAAGCATAGCCCAATCTACACCTGTGGAGCCTAATCCCTTGGAACCTCTTTCTACAGTACGACTGGAAAATTTATCATGTAGGCTGGGTATTATTAGTAACTGTGCTATTCTATCTCCTGGTGAAATTACTGATATACCCTTTGGAGAACTGGCTATAATTTTTATTTCACCTTCATAATCGGGATCAATTACCCCAGGACTTATCATAAGTCCTTTTAGAGTAGAAGAGCTGCGTCCCAATAATAAGCCTACTGTTCCTTTGGGAAGAGGTCCTTTCACCCCTGTGGGAATGATTTGAACTCCCATCTCTGGAGTTAGTACTGCTCTGGCGGAGGCGCAGATGTCCAACCCTGCGCTCCCTCTGGTTTGTCTGATGAGGGATCTGATGGACAATGTGTCCTGGGCACTACCATGATGGGGTTGCTGGGTTCCTCCAGTGCTCCGTATATTTGTGGTTTTGGGCCCCGGAGCATTGGGCCCTCCTGTCCGTTTTTTGGCAATGGAGCCCGATGCCTTTCTCCACGATATCGTGGATAAACACCTGGTCCTTGTTCGTTTTTTGATAATGGAGTACCCTCTATGGTGGTTTGAGAACGGCATTCATTAGCCCAATGTCTCCCTCTACGGCATCGTGGGCAAATACCTGGTATTCTACTCCTTTGATACCTAGTTTTGTTAAACCCTCCTCCAATGGGGCAATTCCTTTTAAAATGTCCTGTTTGTTCACAATTGTAGCATGTTCTTGGCCTGGCATCTAAAGCCTGTTTTACTGCAGCTGCCACGACTTGCTCTTGTTCATTAATGTCTCTGGCATCTAAAGCCTGTTTTACTGCAGCTGCCACGACTTGCTCTTGTTCATTAATGTCTCTACATAATTTAATATATGTGTTTAAATCTTCATGTTTCCATGGTCTAATGATATCTCTGCACCAACGATTCGCTTGCTCATAAGCCAGGTGTTTTAGTAATGGCATTGCTTGTTCTGTATTCCCAAAAACTCTGGTAGCTGTTTGAATAAGCCTATCTACAAATTCAGCATAAGGTTCATTAGCTCCTTGTATTACCTTAGATAATTGACCTTGTAAACCTCCATGTCCTTGTAAAGTCTTCCATGCCTTAATTGCATCTGCAGCAATTTGTGCGTATACGCCAGGATCATATGCAATTTGTTGCTGCTGATCCTCATAAGGTCCCTTTCCTAACAACATATCTAGATTTCTCTGAGGATAACCAGCTGCTGCATTTCGCCTAGCCGTCTCCTTGCAAAATTCCTCATTGGCAACCTTCCATAACAGGTATTGTCCTCCATTTAGCACAGCTTTACACATATTAGCCCAATCTGCTGGCGTCATGTTCAAGTTGTTAATGGATTCGACCAAGCTTACAGTGAAGGGTGCTTGAGGACCATAGGTTGTTACAGCCTCTTTTAGCTGCTTCACTGTTTTGAAATTTAAAACTTGGTAAAATCGCTGCCCTCCTGCCTCAAATACAGGGCATGTTAATATTTGAGACCTTGTCTCAGGATCCCAACTATCAACTGCGGGGGTTGGGGGCCTCCCAGCATATGGAGGTGGCGCTGTTGGTTGGACACTTACGCCCTCTGGTGATAGAAAGGTGTTAGTAGCAGTCTCCTGTAGAGGTGGTGCTGTTGGTTGGACACTTACACCCTCTGGTGATAGAAAGGTGTTAGTAGCAGTCTCCTGTTGTAACTTTCCCCCTGATGGCTTTTTCTGTTTTACACTTTCTTTCTCTGTCTGACTAACTTGAGAGGCCTTCTCTTTTACTTGAATCATTATGTCTTCTCCTTCCTCTACCATTGTCTGAACTGAAGGCTTTGGACTAAGCAAACAAGATACGAATGTCCACAATGGCAATGTGCCAACTGGCAGAGTCCCTGGGCTTTTCTTTTCTATTCTTTTTAAATCTTCACGATGATGGTTCCATTGTGATATATTTAACAACTCCTCCTTAAAAAGCCATGGGCTACATTTTTGTATTGTATCAATGTATGCCCTGATTGTTCTTGATTTTACTGAGATGCCTCCTTCCTCTAACAATTTACTTAACACTCTTTCAGTTTGTTTTTTACTAATTTCTGATCCCATATTTCTACTATAATACAACCCAACAAGATGACGCCAAACAAAACCGAGACAGAATGAAATAAAAAGGGAACAACAAAAAGTCATTATGGCCTTTCTATCCTCCTGACATGGGCATCCGTCCTTTCTCCCTATCTGTTCCTCAGATGTAAATAGTTTTTCCTCAGATGTGAGCGGTTTTTCTTCCGTCTCACTCATCTCCAGGGACAGGCAACTTAAAACAAAAGTGAAGCAAAATAAAAGAGGAATCTTAAAATGGCTACCCATCCTCTCGCCCTGCCCTCAGGGGCGAGCAGTTTCACTTACCCTCAGTCGTTCCCCGTACGGGCCACCAAATGCCGCAGTCTGGCTGGGCACAATCAGGAGCCACTTGTCAAAAGAAACTAACTTTATTTTTAGAACCACACACGACAAACAAAATAGTCTCTCAGGAAAAACCCTCAGAGCCTCAACTGCCACCACCGGCTTTCCACAAGCCTCTCTCTCCCACACAAGCTTCTCTCCACCTCCCACAATCCTGCTCTTGAGGCCGATTGGCTGGGTCATGTGGGCGGAGCCAAAAAAGTCCCCCAATGAGCAGCTCCGTGGTCTGAAAGGGCAGGGAAACAGTCCAATGAGCATCACCGCAGAGGAGCCAATCAGCTAGATGTTGCTGGGGCCGAGGAGCCAATCAGCTAGATGTTGCTGGGGCTGCTGTGAGCCAATCAACTTCCAGCTGCCAGCAGTTGTGTCTACCGAAAACTAAAAAATAAATATTAAAAATTTATCTCTCTCTCTTTAAAAAATTAATTAATTGTCCAAATAGTAGACCAGTTTTATGACCTATTTAAAGTTTTGCTCTTAATTCTTTTCAGTGTAATAATATGCACACACAGTTTTTAAAATAGTAAATAGTATCCCAAGAATTGTGTCACATAGCAGCCCTCCATGTTATATCCCAAGTGTTTTAATCTATGGCATTTGTCTCCATTTTTTCTTTCTCTGTCTTGCATTTTTTTATTTGGTTCTGTGGACTTCCTACCACAAAAGATGACGTAGCTTTCTTCTCTCTACCTCATCTACATACTCCCTTTTCAATACATAGTACAATTTCATGTTTTGCATTGTGATTGTATTATCATAACTAAAAAATTCAGTTGGACAACTTTTTGTTTTTGTTTTTCTTGACTTTAATACTACATCTCTCTCTACTTAGTTTTCTGTGTACCTATTATTATTTCTTCCCCTGTATTCTGATAAAGTTATAAAAATATTAAGTACAGGAAAGCAGAGCACATCTGTATATTCCTTTTCCTGACAACATCCTTCTTGGAACCCTTCATCCTCCCACTGAAATTTGGACTGTTTGTCCCCCAGAACTTCCCTTTATTATCATCCCAGGAATTTCCTTTGCCTTTCTCCTGTGTTAGATCCTGTTTCCTGGATCCTATGCCTTTCTTTTCCCTGGTTTGCTCACTCATTTGGATAAAGCATATCCTCTAGCAGTTTCCTGGGAGAGGTGCACAGTAGGTAAATTTTTCAGATACATGTACACATCTGAATACATTCTTCTTATATCATCACCATTGAGCTAAAGCCTCATATATTTTAGAATTCTAGATTATAAATCATTTCTCCTTAATAATTTGTCTTGGAGTCTTGGTTCCATTGTCTTCTAACTTTAGTGTTGCTTACTGAAAAGTCCAGTTCTGTCCATGTTCCTGTTCCTGTTCCTTTTTGTATTCTATCTCTAAGCTTGCAAATTTATTATATTAATTTCTGGTATTCTAATAGTTACATAATGATAAACGATTAAAGACCTGATGTAGGTCTTTAATCGTTTATCATTATGTAGACATGGCATGGTCTTTTTCAATCTGGAGTTCTCTGTCCTTCAGTTCTGGGAAATACTTATCTTTTTGTTTGTTTGCTTTTTTTTACTCCCATGGTCCTCCTTCAGCACATGGTGTGTGTGTGTGTGTGTGTGTGTGTGTGTGTGTGTGAGAGAGAGAGAGAGAGAGAGCAGGGGGCTGCTTTTATATGACTTTGGATTACATCTTTTCATTGTCTAGTTTTATCATCTTCTTTTTATCTCCTTGTCTTTTCATATTCTGGCAGGGTCTCTCAATTTTATCATCTCATATATCTATTGAATGCTCAGTTCCCAGTCTCAGACTGTTAATTTTCAAAAGATTGTTCATGTTTTCCCAGTGTTCCTTTTAATAATACTCTGTTGTTCTTTTTTGGATGCAATCAATGTGTTGCCTGTTATTCTTCTAAGGATACTAAAGGGATTCCTTTGATGTGGTTCCTTCTCCTATCAGTGTCTCCTTTTCCTCCAAGTTCTACTTTATGCTTGAATTGATTGTGGCTTCTCAAGTGTCTACTGATCCTTGTCTGTCCATTCATTTTTAAGAATGAAGTACTTTAAAAAAAATGTTTGGAAAGCTTCTTGGGCTTCACTGAAAACTTAATCAGATGTTAGTGTCTTTTTCTCTTGGTTCACTCCATTTCTCTGAAGAAGACATTGCCCATCTCTTGACTGAGAAATATTAGCCTGACTGCTAACAGTTTATAGCAAGAGGGAGCAAGGGGCTGTGGGACAGAGGAGGTTGGGCACAGCACGTCCTACCTTCACTGAATCCTTACTCTCTCCCTTCTTGTATTGTGCCCAATGTTCTTGAGTCCAGAATCTCTCTACTGCAAAATTTCCAAAAAATAAATCTGTCCACAGGCTGGTTTGGGAAGAGCAGTACAGGGTGAGAGAGGACTATTCTCTAAACAGGCTGGGGTAAGCCCTCCTATTTTAAGTGTCACCCATTCTTTGGTTCAGTGGGCACTTGCCTTGAATTGACCATGAGGTCATTTTGCTTCTTTTTAATGCTCTTCTCTGTTGGCACTTGTTTTATCCCTCTCAACTCTAAGTTCGTTACCACTAATACTTAAGCTATTTGTCTTCTAAATTTTTGGGGGTGGGTGAGTACTGGGGATTGAACCCAGGGAGCTTAACCACTGAGCCACATCCCCAGCCCTATTTTTGCATTTTATTTAGAGACAGGGTCTCACTGAGTTGCTTAGTGCCTCACCATTGCTGAGGCTGGCTTGAACTCATGATCCTCTTGGCTCAGCCTCCCAAGCCGCTGGGATTACAGGCATGTGCCAGCGCACCTGACTTATCTTCTAAATTTTTATTGAATTCTTCTATCCAGTGCAGAATTTAAAATAATTTAAATTATTTTCCAGAGAGGGCAGAGAATACCTATATACACTTCATGTTTAATTGGAAGCTGTTAATCTAATTTTAATCCATTGTTTTACTCTTAAAATAAAAGTAATCATTTTTTAGATTATAGATTTCCTGTACTCATTATAAAATATTGGACAATGTAGAAAATTATAAAGAAGGAAATAAAAATCACTTGATAATAGTTTCCTTTGGGTAATGAGATTATTTTCTAGCGTATGTACTTAACTGTCAACATCATTAACATTTTCTGAGTCAGTAGCTATAGAATTATAATATCATTTTTAATTTCTAAATATTATTCCAGTATAGGAATATCTATTTAAGTCCTTGTTTTAGGTGAGTTACCCATTTCCCCCCACTTTAAGCAAATGTAATATGAATCTATTATACTCAATGATTTTCTTGTGTGATAATTTTGTTTGTAAGAATTCCTAGAAATTGAGTTTCTGAGTCAAAGAGACTATACAATTTAAAGGCTTTTTTTTCTGCATTGCCAAGTTACTCCCTTTTTCCCCATAAAAACGTACTGGTTTATATTTCCATCAGAGATACTTGTTACCCTAACTGGGCTATTGTTATTTCTATTCATTTAAAAAGTAAACTGCTTAGGTTCCATTTTGGCTTAAAAACATAGTTAGTAGTAATAGATTTTCAATTGATTACTGTTTCCTCAATAGCTTTGAGAACTCTAAACACTATAAAGTTTTAAATAACAATTATTAACACAATCAGATTTGAAAAGTTATTTATAACTATAAAAGTGTGGCTTAATGTTTTCTTCTTCAATATAGTGTTAGTTACAGATGTAATACATAATTTCATATTAATGTCACCAAGCCTCCAGAACATTCTTTTATATAAATCCTGAAGTTTTAAAAAATGTGATATTTCAAAAAAGTATTTTAACTGATAAATTACTCACCAGAGGTATGCTGCAGTTATTTTAGTTACTCTCTGAATGCAGTGACAGAATATATATTACTTGAATAATTATCATTGCATATTTAACTGTAAAAGCAATAATAGAGAAACTCAAGCTGCCTCTTAATCAGGCAGAAAACAGAATAAATACCCTAGGACCCAATATGCCCTCATAAATTTCCTGTTCTTGGAGTGAAGCATGTAATGGAACAATTTATTATTTGAATAATGAATGCTAATCATGATTTGAATGTATAAATCATGAGCTTTTCTGTTTCACAAAAGATTGATCTTGCTATCCCTTTGCTTCACATTGTCATTTTGGAGAATTATGCAAAATGGTGTAAAATAGTCTGGATTGTATTCAGCATGTCTTTCTGAGATATTACATCTTTCCTAGTAGTCCTCTTCATGTTTAAATATAAGTGTGAGGTAGAGGTTGTATCATAAGACTGCAAGGTAATTGTTTTTAGGTAATTTGAACAAGTTCCAAAGGCTATAAAAATTGATAGTTGCTGCCACCTGCAGGCCACACTTTATAACATTCAAGTTAATTCAGATGAAAATTTCACATGCAAACTATATTTGTTCCTCCTTCCCATAATCTTTCATTTTTCTCACTTTTAACAATTACTTTGTTCTGTTTACTGGATACTGTATTGTCTATTATTCTCTGCAGCTTATGGTACTAACTAATGTTTAGGAGTTTCCAAAATGAAATCCTAAAGCAGCACACTTTTTCCTCTTTAAACAAGAATTTAGCTAATGAAGATTAAATACAGGAACACTTATAAATGTGCTTTCATTAGCATGTTTGCAACTGAAATAATGTGCTTGCCTTGCCTAATTTTGTCAGCATCTTTAGAATAGGACCTATGTAAGTAGGGAAACTAAAATGAAAGGAAAGATTTTGGAGCCACATCTGAAGTTAAGAATTCAATTGTTGTCTTGAGATCCAAATGTGACCTTGCAATCATATTTCAGACACCTCTATGTAACTGTATGTATGAATAGAGCAGACATGGTTAATTCAAGCAAGGTTTATGTTCCTTTACTAACTGTTCAGACATTAATTTAGGAAGTTGGTTCTAAGTAATATTTAAAGGATTATTTCTCATACTTGACTTTATATTCGCATTTTAATGAGAAATTCATTAATTTACCAAAGTTTTCATAAAACTCAGTCATGACATGAACAGGAACTTCCTTGAATTTGAATTCTTTGTACTTTCCACAGAAATGAAATTGTTTCTAAAGTTGTCTAGGCTGTTCAGTAGTTTTTTAAACATGCAAATATTTGCCTCTGTACAATTGCTATTTTAAACAATTGCATACAAAATAATGTTTATTTGTAGGTTAACATTGTTAATGGGCATTCAGAATTTTAAGGAGGGCTTGTATTAATTATAAATAACTTGGTGGCTTGGCTGGGCACAGTGGCACATGCCTGTAATCCCATTGGCTCAGGAGATTGAGGCAGGAAGATCACAAGTTCAAAGCCAGCCTCAGCAACTTAGCAAGGCCCTAAGCAACACAGTGAGACTCTTTCTCTAAATAAAATATGAAAAAAGGGCTGGGGATGTGGCTCAGTGGTTAACTTCCTCTGGGTTCAATCCCCTAAATAAATAATTAACTTGGTGGAATAAGAACTCAAGAATTTAGTCACAAAACTTTGCCGCAGTCTGGCTGGGCACAATCAGGAGCCACTTGTCAAAAGAAACTAACTTTATTTTTAGAACCACACACGCCAAACAAAACAGCCTCTCAGGAAAAACCCTCAGAGCCTCAACTGCCACCACCGGCTTTCCACAAGCCTCTCTCTCCCACACAAGCTTCTCTCCACCTCCCACAATCCTCCTGCTCTTGAGGCCTATTGGCTGGGTCACGTGGGCGGAGCCAAAAAAGTCCCCCAGTGAGCAGCTCCGTGGTCTGAAAGGGCAGGGAAACAGCCCAATGAGCATCACCGCAGAGGAGCCAATCAGCTAGATGTTGCTGGGGCCGAGGGGCCAATCAGCTAGATGTTGCTGGGGCTGCTGTGAGCCAATCATCAGCCGGCAGCTGGAAGTTTGCTGGCAGCTGGAAGTTTGCTGGGGCCCCTTCCGCTGTGGCTCTCAACAAAACTTAAGCTAAAATTTTTGGATACTGTATTCATTACCTCTGTATCCTATTTTCTTGCATTTCTGACGTATGTTGAGTTGACTAATTTAAGTACATGTGCTGCATCAGTTTAAAGGAAATTGATATTTACAATTCCCTTTTTGGTCTGTGTTTTAATATTATAACAGAGCTTATAAAGAATATTTGTCTAAAGGATTATTTTTTTGTAGAATAAATTAATAAACTTATATGTATTTATTAAGGATGTAGCCCTGTAGATGGCTATGAATAAACAAAAACCCTGCTTTCATGGAACTTGAATTCTAGTGGGTGACATATAATGTGTTGGGTGGGGGTTAGTACTTTGATCAAAGCATAGCATAAGAAGATATAGAGACAAGAGGGCTTCTCTTTTGTTATAAGTGGTCATGAAATCCTCTCTGAGGAGGTGGCTTTTGAACAGCCACCTGGAAGTAAGGAATTGAGCCATACAACTATATTGGAAAAGACCATCCCAGGTCAAGGGAACAACAAATATATCCTCTGAAGAGGAAGGTGTGGTATGCATGTGTATATTTATATAAATAATAACCACAGACTAAAACTATCTAACTGAAACAATTCATGAGTACTTTGGGAAATATAAAATAAATGATAAGATAGTGGTATCATTACTAACCATCCGACACCGTTAAATAGATTACCTCATAACGTGTGTCATCTAGGTAAATTTTACAAAATTCATGTTTTATTAATTGTTTGTCTCTTCTCCTCTCCTCTTTATTCCCCTACTTCCCTGCCTTCCCATCTTTCTCCCTTTCTCCTTCCCTTCGCTTCTCATTTCAGTGAAGTTGGAGCGATTTGAAATTCCAATCAAGGTTCGCTTAAGCCCAGAACCATGGACCCCTGAAACTGGTTTGGTAACTGATGCTTTCAAACTGAAAAGGAAGGAACTGAAGAACCATTACCTCAAAGACATTGAGCGAATGTATGGGGGCAAATAAAACATTGCTCTTCTACTCATAGGAGAGGTTGCACAGAGGGTGACCTGGTTCTTCTTCTGTTCTAGAGTTTAAGCCTTTGTTGAACTGTCTGTTAGAATGTAGGTGTATCATTCTAAAGATCTAGTAAAAAAATATTCCTGATTACAATAGTTGTTGAGTCTACTTTAACTTAGTTTTGCATAGTTCTAGTGAAGCTGAAATTGAAAAGTTATTTCCCTTTAGATGTATTATTAATTTTAGAGCAGAAATTCTGTTTAAAAAAAAGCTTGATACACTTTTTTCCATAAATCAAAGTATTTGATGTTGAACGAAGTAAATTGGAGTTGGAGTAGAATGTAGTTTGAGGAAATTTGCAGCTTCCAATGTTTATTGTCTTCCTAGTTCTGAAGTTTAAATATTAAGCATGACAAAATATGTATTAACACTACTCAAAGCAGAAGTGCTGCAGGGCTTTAAAATTCTCTTCTAACTAAAATTTATCTTGAAGGGAAAATTCAGTCATGATATAGTAGGGTAAAATAATACCTTAGGAGGTATTATTTTAAGACCACAATTGTTACATAGGTTAGATGTAGAGTCATTGTAATATTGTGAATAATTACAGTGCCTAAAGTAAGAATAAAACAACATATGCATACCAAAAATATCTAGTGACACATTTGAAGGGGAATTGAGTAGCTATTTAAATCTTTGAGATCAGTAACTATAATTATTTGAATGACTAAAGAGGAAAGTACAATTTTTAAAATGCTGAAAATTGCCTTTCTGTGTTTGTACAAAATGAAAAGACTGAGACCAAGAATAAAATGATGGAAAGTTAATCAAAATTTAACAGGAAGCATTTTCTCTGTTAGAAAAGGTGATGAAAACTTAAGTATTTAGAATTATGAACCTTGCATAGCACTGAACCTGGAAAAGAGATTTAGATTCTGAATTTATCTTTGATAACAGGGATTGATTTGAAAATGTACTCATATTAAATTACATTTGTAATTTATGATCTGTTTGCTGTTGCTGATTTGATTCTTGATCAGTAGTTTGCATTTCAGAGAGCCTTTCATTTTGCTTTAATTTTAGGAAAGCGGGTTATGATGAATGACTTCCCCAATATCTTGTTCAAACCTACGGGTGATTAATTGTCTTGGATGAGTTTTGGGAAGTTAAAGGGAAGAAAACACTGTTACCATATTTTTCCTGTTAGTGAGGAGTTTAGAAACTGGAAATGCTACATTTGGGAGAAGGGCAGAGTTACTTGATAAGGGACTGATGTTTGTGCAGTAACATGGAGTGTGGATTTCTTTTTAAATCTTTAATTAAAATCTGGGATTAGATATTCACACTTGAACCATAGTTACTGTAAAAAGCAAAAATTCTTAATACTGTTATTCTTTGCACTTTTCTTAATATATATATATATATATATATATATATATATATATATATATATATATATATATATTTTGCTTACATTGCTTTGTACAGATGTGGGCCACCACTGCAACAAAGAGAATTCTTTTTGCTCTGAAATATTTATAAAGAAAATATTTAAATGTTATGTATATGGTGGTAATAAGGAAAAAATCATCTGGTATTATAAGCAAGAATGAAGGTTTTTGTAAAGATTTCTGTTCAGTGTTCTGCAAAGTAAAATTCTAGGTAAGTTTTCTTAAAGTTATGTATGAGTATTCTCATTCTTCCCAACTTGCCTTTGAAGAGTGAAACACCATTATTATCAAGTAGATTACTAATCAACTTTTACTACTCTCGGCCCACAGTTAATCCTTTAAGGATGATTTTATTAAACTTTTCCAGTATGTGATCCCCAAGCCCATTTAGATTGGTGATTTTAAATGTGTGAGTGCATGCATACTATCTTATCTCAGATGTTTGCATCCCTACTCAACCCCATCTCCCTAAAGCTGGAACACTGCCAACTAATCTGTTGAATAGGTCCTTTAGAAACAGTAATTAACACTTAAGGTTGGGTGCTGCTAATTCTTTGCGAAATCCAAATATTGTTAAGGGACCAGGGAGATGCCACTACCCCCTGATTTTTCATCTAAAACTATACATGTTTATGTAAATGGAAATCTTTCCATATTCATAGTGACTTTTTAAGTATTGGAGCCTACAGATTTTGATCTCACATTTTTATACCTGTTTAAATTGTTCATAGTTATGTGTAAGTCATCAAATACAGTGTACTTAATAAATTTATTACAAGTATGTGCATTTCTAAGTCAAACACTTGTGACTTTTGCTTTAATCAAATGAAAGTATCTTGCCTACTTGATACTTGTATTCATGTTTTTTTTCTCCTAGAATGGAGGTATCATATGGCTTTTCAGAACCGAAAAACAGATGAATGATTCAAAAAGTCAGAAGTTAAGGAGAATAATGTTTCTTTGATCACAAAGAATGATTTAGTAATCCTGCCTATGTTTTCCTAATAGCATATGACAAATGTTTCTAAGGTAACAAGATGAGAACAGGTTAAAGATTGCACGGTGTTTTGGATTTAGAGAGAAATGTTTTAATTTTTGAATGTAGTTCCAAATTATAATGTATTCATATTTGTACTTTCTGTTAAAATGCATGATTGCAGGATTGTTAGATTTTGTGTTTATTCTTGATGAAAAGCTTTGTTTGTCATTTTTAAGTTTGCACTCGAATCTTGTGAAATAAATCCACCCATGTTATCAAGCCTATTTGTACTTATTTATGCATTGAGATGAAATCTATAAGTTTGAAAATGACCCAAACTTTTAGGCATGTAATCTTTAAAATTCTCTTGGTTTATGGAATTACATGAAGCAGTTAACCCAGCTTTCATAAGTCCTATCCATTAGTATGGACTATTTGAACTGAAAACTCCTGCTTTAATACAGTAAATAGAATAGAATCCCTTTGTAACAATAATATTGTAGAACAAATCGTAATCACATTTCATGGATTATTGGTAGGTGCTAATAAATGAGAACTATTACTTTTAGGCTGGTTATTAGGAAGATATTAATTTGGGGGGTTAAATGGGAGTATATATAAAATATTGCCGCAGTCTGGCTGGGCACAAAATCACGAGCCACTCAAGCAGGAACAAACTTTATTTTTTGAAACTGCCGCCAATGTTCTATACGCCCCCAGGAAGATCGCCGATCCACACACGCCGAGTTCTCCCAGTACCCCCAGAGGAAGTTCCTTCCCCGGAACTCCCTCCTACTGTACTTCCCCAACCAATGGGAACTCTCCAGGAGTCCCGTAGCAGGCCGAGGTGAACAGCAGGAGTCCAATATCCATATGAATGCAAATCTTAACATAATCATATCATCTCAATGGCTAGCTGGCGTCACCTTTCAACCAAAAATGCCATGCATCATATACTTGGCTCTTAGCAAAATGGTATTTAGAACTCTGGAACCAGACTGCCTCAGTGTATTTCCTGCTTTTGCCACTCACTAGTTTTGTGACTTTGGGCAAGTTAATTAACATGCCAGAGCCTCATTTCTCCATCTGGAAAAATGGTATTGATTGATAAAGGGATCTATCATTGGGTTATTGTGAGAGTTAAAATGAGATAATCCATGTAAAGTATTGAGAACAATAGCTTAATTAGCTATTATCATAATCATTATTGTATGCAGTCAGAACTCATCAGTCAGGTTGTCTAAAGTATTGACTAGCATCTGAAGACCTTATAGAATTTCCTGACCCTGAAGATTTTTTACTTTTTCAGGAAACCTAGGCTCATTGTATCACTAGCTTTATAACCATGAGCCAATCTTCCAACAGCCTTCTTATCTTAATTTCTTCTTACCATTGGAATACAATTGGACTAAAAATGGCCTTTGCCAAAAAAGAAAGACAAATGACAGGAGAAATAGGAAATGTGATCGCCCATAAGATTTATTGTACTGTGCTTTTGCATTGTGATACTGCTGTCCCAAAGTAGTTTTATTTATTTTTAAAATGATCCCTAGGTCCCAAGATTCCCATTGGGATGTAAAGCTGTGGAGGATGCTATCAGAAGAAGTGAGGATTCTGCTAGGTACAAGGAGTCTTTCACTGTTATTTATTTGTGTATTTATTTATTTAGGTGCCAGGGATTGAACCCAGGAGTACTTAACAACTGAATCACACCTCCAGCCCTTTTTGCGTTTTATTTTGAGACAGGGTCTCACTGAGTTGCTTAGGGCCTCACTAAGTTGATGAGGCTAGCTTTGAACTTGGGATCCTCCTGCCTCAGTCTCCCGAGTCCCTGAGATTATAGGCATGTTCCACCATGCTGGGCTCTGTCACTGTTATTTTTTGTTATTTATTTTTTCCCTAAGAATTGATATATTTAAATATAACATACCAGGTGTCAGTTCAAAGGTCTGCTCAATCATTGATCCAATGTGTTTCAGCATTAAAATACATAATTATACATAATTTATAGCTGCTTAGTATAGCAATAATTGCATAAATAAGTAGAGGAAGAGACAGAAAAGGCCAATATAAAAATAAAAACTAAGTTTCATGTACACACAACATACTCCCTAAAAAATGTCAATATAGCATTGAAAAATTTACCAGATGAAATCAGGCTATCTGTTTTTTTCATTTTCACTAAGATAATTGGATATCAGTAATCCGCATGAAATTCTTTTCTAAACAAGGCCTTTTGTGGGTAAAAGAAAGAATAATGGTGTACAAGCAGGAAATCTTCCTGTGTATAGTCCTAAATAATTGACTGCCGGTGTCACTGTTATTTAATCAGGGCTGTGCATACATATTTTTTTTTCTTCTTCCTCTGTTTTACTTTTCTTCCTTGTGTACATGTATTGTTTTTTTTTTTAATTGGTGCTTTATAGATATACATAAGTGTGGAATTTGCTGTGGTATATTCCTGCATGTACATAGCATAATTTATCAGTTTCATTCCACTGTTCTTCCCTTCCCTATCCCCTCTCCGTCCCCCATATTTCCTTCTTCTACCCCACTGAACAGCCTTCTGTTTGCATGGGATCCTCCACTTTTTTCCTCTTGTTTGCTCTAGCCTTCTCATGAGAGAAAACATTTGACCCTTGGCTTTCTGAGTTCAGGTTTTTGTTTTTTAATATTTTTTTAGTTGTTGATGGACTTTATTTTATTCATTTATTTATATGTGGTGCTGAGGAGCCAACCCAGTGCCTCACACATGCTAGGCAAGTGCTCTACCACTGGGCTACAACCCCAGCCCTAGGGTTAAGGTTTTTAAAGCAGTTCTTCCAAATTTTGTTTTTTACTGTGATCCTCAATGCTGTGCACACACACTTGTGTGTATGCAAAACAGTATTTTACAATGCTAATATATATATATATTAGCATTGTAATTTATTTATTTTTTATGTGGTGCTCAGGATCAAACCCAGGCCTCATACATGCTAGACAAGTGCTCCACCACTGAACCACAACCCCAGCCCCTACAATGCTATTTTCATGAATAAAAAAAACATTAGTGAGATGCACATGGATTTCTTATTTATTTAAATTCTGGCTGTGGCCCACTAAATTGATTTAATGACCTGTAAAATACCGCTGTCCTGAACTTTCCTTGAAATTGAAAATGTTCTATATCTGTGCTGTCTGTAATAATAGTGAACAAACGTGGCTGATGAACATTTGAAATGTGGCTAGTGTGATTAAGGAACTGAATTTGTAATTTTCATATTGGATAGCATACCTGTAGAGAGATTACAAGGCACAATATACAAAGCACAGATTTAAAGTCAGCTATTTTGCTGCCTATGAAAGATAGCTGTCTCCAGTCTTCTTTTTTCCATTTCCCCTGTCCCAGAGTCAACCACTTTCAATTCTTGTTGGCTATTTTGGTACTGACAATGTTGTATCTAAATAACACGATTGTACCCTGCTTCTTAATGTTGTCACTATTTCTTGACCTCTCACTACATATAGGCACACCTCTCATCCTCCAAGTGTAGACATGTAGTAAGATCAGTCCATCTTTACATTATTATAACTATATCGTTCAAAGCTGCAAGATATAGTAAGAAAAAATGATTAATTTTCCTTTCCTGCACTTTAACCCTGTGTAATTTCTTTATTTCTTCAATATGCTTCATTTTCTATGTACTTATGACTGATTTAACACCTTCCTCTCCACCAATAATCTTAATGCTTTTCTCAACATACCCAAGGCTAGAGGTATAGCTTAGTGGTAGAATGCTTGCTTAGCATGCACCAAGCTATGGGTTTTGATCTCCAGGCACTTCAAATAACAATACTTCCAGGTAACAAGAATTCTAACAATTTCACCTGGAATAAATCCAGAACTTTCTGTTTTACTCCAGTGCAGGTCATTTGCCCTCTTTTCCCTGGTACACAGTCATTAGAATGTGACTGTCACCATCTTCCTGAGATGAACTTTTCCCTTTAGCATGTGTTGAATTTTCTGTCTCTTATATCCTATGTCTTTTTTTTACTTGGATTATTGCCTCTTTTTGATGGAACATATCCTATAATAGAGGGAATTTTGAGACCTTAATTGATAATTCGGTTGGGGGTAGAATTCAAAATTCCTTTTCCATGTTGAGAGCATTATTTCAGGGGCTGGGGTTGTGGCTCAGCAGTAGAGCATTTGCCTTGCAAGTGTGAGACCCTGGGTTCCATCCTCAGCACCACACAAAAATAAAGGTATTGTGTTCAACTGCAACGAAAAAAAAATATTTTAAAAAAGAAAGCATTATTTCATTGTCATTAGGCTTCCTACCCTCTCTACAGAAGGCACCTATTTCACTTCTACGTTCAGTATGACAATCATCCCTCTGCATGGTTCTTCACCCTACGCATACTTGGGAATCACTCGGATATGTTAATAATAACAAAAACAGTGCCCATGCCCCATCCTCTCTCATTGGACAATGGGGACCTTCCTGCTAGATCTTTCAATTTTCTTTAGTAGCACTTATCTTTAGGATTAAACCACAGAACAATTCATAGAAGAGGGTATTGTCTTCACAGGTTGCCAGAGGCAGAGTCTGTTGATTAATTGTTGACTCCCCAACCCTCCCCTGTTTGTGTAGGGTTCATTTTTTTCTTCCACTAGCTAGCTGTTTCAAGCTACCTATTTCTTTTGACACTAAAAAGAAGAGATTCTGAGAGGATGAGATATAGAACCAGGGCATTTCTTGGAAGATACTCCTAAGGGTATCAAGAATTAGAAATGGGCTCTAGTAAAGGATGAGACACTTGGGAATGCCAAACACCAACTTATCCCAATTTGTATTTTTGCCTTGGGGTTTAAGAAATCTGTCAAAAGACATCAAAAGACTCATAGGGGAAAAGGTAAGAGGGTAAAAAAGAGTGTTGAAATCTACTTATCCATGTGTCTCTCCAGAGTGACTTTCACAGTGGAAATCTGAAAATCATTCTTTTGAAGTCAGATATTTATTCTTTTGCTCAGCTCTTTGCTAGTCCATGGAGTTACAAGAAGCTCAGAATCAGATATGCATATACATACACATATGCTAAAGACATATCCACATAAATTTTCTTCCTCATGTCTAATAGCTCTTCTTAAAAATGCCTTTCTCTTCTTAGCTGTGTCTGCAGTGTTCCTTAGGATAGGGCTCTACAATCAGTTTGGGATGGTAAATTGCACACATCAACATAGGAAAATAGCAATGTGGCTCCCCGAGAGCAGGTAAGGAACAAATAAAGAAATCAGAAGCCTTCCTGTTCAGACAGTAACTGTTTGAAGGATGAAATAACTATAGGAAACAAATCTGTAAAACATGATCCCCATTCTTCCTCTAGGTGGCATCATTTTTCATCCAGAATTAATCTTTTCAGGGAATCCAAGGGAAGGATACAGAACTGCAGAGGTCTTTTTTTCTTTGCAAGAGGCATTCCCCCACCCACGACGGAATCTCTGCTTATGTACTCTTCCCTTTTGCTTATGGTATAAAAAATAGCTTTATTGACTCCCATCTTCTAGGGTTGTGGACTATCTTAATTGACCTTTAGGTTTGCTCAGAGAAGAAAAGCTCCAAAACTGACCTGAAACTGCAGGGATTTAGGATCCAGAAGTAAGGCTGTAAAAATATGTTAGCTTGAGCTATTGATTTTCTTCTCTCTTAACACCTGGGAACTTTCTTAAAAGTTTGTAAAGACAGGACAGGTGCTGACCTTTTCTTAGATAACAAAGCCACTTTTGTTTCAAAGCCCGGTTAAGTTCCAGTACTATTAGATTTGCTTTGACTTAAAACATGACATTTAAGAAGTGCTTCTGGGCTGTCTCTTGTTTAGTCCTGTCAGATGCTATGGGGACACCAAAGAAGGTCATGGTGATGAATTAGAAGCTGAACTTTGAGGTAATGACTCTACATATGTAGGAATTTGGAAAAGTCAGAGAACCCTTGAGGTTTCAGTTGTCTGGGAATGCTTTCTTGAAAGTCTCTAGTCTGAGCCTACTGCTGAAGAGGCCACAGTTACCAAATTCCAGCTAGTAATGAGTGTGCATCCATCCCCAGCAATATCACCTCAGTGTCCCATCAGCCTTCAAGGACTAAGTGGTATGACAGCAAGAGGAAACTCATGGGCCTAGCTTGAGGTTCAGAACAGAGACCTCCAAGAGATTCTGTGTGTGCATGAGATATTGATGCTTTCATCTCTTGGAGTGGCCAGAGGTCCCTGGCAGGTTGCCTTCTTATCTCAGCGCATCAATATATGTTATCTATGTGTGTGACAGTTGGAAAACACTATTCTAGATGCACCTATCTTCTTGGAGAGCATTGATAATACATGGTCCGAATGATTGGTTTTCTTGTCTGTAGTCTCAGGCAGACTTTCCTCAGCTTTGTGAAGGTAGACACTATATCATTCATTCTTACATCTCCAGTCTCCTTCACTGTCCCTAACATCTAATGAATGAGTGGCTGAATGAATTGGGAAGTCCAGGATTTGTAGGACAAGTAAAATTTAGATAAGGAAATGTTGAAAGTGTGCTGAGGAGTTGAATAATAGTAATAGACTGTGATATTGACTGGTAAGTGCCAGGCTGTTTGCAGAGCAGCTGAGGGTTCAGAGTTGTTGGTGTGTTGAGGCAGTGGGCAATTATCAGGCCCCATCATGCCTATGTAACAGAACGTTGGATGAATAATGAGCCAGTGTAGCATTACTGCACAAGAATAAAATCAAAATTCAAACAAACAGATGGGAGTTGATACAAATGGTCTTGATTTTTCTGTGAGCATCTAATTTCAAGTCAGGCTCTGCCTAACACCATGGGAACAATTTTTCTGATGGTCTGGGGCCTGATTGCAATAATTCTTCAATGATCCCATATCATTCCAGCTCAGAAGCCCTCATGAAAACTCCTGGCATACCCAAGGTCAAGGATGCTATGCCATCCGTCCTGATGTGGAGTGAAGGGAGATGAACCCTGTTGTTTTCTTCCCCCTGATGTTACATGTCTTGCTTTCCACATGGAAAAAGGACTGAATGGTTATTCCCTGTTCCATATTCATCTCAGTTGGCATATCTTCAGGGAAGTCTACTCTGAGTTCTCTGAGACCATTAAATGCTTCTCTGGTTCTACGGTGCCATATGCTTATTGTTGATAATGAAATAACAACCGAAGCCTCCATTATTGAGCATTTAATATGTTCCAGGTGCTATGCTAAGTATTTCATAAGCAGAACCTTATTCAATCCTTGCCACAAAATCCTGTGGTAAGCACTGTAGTATTACTTCCATTTTTCAGATAAGGAAAGTGAAACACAGAGCAGTTGAGTGATTTGCTCAAGGTAACATGCTGGTAGATGGACAAGGCAGAAAGGAAGGTTTGTTTGAGGCTGGAGCTGCTGTTATTCTTCAGCACTGTGCTCTGCTATTGACCTCTAACAGCACTTCCACCACACCTTGTTGTAATGATCTGGCCTGATGTCTCCCTTTCCCTTGACCCCTTGAGAGTGTTAGCTCTATCCCAGCAAGTCACCAAGTTTTATGTAGAGCCCCAGCGCCTAACCCAGAAACAGTAAACATTAGAGTTGTAGAACATTCTCAAATGAACAGAAAAAAATACCCCAGTCTTCCACCAGATGGTGCTGTGGCAATCCAAGAGAGAAGTGCCTTAGGGGACTTTACCTTTCCCACAGAATACTCCATAATGTTTTCTGCCCTTGTTTTTAGAGAAGACTGAGTGGGAGAAACATTTCAAGATAATGTTCATACAGGAATTGACACAAGTTCGACAAATTCATTTATGACCTTATGTCTTGACCCAAAAGGGAAGATTGACCTTACTTTACCCTTTTACATTCATGCACTTCTTTCAAAGAACTTTAAGTGCTTGTCAGATCCTTTTCACAACTAAAAAGCTAGAAATAAAATCGGAATTGCCGAAAGCATTGAAGGCGGACATGCACCAGAATGGGAGGTTTCCTGAATGGGAGGGAGGCAGGAGATTTGGATTCTGCCATTAACTAATGGAGGACTTCATCCTCAATTGTAAAATGAAAGATTGAATTAAACATCTATTGGGAACTTTCCCCCAGCTACTCTCTATAAAAAGAGCATTATAATTATAATGCCATGGAAATAAAGATTATAGACTCTGGTTCAACTCTGAGATTGGCCATCTATGATCTATGTGACTTTGGCCAAATTACTTAACCTCTCTGGGCCTGTTTCTTTGACCATATAATGGGAACAGTACTGTACCTATTTCCCAGAATTGTCATTAAGGATTGAGATAATGAATGAAAAGAGCTTAACACAGGTGCCTGTCGTATATAAACTTTCAATAAAAGCAATTATCATATAGAGCTAGCACTAATATTTTAGCAACTTTTTAGAGTTTGGATGAATATTTAGTAGTTATCAAATCTGTGGGAAATTAAGTAATAAAGCACAGTTAGGCTTTGCCCTTCTATAAATATAAGGGTAAATGCATTCAATGGATACAAGACAACATTAATATGTGATTGAAGCAGAGGTCCGCAAAAGTAATCACAAACAATTGGAATCCTCATACATTATTTGTGGCAGTGTAAAAGACAACTACTTTGGGAAAAGGTGTGGCAGCTTCTTATAAAACTAAACTACATCTTTCCAACAATCTAGAATTTCCATTCCAGGTATTAACTTAAGAACAAGTAAAATATGTCTACAAAATGATTTGTATAAGCATTCACAGTTGCTTTCTTTTTAATAGCTAGAAACTAGAAGCACCCCCAAGTGTGCACCAGTAGAAGAATGAATAGATAAACTGTGATCTAGTGACTACTCAGTAATAAAAAAAAAGTTACTGATACAGCATCATGGATGATCCTCAAAAATATAAGGCCAAGTAAAAGCGGTCTTCTTTGAAAATGGATCTCCTCCCAATGACATTCCTCATAGAAATAGAAAAAGCAATCATGAAATTCATCTGGAAAAATAAGAAACCCAGAATAGCTAAAGCAATCCTTTAGAAGAAGAGTGAAGCAGGTGGCATGACTATACCAGACCTTAAACTATACTACAGAGCAATAGTAACAAAAACAGCATGGTATTGGCACCAAAACAGGCTGGTAGACCAATGGTACAGAATAGAGGACACAGAGACTAACCCACAGAATTACAAATTATTAGACAAAGGTGCCAAAACCATGCACTGGAGAAAGGATAGCATCTTCAACAAATCCATATGCAACAAAATGAAATTGAATCTCTATCTCTCACCATGCACAAAAGTTAACTCAAAATGGATCAAGGACCTAGGAATTAAATCAGAAACTCTGCGTCTAATAGAAGAAAAAGTAGGCCCTAATCTCCATCACATGAGGCTTGGCCCCAACTTCCTTAATAAGATGCCTATAGCAGAAGAATTAAAATCAAGAATCAATACATGGGACAGATTTAAACTGAAAAGTTTTTTCTCTGCAAAAGAAATAATATGTGAGGTGAATAGGGAGCCTACATCCTGGGAACAAATTTTTACCACTCACACATCAGATGGAGCTCTAATCTCTAGGATATATAAAGAGCTGAACAAAATAAGCACCAAAGAAACAAATAATCCAATCAATAAATGGGCCAAGGACCTGAACAGACACTTCTCAGAAGAGGACATACAATCAATCAACAAATATACCAAAAAATGCTCACCATCCCTAGCAATTAGAGAAATGCAAATTAAAACTACTCTAAGATACTATCTCACTCCAGTAAGAGTGGCAGCCATTATGAAGACAAACAACAACAAGTGCTGGCGAGGATGGGGCGGGGGGGGAGAGTTACACTCCATACACTGCTGGTGGGACTGCAAATTGGTGCAACCAATTTGGAAAGCAGTATGGAGATTCCTTGGAAAACTGGGAATGGAACCACCATTTGACCCAGTATTCCTCTTCTCAGACTATACCCAAAGGACCTAAAAACAGCATATTACAGGGACACAGCCACATTAATGTTTATAGCAGCACAATTCACAATAGCTAAACTGTGGAGCCAACCTAGATGTCCTTCAGTAGATGAATGGATAAAAAAAAATGTGGCATTTATACACAATGGAGTATTACTCAGCAATAAAAAAGAATAAGATCATGGCATTTTCAGGGAAATGGATGGCATTAGAGAAGATTATGCTAAGTGAAGTTAGCCAATCCCCAAAAAACAAATGCCGAATGTCTTCTCTGATATAAGGGGGGTGACTCAAAATGAGGTTGGGAGGGAAAGCAAGGGAGGAAGATTACCTCTAGGGAATAGTGGTGGGAGGGAAAGAGAAGGAGAAGGGAAATAGCTGGTGAAAGGAGACCCTCATCATTATACAAAATACATGTATGAAGATGTGAAAAAAATTAAAAAAATTAAACAATAAAAAATAAATAAATAGATGGATAGATAGATAAATAAATAAATAAGAAAATGGAACTCCTATACACTGTTGGTGAGAATTTAAATTAGTATAGACACTATGAAAAACAATACAGAGATTCCTTAAAAAAACTAAAAATAGAAATATTATGTGTTCCATCTCTCACTCCTGGGTATATACCCAAAGAAAAAGTAGTCAGTATACAAAAAGATATCTGCAAACCCATGTTTATTGCAGCATTATTCACAATAGTCAAGCTATAGAATCAGCATAGGTGCCTGACAAAAGATGAATGGATAAAGAAAATATGGTATTTATATACAATGGAGGATCATTCATCCTTAATGAAGAATGAAATCCTGTCATTTGCAGGAAAATCAATGAAATGAAGGACATCATATTAACTGAAATAATCCAGACACAGAAAGATGAGTATCACATGTTCTCTCTCATATGTGGAAACTAAAAAAGGGTCAATCTGAAAGTAGAAGAGGAATTACTAGGGACTTGCATGGTGCTGGGGGAAGGAGAGGGTGGAGGAAGGGTGGATGAATACGATCAGTGCACACTATATGTATATATGGAAATATCACAGTGAATCTAATTAACATGTACAATTAATAGGTGTTAATAAAAATAAATCTAATTTAAAGAAGTTAATATTATATGATCCCATTTATTATGAAGTTCTATGACAGTCAAAACTAATCAATATCAGAAAAATTGAAACAGTGATTGCCTCTGGGGATGGAAGGAGGGGATTCCCCAGGAAGGGACAAGGAGAAATTTCTTGAGTGATGGTAGGGGTCTGTATTTAGTAGGGGTAACATTTGTCAAAACTCAGAAAATGTACAATCAGTGTTTATGTATTTCATTGTATATATATTTTTGCTTCAAAAGGAAAAAAGAATAATAAGCACATATAAAGCTCTACTTAATCACAGAAATGAGGAAAGGGCTAGGGAGTGAACTGTATCAACATCAGATAATGGGTAGGTGGATGGAAGGAAGGGTGGCTGGGGAAGGAATAGATAAGGCCGGTATAGGTAAATATCAGTGGAGGAAATTAGGTGGTAACAAGGTGTGCATATAAAATTCTTTCCATTTTGCTGTATCTTTGAAATTTTTAATACCTTTATTTTATTCATTTATTTTTATGTGGTGCTGTTTCTTGAACTCAGTGTGAGGCAAGCACTCTACCACTGAGCTACAACCTCAGCCCTAAAATTTTATATATTTGCCTGAAAAACCATGTAACCACCAAGTTTCACACACTCCATAGAGCAACTCCTTTTCAAACTTGGAAAGCTTCTTGGAAGAAGGCATAACCCAGACCTATGCAAATATTTCCTGAGCACTTATTGTGCATCAGGCACTGTGGTAGGCAAGGTGAATACAACAACTGCCCTTCAAAGGGCGGTAGGGGCCCCAGCAAACTTCCAGCTGCCAGCAGTAGGGGCCATCTGATGAGCATGCTAGGTGCAATACATACCATTGCTTTAGGGGGATTGGCAGGCAAGGGGGTTTTCATGTACCTGCAATGAGCACTGGGAGAAGGTGGAAGCATCAGTAGGGAGAAGAGAGATTCTGAATGACTCAGGACTTCTCTGTAGACCAAAGATACGAGATCTCAGTTTGCACCTCTGGGAAGAGGGGAGCAATTTAGTATGCATCTCTCTCCTACTTCTTCACCTCATGATGATGTGGCTCTGTAAGACCATAATGGATGTTTACAGCCAGCATCTATTCCAATTGTTCATTAGTCCATTATGCTTGGTCAGTGTTCAAGATATACTGCTGTTAAATATTTTTAATATCATGCCAATTACCTCATAGGGTTAATTGTAAGGTTACTGAACATAATGTGTATGATATGTTTGGCACTTGATAAATGAGATCAGGGACCATATTTGATACTCCAGAATGTGGTCCCATTATAAGCCATTAAGATCCCTGAGAAGTCTCTAAATAGGCAGTTGAAGCCCTTCTAAGGCCCATTCCCACCCACAGATATGTTCTTTATCAAATCCCAGTAACTTCCCAATATTGTGCATGTTCATTAGTGCCAGCTGGACTTAGGAACTGTCCTATTTATTCTCAGCCATCATTTGAGAATGTATCTGCTGTACTGGTTTGTTGCAGGGCACACCCTCAAGATGGCACTGCAGAGGATGGTAAGCTCAGACCACCTAAGGTCTTTTTTTTTTTTTTTTTCCAGAAGAGGCTTTAGACTCAAGTGCTTAGAACTTGGGTCCAGAGTCACAAACCAGAGTTCTGGCTGGTCTCCCTGTCGACTGCTCAATGGGCTCCATGTCCTGGCACTCCCTGCTTGTCCCAAGTTCACAAAGAAGTAGCTGTGAGAGTTATAAAGGCACAGACTGTTCACCAATGTGACTTGCTCACCGATGTGGCTCAAAGACCCAGCACAGAGCCTTGCACAAAGTAGCATGCAATTCCTACTTGTTAAATGAATAAATGATTTGCTCTCAATCTGCATTTAGTACTTCATGAAAACTTTCCTCCCCTTCTTCAGAGCCCACTGTGGCTTTGCCAGTCTCCTGGACTCCAACAGTGCTTACCATCTGTGCCTGTCCTTTGGCAACTGGCCAAACTCAACTTGGTTCAATTCAACCAACTTCCATGGAGCTGCACTATTGGCAGGAAGCACTCACAGTCTCGAGGAATGGTGAAAGCGTTTCCTAGTCCATGGCGCCTCAATTGTACTTTTCAAAAAACTTTGGCATGCATCAGAACCCTTTCCAAGACTTTTTAAAATTTAAATAAATGAATATAAATTAATTCCCTTTGTCAATACATTTGATGACCATTCAGTGATGAATGAATCCTGCGAAATGATAATTTGACAGGCATGAGGCAGGTATTAAAGCAGGGTGGAAGGGTGGGGAAGAATAAGAAACATTATTTGTGCAATGAATTCATGGTTTCATTAAGTATGGCATCTCAACCATTCAGGCCTGGCCTAGGACTGGGATTTGAAGGGATGCCCAGAAGCCTCTTCTGTAAAAAGAAAGCCAGAAGCCTCATACATACCTGTTGTTTTTCCTAAGGGATGGTCCTGTTTCAATTTTACATTTCCCCATTTCTGTTTCCACCCTCTTAGGTACCACACCCCATGCCAGGCTTCTGTAAATTAGCAATTTCTTTTCTCTATGGAAATGTTTATTTTCATGGAATTAGAAGTAATCATGTCTGTGTTCATAAAACATTATTGTTAATAGAGAAAAACCTGGAAATAACATAAATCTTACAATAAGGGCTAATTTAAATAGATGGCAGCAGATCTAATAGTCTGAAATACTGTGTAGAAAATGAAATGCTGTTATAGAAAAATAGCACATGGTGTGGGAAAAATTCATAAGTGAGAAAGATAAGCAATGCAACAAGTCTCTGTGTGTATGTGTGTGTGTGAGTGTGTCTGTGCAAGTGCACACACATGCATGTGGGAGACACGCATGCACACTATTGGAGAGTTTTTTCTTGGTGCTCTTCTAGATTTCTGCATTGGATGCAATGTGTGTTAAGGAAGAGCCGTGAGGGGCACCTTGTGAAGAATCTGAGAGCA
Source organism: Marmota monax (assembly GCF_021218885.2). Taxonomy (NCBI): domain Eukaryota; kingdom Metazoa; phylum Chordata; class Mammalia; order Rodentia; family Sciuridae; genus Marmota; species Marmota monax. Next base: position 7,867,164 of record NW_026694552.1, on the reverse strand, counting down.
CAGACCAGGGGCCTGCAGCAAGGTTTCCTTCAGGTAATGAAATAATGAAATTGGTTTTTGTTTGTTTGTTTGTTTAGGTACTGAACCCAAGGGCACTTTAGCACTGAGCTACCTCCTCAGCTCTTATTATTATTTTTTTTTTAATTTTGAGACAAGGGTCTTGCTAAGTTGCTGGGACTGGTCTCAAACTTGCAATCCTCCTGCCTCAGCCTCCCCCAAAGTGCTGGGATTACAGATGTGTGCCACCACCCCCAGCCAGACAGTGAATTTGGAAAAAGGCACAGAGTATTAAAAATGAACTCCAGGGGGGTCCTGGGGATGTGGCTCAGGCGGTAGCGCGCTCGCCTGGCATGCATGCGGCCCGGGCTCGATCCTCAGCACCACATACAAACAAAGATGTTGTGTCTGCCGAAAACTAAAAAATAAATATTTAAAAAATATCTCTCTCTCTCTCTCTCTCTCTCTCTCTCTCTCTCTCTCTCTTAAAAAAATGAACTCCAGGGGCTGGAGTTGTGGCTCTGTGGTAGAGTGCTTGCCTAGCATATGCGAGGCACTGAGTTCAATTCTCAGCACCACATACAAATAAATAAAAAAAATAAAGGTCCATCAACAACTAAAAAGTATTTAAAAAAATGAACTCCAGGAATATGCCATTTTTCCAGTTTGAAGGAAGAGAAGATGGGGTCTATTGGTGATGAGGATTTAAGGCCCACCATAGATTGGGGGCTCCATTGAAAAAACAATTAGGAGTAACTCTGGGGTTATGAATATAGGGATGAATTTATGGAAGTGGTGTTGGAGGAGAATTATTCTAGCCACAGCATGGTGTATTGGGTTTTAGGCAAGGAGATCTGCCAAGAGACTCTCAGTCTGCATATTTGACCTGAGGTAATGAGAGCTTGGATTAAGCAAGTGGCAATAAAACTAGAAAGGAAGAAGCAGATAAATCTGAGAGATGCTACCAAGAAAGAATCAGAGAAAGAGATTCAAATTTGACTAAATACATGTCAGGTAGTAGGTGAAACCAGTAAGGGGACCTTTTCCAAGGAAATGGATGTTAAAAGAGCAGAGCTGAGGATTAAGAGTTAATGGGAGGAAGAAGGAAAGAGGAGCCAGCAAAGAAGACAGAGAATGATGGGTCAGAGAGATAAGAAGAGAAACTTGAGAATACAATGCCATGAGAGCCAAGGGTAGGACATGTACAGGAAGGAGTGGGTGGTTAATGGTATCAAATTCATTGTCAAGGTTAAAGAGGCAAACTGAGAAGAGACCCTTGAAATTGCCTAGGAAGTCGCAGGTGAAATAACAGAGTAGTTTTGGTAGAAAGCATTGGACTCTAGAAGGTTCCTGAGGAGGGAGAGATGAGGAAACAGAGGTAGCTCATGAATACCAGCCATGTGACAGGAGTAACGTGGTAGGACTGAGAAGAACAAGATCAAACTTTATAATTCTAATCCTGCTATTTAACCACTCAGAGCTTCAGTTTCCTCTTTTGAAAACAAGAATAATCCTACTTGTACATAAGGCTGTTGAAAAGTACAATACAAATTTAAATGATCATTCTTTGTTACAATGAGATATTTGCTCCATTCACTCCCCAACCCCCTACTAAATAAACCCCTAGATATTTCTGGGCATGTTTTTAATAGATGAGTCTTTTAGCTCAATAGTGGTATACCTAGATTGGTACTGTTTTTACAGCTTTGAAAAGTCCCTAGCTGGTGTCTGTCCTCTGACATTCATTATGCTGAGTCGCTTTAACAAATCTCCCCTGAGCCCTTCTGAAGTGAAAGCATTGAGGCACTGGTCAGGGTCATGAGGCCTGTATAGACTATGAAGCAAGGACCCAAGACTGGATAGTTTGGTGCAAACCTCACCTTAATACACAGGAGACTGGCCCCTGAGCCAGTAGTGGGATGGAAGATGGCTTGGGCAGAGGCATCAGGAAACCTTCCTTTTGAAAATCCATGGCACCTGTAGTGTGAATGGCCCCTGGACTGAGTGGTCTTGGACAGGCAGCATGGTTTTCAAAGTGTGATAAGGGCATGTACTTTTCTTTCCTTCTAGTCTCATTTGGTGACTATATTCAACCAGACTTGAACAATACTACCTCAATTTTTTTTGACCTCACTATCTATAAATCATCCCATTGCCTTTGTGAAACCCAGCCTGTTTTCAGTTTACCATAGTCTAAACTAACCTTTTTTTGACCACATTCTTTTCCCTAAAAGAAGACAACACCCTGAGAAAATATGGCTTCCCCAGAAGCCATCAGGGCCTAGACCAGCTGTCCCCTTTCCCCAAGCATCGGAGAGATACATAGCTACTAGTCTAACTGGGAGGGAGGTGAGTGTAAATTCTAGAACTGGCACTTTCCAGACCCTGAAACATCTAGAGAATATAGCCAAAGGGTCTTTTTAATGTTCTGGATCCTCTTAAAAAAATTTTTTTTTCTGTGCTGGAGATTGGATCCAAGGATGCTCTACCACTGAGGGTTAGGGTTAGGGGAAGCAGGATTCCCTTAGGTTGCCCAAACTGGCCTCAAACTTGTGATTCTCCTGCCTCAGTCTCCTGAGTCCCTGGCATTACAGGCATGTGCCATGGTTCCTGGCTGTTCCTGCTCCTCTTAGTGGAAGAACTTAGTTCCATTTCTGGGAAGATGACTTACCTAAAAAAGGGTCCCACGATGGATGGTACCCTAACATGGTAAAATGTGCAGGCCCCTCAAAAAGTGTGACAGGAGATCAGAGCAAGATACTACTTCCTAGAAGTTTGGTACATCATCCAGCAACCATTTTGGACAACCTGAGAGCCCCACTCTGCATTGGTCATTTAAGCAAGTACCTGAATACTTCATCACCAAATCTGGCTTGAGCGGCTCTCCTTGCACGGTAGTATGGGGGTGGAAAAATGGTATGAGGACGAAAAAGATAGGCCAAGGACCTTAACATGGGAGCAACTACCATGAGATACGGATAAGGGGTCACTGCTGCCATGTTATAGGAAAGCTGCCGGAAGGCATCTGAGGTCTTGCTTGAGCTCACAGGGGCAGGTCTTGCCTTGGGGGGCCCAGCCGCTGTATCTGGGCCAAAGCTGGGACTGCAGGGCAGGTGGCCAGAACTTGGAAGGAATTCTCTTCCGCAGCCTTGGGTCCAGGCTTGGCCCCAGCAAGCTGCCCTGCCAGCCTCGGCTGCCTGGGGCCTCCCGCATTCCGAGCTCCCGCCCCCTCCCTCTCCGCCTCTCCTCTGGGCTCGCCCCCTCCCTTGTTCCCCTTCTCCTCCCCCACCAGCTGTCCCCTTTCCCCCAGCGGCGAGACAGCCGGAGCCTGGGAAGAGGCAGCCTCGGGCCGGAGGGGGCGTGGTGGGGACGGGGAGGAGGGGCGGGGGGTGAGGGGATAAGGAGGCCCGGCGGCCTGCGCCCCTAGCCACTGCTTGCCCGCCCCAGAGCTTGGTGCCGCCGCTGTCGCCGTCGCTGCGCCCTGCCCGCTTGCTCGCTTCCCCTTGTCCAGGGGGAAAGGTCAGCAGCGTCCTGGAGCCTCCGTGTCACTCCCCGACAGCCATGAACTGCAGCGAGAGCCAACGGCTGCGAACCCTGTTGAGTCGCCTGCTGCTCGAGCTGCACCATCGGGGCAACGCCAGCGGCCTGGGCGCCGGCCCTGGCCCGAGCATGGGCATGGGGGTCGTGCCTGATCCTTTCGTGGGCCGCGAGGTGACCAGCGCCAAGGGCGACGACGCCTATCTCTACATCCTGCTCATCATGATTTTCTATGCCTGCCTGGCTGGAGGCCTCATCCTGGCCTACACCCGCTCCCGAAAGCTCGTCGAGGCCAAGGATGAACCATCTCAGGCCTGCGCCGAGCACGAATGGGCTCCGGGAGGCATCCCGGCCGCGGATGCTGAGACTGCCACCGGACCCCCGCCCGAAGGCCGCCTCCAGCTCGCCCCAGAGGCATTGCCTGCCCTCGCCCAGGGCGCTGAGCGGGTCTAGAATCACAGCCTCAGCTCCCTCGCTCGCTCGCGCCCTCCTCATCTCTGCTTATCCCTGGGCGCGGCTCTTGTCCTCTCCTCCCCTTGCAGGGCTCACCTCACCTGAGGCCCAGATAAGAGGTCAGGAGACCTTGTCTGGAAGGCTCTGGAAGGAGATGCATCGCCTTACTCCCTCCTGGCTAGTTTCTCCCTCCTCCCGCTGCCCTCCATGCCCACCCTGCACCTCCAACTGCACTAAACTGCCTCTGCTTTCTTGTCTTCAAACAGCCCTGACACCATGTTCCAGCCCTCTGGGAACTGAATCCAACACGTCCAACACTTGGCATTGAACCGAGGCAATGAGGTCTATCAAAACTCTGAGCCGTCTAACTGGCAGCTGCTCCAGGGACTGCTCACTCTGCAGAGCCAATGGGCTTGCCATCACTGCCAGGCCGGCTGCAGCAGCTTCAGCTTCCTGTTGCCTTAGGGACAGAGACAAAGAAAATGAAGAGACCTCAGACATCTTTTCCCTCCCTCTCTCTTTCAGCAGTGAGCTAGCTGGACACTAGGATCAGTCTGGGGGATAGAATGGACTTTATGGAGACTGAAGGGGGAGGGGATAAATGGGATGGGACAGATCTATGACACCAACTGTATAGTTTTCTTGCTTCTCCAGTTTTCATCCCAAAGGTAACTTGACTGAATTTTAGTAGCTTTGCCATCTGCAGCTGGGTGCATCACCCCAATACTTCCAGATTCCTCCCCTGTAATGACTCAGTTGTTATTACAGTGTCTGCTTCATTCATGGACCATGAGGCTCAGATGTCCCCTGTTCTGTAACCCTGGGGAATGTCAGAGGCAGAAAATAAAAGTTGTTTGAACAATAACCTAAGACTCTTCTCTCAAAGATCCCAGCCTAGAGAACCATTACTATATAGAGAAGGAATCTTCTTTTGCTTTTGGAAATGACCCTTGGATTGGGAGGTGGGTTGTTGTTATATAATCCATGTATGTGTTCAGGAATAATAGGATAGGTGTGATTGTGGGTGAAGAACAGTTTTAAGTGGGGTGTAGTAAGTACTGCCTGTTATTGAAGTTATGCAGGAGGCTGAGGCAGGAGTATTGCTTGAGCCTAGGAGTTTGAGACTAGCTTGGACAACATACTGAAAATAGGTTCACAGTGTCTGTTCATATGGTTAAAGGGTTGTTTTTTTTTTTTTTCAAATGTTTCAAAAACTATTCCTGCTTTATTACCTATTCCTCTTTTTTGTCTTAATTCAGAAGCACTTTCAAATATGACAGTGCTAAATAAGGGTTTCTCACTTTCCCTCCCTTTTGCAATGGTTAAGCATGCACTTAAAAAATCCTAAGTGCATTGCTATTAGCTATTATCAGAGTTAATTTTTAGAAGCCACTTTAATAACTCTCTCAAAAGGTGGCTTATTTGAAGAAAGCCACCACATAGTATAAATCTTAAGTCAAAGGAAGATGCTTGGTCTAAGCAATGCTGGGCAAAGTTAGAGTTGTATGTTTATTTATTTATACCACTTATCTCAAGAAGGTTGTCAGAAATTTGCCTGCTTAGGGTTGAAATGCATATACCTGATGATGACTTTGGCTTTCATCAAACACATATGAAATTGTTCCCTAGCGCTGAGCCAATTTGTTTAAATACAGCTTGGCTTATCAGTAATAGGAGGACAAAGATATTATGGGTCATTTAAATGCATTGATAATATACAAACTTCATTCACGGCATTGGATTTGACTTTCCAGCCCATCTGGTGTTTTACAGGAGCTATTAATAAGTTAAATGAACTTACTTTCTTTCCCAGGATTCAATCCTTGAAGCTATACTGGCATTGCCCCATTGGCTCCTCGCTAGTCCTAGTTCCAGCCCTAAGGTCACTCGTTCTCCTTGAAGGTGGGGGCCAGAGATTGGGCAGCTGTCCAAGACAATGACAGGAAGAGAGGGGATGATGTGAGAGTTATCTCAGCCAGGCAGGGAGGTCTGAGGGGGATGGTACGATATACAGCAATGCTGAGGAGGAATGGTGGGGGGCAGTTCCCAGACTGTGTTTAGGTACAACAATGTTGTTCATTTCTCTGGTATAACTGGGACACAAGGTTATTTTGATAATAAAACATAATCACTGCTTTACGTGTTGAAACTGTAAACATATTTGTAACATTTTTTTCCATAGAAATTTGAAAGAATCTATTGCCAAAAATAAAAGAAGCTGAGAGTAGTAGGCACAATGCCCATAAATAAGCATTAATGTGCTAACTGTGAGAAGCAAATCCCATGGTGAAACGTTCCTGCTTTTAAGAACATTTTAATCTTTTTATGATGACTTAGGGCACCCACTGAGAACATATAACCAGGGTAGCTTCGAGAATCGTCCCAGTGAGAGAAATGGACTGACCTGGGAGAGAACAATTTGCTTTACTACTCAACCACTTTTTTCAAACACTTTCATAGTTGCAACTGAATCCCAGACAATCAAGTTTCCCAGAAGTTTAGACACTCAACTTTCTACCAGCCAGTGGGGGCATCATCAGCACTGAAGTGATCATATTGTGATCAGCAAAAGATAGAAGAAAAAATTGGTGCTTGGCCAACCCTCAGTTTCAATAATGTATTCCCAAATAGCATGAGCTGATGTACAAATGTTAGCCTTTTTCTTAATGAGATTTCAAAGATGGTAAACTTTCTAGTAAATTAGAGTGATTCTTTTTCACCCCACCTAGCAGTCTGGTTCTCCCCTCTGCATATACAGATCCTGTTTCCATTCAGATTCAGATCTTTGCTCTATAATAATAATGGAGCAGAGGATCCACACTACCTTATTTAATAACTTGAGGCTTTCAACAAAAAGGGGCTAGGAGATGTTTTGGTTCCAGTGTCTGGAAGTGCTCGTCAATGATACAAAAATAAATGGAAGCTTTTTTCCCATCACAGATATATTTCTATGTTGTCGACTTTTCTAGAGTGAAATAAATGGGGTCTTTCATTTTTCTCTAGTTAGCATCTCTTCTCCTTTTCAACTTGCCATTGCTTTTATAAACCCAAGATCTGCACAAAATTTGTGTCAACAAAGAGAAAAGGGTCTGGGCTGCTTTCCAAACAGTCTTGCCTGGAGGCTAAAGTAAATGCGTTGTGATGTCACAAAGAGAGCATAGGACCAAGAATCAGGCAACTGAGTTTCAGCTCTGGCTTAGACAATTAGAGGGTTTTGTTTCTGAGTGAGGTGCTTAACCTCGCCAGGCTCCAGTCTCCATAGTTATGGGGATTTTAGGATCAGGTGAAATCAGAAATGGGAAAGGTCTGGGAGAAGTATAGCAACTATATATAGTTGCTATACTATATATATGCTGCACTGCGGGGTGGAGAGGTCCCTGGGAAAGCCCTGCGCAAGGCTCCTGGCTGGGCCTCTGCAGCCTGGGCCTGGCAGGAGGGGCTGCCGAGGTAGTGGCCTGGGCAGAGCCCGGGGAGGGGCACCTCCCAGCCCAGGAAGGCACAGAGGTCTGGGGCTGGGGGCCGCCTGGGGACCTGGGGCGGCGCACACTGTGGCCCACCCATGGCCCCCACAGCAGGTCTAAGCCTCCCTCTTGGAAGAAGGAAACAGGGAACACCAGGCTGGAAGGGGCCAGGCCCCACAGGGCAGATGGGAAATATATATATATATATATATATATATATATATATATATATATATATATATATATATACAATTCAATTTATATTTTTCCTTTTCCTTCACTGTGGGAGTGCCCTTGGGCAGTTAGCTGGGGAAGTGAATGGAAGAGAAAATTCTCTGCTATGTAGAGTCTACTTTTATTGCTCAAAGAAAATGATTGTCAGTATTGTATATAACCACCAGCTCCCAGATTTCTCAACCAAGCTCCTCAATTCTCAGAATCTTCATTGACCAGGAAACTGTGCCTAAATGTTTTACCATCTGTTATGGTTTAGATATAAGGTGTCCACCAACAGCTCATGTGTGAGACAATGCAAGAGGGCTTAGAGGTGAATGATTGGGTTAGAAAGCCCTAACCTAATCAGTGCATTAATCCTCTGATAGTGTTTAACTGAGTGGTAACTGTAGGCAGTTAGGTGTGTCTGGAGGAGGTAGGGGTATGCCTTTGGGGTACAATTTTTTTCTGTGGTGAAGGGAGTTCTCTCTCTCTCTCTCTCCACCTCCCTCCCTCTCTTTCCTTTCTAGTGTGATGTCCTGAGCCACTTTCTTCTGTCACACTCTTCTACTATGAAGTTCTGCCTTATCTCAAGTCCAGAGCAATGACATCAGCTGCCTATGGATTGAGACCTTTGAAACCATGAGTGCCAAATAAGGTTTTTTTCCCCTCTAAAAGTGTTCTTGTAAGGTCTTTTGGTTGCAGCAGTGAAAAAGCTGACTAAAACACCATTCCATTCTTTTCCCTTTTCCTGCAGGCAAATGGTGCTTTTAAAAATTAATTATGACAGGCTGGGCATGGTGGTGGTGTGCACCTATAATCCCAGCTCCTTAGAAAGCTTTGAAGAGGGAGGATGGCTTGAGCCAAGGACTTTAAGGCCAGCCTTGGTAACATGATGAGATTCTCATTTTAAAAACAGATGATAGTGGGGCTGGGGCTAGGGCTCAGTAGTAGTGCACTTGCCTGGCATGTGTGAGGCACTGGGTTTGATTCTCAGCACCATATATCAATAAATAAAGTAAAGGTGCATCAACAACTAAAAAAAAATATTTTAAAAACTGATGATAGTAATACTTTATTTACAGAGCTTCACCAGTACTGTAGTCTTGACTTTTGAAGACAAAGGTCCTGAGGAATTGTCAGAAGACATAAGAGAAGAGAATAAACGGTAAGAATCAGGAGCTGTGGGCTTTGTGAAGAAAGGAGGAAGAAGAAAATTTTAGACAGGGTCTCACTATATTGCTGATCCTCAAACTTGTGATCCTCCTGCCTCAGCCTCCTGAGTCACTGGGATTACAGGTGTATGCCATCATGCCTGACAACATCTTTTTAAAAATTTCAGTTAAGTAATGTTAAGTACATTCATATTGTTGTGCCACAATGCCCTTTTATGTCAGAGGAAAAGTAAAAGAGAAAAAATACTTTATATAGAAGTGATAGAGTTTAATCGCTACCTCAGATGACTCCCATGTTAAGTAGATGACTTGAAACAACATAAAGTTGAAACTCAAGGAAAGAATCTTCTATTTGTGGGTTGCCATGGACTCTGGAAAGAGAGATATCTTAAAATGTTTACAAATGTCGGGGAGGGTACTAAGGAGGAGGGGATGTACTTCCCACAACTTCTCAAGTCACATTCTGCTTTTATTGACAGATGCTCTTGGAACCCTGGGGAGGACTAGGGTGGCCATGAATGACTAAATGTCAGTCATTTGAACTTAACAAATTTCTACATACCTGACCCTTAAGATGTCCATTCATGGGCTGGGGATGTGGCTCAAGCGGTAGTGCGCTCTCCTGGCATACGTGCGGCCCGGGTTCGATCCTCAGCACCACATACAGACAAGGATGTTGTGTCCGCTGAAAACTGGAAAATAAATATTAAAAAATTCTCTCTCTTAAAAAATAAAATAAAAATAAAGAACTGTTATAAACTTTAAAAACAAAAAAAGATGTCCATTCATGGAAATACCCCAGGTCTCTGAGAGGACAAGAGGGTCTCCCTTTGTTTTTTTTGTTTTTTTTTTTTTTAGGATCTAGATGTGATCTAGTAGGGGTTGCAGCTCCAAAAAGCCTGGCAAGAGAAATAATGGAGATAAGCAACCTGCTAATTTTGTCTCACCTGTCATGGGGCCCCTGTTCTAGGAGCACTGTGGTCTATGTGATTTGTATTTATCTCGTTTTCCTCCTTCCCATTCTAAGCTTTCCCCTGCCCCTGCCACTCCCAGTCCCAGTACTCCAAAACACTTCCACTCTGCTGCCAGGATCTAATCATCTTATTCCTTTACATCTAATCTGAAATTCATCCCCAGCAATGATATAAGAAATGTATCTCTTTTTCTTATTTTAATTAATTACTCCTCCACATGAAATATCCTGTATCTCAGGAGTCTTCTTATGCCCAACTTCCACTAATTATCTTGTTTTTTTCAACTGCACTTTAAAGTAGGTATTCATTTTCTCCTTTTCCAGATGAAGAAATAAGGTTAGAGAGATTCATTGTCTTGCTCAGGGTCACCTAGTTAGTATCTAATCACAGAAAAATTTGACTTCAAGTCTTTGGCCTCTGAAAAATGGGCTCTTGTCACATTTTATTATTTTATATTTATATTTATTTATTTTATATTTATTATTTTATTCTGAGCCCACTAGTAAAGACTAGTTAAATCAGTAAGGTAAGATTTTACTGCTTCATCTTCTTTTTAAAACATAGTTATGTATTGGCACTTGGAATCTTATTTATTTTTGTGGTACTGAGGATTGAACTCAGGGGTGTTCTACCACTGAATTACATCCCCAGCCCTTTTTATTTTTAATGTTTAGGCAGGGTCTCACTAAATTGCCCAATCTGGCCTTGAACTTGCAATACTCCTGCCTCAGCCTTCAAAGTTGCTGGGATCACACTGACTGTCAGAAAACTAGAATCTGAGTTTTTTTTTTCCCTGCTAGGAGAGGATGGCCAGACTCTGAACTAGACACTGATGTGTGTTCATTGTTGAGGAATGTATCTTTATTTATCTATTTATTCATTTATTTATTTATTTACTTACTTACTTAACTTACTTGCAGTGCTGGGGATTTGAGCAGAACCCAGGGCTTTGAGCATCCAAGGCAAGCACTCTACCAGCTGAGCTATACCCCCAGCCCAAGGAATGTATCTTTAATGGTAGTTTTCAGACACGTGAGTGAGGACGGTATATGAAGAGATTTTTGTCCTAGGACATTTGAATCCAATATGAGTAAGACTAGCTGTGGCAGTCACATCATTTCTGTAACTTCTTCAGGGACATAAATTTGATTGTTTTCTTTAGTCCCACTGCTTCTGGGGAAGTTCAGAGGACTGCAACCTTCAGCCATCTCAGAGGGCATCTGCATTTCTGTAAGTTTCCTAGGGTGAGGGATGGGATGAGATGGGGTGTACATGGGAGTAATTGGATCAGGCAGAAAGGAAGAGAAACCTTTTGCCTATTACCCATTCTACCAAAAGCTACATTCACAAACAGGACCCACGAGGAATGGCTGAGAAGAATAAAAAGAGAAATAGGATGATGGGTGTGCCAGGATTGTGAGGTGGAATTCTCATCATTTTCCTGCCCTCTAAGTCTGTACCAAGCCAAGACCATAACCAAATGACAAGCTCTACCTGGAGGTGCCTGCTTTGGAGTTGACTGGGTAATTCTTCATCCTTTGTCCCAAATAACTGGCACTGTCCCTTGCAAGTTTGGGTTTTTCCTCTAGCAAATCCAGGGTCATGGTCAGTTCAAGAGACCCTGCACTTTGACTTCCTTCATCACCCATTAAAGTGGAACATAGGGCACAGGCTCTAGCACCACACTGCCTGGGTCCAAATCTATAGTCTGTCTTTCACTAGCCAGGTGACATCAAGGAAGTTACTTAACCTTCTTTAAGCCTTTCCCCATCTGTTAAATGGATGTAATAAGTCTCCCTGGGATTATTGTAAAGATTAAATATTTAATATGGTACGTGACCCAGAGAAAGGGTTTGATAATAATAGGTGGCATCTTATACTTCCTTCTCAACTTCTAATCCCTTCACCATTTACCCTCTATTCTCCAGGGCCATCAGCCTTTCTCTGACTCCATTTTCCTTATTCCAGTCAGCATACAAAGTATGTCAGTCTTTCCCACCTTAAAAATAACTCTCTTGCCCTTCTTTTCTCTGTAGCTATTATCTCATTCCTCTTCTCCTCTTTTGAGTAAAATTCCCCAAATAAATGGATCTACATTCTGGCTGTTCACCTTCCAATCCTGCCTCAATCCACTGCAATAGGATTTTCATCTCCAATGACACAGCTTCGACATGGCTACCAATGACTTGTATGTTGCCAAATCTAATGCTTGTTTGCAGGTATTCATTTTCTGTGACTCCAGCAGCATTTAATGGAGTGAATCACTTCATCATTGATGCTTTTTTCCAGTGTCTGTCTCTTTATTCATCAGTTCTTTTTCTTTTGAGTCTCATTTGCTGGGTTCTCCTCATCTCTGCCTCTTGCTGTTGAACTATACATGATTCCACCCTGGAACCGCTTCTCATTTCCATTTTACTCTTAAGATTCTTGGTCATGTCAACTAGTCCCAATACACTAAATGTCACTCTCATCTATAAATATCATCTTTACAACAATGACTTCCAAATTAATATTTTCTATCTATGAATACCCTACTCTGAGCTCCAGACAATCATATCTGACTGTGTCCTTGATATCTCTACTTGGGTATCTGAATCTGTTTCAAAGTTGCCATGTCCAAATCAGTTTTGGAGAAACTTCTCCCAAAACTTTGAAAGATCAAGCAGTCTTTCACATCTGGAAGCTAGTCCTCACTCTTATTAGAATCTGGTCATTTTTTCACAGGTAGACCATGCTATTCTCATTTTGGACATAAACAATTTCACAGAACACTGATGTCACACAAGTCTAAAGACAAAACAAAACATGTCTCTGGGACCATGATGTAGTGAGACAAAACAAGACCATTTTACAATGTTATCAAAGGGAAATGAGTTATTGTGAAACTCCCAAAATACCAAACATCCTCCTTTCCCAGCTTAGTTGAATAACTATTACTTCTTTGAAAAATATAGTTTTCATCTTGTTCTAGCCTTCCCTTCTAAATTATATGTATTAAGATACTCACTTATAAAATTGCCTTCACTTCCTGACAGCATACATTTTTGTAAATGCTACTACTGTGAACCATCCAGTTGATCGTGCAAAAACAGAAGTAAAACTAATTCTGCATTTCTTCTCATCCTCCCACATCCAATCTAGGAGCCAAACCCTTTCTGCTCAACCTCCAAAAGGAATTCTGCATATGACCACTTTTCATGATCTCTGCTTATACCACTATAGTCTATAACTCTTTAATTTCTTATCTGCACTAGCATAACACTACCTATTTTTTTGTTTTGTTTTGGCTTGACTTGACCATTTCCCCTTTACACAACAGCAGAGCAAAATTAAAGCATAAAGTAGATCATGACCCTTCTCTACTTAGGACCTCTATTTCATTACCCATAGAGTTAGAATGCAATCCCAACTCCTTACCATGTCTTTAAGGCCTCACATGTTCTGACTCTTGCCAATTTCTCTAAGCATCATCTTCTGATATAGTAGTTCTCCCTTATCCATGTTTTTTCTTTCCATAGTTCCAGTGCTAGTAGTAAAATATGAATTGAACATATAAAAGGGAAAATTCCAGAAATGGACAATTCATAAGTTTTAAATTATTCACTGCTCTGAGTAGAATAATGAAAATTTATGCCATTCCACTTTGTCCAACCTGGGATATGAATTATCCCTTTGTCCAAAGTATCCGAACTGTATATATTACCTGCCCATTGGTCACTTAGTAGCTGTCTCACTTATCACCTTGCTTATGAGATTGAACATCATGGTATCACAGTGCTTATGTTCAAGTAATGCTTATAGCACCAGGTACAAGAGTAGTGATGCTGGCATATCAGATAAACCAAAGATAAGCCACAAACATTTTCCTTTGAATGAAAAGGTGACAATTCACAACTTATTAAGGAAAAAAAAAAAAAAAACGTATGCTAAGGTTGCTAAGATCTATGGTAACAACAAATCTTTTATCCATGAGATTGTAAAAAAAAAGATTTAAAAATGCATGTTAGTATTGCTGTCATACCACAAACTGTAAAAGTTACAGCCACAGTGTGTGATAATTACTTAGTTAAGTACTAAGATGGAAAAGGAAATTGACCATGGTGGTGTGTGCCTGGAATCCCTTCTATTTGGGAGGCTGAGAGAGGAGAATTTTTTTTTGGACCAGGGATTGAACACAGGGGCACTTAACCACTAAGTCACATCCACAGCCCTTTTTTCATATTTTATTTAGAAACAGGGTCTCACTGAGTTGCTTAGGGCTAAGTTGCTGAGGCTGGCTTTGAACTCATGATCCTCTGTTTCAGCCTCCCCAGCCATTAGGAATACAGGTGTGCACCACTATGCAACAGCAGGAGGATCTCTTGAGCCAGGGAATTCAAGACCATTCTGGGCAACATAATGAGATCTTATCTCAAAATACATATAAAAATAAATATAAATATGGAAAAAAAAACATTAAATTTGGGTATATATGTATAGGGCAAAACATACTATGTATTTATGTGTTTGGGCGTATTCATATTTCAGTACTATTTGTGGTTTCAGGCATCCTATGAAGGTCTTAGAACATTTCCCTCACAGATAAGGAGGCCTACCTTACTCTTTCCCTTTAGCTTGTTAAATGCAAGTTACAGCAGTTCCTTGAATACATCAAGCTATTACCTGCCTCAAAGCTGTACACATTCTGTTTCTTCTGCTTGGAATATTCTTCCCTTCTATCTTTTTATGGCTGTTTTCTTCACATCATTCAGGTCTCAGCTCAAATGCCACTTCCTCAGAGGTCTTTTTTAATTATCTTATCTATAGCTACTCCTTTCTGTTGTCTCCACCCAATTCTCTACCCCCATTGTCCTATATTTACTTTATATCAGGTATCACTATCTAGATTATATTTATTTACTCACTTGTGTGAGAGTGTCTCTCATGTAGGCTACAAGTTTCATGAAAGCAGGGACTTTTTCAGGTCAGTTAAAATATATTTATCTTGTATATATTTTTTGAGGTGTAATGGACATTAAAAAGTGCACAATTCCCAGAGGTGCTCTACCACTGAGCTACATTTCTAGCCCTTTTTTCCTCTTTTTTTTCAAAGTTTGAGACAGGGTCTCCTTAAATTGCTGAAGCTTGACTCAAACTTGTGATCCCTGTGAGTTCAAAGCCAGCCTCAGCAACTTAGCAAGGTTCTAAGCAACACAGCGAGACCCTGTCTCAAAATACAAATTAAAAAGGTCGGAGGATGTAGCTCAGTGGTTGAGCACCTCTGGGTTCAATGCCTCGAACCAAAAAAGAAAAGAAAAAACCAAAACTGTGATCCTTCTGCCTCTGTCTTTTTAGTAGCTGGGATTGTAGGTATGCTACAACGTATCCCACAAAAAATGCACCCATTTTTTTTGGTACTGGGGATTGAAACCAGGGATAATTTACCACTGAGCTACATCCCCAGCCATTTTCTTTTTTATTTTAAGACAGAGTTTCACTAAATTTGGTCTCACTGAATTGCTATGGCTGGCTTTGATCTTGCAATCCTCCTCCCTCAACCTCCCAAGTCACTGGGATTATGGTGAATGCCAACATGCTAAGAGGTGTGCACCCATTTAAAGTACATGATTTGATGGGTCTTTTTAAACACACATATATACCTTTAAAACCATCACCAAAAACAAAATAACAAAACTATCCATCACTCTCAAATTTCCTTGTGATCCTTTGTGCCTCCCTCCTGATGGCTAATCGATAATCTGTTTTTTGTTGCTATAGATTAATCTGCATTTTCTACACTTTAGTACAAACATGATTGTGCCATATATACTTCTTTCACTCCACATATTGATTTTGAGATTCATCTGTAATGTTGCATATATTGATAGTTCATTTCTTCTTACTGTTGCAGGA
The DNA here is from genome assembly GCF_021218885.2 of Marmota monax. Taxonomy (NCBI): domain Eukaryota; kingdom Metazoa; phylum Chordata; class Mammalia; order Rodentia; family Sciuridae; genus Marmota; species Marmota monax. The sequence goes on along the minus strand of NW_026694552.1, from coordinate 7,851,462 downwards.
ATGTATCATAAGTTTGCTTATCGCCCCCCTGTTAAAGAATATCTGGGTTATTTCCAGTTTTTCACAGTGATGAATAACACTTCTGCAAATATTTTCATGTAAGCCTTTGTGCGGACAAATGTCCAATGCAGGAATTTTGTGTATATAGATCTTGTATCCATCCTAGGTACTTGAATAATATTTATAACATATGTAGTAGCTAAATATCTGTTGTAGGAATAAAGGAGTTCCCTTTTTAACCTAGGTCCATGAACAGTTAGTTGTCCCATCTCTGCACACTCTCAAATACTTAACTCCCCTACCTTTTGTCCCATTACTGCCTTTCTAATCTGCAGCCCTGAGTGACCCCTTGAAGGTGGCTGTTTCCACTCTTGGCTCATTGGAGAAACTCTGCTCATCGGGTTCCCTGCCAATGCTGCTCTCAACCCTAAGCTGGCCCCTCTGGCTGTTCAACAATCCATTCATTCCTCGCTTGCTGACTCCCTATCACATTCCCTACAGCAGCTGCTCCAAACTTCCTGCCTTCTCCTCAAGCCCCCTGCCCCAACCCTCCTGCTCATTCTCAGGAGATGACTTCACCTCCTTCATTACTGAGAAGATTGAGACCAACTGACAGGAGCTTCTTTGGCTTCCATCTGAGCCATCTCCATGCAGCCATCTCAAATGCTTCTGGCTCTCAGGAAGATGTGCTGCTTCACCTTGCCAAGGTTAAGCTCTCTGCTGGCATGCTTGATCCTAGCCCCAACTTTAATGATATTAATAACAACAACAGCAAAAAAGAAAATGTAATTAGCCCTTGATATGGGCTGCACAGTGGAATGAACATTGAGAAAACAACTCTGAATTTAATTGAAAAAACTTTGTCATTAACATGTATTATTTATTTTCCCCTGAGCTTAAAAATCATGTTTAACAAAACTATTGCAAAAACATAAATACAGTTGTTCCTCTATATCTGTGCATTCCATATATGCAGATTCAACAAATCATGGATGAAAAATACTTGAAAAAAAATCTTTACATCTTTACTGAACACAGACAGACCGGTTCCTTGTCATTATTCCTTAAACACCATAGTGTAACAGCTGTTTACATAGCATTTATATTTTATTAGGTATCATTAGTAATATAAAGATGACTGTAAGTATATGAAAGGATTTGTGTAGGTGATATGCAAATATCACACTATTATTTTTTAATAAACCACTTGAGCTTCTGCAGATTTTGGTATTCATGGAGTTCCTAGAACCAATCCCTTGAGGAATGCAAGGGCCCCTGTAGTACCATGTCTCACTTCCTTCCTTCATCCTGGTGTCTGCTTAAATGCCACCACTTCATAGTGTACTAACAACTGTCTGCATATTTAATCTAATTCAGTATTCACAACAAGATGATAGAGTAGTGTTTTTTCACTGATAAGGAGACTGAGGACCAAAGAGATTAAGTAACTGACTTAGATCATATAGCTAGTAAATGGTAGAGCTAGGATTTGAGCTAAGATCTAAATCCAGAGCTCTCCCATTCTGTCTTCTAACTTTGTTCCCTCCTTTCTTTTTCCTTAAACTCAAAGAATTAGCTGAATTCTACTCCTTCATTCGTGGCAAAGTATCATCCTTGGTGAAAATGTTAAATGATTATAATACAAAGTGAAATAAAGGGAAGGAGAGACTCAGTAGGGGAAACATGAAGGATCTTGCCACACTAAGCACTTCGAACTTCATCCTGTAAGCAGTGATTCCCAAACTATAATAAGCACTCCTGGGTTGCTTGTGAATAGCCAGGTTTCTCAGATCTATTATAGAAGTACCTCTAAAAATAGGCAAAAGGGGAAATATAGAAGACCCATTTAAAAGACTATGACAATATGCCAGAGAAGAGATGACAGTGGCATGGACTATGGTGGTGGCAAACAAGGTGGAGATATTGTTATTGTTGTAAAATACATATAACATAAAACTTCTCATTAGAATGACATAACTTTCCTATATACATATATGAAAATGCCACAGTGAATCTCACCATCATGTACATACATAATACTTAGATCCTAATTAAAATAAGACATATTCCATGCTTGTATAAATATATCAAAATAGATTCTATTGTCATGTATAACTAAACAGAACCAATAAAAAAGAATCATTTTAAAATATAAAATTGGCATTCAGTACATCCATATGGTATGCAATCATCACTTCCAAAACATTTGGAGAATTGCAAAAGGTAGAACTGGCAGAGCTCTGTGACCTACAGAAAACGGATAGTGAGCAAGGTGGAAGGGTCAAACTCATTAGGTCTCAATAGCAGGTGGACTGGGATAGTGGTGATGTCTAACCAAGATGAGTAAATAAAAAGTGAGATCTGTTGAGCTCTTTTGCCCATTTATTGATTGGGTCATTTTTTTTTTTGGTGTTAAGTCAACAAATATATGAAAAAAAATGTTCAACATCTCTAGCAATCAGAGGAATGCAAATTAAAAGCGCCTTGAGATTTCATCTCACTCCAGTCAGAATGGCAATCATCAAGAACACAAATAATAATAAATGTTGGTGAGGCTATGGGGGGAAGTATACCCATACATTGTTGGTGGGATGGCAAATTGGTACAACCACTCTGGAAAGCAGTATAGAGATTCTCAAAAACCTAGGAATGGAACCACCATTTGACCCAGCTATCTCATTCCTCAGGCTATATCCAAAATATTTAAAATCAGCATACTACAGTGATGAAGACTCATCAATATTTATAGAAGCACAATTCACAATAGCCAAGCTATGGAGCTAATCCAAGTGTCTCTCAACAGATGAATGGATAAAAAATGTGGCATATAAACACAATGGAATATCACTCAGCCATAAAGAATGATTTTATGTCATTTGCTGGTAAATGGAGGGACCTGAAAACTATTATGCTAAGATAAATAAGCCAGTCCCCCAAAACAAAACAGGTTGAATATTTTCTCTGATTTGCAGAAGGTAATCAAAAATAAGTGGAGGGATTTAAACAATAGAAGAAAGATCAATGGAGTACACCAAGGAGGATGAGGGAGAGAGAGAAAGGATGGGATAAGAAAAGAACAGTGAAATGAATCTGACCTAACTTTCCTATGCACACATATGAATATACCATAATGAATCTCATTATCATGTATATTCATAAGACACTGATTAAAAAAAAAACTATAACAAAATAGCAGAAAGACCAGTAGAATAGAGGGAAGGAGCAAGAGGGAGGAAGGAGGGGAGGGGAAGTGGAAGTACTGGGGACTGAATTAGAACAAATTGTATTCCATGCTTTTATAATTATGTCAAAATGAATCCTAGTGTTATGCATAACTAAAAAGAACCAATAAAAAGGAAAAAAAATAAAAATAATAATGTGTCAATTCTTTCCAATTGAACCCTAAAAGAAAGAAGTAAACAAAAATAAAAACAAAAAACAGAGAGTTCACATGCGTGGCCTCAAACATTTTAGTTTTTATGATCATCATAATTCCAAATGCTACAGATAAAGAGACAGACAGCTTCCCAGGATCTGTGGTCAGTCAGCCCTGCAGTTCAAGACTCACCCTTCCAACTCAAGACTGCAGGCTCCTTCCTAGACAGCACTGGAATTTGTATTAATTAATTTTAAATTTTCAGATCTAACAAACCATAGGATTATAGACACGCCATTGCTTCTTCAGATGCTCACTCATTAAATATCTATGCTATAATTGTATAATTAACCATGGTATACAGCCCTCTTCTTATTTACCTTCTAATAGTTCTGAATGTTTTCTTTCTTTGATTATAAATCTCCTGAAGATCCTTATTGCAATAAACATCTTTTTTGCTTTGAAACAAAAAAGTGGTATCTTTCAGGAGTAGGAATGAAAGAAAAGAATATGGTGATATTTTAGAGACCTGCAGAAGGAAATAACAAGCAACCGATTGGAGGGAACCTAGAGTATGGGTGAAAGTTAGGGCCTGGACAATATAATAAGAAACACTTCTATGAGGCTTACCATTTGTTAGACACTGGTTCATGTACTCTATATAAACAATCTCAAAGAATCCTCATGGTACAGATGAGCAAACAGAGGCATAGAGAAACTTGCCAAAGTTACTAGCATGTGACAGAGGGGGTACTTTAGTCTGTGCTCAAAGACATCATGCTATTCTGCCTCTCACTGAAGCCTTTCCATCTTAAATCTAGGAGAGTGGAGGCAAGACACAGGGCAGAGCCTTAAGGAAAATCCAATCTATGGGAGGAGAAAAGCATCAAAGGAATACATTGACTGAGACAGAGGAGGATGGTTGAGGAAGGGAATAGGAAAGTGGGAAAGTTGCTGGGATCCAAGAAGAGGGGACTTTGTAGGAAAAGAGTATGTGATCCCAGAGATGTGTTGCAACTGAAAGCTGAGAAAGGGATATTTCATTTGTTGGTCGCTGTTACTGGTCATTTCCCCAGATGGCTGGTTATCAGGGGACAGAGAAAGTCAGAGGGAAAGGCTTAAGGAGTGAGTTGGTGGTAGGGTCAGAAAACAGCTAGTGTGGACTCTTTGTAAAGTGCTGGAAATCAAGTGACTGATAAACTTTTGAAAGGAATCAGCATAGTGTCTTGGGTCATGCAGACAGATAAAACTTCCTGTTCTGACACTTGCTCAGTGACCTTGAGTTAATGATGTAACTCTTTGGAGTCTCAGTCTCCAGATGCTAATAGCAAGGCTCTTGCTTTTCTCAAAGGATTGGCTGTTAGATGATAAATGTCAAATGTCCCCTGAGGGAGTTAGCATATAATTATCAATTGTAATTAGTTGCTCAATAAACACCAATGAATGTGGTTCAGTGATTGATCATGAGTATCTATTTAGGAAACTTGCAAACCCAATCTCTTCCAGTTCATTGAGATCAGTGATGATTACACTGGAGTGGCCAACTGTTGTCAATAAGAAAAATCTTGTTAGGGTCACTTCAGATTGGACCCAAGTTGTGCAGGTTAAATTCAAACCAGAGCATCTAAAGATCAACACATTACTTCTTTCTATACAGGAAGTTGTTTAAACTCCTTATGTGGGTTACTAGGAAGTGTATCAGAGCTTCCTTTGAAGAATAAATTATTTATCACAGACATTCTCTGGCTTGGTTCCTCCACACTTAAGGAAGCAAATAAAAGCTTAAAACTTCTTGGCCTTAGATATTGGAGGAAATTGACCAATTGTAGGATGGGAAATTCCTTTCCTTCTCCTGTCCCTCCTTCTCTTTCTGTCTCTTTTTTTCATTTGGAAGCCTCCATAAATACCAAATAAATGTCTTTTTTAAAAATTAGATTGTGATGCAATGAAACAACTCTCCTAAGAGTGATGGACATTTTCTTTCAGGTTTCAGAAAGCATTTAAGGATCTTAAAATGCTCTAGAAGTCAAAAGAATCTATTATTGGGCTGGCATTGTGGCTCAGCGGTAGAGCGCTTGCCTAGCACGGGTTTGATCCTCAGCAGCACATAAAAATAAAGGCATTGTGTTGTGTCCATCTACGCCAAGAAATAAATATCTTTTAAAAAAGCATCTATTGTTCAGGTCTGTATATCTACAAGCTGTAGAAAAATTTCCATAATTTGCTTCCATCTAGGGTCATTCCTTGAATGTTACTTTGTTTAAAAAAATCTCCTGTCACCTGCTTCTCCTTCAGTTTTCTGTTTAATAACCCAAAGATAGACTTGTGCTTATCTGAGATCAGCAGTTTATCAGAGACACATTTTTTTCAGGGGAAATTTTCACTGCTGTAGTTAGAGTGTGCCTATCAAGAAGTTCATATGCTGGGGCTGGCAAGTGACTTCATTGCTCAACTTACCAAGCTTCAGAGAAAGTGCTGAGTTCTCTTTCTGTGCAACATGTTGGCCTGGGCTCTTAGGAGCTTCAGTCCAAAAGCAACTAATACACAGAGGGATATTTCATTTTCCTCTGCATTTTCCCTCTCCATTCCACCAAGTTTTTTCATTTCTCTGCCCTTGTTCTTATGTTCCTTTCCCTGAAGTTTTTTGGAGTGATCGCTCAATTACATCCTTTCCTGCTGCCTCACCTAAGAAAGCCTCAGAACTGTCTGCCAACTGAAGAGACCTCCTTCTCAGAGCCGGAGTTGCTGCCTGTGTTGTCTGGCAATGCTCACTAGAGCTTTCCTAAATGGGTGTCTGCTTCAGCAGAGAGCTAGATTCCAGCAAAATGCCTGATGAGGAAGAACTGCAGATAAGCAGTTTATATAGCAGATTCAGGGAAGTTTGATAGTGAGCCCCATCAGTTCATCAGAATGATGTCACAGGCTTCAGTGAAGCAAGCCTGATCTCACTTATCTAGAGGAAAGCAGTTTTTAAAAGAATGAAATTCTGGCATTTGCCAGTAAATGAATGGAACTAGAGAATATCATGCTAAGTGAAATAAGCCAATCCTGAAAAACCAAAGGCTTAGTGTTCTTTCTGATTTCCAGATGCTAACACACAATAAAGGGGGTGGGGGTAGAAGTTCACTGGATTAGACAAAGGGGAATGAAGGGAAGGGAGAAGGATGGGAATAGGAAAGACAGGAGAATGAATCAACTTAATTTTCTTACTTTGATATATGAATACATGACTAGTGTAACTTCACATCATGTATAACCACGAGAATGGGATCCTAATTAGAATAAGTTATATTCTATGTATGTAGAATATGTCAAAATATACTTTGTTGTAATGTATATCTAAAAAAGAGTAAAAAAGAAAGCAATTTTTCTCTTCCAAGGATGCCACAATCCAAACACAATTGGACCTCTGTTTTGATGAGTTCCACATCCCCAGAATCAATCAAGTTAACGATCAAACAATATTTGAAAAAAAATTGCATCTGTAGTGATACTTATAAACTTTTTTCCTTGTCATTATTCCCTCCACAAAACAAGTATAACAAGTATTTACATAGTATTTATATTGTATTAAGGGTTACAAATAATCAATTATCTAATTTAAATATTTATGTAAATTATCTAATTTAAAATATCTATGACAATGTGTGTAGGTTATATGCAAATACTATGGCATTTTATATAATAGAGAATCTGAGGACTTGGGTTTTGGAACCAGTGCCCCATGGATATGGAATGATGACTGTACAATGTGACAGAGCCCATTTCTCATCTTGTCATTTAAGGGGAGCAGAAAGGCCAGTCCAAAGGCTACTGAGGCCATATTTAAAGTGTGGTTATTGCCCTTTGGGAAAGAAGAAAGGACATCTTATGGAGTGAATGCTGTCTCTAGAAACTTCGTGAGTGATTATGCAGCAGCCTGTCGAACATAAAGTTCTCTAGCCTATAATTCTAGGTCACATTCATAGTCATGATCAGGTTTCTATACTTCCCCTTTTCTCAGCTGCCCCAGGTAGCAAGTTGACCTACTCAGAGATTACCCTGCTTATTTCTGAGGATTCCCTAAAGTGATGCCTCCTATGTGCCTATGAATGGACTTGTCACTTAAACTAACCACACTGTTCTTTTTCTTCTACTCCAGAAACTATTGTCCATGTTGGCTACTTTTGTCAAAGGTGGTTATCATGCGCATACTGGTGTTCATACCTGGGGATCTGTGTGGCACCACTTGCTCCTCTGGGAGCCACTGGAGAGCCAGGGAATGGGTACAGGCAGGACAAACCACCCTTTTAAAAAAATTGTTTTCCATAATGACTCAGTGGAGTCACTAAAGTCAGCTTATTCCTGGAGTCTCATCAAGCTGAAAGTGAATTGTTCCATCAGCCTTTGGGTGTCCATGCTCACTCAGAAGCTCACATAGTTTTTGTTGTTTTCTGGACACTCTTCTCGACAGAGGGGCTTAAACCACTGTAGTGGGGTGGAGAGGGAGCAGGAGGCAGGCCAGTCTTCCAAGTCAGTCTCTTCTCTCCTCAGCTAAAAGCCCATTTTCTCCCCAAAGATGCCCTGTCACCCCTACAGCATACAATACTTTCCATTTCTTTCAGGACAACTTGGCACCACATGTACAGCACCTCAGACCTCTCCATTACAATGAAAGGTCTTTGCTTTTACAGTTGCATAATTCAAGGGAGCAACTTGGAGGAGGACTCAGAGTTGAAGACACATGTTTATGTTTGCTTCTATTTTTTAAGGAGAGTAGGAGAGATGGATAAGATAACGATAGAGGATGCACAAATGGGCAATAGCTGGAGTTATGTCCTGAGTGGAAGGCAAAGAATGGGACCTCTGCTGCTGTCCTTTTTTTTTTGTTTGTTTGTTTGGATATTAGGGGTTGAACCCAGGGGTCCTTAACCATGGAGCCACATTCCCAACTGTTTTTCATATTTTTATTTTAGCAGGGTCTCACTAAGTTGCTTAGGGCCTCACTAAATTGCTGAGGCTGGCTTCAAACCTGCTGTCCTCCTGCCTCTCAGCCTCCCGAGCTGCTGGGATTACAAGAGTGCACCACCGTGCCCAAGTCTCCTCCGCCCTTTGTAACAGCAGGAGGAAGGGAACATTGGATGGGGACTAAAGGTGACAAACCTATTTAGACAATTTAAGAGTAATTGGAGAGGAAGTTGAGTATTCCAACCTGAGAAGTTTTTTTTTCTTCTATGAAATGAGAGAGGAGAGGGGATGAATGTTGATCAGAGTCATGATTTCAAAAATGTTTCAAATTGTCATTGTGAAGGAGTTCTGAACATGTTAATTAGGAAGTTTATTAGGTAGCAGCAGTAAGGACCCAGTTAAGAATGGTGGTCATGGGCCTATTGACCCATGTGCAACAGTCAAACCAACTGTGTATTTCTGCAACAGGACTTAGCAGCAAGTGAGTGGAAAGAAGTTTCCAGTTTCAAAATGGAAATAACTCTTTCTGTTCTTTCCTAGTAATGAAAAAGTGACTGAATTAGGAGTAGAGAGGCCTGTACTCAAGTCCCAATTCATCATTGTCTGTATGACCCTGGGGCAACTAATATGATCTTACCACATCCCTTTCTCTACCGAAAGGGACTAGTGTATAAAAGAAAAATGGCAGAGAATGGCCAAAGCCATATGGAAGGCATGAAAATGGTAAAACCAAAGAAATTGCAGAACAATTCTTCCATAAACACTTTGAAATATAATGACATTTTTGTAATTTTTTTAGTTGTAGATGGACACAATATTTTTATTTTATTTATTTTTATGCAGTGTGGAGGTGTAATCCAGTGCCTCACTCATGCTCTATCACTGAGCCATGACCCCAGCCCTGTAGGACATTTTTAAAAAGAAAATATTTGCAAATGTACAAGAGGATTTTACTATAAAAAGATATTTTACAAGTTACAAAAAAGCAGAAAAAATTGAGAAAAGAAACGAGTAGGCAATTAACAGAAGAAATTTCTAACAGCCAAAATATACAAATATGATATTCAACCACACTAATACAGAAATTAAAACAAGCCACAATTACCTTTACTCACCTCTAAGAATTAAAACAAACCAGTAATAATTAATTAGTAAAAGTGTGGGGACCCAAACAGTCCCAGCTACTGTTGATGGAATTAAAAACTGGTCTGATATTTTTAGCCCAGGAATTCAATTTCTAGCAATGTGTCTCACAGATACACTCATGCAAATACAAAGATACACAAAATGGTATCTATTGCTTCACCATTTGTAATAGTAAAAAAACAAGCCAACAAGCAAAAATCCTCATATATAATTAAAGTTTCCCTCACAGGAAAATTAAATAAATTATTGTGTAAACAAACACTGGAATATTATACCACTATATTAAGAAAAATGCCATAACAAAATTTCCAAGAAAAATGATTAAATGAATATATGAAATGCAGAGCTATATGTGTATAGTCCTATCCTGTATATAAAAAATATGCATATTGTAGGAAAATATGCAGAGGAATATACAATGGATTTAACAGTAGTTGCTCCTGAGAGGGGGGACTAGAAGGACTTTCTACATTTTTATGTGTATGTTTTCCTCAACATTTCATCATAATAAAAATATTATTGTACAGAAAATCCAAAAGGCTTGTACAGTGAATGTCTATACAGAGACTACTTGGCATACTTGGGCACACTTAGATTCCACTATTAATACTTTTCTTGCTTTATCAAATATCTCTCCAACTATCACTTTATCTATCCTTTTAATACATCTTATATTCAAAATATTTTATATATACTTTATCTTCAAAGTAACTTTCTGACATCAGTGCACTTTTTACCCTTAAATACTTCAGCATGCACATCATTTACTGGAGTTAAATATTTGTTTAGATGTTTCCTTTTGTAATAAAATTGACAGGCATTGAATTGCACAAATCTTAGGCAAATGATTCGTTAGTTTTTTACAAGCAAATATACCAGTGCAATCCAAAACCCTATGAAGACATAGAGTATTATCATTGCCCCAGGAAGTTCCCTCTTGTCCATCCCAGACTTTCTCTACTGCAACTCTTTTCTGTAACTTTGCAAGTATTTAAATAAATTTTAATTTTAGAATAGTTCTACATTTGTGAAAAAAATTGCAAAGATAGTAAAGTTCCCATATGCTCTACATCTAGTTTCCTCCTTTTCTGACATCTTATATCACTAGGATCATGATCAATGAACCACTATTGATGTATTACTAACTGTAGTCCATACATTTTTTTTCAGATTTAATTCATTTTTCCCATCCCAGAATATCACATTACATTTAGTCATCATAACCCCTTATTCTCCTCTGAGCTGTGACAGTTTCCCAGATTTTCCTTGTGTTTGGTGATCTTGACAGTTTTGGGGAATATCAGTGAAGGTATTTTATGGAATATCCGTCAGTTTAGGCTTGTTTGATATTTTACTCATGGTAAGATTGTGGTTTGTAATATTATCTCAATATTTATTATAATATTTATAATAATCATGTCTAACTTTTGCAATCAAACTCAACAAAAATACATATTTTTTAAAGGCATGGTAGTAGGTTGGTGATGAGGAAGAGTGAGGAGACTGACAATAAGTAGCTAAAAAGAAGCATGTCCACTTTAAGCAACTCAGAGGAAATACATGAGAAAGTGGAAAGTCATGGCTGTCCATGGTGGTCCTGGCTGACCGTGGCAGGCACATCCTGCAATGGCTATAACCTGCAAGGGAAGGTGCTGGGTGCTGGGGAGTCTGGGTGTGAATGAGGGAGGGAGATTCCCCAAGGGGGACTGAGATCTTTCCATAACAAATGTCTCCTAAATCAAGAAGCTTTTCTAATCTTGAAGGATTGACTATTCAGCACCACATCAAGTGAGAATTCCTCACCACCTTCTGCGCAGATAGCGACTTGAAGCTGGAGAGTGAAACCAGTTCTGGGAATGCCCGGGCATGAGCACAGCCTCAGGGCTGGGTCTATTTTGGGAACATTTGGACATATTCTGCAGCATCATATTTATACTTTGGCAAAACAAGTGAAGGTTCACAGAAATAATCCTAGGCTTCTCCGGTTTGCTCCCCACTTTCGGCTATAGAATGGCGTATTCTGAGCAGAGATGGAGAACAGAGGATGTCTTGGTAATCATTATGACACTTGGCCATCTGTGGGGGTCGACCTGGATTTGAAAGAGCAAGTGCCCATTATGCAGGGTTAATGGGGGCAGAGAGGGATCAAGTCAGTGAAATGTGAGAGAATCAATATGTGGAATGCTTGACGATAGCACATTCACACATTTCACGGAGGAAGAAGTCTAGGGTTACACCCAGCAACTGCAGATGCTTGATTTAAAAAACCAACCTTAAGCATTTGCTATTTGTTGGCTGCCTTGAGCACCCCGAAGGGCCTCAGGAGTGGGTCTTGGTAGCCTTCCTCTGTTCCCTCTAGGTTTCTTTCTGAGGCTTAGGACTGCTTTTCCCCAAGCCCTCCAGATTCCCACATCAAGTTCCACAAGAACTTGGGCCCTGAAGGCTTGGGCAGGGGGGGCTTTGTTTTCCAAGTGAAGGTGTGCCCCAAGGGAATGTGTGCTGTGTTGGTGGGGAGGGAGGCTGGCCCACAACCGGCTGGTGGAAAATGAGCAAACAGCTGGAGACACTCCAAGGCAAGATAGAATTTTAGATCCGGCCCTGGTGGGGACAGGAAGAAGGGATGGGGAGGGCTGGACATGGTGGAAAGTGATGGAATCTAGCAGACTCTTTAGCTATTTAAGCAAAGCACCTGGTCTAGGATTCTGCACACAAATGACATATTAATTAATGTTCTGGTAATAACAAAGATTTGTTAAGCTCTCAAATTTCCCCCAGTCACTCTAGATGCATTATAATATTTAATAAGTCAATACCCTGTGGGAGGAGCCATAGAATTATTGTCTCTGTTTTACAAATAAGATCATGAATCCCACAGTGACCAAATAACTTGTCTAAGGTCACAATTAACAAGTGGCCACGGTGGGATTTGAATCCAGATTCTGTGCTCAGCTCCTTCCCTCATGGGACAGGCCTAGCATAGTGGGTCAGGGTTGGCAGGATGAAGGGATTAATGTCTTAAGCTCTTGTCTCCAGCTCCAACTCTTCCTTTGGAGGCACCCCCGCCCCACTCTCGCCAGTAATATTCTTCCTGCCCCAGGGCCTGCCCAGCCCCAGGACTCTGAAGAGAGGAACCTTCCACCGACTCAGCTTCAAAGGCCAGGCTCTGTGGGAGGTGGAATGGAGATAGCTGGCTTATCCCTCTGTCCTGTTCCTATCCTTTGTGAACATCTAGGCTTCCTCACCCCCTCCTCCAGATTCTCACCCTCTTGTGACAAGAGCTACTTGCATCTGAGCTTAATGGCTCAAGTGGTGGGTGGCACAGCTGGAGCTTACATTGGGGCATTTCTAGGGACCTGGCCAACCAGGCCTGTGAGCCCTGCCTGCCTATCTTTTCTGCTCTGCTTTCTGCCCCAGCTGTTCCCATCTGCATGCATTCAGAGGCTTGCTCTCTTACCCTTAGGTATGGGACCTCTGGGGTCCTTCTTCCCACGTTATAGGAGCTCCAGCCTCATCAGCCGCTGCAGGCAGCTGGCAGCAGACATTGGGGGATTAGCAGCTCTGGGGCTGCAGCTGATCTCCATCGCTTGGCTCCCTGCTCTGTGCACACCCATCCTCTTCAACTACTCCTTTGCCTGCTGCTCTTTATTTTCTCTCCCCTCCCTTCTCTTCTCTTTTCTTTATTTTTTCTCTTTTCCCCCCTCCCTGATCTGGCTGTCTTGCTGCTTGCTGTTTTTCTAGCTTTCTCTCTCCCCCATGTACTTTAAATGTACTTTCTGTTAAGTACATTTAAAAATTACTTGCTTGTTTTTGATCCCCACAAAGATGTACCTGGACAAAAATGTTTTCTCTTCCTATACAACCTCTGGAATATGACCAGTGTTCACAGTTCGGTGTGTCCTGTCAAATTTTTGTTGTTAAATGAGATTTGTAGGAAGCCATTTGTTTGGACTGGGTTCCCACACTACACCCAATAGACCAAACCAAAATGGAGTTACTCAGACTAAAGTTCCAAGCCATCAAGCCAAAAGTTATTCATCTGACCTTCCAAGAACTAAAGGTAGGGGAAGGTGCACAGTTAGAGAACAGTGAACTTCCCAAACAGGACCAGGGTAAGGAAATCCCCTTTGCTTTAACTTTTAGAAGAACAGTCCAACCATCTTGCTTTTTGCTCTCTATTTCTGCCTTTTTTCCAGCACATTTCTGCTCATAAAGCCAAATTCTTCTGCTAAGCTCATCAGAACACTCATTTTATTTTGTAGAATGAGGCATTGTCCAATTATAGCAACACAAATAAAAGCCAATTCAATCTTTAAACTAGATTTGAATTTTGTCTTTTGACTACACATACAAAGATACACACAGACAATTTTAAGTCTTGATGCAGGCTTTCTTGAGATCAAAGACATTATGAAAACTGTAGATGCTTTCTGTTATCTGAAAATTTACTAGTATGCTTATTGCATGTAATACATACACCAAAATAGCCATAATCAGTCTTTGAGCAAAAATGAAATATTTTGGTTTGATAGACAAGTGCATGTTTACCAAATAAATGTTTAACCATAGTTTGTTATTCAGAAACATTTCATAAACTATGTTGAATAGAATTCAGAGGAAGAGCTGAGACTATATGTGAGTGAGGACAAATTCTCTGAATCCTACTCAATGCATTCACATGTGACCCCTTCCTTCAACTGTTTTAAAATAAAATTTGCATCATATTATACACAATACTTTGCATTTTTAAAAAAAGCAGTGAGAACAATAACACATCAAGGATAACTTTTCTTGCCAACACATAAAGGATTATAAACTCAAACTCTGTTTCAGTATTTCAGTATATGGCTGCCTGCTAAAGTTTTTGTTTTCTTTTGTGATAATACCAACTGCAGTGAACATCCTCAGGCAAAAATCAGTACTGACTTGTGAGAATAATACATTAGGATACAGTTCTGGAAGAGACATTGGCAGATCAAGGTCTGTACATTTAAATATTTTATGAGTTGCTACTAGATTACCTTCCAAAATGGTCATAACTACTTACTCTTCTACTAGACCTCTGTGTAAGATAGTCACTGTCCCGACCATTTTCTCTCCAGCATTGAATGTTATCATTGCTTTTTAAAAATGCCAGTCTGAAGGGTAAAACGATGTGGTTCCATAATTTCTAATATTTTATATCCTTGACAATCTGTAAGGTTGAAATTTCTCATATGCTTATTGATATCTGTATGTACATTTCTGCAATTTCCATGTTTACAATATTTACCATAATTTTTAACTTGTTAGCTTTTTCATGAAAAAAATTAGGAGTTCTTTATATGTGAATTGCAGATAATTCCTTTGCTTTTATTTGAATTGCAGATATTTCTCTGAGTGGGATTTGTATGGGGCTTTGTGCCCCCCAGAAAGTTTAAAAAATTTATGTTGTCAAATTAATCAAACTTCTTTATGGTTTCTAAATTTCTTGTCTTGCAAAAGAAGGCCTACCCCATTTTGAGTTTATAAAAATATTCTTCTTTATTTTCTCTGAAGATATTCATGTGAAAAATTTAATCTTTGCTCCATCTGAATTTTATTTTATGTGCACCACAAGGTACTGGTCCAAAAAATTAATTCTGGTTTTCTACTCAATGAACATTTTGTTTTCTTTCTTTTTGGTACTGGGGATTGAATTCAGGAGCACTTAACCACTAAGCCACATCCCCAGCCTGTTATGGTTTGGATTTAAGGTGTCTCCCCAAAACTCACATGTGACATAATGCAAGAAGGTTCAGAGGAGAAATGATTGGGTTATAAGAGTCTTAACGTAATCAGTGAATTAATCCCCCCATAGGGATTAACTGAGTGGTAATTGAAATGGCAGGGTATGGCTGGAGGAGGTGGTAATTGGGCTGTGGCTTTGGAGCATATATTTGTATCTGGTGAGTGGAGTCTCTCTGTCTCTCTCTGTTTCCTCATCACCATGTGAGCTGTTTCCCTCAGCCATACTCTTCTGCCATGATGTTCAGTCTCACCTCAAACCCTGAGGAATGGAGTCTGCCATCTGTGGACTGAGACTTCTGAAACCATGAGCCCACGAATAAACTTTTCCTCCCCTAAAACTGTTCTGGCTGGGTCCTTTAGTCACAGCTGCGAAAAAGCTGACTAAAACACAGCCCTTTCTTAAAAAGTCTTTTTAATTTGAGATAGGATCTTGCTAAGCTGCTTAGGGCTTCACTAAGTTGCTGAGGCTGGCTTTGAACTCGAGATCCTCCTGCCTTAGCCTCCTGAGCCACTGGGATTGCAGGCATCTGCCATTGCTCCCAGAATCAATGAACATTCTTACTCAATGAAAAATAATATCTGTTTTATTATAATTTTAGTTCTAGCTATGTAGACCTAAGGCATGCTTCTCACAGATAGCCCAATCTGGGTGCCAGTTCAATTCAACCACAAAGACAAACTCAATACTTTTTATTTATGTTCTCTTAAAATCATTTTATGCTTACGTTTATATATATATATAATATATATATATATATATTAATTAAGAGAGAGAGAGAATTTTTAATATTTATTTTTTAGTTTTCAGCGGACACAACATCTTTGTATGTGGTGCTGAGGATCGAACCCGGGCCGCACGCATGCCAGGCGAGTGCGCTACCACTTGAGCCACATCCCCAGCCCTTAAGTTTATATTTTAAATGGCCAATAATAGATGTAGCATTTATGGAGTAAATCATGATGTTTTTGTACATGTATACATTATAGAAAGATTAAAGCAAGCCATTTAACAAATCCAGCTCCTCACCAACTTATTATTTTCTTATTGGTGAGAACAATTAAAATCTACTTTTCCAGCAATTTTGATACGCACAATACATTATTATTGACTGTACTTACCAATGTCTAATTGAAATATTGCACCTCTTTATTGTTTACACCCTTACCCCCACCACCATACTATTCTCTGCTTCTACTGAGAACATTTTAAAATTCAACATATAAATGAAATCATGCATATTTGTCTTTCTGTGCCTGGCTTATTTCATTTAGCATAATGTCCTTTAGGTTCATTTATCTTAGCTTTTCTGTTGCAGCACTGGGGGAAGCTGAGGTCATTCTCAGGCAGACCTGCAGCAGCCAGTCTTGATGTGACCTTTTCTACTCAATATTTCTCATACTTTTCATTCGATTTAGGTAAACAGTCTGTCGGATTCAGGTGATTTCCTTCTGTTTGTTTTTAAAAGATTTTGTTATTAGTTATGCTTGCTAAGTCATATCAAATGCTTTTCACTACCTTTTGATAGAGTTGTGTAAAGTTTGTCTCCTTTAATTTGTGGATGGAATGAATTATATTGATAGATTGCCTAATTTAACTTAATATTTGCATTTATCAAATAACCCTTACTTTTCTTTACTACTCTGCTGGAATCTATTTGCTCAAATTTTATTAAAACAATTCACATTTATATTCATAAGTAAAAGTGGTCTACAGTTATATTATTCTTTGTTGTATTCTTTCATCACATTTTAAAAAGGTTATGTGTACAATAAATTGGGGCATTCCCATAAATCTAGGACAGTTTGAGTAACACAAAAGTTACTTTTATTTAAAGTTGAGATAGAACTCAGAAATTTCCTGTTTACCCTCTATGGTTACTGATCTGTTCAGATATCCTGCCACTTTTTGAGTTAATTATGATATTCTTTATCTTGCTAGAAATTTATTTATTCATTTTATTTATATTTTCAAAATGGTTGACCAAGTTGCACATAATTTTGTTCTTATAATTATTTAAGTTTCTTGAGTAGTCACATCTCATTTCTCATCCCTGATAATGTACTTTTTAATCTTGCTTTTTAAAATTAAGCTTCTGAAAAAAGGATGATCTATTTTATAGATCTGTTCTTTATTTTGTATCCATTTTCCTTTGTGTATCTGTGTGAAGGGTAAAGTGGAAGTCAGTTACATGGTGATGATAGTTTCTATTTTTTAATTTTGGCTTCTGTCTTTATTAATTCTCTCTGCTTTATTTTAATTCACGTTTTCCCCCTAAGGTTTATTTATTTATTTTGTACTAGGGATTGAACCCATAGGCACTTAACCACTGAGCCACATCCCCAGACATTTTTATATGTTTTTTAGGTGTAGATGGACACAAATATTTTTATTTTATTTATTTATTTTTATGTGGTGCTAAGGATCAAACTCAGTGCCTCACGCATACTAGGCAAGTGCTATACTACTGAGTTACAATCCCAGCCCCCATTTTTAGTTTTTTGGGGACAGGCTCTTGCTAAGTTGCTTAGGGCCTTGCTAAGTTGCTGAGATGGGCTTTGAATCAGTGATTGTTTTGCCTTAGCTTCCAGAATGACTGGGATTACAGACATGTGCCACCATGTCCACCTTCCTCTAAAGTTTAAAATTAAACTCTTAGATCATTTATTTTTCAGTTCACTTTTAAATTTTTTTAGTTGTAGTTTAACACAATACCTTTATTTAATTTATTTATTTATATGTGGTGCTAAGGGTTGAACCCAGTGCCTCTTAAGTGCTAGGTGAGCACTCTACAGCCGAGCCACAACCCCAGCTTAAGTTCACTTTTTACTAACAATTTGTTTGAGGTTACAAATTGTCCACAATGTTTAATTTCAAGACCTATCATAGATGTTCTCTTATGAAGTGTTTTGTAAATTAATTTCTAGATGAAATTAATTTTTAATTTCAGGTTTCAGTTTTGATTGTTTTATATAATAAATTATCCTATATAGGTCTACATTTTAGAATTTATTAGGCTTTGTTTGTAGCTATATGCATGATTGATTTTCAGAAACCTTTTATGAATATATATGAAGAATGTATTGATTTCATTATTCAGATTCTTTATATCATTGCTTTTTGTTTCCTTCATTCGTTAAATATTTCAAGATGTATATAATTTTTTACACTATAACTATGGTTTTCTATTAAATTTCCAATTTTCCTTGTGTGTTCACTGCTACATTGTTTAGTGCATAATGTTGATGACATAAATTCTCTATGGAATTTGTCTTTTATCATTATAAAACATATCCTTGTTCTGTTTAATTCTTTTGTCCTTGAATTTCATTTCACTTGATTTAAATATTGCTACTCTTGCTTTATTTTGTTTGCATGAGTCTTCCTGAAATTTTGAGTTTTTTTTCCCCCAAAAGTCATTATAAATACTATATAGCGGGACTTAAAAAAAAAAAACAGAATTCTTTTATTTATTTATTTTTTTGATGAATGGCTAATTCAACCCATCTTCACTTATTTTTTAAAAAGATCTTTAGTTGTTGACAGATGTTTATTTTATTTATTTAATGTGGTACTGAGAATCGAACCCAGTGCCTCACACATGTCAGGCAAGTGCTCTGCCGCTGAGCCACAGCCTCAGCTCCCCCATCTTCACTTATTGTAATAACAAATGTAATTTGGTCTTGATCTCTTTTTCTTGTTATTTTTATATAACTGACTCTTGCAAAATGAATTGATTACAAATCAAGAGAGGGTGGGTGCAATTGGGCAGTAATTGCTGTAGTTCATACAAGAATTTTTCCCTTGGACAGTATTTGGTATCCTATGATAAAAAGTTTAATCTAGGAGTATATAAATATCTTGTGTTTCAAGTATTCTTAGTTAACACATACTACAGTCAATTGCTACATTATTTTCATCTTTTAATATTGAGCGATGAATATAATAACTTGTTTATTATGCCCTTCATCTTTATTTTTCTTGGGATCTTTGTTTTAATTTCAATTTGAGTAATTTCTTGAGTAATTTTCTTAGAAAATATACATGGATAGTATTCTTTAATTCTTTACTTCTTTAGGGGGTGGGTGGGTACCAGGGGTTGAACTCAGGGGCACTTGACCCCTGAGCCACATCTCCAGCCCTATTTTGTCTCTAAATACAGACAGAATCTCACTGAGTTGCTTAGCACTTTTTTTTTTTTTTTTTTTTTTTTTTTTTTGCTGAGGCTGGCTTTGAACTCTCAATCCTCCTGCTTCAGCCTCTCTAGCCACTGGGAATACACGTGTGCACCACCACACCTTGCTTTTTTACTTCTTTAATGTCCCAAAAATATGTGTGTGTGTGTGTGTGTGTGTGTTTTGCATTTGACAAGTGAATGATATCTTGGATTGGCATAAAATAATCACAGTCATCTCTATTATCTATAGATATTATTCTATCATTTTATTACTTTGAGGAAAATCAGAAATCTAATTCTGCACTGCTTCTTTCCTTGGTAACACAAACCCAAAGTGAAAGAAACCTTTTCTCTCTGTAAACTTGAAAGTTTTTTTCCTTATCTGTGGAATTTGTAAGTGCAGGGAGATTTTCTTCTATCATATTCTTGATCATCACTTTTATATCTGTTCATTTTTTCTCTTCCCTTAAATCTTATTATTGTATATTGGATTTTCAAGATACATCTGTATCTTATCTTTTGAGTCATAATTTCACTTTGCCTGCACTTTTGCTCTAATATTGTGAACTATTTAGTTTATCATCTAGGTGACTAATTTTATTTTCAGCAATGACCATATCTCTATGGAAGTTTTAAATTTGGCAATCATATTTTATTTTAACATCTTGAAATGATATTATATCCTCTAATCAAATCTACTTCATATGAATTATTTTTATAATTCAATATAAAATATAAATAATTGAATTTTATGATTCAATAAGATATTATAACTTTTAAGAAAAATAATAGAGTGGACTTTAGAGAGAGAGAAAATTTTAAAAGGTGCTGATCATCAAGTTCAGACTATAGGTACAAAAGAGTTTGTGGTGAGAAAAGTCAATATTTGCATCTTGTTCTTACTAGTTCTCAACCCTTTTCTTCCTCTCACAGTCATGGGACTAGATTGGACTGCCTTTTTCCTTCTCTTCTTTCTGTTCTTACTCCTTTTCTCACTGATTTGGACAACCTAGAGAAGGATACTTGTCTTGTCATTTCTTGAAACTCAACCTCAGATTATGGCTTATCAGCTGTTACCCAAGTCAGTCCATGGAGGAATTCAGAATGGCTGAATGTAATGAATCTTTAAAGATTGATAGGCTATGAGAGGAATAGAAATAGCAAAGACTTCACCATGGGGATGATAGTGGTGTGTGTTTGTATGTTGGATGTTCTCAGTGAAGAACTAACTTTATGGGAATGGAAGGTTTAATACAGAATGAGTTCCAAGAAGCTCTTCTGATTGGGAAGGAGTGGGAACACAAGAATGAGTCTTGTATCTGGAAGGGTTCCTAAGGATCAGTTTTGGTGAAAGGAATTTCTTTCCCTAAGATATAGATGATATTGAAACCAGAACAGTATACACAACCAAGTGTCAAGCAAGGAGTGAAGTCAATTATGGCAGAAAAGAAAAGTGGACCAATTCATCAAATCCAAGGGGTTAAAAGAAGATATTGAGAGCGAAGGTTAGGGATTGGAGATCCAAGAATATTGGGAAGAGGCAGCAAATTAACAAAAACAAAGAATAGCCAGAAAAATAGTTTGCTATCTCATGGCTGACACTCCTGAGCTACAATGTGGTATGTGGACATGCTCATTAAGTGAGGGATGGGTTAATGGAAAGGAAAAGGCCCAAGTGTTCTCTGTCTTGAAAAATCAGAGTGAGTAATTTAGATTTGAAGCAGTGTGTAACAGGAAGCTATCAACAGATTTTTGTGAAAATAAGAAAGAGACAATGAAAGGGAAATGAAAGACAGAAAGAGAAAATAGACAAATTCAGAGATGATACATTTTAGCAAAAGGAGGTGGTCAGTGGGTTCAATTATAACAGGAGGGCCAGGAGGGTCAGACTGCCAAAAAAGTTGATAATTTTAAGGTTTTGAATATTGCTAGGACAATGATTTTCAAACTTGAGCCTACATCAGAATCCCCTGGAAGGGTTTCTTAGAATAGATTGCTGAGTTTCACACTCAGAGTTTCAGATTTAGTAAGGTCTAGGGTAGAGCTTGATAATTTGTATTTCTACTAAGTTCCCAGGAGACGCTGATGTTGATGGTCCAAGGACCACACTTTGAATACTACTTACCTAGAAGTGTTGTCCTCTACTTTTTGTTCTTGTTGCTGATGTTTTCTATCCCAACACATATGAGTGCCATGATGTAATTCTACTCATAACAGGAATTCTCACCTACAGCTGGAGACCAGTGGATCTGGTTTTTAAAAGCACTTCTGCCACCCTCTGATGATTCTGATCACCCTTCACTTGGGGAGAATTACTGAGATGATACATGACATACATACATATCAAAACTGAAATTTAAACTGTAATGTAACCAAAAGCAAAACATAATTCTTTCTTGATAAAGAAAGCACTTTGGGGGGCTAGGGTTGTGGCTCAGTGGCAGACTGCTTGCCTGGTATGTTTGAGGCACTGGGTTCGATCCTCAGCACCATATAAAAATAAATAAATTAAATAAAAGTATTGTGTCCATCTACAACCAAAAATATTTTTTTTTTTAAAAAGGAAAGCACTTTGAACCTGGTCGGCTTCAGGGTACAGCTGCATGTTGGTGTGGTCCCTTCTAGTTTATGACTCTTAAGTGAGTCTGTAACTACCAGAGGCAGGAGCATTTGGGAAATTAACCTTACTGTCTCTCCAGCTGGATCGCCATCCATGGGTGGATAATTCTTGTAACCTTGATGCCCACAGTCATTTGCAGGTAGGCACTCCTTGCAAACCCATAGTCCACAGTGAGGGTGCTGTTGATGTCCATGGACAGAGAAAAGTAGCTATCTCCCTCTTTGGCTCCCTGTTCTGTTGGTCCATTATTTTCTTCTCTAAGTATACCATATGCCTTGGATCTTGAAGAAGGGTTAAGCAGTTCTCAGTTCAAGTGATTGGTCCAAAATCACAAGTTGATGGTAAGAGTAGGCATTTACCCTTAGCCTAGCCACCTTATTCTCTTACAAAGGCATACTGCCTCACAGTCTTGATCCTTGGGGGATCAAGAATCATAGAATGTCCCCTGGCCTCCAGAGGTTAGCCATCCTTCTCTGATTTACCCCTTTATTTATCCCTTCCTTAAGTCCTCTCTCTTTTACCCTTTAATTTGCCCCATGTCCCTGCCTCTTCTTTTCCAGGAACATGCCCCACCCCTCTCAACAGAAATAAAGTCTTTTGAAATCTGCTGAACACCAAAAAAAAAAAAAAAAAAAGTGATCATGCCCCATGTCTCTGCTGTCTCCGGTGTCTGCTGAATGTCAAGGACTTCCCTCCTCTGCCCAATTTCTGCTGAATTTACAGAGGGGAAGGGTGAGCTTAAGTCATTTTATTTGATTTAGGTTTCAAATTTTTTCATATATTAGTTAAACGAGTCAAGTGATATAGAGGGATATAAATAAAAATAGAGGCTCTTTATCTACCCATGTAACCAATCCAAACTCCTGATGTTAACAGTTTGGTGTGTATCCTTTCATACCTTTCTGTACACTTTTATGAATGTGTATGCACATATGAGTTTGTTTTCCCCATGGTGGATAAGATATTTAAATGAGTTTATATCCTGTGTATTAGTCAACAACTTGCTCTTCCAAACAATATGTAAAGTCATTGTCTTTGGTTTATTGAGTAGTGGGATTGAATAAACTGATGGGTGGGGAAGAAGCTTTCTACCGTAGACTATGGATTCCAGAAGTGTTAATCTCAGTCTTCCCCCCAAATCCAGTTTACAAGAGAGATTCATATTTCTCCTTTTTTTTTTTTACATCATCAAGAATTTATTTCTTGTTCTAGGAGATGTTTACCTGAATTCTCCCCTCTAGCTGCCTAATGGGCAGATAATTATTACAATACATCACCTTGACAGCTGCTTCCCCCTCTTTTTGGCTTTCCTGAGGCTGGACTTTATGTGCTGGCAGTGAGCCTTGTTGTTTTCTATCACATACGGTGTGCCCTTCCAATGCTCCGCTATCCTAGACAGACTCAGGATGCCCAGTTTCCGCAACTGGACCCAATCTCCGGTCCTTGACTCCTGGCACCACACCTATGTATCAAGTGCTTTTTCTGTGTGCTAGGTTATTCTGGGCCACCTTATCCTTCAGCTCAATTGCATATGTGTTAAGCCTGTTTCCTTCTTCCCTCTGCCCCCTACCCTGAAGCTGAGGTCAGTGGACAGCTGGGGATCCTGTGCAAATATTAATAAACGGGGAATAAACTTGTGGAATCCTTTCTGATGACTTCTGTGGGCATTGCCAGGAAAGGCAGATGCTGATTTTCACTGTCCCCTTTTCTCAGGCTACAACATTGCCCATGTGTTTACTAAAGTTATGTAACTGAGATACCCCCTTTTCATTGACTCAGATTAGAGTACTCTTGTGTATTGGGTCCAATCCCTCCCCACTATAAGCATAGGTACAGATAATTTCCCTCCACCCCATTAGGTGCCACAAGGCTCCCTGGGATATTACAGTGGTCCTGGTACATAGGCCCCCCATGAAGTAGTTGCACAATGTTAGACAAAAGTGTCACAGCACACCATCTTTAATAACTTTCTTATTTGGGAGACTGGAATTCATGCTTATCTTTCTATCTTCTGCTTCTGGGCCCTTCCCACTTTATATTTCCAAACAAAACCCATATACTCTCGTTCTTAGTTCTGTTTCTCTGGAGAAACTGACTAAACAGTAAGAAGTTTGGATTTTACTGTACGTACCATAGGAAGCTTTCTCCCAAAGGCTTTGTGAAGGAGCTTACATAGACTATTTTTTTGTTGTTATTTCAGAAGACCAGTTTGACTATTGTGTGGAGAAAAGGCACAGTAAAGCAGGGGTAGAAGTAAGGAGACCAATCCAGGAGATATTACAGCAGTTTGGGCAAAAGATATTGGCATGGTGGTATAATCTAAGGTGGAGGCTGTAGAAACAGAGAAGTCCATTCAATTCTCATCGTTTGTAGTATTATGTTTTATAAAGTCACTATGAATATTACATTATTATGAACCATTGTGGCTAGGAAATACAGTTAGGGGGGCTGGGGTTGTGGCTCAGTGGTAGAACACTTGCCTAGCACGTGTGAGGCACTGGGTTTGATCCCCAGCACCACATAAAAATAAAAACAAATAAATAAAGGTACTGTGTCCATCTACAATTAAAAAATTAAAAAAATACAGTTAGTTTTCTACAGGTCTTTGGTCACAGTGTTTTTGTCAACTGATCAATACATAAATTTGTTTTGTGTGTTTTTCTATTAAAGGCAACTTATTTAATTATGCTGTTGATTAATTCATACTGAACTCGTAAAGAACAGCACTATAACTCATACCTAAAGGAAACTTACCTAACACATATGTTTTCTTTGAAAGACACACTCTACATGTTATCCCAGCTCTTGAAAATGAGACAGCTTGTTGAAGGTCAAAGAAGAACCCTAAACACTAGAAGGTACTTCAGTCCTCTGCTTAGAGACAATTATAAACAATGACATCATTAACAGAAAAGCCAAAAAATATGATAAATATGCCAAATAGATTCTGAAAAAGATACTCACAATTTGAAAGCTGAAACAAGAAGGTAGAGCATCACCTTGTTTGATGTCAGCTGGAAATGTATGCATCAGTTGATATATACTTTTCATCACCTTGTACATGTCTGGTAATAACTATGAAAATGCTACAGGTGTTGATTTTGGGGTTACAAATATATTTTAGTAAGCAAATTCAAAAATACAGAACCTGTAAATGGTAAGGATCAACTGCTGAGGTTTTTGAAATGTATTCTAGAGATAGAAACTGACTGAAGTTAATGATGGATTGGATGTTGGAAGTAAGGGAGAGGAAGGTTTCAAGGTGGAGTCCTCAGTTTCTAAATGAGTAGCTAAGTTAACAGTGTTGCCATACATTGGGGAGGGGAGGATTGAAGGAAGGGGTAGTGGTGAGTTTAATTTTGAATGTAAGTTAGGTAAGGTGATTATCCATCCAAGAAGGGATATCAATCAGTTAGTTGTATATATGAAAATTCTTAGAGAAGAGGTTTAAGAAAAAGACATTTGAGGCTGCTGGGGTTATGGCTCAGTGGCAGAGCGCTTGCCTTGCACATGTGACACACTGGGTTCAATCCTCAGCACTACATATAAATAAATAAACAAAATAAAGGTATTTTGTCCATCTACAATTTAAAACAAATATTTAAAAAAGACATTTGGGAGGGGAGCACATGGCATATATTATTCTAAAAAGGCATTGACCTTTCTCTGTTCAGAAAACTCTTCAACATTGACTGAAAATGAAGGATTTAATGGTGCCTTTTCTCCCTTGGAGGTCTATTGGGGGTCCCACGAAGGGGGTTGTTGTAAGTGAGAGTATCTTACCTCTATTCACCACACAGATTGATAGGAAGGTCTATTAATGAAATCATAAACTCA
This sequence comes from Marmota monax, assembly GCF_021218885.2. NCBI lineage: Eukaryota > Metazoa > Chordata > Mammalia > Rodentia > Sciuridae > Marmota > Marmota monax. Next base: position 7,825,595 of record NW_026694552.1, on the reverse strand, counting down.
GTACCTGTTATCCAGTTTTGTCAGCAGGCCCTACATACATTTTCTTAGAGTCACAGGCATAGTGATGTAGAAAATCACTGTGTATGCAAAAAGAAAGTTAGTGGGCTGGGACTGTAGCTCAGTGGTAGAGTGCTTGCCTTGCACGCTTGAGGCCCTGGGTTTGATCCTTAGCACCACATAAAAAATAAATAAATAAAAAAAACAAAGATATTGTGTCAATCTACAATTTAAAAAAAATCAAGTTATGTCTCTATCTTTTACTATATGCCTAATAAAAATAATCTCAGAAAAAGTGTCAAGTTTTACCAGATGAGACACAGAAAATATCTACATGGCTGTATTAATCAGGTTCCTCCAGAGAAACAAAACCAATAGGACATGAAAGGCGAGTGACTCACCGGAGACGGAGATTCAACCAAGAGATTTTATTGGGGGGCTGCCCGAAGGAGAGGCAGAGAGCAGAGAGAGAAGAGGAGAAGGACAGAAAGAAAGGGTAGAGAGAGGAGAGAAAGAAGAAGAAGAGAGCAGAGGACAGAGAGAAGAGAGAAGAGAGTGTGTGCTTACAAGCTTGGGCTTAAGAAGGGTTGCCTAGGGGACGTGGCAGGTGCTGATTGGCAGGGTGACTCAGGAACAGCAAGCTGACACTGTGTCCTGTGGGGATTGGTGGAGGAAACCTTTGAATTTGGTGCTCTTGGCTTGGCGCCCTTTGGAGAGGAGGGGAGAGGTAAGGGATTCCATGATGTTCTGTGAGAAGGGGGAATCTCCCATACACCCAACATGGACATACAGAGATATATAGGAGGGGATTTATTCCAGGGATCAGCTCACATGATTATGAAAACTGAGAAGTACCACTATCTTCTGTATGCAAGCAAGAGAACCAAGAGAGATGTTGATGTGATTCCATTTGAGCCCAAACACCTGAGAACTGTAATGCTCAGATTCGTGGGACCCCCAATAGACCTCCAGGAGCCGAATCCGATGCAATCACACAAGAGTCTTTATTGCAAGCTCGAGCCTGGACTCACAACAGGGAGTGAGTTTTTGGAGGGATACTCTATGTGTCACAACATCACACAGCAAATCATTCCATACCGCGGGAAAATCAAACAACAACTCTTAACATTGATTAGCACATTCACTGGCGGGAACACGTTGGGTAGGGGTGATTGGTTAGCACAAGAGGGGGATTTGTTTGAACTGATTGGTTTAGGCCACGAGGGGAGTACATGCTGAACTACATGGTTTCCCAACATGTTATCAACCACCATAAACTACTTGGGGGTCATCTGGCATCCCAGGTATTTTCCCTGTCTCATGCTGATTGGTGTTTGCTAGGGGCTTGCTATGGCTCCTCACCTAGCCTAACTGAGTCAGGGACATCTGGCGCCACAGATCTCTCCTGTTATTTGCAGACAAACAACTCAGCAGGGTGGCTACATGCCTAGGAATGCTCTATGGGTTTTTCCAAGGACAAGGGTCACGCCCCCTCCCTCTGGACAGGCCTTGAGGTAGAAGCTGTTTTCAAAAATGGAGTCACATCAGTTTCTCAGATCCACTGGAGTTGGTGTAAGGCTTGGGGACTACAGGATTGAGAAACAGGAATTCTGTTGTCAAAGGCAGGTAAAGAGCTCAAGAAGAGATAGTGAATTTGCCCTTCCTTCACTTTTTGTTTTATTGGATTCTTATCCACATTGGTCAGTGCTTAATTTCCTCAACTCAGCAGGGTGGCTAAGTGCCTAGGAGTGCTCAGTGGGTTTTTCCAAGGACAAGGGTCACACCCCCTTTCTTGGACAGGCTTTGCTCTGAGGTAGAGGCTGGTTTCTCAAAAATGGAGTACATCAGTTTCTCATAATCAATGACAAAGAAACTTCAATGGAAAAACAGGTAAAGAGCATGATGTCGTGCTACAAATGATGACACTCATTAATGCTCAAATTCAGTCACTAATTTATTTAACATATATTTAGTGAGTAGCTACTATGTGCCAAGCACTGTAACATGTGTAGGAAATTTTTTAGTAAACAAAATATACCAAGTCCTTGCTTTCTTGAGACTTATATTTTGATAATTGAGGACAAGTGATAAAAAAATAAGATATAGCTGGGCTCAGTGGCACATATCTGTAATCCCAATAGCTCAGGAGGCTGAGGCAAGAGGACCTCAACTTGAAAGCCAGCCTCAGCAATTTAGTGAGGCCCTAAGTAACTTAGTGAGACCCTGTCTCAAAACAAAAAAATAAATAAATAAATAAAAATGTCTGGGGATGTGGCTCAGTGGTAATGCTCACCAGAGTTCAATCCCCAGTACCAAAAAAAAAAAAAAAAAAGATATGTACCAGTGGTGAAAAATGACCTATAATAAAATAAAAAAGAATAAGTGAAAGAAAAGTGACCACAACACTCGTAGCAACCAAGAGATCTTTATTGCAGCAGTGCAACAAAGAGAAAAGAAAGAAGGAAAGAAGTGGGAGGGGGCAGCTGGGGAAGGCTTTTATAGCCCTTCTGCTGTGCTGCCTAAATCTAACAGGGTCTCTGGGTTTGCAAGCTGCCTTGTTGGCACAAGGGGGTTAAGTGCTGGGCCTTGAGGGGGGGGGGGAAGCGCTCAGCCTTGAGGGGGGGGGGCTTGGGCGTTTGGGCTTGAAGCAAACAGGTGATAAAGAACCAGACAGAGGGTTTGAGTGGCCAGGTCATCCTGCAGCTAACTTTGTTTGGCATGCCTTGCAGACAACTTACTCAGCCTGTCCTGCACCTAACAGTAAGAGAATAGATAGTGGTGGGGGAAGAGCTATTTTAGAAAGGACAGGTAGGTCACAGCTCTAATTAGATAACATTTGAGCAGGCGAGGCCTGAAGGATAAAGGAAGATATCTGGTATAACAGCATCATGGGTAGGAGCAGAAACCATAATGAGTGTCTTCCCTACAACAGTCAACATTCAGCAAAGAGGTCAAGTGACTGGACTGGGGTGAGCATGAGATGGATGAGGTCAGAGACAGTAGGGATCTCTCTGGGAACCATGAGGACATTATGGGCAATTGAAAGGACTTTGACATTCATTTAAATTAATATGCAAAAACATGGTTGGAGAGGGGTAATCTGAGTAGAGGAGTAACATAATTTGACTGTTTTCAAAGGATCCCTCTTGCTGTTGAGTGGAGAACAAATAGACTGGTGGCAGGGGCAGACAAGATGGGACAGGAAGATCTGGTAGAAGGTTTGAATAATAATGGAGTCAAAAGATGATTGTGTCTTTGGCCAGGGCGATAGATACCTGTGAAGGTAGTGAGAAGTAGTCTGAATCTGTGGGTGTGAAAGAAATGTCAGAGTCAAGGATGGCTCCAGGTTTTTGGCCTAAGCAATTGGAAGAATGGAATTGTCATTTTCAAGAGCTGGATACCATGAGCTTTGAGCAGGTTTGAGGATAAGATCAGTTCAGTTTAGTCATGTTAACTCCCTCAGTTTGGTCATGTTAACTCCCTCATATCTCAAATACCATTTATTGTTGTCCATATTTTAGTTCTGTTTTTAAAAAGTTTTCCCAAATTTGGATATTTGTTTTCAACATGTTAAATTGACTTACATTTGTCCTTTAGATATTTTAATAGGCTGTTGATTTTGAGCACAAGTTTGGAGGTCATGCGTAGAGGCATAAATTTTAGAATTATCATATTTCCTAGCAACTGAAAAAATACAAACGAAAACAATTTTTTTCACTCATGAGTTTGGCAAATCTTTTAAAATTAAAATATGTGAATAAAGATATGGGAAAAAGAGTACTCATATGCTTTTTGTGAGAGTATAAGTTGGTAAAGCCTATTTGGAGGGAAATTTGATAAATTTAACCAAAATTAAAAGTGTTTTTCTTTTAACCCAACAATTGCACTTCTAGAACTTTATCCTTTAGTTATGCTCACACATGTATGCAGAAATATGTGTATAATTTAATATGTTGATTTTAGATCTTTTGGATATACACCAAGGAGTTGTATAGCTGGGTCAGATGGTGGCTCCATTCCTAGTCTTTTGAGGAATTTCCAGAGTGGGTGTACTAATTTGCAGTCCTACCAACAGTGTATGAATACACATTTTCATCATATCCTCTCTAGCATTTATTATTATTTGTGTTCTTCATGATTGCCATTTTAAGTGGAGTGAGATGAACTCTCAGTGTAGTTTTGATTTGCATTTCCCTGATTGCTAAAGATGTTGAATACTTTTTCATGTTTGTTAGCCATTTGTACTTCTTCTTATGAGGGATGTCTGTTTACATCTTTTCCCATTTATTGATTGGGTTGTTTTTCTTTTTTTATTGGTGTTAAGTTTTTCAAGTATACAGGCACATCAATGTTTATAGTGGCAAAATTCACAATAGCTAAGTTATGGAACCAGCCCAGGTGCCCATTAACAGATGACTAGATAAAGAAAATGTGGTATATATACACAACAGAGTTTTACTCAGCCATAGAGAAAAATAACATTATGGCATTTGCTGGTAAATGGTTGGAACTGAAGAACAGCATGCTAAATGAAATAAGTGACTCAGAAAGTCAAGGGTCAAATGTTTTCTCTAATGCGGAAGCTAGATCACAGCCAGGGGGATGGTTGTGGCAGATCCCAGGAAATCAGAGGGGAGATCAGTGGCATAGAGAAAGGGGATTGAGGTAGAAGGATGAGGTTCAGGGAAAGGGAGAAACTGCGAAATGAAATGGAAAAAAATTATACTATGTACATATATGAACATAACAGTGACTTTCATATTTATGTATATCTACAAAGCACCAATTAAAAATAAATAAATAGGGGGAAGACTAGTAAAGTAGAGGAAGGAGAACAGGGGAAGGGAAGAGGGGAGGGAGAGAGGAAGCACTGGGAACTGAAATGGAGCAAATTATATTCCATGCATGTATGATGTCAAAATGAACCACACTATTATATTTAATTATAATGTGCAAGTAATAATATTTAAAATATGTGTACAAGGACATTCAGTATTGCATTTTAATGAAAATTATTATTATATCCAGAGAATCATTAAGTACCTTATTATTTAGTCACCCTAGAGTACTAGATTTTAGTTCAAAAGATTGACAATGTAATAATTATTTTTAATGAATGTTTATTATGTGTCAGCTATAATGCTAAATGTTTTGTCTTATATTATTTTTTGCTACCTATAGTCATTTCTAGTCATTAATTCATTGATGCATATAACAATAATTTTTTGTACCTACTATGTGCCAGTAATAATATCTGCCTACTTATTCCATAAAAATGGACTCAATTTTCCTGAACCAATAGCTCCTAATCTCTTTAGCATTATAATTTCCTTTGAGAAGCTGATGAAAGCTATGCTCCTTGTTCCTAGATAAATAAAATCATAAAATTTCTTTGTAGGATCATAAACATCCCCCTTAAGTTCTAGCAATTCTGTGGGACCTCAGACCAGGTTCATAATTTTTGTACTGGTACAGTGGTTCAAGTGCACACAAAGGTCAGATTAGAAGGTAGGGTGGGGCAGAAGGCAAGGACAAACAGAAATCTTTGGTAGGCCAGCATGTATGAAAATACTGGTTAAACAAAGATTTTTCTGCCAGGATGCTAAGATGTCAGGATGCTCAGGCCTCTTAGTGTATATTAATAGTGACACTTGGGCCAAACACTCCCATTTCCTCAGCATCCCCCTCACCATCCCCCCATCCTCTATCTCCAACTCCCAGGCCTGGACAACCTAAGTACAGGCCTGGATGGACAGTCTTTCCATTCCTTCTTCAACTCCAGCCATCACAAGGCCAAATGTAATTAGCCATGATCCCACACCTTCTGTCCAAGTGGCTGGAGAGCGTCTCCCGCCACCTGGGCATGGGGTTTTAACATAAATCCTTGCCTCCTGCTTTTTTTCTCCTGCCTGTGGACATGTTCATAATTGTCAGGCAGGCTAGTAGTAGGACATCTGCTTGAGAAGTCACAACTTTCATAATTTACCAGTGTTTCAACTCAGCAAAGGATAGGCAACACAAAACCTGGGGTCATTTCTGATTCTTTATGAAACAGATAGGAGATGGGACTTATGAGTCAAAGAGGTTTATTAGGGATTAACACCAGTAAAAGAGGGAGGAAGCAAGGGTGGGCAGGAAAGTCTTCAGACCTTGAGGTTTATCTAGCATTTGTGAAAGGAAATAAGGATAAAAGCAGAATAAGGCAAGCGGTGGTGTGGCTTGACGAAGTCTCAGCCAGTCCACAGAGTTTTGTGGAGCAAAGATAGTCCATCAGAGAAGTCCTGCACTGGATGGAAATGGCAGGGTTTTAGCACGCTCACTGTGCTCAGTTATTTACTAGAGTCATGCAGCAGACTCTGCGCTCAAATACTGCAGCAGAGCCTTCAGGTGCTGCAGATGGAGGCTCTCAGCTACCTGTAATTAAAGCTCAAAGGTAAGCTCTTTCTTAAAGGGAGAATTGAGCAGTATTCACAGCTGCCACACCTCTAAACCCCTTTTAACCACCTAGATGATTAACAGGATGTCTGTATTTAGGCAGACCAGCAGGACTGTGAGGCATCACCTTATTTATGATGCTTCTAAGACAGCATATACAATTTGGGCTTGCTCCAGTGGGGGTGAGAGAGGCTCCAACCTTGGGCTATTGTAATTTCTTTTCCAGACATTTGTCTAAGCTTTACATTAATTTACTTACACATTTGGCCTTCTGTATCTATGGGTTCACATTTGGGGATTCCATCAACTGCAGATGAAAATGTTCAGAGAAAGAATTGCTTCTGTACTGACTACAGACATTTTTTCTTGTCATTTTCCCTGAACAATACAGTATAACAACTATTTACATAGAATTTATATTGTATTAGGTGCTGTAAGTATTCTAGAGATGATTTAAAGCATACTGGAGGTTGTGCACAGGTTATATGCAAAAATGACGCCATTTTATATAAGAAACTTGAGCATCCACAGATCATGGTATGGGGGAGTCTTAGAACCAATTCTCTCCTGATATGCAGGGATGACTGTGTGTGTGTATGTGTGCGTGTGTGTGTGTGTGTGTATCATTCATATATATATATATATATATATATATATACACACACACACATATATGATACACACACACACATACACTTGAACATGCTTTTCATGTTAACACTTGGTTCTAGAAGTCTTCCAGCCAGGGAAGTTAAGGAAATAAAATTGCTTGCAAAGATGTGCAATGAGTGGATACATGTATATACTTGATATATGGGCAGCTAACCATCCCTCAGTTTTGACTTCAACCATTTACAACACAACAATTGTGACTGTACATTAAGAATATGAAAGGTCTGGTCTGAGTCCTGCTTCTGCCACTAAGTGGGAAGAATAACAGATATAGTGCCCCCAGAAAGATGGGAGAAAGGGTCATGGAAGTCTTGTCATTGGCATCCCAGAGATTTGAGAGAGTTTGTGTGTGTGTGTGTATATATATATATATTTACATGTGTATATGTGTGTGTGTGTGTATACAAACACATGCACCTGAACATGAGATTTTCAGGTGCAAGGGTTTCCTTTATCACCATGCCTTCCCTTCCAGAGTTATTATAAATTACCTGTTCAGGGAAAGCTGTTTTTTCTGGTTTCTCTTGCTGCTTCCTCCCCTTTTATTTTCAGGTGTTTGGAAAGCACCATCTTTCCAAATGTTCTCCAAACCCCTGCCTCTGCCTGCAGCTAATTTTTCCTCTGGCTCCTTCCCCCAGGCTTGACATTTCTGGAAAACTTTAAAGTCAAGTAATTGTTAATTCTGAGGATGAGCCCAGACCACTGGGAATCCTGGCACTACTAATGAACAGATTAGCAAATTAAAGAAATCATTCCCTGAGACTCTTTCAAGAGCCATAAGCCTGGGATATGGGGTCAAAAGTGTCAAGGGAACAAAGCATGTTGGCCACCTCTGGAACCTCAGGGATCCAAGGTGGACCATGGTACCTGGACTTGGTAAATGTTGCAGGCTTCTCTTGTTGATTTCTTGCCCTTGAGCAAGAAAAGTGGAATTAATTTATCAGCCCACCCTTTTCTCTCAAAAATGTAGTCAGAAATTGCTAATCATTCCTTCAAGGACCCGAATCTTATTTTTTACAGCAACATAGCCAACTTTACCCATTTTGATTCAAAACTTTTTATAGAGCTGAAATAACCATCTTTTAAAGACAGTGGAAAGGATGAGTGTCTGACTGTGGACAGTAAGCCCTACCAATTAATTTTACCCTAAAAGAAAGAATTTGGGGACTAGAAAAAGTCAATCACAAAGCCAAAAATATAACCATTGCATTTGTGCAGCACATGGTATGCACAACTCCCTAGCAGGCCAAACAGAGCAAATATCTCCACTCAATAGCTGAAGACAGGAGCCCAGAGTAAGCAAATTGCCTAAGGTCACAATGTAGTAAGGGGCAGAATGACCTTAGAGTACATCTCTTAGGGTCTGAGATCAGGATTTGCTCCTTAGAGACCACCACAGACTTTGTCAAACCAGAGATGCTGATATGCAGGTGTTTGGGTGTTTAAGGAGGGTGGGAAAAGAAAAAAAAAAACAAACTGTGAAACGGACTTAAAATTTATTGAAATATAGCTTATGCAATATTGAATCATGTTCAAAAGCAGCTCTAATGAGATGCCTTTATTATCTGAGTGAGCATCAGAAACAGAACAAGTTCATTTGTTTCTACTCCTTTTCACTACCTCATGCTATTCTCAGATTATGCCTAAAGACTAACCTAAACATTTGCTTTCTTAGCGCTGAACTTCTGGTGCAAATGGAGGAATGGGAAGAATACAATGCTGCCCTTTATGGCCATCAACAGATATGACAAACCTGAGATGAGAAAGAAATTTCTGACAACTTATAAGTCAGTGTAATGTCACTAACATATGGCACCGTTTTTTGGAAGCTGGCCCTACATCCCTAAGAAAAAAATGCCAGTTGAAATAAGCTTCCTCAGCTTTTTTGTTTTTCAAAGTGTTAGTACAGCCAGTTAAATAAAAGTTTTAAACATCAACTGAGCTGGTTATGGCTAGCATTTTCAAAAAATAGAATTTAACAGAAAATGCCAGGAATACATTGCACGTGTAATCATTTTTTTCTGTTTATTTATGCATCTGCATATTGGGTTATGATGTAAAATATGAATTATTGTGAATCAGGAAAATTTTGAAAGCCATCTAAGGATACATGTGCCTCAATCCCAGATTTATGCTGGATTCCAAGACCCTTCATGGGACATAATTCCAACAATGCCCTATACTTGTCTTTTAGTGATGTTAAAATGTGAAAAATATGTGCATCTTTGAAGACATGAAAATATTTGATTTTAATGGTTATTGGCTCTTCTCATTCTTCCTAAAAAATGTCTGTCAACATATTTTAAATATAGAATTAAATTTAATGGAAACATTTTTTGTGGAACCCATCTGTACTTTGATTTCACTGCCTCCTGAATATACCTTTTGGCTAGTTTCTCAAGGCTAGGATTTCTCACTTCTTACCACAGTCTTCACTAGTACCTCAAACAGGTGATCTTGGGAATGTGAATACATGCAGAAAAAGAGGAAGAATAAGGCAGTCTACAGAAAAAGTCCCTGATGTCAACCACTGTTTTCAACATTTTGATGCTAGTTTTAAATCTCAAAACCCTAAATATTGTAAAGAAGCAACCAGCTGTTTGGGAGCCTTAAAAACAAAAATCAAAACATCTTAAAACAAGCTTGAGAAAACTTTTCACAAAGCAAATTTTATTTTTCAAGCTATAAAAATATGAGCATGTCAAAAATAGTCTAGTCCATATAAGAGCAGTTCTAGCCATTTAAAAGTTATACAGATTTTGGAGAAAGCAATTCACAACCATTCAATTCAGTTATTGCTAGTTATACGCAGCTTTTATTTGCGACTGTTATTCACAAGAGAAAGGGCAGTATTTGGGCATTTTGTTGCTGCTAGAGCTGCGGTTTTAAAAAAAATCAATTCAAAATAAGAATAAGCTCCCTTTGAGTAGGAAATAATGTGCAATTTTTGATCAGTACTAAAAGAAGGTGTGGTTTAAATGTCAGTTCTACCCACTTCTCTCGTTTAATTCTATTTTGATAGTATATCAGAAATACAGTGTATAGCTTTGGGCGAGTAAATGAATTGCTGATTTTAAGATTAAGTAATAAGAAACATTAATCTTGGTTGCAATGTAGAAACAAAGCTGGCATATCTAGTTTTAAAACATTATAAATTGCAAATATTTTAAAACAATAAGCAAGAACCAGAGCTAGGTTATTCTTTTCCTTTTCAGTAGTCAAGACATAAAATTAATCTATTTGTTCTTTTGAAGTTTATCATGAAGATCTGTTGTTCTCTATTTTTCTCTCAAAAAAGGCAATGAGATAGTCATGTTAACAGGAACATGTTTTAAAATAAATGTGCCCAATGTCATATGGAAGAACGAATCACAAACCAAATAATTTTAACTTTAAATAATATATAATACAGTTAACAGCACAAAACATGGGGGTGAGTAATACATAGGAATCTTTGGGCCTAAAATTCACTGGAAGACTTAGTTAAGGGTGTCACAAAGAGATAGCAATGGCTTTGTTTCCAACTTTCCTTCTAGACCCTGTTACAAGATTAGGCTTATTGCTGACATTCTACCCCCATAAGTTTTTGAATAAACAGATACATGATGGTGACAAGTATAAGGTGAAATATAAAGACCTTAAAAAAATCATTCTTAGAACAAATGTGACACTCATGACATTTGGCAAGGATACATAATAACTTAGTGATTTAAATCCTAAAAATAGTTTACATTTTTAGGAGGTAGTAAACGAGTACAAAACTTTTACCATTTAGTCACACCCCCCCCTCACTTTTGGTTTCAACCTTGGATATTTCTACATTTCTCACTCCCCATTCTCCCATTAAAGCTATTAGTTCTTCTAGCACTCATTACCAAAATTTCTAGACCTGGAGCTGCCAAGATATATGTTTTTAAGAAGTCTTAATCCACCAAATGCACCCAACAATCAAGTGTCAATTTAAAATATTTTTACCTATTTAGTTATTAATTCACTTATAAAATAAAAACTCAAAATAAGAAAATTTAACACGAAAAAGTCTATTAAATATTCCACATGCAATTCTAATATGTCATAGTAGTTATGAACTGATAAACTTACTATATATTGCAATGCATTACCAGTGTTAACTGAAAACAGGCATGTGGTTTAGTAAAAATTCAACCTATTAACCGAAAAAAAAAATCCCACTTATTCCCAGAGAGTTATATTGTGTTGATACTCCACAGATAGTATTACAAAAGGATTCCATTTTTGCGATAGGCTGGGTTCACAGTGAGTATGTTAGTACCAAGATCATGTGTTTAACATTACTTTAAGAATGTCATTAGTGGAATGTATATAAGGCATGTAAAAAACTAGCATTAAAGCTCTGAAGGGCAACAAACCAAACTGGCAGCTGCTAGAAAAGGTGCTGCTAGGAATAAAAAAAATACCGAAGAAACTTAGTTTCAGCACAAACCAGTTTACAGTGTTTTTCTAATTAAATGAATCAATTCACACAGACCTCTGCTTCATGGGGTAGAGAGAGAAGATGGGAGGGGAGGGAGGGGGGATGGTAGAGGATAGGAAAGGTAGCAGAATACAACAGTTACTAATAGGGCATTATGTAAAAATGTGGATGTGTAACCGATGTGATTCTGCAATCTGTATTTGGGGTAAAATTGGGAGTTCAAAACCAACTTGAATCTAATGTATGAAATATGATATGTCAAGAGCTTTATAATGTTTTGAACAACCAATAAAAAAAAAATTAAAAAAAAAAAAAGAATAGACTTTTACCCCTTTAACTACTAGCCCAATCTTGAAAACGGAAGCAATCACTAGCAATCTTCCACACGGTGCTATTAGGAGTGGACTGAGCAGTCAGCAGAAAGTTCTGGTTGAAGTAATGTTGTTTGTTTCCATCAAACTTCACAGTTCCACTGGTCACAACAAGAACTGTAGTCTGGGACTGGGTAGCTTGCTCTTTGTCCAAACACAAAGAAGAAAGAGCTTAGTTTCTGTCTCTAAATAGGCAAATTTTCAGGCTACAATTGCTTATGATCTAATAATGAAATTTCCATAAACATTCTTTACCTTAAGCATAATCTTGAACATGTATGTTCAAATCCAGAAAATGAAATACTATTTTCAAAAATATCAAAATTACTTTTGATCTAGAAAGATTTGGGGGTAATCTGAAGTTTCAAAATAAAGAACTTATAGGACCATTTGCTTCCTGTATATATTAATATTTCATTAGCTTTCTAACAGAGCTTTATTGATATTTTACTTAAGTTATTCTTCAACAACTATAAAGGAAAAATAATCACCCTAAACAACTACTTAAGATACTAAGGACCCCACCTAGAGGTAATTATTATAAACTGCATCAATTTACTCTAAATCAAATTCTGTCTGGCTTAAAGTCATCCTTTCACATAAAAGAATAAATTTTCGTGAAATTTGAATATGCTGTAAAATACTGAAGCACATTAGAGATATGGCATAAATTTTCTCTGGAAACAGGGTGTGATGATGTACACCTATAATCCCAGCAACTCAGAAAGCTGAGGCAAGAGGATCAGAAGTTTTAGGTCAGCCTCAGCAACTTAGTGAGACCTTGACACAAAATAACAAATAAAAAGGGCTGGGGATGTGGCTCAATGGTAGAGGACCCCTGAGTTCAACCCCCGGTACCAAAAAAAAATATATAAAATCTCTGGAAATACACTTCATTAACAAAAATAATATTTAATCTCTATTTCTCATATAACTTTCAATGGGTCATAATTCCATAGACTACCAAAACCTATTAGTGATTCTATGGAGTGAGAAGCATCTAATGGAAGACCAAGATGAAATTTTCATATTTAACTTGCTCAAATAATATTTCTACCACTAAGTTATTTGCCACTTTTGGTATGAAAGCTTAATGCCCACTAAAGAAAACAAAGGAATTAATTTGAAAGATCAACTTACCATGGACTGGTTGGCAATCTAACATATTGACCTGGAACTCACTAGAAGGCAACATCTCGAAAAAATTACTTAGGGCATCTAGCCCTGTAACAGCATTTCCATTCCATATTAAAGTGGCCTTGTCCAAATACAGCCTGGTAAGTGCCTATAAAGAAAGAAAAGTTTTTAAAGGGATTTTTTCCCTCAGATAAGCATTTTCTAGAAACGGATTAAAAGGTTGTGCATGGCATATAAACACTTTCACAGCTATACCTCCATCTCCACTTCCTCTGCCCCATTGCCACCAGAAACCAATGTGAGCTAAGTGTCCATTTTATAGTTGGCCTTAAATATTATGCTATCATTTCTATATTATGCAATAAATACATTTTTCATATTTCCTTTTCAGTCATAATGAGAAAACCTTGCATCCAAACACAGAGTATTACAGTTTTGCTTTCTGTTTTAAATTGAATTAAATGATCACAAGTTCTAAGTACATACAGCCTCAAACCAATTTTGTTTTCTGTCCTTTTTTTTTGGGGGGGGGGTACTGGGGATTGAACCCAGGGTCACTTGACCACTGAGCCACATCCTCAGCCCTATTTTGTACTTTATTTAGAGACAAGGTCTCACTAGTTGCTTAGCACCTCGTTTTTGCTGAGGCTGCCTTTGAACTCATGATCTTCCTGCCTCAGCCTCCAGAGCTGCTGGGATTACAGGCGTGCACCACCATGCTCAGATTATTTTCCGTACCTTTTAAAATGAGAATTAACAAAGTTCCAATTAAGCCCTACTATAATCCTAGTGGTTATATACATGAAATAATTTGGTGTTTGTATGTATAAGGAAAAATTAGTTCCTTTTGCTACTACTCTATTAGCATAATATTTCAAAAGCATCATGAGCATTTGTAGAGCTCATAATTGAAATGGTAAGTGAAAAAAGGGTCCACACAAAGGAAAATCCGAATTACCACTTTTTTTTTGTACCAAGGACTGAACCCAGGGGTGGCGCTTAACCACTGAGACACATCCCTGCCCTTTTTATATTTATTTTTTTAAATTTTGAGACAGGGTCTTGCTTAGTTGCTTAGGGGTCACTAAATTGCTGAGATTGGCTTTGAACTTGTGATCCTCCTGCCTCAGCCTCTCAAGACCCTGGGATTAGAGGCATGCATCACCACACCTAGCTCAAGTTACCTCTTTAGGGTTAAGGGACATATAATTTGCTTTATTAAAATATTTAACAGGTCAAAAGACAACAGATGCTGCCTTTTATTACTACTCTATTTTTGAAAGCAGTGAGACACAAGAAACATTCATGACATGGAATAATACACATCCACTGCCAAACATCAGTGGCAGAATCATCTGTTATCTTTAAAAATAAAGCACAGTTTTAATGTTGATGGGAGACTTAGGTAAGACTCACTTGATCACATACTGAAATAATTACGTAGACATAGAGCCCAGTGATAAATCAATAAAAACGCTGATAAAGTGATAACTTGGTCTGTTGAAGTAGAAGCATTAACAATATGTGGATTCTCTTTTAAGTGCCAGCTGTAGTTGTTGAGTCTTAAGTAGAAATTATCTATTAATATATTAAATAAGGAAACATCCCTGTAAAGACAGATCCTTCCACTAGTACTGATATTTCTTTCACCATACTGGTTAAACAATGGGACTAAGAAAATGTTACATAATTAAGTAAATATATGCTGGGCTCCTCAGTGCAGTGCAGTATTTAAGTCTTATTAACTACCCTAAAAATAAAATGTGCTTAACAGAAATTAGCAATTCATTCAAGGACCTGGAAATAAAGGCAATCCTATGATATGATTCCAGATTCCAACTATCATTACTACCAAACCAATCTTTCCATAATCAACTGGTGTTAAACACATCCATAGTTATCATTTCTGCAAGTCAGATAAATAGCTGGCTCAAAAAAAAAAAAAAAAAAACCTGGTGGGGCTGGGGTTGTGGCTCAATGGTAAGAATGCTTGCCTAGCAGTATGAGGCACTGGGTTCAATCCTCGGCACCACATAAAAAATAAACAAATTAAAGGTACTGTGTCCATCTATAACTAAAAATAATATTTAAAAACCTGGTATTTGGCCTGGGAATGTGGCTCAAGCAGTAACGCGCTCACCTGGCATGCGCAGGGTGCTGGGTTCAATCCTCACATCACATAAAAATAAAATAAAGATGCTGTGTCCACCGAAAACTAAAAAATAAATAAAAACTTCTCTCTCTCTTTAAAAAAAAAACCTGGTGTTTTAATAAAGTGGTATTACACTTACCCTTCTTCTTTTGTCCATTGTCTCATAGTAAATATTAACAAATTCCTCAGCAGCTCTACATGCCTGATCTACATACATTTTAAAATCCTACAAGAAAAATTACAGAAAATTATATTAGCATCCATTCAACCCCTCAGAAACACAAAACAAACAGAAGCTGATGATTTCCACCACTATGTAGCTTTTTATATAGAGTTCAAGTTCTTCCTCATAAATCTAGACATTTTAAAAGTTAGGGCTTGAAAGATTCCAATTTTTAAAATTTTCACTATGTTTAGGTCAAGTTTTTTAGGGCATAATCAGCTCAGTGAATTTTTTTTTTTTTTACTCTTCAAGCAGAAAAATTCATAATCTTTGCTTGGCAACTAAGGAAAGGAAGACTCAGAATTTTATAAATCATTAACCTTAAAATGACACAGTTTGAACCTTAAAGCTGGGGAGAGGGTTGACTTATCTCTAAACAAGTTTGTAAAGGACTGAGTTCGTTTGTATGACCAATCTCAAAAGTTGCTCAATGAAAACACTAGTTCAAGAACTACTTGAGAAACTGGACAGCTCCACTTAACAAACTTTCTCACATTACTTAAACATTCACTACTGTTTGTAAAAGTAGTATTAAACGGGATAGGCTGACGGGGTTCCCGAAAGAGGGTGAAGGACTAAGTACCTCCTTCCTCAGCTATTTACTGGGCTAGGACTATTATTTGAGTCAAAAATAATGAATCGCAAGTTTCATTTCCTTTTCAGGTGATCGAAAGTGATTCAGAACGGGAGAAAATACAAAGGACACGGTAAGCCATGAACAACAGACCAGAACACCCACCTTCCGTTCCCCCACCTCAAGGTCCTTTCAGATACCATTAAGAAAACGCGCGGTTTGGGGGGCGGGCAGCAGACAGTGGGTCCCGCCCCGGAGGCCAACGGGCCAGACCCTGATTCGCCGTTTGACACGTGACCAACAGCCGGCACCCAGCTTCACGTCCCTCCCCTCGGCAGCCCAAGCCCCAGCGCCCAGGCGTCCTGCCGGGACCCCGCACACTCACCACCGACATGGTCCTAGGGGAGCTTGGATAAGTATGTTTCGGCTGTGGCGGAGTCACTATGTCCTCACGTGTTTGCCTCGCTCGGCTGCAGAATGAGGAAATATTTAGGAAAGCAGCGAAACCCGCCAAACGCACACAATTTTCTACCCGCCCATTCTCTCCCGGAAGTAGCTAGGTCCGTTGTAAAAGCACTCCGACGTCCCAACCTTAAGCTTTACCTCACTTCAGTTCCGACGGTGCCCTCCCATCCGCCTTACTTACTTCCTTGCTGGATTTAGTTTAAAAGTAGGGGGGGAAATCCACTTTGTCTCGAACACTAAAATTAAAACTATCCCAATTTTCAAACACGCACCTCGGCTTAAACTGAAACGAAAGCGTCTAATTAGGGGGACTTCCTTTCTCCAGGAGGCGGGGCCAAAGACCACTGATTGACCACCACGAAAGGCTACTAGATTCTTAACCTAGGAAAGAGGGGTGGAGCTTGAAAAAAGGCTCACATACTGCACCTGACCGGTTAAAAAAAAAAAAAAAACTTTTAGAGTTCTGGAACTTTCTCGAAGAATCGACTCTGTGTCTCTGTGGTATGCCTAAAATTAGTAACTAAATGATTTTACACTCGCTATGTCCAAGAGAAAAGTTCATCCAGTTCCTCCTCACCATGGCTAGTCATTCCACTAAATAACCTAAAGGTTGAGTAGTGACTACATGCAAAAATACTTCTCTAAGTATTTTTACCTATATTCACTTACTGTTCATAGTAACTGTGAGGTAAATGCTATTTTATTATCATATTATGCCTACGAGTAATTATCCTGTCTAAAGTCACAAACTACTTGAGATTCAAATTCAAGTCATGTAAACACCGGCAATCTGGGCAAGGCGGCACACGCCTGTAATCTCAGTGCCTCAGGCAGTTGAGGCAGCAGGGTCGCAAAGCCAGCCTCTGCAATTTAGCGCCCTAAGCAACTCAGCTACTTAAGACTCTAATTTTAGAGACGCTGTCTCTAAAATATAAAAAGGGCCTGGGGATGTGGCTCAGTGGTTAACTGCCCCTGGGTTCAATCCCCGGTACCAGTAATAATAATAATAACCCTACCAAGGAGTGACCAACTGTCACTCCTTAGCCCTTCCGTAAAACTTCTCATCTTAAAGTCACAAGTGACTCGTGGGACTATCAAATCAAATACCTCCAGTAGTCTCACTATGAATAGCTTTTTTGTTGATCCTAACAGTAACAGCAGCTCCTTCTATAGAATCTTTCTCTGTCTTCCTGGGGCCAATCTCTTCTATATTTTCTCATATTTCTACTTCCTGACCTTTCTCTTACACCTGCTAGTTGACCTCTAACGGCTACTGCTGCTTCACTTACCTTTTTTCCTCCTCTGCAGGCTTCCGACTGGCGTCACATCCGGCGGCCCCCACTTTTAAAAGTCGCCCTCCTCCCACGTGATCTCAACTGCTACTCCTATGCTAATGCACCAGAGCAGCCAATCGCCAGCCTTGACCTCTAATCTGAGCTCCAATTACGCATGTGGGATTTTACCCAAGAGAAACACCAGAATGCGCTACTAGCTTCTTAACCTTATAAGTCTAAAATTTAAACTCATTATTTTCTGTGTCTTTCTAACCTCTGTAGTCTCTCCATCATCTATGCTTGAATTCTTGGAATCTTTGTTGTTGGAGTCTCATCTCCCCATCATCATCATCTTCATTCGTTCAACAAATATTTATTAAGCATTTACTATGTGTCAGACATTGTTAAAGGGTCTGGATATTGACTAGTGAACAAAGTAGATATGATCCATAACCTCTTGAAGCTCAAAGTGTAATTGGGACCCAAACATTAATGAGTTACAAAGGAATTCCAAGAAAAAAAACAATTTGGAGTAAATTGCCTAGTTTTGCCCATTTGCAACTTATCTTCCCACCCTAATCCTGAAGCATTCCTTATTTCATGTCCCCTGAACATCAGTAACTTTGACTCTCCTATGGCATTAAGGGTGGCTATTGGTATGGACAGTAATGCTAAGGATTAGGTGATTTGGGGGAGTATTGGAAATGTACAACTGAGTTGAAGGTGGAAGAAGGTCTCAGAGTTTTACACTGGAATTTTGCACAGAAATTTGAGCTGCAATGTGCAAATTGCTACATTGATGTGCTACAAGGTTGGGAGGCTCTGTAAACTGATAATATAGAAACAAATGTTGGACTCTGATCCTCAGAGCAGTGAATTTAAATCACATGAAAACAGTATTGCATATGTGTGGAGAGGAAGAAAGAGAACCAAGCAATCTCAGAATTCTTTTTTTAATATTTTTTTTGACATTGATGGGCCTTTATTTTGTTCATTTATTTATATGCAGTGCTGAGAATCAAACCCAGTGCCCCACACATGCTAGGCAAGCGCTCTACCACTGAGCCACAACCCCAGTTCACACAGAGGTACTGTTCACTAGCTAACTGCATGTATTAAAAGTAGAGAGAGTGACTAGGAAGGGTATGAAAGAAAGGACTTTTCTTGAAACACAGAATGACATTTTTTGTTAGACACATTGTTGTTGGCACCAGTCAGGATTTAGATCCTAAAAGTGCCACTAACTCTGTGACCTTGGCCAAATTACATAGCCTGGGTTATGACTAAATCTTTCAATCTGTAAAATGGATATTCATATATATTTCATAACATAGTTGTGAAAATCAAATGAGCCACTGACTGTCATACAGTCTCTATTAACAATAAACAAGAAATGGAAACAACTTAGGTGTCCATCACTCATGAGTGGATAAAGAATCTCTCTCTCTCTCTCTCTCTCTCTCTCTCTCTCTCTCTCTCTCTCTCTCTCACACACACACACACACACACACACACACACATACACACACATTATTCAGCCTTTAAAAAGGAGACCTTGCCATTTGCCAAACATGGATGAAACTGGAGGACATTATGCTAAGTGTAATAAGCCAAAGACAGAAAAATATTGTTTGAGTTCACATGTGGAATCTAAATAAAAGCCAAATATACAGAAAGAGTAAAACAGGGGCAGGTTGCTGAAGGAAATGCAGAGTTGCAGATCAGAGGATACAAAGTAGGAGATATGTGGGGTGAACAAATATAGAGATCTAATGTATAACCCAGATACTATAATTGATAGTAGTGTATTGTGTTCAGGATTTTTGCTAAATGAGTAGATTATAGTTGTGATGAGGGGGATGGGCAACCATGTGTGATGATGAATATGCTAATTTGATTCACTATAGTAACTATTATACTACATACATATCATAATAATATGTTGCATATCTTGAATATACATAATAAAACTTATCTAAAAAGAAATTATTATAGTCTGCCTTCTATTTTTTGATGTGCTGACATTTTGGACTTGATTTTAAGTTGCTGGGGAAAACATTATGTGTTTTTCACATACTAAACTCTTACCCAAACCACAGACACACAGGAAAAAAACCTTATACAAAGACTAAGTGGTTAAAACTGAGTGACCAAATAAAATTTCTTCCTACTTTTAGCTTGCCTATATCTCCATTCTGAATCCATTCTGAAGGATGTGAAAGTGTGAATTAATTTCCTATAAAGAGAACTTTTTCTTCCTGTGTCATAAAAGTGAGAGCATAATCCATTTTCACCTCATTACATTTCAATTGCCTCCTCTATGGGGCATTCACAAGTCTTATCTTCAAGGAAGAACAATTCTTTCAATTCCCTGCTGGAAACTTTTTGTTCAAGTAATTATTTTCAGAAGCAAAACATATAATAAGGCTCTATCGGTTGAATGCTCAGGATTTGGGAAGTCCCACTAAGACTCTGGCTCATCTAGTCCACAAATTTCTTAGAAATGTATGATTATGATTGTCAAGACATCATAATGAAAGGTTCCAGTAGAGACGTATGTTCAATTAAGAAGATGAGAAACTACATTCTTCAAGTTTCCTTATCTTACTTGGCTCTACCTCTGAAGTCTTCTTCATTCTAAACACCTATTTTTTTCTTGTCTTCTCTCTCCCATCTAGGCTCACACTTTTTCTTGCTTCTATGAACTCAGTCAGAATAAAACAAAACAACACAGTAAATGACCTCTTCACCTCTCAAAAGAGAAAGAAAATGTTATGAACTTAATGTGGCAACTCAGTTTTTCTCTCTTACCTGTAAGTATACGTTTTCTGATATTAGCATAAATTTAACAACATTATTTTAGTTAGTATTGCCTGAATTAACTTTTTTCTATCATATAATATTCAATCTTTTTGAGTATCTATATTGTTGTACTATCTTTCATAAGTTGCATATAGCTGGAGATTTTTTTTTTTTATTTTATAGTTTTTGGCCTGGAGACATTTCTTTTGTAAAAGTGATGGGTATTTTAGGTGTAGTATAATGGTCATAATGTTTAAGTGATGGATTAATTGATGAATTTTATGAAAGTGTTTACCCATGTAACTACCAACATCAAAAGAGACTACTAATTCTAGTGCTCTAGAAATCTCATTCCTGTCCTCTCCCAGTAAATATTCACCATTTATTGTCTATTTAAAAAAATTTTTTAGTTATACATGGACACAATATCTTTATTTTGTTTACTTATTTTTATGTGGTGCTGAAGATTGAACCCAGTGCCTCACATGTGTGAGGCAAGCACTCTGCCACTGAACCACAACTCCAGTCTATTCTTTTAAAGATTTTGAAATATACAAGACATTATTATTAACTAATGTCACCGTGTTGTACAAGAGGTCTTGAAAAACATCTGGCTTTTTCCATTCAACATTAATGTAAGATCCATCCATGTTGTTACATAGTTAATTCTTTTTCATCACTGTGAGATATGTATTCATATAAATATACAACACTTTATTTGACCATTTTTCCATTGATTGGCCTTCGTGTTATTTACACTTCGGGGTTATTATAGATAAAGATATTACAAATATTCTTGTATATGGTTTTTTTTTTTGGTATTGAACTCAGGGGCAATTGACCACTGAGCCACATCTCCAGCCCTATTTTGTATTTTATTTAGAGGAAGGGTCTCACTGAGTTGCTTAGCGCCTTATTTTTGCTGAGGCTGGCTTTGAACTCACAATCCTTCTACCTCAGCCTCCCAAGCCTCTAGGATTACAGTTGTGTGCCACCATGCCTGGCTACTATTCTTCTCTATGTTCTAAAGTGGACAAAATCACTCATTTCATTTGTATGTATACATTGGAGTGGAACTACTACATTATAGGGTACACATATGATCAACTTTTTCTAGATTCTGGCAGATGGTTTTTCAATTGACATCTTTGATAACCTATAAAAAATTTCAGTTATTCTCTCTTCTTGTCCACACTTGGTATTATCATTTTTTTTTTTAGTTTTAATTATTTTGGTAGATGTGTACTGGTATTACATAATGGTTAGAATTTATGTCTTGGTAGCTATTAAGTTGAGCTCCTCATAATATACTTACTGACTATTTGTGTATCCTCTATAGCAAAAGGTCTGTTTTTGAGTTCTATTCATTTTTTTGTACTGAGGATTAAACCCAGGGGTGCTTAATAACTGAGCCACATCCCCAGCCATTTTAAATTTTTATGTGGAGACAGGGCCTCACTAAGTTGCTGAGATTGGCTTTGAACTTTCTATCCGCCTGCCTCAGCCTCCCTAGCCACTAGGATTAACAGGCATGCACCACTGGACCCAGCTTATACTAATTTTATTAAATAGGTATTCTGTCTTTTTAAAAGTTGATTTGTCAGACATTGCATATTCTGGATGTAAGTATTGTGACTGTCTTTCCCAAATTTATGCTTTTCATTTTTCTTACTTTAATGATACCTTTTGATGAACAGAAATGTTACAAAGTATAATTTGCCAGTTTTTCATATAAAAATAGTGGGCTTTTGTGTCCTGATTAAGAAAACTTTGCCTCCTAAGAGATTCTCCTGTGCTCTATTATTTTATCTTCAATGTTATACATAATCTATCTCGAATACATTTTGTGTGTGTGTGGTATGAAGCATAGATCAAATAATACAGAACCATTTATTGAAAAGACCATCCTTTCCCTTAGTAAACAGCAGCAGAGGCTTCTTTTTGTAACTCAAGGGATTATTTGCATATTTCACAACTCTTTATTTTATTCCACTAATTTATCTGTTTTTGTATTACCATCAAACTTTTGAAGAGGTCATAAAAACTGAAAATGTCTTCTGCCAACTTTGTGCTTTTTTTTTCAATATTGTCTTGACTATTTCAGGTCTTTTGCAATTCGTTCATTTGTTCATTCATTGAGGTACTCAGGATTGAACCCAGACCCTTGCACATGCTAGACAAATGTTCTACCACAGAGCTACACCCCCAGCTCTTTTAAAAATTTTTATTTTGAAGCAGGGTCTTGCTAAGTTGCCCAGGCTGGCTTTAACATTTTGCATCTCTGGCTTCAGCATTCCAAGTACCTGGAGTGACAGGCATATTCCACCACACCTGATTTAAGATTGAATTTTTCAATTTCCACATGAAGATACCCTTCTGGGATTTTTGGTGGTGATTGCATTGAATCTTAGATCAATTTGTATAGAATTGCAATCTTAATATCAACTTTCCAAATTCATGATGTATCTCTTCATTCATTTAGGCTTTATATTTCTCTGAACAGTGCTTCATAGGAGAAGTATTAAACAATTTCCATTACAGTTTTGGAGGCAGCTCATATTTTTGGTTATTTTTTCTACACATTACTTTTGGCTATTCTAAATGATCTTGTCTTCATTTTTTTCCTGATTGCTGTTATTTATAAAGATACATAATTGTATCTTGTATGTTTGGCTTTATCCAATCTCTGTTAAACCCATTTAAATATTTCTAATAATTTGTAGAAACTTCTGGATATCCTGTACACATAATCATGTTATCTGTAAATATAGTTTACCTCTTCCTTTATATTTTAAAATTTATTCCCTTGCCTTATTGCACTAACTAGGGTTTCCACTACACTTCTGAATAGAAGTGGTGATAGCAGTTATGTTTGTTTTGATTCTGATCTCAGAGGAAAAGTTCACTATTTCATTATTAAATGTGATGTTTGCTTTTTAAAGCATCACTTATTAGATTAGAGAATGCCTTTCTATTTCTAGATTGGTATGTGTTTTTAAAAAAATCAAAAACAGATGTTGAATTTTATCAAATTTCTGCATCAAAATACATTGGTTGACTTTCAAATGTTAAATCAAGGTTGTATTACGAGATAAAGCTCACTGAGTCATGATTAATTTTATATATTATTAGATTCATCTTGCCAATATGTTGTTGAGTATTTTTTGCATCTATTGTTATGACACATATATTAGCCTGCAATTTTCTTTTTCTGTTTTTGGTACCGGGGATTGAACTAAAGGTTGCTTAACCATTGTGTCACATCCCTAGCAACCTCCCTTTGTTTTCCCCAGCCCCTTTTTATTATTTTGAGACAGGGTCTTTCTGAGTTGCTCAGAGTCTCATTAAATTGCTGAGGCTGGCTTTGAACTTGAAATTTTCCTGCCTCAGCCTCTGGTGCCACTGGGATTACAGGCGTGAGCTGCCACACCCTGCCAATTTTCTTTTCTTGTCAGTTTCTTTTTCTTGTTAGGTGTCAGTATTAGTGTTCTGATGACCTCAACAGCTATAACTGAATCAGTTTTCTAGTGTTTATATGGTATGTATTCTCATCTAACTTTCTACTTTTCTGTGTCTTTTATTTAATGTAATCTCTTTTATTCAACACACAGTTGCATTTTTTGTATAGAATAAAAAGCAGTCTGGCAAATATTGTATTTTTAATTAGAGTGTTTAGCCCATGAACATGTAATTATTGAATATACATGGTTTTATAGATACCATCTTACTCCTTGCTCTTTGCTTGTCCTGTCCATTCTTCGTTTTTCCTTTCTTGACTTCTGTGCTGTTATTCAAGATTTTTTAATACATTATTTCTTCCTCAATTACTTTTTTGATCATACATCATTTTATAGTTCCTATTTTAGTTATCTTAGAGATTATGAGGAGCTGGAGTTGTAGCTTAGTGGTAGAATGCTTACCTAGTAGGAGTGAGTCACTGGGTTTCATCCTTAGCACCAAATAAAAATAGATAAATAAAATAAAGATATTATGCCCATCAAAAACTAAAAAAAAGTTTATGAAAGACATCCTTAATTGTTCAAGTGCACCTTAAATTAGTAGTTTTACTATTTCCCAAACATGTAACAACTATATAAAAATTCTGTCCATTTACTGGCCTCTCAACTTTGTGCAATTTTTATATATAGTATTTTGATATATGTTTAAAACTCTACAGAAGGTAAATTTTATGCTATGTGTATTTTACTACAATAACAGAAACAAACAAAACATTGAGGACCTTATTATTATTTTTAAACAAATATGCTCATTGTTCTTCCTGCGGTTTCAAACATCTGTGATCACTTTCTTTCATCCTGAAGTATCAGCTCCTTTCATATTCTTGTGGTGTGTGTCTACTGATTAAAAAAACAGCTTTTATTTGCCTCAAAACGTTAAAAAAATTTTTTTAGTTGTAGATGTAGTACCTGTATTTTATTTATTTTTCTGTAGTGCTGAGGATTGAACCCAGTACTTCACACATACTAGGCAAGTGCTCGACCATTAAGCCACAACCCCAGCTCACATTTTTTAATTGAGGTAAAATCACATAACATAAAATTAACCCATTTTAAAATGATCTATTTAGTGGACTTTACTATATTCACAATGACCTTTAGTATATTCACAATGATATGCAATAAACCACTCTAATTCCAAAACAACCCCCCAAAAGAAACCCTGTTCTATTAAAACAGTTCCTAATTTCCTACTTCTTCCAACCCCAAGTAACCAGCAATCTACTTTCTGTCTTTATGAATTTGCCTATGTTTGAAATTCAATGTAAGTGAATCATACAATATATAACCTTTTACGTCTGGTTTCTTTCACTTAATATAATCTTTTCAAGGTTTGCCAACATTGTAGCAGAGTCAGTACTTCATTTATTTTTAAAAAATAATATTTTTGTATAGACATATAGCATTTTATTTATCCCTTCATTTCTTAATGAACATTTGGGTTGCTCCCACATTTCAGCAACTGTGAATAGTGCTTCGGTGAAACACGCCTGTACATGTATTTGCTTAGTACTATTTTTCAATTCTTTGGAGTATAGTATATAGTTTTCTTTTATTGTGATGTATTTGGTGTTGGCATCAGGGTCATAATAGCCTCACTGAATGAGTTAGGAGATGTCCCTAGTTCTTCAATATTGTGGGAGAGTTTGTGAAAACTTGGCATTAATCATTTTTAAGTATTTCTAATACACTTTACTAGTGAAGCCATCTTGTCAAGGACTTTCATTATTGAGAAGTTTTCAGCCGCAACTTCCTTAGCAAGACTCCTAAAGCACAAGAAATAAAATCAAGAATCAATAAATGGACCATCCCATTTATTTATTAGCTTTTCAAACTAAAACGCTTCTCAACAAAAGAAACAATAAATGAAGTGAACAGAGAGCCTACTTTTTGGGAGCAAATTTTCATCACATGCACGTCAGAGCACTAATCTCCAAGATATATAAAGAACTCAAAAAACTTAACACCAAAAAAAGAAACAGCCCAATTAATACATGGGCTAAGGAGCTGAACATACAATTCTCAGAAGAAGATATACAAATATATGAAAACAAATATATGAACAAATATATGAAAAAATGTTCAACTTCTCTAGTAATTAGAGAAATGCAAATCAAAACTACTCTAAGATTTCATCTCACACCAGTCAGAACAGCAGTAATCAAGAATACAAACAACAATAAGTGTTGACGAGGATATGGGGGAAGAGGCACACTCACACATTGCTAATGGAACTGCAAATTGGTGCAGCCAATCTGGAAAGCAGTATGGAGATTGCTTAGAAAACTTGGAATGGAACCAACATTTGACCCAGCCATCTCACTACTTGATCTATACCAAAAGGAATTAAAAACAGCATACTACAGTAATGCAGCCACATCAATGTTCATAGCAGCTAAATTCACAATAGCTAAACTGTGGAACCAACCTAGACGCCCTTCAGTAGATGAGTGGATAAAGAAAATGTGGTATATATACACAGTGGAATATTACTCAGCAATAAAAGAGAATAAAATTATGGCATTTGCAGGTAAATGGATGGAGTTAGAGAATATCATTATAAGCAAAATAAGCCAATCCCCAAAAAACAAAGGCTGAATATTTTCTCTGAGAAGTGGATGCTAATCCATAATGGGGGAGGGGACATGGGATGAGTGTAGAAACTTTGGATGGGGCAAAGGGAAGGGGGAGGGGTCATGGGGGTAAGAAAGATGGTGAAATGAGACATCATTACCCTGAGTACAAGAGTGATTGCACAAATGGTGGGACCCTACTTTGGGTACAACCAGAGAAGTCAAAGATTGTGCTACATCTGTGTATAATGAATCAAAGAGCATTCTGCTGTCATGTATAACAGATTAGAACAAATAAATAAATTAAAATTTAAAAAGCAAGTAACCCAAGGCCCTCACAAAGGCATTTACATTTCAATAGACAATAGTCAGGGCCTGCAGAGCTATCAGGCAGGAGGAAAGGGGAGAACTCTCCATGTCCAGGACTTTGATTTTTGCAGAGAGTGTCCTTGATTTTGTATCCAGGCCTGGGTTCCACTGTTCTGGAAAAAGTTGCTTTTGGGTGGACTTTTGCAGATATTGAGCCTCTGAGCCCCTCCCCTACACAGTGGGTGTAAAGTTTCTCAAATTTTCTAAACTTGGGGTTCAGAGAGTTTGATGGACTGGGGCAAGAGCCCCCCTTCTGAAAACCTGGCTGCGGCCAATAAATAAACCTGCTTCCTGCTTAAAAAAAAAAAAAAGTTTTCAATTACTGATTAAACCTCTAACATTTTGGGGGTCTTTTCATATTTTATATTTTTTTGACTTTGTTTTAGTAATTTTGGTTTCTAGAAATTTGTCTGTTTTGCCTAGATTACTTAATTTGTTGGTCTACAATTATCCGTAGTATTTTCTTATTCACCTTTTTATTTCAGTAAGATCAGTTGTTGTGTCCCCACTTTCATTTCTGATTTCAACTCTTTGCATTTTCTGTTTTTTTGGTCAATCTTGGTAAAGATTTGCCAATTTTATTAATCATTTAAAAATCAGCTTTTTGATGTTGAATGATTTCTCTGATTTAAGGATGCTGATTCATAATATGCTGTGGTGGGGGGATGGGAGGATTAAATGAACTCTAGATAAGGCAAAGGGGAAGGAGGGAAAGAGAGGGGGCAAAGGGTGTAAAAAAGATGGTGGAATGAGATGACATTATTATCCTAAGTACATGTATGAAGACACGAAGGATGTGACTCTACTTTGGGTACAACCAGAAATATGAAAAAATGTGCTTTATATGTGTAATATGAATTGCAATGCATTCTGTTGTCATATATAACAAATTAAAAATTTTTAAAAATCAATTTTTGATTTAATTGATGGTCTCAATTGCTTTTATTCTCTATGTCATCTACCTGCACTCTAATCTTTACTGGTTCTTGTTTATTTTGCTCTTCTTTTTTATAATTTCTTAAGGTGTAAAGTCATGTTATTGATTTCATATCTTCTATTTAATGTAGGCATTTACTGCAGTAAATTTCTCTTTGAAAACTACTTTCGGGGCTGGGGATGTGGCTCAAGTGGTAGCACGCTCGCTTGGCATGCGTGCGGCCCGGGTTCGATCCTCAGCACCACATACAAACAAAGATGTTGTGTCCGCCGAAAAATAAAAAATAAATATTAAAAAATTCTGTCTCTCTCTCTAAAAAAAAAAAAAAAAAACTACTTTCATTATATCCCATATGTGTTAGCATGTTGTGATGAAAAAAATCTCTTAAGTATATTCTAATTTCCCTTGTGAATTATTCTTTGATCTCTTTGTTGTTTAAAAGCATGGTATTTAATTTCCACATATTTGTATATTTTTCATTTTCCCTTCTCTTATTGATTTCTAGTTTTGTTATATGTTAAGCAGAGAAGACACTTTCTATACAAATCATTTTAATTTTATTAAGACTGATTTTATGGCTTTATCATCTATTTTAGAGAATGTTTTTTGTACACTTGAGATGAATATCTACTTTGCTGTTGGTTAGTGGAGTGCTATTAGGTCTGATAGGTCTAGTTGTTTCATAATATTGCTATAATCATTTATTTTCTTATTGCTATTATTTTTCCTTATTGCTTATTACATGTTCTATTCATTATTAAAATTGGGGTATTGAAGTCTCCAACTTTTGGTTATTTTGTTTTATAGTATCATTATAATCCTCTATTTTTATATTGATATTCAGTCTGCATATTCTATCCATTATTAAAATTTGGATATGGAATTCTCTGATTCTTTTCCTTTTAATTCAAATAATAGTTGCTTTATATATTTTGGGACTCTTTTGTTTCATATGTGTGTTTATACTTATTATATCTTCTTGATGAATTGACCTTTTTGAACATCCTACTTTCTCAAAGAAATTCTCTACTAAGTTTTTCCTTCTAGGCTTTCAATGTAGTATCATAGCCTAAACCATAACCTTTTGCCTCAGGCAGAGCATGCTGTTTCTGCCTTACAAAGTCCTTAAGTAATCTTCAAGTAACCTCTTTTCTACTCTGTGAATTCCCATTTATGTGAAATAAAGAAAAATTCCTTGCATCCTTTCTTCAGGTAGTCTCCAGACACATTAAAACAAACACAAATCTTTGAAAATTAATTCTGTTCTGCTCCTTCTGGTATCAGAGACTTGTATTTTACCCTGGGAACCTGTGTGGGCAGCTGTTTCAAGACATCTGTCAAGCCAGGCATGACAGTGCATGCCTGTAATCCCAGTGGTTCTGCAGGCTGAAGCAGGAGGCTTATGACTTCAGGGCCAGCCTCAGCAATTTAGTGAGGCCCTAAGCAACTCAGTGACATCCTATCTCTAAAAAAAACATTAAAAAGGAGGGGGGGGGGTGCTGGGCACGGTGGCACACATAAGTAATCCCACTGGTTTGGGAGGCCCAGGCAGGAGGATTGTGAATTCAAAGTCAGCCTCAGCAAAAAAAAAAAAAAAAAAAAAAAAAAAAAGAAAAGAAAAACGAGGCACTAAGCAACTCAGTGAGACCCTGTCTCTAAATAAAATACAAAATAGGGCTGGCATGTGGCTCAGTGGTAAAGCACCCCTGGGTTCAATCCTTAGAACCAAAAAAAAAAAAAATAGACATCTTTCAAGACAGGAAAGGGGTAGGACCAGGGTAAATAAAAAAATTTCACAAAGCATTCTTGCCATTTTAAGTTGCATTTTTCTTGATCCAACTTTCATTTGGTTTCTATAAACCTATGTTTTCCATAGTTCTGACAAATTTGATTCAAACAGTTTTTCCTTGATTTTTCATGTTTCTGTGTATTGGAACTTTGGAACTATTTCACCATTTTTGTAGGGCCTTTTTCATCTTTTTGTTAAGGATTTTTTTTCCCTAGGTAATGAATTTTATGTTTGTCAGGTTTTTTTTCTTTCAGCACTTTAGTGGTGTCATTCTATTGTCTTTTGTCTATACCACTTTTGTTCAGAAATAAAGAACATATAATTGCTCTTTTGAAGGTAATATGTTTTTCACCCCTCTAGCTACTTTTCATATTTTCTTTTTAATATTCAAAAATTTTGTTGAATAAGCTATCTTTTCTCCAGTGAATGTTTTGGTAGCCTTTTTCTAGTATGAGATAACTGTATTTATGTGGGTTTGTCTCTGGGTCTTCTATTTTGTACCATTGGTTTATGTGTCTATTTTGGTACCAATACCATGGTACCATCACATACCAATACTGTTTTGTTACTACAGCTTTGTAGTATAATTTAAGTTCTGGTATTGTGATGCCTCCTGCTTCACTCTTCTTGCTACGGATTGCTTTGACTATTTTGGGTCTCTTATTTTTCCAAATGAATTTCATGATTGCTTTTTCTAGTTCTATGAAAAATTTTATTTGGATTTTAATAGGAATTGCATTAAATCTATATAACGTTTTTGGTAGAGTGGCCATTTTGACTATATTAATTCTGCCTATCCAGGAACATGGGAGGTCTTGCCATCTTCTAAGTTCTTCTTCAATTTTTTTCTCTAATGTTTTGTAGTAGAGCTCTTTCACCTCTTTTGCTAGACTAATTCCCAAGTACTTCATTTATTTTTTTGAGGTTATTGTGAAGGGGGGTAATTTTCCTAATTTCTCTTTCAGTAGATTCATCACTGATATATAGGAATGTGTTTAATTTTTGGGTGTTGAAATTGGAAGTCCATATGCTACAAAATGAAATTAAACCCTATTTCTCACCATTCATGAAACTGAATTCAAAGTGTATAAAAGACTTAGGCACTAGAACAGAGAACCTGTGCTTAACAGAAGAAGAAGTAGTCCCAAATCGTCACCATGTCAGCTTAGGATCTGACTTCCTTAACAAGATTCCTAAGGCACAAGAAGTAAAATCAATAATCAATAAATGCGATGGATTCAAACTAAAAAGCTTCTTCTCAGCAAAGGAAACAATCAATAACATGAAGAGAGAGCCTATAGAATGGGAGAAAATCTTACCACATGCACCTCCGATAGAGCATTAATATCCAGGATATATAAAGAATTCAAAAAACAACACCAAAAAAAAATAACCAATCAAAAAAAAGTATTAAGGAACTGAACAGACACTTCACAATTTCTCAGAAAATTACAAATGGAACCGCCATCTGACCCATCTATCCCACTCCTTGGTTTATACCTGAAGCATTTAAAATCCGCATGATACAGTGACACAGCTACATCAATGTCCGTAGCAGCTCAATTCACAGTAGCTAAACTATGGAACCAATCTAGGTGTCTTTAAACAGATGAATGGATAAAGAAAATGGGGTATATATACACAGTGGAATATTACTCAGCGGTAAAAATAATGAAATCATGGCATCTGCCAGTGAATGGATAAAGCTGGAGGATATCATGCTAAGTGAAATAAGTCAATCCCAAAAAACCAAAGGACGAATGTTTTCTCTGATATGAGGATGCTAATTCACGATAGGAGAGGGGCTAGGTAAGAATAGAGTCAATACTTTGGATTAGGCAGAGGGGAGTGAAGGGAGGGGAGGGAGTTTTAGGGGAAGAAGGACAGTAAAATGAAACAGACATTATCATATGCACATGTATGACTACATGACTGGTGTGATTCTGTATCAAGTACACCCGGAAGAATGAGAAGTTATACTCCATTTATGTATGATGTGTTAAAGTGCATTCTTCTGCCATGTATAAATAATTAGAATGAATTAAACATTTTTAAAAGTTTGATTCTGGTGTATCTTGGTGTAGTTGATTTGGGTTTATTCTGCTTGGGTTTCATAGGGCTTCTTGTCTTTGGTTTTATGTCTTTCATTAAGTTTGGAAAATATTGAGCCAGTATTCATATATTGCTTCTGCTCATGGATATCAACTTCTGCTCTGATTATATGTATGTAAAGTCTTTAATCATCTCTAATACCCTATTTTCTATATATATTTCTCTCTAAAGGGTTTAATATGGAATTTTCTACTCAATATCTTTTAGTTCACTAGTCCTCTATTCTGTCATTCCCAATTTGCTGTAAGCTCATCTGGTTAAATCCTTTTTAAATTTAGTTCTGATTGGTGCATTGTAATTATACATAATAATGGGACATATTGTCACACATTCATGCATGTACATAGCACAATTAGGTCAATTTCATTCCAAGGACCTTTCCATTCTCTCCTCTCTTCCCTCCCCTTGGTCCCTGTCCTCTATTCTACCAGGATCTCTTCTTTCCATTTCCTGAGATCTTCCCCATTTTCCCCCTTTTCCCCCCTCCATCTTCCAAATATGTGAAAAACAGACTTATTGCACTTAATATAATGCTCTTGACATTGATCTGTTTTCCTGAAAATGACATAATTTTGTTCTTTGTGACTGAATAAAACACCACTGTTTATAGATACTACATTTCTTTCTCCATTCATCCATTGATGAACCTCTAGCCTGCTCCATTATCTTGGCTATTGTGAATGACACTGCAATAAACATGGGTATGGGCGTATTATTATAGCATGCTAATTTTAATTATTTTGGATAAATTCCATGGACTGGGATAGCTGGGTCATATGGAGTTTCCATTCCTAGTCTTTTGAGGAATACTATACTGATTTCCAAAATGTTTGTATTAATATATAATCCCACAGACACTGTTCTGGTTTTCCTCATATCCTCTCCAGCATTTATTATTATTTTTTCCTAGATTTACGATTCTAACTGAAGTGACCTGAAATCTCAGTATCATTTTGATTTGCATTTTCCTGATAGTTAAAGATGTTGAAACTTTTGTATTATATTTGTTGGCCATTTGTATTTTTTCTTTTGAGAAGTGTTTGTTTATATCATTTGTCCATTTATTTATTGAATTATTTGTTCCCTTTTTTGGTTAGTTTTTTGTTCTTTATATATTTTGGACATTAACTTTCTATCTGAAGAGTAGCTGGCCAAGAATTTCTCGCAGTCTGTGGGCTCTTTCTTCATGCTCTCAGTTGTATATTTGCTAGCAGAATCTTTTAAGTTTGATGCCATCTCATCTTGGCACTAATCCCTAAGCTTTAGTAATCCTATTGAGGAAGTTGTTGTCTGTATCTATGTGGTGTATTGTTGACCCTGCATTTGCTTCTAGAAGTTGCAGTGTTTCTGATCTAATTCCTGGGTATTTGATTCATCTTGAGATTGACTTTTGAGCAGGGTGAGAGATAGTGATCTAGTTTCATTCTTTTACATAAGGATACGCTGTTTCCCCAGCACCATTTATTGAAAAGGCTGTCTTTTATCCAACCTATGTTTTGGACACTTTGTCAAGGATCAGATAGATGACTATATCTGTGTGGGTTGGTCTCTGTGTCTTTTATTCCATTCATCTTCATGTCTGTTTTTATGCCAGTATCAGGTTGTTTTTGTTGCTTTAGCTCTGTAATATAATTTGAAATCAGGTATTGAAATGACTCCAGCATTGCTCTTTTTTTTTACTTTTTAAAAAATTATATATATGAGAGCAGAATGAATTACAATTCTTAGTACACATATACAGCACAATTTTTCATATCTTTGGTTGTATACAATGTATATTCACACAAATTTGTGTCTTCACACGTGTACTTTGGATAATAATGTCCATCACATTCCACCATCATTTATAACCCTATGCCCCTTTCCTTCCCCTCCCACCCCTCTGCCTATCTAGAATTCATCTATTCCTCCCATGCTCCCCCTCCCTACCCCACTATGAATCAGCCTCTTTATATCAGAGAAAACATCCAGCATTTGTTTTTTTGGGATTAGCTAACTTCACTTAGCATTATCTTCTCTAACTCCATCCATTTACCTGCAAATGCCACGATTTTATTCTCTTTTATTGCTGAGTAAAATTCCATTGTGTATATATGCCACATTTTCTTTATTCACTCATTTACTGAAGGGCATCTAGGTCGGTTCCACAGTTTAGCTATTGTGAATTGTGCTGCTACAAACATTGATGTGGCTGTGTCCCTGTAGTATGCTATTTTTAAGTCCTTTGGGTATAGAATGGGCTCAGCATTGCTCTTTTTGCTTAAAATTGCTTTGGTTATTCTGGGTCTTTTATTATTCCATATGAATTTTGGGACTGTATTTTTCTAGTTCTGTGAAGAATGTCATTGGATTTTTTATGGGATTACACTGAATTTGTGGGTTGCTTTCAGTAATAGGCCTATTTTAACAATATTAATTCTCTCTATCCATAAACATAGAAGCTTTTTCTATCTTCTAGTGTCTTCTTCAATTTATTTCTTCAGTATTCTATAATTTTCATTGTATTTCATTTTGCTTCCATGGTTGGAATTTAATTCTAAGTGTGTTCTTTTTTGAGGTGTAAATGGAGCCTTTTTTCTGCTTGATTTTTAGCAGATTCATTATGGTGTATAGAAAAGCTCTCAATATTTGTATGTTAATTTTGTATATTGCTACTTTGTTGACTTTGTTTATTAGCTCTAGAAGTATTTTGTTGAAGTATTTGGAGTCTTTTAAGTATAGGATTATATCACCTGCAAACAGTGATAGTTGAACTTTTTCTTTTCCTGTTTGTGCCCATTTAATTTCCTTCCCTTGTTTGATTGCTCTAGCTGTAGTTTCAAGAGCTATGTTGAATAGGAGTAGGGAGAATGGACATCCTTTCATTCTTCCTGATTTTAGAGGAAATGCTTTCAATTTTTCCCCATTCACTATGATTTTGGCTCTGAATGTGTCATATATAGCCCTTATAATGTTGAATAAAGTTCCTTATTCCCTAGTTTCTTGTGTTTAATCATGAATGGTTGCTAAATTTTGTTGATTTTTTAAGTGTCTGTTTAGATGACTTTGTGATTTTTTGTCCTTAATTTTATTTATGTGGCGAATTATTTATTGTTTTGTGTATATTAAACTATCCTTGCATCCCTGGAATGAGACTAATTTGGTAATGTTATGCAATCTTCTTAAGATGTTGTTGAATGTGACCTGCTAATGTCTTATTAAGGACTTTTGCATGTGTGTTCATCAAGGATAATGTGTATATTTCTTTGCTTGATGCATCCTTGTGATTAAGGTATAATGATGATATTCGTTTCATAGAATGAATTTGGTAGTGTTTCCCTTTTCTATTTAATGGAATTATTTGAGCATTGACATTAGTTCTTCCTTAATAACCAATGATAGAAGGCAGGTGTGGTGGTATATGCCTGTAATCCCAGCAATTTGGGAGGATCAGGCAAGAGGATTGCAAATTTGAAGCCAACCTTAGAAACTTAGTAAGGCCCTAAGGACTTAGTGAGACCCTGTCTCAAAATAAAAACTGAAAAGGATTGGGGATGTGGCTCAGTGGTTGAGTGCCCCTGAGTTCAATCCCTAGTACCAAAAGAAAAAAAGGAACTAATGGTAGAATTCAGTTGAGAATCAGTCCATTTGTTCCTGGGCTTTTCTTTTTTGGAAGGCTTCTTATTATTCCTTCAGGCTCATTGCTTAATATTGGTTTCTTTAAATTTTCTATATCTTTTTGTTTCAATTTTGGTAAGACATATGTGTCTAGAAGTGTATACATTTCTTCTAGATTATCCTATTTATTGGAGCATGAGTTTTCAAAATAGTCCCCAGTGATTCTCTGGACTTCTATAATATCTAGGGTGATATTGCCTTTTTCGCCTCCAATTTTATTAATTTGTGTCTTCATGTCTTTTGATTAGTTTGGCTAATGGTTTACCAATTTTATTTATTCTTTTCAAAAAACAAACTCTTAATTCATTAATTGTTTAATATTTTCTGAAAACTTGAGGCTGGCCACTTTGTCTTCCAGAGCTGAAATTTTGTCTTCTACATGGTCTACTATATTGGAGAGATTTTCAACAGAATCTTTTATTTGGTTTATTGTGCCTTGCATTTACAATATATCTGTTTTGTTCTTTTTCAATATGTGTATCTATTTACTGAGTTTCTCATTCATATCCTGTACTGGCTTCCTTAATTCATCTGGTTGTTTTCTGTGTTCTCATAGAAATTCCCTCATCTTTTTGTAATCATTATTTTGAAGTCTTTATTCAGTGTTTCATATATTTTGATATCTTTGGGGTTAGTTGCTGGTGAATTATGAACCTTAGAGGATATTATTTTACTTTGTTTTTTCACATTCCCTTAATTCCTGTGCTCAGATTTGTGCATCGTTGGGATGGAGTTTTCTTCACCATTTTTGTGAGGGCCTTTTTGAGGCACTGATTTCTTTTGT
Source organism: Marmota monax (assembly GCF_021218885.2). Classification (NCBI taxonomy): domain Eukaryota; kingdom Metazoa; phylum Chordata; class Mammalia; order Rodentia; family Sciuridae; genus Marmota; species Marmota monax. The sequence continues at coordinate 7,789,301 of NW_026694552.1, read as the reverse complement.
TGAAGTATTTTAGGATATCAGATTATTGTGAATTATTGAATAAATTTTCAAGTGGGTTTCATAAAATAGTTTCCCTGCTAGTTCTTTGGTGATGATTAGTACACTATGATATAGTGTGTATTATATCAGAACTTGAATATTCCACTTTCTCTGTAGGTCTCACAAGACTGGGGTCAATCTAGTGGATCAGAAAATTATGTTTTATATAGCAGGTATATGGAATATACCCTCTGTGATTGTTCTAGACTTGATAACTCTGTGTTGTAAATGGAGATAGGAGTTATCTAGGTTGAGGCCCCTGTAGGTGTGTTTTTCACAGTTTGGGGGTTATTTTCTCCTGCTATTGCTGTAGGAATGGATGTCCATGAGTGGGACCTGAGGTCCCTCCCTAACTATTCCTACTTGGGGGCTGACTGTCAATTTTTTTTCTCTTCATTATTCTTTATGTTAAAGTACTGCTAAAGTTCACATGGGGTTTGGTTGTGTGTGGAGCAAGGTGTCCTATCCCTTGCCTGGGTTGTAGATGTAGCTCAGCAGAAGAGTCTTTCTCCTGCAACTTGTACTATCCCTGAACATCAAAGAAAATGGGGGAAATATACAACAACAACAACAGAATCAAATAATATACAGCATTAAAGTAATACCAGATGCCCACTATAATATCTATAACACCAGTTCATTAAGAGATAAGAAAATTGGTTCAACTTCTCTAGTAATTACAGAAATGCAAATCAAAACTACTTTAAGATTTCATCTCATTCTAGTCAGAATGGTAACTATCAAGAATATAAGCAATAATAAATGTTGGCGAGGATGTGGGGAAAAGGTACACTTATACATTACAGGTGGCACTGCAAATTGGTGCAAACACTCTGGAAAGCCGTATGGAGATTGCTTAGAAAACTTGGAATGGAACTATCCTTTGACCCAGCTATCCCACTCCTTGATCTACACTCAAAGGACTTAAAAATAGCATAAAATAGTAATGCAGCCATATCAATGTTCATAGCAGCTCAATTCACAATAGCTAAACTGTGGAACCAACTTCGATGCCCTTCAATAGATGAATGGATAAAGAAAATGTGATTTATATATATACACACAATGGAATATTACTCAGCATTAAGAGAGAATAAAATTATGGCATTTGCAGGTAAATGGATGGAGATGGAAGATACCATGCTAAGTGAAATAAGCCAGTCCCTCAAAACCAAAGGCCAAATGTTTCTGATAAGTGGATGCTTATCCATAATTGGGGGGGGGTAGAAAAAGGAGGAGCTTTCTTTGGGAAAGGGGAGGAGGCATGGGGGTAGGAAAGATGGCGGCATGAGATTGACATCATTACTCTAGGTACATCTATAACTGCATGTGTGGTGGGATTCTACATTGTGTACAACCAGAGAAATGAAGAGTTGTGCTATATTTGTGTACAATAAATTGAAATGTAGTCTGCTGTCATGTGTAACTAATTAGAACAAATTTAAAAAAAGAAAAAAAGAAAGAAAGGAGAAAATTAGGTAGGAAGACAAAAGAAGTTTAGAGCATTGATAAGGTAGAAAAAGGGAAATCAGAAGTGAGGTAGCAAGTGAAGGCCATAAAGAAGGAGGAGGGAAAAATGAAAGAGAGAGGACAAGAGAATTTGACTCTTAATGGGATAACAAACGAGACAGAGAATAACAAAACCAAAACCAAACCAAAACAAAACAAAGGAAACAAAAACTCACTAACTCTCAAAAAAGAGAACAAAAAGATAAGAAGAAAAAAGTGATGAAAAGAAACAAAAATGTATATACACAATCAATCAGCTGATATAACAAAAAACAAAAAAAAAAAATTCTTGATGAAAAATGAAAATAAAAGTCTTCATTCAGGTGTCAAAATTGTGAACAAGGATAGCTATTCACTGTTTATGCTAGACAGTCATTCTTTCTATTTATTCATGGGCTATATACCTGTTATAGAGAGCAAGGGCAGAGAGCTGTTAATCCCTTTCCCCCTTTGTGTTGCTTATCAAGACTCTGGGTGGAGTGGCCTGGAACTGAAACTAGTTGAAATGACTCAGCTTCTCTGCTCACCAGCATAAGGTAGAATGTAATGGGTAGAATTATAATTTGATTGTGGCTGATTGGTGAACTCCCAGGGTGGGGATGATGGTTCTAAGTGGGAAGTTCCAGTGGCTGAGATTTAGTTCTGATGGGACCTTTGGAACTTTGTCAGGTTGTCTACTCCAGGGAGATTAGATCAACATATCCCTTGGGCCCCACAGATACTGATCTCTGCTAGGTACCTGGAACTCAGACGTCTCTCAAGATTTCTGCTCAAAGGGCAGGGTAAACAACCACCATGGGTAGAGGAGGCATAGCAGGTCTTGTACACTTCACTGCCCGTGAATATGATCTTCTAAGGCTTAGTCCCCAAGTGTAATCATACCTGCCTGTTCCATTTTCCCACCTTCTTCAGCTGGTTATGTGACCCACTAGATTCAAAGGGAAAACAAGATTACTCCTCTCCATATCTTTGACCTGAATTCCCCTGAAAACAATCTTCTCTATGCCTGTGTAAATTTCATTCTACCAGGTACTCCTGAGGCCACACAGTAGGTGCTGGCCAGGATAATGTGTCAATGATTGTTAAGATCTCCCAGGTTCCCACAGTAGCAAGCTCCAATGTGACCTCCTCAAGATGGCGCCCATCTCAGCTCTTTGCTTACAAGTGTAAAATTTGGTTTCAGGTATTGAACTCAGGAGCCTCAACCACTAAGCCACATCCCCATGCACACAGCTGAATCAGGTCTTTCTGGCTGACCTAAAAAAAATTGTATTTTATTTAGAGACAGGGTCTCATTGAGATGCTTAGCATCTCGCCATTGCTGAGGCTTCTTTGAACTCGTGATCCTCCTGCCTCAGCCTCCCGAGTTGCTGGGATTACAGACATACACCACGGAGCCTGGCTGCATGCCTTTATTTTATTTATTTTTGGGTGGTGCTAATGATTGAACCCAGTGCCTCATGCATGCTAGGCAAGTGCTCTCTCACTGAGCTACAGCCCCAGTCCCCCATCTAATTAATACTTAATTATACTTTTCATAATTTATTTTATCCATTTTTAAAATTTGGGTGAAAATCCCATAACATAAATTTTCTATCTTAATCATTTAAAAATATATAGTACAGTAGTGTTAACTATATGCGCATTGCTGTGCAATAGAGCTATAGAAACATTTTTATACTGCAAAACTGAAACTGTATGTATAGGATAATAATTCCCCTTTTCTCTCTCTTCCTAGCTTCTGGCAATCACCATTCTAGTAAGAGTTTGACTATTTCAGATACCACAAAATTGGAATCATGTAGTACCTGTTATTTTGTGATTGGCTTATTTCACCTAACATAATGTCCTCGAGGTTCATTCATGTTGTGGCATATTCCTTGTATGTATATACCACATTTTTTTCTTTTTCTTTTTTTTGGTTTGCTTTAGTATATTGGATATTTTTCTAATATGAACTATGAGAAAGCAATTCTGATTCAATGGAAGAGATGCTGAAAAATTCAAGATTAATGGCCTCCATTATTACCATGTAAAACTGAGAGAAAGATCAGTGAATTGTTCTAGTAGAATTCTGCCTCCAGGGGAGATGGAAGTGTCTAGTCCAAAGCCATCAATGGGAAAGATGAAGAAATATGGACTCTCAGATCATGGGTTTCTGGCTAGAATCTGTTCCTTGCTCACTATGTCAATTTTTTTTTCTCCCAGGCCCCTCCGGCTGATACTCTAGGTTAATATGGTGGAGATATGTTTGCTGTAGTAGAGAAAGGAAATGACAGGCTGAACCCAGGGGCAGTGCTGAAAAGCTTACCCAGTCACATTTGGCCCAGGCTTCTCCAGGGAAGATGAACAGAGAGAAAGGTAGTGCTGGCACCAAGTGAGGGCTTGGCATAGGGTGGATCTTGGGAAAGCCTGTTTTCTGTCTTCCCAGACCACGTAAAGTAGTCAGGATGGAACTGCCTCATTTGGCAAATTAGCCCCAAGTCAGAGCATAGATTCACAGTTCCTATCAGACCAGGAATCATCTTTGAAGTCTCTGAAAATCCCAATCCATCCATTCCTCAACTGCTTTCTCAAGGCAGTCCCTCCACCCCCATCCTGCCACCCCTGCCCAGTCTCACTGAAGAAAGCTTTCCAAAGTTCTCAGCCAGCAAGACCTGCTTCAACTGTGTGCATGTGCAAACACTCTGAGGGATGGAGACAAACCAGGTAACCTCAGAAACTAGATAGGATCTATCTACCATGGTGTCCTGTCCAACAGTGGGCTACTCTGACCCCCACTCTCCCAGGCTGCCCACCATGGACTTTAGAGGGTTGGGTCAGTCCCATATGGGAGACGGGTTAAAGCAAGTCTTTGTCATCCCCCATATGACTCCATCTGCTTATTCATGATGGGGTTTGGACTGCTGCCCCTTCTATAGGCATTGCAGACTCTCATGGTCATAGGAATTTGTTGCTATCCAGGTGTGTCCCGCCACCTGGGCCTCCAGCTCCTGTTAACTTTCCAGAGCCCCATACCACATTTTCTTTATTCATTCATCTGTTGATGAATATTTGGGTTGCTTCTACTTCTTGGCTATTGTGTATAATGTTGAAACGAACATGGGTATGCAAATATCTCTTCATGATCCTGCTATCAATTCTTTTGAATATACACCCAGAAATGGAATTGTTGGAGCACATGTTAACTCTGTATTCATTTCTTGAGTAACTGTCATACTGTTTTCCATACTGACTTCACCATTCTATATTTCCACTATTGACCAATCTCTCCACATTTCCCATGCTCCCTACTCTCCAAAGTCTCTAATAACTACTTTTCTACCCTTGAATTCTAGATCAACTTTTTTGAATTCCAAATATGAGTGAAATTTTGTGTTGTTTATGTCTCTGTGCCTGACTTATTTCACTTAATATAATATTCCCAGATTTATCCATGCTGTTGCAAATTACAAGATCTCATGCTTTTTATGATTGAATAGTATTATATTATGTATATATACCACATTCTGACTATCTATTTGTCTGATGATGAATGTTTAGGTTGATTTCATTTCCTGGAAATTATAAACAGTGCTGCAAAAACCATGACACTGCCTTTTTGACATGCTGATTTTATTTCTTTTGGGTAGTTATTTGGTAGTTATATTTTTGCTTTTTTGTGTAATCCCCATATTTTTTCCACAATGGTTATACTAGTTTACATTCCTACCAACAGCATGTTAGACTTCCCCTTTCATTGCAACCTCACCAGAATTTGTTAATTTTTGTCTTTTTTGACAATAGACAGTGTAACTGAGGTGAAGTGGTATCTCATCGTGGTTTTAATTTACATTACCTGATGATTAGTGGTGTTAAGCACTTTTTCTCACTTTTTTAAAAAAAATGTTCTAATTAGTTATACATGACCGTAGAATGCATTTTGACACATTGTACACAAATGGAGCACAACTTCTAATTGCTCTGGCTGAACATGATGCAGAGTCACACTGGTAGTATAATCATATATGCATATAGGGTAATAATGTCTGTCTCATTCTACTGTCCTTCCCATTCTTATACCCTCCATCCCCTCCCTCCCCTCCATCCCCTCTCTCCCCTCTGCACAATCCAATGTTCCTTCATTCTCCCTCCCCCCACACCCCTGTTGTCAGAGAAAACATTCATCCTTTGTTTTTTGGGGGGTTTGGTTTATTTTGATTACCATGATACTCTCCAGCTCCATCCATTTACCTGTAAATGTCATAATTTCATTCTTCTTTAAGGCTGAGTAATATCCCATTGTGTATATGTACCACATTTTCTTTATCCATTCATTTGTAATTTTTCATATTTCTGTTGGCCATTTATATCTTCTTTTGAGAAATGTTTATTCTTGTCTATTCAGGTCTTCAATCCACTTTTGAATTATATTACTTGGGGTTTATTGCCACTGATTTGTTTGAATTCCTTATGAATTCTGAATATTAACCTTTTATTGAATGTATAGTTAACATATATCTTCTCCTATTCTGTAAGTTGTCTCTTCATTCTATTGAAAATTTCCTTTTCTGAGCAGAAGCTTTTCTGATGTGATACCATTTGTCAATTTTTGCATCTGTTTTCTATATTTTTGGATCATGTCCAAAAATCCTTGCCCATTCCAATGTCCTAAAATGTTTCCCCTATATTATCTTCTAGTAGTTTCCTCACTCTTGTTCTTAAATTAAAGTCTTTAATCCATTTTGAGTTGACATTTGTAACTAGTGAAAGTAGGTATCTAATTTCATTCTTCACCATGTGGATATCCAATGTTTCCAGTACCATTTATTAAAGAGACCTTTTTTTCCCCCCTCATGTGTGTTCTTCATTCCTTTGTCAAAAATAAGGTAAAATTGTCTCTGGGATCTCTATTTTCTTGCATTGGTCTGAGTGGATGTTTTATGCAAATACCATGCCATTTTAGTTACTATAGCTTTGTAGTATATTTAGTAGTCAGGTAGTGATACATTCAGCTTTGTTCTTTTTTCTCAAGATTGTTTTGGCTATTCAAGATCTTTTGTGGTTTCATATGAATTTCAGGATTATTTTTTTCTATTTTTGTGAAGAATGATATTGATATTTTGATGGGACTGATATTGGTATTTTGATGTGAATTGTATTAAAAGTGCAGGTTGCTTTGTGTAATATGGATATTTTGACAATATTGATTCTTCAAATACTTGACAGGATGTTTTTCCATTTATATGTATCCTCTTTGATTTATTTCATCAATATTTTGGTAGTTTTTATAGAAATAATTCACTTCTTTGATTAAATTTATTCCTAGGTATTTTTATAGCAATTGTAGGTGGGATTATTCTCGTGATTACTTTTTCTTTTTCAGATAGCATATAAAAATGATGTTGATTTTTGTGTGTTGATTTTGTATTCTGTAGGTTTACTGAATTAGTTTATTAGTTCTTTTTTGGTGGAGGCTTTAGGATTTCCAATATATAAGATCAAATCATAAGTAAATCATTTGGTTTTCTTATTTTTAATTCAACACTTTTTATTTCTTTATTTTGCTCTGGCTAGGACTTCCAGCACTTTATTGAATAAAAGTGTCCAAAGTCCAAATCCTTATCTTGTTCCAGATCTTTGAAGAAAAACTTTAAACTGTTCCCTATTCAGTGTTTATATTATGTGGCCTTTATTGTGCTGAGGTACATTCCTTCTATACCTAATTTGTTGAAAATTTTCATCATGAAGGGATGTTGATTTTTATTAAATATTTTTTTTCTGCATCTATTGAAATGGGAGTATGGATTTTGTCCTCGAATATGCTAGTATGCTATATTGCATTTATTGATTCATATATATTGAAACATTACATTACTAGTGAAGCATACCAAGTACACCCACCCATAATTAAGCTTCTCCAAAGACCCTCCCCATAATTATGCTTTTTGTCACCAAGGTTTTACAAAGAGTGTCAACAGGATTTCACAGGAGTTCTGCAAAGAGCTCAGGAAATCTTCAGAGAGCTCAGTGTGATTTGAAGCTTCCTCTTCTTATAAATGCCAGATAGTCTCTATCCCAAGTTTATTGCTGTACAAAAGACACTATCTCTGTTTTCTTGGTAAAAACTGTAAAACCTTTTGTCTAGCCTAAGAATATGGGACAAAGAGTAACTGTTAAGTTCTCATTACGTATATGTGACCAAACACCACCATGATAAAAGAATTTCCAGACTCAGGGATCAGAGATTTTAGGCCCTAGACCCTCTGGACTGCTGCAGCTTAAATAAACCTGGTTCCCCAAAATTCCTTGAGTGTCCAGCCTCATCTGTTCTATATAATTATGTTGGATCCCACTTGATCACGTTTTTTTTTTTTTCACATGCTGTTGAATTTGGTTTGCTTGTATTTTGTAGAGGGTTTTTGCATTAATATTTATCAAGGATATATATATATATATATATATATATATATATATATATATATGTTCGATTTTGGTATCAGATTAATGCTGATCTTATCAAATGAGTTCGAGAATATTCCTCTCCATTTTTTATTTCAGTTTATGAAGGATTAATGTTAATTCTTTTAAAAATGTTAGAATTTGCTATTGAATTTACCACTGGGCTTTTTTGGTGGGAGATTTTCAATTTTTATTCAATATCCTTAATAGCTATAGGTCTGTTCATATTTTTATTTCTTCTAAATTATTCAATCTTGGTGGCTGGTATGTTTCTAGAAATTTATCCATTTATTCTAAGTTATTTAGTTTTGTCTTGTATAACTGTTCATAGTCATATCTTATTATCCCTTTTATTTTTGTGGCATTAATTGAAATAGCTCTAATTTCATTTCTGATTTTTGTTACTCAAATATTTTTTCCCTTAGTCAGTGGAAGAGTTAACCAGATAAAATATACTTCTTTGTGATTAGAACTAGAAGTATTTTTCCTCATCCAGACTTTAACTTTCAATGAAGAGGTTAGTCTCCTATGTTTATAGTGATTGCTGATAAACTTGCATTCATTTTTACATTCAACATCTTAATTTGATCTTTCTTTGTCTTGCCTCTTCTGTTTCTCTTGCTCCACTCTTTCTTGCTTTTTATTTTTTAATATATATTTCTGTTAATTTTCCTTTTTCTATTTGGAAATTATGTACTATTTGGATTATGTTAATGGTCACCCTAGAAATGTCATCATTTGTATTTAATAAATTTTTAAGTAAATAAAATATGTCTGCCATCATCCCAAGAAACATAGGACACTTTAATTCTGATCATTCTGTCCTGACTTATATGTATTTATTGCCCAGCATTTTTTTCTATATTTTTGACCCCACAAATTAAACATCATTTTACACTGGAAATTTTTATTTTAGCTTATTCATATATTTATCACCTTTTTCAGATTAAAAAGGGAAATGTAAAATTGGTCAAGGCAAATCCATTGGCAGAGGTGCACTCTCCCAAGATTCAGGACTGAATATATTGGAAATCAAGTCCTTGTGATTGACATTTGTAGATCGCTAAAATGACTAATCAAAGCTTGGTCTCAGTGTATCAGTGATGGCCTAGTTGATAAAAGTGTGAATACTTCAATTTTCTTGATGCACTGTAGACGAATGAATTCATACTGTAGTGGAAGTGGGTTTCCTGATCACAAAAATAATTTTAGATTCTTGGAGTGATGGAGTCCAAATGGTGGGACTTAACCATCAGAAATAAAGTTAGTACAATAAGACACATGGACAAAATGGAAGTCACAGCATTTTGGAATGTAGGGAACTGTGGTTTTGGCTAATTGTTAACAGAATTCCTCAAAATGAAATTTAAGCAGCCTAATGAAATGCTGCTTATCCTATTTTTCCTATGTGGAAAAATTAGGTATGCTAGAAAGAAAGTCTAACTTGAGGCACTGATTGGGTATTCACAGCCTTTATCCAGTTCTGAGACTTGAGTTGGCAATATACCTGGAACCTCTTGACTGGGGAGATGGATGGGCCTCTTTGAAGAAGTGTAAGGATCAAATAATGATAAAGGGGACACAAAGAAAAAGTGCAGAAGCAGGAAGTGGCAGAGTGTCTAAGAGACCAAACTGCCAAATTTTATTTATACCAATAGGTTATATTAGGTCATTAGTACCATAACTACCTTATTGTTTAGAGTATCAGTAAGGTTGCTTATTCTGCAGTTATATTCCACAGTTACAATACGCAATCTCAGGAGCTTTGTGCAGTTCTCAAGAAAGTCCATTGTCTGAAGTTACTGTTAGTCAGGCAGATCCAGGAGCACCAGAGCTTGGTGAAACATTATAGTTATCAAGCAAGCAAGTTTCTTTATTCCTAGGAGTTATGTGCCTAAGATTAAGGTTGGAGCTGAAGACTCTAGCATGGAGGGAATTACCATAGCAACTGGGCATCCTATGCCTTTGCACAGAAACTTTCCCAGGCACCAAGCATGCCACAGCCATGAAATCATCAGGGACCCCAATCCCAAACACAGAACCCCTACAAAGAAGCACTCTGCAACATGGATAGATGTGTATATTGTCACTCTTTTTCTCAGTTTTTCCCATCAGGACCTTCAGCCATACAGGGCTGCACATACAAGGGATTGTGCAGTGGGTAAAGGATCATAGCAGAATTCTTGATTATCTGTTAGATTCTGGCTCTTATTCACTAGGATAAGAGATACATTCTACAGTAATTTCCATAGCATCAGAATGAATAGTATGAATAGATATACTTAGCAACTGACAGAAATCCTACTTTGGTGGTAGGAAGTAGCCAAGTAAAAGTTCTTGAAAATTCCCTTAATTCCACTCCAAGACATAAACCAAAAGCAATAATATGTTCCTGGAGGAATTACAATGATAAAAATAAAGTGATGGAAGGTGGTGACTTCTCTCAAATTCCCATTTAATTCATCTTATTGAGTAGTACAGAAGTAAGATAGTGGGCTGGGGTCCAGCTCAGTGGTAAAGTCATGCCTAATATATTGAGGCCTTGGGTTTGATTTGATCTCCAGCATTGAAAAAAAAGTAAGATATGATTGTGGCATTAAATCATTAGAAAACTAACCTGGTGATGATGCCAACTACAGCTGAAATTTTGGATGTTGTACTTTTACTGTGTTCCACCAAACTGACAATATCATACTAATTAGACTTGATGCTTACGGTGTAAAAATAAAATTAGATACCCAGAGATAAATCAGTATCCTGTCATATAGGTGAAGTTTCTAGGGGCTTAATCTGGAACATCTTGAGATGCAGTTATAAAGGGAAAGAAAAATTGTTCTTTACCTTGAAGAAAGAGGTATAATGATTGGTGAGCTTGTTTGAATTTTGAAGGCAATATACACTACATGTGAATATGTTTAATCAGGTACTATTTTGGAGAACAGCCCAGAAGAGAAAGGATCAAGATTGTAGGACAAGATGCTCTACCATTTTGACCATATGATCAGTAGTTTCTGAGTCTCTGGAAAGCACCAATAAGAAAATTTTATTATAGAATCTAAAGGTTGGAGCAAGTCCATTCTCTCTTTGACTTAACAATTATCTATTTGAAAAGTACCTCTTGGCTTGCTAATGGTAGGGACTGAATTCCTGAATGTGGGACAAATGAAGACTATACAACTGTACTTCCCATCATGAAGTGGTTATGTTTACAAATTCATTGAATCCTAAAATAAATATTTGCATCAGTATTTCACTATAAAATTACCATAGTATATACAAGACTGGGAATAAACAGATTTGAAAGGCATCTGCTTGAGTCAATGATTCAACACTCCCATGATATTTGTTCCTACCCCTTCATCATCTCACCTGTGTAACATCTTCTTTCCTATGGATTCATGGAGACTTCTTTTTGAGCAGTTGCCATGTTTTGAATGCTTTTGCCCATCCTCCCCAAACTCACTTATTGGAAACTTAACATCAAATGCAACAGTGTTGGTAGGTAAGGCCTAATGGAATGCATTTATATCATGAAGACTCTGCCCTAATAAATGGATTAATGCCATCATAAATAGGACTTGGCAGAGTGGGCTTTCTCTCTTCTGCCATGCAAAGATATATTGTTCCTCCTCTCCAGAGAAAGCAGCATTCAAGGCATCATCTTGGAAGCAGAGAGACTGGGACTTAACCTATGGCATCTTGATCATAGGCTTCCTGGCCTCCAGAACTGTTTGATAATAAATTTTTGTTCTTTATAATTTATCTAGTCTGTAGTATTTGTTACAGCATCATAAAATGGATAAACAAAGTAATTAAGGGAAGAACTGTTTGCTTGATTTATCCATGGACTTCCACAATAGGCCATGAATAACTAGAAATTGATAGTTACTCCCCTGTAATCCTCTCTTGGAGGCCCTGACAGTGAAGAAGGCAATTCCTCCAAGAAAACTGAACTTCAGTGGGGAATATCTAGCTGTCTAATTTGTGTGCAAGTAGAAATGGCCTCAGGTATGTCTGTTTGTCAGGGAGTTGGAAGTAACATAATTGGACAACAAAGTGGCAGGAGATCTAAGGAAAAATGCACAGAGAGATCTCTTGGGACAGACATAGTGTGAAGATAATTATGCCCTATATAAACGCCCATTGGAAGGTTCCTTGTACAGAGGCAATCCTCAGTGATCACGTGAAAAATATGATGCAGCCAGTTGATGTCACCTAGACTCTCTCTTCAGCCTTTTCAGTACTTGCTCAAGAGGCCCATGAAGAGAGTGAATATGCAGGCACAACTGAGATTGAACCTGGACTCAGCAGCTTATTAAAGCGGATTCTGGCTATTGCATCTGCTAGATATCCATCCTGTCTGTAGCAAAACCAGTATAGAGCTCATGGTATGGCACTATTGCCTGGGAGGACCAGATGGCTACTTGATAGCAGGTCAATTACTTTAGACCTCTTCCATTATGAAGGGAATAGTGCATTGTCTTCAGAGGGATAGACACATATTCCAGTATAGATTTTTTAAAATTATTATTTGTTATTTTTAGTTATACATGACAGTAGAATGTATTTTGGCAGATTATACATACAAGGAGTATAACTTCCCATTCTTGTGGTTGTACATGATGTGGAGTTACACTGGTTGTATATTCATATATAAACACAGGAAATTAATGTCCAATTCATTCTACTGTCTTTCCTATTCCCATCTACCCACCCTTCCCTTCATTCCCCTTTGTCTGCTCCAATGAACTTCTATTAGATTTTTCTTTAATTTTCATAGAGCTCATCATTATTCATAGAATTAAAAAATGATTAATCTATACCAGGGTAACTCATTGTGATGTTAAGTATTGTATGTCAACTTGGCTGGACCATGGTGTCCAGAGAGTTGGTCAAATATTATTTTAGATACTTTCTGTGAAAATGTTTTCTTAGGTGACATTAACATTTAAATTGGTGAACTTTGAGTAAAGCAGATTACTTTCCATAATATGATTGGACCTCATTCAGTCAGTTGTGGGATTTAAAAGGTGGAAAGTGAACACTGAGAAAAACCTCATATGGACAAATAAGTCTACTCTTTCTAGCTTATCAGTCCACTTTCATCACTAGACTTCACATAAGTGCATCTACTGATGATATCTAAATTTCATGAAAAATCCTAGCTGCAGGAGATTATGAAGTAGAATGGAATTAGAGTCAATCTACCCATAGTATTTATCACTGTTAAGTATTATATAGTATTACTAACTACCCATTTCTGCATAAGTTGTGCAAAACATTAATTTTGGGATATTTCTTGCCTATTCCTGGACTTTAGAAGCAGAAAAAGAGAGGATTCACAAAACAGGATATGTGTATGGTTTACAAAATTATGGGAAAAATATTTTAAATAACTAATTAGAACCCAAAATTTCTATTAAAATAAAATATCAATTTTGTCCCAGGAAATTGACAAATATAAATTTGAGACACACTGAAGCTGGTGATATGGCAATAAAATAGACACTTTTACATCATTAACTATTGGTGATAGCATAAAGTGGTCCAAATGTTTGGAAAATAATTACACCATATATGTTAAGAACCATTACTGGTTTCATATCCTCTGATAAGGTAATTCAATTTTTGGGAATCTATCCTAAAGTAGTAATTCTAGCATATTGTAAAGAGGTTTATATTTAAAGATATACACTGCAGGATCATTTATTGGAAAATAAATGAAAATTGGAAACTATATATAAAATAATAGAAAATGATTGAGTACAATTTGGAACACTCACAAAATTAAATATTCTTCAGGCATAAAATAAGGCATAAATGAAATTATAATAATGATATCCAGAGGCTTTTATTTTACTCCAGTAAGCACTGTAAGCACAATGCCTAAGGCCTATGAACTTTTCAAGGACCTGCAAATGGGGATGAAGTTTGACTCAAGTTATTGACTTCAAAATATGAAGATAACTATAAAATCAAACTCAATACATGTTTAAGGAAGTGACATTCACCAGTTATATATTTATTATATTTTCAATTTAGAAAAATTTCAATACATTGGAAAATTATTGTTTAGATTATATAATTTGTAAGAATTCCTGAATATATAGAGTCTCTGTTAAGAAGTATAAATAATAAATGTAGAAAACAAAGCTTTAAAATTATTAAAAATTTTAGCAAGATACATGTTTTATGTAAGGTATAGATACATGTCAAATTATATATGAAAAGACATGGGGTGGGGTCTTCAAAAACAAGTGTGCTGAGTGCTTAATATGGTCTTAAAATGGTCCGGCAAAGAAATGCCATATTTTGAGCACCTACTATGTTCAAAGACACTTAATGTGTCATTTTATTTAATCCCCACAACTTTGCTGGGATGCTGTTCTGTTTATGATTCTTTCTCTCATTTGAGGAAAGAGAGGCTTTAGGGAACTCAAGTTTTATGGGCCACACAGCCAGGAAAGGCAGAACTGTGAGTTGAAAGTAGGTCAGTTTGATTCCAAAGCCCATGCTCATTATGAGAACCTATGTATGTTAAAATACCAAATTAAAAAGAAAGTTCACAAAATTGTATACCTGGGTGGATTATAATTTTAGAAAATATACAGTATTCAATGAAAACAACATATTTTTCTTATCTGTACTGTTCTGCATTACAATGGACATGGAACACATTAATTTAAAAATTGAGATTAGAGGAGTTTATCAATACATAATGGTATAATAGTGACATCCTGTGGCTATGTGGGATCATCATAGCCTTGGCTTGAATTTCAGTTTGAGAGCTGACTACTAGAGGGCAGCACTGAGCTTTGTTTTGGCTAAGTTTTCTGGGCTGAATATGGTAGAAAACTGAGCAGGATACCACCTCACCGCTTAAAAATGTACAAAAAACAAACATATTTATAATGCCATAGTATATTCATACATATATGTAAACAAAATTATATATATGCACGTGCACACGCGTGCGTGCGCGCACACACACACGCGCACACAAACACACACATAAACAAAATACCACCCAGTAGCTAACCCAAAGCAACATAGCACATAGCAAAGTTAATCAGTGTCAGGCTCTGGAACCATGCTGCCTGAATTTGAGTCATGACTCCCCTGTTTAGCAGCTGTGTAACTTTGTCCAAGTCACATAATCTCTCAGACATTTATGTTTTCTTTATATGTAAAGTAAGATTAAGAATTGTACCTATCTCTTAGGGTTGGTGTGAGAAATACATGAATTGATACACTGTTATACTGACAGTTTACAGGAAGTATAACTGTTGTCCTGAAGGAACACAAAGTTGAACACAATAAGCACTGTACACACAGAGAGAACTACTACTACTGAACTGGCAAAACAACTTTCAGTGAGATAGGAGTATAGGATAATTTAAAAACAAGGTTGAGAATTGCAGATCAGAGCCCTTCCTGGAGGTAAGATGAGGAGATTTGTCTAATATATTTTCTTGTAGTTTTCCTCTTTCACTCTCACTTGTCTTCCTGCCTTAGCTCCCCAGGTTTTCACGTGACTGCCTGACGTCAAGGAACTACTTGTCCTGAGCCTTGTTCTGGATGATTAACCAGGACTACACCATCCAGAGCCTATTTTTATAGCCATGCAGCAGCCCTGAATCTGTCTCAAAAGGTACACAAAGATCCTGGGCTAATGTCATGTAAGGCCATTGTCACTTTCCCATGATGTATGTAATTGGGGGTTTTCTGTAGTGTTTTGTAGTAAAAAATAATTAAATGTAAAGGGACTGTGTTTTTGTCTTTGCAATGAGCTTTAAGGGGAAGCTAGAATGATGTGTCTGCCTTCAGAGTTTTGTGGAGGAAGAGAGTGTTATTTTGGATCATTTCATTCCATGGTTCCTTAGGAAGTAACAATCATCCAGAGATCCTTGAATTCTTTTACTTCATAGGCTTTGACATTAGGGACATAGAACATGAACCTATATGAGTTTCAGCAAAATCTAGTAGGAATCACAGGGATGTTGTGATGCTACAGATCTATGAAAACACTGATGGCAATACTTTACAAGACAGTATAGCTGAGGTTTCTGTGGTTCTAAAAGGTCTGTAGGAATGTTCTCTAAGTTTGTAATCATAAAAGGATTTGATACATCCATATATTTTTAAACTCACAATGACTCCCAGTGGTTTTGAATTTCTGTTCTAAACTAATGATTAATGATTCAATTATATTGTAATTAACATGTAGAGATTCAACGAGAATTTTTTGAGCATATGGATAAATCTAATGGGCTCAAATCTGTGATTTCTTCAAGAGGCTAAAAGGCTTGACTTCAAAACTAAGCCACTTATTTTCATGATGTGGTTCCACCACTTACATCCCAAATGTCTATCAACTGATAAACAAGAGTGGTATATCCAATGAAGTGAAATGTTATTTGGTCACCAAAAGGAATGAAGTACTGATGTGTGATGGGACGTGTGTGAATATTGAAAATAGCTTTCTCAATGAAAGAAGCCAGTCAAAAAAGACCACATGTTGTATGATTCCACTTAAATTAAATATCCAGAAAAGGCATAGAGACAGAAAATAGACTGGTGGTTGTGTGGGACTAGGAGGAGGAGGGGTACAGAGTGATTTTTAAGCAGACACAGGCTTTCTTTGTGGGGATAATAAAAATGCTCTGGAATTGGAAAGTGGTAATGGTTATACAATCTTGTGAGTATATTAAAAAATAAAACCTCTGTATACTTTAAAATGATGAATTATATCTCAGTTAAGATGTTATAGTAATGGGTGTCATATTAGCATCCTCCATTAAGTAAAAGTCATTTTTAGCCATTAACATCTCAGTCTTAACCTCAGGAATCTAGAACAGGGTTCTTAATGAGTGATGTTCAGAACACAGATACTGATAAGGAAAAAATAGGTGTAAGGTCTGGGAATGGAGGTGTGTGTGTGCCTAGAAGGGTGTGGGGAAAGTTGGGGGTCTCAGAAAGAAAGAAGTGCAGGTCCTTCTAGAGCAGATTATGCTTAGTGAAGCTAGCCAATCCCTAAAAAACAAATACCAAATGTCTTCTTTGATATAATGAGAGCAACTAAGAACAGAGCAGGGAGGAAGAGCAGGAAGAAAAGATTAACATTAAACAGATACATGAGGTGGGATGGAAAGGGAGAGAAAAGGGAAATTGCATGGTAATGGAGGGAGACCCTCATTGTTATACAAAATTACATATAAGAGGTTGTGAGGGGAATAGGAAAATAAACAAGGAGAGATATGAATTACAGTGGATGGGGTAGAGAGAGAAGATGGGAGGGGAGGGAGGGGGGATGGTAGAGGATAGGAAAGGTAGCAGAATACAACAGTTACTAATAGGGCATTATGTAAAAATGTGGATGTGTAACTGATGTGATTCTGCAATCTGTATTTGGGGTAAAATTGGGAGTTCATAACCAACTTGAATCTAATGTATGAAATATGATATGTCAAGAGCTTTATAATGTTTTGAACAACCAATAAAAAAAATTAAAAAAAAGGATTCTATTACAAAAAAAAAAAAAAAAGAAAGAAAGAAGTGCAGGTCCTTAATGGGAATAGAAGAGGGAAACAAACTTCACCTACTTTGAATTTTTCAGGGAGAGAGCCTGGATCATCTTTCATATTGTGGGCTGGAATCACAGCTGATGAATGTTCTGGCATTTAGAGCTGTCCTGGAGAAAAGGCAATTTGTAGTTATTAGAAGGGAAAAAGGAAGAACATAGAGGAAAAATCCAAGGTTATGTGAGTCTGACTTTGAAAGGTAGAAGGAGACAGTAATCTATGGAGGATGCATTTATCCAGAGATATCTAATTATTTGCTAATCTCTGGGTCAATGCATGTAGCTCAGCCCTAACTCGTCTACAGGTGGGATCAATTTAAAGGATTAGCAGTGTCACTCTAAATCCTAATCCAGGTCTTGGTCTAGGGATGCTGAAGCATGGTTTTAAAAAGGTTTACTAGCCCTCTCAATTATTTACCCTATTAGTGGGATTTATCAATAGACTGGAGTCCTTGGCAGGATTATGACTGCATACAGGATGCACAGAAATGGACATATTGAGATAGCTATGCCAGAGATTTGCATATGCAGGCGGTAAATTAAAGACATTTGAGCAGTGAATTACATGGTGAGTAGTTGACAGCTCTTGTTTATAAGAAAGATTTTAATGAGGGAAAAACACAGCCCACTTATGAGCTCAGACTCTGAGATATGTTAGTTTTGCTGCAGTATGTAGTAGGAAAATTAAAGAATGAAAGACGGAAAGGAAAGAAAGAATGACATGGGGGAAAAGGCTTAGAGACACTTTTAAATCAAGGTTTGGGTTTATAGGCTTTCCTCCAAGCTTTCATTTGGTTTCTCTCATGAGTCTTTTTTATTTCTTCCTGATGTTGTCTTATACAAGCTGTTAACTTGATTCAGGCTGTAACTGCAAAGATCAATCATCCATAGAAGTCCTCGGCTTGACAAGTTAGGATGAGGAGCCATTTCCCTCAGAGCTATTTGTCATAGTCTTTCTTTGTATATGTTTAAAGAACAGTGTTTTCCTTGTGAAACCAGGCTTCCCACCAGATTGTGAAAGTTACCTGAAATAAAATGATGCATCCCTATACTCTAGCCACTTTCCACGGAATCTGATCCCACGCAGGTATTCATACCTGGGTTACCTAGGCAACGGCCTTTGAATAACTGTGGGTCAACAGTATTCTATTTCCAAAATTTCATACCTTCAGCTT
The DNA here is from genome assembly GCF_021218885.2 of Marmota monax. Classification (NCBI taxonomy): domain Eukaryota; kingdom Metazoa; phylum Chordata; class Mammalia; order Rodentia; family Sciuridae; genus Marmota; species Marmota monax. Next base: position 7,770,557 of record NW_026694552.1, on the reverse strand, counting down.
TTATCTTAGTTATGTCCATATTTCTCGTTAACCCCAGGGAAGTCTTCAGCTGAATTGTTTTGAGGCAATAGACAATGTCTTTTGCACAAGAGCTCTATAATTTTGTCTTTAAATCCAAACCAGTAGGTGAAGCCTTAGGGCATCCTTCCTTCCTTCTTCCTCCATCCTTCCCTCTCCACTCCCTTTCAGGTTTTCTCTCCCTCCCTACCTCCCCACCCCCTTTTTTATGAATAAGTTTTCTTCTGTAAAATCTTGGGTTGGGGGATCCAGACTAAATCCTACAGCAATAGAGATTTCTGATTCTGCAGGGAGTCCTAGAAGAATTAGAAATATTACCTAATGCATGGCATAGATATCAGAAAGAGTGTAAGAACAAACTTTCAGCTTGGGGATTGTTTACCTTGCAGTTTATAAAGAAAAAGAGAAAAACTGAGAATGAATGCCTAGGGGTACTATTTGACACATGGCTTGAGGAAGGTCCTATATCATAAATGGATAGACTTGGGAAATACTTAAAATGAAAAAGCATAATTTTTAGAATTTGGTATGGGGGAGGCATTGTGTTTAGGATGAATGACCTGGATTATAACATTAAAACACCAAGCTTATACCTAGAACAGATAGCTGATCTCTTTGGTGTGAGGGTTTCTAAAAGTGGTCCATCTCTCTTTGCCTACTGGCAACTTATGTTTGATATTATTCTAATAATCAAGATTAACTATTTTGGTACAAAGATGTCCCACCCTTATTAGAAATGAACATCATTCGTTGGCAAGAAGGAGTAGGGTAAAGTGTCAAATCTTATCATTTATTTACCTGTCTGTGCAAATTATTTAAGTAGATTTTTTTCCTCAGAGTTGTTTTTTTTTTTTTAGAATTTTTTTTAATATTTATTTTTAGTTTTCGGTGGACACAACATCTTTGTTTGTATGTGGTGCTGAGGATCGAACCTGGGCCGCACACATGCCAGGTGAGTGTGCTACTGCTTGCGCCACATCCCCAGCCCTCGGAGTTGTTTTTGTCCCCATTAATGGGGGGACAAAGAGAGATGGGCTAGAAATTTGAAGGCAAACTTTGCCTATTGGATAATTTTGCCAAAGATGGATCCTGATCAAGGCTTTAAATAGAGCCTTTTCAAGAACATAGTAATATAAAACATTTCATTTGTGCTACATATCTCCTCTTCATTGTTTATTCAACAAATATTTGTTGAATATTTACTATGTGTCAGGCATCATACAGGGCACTGGAGATATAAAAATGAACAAATGTAAGTGGGGGACTTACAATCAAGCATAGATTATTGCTCTCCCCCCTAATATACTTGATTGCTTTTCCTGATGAGACTTCTTGGCCAGGTCTCTATACTCCCCACCCCTTTTTTGTAGTTACAGTCCTAGCATAACTGTAGCATAGAAAGAAAGAGGGGCCTTCACATCATAGGTACTTTGATAGAGGATTTTAGGCCCAAACCAATCAGGAACTGGATTTTCCACATAGAAGTAAGTAGAAACCATGTGGGGATATCCAACTCTAGTAAGAAAGTTATTGGAGCACAAAAGGGAAGGTGATAAACTCAGAATGCAGCTTAACAATTGCAGAGGTTTAGGAAAGTAACTGCCTGGAGAAGTACAGAAGCCCAGGATTAATGTATGTCAGAGAAGAAATAGACATGGAAGGTCCTATAGTCCATTTTAGAGGGAACAAAAGAGAGACATAGAGGAGGGGAACGATTTGTCTAATGTCAAATGGTGGGTCAGTGGTAGAGGTGGATCCTGGACCCTAGTCTTCTGATTCCCAGTACACTTATTTATTTTGGGGATGGGAGCAACAGGGATTGAACTCAGGGGCATTTGACCACTAAGCCACATCCTCAGCCCAATTTTGTATTTTATTAAGAGACAGGGTCTCAGTTGCTAAGTGCCTCACTTTTGCTGAGGCTGGCTTTGAACTCATGATCCTCCTACCTCAGCCTCCCAAGCTGCTGGGATTAAAGGCATGTGCCACCAAGCCCAGCCCCAGTATACTCCTCTTTTACAGTTGTATTTATTGAAAGATAATTACATGCTTATCATTGCCATTATCATTCTAACTTCTTTAGTTCTTAATCTCACAAGAATGAAATTAAATCTACCCCTATTTTGCAGATGAAGAAATTGAGAATTGAAGCTATTATTCTAAAGGATATACTCCCCAGACTTCCATTCTTGAAGACAAGCATTGGCTTTACATAGAACGCAGTGTGACTAGTGGCCCCAATCCCCAGATATGCAAACATTAGGCCTTGAGTCATGGGCAAGTGTGCCATACCAGATCTGGGCTTAAACACCAGTGGCAGATTTCTTCTAGTTGAATATTGAATTTCTGATGGATCTTTCTAATTTATTCTGTCCCTCCCCTTCTTTATCTAATTTAATCTTTCATGAGGGACTAAGGAATATTTTTAAGATCACAAGTGAGTCATTGAAACTCGATTTGAATGGCATAGAAGGTATTATACTGGTAGTCTCAATGACTTTATAGAATAGGGGCTGTCTGTAAGCATAGTACAGTGCTCCATCAACTGGTGTGCAAATTCCCCTTCTAAAATGCTGTGCCTCAGGCAAGTTACTTACTCTTTCTGAGTATTGGATTCCTTATCTATAAAAGAATGCCACTACTATATATAACCATAAAGCTCTTATAAGAAAAAAAAATTAAAAAATGATAATTATTCCTACCTCTATGTTCTGTGATGAGGGTTTTTTTTTTTAAATTAAGATTATACGTGAAAAGAATGTAGCCCAGAGTTTGACTCTTAGCGACAACTCAGTAAATTTTATCTTTGTTATTCCATGTGGTAATTTCTAACTTAAATGTACAAATTCTGGGGAAGAACCTGTCAGACTGGTGTATTGGGGGAGAAGAGGCAGCCAATTATCTTCTTAGTCCATTTTGTGTTGCTATAACAAAGTAACTGATGCTGGATACTTGAAGGAAGAGGCTAATTTAGATTGCTGTTCTGGAGACAGGGAAGTTCCAAATCAGGCAATTATATCTGGTGAGGACCTCATACTCCATTATAACATGGTAGATGGCATAGCATGGCAGACATGCATGAAAGAGTAATGAGTGAGTGCATGTGAAAGATAGGCCACATGGCAAGAGACTGAGGAGAGGTGTCAGGCTCACTTTGTAAGAACATACTCTCTTGATATCTAATCCATTCTTGTGATAGTGAGAACTCACTCGCTAAAAACAAAACAACAACAATAACAACAAAAAAACCCTAATCCCTTTTATCAGCCTAATCACCCCTTGAAGGTCTCACTGCCTCTTGCCATTACATTGGAGATCACGCTTCCACATAAGTTTTGGCAGGCCCAAGCCACATCCAAACCATTGCAACTCCCTTGCTTTATTGCTGTGAATAGGGTTCAACTCCCCATATAGAGTTGCCCTCCTTTTTGCTCCCTCCTAGTGGTTGAAAGAGTGAGAGCCTATAAGGACAGGGACATACAGTTCAGTATCCTTATTATAATACAGACCATAAACAGGGGACCCTTCAATGCTACTCCAGAGGAGCAGTTGCTTCTAGAGTTCCCTGGCTCCCAAATTTTGCCAAGACACAGAAAAGACTGGGGCTGGAGGAAGGTGGGAAGAGAAGCATGTAGCTCTTGATTAGAGCCTGGCTTGTAGTCTACAACTTATACTTCATTGTGCTTCAACATAGCACACCAAATAGATCTATTGGAAGAGGGGAAGAGGTTGGACTATATTATCTTTGGGGTTCTAGGAATAAATTTGAGGTATTACGCACATAACCATCTCAGAACTGCTGTTCTACTACCTCCAAAGCATAGTTGAAGTTCCTCCCTTGCATCCTACACACCACTCAGCCTCTGGCTCATGCTATTTTGTGATAGCTCCTTCCCCAAGTCTTTCTTGACCATTATTTAAACTCGACTTCACCTGTGTATGAAGTTGGGCATAGCATTATAGTGGGTCTTTAAGATTTATCAAATGTAAGCTGGATGTAGAGGTACATGCCTGTTATACCAGTGATTTAGGAGACTGAGGCAGGAGGATGGCAAGTTTGAGGCCAGCCTCAGCACCTTAGTAAGACCCTGCCTCAAAATAAAAAGTCAAAAAAACTGGGGATGGAGCTCAGTGGTGAAGCATCCCTGGGCTCAATCCATAGTATGGCAAATAATAATAATAATAATAGTAATAATAATAATAGTAATAATAATAATAAAAGGTTCACAGGTGTGTCCCAGATTTGTGTCTTGAGTAGTCAGGGTTTCTCACAAAATTAGGGATGAGAGTCGAGGTAACAATTAAATGGGTAGTACAGGCAGAACTGTTGCTGGCAATACATAACCAAGTGAACTTGACCAGCGCATACCAGTGCTGATTGTCACTGAAGAGGGTCATGTCATTATTTTGATATGTGATTAGAATTAAGGATTTACTAAGACTTTTCCTCATTAACATCTCTCCCAAGCAATTTTTCTTATTATGTCTACTGAGGTTATTCCTGATCTTGGATCAACTTGAATGTGTTATTAATTCATTTCACAAACATTTATCTGATGCCTACCAGGTGCTGGGCACTTGGCTAGGCATTAGGGCTGTAAATGGACTCTCTAGGAACTTGCAGTGTTTAGTGGGCTCTGTTCTCCATTGATAGTTGCCGTCATTGTCCTTCATTCCATATGGTTAAAAGTATGAGGTCCTGTAAGTATAGAGATGTCAAACAGTTCTGTATTCTTGCTGCAACACAGATCAGAAATAGAGACAGTTTATAATCAGACTGATACCTCTCTAATGGGTACAAGTATGAAGCACTGATGGAAATACAATGAACTCGATCTGGGGTGTTAACTAAGACTTCACAAAGCAGGGAACACTTCAGTATGATCTGAAAGGCAGAGTTCATCAGGAGAACCTGAAAGGGGAGGATGGGAAGAAGGAAGAGGGGATTCCAGGAAGAGTGAATGGCATTTTCTGAATCCTAGGCTTGACAGCTGATGGAACACATGTCTGAAGAACTACATGATATTTACTATAGCATGAAGAAAGAATGAGGGAGATGGGTTGTGGAGAAAGACAAAGGCCAGAGACTTTGCATATGTCATCCTGAAAGAGTTCTGTATGTTTGCTGACTCTACTTCATTAATTCCCATGCATTTTGTATTCATCGTGACTCATCAACTTGCATCCTTACTCTCTGGGTCCAAATCCAATGGATACCTTTCTATCTTTAGCTTACTTGACTTCTTGGCAGAATTTGATGTTCATAAACACTTTCCATCCTCAGAGTTTCATCTTCCTTGCACTGGAAACTACCATTATCTTCTGGATTTTGCTGCTTTTCTGGGCTTTTAAGTTTTCATTATGACCTCTTTTCTCTCCAACTGATCTTAAGTGTTGTGGGTTCTCACAGTTTTGTCCTTGATTTTTTAAAAAAAAATTTTTTAGTTGTAGATGTATATGCTGTGGTGAGGATTTAACCCAGTGCCTCACACATGCCAGGCAAGTGCTCTACCTCTGAGCTACAGCCCCAGCCCCTTGTCCTTGATATTTTTAATCTTGGAGGAATTCATCTTCATTCCTCTAAATCTTCACTACTACTCTCTTGGTCTGGCATCATTTCTCATGTGGATTACTATATCACCTCCAAATTGGTCTCCCTGCCCCTGTTATCTTACCCGCTTCCAACCCATTCTCCATACTGCTGCTAGAGTGAACCTTTAAAACGGAAATATGATAATACCATTTCTTTACTTAAAACCATTGTCTACAGGGTTGAATCATGGCATAAGGGACTTTTAGTGATCTGACCATTGCCTTGGCTGATATCACAGACCCAAATAGAACAAATGCTTTGGAATTCTGAGAATCTAACACCATAAACATATTTGAACCTCTGAGTGTTTCCGTATATTGTTCCTCTTGCCTGAAAGCCTCTTGGCTAACTTGTTTTTCAGTACTCAATCTAGAGAGGCCTCCCTTCTCTTCCCTCCTCTCTTTCCTTCTAATCTGAATTTAGGTAATCCTCCTTGTCTTCTTTTATGTGCACTATCTGAACCACATTCCACTCTGTATCACCATTATCTGTTTATACTCCTCTCTCTCCAGGAAGGTATTATGGGGGAGAAATGGACATATATAAAACTGCAGTGATGACAATAATATGACCAATATAGTGCTAATGAAGTGCCAGGCTTTTTTATAAGCACTTGTTATATGTTAATCCAGGTTATCATCAAAACACATTAACAGGTGGGCAGATATTACCTTAGTTGAATCAACAGGACTTGATGATGGATTTAAGGTGAGGTATAGGAGAAGGAGTTTTGGTAATTCCAAGAATTTGTGATGGAAACACATGAGTGAACAATGGATGAGATAAGGAATACAGGAAGAGGAGGATTTTTGGTTGGAATGGGGGACAGGATCTTTCAATTTGGGACACTTCCATTCTTTTATAATTGATATTTCCAGAAGTTTCAGAAATCATGTAAGTTACAACATTTTTGTCTGAATGACAGGCATTGGAAGCACCACTGTCCATCTCAGAATAGCAGAATAACCCTCTGGTATTTTATCATTAGCTTGCTGGAAGCAGGAAGGATATATTCCTGGGACCCTGGCCATTTATTTTCCTTATGCTTTGGTTTGCAGTTCCCAGCACTGTCAAGAAACCATGGCCTTGCATCTTTTAAGCTCAAGTGGTGCTTGTGCCTCCTGGCCCGTATGTCTCTCCTGCAGCAGGTGTGGGCATTCTCTGAAGAGGTAGTAGTGGTGGGCCCTTGTGCTTGAGATCCCTTGTTCTCAAAGGCCCTGCCTGAGGTTGCTGTTCAATTAGCAATTAAGCGAATCAACCGGGACCCATCATTAGACCCGGGTTACTCTTTTGAATATGTGATTCTCAATGAAGACTGCCAGACTTCAAGGGCCCTCTCCAGTTTCATTTCCTACCACCAGATGGCCTCAGGATTTATTGGCCCTGCCAACCCTGGCTACTGGGAAGGAGCGTTGCTCCTGGGAAACAGCTGGGACAAAGGGATTTTCTCTTGGGCTTGTGTGAATCATGAACTAGACAATATAAAGAGCTACCTGGCCTTTTCTTGGACACTCCCTTCTCCCATCTGGGTGCTTTTAACTGTCATGAAATATTTCCAGTGGGCTCATGCTGGAGTAATTTTCTCAGATGAAGACATTTAGTTGCACACAGGCAATCAAGTCGCAAGTGCTCCTCGGAGCCACAGCCTACCTGTAGGGGTCGTCCTGACCACAGGACAAGACAACCAAAGCATTCAAAAAGCTCTTCAGTGGATTCTCCAGGCAGACAGAATTCGCAGTGAGTGCTTTCTCTCAACTGAGGTTTAAACGTGGTTTCAGTAAAAGATATCAAAACCTCCACAAGGTTTTCTGCCCTAACACCATAGGCTAGCACATTCTTCCCTAGTTCTTTACATGTTTGCCCTCTTTCACTCACACTCAGACCCCAAGTCTCCTGTTTCCACAAAACCTAAAATCTCACAGATTTAATAGAGGTACAAATAACTCCGACTCAAATGCCTTGGGGGCCATTACCTGCTCTCAGCACCTGGGTGGAGAAGAATGGTATCAAGAGTCCTGTAGCCACACATTCCCTCTGTCCTTAGAACCATGGTAGTTTCAGAGTAGCCAAAAGAAGATGTTCTTATGGCTTCATTTTGGTCTACTTTAACTCAGGGGAGATTTTTCTTTGACTCCTTTCTAGGCATTTTCCTTCCTAGGTACCCAGTGCCCTTGTGTCATCACATCTCACTCAGATCCTGTCTTTCTCCACACTTCCTATGATTCCCTATCCCCCCAAACAGGGCTTGTCTCCCTGCAGCATATAGCTAATTGATACAGAAGCACCTAAGTTATAAATGAAAGCATATAAAATTGAGAAGACTGCCAAAATATTAACATGTTTTCCCTTACATGGAAAGTTTAATGTTCAAAGATGATTCTTGAAAATACTGGGTAGGGAATTAGAGCAAATTATATTCCATGCTTTTATAATTATGTCAAAATGAATCCTAATGTTATGTATAACTAAAAATAACTAATAAAAAAGTTTTTTATGGACTATAAAAAAGATGATTCTTGCAGAAACAATGGCACATTGTGAGGCAAAGAACTTGACCCATCGAAGCTATGGTCACCAAGGCAAATTGAGTAGAATTTGAGGGTGGGGAGACTTCCTGGTCCTCTGGAGTCAGACCTCTTTTACTTACACTTACCACAAGCCCTTGTGACACTTGATTTTGATCTTTTTCTATTCTAGTTTTTTTTTTTTTAAATCTCCACTTTACTTTTTCTGGAAGTGACAGTGATTTGTGGGAACACTGTTCATTCACCCATTGCAGCCATTCCACCACTTTAGGAAGGATAGCTCAGAAACTCCTTGTCAAACTGATTACTTCTAGGATTAGTCCTGGTCCCAGTCATTTCCTCAACATAACAATAGGCTTGTTAGATAGAGTATGGTCCAGCTTAGGGCTGGCTTATAACCAGAAGCCCATTTTAAGTTTCAAGTGTCTCCAGTATAGGACCTTAATTATGATCATTATGAGAGGATGAGGGCAAGAGTTTTTAGTTCCAGGAACTACAGTAGTCTGCTTCCAGCTCCCATCTACAAGATCCTATAATATTAAGCAATCAGTGTGGCTCTGATTACTTCATAATAGAGCTTGATATTTCCAATGCAGAGTACAGAATTATTTTTAAAGATATAAAACCATTTCCAGAGAGGAATCATGCCAGAAACAGGCTAACATATTTAGTATTGTAACTTTATAATATGTTACAAAGCTTCATGAAGCCCAGTGTCTCTTGCAAGTTTACATTCCATGAGTGTTTCACATCCCACCCATTCTAAATAGTATACTTTGAAATGACATTTTGGCCTCTACCATGAAATGTTAAATAAATCCAGGACCTGAGGCTCTTTAGGCTGTCAGACTGAGAGGAATTAGGATTGAGTGCTCACCACCCACAACCCCTTTGAGGGAGGGAGGGAGGAAGCAAATGTATATATTATTGCCCTACCATTAGAGATCCATTCCTTTAGGTCAAGGGTTCTCACTCTGACTGCATGCTGGAATTGTGTGGACTTTCCAAATTGACTGTTGCCAGAGTGCCACCTCTAGAGATTCTGATTAAATTGGTCCGTGGTGGGGCCCCAGAAAAGGCCTTTTAAACAGCTTCCCGGGTGTTTCTAAAGTGTAGTCAGAGTCCAGAACCACTGTTTTAATTAATTCGTTAATGAAAATGCAAATGGATGTTCCTTACTTGAAGTGGCCAGTCATTTTTGTCTTAATATGACTTTATTTCATCAGATTGTTTTCTTTGTAACAGTTTGGATCAGCCCACTAAGGAATGGAAATCTGGAGATTAAGAGGAAAAAAACCTAGAAAGAATGATTATGGAGAAAAGAAAGACTCTGAGTAGTAAGGACAACAGAACATGGAGGAAGAAATCAGAAAGTGTGATAAAAGGGAGCAAAGATCAAGTTCTGCACTTAGGATGTTTTTCCTCTGGTTTCTGACAAAACAGGCAGTTTCAGATGAGGCATATGGGGGACCTCAGTGACTTGAGTCAGAATATGAGTAGGGGTGGGGAAAGAGAAACTGAGTTGTCATTTGGGTTGCGGACTGAGTATGGGGTGACCTCAGGCAGCACAAAGTTCAGTGTTCAAAGGGGAGTATATGAGTATATGATACCCACAACTGGTACAGCTGGGTGTTGGCATGCCAACTGGTGGGTAAGATGTGGTAGTGGGAGTTGTGGAAGAGAAGTGTTAGAGTAAAATACACTTTAGCATTGTAGGCCACTGGGAGCATGGAAGCAGGATCCAGAGAATAAACAAAAATAGAGTATTACGGCTCTAGCCAAGTGGCCTAAAATTTAGGGCACATTTGTAGACCTATTTGAAAACTGGAAATCAAGTGAGAAACAGCCAGAAGCCAGTGAGTATGAATCAGGCCAACATCACAGTGAGGAATATGACAACACACCAAGTATAGCCCACACCAGCCCAAATCTCTAGTGAATTTTCCATCTCTTCTCAACTAGTGGGACAGAAGCTGCCAAGTATCCCTGGCTGTTATCTATCTCAAACAAGAACAAAAAAAAAACACTGGGATTTTTGTGTGACCTCAGCTGAGATAAGCCATATTTTGCTGGCTATGAGGCAACTTCTTAATACTGTGAACCTCCAAGTTAACCTTCAGAGAAGGACTCTTTGTGGCATATAAAATATAGTGGAAAGGGGCCTTTTCATTTGGAGGGACTTGGAAATATCTAGGATAATAGAAGTAGTTAGCAGGTCGGTGGTGATAGGGAAGGAGGGGAGAGAGTAGTGGGCTATTACTAGCTGGTATGCTACTTCTGTTTCTTATAATATTAGTGGTTAGGAAATATAGCTGGCACCTTATTGGGGTTAGAGGAAGTGTCTTTCTCAGAAACAGGCCTAAATCATGTTTACACAGTACCAAGGCAATGATAATCTTAATTGTAAAGTAACAGTAACAATAATAATAGCTTTAGGCACTTAGAAAGGGAAACGACATGCTTCCATAGAGACAATTAAAGCAACCATGACACTACATGCAAACAGCACTCTACAGCTTATAATGCTTGGCACATAGACCATTTCATTATTTATCTCTCAAAATTATCCAGGAGATAGGGATTTTCTCTCAAGTTTTACAACACCTGTGAGTCTCACAAGAACAATTAGAGAGGAATAGGCATTATTAACATCAAAGAATGGGGTAAAGTCTCAGAGAAGGGGAATTCAGCCTCTTTCAGAGTCTCAACTTATTTCCCGTAAGCCATGGGAGTGATTGCCAATTATTTTTATTTCTGACAAAGTCAAATAAAAGAGATATTGATCAAAGACAAAAACCTCAATTTGTAGTCAGGGATACAAAGTGGGATTATATAGGTTGTGTCCTTTACAAGAGAACTTAGCTGAGTGGGCATGAGGGCCAAATCCAGTCCATTCTCTGCTCCTCAAACCATGAGCCCTGCTGGAGGTTTTTGTCTGATGGCACAAAAGAGCATTCACTCACCAAGCAGAACACCTGTGGGATTGCATTCACCCAGGAGGGGTTCTTTTTCTCATTTCTACAAAGGTAGCAGGAGACCCTACCTTTAGCTCTTTAGAGAACTTTTCAATTGGCTATTTCAAGCCCTCCTGCTTTCTCCTCACCTTCTTGCCTACCATCCCTTTGCTTGGCTGATTGTGAAATCCTTTCAATTTGAGCTTACCCAGCTGTTGGACCATTTTGAACTCCCTTTAAATCTTTCCAAATTGAGAACACTTCCTTACAATATGACATAGAACTGCCGTCTCTTGTTCTTCCAAAATTAGAAACCTTATTGCTATCTTTATTGCCAAGAACCTGGCTAGCTTCTTTCCATCTGTCAAAGACTCTTGTGCATAAAACAATAAAATAACAACAAAACAACAGTGATGATAGCTAATATTTATTGACAGTTTATTATGTGCTAGTCATTTTGCAAAGGCTTTATATGAAGCATTTCATTTAATTCTTGCAATGCCCCTGTAAAGGAAAGCCAATTATTGTTTACCAACTTTATGGATAAGACTTCTGAGGCCAACTTGCCAATGTCACACAGCTAGTGAATGGGAAATATGCATTCAGGTTGGTCTAAAGCACGTATTCTCAAATATAAGTGTGCACCAGAATCCCTGGAGGACTACAGCATAGATTTCAGGGTGTCTCCCTCAGGTTCTGATTCAGGAAGGGTGAGGTGAAGTTTGAGAATTTGCATTTCTAGCAAGTTCCAAAGTGATATTGATGCTGCTAATTCAGGGACTACACTTTGAGAACTGGTTTAATGAAAGACACATGCTCTACTGCCTCCTGTCCACTTGAGGTATGCTTCTAAAGCGTACTCACTTGTGATGCTGAGTTCTGTATATGACATATAATGTATCCCTTCTATTTTTCTATCTTAACTTTTGGGTCTACCAATGAAATTCTCTTAAGTGCCTCAAAGTGTACCAGGTGCCTGTACTGTTTTACTCTAGTGTCAGTAATAGTAATAATAATAATGATATTCATAATACTACTGCCAAAGGCCTTAGTGCTAATAGGAAACTTGGTATAGGATCTTCTGTAGATTAATATAAGCAAATATAAATGGTAAAAGGACAACTTGCTTTTATGAATGGATCCACTATCAGTAATGATAAAATTATTAAAGACCCAGCATAAGGGGAAATATCTAAACATCTAGGCTTCCTGCATTTCAGAGGCTTACCAATATATAGCAGTTTAGGAAAAGCTGGAGAAGACACATGTTGCAAAAAGGGGAGAAATATTATAAACTTGTCTCAAGCTGGGAAGCAATGTTAAAGCAATAAATGCAGTTGCAATACTAGTTTAATCAGGCATGAAAAATAATATAACCATGGTCCGATGCAGATAGACTACTCAACGGATGTATGTATGTCTTCCATCATGCTGAGCTACTTGGATCAGTTCAACACTGGTGGCAGTTAAATGGTGGCCTCAGGAATTAAAACAGAATACATGTGAGGTCTTGTCAAGTGGTGGGGAAAGCTGCACCTCGCTTAGTGAGTGTTCTTAAAGTGTACTGAGTCACATTGGGAAGTGAGGCCACCTGCACCAAATCACTCTTGGGGGATAGTGCTGGGAAACATTCAGATTCCAGAGCCTCCCACCCTCTTCTTATTCAGCCATTTTATAAAGTGGATGGAAAAAAAAAAGTGGAGAGGAAGAGACTTTGAACCTCTTTCATTCACAATATGGTCAGATGGGGAAATGAGAGACTTAAGATAAATCTGCGTAAGTCCCTCCTCCTCTGATCTGCTCTCCCTGTTCCTCAGCAACTGTTAAAATAGATTAAAATTAATGTCAGGAAATATCACAGAAGGATTCATATGAAGAATGAAGACTGTATAATGGGGGTTTCTTTGCATTGGGGTCAATGCTGAGGGCTCACAAGTGTGAATATCATTCCTAAGGACTTCTTCAGCATTAGTTAGTGGAACTATTTTCATCTCAACAAGGTGTGAGATGAGGCTGAGTTTCCTCCGTGGAGACCTCCATGCCAGTAATCCATGAGATATGAAGCAAGCTTGCCTTTTGAGAAACGTCAGGTCCTCTATCTCAGAGAAATAAAGGATAGAGTATTTCAATAAAGGAAGATAAAAAGAGTGACTTGGGAATTGGCTTTTCTTGGAGTTTTATGACTTTTTATGCTGGGAGCATTGCAGGTGAGAGAGGATCCTACATAGCCAGCCATAGTTAGCCCCAGAGTATAAACACATAGCTGCCAGACAGCTTGAGTGGGACTCAGGTAGCCCAGAGAAAGTGTTACTATATCCTGGTAAGATGTGATCTAAGGAGTGTGCATTTCCTGGTCCATGTTTTGGCTATAGAGTGGCTTGACTGTTAACAATTAGGATGGAAAATTACGAATTAGTATTATTTGTTGACCAGCTGTTGACCCAAGTCTTGTCTAGGTTTTAAGGTTTCTGCATATTAATCCTTTCCTGACAACAACTTATGGGTCAAACCCCATTTTAATGAATGTAATTTTGAGATAATAAAGCTATTTAGTAAAACCATCTTGTAGAACAGATGCATCTATAAATCCCTGTTCACAAAGCACTCAATCTATTAAATTAAGATGCTGTTGTTTGAATTCAGTATTTATGATTTCTAATTTAATTGTGTTCAATGGAAAGGACTTTCCATGTTAAAAAAAATCAAGAAGCCTGTGATCATTCCCTCTTGAGGCTTCCATTTCTTCATCTAAAATGTGAAGGGAACAGGTTGGACTAGATGGTCTCAGAGAGCATTTCTAATTATAAAAATATGGATAAATTTTGCATAAAATTCAGATAAATGCCTTTATCTGAAATGTTAATAATGTGAGCCAAGGAAAGAAAAATAGAGAAGAAGTATTCAGGTTGAGGGGGTAGAGTCTTGGATAAATTAATGACATTAGGCATTAAAGACAAGTTTGGTCTCTAATTGCCCAACAAGTATTACTTCCTCCATCTTAACAATCCAAATATGCCCATATCTCACTTCTCAAGAGACCTGTACAAATCATACAACTTCACACCTCTCCTCCTGAAGAATCTTTAGTATTTAAATATTCATTTAAACAACATTCAATGTGTGCATAATATGTACCAGGATATGAAAATTTTAAAAAAGTCTTTTGACCCCAAGAAGCTCATAGTTTCATAGTAGAAACTGATATAAATTAAAAAGGCTGATAAATCTTTAAGAACCATGATAGAAGTCAGCTCAGGGTATGGTGGGAGTCTAATTCAGCATTACAAGTCAGTTTCCCTGGAAAACAGTCTGATGATGGAGTTTTGAGTAATAAAGGAAGATTATTGGGTGAATGCTTTTGAGGATAACAACTGTGAGGGAGAATTGGATTGGGCAGAGAGAACTGAACTTCAGTATAGTCACAATGAAGCCCTCATTCTGACCTAAATGGAGGATGACCCTTCAGTGTTGTCCAGAATTGAGTTGAGGAGTCTGGGTATTTCTAGTTCCATGATGGTGGAATGAGATGGACATCATTACCTTAGGTACATGTATGACTGCACATATGGTGTGATGCTACATCATGTACAACCAGAGAAATGAAAAGTTGTGCTACAATTGTGTACAATGAATCAAAATGCATTCTGCTGTCATATAGACCTAATTAAAATAAATAAATTAATTAAAAAACAAACAAAAACCCTCAACAACAACAAAAACAGCAATAGTGATTATGGGAATATCTCCCATCCTCCCATCCCAGTTATTAGGTGCAGGATAGCCCAGAGAAAGGCACACGTTATGATAATAGTTAATAACTATCTCTGGGGGTTGTGGTGTGGGGAAGCCCTGATGTGTTAGTGTTTGATGATTTCCACAGTGATCACTCCCACCATGGCCAATTTCAGGCTACAAATATTATGTTAACTGGCTTATAGAATCCCTAATAATTTAACTACAGACCCTTTTAAATCAGCCCAAGGTAGCATTAGCACACAACTGAAGAGATGTGACCTTGAGAAAGGTGGTTCTCCTTACTGAGGGCAGTTCTCAGTGAGATATTAGTTGCTAACATTCCCAGCAGCTAGGGGGATGAGTGCTTCAGTTCTGAAGTGTGTATCTGGATGGTACATCATAATAGCACCCACTACATCTGATTAAGTATTTGCTGTATTTCAACCAGCACAAAGCACTTAGTTCTATTTAACATTTTCTATGCAGCAAAGTAATTTTAGTATCCCTTAAGGAAATTAAATGGAATTGTATTGGGTAACCTTGATCAGGTCATTTAATTTCTGTCTTTCTAGAAGAAAGATATTAGCATACTGACTTAACTGCCAAGATTACTGTTGAATGAGCTGGCCAACTAACTGAAGCACACAACTTAGCTAATTTTTTCCCTTCAATAGATTTGTGACTGAACTAACTTGACCAAACAGATTCATGTTTAATGGTGTAGCCAAATATAGAGGGTGATGTCTTCAGTTCTACTTTTTCTTTCTAAATCCAACTCTTTGCCTTTTCAAACCTCTATGGCACTACATCTTCCCATTTTGCAATGTGTGATTATGAAAAACTGAGGCTGAATACCTCCTGTAGCTCATGAAGTAGCACCAAAGATATCTTTAGAGAATTGTAAGGAAGGTCTGAACATTATAATACTTGTGGAAACTTAGGGTATTTATTTAGAAGGAGCTAGTGGTCATTTGAGAATTCAAGCTATACTGTGTTTTTTGTGTGTTTTGTTTAAATCACCTTCATAATTTACTAGTTACATTTTTTTAAAAATGAAGTATATCATCTGTAGTAAGAGAGGCAAATTTTCTGGGAGTATTTAACAAGTGTAAAGAAGCTTTTTTTAAATAGATGAAGTAATATATAAATGCCAAAGACCAGTCATTGAACGTAGTTAAGCACACTTAGTTCCTGAGATTAAAGGTTCCCTATAAGTGTGTATAATTAATATTTACCAGTGGCAATAAGACTTCTGCCTTTCTTCAAGGAGCTCAGAATACTTGCCAGGCATTATCTAATTAAACTACTCAATGTACCTGTGAAATGCATTGGAATCTACATTTTAAAGATGTGGGCACTGAAGCACAAGTGGGCTTAAACTAAACTCATTTAGCATGCCAAGGACGAAATTGGATATAAGACTTTCAGTCTCATGATCTAGCTGCCATTCTTCAACCGTGGCCCCCTCTAATCCACTCTATTCTAGCATAGCCTTGCCAAACAACACAGTTTCATAAGTCTAGGAAGAATTAAACTGAGTGCAAAGTAATTCCAATTACAGGGAAGTTTGATTTAAAAGGTTGAGCATATCACTCATAATATTAGTAGCATTTATAGATGAACGTGTGTTAGTGCCATTCAGTGTCTATAATGGTCTTGATAAGGGTTAGAACAGGTGGCCAAAATGTACTCGAGTACATGTATGTAGGAGGTGAACAAACAAAAGCAAGGGGAGGGAAGGTAGGGAGAGTGCATGGGGGCAGGAAAGATGGTGGAATGAGATGGATATCATTATCTGAGGTACATGTATGACTGAACATATGGTGAGACACTACATCATGTACAATCAGAGAAATGAAAAGTTGTGCTAAAATTGTGTACAATGATTCAAAATGCATTCTGCTGTCATATTGACCTAATTAAAATAAATAAATTAATTAAAAAACGAATAAAAACCCTCAACAACAACAACAAAAGGCAATAGTGATTATGAGATCCTCTCCTTCTAGCCTTCTTATTTTTAGGTATGAGTGTAGTTGCTATTTATTGAGTACTATGTACTAAACCCATTATATGAATCATCTTCAATCATCACTACCTCTCCATGAAGTACATACTGTTACCTCTATCTATTCACGGATAAGGCAGAGAAAAGTTAAGTAATGTACCGAAGGTTATACAGCTAATACTTGGTGTTAGGATATGAAACTATCCCTCCCAATCCTAAAGCCTCTTTGTTATGGTATCTCACATTTATTTTACCAGTAATTATTCCTATGAGTGTTAAGCTCTTGCTCCATTACCCAAAACAGAGTCCCTGGGTATATACCCAAATTGCAGACCTCAATTTCTTACCCATAAACATAAGAAAGAAATAATTTACAATTTGGTTAGAACACATTTATTCATTTATTTATTTCTCCAGTTTATAGTGTTTTGGCACTCTATTTCACTAACACATTGCTATCATAACATCTTTGCTTTGTTGGTTTCAGTAATCATAATGTGTATGCATTCCACCTTGATTGGGGGAGAGACCCCAACACACCTCTTGGAATGGACTAATGATCTGAAAATGTTCTATGGAACTTATGCCTTTGTTCCTTATGATACTCTGCTCTACAGTTTACCTTATAAGCACATCCCCTACCAGGTCCTCAGGAACAACCCAAAGCATATGATGCTGTATTGACCATTTCAGTGGAGTCCCAAGGAAAGACCTTCCATGAAGCCTATACAGAAGCAGCAGCTAGGGGTGAAATTCATGATATGCTGGAATCAGATCAAGTAAGTGCAGACTCACAGTTATCATGAATTGAGAACTTAAAAAATCTGGAAAGTAACTATCTTTTCCAATCAATAAGAAACCCAATCAACAGCAGGCAATCACACACAAATTAAAACACCTTTTGTTTGTAGAAACACTTGAAGAACAAAGATACATTCTTGGAAATATTTCAAGCAACCCACAATGATAGCACAGTCAATGAAGAATAAACAAAATATATTTAAGAACAGAAAAATAAAACTTTAACATATACAAATGCTGTTCAAGGGGACCTAATAAAATAGAATTTTTATTTGTGACTGGAATTTTGAACCAGTTCAGCAACCACACTAAAGAGCTTATATAAGAAAAAAAAAACATAAACTTTAATGTTGATAATGCTAATATTTGGGAATGCGGACTATTTCTGTAGGCATTTGAGCTTCTGAATACTGAACATTAGGATTAAGCAGACTTCACCTAGTCACTAGGCTTGCTGGGCCACTAGAATCCTGCTCCACAAGGGCAGGCCTTTTGTAAAATATACAATCTGGAGGAACATAGCAGAGCATGTGCCCACACACAAGACAAAGAAGATGGGAAGGGAAGAGGTACCCAAATGTAGGTCTTCAAAACTAGCACATCAGATTAAGTCACTCCTCCTTTGTAGGAAGAAAAGAGTAAGTAGGTGAGGAGAGGCCAGGAGTCTTTTGCTGCCAGAGCTATCTTTATATTAAATGAATCATTTGGAATGGGCAAGAAGTCCTCCTTTCTAATATACAAGAAATACTATTTATACATTTACATGCATGTCTATATAGACATACTTAAGATTCAAATCACAGTCACATAGGGCACAGAGGAAGAAAAAGTGTATGGAGGGGAAGAAAGCAGAGAAAAGAAAGAAGAGCAAAGACAAAAACAAAGAGAATGAGTACAAAGAAGACCAGGAAAATGAGAGAATATTGGGGAGGCAAAGACACCACTTAGATTAGAATATGCAGGTTTCTATATGTTGGAGGTCAGATGTAGACAATAGGCATCTTCAGAACCATTTAGAATGACATATAAAGAAGTTTAAAAGTTCAAGCATGTGCTAGCATTCTTTAGTATTAATTCGGGCTGTAAGTAATAGGCAGTTCAACACAAATTGGCCTAAAAAACATTTCTCTTTCAAAACAGGAACTATTCCATGGTTGGTTAATTCAGTAGCTTAATGATGTCATCAGAGAGCTAGGTTCTTTTCATCTTTACACTTTACAAACTATAGCATGCTAGATAGCCCTTATGAGCCACTTTTTATGGTCACAAGATGGCTGCCACAGTTCCAGACACTAAGTATAGGTAGAAATGTCCAGAGGTGAAAATGGACTCATGTGTTTCTGTTCAAGAGTGAGTAAATTGTTCCCA
Source organism: Marmota monax (assembly GCF_021218885.2). Classification (NCBI taxonomy): domain Eukaryota; kingdom Metazoa; phylum Chordata; class Mammalia; order Rodentia; family Sciuridae; genus Marmota; species Marmota monax. The sequence goes on along the minus strand of NW_026694552.1, from coordinate 7,751,555 downwards.
GAAGTTCCTCAAACAGACTTCTCCCAGATTGTGTCCCATATCCAGTCCTAAACCAATAATCTGGAAAGAAGAATGAGACCAATGTGGTTAATCCTATAACTTCCAGAAAAGTGCTAACAAAATTAAGATGCTGTTAGCAAGGAGAAGGCTATTAGGTAGTCAGTGGATTGGGTCAAATATTCACATTCTCCAAGATGTTCTCCTTTTTATCCACCCTTTCTTTATCCATTGGCCTCCTATTTCTCTCTGTCCCCCAATAAGTAATTCAGATGAAACAGATGTACATGTTTCTTCCTACCCTGATATCAAAGACATTCCTGATTCTTGTTCTCATAAGAAATGTGACTGGCAGTGATATTAATAGTGCTGGATTTGAACTTTATTATTACTGATATGTCTATAATAAATCTCTCTTTTTTCATATAGAATAGAAAACAACTGTTTACAGCAGTTACAATAATCCCTCATATTGCTAAGGATGGTTGGTCAAACCAGTTGTATGGCATTGTATTTATTATTTATAGTCAAGCACAATCAGTTGTATGGCATTGTATTTATATCCCATCCCAACGATAAGGCATCACATAAATACAGTCTAAGTCATCTTTCTACTTTAATCATAAGATGGAGAGAAGAAGATGGTGAGAGTGTGTGAGTGTGTGTGTGTGTGTATTGTACATGTGTATGAACAGATATATTGATATAAAAAAGTCAGACCTTGTACTCTTGATATTTGATTGAATCCCTTTGAGCTTGTGGAACATAAGGTAATTAACGCAAAAAAAAAAAAAAAAAAAAAAAAAGACGCCATTAGCTTGGTTGCTAGGCAGCCTGCACTCTGCTTTAGACAAGGAAATAGAGCTGCAACAAAGAATCCAGAGCTTATTTTTAAAAAGCCGGATCGAATGCATTCTACCCCCACTTTGCAGGTGTCTAGGCTAGAGCTTCATAACCAAAGAATGATAGAAGGTGAGACAATTATCTTCATGTCTCTGATAAACAACCCCCCCCCATTTTTCTTAATTATTCTGCTCAAAGGTATTTTTGAAGGCAGCTGGTATAGAAGAAAAAGCTTATGATAAGGAGTTAGGCAAATTTGGGTTTAAATCACAGCTCCAGGGGAAAGGTTAATCAATGATGCTAAATTACAGTTAGATGGGAGTATGGAAGGAGTTCTGGTGTGCTATTGAACTTGTAGGGTGAACTACAGAAAATGAAAATGTGTTGCATATTTCCAAAAAGCTAAAGGAAAGGATTTTGAATGTTTTTCCCATTAAGAAATGATAATGATTGAGGAGATAGAAACTGATACAAACATTATACAATGTATACATGTGTCAAACATCACATGGTACCTCATTAACATGTACAATTTTTATCTATCAGTAAAATATTTAAAAAATAAAAAATAAATCCCAACTCTCAGTCTTACTAGCTTGGACAAATTCCTTGGAGTTTTTGATTTTTCCGTTCCCCTATCTGTAAGTTAGGGTGCTGTATCTCCTAGAATTATTGTGACAATTAAATGAAGTAAAATGTATAAAATGACTAGCAGAATGTCTGGCTCACAGCTACCTTCTTTTTCACTTTTTTGCCTTTGAGGCAAGGAAGAACTTGCTGGTGGATCATGACCCAGCATCTAAGTTATACTCTGATTTCAGCTTTCTATACTCTTTAAGTTTTTGATTACTAGCAGAGGGTCTTTTGATACTTCTAAATTTCAAAATTATTTTGCTTTCAGAATTTTAAATGGTATTTTCCCAGGTCAAATTATGTCATCCAATGTTTGCCGATCCCTGAACTGCTGTTTTTTCCTCCTATTGAGGAAACAGGTAAACAACTATTGAACCATGCACTAAGCACTATGCTGAACTCCAGAGACAATAGTTAAGAAGACAGACAAGGTTTCTGTTAGCAGGCAATTGGATTCTGTTCATAAAAGTCAACTGAGTGCATCTTTTATCTGCTCCATTCAGTGACATCACCTTGGTAGCTTAAAATCAGGCATGGTAGGAATATTTGCATTACAAAATTTGGTAAATGCTACAAATAGGAGCATTTTTCCTGTCATAAAACCATATTAAACATTTACTTTCACATCCCTGCCCATATGAGGCTTAAATTCTAGTGAGATAGACAATAAGTGAATAAGCAAATGCATTAAGAAGATGAATGTATTACGCTCTTGCCCAAAAACTCATTGTAATAGAAATTTCTATATATAGGCTACATTGCCCATAGCAGTGGTTTGCAACCTCTCTTAATTTATATCTTTGATAATTTAAGAGGTTAAAAAAACCAAACAAATTATCAAAGGGATGCATGGATACATACACATAGTTTTAAAAGTCAAGAAATGCTGAAAGGCTTATGTCAAAAACAAAATGGTTCTTAGGTCTCCCTCCTATCCTTCATCAAAAGTAACAAATTTCATATCTTTTGTCTCTTTATTCTGGGTTTTACATGTATGTTTCTAAATACTATACCACTACTAGTGTCCCTTGATTAGTCAACTTTGAACATTCGTTGCATTTCTAGCAAAGTGGGCAGGGGGAGGAATCCTTAGTCCTTTTTTACTTCCTTACTTTCCCTCAAACCCTAAATATGATTATGTTACAATTTAGTTAAATTCAAAGTGTGTGTGTGTGTGTGTATCTGTGTGTTTTGTGGTACTGGAAATCAAACTCAGAGGCCCTCTACCACTGAGCTACACCCTAAACCCCTGTGCCCCACTTTTTTTGGTACTGGGGATTGAGCTCAGGGTCACTGGACCACTGAGCCACATCCCTAGCCCTATTTTGCATTTTCCTTAGAGACAGGGTCTCAGTGAGTTGCCTAGTGCCTTGCTTTTGCTGAAGGTGGCTTTAAACTTGCAGTGCTCTTGCTTCAGCCTCCCAAGCACCTGGGATTAAGGGCATGTGCCATGGAGCCCGTGTAGGCTGGCCTTGAATTTGGCATACTGCCTCAGCATCTGAGTTACTGGGATAACAAGTGTGTAGCACCAGACCTGTCTCATGTTTAGGTTTTTATTTATTTATTTATTTATTTATTTATTTATTTTTTGTTGTTGTTTTTGAGGATTGAACAAAGGTGTGCTTAACTACTGAGCCACATCCCCAGCCATTTTGTTTTTTTTTTTGAGACAGGGTGTCACTCATTGCCTGGGGCCTTGCTAAATTGCTGAGGCTGGCTTTCAATTTGCAATCCTCCGGTCTCAGCCAACCAAGTGGCTGTGATCTGAGGTGTGTGCCACTGTGCCCAGCTACTATTTTTTACATAGTATCTACTATCTAAATATTATTCAGTGTGGAATCCATGTAATATTCTATGGGTTATAATTCATGTCACATATAACTTTTTATTTTTAAACTAAAGTTAAAAATTTGCTTACACTAATTGGAATTTCTAAGTCTGCCCACACTTTCTGATAAGGTGGTAAAATCCCCTCAAAACAATTTTTTTACATGGTAAAACCTGTTAAATCCCTTATCAATTTGATATGTTTTCATTGATGCTCTCTACAGTTCTAGTTCAATCTAAGCTTATTCTCCATAAGTTGGATGAACAACTATTATGGTGGGATTTCCATTTTCATCATCCTAGAAATTCCATTTCTTTTTCTTTTGTGCTAGATCCTCTATTTCATGAAGCTCATGGGTCCCATTTCTTTTTTTTTCCTGTCAGTTTTGTAGAGCACATCCTGTAATAGCTTCTGAGAAAGGTACATAGGAGGTAAATTTTTGAGATTTTGCATGTCTGAAAAGTCATTATTCTATCTTTATTTTGATTGATAGTTTGGCTGAGTATATAAATCTAGGTAAAAAAAATCATTTTCCCTCAGTGCTTTGGAGACATGGCTTCTAGTTTCCAGTATTGGTACTGAGAACATCAATGTGATTCTTATTTCTGATCCTTTAGTGAAACATGTTTTCATTCCTCTCCATCTCCCCAGAAGCTTCTAAGGTTTTCTCTTCTTTTTCTGATGCTGTGAGATATCACGATGTTGTCTGAGTCTTTGATACATATTATGCTATGCATTTGGTGGGGCCTTTTGATCTACAAGCTCATTTTAACAGGGAAATGTTCTTATATTATTTATTTTATAATTTCTTCAATAATACTGTCTTTGTTTTTTCTGGAAATAGTATTAGTTAGATTAAGATTTTGTGGGTTGTTCTTTTAATTGTCTTATTATTTCTCTTACATGGTTCATTTCTTTAGTTTTAATTTTTCTTCCTGAGCTTCCCAACTTTGTGCTCTAAATCTTTTAACATGTAAAATATTTAGCTATCATATTTTTAATTTCCAAGAGTCCATTCTATTTTAATGGTCCCTGCTTTTGTTTCACAAATATAGTACAGTTGTCCCTTGGTATCTGTGGGGCATTGCTTCTAGGAACCCCTGCATATAACAAAATCCAAGGATGCTTAAATCCTTTACAGAAAATGGTATATTTGCACATAACCTATGCATGTCTTACCATAATCTTTAACTCATCTCTAGATTACTTATAATACCTAATACAATGTAAAAGCTATGTAAATAATTATTATACTGTATTGTTCTAGGAATAATGGCAAAAAAAATCTGTACAGGTTCAGAATAGATGCAGTTTTATTTCCAAATAATTTTGTTCTGCAGTTTGTTGAACATGTGGATATAGAGGGACAAGTATATTTTCTCTTATTGCACTGTAGATAAGCTTTATAGTGTCTTTGGAGTTTTCTTCTTCTCTCTTTGTTTTTTCTCAGTTCCTAATTGTTCATGTTTCTTTCTTTTAATCTTTATATTTTATGTTGTTTTCTTTGGATATCTGGTGACCATGACTGTTGTTCATATTTAAGACAAAAGTTCTAAAAGGCAGATTTTAAGGTTTATATGCATGGTGGTTATATTGACCACTGGGTTTCAGTATAAAGCAATTGTCTACCAACTGCTATTTTTTGTTTGTTTGTTTGTTTTTGGTCATTATACGTAGGTCTTGGATCTTGGGCTTTCTACAGATATGAGTCATCCAGTCTTCTCATCGGGAATCATAATACTTGTGACCAGTATTCCAGGAGCAATGTTGGGTGAAAGAAACTGGAATTCTCACTATTAATCATGAAGCCTTTAACTTCATCACTGGCTTTTGTGCCCCACTTCACTTCCAACTTCTCTGTGTCTAATATCCCAGCTCTAGAGCTTTGGTGAATTAATTTATCCTGTTTCCTGCAGAGGTCTGGGTCTTAGCAGAGCTGGGGATGGGGGATGTCTTACTGCTCCTTATACAGCTGCTCAAAGTGCTTTCTCTCCCATTTAGTGTTCAACCTCACCCCTACTTCTATGGTACTTGGTATCACTAATTATTAAGCCATTCTAGAATTCTCAGGGAGAAAATCTGCTTATTGATTATAAATATTTCCCTCTTCAGTTGTTTAGGTTTGATTTATTTTTACTCTGTTAAATTGGTAACCACTTCCATAGCGGTTTTCTATCTTTATATTCTGTGGTTCAGGTTTACAGATTAGAGATTGGCATTTGAGAGGAGGATGAGCGTGAAGGAAAAAAAAAATCTTGATTTAGCTATCTTTAATCAAGAAGTTAATGTAAAGTTAAAAAGGAAAAAAAGAATTTTCTTTTATTGGTGAGTTTACCACAGCCTAATAATTAACTTAGCAAGTATTCATTACTGTCAGATAGAGCACATTGGTTAAGAGCAGGGGCTTTGGAGACAGACTACCCATGTTTACTTAAGCTCCATATTTCTTCTTTTCCTCATTTTTAATTTGGGAATAATAATTGTACCTACCTCACAGGGTTGTTGTGAGGATTAAAGGAGTTAACACACTAATGAACTTGCCTGGCAACTAATAATCCTTCAATAAGTGCTAGCTAGTATTAAAGTTTTTATTATTACTGTGAATCAGCTCTGTTCAGGAGATATAATGGAGAACAAAACAGAAAGGAGATCTTTGCCCAAATGAAGACCAGTTTTGCCATTTAGGACATTGGGTCTAAAACTGGGACTCTACTACCTATTGATCACAAATTCAATATTGGGACAACAAACTTGAACACAATACTTCCAGAATGATGTTACCTATGTTTATCTGAAATGCAAATAATAGCAGATATTGTATATTCAGTGTTCACTCTGTACCAGGTACCTGACAGAAATGAGCCAATAGAATCCTCAGAAAAACCCTACAAATTAGTTATTAATACATTTCATGAAAGAAACTGAGAATCAAGGTATCTTGCCTAAGGTCATACAGCTGGCAAGTGGCAGCCCTGGGATTCCACTCATGTCTGATACCAGAACCTGACCATTTAACCATACAAATGACTTGCTCGCTTGTGTTTTATTACACTGTACTAATAATATCTAATGCTAATGCTTTACTCAAGCAAAGTAGCATTACTAAGTGTCTAATACTTTGATTTGAATAGGTTTATTGGATTGTTTTTCTCTGATGTAAGAGATACTAGGATTTTATGATGACCTGTGCAAATATAACAAATAAATCAGAATAGATTTGGAGATAGGAAACTAGTGATAAACTTCTTAATTTGGTCTCAGGATGATTGGGCAAGGATAAATAAATGGTACCTTTATACTTTGGCATAAGATAGACTTCTGAAATTAGGTTTTCTTCCTGTTCATTGTAGTCCCAATGCTTGTTTTCAATGACATTCTATTGGCTACAAGTGCATATTTCTGGAATACACATTTTGAATATTTTATCCAAATGTGGCCTGCCTTTGTTAGTTAAGCAAAAAATATCTTCTGGGTTTCTAAGCAAGCCTAGGGAGCTTAAGCTCCACCTATTGTTTTCCATTACCCTAAGTATACATATCTGGCACTGGGTGCTAGGCTGAAGGGGATGTAGTTAGGACTGGAACATTCCAGGAAGTAGACCACCAAACAGGTCATCAGAAAATGTTGCCAAAAGCTCCCAAAAGCGCTGATCGTCTTTTCTACCCCACTCTATACAAAATAAGGGTATTGTGTTCATGAGCATCACATCAAAAAGATTGATCTATTATCCAAATCTTGCAAGTACAAGGTTTGAGACCATTTTTAATAACAAATTCAATTACTCTTTGGTTTCTTGATTTCTACATGTGTCTAGCTTTTTGTTCAAAAATGGTGTTGCCATTTTCTCTTTTAAATGATGGCATTCCAAGTCAGGCATGTTTTTATGTGCACCTCTGAGGACAAAGTTCCTTGGAAGCCAGTGTTACATGTTAAGCAGAGTAAATTTAAACTGATGATAGTCAACAACAGCATGAACAATTAAACTGAACAAATTCAAATATCACTACTTCTAACCTAGACCTTGTTCTCATGGTTGAAAGCTCTAAAAGCCTAGGGTAGATTTACCTAAAGTCATTAAATAAAAATCAATGAAATATTTTATTTTTCATTCATTTATTCAGGTTCAGGTCTATCTAGTAGGCAAAAACAATAGATTGAATCATCCATGGTCTTGCCATTCTGGGATGTGATGTCAATAAGGTCATCTGTCTGACAGGAGTTCTTGACTATTCTGTCTTAACTTATTTGGGGCTGTATTGAGAAGCCAGGACAGAAGGTTATGATGAGTGTTCCTTTTTTTATTCCATCCTCTACCTCTTCCCTTTCTCATTATTTGCAGCAAGTGCAACTGGAAACTTTTGTGACTGTTGCTAACAGGTATGCTTTCCATTTATGGGAAGGGGAAATCCCTATTGCTGAATGGCAGAATGGGTGAAATAGGAATGTAAACCAATTAGAACACAAATCTAAGCTCACACAGGGAGAATGAACCATTGTGGAGAGATCCAAGATGGTGGAATAGAGGAAGTTGCATTCCTGGCTACTCTGTGGCATGAAACCAAGAAAGCAGACAGGCAGTTTCTCCACAATTGAGGTACTGGAAACCTTCAGGGGCATTATAAGTCCACAGGGTAGAGACTGTACTGCCTCAGACCCATACTATTAGATGGGTAAACAGAAATAACATGAAAAGCAAGGGAACAAATCACCCCAAGCAAACCGAGTTGATCCAATATCAGAATCCATTGACACCATAGTGGAAGAAATGTCAGAGAAGGAGTTTAGAATGTACATAGTTAAGCTAATCTGTGAGGTAAAGAATGATGTAAGAGAGCAAATACATTAGCAAAATATCACTTCAATAAAGAGATAGAGATTCTGAAAACAAACAAACAAACAGAAATCCTTGAAATGAAGGAAACAATAAACCAAGTTAAAATTTCAATAGAAAGCATCACCAACAGACTAGACCACTTAGAAAATAGAACCTCAGGCAATGAAGACAACATATATAATCTTGAAAATAGAGTTGACCAAATAGAGAAGATGTTAAGAAACCATGAACAGAATTTCCAAGAATTATGGGATAACATGAAAAGAATAAATTTAAGATTTATCAGGATAGATGAAGACACGGAGATACAAACCAAAGGAACATGAAATCTTTTCAATGAAATAATATCAGATCTAAAGAATGAAATGGAAAATCAAATACAAGAGACTTAAAGGACCCAAAATGTGCAAAATTACAACATACCCATATCAAAGCACATTATAATGAAAATGCCTAGCATACAGAATAAGTATAGAATTTTAAAGGCTGCAAGAGAAAAATATCAGATTACATATAGGAGGAAACCAGTACAGATATCAGCTGATATCTCAACCCAGATCCTTAAAGCTAGGATGTGCTGGAATAACATATACCAAGCTCTGAAAGAAAATGGATACCAACCAAGAATCCTATATACAGCAAAATTAAGCTTCAGATTTGATAACAAAATAAAAACTTCCATGATAAACAAAAATTAACAGAATTTGTAACCAGAAAGCCTGCACTTCAAAATATTGTCAACAAAATATTCCATGAAAATTAAATGAAAAAAGTGGAAACTAACAAAGGGATGAACTACACTAAAGAAACATTCAATCAAAGGAGAAACTAATTCAAATTAAAAACTAGAAATAAACCAAGATGACCAGGAACACAAATTATATCTCAATAATAATATTGAATGTAAATGGATTAAATTCATCCATCAAGAGACATAGATTGTCAGATTGAATGGAAAAACAAGACCCAGTGATATGTTATCTCCAAGATACTCACCTCATAGGCAAAGACATCCATAGACTGAAGGTGAAAGGATGGGGAAAAAACATATCACTCACACGGACCATTGTGATAGTCCCTCTTTTGAAATTGAATGCTGTTGTTACAGATATCCTCTTTCCCTTAGTTTCAGGTCCCTCTAACCATACTTTTTTTGTGTGTATGTGGAGTGTGTATGTGTGTGTGTGTGTGTGTGTGTGTGTGTTAATGTAATATGTGGAGTAGACAAGATAATCCTGAAGAGAAGGCTTCAAGTTTTAGTTATCTTAAGGAGATGCTGTCAATAAACTCTTACCAGGGGTCAATCTGAGAACACAAAGGGCAGTACAGCCTGGCCAGCTGAAAACCCAATGTGATGGGTCAATTGAGAGGTGGGGATGTTACTTTTAAAAGTTTCAATCTTTGCTTTTGGCTGTAGGTAGATGAAGGTCTCTTTCCCAGAAGGCTCTGTGCCTTTCAAAACAACACTAGCCTTTTCTCTGCTTTCAGGGGCTTGCTGCCCTGTGGATTTTTTTACTCATTTGTTTTACTAGTATTGATTTTATGCTGTACTTTGTATCCTTCACTTATTGTCATAACCTATCAAAAACTACAAAGTAGTCAGGCTCTTGCAGAAATCTTAAGGCAATTAAATGGGGGCATCCAAGAAGGTCAGGAGGGGGAATTAGTGAAAACCTCAAAAGGGACCTCAGTGTGTGCTAGGCAACTAAGTGTGAATGCCTTGGTGGCAGTATCTATCATCCATTTATTATGTATTTCTACAAAGCTTGTTGAGGGAGGGTGGTGAAGGGAGATCATCAAAATACAACTCAGGAGACAAGTGTTGATTTAAACTCTGATTGCAGTTGTCTCTGTTATCTGAGGACAAAATTTGGGGTCTGAACAACTGGAAGATTGGAAAACCTATTAACAAAAGTGGGGAAACTCCTCATAGATGGAGTAGGAAGATTTGGGCTGAAGATCCATTTTGGTATGTTGAAATTTAACATTCAAGTAGAGATATCAAAGTAACCATTTGACTATGTGAGTCTGAAATATAGGAGAGAGGTCTGAGCTATAATAAATCTGGTTTAGCTTATACAGCTATGATACCAATAGATATCACCAAGGGAGAGAATGTAGAGATAGGGAAGAAGACCAAGGACTGAACTTTGTGCCATTTTAGTGTTAAGAGGTCAGAGAAATTAAGGACCAAGATACAGGCAAAAAAAAAAAAAAAGTCTTCATGCTAAATTTGGTCCCTGGACTAGACCAAGAGTTAAGAATTTTTTGTTGGAGTTTAGAACCAGGAAGGATCATAGGGCACATCTTCTCCAGTCAAGAATACTAAATTCAGAAATAGAAACCCTTGTTTCTAGTCCTGGTTTTATGCTTAGATGAATGGACTTGACAGGTCACTTGACTTCTTTAGATCTCACTTTTCTACTATAAAGTAAGATAGCTAGACCAGGTAACTTGTAGTATTTAGATAGTCATAATTCTGTATCTTCATTTTACTGAGAAAGAAACTGAAACCCTGAGAGAGGTGATAAATGACTTTCTCAAAGATCCCGACATTAGAAACAGACGAAAAGCCAGTGTTTCATCTTCCATTTGCTGGTTTTAAACCCCATTTGTATGTTAGAATGTGTAGGAAGATTTTAATAACAATGACTACTGGACCTCAAACTTAAAGTATCTCATTTTGTTGGTCTGTGGTGGGTTTGGTATTGGTATTTTTAATACTCTTGGGTAATTTTAATTTGAAGCCAGAGTTAAAAACCCTCTGTTCCACATTAACAAGTTGTGGCACTGTCTTGCTAGCCTCTACACCTCTCTGCGTTTTGATTGCATTTCCAACATATGAATTATTTCTTCAACTTTAAATACCCCCATTTTTTTTTCCAAATGAAGTTTGTTACAGGAGGTTTGCTTTCTAAGCCTTTCAAAACAGAAGTAGCAAGTATCAGTTTTCTCTGACGCTTGGTGAGATGACATGACCATAACTTTCTTGAACTCCACTTAGAAGAGAAATGTTATGGAAAACCACAAAGCCATGGTCCTATGTGGTGGAGGAGGAGAGAGGACAGAAATGGGAGGGCTTGTATGTATTTTCTCTCATATACTTTGGGAAAAAAGGTACAAGGTTTATTCCAAAAATAAACTTAACAAGGTTAAAAAGCAGTACATCAGGCATTGTACATGAATATTATGGCTTTTACCATATTTATTTAGCAGATAAATTCATGTAATATACTATAGCACCCTTACCACTTTTACATGGCTTCTTACCAAGACTTTGCCACTTTGCACACCAATAGAATATAAGGTTTCTTGACTAAAATCAGCATTTTCTATACATTTGGCCCTGTGACTGTGTATGTAGATATGTGTTTAAAACTGGATTCCATTCGATCCCCAGTACCACAAAACCAAACCAAACCAAACCAAACAAAAACTGGATTCCAAGTTCACTTTCTCTGGGGAGCATGTGCCTAGGAGATCAGCTAGTTTAAACTAAGATGGGGCACAGGCATGGACTGTGGAGACACATTGTATACAGTCTTTACACACACACACACACACACACACACACCTATCAGTGTAGTAGCACCAGCACAATGATTTTTTCATGCATAATGCACCAGTAATTAACCTGGTAAATTTCCTTTGAACTCCCCTTGTCTATTTCATGCTTGTTTTTTTAGTGCCCTTTATAACCCTAAATCACTTTCTTAGTTTAGAAGCATAAAAATATATTGTGTATGACTTGGTTTGCTCATAAAATTGTCATATTTGATATATTTAAAGATATGAAGGCCTGGGGGAGAAAAACAGAAAAATTCAGGGGAGAAAGCAAGCAAGTCCTCAGAAACAATTTTTTCCCTCTGGGTCTTCATAGCTCTACTCCACTCAGACGTGCAGCTCATAATAATGAACACAGGCTTGGAATATACACTGAGATCGCTCTAGGGCGACTAGGGCTCAAGATAATTGTAATTTTTTAAAAATAGGTTTCACTGTTGTTTAGAACTTTTATCGCACAAGCCATGAATAATGCTATGAAAGAAAATGGACAGGCTAGTGCTGCCAGCCTGGCTCAGCATTCCAAATACATGCAGTTCTATGGATTCAACCAATTGATAAGGAGAGATTCAAGTGGAAATGGAATTTCAGAATATGTAATCCTGGATCCAAGCTGGAAAGAGTGAGAGCTCCATGGTACCTACAGTACGGACATGGAAATGGAGCTGCTACAGTTCAGAGGGACACCTATTCACTTCCCTGGTGGCAGGTCCCCTAGAGCAGATGCAGAATGCTGGTTTGCGGAAGGGAAGATCTGCCGAGGAGGTAAGGAATGGCAAATCACTAGTAGTCAATTTAATTCAGCTTGGTTTACCAGGGAACCTCTTTAGGACACGACATATTTTAATATTGAAACAATCATAAAGTCAGTCATTTGCATTTGGGTAACATCAATGTCTTGGCATTTGATCTAATTTAAATAATAAGAACTGGAGGAGGTACTTTCCAGACTTGAAAAATTATCCATGATTTAAATGCCTCCCCACCATTCATTTTTAAAAGGTTCTCACTCTTTCCCAAAGAGGTTATTCTAATAAGAGGAAGACATTTTACTTCTCATTGGTCTTTGATAGTCTGTGACCTGTGATTGTTTCTTCAGCTGAAAGATCACCTCTCTCTCTCCCCTGATGTATTCAAGTCTTGCCAATCAGGTCCTACCACAGAAATACACCCCCTCCTCTTTGAACTCCTATTGCACTAAAAGTTTCCACCTTACATCTTAGTAGAAAATTACTTTTCAGTTGTTTCTTGTGTATGATGGTTTCCCCACTTCCCAAATATACTGTACCTTGAGGGCAGGGACCATAGCTAATAATCCTTATTCCCCCCTGCAACTGGCCAACACAGTAGGCATCCAGTTAATACTTGCAGTTTGATTGACTGGTAGGATTCCTCTTGTTTGTGGAAGAGGGGAAACATCATCAAATCTCTGACAGCCAGAGGGGAACTTTGAAAGGACCCATATTACTCTTAGACAAGTGTTCCTTACACCCTTCCAAAACCAAACACATCTATTTCAAATGGGCTTTGATTCCTATTTTGCTTTAGCATGACATACCAAACGACCTCTTCACTCACATCATCATGTATTTCCCTCTGAAATCCAAAAATTTGTTCAAATACTTAGATTTTACAGAGACCAATTTACATCCTGATAAATGCACTAATCGTCAAAACCAGGCTCACTCTCACCCTTGAAAGATGAGTATTACATTTTTCATATGTAACCTATGAGGTCTGTGGGATCAGTTGAATTAAAAAGATCTTTTATTTTATGAAGCAACGTAATGCTTACCCTTCGCAGGTGAGATAGCATATTTATTCTCAAGAACTCTATTTCACTCCAACTTAAATTAAGGTACTCAAAGTTTTCCATTCGTGGACTTTTTCCTCCAAAGAAACACTCTGGTCACCCTTAATTCATGTGATTTGTTATTGTCAGAGTGGTGAGTGGTTTTGCTTCAGAACAGTGAAATTGCTTTCTGTGTCCATAAAGTCAACAAGACAGACTGTGCTGTAGAAAAATGGAATTAGGTTAGGTAGATGTGGCTTGACTTTAGAGTCACCAGAAAGCATGAAGAGTCACTCTGCAGTACTCTTTATTTACTGCCCTTTTCTGGTAATGTCATTCTTCCTCTTCCTCTCATTCTCTGCAGGCATTGACCCTGCCTTTGCCATGATGGTCTACATTACTTTGCTTATAGCCCTGCTGTCTATTAATGGATGTGCTTACTTTATAAGGTACATTTTTTGTTCTTTTTGTATACACAAAACACAAGCCCATAATAGCCTTGTTAATATTGATTTCCAGGAAGTCATGTTTCAGTACAATTGCCTCATTACATGACCCACTGATTTTCTTTTTTCCATAGTGATTTACCATCCCTACCAGCCCCATTTGGAGTGAAGTATTTTCATGATGCCAAGAATAACTTCCTCAGCTGTGTTGTCAGTGTTGTTGACTGTGAGTAGATCTGGCTCTGAACACAATGGTTAAATGAAAAAAAAAAAAAAACCCAAAAAACCTTTAGGGTCTGTCTACTCTCTATCTATCCTCCTTTCCCCTCAGCAGTGTCTCCTATAAGTATCTCCTTCCCTGAATGGTATAGTAGGAAATGCAGTTGGCTACAATTCAAGCTTTAGGAATCATGGATTGTAGTGGGGATTAAATAAAATTAAGTAAGTTAAACACTTAGAAAAGTAACTGGCTTATAGTAGGTGCCTAAAAAAATGACAAGTTTAGACCCCTTCCCAGGGACACAGGACTCTTTTGCTAATTGTTGGAAGCCTAGGTGTCTCACTTTGATATCCATACTTTTTGCCCAGGCAATCCATATCTCTGTTCTTTGTTTCCCTGGAGCAAGAGATATCCAGTCTAATCACCAATATCATCTTTATCAAGTCCTTGTCTGCCTCCCTCAGGTCCTTAGTAGGTGACCAACTAATCCGATGTACTACTTCAAGATCGAGGATAAGTGGCTGAAGATTGCTTAACATGGTATCCCTTTCTTCTGATACTTGCATTTTTAACAGTTGGACCCTCTCCATACTAGGATATTTTGGGGAAAGTGAAAAATGAAATCAATCACAAACCCCCCACTTTACCCCTTCCACCCTGCAAACCATACATCTATCACCTCTTTGTAAGGGTAGACCTGACAAAACTATTACATGGACTAGTAGGGAATGGAGTGGAGGTGTAAATGTCTAGAATGTATGAAATAGCTGTGTGACCTTGAACAAACCACTTAACCTCACTTGGCCAGAATTTTCTCATTTGCACTGTGAAGGAATTTGATTAGATGATGTTTAAGAGCCTTTCAAGCTCTGATATTTTAATGAGTCTGTGAAATCCTGGATTAAAAAGATAGCAGGTGTTACTCTTAGTGTTTAATGTTGTTATCACTATGAAAACTATTATTGTCCAATCTTCCTAGTATTAGAAAATTGATAAGAATAAGGGATGCTTATGGATTGTTGAAATGCACTTGATAAAGACATTAGTTCAAAGGAAGTTTTTCTTCTAGTTTCTGTGACTGTGATATATCCCTGCTAAGAAGAGAGATTTAATATCTTTAATTTAGCTGCTGCCAAAGAATAAAGTATTTAATTAACATCCTTGGATACTTAGCAAAAATAAATGGCATCCATTCAAAAAGCTTCCCCCTCTAGAGAGATTTGAGGAGTAACAGACTCTGTCTGCCCAATGCCAAAACATCCCATGGCAAGGTGGAAAATGGAGTCACACTCAGCTGCCTATATTACTTGTCAATCCCCTAAATGATACTTCTCGTTGGTGTTTCCCACTGAATGGACTGGTTCTTTGGGCTTTGAGTGAGCACAGCCTGCAATTCTTGGGAATGGAAGGAAAAAAAGAAAAAAGAAATAAACTACAGGGGTGGGGGGTTTGTTTGGAGCTTGGGGGCTGAAGGGCAAAGAAGACTGGAGAGGAAAATGATTGGAGAGGGACATGATTAGAGAGAAAAATGATTGGAGAGGAAAATGAGTTAGAGACAATTGGTACTTCAAGTGGTCACAGAAAACTCAGAGATGGGAGAGAGGCACATCATTTCCCAGAGTCACTTGGTCCTTGGTTCTTCAGCTAACAAAGCACAAAAGATGCCCCCTCTTTGCTGCCTTCCTCTCTCTCTCTCTGCCCACCACGGCTGCAATCAGAAGAGCTGAGCGACTGATGAGTTTCTGTAATAGACGGTGATTACTTGCAGGAGAGTGACTCTCTGTTCCTTCCTTTTCTGTGTGTTTTGATTGTTTAAGTTTTTTTTCAGAAAGAAAGACGTGCAAAGAACCCAGCCACCCCAAAACAAAGGGTTCTTTGAACTCCTCTTTTTCCCTCTGCTACTCCAAAGCAGATTGCATTGCTTTTCTATAAAGCTCTTCCATGCTTTGTAATACTAATGATGATAATGATAATAATGAGCCCTTATACTTTCATAGTGCTTCACGCTTTTCAGAGCACTTTCACATACATTATCTCATTTGATTTTCAAAACAACTCTATAAAGCGTGTAATGCAAGGACTATTATCCTGCCAGATAGGAGACACTGAGGCATGAAGAGGTTAAATTATTTATCCAAGGTGACCTGCACCTGGCTAGTTAATGACAGAATCTGCACTGCCTCCACCCCACCCCCAGGTCTCTGGATTGGGAGTCCAATTCACTTTCTATGAGAGTGTATTCTGTAGTGTGATTATTTTTACAGGTGTGCCCGCTTTGAGACAATTCACTATGCATATGAAACAGAAAAGTTAGAGAGTGATGTTTTACTTTGCCAAAAGATTCATGTGCTCTACCCAAGAATTCACTACAGGGCTCTTTTAATTTTCTCCACAGGACAGCAGCTCCCACCGTGATAAGGAACATATTTGTTGGCAGACAATTAGAAACACATTAATTGTTTGTTTACAAACCAGTGAAGTCACTGAGAAAAACCAAAACCCGACTAGGTTGCCAGTACTTAAAGCTACAGTGACATCACAGACTTTTTAGAGCAACTTGACCAAACGTTCTGATTCAGTGGTTGTTTTCCCCACTCTGGCTCTTGGCTTTAATAAATTGCACCGAGTGACCATTATGGGGTTATGGAAAAAATGAAGCCAAAATGAGGCTGTCAGAGTCCCCAGCACAAAACAGAACAAAACAACCACACCAAGTAATCCAGTGTTCCCTCCAGGTCCTGGTCAGACCTACCTGACTGTGTGGATAGACATCATAAACTCTATGTGTCTGGTAATTGATTCGTAGAAAATAATTACATTCACTGCAAATTAATGGGCATGTTTGGAGAGAATCATGTTTAAATTGTGTCTATGTAATGCTCAGACAAGAGACCAATTCAGTAAGAGGGGGGAAAAAAAAAACTCCAGTCAGCCTACTTGTTTGGAATCATGTAGACAAAGCAAACAAATGATTGAATTTTTCTACTTTTCAACCTGTTGCTTTGGCAACGCATTGATGCAACTTTGCAAGACAAGTGGTCTTATGGGCAGAATTCTGGGCCCACAGCCAGGGACCAAGGATTCAAGTTCCAGCTTTGCCTAAGGCTAGGGATCTCACACAATTTGCTTAATTTTGTTTTGTTTCCTTAATGTGTTTTTGTGTATAAAATGGAGATTAATGATTCTTGGCCCTGATATTATTAAGATAAATACAATGAGAAAGTGTGTCAAGGTTTTTAAAAAGTATTCAGTGGTGTTGTTTTGAATGCGCCCTTGATGTGGGTCACCATTTTATTAGTTTGAGATACAATCCCTAAGTAGTCCCCTCACCCTTCTCTTTTGATGCCTCTTCAAGAGCATTTTAATTTTTCTGTTTTGGTCTTTGTTACTCTGTGAGTTGTGAGGGCTGGGGTTATTGCCTCCCTTTGCTAGGGGTATTATGGTAAAGATCCATGTGTGGTTTTCTTTCCAGTTATCTTGTACAACATTTAACTGGCATCTTAGGGCAAATCAACCCTGGCATTGCAAAAACATCCATTCCCCTGTGACCCTCTGATTTCATGTTTGTTTTAGGCATCATATCAATAAAATTCAGTTGATTAAAGGACCCAGCAGAATACTACTGACTCTGGAGGATGTAACATTTATTAATCCCCACTTTGAGCACTTGACATATGCCTAGTATGGCTTGTGATGTTCTTTAAGAATAAAATACACACTGGATTTAGAAGACTTCTTATACAAATGTGAAATATCTCATTAAATTAAAATGATTAGATATCAAAATAATATTTTAAATATATTGGGTTAAAGTACATTGTTAAAATTAAGTTCACCTGCTTCTTTTTATATTTTTTAATGTGATTGATAAAATACACAAACTTACAAATGTGGCATGGAATACTATGCAGCCACAAAAAGAATTAAATTCTATCATGTGCAGCAAAATGAACAGAACTAGAGGACATTATGTTAAGTGAAATAAACCGGGCACAGCAAGGCAAATACTGCATGATCTCACTCATATGTGGAAGGTGAAAAAAGTTTATTTAATAGAAGTAGTGAGTAGAAGAGTGATCACTAGAAGCTAGGAAGGGTAGGGGGGAAGAGGAATAGATAGGAAGAATAAGTTCAAGCATTCTACAGCATAGTGGGGTGGCTATAATTTACAACAACTTCTTATTATATATTTTATAAAGAATCAAAAGAAAGGAGTTTGAAGTTTCCCAATATAAGGAAATGGTAGATGTTTAAGGATATGGAAATACTAAGTACCTTAGTTTTGTCATTTCACATTGTATACACACATCAAATGATCACACTGTGCTACATAGATGTATATAATCAATGTCCATTAAAATTACTATTGTCCCTCATATTACATTTCAATTGGACAGTGCTGAAAGAACAGTGTGGTGGAAATAAATGCACTGCACTTTGGTCAATAGATTAGCTTTGACTTCATATAGAAATTTTTTTGTATCTTTGGATTCAACATTTGAATTTTAGTTCCTCAAGAGCAGTGGTATTTTAAAATGATAGCCTATAGCACCTGACATGGTGCTTATAATGTAGCAGGCACTTGTAAAAGTTTGGTGAATGAATCAACTAGTAAAAAAAAAAGGACTGAATTTCACCAAGATTTCTAGTTGTGATTATGTTGTAATAGGTGATCTTTATTAAGGGTCTGCTACTATGTCCTAGCCCTGGGCTAGGCTTTATGAGAGATAACATGTAATCCTTGCCTTCAAGGGAATTATACTTAAGTTAGAGAGACAAATCATAGTACAGAAGAAAGTTAATAGGCCCCAT
Organism: Marmota monax; assembly: GCF_021218885.2. Lineage (NCBI taxonomy): Eukaryota > Metazoa > Chordata > Mammalia > Rodentia > Sciuridae > Marmota > Marmota monax. Next base: position 7,732,586 of record NW_026694552.1, on the reverse strand, counting down.
ATTGCAAAAAAGAAATCCAAAAAGGCAGAAGGACTCAGAGGGAGGCAAACCAGTGAAGGGAGGCTTTTCAGAAGCCCAAAACCAAGGCTAAGTAGTGAAGAAAGAAGGATAGAATTTGTCCAGGTAACAGATTACGAACTGGTTTTTACTTTTGTTTGACCCTCATGATTATTTTAAAAAAGCATCCAGAATTTTAAAATTACACATAAAAAATCTGTATCTCTGGGTTTTCTTTAAAACTTGGGTTGTAAATATCGGTGCTCTATTGAACAAGGGTGATGATAAATAACAATATTGAAGCATATAATCCAAAATAGGTATAAAAGTGGATTTTGAATGTTCTCATTAGAAAGAAATGATCAATGTTTGAGATACGTTAAGTATTCTGAGTTGATCATTAGACAATGTATAACTGTACCAAGACATCACACTGTACCCCATAAAGATATACAATTATTGTCTGTCAATAATTTTTTTTAAAGTTGAAAGATCTGTCAACCTTGTGTCTCATGACAACTGCCTGAAATGTGGTAGTAGTTGATAGTTTTAAAAAATCAGTCAATATTTTCTATACAAAATCTACTTTCACTGATTTTTTTTTAAATCTTCCTGGCTTCTATAGGCATCTTAGGAAGAGAAAACAAAAGCTTAGAGAAAAAATATGTGGGGAGGGGTTTTGCTGAAGATTGCTAGTGTGTCTCTTTATGACAGTCTATGTGGCTGCACTAGTCTTTATAAATTCTAGTATGGTGGTAGCAGGATGTAGGGAGAGGGTATGAACACATCAAATTGTCTCCATGTGCCATTTACTATTCCTACAGCACAGTACCATGTTTCAGAATTAATTTATCTCAGTTACCAAACTGGTCATTCACTTAAATGTGACACTGAAAGGTATATTTAATCAGTTGTGTGTGAGAATGGATTATACAATAGTATCCTGTGAAGTTGGAGTCAAACGAATTGTTTAGCTATTTGATTTAGTTCTCATTTACAACCCTAACTCTTGCTTGTTTAAATCATCAGATGCTTTTGTAAGGTTGATATTGTGTTCCTTAAAATGTATTGCTGAAAGCCAAAACTATCTCTGTGGCGGAAAGCTACACTTCACCCTTATGCCATAAAATCTCATTGATATTAGGCTCCCTTTCTAAACCCGCCAGAGGACACTAGGACTCAGAGTGGTGGATGGGTTTGTATGAAATTGTCTTATATGAAATTCCCTATCTCAACTGGTAGGAAGTGTAGATGCTGAAGTACAAGCTTGGAAACAATTGCAGTGTATAACTCAGTATACTAAGAAAAAACTTTCTGATTTCATGGCAAGATATTTTATCTAGAAATGGATGATCAGCAGTATAAGTCATTGTCCAAATGTAGCAAAATATAGTTAAGTTTTGGTCAAAAGAAATAAACCTATTTTTAAAATCCCTACTTCTTTGGGGTTATTCACAACAAAATGATAGTTCACGTCAGTTGCCTAGATATTTGACTGTAAGGTGTCAAAACAATAAACACAGCTCAAAAATTTTGGTCTGACTTAGCCTTTTTCCTTGTACAGCCCTTTCAATAGTTTAGTGAAATCTATAAAACCTCCATCTATATCTTCTCTTTTGCACTAACACATAAACTATATTTGGGTGACTAAAGTATACCTGTTCTTGCTAAATTACCATAAATAGCCAAGTAGTGTTACCTTCAGATTAACAGAGTGCGTGGGGTTTTAAAATCTTGCTTATGTTGATAGATTTTTTCTTTTTCACCTATGTATCAACTTTGACATAATGAGAATAAAAAAAAATCATCACCACTTTTCTCTATACAAGTGAGAAAAAAAATGAATAGCAAGGAGGATTGATAGCCTTACAGGGAATGTTTTTGTTTATTTGCTTGTTTTATTATTTTGGCACAGGTGGGAAAGGATGGCATTACCCTAGAAGAACATAGCTCTTGGCTTCCAGATCCCTTTTGGCATTTGGCTTGTATCAGGGATTCTGATGGGAAAAGATAGGGGAAGCATACATTTTCCTTAATTGCTGTGTAGTCACAAACTTGCAGCTGGCTGAGTCTAATCAGTCAAGAAGCCAAGCCAAGAATTCCATCCAAAAGGAATGTCTGAAAGTGTAAACTCTTGGAGAATATAAAATTAATTCAGTCTAGAAAAATTGGCAGGTTGGGAGAAATCAGGTTAGAAAAGGAAGTTTTTTAGGGGAAAGTGAAGTTGAAGTCCAAATGTATGTGGATTTTGGCAGATTTGATAGCACTTTCTCCTTTGCCCTTCATGAAGAGGTCTATGTCTCCATATACAAATCTAGGTGTTCCTGCTGAGATATGAAAATAAAGAAAGAAAGGGATGTAGATTCCTCCCTGGGCTTGCTCTGTTGGGGAGAGTTCAGGTTAATGCAAGGGTTATGTGAAGAGTCAAGTTTTACATCTTGTAGGGATTGAGTATAGTTTACCATTCATTGTCTTGGAACTTTGAATGTGATGATCTTGTACAGAAGGAGCTTAACTCGACTGAGTCAACTAGTGATCTTCAGTTGATCAAAGACCATTAATGGCAGAGTGTTAGAAAGTACTTAAGATTGATTATTATTGGCAAACAAGAGTGATATAGACCATGATGTAGAAAAACACAAGATCAGGAAATATAACACAAAGAATCCTGTTCCAGCCACTATAGCCCTTTCTAGATCTCTATTTTTTTTTTCATTTTCAAAATGAGGGTGTTGGAGTTGGAAGTGGGACTGGCATAAACAATAATAAATAGAACTGCTAATTCTGGATTGCTATAATTTTAAGAAAGATGCATTTGAAGATATGGAGAAAATATTGAGAAACCTGTTGGTTTATTATGCCTTCGAAATGTAAAATAAGTCTACTGCTTTAGTGAAGATATAGAAGTTCAATTTTAAAGGTTAACACAGATTGTAGATACCTTTTTATCTTGTCATTCAACTGTGAAGTTCCCAGCCCTCTTTTACCAGACTTAATTGTAAAAGTTAACAAGTCAAGGAGTGGAGAATCTGGCCTATTTACGACTCAAACCCATAAGTCACGAGTCTACTCTCTACCATTTTACTCCTTTCAGGGATTCCTTCTGTCATTAATCTTAAATACACAAAGAAGGATGCTGTTATGATTTGGATGTGAAGTATCCCCCAAAAGCTCAGGTATGACATAATGCAAGAAGGTTCAGAGGAGAAATGATTGGGTTGAGAGTTTTACCCAATCAGTGAATTAATCCCCTGATAAGGATTAACTGAGTGGTAACTGAAGTAGTAGGGTGTGACTGGAGGAGGTGCAAATTGGGGCTTGGCTTGCCGGTATGTATTTGTATCTGGGGGGTGGAGTTTCTCTCTCTCTTCTATCTGATCATCATGTGAGCCGCTTCCCTCTGCCACACTCTTCCTCCACAATGTTCAGCCTTACCTTGAGCCCCAAGGAATGGAGCCATCCTTCTGTGGACAAAGTCCTCTGAAACTGTGAGCCCTCAAATAAACTTTTCCTCCTCTACAATATTTCTGGTTGGGTCTTTTAGTCACAGTGGCAAAAAAGCTGAGAAACTGATATGATTCAGTATAATGTAAAACAAAGAGGCAGTCCTGAGGGTCATACGGGTGGGATACTGTTCTAGTTCTGGTATTTTTTATTTTTCAAATGTTAGATTTTTATAAAAAAACACTTTTATAACTTAATTATGGACTATATATAATAACTCACTTCAACTTTAATTTGGTTTCAGTTTCTTGTCTATAAAATTAGGGTCCTGGATTAAATTCTGACTGGTATTACTTATTGTCCCTCCTGTCTATGATTCAAATTCTCTCTGGGAGAAAGAAGTGCATGAAAACCATTTTTTGGGGGTAATATATGGAGTTTATGCAAGGTGCCAATGATGAACTAAAAAAAGTTTTGAATGTTAGGGAATATTAATCAATCCCATATCTACAGGTTTTAATTCATATGGCTTCTTTCTTATGAATAAAAAAGAAAAGAAAAACAAATAAGCAGAGTATCTATACCATAGCTCAGTGTTCTGTCTTAAAAATCATGAGAATTTTGTTCATAACCTTTCTTTCCTAATGTTTTCACAAAGAGGAAGTCGTGCCAGTGTAAGCTTCCAGATCATCTCAGAGGTTCAAAGTGGGAGGTCCCCAGGGCTCTCATTTTCTTTAGGGAGTCTAGTTCCAGGTACCTATGAAGACTCCAAAGTAGCAATTTATGAAGTAGGACACCCAACAGCTATCTCATCTGCTGCCTTCTGGAGTTTTAAAATGGGGTAGTGATTTAGTTGTTAGTCTTTGAGTAAGAATATTGAGGCTTTGGCAATTTGTTTCAAAATTTTTTTTTGCCTGTGTCCACTTACAGACTTGATTGGTTAACACTTTTTTACATATTTTTAGTGCAGATGGACACAATATCTTTATTAATTTATTTTTATGTGGTACTTAGGATTGAACCCAGGGCCTCAAATGTGTGAAGCAAGTGCTCTACCACTGAATTACAGCCCCAGCCCCATTGGTTAACATTTTTGACAATGATTTTCCTCAGCAACTAATCTCCTTACTTATAACTTCATTTACACTTTAACTCTTGCATTTAATGTACATGTGGAAAAAGTATTTGAGACCCTATTTCAATGTTTTGTCTAGACATCGGGGACAACAAGACAATATGCAATAGAATAAATCAAAGACTAATAATAGAATAATAATAGAAGAAATAACTTCCTATGCTAACTCTTCGGGATGAGTTGTCTAGAGACATGTTTGTGCAGAGCAGAGCCTATTCTACTACTTTTCTTCAAATTCTAGTTGATCTTCCTGCACTTCTTATCCTCTGATATTATTAAAACTTTGAAAATATTCATTTATTTCTTTTTCTTAGACTATGCTGCCTCTTTGAGTAATAGGTTACCTTCTGTTGGATAAAAGATAAATCCTTTTTTATTTCACTGAAGTTTCTCTCTTTCAAAATTTAAGAGGCTCTTCTCTCTCCCAAGTTCTAAGATACTAGAATTTGGCAATCATAACAAATCATTCATCAGTTGAAGAGATGAACTATTTCTTCTCAGCAGGAGAGAGTTAAGTAGGTGGTAAAGGGAAATGAGACTGTCCTGCTGTCCTTCCTAAGTGAGGCCTTTCCAGTGTGGTTTCCTTGTTTTGTTTGAAGATACTCCCAAGAGCAGCAAACACCCCCAACTTCAACAGTAATTGCAAAGAAAGTCCATAACAAGAAATGATGATTTTTCAGTTGTCATCTACATTGGATTCTTCAAGAGAATGTTCTCCATAATTCACAGGGCCTTGCTAGGGTTGGGATGTGTTACCTCTAAAATTTAAATGTTGAAATTTAATGGCTAAATGAGATGGTATTAATAGATGGGTTTTTCAAAAATTGATGAGGCCATGAGGGCTCCTCTTTTATGAATGATATTAAAGTTCTTGTAAAAGAGACTTTGTGTAGCATTTGGTTAGCTTTTCTTGCTACCTTCTGCCATGTGAGGACACCATGTTTCTCCACTTTAGAGGATGCAGTAATGAGATGCCGTCTTGGAAGTGAAGAAAAAGTCCTCACTAGATAATCAAACATGCCATAATTTTATTTTGGACATTCCAGCCTCCAGCAATGTGAGGAATAAATTTCTGTTCTTTATATATTATCCAGTCTCCCAAATGGACTAAGACAGGCCCACAACACCAAAATGACATGGCATATGCTTTTTCAATATACCTGAGAGCTTTGGCTTAAATTCATAGCAGGAAGCCTCTGGATCCTAACAGGGAGTTAATTTAATCAAAGAGGACATTTGCCTTAAATGTAAACTTGAATTATTGGAATTGGCAGCTCTACTCTATCAAAGACTATATATAATGTAAGCTTTTGAATGTCAAATGGAATGGGTTGGTGGCTTTATAAATGTATTGACACTTCTATGATTCTGAAGTCAATCTCAATAACTTTGGTTTTTAATCTGCAAAATGAGGGGTTAAACTGAGTTCTTAATTCTGACTACTCATTACAATGTCCTTGGGTAACTTAAAAAATATTTATGCCTCGGTTCCCACTCCTAGCAATTCTGATTCATTTGGTATGGAGAAGGGCCCAGGAATTGTTATGTTTTTAAAGTTCTTGATATGTGCAGCTAGGCTTGATAATTGCTGGATTAGAAGACCTCTAAGGCCTCTTCTGGCATGGATATGCTATGATTCTCTGGAAAATTTTATGTGTTCAATTGTGGTATGTTTTATTTGTTGGGGTTGGAAGGTTACAATGTAGAATTGAGAAGGGAAAAATAAACTTTTGTATATAACCAACATTTAAGAATCTGTCAGATATTTCCTTGTTTTGGAAGGAGGCAAAGAGCTGAGTTATTTCCTGGAATGACTGTTGGTCAGTCAGATCATGAGTGTGTGGGGGGTTATCTTTACAAAGGAGAGTTGGTGAAAATAACATCACATAGTGAAATCAAGATTAGGGTGAAGGCAGGGTGTGAAGGAAAACAGCTGAGACTAGAAAACTGCCTGCTAGGGCTAAAGAAGTCTCTAGGAGGGAGCATAGGTCAAATGAATCAACAGATCAAACAAAGAAGTCCAGTGTGTCTTCTGAAATTTTCCCTCATTAGGAGTGCTTCAAATAAGACAAATCATTTAGTTCTGCTTTAAAACATCAAATTTCCATAAGAATTTTTATTGGAAGTTCTGAAATTTCCAGATAATGTACCAGTTAATGTTAGGAGTAGCAGATGTGTAATAATAAAGGACAGGCTTCTCTAGGATGTACCATGACATGATACTATACTGACATAAATTCACAATTTCCTGGTATATACACATGCAGAACTTTCAGAATTACACAGTAGCCTTGACCTTTATTTCACAGATACTGTTTGAAACGTGGAAAGGAAAGCCAGATGATATGACTTCTGGGCAGAAGAAGTTGTGAATAACAGAGGTGGTGGGGACATGTTATGATCTGCTCTAATGGCCATAGACCGGAGAGTGTCAGGTGAGGGGAGAAGGAATATAATCCTGACACTCAGGAAGAGCCCACTGAATTTATCTTCTCTCTTCTTTTTCTTTTTTTTTTAATTTTTTATTGTTGGTTGTTCAAAACATTACAAATTTCTTGATATATCATATTTCACATTTTGATTCAAGTGGATTATGAACTCCCATTTTTACCCCGTATACAGATTGCAGAATCACATCAGTTACACATCCATTGATTTACATATTGCCATACTAGTGTCTGTTGTGTTCTGCTGCCTTTCCTATCTCTCTTCGTTTTCTGACTCTTTCTGCCTCTTTACTTTTCAGCTTCTCCCTACATTTTTCTGTTTCACCTTACTTTCTTCCCATTCATCTCTCTTACCCAGAGCCTTTTTCTGTCTCCTTATTTTCTGCTTTTTAGATCTGTCTCTACCCCTCTCCCTTCCACCAATCATTTTCTCTTTCTCCTCACAGAGTCTTAGATCATCAAAGCTCAAAAGGACCTAAGAAATCACTGAATAAGTCCAGCTCTATAGGTGGGGAAACTGAAGCTCAGGTTGATTAAGTGGCTGTGCTAAGGCCACCCTTGAGTTTGAAGCAGAGCCAGGTCTAGGACCTTGTTCTCTGTTTCTTAGTTAATACGCCATGGCCTTAGTGAAAAACTGATGGACTTTAAATTACTTCTAAAAACTTTAGTGAATAGAGTTTCATGTTTATTGCTCTTAATTAAAAAGTGAGTGATGAGTGAAGTATTTTATCATTCTCTCTTTTAAAAGAACAAAACAAAACAAATAGTGCATGTATGGTGAAGATAAAACCTGCCCATTTACTCCCTTTTCCTCATTATTCATGAAGTAGGATGCACACAGACTCAGTAAAAATTGGCTTATAAAGTTTGTGAGACTTATTGAAATCTTAAATACACACAATTCCTCCAAGCAAAAGGAAGCCCCATAAGGGGAAAGAGCAACAAAGTGAAAGATAGAAGACCTTGGTTCAGTTCTGAATATGTTATTGCCTAGTATTTTGAACTTAGACATATTAGTCTCTTAAGCCTTCAGTTTCTTTATCAACTATGAAGAAATTGGGTTAGGGATACCTAAGACCATTTCCAGCTCTCAAATTTAGTGATTTGGCAGGGAAATGCTATGCTTAGTTACTTGTGGTAGTTAACAATCTGGATAGAATTACAACTTATATCTGCAGTAGGGTTGATGCCAGGGGAAAGGTATCAGGTGCCAGCTATAAGGCAGAATCAGGGCTGCCAGTACTGCTGTTCAGGTTGTGCACTGCATAATGGGCACCACATCTAAGAGCATTCTATTTCCAGTGACAGTATACACTAACTTATATGAGAGTGCTGTAGGAGTAGTCACAGAGATTCTGGCTTCCTAGCTTAGTCCTGGAATGGGGTGAGGTGCAGAGCCTTCTGATATCCAAGTCTATACCAGTGCACCCAAGTATGAATATACACAGTAACTGATAAAAACATGTGTACTTAAATATACACTATTTTTGTACTTGCATAATTGTTTGTACTTGAGAGAAAATGCACATAAAGGTTCCATATTAGTTAATAGTGACAATAGGTTGAGTGACATAAATGTGAATGTACTGAGGTTTTTGGTCTACCAGTTATATCCCATACATTGACTGATTTTATAAAAATCCCAGTTAGAGGTTTATTTTTTCAGCTTAATGTTTAACCTTTGATCCCACTATAGCGTAAAGTCCTCTGAAGGGTAAAATTTTGAGTTTATGTCAGGCCCTCCTGACTCCTGTGAGTGAATTTTTGATCTCCGGTTGAAAGAGATGATGATGAGAAAAGCTTAGAGGTAAATGGGGAGGTGAAGTGAGTACAACAGAGAATGAGGTTCAAAAAAGGCTAGGATGGTAAATCACAAACTTTATTGTGTATCAGAATTACATGGAGGGCTTGAGAAAACACAGATTGCTAGACTCCCCCCCCCCAATTTCTGATTCCAAAAATGGTGGGTAGAACTTAATTATTGACCTTTCTTACCAGTTCCCAGGTGATGCTGATGGAGCTGATCCAAGGTCACATTTGGAGAATTGCTTGATCAAATGTTTTGACTATTCTGCTACAGGTAGGCACTGATCCTGGACTACCATTCTAAACTCTATGAGCAGTAAGTTTGGCTGGTGTAGTTTTCTCCAGCTGCTCAAGGTCTATTGGAGCCATTCCCTTAGTTAAAGGGCTTTGAGCTCCTTGGCTAAAAGATGCTTTCTAACACAAAGTGCAGGCGAGTACTCAGATGCCTGCAGCTCCCATTAGCCTTTGCCTCTGGCAGGTTTCCAGATGCACTGCTACAGCTGGATATATTCCTTAATAAGAGAGTGGTTACACTCTTTTATTCTCAAGATTTGATTGCACAGAGCTCACTGCTTTATTATCTCTACTTGATAACAAGTTGGTGCAGCCAGAAATGGAATCTCCAGGCTATAGGTAATAGATGTGAAAGCACTTGGAAGTTTAAAGAGCATTGTGCAAATGTAAGACATTATTATTATAGAGAAACGGAAATCTCTATTTGTATTGCTTTTTTAAAAAATTCGGGTTGGACAGAACTAAATAGGGTTTGATGACTGAAGCATCCTTGAGACTATGCATGGAAAGAAAATTATCTATCAAACACTGGTGTTACTGCCTTAGAAATAGCAGTTTGTACATTAAGAGTCAAGAATAAATGTACAATCACAAGAATGGGATCCTAATTAGAATAAGTTATACTCCATGTAGGTATAATATGCCAAAATACACTGTACTGTCATGTGTATCTAAAAAGAACAAACAGTAATAAATGCCAATACTTGGCTATGATCATTACACATCATGTACATCATCACACTATACTCCATAGATATGTAAAATTTAAAAAGCAAAATAATTTTGAATGAAAAAGCAAAAATATACTTTCAAAAGAGTCCACATTGCATATATTACTATGATAATACATTTGTGCCTTGGAATAAAAAAAATGTTTAGTCTACATTTAAACCAATCAGTTTGTGATTAAAGCATATGAGCCCCTTAAAATGGCCTGTCCCACAAGAGAAAAATAGATCAAGGTAAATGCAGGAATCATTTGCTGCATTATATCTCCTGCCCTATGTCTCCCACTACAGATGCCTCAAGGCAGTGGGAATTGCAACCACTGACCATCACTATTAATCGCAGAAAACCTGGTGCTACATCACTTAGCTGTGAGTAAGTGAAATAACCTAGCATTTTCCAGTTACGTGAGGTATTGCATAGAGTGGTATCATTCCTTTTCTGGGATCTGCATACCTGCATTTGTTCCCTTGTCTTGAGTTAGCTTGCATTTTTAACTTTTAATTTCTCTTCATAATCTCAATCTAGCTCAGAATACATAATTTCCATGGGGTGGAGGGTGAGAAAGGAGAAAAATGTGTTTGTATTAATAGTATTACTGTAAACCATTCTTGGGAAGGGACATTACTCTAAAGCTGCTGGCAATTATCATCACTACTCTCTACCTTTTTTCTTTCTAGGGTGACTAGATGCGAGGCTGAAAAGTTCCCTCTTGGAGATTTTGGAGACTTTAAGTCCATTAAATCAAATGCAAGTGATGTATTTGAAAAGATATGAGAAACCCTCATTTATATCCTACAATCAGTCCTTTCTCCAAAGTAACTTACACCAGCTGTTTAGGAACATTCTTTAAGAAATCCATGCAGGGAAACTAGGGGTATTACTGGCTTGGTGTGATCATGAGATGCAATGGCAAAATTATAGGCTCTGGAATCAAAGAAACATGAAAGAATCAAATTCCAGCTCTACTGTGTAAGAGCTATGTATTAACTTGGGCAAGTCACCTAAAGCCCCTGAGCCTTAATTTCCTTATTTGTAAAAAAAGCATATTAATGCTTACTTCCTACTTCCTAGGTTCAGATGAGTATGAAACTTCTTGCACATTTTCTGGCACATAGCTTCTTTGTAAAATAATATCTTTTATGAATATTATTAATTAAATATACCATAATTCAGAACTGGAAAAATTAACTGCTAATTTCGTCTTAGAAATAGCTATTTCCCTAATTCCACTTTTTACGTTCAAAGAGCCCTTGGTTAACTTACTTAAGAAAGCAACCTGTAGATAAGACAAGGATGATCCCTTCTAAATAATTTAAAATCTTGACTGCCCCTTAAATTTTGAGTCCATGAGGCACCTGCTATATCTAGAGCACTGTGCATGTGATAAAACAAAGGAAACAGAAGATAGGTGACTCATGGAGGACAGGGTGTACCCTAGGGATTAGGATGAGATCTTGTGATTTGGTATTTCACTTACATGTGATTTTGGTGCCTGGAGCTGAAGGGGAAATAATGAGACATATGCCCTGAAGAGAGACCAAAGTTAGCTAAAATATGCAATTTTATAGTGGTTTGATGACTCAGGATGTCCAACAGAAAGCTATATACAAAATATGGAACCAAAATGGGGCCAAATCTGAGAAAGCTGTAGGCAGTAGATTTCAAACCAGGTTTGAGCATAAGATCGGTTCAGTTTGGTCATCTTAACTCCCTCATATTTCAGTTGATATTGTTGTCCATATTTTAATTCATTTTTAAAAAAGATTTTCCAAATTTGGATTTTTATTTTAGATGTGTTAAATTGACTTAACTTTGTCCATTATATATTTTAATAGGCACTTGATATTGAATACAAGTTTGGAGATCATGAGTTGAGGCATGAATTTTAGAATGATCATGTTTCCTAGCAACTGAAAAAATACAAACAAAAACATTATATTTTTCACTCATGAGTTTGGCAAATCTTTTACAATTAATAATGTCCAGTGTGAATACAGGTATGGGATAAAGAGTGTGCATATGCATTTTGCAAGACTAAGAATTGGTAAAGCCTATTTGGAGGGAAAATTGATAATTTTAATCAAAATTAAAGGTGCATTTGTGGGCTGGGGCTGTCAATCCACTGATTGGCAGAGCACTTGCCTAGCACATTTGGGGCACTGGGTTTGATCCTTAGTATGCATAAAAATAAATAGATAGATAGATAAGGCATACTGTCCATCTACAACAACAATTTTTTTAAAAGTACATTTGTACATTTGTACTGTAACCCAACATTTGCACTTCTAGAACTCTATTCTCTAGTTATACTCTTGCTTGTATGCAAATATAGGTGTATACTTTAGTATACTAAATTTACTTCTTTTGGATAAATACCAAGGAGTGAGTTAGCTGGGTCATATGGCGGTTCCATTACTAGTCTTTTGAAGACCCTCCACACTACATTCCAGAGCAGTTGTACTAATTTGCATTCCCACCAACAATGTATGATTATACCTTTTCCACACATCCTCACTAGCATATATTATTATTTGTATACTTGTTAATTGCCATTCTGACTGGAGGGAGATGAAATTTCCATGTAGTTTTTTTTTTCATTATTTAGAGAATACTTTGTTAGTTTCTGTAATCAAACCCATATAATATGATAAGACCTTATGCATTACCCCTGTACGAATGGAAAAAATAAGTTTAACATTTTTAGATCAATATGACTGTTAAATTCTGTACAATACCAACTCAACACGGTAAACTGGGATACTTTTTCCAAAGTTGACAGCACAGCTAAAGTTTCCAAAAATTCAAAATTATGTGTGTGTGTGTGTGTGTGTATAAACCAATAATAGCAGTATGTTGTGCATCAATAGTAGCAACAGCTTCTCCAGGTTCTGCTGTCATCTGAACAAAATTAAAGGGGGAGGGGGGTGTAAAAAACAAAACCAAAACAAAATCCATGTAGTTTTGATCTGCATTTCCCTGATTGCTAGAGATGTTCAATATTTGATGGCCATTTGTGTTTCTTCTTTTGAGAACTGTCTGTTTAGTTCCTTTGTCTACTTATTGATTGGGTTATTTGTGGGTTTTTTTTTAACCTTAAGTTTTTTGAATTCTTTATATATTCAGGATATTAATTCCTTGTCAGAGGAGCAGCTGGCAAAGATTCTCCCCCATTCTGTAGGCTTTCTCTTTAAGTCTCTTAATCATTTCCTTTGCTGTACAGAAGCTTTTTAATTTGATGGCATCCCACTTATTGATTCTTGGTTTTATGTCTTGATCTTTAGGGATCTTGTTGAGGAAATCAATGCCTGCACCTATACGATGGAGTGTTGATCTTATGTTTTCTTCCAGCAGTTGAAAGTTCGTTTCTTATCTAATACACATTTTGATTTGACTTTTGTGCAGGGTGAGGGATAGGTATCCAATTTCATTTGTCTACATATGGATACAGTTTTCCCAGCACCATTTGCTCCAAATATATATTTGCTTCAACATATATTTTTGGCACTTTTGTCAGGTATCAAAGGGTTGTAAATACGTGGGCTTGTCTTTGTGTCTTCCATTCTATTCCATTGGTCTGCATGTCTACTTTGTTGCCAATGTCATACTTCTTAATTAAAATGGCCCTTAATACTGTCTGATAAGTACATTATACTTCACTGAATAATTTACTTTCTGTAACCCATACTCCAAAGCTGTTTCTTTCTTCTTAAACCTCCAATGTTCTTCTCTTTTCTCTATTTTTTTTACTATTGTCCTGAGTCTAAGCAACTATCTTCTTCCAGCTACCACAACCATTACATTTTCTTTTAATAGACTTTATTCCTTAGTTTTAAGTTCACAGCAAAATTAAGTAGAAAATACAGAGAGTCCATACATATCTCCTGTCCCCACATATTCAGTTTCCCCCATTATCAACAGAGTGGTATGTTTGTTACAATCAATTCATCATAATATCATTATCACTCAAAGTCCATAGTTTACAACAAGATTCACTTTTGGTGATGTATGTTCTGTGGATTTTGACAAAGATATAATGATATGTATTCACCATTATAGCACCATATAAACTAGTTTTACTGCCTTAAAAATTCTCTGTGCTCTATTCATACCTCTCTCCCCACAACCCCTGGCAACCACTGGAAATTGTTTTTTTTTAATTATTCTCTCCGCATTCACTTTTATCACTCTCAAACCCCTTCTACACATTGCAGAGTGCTCTTTTCAAAATGGAATTTGATCATGTCATTCCTTTACTTAACTCTCTTCAATAGATTCCAATTGTTCTCTTCTTTGTGTAGAGACTTTGTTACAGATTGAATGCCTTTACTATTAAAAATGGACTATTCAAAATTTCTCTTTCATCTTATGACTTTAAAGGAATATGTCCATTTCATATAAGTTGTCAAATTTACTGACATAAAGTTTTAGAAAATAAGTATCTTTAGGGTCTTCAGCATTATTCAGCCTTTCATTCCTAATACTGACAATTTATGTTTTCTCTTTTGTTTCTTGGTCATTTTTTTTTAGTGGATAGTCAATTTTATTAATCTTTTCTAAAATTCAGCTTTTGACATTGGTGATTTTTCTTTGTTGTATCCCTAATTCCTGTTTGATTGAGTTGTATTCTTATTATTTCCCCCTTTCTACTTTTTTGTGTTTAATTTGTTGCTCTTTTTCTGTTTTTTTTAATCGGAAGCTTTGACATTAAACTTCTTTATTTTATAATATAGTCACCTGTAACTACAAAATTCCCATTAAGGGCTCTTTCAATCATGCTTTTAAAGCTTTTTATTATTTAAAATTAAAAATATACAGAAAATAAAGAGAATAATACAACAATATCTATGTGCCCACACCAACCTTGAACAATTATCAACATTCTATCATTATTATTTCATTTATACCTCTACCCATTCCTAATTCATTTATTATTATTATTACTTTGTTGAAATGCCCATATCATTTCTCTAACATTATGGTAAAGAAGCACAACAATATAATCTAGATTTCTCTCCTGATATAGAATAGAGATTAGAAAACTGTGGCCCATGGTATATTTTACATTATTAAAAAAAAGAAAGATTTTGTAACAGAAACCACATATGACCTGCAATGCCTAAAATATTAACTGTTTATACCTTTACAGACAAACATGGCTGACTCCTGATATAAAACAATTTCTTCTTTCCAGAAAAGTACCTTGTATACCTTAGTAAATTTATGCCTCCCCCAACCACAGGCAACTTCTGTTTTTCTGTTTGTTTACCTTAAATAAATTTTGCTTGTTCTAAAATCTCATGTAAGTGGAATCATACAACATAAAGACTATGGTATCCATCCATATAATTGCATGTATATGTTGTTCCTTTTCATTGAGTTGTATTCCACTGAATGAATATAGCACAATTTAGTTATTCACTTTCCCACTGATGGGCATTTGGGCTGATTCCAAGTTTGGCTATTGGAAATAAAGGTGATGTGGATATTTTTATACGAATGGTTTTATGAACACATATTTAAATTTCTTTTGGGTAAGTTACTAGAAGTAGAAATTCTAGGCTAAGGGATAGTATAT
Source organism: Marmota monax (assembly GCF_021218885.2). Classification (NCBI taxonomy): domain Eukaryota; kingdom Metazoa; phylum Chordata; class Mammalia; order Rodentia; family Sciuridae; genus Marmota; species Marmota monax. The sequence goes on along the minus strand of NW_026694552.1, from coordinate 7,717,159 downwards.
ATTTAACTTTAAAACACCATCAAAATTTTTCCCTCTTTTACTTTCCTGAATGTAAGTTAGGAGAGCTTCCTGTGCTTTAAATTACTGGCAATATTTGATATTGTTGGTCTTTTTCTTTTTTTCAATACTGGGTATTGAACCTAGGACTTCATGCTAGGCAATCACTCTACAATTGAACTGTATTCTCAGCCTGTCTTTATTTTTTTTAACATTTTTTTCATTTATTTTAACATTTTTTATTAGTTGCTCATGATAATACTATGATCTTGACACATCATACATTTGAATCAAATGGGGTATAATTTCTCACTTTTCCAAGTGTACAGGTTGCAGAATCACACTGGTTATACAGCCACGTTTATACATACAGCAATACTAGTGTCTATTTTATTCTGCTGCCCTTCCTATGCCCCCTTCCCCTCCCCTCCCCTCCCATCACCTCTCTCTACCCAATCTAATGTGACACATTTTTTCCCTCATATCATCATACATGTATTTTGTATAACGATGAGGGTCTCCTTTCATCTTCCGTGCAATTCCCCTTCTCCCTCCCATTCCCTCCCACCTCTCTTCCCTATTTAGTGGTAATCTTCTTCTCATGCTCTGCCTCCCTACCCTATTTAGAGTCACCCCACTTATACCAGAGACTCTGCGTCTAATAGAAGAAAAAGTAGGCCCTAATCTTCATCATGTTGGATTAGGCCCCAACTTCCTTAATAAGACTCCTATAGCACAAGAATTAAAACCAAGAATCAAACTAAAAAGTTTCTTCTCAGCAAAAGAAACAATCTGTGAGGTGAACAGAGAGCCTACATCATGGGAGCAAATTTTTACCCCTATACATCAGATAGAGCACTAATCTCTAGGGTATATAAAGAACTCAAAAAGCCAAGCACCAATAAATAAATAAATAAATAACCCAGTCAATGAATGGGCAAGGGAGCTGTTTGCAATTTTGTGACTAGTTTATTTCACATAGAATGATGTCACATTGTCTTTTTTAAATTTGTTCTAATTAGTTATACATGACAGTAGAATATCATTTTGACACATTATACATAAATGAGTATAACTTCTCTTTTTTCTTTTGGTAGGTGATGTAGAATCACACTGGTCATGTAATCATATATGCATATAGGGTAATAAAATGTCTTTATTGATATAATTACATGAAATAAAATTTACACATCTTAGGCATTCCACTCAGTGAATTTTGATAATTGCATAGATCTGCATAATATATATTATGTCCATTACCCTAAAACTTTCCTTTCCCCACTTTTCAGTGATTCTTCCATTCCAGAGGCAACCACAGTTCTCATTTATATCACCATAAATTAATATATTTTTGTTTGTTTGATACAGGGGATTGAACTCAGGGGGACTTGAACACTGAGCCAAACCCCCATCCCTATTTTGTATTTTATCTAAAGGCAGGATCTCACTGAATTGCTTAGCACCTTGCTTTTGCTGAGGCTGGCTTTGAATTCATGATCCTTCTGTAGGAGTGTGCCATCATGCCCGGCTATATTTTTTTTCCGTTCTTGGATTTCATATAGATAGAATGAGTCAGTATTTTTGTGCCTCGTTTATTTCTCTCAACAGAGGTGCATTTTAAAATTAATCCATGATTTTTCATGTACCAGTAATACATTTTAAAATTGTCTACTGGCACTTTATTTTATGAATATTTTGCAATTTATTTACCATTTCCTTTTGATGAACATTTGTTTTAAGTTTTTCAGAATTAGGAATAATGCCAACATAAATATTTTTAATGTAGTAAGAAAACATAAACTTAACCATTATAGTTGTACAGTTCATTAGTGTTAAATGTATTATTATTATTATGAAATAGAGCTCTAAATCTTTTTATCTTGCAAATCTGAAATGCTATATCCATTAAGCAAAAAAATCACCTTTTCCCCTTCTTCCCAGACTTTGGTAACCAACATTCTGATTTGTTTCTATAAATTTTCTTAATGATGTCTTTTTATCAGTAAAATTTTCAGGTTCAATAAAGACAGGTTGTCAAATTCATCAATTACTTTCTTCCCTCCTTCTTTCTTCATTTCTCTCTCACTCCTTTGTCTCACACTGTCTTTCTTTCTTTTTAGTAGACTGTTCTCCCAAAATTCTTGCCTATTTCAAGAATCTGGATTTAGTTTTATGATCCATTTTGAATTAGTTTTTTTGTATAGACTGAGACAGTGATGAAATTCATTTCTTCCATAGATATTCAATGTTCTAGTAACAATTGTTCAACAAATAGTTTTCTTTTCTCTGTTGAATTAACTTTGAAACTTGGTGAAAAATTTACTGACTATATATGTGGGCAGGTATTTTTGAATTCCCTATTCTGGTTCATTCACTCATCAGTATACCCTAATGCCAATACCACATCTTCATGTATACCATAGATCTAGAGAGTAAGTCCTAAAGTCAAGCAGTGTAAACCCCTCCAACTTGTTCTTTTTCAGTTTTGTTTTGGATATTGAAAGTCTTTTTAAAAATTTTATCAAAGATTTTTTTTTTAGTTTTTAGTTTTTGATGGACCTTTATTTTATTTATTTGTATGTGGTGTGGGAATCAAACTCAGTGCCTCGCATATGCTAGGCAAGCACTCTACCACCGAGCCACAACCCCAGCCCCTGGAGTTCATTTTTAATACTCTGTGCCTTTTTCCAAATTCATTGTCTGGCTGGGGGTGGTGGCACACATCTGTAATCCCAGCACTTTGGGGGAAACTGAGGCAGGAGGATTGCAAGTTTGAGACCAGTCTCAGCAACTTAGCAAGACCCTTGTCTCAAAATTAAAAAAAAAATAATAATAAGGGCTGAGGATGTAGCTCAGTGCTAAAGTACCCTTGGGTTCAGTACCTAAACAAACAAACAAAAATCAATTTCATTATTTCATTACCTGAAAGAAACCTTGCTTCAGGCCCCTGGTCTGTGCTCTCAGATTCTTCACAAGGTGCCCCTCACGGCTCTTCCTTAACACACATTGCACCTAATGCAGAAATCTAGAAGAGCACCAAGAAAAAACTCTCCAATAGTGTGCATGCGTGTCTCTCACATGCATGTGTGTGCACTTGCACAGACACACTCACACACACACATACACACAGAGACTTGTTGCATTGCTTATCTTTCTCACTTATGAATTTTTCCCACATCATGTGCGATTTTTCTATAACAGCATTTCGTTTTCTACACAGTATTTCAGACTATTAGATCTGCTGCCATCTATTTAAATTAGCCCTTATTGTAAGATTTATGTTATTACCAGGTTTTTCTCTATTAACAATAATGTTTTAATGAACACAGACATGATTACTTCTAATTCCATGAAAATAAACATTTCCATAGAGAAAAGAAATTGCTAATTTACAGAAGCCTGGCATGGGGTGAGGTACCTAAGAGGGTGGAAACAGAAATGGGGAAATGTAAAATTGAAACAGGACCATCCCTTAGGAAAAACAACAGGTATGTATGAGGCTTCTGGCTTTCTTTTTACAGAAGAGGCTTCTGGGCATCCCTTCAAATCCCAGTCCCAGGCCAGGCCTGAATGGTTGAGATGCCATACTTAATGAAACTATGAATTCATTGCACAAATATTGTTTCTTCTTTTTCCCCATCTCTGAGCCACAACCCCAGCCCCATTATCAAAGACTTTTAAAAAAGTCTTTGGGGCTGGGGATGTGGCTCAAGCGGTAGCGTGCTCGCCTGGCATGCGTGCGGCCCGGGTTCGATCCTCAGCACCACATACGAACAAAGATGTTGTGTCCGCTGAACACTAAAAAATAAATATTACAATTCTATCTATCTATCTATCTATCTTAAAAAAAGTCTTTGATAAAATTTATCAATAAATTTTAGAATCAACTTACCCATGATTCCAATAAAGGCTTCTGGATTTTCGATGAGGATTTCAATTAATTAACAAATAAATCTAAGTAAAATAAACATCGGAACAATATTGAATCTTCCAGTCTATTAATGTGGTATATATTTACATTTACTTCATGTTTCTTCAATTTTTTTCATGAATGTTTTGATGCATGTTACATAGTGTTGATAGAAATGGTGACATCTTTGCCATGTTTAGGCTGAAGAAGAAAATGATCCAGAATTTTACTCTGAGATCTAATGTTACCTGAAGATTTTTTATACATATCATTTTCCTTATATTCCTAATTTTCTATGAATTCATTTTTATGTTAAATAAATTTTGTATTTTTTTCAAGACTCTTTTTATTGCTACTTGTTGCAACAATTTCATGGTTTTATGCCTTTTTTCTGTTAATATAGTACATCGCCTTTTTAAAAAAGAAACATAAAAATGTTACTTAAAATCTCTGGGATAAAATTCACTTGTTCATGATATCCTTTTTATTATAATTTTTATATATTGCTGGATAATATTTGCTAACATTTTTTTAAGGATTTTTGCATCTATGTTTATGACGAGAACGATCTATAATTTTCTTTTAATGTTCATCAGTTTTACATATCAGGGTTATATTTGGCTTCATAAAACAGTTTGGGTGTCTTTATTTTCTGAAAGAATTGGTAGAAAATTTGTATTATTAAAATTTTCATAAGCATTTTAGTCAACATTTTAACCACTGGGACCAAAAGAAATGACAACAACAATTAGAGGAGGATAAGTTTGTTTTGGCTCAGAGTTCCAGAGGTCTTCATCCACATACCCCCTCAACTCTATAGCTCTGTGCCAGAAGTGAGGCAGAACATCATGGTGGAAGGGTATGGTGGAGGAAAGCAGCTCAGGACATGACAACAAGGAAGCAGAGAGAGAGCTCTGCTCACCAGGGACAAAATATAAAACCCAAAGTCGTGCCCCTAGTGACCCAATTCCTCCAACCTCCCCATACTGGCCTGTAGTTATCACCAAGTTAATCCACATCAGTGGATTAATGCAATTATTAGGTTAAAGATCTCATAATCCAATCATATTGCCTGTGAATTTTCCTTTGTTGTCTTACACATGAGTTTTTTGGGGGTTTCTCATATCTAAATAATGACAAAAATTTTATCAGTAAAATAATCTGGCCCTAGTATTTTCTTTGTGGGGATGTTTTAAAAAACAAATTCAATTTCTTTGACAAATATAAGGCTATTAGGATTATTATTTTCTATTTTTCCAGGTTTAATAAACTGTGTTGTTCAATAAATTTATGTTGTTTTTATTAGCATTAAGTTGTTTAAAAATTCCTTTTTTCACTAATATTTGTGAGGTCTGTAGTAGTGCCGTCACTTTCATTCATGATATTGATAATTTATATATATATATATTTTTCGTAACAGTCGTATTAGAGATTTATCAAACGTATTTTTTTAAGTAAAAGGTTTTCACTTTATTTCTTTTTTTGGCTGTTTTCTATTTGAATGACTCCTGCTCTTATTGTTATTATTTCCTTCTTTCTACCTATATTCGGTTTAATTTCTTCATCCTTTCCTGTTTTTAGAAACAGAGAATATTATTTTAATCACTCTTTATTTTTAACCTACATATTTCTCTTTAAGCTCTGTTGTAGATGTGTAACATAAATTCTAATGTTGTATTTTATTGTCTTTAGTTTGAAATAATTATGATTCCCATTTTTATTTCATTTTTTTATTGGTTGTTCAAAACATTACAAAGCTCTTGACATATCATATTTCATGCATTAGATTCAAGTTGGTTATGAACTCCCAATTTTACCCCAAATACAGATTGCAGAATCACATCGGTTACACATCCACATTTTTACATAATTCCCTATTAGTAACTGTTGTATTCTGCTACCTTTCCTATCCTCAACTATCCCCCCTCCCCTCCCCTCCCATCTTCTCTCTCTACCCCATCTACTGTAATTCATTTCTCTCCTTGTTTATTTTCCCATTCCCCTCACAACCTCTTATATGTAATTTTGTATAACAATGAGGGTCTCCCTCCATTACCATGCAATTTCCCTTTTCTCTCCCTTTCCCTCCCACCTCATGTCTCTGTTTAATGTTAATCTTTTCTTCCTGCTCTTCCTCCCTGCTCTGTTCTTAGTTGCTCTCATTATATCAAAGAAGACTTTTGGTATTTGTTTTTTAGGGATTGGCTAGCTTCACTAAGCATAATTTGCTCTAGTGCCATCCATTTCCCGGCAAATTCCATGATTTTGTCATTTTTTAGTGCTGCGCAATGCTCCATGGTGTATAAATGCCACATTTTTTAATCCATTCATCTATTGAAGGACATCTGGGTTGGTTCCACAGTCTAGCAATTGTGAATTGTGCTGCTATGAACATCGATGCAGCAGTATCCCTGTAGTACGCTCTTTTAAGGTCTTCAGGGAATAGTCCGAGAAGGGCAATAGCTGGGTCAAATGGTGGTTCCATTCCCAGCTTTCCAAGAAATCTCCATACTGCTTTCCAAATTGGCCGCACCAGTTTGCAGTCCCACCAGCAATGTACAAGAGTACCCATTTCGCCACATCCTCGCAAGCACTTGTTGTTGTTTGACTTCCTAATGGCTGCCAATCTTACTGGAGTGAGATGGTATCTTAGGGTGGTTTTGATTTGCATTTCTCTGACTGCTAGAGATGGTGAGCATTTTTTCATGTACTTGTTGATTGATTGTATGTCCTCCTCTGAGAAGTGTCTGTTCAGGTCCTTGGCCCATTTGTTGATTGGGTTATTTGTTATCTTATTGTCTAATTTTTTGAGTTCTTTGTATACTCTGGATATTAGGGCTCTATCTGAAGTGTGAGGAGTAAAAATTTGTTCCCATGATATAGGCTCCCTATTTACCTCTCTTATTGTTTCTCTTGCTGAGAAAAAACTTTTCAGTTTAAGTAAGTCCCATTTGTTGATTCTTGTTATTAACTCTTGTGCTATGGGTGTCCTATTAAGGAATTTGGAGCCCGACCCCACAATATGTAGATCGGAGCCAACTTTTTCTTCTATCAGACGTAGAGTCTCTGATTTGATATCTAGCTCCTTGATCCACTTTGAGTTAACTTTTGTGCATGGCGAGAGGAGGGGATTCAGTTTCATTTTGTTGCATATGAATTTCCAGTTTTCCCAGCACCATTTGTTGAAGATTCTATCCTTCCTCCATTGCATGCTTTTAGCCCCTTTATCAAATATAAGATAGTTGTAGCTTTGTGGATTAGTCTCTGTGTCCTCTATTCTGTACCATTGGTCCACCCTCCTGTTTTGGTACCAGTACCATGCTGTTTTTGTTACTATTGCTCTGTAATATAGTTTGAAATCTGGTATTGCTATACCACCTGATTCACACTTCGTGCTTAGAATTGCTTTTGCTATTCTGGGTCTTTTATTTTTCCATATGAATTTCATGATTGCTTTCTCTATTTCTACAAGAAATGCCGTTGGGATTTTGATTGGCATTGCATTAAACCTATAAAGAACTTTTGGTAATATCACCATTTTGATGATGTTAATTCTGCCTATCCATGAACAGGGTATATTTTTCCATCTTCTAAGATCTTCTTCTACTTCTCTTTTTAGGGTTCTGTAGTTTTCATTGTATAAGTCTTTCACCTCTTTTGTTAGGTTGATTCCCAAGTATTTTATTTTATTTGAAGATATTGTGAATGGAGTGGTTGTCCTCATTTCCATTTCAGAGGCTTTGTCGCTGATATACAGGAATGCCTTTGATTTATGCGTGTTGATTTTATATCCTGCCACTTTGCTGAATTCATTTATTAGCTCTAATAGTTTCTTTGTAGACCCTTTTGGGTCTGCTAGGTATAGAATCATGTCACCTGCAAATAGTGATAATTTAAGTTCTTCTTTTCCTATTTTGATGCCTTTAATTTCTTTCGTCTGTGTAATTGCTCTGGCCAGTGTTTCGAGAACTATGTTGAACAGAAGTGGTGAGAGAGGGCATCCCTGTCTTGTTCCAGATTTTAGAGGGAATGCCTTCAATTTTTCTCCATTCAGAATGATGCTAGCCTGAGGCTTAGCATAGATAGCTTTTACTATGTCGAGGTAAGTTCCTGTTATCCCTAGTTTTTCTAATTTTTTGAACATAAAGGGATGCTGTACTTTGTCGAATGCTTTTTCTGCGTCTATCGAGATGATCATATGGTTCTTATCTTTAAGTCTATTGATGTGGTGTATAACATTTATTGATTTCTGTATATTGAACCATCCTTGCATCCCAGGTATGAATCCTACTTGATCATGGTGCACAATTTTTTTGATGTGCCTTTGTATCCGATTCGCCAGAATTTTATTGAGGATTTTTGCATCTAGGTTCATCAGAGATATTGGTCTGTAGTTTTCTTTCTTTGAGGTGTCTTTGTCTGGTTTCGGAATCAGGGTGATGTTGGCCTCATAGAATGAATTTGGCAGAGCTCCCTCTTTTTCTATTTCCTGAAATAGCTTGAAAAGTATTGGTAATAATTCTTCTTTAAAGGTTTTGTAAAACTCCGCTGTATACCCATCTGGTCCTGGGCTTTTCTTGGTTGGTAGTCTTTTGATTGCTTCTTCTATTTCATCCATTGTTATAGGTCTGTTTAAGTTGTGAATATCCTCCTGACTCAGTCTGGGCAAATCATATGACTTAAGAAATTTATCGATGTCTTCACTATCTTCTATTTTATTGGAATATAGGTTTTCAAAATAATTTCTAATTGTCTTCTGTATTTCTGTAGCATCTGTTGTGATATTGCCTTTTTCATCCCGTATGTTAGTAATTTGAGTTCTCTCTCTTCTTCTCTTCATTAGCATGGCTAAGGGTCTGTCGATCTTATTTATTTTTTCAAAGAACCAACTTTTAGTTTTGTTAATTTTTTCAATAGTTTCTTTTGTTTCAATTTCATTGATTTCCACTCTGATTTTAATTATTTCTTGCCTTCTGCTACATTTGCTGTTGTTTTGCTCTTCCTTTTCTAGGGCTTTGAGATGAAGTGTGAGCTCATTTATTTGTTGGTTTTTCCTTTTTTTGAGGAATGACCTCCAGGCGATGAATTTCCCTCTTAAAACTGCTTTCATTGTGTTCCATAGATTCCGATATGTTGTGTCTGTATTTTCTTTTATCTCTAAGAATTTTTTGATTTCCTCCTTTATGTCTTCTGTAACCCATTGATCATTCAGTAACATATTGTTCATTTTCCATGTGATGTAGGATTTTTCCTTCCTTCTTTTATCATTGATTTCCAGTTTCATTCCATTATGATCAGATAAAATGCATGGTATTATCTCCACCCCTTTATATTTACTGAGGGTTGCCCTATGGCATAATATATGGTCTATTTTTGAGAAGGATCCATGTACTGCTGAGAAAAAAGTATATCCACTTGATGATGGTTGATATATTCTATATATGTCAGTTAAGTCAAGGTTATTGATTGTGATATTGAGTTCTATAGTTTCTTTATTAAACTTTTGTTTGGAGGATCTGTCCAATGGTGAGAGAGGTGTGTTGAAGTCACCCATAATTATTGTGTTGTGGTCTATTTGATTCTTGAACTTGAGGAGAATTTGTTTTATGAACGCCGCAGCATCATTATTTGGTGCATAAATATTGATAATTGTTATGTCTTGCTGGTGAATGGTTCCTTTTAACAGTATATAATGTCCTTCTTTATCCCTTTTGATTAACTTAGTCTTGAAGTCGATCTTATTCGATATGAGGATGGCCACCCCTGCTTGCTTATGAGGACCGTGTGCGTGGTATATTTTTTCCCAACCTTTCACCTTCAGCCTGTGTATGTCTTTTCCAATCAGATGTGTCTTCTGGAGGCAGAATATTGTTGGATTTGTTTTTTTAATCCATGTTACCAGCCTATGTCACTTTATTGGAGAGTTTAAGCCATTAATGTTTAGAGTTACTATTGATATATGGTTTGTACTTCCAGCCATGTTTGATTATTTATCTTCTTCTTTTTTTTAAATTAGTTTGTTTCTCCATGATTAGCCTTCCCCCCGCCTTCTGTCTTTACAGAGGCACTCCCCACTGATGGTTTTGGTTATTGTTTTTCATTTCTTCCTCATGTAATGTTTTGCTCAAGATGCTTTGCAATGCTGGTTTTCTGGCTGCAAATTCTTTTAGCTTTTGTTTATCATGAAAGATGTTTATTTCGTTGTCATACCTGAAGCTTAATTTTGCTGGATACAGAATTCTTGGTTGGCATCCATTGTCTTTCAGTGTTTGAAATACGTTGTTCCAGGATCTTCTTGCTTTCAGCGTCTGTGATGAAAAATCCATTGTTAACCTTATTGGTTTACCCCTGAATGTAATCTGCCTCCTTTCTCTTGTAGCTTTTAATATTTTCTCTTTGTTATGTATATTGGATATCTTCATAACAATGTGTCTTGGCGTTGGTCTACTGTGATTTTGTGTGCTCAGTGTCCTGTATACATCTACAATTTGTATATCCGTTTCCTTTTTTATTTCTGGAAAGTTTTCTGTAATTATTTCATTCAGCAGGTTACTCATTCCCTTGGTTTGAATCTCTGTACCTTCCTCTATCCCGATGACTCGTAAGTTTGGTTTTTTTATATTATCCCATATCTCTTGGATGTTTTTCTCGTGATTTTTTACCAGTCTTTCTGAGTTGTCTAGACTCTTTTCAAGATGATATATTTTGTCTTCATTATCTGACGTTCTGGCTTCTACTTGCTCCATTCTGTTAGTGATACTCTCAATTGAGTTTTTAATTTGGTTTATCGTTTCCTTCATTTCTAGAATTATTGTTTGATTTTTTTATAATCTCTATCTCCTGATAAAGATGCTTAACTTCTTCTTTTATCTGTTTATGTAATTCACTTTCAATGTGTTCTTTCACTGTTTGGATTTGCTGTCTCGTATCCTCTTTAAGGTTCCATTCCATCTGTCTAAGGTATTCCTTGAAATCTTTATATGACCATTTTTCTAATGACTCTAGATCCTCCTGAATATTTAGGCTGTCCTTCATTGTTTGTACTCCTTTTCTTCCTTGCTTTTTTATGCTGCTCATATTACTTCTTGTTCTGTTTGACTGGTGAGTTACTGTTTATTCTTATAAATTTATTTGGTGCTTGGGAGGAAGTATATTAGAAGGGAAGGGAAGAAGTCACTAAAGAGAATGAGAGTAGGCAGGTAGAATTCAAGGAAGGGGTAATAAGAAAATTGAAAAGAAATGAAAAGACAAAAGAAAAAAATAGAAAATAAAGAAAGAAAGAAAAAAAAATTTGTAAAAATAATAATGATAATAAAAAAATGAAAATTAAAATTTAAAGAAATAATACTAATAATAATAAAATAAAATAATTTAAAAAATTAAAAACATTAAAAAAAGTTAAAGAACAACAACACCAACAAAAAATTGAAAATGAAAGAAAAAGAAAAAAAAATAATAATAATAATAAATGCAGTCATAGAGTTCGATTAACTTCTCTTCCAGTAGGTGGAGCTGTGCCCACTGGGCCAAGCTTCTCCTCTCAATAGGTGGGAACCATTCACTGTGCAGCAGCTCTTCGTCCCAGACTGGGTGGGTCTCCAATCCTGAGTGCCTAGGGCCTTCTCTTGTGTTTCCTCAAGCCAGGCCCTGCTCACCTGTGACGCTTACCACAATACTGGTTACACGCCAGGTTTGCTGCTCCTGGGAGCCCTGTTTTCATGAACGCTTGGGCACACTCTCCCTGTTTGCCTCCCTCAGACCCTAAGTTTGTAGAGCTTGGGGCTGAGAACCCCCAGCGAATTTGCTTTCCCTCCAGTAGCCATGCCCCCGGTAGCTGGTGCAAGAGACCGCAGTTGTCAGCACTGGTGGGAGCGGTAGCCGGGAGTTCCACGCCGCGAGTCCCGCGCCACTCTTGATTCCCTTGGTCTGGCTATGGAGCTCACAGGAGAGCTAGGAGGGGCCCTTACAGGAGAGCTGGGAGGGGCTCTTAAGGTTTCCCCGCTGTGTGGAGAGAGATGGCTAGGGGATTATACACCTGTTGTGCTGGTTTCAATGAAGTTATCTCCTCCGCCAGTGACGTCAGTTCTCTGCCAAGGTGGTATCCCGTGCAAATGGTGACCGTTCGTTCCCTTTGCCGGGTGACCAATGCAACGGGTGAGTCCTGACTGACTTTCCCAAGCCCCATTTCAGTCCTGTGGCCACTGCCTATGAAGGCTCGGTTGGCTTTTACTTCTGTATGTTCAGACGGGCCGACCAGTTATTTCAGCGGGATCGTTAGTGCTGAGTCACGAGAAGCAGGAAAACTTGAATGCAGCCGATCCGGGCTCCGTGTGTGTGTTCTGAGGGGCCCAAACTGTTCGCCCCAGATCCACGTCAGCTCAGCATTGCCTAGTGATCCTGAGCAAACAACATTTAGACAATTTACGACTCCCTATGCCCGTGCAGCTGGAGAGGTCAGAGACTTGATCTCTCCGCGCCCGCAGCCATGTTGGATCCTCTCTTTATTTCATTTTTGATCCATGTATTATTGTAAAACATATTGCTTAATTACCAGGTATTTGGTGCTCTTGTAGATATCACATTTAATGCATTCCTTATTTAGCTCTTGTGAGTATGAGTCAAATAAAGTATATCATCTGAAAATTCAATCCTTTAAAATTTATAAATTTTTACAGTTAAATATGTTGTCTATCTTAGTCAACATTCCACATGCACTGTGAATTAGTGAATATTGTACAGTTGTTGGTTGTAGAGTTCTATTAATATCAATTAGGTCATGACAGTTGATAATGTAATTCAAATCTTCTATATGCTTACTGCTTTTTATTAATACTTTTTTATCAATTACTGTTAAAATTTCCCTATTATCTAATTATGTGAATTTTTCTTCATGTAATTTGAAGCTCTGATTTTAAGTAGACATACATTAATGTATTGGTAAATATTTCTCTGCTGATATTCCATGCCTGTATATTTGTTTTTCATATATGAAAACTTAATTGTCTATTAAGTCCTCAAATGTATTTATAATATCAGTGTGAAAGTCTTTTTTTTTTTCTGATTGCAACATTTGTGTCTCCATAGAGTTGATATCTACTGGTCATTTTTTACCCTTGACTCTGGGTCACATTTTTTTGTTTCTTTGTACACCTAAAGGTTTTTGGTTTCTTATTGAGCATTATTAGTCTGGATTATGTTATGTTGACTGAAGAATTATTTTTTGTCTTTGAAGGAAAACTCACATTTTACCCATTTTAGTTTCAAGTATAGCTTTACCTCTACTTCTCACTGTCTTCCAATATTTTTTGCTTTCATCTTTTATTTGTTCTTTCTAGATACACATGACTGTAGAGTACATTGTGAAATATTTATAGAAACATGGAACATGTCTTATTCTAATTGGGATCTCAGGCTTGTGGTTGTACAAAGTCTACATGTTACTGTTTTTTGGTTTATTAGTAATTTAAAGACATTGCTCCATTGCCTCCTCTGTCTCTGCCTTTGCAAATATCTAGTTTTTTAAATATTTCTTTTTAGTTGTAGTTGGACACAATATCTTTATTTCATTTATTTATTTGTATGTGGTGCTGAGGATCGAACCCAGGGCCTCGCACATGCCAGGTGAGAGTTCTACCAGTGAGCCACAACTCCAGCCTATGATTTTTAATTTTTATTATATGGTAGATATTTTATACTACAAAACTGTAGAAGGTCAAATTAATATATTCTATCAGTGAGAATTTTCTCTTTCCATCTGTTAGGTGTGCAGGATAAGGGATAATCACATTCATCTAATCAGAGATTGAGCAATATTGAAGTTACATTTCAGCTTTAGTTAGTTTCATTCCACCTCTACTTCGACTCTCTCAGGGATATCCCTCTAACAGTATGTAGGTTTCAATCAAAATATTGGAATATTTGGACTGCACTTCAGAGGCTTTGGTCTTCATTCTTTTGTTTCTATTCTCAACATATGGCACTTCAAAATTTGGTGGATACCTTAAGAAAGAGCTCAACCATTCCTCCAGTAAAGCCTTGTCTTCTAAATATTGGGAAACTACCAGAGACCTCAGTCCATCTTAGAGAAGGAGTCTAGTCCCCAAACTCACAAAATCTGCCATAATAGAAATCCAGCCTGACATCTAGTACATAGTCAATAAATGTTTAATGAATTAATAAAGTATTGTTCATGGGAAATACAGCAGCAGAAGTGTTCCACTAGTGCCTAGTTATTATGTTCTAAATGATCACTGATTCCTGGGTTGTAGGCAATGGAATTGATACAGGGATAAGAAGTCTTGATCAATAGTTTTCTACCACAAAACAAGATAATATAAGGTGCTAGACACAACCATTAGTTTATGGAGATAGTAAATATTGCTGCCAAAAATAGGTGTCAATGGCTGATGTAATTTTGGTGAGTGCTGAGGTTGAGAATATTTTCTTAAGACTATCTAAACCTACCTCTAGGATGACATTGTAGCCGCTGTGGAAAATGGCAAACACAAATCATTTCTGGTGTTATGATGTCCATTTGCCATTTGCCATAATGTACTCGGGATTTAACCCAAGAGTGTTGTTATGTTTGGATGTGAGGTGTCCCCCAAAAGTTCATGTGTGAGACAATGCAAGAAGGCTCAGAAGAGAAGTGATTGGATTGTGAGAATCTTAGCCCAATCAGTAAATTAATCCCTTGATGGGACTAATTGAGTGGTGGGCAGGTGGGGTGTGGCTGGGGGAGGTGGGACATTGGGGGCCTGGTTTTGGGTATACATTTGTATTTGGCAAGCAGAGACTCTCTTTTTTTCTCTCTCTGCTTCCTGATCATCACGTGAGCTGCTTTCCTTTCTCACCCTCTTTTGCTATGATGTTCAGCCTCACCTTGAGCCCTGAGGAATGGAGTAGGGCTGTCTATGGATTGAGACCTCTGAAACTGTAAGCCTCCAAATAAACTTTTCCTTATCTACACTTGTTCTGTTTAGGTCCTTTAGTCACAGCAGTGAAAAAAGCTGACTAAAACAGTCACTTTACCACTGAACTACATCCCCAGTACTTTACATGTTTTCATTTTGAGACAGGGTCTTGCTAAGTTGCTTATAGCCTTGCTAAATTTCTGAGGTTGGCCTCAAACTTGTGATCCTCCTGCCTCAGCCTCTTAAGCTACTGGGATTACAGGTGTGTGCCACCATGCCCGACTTCCAGGAACATTTTTAATGGGGCGAAGGAATCTTAAAGATAATCTAGGTCCATGTTTGAATCAGGAGCAGGTGTCAACGCTTGTATGCTTAAAGGTTTTATGTCAATTTTGAGGCTAACAAAAATCCTGGGAGACAGGATTTTATTTTTTGAACATTGATGGTGGCCACATTGATGGTACGTATTATGGAAGTGGTAAATTACATGTCTACCCAATAAATGGTTATCTTGCTCAAATAAGTGTTCCAAATATTTTCTGCATCCTAGGGTTGTCCAGAGTCTTAGTAGGGATATATTTGCATAGAAGTATCTACCTATTTCCTATGAAGGATTTTCTCTAATGGTTATAGCTGAGGAAAGATGATTGTAAAGATCTTGCAAGGACCTAGGCCTGAAATTTTCCAAATTTGGGCTGATGGTGTAATGATAGATGCTGTAACATACTCCCCAAATATTTTTTTTTGTGGTGCAGTGTATCTAACCCAGGGCTTTTTGTGAATGCTAAGCACATGCTCTACCGCTAAGTTATACTTCCACCTCCTTAATGTCTTAAACACAATAGAAGCTTAATTCTTACTCAAATAATAACACAATGGTGCTCTTGGTTGGCAGGAGACTCTCCTCCAATATGGTGATTCAGGAACTGAGTCTATGACCATCTTAGGGCCTCGTCGAAATCTGCATTTAGCCATAGAAGTTGAAGGGAATGTAATTGCTGCTTAAAAGCCTTAGCCTAGAAATATCACATATTACCTCCTCTTACATTCCATTGCTTAGAATTCAGTCATATGGCTATCCTCAGCTCCAAGAGAGGCTGGTAAATGTGGATTATCTTTGCCCAACAAGAAAGGGAAGCAGATGTGCTCTGAGTAGCTAGCAGTCTCTGACATAACCACTTTGTAATCTTTCTTCTGATGGAGGTCCAGAACCCAGTAGTTTTGTATGCTTGGTTCAAAAGAGAATGAAGTCAGAAGAAGGTGACTAATTTTCAACCTGTAGGCTGAGTTTCCATGTCTGCCTAATTAATTTAGGTTATAGTAGACTAAGAGAATTGTCATAGGTGTCAGACTTTTGTGTTTAGTAAGCAGTTTTGTTGATCTTTAGCTGCCATTTCCACCAGGGGTAATTTAACCTTGACTTGGGTCATCTTGTTGGAAAAAACAAGCCCATGTTTTAAGTCCCCAGGTGCACACCATCTCAATAAATGACCCACTATCCTCTCAGTGCTCAAAATAGAATAATATTTGATTTAATTCTTTCCTTTACTCCCCACACCAATAGGTAATGTGATTTAGAACTCTAAAATATATATGCTTTTTTCTGTTTACTCACACTACTACTATTCTAAGCCCGTGTGTGTGTGTATGTACATGCACACTTGCATGATGGTATACACACATATATACACACACACATACACACACAGTTGTCTCTCAGTGTCTATGGGGGAGTGATTCCAGGACACCCCCTCAGGTAACAAAATCCATGGATGTTCAAATTCCTTACATAAAGTGGGATATCTTTCATACAACCTATGCACATCTTCCCACATATATTATATTATCTCTAAACTATTTATAATACCTAATACAATGTAAATACTATGTGGACTGGGCTTGTGACTCAGAGGTAGAGCACTCGCCTAGCATGTGTGAGGCACTGGGTTCAATCCTCAGCACCACATAAAAATAAGATGAAGATATTGTGTTCACCTATAACTAAAAAATAAGATATTAAAAATACTATGTAAATAGTAGTTATACTTTATTATTTAGGTTATAATTGCAAGAAAAAGATTTTTAAAACATTTTTGATCTGTGCTTGACTGAATATGCAGATGCAGAACCCATGGATACAGAGAGCCAATACATGTATGAAGTGTGTGTGTGTGTGTGTGTGTAAACATGTTTGCATAGTGAGTTTCAGCAATTAATAATTTCCCAATGATCCAATTCACTAAATACATTTCTTCAAATTACCTGACCTCTCTGGTATTCATCACACTTTTCTGAAATTCTTTCTGGCATTTTTCTCACTTTACTGAAAGTTGTCCTGTAGTGTTAATGATGTTGCTGTAAATAGGCTTTTCTCCACTTCTTTGGCCTCCCTTCTTGGTTTTTATGTAGGCTGCTTTTCAATTTTCTATCATTTAAATATTGATACATTTTTCTTTTCTATTTTTTCCTAAATGCTTTCCTTGCATAACTTCATTCATCCCCATTGATTTAACATATCATTTATATTCTCACAATTCCTAAGTCTGTTTATCTAGATCAGACCTCTTTCTTGAGTTCCAAACCCTGAATATACAACTGTTTCAAATAGATCCATCTTGATATTTTACAGGTACCTCATTTTCTTTTTTTTAAATTTGTCTATGTTTATTTATTATCAGCAATTTCACAGGCTATGACAGATACCTCATTTTCAATGTCCCAAACTGAATCTATAGCGTTCCACGCCATGAAATTTGCTTTTCTATCTGTCTTAGGTTGGATTACGTAAAAGCTGAGCTTAAGATGGAAACTCTTGTTCAGATTACTTATTGAGAGAATGCTCTCAAAGGAAAAGAGTGAGGAAAGCAGGATATGGTAGAGGTAAAAGCTAAGTAAGTATTTGATCTCAGCTGGAGACTACAGACAGTATGATCTCATGGGAAAATGCTGGAGCACACGTTATATCATGAGTCCCACCTTGAAACCAGATAACTAGACATTTGGACTATCCACAACCAATCATTGCCTGAGATCTATGGGTGGGCTTAACCTCCAAGGTAAAGTGACTTACCTTTGGTTTGGGCCCTGTTTTTTTTTTTTCTGAGAGTGGGATAACTGAGTTATCAACCAAAACTCATAGTAGCTGGGGAATGCACAGTAAAAGGGATGTGGGTGGTGCACCAAACATCCACTACTACACTACCTTGGAATCCCTTGTATTAATGTATAGCACCACCAACTACCCACAAATCCAAGTAGAAATCTGAATATGATTATGGAGTTTATTTTTCTCTTTCTCATATGCCTTTTGATAGAAATAATAATAGATGACAATCACTCACTGAGTTCCTATAATATAAATTTCAATATATAAATATATAAAAAAATTATAGCATGGTTTTCAAAGTCCCAAGGGATGTGGCTCAGATCCATTTCTGAAGCTAGTTATTTCATGGTACCTCCTCTGCACATTCTTGTGGGCATGCTAGGCCTGTTGCAGTTTCTTCAACACAACATGCTGTCACTCTTAACCCCTCCATCAAGTGACTCTCACATGGTCAATTTTTTTCTTGTCCTTCAGTCTAGTCAAGATTCTACCTCCTCAGGGAAGCTTTCTCTGACCCCCAAGGCTGAATTAGATATTGAACATCTGAACTCTCTCAGCATCCTATGTCCTCTTCTTTCAGAACACATTTCATGGTAAAATACAATTGTCAGATAATTTGTCTGTCACCTCTCATTGAATGCCAGCTTTTTCAGGATAGTGATTGCATTTTGTTTATTTCTGTTTGTCTGGCATGTCATTCTGTGTCTTCAACATGGTGAGCACACACTAAATGTGTCTTATATTAGTGGGGAAAAATGAATATGAAGGGAAAATGTAGACAGAATTCTAGAGGGATTTTTTTCTGATACAATTTTGTAAGGTCTAAACTTATGTTTATGTAGGGAAATTATTTTAATAGGTGCTGAGTAGATAAGTATTCATAGAAAGACAACTTATTATACTTTTTACTGCACTATCTCTCTTTAGTTTTCTCGGATCCACGAGCTCCATTTCAGAGAGTCCCAGAGGAATCATGATGAGAGGCCCAGCTCCAGCATTTACTAGTAAGTATGCTGAATGAAATTCCTGCCTGAAATTTCCCTCTTTGTCTATTGCATTCATTTTTCTATTGCTGCTGTAACAAATTAACACAAACTTAGTGGCTTAAAACATCAATTTATTATCTCATAGTTGTGTAGATCAGAAGTGTAGCCAGACACAGCTGGGTGTTCTGCTCAGCATCTTACAAGTTTGATGTTGAGGGGTCAATTACACTGGGTTCTTATCTAGATGCTTGAAGGGAAAACCCATCTCCAGGCTTGTTAGCTTGTCAGCAGAATTTAGTTCAATAGAGTTTTGGAACTGAGGTCCCCATTTTCTCACTGGCCATCAGCCGAGTCCTGTTCCCATCTTGTAGAGGCTGTACAAATTCCTTTGCTCATAGCCTCCTTTCTCCATCTTAAAGTCAATATTGGCAGACTGAGTGCCAATAGGTTGAATCCCTCTGGCTCCTTTGGTCTTTCTCTTTTCCTTTTTAAAATATCTTTCTTTCTTTTTTTTTTAGTTGTGGATGGACACAATATCTTTATTTATTTATTTTTATGTGGTGCTGAGGTTTGAACCCAGGGCCTAACATGTACAAGGCAGGTGCTCTACCACTGAGCCACAAC
This sequence comes from Marmota monax, assembly GCF_021218885.2. Taxonomy (NCBI): domain Eukaryota; kingdom Metazoa; phylum Chordata; class Mammalia; order Rodentia; family Sciuridae; genus Marmota; species Marmota monax. Next base: position 7,697,623 of record NW_026694552.1, on the reverse strand, counting down.
CCCAGCCCTTCTTCTCCTTTTAAGGGCTCATTGTGATTCGGTTAGTTTCACTCTGTTAATCTACTTATGCCCAGATGGCATAACACAATCACATAATAGGGCTAGGGGTTAGAGTTCATGGGGTGAAAATTCTGCTTACCACCGCCACCAACCAGGATGATGAAGAGAATGTTATGTGCCCATAATTCTGTTCCCCAAATGAGACAAGACAACTGTGACTCTTCTCTTTCCCTCCTGTTTCTGCATCATGAGAACATTAACCCTTTATTGGGCTTCTTCCATGATTTGGGAATGTTTGCCATTATTAGTGAATTCTGTTCCCAAAGGAGCTTAGAAGACATACTGACAAATGAGGTTGTGAAACTCCTGCTGGATCTCATCAAGGTTAATTAAAAGACTGATGAAATCTTGGATTTCCCTTATAGATTAAAAGTTTTGAGCTGTTTTATTTTCCTCAGATCACTGTGATCATTCCACTCTTTCACCTTCCTTCCTGTCTTTTCACAGTCCTCTTGTTTATATTTGTTACAAGGTACTGATACAGCCGGTATTTACCTGCCCCACTCCTTAATTTGAGGACCAACTATTTTTTTAACTTCTTATTTGTCATCAAGTACTCTTCTGCCATATATATAAAAAAATGGTATACATATAAATTATATATATATAATTTATATATGGCATACATATAAATTATATATAAATCATACATGTATATATTATATATATAAATTATATATACATATATAAATATATATATATTTATACATGTATATATAATTTATATGTATACCATTTCTTTATATATATGGCAGAAGAATACTTGATGACAAATAGGAAGTTAAAAAAAAATATATATATAAATTATATATATATATATATATATATATATATATATATATATATATATAATTTATATGTATACCACTTCTCTTTTCTCTGTGGATGTGGGAAAGTGCTCATTCCCAGAATCTTTGGTGCTACTTAGCGTCACCTTCTAGTGTTTACCTTCCAAAAGGTGACTCAGCCTTTGCTTACCATAGGTATGGGCTGGGAACTCAGTGCTACCAGAAAGCCAAAAACTGTTGATTCTATAAGCCAGCACCTGCATTTTCAGTTCCAAGGGCTGCTGACAGCCAAGAAGGTTCATGGAAGGTTCCATAGATGGGCTTCTTTGGAATCCATGAACTAAATGAAATGATAGGCAAATTGGGTGTATGTGCATTTTGTGGGGTTGATTTGGATAATCAATTACTTGTCAAGCTTTCTGCATATTGATCACAGTCTTGATTTCTGTATCATGGCCTAAACATTTTCAAGGGGGCATGGAAGGGGAAGACATTACCTCACTTCCATTCTCTTTAAGATAGGGTGATTATTCTTCTTTTATAGAGGCTAAGAAAAACTAAATGAGCTACGCTTTACTATGTAGTGTCGGAGACACATAGTAGGTACTAAATAAATATTTATCAGTTAACTATGAAAGGGCAGAAGTGATAATAGAATATAAATCTCCTAATACCTATTCTAGTATTCTTTTTACTCACTCTATAAGCAAAACCAAGTGGCTTAAGGGAGAGGCCTTTAAATGACAGTGTTCTCAGGCCAGTGATGAATGAAACCCAAGCTTTAGGAAACCTGAGGGATATCTTTTGATTGTAGACTCTACTTGGAAGTACTGGAAAGTGCAGACTTTTTTAGAACACAAGATGTGAAACATTCAAATACAAAGGGATGTTAGGCTGAAAAACAGATCCAGATACTTAAAAGTACTCTCAGCATAAATGGTTCTGAAATGAATGAAGTAGAATATGGATATATTTATATGCAGAATGGTTAAACCCATATGATAGAGTCCTGATAGATCCCATTTGAATGTCATGTAAAGGCTGCCAGGCAAGAACAGAGATCAGTGATATTCAGCTTTCATTTTCTTTTTTATTGTCTATTTTTAATGCAAATTGACATTAAATTAACACAAAATCAAATGGCATAAGTATATATGAGAAAATACTGACATTTACCCAACCATTTTTCTTCATATCCCCCACCAAATTTAGCTATTGCTAACAATTTGGTGAATGGACTTGTAATTCATTTTATATATATTTACATACATTGCAGATGATATTTTTGTTTGTTTTTTAAAATATGTATGCTACCACTTACTTCTGCAAATTACTATTTTTCACTTACACCTTGGTGTAGAGTTCTGTCAGTACATACAGATCTATCTTATTCATTTTAATTATTTTTAAATATTCTTTTAGTTATTAATGGACCTTTATTTTACTTATTTATATGTGGTGCTGAGGATCGAACCCAGTGCCTCACACATGCTAGGAAAGCACTCTACCACTGAGCCACAACCCCAGCCAGTTTTAAGCAATGCAGAATATTCAAGGATGTAACATAAATGTAGCCCATCCCTTATTGATATTTAGTGTATTTCTAATTATATACTATTATAAAAACAAATGTGGAATGAACATTCTTCTCTCTGTCCCTTTGTGCATATATGCAACCATTTCTCTGGAGGAGAAGTAGAAACTGTGGAGTAAAGGGTTTGTATGTTTAAAATTTTATAGCTATTGCTAAATTGTCCACCCAAAAAGCTGTACCAGTTTTCACTGTTGCCAATAATGGATGAGACTTACATTAGACCTGTTGGAGAAAATCACAATCACCAAATTCTTGGCAATTATGTTTCCATCCTGTTTCTGAAATGTCAATAAATCTCCAAGTAACACATAATTCTCCATATACACGTAATATAATTCTTCATCAAAGCCTACCATTTTAGAGCTAGAAGGGTCCTAAACACCTTGTCAGGGTTTGTTTTGCCTGCATATAAGAGAACAAGCTGAATTCTGGATCATAATAGCTCATGCCATTAACAATATCAGAAAGTGGCTCTAAAAGCACAAAATAGTTAAATAAGTTGCTAAATAAATTCTGTTGTATCATTTGCAGGGCATGAAGCACTTACACCACAGTGAGTTTGTTCATGGGAGGCTAAAGTCTTAGAACTGTGTGGTAGATGGGCAGTTTGTACTAAAAGTGACAGATTATGGCTTTAATGACATCTTAGAAATGCTGAGACTCTCTGAAGAGGAACCTTCTGCAGAAGGTAAGCAATGAATTTGTACCCTTCTGATGCACACAAAGTAACCACAAAGCTCAAATGAAAATATGCACTGAATTAAAGCCTCAGGCTCATTTCAACTCCCCACTTTTGTTGAAAATCCAGCCTCATTTCCAAACCAAAGGACTTGAATGAAGTCTGCATGCTGTAACCTCAGCCCAGCCTAGCCTTCCAAACAAAGCCAGTGCAATAATGTTCAGTTCCTGCTGTGGCAGGATTAGGCTGTATTGTTCAGAGACCCCAGCAGTCCCTGGAGAATCTTGCTGAATGCTAAGCACACAGTAGGTGCTCAATAAATACTTGTCAGATTTAATGGAGGGTAATTTGGAAGCTGGACCCCTACAGAGTACATTCTAGAATGGGATGTCACTAGAATACACCAGTATTGTGTCTGTCAGAGGAAGAAACAAGGAGGGGCGCCAGCAAATAAATGTTTCATGGGTTATGTGAGATGGCTTCAGATAGAATTATGGCCTACTAAGTAAGCATGCCTGTAGTCCATTTTGTGTTTTGTCTTCTGTCCATTGCACCAGTGGTAGAACTAAGAAATGCCTGTAGGGGTCACAACAGATCAACGAAATAGGAGAAATCTAAGATGTGGGGGTGAGAAGGGGAGGAGGGAACAAACTGATAGAAAAGAGGGAGAGAGAAATAAAAGGAAAAAGAGAAAATGAAAACAGTTAAATACATATAGGAAACTTGAACATTAAAAGCTTTAACTTATATTGTGAGGGTGAAGAAGAGAAGGAATGACACAGAAATGCATAGAAACAGACAACTCAAGAAGACAGAGGAGGAGTTGCAAAATTACAATATAAAACCATATTCTTAAGATGTTCTTTGGCATTATAAATTTGCTTTATTTTATTAGTGTATTATAGTTTTACATAATAATGGGGTTCATTTTGACATATTTGTAAATGCATACAACACAGTTTTCTTTATTTGAATCCCCACTACTAGCCCATTCCCTCCCTTTCTCCCTGATTCATCCCCTTACTGTACTTTATTGTTCTTAGGAACCAAGGCAGAGGGAGGAAGAGAGGGAAAGGGAAAGACCTGGGCAATAAAGTTAACAGAATTATACTGGGTGAATGAATGAATATACCATAATGTATTCAAATTGTATTTTAGCTATAATGCATCAATTAAAATAAATAAATAGATGGCATTACAAATTTTAAAACTGCTGACTTTACTGCACAAAGGAAAAAAGAATAAAAGACACAAAGTGAGACATATGCACAAATAGAGATGGACAGTCCAATTCTCGGTGGAATCATCTTTACACTTTACAAGTTCAGGAAGTTATGGGTCCTGCCTGGTCTGGGCCTTGCTTAGCTACTCCTATTTCAACTATCTCAATTTTTGAGATAGTGGAGGCTTGTGATTTGCCCATATCATGCAGCTACTTAGCAGCAATTCTAGGACTTCCATTCAGGCTTTCTGAATCCTAGCCCCTACACCCAGTCAAATGAAAACTTAAATTTCCTTTCTTCTGCCCATTCATGCTTTGGAAGGATTGATGCTCCTGATAATCACAGTGAAAGGCAAGTGATCTTGCCACTCTCTGTTTCTTTCTGTGGACATATTCCTGTTTCTGACATAGTTGATAGCAAGTACTTAACTTTCTGTCAAATTTTGTCATGTATAAAAGGTAAAACACAATCCTTAGCTTCCCAGAGTTCCATTTAATCCAAGCCTGGCAACTTCCATGCTTAAGGACATTCAGTCTTAGAATAAGTAAAGAATACCTGCTCTCTCTCTCTCTCTCTCTCTCTCTCTGTATGTGTGTGTGTACTGTCTCTCACTCTTTTCATTTCACTTCACTCTCCAAATTGCGGTCTGTTCTTCACAGTGTAGTCAGAGGGAGCTTGATAAACTGCAAATCTGATCATGTTACAGCTATGCTGACCTCCATTGAATGGCTTCTCATTGCTCTTAGGATAAAGTTCAAATTCCTCTATATGCCTTATGGGTCCTGCCTGGTCTGGGCCTTGCTTAGCTACTCCTGTTTCATCTCTGTGCTCCAGCCATGCTGAACTCCTTCCAGATGTTTATTTATACCAGGCTTTCCCTTACTTCTAGTTCTTTACACATGATATACCCTCTGCCTATTCTTCCCTTCCCACTCTGTCATATACTCAACTGGGTCTGAATAAATTCTACTTCTATAGAGCTGAAATACCACTGCATTGAGAAGTTTTCCATGACTCCCTCTGCTCAGCTAAGTTGGCCTTCTTTGTGATCTTTAGAATCCTGAAGTTTGTTGTAATACCATAGTTTGTTAGTATTACTCATTTAATTAGCTGTCTCATCCCCCACCCAAACTATGAGCTATGTGATAACAAGAAACAAGTTTTCCTCCTGAGGGACTCCTACTGAGTGACTTAAGTCACCTGGCAGAATAAATATTTATGGATTAATGAAATAAAATGAACTAAAGGAACTGCTTCCCTGCCTTAGGTGACAAGGCTAATAGGATCTTCGATTGGAACAACATACATGTCAGGTCATCTGGCTCAACTTCCATTTTGCAGATGGGAGAACTGAGGTTCAGCAAAGTAAGATAATTAGTGGCCAAGCTAAGGTTTTGAACCCAACTCCCAGTTCTGTGTTATTTTGTACTGTACCACGCTGGTTCTCCAGAGTGATTTAATTGCCATAGCAAGACTCAGAGATAGTACTGGTTCCAGCTAGTGCAAAAAAACAAAAAACAAAAAAAATCCAAAGTGATTTTTCTAGTTTTCCTAAGGGTTCAAGTTTAATGGTGGCTAGTGGCTCTTACTTGTTTCTGGAGTGGGGATGAGGAAATGGTGTTGGGTTGTAAGTGTATTCATTATTACCCACTCTCGACTATATAAGTATAGTGCAGATAAAGCCTCATTTTAGCCATTAACAACATACATGTCAGTGCTCTCTGAAAATACTGTTTGGTAATGATTGTATTTAATCACCTAGCTTTTTACCAAAGAGTTTTGCCCTCTTTTCCCTTCTTGTGCTTTTAAATGTGCAGAGAGAGTGGATTGCAGGAAGAAGCAGCCATATACCATTTTCCATGCTCTCAAATGTCCACCCCAGCCCTCCCTTCCAAAACCATCATGCTTGAAATCCCACAGTCAGAAATGTATTTCTTTGGCTAACATATCATTCAGTCTTTTGGTTTCACTTGTAAATATCTGTCCTCTGAGACAGGGAGACATCAGGACAAAACCAATATGGTGAGTGCATCAGAGACTTTCCATAGGGCCTAGTACAAGGACAAAGGCTGGGGACACCTGGAGAGCAAAGCGAGAATATGGGTACATGATTAGGAATGAGGCTAGAATTTCTTGTTCCATCATTTTGATGAGGGTTGGCTGAAAATAAGAATTTCCAGGGTGCATTTCTCTTTCCTGGATTTCACTACCAAACCACAGTCATCTCTGACCTTTCATCCTCCTTCTTGCTTCATAGCAACTTGCCCCCTGGGCTCCCTTCTTATATCACAAATTTAACAAGATGAAAAGTTAGCCATCACTTTCCCTCTGACACCCCCACCCTTTGCAGCCATTCTTCTCCTGCCTCCCTAACTGAATGTCAACCTGTTTACTTCAATTCCCTCCCCTTCACAAAGCACAGTGAGCCCATCCCCAGTCCTGTCACTTCCTTCTCCATTGTAGCCTTCTAATATATTTGGTTCCTCATCCTACTAATGCTGCCCCACCCCCATTCAGGCCCCTTTCACCCCAGCTACTGCAATAACTTCCTAGCTAGTCTCCCTGACTCCAGCCTCTCCTTCAATCCAACTTGTGCAGGTTGCCAGATTAATCTTCCCAACAAGGCTTTCATCAAATCCCTCTCCAGCTCCAGCACCCCTACTGCCTTTTGTATTCATTCCAAATGCCTTCATTTGGCTCTCAGGGCCTCTCACCTTCTGCCCCCATTCTTCAAGCCACCCTCCCTCCCCCACTTCATCAACCCCATTTCTCCTTTCTCATTATTCCTTAACAGAGCCCTTCTCTTCAGCCAAACTAATCTGCTTACCACCCTCCTACCACCCACAATTTGCTCCTTTCTGCCTCTTGTTCTTTTGCACATACTGTTCTTTCTCCCTGCAAAGCCCTTACCCTCTCAGCTCCAGAAAGCTGCATCCTTGACCTTCTTAATGAGTGCACAGAAGACTTAACTTTTCCAGGAAGCCTTCCTGGATTAATTTGGTCTGCTCAATTTTTTATTAGTTTGAACCTGATGAAATTGCCGATATTCAGCCATTTTTAACCCACAGACATGACAATTTTATAGGGTTCAACTCAAAACTTAGCTCCACTATATTTGACTACTCTTTATATTATCAAAATATATTTCTGTATATATTGCCTACGTTGCCCCCTATAAAAATTTCTGACATTCTGATTGTCATAGACACTGAAACCTTAGATAATATTTTGTCCCCCATGGGGCCTGAAATACATCAGAGCATACAGTGGGTATTCAAATTTTGCTTTTAATAGAATCATTAACATGTATGATATAGTGGTTGTCATCGCCATCTCTCTCATATTACATTTAGGGGCACACATGGCTGTCTTGCCCACTGGTTTTTCAATACCTTGAAGGCAAATACAAGGTCTGATTCATCTTTAGTACTGTCCCTTCACTTCTCATAATGCCTGGTACATATTAGACCCTCAATAAATATTTGTAGAACTGAGTTAAAGTAACTGTTGTACCTTTTTGCTCTGCAAGGAACAGAGGAGGCCTGGGCATCCTCTAATCCTTTTAGAGAAGACCTGGAGAAAGCAAGTTGTGAATCCCTGAGCCCTGGCACAATCAAATTACCAGACACATATAGATCTTAGCAAACAGCAAATCCATGGCAACCAGTCTGGCAGTGCACTTGCCTTTCCCTGGAAACCTGCCAACTGCTACTTGCAGGCTCAAGAGAGCAAGAAAGCAAGTACCAGATAATGTCTACTGCAAGCTTCTTGCCCTTCCCCACACCTCTGCTGTGTCTGTCTGCATAGTCCTGGGGTGGAGAGGGTTGTATGTTTTCTCTGTGCATAATTCCTTAGATTAATAGATTCAGACTGGGGGGTTGCATGCCAGTCTGTATAATAAAAATATAGAGCAGTCAATAAAACAGCACCCTCAGCCCTTGAGAGCCTTGTAGGTGTCAGTTAATCCTCCGTACATTCATTGCACAATTCTTTCTTTGCAGAGTTGCTGTGGACTGCCCCTGAACTGTTGAGAGCTCCGAGTGGCAGCAGATTTACAGGAGATGTGTGTAGCTTTGCCATCATCATGCAAGAAGTGATGATTTGGGGAACCGCATTCTGCATGATGGAACTGCCTGCTGAAGGTAAGCAGGAGGTGACAAAAAGGTACCATAGGCCCACTGTGTCTCGATCATCAAGCCAACCCAGGCTGTTGTGATTTGCCAGAAGAGCGTTTGTGCTGACAGACTGCTAGTCTGCAAGCAACCCATGTTGTATGCAGGTGGGACCTAGAGCCAAAAGGCTTTAAGCATCTGCACTAACCATGGGGGCATCCAGGCAGCTAGTCCTTTTTCAAATTGTGACATAAGCCAAGTGCCTACAAGACCTATGTCAATACATTTGTCCTCTTTTCCAGTCCCCTCTACTCCTTTGAGTCACTTCTTGCCAAGGTTTCAGCACTACTCATGATGCCTCTGGATGCTGATCTTTCACTGTGACATGACACAGGTTTTCATTCTCATCACCCATTTAAAACACATGGCTATCAGGCAAAATCCATCAGTGGATAGTAAAATCAGTGGGTGAAAATTTGAAGAGAAACAGGATATCTCAAAGCATGAACCCACAAGATAAATACTCATTACAAATGGAAAAATAGTAAGTTTACAAATGCAGGATCCTGCAGACACCACCTTACCCAGGTGTTCTCAGTTGCTATCACCAGAAATAAGGCACATCAACAACATGTAGACCGGGCATGATGCTCTAAGAAGGGCACAAACATTACCTCTGAGGTGTTCTTGCTAAAAAAATTTCATAACCTCAATTTAATCATGAGATAATTTCAGACAAACTCCAGTTGAGATACATTTTACAAAATAACTGTCCAGAACTCATCAAAAGTGTCTAAGATAGGAAAAGAATGAGGAAAGGTCACAAAGTGGAGAAAACCAAGAAAGAGAAATTACATACAGCATGAGGTCTGGAATTTTGAAATTTTAAAAAAAGGACATTAGGGGAACACTGATGAAATTCAAATAAGGACCCTATAGGGTGTTGGACAAATGCTAATTTCCTTTGTACTATGGTTATATAAGTTACTAACATTTGGGTAAACTAAGTGAAGGGTATGCAGGCAACTGTACTATTTTTGCAACTTTTTAAAAAGTCTAAATTTATTCTTAAAATAAACGATTTTAAAAAGGAAAAAAGGTCACTTAGCTATCTTTTGCTGCTCTCAGGGTCTCACATCAGTCGTGTACTTAAAATACCGCAAATGTTACTCATCACTTGTTAAATGAAACCTTGATTCCTCATGCAACATATAGAAGCCTCTAATACCATCCATTTTCTACTTCTCTAGGATTATCTTCTGTTATTTCCCCCATTCCAACTAAACCACATGCCTGGCAGTGCCCTGAAAATCTCATGGTCTCTCCTACCTCTGTGCCTTTATACATGCTGTTTACAGTACTTGGAATTCCTTCATCTCCCCCCGCCCCCATCTTGCTTTCTCCAACTTGTGCCAACTCCTCTGGGAAGGCTTCCTTGACTTCTTCACTGTGGATCAGGAACCCCCTCTGTGTTTACCTGTACATCTCTCTGCTACATCTTTGTTTCCTTTGTCTTTGTTTAACTCAATTGGACTATGAGATCCTCAAGGGCATGAATCACGCTGGGCCTAAGGAGATAGGTGACCCATTCAACTGGATCTTGTTCTGAGACAGGGACAAGGACTCCCTCTAACAGAGAGTAGATGGGGCATAAGCATTCCAAGGGGTTTATTCCCATGACTCTATTGCATTGACCACAGGATGCAACACAGGCTACTCTAGGAGAAGGAGAAGGTGTGATGTCATAAGGAGCTGAGAAATTAGAGGCAAGAGTTGAACTTTTTTCATGGAGACAAGGGGCACTTATCAGGGTTTGATTTTGTTATAGCCTATATAGGAGTGGGAAGGGCACACTGGTGGGCCAAGCAAGGTTTGGTTCATGAAGCAAAGGTTAAGAGTTGGTGGGTGGGGAGGGGACTGGGGATGAGAAATGAGTCCAAAGATGTAGTCAGGGGCCATGTTAAAGAGCCTGGATTTTTATTTTGCAGGTATTGAGACAGTAATATTGCCATATTCATGTTTTAGGAATGGTTTGGAAATGTCTAGGCTGTAAGCTGAAGTCAATGAAGCCCAGTGTGGCTTGATGGGGACATTGAGAGCTAAGGATTTTCTCCTGCTTCCAGGGAGTGAGCTTTTTCCTTTTGTAAAAAGGTCAGTCTGGGTGATCTAGACCTTTGGTCACTAATGGCTTTTGGGTTTGAATAGGGACCCAATTGAGGCCCTAAGTGTGGGCGCAGAACAGTGTGGTAGATTGAGATTGCCTATGTTCATATTTGAATCTGTCACTTACTAGTCATGTGACTTTGGGGAAATTGCCACATCTGTTTGTAGCGAGAAGCCAAAGAATAATGCATGCAAAGTGCTCAACCCATAGTCTGATATATAGTAAATATTCTGTTGGAAGTGGCCTTCATTGATCATCAACCAGGAGGGGCTTGATAAAGCCCTCAGCTGTTTACTGCTATTCTTAATTCCCTTTGCCTAGAGGCCAGTCAGATCCCAAAGCCCAGACTTGTGGTGGACCTGAGCTTGCAGGGAGAATTATCTGCATCTCTTATGGGTAAGGTTTAGATGATTTGGGTGTGAATGAAGGAAACCAGGTTATCAAAGCATTGGAATTGACATCGGGTAAGTAAAACCTAGTAGAAGTAGGATAAAGTTGTGTCTAAATGATACCAATAATTCAATTGATTAATTTCTTACCCCCTTCAAAAGTTCTGATACAGACTTATGCTCAGATACAATTGATATTCAAGTCCCCTAAGGAGAAAACAAAGAAAATGATCCTGTGTTTTTTCCTAATAAACCCCTTTCTTGCCTAAAGCTCAGTTATCTCTGTTGATTCTTGGGTAATTTTTCCATGATGTGTAAACCTCTCTCTTTCTGTATCTGGACAGAAATCATAGACAGGCTTAACAAGCCTCCTTCTGTGTACAGACCAGTAGTTTCTGAGCATGCCCCTCCAGAATGTCTGCCTTTCATGAAGCAGTGCTGGGCTGAGGTAGCAGAACAATGACCAACTTTTGATGAACTATTTAACCAGGAAAAGATTCTCTAAATCTTACCACTGCCCACAAGCCATCTTAAAGCCACCCTACCCAAGTGCAACAATTGGGTGTTTAGCACATTGTGGAATAAACTTGCAAGGGAAAAGGATACTTCTCTTGGCAATCTGAGAGTGGCTACTTTGAGGTCCTTGGTGCTAGGGCATCACCACTGTATCCTCCAAGAGCCCATGGACTGATTTTGGTGTACTTCTGTATCTGAATATCTTTTTCAGGTCATCCACAATCTGGCCAAACCAATCTTTCTACAATGGAATTGAACTAGCAGGCATTTGCAAAGATTGACATTGAGACTGTCAGAAGTTGATATGATAGAATGCATGGGGCTCTTCATAGAGCTGAGTTTGCTTTGGAGATCTCAGGGAACTCTGATAGTATATCATTTATATCATGGCAAATTGGTTTTGGAGGATCAGGAAGAATATGCAAAATTTGAAAGGGTGTTCAAGAGGGGAGAATGTGCAGATGGAGAATGCAAAATTAGGAGATTCCTTAGTCTCCCAGAGAACTACTTAAGGCAATAGGTACATGAAAAGTGATAACCCCTTTCCTTTGGATACTGAATTTCTAAAGAGGTTAATTCTTTCTCTAAAACTAAAAATCAGAAGGGAAGATGGGGAATGAGCCCTACTAAGGAATCTAGGGTGTGGATCTTCTTCTGATGCATGCAGTGTAGAATTTTGTTGAGATTACAAGATACCAAAAGTGAGGGTGCTCTCCAGAGTGCCTTGTCAGTTCTGACAGAGAGGTTTTTGAGCCTGGCTAGAGTACAGTGCTCAGATGCTTTATGAGTGGCAGGTATCTGAGGCGGAAAAGAGAAAGAGTTGGATTGAAAGCCTGAGGGGCCCTGCTTATGAAGTCATCCGTGTCCCCAGCTAACAATGCCTCCATTAGTCTGGCTGGCTTTCTTGAGGACACTCAAACAGGTGTTCAATAGTATGGAAAAAGCAAAGGACCATTAAGGTCAAATTTCTAAAAACTTAGCATGAGGCAGGAGATAAAGCATTTGCCCTGTGTTGATGCTAGAGATGTTATTTCAGAAGGCAACAGAAAAGCTGGTGATAGATAGGAGTATGCATCATGCAACTTTCAAACAAGACATTGCTGGAGCTACCCTCACTAAAATGCTTCAGTGGAAATTTAGTCTGTCTGACTATAAGACTAGCCTCCCAACTTTCTGCAGTTAATAAAATTCTAAGAAGAGAAGCATTTCTCTAAGTTAGGCAATAAGGAGAACCCAAAGGATCTGAAGCGGCTGCTGAGGTTACCCCCAGGACCTTGGTGGACAAATAGAAGGGAAGAAAATCCCTAGTGTTCACCTTGAGGCATTGGGTGCGCCATGCAGCACATTTGGCCCAGCTCTATAACAACACTCATTGGAACAGAGACCTAGAAGTTTGCTCATCAAAACTGCCACCAGTTTTTTTTAAATTGTTGTTAACAGAGCTATGTACATGCTAAATATAACAGCAAGGGAGCTACCCCTCTTGATCTTAATGCTAGGCCAAGTTTCTTGAGATGGACAAAGACCCAGGACAGCATATTGAACATCTGTGGCATGTAGCCACAGGGCCTAGGATAGGCAAAAGCAGCTGAATTTCTACATGACTCTGACAGAACTGAAGGACAGATACTAGGGGACACCATTGTTCTTGTACCCCATGGTAAGAAATAGGGGTAGATATGACCATGTAGAACTCAAACACTCTTTAAGTGGTCAGGGAAACTTCCACTATTCACTGGCAACACAGAAGCATTTGAGGATAAGTATAATTTAGTAGGCGGATAATCTATAAGGGTAAATGGTCACTTCTGCCTCCTTTCCCCTACTTCATCCACAACTGGCCTGGGCCAAAGACCAAATTCTGTTGCCTTTAAAGTGACTACTGTTCAAGTGATAGCATCTCAGAACTGAAGGAGCCTGGCTAGAGCACATTCATTTAGACTTGAAAGACCCAGAAGGGTAGAGAAAACTACTTAGGGGGAAAAGAGTCCTGTGAATGTGCAAGGGTGACAATGGGCATGGGTGGTGACTTTTCCTATTTATATCAGGGCTCATCTCTCCTGCCCTGGTATTTTAGAGGAAAGGATTTGTGATAAGGGGACCTGTTCCATCATCTCTGAGTTTAGGGAATAAGCATTCCTTGACTCCTCTTTCTTTTTTACTTCCAGTTTAATATTTTCAATGGAGGGAAGAAGACCAATATCATCGATTCAATCCTTCGGATATTGGAGCAATATTCTAGCAACTTGGAAGATTCTAAGAATGTACTGGAGACCTGGAAATTGAAAACCAGAAAACGGAAATGCTTCTAACACAGATGCTACCACTGTATGTGTGAACACCTGAGGAGTGTGAATCCTTATAACAGTGTGTTCTATTAAAAAAAGAAGAAGAAATTACCCATCAACTAACTGCTCCCTCCCCTATCCTGTACCCCCTCTACTCCCAGTGGGTTTGAGTCACACCTTTAAATCAAAGTAGAATTGGAAACCAAGGGAGCAGAGCACACATCCTAATTTTCCACTACCTGTGGATCATACTGGTCATTTAAGTTTTTTGTGCCTCAGTTTTTCTATATGTCACTTCGTGACTTTGCCAGGATGTTGACCAATTAAAAGAAGAAAGCTCCCTTGAGCTCCTACAGGAAGGTAGCAGGGTTGTTTTTTCCAGGGTTTTTCTCTTCCTTAGTTGAAAACATTTTTTTGTTACAATTTCCCAAATTTCCCAAGCATCTTATCATGTTGTAACGTGATCTTCTAGGAGATAATTGGGGAAATTAGTCTCATGGAAAGGCAACCACCTGGGAACATTCCCTGGGATGGGAGAGTTGAAGCAGCAGTATTGAGAACTGAAAAAAAATTCCATGAAGGCAACTTGAAGCAGGTCTGTCTGTTCAGTGTTATACTCTAGCACCTGCACAGTGCCTGGCACATCAGAAGCACTTGATATATATTTGTAGAATAAGTGAAGGAATTAGTGTTTTTACTCAGGTGACAGTTCCTTTCTCATCATTTACTTGGCAGTGAGTTTTAGAGAAATCATGTTTGAGCAGGTGTGTATGGCATAGAGGGAGGCTGATGTCTTCTTAGAAATAGCTATGTCTGCTTTTCAGATCAGTCTCTGAATCCCTCAAAAAAGGCTTCACAGTCAAACCTGATGCCTTTGATTTGGTCACTTGTACTTCAGTGACATTGTGGGCTTCACCACCATCTCAGCCATGAGTGAGGTGGATCTTCTGAACAACCTGTATACACTTTTCAACATGATCATTGGCAGTCATGTTGTCTACAGGTACATTAATTAACATAGAGAATGAGATTTTTATATTAAACTCATCTGTGTGTATTCCAGATTTGAAGGATGCATTTTTCACAGGATGTTGTTCTTTGAGAATAAAAAGTTAAGTGGTACACAACTTCTATTGGTTTTCCTTTGGAAATGGAGGTCAAACATAATGCATGTCATTTCCCACTTCACAAAATAACAACTCTCAACCCAGAAAGAGATTGCCAGACAGGGCTGGGGCTGTAGCTCAGTGGTAGCACCACCTGCCTAGCACACGTGAGGCTCAGCACCACTTAAAAATAAATTAATAAATAAAAAAGTAAAGGTTTTGTGTCCATCTACAACTAAAAAAAAAAAGAATAAAAAGAGAGATTGCCGGACAGATTCCTTTTGATCTGTTTTCTAGAACTGGGACTAAGAAGAGGTTGAGGCTGAGAGCTACTTGTGCTTCAGTGGCTGAGTTCCCATAGTGCAGTCAATGTTGTTCTGGGCACTGAAGAGGATACAGAAATACAGTTGTTTTGCCCACAGTAATGGCTGCAACAGTTCATCCTGGTAACATTTGTGCAGTTCTAATATATGCTATGAAAATTTGGTCTCTTCCTTTAGGTACTGTTTTTAAACAGGAAGGAACTTGGCATTACACCAGGGAGCTATTAGACCCAAGACTTTGGGATTGCTACAGGGTAACCGAAAGCCTACCTATTGGTCTGAAGTCTGGGGAAGTGATTAATTGTAAGGTTGTAAGTCCCTGATTCTATCTTCTCCCACTCCCCTAGCCTATAAGTTTCCAGTTTCTCTGTCAAAGGTTGCAGAACATTCATTCATTTTGGTGCAGTTTCCTTACCCTTGTTTTTATATGTTGTTTTGTTCTAGGCAGAAAATGACTAAAGGTATCATAGCTGTGCAGGGATATTTCTACGTTGTCTGCAACATGGATACTTGTCTTACTGATGGAGAGAGATGCCCCAGGCTTCCCAGAATTTAGACAGCTCCCCTGTCCCAGGAACCAAGGTAGAGCTGGAGAATGAGTAGCTCCATTCATTGGATCCTTCACAGTAGTCTGAAATGTTCCAGCTCTCAAATCACAGGGCAGTGTGTTTATCTCAGATTAGACAGGACCCTTTCAGGTCAGGTAGAAAGCCTCAGGGCTAGGCCAAACCATCTAAATAGGGCTCAGAAATAGACATCATACCTGTCAATCAACAGGAGCTGCAAGCTAATCAAGAAGCACACATGGAAACCACGGTGGAAAAAAAATCCATGGAATCAGACTACCTGTCTTAACTTGTTGAACTCAAGCAGCCTGAAGAGAAAAACAAATCACTGAAAGCTAATTCAGTTGAAACTAAAATCAAAGATGATTCAGCGTGGGCAGTAACACAGTCACTAGTTTAATCAATCCAGCTGATTCTGTTCAGACAATTGTTGGGGGTCTTTGAGATGAGACCATTAATTATTTTTGGACTTGGCTGCAGTATGGAATTAGTGGGCTGCTCCCAGGACAGAGCAGGGCTATATGAATCCAAAAATGGAATCTAATTTTTCAGTCCTGTTTATTAAAAACAACACTGTGCAAAGGAAGTAAAAATTGAACCAGCAGTGAATCACCAAACCCGTTTGTATTTTCATTTTCCTTAGCTGTAAAATTGGAATCACCTCCCCTGGCACTTGATAATCTGAAAGGGAAGTGAAAAGGCTACATCAGAATTATGGAGTTGGTGATTTGTTTTCACTTTCAGTTCTCCTGCCACCACCTCCATCTGAATCAGACCCTTTTCTATACCTTCCCTTCCCTTTCAGTGTCCTTATGCTAGCTGATGCAATCTGTAATTCCTCATACAAATCTACATGCCAAGGCCCAGCAGTGCCCAGGCTCCCTGCTCTTCTAGTCCCCTCATAAATATCCTTGGGGCTTCCTGGTAACTGACTCATCAAAGCTAAAGGGTCAACTATCAGGCTCTGGTAATTGCCAACCGCTGAGTTTCCACTCCCATACAGCATTTATGCAACTCTATGCAGGCAATCATGCCTATTTGGGGGCAGGAATCCTTTCCTCAAACCATACCAGGTTATGGAGACCCTGGATGGAAGCATGCTGAGAGACAAAGCCCTAGATGTGAAAAGGATCATTGTTATTGGCTATATAGAAAGTCATGATGAGAGCCCATTGCTGATTACTAAATTTCTTTCTCTGCAGCCTAATCATAGGCTGGTTTCAAGACATGACTTTTGGTGATGATGATGATGGTGATAGCTTACATTAAGTGTTTTGACATACTATTTAGTCCTTAGAAAACACTATGAGGCCAGTGTTGTCATTATCCCTATTTTACAGATGAGGATACTGAAGCACACAGATTAAGTGACTTGCCTCAGGTTTGTAAGTGGTGAATCTGGGATTCTAGTCAAGGCAGTATGATAGGGTTTCATTCTCTTAACTATTGCATCCTGTAAGTGTAGTCCTCTAGGAAAACATAGATTGTAACTAGATCCAGTCCTGTAGTAGCCCAGCCCAACTGGCCTTTCAGCTTACTCACCTTTTGAATTTACCTGAAAAGCTTCAATTTACTGGTTGTCCAAAAGAATGAGCACACTTCTATGGAGAAGATAAGGAGCACAAATTTGCTTTTATTTCTAAATGTTCATCCCTAACTGGCCCATGTGGATCAGTTGTGGGTCAGTATTGCTGCCCCTCATGGAGGTAGCAGTAAGAAAGAAGGAGGTGACTGGTGGGAAAAGGCCCAGTTCTTATTCCCAATTAGTATGAAAAACTAATTTCATCATATTTTAGAAGTAATACAGAAACCAGAGGGAATAGATTCTTCCTTGTCCTCCCTTTCCCTAGGCTGCTCTAGTTCATTTACCCAAAGTTATCTACAGATATGCCTGCTGGGGGAGTATCTTAGGCAGCTTCTCCTTGGGTGCTCCCCCTGGGACATCCTACAGACAGTCCTAGAAATATCCCCTTTCCCTTCTCTCCAAATTCCTTGCAGCCTGATATTTCTTTAAGGTCATTCAGGAGCCTGTGAAATAACTACATTTATTTCAGAATCTCTGGGTGGGGGGCCCAGACATCTGTAGTTTTTAAATAAAAATCCTTAAGTGATTCTAATGTACAATTAGACCCATAAACTGCTGATAGCCTTCCTCTGACTTTCTCACTATAGAAGAAGATCACGTGACCGCAATCCTATCCCAGACACAGTGAAAACAAAACAAAACAAAAGAAACACAAAGAGGTTAATTGCTTGCTAATTCTACTTTCCCTGATTCCCAGGTAGAGACCATTGGAAGTGTTTAGATGGTGGTCTCAGTCAGGCCTCCCAAAAAGGAATGGCAGCAGGCATGCAGCTGAGATTGCAAATATGTCCCTGGATATCCTGAGCTACATGGGCACCTTCAAGATGCAGCCTGTGCCAGAAGTACCAGTTCAAATTCAATGGGCCTGCACTCAGGTAACAACAACCAGTTTAAGTAAGATGAAACATTCCCCATGTACCTTAAGGAAGACTAGAAAAGGAAGGTAAAAAGGTAGTTCTTCCCTGATTCCTGGCAGCTGAATTATTGAGGTGTCCAGGGCTGCATAATTCCTTTATGCCTACCCAAGTGTACCTTCTTCCCAGCTCCTGCACCACAGTGAACAGCAGCCCTCTTTTCACTATTAAACTGTTTCAGTCTGCCTTTCTGAGTTAGAACCAATGGTTCCTTGTTTGACTGTGCTACAAGATCACCAAGTATACTGTATTTAGGATAATTTGTTTAATTGATAGATATCTCAACTCCTGAAGTATTTTCCCCCACACTCATTCCTTCTTGCTTGGACATTTTCAAGTTCTCCCCCTTCACTGTATCCTTCCTGTTTCACTTCACACATTCCGGTATATTGAGAGACATCTCACTTGATGTAACAGATATCTCACCTACTAGTCCCTCCTGGTAGCCTCCACACTCCTCACCTCTTTCTCTTTGATCTGCTCTTCTAGGCTCCTTTTCTTCCCTCATCCTTTTCATCTCTTTGTATCAAACTTCTTGAAAGAATGAATGACACAATGCCATAGTGAAGAGGCTATCCACTCCCCATTAACCCTTTTGCAATCTGGCTTCAGCCCTCACCACTTTCCCCAATCTTTGTCTGCTCTTACCTGTCTGTAGCATTTGGCATTCATGACAATCCACCCTAAAACTTCTTTCAGTTGGCTATCATGATTTGCTCTCCACTTTCCAACAGTTGCTTTTCCACTTGGTATACTGGTTTTCTTAGCTTTTCTTTCTTTCTTTTTTTTTTTTTTTTTACCATTTTCTGCAGAAGCTTTATTGCATGTTCTCACCTAATTTATTTCTCAACCTGGTCCAACCAGGGAGCCAGGCTTTCATATTCTACCATTCCAACCTGGCTTTCATTTTCTACCACTGTCTAATAATTTCTTTTGTCTCTGTCTCTTAAATAATGGTGTTCCCCAGGATTCTGTCCTGATCCACTATTTTTCCCTCTCCATACTACTCTGGGTTATTTCATTCTTGTCTGTTTTAACTACCACTTGTAGGCGGATGGCATTTAATTACACATCTTCAGGACAATCTTCTCCCATAAGTTTCAGCCTTTGTATATCAAGCTTCCTGCTGAGGTTTCCACCTGAATATTCCACATGGTCCTTTGACTCAACATATCTAATACATAAATATTCCCTTTCTCTACAAACTTCCTCCTTTTTCTGAATTCTCTATTTCAGTTGGTGTTACCACTATTGACTCAATTACTCCAGTTGGTTTTTAATATCATAATAACTCCTCCCTTACTCTGACCTTTGACATTTAACCAATTGCTAAATTTTGAACATTTTACCTTTTAAACATTTATTGGGTCTATCTTTCCTCTCCTTGACTCTCAGTTTCCAAATATAAGCCACCAGCATATCTTGTCTGGATTACTGCAATAACATCGTTTTTCTTCCAAGCTTGCCTCTTTCCATCCATCCTTCTCATATTAATCAGCATAATCTGTTTTTTTGTCTTTTCTTTTTTTAGACTTTAAGTTCTTTGGAGGTAGGAACTATATATTACTCATGTTTATGTCATGAGTGCTTAGTATATAGGAGGCATTCAGTATTTTTCTTTCAAAGACTACCACTCATCTCTCATTTGTATTCCAGTTTCCTATCTCTACCCTCCCCCTCAGTATACCTGTGTTTGGATAATTTGCCATTATTTCAAATTTAACATACTTAATTCCAAATTTAACTCCAAATCATCTTTTCCTCAAGCCAGCATAAATCCATAAGCCCTTGCCAATTTTCTGTTGATCATCAATTGGACAGCCAACAAGTCTGCTGATTCTTCTTTCATAATGTCTTCCTTTTCTCACCCCCTTTGACCATCTACTTCCCATCATCACCTTTCCAGTACCACCTTCTTGGATTGCTACAATAGCCAATAGGTTTTCCTTTTACAATGCATTCTATACACTGATTTGAGAGACAAAAAAGGAAAAAATAATTTTTATTATATAAATTCTTGTTCAAAATTCTCTAGTGATTGAAGGTCCTCCATCTTGTACAACCTTAATACAATCTTATCTCCAATTTCTCCCCAGCTGCATGAACTGGTAGACTGCTTCCCCAAATTACATACATGCTCAATCCCAACCTCAAGCCTTTGATTTATGTCCCTTTTTGCCTATTCAAAACTCTACCCACCATCAAGACCCAAATCAAATCTTACCTTCTCCATTGACTCCTTCTTGATTGAGTCAGGTCCTAATAAGCACCTCTCCACATTTTCTAAATTGTTATAGCCTTCTATCTGTACTATTTATCTTGCTTCAACCATACATGTCTTGTGTTGTTGCTTAATTGCTTCCTGTTTGATAGTTTCATTCCTTCAATTAGATTTTAATACTCCTAGAGAACTGAGACTATGTATTACATTTTTGTACTCCCCTTTGATGCCTAGCTCAATGCACAATGGATGTTTCTGATTGAGTAAGAAGTGAATT
Source organism: Marmota monax (assembly GCF_021218885.2). Classification (NCBI taxonomy): domain Eukaryota; kingdom Metazoa; phylum Chordata; class Mammalia; order Rodentia; family Sciuridae; genus Marmota; species Marmota monax. Next base: position 7,676,818 of record NW_026694552.1, on the reverse strand, counting down.
AAAATGGGAATTAAAAAAAATTTCTTATTTTTATTCTCAGAGGAAAGAAACTTTTGAAGCAAAACACATAATTATTTTCTAACTCAGGAAACATCAAAAATATAATGCTGAAAAATTTAAATAGAAGTGGCAGAGACCAGAAAGGTAAAGGTTGGGAAATTTCTAGATATTAATGAACTGACTTTTCAGTATAGCTGCTAAGTTATTTCAGTTACCCTGAATAGCTACTATAGCCATATTAAAATGTGAGAAGAAAAATCTTTCAAAGAGCAAATAGAAAATATCCTTGGATTATCTATACATAGTGCTCTTCTATACCCTAACACTGATAATTGAAAGTCAGTTCTACTTGTTTTCAAATTTTCCAACTCTGTTAACAATATTTCTCCTAGTAGAGTTTTAGGCACAGGTAGATCTATGAGATACTTCCAACCCTAAGGCACAAGAGAGAGTCACATTTTTTTCTTGCAATAAACACGTTTGGATCTTGAGTCCCTGTGCAGGCTTTTCTGGTTTGGTGTTGAAGCATATTTGTCCTGTTGACAGATATAAGCATCTTGGGTGCAACTGTTACAGGTATAAATCAGAAAGGTAGTCATGTATGCATCATTATAAACTTGCTTTCTCATAGAGCAAAGAGTTTTTTTTAATTCAATTATAAGTCTTTCTTCAGATTCCCAGAGCTATTTGATAGCAACTTTCATTCTTTCACAAAACTACATTCCTCACCCTTCCATTAGCATCGAGTGCATACTTTTGACTGTAATTCCTCCTGCTACTCTTTGAGGCTGGTTGTTGATGGAGTGACGGGTCTCACTATACCCAGAAACTGCTTGTTTGGAGACACCATGAACACAGCTTCTCAGATGGAATCAACAGGGTTATGTGAGTATCTATGGATGGATGGGTGGAATAGTAGCATCTACTTTTGGGAAATGATTCTTTTTCAGGAGAGGATAAGAAGAATAGGGCACTTGATTTTGTAATGTTTTAAAGAAAAATAAAAGATAATTTGAGAAGATGAAGATTTATCACACATTTTCCTGGTCTCTAATAGCAAACCAGTAGGGGGTGATGTTGGCCTGAACATGTACCTTTCTTGTTCTAGAAATAAAGCTGTAGCTAAGTGGCACCGAAACAGCCAGTCAATTTGATCAAAACAACTTAAAAAAGTCTTTTGGGTAAAGGAAAGAATTGGCCAGCCTAGTGGGTGTGGGAGAGTCATGTTGAGAAAAGAACTAGGTAAGAGAGTGACATTTTCAGTTTTTCAGCTAGTTTGTGAAGACACACTGGAACCAGCTGCCTCCCAGCTGGCTGCTATTCACTGCTCTAGTCCTCTTTTTGAACTGGTTAGGACCCCAGGAGTTCTGGCTTCATCAAATAACCCCTAGAATTTAGCTAACAATAATCCCTTAATCTAAGGAGCTTGGAATTCTGAAATAATTAATTCCAACTATATTGTGTAAAAAATCTTTAGCTTCTTCAAAACAAGCATAATATCAAAGATTCCACGTCTTCTTCCCTTCTTTGAGAATAAAACTACGTAAACCATGATCCCACTTGTCTGTTGCTGACAAGATACTGGCTCTACCCTTTCTTGATTATTTACTGCCACTACTGAGATAATGTCAGAAACACAATGTACCTTTTACCTATATCATGGTTGAGCAAAGAAATTTTTCATGCTGTTATAGGAAAAGCATAGAGAACAACATCAAATTTTATATACGGTTTTCATGGATTTTATGTTAAAAAGAAAGAAACCATTTAAGCCCATAGGAGCCCTGGCTCTGGCAGCTACTAGGCAAGATAAGCTCTTCCCCAACTTTGGCAGTATACTCAAACTAGTCCCTGATGATATGGTGGCCTATATCACAGTGGGTGGTGCCCTGTCTGACCCCACTCCCCATCACTCATGTTCAGAAACAGGCTTACACAATGGGTCCAGTCTTAGTCAATCTATCCTGTGTAGCCATGATTAAGGAGGCAGCACGGAACTTAGAAGCTGTTGTCAGAATAAATTTTCTGACATCTGGGAAAGTCTTCAAACTCTACAGATATGGCAGAGGCCATGGAAGTAGTCATCCAGGAACCACTGTGTGAATATGACTTTGCATATGACTTTGCTCTTGCAGTGCAACCCAAGATGAAGTGAAATTGATCATGGAACCGCAATGCAGATTTGGCACAGTATGCTGGACTGATGTAAGCTTGTAGAAGGCTGAAGTCATATTCTGGTCTGCACTACAGAAAACTCCACACATTTCACATTGCCAATAAAGAGTTGAAAGCAGAAATTGAATTTTGAGATTTAAGCAGCACCTTGTCCAGTGAACAGGCAAGAAGAAAATGAAGCAAATCACTCACAGCAGGTGTTTATTAAGTACTGACTATGCAAAGAAGGTATTGTGAGGGATACAAAGAAACGTACACATGTGATCTCTGCACTACAGGAGCTGTTTAGTGTGCTTTTCTGAAAGCTAATGACTGTGAGCTGAATACGGCATTAAGCTCCACAAGTGACTGAACATCTGTAAAGAGGTAACCTCAAGCCTCACATTGAATATGAAACCAAGACATGTAACAGGTCGATTAACAGAAAATCAATTTTACCAATATTTCATTTTTATCCAGTTGCATCCACTGAGATTCTGGGGTGGAAGTGACTAGTCACTTAGCCCTGGAGTGATTCTCCTTACCACATCACTGACTGGTAGTTAGAATTGGCCATCCCTTTTTCTCCACCAGCAGGATCACCCTGCTAAAAAGCTCCCTGAAGATGGAATATTAGCGTGATGGCACAGTTTGGACTGAGATAGACTGGCCAGGCATGTGGTTTTCAGAAATAGGACAACCCCTTTTGAGCAGAGGCATTGGGTCCTCATTAGTCAATGAGGAACATGTAAACAACAGTACTAGGCTGTTAAGGGAAGGAAAATCATCATGAACATACATGGTAAAAATTTCTCGCAGTTCTTTCAGTCATGCCTTCCCATTCAGATTGTAATCAGCTTCTGAAAGAATGGTTCTGAAGCATGTGTGAGAGCAAGTTTTGGATTATTTAAGACCCAAGCTCAATAATGTGACAGTTTTCAGGAAGACTAAGGATCTTACCCCAGTTAAGAAGGAGATTATTCAGACAGGCATGATGGCACACACCTGTAATCCTGCGGCTCAAGAAGCTGAGACAGGAAGATCACCAGTTCAAAACCAGCCTCAGCAATAGTGAGGTGCTAAGCAACTCAGTGAACCCTTGTCTCTAAATAAAATTAAAAATAGGGCTGGGGATGTGGCTCAGGGATTAAGAGCATCCAGCACCAGAAAACAGAAAAAAATAATGAAATAGTTATAGTTCATTATTGTTCATTAAAGAATTAGACTTATGCACTTAGGTTCTAAATTTATTTTAAAGTGGTAGTTCCCCAGGTAAAGTTCTTATCCCATGTTTATTGGAAAATAATACATTCTTGTGGGTACACAGCTAGAGACACCCACCTAAAGAGTAGACGTTAATGTCCAGTATCCAAGACAGAGGTCTTGGGATATATCTCATTGATGTTTAAGTACAGAAATATTGAGATATAATTGTAAATATGCATGAGCTTTTGTCTCTTTATACAGTTTTTTGTCTCTTAAGTAGTATTACATTAATATATAAAGTTTGGAAGTTCAGCTCTAGGAGCAGCATGCAAGAGAACCTACTGAAGACAAAATTCCCTCAGAGGAGGTCACGTTTCAGTTGAGAGCACAGTGGTGGTTGCTGGTCTTTCCATCTTCAAGTTAAATTAACACCTTTCTATTGCATGGCCTTTCATCTGAGATGGTGTCTAGGAGGTTGATACGTGCTACAGCTAATGCCTTATTTGGGCCTAGGGAGAAGGCCATCATTCCACCTCCTCCTCCTGTGCAACCCTAACAAAAGCTCTCTCTCTCAGGACTTTGCTTAGGATCTAGTACACTTTGAAGTGGGGTCATTTATTAAATTGAGAATTTATCATTGATTTTATCAATAAGAAAGGAGCCAAAGTCATGCCTCTCTTTCTTTTATGGCTTACCATATTCATGTCAGTCTCAGTATTGTTTCAATTCTTCAGCCTCTGAGTGAGGGCTATGAAGTCGAGTTTCAGGGAAGAACAGAGCTCAAGGTATAATGTTCTTTTGTTTTTGGAACCAAACCACTTGGATACACCTGCTTCTAGAGAGGTCATGGTCTGCTGAAAGAGCTTACCTGAGAGTCTGAGACTCAGAGCTATAATTTAGCCAGAATCTCCAGCTCTATCTGCCTCAGTTTTTTTTTCCTCTGTAAAATATGGCTAAACAGGGCTGGGGTTGTAGCTCAGTGGTTGAGCGCTCACCTCACATGCGTGAGGCATCAAGTTTGATCCTCAGCACCACATACAAAAATAAATAAATATAACAAAGATATTGTATCCATCTATAACTAAAAAAATGTAAAAAAGTATACAGCTGAACAATCGCCTCAAAACAAAGGTTGAATGTTTTCACTGATATACAGATGCTAACATACAATGGGAAGCAGATAGAAGTTGAGTGGATTAGACAAAGAGGAATGAAGGGGAGGGAGGGAAGATAGGAAAAAGAAAGTGAAATGAATCTGACTTAACTTTCCTATGTACCTACATAAATATATCACAGTGAATCTCACCATTGTGATCATCTACAGGAAATTAATTTTAAAAAATAACTATGGTAAATGGCAGAAAGATCAGTAGAGGGAAAGGAGTAGGCAGTGGTGAGGAAGAGGTATTAGGGACTGAATTAGAACAAGATATATTCCATGCTTTTATAATTATGTGAAAATAGATTCTACTGTCATGTATAACTAAAAAACAATGAATTAATTAATGAATGAGTAAATAAATAAGTAAATAAAAATTATATGAAATAGGTAAAAAATATGGCTTAAATGGTTGGGGGAGGGATCATTGAGACTACTTTGCTTTTTTCAGACTCTAATTTGCAACTTTCTTCTCTTCCAAACTGTCCAGAATTCTGCTTTCTGAACAAACTGTATTGTTATTTTCATTTTCTAACTCCCATTTTGTTTACTCTTTGGAAGTGTTGGACATTGTTCAATAAGCAATACTATTGGAGAGTTTGAGTACTCTATTCACCTACTCAGTGTCCGCACTTTCTGACTTTTCATTTACACCATTGGCTATTTACAGAGAGGCTTTATGTCTTTCTCCAAGGGCCAGGAGGAACAAAGTCAGTTCCTATGAAAGACCAACATTTTGGAGCATCTTTTGTCTCTTTGGGAGCTACACTTGACCTGGGATTCAGGATTGGAATAACTTTCCTTTTTCCTTTTCCACTGAATTCTTCTCATGTATTTTTGGATGGTCCCTGGTGACCTGGTTGTAAGAGACCCCAGTGATATGATAATCTAACTCCCTCATTTTCAGATGAAGAATCAAGACCCAGAGAGGAGAAGCAATTTGAACAGGGTCACACACTCAATTGATAGCAGAATCAGGCCTAAATTCAGAAAGTCTGATTTGCTTCCATGACATCACATGGCATATAGATGATTTTCTTAGTGATTATTCTTGGGAAAAGCAAATGCAAGGAACTGGGTGATATGCAATTTGTTTCCCCTAACGGTGGTAATTTACACGTAACTAGATTTCATAAGTTAAATGTTGGAAGACCTGATTCTAGTTGATCACTTCCTTTTTATGTCTAGTCTTAGTTTGTCTTTTCTAATAGTTTCTTAATATCTTCCAGCAGGTGGAATGAATCACAAAGGAACAGAACCTCCCCCACCCCACAACCTCTGCAGAGAACTCACACAGTGAGGTTATGGGGGTAGGGATATTACTTGGGCAGTAAATCAAATTGCCTGAGTCTTTAGTGATCCCTCTATACATCCTGTCATTTCTTAGCAGAGGAGGACAAAGATAGCTTGGTTTCCTGAAGCACTTTCCTCTATATTTCTTGACACAGAAATTTCATTTAAAAACTGAAGAAACGCCACTTTAGAAGCTGAAAAAGGAAAGACGTGACCCCCCCCCCCCCATGATTTTATTACTCCACAAATTCTAGTTATAAGTACTTGCATTTTGGGGAGTTTTGAGTACAAAAGCAGGATCTACTTCAGAAAGGTCCTTTGCAGCTTCACTGTTTCCCTCATCCCAGGGAATTTGGGAACATTCTACAGCAAGTTGGAGGGAGAATCATTTCTTCATTGCCACATTAGGCATTGGTTATTGGGGCAGCAGGGGCCTCAGAGGGAAGAGAGATTGAGAGGAAGATACTGAAAGAAGAGAATAGGTACTATAGGAAATGAGAGGAAGGAAGAGAAGACCCAAAGAAAAGAAGGCAGAGGACAGGAGACCATTTCTGTATTGGTACCATTTACCTCACCACAGTGAGGCCTTTTAACCATAGCTACTCAGGAAGCTGACACAGGAGGATCACAAGTTTGAGGCCAGCCTAGGCAATTTAACAAGACCATGTCTCAAAAAGGGCCCGGGATGTACGTCAGTGGTAGAACACCCTTCAGTTCAATCATCAGTACTTTAGAAAACAAAAAGTATTTGCATTCCTGTTCTGTAAGTATTGGTACTATTTTGTGATTTTTCTTCTTTTCCCTCTCTCTTCCACCCCACCCTTATTCAACCCCCTCATGCTTGCGCATCCGTGCGCGTGCGCGCACACACACACACACACACATATACACAAACACACACCAGCAATTGAGCTAAGAAATAAAGAGGTTGTATTGACAGATTCATGAAGGTCATAAGGTCTGGTCTCTAATTCTTGCCCTATCAATGACCCAGTGTGTGACATTGGACAAGTAACTTTATCCTCTCTGTGCTTCTGTTTATCTACATAGAGGCCTCTTCTGACCTGTGATTATCAGGAAACCCATTAATCTCATGACCTTTAAAATTCCCAACAGTTGTTTTTTGGCATCTAGACCTGCCCCTTGACCTCAGTGTGTTGGAGAAGCTATGTGGTGTGGATGGAAGAACATTTAAAATTTGAAGTCTAGTAGGCTTAGATTCAAATTCCAGCTATGCCTGTGGATTGACAAGTCTTTCAATCTCCATGAACCTCAGTGCCTCCATTTGTAAAATGAGTTTAATAATAAAAACTACCTTCCAGAATTTTTCTGAGGATTAAATAGGACAGGAGGAGCCAAAATCTTTTAAAATTGTTGTGCCAAAACAAGCTGTTATTATTTGGGAGGTCTCTGGGACTGCCCAGGGACTGATATTGGGTCAAAGAGTTTGCTTTAGGCTTCAGTTGTTGCCACACTTGTTTCCCTTCTTCCCTGTCTTCTGAAGAATTATGGAAGTGGAGTGGGTAAACAGAGAGGTAGGATTCTAAGAATTCTCCTGGATGAGTTCCAAAACCTCAGAGTGCCCCCAGAGCTCCCCTGAATACTTTGATTTGGAAGCTTGCCTGAGCCCATAACACTCCCATCTTTTGCAACTACCAGTTTTGGCATCCTAGTATGTCCCAGGATACCCATCCAAGTCTCTGCATAATCCTGGAATCTACAAAATTCACTTGAAATTTGGCATGTTTTTCTAGTGGCCTCTGGATCTCAAGACAAACAGTCAAATATGGATGGGGTTAGGATACTCAAATTTGAGTTTTAATAGTGTTTTACCAAAATGAAGTCCTATGATCCTTAAGTATTCAAAGTGTTCAAGGGTTGAGATTTCCAGTTAATGGAACACTCTGATTATTTATTGAGCTACTGTCTGTACAAGACACTTTACTAGGTACTGTGAGGTAAAGAAAGAGCTTTAGAGTTGGACTTAATGGATTTAGAATCCAAAAGATGGCCCAATAGTTGTTTTTTTTAATGCTATTGTCTGCTGCTTAAGGACTGGGTCATCTCTATAATCCTGGCACTAGTACAGGAAGGGCAAAATAAATGCAAGTATGAGTGATGGAGTATATTTTCAAGATTTTTCACTTCTAAAAACAGAGTAGTCCTGAATATATTTGCCCTATTATCTGAGGTTTAGGGTGAGTTGGTTACCAGTTAAGGGGAATTGGGCTACAGTGACATTCTTTTCTAGTTTTCTTATGGAGGGTTTGTTCCGAATCTTGAACCAAATATTTGCAAAATGCTTTGAGATTCTCCAGTGAAATGTGCCATTTATTATTATGGATATCGTCTTTATTATTAAGGGAAGAATACATGTGATGTAAAATAGGGAACAGTGGATTTGATGTGTGCAGGGGGCAAACCTAATTGAAATTGCTAAGTTAAATAATTTAGAACTGTTCCAAATGAGAGCTGCTGAGAGTGAGACCATATTTCAGATTAATGGTTTGGAAACACGTACCATTACTTTTCTCAGTCTTAGTAAACACATTTTTTTTTCTTATGGACTAGAGGAAGTGAGTACAATCAAAAGAGAACTGAAAGGAGGAGAGAAAAGCACATTAAGAGGAAAGTGTACTAGAAAGAGGAGAGGGCAGAATAGAGAGAGAAAATTTGATTCCTCTGATGTCATCATGCAGGCCTGTGGGGATTAGCTTGGGTTTTTTCTCCTTTTCTGTCCTCAGACCTATGATTCCTGATAAGTATCTAATGAAAACCTCCCTGTGATCTTGTCATACCCATAAGAATCCCATAAGTTGGAAGAAAAGAATACTAGAGAAATAAAGACTTCTCAAGGCAACCAAACAAGTTTTTTGCACAGTCTATTTTCCATTTCTGTTCCTTTTGTATGTTTTGTGAAAACCATCAGATGGCTGGATGCAGAGAAAGGTAGACTCTGAAGGCATATACTCTACATAGAGTAGACAATAGCTTGCCTAATACCAAAAGATCAGGGTAAAATGTCAAACTACATCATCAATGGAGCATCCAGATGTTTGGTTGCTATGAAACCAAACATCCACGTGTTCCCAAAGATGGAGCTGCTGTGGTGGGTAGACAAAACATCTGAATGACAGCTTGATATGATTTTCACTTTTAATCTGGCTTCTATGGTAATCTATGGAACTTGCCTGAGCAATAGGTAAGAAAAATATGTAGAAAAAGAAAACTCCAGGGAATGGTGACAAGGGAAAATCACAGGCATTTTCTGAGCTAACATGAATGCCTGTACCCTACTGATCAGAAGGGCTTTTTAGGAAAATTGAATATAATGCCCCCCCCCCCCCCATTTTGTCTATAATAAGGGCAAATGCACAGAGGAGACCTTCTGGTTGGTTGGAAAGAAAGACTTCATGAAGCCTCTCCTTATGCCCCCACCAGTGCGCAGAGATGGGTAAGTGGAGTTCACACTTAATCAGAGTTTTCCTATTCCCTAGTCTGCCACACTCTCTTCACCCTGCAGGCAAGTGGGCCATGGCCTGAAACCATCAGAGATTGCAGCCTTCCAAAGAAGAAAAGCAGAAATCAGTTGGTGAGAAACAAGCCATAAGGTAATGGCCAGCAGGAAAACAGAGCACAGGAGCTTGTCAAATTTTCAAAGCTGGGGCTCCCTTTGGCACATGTGCCAGTCTCAACCTTCACTCTGTTTGGCAGAATGTGATGGAGCTGGTGAACTTCCAAGCTCCACTGAGTTGGGCAAAACCCTTGTTCTGGGGAGGCCTGTTACAGAGTGTGCTACACCTGAGGGAAGTTGGCTGCCCTGGCCAGAGAGAAACCCTTGCCTTCTGCACTGATAACACATTTGAATGCTAACAAGACTGGCCTTGTTATCCAGTTTTCAGGCAGAGCACCTGCTTTTCCCATTGCTGAGCATCTGGGCCACATGGTGAGCCACGTCAGGTCTTTAGAGACTCACTATCTATCTAGGCAACTCGGTGGTATTGAGACTACCTCCTTTTCCTGCAATCTATTGGCAAGACCATCTTAGGGGATGCTTATGTCATTTCCTCTGGAGACACTGCCTGATCCTTTCCAAGGTTGGTACTGCCAACCAAAATAAAGACTGGCAACTCTTTGACAGCCTGACTTGGATTCAGGATGATTTTCCCCATCCCTCTTCCCATACTAGGATGAGATGATTCTGAGACAACAATAATCACCTAATTATCAAGTAGTATCACCTCCTCATATTTTTAAAACTTTTTAAATTTGTTTAATTAGTTATACATGACAGTAGGATGCATTTATGTACTTTTATATATCATACATAGATGGGATATAATTTCCCATTTTTCTGAGTGTATATGTTTTAGAATCATGAAGTCACATATACATACAGTAATAATGTCTGTTTCATTCTACTATCTTTTCTATCCCCACATCCCCTCTCCTTCCTTCCCATCACTTCCCTCTACCTAATCTGAGGTAATGCTATTCTTTCCTAGTGCACCCCACCTTATTGTGAATTAGCATCCGCATATTAGAGAAAATATTCAGCCTTTGGTTTTGTGGGATTGGCTGATTTCTCTTAGCATGATATTTTCCAACTCCAACCATTTACTGGCAAATGCCATAATCTTCTTTAAAGCTGAGTAATATTCCATTGAGATTCAATTGAGTGTGTGTGTGTGTGTGTGTGTGTGTATATATATATATATATATATATATATATATATATAAACATTTTCTTTATCGATTCATCTATAGAGGGATGCCTAGGTTGGTTCCATAGTCTAGCTATTGTGAATTGAGCTACTGTAAACATTGATGTAGCTGCGTCACTGTAGTATGCTGATTTTAAGTTATTTGTGTATAAACCAAGGAGTGGGATAGCTTGGTCAAATGGTGGTTCCATTCCCAATTTTCTGTGGAATCTCCATACTGCTTTCTATAGTTGCACCAATTTGCAGTCTCACCAACAACATAAGAGTGTACCTTTTTCACCACATCCTCGCCAAAATTTATTTGCTGCCTGTATTCTTGATGATTGCCATTCTAATAGGAGATGAAATCTTAGTTTTGATTTGCATTTCTCTAATTGCTAGAGATGTTGAACACTTTTTCATATATTTGTTGATCAATTGTATTTCTTCTGTGAAGTGTCTGTTGAGTTGCTTAGCCCATTTTTTGATTGGGTTATTTGTATTTGTTTGTTTTGGTGTTTTTAAAGTACTTTTAGAGATTAATGCTTTATTGGAGGTGCATGTGGTAAAGATTTTCTCTGAATCTAAAGGGTCTTGCTTCACATTATTAATTGTTTCCTGTGCTGAGAAGAAGCTTTTTAATTTGAATCCATCCCAGTTATTGATTCTTAATTTTACTTCTTGCACTTTAGGAGTCTTGTTAGGGAAGTCAGATCCTAGGCCAATGTGGTGAAGATTTGGGACTATTTTTTCTTCTATGAGGCACAGGGTCTCTCTTCTAGTGCCTAAGTCTTTGATTCACTTTGAGTTGTTTTTTGTGCAGGGAGAGAGATAAGGGTTTAATTTTAATTTGGTACATATGGATTTCCAGTTTTGCCAGCACCATTTGTTGAATAGGCTATCTTTTCTCCAGTGAATGTTTTTGGCACCCTTGTCTAGTATGAGATAACTGGATTTATGTGAGTTTGTCTTTGTGTCCTCTATTCTGTACCATTGGTCTGCAAGTCTATTTTGGTGCCAATACCATGCCATTTTTGTTACTATAGCTCTGTAATATAGTTTAAGATCTGGTATTGTGATGTCTCTTGCTTCACTTTTCTTGCTGAGGATTGCTTTAGCTATTCTGGGTCTATTATTTTTCCAAATAAACTTCATGATTGCTTTTTCTATTCCTATGAAGAATGTCATTGGGATTTTAATAGGAATTGCATAAATCTGTATAACACTTTTAGTAGTATGGCCATTTTGACAATATTAATTCTGCCTATCTAGGAACATGAGAGATCTTTTCATCTTCTGAGGTTTTCTTCAATTTCTTTCTTTAGTGTTCTGTAGTTTTCATTGTAGAGGTCTTTCACCTCTTTTGTTAGACTGATTCCCAGTTTTTTTTTTCAGGCTATTGTGAATGGGGTAGTTTTTCTAATTTCTCTTTCAGCAGATTCATCTCTGATGTTCCTTTCAGTATTTACTCTCTTATTTATCTTTGTAGCTTATTCTCTCTTCCATGGAAACTTTGACCCTAAAGTCCATTTCTTCCTCTACATATCCTTGATCCACATATCATAGGATTCTAAAGTAAATATCAAGACATCTTCATACCTCCTACTCCTTTGTTCTCTATCATGGTCCAGAATAATCACAATACTAGCAGCAACTACCAAAGGCATTCACACATTTCCTATTCTCTCACTAGCCTCTGTGGACTTAATCAACTCTCTGTGACTTCATTTTACATCTTCATTTCTGCAACAATCACAGGTATACAGAAAGGAAGAAAGGCTTCTGGCACCACTCTGTGCCACCCTGCCACCTGGGATCTGGCTTTGTTCTTTCCTGTTGACCAACATAAGCAGATAAGTAGCTGAGACACACGACCATCCAACTTCTAGAAACATTATTTCCTGTGGGTTGAAAAACACAGGGACACCTTCAGTCACAGACACACAGTCTGTGTGTGTGTGTGTGTGTGTGTGTGTGTGTGTGTGTGATGGAAGAGTTTGGAAGCTCTTAGAGGATTTTCCTTTTGTCAGGATGGTGTAGGCATTGAAGATACTGTATAAGAACGCATCCATTCCTAAGAATGTATTGGAAGGTCGGGGCTGTAGTTCAGTGGCAGAGTGCTTGCCTAGCATGAGTTCAATTCTTAGCACTGCATAAAAAATTACACAAATAAAGGCATGCTGTCTATCTATAACTATATTTTTTAAAAGAAGAATACATTGGAGTTTACTACAGGAGATGCTGTAACTGAGTCACCATCATTGGCTCTGTGGCTGGTAGTACTTTCCTGGCATGCAGATGGATGTAGCTTAGGCCATTTACAAACTCATTCATCTGGACCACCTTGACAGAGAGCCAGCTTCTGTGGACTGTGTTTATATGAAACATTGAAGCTGCTGGCCCAAGAGGGGATTCAACCTCTGATTTTGGCCTCATTAGTACTTGTGCTTTAATCAGCATGTTAATTGATCACAATGGCCTTGGTGGCCTGTGCAAATCACAAAAATCCCCCAAACGAGCACCCTTGACAAATTTCAGAGGGATTGGCCTAAATCCATGAGCTCTCAGACACCTCTCATTATATGTCCTATGTTAATGTTATCCAGAAATATCAGCTATTCCAGAATGTTTCCAACTTTCTGTGAATTTATAAGCCAACTATTATTGGGATTGACTCAACTTACAAAGCCCCACAAAACCTGTGAATGGCTCTGAGCTGCTGACACCATCATGGGAGCCTTTGGAGGAAAAAAACTAAAATCTTTGGGCAGCCCCGTGGGGTCAGACATGGAGGAAGAAAACCTGCTTGGAAAGGAGTCACAGCTTTGGTGAACTGATTAGGCAAGCGCTCTGCTGTTGGCCCAGTAGCTCACACATCATGTCTCCAAATAGTCACCATTTTTCAAACCTGATTTTCACTTTATTTGCTTACTGTCCCTAAATTTTACCAACTGAAGTCAATTTAAGACTGACAAGCCACCTCTTTTAATCATAGATATGTCTTTTGGAGTGTAAAAAGTGATTAATCACCAATATCTTGATGACGGTGAACTAAACTAACTGTTCAGGAGAACTTGGAAGCTTCATTTGGATTAGGACAGGAAGAAATGAGGAAGTTGGTGGTTCTAAAGAACAGAAGGTTACAGTGGTATGTGCTTGGGTGAACCCAATAGCAATGGATCCCTGGGATATGGGAGAAGAGTAAAAATAAGTACAGTGGTGAATATGTCAGTTAGATTCCACTTCTTTTAAACATTTTCTTTGAATTTCCCTTAGACTTAAAAAACAAGAAGAAAGCACACTTGTCATTTTGTTCTCAGGACCAAGGACCCTCACCAGAATTCTAATATAACTGTTCCATGTGGGTTAAATCAGCCTTTGTGGACTAGCTAGAAACCTGACCACCGCATATATAGCAGTTTCTATGGAAGAAAGCATTCCAAGTTCCAAATCATTGACTTATAAATCTTTAGGACACACCTCATTAGTAAGTTGAGGACCACCTGTATATTAACATGCCTCCTTTTTTGTTCAATTTGTAGAAACCCTTGTAAATAGCTACACCTAATTATGCAAACCTGACAAATGTAATAATGTTTATTTGCTCAATGATCCAGGAAGGTTTGGCAATTTGCAAGCTGTTCATGGAGTAGAGTCATGGTGAGGGGCTTGGAATCATTCATATTGAAATCCTAAGGAAGGCATGGAGAAGGTATGCTCACTGTTTTCTCTTTCTTCCTTCAATATTTGAATTTCCTCTTGGCAAGGCAATGGAGAAGCTCACTCCAGTTCAATGAATTGTTCTGCTTGGGCAAGAAATTAGTGAATGACTATACTTCTAAGGATGACTTATCTCCAGGGATGTTCAAGCCTAATTCCAGTGTGAGGGGGCTCCTGGGAAGTAACATAGCTCATAAGCTTTGCTCATTATCCAGCTATCAACAAGAACTCCATTTGAATGTAAACTGCAATGGATGTGAACCCTAAGGAAGGGTAGAGAACCACCTCCAAGTTTAGTCATTCCAAAATAGCAGGCTTAACTTGGACTAAGATAAGAAGGTCTCTGTGTTCACAGAAAAAAAGTAGGAGGCACTTTGTTTTCTTTTACATTTAGCTTGAATCTCTAGAAAGTATTTAATGAGCATAATTTATAACTCAGATACTATGAGATTAGTGCCAGGAAAAAAATCTTCCAGCAAACATGCATCTGAATCCCAGTCCACTGTGACCTCAGTTGGCTGGAATGCATAGGGAATAGGGAGAAGGAAAAGAGTCTGGTTAATTGTGTTGTTTGGACAACTGAGGGCTAAGAAGATGTTTCTTTGTTTTCTTACTGCTTATTCTTCAAAATCCTCCAAAACTGTCATAGTCTCTTTTCACATCTAAATAAAGAGAATCTAGGCAACAAAATTGAATTGTCTTTGATAGGTGAATATCTCACTGCATTTCAGGGTCAAAATCTGAACATAATGGATTGAATGTAGGAGATACTTTCAGTGCTAAAGATGCAAAAGCATAGAACCAACCCTTTAAATCTTGTCCTTTCCTTCCTTCTATTTCCTGCCCTGCCTTTCAACCCCCTATCCTTACCCCTAAAATAAATCCTTTTCAACATTTGTTTTTACTTTATGCTTTTAGTTTTTCAGATTCCACGTTCAAGGGGTTATTGGCAGTGGCTTGCCATAGTCACATGGACCAAAGCAATAAGGTTTAAGTCACAGGCATGTTTAAAATAGTTAAGCAAGCTCTTTCTCCCTCTTATTATAAAAATAATCTCTTTATTAAAGCAGCTGAACCCAAACATATCAGCCAGTAAAGCAGTTAATTCTTTTAGAACAATCCTTTTTAAAGAAAGAAAAGCCTAAGGTATAATTTGATACCTTTCTCACCAATATTTAATTTTTCCATTATCAACTCAACCTGAATCTGAGCTTGAAGTCAAAAGCTTTAACCAGCAATTTTCCTTCTACCCTTATTCAAAGTACCCTTGTATTACTATCTCTTAACTTCCCTCAACCTCAGATGGTTTATTTACTATGCCAAAGCTGTTCAAGAGGACGCAGAAAGGCTGATGTTGCCTTTCAACTTTCTTGAGCTAAGTTTCTAATTTCTTTTGGTAAATCTGATAGAGATGAAGGAGAGATAAAATATCCTCTACTTGTGTCAAGGTCTCATTCAAAAGCTGACCTGTTAAGACTTAACTTCTAGAGAGAGGCATGACCTTGTGCAAAATTTTAAAGAAATAGAGCCTTCACTTCTCCAAGGGGATATAGCACTACCCACTATTATGAACATGGAAGGGTCATTGGGGATAATGGAGGGGGTTAGGTGATGTAGCTACAGGGCTGCATAGATAACAATTCTCACAGACAGTCCAGTTCTTTAACCATAGGAACTATAGCCCCAGGTTTGAGCCTCCAAAAAAAAAAAAAAAAAACACTGCTCAGTCAAAATCTTTTATTGAGCAATAAGAAGCAATGAGAGTGATTTCTAGCTCTGTATCTAAACCTATTTGCTATTTCCCTCCTTGATATTTCTCTTGTTTAACCAACTAATCCTTTCATGATCACATCTTCTTTTGCTTAATTTTGTCTTGAACCCCTATGTTAAACCACTCTATCCATTATTGGAGTTTTTCTTTTTCATTAATGCCTTCTGCATTGAAAAAAAAAGAAGTTTTCTTCAGTTAACCTTTCTATTTAAGTGTTTGAGAATAAAAACACCCTCTATTCTCTTTGGATTTCCTTAGTGGGATATAGTTAGATTTTTAAAAAATATTTTTTATTTGTAGATAGACATAATACATAATACTTTTATTTTATTTATTTTCTCTCTCTTTTTTTTTTTGGTGGTTCATGGGGATTGAACTCAGGACCTTGTGCATGTGAAGCAAGTACTTTACCAATTGAGCTATATCCCCAGACCCTATTTATTTATTCTTATGTGGTGCTGAGGATTGAACCCAGTGCCTCACATGTACTAGGCAAGCACTCTACCACTAAGCCACAACCCCAGCCTTATAGCTTGATTATTAAATACAACTGTTTATTTTTCTTTTTCAGTCTGTTGTGCCCAACACGGTGGCAGAAGTTGGTGGTTAAAAGGACCAAACCAATTACTTCATGGTTGTTTTCTTAAATGGCTTATATTCTTTGAATAAGATAAAATATTTAGAAAACAATTTAAAGTTTCCAAACAGAGATTTGAGTTAGTTCCATCATATTCCTTGTATCTGCTTTTTCTCTTATGATTTGCCTCTTCTTAAAATGGGTTATTGGAAAACAAAGCCAAATGCTAATGAACTAGAAGTCAGATTTTGCTTGAGGTTTTATTGTACTTTGCAAACATAACAAAGTGGCAAGCCCATGAGGGATTATTTGTCTTTTTCTTACAGATCTCAACAGCAATATATGTTCACTGTATAAAATTTAGAAAACACAGAAAGGCACAAAATATGTTAGAATTGCTCAAAGTCCCTTTATATCCTCTATTCTATTCTTTTCCTTTCTATTTGTGTTCACTTCATAGATTATTATATGTTATTATATCATCTACCCAGCCAAGGAATATTTTAAGTCAACTGATTCTTAAATTAATCCAGTCTGCTTTTATTTTGTTGTTGGCAATGTTGCTCATATTTTTGGTGGTAGAGGTTGAATATGTTTAGATTGTGGTCAGCTTTCACTGATCCACTTGTTCTTTATTTCACTTGGCATAGAAAAGCAGAAGAGATAGCAGATGGCTATCTACTTCATTGCAACAATTGGTTTACTACATAAAGCTACTCTATCAAGAAGTATTGTTCTAAGAACTCCCTTTCTGCCTACCTTGTTTTAGACTTTAGTATAAATAACTTTATTACAAAACTATTCATCTCATCACGTTCTTTTCCTAAATACATGTGGAATCAGCGTGCAAGGGTGGAAAGTGGCAAACAGCCAAATAGTAATACTTCATTCACTAGGTGGTCACATCTATGTGACATCAAACAATTGAATGTAACTTAAACACTCAGTTGAATCGAGTAAGCATTAATTAGCAGAGAGGCCACAATGGTTTGACCATTTTACTTTAATCTCCTCATCAGCCAAAGCTGGATGACCTAATCAAGGATATTTCCCATCTGGCTGGTTGATAGTATAGCCTATTTACTTAATGGGTTCTGCAATAGAATTCTCTCCCACTCTATTTCTGGTTCATGCTTTCTTCTCAGGTTAAGATGATTGATAGGTAGATCATAGAAACATGTCTGTTCTTTGTATGTTATTAGGGTTTTTTTCCTAGTGTGGTTTATAAAATACTTGCTACCTTACCTATTTTCCAATTTGGATTGGCTGTAGGCCAACCAATAATGGTTATCTTTTAAAGACTAAGAGCAGAGGTGACTTAACCTATATACTCATTTTGGCTGAGAATTAGAGTGGCTCCAAACATCACTGAAGAATTTTAAAAGATGACTAATTTTAAGCAAATTAACATGCATATATAATCATAGAATTGAGCACCTTTAAATACTATCAACTCCTTCATTTTACAAAGTATAGTATTGAGTATAATATGGGGTATTCCTAATGTCACCATCTAGCTAGATGAACAACCATTTTTACCAAGTCAAAAAAGATACAGGAGCTATCAAGGACAATTCCTTACCTTTAGGAACACAAATTCTTAGAGATCCGGGGGTAAAATCCCTAGCTATATGCATGAGCACAAGATTGACAGAAATACTCTTGTTTGGGGGTGTTTTAAACTAGGTGATGGTGTTGACATCACAGATTCTTATTAACCCAAGACATAAAAAAAGATTCCAAGTTCCTTGTCATTAAATCACCTCTGCCATGCAGATATGATCATATCCATAGTCACACAAGTTCTTACGTTGATTTAGCTCAAATGGATGGAAAATAAACCTCTAATTATGTCTGGCCCTGTGGATTCATTTGTAATTTATAGAACATGGCCTCAGTCCTATATAAATGAAGTCGATGAAATACCGGAGGCAATGGCTGATTTCAGACAACATCAGGGATATTTTCAATGTGTCCATCATCCAAATGAGGTCTTCAGTATGTAGTGAGTGAAGCTAGAGGAGAACCAAGTCTAAAAACTTCACAGCAAGAAAAAAAAAACCCTGAATCTGATTATTACTTGTTGACAACAAACTTTCTCCTCTAGAGCCATGAAGTCTCCTGAGTTTTTAATATAGTTGTGTAAACAGTGGGTATAGACTAGCCATAGAAGGACTTTGCCTCACTACCAACTGACTCCAGGTGTTTCAGAGCTGTTTGAACCCATCGTGGGGAGTATTCTTTGATGAACTGCTCATGATATCATGGCTTCCCAGGATAAAAGATCAAAGGAAAAACAATTGCACCAAGTAGCATTGGCAATAAAAATGCCATTTAGAGAATGGGTTGATGGATCTAGGTTTTTTTTTGTTTTGTTTTGTTTTTAATAAATGTCAATATCTTAAGCTCATTTGGAGTCTTTGGTGTGGTTCAGAGTCAAGACCAGCTTGATATTTGGGGCTTGGTCCAGGATCAATCTAGAGTTAGAATAAATTTTGTAATGCTGTAGAACATGCCTCATTAGACATATTTGAGTTGACTTATGACCTCACAGCACAAAAACAATAACATGAAATATCCCGATTTATGCCTCTAATATGAAAGTGCAACACTATTTTAATGGGTTTTAGTGGTACTATTCAAAAACATGTTGAGATGGTCATCTTCCTCCAGAGAAGTACTTTTTACTCTTTCTGTATATGTCTTTGTCTATATTTTAGTGAATTTCTCTGGGATTACATTTTGGATATTGTAATATTCCTGCTCCCAAAACTTTAATGTTCCTCTATTTTTTAATAATTTCCATAGTTAGGTTCACATCTAGGTTTTCCTACTCTCCTTATATTTTATTCTCTAGTCCATTCCTATTGCTTGCTCTTCCCCTGCCTTTTCTTCTAATTCCATGCCTTTATTCATGCTGTTACTTCTTCCCCACAATTTTTTTTCTTCCTCCCATCACCACATATCCACATTCTACCCATTCTTCAAAGTCTAGTCAAGTATCATTTCCTTCATAAACCTTCATTGGTCCTTCTAATCATGTATCCTTTTTTCTGAATTCATATAATAATTTTACCTGTACTTTATAATAATATTAACTTGTTTTTATAGCTGTTTGTACACTTGTCTTGTTGTCCCTATTATATTTTGATGTATAGAAAATATAAATGTTACTATCTTCTTTTTTTTTTTTTTTTTTTTTTTTTTTTCAGCTCTAATAAATATTTATTGAATTAAGGTGAATTGTACATTTCATTTTTCCTAAGGAAACTGGAAATATTTCAAGGACAGGAACCTTAGCCTTTACTTCTTTGTACTCTATTTTTCTCTCTTCTAATTGTTACTATCTTCTTTAGGACAAGAAACATATTTGGTTCATCTTTGTATTCCACACAGTGCCTGATATATTAAGAGGAACTCAAGAAATAATTATTAAATTATTAAATGAATATTTCTCTGTCTCTCTGTGTATGTATGTTTTCTCTGTACATTTTCTCTTTTCCTATTTCACTTAAAGTTTTTCCTGTTTTCATTTGTGTGTCTGTCATCACCCCCTCTCTTACCACCATCATAATATTTGAAAACAAAGTATTTTTTGTTGTGTTTATTGAAGGTTAAATACCTTCCTCTTTATCTGAAAAGTGGTAGTGTTTTGATACTCCCCTCATAAAATTTCCAAGAGCCATATAAGTTCACATTTTTATTATGTCATAATTGGTTAACGTTTTTTTTCTTGACATAACTAATCTTTGATAGCAAAATGTTCTCCTTTTATGTATTGAAAATAATTATTGTTAACTATGATTGTCACTTGTGGCATTAAGGGGAGTCAATTTAAGGAATTGTAATACCAAGAGAAGTGGACACCAAGAGACAAAGGAGAGGATGCTAGCTTCTTGATATATAGGATAGGATACCATGGGAACAAGGCTTCACTTTGTTTTATGTGGATTCAGAAAATAGAATCTGGGAACATAGGGTTAACATAAGTAATAACTTTCTAGTTAGTAGTCAGAACTATACAAAAAATGAACATTAGAACCTCAGAGAGAGCATTCTCTGTTATTAGGGGTATTCAAACAAAGGCTAATTGATCATATGATGTGGAGATAGTAGATATTTTAAATATTGCATGTGGGATTGGCATAATAGACCTTTTAAGATTCCTTCCTACTCATAGTCTTTGCTTCTATGATTCCCTTACACCCCTTCTTAAAACACACTTAAGTGGTTTTCAAATGTTAAGAACATATGAAAACAGGTCAATTCAAACAAAACAGAAGAAAACATATTATAAGAAGTAGAACTAGAAGCCTCAAACAGTCCCATGATAAATCACTGTATTTGACCACTAAATTTGACTCTGAGTTTCTTGGCAGTTAAAGCAAAAAGGGAAGAAAACAAACAAAAACTTGGGTTGTATGGTTCTCTGTTGAGTAAACAAAGAAAAAAGTGACTGTGAGTTCATCTGCCTAGACAGATTTCTTTCTCCTGTCTGGATTCCAGGTAGAATTTATCAAGTAAATCCTTATATAATAGATAACACTTTTTTGATAATAGACTATGTAGTTTTTACAAAAGTTACAGATATAATCTCCAAATGGAAATATATTTTCTTCATCTTCAAAAAGGCACTAAAGGCTGTGAAATGTCAAATCTTGAGCACATAATTCCTTTTCCCCTGGAAAGCTAAGGTATTATTGTTCAGGTAAGTTAAGTTGCTTTCTGTTGATCTAGCATTATATGGGGACCAGACACAGAGAACCTAGAAGAAGGGTCAGTTAACATGACCAGTATCTGCTCTCAAAGTATCTTCTATATCAAGTAATCCTCTGGGTCATAGACAATTCATTGTTGAATTCTATGAAGGTTGTCTCAAGGAAGGTTGAGATTAGGAACTGAGGATCTGTGACCTCTTCCAATTACTTGCTGGCATAGGATGATGGAAATATGTATATTGGTCCTCCCTACCTCATCAGAATGCCATAAGGATGGAAAAAGCAAAAAATTGATGTCAAAGCACTGGGAAAGTTACAATTTCTAACCAAATGTCAGGGATGAGGGATAGTACTATTGCTTACCAGACTGCATCTCACCAGGACACATGCCTCAGGGAGGGCTTTGGTGGCTAGCTACTGGGAAAGGCCAATTTGTCACATCTGCTATGAAATGTCATTGAATATCTACAGGGGCACAACATACAACCTCACAGAAAGATGATTTTATGAAATTAATGAAACTCTTATGGAGTAAAGACTCTCCTTGACCAGTGTCAGAGTAGTGGCTTGATCAAAGACATGGTCTAGCAATCAAAAGTAATTTCAAAATAATTCAAGTTCTTATACTAATCAAAAGACATGAAGGAGATTTGGAACAACTCATTAAAGTCTGATTTCCCCTCCTGCTTTTTTTTTTGCATCATATTCCACAGACTTCCAGTGCTTCTCTGTTTAATTCATTCCCACTCCTCAACTTTTTCTAAATCTTCAGGCTAAATAATTCACTTTTCTCAATATTCTCCTCTCTCTTAGCACTGTATTATGTATATTGGCTTAGATTGTAGCCTGTTCTTTCCCCTGCTTCTCATGGTTACTAACTCTCTCTTTTTCATTCTGCATTGCAAAAGGTCAAAGATCAATTTTACCAAAGATAGGAGGGAGAGATTAGGATGGTGACAATCTGAGAAAATAAAAACTAACTTCTCCTCCCCTCTTTGATGCATTGGGGGAAAGAAGAAGACTGTTAATGTATACACAGTAAATTTCATATCATCACACTATGATAAAGAAGTTTAGTGAATTCTTCATTATAGAGAGATGGATTACCTAAATCACTCAATTTCACTGTTTTTGCTATTAACTCAATTTCTCTTCTTTTTAATTCAATTTCTAGAATATTTCCATAATAATTGGAAGTAAAGACCCATGGAAACAATTAATTATAAAAAAAACCTGTTAGTAAGTGTGGTCAGAAACGTTAACAAGCCTGATAGAAGGTCTAGGACTCCTCTTGGACTGGTCCTATATATTATTATGAGAGATGCCATGTTTACCATGCAGAGGGAGTAATGAGTGACTACCTAAACTTCCCAATGCTTCCTAAGTCTGCCCTCTGCAGTGCAACCTCAAAATTTGGTTTATGGTGTAAAGTGTCCAAGCATTAGGAACACATTAACAAATAAAAATACAACCCCAAATTCCAAAGCCAAATGTAAACATTTCAGTAACTGATCATACCATTCTTCCCTATTGACAAGAATCATGGCGAAGACACAGAAAATTGAATTGAAATCACTTGAAATATGTGGGAATATAATATTAATTCCCTCAATTTTGGTCTTATAACATGAGCTGTAGAGTTAAAGAAATGCCAGCTTCTATATATCACAGAAAGGGTAAATAAGTATCTATCGTAGCTTTAAATTTAGGTGTCTTCAAGATTCCTCACAGACTAATAAAGTAAATCATTTAGTGGTCATTGGAATGTTACTGCTTCATGTAAGTAATGGGGGTGATGAAACCAGATGGAGCATACTCTCTGATTCTGTCTGATTCTAGATATGAAGAATAACAGTTGGCATAAACACAGCAAATGATTCATAGTGTTGGCACAATGTTTTAAGCAATTAGCAAAGGCTCTGAAATGCATTTTGAAAAAGCACGTGAAGCTTAGTGGTTGGACAATGGTATATATCCCTAGGTATCTACCCGAATGTCCCACTGACAGGCCCCCATCTATTCAGTTTTTGTATTTTGTTGTCCCTTTTTTAAGGTCACAATAAATGGATTCATAGAATTTAAAATCTGGGAGGGATCTAAATAATTATTTGGTTCAACTTCTTATTTCACACACTGGGAAACTAATTCCTGAAAAGAAAGTACCCTCTCACAGTTTGCACAGCCGGTTAGTGGCAGAACTGGGATTAGAACTTCATTTCTCCCTGTTTCAAATGCTGGTTGCTGTTAAATTCAAATACTGACTGTGAGCAGAGTATCCACATTGAAAATGCACCAAGTGTCCTTAAATAACTTCTGTAATTCCATTCAATATGTTCGGATCCCTTTCCATTATGAAATTGATGAATCATTAGTGATTAATTAGGTATTCTTGTGGCACTATCATTTCTAGCCTGCTTTATGATCTTGCATTTTCTCTCTTTCTCTTTGGCACGAATTGAAAAAGTTACACAAACTATTTTTTTGGAAGAGCTCAGTTGGTTAGTTATATCATATCAATAGAAAGGAAAGACCTCAACTTTTGATTATTTAGTCTACACTCATAAGAATTTCCTGACTTATACTTTCTAAATGGACTTAGTCTTTAGACCTTACAGGGAAGTAAATCATGCTTATGTGAATAATATATTTATTCAGCTTTCTCCTCTCCTATGGGACAGATGCTTGAAATTGTCAATCTATGGATCAATTCATGGTCACATATTGACCCCCAAGTCTTTTAACCCAAATCTTCTGACAGAAAAGTTATAACCAGCATAAGTGTATACTTTTCAAAAAACTGCCAAATCTGCTAAATAATATCTTTTCAGATTATCTTCTTGAAATTATGCTTCATGATATTAGGTTAACTAATTTTAAAATTCCACCTTGTATTTTTATCAGTGAGTGCTAATTCAATTAATTGTGTCGCTCATTGGAGAGGTGTCCTCTATCTTGGGAAGAGAGAATTAATGTATTCAAAGCCAGTTGTAGGAAATAGAAACATTAACTTCAGTGGGAGTTAATGTTCTGACCTGTTCTGTCCCTCTCTCTGGCCAGTAACATATAGTTAAGCTTAGCTTCAAAAAGGACAATTTAATATGTTGAATGTTAACCATGGAAACAGATAATTAACCAAAAGTCTACTATACCATTACCTATGACAGATTCCAGTAAAACATTTTGCAATAGGCTGTCTTCTAGATTCTGTCCAAG
Source organism: Marmota monax (assembly GCF_021218885.2). Classification (NCBI taxonomy): domain Eukaryota; kingdom Metazoa; phylum Chordata; class Mammalia; order Rodentia; family Sciuridae; genus Marmota; species Marmota monax. The sequence continues at coordinate 7,652,304 of NW_026694552.1, read as the reverse complement.
GTGTTATGCACTGGATTAATCCTTGTTTAATCTGCATCCTGTAAGACCAGCAGAGTATTCATATAGCCTGGTAATCCCTGGCATGTGCATGGAATTTCTCACAGTGTCAATGGAACCAATCTAAATGCCCTTCAATAGATGAATGGATAAAGAAACTGTGTTATATATACACAATGGAATGTTACTCAGCATTAAACAAGAATAAAATTATGGCATTTGCAGGTAAATGGATCGAGTTAGAGAATGCCATGTTAAGCGAAGTAAGCCAATCCCAAAAAACCAAAGGCCAAATGTTTTCTCTGATAAGTGGAAGCTGATCCATAATGGGGGGGGGGCATAGGATAAATGTAGGAACTTTGGATTGGGCAAATGTGAGAGAGCAGAGGGGAGGGGGCATGGGGGTAGGAAAGATGGTGGAATGAAACAGACATCATTACCCTAATTACATGTATGATTGTACAAATGGTATGACTCTACTTCATGTACAACCAGAGAAGTGAAATGTTGTGCTCCATTTGTGTGTGATGAATTGAAATGTGTTCTGCTGTCATGTATAACAAATTAGAACAAATAAAAAATAAAAATAAAAAAAAATTACAGTGTCAAAAAGGTAATACAAGATGAGCAACACTTGGAGTTTATTTTCTGCCTCTCTTTCAATCTCATGTCAGAGTGAAGGAATCAAGGCAAGGTTGACACATATGGCAAATAGATCTGGTAAATACCCTATTAATAAGCTCCACAAAAGCAGGCAAACAAGGATAAACATCTCCAAAGTGAATTTTTGTTTGTAGTAGGAGTGCCAAAATGATCAGGATTATTGATCTATGAGAAATCAAGTAGCTGTGGAATTTCCAAATCTATTTTTTTTTTTCTTTTGAAGCTTGTCATTCTTGGAGTAAACATCAACTGTGGCTGTTAATTCCAGGCATCATTAGCTTTCTGAGTCAGTTAACAACATGTCAGTTTCAAATCATGAAATTGCCAAAATCATGATTTTGCTCTTTAGCAGCAAATATCATCATTATCATTAAAGTTATCACTATATACCCAATATGTGGCAGAAACTATACACAAAGAATCTCTTCTGATCCTTAGAACAGTTATAAGAGGCAGGTGCTATTATGAACCCTAAATAATATATGAAGAAACTGAGGATCATATTAGTTAAGCAAAATTTTCAAGGCCACAAAAGTGGTAAGTGGCAACTAGAATCAAAACCAGACCTATCTTTATTCCAAAACCTATGCTCATTCAACTATACTTACACAATATAAAATTATCCAAGGAGACCAAGTAACATTTTCACTGCAGACTTTGTAAGGCACTGGTCTATTTGGAATTCTGAATTCTGAAAATTTATTTTCCACTTGAGGGAACAGTTTCCTAGCATTGAGGCTTGGTTCAATAGATACTTGATAGATGAGGCAGCAGCTGGGGGACACAGAAGGGTTGAGGGAGACGCATAGTCAGAGTCTGTGTTCTCTGTATTTTGTCTGACCCAGTAGGTAGAATTAAGTTCCTTCAAATTTTAAAATAAAATAAGCAAAAATAAGACATTAAAACATATTGCTGTTAACTGAAGTTTCAGCCTCTTAAAGGAGTTTTGTTTCAAAACATTTGAAACAGGAAAAAGTATCCACTGAATAAGGTAAAAAAAAAAGTTACACGTCACTGATACCATCAGTGCTTCAAGAAGTTCTACCTCTGCTTACAGAGGGTGCCTCTGATGGATATTGAATACTGAAATTTGAATGGAACTGAATCAGGAAACAAACACTAAAACTAGCCACACTCATTTCCAAAACCCCAGCCCAAATGAAGCCAAATATTCTCACTAAACTGTGACCTGAACCAATGTTTGTTGTTGGTGGTTTTTTCCTTAACATACAGTGAAGTGATTCAAACTGAAATTCATGTTGTGTATTTTCTAAAGTGACTGAATCCAAACTAACACATAACTTCAAAATTATCTTAGTAGAAAACCTGAATTGAATTGATATACATGTAGTCCAGTCAAATTAATTTTTTAATTAATTATGCTACCGAGGTTCCAAAGTTAGAGTCCTGCTCTGTGTTTAAAGATCTAACCTCTATCTTGACTGAGCAACTCAGTCACACTGTCTGAAGACACTTGGGTCTTATTAGCCATAAACCTACCCATGTTTGAGAAAGCATGAGAACAGTGTACCAAATTGGAAGAGTGATATCTGCTTCCAAATCCAATAGAATGGATGTGCATGCCATATAAAATGTGCACCAGCTGCTTTTCTGATCCTTAAACACACCATGCGTACTCTGTGCGTCTTTACATATGCCATTCTCTTTGCCTAAGATATTTTGCTTCCACATTATTTGCTCACTGCCTTATTTAAAGTGTCAACTCAATGTTGCTTTACTAGAGAATGCTTCCTATAAATTACTTTATCAAAAACAGAACCCAAGGGCTTTTTTTTCTTTATAGTACCCAACACCATTTGACAAATTATCTGTTATGTTTATTTGTTTATTGACTGTCTCTCCTCCACCCCCACACAAGGATATAACTTCTCTGAGAGCAAAAACTTATTATTTACTGCCCTCAGTTCTTAGAATAATCTCTGCCATGGGGAAGGTACTCAATAAATATTTCAGAAAAAGGAAAGCATAATATAAGATAATATGGCACAGGACAAGGAACATAGGTCTGGGAGTCAGGAGACCTCTGTTTGACTGCAAGTTCTGTTATTAACTTCCTGTGGGACAAATAATATTACCTCTCTGGGGTTCAGTTTCTTTACTGGTCAAATGAGACTATTTGTTTCTTCTTTACTTGTCTCATGGAGATGTGTAAGCTTCAAAAGAAATAATATAAGTAGAAGTCTTTGGAAGAGAGGTTACTAGATTTGTGCGTGTTTTCTATCAGACTACTGAGGTTAGGTGTTCTGATAGAATTCATCGCCATTGGTTTAATCCTATGTAAATCTCATGTTGTCTTCTTATATTCCTAAACTAAGATAAGTCCCTAGAGACCAAAACCAAATAAAATATTAGTTAATGGGCCTATCCAATCTCACCTCTTGGCATAATGTGCTTAAAATAAAAAAGCCAGAATCTTTATTGATTTGCTTTGCCCAAACTTGCACTAGTCCTGGGATTGAGTTGCACATTTGAGACAGAGACCCAGACCAATGACCCATTAGGTTTTCCTATTTCATGAACCATGCTTAGTCATTCAGGATTTGGCTAATTGTCAGTCTGTCAAATGGTCTAGGACCATTAGAGTCTTGGAAGCAAGAAGCTGACCTCTTTCACAGCGTCCTGTTCTACTCTTATCTGGCTTTCTAAGGACATATACTGAACAAATCATCACAGGTTACAAGATATCTTGGTGTCCTGGCAAGTGTTTACCTGCCTAAAGTCCAAAGCTAATATAGCTAGACAACAAACTGTTGATAAAATCACTGAATTAAATTTATATAAAAGGTGCTATAGTCTGAATGCAGATTCTTATTCATTTTCATTAATCACCTGGACATGCCTGTAGGGACTGCAGAATGCCATGTTTACTGTGATGAAATATGAAAATAATTCTGCTTTCTTCCAAAATTTCAAATGTATTTCCCTGGAAGATAGTTTACTCCATGCCGCAAGAGGGATCCTGAACTTTAAAGGTGGTGGGGGGTAGAAGTTAAAACTACCTTGTGAATAAAGTGGAGAGAAAAAGGTACATATAGAGTTCTCTGACTCCTAAGGCATATAGATCTAAGTAAGATAACTTAAGAGTAGGTTCTGAGAGGGTAAAAAGGAACAGGAAATAAGTTTCATTATATAGGTATCAGCTTACAACACACTCCATTCCAACTCTGCCTTGGCCATCCACTACTTTGATCTTTTGCTTCTGGGAGTGTTGGGGATGAGGTAGAGAGGGTGTAACAAATCCATTAGTGATTCTGGGAGTCCATTGCAGATCCTAGCCCCTGCCCAACCTGTAAGGAGCCACCATTTCTTTGCATCAGTATGACCACATCAATCTCTGGCTGAGGAATCTAAATACTCTTGACACCACTCTCTCTCAGGTGTCTTATGGCCTTAGCTTACCCTCCTTCTTCTACAAATTTAAATTGGCACCAAATCTACATAAAGATTAAATTGCAAAAGACATACTTGGGCTGGGGATGTGGCTCAAGCGATAGCGCGCTTGCCTGGCATGCGTGCAGCCCGGGTTCGATCCTCAGCACCACATACAAACAAAGATGTTGTGTCGGCCGAAAACTAAAAAATAAATATTAAAAAATTCTCTCTCTCTCTCTCTCTTTAAAAAAAAGGCATACTTATTGTCAGTTCTTCAATAATATATGTATAAACAAACCTAGGAAAGATTCCTCTGATCCCTAAATCTCCACCCCAGGGTTAATGCTTTATGTGGTTTGGTATGTACAGTAACAGACAACTTCCTATGTACTATAAGTTCAGGCAATTTAACCAAATCATTAAAAATTCCAAGGAAGTCAACTTTGAATCCTGATAATTCTAGATACCACAAACCACACAACAATTGGTAAAGTCAAGAGGTGTTTGGGTGGCATGGCTCCTTGAGACCCATACTGGTATGTAGCAATGCATTAATTAAAATTATTGAAATTGTGTATATATGTATGTATATGTGTATATATATGTATATATATATATATATATATACATACATATATATTATAAGGCATGATATTCTGATACTCTTGAGAAACTTTCTAACTTCTATTTTATCACTTTAAAACTCCCTTTGGATATCCTCAATGGAAGAAATTCTTTCTTTTAATCTTTCCAGTAGCTAAGCAGATGAGCACGAGGGGTATGTGAAGTTCACATCAAGAGGCAATTAATTTATTAATAATAATACTGTGGCTACCCACAGTTTCATTAACAAACATGCATGGTGTGTGTGTGCCTTCCTCTAGGCACCCCATTAAGTATTTGGTAGAGCAATGATTAATATTAGCATCACTATTAATCTGGCACTGGTTGTGTTCTTTGCTTCTGAAGATTTAGTTTTCAGGGCAGGAAGCAAAGCTGAGAAAATAGAGATAATAAGGCCCAGAGAGGGGACAGATATATTGTTGGAAACAGGATGGGTAGCCTACTCCAATATTCCTTGGATTTTAGAGTTTTTCCAAAGAATAAAAATAATCACTTAATTTGGAACTGGCATAAGATAGCAGGCTTTTATTTTGTGAAACAAACAAAAAACCTTTGCAAGTGAAAGTTTCCGTCATTTAATTTAAAAGTGACATTTTAACTCCAAAAAGGTAGAAATAACAGAATAGGTTTAGAGTAAATTTAATTTATATAAAAATTCACTACATTGCCCTAATTAACCTTTTCAACATAAGACCAGTGTAAACGTGGTCTTAAACTAGAGTAATACATACTGGGCTTTGAAAGTTCTGTTTTGCATGATAGCTGGCTATCTTAGCCTTATGGAGGCACCTATAAGCTGGTCTGAAGTGACACTAGTCAGTTTTCCACAAGAATAGCCAAAAATGAGACATAGTATCAGAAGATTCTAGAATAAAAAAAAGGTCAGGTGAAAGTATAGTTCTTTCCATTATCCTTCTGAGGCATGAGGGTATCTAAAATCAGAACTGTACTATGAATGCACAGAGAGTTTCCCAGTAACAGTCTGGTTCAACTTCTGGATAGAGCAAGGTAGCATCAGAAGACATCCCACAGTATGGTCCTTTCCCTACCCCTTCAAACGTGCACACTTAAGACACTCCTTTTTTTTTCCTAAATTGGTTTCCCACATTATATATTGACAGAGCAAAAAGGGGTCTTCTACTAGAATCCAAATACCCAGGCCCCAGGCTTTATTCTGACACTAGTCAGCTGTGTGGATTCTGGCAATTTCCCTCCCCTCTATGAGACTTAGTTTCCTCACTAGTAAATGAAGGAGTTAGACTAGACTTATCTGAAGGGTTATGTAACTCTGACATACTTCCACATCACCAAACCCCTTTCTCAAGTTGGCCTTAGTTTATTCTTGGCTGCTGTTTCATTTGAACCTTATGGAGTTTTCCTGGGAAGCCCATTTCTTGTTTACTAGCATGTTTCTTATTTGATCCCTTTTGGATTATCAACACAGTCTTCCTCACCACATTTTTCCTTTTCATATACTCCATGGCAAATCCCTCAAGATCAGCTTAGGACTGTATTTCCCTATATCTCTGTGTTATATCACTAAAAGAGTGCCTCATGCTGGGTTCTTTTAGCTGAAAACCCAAGGTCAGTTCACTAATTGTCCATGGCTCTCTAGCTATTTTCTATTGTTCTAATAGACCAATTTGTCTATTTATTATAGACAAGATTGCCTTTGGTCCAGAAACCCTCTCTGAGTGGATGTTTCCATGGTATACAGGCTGCTTTGTAACTGAATTACAGTCTTCCATTAGATATTGCTGGAGCTGAGCTATCAAGGCAAGAGGAGTGTAAAGAAAGGAGAGTTCAAAAGAGGAAAGGCTGGAACAGAGGAAGGAAAAAATAATTGAAGTAAAAGGTTCCCCTCTTTCAAATATTCCTTTCCTCTCATTCTATACTCCCAGAGACATCATAGGCCACATAGACCTGACTTCTTGCCCTAGCTCTGCCACTTATTAGCTGCACCATCATGAGCAATTTTCTTAACTTCTCCAAGCTTCAGTTTCCTCATTTATAAAGTTGGGAGGGCTTTATGCAGATGAAATAAGTATAAAGTAAAATATGTATAAATTTATACGTAGAATGGATGCAAAACACATAACTACATATAAAATAACTAGCAAATGACCTTCAGTAAGTTTAACTATTGCAATCCCTTAAAAATAGGTTTGTGGAGCTCTCTATGGGTATAATGAAGCACTCACTGTCTTTCTGGGAAGGTCTGAGCCATTGTCCCAACTAAACATGCCTATCAGAAAACAGGCCAGTATCCTCAGAAGGATGAAATATATACATTTAGATTGACAGTGACAGTTAGGTAGCCATGGTTATCCCTCATATCAGGGACTAGTTCACAGTAATATGCTCTAGGGCTCATTATGTCCTGGGGAAGCCAGCCTGAAGGCTTCTAGGACTACCATGGAGACCATGAATCTTCAAGGGACAAAGTGAAGACTTACTCCATTGTTTCTCTTTTTTTAAATCCATGCCTGGCATATGGTATTTTCAATCCTAACACCACTGAAAGGGAATCATTAAGTTCTCATTTTTCCATTAGAGAAAGAAGTACAGATTAATTTCATATGCTACTATGTTTGGGGGATAGAACTTTCTACCTATTAATTAATTTACCTTTGGGGTAATGTTCATGTCCACTGCTATCTAGTTATACCCATCCTTCTGTGAGTGTGGCTTAGGAGCAACATGCTCCCCCAAGGGACTGACACAAAAATGAGAAAGGAGGCACAGGCATACACTATGGTACAGACAATGTCATATGTTCATTGAATCCTGTTTCTGCCCCTCCTTCCTGGGTTCGAAGGAAGGTTACATTTCCTAACTTTCCTTGCAGTGATGTGAAGCCCATATGACTGCATTCTTGCCATTGAGGTGAAGAAATAATGTAAAGATACTAGATTTACAAATTGCTCAACTTGGAGGAGAACCTTGATGACCCTCATCAGGTTTTATGTGTATATCAAAGAAACTATAGATATGCCAGGTCACTGAGATATAAGAATCTATTTGATGACCAATCATATTTCTTCTTCTGTGAAGTGCAATTCAGTTCCTTTGCCCATTTATTGATTAGGTTATTTATTTGGTTTTTTTTTTTGGTATTGTTTTCTGAGTTCTTTATATATTCTGGAGATTGATGCTGTATCTGAGGCACAGGTGGCAAAGATTGTCTCCCATTCTCTAGGCTCTCTGTCCGTGTTCTTGATTGTTTCATTTGCTGTGAGGAAGCTTTTTATTTTGAGGGGAAAAAGGTACACTCATACATTGCTTGTGGGACTGAAAATTGGTGCAACCACTCTGGAAAGCAGTATGGAGATTCCTCAAAGCACTACAACTGGAATCATCATCTGAACCCAGTTATCCCACTCCTGGGTCTATACCCAAACCACTTAAAATCAGCACACTACAGTGATGCTGCCACATCAACATTCACAGCTGCTCAATTCTCAATAGCTAAACTATGAAAGCAGCGTAGGACCCTTCAACAGATGAATGGATAGAGAAAATGTGGTGTATATACACAATGGACGATTAACCATAAAGAGAAATGAAATTATAGCATTTTCCCATAAATGGATGGAATTGGAGACTATCAGGCTAAGTGAATTAGCCAATCCCTAAAAACCAAAGGATGATGTTCTCTGTGATATGTGGGTGCTAACTCACAATAAGGGGGTGGTTAGGGAAGAACAGAAGTACTTTGGATTAAACAAAGGGGAATGAAGAGAAGGGAGAAACATGGGAATAGGAAAGACAGCAGAATGAATCAGACATAACTTTCCTATGTTCATAAATGAATACACAACCAATGTATTCCCACATCATGTACAACCAGAAGAATGGGAAGTTGTACTCCATGTATTTATAATATGTCAAAGTACATTCTACTGTCACGCATAACTAAAAAGAACAAAAACAGTCTATTTGTTATTGTAACATAACCTGTCTTATTCTGACTAATTCATATCCTAGTCATACATAGTTAGCAATAAACACATACTCTAAAGAGACAGATGACAGGGAAGGTAGTTTGTAAGGTTGAGAGTAGAGGAATAATTGAATAACAGAATGACTAAAAGGAACCTAAGTTAGAAAGCTAGGATGGGGTGCTTGTGGAATGATGATTGGAACTACCTGCAAATGCCTGGAACTCTATACTTCCCATTTCAGGTGAGAAGAAACTTCACCTTTAGTTCTCACTGTAGTGGCTCCACCATCTAGAAGAGCAAAACAGTGCTGAGAGAATTGTTCCAATTTGTTATATCAAGCTCATGTATTAAATGCCCCCTGGTTGAGCAGATGCTGATATTCAGAAATCCTTTTAGACAGAAGAAATTTTGTGGATCACAAGTGTGTTTTTTCTCAATTCTTTCTTAGTGGAAAGGAATTTTCCTGTTTTCTACTCTCAGAAGAGATAAACAGAAGTCTCTTCTGGCTGGACACCATGACCTGGCCCATCCAGATTCCCTTTTGATCAGTGGTACCAAATTCAACTTTAGAGAGTGGCCTCTTTCCTCCATACAAGGGATGGACATCCAGCAACCAACCTTTCAAAGATCAACTTTGGAGCTGCCATCTATGTCTTCCTCAAAGACTGGAACAATGTCTGCTGGCAGCCCAGACTGTCCCCTAACATTTCCCTAAAGCACATGTGCTTCAGTTTAAGGTCACTTTCTCTTATGCTGTTGTCAATAGAAACAGGGAAGGCCTCTTCCCATCCTGGCTAACTGCTTCCACCCAGCTTAGCTTCTTCCCTAAGCTGCTGAGCTAACTGCCTTTCATTAACCTAGGAACTCTTCCCTTTTTGGAAAGCCTCCCATAGTGAGTATTCCAGGCCTGACAGCAGCTGTACTCCTTCCAATTTCTAAGGAAGTCACTGAGCACTTTACAACTTCTTGATGAAGTCTTAAGAGGAAGTGAATTCTCAGCTAGATTGGGCCATCTACAGTCTCCCAGGGGACTGTACAGTGGCTTGAGTAAAACCTCAATCTGGCCTAGTATAACAGTGTTGCCTTGCCAAAGTACACAGGGCCAGCCACTGTGCTCTGCCTTGAGCTGAGCCAGAGCAATGGAGGGCAGAGTGCAAGAACCACAGGTTTTCCCTGACCTGACAAGTCAGGCCTGGCTAGGCCTCAAGGCCAGTCAGCTCCATGCCATGCAGAAGTCTTTGCAGCCAAGTTAGCACACTTGTTTCTACCCAACCATGCTGAATGCAGCACAAATATCCAATAACTGCCTTTAGTTCTAATCCTAAAAGAGGTGTTTAAAAGAAATACAAAGGATTAAAGAAGGAAGGAAAGAAACAGGGAGACCAAGGGAGAAGGGAAGAAGGAAAGAAGGAGTAATAAAAAGGAACAAACTTCACCTCTGAGTGTTCCTGGGCCATGACAGTAAGCCATATTTCAATCATATTTGCATCTATTTAGATAGCCATAATGTGTGTGCCTAATAAATTCAGAGCACTGGTATTATGCCAGGAACATAAGAACCAGGAGTCCCTCAAAGCCCTGGTATGCTTTATCCTGATTTCTAAACATATCCAAAAGGACTTGAGGACAATTCTAAGAAAGTATAGCAGACCTGAAATATTCTAAGAAAGTATAGCAGACCTGAAATAACACAGTTTAAGTGGATTTACAAAAGTGCTTAGGTAATTTACTTTATGGAACCTCCACACTGTACATTCTTAAATCCTCCTGTGTTACCTATTAGAAAAAACTGCTATCTGGCTCAACCTCAGAGCCAGCTATAGACTCCCTCTGACAGAAGCTTTTTAGGACTTTGATAACTTTTTAGGGTTTTGGGTGAAATGCCACACACTAGCAACCAAGTGCCCATTATATTCCATACAACTGGAAAAACATTGAGGACAATATAAGGAACCATACTGATGCCTGTGTCACCAAAAGGATATAGGAATATAGCAGATACTCCTTTTTTGGGGGAGGTATTGGGGTTCAAACCCAGAGGTGCTTAACCACTGAGCCACATCCCCAGACCTTTTTCACATTTTATTTGAAGATGGTCTTTCTGATTTGCTTAAGGCCTTGAAAAGTTGCTGAGGCTGGCTTTGAATTTTGCAATCCTCCTGTCTCAGCCTCCTGAGATGCTGGGATTATGAGATGCACCACCACACCTGGCACTGATATATCTTTAACGGACTGAGAAAAAAATAAGTTCCATTTATTTTAGGACTATAAGATTCTATAATTAGAACTGTCATTTTAAAATGTTTTTTATTTAGAAAACATTGAATTTTGCTCCATTGACCTTTTGCCATCAAGAAGGTTATAGTTTTTGACATTCAGCTTCTCTGTAGCACTTAGTCTGTTGGGGGAGAGAGAGGAGGGGGGGAGACTATTTATTTCCAATTAAAAAACATACCTAAAGAGATACAGGGACTCATCCCAGAGGAGTCTTGGCACTCCTGCACTCAGCCCATCTCAACCTGGCCACCAAAATAGGCTCAAACTCAAGGGATTTCTGACAACCAGGGTGCCTACCAGCCCAAACTTGGCATTATTCCTAATATTGCCTTCTGCCTTCAATGAGCAGTAGCAGATTTCTGTAAAGCCCTCAGGACTGAAACACACATCTGAAATAAGTAGGTAACACAAGAGCTTAAGTGAAAGAGGAGAGGGCAAGGACAGGCGGGGCTCTTGTCTCCCGAATTAGAGTTGTTTTCCCTCTGAGAGGGAGGACTTTGAGATGACAACATCTCAGGGCAAGAAGGGACTTTGAGAAACAGTTTAAACAACCCCAGAGAGGTGCTACAGCACCCTCATTTAAACAGTTTCTTAAGAAACTCCCATAATTATATTGTTTCTAAGTGTTCCCTTTTGTCTGATTTTTATTCACTCTGCTGTTACAAGCCCATTACATTTTGGTTTGCAGTAGATGTAGGTTGTGATGAGTGGGCAGTCTTGTGTGAGGCACTATGGGGTATAAAAAGGAGGAAAAGACAGGTTCAGACTGCTAAGATCTCTAATAATGCTTTATAGAGAACCCGAATGCAGTTTGGACAGCTCAGAGACCAGCCCAAGGGAATGACATAATACAAGTTGCTGGCCTAGACAGGCCAGGAAAATAAAAGTTAGCAAGGTAATTCCACAGAGGTGTGTGACACTTGTCTAGAAAATGTCCAGAACCATCTTTGCTCTAGCTGTTTCTGAGCAAAAGTTCTGCAGAAATTCTCAGGAATCAGAGCACTTCTTAATTCCCTGCATACTTTAGAGATTCATGACAGAAAACAAACAAACAAATATTAAAAAAATAAGCCAGAAAACAGCTTCTTTTTCCAGCTTGTATTCAACATCAGCTTTAGGCTTCTTGGAATATTCTGCATCTTAGAGAGAGAGAGAAAAAAATGATTACTATTTGATCCGTAGGTCATGTGTTTCCACTTTGTATGTGGCAGTCAGTCTATTCTTATGCCATCTTATTGGGTGATAGAGGCTTTATTTAGTCTGTCTAGTAGCATACATCTATAAGGTTCTTGGCTCTTCTAATCTTTCTTTCCATACACACATTCACATAAACAGTCACAGCAGCAAAACTTGGCCTTCTAGATATGACCAAGTAAGAACTATAGGGCTCTGGAATTAGCCTGAACCAAGATTAAAGAAAATGGATTTTTTTTTTACCTGCCCCCTCTCCCACAGATATTCCTCCAGGCAAGGCAATCACTAGATAAAAAATGAACAGAGAGCTTATGTTCCTCCCCTTACTTTTTCCTTCCCTGACCTTCTTGCCACACCCAACTAAAGCATTCATCTATCTTCAACTTGCTTTATCTCTAATGGTTTCTTTGGGGGCTGGCCACTTTGCAGTTGTTCCCATGCAGCATATCTGTATAGGTCAGAGAAACAACCTGAATGGAGAAGGCCAGCAAAAGGTGACAGGACACCATTTGTGATTCCATTCCCTGTCCAAACTCTTCTCTGTGGTGAGTCACCTGTAAGTCCTTAACTGAGTGAGGCATTATGGTATACACAAAGAAAGACATATGTTCAGATCTAAAGAATTTCACAATATGTCTGAGAAGGAAGAAACTAACACAGCCACAAGAGACTGAGAAATTGGATATAACAGTGAAGAGATATACTCAATTGTGAACAAGTATATTCTTGTTGAAATTGCTGAGAGACCATGGAAGTATCCTGGTGAGCTAAAGTCATCTGGAAAGACTTTCTACAGGAGGTAGGAGTTGGTCTAGGATCCAGTGAGTCTCACCATGGAATCCCATAATGGGATTGGATGGCAATCACCTCTGCCTGGATGTGTTGGGGTTTGGAGTTGGGACAGGGGAAAGCTGGATGCAGCCATAACCTAGCTTTCTTTTAACTGCAACCTCCTGTGGTTCTCTTTCCCAGATTGGCCTCACGTACCTCTACCTACCTCTCTGGGTGTCATCTCCTTGAGCTTTGAATTTTAACCAAGCAGCAGCTGGAAGCCAGGCATTGACTGCTGGAACAATATTGGCTGGATTTCAAGTTTCTTTCAGACCTTCACAGGGAGAAATCTGCTTTGCTCTTCCTCATTCTAATCAAGACCATGTGCTCTGGGCCCCATGGAAACATAATTGGTGGAATACTTTCTCCAATAGTTTATCTTGAGGATTCAATAACAAATACAAACTTGAGTTGCTGTGGAAGAGATTCTGATCACCTGGGCTCAAAAGCAATACTCCTGACTTCCCAAGGGGATTATTTGTCCTCAAAGGGGAGAAAATTCTGGGCCTCTGGACATGGTATAGGATTCTGACATTTCTCTCACTTCCTCTTCTCCTGAGAAACACAGGAGCTTCTTGTTATCAGTAGCAAAAGAAAACTAGCATGGAAATCTACTTTAAAAATGCTGAGGATAGGCATTTCTGCAAACAACTGCTGGACCAGAGAAAAGAAACCAGTATGGTGGGAAGTCAGGGATGTGGGCTGTAACCACAGAAGGGCCACTAATTCCCTGTGTGATCTGGGAGCAGACTTCTCCCCTCCACCCTGCTTGTCCTTCACACCTACCCTAAACCTCAGTTTTAAAAATGAGGGAGTGGTCCCTTCTATATGAGCTCTATGAAAGTTCTAAAGTTCTGTGGTCCCAACTCCAGTTCTTAAAACAGAAGCCAGCATTTAAGGGAAAGCAACCTATGACAGAATTCATCCTAGGGATAACTTCATATAAAAAGTGCTGGATGTTGCCCCTCTTAGGTAATTTGGCATACCTTTGCCTTGCCTTAAACTTTTCTAAAATGCAGAAAGTCTGTACAACTAATTAATGTGAATGCATGAAACAAGACACTCTTCTTGCTGATGAATGGGGAAGTAGGGAGAAGGTTGAGGGTGGAAGGGTAGATCTCTAACGGTGGTTGACAAAGACATACATCTCCCTTCCTTTACAATTTTGCTCAGGAACAGTCCTGATTCTTACAATCTCATTATTGTTTTGTTTCCAGAGTGTAGAAAAGTAGGGAGTTCTTATCTCCTACTTATAACCTATTTGGAAAGTCAGTTTTCAGATATGTTGGGCTATCCCCAGTTGGATTTGTCTGGAGAGAAGTACCAAGTCATAGGGCATTCCTGCTGACATTAAGTAGCACCATACTTATGTCCTCTGTGAAGAACATAGAAAGACCTTTAGGGATAAAGAACCCATAGTAGTTTTCTATTTTTGTTAGTTAGGTACCTTTGTAATAATGAAGTTTCTGTTCATGAAGTTTCCCAGGCTGTGATTTACAGAAAACAAAGTGTTTAATTCTAGTTTACCTCTTACCTAGTCTTATGACTTTGGACAGTAATCATTTAATCTGTGTTTGCACTGGGTTATGAACTACACACACAAAAAAAGTAGTCTTAATGACTTACAGTCATACTTGGAAAAAAGAAGGGAGAGAGAGGTAAGTAGAGTGAATTAGGGTGGGGAAAGAAATGGAAAAGAGTGGAAGTTTTTTTTTAATTAAAAACTCTATTATTGTGCTTGATCACTCACCTTGTTCTCTAGACTTGGCTCTGACTGACTTTTTGGCCGTTTGCTAAAATCAAATCCACCCTCAAAGGACAAAGATTTATCACCACTGAGGATATTCAAAAAATATGCCATAGGCCCTGAATTCAATTACTAAAGAGGAGTTCCAAAAAAAGTTTTGAGCAATGGCAACATCATTGCAATAAATGTACAGGGATTTAGCCTCCCAAGGTGCTAGTCTGAAGGGGACACCATTCCTTTGGATGTGCACGTCCTAATATGATTGCGAAAAAGCAGCAGTCACATTACATTATAGTCACACTTCATATTATTGCCTTTCCTCTCCTTTCATTCTCAATGGGGACTGGCAACAGCTGGTTGCCAAGTTTTGTAGGGAGCAGCTGAAAGCCTTGTGGGATTTTCCCCCAAGCTTGTTTTATACCTATGGCTGTTAGTCTTCTTCTCTGTACATGCAATAAAATGGTATCATAGGAAACAGGCACTTGTATAGTGCTTTATGTTTTCCAAGACACTTTCACAGATGCTAAGATTTCAAGGCAGATTATCCAGATGGTAATCTCCTGGAAGGAAGGAACCTCATCTTATTTAGTTTTGAATACCCAGACTCTAGAATAATGCCTCACCCATAACATTCCATAAATGTTTATGGAATGGAATAGCTATCCTCTCACTTTATCCTTGAAATTTCCTGGTAAAGAAAACAGACTAGATATTATTAAAGGTGTTTTTTTTTTTTCTATTTTAAAAGTACTCAGGATTCAAAGAGTACAGGTTTATGATGGAGGCAGTCCAGTGTAATTCTTAGGACCTTGGGCTTTGGAGACAGTTCTGGATTCCAATTTGGACTTTACTGCTGATTATCATTTACCATGAGTCAATTACTAAACTTTAGTTTGAGGAACAGTATCCTCAAGTGAGAATGATAGTAGCTCCTATCTCCCAGGGTTGAATGAGGATGAAATGTGATCCTCTATGTAAGGCACTGAGCATAGACCATCATAAGTAAGCATTCAATCAATGGAGGCCGCTCTGATTTGGTGAATTTTAGCTTACATAGGTAGCTGGTGTTAAGGTCCAAGCTAGATTCCAGAGTCATCAAGTCCTTTGCATAAGATATAGTAACCCTGAATATGTGATGGAATGATTAAGACTCCACAGGCTTGGTCATCAAATGGAAAATAGAAACTCCTGGATGCCCTTTGTGCTTCTTACACAAGGGGTCTTCTGAAATGGATGTTTAAGACCATGTAATACAATCCTTGTATCTAACAGAAATATTATCCTGGGATTGAAGGATCTTCTTTTGTGACTCATTCTCACTATGGAAGCCAGACCCTCTTTCAGCCCTCAACCTCTCTGAGAATGGAGGAGCTTTTACACACACACACACACACACACACACACACACTTAAGTAGCTGAGACAACAGCCAAAAAGAGTGGCCACTGATTACAGGATGAAATCTGAGGCGGCATCTCCTTGCATTCCAACTTCTAATCCCATGGAACGGAGCTAAACAGAGGCCCATGTTGGCCTGTTTCCTGATTTCAGGAACATAAATCCAATCAACTGAAATGCCTCCTGTTTATACTGGCTACCCAAGGCCCCTCAAGACTTTACACAGGAAATCATTAAAATTCCTTATATTCTCCCCAGGCGAAGGCATATCCAGTCAAGCGTCTCTCTTCTTCCTTCCATCCAGAGGAGATCTAGGTGTCTAGAAACCTTCAACGCAAGAAAGGCACCTTCTCCCTGTTTGTAGACTTAGATTGTCCCATTTGGGAGCCTTGAGTTACAGTTTCAGTGAAATATCCAGGGATTCTTAGTGACACCAAAGTGGTGACTTATCTCTGTTATTGTACCTGAGAAATGCCATATTCTCTTCTCACAGAGCCTACTCAACCTGACTGCTCTTTTTTTTTTCCTCCTGTAGTCACACCTGAAAAAACAGGGCCCCTATTTGGGGTGAGAAATACAGCCCCAGAGAGTCACAAACCCTTCAATCTTCAGTGATTGGGAGACCAAAGGACCAGATCTCCACTTCCATTTGGCCCTTTGAAACTCAAAGCCTGAAACATCCTGTTCTTTTGCCACATCTGCTTCTTTACCATATAGCTGGAGCTGCTCCAGAGGGGCAGAAGGATGAGTTCAAAATACCTATCTTAAACTTTACTTGTGGCTTGTCATCAACCTACAAGGAGAACTTAAGCTAAAGCTTAGCATTCTTCTCATTCTTTCTTTTCTAATTAACAACATATGATCTCTACTCCCTTCCCTCAGTCTCCTTGTAGGAGCTCCTCCTTTTCACAGTGCTAAAAGTCCAAAAGATACTTTAAATTCAGGCCAGCACAAGCCCATGGCTTACCCAAGCCTTATCTTCTTCCCTCAGTAGAGTCCTGAATCACTTCTTTCTATGTGCCAAGCTGCTTCCTGCTCCACAAGTATCCAGTTTTATTCTGAAAGGACAAGTATGAGGGCACTTGTGGATCTATGCCTTCCTGAGTCTAATAGATGATCCCTAGACCAAGCCTTCACACTAAGTACAGAAAGCAAGCAAGCAAGGAAGAAAGCTCTGAGCCAGTCCTTCCCAGAGTTGGAATTTTGACCTCATCAGTCCTAACTTAAATTTTCTGGCTGTCTCCCAAGCTTCTAGCACTCCCACTTACTCCCTTCTCCTTTTAGATGTATGTTTCTAAGAGCATTTCCCCCAACACCCGAAGACAGTGAGATACTCATGCTTAATACAAATGTATGGATCTTACAGCATAATTCAATGGTAAAGTAGTTGGGGACTTAAGTATCTTCCTTATGACCCACAGAGCACATGGCCAGGGTGAATAATTTTAAAATATTTATGTGAGGCCCACATTTCTTTAGGCTCACATCTTTTACTCACAGAGTCCCCTAAACTCTAGCTTGGGAAATAGTTTTTTTTTTTTGGGGGGGGGGCTTGGCTGCAGACCTCCCACAGAGAAATGCCTGATGAGGAACTGAGGAACAACTATTTTTAGGTCATAACAATATCTATTCTTAAGGATGCACAAAAAATCATGGGCAGAAATATTGCCTTCAAGGGTACCCTGGGAGTTCACAGAAACCCCCCTGCTTCTATATACACACATATATAACAAAAGGCTTACAGTGTCACACAGAGGGCCCACATGGGGAATACCTTACCTATCTGAATAGAACAGGTGCCTTTATTACATGGGTTAGAGTAACTATGTACTTTATCTTGTGATATATATAATGGTCTCCAAGGTTCAAAGGTGACACTCACAATGGAACCCACAGCTTCAAAGATGGATGCTAGCAGCTAAAGAGGTGTGAACAATTATTTGTAACCCCAATAAATAAATCAATAGTGGAAAAATTACAGCTCAGAACTATGCAAAGAAGGAATCTTGGCAGAGGTTGTTCCTTCTGCCTGGAATATCATGCCACACTTTCATACCACCTCTATTAAGCCTTTCCTAAGCCCAAATTACCACTTCTCCCCAGGTACAACCATCTATTCTCTAGTGTAATGAGGCACACATATTGTACACTCAGTACATATTATACATGCTTGTTGAATAAAGTAAATGAAGTACTTTCCAGTTAGTAGCATATACTGGTTGATCCATATGGAAGCCTATTCCATTATGACAGTTTCAGCTTATTTCAGTGATCCCATATTTGGGATCACTAGGCTAAGAGAGGAAGGGGAAACAAAACGTTGGAACCCAAAGTGGTTGCAAGGAAAAAGTCATGGGTGAGGTTGTTTTTGCACTTAGAGGTGAACCATAAGGTGGGAAGGGTAATGGGTGCACAAAAGAAAGAAAGATTTACAAGCTGGAAATAAGGAAGGGCAAGGGGGAGAGTGCACTATCTTTACAACCTGTCAATAGCAAGCAGATTTGGATTTTTCTCTTGCACCCCTGTTCCTTACAACTTCAGTTGATCTGAACTTCAAGGACTTCTATTATCTTCTGCCATAGTTTGTATTTTTGGTCTCTCTTTTGCTTCTCAGCTCTGAATTTTGCAGTTGTGCTCCAACCCATGCTCCTGCCTTGATCAAAGCAACAGGACAAACTGATCATGAACTGAAACCTCTAAAACTGTGAGTCAAAATAAGCTTTTTCCTCTGCATAAATTGATTATCTCAGGTGTTTGTTATACTAATGGAAAGGTGACTAACATACCTTATATTTTATTATTACCTAATTTTTAATTATAAAAGAAATAAAGAATTCAAGATAGGATTTTAAATATATACTAAAAACTAAACTGAAAAAGAGTATAGGGTGAATGAAATCCTCAATTCATATTCCAAATTTTAGGTCCTCTCCTTCAGAAGTAACTACTGTTAATATTTCCCTCTTGTATATATATATATGTATATATATATATATGTATATATATATATATATATATATATATATTGTTCTTTTAACAAAAATAAGATAATACCACACATACTGTGATGTTTCATGTGTCAACTTGACTGCAACACTGAGTATCAAGATATTTGGTCAAACATTATTTGAGATATGTCTGCAAGGGTGTCTTGGAAGGAGATTAACACTTGAATTGGCAGACTGAGTAAAGAGGATTGTCCTCTCTAATGTGGGTAGCCCTCATCCAAACAGTTGAAACAAAGAACAAAAAGACTGCCCTTCTGTGGTTTGAAAGTTTGTGTCCCTTCCAAAATTCATGCTGCATCTTAATCCTCAATGCAACACTATTAGTGAAATTGACTGAATTATAATATATGTATTATAACCCTAACCCTAACCTAATATATATATATATATATATATATATATATATATATATATAAATTCCACCTTTATGTATATCCAGAAAGGACCAATTGAAAATAAATAAATAAATAAGTAGAAGGAAGACCACTAGAATAGAGAAAGGGGAACAGGAAGAGGAAGGAGGGGAGGGAAAGAGGAATTACTGGGAAATGAAATGGAGCAGGTTATATTCTATGCATAAAAAATTATATCAAAATGAACCTCACTGTTACATATAACTAGAATGCACTAATAAAAACATTTTTAAAAAGAGGCAGGTACTTAGTCCTTAGGATATTATTAGTCCACAAGAGCTCCACCCTCATGAATGCGTCAGTACCTTATAAAAGGGCCTGGGGACAAGTTAGACATTTCTGTCCTTTCTGCCATGTGAGGACATGCCTTCACTTCCTCTGGAGGATGCAAGAACAAGGTGTGATCTTGGAAGTAAAAAAGCAGCCCTCATCAGACATTGAACCTGCTTACATCCTTACCTTGAACTTCCCAATCTCCAGAATTGTAAAAAGTAAATTTTTGTTCATTATAAATTTTCCAGTTTGAGGTATTTTGTTATAACAGCACAAATGACTGAGATGCTCTTCCAGGAGTAAAAGAGAATTCTGCCCATCTAATTGTGAGATGGAACATCTGTTTTTTTTTTTTTTTTCCTGGCCTTTGGACTCAAGCTTAAAACATCAGCTCTTCTTAGGCCTTTTTTGTTTGCTTCAAACTTTTATCTCTAGTGTTATTTTAGGCCCTTTCAAAATAGATCTTTCTCCTTCTTTCTAATACAGAAAGTAACATTTTTCTGGAATTTCCTGTTCACAATATATTCTGCCAAAGCAGTATATAAATTGCAGCAGTGAAAGTATAAGAAATAAATCTGAATTTTAACAGGTTGTCAAAGTAATAGAAAAAAGCATAGTTTGAATGTCAGATTATGCTTTTTCAAAAGGATAATAATTTTATTTGTTCCATTAATTTCATAAATAGAAATTGCATAAGAAGTAATTATTAACAAGTTTTACCATATATAAAATCATTATCACCTTTAATACAATTAGCAATTATTGTATCTTATTTATTTTTCCAATTTTATTGAGATGCAGCTGACAAATAATACCACATATATATTTAAGGTTTATACTAATATGTATTTATATACACACATATATATAAGTGTGACATCATTGTCTTATCAACTTAGTTAACATGTGAATAACCTCACAGAATTAACTTTTAGTTTCATTAGAACACTCAAGTTCTAATATTTTAGCAAATTTTCAGTATATAATACAGTATTACTAACTGTAGTCATTAAGCTCTACATTAGATCCCCAGAATTGATTCATCGTTAACTGGAAGTTTGTACCCTTTGACCAACAACTTCCAACTTCCCTCATTCCTCAACCCCTGACAACCACTCTTCTATTCTACTTCTGTGAGTTCCACGTTTTTAGATTCCACATAAAAGTGAAATCATATTGTATTTATCTTTTTCTGATTCAATTATTTTGCTTAACTTATTTTGCTCAACTTATTTTGCTCTTGGTTCTCTCATGCTGTCACCAATGGCAGGAGTTCCTACTTTTTGTAGCTGAATAACATTCAATTGTATATACACATAACATCTTTATGCATGCATTCATGAATAGCTATCTCCATGTCTTGGATATTGCAAAAAGTGCTGCAATGTACATGGGAATGCAGACATCTCTTTGAGTTACTGATTTCATGTCCTTTAGATGTATACACAGACTGGGATTGCTGAATCATATGGTAGTTCTATTTAAAATTTTTCCAGTATTCTCCATATTTTTATCCATAATGGCAGTACTAATTTACATTCCCACTAACACATCACAAGGATTCTCTTTTTTCCATATCCTCACCAACATTTGTCATCTTTTGGCTTTTTTTTAAAGAGAGAGAGAGAGAGAGAGAGAGAGAGAGAGAGAGAGAGAGAGAGAGAGAGAGAGAGAGAAGAGAGAGAGACAGAATATTTTAATATTTATTTTTCAATTTTCGGTGGACACAACATCTTTATTTTATTTTTATGTGGTGTTGAGGATCAAACCTAGCGCCCTGCGCATGCCAGGCAAGCGTGTTACCACTTGAGCCACATCCTTAGCCCATCTTTTGGCTTTTAAAAGAAAATCCATCCTAACAGGTATTAGATGAGATCTCATTATGGTTTTCATTTATATTTCCCTAATGTTTCATGATCTTGCATCATTTTTGTGTACTTTTTGACCATTTACATGTCCTTTTGGTAAATTTTTTTTTTCAGTTCCTTTGCACAACATTAAAATCAGATTGTTTACTTTGTTGTTGTGGACTTGTATGTTGCTATGGTTTGGATCTGGAATGTCCCCCAAAGGATCATATGTTCAAGGTTTGCTCCACAGTGTGGCAGTGTTCAGAGGTGGGGCTTTTGGAAAGTGATTGTATCATGAGGGCTTTGTCCTCAGTAGCAGATTAAAAAAATTAAGGCCTTATTGTCAACTGTAGAATTTGGAACCTAATTGAAGGACTGGGTCCTTGAGAGTATACTTATGAAGACAGCATCTTGTTCCCCGCTCCCCCCCCACACACACTCCTTTCTCCTTCCCACTTGCCATAAGCTGAACAGCTCTCCTCCATCATGCCCTGCCACCATGATGGTTCTCCTATGGAGCCAACCTACCACAGTCAGAAACTTCTGAAACCATGACTCAAAATAAAGCCTTCCACTTTTAAGTTGTTTTTGTCAGATATTTTGGTCATAGCAACAAAAAGCTGACTAAAACATGAGTCCCCAAAATATTTTGAATATTAACCTCTTATCAGATATAAGGCTTGGAAATATATTCTCCTATTCAGTAGGTTGCCTTTTTATTTTGTGATCGTTTCCTTTGCTGTGCAGTTTTTATCTTGATATAGTTCCATTTGTCTAATTTACTTTTGTTGCCTGTGCTTTTGGTGTCATATAAAAAAAGTCACTTCTAAAACAAAGGTCAAGGGGCCTTTCTTCTGCATTTTCATCTATGGTTTCAGTTTTACATTTTTAGATCTTACATTTAAGTATAAAATTCATTTACAGTAAATTTTTGTGGCTGGTATAAGATAGAAAAACAAATTCCTTCTTTTGCATGTGGATATTCAGTTTTTCCAACAATTTATTGAAGAGATTGTCCCTTCTCTATTGTGTATTCATGATGTCTCTGTAGAAGATTAATAGTTCAAATATACATGCATTTGTATCTGAGATCTTTGTTCTGTTCCATTGGTCTACCTTGTTTTTTTAAAATACCATTTACCATACTGTTATGATTACTATAAATTTGTAATAGTATGAAATTGGGAAGTGAGGCCTCAAGCTTTGTTTTTCTTTATCAAAATTACTTTGACTATTTGTGATCTTTTGTGATTCTGTAAATTTTAGAATTGCTTTTTCTATTTTCTCATATTTTTATTGATGCATTATAATTGTGTGTAGTGGTGGGATTCATTGATACATATTCACATATCGACACAATATAACAGTATATTTTGGTTAATGTTATTACTGTATTTCTCCTCCCTCCCCTCCTATGTTTCCCTGGTCCCTTTCCTCTACTAATTTCCCTTGATTTTCATAAGACTTTCCCCAAACCTTTATTTGCCTTTCTAGCATCCACATATGAGAAAAAACACACAAATCTTGACTTTCTAGGTTTGGCTTATTTTATTTAACATAATGTTCTCAAGCTCATCCATTTTCCTGCAAATGACATAATTTCATCCTTCTTCATGGCTGAATAAAATTCAGTATATATACATATATGTGTGTGTGTGTGTGTGTGTGTGTGTATATATATATATATATATATATATATATATATATATATATATATATATATCACATTTTCTTTATCCATTCATCTATTGACAGACATCAAGTCTGATTCCAAAGTTTGGATATTGTGAATTGTGCTGTTATAAACATGGGTATTCGTGTATTACTATAGTATGATAGTATGCTAACTTTAATTCTTTAGGATAACTACTGAGGAGTAGTATAGTTGGGTCATATGGTGGTTCCATTCTTAGTCTTTGAAAGAGCCTCCATACTGATTTCCATTGTGGCTGTAGTAATTTAAAGTCCCACCAACAGTGTAAAAATATCCCTTTTAACCCACATCCTCTCCAGCATTTGTTATTATTGTATTCTTTTAGAAAATTGTTAAATGTATATGGACCCAATACCTTTAATTTATTTATTTATTTTTATGTGGTGCTGAGAATCAAACTAAGTACCTCACATGTGCTAGGCAAATGCTCTACCACTGAGCTACAACTCCAGCCCTATTATTTGTATTCTTGATGACTGCCATTCTAACTGGAGTGAGATAAAAATCTCAGTGCAGTTTTGATTTGCATTTTCCTAATTGCTAAACGTTTTAAACTTTTTTTTTCATATATTTGTTGGATATTTGTACTTCTTCTCTTGAAAATGCCTTTCATGCGTTTGCCCATTTATTTGTTGGGTTACTTGGGGTTTTACTGGTGTTAATTTTTTGAGTTCTTATATATTCTGGATATTAATCCTCTGTCAGAAGAGTAGATAGCAAAGATTTTCTCCCATTATGTATGTTCTCTCTCTTTAAATTCTTAATTGTTTCTTTTGCTGTGCAGAAACTTTTTAATTTAATGCCATTCTATTTATTAACTCTTGGCATTATTTCCTGATCTTTAGGTGTCCTATTGAGAAAGTCCTTGCCAGTGCCTATATGTTGGCATTGATCTTATGTTTTCTTTTAGGAATCATAATTTATGGTCTAATTCCTTCTTTGTCAAGAATGAGATGATTATACCTGTGTTTTTTTCTCTGTGTCTTCTACTGTGTGCCATTGGTTTATGTATTTGTTTTTATGCCAGTATCATACAGTTTTTACTACTATAACTCTATAGCAAAATTTTAAATTCAAGTATTGTGATGCCTCCAGCATTACTTTTTTTTTGGCTCAGAATTGCTTTGGCTATTCTGGGTCTTTTATTCTTCCAAATAAATTTTAGAACTAGTTTCTCTAGTTCTGTGAAGAATGTCATTGTTGTTTTGAAGCGAATTGCGTTTGTAGTTTGATTTTGTTAGTATAGCTATTCTAACAATATTATTTCTTTTTTTGTTGGGGGATACCAGGGATTGAACTCAGGGGCACTCAACCACTGAGCCACATCTCCAGCCCTATTTTGTATTTTATTTAGAGACAGGGTTTCAATGAGTTGCTTAGTGCCTCGGTTTTGTTGAAGCTGGCGTTGAACTCATGATCCTCCTGCCTCAGCTTCCTGACACAATATTATTTCTGCATATTAATGAACATGACCTCTCTTTCCATCTTATATTTTCTTCAATGTTCTATAGTTTTCCTTGTAGAGCTCTTTCACCTACTTGGTTATATATATTCCTGGATATTTTATTTTATATCCTGAAACTATTGAGGATGTGATTATTTTCCTGATTTCTTCTTAAGCAAATTTATTATTGGTATATATGAAACCTATTGATTTTTGTATATTGATTTTGTAGCCTGATATTTTGCTGAATTTATTAACCCTAGCAGTCTTCTGGTGAACATTTTTGTATCTTCTAAATATAGGATCATATCACCTGCAAACAGTGATAATTTGACTTCTTCCTTTCCTATTTTATACCCTTTATTTCTTTCTCTTGCTTAATTTCTCTAGCTAGAATTTCTAGTACCATATTGAATAGGAGTGGTAAGAGTGGACATCCTTATCTTGTTCTAGATTTTGAAGGAATTGCTTTCAGTTTTTCCCCATTATAGCCAAAAGTAAACATGAAAAAATGTTCAATATCATTAGCATTTAGGGAAATGCAAATCAAAACTACACCAGTCAGAATGGCAATCATCCAGAATACAAATAATAATAAATGCTGGAAAGGATGTGGAGAAAAGTAAAACTTAACAGTGTTGGTGGGATTGTGAATTAGCATAACTGCTATGAAAATCATTATGGAGGCTCCTCAAAAGACTAGATATGGAACCACATATGACTCAGCTATACCACTCCTTGGTACTTATTCTGAAGAATTAAAGTCATTTTTCTACAGTGATACATACATACCCATGTTTATAGCAGCACAATTCACAATAGCCAAACTACGGAACCACACTAGATTTTCATCAATGGATGAATGGATAAAGAAAATTCTGATATATATATACACAATAGAGTTTCATTCAGCCATAAAGAAAAATTAAATTATGGCATTTTCAGGAAAATGGATAGAACTAGAGACCATCATGACAAGCAAAAGAAGTCAAACTCAGAAGGTTAAGTGTGGTTTGTTTTCTCTCATACGTGGAAGCTAGAGAAGAAAAAGGGAAACAAAGGTGGGGATGGATCTCCTAAATGTCAAAGGGAGATCAGTAGAGGAAAGGTGCCAAGGGTTAGAAGGTAGGGAGGGAGTGGGGGAAATGCTAGGGAATGATATTGACCCAAATATATTGTTATTTTGTTGTGCATGTAAAAATATGTTACAAAAAAATTATCAGGGCTGGGGTTATGGCTCACTGGTAGAGCGCTTGCCTAGCATGTGTGAGGCACTGGGTTCAATTCTCAGCACTGCATATAAATGAATAAATAAAAGATAAAGGTCAATCAACAACTAAAAAAATATTTTTTTAAAAATCTCATCAATATCTACAACTATGATGCACCAATAGAAACTGGAAAAAATACATTCCATTAAAAGAAAAGTAAATGTTATAGGAAAGCAAAAGTTTATAATGTTCAAAAAGTGAACAGAGAAAATTTAAAAAAGTCGTAGCAAGTGATGGCTATAAAGAAGGAGGAGAAAAACAGAAAATAATAGAGAACAAAAGAATTTCACTGTTAGTGGGAGAAGAAATAACAGAAAGAGAAACAAGCAAACAAAAACAAAACAAAATAAACAAAACAGATAATCTTAACCCTCAAAAGACAAGACAGATAAAAATAACTATCATTATAAAATTTCTAAAAATGAGGAAAAGATATGTGTATACATTCACAATCCAATCAGCATAGCAAGAACAACAAATAAATAAGATTCTGAATGAAGGAATTGTCTCCACTGAGGTGGTCAAAACATTGATGAGGATGGATGGTTGTTACCTCTGTCTGACTGTCCTTTCTGTTTCTTCTTGGGAGAGAAAAAGAGCAAGAGCTGGGGCTTGTTAACCCCTTCCTTTTTTGTGTGTGTTGCTTGCTGAGTGTCCAACCCAAATGACCTAAGAGAGAAGCTTGTTGAAATAGCTCTCAGCTTCCCTTCTCACCAGTATAAGGCAGGATAGACTCTGCAGTACTATCGATTGAACTTTTGTCTGGACAGACCAGATTGATGTGCTCTCAGACTGAGGCTGCTACCAAGTTCTAAGAGGGAAGTTCCAGCAACTGTGGCTTAGATCTATCAGGCCTTAGGGACTCTGAAGGGTTTTATCTGCTCTTGAGCAATTAGATCAGCACACTCCTAAGGCCAGGCAGATGCCAGTCTCTGCTAAGAGTATAGGTCTTAAGAGGCTTCCAAGAATTCTATTCATGGGGCAGAGAAACCAACCCTCCACAGGTCTCACATATTATTCTGCTGAGGAATACTGCCTTCTCAGGCTTAGTTCCTGAGTGCATTCCTGCTTGCCTGTCCAGTTTCTCAACCCTCTTGGTTTGGTCAAAAGAGCCACCAGACTCAAAGGGAAAGTGACTTGTACTCTCCATATTTCAGAATCGTATTCCCCTGTACCTGTTTCACTCATGTTCTGCTAGATACACCCTAAGCTACATGCTTGAGGCTTGCCAGGCAGTATGGCAATGTTTGCTATGATCTTCTAGATCCCACAGCAGCAAGCTGCAGTGTGGCCTCCTCCAGATGGCTCTTTCCTCAGTTCTCCACTTGCCAGTTGAAAAACAGCACTTTTCAGACACCAGTTTACTGTGCAGCCTCTGGATCAGCTAAATTCAGGCTGCTTTTCTGATGTACAGGCATTTCTGTGCCAAATTATCCATCATCCTCTGTCTGTGTTATCCTTTCCCCTCTTTGATGAATTAGTGCTGCTGCCTCTACCACAACTGGCTTGACTCCAATGCACTCTTTCTTGATTTTTATTAAATGCTTCTGAATTTCTGAGTCTCGATGAGACTCTGACTGTCATTCCCTCTTTCACCCACCTCACAGAGAAGCAGTACTCCTCCTTGAATTCTGAGCTACAGAGCAACTGGAAACAGCCTTCTTCTAATCTGCCATCTTAAACTGAAATCTAATTTCTCTATTTTTGTGAAAAATGCCATTGGTATTTTGATGGGTATTGCATTGAATTTGCAGATCAATGCAGAGTTCATACTACTTGAGTAGGTAGTTTAAACATTTTAATAATATTAATTCATCCAATCTACTATATTTTAGATATGAGGTGTCCCTAAAAAGCTCATGTGTGAATGCAATGCAAGAAAGCTTAGACGTGAAATGATTGGGCTATGAGAGCACAAACCTAATCAGTGCCTCAATCCCCTGGTTAGGATTAACTGGATGGTAACTATAGGCAGGTAAAGTATGGCTGTGGGAAGTGGGTCCCTTTAGGCAAGTCTTTGGGATATATATTTTGTCCTTGATGAGTGGAGCTCTCTTTATGCTTCCCAGTGCAATGTCCTAAGTTACTTTCCTCCATCACACTCTTCTGCCATGATGTTCTGCCTCATCTCGGGCCCAAAGCAATGAAGCTGGCCACCTCTGAAGTGAGACGTCTAAAATTGTAATCCCAAAATAAACTTTTCCTCTTCTAATTGCTCTTTTCAGGTCTTGATCATAGCAGCCAAAAAGTTGACTGAAATACAACTCTTACACACGTTAGTTTTTTAGGAAGATGGCGGCGAGGGGAGTGCATTGCCCCCGTGTGCTGCTTCACTGTGTGGGAGTATGACAAGTCAGGATGGCTAAAGGATATCTTGTTAGGAATTTCCAGCAATAGTGGGGTGCTCCGGAACCTGGAGGAAGGATTTCCATCGCACGAGGATCGGCTACGGGGACTCAAACGCGAGAGGTTTGTCGCACGGAGGGTAACACTGCTTATTCAGCAAATCGCCCCGTGGCTAGAGTCTGCAGCGCGCGCTGGGAAACGAGGAGATAGCGACGCAGGGATACAGCGCTGCAGTTTCTGCCAGCCGTGCAAGCACCGTACTCAGTGCTGAATTCTGGGTTCGAGACGGGGGAAGGAAGCTGTCCATCTCGGTTCTCCACACCGGTCAGACCACAGAGGAGGCCAGCAGCCACCATGTTGGAAAGCTGACGTCACCATCCCTGTTTTCGACTGACCGCAGCTCATTCAGCCATAGAACAGGTAATTTCAGGCTGCCATTCGCCTGCGGCTTGCAGACAGATTGCTAGGGTTCAGTGCCTGGGTGCTTCTTAGAACCTGATCTTATCGGAGCGAACACCGAGCGCGGGGCGGCCGAGTTCCGGCTCCCGGAACCGTCCCGGAACCGCCCTGGCCCAGGGCTGCGGAGCCTGCGGAGGCTGCTTCTTGGACCCTGCTCCTATCAGAGCATACACCAAGCACTAAGCGGCCGAATTCCGGCTCCCGGAACTGAGCCCGCGGGGACTGCTTCTTGGAGCCTACTCTTATAGGAGCTTACACCGAGCACGGAGCGGCCGAGTTCCGGCTCCTGGAACTTCCCTGGCCCGGGGCTAGGAGCCCGCGGAAACTGCTTCTCGGTCCGGGTCCTGCTGAGGGCCGGTCAGGACTCACCCGTTGCTTTGGTTGCCCGGCAAGGGGAACGAAATGGTGCCATTCGCATAGGATACCAACATGGCAGAGATCTGATGTCATCAGAAAGCGGCGGAGGAGAGAACTTCATCAATACCAGCGGCGACAGAAACAGTTGGTCTCCTGGTAGGGGGGGTGAGGCACAGACACCCGAGTCTCCTCAATTTGTCGTTGAGCCAGAGGGGAGGAGCCGGGCCACCGCCAGCGCCCGGAGCAGGCCCAGCAGATCGCCAGCGTGGTGACCGTGTGACCCCAATTGGAGAGGGGGCGGAGCGGAGCTGCCACCCGCACCCGCAAGGTGGGCAGACCCGCGACCCAGTGGTACATGGGCGTGGTAGGAGGGGCAGGGCAGAGCCGCCGTTCGCGCTTGCAAGGTAAACAGACCTGTGACAGCCTGGCGGGTCAGGCCCAGTGGCCTGCCAGTGTGGTACACACGTCACCCCAACTGGAGTAGGGGCAGAGCAGATCCTTCTCCCACGCCCGGATCAGGCCCTGCCTGTGTGGTGGCCACGTGACCCCAATTGGAGTGGGGGCAGAGCGGAACCGCCACGCGTGCCCACAGGGTGAGCAGACCTGTGACCAACCTGCAGATCAGGCCCAGGGGTCCGCAGGCGTGGTAGGAGGGGCAGGGCAGATACGCCGCCCGCGCCTCCAAGGTAGGCAGACCTGCAACAGACCTGCGGATCAGGCCCAGGAGCCTGCTGGCGTGGTACACACACCACCCTAATTGGAGTAGGGGCAGAGCAGAGTCGCCGCCCGTGCCAGGAACAGGCCCAGCGTCCTGCAGGCGGGGTAGTCACGACACCCCAATTGGAGTAGGGGCAGAACAGAGCCGCCGCCAGCGCCCAGAACAGGCCCAGTGACCTGCCGGCGTGGTAGCCACGACACCCCAATTGGAATAAGGAGAGAGCAGAGCCGCTGCCCGCGCCTGCAGGAAAGATATGCAAGCAGTATGAAAAGACAAGGAAAGAAAGGACCACAAGCAATGCAGGTCAACTCAACTTTAGAAGAGGTAACAGCTGCAGCAGATGGAATGTCAGATAAAGAATTCAGGATATACATTCTTCAGACGATCTGAAGTATCAAGGAAGACATTAAACAGCAAAATCAGACAATGAAAGATCACTTCGAGAATGAATTACGCAAACAAATCCAGGAAGCAAAGGATCAACTATACAGGGAGATAGAGGTTATAAAAAACAAACAAACAGAAATCCTAGAAATGCAGGAAGCAATAAACCAACTTAAAAACTCAGTGGAGAATACTACTAGCAGAGTAGAACACTTAGAAGATAGAACATCATAAAATGAAGACAAAGTATTTCAACTGGAAAAGAACATAGACAGCTCAGCAAGACTGTTAAGAAACCATGAGCAGAACATCCAAGAAATATGGGATAACATTAAGAGACCAAACTTAAGAGTCATTGGGATACAGGAAGGTACAGAGCTCCAAACCAAAGGAATGAGCAGTCTATTCAATGAAATAATATGAGAAAACTTCCCAGACTTGAAGAATGAGACAGAATCCCAAATCCTAGAAGCCTACAGGACGCCGAATGTGCAAAATCATAAGAGATCCACACCTAGACACATTATAATGAAGATGCCCAACATACAGAATAAGGAGAGAATTTTAAAAGCTACAAGAGAAAGGAAGCAGATTACATTTAGGGGTAAGCCAATCAGGATAACAGATGATCTTTCAACACAGACTCTGAAAGCTAGAAGATCCTGGAATAACATATTTCAAACACTGAAAGAAAATGGGTTCCAACCAAGAATTGTGTATCCAGCGAAATTAAGCTTCAGGATGGAAGATGAAATTAAAACCTTCCACAATAAACAAAAGTTTAAAGAATTCGCAGCTAGAAAACCATCTCTTCAAAACATCCTTGCCAAAGCATTACAGGAAGAGGAAATGGAAAATAACAATGAAAACCAAAGTGGGAGGTAGGACAGTAAAGGGGGGAAAATAATCAAAGAGGAAAACAAACCATGTTTAGTAACAGAAATAAACAAATATGGCTGGAAGAACAACCCATATCTCAATAATAACCCTAAATGTTAATGGCTTAAACTCACCAATTAAGAGACACAGGCTAGTAGAATGGATCACAAAACAAGACCCAACAATATGCTGCCTACAAGAGACGCATTTGATAGGAAAAGACATACATAGACTGAAGGTGAAAGGTTGGGAAAAATCATATCACTCATATGGACTTCGGAAACAAGCAGGAGTGTCCATACTCATATCAAATAAAATAGATTTCAAGCCAAAGTTAATCAAAAGGGATAAAGAGGGACACTACATACTGCTCAAGGGAACCATACACCAACAAGACATAACAATCATAAATATATATGCCCCAAACAATGGTGCAGCTATGTTCATCAAACAAACTCTTCTCAAGTTCAAGAGTCTAATAGACCACCATACCATAATCATGGGAGACTTCAACACACCTCTCTCGCCACTGGACAGATCTTCCAAACAAAAGTTGAATAAGGAAACTATAGAACTCAATAACACTATTAATAACCTAGACCTAATTGACATATATAGAGTATACCACCCAACATCAAGCAGTTACACTTTTTTCTCAGCAGCACATGGATCCTTCTCAAAAATAGATCATATATTATGTCACAGGGCAACTCTTAGACAATATAAAGGAGTAGAGATAATACCATGCATCTTATCTGATCATAATGGAATGAAACTGAAAATCAACGATAAAAGAAGGAAGGAAAAAGCATACATCACTTGGAGAATGAACAATAGGTTACTGAATGATCAATGGGTTATAGAAGACATCAAGGAGGAAATTAAAAAATTCTTAGAGATAAATGAAAACACAGACACAACATATCGGAATCTATGGGACACATTGAAAGCAGTTCTAAGAGGAAAATTCATTGCTTGGAGTTCATTCCTTAAAAAAAGAAAAAACCAACAAATAAATGATCTCATACTTCATCTCAAAATCCTAGAAAAAGAAGAGCAAAACAACAGCAAAAGAAGTAGAAGGCAAGAAATAATGAAAATCAGAGCTGAAATTAATGAAATCGAAACAAAAGAAACAATTGAAAAAATTGACAAAACTAAAAGTTGGTTCTTTGAAAAAAGAAACAAAATCGACAGACCCTTAGCCATGCTAGCG
Source organism: Marmota monax (assembly GCF_021218885.2). Classification (NCBI taxonomy): domain Eukaryota; kingdom Metazoa; phylum Chordata; class Mammalia; order Rodentia; family Sciuridae; genus Marmota; species Marmota monax. Next base: position 7,619,905 of record NW_026694552.1, on the reverse strand, counting down.
AAGAGAAGAAGAGAGAGAACTCAAATTACTAGCATATGGGATGAAAAAGGCAATATCACAACAGACACTTCAGAAATACAGAAGATAATCAAAAACTATTTTGAATCCTTATACTCCAATAAATTAGAAGATAGTGAAGGCATAGATAAATTTCTTAAGTCATATGATCTGCCCAGATTGAGTCAGGAGGATATAGAAAACCTAAACAGACCAATATCAATTGAGGAAATAGAAGAAATCATAAAAAGACTACCAACTAAGAAAAGCCCAGGACCGGATGGGTATACAGCAGAATTTTACAAAACCTTTAAAGAAGAACTAATACCAATACTTTTCAAGCTATTTCAGGAAATAGAAAAGGAGGGAGAACTTCCAAATTCATTCTATGAGGCCAACATCACCCTGATACCTAAACCAGACAAAGACACTTCAAAGAAAGAAAACTACAGACCAATATCTCTAATGAACCTAGATGCAAAAATCCTCAATAAAATTCTGGCAAATCGGATACAAAAACATATCAAAAAAATTGTACACCATGATCAAGTAGGATTCATCCCTGGGATGCAAGGCTGGTTCAATATACGGAAATCAATAAATGTTATTCACCACATCAATAGACTTAAAAATAAGAACCATATGATCATCTCGATAGATGCGGAAAAAGCATTCGACAAAGTACAGCATCCCTTTATGTTCAAAACTCTAGAAAAACTAGGGATAACAGGAACATACCTCAATATTGTAAAAGCAATCTATGCTAATCCTCAGGCTAGCATCATTCTGAATGGAGAAAAACTGAAGGCATTCCCTCTAAAATCTGGAACAAGACAGGGATGCCCTCTCTCTCCACTTCTGTTCAACATAGTTCTTGAAACACTGGCCAGAGCAATTAGACAGACGAAATAAATTAAAGGCATCAAAATAGGAAAAGAAGAACTTAAATTATCACTATTTGCAGATGACATGATTCTATACCTAGCAGACCCAAAAGGCTCTACAAAGAAACTATTAGAGCTAATAAATGAATTCAGCAAAGTGGCAGGATATAAAATCAAGACGCATAAATCAAAGGCATTCCTGTATATCAGCGACAAATCCTCTGAAATGGAAATGAGGACAACCACTCCATTCACAATATCTTCAAAAAAAATAAAATACTTGGGAATCAACCTAACAAAAGAGGTGAAAGACTTATACAATGAAAACTACAGAACCCTAAAGAGAGAAATAGAAGAAGATCTTAGAAGATGGAAAAATATACCCTGTTCATGGATAGGCAGAACTAACATCATCAAAATGGCGATATTACCAAAAGTTCTCTATAGGTTTAATGCAATGCCAATCAAAATCCCAACGGCATTTCTTGTAGAAATAGAGAAAGCAATCATGAAATTCATATGGAAAAATAAAAGACCCAGAATAGCAAAAACAATGCTAAGCAGGAAGTGTGAATCAGGCGGTATAGCGATACCAGACTTCAAACTATACTACAGAGCAATAGTAACAAAAACAGCATGGTACTGGTACCAAAACAGGCGGGTGGACCAATGGTACAGAATAGAGGACACAGAAACCAATTCACAAAACTACAACTATCTTATATTTGATAAAGGGGCTAAAAGCATGCAATGGAGGAAGGATAGCATCTTCAACAAATGGTGCTGGGAAAACTGGAAATCCATATGCAACAAAATGAAACTGAATCCCTTTCTCTCGCCATGTACAAGAGTTAACCCAAAATGGATCAAGGAGCTTGATATCAAATCAGAGACGCGCCGTCTGATAGAAGAAAAAGTTGGCTATGATCTACATACTGTGGGGTCGGGCTCCAAATTCCTCAATAGGACACCCATAGCACAAAAGTTAATAACTAGAATCAACAAATGGGACTTACTCAAACTAAAAAGTTTTTTCTCAGCAAAAGAAACAATAAGAGAGGTAAATAGGGAGCCTACACCCTGGGAACAAATCTTTACTCCTCACACTTCAGATAGAGCCCTAATATCCAGAGTATACAAAGAACTCAAAAAATTAGACAATAAGAGAACAAACAACCCAATCAACAAATGGGCCAAGGACCTGAACAGACACTTCTCAGAGGAGGACATACAGTAAATCAACAAGTACATGAAAAAATGCTCAACATCTCTAGCTGTCAGAGAAATGCAAATCAAAACCACCCTAAGATACCATCTCACTCCAGTAAGATTGGCAGCCATTAGGAAGTCAAACAACAACAAGTGCTGGCGAGGATGTGGGGAAAAGGGTACACTTGTACATTGCTTGTGGGACTGCAGATTGGTGCAGCCAATTTGGAAAGCAGTATGGAGATTTCTTGGAAAGCTGGGAATGGAGCCACCATTTGACCCAGCTATTCCCCTTCTTGGTCTATTCCCTAAAGACCTAAAAAGAGCATGCTACAGGGACACTGCTACATCGATGTTCATAGCAGCACAGTTCACAATAGCAAGACTGTGGAACCAACCTAGATGCCCTTCAATAGACGAATGGATAAAAAAATGTGGCATTTATACACAATGGAGTATTACTCTGCATTAAAAAATGACAAAATCATAGAATTTACAGGGAAATGGATGGCATTAGAGCAGATTATGCTAAGTGAAGCTAGCCAATCCCTAAAAAACAAATGCCAAATGTCTTCTTTGATATAAGGAGAGTAACTAAGATCAGAGTAGGGACGAAGAGCAGGAGAAGAAGATTAACATTTAACAGGGATGAGAGGTGGGAGGGAAAGGGAGAGAGAAGGGAAATTGCATGGTAATGGAAGGAGACCCTCAGGGTTATACAGTGGAGCGGGTAGAGAGAGAGGAGGGGAGGGGAGGGGAGAGGTGGGGAGGGGGGAGTGTGGAGGATGGGAAAGGCAGCGGAGCACAACAGACACTAGTATGGCAATATGTAAATCAATGGATGTGTAACTGATGTGATTCTGCAATCTGTGTATGGGGTGAAGGTGGGAGTTCATAACCCACTTGAATCAAAGTGTGGAATATGATATGTGAAGAAATTTGTAATGTTTTGAACAACCCACAATAAAAAATTAAAAATAAAAAAAAAACACGTTAGTTTTCTACTTATTTGTGTCTTCTTCCATTTCCTTCATCACTATTTTAGTTCTTAGTGTACAGATATTTCACCTCATTGGTTAATTTACTCCCAAGTATTTTGTTGTCTTCCATGTTATTATATATGGCAATCAGGTAGGTTATTGTTAGTGTATGAAATGCAACTGATGTTTATATGCTTATTTTGTATTCTGCAATTTTATGGAATTTGTTGATTAGTTTTAACTGTTCTTTTGGTGGTATATTTAGGGGTTTTCTATATGTAAGATCATGTTATATGTAGACACAGTTTTATTTCTTCCTTTCTAAATTAGATACCATTATTTAATTTTTTTAGCTTACCAAAAATTGTTCTAGCTAGGATTTCCAATACTATGTTGAAGACAAGTGTAAACAGAAGGCACTCTTGTCTTGTTTCTGATCTTAGAGAAAAAGATTTAAGATTTTCACCATTGGGTATAATGCTAGATGTAAACTTGTCTTCATTGTGTTGTGGTATATTCCTTCTACACGTAATTGGAGGAGCATATTTTTCATCATGAAAGCAACATAAACTTCAATGAATGTTTTTTCTGCATCTATTGTAAGTTCATATAATTTATATCCTTCATTCTATTAATATGGTATATCATTTTAGTAATTTTTGCATGTCAAATCATATGTCAAAGGGATAAATGCCACTTCATTATAGTACATAGTCATTTTAATGTGTTGCTGAATTTGGATTGCTAGTATTTTGTTGAAGATTTTTGCATCTATGTCCATTAAGGATATAATTTCCTTTTCTTGTAGTGTTCTTGTGTGGCTTTGGTATCAGGGCAATGCTAGTCTCATAAAATGAGTTTGAAAGTGTTCCAACTCTTCAATTGTTTGGAAGAGTTTAATAATGATTGATGTAATTGGTTCTGAAATATTTGTTTGAATTCACCAGTAAATGTATCTGGACCTGAGATTCTCCATGTTGGGAGATTTATGATCACTGTTTCAATCCCCTTATTCATTATATTTTTGCTAAAGTCTATTTCTTTATTATTCTGTCTTGGTAAGTTGCATGTTCCTAAGACTATATCTATTACTTCTAGATTAACCAAAATGTTGGTGTATAACAGTTCATTGAGTCTCAAATGATTTTTTTGTATTTCTGTGGCTATAGCTATAATATTTATTCTTTCATTTATGAGTTTGCTTCTATGACTATTCTTTTTTCTTTCTTGATTAGGCTCATTAAATTTTGTCATTTTTTTCTTTTCTAAAATCCAATTCTCTATTTCTTTAATCTTTCCTATTCATTTTCTAGACTCTATTTTATTTATTTCCATTCTGTTCTATGTTATCTCCTTCCTTCTAACAGATTTAGGGTTTTTTTTGGTTATTGTTTTTCTATTTCCATGAAGTGAAAATATAGGTTGTTTATTTGACGTCTTTCATTTTTTTAAACATAGGCACTTACTGCAATAAGTTTTTCTCTTACAGATGCTTTTGCTACATCCCACAGATTTTGGTATGTTGTGTTTCCATTTTCATTTGTCTTAAGATATTTCTGGCATTTAATATGATTTTTTCTTTGACCCATTGGTGGTTCATGGTTATGTTGTTTAATTTCTATATATAGCTCAGTTGGTAGAGTGTTTACCTTGCATGCATACGGCCCTGGGTTCAATCTCCCGCACTGCCAAAAATAAAAATTTCTACCTATTTTAAAATTTTCCATTTTTCTCCTGTCATATAAAGTCTAACTTCATATTATTGTGGCTGGAAAAGATACTTGATATGATTCTAAAATTCTTAAATTTGTCAAGACTTGTTTTGTGGCCTAACAGATTAGCTATGATGGAGAATACCTTGTGTACATTTGAAAAGAATGTGTACTCTGCTACTATTGGATAGAATATTTTGTATATTAAGTTAGGTAGGTCCATTTCTTCTATGGTATTGTTTAAATCTGATATTTCCTTTCTGATTTTATGAATGATCTATCCATTGTTGAAAATGGGGTATCAAACTCTGATTATTGCTGTATTTCTGTTTCTTTTTTCCTTCAGATCTGTTCATATTTGCTTTATATATTAGATACTCAGATGTTATATGCATAAATATTTACAATTTTTATATATTCTCGATTAATCTAGCCCTTTATCATTATGCAATTACCTTCTTGCTCTCTTGTAACAGTTTTTGAGTTAAAGTCTATTTTCTCTAGGCATAACCACCACTATTGTCTTTTTGTTACCATTTGCCTGTAATATCTTTTTTCATCCTTCTCTTTCAGTTCATGGATGCCCTTAAAGCTAAAGTGAGCAGCATAGAGTTTGTATTTGTTATTTTATTCATTCTAATAACATGTTGTTTATTAGAATATTCAATCCATTTACTTTTAAATAATTACTGATAGTTAAATACATACTATTTCCATATTGTTAATTTTGTATTCTTTTGTAGTTATTTTGTTACTTCTTCCTCTTTTGCTGTATTCCTTTGTGATTTGATGACTTTTGTGGTGGTATTTCTTGATTCCTTTCTCTTAATATTTTGTGTATCTATTACTTGTTTTTCTTTTGTGGTTACCATGAGGTTTACATAAAATATTTTATAGATATCATATTTTAAGTTGATAAAAACTTAACTTTGCATATACAAACACTACTTTTCCTGCTCCCACTCCCATTTTAGGTTACTATTATTACAACTTATATCTTTTTTGGAGGGAGGTGGTACCAGGAATTAAACTCAGGGGCACTCAACCACTGAGCCACATCCCCAGCCCTGTTTTGTATTTTATTTAGAGACAGGGTCTCATTGAGTTGCTTAGTGCTTTGCTTTTGCTGAGGCTGACTTTGAACTCAAGATCTTCCTGCCTCAGCATCTGAGCCACTGGGATTACAAGTGTGCACCACCACATCAGGTTTACATCTTTTTAACACTGTGTATCTATTCAAATTATTGCAGTTTTAGTTATTTTAAATTAATTTTAATTTTTATACTTGAGCTGAAAGTGATTTGCACACAACCATTACAATATTCAGAAATGGTGGACTCAAGTATATTATTAGTGAGTTTCATATATTTGTATGCTTTTAAGTTGCTTACTAACATCTTTTCCATTCAGACTGAATAACGCCCTTTAGTATTTCCTCTAATGCTCACCTAGTAGTGATGAAAATTATTTCAGCTTTTCTTTTTTTGGGGAAGTCTTTCTCTTTCATTTCTGAAGGGTAGCTTTGCTGGATGTGATATTCTTTGTTAGCAGGATTTTTTTTTCTTCAATACTTTGAATACATCATCTCACTGTCCTTATTTGAAAGATATCTGATGACAAATCCTTTTATACTACTTTGGAGATTCCCTTGTATTTGATAAGTGATGCTTTCAAAACTCTAACTTTGACACTTAAGAATTTAATTATAATATGTCTCTTTGGTTTCAACATATTCAGAGATATTTAGAATTCATGAATCTAGATGCCCATTTCTCTCTCAAGATTTGAGAATTTTACATCCATTATTTTAAAAATACACTTCATTGCTATAATATTTAATTGTCAGTCATTTCATAGATCTTTATTTCTACAGGCTCTGATATTGGAGCATTAATTAGTTTCTTTGGTGTTATCATGTGTTTCTGCTTCTTCAGGATTTTTGTATTCTTGTGCTGGTATCTATACATTTGACGAAGTGATATCCTTCAGCTTTACATGTTTGCTTTGGCTGGAAAAACCTTTATCAATTAGCCTATCCTGGGGTTCTAGACAGGCCAGCTGCTAACATCTACAGGTAGGTTAATCTGTATCTCTGCCCATATATATTAACTTCTCAAGTGTTGCAACTGAGTGGGTCTATTGGCTGGTCTGATAGCTGGGCTCCCTGTTTGGGTGGGATCTCTCTATGGGCTCTGAGGTCAGTTGGGGCCACTGACTGGGTTCCATAATATTTGAGTGAGGTTACAGACTGTGCTCTCTGGTCTAGTGGTGCCCTTGTTGGACTCTGCATTCAGACAGTATTTCAGTCTGTGTTCTACAATTCTGTATGGCTTCAGGCTATGCTCTAAATCTGGTTGGGGTTTCTACTTAGGTTCTGTGATTTGTTGGGCCACTATTTGAACTCCAAAATCATCTTTGGTTGAGTGGGGCCACAAGTTGTACTCCCTGGCTCCCTGTGGTGTCACTGACTGAACTTTATTTTCTATGGTATTGGTTCTACAGTTGGGTAGCTATCACATGAGCCAATAGACTAGGCTCCATAGCCATACCAGGCAACTGACTGGAAACCCAACTGGGAAGAATGCTGACTATGTTCCATGGCTAACTTGGGCTGGTTTGGTTCAAAAGTGGGAGGAGCTGCTAGCTGGATTCTTTAAGGTGAGGTCCATAGTAAATGTGATGTTACCACAAAGATTCATGTATTAATTATGGGTAGGATAACCTTGGCAACTCCAACAGTGTTCCCTGTGTGGTGAGACAGAAGTGGGCCTCCTGTGAAGCATTATAGTTCACTGAGGAAACTAGAAGTCTGCTTCATCTCTGTTTTCTCCACTAGAGATACTAACCTTAGGAGATCCCTCTTGGTATGGCAGTGTTGGCCTGAGGAAGAAAGAGAAAATCAAAGTAAAAACTATTCCCTTTACCCTTTTAATATCTTTTCTCATCTTTTTGTGTTTTGTGGGGATGCTTCAACCTCACTGCTGGCTCCTGGGATTTTCATAAAGACATTCTCTCTGTGGATAATTGGTAATCAGTATTGATATGAGGAGGACTAGAGATATGGGCCTCTTATTCTGTAATCTTCCTGACATCACCTTACTCTTCTTTTTGAGTAATAAATTTGTTGACTTTCAAATTTGAATTTACACTGCCAGAGCTCCTGGATCTCAGGTCTTTGTACTGGAACTGGAACTATACCATTAACTCTCCTAGGTCTCCAGTGTTCTGACTGCAGATCTTAACAATATGTCTTTGAGATATTTCAAGTAGTAAGTACAGATTTACCCAATTATTTGTAACAGTGGCATGACTCTTCATATTATAGATATGATGTTACTTGATGAAAACTAAGTTGTTTTCAGATTTTTTGATAATAGCTTAATAATGCCACAATGAATACTTATGCTTTTATCTTTGCTAAATTATATACATATATCTAAAATCAAAGTGCCAGAAGAGGGGGGTTACTGGATGAAATGGTACATGTATTTACATTGCCAAATTACTCCCCAAAATATAATATAAACTCTGATCAAATTATGTATGAAAGTGCTCATTACCTTATACATTTACCTCACTGATTTTATCAATCTTTTAAATTATTACCAATAGGAGTAATAAAATTCTACCACATGGTTAAAAATAATACCACATTGTCACCAACTTGCTCTCTGTAAAATCTGCACCAATTTACTTATACTTTCTCTACCTGATCCTCTATATCTGGAACCATGTTGCAAATTCCTTGGGAAAGTTCTAATTGAACCCATTCAAGATGAATATCATGTCTTCTGGAAGATACTGAAAGGCTATGGTATTCTTCTGTCATGCCAGTTAAATCCCAAAGGCTCCTTTATCAAGCGTGTTTCAAGTACCTTTAAGAAATACTTCTTGAATATAAGAAAAGCACTGTATCACATTTAACAAAATAAAAAACCAATAAAAGGAAATCACATTACCAAATTAGATGGCTCATTTAAGAAGTAGTTGTCTTTGAGAATAAAGCAGAACAGACTGAAAGATTAAAATAGTGGTACATGACTGTAATCCCAGCTATTTGTGAGGCAGAGGCAAGGAGACCACAAGTTCAAGACCAGTCTTAGCAACTGCAACTTAGGAAGACTCTATTTCAAAATGAAAATAAAAACAAAAATAGTTGGCTATAGTGCCGCAGTCTGGCTGGGCACAATTCAGGAGCCACTTGTCAAAAGAAACGAACTTTATTTTTAGAACCACACACGCCAAACAAAACAGCTCCCCAGGAAAAACCCTCAGAGCCCAACTGCCACCACCGGCTTCCCACAAGCCTCTCAACCTCCCCCACTCCTTCTGCTCTTGAAGCCGATTGGCTGGGTCGCGTGGGCGGAGCCAAAAAAGTCCCCCAATGAGCAGCTCCATGGTCTGAAAGGGCAGGGAAACAGCCCAATGAGCATCACCGCAGAGGAGCCAATCAGCTAGAAGTTGCTGGGGCCGCTGTGAGCCAATCATCAGCTGGCAGTCTGAAAGGGCGGGGAAACAGCTCAATGAGCATCACCGCAGAGGAGCCAATCAGCTAGAAGTTGCTGGGGCTGCTGTGAGCCAATCATCAGCTGGCAGTCTGAAAGTTTGCTGGGGCCCCTTCGGCTGTGGCTCTCTGTTTAAACAACAAGCATGTGGCTTAGGGACCGTGCCTGCCTTAGGTTGTCCAATAGTACATATGGTCCTTACCCATTATCGGATGAGCTGACCTCAAGGCGTCAGCCTCCTGTCTTAGGTTGGTACCATTGCAATTGGATCTTACCTGTCACTGACTACTGGTCCAGTATACAGCCACACCTGTAGATAGGTCTTTGTATCAGCGGGGGGGTGAGGTTCTTTGCCTCACCTCTGTTGGTCCCCAAATTTTAGCTGAATGACCATGACAAGCAGAAGGGAGGAAGATACACCAAGCCAATTGACGGTTCCTTTTGGAAAAATTGTACCACTGATGACATCATCAGCAAAAATACCCCAACACTACCACAAGTCGCTGCACCAACAGATAGTTCACAATGCATACAGGTGAGTTCACAATGCATACAAGTGATTCATAGTCCAGGCAAGTTTTGCAAGCAGTTCAGTGATGGCTATTGCAGAAGATGTAGATTGGTTTTATTTTTGTCTTCACTGGAACTGGGATGAAGATAGGAATTCTGGCAATAATGGCTAAAGAAAAAATTATGTAACATTCCAGAAGGCACTAAAAGAAAACAATTTTCTTAACAATTTACATTGTCTTGAAGAGAATTATTAAATATAATGAAAAGGAAAGGTGAAAGTAAACAAACAGATCTGTTAACCTCCCTTTTTGTTCACATTTTAAAACAATCCTCAACAGCTGTCTACCCAATTTAAATTAAGCCATTTAAATCACGTGAATAAAAAAAATTATTTGGATCCATTTTTTCATGAGCGCTCATCATATATGATATATGGACATACGTACATTCAAACATATAACACAAAACACAAGTGTGCACACATAATATAATACATACAACCCATAACATAATAGTAAAGGCCTTATAACTTTTTACAAGTGAAATCTCCATTGCAATGTTTAAAAACTCTATAGTCAAAAAATAGAACTGATCAGCAAAACATTAACCTAGGTCTGTATGAGCTCAAAAAACAAAATAGAACTTCATGATGTGGAAAGGGCAATAATAAAATAGATATTGAAAAAAAGCATCCTGGTTCTGTTGCAGATGTACGAATAACCAAACTAGAGTTTTGGATATCAGTTGTTATGGATTTGAGCCAAATCATCTTCTTTTTGGTCTGTAGAAATCGCTTTAGTTAATCTCTCTGGAATCCAAATCGGCTGCTGTTCTCCCTGTGGAAACACACAAACAGACCCCCGACTCCAGACAATCACTGGGTCAGGACCTTGGTTGTCCTGTTAGAATATCCTTCCAAAGTACCTTGGGCTTATGTACATTTTTTGGACATATATGCCTTTCCGCAGCACTAAGCCCTGATGAATCCAAATTTAAAAAGTTTAGAGTAAAAAGGGTTATTTTAAGTTTATCTTTGGGTAATATATACCCCTTCCCAATTCCTTCTTTTTGCTTTAATAAGTACATTTTAATAGTTTGATGAGCTCTTTCAACTATGCCTTGTCCCTGTGGATTGTATGGGATTCCTGTTATATGAGTAATGCCAAATGATGAGCAAAATTGTTTAAAAGAGGTAGAAGTATAACCAGGGGCATTATCTGTTTTTAACTGTTTTGGAAATCCCACAGTGGCAAAATTTTGTAAGCAATGAGCTATTACATCTTTAGTTTTTTCTCCGGAATGAAGGGAGCACATCAAAAATCCAGAAGAAGTATCAACTGTAACATGCAAATATTTTAATTTTCCAAATTCTGGCAAGTGTGTGACGTCCATCTGCCAAATATGGTTAGGTATCAATCCTCTAGGATTGACTCCAAGATTAACTTGTGGTAAAAAGGTCACACAATTTTGACATTGTTTTATTATTTGTCTAGCTTGTTCCTTAGTGGTAGTAGTGTCCTTGGGTTCCTGAAAAAAAAATCTCCTTTACAAATAGCACTTGCCACATGTTCCAATAGTCATGCTCATTGCATTCACTGTAGCTCTGTGGGTAAGCATACTTTAACAACTAAAATGTTCAAATTGATTTTCAGGATAAATGTTAACTTATACCTACCTAATATGTTACCAAGTTCTAATAAAATAAAACCAAACGGAAAGGGTCTATCACTCTATAAGTTTAGTAAGTTATAAAAGAGTATGGCCATGCCAATTGAATCATTTATTTGCTGCTAGGAAAATGACACAGCTGCAATAACGTGGTTATATTTTAAAGGTCACCATGAGCAAGCTTCTGATAAATCAGACTTGACAACTCCACAACGAATCAATGATAACTAAACAGGCTTAACTTTCAAACAAATAAACAGAAAGATGAAGAGGAGTTCTTAAATTCAGCTCTTTTAGCAGTTAACACAAGAGAAGATGGTAGTAACTTTAGAAGAGCTGTATGCTCTGCTGGTATTTTTGCTTTAATGCTGACAAATGTGGCAATGCTTTAGATACAGAAAAAAGTTATTTTCCCAGACCCTATATCAGAAATGCTAACGTATGCCTTATCCCTAAAGTCTAATAGTTACCTAATAGGTTTTTTAAAACATCTTCTACTTCTGTTCCTTTAACTTCATAGTCTCTCCCATTAGTCTAGTAAAAGAGAATTGTGATTTTTTCTCAATTAATGACTAATAGTTCTATTGGAGATGCCCCAGTCATTTTAGACACTCTGCTACAACAGATCAGATATACCCTGCTTCCTGTTTTAGCAAAGATCAACATACATAAACTAATTTCTTTTCTATTCTCCAATAATGAATATACTGAAAAAGAAATTAGGAAAATTATCCCATTCCCCATAACCTCAAGAAGAAAAATAAAATACTTCACAATAAATTTAACCTAGGAGGTGAAAGACCTCACCAATGAAAACTGTAGAACACTGAAGAAAGAAATTTAAGAAGACCTTAGAAGATGGAAAGACCTCCCACGTTCTTGGAGAGGCAGAATTAATATTAAAATGGTCATACTACCAAAATCGCTATAAAGATTCAGTGCATACCCCATCAAAATGCCAATGACAGTCTCCACAGAACTAAGAAAAACAGTTCTAAAATTCATTTGGAAAAATAAAAGACCCAGAATAGCCAAAGCAAACTTGATCAAGATTAGTGATGTTGAAGGCATCAAAAATACCTGATCTCACAATATATCACAGAACAATAGTAACAGAAACAGCATGGTATTGGCATGTAAATAGACAAGAAAACAATGGAATATAATACAAGACACAGAGGCAAATCTACAGATAGTCATCTGACACCTTTACAAAGGTGCCAAAAATATACTTTGGGGAAGATAGCCCTTTTAACAAATGGTGCTGAGAAAACTGGTTATCCATATGTACAAGAATGAAATTTGATCCCTATTTCTCAACTTGCACAAAACTCAAAGTGGATCAAAGACCTATGCATTAGATCAGAAACTCTGCAACTACTAGAAAAAAATGTAGGTCAACACTCCAACGTATTGGCATAGGCACCAACTTCCTTATCAAGAAACCTAAAATTCAAGAGATATAACCAAGAATCAACAAGTGGGATGACATTTGAAAAGCTTCTGCACAACAGAGGAGACAAGAATGTGAGGAGAGCCTACAGAATGGGAGATATTTGCTACCTGCAAAGAGAATTAATATCCAGAATATATCAAAGAGCTCAAAAACCATAACACCAAAAACCCCACAATTAATATAAATGGGCAAAAGAACTAAGGAGACACTTCTTAAAAGAAGAAATACAGTATATACAAAAAGAACCAAAAAAGTTTTAAAAAGAAGAAATACAAATGGCCAACAAATATATAAAAATATTCAATATCTCTAACAATTAGGGAAATGCCAATCAAAACCACATTGAGATTTCATGACACCCCGGTAAGAATAGGAATTATCAATTTTACATTCTGGTGAAGGTGGGAGGAAAAGCTACACTCATGCATTTTTAGTGCAACTGCAAATTACTATAAACACTCTGGAAAGCAGTATGGATATTGTTCAAAAAACTAGAAATGGAACCCCCATATTATCCAGCTATTCCACTCCTTGATATATATATTCAAAATATCTAAAGTCAGCATTCAGTTGCTGTCGGGGTTTTTTAGCCTCCCGTTCCCTCCTAACCTGCGGGAGAGATGGGGAAAACATGCCCCAACCAGGACGAGCCAAGAAAGGTAAAGGTCCACTGGCCACCCACACCCTGCCCTCCCTCCCCGAGGACAATCAGAAGTGCCAGGGAGAACTGTCAAAGCAGGATCTCCTTTAATGAGAAAACATACACAGCTAATATAATGTACAGGAGCCAATCAGGGTAAAGGTCAGCAGGGTGGGGAGAATTTACATCTACACCCATCCTACAGGCAGTAATGGGAGACACAAGCTGTCTGATCTGTCTATGAGGGCAGAAGGGTCCTGAGCCTATCCTAGAGGTGGTCTGATTCTTCATCACAACCCACAGCAATGCCTTCTGGCTAATTGCTAGGTGCTCTCTTAGCCACATGTGGCCCCAGGACTGGGAAGCGGGTGCAGCCAGCAAGTTAAGTTTCCTCTTTTCTGATGCAACATGCCCCACGTTACATCATGCCCTACAAGTTGCAATACCTGCATACCTATGTTTATAGCAGTATAATTCACAATAGGCAAGTTATGGAAGCAGCCTAGGTGCCCATCAATAGAGAAACAGATAAAGAAAATGTGGTATATACACAATGGAGTTTTACTCAGCCATCAAGAAGAATGAAAGTATAGCATTTGCTGGTAAAATGATGGAATTGGAGAACATCCTATTACCTGAAATAAGTTAGATCCAGAAAGTCAAGGGTAAAATGTTTTCTCTCATATGTAGAAGCTAGACCAAAATAAGAGGGGGAAAGTTTGGGGAGAAATTCCATGAAAATAGAAGAGAGATCAGTGGAGTGGAGGAAGGGCATTAAAGCAGAGGGAGGATGTATGGGGAAAGAGAGGAGCAGTGAAATGAATCTGATCAAACTTTTCTTTGTACATATATGATTACACTACAGAGAATTTCACTTTTACGTATAACTGTAAATAAATAGAAAAAAAGATCCATAGAGTAGAGAAAAGGAAACAGGAGAAGGGTAGGGGAAAGGATAAGGGGAAGCACTAAGGACTGAATTGGAGTAAATTATATTAAATGCTTATATAATTATGTAAAAATGAACCCCAAATATATTATATATAACTATCATACACTAATAAAAATAAATAAATAATGATGATATATTGGAATACTCATTCCATTCTTCCCGCCAGACATGTGGCTCTGAATTACCCAAGAGGAAAGAAAGTGGCACGCATACAAGAGATGACTTGGTTTCTGAGGCTACAGATCAAAGCAACGTGATTATCTTCCAGTGATTTAGTTTCTGTGCAGGAAGCTGCCCTTGTTGCTCATCCCTTGCATTCCAGCTATCACAGAACACATCACTAACTGTGAATCCACCAACAAAGGACTTGAAAATGGTGTAGCACTGTTTTTTGTTCAGTTTCACCTTAATCAGTGCTTACACTTAGTTATTCAACAAGCAATATTAAGTAGTATGATAGGTATATAGAAGGATACAAATTTAATACACAGCCCCCATCCTGTAATAGCTTACAGTCTGTTTAGAAAGCAAATCTTACATGATGTTGATAAAGATTTCATGGAATTATGAGGATTTGGCATGGAAAAGAGTTGGATAGGTAGAATAAAAAGCATTTAGGTCAGTTTAAAATTTTATTTCTTTTGGTCTGAAGCCTTTATATGACTTATAGAACAAAGTAGAGATAATGTGCTCTTAAAAATAAACTATCAAGATCAAAAAAGAAGTTAGAAGAGTTTTTTGAGTTTAAGTTTAGGAAACATTTTCCAGTTGTTTTTACAAAAGGAATGGTCAGATTAATAATACAGTTGAATTAGTAGTAGTGTTTAAAATAGTTTCAGTTCTGAAATTTTACTAATAGAAATATAAGTCTAGTGTAGTCATAAAACTGTCTGGATCAAAACTAAGCCATTAACATCTTCTAACATTGCTCTAAGTCAACTCCCACCAAAATTTCCTATATGCTTGATGATAACTATACACCATCTGCTCAATGGAGTGATAGAATAGTTTTTAGCTCAGAAGCAGGTGCACTGAACAAGAGGAGCAGAACAGAATCTGCCATCTCTCATGTGAGCGGGTATAGTTTGGGAGCAGGATGTTACAAAGGCTTGCTGATGCCCATGCAAAGCAAGATTGACTAGGCAAGCAAGTCTCTATACTCTCTCCCAAGATATCCATCTGGCTCTCTCCTTCACTCCACTAAGGTCTCAGGTTATGTGTTACTTCCTCAGAATGGCCATCTTTGGCTCAACCTATACAAAATCAAACCCTCCTTCATTTTCTACCATCTCATACTGATTTATGCATATTCAAATATGTAATTATTGTCTCTTTCCAATGAATGTTACAATGAAATCTCCTTGAGGGCAGAGATTTTCATGCCTTTGTTACGGGTATATCTCTAGATTTTAGAAAAATACTTGACACATAGAAGGGGCTTAATAAATATTTCTTTTAAAAAGTTATGTAAAATCCAACTAGGTGGGCTGGGGATGTGGCTCAAGTGGTAGCGCGCTGGCCTGGCATGCGTGCGGCCCGGGTTCGATCCTCAGGACCACATACAAACAATGATGCTGTGTCCGCCGATAACTAAAAAATAAATATTAAAATTCTCTCTCTCTCTCTCTCTCTCTCTCTCTCTCTCTCTTTAAAAAATCCAACTAGGTGATTGGACACCATATTTTGAACCAATGATCTTGTATAGATTACTGCTTGCTGTAGAAATGGCTTGTGTGATTTGGGACAGCATAAAGGCACCCACTTTTGCACAGTCTCACTTAAGTTCCACCTTCTCCATGAAGCCTCTCTTCTCAAGTAACTCCATTCCTTCACTGAAATCCAACTACATTCAACTTAGTATGTAACTGCCCTTGTTGTATGTGAATAACATTTGTTTGAGTTTTTTGAAAGTGAAGATAATATCCTACTTTTCTCATCCTGTATTTCCTATCATGTGCAGTGCATCACAGAGCACACAGTAGGCATGCAATATATTGTACCACTTGATGATTAATTTCAGATGGGGAAATTGGCAAGCATAAACTGTTGGAGGTGAGCTTTTTTTTTCCTGAGACAACCCAATAATCAACTGGCATTAAAAAAATTACTCAAAAATCCTAACAAATGATTTTAACTGTAAAGGTAAATCTGATCCAGCAGTATCCGTTGGGCATACTTCACAGTTGCTAATGAATAACTTAGGGTCCTAGAAAAAATGAATTATGGGATCTAGGCTTTGAGGGGGGTTGTAAACTGAGCACATTAATTTTTCCATCTGCCTCTGCCCTGGGCTATGTGGGGTGGGTTGGGCAGCCTGCAAAGATTGCTTCATGTTTTGCCCTTTCCAGATTTCTCCTATGAAGTAGACATTGCATTCTTTCTAAAATATGAAGAAATTGGAATTTGAGGTGATTTTTGGAGGCAGCAAGGTTTCTAGCCTGGCCTTAGATTAAGAACATGCTAGTTCCTCTCTACTGCCACTACAAATTTCAAGAGCTTCTGGATGCTCAAAAACCAAGTTGGGGACTACTTCATCCCGGAGAATTCTAATGCAATCTGGAAAATAGGTGCTTCCTAAACTCTACCTCAGTAGACTCTACCTCAGTGACTTTTGGCTTCCAGGTTAACTTGCACTGAGCTCTCATATCCTACTCAGGGATGGTGTCCTGCTCATGGTACAGGTTAGCCATGGGGCTCTTCATGTGGCAACTGACCTAAAGGTTCATTGCCATACCACTTAGAATGTTCTGTGCTTACTCTCCATTTCATTTCAAAATGCACCAAATCTATTAGTTTCTTGCTCTTTTGCCTGCAATATTCTCTGCTGAACTGATTTGAGATATGGATTTCCCTTAGGCCAGCCTGTATTTATTGCAAAATCTCTTACAGCTGATGATAGAGAACAGAATCAGCCTTCCTCTCAGGGTGCTATCCATCTTCAACGTCAGTAACTCCTAATGTTTTTGGAGTTTTGAGAGTCAATTTGATTTTGCAACACCTCTGCTCCCGTTTTTGCCTCTAAGGAAGCGTTAACATTTGGCAGACAATTTTAATGACAGCAGAAGAAGCAGTGCAAGTAACAAGGGTTTTGGAGAAAGCCAGTGAACCTGGAGTATAATTGGGGGACTTAACTGTGATTTTTCAATTGAGTCTTTGTGACCTGGCCAAGGCACTTGACTCATTTGGGGCCTTAGTTTGATTTGCGAAATGTAAGGGTGTACTTGGCCAGTGTTTCTAAGCCCAGATGTAACTCAGGATAATTAGGCAGAGGTGGCAGTAACAACTAAAAATACTAATTATAGAGCTTTACTCTAGACTTACTGAATCAGAACATATCATGGTGTGTATCTCTATATATTTTAGATAACATGACCAGTAATTCTGATGTATAAATTAGGTTAAGTCTAAATCAGGGTTTCCCAACCTTTGATATACATAAAAAGCACATAGAGGTCATTTAATCTGGCTTACTATGTCAATAATAGCAAGATTGAGAATCCCTGTATTAGATAATCTAATTTAAGATCTCTTCAAATTTACATTGCTTTATATAACTCTGGAAATAATTATAATAAAGTTACATGTTTTGATCAATGAGCAATGGTCACTAAATCAGATTTTTTTTTCCTAGCCAAAACCCCTTGGCAAAAGAGGAACTTTTCCAATAAGCCTTTCAAGATTTTATTCAGTTTTATTTCCCTGAAAATAACAATTGAGTACTGAGAATGGAAGAAATGTTGAGTGTCAGAGCCTAAAAGACCTTCAGTAATCAATTCAATTCAGCCCTTTCAATCCACAGATGGAGAAATCAAGGCTTGCAGAGGGGAAGTGGACAGACTAAGCTGTGTTGTTTTAAGGAAATTCTCCACATAACTGGGGGTTGTTAGGGTAATTAATTGTTTATAAAATGTCAACGGTACTACCTGCTTCTAATTGGTGCACATTCTAAAAAATAAACTGGATAAGAAGACTCATGCTCTTCTCATTTGAAGATCACCTGGATTTCATTTCTATTCACATATTGAGAGTAATTTTCTAAAAATCTAAAGTTACCTAATTCACTGAATACACCCATTCTAATAGGGAAGGCTTTGGAAGAATTCATTTTGGCCTGCAGTAATGATAACAAATACTTATTGAGGATTTACAATGTGCCAGATGTTGTTATAAGTGCTTTACATGATCTAAGTAATCCTTCCAACTCTATTTCACAGATGAGGAAGCTAAGCAACACAAAGGTTAAGTCACCTGTCCAAGGCCACACAACTACTTAGTGGTGGTATCAGGACTTCAGCCCAGAAGTTGGATTTTAGGGATCAGGGTATTGGACACACAAAAAAAGAGTGCCTCTCAGAGCTTGCTTGCAGTTATACTAGTAACTAAGAGCTCCTGGACAGAAGGGACTATGCTACTTGTTTTCATATCCAAAATCTAGCACAATAATTGACACGTTGTTGGAGCTCATTATTTGTTAGATGCATAAGTGAATTAATGATTGCTACGGTTTGATGCTCTTGGCAAAGAAACCTAGAGACAGGTGAAATCATTCCCTTCTTGCTGCCCTTTCCTTGGGTGTTAGTAATAGTTTACACAGGTCCAGATCATCCTCTCTTTAATGTGAATAATTGGAACTTCTTCTAAGGCTAGTGTTGTTTATACTGGGAAGGTACAATGAGGACAGCCATTGTGAGATGCTATCTATCTGACCTAGATGAGAATGCTCCAAAGCAAGGCCTTGTGCACAGGCTGGGCTCTGTGTCTGAAAGAATGCTGCCTCTGCTTCCCACTACCAATGTAGATGTGAGGAGATGAATTTATAAACCTGTCTGAGAAGATCCCCATTCTTCAAAGAGGAGGTGTGAGAAGAGGTCAATCAGAACTCAGCTCAGATATTCTTCCCCCTTTCTTTTACAGAAGGAAACTGGTCTTATGGAAAGAGCATGGACTTTGAAATCTAACAGACCTGGAGTCTCATTCTGATTCTGCTACTTACTACCTTAGTCACTTGATTTGTATGAGATTCAGTTTCATCATAATGCTTGGAATTTTGGGAGATTCTCCCTCACATGGAAGGCCTTTAGCAAGTGTTAATTCTTTCTCCTCCTGCAGATCCAGGTCTCTGTTTTGCCCTGAATCTTGTGGAAGGAGTCTGATTCATCGGGTTGAACTCCAAGTATAGCTTGTCAACACATAACAATCTAATGCCATTTATTCCCTTTCTTCTTCCCTTACAACAGCAGAACTGTAAAGTGGTATCTATAAGCTGACCCTGTGATATTGAAACCCAGAAAAATCTTCAAGATTCAAAGAAGTCCAAGGATTGCAGTGATCAGACAACTGCTGAAATGGGCCATCATGTTGAGTTGGTATAAGAAGAAATCAAACCCTTTTGTGAGTCAAAAGGGTTGTAGTGAGCCTAAATGCCATGAGAGGAATTTTTTTAAACCAGGGATTGAAACCAGGGGCACTTAATCACTGAACTACATCCCCAGCCCTTTTTAAATTTTTATTTTGAGACAGGGTCTTGCTAAGTTTCTGAGTCTGGCTTTGAACTTGTGATCCTCCTGCCTTAGCTCCCTGAGCTGCTGGGATTATAGAAATGTACCACTGCAACAGGCCGAGAAACTTTTTTTAGACATGCTAGTACAATGGGGATTTCTGTTCAAGGAGATTTGCTGTCTCAAGGTGATTACATAGCAAGGCTACTGGAAATTAGTTCAAGAGCAAAGAGAAAGCCCCTAGTAGTAGAATCCTGCAATTCAGAGGTAAATTGTATTCCAAATACTCAAGCCATTTTGAGGCAGTATTGTTTCTGAGAGCACAAAAAGTTCTCCCAGGATGTAAAAGCTTGTTTATTATGAATACCGAAAAGCCACCAGCCATGATTTTCTCCCTACTCATGACAGAATTTCACCAAGTTCACAGATGCCCTTGTGTCATATTTGTTATTAATAACACTTAAAGGCCAGTATATCTCGACAGCATTTGAATTAAATTTGTATATACTTCTGTGATTGGAAGAAGAGCTGTAGACTTTGGGCTATAATGAGAAATCTAGGACCTTCAACTAAAGGATCAGAGTTGTTTCAATATCACAAGGACATAACCCACCTTTCCAGGGATATTTATAAGAGGGAAATCTTAAGGAATACTTGATGTATACTTCACGGGAACATTCTAATCCTGAGCGTTTCTGGCCCAGATCTACCACTAGTCAACTTTGGGACTTTTAGAGATTCACTTCTCTGAATCCAAGTTTTCAAATTTGTTAAAGGAGAGGGATGAACTACACAATGTTCTTCTACTGTTCTTGTTTATGCTCTTGTTTATTGTCTACAGTAGTGCCAGAGACAGAACTGATGTTGAACTTATTCTAGGAGAGTAAGCTAGGGCTTGCCTTCTCCTTTGTCAAAGGCAAAGTACCAATTGATACCTTTATCTTATTTCAGTATTATTAAGGTGTGACCTACCACCTTTAAGGAAAGAAGTTGTGGAAGAGGAAGAGGCAGAGAGCAATGCCTGTGCTCTGAGACTACACCATGTGTTTTGTATTTGCCTAGATTTACACGTGGCCTAAAGCCTGTCTGTTCTGTGCCTGTATTTTTTCAACTTTCATCCATTTCATTGGTTGTATAAATTGGCTTTAACCCAATTCTCTCTGTTTTGGTCATTAAAGTTCAAATTGGTTCCTGGCTCATGTACAATCGCCTTCTTTCTTTGATAGTGGAATAGATCTCACTCCCCAAAATGATGATTGGAAACTTGAAAGTGGGCTAGTTACTATTCTTTTCATTGTATTCAGTTTCCTCCCATTTACCTTCCTTGAGATTTGTTCTTTAGAGTGGTGTCCAGCATCTTGATACTCAAATTCCTTTCTGATGAAGTGAGACCCCTTCTGTGTGGGGAGGTTAGTAATCTAGTGCCCTTTGGGGGATATGTTGTTAGGACTGCCACATCAAATAGTCTTAAAGTGAGAAATTGAACCAAAACAGTGTAGTCTTAATTCTGGGAAGTTCTTCAGCTGAGGAGTTCTTCTCAATGTTTGCCAAGAGTTGAGAGGGTCCCACCTTACCTCACCATATGAGGGAACTATATCTGACACAATGGTGGTTTATCCAATCCATAATGCACTGGTAAATGTTTAACCACTTGCTTTTTGGGGGGAAAGGCCCAACCTGTAGCATTTGTCAATTTCCATGGCGAAAACACTCCTACCATGGTTGATTGCAAGCTAGCAGCATGATGTCACTATATATGGAGTTGAAAAGAAATGGACCTTAGGAGATGGTGTAAGCAAACTCCAGCACACTACCCACTGAATTTGTACAACTGGACCATACGGCCCAGTCTTTCAACCTGGGGTCTCTGGGGCTAGCAAGGATTTGGAAGGAAAGGGAAAGTAGTTCTTATACTCCATCTTGCCTTGTCCACTTACTCCTTTGGAAAGAGGTATCAGAAAATAAAAGTAATATTGGCCATGGAAATAGTAGAGGCTACTTCAAAGAATTCTGAGTGTCCCACCTGAATTGCATCCCTGCAGGCTTCTCAGATGTTTATGTGGTGACCTGGAGCAACAGCAGAATTCATGTCTTGCCTGGATGGCAGAGAAACCATTTTTAGAACTTATATGGCTCTCTTTGTGTGGATGGAAGAAAGAAAGGGAACATTAAATCAGTGTTTGCTCTTCAGCCAATTGTGCTTTCCTACAAACCCATATATATTTCAGCTCTATGGTAGGAAAGTGGAGACTGTTAAATAAATAACTCCCATCTACTTCTTGGAATGTCAAGGTTTGACTCCACACTAACACAGCCAGCCTGAACAAAGGAAGTTAGTGCTTTGGGTTGATGTAAAGGAGCTTTAGGCTCAGTTCTCTAGAATCTGTTTCTTTTGTATTGGGCAAAATAGAGGTGAGCATCCATGGTTTGGTTGGCTGTGAAATGAGGATATTTGGCATCATATGTAATATCAGAGCCACAAGGACAACTCCAGGTTCTGAACATTAAATCTTAAAGCTAGAAGAACCATAAAGAAACATACTTTAGTGCCAAAGAAGCAGCATTTGAACTCCTTCAAGAATGTTAGTGCTTAACATCAAACAAAAACAAAGTGAAAAAGGACAACCATCTTGGAAAAGGTTTACCATGATACAAATGTACACTGTATTCCCAGTTAGGCACATTTTCCTGGACAACTCTCCTTGTATACACTTTTGCTGGATGCCGTCTCTTTTGCCATGGTCAATACAGAGAAGGGTACTGTTATGGTTTAGATATGAGATATCTGTGAAAAGCTCATGTGTGAGACAATGCAAAAATTTTCAGAGGTGTAACCTAATGAGTGGATTAATCCACTGATAGGGATTAACTGGATGGTGACTGTAGGCAAATAAGATGTAGCTGGAAAAGGTAGGTCACTGAGGCATGTCTTTGGGGTATATATTTTGTCCCCACAAGCAGAGTTCTCTCTGCTTCCTGTTTGCCATGTCCTGAGCTGCTTTCCTCCACCATTTCCTTCCACCATGAAGTTCTGCCTCACTTTGACTATGACATCAGCCATCTATGGACCAAGACCTCTGAATCTGTGAACCCCATAGCACAAAAGAAAAAACAACTAACTGAAAAAGGTACATATATCAGGTAGGATGGTATTGATTGGAGAATGCAGGTATTTACCATTACAACTACCACCCAAATGGTAGGTTCAGGTAGCTAATGTTAAGAATATAGGGACACTTAAATGAAACAGTAAACTATGATTGAACATTAGATTTAAGTGTAGAATTCCATATACTTAAAAATCCTCAGGATGGAAACAGCCACACCATATTCCTCCCAGCATGCTTTGATTTTTTTCACTACAATTTAGCTCAGAGTAAATTTCGTTCCTGGGTCCCTAAATACCTTTTAAAGAAGACAGCTTTACATTTAATTCTCTAGAAAGGAAATTGCAATACACCTTGATAAATATAGAGATTCATTTCTTGGCACCTAAAGAGTTCAGAGACCTATAGTTCAAAAGAATTGCTTAGAATGTGATTGTAGCACAGAGATCAGTCACCAAATTGAAGGTCACACAGTAAATCTGATTCCTTTATTTGGTTTACTCCAAACATGAGTTTATCTTTGATGGATCTTATGAGATATGTACAGCTGTGTCTGTCTAACCAATTGCTTAGTAAAGGATTCACAAGTGATTGTTCAAAATTGTTTTATAGTTAACAACTAACATTTATTTATTTGACAGCTAATATTTATTGAGTATTTTTTATTGATGTGCCAACTTTTCCCCCAAGGACTCTATAATATCTCATATAATCCTCCCAACAAGCCTCTGAAGGAGGTAACTATTATTATTCCATTTTATAGTTGAAGAAATAGACACAGAAAGGTGAAGTAAGTGGTAGAATCAGCCAAAACCTTGACAGTGAATTTCAATAATCTTTGCCTTTATCCACTACAGTAATCTTACCATAGGCACAGAGTTTGATTAAAAACAAAGCAAATCAAAAACTCCTAGGTTTATAATCAGAAAATCTGAGTTCTGATTCTGTCACTGACTTGTGACACCTAGGGAAATTCCCTCTATTTCTTCATGCCTACGTCATACAATGTCAAGAGAATATGATTAAAAGGATGTTAAAGAGCCATACACTTTTCAAAAGAAAGTTGTAGGGATCTTTGGTGTTACTGTTCCTCACTGTCTTTCACAGATTCCATGAAAAAGATTTGCTTTTGCTGGCTGTGTGTTTTGCAGTTTGACCCCCATTGTTCTCCTTTCAGTCTCTTCAGGAGAAAAATCCTTAGAAGTTTGACTTGAAAAATGTCCAGCAGAGCAGTCAACCTTTTGCTTGTTCAGGCAGGATTGCTCTGCATGAAACACCCCATGTGTTTTTGTTTAGTGTTTCCAATCTTCTGAACAGATTATGCTTCTTTCCCTGAATACTTTGTTGGAGATTTTCTCCAAATCTTTTCTTTATTCTATAAGGTCTACATGTTATAGGGAGTTGTAATCTCCCAACTTCTGGCCAGATAAAGCAGTGAAGTACTGAGGAACTATTTTTTGAAAGCTGTATCCATGCCTATTCCTTAGCACCATTATCATTATTGGAAAGTACTGGAATTTGTATGCACCATGAAGAAAGAAAAGGCCCTGGTTCTCGGGAAACACTAATTTTGACTGTTCTGGGGTTGAAAAGAATCCCCCAGTAACTGGGTAGGTATATGTTTATTATTATACAAACTAGTAAGCTGTGACAGGAAATCTACACTGTGGTCCAAATGCCAACACTAGTAAGAATCTTAGCCAAGGAAGAAAGTCAACATTCTATTTTTCCCATCTTTTTCTTCCCCATCCTGTCTCCTTCCCTGCCAGAAATATTCATGGCTCTCTGAATAATCTGAAATAAGATGACCAGGTAAGTTATCATCCAATTCAAGACACTCTTTATTTTTATTTTTCTTGTTCTAGGAATTAAACCACATTCTCAACTACATCAAGATAGCAGGAGCAAACCAGACTGTTTTGGGCAAACTAAGGAGCATGGGTTTCTTATCCTCCAAAACCTGAGGGTGTGCATTCACAATAGAGAATCCTATTCTAGGCCTATGTTTGACATCATAGGGATGCCTCACAGTTGCCCAGGACGACACAGTGAAATAAAACATGTCTATGTGCAGTACATCCAGCCAGGGTCTCATCTGGGATTTATCTGTGCAGCATCTTCTCAGATAGAATTGCCATGCTGATTACAAATAGGAAGAACAATTAACACATTAATTAATTAGAATCTTGTTTTTTATTCTGCTGTGGAGAGTAATCTTTTGTTAACTTGAATGAGATCCTAAGCTTACCCTAAGCTTTAATTATAGTGTTATTATTTAAAAATATTGGCTGGCCCTGTTCCAAGGTACAAGAGTGTTTAAATTTAAATACTCAAGGGGTAATTTAAGCACATTATAATTTACTGATGGATACTAATGACCCAGAGGAATTCTAGATTATTTAGTTCAAACAAATGATTAAGATGACAACAGACCCTGAATTATGCTAATCACATTTTAAAATTCTCTTGGCTAGGGAGCATGAATACCTGTGAATGGGTCTGAGTCTGTTTATAGGTCTCTGAACTGTTGTGAGAGGGTTCAATAAAAGGATATTGGAGAATTGCTGCTTTGCAGGAAGACTGGCCTGGTTTTGAATTCCTGCTCTGCTATAAACCATACTAGCTTCATCACTCTATGCAAGTTACTACTATCTCCTTTAATTTCGGTTTCCTGTTTGTAAATTGAGGTTAATGATATCTCTCTCAGGAGTGTTTGTGAGCATTAATGAGTCAACATACTGGCACATAGTAGGCTCATGATAAATGGTAGCTCTCAGAATTGACATAGTTGTCTCACTTGTAATCATGTTTTCTTGTGTATATGTCTGTGTTTCTATTTTCCAGGTGTTTCAGGTGGCTTTCTTTTGCTGCTGTGACTAAAAGACCTGACCAGAACCATTGTACAGGAGAAAAAGTTTATTTGATGGCTCACGGTTTCAGAGGTCTCAAACCATAGACAGCCAGCTTTATTCTTCAGGGCTCCAGGTGAGGTAGAACAACATGGTAGAAGAGTGTGGCAGAGGGAAGAGGCTCACATGAAGATCAGGAAGCACAAAGGGAAAGATCTTCACTTGTCAAATACAAATATATACCCCAAAGTCACACCCCCAAGCCACCACCTCCTCTAGCCACACCTTACTCACCTTCAGTTACCACCCAACTAATCCCATCAAGTGATTAATTCACTAATTGAGTTAGGACTCTCATAACCCAATAATTTCTCCTCTAAATCTTCCTGCATTGTTTCATACATAAGCTTTGGGGGACACCTCACATCAAAACCATAACACCAGGTATTAATATTTACTTCATATCCATGTACCCACATGGATATATAGATGTATATTTCAGTTTTTGTCACTGATTACCTCTTTCTGTTTCTCTATGAGTACAGAAGTCCTGCTATACTGCTGCGTCTGTGCATATTTTGAGTGAGAGTATGTGTGTTTGAGGGAGAGATATATTATACCAGCACAAATCTATGTATATTGCTATGCTTTCTGCAATTCAGAATCCGCAAATAGGCCATGAAGACCACTTTAAGCAAGACTCCTCCCTTTCTAGCAATACCTCACATTCTTTGACCTTGATTTTATCCTTATGTTGGTAGCCCAGGGAATAGAGATGGTTTGGTTTGGTTTCTTCCATTTATGAACTTGTGGGTATGTGTGTTTGTGTTTTGGAACCAACAGCTCCTTAGTCCATACTTAGCTACTGTGGTTCCCTTCTTCTGCTTCATTTTTTCTTTGCCCTCAAGTAACTTCTCCTCCTTTGCCTTTCCTTCCTTGTCTACAACCTTACCTGCTTTGCATCATTGTAACAGTATGGGAAGGGATATCTGAGGTGAGTGGGGCAGCAATCCTCAGCTCTGAAACAAACTGTGAGTCCATTCAATGCAAACTCATGGTTGTGCCCCTGTGTGTTAGGCAGATTTGCATATCCAAGGAAGGCACAGGTTAGAAAACCACCACAGCCATATTTAGAGGCATGCGTTCACCTTTGGGATATGACTTTTAGAATAACCAGGAAGACATCTCTACTTATAATTTTTTCTTACACCAATCTGTCACAGCACCTGAAGGTCTAACATTAGGTCTTTTTGTGTCAGGGACCTTGCCATGTGTTGTATATGGAGCCACAATAGCAGGTTTGGGAACCCCTGTTATATTAAAGATTGCCAAGGGTCTGTATCACTCAGTGAAACCGTATTCTCAAGTTCTGAGAACTGTGGGAGCCTCCAGGAACACTTTTCTGGAACTTTACTTGTCACTGAGGAGAGGGAAGCACTGAGGACAAACAATTTGTCAGGATCAACACCATAGGCTTCCCATCTTCCTCTTTCTGCCTTTCCTTGATTTCAGGTCAATAGCCCATTATTAAGCATGGACTATATGAAAACCCTAGGTTGCCAAATGGGGAATAGACAAAAAAATCTCTTTTCCTCTTCCCTTCCCTCCACCTGATTACTCTTGGCTCTCTTTATTCCTGTTAGGAGCAAAGAAGATCAGATAGACCAATATAAAACTGTTTTAGTTTCCCTTCCCCCAAAAGTATGGCATTTTAAAAGAGGGTCCAAGGATGGCTTTATGTATTTTTGCCCACACATAAGCAGTATCCCTACATTCTCAAATTAACCTTCTCTCTGTTCCTTCCTCAAGCCAATCTCCCATTTCTTTCACAGTAGATTCCATCTACTTGTTAGACAGGAAGCATTCTGATTTGATTAACTTGATTTTAAGTGTGAATGATATCTGAATTAATGTGCTTATTTTCTAAAGTAAATGTGCATTTTGAAGGAGAACTTGTTAAAAATAAATAACCCTCAAATGGTAGGATTTTAGCAGAAATCTGGGAGTCCTTATGACTTCCTGGCCTTTCAAGATACAACATATAGGCGACTGATGTTTTCTTCCAAATACTCATAAGATTCTGAAATTCACCCGGTTCTTCTGGTGCTCACTTTTATTTTCAGCAAGCTTCATAGCTATGCTTAATGATGCAAGAAGTCACAGTCTTTCCCGACACAGAAAGAGCTGCTAGGTCCCATAGGAGGGTATGGCTCACCCTGGAGGAATGATTGAGTGAGATGACAGGAAATAACCTCTGTTCTATCCACCCAATTCTATTTGGTTACACATCTGAACCCTGCAACTCTCATAGAAGAAGTTTAATGTAACCCCATAAGTCCCCAGGAGAATATTGAACATATTTACATAAATATTAAGAACTTCTCTTCATTCTCTCTGTTCCTCTTCTTCTCTGCCTACTTCTACTTCAAAAAGCAATTAAGGGGTTGGGGCTGTAGCTCAGTGGCAGAGCGCTTGCCTAGCACGTGTGAGGCACTGGGCTCGATCCTCAGCACCATATAAAAATAAACAAATAAAATAAAAGCATTCTGACCATCTACAACTACAATGTTTTTAAAAAAGCAATTAAGGACCTAATTCCACATAGGGATCAACAAAAAAGTCACATCACCATGGGACCTGGCTTCTGAGAGAAAAAAACTCTTTAAGTTAGAAAACTCCGATGAATGTGTATTTATATGAAATATCAGAATGGCTAAATATACTGAACCAAAATGTGAAAGGTTATGCTTTTTTTCATTTTATTGATTTTAGGTTTACATGATAGTAGAATGTATTCTCACATATTAAACATACATGGAGTATAACTTATTCTCAGTAGGATATCATTCTTGAGGTTGAACATGATATGAAGTATACTGGTCATGTATTCATATATGAGCATAGGAAAGTTATGTCTGATTCATTCTACTGTCTGAAAGCTAGCTATTAATAAGTCACAGTAAACAATACTAATAGTAGGTAGCATTTATTGAGTACTTACTTACTATATGTGATCCCCTTCCATTTAGCTTATAGTCTCCTTACTACCAATAAATGTTTTAGATTGTTAATAATTCTGCCAGTACTCTGAAAGGTAGGTATATTATTACCTTCATTTAAAACATTATGAAACTCAATTTCAGAGAAGTGAATTAACTTGACCAAAACCAAACACATAGTTATTTGTGAAACTAGTGTTCAAACCCAAATTTGTGTAACTCTAGTATTCCAGAACTAGTTTGCTACTCTCTATTTAATGCATATGAAAGAGAAAAAAAGATCAATATGTGATTACTAGCCACACATATTTTTCCCATATTTTAAGTGTAATATCTTATTAATTTTTCTTAGTATTCTATCTTCATTAAGGTCATTAGTCAATATTAGTAAATGTTACTGAATTCTAATTTACACATATGCATTTCAATTTTGCATTTGTGTTTCATGGTAGGCACTGAAACTCTGCTAACTTTTACACCCTAACACCTGTAACCCAAAACTAGGATTTTATTTGAATTACTGAATTAATGCATTGTACATTAGCATTAAGGGTAGAATTCTGAGTACTGGATTTACAATCCATTACTTTTTGCATCAGGCATGTCTCTGTTCAATTTGTGACTGGAACAAATTCTATCAAAGTAAATAAAGCAAAAATGTACTTTGGTAGGAGTGAGGTAATGAGGGCTAAATACTTGTTCAGAGACTGGGGAGTAATTGCTGTAGGTGTTCCATGTCCAGACTGAGCAAAAAAAAAAAAAACCCAAAAAACAACAACAACAAAAAACTTGTCAGTCTGCCAATCGATCTTAGAAGACTAGAGGATTGATGGAATTTAAGAAGCTGTTTAAATGATGGGAAAGACCACTTGGCTGCCTGAAGGGAAAGTA
This sequence comes from Marmota monax, assembly GCF_021218885.2. Taxonomy (NCBI): domain Eukaryota; kingdom Metazoa; phylum Chordata; class Mammalia; order Rodentia; family Sciuridae; genus Marmota; species Marmota monax. Next base: position 7,590,045 of record NW_026694552.1, on the reverse strand, counting down.
TTCCAGGTAGAATACGCTGTTTTGGAAAAGGTTCAGAGATAGAAGTGTGATGTGCCTGCAGGGAACCTGACGCAGGTGTGCCTTCACACATGAGGTGTAACCTTAAAGTGATGAATGTGACTCCTTTTAATATAAACATGTCAGATCTTCATATCTCAATAAGTGTTGTCCTCTTCAAAGCAGGCATCCTGGGAGGCCATATTGTTAATATTCTCCTTTGAAACGTACTTTTAAACATCCTCCTCTGACTAAGCTTGCAGATTCTAGTGTTCAAGCTGCATCCACTCATTCAAGACAGAAAATAGTAAGAACTAGCTGGAATGTAGGAGGGGTCTGCAACTTGGAATAATACTCTTGGTTTCCTAACTGTCATCTATAATAACTACTTGAGAAGCTAGGGAGGTGCTCTCCATATCAATATGGTATGTGGAACCATCTTACTTGATTTAAGGTGGTGAGACTCAAATGGTCCTGAGTTATTCTTCCAGAGCTAATTCTCTCTTTTCCTTTCCATCTTTAATTTGAATTGATGGTGGACCATCCTATCAGAGTTTATTTACATATAGTGGATTAAATAAAATTAGGTTAAAATCTTTGATGCCTCCTACCCTTTATAAAATAGACTTCATGTGGTCTGCTAATGGATAGAGACCAAAAAACAAATATATATATATATATATATATATATATATATATATATATATATATATCAAGGGAAGCTGCTATGCTACAAAACTGAATATATAGATGTCATTGGGTGATCCGAAATGTCTGAGGCAAACTGGGTCAGGATACCATCTTGTAAGCCCATTCAAAGATCTTGATAGGGTATATGGGGTTTGTTCTATCAGAAGTTTCTTTTTCTACATTGACCTTTTAGATGTAAAAAATAAAAATAAAAAACAAAAAATAAATTTCAAATATATTGGAAGTATGAAAGTACACACAGCTGTCATTTAGATTTGACAATGAAAATATATATGAGAAAATTGTACATAGTTTGAAGTGAGTTTAGGATGGTATCAGAAGCACTCAAATGACATTGGACAGGGATCATACAAGTGCTGAGGCTTAAGTAAACACTGTGTGTATAAACAATGTTTTAAGAACTTAAGAGGAGAAAAATAATTGGAGTTAAGGGTGCCAATGAGTCAAAAGCTAGAGAGTGTCAGTTAAAAAGTGGGGATTAAGGATTAACTGTAATATTTATTAAGCACCTATTATGTGTTATGTTCTTTAAACTTGTTGCTTCAAAACCAGCCTGTGAACTAGCGGGTTTTTTTTTTTTTAACTCATTTTAATGATGAAAAAATCAAGGCTCAGAGAGGTAGAATAACTACTCTAAAGTTACACAGGTAGAGTGATTGGTAGATCTGGGGTTAAATATAAAGCTCAGACTGTAAAGTTCATGCTCTACATTATTATAGTAAGCTACTTTTTAAAGATAGGTGCATCTGGGTGTGCACATGGAGAAGAAAGAGTTATGATAAAATAGTATTTATAAAAACATTAATATTCTGAGGGAGGAACACTTAGGAATTTGAGCAGCAATGAGATCACAGGATGGTGCTGCTAATGACAAGGTATGCAGGAGAAGAAATTAAGTAGCATTTCTAACAAAGATCGTAACCTGGTGGCCTGTTGGCAGATCCACCCTGCATACATGTTTTCTTTGGCCTGAACAGTGTTTTTTAAAATATCAAATTTATTGCCAGTATCTAAAATGAGAATTTTTCACATAAAAATGTTGGTTTTCACCACCCTCCCCCAATCAGAAGGCCTGGCAAAATGGGGCCTGCAATTCTGCAAGGCAAAATGAGTTAGAGCCAAGTTACACATACATTGGGTACTTGCTTTCCACTCTCCCAGAGTCTCCACCAAATTCTATAGTTTGACAATTTCCCTTATCAGGTTATCTATCTGCCTATTCCCCGAAACATTCTCATTTATAACTGATAGTTTATATGGTTGCAGGGGATGAGTGAATGGTTCTTTGTTTTCTTTGAAGAAGATGCCATTTTCTGGGAAAGATGGCAAAGAAAGTACGGCAAAACATTTTTCATGAGGTGACTCAAGGAGTTGAAAGTTCTATGTGACTCATTGGACTAATGTTTAAAAGGAGCTGGAACCATTGTAATGCCATGCATTAGACTAGCTGAATATTGGTTTGTTCTTTTATTCTGTTCGGGAGTGGGGTGCTGAAGTTTTTTTCTTGTTTGTCTATATTTCAGGGGTGAGTTTTAAGCCACTTTAAGTTGGTAAGTGGAGAAGATAATGAAAATGCCCAGTGTCTTAGATAAGGAAGATCTCAAGATACCAACAGTTGGACTTGCAAGGAATTGCAAGGAGTCAGATGTTGCCAGAGGTGTTACTGTCTCCCTAAAATGGAGAATGTAGCTTTAAAGTAATAAATAGGAGGAAGCCTGCCCAACTATGGTAGGCTTGGGGAGGAAATTTGGGAAATAAAGCAGTACTCCAGCAGGGTGCTTGTTTATGTTTTTAAACTAAATATAATGAGGGACTTGTATCTAGAACTATTACAACTCAATAATCAAAAGAAAAATAAGCCAATTTGAAAATGAACAAAATGTGGCATATCCATGTAAAGGAATATTAGTCAGCCGTAAAAACAGAAATAAGTACTGACACACAATGCAGTCTGAATGAACCTTTAAAAAAATGATGCTAGGGGAAGGAAACAAGACAAAAAGAAGTGTCTGAATTTGTTTACATGAAATGTCCAGAGTTGGCAAATCTAGAGACGGAAGTAGATTATTGATTACTCAGCGGGTGGGGGAAGATTGGAAGGAATGAGAATGACTACTAATGGATATGGGGTTTCTTTAGATTGAAATATCTAAAATTAGGTAATGTTGATAGTTGCACTTCCTTTGAAATATTAAAAGTCATTGGACTGTACAGTTTAAATGAATGAATTGTAGAATATATAAATTATATCTCCATAAGAGTGTTAAAAATTAATTTATAAAAACCATCTCTGACTGCATTGCATTTGTTTTCTGAACTTGAGAAAAGGGAAAAATTCAAGAAACTTTTATTTTTTATTTTTTTTTCTCTCCCTTAACTCCCTTGAAGGCTGTTAAGTCACTGCTTCTTAGGAATTCAGCTCAAATCTTCTAAAAATATTTTTTAGTTGTCAATGGATCTTTTTCTTTTATTTATTTATACGTGGTGCTGAGGATTGAACCCAGGCCCTTACACATGCCAGGCAAGTGCTCTACCACTGAGCCACAATCCCAGCCCCTAAAGTCTTTAAGTTAATGAAGAAGGTCAAAGATTATTGCTAAGCACAAAAGTTACATTTAAACTGAAAGTCTCTCTGGTCTCACTGTTTACATTTGTATATTTACCTCATACTCCAGTCCACTTTCCTCAGTTTACCTGTTCTCTACCTGAAAGTGCTTGAAGAATATCATCAAATACAAAAATAATTAAGAAAGTTAACTAACTTGCTAATTACAAAACCCAAGACATCCCATAGAATTCTCAAAGCCTAGCATTAAAAATGACCTTGAACTGTAGGAATATATTCTAGACAGACTCAACAGGTAATAAACAACCCTTGATATTAACATATCTATAATGAAAGCAATTTCATGATTTCTTATGATATGTGATCCAAGAAACCTAAATATACCGTGGGGAACCCTCAAAGAGTGTCTGAAAGAATTCTGGGCCTCTAGGAAAAGCCCTCATGAGTCAAAAAGGAAGTGAGGTGGAGGAAAGAATGGCTATCTTTGGGGGTGGAAGGGACTAGACTTTACTGAAGAGCTTATAAACAGCTCTAAACAGGCAGACAGCACTTCATCTCTAAGACCACAAATAAATTACCCTAGCTATGATAAAAAGCTTTTCTATTGATGTGGAAAAACTGACTTTAAAGTGGAAACTCCCAGGCAATTCCTAGTTTTATCTAAGACTTCCCTTTCTCAATTTAAAACTCAATGATTTCCTTCTGTGGTTTTATCAATGGGACAGAGGTCTGATAAGATTGCTTCCTTCCTGCAGTTGGAACTTGGCCACCTCACTTGGAAGAAGTTATAGATTTGCCTTTCTGACCTGGCTCAGAGCTCAGTGGAACAAGAGGCACATGAGATGTGGGACCACAGAAGTCAGAAGCAGGCCAACGTGACTAACCTAGGGTGAACTGGTGTAGACTTTGACTTGAACCCTCTGGCTATATCTCTGTGAATGTTGAACATTCTGCAAAGACCTTGCTTTGCCCACTTGGTATGTAAACTGAATAAAGAGTGTAGTTGGTGTTTTAGTGCATTTGTGCTACTACAATAAAATACTGTAGATTGGGTAATCTGAAAACAAGGAAAATTTATTTCTCAGATTTCTTGATTCTGGGAGTTCATGATGAAGCAGTCAGCAGGTTCAGTATCTGATGAGAGCCTTGTCTGCTTCCAAGAGCTACCTACCTCTTGTTGTATACCCTGAAGGGAAGAAAAGTTCTGCTTTCATGTAACAGAAGGAATACAAAAGTAAAAGTTGGTGAACTCCTTCTTTCAAGCTCTTTTGCAAAAGCACCTAATCCATTCATGAGTACTTAATCACGTACTAAAGGCCACACTCATAATACTGCCGTAATATTAGGGAACAGATTGTAGCATTGTACCCCAACCTCCCAAATTATGTTTTTATCACACGAAAAAAAAATACATTCGTTTCATCTCAAGGTCTTTTCAACATCAACTCAAAATCTAAGGTGTAGAATCTCATCTAAGTCAAATATGGGTGAGGTTCAAAGATGAGTTATACTTTAAGGTAAAAATCCCCCCTCCACCTGTGAGCTGTGAAATCAAATAAGTTATATGCTTCCAAAATACAATGTGGGGCAAGCAATGGATAGACATTTCCTTTCCAAAAGGGAGAAATAGACAAGTAGAAAGGGGTAACAGTTCCCACATACATGCAAAACTCAACAAGGCAAACAACATTAAATCTTGATGATTAATATTAAACTGGTGTGACTCAGAACCATGTATAGCCAGAGGAATGAGAAGTTATGCTCTATTTGTGTACAATGTGTCAAAATGCATTATACTGTCATGTATAACTAATTAGAAATTTTTTAAAAAGAAACAACAATAACAACAACAAAAAAAAGATTGAACTTTGACTCTGTGTCCTGACTTCTGGACACACTAGGGCATATTTGGGGTCTCTATGTCTTGAATGGGCCCCACTTCCACCTATTTGTCAAGTACAACCCATGCTGCAACTGTCATGGGTTGAAGACTAGTGCCTACAGTTTTCCCAGGATAGAATTGCATGTTGGTAGCTCTACAGTTCTGGGTCTCTGGCGTAGCACTGACCCTATGGTTTCACTGGGAATTGTCCTAGTGGAACATTTCTATGTGGGCCCTGATTCCATGGCTTTGATAGACATTACCCTAGCAGGGGCTGTCTGCAGCATCATTTGAAATATTGATGGAGGTAACCATGCCAATACTACTGAAGCATTCTGCACATCTACAGATTTAGCACCATAAGGATTCTAGAGCTAGCATACTACCATATGGCTTATGACAGGTGACGTGTCCCCTAGACCTAATCACACTTCAGTCACAGTTGGGGTGGCCAAGGAGTATAACACCAGTGTTTAGGGAGCAGAAACTCGAGGCAGCTCTGGAGTTCAAGACTTGAGGTCTTATAGACTTCCTGGGCCCCTCTTTTGAAATTGATCTGCCCTCAAGGCCCCAGAAGTCTGGGCCTGGATGGGAATGGCAACATCAGAGATCTTCAAAATACTTTTGGGTTAATTCTCCAATTGTCTTGACCAATAATAGCTGACTTCCCTCTATTTACACTAACCTCCTTATCAAGGATTTATTTTGTTTGTTTTGCTATACCCTTAGTCTTCTCTCTTAAATAAGCTTTCTTATTCTTTACATATGTGGGATAATTTTTCCAAATTTTTATATTCTGCTTCTTTTTTTCATTATAAATTCCATCTTCAAGTCAACTTCACTACAAACAATTTAGAGAAGTCATGCAGTTCTCTGAATTCTCTGCTGCTTAGCAATTTCTTCTGCCTTACATTTTAACTCATCACTTGCCAGACCTACCATCCACAAACTTCTAGGTCATAGACAAAGTTCAGACAAATTCTTTGCCACTTTATAACATGGATGGCCTTGGCTCTAGTTTCCATTACATTGTTCCTCCTTTCCATTTTGAGATCTCATTAGAATGGTCTTTATGTTGACTTATTTCTACCAACAGTCTGCTCATGACTACTTAGGCTGAGGCTTTATATATTTCTCTTCTGAATCCTCATCAGAATTGCCCATAATGATTTGTTCACAAATAATATGGGCTTTCTATAGCATTCACTTCAAAGTTGTTCTAGTCTCTAACTATCCCACGTTTTCACATTTTCTCTACCCATGGGGTCTTCCAGGACCACTGTGAATATCAAAATTTGTGAATGTTCAAGTAATTTATGTAAAATGATGTATTATTTGCATTCTACCTATGCATGTCTTCCCATATGCTTCAAATAATCTCTAGATTCCATATAATACCTAATATAATATAAATAGTATATAAATAATGGTTGTATTGTTTAGGAGATTATAACAAAAAAGTCTGCACGTGTTCAGTATAGATGCAATATTTTTCCAAGTAGTTTTGATCCACCATTAGTTAAATCCTTGGGTATGGAACCCATAGATTTGCAGAGCCAACTATACATGTTTTAACAGTACCACTTTACTGGTAATTATTATTTTGTAATTTGTTCTAATTAGCTATACATGACAGCAGAATGCATTTCAATTCATTGTACACAAATGCAGCACAATTTTTCATTTTTCTGATTGTACATGATGTAGTCACATCATTCATACAATCATACATGTGCCTAGGGTAATGATATCCATCTCATTCTATCATCTTTCCTATCCCCATGCCGCCTCCCCTCCTCTCCCTCCCCTTTGCCCAATCCAAAGTTCTTCCATTCTTCCCATGATCTCCCCCCATTATGGATCAGCATCCACTTATCAGGAAAACATTTGGCCTTTGGTTAATTATTATTTTTTAGTCTACTTATACAACTATAATAAAATACCAGAACTTGGGTAATTTATAAACTACAGAAATTTATTTTTCATGGTTCTGGAGTCTGGGAGTTTCAGATCAAGATGTTGGCAGGTTTGCTGTCTGTTGAAGGCCCAGCCTCCACTTCCAACATGGAACCTTGTTGCTACATTTTCTGAATGGCCACTGAGGTTTAACTAGAAGTCCAAGGCACCATCTATTATGCCACAGAGTCCGTTTGTTGCTACATTCTGTGGATGGGAAGAATGCTGGGTACTTACATGGCAGAAAGTAGAAGGACAAAAAAGAATGAATTCCCTTTATAAAGTTCTTCTTTAATATTTTATTAACACATATTAATTGTACAGATTAATGTAATACATTGTGGCATTTCCATACATGCATATAGTGCACATTGATCATATATATCCACCATTTTTCCATCTCATTTTATAAATGACCTCATGACTCATTCACATTAGGGAGTTAATTTCAACATGAATTTTTGAGGGGACAACACATTCAAACCATAGCACCTGTGTTTGTCAAATTTTGATGTACATTTAAATTATCTTGTTAAAATGCAGATAGGACATTATGTACTTATATGGTAAAAGAGCAAGAGGGCCTACAGTTGTTCCCCAAACCCTTTTATAAGACATTATTTCATTCATGGGGACAGAACTCTCATGACCTAATCATTTCCCCATAAGCTCAATCTCCACACAGTGGGAACTAAATTTCAACAAGTGAATTCAGGTCATGGCAATTTGGAAGTAACCCTGTGTAATGCATGGTTCTGGGGTTTAGTTCAGGATCCAAAAGAGTCCATCTTTCCTACTGTTAGCCTTCATATTAATAGAACTTCAGAACCTTTATTGAGCTGAGCAAATGCCAGGGGACAATATTGCCATTGTTTGGAGCTTCTGAAGATAGGAGCTTTTGAGAATTTGGACAGGGTAGATGTTGAGAGCCACAGCCAAAGTGGCCCCAGCAAACTTCCAGCTGATTGGCTCCTCTGCATTGATGCTCTTTGGGCTGTTTCACCGCCCTTTCAGACCACGGAGCTGCTCATTGGGGGACTCTTTTGGCTCTGCCCACACGACCCAGCCAATCAGCCAAAAGAGCGTTTGAGGTGCTGGCAGTTGGGCTCTGAGGGAATTACTGAAGAGCTCCTGTGGTGCAGCGTGTGCGTTCTAAAAATAAAGTTCATTCCTGCTTGATAAGTGGCTCATGAATTGTGCCCAGCCAGATTGCGGCAGGTAGGAAGTTGAAATTCTCTTCCAATGGCTCAGGTGCCCCTTCCCCTTAAATTATTTAAGAAAATGACAGAGAAAATTTTTAGCTTGGGCAAATACACCTGGTGGCCTGATAGTACTATCCTTATACCCAGTAATAGGCTTTCCCAGAATCAGAATAGACAGGTCTCCTGTCCTCAAATTTCTCATATTTATAGGCAAGCTTATTATTCTATCTTTTGAGATTTATTCCTTTGGGTTAATGCCTGTGAAAATGCAACAGAAAAGGGGCACATGAAACCACTAATTGTATTTAACATCTCTGAGAGAGTTAATTCTCTGTATAGCAGAAGACAATGACTAGACCAATGGAATATCATAGAGAAAATCTTGAGCAGGTGCTGTTAGGTTAAAGGAAGATGATGGTGCTCAAAGGACAGGTGGAAGGATGCCAATGATAGTCCTTCTGTAGAAGTACTTGAGCTCAGAGGAAAATCTTAAAAATGGGACCCTTCTGACCTCCCAGCTACTCCAAGAGAGATGAATGATGTGACTAGAGAGACCAGCATGACAGCAAGAGATCTCACAACAAAAGCAATCTACTTGCACAATGGCACAAAAAAGTAGACAATAGATGTTCAGCAAAATGATATTGGACATGTCTTGCTATTTGGTTTTGGCTACCCTGATAATAATGTATGGAGAGACAGTCGGGGAGCGAGAATATGAAAATAGATGTGGTGTGAGTAAAGAGTGGTTTGTGAAAGGGACGGGAAGCTCCATCTCATCCAAAGCCCTCATCTTGAGCCCTCTTAGATAACTTTGCTTGTTTCTCCTTTATCTTTTCCTTCTCTTCTTTTCTCTCCCTCATCTTTATCTCTTCTCTTGCTCCTATTCTCCTAGGACTTCTTGTCTTTCTCTGACTTCTCCCCTTCCTCACTTTCAAAGATTCCAGTGATCCTTTTTATTTTGGCCTTGTCTCTAGCTCCCTCCCAGTCCCTGTTAGTGTTCTTCAGGATCTATGATGCTGCTTGCAGACATTGTTTTCACAAATCAAATCACATATTGGGCCCAAAATCAATATAAGCAGTGTTAATAATCAGCTTATTAATTAATGGTAAACAACTGTATGCTTTGTATGCTTTTCCAGAGCTTCACAGGGAACCCTGGTGGCTGGTCACTGGATTGGGTTCTGGGTCCAGTGGAGTTTGAAGGGGACAATTTGCATGGCTATGAATAATACATTAGAATTTCTCTGCTTCTCCTTGGTGTCCAGGCTATTCTCTGTCCCCCCTTCCTGTGGTCTACAAGGACTTCTTCAGTACAGGATGCAGCTTTGATAGCCACTCCAACAAAAAGTATGGGAACATAAAAATAATCTTTCCTTATCCAGCAGCCCCTCCCTCTTCCACAGCATCAACCTCTTCTTCCCATTCCCTATAATACCACACAAAGAGAATTTAAGCCCCCGATGACTGTTGTAAAGGCTTCAGAGTACAAATTGCTATAATAGTAAACTGGAATAGACAATGATACTGGGCACTCAAATGTCCCAATTTATCAATTTTTAATAACTACAAGAAGGGTAGCAGTGGTTGCGAGTTGAGGGAGAGAAGTGAGAATAGACTTTGGTCTGTTTGCATATGCTGGCTGCTATGTAAGAGTGGTGGAGTGGTATTTTTGCACCAGATAACACCACCATGTGGATTATGTGAGAATATGGGAGCCCATGTTGTCCTTTGTATCTGAAGGGTCAAAGGGAAGAGGCTGTGCCAAGCAGGATCCTGTGTGGGTATCTTCTTCTCTCCCCACCTGATAGGGATAGGGAGGAAACACCTTCGCACAGATGTTTCAGAAGTCAAGCATGGCATTTCCTTGAGACTCAAAGGTAGCCTAGGCATTCTGGATTCAATTGGCTTCTTTCATTCAAGTGTTCAGCTACTGCTAAAACTCACAGCAGGCATGACCAATAGGAAGGGGCTCTCCTGGACAAAGCAGACTCCTAGTAGTTGGAGGGCTGAGAAAGTGCAGGTAGGAGTTAGTGCATGAGAATGAAGAATAGGATGTCCTTGTAAAAGTTCTCCAGAATGTTTACTAGTCTCTGAATTCAACATGTGCTACCTCAGCTTCCTGTTCAGAGTAGGTGCTCAAGAAATGCTTAGTGAATTAAAAGGGAGAATGAAGTTATATCCTCTGAAGATTATTGGCTAGTTTCTATTTGACTCATAACAGATTTCTTGGAGATAGGGGCTAGAAACATAGATCTGTATTGATCTTCAAGATTTTCTGCATCACACTGTATCAGAGCTGTAGCCATGATGCATGTGGGAAAAAACTCCCTTTCAGCAAAGCAAACACCATTTGTGACATGCATTAAACTCTAAATTACCAGCATAGTACTTGAGATCCAGAGAAGTGAAGTTTCTTATTAAACTTCTGGAGTTGAAACAGGAAGAAGAGGAAACCATAACTAGTTTTCTGACTCCAGTTTTACCTGTAGAATGATGTTTATTCCCCTGACCACAATGGTAAGAATGGAAATTCCATATTTGTGACAGTTTTACATATTACTAAAAACAGTCAGTTTACCATATGCAGAAAGAGGGAAATAGCATTATGGTTACTCATTGCATACAAAATTTTCCCCCATCCCCATCCCACAAACAACAAATTGTATTTCTAAGAACTTCATCTAGAATTGTAACAATTCTAATTATAGTAATATGTTCACTATTAAGATCCTGCAGTATCTCTTCTTTGTGTTTCCATGACACATTTCCCCTTGAATACAAGTATCTTTTTCATTTTGTGACATACTAAGTACTACAATGGTTCCCTTTGCACATTCATTTTGTTTCTTGAAAACAAAAAAAAATTAAAGCTTGCATTCACGGATTTATAGAAGCATGCTTTACTTTTAATGACACTGTATCCGAGATGTTGCTAGCCAAGCCCTAATTATGTTACTGATTTTTGTCCCTCCTCCCTTTTTCTGTCTTGTAATTATAAATAGTGTAATGTTCAACTTGCCTGGCTTGCATTTAGGACTCTCCCTAAAGGCCCTAGCAGAGGACCTGGGGGTGAGCCAGTATTTCTTAAGTTTGGTTTGGACATGCACCCCAGAGGTTTCCCAGGACTCGGATCTGCCAAGTTGGCCCAGCGATCTCCCAAGAATCACTTCTCCTGCTGTGATTTCTCCCTTGGTCTTTCAGGAGATCTATTCAATTGGGCTCTTGTCTTCTAAGAGACATAGGTATGCTGGTATCTGAGGCATAGCTAAACAAACCCGGCAGGGGATGGGGAGCTGCCTGGGTTACCCCCATTAGAAAAGCACCATTCCCACTCCCCTCATCCATCTCTCAACACAATTTTCAGCAAACATTAAGCACTTGATTGCAGAGGAAAAGACACATTCCCTGGACTCCTGGGACTTCTGTTCTGTGATGGCCAAGGGACATGCTCAACCAACAGACACAAAAACACCAACAATATGTCTGGGAATTGCCAAAGTGGATAGAATTGAACACTGATGTGTGTGTGTGTGTGTGTGTGTGTGTGAGAGAGAGAGAGAGAGAGAGAGAGAGAGACCTAAACCTATACTAATTGAGGCATTTTTTTCTGAGTCTTTAGTTCTTTTCAGAAATTTGAACAGGGTTGGCCGTAACTTAAATGGGACTCTCGGCCAGTACTCTTCTAGGCCCATGTCTCTATGCTCCCTACTTCCTTCCTTGTCTTTGTAGGTTTTTTGTTTGTTTTTGGTTTTTATTGGAAAAGAGAATAAAGTTATGTAATAAATCTATCTGTAGTCATATTTTTATTTTATTTAATAGATGCAAAGATGTTCTCATCTTATATGTACAGTTCCTTCTTTCCTACCTTTCCTCCTTCCAATGTCCTTTCAGCCTCTTTCTTACTAACTTTTCTTATTAAATATGCTTGTCTCACTTTCTTAACCTTTAGATATTTCTGGAGGTGGAAGGAAAAGATGGAGAGAGACAGAGAAAAAAGAATACAATAAAGGTGAATGGAGGCAATAGAAGCACAAACATTTCTCCAGGTCCTTGCATATAGCTTCTCTGGATTCTCCTCACCTTCAAAGAAACCAATAGTAATAGGTACCATACACTAGGTTAAGTATAGTGTTATACCATACATTAGGGTTAAGTATAGTGTTGGTCCTCCATATATTCAGGTTATGCATCAGTGTAGTCAAACAATCCTGGGTCAAAAGTATTAATAATTAATTCAAGAAATGTCCAAAAAAGCAAAACTTGAATTTGCTGCTTGCTGAGAAGTATGTTGAATTCTTGTGAATGAAGTGATGTATAGACAATGCCCTGCTATAATCTGCCATTTCACAGATCCTCAGTCTCTCTCCAAGCCTTGTTCAATGCATAACTCATTTGTGTACTATATAGTTAGGCCCAAAATGGGTATCTCTCTCTGTACTAAACATGTATAGACTTTTCTTTGTCATTATTCCCTAAATATGGAGTATAACAATTATTTTCATAATATTTACATTATATTTGGTATTATAAGTAATCGAGTAATGATTTATGGCATGATGTGAATTGGTTATATGCAAATACTATATCTTTTTTTTGTACTGGGGATATAATCAAGGGGTGCTTAACCTGTGAGTCTCATCCCCAGTTCTTTTTCTATTTTATTTAGAGGCAGGGTCTCACTGAGTTGCTTAGGGTGTCCTTAAACTGCTGAGGCTGAACTTACAATCCTCCTGCCTTGGCCTCCTGAGCTGCTGATATTACAGGTGTGTGCTCACCACACCTGGCACTATGTCATTGTTATAAGGGGATTGAGCACTCATTGATTTTAGAATCAGAGGAGTAACCATTAACCCCTGAATGCCAAAGAATGGCAATACTATGAAGGAGATATTTAAATAAGGTGGAGATATTAGCTAAGCATTTTTTCATTGATTCTTTATCTATTTCCTCAACCTCACCTCATCCTCTTGAGGGAGAAGCACTGATCAGATGGGCCAGTGCCAGAGTAGGGTTTCCAGCAACAGAAACTTGAATTGGTCAGAGTAGTGACCTAGAACTTTAAGGAGAAGGAGCAGGAATAGCCATGGTATGAGGGCAAGGTTGTTCTTAGAGAGTACTGAGAGGGTCAAAAGTTAAGTGTGGCAAACCCAAAGGGTGAATGCAAGGCCAAATAAGAGACAGTTCCAAGAAGGTATGGAGCCAGGTATGCAAAAGAACAGAGAAAGATGTAAAGAGCAAGGGCAGGAGTGAAGTGAGAGGGTTCAATGCAATTGCCTCAAATGAAGCCCTGAGGTCGAGACTTGTTTTCTTTGGCTACCTGCCACACAGTGTGTGGGTGAGTTGGCCCAATAAGCTGGCATGGAGCTGGGACTTCCCCTGGTTTGCTCGCTGAGAAGTCATAACTTGTTTGGGAGCATTCTTGTTTGGGAGACTGATTCCCACTAGTACTCCGCAAATCCACAGCTTTCCTGTTATACCAGCTGCTGAAATTAGCCACGGCAGGGCTGAGAGTTTCAGCACCTTCTGTTCCTCCAGCCTGCAGTTGGCATGGGGCCATAGGGAATGATATGGGTAGTCTGGGCTTAACCAACAGAGCAGGAAGCCACCTATTCACTCTGTGGGCAGGGTTGGTGGAAATAAGAAGACAAAGAATGTTGTGATTTCTTTAACTATAAATGGGCCCAACAAGGTCCTCAAGTACTTAGGAGGGTGGATGTAAGTTGGGAGGCAATAGCGTTCAGTGGTTAGAAGTGTGAAATTTAAAAGCCTACCTATAGGGGCTAGGGTTGTGACTCAGCGGTAGAGTGCTCACCTCACACGTGTGACACCCTGGGTTCGATCCTCAGCACTATATAAATAAATAAATAAATAAATAAATAAATAAATAAATAAATATTGTGTTAACTACAACTAAAAAATATTTAAAAAAATAAAACAAAATAAAGGCCTAACTATAGGAATTCAGATCCCAGCTCTGCCACATGATGGGTGTGTGATCTTAAGTGAGTCACTCAACCTCTCTGTGTTTCAATTTCCACAGCTGTGAACTAAGGATAGTAATATTTATTGTTAGACAGTTTATATGAGGCAATGCATATAAGCTACTTAGCACTGCACCTGGCATATAGTAACTGTTAACAAGTACTAGTGATTTATTTTTATTGGGAAGAATGATGGGTAGAACCTTCCAAATGAATTATTTCCTCAAGTGTTTAGAATCTACAGGAGTTGGTATTGTGCTAATTAATGCAGAAAAGTGGCAAGGATTGAAATTTTCATTGTGGCTGTTGTGTTAAGGGTGCATTGTGCATGCAGGAAACTCCTGAGTGGTAAAATTGGGGAAAGAGGTCATGCTGCTGCATAACGTACTAGCACTGGTATTATGGCCTTTGGCAGTAGCCCAGGGCTGGATCACTTGAGAGGCAGGTCTGGGACTTGGCTGCACAGAGATAGCTGGAACAGCACAGAACAGGCAGAATCACGGGGTGAATGAAAACCGTTGCCTACTAAGGATCCAAATGAAAAGAGCTGAAATGCTCAGGACTGGGAGACCAATATGAAGACAGGCAAAGGATGCATCGCCAAGATCAGGATGCAATATATGTAGGGATCGGTCCAGAGGGAATGAGGAGGCAGAGCAGCATCAAAGTGAGTGGGTTCAAGGTGATTGCCATGAAAAGGGACTTGAGGGCTGGTATTTGGAGTTTTTGGGTGCCAGCTGAGTACCATGTGGGTGGCTTGGCTTGGTTGGTTGGTGTGTGCTAACACAGAGAGTATTAACAATCCTATCAGATGAAGGTAATTTATATATGACAGGAAAGGAAAAAGAATGAAGGATATGAAGCAATTTGTCTTTTTTTTCCTGAATTTTTAAAAATGTATTTATTCTTTTTAGATATACATGATAGTAGAATGTATTTTGACATATTGTATATATATGGACTCATCACTAACAAATATAGGAAGGTGGCAACAATACCCAAGATGACAACTGAGGTAATACTGACAGCAAAGCTATGTATCCCCATAGGAGGGGAGTCAAGGAGGGTCAGAAGCCATAAGTACAAGATAATGTTGGTAGTTATTATTCTCCCAAACACTATGTAGATTAGAATTGCCACATCATAATGGATACAGTATAACTTGATGGTTAAGGAGTACTTTCTAGAGCCAGACTATTTGGGTCCAAAAACCAGCTCTGCCATTTATCAGCCATATGACCTGGAGCAGGTCTTAATGTGACAGTTTTCTCATCTGTAAAATGAAGAAATAAGAGTACAGTCACCCATCAGTATCTGCAGAGGGATTGGCTGCAAGATCACTTGCAGATATCAAAATCTATAGATGTTCAAGTCCCTTATATAAAATAGTGTAGCATTTTGACAGAACCTATGTACCTCCTCCCATGTACATTATCTCTAAATTATTTAAAATATTAAATATAATGTAAATGTTATGTCAATTATTATTATACTGTAGTGTTTAGGGAATAATGACCAAAATGTCTACACAAATTCAGTACGGATGCCAATTATTATTTTTTTCAAAGAGAGAGAGAGATAATTTTTTAATATTTATTTTTCAGTTTTCGGTGGACACAACATCTTTATTTTATGTGGTGCTGAGAATTGAACCCAGCGCCGCACGCATGCCAGGCAAGCAGGTTACTGCTTGAGCCACATCCCCAGCCCGCCAATTATTTTTGTAAATATTTTCAGTCCATGGTTGGTTGAATCCATGGATGCAGAATTTGTGGATACAGAAGACTGTTTCTGCCTCTTAGGATTGTTACGTGATTTAATCAGTTAATATAACTAAACCACATAGAAAAGTTCGGGGCTTATAATAATCATGATCTAAATTATAGCTATTAATATCACTGCTATTATTAGATTTATGGCAAAGATTAATTTAAATAAACCCTTGAAAACAGTACAGTGTCTTAACATAGTAACTACTCAAAAGTTGAATTATCTCTGTAACTATGATAACTATAATTATGTAAGAATTAGGCTCAGAATGAATGAACCAGCCTTAAAAAATATATGGTAGACTAGCTTTTATGCTAGAAATCGGAGAAGGATCCATTTTCTTACTTCAAATACCACCCTTTCTCATTGATAGTGTTTTAACTGCAAAAGATATAGACTGTCTTAGCAGGCATAGTACTCCCATTATTGCAGACACTAAAGCACAAGCCAATTTGGTACTAGGTAGCATTGCTCTATAGAGGTTTGACAAATAATAACAATGTCAACTAACAATAACAATACTCTTAATAGCCCCATTTTACAGATAAGGAAACTGAGGCACAGACTAGCCAAGGCTTTTGCATAAGATAACATAGCAGAGGCCTCTTCCAACACCCTGACACCCTCCCATGAAATACAGAAAATTAAATAATGTTATTGGCTCCCCTCTTCTTGTTAAAGGAAACAATAGTGAGTACTGGATAGAAGTGCAAGTATTTTAAAGAGGAAAAATATAAAAGAAGATAGTGAGGCCAGTGGGACTTATAAAGACAAACTTTATGACCACACATTTACTTTGGGGCAGCCTAAACACCTTGAACCTAACCTCATGAGATCCAAGTTGCCTGGATTCTCTCTCCCAAGAGTCCTCAGGGGACCTCAGAATCAGAATGACTGATTGGAGACCCAGATGCCTACATTAAATTGTTTTGCCTGTTCAAGGTCTGCAGGGAGCTACTTGCATTTTGCTTACTACAATGGGCTCTTTTTCAGTCATCATTTTGATCTCCTGCCAGAGGAGGGGGAAGGAAGAGAGGGGATTCCTGGCATGTGGAATGGTTTGGAGACAGGAGAGAGCAAGTCATATTTACTCACTCAGGAAACAAGATTACTTGGCTGGAACAAAGAGTTCAAGGCAGACAGTAGCAAAAAGTGAAGGAAGTTCAGTAAGGAGGAAATAGCTGGAGAAGGCTTTGACACATAATAAGTTTGGACTTTCTGTGCAGAGCAATTGAATAACTGAGCAGGAGAATGATATGAAAATACCTCAGGGATACCTATACATACTCTATTGGAGGGAGGTGAGACTGAAATTCAAAGAGATTAAAGATAGGGAGCTCTTGGAGAGATTGCAGTAGCCCAATCTGAAGGGAACTGGATAGAATCCACAGGAAATGAACTTGAACAAGGAATGAGTAAAGAAGTGGTTTGGCATATACCTATAATCCCAGCAGCTCAGGAAGCTGAGGCAGGAGGATCATGAGTTCAAAGCCAGTCTTAGCAACTTAGTGAGGTACTGAGAAACACAGTGAGGCCCTGTTTCTCGATAAAATGTTTTTAAAAAGGGCTAGGATATGGCTCAGTGGTTAAGGACTCCTGGGTTCAATCCTTAGTACAAAAGAAGAAGTGGTTGACACAAAGAATCCTGGTTTTATTTAATATATCTTTTAATCACATCTTTATTTAAGATAAGTCCTCTACCTGGAGCCTACTTCTTAACCTTTCTTGACTCACACTCAACTTGTAGACTTATCCATCCTCCATGCAGATTTCCCTGGTATTCCAGATTGTATTAAATGATTTGTTCATATATTTGTTTCCTCTACGAAATTTAGGCTTGCCAGTTTGCTTGTCTGCCTGCCTTCCCTTGTTGCTTGCTTTTTGGTCTGTCTTCTCTCTTTCTTTCTTTTTTCAAATATTTTTGAATAGTTTTGGGGTTTTATATGTTTTTATTGTTCTAATTAGTTATACAAAACAGTAGAACACATTTTGACACATCACACATAAACGGAGTATAACTTCTCATTCATCTGCTTGTACATGATGTAGAGTTACACAGGACATGTAATCATATATGCACATGGGGTGAAAACGTCCCATTACTTCACTGTCATTCCTACCACCATGTCCCATCCCCTTCCTTCATTTCCCTCTCTCTAGTCCAAAATACATCTATTCTTTTTGCCCTGCACCCTAATTGTCAATTAGCATCCACATATCAGAAAAAAAAAATTTGGCCTTTGGTTCTTTGGGACTGGCTTATTTCAGTTAGCATAACATTCTCCAGTTCCATCCATTAACCAGAAAATGCCATAATTTCATTCTTCTTTAAAGCTGTGTAATATTCCATTATGGATATATTCCACAGCTTCTTTATTCATTCATCTGTTGAAGAGCACCTAGGTTAGTTCCATGGTTTAGCTATTGTAAATTGAGCTTCTATAATCAGTTAATGGG
Organism: Marmota monax; assembly: GCF_021218885.2. Classification (NCBI taxonomy): domain Eukaryota; kingdom Metazoa; phylum Chordata; class Mammalia; order Rodentia; family Sciuridae; genus Marmota; species Marmota monax. The sequence goes on along the minus strand of NW_026694552.1, from coordinate 7,571,520 downwards.
ATGGAATCAAACTAAAAAGCTTCTTCACAGCAAGAGAAACAATTAATAACATGAAGAGAGAGCCTACAGAATGGGAAAAAATCTTTGCCACATGCATATCAAATAGAGCATTAATCTCTAGGATATACAAAGAACTCAAAAAACTTAACACCAAAAAATAAACAAACAAATAACCCATCAATAAATGGGCAAAGGAACTGAACACACAATTCATAGAAGAAGAAATACAATTGATCAAAAAATATATAAAAAAATGTTCAACATCTCTAGCAATTATTGAAATGCGAATCAAAACTACACTAAAATTCTCACTCCAGTCAGAATGGCAATCATCAAGAATACAAACAACAATAAATATTGGCGAGGATGTGGGGAAAATTACACTCATACATTGTTGGTGAGACTGCAAATTGGTGCAACCACCCTGGAAAGCAGTATGGAGATTCCTCAGAAAACTTGGAGGAGAACTATCATTTGATCCAGCTATCCCACTCCTTGGTTTATACCCAAAAGACTTAAAACCAGCACACTACAGTGACACAGCCATATCAATGTTTATAGTAGCTCAAATCAAAATAGCTAAACTATTGAATGCTTTTTGAATAATCAAGTGTTTTCGAATACTTGGAATAATTTTTGAATATTTTGAATACTCAAAGAAATCAAGAAAGAACTTTGGACACACATTCCACCTGACTCAGGCTACAATGAATTTGGAAATTGACTCAATGACTTATGTGAAGCTATCTTAGGGACTATCAGAGAAAATTAAATCATCCTATAGCACTAGCATAGATGGTATAGTATAACAAAAATGTATTTGGTCTTGGAATTCCATGAGTGACAGTGGCTTTACTAAGCTCATTAGATGACTTCTAATGGATAGGGAAAGATAGTTTCAGGATATGGGTTGCTTTCCAGAAAAGATCAGCTACATCACTTAAAGATTAGAGCTAAAAGGAGGAGACTTTCAAGGAAGGGAGAGAGGTTGGAGTCTCAGAAAAATCACACAGCCAATGATTTAATCAATCATTCATATGGAATAAACTCCCATGAAAAAACTCCTGGAATGATGAAGCTCAAAGCCCTTAAAGGTTATTGAACACATCAATGTACTGGGAAGGTAACCTGCCTGGATTCCACAAGGAGAGGACATGGAAGCTCTGCACCATCTCCCCCTCAAGAACTTTCAGCATGTATCTCTACATTTGGTTGTTCATATATATCATTTATAATAAAATTATAAGTACAGTTCTTTCTGGTGATTTATTGAATCTGAAGGGAAATTATGGGAACTCTTAAATTTGTATTTGTATTTGGAAGAAGTATGAATAGCTTGGGGATACTTGCATTTGTGGCTAGCATTTGAAGTGGGGACAGTCTTATGGGACTGAGCCCTTAACCCCAGGCAGTTAGTGTCAAAATTGAAGAACTTTGCCCTTGACTTGTTGGGCTAATTCCAGGTAGTTAGTGTTAAAATCGAATTGAATCATAGGCTTCCCAGTTGATGTTAGACAAATGGTGCAGGAACAGTGAGAAGGAAGTTGAAATTATGTGTTATTGAGTTACCTCACAAGGGTGTAGAGGTGAAGGATCCATAAGGGAACCTTGGCTGGGTAGTGGGGGGACACGTAGGGAAGAGAAATATCCACAATTCATGAAGGACCCTGATGGGAGTTTCCAGGGCATTGCTCCTCCTTCAAGCCCAGCTTCAGTTAGACCTCATGGTAGGCAGAATGATAGTCTCCCAAAGATGTTTTTCTTCCTAATATCTGAAACCTATAGAGTTACTTTACATGGCAAAGGGGAATTAAAGGATCAGAGGGGATTAAGGTTGACCTTAAAGGGGGAGGTTATCCTGGATTATCCAGGTGGGCACAATTTAATTTCAAGGATCCTTAAATGTTTGTGAGAGACAGGGGCAGAAAAGTCAGAGTGATGTGATATGAGAATGATGTGACTGACCATTGCTTTCCCTGAAGATGGGATGAAAGAGGTCATGAATCAAGGCATGCTTAGTGACCTTGAAGAGAAATACAGCCCTGCTCACACCTTTATTTTAACCCATTGAGCAGCATTTCAGATTTCTGACCTCCAGAATAGTAAAATAATACACAGCACTATCTACATAAGGCTGAAATAATGCATATTTTTGCTACTCAGACTGGGAAACTCAATCAATGAGGCTTTGTTTATAGTTCTTAGGAGGGCTGTCCTTCATACTGGAGAATAATTATTTCTAGACTGATTACTGACTGCTCTGCGATCAACGTAAATATTTTGAAATGCAAGACCTGAAAAGAGCAAACTATTTCCAAGTCTAACTTAACTGCTCCTGGAACAAAGTTCAGGAATACTGAAATACAGAAAAACCTACCAAAACACAGCAAAGTTAACTCAATAAATTCATTCAATAAAATAATTAGGCATACAAAGAAGCAGAAAATACAATTTGTAATAAGAAGAAAAATTGACTAATTACATCTGGAATGATAGAGATATTAGAATTAGCAGACAAGAACATTAAAATAGTTATAGTAACCATATTTCCATTATTATGGTATAATCCAAATGTTCAAAAAGATTGCTATAAATATATATATATATATATATTTAAATCTCAGTGATGGGCTGGCATAGTGGCTCAGTGGTGGAGTGCTTGCCTAGCATGTGAGAGGCACTGGGTTCCATTCTCAGCACCACATACAAATAAATGAATGAAATAAATATCCATCAACATCTAATTTTTTAAAATCTCAATGACATATCTAGAGACAAAGGTACCATGTCTGAGATGAAAAATCTTTTCTTCTATAATATTAATCTTGCTGAAGATTAATATTTCAGAAGAAAAGATTAGTGAACTTGAAGTTATGGCAATAAATACTAACAGAAAATTAAGGGAGAAAAGATGCCCCCAAATAAAAAGAGCATCAGTGACTTGTGGGACTACATAAAGTTGCCTAATGTACATATAACAGCAGAAGAATGAAAAGTAGATATTTGAGGAAATAGTGAATAGAAATTACCAGAGATAACTTATTTCCTATGGTGATAAAAAGCACATAAAAATGCTAAATGTTTGTGTGTATACCTAGTAATAGTCTCACATAAGGCAAAATAAATAAATATTATAAGAAGTAGACAAATCTACAGTTGCAGTATAACACTTCAATACATTTATCTCAGTAATCTTTAGAATAAATAGTCAGAAAAACTGAAATTATATAGTATACTTGAACAACACTATGAACCAAAAAGACCTGACTAACATGTATAGAATACTCCTTCCAACAGCAGCAAATACACATTTTTCAAGTACAAATGTTCACAGAACATTTACCAAGTTGCACTATATTCTAGGCCACAACACAAAATTGTAATGTGTTTAAAAGAATTTAAATCATACCAAGTAGAAGTTTTACAACATAATTAAATTTTAAATCAATAACAGATTATTTCTGTGAAAACCCCCAAATATTTGAAAACTAAATAATATACTTCTGAATTATCAATGGATCAAAAAACATAAGAAATCAAAGAGGAGCTGGGTGGGATGGCATAAAGCCTGTAATTCCAGCAGCACAGGAGGCTGAGACAGGAGGATCACAAGTTCAAAGCCAGCCTCAGCAACTTAGTGAGGCCCTAAGCAACTTAGTGATACCCTGTCTCAGAATAAAATACAAAAAGGGCTGGGGATGTGGCTCAGTGGTTAAGCACCCTTGGGTTCAATCCCTGGCAAGAAAGAAAGAAAGAAAGAAAGAGAAAGAATCAAAGAAGAAATTTTAAAAAATATTTTTAACTGAAGGAAAATGAAGAAATATCAGAATTTGTGGAATGCCAGTAATGCATAACTTATTATAAATTTATAGTACTAAATGACTATATTAGGAAATAAACAATCCTAAAATAATGACCACAGATTATTTTTCTAAAAATAAGAGAGAATTAAGAAGAAGAAAGGAAATAGTAAATATCAAAGCAAAAATCAATGGAATAGAATACAAAAAATGAAAAAATAAATGAAACCAAAAGTTGATTATTTGATCAGATCAATAAAATTTAAGAAACGTCTGTCTAGTCTGTGTGATCAGGAAAAAATAAAAGTAGAAATAAATTTCAATATTACAAATGGGAAAATAATGTTACTACAGAGTATGTGGATATTAAAATGATCTTATAATAATATTATTAAGAATTTTATATAAAAATTTGATGTATTAAGTAAAATAAATTATTTTAATATATACAGCTTTATTTTAAAAATATATGAATACAGCACAGTGAATCTCACCATAACACTGTGACAGTGGTACATCTATAAGACAGGAGTAGTAATCAGAATATGATATATTCCCTGCTTGTATAATTACATCAAAATGGACTTTATCTATAACTACAATCAACCAATAAAATTAAAAAGAAATAAATAACATGGTAGCCCTATATCTATTACAAGAATTAAACTTGTAAATAAAAATAAAATAAAAAAAAGGCCAGGATATTTTCACTGGTAAATTGTGTTCAAATGTTAAAAAACAAACGAATGCCAATTTTTCATAAACTTTTCCAAAAAATAATGAGTGTGAACAATTCTCAACCTAGACACCGGTCAGATCACAGAGGAGGCCAGCGGCCAAAATCTTGGAGAGCTGACGTCACCATCCCTGTTTTCGACTGACCGCAGCTCATTCAGCCATAGAACAGGTAATTTCAGGCTGCCATTCACCTGCGGCTTGCAGACAGATTACTCAGGCTCAGTGCTAGATGACCTGCGGAGACTGCTCCTTGGAGCCTGCTCTTATCGGAGCATACACCGAGCACGGAGCGGCTGAGTTCCGGCTCCCGGAACTGCAATGGCCCAGGGCTAAGGAGCCCGCGGAAACTGCTTCTCGGTCCGGGTCCTGCTGAGTACTGTGGAGGTAAATACCAACCGAGCCTTCATGGGCAGTGGCAACAGGACTGACACGGGGCCTGTGAGGGCCGGTCAGGACTCACCTGTTGCTTTGGTCACCCGGCAAAGGGAACGAAATGCTGCCATTCACATAGGATACCAACATGGCAGAGATCTGATGTCATCAGAAAGCAGCGGATGAGAGAACTTCATCAATACCAGCGGCGACAGAAACAGTTGGTCTCCTGGTAGGGAGGGTGAGTCACAGACACCCGAGTCTCTCTCGCTTTGTCTTCGAGCCAGAGGGGAGGAGCCGGGCCGCCGCCTGTGCCCGGAGCAGGCCCAGTGGCTAGCTGGCATGGTGGTCGCGTGACCCCAATTGGAGAGGGGGCGGAGCGGAGCCACCACCCGCGCCCACAAGGTGGGCAGATCTGCAACCCAGTGGTACGCGGGCGTGGTAGGAGGGGCAGGGCAGAGCAGCCGCCCGCGCCTGCAAGGTAAGCAGACCTGCGACAGACTGGCAGGTCAGGTCCAGCGGCCTGCCAGCGTGGTACACACGTCACCCCAACTGGAGTAGGGGCAGAGCAGAGCCTTCGCCCGCGCGCGGATCAGGCCCCGCCGGTGTGGTGGTCACGTGACCCCAATTGGAGTGGGGGCGGAGCAGAGCCGCTGCCCGCGCCAGGAACAGGCCCAGCAAGCTGCCGGCGTGGTAGTCACGACACCCCAATTGGAGTAGGGGCAGAGCAGAGCCGCCACCAGTGTCCAAAAGGTGGGCAGACCTGCGACCGACCAGCGGGACAGGCCCAGTGGCCTGCCGGTGCGACAGACACGTCACCCCATTTGGAGTAGGGGCACAGCAGAGCCGCCACCCATGCCCGCAAGGTAGGCAGACCTGCGACCGACTGCGACCCCGGCCGGCCGGGGTGGTAGGCACGTCACCCCAATTGGAGTAGGAGCAGAGCAGAGCCTTCGCCCGCGCCCGGAACAGGCCCACCGGTCCGCGGGTGTGGTAGACAAGTCGCACCAATTGGAGGGGGGGCAGAGCAGAGCCGCCGCCCGCACCTGCAGGGTAGACAGACCTGCAACCAACCGGCGGATCAGGCCCGGTGGCCTACCGGCATGGTACACTCCTCACCCCAATTGGAGTAGGGGCAGAGCAGAGCCGCCTCCCAAGCCCGGAATAAGCCCAGCGACCCGCTGGCGTGGTAGACAGGTCACACCAATTGGAGTAAGGACAGAGCAGAGCCACCGCCCGCGCCTGCAAGGTAGGCAGACCTGCGACCAACCAGCAGAACAGGCCCAGGGGTCCGCGGGCGTGGTAGACACCTCACACCAATTTGAGGAGGGGCAGAGCAGAGCCGCCGCCCGTGCCTGCAAGGTAGGCAGAACGCCGCCCGACCCTGCAAGGTAGGCAGACCGCCGCCCGACCCTGCAAGGGAGACTTTTCAACTATACAAGAGCAATATAAATATATAGGGGAAAAAACATTTCAAAAACACAACAGTTTCACCAAGCAGAAAGAAACGGAAGCAGTATGAAAAGACAAGGAAAGAAAGGACCACAAGCAATGCAGGTCAACTCAACTTTAGAAGAGGTAACAGCTGCAGCAGATGGAATGTCAGATAAAGAATTGAGGATATACATGCTTCAGATGATCTGGAGTCTCAAGGAAGACATTAGACAGCAAAATCAGACAATGAAAGACCACTTTGACAATGAATTACACAAACAAATCCAGGAAGAAAAGGATCAACTATACAGGGAGATAGAGGTTATAAAAAACAAACAAACAGAAATCTTAGAAATGCAGGAAGCAATAAACCAACTTAAAACCTCAATGGAGAATACTACCAGCAGAGTAGAACACTTAGAAGATAGAACATCAGAAAATGAAGACAAAGTATTTCAACTGGAAAAGAACATAGACAGCTCAGCAAGACTGTTAAGAAACCATGAGCAGAACATCCAAGAAATATGGGATAACATCAAGAGACCAAACTTAAGAGTCATTGGGATACAGGAAGGTACAGAACTCCAAACCAAAGGAATGAGCAATCTATTCAATGAAATAATACAAGAAAACTTCCCAGACTTGAAGAATGAGACAGAATCCCAAATCCTAGAAGCCTACAGGACGCCGAATGTGCAAAATCATAAGAGATCCACACCTAGACACATTATAATGAAGATGCCCAACATACAGAATAAGGAGAGAATTTTAAAAGCTACAAGAGAAAGGAAGCAGATTACATTTAGGGGTAAGCCAATCAGGATTACAGCTGATCTTTCAACACAGACTCTGAAAGCTAGAAGATCCTGGAATAACATATTTCAAACACTGAAAGAAAATGGGTTCCAACCAAGAATTGTGTATCCAGCGAAATTAAGCTTCAGGATGGAAGATGAAATTAAAACCTTCCATGATAAACAAAAGTTAAAAGAATTTGCAGCTAGAAAACCATCTCTTCAAAACATCCTCGGCAAAACATTACAGGAAGAGGAAATGGAAAATAACAATGAAAACCAACAGTGGGAGGTAGGACAGTAAAAGGGGGGGAGAATAATCAAAGAGGAAAAACAAACCATGTTTAGTAACAGAAATAAACAAATATGGCTGGAAGAACAACCCATATCTCAATAATAACCCTAAATGCTAATGGCTTAAACTCACCAATTAAGAGACACAGGCTAGTAGAATGGATCACAAAACAAGACCCAACAATATGCTGCCTACAGGAGACGCATTTGATAGGAAAAGACATAGATAGGCTGAAGGTGAAAGGTTGGGAAAAATCATATCACTCATATGGACTTCGGAAACAAGCAGGAGTGTCCATACTCATATCAAATAAAATAGATTTCAAGCCAAAGTTAATCAAAAGGGATAAAGAGGGACACTACATACTGCTTAAGGGAACCATACACCAACAAGACATAACAATCATAAATATATATGCCCCAAACAATGGTGCAGCTATGTTCATCAAACAAACTCTTCTCAAGTTCAAGAGTCTAATAGACCACCATACAATAATCATGGGAGACTTCAACACACCTCTCTCGCCACTGGACAGATCTTCCAAACAAAAGTTGAATAAGGAAACTATAGAACTCAATAACACAATTAATAATCTAGATTTAATTGACATATATAGAATATACCACCCAACATCAAGCAGTTACACTTTTTTCTCAGCAGCACATGGATCCTTCTCAAAAATAGATCATATATTATGTCACAGGGCAACTCTTAGACAATATAAAGGAGTAGAGATAATACCATGCATCTTATCTGATCATAATGGAATGAAACTGAAAATCAATGACAAAAGAAGGAAGGAAAAAGCATACATCACTTGGAGAATGAACAATAGGTTACTGAATGATCAATGGGTTATAGAAGACATCAAGGAGGAAATTAAAAAATTCTTAGAGATAAATGAAAACACAGACACAACATATCGGAATCTATGGGACACATTGAAAGCAGTTCTAAGAGGAAAATTCATTGCTTGGAGTTCATTCCTTAAAAAAAGAAAAAACCAACAAACAAATGATCTCATACTTCATCTCAAAATCCTTGAAAAAGAAGAGCAAAACAACAGCAAAAGAAGTAGAAGGCAAGAAATAATTAAAATCAGAGCTGAAATTAATGAAATTGAAACAAAAGAAATAATTGAAAAAATTGACAAAACTAAAAGTTGGTTCTTTGAAAAAATAAACAAAATCGACAGACCCTTAGCCATGCTAGCGAAGAGAAGAAGAGAGAGAACTCAAATTACTAGCATATGGGATGAAAAAGGCAATATCACAACAGACACTTCAGAAATACAGAAGATAATCAAAAATTATTTTGAATCCTTATACTCCAATAAATTAGAAGGTAGTGAAGGCATAGATAAATTTCTTAAGTCATATCATCTGCCCAGCGTGAGTCAGGAGGATGTAGACAACCTAAACAGACCAATATCAATTGAGGAAATAGAAGAAACCATCAAAAGACTACCAACTAAGAAAAGCCCAGGACCGGATGGGTATACAGCAAAGTTTTACAAAACCTTTATAGAGGAACTAATACCAATACTTTTCAAGCTACTTCAGGAAATAGAAAAAGAGGGGGAACTTCCAAATTCATTCTACGAGGCCAACATCACCCTGATACCTAAACCAGATAAAGACACTTCAAAGAAAGAAAACTACAGACCAATATCTCTAATGAACCTAGATGCAAAAATCCTCAATAAAATTCTGGCAAATCGGATACAAAAACATATCAAAAAAATTGTGCACCATGATCAAGTAGGATTCATCCATGGGATGCAAGGCTGGTTCAATATACGGAAATCAATAAATGTTATTCACCACATCAATGGACTTAAAAATAAGAACCATATGATCATCTCGATAGATGCGGAAAAAGCATTCGACAAAGTACAGCATCCCTTTATGTTCAAAACTCTAGAAAAACTAGGGATAACAGGAACATACCTTAATATTGTAAAAGCAATCTATGCTAAGCCTCAGGCTAGCATCATTCTGAATGGAGAAAAATTGAAGGCATTCCCTCTAAAATCTGGAACAAGACAGGGATGCCCTCTCTCACCACTTCTGTTCATCATAGTTCTCGAAACACTGGCCAGAGCAATTAGACAGACGAAATAAATTAAAGGCATCAAAATAGGAAAAGAAGAACTTAAATTATCACTATTTGCAGGTGACATGATTCTATACCTAGCAGACCCAAAAGGGTCTACAAAGAAACTATTAGAGCTAATAAATGAATTCAGCAAAGTGGCAGGATATAAAATCAACACGCATAAATCAAACGCATTCCTGTATATCAGCGACAAATCCTCTGAAATGGAAATGAGGACAACCACTCCATTCACAATATCTTCAAAAAAAATAAAATACTTGGGAATCAACCTAACAAAAGAGGTGAAAGACTTATACAATGAAAACTACAGAACCCTAAAGAGAGAAATAGAAGAAGATCTTAGAAGTTGGAAAAATATACCCTGTTCATGGATAGGCAGAACTAACATCATCAAAATGGCTATATTACCAAAAGTTCTCTATAGGTTTAATGCGATGCCAATCAAAATCCCAATGGCATTTCTAGTAGAAATAGAGAAAGCAATCATGAAATTCATATGGAAAAATAAAATTCCCAGAATAGCAAAAAGAATGCTAAGCAGGAAGTGTGAATCAGGCGGTATAGCGATACCAGACTTCAAACTATATTACAGAGCAATAGTAACAAAAACAGCATGGTACTGGTACCAAAACAGGCGGGTGGACCAATGGTACAGAATAGAGGACACAGAAACCAATCCACAAAACTACAACTATCTTATATTTGATAAAGGGGCTAAAAGCATGCAATGGAGGAAGGATAGCATCTTCAACAAATGGTGCTGGGAAAACTGGAAATCCATATGCAACAAAATGAAACTGAATCCCTTTCTCTCGCCATGCACAAAAGTTAATTCAAAATGGATCAAGGAGCTTGATATCAAATCAGAGACGCGCTGTCTGATAGAAGAAAAAGTTGGCTACGATCTACATACTGTGGGGTCGGGCTCCAAATTCCTCAATAGGACACCCATAGCACAAGAGTTAATAACTAGAATCAACAAATGGGACTTACTCAAACTAAAAAGTTTTTTCTCAGCAAAAGAAACAATAAGAGAGGTAAATAGGGAGCCTACATCCTGGGAACAAATCTTTACTCCTCGCACTTCAGATAGAGCCCTAATATCCAGAGTATACAAAGAACTCAAAAAATTAGACAATAAGAGAACAAACAACCCAATCAACAAATGGGCCAAGGACCTGAACAGACACTTCTCAGAGGAGGACATACAGTCAATCAACAAGTACATGAAAAAATGCTCACCATCTCTAGCAGTCAGAGAAGTGCAAATCAAAACCACCCTAAGATACCATCTCACTCCAGTAAGATTGGCAGCCATTATGAAGTCAAACAACAACAAGTGCTGGCGAGGATGTGGGGAAAAGGGTACACTTGTACATTTCTGGTGGGACTGCAGATTGGTGCAGCCAATTTGGAAAGCAGTATGGAGATTTCTTGGAAAGCTGGGAATGGAGCCACCATTTGACCCAGCTACTCCCCTTCTCGGTCTATTCCCTAAAGACCTAAAAAGAACATGCTACAGGGACACTGCTACATCGATGTTCATAGCAGCTCAATTCACAATAGCAAGACTATGGAACCAACCTAGATGCCCCTCAATAGACGAATGGATAAAAAAAAATGTGGCATTTATACACAATGGAGTATTACTCTGCATTAAAAAATGACAAAATCATAGAATGTGCAGAGAAATGGATGGCATTAGAGCAGATTATGCTAAGTGAAGCTAGCCAATCCCTAAAAAACAAATGCCAAATGTCTTCTTTGATTTAAGGAGAGTAACTAAGATCAGAGTAGGGACGAAGAGCATGAGAAGAAGATTAACATTAAACTGGATGAGAGGTGGGAGGGAAAGGGAGAGAGAAGGGAAATTGCATGGAAATGGAAGGGGACCCTCAGGGTTATACAAAAGTACATACAAGAGGAAGTGAGGGGAAAGGGAAAAATAATACAAGGGGGAGAAATGAATGACAGTAGAGGGGGTAGAGAGAGAAGAGGGGAGGGGAGGGGGGATAGCAGAGGATAGGAAAGGCAGCAGAACACAACAGACACTAGTATGGCAATATGTAAATCAATGGATGTGTAACTGATGCGATTCTGCAATCTGTATATGGGGTAAAAATGGGAGTTCATAACCCACTTGAATCAAAGTGTGAAATATGATATGTCAAGAACTATGTAATGTTTTGAACAACCAACAATAAAAAATTTAAAAAAAACAACAATTCTCAACCTATTCTATGGGTCCAGTGTTACAGTGATGCAAAAAACAAAGAAAAAAACATACCAATATTCCTTCTGAATAGGTGCAAACATCCTCAACAAAATACTAGGAAACCACATCCAGCAGCATATAAAAAATAACTTTATACTATGAAAAGTTGGATTTATCCCATAAATGGAATGTTGGGTCAACATACCAAAATCAATGTAATGCACCATGATAATAAGGTATAGGACAAAAGCACATAACAATCAATAGATGCAGGAAAAGTATTTGACAAAATCCAAAACCTGTTCATGATAAAAATGCTCAATTGAGGAATTTTCTCAACCTGATAAATGACTTCTATAAATCTACATCCAATACTATACTTATTGATAAAAAAAAAATGTTTTCCCCTAAGATAAGGAATAAGACATGAAAGGTTGCTCTCACCACCATCACTTAACATTGAAAGGAGATTCTGGCCAGTGTAATCAGACAAGAAAAATCTATAAAAGCTATCTATTCACAGATTACAAGACACTGTCATGAATCTGAATTGCATTCCTTGGGATATAAAAAAATCTTAAGCACACAGAAACAAAGGAATACACATCACATGCCAAAAAAAAATGTTAGTCCATTTAATGAATTTTAGCCAGGTTGAAAATACAAGGTCAATACTTTTAAGAAATCAATTGTATTTCTATATGTTGGCAATAGTGAATAGCAAATTAAAATGTAAAAACTATACCTTATGACAGCATAAAAATATTAAAAATTTTGTGATACAGTTCATAAAAGATACAATTAGATACCACTATACAATATTGAAGTGGTTATTTTTCTAAACAACTCATAGGTCCAAACATCAGCAAGATGGAAAAATTGGACTTTGTGCTTCTTATCCCCATGCAGAAGCACAAATTTGAAAAACTATCCTTGCATGAAAATGCCTTCATAAGAGCTAAGTAAATTAGGTCAGGTATTACTGCACCTGACCATACCACAGGAATAGAGAAAGAAGCATTGAAGAATTAGGAAGGACTACTTTATATATTACCCATATCATCCCTCCTTTAAACTCAGGCTGCCTAGTATGGAGAAAGATACTCTTCACTTTGAGAAAGGAGAGGGAAGTAAGCAGTGGACTTTGTCCTGAATGCTAACACCATGCTTACCCTGGCACCAGACTAAAACTCACAGACCTAGGATCTAGGCCTAACCTGAGGATTCAGTACCCCACTTCAAAGCCAACCCCAAGGGCACCAGACTCTCTACTACCCTCAGGGCTAAGTCAGTTCCTGTGGTCCTGGGCTTGAGGCCTTCCTCAGGTCTTAGGTCACCCAGCACCAGGTAAACCTATATAGACTCTGACTCCAGGCCTACCCATGCAAGAGGCCAGCCCCACAAATTCAGGTTCTAGGCCTACCCCAAGGACAGGCAGACTTTAGTGGCCCACAGTTCCAGACTACCTACATTACTGTGCTGGTCTCCAGATTCCCAGGCTTCATACTTGCCCCAGCACCAGGCTGTGCCTTGCAATTGTTATTGTTTGGGTATGAGGTGTTCTCTCAAAGGTTGTGTGTGAGACAATGCAAGAAAGTCTAGGGGTGAAATGTTTGGGTTATGAGACCCTTAACCTAAACAGTGCATTAATCCTCTAACAAGGATTAACTGGGTGGTAACTCCAAGCAGGTAGGGTGTGGCTGGAAGAGGCTGGTCAGTGAGGGTGTTCCTTTTATGTATATATTTTGTCCCTGGTAAGGGGAGTCTCTCTCTCTCTGCTTCCTAATGGCCATGTCCTGAGTCACTTTCCTCCACCACACTCTTCCTCTCCTTAGGCCAGAGCAATGGAGCTGGCCATATATAGACTGGGACCTCTGAAACTGTGAGCCCCAAATAAACTTTTCCTCCTCTAAAATTGTTCCTGTTGAGACTTTTGGTAGCAGCAATGAAAATGCTGACTATAATACATAGTAATCAGGTTGGCACCTGTAAGTACATCTTCTTGACTGGTTCCTCTGGCTCTAAGCTCCAGGTCTACCCCAAGTTTCACACCAGCCCACAGCTGTGTCAGCCCACACAACCCTAGGTTCCAAGCCCAGTCCAGGGCCAGGTCAGCAACCCTGGCCTCAGGCACCAGGGTGCCACCCATAGATTAAGGCTCCAGACCTGCCCAGTGCAAGGTTAGTACCTGGAGATTAATGTTGCAGTTTACCCTGGAGCCATGTCATTCCTTTCAGCCTAAGGATCCAGGCTAGTCCCCACAACCCCAGGCCCCATGCTACCATTATGGTAGGAGGAACAGGGTAGCAGCTCCAGGGACCAGGCAACCACCTGAGATCCTCTGCTCCAGACTAGCCCCTGCAGACCCAGACTTCATGCCTGCTGCTCCTTTTCCCAGATTCCAGGTCATCTCCAGTGGACCCAGAGTACAGGGTTGTTCTAGCAGAACCAAAGTCCAGTCTCACCCCAGTAGACTCTGATGCCTGACTAGCCCTGGTAACTGAGGCTCCAAGTCTACTCATACACACCCAGGCTTCAGGGTAACCCCTATGTACCCACCCAGGATCCAGGTTCAACCTGTGGACTTAATAGGTTCCAGGTCTGCCTCAGGGCGGCTATAGACTCAAGCTCCAGGCCCACCCCTGTAGACCCAATCAGTGCATCCACCCCAATATACCCAGACTCCAGGCCCAACCCTATGGACCCAGCTACTAAACCTGCTCATTTACTCATCTAGGCACCAGGGTTTCTGCCTAAGGTCTCCAGAAGAAAGCCCACTCATGGACCACACCAAGTGATCTTCCCAGAATCTCTAGATGTGGTAACTGGTAAAGATTTCCCAAACAAGCCACTCTGTGATGACTGGATTAAGTCCCTATTTCCTCATATATGCATATATGTCACAACGTTGAAAAACAATCAGGGAACATACCACCACCAAAAAAGTGAAATAAAGTACCAGAAATCAACCCTAAATAAGTTTATGAATTTCTTGACAAAGAATTTGAAATGATTGTTTTAAGAAATCTCAGCAAATGCAGGGAAAAAATTCAATGAAATAAAAAAAGTTACCAAATGAAAAATTTAACAGAGAGTTTTATATTATAGTCATGTGCTACATAAACAACACTTTGGTCAACAATGGACCCCATATATGACAGTGGTCCCATAATGTTGAATATCCCTAGCAATATCATTGCCAGCCCAGTTTGTGTGCTGTATGATGTTTACATAATGACAAAATGGCCTAAATGTAACCCCATTGTTAAGTAACATATAACTGTATTTTTAAGGAAGGACTACAGCATGTTGGTCAGGATAAGGAGTAAATGGGACTCTCAGAAACTCCTGCTAATAATGTAAAATGCTCCAACCACTTTGGAAAACAATTTGATAATTTTTTTTAAAATTTAACTGTACACATATCTTATTTTTCAGTTAGTCCCCCATATTTACTCATGGGAGATGAAAACCTATATCCATCCAAGTATTTGTACATGGGTATGTTTATAATAGGTTAGTTGGTAAGAGCTGAAAAAGTTTATCAGCAAATAAATGTAAAAACAAAATCTGGTATTTCTATACAAAGAAATACTACATAACAATAAAACTGAGTAAACTATTGATGCACAATATGTATGAATTTCTGAATAATTAGGCTGCATAAAAGGAACCAGATTCAAAAGAGTGCATTTTGTATGGTTCTACTATATAAGACTCTAGAAAATGCAAATTAATCTTTAGTGTCAAAAAGCAGATCAGTGGTAGTGGGATGGAGCAGGAGGGACAGATTACAAAGGAGCAAGAGGAAACTTTTGGATTAATGGGTATGCATAGATGTTTTCATGGAGAATATATATTACTTATTATAGAATATATTAATGAACATATTTAGTATCTGTTCTATAATATATACAAAAAGTGCATTTATTTGTGCTTTAAATATAAGCAGTACATATATTCTTAACTATTAAAAGATAAAATAAAAAGTAGTTAAATTGTTGATATGTATGGAGGATTGCACAATTTTCATTGTCTGTTTCATGCATTAGTTAGTAGGTCATGTTTTTAAGGTCTCAAATCACTGCTGTAATTTCCCTCTGGGAAAATATAACAAGCAAATGTCATGACCTAGCTGTGTTTTCCAGGGGTACATGGAACATCAAACACTTCCCCCATCTCCATTTACCTACCCAGTTCTATACATCCTCAGCTTTTGTTTGTCTGCAAATATTTACTAAGAGACTACCATGTGTCAGATATCACACTCGGTAGGGGCAGGGATGGGGGAGTGAGATACAATAATCAATAAGAGATGGTCTCAGTCCTTAAAAAGCTCTAGTGGTAAATAGGACAAAACAACATCCAACAACATTCAAGTGCGAAGTCAGCAATGTTTATTTTCTATGTTTGAGTGCCCTTCTGCTCTCTTTCTCATTCACTCTTCTTGGAAAAAAGCTTAATTGAATATGGGCCTGTTATCCTTCATTGTCAATAAAACTCTGGCAGGAACTAAGGCAGTGCCTGCCTACTTACTCCCTGGAGCTACTGAGAATCAAAATGCCTGGAAAATTGGAGACTCTCCTGTTTCTCTGGTTCTTGCCTGAATTCACAGGCTTTATCAAAACCTTGGCACTCAATCTGCTGAAAACAGGGAGATGATGGGTATCTAGAATTCACTGAAAATGCCACTTGGGTTTTTACCTCCCCAACTATCCAGCTTCGCTTAACCTCATGTATAGATTATAAACTCATTCCTCCAAGCCAATCTGGCTGGACCATATGGTTCAGAATTTGTGCTGCTAGGAGTCTCTTAGATACCCAAAGGTGATTCTTCAGGAGAAGCTGACTCTTCAGAAATTTTTCAGGTGGAGAGGCCTAGAGTTATGAGAGAATATGAAGAAGAGCTTGGAAATGACAAGCTCCTCAACCCAGAGTCTGGGGATAAAAAGAAAAAGAAAAGCTAAGCATTTCATCTAGCTATGTAACATTATTTAAAGGATTAGTCATTTATGTTGACTTCCCCATATATGCCTTCTTTTGACCATAAAGCAGCAATTTCTATACAGGTGATTCAAAATGTAGCAGAATAACTTAGTTATAAACTGCATTTAATCACAGTACCAAATTCTGTTCATAAATACTAAAGTTCCAAAGCATTTGCTTCTGTACAACCAGTTTAGGACATGTTTTTTCAGGATACATGGAAATAAGATCACACACCCTGTTGAGTTTTTTTTTTTTTTTTTTTTGTACCAGGTGTTGAACTCAGGGGCATTTGACCACCAAGCCGTATCCCCAGCCCAACCCTATTTTGTGTTTTATTTAGAGACAGAGTCTCAGTAAGTTGTTTAGTGCCTCACTGAGTTGCTTAGTGCCTCGCTAAGTTGCTGAGGCTGGCTTTGAACTCATGATCCTCCTTCCTCAGCCTCTTGAGCCACTGGGATTACAGGCATGTGCCACTGTACCCAGCCACACCCTGTTGATTTTGAAATAAGAAACCCTTGCCATCTTAATGGGTAAAAAGGTGAAAATGGTATATTCAGAAACTCTTTTCTTAGACTTATTCAATAAACAACTTAATTTTGAAACCATACAAAATGAGTTCGGGGACACAAAAAAGCATATTTATTTAATGTGTTTTTGGCAACTGAGGGTCCCTCACTCCCAAATGACCAAAGATTCTTTCTCTTTTCAATATATGCACATCTTCCTATATTGTTAAATCACTGGTTTCTTCCACCTTGGGAAGAGCCAGGTCATGATTTCAGTGCATAGTCTGGGATCTGTTCTGTGGTATCCCTAGGTAGAAAGGTGGCCACCAAGGTTTAGTGTATCTAGGAAAAAAATACCACTGTGCACCAAAGCTATTATCATCTCCTGATCATCTTATAAGATAAGCTACTTTCCAAATATTCCTGATATTCCTGGAAAAGAAGACATTTAAAGGTCCCTTGAAGGAGAGAGAAGGGAAATTGCATGGAAATGGAAGGAGACCCTCAGAGTTATACAAAAGTACATACAAGAGGAAGTGAGGGGAAAGGGAAAAATAATACAAGGGGGACAAATGAATGTCAGTAGAGGGGGCAGAGAGAGAAGAGGGGAGGGGAGGGGAGGGGAGGGGGGATAGTAGAGGATAGGAAAGGCAGCAGAACACAACAGACACTAGTATGGCAATATGTAAATCAATGGATGTGTAACTGATGTGATTCTGCAATCTGTATATGGGGTAAAAATGGGAGCTCATAACCCACTTGAATCAAAGTGTGAAATATGATATATCAAGAACTATGTAATGTTTTGAACAGCCAACAATAAAAAATTAAAAAAAAAAAATAAAGGTCCCTTGACATTGGGATACTTATCCCTTGACTGAAAAGTGAAGGGCAAAGTTACTATTATGTTTGGAGTGGGATTCTCATAAAGTTGGGCTTTCTAGAAAATGTATACAGGCATGAGGCCCTTGCAGCTATAATTTTAACCACTTTTTGCTCCTTTTTAAAACCTGGTCATTTTCTTCTTCGTTACTTTCTGTAAGTATATTTGAGAAAACTCATTCTGGGCCTTTAAAATGCTTTACAAAGAAGAGGTTAAATACCTCTGTTTCTTCACACTGTGCTGTGCCAAGTTGTAACATTTTATAAAATTATCCAAGATCAATGTATTCCATCCCTGACCCTTCATGTTTTCTATATTTAATTTTTTTCAGAAAATGAGCACCATGTTCCATTTTAGAAGACCCATTTTTTATTTAATTGATTTTATTTTTTAAATACACAACAGTGGAATGCATTACTATTCTTATTACACATATAGAGCAAGATTTTTTGTATCTTTGTATATAAGGTATGTTCACGGCAATTCATGTCTTTATACATGTACTTTGGTTTTTTGCATTATAATTCTTATTACACATATATACCACAATTTTTCATATCTCTGTTTGTATATAAAATAGGTTGATACCCAATTAATGGAAGACCCATTTTTTTTGTCCCCAGATTTTTTTTTATTGGTTGTTCATAGATGAATGGATAAAAAAAATGTGGCATCTATACACAATGGAGTATTACGCAGCCCATTTTTTTAATATACCAAAGTTCACTGCAGTTCAGTGTTGAAATGAACATTGGCTTAGGGTTAAAACATCTAAATCTTCTTTCTTAATAAGGTAAAATTATACCTCCAAAGCCATAATTTCTAAAGTTCTATTTCTGACATTAATTGATTTTTCATTTGCATATTCATTCAGTCATCAAATATTTACTGAGCATGTCCCATATGTAAAGACATTGCATTAAGTTGTGGTGTGATGGGGTGTCAAATATAAGAATGAGTAATACAGTGTCCTAAGTCATAAGATCTTCAAGTGGGATTTCTTTTCACACATTGAACTTTTTCTTTAGAGGATAAGGAGACTGGTGAGTTTATTTTGGGCAAGTAATGAGATCTTATTTGTATTTAGGAAGCAAGATCAATTCAGTGGAAATGACTGAAGAGGCTCTTGCAGTGGTTCCTGACAGAGTGAGGAGGGCTTGAATGAAGGAGAATGAAGAGGCAGGACTCCTTTAAAAGTAACAATGTAAAATCAACAATGTAAAATCAGTAAAATTTGAAGGTCCTTATGTTCTTGACATTATGCACCTTTGTAGAGCCTGAAAAATAATTTGGGGATCTGCCTCTGCCTTCATAGTTTGAAAAGGGAGTACAGATTACCTTGGGGAAAAAACCCACCAAGGTTTCATGTGGAGTCATGAATCTGGAGGAAATAATTTGGAAGATGTGAAAGTGTTTAAAGCTACTTGTGATGATTAATT
Organism: Marmota monax; assembly: GCF_021218885.2. NCBI lineage: Eukaryota > Metazoa > Chordata > Mammalia > Rodentia > Sciuridae > Marmota > Marmota monax. The sequence continues at coordinate 7,551,937 of NW_026694552.1, read as the reverse complement.
ATTTTCCTTCCAAAGTGGATGCTGAATACTATGAAAGCTAAGGAGAGGAAGTAAATATTCACCAACTGGAGCAGTCAAGTAAAACTTTGTAGGCAAAGAGGTTGAAGAATCTGTGGTAGAGGAAGAAATACATGAAGTCATACATTGGGAGTGTTAAGTGGTTTGCTGATTAAATAACAAATGGTTGGGTTTTAAATATAAATGGACTAAATTCTTCAATTAAAAAACAGAGTGGCTGATGCATTTTAAAAACCAAGACCCAATCATATACTGCTTATGAGAGATTCACTTTAGCTATAAGAAAAGATAAATTGAACATGAAGAGATGGAAAAAGAGTCGAAACAAATGAAAATCAAAGGAGAGCATTGTATACATATACATTAAATCAATAACTGGGGCAAGAGACAAAGAAGGTTATTATATAATGATAAAGGGATCAATTGAACAAGAGGCTACAATAACTATAAATATATAATATCACAACATCTAAATACATAAAGCAAATATAAACAGACCTGAGGGCACATATTAACAGCAATATAACCATAGTAAGGGACTTTAGTACCCACCTTCACCAAAGGATAGATCATCTAAACATAAAGTGAACTTATCCCTTGACTGAAAAGTGAAAGGCAAAGTTACTATTATGTTTGGAATGGGGTTCTCATAAAGTTGAGCTTTCTAGAAAATGTATATAGGCATGAGGCCCTTGGAGCTATAATTTTAACCACTTTTTGCTCCTTTTTAAAACCTGGTCATTTTCTTCTTCGTTACTTTCTGTAAGTATATTTGAGAAAACTCATTCTGGGCCTTTAAAATGCTTTACAAAGAAGAGGGTAAATACCTCTGTTTCCAGTGGATATGAATTATACCTTAGACAAAACAGACCTAACAGACACAAGCAGAACATTTTACCCAATAGCAGCAGAATGCATGGGTCACAAAACTAGTCTTAGCAAAGTTAAGATTAGTGTAACATCAAGTATATCTTCTAATCATAACAGCATGAAACTAGAAATCTGTCACAGGAACAGAACAGGAAAATTCACAAATATGTGGAAAATAAATCAGCACAATCCTGAACAACCAATGGGTCAAAGAAGAAATAAAAATGGGAAATAAAATAATATCTTGAGATCAATGAAAATGTAAATGCTACGTACCAAGACTTGTGGAATATAGCACAAGCAGTTCTAAGAGGGATGGTTATGGCAATAAAATGCCTATGTTAAAAAAAAAAGATGACATTCAAGAACCTAAGTTCATACCTCAAGGAACTAAAAAAGAATAAACTATGCCCATATTTAGCAGAAATAAACAAAATAGTAACAAGAAAAACATCAAAATGATCAATGAAACTAAGATTTGTTTTTTGAAAACATAAACCAACTTGACAAGCCCTTAGTTGGATTAAGGACAAAAGAAAGAAGACTGAAATAAATTAAAGATGAAATGAAAAAGAAATTATAAATGAGACCACAGATATACAAATACAAAGGATCATAAAGATTATTATGGACAATTATATACCAAAAAATTAATTGATAGATTTCTAAAATCATATAACCTAGAAAATTTAATCATGAAAACAAAATCTGTCTGACAAAGTGTGTGTGTGTGTATGTGTGTGTGTGTGTGTGTGTGTGTGTATATAATATATATATATATATATATATATATATATATACAGTAATCAAAAATATCTCAGTAAAGAAGTCCAGGGCTTGATGGCTTTGTTGTAAATTATACCAAACACATAAAGAATAATTAATACCAATCCTTCTCAAACACTTAAAATAACTGAAGAGGAAGGGGAAGATTCCATACTAATTTTTCAAGGCCAGAATTTCCCTGACTCCAAAGTCAATAAGAACACTATAACAAAAGAAAATTTCATGTCAATATCACTGATGAATATAAATGCAAAAAACCCTCAATAAAATACTAGCAAATTGAATTCAAAATCACATTAAAAGTGTCATTCACCATGATACAGTGGCTTCTATTTCTGGAATGCAAGGATATTTCAACATGTGCAAATCAGTAAATGTGAAACATTACAGTAACAGAATAAAGGGCAAAAGTCATATGACAATCTCCTTAGATATAAAAGTATTTGACAAAATTCCATATTCATGCATGATTAAAAAATTCTCAACAAATGATATATAAAGGAAATGTGCTTCAATACAATATATACCATATATGATGAGTCACAACTAACATTATGCTTAATTCTGAAAAGTGAAAGCTTTTCCTTTAAGATTTAATCAAAATATACTAAAAGTCCTAGACCAGCAATCAAGAAAAAAGTCATCTAAATTAGAGAGAAAGAAGTCAAATTATCTGTTTGCAAATGGCATTGTCTTGTACGAAAAAAAAAACTAAATAATTCACTAAAAATACTGTTAGAATTAATAAATCAATACACTAAAGTTTTTTTAGGATACAAAAATAAAAACATAAAAATTAGTATTATTCCCATACTACATCAGTCAGCTTCACATTTCTATAATGAAATATCTGAGACAATTAACTTAAAAAATACAAAATGTGTATTTTTCCTATGATTCTGGTTTCAGTCCAAGTGACCCCATGGCTTTGGACCTATGGTGAGATTAGCATACCATGGTGGGAGCACATAGTTGAACAAAACCACTCAACATATGAGGCAGGAAGTAGAGCAAGACAAGAAGCAACCAGGGTCCCATAGTCCCCTGCAAGGGCATGCCTCCAATGATTTAAGGATCTCCTACAACAACCCACCTCTTAAAGTTCCACCACCTCCCAATAGTGCCACCCGGGATACCAAGACTTTAATACATGGACCTTTGCCAACGGTTTGTGTGCAACTTACAATATAAAATGCTCTGAGCCCATCTCCAAAGTCTTAACTGCTCCAGCATTGCTCAAAATTTCACATCCAATGTCTCCCATGAAACTCTAGGCAAACTCAACGGTGAACACTGAAAAAAATAAAAATGAAATAAAATAAAAAACAATTACATACTTCTAAATTACAATGATAAACAGGTACAGAATAAACATTCCTATTCCAAAAGGGAAAAAATAGGAAAATAATAAGGTTGGCTTAACCCAAGGCATGAACAAAATACAATAGGGCAGATGTTGATTCCTAAAGCTTCATGTCTGGCATCAGGGGCACACTATGGCAGGATGTGGGCTCCTAAGATCTTGGGTTATGTCCATCCCTATATTCTTACTTGGTTACAGACCACATGGCCACACACTTGGGCTGGCTTTATATATTTCCTTTAGCTTTCCCTGATGAACATTTTGTGTTGTTGGTTCTTCTACCTTCCTCTGGTCTCCATTGTAGTTTTGGCCTCACTCCCTCTGATTCATTATATATTGTTGATCGAAGGTCTCCTGCAGGAACTCTGATACTGCAGTACACTTCCAGTTCTCTCAGGCTTTCCTTTGAAATTTTGGTGGAAGCTGCCATGACCCCATAACTCTTGATTCTGTATGCCTGCAAAACCAGAATCAAACAGATGATGTCAAGATCTATCACTAGTGTGAGTTGTTCTTGAGCCCACTTGAACCATACTTCAGAGGAATGACTTCAGAGGTATACCATAATAACAGAGGATATTAATTTATAAAGAAAAAGTTTTATTTGGATTTATGGGTCTGGAGTTTCCATTTTATGGTAGAGTATCTCCATTGCTTTGGGACTCTGGCGAGGGTGGCACATCATGGTGGTAGAGCAAAACCATTCCCCTCATGAGCCCAGAAGTAGAGTGAGACAGGAAGTATCTGAGATCTAATAATTCCCTTTGGGGCATTCCTCCAATGATTGAAGAATCTCCCAACAAGGCCCTACTTCTGAAAAGGTTCCACCAGCTCTCAATAGTAGTATAGCATTTGCACATAGACTTTAGGAGGATACAGCCAAACTATAACATATGTAATGATAGCAAACTATCCAAAAAGAAAATAAAATATTCCCACTTACAATTACATTAAAAAGAATAAAACACAGCTAAATTTAACTGAGAAGTTAAAGTTCTGTACAATGAAAATTATAAGAAAATAATTTTAAAAATTGAAAAAGACATAAATAAATGGAAAGATAAACTGTTTATTAGTCAGAACAATCAATATTCTCAAAATATTGTGTCAATACTACACACACAAATTTATAGATTTAATGCAATTTCTACCAAATTCCAATGGTATCTTTCACAGAAATAGAAAAAAAAAATCCTAAAATTTGTATGGAACCAAAATACAGATCAAATAGCTAGAACAATCTCAACAAAGAACAAAGTTGGAAGTATCACACTTCCTCACTTCAAATTTTATTCCAAAATTATAGTAATCAAAATACTATAGTACCAACAAAAAATAGACACATCAACCAATGGAGCAGAGAGCTCAGAAATAAATCATGTGCTTATGATCAATTGATTTTTGCAAAGGCACCATGAACAAATAATGAGAAAATGGTGGCTTCTTTAATAAATGGAATGGGGAAAACTGAATGTCCACATGTAGAAGAATGAAAATGTACCCTTACCTCACACCATGTATAAGAATGAACTCAAAATAGATCAAAGACTGAAATGTAAGACCTGAACCCTATAAAACTACCAGAAGAAAACACAGAGATATAACTATTTGACTTTTGTTAGGCTATTATTCTTTGGATTTGCACCCCAAAGTCCAGGAATTGAAAGCAAAAATAGGTTAAAGAAGTTAGATCAAACTAAAAAGCTTTTTCACAGTGAAAGAAACAATTAACAGAGTAAAGAGAAAACCTATCAATTGGGAGAAAATAGTTTTAAGTCATACATCTGATGAAGGATTAATATCCAACATATATAAGGTATACAAACATCTCAATAGCAAGAAAATAAATAAACTGATTTTTAAAATGGGCATTTGACCTGAATAAACATTTATCAAAATTAGACAAACAAATGGCCAGATATATTTAAATGCTCAACTTGTTAAATATTGGGGAAATTTATATTAAAACCACAACAAGATCTCACTTCACATATTAGAATGTATATTACCCAAAAGATGAAGGACCACAAGTGTTGGTGAGGCTATAATTGAAAAGAAATCTATGTTCACTGTTGGTAAGAATCCAAATTAGTAAAGGCAATATGCAAAACATTAGGGGGGTTCTTCAAAAAATTAGGGATGATCCAGCAAACATTGATCATGCTACTACATGATCAAGCAATCACTTCTATATATCAATCTGAAGGAAACAAAATCACTTTATTGAAGATTCATTTTCATTCCCATGTTCATTGTAGTAGTATTCACGATAGTCAAGATATTGAATCAACATAAGTGTCCATTGATGAATGGATATAAAAATTATATATAATATACAGCATACAGAATGGTTATGTATAATACATAAAAGCAATGAAATATTATTCAGCCATTAAAATGTAATAAAACTTGTCATTTGTGTCAACATGGATGAACCTGAAGGACATTATGCTAAGTGAAATATGTCAGACACAGAATGACAATACTGCATGATCTCACTTACATGTGGAATCTAAAATAATCCAACTCATAGAAGCAGAAAGTAGAATAGTGATTACCAAAGGCTGAGGAGTGGGGAACCCAGATGTTTCCCAAAGGGTATGAAGTTTCAGTTAGAAAGAAAAAAATTTTTTGAGATCTGTTGCTTAGTACAGTGACTAGAGTTCTCAATCTGTATTATATTTCAAAACTGCTGAAAGAAAATTTCCAAAGTTCTTATCACAAAAATGATAAGTATGTAATGAATATGTCAATTTGCTTAATTTAATAATTCCAAATTATCTACATATATCATATATCACTTTGTATCCCATAAACACAAAAAATTACAGTTTTTTTAATTAAAAAAGAGCCACTCAAAATAGGATATATCATAAAGTCATAGTAATCAAAACAGCATGGTATGGACATAAAGTCTGACATATCAACCAACAAAGAAGAATAGAAAGTACAGAAATAAATGCACTCACTTATGATCAATTGATCCTAAAGTTGTTATAGGAAAAGGACAGTATTTTCAGTAAATGCTTTTGGGAAAACCGAATATGCACATGCAGCAAAAATCAACTCAAAATGGATTAAAGACTTAAACATAGGACCTGAAACTAAAAAACTACTATAAGAAAACATAAGGAAAATGTTCTTAAACTTTGGTCTTAGCAGTGATTTTTTGGATGTGATACCAAAACAGTCAACAATAGCAAAAATAAACAAGTGGTACCAAATCAAAATTAAAGGTTTCTGCACATCAAAACAAACAATCATAATGAAAATGAAAAGGCAACCTATGAAGTAGGAAAAATATTTATAAACTGTATACTCAATAAGAGATTAATGTAAATATATATGTTACTCATATAATAAATAGTTGCAAAACAGAAATAACCCAATTAAAAATGGACAAGGAACTTGCTATAGATTGGATGTAGAATGTCTCCTAAGGTTCATATTTTAAAGACTTGATTCCCAGGATGGAGTTATAAAACTTTAGTAGGTGTGATATTATGGGAATTCCTTAGATCATATGATGATATGAATGTCTTTAAAGGGGATGGTGGAACCTGGTCTCTTCTCCTTCCTATTTCTCTTTGTTTTCTGGCCCTGAAGTAAGCAGTTTGGCTCTGTCTCATACTCCTGCCATGATGTGCTGCCTTACCAGAGGTCCAGAATAATGAGTAAAACAGATCATGGACTGGAACTCCAAAACTGTGAGCAAAATAACCATTTTATGTTTAAAAGTTAATTATATCAGGTGTTTATTATACTAATGAGAAGCTGATTAACACAGTCCTGAATATAGACATCTTTTCAAAGAACACAGTAATGGTCAACAGGTGTATGAAATGGTGCCCAATATCATAAGTCAGCAGGAAAATCTAAAAGCTCAGTGGGATATCATCTCACATATTTTAACATGAATATTACCAAAGACAATAAGTATTGGTAAGGATATGAAAAAAAGAGGACCCTTGTACATTGTTGGTGGGAATGTAAATTAGCACAACCTTTATGGACAAGAGTACAGAGATCCTGAGAAATCTATAATAAAATTTCTGTATGACTCAGTAATCCCACTTCTGAGTGTATGTCCAAGGGAAATGAAATTGGTATTTGTGAGAGATATCTGCACCCCTGTGTTCATTGGAGTATTATTGACAAAAGTCTAGAAATGGAAAAATGTACATGCCATTGATGGATGAATGGAAAAAAATGTGGAATATATTTAGTCTTTAAAAAAAACAAATTGCAACAAATGGATAAGCCTAGAAAGCATTGTACTAAACAAAATAAGATATGCACAAAAACAAATATGGCATTATCTCACTTATATGTGTAATATAAACCAATCAAACTCATAGAAACTGACAGTGGAATGGTACTTATGAGAGCCCAGGTATTAGGGTAAATGGGGCAATGTCTATCAAGGATACAAACTTCCTGTTATAAGATAAATAAGTTCCAGAATCTAATATACAACATGGTGATTCTAGGTAATAATAATGTTTCATGTACATGAAATTTGCTAAGAAAGCAGATCTTGAACGTTCTCAACACACACATAAAAAAGGGAAACTATATGATATGATAGAAATTTTAATTAGCTTGATTGTTTTAATCATTTAATAATGTATGCAAATATCAAATCATCACACTGTACACCTCAAACATATACAATTTTTATTTGTCAACCATACCTAACTTATTGTCCTTTATACATGCCTATAAATTCTACAGGATGTTATAAAATTGCTCAATTTAAGTTTTTATACGGGTCCTATACATAGGACAATGGAACATAATGAGTTAAAGTAAGTTGGAAAAATAGTTGAGGGTTAATTTGAATTTAGTAGGAAGCTGTTGAAAATTTTTGAGGAATAGATGATCAAATATGGGTTTAGGAAGTTAATTTGATGATGATATAGAAGTTGGATTAAAGTGAAGAGGGATTGGGTAGGTCAATTAGAAGGCTGTTGTAGTGTATTGTGTATGACTATTCTGCCTTGTTGATTTCCATACACACACACACACACATACACACACACACACACACACCAGTTACTTATTTATCCTGGGTCAGTGGCAATGCAAGATCCTTGTCTGAATCCTAGGTCCAATTTCAACAGCCACAGGTTGAAGTCATCACTCAATAAGCATTTCTTGGTCTTGGCACACAATTTTTTTTTCTTTGGTGCTGGTTCTAGGCACATAGCCTATTCCCAAGTTCCACTGAGCTACCCATTGTGATTGACACAGGACTCAGAGTCAACAACATATTTGCATGGATGAAATTCTTATTTCATCTACTACCTTTCCTGGGATTTCTAAGTTTATACCCTTGACATTTACACAAGTAGAATATCTGCAACTTTAGTTCACTGCCTCCAACAGAAAGCCCTGAAACCACAGTGACTTCTGGATAATAAATTGTCATTACAGGCATTTAAGAACTAGATTGGCATTCACACAGCTGGTCCAATTAGCTCAAGGTAGGGGGAATTCTCTTCCCTAGGGCACCCGGTCTTTTATTTCTTAGAAAGTCCAAATTAATGGGTTCCTCAGAGATTATTCTCTTATTATGAGGTGACTGAGATCCAAAGAGAATAAATAGATTTTCCTAGATTACTCTGCTAATTAGTGATAGAACTGAGACTAGATGCCGTTTCTTAAGTCCTGGGCCCACCTTCTTTTCATTATATCTAACTCTTAAGAGAATATTGTTCTGATCCCTGTTGCTACAGCCCAGAGAAAATTTTGTTCTCTTGTGGCTGTTTTTCAGGAAATTGAAGATCTTAAGATAAGGAAGATTTAGAGACCTAAGAGTGATTAATCAGCTGCTGAGAATTTCAAAGGAAAGTAATAAGGGATGACATCTTAAAGATGCCCAAGTGCATAACAGCATCAATTTTAAAAATCTGTTGTGTTTATGGAATATGTGTTTAATTTCAAATTTTAATAAATATAAACATCAAAATAGTACATATTAATGGGATAGTGTGTAATGTTTCAATATATGTATATGTTGTGTTATGTTTAATCAGGATAAATATATTTATATATTCAAACACTTATCATTTTGTGGTAAAACCTTCAAAATCCTTTATTCTAGCTTTTTGAAATGTACAGTGCATTATGGTTATTATCCTACAATACTACATCAGAGTTTTCTTGTTCCTAACTATAACTTAGTACCCATTAATCAACCTTTTTCCATCCTTCACTCCCCTACTTTCCCCAGTCTCTAACAACCATTCTACCATCAACTTATGTGAGATCCACTTTATAAAATTCCACATAAGTGGGAGATGAAATATATTTTGAAGTTTCTAACTTTTGTCTTTTGTTTCTTTTTATAATATCCATTCAGTAATTAGCATATCTCTTTTTTTGCTAAGGTTTTCATTTTGAGATAATTAGATTATCATGCAGCTATAAGATATAATTCAGAGACATTCAAAGTACACTTTATCTAGTTTTCTATAATGGTAACATCTTGCAAAACTATAGCACAACATCACAGGATATTAACATTGATATATGCAAAATACAGAACACTTCTCTCACCATGAAGTTACCTTATGATGCACTTTTATTGTCATTCCCATTTCCCTCCCATCCCACCTCTGCCATAACCACTAATTTATCTATACAATTTTATCATATATATATGAAATTTTACTGTATGTAACCTTTGGGGATTCACTTTTTTAACTCAGCAACATTATCTGGAAGATTATTCTATTCTGTATGTATTAGTAGTGTGTTCCTTTTTATTGCTGAGTAGTATTTCAGCTACTACTCTAGCATGGATTCATCACAGTTAATCATTCACCCTGTTGAAGGGCACCTGGGGGTCACCACACAATTTTAGGGTATTACAAATAAAGCTGCTATGCAAATTTGTGTACAGGGTTTGTGCGAATATACATTTTCATTTCTTTGGACTGGAAGCCAAGGAGTTTGATGACTGGGTTGTACAGAAGTAGAATGTCTTTTAAAAGAAACTACAAAACGGTTTTCTAGAATGGCTGGACCGCTTTACATCCCCACCAGTAATGGATGAGTGATCCAGTTTTCTTGCATCCTAGCTACTATTTGGTGTTGTCACTATTTTCTATTTTATCCATTATTTGCCATATGGTTCTGATATCTCCCTGTGGTTTCGATTTGCATTTTGCTAGTGGCCAAACATGTTAAATATCTTTTCATGTGCTTATATTCTATCTGTATATTCTTTTTGGTTAGGTGTCTTTTCATTTCTCTTGGCAATTTTCTAATCAGATTATTTGTTCACTGATGAGTTTAAAGAATTCATTACCTATTTTGCATAGGAATCCTTCGTTAGATATTTGATTATCAAACATATTCTCCCAGCTTATGACTTTGTCCTTTCATCTTCTTCATGGGGTCTTTCTCAGAGCAAAAGCCTTTTAAATTTGACAAGATCTAATTTATTAATATTTCCATTTCTGAATTGTGCTTTTGGTGTCAAGTCTATGAACTCCTTGTTGAGCCCTAAATCCTGAAAATGGTACTTTATGGAGGTTTTATGGTTTTACGTTATATGTGAATGATTTTGAGTTAATATCTATATGAGGTGTAAGACTTAGGTCAAGGTTCTTTTTGTTTGTTTATAGATGTTCAGTTGCTTAAGCACCATTTGTTCAAAAGGCTCTTTCCTTCATTGAATTGTTTTTGCATATCTATCCATAATCAGTTGGGCATATGTGTGTAGTTCAGTTTCTGGGTTTTCAATTATGTTCCATCATTCTATGTTCTTATCATTCTGTCAATATCTCAGTCTTGATCACTGTACAAGTCTTGAAATTGAATAAAATGACTTCTTCTGCTTCATTTTATTTTTCAAAATTGTTTTAGTTATTCTAATTCTCTTGATATGTCATATAAAATTTAGAGTAATATTGTCTATGTCTATAAAATCTTGCTGAGATTCTGATAGTAATTGCTTTAAACCTATATGTTAATTTGAGGGACAACTGGCATCTTTACTGTGTTGTCTTTTCATGTATGAATATTTTACATGTCTCCATTTATTTAGATCTTCTTTCATTACATTCCTCAGTTTTTTATAGTTTTCAAAATAAATGTTCTAAACACACTTTGTTAGATTTACAACTTAGTATTTTATCAATCATATATCATATTGTATTTTTAATTTTGATGGCCTCATGTCCATTGCTAATATATGAGAACACTATATTAGATTTTAGAATGTTTATGTTGTATCCCATGCTGTACCTGAATTTATTTATTAATTTTAGGAGTTTAGGCAGATTTCTTGATAATTTTTATATAGATATTCATGTTATCTTCAAAAAAGGGAAATGTTTATTTCTTCCAACCCATAAGTGTTTATTTTCTTGTTCTATTGCACTGGTTATAACTCCCAAACTATCTTCAATAAAAGTAGTAAAAATGGATATCCGGACCTTGACCTATTGGGAAAAATAGTCATTTTCTTACCATTCAATGTAACATTAGCACCAGGTACTTTTCAGATGGTCTTTATGTTGAGGAAGATCCCATTTATTCCTGTTCTTCTGAGAGATATTATCATGAATGCATGTTGAATTTAGTCAAACTCTTCCAGTATGACTTGATATCATCATGTCATTTTTCTTCCTTATGCTGCTAATGTGGTGGATTACACTGATTGATTTTCACATATGAACCACACTTGCAATGCTGGAATAAATACCACTTGGTTATGCTGTATAATTCTCATTACATATGCTGAATTATATTCCTAACTTATTATTAAGGATTTTTACATCTATATTCATTAGGTATATTGTCCATAGTTTTTATTTTTATGCTGTCTTTGGTTTGCGTATCAGAGTAAGAGTAGCTTTAGAATGCTAATCTTGGCCAGCACAGTGGCACGTGCCTGTAATTCCAGTGGTTTGGGAGGCTAAGGCAGGAGGATATCAAGTTCAAAGCCAGCCTCAGCAAAAGTGAGTCACTTAGTGAGACCGTGTCTCTAAATAAAATATAAAATAGGCCTGGGGATGTGGCTCAGGTTAAATGCCCCTGAGTTCAATCCCTGGTCACCCCTTCCAAAAAAAAAAGAGAGAACACTAGTCTATATTTTCTACAAGGGATTGCGAGAAACTGAAGTTAATTCTTCTTCAAGTGTTAGGTAGAAATCTCTAGTGAAACCATTTTGGCCTCCAGATTTCTTTGGAAAGCCTTTAAACCAAGAATTAAATTTAAATGGTAGTACACAGGACTATTCAAATTCTCAATTCCATATTGAATTATCATAGTTTTTATTTTTTAGAAATATGTGTCCATTTCATCTAAAAGTGCAAGGCTCTTTATAGTACTCTCTTATTATCCCTTTGATGCTTGCAAGGTCCATAGTGATATCTCTTCTTTACTCCTGATATTGGTAAACTCTCTCTCTCTCTCTCTCTCTCTCTCTCTCTCTCTCTCTCTCTCTCTCTCTCTCTCTCTCTTAAATCTTTAAAAAACCAGAAGTTTATCTTATCACTTTTCTTTATTGGTTTTTTGTCTTCATTTCGATTGATTTCCTCTCTTATGTTTATGATTTCCTTTCTGTTTGCTTTATGTTATGTTCTTTTTCTAGGTTCCTGTGGGTGGGATTTATTGATTGAAAACTTTACTTCCTTGCATGTATAAGCATTTAATGCTGTAAATTCTCCTCTTAGTATTGCTTTAGTTATGACCCACACATTTTAATATGTTTTTATTTCCATTCAATTTAATGTATTTTCAAATGTTCTTTCAAGATTGCTTTTTTTTTTAAAAAAAAAAAAGCAAGCTTGCTTTTTAATCCATGAATTACATAGAAGTACATTGTTTAGTTTCAAACTGTTTGAAAATTGTTCTATTTATTTTCTAGTTTGATTTCATTGTGGTTAGGGGTAGATTCTGAATATTTTATTTTTTTCAGATTTGTTGAGGTTGGTTTTACAGTCATGGGTATAACCTAGTTGGGTAATTGTTCCATGGGATCTTGAAAATAAGTATTTAAAATATATATTCTGCTTGTTGAGTGGTATGTTCAATACATATAACATAGTTTCTATTGATTGACTGTGTTATTATATTATTCAATATCCTTTCTGATTTTTGGTCTAATTGTTCTCATAATTTTTTTTAAGAAGTGTTAAATCCTCCAGCTATAATTGTGGATTTGACTATTCCTCTGTTTAGTTCTGTCAGTTTTTCTTCATGTAAGTTGCAACTCTGTTGTTGGACGCATATACATTTTTAAATATTTTTATTTCTCATTTTTAGGTATACATATCAGTAGAGTGTATTTGGCGTATTCATTTAAGATCACTGTGTCTTTCAGGTGGATTGATATTTTTATCATTATATATCCCTCTCTGTTCTTGGTAAAAATGTATTTGTCTGAAGTCTATCTTGTTTGATATCAATATAGCCATTCTTGCTTTCCTTACTATTAATGTGATGCATATATTTCCATCCTTATACTTTTCACTTCCCTATATCGCTTTAATTTGTGTGACTATTTTTGTAAATTGTCTATGGTTAGATCATGTTTTTTAATTCAATTTTCCATTGTGTTTTAATTAGTATAGATTCTTAACAATTAATGTAATTATTGATATGTTAGGACTATGTCCTTTTTTAATATTTTCTTTCCAGTTTGTTCCTTTTGTTTTTCCTTTCTTTGTTTTCTTTTCATGATTTACCATGGATTTTTGGAGTATACATGTAGAATCACATCAGACAGTGTTACAATTTTTCCTTCAAATATGCAACATAAACAAAAAACTCAATATTTCAGATTTTTTCTTCCTGAAATTCAAAGATTTGTTTTATTTACTTCTCTCTGTTTAGATAACTTCTTTTAGTCATTGTTTTAGGGTAGGTCTGCTGACAACAAATTCTCTTACCTTTCTTTCATCTGAAAGTGTCTCAATTTCCTCTTAATTGCTGGAGGATGCTCTCTCTGGATGTAGAAGTATGGATAGACATTTCTTTTCTTTCAGCACTTGAAAAACGCTCTGTCACTTCCCTGCAGTCTCCATAATTTCTTGTGAAAAATTGGTGTCATTCAAATTATTTGTCCTCTGTAAGGAAGGTGTTCTTTTTTCTCTCTCTAATTGTTTATATGGGTGCATTACAATCATATATAATAGTGGGATTCATCACACCATATTTGTAAGAAAAGTGTTATTTCTTTTGTTATATTAATATGTTTTCTTCATCTTTAAGCTTTCTGCAGTTTGATTATAATATATCTTATTGTGGATTGATTTCTTTGGGTTTTTCTTATTTGGGTACATTCAGTTTCTTCAATCTGTAGTGTTTTGGCTTTTGTTAAATTTGTCAAGTTTTCAGCCATTATTCCTTTTAGCATTTTTTTCATATCTTCCCTTATGAGACTCAAAAGACATGAATGAATACCAAATCTGAGACTGATTACTTTTCTTATTCTAGACTTTTTCTCTTTGGTATTCATGATGGGTAATTTGTATTGTTCTCTCTATAGGTTCACAGATTCTTTCCTCTATTCCCTCCATTGTACTATTAAACCCAGCCATGGAGTTATATTTTTGGGAGGAGCATTATATTTTTCAGTACCCAAATTTGTGTTTCTATCTTTATGTTTTTTATTTATTTCTTGAGACCTTACATTCTTTGCTAAGACTTTCTTTATTTTTACTTGTTTCAAACATGTATACCACACTTTTTTTATCCATTCATCCATTGATGGGCATCTAGACTGATTCCATAGATTAGCTATTGTGAATAGTGTGGCAATAAGCATGGGCATGCAGGTATCTCTTTGATATGCTGATATCATTTGCTTTGGCTATTTTATGAGTAATTATAAGAGAGTAGCTCTAAGCTTTTAAACACAAAATACTGATAAAAAGATGGAAAATTAATTACATTCATTTTATCAGTACATATTGTATACTTGTATTGAGATATCACACTATATTCCACAAAATATATGCAATTTTAAATAATAATTAGAAAGTAATTGTATGCTGATACCTTTCATGGGGCTGTTTAAAAATATTTGTCAGATAATTTGAATCTCTATCATCTTAGTATTTACACCTATTGATTATCTTTCTTTCACTCTAAGATCTTTTCTGTTCTTAGTCTGAGTGATTTTATTGAAATCTGGACATATTGGGTTGTTATATGCGACTCTGAGTCTTATTTACACCTTCTTTTTTATATGCTTACTTCTGACACTGCTCTGTCAAAGAAGAGAGTACCCTTTGTCACTTTCAGGTGAGAGTACAAGTCTAGTTTCACCACCCAGCTTCCTTTGACATTCAAGTGGCATGGGCTTCTTATTATTGTTGGACAGGGGTAGGATTTCCAGCTTTTTATTAGGCTTCTACGGATAACTTCCCTGGTTGAAAGGGATAAGAAAGTTTCATTGCTTCTCTCCACATGACATAACAGTCCGGGGTAGGAGGGCTTGTTACTAACAGTCAAGGGCAAAAATTCTTACCATTCACTAAGTGTCCTCTGAAACCACTGCAGCAAGAAGGGATAGGGTACCTCATTACTGCTGGGTATGGATAGAAGTCTGGATTCCCCCATAGTCTCCACTAACACTGTGGAAATTGGAAGGAAATCATCTCTATTTTTTAAAATTTTAAAATTTTAATAAATATTTTAAAAATTCCAAAGTGGTTTTTAGCATTTCATATTCCCACTTAAATGAAATCAAGTGCCTGGAAATGATCTCATTACCAAATTGCTGTGATAAAAATCCCAGTTCCCTACTTAGCCTTCTTTTGCACCAGCCTGGTAAGAATGGTATGCTGACTGGTTAAAATCCTAAAAGGGTAGTAAGGCAGTCTACTCATCCTTTAGTGGCATGGAGCAGGGGTACAGCCATTTTTTCCCTCTGTGATGTTCCACCAGAGTAGAGAAAAGTAGTTATTATCTAAAAGTTTTCTTGCTTGTTTGGTTGTTCCTTTCCTTGTCTTTTGACGTTTGTTGGAAACATTTTGTTCCCACCTGTTGTTGTTTCTTAGTTGAAAACATCTTCAATTTCATGTCTGGGACATATGAGACAAAAAGAAAACCAAGGGAACTCACCATCGTGTTATTCCTTGGGTCTCAACTTCCCAGTTGGTCTACCTTCTCTTACCTCTTAGAATCTTCTCTCATTCATTTCATATATAATGTTCAGGGTTTTTAAACTCACTCAAAAGTGAGTTTGCTGAACTTTTCCAGGATCACAAATTATCAAATATATTTTTCAATACAATTTAATGTGTGTGTGTGTGTGTGTACATGCACTTTTTTTCCTTTTGATGAATTTTCCTGCATCTCTGGCCATCCATGAAGTGTACTTGGGTCCCAATGGCATCATACTGAAAAGTTTTCATGTTTTTGAATTATTAACACAAACATTTTCAAAGAAAAATTTGTTGACTTGTCCCCAAAAGGCATCTTATACTGGCCTAAGTCAGTCCTGTAGAGTATTAAGGAGAACATATTCTTGAGCCAAATATTTTAAGCTCAAGTCCCATTCTGTTGCTGTGTCTTCTTTGGAGAACTTTTAAGGCCTCTTCTTTTCATTTCTAGAGTCAAGTGATAATTGCATCAATTTCATAAGGTAGGGATAAAAACTAAATGATCTAGTATCTTTAAAACAGTCAGAAAAGTGTTTATTTTTGGCCAAAATAATCTTTAATTTGAAGTTCTGTGCTAGTGTTTTACATTATTAAGAATGATGTTTTCTTCATGTCTTCCCCTCCACCCCAAACTCTGAATCTCACCCACCTTTTCAGCTTTACATCATACATCTACCCTCCAATTCTATGGACTCCCCTAGCCCTAGAGTTTATTCAGTTTCTTAAATAAATCATGCTCCTTTTCAGCTTTTCATCTCACACTATGTCTTCCTCACCCTTTCCACGCCATGGAGGTCTTTTCCTGTGTCACAGACCAGTTCAAGCCTCCCTCGTTTGTGTTCTTATAGCTCTCTGCACTTTGTCTACAATTTGTTCTCCTGCCTTCAAGTAGCTTCAGACCCAGCAGAGAATAAGTCCTGGTCCATTTTGGTCATGCTTTAAGATTCTTGGGCTGTAATTAGTAGGTGCTGTGATAATAATTCTATCGTTAATAGTACTGGGGCTGGGACACAAATAATTTGAGATAGATCTCTCCATACCTCTGAGAATACAAATATGCTCAGGAACTTGAAGGAACTTAAAAGGTCAAGATGAAAGTATAAATAAGCTTTATCAAATCTGCTTTAAATTTAATTTAAAATGCAGCTTTAAGACTATACTTTCAGGGATCATTTCTATAGTATGTTACTAAAATGCAGCTTTTTTGTCTTCAAACTTTTTGTTTAATAGCTACACATGCAACAGCAATTTAGTTAGAAAGAGATTCTAAGTGGAAAAATATATTGTTGGCATGCAAAGTCTGAAATAAGGGTGAATAAATGCTGACTTGGCAAACTATTTCTAAAAGATTCCCAACCCCTAGCTTAGATGCCAGAAGACCCAGTGTGTGATCTTCAGCTGCAGTTAATTACCAATGCTTTTTGTCTCCCAACTTGGAGGTCATGTGTGCTTAGAGTTCATTGGTCTCTTTCTTCAGGCTCATTCTCCACTTCTTTCCTTCACCTTTAATCTTATTGCCCATTAGTCTACCAAGATTAGTTCTTCTATAAATATCTCATCCATCTCTCTCATCTCCCATCAACTTCTAAGGTCAATCTGGTCCTTCTGTGGGTCCATGCTGAAAACAGATGAAATATGCTCCACCTATTTGTTACAAAAACTTGCTGATATTTTTCCCTTAGTGCCTCCTGCATGTGACATTGTATTCCCACCATGAACACTATTGGTTATGCCCCTATAAGCTCACATGCCTTCCTTGCTTTTATTGCCTCCAGTATCTACCCCTTCATTGAATATTGAATACTATTGTCAAAATGATCTTCCTACATTGAAATTTTTATCATGGCATCTTATCCATTTTCCTCCAAGATAAAGGCCAAAAGCCTTCCTACCAGTCTGGTCAAAGTTCACATTTCTAGCCATAACATACACCATATCCTTACCCAGAATATGGGAATTGGACTTGGAATAGCAGTTTTCTGAATTCTCCACAGAAATCTGTCAATTATATATGCTTTTAATTCTTACTCAAAACACTCTCTTCTTTTAAAACCATTCTGGATATACCATTTCCCATCCTTTTGGTTTTCTCCATACACTCGTTCATCCAGAACTTTGACACTTAACCTACAATGCTCCTCACTACACCAAGTCCTGCTGTCTCTCCTGAATGTGGTTGAGACAAATATTCCACTGGCTCCCTTACATTTTTCTTAGCCACCTTTCAATTAGAATGGGGTCATTTAAATTGTGCTGACCTGTGAACTGTGAGCTGAAATGACATTTTATTTCCAAGCTTTTTCCAAGAAGAGTCAGAATGCCTGCCTAATCCATTTCTTCTCCTCCCCTGCTGCAGCAAACTTGGAAACTATGTGTTGAATTGGCAGAATTTCAAGATGGAATGGGCTGAGAACCTAAGTTGCTGGATGGATGAGAACCCCTACCAACCTGCACCTGACTCTGCATGATTGCAAAAACAAATCTTTGTTGTGTTAATCTGCTGATATTTCCGGGTTTATCTGTTGCTACAGCTAGCATTAATTATTCTGACTTACTGGAAAACATCAGCAACATAACCTCATAATTTATTGAGCTCACTCAACTCCAACAAATATCACTTTCTAACTTAACAACTCAATAACTACATCCTAGATGTCGTCATCTTATAGAACTATTCTACTTCTAGAAAATTTAATTCCAATACACTCTCCGATCAAAGAATCCTAATATTATACCTGTCAAATTTCCTCATTTCCATTGAAATTGTCATTCAATATAATTGAGACTTCTGAATCCTTCACCCTTGCCTATTCTCAAGGTCTCTCAATGTCATATTCACTTCATATTTTACGATGTGAAACTAGGGAACAGTTACCACTTGTTTCTTATGTCACACCTTTAATATCCTAAACCTACATATTTTCCCACCACCCCTGTTCTGCAAATTTCTAATACTAGATAAACATGAAGATCCATTTTCTTTACTTTTAATTATAGGTTTCAGAGTATTACTGCTGAAAATGGCATCCACACACCAATGGCCACCAGTTTTAAAGTTAAGGCTTCCAATTTCATTGTACATTCAAAATTCCTAACAAAAACTTTTTTTTTCTTATTCAGTTACTCAAGCATCAAATCAGTTACTTTTTAAAAAATTGTCACTAATGTCTGTTACAGTCATTTCTTCCTCTCAAGGTAAATATGCACTTCACAGTAGATGATCTTGCTTCCTTTAGAGAAAAGTTAAAAGCTACCATGAAGTGCACTAAACTAACCTTTTTATATTTATTTCTTTCCCACTTTTCTTAGAAGAGATATCCTTGCCTCTTTTAAGACAAATCACCCCACTCATGATTTGCTTCAACAGAGTCAATACTCCATCAATTATTCCTCCTCACCTGGTTATGTCTTTAACTCCTCTTTTCCATTGACTTTACTCCTTTGTTTGTAAGCGTGCTAAAATTTATCTTAAATAATCACCTACCCCCAGGAGTGTCTCTTTTCCAAGATATCATTTTATTCCCTTAATCTATTTCATAACTAAACTTTTTGGGGCAGAACAAGATGGCAATGGAATAAAATACTCAGGCAATTCCTCTTTACAGATATACCATGTTGAATGGCAATTAACACACCAAACTACAAGCACACGAGCTAAGGAAATCAGCAGAGAGACCATAGTGTCTACTTTTAGTATAATAAAACTATAAGACACATTGACAAGAGGCAGGAAGGAAAGAGTTGCTAGCATCATTCTTCCTCCAACTCCAAGTTTCCCATTTGTATACCTGTGGAAAGATCTAAGTTTTGGCTGCTTCAGTTTCAGCCTGGGATGTACCTGGAACATCCACCCTCCTCCTGAGAATTTGCAGTCTTCTGCTACCATGAGGCTCAGGTGTGACCCTGCCTAGCATCAACTGTGGTTGCCAAGAGACTATGTCCACCACCTATCGCCCAGCCTCAGACAGTACAGTTACTGCTATGTCAGTGCTAACAGACAGTGCTCTAGAACTGCCCCAGCACCAGGCAGAGACCTACACCCAGTTATTTCATCATGTATCAATACTGGCCAAGGCATGGGCCTCAATTTGCCCCCAAAACCATGAAAGCCCTTGCAACCATGAGACTCAGACATAACTTAGCTTAACATCACCCCAGGTAGCCAACAGTCTGACTTAACCAATGTGACCCTGACCTCAGGCAGCGTAGTTTAGTACAAGACTCCATTCACTGGCATAGGAGAGGGTAATAAGAATGTGACTCAGCCCTGGAAGTTAGTGCAGGGCTGGTGAAACCTAACACTTGGAAGATATAATGGCCCCCATACCCAAGTCTATCTGTAGACAGGCTCTCAGAAATAGCTCTAGTGCTGGGAGAAAATGCATAGCCCAAGTATATTAGACTTCTTTTTTAGCTAGCATCACCTATGGCTGGTTGCAGCAGTCTTGGGAAAAAGTCCCCCTCAGCAATACATAGTCCATAGAGGTAGGCATATTTGTCCTAACCCAGTGTTGTGCTTTTCTGAGTGGGTTGTGACCTCGGGTTAGGACAACTTCATGGATTTTGTGGCCTTGGGTATGTCATAGGAGAATGGGGATTCATGGGCACCCTGCCTAAAGCTGGGCAGAATTCTGCAATGTGTGGGCATAGACCAGTAACTATTAAACTTTCAGTTACTGTTACAGGCATCTGATCCTACCCTGGCTCCGGGAAAAGGCTTGCATTGACAGACTACTTTCTCTATTCTATACCTGTTTCTTTATTAACAATATATCAACAAAGTGTTTGGGACAACCTGGGCTTAGATTTCCCACCAGTACTGAAACAATGACAAAACCCCAACAACAGACTACTGGAAAATCCAGATCTGGGCACCATTTGATGTCAAAACAGTGGAAGCGATTACAGGCTCAGAGAAAATAAGGATCATGCTTAGAATTTCTGGAAAGAGAAGTACAAACAAAACCAGACTATGAAGACTGGACTAAATACCTGATTCTTCAATTTCCAGATGATTTTACACATCAACAAGCATTGAAAGCTTTCAGGAAACCATGACTTCAAGATAACATTATGGAAAATTACCAGACAATAATCAGTTTGATCACAATATACAGAAATGGTGAGTTCAATTATTATCTACCCTATAAACAGTAGGTTTGCAAAAGTGTTTACAGTTTCTAATGATGGACAAACAACTGGGTGTGAGGTGTAGAATGAGATGTTGAGGGGGTAGGAGGTGAGGATATAGAGTTATTATATCTTAGGAAGTGTGAAATCTAAAGAAGGTTAGTAGCAGGAGAAGAGAGGGAGTAATTTTGGGTAGACAAGTAAGTGAGAAGACAGTATAGTACGTAAAACAAACACATAAATATTAGGAAAAAATTAAAAATGTAAAAGTAGGAGAAAAAAGAATATACAACACAACTGTAATATACTATTCAGACATCCCCTTCCTCAGTATTCTAATTCATGCAAAGTACTTGGTTTCACATATGTTGGGATGGAAGGGAGTGAGAATAGTGCGGAAGAAGAAAAAAAAATCTCAAAGTCGGGAGGGGAGGGGAGGTGGGGGATAGTAGAGGATAGGAAGGGCAGCAGAATACAACATACATTAGTATGACAGTATGTTAAAAAGTGGATGTGTAACCGATGTGAATCTGCAATATGTATGCGGGGTAAAAATGGGAGTTCATAATCCGCTTGAATCAAATGTATGAAATATGATATGTCAAGAGCTTTGTAATGTTTGAACAACTAAAAAAAGATAATATAAAAAAAATCTCAAAGGAAGAAATAAGGATTGCTTTGGCTGGAGATCAGTATCTTTCCTGTTTCCCTTCTCATCCAATAGTTGAATTTGTCCTTTATTTGCTGGTATCTGCACCCTCAGGATGGTGAAATTTACCAGGGTGGGAGGGTTGGCCTTGGGTGCATGGCATCTGGAAGTGGGGTATGGCACCCGCTGGTCCCCAGTGTAAGACTGCACCCCAAGGATCTCCTTTGGGGCCTGCTTGTGTGATGTAGGCACCTGGTCTTATCTCCTTATCTCACCTGTATACTTCACAGTTCCTGGTCTCCAAATTAGTCTCTAAACTGTATCACACTCACCCTTTCCCTTTCTACTTCCTAATTGGTTCCCTTTCTCTCCAGAGGTCTTATGGGTTGTGCTTTGGGGATTGTGCACCTTTTTCTTGGAGAGCTATTTTGTTTTGGGCAGTCACTGTAGCAGGTTAGTGGCTGCTGGGGAGAGGGGGGAGTTGGGAACTATGGTACCTGCCCAGCCAGTGTTCCAAATTGGGAGTTGCCACAACTAAAGATGTCAATGAAGGTGACGCAAGATGGAGTTGGCTGCTTTCAGTGATGGGGTGTCCAGTCAGGTGGGAGGAGCCAGGCGATAATGTTGGGTGATATGTTCAGAGATGAGCTCAGTGGCTGTCAGCTGTCTTCGGAGCCTGCATAATGTCGCCAGGTGCAGGTAGGCTACTGCACATAGGGGACTATGGCAGTGGTTGCAGAGTTCCAAGATGGAGGAGACCAGGGGAGCCCCTCGTTGGTAGATGGGAGTCCACATGAGAGTGGCAGCCGGAGTTCTTGCAGTGTGGGTATTGACCAGGAGCCTGTGCTATCGCCAGTGATCCTGCTGGGGCACCTGGGGGTCCTGCTCTGACACTGAGGCCTGGAATCCTGGGCAGGCACAGTGGCTGTGATTCCTGCATGGGAGCAGCTGTGTGTTTGTGTGTGGGGGGGTGGTCCTCTATCACTTGCAGAGAAGCAGTATTCCCACTAGTTGAGATATGGGTAACTGAGCACACAGAATGCCACCTCCCTCTGGCTCTCCATCTTGGATGCCCCTAGAGAATAATCAGTATGGGAAAGCTCTCAGAGAATTTAAAATAGCTGTTTTAAGAAATGTCAATGGGCTTGACAAAAACACAGAAAAACATTTCAATAATCTAGTAGAGAAATGTAAAGTAATTATTTTTTTAAATCAAATAAATGTTGTGGAGCTGAAAATTTTACTCACCAAAGGTAAAATTGTGACAGAAGGCATAGGTAACAGGATAGAGCCATCAGAAGCCTCAGTTCAATTAGAAGGAAGGAAGGAAGGAAGGAAGGAAGGGAGGGAGGGAGGGATATTTCTCTGAAGAAGATATACAAATGGCCAACAGGCCCATGAAAAATACTCAAAATCACTAATAATGGATGTAAATCAAAATCACAATGATATATACCTCACCCCAATCAGAATCACCCATATCAACAAGACTAAACATAACAAATGCTGGCAAGAATGTGGATAAAAGGTACTGGCCAGGAGTCAGTGCTAATGCCAGTGGTCCTGCTGGGGCACCCAGGGGTGCTTACTGCTGGTATGAATGTAAATTAGTACAACCATCATGGAAAACAGTATAGAGCTTCTTCATAAAATTAAAAATATGCCAGGAGCAGTGGCACATACCTGTAATCCCAGCAGTTTGGGAGGCTGAGATGGGAAGATCATGAGTTCAAAGCTAGCTTCAGCAAGGGTGAGGTGCTAAGCAACTGAGTGAGACCTTGTCTGTAAATAAAATACAAAATAGGGCTGGGAATGTACCTCAGTGGTTGAATGCCTCTGGGTTCAATTCCTGGTACACACACATACAAAAGAAAATTAAAAATAGAACTACCATAGGATCCAGAAATCCAAACATATCTCCAAGTATATACCCAAAGGAAATAAAATCAGAATGTCAAAGAGACATCTGCATTGCATGCTACCCTATTCACAATAGTCAAGAACTGTAAACAACCTATGACCATCAATTGAAGGATGAATAAAGAAAATGTGGTGCATGTACACAGTGGAATAGTATTTAGCCATAAAATAATGGGATCCTGTCATTTCTGATGGTATAGATAGAACTGGAGATCACTGAGTTAATTGAAATAGTTTGGCACAGAAAAACAAGTGCCATATGATCTCCCCACATGTGAAATTTTAAATGTTGCTCTCATAGAAGTTGAGAGGACGGTGGTTACCTGATGCTGGGGATAGTGGCAGGGAGTGGATGGGGACAGGTTAATTGATGGACATTAAGTTTCAGTTAGAGAGGAGTAAGAAGTTCTGAGGTACTATTGCACAGTATGGTGACCATAGATAACAATTGTATATAGCATATTTTTTAAAAGTAGAAGAAAGGACTTTGAAGGTTTTCACCAAAAAGAAATGATAATTGTATGTTTAACCTGACATACTCTTTCTCTGTCTGCCGACTACACATTGTTGTTCCCAATATCATCTTTGACTTACTTCTGAAACAAATCTAGACATTTCCTAATTCTGCTCCATTTACTTTCATACCTTCATCAATATCTGTGGATGATGCCCAGCTGCATCTATCTTATCTCTAATGCATTCATCTGTATGGATGTTCAACAGAAACTTCCAACTCCATATGTCCAGAACTATACCCTCAAGTTGGTACTTTTTTTTCAGCATTTTCAGTCTCAAAGAATGAAATATTTCCCTGCTTGCTCAGTCTGGATTCCTAGAAATCATTCTATTCTTCAACATACATATTCCCTATCTTCTGATATCCCTCAAAATTCAATACAAAATTATGTCAGTTTATTTTCAAGTTTTACAGATTTGCCTTCTTTGTATCTATTGTTCTAGTTTTGCCATTGTCCTATTTAATCCTGACATCTGCAAAAGTCTCACAGATTATATCCCCGACTTTGCTATCTCTTGCCTGCAATCAATCCAAATTTACCTTTTGAAAACACAACTGACCATATCAAGTACTCACTTTAAAAGCTTGGATTGCATTTAATTTTCCATAGCATATTTCCAAACTTTTTGCTATAGCATACAAGGTCTTTCTTGGTATATCCTAACCTAATTTCATCATCCACCACTTTTCCTATGCTTTATGTTCTAAAAACACTGAGATGTAGCCATTTTGCAAACACCTCATACTTACTATTAAAGTCACTGTGCCATTTTCTTGTACATTTCTTTTCACCTGATCATCTATGAATTCATCCTTATTCATTCTATTTCCATCCTTTTTTCTTTCTGTGCTTCACTTTGAAAACTCTGTATTATCATGTTTTCAGGTCCATTATTTTTCATTATAGTACATAATCTGGTATTACTCCTGTCCAGTGAATTTTTCAGATGTTGTATATCTTTTGGTTCTAGAATTTCCATTTGTTTCTCCTTAATTAATTTAATTTCTCATTATGTTTATGTATTCCTTTAAGCCTTTGATTGTATTTAAAATAGTTGTTTTATATTTCTTCTCTGCAAATTTCATCACCTCTGATGTTTCCCCAGGCCATGGAAATCACCATTTTATTCTTTGATTCTCAGTTTGACTTTTGTAGAATCCATACGAGAGTGAGAATATACTAGTTGTTTTTCTGTTTCTGGTCTATGTCATTTAGCATAGTGTCCTTCATGTTCATTCATGTCACAAATGACAGAATTTCCTTCTCTTAAAAATTGAATAATGGGACTGGTATTATAGCTCAGCGGTAGAGCACTTGCCTTGCACTTGTGAGGTAACTGGGTTCAACCCTCAGCACCGCATAAAAAATTAATTAGTTAAATAAATTAAGATATTTTTGTCCATCTTTTTAAAAATCTTTTTAAAAAACTGAATAATATTCAATTGTGTATGGGTGTGTTCTATTTTTTATTCACGGTACCTTTGTCAAAAATTAGTAAATTTTGCTTTCTTTCTTTCTTTACATTATATATATATATATATATATATATATATATATATATATATATATATATATATTTTACACTATACAATTTGTTTTATTGGTCTATGTGTCTGTTTTTATGATAGTACCATACTGTTTGATTATTATGACCTTTTACTAAAATTTGGAGTCAGGCAATATGATGCTCCCAGATTTTTTCTTATTGAAGAATGGTTCCACATAAATCTTAAAACTGTATCTTAGATGGGCTGGGGTTGTGGCTCAGAGGTAGAGCACCTACCTAGCATATGTGAGGCACTGGGTTTGATCCTCAGCACCACATAAAAATAAATAAATAAAATAAAGGTATTGTGTCCAACTACAACTAAAAAAAATTAGAAAAACTGTATGTTAGAGCAAAAAATAAAAAACCCTCAACTTTTCATATGGAGTATGACATTAGCAATTATAAATGTTACATATGGCCTTTATTGTGTTGAGGTATATTCCTTGTTTACTAATTTATTGAGTCTTTAGTAATAATAATGTTTGATCTTTGCCAAATTTTTTCAGCATCTATTGAAATGATCACTTTACTGAGCTAACAAGATCAGATGGCTGTGACATTCAATTCCCATCCTTTAACATCCCCCCCCCTCCCAAAATCAATGTTGAGACACTAGTTCTGTGTATCTTTAAAAGTCTTTTTTTCACAGATGGAAAGTTCCAAATATGAGAAATGTATAAGTCTGCTGTACTACTTCCTTCTGCTATAGGTTTGCAGCCGACTATGTTAAACATATTCATTTAGCAAAGCTGAAATGAAGTGAGAGAAGGGAGAGACTATTTGTCTCATTTGTCTTTTTTTAAATTTATTTCTGAACTCTTTATTATGTTACCTTGATTTTTCACAATAGGAAAGCTATAAAACCAACCTAGGTGCCCTTCAACAGATGAATGGATAGAGATGTGGTGTATAAATGTGGTATATATTCACAATTGAGTATTACTCAACCATGAAAAAGAATGAAATTATCATATTTGCCAGTAATTGGATGAAATCAGAGATTCTGTTCTTTAAAGAGAACAAATTTAACAACTTTAATAGATAATCAGAACTTTGTTTCTACTATCCTTCCCAGATTGAATTGGTATCACTACTATAATCCACCTGAGATTTTTTTTTTTTTGTAATTGCTAGAAAATAAGAGGATAAAGATAAGTAATTGATTTTGCTTTTGATGGCCCTGGCTGGACTTGTGTTGTTCCACTGTTGAAACCATTAAAAGACCACAGTACACATTCAGCTAAAAATAATAGAGTGGCCATGCCATGATGGAGAATAGCTGAACAAATACAGCTAATATAGGCCACACCAAAACTCAGAGTAGATGTGTGCTGACCAATGCATGATGTGGCTAGTCAAGAATCAAACTTGCTCCCTACTATCCTAACATTGTGCTTTGTTGTATAATAAGACTTTATTAAAACAAGAAGTTTTATAATAAGTCATATTTGACAGGTTGCCATTGTATGGAATGAACTTATTCCCATAGGAGTCCACAATATACCAAGTCACTTTCCACCAGTATGACTAAAATGAAGAGATTGAAAATGTCAGTTTCTACATTATATGCTGACTTAAAATTTGTATGCAAAGTAATTTCTCAATGATTTTACAATGCAGATATAATCTAAGAAGATTGGATGGCAAACTACCTACTTGGTCCATTTCTTATTTCTACCCATTTCACATCTATCTTCTCTAAGTCCTATCCCCAGTCCACATAAAGGCAGTCAGAGAGAGAGAGAGTTGTGGAATGTTTAGTATTGGAATTTCCATACTTCTATCTAACTGATGGATGACAGGGCCAGAAAACAGAATCATGGATGCTTTAACTGGTGGGGGTGAAGTTAAAACCCATGATCATCATTTATCTTGATTTGACAGATGAAGTAAGAGTCAAAAACAATGCAGATGTTCCTGTCTTCCACTTAATGCCCCATCCACTGCTACTGGCTTCTTTTCAAGTTCCAGAACATGTTGGTTGAAAAACAAAAATAAATGAACAAAAATAAAACCAACCAAGCAAACAAAATATACAAGCAAATAAAATGAACTAAATACAAGTTCAAGACAAATTAGTGGAACTAACACCCTCATAAATAATGAGATAGTAAAATGGATAAAAATTTACTTTATCTATTTTAGCTAGAAGATCTCCTTTTCTAGAAGAAGTTAGCTCTAATTTTCTTTAACTGAGTGGGATGCTTTATGTTCTTTGAGCTTTGGCAATACAAAATCATGTATCATGGTTCAATCTAAAGAAATATTTTGTTGGAGCAATTGCTGTGTTCCTAAGCCTTGCTATGATAGGATATTAGGCAAAGATGACATTCTACTATAAATCCATAAAATATTTATTTACTGGGCACAGTACAAGCTATTCCACAATGCTCCCATCTTTCTAGATTGTGGACTCCATTTTCACTCAATGTGTAAATGATTTCTCCTGTAGAGATAATGACTGAGAGATATTTCAAATATGATCATTTCTTTAGAAAAGTTTCTCAAACCTCATATATTCACATATCATTCTCAATTTTTTGTCACAACAAAATAACACCAGTACTTAATGTTTACTTAGTAAATTTCTTACTACCAATTCACTTTTTAAAAATAACTTCCTTTATTATCCAAACACTTCCATAAATACCCTGTCAATATCTATATCTATATACATAAGTTCATTTGTGTATCACTTAAAACCATCTTCTGTAATATCAATAGTAAATGCAGTATATATGTCAATCACATTTTGAAAAACATTGCTTTAAAGAATAATTGAGACAATTAAATTAAATAAAATATGATAATTATTTCCATAAGTCATCCTGAAACTGAGGAGAGCAGTGTCAAAACCTCATGTTCTATTCTTTCCTCCAATAATGCACAGCTTTTTCTTGAAAACAGTTGCCCATACAGGACGTCTAGCATCAAAGTATGTATAGCTATGTGAGTAGCTATTGCCAACAAATACTTCCAAATCGGGTTTCAAGAAATTGCACTTCTTCCACCTTGTTTTCTTTTGTCTTGGTAGATGCAGCATACTAGGAGCTCCTGGAGCAGATGTTCTCTACACTGACTGTAGATTGGAATGCATATTTTTTAAAGGTGAACTATTAGTCATACCAATGCCAAGCTCCATCCTGGACCAATTGCACCAGGATCTCTGGAGAAAGAGTGCAGGCAAAATAATGCTGTTGGGTAAGAAGTAATAGGATTGTTAATATATCAATTATTGGGTGACATCAGTAACATAACAGATTAGGATGTCCCAATGTATGCCCCTTCCAAAATGAGCAAATAAATATATGTGGATAAAAATAATAGCTCTGGGAGACCTCCAGAATGGAGGGGGGGAAGCTAAAAAAAATCCTGCAAAGCACAAAAAAATGATGGTTACGTAAAAAGAGTAGGAAGCATTTTATTTGTGCTGTCCCATGCCCCAACATGGCTCCAAAAAGGACCTCCTTAGGGAGATTACCCCCACTAGGGAAAAGGGATCCCAGTTTCCCTTGAAACTACTGCAGATACCACCAGTTTTCACCTCTAAAGTTTTCAACATTTTCACTAGCACTGTATCCAGTTGACAGAGCTACCCAGAGTTCATAACATTGCACCTACCTAGAGAAGGAGCCACAACACAACTATGATCTTAAGAGAAGCTACAAGTGCACCCCCACCAAATAAAGAACAAGTGAAGTGTCTGACCACTTTTCCTCCAAGGCAGGAGCAACTGCTATGATCTATTCTCCTGGGATCAGAATGGCTGCTTCAAACTGCACCTCCTTCCAGGGCCTGAGCCATCCCGGTGTCCCACTTTTCTGGGATCAGGGTTGTCACCATACCAAGCCCTCCCCATGCCTGTAGCCATTACCCACAACCATGCACATATACTGGACTGCAGCTCCAAGATCACTCAACACATGCCCATTATTTGGATACCAGTGTCACCACCATAACAAATATGTGCATATACCAAACTTGGTGCCAGGAGGGATGTTTTAGCTACTACTTCCCTTTGTAGGTGAAAATGAGAATAGGAAGACTACAGTAGCTTTCACCACTTAAAGAAAACTTAACAACTCTCGCCGCTGGTGCAGTCATCTGCAGCATTGGCTGCCAAGGATCCTTATGGTATTCACTGATGCTGATCTCAGCTTATAGAATTCCACAGACACGGTACTGCTGAAAACTCTCTAAAGCTTGGGCTGTTAGTGCACCTCTTCTCCAAAGCTGAAACTGCCATGCCTTTCTCAGCCAGCACCCTCATACCCACCTCTAGGTGAAGGTCTTTCTCCAACAAAGCCAGATCTTAAAATCTGGAGAGATGAATGTTCCTTTAAATGTGCAGATGTAAATATGAGTCTATAAGACAAAAACTTGGCACCACCAAAGAATGCAATAATTTTGCAGTTACTGATTCCAAATAAATTAAAAATAACATGAATTGCCTATAATTGCCTATAACACAAAAGGGAAACAAAGCAACGAAAACCACAACAAGAAGATCTTCAAATAAAAACAGAAGATGTCAAGAGAAGGAGAAAGACAAAGAAAAAACTGGAAGAACATCAGAAAACAATTTCAAAATGACAATAGTGAGTTCTTGCTTATCAATAATGACATTAAATCTAAATGGATTAAACTGACCAACCAAAAGTCATAGAGTGGTTGAATAGATTAAAAAATAAAACAAGATCCATTGTAAAGCTGTCTATAATAGAACCAAGTTAGAAATAAAGACACATATTGGCTAAAGGCGAAGGAGTGGAAAAAAATAATTCATATAAACGGTAACAGAAAGAAAGCAAGGATGGCTAAGCTTATGCCTGGGAAATAAACTTTAAAGTTACTGACAAAGAAGATCATTATATAATAACAAAAGTGTCAATTCAATAGAAGGATATAACAATTATAAATATATGAACCCAACTATACCAACTAAATATATAAAACCAATATTGACAGAGCTGAAGGTAGAAATTGGCAGCAATATAAAAATGGTATGGGATTTCAAAATGCCTTACAATAAAAGATAGAACATCCAGATAGGAAATCAATAAACAGCAGGCTTGAATAACACTATAGAACAAATAAATACAAAATTTTTTACCCAATAGTAGAAGATGCATTCTTCTCAAGCACACATGAAACATTCTTCAGGATAGATCACATATTAGGCCAGCAAACAAATCTTAAAAAATTAAGTGTTTATTATCTGGCCATCATGGAATAAAACTAGAAATCAATAACAATGAGAAAATGGAAAAATTTACAAATATCTGGTAACTAAACAACACACTTTTAAAGAACCATTGGGTCAAAGAAAAAATCAAAAAGGAATTTGAAAAGGATCTTTAGAAAAACAAAAATGAAACACAAGACACCAAAACCTACGTGTGTAGCAAAAGCTATAATAAAAGTGAAATTTATATCAAAGAAGACATTTGGTATTTGTTTTTTAGGGATTGGCTAGCTTCACTAAGCATAATCTGCTCTAGTGCCATCCATTTCCCTGCAAATTCCATGATTTTGTCATTTTTTAGTGCTGCGTAATACTCCATGGTGTATAAATGCCACATTTTTTTTTATCCATTCATCCATTGAAGGGCATCTGGGTTGGTTCCACAGTCTAGCAATTGTGAATTGTGCTGCTATGAACATCGATGTAGCAGTATCCCTGTAGTACGCTCTTTTAAGGTCTTCAGGGAATAGTCCAAGAAAGGCAATAGCTGGGTCAAATGGTGGTTCCATTCCCAGCTTTCCCAGGAATCTCCATACTGGTTTCCAGATTGGCCGCACCAGTTTGCAGTCCCACCAGCAATGTACAAGAGTACCCTTTCGCCACATCCTCGCCAGCACTTGTTGTTGTTTGACTTCATAATGGCTGCCAATCTTACTGGAGTGAGATGGTATCTTAGGGTGGTTTTGATTTGCATTTCTCTGACTGCTAGAGATGGTGAGCATTTTTTCATGTACTTGTTGATTGATTGTATGTCCTCCTCTGAGAAGTGTCTGTTCAGGTCTTTGGCCCATTTGTTGATTGGCTTATTTGTTGAGTTCTTTGTATACTCTGGATATTAGGGCTCTATCTGAAGTGTGAGGAGTAAAAATTTGTTCCCATGATGTAGGCTCCCTATTTACCTCTTTTATTGTTTCTCTTGCTGAGAGAAAACTTTTCAGTTTAAGTAAGTCCCATTTGTTGATTCTTGTTATCAACTTTTGTGCTATGGGTGTCCTATTAAGGAATTTGGAGCCCGACCCTACAATATGTAGATCGGAGCCAACTTTTTCTTCTATCAGACGCAGAGTCTCTGATTTGATATCTAGCTTCTTGATCCACTTTGAGTTAACTTTTTTGCATGGCGAGAGGAGGGAAAATAAACAAGGAGAGAAATGAATTACAGTGGATGGGGTAGAGAGAGAAGATGGGAGGGGAGGGAGGGGGGATAGTAGAGGATAGGAAAGGTAGCAGAATACAACAGTTACTAATAGGGCATTATGTAAAAATGTGGATGTGTAACCGATGTGATTCTGCAGTCTGTATTTGGGGTAAAATTGGGAGTTCATAACCAAATCGAATCTAATGTATGAAATATGATATGTCAAGAGCTTTGTAATGTTTTGAACAACCAATAAAAAAATAAATTAAAAAAAGCAGAAAAAAAGTGAAATTTATAGTGATAAATGTCTACATTAAAAAAGAAGAAAGATCTTACATAAACAATATAATCTTACTCCTTACAGAACTAGGAAAAGAAGAAATTAAGCCCAAAGTTAGCAAAACTAGCTGTTGTTTGCTTCTATGGGTATGACTGTTTTGATTCACATATAAGCGAGATCATACAGTATTCATCTTTCTGTGTTGGTTTATTTCACTTAGCAAAATGTTCTCCAGTTTTATCCATATTGTTGCAAATAGCAGGGTTCTCTTCTTTATGGAGAAGATTCTCCTCTCTCTCTCTCTCTCTCTCTCTCTCTCTCTATATATATATATATATATATATATATATATATATATATATATGATTTCTGTAACCTCTCACCTGATGACAGATATTTATATTTAAGCTTTTTCATTATCTTGGCAGAAATGAACATGGAGATGGAAATGGAGATATCTCATTGAGATCCATACTTAATTTCCTTTGGATAAATATCCATAAGTAAGATTGCTGAATCATATGTTAGTTCCATTCTTAATGTTTTGATGAACTTCCATACTGCTTTCCACAATGGCTGCAGCCAATTTACATTTCCTTTACTAATATCTGAGAGTTTCTTTTTCTTTTTCTTTTTCATGTTCCATTGAACATCTTTATTCTGCATTTGGTCAAGCAAAGAAATGAAAGTTTTCTAAGAGGTGGGAGGTTAATGCTCTATATCTCTACCCTAGGCTCCCCTGACCTTGTTCTATTTTCTTTGCTTTTTTCCCTCCACATCCTTACCAATATTTGTTATCTTTAGTCTTTCTGATAATACACTTCTAACCGGTTTGAGGTAATATCTCACTGTGGTTTTGATTTGCATTTCCTGGATGATTAGAGATGTTGAGCACCTTTTCATGTACATGTTGGTTATTTGTATGCCTTCTGTTGAGAAATATATATTAATATCCTTGGTTTATTTTGAAATTGGATCTTTTACCATTTTTCTATTTAGTTGTATGGGTTCATTATATTTTAATATTACTCCTGTTTTGCAAATATTTTCTCCCATTATAAAGGTTCCCTTTTCACTCTTTTGGTTGTCTTCTTTGTTGTACAGGAGTTTTTTACTTGGATACTTCTTGTCTATTTTTGCTCCCTGTGCTTACTGTAATTCAAATAAACAATTTTACATTTTAAGAAATCAGAAGAAAGAATTAGCTAAGCCAAAGTTAACAGAAGGAAGGAAATAATTCAGAATAAAGCAGAAATAAATCAAATACATATGTTTAGAGAATAGGAAAATCAACAAAACCAAGATTTTGCTTTTTAAAAAACACAAACAAAATCAAGAAACCCTTAGCTAGACTAAGAAAAAAAGAGAGAAGCCTCAAGTAAATAAAATAAGAAATAAAAAGAAAGACATTAGAATGAATGTCTCAAAATACAATGGATTGTAAAGGACCATTATGAACAATTATATGTCAAAAATTTGGATAACCTAGAATAAATAGATAAAGTCCTAGAAACATACAATCTTCAATATTGAGTTAAGAAGAAACAGAAAGTTTGAACTGTCTACTAACAAATAAGGAGGTTGAATTAGTAATGAAAAATCCACCAACAAAGAAAATCATAGGACCTAATAATTTCATGGACAATTCTATCAACTAGTCAAATAATAACTACTATCAAGTCTTCTTAAACTCTTCCAAAAATTGTATAAGAGGGAGGACTTCCAAACTTATTTTATAAGCCATTAGCAATGATACCAAAGCCAGTCAGAGGCACCACAAGTAAAAGAAACTACAGGTCAATATTCCTAATGAATACAGTTGCCAAATTCTTCAACAAAATACTAGAGAACCAAATTCAATAGCCCATCAAAGGGATTACACACCATGAACAAGAGGCATTTATCCATGAAATACAAGAATGGTTCAACATACACAAATTGATTGATATATTACTTGAGAAAATGAAAGATAAAAATGACTTTATCATCTCCTTAAATGCAGAAAGAGCATTTAAAAAATTCAGTGCCATCCGTAATAAAAATTCTCAACAATTACATAAAGAACTTATATTGACACAATAAAGTCCAAATATGAAAATCTCATAGCTAACATCATACTTGGTGAAAAGTTGAAATCTTTCTAGAAAAAGATCTAGAACAACATAAGGATGCCCACTCTCATCACTTTTATGTAACATAGTAATGAAAGTCCTAGCTATAGTGATAATTAAGAAAAAGAAATAAAAGTTATCCCAAAAAGGAAAGAAAGAAATGAGATTATGTGCTTGCAGATAAAATGCTCTCATATATAGAAATCCCTAAAGACAACAGCAGCAGCAGTGGCAGCAGCAGCAGCAGCAAAAGGTCAGATATAACAAACAAATTCAGCAAAGTTTCAGGATACAAAATCAACATACAAAAATCATTAGTTTCTGAATAATAACAACAAGCATTCCAAAAAGAAATTAAGAAAACTGTCCCATTCACATTAGCAACAAAAAGCATTCAACATTTAGGGGCTGAGGATGTAGCTCAGCAGTAGACCACTTGCTAGCATGTGTGAGACCCTAGGTTCAATCCTCAGTACTGAAAAAAAAAAAAGAAAGAACAAAAAACTTAAGAAAAAACTTAGATGAGAGTAGGAAAGATGGTGGAATGAGACAGACATCATTACCCTAAGTACATGTATGAAGACACGACTGGTGTGACTCTACTTTGTGTACAACCAAAGACATGAAAAATTGTGTTCTATATGTGTAATATGAATTGTAATGCATTCTACTATCATATATAACAAATTAAAATTAAAATTAAATTTTAAAACAATTTAAAAACTTCAGATTGCTTTTTATTAAGTGGCAAGGCAATTTGATGAGAAAATAAATTCTTTTCAACAAAACATGCTGGAATATATATATACACACATTGAAATTATGAACCTTGATCCTTAACCTTACAACAAACACAAAAATTAACTCAAGGTGGATCAGAAACCAAAATATAAAACTAAAACTATAAAATTATAGAAGAAAATACAGGAGACTATTTCCACAATTGGGACAGAGGCACAGAGGCAAAAGATTCAAAGATTCTTAGATAGAGGATAATAGCCATAAAAAACTATTTATAAATCAGACTTCACCAAAATTTAAAATTCTGCTCATGAAAAGACATAAAATGAATAAAATGAAGACTATAAAAGCTATAACATGGATAAAAGTATTCAAAATACATATATCTGACAGATAAATCTCTATCTAGAATATATTAAGAGCACTTAAAAATCAATAATTACCGGCATGGTAATCCCAGCAGCTTCAGGGGGCTGAGACAGGAGGATTACAAATTCAAAGCCAGCCTCAGCAAAAACAAGGCACTAAGCAACTCTGTGAGACCCTGTCTCTAAAGAAAATACAAAATAGGACTGGGGATGTGGCTCAAGGGTTGAATGCCCCTGAGTTCAATCCCTGGTACACATCCCCAAAAAAGATTCAATAAAATAAAAACCTATTTTTAAAGGGCACATATTGGAATGGATATTTTGTAAAGGAATATATGCAAATAATCATATATACATAAATGATCAATAAACATGAAAATATGTTCAGTATCTTTTTAAGAAATACCTTTATTTTATTGATTTATGTTTATGTAGTGCTGAAGATCAAACCCATGATCCTCACCCATGTTAGGCAAGTGCTTTACCACTGAGCTCCAACCACAGCCCCAGTATAATTTTTAATTAGGGAAATAAAAGTTAAAATTAGAATTAAATACTAATATACAACCATTAAAATACCTCTAATTATAAAGCTCAAAAGTTCCAAATATTGATGAGGATGTAGATCCACCATAACTCTCCTACATGCCATAGTATGAATATTGGTTGTCCCCACCAAAACTCATATTGAGGCTTGGTACCCAGTGTGACGATGTTTAGGTGGCAAAGCCTAATGAGAGGTGTTTGGGTTATAGGGGTGGAATTCTAAGGAATGTATGAGTGCTTTTTTATGTAAATTCTCAGTCTCACCAGATTTGGATCACTTATCACATGAACAAGTTGCTATAAACAAGTCTACCCCTAATGTTTTATCTCTTCCATATATGCCCATTTGCTTTCATCTTTCCACTATGAGTTACAGTAGCGTGAAGCCTTTACCAGATGTGGCCACCTGATCATAGACTTCCCAGCGTTCAGAACCATGAGCCAAAATAAGCACCCCCCTTCTTTATTAACTATTCATTCTCAAGTATCTTTTTATAACAACAAACAATAGCCTAAGACAAACCACTTTGGAAAAAAAATGGTTTAACTTTCAAGTTAAACAAACATCTACTGTATGATCTAAAACGTCCACTTCTAGATAATTATTCAAGAAAAAGAAAACATGCCCATCCAAATCATTATACATAAATGTTCATCATAGCATTATTCATAATCACACAACACTGGAAACAATCCAATTGTCAATTCACCTACATCAGGTGAGTAGATAAATTAATTGTGACATTCATAAAATTAAATACTATTCAGTAATAAAAAGAACAAATTACTGATACATATAATGACATAGATAAATCTCCAAACATTACAATGAGCAAATGTACCCAGAAATATATGATTTTATTAATGTGAAATTCTAGAAAATTCAAGGTACTCTATAATGATAGAAAGCATATTGGTTATGGTGAGGGTTTAGGGATGGGAGTCATTGACCACGGGGTAACTAGAGTGTTATCGTAATGATGATGTTATTGTATTGTAAGTGATATGTATCTTGCTTATGGTAACAATTACACAGCTTATTATATTTTTAAAAGCTCATGGACATGTACATTTTAAATGGGTACAATTTATTATTTATAAATTATAAGTCAATTCAATTGATTTTTGTGTTAGCTTCAAACCACTGCATCAAAATACCTGAGAAAATCAAATTACAGGAAAAAAAGATTTATTTTGGCACATAGATTCAGAGAGTTCTGTCCATGCTCACTTAGTGTCATTGTTTTTGAGCCTGTGGTTAGGCTTAACATTATGGTGGGGAGACTGTGGTAGAGCAAAGTTCCTTGCCTCAAGGCAGTCAAAAGCAGGAAGAAAGAGGGGAGAAAGAGAGAGATGAAGTGAGAGGTAGGGAACGAAATATACCCTTCAAGGGTATGGCCCAATGACCCACTTCCTCCAAATAGGCCCCACCTCCTAAAGTTTCCACCACCTTCCATAGCCCATTAAGGTTGGAATCCATCAATGGATGAATCCACTGGTGAATTGAGAGACTCATGATCCAATCACCTCCCAAAGGCCCCACCTCAACATTGCTGTATTGGTGACCAAGCCATCAACAC
Source organism: Marmota monax (assembly GCF_021218885.2). Taxonomy (NCBI): domain Eukaryota; kingdom Metazoa; phylum Chordata; class Mammalia; order Rodentia; family Sciuridae; genus Marmota; species Marmota monax. The sequence continues at coordinate 7,513,998 of NW_026694552.1, read as the reverse complement.
ATGAGCTTCTGAAGGACATTTCAGGTTCAAACAATAACCATTTTTTAAAGTTCACCAGATAATTGTAATGTGCAGTCAGGGTTAATACCCATTTCTCTATAGCCATTCTTCTCAGAGTGCATTCCTAAGACTAGCAGCATCTGATCTTGTTGGGACTCTTTAGAAAAGCAAAATCTTAGTACCCATTCCAGAGGTACCAAATCACAATCTGTATTTCAATAAGATCCATAGCAGACTCACATGCTCATTAATATTTGAGAACACTGGCATAAAAGAGAATAAAATCAAGAGCTGGAGGGAGCCTTAATCACCACATAGAGGAAAGCCACCAGCTAACCAAGAGCACACATCTTATGCTTTAATATAAACAAAGAATAAACTCTCTTGTGATTGAGGCATCTTAATTTGGGTCTGTTTGTTATGGCAGTTTTATCTAACTACAACAAAAATGATTTTGTATTTCTGGGGGATCTGAGGGCACATGACAAAATGACCCCAGTAGAAAACAACTTCAAAGTCTCATGTTCATGCTTCATCTTTTGTGGGGGCGGGTACCAGGGATTGAACTCAGGGACACTTGACCACTGAGCCACATGCCCAGCCCTATTTTGTATTTTTTTTTAACTTAGATACAGGGTCTCACTGAGTTGCCTAGTGCCTCGCTTTTGCTGAGGCTGACTTTGAACTCACGATTCTCCTGCCTCAGCCTCCTGAGCCATTGGGATTATAGGCATGCGCCACCACACCCGGGATGCTTCACCTTTAAAATTCATTCAATTACTCTCTATTTCATGATGTATTTGTATTTGTTCAAATACAATAATATTCTTAATTATGCACAAATTATATTGCTTCCTGCTTTATCCTAAATTTGGAAGTACAACTGAAGCTCCAAGAGGAAGACATGTGTTATGTTTCTACAAACATTGTCTTCATTATTAAGAAGCATATATAAAGTATATGGCACAATGGACTGGGGTTGTGGCTCAGCGCTCGTCTATCATGTGTGAGGCCCTGGGTTCAATCCTCAGCACCACAAATTAATAAAAATTTAAAAAATAAAATAAAGGTATTGTGTCCAACTGCTTCTAAAAAATATATATTAAAAAAAGAAAGAAAGAAAGTATATGGCACAAAACAGAAACTAAATATTTTTCTTGCTGCCCAAGACAAGATGGTCAAATTTGAAAGAGACCTGTCTGCAAATAGCACTGTAAACTCTAAGAAGAGTTTACAGTGTTAGCGAATTTGACATGTTTGGCTAGGAGCAGGAAACTTGCAAAGGTAAACCTTCCCTGGGTCTCTCAAATCATATCACAAAGTGGTTTACTTACTTTGTACAAATAAAGGGCTACAGAAGGTTTTGTGTATCTGGAAAAGTTTGTATGAGGATCCAGAGCCAATAGCCAATAACTCTGGATCCTCACACCAACTCTTGTAGACAGACCATGCATGTGTGCTGAGCGCTTGCTTGCACTCAATTTTATTTGCTACTAGTCATGGTTTTACAGAATAGTATTTTTTTTTTTGCCCTTAATTTTGAATGTGGCCAGGGAAGTTCTAAGGGTTTAGATAACTTGCCAGACCTTTCAAGGAATCAATATGAAACTGCGATACCAACACCATCATCTTTTTACAAAAGCATTGTGCCCTGAGCAACCTCTTATCTACCTTTTTTTCCCTATATTCATATCAGTCTGAAAAAAAAGCCCTGAGACATAGAAATACTGAGATACAGCCAGAAAACTAGGACTCTTTCCTGAATAGAGAGAACATCAGTTGAAAGTAGATGGGGCAACCCCTTCACCACCCTCCCTGCTTGTCCCCATTCTGTGGCTCAACCCACCTCACATCTGTCCCTACTCTTTTTTTTCTTCCTCCTCTTTCAGTCTTAATACCCTGTCAACTCTGTAATCTCTAGGCTGCTTTCCCTGTTCCCCAGGCCACCCCACTCTCATCTCATTTTTCTTTCCTTTGAATCCTTACCACTGCCACTATCACCCACCTTCTGTCATCATCCCTGCTTCCTTTACTTCTTCTGCTCTGTTGTTCCTTTCTCTCCTGCTCAGCTCTCCTGGCCACATTAGAGCCCGCTATCAACTCTGCTCTTACAATAGCTCAGTGGTTTTGAGATGAAATAAAACAACGCTAATTTGTTCTAATTGGGGGGAAAGTTCAGTCTGCTTTAAATGAAAAGTATGACTGATACGATATGGGAGGGAGGGAATGCAATCTCATTACTTTCAAGTACATAAAGTAATCCCAATGACTGGAACAAGAGGATACAAGGCAAAGCTATAGGCTTCAGAGATCTGTAAGTGGTTTGACAAATAGGCACAGTTCATTTATAATTGGGACATTCAGTTTGGTGATATAAATGCTGCTGCTGAGGTATTCACACTGAAGTAGGCTAATATTTCTCTTGTTTACACAATTAGTTTGCAAAGAGATCTCTTTCATCATAGATACAGGTACAATCCTATTAGAAATGTCCACAATTTCAGACCTACTTTCTTAGCTCACATGGCATATAGGAAAGCTGCCTTGTTCAGCTAATTTCCCAAAGGAGTAATGGTGAATGATGGCAACAACAACAATACTCATTTTCCTGGTTCCTTTCTATGCAAAAGTTATTATCAATGAAAATAATACCCTGTTGAGGTCACATTATTTGGGGATAGGGATACAGAGGTATAGGGGAAATAATTCAATGAACACAAACAGAGCCGAACCACAGCTGGTCAGCATGTAGTCAAATGGTCTTAGTTTGGAATCTGCTAATTTAGATTGGTGAAAATGGAGGAATCAGACTATTTTATTTTTATGCTCTAAGAAGCCAATTCCCTAAGCTAATTACCATGTTAAACAAAATTTTCCTACAAAGATTTATAAAATTCTTTATAGCTTTCTAGGCATTGATCAATACTTTTTAAGCCTCCCTTCATTTATGCATAATTGTTAAAGCTAATTACCTAAACTTCCTACCAATTTCTGGAAACAGTTCCCTAGAGAAAGTTCTATTAGGAATCCCTTCTTTAGTCTATTTCACTTTATGATGTATGAAAGTAAAAATTTAAAATAACTTTTCTTTTTGTATAGCTTATAATTAAGGTCTCACCAATTTAAACTAGCCTCCTCTCATCCTGCATTTCTCATAGCTTAGCAAAGTATTCTTCTTGTACACTTCACAAGAATGGGAAGAAATAGGGGCTGAGTTCTGTTAAAGTCTCTCTGAATCAGAAAGGAGCCAGGATACCTGAATTCTCATGCATCCTGCCCCCACAACCTGATAATGGAGAGATATGTGGATAATTCGTAAAAAGAAAAATCCCACTATATTTTAACTTGTAGTTTTGAAGGGTTTGCTAGCACTTGGAATAGAGATATTTCTCATTATGAAGATATAAAATGAATTTGTGAGGATTTTCTTCAGCTAGTAGGGGAGTCAATTGATGTGAAGCTACTTTTCCTAACACCGTAAATTAGGCACTACTTCTTATAATTATAAGATTCCTCAGCTTTAACCCAAAGGATTCACAGAAGGGTTCCTTGAAATTGTTCAGCAGGTCAAAGCTAGGAATATAAGGAAGCAGCTTTTGTTTACAAACCTTTAGAAGCACATTTAAAGGGATTAACTTTATTTGAAAGCCACTGGAAATGCTGAACAGTGTCAAGGGGCTACTTCAAAATATTCTAAAGTTTTTGTGCATTAGAGCTCATACAAACACCATGCACCAATAGGAACACAAGGATTCTTCATTAACAGTCTACAGAATGGCCTAAAGCTACTAGATTCAGGAGTAGCAACCCATACTTGACAATTTTCAAGGCAAAGTCAGAGGAAACGCCTTATGTTTAAGTATCCCAGAGACTATTGGGGATGAGAATATAATAACTTCTATCTTGGACTTTAAAAAGATATGCAGTTCCAAGTATCCCCTTTATTCCCCCAAATGCCAAATTAATAAAATATTTTAATGGTGGCAAAATCAAATTTAATGTGAAATAGACACTAACCAATATTTTTCAGAAAAGTATTTACCCTTAGGTTTTGTGGTATAAAAAGAAATGGGGCCACTTTCTAAGAATCCCTTTTATTCATTTGGGCATTCTAATATTTTCTATGGATATGTTCACTGTTTGACCCTATAATGGGACGCCAATGAGAAAATAGAATTTTGGTTACACATTTCTGTTTATAATATTGCATGGATATATCTCTCAAAAGACCAAGGGAAGGGCTGGGGTTGTGGCTCAGTGATAGAGCGCTCACCTAGCACATGTGAGGTCCTAGGTTCAATCCTTAGCACATACATAAATAAGTAAAATAAAGGTATTGTGTCCACCTGTAAATATTTTTCTAAAGACCAAGGGAATTTTTTAAGGAGTATATAAAATAGTACAATATACAAATTGAAGAATTACTGAGTAATGAAACTATTTGGCATCCTTTCTAGGACATATTTCTTTAAATTAGTCACACCTCATTTTTTTGTATTTGTTCTTTTTAGTTACACATGACAGTAGAATGAATTTTGACATATTATATATACATGGAGTATAACTTCCCATTCTTCTCGTTGTACACAATATGGATTTTCACTGGTCATGTATTCATATATGAACATAGGAAAGTTATGTCCAATTCAGTCTACTGTCTTTGGCTTATTTCACTTAGCATGATATTCTCCAGTTCCATCCATTTACCTGCAAATTCCATAACTTTATTGTTCTTTATGGCTGAGTACTATTCCATTGTGTGTGTGTGTGTGTGTGTGTGTGTGTATATATATATATATATATATATATATATATATATATATAATTTTCTTTATCCATTCGTCTACTGAAGGGCATCTAGGTTGGTGCCATAGTTTAGCTATTGTGAATTGAGCTGCTATAAACATTGATGTGGCTATACAACTCTAGTATGCTGATTTTAAGTCCTTAGGGAATAAACCAAGGAGTGGGATAGTTGGGTCAAATATTGGTTCCATTCCAAGTTTCCTGAGGAATCTCCATACTGCTTTCCAGAGTGGTTACATCCATTTGCAGTCCACCAGCAATGCATGAGTATACCTTTTCCCCCACATCTTTATGAACATTTATTGTTATTTGTATTCTTGATAATTATTTTTAGAGGTAGTTCTACACCCTTGGGACTTAGGGTTAGAATCAGAGGCATTCTGAGTACAAAGGAACCTTATAGATTACGTAGTATAATAATTTTTTTCTTCATTTTTTTCAATTAAAATCTTACTTGAAAGCCCAATATAGGACTGACAAGGGGAGAGTCTCTGATTAAAGTAGGGGTTGAAGGGTGTGCAGCCTAGTCCACTCCCTTACCATCCCTCCTCCTGGCACATTGTTTGACCCAGGAAGCGGAGGTCTACAGAACCTAAGTGACTTGGCCAAGTTCACCCAACAAATACTAGTAGATCTCCAAATCTCTCTCTCTCTCTCTCTCTCTCTCTCTCTCTCTCTCTCTCTCTCTCCCACCCACCCACACACACTCACACACATACACACACACACACCCTGATTCCAGGTGGCCCAAAGGATTTTTTCCTATTTCTCATAAACTACGAACATCTCATTGTGAATATTTGCATTTCTGAAGAGAAAAGTGGGGAGGCAATATTGAAGCTGATGAAATGAGTCACTAAAGATCTCATGACATCACTGTGGCAAATTTTGCTAGGAGTGAGATTGCTCAAATCATACTCTGTAGACATCCTCATATTTGTCCAATATTTAAGACCAACTATGCTAGCTTATTTTATGTTTTTCAATTTTTTTTAGTTATAGATGGACACAGTACCTTTATTTTGTTTATTTATTTTTATGTGGTGCTGAGGATCAAACGCAGGGCCTTGCACATGCTAGGCAAGGGCTCTACCACTGAGCCACAACCTCAGCCCCCTAGCTTATTTTAAAAGTGGCCCCAGGGGGAACAAAAAGACAACAAGAATTTGCATGTAGAACATTTTCATCTGGACAGTTGAACAAGCAGAATGAGGGTGAAAGTTGCTCTCATTCTTATTTAGTGAGCTTCCATTTTACTGTGCTTCTTTCTGAATAGGTGCAATGTTCCAGAATACTTTGCTTTGTTTCCTCTATGTCTAGGAGACAGGCCTGTGTGTATATATGTGTGAGTAAGTTTGGCATGAGAGAAAGACAGGGACCCCCACAGAAAGAAAACACACACACACACACAGAGAAAACACTGACAGAAAGAGACACACACTCACACAGTGACACATAGAGAGCAACAAAGAGACAGAGAGAGAGAGAGACACACACACACACATATTCATACACTGAGAAATAAGAGAGAAAGGGAGACTAAGTGATAATGACATATCGTGAGAAAAAGAGACAAGTAAGAGAAAGAGTAGCAACACACCCATAAAAAACATGAAACAGAGAAATTAGGATTGAGATTGAAAGAGAGACCCACATGGAAATTATATATATATATATATATATATATATATATATATATATATATATATATATATATAACACACATGCATATATATATATATATATATTACACACATGGATATATATATATATATTAATACAGAAAACAAATATATATATATATATATATATATATATATATATAAAGAGAAAAATTGAGAGTGACAGAAATGGAGAAAAACTGAATCACAAGAAAGAGGTAAATCATAGTGGTAAAGGAAGAGAGAAATTACTTCATTCTTTTTTCTTCTCCCTTGGAAATCTTCAATGTTTGTTTCTTTTCCGTTCTATATAATTTGGAAATTATATTTTAGTAGCGCCTATTCAGAGGCAAACTTCTTAGAGGCAAATTTTGACTGTAGAATATATGTTCTTTTTCCCATTTTATTTACCACTTTTAATTTCTTGCAAATCCAATTATAGGCATATAGGAGCCAAAGCTGAAACCAGTGTTGACTGGGGACTGACATGATGAATTCACCAGCAATTTTCCAGACCTCCATTGTCACCTGACATTCAGATGCTTCAGCTGCCCTGCAGTATTAAGCTTTCTGGGTTTATGCCCCCATATAAAACAGATACATGGAATGGATATACCTTGTTTTCAGTGTGTCTGGGTGCCTGGCACACATTCCAATCTTAGGATTTTCTCTACGCTCTTGGGAAGTGGCAGTCTCTACTGCAGCAGAGAATTCTCCATCCTATCTTTTCCACTAGGAATCTTCCCACTTCTTTCTAACACTGGACTCTGAATAGTTTCCATTTAAGAATTCATAAAAGAGATGCTCAGATAGTCTCACAAGTGTATGCACTAATAATTTGAGGACATTTCATGCTCTCTCTTCCCACCCTCGAACACATTGATTAAAGAGAAACAAATACTTTATATCTCCCAAGAAGTATGTACAAGAATGCTTGTAACAGCTTTATTCATAATAGCTCCAAACTGGAAACAGACTAAATATCTACAAGTAGGACAAATGAATAGTGGATAATTATACATTCATACTGCAGAATAGTATGACAGAAATAACAAATGAATTATTGATTCACACAACATGACTGAGTCTTACAGACAAGGAGTGAGTGAAAGCAGCCCGACCAAAAAAGGTGGAAGCTATATGATTCCATTCATACAAAGTTCAAGAACAATCAAATATAATCAATAATGATAGAAGTCAGAATGACAGTTACCTCTGCAGGGAAAGTATTAACTGGGAAGGAGTTTGAAGGAGACTTCTTTGGTGCTTGAAATGTGTTATATCTTAATATAGGTGAAAGGTCAGAAAACTACAGCCTGGATGCCAAATCAATCACCACCTATTTTTTTTAATGGCCTAGCAGCTAAGTATGATTTTTACATTTTCACTAGTTGGAAAAATGGAATAACAATTCATGACACTTAAAAGTCTATGAAATGCAAGTTTCAAGGTCCCTAAATAAATATTTACTGGCACACAACCATGACTATTTGTTTACATATTGTCTATGACTGCTTTTAAGATACAGCAGAAAGTTGAGTAACTATGACAGAGACCATATGGCTTTCAGAGTCTAAATTATTTACTCTTTGGCTTTTACACAAAGTTTGGTAACTGCTGATCTAGGTGGTAGCTACTAAAGTGTGGACATATAGAAAAACTCACTGAGCTGTACATTTAATGTTAGTGCATTTCACAGCAAATAAGTTTTTCAACATATCAAGAAAAGGAGATTAATTAGGATACTTGCTCAAAAGTTTAATGCACATTAGGTTCAGAAAAGCAATGCTGAGTTTAGTCCCATTTTTACTTTCTTTTTATAGATGAGAATCACTCCTTTATACACCTTCTTTATGACAAATGTACTACATAAAGCAATATTAGAAACAGCTGTGATGTAAATTAAATAAACATTAAATTTCTTCTAAATCATGAAATTTAGTATGACGTGTTACAAATAGGAAAAAGCATGATTAATATGTCATTTCCTATTCTCTTTTTAAAAATAAGAACAAAAGAGTAAAACTGAAAACTGTTTTGGCACTAATAGAATATGTGACTCTCATTGGTGGACCATCTATGAGTCACGCATTAAATCACTGCTAAAGGTCATCATGACTTCTCTGAACAGGCATTTGTATTATTAACTAAAGAACTGCTAAAAAAAAAATTCCCTGTGCTACTTTTCACAGAAAAAAAAATATCTGTCACTAAGAGGAGGCCAGTGTAAGCCAAATGACAGTGATAAATGCACTATAAACATTTCTTGTTGGAAGCTTGTAATGATGCAATTTCTTTATATTGTCAAATTTGTTCCTAACTTTAGTTTTATATTTGGCTGTTTCCAATACTTATAAATTGCAATGTATGTCAAGGAGAACATTTCAGGGTAAAAAAGAAAGGGAGAGTTGGAAAATATATCTACAAGATGGCTTCAGGGTGGGAAATGCATTTGTTTCTGAAAGCCTGAATACAAGTTTAAAATCACAAGCTGGCAGTCAGACAAGCCAGTGACAGCCTTTTCATTAAATCTTGGCTAAATTGTATATTTGTGTTGCTGTTATAGCTTTTTTTTTGTTGTTACACCTAGAGTTGTAAGCCAGATGATATGAGAGTGATTAAAATTTTTTTCTCCTATTAATGACACTTTATATTCATCTTCTAATTTGCAGTCATCTTTAGGTCTTCCACTCAAGCAAATTTCACATGTGTTGAAATATCTGGCATATTTTAAATTAAGATTACAGGAATCCAATCTATCTGCAGTTCCTTTCTTATGAATTATGATTACTGATCCCAACCTCTTGAGGTCTTGAGAGGTTTAACTCCAATTTGAAGTCAGCCTGTCAAATAAAAAAATCATTTTTACATGGGAAAATATCCTACCACAGACTATTAACTGATTAAATGAGATAAAGTATGTAAAGTTCCAGGAGCCCAGTATATCTCTATGATAGATACTGATGTCAGCTTTGTAAGAAATCCATTTGTGTCTTACACCTGATTTGGTGGGAGTTAAATTTGGGTAGAGAGTGGACCAGCATTAGCAGCACTATCTAATAGAATTTTCTGCAATGATTTAACTGTCTTGTATCTGTGCTGTCTAATTCAGTAGCCACTAGCCACATTGGCTATTGAGCACTTGAAATGTGCCTACTGAGATTGAGCAACTGAATTTTTAATTTAAATTTATTAATTTAAATTCAAATATAAATAAACACATATGACTAGTGGCTACCATACTGGACAGCACAGCTTTAGGGAACTAAATTTTCCTTGCTGCAGTAGTTTTGAATTAGGTATTCTTATCTTTCTTTGTGCTGTGGGCCCCTTGATAATCTGATAAAACCAGCTGAAAAATTTCTGTACAATACTTCTTTTCTTTTTTTCTTAACATAATTTTATTGTGCTGGGCACAGTGGCACACGTCTGTAATCCCACCGTCTCAGGAGGCTGAGACTGGGGAATTGCTAGTTCAAAGCCAACTTCAGCAAAAGAGAGGCTCTAAGCAACTCAGTGAGATCCCATCTCTAAATAAAATACAAAATAGGGCTGGATATGTTGCTCAGTGGTCGAGTGCCCCTGAGTTCAATCCCTGGTGCCATAATAATAATTGTTATTATAATTTTATTGAGATATAATTCACATACCATACTATTCATCTTTTTCGTTTTTAGTACATTCAAAGACATGTGTACCCATAACCAAGTCAATATTAAAACATTTTTACCACCCCAAGAAGAAACCCATATCCCTTGCTGAATCCAAGGTCATTAAGATTTACCCCTCTGGGTTTTTTTCTAAATAACAGTTTTACAATTTTTGCTGTTACATTTAGATCTGCATGTTAATTTTTTAATATAGAGTGAGGTAAGCATCCAGATTCTTTATTTTGCATGTTGCTATCCAGCTGTCCCAGCACCAATTGTTGAAATGATTATTCTCTTTTTAGAATGGAGAGAAATTATTTTATTGGTTCATAATAGTTATACATAGCAGTATGAATTATTCTGACATAATTATACATGTGTGAAGTATAGTTTGCTCCAATTAAGTCCACAGTGCTTAGCCTTACCTTCCCCCTCTTCCCTCACCCTGTTCCCTTTCCTCTTTTCCCATTGAATGACCTTGGCACCCTTCCCCAGAATTGGTTAACTATAGTTTATGAGTTTCTGGCGTCTCAATTCTATTCCATTGATCCATATTTCTCTCCTTTTGCCAGTACCACACTGACTTGATTACTGATTCTCTGTAGTAAGTTTTTTTTAAGAATTTTGTTCTTTTTAGATATACATGACAATAGAGTATATTTCACATATTTATACAAACATGGGTTATATTGTATTCTAATTAGGATCCCAATCTTGTGGTTGTATGTGATGAGGAGATACACTGTGATGTATTCATATATATATATATATATATATATATATATATATATACACACACACACACACACACACACACACACACACACAGGAAATTTGTTTCCAATTCATTCCACTTTATTTCGTATACCTATCCCCCCTCCCTTCTCTTTGTCCAATCAAATGAACTTCTATTCTCCCCACCCCTTACTATGTGTTAGCATCCATATATCAGACAGAACATTCAACCTTTGGTTTTGGAGATTGGCCTATTTAACTTAGCATGGTAGCCTCTAGATCCATCCATTTACTTTTAAATGTTATGAAGTCATTATTTTTATGGCTGAGTAATATTCCATTATGTATATATACCACATTTTCTTTATCTGTTCATCTGTTGAAGTGCACCTAGGTTGGGTCCATAGCTTGGCTATTGTGACTTGAGCTGCTGTAAGTTTTGAAAATGGGAGATGAGTCCTCCTACCTTATTAATTTTTTCAATGATAATTTTGTCTGTTCTAGGTTCCTTGCTAGATTTTAGAATGAGATTGTCAGCTTCTATAAAAATATTTAACTGGCATTGTGTAGTGATGGCATTAAATCTGTGGAACATAAGATATTTTTCACTGCTTATATCTTCTATAATAATTTAAAATTTTTTTTCAATAATACTTTGTACTTTTCAGAGTATGAGTTTTGATTTAATTTGTTAAATTTATTTCTATGTATTTTATTCTTTTGATACTATTGTGAAAGGAATTGCTTTCTTAATTTCATTTTTTATCTCTCTGTGAACATAAGAAAACACAATTGATTTTTTTTATACTTATTTGGTATCCAGCAAACTTGATGAATTCATTTGTTAGTGGATTCTGCAGAATTTTTTTGTATACAATGAACATATCGTCTGTGAATAGACATAGTTTTACCTTGTCCTCTACAGTCAGAAAGTCCTTTTATTTATTTTTTCTTGCCTAATTGTCCTAGCTAGATTCTCCATTATAATGTCAATCATAAGTGGCAAAAGTGGACATCCTTGTCATTCTTCTGTCGTTTGGAGGAAATTGTCCAGTCTCTCACCATTATGTATGAAATCAGTTGTAGGATTTTCATAAATGACCTTTATCAGATTGAGGAAGTTCCTTCCCATCAGTTAGACATCACCAAGGTGGTGGAATAACAAATACCTGCTTTCATCCTCTGCCCAATACACACAGACAGACACAATTATAGAAAGTATCAACAAAAATAATCCTAGGAGGCATTAAGGGTCCATTTATGAATCTGCAGCAATACAATGAAGGGGAAAAAATGAAAGAAGTTTCCTTCATTCCTAGTTCACTGATTATTTCATCATGAAAGGGTGTTAGATTTTGTGAAATGCTTTTCTGTGTCTACTGAAATAATACTGTCATTTTTTACTCTATTTATATGATGCACTTTATTAACTGATTTTTTGGCTATTAAAACAATCTTGCATCCCTGGGATATATTCCCCTTGGTTACAATCTATAATTTTTTATGTCTTGCAAGTTTTGGGTTGCTAATATTTTTGAGTTTATATTTGTGAGATAATTTAGACTGTAGCTTTCTCTTTTTTTGTAATTCACTTTCCCAGCTTTGTAGTCAGGGAAATACTGCCTTCAAAAATGATTTAAGAGTGTTCCCTTATCTTCTATTTTTGGTAGAGTTTGTGAAGAATTGGTATTAATTCTTCAAATGTTTGGAGAATTCAGTGGTGAAGACATCTAAGTCTGGGCTTTTCTTTTAATTTTTTGGATCACATATCAATCCCATCATTTATTTTAGATGTATTCATATTGTTAATTTTTTCTTGAGTTAGTTTCAATATTTCATGTCTCTCTATGAATTTGTTCATTTCATGGAAATTTGATAAAATACAATTTGTTAAAATAAAATTATTCATAGTATTCATTAATCTAATTTATATTTCCATTCATTCATTTCTGATTCTGGCAATTTGAGTCTTCTTTCTGGTTTTTCTGGGTCAAGGCATCTAAAGTTTTGTCGATTTTGTCGAGTTTTTCAAAGAACAAGCTTTTAATTTAATTGATTTTTCTCTATTTTTAAATTATTTGTTTCATTGATTTCTACTTTAATGTATTTCTTTACTCCTAATTGCTTTGGGTTTACTGTGTTCCTTTTTTTCAGTGTGTTAAGGTGATAGATTAGATTTGAAATATTTTGTTCTTTCTTTATATAGGCATTTACAACTATAAATTTTCTCCAAGAATTGCTTTAACTGAATCCCATAAATTTTGGTACATTGTGTCATGATTTCTACTCATGTCAAAATAATTTTGTTCCCTTTTGATTACTTCTTTGATCTATTGGTTATTTAGAAGTATGTTGTTGATTTCTACATGTGATTGACTTTCCTAAAGTTTTTTCCTTTATTTATTCCTAATTCTATTTCATCATGATAATAAAACATACTTTATATTATCTCTAACCTTTTAAATTTATTGAGGTTTGTTTTATGACCTACCATATAATCTATCATGGAAAATGTTCCATGTTCACTTGAGAAGAATGTTTTTTTATGTTGTTTAGTGGTGTGTTCTGTAGATATCTGTTAAGTCTAGTTATTTGATAATGTCTTCAACTCATGTATTTCTTCACTGATCTGTCTACTTGTTCTACCCGTTATTGATTGTTGGATATTGAAGTCTTCAGTTATCAAATTTTCAATTTTTCCTTCACTTTTGTCAATTTGCTTAAGTATTTTGGTTTTCTGAGTTATTTGCTGCATATGTGTTTATAATTTTTATATTTTCCTGATGGATTGATATTTTTGTCATCATCTAATAATATTTTTTCTTTAAAGTCTATTTCTAAGATATTATAGCCACTCCAGTTTTCCTGTGATTATTATTTGCATTATATATCTGTTTCATTCTTATACTCTCAATTTATTTTGTCTTCAAAAGTAGCATGTCTTATGTAGACACCATATAGTTAGATCATGTTTTTAAAATACATTTGGACAATCTGTTATCTGATTAGGTTGTGTATTTTATTTACATTTAATACTATTGTTGGTATAGCTAGATTTAGGATTGCCATCACAATTTTTGTCTTGTGTTTTTTTGTTTGTCTATCCATATTGCAGTGCTTGTTTTGATTTGAGAATGTAGCATTTTAACTTCATGAATGGTATCTGTACTATGTTTTTGTACTTTTTATTAATTGCTCTAGGATTAGACTTATACATCTTAAAGAATCAGAACCAGCTTTTGATATATATATATATATATATATATATATATAATATATATAATCTTCTTATAATACCATTATCATATTTATCAGTGATAGTAAACTAGCCTTTATTGTTATTATCATTATTTTACCATATACTGTCATTTCCTTAGTCCATTATAGCTTTTTTCTCCATTGTGATGTTGTTAATAAATATATTAAACAAATATTACATGCCTAGTGCATAAACCCTACAAAACTTTATACACATTATTTTGTTTGTGTGTGTGTGTGTGGTGCTGGGATTGAATCCAGGCCCTTGTGCATGTGAGGCAAGCACTCTACCAAATAAGCTATATCCACAGCCCTATACACATTATTTTATGCAGATGTTTTTTAAGTTAATGAAGAGAAGAAATGAGAAAAATATGAATTAATAGTGTCTTTTATAATTACATAATTGATTTTCCTTGTGCTCTTTTGGTGTGTGAATACTAATTACTACTTGGGATCATTTGGTTTCCACCTAAATAACTCCCTTTAGTATTTCCTGTAAAAGAATTCTGCTAATAACAAATTCCCCAAGTTTTGGATTATCTAAGAAATTATTTATTTCACCTTCATTTTTGAATGATAGCTTTCCTGAAAATAGGAATATAGGTTGAAAGCCTTTTTCTTTGAGCACTTGGCATATATAATCCCAGTGCCTTCAGGCTTTCACTCTTGTCAAGAAGTCAGCTGTTAATCTTATTGGAGTAAATGATGTGTTGTTTTTTCTTTCTGCTTTCAAATGTTTCTCTTCATTTTTGACTTTCAGAATTTTTACTATTATATGTCTTTTTGTTTATCTTTTAGCATTTATCTTTCCTAAAATTAATTGAGCTTCCTGAATATGCACATTACTGCTTTTCAGTTAATTTGGGGGATTTTCAGCCATTATTTCCTTGAATACTTCTTCTTTCTCTTTCTCCTCTCCCTGAATTCCTGCTATGTGTATATTGTTATGCTTCATGGTATCCTCCATTTCTATGAGGTTTTGCTTATTTTTCTTCAATGTTTTTTCTATTCTTTGGTTTGTATAATTTGAGAGGGAAGATGGCGGTGAAGGGAGTTCATTAACCCAGTGTACCGCGTCACTGTGCGGGAGAATGATGAGTTAGAACGGCTAAAAGCTATCTTGTTAGGAATTTCCAGCAAAATTGGGGTGCTCCAAATCTTAGAGGAAGGATTTCCATCGCACGAGGATCAGCTACGGGGGCTCAAACACGAGAGATTTGTCCGCACGGAGGGTCACGCTGCTTATTCAGTAAATCGCCCCGTGGCTAGAGTCTCCGGCGCGCGCTGGGAAACGACGAGATAGCAACGCAAAGATACAGCGCTGCGGATTCTGTGGGCTTATGCCAGCTGTGCAATCACCGTGCTCAGGGCTGAATTCTGGGTTTGAGACGGGGAAAGGAAGCGGTCCAATTCAGTTCTCCACACCGGTCAGACCACAGAGGAAGCCAGCGGCCACAATCTTGGAGAGCTGACGTCACCATCCCTGTTTTCAACTGACCACAGCTCATTCAGCCATAGAACAGGTAATTTCAGGCTGCCATTCGCCTGCAGCTCGCAGACAAATTACTCAGGCTCAGTACTAAAGAACCTGCAGAAACTGCTTCTTGGAGCCTGCTCCTATCAGAACATACACCGAGCCCGGAGCGGCTGAATTCCAGCTCCCGGAACTGCTCTGGCCCAGGGCTAAAGAACCCACGGAAACTGCTTCTCAGTCTGGGTCCTGCTGAATACTGTGGAGGTAAATACCAACCGAGCCTTCATAGGCAGTGGCAACAGGATTGAGACGGGCTTGTAAGGGCCGGTCAGGACTCACCCGTTGCTTTGGTCACCCGGCAAAGGGAACGAAATGCTGCCATTCACATGGGATACCAACATGGCAGAGATCTGATGTCATCAGAAAGCGGCGGAGGAGAGAACTTCACCGATACCAGCGGCAATAGAAACAGTTGGTCTCCTGGTAAAGAAAGTGAGTCACAAACACCCGAGTCTCTCTCACTTTGTCATCAAGCCAGAGGGGCAGAGCAGAGCCGCAGCCCGTGCCTGGAACAGGCCAAGCGGCCCACCGGCGCGGTAGTCACGTCACCCCAATTGGAGTAGGGGCAGAGCAGAGCCGCCACCCACGCCCGCAAGGTAGGCAGACCTGCGACCGACCAGCGGATCAGGCCCAGAGGCCTGCCGGCATGGTACACACATCACCCCAATTGGAGTAGGGGCAGAGCAGAGCCTTCGCCCGTGCCCGAAACAAGCCCAGCGGCCCGCCGGCGTGGTAGTCACGTTACCCCAATTGGAGTAGGGGCAGAGCAGAGCCACCACCCATGCCTGGAACAGGCCCAACAACCTGCCGGCGTGGTAGTCACGACACCCCAGTTGGAGTGGGGCAGAGCAGAGCCGCCACCCACGCCCTCAAGGTAGGCAGACCTGCAACTGACCGGCGGAACAGACCCAGCGGCGTGCCGGCATGGTAGACACATCACCCCAATAGGAATAGGGGCAGAGCAGAGCTGCCGCCCGCGCCCGGAACAGGCCCAGCGACCCGCCAGTGTGGTAGACACATCACCCCAATTGGAGTAAGGGCAGAGCAGAGCCACCGCCCGCACCTGCAAGGTAGGCAGACCTGCGACCGACCGGCAGAACAGGCCCAGTGGCCCGCCGGCGTGGTAGCCACATCACCCCAATTGGAGTAGGGGCATAGCAGAGCCACCACCCGCACCTGCAAGGTAGGCAGACCTGCGACCGACCGGCAGAACAGGCCCAGTGGCCCGTCAGCGTGGTAGACAGATCACCCCAATTGGAGGAGGAGCACAGCCACTGCCCTCCCCTGCATGGGAGACTTTTCAACTATACAAGAGCAATATAAATATGTAGCGGGAAAATTTCCAAAACACAACAGTTTCACCAAGCAGAAAGAACGCAAGCAGTATGAAAACACAAGGAAAGAAAGGACCACAAGCAATGCAGGTCAACTCAACTTTAGAAGAGGTAATAGCTGCAGCAGATGAAATGTCAGATAAAGAATTCAGGATATACATGCTTCAGATGATCTGGAGTCTAAAGGAAGACATTAGACAGCAAAATCGGACAATGAAAGATCACTTCGACAATGAATTACGCAAACAAATCCAGGAAGCAAAGGATCAACTATACAGGGAGATAGAGGTTATAAAAAACAAACAAACAGAAATCCTAGAAATGCAGGAAGCAATAAACCAACTTAAAACTCAATTGAGAATACTACCAGCAGAGTAGAACACTTAGTAGATAGAACATCAGAAAATGAAGACAAAGTATTTCAACTTGAAAAGAACATAGACAGCTCAGCAAGACTGTTAAGAAATCATGAGCAGAACATCCAAGAAATATGGGATAACATTAAGAGACCAAACTTAAGAGTCATTGGGATACAGGAAGGTATAGAGGTCCAAACCAAAGGAATGAGCAATCTATTCAATGAAATAATATGAGAAAACTTCCCAGACTTGAAGAATGAGACAGAATCCCAAATCCTAGAAGCCTACAGGACGCCGAATGTGCAAAATCATAAGAGATCCACACCTAGACACATTATAATGAAGATGCCCAACATACAGAATAAGGAGAGAATTTTAAAAGCTACAAGAGAAAGGAAGCAGATTACATTTAGAGGTAAGCCAATCAGGATAACAGCTGATCTTTCAACACAGACTCTGAAAGCTAAAAGATCCTGGAATAACATATTTCAAACACTGAAAGAAAATGGGTTCCAACCAAGAATTGTGTATCCAGCGAAATTAAGCTTCAGGATGGAAGATGAAATTAAAACCTTCCACGATAAACAAAAGTTAAAAGAATTTGCAGCTAGAAAACCATCTCTTCAAAACATCCTCAGCAAAACATTACAGGAAGAGGAAATGGAAAATAACAATGAAAACCAACAGTGGGAGGTAGGACAGTAAAGGGGGGGCGGAAACAATCAAAGAGGAAAACAAACCATGTTTAGTAACATAAATAAACAAATATGGCTGGAAGAACAACCCATATCTCAATAATAACCCTAAATGTTAATGGCTTAAACTCACCAATTAAGAGACACAGGCTAGTAGAATGGATCACAAAACAAGACCCAACAATATGCTGCCTACAAGAGACGCATTTGATAGGAAAAGACATACATAGACTGAAGGTGAAAGGTTGGGAAAAATCATATCACTCATATGGGCTTCGGAAACAAGCAGGAGTGTCCATACTCATATCAAATAAAATAGATTTCAAGCCAAAGTTAACAAATGGGATAAAGAGGGACACTACATACTGCTCAAGGGAACCATACACCAACAAGACATAACAATCATAAATATATATGCCCCAAACAATGGTGCAGCTATGTTCATCAAACAAACTCTTCTCAAGTTCAAGAGTCTAATAGACCACCATACAATAATCATGGGAGACTTCAACACACCTCTCTCACCACTGGACAGATCTTCCAAACAAAAGTTGAATAAGGAAACTATAGAACTCAATAACACAATTAATAACCTAGACTTAATTGACATATATAGAATATACCACCTAACATCAAGCAGTTACACTTTTTTCTCAGCAGCACATGGATCCTTCTCAAAAATAGATTATATATTATGTCACAGGGGAACTCTTAGACAATATAAAGGAGTAGAGATAATACCATGCATCTTATCTGATCATAATGGAATGAAACTGAAAATCAATGATAAAAGAAGGAAGGAAAAATCATGCATCACTTTGAGAATGAACAATAGGTTACTGAATGATCAATGGGTTATAGAAGACATCAAGGAGGAAATTAAAAAATTCTTAGAGATAAATGAAAACACAGACACAACATATCAGAATCTATGGGACGCATTGAAAGCAGTTCTAAGAGGAAAATTCATTGCTTGGAGTTCATTCCTTAAAAAAAGAAAAAACCAACAAATAAATGATCTCATACTTCATCTCAAAATCCTAGAATAAGAAGAGCAAAACAACAGCAAAAGAAGTAGAAGGCAAGAAATAATTAAAATCAGAGCTGAAATTAATGAAATCGAAACAAAAGAAACAATTGAAAAAATTGACAAAACTAAAAGTTGGTTCTTTGAAAAAGTAAACAAAATCGACAGACCCTTAGCCATGCTAACGAAGAGAAGAAGGGAGAGAACTCAAATTACTAGCATACGGGATGAAAAAGGCAATATCACAACAGACACTTCAGAAATACAGAAGATAATCAGAAATTATTTTGAATCCTTATACTCCAATAAAATAGAAGATAGTGAAGGCATCAATAAATTTCTTAAGTCATATGATCTGCCCAGATTGAGTCAGGAGGATATAGACAACCTAAACAGACCAATATCAATTGAGGAAATAGAAGAAACCATCAAAAGACTACCAATTAAGAAAAGCCCAGGACCGGATGGGTATACAGCAGAGTTTTACAAAACCTTTAAAGAGGAACTAATACCAATACTTTTCAAGCTATTTCAGGAAATAAAAAAGAGGGAGAACTTCCAAATTCATTCTACGAGGTCAACATCACCCTGATTCCTAAACCAGACAATGACACTTCAAAGAAAGAAAACTACAGACCAATATCTCTAATGAACCTAGATGCAAAAATCCTCAATAAAATTCTGGTGAATTGGATACAAAAACATATCAAAAAAATTGTGCACCATGATCAAGTAGGATTCATCCCTGGGATGCAAGGCTGGTTCAATATACGGAAATCAATAAATGTTATTCACCACATCAATAGACTTAAAAATAAGAACCATATGATCATCTCGATAGATGCGGAAAAAGCATTCGACAAAGTACAGCATCCCTTTCTGTTCAAAACTCTAGAAAAACTAGGGATAACAGGAACATACCTCAATATTGTAAAAGCAATCTATGCTAAGCCTCAGGCTAGCATCATTCTGAATGGAGAAAAACTGAAGGCATTCCCTCTAAAATCTGGAACAAGGCAGGGATGCCCTCTCTCTCCACTTCTGTTCAACATAGTTCTTGAAACACTGGCCAGAGCAATTAGACAGACGAAAGAAATTAAAGGCATAAAAATAGGAAAAGAAGAACTTAAATTATCACTATTTGCAGTTGACATGATTCTATACCTAGCAGACCCAAAAGGGTCTACAAAGAAACTATTAGAGCTAATAAATGAATTCAGCAAATTGGCAGGATATAAAATCAACACGCATAAATCAAACGCATTCCTGTATATCAGCGACAAATCCTCTGAAATGGAAATGAGGACAACCACTCCATTCACAATATCCTCCAAAAAAAAAAAACTTAGGAATCAACCTAACAAAAGAGGTGAAAGACTTATACAATGAAAAATACAGAACCCTAAAGAGAGAAATAGAAGAAGATCTTAGAAGTTGGAAAAATATACCCTGTTCATGGATAGGCAGAACTAACATCATCAAAATTGCGATATTACCAAAAGTTCTCTATAGGTTTAATGCAATGCCAATCAAAATCCCAATGGCATTTCTAGTAGAAATAGAGAAAGCAATCATGAAATTCATATGGAAAAATAAAATTCCCAGAATAGCAAAAACAATGCTAAGCAGGAAGTGTGAATCAGGCGGTACAGCGATACCAGACTTCAAACTATACTACAGAGCACTAGTAACAAAAACAGCATGGTACTGGTACCAAAACAGGCGGGTGGACCAATGGTACAGAATAGAGGACACAGAAACCAATCCACAAAACTATAACTATCTTATATTTGATAAAGGGGCTAAAAGCATGCAATGGAGGAAGGATAGCATCTTCAACAAATGGTGCTGGGAAAACTGGAAATCCATATGCAACAAAATGAAACTGAATCCCTTTCTCTCGCCATGTACAAGAGTTAACCCAAAATGGATCAAGGAGCTTGATATCAAATCAGAGACACGGCATCTGATAGAAGAAAAAGTTGGCTACAATCTACATACTGTGGGGTCGGGCTCCAAATTCCTCAATAGGACACCCAGAGCACAAGAGTTAATAACTAGAATCAACAAATGGGACTTACTCAAACTAAAAAGTTTTTTCTCAGCAAAAGAAACAATAAGAGAGGTAAATAGGGAGCCTACATCATGGGAACAAATCATTACTCCTCACACTTCAGATAGAGCCCTAATATCCAGAGTATACAAAGAACTCAAAAAATTAGACAATAAGATAACAAATAACCCAATCAACAAATGGGCCAAGGACCTGAACAGACACTTCTCAGAGGAGGACATACAATCAATCAACAAGTACATGGAAAAAATGCTCACCATCTTTAGCAGTCACAGAAATGCAAATCAAAACCACCCTAAGATAGCATCTCACTCCAGTAAGATTGGCAGCCATTATGAAGTCAAACAACAACAAGTGCTGGCTGGCGAGGATGTGGGGAAAAGGGTACACTTGTACATTGCTGGTGGGACTGCAAATTGGTGCAGCCAATTTGGAAAGCAGTATGGAGATTTCTTGGAAAGCTGGGAATGGAACCACCATTTGACCCAGCTATTCCCCTTCTGGGTCTATTCCCTAAAGACCTAAAAAGAGCATGCTACAGGGACACTGCTGCATCGATGTTCATAGCAGCACAATTCACAATAGCAAGACTGTGGAACCAACCTAGATGCCCCTCAATAGACGAATGGATAAAAAAATGTGGCATTTATACACAATGCAGTATTACTCTGCATTAAAAAATGACAAAATCATAGAATTTGCAGGGAAATGGATGGCATTAGAGCAGATTATGCTAAGGGAAGCTAGCCAATCCCTAAAAAAACAAATGCCGAATGTCTTCTTTGATATAAGGAGAGTAACTAAGAACAGAGTAGGGACGAAGAGCATGAGAAGAAGATTAACATTAAACTGGATGAGAGGTGGGAGGGAAAGGGAGAGAGAAGGGAATTTGCATGGAAATGGAAGGAGACCCTCATGGTTATACAAAATTACATACAAGAGGAAGTGAGGGGAAAGGGAAAAACAAATACAAGGGGGAGAAATGAATGACAGTAGAGGGGGTAGAGAGAGAAGAGGGGAGGGGAGGGGAGGGGCATAGTAGAGGATAGGAAAGGCAGCAGAACACAACAGACACTAGTATGGCAATATGTAAATCAATGGATGTGTAACTGATGTGATTCTGCAATCTGTATACGGGGTAAAAATGGGAGTTCATAACCCACTTGAATCAAAGTGTGAAATATGATATATCAAGGACTATGTAATGTTTTGAACAACCAACAATAAAAATTAAAAAGAAAAAAAATATCTCTATTGGTCTGTCTTCAGTTTTGAAGTTTGTAAATTCTTTATCCTGAGAGTTCAAATTTATTTTGAGCCCATTTAGTGAATTTGTTTTTATTTCAGTTATTCTTCTTTTTTACTCCAGAATCTACATTTGATTCTTCCTGAAAATATATATTGTTTTATTCGTATTATTTATTTCATGTAACACTGTCACCACATCTTTCTTAATCAATCAAGCTTTCCTTTAGGTCTGTAAAAATATTTACAATAGCTACTTTGAATCTTTTCCTGTTGAATCAGCATCTGTTTACTTTCACATGTAGTTTCTGTTGCCTACTTGGAGCACATGGGTCGTATTTTCCTATTCCTTTGCACAATTCATAATATTTTAGAAGAAACTTAAACTTTTTAGGTTAAATATTGCAGTAACTCTGAATAATGCCTTCCCCTTCAGGGCTTATTATTGTTGTGTGCTTGTTTATTTCCTCTGCTGCTGGGTAGATTACTTTAATGAATTCTGTTCCCTGACTCCACATTATTAACTATTTGATATTGCACCTCAGGGAAGCACATCTTTGGATATGCTCCTAGCCACACTGGGATCAGTGTTATGGTAGGGCTCTCCACTACTGTTTTTCTGACCACACCCAACTGTTAAACTCAACTAATTAATTGTCTGCTGATTTCTCACCTGTTTACATCAATGTCCTGGGGTGTGAATTGCTATACAACAACTCTAATCAGAATATATTCTGAGGTCAGTGTTTCCTACTTGTTCTGACCCAATGAAAGTTCTTCTCCATGTTCTGCTATAAAGTAAATCAGTTCATTTGGGAAGAGATTAGGACCTACTTATTTCATGATTTGCACAACACACACACACACACACACACCAATGAAAGTCTCGGAGTTGGGCTCTTAAACTGTGTGTGTCAAAAATTGCAAGCGTTTCTTTGAGTGATAATCCCTATAGGAGCCCAGTGCTTGGTGTTTGGTGAAAGAGGGTGATTGTAACTGAGGAGTTCTTGGCTTGCTTCTCTGGGTCTGGAACTAGCACCTCATGAACCAGACTAAAGGCTATCAAGGTCCCAGTATTCTCAGTGTGCCATGCCCAAGATAAAGCCTCTGTTCTACATGTGGAGATTAGACAGAAAAAGGAAGCCCCCACTTCTTTACCACACTGCCTATGACTTAGCCTCATACAATAGGCAGCTGAGGCAGAAAAAGAAACAATGCCATTCTGATCTTCTTGGGATGTAAACCCTTCAAATGGGAGTGAATGTTAAAGGAAGCCTTGTTCTCAGCAGCAACAATCTGGAGTGGGGTCCCCCTTCACTGTGCTGAGGGGGCAGAGGGAGAGAGCAGAAAAATGACTTTTCTTACAAAATTGACATAAACTTTTTTGAATAAATTTTCTTCATTTTCTGCTTGCCCTTATGACAATTTCCATAGCTTTAAATAGTTGTTGTTTCTTTTATAAATAAATCTTACCATTTTAATTGGAACAAGGGTCAATGGGGCTACATATGCTGTCATACCAGAATTCAATCTCCTCTAAACATCTCTTCAAACACAGAAAATTAAATACATAGGATTTCAAAGAAAACCAATTGCAATGAAATATAGTTTTAAATTATTAAAAAATAGTTGTGATATATTAACACATGTATTTTGTATTGCTACATTAAATAATAAAATATAGTAATAAATCTACTAAATGTCATAATTTCAACATAGTGATAAATATAAACAATATTTCCAAATATGTAAGAAAACACAATGCACAAATATCTCTGATTATTACTGGATGAATTTACAGATATGGTTAGTAGAACTGTAGTTTGGTATCTACATTTCCAATTAAAGAATATGCTATATTTCATTTAGGGATTACCAAAAACAAAGTTTTAAATATTTCCCTTACATGGGATGCCTGAATTATATTCATGGAGTCTTTTGGTAGTCCATGGTCTCCAGGTTCAGAAGCTTTGCTTCACGTTCTCCTTGGGATTGGAAGAAAGATTGAGGATCCCTCAGGGACCTCATCTTGGTCTATGATCAATAAAGTACAACTAAAGCAAAACTATTTGTATTTTGCCATTCCAAAATCTAAATATCTTTCTCAACAGTTTCCATAACCTTAATTTCCTCTTCATCTACACAGCTAAAAAACATTATCTATGTTTTAATAATTGCCTCACTACTGTGTTTTTCCTCCTTCATATCCAACCCATCTTTTCTCTCTCTGAAATGGCTCAAAATGTTTCTGTTGAAATTCTCCATTCTTGTTACCATGGCCACCTTATGCATTCTCTCTTCAGACCTCTTCACTCAGCCCAAATTGCTATCAAGAATGGAACCTTATTATCCTTATCTGAAAAACTCACTGTCACATCACTTTAACTCCATCTCCCATTTTTTCTCCTCCCACAGGGTTGGCCCAGGATGTGACTTAT
The DNA here is from genome assembly GCF_021218885.2 of Marmota monax. Classification (NCBI taxonomy): domain Eukaryota; kingdom Metazoa; phylum Chordata; class Mammalia; order Rodentia; family Sciuridae; genus Marmota; species Marmota monax. Next base: position 7,489,179 of record NW_026694552.1, on the reverse strand, counting down.
ACATTCCAGGGCTGTGAATTTAAAGCACCTAAACTCGCTTTTCTCAATGGAAAATCCTAGCACTAGAACTTACAGGGAAACTAGTTTTGTCACAGATTCAAGGAAATGTCACTCTGGACAAACTCACATTGCCTTTCTCCTTTGTTACTTGAATATGGCACTGTTATTTGGAATACTCTGATACTGATCCTTTTATTAGCCAGTGTACATCTATCTAACCAGCTTTCTCCTTCCTCTCTTTCAAATCCTGACATAAAATGTCTCTGTTTTTGAATGTACATCCTCCACTTGCTTTTAATTCTGAAGAAAATCAGTGATTAACTCTTAAATCCAGCTGTCAACACCTGTCCCCAGAAGATTTTTTGAGTCAATCCTTGTGCAGCAGGCAATTACAACTTATAGAAGCCTACTCTGGTTCCTTTTATAAAATTACAAACTAAATGGAAGTCTGCATATATGTTCTGTTTTCTTAGACCATTTGATTAAATGTCAGTCTCTTTATACGTTCCCTCCCTGGCCAAGCTTTGTAGTAATAGTACAGGAGGTTATATTTAAATAGAAAAGAAAATGTGCATAGGTAAGTAATGGAGAAAAGAACAGCTTTCAACAGGTAATGTTATTCTTTATTTCTTTAATTAAAATCTATATAGACAAAATGACACTATTGGTAAACTTACAACATAGCAGAACCATTTCCATGTACAGGTGGATTACCCATATTAATATTGTTTAGTTTGCAATGTGGTTCCCTACAATGATGATTCTGTACACAATGATACTCACTCCCCCCACACCAGTACATATTATTATCTTTCTATAATAAAAATACCCTGTGTTGTTTGCACTTGTGTTCAGAAGAGGAAGAGGATTAAACAGAACTCAATATGGTATCTTTAGTACTCATTGGACCTGTTATTAAGCAAAAATTTCCATTTAGTTACACTTTTTAAAAATTTTAGTTGTAGATGAACACAATACCTTTATTTTATGTATTTTTATGTGGTGCTGAGGATTGAACCCAGTGCCTCACACGTGCTAGGCAAGTGCTCTACCAGTGAGGCACAACCCTAGGCCTCCTGCCCATATTCAGTCACTCTTATTGTGGCATTCTTACTATATTTCTCAATCATTATATTCCCCTTAAAAATCACACACACACACACACACATACACACATACACACACACTCACATATACACATCCCAGACCTAGTTTCTCAAATTACTGAATCCAAACTAAAAAAAAAAAAATCCTGAAGTAAATGTCACATGCATAATATTTCCCACATTTCTGCTTCCAAAACATTTATTTTCACTTACCAACAATATGCAGACAGGGTTTTATGTGTGATATCTGCCAGGTACGATAGGAATTGAGTCTAGCACAAGCTTCAATAAAGTAAAAATCTGTTCTAATAAACTAGTTGGAGACCTTCTGAACTCAGTATAATAAGGTAAAATCAGTGGGTGGGAAAAAGAGAGGGAGAGCAGCAGGTTTCCAGTTTCTTTTTGTGAAATCGAGTTTTAGCGTCTGGCAGAATATTGCAGAAATGTCCAGAAGAATGTTAGAAATTCAAACATCTCTGTATATTACAAGTTTTATGTTTTACACCAAAAACACCAGGGTCATACTTTTAGATATTCACAGTGTTGATCGGAGTAGAAAGCTTAAACAACTGCCCTGGGGTAATAGAAATAAGATGTTAAAAATAAGTTAATGAATTTACTATTATTTTCTTCTTTAAGACATTGCCCTTGTTTCAGTCTTTGGACCATAAAATACACAAATTTTGGAAGCATTTAGCTCTATATAGCATATTTTTGGTCCTTACATTGTTTCACATAACAAAATGTTGACTTACATCTATATAATTATGACATCTTGAGGAGCACGCCATATTGCAGTCTATTTTCCAAAAGCAACCATTATTATCTCTGTTCTTTTCCTCATCTAAACATTTCCTCTGAGCTCTAGAGTTCAGCTACTTTTCCAGGAAGTTGATATCTGAAGGCTGGCCTCTTACAGATAAAAGAGAAGGATGTTTAATCATCATTGAGAATTAAGCACACCATATTTCTAATGACACTAATAAAGTCAATAAAATTGGATAATCTAATTGTCTGTCTCCCAAAAGAAATGTCCTTAGTACCCTCTTTACACATCTACCATTACCTAGATAATTTAGGCAAAAAGCTTCTGCTTTTACATGAATTACCTTGGATTGTTATGTGGTTGTTTTCAGCCTGAATTGTCTAGATTGATGTAGTGTGGGCCCATGAAAGAAAAGCAGGCTGCCTTCAAATAGATGTGGGAGTGGGATTTTATGCATTAGGTGCATGTCATTCATCATTGCTGTCTTTGATGTTTGCAAAGAATATCTTTTGTAGAGAGCACAGAAGACGTGGGACATAGAAGCACTTAGGGATCTTTACACCCAAATCTAAATGATAATAATGGGATGCAGGTTACTCTATAAGCTTTGATGAAGATGTGCATACCCCAAACCAAATAGTTTAGTGATTCTAGCTTCACTCTTATGCTGAACACTTTCTGAAAATATATTGGATATTATTTCAACAGTATGTAAAATATGAATGCAAATTGAAAACAAAACTTGTTTAATAAGTGGATTAGAAATAAGATCATTAAGCCAGGCATGGTAATTCATGCCTGCAATCTGAGCAGTTTAGGAGGCTGAATCAGGAGGATCACTAGTTCAAAGCCAGTCTCAGTAACTTAGCAAGGCATTTAGCAACTCAGTGAGACCATCTCTTTAAATAAAATATTTAAAAGGCTGGGGATATGACTCAGTGGTTAAGCACCCCTGAGTTCAATCCTCATTACCAAACTAAAATAAAATCAGATGATTAGATAGAAGGATCATACTGGTCCAGCCTATACAATTTTGGTATAGGGAACTTTTAAGTGAGTGCTCAAGTAACCATTAGTGGGGCTGGGGATGTGGCTCAAGTGGTAGCGCGCTCGCCTGGCATGCATGTGGCCCTGGTTCGATCCTCAGCACCACATACAAACAAAGATGTTGTGTCTGCCGAAAACTGAAAAATAAATAAATAAATAAATAAATAAATAAATCATCTGGTCAACCTCTGTAAAAAAAAATAATAACCATTAGTAACCAAATGTCTCACATTAGGGCCAAGTTATGCTGAATATAGTTAAAGATACGTCATGGAGGACTTTGAATGTCTTGAATATTGTACTATTTAGATATTATAATATTTAAATTAAACCAAGAGATATACTTTTGTAAATAACAACATGTAAACAAAGATTTGACAAGTGTTCTCTATGGATACTGAGCCCTCTCGTTCTGGACTTCCAAGGAAAATCTGGAGACAGGTCAAGATTGGTGTTTGCTCATTGAACTGGAGTTAAAGGGAAAGTACAGGCAGAATGCTGTTGGCTTCAGCAATGCCCCTGTACCTTTGCAGTACTTGCCAATTTTTGCCTCAAAACCACACAAAATATTAAGACATTTTCTTACTTTATCAATTTGTCCATGGTGAGTGGTCCACAACATGATAACTTGAATTCAAAAGTAGTTTTTATTTGCCATATGCTTCTACACTATTAATAATCCCATACTTGATAAATCATATTTTCTACAATTTAGTTTTCAAATGCATACACATCTCCCAATAATACTATATTAGAGAATATTATGTGCAGTCAGGGGATGAATTGGGAATGACCTCAGCAATATATATATATATATATATATATATAGTTGGTTAACACTAGAAACCACGATCAATACTAAAAGTCATAGTTTAATCCAGCTCTGAAGTATAGAATGACTCTCCTGAGTAGTTATTTTAGAAAGACTGTTATGACATGAAGAATATCATTTTAAAGCCAAGCTAGAGGTTGAGTCAGGTTGGAAAATATAAAAAACACTGCATTTCTTCAGCTGGTCCTAGAGATCCTAAGCATTAATTATAGCAATAAAGTAAGTCAACACTATGGTCACATGGTCTTCTGGTTAATTTGTATTTAAAATGAGTAGCACTATTTATAATCACCCACATATCTGAGATAAACTCTTAGGTCCTGTTGGATTAGAAGACTGATTTTGAACATCTTTTAAGAAAAATCTTATCAGCACCTTCTACTATTTAAAAAAAATACAGCAAGGGAGAAAATGCACTAATAATAGACATGGCTAACTTTATTGTCTCTTAGGATGTGGGAACCCATATTCAGAAATGTATGCTGTGTTAAAATGATGAAGGAAGTGGCATAAAATGAAGGCCCACTTGACTGGGTGCCAAGATATTTTGTCAGATATTATTATGGGGATGTCTTTGTGGGTATTTTGGCAGGTGATCAACATTTTGATTGGTAGACTAAGTAAAGAAGATTACTCTCTCTGATGTGAATGGGTCTTATCAAATCAGTTGAAGGCCTGAATAAAACAAAAAGGCCGTGCCTCCTGCAAGTAAGAGAGAACTGCTCCTACATGACTGTTTTTGAACTGGGACTCAATTTTTTTCTTTGGATTCAGCCTTTGGACTCAAATTGATCCAAATTGATCCTTCTCTGATCTGTAGCATCTTAGCTTCCAGACTGAACCACACCATCAGCTCCCTTGGGTCTTTAGCTTGATGATTTACATTGTAGATGTGTGTGTGTGTGTGTGTGTGTGCATGTGTGTGTGTGTGTGTGTGTGTGTGAGAGAGAGAGAGAGAGAGAGAGAGAGAGAGAGAGAGACCCCATTCATCATTCAGTTCACAGAAAGATGTGTCCATTCTTTCCAAGTCTAAATTCCCCATTTAGATCCTGTGTAACATCTCCAACCTTTCCCATTACATTGGTTTCTTTCCTTATGACTACTATCATATATAAATCTTTTAAAAAATATTTTTAGTTGTAGTTGGACACAATACCTTTATTTTATTTATTTATTTTTATGTGGTGCTGAGGATCGAACCCAGTGCCTCACAAGTGCAAGGTTAAGTACTCTACCACTGAGCCACAACCCCAGACCGAGATTTTTTTTATCTAATCAAAACCATGGCTTGAATCTTTTTCCCCACATCCCATGACCAGAACACCCCATATCAGCAAATGTATATTCTCTTCTTTTTCACTACAAAATTTCACAAGAAATTGTGGGTATCTGTGCTTTCAATGCTTCACTGTACAATCTTTGTTTACTCTGCAATCAGGCTTCTGTCTCCATAAATGGAAAGTGGTTTTCCAGAAAATTTTTTCTGATCACCAATTTACCAATATGGGTTCTGAGGACACAGGTCAAATTATAGCCAACCCAGTGTGTATAGGAAGTGGATAAAGTGATGGCCTATTCTCTTCAGAAGGCTGGACAACAAGGAGGACAAAAAGAAGGAATAGATTGTAGCAGGGGATATTAACAATGATAGAAGTCCCCCCCACCCATTAAAAACTTCATCAAGTCCACAAGAGGGGGCAAGTGGAAAGAAAAAGCAAACACAAGAAAGAGAGGGGATGAATAATAGAGCAATGACCAGGATACATTGAAAAGGGTGAGCACCAGTTAAAAATCCTTAGGAAGTGACACTTTTATGAACATAGAGGGAATAAATGAAGGGAATGCTTGGAATATGTATCACTGTTCCTCTACCCCGAATCCCTGATGTTCCTAGACCTGTCATCATGAAAGGGAGGCAATCCTAGATTCTGCTACTAGGATTGTGGGAGAGTTTGAACACCAATGGCATTTTCCAATAGATAAAATGAAGTTCTAAATTCTGATTATGTGTACTTGAAGAAGTGTTATCCTTTTCAATTATACTACAGAGTTAAGTAAACTTTTGTGATCTGATCTGAGAATCAAACCCTCACTTAGGGCACTTTCTATAGGAGAAATCTCTAGCTTCTTGAAAATCCATAATATCCAGATAGGGAGATGCCTGTTGATAACTAGAAGGTTGTCCATTGTTTTAGCCAGGTTTGCATTGCTGTGGCTAAAATATCCAATAAGAACAATTTAGAGGAGGAAAAGTTTACTTGGTGCTCACATTTTCAAAGGTCTCAGTCCACAGACAACTGACTCCATTGCTCTGGACCCAAGGTGAGACAGCACATCATAAATTAAGGGCACACCAGAGGAAAGCTTCTTGCCTCATGGTGGGGTCAGAAAGGAAGGAGAGAGTAAGAGTGGAGTAAGTCCACAGGGAAGATGAAACCCTCCAGGGCATCCCCATGACCCACCTCCTCCAGTCATGATTCATCTGCCTACAGTTAATACAGGTTAGTCCATTCAAACAAGTATGGACAGATTAGGTTACAGTTCTCACAATCCAATTATTTCATCTCTGAATATTCCTGCATGAATATAGGAGTTTTGGGGAATAACTCTTATCTAAACCATAACGTCCACCTAATACAGCGACATTACCACTAGAAAGAAACAAACTTGGAAACTCACACAAGGAAACTACTTTCAAAAGTCCATTTCTAAACCACCCAAGAACACCAGCATTATTGATTTGGAGGCACACCTCAATTTAACCCCAAAGAGAATTACTTATATGGCTTTCTTACTCACAAGCCTTGGTTCCAAATGACTCTTACCTGTTACCTGAAATGAATTTCATCTTCACAGCAGAAATGTTTTTGATCTCTGAGAAAATTCCAAAGAATGGACCACAGGCTCTGAAGACAATATCCAAGAGGATTTCCAAAAATTCTTTTGAACAATGTAGCTGCTTTTGAATAAATTTATAAACTCCAAAGGTATCACTTGGAAAGTGTGAGAAATAATTTTACCAAGTTTTGCTTTATCCATTTGAAATATTTTTAAGGCATAGACTTCATTTTAGAGTGCATATTAGTTGTCTTTTCGTGGATGGATTCCTTGTCTGCCCAGCTAAACTGTAAGTGCTTGGAACTGTGGCTTCCTTATAATCCTATATATAATTCTATTTGGTTCCTTTGAAAGTGCTGATACTTAATGAATGTTTTAGATTGATAATCAATATGGATGCATGTTCTCTTGAGTCTGGTGTTTATGATATGGACATGTAAATAGCAGTAAGCCTTATCTGCTGTTTTGAACAAAACATACTACGTGTAACAGAAAAAACTTGCAAAAAAAAGAAGGAACATGTAGAATGGATGATGGCATACTGCCAAAATTAGTTTTTAAGACAAACCAAATGGGAGAAAATAGAGAAGACCCTAGAAGATGGAAAGATCAATCTCATTTTTTAGTATAAAAACAGAACCACATATTGAAATTTACAATTTAGTCTGACAGTTTGGGTGTAAGTCTCATGCTACTAACTACTCCACCTTTCTCCCACAAATCTCGAGCCTTCCCAGTCTCTCCAAATCCTATCCTGTTGGCTAGCTCCACATCTGACATTTAATTCATCAGCTCTTACTCCAGAGATTTTGTGGGAAAAGGCTCCAGATCTCAAAAACAACTTACTGTCTTATTGTTAATTTCTGGAGTTTGTTTCTAGTTGTCCTTATTATTTTCCAAACAGTGACATTTTCCCAATTTACTAAACTACACCAACATTCAGGTTAATAAAACTAGTATCCTAATGAAAATTTTTCCACAGATTGATAATTTAATATCTATGTCATATTCTTTAAAACATGCAAATGAAATCTGGGTTGTTATTGGAGAGACAAAATGAAAAATGATGATGTTGGCAAGAAAAAGATTACGAATATTCATGAAGAAGGACAAGCATATATTTCCCTAAAATGTAGTGCTTTCTTTCCCAGAGGAGGCCATCTGGGCTATTTGATTGCTAGTTAAAACCAATTAACACAAAATGGGGATACTACCTTATTGGGTTTCACCACAAGCCTTCTGGTTTCATCCATAATCTTATGTTTTCTTCTTAAATGTTTTCTGTTAATGGTACAAATTGAAAACAACAACACTAACAACTCATGTTTAAGCTAAATAGAGTCTACCAGAGCTCGAACAAGCACTCCTCATTAATATCCATAATCATCGCCTTATCCCAGAGAGACAGAGATGATAACAACTCAAGCCTGCTCACGCACACAAACTGTTCTGTTGGCCTTTGGAACAGCCAGGCAGCCAGATGACCACTTACCCTTTGTCTACACTGCCAGCACCTGAGGTCCTGGGAGTCTCTCAAGTAAAGTGGAAATGGTTTAAAAAAATGATGCCCCTGAGTTTGCATACATTTTCTTAAAGCAAGTCACAGTGAAACCAGGGTGAGAGAAGCTCACATCACAAGAATAACACTAACTAGACCTATTTGTACACTCTAATCTCTGGCAATAAACTCCAAGTCCCCCAATAAGTGTCTATTTCCTGAGTGCTTTGCTTTATCCTCTTAGCTACTTGCTAGTGAAGGCTATTCTCTTAGCTCAAATTTTCTTCTTAATGAGATGTTTTCCCCTGGTTATTGTTATACCAGTCACCTATCACTTTCCCTAGTACTTGAGCATTAGCTACATCTTTGGATGTTCTTCATCATTCTTTTTTTTTGGGGGGGGGGGGCGGGGTATTGGGGATTGAACTCAGGGGCACTCGACCACTGAGCCACAACCCCAGCCCTATTTTGTATTTTATTTAGAGACAGGGTCTCACAGAGTTGCTTAGCACCTAGTTTTTTGCTGAGGCTGGCTTTGCCTCCTAAACCGATGGGATTACAGGTACACCACTGTTCCTGGCTTCATTGTTCTTTAAATTGACTTAATCTCTTCTGGAGAGGATTGAAGGAGGAGCACTGAATTACCCAAGTTTTAATCAGATATACCCAGTACAAAATTTGCATGCAATTGTGATAAATTAACTATACAAATAGTATAGAATAGAGCAGTGTTTCCAAATATATAGCATGCATACCATTTGTCATATAAGAGATAATTTTAGTGGGTACATGGACTAATATCTTTGTGTTGATAATTATATATTTATTTCATTTTATGTGTATATACAAACACAAGTATACATATCTATGGCTAGTACTAGAAAACTATAATTACTCAAGTTCTATAGCCTAGGATAAGATTAAGGCTCTTAAAATTGTGGGGAGTCAGATTTTTAAATTAAGTAAATTAGAACTGTTATCACATGTATGTCAAGATCAAAATTTTGGAAACATTTATGTTATTATTAAGAACTTTCCCATATCTTAAAGCCCTGCTCTGCCAGTTATGAGCTGTGTAGCTTTGAGCAAGCCTTTCTAATTGAGTCTCATTTTCCTCAAGCATGAAATGCACATGTACCTCATGTACCTCATGAGGGCAAACAGTCAAACGAAAAATTTGGGCATACTTTTTTAAAATAAATAAATATATCCAAATTAGGACTTGAACCTTATAATTAGTCTTTTAAATAGGATAAAAGGGAATAAACTTTATAATTAGTCTTTATAAACTTTATAATTTGTTGAACAAAATATACGAGCATCTAACAGACAGAGGCATGGGGGAAGGGGTAAAAGAGGCTTTGTTTAAACAGTTTCCCAAGACATTAGAAGTTACTATTATTATTTTGTTTAAAAGGTGGGAGAATATCTTGAGTTACATAATAGATTCTCACCTAGAATAAGAGATTGCTCATCTAACAACTTTTGTGTACCTCTACTTACCACATTTGTTTAAAAATTAAATATATCTATATCTGTATCTCTCATTTGTTTGTAAGCATCTTTAGGACAGCAACTGTGTCTTTTCATCTTTATATCTCATACAGTGAGTTTGTCCCACTATAATGTCTCAATAAATGGCTGTTGAACTGAAAATGACAAGAATAATTTTGTGTTTTTAATTTAAAACCATAAAGTCCTGGTAACTTTATGATGTAGCATACTATAAGGTGACCCACATATTAGTGAGAATTAGAGAGATTAGAGTGAATTGAAGAGATTCTAATTAGAATGAATTAAATTCACTTCTTGACTTTTCAATGATTCCATAGAACTAGAGGAATGTCAGTGTTTCTGAATGAGCTTGGATATTATTAAAATGGAAAAGCCCTAAGTGAAATATAAAGACTGAGATAGGAATATCTGAATGCAAATGCAAAATATGTTACTCCCCAAGCAAAATAAATACTTTGAGAAATACCAAAAATCCTTGGGGATAGAAAAGAAAATGCCAATTCTTGTAGATGGCATATTCCATATTCCATTCTCATAATTTATTTTATTGATAAAAAATAAATTCCTATCATTTCCATAACGAAGTGTGGTCACTGTTACACGATATCTGAAAACATTTTCTCTCACCAAATCAGTGATTCTACTTTCCCTATGATTTCATATAATGAGTAAGAAGGGGAAAAAATTATCATTGCTAAGTAAGTTTTTTTAAAAATAAAGAATGCTAAAAGATGGAATCATCTTTCTTTAATCCTTATTATTATCAAGATATCTTAAGACCCCCTCTGATAGTTATTCTGTAATGAAAAGTCTATAGTAGAAAAGGGCATACTGTCCACTCAAATAGCAACCAATAAATTAATATATTTAAATAATGAGGGATTGTTTTCTAATCTTTAGAGTTAGGGGAAAAAATCAATTACTCCATTGATGTTATAGTCTTTTGAAACAATCTCAATAAGTTTCCTGCTTTCTAAATAAGTGTTCAATTTTGAGGAGTTAAAATAGCATCTGAGACTCTAAGACTGCCTCTAATATCAGGTTTCTTAGGATCTTAACCCACTAATTATTAAGAGTTCTACCAAACACCAGCTAGTGATGAAAATTGTATTGAGACATGCCACTAACTTATTTCACATAGGAAAATAATTTTAAAAGCCTTTAAAATGGTAAATAGTAAAAGCAAATATTCAAGATACTATTTAATTGTGGCCAAATCAAAATTCTAGCAATAAAAGGTTAGAGATTCAGCTACTTAATATTTTTTTCTTTATATATGAATGCTAACATATTTATTTTGGAGAGAGGTCATACATGAAAAAAACTTGGGAAGCACATCCAGAAGATAGTTATAGTAAGGACTTTATGGTGACTATGGGTGTAAACATTCATAAAACTTCATGAATACAGTTCTGAACTTGATGCTATGGTTGATCACAAAGTATCTACAAGCAAGCAAACAAAGTCCAAAGTTGAAACATCCTAATAACTATCCTTTTCTTAACTTGATGTAGATGAAAGAACATCTCTTTGACCTAAGTTATCACCTCTGACATTTCAAAAAGCTAGAAAATGAGTCAAGTGGGGAGCCAGTAGGCCTGGATTCTAATCCTTAGATGTATCTCTTACTTGTTTTACCCTGTTTTTTGACCTTTTGGAGACTTGTTTTTCCTATTAGTTTATACCAAAAACAACATCTGCTTCACAGGATGGGCTTGAAAATTAATGAGATGATGTCTGAGAAGTACTTGAATATCAGGTGTTCTGTAAATTCTAGGTACTGTTATTCAATATTAAAATTCATTACCCTTCTCTGAACCACCCAACTAGCCTGCTGCATCTGTGATCTGATCTCAGCACATAGGTGTAAACAAGAAAATGTCAAACTGGATGCCATGTTCTTCTCAGTTTAATCAATCATTAGTTTTTTCCCCTTGGTTTTTAAATTCAGAATGTTGAACTTGTAGAATTCATTGATTATAAGTACATGTCCCCCACAGATAGGTATATTGCAAGTTGGTTGTTATTGAATATTCACTCTTAACAATTTTAATGATGAAAGATTTCCACTTATTATTTTTTCCACATTTTTATGGGTACATTGTAGTTATACATATTGATGGGATTTGTTGTTACATATTTGTACAAGCACACAATATAACAATATAATTTGGGCAATTATTATTTTGAGAAAAACCCTTCACCAGTTTTTCCACCTGCAGAAGAGAAAGGCAGATTTTTTTGCCCCCAAAAGAACCTCTTATAGTAGCCAAAATACCAGGAACTGGTAAATATTACAAAGGTGAAGCTGCAAAGGTCAAGATTAACACAAATAAAGACCACATAGATAATTTCCCTGGTGGTCTTGAGCTGTACTTGACAGTTCCCTGGAGGAATATTTTGTTTTAGTAAATTGACAGATAATGCCTTAAAATAATAACAAAATGATAAATAATTTTAAGGACATGTTTTCCATATATGATCACATTTAATACATGTTTAAAAGGTTTCTATGAAATAAATGTTACAGCCTGGTTTTCAAATAGAGAAAATGAGACTAAAAAAGGTTTGCTACTTTGCTCAAGCTCATAGAGTTAGTGAGTAACAGATTTAATATTTAACTCAAATTATCTGACTACAAATTTAATTTTCCATTATACTGTGCTAACTGAATGTGTAGATCAAAAAAAAAATCTCTTACAGTGAGTCTATAGCCCTTCTAGAGCATTAGAATTCTACTCAAATGTCTTCTCCCTGAAGGTTTCTGTAAGGCTACTTAGTTGATCACCCAATCTGCTTTCCGTGCTGAGTCTGTCTTTGATTACTTACTTCAGAGCTAGTATTGTAGGACATTAAGGAATACAGCTTTCAAGACGGCTTCCTGTTGCCATGCAAAAACAGCCTTCCATTGACTCATTCACATTGCTCTCTTTGTGCTTCTCCTTCTTCTCTCTATATTTCTTTTTCTCCCTCTGTTTTCACAAATCCTTTTGATTGTTTTCTTCTAGGGCTCTGTCCCTAGCAAAGTTTCCACTTGAAGTGTAGCTATTTCCTATAAGAAATTCCAGGATATGAACAGTCATACCCTCACCAAGTACCATATGCTGTAGCGCCAGCAAAAAGACCTCTTAAAAAAGACAGAGTGTTTTCTGTTCCAACAATGTCTCTCTTGCTTGTGAAGCCCAACTCCTCCACATATATTGTTGTTCACTTTAGCCCTTTAAAACACTAATCTTTGCTTTGTCAATAGACTATTTTTTTCCCTCCCATTTGGGGGGAATAGTGTGAGGCAACAACCCCTGGTGGAAAGAAGGGAAAAAGTGAGCCAAGTCACCAAACTAGGGGAAAGTTGAGGGGGAAAGTCTTTAAGAAAACATTCTTAGTATGGATGGTTAAGTAGCAACAGGGGATAAATGTAGGACACAGGTGGCCAGCATGTGTTTTGAGCAAAGGCAACATTATCCAACAGACAGCAGAATTCCTTTAGAATCTGGCCATTTGCTGTATAGGCTCAGGGAGCTAGTGGAGAGGTTTTCCTTCAGGCATTGTTTCTATTGTGTCAGGCTGCATTACACCAAGAAAAGCCTGACTAAAATTCTGCCCTGTAACAATACTGTATTCTCATTCTACCACCACATCAATGAATCCCTGCCTGCAACCATAACAGAGTCTGGGGAACAAAAACACTGTCTGGCAGAGTGCCTCCTGGCATACATAATCTACATCTTCCCTTATCTAAAATATGGCCTTTAAGCTGAAAAGGGAACTCCATTGTGGATATCAGCTGCCAAATTATTCTAGCAAGTGAAGAAGTCCGATAGAATCCATTTTGGCCATTTCAGGAACTAAAGTAGAATTACTAGTCTCTTCATCTTGTTCTGATATGTCCTCAAAAGGGGTTGCTAAAATATCAACGGATGGTTATGGTAGAGAGGAATAGAGTGGTTTGGCTATTGACAAATCTCCAAATGAAGACCTTTGTTATTGATCATTCTGGTAATGACACAGCTGCCTCTTCACTCATATGACCCAAGCTCTGTCACCTAAATTAGAGTGCAGAAATTCACTTTGTTTCAGCTTCTAACCAATTCACAGAGGCAAAAGCTCTCTGGTACAAATAAATGCTTTGCAGGCACATAGTCATTTGCTCATCCTCTAACAATTACTTATTAAATATATACCATCTGTTAGTACATAGTTCAAGGTGCAAACAGAGCAACATCTGGAATTTGAACATTCAGGTTTTCATCTAAGTCTGAGTAGACACAGCCTGGGCAAGGACAGAGATATTATACCATTATTTCATCAACAAGCTTAACTCATTTCATTGAGCATGAAATGCAAAAGCATCAATCAAAGACCAACAAGTATTGGCCAGTCCCCCTGAAGAATCCACTTCAGTGCATTTTTAGTTTTCCACATGATTCCTTGATCATGCCTATTTGCTTAAGGGTGTTGAGATGTGATGGTGAGAGTTTGGAGAATGCTCATGACCATAGATATTTTATACTGAGCCAGGGAAGGTGTTCTGGTGAAAGATGGTGACCTGAACATGTATTTACTTCTTTTCTTTTCCACAGTCTCATTGAAATGATACAAAGCACATTTTCAAAAATAATTAAACCATTACTGGGTTAGAAAACAAAAAGGTTTTCAGCAAAAGCTCAGAAAGCTTGAGGAAATCCTTAAAAGATAGAAAGTGGATGGGATCTGGTTCATGGAGGAAATAAAAGAAGGAAAATTGTAGCCTAAAACTAGGATAGGAAAAGTATTCTCTTCCAAGATAACGCCAGAGAAGTACTAAGCTTAAAGAAATATAAGTATAGAAGTGGACCACAGGACAGTTTTCAGCAGGAGGAACTACATTCACAAACACCAGGCCAATAGAGCTCCTCTTTCTACCTACTACCCTCTCTCCCTCTTAGAGCCAACAGTGTTTGGCAGTTGAGACATGCTATCAGGATTAAACCTGCAAACTGCATCTGCATTCTAAAGTCAGCATACTACCTGCCTGGAGGAGAGAGGCTCCGAGGATTTAAGGGCCTGAGTGTTCCTGAGAGAAGAGTTTGAGGTAACTTTAGGTCCCCATAACGTTTATCTATGAGCCAATGATCCTCATTCCTGCTTGTCTATTACAATTTCCTGGGAAGCAGTGCTATTGAGAACCTCTGCTCTAAAGCATTTTTCCTAAACCTTTGTGAGTATCGGAATCACCTGGGGACCTTATTAAAATGCAGATTTTGCTTCAGCAAATCTGAGGTATCCTCTGAGATTCTACAATTGTACTGAAGTCCTAGGCTCACAAGTTCCAAAGCTATTGATGAAAGGAGCATATTTTAAATATCAAGAACCTAAGAGAAACATAAAAGACATAATTATAGTCTCAAACCAAAAATAAATATTAACTAATTTGATCATTTAGTTAATGGGAGGACCTAGGATTCTAATTTCAATAACTTCCATATCTCACGTTTCAGTATGAATAGATACTGTCTAAAGTTGAAGCAAGAAATGTAGATTTAATTTATTATTGAAGTCAATTAAAAAAGTAGAATGGAATAAAAATGAGCTACAATTTTAATCTTTCAAATAACAAAAATAACAATATTTACTAAACACATAATAGGTGCTGAGCACTATTATAAACATCTTACACGTGTCAACTCATATAATCTTCAAGAAAACACCCTCAGATTAGGATCTCCATTGTTATTTATGAGAAAACCAAGGCCTACAGTGATTAAGGATTTGCATAAGGTCACAAAGCCAGCAAGTGGCAAAACCCGGATTCAAATGTAAGCAGTCTGCTTTAGAGTTTATGCTGTTAACTGTTAAACTCTGCTGTCGGGCTGGGGATGTGGCTCAAGCGGTAGCATGCTCCCGTGGCATGCGGGCGGCCTGGGTTTGATCCTCAGCACCACATACAAAAAAAAAAAAAAAAAAGATGTTGTGTCCGCCAAAATCTAAAAAATAAATATTAAAATTCTCTCCCTCTCTCATCTCACTCTCTCTTTAAAAAAGTAAATAAATAAATAAACTCTGCTGTCAACAGATGCAGTTTACAACACCAAGAAACAGAAACATTATCTAATGCTAAATTGGAAACCGCCTGGAAAGTAGAAACCAATGACTACTTAGGTGGTATTTAAATCTGAGGGATTCAAGAGCAGCTGGAGGTGGAAATAAAGATGTGAAATTTACCTTTTTTAAATAGTTTTTTTAATTGTAGATGGACACAATATGTTTACTTTTATTTGTTGATTTTTATGTGGTGCTGGGGCTCAAACCCCGGGTCTCACAGGTGCAAGGCAAGTGCTCTACCACTAAGCTACAACCCCAGCCCTGTGAAATTTACTTTTTATTTTAGAAGCTTCTGAGTAGTTTTAGAAGTGATTTGCCATGCGTAAAACACTTAATTTTTTAAAAAACTAATACATTTAAATACATTTTTAAAAGAACAGAAATATAACAAAATATTAATGGTAATTGTTTTACTTAGGTGGGGTAAGGCAGAAAACTATGGACATTTGTAATTCTTTTTTTCAACCTGTGTTTTCCAAATTTCCAGGAGTTACTTTTAACTTCTTAACAGTAGAACATATTTAAAATCTCAGTGCATAGGCCATATTGTCAAAAACAGTGGTGACTATGAACCTATATATGAAAAACAACTGGTACCACATGTGATGGAGATGGTTCTGGCATGCCTTGGACATTTTGACAAGGAGCCCAAAACAACAACAAAAAAGTCTTACCTTAGAATGGCCCTCCAAAATCAATATGGGTACTTATCTTAAGTCTTCTTGATCCTTTTGCTTCTCCATTCTCTACCACCCTCATGGAAAAGTAGGTGCCTTGTCACAGGCTGAACTCTTTTACAGTCTTTAAAATAACAAAATCATTTCCAGAACTTCAGAAATAGCTTTTATCTGAGGCTTTCATGCAAACAGATTCCAGATATGCTACATTTAGCATATCCAAGATAACAAGAAAAGTACCTTCTTGAAAAATACCGCAATTCCTCCATACAAGTCATTCTTTATGAACAGATAACTCATTTTGACAGCTTTGAAGGGCTTAAATTCCTTGGGTATTTCTCTTATGGATACTCTCTGCTGGTCCATTTCAAGACACAGGCTAATTTGAGATTTCTTGCAGTTAATTGTGCAATTTGATCAGGTAAAGTATATCTGGAAGATCTTTCAGTATCATCATTTCAAATGTAGGTGATTCAGTGTAACCTAGAATTTGCAGGGACAGACATTTGAGATATATGTGTTCAATGGGTATAATCTTAAGAATTTAGCAAGAGACTCCATGGAGTTACTTGTGATATAATATATTTTTTGTTGTATATATGATTTTTTATTTCTTCTTTTTAGACACACATGATAGTAGAGTACTTTGACATATTATACATACATGGAGTATTATTTATTACAATTAGGGTCCCATTCTTGTGGTTGTACATGATGTGGAGTGCCACTAGTCATGTATTCACATGTGAACATAGGAAACATATCCAATTTATTCTACTGTCTTTCCCATTCCCATTCCCTACCCTTCCCTTCATTCCCCTTTGTCTAATCAATGAACTTCCATTCTTCCCTCCCTTCTTATTGTATGTTAGCATCTAAATATCAGAAAGAACACTGGGCCTTCAGATATTTGTATTGGCTTATTTCACTTAGCATGATAGTCTCCAGTTCCAGCCATTTACTGATGATATGATATCTTGATTTTAAAATCAAAAATAATATTTCTTCTTGATTTGGAAAATAATCCTCATAAAGACTTGAGAGTAGTACAAATAATAAAAGACAAAAATATGGAGCTACCTGTGGTGGTTCTTCACTTCTGTTACAACAGGTTTGCCATGACAATTTGTACAGACTTATATATAGATTACTCTCACGTTGTAAGCAAATCATGTGAGTGTGATCAGACTTTCAGGGTTGCTATGATTTGGATTTAGAATGTCCCCGGAAAAGCTTATTTTGAAAGCATGGTCCCCAATGCAGCAAAGTTCAGAGGTGAGGCTTTAGAAAAATTATTAGGGCTCTGATCTCATTAGTAGATCTATCCATTTGCTGGATGAATTTATCTATAGCTGAATGGATTACTGGGTGGTAACTATAGGTAGGTGGGCATGGATGGGGGAAGTAGATCACTGGAGGAATACCCTTGAGGTCTATATTTTATACCTCTCATGTTCTCTCTTTCCCTCTCTCTCTCCCTCCCTCCCTCCCTCTCCCTCCCTCCCTCTCCCACCCCTCCCCTCACCCTCATCTCTCTCCTCGCTCCTTCCTGGCTGCCACATGCTGAGCAGCTTATCTCCACCAGGCCCTCTCACCATGATGTTCTGCCTCACCTTGGGTCCAGAGCAGTGGACTCAGTCAACCATGGACAGAGACTTCTCCAACTGTGGGACAAATATGAAATTTCCTCCTCTAGGTAGTTCTTGTCAGGTATTTGGGTCATACTGACAAAAAGCTGACCAACACATGTGGCTAAGAGGAAGAATGAAGGATATGACTGATGTTCACTATTGTAGCACATATATAGAAAGCAGTAATTTCTCAGCAGCTTGGAAAGTGTTCTTGTGCTGATAAGCGTCAAACTACAAGCTTTTTACTCAGTAAATAATGAAGTGACTCAGAACTTCTTGACTTTTGTGGAAGAAAAACAATGTAAAGATTGAGTTGCCCCAGGGAAGCTTATAGATCTTGCTCTTTTAAGGGAGAGGACTTCCGAGCAACTCCTTTTGTTGCACATGAGTGGCAGTGAGGAGGGAGGTTGCTAGTTGCCTAAGAAAATAATGTTGAAATAGTGGAAGCTTTATTTTTCCTGTTTTTATGTTTAATTTAATTAATCACAATTTAAACCCTGAGATATTATTGAAATATGTTATCAGACCTGGAATCATCAGGTTTCTAAGAAACACTGAAAATTTTTCAAAGAAGAAGGCAATTTGAATCCTTGACAGATACTTAATTCAGAAGACACTTTATAGAGAATTCTTTTTTAGGTATTTGGAGTAGTGTCATCTCTGGGTGATTGAAAAACTTGGACAAGATCGTTTAGCTGAGATTCTGCTGCTAGGAAGACTATCAAGCAATTGCTTGACTCCTAAACCTAGCTATAGGGATGGAGGTGTAGGGTAAGTGCCTTGTTCACAGTTTACTCATATTGTCTATAATATTACAGTACACTCACAGGATACACATTTGTTAGTGTTGTAAGAACTTGTTAAAATGCTCAGTTTCTTGCTTTTTCTAACACTTAATGGTAAAAGGCATAATGAATTGTGTTACAGCTAGAACTACACTGAGTAACACTGGATCATTCATGAAAATGCTCGGATACTCAGAGAATATGTTGAGAAATCTGTTTGACAGTTTACTATAGTTTAAATGTTCTAAGTTTATAAATGTCTCCAACTGATTTCTATGAACACAGACCAATGCATTCTCAACAGGCCTCTGCATCATCCATCATTCTTGAAAATAATATGAAGCAATAGTTTTTAAGCAGTTGATAGTGGATGTGTAAGTTTGAGATACTCAAGAGAAAAGAAGCACACAGTTTAAGGTTCACATATACCCTGGATTTCTGCCTGTGGGCAATTTCTAAATTCCAGTTCAGGGAAGTGGAGCCCAAGTAGAAAGCAGAAGTCTCATGGAATAAAAGGAACAGAGTCAGAATTATGAGTTCCTATCTTGACTGAAATTTATGGAGCAGTAACTGAAAACAAGGGGGATACTGGAATCTATGTAGGAATACCCTGCCTTAATCAGCTTTTTCGTTGCTGTGACTAAAATACCTGTCAAGAACAATATCAGGAAGAAAAGTTTATTTAGGGGCTCACATTTCAGAGGTCTCAGTCCATAGATAGACGGCTGTATTCCTCAGGGCTTGAGGTGAGGCAGAACACCACGGCAGAATAATGTGACAGAGGAAAGCAGATTAGGACATGCCACCAAGAAGCAGAGAGAGAGGACCTCTCAAAAAGAACAAAATACAGGGTCAGAGTTGTGGCTCAGTGGTAGAGTGCTTGCTTAGCATGCATGAAACACTGAGTTCAATCCCTGGCACCACGTAAAAAAATAAACAAATAAAATAATGTGATAATCAAGTCTGAGGACACCAGATGGAGGGTGGCAGGTCATGCAGATTCTACTGTTCCAGCTCCTGGCATAAATATTTGCATGCCCATTGCCCCTCCCCACCCTTATAAGCATTCAGTGACACACTGCAACTCTGGCCTTTGCACCAACTCTAGAATATGCAGCATAAAAGCCTCTTCTCCTGACACTGTGTGGATTCTGTGCCAGCTCATTCCAGTATGCAATGCAGCTCAGAGGAATTCCAACTAATTTCAGGATAGATCACTCACCCTAATCACCTAGTCAGCACCAAAAGTAAGAGAAAGGGGGGCATGGATGAAAAACTCCTAGCTAGGGCTCTGTTCATGGGTCACACAGCCTAATAAGAGTGAGAAAAGCTTGGTTAATATGGGTCACAATCATCTGCCCTATGCCCCTCATCTGAACACCTTAGTGGGTAGGTAAATTTTTGTTTTTGTTTTAATTTTTTCTTTTATCCCTATGTTTTGTGGGAAGCCATTCTCGCACGTGATTGGGCACCTCCCTGATTGGGTGTGAGGTGTTCTGGCTAAACTATGTCAGAACTAATCCCCACCCTTTCTAGGTAAAAGAGCCCATCCGTGTGGGGGTGTGACTGACCATTGACCCTGAGACCAATCACTGACCCTGACCTTGGAATGCTGTCCCCCTCGACCTTCATTGGATGGAATTTTCCCCTGAATTTCTTGTTCCCCAATAAAAGGCCACTCTCTGGCGTGCCCTCTCTCTCTCCTGCTAGTCTGTGTAAACCTCGCTGCCCCACCGGTTGGCTAGAGGCAGGAGCCAGAGGGGAGAGCCATCTCAGACCTAGTCAAAGAAAAACGTAATTTGAGTTTATGTGTGTTTATTTTGATCTCACTAGTAAACCTCTATTCTACGAACCTCTAGTATGAAGCTAGCATGCTGGTCGCGCGGTTGAATTTTTGTTTTATTTTTCCTCCATTTTCTTTTTCTTCTTTTTGTCATCCTTAAGTTTTTAACTTGTTATTTTGATTTATTTTACCCTTTTTTGTTGTCATTGGCATTCTATTTTTTAAATCTTTTTACTTTTTTTGTGGTACTGGGGATCAGGCTTCCATAACGTTAGGTGGTTATTCTGCCACTGACCTATACCATAAGCCCAGTCAAGAGGAATTGTACCCAACTCTAGCCACAATTTAGTCCTGCCCAACTTAAAGAATAAGAGGGAAGGACAAAAGCTCCCAGCCATAGATCCATTCCTAGGTGAGCACAACTGGAGGTTGTATTTTCCTGCTCCTGAAAAAACACCTCCACAGTAATAAGGAGAAATAATACAACTGTTTTGGACATGACAACTATGGTGGTCCTCTGCATTGGTCACACCAAAACACTATCAGATTGCACATTGCTGACAAGACTGCATGTGAATACCATGGAAGGAAAATATGATTCCAGCTGCTGCTGCTTCTCAAGAAGCACCAGGAACTGCACCAATGTCTAAACAGAGGCTAAAAGCTATAGACCATTCACCATAATTGAAGCAACCACTATTTGACTTGCTTTCAAGTAACCACTATAGACAGTGCATGTGGAAAACCCAATTTCTTCATAGGGGCTTCCACTTCCATTTTAGGAGCACCCACAGAAGGTGCACCCCATATGTTCTGCTGTGTATACAACACCTGCTTGAAGTAGCAGGAAGTCCCCATTCCTGGGTGACCTACAGAAACTGTGGGTTCCTCAGACTGCAACTCAATATGCCCTAATTTCAGGTATAGATCACTTATCCTAGTCACCTATCCACTAATTACAACCAAGAAACCATAGGGAGATTACATTATAGGATATAATTAGAAATAAACTCAGCACATACAACAAACTGATACTTCAAGACACACCATCAAGAGAAAACCACTTACTTCCAGGTATGGTGGTACACATCTCTAATCCCAGAGGCTCAGAAGGCCAACTTTAGCAACTTAGGAAGGTCCTAAGCAACTTAGCGAGACCCTGTCTCAAAACAAAAATAAATAAATAAATAAAAAGGACTGGGGATGTCGCTCAGTGATTAAGCACCTTTGGGGACAATCCCAGGCACCGGAGAGAGAGAGAGAGAGAGAGAGAAGGAGAAAGGCACTTACTAAGCAGGCAGTCACATAAAAAAGTGGAAGAGATATCCATACTGATACAAAAATCTCAACACAGAAACACAAGAAATATGTAAAAACATGGTAACATGACACTTCTTAAAGTTCATAATTTTCCAGTAACAGATTCCAAAGATTTAAAAATGGATGAAATGCTGAATAAAGAATTCAAAAGAATAGTTTTTAAAAACTTGATGAAATGCAAGAGAATACAGATAAATAATTGAATAAATTAAGGAAGACAATGCAGGATATGAATGAGAAATTTAGTAAGGAGATAGAGACTTTTTAAAGGAACCAAGCAAAAATCTTTGAAATTGAAAATTCAGTAAAGTAAGATAAAATACTCAGTTGAAAGCCTCAATAACAGAATAGATCAAGGAGAAGAAAGAATATTTGATTTTGAAGACAAGTATTTAAAAATATTACATGCAGACAGAAATGAAGAAATAAAACTAAGTGAAAAAGCACATAAATTATCTAAGACATCATTAAAAGATCAAATATCTTGGGCTGTGGATGTGGCTCAAGTGGTAGCATGCTTCCCTGGCATGCGCGCGGCGCTGGGTTCGGTCCTCAGCACCACATACAAATAAAGATGTTATGTCCGCCGAAAACTAAAAAATAAATATTAAAAAATTCTCTCTCTCTCTCTCTTTAAAAAAAAAAGATCAAACATCTGGGTCAATGGTATATCTCAGTGAGAATATTTACAGACTGAAAACATAAAAAAAATCAATGAAATAACAGCACAAAAACTCATAAAACTTGGGAAAGATTTGAACATCTAGGTACAGGTAGCATTTACAACCCCAAATAGACATGACCAGAAAAGAACCTCTCCATTACATATTATAGTTAAATTACCAAAAATAAAGTATAATGAAAGAATATTAAAATATACAAGAAAAGGGGGAGCATGGGAGGAATAGACAAACTCTACATAGGGCAGAGCGGTGGGAGGGGAAGGGAGGGGGCAAAGGGTTACCAATGATGGTGGAATGTGATGGACATCATTATCCAAAGTACATGCATGAAGACATGAATTGATGTGAAGATACTTTATATACAAACAGAGATATGAAAAATTGGGCTCTATATGTGAAATAAGAATTGTAATGCATTCTGTCATATATGAATAAAAATTAATTTAAAAATATATGCAAGAGAAAAACACCAAGTCACATTTAAAGGCAAGCTCATTAAACTAAGAGCACATTTGTCAGCAGAAACTCTAAAAGCCAGGAGGGAATAGAAGAATGTATTTCAAGACCTGAAAAAAACAACAACAACAACAACAAAAAAAAAAAAAAACCTGCCAATCAAGATTACTATATCCAGCAAGGTTATCCTTTAGAATATAGAAGAAATAAAGACCTTTAAAGATAAGCATAAAATAGAGGACTTCATAACCACTAGGCCAACATTACAAACAATACTTAAGGGAATCCATTTTTAAATCTTTGGAATATGTTACTGGAAAAGGAAGAAAGATAAACACGATCATGAGAGCACATGAATGAATAAATAAATACTACTAAAATAATAGATACCCATATTAGAAATAAGAAAGGCTCAAATACTTTCAATACAGTAAACCATCAAACTTCAAAGATTAGTTAGAGAGGAAGAAATGAACACAGACTATTCAAAACAACTAGAAAAACTAAAATGACAGGAAAAGTACAAAGCCTTCAATACTAATTCTGAATGTAAATTATCTTAATTTTCCAATTAAAAGACACATGTTGGCTGAATGGATTTTTAAAAAGACTCAACATTATGCTGCCTACCAGGAACTCAACTTCCCTGAAAAGTTAAAAATATCAAAATTGAAAGGATGGAAATTTTTATTCAAAGAAAATGGAATCAGAAAGGAAGTAAAAGCAGGTAGTCTTATATCTAATAAAATAGATTTTAAGAAAAAAATCAGAAGAGAAAAAGAAGGCCACTATATATATTGATCAAGGGATGAACTTGTCAGGACAATATAATGATTATAAATTTGTATGCACAGAATGTCAGAACATCCAATTTTATAAAACAAGCATTTCTAGACATAGAGAGATAGACTCCAACATTAACAGTGGTTGACTTCAATACCGCATTCTCACCAACAGATAGAGCATCCAAACCAAAAAAAAAAAAAAAAAAAAAATCAACAAGGAAACATCAGAGTTAAATTACACTATAGATCATTTGGACTTAATGTTAACAGAATGTTTATTTAACAGCTTCAGAATAAACATTATTTTAATTAGCACATAAAACTTTTTCTAACATAGAACCATGTATTAGGCCACAAAGCTAATCTTAGAAAATTCAAAAAGGTAAAATAATATGTTGCATTTTCTCTGATCACAATGGAGTTCAACTGGAAATCAACTGTAAGTACAATTAAATGGAAAGTATAAGATTGAACAATGCACCTTTAAGAAATAATTGGCCATTAAATAAATCAGAGGGAAAATATAAAAATTCCTTGAACAATCAAAAATGGAAATGTAAAATACAAAAATCTATGGGATACAACAAAAGCAGTAGTGAGGGAAGTTTATAGTCATGAATGATTACATCAAAAAAATAAATAAATAAAGAGATTTCTAATAAATAAGCTAATGATACAACCCAAGGTCTTAGAAAAAAAGAATGACAAACCAAACCCAAAATCAGTTGTGGGAAGGAAATAGTAAAGATCAGAGAGAAACAAATTAAATAGGAAATAAAAAAACAATGAAAAAGATCAATGAAACAAAGTGGTGATTTTTTTGAAAAGATAAAGAATTATGAGAAAACTTTAGCTAAACTAACTAAAAGAAAGAGAATACCCAAATAAATAAAATTATAGCTGAAAAAATAGCCATTACAAGTGATACCACAGAAATTCAGAGAATCATTGGGAATATTTTGAAAAACTATATGCTGATAATTTGGAAAATCTAGAAGAAATGGACAAATTTCTGAATCCATAATCTGCCAAAACTGAACCAAGATGATATTAAAAACCAAAGTATGTCAATAACAAGTAATGAGATTGAATCAGCAATTAAAAGTCTCCCAACAACAACAACAAAAATTTCAGGAACAGGTTTCATTGCTGAATTTTAACAAACTTTTAAAGAACATAGAGCACCAATGTTTTTCAAACTATGCCATAGAATAGAAAGGAAAGAACCCTTTCAAACTTATTTTATAAAGCCTTATGCACATCACCAAAAACTGACAGAGATATGACAAAGAAGAAAATATAGACCAAATCCCTGATGTACGTAAACACAAAAATCCTCAACAAAATATTTGCAAATCAAATTTAATAGTATGTTAAAAAGATCATATACCAGAATCATGCTGGTTTCACTTTAGGCATGCAAGGATGATACAACATATGCAAATCAAAAAATGTAATAAAGCACATAAATATAATCAAGGATAAAAATCACATGATCATTCCATCAATATAGAAAAATCTTTCAATAAAATTCAACACACCTTAATGATAAATACCCTGCATATATTAAGTATAGGAAAATCATAACTCAGCATAATAAGAATGAATATATATATATATATATATATATATGCCACAGTCTGGCTGGGCACAAATGCCGCAGTCTGGCTGGGCACACAATCACGAGCCACCACACAGCTTGTAGATTCAAACAGCAACTCTTTATTCCCGAACTCACACCAGCCGTCTACAATCACGTTCTGGGGAAATCCACGTTCTCTGCCCAAATTCACGTTCTCTGCCCAAATCCACCTCCACTGGGCTTCTATCTCCAAAATATATTGTCTGAATCCCGTGAGAACTCAAGGAGAACTCAGGCAGCAGGATACACCCTATTCCCAGCAGGAATAATCTTAAACCTTAAACCTGGAACCTAAACTGGGAATGCCCTAAACACGATTATCTTAAAACCGGGAACACCCTAATCTGCCTTGGTCCTTGAGCAAGGTCACGTACATTCAATGTCACTGCAACATGGGGTACACTGGCAAGGAAATTGTCATACCTACTTGGCTAATGGCTCCCAGCATCTCCCCCCTTCTGATTAATTAAACAACAAGCAATGTGGCTTAAGGACCGTGCCTGGTAGGTTGTCCAATTCAACATATGGTTCTTACCCGTCATCGGAAAACTGACCTTTAGGCGTCAGCTTCCTGTCTTAGGTTGACACCACTGCAATTGGATCATACCCGTCACTGACTACCAGTCCAGCATATAGCCATTGGCCCCCAAATTTTAGACCATCACTAGCAGAAGGGAGGAGGATACAGAAATGCCACAACACCAAGCCAATTGACGGCTCCTTGGGAAAAATTGCATCACTAGTGACACCATCAGCAAAGATATGCCACCATTACCACAATTCGCTGCACCAAACGATAGTTACATAGTCCAGGCAAGTTCTGCAAGCAGTTCAAAGCGGAGGAATCTATCAATATGTCCATTTCCTCCCAAAATCCGTTTCCTCCCAAAGTAAGTTGACTCTTTGAGGATTACTTGTTGAGTTCTTCACCGGCACTGGGATGGAGATAGGAATTCTGGCAATGATGCTAAAGAGACATTATCCTGAAAAGAATTATTAAATATAATGAAAAGGAAAGGTGAAAGTAAACAAACAGATCTGTTAACCTACTTTAAAAACAATCCTTAACAGCCTTTTACCTAATTTAAATTAGTAAACAAACAGATCTGTTAACCACCTTTAAAAACAATCCTTAACAGCTGTTTACATAATTTAAATTAAACCATTTAAATCACGTGAATAAAAAAATAATAATAATTCGGATCCATTTTTTCATGAGCACTCCTCATATAAGAAATATGGACATACGCACATACAGACATACAACACAAAACACAAGAGTGTACACAAACGTACAACACATAAGAAAATAGTAAAGGCCTTGTAGCTTTACCTAGGTGAAATCTCCATTGCAATGTTTAAAAACTCCACAGTCAAAAAATAAAACTGATCAGAAAAACATTAACCTAGGTTTGTATGAGCTCAAAAAATAAAAATAGAACCTTATGATGTGGAAAAATGCAATAATAAAATAGCTATTGAAAAAAGCATCCTGGTTAATCACTGTCGCAGATGTAAGAATGGCCAAGCTGGAGTTCTGGATATCAGCTGTTATGGATTTGAGTCAAATCATCTTCTTTTCGATCTGTAGAAACTGTTTTAGTTAATCTCTCTGGAATCCAAATGGGCTGCTGTTCTCCCTGTGGAAAAACACAAACAGACCCCCGACTCCAGACAATCACTGGGTCAGGACCTTTCCATTGTCCTGTTAGAATATCTTTCCAAAGTACTTTAGGCTTATGTACATTTTTTGGATACATATGCCTTTCTGCAGCACTAAGTCCTGATGAATCCAAATTTAAAAAGTTTAGAGTAAAAAGCGTTATTTTAAGTTTATCTTTGGGGGATATATACCCCCTTCCAATTCCCTCTTTTTGCTTTAATAAGTATGTTTTAATAGTTTGATGAGCTCTTTCAACTATGCCTTGTCCCTGTGGATTGTATGGGATTCCTGTTATATGAGTAATACCAAATGATGAGCAAAATTGTTTAAAAGAGGTAGAGGTATAGCCAGGACCATTATCGGTTTTTAACTGTTTAGGAACGCCCACAGTGGCAAAATTTTGTAAGCAATGAGCTATAACATCTTTAGTTTTTTCTCCGGCATGAAGGGAGCCCATCAAAAATCCAGAAGAAGTATCGACTGTAACATGTAAATATTTTAATTTTCCAAATTCTGGCAAGTGTGTGACGTCCATCTGCCAAATATGGTTAGGTATCAGTCCTCTAGGATTGACTCCAAGATTAACTTGTGGTAAAAATGTCACACAATTTTGACATTGTTTTATTATATGTCTGGCTTGTTCCTTAGTTATTTTAAAACGCTTTTGTAAAGTATTAGCATTAACATGAAACCTTTTATGAAAATTTGTAGCTTCTTCAAATGTAGAGAAAATATGTATGTCATGTGTAGTTTTATCTGCTAAATCATTGCCTAAACTAAGGGCTCCAGGCAATCCTGTATGTGCCCTAATATGTCCTATAAAGAATGGATCTTTTCTGTCCCAGATTAGACTTTGTATAGTGGAAAACAAAGAGAAAACAGTAGAAGAAGGGGAAATCCTACCAGCATCTTCAAGAGATACTATAGCATTAACTACATACTGACTATCAGAAAATAAATTAAATACAGAATCTTTAAACATCAAAAAAGCTTGTAAAACTGCATTAAGCTCTACCTTTGGAGCTGATTGTTTGGGTACTAAAAATGTAAAAGTTTGATCAGGGGTAACTACTGCTGCTGTACCATTATTTGACCCATCAGTGAATATATTTGGAGCATTCATGATAGGTGTTTTTCTTGTCATTTTAGGAAAAACTACAGGATGCTTAGACCAAAAAGACAACAAAGGATTAGATGGTAAATGATTATCAAATGAAACATTAGATTTACACATGATTATTGCCCAAGTATTTAACTCATTAGCTAACTCATCAATTTGATCCATAGTATATGGAGTAATAATTTTATTGGGAGAAATTCCAAACACTCCCTTTGCTGCTTTTATTCCTTTGAGTATTAATTGTCCTACAGCCTCAGGATACCTAGTAAGAATAGTGTTAGGAGAATAAGATAAATGTATCCACAATAATGGACCTTCTTGCAAAAATACTCCTGTAGGAATATTTTTTGTTGGTAGTACAATAAATAATAAAGGCAAATTTATATCAATTCTATCCAAATGTATGTTTTCCATATATGTTTCAATAATTTTTAATGCCTTTCTTGCTTTAGGAGTTAACATGCGGGGTGAATTTGGATCTGATGGACCTTTTAGAATATCAAATAAAGGTCCCAACTCTCCTGTTGGTATACCTAGATAAGGCCTTATCCAATTTATGTCTCCCAATAACTTTTGAAAGTCGTTAAGTGATTTGAGTTGATCTACTCGTATTTGAATTTTTGGTGGTTGAGGATAGTAGAACTCCTAAATAATTAATTGGAAAATTTAATTGTACTTTATCTATTGCTATCTCTAGATTATAATTTTTTAATAAGTTTGTAAGTGTGGCATAACATTCCAGCAATATGTTTTTATCTTTATGTGCCAATAATACATCATCCATATAGTGAAATATTTGTAGTTCAGGATTTTGATTTCTAAGTGGCTGGATTGCTTTGTTAACATATATTTGACACATAGTTGGACTGTTAGCCATGCCTTGAGGGAGTACTTTCCATTCATATCGCTGATCAGGACCTTCATGATTTAATGCAGGGATAGTAAATGCAAAACGTGGACTATCCTTGGGATGAATTGGAATTGAAAAAAAACAATCTTTAATATCTATAGCTAAAACATGCCAAGTTTTTGGCAAAGCAGACAATTGAGGAATCCCTGATTGAGCAGGTCCCATAATAACCATCTCATTATTAATGGCTCTTAAATCTTGCAATAATCTCCATTTACCAGATTTCTTTTTGATGACAAAAATGGGAGTATTATGGGGAGATATGGAAGGTTGTATATGTCCTTCCGCTAATTGTTGTTTGACCAGATCATGGGCTACTTGTGTCTTTTCTTTAGTCAGGGGCCACTGAGGAACCCACACTGGTCTTTCTGATTTCCAAGTAATTTTTGATTGTCTCAGTGGCCCTTTCTGAAAATCCAACCCATGTCTGTCTGTTCCTTGATCTATTTGTACTGGTGCTGCTATACCTTGCCCTTGTTTTCCTAATCTTTTTTCTTTCCTAAAGCCTTGTCTAGCCCTAGTAGTAGGCGCATTAGGATTGATGTTATTTGTTAACGTCAAACCTAATTGATCTAGGACATCTCGTCCCCATAAATTTATAGGAAGATGATCCAATACATATGGCTGTATAGTTCCTTCACATCCTTCAGGATCCTTCCAATCTAATACCATTGCACTTCTATGGGGATTAGTCGCCACTCCTAGGCCTCGAAGCGTTTGAGTGGCTTGTTGTAATGGCCAATGTTTTGGCCATTCTTGACGAGATATGATGCTAAGGTCAGCTCCTGTGTCCAGTAGCCCATTAAACTCATGACCTTGAATATTTAGTTTTAGCATTGGGTGAGAATCTAAATTTAAAGACAACATAGCCCAATCTACACCTGTGGAGCCTAATCCCCTGGAACCTCTTTCTACACTATGACTAGGAAATTTATTATGTAGGCTGGGTATTATTAACAACTGTGCTATTCTATCTCCAGGTGAAATTACTGATATACCTCTTGGAGAACTAGCTATAATTTTTATTTCACCTACATAATCGGGATCAATTACCCCAGGACTTATCATAAGTCCTTTTAATGTAGATGAACTACGTCCCAGTAATAAGCCTACTGTTCCTTGGGGAAGAGGTCCTTTTACTCCTGTGGGAATGATTTGAACTCCCATCTCTGGAGTTAATACTGCTCTGGCAGAGGCACAGATGTCCAACCCTGCGCTCCCTCGGGTTTGTCTGATGAGGGATTTAATGGACAATGTGTCCTGGGCACTACCCTGATGGTGTTGCTGGGATCCTCCACTGCCCCGTATATTTGTGGTTGTGGGCCCCGGAGCATTGGGCCCCCCTGTCCGTTTTTTGGCAATGGAGCCTGATGCCTTTCTCCACGATATCGTGGATAAATACCTGGTCTTTGTCCGTTTTTTGATAAAGGAGTACCCTCAATGGTGGTTTGAGAACGGCATTCATTAGCCCAATGTCTCCCTCTACGGCATCGTGGGCAAATACCCGGTATTCTATTCCTTTGATACCTACTTTTGTTAAACCCTCCTCCTATGGGGCAATTCCTTTTAAAATGTCCTGTTTGTTCACAATCATAGCATGTTTTTGGCCTGGCATCTAAAGCCTGTTGTACTGCAGCTGCCAAGACTTGCCCTTGTTCATTAATATCTCTACATAATTTAATATATGTGTTTAAATCTTCATGTCTCCATGGTCTAATAACCTCTCTGCAGCAACGGTTTGCTTGGTCATAAGCCAGTTGTTTTATTAATGGCATTGCTTGTTCTGTATCCCCAAAAATTTTGGCAGCCGTTTGAATTAGCCTATCTACAAAGTCAGCGTAAGGTTCATTAGCTCTCTGTATTACCTTAGATAGCTGACCTTGTAAATCTCCATGTCCTTGTAAAGTCTTCCATGCCCTAACTGCGTCTGCAGCAATTTGTGCATATATAGCAGGATCATATTCAATTTGTTGCCATTGACCCTCATAAGGTCCTTTTCCTAACAACATATCTAGATTTCTTTGAGGGTAACCGGCTGCTGCATTTCGCCTAGCTGTCTCCGCGCAAAATTCCTCATTGGCAACCTTCCATAACAAATATTGTCCTCCATTTAGTACAGATTTACACATGCTAGCCCAATCTGCTGGCGTCATGTCCAAGTTAGTAATGGACTCAACCATGCTTACCGTGAAGGGAGCTTGGGGACCATAGGTTGTTACAGCCTCCTTTAACTGCTTCACTGTTTTAAAATCTAAAGCACGGTGAATTCGCTGCCCTCCTGCCTGTTCAAGTACAGGGCATGCTAATCTTTGAGGTCCTGTCTCAGGATCCCATTTATCAACTACGGGGTTTGAGGGCCACTCAGCTGTCTCCATTGGTGGGGCTGTTGGTTGAATTACGCCCTCTTGTGATAAAACGGAGTTACTAAAAGCCTCCTGTTGTGGCCTTTTTCCTAACAACCCCTTTTCCTTTAAATTTTCTTCCTCTGTCTGACTAGCTCGAGAGACCTTCTCTTTTGCTTGATCTAAAATGTCTTTCTCCATGGTCTGAACCTCTAACAATTTACTTAACATCTTTTCAGTTTGTTTTTTACTAATTTCTAATCTACTATAAAGATAACGCAACCCAATAAGATAGCACAAAACAAAGCCGAAACTGAATGAAACAAAAACGGAATAAAAAATCGTTGTATCAATTTTCTCTTCCTCAGGGCCGACAAACTTCAAACCTTTAGTCAACCATTTTTTCCAGTTTGCCTGAGAAATTTCTAGGGATAGGCAGCTTGAAACAAAAACAAGATAAATCAAAACAATAACACATTGTTTTTTGAGTTGGTCACCCATTCTTTTGCTCTTCCTCAGGGGTGAGCAATTTCACTTACCTCCAAGCTTCAGAAGTTCCCCGTACGGGCCACCAAATGCCGCAGTCTGGCTGGGCACAAATGCCGCAGTCTGGCTGGGCACACAATCACGAGCCACCACACAGCTTGTAGATTCAAACAGCAACTCTTTATTCCCGAACTCACACCAGCCGTCTACAATCACGTTCTGGGGAAATCCACGTTCTCTGCCCAAATTCACGTTCTCTGCCCAAATCCACCTCCACTGGGCTTCTATCTCCAAAATATATTGTCTGAATCCCGTGAGAACTCAAGGAGAACTCAGGCAGCAGGATACACCCTATTCCCAGCAGGAATAATCTTAAACCTTAAACCTGGAACCTAAACTGGGAACGCCCTAAACACGATTATCTTAAAACCGGGAACACCCTAATCTGCCTTGGTCCTTGAGCAAGGTCACGTACATTCAATGTCACTGCAACATGGCAAGGAAATTGTCATACCTACTTGGCTAATGGCTCCCAGCATATATATATATATATATATATATATATATATATATATATATGAAAAACATCATACTAAAAGGGGAAAACTAAAAGCATTCCCTCTAACATCAGGATTCAGAAACGGATATCTATTTTCACCACTCTGTACTCAATGTAGAAATATAAATTTTAGTGAGAGCAATTTGGCAAGGGAAAGAAATAAAAAGCATACAAATAGAAAGGAGGAAGTCAAATATATCTGTTTACAGATGATATTACTCTCTAATAGGAAAAAATTAAAACTCCGACAAAAGACTGTACAACTCATAAACAAATTCAGGAAAAATTACCATACAATATCAGTAGCTTCTCTATGCTTCAATAATGAACTTACTAGGAAATCATAAAAAGAATCCCATTCACAATAGCCACACAAAAAATACCCAGGAATTAAACCTAACTAAAATGTGGAAGACCTCTACAGTAAAATTTATAAAACACTTAAAGAAGAAAATTAAAGAGAGACTGGAAAAGTTTTCCATGTTCATGGACTGGAAGAATTAATATTTTTAAAATTGCCAAGAGAGCATTGATCTACAGATTCAATTCAGTCATCAGCATTCTTCACAGAACTAGAAAAAAAAATTGTAAAATGCCACATTCTGGCTGGGCACAAATAACCGGGAGGTCGAGCCACTTGTAGATTCAAGCAGGAACGAACTTTATTTTCAAACTCACGTGAACACCATCCACGCAACCCTCCAGGAACTCTGCACGAGCTCAACCGGAACTCAACCAACCCACGCGAACTCTCTATGAACTCTGCAAGAGCTCAAAAATAGTGGGCACCCAAGGCAGCAGGAACTGCCCCTTCTGGCAAAATGCCAGGCACCATCTTGAGCTGGCCGTGGCTCTCAACATCTCCCCCCTTTTGTTTAATTAAACAACAAGTATGTGGCTTAGGGACCCTGCCTGTCTTAGGTTGTCCAATACCCGTCATTGGATGAGCTGACCTCAAGGTGTCAGCCTCCTGTTTAGGTTGGTAACATTGCAATTGGATCTTACCCGTCATTGACTACTGGCCCAGCATTTAGCCACACTTGTGGATAGTGGTTTTTACACAAACACCATGAACAACCTGCTACAAGCAGAAAGGGGAGGATACAAAACGCGATGACACCAAGCCAATTGACGGCCCCTTTTGGAAAAATTGTACCACTGATGACATCATCAGCAAAGATACCCCAGCACTACCACAATTCACTGCACCAACAGATAGTTCACAATGCATACAAGTGATACATAGTCCAGGCAAGTTCTGCAAGCAGTTCAAAGCTGAGGAATCCATTAATATGTCCATTTCCTCCCAAAGTAAATCAACTCCTTGATTGAGTATCACTTGTTGAGTTACATTATTCATTGATGCATCAGTTTATACAGTTAGTTGTGATAGCTATCACAGAAGCTGTAGTTTGGTTTTATCTTTGCCTTCACTGAAAAAAGATACCAGAGCACAAAACCAAAAAGCTAAGCGGTATAAATACACGGAACATAATTTTAGACACATAATCACATTCTGAAGCCTAAAGGTAAATAGAAAATCTTAAAAGTGGTCAGAGAATGAAGTAGCATTACATACAGGAGAATAATGATAAGGATGATAGTTAGCTTCTTATCCAAAGTAATGAAGATCAAAATACTATAAAAATATTTTTTTAAAAGACGAACGTGGAGCCAGGAGCGGTGGTGCACACCTATAAACCATGTGACTTTGTAGGCTGAGATGTCACCAGCCGTCTGTGAGCTGTGTGTGGACTATGTTGTGCATAGTATCCTAATGAGGGCATAAGTCTGGCATTGGGAACTTCCCATGGCACCCCCACAAGAATTGATCGCCTGATGCAGGTGGACATCCCCCTCAAGCTCTACCAGAGATCCCACACAGCACCTGAGATGGGTGTTACCTGCCAATATGTCAATCAACCTGCTGACTGCAAGACACCACAAAGCAAGACTCCATCCTTGAAACATCCCCGCCTTTGATGTCCCCCCCACCCCCGCCCCATTTAAATAAAGCAAGTGCGGGCTCCATTTTGCCAGAGTATAGAAGCTCAATCCTTATATATCAAATATTTTGAAAATATTTTCTGTCCTATGGTTCTTTTCCTGTTCTATTATTCTTAGCTTTTATTTCGCAGCCAGCCCATTCCACCAAGAGGAACTCCATTCCTACCACCCATTTGGGACATGGTCAGGACTGAGGCAGGAATATTTCAAGTTCAAAGCAGCCTCAGCAACTTAGTGAGGCCCTAAGCAACTTGGTGAGACCCTGTCTCAGAATAAAAGAATAAAAGAGGCTGGGATGTGGCTCAGTGGTTAAGCACCCCTGAGTTCAATACCTGGTACCAATAGATAGATAGATAGATAGATAGATAGATAGATAGATAGATACATACATACATACATACAAAGAAAGAAAGAAAGAAAGAAAGAAAGAAAGAAAGAAAGAAAGAAAGAAAGAAAAACAAATGTTTTGAACAACCCACAATAAAAATTAAAAAAAAAAAAAAAAGAAAAAAAAAAAAAGAAAAACAAATGAAGGTGATATACAGAATGAGAGGAAGTACATAGGCCACAGAGAAATAATATGAGAAATGTAGGTTCTACAGGAAGAAAGGGAAAAAATAAGGAAGACAATATTGGTCAACAAAAATAGAATTATAAACACATTTATTCTTATTTTATATATCTACATTATTAAATCTCTTAAACACTATTGGCTATTAACATAAACACTATGACAAAGGAGGTTGTGGTTTATTGTATGTGTGAAAATAGAATATATGATAATAGCTCAAATAGTCAGAATCTAGTTAATACACATTGTCATAAAATTACCAGTTAATGAACTGATATATTTTGATTGTAGACCATGATAACTTAAAGATGTATTATAATATATATAATAATTTCAAAAATAAAAAGAGTAATAAATAAAATATCAATAAGAAAAGTACACTCTAATCTGATTAACCCAGGAAAGCCTAGAAAAGTAGGGGGAGGGGCTGGGGCTGTAGCTCAGTGAAAGAGTGCCTGCCTAGCTTGTATGAGGCGCTGGGTTACAATCCTCAGCACCATT
This sequence comes from Marmota monax, assembly GCF_021218885.2. Classification (NCBI taxonomy): domain Eukaryota; kingdom Metazoa; phylum Chordata; class Mammalia; order Rodentia; family Sciuridae; genus Marmota; species Marmota monax. The sequence continues at coordinate 7,453,575 of NW_026694552.1, read as the reverse complement.
TAAAAATAAATGAACAAAACAAAGGTATTGTATCCATCTATAAAAAAAATGTTAAAAAAAAAGAAAACTAGGGCTGGAAAAATAATGAGTGGAAGACTGTAAAATTAGTCTAGGTATCTCAATAGAATTATAATAAACTATGGTAATGTTCAAAATGCCACGAAATGCTACTCAGCAATAAAATGAGTGATGTATATCATGGCTGAATCGAAAAAAATATTCTAAGTGAAATAGGCTAGATACAAAAAGTACATATAGCCTATGATGACAGAAATCAGATCAGAGGTGACTCAATTGTGGTAAGGTTGACTGAAGGGAATTTTCTGGCATAATAAAAATATTCTATATCTTTTTTCTTTCTTTGGTTCAGAGGATTGAATTCAGGTAACTATTTGGCCACTGAATTACATTCCCAGCCCTTTTTAATTTTACTTGATACAGGGCTTTTCTAAGTTGCTGATGCTGGCCACAAGCTTGCTAATCCTCCTGTCTCGGCCTCCTAAATCACTGGGATTATAGGTGTGAGCCACTGTGCCCAGCTAATGGTCTAAATCTTGATAGGGATAGGGGTAACATGAGCATATACATTTTACAAAACTGGATGGCATACTTCAGATCTTACTGTTAACTAAATGTTAAACTATAACCTGTATTATTTTCTTACTACATAAAAAATTACCAGAAACTTACTGACTTAAAACAATATGCATTTGTTATCTCACAATTTCTGTAGGTTAGAGGTACAGCACAACATTACTGGGTTTTCCACTTATGATATCATGAGGCTGATGTTAGGGTATCAGCTATGTTGAGTTCTCACCTGGAAGACACTGGATAAAATACACTTCCAAACTTATTGCTATCGGAATTCAGTACCTTCAAGTTGTTGGACTAAAAACCTTCACTTTTTCCCCTGAAAATCTGACAAGGAGTAACCAATCTTAGTTCCTTGTCCTCTGGCTTCCTATATCTCAGCAACAGAGAATCTCCCTTTCACACTTCAAATATCTCTGACTTCCTTTTCTTCTATCTGGCAGAGAAAAACATCTGCTTTAAAAGGGTTGATGTTGTTTTGTCAAACCCAACCACATATCTTAAAACCAACTGACTTGGTACTTAATTACATTTGCAAAGTGCTTTCATAGGATAACTAGATTAGTGTTAAGTGAACACCAAAGGGTCAAGTATCTTGGGGGTGATGTGTTTTAAAATGTTGTCTACCAAGTAACTGAATAAAAAACAAAAGCTGGGAAGAAAACATCTTCAGATAAACAACACTGTGGGAATGTGTTACCAATAGACTTTACTATAAGAAATACAAAGGGAAATTTTTCAGGGCAAAATGAAATCATCTTGGGGGAAGCCTGAATCTGCAGGAAGGAATGAATAACACTAGAAATAGTAAATATGTGTGTTAATATAAATGATAATTTTTAAATACCCTAGAATATTACAGAAAGCCTAAAACAAAAATAGTAAATAAAATAAATTATATAATATCTACAAGAACAGAGAAAATAATAAGAATGTTTGGTGAGCTTTTAAAATACACATGGAAGTAAAGTATGTGATAACAATAGCATCAAGTGCTAGATGGGCTGAAAATGGAATTATACTGTTGTGAGTTTTTTATAAAGTTGTAGAATAGTAATTTAAAGTAGACTGTGCTAAGTTAAGGGAACATATTGTGTATCTCTAAAGCAACCATGAAAACTTGATTCAAAGACACATAGCTTAAACCCCCAAAATGATACAAATTCAATTGCTAACAAATTATTAACAAAAAGAAGACAGAAAAGGAAGAAGAACACAGGAAATGCAAAAAAGGAAATTAAACTAGCATAATGGTAGACTTAAAGTCAATCATCATCATAATAATAATATTAAATATAAATAAATTAAATAGTTCAGTGAAAAGATAGAAATTGCTAGATTGATTTATTAAAGACCCAATTATATGTTATTTAAAAGAAACATACCTTAAACCTAAGTGTTAGGTAGATAAGCTGAGAACAGGTGGACAGGGGAAAGACAATAAAGGGCAATAACTTTCAGGAAAGACATCAGACATATACATCAAAATGAGAGCCCATAAGCCACAAGAGTGGAGGGAACAGGAAACCTTATCAATATAAAAAAGTATTGGGAAGCTATGGACTAATGTGTCAAAACACTCTCAACCATAGTTGATTGTGACACCTTGGGGAAACTAACATTTGAAAACCTATGTGTTGGGACCAAGCCATCAAGACCCTCCCCTTGTGACTAAATCAGCACAACCCCCACAAAACAAGTTTTCTGAGGACTATTCAAAGGATTATAAAGCGCTTAAGGGGGTATGCAAAAAGCTAGAGCAAGAACAAAGAAACCCAAATCCTTTAAAAATCCACAACAGTACCCATTCTCTCTGGAGAAAGTTCATACAGTACCCTATACAGTGTGTCCTCATCTCACCTTCTCTCTAATAAACACCTGCCTATCATTCTTAGTGACTCTTTAGAAATTCTTCCTGTAGAGTGGCAAGAATGCTGTAAATTCCTGCTTTCCATGTTAGCTTCTGTGCTAGCTAGCACAGGTATCTTCCTGTGCAATGTAAGGAATAAACATATTGATAATAAAGTTTTAAAAAGACATATAATGTAATGCAAGCACTACTACTAGAATATAAATATTAGATAAGATAGACTTCAAATAAAAGAAAATTAGCAGAACGAAATAGAGTTATGTCATAATGATAAAGGTTCAATTCACCAGGAAGACACTAATCCTAAAGATTTGTGTACCTAATAACATATCTTAAAACTAAACAAATAAAAATTAACATAAATAAAAGAAATATTTGACAAATCCACATTCATAGTGGAAAGTTTTTTTTATTTCTTTTATTTTTGGTATTAGGGATTTAACCTAGGGCTTTACACATGCTAAGCATATGCTCTACCACTGAGGTTCACCCCAACTCCAGAGAGTTGAGGATTTTAACATTCTTCTCATGGTAATTGATAGAACAAGGTAAGATGTTAGTAAGATTATGGAAGATTTGAATGACATTATAAAACATGACATCTAATTGCAATATACACATTCTCTACATGTAAACATGGAATATTCACTTAAATAAATCATAAGTTAGATTTTAGAACAATTATCAACAGAACACAAAAGACTGAAATACTAAAATGTATATTTTAATAAATGTATATTTTATATTTTAATAAATGTATACAGAAATGTATATTTACGTGAATGTTAACTGTTAATAAAAACTAAGTAAATCACAGGGTAAACTAGAATGTCTGGCAATAGACTAACAGGAGTTCCAGAAATAAAGAACAGAAATGAAAGGTAATAATTTATATTTAAAAATCATGTATGAAAACTTCTGAGAACTTCAGGACACTTATCATCAGATTGAAAGGTCCCAACAACATATTCCCAGTACAGCAAATAAAAAAGAAAAGTACACACACACACACACACACACAAATATTGAAGCACGAATATGCTGTTTTGTTAATGCAAAATTTTCTAATGCCAGGAATGAAGAAATACCTACAAATTTCAAATTAAAACCAAACAAGTCATTTAAAACAAATGAGAATAAAGTCGAATTTCGTTTTTTCTGCAGTTTTTGAATACTTGGAAAATAATGGTGTGATGCTTTCAGAACTTGAAGGGATAATTATTTTCTACTAAAAATCCTCTTCCCAGTCAAACAATTAATCAAAGGAGACTTAGCTCCCCCATGCACCTTTTCATAGGAAGTTAGTTGAGGATGAGCTTTAGCAAAACAAAGGAATAAACAAAGAAACAGTAAGTGATGGTATTCAAGAAATGTTGTATCCAACCTAGGAGAGCAGCCAAGGATGACAGCCACAGAAACAGCAATTGCATAGCTTGAAGCAATTGGTCAGAGGATTAAGCAGGATTTCTCCTGGAAACAAGAGGGTCAGGATAGAAGACCTTTATGGTGAAACTTCTGGGAAAAAAAAAGAAAAAAAAACAGGAAGACATTTTAAGAAAGACATTGAAAAGTGAAAGAGAGAAAATTAATATAGCTATAGGAAAATAGCTGCTGTATATCCACCCCACTGCCCAACTTGGTTCTGAAGTGAGCAATATCTGTGTGTTTATTGGTTTAACAAAAAAGTATTTTATAACTATTACAAGAGGATTAGTGATCCAAAAAGGCAGTGAATATGAGAATGAAATCCAAAAATGTCATATCTGGAAATAAATAGGTAAATCTAAATTGGAAATATTAAGATAATGGAATAAACATATTATTTGAAGTTCTTCTGTAACCAGTTCAAAAGTTAAAAGTGATTGAACCTGAGGAATGGAGAGTTAGGCATATTGGGCAGAGAATAGTTAGTTTTCATTATATTTCTACAGTACTAGGTTTTTTTAAAATTATGAGTAAGTATTACTTTGAAAAATAATGCATATTATACATTATTAAACAAGTACCACACATTTGTTTTACTACAAAGAAGGACAATTCCAGCAGATAAAGATAGCATCTCCGTTTAAAATTTGAAGAATATATGAAATAAAGATTTTGGTAAACTCCCTTTACTTCTTGTGATATATGATAATATGTAACCCAAAACCAGGTGTCTGTCCACTGGTCCTTTATTTTTAAAAAAAATATTATCTCAGCAAATCAGTACCCCTGAACTTCCTGTTAAAGAGAGAAGACTGACTGCATATATTTATCTTCACTTCCTCCAACAACAATTATGAACAACCATAATTAATAGTAGCTAATAGTTACATAGTACTAACTATAAACCAGATATTATTCTGAATGCATTGCTATCTTAATTATATTAATTCTCACAGCAAATCTATCAGGTAGGTGCCATCATTATCTCTGTTTTATAGGTGAGAAAATGGAAGCACAGAGAGATATTTTGTCTTACGATCTCATGGCTGGTTAATGGTAGAGCCAGTCATTTGTTCAAAAAATCCACACTATTAACAACTACATAATACTGCCTGATATATTAAAATTCCATTAAAACAATCATGGGGCTCAGGTTGTAGCTCAGTGGTAGAGTGCTTGTCTAGCATGCATGAGACATTGGGTTTGATCCTCAGTACCATATAAACAAATAAAATGAAGGCATTCTGTCCATCTACAACTACAAAAAATATATTTTAAAAAAACATCATGAAAGAATAAAAAAATGTACAAATCAGAGGCTGGGGCTGGGGCTCAGTGGTTGAGCACTTGCCTCCTACATGTGAGGCAAAGGGCTTGATCCTCAGCACCACATAAAAAAAATAAATTAAATAAAGACATTTTTTAAAAGAATGTACAAATTAAAAATCCATATTGTGTCATTATAGGGGCTAGGGATATATCAGTTGGTAGAGTGCTTGCCTTGTATGCGCAAGGCCCTAGGTTTGTTCCCCAGCACAAAAAAAAAATATATATTGTGTCATTATCCTTGGGAAAATCCTCAGTGGTCTTCCTTTACATTTGCAAGAAAATACAAATTTCTTCCATTCTTCCAAAACCTTATGCTTTAATCACCAACCTCATCTCCTACTATTTTCTTATTGCTTTACTTAGCTATGGCTATTTCACCCTTCCTTTGGTCCCTTGGATTTGCCAATTAATGGAATTGATTTACAGATCATCAGTATATAAGAGACTTCCAACAAATTTCTGGAAACCAAGAGAAAGCATCAAAAAATGGTCACTAGTGAAATTGAAAAGCGGTAGCCATAGCCTAGAAAACATTCAAAAGGGAGCTGCAGTAGATGGGTTGGGAAATCTTTCCACAAGAACTATAGAGTGGGAGTACAAAGTGACCTGAAAATGGAGGAATCTATGTATATTTTTGTAATATGGAAACATTGATCTCCCATCCACACATTTCCCCACTCCCCCACAAAAAATGCCTTGAAGCTAAGCATTTATCCTCAGGCTGCCTGAAAAGAACCTAAAAGTTGGTGTGAGAGTTAGTGTATCAGAATAAAGCCCTCCTAATTCTGGCATCTAGAGTACCCTACGACTCCAGCTAATTCTCTGCTGACTCATCCTAAAGTTGAGCCTGCCAGACCATGATCCCTATTCATATATGCATTGAGCTTTTCTATTTTTCATTCATAAATAATAATGGATAGTCACTGACCATAAGACAAGTAAACAAATTGATAAAAAAAAAACTTTGATAAATAGCGTATGTGAAGAAGATAACTTCAAAATAACTACCATCAAAAGAAAAACAGAACAAAAATCCAACTAATTATGCAGATATGCCAACAAAAGTTTTAAAATATGAACAAATTTAAGAGTACCATCAAGAAAAAGCACCCAGAGCACAGAAAAGAGCTATTGGAAATTAAAATGTGAATAAAATATAAAGTCATAAAGATTGATGGATAAAGAGACGGAAACCTCCTCTCTTTCATCTGTATAAAACCATAAAGATGGAAATTAGGAAAAACAATAAAGTTAAACCAGTAATCTATAATCTAGAATAAGAAAGCTATGTGGAGAAATAATAGAAGATAATTTCCCTGCACACAAAAGGGAACTTTCTGTAATTTAGAAGGTCTTATAAGCTACTTGTCACCATGAATTTTTAAAAACTATGTAAAGAGATACAAACATAAATTTCAAAGAATAAAACACCACTAATAAAAAGAATATCCTAAGAATTCCTACTGAAAAAAAAACCCTTGAAAGAATCAGAATGGCAAAGAATTTATCAATATCAGACACTAGAAGATGATACAACAATGCCTATAAAGTTCTGAGAGATAATTATTTTCAGCCTAGAATTTTAAACTAAGAAAATATATCAACTACATAATAGAATAAAGACATTTTGAGACATGAAAAGACTGAGCAAGTTTATCTCCTAGGCATTGTTTCTTACAAGTTACTTGAGAATTGTTACAGAAAAACAAAAAGGCAAACCAAAAAAAAAAAAAACACAAGTGGTAGGATCTGAGAACAAAAGCAGACCAAAATCCAAAGTATAAGAAGTGAAATCCTAAAATAGTCACTGTGCGACAGTAACTGCTATCCATTGGAAGATTGAAGAGGGATCTGGAAGAGTAGTCACTAGCATGGATGTATAGAGAACAAGAACAGTAGGAGTCATCTGCTACAGCTACAGCATAGGCAAAAAGGATGCCCTTTAAGATAAAGAACTTAAAAATAATAATAAAACTGAGTAAAAGTTGGCTGGCTTTTTATTACCATCATGTTACTAGCAATTTTCAAAGAAATGTCAGCAATAAAATATCCCTCCCTGAAAAAAAATATTTTGTTGATCTAAATTTTAAGAACTGCTGCATTTACTGTTGAGTCATGGTGACTGATCCCATGGCCATGGCCTTGATATACCAATGGCATCTAGCAAAAAAAGAAAGGGAGGCAATTACATTAATGTTGTGGTTGAATGTTTAAAATAACTCAAGAGTATGATCAGGACAATCATAATATTAAAACAGTATAGTGTATTTTAATTTAATGAATCCTTGAAATATTCTCCATTAATTGCATTGGAGTATAACATTGCTTCAATAGAAAAACAATCATAATTCTAGCACACAATTTTCCCATACAATGAACACTATAGTTATAATCATATAAACACTGCTGATATTTAACCTTTAGAATCACTTTAATGACACATTACATGGCACTTAAATATGGTTACTTAATAGGATATAAATATTATCAACCTTAATACTGTGAAAACAAAGGTAGAGCTAATAGAGATTAAGAGGTAGAAAATGATGAGGAGTAGTAAAAGGAAGAGGATAAACATTGAGATCTTTATCTTATAAAGTGGGAAATCAAGAGACATGGAACTGGAGGCAGGTTAAACTATATTTAACTTTTCAGAGATGACAAGTGGTAGAACTGGGAGAAGAGGAGTTAGGGAAGAAATTTATGCAAATTCACCACTGTGTAACATGATATCAACAGTAAGTCATGTCAATTAAAAAATGGTAACACAAACATATTATTTAGAGATCTGGAGAAAATATGAGAAAATGTTTTAAATATTTGAAAGGTCAATAGTGAGAAGCAAGATTGAGGGTAATGAGGTATGAGCATGGGATAACTCCATCTTTTCTATTTTAGTATAAAACTTTCTGTGTTGTTTGATTGCTTAGCTACATATATAACTTGCTTAGCTACATATGTAACTTGGTGCTAAAGTTAGTTAAAGGTAAAAAAGTAGCTTTGAAAAATTTGATAATTCTTTAAGTTTGTCTAGGCAAGGGATATCACATAGTTCTGCAACTAATTATGACAAGACTTAATTCTGTTCATTTTAGTCACTCACCAAGATAGATGCTGAAGAGCAGTGAGTTCTCTATAGCCACACAAGTTCATATCTTCATCTCAGGTCATAGATACAGGAATCTATGACAAGTAGGGATAGCAATGAGAGTAGCATATGTTGTGCCACCATCAATGTTTAGAAGGAAACCATGCTTTTTTTTAGAGCATTGAGGAAATGGATGTATCTTAGCATACAAATCTTAGGGTGCAGGCTAAATGATGTAGAACTCATTAAGATATTTCCTAATATATCCTACATAAAGTGGTTATTTTATGTAAAAGATTTTTTGCTGTAATATTGATAATTTATTATTTACTGGTCAATTAAAGAAAGGTTTTATATAATGTATTAATGCCCAGATTTTTTGACAGAATCCCACCCTCATAACCATAAAAATATTGAGTATCATTATGCCAGACAATGGACAAACTAATCTAAAACAAAACCAGAAGTGGTATTTTATAGCTACTATATTACAACTAACTTCACTCTAATTATATTATACAACCACTGTCACTAAAATAATGAAAGCAGTGATAATGTATATAATCATTTCATGGGTAAAGATTTTACTCATAAATATCTGAAATCTATTTTTTTAATTTGTTCTAATTAGTTAGACATGACAGTAGAATGCATTTTGACACACCATATGTAAATGGAGTATAACTTCTCACTCTTCTAGTTGTACATGATGTAGAATCACACTGATCATTCAATCACATATACACATAGTATAATAATGTCCAATTCATTCTACTATCTGAAATCTAATTTTTAAAATGAATGATAACTTTATAAACAATGTTTTATTTTATCCCTATGTTTAAAACATACCACAGGCATAATTCATGGTCCTCTCCAATATCAGAAAAAATGTGGCTGGCTACTCTGTCCATATGTTTCTCTTTTCCTACTTTCTTTTTCATCTTGTGTTATTGTCAACTGACCTACTTGCTTACCTTTCTTTTTTTTTCCTCTTTTTCCTTTCCTCCTACCCAACCCCTAGGCCTACCACTGGCACCCAGCAGTACCCCAAGGCATTGCTCATTACACTCAACTATTTTTAAGTGGTTGCTGACCACCATCATTATTTCTTTGCTAACAAAAGTCATTTTTATATTTTAGTTATATCATCACAATTCTTCCTGAATTTTCAGTTTTTTCTATTATAACACAACTGTCTTTGTAAATGCCACCACTTGAAATGCCTTTTTTATTAGTACATTTTCCAATATAAAAATTCTACTTGCCTTCACTCAAAATTTCTTTAAGGTGGTTAAAAATGTCAGTTCACTTAACCTTTCCTCTCGAGTCAGAGTCACAAATGCTTGAGTTTCTTTGGCTGCCCTTCACAATACTTATCTTTTTACCAACTTATTTTTAAAACATGAGATGTGAAAAATAATACAGTGGCTTAAGACAATAAACTTGAAAGTCTAGCCAGGGCTTGGTTCAAAAAAAAAAAAGTCCAAATGAGACACTTATTAGAAAAGCCCAGTCTGTCAGAAGTGAGTTACCAACTAGGTAAGGAAATGGGTTTGGAAAGTGAAGGAGCCTACAAATGTAAGCTAATGCTACTTTCTAGGTTGTGTTTGAAGAAGCAGATCACAGATATAGCTTGAGAGCTCTTAGACTTATGGAATATATATATGCCTTTATTTTATTTATTTATTTATTTTTATGTAGTGCTGAGGATCAAACCCAGGGCATCACACATGCTAGCCAAGTGCTCTACCACTGAGCCACAACTCCAGCTCAGTCTTATAGAACTTCTGAAAGGCTACAAGGCATTATTTGGCCACTTCTCCAAAAAAAAAAGATAATTTGTAGACAGTTCAAGTCCAGCAGCTTTTTGTATATAAGGTTCCTCAAGCCTTCATTCATATTACATCTGGCAGAAGAATTGCTTGTACAGATGTTACTCTAAGTAAATACTGCATTTCATTTTCTTTTCCAAAACTCAGTCATTGAGGATAATTTAAAAATAAGATTGGTCCTCTACTACTATGTTGATATTTATTTCCCTTTACTGAATATTTTCCTCAGAGAAATAGTTTCTGGGCTGATAAATACAGAAAAGGTAATACAATATCCTCTTATGACAGCCACTTCTGTCAGGAAAGAACCCTGTGCAGTGCAGTCAATTCTTAATTAACCAGGGTCATGGGGAAAAGGCAAAGTATGGATTAAGTGTAATTCTACAGGTAAGCCCTACAATTCACTTTTATCCATTAATTTCTACCTCTTTTCTAATCACAAGTTTTATCAGGGCTCTTGATAATTAAGTAAATGTAGAGATTTGTGTTTCACTTCCTTTCTTATCCCTGTCTAATGAGCAGGGAAATGGAGAGTGGGGAGAAAGGAGTGGCACTATTATCTACTAATATGATAATCAGTCACTGGATCTGAAAGAGAAGTCTATGTTGGCTAAATTTATAGCTATAGTTTCTTGTAGAAGTTTCTGAGTGTTTATTATTAAGACTGAACCACAAATCAGAAATCAAAAGAATAAAGCAGAAGTAGTTGTTTTTAAAATCCAGAATTGTATCAGAAATTACAGGCACTAGATATGCAGCTCTGGGATCTAGAAATACTAATGCAAGCAGTTTTAGTCTTAGTATTACTCATCTATCTCAGCAATCTTTCTGCTCCCAAGCTTCATTTTTCCCATGTCTGAGATAGGAATTCCTCCAAATTATCCAAGGGTTTCTTTGAAAAAAGAATGATCAACAACAAAGAGCATATTTTGTAAAAAGAAATGCATAAACAAAGCAATAGTCATTGTGCTGTGTACCATGGAGAATCCCTCCAGCAGGTTAACCTGGAAGAGTATGGATTCATACAGTCCCTGAATCTCATCCAAGTGAATATAAACATAAGCAAAGGTCACCCTGCAGTCTTATATGGCAGTTATTAGTGATCCCAGGCTTCAGTGCTGCTCTCCCATTCCTGACAGAAAGAAACAGTAAAAGCAATTATATATATATATATATATATATATATATATATATATATATATGATCTGTGTGCTAATTAAATAATTAATTAATTATTACCTAGATTAGAATTTCCCTTTTTCTAGGCCCCATTCACCCTCCATCTGTAAAATGAAGGGAATGGACTAGATGATCTCTAATGTACTATTCAGGTCTGAATCTCAGCTGCTGCTTGTAAAACGTGTAACTTTATCTCTCTTTCTTCTTTGCTTTGAGCTTGTCCTCAGCTGAAAATCAAGCAGTCTGAAGTCAGTTCTACTAGTATTGCTGAACACACAAAAGCTACAAAAGACAAAGAAAGAAACACAGCTTTTTCTCCTTTCTTTGGGTACTTTTATTATGATCTAAAGACAAAAAAAGTACAGAAATTGATGTGGGTGCACATTGTAATTCATATACTCCAGGCCAATTTCTATGCTTGGTGGTCTAAACAGAGTTTATCAAGGTGAGTTCATATGTTAGAGACTGAAAAGAATAAAATGCTTCTTTGATGATTCAGTCTGGTCTTGGTAACAAGTAAACAATATTTTTTCAGTAAAAAATATATTAATGTTCTTCTTGTCTAAGGAGAGTTTACATGATTGGAAAGAATGGATCACTATCATCAAGTATCCCAGAATAACACAGGCATATGGACACCAATCAGCATTGATTTTCATAATGCAGTGTTTTAGTCAGCTCTTTTGTTGCTGTGGTCAAAAGACCTGACAAGAACCATTAAGGGATAAAAAGTTTATTTTGGCTTAATGTTTCAGAGGTTCAGTCCATGGACAGCTGGCTCCATTGCTCTGGGCCTGAGATAAGACAACATGATGGCAAAAGTGTATGACTGAGGAAACCAGCTCCAAACATGGCCACCAGAAAGCAGAGAGACAGACTCTGCTCACCAGATAAAATATAAACCTCAAAGTCATGACCTCAGAGACACACCACTTCCAGTCACATCCTACTGACCTACAGTTAGCTCTCAGTTTATCCATATTGGTGCAATAATCCAATGAATAGTTTCAAGCTCTCACAATCAAATAATTTCACCACTGAACCTCCTTGCCTTGTCTCACACACAGCTAAAACATAACAGACAGTTTAGTAGGGACAAAAAGACAAGTAAACACATAAGTGCAAAAAATTGTCTATATATCACACAGAGGGATCATCAAAAAGTTGAACTAGAGTGAAGCTGAGATGAAGAATCAGATTATAAAAGACATCATTAATCACAGAAAAGAGTTTTGACTTGATTCCATGGTGTGTCACAAAGTATGTTGCATGTATGAGGGATAGTTTTGGTTGGTACATGGGTGAATATTCTTATTTTTAGTAGATTGGTATTTATTTTAATATGTATTACAAAAAAAATAAATTAGGCCTTCAATACTGTTGTTTCACATGTGATATTGCTCTGGGCAAAGCTATTTTTTTTTCATTACTAGGGATTGAACCCAGGAGTGCTCTACCAGTGAGCTTTAGACACAAAACTTTTTAAATTTTATTTTTGAGACAGGGTTTTGCCAAGTTGCTGAGGCTGGCCTTGAACTTGTGATTCTCCTCTCTCAGCCTCCCATGTAACTGGAAATCCATGTGTGCACCACTGTGCCTGGTCAAAATTAATTTTTAAATAACAAATTTAAAGAAAACTATTACCTAAATAGTAGTATATATGATACACAAGTATGGCAAAAAATATGAGGGTGAAGTGCAAATCATTAATATTCTTGAAGGGTTCTAGTAGGATAAAATTATTGAATTTATGGTTTAGGAAGACCAATCTGCCTATGGCTTGGAGGACAGTCAAGAAGTTAGAGGGTGGCCTAATACAGAATATTTATTGAAGTCCCAAAGCCTGAACTAAGGCAGTGGCAGTGATAAGGGGAAGCATTAATAGATATAAAGGATATTAAGTGGATATGAAGTGGACATTATCTATAGTGCTTGGTGAATAGGCACACAATCCATGTTCCAACCATTCAAACAGAAATGACTCAAAATGTCTAACACAAAGGCAATTAAATATCAATACCTGGTTACATTTGTGATGAAAGAATTGAGAAGACAAGCAGACTAGTGAAGCTACACCGAGATTAATAGCCCTGCTGCTCCTAAGGCTAAAAGAATAACAGGAAACATGGTGTTACCAGAGACCAAAAGAAGAAGTCACCCAAGGAATGATGGAATCATAGAAAGTCTGTCCAACATTAGCAGAAGATATGGAAGAAATTCATCTGATACCAAGAGACACTGGATTATCTTTTCCTCCTTTTCTTCAACTTCTTCTGGAGCTTTTTAAACTTTTTTTTAGTTGACAGTGGACCTTTATTTTATTTATTTATATGAGGTGCTGAGAACTGAACCCAGTACCTCACACATGACAGGCAAGTGCTGGACCCTGAGCCACAACCCCAGCCCTGGAGTTTCTTATTGGTTAAATCCAATCAGAGCCTCCTGACATGAAAATCTAGGAAACATGGCTCACAGGAATCAGCCCTTCTGAAAAAAAAATAAACAAACATATCAGGGAAGGGTATGTAATGGTTCCCAGGGGAAAACAAAAAAACCTAGAAATGGCACATTGCAGATGGAAACGGAAGACATATATCTGATACAAGACCTAGGTTTATGTCTTAAATAACTGAATTGTTTATATTATCACTCTCTATTATAAGAAATATTAGATTAGAAATAAGTTTAGGGGCAAGATGAGTTCATTTTCTAACCATTTATCTTTGAAGTAGTTGTGTTATGTCCAACTGTAAAACACTAGTAGGGAATTAAAACATGGTGGGGAAAGCTAACTGATGATAGAAATTTAATCATTGTATGTATGGTAGTTAAAAACATGAACACAGCTGAATTCAGTGGCTCACATCTGTAATCCCAGTGGCTTGGGAGGCTGAGGCAAGAGGATCTCTAGTTCAAAGCCAGCCTCAGCAATGGCAAGGCACTAAGCAATTCAGCAAGACCCTGTCTCTAAATGAAATACAAAATAGGGCTGGGGATGTGTCTCAGTGGTTGAGTGCCCCTGAGTTCAATCCCCAGTACCCCCCAAAAAGTAAAATAAAATAAAATAAAAAAGGGTTGGGGATGTTGCTCAGCAATTAAGCACCCTTTGGCTCAGTCCTTGGTAGCAAAGGAAAAAAAAAAACAGAACACAGTATTGAGGAATATTATCTATGTTAAGGAATATGAGAGAGCCAAGAACATGCTTTAGTTTTTGAAAACTACAAGTAAAATAATATGAGATATCTGAAAAAAGAAAAAAAAACTGAGAAGGACTTCTCAGAGTTAAGATTAAATGTAGTGTCTCAGGAGCCAATGTAGGAGTATCCAGAAGGGAATTATCTACAATACAAATTTTTTCCAAAGATATCAAGTAAGATAAGAATCAAAAAGGGGTTCATTGGCTCTGGTTATTAGGTGATCATCAGTGTCCTTCACAAGAGTAGTTTTGATAGAGATTTAGGATTAGATAGCACTTTATAATGGTGCAAAGAGAGAATGGGAAGTGCAGAAGAAATTGGAGACAATGGTGTCAATCACTTTTTAAGAAGCTTGGGTAAAAGAGAGGGTAGTACCTTGAAGAGTATGCAGAGTCCAGTGAGGGTTAATGAATTTTCAGCATGAGAGCAGCTTGGACTTGTTTATAAGCCAATGGAAAAGAGTAAGATATATTGAAGATACAAAGGAAAGAAAGAATAGCTGATAGAATGAGGTTCCTGAAGAAATGCTAAGAGATAAGCACCAGAGACAGGTACAGATATTAGATTTGGACAGGAGAAGGAAAAACTTCTTCTGAGACCAGAAGAAAGGAAATGAGAGTGGTTACAGATAAAGGTGATTTTTAGGTATGGAAAATTGAGAGAGTCTATCTGTAATAGCCTCAATTTTCTCTGTGAAATAAGAGTTAAAGTAAGCTTCTAAAGAGAGTGGAGAGTGGAGAGATGGTGAGGCAAAAAGCTTTGGAATTGTCACTCAGATTTGGATAAGGGCAGAAACCAGGGACATAGAACTGAGAGTCAGCTGAGATTGGAGAACACAGATTTGCTACAACATTCATTTGTACAACTGTGATTTCCTCGAGAAGACTCAGTATAATTGGTTGTAGAAGTTAAGAAGTGGGTAACTGGTATGATCTTACATTAGAGTTTAGCAAATTAAATATGTCAGAAAGATAAGAAGTGGAGAATATGGGAATGTTTTATCAAGATGGTGAATTCAGTGAAGTATTATAGGATGAGGGAAGGGATTGAAGTAATTTTCTAAAAGCCTATAGATGCCATTGTTAGCCAAATTCTTCCTCTGAAATTTATAAATGTGACATTGATGTGGTATTGGCTGCTTCTTGGTTGATTTCAATTTAGTTTTGTGGCCTAGAAAAAGAAAGTTTAAAAATGAGAGTGCTATGAATGAGTTATAACCTGTCTACAGAAAATGTATGATTTTAATTAACCTTCACAACTATTCTATAGAGTAGATTCTATGTCCTAGAGGACACAACTGAGGC
This sequence comes from Marmota monax, assembly GCF_021218885.2. Taxonomy (NCBI): domain Eukaryota; kingdom Metazoa; phylum Chordata; class Mammalia; order Rodentia; family Sciuridae; genus Marmota; species Marmota monax. The sequence continues at coordinate 7,437,754 of NW_026694552.1, read as the reverse complement.
TCAGAGAGGTGGAGAAAACTTGCTAAAATTAATGACAGCTAGTTATTAGCACAGAAAGGGTTCAAATTTAGATCCATCTTACCTCAAATCTAGTGTTCTTTCCACTAGTTCCTGGTGTCCCTCTAAGAAAAAGAGAAAATTTATATTTGAATCCACTATATGGTATAATGGGCATAAAGTACTCTTGGAAAATGACACCTCCCAGAATGGAATCTCCAAATAGTAGCACTGTTGGTCTCCAGAGGTCATCTGAACAGGTCCATAAACTAATATTTTGTGTGTGTTAACATCTGCAGTACGGCAAAGACTATACTTTGGTTTCTGGCATGAATAAATAATTCACTTATGACATTTAAACCAGACATCATCTCATTGGTGTCTCATTTAAAGTAGTGCCAGGCTTCCCATTAGTTTTAAGGAGTTTGGGTTTTGTTTTTTGCCTGTGGCAAATTAGAATTGGAGGTGCAGGTGCTCCACATAGCTTTTACCCCTGGAAGACATCCATAGACTGAAAAAGACAGAAAGTCACTACATCAGTGTCCTGGAAGCTGTGTCCTGCCTGAAGAAGTGCCTGTGTATTTCAATGAAGTAATGCTTGACACTCAGCATCTTGACTAGACTCAGTAAAGGCCTAGAGTCAGGAGCAGATTAAAGTAGTGAAACAATCAAATTGGTGGTACAGAACCCAGCATTCTCTCTCTAGAAATATTTTTGGTTCCAGTCTTGAGCTGAGACAAATACAGGACAGCAGACTCTGCAAGACCTCAATGTTTGGTATTGAAAGCAGGAAAGGGCATCATTGTATCTTCTAACTTAGGAACTCCCCCTCAGGGGGAAAAATAATTTTAATATGATGGATTTAGACTGTAGATACCCTGGAATGGGTCAACCATCCTCCCACACACACACACTGAGTATTGCAACAAAATGAGGTAAAAATTTATTGAACACCTGATGTGTGCCAGACAATCATTCTGTCTTCATCTTAAACCTTTGAGGAAAGTATCATTACCTCTGTATTACATTTGAAAAATAAGGCACAGAAGGCCAAATTAACTTTCTTAAAGTAATAAAATCAATAATTGGCAAAAGTGGTGTTTCCACTTACATCTACCAAATTCCTTATACCATAAGGCATCTAAGTAACAAGAAGGAAGTAGACATTTATGATAGTAATCTAAACAAAGAAATTGTAGATTGTCCATCTGCCAATTATTTATAAACAATGATGTTACCTGTAATATTTTTTAAAAATATTTATTTAGTTGTAGATGGACATGATATCTCTATTTGTTTATTTTTATGTGGTGCTGAGGATTGAATCCAGCACCCCACATGTACCAGACAGACACTCTACCACTGAGCTACAATCCCAGCCCTTTACCTGTAATCTTTTACAAGAGTTCCTAAAAAAATTTTGTGTGCCAAGGACCCCTCTAGTATCTGGAGAAGCCTATAAAAACCCCGTTAAAAAACCTAAAATAAACAAGTTTGCAAAGAAAATGCATTAAACTGAATTTTAGTTATCAAAATTTTAAAATTCATATGGCAATGTATTCTTTATTAATAAGATCTAACAATGGATCTACCCACAATTTCAAAATACATTCATAATCAAAGGAAATCCTAAGAGGTTAATAAAAACATAGATGTAATTTTTTATGTAAAATCAAACCTGAATTCTACCCATGGACACATTCAGGGATCCACTAATGGTCTATACAGTGGTGTGTTGGAATTGCCATGAACTAGCTTGCAAGAGTTGATTGTTGAATTTTCCAGAAGTTAGCAAACTGATTGTTAAATGCAACCATTGTTAAAAAGTGAATTGCATAATTTTACAATTCAATAAGTTATATTAAAAACAAAGGTAATAAAAACTCAAAACCCATCGTTTCCTAATTACTTCATTGCACTTTATTATTGTCTATGATCTCAGGGTAATTCTTATCTATTGTATCTGCATGGTGCAAATACTATATGTTGGCACGTGACTATGCTATCTTTTCCCAAATTCATGATTCACTTACATCAACTTGGCAACTTAAAATCATCTATGGAAACTGACAAATGTTACAAACTTGGGCTTTCAATCTTGTAGAGCCACCTGTTAAATATTTAATGACACTCCATTGTGTCCTTGTACTCCAGGTTAAAAACATCCAGTAGGATGAGTAACACGTCTGAGAATCTATCTCTAAAGAACTCTTTAAATCAAGAATTCTAAGGTAGATCTAACAAATATTTTTTAATATATTATACAAAAAAGCATAATTCACAAAAGAACAAAATTAAAAAGTGGATTTCATCTAAATCAAGAACTTCTGCTCCTTAAAGATAATCTTAGGAGCTGGGCATAGTGGCATATACCTGTAATCCCAGCAGCTTAGGAGGCTGAGGCAGGAGGATTGCGAGTTCAAAGCCATCCTTAGAAATTTAGCAAGGCCCTATTCAACTGAGACCCTGCCTCTAAATACACACACACACACAGACACACACACACACACACACACACACACACACACATATATATATATATATATATATATATATATATATATATATATATATATATATATATATTTTTTTAAGGGTTGGGGATGTGGCTCAGTGGTTCAGTGTCCCTGGGTTCAATTATTGTCTATGATCTCAGGGTAATACTAAAAAAATATTCTTAGGAAAGTGAAAAGACAAACATCATACCTAGAGAAAATATTTGTAAATCACATGTATAATAAACGTCTTATATCTAGAATACATAAAGAACTCTCAAAAGTCAATAATAATCAAACAACCAAATAAATAAAATGAACAAAAATTTTAAACACTTCACTAAGGAAGATATATGGATCACAACATGAAAAAATGTCCAATAAGGGAAACAGGGAGACTTTTGGGAGTGATGGACATGTTCATTATCTACTAATTGTAGTGCTAGTTCCGTGGGTATATACATGTCAAAATATCAATTGTACACTTTAAACGTGTACAGTATATTGTATGTCAATTTTACCCAAAATCATCTTTAAAATAATAAGACTGGTCCTGTTAGCAAAATTTTAAACAAATGCTACAGCAAATATCCCTCCAAAGGAAATCACATATTTGATCCCATGTTCCTAATTATGTGAACACATATAGGAGTAAACAGAGTTTTCCTTCAAGAGTGGAGAAGATGAGCCTTAATATTAAGCAAAGTGTCACTAGTCACACAGTAGGTCAATGGCAGAAATGGAACTAGAATCCAGATCTCCATCTTCTCAGCCAAATTAAAGGTCTCTGTTGGAAGAAAGAGTCCTCTGTGTGGTTCTGCAGGGTGATCAGAATTCATAGCAGGTTACTGAAAGGTAAGCTTGCCTGTGTTCTGCTCAATTTTAACAAGGTTTTGGGAGAGATTTCAGTATAATCAAACAACCTTAGCATTTCTAAATGTTTGAAGCATGTTTTAAGCTTGATGGTATTTTTGCTTCTTAATCAAAAGGTCTCTTATCAATGTGCTATTGCTCGATACTGCTAATCTGTCCATTTAGTACAAAGAAAACTCACATTTGTCCACAGATCCAGGAACAATATCTGAGCCAACATTTCATTAACTTGTATATTTTTCCCAAACCAATGATTGGTTGTGTCCCCCTCTCCCTGCACCACCCCTTTCCCTGTTAGATGTTGCTGGGGAGATTTTGGCACGGCCTAGAAAGAGGAGGAGGGAAATGGGTAGGAAGGGGGAGTTAAAGGGCGAGTTACCAGGAGCCACTGCTCTCAGACAAAAAGGAAGAAAGAAGAGTGGGAAAACCCAAGCCTCTGCACCCTTCTCTCAGATTCAGGGCCTCCTTCTACAGGAATCCTGCCAGAAAATTTAAGGTAGCTCTGAGAAGGAGGGCAATGGGGATTGTAGATGTTCTTATACTCCTATTTAAGGAGTATTTGCAGAGTATAGGCAGCATATTAACACATACCCGTATTCTTTCATAGGAGACACATATAGTCACCCACCCATGCATACACAGTGGTAAACAGAGTCCTCAGCAGCTACAAAGACACGTGCACACTCTCAGGCAGAAACAAAAGGACAAAAGGACACATCCAGAAAAACACACATTTTTCAAGCCCTCAAAAGATTACTTAGGCACAAAGGGGAGGTATGGGAGAAAGAGTAGGGAAAGCCATAGGTGGTAGAAGAGGGGAGTGGGACTGGGGTAAGGAGGGGGCAGAGGTGAGAGACTGAATTAGCAGTTAAGTGTGAAAGAGAGAGGGTAAATGAGTTAGGGTGATTCCATAGAAACTCCACCTAAGGGTGGATTAGGGCAGAATAAGACACAAATGTCCCTAAATACTAGCAACTCAAAGGTAGAATTTTCTGTCAAACCTTTTCATTTTGCAACTAAAATAAATTCTAATCACTTTTTTCATGTTCCCTGGTAGATTCACTTTCCAGAACAATTGTGGAAGTGCAAAATGATCATATTGGTATATATGCATGAACTTATTTTATTTAAATAATTCAAACCTATAGGAAATATATTTCTAAGGAAATGAGCACATGCCTCAGGTAATAGAAAGGCAAAAAGCCAACTGTAAAAACAACTACAGCTCTCTGAGAAGCAAACAAAAAATCCATATAAAACTGAATCTTCTAACAACTAAAAAAGCAGAAATTAGACAAAGGGGATACAAAACTACCTTTTGGTTTTTTAATTGTTTTCCGTGTTGGCACACATTTGAAGGCACACATAGACTGCTAAATCAATGCCCAATATAGTCTCACTATTGTGAATCACTGGAGGCAGGGCTAGGCTGAAGTAGTGGAAAATCTGAAATACACAGTATTTTTAAAGACATGCATTTTTATTACTTTCAAGTGCAGACAGTTACTCCAACTATGTTAAGAAAATTTTGCCTAGTAAAGGACCTGTCTCCACAGAGTTCTGAATGGATTGTTTAGTACAATTGCAATTACCCTGAACCCAGCTATGAGAGTTTTTCTATGAAGCAGATTCTTCCTTAGCACTCCATCTTTCTGAGAATTAATGATAGCTGATATTTATTGAGTACTTCTGTGTAGGAGGCAGACACTGTTGTAAGCAGTTTGCATAAATTGTCACATTTATTTCTCAAAATTGCCATATGAAATAGGTTCAATGATTCTCTCCATTTTATTGATGAGGAAACTGAGACTTGGAGAGGTTAGGTACCTTGCACAAAATCATACAATTAATAAAAGGTAAAGCCAAGATTTGAACCCAAATAGGCTGACTCCAGAGCCTATGCTATTAACTAGAGCACTGTGCTGCTTCAAATAAACAAGCTTTTGCCTCAGGTAAAAAAAAAAAAATAATAATCAGATATCAGGGATTTATTTTCAAAACGAAAGAAACTTTCAGAGTGTGTTTTGGCATCAGCACACACTGAGCCCTCTCTTCTACATTCTGCATCTCTGCAGCTACATATGTGGTTCTAAACAAAGATCACTGACCTGCAGAGCCATCAGCCTCAAGGACTGCAGAATTCTAAGGCATGGAAGAAAGAGCCGGTTATCTTCCGTGGTCTCTATTGCTAAACTAGGAATATAAACTAGCACCTTTCAGAGGAATTTGTAACACAGATTAAACATATAAAGGTTTTCTGCTTAACTTTCAGTTAACCAGGAAAGTAAATCAGTTGCAACCTCCCATCCCTAAACTGTTCAAGTAAACAAGGCTTTTCTGCAATGAATCTAACAGCTGTTTATATGTGTATGAATGCAATGTCAATCGTATCTTGCTTAAAAAGGCTTTTTTTTCTCTTCATTTTTAGACATAGATGAGCTTTTGCCCAGCCTTGCCTAATCACAATGTTCAAAGATTGTTAATTACAGGAGTCTGGATTAATGAAGATTATCAATTTACCCTTGATAAAAAAATACTAGTGACAATCTAATATGATCTTTCAACATTTTATTGTGTCATAAATAATAATGTTACATGAATCAGGAATGATTATGACTATAGACTGAAAAAGCAGAGAAAGAAAATTGAAGGAAAACCAAAGAAACCATCTTTTGATAGGTTGAAAAGTTAAAAAGCTGCTGGGCAAGTTGCCATGGATACCATGTCCTGAATATAATACTGGGCTTTTCCTCACAGTTAAACACTAAAGGCCTGACTCTCCAGCTGCACACCTCCTTTCTGCACATGCAATAGGAACTACTTGAAATGGAAATTCTGTATTTTGATGAATGAGAATGCAATGGAAAATTTCCTGTGCAAGAATCCTAACCTGCTCAAAAGACATTTCAATGAGCTTAATTCCAAAAGGATTTTTATCCTATTTCTATTTTACCCAAGACTTCTAAATTAAGTGTCACTGCACAAGAACATTTATAAATCAAGTAAAGAATCATGAATTGATCAGAACAACAATAGACCTACATGGCTCTCTTTTATCATTGATACTAACCACCCAATAGCACACATACTTACTGCCCATTTATTGAAGCTTTATGAGATCTGGGCAGAAGAAATTCATATGGCACATTGGGAATTTCCTGCATGCATCACAAAGACATACATACCAGAAACATTTATCAAAATAAATTGCTGTGTCAAGAGTTCACTTCTCACTTCATATTCTTTGAATTTAACAAAATGACTAAGATATTTTGGTTGAATTACAAAAGAAAAACTGAGCACGTAAGAGGCTTCATAGTAAAAGGTAGAGAAGGTTCAGAAAAAGCCCTGTGTATAGCACATAGACTATTAGGCAAAACAGACTCAAATCCCAGCTCTGTGACCTTGGAAAAATTATTCAATCTTATTAAGACTCATCTTATTCATACTCATTTTAAATTATTACATAAAGGTTATAATGCTACCTATACTATGGAGTTGTTCTATTGATAAAATAGTCACAGTCATAAAATACTTAAAAATATTAATTCTTCACTAAATTTTAATGTTTAAATTATTCATGGACACCTCTGAATTACTGATTTCACTCTGACTATGGCAAAAATATGTTTATGGCAGTGTTAACCTGTACTTACCGTACTCTTGGGGAGCACTAGCAAAATCCTCATTGTCTATCTGCTTCTTTATATACTTTCCAAATGTGTCTTTTCCCCCCTCAATTTATTCATTAACTTACAAACCCTCAAGCACACTGTACCTTCCCATCATCTGATCCCTGCTTCACCTAAAAGTGCCTTTAGGTAGCTCATGTCTGCACTGTCCCCCCTGCTCCACTGGAAACAAAACCTGGCCTTTGTATAGTCCTGTCCACTTCTTATCCCTGAGTTAATGTGACTCAGTGATTTTCCACAGCCTTCAGGACTTTACCTTGTTCTAAAACTCTCAGCTCACTCTTTCCCTTTGTTTTTATTTTGCAAGCTGCCTGCATAATCCCAAATGATCCTCTTTCTACATCTCTGGGGGACATTCCTAACTCTGTTTTTGCTTATCTACTCTATTTGTGGTTCTCGGAGCCCCACGAGTTGCTTCTTTCAAAAATTTCATGTTCTGTTAGCAAAAAATCTTCCTCACAATTGAAAACATTGATGCAAAAATCCGAAATAAAGCTAACTAAATTTTCAAAAGTATGGTCAAAAGAAAAAAAAAAAACAGAAGTCAGAAATTAAAAAAATAAAGCAAAAGAGAAAAACTACCAATACAGATGAAATTGTAAAATAAGACAAAACTACACATAATTTCATATAAATTAAATTGAAAATCTAGATGAAATGTAATATGAACAAAATGACATAAATCAGTCCAGAAGAAATCGAAATGTGAAAAGAACAATACCTATAAAAGAAATTTGAGCGAACAAACAAAAAATCCCCCCAAAACGTTTGAGGCCCAAGTGGTGTTATAGGCAAACATTCAACGGACAGAATTTCCATACAAACTGTTCCAGAGCATTAAAAAAGATGGGTGTTATCTATTGTATTTTTCTCATTTTGTATACCTGGAAGGAAAATGCAGCACAAGGAAAGAAGATTATAGACTAACAGCACATATGAATTTAGATGAAAAAAAATCACAAATAAAATATTGACAAGTGAAATTAAGGAATTAAAAAGAATAGCATCTCCTGATAAAGAGTAGATATATTCCAGACAATTCAATAGTGAATTTTACACATTAACAAACTGTAAAAGAAAAAAAATGCCATATGACCATTAACATAATGAAAAATATAATATTGAACAAACATGCAGATTTTTATCAGAAAATTAATTAGACTTTCCATATCTTAACAGTGTCTTACAGAAACCTACATCAAGCATTTTACATAACTGAAAATCATTAGAATTCTCCCCTTTAAAATCAGAAACAAAGTAAAGATGCTGGCCATCACTACTATTTTTGAGCATAATAGCAGAGTCTAAATTAATTAAATTAAAACTAAAAGAAATGAAAGGTATAAAATTTGGCAAAGGGGAAATGAGTGCAAAATCCCATTAGAAAAAAGTTAAAAACATTACTTTCAATTTTTTCATAAAAATTCCAAAAGATGAAAAATTGATAAATTAAAATCGCTAAAAAGAAAATTGATAAATTAATATTGCTAACCAGAGAGCACAGAAATGAAAATATATTGATATACAGAAATAAATCTTTTATATATGCTAGAAATAACCTACTTAAAAAGAAATGCACATGCAATAATATGGAACTATTGTATGTGATTAGGTAGCATTTCAAATTAAGCATAAAGATGGGATTTATTTTTTAATATTTATTTTTTTTAGTTGTAGTTGGACACAATACCTTTATTTATTTATATGAGGTGCTGGGGATCAAACCCAGGGTCTCACATGTGCTAGGCAAGCGCTCTACCACTGAGCCACAACCCCAGCCCTAAAGATCGGCTTTCTGATGAACACTATTGGGATAACTGTATAATTATTTTTAAAAATTTCAAAAAAATTAGTTGTATATGGACACAATTTTATTTATTTATTTTTATGTGGTGCTGAGGATCAAATTCGGTACCTCACATGTGCTAGGCAAGTGTTCTATTACTGAGCTTCAACCTCAGCCCCTATTTGGAAAACTTTTCTAAAATTGATTCACACCTCACAGCATAAAGAACAAACCCAGTTGGATGTGAGATATTCATTACCAAAAATGAAATTATACAAAGTGCGTTGTGGGGAAAGTCTTTCTACCTACGACTTAAAATCCATGTGTAATTACATATATACATAACATATATGTTTTATATAATATATACATGTTATATATAATATATAGATAATCCATGTATAATAATATATATATGGAAAGAGAGAGAGAGACAAAGACAGAGACAGAGAGAGAGTCAGTTACTATGGCTCACATCTACAATCCCAGCTACTGGGAAAGCCAAGGCAGGAGGATCCCAAGTTAGGGGCCAGTCTGGGCAACTTAGCAAGATGCTATCTTCAAAATAAAATAAAATAAAATGTTCCAGATGGAGCTAAGTGTTAGAGAGAGTGCCTATGGGTTAAATCCTCAGTGCTAACATACAAAATTAGAGAAATGGAAAGGAAATATTGATTAATTCATGTATGTAATTTTGTAAAAATATACAATATATAAAAACATAAAAAATCAAAATATAAATTGTGAGCAAAGGTTTTTACCATATATCACAGTATATTTACCACATAAGTAATTCAATCATTAAGAAGGAAAAAAAAGATGGCCGCTGCGTACGGGGGTTGCTGAAGTGCTGAGCGTGGTGCTCAAAGCAGCGGCTTTAATAGAGATTTCGCACAGTCTGTTAAAGCTCCTTTCACCGTTAATCTGTAGTGGACCACTTTGCCAAGGAGCAGGAAGAACAAAGAAATCGAAAAAGAGACGCTTGGCTGCTCAGAGCCGCGGGCGCTTTGCTCCCATCTGCTTCCTCTTTCGCTTCGCTCCGGGCGGAGAAGCTGAATGTGCAATCAGCAGTGGATTGTAAGTACCCGAGGCAAAGAAAGCTCAGTGTGCCCCGCCTTTTTTTTTTTTTTTTTTATTGAATATTTTTTATACAGGGAGAGTTTGTGGATTGGGATTGCTGGCGGGGCTGTGGTTTCTGTGCCGAAAATCCACTCCGCGGGAGCCGCCATTTGCTTTCTGCTTGCTGTCTTGATGGCTCCGTATACACTGTCCGGCAGCCGCACCTAGAGGTTGCAGCTGGGCTGCGTGCCGAGCCCTGTCCTCCGAAGGCTGGACTGCAGCCTCGAGCATCTCTGTGGCCTGTTCGCCGCTGCACCTTCGGGCAGAGCCTGCTCTGGGGTCGTTCTGCACCCCCCTGCCAGGGGACCCGTGCTCCGGAGGAGGAGGACGGAGAGCCGCGGCGGCAGCCGCTTGGGCCCCTGGGGCCTGGCACCGGGCTGAAGAGCTGCGGAGGCCAGGGCGGCTCTGCTACGGGCGCAGACAAGCGCGGACGCTTGCCAGGGCGGCTCTGCTACGGTCGCAGACAAGCGCGGACACTCGTCAGCGCGGCCCAGAGTTTCATTTCTAGAAATCTGGACTGGAAACAGAAGCAGCAGTTTGTATAATCCCAAGAACTTGCTTATACCAGGAAGCTGTAAGGGCAACATGAATATTACTGAGGAGATGTAACATGGTGGCAGGCGCAGAGAGATCAAGTCTCTGACATCTTCAACTGTGAGGGCATAGGGAGCCGTAAACTGTCTAAATGCTGTTTGCTCAGGATCACTAGGCAATGCTGAGCTGACGTGGATCTGGGGTGTACAGGCTGGGCCCCTCAGAACACACACACAGAGCCCGAATCGGAGGCAATTAAGCTCCGGTTCGCCTGCTTCATGTGACTCAGCACTAACGATCCCGCTGAAATAATTGGCCGGCCCTTAGGAACTTACAGAGGTAAAAGCCAACCGAGCCTTCATAGGCAGTGGCCACAGGACTGAAACGGGGATTGGGAGAGACAGTCAGGACCCACCCGTTGCATTGGTCATCCGGCAAAGGGAACAAACGGTCACCATTTGCATGGGATATCACCATGGCAGAGAAATGGCGTCATGGGCGGAGGAGATAACTGCAGTGAAACCAGCGCGACAGGTGTGTAATCCCCTAGCCATCTCTCTCCACACAGCAGGGAAACCTTAAGGGCCACTCCCAGCTCTCCTGTGAACACAATAACCAGACCGAGGGAACCAGGAGTGGCGCAGGACTCGCGGCGCGGAACTCCCGGCTACCGCTCCAACCAGTGCTGACAACTGAGGTCTCTTGCACCAGCTACCGGGGGTGTGGCTACAGGAGGGCAAGCAAATTCGCTGGGGGATCTCAGCCCCAAGCTCTACAAACTTAGGGTCTGAGGGAGGCAAACAGGGAGAGTGAGCCCAGGTGTTCATGAAAACAGGGCTCCCAGGAGCAGCAGACCTGGCGTGTAGACAGTATTGTGGTGAGCGCCACAGGTGAGCACGGCCTGGCTTGAGGAAACACAAGACAAGGCCCTAGACACTCAGGATTGGAGACCCGCCCAGTCTAGGAGAAAGAGCTGCTGCACAGTGAATGGTTCCCACCTATTGACAGGAGAAGCTTGGCCCAGTGGGCACAGCTCCACCTACTGGAAGAGAAGTCAATAGAACTCTAGGACTGCATTTATTATTATTATTATTATCATTTTTTTTCTTTTCTTTTTCTTTTTTTTTCTTTCTTCTTTTTCTTTCATTTTCAATTTTTATTTGTTGTTGTTCTTTAATTTTTTTTCAATGTTTCTATTTTTTTTAATTTTTTTTATTTTATTATTATTTTTTTTTAATTTTAATTTTCATTTTTTATTATCACTATTATTTTTGTTAAAATTTTTTTTTCCGTCTTTTCTTTCTTTCTTTATTATCTAATCTTTGTTATTCTTGTTTCTTTTGTCTTTTCATTTCTTTTCAATCTTCTTATTCCCCCTTCCTTGAATTCTACCTGCCTACTCTCATTCTCTTTAGTGACTTCTTCCCTTCCCTTCTAATATCTTTCCTCTCAAGCATCAAATAAATCTATAAGAGTAAACAGTAACTCAGCAGTCAAACAGAACAAGAAGTAACATGAGCAGCATAAAAAAGCAAGGAAGAAAAGGAGTACAAACAATGAAGGACAGCCTAAATATTCAGGAGGACCTAGAGTCAGCAGAAAAATGGTCATATAAAGAACTCAAGGAATACCTTAGACAGATGGAATGGAACCTTAAAGAAGATACGAGACAGCAAATCCAAACAGTGAAAGAACACTTTGAAAATGAATTACATAGACAGATAAAAGAAGAAGTTAAGCATCTTTATCAGGAGAGTGAGATTATAAAAAAAAACCAAACAATAATTCTAGAAATGAAGGAAACGATAAACCAAATTAAAAACTCAATTGAGAGTATCACTAACAGAGTGGAGCAAGTAGAAGCCAGAACATCAGATAATGAAGACAAAATATATCATCTTGAAAAGAGCCTAGCCAACTCAGAAAGGCTGGTTAAAAACCACGAGAAAAACATCCAAGAGATATGGGATAACATAAAGAAACCAAACCTACGAGTCATCGGGATAGAAGAAGGTACAGAGATTCAAACCAAGGGAATGAGTAACCTGCTGAAAGAAATAATTACAGAAAACTTTCCAGAAATAAAAAAGGAAACGGATATACAAATTGTAGATGCATACAGGACACCGAGCACACAAAATCACAGTAGACCAACGCCAAGACACATTGTTATGAAGATATCCAATATACAGAACAAAGAGAAAATACTAAAAGCTACAAGAGAAAGGAGGCAGATTACATTCAGGGGTAAACCAATAAGGTTAACAACGGATTTTTCATCACAGACGCTGAAAGCGAGAAGATCCTGGAACAACGTATTTCAAACACTGAAAGACAATGGATGCCAACCAAGAATTCTGTATCCAGCAAAATTAAGCTTCAGGTACGATAACGAAATAAAAATCTTTCATGATAAACAAAAGCTAAAAGAATTTGCAGCCAGAAAACCAGCATTGCAAAGCATCTTGAGCAAAACACTACACGAGGAAGAAATGAAAAACAATAACCAAAACCATCAGTGGGAAGTGCCTCTATAAAGACAGAGGGCGGGGGGAAAGCTAACCATGGAGAAACAAACTAAATTAAAAAAAAAAAAAAAGAAGATAAATAATCAAACATGGCTGGAAGTACAAACCATATATCAATAGTAACTCTAAACATTAATGGCTTAAACTCTCCAATAAAGCGACATAGGCTGGTAACATGGATTAAAAAAACAAATCCAACAATATGCTGCCTCCAGGAGACACATCTGATTGGAAAAGACATACACAGGCTGAAGGTGAAAGGTTGGGGAAAAAATATACCATGCACACGGTCCTCGTAAGCAAGCAGGGGTGGCCATCCTCATATCGAATAAAATTGACTTCAAGACTAAATTAATCAAAAGGGATAAGGAAGGACATTATATACTGTTAAAAGGAACCATTTACCAACAAGACATAACAATTATCAATATTTATGCACCAAATAATGGTGCTGCGACGTTCATAAAACAAATTCTCCTCAAGTTCAAGAATCAAATAGACCACAACACAATAATTATGGGTGACTTCAACACACCTCTCTCACAATTGGACAGATCCTCCAAACAAAAGCTGAATAAAGAAACTATAGAACTCAATATCACAATCAACAACCTAGACTTAACTGACATATATAGAATATATCAACCATCATCAAGTGGATATACTTTTTTCTCAGCAGCACATGGATCCTCCTCAAAAATAGACCATATATTATGCCATAGGGCAACCCTCAGTAAATATACAGGGGTGGAGATAATACCATGCATTTTATCTGATCATAATGGAATGAAACTGGAAATCAATGATAAAAGACGGAAGGAAAAATCCTACATCACATGGAAAATGAACAATATGTTACTGAATGATCAATGGGTTACAGAAGACATAAAGGAAGAAATCAAAAAATTCTTAGAGATAAATGAAAATACAGACACAACATATCGGAATCTATGGGACACAATGAAAGCAGTTTTAAGAGGGAAATTCATCGCTTGGAGGTCATTCCTCAAAAAAAGGAAAAACCAACAAATAAAGGAGCTCACACTTCATCTCAAAGCCCTAGAAAAGGAAGAGCAAAACAACAGCAAATGTAGCAGAAGGCAAGAAATAATTAAAATCAGAGCGGAAATCAATGAAATTGAAACAAAAGAAACTATTGAAAAAATTAACAAAACTAAAAGTTGGTTCTTTGAAAAAATAAATAAGATCGACAGACCCTTAGCCATGCTAACGAAGAGAAGAAGAGAGAGAACTCAAATCACTAACATACGGGATGAAAAAGGCAATATCACAACAGACACTACAGAAATACAGAAGACAATTAGAAATTATTTTGAAAACCTATATTCCAATAAAATAGAAGATAGTGAAGACATTGATAAATTCCTTAAGTCATATGATTTGCCCAGACTGAGTCAGGAGGATACTCACAACTTAAACAGACCAATAACAATAGATGAAATAGAAGAAGCAATCAAAAGACTTCCAACCAAGAAAAGCCCAGGACCGGATGGGTATACAGCGGAGTTTTACAAAACCTTTAAGGAAGAATTAATACCAATACTTTTCAAGTTATTTCAGGAAATAGAAAAAGAAGGAGCTCTGCCAAATTCATTCTATGAGGCCAACATCACCCTGATTCCGAAACCAGACAAAGACACCTCAAAGAAAGAAAACTACAGACCAATATCTCTGATGAACATAGATGCAAAAATCCTCAATAAAATTCTGGCGAACCGGATACAAAGGCACATCAAAAAAATTGTGCACCATGATCAAGTTGGATTCATCCCTGGGATGCAAGGATGGTTCAATATACGGAAATCAATAAATGTTATTCACCACATCAATAGACTTAAAAATAAGAACCATATGATCATCTCAATAGACGCAGAAAAAGCATTCGACAAAGTACAGCATCCCTTTATGTTCAAAACATTAGAAAAACTAGGGATAACAGGAACTTACCTCGACATTGTAAAAGCTATCTATGCTAAGCCTCAGGCTAGCATCATTCTCAATGGAGAAAAATTGAAGGCATTCCCCCTAAAATCTGGAACAAGACAGGGATGCCCTCTATCACCACTTCTATTCAATATAGTTCTCGAAACACTGGCCAGAGCAATTAGACAGACGAAAGAAATTAAAGGCATAAAAATAGGAAAGGAAGAACTTAAATTATCACTATTTGCAGATGACATGATTCTATACCTAGAAGACCCAAAAGGGTCTACAAAAAAACTACTAGAACTAATAAATGAATTCAGCAAAGTGGCAGGATATAAAATCAACACGCATAAATCAAAGGCATTTCTGTATATCAGCGACAAAACTTCTGAAACGGAAATGAGGAAAAACACTCCATTCACAATATCCTCAAAAAAAATAAAATACTTGGGAATCAACCTAACAAGAGAGGTGAAAGATTTATATAATGAAAACTACAAAACCCTAAAAAGAGAAGTAGAAGAAGATCTTAGAAGATGGAAAAATATACCCTGTTCATGGATAGGCAGAACTAACATCATCAAAATGGCGATATTACCAAAAGTTCTCTATAGGTTTAATGCAATGCCAATCAAAATCCCAACGGCATTTCTTGTAGAAATGGATAAAGCAATCATGAAATTCATATGGAAAAATAAAAGACCCAGAATAGCAAAAGCAATTCTAAGCAGGAAGTGCGAATCAGGCGGTATAGCGATACCAGACTTAAAACTATATTACAGAGCAATAGTAACAAAAACAGCATGGTACTGGTACCAAAACAGGAGGGTGGACCAATGGTACAGAATAGAGGACACAGAGACTAATCCACAAAGCTACAACTATCTTACATTTGATAAAGGAGCTAAAAGCATGCAATGGAGGGAGGATAGCATCTTCAACAAATGGTGCTGGGAAAACTGGAAATCCATAAGCAACAAAATGAAACTGAATCCCCTCCTCTCGCCATGCACAAAAGTTAACTCAAAGTGGATCAAGGAGCTAGATATCAAATCAGAGACTCTGCGTCTCATAGAAGAAAAAGTTGGCTCCGATCTACATATTGTAGGGTCGGGCTCCAAATTCCTTAATAGGACACCCATAGCACAAAAGTTGATAACAAAAATCAACAAATGGGACTTACTTAAACTGAAAAGTTTTCTCTCAGCAAGAGAAACAATAAAAGAGGTAAATAGGGAGCCTACATCATGGGAACAAATTTTTACTCCTCACACTTCAGATAGAGCCCTAATATCCAGAGTATACAAAGAACTCAAAAAATTAAACAATAAGAAAACAAATAACCCAATCAACAAATGGGCCAAAGACCTGAACAGACACTTCTCAGAGGAGGACATACAATCAATCAACAAGTACATGAAAAAATGCTCACCATCTCTAGCAGTCAGAGAAATGCAAATCAAAACCACCCTAAGATACCATCTCACTCCAGTAAGATTGGCAGCCATTATGAAGTCAAACAACAACAAGTGCTGGAGAGGATGTGGGGAAAAGGGTACTCTTGTACATTGCTGGTGGGACTGCAAACTGGTGCGGCCAATCTGGAAAACAGTATGGAGACTCCTGGGAAAGCTGGGAATGGAACCACCATTTGACCCAGCTATTGCCCTTCTTGGACTTTTCCCTGAAGACCTTAAAAGAGCGTACTACAGGGATACTGCTACATCGATGTTCATAGCAGCACAATTCACAATTGCTAGACTGTGGAACCAACCCAGATGCCCTTCAATAGATGAATGGATAAAAAAAATGTGGCATTTATACACCATGGAGTATTACGCAGCACTAAAAAATGACAAAATCATAGAATTTGCAGGGAAATGGATGGCACTAGAGCAGATTATGCTTAGTGAAGCTAGCCAATCCCTAAAAAACAAATACCAAATGTCTTCTTTGATATAAGGAGAGCAACTAAGAACAGAGCAGGGAGGAAGAGCACGAAGAAAAGATTAACATTAAACAGATACATGAGGTGGGATGGAAAGGGAGAGAAAAGGGAAATTGCATGGTAATGGAGGGAGACCCTCATTGTTATACAAAATTACATATAAGAGGTTGTGAGGGGAATGGGAAAATAAACAAGGAGAGAAATGAATTACAGTGGATGGGGTAGAGAGAGAAGATGGGAGGGGAGGGGAGGGGAGGGGGGATAGTAGAGGATAGGAAAGGTAGCAGAATACAACAGTTACTAATAGGGCATTATGTAAAAATGTCATGTGTAACCGATGTGATTCTGCAATCTGTATTTGGGGTAAAATTGGGAGTTCATAACCAACTTGAATCTAATGTATGAAATATGATATGTGAAGAGCTTTATAATGTTTTGAACAACCAATAAAAAAAAATTAAAAAAAAAAAAAGAAGGAAAAAAGACCAAACCATAATTTAAAAAAATAGGAAAAAGACAATCAATTTTTAAAGTGATATATAAATGGCCTTTAAAAATATGAAAAGATGTTCAACTTCACTCATAATATGAAATGTAAATTAAAATTAATCCAATAGATAATTTCCAATCTATCAGAGTGGCAAAAGTTCAAAGGCTTAATAAAATACTATTGAAGAGGCTGTTCTTAAAAATCATTCTCATATCAGGCTGGGGTTGTAGCTCAGTGGCAGAGCACTTGACTCGTACATGTGAGGCACTGTGTTCAATACTCAGCACCACATAAATATAAATAAACTAAAGATATTGTGTCCATGTATAACTAAAAATAATTTTAAAAAATCATTCTCATATGTCTCTAGATTGAATACAAAGTGGTACAACTCCTATGGCATGGAGGAGGGAGTTTTGCATTATTGGACAATACTACATATACTTATTGTCTAAAATTTATACTTCTAGAATTTAATTCTGAAGATGATTCTCTAAAAGATACCCCCAAAATGAATTTTTATGATGGCATTATTTATAAATGTAAAACATTGGAAACAATAAAAAAGTCTATAAGGGAAATTTAATAAAATACAGCACATTTTCACAGTGGAGTATTGTGTAGCTGTAAAAAAGAATAAAAATCTCTATAAACTGATATGTAATGAGTACAAGGGTGAATTTGTTTTTTTAAAGGAAAGTGCAAGGGGCTGGGGTCGTGGCTCAGTGGTATTGCACTTGCCTAGCATGTGTGAGGCACTGGGTTCAATTCTCAGCACCACATACACACATAAATAAAATAAAGGTCCATTAACAACTAGAAAATTAAAAATTAAAAAAGGAAAGTGCAAGCAAATGTGTATAGTGCCCTATCTTTAATGTAAGAAAGGAGAAAGAATATCCTTACCCATAAGTGCCCTGATTTTTATAAAAAATAAAAAGTAACAGAAACTAATAAGATGTTACCTACGGGGCTAGAGTTATGGCTCAGTGGTATAACATTTGACTAGCATGCCTGAGGCACTGGGTTCGATCCTCAGCACCACATATAAATAAATAAATAAATAATAAAGATACATCAACAACTAAAAAATATTTTTTAAAAATAGATGTTACCTACAGTCAATGAGTTGAAACTAGGTAGAATGGATATAGAAGATAGTGAGTCTTCTTTCAATGCTTGCTTTATATCATTTTTAGTTTTAAAATATATTCTACAAATACATAAAATCAACAATAATGGCAAAGGAACTAAACTGAAGATAGTATCAAATTCTGTATACAATTTTTAACTGCACATGCCTACCTATAACAAAATTTAATGTGTAAATTAGGCACAGTAAGATTAACAATAACTAATAAGGAGATATTACAATTATAACAGTATGCTGTGATAAATATTTTGTGAATGTCATCTTCCTCTCTCTTAAAATAACTTATTGTATTGCTGTCACCCTTCTTTTTGTGATGATGTAAGATGATACAATGCTTATGTGATAAGATGAAGTGAAGTGAATGACATAGACATTGTGATGCAGTGTTAGGCTACCCCATAAAGGCTACTAAACACAAACTGGGATATTACAAAAGTCTACCTGATGATAATAAGGCTATGAAATGACTAATGGGTGGGTAGCATATACAATCACCCACTAGATACACTAGACAAAATGATGAGTCCCATCCTGGGTGACACAGAATAGAACGAGTGGTATGGTGGGAGATTTCATCATGCTACTCAGAACAAAGTACAATTAAAAACTTATTAATGGTCTATTTCTGGAACTTTTAAAATCTCTGAATGGGTTTAGATCACATTTCATTGCAGGTGTCAAAAACTGCAGAAAGCAAAACACAGATAATGGAAAATATTGCATTTGTGTGTGTATTAGAATATATAAATATACATATATGCATATATGTACAAATGGGACAGGTAGCTAGAATGCCCTGAAGTTGAATATTTCCTTCCTCCAGGTCAATTATGCTTTGCTTCAACCCCAGTAGCTTAGGCACTGGTTAAATAGTTTCTCCTGAGGGCAGACTTTGTGAAAAAGAACAGAATGCTCTGGCATATTTCAAAATGGTTCTTTTTATCCTGCCTCTGCTAGAAGCACAAGTAGATTTTTCTCCAACATTTTCTATGAGAATCTGGTAGAGCTCCAGGAAGTAAAATTCTCAAAAGTATAGAAAACCACCCAATGACTGGGTCCCCCTGAGGTTTTTCTCAGACTTGTCTGCACTGAGCCTCCAGCAATTAGTCAGTTATAATTCAGGTTTTCCTACTTCAGCACTCATTCCTGTGGAAGTTTGTGCTCCTGGGTTTCTGTTCCAGCAAGCTGTGCTTTTGTGCATTTGACAGTCCATTTCTCCAATTTTGTGGGGAGTGATTTGCTCAGTATCTAACCTCTTTGATAGATCTAAGAAACATTGTTGATTTTTTAAAGTTCATTCAACGTTTTACTTGTTAAGGCAGAGTAGTGTCTTTGAGCTTCTTAAATGCCAGACTGGAAAACATAAGTCCCCAGTGTTTCTTGAGAATAATTTTTTAATTCAACAAATGTTTATTGAGTTCCTATGTGCTTGGAGATAGAGTAGGAATAACATAAGTACATTTATTGTCCTGGGATTGGGAAGCCATTATTAATAGGTTTGTTAGTTTTTGTTTTGTTTTGTTTTTGCTTTTCCTGTGTTGATTTTTTTTTAAAATGAGACTATATATGTGCAGCATTTTTGTAATAAAACCATTACATTTAATTAAAGCAAAAGAAAAAGACTCCTAGCAAAATAATGAGGTCAAGGTTGTTGTGGGGGGGCACATTTTGGGAATATCTATATGCCTATATGCCAGGTGCTATGTCTTTGAGGATAGCCTCAGGAATATGAACTTCACTGGAAGACAGCCAACTTTGGGAATCTAACAAAGTCTGTAAACACTGTGATGAAATAAATTAAAAGGGTGAAAGAGGGATGCCAGGAAATATGCTCAAAGTGGTTCATGCTATATTCTGAAGAACAATAGGAATTGTTTAGGCATGAAAAGGTAGGGTTAATAAAGTACATGTTAAGCAGAGGAGCAAAGGTATGGAGCAATGAATAAGCAGTTTGTAGTAGCATATGATAAAAGAATTGATAAAACTAATAATAATAGCAATAATAGACTGAACAAGAAGTGTCAGAGTTCTTACCTGCATATAGCAGAGCCCCCTCAAGCTATTTAAAGCAAAAAAAATTAAAAAGTAAATGCATATTAGTGGCTTACAGTATCATTGGCAGGGCTGAAAAAACAGGTTTAAGGCTAAGTTTCCAAGGATAATATCAAAAACCACACCATAGAACTGGCCTTATGAGGAAGAAATTACAGTCTCTGCCACTGCCAAACGCTAAGTGCCAGGAACTCAACTTGACGATTACTGCCAGTACCAATGCCATATCTGTGCTGCTGCTGTGGCTCCTCCTAAAGTTTATATATGTCTATCACCACTTGCGGCAGAAAAATTAGATTTTCTCACAGAACCAGTTTCTTCATATTGCTCACTTGCAAATCAACATCTCACATGAATGTGCATGTTTGGCAGATCCTAGGTTACAAGCTTGCTGCCTACATGCAGAGGAGGCTAGAAATTTGAGTTCCAATTCCTAGAGTTAAAGGGTGAGCCTCTATGTTCAGGAATTTTTGTAAATATGGTAAACCTATTCAAAAGTTGATGGAAATCTCAGTGATGACCACTGCAAATATGTTGGGGTCAGACTGTGCAACTTTACAGACTCGAATGCCTCTGTAAAGAATTTAGACTATATTTAGGTAGACAAAGGGAAAAGGTTTTAAAATAGGGAAATTAGTACTATTTCATCTACTTTAAGGCATTTGTAAAATTTAGTAAAACTGGAGGAAACAAGATCAGTATGCAGTTTATAATGGTACACATAACAGAATATATAGAATTCTGCATCAAGACCGTGGGAGTGGATAGGAAGGGACATGATGCAAGACATTTCAGGGATAAAGTGTGGAAGGATGAAGACATAAGGGATTCATGAGACCTGGTTCTCATCATCTTGGATAACTACTCAAGATTGGCTATCTTAAGATTTTTTGTTTGTTTGCTTGCTTTAACAGAGATACAAGTGTTTCCTTCCACAAATAAGATTGCTCACCTGGGTCAATGACATTTTTCCATTTGCATAATATTTATACTGGTATTTAAAAAGATGTTACAGTTGAGAATTTCAAAGGGCTTTGTGATCTTTATTAACCCTTTCAATATTCACCTCATTGATTACCTGGGGGGACAATAGCATTCAGCCAACCATCCATCCATTCACTCATTATTTTCAGCATTTTAATACATTCTACAGAACAGGTATGAGTTTTAAATATCAGTAGGCAGATTATCATAATTATTATATTAGATAATTAGTTATAATAAAATTATAATTGTTATTATGTAATAGTAAAATATTTTAAATGACATGATATCAAATTGCAAAAATTTATGCAAAGGTGAAAAGAGGTAAATATTGAAAGATGTATCCAAATTAAGTATTTGGAATTTCAGAAGATTCAGAAATTATTTTCCTGTTTTGAAGTTGAGAACTGAAAGAAAGGCTTACTAGTCTGACATCTGAACTTAAAGGATAGGTAGGGTTTATACATGTAAAGATATGGGTTAGTCAGCATACATTAGAGATACCTGCAAGCACTTATATAGTGCTGCACTATTCATAATAGCCAAGTAATTGAATCAATTTAGAAGTCCATCAACAGGTGAATGGATGAATTAAAATGTGGTATATATACACAATGTGGCTGAATAATTTCAGCCACAAAGAAGAATAAAATCATGATATTTGCAGGAAAATGGATGGAACTAGAGACCATTATGTTAATAAAAATGAGCCACACTCAGAAATAAAAGAATTGCATGTTTTCTCTCATATGTAGAATCTAGAAGAAAAAGATTGTATGAAAGTTGAGAGGGATTATTAGGGAAGCAGAAAGGGATGGGGGCTTAAGAGAGTGCAATAGGGAGGGTGGATACAAAATGCATTATATGCGTTTATGAAATTGTCAAAATGAAACCCAATATTTTGTACAATCAACATGCATAATAATGGTATGTGTAGACAATGGAGTATTACTCAGCCATAAAGAAGAATGATTTTATGACATTTGCCAGTAAATCAATGGAAAAGGAGACTATTATGCTAAGTAAACCAATCCCAAAGAACCAAAGACCGAATGTTTTCTCTCATAGGTGTAAGCTAACATCTAATAAAGCGGGTAAAGGAAATAATACAAGTGCAGTAGATTAGACAATGGGGGATGAAGGTAAGGGTGAGGGGATAGGCAAAAGAAAGATAGTGGAATGAATCTGACATAATTTTTCATGTACATATATGGAAACAGCACAGTAAATTCCACGACCATGTACATCCATAAGAATGGGACTATAAATAGAATAAGATGTAATCCATGCTTCTACAATCATATCAAAATGGATTCTGCTGTCATATATAACTAAAAAGAACCAATAAATTTTAAAAATAAACACAATGATAATAATTTTAAAAGAATATATACTTCAAAAACATGTGGGTTAAGGGGGAAGGAACAGCAAGCAACATTTAAGATATTGCTTTTGGCTCTGGTTCAGGATATAAAGGGATACATTTGAAGAGATACACTGGGCTCATACTGTGAAGGACCTTGAATTCCAAGGTTAGGGGTGTGGATTGTATCTAGAAGGTAATGGGGAGTCACTGCAGGATTGGGGATCTGGAGTGCAACAATCAGAGTTGTAATTTAGAATAACAAATATGACAACTGCAAGGAGAGTGGTCTCAGGATACAAAGGCAGGGAGATCAAACAGGAAAGTATTGCAGGAGTTCAGGTGAGAGATAATGAGTACTGGAGAGGTAATGGAGAGGAAGAAATGGAACTCAAGACTACTGTGGAGTGGAACTGATTAGATGTGGGCTATAATTGAAGGGACCAAAGGTGACAGTGAGGTTTTCAGCTTGAATGAATAAGAAAGGAGTTATTCACTCTTTAGACTAATTAGATAACTTCAAAGAGAAAAAAAAATAGTGATTATTACCTAGACAAAGACAAAGAGTTGGAACAATTCTTCAGATGATTTGAATGGAAAAACCTGCTGCTAAGAGAAAAGGAATGTCTTCATACTTAAATTGAAGAGTTCCATCATCTAAAACACTCAACACTACTTTTTATCACGATTATGTAAATAGAGGTGTGTGAACTCATGGTAAATGAGAAATCATAAAAATATGTTATTTGGGGCTGAGGTTGTGGCTCAGTAGTAGAGTGCTCACCTAGCATGCATGAGGCACATGAGTCAATCCTCAGCACCACATTTTTTTAAAATGAAATGAAGGTAATGTGTATTCACCTACAACTAAAAAATAAATATTTTAAAAAATACATTATTTGCTGGTATTTCAAAAATCCATCATTCTTCACCAGTTACTAAAATATTAAATGATATCAAAATAGTTTTATGAGAACAAAAACTTTGTCTGTATTGTTTACTACCATAAGTTATGTACTCAGAACTGGGCTTATTGCAACAGTAGGCAATAAATGAATATATGTTAGCTGAATAATTATATATAAGCTAACTGGGAAAATTTTACTATGATATCATCTCCAATGCTATCTTTTAGTTACTTTGCTCTAAGGAGTATACTGTATGAATCCAATATAGAAATTGCAAAACAATGAAATTTGGGGGTTATAGACTGAAAATGATAATAAAAAGAAATAGTTGTTTCTGTTGTGCTATTTTTGAGCAGTGAAACATTCATCAGCTCACTTCTATTGAGTGAAAACAAACACCCTTCTCTATCCACTCATTCCCCTAAAATAGAAACATTATCAGATCTGAAAAGGACCATCTTCCTAATTTGCAAGGGCCAGTGAAAAACAAGAATGTAGGCCTTCTTGTTTTTAAAAAGGCCATTAGAGGTATTAAAATATAAAGCTTGATGATACCCTTTCCTCTGTGACTTGCTTCCCCTTTCCCACTTAACTTTAAGTAGTGTTTTCTATTTGTCATTCAATGTCATTCCAAATGGTAAAAATATTAATTACTATCTGCATTTTGTAATTCATCATTATACTCTAAAATGCCAATTTCAGATGCAAAAACAACAGCATTAAACTCATATATGGAACCATCAAAATTACAATTCATGTTTCATAGCCCATACATTCTTATGCATTTTGTTCTTACTGCAACAGTGGAAACACTGAACTGTTTTTCTTTTAGTTACTTTTAAACTCATATTCTACCAACACTCTCTATCTTCAGCTTACTATAGAATATGGAAGGACTGAATGGGAAAGGAACCAGTGCTGTATATGATTTGTGTCTTTCCTTTTTCTTATATGCATTGTTTTTAGATTAAATAGTTAAATGATGTGAGGAAGTAACAGGAGGAAGAACGATTACAATGGGGATTCTTGATGGTCTTTTTGTGTGTGTGTTTGTATTTTGGTTGTGCTAGGGATTGAACCCAGGGCTTATGCATAGAAGGCAAGTGTTATACCAATGAGCCACATACCCAATTTGATAGTTCATGTTTTTTTTTTTAGAACACTTTTGCCTTCTTTTTTTCAAACTATTTTTTAGTTGTTGACGGACCTTTATTTTCTTCATTTATTTATATGTGGTGCTGAGAATTGAACTCAGTGCCTCACACATGCACAGCAAGCGCTCTACCACTGAGCCACAACCCCAGCCCTCTTTTTGGTTTTTTTTTTTTTTTTTTTTTTTTTTTTTTACACTATTGCCTCTTTCTGTGTTAGAAAAAAAGTTTCATGGGCATAGAAAGCATTGTCTCTCTGACTAACAACATCTTTCTTTCTCATATCTTGCTCGACTCCCATACTGAGTAGGTCTATGGGAATTCTGTACTTTGGGACATTATAAATACTATACACATATCATGAAATGCATGTCACATGTGTTTCTTATGCTTACATGCATTTCTATTTATCCCATCTGACTACAATTAACAAAACCCAATTTCAAAGAAAAGATGATTAAGAATATCAAGATGGCATAGGGTAGCATTAAATTAAGCACTAGGTTCTTTTTTTGAATGTAGATACCTGAGTGACTCCACAGGTCACATGCACATGAATCAGGTCCTTGATATTTTCCTCTGCATCTTAAACTCTCCATTATTGACAAAATATGCAGGTAGTGACATCAAACTGAGGAGGTATCAAATTCTCCTCATCAGCCCATGGGCAAGGAAAACCATGAAAGAAATCCTCCAAGTCACTTTGGTCAGAAAAAGAAAATTATAAAGTAGATAATGTTTTTCTGTCAGCTGGTGCAACTATGAGTATGCTTATTCACATATGTACAAGCATCATCATGAAATATCTACCTGATCCATACAGATCCTCCACACTAAAACAACCACAGTTGCTCATAATCTCCAACAATTCCCACATGAACATCTTTAGGATGGATAAAGTCCATAGGAAGATGTGGACCATTATAGTTAAGAGAGATAACTAGAAATAAAGGAAGGGATAAAAGAGAGAAAGAAAGAAGGAGAGAGGGATGGTGGACGGAAGAGAAAAAGGCAGAAAATAAGTAGACAAGCAGGTGAAAGAAAGATGATGGCTGAGGGGTGAATAACAGAAAATAAGGACAAATAGAGGAGTGGACTGGGCAAGACAGACCAAGGTGAAATGAAGCACTTGCTGCCACTCTCTGTTGACAGAAAACAAAGTTGACAGATTAAAACTATGCCTTGATACAGATAAAGACCAATTTTCTCCAAAGATTGGAAACACCCGCTATCCTATGAATAAACAGCTAGCTGAGAAATTATGAAAGATTTGAAACTAATAACAGAATTAGACAAGGATAATATCCTTATTCCACTAAGATACAGAGGAGAACTTATCCAGCTTCTGTCTCTGGCAGGGTTTATTGAATTTCTTACACAGAATTTGAGTTTCTTACCTCATTAGTAGAGTCTAGATAATGCTAGTTTACTATTTCTTATTTGAAGATTCTGGAGACACCCATTGGTTTTAGCTACAACTAGGCATCTGTGCATACAGGGTCACAGTCAATAAGACTTTGAGTTTTTCCTCTTAGAAGTACGAGGTCTCCAAGGAAACAACACAGGACAATTGTACCAGCTGCTCTTTGGGTTCTTAAAAATCTTTTGGAAGTGAATTCTTTTAAAATTGAGACCTTATTGAACTTTATAGAACATTTTCCTCCAAGGACATCAGCAGGCACAGGATTTTATAAGCAAGTTCATTATTATCTGAGAGAAGGTCAAAAGCACTACACATTTATTCAGTTCAATTTTAGCACTCCCTTTCTTCTCTACCACATTTTAAAGGGATAGTTATGGTCATCTTGTCTTTGTACAGCATGGCAAGTCTTACTGAATTTTTTAAAAAGAATGATATTTGGGGGCTACAGATGTAGCTCAGTGGTAGAACACTTGCCTAGCATGCAGGAGGTCCTGATTCAATCCCCAAAAGAAAGTACTGCTATAGAACCTTTCATGGATCTATTCACATAGTGTTTTTAAGGAAAAACTGACTGAAGTTGCAATATTCAAAAAATATACAAGTGATTTTTCTTTTGTGTATGTTACATAGTTACTGTAAGCAATAACAAACATGCGGAAAATAATGAGGATAGCTGAAAAGGACCCTAAACTGCATGCCAGTGGGAAAGAAGAAGAGCATGGCATGAAAGATTGTCTCTTTTCAAAAAAATATTTTTCAGTTTTATTGGAGAAAAATTGATAAATAAAAATTGCATGGGTTTAAGGCATAAAATATGATCACATAAAAGCACTTATGTTGGGCGAGTAACTGGAAGTATAACATTGTAAAATAATTAACGCAATCAAGCTAATTAACATAGATATCATCTCAAATGATGGTGAGATGAGAACATTTAAGATCTACTGTCCTAGCAGATTTCAAATAAGCAATACAGTATTATTAGCTATAATAAGAAATTGCCTCTTGAGATATTTCAATGAAAATTATATTTTGTTTTAGAGAAGTTCCCTTCATTAACTGACTTGACAATTTATTAATTAATTAAACCTCAAAGATTCTTACAAGATAGAGTAAGTACTAACCAATTTTCAGATTCTAAGCTAGACACAGAGAGATCAAATTATTGCCTAGTAGCAAACACCTAATCAATACCAGAGCCAACCAGGGAGCTCAGGGCCCTAATAAAACATGTCAGTTATTCTTTTTTAAAATTTTATTGAAGTGTCACATAAGTGCAGAGAAGTGAAGAAAACCTACACTTTCAGCTCAAGGAATTTTCCACAAATTGAACATTCCCATGCAACAGGACTCAAATGGAAAAACAGAACAAAATGAGCATCCCAAACCCACCCTCAAGCCTCCTTCAGCCATACCTTCATAAAGGATAACTATTATCCTGGTTCATAATATTAAATACTAGTGTTGCCTATGTTTGTATTTTACATAATGGTCTCATACTCTATATATTCTTTTGTATATTTTTTGGTTTACTATAATATATCTATCCATAGTGCTGATGGACACTTGAATCCTATGTTTAACTGTTATGAATAGTGTTGCTAAGAGCATTCTTGTACATGTCTTTTGTTGATCACGTAAAAGCACTTATGTTGGGTGAGTAACTGGAAGTGAAATTGCTGGGTTTTGCATATGCATATGTTCATGAGTTTTCTAGAATAATATTCCCATCAGTTCCAATTGTTCTTGATATTTGCTGTGTCTCATTTTAGCAATTCTGGGTCAACATATGGTAGTATCTAATTGTGCTTTTAATTAGCATTTCCCTAATGAATAATGAAATGGAGCATCATTTGTATATTTATTAACATTTTAGATATCTTTTTTGAGAAGTGTCTAAGTGAATCTTTTATCTGTTGTATTGGATATGCCATATTTTTAAAATTGATTCAAGGGTGTTCCCTATATAGTCTAGAAATAACATCGTTCATATATGTGGATTACAGCTAACTCAAATTCTGTGAGTTGGCTTTATAATGACAGTTATTTATTAAGCATCAATAATGACTTTCTTAAAGGGTACTATAAATACATCATTTAACCTCAGCCAGCCCCTTCAGATACACAGGGGAGAGTAATGCTGCCCATTTTACAGATAACAACACCAATTAGCAAAGACATTTACATCTTGGAGCTGAGGATGCAGCTCAGTAGAAGTGCATTTGCCTAGTATACTCAAACCTTCAATCCCCAGTACCACAAAAAGGGGCATTAAGCCTAGATGAGGATCTCCTAACTCTCACTGTTTTGGTGTCCATTAATAGCATATTCTATTTTGGATTCCTCTCCACAGTACTATTCCCACCCCAAGCAATCACTTCATGTCTACATACAATTTGACTACAAATTAATATTTGGTTTCCTCTTGGAAGAACATTGATCAATTTTGATGTCAACTGTAAACAAAATCTGTGCCTGCCTCTCAACTCCATTTTATGTTTCTAGAGAGATGGCACAATCATTAAACTGATCACCAGCTATACATGTTTATAATAAACTTAAATTGGAGTATTGCTGAGAAGGTACCTCACACATTAAAAATGCAGAAATTCCTATTTAATAACAGAAAATCCACGCTAAAATATCAAGGTTATCTGAGGCTGAATACTAAGGTACTCAGAATATCTACTTATGGGGAAGACATACTTTCAAATGCTCACTGAATATTCATCAAACTTTAGAAAAAAAGGTTTGCTTTATCTCTGGACAAACTCTGAAAGCCTATAGGAGTTCAACTGGATACATTTACTCACTTAATAATAAAGAATAAAAATTTGCAGAAGGTTTTTGTTTTTGTTTTTAATCAGAGTGGGGAAAAGAGTATACCATCCCAAACAGGTGAACTCAATGCCCTGAGGTCCATGTCCTTCACTTAGTGCAAGGCTAATCTATTAAATTAAATTACAGTGTTGGTTTAGAAGGCAAAAGTTGGGTTAGAATTTAACAGTTACAATGGAGAGATTTCACAGATCTAAGGAGACTCATTTCCCATTCCCAGGTGTCTCCCTATCATTTGGTTAAAGATACACCCTAAACTTTATTTTCTATGTATGGTTTTGATGTCTATTAAATTAAATTTGAGGATGTGGGACTATAGAATAAGAAACATTTGTTTTAAATTTTATCAAATGTTTTGCTGAGATAGATTTGAATGAGGGAAAATATGTGTGTAAGAGAAATATATTTATTGGAAACAATTAATATATTAGGTCTTAACTTTAAGAAAGGGATTTCAGTACATCTTTTGGCCTAAAAGTAGCTTGTTCTGGATCTATTCCCATTCTGAATGAACTATGGCTCAAATTCAGTTCTATGCTCTTTTCCTACTTTGAGTTCCTTCCCTACTAAGTGTCATGGCTCTCAAGCACACATTTTAATTCAATATAAGCTAACAAAAAACTGTATCTTAAAGTAAGTCTGCTTCATTAAAAGAATAAAAGTTTGGCATTGCAGGTAAATGGAGAATATCATGCTAATCAAAATAAACCAACCCCCTAAAACCAAAGGACAAATGTTTTCTCTGATAAGTGGATGCTAATCCACATGGAGGGAGGATGAAGGAAGTTTGGATTGAGCAGAGGGGAGTGAGGGGAGGGGAGAGGCATGGGGGTGGGAAAGATGGTGGAATGAGAAGGTCATCATTACCCTAGGTACATATATGAAGACACAAATGGTGTGATTCTACTTTGTGTACAACCATAGAAATGAAAACCTGTGCTCTCTTTGTAAACAAATCAAAGTGCATTTTGCTGACATATATAAATAATTAGAACAAATAAAAAAAGAATCTGCTTCAATAGAAAAAGATAAGAATGATTAATTGTTGAACTGGGCTTGTGGCTTAGTGTTAGATGCTTGTATAGCATTGCAAGGCCCTTGATTCCCTTTCCAGCACTGCAAAACATTAATTAAAACATACATGCATACACCAAAAGAGAACAATTGTTAATTAGGATATAAATTATTTTACATAAAATAGTTTTATGTTGTTTTAAGGCTCCTTGAGGAACCTGGAGTTTGGTCAATCCGGATTATCTCAGAATTTATGAGTTTTTTCATGTCTAGATTATATTAATCACTCATTTATAATTAATTCCTAATGCATTCTGTATAATGTTTACTATAGTAGATACTTATAGATTTCTTAATTATTTATTTCAAGCATTATAATATAAGCAATACATTTATTAAATAACTAATTAATTACTCATGATGGACACCATTCTAGGAGATGAGGATGAAAAATATATCATCCTTGAATATGGCAGATGACAATATACTGTGGGGGGAATTCATATAAATAAATCATTGAATGTAAATTGGGGAATGTTTTTATACTTTGTCAAAATATTAAGACATCAGAGAAGAAAAATTAACTATTTTAGGTACAGCATCGAAAAGGCTTCTCAGAGAAAGCAAAATTTAAAGTAATTGTTGAAGAAAGAGTAAAAGGTGGTGTTTTAGTTAGCTTTTCATCGCTGTGATTGAAGTAACTGACAAGAGCAACTTAGAAGAGGAAAAGTTTATTTTGGCTCACAGTTTCAGAGGTTCAGTCTATGGTCAACTAACTCCATAGCTTTGAGCTCAAGGTGAGACAGAACATTATAGGAGAATGGCATGGCAGTGGAAAAGCAGCTTAGGACATGGTAAACATGAAGGAGAAAAAGTTAGAGGGAGAGAGAGAGAAAGAGAGGGGATGAGGGAGAGAAAAAAAAGAAAGAGTGCTCTACTCACCAGAGACAAAATATCAATCCCAAAGGCAAAGCCCCAGTGACCTACTTCCTTCAGCCACACTCTACCTGCCTACAGTTATCATCCAGTTAATCCATATCAATGGATTAATCCACCAATTAGATTATACCTCTCATAATCTAATCATTCCACCTCTGCAAATTCTTGCATTGTCTCACACATGAACTTTTGGGGGATATTTCATAGGTAAACCACAATAGTTGGTCAGACTGCATGGGGGAACGAGGAATCATTATAAAAATAGAGGTCACCATGGTTAAAGGCACTCACATGTTCTGGCAGTTTTTACAGAAGGAATTTAGGATGATAATTTGGATGGTAGGAAGGTGTAGAGAACTTTTCTTAAAGTAGTAAAGCCACCTTCTCATAGAAGGCTCATCCCTGCTTCATAGCTTGGGTACTTATTTGGAATGGCTTTGAAGGGTTTATAGAAATTATGGTAGCTCAAAAGCCAAGAGCTTCATCGACATTAAAGAATATGTTTAGGGCTGGGGATGTGGCTCGAGCGGTAGCGTGCTCGCCTGGCATGCGTGTGGCCCGGGTTCGATCCTCAGCACCACATACAAACAAAGATGTTGTGTCCGCCGAAAACTAAAAAACAAATATTAAAATTCTCTTTCTCTTTAAAAAAAAAGAATATGTTTATGAATGAGGAAAGGTTGATTCAGTTTAGCAAAAGCATTCAAATATGAGAAGTTAGGTAACCTTTCCTTTCCTAGTAGAAATGGCAAGGGATGTTTTCAAAGTAGCAAACTCCACCTCCTTTTTAGAGTAATTAATAATTAAAAATAAGGATCTACCTTCCTTTTTACAGCTAAGACCATTAATTTGTTGAGTTTTAGTAAGATAATATATTTTGGTTAAAGTCATTAATTCTCATGAATAAGCAATAGTGTGTTTGAAATTTACAACAATATTTGAAGTGCATTTGTCTTGTGTTTGATGGTGGTAAGAGGTTGCATAAGTAATTGTATACATAGGTCATTAAAATCAAGGGACAACAGCAAACTTTAGTTAACAGTTTTTTTTTAAATACTATAAGTGTAAACTCTTCTCTAAATCATAAATTTACTATTTGTTCTTCCCTGTAGAGGGCACTATTTTTTCTGTCTATCATCTTATTGTCTCCAGAGAAAATACACCTTAGACTAGGCCACAATGAATACAAATTTTAAAACTATCAGTATATTGCTAACTTCTGAATACACTACACAGAATATAAGCCAAATGAAAAAAAAAACAATATGAATAGAAAATAGGACCTTTGTTTTCAAATATAATTGTTTTCAATTAAATGCCAATATTAGCACAGAATGTTAACTACTTTGATTTCTTTTCTTCTCTTGAAAGGGGAAGATATAAACTTGGAGAGACTCTAAAAGACAAACAGTGTAGCAGAATTGGCATAGAGTGTGATCTGAATGGTTATCAAGATTCACTATGGGGTAGACTATAGGCAAATAATTGGCATATCTGCTCAATTAGGGGCAACAGGCAAATAATAAACAGAAAAATACCCTAAAAAACCAACAAATCAAAACAAAAAAAATACATAAGAGGGATAAAGACCTAAGTTGAGATTTGATAAGCAGGCAAAAGCAGAAACATAAGTGAAGAAACATTACCAGGCAGATGAAGTGGATAAGAGGGAAAATTGGATAGATGGAGATATAGTAGTTAAGTATAGGTTGTTACAGAAGATCACTGAGACAGAAGTTAGTGAGTTAGACAAGAATGGAAGTTCAAGAACTCAACAACAACAAAGGGTACAGAAATGAGTAGTGGCAATCAGACTGGGGAGGGAGCCCAGCAAGGCATGAAGAGAAACAATATGAGTGATGTGAGTGAAATCAGGGTAACTGAGTGTAACAATGAGATCAGAAACTTTTAAGAAGATTAAAGTTTGAAATAGAGCTGGGTTGGAAGAAGGCCTATTATTTGTGTGTAGCAAATGTAAAAAGAAGACAAACTAAAACAATTTAGAAGAACTTTTATTCTTTTATCTCTGGCATCAGACTGGTCACATATAGTAAATACTTATTGAAATACTGACGAACATAGACGTCACTGAGAAGATGGCAAAGTAGAGAGGAAAAAAGTCATCTAGAGCTAGTTTCTCACAGAATTGAAGGCAATAAAAATGTGGCAAGGAGAGAAGCAGGTCTAGGATACCATATTTTATGATTAATGTATGAATAAACCTTCAGATATATGAAGGAGAAACCACTAGGCTTCACATGTGGTCTTGAAGAATGTTCAGGGAAAGGAGATTTATTAGACTATTTTTTTCATTACTATAACAAAATTATTGAGGCTGGATAATTTATAAAGAAGAGATTTATTTACCTTAAAGAGCTTTAAAGTCCAAAAAGCATTGCACTTTGTCTAGTGAGGGCCCTCCTGGTTGCATCACTTCATGGCAACTGGCATCATAATGGTAGTCCATGTGAGAGGGAGAAATCACATCACCTGATAGAAAGCCAGATAGGCTTGGGAATGGCCAGGGTTGTTGTTTTTTATAACAATCCTCTTCTAAGAAACTAACTCAAGGTTGCCATGATAACTATATTATCCCCCCCCCCCCCGCAAAAAAAAAAAAAGACTTAATAACCTAACCCTAGGTCTCCCAACAGCTCTTAACATCACCACACTGGAGACCAAGCTTCAAACATGTGAACCTTTGGGGGACACAATTAAACCATATTCAAACCATACTAGTGATTATTGGACAAGGGATTACTAGAGTATCTCTTCAGCAATGATCTTCTGTGGTTCACACTTTACGATAAAGTTCTAAGTGCCACTGATGCACTTCATTTTCACTTGCATTGAGTTTAAGAGCCACCAATAAGCTCAAAGATGCCTTTAGTGAGTGAATAGAGAAACCTGTATTTGAATATGAGACCCAGGGTTCCATTTTGGTGAGATAAAGTAGAGAGGTAAGATGAAATGTGTTCTAATATTTGGTAGGAATTTGAGGTTGTCCTACATAATGGATTGGAATGAAGAGAAAGATATTAAGCAACCAGAATGGTTTTAGGGGTGTAGTAAGAGAAAGCTGTGGAAGTGTTAGGTTTCAAGAAAGGATCACAGTGATGAGTGATTTGAAAAAGGATAAGTAATATATAGAAGAGGAACTAGGGATTTTACTGAATACTACAATAAAAATCAAGAGTCAGGCAGAGAGAAAGAATAAATTCAGGGCCACAGGAGAGATATTAGTTTGAAATGAAACACATATCAAATGTTTTCTCTCATATGTGGAAGCTAGAAGGGGAAAAGGAGTTGGCACGAATGTAGAAGGAAGGCTGTTAGAGTAGAGAAAGGGGGTCAGGAGGAGGGAAGAATGGAAGGTAAAAGGAGGCATCTGAGAGTTAAATAGATCAAATTGTTATGTGCATGTTCAAATATGCCACAATGAAACTCACTATTTTTTGCTATTATTGTGCACCAGTAAAAATGATCTTTTAGTTGGGCACAGTAGTACATGCCTGTAATCCCAGAAGCTCAGAAGGATGGTGAGTTCAAGCCAGCCACAGCAACAGTGAGGCACTAAGCAATTCAGAGAGACCCTGCATCTAAATAAAATACAAAATAAGGCTAGGGATGTGGCTCAGTGGTTAAGTGCCCCTGAGTTCAATCCGCAGTTTAAGAGAGAGAGAGAGAGAGAGAGAGAGAGAGAGAGAGAAACATTTTTTTCCTTTTTTTCTTTTCTTTACTTTTTCCCCCTTACTTCTTTTTAGTTGAAATTTTAATTCCAAATTATTGATTCATATAGGGTAATAAGAAATAATTCAGAACTGGGAGTGGTGATACATGCCTGTTATCTCAACAGCTCAGGAGGCTGAGGCAGGAGGATTGTGAGTTCAAAGCTAGCCTCAGCAGCTTAGCAAGGCACTAAGCAACTCAGAGAGAACCTGTCTCAAAATAAAATACAAAAAACGGGGGGGGTTGGAAATGTGGCTCAGTGGTTGAGTGCCCCTGAGTCCAATTCCTGGTTCAAAAAAAAAAAAAGATCTTTTATTCTCATCCCTCTCTTCTGGTTCTTCAACCTGTAAACATGGGGCGGGGCGGGGGGGGGGGGCGGAACACAAACAAAAACCACCTGACTTCTTTATTTCTATGGGACAATATGACATGAGTCAAACACAGGAGTTTTAAAGCAAATATGCTAGGTTGGATATAGCTATGTACTACTAGCTGAATGACCTTGAATGAGTTACTTTAATGCTCTGTACTTCATTTTTCCTCAGATACAAAATGGATGATAATAGTACTTACATCATAGGATTACTGTGAGGCTTCAGGAAATGAAAGTAAAGACCTTTGTCATCTCTTACAACCTACAGCCAACTAATACTCACCATTGGCACCTCAACCCTGATGGTACTCTTATGTCCAAGGTAGGGTCCTAAAGGATAAAAGGTTGATAGGACAGAAAATCCTGTTAAATAGTATGTGACCAGACTCTTATAATGCACACAGCTTTTGAAATAAGACAGAAGTAGCATCCAATTCAAATTTTGTCATTTATAAGCTATTTTTACCTTGTGTATGTTACTTCTGTGAGCCTTTGGCTTTTTTTGCCTTCACTGAGGGAATAGAGATAATGACAGTATAAATTGGCAGGTACATAGTAGGCATTAAAATATTTTCATTTTCTATTTTTTCATCATCAAATATATGGAGTGAGTTGTTAATACACTGTATTAAAATCTTTGGATTTTCGTACCCTGAACTTGGCTTGTTAGGATCACTGAAAAACAGTGCCACATCAAATCACAGTTTCTCTTTATTACAGCTACTTCTCTGCTACTGTTGATACCATGAATTTTTATGTAATCCTAAATACACTCCTCAGTCTGGGCCTCAGTATTATTAGTCTTCATCTAGTTTGCATCTCATATCTTTGGCTTCCTCTATAGTATTTGATTCTATACTTCCAGATTAAAGCATTTACCACAGGCCTTCAGACTCTCATTTGGACATTTTTATTACTATACAAATGAGGTCCTGTTTGTTCTTGGAGAAACTTTTAGAGCTCCCCAAATCTAAGGGTTATAGAGGTCCTCACTATGAGAAAAGGAGAAAAGTTAGTTTTTCTAGAAGCTGTCAACAATAGAGATAGATGTACCTCTTCCTTGACCGAATTAATAAATCAGCCAAGCTAAAAATGCTATCAAAAGAGATTAGCAGCTATGTGCTGATTGCCCATAACATTGGCTTCTGCTGAAACTCTAAAAACAACCAACTTGCACAGTTCCTAATGCAGTGGGTTTACTGTACCAGGGTCAATGCCACCTGTCTCCTGAATTCAATTATCATCTTCGTGGATGACACACAAATCTACTTGTCTGTGTTACACATAATCCCTGGGTTCAGTCCTGTATAACTAAGGCAACCATATTTTCTGCACCAAAAGTCAGGAGCCACATGCATGGCCTGACAAAGGATTGGTTTTTTTCCCCTAATCTGTGAATTATTCATATGAAGACTTGCAAAGATAGAAAAAATCAATCACATTTACTTGTACTTTTAATGAATTTACTTTACTGAAAAGATATCTAGCAGATGTCTATCAGTGTCACCATTAACATGAGCATATATTTACCCTCTGTAGCTTTCTCCAGGCTAAACTTTCCTATCATAAATAGGAAAATTGATAATTTTCTTATATCCTAAGAGAGGTGACATAGGGTAATGTTCAACTCACCTAACCCCTTTCTCTGCACATCTCATTTGTTTTTAAATTATCACTTTTTTGAATAAAAGAATGCTTTTTCTCACTACTTTATTCTCCTCAACTCTGCTTCCATAGCCATCACACAGGCTAATGGTAGATAAATTTGCGTGTATGCCAAAAACTAGAGAAGCTAATTTTAATGACAGATTCCAGGGCCCCACCTCCTAGACATTTATTTAATAGAACTGAGGCAGGCCCCAGAGATGTACAATTTTAACAAGCTTCCAGTGATTTCTGGTGCAGATAATACAAGTACCACACTTTGGTAACACTGCTTTATGTGAACAATCTACTTTGGTATTTAATATTCAAATTAAATTGTTTTAGCAAAGGCTTCTATTTTCGAACATAAATGGATAGTGAGGGAAAACTAATAACTGTGATTCAACTTGAAGATCAAGCATGAGCCAGGTATATGTAACCACAATACTGAATGAATCATGACAATGACTGGCCTCATCTGATGGCATGGCAATCTCATTGTGGGCAAAGTACCTGATAAAGAAAAAAAAAATAGCCTTTTGAGGGCTTGAATCTGCATGCAGAGAATCACCACATAATAACAGTAATGGTGGGCTGAAGATATGGCTCAGTTGTAGAGAACTTGCATAGCATATGTGAGGCACCGAGTTCGATTCTCAGCACCACATATAAATAAATAAAATAAATTGCCCATTAACAACTAAATTTTTTTTAAAATAATGGTAATGGCACCAACAAAACTTACAAAGAGGACAGAAGTTCACTGCAGCTTGCTTTCATTTCTATTTCAGGATTATTTAGAATTTTTTTCTATTACTAACAAATTGCTTATGTTTAACTAATAGAAACTTTGGGTACCTGGGAATGTCCATCTTAGCATGGAAATTTGCAGACATGTCATAGTCTGATTTTACATCACACTCATTGTAACATCAAGTTACATTGATCTGTGATGGTGAGGGCATCACAAGCCAGGGGAGAAGTACATCTAATGTCAAAATAGGCCAGGATATTTGAAAACACCACTTATAGATGGAATATGAATTGTCTATTGTCCTACCTATCTACCTCAAAAGATAGACAGGTGACACCCAATTACATATCCATGGAATCACACCTTTAGAAACACTGGTCCGTGTTCTCCTGTATTGTCTCCTTAGAATAGGACCTATGCTTTTAGAGTGTTTTTTTTTTCCCACCCAGCCTCAATGGCTCATCCAACATCCACCTAAATATCACTGCCTCGTTTTCTCCATTGTTCACATTTTACCTTGATTCCCAGATAACATTTTTTAGTCTTATATAGGCATCTATGCCAAAGTATTCCTTTACTATTATTGTACTTACAAATGTTTTATTGTAAGGTAAAAACTATTTTGATGTTTCTTGGCTGAGGTAAGCTATGTTTTCCAAGTCATAGGTATACTGAGGCTATCTTGTATGAGATTAACTGTATGTCTGGTGAGTTCGCCATTCTGATCTTATTTGTTGGTTTGGGGATGAAGACTAAGGATTACTCTTTTTTACTTTTCTTTTTATAAATGGAAATACACTTTACACAATGTTCTCTATATTGCATATTTCATTTAATAATGTATCTTGGACATCTTTCCATGTCAGTAATATAGAGCCAATTCTTTCTTTTGAAATTCTGCTAAGTATTTCATTGTATGAATGGAATGTACAAAAACTAATTTAGCCAGGTGGGTTGTGGCTCAGTGGTAGAGTGCTTGCCTAGCACGTGTGAGGCCCTGGGTTCGATCCTCAGCACCACGTAAAAATAAATAAAATAAAGGTATTGTGTCCAACTATAACTAAAAATAAATATTAAAAAAACTAATTTAGCCACTTTTCTAATGAAGAATCTAAAGTTTTTACAAACTTTTGCTATTATAACACTGCTGCAATAAGCATCCTAGTACCAAATGCTCCCCTAAAATATTGGCTTATAGTGTGCTATATGTGGATATATATGACCAATTTATTCTTCACCAAGTATACATTCTATTGATGTCTTTAAACCCTGACACTAAAGAGCTATTTCTCATCTGGTGTTGTAGTTCAATTATAGAGCACATATCTAGCATGTGCAAGATTTTAAGTTCAATACCTAGCATTGCAAATAAAACAAAAAATATTCCCTTAGGACAGTAGAAGTCTTCATACCTTTTATTATTTTTGCTTTTTTAAATTAATTTTATTCGAAATTAACATATTCTTTAAAATTTGTATGGTAGACCACTATTATATTTGAAATCAACATATTTAAAAATTAAAACATGTTATATTGGACTAAATTCCCTTTTACACTATTCTCAAATCAATTCTAAAGATCCTGTCCTCAAAGTGATCACTGTTTTGAATGTGCATTTTTTAAAGATTTTTTTAATGTTTTTTTGTTGTTGTTGTTGTTGTTGATGGACCTTTATTTTATTTATATGTGGTGCTGAGAATCGAACCCATATCCCTGAGTGTTTATGTTATGGTACCTATTCTTCTTTATCTTTTGTATGCATTGGACATACAGTAGAATAGTTATAAGAGATATATGATATTACATTGTGGTTTGAGACCCTATCTTAAAATAAAATATATAAAAAGGCTAGGAGGCTGGGGCTATAGCTCAGTGGTAGAGCACTTGCCTAGAACATGTGAGGCACTAGGTTCAATCCTCAGAGCCACATAAAAATAAATAAATAAAATAAAGGCATTCTGTCCATCTACAGCTATAAAAATTTTTTTAAAGGGCTGAGGATGTGGCTCATTTGGTTAAGCACCCCTGGGTTCAATCCCTGGTACCAAAAAAAAAATCTTTTTGTATCAATCAGTGTAGAGAGATATTTATATTAAATGTTTCATTGTTTTATTATCAACTTGCATATGTTCTTCATGTATTCTGGATACAAATTCTTATCTGTTGTGTAGATTGCAATGTTGCACAGATCGTCACTATATTAAATGAAGTTCATTTTTAATTATTCTCCATTGGGCATGGAAAATATTTCCTTTCAATCTCTCACATAATGTCTCCTGAAACATCTGAAAATACTCATCAAGTCATCCCCTAGTTTTCTTTTGTTTGGGATAAATAGTCTCAATTCCTTTAACTTTCCCTCACAAGACTAATATTTTGATTTCTTTAATCACATTTCCACATTGTCCACATTTTATTATAATAGTGGTCTACCATACAAAGCATACACTTCTAAACTATATAATTGGCTTGCTTTCTTTTTTACTCTTTTTATAATTAGTATTAAAAAGTTTAAAGCTAAGTTTACTTTACACCAATGGAAAGGACATATGTCTTTTTAGTTTGAATTATGTGAGTCCCATTTGTAGTCCTTTCAGGTCCTCATATTTCTATTCCCTTTATTTACTTTTAATTTATATTATACTTTATTTTAGTGTCATTGTAAGAGGTTTAACTCTTTTTCTGGGTAAAGGCAAGATGTAAATAAATGGGTACAAAGTGGGAAGGAGGAGAAGGAGGAGGAGGAGGAGAGAGAGAGATATGACAAATTTATGATATAAAGGACCATCTCCCAGAATTTTTTAACCTTAAATTTGCCCTGGTATTTGGTTGGGTGCTTTTCCCACAACAGCTTTATGCTAAACATTCTGCTAAATTCTGATCCTCTCCACTCTACTCATTCCTTTTATTTTACATAAGTGTTTAACCATCAGTCCACTCTAAACTTAATAATTTGTACTTTTTCCCTTTAAATTCCATTCTGTCTGTATGGGCTTTTCCCTAATTAGTCAAGATCTTTCTGAATTGCATTCTGTCTTTGAGAATATTTAGCAGCTCCTGTGAAATTCAGCATCATCTGCACACCTGACAAGTTTTTTCTCAAACATATATTTCAGGCAAAATTGCATACAAAACAATCACCATAATGATATTTTTTTGGGGGGCAGCACCAGGGATTGAACCTAGGGGCATTTAACCACTGAGCCACATCCCCAGACCTTTTTTATATTTTATCTTGCTAAGATACTTAGGGCCTCACTTAATTGCTGAGGCTGGCTTTGAACTCAAAATCCTCCTGCCTCAGCTTCTCAAGCTGCTGGGATTACAGGTGTGTGCCACCACACCCATCTATCTTGATACTTTGATTACAACTTTAATATTTTATGATTGCTGGAAAATTTCTAGTTGCACGACTACTTATTTCAGTCCTAGTTTGCAACCTTGAGGAGAGTTCCTGCTAAGCAGAATTACCAGAATGACAGTACACCTTACAAAATCATGTACCCGGGCCTGCTGAGAAAAACTGGGAATCCCAGAAAGCTGGCTGAGGTGATTTTTCTATGAATTTGTAGCTCTTGTTCTAGGTAGTACCTGGGGCAAATCTCTTCACAGTTACCATGACTTCTTTTCAAATACTATTGCTCCCTCTTGTCTATGTCCAAAACCCAAAACTTTGTGCCGTTACTTACCTCAGTTACCTTTCCACTATTGACATCACTACATAATACAATGCCATCCTGTTCAGTGTTGTTACAATGTAATTCTGCAACCTGTACACTCAGAAAAATGAGATATTATATCCTGATTCAAATGTATGATATGTCAAGATCATTGTACTGTCATGTGTAACTAATTAAAACAAATAAAAAATAACATTTTTAAAAAAAGAAAATAGAGGCAAGCAGATTACTGCTTGCTATAAAAATATTCTTGCAATTGGGGCTTATTCCAACAATGGAACAGAATGTCTTTTGAAGTAGATAGCTCTTGATTCCCAGAGGTATTCAAGCAGAGGTTTGGAAAGTTCCCATTTTCCCTCTAAATTATACCATCTGTCATCATTAAAACCAATTAATTAAATTTTTAAATGGAAATGTATTTTGTGAGTTTTTTTTTGCTGAATGTACATGAATATTATAAAACATTAAAACAGTGCAGAGAGAATGAAAGCTTCACTTATTATCTCAACCCCCAGGGATCTCCAGTGTTAATGATTCCATGTATGTTCTTACAGATATTTAATTTGTCTGTATAAACATATTGGTTTTTACAGAAATGGGATCATACTGAATTATAATTTTTATAAGCTGTTTGGTTCACTTAAAAGATTGGATATATTTCTATGTAAATAATAAATATTTTTGTATTGCAACTTTATATTAATTCTGTTAATTTACAGAGAATATGCTAAAATCAAAACCATGGAGAATCAGAAAAGGAGAGTTGAAATGTGAGCATGCTACCCATACCATTTTTCAAGATTTCATTATGAAAATTGTCATCCAGGGCTGGGGATGTGGCTCAAGTGGTAGCGCACTCGCCTGGCATGTGTGCGACCCGGGTTCGATCCTCAGCACCACATACAAACAAAGATGTTGTGTCCGCCAAAAACTAAAAAATAAATATTAAAAATTCTCTCTCTCTCTCACCTCTCTCTTAAAAAAAGAAAATTGTCATCCAGAAACAGTGAAAGAAGTATACAGTGTATCCTTGCATGCTTAGTACCTTAATTCTGCAATTGTTTACATTTTGTTCACTTTATCATAGATCAGTCTA
Organism: Marmota monax; assembly: GCF_021218885.2. Classification (NCBI taxonomy): domain Eukaryota; kingdom Metazoa; phylum Chordata; class Mammalia; order Rodentia; family Sciuridae; genus Marmota; species Marmota monax. The sequence continues at coordinate 7,395,244 of NW_026694552.1, read as the reverse complement.
TCTTAATTTTTGACCTCTTTCAAACTAAACTGCAGACATGGGCAAAATTTACCACTAAATACTTCTGTATGATTTGCCACTAAATACTTCTGTATGTCTATCTTTAACTGGAGTCCAATATTTTTATGGCTTCTTAATTAGAAAAAGCTCACATACAATGAAATACATATATTTTAATGGTACCACTTAGTGAGATTTTAACAAATGCATAACCTACACAACCTAAACCCTTACTAAGATAGACACTAATCTTGCTGACTACATAGGAGAGGTTTTAAGCCACGCTTGGTGGCACATACCTGTAACTGCAGTGATTCAGGAGGCTGATGCAGAAGGATCAAAAGTTCATGGCCAGCGTCAGCAATTTACTGAGACCCTAAGCAATTTATTAATCTACTGTCATGGATATGACAGTATTGTTCTTCTAAAAAGAACAAATAAAATTTTAAAAAATAAATGACATAGATTCCAAAAAAAAGATAAACCCTGCTCCTGAAAGCTGTTTGCTGCATGCTGTTTTGTAATTATTTTTTATTTAAAGTCATATTTTTGTCAATAAATGCAGATCTCATTTTCTCAGTATAAATAAAAAACATATCTATTGAGTTGAAAACTCAAGGGGTAACTTTCCCCCAAGTGGTGAAATCATTATAAACAATACTGTTGTGTAACTTGGTCTTGCCTTTTCACTTTACATTATGTATCTTGGACACTTTTCCATACCAGTGCATACTGATACACTAAATCCTATTAATATATATCTAATACCTAATAACATATACATAAGAATTTATGTATCACCCTCTATTTGTGAACATTTGAGCCATCCAGTGTTTCAATATTGCAAATAAAATTCAGTGAAAAATTGTATAGATATTTATCTCCACACTTGTTTTATTGTATTCTTACAAATATCCAGAAATAGAATGAGACTTTTAGGTAAATTTCACTCTCACACACATTTAGTACACCCCAAAAAACAGTGTATTGTGATTTTTATTGTTCAAGTGTGTGCTTTCTGGATTTCTAGAGTGGCAAGATGCAGCTTATATTCTAAAGCTGGGGAGCCAAAGTAGGAATCCAATGATGGAAGAAGGACTTTGGGTTTCTTGGTTAAGAATCTATATATCACAAAAGCCCAGGGCAAAGAGAGCTGAGATAGTACTCATAATAATAGTCAAAAACTGAAAACAGTACATAATCAACACCATAAATTCAAAAAATGAAGAATAAAATGTATACTTATCCATGGAATGCATAAAGTGCAGAAATGTAGAGCAGTGGTCCTTAAACTTGAATTGAAAGGGTCACCTGCAGTGCTCATTGAAAGACATATCATGGGCTCTACACTAAGAGTTTCTGATTCAACAGGTCTTTGAAGGGATCATAGTTTGAGTGTCTAATAAATTTTCAGGTAATGCTCTTGTTTATGGTCTGGGAATTGCACTTAGAAGCACTAATCCAGAAAATACAGAAAGGGAATGCTCATATACTTCATCTTTTTAAATTTTATTTTTAGTTGTAGATGGACACTATGCCTTTATTTTATTTATTTATTTTTATGTGGTGCTGAGGATCGAACCCAGTGCCTCACACATGTTAGGCAAGTGCTTTACCACTGAGCTACAGCCTTAGTCCCCATATATTTAATCTTATATTGGCCAAAATATTGTTCTGACATTTCAATCAGCCTATATAGACAAATTCATGTAGACAGAGATCTAGTTGTAAGTATTTCTTTCAACTTTTGTTTAAATTTCCCTTTTTTATGTGTTTATGAAACCAAGCCAATTTCCCTTTAAACTCTGCTCACTTAATGTTCTGTATCTCTCAATCTCCATCATAGGATCACTATTAGAAATTTAAAATCTAATGAAAAACATCTTGAATAAACTGGATAAACACATGTCTGCATACAGCCTATCTAGACAAAATGCAGATTTAATATGTGTAGTGGAAAGTCAAATTAACTATTTTTCTCTAGATGCAATGCATATTAATTCTGTTAATTTACAGAGATACATGCCCAAATAAAAATCATGCTGAATCAGAAAAAGCAAATTACAAGTATAAATGCTTGTGTATGCACACACACACTATTCCTCAGGGCTATGTAACTTTTGAGACATCAAATTTACTAGCCTTTTGGGAAAATACTTTGTCCATATGTCACAAAATTTCTTAAACCATCAACATAAAATAAATGCAAGATTACATGACAAATTCTACTATTTGTCTTATTTTTATACTATTAACATTTTAAATAAAACCAAACTCCATTTCCACATAAAAAAAGGTTAGCCAAGGGACTGGGGCTGTGGCTCAGCACTAGCACACTTGCCTGGCAAGTGTGAGGCACTGGGTTTGATTCTCAGCACTGCATATAAATAAATAAAATAAAGGTCCATCAACAACTAAACAATATTTTTTAAAAAGGTTAGCCAAAATAATATCAGATTGTATAGTTCAAAAGTACATATGTTTTCTGAACACCCACCATGTATTATTCACTAGGTGCTAGAAATACGAAGAGTAAAGAGACAAGAGTTCCTGCCCTTGAGTAGTTCACAGTCAACTGGGAGAAACAGACATAAATAAACAACTATGAGCTATGTGAGAAGTGCTCTCATACAAGCATGAAGAAAATACTATTGAATTAAGGAGTGAAACACTTTTTTTCCAGCAGGAATAAGTTCTTCATAAAGATTGTGACACTTTAAAAGGGTCTTGAAGGAACTGCCTAGTGAAAAAGAAAGGCCATTTTAACAAAAGAACTTGTGCTCAGGCAAAAGTTTGGAGTTGTGAAAGAACATAATGTGTTTAGAGAAGAGCAAGACATATGGTGTGCCTGGGTTCTAGGTGACAGTTATGGAATAAGTGGGAGATGAAAAAAGAAATGTAGGCAGGGGCTAGATTATAAAGACTTTGAAATCCATGCTAACGAGTTGGGATATTAGAGTGGTGAATCTTTGAAGGAAACAGATGATGTTTCTTAGAGCTGAAAAATTTCAATTCCACATATGTGTTTCAACCATTTATTTATTCATTCAACAAAAAAAATCTGTCATGTGAAAAACACTATACCAAATCACTTTGAGAACTACAAAGTTAATCAGATATAGTCAAAAGACATTGTCTTAACTTGTGTTCTAGTGAATTGTTCCTTTATAAAAAAGAACTTCAGCAAGCATAGGGAGAGCACTTTGGACTCAATTGTGTCCTTCAAATTTCATATGTTGAAGCCCTAACCCCCAATGTGATTATATTTTCAGATAAGACTTTTAGGGAAGTAATTAAGGTTAAATGAGGTCTTAAGGATGGGGTCCTAATTTGATAGGATTCCTGGTTTTATTCTCTCTTTCTCTCTCTCAGAGGCCATCTGAGTACCCAGCGAGAAGGAGGTTGATGTCCTAGCAGGGCCAATACACAGCTAGGTAGTAATAGGGTTCTCCCCATCAACTATTACTACCTCAGTATAAGTAGAAACCATGGAGGAAATCTAGATTTCCACCACTACTTTACTGCCTACTGAATGTTCCAGTTAAAATACCCTGTCTCTGAGGCCTGAAATTATGGTTTCTGTGTAATTTAATCTGTTGGTGACACTTTCAAGAGAAATTTTATTTAAATTAGTATGTCTTTCATTTCCAGGAGTTCTTATTGGTTTCTTTTCAAAATCTCTCTTTTTAAAATATTTATTTTTTAGTTTTAGGTGAATACAATATTTATATTTTATTTTTATGTGGTGCTAAGGATCAAACCCAGTGCCTCACAGGTGCCAAGTGAGCACTCTACCACTTGAGCCACAACCCCAGCCCCCAAAATCTCTATCTCTTTATTGAAATTATCTGTCACCTCCTATATTTGCTCTCTGTTAGTTAATTTATTAAATCTTGCTTTAGCACATTAGTCATTTTAACAATCAATTTTTAAGATTCTTTTTCTGGAATTTCATCCCCTTCAATTGTCTGTAAGTTCTTTTGTTTGGGGAATGTAAATTTTGGGGGAAGACTTGTTTGCCTGTTTCCTCATGTTTTTGAGGTCTTGGATTTGCACATCTGTTGAGATGGATTCCTCTTCCTCTTTTATGCAGATATCCTTTGGCTTGTAGTTTATTTATTTTATTATAACTCTTGTTTTGGTATCTGGTCTTCAAAATGTAGGCTCAATGTAATCCAAGTATTAGTTTCCATTACCAATTCCTCTGAATTTGCTACTACAGAAATGTTGATTGAATTTACTCTTGGAGAGCTGCTATAATATTGTTTTGGAGTCTTTCCCTGACTTTTCTGTAGGAGCAACTGTCTTAAGAGTGAAACCTGATGTCTCCCTCTAGTCAATCCTACTTGGGGCATAATTGTTGGAGTTTTTGTCTTTCCTATGTGTTAAAAAATTTTTGAAGCTTGAGCAGGGTTATTTTATGCATAAAGCAAGATGTTGTGTCATTTGACTGAGTCATGGATGTAGCTCTACAGCAGAGACTCTACTGTTTAAACTCATAGTGTACCAGTTGCTTCCCAGACCCTCTCCAAAAAAGGATGCAAGCAACAGCAACAAGTGTAGTGATCAATATATGGCATTAAAATAGATATCTGAGAGTTTTTACAATACTAATTATAGCTAAATGAGGAATGTCAGGGTCAGTATTTAAAAAGAGAAATACCAATAAACAACCATGAACTGGATCTAGCATTAAAGTATACTTCTGGTATTAACTAAGCCCTCCACAATACTGATAATTTCAATAACATGAAAGGTGTGGGCAAGAACTGTATAAACTAAATAGTTCTGTAAAAGAGTAAAATTGAAGTTCATTAAGAGAAAAAAAGAAGATAAGAGGGCAAAAGAGGTTTTACATTATTAAAAAATAATAAACCTAACTAAAGCATGAAAGAGGTAACAAGTGATGGCTATACAGAAGTGGGAGTAAAAAATAACTGAAAAAGTTGTTGGCAGAGATGTGGGGGAAAAGGTACACTCCTACATTGCTGGTGAGACTGCAAATTGGTGCAGCCAATATGGAAAGCAGTATGGAGATTCCTCAGAAAACTTGGAATTGAACCACCATTTGACCCAGCTATCCCACTCCTCAGTTTATATCCAAAGGACTTAAAGTCAGCATACTACAGTAACACAGCAACATCAATGTTTATAACAGCTCAATTAACAATAGTTAAACTGTGGAATCAACCTAGATGACCTTCAATAGATGAATGGATAAAGAAACTGTGGTATACAAAAACAATGGAATATTACTTAGCAATAAAAGAGAATGAAATTATGGCATTTGCAGGTAAATGGATGGAGTTGGAGAATATCATGCTAAGTGAAGTTAGCCAATACAAAAAAAAAACAAAGGCCAAATGTTCTCTCTGATAAGTGGATGCTGCTCTATAATGGGGGGAGGGGGCATGGGAAAAATGGAGGAACTTTGGGTTGGGCAAAGGGGAGTGGGGGGAGGGAGGAGGAATGGGGGGGTAGGAAAGATGGTAGAATGAGATGTATATCATTATCCTAGGTACATGTACAGCTGCACAAATAGTGTGACTCTGCATCATGTACAACCAGAGAAATGAAAAGTTGTACTCCATTTGTGTACAATGAAACAAAATGCATTCTGCTATCATGTATAATTAATTAGAACAAATAAAAATGTCAGTATAAAAAATAATAACTTAAAAGTAAGATAAATAATGAGAGAGAGAGAGAAAGAGAGAAAGCAAATTTGGCTATTAGGGAGTGAAGAAAGGAAAGAAGGAATAATAAGCAAAACAAAAACAAGAACAAAGTCAAAGTCAAACCAAAACAAAGAAACAAAAAAAACCCTAACCCTATAAAGTTAAAACAAGGCAGAATAACAAACAGATGAAGCTGGGAAAAATGGCAATAAAAAGGAGAATAAAATGTATATATACATATATACAAATGTATATTTACATGAGCCAATCAACATAGCAAGAATACACACACACGTACACACTCAATAAGTAATTTAAAGGAAAAAAGTCTTTTAAAAATGTTTTTATTTGTTCTTTTTAAATATATATGACAGTAGAGTGTGTTTTGACATATTATACATACATGCAATATAACTTCCCATTCTTGGGATTGTACATTATGTGGAGTTACACTGGCCATGTATACATATATGAACATAGGAAATTTATGTCCAATTCATTCTACTGTCTTTCCTATTCCCATCCCCCTCCCTTCCTTTCATTCCCCTTTGTCTAATCCAGTGAACTTCTATTCTTTCCCCTCCCCCTTTACTGTGTGTTAGCATCCACATATCAGAGAGAACATTTGGCCTTTGATTTTTTGGGGATTGGCTTATTTCACTTATCAAGATAGTCTCCAGTTCCATCTATTTAGTAGCAAATGCCATAATTTCATTCCTATTTACGGCTGAGTAATGTTCCATTCTGTATATATGCCACATGTAAAGGGAGAAAACTCCTATTGAAAAATGAAGGAATTGTCTCTGCTAAGGTGGTCAAAACTGTTGAGAAGGATGAATGTTTACTGCCTATGCCATCTGCCCTTTTTTTCATTACTTTTTTTGGCTGTGTACACCTTAGGGAAAGTAAGAACTGGGGATTGTTAAACCTATCCTGTTTAAGTTGAGTTGCTCACTAAGCTGCCAGCAAGAAGGGTCTGGAACTGAAACCAGTTGTAATAACTATCAGCTTTCCTTCTCACCACTGTAAGGCAGGACAAAATGGCAGGTAGTGATAATTGGAATTTTTTTCTAGGCAAACTAGATAGATGTGCACCTAGGTCAGGGCTGAAGTAGAGTTCTTTTTTTTTAATAGTCAAGCCATTATTATGCCATTATTATTAGATTTATTTAAGACTAGTTCTTCACATTTAAATAGCTTAACACATAAATCTTTCAAGATTCAGTATAATATCAGGTGTGCCATATTTTATTTATATAATATAAAATTAATCTATTTTATTGGTTTGTTTCCTTTTGTAATTGATACATTCTTTCACACTTCACTAGTTCAGAATTTGTGAAATTCAGACAATGGCTATGCTAATGTCTCTGGTATTAAAACAATACCTTGTTTAGCAAATTAAATATACAAACAAGAAATGTGTCATATGTGTGTGTGTGTGTGTGTGTGTGTGTGTGTGTGAATGTGTGTATGAGTGCAGTGACATTAAAATACTTGGGATGGGGCTGGGGATGTGGCTCAAGTGGTAGCGCATTTGCCTGGCATGCACAGGGCGCTGGGTTCTATCCTCAGCACCACATAAAAAATAAAATAAAGATGTCGTATCCACCGAAAACTAAAAAATAAATATTAAGAAAGGTTTGGTAGAATTGGGGAAAATTCTGACCCACAAAATGAATTTTATTTTAGTGTTCTAATGCTTCCTTATATTTCTGGTACAGAGTAATGTTCAGTAAATATATGCTACATGAAGATGGTTCTAAATGTGAAGTTCTGATGGCTAGTGTTTAGCTCTAATCAACTTTTGGTGTTTGTCAGGTGGTATCTGCTCAAGAGAGCAGATTGCTGAGCAGATGCCAATATCCACTGGGTTTCTGGATCTTTGGTGCCTTCCATGAGCTCCACTCCAAGGGACCAACATTTTGTAGTTCCAACCCAAGGCAACTAACACTCTGGTGGTCTCACATACTCCACTGCCCATGAAGGTGGGCTTTCCAGGACAAAAGCCCAAGTACAAATGTGACTACCTGTCCAGAGAAAGTCAGTTGCACTCTTCTTGATATTCCCAGCCTAAGTACCCCTGGACACAATCTTTTCTGTGCTCATTTCAGTCATGTCCTGCCAGTACACTCTATATCCCACAGCTGACACATACAAGGGCAAGTCTGATAATGCTTGTTATGAACTCCCAGTATCTTTCAGCAGAAAGACACCAACTGGTTTCTTCAAGATGGCTCTCCACCTCTGCTGTCAGTGGAGCACCTTTTGTGCATCAGCTGGCTGCACTACCTCTGCTTAAGTTAAGGTCAGAAAGTCTCTCTGTTCCACAGGTTTAGCCATACCAAATGTTTTCATAGGTTTTCTTCCTCTTTTTATCTGTATCACCTCTCCCCCACTGCAACTAACTGGCACTGCCAACTTTACTGGTTAGATTCCTGTCCTATGTATGTTCAACACACCCAAATTTTTGTTTCTCTATGATTCTGATATTGAATTTTGGTGAATTCCCTGTCACCCATCTCCCTGGGAAGCAGTACTAATACTGTTGTATCCCAAGTCACAGAGCAACAGGAAAGTCCACCCTTCCTCCTTCTGCCATCTTTTCTTCCTACAAATTATATTTTAAAACAAATGAAGTGCTAATAAATGCTGACACATGTATGAACCCTAAAAAAATATGCTAAGTGAAAAATGTTAGACACAGAAAGCCCCACATTGTACAATTCAATGAATGTAGTATGTACACAAAAGGGAAATCAATAAAATCAAAAGTATATTGGTGGTTCCAGGGACTGGATAAAGGGAGGATTATGGATGTCTTTTTAATGGGTATAGAGTTTCTTTCCCTTTGGAGTAATGGAAAATTTCTGGAACTAGATACTGATGATGGTTTTACAAAATTGTGAATATACCACTATAGGTAATTTTTATGTAGTGTATATTTTATCACAAATAAGGACAACAAATCAAGTGGAAAACGTAAAACTAAAAAAATAAAATGCAACAGATATATAGGCACAAGAACAAAATGGAGGGGAATTTTTTAAATGTGGAAATTGAAGACACCACGATAGAAATTACTCAGTTGTAGCAATACAGATAAAACATATTTTAAAATTGAACAGATCGGGGATGTGGCTCAAGCAGTAGCGCGCTAGCCTGGCATGCATGCGGCCCAGGTTCGATCCTCAGCACCACATACAAACAAAGATGTTGTGTCTGCCTAAAACTAAAAAATAAATATTAAAAGTTCTCTCTCTCTTAAAAAAATAAAAAAAATAAAATTGAACAGATCTTCAGGGACTTATGAGACAATAACAATAAATCTAACATTCATGTATAACACTGGAGTCCTAAAAAGCAAGAAAATCAAAGCAGTATTGAAAAAAAATTGAAGAAAAAATACTGAAAATTGTCATACTTGGCAAAAGACATAAGCCTAAAGATTCAGAATTTTCAAGCCTAACACAAAATAAGCCCACAGAATCCATGCCAAAAAGCATGGTAAAATTTCTTAATACTAATGAAAAAATGCTTGAAAACAGAGGAAAAATATAATTTAGCTATACAGGACAAACAATTCCAATGACAGTGGATATAAACAATTCCATTAAATTTAAAGGATTTATTAAAACTAAATAGATGGGGATAGAAAAAAAATGGGTTTGAAAATGTTACCAAACTGTCTAAAAGAAATTTATATCAAAGATAAAGACAGTGAGAGATACAAAGTAAAATAATGAGAAAAGATATACAAAAGAAAAGCAGGAACTAATGTCAGAGAAAGTAAATTTCAGAGCAAAGAAAACTACCCGAAGTAGAGAGGGACATTATATAATAATTAAAGGATCAATCCAACAAGAAGATATAGCAATACCTAATACATATGCACCATACAAAACATGTGAAGCAAAAACTGGTAGAACTGAAAGAATAAGTATTTAAATTCACAGTTATTGTTAGAAATTTAAATAAACATCCCTCTGTTGACACTGACTGAACATCTGGACAGAAAATTATGAGCATAGAGAAGATAAAAACTCAACACCACCATCAAACTATAGGATATAATCAACACGTATAGAGCACTGCACCTAGCAACAGCAGAATATATACTCTTTCAGATTGCTGGTGAAATATACACCAAATTGAACTATATCCTGTGCTATAAAAACAAACCTCAACAAATGTAAAATAATTGAAATAATAAAAAAATATTGAATCTGATCCAATGTAATCATATTGAAATTCATTCACAGAAAAATGACAAGAAAATCTTCAAAGAGAAATTGAACAATACAATTCTAAATAATCCAAGAGTCAAAAAGTATTTCTCAGGTGAAATAAAAATATGTTGGAGAATAAAAATTATATGTCAGTTTTTTTGAGCTGCAGCTTAAGCAGCAATGAATGCAGTCTTATAGCACAAAATACTTACATTAGAAAAGCAGTAAAGACTTAAATCAATAGTCTAAGCCCACACCTAAAGAAATAGGAAAAAGAAGAGCAAAAATACGCCTGAAATAAGCAGAAAGAAAGACAGTAAAAATAAGAGCAGAAATCAATGAAATTGACAACAACAACAAAAATCAATGAAACAAAGACCCAGTTCTTTGAACAAATGAATAAAATTGACAAACTTCTAACAGGACAAAGTAAAAAAGATGATACAAATTACCAACATAGGAATAAAACCAAGGATATCACTATGAACTCTGTAGACATCAAAAGAATACAGAAATATTACAAACAACTGTACACATACCAATTTAACAACTTAAATCAGACCAACTCATTAAAAACAAAACTACCACAACACATTCAAAATGAAATAATTTTGGTAGGTCTATATCTACAAAGAAATTTTAATCCAATGTAACATCTTACCCACCCCCACAAGTTTTCACAGGAGAAATTCTATTTAAAAAAAACAATTCCACAAACTATCTGCCAGAAAATAGATGAGGGAGGGAAAGAAGGAGGGAATTAATTTCATAAAACTAATATTACCTTGATCTCAAAATGAGACAATGCCAGCACCCAAAGTAGAAAATTACAGACCAATATCCCTTATGAATACAGACTATTTGTTGAAAATATTTATAATGAATTCCAAAAATAAAATAAAATATTAGCAATATAATTCATCAATATATAAATATTGTTCTCCATTACCACATGGAGTGTATTACAAAATGCAAGTCTGGTTTACTTATTGAAGACAGATTAGTGTCTTTCAACATATTTCCAAGCTAATAAGGAAAAAATACACATGATAATATCAATCAATGCATAAAAAGAATTTGATCAAATCCAATACCCATTCAATATTAAAAAAATAACTTTAGGAAAAAATAAAAAGAAATTTCCCTCACTTCATAAGAAGAATCCATATAAAAAGTAAAACCAAACTTATACTTAATCTTAAAATTCTATTTTCTCCTTAAGATGGAAACAAAGCAAGGATATCAACTCTCACCATTCTTATTCAACATAGTACTGGACACTGTAGCCAGTGAAAAAAAGAAAAAGAAGGAAATGGGAAGAATACAGATTGGAAAGTAGAAATAAAATGGTCTTTATTTGTGGATAATTTGGTATTTGTAGAAAATTCCAAAGATTCTGCAAATAAGCTCCTACAACTAATAAGTGAGTCAGTAGATAACAAGTAGATAACACAAAAATAAATCATACTCCAACTATTATGTATAATTGTAATGCACCAATAAGAAAATCAACCCTATTTCTCTATACTAACAAGGAACACACATGTGGTCACATATTTAAAATTAGAGTATCATCATTTGAAATAAATTGAATATAAGTGTAACAATGTGTATGGGACTGAAAAATAATGAAATAATATTTGAGAGGGAACCAGGGATTCAACTCAGGGGCACTTGGCCATTGAGCCACATCCCTAGCCCTATTTTGTATTTTATTTAGAGACAGGGTCTCTCTGAGTTGCTTAGCCTTTGCTGAGGTTGGCTTTGAACCCACAATCCTCCTGCCTCATCCTCCCAAGCCTCTGGGATTGCAGGTATGTGTCACCACACCCAGCAATAAAATAAAATTTCAAAAATCTAAATAAAGTTATAATTTTTATTATTGGGTCTGAGGATGTGGCTCAAGCAGTCGCGCGCTCGCCTGGCATGCGTGCGGCCCGGGTTCAATCCTCAGCACCACGTACAAACAAAGATGTTGTGCCCGCCAAAAACTAAAAAATAAATATTAAAATTCTCTCTCTCTCTCTCTCTCTCTCTCTCTCTCTCTCTCTCTTTAAAAAAATTTATTATTGGATTGAAAGACTTGGCAAAGTAAAGGTTCTATTTTTCCCAAATTGATGTATAGGAGAGAAATTCCTATCAAATCTCAGCAAGATTTTTTTTTTCTGGGAGGCAGGGGAGTACCAGGGATTGAACTCAATCAGGGGCACTCAACTACTGAGCCACATCCTCCGCCCTATTTTGTATTTTATTCAGAGACAGGGTCTCACTGAGTTGCTAACCACCTCGCTTTTGCTGAGGTTGGCTTTGAACTCAGGATCCTCCTGTGTCAGCTTCCTGAGCCACTGGGATTAACAGGAGTGTGCCCCTGTACCCAGCTCAACAAGATTTTTTTTATGTAGATAATATTATACCAAATTTATATGGTATCTTAATCCATTCAATGGACATAACAAAATACCTTAGAGTGGGTAATTTAGAAATAGCATTAATTTGTTATTCATAGTTTTAGAAGTTAGAAAGTTCAAGATCAAGGCAACTACACATTTGGTGTCTGCTGAAGTCTTCTTTCTGCTTCAAAGATGGTGCCTTCTTGCTACATCCTTACATGGTGATAGGAGCAAACAAATTCCTCCAGACCTCTTCTGTAAGGGCATTAATCCCATTCATGAGGGAAAAATCTTCATGACCTAATCAACTCCCCCAAGCACCACATCTTAATACTGAGACATATTTAACTTTTACATATGAATTTTGGGTGTGGGTGGCCAGAAATATTAAAATCATAGCACAGGCAAAGGCAAAGAAATTAGAAGAGACAAAATAATTTTGGAAAAAAATAGAGGAAGGGTCTCAGATTCTATCTGATTTAAAGACTTGTACAATCACAATAATCAAGAGTGTATGGTTTTGACTGCAGAACAGTCACAGACAAATAGAACAGAATAAACAAAAAGACAAAAATGTGGGACAGAAGTAATATTTGAGGAGATAATGGTTGAAATTTTTCCTTAACTAATGAAAAAATCTAATTCATAAATTTAAAAAAAAATCTAGAAATATAACCAAAATAAATATTAAGAAAATCACACCTGGAAACATCACAGTACAATGGCTGTCAACAGAGAGACAATCCATCATAGTGAAATGGCAGTAAACAAAGAGGGAGACATCTTGAAAGCAACCTGAATGAAAAATAGAAGATTACCATCAAAGGAGCTAATGAGACTGACAACTGTGTTTCAAAAGCAACAAAAGAAACCACAAAACAATGGGATGCTAACTTCAATTAGCTTAAAGATAACTACCAACCTAGAAATTTTCAGTTGGTCACTTAGAAATAAAGATAAAGACTTCTTCAAACAAATAAAAGCTAAGATGTCCATTAGCAGATCTGAATTATAACTAAAGTAATTTTTAAAGGTTGCATTCTAGGAAAAATGAAGAAATAAAGAGTAAAGAAAATAATAAATGAGAATTGGGGCTGTAGCTCAGTGGTAGAGCACTTGCCTAGCATGTGTGAGGCACTGGTTTCAATCCTCAGCACCACGTAAAAATAAATAAATAAAATAAAGATATTGAAAATAAAATAATAAACAGTAAATCTTAATGGGCATTGATCTATCTGGTATAATAATCATCCTTTATAGGATTTTAATAATATAGAATCAAAACCCAGCAAAGATATTGTAGCAATCTTGAAGTAGAGAAACAGTTAAAATTTTTCTAAGAAATAATGGAAGATAAATTTGCACAAGATTATTGGGGCCATGTTATTAAGAAGATTCAGTGCCAAACCAAAGAGTTAGGAGTTCATAAAAGAGATAATAGATTTAAGCATTTAATGACACAATATGAATAATTTATTGATAAGATGAGCCTGGCTTTTTGCTCAAGTGGTTTAGAGGAAAGAAATATAGGAGGCAGAGGGACGTGTATGGTATAATAGGCAAAAATAGGGAACAGCACAATAGGTGTGAAATAATAAGGACCATACACCATGGGGTTGGCAATGGGAAGTAAAAGGGAGGGATAAAGTAAGAATAATGGGGAAGGAAGAACAGCTAGAACTCTGTGATTAGGTGAGGAAAATTGACAGAAGTCAAATTTCACAGCTAAGAAATCAGTCTGTTAATGAAACTAGTTAAGTTAAAATAGTCATTTTTACAGGAAAAGTAACAAAGTAGTGAACTTATTTCAACCAGTATTGAGTTTGGATGAAACAAGTAAGTGGAAACAACCAGCAAGAAGTTAAAAAATGAGAAGAACTTAGAGATATATTAGGATCTGGAGAAAAAAAACTCATTCATACTTTGGTGGCATTTGAAGCAGCATGAAAATGTATACATAGAGAAAAGCAGAGAGCCAAATACTGAACTGAAGTATGTACATTTGGGAGATAAGATTATGAGAAGAGATACAATTAAGATAGAAAAAGAGAAAGAATGTGGTGATGAGAGAGACAGGACAAGATCAGTACCATGTACAGTTTCATTGAAACCAAAAGGAGAGGATGATCTACATTAAGAGTTACAGACAACTACATGTGAAAAAGAGTTACATCAGAGAAGAGGTCCTTGAAGCATCACTAGTTCCTTCTAATTTTCTAATTCTTAACGAAGGGGGAAAACTCCTTTTTGAAATCCAAAGAAACAGAAATTGCCTTTAAGATCATTTGCAGGTCATGTTCATTTACAATTTAAATCAAACCATTTCCAAACATTTAATAGCAAGGCACTATTATGCTCCTCAGCAAAACCAGCAGGTACAGCTCCTGCTGAAAGAGGAGATGCAGAGGCCTCCAAGAGTTCTGCAGAATCTACAAAGAAAAGGAGAGAAGCATGATACCAGCAGTTTGGGCAGGGAGTTGAGGTATAGGGCTGGCTGACTGGCCTACCTGCCTTCCCGCCTTCCTTTCTTCCTACTTTTCCTTCTTTCAACTGATAAAAATGATTCTGTTTGTCATGTTCATGATGTTCTAAATTATATATATGCCATGGGAAGGCTAAATTGAGGTAAATAACATGCATTACTTCACATACTTATTTTGAGGGAGGAGAGAATAGACAGTAAAGGACATTATTATTAATTAGAATCACCATGTTATACAATAGATATCTTGAACTTATTGTTCTAATCTAACTGACTTTTTGTATACTTCAATTAACATCTCCCTTCAAATACCTCAGCCATCATTCTATTCTCTTCTGTGGATTCAATTTTTTCTAGAATGCATATACAAGTAATATCATGCAGTATTTGTCTTTCTTTGCCTAGCTTATTTCACTTACCATAATGCCCCCCAGATTCATCCATGTTGTCACAAATGTCAGAATTTCCTTCTGGTTTTTGTTTGTTTGTGTTTTGTTGTTGTTGTTGTTGTTGTTGTTGTTGTTGTTGTTTTCCATGGATGCCCAGGGGGACTTATCCATTGAACCACATCCCCAGCCCTTTTTATTTTTTATTTTGAGACAGGGCCTCCCTAAATTGCTTAGGGCCTCACAAAGTTGCTGATGCTGGCTTTGAACTTGTCATCCTCCTCCCTTAGCCTCCTGAGCCACTGGGATTACAGGTATGTGTCACCATACCTGCGTTTCTTCTGTTTTGAAGACTAAATAATATTCTACTCCATAAGGATATTACATTTTTAAATTCATTCATCTGCTAACAAATACAATCTTAGCTAGTGTGAATTTTGCAACCATATATATTAAAATGTAGGCATCTCTGCATCACTTTTGTTTTCTGACTTCATTTCCTTTGGATATATATCCAGGAGTGGGGTTGCTGGGACATGTGATAGTTGTATTTTGTATTTCTTTAGGAAATTCCATACTGGGTTTTTAAAATATATTTTCTTTAGAGACAGGGTCTCGATGAGTTGCTGAGGGCCTCACTAAGTTGCTGAGGATGGCTTTGAACTCACAATCCTCCTGCCTCAGCCTCCCAAGCTTCTGGAATTAGAGGCCTGTGCCACTGTGCCCAGCTCCATACTGTTTTGGAGGATGACTGCACCACACTATATTCCCACCAACAGTGTATAAGGGTGCCTTCTTCTCCACACCCTTGCCAACACATGATATATCTTCTCATTATAATAGTATAAATCGCTGTGGTTTTTAAATTAGCATTTTCCTGATGATTAGTGATCTTGAGCATTGCATCATATACCTGTTGACCATTTCTATTTGTATGTCTTCTTTTGAGAAATATCTATGCAAGATAACCTTCTGATTTTTTTAAATCAAGTTATTTTTCTGTTTTTTTTCTTTTGCTATTGATTATCTGAGTTATATATTTTGGAAATAAATCCCTTATCATATGTATGTTTTGGAAATATTTTCTCCCATTGCATAGGTTGTCTCATTCTGTTCATTGTTTCATTTGCTGTGCAGAACTCTTCAGTTTGATCTAATCTTATTTATCCATTTTCATTTTTGTTTCCTGTGCCTTTGTGATCGTATCCAAAATTCATTGCTCACACCAATGGCATAGAGATTTTTTTCCAATAGTTTCTTGTGGTAATTTTATATTTTCTGGTCTTATGCCTAATAATGTAATCCATTTTTAATTAATATTTATATTTGGTGTGAGATAAGACTCTCCTTTATTCCTCTTCCTATCTTTTATGAGCACCACTTATTGGGGAGACTGCCTTTCCAATTCTGTGCACATTGGCTCATAGGATTTCTCTTATTTTCCATTGGTCCATGAGTCTGTTTTTATGCTAACAACATTCTATTTTTATTACTATAGCTTTTTAGTATATTTTGAAGTCAGGTAGTGTGATATCTCTGGCTTTGTTCTTCTTGCTCAAGAGAAGCTTGGCCATTCAGGGTTCTTTGTGGTTTCATATGAAATTTAATTTTTTTCAAATTCAGTGAAAAATGTTGTTGGAATTTAGATAGGTGTTGTATTTAATTGGAGATCACTTTAGATAATGTAGACATCTTTTTAAAAAAATCATTCAGTTGCTTTATTTTATTTTTTATATGACAGTAGAATTGATTTTGACATATCATACATACATGGAGTATAATTTCCCATTTATGTGGTTGTACATGAAGTAGAGTTACACTGGTCGTGTATTCATATATGAACATAGGAAAGTTATGTCTGATTCATTGTACTGTCTTTCACATTCTCATCTCCCCCTCCCTTCCTCACATTCCACTCTGTCCCAATCTAGTGTAAATGAAGAGTTTAGAAGCAGATCTGACACATAAGTCCTCAATAAATATTAAATAATGATTATTATATTGTTTTTTCATAGTACTTGTGATGGTTTTAAATTATGTCTACAAATTCTTTGACACTTTCCCACAAATGGTGATCTAGTTCTCCTCCTTCAAATATGGTTTAATGTAGACATCTTAACAATACTAATTTTTCTAATCCATGAACATGTAATTTTTTTCCATTTATTTTCTCTTTTTTAGTTTCTTTAATCAATGTTTTATAGTTTTAAGTGTATAGAGCTTTCATTTATTTGGTTAAATTTATTTCTAAGTATTATTGTAAAGGTGATTTTTCTTGATTTAATTTTTGGGTAATTTGTTGTTAGTTTATAGAATGATTACTAATTTTGTATCTTGATTTTGTACTCTACATCATTATTGTATTCTTTTATTAACAGTTTTTGATTGAGTCTTTAGAGGTCATGATCATGTAATTCAGAGATAATTTTGTTTCCTTCTTTCCATTCAGGTGCCTTTTATTTCTTTCTCTTATTTAATTTGAACTAAGGCTTCAAGTACAATTTTAATTTACTAATTTAGTCTAATTTTCTTCATAAAAGAAAAGCTTGGAAACACAAAATACATGTATTAAAAAAAGTACATGTATAAATTGGCATAAGCATACTTTATATACAGATATATGAAAAACTGTTCTCTATATATATGTAAAAAGAATTGTAATGCATTCCACTGCTGTTCTGTATTTCAAAGAAAATAAAATCAATAAAAGATTAAAAAATAAGCACTATTTTTTAAAATAAAATCTTGGAACTTTTCACCATTGAGTATGATGTTAGCTGTGTGTTTGTTGCATATGGCCTTTATTTTGCAGAGGTACACTTTTTTCATGTCTAATTTGTTAAAAGTTTGTGTAAAAAGAGTTGAATTTTATTGGTTGCTTTTTCTGAATCTATTGGAACAATCATACTGTTTTTGTCCTTCAGTGTGTTAATATGGTGTATCACATTTATTGACTTGATTATGTTGAACCATTATGAATCCCACTGATAAATCCAACTCAATTATGGCAAATGATCCTTTAACTTTGCTTCCAAACTTTCATTTACTAGTATTTTCCTTATACTTTTTGCATATTTGTTCATCAGGGATAGTGGTTTGTCATTTTCTTTCCTCTTAGTGCACTTACCTGGCATTGGAGTCAGGGTGTTACTGGACTCATAAAATAAGTTTGGAAGTACCCCATCTTCTTTGATCCTAGAAAAGATTGAAAATAATTAGTATGAGTTATTCTTTAAAATGTTTGGTAGTATTCAGGAATAAAGCCATCAAGACCTGGGTTTTCTTTGATGGGGAGACTTTTTTTATTACTGATTAAATCTCCTTACTCTTTATTGATCTATTCACATTTTCTATTTCCTCATGAGTCAGCCCTGGTATACAGTATATCTTCAAGAGTTTCTCTATTTCTTCTCAGTTATCCAATTTGTTGTCTTATAATTCTCCATGGTAGTCTATTTTAATTTTTGACACTTTTGTAGAATCGTTTGTAATGTCTTCCATTTCATTTCTGATTTTATATATTTGAGCTGTCACACTTCATTTCTTAGTCTAGCTAAAGTTTTGTTGATTTGTTTATCATTTCATGAAGAACAACTTTTAGTATTATTCATCTTTTCTATTACTTCTCTAATGTCATTTCATTTATCTTTGCTTCTTTTCTTTATTATTTCTTTTTTCTGCTAATTTTGGGTTTATCTTTTATTTCTTTTTTAGTTCTTTGAGTGTAGATCATTTTTTGAGGTATTTCTTCTTTTGTGATATAACAATTTGTTACAGTCTTTCCTTTTCAGAACTACTTTAGCTGCATTCTATGAATTTTTGTTTGTTGGCATGTTGTGGGTCCATTTTCAGTTTTCTCACTTTATTTTATAATTTCTCTTTTAATTTCTTCTGAGAGACATTGGTATGTTCCGGAGCATGTTGTTCAATATCCATATACTTGTGTATTTTCTGAAATTTCTCATAAAACTTCTAGTTTCATACCATTTTGTTTGGAGAAGATATTCAATCCTATTTAAGTCTTCTTAAATTGGATAAGAAATATTCTGTGGCCTAACATGTTATCTATTCTAGAGAATATGCCATGCTCACTTGAAAAAAATGTGCATTTCACTGCTATTAGGTATAATGTTCTGTATATGTCTGGTAGGTCCATTTGGTTTAAGGTGTAGTTTAAATCTGATATTTCCTTATGGATTTTCTTTCTTGATAATCTTTCCATTGCCAAAAGAGGGGAATGATGAAGTCCCCTAGTATTATTGTACTATTTGCCATATTATAGCCTCCTCTCCTCTCCAGATATATGAATATTTGCTTTATATATTGAGGTGTCCCAATGGTGGATGCATAAATGTTTATAATTATTATATCCTCTTGATGAACTGACACATTATCATTATATAAAGACTTTCTTTTTCATATTTTTTTTACAGTTTTTAACTTAAATTCTGTTTTAGCTGATGAAGTAGAACTACACCTGCTCTCTTTTGATTTCCATTGTCATTTGTTCCCCCCAAAAGTTGTGTTGGAAACTTAATCACACATGCAACAGTGTAGGGAGGTAGGGCCTAATGGGAATTGTTTGGGTTATAGAGACATCACCCTTATGAATGGATTAATGTTACTTATAAAAGAGAGAGAGACTGCATGTTTGATCACTTGCTCTCTCATTCATATGCTTCCTTACCTTTCTGCCATCCACCATTCAACACAACACAAAGGCCTCTCCAGATGTGTCTCTATTGACCATGGACTTCCCAGCTTCCAAAACTATAGAAAGTGAGTATATACTCTTTATAAGTTACAATTCTCCAGTCTTTTGCTAAATTAGCACAAAACAGACAGCATGGAATATCTTTTCCCATCCTATCACTTTGAGTCTATGTGTGTCCTTACAGATGAGCAAGTCTCTTATAGGCCAAATGTAGTCAAGTCTCATATCTTTATTTACTAATACTGTCTTTTTTAAATTTTTTATTCGAATTTGTTATATATGACAGCTGAATGCATTAGAATTCTTATCACATATGTAGAGCACAATTTTTCATATCTCTGGTTGTATGTAAAGTATATTCACACAATTTGTGTCTTCATACATGTACTTAGGGTAATGATGTCCATCTCATTCCACCATCTGTTTTACCCCCTTACCCCCTCCCTTCCCCTTCCCCCGCTTTGCCCTATCTAGAATTTTTCTAATCTTCCCATGCTTCCCCTCCCAAACTCACTCTGAATCAGCCTCCTTATATCAGATAAAACATTTGGCGTTTTTGTTTTTTTGGGGGGATTGACTAACTTCACTTAACAATATATTCTCCAGCTCCATCCACTCATCTGCCAATGCCATGATTTTATTCTCTTTTATTGCTGAGTAAAATCCCATTGTGTATATATGCCACATTTCTTTTATCCATTCATCTACTAAAGGGCACCTAGGTTGGTTCCACAGTTTAGCTATTTTAAATTGTGCTACTGTAAACATTGATGTGGCAGTGTCCCTGTAGTATGCTGTTTTTAAGTCCTTTGGTATAGACCAAGGAGTGGGATAGCTGGGTCAAAAGGTGGTTCCATTCCCAGTTTTCCAAGGATTCCAAGGAATCTCTATGCTGCTTTCCATATTGGCTGCTCCAATTTGCAGTCCCACCAGCAATGCATGCCTTTTTCCCCACATCCTCACCAACACTTATTGTTTTTTGTATTCTTAATAGCTTCCATTCTGACTGGAGTGAGATGAAGTTTTAGATGGTTTTGATTTGCATTTCTCTAATTGCTAGAGACGTTAAATATTTTTTATATATTTATTGATTGATTGTATATCACCTTCTGAGAAGTGTCTGTTCAGTTCCTTGGCCCATTTATTGATTGGGTTATTTGGTTTTTGTTTGTTTGTTTGGTGTTTAGCTTTTTGAGTTTTTTATATACCCTAGAGATAAGTGCTCTATCCAATGTGCAAGTGGTAAAAATTTGCTCTGAAGCTGTAGGCTCTCTATTCACCTCATTGATTGTTTCTTTTGCCAAAAAAAGCTTGTTAGTTTGAATCTATCCCATTTATTAATACTTGATTTTAATTCTTACACTATAGGAGTCTTATTAAGAAAGTAGGGGCCTAATACAATATGATGGAGATTTGGGCCTACTTTTTCTTCTATTAGACTCAGCGTCTCTGGTTTAATTTCTAGATCCTTGATCCACTTTGAGTTGAGTTTTGTGCATGGTGAGAGATAGGGGTTTACTTTCATTTTGTTGAATATGGATTTCCACTTTTCCCTGTACCATTTGTTGAAGAGGCTATTTTTCTCCAATGTATGTTTAAGATCACTGTAATTATGTGGATTAGTCTCTATGTTTTCTATTCTGTACCATTGGTCTACCAGTCTATTTTTGTGCCAATGCCATGTTTTCGGAACTATAGCTCTGTAGTATAGTTTAAGGTCTAGTATAGTGATGCCACCTGCTTCACTCTTCTTGCTAATGATTGATTTAGCTATTATGGTTCTCTTATTTTTCCAGATGAATTTCATGACTGCTTTTTCTATTTCTATGAGGAATGTCACTGGGATTTTGATTGGAATTGCTTTTGGTAGTGTGGTCATTTTGACAATATTAATTCTGCCCGTCCAAGAACAAGGGAGATCTTTCCATCTTCTAAGGTCTTCTTTAATTTCTTTCTTTAGTATTCTGTACTTTTCATTGTAATTTCTTTCACCTCTTTTGTTAGGTTGGTTCCTAAGAATTTTTTTTAGGCTATTGTAAATGGAGTAGTTTTCCTTGTTTCCCTTTCAGAGGATTTGTCACTGATATAAAGAAATGCCTTTGATTTATGAGTGTTTATTTTGTATCCTGTGACTTTGCTGAATTCATTTATTAGTTCTAGAAGTTTTCTGGTGGAATGTTTTGGGTCTTCTAGGTATAGAATCATATAGTCTGCAAATGGCACTAATTTGAGTTCTTCTTTTCTTATCTGTATTCCTTTAAATTCTTTCATCTGTCTAATCGCTCTGGCCAATATTTCAAGAACTATTTTAAATAGAAGTGGTGAAAGAGGGCATCCCTGTCTTGTTCCAATTTTTACTGGGAATGCCTTCAATCTTCCTCCCTTTAGAATAAAGTTGGCCTGGGGCTTAGCATAGATAGCTTTTACAATGTTGAGATATGTTCCTGTTATTCCTAGTTTTTCTAGTGTTTTGAACAAGAAGGGGTGCTGTGTTTTATCAAATACTTTTACTGTATCTATGGAGATGAGCATATCATTTTTATCTTAAGTCTATTGATGTGATGAATTACATTTATTGATTTCTGTATGTTGAACCAACCTTGCATCCTTAGAATGAACCCTACTTGATCATGGTGCACTATCTTTTTGACATGTTTTTATATTCGATTTATCAGAATTTTATTGAGAACTTTTGCATCTGTGTTCATTAGAGATATTGGTCTGTAGTTTTCTTTCTTTGAGGTGTCTTTGCCTGGTTTTGGAATCAGGGTGATCCTGGCCTCATAGAATGAGTTTGGAAGTGCTCCCTATTTTTCTATTTCCTGAAATAAATTGAAGAATATTGGTATTAATTCTTCTTTAAAGGTCTTGTAGAACTTAGCTGTGTATCCATCTGGTCCTGGGCTTTTCTTGGTTGGTAGGCTTCTGATGGCATCTTCTATTTCCTTACTTGAAATTGATCTGTTTAAATTGTGTATATCATCCTGATTAAATTTGGGAAAATCATATGATTCTATAAATTTATCAATGCCTTCAATATTTTCTATGTTATTGGAGTACAAGTTTTCAAAATAATTTCTAATTATCTTCTGTATATTTGCAGTGTTTGCTGTGATATTTCCTTTTTCATTATGTATGTCAGTAATTTCAGTTTTCTCTCTCCTTCTCTTCATTAGTATGGCTAAGGGTTTGTCAATTTTCTTTATTGTTTTCAAAGAACCAACTTTTGTTCTGTCAATTTTTTCAATTGTTTCTTTTGTTTCAATTTCATTGATTTTAGTTCTGATTTTAATTATTTTCTCTCTTCTACTGCTTTTGGTGCTGATTTGTTCTTCTTTTTCTAGAGCTTTGAAATGTAATATTAAGTCATTTATTTGTTGACTTTTTCTTCTTTTAAGTACTGAAGTCCATGCCATGAACTTTCTTCTTAGTACTGCCTTCATAGTATCCCTGAGATTTCAATACATTGTATCTGTGTTCTCATTCACCTCTAAGAATTTTTTTAGTCTCCTCCTTGATGTTTTTTGCAACCCATTGTTCATTCAATAGCATATTATTTAGTCTCCATGTGTTGGAATAGCTTTTATTTTTTATTTTATCATTGATTTTCAATTTCATTCCATTATGACCTGATAGAATCCACGGTAGCATCTCTACTTTTTTATATTTGCTAAGAGTTGCTTTGTGGCATAATATATGGTTTATTTTAGAGAAGGATCCATGTGCAGCTGAAAAGAAAGTGTACTTGTTCATTGAAGGATGAAATATTCTATATATGTCAGTTAAGTCTAAGTTATTGATTGTATTATTGAGTTGTATATTTTCTTTGTTCAGCTTTTGTTTGGATGATCTATCCAGTGGTGAAAGAAGTGTGTTAAAGTCACCCAGAATTATTGTGTTGTTGTCTATTTGACTCTTGCACTTCAGAAGATTTTCTTTGATGAACGTGAAGCTCCATCGTTTGGGGCATATAAATCTGTTATTATTATGTGTTGTTGATGAATGGCTCTTTTAAGCAGTATGAAATGTCCTTCTTTATCCCTTTTGATTAACTTTGGCTTGAAGTCTACTTTATTTGATATGAGGATGGAAACCCTGCTTGCTTCCACAGTTCATGTGAGTGGTATGATTTTCCCCAACCTTTCACCTTCAGTCTGTGGATGTCTTTTCCTATAAGATGAGACTCTTGGAGGCAGCATATTGTTGGATCTTTTCTTAATCCAATCTGCCAGTCTATGTCTTCCACCCTCACATCCCCAACATATGTGAAACCAAGTACTTTGCATGAATTAGGTTTTTGAGGTCTGGGATGTCTGAATAGTATATTACAGTTGTGTTGTATATTCTTTCTTTCTCCAATTTTTACTATTTTAACATTTTTTTCTTTTTCTTTATATATATATATATATATATATATATATATATATATATATATATACTTGTTTTATGTACTCTACTATCTTCTCACTTACTTGTCTACCCAAAATTACATCCTCTCCCTTCTCCTGCTTCCTCTTTAGATTTCTCTTTCACACTTCCTAAGATATAACAATTCTATATCCTCACCTCTTACCTCATCAGCATATCATTGTGGTCCTCACCCCTGGTTCTTTCTCCACCATCAGAAACTGTAAACCCTTTTACAAACCTACTGAGCATATTGTAGATAATAATTGCCTGCTGGGGGAGGGGGGAATTAGAAACTGGATACCTTGCCAGTAGGAGTTCCAAACTAGGAGTTGCCCCCCACTGAAGATGGTGATGAAGTTGACCCAAGATAGAGGCGCCTGCTTTCAGAGGTGGGCTGTCAGGTCATGTAGGGGGAGCCCAGTGATGGCATTGGATAATGAGTTCAGAAACCAGCCCTGTGGCTGTTGGTTGTCTTCAGAGTCTGTGTGAAGTTCCCGGGTGCAGGCAGGCTACCATGCATAGGGGACTATCTCCACTGCTGCAGAGTCCCAAGATGGTGGCTACCTGGGGAGCCCCACATTGGTAGATGGGGTTCCACATGGGACTGGAGACCAGAGTTCCTGTGTGTGGGAAGCTGCCAGGTGTCCCACCTAGGAGTGGCATCAGTGACTTCTGCTTGGATGGGTGGGGGAAAGTTCTGTGCGGGTATTGCTGGTGCCCGCTGGGACACCAGATAGTGCTGTGCAGGTGAGTAGTTGGGAGACCTACTCTGATGCTGAGGCCTGGAGCCCTGCATGGGCACAGTGGCCATGGTTCCCCCGTGGGAGAAGTGTTACTGCTGTTTACCCGGTGAAGAGTCCTTGCTTCCCCGAATGCTGAAGTATAACACCAGAGAAGCAGCCAAGACAAGTGGAGAGTGGAAAGTGGAAGGCTTTATTAAAGGACAGCAGAAAAGACTTCTCCCCAGAGGAAGAAGGGGACCCAAAAGAAGGGGGGAGGTCTTCCCTTTTTTGTAGCTAAGGTCTTCTTTTAGTCTTCCCACATTCATGTCTTTTGTTTCCCTTTATCTTGTAGGTGGGAAGGGCTAAAAGGTGGGAGATCAGATCGGTGGGCTGAAGGAGTAAGCTGGGTAGGAAGGGCCTGGGGTGGCTTTTGATTAGCACCTCCCTGTTTGCTGGGAGCTGTTTCTTTAACAGTTGCTTAGGATGGGTTCCGGGCCTTGGAGACATTAACATTTCAATTTCCCCAAGTGCTGCTCTGCTTTCCTGGACTCCATTCTCTATAATGGCTTCCATTTTCTTTAACCTTCTTTAATTTACCTAACTACACTAACTATCTAACTGTAAATCTGGCTTCAGCAGGAATATCACTTACAAAGAAGCAATATTCTCACTACTTGAGTCCCAGGTCATGGAGCAACACAGAATGCTGCCTTCCTCTGGCCTGCCATCTTGGATCCCTAATACCATCTTTTTATTGGAGAATTTGACCCATTTATTTCCAGCATAAACATTGATAGATAAGGACTTATTAGCTTCATTTTGTTAAGAATTTTCTGGCTTTTTTTTTTTTTTAGATTCTTTGTTCCTTTTTTTTCCTTTCTTGATGTTCTCTTTTGTGTCCACAGGGCAAGGCTGGAGGCTGGGGATGCAGGATGTGGTCTGGTGTCAGGACAGAACTAAAGTCTCAGTCTGTGAGCACCAGATTGAAATCTGGGGCCAAGGGCACTGAGGTAGACCCAGGAGACATTGAGACAAAAATTTGTTGCTCATTGTCCTCTCCTTCCCACAAGCAAAGAGTCATGCCATTCTGCCTGGGGTTAGAGGAGGGATGATGAAGGAAATATACAATAGCATTTCTCTCCCTCTTCAATGCATCTTTCTTTTCTAAAAACTTTTTTTAAGTTGTAGATGAATACAATACCTTTATTTTATTTATCTACTTATATGTGGTACAGAGAATCAAACTAAGTGCCTCACACATGCAAAGCAAGTACTCTACCACTGAGCCACAACCCCAGCCATTTAATGTATCTTTATTTCTGTACTATACCCAGGTGTTGTAATCTTTCTGCTGGTTTTCTACACTCTTGTGGAGGTACTTTTTCATACTCTCATTTCTGCAGTGGGATAAATGCTGAAAAGTCCTATCCTACCACCTGGTTGACTTTCAGATCAAAAATATGAGCTCATTGTCATCTACCATTGGCCAAATTGGGTGTTGCAACAAGCCATATTGATTAAGTGACCAACAGAGATATTTTCAAAAGAAATTCATATGTGATTTTTTTTTCTCTGTTACAATTAAACCCCTACATTTGCACAACCCACTAAAAGCATCAACATTGTGTACAATAAAGTGTATGTCTCAATTTTATACAATTTTCTTTTGTCTTCTGTGGTTTCATTTTATTTTATTTTTTCTAATTGATCCAGTTAGGGCACAGTTCATGATTATGATTAAATGTTACAATGACTTCTTAGGTTTAAGTATCAATTTTCAGCGTTACTTTTACCTAAATTTCATTTCATAAAATGAATGACTGGTCAATGTTATATTCATGACACTTCACTTCAATTTCATGTATTCTAAGTGCTTTAAGCATCTGTATATAATTTGGCTGAAGTACAAATATGAGCATGAAAAAAATCTCTACTTATCACTTGCCCTACTAAAAGAGAGATGGCCAATTACAACTATTTATCTTCATTCTGGTCAATCACTCACCTTATTCAATCACGTGCTACCATTCCTATTCTCAGACAACTTCCTTCCACCTGGTATCAATCTAGTCTCAGATTCTTTCATCTACTTGGCAACTGCTACAGATTCCTGTTCATGGTATCATTATTATCTTTGTTTACTCTCATTCTGTATGAGGCCTGAAGCTATAGAAACTGGAAATATATGATGTTTGAAAGTTTTCTCTTCACACTCAGGCTCAACTCTCAGTAAGTCTTTTATTTATTTATTTTATTTTGATTGACTTTTTTAGTTATAGATTATATTATGATTCATTTTGACATAATTATAAAGCGTGGAATGTAATTTGCTTTAATTCAGTCCCCAGTACTTCCCTTTCTTCTTGCACCCCCACCCCCAGCTTAATCCCCTTCCTCTATTCCACTGATCATTCTTCTATTTTCATGGAATTTCCCTCCTACCAAGCACTCTTCCTCTCTCTCTCTCTCTCTCTCTCTCTCTCTCTCTCTCTCTCTCTCTTTCTTCCTCCCCTTTCTATATCTATTTCCTTATTTTGGACTAGCTTCTGCATATCAGGAAAAAATTGGACTCTTTGGGTCTTGGCTTATTTCACTTAGCATGATATTTTCCAGTTTCATCCATTTACCAGCAAGTGTAATTTCATTATTCTTTATGGCTGGGTAACACTCCATTGTGTGTGTGTGTGTGTGTGTGTGTGTGATATTTTCTTTATCTATGTATCTCTTGACTAGCATCTGGAGTGATTCCATAATTTGGCTATTGTGAATTGTGCTGCTATAAACACTGACATGTCTGCATCCCTATAGTATGCTGATTTTAAATCTTTTGGATATACACCAAGGAATGGGATAGCTAGATCATATAATGGTCCCACTCCTACTCTTTTAAGCAATCTCCATACTGCTTTCCAGAGTGGTTGCACTAATATGCAGTCCCACCAACAATGTATTAGTGAAACTTTTTCCCCACATCCTTGCCAATGCATATAATTATTTGTATTCTTAATAATTGCTAAGGAAATATTTCTTTTACTAAAACAGTCCATTGAAATTCTCACACCCAAATGGAAATTCGGTGTAGATTTGTAAGTGTAGAGAAAGGACAACTAGACATGCTGATTGATCTATTTAAGCCTTTAAATACTAAGCTATTTTATATGCAAAAGAAAGGAGTTAATGGATGATGTATGTGTGAATGAGGTATTTTTTTCAGGATGGAGGCCACAATGAAAACTTATTTTTCTAGACCTTTATTTTTATTTATTTATTTTTATGAGGTGCTGAGGATTGAACCCAGTGCCTCACATGTGCTAGGCAAGTGCTCTGCCACTGATCTACAACCCCAACCCGAAAACTCATTTTTGGACTTGATGCAACTATCCTATTTCCCAGATCATCAGACTTGCTGATTAATTTTATAATTGTATTAAGGTCCTCCTGAGAAACAGAACCCATAGGACATTTATATCTATATCTATCTCAGAGGTAAACATACAAATAGATTATAGATATAGTTATGGTCACCAATGGTATTACTCTCAGTCCAGTTTTGGAGGGCTGAGAAACTGAAGTGCTGCTGTTCTAAGTCCCAGAGTCCAAAGCTCCAAGAACTAGGAACTCCAGCATTTGAGAGCAGGAGAAAATGGGTGTCCCAAATTCAAAGAGAGTGAATTCAATTTACCCTCTGCATTTTTATTCTCTTTAGGCCCTCTGTGAATAGATAATTCCCTCCAGATTGGTGAAGGCAAATCTTTGTTCAGTCTACCTATCCAAACATTAATTTATTTCAGAAACAGCCTTACAGACACACCTAGAAATAATGTTTTTTTTATCAGATACCTGTACATCCCTTAGCCCAGTCTACTTGACATATAAAACTATCCACCACAATAATGGTGACAAAAATATGAATCACTCAAATTTATTGAGTACTGAGTATATTCAAGGCACTGTTCTTAGTGCTCTACTTGTATGGTTCCAGGCATTCGTACATTTTATAAGTGACAAGTAAATATAGAACGAGGTAATATGCAAAAGATAAGCTGAATTAAACATGATTCTTGTTCACCACAAGTAATTTAGCATTGCAATACAAATTATAAATATAAAATAAAATTCAAAGCTTCTATATTGCAAAAGATGTCAGGAGACAAGAAAAATAACCAATGAGGAAAAATATTTATTTATATGCATGACAAAGGGTTAATGACCTCAACATAAAATAGTTATTTTAAATAAATAAGAAAAACAACACCTTAATGATGCCCAGATAAATGGTTAAACATTATTTCTGCTTGTGTCTGAGAGGTTTTTCCAGAAGAGCTTAGAATTTGAATTGGTAGACTGTTAAAGCAGATGATCATCCTCAATGTGGGTGGGCATCATTCAAACTATTGAGGGGCTGAGTACAATAAAAAGGCAGCCGAAGGTTGAATTAACTCTGCCTGACTGAACTGAGACATCCATCTTCTCTTGCCCTCAATGCTCCTCTTTTTCAGGTCAAAAGAAATGGACTAGAATTTACACCAGTGACTCTCCAGCTCTCAAACCTTTGAACTACAACAAAAGTTTTCCTGGAACTCCAGCTTGCAGATGGCAGATCATGAGACTTCTCAGCCTCTATAATCACAGGAGCCAGTACCTTACAATAAATCTTTATTGGTTCTTTTCTTTATAGAACCCTAAATGATGTATGTCCTCAATATTATTCAAACAGATGTAATGTAAAATAGCTACAAAATAGCCACTTCTCACACATCAGATTATCCAACAAAAATAGAAATATTTAGTGATGACTGAATATGAAGAAGTAGGTACACTCATATATTTCTCATGGGAGGATAAGTTGCCATAACCCTTTCTAGTATTTATTTGACTGTATGTATCAAACCTTCCCCACAAATCCTTCAGTCTAGAAATAATTTATAATAATTTATTATAAGAATATATTAAGACAACCTTACAAGGATACAAGTACAAGCATGTCCATCCCAGTTTTGTATATACTATTGAAATATTTAAGAACAAGTGTCATGGTTCAGGAGGTTGAGGCAGGAGGAAAACAAGTTCAAAGCCAGCCTCAGCAATTAGCAAGGCCCTAAGCAACTTAGGGAGACCCTGTCTCAGAATAAGAAATAAATAAGTGCTGGGGATGTAGCTCAGTGATTAAGCACCCCTCGTGTCAAAAAATATATATATCAACAATATGGAATAAATTAACTAGAGAACAATGATAAGTCCAATGGAATGTTGTAAAACCATTAAAATATTATGTCAATTTATATTTTTGACATAGATATATATTCTTAATGAATGAAGTGTGAAATCATATATATAGTCCAATGCCTATAAAATAGCCTTAAATCTCCTTACATGTAAATAGAAAACACACTAGAAATATACTCCTAAATGTCAACAGTGGTTATTGGTTTTGTTTTTCCATATTTTATATTAAATCAACTTGATTGAAACAGTATTCATAAAATAAAATGTACTTCAAAAAATAAATTTTAGCTATGCACAGTGGCACATGCCTGTAACCCCAGCAGCTTGGGAGGCTAAGGTAGAAGGATCATGAGTTCAAAACCAGCCTCAGCAACTTAGTGAGGCCCTAAGTATCTTAGTGAGATAAAATATTTTAAAAGGGCTGGGGATGTGGCTCAGTGGTTACATGCCTCTGGGCACTTAAATAAAAATAAATAAATAAATATGTATATGTGTGTGTGTGTATACACATATACATATATTTTTAGAGTATATAATATAATGGTATTAAATATATGTAAATAGTAAACCGGTTACTATAGTAAAGCAAAGTAACATATTTGTCATCTCACATTTTTTTGTGTGCAGCAAGAGCAGTTGCAATTTGATCATTTAGCAAAAGTTATTTATATGACTCCTGTTAGCTATAGTCTTCATGTTGTACATTTGGTCTCTAAATTTGTTCATCCTTCATATATGCTGCTTAGTATCCTTTGATTTACATTTCCCATTTCCTCATCACAACCCTCTCCTTACTCTCTATTTCTATATATTTGCCTTTTTTTCAGATTTCATATGTGAGATCATGCAATATTTTCCTTTCTGTGTCTGGTTTATTTCACTTAATATAGTGTCTTACAGCTTCATCTATATGGTGGCAAGTAGCAGAATCTCCTCTTTTTTAAGGTTAAATAATTTTCTACTGGGGGGCTATTGTAAATAATGTTTTCATAAGCATGGGAGTGCAAGATTTTTTTTACAAGGTTGTGAATTTAATTTCCTTTGCTCTTTCCTCACTGTTGAGTTTTTTTTTTATATAAATTTTTGATATTTACCCATTATCTTGTACATGTTTGCAAGGATTTTTTCTCAACCTACAGTTTGCTTTTGCATTTTTGGTTGTTTCCTTTCCTGTACAAGTATGTTTTAATTTAATGTAGTCTCATTCATTTATTTTTGCTTTTGTAGCATAAACCTTTGGTGTTATATACAAAAAAAAAAAAAATATCAGTACTAAGTCCAAAGTCAAGGAGGATTCCCCATATTTCCTTCTAGGAGTTTTATAGTCTTGCATTTTATGTTTGTGTGTTTTATCCATGATGAGTTGAATTTTGCATGTGGTGCAAGATAAGGGTCCAATTTCATTTGCTTGCATGTGAAAATTCAGTTTTTCCAGAATCATTAATTAAAACGACTATTTATTCTTCATTGTGTCTTCTTGGTCCTTGTGTCAAAATTAGTTGACCATACATGTTTAGATTTATTACTGGGCCTATCATCTGTTCCCCTGGTCTCTGAGTCTGTTTTTATGCCACTACCATATTGTTTTGTTTGTTTGTTTACTGGGGTTGAACTCAAGAACACTTGACCACTGAGCCACATCCCCACCCTATTTTGTATTTTATTTAGAAATAGGGTCTCACTGAGTTGCTTAGCACGTTGCAGTTGCTGAGGCTGGCTTTAAATTAGTGATCCTCCTGCTTCAGCCTCCTGAGCTGCTGGGATTACAGGAGTGCACCACCATGCCTGACTCCATATTGCTTTGATTACTATATCTTTGTAATATAATTTTAAATCAGAAAATCTCAGCCTCCTGTGAAACTGGGATTACACTGACCCTGGCTCCACATTCATATATGGTTTTGGTTATTTGAGCCTTCTCTCCTTTTTATTGGTCTGTGTAGGGGCTTATTGGTTTTGTTTATTTTCTTATAAACTAAGTTTTATTGATTATTTTCTATGTTTTTTTCTTATTTTCTATTTGATATATTTCTGCTTTGATCTTTATTATTTCCTTACTTCTGCTAATGCTGGATTTAGTGTGCTCTTTTCTAGTTCAAAAATACACAAATATCTTCTATTGGAACCTTGCTTCCAAGATGACAAAAAAAGAAGGAATAGTAGTCATGCTAAAAAGGGCCATGGCCAGGTGCAGCGTATTCACTACACAGACTATGCCCAGTACAGTGCCCAAGGACAAGGCCATTAAGAAGTTCGTCATTCTCCACTCAAAACATCACTGTAGAGGCTGCATCCATCAAGGACATTTCCGGAGAGAGTGTTTTCGATGCTTATGTGCTTCCTAAGCTCTAAGTTAAACTGCATTACAGTTGTGCCATTCACAGCAAGGATCAGGAGTCCATCTTGTGAAGCCTGGAAGCACTGAACACTCCACCCCAATTTAGACCGGCTGGGGCTGCCCCATGACTTCCACCAAAGCCCATGTAAGGTCCTGAAGGAGTGAGGAAAAGCTATACTGGCGGCGGGGTGGGGGGGTAAATATGGGAATTACAATTTAAATATTCACAGGTATGATATGGCCAAAGTTCAAAGCCATCCTCAGCAAAGGCGAGGCACTAAGCAACTCATTGAGACCCTGTCTCAAAATAAAATACAAAATAGGTCTAGGGATGTGGCTGTGTGGTCTAGTACCCCTGAGTTTAATCCCTGGTACCCCCTCAAAAAAGAAACCTTGATTCAACCATTCCACAGTGTGTACATGTAACAAAACATCATGTCATACACCATAATATACACAAATTTTACTTGTC
Organism: Marmota monax; assembly: GCF_021218885.2. Classification (NCBI taxonomy): domain Eukaryota; kingdom Metazoa; phylum Chordata; class Mammalia; order Rodentia; family Sciuridae; genus Marmota; species Marmota monax. Next base: position 7,362,197 of record NW_026694552.1, on the reverse strand, counting down.
AATTTAAAAACATTTTTTAAATTTTTATTTGTTTTAATTAGTTACATATGACAGTACAATGATCTTGACATATCATACATTTGAATCAGATGGGGTATAATTTCTCATTTTTCTGAGTGTACAGGTTGCAGAATCACATTGGTCATGCAGTCACGTATATACACACAGCAATAATAATGTCTATTTCATTCTGCTGTCCTTCCTTTCCCCTCTTCCCCTCCCCTCTTAAAAACATTTTAAAGAACTCTTCACCTAGTCCTTTGCCAAAAGATTCTCTCCCATATTTTTTCTTAAAGTTTTAAACTTTTATCTTTTAAATTGTGGTCTGATCCATTGTGAGTTAATTTTTGTATAAGATTAACATAATAGGCCAAGGTTCTTTTGTTGTTGTTTATTTTATTTTTTGGTATCCAATTGTTCTGGCATAATTTGTGGAAATGACTGTCCTTTGCTTTCTAATCTTTCTTCTAATGAGTTGACCAAGTATTCATTAATTTCTTTCCAGACTCTATTCTCTTCCCTTGCACCAGTACTCCACAGTATGGATTATTATAGTAAGATACTTCTTGAACTCAAGGATAGTGATTACTCTAACTTAATTGTCCTTTTTCAAAATTGCTTAAGCCCTTCCACTTCCTTTGTCTCATCATGTAAGTTTTTGTTTGGAACTCTGTTAAAATACTAGATCAAACTGAAAAATTAACATCTATACTGTGTTAAATATTCCTGTCCCTGAACATTTATTTGATTTCTGTCATTTATGCTGTGTAGTTTTTAGCAAACAAATCTTGTATGTTTTGTTAGCTAAGTATTTCACTTATTTTCACTGATTAAAATGATACATTTTAAATATTTGTTTCCATGTGTTTATTTCTATAATATAGAAACACAGCTGATATTTTTATGCTGATCTTGTAGCCTGTGAAATTTCTGAATTTAATAATTAGTTCCAGGATTTTTTAAATAAATTTTTAGTTTATTTACTTATTTATTTTAAATTTTTATGTGTGCTCAGGATTGAATCCAGTGCCTCACACATGCTAGACAAGCACTATGAGCCACAACCCCAGCCCTCTACAATATTTTTTGTACACTCATAGGATTTTCTGTAAGACCAACATGTCATCTACAAATAGGGGCATTATTTTCTTATGATCCATGTACCTTTTATTTTCTTTTTTGTTTTATTGTACTGAATAAGACCTCCAGTACAGCATTGAATTGTGGTGGCAGAACACACATTCTTACATGCTTCCTGAAAGTAGGCAGAAAGCAATCAATATTTTCCCATTCACTGCAATGTTAGCTGTAGATTTTTATAGATGCATTTTATCAAAATGGGAAAGTTCCTCTCTATTCAAGGTTTGCAAGGTCATCACATCATGATGGGTACTGAGTTTTGTCAAAGTTTTTTTCCTGCATCAGTTGATAGGATTGGATTTTTTCTTCTTTAGCCTATTAAAATATTGGATTAATTAATTTATTTTTCAAATGTTGATCCACATTTATCTCTGGATTAAACCTTAATTTTTCATTGTATATAATTTTTATATAATGCTGAATTATATTTGGTAGTATTTTGTTAAAATGAGGAGTTTTGGTGTGCAGTTTTGGTAGAAAGAATCATGGCCATACCAAAGCCAAAACATTCTAATCCCCAAAATCTGTGAATATGTTACTTAATATGGCAAAAAGACCTTGCAAATATAATTAAGTTGAAAAGCTCAAGATAGGGAGATTATGCTGGAATATCCAGCTGGACTCAGTTTAATCACATAGGTCCTTAAAAGAAGAGAACTTTTCCCAGATGTGGTCAGAGGCACATGTGACTATGAAAAATAAAACCAGAGAAATGATTCATGAAAAGAAGCTAGCCTGCAGTTGCTAGCTTTAAAGATGGAGGAAGGGAACCATAAGTCAAAGAATGCAGATGGCCTCTGGAAGCAGGAAAGTTCTAGGAAATTGATTTTCTCCCTAGAGTCCCTAGGAAGGAATTCAGTCCTACTTTTATTTTTGCCTGGTGAGACCCATTTTGGGCTTCTGAAGCACTAGATTTTAAGATAATGTGTGTTTAAGATAAGCATGTGTTTTTTTAATCCACTAAATTTGTGGTAATTTGCTACAGGAGCAATAGAAAACTAATACACTAGTTATATTTTTTATGCTATCCTTTTCTGATGGGAATCTGGCTAATACAAGCATCAAAAACTGACCTGGGACAGTACCTCTCCTGTTTTCTAAAAGGGATTATGCAGAATTGATGAAAATTCCTCTTTTAGCTTAGTAGTTTAAACTTTTAGTTTAGTAGGGTTCCCCAGTGAAACTAAATTGGCCTGGAATTTTCATTTTTAGAAACTGTTTAATTACAAATTCAATTTCCTTAATAGTTACAGGATTTGCTCCTCTCTTAATGTAACTTAGTACCCACTGATCAACATTTCTCCATCCCTTCCAGTCACTATAGTTCCCAGCTTCTGGAAATCATTCTACTCCCAACTTTTACCAACTTTTTTAAGATTCCACATATGAATGAGATCATCCAATACTTGTCATTCTATGCCTGGTTTAATTTCACTTAACATAATGATCTTCAGTTACACTCATGTTGTCACAAATAGCAGAACTTCATTCTTAATATTTCTGAATAGTATTCCATTGTATATATGTACCACATTCTCTTTGTTCATTCACCATTTGATGGACACAGTTTGCTTCCATTTTTGGCTATTGTGAATAGTACTTCAATGAATATAGAAGTGCAATGTCTCTAACAAACTGATTTTATTCCTTCTGAGTATATATCTAGTGGTGGGATAGCTGGATCTTATGATAGATCTTATGATCTCATGATACTTTTCATTGGGGGGGGGGGAGCTCCATATTGTTTTCCATAATGGCTGTCCTGATTTACACTCCTACTAACAGTGTACAAATGTTCCCTTTTCCCTATATCCTCACCAGTACTTGACATGTTTCTTTCTTTATATAATATCCATTTGGACTGGGGCAAAGTGATATTTTTCCTATTTTTTCCCTTTATGTTCATAGTTTCAGGTCTTGCATTTAAGTCTTTAATTAATTTTAGTTGATATTTGTAACTGGTAAGAAGTAGCTTCATTCTTCTGTACAAGGATATGCGATTTTTCTAATAACATGTATTAAAAAGACTGTTCTATTTCTAATATGTGTTCTTAGCACCTTTATAAAAAATCAGTTGATTGTTGGTATGTAGGTTTACTCCTAGTCTCTCTATTCTATTCCATTGTTCTAGATATCTATTTTATGCTGATACCATAATGTTTTGATTACTACATCTATTTTATACTTATTTCTTTTTTATTTATTTTTTGCTTTAATTTTAACAAGTTTGCTTTCCATTTTATTTTTGTATTTTTATTGGTGCATTATAGTTGTCCATAATGTGGAATTTGTTGTTACATATTTGTATATGCACAGAACATAACAATATAATTTGGCCAATGTCATTCCCCAGCACTTTGCCCCTCCTTTTCCTCCTCTCTCCCCCAGTCCCTTTCTTCTATTCTACTAATCTTCCTGCAATTTTCCTGAAATCCCCCCATCTTTATTTCCCTTTTTCCTCTCTAGCTTCCACATAGAAAACATATGACCCTTGACCTTCTGGGTTTGACTTATTTTGCTTAACATAATGTTCTCAAATTCATCCGTTTTCCTACAAGTGTCCTAATTTCATTTTTATTTGTGACTGAATAAAATCCCATTGTGTATATATACCATATTTTCTTTGTCCATTACTCTGTTGAATGACACCTAGGCTGGTTCCATAGTTTAGATATTGTGAATTGTGCTACTATAAACATTTGTATGCATGTGATACATGCATACAAATAGTATGAATACTTTAATTCTTTAGGATAAATACTAAAGAGTGGTATAAGTAGGTCATATGCCTCTTCTTTGAAGAACCTCCATTCCAATTTCCATAGCTATTATACTAATTTTTATAATCTCACCAACCATATGGATGTGTTCTTTTTTCTCCACAACCTTTCCAGCTATTATTATTGTTTGTAACCTTGATCGCTGCCATCTGACTGGAGTGAAATAAAATCTCAGTGTTGTTTTGATTTGCATTTCCCTAATTGCTGATAATGTTGAGTGTTTTTTTCAAATATTTGATGGCCATTTGTATTTCTTCGCTTGAGAAGTGTCTTTAGTTCATTTGCCCATTTATTAATTTTTTGGTGTTTAGTGTTTTTGAGTTCTTTATATCTTTTAAATATTAATCCTCTGTCATAATAGCTAGCAAAGATTTTCTCCCATTCTATAGTTTATTTCTTCATATTTTTGTTTCCTTTGCTGCAAAGAAGCTTTTTAATTTGATGCCATCCCATCTATTAATTCTTGGCATTATTTCCTGAGCTTTAAGAGTCCTATGGAAAAAGCCATTGCCTATGCCTATATGTTAGAATGTTTACCCTTTTTTTCTAGGAGTTGCACAATTTCTTATCTAATTCCTAGGTCTTTGGTCCATTTTGAGTTGACTTTCATGCAGGGTGAGATATAAGAGTCTAGTGTCATTCTTCTACATATGGATAACTAGTTTTTCCAGTACCATTTGTTTAAAAGGCCATCTTTTCTCCCAATGTTTCTTTTTGGCGCCTTTGTCAAGGATCAGATGACTGTATCTGTGTGGGTTTGTCTCTGTGTCTTCTATTCTGTACTATTGGTTTATGTATTTGTTTTTATACCAGTACCATATAGTTTTTGTCACTATAGCTCTGTAGTATAATTGAAGTCGGGTAGTGTAGTACCTCCAGTATTTCTTTCTTCACTTAGAATTGCTTTGGCTATTCTGGGTCTTTTATTCTTCCAAAAGAATTTTAGAACTGTCTTTTCTAGTTCTGTGAAAAATGTCATTCATGCTTTTGGTAGGGCTTGCATTGAATCTGTATGTTGCTTTTGGTAATATGGTCATCTTAATCATATTAATTTTGCCAATCCAGAAACATGGGAAGTCATTCCATCTTCTTGTGTCTTCTTCAATTTATTTCTTCAATAGTTTTCATTTTAGAGGTATTTCACCTCCTTTGTTAGATTTATTCTGAGGTTTTTTTTGTGTGTTTGTTTGTTTCAGGCTATTGTGAATGAATTGTTTTCCTGATGATTTCCGAATCTTTGTTTTATGCTTTGAAGTCAGGTAAAGTAATGCCTTTGTTTTGTTCTTTTTGCTCAAAATTACTTTGGCTATTTGGAGATTTTGTGGTTCAATATAAAATTTAGAAGTGATTTTTTTCTTTAAAAGTGGCATTACTATTTTGATAAGGATTGCATTGAATCTATAAATTGCTTTAGATAGCATGAACATATTAACAATATTGATCTTTTTCATCCATGAATAGAAGATGCCTTTCCACTTTTTATGTTTTCTTCAATTTCTTTCTTCAGTGTTTCATAATTTTCATGGTAGGGATCTTTTACCTTTTTGGTTAAATTTATTCCTAGTTATTTTTGTAGTTATTGTAGGTGGAATTGCTTTCTTGATTTCTATTTCAGATAATTCACTATAGGTACATAGCCATGTTACTGATGTTTGTATGTTGATATTGTTCCCTGCAATTTTATTGCAGGGATTCATTTATTAATGCTAGTCACTTTTTGTCTATTTGTTTGGTGGAGTTTTGGAGGGTTTTCTATATATGACATCATGTCATCTGCGAACAGTGACAATTTGATCTTTATTTTCCATTTTGAATTTCTTTCTTTCTCTGTATATAAAACTTTTTAATTTAATACAGTCTTACATGTCCATTTTTATTTTCTGCCTACATTTGTGGTATCAAATCCAAAAAAAATTGTTGTCAAGACTAATCAAGGGATTTTTCCATGTTTTATTCTAGAATTTTTTTTTTTTAATTTCTGATCCTATATTTTAATCTTTGATCCATTTAAATTAGTTTTTGTAAACGATGTAACATAGAGGCCCAATTTCAGTCTTTTACATGTGGATATCTAATTTTTCCAACATCATTTGTTAAAGAGATTATCCTTTCCTAATTGTGCATTCTTGGCACCTGTGTCAAACATTAGTTGAGCATATATACATGAGTTTATTTCGGACTCTCAATTCTTTATCTATGGTCTAGGTGTCTGTTATTATGCCAGTATCATACTGTTTTGATCACCATAGCTTTTTAATATAATTTTAAATCAGAAAAGTGATCTAATTTCATCATTTCTTAGGATTGTTTTTGTTATTTGACATCTTTTGTGGTTCCATATGAAACTTAGTGTTTTAGTCAGCTTTTTCATCACTGTGACAAGAAAGACCTAACAAGAACTATTTTAGAGGAGGAAAAGTTTATTTTGGGGCTTACAGTTTCATTGGTTTCAGTTCATAGACATATGGCTCTATTCCTCAGGACCTAAAATGAGGCAGGACATCATGGCAGAAATGTGTGGCAGAGTAAAGCAGCTAGGAACATGGCACCAGGAAGCAGAGAAAGACTTCTCTCACCACTGACAAAATATATATATATCCCAAAGGCATGCCTTCAATGCCCACTTCTTCCAGCCACACCTTGCCTGCCTACAGATACCCTTCAGTTAATCCCTACTGGGGGATTACTGCACTGATTATATTAACTCTCTCATAACCCAATCATTTCACCTCTAAACTTTCTTGCATTGTCTCACACATGAGCTTTTGGGGGACACCTTACATTCAAACCATAACATTTAGGATTGTTTTTTCTATTTCTATGAAAATATGTCTTTAGACTTTTATACCTAATCCATAGACCTCTTTGAGTAATGTGGGCATTTTGAAAATATTGATTATTCCAATCAACCAATGTGTAATATCTTTCTATTTATTTGTGTTTTTTTTTAAATTTCTTTCATAATGTTTCATAGTTTTCAGTATAGACATATCCTTCTTGGTTGAATTTAATTCTAAGTAACTTACTTTTTGATGCTGTTGTAAATGGAATTGTTTTCTCGGTTTCTCATACAGATAGTTTGTTATTAGTTAATATAAACACTCCTGATTTTTGTATCTTAGTTTTGTGTCTTTCAGCTTTACTGAATTTATTTGTTTCCTTAAATTTTTATTATTGTTATTCATTCATTCTTTAGGGTTTTCTATATTTATGAACATATATATAAATAAAGATAATTTTATTTCCTCATTATCAATTTTTATTTCTTTTATCATTTTTGTTGCCTAACTTCTCTGGATGGTGAAGGATGAAGTCAAAAAAGATTATTCTCAAACCTCGAGATTTAATGGTGTTTGCTTTGTTGGCTTTTAGATTTATATAAGACCAGTTATTGAAGCTGAATTGAACTAAGTATATTGAGGCTATCGGGATGCAATAAATGCATTTTGTATACAAGAAAGACATGACTTTTGGGAGAGGAGGCCAAGGACAGAATGTTTGGATTTGAATGATGTGTGTCTTCCAAAATTCATGTTGAAACTTAATGTAAAATGCAATAGTATTAAGAACTAGAACCATCAATAGATGATTAGTTCATGAAGGCTCCTTAAGGCCGTTCATGAGGGTTTCACACAGGATTTGCCACTTTTTTCCCTTCCACTTTCCTCCATGTGAAGACACAGTTTTCAAGGCATAATCTTGGAAACTGAGAGACCAAGCCCTCAACTGACATTAAGCCCATGGGCATCTTGATCTTGGACTTCCCAGACTCCATAACTGTGAGACAATAAATTTCTTTTCATAAATTAGCAAGTTTGTGACATTTTGTTATAACTGCACAAAGTGGCTAAGACATTCTGTATGGAAGATCGCATTTTACTTCCACTACTTTCAAGTTTTTATCTTTGATTTTCAAAAGATCAACCATGATGAAGCTAGCTATGAATTTCTTTGTATATTTTTGTGCTTTGAGTTTATTTTTGTGCTTTTGAGTTTAGCCATATGTGTCTGTAAGTTGTTATTCATCATCATACTTGTCCTTGGCCTCCCATCCCAAAAGTCATGTCTTCCTTGTACACAAAATGCATTTATTGCATCCCAATAGCCTCAACATACTTAACTCATTTCAGCTACAACCTTAAAGTCTGACTCAAAAGTCTCATTTAAAAATCATCTAAGTCAGGCACGGGTGAGACTTTAAGTATGATTCATCCTGAGGCAAGTTGCCCTCCAGCTTGGATACTGTGAAATAAAAAAGTTATGCCCTTCCAAAAGATAATGGTGGAATAAGCATATCCCTTCCCCAAAGGGATAAATAGGAAAGAAGAAAGGAATAACTGGTCCTATATAAATCTGAAACCCAACAAAGCAAACACCATTAAATCTCAAGGTTTGAGAATAATCTTCTTTGATTTCATTTCATAATCTTCTTTGACTTTCACCATTTCTTCTTCAACTATTCTTGTTTGAGTGCTCAAAAATAATAAATTTTTAATTTTGTAGAACTATATGAAGTAAAACATAATAACGGAGGAAAAAACCTACTTCTGAAAAAAATGCAGTATTAGGGCCTTGGGTTGTACACTTATTCACAAAATATTATTACAGATACAAAAATAGAAAATTATAAATTCTTATGTTGGATTACTATGACATTTATATTTCCTATTTTGAGTGTTGCCTGAATACTTAAGCTGGACAAAAGCATAAAAACATGTGAATAAAGATTTTGTTTGGGAATGGAAGTGTAACTCAGTGGTAGAGTACCTGCTAGCATCACCAAGTCCTGGGTTTGATCTCCAAAACTATGGGGAAAAATTACTTTGTGTGCAAGTTAGTATGAAAATATTTTTGAGTCTTTGATAGGATTTATAGATTTATGTGCAACATAAGCCTTTGAAAGGAAGGTGGTGTGATTTGAAGGAAGGAAGGAAGGAAGGAAGGAAGGAAGGAAGGAAGGAAAGAAAGAAAAAAAGAAAGAAAGAAAAGAAAGAAGGAAGGAGGGAGGGAAGAAAATAAAGAAAGGACAAATAGAGGCAAGGCATATGTTGAAGAGTGGATACTTTCAAAAATAGAAAAATAATGCACGTAAGTCTAGAAGATGTCAGTCACTCTCTTATTAATCATGTTATATATTAATTTACCCACATTATTCTCACTAATTGAAGGATTGAGAATGTATTAGTGGGACTGGGGTCATAGCTCAATGGTAGAGCACTTGCCTAGCAAATGTGAGGCACTGGGTTCCATCCTCAGTATCACATAAAAATAAATAGATAAAATAAAAGTATCAAGTCCATCTAAAACTAATAAACACAAAATTTAAGAATGCATTAGAGACATTATTTCATTCATTGTTTCTGAATAAATAAAGACTGATTAGCTATATTTACTCCTGCAGTTCATTCTATTGGGAAAGAAAGACCCTATACAATTGGATCGTAGTTTTGCAATATCACTTACCAAATCACTAAAGACAATATCTTTTGTATATTTTTTTACAAGAGACTATACTTGATCATATTAACTACCTACCTATGAAGGAAGGGTTAATAGCTGATGGATGCAGGGAAGCATGAATTGAGAGTGGTTTAGACAGTGGGAATAACAATTAGGCTCTGAGGCCCAGGAGGCCCAGCTAAACAATGAACTGAAAAAAAAAAGCTTGGGACCCAGGTGGGGGAGTGAAAGAGAGTGGGCACATAACGGAAGAGTCAGTCAGGGACTGGTGAATTAGTGCAAAAGTCAGTAGGCTTCTGTCACAGTGTTCCTCCTTTTGTGTTTTTGATTTTTCTGTCTCTAGTTTCTCCAGCTTTCCTTCTTCCTCCCACTTATTCCCTCTGGCCATCTTCCAAAGTTTAGTTCTTGCCCCCATCTATTCCCTTTTGTTTTCATTCCTTCAGGGGAGTTCATCTAGTTTTCTCATTTTGGATACTCCTTGTATATAAATAACTCTAATTCATTCAGTACCAGCACTAGCTAATTCAAACTTCTCATCTTTTCTGTATTCTAGTGCCAATTGTCTACAAGGTATTATCCCTAGGGTCTCTTATTGTTCCCTAAAATTTAATCTGTCAAAATTTTAATCATTTTCCCTTCTCACTTGCCTGACCCTATTCAAAATGAGAATTCCTCGTAACCTCACCATTAGCACCAACAGCACCATTAATTTTCCAGTGTATCATTCTTGCAGCTATAGAACATTGTCAATGCCTCTCAAGTCTTTACACTCTATTCAATACGGTGCCAAATCTTTCTTATCCTTTCTCCATAAAACTCCCTGGGTTTAACTTAGTTTTTTTCTTTCTAAAATTATATGAAGTAATAATTAATTATCACAGTATCTTCTTAAATGGCTTCTATACCCCAGCCTCTCATTGCTCTAGTGTATCCCTTATAAAGAAGTCAAATTCAGAGGCCTGGGACTGTGGCTCAATGGTAGGAGACTTGCCTAGCATGCGTGATGCACTGGGTTCGATCCTGGGTTGTAGCTCAGTAGTACAGTGCTTTCTAAGGTGCTGCACTGGGTCCTCAGCACCACATAAAAATAAAGGTAGTGTGTCTATCTACAACTAAAAATATTTTCAAAAGAAACCAAATTCAAATTATGTTACTCCACTTGACTGAACTCCTTTTCTTCAGCTGTCTTTATCAAGCCAAAGTTCATAGCCTAGAATTTAGTACTTGACCTCATCTATCTCTCTGTCCCATGCCCTTCTCAAACTCTTCTCTCACGTATCCCCAAATGAGAATCACACACAGTGCATATAATAGTGTTCCCTTATCCTAAAACCCCCAGTGGATGCCTGCAACCATACATAAAAACCTTATACACTACATATGTATATTTTTAGTCAAAACCTTTCCTTGAATCCATGTAAGTTACTGCAGTAAACTGTTTAGCATCATTTGTTTCAGGGGATCCCTTTTTGAAGTCTTCATATGGGTTCAGTGGTTTTTGGCAGAAACGTTGCCACATATTGGAACATGATTTCTGTTCATGTCTTCCATTCATAAATTTACTGCCTTTTCCCTCTTAACAAAGCACTTACCATGCACTGTGGTTGTAACCTTTGCAGTTTAAAGTGAGGTGTCAAAGCTACCACAAATTTCTTTTTCCTTCTTCACTACTTTCTAGATAGAAAATTCATTCTTCCAGTAGATCTTGGCAACCTCAGCATGATTTTTCCTCTTAAGTGGAGAACTTTCACCTTTTCACTTAAATGAACCACTTTACAGCTTCTCTTTGGAATATCTCAATTTCCAGCATCATTCCTCTTATATTTTGGTGCCATTTAGTAAAATAAGTGTTAGCTAAACACAAGCACTGTGATAACATCGTAAGAGTAGATCTGATAACTGAGATGGCTACTAAATGACTAATAGGCTGGTAGCTTATACATCTGGATATGCTGGACAAACGGATAATTCATACCCCAGGTGGGATGGAATGGAACAACACAAGGTTTCATCTCACTTCTCAGAACATCACCCAAGCTAAAACTTATGAACTGCTTACTTCTAGAATTTTCCACTTAGTATTTTCAGGCTGAGATTGGCTGTGGGTACCTGAAACTGTAGAAAGTGAAATAGTGGATGGGGGGAGCTACTTTAATGGAATGAATCTTTACACTGGAATTCACATCACAAGAGAGATATTTCTAGATATCTAGGAACTAGATGCTAAATCCATTCAGACATATGTTATTAGTGAAGAGGTGGGAGTAGATAAAACACTGAGGAGGTACAATACAATGTGAGTGGAGATCCATGGGCAAAATCTTGAGGTATGCAAATCTTTTTAAGGAGGTAGGAAGAGAAAAATCAACCAAAGACATTTCAAGAAGCCATCAGAGAAGATAGAGAGAAATCATTTAATTAGTGCCTGTTATATCCTAGGTGCTTTACATTCTATTTTCTGTAATGTATACTAGCTCCTAACAAGGTGGATACTATCCGCCCCTTTTCTTATACATGTTCAATTTTTTCCAAGTTTATTGTTTGACCTTTGGCATTGTTTTACCATTTTTCTCTTTAAAAAAGAGGAAAAATCTGTGTCTCAAAAAAAGTCACACTATGGCAGGGCCAGAATTTTAATCTGAGTCCATATTAGTTTTGATCTAAAACCTGTGCTCATTTCATCAAAGCACACTGCACGAGGATCAAGAATAAGGAAAACTAAAAATATACTTTTGGATTGGTGAAGAAGACAACATAATTTCTATATAGAAAGGAAAGTGGAAGTCAAATTACCTGTGAATCGAGACAAAAAAGTAATGTGACTCCCTTAAATTTGACAGGGAAGAGAGATGAAGCTGTAGCTTGAGTATGTAGTAGGGTTGAAAGAAGGCAGTTTATAGTAAGGGAGGCCTGTGCATACTTGTCTCCAGAAGGGAAGGAGCTAGTTGAAAGGGAGGGTTTGAAAATGCAGGCAAAAAATGTGATGAAGAGTGGAAAGAGATGGGAATACAAAGCATAGGTAGAAAGAGTTAGCCTTGGCAAGAAGGCCAGAACAAATCCTTCTTAAATACAGACTATAGTGAAAGAGAGAGGGGAGCGTTTTAGTTGGATTTTTCTCTGCTGTGGCTAAAAGACCTGATCAGAACAACTGTAGGGGAGGAAAAGTTTATTTGGGGGCTCACAATTTTAGAGTCTCAGTCCATAGGCAGCTGACTCCATTCCTCCAGGTGAGGCTGAACATTTTGGCAGTAGAGTATGGCAGAGGGAAGTGGCTCTCATAATCAGGAAGGAGAAGGAGAGGGAGAGGGAGAGGGAGAAGGGGAGGGAGGGGGAGAGGGAGGAGGATGGAAAGGAAAAGAGACTCCACTTGCCAGATACAAATATATACCTCACAGCCATGTCCCCAATGCCCCACCTCCTCTAACCACACCCCACCTGCCTTATGTTACTGCCCAGTTAAACCAATCAGGTGATTAATTCACTGATTGGGTTAAGGCTCTCATAACCCAATCATTTCTTCTCTTAACCTTCTTGCACTGTCTCACATGATAAATTTTGGGGAACACCTCACATTCAAACCATAACAAGGAGAAAGTTAGAAACCATGAGTGTTCTCACCAAATCTCCCTGCACTTGGTGAAAGGGCTAGTCACAGGGTACTTAAGGAGAGTGGGAAGGAGCTAAGGAAATTATCATTTCATAAGGGCCTACAATATTCCAAGCTACTTACATATATTTTCTTTTGAAAACCTCACCATCCTGTTTATCAATCATTTCATATAGGAGGAAACTAAAATGAGGATGAACAGCATAGGAAAAGAAGTATATGACTAAATCTCCCACCTACTCTTGACCACTTCCTTTTAAATCACATTTCCTGCTAATGGCTCACTTTGTTCACTGTGCCTCTTCTCCATGCCTTGAAAAATGTCATGCATTCTCCCACCAGAGAGCTTTCGCACTAGCTATTCCCTCTGCTGCAAAGCTCCCTCCCAGAAATCTGCATAATCATTCTCTGGGCTCCTTCAAGCTTTGGCTCAAATGTTTATAGAAGTTGTCTCACAACTTGTCTATATAAAGACTCAGATCTATATAAAGGCTCAGATATCAGACACACACACATGCTGATACAAATACATTTACTGAGACACCCAAACACAAGTACAAGTATATACCATGACCTTATGCACATATAGCCAGACTCCCTTATATATGCCACTCTACATACAATCCTCTTACATCCTTCTCATTTCTGTAATTCTTCACAGAAAGTTGTCCATAGATCTGTACACATAACACATATCCATTCACATAGTTCAGTTCCAGAATAATACATATCCACTTCCTTCTCCTGCTTACCAGCTGCAATGGAAAAGACCTCATAATCTTTATGGAGAAAAACTATGAAATAGATAGGGACCAAAGTATTTTTTGTACATTTTTGTCAGTTATTTTAGTAACCAGATCAACAAAGTATTGTTATAAGGGACCATCTGCATCATCATTACAGAGAAAGATTATAGTGGAATTTTCACTTGTAGCTATGAAAGGAGAGTCTGATAGTGGGAAATATCAACTTATTTAAGAGTAAGAGGCTTAGCAGCTACATTTATGTTCAAATAATGCTAATTATAAATAATTCCTATTTCTTTGTTAAAGCATATAAGTCTCTCAAATCCTGTTTCAGTTAGCAGTATTACTAGATGTATTCAAAAGTAATAAATCACATTTATTTCAAAATGCTCTATTGCTTAGATTTTTCATTAATTCAAACTGATCTCAACTTTTCCTTTTTTCTCACTCCAACCCCCACTCCACAATTAGGATTAATTAGGGCAGTTTTCAGTGTATGCAAAAACTTAAAGTTTTTTTTTTCTCTTTCTCTGCCTTGAACTAGAAGGAAGTAAGGGAGAGAGCTGAACGTCAACACTGAGGCCCCAGAGGGGAGAAATCTGGGAGGTCTGAGCAGATGGATCAGAAAGAAGAAAAACAGGAGGGGGATTAAGAGGGAAGGGAGGAGAGAGTGGGAGAGAGGGGTACAGAGAAGGGGAGTACAGAGAGCATGACTTGAGAGAGCAGCAGGGAGAAAGAAGCTGAGAGAGAAAAGGACCAGGGACCTGAAGTGGAGGGAGGCCGAGGAACAAAACACAGGGGCAGGAGGGGGGGCGGTAAATCCAGTCTGAGAGAGGATGAGCTGAGCAGAGCTGCAAAACGAGAGGCTAGGGAATGCAGCAATGACAGGCATTCAAAACCAGTCTATGTGCTAAATCCTATGTGCCTCTAGGAATTCAACACACACACACACACACACACACACACACACCATATTTTACTTAAACTTGTAAAATTATTTTTGATTAACATATTAATACATAAAAGATAAATTATGTTACCCTTACCATTTTGTCCAAGACCAACTGTGCATATATATACAGCACACAAATTCTGCCCTACAGCTTCTTGAGAGGGTCCGAAACTTTGAGCAGACTTAAAATCATAGGAGCAGCATTGCCTATGGTCATATGCACTCCATTTTAATTTTCCATCATTGTTGTAATTAGGCACTACCTTGCGGACTGACTTTTTTCTCTTCATTTCTTTGCCACAATCCCCCCCCTCGACTTCCCCTCCGAATTCTTTCCAGCCACTCAACCCCATGAAGCAGCCAGATGATACTCCACCCCCATCCTGGCCTCACAGTAAAGGCGGCTGCTGTGTAGGCAGCTTGTGGGTGTGTCAGGGGCCAGCTGTGGAGCTGCTCTCAAATGGGGCAGATCCTTGGGTCACTGTGGAGACAAAAGATGATAGGCTAGAACTACTCTCTCTGCTCCTGAGTTGAGGCTGGACAGCTACTCACTTCACTAAAATTTGCAACTTTTCTTGTGGCTCCCAAAGGGTAATCTGCTTCTTTGAGCTCAGAGTCACCTCTGCTAAAGAGTTGAACAAGCCATAAGAAGATTTTTTAAATTAAAAATTTTTAACTGATACATAAAAACATATAGATTGTGCATATTATTAGGGTA
The DNA here is from genome assembly GCF_021218885.2 of Marmota monax. Taxonomy (NCBI): domain Eukaryota; kingdom Metazoa; phylum Chordata; class Mammalia; order Rodentia; family Sciuridae; genus Marmota; species Marmota monax. The sequence goes on along the minus strand of NW_026694552.1, from coordinate 7,346,794 downwards.
CCATGTGATGTTTCAATACATATATACATTAGTTAATGCTTAAATCAACTTAAACTTAACTATATCCTCTAAATTTATCATTTCTTTATGGTAAAAGAAAACATTCATAATCCTTTCTTCTATTGTATATCTATCTTTTTGAGATATACAATATATTATTGTTATCTATAGTCATCCTACTGTGCAACAGAACTTCTTATCCTATCTAACTGCAACTTAGTACCCATTGATCAACCTCTCACCATACTCTCTCTGGCCTCTGCATTTTATCTTCTTACTCATTCTATGCCTTATTCTAAAGTGCTCTTACTGAAAATGAACCAATGTCCAGAGCTCTCAATTCTCATCTATGATTAACTTCTCCAGAAGAATAGGAATAGAGATCATCCTTATGTACTTTCTTTTAAAGAAAATTATTCATCCTATTGTCCTATAGCCTTACCACTGGTCCTCAATTATTCTTCACCCTTTTACTGCCAAAGGTCTTGAAGCCCAGATGCAACTGTGCACTGGCAACAGTGGTTCATGAAAGAATCAGGGTAGGAGATGAATACCTCACTTCCTGGGTGACAACTTGGACCCTCGAGTACATTCCTCTTTGGAAACCCTGCAAATCCTCCAGATAGATGAAGGGAAAAATAAGGAGGTGTATAGTGCTCTTACCAGGGCAATCCAATACCAGGGCCCAGGATACATACCAAGTGTGGATGGCACCTTCTCTTACCTAGCACACCAGAGATATATACATAAGCCAAGCTACATGTAGGAGAAGTTTCCAACTGAACTCCACCACCAACATCACCAAACACACATCTAATTCCCTCTATCCTCAAGATGCTTTTTCCCTGTAATATTTATCACCTAACTCTCTAGTTTCTCTGAGCTCTTATAAAGGTATTCTGGTCATAGCTCTCCAGGGTCTGGGTATCCCCATCTCAGATCCCAGGCATCTGGACAATGGAACCCACAAATTCAGTGCTGCATCTTCAGCTGCAGGTTAAGAGTGGGGAAAAAAAGGAGCCTTACAGGAGGATCGTGAGTTCAAAGCCACCCTCAGCAACAGTGAAGTGCTAAGCAACTCAGTGAGACCTTGTCTCTAAATAAAATACAAAATAGGGCTGGGGATGTGGCTCAGTGGTCGAGTGCCCCTGAGTTCAATCCTCAGTACCCAAAAAATAAAGGAGACTTAGAGATGGTTGAAGAGATGAAAACTATGCAACCCTAGATTAGAAGCATCACTAGTGACAGAGACAAATGTGCACATTCCTACAGGGTGAGAGAAAAGCTATAAACATGTCTTTTTAAAAGTTTATTTTGGGGAGTGTTCCCCTGGAGACTTCCTCAGGACTGAGAGTATTTGCCAGGTGCAGAAGGCTGTGTACTCCATGTCCTGTCAGCACTAGCACCTGAGCAGCAGATGAACAAAGTAGAGCCCCTCCCAATCCTGGGAATAAAAGATGCTTGTAGCTCACCAGTCCCATGGGAAAATCAGTTTGGTGGGGTCACCATTAATAGTGAGCAAGATTCCTGATCCAAGACAGTTGCTGACACTGTTGTTGAAAGAACTCCCAACAAACCCCACTCCTTACTGTCCAATCTCTGTGGGGCCAGGACTATTGTGAAGCAAGAGAAACTTCTAAAGGACAAAATTTAAGAAGGCATCAGCTCTCAGGGGTATGCAATTGCTGACCCTGCACTTTCATGACACTGAGAATGAGTGCCTCCTTAAATATTGCACCCTGGGTGCCTCTCTTGCCTCATTCTATTTATGGCCCTCTGTCTCAGCCTAAAAAGCAAATAGAAAAATAAACCCCACCCTCCAAAAAAATGAATTCCCCAGATTCTCAAGTCCTTCAATTTGCTGCCTCAAATTTCACAATCTTTGAAGATAGGTACCTGATCTTCTGATAGGGTCATAAAAATCAGCAGTAATGGGTAGTAAACAACAGTTTCACAGGCCTTATGGTACATCCTGGATAAATGCTCCTGGAAGTTAGCACATGTTCAAGTTGGTCACATTTGAGTTACTCACAATTTTAACTGTACCTCCTATGGGGAATCTTAATAAACACGACTTGGCTTTCTGCTCTCCTTAAGGTTTGTAACATATTTCATTGCTTGTAATAGTGTTCATGAATCTTCCATGTTATTCCCCATTTGTTAAATGCTCTGATTCACTCCATTGTTGTTAGGGTTTTGTATCTATTAAATCTATATATTTATAATAGTATAATAATATTTCTCTCTCTCTGTGTGTCTGTTCTCTCTCCCCCTCCCTCCCTTTCCAATAAAACTTTCTTCTATTCTTCCCATAATTGGTTTTGATATCTTTAACCATGACATCTTTATCTAATTGATCATAGGATGGTGCTACTTTCTCATAAGGTCAAGCATCACCCTCTGGTTAAAAGACCTTATATAAGTGGATATGTTTTATACATTATTGAATAAGATTTCCATTTTATTTATACTTTTCATTTTGATAAGAACTTTTCATTTTTCTTGTTTTAATATGTGACACATTTAAATAAAATTCAACTAGTAGAAGTGGATACAAATCCATGTTTCCTAAAATCCAAGGGCTGGCGGTACTATCTTAGCTTTAAGTTCTTCCTATGTATTAGATAGAACCTAAATGTGTTTGTTTTCTTTCAACAATAGTTTCAATTTTTGTGGAAGATTTTTAATCTTCCCTGACCAAGTGGAGTCCAAAGACATTTTGTACAACTATGACCACCTATAAAGGATATCGTAGTTAAGATTTCCATATTGAGTTGGAGACTAGCTAATCTCTATTTTTTGATTATATGTTTTCATGCTCAAAGACTAACCCTCAGAGAGCCAGGGATGTAACTCAGTGTTAGAACACTTGATTAGCTTGTGCAAGACCCTGGATTCAAACCCTGGTGCTATAAATAAAAAGAACTATCTCTCAGAGGTTAGACATTATGCTATGCTACTCAGAACTGAAGTCATAGACACTGGAAGCCCTCCATATAAATTGTGCTTGTTTAAACATTTTGGCAATCCTGGTGCATAGTTTGAGCTTTAGGACCATTTCAGGGCTTTGTGATTACATTGAGGTAGGCAGCATTTTCATGTTCCCCATTATGTTTAGTTATGAACATATTAGTAACAGAATGAATGCTTGCTATATTTGAATTTTCAGATTTAAAGTTGTAACAAAGTGCCTGATTTCTGTCATTTCTGAAATTAAGAGCAGTATGAAGATGACACTCTTTGGCTTGGTTTCCACTGGTCTGGTAAACTTGCATCCTCTATCAGGACTTTCCTTTGTGTGGCACTTCCACATAGAGGAAATCACACCATATGTTTCCATCCAATCTCTCTATATATTCCTAAATCTACTTACAGTAAAATAAAATACAAGTGTGCATTTAAGGTAACATTAAAAGAGGAAAATACAGTTAAGTAGATAAGATGGAAGTGGGAAGAAGTTGTCCAATTTTTTCCCTTTGTAAATAATTAGAGATTTTAGGAGGTCATTTTTTTAATAAATGTCTCAAATAATTCAGTTGTTTGCAAAGGGAATCACTTCTTCCTCACAACCTAGCCCCTTGGGCAATGAGGCCAAGACAATTTTTAATTTACAGTGCCTTAGGACAAACTCTACTTCAAATTTGTTATTGATTTTTTATTTAATTCCTAAGATGTTGCATTATTTCAAGGTAAGATCAAAAGTTACACCATTTACCAGTAAACGTAGTAACAACTGCTATCCTTTCAGATAGCATATGACTTGGTGGGACCACAGAAAGAGAATGGAACAGATAAATTGACAGGTAAATGCAAAAGTAATTTCCATTGGAAAAAATGGCTTAGTAGGTGGATAAAGGAGACTGGTATCGGCATCTTAGAAAGGTCACCCTTTACCTTAATTCTGAATCAAATGTGAGATAAGACAAAACAATGAGAGGATAGGTTGGAAGATGTAGCTATTATTGGTCAAGAGGATTTCCCAACAGAATTAACAGTGATATCCACCCAGTCACAGATACTGCCATATGGGAGCAGGCTTCTCCCCATGCAATGGGTAGAGAGTCCATCATTTGCAAGACCAAAATAAGATGCAGATCAGTCAGACACAGTGGTGCATGCCTGCAATTCCAGCATCAAAGGAGTCTGAGGCAGGAGGATTGCAAGTTCAAAGTCAGCCTCAGCAAAGGTAAGGTGCTAAGCAACTCAGTGAGATCCTGTCTCTAAATAAAATATACACACAAAAAAGGCTGGGTTTAATCCCCAGGACAAAAACAAACAACAATAACAACAAATAAAAAAAAAGAACAACGATGCAGATCATTTCCAAGAAAGATGGTGGAGGCCTAACAAATACAGTTTTTGTTCTCAAATTCATTAACCTAACCATATCACTCCATCTCTCTTGGGGAGGAATAGTGAAGGGTAAAGAGAGACCAAGTGTTTTACACTGATGGCAATCCCCCACCCCAAATAGGAAAGATTAGGAGAGAAGAAGCATTTCACCCCAAAGTAGGCTTTTAGGGAAGAAAAGAAAGGATTAGAAAAGTGATTTTATTTGCTGATTGAGAAACAACTAGCAAGATTCACAGTGTGCTATTACTTCAGTCTACTTATCTAAATCCAATTGGCCCAGTAAAATTTTCAGTTATGTGTGGCAGTGATGAAGAAATAAAGTTCCAATCACATTTGAATATTCCCTATGATATAGCCATGACCTTACCTAGATAATTTTAGCACATAAATATTGATTCCTTTTGCCCATCTTGTATAGGAGATCCAAGGCCTAGAGCAGAATTAAGACATCAACATATACTGAAAGAAGTAGCCAGTGGTATTATCCAAGAACTTTTACAAATAACAGCTGAATTCCTCTCAGACAAATCCTTTACTAAAAACACATGGGTAAGGGAAGTTATCCCTTAGGTTTTATAACAGGCTCCTATTCTACAGGTTGATAGGAAATTAACACTTTTTATTATTCTAGAAGGCGGCCATTTCAACAGCACAAAATTTAATAACCTTGCCTATCAATCATTATTTATAGATGAACAAACCCAGTATCAGTCTTGGAATCATGAAAGAGGAAGTTAGAAAGGATTACAAACAACACAACAAAATTTTAATAATATTGCAAGCATTATGAGCCAATCTCCTTCAGCATTTTTAGGATGAATTCTGGCTGAAAGCTATTACTTTTAACATGGTTATTTTCAAATTCAAAATTAAAAACACATTTCCTTAATCACCATACACAATTATAATTTGCACTACTCCTCTGAAGATTTTTAAAAACCTGCATGCAATGTAAACATAATTTGGCCAGAGTCAAAATTGATATTGATACAGGCAGAGACTAGTTTATTAGAATATACATATTATGTGTCATGCCTCAATTTTGATTCTTCCACAGTGACTAGGCTCCTTCCCTCTTAGATTAGGTCAAACTTCTACATGGAATAAATATCAAAGATGAATAGAAGCTCTCTTTTGATTACTATACAAGCTATAATAAAGACAAAGCATTAATGAGATAAGTAATTAACAATACTGTTGTCAGTTGAAATGGAGTACCCCACCCCCGCACCCTCCAACACCTGTGAGAAAAGCCATCCGTTTTAATGTTTGTAATTAACAGCTGGTCTTAACATTTTAAGAAATGAATTATCATCAAATTGATAATATCTACTTTACAGAGTCGGATGAGTGACAAAATCAAATTGAATTCAATGTGTATTTACATTAGATCAAATGTTGCCCCTATATGCAGTTAGATATATAGTATTATGTAGGTTTTGATTTGTTTGTCCAATAAATATATTTTCCCTTCTGATGACTGAAATTCCATTCTTTCTTTGGTTTTAATAACTCCCTCTTTGGCTTTTTACTTCCCATTATTCTATAAAGACAACCAATATTTATTGAACACTGACAGTTCCAGACAGTGTATAGGTTGCTGGGGTTACAAAGATGAATAAGAGCCATTCCCCACCCCTCAGGTAGTAAAAATACTCCTCAGACGAGTATCATTAAATCCCTAACACCTAAGTGAGAATTAGCTTTATCGATCCCTTCCTGCAAGAGATACTGAGGGATAAAAAGGTAGTTGGAGGGTGATTGTGCTCTGCATTTGAAAAGACAGAGAAACGAAGATTCTGAAAGGGGAATTTGGAATGCACTTCTGCTAGCATTCTGCTAGCATGGCTTTTCTCAGAGCCATTAATCCCTTTCAATTTTATCAAGAATAAATTCCAAACACAAGAAATAAAACAGTAATTATGTAAAATCTCCAGTTGTTCCAGTAATATAAAATCCCATTTTTTCCACTACCAAATAGAAGCAGGTTCTATTAATTATTAGTAAATATGGAGTCAGGATACAATGAAGCTATAGCTCTAGCTTTAGAGCAGAAGGTGTAGTTTTCAATTCTAATTCTGCCATTTACTACCAGTGTAAACTGAATCTCTCAATGGCCCTTAACATCTGTTTCCTCGTGTATAAAATGGGGATAATAATAGTGTATGCAAAGCATTATGGACAGTACCAAGCTTGTAGTAGGTGTCTTCATAAATACTGTTTCCTTTCTCCTACATGGTCTATAGAACAGTTGTTCTCATTGTGTGCTTTGGAACTCTTGTAGGTGTCCAATACCCTCTCAGGGTATCCATAAGATCAAAACAGTTTTCATAATAATATTTTTTAAATTATTATTATTTTTAAAATTATTATTATTTTTAGTTTTTGATGGACCTTTATTTTATTTATTTGTATCAGCACTGAGGATCGATCCCAGTGCCTCACATAGGCTAGGCAAGTGCTCTACCACTGAGCTACAACCCCAGCACTTCATAATAATATTAAAATATTATTTTCTTTTTATTCTCATCTTCTTACAAGTTTACAGTAGAATGGGTTATCACAATAGATAAAATACAGGAACAGTTAGGAGAATCCAGCTGTATTCTACCAAGTCAGACATTACATTTTTTTTTTCTGAAAATAGAGGGATTTTAAACAAATATATGTTATGCTGGTATATAAAAGTTACTACTCATTTGAAATGAATTAAGAAATAAATATTTTTAACATATCTCAGTTGTAATTTTTGATATGGTAAACATTCAGAGAGATAATTCATGTGCACAAAAGCAATTTGGGCTCTCATGTTTCAGAACCATGGGGATAGATCATTGTAATCTTTGACACACCCCAAATATAATTTTAGACCTTCATTTTCCTATATTTACCTGTAAACTTTCCAAAATAAATATAACTGATTTAAAGTTTAGCCCATTCTCATTTTAGCTGCAGTCATTTTCTGGTAGAACCAGCCAAAATGGGGGTAAGAGGAAAAGCAAAGGCTTGGAAATTTCAACAAGTAGTTAATCTACTCTGAATAATTGTTATCTCTAATGGTTAAATAATACCTTACAATATGTTTTTAAGTATGATTTATTTTGATACAGAAAAATTCACTATATTGGTGCAGAGTTCAGTGCATGTTAACAAATTCATGCAACATGTAACCACAATCATGTTCCCCCAAAATTCTCTTCTGCCCCTTTGTAGTGAAACTTTCCCGTCTTCCCCAGCCACTGGCAATCACAGGTCTGATTTATGTCCTATGGCTTTTCCTTTTCTAGAATGGCATATAAATGGAATCAAGCAATATGTAGCCTTTTAATTTTTTCTATTGTTCTTTTTTGATATGCATGACAGTAGAGTATATTTTGACATAGTATACATACATGGAGTATAAATTTTTCTAATTAGGATCCCTTGTAGCCTTTTTTAATATTTATTTTTTAGTTGTAGTTGGACACAATACCTTTATTTTATTTATTTATATGTGGTGCTGAGGATTGAACCCAGGCCCTCGAATGTGCTAGGTGAGTGCTCTACCACTCTACCCTAGTCCCCCCCATTTGCCTTTTGAGTCAGTTTTTTTTTTCACTAAGTAATACATATTTGCAATTCATCCACATTGTTGCATGTATCAATGTAATGTACCTCTCCTTTTTATTGATGAACTATATTCCATTATATGGATGGATGTATCAGAGTATGTTTATCCATTCACTAGTTGATGTACATTTGGGTTGGTTTTGCTTTTGGGAGATTATGAATAAAGCTTCTATAAACACTTATATTCAGATTTTTATGTATGAACATATATTTCCCATTTACTTAAGTAAATGCCTGCAAGAAATATTGAAACTTTTTTCAAAATGGCTATAACAATCACTTTTCCATCAGGCATGCCATTGATAAAGACTTTAATAATAAAAAAAATCTATCACCTATTGGAGAGCTTTATCTATAAATAGTAAAATACAAACATTGGGAGGAGGTTGGGGTTGTGGCTCAGTGGGAGAGTGCTTGCCTAGCAAGTGCAAGGTCCTGGGTTCAATCCTCAGCACCACATAAAAATAAAAAATAAATAAAATAAAAGTATTGTGTCCAACAACAATATATATATACATACACACACACACACACACACACACACATATACATACATACACACATATATATAAAGACAAACATTGGGGAATATAAATGCATTCTGCTTCTCAACATAGTTCTGATAAACCATTTAAAAAAAAAGAGAGAGACACATAATTGCCCAGTTTTTCAATTTTATTCATTACAGAAATGTTATTTGCATTTAGTTGCCCATTAGAAAATATGAGTTTATACATGTTGATTAGTGTTGTCATAATAAAATCCATAAAACGTTCAGTGAGCCTATTTTATCTGCCATCCACCATAAAATATAAAGCAAATCTGGGGAGAAACATATCTTTTCCCTCTAAAAATGGGAGTGAACTGGAGAGTGGTTCCTTATTTAAAATCATGAACCTAGCAACGTGGTCTTATCCACTCTCACAATCACACAAACACAACAGAGATTATTCCTAGAATAGATCTGAGACCTGAAGAAAAGCAACATCTTTAGGATTCAGTTTTTCTATTGATAGCTATAGTTGTGTCTTCTTGATATGCTTTTACCAGAGAGATTCTTCAATTCTCATAAGTTGCCTTGACTTACAGGTGCCTTTTTCACACACTTCAAGTTTCTGTATTAGAACACTAGATTGCAAGAGGTACTATACTACATACCACAGTCAATCATGTGGCTCTTTTGGTTAATGATGGCTACAAATGTGACTTCAGAATCACCTGATGATGAATACCACATGTAAGAGAAATTGTTATTTGAATGTCTATAGTGAGGTTCTAATCACTTGGCTAGTAGGATAACTACCAGTGTTCAGAAGAATGCATTAGGTACGCTGAGCTCTGACAATATTTGTTTTTTTTTTATTGGTTGTTCAAAACATTATAAAGCTATTGCCATATCATATTTCATACATTAGATTCAAGTTGGTTATGAACTCCCAATTTTACCCCAAATACAGATTGCAGAATCACATCGGTTACACATCCACATTTTTACATAATGCCCTATTAGTAACTGTTGTATTCTGCTACCTTTCCTATCCTCTACTATCCCCCCTCCCTCCCCTCCCATCTTCTCTCTCTACCCCATCCACTGAAATTCATTTCTCTCCTTGTTTATTTTCCCATTCCCCTCACAACCTCTTATATGTAATTTTGTATAACAATGAGGGACTCCCTCCATTACCATGCAATTTCCCTTTTCTCTCCCTTTCCATCCCACCTCATGTATCTGTTTAATGTTAATCTTTTCTTCCTGCTCTTCCTCCCTGCTCTGTTCTTAGTTGCTCTCATTATATCAAAGAAGACATTTGGTATTTGTTTTTTAGGGATTGGCTAGCTTCACTAAGCATAATCTGCTCTAGTGCCATCCATTTCCCTGCAAATTCTATGATTTTGTCATTTTTTAGTGCTGCGTAATACTCCATGGTGTATAAATGCCACATTTTTTTATCCATTCATCTATTGAAGGGCATCCTGCTTTAAAACTGTTGATTGTAAGTCTATTCTCCTTAGTTGCTTTGGCAAATGTAGGCATATCTCTTCAAAATTCTAAAAGCCCAGACAGTAGTCATTCCCAAGATAATGCTAAACTTTGAAAGCTTTAAGCTAATAGTCAGATGGTTATCCTCATTCATTTTGTATGGCATATCAGCTCAGATGCCACTGGAAACCCAGGGAGGGGGAGTTGATGACCACTAGGACTACAGACTAAATTGAAGAGTATCCTAAATTCCTTTTTATCATTCTCATTTCTTTTCCTGATCCTCTCTCTTCACCATTATCCAGGCCATTGTTGTGCCTCATGACCTCTCCAAGTTCAAAGACACCCAGGATGCCTTCTACAAAATAGAGTAACACTAAAAGTAATCTCCCTCCTCACTCCTCCTCTCTTCAAGTTCTTATTCTCTCAGCTGATTAGCTAAGAGGAAATTATGCTGGTTGCTGCATGAAATAACTCATATTAAGGTGTGAATAACTGATTGACTCAAACTTCCTATGTTTGCTACTTTTTCTTAGTTTCTCAGATCCATTTCTGCTGTTCTTCATCCTGTTCTGTGGCCTTGGAAATGGCTTTATGGGCTGCATTGTCAGGTCATGTTATTCTCTGGCTTCCCATTAGGTTTGGCCAATGAAAGGTTCTGAAATGATCAAAGGGCAGTAAAATGAGATCAGGATATTTATTTCCCAAGTTCCCTCTCTGCTCCATCAACATGAGTTATCTGTCTTTTGAACAAAAGGCCATATCTTTCATCAGGCAGTTCTCTTATATAGTTTTTGTGAATTCTGGTAACTGTGCAGTCCTCTTTTCCCTTTATGCTTATAGGCTCCCCACTATTTCTGGTCTTAGCATCTTATACTATCTTTTGTTGGATACCCTTAACCCTGCCCATGGTTTGCTAATAGTACCTTTGATAAACTTTTCTCCATTTCTCCATTTAAGCATGCCATCGCTTTCCTGCTAGGACTGACTGGATGCCAGTTCTTTTCCTGCCCCACCTTTTTCTCACAAACAGAAACAGATCATTCAAATTCTGAAAGGTTATGGATCATATACAAGATGTGGAAAGCCCCTGCTTCTGGACATATTGATATGAACAGACTTCTTAAATATTCAAGGATAATTTCTGAATGTCTCTCAAGACAATAAAAAAGCTCATAATGATCAATCACAATATTTCCTAGACCACTTTCTAAAGCCCAGGAAATTTCCATGAATTATGCCATTCAATCCTACCAATGACCCAATGTTTATTTATCCCTATGTTTTTAGAAGTTTAATTGTGAAGTATCATGGCATGAATTACTTTGGGTTTCTCTTGTTTAGAATTCACTTAGCTTCTTGAATATATAGGTTTATGTCTTTTACCAAACTTTGGAATTTTCAGGAATTATTTTTTAAATACTTTTTAATCCATCTTTCTCTTCTTTTGAGACCCAAATATTGGATGACACAAATATTAGATCTTTTGTCGTTGTCTTATTGGTGCTTGAAGCTCTGTTCCTTATTTTTCAGTACATTTACCTCTATAATTCCGAATGGATGTTTTTATCAATCTGTCCTCAAGTTCACTGGTTGCCTCCTCTGTCTTCTCCACTCCACTAATGAGTTCATCTCATCCCTATAAGTAAAAGCGATCTCAAGACCAGGAGAGCTAAAGGGTCCAGGCAGGACTGACAAGAGCACATGTCGGTATGGTGTTCCTTGCTGGTGTGACTTGTGTGACCAATTGTCTCTGGGCAGTTGAAAGAAGTGTGGCATGCAGGGGCAAAAAGGCTTTCTGAGGCAGGTCACTTGTAGAGATGGGGACTTTCTTGCCAATGCCTGTTATTCCAGTATTTCTCAATGAAGAAGCAGAGTCTCAGGCCAATTCAGGAAGAAGAGCACTTTGTCTGGCTGCTTATTGTAAATAGGACTGCCAATTAATCAAATTATATTTCCTTAATTTTGAGGCTTACCTGGTCTTACAGGTGAGACTTTTGTTCAATCTAAGGAGGAATGTGCCTACCCAAGCTGCCCTCTTTTGGTGGGAGTCAGAAAATTCTGGGCCTGAGTAACCTTCATCTGTTTGTTTAGGGGCACATAATATGCCCTTCCTAGTCCTTGGGTTCCAAACCAGGTCACCTTCTTCTTATCACCATTCAGAATTCTCCTCTTGCATTATTTCTTGGGATTAAAGTTGTATTTAGCAGGAAGGAGCAGGGACATATATGTCTATCAATTCTAGTCTGTACTTTAAGTCCTCATTCCCATTTTATAGACAAGGAAACTATAGCATGGAAAAGTTGAGGTACTTGGCAAAGGTCATACAGTTAATGATTTTCAGAAGCAAGAGTTAAACCCAGGCAGCTTTTTTTCCCAAAGCCTGTTTTCTCACTTTCAGACTTGGTGCCATTCATCAAATAACCAAGACATAGAAACTAAAATATCTCCTCTATTGGTACATAGACTGGATGGGCTCTGTATACAACTGGTTGTCCTACAATATAGTCTAGGAAACAGTTACAGTTTCTTCCAAGGGTATTTATTCTTCACATAAGAAAATAATTTAATCCCACTTAATTGAACCGTATCTTTCCTTCCAAATTCCACACTGTGTGGAAAAGAATGATTCTAATAGTTGAATAATTAAGTCTGACTGAATAAATATGAGCTATACTTTCCATCCAAGAATTTGGTAAAAGAAAATCCTACCACTTTTCCTCACTTCTGAACTAGAAGAGCACTTTGCTTGTAGCTTCCTGGATATCAGAGAAGACCATTTCCTATTTCTAGGAATATTTATTGCTATTCACTAAAAGTCATCAAGAAAAAAAAATTATTAGATATTTTACATAACAATCCAACAATCTATTTCATGATTCCTTATATAGGTTATACACCAAGAAAATAACTCTATCTCAGCCCTATTTACAAGAGTGCACTTCACATTATAATTATAAATTACTGACTTCATACACTATGAGATCAAATTCATACTCACCCAATTTTATCCATGTATTTATGTGAGAGTTCCCTGCTATTAACTGATTCTAAGGTTATGTATCAGTCTCCTATCTCCTAATCATAGTGCTAGTATATTCTGGAGGAGGGATCAAGGAGGAAAATAGGTCTTTGGATTTCATACAGGTTCTAAACCACAAAGAATTGGGCAATTTCTAAACTAGACACACACGTTCACAAATAAAACAAATTTCATGGCATTCAAATTATGAGTCATTATCCCATAATTTAAACTTGATGATAATATTTCTGTATTGAAAACAAAGCAAAACAGTCCTTGTGATGTGCTCCCTTCAGTGAAATATAAAGTTTATGCTGAATGTATAATTTCTTCTTTATTCTTTTTAATATTACCAAATGTGAGGTCATGATATTTTGATTTGTATACAGTATTCTCCAAATGAATCTCCTTTTCCATTATCTTTACCTTCTCCCACTCTCTACCCCTTTTCAACAAAAATTATTGGGCAATAACAGATTTTTTTTAACCTCCATGTAAGCCAGGTGTGGTGGGTTACGCCTATAATCCTAAGAACCCAGGAGTCTGAAGCAGAAGGAGTACAAGTTCAAGGGCAATCTGGGAAATTTAGTGAGAGCATGTCTCAAAATAAAATAAAATTGGCTGAAGATGTAGCTCACTGATAGAGTGCTTACCTAGCAAACAGAAGGTCCTATGTCATTCCCCAGTACCGCAAAAAACGTATGTAAAGTCATGCAAATATCTCCCCTCAGCAGTATTTGATCTCACAAATGATTTCATAGAAATGGTTCTACAAACTACAGTGTAGTTTAGGAATAAATAGGGAATGCATCTGCATTCATAGTAATGCGGAAATAATGAGAATTCCAAAACCTAACCTGGACAAGGAGAAGACTTAAATAAATTATGCTATATGTACACAGCTCAATATATATAGTCTTTGGTGGTGGGGTCGGGTGGGGGGTGGTAGTAAAAGGAACCAGGGAAGAATGCCTGCTTTCAAAGATGGAGCAGGGTAGGTGCAAGAGAAATCTGGTGCATTTGTTATGTTAGAATGTTAGGAAGTTTCTAAAAAATATTGGAGTATACCAAAAGTACATAGAAGTCAACTTTAAAAGTCTCCTATGTACTAGAACAAATAGAGAATAAACATATCTTAGTTTAAAATAATAAAAAAAATATGGGGCTGGGGATATAGCCCAGTTGGTAGAGTGCTTGCCTCACATGTACAAAGCCCTGGGTTCAATCCCAGCACCACTAAATAAATAAATTAATTAATTAAATATTTTTAAAAATTAATCAATGATTCCATATTGATAACAACTAGATAAATAAACTGGAAAATAAGAAAGTATGTTGCTTACCTACAATGCTGAATATGATACATGCAAAGGGAGTAATATAATTGGAAATTTATCATCTCATAATCATTATGATAAAGATTAGTTCAGTCAGGAATCAATAGATGCTAAACCTAGGAGAAATTACTGATGAGGGCAAGGCTATTTTCATGCTCTAAAAGCATAAATTGTTTGTTATTTTCAAATGGAAAATACTAATTACACAGTAGAGGCAAGTTTTAGCTATGCATTCCTGTGGAGTATACATTATGAACAGCTACTCTGCCTGTCCTCAGAGTGTGGGTTGCAGCCTTGTAGTAATGCAGAACCATAGCATTCACTCTGCAAGCCAGCCTTAAGAGAGGTGAGTCAGTACCCAGCCAACAGCCCAAACTGATTATGGTGTTCTCACTAAACAACAGCCCTACCCAACCTCTGAGTAAAAGCAACAACCCAATCAACTAGAAAACCCAACAGCAAGCTCTGCTACTGGAGTTGGTATGAACTGATTAGTCCAGAGGCATAGGAAGGACTAATTAGCCAAAGTCTGTGCCTGACAAAGACCACCTGTAAAAGCTAGAAGCAGTGGTATCCCATACATATGAAGACACCAACACAAGAATTACAAAGAATCAAGGAATTATGAAACCATTGAAAGAAATTAATAAAGCTCCAATAATGGACTCTAAAGAAACAGAGATCTATGTATTTACAAAAATAATTTAAAATAATCATTTTAAAGAAGTTCAGTGAATTATACAAACATATAGATAAAAAATTAATTAAAATTTGGAAAATAATACACAAATTTAAAAAAAGAAAGACAAAGAAATTGAAACAAAGAAAAATAGAAATCCTGGAGATGAATAATACAATAATTGAAGTGGAAAATTAAATAAAAAAGCTTTAATAGCAGACTTGGATCAAGCAGAAGAAAGAATCTGTGAGCTGAAAGACAGAACATTTGAAATTATCCAGGCAGAGGAAAATAAAGAAAAAAAGAAGGAAAAAGAAGCAAGATGATTATGGTATTTATAAAACCTTTTAATTGCATAATAAGAATTTTTAATGAGGATGGGGGTGGGGAGAGGAAAGGCCATAAAGAATATTTAAAAAAAAATAATAGCTGAAAACTTCCCAAATCTTGATAACATCCAAGAACAGGAAGCACAGAAGACTCCAACCAAATTCAACCCAAAGGGGAGTACATCAAGCTAAATAATAATCAAACTATTAAAAATCAAAGAAAAAATACTGATAAGAGCAAGAGATAAGAAACACATTACATAAAAGGGAGTACTAATATGGTAGATTTCTTAAGAGAAGCCATACAAACCAGCAAGAGTTGGGATGATATGTTCAAAGTATTGAAAAAACTGCCTACCAAGAATACTTTACTCAGGAAAACTGTCATTTGGAAATGAGGGAAAAACAAAAACTTTCCCAAACAAAAACTAAGAAGGCTCATCACCACTAGGCCTGTCTCAAAGGAATTGCTGAGGGGAGTTCTTTAAGGTGAAATAGAAGGTCACTAATTAACAACATAAAACATAGGAAAGAATAAAACTTAACAATATAAGTAGTACATAGTCATATTCAGAATATTTTGAGACAAATGACAGTATCTAAACCAATTTTATCTGTAGTATAAAGGATAAAAGATAAAACTATCAAAACAAGCATAGCTAAAATAAATTGTTAAGGAATATAAACCACAAAAGACATAAGTTTTAATATAAAATATATAGTTGCCAGGGAGTAAAAGTGCAGAGTTGTTATATGCAACCAGAGTTAAGTTCTTATCAGCTTGAAATAACCTACTATAAGATGTCCTATGTAGGGCTGGGGATATACCTCAGGGATATAGGACTGGGGATATAACTCTACCAAGAGTGCTTGCCTCGGATGCACAAGGCCCTGGGTTCAATCCCAGCACCACACACACACACACACAAATGTCCTATGTAAACCTCATGGTAACGACAAAGCAAAAAAGGTATAGTAGAGGTAGAATAATGAAATAAAAATGATTTAAGGCATACCACATCAGTAAACCACCAAATCACAAAAGAAGGCAGGAAAAAAGGAAGAAGGAAATAAAGAACCAAAATAACAATCAAAAAAGAAATGTAAAAAATGTCAGTTGTAAGTCCTTAACTATAAATTATTACCTTAAAAATAAGTGGATTAAATTCTCCAATAAAAAGACATAGAGTGACTGGCTGGGCAAAAAAAATAAGACCCAAGTATATAGAGCCTGTTAAGAGACTAACCTCATTTAAGGACTCACACTGAAAGTGAAGGGATTTAAAAAGAAATTCCATGTAATGGAGACAAAAAGAGCAGTGATATGCATACTTATACAATGCAAAATAAACTTTAATACAAAAATTGTAAAAAGAGATAAAGAAGGTTCTTATATATTGATAAAGAGATCGATTGCTCAAGAAGATATGACAATTGTGAATATTTATTCACCCTACATCAGAGCACCTAAATACACAAAGCAAATATTACAGAACATGAAGGGAGAAACCGATTACCATACAATAATTGTGGGGGAACCTCAATATTCCACTTTCTTTTTTTTTAAACTTTTTTTTATTTGTAAATGGATACAATATCTTTATTTTATTTATTTATTATGTGGTGCTGAGAATGGAACCCAGTGCCTCACACATGTGAGGCAAGTGTTCTACCACTGAGTTATATCCCCAGCCCCAATATTCCACTTTCAACAATGAAGAGTTCATCCAGAAAAAAAATTATTAAGAGAACACCAGACTTAACCTATATTTTAGACCAAATAAATCTAACATACATATACTGAGCATTCCATCAAAGAGCAACAAAACATTCATTCATTGTACTTGAGTTCACATGAGACATTCATCTGATAGGCCAAAACAATTCTGAAATTTAAGTCTCTAATCATATGAAAAATGTTTTCTGATCACAATGCATAAAACAAATCAGTAACAGGAGAGATGTGGGAAAATTCACAAATATTTGACAATAAAACAACATCCTCAGGAACAATCAATGGGTCAAGGAAGAAATCAAAAAAGAAATTTTTAAAATCATGAGACTAAAATAAAATGGAAATACAACTCACCAAAACTTGTGGGATGGAGCAAAAACAGTTTGAAAAGTTAATTGCAACAAATGCTTATATACAAGAAAAAATATTTCCAAAAAAAATCTGCCATATCTCAAGGAGCTGGAAAACAAAGAACAAATTAAGACCAAAGTGGGCAGAAAGAAGGAAAATAATTAGCAGAGCAAAAATAAATGAAGTGGAGACTAGAGAAACAACAGAAAAGTCAACAAAACTAAATTCTCCAATAAAAGACATAGAGTGACTGTCTGGATAAAAAAAATAAGACCCAAGAATATAGAGCCTGTAAGAGACTAACTTTATTTAAGGACTCACCCTGAAAGTGAAGGGATTTAAAAAGAAATTCCATGAAATGGAAACAAAAAGAGCAGAGATATGTATACTTATATGAGGCAAAATAAACTTTTTTTAAAGAGAGAGAGAGAGAGAGAGGGAATTTTTTAATATTTATTTTTTAGTTTTCGGTGGACACAACATCTTTATTTGTATGTGGTGCTGAGGATCAAATCCAGCACCCCGCGCATGCCAGGTGAGTACACTACCGCTTGAGCCACATCCCCAGCCCAGGCAAAATAAACTTTAATACAAAAATTGTAAAAAGACAAATGACAGTTGGTAGAGTGCTTGCTATTTTATAAAGATGAACAAAATTGTCAAATCATTCGCTAGGACTAAGACAAAAATGAGGAGCTGGGGTTGTAGCTCACTGGTAGAGCACTTGCCTAGCATGTGTGAGGCACTGGGTTCCATCCTCAGCACCACATAAAAATAAATAAATGTGTCCATCTACAATTTAAAAAATTAAAAGACTCAAAGGAATAAAATCAGAAATGAAAAAGAATAGTACCATTTATATAACAGAAATACAAAGGATTTTGAGAATTATTGTGAACAATTGCACATCAACAAATTGGACAAACTAGAGGAAACAAATAAATTCCTAGACACATAAAACCTAGGAAGAGAAATATAAACTCTGAACAAATGAATAATGAGGAAGAAGAATTAAATCAGTAATAAGTCTCCCGTCGTATAAAAGCAGAAACTGATGATTTTGCTGTTGAATTCCACCAAACATTTAAAGGATATCAATAATCTTCAAACTCTTCTAAAATTGCAGAAGAGGGAATACATTCAACTTCACTTTACAAGTCCAACATTACCTTGATCCCAATGTTAAACAAGGGCACTACAACAATAGGAAATTATAGTCCAATGTCCCTGATGAACAACAGATAGAAAAATCCTAAACAAAACACTAGCAGACCAAAATCAAGAATTAAGTACAACATCATTCACTTTGACCAAGTGGTATTTATCCCTAAGATGGAAAGGTGGTTCAACATATGCAAATCAGTAACAGAATGAAGGACAAAAACCATACAATCATCTCAATAGATGCAGAAAATATATATTTCACAAAATTCAACATCCTTTCTTGATTAAAAAAACACTTAACAAATTAGATATAGAAGAAATGTACCTTAACATAATAAAAACCATATACGCAATAAGCCTATAGCTATCACACTCAAATGTAAAAATTTGAAAGCTTTTCCTCATAGATAAGAAATAAAATAAAGATGCTCACTCTTACCACTTATAGTCAACATACTACTGACAGCCCTGACCAAAGCAATTAAGCAAGAGAAAGATGAGGTATCCAAATAGGAAAGGAATCAGTGATTTTTTTTTTGTCTTTGCAGATAGCATCATCTTATCTGAAAAAAACCCTGAAGACCTCACCAAAAACTATTCATACTAATAAGCAAGTACAGTAAAATTGTAGATAAAAATATCAAGATAAAAATTAGTGGCATTTCTATACAATACAGCACTGGAAAAAAATTAAAATCATTCAATGTATAATAGCTTCCAAAAAACAATATTTGGAAATAAAATAAACCAAGGAAGTGAAAACACTAAAACACTGGTGAAAGGCAAATAAATGGAAAGTTTTTCCATGTTCATGAATTGGAAGAATTAAAATTGTTACAAAGTCCATGCTACCCCCAAAATCTGCAGATTCAATATAATCCTTATAAAAATTCCAATGACATTTTTCACAGAAGTTATAAACACAATACTAAAATTCATATGTAACTACAAAAAAAACCCCAAAGAACCAAGAAAATCTTGAGTTAAAAAAAAACAAAGACAGAGATCATACCTATCATATCATACTACTATTACTGGATGGCACAAGATCCCTCCCAAGGAGGAAAGAGGTTAGGTAGGCTACATTGCTCTCTGCTCCAGAGATATTCATAAGAAATTTGATAAAAAAAAAAAATTTCAAGAAGCCAGCTTAAAAAATGATGAAAGAAACTTGATTGTTCCAAAAGTTCCATCTGGAAAAGCTCTGAAAGGAGGAAAGCTTTTAATAGGAAAGGGTTAACTATATGAAGACAAAAGAAGAGTATTGCAGGTTTTGCCTCCTTCTTGTTGGTGGAAAGGAGATTCTCAGGTGTTTCACACGTTCTGGAGTCTCCTTTATCATATAAAAATGTGCTAGGACTTCCTGGGTTCAGTGTCTGTCTCCCTCTGAGATAAACATGTTCTTTTGTTGTTGTTTTTAACTATGGAGAAGAAAAGGTATCCCAGAGGATTTTCTTTAGAACTCAGAATACCTAAAGAGAGGATGTTACAGATGCAGAAATAGATTGGAGAAACAGCTGGGAAGGGGTTTGGATTGCAGCCTTCCCAGGCTCCCCAACATGAGGAATCCATTCTCAATTTCAGAGAGGAGGCAAATTCAGTCTCTTTCAATATCTGATTTCCAACTAAATTACAAAGATATAGCAATTAAAACTACATGGTACTGGCATTAAATAAAAGACATATAGGCTAATGCAACAGGATTACAAGCCCGGAAATAAATTGGGGTTTTATGGGTACTTAAATTTCAAAACAGAATCTGCAATGGGAAATGGAAAACCTCTTTATAAAGGGTGTTGGGAAAGATGGATGTCCTCCTTGAAAAGAATTAAATTGAATTCTTTTCTCACATCATATACAAAAATAATTCAAAATGTTTAAAGACTGAAACATACATCTGAAGTCTGTAAAACTAGTAGGAGACAATACACAGAAAAAGCTACATGATCTGGGTGATAAGTTTTTATATGACCCCAAATCTCAAGCAACAAAAATTAAAATAGACTAAATAGGATTACATCAAACTAGAAACCTCCTCCCCAGAAAGGACCAAAAGCAAATCAACAGAATGAAGAGAAAACGTATGGAATGGGAAAGAATATTTGCAAGTCATATATCTGATAATGGATTAATATCCATAGTGTATATAAGGACTGCAGAAAACTCAATAGCAAGAAAACAAATTAACTTGATTTAAAAAGGGTCAAAATTCTGAATACATTTCTCAAAAAAAGATATAAATGACCAAAGATATATGACAAAATTCAATACTATGTCACCTCATACCTGACAGAGTGCCTATTATGGAAAAAGACAAAAGATGAAAAGTATTAGCAATGATATGGGAAAAAGTGAACCTTGTACACTGTTGTTTAAATTTTAAATTAGTACAGCTACTATGAAAAATTGTGGGGCATTTCCACAAAAATTCAAAAAATTAGAACTATAATTCAACAGTCCCACTACTCGGTATATATGCAAAGGAAGTAAAATCAGTATATCAAAGAGACATATCAGCATTCCCATTTTTATCATAGCACTGTTCACAATAGCCAAGAAATGGAGTAAGTGTTTATCAATGGACAGATGGATAAAGAAAACAAAATCTTGTTCTTTTCACAACATGGACGGGACAGAATTAGAAATACCTCATGATTTCAATTATATATCAAATCTAAAACAACCCAACTCAGAAATAGAGAGTAGAATGGTGGTTACCAGAGGTGGGGGAGCAGGGAGGGATGTTACTCAGTTCAGTTAGGAAGGAGTAAAATGTTTTTAAATATTTTTTTTAGTTGTAGATGGACACAATATCTTTGTTTAATTTATTTTTTATGTGATACTGAAGATCAAACCCAGTGCCTCAGATGTGCTCTGAGATACAACTGCAGCTCTGAGTAATATGTTTTTAGCATAGCATGGTGACCATAGTTAATAATGTATATATTCATATTTTAAGAGAGTGAATTTCAAATGTTCTAACCACAAAAAATAAGTACAAGTTCTTGAAATTTCAACTTAAAAAGTTTTTACATATGCTTATGCTACACTTAAACTGGAAATTTCAGCTAGGCATAGTGGCACACACCTGTAATCCCAGTGACTCTGCAGGCTGAGGAAGGAGGACCACAGATTTGAGGCCAGCCTGAGCAAATTAGGAAGATCCTGTCTCAACAAAAAATAAAACAAGCCAGGTGCAGTGGTACATGCCTGTAATCCCAGCAGATTGGGAGGCTGAGGCGGGAGGATATCGAGTTCAAAGCCAGCTTCAGCAAAAGCAAGGTGCTAAGCAACTCAGTGAGACTCTGTCTCTAAATAAAACACAAAAATGGGCTGGGGATATGGCTCAGTGGTTAAGTTCCCTGAGTTTAATTTCTGGTACCAAAAAAAAAACTCATAAAATAAAATAAGTCAGGCACGGTGACAAACACCTGTAATCCAGCAACTCCAGAGGGCAAGGAAAGAGGATGACAACTTCAAAGTCAGTCTCAGCAATTTAGTGAGGCCCTAGGCTACTTAGTGAGACCCTGTCCCAAAAAATAAAAAAAGGCTGGGCATGTGGCTCAAGGGTTAAGCACCCTGGGTTCAATCTCTGCTCCTACTACTATTACTACTATCTTTCTAATAATAATAATTACAGTAGTCAGACCTACCCACAGTTTTAATTTCCATAGTTTCTGTTACTTGTGATCAATTGCAGTCTGAGAATATTAAATTGATAATTCATTCAATCTGTTTTAATAGTGAGCCATTCTGAGTAATGTGTTGAAATTTCATGTCCAACCACCAGGGATATGAATTGTCCCTTTGTCCAGCTTATCCCACTTTATACCCTACCTGCATTTAGTCACTCAGTAGCCATCTCAGTTATCACATGTATTCTCACAGCACCATGGCATTTGTGGTATTCAAATAACACTTAATTATGGTCACAAAGTTGTAGAGCAGTGATGCTGACAATTTGAATACTCCAAAAGAGGACCAGTAAAATGCTTCTTTTAAGTGAAAAGTTGAAAGTTCAACAGCACATTTTGAGAGAGGGAGAGACCACATTCACATTACTTGTGTCACCATATATTGCTATAATTGTTGTATTATGTTCTTTATTATTACTCTCTTACTTGCATAACTCATAGATTAAATTCTATCATAGTTAAGTATATATAGGAAAAGCATCATATATATGAGTTTATATAATATATGTATAATATTACACGTTTAGTATTATCTGTGGCTTCAGGCATCCACTAGGGGTCTGGGATTGTATCCACCATATATAAGGGGGAAATACTGTTTGAAATGATAAATATGCAATTTGCTTGATTTGATGTATACATATAACACCACTTTGTATGTCATAAATATATTTTTAATTTGTTAATGGACAATAAAATAAAACTATAATAAAGTAAAAGCTAAATATTTTGAGTTTATTGAGAATACTTTGTGTGTTTCTCTGTGATAAAAATCATAAAACTGTACTAATAGACAGAAGAGACATAAGAAAATTGAAATAAATGAAGAGAAAGATCCTGTTTCTCAGTGTGAAGACAATAAAGATATGTCCACTCTCTCCCTCTTCAAATGCTTTCTTCTCTTGGCATTTACAAAATAACTTTTCCATTGTGGCTTCTTCCTTCCTGCTTGCTCCTTTTCAAGCTCCTTTTCTGGATTCTCCTTCTCCCAGGAACTTCTGAAAGATTTGTTTTAACCATTCTCTCATCTCTATTTGTGTTGTCTCTAAGTGAACTTACCTTGTCTTATGATTTTAAGTATCAGCTATGTGTTGATGACTCAAACCCTGATCTCCCTTCAGACTGTCAGAGTTATATATCCAACTATCTACATGGCATGTCACTCTGATAAATCTTAGGTATATCGAATTTCATGTGTACAAAAACAGAACACTTAATTTTTAGCTCCAGCTTGGGATTCTTTTCCTTCAGATCTTCACTAGGGACCTTCTCATCATTCAATGCTCAGTTCAAGTGTCACCTCTTTCGACTGGCCACCTGATCTAAACTAACCCTACCCATTCAGGACAATAGGTAATCATTTCACATTACCATAGTTAAGTGTTTCAATGACATGCTATCTGAAATTATCCTGTTTGTGCACCTATTTAATGATTTATGACTTATCTCCCTACCACCACTCCTTTCTATACTGTAAGCTCCTCAAGAGTAGTATTAGTGTTTGACTTGTTCACTGGCTTACCTTATTTCCACCATGTGTATCAGTGCTTGGCACATAATTGGTGTTCCATAAATTCTTATGGAATGAATTTAATTTTTTTTGTACTTGTAGATGGACAGAATGCCTTTATTTGTTTATTTTTATATGATGCTGAGGATTGAACCCAGTGCCTCACACATGCTAGGCAAGCACTCTACCACTGAACCATAGCCCCAGCCCTGGAATGAATTTTAAAAAAATAATTAAAAATTTACCTTATTTCAATCAAATTCCAGTAGTATTGGGGGAAAGGGGATCTATAATAAAAATATGATTAAGTTATATGGTAAAAATAAACCAAATAGAATACCAAGGAAATTTTTGAGAAAAAAACTGTATGGATGGCAATCTGTCTTATTAAGTATTTTTAAATGTCAAAAATCTGATAATGTATAATAAAATAGGATAGTGCTAGAGAACAGTTGTAGTGGACAGTTCATAGAATAGAACATCCAACCAGGCATGGTGGTGCATGCCTGTAATCCCAGCAGCTCAGGAAACTGAGGCAGGAGTATCTCTACTTCAAAGCTAGCCTCAGCAACTTAGCAAGATGCTAAGCAACTCATCAAGACAAAATAGGGTCAGGGATGGCGCTCAGTGGTAAACTGCCCCTGAGTTCTATCCACAGTACACACTCCCCCCCTCCCCCGAAAAAATAGAACATCCGGACCAGTATCAAAGTATCTAAGTACATAGAAGCATTTAATACATGATGAAGGCAACAATGCCAGTAGTAAAACGTATTCAAAAGATAAAGTAGATATAACTGACTAAATCTTTGTTTCTCCCATGGTACTACACCTTTCTGGATTCTTACCAGTTTCTGGTGCATCCTGCCAAGAAAATACCTATACTTTCAAGGATTGTATATTTTTGTATTCTTTTCTTCCCACACAAATTTTCGAATATCACACTGCTCTACAACTTATTTTTCACATAAATTCAAATTAAAACTCCACTGAGATTCCATCTCACTTCAGTCAGAATGACAATTATCAAGAACATAAGTAGCAATAAGTGTTGGTGAGGATGTGAGGGAAAATGTGCATGCATACATTGCCAGTGGGACTACAAATTGGTGCAACCACTCTGGAAAGCAGTGTGAAGCTTCTTCAGAAAACTTGGAATGGAACGACCATTTGACCCAGATATCCCACTCCTCAACATATACCCAAAGGAGTTAAAATCAGCATACTACAGTGATACAGCCACATCCATGTTTACAGCAGCTCAATTCACAATAGCTAAGCTATAGAACCAACCTAGATGCTCTTCAACAGATGAATGATTTTTTAAAATGTGGTGTATATATACACAATGGAATATTACTCGCCATAAAGAAGAATGACTTCATATTTGCCAGTAAATGGATGGACCTGGAGACTATCATACTAAGTGAAATAAGACAGTCCCAAAAAGCCAAAAGTTTAATGTTTTCTGATATGTAGAAGCTAACCCACAATAAGCGGGAATAATAAAAGTTCATTGGATTAGATAATGGGGAATAGGGGGAAGGGAGACAGGATAGGAAATGTGAAAGACAGAAGAATGAATCTGACACAGTTTTCTTATGCCTGTATATAAAAACATCACAGTGAATCCTACCATAATTGGATCCTAACTAGAGTAAGATCATAGTCCATAATTTTATAATTATATCAAAATGGACTCTACTGTCATGTATAACTAAAAAGAACCAATAAATAAATACAAATAAAAGCAAATCCTGTCTTGGATATCCTTCTGTATAACTACACGTTATGCCTCATTCTTTTTAAAATTGCATAGAATTACATTGTACAGATGAATCATAATATATTTTTCAGATTTTGCTAGTACAAACAAGACTTCAATGATTATTTTACTCAACATGATTATATTTAAAGGATAAACACTCAGGAGTGAAATTTCTAAATCAGTTTGCCCCTTTTTAGTTTTGATGGTTATTTCCAAAATACCATTCCTCCACAAAGAGTGTGCCAATTTAACCTTCACAGTAGGAATGCATTCTTTTTTCTGATTCCCTTCACTGGCTTCAGTATATACTATTATAAGTTTTCTGATCCTTATTAATCCAATAGAGGCAAAAGTTATGTTGCAATTGTTTAACTTGCATTTATTTAACAAGTGAACTTGAATGTTTTCATATATGTAAGAGTTATTTTTATTTTCCACAAACTGTCTAATCATATATGTTACCTATTTTTCCTAGCATATTCTTGTCTATTAGCTTATTGATATGTAGGGATTATTTATATAGGAAAAAAAAGTTGGCTCACCCTTGGGGGAAAAAATCTAACCTAGCACAATAGGTCAAATATATATATATATATATATATATATATATATATATATATATATATATATATATATATATTCTTGTGATATGAAGGAAATTTTCCAATATTAAAAGCAGAATTGTTAAAGGAAACTATTGGACTACATAACATTTTAAAGTTTATCTATAAACATATTTAAATGACAAACAATGACTAAATATGTGCATATATTAACAATATAGGAGAAATTTTGAGAAAGGAAACCTAGTAAAAGTGCTAAAGAATATACATAAATGGTCATTATATTACTCTCACAACTTTTCTGTAGGCTTATCATTTTTCAAAATGAAACTGTTGAGTAAAAGTAATTTTAAAAAAGAAGAAATGGCCTGAAACAGGCTTATAATCCCATCTACTCAGGAAGTTGAGGCTGGTGGATTGCAAATTTAAGACCAGTCTGGATATTTTATGGAGACCTTGTCTCAAAACAAAATTAAAAGGGCCAGGGTTGTAGCTCAGTGGTAAAATGCCCCTAGGTTCAATCTCCAATACTGGTAAAATATAAATAAATAAATAAGAAAGAAAGAAATATTGTGCACAGTATCACACACCTGTAATTCCAATGACTTAAGAGGCTGAGGCAGGAGGATCACAAGTTCCAAGAAAGCCTTAGCAACTTAGAAAGATCCTATCTCAAAATTAAAAATAAATAAAAAAGGACTAGGATACAGCACAATGACAAAACACCCCTGGATTTAATCCCCAGTACCAAAAAGAAGGAATGAAGGAAGGAATAAAAAGAAGGTTAAGTTCAAATAACCAAAATTTAGAATTGAAAAAAAATTAAGCAATTACTACAGCAGAAGAGATTCTTTTTTCAAAAAGAAGTTATAGTTATATGCCATACATTGGAAAACATTGATAAAATAAAAATGGCAAAAACCAAAATGAAAAAAAACAACATTTGAAATATATGACAGCCAAAAGAATGATATCCTTAAAATAAAATGTGCTCTTATGGGGGGCTGGGGTTGTGGCTCAGCAGTAGAGCACTCCCCTAGCACGTGTGAGGCCCTGAGTTCAAAATAAAGGTATTCTGTTCAACTAAAACTAAAATAAATATTTTAAAATGTGCTCTTATGAATTAATAAGAAGAAGTGCACATTTTAGCATGTAAAAATGATGGACAAAGAACATAAGCAGGCACAAAAAAACAAGAAATAGAAATGACTAGTAAGTGGTAAGAGAAAGTTGAAACGAATTCACCTTTGCTTGTAATCAAAAATGAAAATATGCTGAGGATGTGGCTCAGTGGTAGAGCACACATTATGCATAACGAGGACCTAGCTTCAGTCCCAAGTACCAAAAATGCAAATTATGTAATGACACCATTTTCTGTTTGTCATGTTGGCAAAGTTTAGTAAAAATGAAAATAGTGTTGAGGAAGAAAATGGGCACCACTTTAAAGTATCATGGTGGGAAGGTAAATTGTAAATTTTCTGGAGGGCACCTTAGCAATTCGTATCAAAAGTACTCAAACATTGAAACTATTTTACTTTCTAGGGATTTATCTAATGAAAAAAATTGGATAATGTTAAGAAATTTGTGTAATAGAGTGTTCTTCTTTATATTTTCAGGAGAAATTAAATAAAGAAATATAACTCTTAGTTAATTTTGTATTTCATGTTACTGACACAGAGCATAATTATATGTTTTTAAATAACAAAAAATAGATTGTATATATGCTACAACATGGATGAAACTTCAAAACATTATGCTAAATGAAATAAGCCAGAAACAAAAGGGCAGATATTGTGTGATTGCATTTGTATGAGGTACATAAAATAGGCAAGTTCATAGAGATATAAAATAATATAGATGTTGCAATGGTAGAGGGGGAAATGACAAGTTAGGGTTTAATGGGTATAAAATTTCTTGTTCCTTTAATATATATATATATATATATATATATATATATATATATATATATATATAGTAGATGGACACAATACCTTTATTTTGTTTATTTATTTTATGTGGTGCTAAGGATCGAAGCCAGTGCCTCATACATACAATGCAAACGCTCTACCACTGAGCCACTACCCCAACCCCAAATTTCTTGTTTCTTAAGAGGTCTTGATAATGGAAAATAGTGATGGTAGCACAATATTGCGAATGTACTTAATGCCACTGAGTTGTATACTTAAAAATTACTAATGAAGGGGCCTGGGGATGTAGGTCAGTTGGTAGAGTGCTTGCCTCACATGTACAACTCCCTGGGTTCAATCCCCAGCACCATCAAAAAAGTGATTAATAGAGTAAAATTTGTCTTATGTATATTTTACCACAATAAAAAAATAACAGATTTGTTGCAATCCCAGAGACTCAGGAAGCTGAGACAGAAGGATCACAATTTAAATTTAGCCTCAACACCTTAGTGAGACCCTGTCTAAAAATAAAACAAAAAGGGATGGAAATGTAGCCAGTAGTAAAGCACCCATAGTTTCAGTCCCCAGTACAAAAAAAAAGAAAGAAAATCACAAACAATTCACATAATATAATCCCACTTTGCACCAATCCATAAGTATATGTGCTCACTAAACTGTCCAGTTGACTAAGCACCACAATGTCAATTTGTGATTTTATTTTCCTTATCTACATTTAACACATGTGTAAACCATATTTTTTAAAAAAATCAAAAGTGATAAATATTTGATGGGTAAAAGTACAGAATTAGAAAATAGAAATCTTTGTATGTTCAGGAGAAATTTAAAAATATATATATATAACTCTTAGTTAACTCACATTTCTCAAATAATAGTGATTACTCCATACTGGCCTTTAGAAGAAAGTTCTCCATTCCACTTTTATAGGCTCTTTATTAACATGTATAAATTGTTCAAAGTTAAGCCTTAAGGTTTTATTTCATTTAATCAAAAATCTTTAGAACAAGAAGCTTTCAGTGTAGATCTTTATTGCTGCTTCAGTTTACTTCCACTTAACTTGAAGATTTCTATGTTTTGCTTTAAAATAGATGTCTCCAAAATCTTAAAATTACTTAGCAGAGAAGTATTTATGCCCCACTTGGTTTCTACCTAGACATTGCATTGACTTGAAAATGATTCTTGTATCAGTATATTTCAAATTAAATTTTAGTGGAAATGAGAGTAAATAATGTGTCCTTCAGTCAGTCAATCAATAATATTTATTAAACACTTAACAAAACAGTGAACAAAACTTACTTAGTCTCTACCTTCATAAATAAATGAAATTTCATTAGAGACCTGAGGAATGAGCAGGACTAATTATAGGTGAAGAACTGGGGAAAATACTACTTTACTAGCTTGTGCAAATTTTCAAAAGCAGAAAAAGCATTTGGAGACCTGGTAATGAGGAAGAGTATGGCAGGGAGTGTGTAAGATCATGAAGGAAAATGAAGATGGAGAGACTGAAACTAGATCTTTCAGACCTTGCAGATATCATAATACTCTTTATCTCAATAAGAACCCACAATAGGGGAGAACATAATCACTTTTACCTTTAAAGGGGTCACTTTCCAAAATTTCCCTTGCCATTATTATAACCAGTACATTTATGAAGATACTTGAAAATTTCCAAGACCTGTTTACACACAGCATCTTCCCACAATCTCTTGGGTAGGTGTAAATTTCTTCTCTTATTTTAAGTTTCCTCCTAAATGCTAAGTGAACTCTCTAGGATCATACATTTAAGGAGCACAATCCAGACTCTGGTTGAGATTTCCTAAGTTCAAATGTTACATTTTTCCATTACTCTACTTTGTATACCAGTCATCTCATTGGTATTCAACTAACCACTCCATCTCTTCAGTACCTTTTGAAACTTTCCTCTTATAAAAAAGGACAGGAGAACTCTTTGGGATCCACTTAATTTTTTAATAGAAAAAAAATAGAAGTCCCATGGATTAGGAGAAAAAGTTGAGTGTTCCATTTAGAGGAAATCAGGCAAACAATGGATTATTTGTACAAGATGAACTGCACTCAATGTGGCTAATGCTCTTTTCCAGAAGTTTAATTATGGGACATGAAAAATATAATAAAACAAAATAGAAAAAGGTTAAGTTAGACATACACCAAACAGGGTACAATAGTTAATACAAGTAAACACTGCAAAATGGAAAGCACTTACCAGTAACTCAAATGTAACCAATTACTAGAGAATGCTTTCCATAGAAATGGTTTTAATAATAGCTATAGCCAAACAAAAAGATAAGTCTTCAAAAACATACACAAAACTATGAAACATGTTTTGGGTACATACAGACAAATATTACTTATTGGGAAGGCTATACCTATCTATAAGTGCCCAATGAGTGGACTGATGCCTAACCAATCCATTTATTTTGTTATCCTCATGATTGCTGTGGCGAACCAAAAGATTGAGTGAACCAGAGAAATCAACATCCATCTTGATGATGACTAACACGAACAAAATGGCTGTACCTAATTCAACAACTCAAGAAGTCTAGCAAACAAGTGCTTGTATAGCACTAGCTATGTTCCCGGAAATGTTCTGGATGCTATGGGGGCCATGAAAAGTTAGAAAACATAGTGTGTGCCTTATCATTTTGTTGGAGTCACAAGTTCTAAACATGAAAACTATCAAAACAGAATAAGGTCTGGGACTGTGGCTCAGTGGAAGGCACTGGGTTTGACCCTCAATACCACATAAAAATAAACAAATAAAGAAATTGTTTTCACCTACAACTAAAATATGTGTGTGTATAATATACAATGTATGTGTGTGTGTGTGTGTGTGTATATATATATATATATATATATATACACAATGTAACCAATTACTAGAGAATGCTTTCACATATATGTATGTGTATATATATTATACACACACACACACACACACACACACATATATATATATATATATATATATATATATATATATATATTAGAAAACAGAATTAGCACAAAGCATATACAATAATAGTATGTGCTATTGTGGCTTCAGATATTGGTGTGAGCAAGAGTGAGCAAAATTAAGTTGGACATCAAAGAACAAGATTTGTATTTTCAAAGAGGAGAGGGGAACTATAGCACATATTTGCTGAGTGCCTTACCTAAACACCTACTTTTCCCTTCTCCTGGCAATAGCACTTAATTCTTATTTAGGGAACCATTCCATCCATGATTCTCAGCCAAGTGCTTTAGGCAGAGTTGACTCTACCTCCAGGTGTGCATTGTAATTGTCTGAAGTCAATCAGGATATTCTATCCTCCTGTTATTAGTGACTGACTTGGGGGTTGGCATGTAACCCAAGCCTAAACCAATTATTGCTTCTTA
Source organism: Marmota monax (assembly GCF_021218885.2). Taxonomy (NCBI): domain Eukaryota; kingdom Metazoa; phylum Chordata; class Mammalia; order Rodentia; family Sciuridae; genus Marmota; species Marmota monax. Next base: position 7,315,381 of record NW_026694552.1, on the reverse strand, counting down.
TTCCTCTGGGCCCAGTAATTAATTTGAAGTAGATACTGAAAGGATCCCATCAGAGTAAACTTCAGTACACTTTCTGGGATATAGGTTTTTCTTTTCTCCTGGATAGTGTATTAAGAAGATTGAATTTACAACCATGTGTGTGGTAGAGAATACGTGGATTAATGTGTAGTCCTTGAGGATTGGTATGGACACCACTGAAACAGAGTGGAAGTGATTCAGGTTGAATCTAAATCCTTGGTAACATCACTAAGCCACTAGACCAACCCTTGCCTGAAGGTATTATGTCTGAATTTTTCAGTTGAATGAGCTAGTAAATTTCCTATATTGTTAGAGACTATTTAAGTTGGTCTTTTCATCACTTGCTACACAGAATTTTATCTGACACAGAATATTTCATGAGCTAGTAAAAACATAAAGGTATGAATGAGTCATGTTTTGTCCAACCATTCATCTGAGTAGAGCAAAGGGTAAACAGTGGACAGTCATATTAGATAATGAAGAGAGCTCAGATTCCAGAGAAATTTGAGTAAGAGAGACAGGATTTGGGACTTGATTTGTTATGCAATTTGGAAAATCGACTTGTTTCTGAAAAAGATTATGACATGAATGAAGTGGTAACCCACAATTATTGATCAGACTAAAGTGGGATGAATAGATTGTAGGTAAAAGAGAACAAGAAGAGATGGAATCCTTTAGAAGGATTAGGGCTATGGTGGTAATGGTGAAAATACAGAGCAAAAAAAAGAGGCAATAAAGTGTAGTATACTGTTTAGTAACATGGGTTCTGAAAACAGATAGTCTGAATTAGGTTCTTGATTCTGCCATTGCTACTTATTCTATTATCCTACTATGGGCACGAATAGTATCACTTCCCTCCAATTGTTCACATTGCCTTTTCATATGGTTTCAAAACTTTAATTCTGATATTTTAAAATTAAAACAGAATGTTAAAATAAACAATGTGGCGGGGGGGGCTGGGGTTGTGGCTCAGTGATAGAGCACTTCTTCACATGCTTGGGACACTGGGTTCTATCCTCAGCAGCACCTAAATAAATAAAATAAAGGTATTGTGTTCATCTATAATTAAAAATTTTTTAAAAAACAATGTGGTAGTCAGAGAATAAAGTTCTGAGTTCAAGTCCTTGCTTCAACTATACATTCTTAAAGAAATAATTTAAATCTTCTGAGCCTCAGTTTCTGTATCTGTAATGTAGTCTACCTCACAGTTGTTGAGATAATTAAATTAATGTATTAAAATTGTTTCATAAATTTTTACTCTATGACTGCTTAGATTTTCCAGACTCATAAAATACTAGACCTGGAGACATCCCTACAGATAATCTAATTCATATACATATATTTACAGATGACTAATTAGCAAAAAATATTTACCAAAAATGTAAAGAAAACTGATGAAATTTACTACAGCCAATGTGGCAAACCTGCAGCTAAATTGCATTAGTGACTCTTAAAATTTCCTTTCTTCTGACACTAGGTACCATAGATTCTGTCTTGGGAAAACATTTGCATAAAAGCTAACATTTTAATATTATTTTATGGTACACTCTCTTCTAAGCATTTTAAGTCTTTCCACATTTATTCATAATGATAATGTGGAGAGCTAGGTGCTATTCTTATTTCACATTTTTCAGGTGAGAAAACTTATGGACAGAAAAATTAAGTAATTCATCCTGATAGTGGTACAATGAAAATTGGGAGAAACCAAGGATAACAGTTTCTTAAATGAACAATTGACATAAATAGGGAATCATTCAAAATAACTAAGACTACAATATAAATAAATATTTTAAAGTTATTTCTCTAAAAGTTTTAAAATGAAAATAGCTGAATCCATATAGAAAGCAGCATATAAGGATATATAACTGAATGGTAAAACAATCTGGAGGAGAAAAACTAACCATTTCCAATGCTAAATACAGTTGAACCTTCATATCATGGCTAACAAAGTCTGTGAATGCTCAAGTTCCTTTTATAAAATCATGTAATATTTGCATATCATACATACACCTTCTACCATACACTTTGAATCATTTCTTGATTATTTACAATACCTAACACAATGCAAATACTACTGTCTAGGGAAATAATGAGAAGAAAAAGTCTACATGCTCAGTACTGATGCAATTTTTAATTTTATTTATTTATGTATTTATTTATTTATTGGTACTGGGGATTGAACCCAAGGGTGCTTAGCCACTAAGCCACATCCCCAGCCCCCTTTTCTGTATTTAGAGTCAGGGTCTCACTGACTTGCTTAGGGCCTCATCTAAGTTGCTGAGGCTGGCTTTAACTTGTGATCCTCCTGCCTCAGACTCCTGAGCCACTGGGATTACAGGCGTGGGCCACCACACCCGGCTTAGATACAATTTTAAAAAAAATGTTTTTATTATGTAGTTGGAATTGGCTGAATCCACTGATGTGGAACCTGCAGAAATAGAGAGCCAACTTTATGTTTTTGTGTGTATAAGATTCAATATACCTACTATAAGTAGAGGATTGAACAAGGAAAGTACAATAAAAATTTTGTGAGTGGAAAGATATTTTTTAAGTGTAACATGTGTTAATAAAATTAATAAACTACATCTCAGTGACTCAGGGGCTGAGGCAGGAAGTCATACTTAGGAATAAAGAGTTATCATGTCACTGGACACAGTGGTGCATGCCTTAATCCCAGCAGTGCAGGAGGATTGCGAGTTCAAACCAGCCTCAGCAATTTAGCAAGGCCCTAAACAACCTAGAGAGACCCTGTCTCTAAATAAAAAATAATGAAAAGGGCTGGTGATGATGTGGCTCGTGGTTAAATGCCCCTAGGTTCAATCCCTGATACAAAAAGCCTGGTGTGCTGGCACACACCTGTAATCCTAATGGCTGGGGAGGTTGAGGCAGGAGGATCGAGAGTTCAAAGCCAGCCTCAGCAACGGGAGACACTAAGCAATTCAGTGAGACTCTGACTCTAAATAAAACACAAAATAGGGCTGGGGATGTGCTTCAGTGGTAGAGTGCCCCTGATTCAATTCCTGGTACCAAAAACAAAAAAAAACAAAACAAAACGTAAACAAAAACAAATCCTACATTCATTACAGAAGACTTGAAAAGACTTGGTAAAAAGAAAATGGCTGTGTGAGAAAGTACAAGAGATTTTGGAAAGTGGTGTGCTAGTGGGCACATTTAAAAAAAAAAAAAAACTGCCTACATGAAAAAACAAGCAATCTTAAATGTGTGACCAGGGAAGGAAAAAATAACCATAATTTCAAGGATTACCCTGCAACACATTCCTAAATTGATAGTGAAATGTTTTTAAGACGTATAGAACAGGAATTGAGTAGGGAATCTGATGATAAATGATATAGACCTAATGTACCATTTATTCAAGTATTTTGTGGACACTGAAGAGTGAAATGGTGGTACAGTAGCTTGAAGTCATAATCTGTTGCCAAAAAACCAGAACTGGAAAATATTCTAGATCATTAATATCCACTGATTTAACCCCCCCTGCACACATACACAAAAGTTAATTTAGGGATTTACTCCCATAATTGGTCACCTAACAAGATAAATAACATCATGGTGAGTCCTGAAATAAATACAACATGTTGGGGAGTGAAAAACAATCTGGAATCTATGTTTAGGATGCTATGGAAGTCAAACATGTCTCCCTTCTCTTCCCAAAGTCCTCTACCCGTGTCTTAAACCCAGTGATACCTAGAAATATTTATCTTATAGAATTGACATTCTCTAGTAAACTTCTAAAGAAAAAAATATTCTGAAAAAAAAAAATTACCCTGTCAGCTTTCTGCTCTTTCCAATTTTCTTTTCTGACAAACAAAAACCTGAAAAACAAAAACCTCCTCCCTCTACAAAATGGTTTCTAATTGAGCAGTAATTATGGCCCCCAAACAGGAGTGATCTTGACAACACAGACTGAAGTTCAGCAGGGATCTGGAAATCCACACCTTCCTGATAGTTTATTCCAGCATTACTTCACAAGATAAGCAGAGCAGCAAAATATCAACAAAATTACTTATTATAATTTAAGACAAAAATTCGGTGCTACTGCCACAGGAGATATGAGCATGTCAATCTCATTGATATTCATATTTTTATTTTTTTATTAATTCAAGTTCATTTTTAGAGCCATTTTCTATAAAATTATTTCTCATAATTTTGCTTCCCATTTTGAGTATCAAAATGCATCATTATTATGAATTTTAACAATCATATCTTGAATATCTAACTAGCTTCTAACTCTTTGTGTGCCAACATCATGCTTTTTCATTGACCTTTATTTTAAAGATCATTGTAGATTCACATGTATTTGTACTAAAAATACAAAAGTATCCCATATACACTTTGCCCAGTTTCCTCAATGGTAACATTGTGCTGGGTATTGTGGCACTTATTTATAATCACAGTGACTGCAGAGGCTGAGGCAGGAGGAAAAGCCTCAGCAATTTAACAAGACCTTGTCTTAAAATTAGAAAAAGAGCTGAAAATGTAGCTCAGTGGTAGGGGACACCTGGGTTCAATCCCAGTATAAAAAATTAGTAACATCATACAAAACTACAGTACTATATTACAACCCTATAATGACACTGATACAATCCACCTACCTTATTCATATTTTTCCATTTTTATTTGCACAATATTGTCATCATAAAGATCATATGTTGCCCTATTATAACCACACCCTCTTCTCTTGTACACTCTTAACCTTTGGCAACTGCTAATCTGTTCTCTAGTTTTATAATAGTGTCCTTTTAAGCGTGTTATATAAATAAAACCATTTAGCATATAACCTTTCAAGATTGGCTTTTTTCATCCAGCACAATTTCCTACACATGCATCTGGGTTGTCATGTGTATCAGTAGTTTGTTCATATTTATTGTTGGGTGGTATTCCATGGTATTAGTGTACTACAGTTCATTTAATAACTCATCTATTAAAGGATGTTGTAGTAAAAACCATGTCCCTTACCAGATACCAAAACTGCTAGCACCTTTATCTTGAACTATCCAGCCTCCAGAACTATAAGAGATAAATATCTATTCTTTATCTAAAAAAGGACATCAGAGTTGTTTCTAGTTTGGAGCTATTGGAAATAAAGCTGCTATGAACATTTCTATGCATACTTTTTATGTCAGCATATTTTTTCATGTTTCTGGGATAACTGCCCATGACTGAAATTTCTGATTTGTATGAAAGCTGACTGCTTAGTTTTTAGATTGCCAAACTATTTTTTTTTCAAAATGGGTATACCATTTTACATTCCAATATCACTTTGTCAGTGATCCAGTTTATCTTCACCCTTCCCAGCAATAGGTATTATTACTGTTTCTTGTTTTAGCTATTTTGATAAATACATAGTGATAGTACATTATTTTTGTTTTGTTTTGCTTTTCGTACCAGGGATTGAAGCCAGGGGCCCTTAACCACTGAGCCACATCCCCAGCTCTTTTTAAGTTTTATGTATTTATCTATTTATTTATTTATTTTGGTACTGGGGATTTAACCCAGAGGTGCTTTATCACTGAGTCACATCTGATATCCTTTTAATTTTGAGACAATTTTCATTAAGTTGTTCAGGGCCTTGCTAAGTTCCTGAGGCTGGCTTTAAACTTTCGATCCTCCTTGCCTCAGCCTCCCAAGCAAATGGGATGACAGGTGTGTGCAACCAGCTACTATTTTTTATGTAATATCTACCTAAATATTATTCAGTGCTGAATCTATGTGATAGTTTATTGTTATAATTCATGTCACATATAACTTCTTATTTTTAAATTGGGGTTAAAAATTACATACAATAATAGGAATTTCTAAGTCTACCCTCACATTCTGATAAGGCTATAAAATGACCTCAAAACAATTTTTTAAATGATAAAACCTGCTAAATCCCTTATCAATTTTATTTATTTTCACTGATGCTGTCTACAGTCCTAGTCCAACCTAAAGTTACTCTCCTTAAGTTGGCTGAGCAACTATTATGATGGGATCTCCATTTTCATCATTCTAGAAAGTTCCTTTCTCTCTCTTCTGTGATGAATCCACTAATTTTTTTCCTGGTACCAGGGATTGAACCCAGGGGTACTTAACCACTGAGCCACATCTGCAGCCCTTTTTATATTTTATTTAGAGACAGGGTCTCACTGAGTTAGGTCCTTGCTAAGTTGCTGAGGCTGGCTTTGAACTTTCAATCCTCCTGCCTCAGCCTCCCAAACTTGGAATTGCAGGCATGATCCACAGTGCCAAGCTCATTGTGGTTTTAATCTGTTTTTCCTTGATGGCTAGTGATATTGAACATCTTTTAATGAGCTTAATTGACATCCATGCATATAACCATACATTCTCTTAAATGAAATGTGTATTTGTGTCTTTTGCCCATTTTTCTAATTGAACTGTTTGGTTGTTTTTTGTTTTGTTTTGTTTTGTTTTATTTTTTGTTACTCTTAAGTTCTGATAACTCTTTATATATTCTAGACACTAATATTTCATGAGCTATAAGGCTGACAAATATTTTCCATGTCTGTAGCATCTCTTTTTATCCTTTTAATAGTTGTTAAAAGAGCAAAAGTTTTTAAATGGAAGAGGTCAAATTTATCAATTTTGGCTTTTGTGGATTGTGCTTCTGGTATTAAATCTACAAACTATTTGCCTAACCTAAATCCTGAAGACTTTCTACTATGTTTTCCCCTAAAAGTTTAAAAGTTTTATTTAAGATCGTGTTTCATTTTGAGTTCATTTTTGCATAAGATGTGAGGTTAAGTGGAGATTCTTTCCAACTCTCATGGATGCCCGATTGCTCCAGCATCATTTGTTTAAAACCTTCATTAAAAAATATGTTGGGTTTCCCACTATATTTCTGCTTTGGCATTCAGAAGAAAAAACCTACATGGACCAATTTCTGCCACCAGACCAAGGAGCCAAAAGCCACTGAGTCTGGGTGGCCCTTGTCATTGGCAGGAGGGTCAGAAGACACTAGCCCTGATTCATACTCTGCTATTTATGAAAAGCGAAGAGAAACGAGGCATAGTAGTGCTTCTTCAGTGGTCAGAGTAGACCAATCCCTGCCTCCTGGTGTTGTGCATGGGGTGAGTTTTCCTTCCATGTTTCTCCTTTTATTGTTCTTATTAGATTGTGCTCACTTCTGCTGACAAGTGTGGAGCATAGACTAATTAACACTCCCAGGGTCAGTCCACTTTGTTACTGCTTCTACTGAGCAGGCCTGGCTGCTGAGTTCCTACTGAGTTTCCCTTTTTGGGGTTTTTGGACTAGAGACAGCAATTTTTTTTTTGGTTTTATTTTTAGTATTATTTCATCTACACCTGTTGTTTTTTCTGGATTGAAGAACTCCCCAGCACACATTTCAGGATGCATGGGAGATACAAAAAAAGGTGGAGATGGGCTGGGGCCCTGGCTTAGAGACGGAGCGCTTGCCTAACATGCATGAGGCACTGGGTTCGATCCTCAGCACCACATAAAAATAAATAAATAAAATAAAGGTGAGAGGCTGCTTCTTGGACCCTGCTACTATCAGAGCAAACACCAAGCACTAAGAAGCCGAATTCCAGCTCCCGGAACTGAGCCCGCGGGGACTGCTTCTTGGAGCTTACACTTATAGGAGCTTACACCGAGCACGGAGCGGCCGAGTTCCGGCTCCCGGAACTTCCCTGGACCGGGGCTAGGAGCCCGTGGAAACTGCGTCTCGGTCCGGGTCCTGCTGAGGGCTGGTCAGGACTCACCGGTTGCTTGGGTTGCCCGGCAAGGGGAACGAAATGCTGCCATTCGCATAGGATACCAACATGGCAGAGATCTGATGTCAGCAGAAAGTGGTGGAGGAGAGATCTTCATCAATACCAGCGGTGACATAAGCAGTTGGTCTCCTGGTAAGGGGGGTGAGGCTCAGTCACCCGAGTCTCCTCAATTTGTCCTCGAGCCAGAGGGAAGGAGCCGGGCCGCCGCCAGCCCCCGGAGCAGGCCCAGGGGCTCGCCAGTGTGGTGACCGCGTGACCCCAATTGGAGAAGGGGCGGAGCGGAGCCGCCACCCACACCCGCCAGGTGGGCAGACCCACGACCCAGTAGTACATGGGCGTGGTAGGAGGGGCAGGGCAGAGCCGCCGTTCGCGCTTGCAAGGTAAACAGACCTGTGACAGCCTGGCGGGTCAGGCCCAGTGGCCTGCCAGTGTGGTACACACGTCACCCCAACTCGAGTAGGGGCAGAGCAGATCCTTCTCCCACGCCCGGATCAGGCCCTGCCGGTGTGGTGGTCACGTGACCCCAGTTGGAGTGGGGGCGGAGCGGAACCGCCACCCGTGCCCGCAGGGTGAGCAGACCAGTGATCAACCTGCAGATCAGGCCCAGGGGTCCGCAGGCGTGGTAGGAGGGGCAGGGCAGATCCGCCGCCCGCGCCTTCAAGGTAGGCAGAGCTACAACAGACCGGCGGATCAGGCCCAGGAGCCTGCCAGCGTGGTACAAACACCACCCTAATTGGAGTAGTGACAGAGCAGAGTCGCCTCCCTTGCCAGGAACAGGCCCAGCGTCCTGCAGGCGGTGTAGTCACGACACCCCAATTGGAGTAGGGGCAGAGCAGAGCCTCCACCCGTGCCCGAAAGGTGGACAGATCTGCGACCGACCAGCGGGAAAGGCCCAGTGGCCTGCTGGTACGACAGACACGTCACCCCATTTGGAGTAGGGGCAGAGTAGAGCTGCCGCCCACGCCTGCAGGGTAGGCAAACCTGCAACCGACCGGCGGATCAGGCCCGGTGGCCTCCCGGCGTGGTACACTCGTCACCCCAATTGGAGTAGGGGCAGAACAGAGCCGCCACCAGCTCCCAGAACAGGCCCAGTGACCTGCTGGCGTGGTAGCCACGACACCCCAATTGGAATAAGGAGAGAGCAGAGCCGCCGCCCGCACCTGCAGGAAAGATACACAAGCAGTATGAAAAGACAAGGAAAGAAAGGACCACAAGCAATGCAGGTCAACGCAACTTTAGAAGAGGTAACAGCTGCAGCAGATGGAATGTCAGATAAAGAATTCAGGATATACATGCTTCAGATGATCTGGAGTATCAAGGAAGACATTAAACAGCAAAATCAGACAATGAAAGATCACTTCGACAACGAATTACGCAAACAAATCCAGGAAGCAAAGGATCAACTATACAGGGAGATAGAGGTTATAAAAAACAAGCAATCAGAAATCCTAGAAATGCAGGAAGCAATAAACCAACTTAAAAACTCAATGGAGAATACTACCAGCAGAGTAGAACACTTAGAAGATAGAATATCAGACAATGAAGACAAAGTATTTCAACTGGAAAAGAACATAGACAGCTCAGCAAGACTGTTAAGAAACCATGAGCAGAACATCCAAGAAATATGGGATAACATTAAGAGACCAAACTTAAGAGTCATTGGGATACAGGAAGGTACAGAGCTCCAAACCAAAGGAATGAGCAGTCTATTCAATGAAATAATACAAGAAAACTTCCCAGACTTGAAGAATGAGACAGAATCCCAAATCCTAGAAGCCTACAGGACGCCGAATGTGCAAAATCATAAGAGATCCACACCTAGACACATTATAACGAAGATGCCCAACATACAGAATAAGGAGAGAATTTTAAAAGCTACAAGAGAAAGGAAGCAGATTACATTTAGGGGTAAGCCAATCAGGATAACAGCTGATCTTTCAACACAGACTCTGAAAGCTAGAAGATCCTGGAATAACATATTTCAAACACTGAAAGAAAATGGGTTCCAACCAAGAATTGTGTATCCAGCGAAATTAAGCTTCAGGATGGAGAATGAAATTAAAACCTTCCACGATAAACAAAAGTTTAAAGAATTCGCAGCTAGAAAACCATCTCTTCAAAACATCCTCGCCAAAGCATTACAGGAAGAGGAAATGGAAAATAACAATGAAAACCAACAGTGGGAGGTAGGACAGTAAAGGGGGGGGGAAATAATCAAAGAGGAAAACAAACAATGTTTAGTAACAGAAATAAACAAATATGGCTGGAAGAACAACCCATATCTCAATAATAACCCTAAATGCTAATGGCTTAAACTCACCAATTAAGAGACACAGGCTAGTAGAATGCATCACAAAACAAGACCCAACAATATGCTGCCTACAGGAGACACATTTGATAGGAAAAGACATACATAGGCTGAAGGTGAAAGGTTGGGAAAAATCATATCACTCATATGGACTTCGGAAACAAGCAGGCGTGTCCATACTCATATCAAATAAAATAGATTTCAAGCCAAAGTTAATCAAAAGAGATAAAGAGGGACACTACATACTGCTTAAGGGAACCATACACCAACAAGACATAACAATCATAAATATTTATGCCCCAAACAATGGTGCAGCTATGTTCGTCAAACAAACTCTTCTCAAGTTCAAGAGTCTAATAGACCACCACACCATAATCATGGGAGACATCAACACACCTCTCTCGCCACTGGACAGATCTTCCAAACAAAAGTTGAATAAGGAAACTATAGAACTCAATAACACTATTAATAACCTAGACCTAATTGACATATATAGAGTATACCACCCAACATCAAGCAGTTACACTTTTTTCTCAGCAGCACATGGATCCTTCTCAAAAATAGATCATATATTATGTCACAGGGCAACTCTTAGACAATATAAAGGAGTAGAGATAATACCATGCATCTTATCTGATCATAATGGAATGAAACTGAAAATCAACGATAAAAGAAGGAAGGAAAAAGCATACATCAATTGGAGAATGAACAATAGGTTACTGAATGATCAATGGGTTATAGAAGACATCAAGGAGGAAATTAAAAAATTCTTAGAGATAAATGAAAACACAGACACAACATATTGGAATCTATGGGACACATTGAAAGCAGTTCTAAGAGGAAAATTCATTGCTTGGAGTTCATTCCTTAAAAAAAGAAAAAACCAACAAATAAATGATCTCATACTTCATCTCAAAATCCTTGAAAAAGAAGAGCAAAACAACAGCAAAAGAAGTAGAAGGCAAGAAATAATTAAAATCAGAGCTGAAATTAATGAAATCGAAACAAAAGAAACAATTGAAAAAATTGACAAAACTAAAAGTTGGTTCTTTGAAAAAATAAACAAAATCGACAGACCCTTAGCGACGCTAGCGAAGAGAAGAAGAGAGAGAACTCAAATTACTAGCATACGGGATGAAAAAGGCAATATCACAACAAACACTTCAGAAATACAGAAGATAATCAAAAACTATTTTGAATCCTTATACTCCAATAAATTAGAAGATAGTGAAGGCATAGATAAATTTCTGAAGTCATATGATCTGCTCAGATTGAGTCAGGAGGATATAGAAAACCTAAACAGACCAATATCAATTGAGGAAATAGAAGAAACCATCAAAAGACTACCAACTAAGAAAAGCCCAGGTCCGGATGGGTATACAGCAGAATTTTACAAAACCTTTAAAGAAGAACTAATACCAATACTTTTCAAGCTACTTCAGGAAATAGAAAAAGAGGGAGAACTTCCAAATTCATTCTATGAGGCCAACATCACCCTGATACCTAAACCAGACAAAGACACTTCAAAGAAAGAAAACTACAGACCAATATCTCTAATGAACCTAGATGCAAAAATCCTCAATAAAATTCTGGCGAATCGGATACAAAAACATATCAAAAAAATTGTACACCATGATCAAGTAGGATTCATCCCTGGGAGGCAAGGCTGGTTCAATATATGGAAATCAATAAGTGTTATTCACCACATCAATAGACTTAAAAATAAGAACCATATGATCATCTCGATAGATGCGGAAAAAGCATTCGACAAAGTACAGCATCCCTTATGTTCAAAACTCTAGAAAAACTAGGGATAACAGGAACATACCTCAATATTGTAAAAGCAATCTATGCTAAGCCTCAGGCTAGCATCATTCTGAATGGAGAAAAACTGAAGGCATTCCCTCTAAAATCTGGAACAAGACAGGGATGCCCTCTCTCTCCACTTCTCTTCAACATAGTTCTCGAAACACTGGCCAGAGCAATTAGACAGACGAAAGAAATTAAAGGCATAAAAATAGGAAAAGAAGAAATTAAATTATCACTATTTGCAGATGATATGATTCTATATCTAGCAGACCCAAAAGGCTCTACAAAGAAACTATTGGAGCTAATAAATGAATTCAGCAAAGTGGCAGGATTTAAAATCAACACGCATAAATCAAAGGCATTCCTGTATATCAGCGACAAATCCTCTGAAATGGAAATGAGGACAACCACTCCATTCAAAATATCTTCCAAAAAAATAAAATACTTGGGAATCAACCTAACAAAAGAGGTGAAAGACTTATACAATGAAAACTACAGAACCCTAAAGAGAGAAATAGAAGAAGATCTTAGAAGATGGAAAAATATACCCTGTTCATGGATAGGCAGAACTAACATCATCAAAATGGCGATGTTACCAAAAGTTCTCTATAGGTTTAATGCAATGCCAATCAAAATCCCAATGGCATTTCTTGTAGAAATAGAGAAAGCAATCATGAAATTCATATGGAAAAGTAAAAGACCCAGAATAGCAAAAACAATGCTAAGCAAGATGTGTGAATCAGGCGGTATAGCGATACCAGACTTCAAACTATACTACACAGCAATAGTAACAAAAACAGCATGGTACTGGTACCAAAACAGGCGGGTGGACCAATGGTACAGAATAGAGGACACAGAAACCAATCCACAAAACTACAACTATCTTATATTTGATAAAGGGGCTAAAAGCATGCAATGGAGGAAGGATAGCATCTTCAACAAATGGTGCTGGGAAAACTGGAAATCCATATGCAACAAAATGAAACTGAATCCCTTTCTCTCGCCATGCACAAAAGTGAATTCAAAATGGATCAAGGAGCTTGATATCAAATCAGAGACACGCCGTCTGATAGAAGAAAAAGTTGGCTACGATCTACATTCGGTGGGGTCGGGCTCCAAATTCCTCAATAGGACACCCATAGCACAAAAGTTAATAACTAGAATCAACAAATGGGACTTACTCAAACTAAAAAGTTTTTTCTCAGCAAAAGAAACAATAAGAGAGGTAAATAGGGAGCCTACATCCTGGGAACAAATCTTTACTCCTCACACTTCAGATAGAGCCCTAATATCCAGAGTATACAAAGAACTCAAAAAATTAGACAATAAGAGAACAAACAACCCAATCAACAAATGGGCCAAGGACCTGAACAGACACTTCTCAGAGGAGGACATACAGTCAATCAACAAGTACATGAAAAAATGCTCACCATCTCTAGCTGTCAGAGAAATGCAAATCAAAACCACCCTAAGATACCATCTCACTCCAGTAAGATTGGCAGCCATTAGGAAGTCAAACAACAACAAGTGCTGGCAAGGATGTGGGGAAAAGGGTACACTTGTACATTGCTGGTGGGACTGCAGATTGGTGCAGCCAATTTGGAAAGCAGTATGGAGATTTCTTGGAAAGCTGGGAATGGAGCCACCATTTGACCCAGCTATTCCCCTTCTTGGTCTATTCCCTAAAGACCTAAAAAGAGCATGCTACAGGGACACTGCTACATCGATGTTCATAGCAGCACAGTTCACAATAGCAAGACTGTGGAACCAACCTAGATGCCCTTCAATAGACGAATGGATAAAAAAAATGTGGCATTTATACACAATGGAGTATTACTCTGCATTAAAAAATGACAAAATCATAGAACTTACAGGGAAATGGATGGCATTAGAGCAGATTATGCTAAGTGAAGCTAGCCAATCCCTAAAAAACAAATGCCAAATGTCTTCTTTGATATAAGGAAAGTAACTAAGAACAGAGTAGGGACGAAGAACAGGAGAAGAAGATTAACATTTAACAGGGATGAGAGGTGGGAGGGAAAGGGAGAGAGAAGGGAAATTGCATGGTAATGGAAGGAGACCCTCAGGGTTATACAGTGGAGGGGGTAGAGAGAGAGGAGGGGAGGGGAGGGGAGAGGTGGGGAGGGGGGAGGGGGGATGATGGGAAAGGCAGCGGAGCACAACAGACACTAGTATGGCAATTTGTAAATCAATGGATGTGTAACTGATGTGAATCTGCAATCTGTGTATGGGGTGAAGGTGGGAGTTCATAACCCACTTGAATCAAAGTGTGGAATATGATATGTCAAGAAATTTGTAATGTTTTGAACAACCCACAATAAAAAATTTAAAAATAATAAATAAAATAAAGGCATTCTGTCCATCTACAACTATAATTTTTTTTAAAAAAAAAAGATGGAGCTCACTGCAGTGTCATCCTCCAAATTCTGAGTTCTCAAGCTCTTCTACCTTTTTATCTGCACCTTTTGGAATCCCTTTGTGATTTCTGTAGTTATGTCTAGAGCCAATTAGAGAACGATGAGTCTATGCTATCTTGCCTCAGCAGTAACATCCTTCTGTATTGGCTTTCCCAGTCATCATTAAAACCAATTTGATATCATTCACACATTTAGGAGTTAAAACTACCCAGTGATTTCATATTTTAATATATCTGACCCTATATCACATGTTGGTAATCTAGGGCCTGCCATGGGCCAAAACAACTCACACATTAAAGTCAGAACTGAGTAGGTTTTACAGAGACTATGTTTCACAATACCTAAAATATCTGGTTTTTTTTTTTTTGGCCTTTAGAGAAAAAGTTTGCTAATCCCTGCCTTACAATATTTAAACTCTGTTATTTAACTAATTAATTTGGAAACATGACTCTACCACAGAAAAGAATTATTGTTATTACAATGTTAAAATATTTTTATAGAAGGTTAAAATAATTATTCATTGACAGGGTGAATTTTTAGCAAGAGCGTATCATACCACTACATCCCCAGAACCTAATTATAGTAATATTAATATTCATTCACTAATTTATATATTCATTGGTTTGATGAACATGCATTGAGCACTGTAATATGCACAGCAACACTGGCACATGGAAGATGCTTAGAATGAATTACAAATTCAGTGTTCAAAACTGGACCATTAAGGGAGGTAAACACTTAAAAGTTAATTGCATTACAAATGGAATGGTACTTAATTAGTTTTATGGGCACCCCTTAAGAAGTATGGTAGAAATCCTAACTCTCCAATAACATTTTTCTTTCTTTCTTAGCACAT
This sequence comes from Marmota monax, assembly GCF_021218885.2. NCBI lineage: Eukaryota > Metazoa > Chordata > Mammalia > Rodentia > Sciuridae > Marmota > Marmota monax. The sequence goes on along the minus strand of NW_026694552.1, from coordinate 7,300,201 downwards.
CATAGCCTCTAATGGAGTTAGGTGCAGCCAAATATTCTGTGTCCAGTAAAATCTGAACAAAAATGATGGAAGCCATTTCCAATTCTGAACCCTAAGACCTCCAATGCATGATCCTCTGTGCGCTTTCCCCCTTCTGGCTGCCTAGAATATGAACATACAGGGCCACTTGGAAACCATATGTTGAAGATTGGAGTGCCTTTTCAACTTTACTATTTTTAAAATATTTTTTTGTTCTTCTTAATTATACACAACAGTAGAATCTATTTAGACATATTTATACAAACATGGGATATATCTTATTATAATTAATAACCCAGTCTTGTGGATGTGCATGATGTCAGATTCATTGTAATGTGTTCATATATGTACATAGGAGAGTTATGTCAGATAACTGTCTTTCCTATTCCTATTTTCCTCCTTTCCCTTCATTGCCCTTTGTGTAATCCAATGAACTTCTATTCTTCCCTCCCCCTTGTTGTGTGTTAGTATCTACATATCAGAGAGAACATTTGACCTTTTGTGTTTTAGGATTGGCTTATTTCACTTAGCATGATACTCTCCAGATCCTTCCATTTACCAGCGAATGTCATAAAGTCATTCTTTTTTATGGCTGAGTAATATTGCATTGTATATCTAAACCACGTTTTCTTTATACATTCATCTGTTTTTTAGTCATCTCTTGAAAGACTACACAAAATAAGCCCCACCAGCCTGAAAAATCTCTCACAACTGTGTCAGGTTTTTTCACTGTTATTGTTTTGGTGTTTGTTTATTTGTTTATAGTGGAGATTGAACACACATCCACAGTTCTTTGTAAAATTTTTTGAGACAACTTGCTAGGGTCTCACTAAATTTCCAAGGCCAGCCTCAAAGTTGTGATCCTCCTGTCTTAACCTCTAGGGTTTCTGCGTTCTCACAACTGCTAAAAGATAGTAGCAAGCAAGCAGAAGGGAAATGGGTCAAAATGACCCTAGTTGAGTACAAGTTAGAGAATGGCTACTAACGTCTAGACAATCAATCTCTGACAAGGTACATCACCCAAGAAAAATGGAAACCAAAGAGAACCATTTTACATTGTATAAGAATTGCTATTTTGTGTTGCCAAGTATGTTATGTTAGCTAACTATTAATGGGTACAGACATGAGGCTTTCCCACGGGAGAAGAATTTCTTACATGATATGGAGTCTCAGGGTAAAATGGAGTCTGTTTGGTCATTGCCCATATAGCCTGGCCCATAACAATCTTTCCCTTGTTTTTGATATGGATGTGGATGTAATTCTTCATCTTTGACATTTATCAATTTTACCCAGAAAATAAAAATGCGAGCATATATGCTTTCAAATTTTTCAAAAAAAAGAAACATATTTATATCGTGTTAATGTGATAAAATTTGGGGGCCTATTTTAATGCAGCCTGATCTACCATGGCCAATAGTGAAGTAATGACTGAGATAATTAGATAAGGCAGAGCAGGAAGGTTTGAACTGGGCCTTGGCAATGAAAAAGAGTTGCCTTTACATCAGTGAAGGAAAAGATACATATGACTAAAGCATGAGAAAATGACAACTAGGGATGAGAGATGATAGAGACAGAGATGAGACAGGGAAAGAAAGAGGAAAGGAGTTTAGAGAGATAATTAGGATGTACTAGGAAGGATTTTTTATGTATGTAGGGCTATATCTTTTTTAATTAATTTTTTTATTTATATATGACATCAGAATGCATTACAATTCTTATTACACATATGTAGGGCTTTATCTTTTATCTTTTGGGTATTGAGGAGACCCTAAAGATTTTTAAGTTGGGAAGGAAAATAGTTAAGATAGTAGTTGAGAAATGTAACTGAAAGCAAGATTAGACTGGTTTCATCAGAGATGGGCCCCTTTGTTACTACCCTGTCTTCAAGTTCTAATATCATATTTGAGACCACAAATTTATTAGACTTAAACTCACTACTGAGAAAAAATGCAAAAAAATTCAAAAAGATCTCAAAATGACAGGTTTATCATTGATACAGAAGAATTAGAACTTCAGTTCAAGGAGTATATTTGTTCAAGTATATTTAAAATGATGTTCATATTTCACATTAGAAATGAACAAATTGATCTAAGTCTTTTTAAGAAGTTATTAATATTTTAAATTTCATAATTATTGAATATTGTGTTTTTGATTCTTGGGGACATTAAAAGTCTTAGCACTATAGTACAAGTGACAAAAAGGACAAAAAGGAATATAAAGTTTATTTCATCTTTGATATTGAATAAATTATAACACATTATATACAGATTTGGAAACCCTAACACTGATATTTAGATCTTTCACAACATTAAATTATTTTTTGTTTGAAATTTAATTCACATATACCTAAAATAGTATTTAAATTAGCATAGTAATTTCCACTTTATAACATCATAACTATCCAGAAATGCCAAAAATATATTGTTTCTTATCTGTAGATAGAAGTTTTTTATTCTTGGTATAAATGGGTAGAAATTTTAGATTGTAATTGTTCATAAAATACTTCTATAGAGTATAAGAGCAAAATGAAGGTTTTGATTAAGATTGAAGGAACTCAGTATACACAAAATCAGGGAAATATCATAAATTTGAAAATTATAAAGATTAACTGGAAGTAACTTCCAATTCAAATGATAAAATTGCTTGACAAGATTATGACAAATCAATTATTTACTGCAGAAATGTATGGCTTTTCAAATTATTTTATCGCTAAAGAATATTATACTATCAAGAAAACTGCATAATACAGGACATTCTATATTTTTACAGTGTCATTACCAAAAGAAAAAAAGACTCAAAGAATGGTGAATTCTAAAGAAGTAATAGAGAGTTCACTCATCCAAATATACTTTCACACTTTGAAAGATTAAGCATTATAATCCATAGAAATTGTTAAGATGCTTTAATATACTTCTCATTCCAATTTATCTCAACTCTAAAGAAAAATAACACTAAAGATTTCAATAAAATGTTTTCAAATATAACAGTATAAAAAGATGCCTTTAAAGGTTTTCTCTTAAAACATGAAACAATGAATAATACCGAAATATTTTAAACTTATCTCCTGTAATCTTGTCTTCATGAAGAAAGGAAATAATGTTGATAATGGCAATATCAGACAACATATTTGTTTTTCATTAAATGACATATTTTCTCCAGTCCTTCTGGATCAACTCTATTATCAACCATGACTATCCCAAAATTAAAAATAGGTCCTCACACCAAAAATAGTGTGAAGATTTGTTCATTGCTAAAAAAATATAGGAAAACATAAAGCACAGTATGTCCTGTCTTCTCTAAAGTATGTTAGGTTATATTTGTAACAAGATACAACCTCATACTAATCTCCCACCTGAAAAAATAATAATGATAATCCAAATAATTTTTAAAATATTCTAGTGCTTTTTATGATCTCACAAATACTGAGGAATTGTTAGACCAGGGATAAAGTAAACTGAAAAATACATGGTTACCCAGCAATCTAGGTAAAGCACTAAAATATTCATGTTAGTAACACTTGCCAAACTAGATAAAACTAAATGCAACTTTCCGGACATTTAATGGAAAAAAAAGAACAAGACAAACCTCTGGAACCTCTCAAAGTGAGAAATCAATTAGAATTCACTGAAGAGGGAAAGGGGAAATGCTGGGGAACTATATTGACCAAATTATATTGTTATATCATGTGCATGTATGAATGTGTAATGAATCTCACCATTATGTATAATTACAATGCACCATAAAATATGGAAAACAATTAAATATAAAAAGCACACAGAAATATTAAAAATGTTTAAATGTGCTTACAAAAAAAGAGTCCCTAATATGAATCTGGAACCTCAAACATTTGAGGTCAGTTTAAGAGTAACCAACACATAAATCCAACTGTCCAGAAGGCCAAAAGGAGAATTAATTGCCTTGAACCTAGGTGCTGAGGGTGATAGAAAAATCATCACTGAACTTCATAATCAGAAGAAATCAGCTGAGAAGCTTCTAATAGATATACATACTAGATATCTTTTACCAAGGAGATTCAAAAAGTCAAACAAAAAACGTAAAAAAGTGGTTTCAGACTACTGGTACTCCCAGACATCTCAGATATGTAATCAAAACATTTTCTGTGGGCTTTCACTTAGGATCCAATGAATTTCCACTGATAAAATTGCAAAGCAAGTAAGCAATTGACAGTCAACAATCACTATGCCCATATGATTAAAAAAATCAGAACAAATAAGAGCCAACAGAAACAAGAGACAATGAAATCAAACTAAACTGAAGTTGAAATCTTGGAATTATAAAATATATAACATAAAACAAATGCACCAAAGGTATTATAAGAAATGCTTGAAAATTATTAATGATTGTGGCAATTTGAAAAAATAATGTTATGGAACTCCAAAAAATGAATAATATAATAATTAAAATTATAAACTCAATGGACAGATTTAACAGAAGATTAGACAAAACTAAAGACAGAATTAGATAAGTAGAAAAGTGGAGAAATGTTTTAAAGTGCCACTCATAGAAAGAGTAAGACAGAAAAAAATGAGAGATGGTAAGAAAGTAAGAGAGCTGGAAGACAGTGTGAAAATATCTAACAACTGTCCAATTCGAGTTCAATAGGAGAGGAGAGAAATAATAGATCAAAAACAACATATAAGATAGTGCCAGAAAACATTCTAGAACTAATCAAAGTTATGAATCCAAAGATTCAGGAAACCTATTGATTCTCAAAGAAGATGAATAAAAATAAATTCACATCTTGACACAACATCAACCTTAAACTATTAAAAACAAAAAGAAAACCTTAAAAAGAATCAGAAAAGTCAAATTAATTTCAAAGGTATGATACAAGCTGTCTCAAGATCTGCAGTGGAAAACAGAAAATAATGCAATGATACATTTAATGTGTTGAAAGAGGGAGGAAACTTTCAACCTAGAATTTTACAAACTAAAAATACCTTGTAAGAACAACAATAGAATGATGAATTTTTTTAAAAAAAAATATTTCTTTTCTTTAGTTGTAGTTGGACACAATAACTTTATTTTATCTATTTTTTAATGTGGTGCTGAGGATCGAACCCAGGGCCTTGCACGTGTGAGGCAAGCACTCTACTGCTGAGCCATAACCCCAGCCCCCAAATAATGAATTTTTAAAAAAATTGGTCTGTAGCCAGAAGTTTACTCATTAAAATGAATCTAAAATAAGTTCTACAGAAGATCTATTGAATATGTATTATATGTCTATTGAACTGGAGGAAGAAAAGAAACACAATATACAACTTACCAAAATTGAACAAAAAAGAAATAGAAAACCTGAATAGTTTCATAACCCTTAGGTAAATGAATCATTTTTACAAAATGTGTTTATGAAGTGAAGTCCAGATCCCATGAGATTTTGTCATTGAGCAATACCTAATATTCAAAAACCAAACAATTTCATTTTTACAAGCCAACCTCAATCATGAACCAAGATATACAATTTATAAACAAAGTATTAATAAACTAAATCCAGAAATGTATTTAAAAATAATACCACTGTAAAAATATGCTTAATCAAAGAATGTAAAGTTTTAAATTTTAATATCAAATAATGTAATGTATCATATTAAATATTTATAAAGAAAAGCCTGGGCTGGGGATGTAGCTCAGTGGTAGAGCACTTGCCTATCATGCATGAGATCCTAAGGTTGATCCCCAGCACTACAAAAAGAAAAACCAATTGAACATCTCAATAGGTGTAGAAAAAAATTGATAAAATTCAAAGTCTATTCATGAGAAAAATTATAGAAAACAAAGTATAAGGAACTTTCCTAATCTGATAAAGGACATCTGGAAAAATTCATTAGAACAGCTACACGCAGTGGTTCATATCTGTCACCCCAGCAACTTGGAAGCTGAAGCAGGAGGATCACAAGTTTGAGGATAGACTCAGCAACTTCATGGGACCCTCTTTCAAAATGAAAAATAAAAAAGGTATAGGGATGTAGCTCAATGATGAAGCTACCCTGGGTTCAATCTCCTCCACTGGAAGGAAGGAAGGAAGGAAGGAAGGAAGGAAGGAAGGAAGGAAGGAAGGAAGGAAGGAAGGAAGGAGAAAAGAAAGAAAAAGGTATGCTTATTCATTAAAAAATTGAAAGCTTTCCCATTTAAGAACATGAAAAAACAAAATTGCTCATTATTATCACTTCTATTCATTATTGTACTAAAGAACATGACTAGAACAATAAGACAGAAAATGAAATTATATAAAAGACATAAGGATTTTAAGGGAAGAGGCAAAGCTATCATTATTCACTGATAATATACCAAAATATGCACAAGCAAATAGGGATAAATCATTCAAATAAATAAGACAGTTTAGCAAAGTAGATACACACAAAATCAGTGTACAAAAACAATTGTATTTCTAAATACCAGAGACAAAGTATTGAAAAATCTTTCAAATGCCATTTCTCATATACAGAACAAAAATTTCAAATAGCTAGGACTAAGTGAAAGATACAAAATCTCTACAACAAAACTACAAAATATTGTTACAAATAAATAAAAAGTGAGTGCTATATCATGCTCAGGAATCAGAAGAAAATACTGTTAAGAAGCCAGTTGTCATGTAATTAAACTAGAGATTCAGTGCAATCAAAATCAAAATCCCAGGAAAAATGTTTGTGAAAACTGACAAACTGGGCTGGGGATGTGGCTCAAGTGGTAGCGCTCTCGCCTGGCATGCGCGGGGCGCTGGGTTCGATCCTCAGCACCACATACAAATAAAATAAAGATGTTGTGTCCACTGAAAACTGAAAAACAAATATTAAAAAATTCTCTCTCTCTCTTTAAAAAATAAAAATTTAAAAAACTGGCAAACTAACTTTAAAATTCACATAAAATTGCAAATAATTTAGTATAAGCAATAAAATCTTGAATAAGAACAAAGAGGAGCTGGGATTGTGGCTCAGCCATAGAATGCCCACCTCACACGTGCAATGTACTATGTTGGATCCTCAGCAGCATACAAAGATAAATAAATAAAATAAAGGTATTGTTTACAACTAAAATATAATATTTAACAAAAAAAAAGAACAAAGAGCATTTATACTATTAGATTGCCATACTTAGAATAAAGCTATAATACTTAAGATGGGGCTGGGGATGTGGCTCAAGTGGTAGCGTGCTCGCCTGGCATGCGCGGGGCGCTGGGTTCGATCCTCAGCACCACATACAAACAAAGATGTTGTGTCCCCCGAAAACTAAAAAAAATAAATATTAAAAATTCTCTCTCTCTCTCTCTAAAAAAAAAAAAAAGATGTTGTAGTTTTGGCAGAAAGATCAAAAAAACCAATTAAATAATATAGAACCCAGAAATAGACTGCATTAATTAATCGAAAATATACTTATAAATGTAAAACAAAACAAAATATCTCAAGAAGAAAACATAAGGTACAGACTTAATGGCCTTTGGTGGAAAAAAATTCCTAAAATAGGACCCCAAAAACTAATAATTTAAAAATGACACACTAGACTTTTATTGGCATTAAAAACTGTTGAAACTATCATCACAAACATCATCAAAATCAAAAACCTTTATGTGTAAAAGGATACCATGAAGAAAATGAAAAGACAATCACACAGGACATGAGAAAATAGTCACATATCGTACACCTGGCAAGGGAGTTGTATCCAGAATATATAAACAATTCTTACAACTGAAAAATAAAAAGGAAAATAACCAAATTGAATATGGGAAAAATATTTAAATACACTTCTACCCCCAAAATATACAAAGGTTCAATAAATACAAAAACAGATACTCAGGCCAGGCAGAGTGGTTCATATGTGTAATCCTAATGACTCAGGAAGCCCAGACAGGAGGTTCATGAGTTTGAGACCAGCCTCAGCAAAGTAGGGAGGACCTAAGCAATCGAGCAAGACTTTGCCTCAAAACAAAAATTAAAAATGGTGGGGAAGGTAGCTCAATGATAAAGGGTCCCTGGGTTCAATTCCCACTACCAAAAAAAAGAAAGAAAGAGAGAGAGAGAGAGAGAGAGAGAGAGAGAGAGAGAGAGAGAGAGAGAATACTCAACAGTTTTAGCCTTCAGAGATATGAGAGGTATGCAAATCAAAATCAAAACAAGATATTGCTTTGCACCTACTATGATAACTATACCCCCCCCAAATAAGAGACAATAAAAAGTTTTAATGAAGTCATAGAAACACAAGGTATGGCTAGTAAGGATGTAAAATAGTACATCCACTTTAGAAAATGGTCTGACACTTCTCAAACTGTTTATCATAGAATTAATATATGGTCCTGCAATTTTTAGGTATATTCCCAAGATAAATTAAAATATATGTGCCTAAATCATGGTCAAGAATGTTCACAGCAGCATTATTCCTAGTAACCAAAAGATGAAAGCATTCTTTTTAAAAATATTTTTGTAGTTGTAGATGGGAACAACGCTTTAATTTTATTTATTTATTTTTTTAATGTGATGCTGAAGAGTGAACTGAGTGCCTCACTCACATGTGCCAGGAAGCACTCCACCACTGAGCTACAAGTACATCCCTGAAAGCACTCTCAATGTCCTTCAATGGATGAATGAATATGCAAAATGTGCTACATCCATATAAAGGAATATTATTTAGTCATAAAATGTAATGAAATACATTACTTGCTGTAACATAATACATGCTATAACATAAATGAACCTTGTTTATTCAAAGTGAAAGAAGTCAGTCACAAAAGAATACATTTTTGTGATTGCATTAACATTAAATTTGTGGAATAGGCAAATCCACAGAGACAGAAAGCATAATAGGCATTAGGCAACAATGGAGAGGTACTGCTGGTGATTTAGGGGTTTCTTTTGAGGGTAATGAAAATTTTCCAAAATTTATTGTGTTGATGATTGCACAACTCTAAAAGCTATTGAAGTGTACTCTTTAAACAAGTAAATTCTGTGAGATGTGAATTATGTCCTGGTTAGTCTGTTTAAAAATAAATCACATGTATAATAAAAAGTATGTTATAGGATTGCAGAAGATATCTGCAATGCATATATCTGACAAATGACTATCTATAAAGAAAAACTATGAAATAATGAGAAAACAAACTTAAAGAGATACTTTACAAAAGACAATATATAAATGTCCATTAGCATATGAAAAGGTGTTTGCCATCAACCAGTAGTCTCAGGAGGGTGCTAATTAATGCCATAATGAAGCACTACCCTCCAAAATGGCTGTAATTAAAAATATCCACAGTACTGTCAGAAAAGATGTGTAAGAAGAATTCTCATATGTTCCTTCCAGTAATGTAAAATTGTAGAGATACTTTGAAAATTTGTTTTAACAAAGTTAATTAAATATCTACCCTTTGATTTAAAACTTAACTATTTCTCTTCTGTATATATATATCCCAAAGAAATGAGTGCATATGACCATTAAAAGATATATATAGAATGCTTAACCAAAACCTAAAACCAATCAAAGCACTCATCATCAAAAATTGACAAATAATCATAGTATGTTCATATGATGCAATATTACTTAATAAAATTATCAATAATAATAATAATAATAATAATAATAATAATAATAAAGGACACACTAGCAATACCACAACAATATGGATGAATTTCACAGATATGATGATGAGCAAAGGAAGCTGGACATCAAGGCTGGGGGTGTAACCAAGAAGCTAAGCATTTTTCATGGGCTTATTTGCCATCTGTGGATCTTCTTTTGTGAAATATCTGCCGAAACATTTTCCACTTTTGAGTTTTCTTTTGAGTTTGAGAATTCATTATATATTCTAGATACAAGTGCTTTCTTTTTTCAGAGAGAGAGAGAGAGAGAGAGAGAGAGAGAGAGAGAGAGAGAGAATTTTAATATTGATTTTTTAGTTCTCGGCGGACGCAACATCTTTGTTTGTATGTGGTGCTGAGGATCGAGCCCGGGCGGCACGCGTGCCAGGCGAGCGCGCTACCGGTTGAGCCACATCCTCAGCCCACAAGTGCTTTCTTAAGTACATGTTTTTCAAAAGTTTTGTCCAGGGCCCGGAGATGTGGTTTAATGATAGAATATTTGCCTAGCATGCATGAGGCCCTGAGTTCAATACTCCATACATTAAAAAAAAAAAAAAAATAGGGAGGGCTCAAATGCTTTGTCCCAGTCTATTTTGTCTTTTATTTTCTTAATAGTGTCTTTCACAGAACAGTTGATTAAATTTTGATGAAGTCAATTTCATCCATCCCTTTCTTTACATTTAGTGTCATATGTAAAAGGAAATTCTGTCTAACTGAAAGTTAACTGATAGTTTCTTCTGGGATTTCTATACTTTTATATTTTTACATTTAGATCTATGATTGATTTTGAATTAATTTTTGTATAGGATGCAAGATAGGGATCAAATATCAAGGGGTTTGTGTTTGTTTATTATCTTTTTTCCAATATTGGTATCTAATTTTTCTAGTATCATTTGTCAAAAAGATTTTCTGTTTCTCCATTGAATTGCCATTACATTTTTGTTTCTGGACCTTCTCTTTTGTTCCTTTGATCCCTATGTCTGGTCTTTCATAAACAATGCATTCCATTGATTCATATAAGAAAATAATGAATTTTTAATTCAGAAAACATGAGTCCTATTTTGTTCTTTTTCAAAATTATTTTATCCAACCTAAATCTTTTGCTTTCTATATGAATTTTAGAAATTGGCTTATTGATATCTACAAAAGAATCTTTTAGGAATTTAGTTAAGTTTTCATTGATTCTATAGATCAGTTTAGAGAGTATGAAAATTTTTATGATTATTGAGTTTTCCATCCCATGAACATCACATATTTTTCCACTTCTTTTGGTCTTTATTTCATCAGTCTTTTGTAGTTTTCAACATACAGATCCTGCACATATTTTTATTAGATTTGTAACTAGTACTTTACTGAGGTTTTTTTTAAAAAAATAAACATTTTTAGTTGTAAATGGACACAATATTTTGTTTTATTTATTTATTTTTATGTGGTGCTGAGGATCAAACCCAGTGCCTCACATGTGCTAGGCAAATGCTCTGCCACTGAGCCACAACCCCAGTCCAGTCACTGAGTTTTTATGTCATTTTATTACAACTGTTTGCAGCTTTCCTTTGTGGCTTCTTTAGCAATCCGATACCCTTAAAAATTTACAGGCTTCTAGTCCTGTTACCTCTGGACAATCCCATGAGGGAGTAAACGCATACAAAGATCTTTTCTGTACTAAGTTCTTAATCATGTGTTTGGTCTTTTATTTATTGGTTTCTGTGTTTTACCTGACCTTTTCTTTCTCAACCTACTCATCTCTACCTAGAGATCTAAAAATAATTTGAGTGAGAAGGAAATTTTCTTACTTTGATTTTTGCTAGATTCCATTATCAGGAATAAAACTCTTAACCAGAAATTCCTGAAAAATAATTGGGGGCAAAATATTCTCTCCTGCTAATACTCTCTTATTGATTACCACTGTTCCTTTTGGAATGTTAACTGTTATTGGTTTTTAAAACCATGTAAGTAGGGCTGGGTGTGGCTCAATGGTAGAGCGCTTGCCTAGCACGTGTGAGGCACTGGGTTCAACTCTTAGCACCATATATAAATAAATAAAAAATAAAGATCCATTGACAACTAAACACTATTTTTAAAATATACTTAAAAAAAAAACATGTAAGTAAGCCAGGTACAATGGCACACACCTGTAATCCCAGCTTCTCTGAAGGCTGAGGCAGGAGAATTGCAAGTTTGAGACCAGCAACTTAGCAAGATCTTGTCTCAAAATAAAAATAAAAAATTAAAAAAGGCAGTATATGTAGCTCTGTGATAGAACAATCTAGGTTCAATCTCCAATACTATAAAGTAAATAAATAAATAAACCTGCAAGTCCTGCATGATATAGGCCCATCAGTAAAACTGGAGTATAAACCACAAGCATTAGCATGCTTCCCTTTGGCTATCTTTGGACTGCACTGTCTCTCCTGTAAAACAACTCAGTAACTAAAAGCAGCACAAAGTAAAGATAGGCCATCATTATGAATTTTTAAAGCCATTTCCTCTAACACTGCAGGTTTAGCCAGCAGCATGTGGTCTGACTTCCAAGATATCCTAGGTGACTGTTTTACCTTTAACAAATGTCCACCAGCATTCCCGTATGAAACAAAAAAAAAATTTGTCCTTGCCACCTGCTGCCTAACCATTTACACTTTTCCAAGATATGTAGAAGGCAATAAATTTTCTCTGTCACATGCAGAGAGAATAATTATAATTAATCAATATCTCCAATAATATTAGAAAAGATATTGGAACAATAAAAAATATGCTAGGTCAAATGAAATATTTAGAAAATAAGAAAAATTTTAAAATGAAAGAAGAAATGGAATATCAATATGAACAAAGAGTAAAAACATGGAAAATAAGACAGCAAATAAATTTAAATTTAAATTCTCCTGTATCTGAATTGAAAACATACTTAGAAAATAGGCAGAGAATATATGATTGAATTAGTACTAATATCAAGAGCAATGATTAATTCCAAGAACAGCAAAAAGTTGTAAAAGAAATGTAAAATATCATAGTATTCTAGCTGGCTCATCTGTTAATTGCATTTATGTACTCAAAATATTGCAGATATGGTATACATACAATAGGAAAATAAGAGATGGGAAGGATGGATGTATGTGGAGTGCGTTTGGCTGTCTATGTGAAAAGAACAAAATGCTTCCATAGTGAGATACCTAAAACCAAATAGTCAAGACACAACAATTTAAGTATTTAGTTCAAAAAACAATGATTTACGTATCAAAGCCTCCCAATCCTGGAATTATAGACACACCACCACCTAGCTCAGTAATAAACTCTTGGTTAACTGTGTTTTACCCAGATGCCAAGATAACTCAAAGGGGAAAGAAGAGTATATTCAATAAGTGACTTCGGGACACTTAGAAATCCACATGCAAGAGAAAGAAAAATGAAATAGCACTATGTATCAAAGGTAAATATGTAAGAGTTGAATATAGTTGCCTCTGGAGGGGAGGAAATGGGGGAAGAAGCCTGCTGTTTTTATAACAAATTTTGCAGAGCTACTTAATTTTTTAAACCATGTGCCCAAACCCAACAATCACAATAACGTAAACATAATCCTGACAGTATGTTACACATAAGTGCAATTCCAGATTAAAAGAAGCACTAAGAGTTGTCACACCATCTTTGACATGGCTATCAATCCTAGGATACCCACAGACAGGCTGATGGCCTTTAGAAGTTTTCATTAATGTCTTCTATGAGTCCCTTCTAACTTTAAATGGCAAGGTAGAATCTTGACAATTTAAATGTAAAGGGTGGATGAAAGTAGGTACAGTGATCTTCAGACAGGGAATAATAAGCAAGGAGAACAGAAGAAACATTTCAAGGGCATTCTGAATATAAAAACTTCAAACAATGTAGCATTCTATGTTCAGCTGAGAAAGAGCAGCAGAAGGCACATCAGTTTGCTTTGTGTAGTTATCTGAGATTGAATGATTACATTCAAAGTTTCTGGGGTAGCACCACAATAATGTGATAAAAGGGACTAACATAAAGCCATGAGTCATCTTCATATGTGTGAGTTCTATATCCCAACCAAACATGAAGATAGCTACAACCATCAGTTAATCCAGATTACATATGAGAACATTTGTCACAAAGGGAATTAATACTATATTTGAAACTAAGTATGGCAGAGGTTCCTCAGTTGTTTTAGGGTGCTCTATTCACCTACTCCCCTCCAATATTAACTTTAGAGTTACACTGGATTTTCTATTTTTTTTTTAATTTCAAAGAAAAAGTTGGGGCTTGGCAGTCTGGAGAATCCTTGGAAAACTAGGAATGGATCCACCATTTGACCCAGCTATCCCTCTCCTGGGTCTATACCCAAAGGACTTAAAAACAGCATACTACAGGGACACATCCACACCAATGTTATAGCAGCACAATTCACAAAAGCTAAACTGTGGAACCAAACTAAATGCCCTTCAGTAGATGAATGAATAAAGAAATTGTGGTATATGTACACAATGGAATATTATTTAGCATTAAAAGATAATAAAATCATGACTTTTGCAGGTAAATGGATGGAGTTGGAGAACATAATGCTTTAAATGAAGTTAGCCAAACCCATCAAACCGAATGCTGAATATTTTCTCTGATATAAGGATGTTGATTCATCATGGGGTTTGAAAAGGAGCATTGGAGGATTACATGACTACTAGGTTGGGCAAAGGGGTGGGACAGGGAGGAAGGGGGCATGAGAGTAGGAAAGACAGTGGAATGAGATGGACATCATTACCCTAAATACATGTATGAAGACATGGATGGTGTGACTCTTTGTGTACAACCAGAGACATGAAAAATTGTGCTCTACATGTGTAGTATGAATTGTAATGCATTCTGCTGTCATATATAAGAAAGTACAATTTTTAAAAATTATTTGATTGTTTAAAAAATAGATGGGGCTTGGGATTTAAGTTAGTAAAAGAGCACTTGCCTAGCTTATATGAGGCCTGGATTTAATCCCAGCACTCATTACAAAGGTAATGCTTTCTCACTAGTAGATGAAGGTGCTTAATAATTTTTTTTTTTTTTGGTACCAGGGATTGAACCCAGGGACACTTAACAACTGAACCACATCTACAACCGTGTATGTGTGTGTGTGTGTGTGTGCGCACGCGCGCGTGCGCGCGTGCTTTGAGACAGGGTCTCACTAAGTTGCTCAGAGCCTCACTAAGTTCCTGAGGCTGGCTTTGAACTTTCAATCCTCCTACCTCAGCCTACCGAGCTTAATAAATATTTGAAAAAGATGAAAAACAGACCTGAGAATGACCAAAACTTAAATTTTTAGTGTTTTTTAAAAATGTACACTTTAATATTGGGGTGATAATAGGAATAATAATAGGGGAGGAATGTATGAGAATAATATAGTCATGCTGAAAATAACAAGGGTTCGGGTTATGTTCATAAATAAACTTAACTGTAAAATAATATAAAAATAGCATCATTGTGTTTAAATATCATGCTTTGATGACAACAGTTACACAAAAGAATATGTGTCTACAATAAAGAAAGAGAAAATAAATGAAATCCTATAAAGTTTAATGTTCAGGGGGTTCCAGTATATGTAAAAATGTTTAAATTCATAAGGACTACAGTAAAGCTGTTCACTCCAAACAACTGAGGTTTCTTTAATTCACCCGCCACCCTCACACTCTAAATCCAATTCCTCTGCCAGTCATGTAGACTTTGTAGTCCAAATATATCCCAAATTTGTCCACTTATATCTAAATTCACCACTATTACCTTTGTATAAGCTATTTAATCTGGAGCTCTAAGATATTTTTTTAGTTGTTCTTCAAGCTTCCACTTTGGGCCACCTATAATCCAAGTGGCTATGAGAGTGCCCTTTTTTAAACATAAATCAGATCATGTCACTCTCCTCCTAAAATATTTTAAATGGTTGTCTCTTGCATTCCAAATAAATTCCAGACTCTCACCTTGACCTATAAACCCTTCCCTGATGTAGCCCTCCATCTCTGACCCCACTATGCTCCAGAGCCCTGGCCTTCTTTTAATTCTGCCAACACTCCAATCTCACACCTGTTTCTATATATTAGTGATTTATATTCCTCTGCCTGGAATTCTTCTTCTGCTCTTTGTTTTGTTTTTTTTTTAAGAGAGAGAGAGAGAGAGAGAATTTTTTAATATTTATTTTTTAGTTTTCAGCGGACACATCTTTGTATGTGGTGCTGAGGATCGAACCCGGCCGCAGGCATGCCAGGCGAGCACGCTACCGCTTAAACCACATCCCCAGCCCCCTTCTTCTGATCTTTGTATGGGTAATCTGTTCCCTCCTTTGGTATTTCTGAGCACAAAATCCTCTTGTTTGAGAAAAAATTTCCCTGATCACCCAATACAGTTATGTTACAGTTCCATTTTTCAACACACTTGACACTAATAATTTTTTGTGTTTATTCATTTGGCTACTCTGATTGCAATATAAACTCCACAAGAGTAAAAACCTTGTACATCATATTCACTGCTATAGTTGCAGCACCCTCTCTAGAACTCACCTTGACTTGTAATAAATATTTCTGAATGAATGAATAAATGAAAGAAAAAATGATGAAACCACATTTATGGTTTAATAATTTAAGAAAATCTTAAATTGTTAAAACATTTGCTCTGAGGGACAAAGAAAAATTTTCTCTTTGTGGATGGTTCAAAATAAGGAACAATCTGAATATATAGAAACTGGAGGGTACATGTCTGTCCTTTCTCTCCTCCTCTCACAAAGAAAAGATCATATGGCTAACCTGGGTACTGTGGCGCATGTCTATAATCCCAGATGTTGTTGGGTGTATGGGAGACTCCCCCTTCTCAGAGAACATCATGGAATCCCTTATCCCTCCCCCTCCTCTCCAAAGGGCGCCAGACCTTGGCACCGAATTCAAAGGTTTCCTCCACCAATCCGGGGAGGACACAGTGTCTGCTGGATGTTCCTGAGTCACCCTGCCAATCAACACTCGCCACTTCCCCCATGCAACCCTTCTTAATCGGAAGCTTGTAAACACATGCTCTCTTCCCTCTTCCTCTTCTTTCTTTTTCTCTTCTCTCTCTCTTACCTCTTTTTTCTCTTCCTCTCTGCCCTCCTCCTCTTCTTTCTCTCCTATTTCTCTCTCTTTCTGCTCTCCTCCTCTTCTCTCTCTGCTCTCTGCCTCTCCTTCGGGCAGCCCCCCAATAAAATCTCTTAGTTGAATCTCCATCTTGGGTGAGTCACTCACCATTCACCAGTAACTCAGGAGGCTGAGACAGGAGGATTGGGAGTTCAAAGCCAGCCTCGGTGACTTAGAGAGACCCTGTCTCAAAATAAGAAATAAAAAGGGCTGAGGATGTTGCTCATTGGATAAGCACCTCTGGGTTCAATCCAGGTACAAAAAACCAAAAAACAACAACAACAAAAAAACCCAGCTACTATGTGGAAGAAATGGTACTAAAACCCACCTCTCCTGAGTTACAGTACAGTCTTCTTTACACATCACTCTTTATCTATTGTTGTTTTGTTTTTGTTTTTGGGTAGTGGGGATTGAACCCAGTGTCACTCCCACTGAGCTACATCTCCAGACTGTTTCATTTTTGGTTTTTGAGATTGAAACTTGCAATCCTCCTGCCTCAGATCCAGAGTTGCTGTGATTATAGGAAGGTACCATCATGGTCAGCTTTCACATCACTTTTGTACTAAAAATCAATATTGTGGTCACTATCATATATTGGTTCTATCACAGCATAAGAAAGGTCAAAAGGCAGGTCAAGTAGTTTGTGAGGTGGCATGAGGAAAAAGAAGACATAAGAAAGTTTTACTTTCCGGAGTTTGTATGTTATGGGTGAGTTCTTGGAATTGTAAAACAAAAGGAAATCACACATGTACAATCATCATAAAATAGTAACTCAACCAATGTTGAATGATGCCATGTAGAAGTTAGAGATGTATTACAATGTAGTTTCTGAAAGTCATTTGTAATGTTGCAAAATGTTACAATATAATGATTAAATTTTAATGTACTAGACTTTGAATTCAAAGAAAGATTGTGTATAATGAATCAGTTTCTACTTAAGTAATGGAAATTTAGAGGAATATTTTTTCAAATATTGAGTCATTGGGCCATGATTTATTTTAGGCATAAACCTATTGTACTAGTAAATTGAGAAACATTTTTGCAGGGGATGCATTTGTGTGTCAGCACCAAATAGTCAACTTAACCTGAATGTCTGAAAATTTTCAAAATTTATTTGTAGATGAATAATATTTTAAAAGATTTCCAAATCACATCATGCTTTCAAATTTATATTTTAATCATTTTAATTGTATAAACACCCTGAAACTTAGCAACTAATGATTTTGATTATCTCCAGAGCAATATACAAGACAGTATATTCTTATATTGTCTAGCACATTACTTTGTGCATAATATGGATGACACAAGGAGTCACAAGCTATCAGAATATGACATGTATGCATTTGCAAATCAAGCAAAAGTATCAGGTAACTAACAGAGTTAAGCCATGCAGGGAGCATGAAAGATGGACAATAGATCATCTCTATCCTCAGAAAATTTACAAATCTTTTTCATGAGAAAAAAATTACAGAAAAGCCACAATTATATTGCATACACACATATACAAAGGGAGAAAATGGTAGAGAAATGAATGGTTTCAAGGAGAAAAGTAAGTTTTTTCTTGAGAAATATCAGCTTGTACAGTAGGTACTGTGAATAAGGTTTCTCAACTTACACATTTCACTTTTTAGAGTGCTCTCAGCTTTGATTCTGTCACATCTTGTAGATTCCAGGGGAGTGCTGAACCATGCGACAAAAGTCTTTAGGGAAATCTGGAAACAATCTTTCAAGAAATCTTCTCAGGTAGGCAAAACATTTTTTAATTTTAATACTGAAAACACTAATTTTATTTTCCAAGGAACAGTTAATTTTGGATGCAAACTTTATTTCTTTAAACACTATATTCAAATTTTAATGTTATTCATTTCCAAATGTTAATTAGACAAATGAATGAATGATTTATACTTGGTTCCTTTTAAATTTTTTTTGAATTTGTTCTTTTTAGTTATGCATGACAGTAGAATGTATTTTGACATATTATACTTGGTTCTTGATTTTGAGTCAATGTGAAGTATTAACATGCACCCTTCTTTGGATCAATTTTTCCATTTTCTTTGGTTGCAAAATGTATCATATCTACAGAACAGTGTGTGAGATAAAGATGTTCAGTTTAGAAAAGTACACATTGAATGCCCATGTACCTATCATTCAGGTTAAGAAATATGATCCCAGGTATTTTGAATATATCATCACAGATGAAAGGGAGCAGTTTGTTATGAGAGTAAATTTCCTTGTTCCTGGTCAAAGAATGAGTTTTTCTTCTTTGTTTCTCTTTTCATTCTTTAGTCTAAAATTTGGAAATTGTCCTGAAAAAAATAATCACAAACATTTCACTTCTTAACTCCTTAATTCACATAACATTCTTTTTATAATAGTTCATGATCATCTCTGATGATGTATTTAAGGGGAAGAGGGAACATATAATTATTGAAGAATGAAATATTGTAAACCTCTGCTGCTGATATTTTATAATTATGATTTATTGTCCTGTATTGTTGCTCTTTTTAAATAAACCTCATGTGAAAACTTTTGACAAGGAAGAATTATTAACAAGCCTAAACAAAATGTGATCTCTAATGATGACTTTCAACTACAGTAGCCCTAAATACTGAAGAGTACATTGAATGATATTTTACCCAGTGCAGTTTTGCCTTAGGTAGTTTGCATTTAGGTAAAATCCTTTCTTCAAATGTAATCACTGAATTCAATGCAGTACTATACACCATGAAGAGGCACACTCAACTAGAGAAATAGAATGTCTGCCCTGGGTATAACTTACAAAATACTTGGGAAGATAAAGCACTCCCTCAGGAAGCAACTGTAAAGTACTTATATCCATAACCAATCCTGATAGTAAGGGAAAGACTCAATGAAATTTCAGAAATGTCAAATGTTTGCATTTCAAAAGCAGTTTGTAAGATGATTGTTTCAAACTTGGAACACATTTTACTATCAGAAACACTACAAATAAATGCTGATTGGATATACAGATTTTTCAAAAGAAATTCAGGTTATTCATAATATATGGAAGTTCTATCTGTACATTTGCTATGAAAATGAAGTAGAAAGTAAGCAATCAGACAAAAATTGGAAAATAAAAACGAGTGTAAATTAGGTTGGTGAAATTTCAAACACTGATGCTTGAGAAACAGCATGTTTAACAAAAACAGAGATGAGGGCCAGTTATGTATGGCTCAGTGGTGGAGCACTTGCCTAGTGTGTGCAAGGCCCTGAGTTTAGTCCCCAGTAGCACAAAAAATATAGATGAAGATCCCTGCAGAGTTTCTGAAGATGATCCTTTTCAAGAGCACTTTTGGCCCCTGAGATATCTCTATTTTAATGTCAAAACATATATAATTCATCTTCATTCACTCACTCAGCAAGTATTTATTGTGTCAGGTGCTGTTCAAGGCTCTGAGAATACATGGTGAGTGTATATAGAGAATACAGGGAGTATATATGCTAGTGTGGTAATTGAAAAGAGAAACAATGGTGTCAAGAACTGGAGCTGGATACACACCTGTAGTACCACCGGTTTGGGAGGCTAAGGCAGGAGGATCTCCTGCAAAGCCAGCCTCAGCAAAAGCAAGGGCAATTTAAGCAACTAAAGGGCAGCTAAGCAACTCACTGAAATCCTGTCCCTAAATAAAATACAAAAGGGCTGGGGATGTGGCTTAGTGGTTGAGTGCCCCTGAGTTCAATCCCAGGTACAAAAAAAAAAAAAAAAAAAACTGGGGTTGGGGTTGTAGCTCAGTGACAGAGTGCTCACCTAGCATGTGTGAAGCACTGAGTTTGATCCCTAGTACCACATAAAAATAAATTTTAAAAAGGGTATTGTGTCCATCTACAACTAAAGAAAATATTTTTAAAAAGAACTAATAAGTACTTTTCCTTAATGAAGGTTTTATTTTTGATTGGTTCTTTTTGGTTATCATGACAGTGGAATATATTTTGATATATGTATACAAGCAGGCAATATATCTTATTATGCACAATTCCTTTGAAGAGGAAAAGATGCTAAGTCAGTCTGAAGTCATGCAGCTTTGCCATCAGTCATGGAGAGCTTGGACACTGGCAAAAGTAGTTTATGGATAATGGAGAGATGGGAGGTACTGAGGGAGGAATTGGAATGCCCAGGACAATTGGGTGGGCAAGAGGTCTTTTGGGACAGCAATTTAAGGGCAGAAGCTAGTTACCAAGTGGTAGCAAAGTGTGCTTCATGTAACAATGACTATCATTTAGTAATGATATAACTCTACCATGGATACCAACTAAATCCTTAGCTCTCCTTACATCCAGTGCTTAAGAAGATTAGGAAGTAGTTGTAGTAGGATTATGGGGGTGAGGGAAGCTCTCTCAAGTTAGTCTTGGACCAACTCTTTTTTTTCCTTTTTTTTTTTTTTTTTTTTGGTATCAGGGATTAAACTCAGGGATGCTTAACTACTGAGCCACATCCCCAGCCCTATTTTGTATTTTACTCAGAGACAATGTTTCACTGAGTTGCTTAGTGCCTTACTAAATTGCTGAGGCTGGCTTTGAATTCGCCATCCTCTTGCCTCAGCCTCCCAAGTCACTGGGATGACAGGCATGTGCCATGTACCCAGCTTGATCTGACTCTTGAGAAAGATGATTACATCAGTAGATGATGAGGACAGGAAGGGAATTTTATATATGAGCAATGGTCCAAGTAAAGAAATAAATGGGTAAATTATATTCAGATACCACAAAGAAATTAATCTACCTGGAAAATGAGGGCAGTGAGAATGAGAATGTATTGTAATAGAATGAGGAGCAAATTTGGAAGAATAGGTTGCAATGCACCAACAGGGTAAGAAAGAGGTTTGATTGTGGTGGCAATGGGAAGAGGGAATTTCATATACTAGGATTAGAAGTTTAGTTCTGATATAGCAGAAGAAAAGGCAGGAGGATTCAGTATGTCATTGAGCATGTAATGGTGTGATAAAAGTGAAATACTTAGGAAAATATTTTGTTGGCTATATGAAGAGACTGAAGAAAGAAGAAGCCAGTTTAAGAGGGTATTTCAGCCATCCAGGGAGAGCTAATTATGACATACACCAGGATGGTGACTATAAAAGTGAAAGAAGGGTACATACAATCTAATAGATAATGCAGGGAGATGTGAGGATTGGAGAAAGAGGAGTCAATGATAAATATATACATATTATCTTAATATCTGGTTTTCTAAACATTCAAGGGAAAATGCTAGTTTATAATACTAACTCCTCTAAAGGTAAAGGTAAAAATGGATAAATTATATACCAAATGCCACAAAGAAATCAACCTAACTGGAAGGGTGGGCAATGAGAATGAGAATGTCTTATAATAGAACAAGGGACAAATTTGGAAGAATGGTCTGTATGCAGCAAGAGGGTAAGAAAGAGGGTTTACAGTGGTGTCAGCAGGCCATGGGTTGTATGCATGTAGTCCTAGCTACTTGGGAGGCTGAAAGGAGAGAACTCATCTAAGCCCAGGAGTTCCAGGTCAGTGTGGGCAACATAACAAGAAAATGAAGAGAAAAAAACCCTTAGAGTTGGGTGTGGTGGTGCACACTTATAATTCCAGTGACTCAAGAAGCTGAGGAAAGAGAATTTCAAGCATAAAGTCAGCCTTAGGAACTTAATGAGACCCTAAGCAATTTAGTAAGACCTTGTCTCAAGGTGAAAAAAAGGGATGGGAATGTAGCTCATTGGTAAATTGCCCCTGGCTAAATCCACAATACCCACCCCACCAAAAAAGAGAAAATCTTAATCTTGTAATGACTTCATGACCACATATAATTTACAAAGTAAAGACTCTAACATTTGAAGATATGGGATTGAGAATTGATAATCGTTTGACACTCAGAAACAGATGCTACATGATACCGGCAAGAAACAGTAGTAGAAACATTTTCTATTGTTCGTTTATATTAGCACTTACAATGTATATGGTTGAAATCATGACATTAACATGAAATTTACCAGATTCCATTGTTAAAAGTCATTTTCAAGTGAAACTTTTCTTTTGGAGGAGGGAAAGAATGTGTGATTTTCAGTTGACTCTTCAGATAACAGGGAAGCTTCAGGAGCCTAATTAAACCACATATTTGCTCTAACTACTTTAGCTGGAGACTGCTAGGAAACAAAAGCAGCAAACAGATCTGATCTACATGCAGCAATCAGGCATTTGACCATTGCTTTCTCCAGCAGAGGTTTTGAGTAGCACAGAAGTGAAAAATCTGAGAAGCAAACCCATCATCTGCAAATGGTGCTACAGCCACAAATCACAGGGCAGCTCTTATTCCTGCATAGCATAGAAAGCATCATTCATTGTACATGATTTTTATTTATGCCCAAACACAGAAAAAACGACTATTATTACAAGCATCATTTTTGAATATTGAGTGGCACCATATTTTGATCAGCATAATTGGACGTTAGCTCACAAAGATTATAGAGTTAATACTTAAAGGATAATTTATACATTGAGCAAGAATAATAGCTCTTTTATACTGGTTACTTTTCCTCGTAGGTTTATTCTCTTGAATAATGTCATCCATATTTAATGCAACAGTTCAATTTTTCAGCTAAGTAAATCCACATTTCAATTATCCATTTTGATTTTAGTATAAGTTGAATTTAGATACTAATGATACTGTGGATAAGGGAAGGAGCAGATGAGTCTTTATTATCACTGACTAGTCAATTCAGTCAAACAATTGCTTTCTTAAAACAAGATTCAGAGGAAATTCCTTTTAAAGGCATAAAACCCCATAAAAGGCATATTTCTTCATTAAGTGGAATCTCTTTTAACAGTATCATGGCTGTTTATCCATTTACCTTAGTTTCCAGATGTAAAATAACAGCTGCAATGCTTGTAAGTTTTTTTTTTCTCCTCAGCTAAATTGGCAAACTAAGATAAAAAATATTGTAGGTTTTATTACTTTTCATTTGTTGTTTTAAAAATCTGTATTTCAGACTTTTGGTTCAGAATCCAAATTTACAGGCATTATAATGGAATATGTAAGGCAACTGTAGCATTTTGGCGTACTGTATCCTCAAAATAAAAACAAAAAATTAAGAGACAGACTCTATAACCAAAGAAGAGAACTCATATTAAAGCAACCATCTGGTGAGTTCTGGACAAACACAAAGTCTCCATTTTTTGCCTGAACCATTGAGATTTCTGTACCACCCCTCTGCTTTATTTTGCCTATTGAAACCTGACCTAAACTAAACAAATATTCTGTATCATTAAGTTGTCCAGGAAGATGAAAGTTTAAATACATATCAGACAAGCTGCAGCATCTGGTGAATTCAGTAACAATGGTCTCTTTTAAGAACTTCAGTGTTGGAATAACTTTAGGACTAAGAAAATTTGCTTGACCTATGGGGAAAAATAATGTTCTTCTAGTCAGATGTTATTCCTGTTCACCAGTACTAACACTTACCAAATCTTCTCCTATTTTCAGACACTCATAAAATAAAACCCCTTTATGAAATAGCTCACTATATCTCTAATTCTACTTTGCTGTAGCCCAATAATATACTTTGGCTTCATAGTGATCAGCAAGTTAATCTTTCACTGTGATTGTTCAAAAATTATTTCCACACTTTTTAAACACATTGATTACTCCTAGGTTTCCCCCCTACAGAATAGCACCATACAGTATTTTTTAACAGTAATATGTAACTAGTTTAGATGCTCTCTTATAGTTTGTTGATGTGAAAACAAAGTTAGCTTTCTCTTTAAGCATATGAACTTAGATATATGAGATCTTTAAAAATATTAGAAGAGCTCACGATATTCATGTGTATTTGCAGCTCCCTTTTAAACTGTGCTACAAACCACACTAAACCAAATTTACACATCTTCAAAAATAGAAGAGAATCATTTTTAAATGTGAGTTTAAAAAATTAGTAGGTGGGAAGAAGCTTGTAACAAATATGAAAAAGTTTTAATATTTTCATTGTAAAAACAAATCACAAATATAAGAACAAAAAAAACCTACTAGGAATCCAATAAATAGGGCAAATGACATAAAAGATACTTCATATAAGACATTACATTGTCAGTAAATATACATACAAACATTTTATCTTACTAGAAAACAAAAATGTATGCTAAAAGAACAGTGGAAAAACATGTCACTCATTAGATCAGTAATATTTTTAGAATAAAAATGTCCAATGCTGGCAATCAGTTTGGTGACAGGGAAAACTGATGTAATATTTCTGAAAAATAATGTTCTAAATGTTCATACATTTTAACCCAGTAATTCCAGTCCACCCCCAACGGAATAATTTAAACATACTTTAAAAGCCACAGGTACAAGATATTTGTTGCAGTATTATTTGTAATACTGAAAAACTTTGAAAACAACCTAAATGCCCCCAAAGCAAAATGATAATTAAGTACATTAATATGCCTTAGAACTGACAAGATATAATACTACGACTGTGTGGGATATTATACTGCATTTTAAATGATGTTTAGGCTGATTCATAATGCTATCATGTAGTGTTAAGTGAAAAGAACAGGATGCAAAATTATATACATCAAAAGCCTACTGTTCTATGTAAAAACTCTATATACATAGGAGAAATAAAGAAACATAGGGATTTTTAAATCTCTTTGATACTTTCCAAATTTTATTTAACATGCATTTAATGTTTTAAATATATTTTAAAATGCCATGTTACTACTCAAAGCACTTTTCAATGCATTGCCTTGTTTTCACATTTCTATCTAAAGCAAAATCTTGGGCTTGGAAATACAGAAAACATCATAACACCTATTGTATAAAACTCAAATGAGAGTATTCATTATCATTTTGGTTATAAGTATAGTGAATCTTGAAAATATATGACAAGGCAGCTGAAATGTAGTATGGTTCATCCACACCCCTTCTACCTCCGGGTACTGGGGCTCTTTCAGTAACCACCTTTGCTTCTAGTACCTGTGAATATACTATATTTATAAGTCACTGGCAGCAAAGGAAATGGTAATGATTGTTTCTAATGTTTTGAGGACAATCAAAACCAATTTTCCCCTCCAAATCAGAGCATTAAAAAGGTGCCATCTTTTCAAATGTTTATGTCGTTTCTAAAAGAATGAATTCTTATGAGAGCAAGAGATGGTGTCTATTTTCATTATGTATATACATAGCCTGGTTTACTGTTAGACTATAAATAAGACCCTTGGCCATACTATCCTAGAGCAAGGGTGAATTGACATTACATTGTTTTGGAAAGAAATACCATGTTTTTCCACAAATCACTCATGCCAAATGTGGTCACTCCGTTGAGACTTTAATGTAATCTCAACCCATCTTCACCCTTAAGAGTCTGAAACCTTATTCAAAGACAGAGAGACAGGAGAGGGGGAGAGAGGAAGAGAGGGAGAGAGAGAGAGAGAGGGAGAGAGGGAGAGAGAGGGAGAGAGGGAGAGAGAGACTTCAGGAGGTTGCACTTACACTCTAGCAGTTTTTGCAGAAACAAGGAAGGCGGTAGCTCTTATTTTTGTGATGTCAACTTGTACAGTAAAATGCAGTAAAGACCTTCTTTTCTTGACGCGAGGGATGTGAAATATATTCTAGGATGTGTATTCGGTAGGGTCCTTTGTTCTAGGGAAGAGCTTTCTTTTTCTAAAGTTTTTTGGTCTCATTCGAAGAAAGAGAAACTTAATATTTTGAGATTCTTTTAAAGGCATCTTTCAAAGCACCCCCCCCCCACACACACACACATAAAGATCAAGACAGCTCAACACTTGCGTATTAAGAATCCAGTCTGATTTTTTTCAACATGGCTGTATACTTCGCAGGCCCCCAAATTTGTGCTTTCATAGTCATTATCAAATAATCAGCAACACCATCTCTAATGAACCTGTATTTCGTGGGCTAGAAATGCGCTCTGTTTAAAGATCGTGTTCATTTTGAAGGCATCGCTGCTATTCGAGTGTCCTATTCGTGTCAGAGATGGAGCAGACTCTGGAGCTCCTGCAGCACGGTGGGCGGCAAGTCTGAGCGCCCTGGTGGCTGACACGTTTTCAGGGGTTGTGGACACTTTCTCCTGAGAAGTAGGGCCGGCCGCGTGCAGCGGGAGGAAATGGACCAGACTGTGATAGGAATAGAGAATGTATGTGAGCGACAGGAAGAAAGAGAGAGGGCGCCCGACTCGGTCCCCAAGTCACTGTGGCTCTGGGATTTGCACGAATTTATCACCACCATTAACAGCTACTTGCAGAGGGTTGTTTACCGCCTGAGCGCGAGACAACCAGACAGCAAAGCCCACTTTGGGACCACAGCCACGCCCCCTAGCCCTTCAGCTCCCCTCCCTTCCCCCAAACTAATGAATTCAGGGCCGCCTTCCTGTCGGACCCTCCCATTGGCTCCTATCCCAACCAATCAGAGTCTTGCAACAGTTTCACCTGGCTCCCGCTTCCCAAATAAACAAACAAACCGTCCCGCAACAGTGCCAGCTCTGCTCCCTGGCGCCTCTGGCGTTCCTCCCCCTGCTACCACTTCTTGCCCCCTCCAGCCAATAAAGCCCTAACTGTGGCGCCCACACCCAGCCCTGATAGCTAGCCGCTCTCTCCTCCACCCCCCTGGCCTCCTCCCGCCTCCTCCTGTCTTTTTGGGCTCCCCTTTAGGACCAATGTGGCCAAAGAACCCCGCCTCCTCCTATGGGTCCTCCGGTGGCCCACAGGTCCTAAGATTCACCCAGGGGGTCTTGGCCCAGCTGGAGGTGGACCCGCCTCCTGGGCTCAATGCCCCCTCCCTTGCACATCTCTACTGGTGGCCGCTTGCGCCCCTCCACTGCGCCGGTAGCTGGATCCGCAGCGGCCGCCGCGTGAGGCGGCAGTCACGTGTTGTTTTGCCCGCTGCCGCGCGCCCAGAGTGAAGTGGGCGGGGGCGCGGGCCAAGGCGGGAGGGGGCTGGGGCGGGCCGATGGGGGTAGACGGCCTCTTCCACCAACCCTCCCTTCCCCGAGTGCCCCCTCCCCCTTTCCGCTCACCTTAAAACCATCGTGCATCACCATGGCGAGTAGCTCCTTCGCTCGCGACCAAGCTACAAGGAGACTGAGAGCTGCAGCAGCGGCAGCGGCGGCAGCTCTAGCAGCGGTGACCACCACCCCGCTTCTTTCTTCGGGAACCCCGACCGCACTCATTGGGACCGGGTCGTCTTGTCCGGGAGCCATGTGGCTCTCCACGGCCACTGGCTCCCGGTCAGACTCCGAGTCTGAAGAGGAGGACCTCCCCGTCGGGGACGAAGTCTGCAAACGCGGCTACCTGCGGAAACAGAAGCATGGGCATAGGCGTTACTTCGTGCTCAAACTCGAGACCGCTGACGCCCCAGCTCGGCTAGAATACTACGAAAATGCCAGGAAGTTCCGGCACAGTGTCCGTGCTGCGGCGGCTGCAGCAGCGGCTGCCGCCTCTGGTGCAGCGGTCCCCGCGCTCATCCCTCCGCGGCGCGTTATCACCCTATACCAGTGCTTCTCCGTGAGCCAGCGAGCTGATGCAAGGTACCGACACCTCATTGCCCTTTTCACGCAGGACGAGTACTTCGCTATGGTGGCCGAGAACGAGTCGGAGCAAGAAAGCTGGTACTTGCTGCTCAGCCGCCTCATCCTCGAGAGCAAGCGCCGCCGCTGCGGCACGCTGGGCGCACAGCCGGACGGAGAGCCGGCCGCGCTAGCGGCGGCAGCGGCGGCGGAGCCACCCTTCTACAAAGATGTGTGGCAGGTAGTAGTCAAACCCAGGGGGCTGGGGCATAGAAAAGAGCTGAGCGGCGTGTTCCGGCTGTGTCTTACCGACGAGGAGGTTGTGTTTGTGAGGCTGAACACCGAAGTGGCCAGCGTGGTCGTCCAGCTCCTGAGCATCCGTCGCTGCGGTCACTCAGAGCAGTACTTCTTCTTAGAAGTCGGCAGGTCCACCGTTATCGGTCCAGGGGAGTTGTGGATGCAGGTTGATGATTGTGTAGTGGCACAAAACATGCATGAGCTGTTTTTGGAGAAAATGAGGGCCTTGTGTGCAGATGAATACCGAGCCCGCTGCCGCAGCTACAGCATCAGTATTGGCGCCCACCTGTTAACCCTGCTGTCCGCTAGGAGGCACCTGGGCTTGCTGCCGCTCGAGCCCGGCGGCTGGCTCCGAAGGTCCCGCTTTGAGCAGTTTTGCCACCTTAGGTCCATTGGTGATGGAGAAGATGAGATGCTTTTCACCAGGCGCTACATAACACCCAGCGAGCCTCTGCATCCCTCCAGGCAAGGAAGGCTGCACCTGCCCAGAGGGCGCAGGTCTAGGAGAGCGGTTTCAGTGCCAGCCAGCTTTTTACGCCGCTTAGCGCCCAGCCCGGTACGTGCCCCTCACCCTGAAGAAGACCCCAATAACAGAGCTTGTGAAGCCTCTGGCTCCGACTCTGGCAACTCTGGGAGAAAAGGGAAAGAGGTCAAAGAGAGTCAGGAAGGAAGCGAAGGCGACTACATGCCCATGAACAACTGGGGTTCAGGAAATGGCCGGGGCTCAGGAGGTGGCCAGGGCTCAAGTGGCCAAGGCTCCAGTAGCCAGAGCTCAAGAGGAAACCAGTGCTCAGGTGGGAGGCAGGGATCTGGAGGTGGCCAGGGCTCAAGTGGCGGCCAGGGCTCAGGAGGCCAGAGTGGTGGAGGAAACCAGTGTTCAGGAGATGGTCAGGGCACCTCAGGTGGTCATGGTTCAGGTGGTGGCCAGAGACCTGGAGGCGGGCCTGGCTCAGGTGGTGGCCAGGGACCGGGAGATGGCCATGGCACAGGTGGTGGCAAGAACTCTGGAGGCGGCAAAGGCTCAGGAAGTGGGAAAAGCTCAGATGGTGATGGTGACCATGGAAAATCTCTGAAGAAAAGATCCTACTTTGGCAAATTAACTCAAAGCAAGCAACAGCAAATTCCGCCCCCACCCCCACCCCCACCCCCACCTCCACCAGCCGGAACAACTAGTGGAAAAGGGAAGTCTGGGGGAAGATTCCGCCTTTATTTTTGTGCTGACAGAGGAGCCACAAAAGAACGCAAAGAAGCCAAAGAGGTGAGAGACACAGAGACTTTAGAAGGTGCAGCTCGTGGTCCCCACAGAGCCAGAGCTTTTGATGAAGATGAAGATGACCCATATGTGCCAATGAGGCCAGGGGTGGCTGCCCCTCTTGCAAGCTCCAGTGATTATATGCCAATGGCTCCTCAAAATGTCTCTGCTTCAAAAAAGCGCCACTCTCAATCACCTTTTGAAGATTCAAGAGGATACATGATGATGTTTCCTAGAGTGAGCCCACCACCTGCCCCTAGTCCTCCCAAAGCACCTGATCCTAACAAAGAGGATGACTCAAAGGACAATGACAGTGACAGTGACTACATGTTTATGGCGCCTGGCGCTGGTGCAATTCCAAAAAACCCCAGAAATCCTCAGGGTGGCTCTTCATCCAAAAGTTGGAGCTCCTACTTCTCTCTGCCAAATCCTTTTCAGAGCTCACCCTTGGGACAGAGTGACCACAGTGAGTATGTACCAATGTTACCTGGAAAGTTCCTGGGGAGGGGCCTTGACAAGGAAGCCTCATCTAACTGGGGCCCCAAAGATGCACCTGCAAAGCCTTCAGCTGAGGGGTCATTCTCAAAGCCTAGAGGTGGGGAGTCACCTTCAAAGCCTTTAGATGATGGCCCCCCAAAGGAGAAGGCTAAGAGACCTAACCGGCTCTCTTTCATGATAAAAGGAAATAAAATCAAGCCCAAACCACAAAAGCCCACACAGGAGCAGAGAGAAGCTGACAGCTCTAGTGACAACGTCAACATTGACATCACTAAAAGAGATAGCAATATGTCAGTCCCCTGTGCTCAAGGACTGCCAGATTCATGGGGCATAATTGCCAACCCCAGACGGCCAGCCTTTTCTAATTATGTGAATATTGAATTCGGAGTGCCATTTCCAAATCCAGCAAGCCGCCTCTCAGATCTCTTAAGAGCTATACCAGGTGCCAACCCCCTATCTCTGGATGGTGCTAGGTGGCCACTTCGTCCTCTTCCTCCCAATGCTACAGGTAGCAATGCTAATGTGCCAGAGGGCGAATACATTGAAGTGATTTTCAACCCAGCAATGACACCAGCCGTGCCTTTTGCTGACAGAGCCATTCGCTATGATGCTGAAACAGGTCGAATCTACGTGGTCGACCCATTTTCTGAGTGCTGTATGGACGTTTCTCTCTCTCCTAGCCGATCCTCTGAACCACCACCTGTAGCTAGGCTGCTGCAGGAGGAGGAGGAGCAAGGGAGAAGACGTTCACAAAGCCCTACGCCAAGTTTCTTTGCAGCCGCAAGGGCCATTGTCTCGGCCTTCCCGACTGACAGCTTCGAGAGAGACCTTAATGCTGCCCCCTCCTTGGCTGCTGCTCCCGCAGCGGCGCCAACCTTAGCCGTGGGCCGCGCGTTAGCCGCGGCCTCCGCGCTAGCTGCGGTCCCGGGCATCGGCGCAGCCGCCGCGGGCTTAGAGGCCGCCGCTGGATTTGACTCCGCCTCCACCCGCTGGTTCCAACCTGTTGCTAATGCTGCTGCTGCGGAGCCGGTGAGGGGGGCCCAGGACATTGCTGAAGGCGCGAATCCGGGAGTCCCGGACCCAGCAGCCGACCTTGCCGGAGGTATGAACGCGGCGGGCGGGGCCGCTTCCGCAGCTGCAGCTGCTGCTCCCCTACCACCACCTTGCCATCGCCTGGGGCCGAGACCCCCGGAGAGAGAAGATTCTGAGGATGAGGATGAGGATGACACTTACGTGAGAATGGACTTTGCCAGACCTGACAACAAGAAGTTCCACTCTCCAAAAAGAGGTTGGTAATTTTATAATTAATTCCCATAAAGTTAATGGTCATTGCTTAATGAGTGAGCTGAAGCGCTACCATCTACAGCCTTAAGGATAAGGGAGGTAGCATTTCATTATTGGTGCTATTTAACATGGTGGGTAGAATTCAGTTTTAAATTTTCACACGAAATCATTTTGATCTTTGTAAAACCTTAAGCTTTCATCTAATCCTAAATTTAGACAAAGCGGGTTATCATTGAAACATTAATTCTACTTTTTAGAATTAGTTAAAATTCAAGGTCAAGAGGATGCTTTTAAACATCCTCCATTTCTAAATGATAAGACAAAGCAGGACATGGTAAATTGAGTGCCACCAACCCATCACCTCATTTTCAAGTCAACAACTAAAAGATGCTTTTCCGCAAATGCCTATATTTAAGTGCAGGAATTAAATAAGCGCACAGGATATTAAGCAGTAACAATCAAGTATTGATGATACTTTTTGAAATGCAGTCATTGTTTTGCTGATTTGCTGTGATTGACCAAAAAGGCTAAATCTCATTTGTTAGCATGAATGAAAGGGGGAACGGGTAACAACAATAATTAATCCAAAACAGGAGATGATTAAAAGGAGATAGTATTTGGCTCTGGAATATGTTTTTGTGTTGATCTTTTTTTGCTTTGTTTTTACACAGGATAAATTGTGAGAAACCCTGTCTCTTTTCTCTGTCACTGGTAGGGACGGGCAAGTCATCTTTGCTGTGCTTCATTTTCTTCTTTTAACCTGCCACCCTTTCAGAAGAGGGTGTGGTGACAACTTGATAATGGATAGGAATATTGTTTCAAAGGTTTAAAAGGCATTTAAAACATCTAATTTGTGCGTCTTCTGGGAAATCAAGGAAAGCAAGATAACTAGGCTGAAGTAAAAGCTGACCCCAGGGGCAGCCTACCCTGGAACAGTGGGAGGTTTTTAAAGGGCTAATTTTCCAAAGAAGTAAGAGTAGGATCTGTTGCTCTTAGAAACAAAACTTGGAGTAAATCTACTATGTACAACTTGCACAAAGTTGTTTTGAGACGTTTTCAAGGAATGGTTGCAAAAAAAGAGGCTGTCCTCATAGTCACCACTGCCTTCTGTCTTTAGTAAAACATGCTTCTTTTCCAGTGAAGGGAAGGGATGGACCCCAGCAGCTTTCATTCCAGTAGTCAGTTAGTGAAGATTTTTGCTTTGCTTGCTTTGTGGAATGCTTTTGTGATTGGATCTCTGCCTACTGTGCTTGATCAGGCAGAACAAGTCCAGGACTGATCACAACAGTCACCTAACAAGCTCCCTATTTAGTGCAGGTGTAGCCCCCCCCCCACCTCCCCTTTCTCCCCATGCTATAGAAAACTTGCCATACAAAAACTCACATTTGCAGCACAGACACACTAAAAGAGTGATCATTAAAACGACAAAAGGATGCTTTGGCTTGCCAAAGAATTAGATTCAGTCCTTTAAATTGTAAGCCTCCTTCCCAGCACACACACACACACACACACACACACACACACACAATAGCACCACTACTCCATTTAAAATTTATAATTCCATTTCTAAGAAATTAATTCATAATCAGCTTTCAGAAACCAGTCTATTTCATTTGGTAAAGTGCACCTGAAAATTGATTTCAAGCTATTGTTGGAGCCTAACTGCTGAAGACAAGGTTTACAACTTTGATGTAAAATGCACATCAAAATAGTCATACATCAAAATAGCTGCTTATGTCCCTATGGTACTTTGAAAGGGATGAGTTTTCATGCGGGTTTGCCTATACTTTCCAATAATCTTTGTTTAGGTAAAAATTAAAAATAGTGAAATCTGATCGTTCTTCAAATAAACCTTGCCTTCACAAAGACTACTGAGATCCAATGATCATTGTAATAGTAACTACTTTGGAGATCTGACATTTTCTAAATGTATTGTATATTGAGGGGATTCCTAACTTTATTGAGTGACTACAGCAAGGAGGCAGTATCTCACAGGAAGGCAGGCACTTAAATTAAAGAGATTGAATGTGGTAGCAATTTGGGAGGTTAAAGCACTTTATAAATGGAAGATATTTTTTATTGTGTCATTGTATTAGCAGTGAAGTTATGTTTCGGCCATTTAAATTTAGGATTAAGTTTTTGAAAAATGCCTGGTGTTGAGGGTGATTCTTGCACATTATTTGCTGATATATAGAGAAGGAATGGGGGTGTGTGAATGGGGTGGGGGTATGGTAAAATACCCATTGCAGGAAATGCCTTTGGTTAGCATTTTAACGTGAATTGATATAGTGGAGTGATGTCTTCAAGTGTTTTGAACAGGCTGAATGAATCTGATCATTTCTTAGTATAAAGTTGTAGAATACCTTTTGCCTATTTCTTTTCTCTCTTCATTTTCTTATTTAATATTTAAAAAATAAAAAGACCTTGTTAGGAAACAAAAAAGTGCCCTGATAGAGAAGCAAGTCATACATAGTGTTAGGAGTTATGTGTTTCAAAAGTATTTTTGATTTTATGGAAAGTGCTTAGAACAATACCTGGAACATAGTAAGTGCTACACATGAATTATTATGTAGTTATTATCAGTGTTGTTGTTACTCTTATTACATTTAGAAATACAAAGCAAAATTAAAATTCTCTGATCACAAATTTCTTTTTTCAGTTAGTCTTATTTAAAATACTCCATGGAGTTTTTCATAGTCAGGCTCTTCACAGTTGAGAGCTGATTATCAATGAGACTGCTTTTTTCATGAAACACAATTAATAATCTCACTTATCTACAGTCACTCTGCATATGAGAAAGTACTTTAAGGGCATTTGTTCAAGTCAGAAAGAAACACTCAGAAATATAACTTGGATATTACTTTTTTAAAAAATAAGTGAAATCTTTTAAAGCATTTGTTGAAGATGAAGTGTTCACATTTTGGATTGTAGTATATGTTAGCATTTAAGAGGAAAATGTAGTTTCTTGTGTGGTTTAGTCTGACTCCTAATCAATGTATGACCCTTTGCTTCTATTACTACTTTACCTGATACAGAAGCGATAGGTTGAAATAACTTGAGGTGAAAAATTCCCTAGTTTTTCATTTAAGAGATAGGAAAATGGAAAGGACAGCTCTAGAAGGTATGAGATAATGGGTCAGCCATTAGTTATTTTATGATAGTATCTGGTATTTAAAAGCAAAAATAATTAACTTCTGAAATTTTATGCACTGCTATCACCTATAGGATGCCCAAATTTCTTTTGAATGTATATATCCCTGCCAAATCTCATTGCCATAAATTATAGAAGTAGGAGCAAATTATTTTTATTGTATTTAACTTATTTATTACAAATTGCTAGAATAAAACCTGGATATAGCGGAGATTTCTCAGCCACCATTGATGGGTCACTTATTTTAGGCAACATTCAACAGCCTCTCCCCACAATTTGGAAAGTTGTTTGGAGTAATGAGGTATTTGACCTACAATAATTAAATAGGACCTCGCTCAATTAAAGTTAGCTAAAGTTGTTGGCAATCATGATTCATTTGCATTCATTCTATTTTAAGAGAGAAGCTTCCAGGATAAAACTCTCAGACACTAGCAAAACATCTCCATCAAACAAGGACCAGGGCTTTAATTAAGCACGCCAGAATATCACACACGCATAAAAGCTCAAACAGGATCTCTTGCTTTCTTTTCCTGTCCCTAATCACCAAACATGAACCAAAATACTTCCGAGTCATTGGCAGGGAGCTAGTTGTTTTGGGAACTAACTCAGGCTTCCAAAAAACTTCATGTTGAAACAGATGTGCCTGGCCAGTGTAGGAAGAAGTAAGGAGTACTGTGTGTGATTTGAAATGGACTGTTGTTAAACTGTCAATTTGTTGTTGATTGAGGGAATGCTTTCCAGTTGCAGATTGCCTTATAGTTTCCAAAGCACATTCACATTCATTATTTTACTGATGAACGGTAAGTACTGGAAATGAAGCCGGTGTTAAGAATTTTCCTGTGGTCAAAAAGGTAAGTGGCAAAGCTGCAAATTTAAATCATACATCCGATTTCAAATCCAATGCCCCACCTAGAACAGCACAATTCCCTTTTCAATCAGGTGTTCAATCAGTTATTTTCTTATCAATGAAAGATTGTCATATAGGCAAGGACTGGGAAAATTTATATGTTTGCTTGAATTTGATAGTAGCAAATTTTGTTGTAACTCATTTGGAGTGTTTTAACTGTGGACCATTTGCCAGGGTTTGGGTAATTTTCATTACATTGAACTGTTTGCCAGGGCCTTAGAATAAAAGAATTTGACCTGGGCTGGAAGTGAATATTTTAAATTTGATCTGGGGAGGAGCTAGCTAATCTTTACCTCCCAAGCACAAATAATGTGTGTATCTATTTAGTCCCTACAGAAACATTGAAAGCAATGAAAGTGAATTAAGGGTGTATTCAGTAAATGTCCATTAATAAATGGTCATTTCCTTAACTGAAATTAGATTTTTATGATTTTCCTAATAATCCAGTGACATCTACCAGCTATATCAAAAAGTCTTTTTATTTAATTTCTTTCTGTATAAAATATGATATTTTAATCTAAATTACCACAGTGGGCAAACAGGATAAAGTACGGTAGGTAGAAGAAAACATGATGTAGAAATAGATGTTCATTTGTTTAAAAAGTAAACTTACTTTTGGCAGTCAGGCAAGTAGATTTTAGAAGCCTTGAAAATCAAATCCTCTCCTGAGGACATAAAAATCCTTGTTTAAAATTAAGTTCATTTTGTTTAGCACCTTTTTAAGTCTTTAAGACTATGTAAAAATAGCCCAGACATTTTATTGGCAGTATTGGAAAATAGCTTTTGTAAAATGCTTAATTAAAGTCTGCAGTATGTTTTGTCTAAGAGGTGCTCCCGGCTCTTAGGTGTTGAGGATCATTTACTGGAAAACATTGCTTGGTCCTGAGTGAGAAATGTGAGATTAAAAAAAAAAAAAAACCTAAAACTTTTTAAGGGCTAGAAGGTAACTCAGTGGTAGAGCACTTGCCTAGCATGCACAAGGACCTGGGATCCATCCCCAAAACAACAACAACAACAAAAAACTACTTTCTAATGAAATGAATACATTACAGCACACTCCATTATTAGCAGAACTATCAGATTTCTAATTTTAAAGTATTTATTATTGTTTATGTAGCTATGGGGCTCACATTTCTGTCCTTTGGGAAAGTAGGCTCAACACTTGAGAAATAGGATTTTTTTTAAGGATCTATATATGTAGATATATGATTTGCATTTTTAGTGGGTAACTTTCAACTTTTACCTAAGGAATTAATTCCTTTTTGAATGAAAAATTTGTGCTTAAATATTTATTTAGTGAGATATGAAAGTTACTGCTATTTTGTCCCCTAGCTTCCTGATACTCCTTCCTTATTAGGATTGCATTGATTGTATTCTGTGAGTTGTGCCCTCATGTGCCCTTTGCCAGACTTGTGCCCTTTTTCTCAGAAAACCATGCCTTTCCTGGTTTCTGAAAGGGTGAGAGGGCCATCCTGGGAGTCCCACGGGGCCCACAGAGGACCTCCCTAGATGTTTTTAGTTCCTAGTTCACAGCCTTCCTGTGCTTAGCTTGCAGGAACAGCCTCCCTTAAAAGGGATCCTTGTACAGTTTCAAGCCTGTGCTGCCTACTGTACTCTGACTTGTTGGCAGAAGCAGCTGTCCTGGTGTTTAAAGCTATTTTCGTGGTTGGATTGACCACAATATGTTTGATGCTAGCCAGATCTTCTGGATTTACTGAATATCCAATTCCCCACAAACTGTAGGCACTTTAGCTAGTTTTCGCAATTTATATAATTTGCCTTTCTCTGATTACTGATTTTCTACTTGTAGACTTGAAACAGAATATCAGTGAAATCTTTACCTTTAATTTCATCTTGAAAATTGCTCGCACGTGCCCCCATGGTGCCCGTGAAAGGGTAACCAGCAAATGTAATTTTAACCCCTGCTTTTTAATAAGTTATTCCTTCACCTTAAAAGCATACTAACCTTGTCCTTAACCTCAGTCTCTCCTTTAAAGGAATTCTTATTGTGGCTGCAGCTCTTCTCAAAGTCTCCCTTCTACTTGTCACCCTGGCTCCAAATATATTTCAGCATTTTGAGTGTAGGGGACACTATTTCTATTTTTACTGTGTATTTCCCTGGAGTCTCAAATTGAAAGTTCCAATACATCTTCTCAGAGAAATGATGATTGGATGTAGTCAAAGTAGTTTCTCTATTAGTTCGGGAACTGCACAGGTTAAATATAGGCATGTGTAGACAAAGCTACCAACTTATTCACCATTTATTTATGACACTGTTCTATGAAATAATTTATTCTGAGTTTCAACTCAACAATGAAGCTTGGAATATGTCTCTTTTGTAAATTGGAGACTGCCTATATTAGAATTCTAGTAACTTGCATTCTTTGAGTCAGCAGTAACTAGGCAGCAGAGTGAAGTGGACCAAGTGTGGGTTGGGAGGTAGTGGAGAGACTGACCTGGGTTGAAAATCCTGTAGCTGACCTCCAGTTTGTATCCAGATCATTGAGACTGGAGTTAACATGTATAGGTGGTCCAGGGCTGCTTAGTGAAGGGCAGGCTTGGAATGATTTAGTTGGCTTTGAGAATATGGAGGTATACAAGTGTCATTATTTTCCCTTACAGATTATTTTGACTATTCTGTCACAACTGTTGCTATTATGGGGAGAAGCATGTTTTATCATCTGATCTAAGATTTTTTATAAAGTTTTAGAGAATTATCCTCCTATACATTCACAGGGCCCCCAAAAGTGTGATGACTATTCTTACTGAAGAGAAAAACACTAATAATCCAAACACAATGTGAAGCTAAATAATAAAATTGCATTATTATATATTCATCTCTAGGGTATACACTTTCATTTCCCTTCACTTCCTTTTGTTTTTCTGCCTTTGACGTTTTACTTGGTTGCCTCTTGCTTATGTGATCACCAGTTGATTGTAGGGATAGCAATGTGGACTAACGGACAGAGTGAGGATTTTCAAAGGAACACAACAAAACATGTTTTAGTTCTAGGAAACCGGGAGTTGAAAAGAGAACTTAGACAAAAAGATTGGAGAGGATGAAAAGAGAATAAGAGAATAACTGAATACATTGTTCCAGTCTCACCTCTGTCTGGGCAGGGGAACTATTGCTGTTTTGGACTTCAAACAGTAATAGAGGCGAGTTTATGATTCATATAAAGAGGTCTGGAACACCCTGGAGGAACTGCCTTCTTGGCTCGCCCTACAAATTTCCAGGGATATTGAAGTCATATGTGCTTTATTAGTATATTAAAGGTTAATGTTAAGGTTTATATCATTATAGAAGTTGAAACAGAAAAGTTTACCTCTTTCATTTTTGAGAAGAAAATGATACCTGCTGGATTTGGAGGAAGTAGGAGGGAAATATTTTAACTCATCAGAGTCTATTAAGTTTTCCTCTCTTATAGAGAGAAATTACTTCAAGACCTTGCCACCTATTAAAAAGGTATGGAATTAACTTAAAAGATCTTTGATTAATTGGAAAATAAGAATATTCAACAAGGTAATTTTTTATAACCTGTCAGTATCAAATAGGAATAATACCTCAAAAACAGACCACATTATTTAAAGCATGGCCATTTACTCTTCTCATGGTGAAATGATATAAAAATGAACTGGAGGGGGCTGGGGATGTGGCTCAAGCGGTATCGCGCTCGCCTGGCATGCGAGCGGCCTGGGTTCGATCCTCAGCACCACATACAAACAAAGATGTTGTGTCCGCTGAGAACTAAAAAATAAATATTAAAAAATTCTCTCTCTCTCTCTCTCTCTCTCTCTCTCTCTCTCTCTCTCTCCCTCTCCTTAAAAAGAAAAAAAAAAACAATACTTAAAAAAAAAAATGAACGGGAGACAGTATTCATTCTGTAGACTGTTTATGATTTGGGTTTAATCCCGAATTGCTTTCTTTTGCCACCCAGGAAGCATCCAAGTCGCTTCCTTTTGCTGTTCTTTGGAATATGCTCAGGGAATGTAAACTAATTTTAATATTGGCCTAAGTAAAACAGGATTATAAAGGCAAATCCGAAGCTCAAATTCCCACAATGCATTTCAGAAGCAAGTTAAATTATTTGGGGATTATCCTGTTTTGGAAAGCATTATTCCTTTCTACTAGGATAGTTAATCAAGAATCAACAAACATATTTTGTAAACTTGAAATTACACAATTATGTGCCAGGTCTCAGTAAGGTATCAAGCATTCACCCAACACTGGTGTAGGTGTTATAGGAAAGCAATGTAAATATAAGTCAAATTTACAGAAGAGGACTGGGGTTGTAACTCAGTGGTAGAGTGCTTGCCTAGCACATGTGAGGCACTGGGTTCGATCCTCAGCACTACATAAAAATGAATAAATAAAATAAAATAAAGGTATTGTCTCAATCTATAACTAAAAATATATATTTTTTTAATTTTATATAGTAGAGCCTCTAATTTAGAGTAAGGAAAGAAGAAAGAAAAACTACTCCAATAGCAACAAATGCCCCATATTTCAGGCTTAATATAATGCCAATGACATAGTTTTTGGAGCTTAATTTGTATTTCATATTAAATCCTCTATCATAGAAGAGAGTAAGAAAGCCCCCTTAAAGCACATTCAGTGTGGTATGTATGAACATAGGAAGATTTTTTTTAAAGTAAATAATGTTGTTTCTTTTTTTTTCACCTTTATTATTTATTTATATGTGGTGCTGAGAATCAAACCTGGTGCCTTACATATGCCAGGCAAGCATTCTACCACTAAGCCACAACCCCAACCCAGGAAGATATTGTTATATTAAAACAAAACAGTAAATTAAATTAGGTGAGACACCTTTCTAACCTCAACATTAGGTAAAAAAAACCCCACATTTCTGATATCTGAAAAAATTCCATGATACTAGTATGGCCTAATTTTATGCTAAATAAAGGACTGCATTGCTAACAAGCACTCACAGTTAACCTATGGCTGTCACAGGCACATTTCATCCTGTGTAAACAAGATAAGTAGAATCTAAAATATCCTAGAAAAAATACTCATTTTTTTTTCCTTTTTAATATGAGAAGAGGATCCATACAATGAATTGAGACCAGTAGCCCCAGTAGGTAGGAGGGGAATGGAGACCTGAATACTTCATATAGCTGCAAAGTTTGTTACATTCATCAAAACATCTGATGAAAAAATGAATAAAGTGTATAATTCCAGTTTAATTCAAAATATTGTAATTGAAGCCTACTCTGGAGGGTGCTTCTTATGGATTCTTTAAGTTGTCTCAAATGCATTAGAATAATTGGTACTTTGATGTGACTCAGTCTTCAAGTAACACTGGTATCCCATGTCCAATGAGCAAAAAGCCAAGAGAGTAACACTGTAACCTCTTTTTATTAGACAGATGGAAATTTCAATCAAATCTCCTTTACAGGTCTGATTTTGTTCTTTTAGAAGAAATTCTGTGTTTGGGTCATGAGACTATCACCATGGCTGTGCTTAACTCCTTTGATTGGTGCCACATAACCTGGTGAAGGCATAATCAAGCATATAGGAGAAGGGAAACATTCTCTTTATCTGCCTGATGCCTTGGTCACTTGTGGGTGCTACTATGCACCAGAAATGTCATAGGGGTAGCCTGGGGGCAAAAGGAGTAAATGCTCTGTGTCTTTGCCCAGCTTGTGCTAGTACCTCACAGGCAGCCAGCAGAGTTGATTAACCATGTCGATGCCAAGGAAATCTCAAAAAGGTCTCACAAATTTCTAGTTAGATTTTGTTTTGTTTTGTTTTGTCTTAGAACCTGGTGGGGGTAAAAGCTCTTTGTACTAATCTTGAAAATAATTTTTCTTTTATCATCTTTTTTTGTAGAGTGACTACATTACCACAGAAACACATTAGAAGAAAAGTGACACTTAAGGATTTCCATCTTTGTCTACTCCAGATCTGCCTATAAGAAAGGAAATTCAGAGGCTTCTGAATAGAAAGCAACATAAATTTCTAGAATCCTACATGTGGACTCTGGCAGTTGAATGATCCTACACAGAGATCATCTTTACTACTGCCTTCTGGATCCATTGATTTTGAGTTAAGAATATTCACACTATGCTTTGTTTTTTGTTGTCTAGTTTCCCTCCATGATCTGTGTCTTTGAAAGGAAATGAATGTTGTAAAAGTTAGCATGTTGTAACTGTTTCCTCTTCTCTTAAAACCATTATTTCCCTGTAAAATGAGCCAATACCAATTTTGATGATGCATAATATGTAGATTAATTTTGAAGGTACAAAACCTTTAAACAAGGGCAGATGAGAAAAGAAGGTAGGTATGATCTGGAATATTCTTTCTCTGAATAGTACATACACAGAACATTTCTTGATCAAGGATTTAAACGACAACTGAACTGATATCTTGATGGGGAATTTTCAATATTTTAAAGGCAGGACTAAAGGACAGATATCTCAGTTTTTGCTCATTAAGAAAACTACAATTATCTGTCCATATTAAATGTCAATGAAACATCTTGAATGAACATTTCCAACATTTTAAAGACAGAACTGAGGAGCAGGTCTAGCTACCTGTTTATATATAACTCGGTGAAGTTCTGTCTGCAAATCAATTAAGCATTTCCAAACCAGTTATTTTTAAATTTTGTTATAAGACCTACATTTTTCTCCCCAAAGAAGCAATGTTCTCCAAAATTTGCTTCTCACAGGCCCCTCTCTACATCCCTGGGCCTTTCTCTCTTCTCTTCTACCCCCCACCCCCACTCTTTTTGGCCCTCTCCCCAACATACACACTCCCTCCTATGCCCAGGACTCCTATAAAGAAATCAGTTTCCCATATTCAAGAAAGTAGTGTGTACTTATCAATTG
Organism: Marmota monax; assembly: GCF_021218885.2. Classification (NCBI taxonomy): domain Eukaryota; kingdom Metazoa; phylum Chordata; class Mammalia; order Rodentia; family Sciuridae; genus Marmota; species Marmota monax. The sequence continues at coordinate 7,257,718 of NW_026694552.1, read as the reverse complement.
ATATTCTGACTAAACTTAAGCCAAAAGGAACCTCTTATAAGGCCTTGTTTCCTTTGGACAAGGATCTGATATAAGATGTACTAAATTAAAAAAAAAATCAGAGCAAGCTTTCCCCCTCCTATTTTTGCTTGTCTCTGATGGAAACTGAATTAAGATTTTAGGAACCTGGACCTTTGAGAACATGACACCAACAGGTGGTGACCACAGAGGATAGGCACAAAGGTCTTGAAGCTTGCTTAGAGCTTTGTTATGTGGTGGCACACAAATCTTGGCTTGTACCATCACTGGCAAACCTCATCATATCACAGATGGGTGTGAGTGTTTGAGTGTCTTAAGTGTGTGAGTGCTAGTGTGTATGCACATTTGTGTGTATGCATACCTTTGTGTACCTGTGAACATGTGATTATAGATGTACCTGTTGTGTGTAACTCTGTTAAAAAAATTGCTTCGCATTTAATGTGCAACTTTGAAGTAGCGTAATATTTAAAGTGTTTTGCCACTCGGTTTTGATGTCTTTGAACGTGTACTTCTATCTTTGAGCAGGCTTATAGTACATGTTGCTAACTTTTCTTGAATAACCGAGTTGACTTCTATTTTTTTCCCTTGCCTACCAACCAAAGGGATGGGGGGGCTTTTTTTCCCCTTGTGAAGGGTGCTGAGGAGAGGGTGTGGCTACAGGGCCAGTCACTGCTCTAGTTCCTGGTCATTAGTAGTGCATCAGCTTCATCAGTCCCTTCAGACTCCTCTTTTTCAACCTGCTCAAATAACACAGTGTGGCTTTTGTTCATTATGATAACAATGTGCTCTTCAGGCAGCCTCTTTTCAAGCTTTCTGTCACCAATTATATTCAAGTAAGTTCAGGCATTATCATTCAGAATTGTGGGAAGAAAAGTTTTTTTTTTTTTTTTTTTTTTTCCCCAGGGGGAAATGCTATATCATTTATTTACATGTTAGGTTCGGGGGCTGCCAGCAGACAGGGTACTGAGGGTACAGCACAGAGGTAACACTTGCTGAATAAATGAATGGAAACCTCATACACAACAGTACATACAAATAGTCACAGGTACAAATAGTCACAGGTACAGCATAACAAATATGCAATCTTTTTGACACTACTTCTTAGTTTACAGACACAATTAATTTATTCAGTATTGTGCTGGAAGAATCTCTATAGAGTATGTGTACCAACATATCACTTACCTTCCAGCTATCAGTTTATGCTGCTAAGAAAAACCAATGATGGAACGATTTTTTTGTGACCTCTACATTAATTTGGTATCACACATAGTTACTTGGTCAGTAAAAACTAAAACCTTACAGTTCCAACAGCTCATTACATTTGCTATTTCTGCTTCACAGATCTGCTTTGAGTTGCTTTGGCTTTGTCTTCCTTTGTAAATACTCTTATACTCTCTTCTTTGTAAACATCTCATTTGCAGTTTTGGGAGACAACCTTGCGACTCTGTATAGTGTTTATATATATATATCTGACTTGCCTTTCCATAGAGCTACTTGCAATAAATGTGTTCATGTAAGTTATTCATGTGAAGAGTCATCTTTTCTTCTTTTATTTTTTTGTAGTTGTAGATGGACAGTATGATTTTATTTTATTTTATTTGCTTTTTTTTTTGTATGTAGTACTAAGGATCCACCCCAGTGCCTCACACGTGCCAGGCAAGCACTCTGCCACTGAACCCCAGCCCCAGCCCTTATCTTTTCTTAATACTGCTGTTTCTACTCCCCTATAAGATGTTTTCCTGTTCTATGGTATAATTGGCTTCATTTTTCAGAATGAAACAATAGGGGTAATCCAAAGTTTATATTAAAATTACTTTAAAAAAATTTTGCGTAAGTTGTAACTGGACACAATATGTTTATTTATTTATTTTTATGTGGTGTTGAGGATCAAACCCAGCGCCTCACATGTGATAGACAAGTGCTGTATCACTGAGCTACAGCACCAGCCCCTGTTAAAGTTTCTCTGCCTAGAAACATAAGTCAACTAACATATTGAGTCTGCCAGTGTGGAGGTGATAGTAGTGCAGAACAGCTTAGGAAATGACTTACCTGAATTTTCATGTGAATCCTACATTGATGCACCTATACAACTAGGTTGAGGCGATCATTTATAAATTGTCTCCTTCATTGCCACTCAGTAATATCCTTTAAATTACTCCCTTTTCATTTCCTTTTTTCTTTTTGTAGTACTGGGGATTGAACTCAGGGGCCTTCTACCATTGAACTACATAATCACTATTTTTTAAATTTTGGGATAGAGACTAACAAAGTTGCCAAGGCTGGCCTTGAACTTACAATCCTCCTGCCTCAGCCTTCCAAGTAGCTGGGATAACAGGCATTTGCACTTCCAAACATGCCCTTCCTTATTTTTAACCACTGGGAAGAAAAATATAAGTACATGAAAATTAAACCAATGGTAAGACAGCAGTTTTGCATTCTGGAATGTAGAAAAAATGGATTTAATAACAACAATTATTAGCAAATTATGTCACCCTTATTAGAAACCAAAAGTTTAAAGAAATGCTAGAAAAATAATTGCCCCTCTCCCATTTTTTCTTTACCAAGTTATCCTTGCCACATAGAAGAGCAGTGAGAACAAATTTGGGACCAATACCTACCCAAGAATCAGTAGGGGGGGGCGGAGAGGTATCCATGGAAGCATCTGGACAACAAGATAGGAAGGCAGGTCCCAGATCATGTGAAAAATCTATAAGCCACATGAGTTGTGTATATGCAAAGAAGTGAATTGGTTGTGCAGCTTGAGCTTAACTGATACACCTGAGAAGATGTATGGAAAACAATATCACAATGGGAAGTTATAATTAGAATGCCTTTATTATTAGAAACTGTGAATAACATCATTTAGCTTCTGTGTCATTTTATAAATGTATAAACATCTTCATATAATTTTATTAATATACACATATATGCATACATAAACTCTTAGTCCCTACATCATGGGGATAATCTATTTGTTAGAGCATAGCCCAAATGTTTTTATTCATCCCCAACAGACACTTAAAATAATAATAATAATAATAATAATAATAATAATAATAATAATAATAACAAATAAAAATTTAAAAAATATGAATAGGCACTTCCATGCCCATAAGTTCAAGTGATATTTGTATATTCATTTTGGTGTTCATAGGACTTGAATTCCTGGAACAGTAGGCACAGACTAGGTGCTTCAATAATCAATAGAACTCACTAGAAAGAAGGATCTATATCCAAGAATGCATAACCAGAGCTTCCATTTCCTTACTCTCATAGTCTCATACATAGTAACCAATGTTCTCTGCAGAATCTGAAAGGGTCCTGTTTCTTTAAAACATAAAACCTTTCAGAAGACTTGTCAGGTAAAAGATGTCTAAGTATATACTAGTTAAGCACCTCCCAGAGACAGCTTAAAAAATATTACTAGGTGCTAATTGACCCCAAAAGGCATCTTGGAAATGTTCCAAAATGCTTTCTAAAAATGTTTTGAAAACAAAACTGACAAAAGGCCCAACCTGGAAAATGTGTGCATGTGAATTTGTACGGGTAAACCAGATCATGGCCCCTAATTTATAAAATGTGCAAAGGAGAAATTATGCAAAATTAATGCACAGAATTAGGTTGGACTGTATTCTGTTTTAGAAAATCCAATTCATTTTCCCTCCTAGACATGCATGTAAATGGATGCTGGTTTTCAGGCAGCTACCTTAAGTCCCGTTTGCTGCTGAAGTGTACTTCAGAGATAAGAAATGCAACTGAGCTGTACAAAATGAGACAACTTCCCTCCTGTCTCCTGTGCATGATAAATGCTAAAGCAATTAGGAACCACTGTTGCATGGTACATTGGAATTTGTCAGCAACATCAGTGCTGTGCTATGTAAATGGGGAAACTTATTTAGAATAAAGTCCTGAGAATTTAAGAGGAAGCCATTGACTTTACTTAATATTAAACATTTGGGTCCATAGAACTGAATTAGAAGCAATCTACTCCTTAACGTTTCAACCTCAGAATATCCATTATAGGGTCTTCTATTTTCACTAGTAGTAATCTGAATTAGCATTTCAGTAACAAAAGGAGCAAGGAAATATTGAAATGGAAAGCAGATTCTTAAGTGTCTACAGAAAAATGTGAAGCTTTCAGTTCATTCTGTATTTCCACACTTGCAACCCCAAGGAAGGTTTTCAACATTTTTGCATTTTCTGCATCATTTTCAGGGATTTGAAAGTATATATAAAATATATTAAATATATTAAAATACATTCTTGCTCGAATTCTGTTATTGTAGTTTTAACATTTTCAGAAGCAACTTAGGAACCATCTGTCTGACCTTGTTTATTTATTGTTTGTCCCCCCTTAAATTAAAATTATGGTCATTCCAGGAAGACCAGAGATATTGGTAGTTGTGCTTAGTTCTTAGAATAATAGCTAAATATTTTATTTACCATAGATATAAGCCATGAAAGATAGATAGTTGAAAAATCTTTGCAAGGTAACCATGTCTTCTTGTGGAAGTATGTAAAGAAATAATAATAATAAAGGGGACACAGAGACAAGGTGCAGAGGCAGGAAAGTGGCAGAGTGTCATGTAACTCCAGACTAAGAATAAATCTTTTAAACATTTCATCCTACTCCTTTACTAGACCTTTTATCAGGACATGGATAGCTAGGAAAGATGATTGCAATAACCTCTCCAAAGAAGAGAAGACATGAAGAGAGAAGTAGTTGAATGCTGATAGGGCTTGTTCTATATCATACATAAGATTTCTTGTAGTTCTAAAGCCAACTCCAGAGTATCCACACTTTAGAAAATGATAGTTGACTCTTTGTGTGGAGTTGATAGTCTGGAGTTTTGTGACTCAGGATAGTCCGTGCAAGATGAGAGTTTGCCATATAAGATTTGAAAGGACATCTATCTCTTCTCCCTCCCTGTTTTGACACTCCCCATCCTCACCAAGGAATGTCTTCATTAAACCTGGTGCTCACAATAGTTCTTTTTGTGAATTCAGAGACTTTAAAACAAAATTTTCCACTTTCCCCAGAAAAAGAGAAAGTAGAACTTCATCTTGCTAGAGTGAATGAGAAAAAAATATCTTAATTGAAACTCCCAATTACTAAATCACAACTGAGACAAAAGACTAGGCCATTCTAATACAAATATTCATATTACAAGAGACATAACAGATGACCCTACATTGAAAGCCAAATGTGCCCCACAGTAAACAATATCCTCTAGAACGATTTTAACCTAATGTGGCCATGGATATATACTGTGCTGGTATCAAGTCATTGTTAACGAGAAATAAGAGCTTCAGGAAGACTTCCACTTCTGACCAAGAAAACCCCGATTTATTCTGCCACCTGAAAAAGCAAAAAGTGAAACAAAACAAAACAAAAGATCAACCGACAATCCCTACCCCCAAAAAATTCTAAACATGAAACAAGGGTTTTCAAGATATTGGGCATCAGGCAATTAATGACTGGGATCCCTGAGAGATGAGAAACCTGGTGATCCCTACAACTTTCCTGGCTGACTGCAAGGAGAACCATTTCAGGCCATGGGGCAGGGTAGGGGAACCCAAGCCAACTTCCTGAACTGAAGAAGCAGAATGGCAGTCATGAATTTTACATTTTCATTAACTACATTAAATGTAAATGGCTTGAACAATCCATTCAAAAGGGAGAGATTGGCAGAAAGGATATAAAGAACACCATACAAGCATATGCTACCTAGAAGATAAACATTTAAGATGTGAAGACCTAAGCAGATTGAAATTAAATGGACAAAAGAAGATGTATCACAAAAACAGAGAAAAATGGAGCTAGAATGGCTATATGAATAACAAATAGAGTTTGGAGACAGAAAGTGCTAGTGGAAATAAGACTTTTTATAAGGATGAAAGGCTGACTTCAAGCCTGGCTCAGTGGTACATGCCTATAATCCCAGCAGTTAAGAAGGCTGAGGCAGGAGGATCATATATTCAAAAATCAGCCTCAGCAATTCAGGGAGGTCCTGAGCAACTTAGCGAGACCCTGTCTCAAAAAAATTGTTTTTATTTTTTTTATTTATTTATTTTTTAATTTTTGTTGTTGGTTGTTCAAAACATTACATAGTTCTTGATATATCATCTTTCACACTTTGATTCAAGAGGGTTATGAACTCCCATTTTTACCCCGTATACAGATTGCAGAATCACATCAGTTACACATCCATTGATTTACATATTGCCATACTAGTGTCTGTTGTGTTCTGCTGCCTTTCCTATCCTCTACTATCCCCCCTCCCCTCCCCTCCCCTCCCCTCTTCTCTCTCTACCCCCTCTACTGTCATTCATTTCTCCCCCTTGTATATTTTCCCCTTTCCCCTCACTTCCTCTTGTATGTAATTTTGTATAACCCTGAGGGTCTCCTTCCATTTCCATGCAATTTCCCTTCTCTCTCCCTTTCCCTCACACCTCTCATCCCTGTTTAATGTTAATCTTCTTCTCATGCTCTTCGTCCCTACTCTGTTCTTAGTTACTCTCCTTATATCAAAGAAGATATTTGGCATTTGTTTTTTAGGGATTGGCTAGCTTCACTTAGCATAATCTGCTCTAATGCCATCCATTTCCCTGCAAATTCTATGATTTTGTCATTTTTTAATGCAGAGTAATACTCCATTGTGTATAAATGCCACATTTTTTTTATCCATTTGTCTATTGAAGGGCATCTAGGTTGGTTCCACAGTCTTGCTATTGTGAATTGTGCTGCTATGAACATCGATGTAGCAGTGTCCCTGTAGCATGCTCTTTTTAGGTCTTTAGGGAATAGACCGAGAAGGGGAATAGCTGGGTCAAATGATGGTTCCATTCCCAGCTTTCCAAGAAATCTCCGCACCAATTTGCAGTCCCACCAACAATGTACAAGTGTACCCTTTTCCCCACATCCTCGCCAGCACTTGTTGTTGTTTGACTTCATAATGGCTGCCAATCTTTCTGGAGTGAGATGGTATCTTAGGGTGGTTTTGATTTGCATTTCTCTGACAGCTAGAGATGGTGAGCATTTTTTCATGTACTTGTTGATTGACTGTATGTCCTCCTCCGAGAAGTGTCTGTTCAGGTCCTTGGCCCATTTGTTGATTGGGTTGTTTGTTCTCTTATTGTCTAATTTTTTGAGTTCTTTGTATACTCTGGATATTAGGGCTCTATCTGAAGTGTGAGGAGTAAAGATTTGTTCCCAGGATGTAGGCTCCCTATTTACCTCTCTTATTGTTTCTTTTGCTGAGAAAAAAACTTTTGAGTTTGAGTAAGTCCCATTTGTTGATTCTAGTTATTAACTCTTATGCTATGGGTGTCCTATTGATGAAGTAGGATTCATCCCTGGGATGCAAGGCTGGTTCAATATACGGAAATCAATAAATGTTATTCACCACATCAATAGACTTAAAAATAAGAACCATATGATCATCTCGATAGATGCAGAAAAATCATTCGACAAAGTACAGCATCCCTTTATGTTCAAAATTCTAGAAAAACTAGGGATAACAGGAACATACCTCAATATTGTAAAAGCAATCTATGCTAAGCCTCAGGCTAGCATCATTCTGAATGGAGAAAAACTGAAGGCATTCCCTCTAAAATCTGCAACAAGACAGGGATGCCCTCTCTCTCCACTTCTGTTCAACATAGTTCTTGAAACACTGGCCAGAGCAATTGACAGACGAAAGAAATTAAAGGCATAAAAATAGGAAAAGAAGAACTTAAATTATCACTATTTGCTGGTGACATGATTCTATATCTAGCAGACCCAAAAGGGTCTACAAAGAAACTATTAGAGCTAATAAATGAATTCAGCAAAGTGGCAGGATATAAAATCAACACGCATAAATCAAAGGCATTCCTGTATATCAGCGACAAATCCTCTGAAATGGAAATGAGGACAACCACTCCATTCACAATATCCTCAAAAAAAATAAAATAAAATACTTGGGAATCAACCTAACAAAAGAGGTGAAAGACTTATACAATGAAAACTACAGAACCCTAAAGAGAGAAATAGAAGATCTTAGAAGATGGAAAAATATACCCTGTTCATGGATAGGCAGAACTAACATCATCAAAAAAAATTTTTTTAAAGAAAAAGAAAAAGGCTGGGGATGTGGCTCAGTGGTTAAGTTTCCTGGGTTCAATCAATCTCCAGTATAAAAAAAAAAGATTAAAAAAGTGAATCCATTAAGAAGATAGAATAATTATATATATATAATCCATGAATACATAAAGCAACTGGGCATTAAATCAATGAGAAAATAGAAGACTTAAGCAATACTATAAATTAACTAGACCTAAATAGACTTCTATAGAGTACTCGACCCTATGATGACCGAATATACCTTGTTTTCAAATTACATAGGGATAGAACATATTTTAGTCCATAAAATAAGTCTCAATAAATTTTAAAGCGCTGAAATCATACAATGTAAGTTCTCTAATACTGGAATGAAATTAGCCCCAGAAACTTGGAAAATTCACAAATATGTGGAAAATAGCTAACACTCTTTAAGTAAACAGTGAATAAGTGAAGAAGTTGCAAAGTAAATTAGAAAATACTTTGAAATGAATGAAAACAAACCACAACTTACCAGAACTTGTGGGGTATGGCTAAAACAATGTTTAGAGAGAAATGTAGCTTTGCAAATGCCTATATTAAAAAGCAGAAAGATAGCCAAGCATGGTGGTTCATGAGGCTGAGGCCGGAGGATTGCAAGTTCAAAGCCAATCTTAGCAACAGCTAGGTGCTCAGCCACTCAGTGAGACACTGTGTCTAAGTAAAATACAAAATAGGGCTGGGGATGTAGCTCAGTGGTCGAATGTCCCTGAGTTCAATCCCTGGTAACAACAACAACAAAAAGCAGAACAACCTTAAATCAGTAACCTAAAATTCTACCTGAAGAAACTAGAAAAAGAAAAACAAACCAAATACAAAGCAAGTAGAAGAAAATAATAAAACTAGAGTAGAAACCAATGACATGGAGAATTGAGAATAGAAAAACAATACAGAAGTTTAACACAATGAAAAATTGGTTCTTTGAAAAAATTAACAAAATTGATAAACCATAGTTAGACCAAGAGAAAATAAAAGACTCCCATTATGAAAATCAGGAAAGAAAGAGGTAACATTACTTCTAATATTATAGAAATAAAAATGACTACATAATACTATGAAGGATTATATTCAAACTTATTAGATATAGTAGATGGAATAGATGAATTTTTTGGAGGGTATGAACAACTAAAACTGACAAGAAGAAATAGAAAACTGAATGAATATAACAAATACTGAGATTTAATTTATTAACTTTTTAAAAACCTCTTACAAATAAAAGCTCAGGACACATAATTTTAGTGGTGGGTTCTATCAAATGTTAAAAGACGAATTAACACCAATCCCTCACAAATTTTACAGAAAAGGAGGTAAGTGTCCCAACTCATTCCATGAGGGCAAAACCTCATAAATAGCAAAACTTTGATTCTAAAACCAAAGATACCACAAGGAAAGAAAACCCAGAACAATATTCCTTAAGGATAGAAACACAAAATCTTTTTAAAAATATTAATCAACCCAATACAACAACATATAAAGAGCCTAGGACCACATATTTTCACTGACGAATTCTATGAAAAAGTTTTTTTTTTTTTTAATCAGACCGGTCTCTCAGTGTTGTCCAGGCTGCTCTTGAAATTGTGGTTTCAAGTTATCCTTCCACCTCATCTTCCCTAGTAGCTAGTATTACAGCACACACCATAATATTTGACGTTTGGCTTTATTACACATTTAATGATGAATTATCGCCAATCCTGTTCAAACTCTTCCAAAAAATTAAAGTTAAGGCAATACATTCCAAATCACTCTAAGAGGCCAGTAATATACTCTGATACCAAAGCCAGATAAAAAACTTATAAGAAAACTAAAGAGCCATATCCCTTATGAATAAAGAAAGATGAAAAAATTCTCAAAAATATCAGCAAACGAAATTCAGCATCATGTTAGCATGATTATATACCAGAAGTAAGTGGTATTTACATTTAAATTAATCAATGTAATACATCTAAATAATAGAATAAAAGAAAAATCCCCATATGATTATCTCAATTGATGCAGAAAAAAGCATTTCACAGTATCCAATATCTTTTTTTTTTTTTTTTGGACTCACTGGGGATTGGACCCAGGGGTTCTCAGCCACTGAGCCACATCTTCAGCACTTTTTTATATTTCATTTAGAGGCAGGGGCTCACTGAGTTGCTCAGGGCCTCACTAAGTTGAGTATCCAATACCTTTTCATGATTAAAAGCAGCCAACACTAGGAATACAAGGGAACTTTCTCAACCTGATAAAAAGCATATATGAAAAACCCACAGCTAACATCATACTTAATAGTGAAGGAGTGAAACTTTGGATCAACAACTAGAAAAAAATCCAATTTCTTTAGTGAAACTTTCCTCCTTGGATCAACAACTAGAAAAAAATCCAATTTCTTTTTTTTTTTTTTAAATTGGTGCTGGAGATCTGAACACAGGGCTTTGCACTTTCTATGCATATGCTCTGAGCTACAGTACATCTCTTGCCCTTATTATTTCCTTTTTTTATATTTATTCTATTTTAGGTGCTTAACCAGCACTTTCTACATCTATTTTTAGTATTTATTTTTTAGTTGTAGTTGAACACAATACCTTTATTTTATTTATTTATTTTTACGTGGTGCTGAGAATTGAACCCAGGGCCTCACACGTGCTAGGTAAGTGTTCTACCGCTGAGCCACAACCCCAGCCCCTGTACAATTTTTTTTTTTTTTTTTTTTAATTTTGAGACAGAGAGCATACACCAAGCACTAAGCGGCCGAGTTCCAGCTCCCGGAACTTCCCTGGCCCGGGGCTAGGAGCCCGCGGAAACTGCTTCTCAGTCCGGGTCCTGCTGAGGGCCGGTCAGGACTCACCCGTTGCTTTGGTTGCCCGGCAAGGGGAACGAAATGCTGCCATTCGCATAGGATACCAACATGGCAGAGATCTGATGTCATCAGAAAGCGGCGGAGGAGAGAACTTCATCAATACCAGCGGCAACATAAACAGTTGGTCTCCTGGTAGGGGGGGTGAGGCACAGACACCCGAGTCTCCTCAATTTGTCGTCGAGCCAGAGGGGAGGAGCCGGGCCGCCGCCAGCGCCCGGAGCAGGCCCAGCGGCTCGCCAGCGTGGTGACTGAGTGACCCCAATTGGAGAGGGGGCGGAGCGGAGCCGCCACCCGCACCCGCAAGGTGGGCAGACCCGCGACCCAGTGGTACATGGGCGTGGTAGGAGGGGCAGGGCAGAGCCGCCGTTCGCGCTTGCAAGGTAAACTGACCTGTGACAGCCTGGCGGGTCAGGCCCAGTGGCCTGCCAGTGTGGTACACATGTCACCCCAACTGGAGTAGGGGCAGAGCAGATCCTTCTCCCACGCCCGGATCAGGCCCTGCCGGTGTGGTGGCCACGTGACCCCAATTGGATTGGGGGCGGAGCGGAACCGCCACCCGTGCCCGCAGGGTGAGCAGACCTGTGACCAGCCTGAAGATCAGGCCCAGGGGTCCGCAGGCGTGGTAGGAGGGGCAGGGCAGATCCGCCGCCCGCGCCTCCAAGGTAGGCAGACCTGCAACAGACCGGCGGATCAGGCCCAGGAGCCTGCCGGCATGGTACACACACCACCCTAATTGGAGTAGGGGCAGAGCAGAGTCGCCGCCCGTGCCAGGAACAGGCCCAGCGTCCTCCAGGCGGGGTAGTCACGACACCCCAATTGGAGTAGGGGCAGAGCAGAGCCTCCACCCGTGCCCGAAAGGTGGGCAGATCTGCGACCGGCCAGCGGGACAGGCCCAGCGGCCTGCCGGTACGACAGACACGTCACCCCATTTGGAGTAGGGGCAGAGTAGAGCCGCCGCCCGCGCCTGCAGGGTAGGCAAACCTGCAACCGACCAGCAGATCAGGCCCGGTGGCCTGCTGGCGTGGTACACTCGTCACCCCAATTGGAGTAGGGGCAGAACAGAGCTGCCACCAGCACCCAGAACAGGCCCAGTGACCTGCCAGCGTGGTAGTCACGACACCCCAATTGGAATAAGGAGAGAGCAGAGCCGCCGCCCGCGCCTGCAGGAAAGATACCCAAGCAGTATGAAAAGACAAGGAAAGAAAGGACCACAAGCAATGCAGGTCAACACAACTTTAGAAGAGGTAACAGCTGCAGCAGATGGAATGTCAGATAAAGAATTCAGGATATACATGCTTCAGATGATCTGGAGTATCAACGAAGACATTAAACAGCAAAATCAGACAATGAAAGATCACTTCGACAATGAATTACGCAAACAAATCCAGGAAGCAAAGGATCAACTATACAGGGAGATAGAGGTTATAAAAAACAAACAAACAGAAATCCTAGAAATGCAGGAAGCAATAAACCAACTTAAAAACTCAATGGAGAATACTACCAGCAGAGTAGAACACTTAGAAGATAGAACATCAGACAATGAAGACAAAGTATTTCAACTGGAAAAGAACATAGACAGCTCAGCAAGACTGTTAAGAAACCATGAGCAGAACATCCAAGAAATATGGGATAACATTAAGAGACCAAACTTAAGAGTCATTGGGATACAGGAAGGTACAGAGCTCCAAACCAAAGGAATAAGCAGTCTATTCAATGAAATAATACGAGAAAACTTCCCAGACTTGAAGAATGAGACAGAATCCCAAATCCTAGAAGCCTACAGGACGCCGAATGTGCAAAATCATAAGAGATCCACACCTAGACACATTATAATGAAGATGCCCAACATACAGAATAAGGAGAGAATTTTAAAAGCTACAAGAGAAAGGAAGCAGATTACATTTAGGGGTAAGCCAATCAGGATAACAGCTGATCTTTCAACACAGACTCTGAAAGCTAGAAGATCCTGGAATAACATATTTCAAACAGTGAAAGAAAATGGGTTCCAACCAAGAATTGTATATCCAGCGAAATTAAGCTTCAGGATGGAAGATGAAATTAAAACCCTCCACGATAAACAAAAGTTAAAAGAATTTGCAGCTAGAAAACCATCTCTTCAAAACATCCTCGGCAAAACATTACAGGAAGAGGAAATGGAAAATAACAATGAAAACCAACAGTGGGAGGTAGGACAGTAAAGGGGGGGAAAATAATCAAAGAGGAAAACAAACCATGTTTAGTAACAGAAATAAACAAATATGGCTGGAAGAACAACCCATATCTCAATAATAACCCTAAATGTTAATGGCTTAAGCTCACCAATTAAGAGACACAGGCTAGTAGAATGGATCACAAAACAAGACCCGACAATATGCTGCCTACAGGAGACGCATTTCATAGGAAAAGACATAGATAGGCTGAAGGTGAAAGGTTGGGAAAAATCATATCACTCATATGGACTTCGGAAACAAGCAGGAGTGTCCATACTCATATCAAATAAAATAGATTTCAAGCCAAAGTTAATCAAAAGGGATAAAGAGGGACACTACATACTGCTTAAGGGAACCATACACCAACAAGACATAACAATCATAAATATTTATGTCCCAAACAATGGTGCAGCTATGTTCGTCAAACAAACTCTTCTCAAGTTCAAGAGTCTAATAGACCACCATACCATAATCATGGGAGACTTCAACACACCTCTCTCGCCACTGGACAGATCTTCCAAACAAAAGTTGAATAAGGAAACTATAGAACTCAATAACACTATTAATAACCTAGACCTAATTGACATATATAGAGTATACCACCCAACATCAAGCAGTTACACTTTTTTCTCAGCAGCACATGGATCCTTCTCAAAAATAGATCATATATTATGTCACAGGGCAACTCTTAGACAATATAAAGGAGTAGAGATAATACCATGCATCTTATCTGATCATAATGGAATGAAACTGAAAATCAACGATAAAAGAAGGAAGGAAAAAGCATACATCACTTGGAGAATGAACAATAGGTTACTGAATGATCAATGGGTTATAGAAGACATCAAGGAGGAAATTAAAAAATTCTTAGAGATAAATGAAAACACAGACACAACATATCGGAATCTATGGGACACATTGAAAGAAGTTCTAAGGGAAAATTCATTGCTTGGAGTTCATTCCTTAAAAAAAGAAAAAAACCAACAAATAAATGATCTCATACTTCATCTCAAAATCCTTGAAAAAGAAGAGCAAAACAACAGCAAAAGAAGTAGAAGGCAAGAAATAAAATCAGAGCTGAAATTAATGAAATCGAAACAAAAGAAACAATTGAAAAAATTGACAAAACTAAAAGTTGGTTCTTTGAAAAAATAAACAAAATCGACAGACCCTTAGCGATGCTAGCGAAGAGAAGAAGAGAGAGAACTCAAATTACTAGCATACGGGATGAAAAAGGCAATATCACAACAAACACTTCAGAAATACAGAAGATAATCAAAAACTATTTTGAATCCTTATACTCCAATAAATTAGAAGATAGTGAAGGCATAGATAAATTTCTTAAGTCATATGATCTGCCCAGATTGAGTCAGGAGGATATAGAAAACCTAAACAGACCAATATCAATTGAGGAAATAGAAGAAACCATAAAAAGACTACCAACTAAGAAAAGCCCAGGACCGGATGGGTATACAGCAGAATTTTACAAAACCTTTAAAGAAGAACTAATACCAATACTTTTCAAGCTACTTCAGGAAATAGAAAAAGAGGGAGAACTTCCAAATTCATTCTATGAGGCCAACATCACCCTGATACCTAAACCAGACAAAGACACTTCAAAGAAAGAAAACTACAGGCCAATATCTCTAATGAACCTAGATGCAAAAATCCCCAACAAAATTCTGGCGAATCGGATACAAAAACATATCAAAAAAATTGTACACCATGATCAAGTAGGATTCATCCCTGGGATGCAAGGCTGGTTCAATATACGAAAATCAATAAATGTTATTCACCACATCAATAGACTTAAAAATAAGAACCATATGATCATCTCGATAGATGCAGAAAAAGCATTCGACAAAGTACAGCATCCCTTTAAGTTCAAAACTCTAGAAAAACTAGGGATAACAGGAACATACCTCAATATTGTAAAAGCAATCTATGCTAAGCCTCAGGCTAGCATCATTCTGAATGGAGAAAAACTGAAGGCATTCCCTCTAAAATCTGGAACAAGGCAGGGATGCCCTCTCTCTCCACTTCTGTTCAACATAGTTCTCGAAACACTGGCCAGAGCAATTAGACAGATGAAAGAAATTAAAGGCATAAAAATAGGAAAAGAAGAACTTAAATTATCACTATTTGCAGATGACATGATTCTATACCTAGCAGACCCAAAAGGCTCTACAAAGAAACTATTAGAGCTAATAAATGAATTCAGCAAAGTGGCAGGATATAAAATCAACACGCATAAATCAAAGGCATTCCTGTATATCAGTGACAAATCCTCTGAAATGGAAATGAGGACAACCACTCCATTCAAAATATCTTCCAAAAAAATAAAATACTTGGGAATCAACCTAACAAAAGAGGTGAAAGACTTATACAATGAAAACTACAGAACCCTAAAGAGAGAAATAGAAGAAGATCTTAGAAGATGGAAAAATATACCCTGTTCATGGATAGGCAGAACTAACATCATCAAAATGGCGATATTACCAAAAGTTCTCTATAGGTTTAATGCAATGCCAATCAAAATCCCAATGGCATTTCTTGTAGAAATAGAGAAAGCAATCATGAAATTCATATGGAAAAATAAAAGACCCAGAATAGCAAAAACAATGCTAAGCAGGAAGTGTGAATCAGGCGGTATAGCGATACCAGACTTCAAACTATACTACACAGCAATAGTAACAAAAACAGCATGGTACTGGTACCAAAACAGGCGGGTGGACCAATGGTACAGAATAGAGGACACAGAAACCAATCCACAAAACTACAACTATCTTATATTTGATAAAGGGGCTAAAAGCATGCAATGGAGGAAGGATAGCATCTTCAACAAATGGTGCTGGGAAAACTGGAAATCCATATGCAACAAAATGAAACTGAATCCCTTTCTCTCGCCATGCACAAAAGTGAATTCAAAATGGATCAAGGAGCTTGATATCAAATCAGAGACACGCCGTCTGATAGAAGAAAAAGTTGGCTACGATCTACATTCAGTGGGGTCGGGCTCCAAATTCCTCAATAGGACACCCATAGCACAAAAGTTAATAACTAGAATCAACAAATGGGACTTACTCAAACTAAAAAGTTTTTTCTCAGCAAAAGAAACAATAAGAGTGATAAATAGGGAGCCTACACCCTGGGAACAAATCTTTACTCCTCACACTTCAGATAGAGCCCTAATATCCAGAGTATACAAAGAACTCAAAAAATTAGACAATAAGAGAACAAACAACCCAATCAACAAATGGGCCAGGGACCTGAACAGACACTTCTCAGAGGAAGACATACAGTCAATCAACAAGTACATGAAAAAATGCTCAACATCTCTAGCTGTCAGAGAAATGCAAATCAAAACCACCCTAAGATACCATCTCACTCCAGTAAGACTGGCAGCCATTAGGAAGTCAAACAACAACAAGTGCTGGCAAGGATGTGGGGAAAAGGGTACACTTGTACATTGCTGGTGGGACTGCAGATTGGTGCAGCCAATTTGGAAAGCAGTATGGAGATTTCTTGGAAAGCTGGGAATGGAGCCACCATTTGACCCAGGTATTCCCCTTCTTGGTCTATTCCCTAAAGACCTAAAAAGAGCATGCTACAGGGACACTGCTACATCGATGTTCATAGCAGCACAGTTCACAATAGCAAGACTGTGGAACCAACCTAGATGCCCTTCAATAGACGAATGGATAAAAAAAATGTGGCATTTATACACAATGGAGTATTACTCTGCATTAAAAAATGACAAAATCATAGAATTTACAGGGAAATGGATGGCATTAGAGCAGATTATGCTAAGTGAAGCTAGCCAATCCCTAAAAAACAAATGCCAAATGTCTTCTTTGATATAAGGAGAGTAACTAAGATCAGAGTAGGGACGAAGAGCAGGAGAAGAAGATTAACATTTAACAGGGATGAGAGGTGGGAGGGAAAGGGAGAGAGAAGGGAAATTGCATGGTAATGGAAGGAGACCCTCAGGGTTATACAGTGGAGGGGGTAGAGAGAGAGGAGGGGAGGGGAGGGGAGGGGAGAGGTGGGGAGGGGGGAGGGTGGAGGATGGGAAAGGCAGCGGAGCACAACAGACACTAGTATGGCAATATGTAAATCAATGGATGTGTAACTGATGTGATTCTGCAATCTGTGTATGGGGTGAAGGTGGGAGTTCATAACCCACTTGAATCAAAGTGTGGAATATGATATGTCAAGAAATTTGTAATGTTTTGAACAACCCACAATAAAAAATTAAAAAAAAAATTTGAGACAGTGTCTCACTAAGTTGCTTAGGGCCTCACTAAGTTGCTTAGGGCTTCAAACTGTTGAGGCTGGCCTCAACCTTGCAATCCTCCTGTGTCAGCCTCCCCAGTGGCTGGGATTATAGGCACACACCACCATGTGTGGCTTAGGTTTTCTATTTACTATCATACTGAAGTCTCTAGCCTGATTCAATCAGATGAAAATAAATACATAAAAACATAAAGAGTATAAAAGGAAGAAATTATGTTTATTTGTGAATAACATGACCTTATATAGAGAAAATTTCAAGGCATTCACTAAAATACTATTAGAGATAATAAATGCATCAGCAAACTTTCAGGATATAAGATCAAATATATCTTTTAAAAAAGGAGCCAGGTATAGAAGGTGGCAATGTCAGCTACTCTGGAGGCTGAAACAGGAAGATTGTGAGTTGGAGGCTAGTGGAGGCAATTTAGCAAGACCCTGTCTAAGAATAAAATAATAAGGACTGGGGATGTAGCTTGGTGGTAGAGAGCTTGACTAGCATGAATGGAGGCTCTGAGTTTGATCTGAGCAAAAAAAGAAAACGAAAAACAAACAACAAACTAACAAAAACAAAAACAAAAAACAAAGCAGTTATATTTCTATATACCGGAAATTAACAATCTAAAAAGATGGAAATTAAGAGCAATTTCATTTACAGTAAAATCAAAAAGAACAAACTAAACAAAATAAGTGTAAGACTTACATACTAAAAACTACAAAACACTGAAAGAAATTAAAAAAGACCAATATAAAAGGGAAAACATCATGTGGTCATGGAATGAAAGACTTAGTAGTGTTAAAATATAATATTTCCCAAAGCAATGTACAGATTCAATAAAAATCTATCAGAATCCTAGTTAGCCACCCCCTGCTAATTGATTCTAAAATTCATACAGAATTACAAAGGAGCCTGACCAGTCAAAACAATCTTGAAAAAGAACAAAAGTGTAATACTCAAACCCAGTTATTTCAGAACTTACTATGAAGTTACAATAATCAAGATTGTGTGGTACTAGAATAAAGACAGACAAGAATTTCAATGCAATAGAATTTAATATCCAGAAATAAATGAATAGCATCCACAGTCAATTGTTTTTTAATTAATTAATTTTAATTAGGTACATATTCAATTATTTTTTGATAAGGGTATCAAGACAATTTAGCCCAGAGGGAAAGAATAGGTTTATTTTTGGGGGGAGGGAGTAATGTGGATTGAATTCAGGGGCACTTGACCACTGAGCCACATCCCCAGCCCTATTTTGTATTTCATTAGAGACAGGGTCTCACTGAGTTGCTTAGAACGTCACTTTTGCTGAGGCTGCCTTTGAATTCCGGATTCTCCTGCCTCAGCCTCCCAAGCTACTGGGATTACAGAAGTGCATGCCACTGCACCCGGCTAATTGTTTTTTTAACATGGTGCTGGAATGACTGAATAGCCACATGCAAAAAAATTAATTTGCACTCTTATCTCACTTCATGTGTAAAAGCTAATTTAAAATGGATAAAGGCTTAAATGTAAGACCCAAAATAATAGAATTTTTGGAAAAAAAAACAGAGGGTCACTCTTCATGCCTCCAACTAGGAAAGGGTGTCTTAGATATGACACCAAACAAGAAGAAATAAAAGGAAGAAAAAAATAAATAAGATTTTATCAAAATTAATACATCTTGTGCTTTAATGGATACCACCAAGAAAATACAAAAGCAACCTTCCAAATGAGAGAAATCTTTGGAAGTTGAATATCTGATAAGGGGCTACCATCCATAATCTATAACATACTCTTACAAGTCAGCAATAAAAAGACAACCCAGTTTAAAAACGGGCAAAGCTTAAAAGTAGACATTTGTTCAAAGAAGTATACAGATGGCTAATAATCATCATTAGTCATTAGGGAAATGCAAATCAAAAGCACAATGAGAAGCTACTTCACATTCATTGGGGTGGCCATAATTAAAAACAGACAAAGAACAAGTTTCAGTAGGATGTGGAAAAAATTGGAACCCTCGTGTGTTGCTGGTAGGAATAGAAGTTAGAGCAACTACAGTAGGAAATGGTTTGGCAGTTTCCTCTGGAAACCAAATATAGAACTATAATACATCTGCCAGGCGCAGTGATGCACACCTGTAATCTCAGTGGCTCAGGAGGCTGAGGCAAGAGGATCTCAAGTTCAAAGCCAGCCTCATCATCTTAATAAAGTACTGAGAATCTCAGTGAGATCCTGACTCTAGATAGAATATTTTTAAAAAGAGGAACTGGGGATGTGGGTCAGTGGTTAAGCATCCCTGGTTTCAAACCTGTGTACCCCACCCCCCCAAAAAAAAAGAAAGAAAAGAAAAACAAAAAACCAAAACTACTATATAACCCAGATAATCTACTCCTAGGTATATGTCTGAATGAATGGAAACAAGTACTCAAATAAATACTTCTACATGAATGTTCACAGCAGCATTATTCACAATCACCAAAAGGTTGCAGGATTCAATTCAACACAAATGTTGATGGATAAGTGGATAAAGAAAATGTGGTCCATCCATACAATAGATTATTATGCCACATACAAAACAATGCATTACTCATACATCCTATAATGCAAATAAATCTTGAAAACATTATGCTAACTGATAGAAACCCAGCAAAAAAAGGGGCACAAGTTGTATGATTCCACCTATATGAAACATCCAGAATTAGTAAATTCACAGAGACAGAAAGCAGACAGGTGGCTGTCAGGGATTGGGTGGAGAAGAAATGAGGATGTACTGCTTAATGAACATGAAGTTTTCTTTTGGGATGAGGAAAATATTTTGCAACTAGATAGAGGTGGTGGTTGCACAACATTGGGGACATATTCAATGCCGCTTGAATTGTTTACTTGAAAATAGTTAGTTTTGGGATTAGGGTGTAGCTCAGTGGCAGAGCACTTGCCTAACAACGCACAAAGCCCTGTATTTGATTCTCAGTCCTGAAAAAAAATAGTTGATTTTGCCAGGCATGGTGTCCCACACCTGAAGTAGGAGGATCACAAGTTTGAGGGCAGCCTCTGCAACTTAGCAAGACTCAATCTGAAAAAAGTTTAAAAAATAAAATAAAGGGACTGGGGTGTAATTCAGTGATAGAGCATCTGTGAATTCAATCCTCTGTATGGGAAAAAAATGGTTTTATGTAATACAAATCTCACCTCATTTAAGTAATGAAGAAATGAAGAACTGAAATTAAGATTTTTCAATATGGTAGAATTCTTCTCTTACACCCCCCCTTCCTCAAAGCAATGTACAGAAAAATCATTCAGATTAATAATGTCCTATAATGAGAAAAAGCAAGAAGGGATGTCCAGGGCACCAAACCTTGGCCCTCCTTGATAAATTTTTGCTAATTATGTCATATTTTCTCCTAAACCTTTTTACTTACTCAAATAATGAATTGTACCGTCTCTCAAACTTCCTTTTTTGAGCTTAAAAAATTACTCCTGTTGTCATTCTAAACTGATGAATAAAGCCTACTTCCTGTGGGTTTTCCATTGGAAAAAAAAAAGAAATGAAATACTGGCATATGCTACAACATGGATGCTAGAGTCTTGAACACATAACGGTAAGTTCAAGAAGCCAGAAGCAAAAGGCCATACACGGTATGACTGCAATTCTATGAAGTGCCTGGAATAGGCAAAACTATAGAGACAGAAAGGACACTGTGGATTGCCTAGGGCTGAGGGCAGGAGGGATAGGGAAATAGGGAGAAACTGCTAATGGGCATGGGGTTACTTTTTGGGGTGACAAAAATGTTCTGGATTTAGATCATGATGATGATTGAACTGCATTATAAATATGCTAAAGACCATTAAATTGTACCTTTTAAGAGGGCAAATTTTATAGTATGAGTTATATCTAATAAAAAAGAGAATGTACTGTTCAAAGAAAAATAATAATGTAGTATGAGGATTCTAACACATAAGGGTAAACTGTAAGAAAATAATAACACAAAGCTCATGAGGGGAGAACTGAAAGTATACCATTGTAACATTTTTATAGCATATAGGAAGACGTACTATGTGACTTGAATATAGACTATGATAAGTTAAAGATGAATATCAAACTCTAAAATTAATGATGAATATCAATGATGAATATCAAACTCTAGCCACTAAATTAACCAAATTAATTGATATGCTATAAAGGGGGTTAGTTGAATCAGAAAAAAAAATAACTAATCTAAAACAAGGCAGACAAATAGACAAAGTACAAATGGGACAAAGAGAAAACAATAAGATGATAGATTCAAATTGAACCTTAGCAATAACCACACTAAATGCACTCTATTAAAAAGCAAAGACTGCCCAGTTTTATAAAAATTTAAGATCCAACTACATGCACTCCCAGAAATGTATTTCAAATAGAAAGGTTTGAAATTGCTGGGCACAGTGGCCCATACCTGTAATTCAAGTGAATTGGGAGGCTGAGGCAGGATGATTGCAAGTTTGAGGCCAGCCTCAGCAAATTAGGGAGGGCCTAAGCAACTGTCTCAGAATAAAACATTAAAAGGACTGGGGACGTAGCTCAGTGTTAAAATGCCTCTGTGTTTAATTCCCAGTACCAAAAAAGAAAAGAAAAAAAAAAGATTTACAGTAAAATAATGGGAAGGAAAACCAAGTATCATGTTGACATACACACACACACACACACAAAAAAAAAAAACTGAAAAAGTATATGGACAAATTGCCATCTTTGTAAATTTCAGTGTGAAGAATATTAACATTTTCTTTACCATATTGCCATTACCCTAATGAAAAAATGAATAGTTTCACTAAAAGGACATGGCAAATACAAATATTTATGCATCTATCTACAGATTATTAAAATAGATGAAGCAAAACCAGAGCTTCAAGGTGAAAAGCCTTAGCGCATTTTCATGCACCCAAGGCCACTTCTGCTTGCTTAGAGGATGAAAGAAACAGAAGGTTTCCTAGGGTAGAAGGTAGTGATGGTGAGAATGGCCTCAGGCTGTTATCACTTCACACTCCATGGGGGGTGGAGCTCTATTCTGTGGCTGGTCTTAAGGTGGGCAAGAGCTGCTACATCTGAAAGTGCTAGTCAATTTAAGAACACTCTTAAAACCCAGCTTTAATTTTTTTTTAAGTTGTAGGTGGACACAATACCTTTATTTATTTTTTTTTAATGTGATGCTGAGGATCGAACCCAGGGCCTCACATGTGCTAGGTAAGCATTCCATGCTGAGCCACAGGCCCAGCCCTTAATCCCCATTTTAAACCCAGTAACCTCAAAGCCAGGCTTATTTCCTGAGTATTGTTAAACTAAGCAGGGCCTTATTTCAGCCTAGAGGGTTCTCAACTTTAACATTTCCTGCCTCTGTAATCTGATAAATAATGCTTTACTATTTGGCCCATTTGGCTTGCTGTTTATTCATCTGATCTACATCCTAAATTTCTGCTGAAAGGA
Source organism: Marmota monax (assembly GCF_021218885.2). NCBI lineage: Eukaryota > Metazoa > Chordata > Mammalia > Rodentia > Sciuridae > Marmota > Marmota monax. Next base: position 7,234,771 of record NW_026694552.1, on the reverse strand, counting down.
GCCAAATTACAAAAACTACTACATATGAAATATCACTAATGGTGGATATAGTTAGCAAACTCATGTTGTTTCTGTGTGTTTATGTATATTAAATGTAAATAAGATTTAATTTCCCCTCCCCAGAGTACTATCTGTAATTCAAGTGAATTGAGAAGCTGAGACAAGAGGATTGCAAGTTAGAGACCAGCCTCATCAATTTAGGGAGGCTCTAAGCAACTGTCTCAGAACAAAAAATTAAAAGGACTAGGGATGTATGGTCTCAGATTTATATCATTAGTATGTAGTAGAGTTTGCAGACCAGACAATTCAATTTGCAAGAGCCCATCTTGATTCAAAAGTTCTGAAGAAGCTCACATGAGGTGGGCATCAGGCTGGACCCATAAGGTTTTCTTTTTTGTGGGGGGTACCAGGGATTGAACTTGGGGACACTTGACCACTGAGCCACATTCCAGCCCTATTTTGCATTTTCTTTAGAGAAAAGTCTCACCAAGTTGCTAGTGCCTCACTTTTCCTGAACTTAGGATCCTCCTGCCTCAGGCATGCACCACCAGGTTTTCTTTAGCTACAGAGGCTTACACCAGACAGACGGGAATGCCCCCAAGGTACAGCAAATTCATTACAAGTTTCCTGTGTCCAAGGGCTAATTCCAAAGGGTCTCAGGTGCCACAGTGGTACTATGAAAAGCACTTATTCTTACCTGGGAACCAAGATTTCCAAAACACGCAGTATAGCACTTCTCAGAAGGCAGAAAGCCTTGTACTTGAACCCTATGAATCACTATCACAATGGATCTGATTTTCTTGAAACACACATCTTCATGGCTAGAAGATGAGTAGATTTTTGGGAGAAGAATTTAGTAACTTGTCCTGTGGTTTGGGGAAAGTCATTGACCATTCCAAGGCTCAACTTTTCATCTCTCAATTGAAGTCCAATCCTTGTATTGTTTGAATGCATCAGTTGTTGAGGCTTAACTGAAATATGTAAAGAATGACATTTTAATGAAAACTACATAAAGTTTTACACTTATTGCTACTGAGGCATTCAAGGTAGTCTTCTTTAAAGCCCAAGTAAGGGTCAAATTATTGTCAGAGAAAGATACACAGATATGACATCTGGGTTAAAGGCAGAGTAGTATATTTCTTCTCCAGAGTATATACTAAGGTGACTATATCATTCTAATTGACTTTGGACTGCTATCCACCATGGTACCTTACAGCTAATAAGCATTCAATAAATGTTTGTAAATGTAGAACTTGGGAGACAGGCTTATCTGGATTTGATTCCTTCAAAGTCTCAGTTTGTGACTATTTCCACCATACAAACCTTCAAAGCACACTGAATACATTTTTTTAAAAACACAACTAAAAAAACCCCACTGCTCTTAAGATGGGAATGACATATGACTTACAAATATTATTCAGTTTATTTTGGAGCTGCCTAGGGATGAAGATGTTTGCATAGCCCAGCCTGAGGAAAGAGCTTCTCTTCCAAAGAAGCCAATTGAAGTATTGGCCAAACAAAAGCGATTTCTCTTTGCTTTTGTATTGAAAGGCCTGGAAGTGCTACCAGAGCCAATTCCTAGCCATAGCCTCTTAGGGCTGGGAATATAGCTCAGTCGGTAGGGTGTTGTCTCACATATACAAGGCACTGAGTTCAATCCCCAACACCACCAAAAAAAAAGAAAAGAAAGAAAGAAAAGGCCTAATTAGGCTTTTAGGAGGAGAATCTTTGAGAGCTAAACTGCCCCTTAGTTTTGGATACAGAAATGGGGAATCTGGGTCATCTTTTAGAATATTTGCCATTGAGTTTTATGAAGTTGAAAGAATTCATGAAACTTAAAACAAGGACTCTGGAGGTAAGGCTTTAGATAAAACCCACCTCCACCATCAACAATGAACTCAAGGAATCATTATAAATGCTCATTTATTTTTATAGGCAATAGTGCCCTCTTGTGTTAACTTCTGAATAAACTTTTGATGGCTTGGCATAACCAGTGAGTTTTCAATTAATGATGCTAATTGAGGCAAAGAACCTCCTAGGCACCATAAGAACTAGAAAGGGGTTTTCAAATTCCATTGGATGGGAAAAAACTCTATAAAATTACAAAGTGTCCAACAGAACCACCATAGAACCTCCTTTGGAAGTGAGTACAATACCAACATGGCATTAGCTTGCAGATCAAGCCAACATGCTATAAAAGAAAAAGGAAATGTATCAAAGTAAAAGGAATTACATATACAATTCCTCCAGTGGAAATGGTGTTACCAGGAGTTATCTTCCAAATAAGAAGTATATACCAGGAGTAGAGGTTTCCACAGACCAACTCTTCCACATAGCTGTGGAACATTAGGATTTTGTTCCTACATAACATTGGAATCAAGATATATTTATTAACTGGTAAAACCACATTTGGTTAACATTCCTATTTGGTAGTCAAACCAGCTGATTAAGCAGAGCATCTCATTTACTGCTTGTCCATGTTGGAAAACCATTGACTGCAGATTACTGAAAACTTATCAAGGCAACTACTAGAACAGCTGGCTCAAGAGTAACTTTGGGATAATCAGTGGTAAAGAATGGTCAATAATATTAAGGTCTTGGAAGGGATTGGGTCTTTGTACTTCAAACAACCAAGCTGGGCTGGGGAATGTTAAAGGATTTAAGAACAATTTGAAAGTCAGGAGGTTCTTTTTGAGCCAAGGTCTTCAACCGATATGTATGAGAGGGAATGCTACAAACAGCAAAACCTATAGAATTAGTATTTGCATCTCGAACTCAAGGGGCAATCTTCGAATGTACACCATGTTGAAAAATCCATGGAATGTAATATGGCATTTTCAGTTAGTTTCTATCACCCATCACCTTTTTCATGCATGGGGCTACATGGGAAAAATGCTAAAATTTACAACTGATAAGCCAAAATCAACAAAATTATTCATTACCATTGTTGAGATCCCAAATTTTACCACCACAGAAGTCTAAGTTTTGATTTTACAAGGGTTCATATTAGGATCATTTTGATTGTTTTATACTTTAGCTCTAACATACAATTTTGTTATAATGGCTTTTAATGCCTTTTATTTTTAGCAAGTCCTCAACTATTTTAGAGAGCTACATGTGATTCAACCTTAATCATTAGGAATATTAACTCACTAATCTGCTTTAAACATTATTAATAATTCTTCCAAATAGAAACTAGTTCTGCCCCCTTTCTCAACAACACAATGTTAAGATATTTGTTGTCTCAAAAATACCTTCTAATAGATTGATTTCTTCATTGGTAAAAGTTTACATTACTATGTTTTCTATCAGCTATCAGAATGATCCAAGTCTCCAGAAGCTGATTCCCTGAGAAAGGAATAATTGTTGATGTTCAGATATGTAGCCTATCTGGAAATGAGCAGGTGAGCAGGTTTTTACACATAGGCTGAAGAGACACACAGCAAACCATCCTTACAACATATATCTTTAATTAAATTGATATTGGTGAGTTAAAAAACATTCAGTGAGAAGATGACAGCTAGGGCAATAAGGTATCCTATGACTATTTATAATAAAATGTTTAAAATAAAAAAGAGTAAAAAACATTGATTGGCTTTTTGTAATTGAAGAGGGAAGTCTAAGTAAGTATTGTCTTCCCAGTTCTTGTAGATGTGAGACCACAGGAGACTAATTCTTACATAAGAAGCACCAGGGAAAAAAAAAGTTAAGTTTGTGTGGTAAATTTGTTCTCAAAATTGTCGGGGAGTTTGCCCAGTAAGGGATGAACAGAAACAAGATGTCAAAAACATCCAAACAGGGGGCATTTGTCTTGGAGAATATAGCAAGAAAAGAAACTACTCCATTGGATATTATCATTTGATATGTAATACGAACCTTTAAAATTCTGATTAAAGTGGCTAAAATGACCTATATTTTTAAAAAAATCAAATAAGAACTTAGGGGATAAAACTCAAAATAAATTTACTCTCAGTAGTAATGGTGTAAGAGTATAAATTCTCTCACATATAAAATCTTGCTGTCTGTATTCTAGGCATTCTTACATTTTCTGTTAAGAGTGATTCATTCCAGGTCACATCTAAATGACTCAACATTTTGAGCAAAAAGGTTGTTTACATAATATACACATTCTTTACTTACAGAGCAAAATAAGCTTAACACTTTTATATTAAAAACCTGGGATACAGTAGGATTAGTAGCACCATGAAAAATAATTCTTCCCCCAAACTGCAGTCTTTTATTTTACTCAGTGTGATTCTTCTCTTAATTGAATTTTTAATGTGCTGTTTTACTAACTGGGCAAAATATATAATCTTCATCTTCTAATCCTTGGAGAAATCATTCTGGACCCATAAAGTAAATTCACTTCCTGATTTCTTTCATAAAAAAATGAGAGGCCTTGCTCTGACACATTGCTGAGGTACATCTGAATCTTCATGGTTACTAGTCAGCATGCTCTCTTGGTCATATATAGTAGCACCATTGGTGATAGCAGTGGTAAAATTGGGGAGAGTGAGACAATGAATCCTGGGAATTTTATATATATGTCACATTTAAAAACACAACAAATTCTTCAAAATGTTATGTCCTCTTCATGCACACTTGGCATCGGCTAATACGCGTTCTCAAGTCTCCTGCTTTCAGTGTTTCTGACTGAGGTTTACTGAGAAGTAAGAAAGAAGACAATTAGAATTACCTTTTCTGACTTCAATTCTTTAACATTTTGATATTTCAATTGTATTATTGATTTAAATCCACACCCAAACATTCTCTTTGTGTTAAGTGGCTCAACTGATTGATTCAATGGTTTACTTCTGAGCAATGTGACCTAATGAGTGACTCACATGGAACAAAAGCCACTACTGGACAAAGGCATTTTTGTGACTGTTTTCCCCACCAGTTATCTTGTATATTTGTTTCTCCTTCTCTTTCTCTGATACATTTTCTGATGTTCCTTGAATGAAAAAGATCCAGGTAACTGATGATCAGTATTTGATAAGGACCATAAGAAAAGTATCAGGGAGGGAAAAGAAAGGTACTGGAGAATGACAGTGATCAAATTATATTATGTGCATGTTCAAATATGGCATAATGAATTCCATTCTGTATAATCACAATGCTTCAATAGAAAAGAAAAACACTGACAAATGATAAAAAAAGAAAAATATCAAGTAAAGATAACTCAAAAGAACGATCACATAAAAACAATAAAGGTATCCTGAAAATAAATTTCAGTAGATTGAAGTATCCTGAGGTGCAAATATTATGCGTGATCTTATGCATTCAAACACTTGGATGAGAGCCTTTAAAACATTCTTTGGCCAGGCACGGAGGCACATGCCTATAATCCCAGCAGCTCAGGAAGCTGAGGCAGGAGGATCCCAAGTTTGAGAAAATCTTCAGCAACTTACCAAGGCCCTAAGCAACTTAATGAGACCCTGTCTCAAAATAAAAAATAAAATGGGCTGGGGATGTGGCTCAATAGTTAAGCATCCTTGGGATGAAGATATGGTACCAAAAAGAAACAAACAAAAAATGAATAACATTCTGGGAAAGGAGATCATTGAATTAGAGTAGAAAACACAGATCACAGCTTCCATTCCTGGGTTGGTCTCATTCTAGTAGATGAGCTGCTGCCTTTTTATTAAACAGGTCACAAACAGTTCCTTGTCTCTGTTTTGTTATTGAAAGAAGACTAGTGAGCCATCTCTAACCATACTCATCAACATTGGTCAGGTTTGTTTTCTTGAACTGAGTCAGAGAGATGAGGAAAACAAGCAAGAAAAAAGGACACAGTCCAATAAATTCCCAACATTTGTTAGGGATAAACCACCCATGAATTTTCTCTTTCTTCCCTGTCATCTCTGAAGGAAGCTTTGGACCTGAATTAAAGCCATAAGTACCTTACCTGAACATGTCTGACACATCTACAGTTGCCAGCCAAAAGCTATAGGAGTTGGCATAGTAGTTACATGTTCCCCGCCCATGACATTCGATGAAGGGAGCTGAACGAAACTCTTCCAAACAGGATCCAGGGGAAGCCAGGGCTTGACCTGAGCCCTCTGCTCCTGCACTTGTATGCTAAAAATACAAGAAAAAAATGTGCCACAATACTATGTGCCATAACATCTTAGTGAATATCCAGTGAGGTGTAACTAGCTTAGTTTCACAAATACAGGACCAGAGGTAACAATAGTCTCCACATCAAGGGCGGTCTACAAAAGCAAACAGGTAAATTATGAAAATATATTATAGAAAATGTGTAAGGGGGAACACAGTGCTTCAACAGAAGCTATTTGAGGTTCAAGCTTCTTACTGTGCAAGTTATAGGGATTCCTCAAACGGGTGAGAAATAAACATAGGATGGACAGTGAATTATAATGACAAAAGCAAGGAAGAGTGTTTTATACCATCATGAAGGAATAACCAATCCACAGAGAATCCCATCCTTGAGGACAATGTGGAATCTGGATGGTCTGACTATGAACTGCAATCACCACAGCTGGAGCTTCACATACTGCACATCTGGTAAAGAAAAGGGAGAGAGAACATAATTTACAGAGTGAGTATATGGTAAGTAGCAACACTGCTTCTTTGGAAGCCTTCCTGATAGGGAGGCCCATTAAGGTATCTTTAGGGCTGAGAAAAAGAGGAAACAGCACTTTGAGAATTGGGTTTGCATAAGCACTATCTTCTAATATACAAAAAAATTATAAACTGAAACTATAAACATTTTTCAGGAAACTAGGAACCACTGCTATAACATTTCACTTTATATTCTGCCTTGATTTTTAGTATTCATACTCCTATAGTCCATGCCATAAGTGTTCTAAGAGTCTGATTAAGTGCATTTCATATACTACTTGCTATCAAAGTGCTCAGTGAAAGAGTAGACATTTAGTGACGTTACAACTATGGTTAAGAATAATGTCTGGTAAGCTGGAAAACACAAATAGACAGTTGCTTAACCTCTGCTCATTATTCTTAGTCCAAAGCATACTTATTAACAATAGTATTTGGCCATATCCAAATAACTACAACATATCCAGAATGGTGGGCAGGTGTTCAGGCACTTGAAGATGTGGCTGAAAAATTCAAAATCAAGTAAAACAGCAACACATTAAATACAAATGAGTCTACCAGATTGTTAATAGGGGACCTCTTGAAGTATGACTTAGACCAAATTAGCCCCTTTTGCCTACATATTACGTTTAGAGAACTTTTTACTCCTCAAAGTTAAGACTGATAAAACTATTGCTCACATATGCAAGCACACACACATTCTCTAAGGATTTAGGCAAATATATTTAAAAGGGCATCTTGAGTTTGTTACAAAGACTAAATGAGGTTTAATCTTTATATTCACTGTTACAGGAACTATACTTTCCAGTGATTCATCCTTTACAGTTATTGGAACCCTAGATCATGACCAGAATAAAAGTGCCAATGTCCAACATTCTTGGGAGATTGAGTTAAATAGGGTTCCAAGGCTCCAAAACCCCAGGAAATCACTATTTAAAGTACCATTCTCCTCTTCATTACTCATGGGCCAAATCTTAGCTATCACTTTCTCCTTCCCGCAGCTAATCAACTGCCAAATCCTATCTATCCTAATAATGTGATAAGTGTCCCCCACTGGAAGATCTAATCCATTCACATCAGGACTAAGGCAATTCTATCCAATCTAACTGGTCTCTACCTCATGACTATCCCTTCTGGAATCCATGTTATAAACTGATGGCTTTTTAAATCTTCCCTGAGGTGTAGCTCAAAAATTTGGTAGTCTCCTCATAATATACCAAATAAATTCCGAGCTATGATTGGTACTGAAAGTATCCTACCATCTGAGCCCAAGCTAACTTTCTAATCATTTCTCCACATGCAATTGTTAAATACTATGTTCTAGCTACAGTAATGTATTACTCATTCTCATTTTCTCTGCCTAGTATGTCTTTTCCTTTTATATTGGTCTATACCTCAAATTCTTTCAATCCATCATGGACAGATCAGTTTAAATACATTTTTTTCCATACAGCTAACTAGATTTTGCCAATTGAAATTAAATCCATTTCCCTATGATTTTTAATGTTTCTATTAATCCATCATAGCATTTAGCCCAAACCTGTCATATATCAGATTGGTTTATGTATATTTATCTAATGATTAGACTATAGTTTTTGTATACTACACTATGTGTATCATAGGACCTGGTGGCAATCAGATCCCCAATAAATACAGATCAAACTAAAACGACTGAATTGAATATTAAAAAGCACAACTGTTTACTTAATTGGGAGGAATATCATCAGATTATTAGCTGTAGACTAATTTCTGACTACTTAAACTAACTGGGGGTTGGTAAAAGTCAAAAGATAAACCATTGCCTCACCGACTAATGAATGGCTGGATGCTCTGGCCCTTCAGGGGTTCCATGCTCATTGGCATGGGCTCTGGGGTGGAAAGCCAGTAAGAATAGTCATTTCTTGAAGCAAAGTTGCAAACATTATTGATGTTGCAGAACATGAAAGGCATCGTACTAAAGCGACGAAGGCAGCTGCCAGCTGTCCCTAGGAAGAATTGGAAAGAGAAAGAGGAAGGACTGCATTATGATAACACCTTAGTTTCTTCTAAAACAGTAACAAACAATCTTTCAAAAAGGAAGATGACATTTTTTAGATAATACCTGCACTTTCTTATATTCTAAGATTTACTCATATCTTAACATTTCTAAAATCAAGATATATTTTTTAAGAAATATTTTTAGTTGTAGATGGACACAATAACTTTATTGTTTATTTAGTTTTTTATGTGGTGCTGGGGATTGAACCCAGTACCTCACACGTGCTAGGCAAGTGCTCTACCACTGAGCCATAACCCATGCCCATAAAATCAGGATATAATTTACAATTTATGAGACATTTTTTGTTCTATCTCATTATGTATTTCCCAGTGCTACTTTTTAACTGGTGATGCATCTTGTTAACAATAATATATTATGGAAAATATCTGGTAATTTACTATGTAAAAGTGAAGGATGTACACTGAATCCTAATATTAATATTTCTTACTCTGGGCTTCCCTCTCTTCTAAGATATCCCCAATCTCTTTAAACTTGGAGACAATAATAGTGCTGACCAATATGTACAGCAACCACAGATAGGTTTGGAGGTGAATAAGTAAGAAGGCAAAAAATAAGAGAGGAAAGAAGGATGGAGGAGAAAACAAAGAAAAGGAACTAGACTTTGAAGTACACAGTGGGTAGAAACAATAAGATTATCTTCACTAGTAAATGAGCCTTTCTGTTTCCATTCATTCACAAAAAGGTGATAAAAATTAGGTTTCCTCTCACATATGATATCTATTTTTTTCATCAGAAATGAAACTGATACCATGCAAGTATTAAGCTATTAGTTATTGTGTCTCAGCTCCTAATCCACCTTTTATAGTCTACTTAATAATATCAGGGTCTAGGACTTTACAAAGAACATTTCTACATTGCCAGTTGTCATTGCTGGTGTTTCGTGAATGCTGATATTTAAAAGCAAATTTTTGCATCACTGTTTTAAATACTGCAAATGTAATAATTTGAAATTTAACATTACCATTTAAAAATGTGTGAAATTATTTTTAATAGTTGAAAATTATACATTGTTCCATTTGTATTTGGAAATTATATTTCAATTCCATTACTTTCACATAGTTGAATCCTAATGCATTTTTTTAATTTTGGGGAATCTTTTATTAATCATCTTATTATATTTTATTGAAGCAAAAAATTAAATAAAATAACTTTGTTAAACATTCTGTGACCATAAGTCTTTATGGGTTGATTATTTTATTTTTTATTTACTTATATGTTTATTTTGCAGTACTGGGGATTGAACCCAGGTGTGCCTTACCACTGAGCTATATCACTAGTCCTTTTTGTTTCTGAGACAGGGTCTTACTAAGTTTCTGAGGCTGCCTGCAAACTTGCCATCTTCCTGTCTCAGCCTCCCAAGTTGTTGGAATGACAGGCATGCACCACCATGCCCAATTTTAAATATTTTATTTTCATTGTAAGCTAGACTCTGTCAGTGAAGTGAGTACAAAAAGGAGGAAAATTTTGTGGGAGAAAAAACTAGATAAAATTATCTAAAGACATTAAATTAAATTAATTTCATTAACTAGAAATTTGATATTTAATTCAACTTATCTAATGTCATATTGAATACAGACCCCTTTGCATTACATATTTTTTCCAGTGCTGGGGATTGAATCCAGGGCCTCAAGCATGCTAGGCAAGCACTCTACTACTGAGCCACATTTCAGTCTTGAATTACTTTTTATAATTTCATAGTGCTTGAAAATTTCTAATGGTGTTCTATGGATCTGATCAATCATGATTATTATTAATTTACAACTGATTAAACATAAAGACACTGTAAATTTTGATAATTACTAAACAAAAAGGTAAACTTTTATTACAAATAGATTTGTTTTCTCTCCCTTTCTTTCTTTCTTTGAGGTGCTGGGGATTGAACTCAGGGCTTCATGCATGCTAGACATGCTACCACTAAGCAACACCACTAGCCCCAGAAATATATTCATACATACATACATACATATTGCTACCAGGGATAAAACTCAGGGGCACTTGCCCACTGAGCCACATCCCTAGCCCTATTTTATATTTTATTTAGAGATGGGGTCTCACTGAGTTGCTTAGTGCCTCACCATTGTTGAGGCTGGCTTTGAACTTGAGATCCTCTTATCTCAGCCTACAGAGCCACTGGGACTAATGGCATGTGCCACTGCGCCCGGCCCCAGAAATATATTTCTTTTTTTAATTTTTTTTTTAGTTTTTGATAGACATTTTAAAAATTTATTTATTTTTATGTGGTACTGAGTATCGAACCCAGTGCCTCACACATGCTAGGCAAGCACTCTACCACTGAGCCACAACCCCAGCCAAGAAATATATTTCTTAATGAGACATATTAGAAATGAGTTATAGAGTTTCAGTTAATGGAGACTTTAACAAAATTGTTATCTTAAATTGCCTCTTTGAATTTGTCTCTGAGGTATTTACACTTCAGGTCAATGTGGCACAGTGTGATATTTTACAGAGTTGGGGATGGTGAAAGGGAATATGGGAAAGGTATTACCAGAAGCACATTCATATACAGTTTAACTTTAGGAATCCTTGGAAACCAAGGATTTGAAAATTGATTCCTTTAAAATTATGCTTGTATACACCTCTTAGAAATTATTCATGTATCCAAAACGGTATGTTTATCTCAGACTGAATATGATTTAAAAGACAGTGGGTCATCAGAATCATATGGAATTTAATATAATAGGTTTGAGATAAACCTAAGAGTCTTTTCCAAATTTCCTCAATTCAAAATTAACTGATTTTGTCTAATTTATCTATTTTCCCAGAAAAAAAAAATAAGTGGCTTAGAAAGAAGTGACTGCCTTGAGGTCATGTAAGAATAAATGACAGCATGGCAGAACTGTAAAAAGGACGCATGCAGAAGTGGCAAGGGTTGAATTCAATTCCTTTCTCCATCGCATTTTACCTGTGTGATCTGTTAGGCAGTTCCTTGTATAAAGAAAAAAATATGTCATATATTTTTTTAACATAGATGTGAAAATCAAATTATATAATAAACGTAAAAGCATTTGTACATTATTATAGTAATTTTAAAAGAAAACTAATCTATTGCCTAAATTTTGGGCAGAGGTGGAAATATCCCTAGTCTCATAAAGAAAAGGAAGAGGTACTTTTATGGGAAGGCCCATAATGATAGGATCATGGCTATTTGTCATGTATGTGCTATTGCTGGCCCACAATAATACAAGATCCTGGATTATAGTCTCCAAATTTAAAAAGACAGAGACAGAGATCCCATCCACTCCCAATGCCTTCCATACCCTGAAATTATAAGGCTCTACTACACAAATAGGTCTCATTATGTTTTTCTTTTCCTCCCAGAGAGAAAAGTTTTGGTATTCCATGTATCTGTCTCCTCCATCTTCTTTCTTACATATAATAATTCCTCTACAAATCAAAATAAAAACTGTATTTATTTGATCAGGTGATTGTTTCTTTAGTATCAAGGCCAAACTTACCAGGATTTTTTGTTTATCTAATTTAATAACTGAATGAGCACAAGAAAAGCCTATGTAATCTAGAACCAGTCTTGGGATTTTGAGCCCTATTACAGCCTTCCTGTGTCTAAGGCCAAAACTATACCACAGTCAGGGATAGTTTGTAATCTCCAAGTCTGAATGCAAACTGACTGTTCTTGATTGACCAAATACATGCATTCTGAAATGTTAAAATGACATACTGGATAGAAGACTCCATTTTATCTTTGCATTATATTTTTAAATTTCATACTGCTAAAAATTTCTCATGGTTTCTTATTGCCCTCATAGGTCATAGTTGAAGTTTACAAGTTTGATTATACATTAGACTGTGTCAGTGAAGATAGAATGGACAAAAAAGAAGAAAAATTTTATGGGAGAAAGACTAGAGGAAAATATTTACAGATACTGTTTAATTAATGAGATATAAAATATTTAAACTTGTCTAAAATAACATTAATTTAATGAAGATTTGTCAATTGTAAAATTAGAAAGGATGTAACATAAAGGAAGCAAAAGAGGAAACGGAAACAAAAACAATGAAAAGGAGAAAAATAAGAGAAAGAAAAGAGAAGAGGGAAAAGAAAGATGGGCAAACTTTCTTCTGCTTTATTTGGGTACATAAATTTATCTATGGCCCTTGGCTTCCCATTTCCTTCTACTCCGATGAGCCAGAATTGGCCAGTGGGTATGGCCATATGCCCTGGGAACAGAGTGAGAAGATCAGACCCCTGGGGTTCTACTGCTAAATTGTTTTTATAAAATGAGTGGCCCAGCTAATGAGACCTCAGGAAGCCTCCAAGTATAGACATCCCAGAAACTACAAACCCAAACTATCTTTAAATGTCTTTATGCAAATAAAATAGTAAATCCTAAATAGGAGCCCGGGGTCAAATAATGAGATCACAATATCCAACATCAAAATTCCAGGAAAAGAAATGTTGGGAATGAGAGAGTCCTTGAAAGTCATCCAATCCAGCTTCATTTCATCAACCAAGATGCCCATACCAGTATAGAAAAGATACATGGAAACACATGAAATGAACTAGATTCTACATGGAAATATGATGTTTTATATAACTTTAAGTTACTCTGATAATATTTTGTAAAACTAAGGCATTGTTTTAGGAATTACAAACTAGCTTAATTAAGCAATGACCTTACTTTCTTGGATCTAGGAACTAAGTCTTTTCAGAATTTATCTTTCAACTTGATGAAGACCAGTCTCAGAGAAGAGGAAACTATCTTCCACGAATTATAAACATTGCCCACTCAGGCAGCTGCTATACTACAGAGAACAGTTTAATTTTCCTTAATAACTAAGCTAACTGAATGTAAATGTGGCCCTTTTGAAAATACTTTTCTTTAGGCCAAGGAATATACCTCACACTAGCTAATTAATGCCTTTAGTTTATGTTTAAATATTACTTATTTAAAAATCACAGGAAATATATTCAGTTGACCTTGACATGGTCTTCAATTTCAAATCCACAAAAGAAAAGGGTGATTTACTTTGTCCAAGGTTACCCTAAAATCCAACAGGAATTTCAAAACAAAAATGCACAATAAGAATAATATGCCAATTATCTTACCTAAGTCTTGACCATGGGCTCTTTTATTTCCTTGAACATATAGGAGAGAAAAGCCTTCATAGACCTGGACTGTTCCCTCTGGGCATTCGGGTGCATCAGTTGTTTGGCTGTGGCGTGTGATGAGGAATCCATGAGCAAGAGAGGAGGATCCTGGAGGACCTGGGGGACCTTGCAATCCATCTGGTCCTGGGGGCCCATCCAAACCACGAGTACCTGTTTCCATGAAATCATCAGTATACAAGACTAAGTAAGATCTGACCCAATCTATGGCTATTGACCTCATTTAATTAGTTAATTTATTCAATATTTACAGTGTCTATAAAGCCATCATAATATTTCATGAGCACCAATTACAAGTAACAAACATATGGTTTCTGTTTTCAAGGAGATCTAAATGTATTTCTTTTTCCTCTAGCATTGCTTGAAGACATCAGGCCCTAAAATAGTAGGTTAATGAAACTATGGATGGGAAGAAGTGATACGATTGGGAGCCTATATGTAATTTATTCTCTTGCTATACTTAAGTAGTCTGATTCCCATGACCAAATTTCAGCCTGCTGTTTTGTTCATCAAGGAAAAAGGAAGGGTGTTGTTTCTACAGGTCTGCCAGATTCAGTGCTAAAAAAACATTTTCCTGTGAATCTGTCTGAGAAATTATTCTCAGGAATACCTTGATGTTTAGAAAATAGGGAGAGTGTCCTGTAGAAGCCTTTTCAAAACATATATATATATATATATATATATATATATATATATATATATATATATATATGTTTCTCTTTGTTTATTTATTGGTACTGGGGATTGAAGCCAGGGGCCCTTTACACAGACCTTTTTATTTATTTATTTTGAGACAGGGTGTTATTGATTGGCTGTGGCTGGCCTTGAATTTGGGATCCTCCTGCCTTATCCTCCACAGGTGCTAGAATTATATGTGTGTGCCACTGTGCCTGGCCCCAATTGCCTATTTCAATCTATTATTGGCTTCCCTTAACCATTCAGTCTCTTGATTTGAGCTTACTTAAAGTTTTCTTTGTATACAGGTGTTTAACCACTATGTACGTGTAGTCTTGGATTTTTTAAAACTTTCATAGCAATACTTGTGATGAGGTTGACACCAACTTGTTTCTTCCCTGGAAATACGAAATTAATGAATTGGAAGGGTGTTGGCTCTAGGAAGGTCATATGTATTACAACTCTGCCTTGTTGCCACTGATATTTTTTGCCAATACAAATTCTTTATGCTTATATTATTTAAAGTTATATTTATATTATCTAGAGTTGCTAACATGTATCAAGAGTCTACTGAGTTTATGATCTTCTATTCCTATTTTAGCAATCTTACATGAGTGTTTTTTTTAATTACAAGTTGACTCAAATTCTTTTTGGAAGTAGGTTGACTATAGATAGAAATTTAGTGGATACCAGAGTCAATATTATCAGGAGCAGTTTATTATTGAGTGACCTCCAATATCTGCATATCAATATATCTTCTCAGCATAAGATGTCATGACTCTGAAAGGTCTATGGGTTCACTTAAACATTTCATTTATATGTACTACATTTGGTGAGTGACATTATAACTTACTGTGATATTTTCAAAAGTGGAAGGATCCATTAATAGTTCCAAGGTGGTCAAGGGATTTAAATCAACACACTGAAACTAGCAGAATAGGTAATTACATGGAGTACCTGGAGGAAGATCTGAGTTTTCCAGTGCTTTACACACACAGATAAAATCAACCATTTGTGGCAAATCTTCTGGGATTTGTCTTCTTATTTTTTAAAAATATATTTTAGTTGTAGTCGGACACAATTACTTAATTAATTTAATTACTAAATTAATTAATTTATTTATATGTGGTGCTAAGGATCGAACCCAGCACCTCTCATGTGCTAAGTCAGTATTCTACAGCTGAACCACAACCTCAGCGGCCTTCTTATTTTTTTTTCCCAGCTCTAGATTCACTAGCCAGCTGTTTCTCAAAAGGAAGATCCCAGAGCTCTAAGTGGAGGCCTATATCCTGAGGCCTCCCAGACTTAAAGACCACCATCAGCAGCACTGTTTTAGTTGTCATACCTGGTTGACCTGGCAGACCTGGGTCTCCTTTGCGCCCTCCAGCACCATCAAAGCCAGGGAGTCCATTGTGTCCAGGATCTCCTGGAGGGCCAATTGGACCTACAGGAAAAGAAATGGGATTTTCAAATGTGAATAGAATAAGCCTATATCCAGATAGATCTAGCATATATAAGGTTCTTTTTTATTCCTTTATTTTATTTATTTATTTTTATGTGGTGCTGAGGATTGAACCCAGTGCCTCACATGTGCTAGTCAAGCACTCTAGTATTGAGCTACACAGCCCTAGCCAATACTTAAGGCTCTTCAGACACTACATTCAAATTCTGGTTTTATGCTAAATCCAGTGAAGTGAAGAAATAGCTCAGACAAAAGAAGCAGACAAGAATGCAGCCTTAGTTTAAACACTTCATTTGCCTCTGAGGAGATCCCCTTAATATGGTAGTTGTACTCTCCTCACCTTCAGAACCAGATAGGAATGCAGATCCCCACTTTTGTTATCTATCCCACCACATGGAAGGCTGTAATTGCCAGGTACACTTAATTTATGGATAGATTGACACACATTTAATAAAGGGGAAAAGATTGAAGTTAGTTGTATAATCAAAGTTGGCTGTAAGCATACAGTCAAATGGCCAAGTAGAACAAAGTTAGTTTTAAATCAGAGGGGAAAGTGGTGCAGGCTTATAATCCCAGGGACTCAGGAGGCTGAGTGAGACAAGAGGATCACAAGTCTGAGGCCAGCATGGGTGCTTTATAAATATGCTATCTCAAAAATAAAATAAAATAGAAAGGGCTGGGAATGTAGCTCAGTGGTAGAGCACTCAGGGTTCAATCCCCAGTACTGCCAAAAAAGAAAAGGTCAAGGTAGGTCTGGGAAAGTAGTAGGTAAGTGGTCCAGCACAGGCATGAGGCCCTGTGTTTGATCCCAAGTTCCATCCCAATTGCCACATCTTTCTATTGGGTGAAGTGGAGAATGCACTAGACCTTAAGTGCATGTCCATTTCATTACAGTGTTTTTAACATTAGTCTTTCAAATTAGAATGACCAGACAAGCTAAATGGAATACCAGTAGGCCTAAAAGAAATTCCAGCATATGAAATTAACATTTTTAAGAAAAAAGGAAATGGGCCCTGAGGTGATCTGGTATTTTACTAGTTGCTGAGACTCCGATTATCACAGACAAACTGACATGGAAAAGGGAAACGTTTAAAATGTTTTTTTTTTTAATATTTATTTTTTAGTTGTAGTTGGAAACAATATCTTTATTTTATTTATTTTTATGTGGTGCTGAGGATCGAACCCAGGGCCTGCATGTGCTAGGCGAGCACTCCACCACTGAGCCACAACCCCAGCCCTGTAAAATGTTTTAAGTAGACATGCCTAAAGACATGATTGACAAAGGTACCTGGTAAACCTTGAGGGCCTGGTAGTCCTGGTGGGCCTTTTAGTCCAGGTTGGCCAGGGACCCCTGGAGGACCAGCATCTCCTTTGATTATAATACTTTGTCCTGAAGGACCAGGTAACCCAGGAGGACCTATGAGGCATAACATACAAATGTGAAGATGGGGAAAAGAAAAGTCAGAAGAAATGAATGCCAAAGTGACCTAAGCTCAGTATAAGAATTGGTATGAAAGAAACAGGCATTTGACTGCTGCCATATCCAACATAAATATGTTGGGAACACTACCATTATCTCAACCAGAAGACAGAAAAATAATTCTCTTAGGGCCAATAGAAAAAATGGGCACATCATCTTTATTTTTGAGCCTTGAACATAACTCAGTTACTACAAAATCTAATCTAGTATGAAATAGCAAATACTTCTGTCAGGGGAAGACAATCTCATTCCCTGACAAGCCCATTCTGCTTCTAACATTATTTGCAATTCACTATTTGTTGTACTTGTCAAGGGACCCACTGAACTAGTAGGAAACTGTAGCAGATGCCTTCTTTTACGGTTTAAAGGAAACCTCCATAAGCCTCTTAGCAAAACAAACTGTTTAAATATAAAAATAAACAAACATACATATGTGATTGTTCTTGTGATCTACTCAACTAAAAGTATAAAAGCCAATAAAATCTCAATTATAGCATTCTTGTTGATCCTGTATCTAAAATTTAAAAGGTATGCTATCAACATTACATTAATAAAATGGTTTATGACATTAGTGAACTGTGGATTTAGATGCATGACAGTTTGGATGAATGATAGAATGCAAACTTTCAAGTTCTTTAATGTGTCTAAGCATCAGTCATAACTAGCTTCAGGAATAATTCTTACCTGGGGGCCCTATAAGACCTCGTTCCCCTTCAGGGCCAGTTGAACCAGGTACTCCAATGGGTCCTTTAATGCCTGAAAAGAAGGTACATACAATTGCACATTGCATCCATCACATCAAAGCAGCAGAGCCACAGCCTTTACTCAGACAAACCAGAAAATGGGTATCTTGTCCCAAAAGAGTTTCACTTAAAGGGAAACCTCAAAACATCCTTTCAAATACCTGGGAATCCCGGAACACCAGGGAGACCAGGATCTCCTTTCATTCCATTGAGACCTGGCCGGCCAGGATTACCCTAAATAAATAAAATCATCAATGTTAGGAAAGAAAATGAGGAGAGGAAAGGGAATGAGGGTAGAGATAATGGAGAATGATTTATAGCACTGTTTATAGAGTGCTTCTAGGATTCAAATTCCACCTTCACCTGTTATTACATTGTGGGATTATTTAACTTCTTCAACCCATAGTTTTCTCATCTTTAACATGGAGAAAAAAATAGTTCAATTACTTTGTGCACTGGCAGTGATATATTTAAATGGGATAGTTCATATTAACTGTTCAGAAAATTGGTTGGATATGGAGCATGTTTTTAATAATTAGTTAATCATTATTTTATTATTAACAATACTCTTCCTTTGTAGTTTAGATCTCAGGTGGTGAATGCTTGTGTTAGAATCACATGTAGACAAGACAAAGTTTGAAAGACAATAGTGAACACACTGTAGGGCCTGTTATTTGATTGGATTTGAGAGCCTCGAAAAGTGTGGAGAGAAAAAGAGTAGAAAATAGCTTTAGAATGAGTCTAAAGAAAGAATTTAGAATGGCAAGTTCATTTAAGAGGCAACTACAGTTGGGTCTGGGGACACATTACTGTAATCATAGAAACTTGGGAGGCTGATGTGGGAGGATTCCAAGTTTGAGGCCAGCTTCAGACCCTGTCTCAGAATAAAAAATAAAAAGGGTCGGGGATGTAGCTCAATGGCAGAGTGCCCCTGGGTTCAATCTCTAGCACTAGAAAAACAAGAGTATGTACAGGAGGTCTTCACCTGGTGAAAGATGCTCCTGGGTATTAGGTTCTAGAGGCTTCTACAGTAGTTTAAATGTGGATCAATGAACCTCGTAATAGTAGGAATGAAAAAGGGGTAGGTCAAGAATGTCCTGTTATGGCAAAATATAAGATAATGCCAAATAAAAAGTGGGGAGAAGCATGATAGAAAGTCATAGGATCCACTTCAAAGGGTCTTTCAAATCTGGGACAATGGGAACATGAAAATAAGTAACAATGGTTTAAAAATCTACAAATCATTGAAAAAAAGCAAGAAATGTTGAGTCCCTACTGATCCAAAGTTTGTAAATAAATAGGAGAGCAGGGAGGGCTCTTGCTTACAGTAGGGTTGACTGGTGGTATATGTGGAGGGAATGCTAGAGTTGGGAAAAATCATGATATTGCCACTATCCCAGTAGAAATTGGTTGAGGCAAAATTCACTGATAGATATTCAATGTAGGGAAATTTTCAAAAGGAACAGCATATTTGCATGATCTTAATGTCCTTTTCCCCAGTTTTGCTTGTTAGTTCCAAGGGGAAAAATAACAACCATAAAGAGAAGAAACTGGACAACAGCTTGACTAGATTATCAAAATTAAAATCATAAATAAGGAGCAAAGGGACATCAGGGGGCCCCTTCTCTTTTACCCTGAGATAGACACAATTATCACCCATGTAGTATTCCAATTGATGATGCATAAACTGAATCTAATTATGAAGAAACATCAGACAAAAGAAATTATATTCCATTTTTTAGATTGGATGAGGTTACAATTTTTTAAATTATTAATTTATTTATTGGTACTTGACATTGAACCCAGAGGCAATTTACCACTGAGCTACATCCCAAGTACTTTTATTTTTATTTTTTTGAAAGTTTTGATACAGGGCCTCCCTAAGTTGCCTAGGACCTTGATAAATTACTGAGGCTGGGATGTAGCTATAGCTACAAGGGCTATAGCTCAGTGGCAGAGCATTTGCCTAGCACATGTGAGGCACTGGGTGCAATCCTCAGCACCACATGAAAATAAATAAATAAAATAAAGGCATGCTATGCTGCCCATCTATAACTACAAAAAAATATTTTTAAAAATAAATAAATAAATTACTGAGGTTGACTTTGAACTTGTGATCCTCCTTCTTTAGCCTCCAAGTAGCTGGGATTACAGGCATGCACAAGGCTCCTGGCTGAATTTTTTTTTTTTATGTTAAGGTCATGAAAGAAAAAAAAAACATAGGCTTAAGAACCATTCCAGATTGAAAGAGACTAAAGAGACATGACAATTATATGATTTGGTATAGACCCTGTACTAGAAGAAGACGTGCTAAAAAGGACATTACCAGGTCAACTGAAATAATTGGGATATTAAAGGTAGAAATTAAAATACTATTTTGATGATCAATTTTCTGAAATTGACAACTATACTATACAGTTACTTAAGATGGCATTTTTAATGAATATTTTTTAGTTATAGTTGGACCTTTATTTAATTTATTTATATGTGGTGCTGAGGATCGAACCCAGGGCCTCACACATGTTAGGCAAGCACTCCACCACTGAGCCACAACCCCAGCCCCTAAATTTTTAAGTCTAGGTAACTAGAAGAAGAGTTTCGATGCTATGGGGAAAAGGTTAGATACTGGAAAACTTTAAGAGCCACTATTTTCTAGATGATACATTTTCTTCCTGCTATAAAGTGACCTTCACAGTTAGAAGACAGCCCAGACTGTCTGTGAAATCTACCAATAATCTGATTGAATAAATGAAAGCAGTTTCAAGGATTCATAAAGAAGTATATGACCCTCTGGATCATTCTAACCAAGGTAGAAAGGACAGGAGTGGATATGCTATTGTTCTGTTTTTATAGGTGCAGACAAAAACTCAGAGTGTCTGTTAAACTCATAGTCACAAAGCATAGGTGTGCAGTGGAACTGAAATTTGACCCTAACTGTATAATTTAAAGTCTAAAATATTTCCACTTACCATAATTACTTCCCTATGGATGGACTCATGCACATGCAATGTTCTGATATACATGTCTCCTTTGCATAAATTTGTTTTCACTGAGAGTGAAGTATCTTTTGAAGAACACTTTAGTTGGAAGACTATAGGAAACTTTCCTTCACCATGTTTTTTAGTTCGCCAGTGAGCAATACTTAGAGCTTTTCAGGTGAACATTAATTAAAATGTTATAGCTTAGAATTCTCATTTTGAATGCAAACACCCATATTCCTCTCTCAAATATCTATTTCCATTTCCTACCGGAAGTCCTGGTGGTCCTTGATCTCCTTTCAAACCAGGCAAGCCAGGTGACCCAGGTGGGCCTGGGTTTCCCCTCTCTCCTTTAATACCTCCATTTCCAGGAAGACCTCGGGGACCTTCTGGACCTGGTAGACCTTGATAATGCACAACAAATGACCACATTTCAGTATAGTATACAAGTAGCATAAATGTCATTCTTTTAAAAATATTAATAATCTTTGTATTAATTTGTGGGATAAAATCGAGATTCCGTTAAAATATACAGACTGTTCCTGATGTAAATTAGATTGAGTCATTTTTGCTATTAATGCTGGATTGTAGAATAAAACCAACAAATTCTATCTAAAAAAAGAACTCAGGATATACTTATATTTACTTCTGTAATCCCTAACAAAGTGACTTAAACTGAAATGAAAGAGACACAATGGGGCACTCTTTTGAAATTGGAGAATGCAGGTATCAGAATCACCTGGAAGGCTTGTCAAAATCCTGGGCCAGATCAGTAAACTGGATGAAGGGGACTGAGGAGGAGGAAGAAAGGACAGGGAAAAAGAAGAACAATAGAATGATTCTGATCATGTATGTGCATGCAAGAAAGTGACCCAGTAGGTCCAGGTATCGGGTGTATCCACAGGACACTAATTTTAAAAATAAAAGAAGTAAATTTATAGTTTGGATTGAAAAGGGATGACAGGAGTGGAGGGAGAGAAGTGGGAGGGGGAAGTGCTGAGGACTGAAATGGAATGCATTGTTTCACAAATAAAATAAAGTCCCTGAGTTGTGATTATGTCAAGTTATATCCTAAAAAAGTGTAACTAAACAGAAAAAAAAAAAAATCCTGGGCCCACCCCCAGAATTTTGGCTTCAGTCAGGCTAGAGAGGGGGCCAAGAATTTGCATTCTAACAAAAGTCCAGAATAAGCTGAAGCTGCTAGTTGCAGGATCACACTTAAAGAACCCCTGCTGTACGGTTATTAAGGATTGAAGCCATTTGTCTCCCTGTGATTAAAAGTAAGTTACTTGGGACTGGGGGTGTAGCTTAGTAGTGGCGCACTTGCCTACCACCTGTGAGGCCCTGAGTTGGATCCCCAGCAAAACAAAAAGAAACAAATGCATTTAAAAAATAAAAAGAAAAGAAAAAAAACTGCTCTATTTGAAAGAAGTTATATTTATTCAGCTTTTGTTACTATGTAATTAAGATATTGAAATAAATAACTTTAATTTCATTTTAGGGATATGGTTGGTACCTGGAAATATTTGAGAATGTCAAAAATTTACTGATTTAGGGCTGGGGTTGTGGCTCAGTGGTAGAGCATTTGCTTAACATGTGTGAGTCACTGGGTTCAATCCTCAGCACCACATATAAATAAATAAAATAAAGGTCCACTGACAACTAAAAATATTTTTTAAAAATTACTGATTTAGTACTCTTAAAATTTATTTAAAAATGTTTTCATGGGCTGGGGATGTAGCTCAGTGATAGAGCTCTTCCCTAGCATGCACAAGATCCTAGGTTTGATAGATTCATTCATTTGTTTATTTATTTGTAGTACTGGGGATTGAACCCAGGGCCTCATGAAAAAATTCTACATACATCTTGTGAACAAATAAAATAATTTAAAATGGGATTAAAAATATTTAGTTTCAATGGGCCTTTATTTTATTTATTTATATGTGGTGCTAAGGATCAAACCCAGGGCCTCACACATACATGCTAGGCAAGCACTTTACCACTGAGCCACAACCCCAGCCCCTGAAATGGGATTTTGATAAGCCTTTTTTATTGGATGGGAGTACCAGGGATTGAACCGA
The DNA here is from genome assembly GCF_021218885.2 of Marmota monax. NCBI lineage: Eukaryota > Metazoa > Chordata > Mammalia > Rodentia > Sciuridae > Marmota > Marmota monax. The sequence goes on along the minus strand of NW_026694552.1, from coordinate 7,211,565 downwards.
GGGGCACTTAACCTCTGAGCTACATCCCCAGCCCATATATATAACATATAATATTCATGCATATAATATATAATGTATGTAATACATATAATATACATATAATATAGACACATATTTGAGATCCTCCTGCCTCAGCCTCTGGAGCTGCTGGCATTACAGGTGTGTTCAACTGTGAGCTGCTAAGCTTTTTTCATTATGCTATGTTTAAAAACCTGTCTTTCTAAATAAAGATATTGTTAGAGGAAAGACAAGGATGGTGGGAACACGAGGGTTAAAAAATAATTCTATAAAATGGGCCCACTGTGCTGACTCCCACATGCTTTCTTTTCCAAGAAGCAATTTACCCGTAGCCCTGCATGGCCTCAGTGGACAGGATATGTCACACTCCTTGGCAAAATACCTGCTCACTGCAGGAGAAATGCAGGCCCAAAATAAAGTTGATAAGAGGAACCCAAATTACCCTGAAGGGGGAGTCTTTTGTGACCAGATCCTGAAACTCAGGGAGGTAACAATAAAATCTGTAAGAATGTATGATTAAGAATCCAATTAGGACCAATCAGCAGGAGCCAAGGTGACATACAGTTGTCATGGCAACAGGGACATGAAAGCCTGTTGTCACCCGGCTATCAGTCAAAAGTCAAAAAGTGTACCTAGGCGGGAGTCTCTGGAAATTTCCCTAGGATCCCTAACAAAACTGAAATGCAGGAGAGGCCTCAAAGAGCAGATGACTGTTCCCTTTCCCTTTTCCTATCCCTTTAATGAACTCATTCCTGTTACACTGAGTGAAATGTCTAAAATCTTTCTGACTTGATCACAAGAATAGGGGTTTGAAGTGTAGTGCTATCTCATTTTCCCAGAAGGCCCCATCCCTGTAACAATACCAGGTCCATTAAGCACCAGGGAGAACTTAACATTGGCTAAGTCTTTTGTCAGCAGATGGGAAATAGATGCTACATATTTACAGAGTGATTGGTGGTTAAGGCTGAGACTAAATATTCTGGACTTAATGATTACAAAGTCCGAAGTAATCAACAGTACATAGCTTACACTTATACATTTTCTCCTCTGGTAGTCTTAGTTCTTTATTGATTTCAACAATAAAATTAAAAATATGCAGGTACTATTATTATTTTTGTGGTGTTGTGGATCAAACTAAGGATCTTTTGCATGCTAGAGAAGCATTCTACCACTGAACTACAAGCCCAACCCCTATAGATATTACTTCTATGGAATCATAACAGTCATATGAATTTAGAATACTTAGTTTACATAAAGACAAAGGGTCATCTTTTTGATCTGAGATTAATTTTAAACTTTAGTTTCCTTCACTCTTATGACTCAGAATGAAGAGCTCCATATTAACAAGACAGAATGGAATAGTGATTATGAAGCTGGACCCTGGAGTAGAATGCTGGTTAAACTCCAGCAGTATTTCTCATTAGCTGTTTGAACTTAAGCATGATTATTAATCTTTTTGCTTTCAATTTCTTCTATACAATGAAAGCAAGATCACAGTGGCTTGGGAGGCTGAGACAAGAGGATCACAAGTTCAAAGCCAGCCTCAGCAAAAGTGAGGCACTAAGCAACTCATTCAGACCCTGTCTTTAAATAAAATACAAAATAGGGCTCAGTGGTTGAGTGCCCCTGAGTTCAATCCCTGGTACCCCACCCCCCCAAAAAAAAGAAAGCAAGAATACCATCTACTTTACTATGTTGTTGCAAGGATTAAATGAAATAACATGTATGAATTACTTAGCACAGTGTCTGGCACACAGTAAGATAAAAGTGTTGTTTTTATAGTTATTGTTACTATTATTAATTTTTTTGGTACTGGTGATTGAACTCAGAGGCCCTTTACCACTTATTTACATTCCCAGCCCTTTTAATTCTTTTTTTATATAATTTTGAGATAGGGTCTTGCTAAATTGCTCAGGACTCTGTTAATTTGCTAAGCTGGCCTCAAACTTGCAATCCTCCTGTTTCAGCCTCTCAAGTTGCTGGAACTACAGGTGTGCACCACTGTGCTCGGCTACTGTTATATTTATTACTACTAAAACAGGAAGAATGAACATATTTAAAAATATGAGCCTGTTTTTAATCTTTCAGTTTTCTATGTAATTTCATTATGTAACACTACTCCATCTTGCACATGAGAAAGATAAAGCAGGTTCACAACAGTGTAATAACTGTCTTTATCATAAACAATTGAATTCAAGTAATCATCTTAGCCTGGCAACCAGACAACACAAAAGTCGTAAGAAAAAATTCCCAATCGTAAGGAAAAGTTGGGGTACTTTATACTTTTAAAAAAATGCCCAAAGACGTAGTTGCTTAGCTGAAATATAGTATATAGGGTTTTACTAGCAAATTTTCAGTTTTATGATTTAGACTAGATGTCAGGTAGCAAATCAGCTTATTAAGAGAAAAATAAACTATCTGTAAATGATCCTGATGACAACTACAAGGTAAGATTTAAGAGGGGGAAAAGATTCTTTGACAACTGACCATCTTTCCCAGTTAAGTTACCAGAACTGTATCATTTGAAAAACTAAACAGAAAGGGGGGGTGTTGTTCTGTTTGCAATTAAAGGGAAATATTGGGAGTTTTAAGTTAATTCAGACCTGCTGCTTAGAGTTCCTTAAATTTATATTAATGAGTTACTAATGACATAAGGGACATATAGATTTTATTTTTAACAATATTCAATAGTTTCCCTCTTCCCTTACTGAAAAGAAACAGGAACACATAGATCAGGTCAATGTGAGCCCCCCCTGCTGAAAAAAAAAATCAAGGAACTGAAATCAATATGTAGAGATTATAAATGGGCCAGATGCCTGCCTAAATAATTGTCTTAGTGAAATATATAATGTAAAAATTGTTTTCATTTAAAATTCAACATATCTCTAAATAGGATTATGTATTATAAACAATCAAAACCACGAAGACCTGATATAATTTCAAACACAATTCTACATAACTCATATTACCTTTACTAGAATGTTAAAACTCAAGCAGATATTGTTTGAGGATGACTACACTGTTCAATAACTTCTGAATTATAGAAAAATAAAGTACATTTCTCTTATCACATATATAAAGCTTAAAAACAATAAACAACAACAACAACAAAAAAGAATTGACCAGTGAAGAGTCTAACCTTGAAAACCTGGGAAGATCAGAGTTCACCAAAGCCCAAAGATCGATGTTAGCAGTATCAGACATGACACAGTACAAAATAAGATTATGAGTTAGAAGTGGTTCACATTATAGCACAAGTTAAACAATAATCCTCTTTGCCAGCATTTCTAAACCTTCAGCATAATGAGTATGCAAACAGAACCATACAGGAGAGTAGAGAGCCAAACCTTTTTAAATTGAGCTTAGTATAGAGAATAAGCTCCCTGTATTCATTAATTAAAAAGAAAAATGGAAAACTCTACTGAAGACTTGTTAACATTTCTATTGTGGTTTTCCAAAAGTTAGATTCTCAAAACATTAAAATTGGCAAAATAGTACCATTTCACTGACAGCCTTCAGTTTTTTTAACAAAGTGGTAATTTTGGATGAATTTATATTAATCTTGGCTTCTGCAATTCTTTCATATAAACAACCTGGTGAAATTTTTTTAATATGTTCAGAGTGAGATAAAAATTAACTTTAAAGGTCTCGATGACAAAAAAATACATAGATTATTTGTGACAAAATAGAAAAATCAAAATACAAGTATGCCATTACCAATATATCATGTACTTTTGTTCATCTTATTTGAAAATTATTCTATGAAGCCACATTCTGATTTCTTCCCATAATTTATCAAGAGACTTTCTTCTGTGAATTACTAGTTGCCATAAGTTAAAGACAAAAAGCCAATATATACATGTATACCACTGAACTTCAAAATAAAAGATTCCAATTTTCCAAAGATGTAAAGATTATCAATGAAGGGGTACTATAAGAAATTCTACATGCAAATCCCTCCACAAACCACAGAAAATATCACAATTACTTAATTATTATTCAATGCACATATTAAGACAGGCTATTCACTATTAAAACAAGGATCATTAAATAAAAAGATAAAAGCCTACAAATAGAATGTCTCTTGGTTAGTGTTAATTGACTATAAACACAATTTCCTTTTCTTACAAGTCTTGCTATGATTTATAAACACTTAATTTTAGCAGAGAGAATAAATTTTGCTAAAGTACTGAGTCCCAGGAGTTAGAAGACCTAGGATTTTATTCTTGACTCTGCTACTTTATATATATATATATATATATATATATATATATATATATATATATATATAATATATATAATCCTCCAGCCTCATCCTCTCAATTAAATCTCTGAGGACAATGGGAATAGTGTTATCTACTGTAGCCTACCTCACAGGATTGTTTTAATGATCAAAGCCAAATTTTAAAAGACAAGTTCCGCCAGTTGCAAGGTGTTACAGAGAATACAGAGATGAGTAAGACACAAACTTTGTCCCCAAGGAGCTTACATTATATGATATTATATGATTATACATTATATGATGTAAGTGCCACATAAACAGGAAACACTATCATCACTGCCCAATAATAAAGCTTTTAACACATTTGATCATTTGAAATTTAGAAAGCTAAAACTGGCTTTTTTTTTTTTTGCTTAAATTGTTTCTAAACCATGAACAGCAAACTAACTTTTAAGTCAGCACTCAGACCAGAGCACAGTCTTGACATGCAATTAGTTCAATAAATTATAATTTCTACTCAATATAGTTCAGAGTTCAAGTATAGACCCATGTATATGTGACATAGAAAGGCTCAAAACAAGAACTCTTAGAAAAAATCTCATTGAAATATGACATTTTGGTTTAAGTTAGTAGCAAGAGAAATTTTGTATAATTTCATAGCAAAACTTCTAAGACGTCAATTTCTAAAAGGTTACATTTTAATGAGTTATATGCCAAACCAATTTTGTATATGGGGCTCTCACTTCACTGTTTTTCAAGCAACCTAACAAAGTTTAAGTAGAAAACAAAACAAAAACCTAAAGTCTTGTATGTAAGTGGTAATTGCTATAGATAAGCTGATGAGTTGACAGGTATTATTTTAAATCTAAATTTTTTTAGATTTCTTTTGAAAAAAAATTAAAATTATTTTGTTCCACATTTTTTGTTGATAGATTATAGTTGAACATAATGGTGGGACTTGTTGTTACATATTTATACATTCACACAATATTAAATCTAGTTTTCACTTAAGTTTGCAGTCTTCAACTATTACAAAGAAGACAACCACAGAGACCAGGTTCCCATAACTATAATTTAGAGCACATTTGGTAAATGGGAAGTTGTTAAATCTGTTTTAAAGTAAATGAGGCTACTTTTCTTTTTTTTCCCTTCAAATATATTCTAGTGCCTTAGTAAAAAGAAAACTCGTAGCTGACAGTCTAGTCTAGCAGTCATCAGGGCAGCAGAATTCTATGCAAGATAGGCAGATCAGGACTTAAAATTACTTCAAAGTACCTTGTGGTCTTCTCTTTATTTGGATGATAGTTAAATCACAAGTACTATCTTAATCTTCTTGACACCCATTTAGAAAGACCAAGAAAAGCAATTATTAGGGGTGGATGGAAATTTTGAGGTAACAGGAAACAAGAATGTGGATTGAAGGCCCAGTCTGCTATGGCCGAGTGTTTCCTGAAATGGTATAAATAGTTTTGTTCCATTAACTTATATTTATAACTAGAACAAGAGACCAGATCTAAAGCATCAAGTCATAGGATATGTGGAAGTATGATATGGTACCACTAGAGTTATAGACATTTAACTAAATGTTGGGGAGCCCTAAGTTCCAACTATGCCAACAACCAACAATATTACTTTGAGCAAGTTTTTAAACTCTTTGGCCCTCTGTTTTTTTCACATGCAACAAAGACTCCCTCCTTGACCAAATTTGGACAGGTGCATCCAAGAGTTCTCTTCTCAGCTAGGTTTCATCCTTGGGCCTGCAAGCCCACTTACAGCAAGTATCCTGCTAAATCAGTATAGGGAGAGTCCTCCAACTCTCAATATCTGACCAAGTGCCTCATCCTTCACCCTTCACCTAAGCCCTTGGTCCACCTTTAGCAAGAATTCCATTAAATCCAGTTTAGCAAGAATATCTCCCCCCCCCAACTTTGATTTTAATATTTTTTTCCATCACTGATATCCTTGTTCTGTTCCTTGGTAATAAATCTCTACTTGTCTTTATTGCATCTGGAGTTGAGCTCAGTTATACTCTTCTATTGCAGGAATCCCTTCGCTACTGTAGTAGTCTTCAATAAAATCTGTCCTGCCATCTTTAATATGTAATATGAGTAATTTCTTTTTGATATGTATAAAGATTAGAATTCTTCTAGATCTGGGATTCTGTGGTTCAATGAAATGAGACTTTGGGGGAGTAAGAAACTAGGGAATCAATTTGGATAGAGAGAGATGGCTTAAGGTTCTTAATTGTTCATTTTGAAAATTATGAATTTTAATTTGTAAGAAGATAAAATGTCCTTCCAGGTTTCAGGTATATACTTTTTCTCTCTTTTAATCCTTTCTAGAAATTTGAAAAGGTCTATTTATTTTAAATAATAAACAATACATTCAAATACTGTGACTTTTTTCACTTCTGATTAGGTGAAAATTAATTCTTACTAAGAATTAGCATTTTCCTTTGGATAGCTATTGGTAATTGTTCTTTGTTGTGTACTGTTTACATGTGTGTGATTAAGATAAGTTTAAGAGCCTCTAATTTGTGATTGCATTGATTTTTTCTACTCTAAGTCTATTAGTTCTTTTTCATAGCAGTAGAATTTAGAATAATGTGATAAGCCAAAATGGGAAGAAGTTTATGCCAAGTCAAAGATTATATATCTGCAGGATCTAATAATACACATTATTGTTAAAAAGTTCCTTTTTGATGGATAATTCAGTTTCTTTTTTGTTTGTTTGTTTTTTAGATAACAGTCTCACTATGTGATCAGGCTGGCCTCAAACTCCTGGGATCCAGTAATCCTCCAGCCTCATCCTTTCAAGTAGCTGTGATTATAGGTGTGTACCATTATGCCTAGTTGATAGTTCAATTTCATTTGCATTAACCAATATATGGCAAAGATAAGAAATACACTCTACTACAAAAGTAAGGTAAAATATCATAATATCATACAAAGCAGTTTGTCATAGATTTTCAACTAAAAGGGACACAAATTTGTGCATTTTGAAGTGGTAAGTAAGTTTCCCTAATTATTTAATGTGGAGTCATTACAATAGAAATACTGGGTTCTAAGGGCTGGGGTTGCAGCTCAATGGAAGAGCACTTGCCTAGCATGTATGAGGCACTGGGTTCAATTCTCAGCACCACATACAAACAAATAAAATAAAGGTCCATCAACAACTAAAAAAATTTAAAAAAAGATTAAAAAAAGGAAATACTGGGTTCTAAAAGTTCTTGACAACTTGTAGAGATAGGCCACCATGTAAGAATTGAATTGGCATATATGCTCTTAAATATATTCAAACATATGAAATATTAGATACAAGAAAAGTGTGTGTATGTATATAAATATATATACTCACACACATTATGTATATATACACACATACATAAATATAGGTATATAAATATATAAGAACAGTTTCAAACTTCATGCAGGTATTACTTTGGAGTTAAGGATCTAACCTGGAGGACCTGGATAGGGGTCAAAGTTCACCAAGGCCCAATGTCATCATTAACAAAAAGGAAAAAATATCAAAACTGTTAGAAATATCAAGAAACTAAAGCATTACACTAAATACTTTCAAGTTAAAAATCTTATTCAATAGCAGAATATTCTGAAAGTTTACATTCATGCATTTGTATATAAACCAAATTATTTCCATTTAGCATTAATACTTAGCATTAATGAAAATAGCACATGTGCCATTTTGTGAAGGCAAAAGTATCATTTTAAAAATAATCACTGCTATGAGCTCAGATGAAGAATAATTTATTCTAAGAGCAACAGGGTTCAAAACTCTATTTAAATTTATAGCTTATAAACAAATCAAGAAGTCAAATACTCATCAGATGTGTTCTTCTGAGCGCTTTTATTATTACTTCTTTAAAAATGGTAATTTTTAAAGCATCTTTGTGACTAATGTTTTTATGTTGACATATTTTAAAGTATTGTTCAACAGTGAGTTCCATTATGAGTAAAACTGAATAACCATAATGCTAATTAGAATATACAAAGGATAATAGTTTGGTTTATTTGAATTATCACATGCAAAACAAGATACTTGCTTCATTTATTTATATTACATGCAAGAGAGTTAACATGGCTGAGAAGATTTTCACTGGTTTTCTGTAATAGTAAAGAAAGGTAAAACCTTAAATAATACCCTCCAAGGACAGTCAAGTAAGATCAGATAAAAATATGATTTTGAAAATGATGCCTCTGAACATAGTATGTGATCTCATTTAATTCATATTTTAGAGCATGTTATTAAATTAATTCTAATCACAAGACTTTACTGAAATTTAATGAAAAATTTCACTTTAAATGTACTTTAATAGTCAGGGATTGTCAAAGGATAAAAGGACAGTTGCTTTGCAACTTTAAACTTAGATTTTTATTCTTCTTTACATCAATGAAGGTCAAATTTTTCATTACTAGAAATAGAAAAAATGAATACCAAGTCCCCAAAATTTGTTAATAACCTATCACCAGTGACTGGGCTCAGCAACATTAATCGAGGCTGAAAATGAGCATTTCCAAATTAGTAAAATGAAATGACATAGCACAAACACAAAATGAAAAGATGAAAATTGGATACAAAATTTATAAACTAGAGAAGTGAATGGTGTTCACAAGACAAATGAGGTATAGACATGAGGTTGGTATTAAGAGATAGCTAGTCAATTTTATCATGCTGTGATGCCAAAGACAAATTTGATTGCCTAGTTCCTAGAAAAGATAAATTTTGTTTATTGTGCTTTGTGACGTTTGCTGCTCATGTGACAGAACCATAGCAACACTTCTGGTATAGACCACAAGCATCTATTGGGTGATCACTAAAATGATTTCTGTGATGACATGCTGAGAAGTTCATATAATGCAGGTGGCATTTTGCTGTCAGGTTATCAATATATATAGCTTTATCTTTAATAGCAAGACTAATAGACCACTTTTTCCTTTTTTCCCATCCAAGTTGTTTTAGTTTATTTCAACTTTAAATAAATGATAAAGGTAATTACTGAAAAGAATAATTAGATGGCATGGAAATAGATGGAGCTAAGTATAAATCAAACTATGTGCTTATAATAAGTTCTTTTTTTAATATTTATTTTTCAGTTCTCGGCAGACACAACATCTTTTGTTTGTATGTGGTGCTGAGGATGGAACCTGGGCCGCACGCATGCCAGGCTAGTGTGTTACCGCTTGAGCCACATCCCCAGATCTATAATAAGTTCTTACATTATAAATTCCAAAATCTTAAAGACTGAATAACCTGCCAGCAAAATTAAATAAGGTGACTAATAAACAGAGCAATCCCCTACCACTCATGAACATACCTGGTCTCCCAGGAGGACCTTGGGGCCCAGGGTTGCCTTTAGGGCCTTCCATAGCTGGACCCGGAGAACCAGGAGGGCCTGGGGGACCCTGCACACCAGGGAAGCCCTGAAAGCCTGGTTCACCCTTTGGACCTGGAAGGCCAGGGTTTCCTGGAATGCCAGGTAATCCTCCATCACCCTTTTGGCCTATGAAAGTAAAATGACATTAGAGAACACATTAAATGGTACCGAATTATAGGGTTGCCTATAAGGCTAAAGCTATTAGAGCAACTAATGAATTCACTAGGGTAATTGCTATCCCACAGTCAATCCCAAACCTACACAAAAAAAATCATTCTTCTTATTAAATATATGTATCTGCTATTAAACATATTTATCAGAGTATGTATAGAAATGCTGAAATAATAACAGATTGCATCCTGAAAGGTACCCTTTTATTAGAACAGAGAGCAATGGTCACATGACCAGTGAGAAAAAAGGAGAGAAAAATTAAAAAAGTATAAAATATCTGTAAGAATAAGTTAAAGATGGCTGGAAATGATGCCTAGAATAAATGTTCTAATTTTAAGACTAATGGAAGATAAGGATCATCAATGGTTGCTGTGTGTCCCTACAGACCCCTGTAACAAAGATTTACAATCCAGACAAAATGTTCTTAACATTTCTTTCTACACCACTAATACTCTTAAGAGCCATAACAGTTGCACATTAAAGCAATAATTTTCATGTTGGGATCATGAGAAGGATATCAGAATTTCTACGAGATATATTTGTGGTTTGAGAAAAGCCTCCACAGAATAGCCAATGGTTATTTCAGTACAAAAGCATATATATCCATATGTCTGCTCAATCTTCCTATTCACTATTTAGTGCTTACAATGATAATAAGCACTAGAGAGGAAAGGCAGAGCAAAGGTAGATATGTGTGCACATATATCCGTTCAAATATACAAAACATGTTAACAAGGAGTTTAAGAAACATTTTAATTACTGGTGCATATTTCTACAGGATTTCCTTCTGTTATCTTGAAATTTTTTTTCCATGGGGAGAAAAGAGTGTTTTTTTTTTTTTCCCTCATAGCTAAATGAGTTTCCAAAAGTCTCTCTCATCCCACAATTTTGTCTTCTTTCTGTGTCATTACCTCAGCATTTATCGATGAAGTCAATGAAGAGATATCTACATATAAATTACTTTTATATTAAGTTGCTAAATAAGAAATACTCTAAGGTATACCTCTAGCTTTCGGTTTTGGGGGTTTGTATAGGCATTTTACAACTTCAATGGTAGAGATGGAAAAATAATTGTACTGGAGAACATTTTCATTTTATGGGTTGATTTAGCATATTTTAGTAAGGTTTACCCGAAAGTCCTGGGAGTCCTGGGGGTCCTGGGATTCCAAAACCTGGTTGACCTATCAGAGACAAAACAAAACAAAAATATCAAATGGATAATATAACTAAAATAAGGACAAATTATTTTCAGACATTAAAGTTTTTATTAAGTGTTACAGCGTATATCACTGTATATCAGGTAAAACATGCAGAAGATTTCTTTTCTTTCTTTCTTTTTTTTTTTTTTGGTGCTGGGGCTCAAACACAGAGCCTTGCACATGCTAGGGCAAGCATTCTACCACTGAGCTACATTCCCCGTCCCAGAAGACTTACTTCTAACACAGAACAATTCTAACATGAGAAAACTTCTATTTGTGGTGTCAAATATGCTTTTATACAATTCTCTTATAAAATATATAAATGGAATATAGATTGCATAGTAAAACAAATAAATTTGAAATAGCTGAGTAACTTCTTATTGTGAAAAACTAGTCAAGACAGGATTTGGATTTTTTAGTAAGAAGGAAGCAGCTTAACCAACAAATATCAGCTGATATTCTCAGGGTGAAGAGGAAGAAAATATTTATGGAGGGAAAAGTATGTGCTTTTCTTAGAAGGTAAGAAAGATGATGTAATTTTTTCATGGATAAAAAGGGTGAATGAGAATAAACAAAGAGGAAATCAGAGCATTAGGAAAACCTAAAATAAATATAGCACCTGGTTCACCCTTCTGTCCAGCTGGTCCAGGAATACCATCTTGACCTGGTTTGCCCTTTTCACCTGGAGGTCCTGGTGGGCCTGGAAGACCTCCACCGCCTAAAGAACAGAGTACAGCAGGTTATATCCATCTTTTTAATTCCTTTTCCTTCTATCCACCCCATTTTCCCATACTAGTTTCAAATAGTTGTATCCAAAAGATATAAAGTGCTTTATTTTACTCCTTTAATTCATGAAATCTTATGAAAATGAAGGATGAAAAAAGAAGAGGGGATAATGTCATAAAGGAATAATTTAATCACTCCGTATTCAAAGCTTTTGAGTTTATCATTTTAAAATTACTATAGAATATACAAGAGTATGATGTTAGGTGTAACAGGGTATATTATAGGGCTTACATGGGCCAAGATATGTGATTTACTTTAGGAGTCAATAAAAAAAAATCTGCTTCACCCCCTCTAAAAAATACATCAGAGCTTCCATCTTCTATTATAGCGTACTCAAATCTACTCTTCCAGGAAAAGGTGAGCCAAGAAAAAGAAGGTTCCATAAAGATAATTTTAGGTAAATTTATTAAAAGTCATTCATTTTGTTCTTAATATTCAGCACTAAGTGAATGATCAAAACATTTCCATGCTTTGAAAATGTTCACAGTTAACCATGATTTGATTTTCCAAAATTGAATATGATAAGCATTAGTTTTATAGAACAGCAAAGTCTTATTTTTTATGCTCACCTACAGGACCAGGTTCTCCTGGAAGGCCAGGATTTCCAGGAGGACCATTAATACCTTTTGGTCCAGGAAGGCCTGGGGTTCCTAGAATGAGATGGACATCATTACCCTAGGTACATGTATGACTGCACATATGGTATGACACTATATCATGTATAACCAGACAAATGAAAAGTTGTTCTGCAATTGTGTACAATGAATCAAAATGCATTCTGTTATATATACCTAATTAAAACAAATTAATTAATTTTTAAAAAGAACATATTGTTGATTCAGCCATAGAACAGGTAATTTCAGGCTCCCATTCGCCTGCAGCTCGCAGACAAATTACTCAGGCTCAGTGCTAAATAACCCGCGGAAACTTCTTCTTGGAGCCTGCTCCTATCAGAACATACACCGAGCACGGAGCGGCCGAATTCTGGCTCCCGGAACGGCTCTGGCCCAGGGATAAAGAACGCGCGGAAACTGCTTCTCGGTCCGGGTCCTGCTGAATACTGTGGAGGGAACGAAATGCTGCCATTCGCATGGGATACTAACATGGCAGAGATCTGATGTCATCAGAAAGCGGCGGAGGAGAGAACTTCATCGATACCAGCGGCGACAGAAACAGTTGGTCTCCTGGTAAAGAAAGTGAGTCACAAACACCCGAATCTCTCTCACTTTGTCATTCAAGCCAGAGGGGCAGAGCAGAGCCGCTGCCCGTGCCCGAAACAGGCCCAGCGGCCCGCCGGCGTGGTAGTCACGTAACCCCAATTGGAGTAGGGGCAGAGCAGAGCCGCCACCCACACCCGCAAGGTAGGCAGACCTGCGACCGACCGGCAGAACAGGCACAGCGGTCTGCGGGCGTGGTAGGAGGGGCAGGGCAGAGCTGCCGCCGGCGCCTGCAAGGTAGGCAGACCTGCGACAGACCGGCGGATCAGGCCCAGCGGCCTGTCGGTGTGGTACACACGTCACCCCAATTGGAGTAGGGGCAGAGCAGAGCCTTCGCCCACGCCCGAATCAGGCCCCGCCGGTGTGGTGGTCACGTGACCCCAATTGGAGTGGGGGCGGAGCAGAGCCGCCGCCCGCGCCAGGAACAGGCCCAGCAAACTGCCGGTGTGGTAGTCACGACACCCCAATTGGAGTAGGAGCAAAGCAGAGCCGCCACCCGTGCCTGAAAGGTGGGCAGACCTGCGACCGACCAGCGGATCAGGCCCAGCAACCTGCCGGCGTGGTACACACGTCACCCCAATTGGAGTAGGGGCAGAGCAGAGCCGCCTCCCACGCCCGGAATAAGCCCAGCGACCCGCCGGCATGGTAGACACGTCACCCCAATTGGAGTAAGGGCAGAGCAGAGCCGCCGCCCGCGCCTGCAAGGTAGGCAGACCTGCGACCGACCGGCAGAACAGGCCCAGGGGTCCGCGGGCGTGGTAGACACCTCACAACAATTGGAGGAGGGGCAGAGCAGAGCCGCCGCCCGCGCCTGCAGGAGAGACTTTTCAACTATACAAGAGCAATATAAATATATAGGGGGAAAAATTTTTCAAAAACACAACAGTTTCACCAAGCAGAAAGAAACGCAAGCAGTATGAAAAGACAAGGAAAGAAAGGACCACAAGCAATGCAGGTCAACTCAACTTTAGAAGAGGTAACAGCTGCAGCAGATGGAATGTCAGATAAAGAATTCAGGATATACATGCTTCAGATGATCTGGAGTCTCAAGGAAGACATTAAACAGCAAAATCAGACAATGAAAGATCACTTCAACAACGAATTACACATACAAATCCAGGAAGCAAAAGATCAACTATACAGGGAGATAGAGGTTATAAAAAACAAACAAACAGAAATCCTAGAAATGCAGGAAGCAATAAACCAACTTAAAAACTCAATTGAGAATACTACCAGCAGAGTAGAACACTTAGAAGATAGAACATCAGACAATGAAGACAAAGTATTTCAACTGGAAAAGAACATAGACAGCTCAGCAAGACTGTTAAGAAACCATGAGCAGAACATCCAAGAAATATGGGATAACATAAAGAGACCAAACTTAAGAGTCATTGGGATACAGGAAGGTATAGAGATCCAAACCAAAGGAATGAGCAGTCTATTCAATGAAATAATACGAGAAAACTTCCCAGACTTGAAGACTGAGACAGAATCCCAAATCCTAGAAGCCTACAGGACGCCGAATGTGCAAAATCATAAGAGATCCACACCTAGACACATTATAATGAAGATGCCCAACATACAGAATAAGGAGAGAATTTTAAAAGCTACAAGAGAAAGGAAGCAGATTACATTTAGGGGTAAGCCAATCAGGATAACAGCTGATCTTTCAACACAGACTCTGAAAGCTAGAAGATCCTGGAATAACATATTTCAAACAGTGAAAGAAAATGGGTTCCAACCAAGAATTGTGTATCCAGCGAAATTAAGCTTCAGGATGGAAGATGAAATTAAAACCTTCCACGATAAACAAAAGTTAAAAGAATTTGCAGCTAGAAAACCATCTCTTCAAAACATCCTCAGCAAAACATTACAGGAAGAGGAAATGGAAAATAACAATGAAAACCAATAGTGGGAGGTAGGACAGTAAAGGGGGGAAAAATAATCAAAGAGGAAAACAAACCATGTTTAGTAACAGAAATAAACAAATATGGCTGGAAGAACAACCCATATCTCAATAATAACCCTAAATGTTAATGGCTTAAACTCACCAATTAAGAGACACAGGCTAGTAGAATGGATCACAATACAAGACCAAACAATATGCTGCCTACAGGAAATGCATTTGATAGGAAAAGACATACATAGGCTGAAGGTGAAAGGTTGGGAAAAATCATATCACTCATATGGACTTTGGAAACAAGCAGGAGTGTCCATACTCATATTAAATAAAATAGATTTCAAGCCAAAGTTAACAAATGGGATAAAGAGGGACACTACATACTGCTCAAGGGAACCATACACCAACAAGACATAACAATCATAAATATATATGCCCCAAACAATGGTGCAGCTATGTTCATCAAACAAACTCTTCTCAAGTTCAAGAGTCTAATAGACCAGCATACAATAATCATGGGAGACTTCAACACACCTCTCTCGCCACTGGACAGATCTTCCAAACAAAAGTTGAATAAGGAAACTATAGAACTCAATAACACAATTAATAACCTAGACTTAATTGACATATATAGAATATACCACCCAACATCAAGCAGTTACACTTTTTTCTCAGCAGCACATGGATCCTTCTCAAAAATAGATCATATATTATGTCACAGGGCAACTCTTAGACAATATAAAGGAGTAGAGATAATACCATGCATCTTATCTGATCATAATGGAATGAAACTGAGAATCAACGATAAAAGAAGGAAGGAAAAAGCATACATCACTTGGAGAATGAACAATAGGTTACTGAATGATCAATGGGTTATAGAAGACATCAAGGAGGAAATTAAAAAATTCTTAGAGATAAATGA
The DNA here is from genome assembly GCF_021218885.2 of Marmota monax. Taxonomy (NCBI): domain Eukaryota; kingdom Metazoa; phylum Chordata; class Mammalia; order Rodentia; family Sciuridae; genus Marmota; species Marmota monax. The sequence goes on along the minus strand of NW_026694552.1, from coordinate 7,195,735 downwards.
AAACATAGACACAACATATCGGAATCTATGGGACACACTGAAAGCAGTTCTAAGAGGAAAATTCATTGCGTGGAGTTCATTCCTTAAAAAAAGAAAAAACCAACAAATAAATGATCTCATACTTCATCTAAAAATCCTTGAAAAAGAAGAGCAAAACAACAGCAAAAGAAGTAGAAGGCGAGAAATAATGAAAATCAGAGCTGCAATTAATGAAATCGAAACAAAAGAAACAATTGAAAAAATTGACAAAACTAAAAGTTGGTTCTTTGAAAAAGTAAACAAAATCGACAGACCCTTAGCGATGCTAGCGAAGAGAAGAAGAGAGAGAACTCAAATTACTAGCATACGGGATGAAAAAGGCAATATCACAACAGACACTTCAGAAATACAGAAGATAATCAGAAATTATTTTGAATCCTTATACTCCAATAAATTAGAAGATAGTGAAGGCATAGATAAATTTCTTAAGTCATATGATCTGCCCAGATTGAGTCAGGAGGATATAGACAACATAAACAGACCAATATCAACTGAGGAAATAGAAGAAACCATCAAAAGACTACCAACTAAGAAAAGCCCAGGACCGGATGGGTATACAGCAGAGTTTTATAAAACCTTTAAAGAGGAACTAATACCAATACTTTTCAAGCTACTTCAGGAAATAGAAAAAGAGGGAGAACTTCCAAATTCATTCTACGAGGCCAACATCACCCTGATTCCTAAACCAGACAAAGACACTTCAAAGATAGGAAACTACAGACCAATATCTCTAATGAACCTAGATGCAAAAATCCTCAATAAAATTCTGGCGAATCGGATACAAAAACATATCAAAAAAATTGTGCACCATGATCAAGTAGGATTCATCCCTGGGATGAAAGGCTGGTTCAATATACGGAAATCAATAAATGTTATTCACCACATCAATAGACCTAAAAATAAGAACCATATGATCATCTAGATAGATGCGGAAAAAGCATTTGACAAAGTACAGCATCCCTTTATGTTCAAAACTCTAGAAAAACTAGGGATAACAGGAACATACCTCAATATTGTAAAAGCAATCTATGCTAAGCCTCAGGCTAGCATCATTCTGAATGGAGAGAAACTGAAGGCATTCCCTCTAAAATCTGGAACAAGACAGGGATGCCCTCTCTCACCACTTCTGTTCAACATAGTTCTCGAAACACTGGCCAGAGCAATTAGACAGATGAAAGAAATTAAAGGCATAAAAATAGGAAAAGAAGAACTTAAATTATCACTATTTGTAGTTGACATGATTCTATATCTAGCAGACCCAAAAGGGTCTACAAAGAAACTATTAGAGCTAATAAATGAATTCAGCAAAGTGGCAGGATATAAAATCAACACGCATAAATCAAAGGCAGTCCTGTATATCAGCGACAAATCCTCTGAAATGGAAATGAGGACAACCACTCCATTCACAATATCCTCAAAAAAAATAAAATACTTGGGAATCAACCTAACAAAAGAGGTGAAAGACTTATACAATGAAAACTACAGAACCCTAAATAGAGAAATAGAAGAAGATCTTAGAAGATGGAAAAATATACCCTGTTCATGGATAGGCAGAACTAACATCATCAAAATGGTGATATTACCAAAAGTTCTCTATAGGTTTAATGCAATGCCAATCAAAATCCCAATGGCATTTCTTGTAGAAATAGAGAAAGCAATCATGAAATTCATATGGAAAAATAAAAGACCCAGAATAGCAAAAACAATGCTAAACAGGAAGTGTGAATCAGGCGGTATAGCGATACCAGATTTCAAACTATACTACAGAGCAATAGTAACAAAAACAGCATGGTACTGGTACCAAAACAGGCGGGTGGACCAATGGTACAGAATAGAGGACACAGAAACCAATCCACAAAACTACAACTATCTTATATTAGATAAAGGGGCTAAAAGCATGCAATGGAGGAAGGATAGCATCTTCAACAAATGGTGCTGGGAAAACTGGAAATCCATATGCAACAAAATGAAACTGAATCCCTTTCTCTCGCCATGCACAAAAGTTAATTCAAAATGGATCAAGGAGCTTGATATCAAATCAGAGACACGCCGTGTGATAGAAGAAAAAGTTGGCTACGATCTACATACGGTGGGGTCGGGCTCCAAATTCCTCAATAGGACACCCATAGCACAAAAGTTAATAACTAGAATCAACAAATGGGACTTACTCAAACTAAAAAGTTTTTTCTCAGCAAAAGAAACAATAAGAGAGGTAAATAGGGAGCCTACATCCTGGGAACAAATCTTTACTCCTCACACTTCAGATAGAGCCCTAATATCCAGAGTATACAGAGAACTAAAAAAATTAGACAATAAGATAACAAACAACCCAATCAACAAATGGGCCAAGGACCTGAACAGACACTTCTCAGAGGAGGACATACAGTCAATCAACAAGTACATGAAAAAATGCTCACCATCTCTAGCAGTCAGAGAAATGCAAATCAAAACCACCCTAAGACACCATCTCACTCCAGTAAGATTGGCAGCCATTAGGAAGTCAAACAACAACAAGTGCTGGCGAGGATGTGGGGAAAAGGGTACACTTGTACATTGCTGGTGGGACTGCAAATTGGTCCAGCCAATTTGGAAAGCAGTATGGAGATTTCTTGGAAAGCTGGGAATGGAACCACCATTTGACCCAGCTATTCCCCTTCTCGGTCCATTCCCTAAAGACCTAAAAAGAGCATGCTACAGCGACACTGCTACATCGATGTTCATAGCAGCACAATTCACAATAGCAAGACTGTGGAACCAACCTAGATGCCCTTCAATAGACGAATATATAAAAAAATGTGGCATTTATACACAATGGAGTATTACTCTGCATTAAAAAATGACAAAATCATAGAATTTGCAGGGAAATGGATGGCATTAGAGCAGATTATGCTAAGTGAAGCTAGCCAATCCCTAAAAAACAAATGCCAAATGTCTTCTTTGATATAAGGAGAGTAACTAAGAACAGAGTAGGGACGAAGAGCATGAGAAGAAGATTAACATTAAACTGGGATGAGAGGTGGGAGGGAAAGGGAGAGAGAAGGGAAATTGCATGGAAATGGAAGGAGACCCTGAGGGTTATACAAAATTTCATACAAGAGGAAGTGAAGGGAAAGGGGAAAATAATACAAGGGGGAGAAATGAATGACAGTAGAGGGGGTAGAGAGAGAAAAGGGGAGGGGAGGGGGGATAGTAGAGGATAGGAAAGGCAGCAGAATACAACAGACACTAGTATGGCAATATGTAAATCAATGGATGTGTAACTGATGTGATTCTGCAATCTGTATACGGGGTAAAAATGGGAGTTCATAACCCACTTGAATCAAAGTGTGAAATATGATATATCAAGAACTATGTAATGTTTTGAACAACCAACAATAAAAAAATTTAAAAAAAGAACATATTGTTATTTTCTAGATTTAAAACATTGCTTCTAATAGATGCATAATATTCTATATACAATTGATCATTTAACTATTTCCTTTATGTGTTGTTGATACAGTTGGTTGAATTTATGCCTTTCTATACTATATTAGTAACTCTATATCTTAACAACTTATATGTATATATTTATGTATGAATTGAATATACACCTATTTTGCCACTTGAAAGCTATTTCCATTGTGTTAGATTTCTAGAATGGAAAGTATTAAGTAAAAGTGAATTCACATGCTCATATTGGTTAATACTATCAGAAACACTTTTTTATTTTACAAACTATAAGCAACAATGCTGAGGAATGATTTTAACCAAATTATATTTTTATATCATGTACATGAGCAAATATGTAACAAAATCCATTGTTATATAAGACATAACAATAAAATGAATGGGGAAAAAATAAAGAAATACCACACCACTTTGAAAGCTACAGTTAAAAATTAAAACTTATATTGATAGAGAAGACATTTGGCCTTTGGTTTTTTGGGAATTGGCTTATTTCACTTAGTATGATATTCTCCAGCTCCATCCATTTACTGGAAAATGCCATAATTTCATACTTCTTTAAGGCTGAGAAATATTCCATTGTGTACATATATCTCATTTTCTTCATCCATCTGTTGAAGGGGACCTAGGTTGGTTCCACAGAAAAAACCAAAGGCTGAATGTTTTCTGATATGGGGATGCCAATCTACAATAAGCAGGAGGGGGCTACGAAGAATAGAGGTACTTTGGATTAAGCAGAGGGGAGTAAAGGGAGGGGAATGGGCATGGGGTAGGAAAGATAGCAGAATAAATTAGACATTAATACTCTATGTGCTTATATGACTACATGACCGGTATCATCCTATATCATGTACAACTAGAAGAATGAAAAATTATACTCCATTTATGTGCGATGTATCAAAATGCATTATACTGACATGTATAACTAATCAGAACAAATAAACTTACAGTGTTAGCACTGAAATAGGAGCAAAAAGGAACTGAAAACATGTTGGTGATTTCTGGAAATTCTTAAGAATTATATTAAGCTTTCAAATTATTTATCAAGAGGTTGCCATTATTATATATAGTCATAAGCATAAAAAATCTATCACCATATTACACTGGTAAAATTTGTAGCATTTCATTTCACAGTTGTTTAAATCCATTCATCTGCTGTTTAACATTTGGGTTATCAGGTTTTGTCTTGTAATGAATATTTCTGCACAGGACATTTTGTGGACATGTCTTAATTTATCTTGGAGTGAAACTGCTGGGTCCCTGAGTAAAGTATATGTATGTTGTGTTTTATAAAAAATTTTGCCAAGACAATTTACATTTACAACAATGTATAGGAAATCTAGTTGTTCCAGATCTTTGCACAACATATATGATACTATCAATTGTTTTAATAATAGTCATTCTGATAGGCATGTAGTTCCACCTCAATGTGTTTTAATGTACACTTCTCTGATAGTTAATGACATTGTTCACCTTTGCATATATTTATTAGCCATCTGGTATCCTTTTATGTGAAATGTCTGGCTCATCATAAATCCCAAATATTAATAATCTGTCAGACATACATTTTGCAAATATTTTATCCTAGTCTGTAGCTTTCCTATTCATTTTCTTAATGGTGTCCTTTGATATACAGAAGTTTTAAGTTTTGATTAAGTTTGACCTATTAATATTGTTTTCTTTTACAGTTACTGCTTTCTGTATCCAAAGAAAATGCTGCCTATCCTCAAGTTAGTTTTGTTTTAAAAGCTTTGATGTTTTAGTTTTTATGTTAGAACTAAGATCCATTTCAAATTAATTTTTCTATACAATGTGACACATGAGTTGAGTTTCATTTTCCCTATATGAACATCCATGTATTTGAGGAAAGTTGGCTGAAAAGATTATACTTTCCCATTTTGGATTTATTTGGTACTTTTATCAAAATTAATTTTACTACAAAATATTCTGTTTATTTATTGATCCTTATGCAATTACATCTTGAAATCTGGTCCTGCAACTATGTTTTTCTTACTTTTTTTGGATGTTCTATATCCTTTACATTTCCATACACGTTTTAGAATTGGTTTGTTAATTGTTTTTATAAAAACCTGCGGGGTTTATTAGCTGGAAATGCTTTGAGTTTATTGGTAACCATAGGGATAACTGGCATCTTAACAATACTGATCTCCCAATGCATGAATATTCTATATATCTTCATATATTTGGGTATTTAAATTTTTCTCATAGCTGGCTTCATAGATTTTAGTGAACATACCTCGCAAATATTTTATTAAATTTACCCATAAATTCTGGGGTCAGCCAAAATGGATTAAGTCTACTACAGCCTGTTTTTCACAATGATTACAATACTACAGCCCTTTTTCACAATAATTACAATTAAAAACTGGACAGAATACAAAAGCAAGTATTCAAGTATTCAAAGAATCTGAATATAAACACTAGCAGACATATTTGGAAAGGAAGTAAAAATCTTAAAAAATGTGTAACAAATCACCCTAAACCTAATAACTTAAAGTAATACTATTAATTGTTTCACAGTTTCTATATATAACAACCCAGGTACAGATGAGCTAGGTTCTCTGCTTAGCATGCTGCAAGGCCAAAATCAGGGTGTTGGTTTAGCTAGGCTCTTATCTATGGAATTGCACTTCTAAGCTCATCCAAGTGTTGCCAAATTTGACTTTGGGGTTATAGGACTGAGGCTCCTGTTTTCTTGAAGATTGGTTGCTGGAAACCATTCTCAAGTTCATTAGGCCACCCATATTTCCATTCTGTGAGCCATTGCTACTGAGCATGGAGATCCTCCCTTATGTGGAATTCTCTTTCATAGTTTGAATTTCTCTTATGTCTTCTTTTGCTATCAGTTGCAGAAAACTCCGTCTTTAAAGAGCTTCTGTGATTGTATTAGGCCTACCCAGAATTATCTCCGTATATTAAAATGAACCTATTTGGGAACCGATTTAGGAACCGATTTAACTATATCTGCAAGATGTTTGTACAGCAGTACTTAAATGAGTCAGTCAATCTTTCACTGAATAACTAGGAGCAATGAATACTGCTCGGGGATATATATTGATATTTTATCTATTATGTAACTGAAAAAACAAATAAAAGCACAATAAGAACATTTCCTAAAGAGTGATAAGATAATTTGCTGCCAACAGAGTTCACTAAAAGAAATAATAAATAAAATAAATTTAAGTGACACCAGAAAGGTTATACATTGAGTAAGGCCCACATTCAGGTCTAAGACTAATGGCAAAGAACATAGGAAAGTATACATTTAACTAGTGCAAAACCAAGTTGATTCTCAGAAACTAAACTACTACAACGATATTCAGCACTTTTCAAATAAATTTCACAAATTTCAGTATCTTTATCCAATACAATCCACAGCATTCAATAAACAATAAAAAATACCACATTTGAATAATCTGGAAAATGTGACTCTAATTCATAAGAATAGAACTAATAGTAGCAATAGACCCATGAATATCTAGAATGTTGGAATAAGCAGAAAAAAATCTTTAAACTACTTATAGTAAATATATTAAATAATCTAAGGAATTAGATTACTTAATATATCTAGTACAAAGAAGAATCTTACAGGCAAATATGTATACAGTGGGTGAAAAATAAGAATTTTTGGAGAAATAAGGTTGACTCTAAAAAGAAATTGGAAATAAAAATTTCTCAGGAAAAGTGGAAGAGATTAAGAGCATATTGAATAGTAATTCAAAGAGCAATTAACAAAAATTGTATAAAAATTTTAACTATATTATCAGTCAATTTGCCCTAATGGACACTTATAGAACAATATATATAATTACAAATCATAAGTTATTTTAAGTGAACAGGGAAAATTTACCCAGACAAACCATAAACTGGGCCATATGATGTGTCTCCATAAGTATTAATAGTTAAATTATATAAATTATATATTTTGACTACAACAGAATCAAACAAAACATCAATAATTAAAAAATACCTAAAAACCCCCAAATATCTATATTTTGAGCAACAAAATTCTAAATAACCTACCAATAGCAACAAAAATTAACAAGGAAATTAGAACTTTTTTTTCAATTAAATGATAAAGCACAAAGGAACAAAATTTGTGGAATTCATTTAAATGCTCCTTATATGGAAAATGAAAATTTAAAGTTTCAAACATGTCTATTTTAAAGACAAAACTGAAAAATCTATTATCTAAGTTTCCAACCAGAGAAGCTAGAAAAATAACAGCAAAATTAAATTTGTAAAAAGAAGGTAAGAAATAATAAGATATAAGCAGAAACCAATGAAAGAAAAATCAAACCACAGAGAAAACGCAATTCAAAAGTTAACTTTTAACAATAAATACAATGTAATGAATGCCTATCAAGACTGATTAAGAGAAAGAGAAAACACAAATATAAATATATATATTTTGGTGGTACTGGGGATCAAATCTAGGACATAATCTAAAAATTAGACCCAACAAAGTCCAACAATAACTTGAAAATAATATATACAGCATAACCATCTTGGAGTTTATCCCAACAATATTAGTTTGTTTTGACAAAAAAAGTCAAGTAGTGTAATTTGCTATATCAACAGAAGAAAAAAACATGATAATCTCTGTAGACTCAGAAAAAAGAATAGACAAAACTCACTCTCATTCTTATTTATTTTTGTGGTGCTAGGGAACAAACCCAGGGTCTTACACCCACTAAGCAATTGTTCTACCACTGAGCTATATCCCAGGCCCCTCATGCTTATTCTTGATAAATATATACTGTCAATAAATTAGGAATAGAAAAATTTTTATAATAAGACATAGGATGTTAAATTTAATAGAAAAATAGTGAACATAGTCCTCTGAGTTTATGAAAATGATAAAGATATAAAATACAACTATTTTATTAAACATTGTGCTGGAATTATAGCCAGTGTAATTAGACAAGAAAAAGTAATAAAATGTAATATCTAAGGTGATGTTAATTTACAATAGCAAAAAATTTATTAGCACACTCAGTATTAATAAATGAAATCAATAATTTCTGTATGTATACATGTTAAATATTCCAAAATCAGTTATTTCTATCTACTTACAATAAAAAATGAAAATGAAAAGGCAATACCATGGCAAACACTATAAGAAGGTATTAAATTTCCAGACATAAATTTAACAAATGATTACCAAGATTTATAAAATGAAAAGTGCAACACATTGTCGAATTAAGTTAAATACCTAAATAAGTGGAGATAGTACATATACATTGAATTGTGAGATTAAATATTGCTAAAATATCAATTCTCCTTAAATTTATCTAGATTTATTTCTATCTTAATAAAAATCATTAAAGGTATTTTTCTAATGGAAACTGATAAATTATTCCCAAATTCATATAAATGATGTAGATTAACTAAGACAAGCTTTGAAAAACTGGAACAAAGTTGCTCTAATTAAACTACTATGTTTTAAGGCTTACTATAAATTTACATAATGCAGATAGTATTGCAATATTTTATTAAAACCAGAATATAAAATATGCCAATTGAAGAGAATACAGAATGTAGAAATAGATCCCCATAAATACAGTCATTTGAATTTCTGAAAAAGGAGTAATTGCATTATTAAAATAGTGTGGAGCAACTGATATCTGTATGGGGAAAACTAAAACAAACCATGACTGTTACCTTACATTATAAAATAGTGTAGATCATAAACCTAAATGTGAAAGTTTTAAACATTAAAGGCTGTAAAAATTAGAGAATATTTCCAAAGCTTTAAATAGGCAAGTGTTTACTGAATAGCATACAAAAAGCACTAATCATGAAAGAAAAGACTGCTACAATTTAATTTTTTAAAAACTAACAACTTTTGTTTAATACATGACAGCATTCAGACAGTGACAGGTAAATCTGAAACAGGGAGAATATACCTACAATACATGTATTTGACAAAGGACCCATATCCAAAATATACAAAGAAAAAAAGGTAAATAACCCATAGAAAAACGAACAACAAAAAAAACTTCAGCAGACACTTTATAATGATACTATCCAAATGGCTAATAGCATAATATGAAAAGGCATTTGTTGTTATGAGAAAATTATAAATCAAAACATAAATACATGTCCATCAGAATAGCTAAAAATTAAAAAGAATGACAGTATCCAGTGATGGTCAGGATATGGATAACAAGATGTATCACACATTGCTGATAGGACTGTAATTTATAAAATCACTTTTAAAGACTCTATGGCACCATCTACCAATGTTAAATGTAACACCTACCCTATGATTTTTGTAATTATTATTTTTTTTTATTTCAGTAATTGTACTACTAAGATTTTGTAGAAAAGAAATCATGCCTGGGCTGGGGTTGTGGCTCAGTGGTAGAGTGTTTGCCTAACATGTGTGAGGCCCTGGGTTCAGTTCTCAGCACCCCATATAAACAAATGAAATAAAATTCCATGAACAGCTAAAAAAAAATTTTAAAAATGAAACAAAAAAGAAATCAGTACTTATGTCTATAAAAAGACATGTAAAAGAATGTTAAGAACATTCTTTTCCACGATAGTCCCAAACTGGACACACCCAAAAGTCCATAAACAGGAGAATGCATAGTTAATTGTGGCTGACTTTCAATGGACTATTACATAGCAATGATAAAGAAGAAACTACTTAAACAAGAAACAAAATAAATGACTCTTAAAAGATACAATGCTGAGTGAAAGAATATATACCATATGATTTCATTTACATGAATTTCAATGGCAGGCAAAAATAACTCATGTTGACAGAATTTATAGTAATGGTTATCTTAGAGGGAGGATTCCCTGTGAAGTGGCATGGATAAAATTTATAAACGAACTATTTTGTATTTTGACATGTATGATGGGTTCATGGTACATATACATAGGAAGAAATTCACCTATACTCTTGTATACTTCAGTGTACTTTAAAAAATATATATATATATATATATATATATATATATATATATATATATATATATATATATGCTATATTTCATTAAAAAGTTTAGCAAAATAGTAATCCAAAACCTACTCGTCCATGCCACCATGCAATTAAAAAGAAAAACAAAAAATTAAACAGAAGAATGTACAATAATCTACTTCAGGCTAACTACTTGACTATAGAGCTAAGTCCCTTTCCTTGAATGACTCAGTCTCAGCCATTTGAATGAACAGTATGATTGTTCTACCAACAGCCACCAGCTGTGTGCTTGCGTACAATTTTCTAAGAGAATCAGCGGTAGGCTAGGGCCTGGCAGAGTATATTATCACCTACAAAAATAGTAAGGCCTCTTAATTGATTTGTGGCTAGCAGCCAAAGATTGAAAAACACTCCACCAAACAAGTCTCTCTTCCCACAGGATATTGTCCTGCTGAGTTGGTAATACTCATTCTCATTTTATACAGAAAAACATTTGGGCAAAGTGAGGTAAAGAGTTAGTTTGAGACTATGTTGCTAATCAGTATCTGATTGGGAAATAGAATGCAAGTTGGCCAAATAGGAAGTTGCTACAGGATACTTGTTAGAGTAGATAAGGAAGGAAAGAAGGAGGCATTTAAGAAAAGGAATATTTCTATAACAATAGGACTCTAAACAGAATAAGATATATTCCATGCTTGTATAATTATAGCAAGATGGATTCTTCTGTCATGTATAACTAAAAAGAACCAATAAATAAAAACAAAAAGAAAAAAAAAAGAGAAAAGGAATACTTACCTGGGAATCCAGGGAGGCCTGGTTGTCCTTTTGCTCCAGGGGTCCCCGGTAATCCAGGTAAACCAGTCTCTCCCATAGAACCTTTAATGCCTGGGCTCCCTGGGTATCCAGGCAGACCAGGTTCACCCTAAAAACACAAATAAAAAGATCAAAATGAAGTCTTGCATGACTTTGATTGTGTAACAACATAATGTTATTTATAGAGCTTTTACTATACATTGAATACTGTGTTAAGTGTTTTACATAAATTGCTTCATTTAATCATTACAAAAGCCCTATGAATTAGGTTTTGCCATCTTTTATTTATAAATGAGAAAACTAAATTTTAGAGTATAATGTGCCTAAGCTCTTTAACAAGTAGCAGAATTAGGATTTGAACCGAAGTCTACTTGATGCCAGAGCGCATGCTATTCCAGTGGTAGTTAGCTGCTTTATTCTTACTAATCCTTAGAAAGATATTGTTATTATCCCATTGTTATAGTGATGCAACTAGTAAGTGGTGGAATTGAATTTGAATCCAGTCTGATTTCAGAACCTGTAATACTCATCCCTATTGTGCTACAATGCAATTCATTGCTTATAGAAAGCATGTCAAACAATAGCTACAGTAGGTTCTACTGTAAAAGGCAAATTTTATCTTAACCAGAATAGGTCTATCAATTCTTCAGTGGACATTCAAAAATCCTACTTCTTCCTTAAAGCCATTCTGGACAAAGAGATGTAATCTAAGAGCTTAGAGTTGGTTCAAAGTGATGAAGAATAAATGGTTCAGCTTTGGATTACAAAACCCAGTTTATGATTTTAAAAATACACTTGAAGGGCTAGGGTTGTGGCTCAGTGGTAGAGTACTTGCCTCACACGTATGAGGCACTGGGTTTAATTCTCAGCACCACATATAAATAAATGAATAAAATAAAGTCCATCAACAACTAAAAAAACTTTAAAACATACACTTGAAATAATAATGATTAAACTAAAAAAAAGTATCTCTGTGATTATAGACCATTCATATATTACCATTCTCTCTTCTTCTCTTCCTCCTCTCCCTCCCCCTCTTCCCCCTTCTCCTTCTCCTCTTTCTCTCTTTCTCTGTCTCTCTCTCTTTATCTCAGTACTGGGGATTGAACATAGGGGCCCTTTTTATTTTTTATTTTAAGGCAGGGTTTCACTAAGTTGCTTAAGGTCTTATTAAGTTGCCCAGGCTGGCCTTGAACTTGTGATCCTCCAGCCTCATCCTCCTGAGTTACTGGTATTACAGGCATGCACCAATACAAGCTGCTACAATTTTTTTTCTCATAGAATATTTGCATTATATTTTCTTCTAACAGAATCTTATAACAATTCATAACCACTTTCACAATTAAGTTTTTCTCAGTAATAATGAAAACATGCACCATAACTCTAAATCTCTACCACAGGGCTCAGTGCTCTGCTCATAAGAATCATGACCTCCTCAACAAAATGTCAGTGTTTGCCATCACCTACTGAATATTTCCTTCTTCACTTAGTATTTACAATTGTCTGGGTGAACAATATCTTCTAGTTGTGACTTGTGTGTTTAGGCATGGTGATAATAACTTTTTAAATTTATGCCTTTTCACCTTACATCCTGTTATTTAAAAAAACAGCTAAGAATTTTGGGCTGTGTATATATTTTTGTTTCTTTTAACCCCTTATAAATCAAGTAATTAGCTCATTTTTAGGCACACAATGAAGTTTTGGCTTCAAATGGTTCCATCTTATATGTTTACAAAGAAAAAGCTTTGAATTAATTATTATAAGTCCTGTTACACATGAAAGAGTGTAATTTATATATCAAAATAAAATGAGAAAAAATTCTAATATTCTGCTATTGGTAAGCCTGAAAAGCAGTTTACAAACTCCGAGTTACTTACTGTACTAAAATATGTTAAATTCTACACAGAAATTTAATCTCTAAGATCAGCTAGCACTGTCCCCTAGTCCTTATAGTCCTAGTTCCTCTCATCACCTTATAGCCCTAGTCCTTCAAACCAAATATATTTAAAAAAGAGAGTAAATATTTTATTAAGAGTTTTGAAGAGGACTAAAATTTACTAGGTTAAGCTTTATATAACCTTTTATTATTCATATGATTACAGAGAAAACAATGAGTTTCAAGGAAGTTAAGCCAGAGGAAAAAAGGAAGAGAACTCAGAAACTCAACACACTGGTCAGGAATCCTTAAATCACTCTGAGAAAGAAGATTCAGGTCTATTTGTACTTCAAGAGCTTAACTGTTGCAAATATCTGCATTTGTTCTAATGTCAAGCTTTGATAAAACTCTGAAATGGAATATACCATAGTAATGAGCCAAATCTACCACTCTGGAACAACCGAAAATACAGTAATACTGGAAGACTAGCATACTTGTTTTTTAAAAAAAATGCTCCTAACTAGAATTGCTTTCAAGGTCACTGTGTTGTATCACATACAGCTCAGGTGAACAAGGGCTCAGTTTGATATCTTTGTTGTTAAAATTCAAACACTTTCACAATTAAGTTCCTAGTAACAATGAAATCTATGAGCATTGGTTCATATAGTCAATTTCTACTATGTCTTACTAACAACACCTTCTCTTCCATTCCATATTATAATCTAAGAGACAGAATAAAATTATCAGTTTGCAGAAAAATTATCAGTTTGTACCACTTCATAGACAACATCAAAGATGGTGAGAAAAATCAACCTTTTTTGTTTTTGCCTGACATTGTAAAATTGAAGAAGCACTGCCACTAAGAAAAAAACCCATTAAATGAATGGAAAATAATTGGTGAGAAAGGGTAAAAATGATATCCTGCTCTATAGCAACAGTCCATCAGTTGGAAGTTGTATTCTCCATAAAATTATTAATTATTTTTATAGCTCTATCTGTATTGGAAATTAAGGGTACCACAAACAAATCCATAAATGGCAAGGTCTGAGTCACTCAAGGTTATAATTTAGACAGAGGATATCAACAACAAGTGAAACTGAAATAGAACTAACCACCAGACAATTAAAAAAACCTATTCATGTGTATAAACACAAGGAAATGAAATCAACATGCCAAAAATACACTACTCCCATGCTTTTGTAGCACTATTCAAAATAGCCAGGATAAGGAATCAACCTAAATGTCCATCAACAGATGAATAGATAAAGAAAATTTGGCATATATACATGATGGAATACTAGTCCACCATAAAAAGCAGGAATTAACCTGGAAAACATTAAGTGAAATAAGTCAAGTATGGACAAATATCATATGATCTCATTCACATGTGGAACCAGAAAAGGGGATCTCATAGAAGTTGAGAGCAGACAGTGGTTACCAGAAGAATAGATAATAGGGAAGACAAGAGACAGGGAGAGGGTGGTCAAGAGGTGAGAAGGGGAAGAGGATGATCAACAGGTTTGGTAAGTTATGGTGCTCTACAACACAGCAAGGTGAATATAATTGATAGTAATGTATTATATATCTCAGAACATTTAGAAGGGAGGAATTTTAATATACTCACCATAATGAACTTATAAAAGTTTAAGGTGAAAGATAGGCTAATTACCCAGATTGATTGCTACCCTATGTATACAGGAATCGAAACATCACAGTATGCATCATAAATATATGTAAGTCTTATGTGTCAACCAAAGAAATAAAATAAAATGATGGGGGGAAACTAGTGGATGAAGATACTCGTCTATCACTTTCAAAAATTTCTTTGTGTTCTTTTGTGTATGTATGTGTTTTGTGGTTAAGAGCACTTAACATGAAATTAATCCATTTAATATATATTAAGATGAATAATACTGTAAGCTATAGGCAGTGTATTATACCACAGATCTCTAGAACTTATTCACCTTGCATAACTGAAGCTTTATACCCATTGAGCAACCACCAATTCAATAAATCAATATACAGGAGAGAGTATACAATAAGATTTTCAAGTCTGTAATGTATGTAGCTCTCCCAGCTGGTAAAATGATAAGCTAACAGGAATAAACTAATAAATAATGGTTCAAGGCTGTCTGAGCAGGACAAAAGGTACCAAATGAGATATAATATGTGTATCTGTGATGTAATGAACTTAGAGAAAAATAATATGAACTAAATTTATCAGATCATGGGTTCAATGGTATTTTTTAACTACCCAAGGAGAGTAATAGCAAATTTTTGCAAACATCAACTCAGTGAAGCCAAAAGTTGCTCAAATGCTAAAGAAACATTAGAGAAAAATATGACTCATAAAATCATGTTACTCCATATTAGCATAGTATTTGCCATTCTAGTAACCACAGCATATAACATTATTTAAAATGTATTCAAAATTAAATGAAAGGAAAACACCCATCTGTTCATCAAAACTCAAGATTCTATGGGTGGGGTTCTGGCTCAGTGGTACAGTGCTTGCCTAGCAAGTGTGAGGCACTGGGTTCAATCCTCAGCACCATGTAAATAAATAAATAAATAAATAAAAATAAAAATATTGTATCCATCTACAACTTAAAAAAAAAAAAAACTCTCGGGGTGGGCGCTGGGGTTGTGGCTCAGCAGTATGGTGCTCGCCTTGCAAGTGTGAGACCCTGGGTTCGATCCTTAGCACCACATAAAAATAAATAAGTGAAATAAAGGTGTTGTGTCCAACTACAACTGAAAAATAAATATTAAAAACTCTGAAGATTCTAGAACTTTGTCTTTAAATGAAGACAGTAATTTTAAGACAAATAAAAAACAGTATTTTTATAAGTAGATGATATATCTACTTTATAAGATGATGATAGACTACACATATACATTGAAATTATTCATCTTATAATTGAAGGTTTGTACCCTTTGACCAATATTTCCAAAGTGCTGGAAACCACCATGCCACTTTCTATAAATTTAACTACTCTAGAAACCTCATATAAGTGGAATCATAAAATATTTGTCTTTTGTTTGCTTTTTTTAAGGTGGTACTGTGGATTTGTGCATGCTATGCAAGTACTCTACTACGGAGCTATATCCGTAGCCCCCAAATTTGTCTTTTTGTGATAGGTTTATTCCATCCACTTGGCTTAATGTCTTCAAAGTTCATCCATATTGTTGCACATATCAAACCCTCATTCCATATTAATATTGAATAATATTCCATTGTACATGCATATGACATTTTGTCCATCCATTCTTCCAATAATGGACATTTGGATTACTTCCACCTTTTGGCTATTCTGAATAATGCTGGTATAAACATAGCTATAAAAAAATAGCTATAAAAATATCTGAGTTCCTGCTTTCTATTCTTTGGGATATTTATCTAGAAGTAGAATTGCTGGATCATATGCAAAATCTGTTTATATTTTTGAGAAACTGCCATGCTGTTTTCCACAGTGGCTAAACCATTTTACATTCCCACCAGCCATGCACAAAGGTTCCATATACTCCATACAGTTGCCAGCACCTGTTATTTAGTATTTTTATAACAATCTTCTTAATAGGTATGAAGTATTATCTCGCTGTAATATTGATTTGCATTTCCCTACTGATTAGTGATACTGACCATCTTTTCATGTACTTATTCTCCAGAACTATATCTTTTGTGGAAGAAGGTCTATTCAAATCCTTTGTTCATTTTTGAATTGGGCTGTTTGGGTAATTTTATTGTTGATTGGTAGGAATTATTTATGTATTCTGAAAATTACACCCTTATCAGATATATGATTTGTACATTACTTTCTCTTTCTGTGAGTTGCCTTTTCCCTTTGTTGATACTTTTCTTGGATGCACAGAAAATTCTAAATTGGGTGTAATCCACTTTATCTATTTTTCTTTTTGTTGCCTAAGCTTTTGGTGTTGTAACCAAGAAATCATTGCCAAATACAATATCACGAAGCTTTTGTTCCATATTTTCTCTAAGGGGTTTTATAGTTTTAGGACTTATGTCTTTGATCAATTTTATGTTTTGCATATGGTTTAAGGAAAGGGTTCAACTCCATTCTTTCCCATGTGGACATCTAGTTTTCCCAGCACCATTTGTTGAAGAGACTGTCTTTTTCAGATTGTGTGCCTTGTCAAAGATCATTTGATCATATACAAGGTTTATCTCTGAACTTTTTAAAATTTTTATTGGTTCTTTTTATTTATAAATGACAATATAATTAATTCTTATATAATTATACAAGCATGGGGTATATGTTATTCTAACTAGGACCCCATTCTTGTGGATGTACATAATAGTGGGATTCACTCTCTGTTGGTCTATTTAACTGTCTTTAGGTTAGTACCACCCTGACCTGATTACTGTAGATTTGTAACGTGTTTTGAATTCAATGAGTCCTTTGACTTTTTTTTTTTCAAAATTGATTTGGCAACTTAAAGAGTCACTTGAAAGTACATATAAATTTTAGGATGAATTTTCTATCTCTGTAAAATATGCTCATGGGACTTTGAAAGGGATTTTGTTGAATCTGTAGATCACTTTGGGTAGTATGGGCACCAATCTTCCAATTACGGAACATGGGATGCCTTTCCATTTATTTGTTTTATTTTCTTTTAGCAGTATTTTCTAGTTTTCTGTGTACAAGTCTTTTACCTCCTTATTTAGACTCATTCCTAAATATTACTTTTTATTTTTGATGCTATTGCAAATATGATTGTGTTCTTAATATCATTCCCTGGTTGTTGGTTGTTAGTAGATAGAAACACAACAGTTTTTTTGTGTATTGATTTTGTGTTCTGCCACTAAGCTAAAAATATTTATTAGTTCTAACAGAGTTTTTTCATGTGTGAACTCGCTGTAGATATTTTGTACATATAGGATTATGTCTGCTTGCCTAGCATGAGAAAGGCCCTGCTGTTCAATCGCAGTACTGGAAAAAAATAACCATGTGAATCATCTCTGAATAAAAATAATTTCTAATTTGGATGTCTTTTATTTCTTATCAATTACTCTGGCTAGGATTTCCAGTAATATCCTGAAAAAAAGTGGTGAAACTAACTGTGAGTTTTTCGTATATGGTGTCTATTATGGTATAGTTTCCTTGTATTCCTAGTCTGTTGAGTGTATTTATCATGAAATGGTATCCAATTTTGTCAAATGCTTTTTAAAAACCTTTTTTAGTTGTATATGGACACAATACCATGTTTTAAAAATCTTTTTATGTGGTACTGAGGAACAAACCCAGGGCCTCACACATGCGAGGCAAGTGCTCTACCACTGGGTCACAGCCTTAGACCTTGTCAAATGTTTTTAATGCTTTGAGATGACTGAATGATATGCTTTTGAATTTATTATGCTAGAATTTTATTTAGGAATTTTTGTATCAATATTTGGAAGGGATATATTCTGTTGTTTTCTTTTCGTGTCTGTGGCTTTGGTATTGGGGTAATCTTGGCATCACACATAAAATTTGGAAATTTTCCCACCTCTTTAATTTTTTGGAAGAGTCTAAAAATGAATGATGTTAATTCCTCTTCAAATGTTTGGTACAATTCAGCAGTGCAGCCATCACATCCTGGGCTTTTCTTTGTTGGAAGGTTTTGGATTATTGAGTCAAAATCCTTACTAGCTATAGGTCTATTCAGATAATCTATTTTTAGGATTCAGTCTTAGTAGGCTGTGTTTCTAGGAATTTTTCCATATAATTATGAAAAAATTTCCATCTTGTTTATAAAATTTTGGGCTTGTACAACCATTGGTTCTTAGTACTCTCCTACATATATTTTTTTTTATTTTTGTAAAATCAGTAGTAATGTACCCTATTTGGTGATTTTAGCTAGTTGAGTCTTCTCTTTTTTCTTAGTCAATCTAGCTAAGGGCTTTTAAATTCTGTTGATGTGTTTGAAGAGCCAACTCCCTGATTTTGTTGATTTTCTCCACTGTTATTTTATTTGCCTATGCTCTAATTTTTCTTTTCTTTCTTCTGTGAACTCTGGGTTTAGTTTGTTCTTTTTGTAATACGTTAAGCTTCAAAGCTAGGTTTTTGATTTGAGGTCTTTCTTCTCTAACATAAGCATTTACAGCTATCAATATCTCCATTAGTATTGCCTTCTCTGCATCCTGTAAGTTTAGGAATATTGTGGTTTCATCTTCATTTGTCTCAAGATATATTCTAATTTCCCGTATGGTTTCTTCTTTTTTCCATTGGTTATTTAATAGTATGTTATTTAATGTACACATATTTGTGGATTTTCTTAGTTTTTGTTCTATGTTAATTTCTAGTTTTACTTCACTGTGATTAGAAAAGACAAACTGTGTAATTTTAATCTTCTTATATTTATTAAGATTTTTGGCCTCACATATGGTCTATTCTATACTGTGAACTTGTAAAAATGTATATTCTGTTATGCTGAATAGAATGTTCTTTACATGTCTGCTAGGTCCAATTCATGTTTTTAAAAATTAGTTATTTGTTTTCCTATTGAATTGTAAGAGTTGTTTATATATTCTAGATAAAAATATTTTACCTATTATTTGCAAAATATCTTAAATTTTAATATAGTCCAATTTATTTTTTCTTTGGAT
Organism: Marmota monax; assembly: GCF_021218885.2. Taxonomy (NCBI): domain Eukaryota; kingdom Metazoa; phylum Chordata; class Mammalia; order Rodentia; family Sciuridae; genus Marmota; species Marmota monax. The sequence goes on along the minus strand of NW_026694552.1, from coordinate 7,176,004 downwards.
TATTGGTGTCATATCTAAGAAACCATTACTTAGCCTAACATCATAGGGATTTAGTGGTATTTTTTCTAAGATCTCCATATTTTAGCTCTTATATTTAGGTATGATCCACTGCAATTTAATCTTGATTTAAAATATTTTTTAGTTGGTGATGGACCTTTATTTTATTTTTATTTATTTTTATGTGGTGCTCAGAATTGAACCCAGTGCATCACACATGCTAGGCAAGTGTACTTCCACTGAGCTACAATCCCAGTCCATGATTTAATCTTTGTATATGACATGAGGTAGAGGATCTAAATTAATCCTTTTGCTTACAGATGTACTCTTGTCCTAGCATCATTTGTTGAAAATGTTTTTTTTTTCCTTTTAATGTCCCAACGCCTTTATTGAAAATCAGTTGACCAAAAATGTCTGGATTTATTTCTGGGCTCTAATCCATATTAATCATCTCTATGTCTATCCTATGACAATCAATTTTAGGCCTTTTGAGGAAAATCAAGTGTCTATGTCAATCCTATGCCAGTATCACCTTTATGATTACTACAACTTAGTAGTAAGTTTTGGAATCCAAAAGGGTGAGGCCTTCAAATGTGTTCTTTTCATGACTTTTTGACTATTCTGGGCCCCCCGAATTTCTATATATATTTTAGGATGTGCTTGTCAATTTTTTTAAAAAAAAATTTAAATATCTTCATTTTATTAATTTATTTTTATGTGGTTCTGAGGATCGAAACCAGAGCCTCACACATGTCAGGCAAGCACTTTACCCCTGAGCTACAACCCCAGCCACTGCTTGTCAATTTCAACAAAAAATCCATGATTATACTAGAAACTGCACTGCATCTGTAATATGGCTAAATTTTAAGATGAAGTGAGTAATGGAGGTAAGAACCATTGTGCCATATTAAAATAAGGATACAGCTGGGCACTGTGGCCCACACCTGTAATCTTAGTAGCTCAGAAGGCTAAGGCAGGAGGACTGGAGTTCAAAGCCAGCCTCAGCAACTTAGCAAGGGCCTAAGCAACTTAGTGAGATTTTGTCCTGAAATAAAACATAAAAAGGGATGGGGATGTAGCTCAGTGGTTAAATAGCCCTGGGTTCAATCCCTGGTGCCAAAAAAAAGTTCAAGACATTAAAGCATTCTCTATTAATGTTAGTTATATATGTATATGGAAATGAAAAAGACAGTAAGTTACATTTATTTAGTCTACTTTAAAATGTTAGAAACATTGAGAATTAAAGTTTTTAAAATTAATTCTAAAACTTAGCACCAACTCAGAATTATACACTTCTTTTCCGTAAAGGCAGAAAGCATTTTATTATTTTTAAGCCTCTCTTCCTAAATTTTACTCCATGTATGTATAATATTTCAAAATACACTCTACTGTCATGTATATCTAAAAAGAACAAATAAAATATTCCTATAACAGGATTATTGTAAAAATTATATAAATTAAAGGTCTAGCCTGAATAGTAGATACTACTCAGCCTCAGAGATGGGATATCCTTATTCTAAAGAAATGTAGACTTTTGGACAGGGCTAGGATTGTGTCAGTGGTAGAGTGCTTGCCTACCAGGCACGATCCTCAGCACCACATAAATGTAAAATAAAGATACTGTGTCCACCTAAAACTAAAAAATAAATATTAAAAAAAAGAAATGTAGACTTTTGGAAAGCAAATAATTATGACCTAATTTTTAGAGATTGTGGTTTTTGTAGCAAAAAAAAAAATTAAAAAAAAGAGTTATCTAAGTTTTAATTAGAGCCACTGAGGGTACTTAGCCAAAACTGTCAATCTGACATGTTTCAGCATAAAAAATCACTTGGGAGAAATGGATTTGCAAAAAATGTCATGCAAAAGGAAGATATAAGATGTGAAGAGTTAGATACACTGCACATAATTTACAAAACCTTAAGCTCATCCAAAGAAGAGTCAAAATTCTATTTAATGGAATTAGAGATTAAATTGCAGAATACAATTTAACTATTATACCACAGGCAGGCTTGAAATTGTTTATGAAAAGGAATACTAAATTTTAAAACCCTAGTATTTATCTAGGAAACAAAAATTCACCAAGAGTAGTTTGAACAGTGGCTCCATTCTTTTCACTGTATAGCTTACAATTTGTAGGACACATATTTTCTATGCCTTGGCACAGAAATTGTACTATTACTTTCTAAGTTTGGATCAGCTTCCAATATTTTTTGGGGTACCAGGGATTGAACTCAGGGGTGCTTAACCACTAAGCCACATCCCCAGCCAGCTTCTGATATTTTAACCTTTGCACTTTGAATCTTGTGAAATGTCTCCAAGAGTTCCTTTACTGTGAATTTTTCTGATGGCATCACTTCTCTGTAATATCTTCATTATTTTAATGAATGCCACTTTTCTCATTTATTTTGTACAACATAAACTACATTCTTGGCTTCCTATCATCTCTCAAATAGTGGCAGGGTCTACATTCCTATGGTTGGCTATTTTTTTTCTATAACTCCATTTACAACAGGTTGAAATCTCACTTCCAGTGTTATCACTTCCCCCTTTCTACTTTTTCTTTTTATTATTTTGTGAGGCTTCACATATGCTAAGCATGCAATTTACAACTAGTGTACACTCCCAGCTCCATTTTCCATATTTTTTTGCACTTTTTTTCTTTACTTGTCAATTTCCTCTTTCAATTTTCCATTTTTGTAAAATACCACATTGGTTTATCACTGGGAGACAGGGCTGTAACACAACTACATTCTTTGCTGTCAGTACAAGAACTGAACAGATGCATGGTGACTAATAACTGACAGAATTTGAAAGAAGTAAAATGACTATTCACTGAACATGATGCAATATGTTATTTACATTGTAATTTATGGACTGAAAACTAATATACCATGGTAACTGAAACTGGAGCCATGCTGTTGTGCACCAGTATTATTTAACTAAGTTGTAACTGAAACTTGTATGTATCAGATGTGTGCAAAGGAATGATGGCCTATGTATAATAAACTGAGCTACAAAACCTTAATGTTTCATCCTTGTTCCTCTATTATCTATTTGGAAACAGCAGCTGTTACACACACACACACACACACACACTTAATATACATTAATATATAATCAATCATACTATGCTTTATATTTGTTTCCTATTTTAGTCAGGAACAAAAGCCCTAACTATAACCTATAAGGCCCTAGATAATCTGATTACCAACCTGAGCCATCTCCTATTTAGTGTCACCTCATTCATTCCATTTAATCTTCACTGGCCTCATTTATGTTCCCTAAACACATCAGGTATGCCCCCACCTTAGGGTCTTTGCATGACTCACTCCCTTACTGCAGTGATGTCACTGCTCAATTGTTATCAGAGAGATTTTCCATTAATGACCTGTTCCAAAATTCAACAATTCCCAGCAATTCCTACCTACATCCCTTGCTCTACATTTTATCTTGAGATTTATAACCTTCTAACATATTGCAGACTTATTTATTTTGTTTAATGTATATCTCCTTGACTACATAAAATTACCAGGTTGGCAGTGAGTTTTTTTCCTTTATCTTTTATCTTTAGTTTTTGGTGGTGCTGGGGATTGAACCCAGGATCAACTGCATGCTAGGCAAGCACTCTAACATTGAGCTACATCCCCAGCCCTGCATTTGTTTCTTTTATGATGTAGCCCCAGCACCTAGCATAGTGCCTGGCACATTACACATATTCAATAGAGATATTTTGAATGAAATAAATGAATACAAATTCACCTATGTAAAAAATTTAAAACTTTTCCATATGGAAGTACACTATAAACAGTATTATTACTTTTTTATAACTTTATTTTATTTATTTATTTTTATGTAGTACTGAGGTTCAAACCCAGGGCCTTGCATGTACAAGGCGAGCACTGTACTGCTAAGCCATAACCCCAACCCCAATGAACAGTATTATAAGACAAACAATTGATGTGGAGAAAATATTTGTGGCACTTCACTATTTATAATGTACTTTTACTAATCAGTATTGAATATTATCCTTTACCTAAAAGTATGAGGCAGAGTAAAACTAGACAATTTACAGAAGAGATATGAACAGATGAACCTTACTTGTACTCAGGAAAATTCAAATATAAACAAATAATTATATCCTACTTCTTACCTATTAAATTGGCAAAGTTAGAAAAATTAATACTCAATATTTATAAAATGAAAAGAAAATAGAAAATATTTTATTTTAATCACAAAAATATAAATGAGTAGAGATGTCTGATAGAAACCTATGACAGAACTATCAATATTACAATGGCAAATACATGCTGGGACCTAGCAACTCTGCTCAGAATTTATTCTATGGTGATATTTATCAAAGATTCTTTATATATATATATATATATATATATATATATATATATATATATATATAATATGAATAAGAATTTTCAGTGTCATATGTTTAGACTCATGAAACTATAGAAATGACTTCAGTATTCCTAATAGGTTAAATTATTTCTCATAAACCCACATAGAATATAGCATATAATTACAAAAAGAATGATGTACATATTTATGGCTTGATAAAAAACAAAAGATTGCCATGAAGTAAGCCAATCCCCAAAAACCAAAGGCCAAATGTTTTCTTTGATATGAGGATGCTGACTCCTAATGGCAATTGGTGGGTAGGGAGCATGGGAGGAATGGAGGAACTTTAGATAGTGCAAAGGGGAGGGAGGGAAAAGGAGAGGGCCAGGGGGTAGGAATGATGGTGGAATGAGTTAGACTTTATTACCCTAAGTACATGTATGAAAATAATTTGTGTATAATCAGTGACTTAAAAAATTGTGCTATATATGTGTAATATGAAATGAATTGCATTCCACCATCATGTATAACAAATTAGAACAAATAAATAATTTAATAAAAATAGGATTGTCAAGAATTCATAAGCTATGACAGCTAAGTATGTAGATGTACAGCATGGTTTTATGTATGTGAATAAAATTACACGAAGACATTTCAGTGTGGAAGATGTAGTATCATTTCACATATCCATAATTGAGGAAAATGCTTCCAAGTTTAATTGAAATATTCTTTCCATTGTAAGATGTACTCCAATACCATGGATTTTTAAATGTAAAAAAAGGAATTTTAAAAGTAATGAAATATCCTAAATGCATGCACATATCTGTATTAAAACACTTTTCTGGAAGAGTAAATGAGAAAATGCTTAAACTGATTACCCTGGAAAAAAGGGAAAGGGGATTTGGAGCTTGTGAACATGTAGAAAGAATATTCTCAACTTATATCTTTCCAAATTGAGTGCATTTTAAAGTCAAGTTCATATGTTACTATTATTATAAAAACTTACAAACACAAAAATTTCAATGCATTTATCCTTGACCCAGCAATTTCACTTTTAGGAATCTATTCAGCATAAATAATTATATACGTGTCTGCAGAAAGAATGTACATGACAAAAAAAACTGTCTAAGATATACTGAAAAAGAAAAATATGTAAGTGATAAAACAAGGCTAAGTATAGTGTACACAATAATTCTACATATATAATGTATATAGACAAGAGAACTCAAATTCCTAAATTTTACTTTCTGTTGAAAGTGTGCTTCTATAGGGAAAATATAAGAAAAGATAGAATAGGGCATGAATTAGAGTTTCACTTTTACTCTTTATATTTCTGTGTTTTATTTTGTAATAAAACGTATACTCATGTATTACTGTAAGATGTAAATATAACATAAAAATTAAAATTTACTTCAATAGACTTTACATTATAAAGTGGAATTAATGTGCAGAAACTTCTCTTGATTATCTCTCTCTTTTTTTTCTGGTACTGGGGATTAAATCCAGGAATGCTTAACAACTGAGCAATATCCCCAGCACTTTTATTTTTAATATTTATTTTTTAGTTTCAGTTGGACACAATAACTTTATTTTATTTCTTTACTTTTATGTGGTGCTGAGGATCAAACCCAGGGCTCGCACATGCTAGGCAAGAGCTCTACCCCTGAACCACAACCTCATCCCCACCCCCAGCACATTTTATTGTTTTTTTTATATTGTCACAGGTTCCTGCTCAGTTGCTTATGGCCTCGATAAGTTGCTGATTATCTCCTATAATAAGTGGATCAAGTGGACAATTAAACTACAGTCCTTTTGTATATTATGAATGATATGCCTCTGGTTTACTGAAACACATTCAAAAGGAAATTATTGCCAGGCGCAGTAGCACATGCCTGTAGTCCCAGCTACTTGGAAAGCAGTAAAGGAGGATCACAAGTTTAAGACAAATCTTGGACAATTTAGTGAAAGCCTGTCTTAAAATAAAATAAGGGCTGGGGATTTAGCCTAGTGGTAGAGTGCTTTGCCTAGCATGTGCAAGACCTTGAGTTCAATCTTCAGCACTGCAAAGAAATACATCATCTCTAAAATATAATTCTATGAATTCTTATTTAAGAAGAAATTTTCACTAATTCCATGCAAGTTGGGTAACATAAATACACCTTAGCTCTGTATTCTGACTGCATGATTAAGGGAGTTATTACATTTTTACATGGAACTCAGCAGTTGTTCATAGATTCTCGTTGAGTCTAATGGTTCTAAATATGTTCTAAATTTGATTACTTGAGAAACACCATCCAAGTTTTCATACTGACTAGGGGAGTACAGAAGTATGTAAAACTGTATTAACAAACTAATCCAGATATGCAGTTAGGCATACTAATATACTTTAATTAACTGCTAAAGTCACTTTGTTTTCAAATATTTCAAAATAATTAATAATAATATTAGGGAAAAACATCAACAACTCCACCACTAAAAAAGGGAAAACCAAAACCAGGCAAAAATATGCCTCTAGTTTATTGAAACATATTCAGAGATTAAGGTACTGGAAAATCAAAGAAACCAGGAAGTTTTTTTTTTCCTTTTTTTTTTTTTTTTTGGATTTAGTGCAAACCTGAAAACATATCTTCTTACAATCTAAGAGAAATGAGAAGGAACACATTTCTTATCCAGTATCTACTGTATCATTCAATAAATTTCTTAATGAAGAATTAAGAATTAGTATTAATTAAAAAATTACAACAGCTCAAGCATATGACTAGAATATGATTTTACCTTTGGGCCAGGAAGACCTGGAAGACCAATGCCTGAAACACCAGGATCACCTTTGTCTCCTTTCTGTCCAGGTAATCCTGGGGAGCCAGGTTTTCCAGGAACTCCAGGAGGTCCAGGGGGCCCTTCCATACCCTGAGGGCCTGTTAAAATATGTAATATATAATATTTTATTCAATATTCTTTAATGATGGCATATTTAAGATGCATATGACCAAGCAAAACATAAAAAACCAAAAGCTGTAATCTCTTGAGTTATATCATAATGAGCTTCACAGTCAGGATCATATAAAGGCCTATTTTTAAAGGAAGTTCAAATAAAAGGGACACAGCTAGAGAGCAGATATGCTTGTGAATTTTAACTTTTAAAATTTCTAAAGTTCTTTTCCTTAATTCCCCACATCAAATAATTTTGTAACAAGGGATGGGATATATCTCAGTGGTACAGTGCTTTCTTACCATGTGTAAAACTCTGGATTCAATCCCTAAAACCATTAAAAAATTGTAACAAGACTTCTATCCATTGATTACTTTAAAGATGGTCCCAGTCTGAACCTATCAACACTAGTTCCTTTCCTTTCTTTTCTCCCTTCTTCTTCCCTAACAAATTCCCCTCTTTTCCTTCCTTTCTTTTTCAGTGTTACAGATCAATCCCAGGGCCTCATGAAGGCTAAGCAAATGCTTTACCACTGAGCTACATCCCCAGGCCCTTACACTAGACTCTTCTGATAAAAAGAAGATAGTCAATCACCTTCCATTAATAGGACTAAATATATGGGAAGTATTCTCTCACCTGGAAACCCCATGTCACCTATGTTTCCTTTAAGTCCAGGAGGTCCTATAAGTCCTGGCTGGCCAGGGAAACCAGGGTTACCCTTGGGACCTAGAACAGTGAAATTGGTAAAATTAAGACCAATAAGCTCCAACATGGGATTCGATGGGTTAAACATTAATATGTGATTAAGGTTCACAGATATAACTCAGCATGAAACATCAAGCAATCTTAGTAGTACTGCAAAAAAAAGGGGGAGGTGGAGAGAGAAAGAAAACAAAAAAATAAAATGAATCTCGTTAGAAACTTATTACAATACAATTATGGTAATAGAGGTCTCCTAATGTAATTTTTAAAAATACCAGTATATCTTGTTTCTTCCCCTAAAACTTTTCTAATCACCTAAGGTTCTATTTGTTGCATTTGTATAACTATGCTTATTGTTTTGTATTTTCAAAGATAAATCAATATAATGAGTTTATTAAAAGATTAATAAATGATGATTAAATCAGTATACACACACGGAAATTTCACAATGAAACAATTCATTGATTTGTACAATTAGTATATGCTAATAATTATAACAAAATAGATTCATACATGGCTTTCCCATATAGAGCCTGATTATATGAGACCAGGAAGAGCAAAGATAGTAACCTGTCATGATAAAGCCCTAGTACAGTAGGCCAGAGAGTGATAATGGTTGATAGGTTGATGTAGAGGCACTTGGCAGTCACCCCCAACAGGCTTAGCTGTTCTGTCTGTATATTCTTCCTAGAGTGTAGGTGCATCAACTCTGTGATATCATCTAGGTGTTTTCCAAGGACCACGGTGTTGTTACCTTAAACACTTTTTTTCCTTAATTTTTTTTCTTTTCACATTGATTTCTAGCTTGGGGAAGAAAATGCAAAAGATGTGAGGGAGAAACAAGAAAAGAATTTTTCTTTCATACTACCTCAAGGCAATATGGTATGGAGTCTAAAACAAATTAACAGATCTTCAAGGATTTTAGGGAAGAAAAGAACCACCTGTTCTTTATTTCTGTAGGGTCCATACTAAAAGAAAATGGCTTAAGAAACATCAAGAAAGAATTCTGTGAGGTATCAGGAAAAAATCCTATTTACTATAAGGGTTATTAATGTTATAACAATCTACCAAGGCAGGTTGTGAAATTTTCATCCCTAGAAATTTTTTTTAAAGAGAGAGAGAGAGAGAGAGAGAGAGAGAGAGAGAGAGAGAGAGAGAGAGAGAGAGAGAGAATTTTTAAATATTGAGGATTGAACCCAGTGCCCCGTGCATGCCAGGCAAGCGCATTACTGCTTGAGCCACATCCCCAGATCCCTAGAAATTTTTAAAAATGGAACTGGCAGTCATCTGTTTTAAAATAGTGTAATGACAAATTTATCTGAAGGCAAAAACAAAACAAAACAGGAAACAGTAACCGCCCCCCCACACACACACACACTCACACACACACACGCAGACGCACACTGTGATTTATAAAAGGTTTATAATTGTCATTTGCAACATATAAAATAAAGCACAGAACATACTTGAACCATACTTCTGTATATACACTGCTACCATAAAAGAGAAAAAACTCAATGAGCAAAACAAAATATCCTACAAATCTTATCTATTGAAACTTGGACCAAATGAAAAATACATAATTACTTTTCCAGGATTCTGGGTCAAGTCATTCAAATAAGTGCCCTATGATACCTACCTGGTGATCCTGGTAATCCAGGTTGTCCACTCAGTCCAGGTTGCCCTGGGTCTCCAGGCAATCCTTGGTAGCCTTTTGGCCCTGGAACTCCAGGAATACCTTCCAAGGATGAGTAAAAGAGACTAGTTAGGCTAATTACATTATCCAATAAACTAGTTTGGCAAAACAAGCTACCCAAGTGTTGAACTCTAAGTGAGATAAAGAAACTGATATGGTATGAACCATTAATACTGGACTCATACTAACGACTCTACTTTTTATTAATCTACCACCAAAAAAATTCAGAGCACTTAATAAAGGAACTTCTCTCTTTGTATTTCAGTGTCTTACAGTATAAAATGAAGAAGCTGGGACAGATAATCCCTAGATTATCTCTCAAATTCAACGGCTATCTTTAATAAGCCCATAGTAAAGGTCAAGTACAGTCACTGCTCCTATTATACAGAAAGCATGGTATCTTTCTACACACACATTCACATGTATACACAACTGAAAATATTAATGATTGGAACACAAAAAGAGTTATAAATTTACTACAAGCTGCAAATGAACATAACTAGATTTAATGTTCCATATTGTTTGAAAGGCTATTGGGTTGGAAGAGATTTGAAAATTTTGGGGTTTTTTTCTGTAAGTGTTTTATATATTGTCTTGTGCTTATCTATATTTTGTAATGTTTTGTTATGAAGATGTTATACTTCTATAAAAAAGAAAAAGGATATTTTTTAATTTCAAAAATCCACATTATACTTCATACCTTATTTGCTTCTAATAAAACAACTATAATAGCAGTTGTTCCCTAGACCTACTTTCAATGACTTTCCCCATGGCTGAACTTGGCTATTCACAATCCAATATTTGTTTATTTTACCAAGGTAGAATAACAGTGAACTATATTTAAAAGCCAAGTTTGATATGGATATCAAAACACTACAGTTCAACAATGTGCCATTCATCCCCATCTGGTTTCAAGAGGAAAAAATGAAAAGGAGTAGCAAATTTCCTAAACAATGAAATCTATTTTTGAAGTGAGTGTGGCTATATATCCTTTTCTATCTACTACATCCTATACTACTTTCTGTAAGGCTTGAAGGTGACTGGCTAAGTCTATTTTAAAATCTCCCAGCTTGTGATAGGAAAACTACAAAGAAAATATTTGAACAAAAGTTGATCTGTCAAAAATTATAAACCAAGTGAAAATTAATGTTCTTTAGCGAAATCCGATGCATCTAAGTATGCTTTGTTGGTGAATTCTCTTATTACAAGTTACTTTTCATTTTATCTAAAAATTAAACTTCAGGGGCTGAGAGCATGTGTAGCTCAGTGCTAGAGTGCAAGCTTGGCATGCAGAATGTCCTTGGATTAATACCCAGTACCACCTCTTCCCCCAAATTAAATTTCAGACATATCAGAAAACACATCCATAAATACATGCATTCACTCACCTGGTAATCCAGGTTCCCCCTTCTCTCCTTTTGAGCCCAGGAAATTTGGATCCATCGGTCCAGGTGGGCCTGGAAGGCCAGGTTCTCCTTTTCCACCTTTTTCTCCTGCAGGGCCAGGAAGTCCCGGCTGACCCTGCAAGCCGTCATCACCTAAAATCAACGTGCGTGGGGGAAGACAAAGCAGATGTGATTTATCCATCCACAATTAATACATATATAGTTTATATGTTTAGTAATTGGGTTGGCTGCTAGTAACCCAAAACATTTATGCAGCTTAAGTTAAAGTCTATGAATTTCTTGAGCACATACACAGTTTTAAACTCAAATAACAATATTTCCTTCTGTAATTCTTTGAGAATGATAGACTGTCCCTGCCAAAAAAAAAATAATCCTTATATTTAGAGCTAAGCATTTACCATGTTTTCTGGTACCAAACTAAGTATATCACTAAATTTAAAACAAGAGCTTTTTAAATGCATACAAATAAAACACTAAGCACTGTTCATTTTGAAGTAGTCACATAAAAATATTCTGTACCAACATAAAGGAATCTTTAATTTTTGTTTCTTATATACATCTGCTAGCATACTCTGAATATTACCTTTAAGACCAGGAACACCACTTCGTCCAGGAATTCCTAAAGGTCCTGGTGGGCCAGGAGGTCCCATCATACCCATTTCACCCTTGGCACCTTTGAAGAATATCAATAAGTAATTTTTGCCTTTTTTGACTTTGGAAAGATAAAAAATAAGTTTTAATATGTCAACTGCAAAACTATTATAGGTTGGAAAGAAAGCACTGTGAAGTTTTACCTTTTTCACCTGTTGTAACCTTAGTTCCCACTATTGCCAATACCCAGGAATACAGACATTCATTGTGGCAGCTAATCACCAAAATGGCCTCTCAATGAAACATATTTTCCAGCATATACATTCTGTGGTAACCCTCTCCCCTGGAATAAGAGCTGACTCTGTTTTACCTTTAACTAAATGACATTATATAACTCCCAAGGTTAGATCAAAAGAAGTCTTGAGGCTTCTATGGGAGTCCTGGGAACACTCACTTGTGGCTTCTGAGACTCTTTCTCTTGGGAATCTAGCTGTCATGGAAGGAGAGCACTTAATCTGATCCTATGGTGTGAGGAGCTCAAGTCATGCAAAGAGGCATCATGGATTATGAGATGTCATGTGAACCAAGGTACACTCAACATCAAAGAAGTGCCATTAGCCCCAATAACACCAGTTGGGGCCATATGGGTTATAGATAAATGACCTAGGAAATTACCTCTTAGTTTCTGACACTCAGAATCTTGAGAAAAATAAAAAGGTTGGTTTAAACCATTAAGTTTTTGAGTTGTTTATTATACAATAATACATAACTGGAACTCTCATCTCTATTGAGAGTGCATACAGCAAATTGAGGTACAACCAAAGAAGTGAAAAAATTGTGCTCCATTTGTGTACAATGAATCACAGAGCATTCTGCTGCCATGTATAACTGATTAGAACAAATAAATTTAATAAAAAAAGACATTGAGCACTCTTCCTTGACAGTGTCAATCCAGAAAAGTGCAACATGACAATAATCTACCAGAGTCATATTAGTATTAATTTCCTGAATCCAAAATCGGAGAAAACAGTAAGCAAATTACCTGGAAATCCAGAAGCACCTGCTTTTCCTGGGAGGCCTGGTGATCCTGGAGGTCCCACATGACCAGGCACTCCAGGGGTTCCTGGACTGCCCCTCTCACCAGGGGGTCCTGGAATATCAAACCCAGGAGGTCCTTGATCTCCTTTCTCTCCTGGTAGTCCATGCAAACCTAGTTGATAACAACATAAATATCAACACCTATTAAGGCAGTTTTAAAAGATACACCTGGTTATTTTTCTAGTCAACAAGTGATAGAACTTTTTGTATAACAAACCTAAGAGTATGTTAGACATACTTTTAGCATGCTTCTCAAATTACTTCTAATTAAAAACTAATTTTTCTTAATTCCTAGTTCATCATAGATTTAAAATTTTTATAAAACATAATAAAATTACTAAAACATGAAATAAAAATCAAAGATGTCTACTTTTGTTACTCTGCTCAATGAATATGATTACACATTAAATTGCTATTAAAAGTTTCTAAATGCTTATTCTTAATCCCACTGTAGACTGATAACCACTGTAGACTGTCCTTGTCCCATTGTAGACTTTGGCCCACTGACTACACTTGGATTTTCATTGTTCTAACACATTATGAATTATTAGTACACACTCCTACCATCTCTAAAAATGATTAATTATTGAATAATTCAGTTATAAGGATCTTTTTTATTTCATTTTGGCTTTGCTTTAGATGTTTTAATAATACATTCCTGTTAGTTCTTGTTAACTTTCATTTCTCAGTATTCCAACCAGAATTTTACAGAGAAAAAATGACAAAAATGCTTAACCTTAGTAAGATTCTGAGACTAAACCACTCCAAGAAACAAGTTGGTCAAAACACAATATATTTATGTGAAAAGAATTACATTAAAATCATTGTGCTGGGCATGGTGGCGCATGCCTGTAATCCCAGCAGCTCAGGAGGCTGAGAAAGAGAGATTGTGAGTTCAAAGTCAGCCTCAGCAAAAAGCATGGTGCTAGGCAAATCAGTGAGACCCTGTCTCTAAATAAAATACAAAATAGGGCTGGCGGATGTGGCTCAGTGGTCAAGTGCCCCTGAGTTCAATCCCTGACAAAAAAAAAAAAAAAAGAAAAAAACCAGAACACATTGTACATGTTCACACTCTAGTATGTTATCAGCTGTCCTTCTTCCTTCTTCTGAGTCACTTAATATTGTTACTCATCTACTAAATAGGGATAATGCCATAATGGACTGGAAGCTGGAGACTAAGCCAAATGATCATTTGAGTGTCCGTTCAACAATAAAATCTAAATCTACTGTTGGAAATTCATAGGTGATTATTTTCATAAGAGAACAAGATGCTGGGATTTAAAAATCTGCTTGATGTTCATATTCTATCATGCTTTTAATTTTTTTTAGTTGTTGATAGACCTTTATTTTATTTATTTATTTATTTTTTAATATGGCATTATGTAAAAATGTGGATGTGTAACCGATGTGATTCTGCAATCTGTATTTGGGGTAAAAATGGGAGTTCATAACCCACTTGAATCTAATGTATGAAATATGATATGTCAAGAGCTTTGTAATGTTTTGAACAACCAATAAAAAAAGAATACTAATAAAGCATAAAAATATTTTATTTGTTTATATGCAGTGCTGAGAATCAAACCCAATAACCTCACACATGCCAGGCAAGTGTGCTACCACTGACCCCCAGTCCCAACCCCTTTATCATACTTTTTAATTGATAAAATCCATCCAAAGATTAGAGAATTCCTCTTAGTTGCCGTAATGGTGATAGTTCCTATGCTGCCATTTCATAGTAAAATACTATACAGAAGGGAGGGAGATTTTATGTTATTATATTTGTGAAGTACGATAAGTATAATAAGATTATAATAGCTCTACATGGACCACTGACTATGTTGTTATACTGTAACCCAAATAGTTTTCTAATAGCTGAGTTTCAATAAGATAATGTGTCTTTTAAAATATGCTCTGAGAGCATATCTATAAAATAATAAAAAGAAACCAAAGATTTAAATCTGGAGAAATATTTTTTTTTTCAATATTTAAACCTTTAAGATGTAGCTTTTGATTAAGAGGTACAATACCTAGTACACCTTAAGTTTGAGAGACAGAAAATCACAGTTCAGCCACAAGTTGAGCCACCCAAGCAGAAGTAAGTTGCAAAAAGATTCATTAGTTTGGAAACAAAACTAAGCATGAAAAGATTAGAACAAAAATGTCTACAAATAGAAGTTATTAGATATTAATTCACTACTATCATTTACTGTATTAGGAACAAGCAAAGGAACTATTTTAAACATTTTCTCATAAGTCCAGATAACATATAACATAAGTAAAATGTATTTGTAAATAAAGACAATGAAATATTTACATTCACAAAAGTAATGTTTTTTGATGAAGGTCAGTTTGGTACATGTGTTTATCTTTACCTTTATATTTTTCAATATCATATTGGAACTTAAGTTCCTAAGGGTTAGTTAGAAGTTAAAAATAATTTTATTTTATACTCTAACAAGTTAGGTAGAAAGCAACCAATAATTGTTACTGGATGACTATGAGTAAACTGCTTGCATGTACTAGGCAAAGATTTTGTTCTTCATTGTTTTTATTAGCAGTAGTAACAAACAATATGCTGTACTTTTCACAACATAGACCTTTTCCATGAACAGATGTAAAAAATAGGCATCCTGGTACGATCCAGGGTGAAGAAAATCAATATAAATTTAAAACTTCTGTTGACTCTCCTTATACAATAATAGGAATTATATGAATAGGAGTATAGAGATGCTCTAAATTTACTGGAGGCCAAATGGAACTGTTAATGGAAAAAAGGGAAAATTTGAAAAACATGTACTATCTGTAGAAACTTTTCTTTTTTAGGGGGAGGGCTGCTGAGGATCAAACCCAGGGCCTCACACATGCTAGGCTAGCACTCTACCACTCAGTTATATCCTCACCCCCCTGTGGAAACTTTTCTACACACACACACACATACACACATACACAAATACACACACAACCTCACACTGTCCAAGGTTTTTAGAGCCCACCAAAAAAGTTAGCAAATGATAGTATATTCCTTTTTTAAATATCTTTTTTTAGTTGTAGATGGACACAACAGTACTTTTATTTTATTTATTTATTTTTACATGGTGTTGAGGATCGAACCAAGTGCCTCACATGTGATAAGAAAGCACTCTACCACTGAGCTACAACCCCAGCCCCTACTGTATTCTTAATCTATGAAAATTGTATGAATAATCCCTGGGATTTTGTTGTATGTTGTTGATTTGTTTTGATTCACAGTGGTGGCAAATATTGCTTTTCATTTTAGCTGACTCAGCCATACACTTTTTCCTGATAATAGGCAAGCATTACAACACATTTGGCCCAGTTTAGGGGAACATGTCTGTGGAGATAGAATAGAATATATTTAATCAATTGGTAAAAAAAATTTACTAAAGCATTAACCTTCCAGCTAATGGCCAAACTAAATAATAAGAATCAACAACCTCCATATTTGTCTGGGTTAGTAGGTCATGGGATGAAAAGCATTCTGCTTCTCATCACTTGGCATATTTTCTTTTATTTCCTGCTGTCACATGAGGAAATGTGACAGTAGGAAATAAATTTATAAACATGTATTAAATGTTTATAAACGTGTTAAACTGTATGGTCTGCCTTGGAAAATGGGAAACAGTAAAACTTACTTTAAGTAAATAATAGTAGGAAACATGAGTTAAAAAAAAATCCCTGAAAAGCATAATGCAAACATTTTATACTGGAGAGATAACAATATAAAATAATTTGCATTAAGTCATATTCCAAAACAAAACGAGTATATTAATATGTTTCTTATAAAAATTTAGAGTTAATATTTCAGCAAAGTCATATTTATCAAGATATTAGTAACAGTTTTGCTGATCCAATACTACTGAAATACATGAAAAGGAATCATGACATTTTTGAAACAGGCTAAGACAATATTTTGCCTTGGTGATATAAATAAAATTAACCTAAAAATGACTACATGTGGGCTGGGGCTGTAGCTCAGTGACAGAGCGTTCACCTTGCACATGTGAGGCACTGAGTTTGATCCTCATTGCCACATGAAAATAAATAAATATATTTTGCCCATCTACAACTAATAAATTATTTTAAAAATGACTACATGTGCCTACTATCAAATATGAATGTGGTCTTGCCGTGGTAAAAAAAAAAGATGATTTGATAACATTTCTATATTCACTATGCATTCAATAATCTTCATGATAATTGCTGTGATCTTCATTTATTTGTTAAAGCCTGTTAGTTTAGACCTTGAATTCTATGGCAAAACATATATTTATGGAACAAACAGATGAAGATAAATTCAGCACTATTAATTACACCCCTGCACATCTTATCTAGACTTTATAATCAATATAGTAACAGAGGAAAGGAGGAAGGCTGGGTATGGTGGTGCATGCCTGTAATCCCTGCTACTCTGGAAGATAAGGTAGGAGAATTGCAAGTATGAGATCAGCCTAGGCATCTTAGGGGGATGCTGTCTCAAAATTTTAAAGAATTTTAGAAAGGACGGGGGATGTAGCACAATGAAAGAATGCTCCTAGGTTCAATCCCAGAAGTGAAAAAGAAAAAGGAGAGAGGGAGAGAACATTATATGAATGAAACACTGAAGAGTATTAGCTGAATTTGAAAAGCATGAAGCATGTATACACAAATTTGTGTTTCATTCAGGCTGGTATTAATGATGACTTCTCACTCAGCTGTGATTAAATGATTCAAAATGTTCCCATAATCTCATGTACTTTCCAGAACTAAAAGAAATAATAAAACACGATAGAAGTGATAAATTCATTTTTATCCATCTTTGTGAATCAGCAGGTCAAGACTATAATGGCCAAGCCTAAAAATAGGTTTTTCTCAAGATTCTCTGCATGATAGTTGGAATCATAATTTTTTCATGAGTGATGAAACAACTATTTAATAACAACCTGGTTCAAAACATCAATCTAAAGTTTTCTTATTTTAAAATTAGTAGTGACATGTCTGGCACCATTAAAAAGGTAAATTGTGCCTTAAAATCAATTTTTTAAATATAGGACACAATAAAAATAGCCTTTACTTTACAGGCTTTTAATACTGTTAATTGGTATATCTAGATTTTTAACAAAATACCTATTGTCATTTAAGGCCAGAAAAATACCCTTTCTTTTCTTTTTTTGTGATGCCCAGGGCCTCATTCATGCTAAGCAAGCACTATACCACTGAGCTACATCCCCATCCCAGAAAATATATTTCTAGGGCTTCAAAGTAAATGTATCCATATTCTGAACTATGGTTTTAAGTCTTCTAATGTATTCATATGAATTAAGGAATGACTAAAAATTCCATTTTTGTTTTAATTTTACTTATTTTCATAGTACTTTGCAATAACATAATGTCAGCCTCAGGTTTGCCCTTACTGTGACTGCTTAGATTAAAATAATAAGAATTCACATCACCAGATGACTCAAAATCATCAATCTCAATATACTCTCACACAAACAGAGAAGAACCTTATCATTTTCTTATGGAGGCAAAACCATTAAGTTACATGTTGACAAATACTTTTCAAGTATTAAATAAACAATACAAGAAAAATAGTTTAGAGACCTAAGTTACACAGTGATCACCTATTAGAGGTGATCATATATATAGTCAAATATTTATTTTTTAGTTGCAGGTAGACACAATACCTTTATTTTATTTTATTTATTTTTATGTGGTGCTGAGGATAAAACCCAGTGGCTCACACATGCTAGGTGAGCGCTCTACCATTGAGCCACAACCCCAGCCCCTCTATATTATATTTTTAAAGAGTTTCTTTGGTGAGCCCTAACCTTAGTTCATGTGGTAAGAAATGTTTGGAGGTTCCACATACAAAGGTCTATTATTGCTGCATAGGAGTTTAAAGTCTATGCTTCCAAAACTATATCTAGCTTAATGATTATGTCAATGATAACAAATTGCAATTGATTAAACTGCATTAGTGGAAATAAATGAAATTTACATGAACAGGAAGGGAGATATTGGGGATTAAAGTAACTCTTTGCTCTGACCTATATTTTTTTAATTTTACATATGAATAATTTTACATACAAAATTATACATATGGATAGTTTATATCTTAAATAGGTTTGTCAAAGATGGTTACATAGTTTTCACTTTATTGATGAGCTAACCAAGCTATGATTGCTATAAAATACCTATTAACTCCAATCTTACCAGGTTGGCCTATTGGTCCAGGAATCCCTGGTGGTCCTGGTGGTCCCTGAACACCAATTCCTGGCAGCCCAGGAGGTCCTCCTGGCCCAGGTTGTCCATTTGGTCCAATATCACCTTTAATAAATAAATATAGTTTAGATATTAATAACAGGTGAGTCATCAGTCCTCAAAAACCACAATACCCATGTAAAAAGGCCCATAATATTCAACAAAGATCTTGAAAAACTGGACATTCATTCAAGAAGAAAAGTACACATAAGTACCTGGAGAGGGATTACATAATTACAGTTTCATAATTTAACATAAGATGAGCAATCAATTTCAGTGTCTTAATTAACCTCACCAAACATTACACAACATGAATTTGGGGACAGTTGACATCACTTAGTCTTCCTTTTAATGTATATGATTTATTACCCAATTAATTCTACCATTATCAAGGTGCTAATAATAAAGAGTCTTAATACTTCTTATAATTAGGCACATTTTGTTAATTTTGTGATGTAACATTTTGTGAATTACACAGTGATCGCCTGGTCAAGGCAAATAAGGAAAATAATTCAAATTATTTATTCATTTTAAAAAAGGAAATGAAAATTTATATATATATATATATACACACACATATTTTTTAGTTGTAGTTGGACACAATACTTTTATTTTATTTATTTTTATGTGGTACTGAGGATGTAACATACATTTTGTTACAATCATAAATAGCATTTATTTATTTTAATTAAATATTTCTTAGCACACCATTCTACTTTTCATGATGATACTTTTGAACCAGGTGTCCATAGTATATTCAAACAGTAACATTCAATAATTTCATTGAAAGATAATAACTACTGATTAACACAACAACATGGATGGATATCAAAAATATTATGCTATTGAAAGAAGCCTTACAAATAATGTACACATTGTGTGATTCCATTTATAAGGAGTTCTACAACAGGTATAGACTAACTTATAATAAAACAATCATAGCAGTATAGTTGCCAACTATGGATGTTGGGGAAGGGACTGACCATATGGGGACATATGGAAAATTTCTGGGATGGTCTCTTTTTTGAGGTGTTGGGGACTGGACTCATGGCCTTGTGCATGCCAAGCAAGTGCTTTACCATTGAGTTACATTCCCAGCACTGGGATGATATCTTGATAGGAATTTGGATTACAAGCTGTATAAATTGGAAAAATCTAGCAAATGTACTGATAAGATTTATTCATCTCATTCAATGTGAATATCACAAGAAAAAAATAAACAGCTATGAAAGTTTAGTTATGTTAGGCATGTTAAAGTATTTAGGTAGAAGTTTCCTGCTGTAATTTATCTAAAATGTATGCAAAAATAAATCAACAGGTAGAGAGCGGGATAGTTAGAGAGATATGTGACAAAGCTTGTGTATTATAACTTTGTGCTATTCATATAATTTTTTTCTGGTGTTGGGGATCAGACCTGGGGCCTTGAGCATGCTAGCCAATGCTCTATCACTAGACTCTATATTTGAAAATTAAAAAAATAAAGTATGGCAGGGAGAGAAAATGTTAATTATAGAACCACGACAGTGGAATATGACTGTTCACTGTATAATTCGTTTACTTTTTTCATATATTTTAAATTTTCCACCATAAAAATTTAAGAATAGAAGCATACTAAGAAACCTACTTATTTCTATCAGGCTAACTATTTATAAATTTATAAAATTTGGGAGTTTTTCAGCACCTTCAGTTAGCAATGCTTTGGGGAAACCAGCACATTCATACATTGCTGTTGGAGTGTAAAATGGTTCAAATGAAGAGGAATCTGACAATACTTAGGGTACATTTACCCTTTATTCAGAAAATCCATTTTCATTACTCCATTCTATTAGTATACCTAAGCACATCCAAAATAATGTGTGCAAAAGTACATTCACTGTGGCATGATTGGTTAATAAGAAAAGACTGGCAAAAATCCATTCTAGCAATTAGTAACTGGTGGAATAAACTTAAGTATATTCATGCAAATCAAAACTAGGCAGCCATTTTTACACTCAAGGTGTCTATGTACTATGGAGTGATCTCTAAGATTTACAGTTAAGTGAAATAAGCAAAGTGAAAAAAAGCCAAAAGGTATTTTATTTTCTTTATCTTTCAAGAAATGCAGAAAATAAAACATATGTTTATAGCCAGGCATGGTGGCACACACCTCAAATCCCAGTGGTTCAGGAGGCTGAGACAGGAAGATCGTGAGTTCAAAGCCAGCCTCAGCAAAAGTGAGGCACTAAACAACTTAGTGAGACCCTGTCTCTAAATAAAATGCAAAATAGGGCTGGGATGTGGCTCAGTAGTCGAGTGCCCCTGAGTTCTATCAAGAAATTAAAAAGTGAATATGGAAATGAAGAGGAACAGAGTATAAGGGGATGAGATGAATAAAATACTTCCCAGTGTTACTTTTATACATTTATATTTTTTATTATCTATCCAATGAAATAAAAGAAAAAAATAGTCAATGGAAAGTTAAAAAAATATATAGCAGTGCCAGAGGGACAGTATGTGCTTTCCAGGCAATTGGGATTGTTACCCATAAACTTTCTTACAGGTTTCAATTACTATAAAAGTTAAAATCAAATTGAGAAGTAGCAACAGCTTCCATACCTTTTGGTCCAGGTAGTCCATCCAAACCAGTGCGTCCAGGAGGACCTGGAGGTCCTGGGAAGCCACGATCACCTTTTGGACCAAGCGTTCCTTTGAAACCTGGGAGTCCCGGTGGCCCAGGTGGCCCAGGTAACCCAAATCCTGGCTCTCCCTTAAGCATACACATGACAAAACACAACAAAAACTTCCATGATTTTCCTAGTGCTTATTTTTTACTAGAGGGAATTTAAAGCAGAAAATACAAAGTAATATTCTTTTTTCCATTGGGAAAAGAAGAGAATAAATTAAATGAAATGTAATTGGTATCTTAGAAAGAACATCTGGAAGGGTGGAAAACAGGGTTTTGTTAAACAAATTAAATGAGTTGGACTGGTTTCAGAATAAGGAAGAGATAGCAGAGAACATGAGATTCTCAAACAAGGAAATGTGATTATAGACTGAGTATTAGATACTCTCAAATAATTATTATTAATTTGACCAAGTATGATAATGGCATTTTGATTTTTATATAAAATGTCCACTTACTTAGGGGTGAACACCAAAGTATTTGTGGGTCGAACAACATGATTTTGAGATTTTGGTTAAGATTTCAGAAAGAAAAAAGGAATACATTAAGTAATTATGATAAAATCTTAATAATTTTTCATCTGAATGATATACATATAAGAAAGTTCATTGTATTACTTTTTTACTTTTGTGTTTACTTGAAAATTTTTATATTAAAAGAAAAATAATCAACCAACAGAGAAATGGTTTGCTCATGGAAGCCAAGGTCATGGTCAGCTCTTTTTCCCATGGAAAAGGAGTAATAATGATAAAACACAGGAAGTTTAAATTAATTAAGCTCAGAGAAAATACAAGAACAGTCAGGATAATTACATACTGCAGCAGTTTGCTGAAGGATGTCTAAGGGTAGTTCGAGATTAGATAAAGAAATGAATACTAACAAATACAAATCTTTTATGATTATTATTACTGTTAATAGCAGCGACAGTATCTATGATGGAAATGGGACTGAAGAAAACAGTATGGGAAGGTCTTAATACATTCAACACCTTTTCAATCAATCATTGCACAAGCATGGCCAGATATGAAATAGGATAGTGTAGGGAAGCAACGGGGAAGCTGATCATTAAATAACTGGCCATTTTAATACAAGATCAAAAGCTCTTTTTTTGTATTCAAGTATAACTTCTTGGACTATTAAAGATGGTTTTGTGTTAAATATACTGAAATTAAAACATAATCAGTTAGATTTTGTCTGTACCCTAAAAACTTAAGATAGTGTCAAAAATTAAATAGACAGAACTAAAGATATAGGAAAATGAGATGGAATAACTTAAAATACCCAGACCTTTGGTCCTGGAAAGCCTGGTGGCCCAGGTGGGCCTTCTAGACCAATTCTTCCAGGTGTCCCAGGTGCACCTGGAGGTCCTGGAATTCCAGGAAAACCTGTAAAATTAACATGCCATGTTTTAGTTCCCAAAGAGGAGACACTTGAAGAAATATATTAAAATTATCAACCTCACATTCTCACCTTATCAATATGCTTAGTGACTATAGTAACATGTTAAAAGCACAATGACATACTGCATGATTACTTGGGATCAAGCCTTACAAATGTCTGATAGTCTCTCTCAATCACCTTATGATCATTTTATTTTCACATAGAGGTAATGTGCAGAAGATACATTCTTCTGAAGAAAAAAAATTACTCTTACACAACAAGACAGAAATAAACTTAAGGAATAAATTCCACACAAAAAACTCAGAGGAGCTTCTGCTGCATTTGAATATAGGATAAAATGTCTCCCATATACTTCTGTAAATGAGCTAAAAACAACTGTAGAGCCAGGCATGGAGGTGCATACCTGAAATTCCAGCAGCTTGAAAGGCTGAGGTAGCTGGGATTTTAAGTTCAAAGTGTCTTATCAATTTTTTAAAATAGTTTTTTAGTTATAGGTGGACACAATGACTTTATTTTATTTATTTATTTTTATGTGGTGCTGAGGATTGAACCCAGTGCCTCACACATGCTAGGCTAGTGCTCTACCACTGAGCCACAAACCCAGCCCCCCAGTCTCATCAATTTAATGAGGCCCTAGCAACTTATCCAGACCTCATCTCAAAAAGGGTTGGAGATGTGACTCAGTGGTTAAGTGCCCCTGGGTTCAATCCCTGGTACTCCCCCCATGGAAAAAAAAACAATTGTAAATATTATCTGTACCTCTACGTATAAAATGAAATCTGAGGCTTTTGAAAATATTTGGTATAAATGAGTAAGAACACATTTAAGAACTGTTCTCACATGAATGTGTACCCTTCAATAAGAATGAGTTCTGTGAGGAATAAAGCACAACTAAAGCAAAAGTAATAAAAATTTCAATAAATCAAGAAAGTTTTTTTTTTATTTGAGGTAAAACAGTGGATAAATGTATACAGTAGATCTTTATTCTGTTTAATACAATCCATTAATTCAACAAGTATCTACTGAGTGTTTTCTGTGTGTAAGGAACCATTTGAAACTCAGAGGACATAATGATGAACTCAAAATATAATAATTATTATGATTTTTGGCTTATAAATAATTTTTGCATATATGTATATATGTGTATATATATAAAACTTAGATATTTTATGACTATACCATTTTAGTTAAACATCATGAACTTAAAGTGCATAGACACTGTAACATTTCATTTAAATTCTTTGTAGCACACAGAAAAGTTATTAATGATTCATTATCAAAGAATAACATCATACTAACCAGGTAATGTACCCTGCCTAAAATCCATTCCAACATACCTTTGGGACCAGGGGGTCCAGGAAGCCCAATTCCAGGGATACCTGGTTCTCCTTTGCTACCAGGTATTCCTGGAAAGCCTGGTTGGCCTGGGAGTCCAGGGTCACCTATTGAGAAAGAAACAGCAGTTGTTGAAAGGGAAACATTCAAAAAAAAAAAAAAAGAAGCTAACAAGTGGTAGAGATATTTTGAAATAAATTCCTCACATACCTGGAAGTCCTATTTCACCATCTCTGCCTGGATTACCAGGCAGGCCAGGCTTCCCTGGCTGGGTTATGGTCTGACCTGGATCACCTTTAGGACCTGAAAACAAGAATGGATCAGTGGTGATTGAAAAGTGTTTATTTAACTAAAACTCTCATTTAATTAACAACAAAAGAGGGAATTGTCAAAAATCCTTTGAAAATGCAAATTAACAAAAACCCACAAGAAAACAATACCACATTATATATTCTAGGAAAGTATCAAATGTAAGTAAGAAATTTCAAAGAGAAAAAGTAGATGATGGCTTTAAGAATTTCCATGGTTGAAGATGTGATTAATTTTAGATGTCAACTTCACTGGGTTAGGGGATAACGAGATAGCTGGTAAAACATTATTTCTGGGTATGCCTGTGGGGGTGATTCTATGAGAAATTGGTATTGGCATTAGTGGACTGAGTAAGGAAGACCTGCCTCATCCAGTGTGGTCCAGCATCATGCAACATCTGAGGGTCTGGATAGAACAGAAGGGCAGAAAACAGGCAAATTTGTTCTCTCTCTCCTCTGGAGCTCAAACACTCATTTTCTCCTGCTCTTGAAAATCACAACTACAGTTTTTCCAACCTTCAAACTCTGGGACCGTCACCAGCAGCTCCCAGGTTCTCAGGCCTTTGGACTTGGAACAAGATACACTACCTTCTTCCCTACTTCTCCAGCTTACAAAAAGCCTATCATGGGAAATCTCAGTCTCCATAGTCATGTGAGTCAATTTCCCTAAAAAAAACCCCTTCTTTTTTTTTTTTATTTTTTATTGTTGGCTGTTCAAAACATTACATAGTTCTTGATATATCATATTTCACAATTTGATTCAAGTGGGTTATGAGCTCCCATTTTTACCCCATATACAGATTGCAGAATCACATCAGTTACACATCCATTGATTTACATATTGCCATACTAGTGTCTGTTGTATTCTGCTGCCTTTCCTATCCTCTACTATCCCCCCTCCCCTCCCCTCCCCTCCAATCTTCTCTCTCTGCTCCCTCTACTGACATTCGTTTGTCCCCCTTATATTATTTTTCCCCTTCCCCTCACTTCCTCTTGTATGTACTTTTGTATAACTCTGAGGGTCTCCTTCCATTTCCATGCATTTTCCCTTCTCTCTCCCTTTCCCTCCCACCTCTCATCCCTGTTTAATGTTAATCTTCTTCTCATGCTCTTCGACCCTACTCTGTTCTTAGTTACTCTCCTTATATCAAAGAAGACATTTGGCATTTGTTTTTTAGGGACTGGCTAGCTTCACTTAGCATAATCTGCTCTAATGCCATCCATTTCCCTGTAAATTCTATGATTTTGTCATTTTTTAATGCAGAGTAATACTCCATTGTGTATAAATGCCACATTTTTTTATCCATTCATCCATTGAAGGGCATCTAGGTTGGTTCCACAGTCTAGCTATTGTGAATTGTGCTGCTATGAACATCGATGTAGCAGTGTCCCTGTAGCATGCTCTTTTTAGGTCTTTAGGGAATAGACCGAGAAGGGGAATAGCTGGGTCAAATGGTGGCTCCATTCCCAGCTTTCCAAGAAATCTCCATACTGCTTTCCAAATTGGCTGGACCAATTTGCAGTCCCACCAGCAATGTACAAGTGTACCCTTTTCCCCACATCCTCGCCAGCACTTGTTGTTTGACTTCATAATGGCTGCCAATCTAACTGGAGTGAGATGGTATCTTAGGGTGGTTTTGATTTGCATTTCTCTGACTGCTAGAGATGGTGAGCATTTTTTCATGTACTTGTTGATTGATTGTATGTCCTCCTCTGAGAAGTGTCTGTTCAGGTCCTTGGCCCATTTGTTGATTGGGTTGTTTGTTCTCTTATTGTCTAATTTTTTGAGTTCTTTGTATACTCTGGATATTAGGGCTCTATCTGAAGTGTGAGGAGTAAAGATTTGTTCCCAGGATGTAGGCTCTCTATTTACCTCTCTTATTGTATCTTTTGCTGAGAAAAAACTTTTTAGTTTGAGTAAGTCCCATTTGTTGATTCTAGTTATTAACTTTTGTGCTATGGGTGTCCTATTGAGGAATTTGGAGCCCGACCCCACAGTATGTAGATCGTAGCCAACTTTTTCTTCTATCAGACGGCGTGTCTCTGATTTGATATCAAGCTCCTTGATCCATTTTGAATTAACTTTTGTGCATGGCGAGAGAAAGGGATTCAGTTTCATTTTGTTGCATATGGATTTTTCTCTATTCTGTACCATTGGTCCACCCGCCTGTTTTGGTACCAGTACCATGCTGTTTTTGTTACTATTGCTCTGTAGTATAGTTTGAAGTCTGGTATCGCTATACCGCCTGATTCACACTTCCTGCTTAGCATTGTTTTTGCTATTCTGGGTCTTTTGTTTTTCCATATGAATTTCATGATTGCTTTCTCTATTTCTACAAGAAATGCCGTTGGGATTTTGATTGGCATTGCATTAAACCTATAGAGAACTTTTGGTAATATCGCCATTTTGATGATGTTAGTTCTGCCTATCCATGAACAGGGTATATTTTTCCATCTTCTAAGATCTTCTTCTATTTCTCTATTTAGGGTTCTGTAGTTTTCATTGTATAAGTCTTTCACCTCTTTTGTTAGGTTGATTCCCAAGTATTTTATTTTATTTGAAGATATTGTGATTGGAGTGGTTGTCCTCATTTCCATTTCAGAGGCTTTGTCGCTGATATACAGGAATGCCTTTGATTTATGCGTGTTGATTTTATATCCTGCCACTTTGCTGAATTCATTTATTAGCTCTAATAGTTTCTTTGTAGAGCCTTTTGGGTCTGCTAGGTATAGAATCATGTCATCTGCAAATAGTGATAATTTAAGTTCTTCTTTTCCTATTTTGATGCCTTTAATTTCTTTCGTCTGTCTAATTGCTCTGGCCAGTGTTTCGAGAACTATGTTGAACAGAAGTGGTGAGAGAGGGCATCCCTGTCTTGTTCCAGATTTTAGAGGGAATGCCTTCAATTTTTCTCCATTCAGAATGATGCTAGCCTGAGGCTTAGCATAGATTGCTTTTACAATATTGAGGTATGTTCCTGTTATCCCTAGTTCTTCTAGAGTTTTGAACATAAAGGGATGCTGTACTTTGTCGAATGCTTTTTCCGCATCTATCGAGATGATCATATGATTCTTATTTTTAAGTCTATTGATGTGGTGAATAACATTTATTGATTTCCGTATATTGAACCAGCCTTGCATCCCAGGGATGAATCCTACTTGATCATGGTGCACAATTTTTTGATAAGTTTTTGTATCCGAGTGGCCAGAATTTTATTGAGGATTTTTGCATCTAGGTTCATTAGAGATATTGGTCTGTAGTTTTCTTTCTTTGAAGTGTCTTTGTCTGGTTTAGGTATCAGGGTGATGTTGGCCTCGTAGAATGAATTTGGAAGTTCTCCCTCTTTTTCTATTTCCCGAAGTAGCTTGAAAAGTATTGGTATTAGTTCCTCTTTAAAGGAAAAAAAACCCTTCTTATCTATCTATTCTTCCTAATAGTTCCAATCCTTTGGAGAACCCTTTTACAAGATAGTATCTTTAAATATATTTTTAAAAATGTAAGTCAGTTTAAAAATTGTAGTAAACAAGGAAAGTATTTATTTTTGGTTAGCTAATGACACTTTTAGGTTTTATATGTACAAAGTCCAAGTACAACCATTTCTCATTAATTGAAAGAGAGGCTTAAAATTGGCTCAGGACAAAGAAAAATTTCCTAAACATGACATAACAAGCACTAACCATGAGAGAAAAAGACCAACAAATATGACCATATTAAAGCTGATTTTTGTTTATTAAAGACATCAGGGAATACAAAAGGTAGACCCATGGTAAGTAAAGATTTCTTGCAAAATGCATAGCTAACAAAGAAGTAATACACTGAATATATAAAGAACTTCTCAAAATCAATAATAAAAACAAATATTCCAATAGGAAAACTGGTAAAAACAAACATTTCACAAAAGGAAATCAAATGGCCAATAAATATATGAGAAGGCACTAAATTTTAACACAAAATGAAACTGCCAAGATATATTGCACTTAATATACTAGCAAAAATGTTAAAGTATGACAAAATAAAATATCAGCAAATATGTAGAGCAATAAAATCTCCAACATCTCTTATGCTAGTATATTGGCATATTTGCTCTGGATATCTAGTCAAGCTGCCTCAAAATGTCATATCCTCTGCTTCATAAAAGTTAAATCTTAAATATATACTTTAACTCAGGGATTGGTAAGCTTTTTCTGAAAAGGACCTGAGAGTAAGTACCTTAGGCTTTGTGGACCATATGGTCTCTTTAGTAAGTACTCTTTTCTGCTGTTATTGCTCAAAAAATAACTATAGACAATGGTGATTGGGCATGGATATGTACAAATAAAAAATTATTTGTAACAACAGATAATGAGATGGATTTGATAAATGGGTTGTTGTTATTAACCCCTGCCCTACAGAAGTGTGAGCATGTGAACACCAGTGTGTGTGTGTGTGTGTGTGTGTGCGTGCATGTGTGTGCGTGCGTGTGTGTGTGTTTGTGTATGACTGTACATAAAAACATTTTTTATAATAGGTCCAAATTGCAAATAACCCATTGATTCATTGAACAAAGAATGGATAAATGAATTGTAAAACACATACACACACACACACACACACAATGGGATACTACATCTATCTATCTATCTATCTATCTATCTATCTATCTATCTATATATATATATATATATACAGCAATGAAAATGAATATAATATAGCTACACACAAAGTTAACACAAAGAACACTTACCCTATGATTCCACTAATATGAAGCTCAAAAAGAAGCAAAATTGAAGTATTTTTTAGGAATGCATATATAAGTGATACAACAGTGGGAAATGGAAAAAAATCATGCAAAAGTCACAGCAGTGGTTACTTTTGGAGAGAAAGAAGGGTATGATGATCAGGCAAGAACAGGAACAAGAAGGCAGAGGTTTTTAGGATGCTGGCAATGTTCTATTTCTTGATGTGTGTGATAATTACATGTGTGTTTCTATTATAATTATTTATTAAACTTTGCATTATAGATCATGCACTTAAAAAGAACAAAAATTTAAAAAGAATTCCCCCTTAAAATATTGTGTTGCCTTGCTATGGAGCTCTGAAGAGTCCAAATATAAAAGGCTAGGGAAATACATCTCTCAGGAAAGGAAGCCAAGTGCATCTACATGATAATATGTGTACACTCTTAAGCACAAAACTTAAAATAGAACAAATAATAAGAGTAAACTTACCTGGTATTCCTGGCTGGCCTGGATTTCCTGCTACACCTTGTATGCCTTTTTCACCTGCTGGGCCTGGAGGGCCAAAACCAACAGGGCCCATAGGCCCCATATCTCCTGGGAGACCTGGTAAACCTGGGTTCCCAGGGGGACCTCTTTCACCCTTAAAAGCAATTCCACCCTGAAAAGGGAAAAGTTTACTACAGAAACACAAAGATATAACAACTATCTGTAGGTTGGTACTATCATTATTCTTTGTACCAGGGACTGAACCCTAGGGTAGTTAACTACTGGGTCACATCCCTAGCCATTTAATTTTTTTTTTAAGTCAGGGGTCTCTTTTCCTCTCTTTTCTTCTTTTTCTTGGCACTGAGGATTGAATCCAGGGATATTTATATACTGAGCCACACCCCCAGTCCTTTTGGTATTTTATTTAGAGATAGGGTCTTGCTTAGGGACTTCCTGAGTTGCTGCAGCTGGCTTTGAACTCATGATCCTCCTGCCTCAGCCTCCCAAGCCTCTGGGATTACAGACATGTGCCATTATGCCCGACTTAGGTTGGTATTATTTAATATAACTAAGGAAATGATATAGTCATAAATTGTTTTTCTTAACAGCTATATAAGTATAGGTGCTATTATGGAATGGTTGGTATGTAGGATCAATTCACTTAGTTATTCACTCTTTCAACAAATATATTTGAGCAAGTCCTATGTGTCAAGTGTGAGAATATAGCAGAGAATATAAGTAGACACAAATCTCGACTCTCATGAAGCTTACAACCTAATAAAAGTCAAGAAGGTTATAGTCTAGCTAACATATTATAAAATATACTTCCAACCTAAACATTCTGGGCCATGTGTTATGCCCAAAATGAGATTGCTCCTTAATGTTCGATATTTGGCTCTGTGGCACATTTAACATGGCCATATACTCATACTACTAAGAATACTTTACATAAAAAGCACAAATATCTGGTTGTCAGCTATAAATATGTGGAACAAGAAATGGATGAACCTCATGATGACTCAAGCATCTTAATCTCCTGCCTACCTATTCATATCCAGTAGTAATATACTAATGTGTTAGAAATTGAACTGAATCATAAGAATAGTAAGGAAATACTACAAGTAATGGTGTACTATTACTATATGTAATCATATTTTTTGAGCATAGATTGGGTGTACAACTTAGCACAAGGCCTATCCTTTATTTTAATTTAGGAAACTATTTTTTTTTGGATACTGGTGATTAAACCTAGGGCTCTGCACATGTTAGGCAGGTGCTCTAGTACTGAGTTACATCCTCAGACCTTTTATTTTATTTTATTTTTTAAATTTTTAGACAGGGTTTCACTAAGTTGCTCAGGATAGACTTGAACTTGAAATTATCCTGCCTCAGCCTCCAAGGTAGCTGGGTGGTGCACACCACCACACCCAACTCCTAGAAAACATTTCAGTGTGGAAATTCAACATTAAAAGACCAAGAATATCAAACCAACTCACAGGCTCTCCTTTGGGGCCAGGAAGTCCTGGCAATCCATCCTGTCCAGGAGTGCCAGGTAAACCAGGAAGCCCTGGAACTCCAGGGGAGCCTAATTCTCCTTTGTCACCCTTCATTCCTGGAAAAGTGAGGATGTCACCAGGTTCACCTTTAGATCCAGGAAAACCTGGAGCACCTGGAGCTCCTGGTATGCCCTGAGTGGGGGAAATATCAAAGTAGAGGGGGACAAGAAAGAGAAAAAAAAAATCAGTTTCATTTTTCGTAATACTTTCTTCTCTACAGTTTAATCCATCAATAATAACATTTAGTGTAAAAAATAATAAAATCAAGTAAGGCACAAGTCAGGGAGGGTCAAGGAATCAAATAAATTACAATTTAATATAAAATATATCTATCTCTCTATATACATGTCTATATAAAATATCTATCTATAATCTATCTAACAACTATCTAATCACTCCATAAGTGAAACTCAAAGTGTGTATGACTTTCCTCTAATTCTTTTTGATTTATAATATACTTAAACTTACTGGTAATCCTTTGGGACCGATTGCTCCAGCATGTCCTTTTTCACCTTTCTGTCCAGGGAAACCAAGAGATCCTAGCATGCATACACATAAAATAATGTGAGTTTTGAGCTTGAAACCTCAATAAAGCTCATAGAAATCATCAAGTCATGAAATCAAGTTTTAAAATAAGAATCCCATTCTATCTCACTTAATTTGCATTTTTATTTTCCTCTTTTAAAATCTTGAAATGAAATCATCCTTTATTTTAAATAAATTTAATATTTCATGTTATGTATAATATTGTACCTGCTGGTATTTATTAACTCTAACTTACTAGAATCTATCCAAGAAATATTTTACGCAGAATGTTTTACCTGGAGGACCTGGGAGACCTGGCAAACCAGGTTGGCCTGGAGGCCCTGAAATACCAGTTCCAATGCAGTTGAAGCAGGTGTCACCCTTGTCACCTGGTAAAAATTATAATAAAAATTATTACCTAGAAGGAATACTTTGGAGATGGTTTGAGGATGGTATTGAGGATTAAACAAACCCAGAGGCACTTTACCACTGATATACATCCCCTGCCCTTTCTATTTTACATTGAAATAGAGTCTCCCTAGGT
This sequence comes from Marmota monax, assembly GCF_021218885.2. Taxonomy (NCBI): domain Eukaryota; kingdom Metazoa; phylum Chordata; class Mammalia; order Rodentia; family Sciuridae; genus Marmota; species Marmota monax. Next base: position 7,143,438 of record NW_026694552.1, on the reverse strand, counting down.
TGCTGAGGCTACTTTGAACTAGTGAACCTCCTGTTTCATCTTCCTGAGTCAATGGGATTTCAGACATGTACCACCATGTCTGGCTGGAAGGGGGTACTTAAACCTTCTTTAGAGAAGTCCTAAAGAATATAGTAGTAAGGGATAACATTTCTACCTAACAGTGTATTTAGAGAAGCTTACGTGTAGAATCAATTCATTGATCAATATTTACTAAGTGTCCACTGTATGCCAAGTACTGTTCCAGGTATTTGTGATGCACTGACAGACAAAACAGACAAAAATCCATGCCTTTGTGGAGCTCACATTCCACCAGTAGAAAGGAATGATAAACAATGAAGGCAATAAATTATATATTAAACATTTTATTATATTAAGTATAGTAAGTATTTTAAAATATATTAAAGTGTTATGTTTGTAGTAAATGCAGAGCTTGGTAAATGAGATTGGGTATGCTAGGGATGGGTGAGTGGAAGGAAGGTTGCAAACTCAAATAGAGCGGTCAGGGTAGACCTCATTGAAAAGAAAATACATGAGGAAAAAAAAAAAAACTTAGAGGGTGACACATGTGCATAAGGAATAGCAAACAGACCAGATTGCTGAAGCAGAATAAAGTAGAACCACATCAGAGAGTAAACTGTTTATAAGGAATGGGTTCTCATGGAGTATTGTATAGGTCATGGTAAACTCAGTAGCTTTTATTATGAGTAAAATGAGAATCTTGTAGAAGAATTTAAAAAGAAAAGCAAAGGTTGTTACGTTAACAATAAGCTCTAAGGGCAAGGATGGAAACTACTTAAGAGGCTACTTCTATAGGGTTCTATGAGAGAGATGGTAGTTCATTCCGGAGTTACAGCAATGAAGATGATCAGAATTGGTTAGGTTTAAAGTAGAGCCAATGGGATGTTCTCATGGATCATACATGGAATACAAAAGAAGAGAGCTATCAAGGATGACTCCAGGGTTATTTAACCTGAAACAACTAGAAGGCTAGAGCAGATTACTTTTCATGTAAGAAGGGGAAGATGGCAGTAAAGCAATTGTGGAAAAGGAAGTAGCAGAAATTAGGATTGTAACTTGATCAGGATGTCAAGTTCAAAACATTGACCAAGTAGTTTCACACACAAATCTAAAGGCAAAGAGTTATACCTGGACAGGAGACAGAAATTTGGAAGTAACTGACAAGTTCATAGTATTTTCAATAAATGGGCCAAGGATCTGAACAGACACTTCTCAGAAGATGATATACAATCAATCAAAAATATATGAAAAAAATGTTCATCATCACTAGCAATTAGAGAAATGCAAATCAAAACCACTCTAAGATTTCATCTCACTCCAGTCAGAATGGCAGCTATTATGCATACAAACAAGACTAAGGGTTGGCGAGGATGTGGGGAAAAAGGCACACTCATACATTGCTGGTGGGACTGCAAATTGGTGCAGCCAATTTGGAAAGCAGTATGGAGATTCCTTGTCTTGGACTATACCCGAAGGACTTAAAAACAGCATACAACAGGAACACAGCCACATCAACATTTATAGCAGCACAATTCACAAAAGCAAGACTGTGGAACCAACCTAGATGCTCTTCAATAGATGAATGGATAAAAAAAGTGGCATATATACACAATGGAATATTACTCAGCAATAAAAGAGAATAAAATCATGGCATTTGCAAGTAAATGGAGTTAGAGAAGATAATGCTAAGTGAAGTTAGCTAATCCCAAAAAACCAAATGCTGAATGTTTTCTCTGATATAAGGAGGCTGATTCATAGTGGGATAGGGACATTGAGCATGGGAGGAATAGATGAACTCTAGATAGGTCAGAGGGGTAGGAGGGGAAGGAAGAGAGCATGGGGTTATTAATGATGGTGGAATGTGATGATCATTATTATCCAAAATACCTGTATGAGGTCACAAATTGTTGTGAATATACGTTGTATACAACCAGAGATATGAATGTGTAATAAGAATTATAATGCATTCTGCTGTCATATATAAATTTTTAAAAAGTCAAAGAACTGGATGAATGAGTTTAGGTATGGAAGAGGAATAAGGACTGAGCATTTCAAAATTAAAAGTTGAACAGATAATTCTTAGATGTATAAAAATACAAAGAATCTACAATATATAAGACTTACTACAAAGCCACAATAATTAAGACAGTCTGGTATTGATGCAAGGAGAGAGAAATAAAAAAAAAAAACAGAATAGAGAGGTCAAAATCAGACTCACACATATATAGTCATGATTTCCAATAAATGTTTTAATGAAATGAATACATTATTATAAGTAATACAAAAGTATTAATAAAATTTTGATGGTCTTTTGTATTATAATACTGAGTCAACAGTATATCTATAGGAGAAAAAAAACTACTTTGATCTCTGATTCAAACTATACATAAAAATTAACTGAAGATAAAAACAAAGATTAAAATGTGAAAGGTAAAATGATAAAACACCTAAAAGAAAACTGGAGACACAGCATACCCAACGCTATGGGATACAGCAAAAGCAATACTAGCAGGGAAGTTTATAGCAATCAATGACTGCATCAAAAAATTATAAAGATCCCAGATAAACAACCTGTCACTGCATCTGAAGCAATAAAAAAATCACGAACAAACTAAATGCCAAATTAGTATAAGGAAAGAAATAAGAAAGAACAAAGTGAAAATAAATTGCATGGAGATCAAAAACACAGCACAAAAGATTAATGAAACAAAGGGCTAGTTCTTTGAAAAGATAAAATAGACAAACCTTCAGCTAGACTAAGAAAAGGAGAGAGAGAAAATCAAAGATGAAAAGGGAAGCATTGTAACTGACACTACAAAAATACAAAAGCTCATTAGAGATTATTACAAACAAGCATATACCCACTAATTTAATATTCTGGAAGAAATGGGAAAATTCCTGAATACACACACCTTACCAAGACTGAATCCTGAAGAAACAAAAAACCTGAACTGACAATACTTGTTAATTAAATTGAATCAGTAATAAAAGAAACCTCCCATTAAAGAAAAGCTCAGAACCAGATAGCTACACTGCTGATTCTACCAAACATTCGAAGAATACTAATTCTTCTTAAGTTATTCCAAAAAATCAGAAAAAGAAATCATTTAGCACATTCTATAAGGCAAGTATTACCCTGATACCAAAACCAGGTAAGGACACAACAAAAGGAGGAAAACTACAGGCCAATATCCTTGATAAACAGATTTTTAAAATCCTCAATGAAATGCTAGCAAACCAAATCCAACAGCACTTTATTTTTTTCCCTACTCAGAAATGCACTTTTATTGTAGTCTCAAAGTCGATTTAAAGAGTTGGGTCACAATATTTGATAATTGCTGCATTATAACTATAAATAATAAAGGTATTCATTATGTCATATTGATACATAGACATAACATAATGTGATCATTCTCATTCCCCTTTACCTTCCTTTTCCCTCCTTTCAATAGCACTTTAAAAAAATTACTTCCCATAAGTAGGATTCATTCTAGGGATGCAAGGAGGGTCCAACATATGCAAATCAATAACATGATATATCATATCAACAGAATGAAGGACAAAAACCACATGGTCCTCTCAATTTGTACAGAAAAAGCATTTGATTAAATTCAATATCCCCTTGTGATAAAAATACTGAACAAACTAGGCATACAAGGAACATGCCTCAACATAATAAAGACCATTTCTAATAAGCCAACAGATAACATTATATTAAATGGGAAAAAGAAAATAAAATGGGGAAAGCTGAAGATTTTCTAAGATATGGGACATGATCAGGATGCTCACTTTTAACATGTTTATTTAACATAGTTTTGGATGCAAACAGGCAAGGGAAAGGAAAAACAGACATCCAAATTGGAAAAAAAAGTCAAATTGTCATTGTTTGCAGATGACATGATTTGATATATCTTAAATATCTGCCAAAAAAATTTTAGAACTAATAAATTATTCAGGAAAGTTGCAGGACAAAAAACCGATATACAAAAATCAGTAATGTTGCTATACACTAATTTCAGCAAATTATCTGAAATAGAAATCAGAAAGTAATTCCTTTTACCATAGCTTCAAAATATAAAATATCTAGGAATAAATTTAACCAAAGCGGTAAGAGATCTCTGCAAAACAAAAATTATGAGATACTGATGAAAGAAATTTAAAAAGAGAAAAAAGTAGCAAGGCATCCTGTGTTCATGGATTGGAAGAATCACTATTGTTAAAATGTCCATACTACACAAAGTGATTTGCAGATTTAATACAATCTCTATTAATTCTTTACCCAAATAGAAAAAAAATTCTCAAATATCTATGTAACCACAAAAAATCCTGAAGAGCTAATGCCATTTAATTTTTTTTTAGTTGTCGATAGACCTTTATTTTACTTATTTATATGTGGTGCTAAGAATTGAACCTAATGCTTCACACATGCCAGGCAAGTGTGCTGACCCTGAGCCCCAGCCCCAACCCTAGCTAATGCCATTTTGAACAAAAACAACAAAGCTGGAGGCATTAAACCACCTGACTTCAAAACATACTACAAAGCTGTAGTAATCAATAAAGCAACGTATTGGCATAAAAAGACAACTAGACCAATGGAACAGAACAGAGAGCCTAAAAATAAATCCATAAGTCTATAGCCAACTGATTTTGGAAGAACACACATTGGAGAGAGTACAGTCTTTTCAATAAATGGTGCAGAGAAAATTGGATATATGCTGTAGAAGAATGAAGCTAGACCCCTATCTCTCATTAGTTACAAAGATCAACTTAAAAGTAAGACCTGAAACTATAAAGCTACTAGTAAAAAACATAAGGAAATGTATCAGGAAATTGTAATGACAAGAATTTTTTTTTTGGCCAAAACCCCAAAATCATAGGAAATGAAAGCAAAAATAGACAAATGATATTACACAAAACTCGAAAGCTTCTGTACCTCAAAGGGAACACCCAAGAGGCAAAATAGACAACCTAGATAATGGGAGAAATATTTGCAATGTAAATGTCTAGCAATGGGTTTATATCCAGAACATATAAGGAACTTCAAAACCTCAAGAGCAAAAAAACAAATAACTTGACTTAAAAATGGGTAACAGATCTAAATACACATTTCACACAAAAAAAAAAAAACATACAAATGAACAACAGGTATATGAAAACATGTTCAACATCACAGATCATCAGGAAAATGCAAATCAAAACCACAAGGAGTTAATACCTCACCCCAGCTTTGAAAGGCCAAGATCAAAAAGACCAAACGTAGTGCTGGCAAAGATGTGGAGAGAATATTGCACATTGTTTGTGGGAGTGTAAATTAGTATAGCCAGTATAATAAATAGTTTGAAGGTTATTTAAAAATTAAAAATAGAACTGCCATATAATGCAGCAATTCTACTACTGGGTATACATCCAAAGGAAATGACATCTGTGTATACAAGCATCATCTATATGCCAATGTTCACTGCAGCACCATTTATAATAACCAAGGAATGGAAACAACCTATGGGACCATCAAATGATGAATTGATAAGTAAATGTGGTACACAATATTATTCCACTTACATATAGAATACTATTCAGTCACAAAAAGCGGAAAATCCTGTCATTTGTGACAACACATATTGAACTGGAGATCATCATGCTAAGTGAAGTAAGGCAGATACCTAAAGACAAGTAGCATGTGATCTCACCATATGTGGAATTTTAAAAAGTTGATCTCATAAAGTTAAGAGGAGAATGGTGGTTATCACAGGCTTAGAACAATAAACAGTAGGAAGCGAAGGTGAGAAGTTGATCAATACGTACTAAGTTACAGTCAGAGAGGAGTGAGATGCTCTGAAGATACTTTTACACAGTGTGGCAACTATAGATAACTATTATAACAATTATGTACTGTATATCTGAAAAAGCTAGAAGAAAGGATTTTTAAAGTTTTCACCACAATAACATAATAAATGTTGAAAAGATAACTTTGTTTAACTTGATTTAAATATTATACAATGTAATCATGTATTGACATTATATAACACACCATTAACATTAGTACAACTTTTATGATTTTAGTATCCATTAAAAGAAAAAAATAAGAAAAAAAAGAAAATGGGAGGAGGGTATCTAGAAACAGTGAACAGAACATTCTTAGGGAGTTTTGCTGCAAATGGGAGCAGAAAAATAGAACAGTAGCTTGTAGGAGGAGTGGGATTACCATTAACATATTTTTTCAGTGGTTATAAAAAAGCATATTTGTATGCTGCAAAGAATTATCCAGTAGGGAAAATTTGATGATGTGGAAGAAGCAAAAATTTCTGGACCAAAATCCCTGGGGAAACAAAAGGGAATGCAATCTATTATGCAAATAGAAAAACTGGCTTTATATGGGAGTTGCAACAGCAATAGGCAAGAAAGTAGAGTTCAGTGGCACAAATTCAAGCATGTGTGTAAATGTGGTGGTAGCAATGTATAATAACTGTTGTTATTACTTTAATTGGTCATTGAAGTATGAAGGTAGGTCAGAATCTTAAAATGAGAATAGGGAAGGAGGTATAATGAGTTTGAAAAGAGAAGATACAGGCTCAGAAGAGGTAGAAATTTTGAAACTACTAAGGCTACACTTTAGTTCCTAGCAAGTACAAGGAAGTTAGGGAAGGACAAAGGAATCAAAGGTTTATGAATAAGACTGATTCCAATGACTGATCATGGGATGAAGTTAAGAGCAAAGGAAGGACACCAAAAAGTTAAGGGATCTCAATGGTGTTGAAGTAATGTTGTAGGTAGTGAGCTAGGAGCCAGGCACAGTGGCACACGCCTGTAATCCCAGCAGCCTTCAAGGCTGAGACAGGAGGATGGCGAGTTCAAAGCCAGCCTCAGCAGTGGTGAGATACTAAGCAACTCAGTGAGACCCTGTTTCTAAAATACAAAATAGGGCTGGGGATGTGGCTCAGTGGTTGAGTGGCCCTGAGTTCAATCCCTGGAGAAAGAAAGGAAGAAGTGGGGTGGGTAGAGAGAAAGGAGGGAGGGAGGGATGGAGGAACAAAGGAATGAAGGAAGATAGTGAGTTAGAAAGATAGGAAATAAATGATCACAAAAGTTGGATTTATGAAATCAAGATTATGTAGGTATATAGTATTATTCATGAGATGATCTTGGTGTATGAATAGGGAATGAGTCACTGAGGTAGGATGGAAGATAAAATAAGGGGATTTTGCTGATGTTATGAAAAAAAGAAGGAATGAACAAAGTTTGGGGATCATACCTTTCACTCCTTGTTCCCCAGGTAGTCCTTTATCACCTGGCAATCCAGGTGGGCCTGGAGGGCCTGTTTTACATATCTCATCACCTAAATTAGACAAAGAAAGAATAGTATAGCAGCTAATTGTTATGAAACATTCAGAAGACTACATGAAAGCCCAATAGGCTAGAAAAAAAATCTATTTTCATTAATTTCTTTGCAGAAATACAACCAAAAGGAAGACACAATATTGTAGATGATAGTATTTGAAGATACATTTGAAGAGCAAATTTAAACATCAAAGAATCACCCAAACTGAACAGAAGAATCTTCAATAGAATCTCCTAGACATCAGGAATGCAAATAATGATGCCAACCTTTAGCTGGAGTCACTTGTAAGTGAAATAAACAAAAACAAAAATAGAACACAACAGGAGAAAAAGAAAGCTTACTAGGAGGGATGTGAGGTCCAGGAGGGCCAGGGGGCCCTGGAAGGCCAGGAGCCCCAGGCTGTCCATCAAGTCCAGGAGATCCCGGAATAGAAATTCCTGGTGGACCTTCATCACCTTTCTGGCCCCTCTCTCCAGGAAATCCAGGGGGACCAGGAGGACCCATAACTGCAGTCCCTAAGATAAGAAAGAGCACTCATAAAGTGATCAAAATGATCTTACATTAAAGATATTAATTTGGTTCTCAATGAGACATTAAGTAATTATTAGATTTTCCTTTAACATAAGATTTATTTTGTTCTTATTTTTTCCATCATAATCAATATTTGAAAGGTTGTTCAAATAATGTAAATAAGTTTAAATATAAGAAATAATAATTCAAGGTGACTTTATTACTTATGGAAAGTAGTAATAATTTTCTACCTACTCTGATACTCTCAGAAATAAAAGAAAGTTATAAAATAGGCATTTCAAAGTTCCAATGTAAACATGATTCTCAATCTGCACATTCTTCAATTCCACTGTCATTATTTAATATTTCTGTACTGTTAATACACTTTTTAGTTACTATAGCTTTATATGGATTTAAAGCTGGTAAGGAAGTTACATATATCTTTGTTCTTTTTAAAAATCATCTTCACTTACAGATTTGTTCCTCTAAATTAATAATGGAATCACCTTGTCACTTTTTATTTTTAGAAACCCACTGGAATTCGAAGTGTGAACAATTTGAACTTAAAGACTGACTTTTGGTAGAATTGATTATTTATAATACCAACTTATTACATAAAGTAACAATGAAGTACATCTTTATATATTTAGTAATTTTATTGTATTTAATAAAGTTTATAAAATCCCACAGAGTTCTTACATATCTTCTGCTATCTTTATACATGTATTTGTTTTATTACTACTGTGAATTTCTCTACATTTATTGGCCTACTCTCTTTTATTGTTAATATAGTCATTTATAGCAATGTTATAAAGTCATTATTTAATATGCTTCTGAATTGACTTGATAATATTTTATTTAGGATTATTTATTCTATGTTCATTGATAAGGCTGAATTATACTTAATTGAAGTGTTATCCCCTTGGTGGTTTGGTATCAATGTTTTTAAATTGGATTAAGTTTTTTTAGTGTTTTGAAATAGTTTAAAATAGGGGAATTATCTGTTCCTTGACAGTGGGGTAGAATTAAGCCACAAAATCACCCATAAAAATCAATATTTTTTTCGTGGAGAACCAACATTTCAAAATCTTCTATTTTAATTGATCTACTTACATTTCCTACTTTCTCAGGACAATATTAATCATTTCTTTTCTACTCCATAAGAAGTCTAACTTTTCATTTACAATTCCAAATGTATTAAGATATAATTAGTTCTCTTTTAGCTTAAAGTTTAAATAATGGTAATATCTTTTTATTTGCTAATTTTATTTGTGCCTTGTCTCACTTTTTTTGGGGGGAGATACCAAGGATTGGAGTCTGGTGCACTCAACCACTGAGCCACAACCCCAGCCCTATTTTGTATTTTATTTAGAGACAGGATCTCACTGAGTTGCTTAGGGTCTCACTGCTGCTAAGGCTAGCTTTGAATTTGTGATCCTCCTGCCTCAGCCTCCCGAGCTGCTGGGATTACAGGTGTGTGTCACCTCGCCCCACCCCTTGTCTCACTTTTATCTTGATTATAGTTGCTGAGTTTTGTTCATTTCAATCTTTTCTCAATAGCATCTTTTAGTTTCCATACCTGACTAAAATTGTTTTAAATTGTTTATCAAGTGTTTCGCTGAACTTTTCTTGCATCTGTCATTTTTTATACACGTGTTTGTGTTTTCAACTTAGCTCATTTACATTCTTTTGTGGTACTGGGGATTGAACCCAGGGCCTTGTACATGCTAGATAAGCACTCTGTCACTGAGCTACACCCCAGCCCTTCAATTACTTTTAGTATTTCTAACTTTGTGATAAATTAAGGGTAATGCTTTGGCTATATTCATTGAGTTTTGATATGAAGTGTTTTCCTTGTTGCTTTGCATTCTGTAGTTTGTCATTTCCATTTGTTTCATCTTTAGAGTTATTTGTAATTGTGTTTTAATATAAAATGTTCTTTGGTGATTTTGTTGTCATATCATCACTATATTTTACTGTGATCATAGAGAATAATCTGAACATAGTAGATTTTTTTCTGGTCTAATAGAGTCAATTTCTGTAAATATTTCATGTATATTTGAAAATAAATGTGTATTTTATGCTGTTTAATTTTTTTCTCTCTTCCACATAGATAGCTTGATTGTGTTTCTCAAATTATTTTTATCCTTAATTTTTAACTACTTGACATGTTGGGGATTTGCCATTTATCCCTTGTAGTTTATACGTTTTCACTTTATATATTCAAAGCCATTTGTTAAGTACATAAAGTTTCATGACTTTTATATCCTCTGTGGCATAATTTATCTATATATACATATAAAATACCTGACATTTAATGTATTTTGTGCTGAATTCTATTTCATATTATCAAATTTATAAGCTAGCTTTCTTTTTGATATCATCTAATAGATTTTTCCACTGTTTTATTTTCAAATTTCTTTTTTTTTGCTTTAGAAATGTCTATCATATATAGTATAAAGATATTTTTATCCCAATTTTATTTTAGTATCTTTTAATTGGTGTTTGGTCTTTTCACATTTGTTCAATTACTGATTTATTTTTAACTTCTTTTACTCATCTCATATTTTATTTTCTATTTACCTGGGTTTATTTTTGTTTTGCCCCAATCCTAACTTCTACTGCATAGAGGTTTTTTATCCCTTTTCTTCTTTACTGGTGTATAAAGCTATGCATTTTTTCCTAATATTGTCTAGTAGTTACTTTTAAATGTTTAACCCATGTCTTTAAATCTATAATTTTCTAAAAACTTATAGTTAACAATACCTATATTTTTCTCCTTCTAACATGACAAAACAACAAAGAACCCTCTCTGACTCCCTGATCCCTTCTGTACTTACACATCTCATGTTGAAATATACAGTTCCACTTTTAGATTGTTACTTAAAGCACCTTTTTTTTCAAATTTATTTTTTAGTTGTAGTTGGACACAATACCTTTATTTTATTTGTTTTTATGTGGTGATGGGGATTGAACCCAGGGCCTCACACATGCTAGGCAAGCACTCCAGCACTGAGCCTCAACCCCAGCCCCTATTTTTTTTTATTTTTTAATTATCAAAACTCATTTAGAGGGATGGTTATATAGCTCAATGGTAAAGCACTTGCCTAGCATGCATGAGGCCCTGGGGTTCAGTCCCCATCACCACATAAAAAATAAACAACAACAAAATGATTTAAATAAAAGAAATTAACAAGCTAAAAGCCTTTCAGAAAAAAGCCTCATTTAGAGTTATTAAGCTTTACTTATACCTTTTCTAACCCTTGTTTCTTTCATCCTTCTTTCATGTCCACTTCATCCTGAACTCCTTCCCTTATTCTCAGAATAAAACCTCCAGTACTATTTCAGAGAAGGTCTGGAGGTGATAAACTTCATAGGTATCCTATCTCTTCCCCTGACTCTCAATGCTCTCTGTAGGTAATTTGCCTTTTTCTTAGTTTTTTTTAATGCCTAAATACTGAAATGTCCCTATAATTTGTCTAGTTATGCGTTTTGTATTATTATTTTACTTACTTAGTGCTTCATGATCCTTTTCACAGGCTTTGTGGTTTTTTTGTTTTGGTTTGGTTTTGTGCTTTTTTTAAAGCAGATGTAAGTTCTCAGCTACTATTTGTTTTTGAATATTACCTCTTTTCCTGTTCTCTCCTCCTTGAACTCCCACATGATTGATTTAGGAGCTTCTAAATCTATTCTATTTTATACCCCAATTTTTCTTTCAAACTTCTCAACTCTTTAACTCTTACTGCACCCTGGAAGATTTCCTTATTTCAGTTTTTCAGATATGATATATATTTAGTCCTCGATCTGGAGATTAGAAATCTAGAGTACAAATTTAGAACAAAATTAAGCTCACATTTATTCTCTTTCTTCTTGCAAAGATCAATGGGTGTCACTCATCATGATAATATTTCATTAACATTATTTTTGAAGGGAAAGGAACCACAATTTACTGAATATGTATGTGTGCTAGGTACTATATCAGATGCATTTGTAAATTTGACATAAATACCAACTATCACCCCATTTCAGAGAACACTGAAAATACATGCTAGATAAGGGCAGTGCTTAATCTGTGGCCAAATCAGAAGTGCTATACTATATAGGCTATTATCAAAGAGAATGATATAAACCTCAATATTGAGTCCTAAGATTTTATTAAATAGAAAAATCACAATGGAGATTTCTACTTACATATTTCTGTAACTTTAAGTGAATAAAAACTAGGCATTATAGGGCAGCATCCTCTTCCCTAGTAGTATGAAAAGTATGAAAATTCACCTATTGCCTTTTGAGTCACAGAACTGTTTGGTATTATTTATTAATAATAAAAGGTAGAAATTGGATTCTTAGGATAAAAGGGTGTGGTGAGCCGCTTCTGCCGTTTCTGCAGACTATGGTCGCCATTACAAGATGGCGCTGGCTCCGCTGTGGTCTGTGACAAACAACTCCTTATTTGGGAGAGTTGGCGCATGGTTTTTCACCACCCTATGAGAAAGCTCCACGTGGCAGCTTCGCATTGGGGCTTGGGATGCTTTATTAAGGCTGGGAGGGGCATCCGAGAGAGAGAAGAAGAAATATCAAGGGCCTGAATAAACTGCTGAAAGAAGATTCCTGAGTTGCGTCTTCCTTGCGGGCAAGGGGTCGCGACAAAAGGGTATTATGTAAGTTTTGTTTTGTTGTTTGTTTTATTTTGTGTTATTACAAATGAAAAATTTGGCAAGAAAGAGAAACACTACAGTACAAGTTGGGCAGAATCTGTCAATTAAAAAGTACTCATGTCTTCTATTGCTACGCTTACCCTGGAACCAGTATGATAAAACATATACATGGATTGATTAGTAAGGATGCAATTAGCACAACATGAGTAGAGTCTATTTTACCTGGAGGTCCAGGAAGGCCAGGTGGACCCTGTATTCCAGGAAATCCTCGCTCTCCTTTTTCTCCAGGCAAGCCAGCTAATCCCATGTTTCCTTTTTCTCCTATAGTCACACCAGTCTCAGGTCTAGGAATTACCTTATCATGAGAGAAAATAAAGGAACTCAAAGAGGAAGAGGCTTTTCTCCTGAAAGTAATCTAGCAGCTAAATATGATAATGCCTTGTTGTTACCAGGTGTTCAGATGCAAAATCATTAAGACTTCTATATAGATTGAGGCACATTCTATATTATTATCATCTGATTGATTAGGAAATGTTTAATACCAGTAACAATGTCACCACCTTTCTGAACCCCAGGGTGACAAATCTAGATGAATTCTTTGCTGTCTCTTATAATTCACATTCAAGTCATTCCAATCACCTAAAGCCTAACAATTCTTTACTAAAAATGCCACAGCTACTATTTTCAACTCACACTTGGACTAACAGAAGCACTTGGGCTAACCTTTGGATCCATGTCTACTGCTAGGATATAATTCCTCAAAAACCTATTTTTCTGTGTTAACTGCTCTGCTTAAGCACTCGAAATTGCTTACTCCTCACTATATCTGATGCTATTTTCAATCCTAGATTCTGTAAAGCCACTTCTCACTTATGATAACTCTCTCACCTATTTTATCTCCTATTGCTTCTAGCAATGAATTTTTGTTAGAATAAAGTCTGATTATAACTTCTTCATGCAACTTATACATTCTTATCTATGCCTTTGTATATGCCATTCCAAACATCTGTAATGCCTTACGTCAGTCTTTCACTATTCTCACTCACATGTCTTTCTTGCGTCCACAAAGAACAACAAAAAGAACCTCCTCTATTCCATAAAGACTGTATTGATTCAACCCAATTAACTCATCACACCTGTTCTCTGTCTTCTTAGAACTCAGGACTTAAGTCTATTCTAAAGAATTTCATACTAGGTAAGTATTTAAAAATTCACCTCATACACCTACAAAGGAAAATAAATTTCATATCTAGGAAATTGTCAGTCTGAGGTACAAACAAACACCTACAAGCAAACGGCGGTGTTTCCTCTTACTTCTATATAAAAAATGTTAAAACAAGAGGAGAACAAAAATTGTAGGACCCAGGATTGGGACAGTGGTTCAAAAGGAAAAGGGAACTACTTGGATAGGACCACACTCTCAAAATTTCCATTTCTTCTAATACTCATCAAAATTTTATTATCTTGTTTTCAAAGGATAATTCCCCCTAGAGAACTGAAACTTTGATTGTAAAATAAAGGTGAATAAAAACTACCTAAGAGAATTGTCTTTCGGTATATCCTCATTATATTTTGTACAGTTCTAAGTATTAATATCTGAGATTCACTATGGACAAAAAGATTTAATGTTACCAAAGTGTCTGGACATATAGAATAAGGTTTATGCAATCATACTGTTGGGGCTTCAATGTCATCTAAACTATAAAATCTTACCAAATTTCAACAAAAGTAAAACCAATTTGTCAAACCTCAGCAATCATATTTTCTTCTTAATAAGGTTAAAAATAAACCTGACTTAAATTTCATGGTCATTGCAAACATGACAGAAAATCTGTAAACCCTCCAATTATTCTTTCATAGAGCAGTTTCCTATATTTGTTATTAAGAGCCCCTAGAAAGCACACACTCTGGAAAGAAAGAGGTGTGAATCAGACAATTACAAATTGAGAAAACCTATTAGGACCGAATCCATCTTTGTCCTGAGCTCTGCAGGGGAAAGGACCATCCTCACCTACCCAAGAGTTTCTTTGGTTAAACCTTTGTAAGCAACACTTGCACCACCTGCTGGTTGCTTGAGAAATGATTTGGCAATCATGATGCAAAACAATCCAACGCCATAATTTTGGGCCTTTACTTTGGAGAAGTAATACAAAGACAGAACAGTACAAAGACCTTGAGATCAACACTACTGAAATTCTTAGATGTACAGATTTCTAAGACAGTAGAAGTTGGTAATGACTTGAAAAGGTAGGGAGTTTATAATTAATGCACAAAAATAATAATGCAATATTAAAATTGATAAATGAAGACTTAAAAAACTTACAAGTCCAGGAGGCCCAGGGGGGCCAATGTCACCTTTTTGGCCCTGTTCAATGCAATTGTAAAATATGTTAGTAAAAGTCAGAAGAAAGTATCAACTTCCTCAAAAATATAAGAGATAATTAAGTTCCATAAAAGACTCAAATCAATAATAAAATACTTCAAATGAGAAACACAATGTAATGCAATAAGACAATACTGGTATAAGATGAAGAAGACCAGTGATGATGTCTCAGATGCACTAGCTACATGACCTTGATCATTTAACCTCTCTGGAACATATTTGAAAATTGAAGTTTTGGACCAGACTTCTAGCTGTAACACTTTTTGGTTTCAGGATTTTTATTTTTTAGCAAACTACAAATTCTCTATAAAGAAGATAATGAAAAAATGGTACCCCAAGAATCACTTAAAACTATCACTTTTTGCTACATTCAGCTGTATTCCTTCCCACAAAACCAGTCAGGGGCATAATCTAGTGTCATTTTTAATTCATGACATATATTTTAGAGGCAGGGGACTTAATTATCATCAGTAACAGGTAACAACTTGCAATTGCTTTTATGAGTTTTCTCTAAAAAGCTAATGAAAGACAAATTCAGACAAAATTCTTATCTTTGATAGCTACAACAGCCTGGAGAATACAATATTCAACTGTTACTTTGGGTCTACTGGCCAAGACCCAATGATAGATGTCTCTCACACCTTTATTCTTTTTTTTAATTTATTTTTTGTAGTTATAGATGAACAGAAAGCCATTCATGTATTTATTTTGGTGTGGTGATAAGGTTTGAACCCAGTGCCTCACACACGTTAGGTAATGCTCTGCTTCTGAGCTACAACCCCATACCTTTGTTCTTGATCTAGATTTGTTCACAGAAACTTTGTATTTATATAAAAACTCATTTTAGTATAAGACATTATTCTGTCAAATAACTTAAACTTAACACTTGAAAAAAATCCTATTTTCTTAGTAGTTGCTGCCTCCCTTCATTCTAACTGTATCTTTCAGGCCAAAGTAACACCTGGATCTAGTTTACAGATAAACCACTTGAATGTTCCCAGAAGGTACATTTTATAACACCTTTACCTCATTGCTTGAAAAACAAAGCTTTTCATTCTTGTTTTGATACAGAGCAATTAACAGAGGTCTTAGGATATGGGATATTTTGTGACCTTTTTAAAATCAGGTATCATTTAAAATATATAAATATATAAAATATATAACCAAGTTACATTTAAAATATATAGCTAAATAAATGACTTCAGTCAGGCTGCCTTGGCCTAGTGAAAAGGAAAAGACAAAGAATTAATAATAAACTTATAGATGATAATTACATACAGAATGGAAATATTTAAAGAAGATATTCTAAACTTATAGCTATAATCCTTTCTAGCCAGAGCACCTCACTAAAATAATGATGAATATTCTTTCTGGAAGAAAAAAAGCTTTGCCAATACATGTTCAAAGCAAAAACACTGACTTTGCAATAGGAATGCTAAAGTTAAATAATTCTTCATTTGTTTCTACCACATGGACTGTGATTTAGGGCAATGGAAGGAAATTTAGAGGATGGGGTATAAAGAAAAAGAAGCAACACCAAAAGATGTATAATGAGGGCATATTTTTAATACAAAAGAAGATATTTATAACTTTTTCATTTATAGTCCAACTTTAGAACAGAAAAGAATTATGTGAATTAGAATAAAACCACCCTCTTCAAAATAATACAGTTCTTACCTTTTCACCATCCCTTCCTGGTTCACCAGGGTAACCACGATCACCAGGTAAACCCTTTAAAACAGAGGGATATTATCAGCAAAAATGGCAGAGCAAGTAATTCTAAAAAACCGTCTCCTCCATAGAAGCAATGAGAACACTGGCAAAAATGATCCATCAAAATAATATTTTGGGCTGAGGACATAGCTCAGTTGGTAGAGTGCCTGCCTTGCATGAACAAGATCCTGGGTTCAATCCCCAGTACCACACACAAAAAAAATACTAAAAAATATTATGTTCACACACACAAAAAACATATGTGAATGTTCATAGTAGTTTCATTCATAATAGCTGACACTCAGAAGGAACCAAAATATCCTTCAATGTGTAAATAGTTAACCCAAACTTAGTAATCCAAACAACCATTACTAAGCCAAAAAAAGAAATGAACTATCAATACATAGTACAATATATTATTCTATGTGAAAGAATTATAATTCAAAAGGCTACACAGACAAAATGGTAGAAAATCTTTACCACTAGCACCTCAGAGCATTAATCTCAAAGATATACAAAGGACTCAAAATAACCTTACACCAAAGGGAAAAAAAAAAAAAACAAATAACCCAATCAACAAATAGGCTAAGGAACTGAACAAGCACTTCACAGAACAAATATTAATGGTCAGAAAATTATGAAAAAATGTTCAACATCTCTAGCAATTAGAGAAATGCAAATCAAAACTAGACTGAGATTCTATCTCACCCCATCAGAATGGCAATTATCAGGAATACAAGTAACAATCAATGTTGGAGAGGTTGTGGGGAAAAAGGTTCACTTATACATTGCTACTGGGACTACAACTTGGTGCAACCACTCTAAAAAACAGTATGGAGATTCCTTAGAGAAATTGGAATGGAACCACTATTTGACCCAGTAATCCCACTCCTCAGTCTATAGCTGAAGGACTTAAAATTGGCATACTAAAGTGAGGTAGCCACTTCAATGTGTATAGCAGCTCAACTCACAATAAGCAAGCTACAGAATCAACCTAGGTGCCCTTAAACAAATGTATGATAAAGAAAATGTGGTATATGTACAAAGTGGAATATTACTCAGCCATAAAAGAATGAAACTATGGCATTTGCTGGTAAATGGATGGGATTGGAAAACATCATGCTAAGTGAAATAAATCAGTCCCCCCAAACCAAGGGCTGAATGTTTTCTTTTATATGTGGATGCTAACCCACAATAAGGGAGGGGAAGATTAAAAGTTCATTGGAGTAGACAAAAGGGAATAAAGGGAAGGGGGAGGAGGGTTCAGAAAAGTCTGTAGAATGAATTGGACATATTTTTCTTATCCTTATATATGAATATGTGACCAGAGTAACTCCACATTATATAGAACCACAATAATAGGATCCTGATAAGAACAAGTTATATTTATTCTATATATGTATAATATGTCAAGATACACTCTAATGTCATGTATATCTAGAAAGAACAAATAAAAAAAGGCTACATAGTATATACCTCCATCTTTATGAAACTCCAGAATGGGCAAAATTATGTGGATGGAAACCAGATCAGATGTTGCCAGGAGCTTAGAGAGTGAGAGTAAGGGAGGGAATAAATACAAGAACATGAGGGAAATTTTGAAGGTGATAAAATTGTTCTTGATTATGATGTCGGTTACACAACTATATGTTTATTAAAACACAGAACTCTATGCTAAATATGATTTGTTTTCTTGTATATAAATTATATCTCAATAAATCTGACTTTAATATAGAAGTATCTCAAATACATATCCAAAAGACAAACAGGATAATATCCATTAATTTAAAATATTTCCAAACTCTAAACTCCTTGTCATCTTTCTTTTCTACCACCACCTAAGACTACTAGTTTTTTGGGGGCAGAGGACTTTAGATACTCACTGGAATTCCTGGTTGGCCATTCTCTCCATCTTTGCCTGGTTTACCCTATAGGGTCAAAGAAATGATGGAGAACATAAATTTATTAGTTAGAATGTATAAGGCTAAAGAATATAATAAGCTTTATTACTACCTTGGAATATGTTAAATAGACTTTTTGACTTCAATATCATAATAAGTATACAAAGAATGATTGTTCTCAGGCAATGAAAGAAGGATGTAGGAAGAAAGAATAATACATACACACACAGAGGAATGCACACATTTAGAATTTTCTTCAAAGAGTATTAGTACTGATAACACTCACTCTTTTTCCTGGCTCTCCTGGCTCACCCTTTTCACCTTTCACACCACCTGGAGGACCCTATACACAAAAGTAGTTTTACATTGGTTCATGGGATACTGTGTTCAATATCAATTTAAATTAAATGATGCTAATGTGCTTTTGGTTACTTACTGGAGGACCACGTATCCCTGGAGGACCAGGAGGCCCTCTGTCACCAGGAAGTCCCTATATGGTTGTGGGAGAAAGAAAAGCAATGTTAAAATTAGAATATGGGCTATCAGTAACTACTAGAGGTAGCCAGAAACATTTTTAACAACTGAATATAGTATAACCAAAGATAATAGAATGTTTCTAACTTGAATTTGAAATTTGGTAGGCAAATGAAACTAGATCCATCTTTGCTCACTTACCACACTAATTTGTAGTTTTGAGGCAAAACAAGACAACACTTAAATAAAAATATTAATGATTTTTAACCTTATAAAATATTTTTATAAATAAGAGAAATGCCTAAATATGAGATCTGGAAAACACACATACATTTTGGCAGAGAATTAAATGGCCCATATTGATGACAGAGTTTTGATATAATTTTTTTTTTATTTTTTTTATTGGTTGTTCAAAACATTATAAAGCTCTTGACATATCATATTTCATACATTAGATTCAAGTTGGTTATGAACTCCCAATTTTACCCCAAATACAGATTGCAGAATCACATCGGTTACACATCCACATTTTTACATAATGCCCTATTAGTAACTGTTGTATTCTGCTACCTTTCCTATCCTCTACCATCCCCCCTCCCTCCCCTCCCATCTTCTCTCTCTACCCCATCCACTGTAATTCATATCTCTCCTTGTTTATTTTCCCATTCCCCTCACAACCTCTTATATGTAATTTTGTATAACAATGAGGGTCTCCCTCCATTACCATGCAATTTCCCTTTTCTCTCCCTTTCCATCCCACCTCATGTATCTGTTTAATGTTAATCTTTTCTTCGTGCTCTTCCTCCCTGCTCTGTTCTTAGTTGCTCTCCTTATATCAAAGAAGACATTTGGTATTTGTTTTTTAGGGATTGGCTAGCTTCACTAAGCATAATCTGCTCTAGTGCCATCCATTTCCCTGCAAATTCTATGATTTTGTCATTTTTTAGTGCTGCGTAATACTCCATGGTGTATAAATGCCACATTTTTTTTATCCATTCATCTATTGAAGGGCATCTGGGTTGGTTCCACAGTCTAGCAATTGTGAATTGTGCTGCTATGAACATCGATGTAGCAGTATCCCTGTAGTACGCTCTTTTAAGGTCTTCAGGGAAAAGTCCAAGAAGGGCAATAGCTGGGTCAAATGGTGGTTCCATTCCCAGCTTTCCCAGGAGTCTCCATACTGTTTTCCAGATTGGCCGCACCAGTTTGCAGTCCCACCAGCAATGTACAAGAGTACCCTTTTCCCCACATCCTCTCTAGCACTTGTTATTCTTAACTCTCTTCATTAGATTTGAGTGAAACAAAATTCCACAAACTGTGTGTTTATAAAGATGGACCAGTAAGAAATAAAAATGTGTTTGATCCCTTCATCTACTCCAGTAGAGATATCAGGTAACAATTTCTAAATATAAGAAAGGCATTTTGAGCAACCTCATATTTCTCGAATTATCACTGAAATCTAGAAAATACAGTCATCTAAGACAATGCAATCTACCCCACCATGACCTAATTTTATACATGAATTATTCAAATAGCTAAAAATAAAGACAACCCAAATGTACATCAACTGATACATGGGCAAAGTATGCACCATTCACACAGTAGAATATTATTTAGTCATACAAGGAATGAAGTAGTTAAACATTATGCTCTGTATCTTTTTTCTTTTTGTGGTGCTGGGGATTGAACCCAGGGCCTTGGGCATGTGAGGCAAGCACTCTACCAACTAAGCCATATCCCCAGTCTGAAATTAAGTTGTATAAAGGAAGCCAGACACAGAACACCACAGACTGTATGATTCAATCTATATATCGAGATTAGACAAATCCACAGAGCCAAGAAATAAACAGCAGTTGCCTAGGATTGAAGTGTTTGTGGATAAATAGGGAGTTACACCTAATAGATATGGAATTTTGGGGGAGAAATTTCTAAAACTAAATTGTGATAATAGTTTCACTATACTGCAAATACATAATATGAATTGTATACTTTAAATTGGTAAATTATATGGTATGGAATGATATGCCAAAAAAGCTATTTTAAAATTTTAATTAGCCCAAGTCTTGGTTTTATAAAAATACCCTCATATATAACCATATTTCAGCCTATAATGCATTTTATTGAAATGTCACTTCAGTAGCAAAAATTTTTTGGCTTTTAAAAATATTTCCAGCTATACTTAGCTATAATTGTCAAATATTGTATATATCTAGGATGTACAATATACATATATATTGTGAAATAATTACCAGAATCACATTAATTGACATATATAACAAGATTTTTATTGATTTCCTCTTCACCTACTCACCTGATCTCCTTTTTGAAACTCTACATCAATTGGTCTTTTTTGTTCACTGATCTGCCCAGGTGGCCCAGGTGGGCCCTGAAGACCTTGCTCACCCTGTTTACAAGATAAAATAAGATTGTGCTATGTCATTATATACCGCAGACAATAATATAATATGTAAACTGTGTTGGTTGCAAGAAGCAGGGGAAGGAACATAAAAGACATTTCAAGTGATTATGAACAGAGAAAGCTAGGGCTGAATAACCAACTCTTTCTTTACTCACCTTTTCACCTTTGGGTCCCTGGAAATTTAAGCCCATATTCCCCTGAAGAGAGAGATTTCATTAAAATCTCATTGACAATAAGAAAAAAAAATCCACACTAAATAAAAGATGTAAAGAAAAAGAATATTACCTTTGGTCCTGGTGGTCCTGGTGGGCCAGGAGGGCCCTAAGAAGACACAGGAAAGGATAAAAATATTATATTGATAAGTTTATTGAAAAATTATTTTGTTTCATAAAGAGTGAGGGATAAAACAGCCTGGGAATGTTGCTCAGTGGTAAAGCACTTGCCTAGCATGCAATCCCTAGCACAGCAAAAATAACAACAACAACAACGTGTTTTTAAACTAATTGCATTGTCGTCAGCAACATACATTTAAATCAATTCAAAGAAACTAGATAAAGGTGGAAATTTCTGGCAACACAATGGGTGTGGGCAGGAGCAGAGAGAATGGGTAGAAGAGAAGGGTATCACCAATATCAAAAATCAATTTAAGGGCTGGGGCTATAGCTCAGTTGGTAGAGTGCTTGCTTCATATGCACAAGGCCCTGGGTTCAATCCCCAGCACCATACAAAAAAATCAATTCAAAAAAGTTAACTTCAACAAATGTATCCTATTTCTTTTCTCAGAATTATGGGTAAATTGAGTTAACACAAAGAAATGAGATCTAGTTCTTTTTTTTTTTTCTTCTTGGTACTGGGGATTGAACCTAGAGCCTTGCACATGCTAGGCAAGAGCTCTACCACTGAGCTACACTGCCAGCCTTGTTAAGCTGTAGCTCTTAAAAACATGTGTTTATTTTTTAAATCCAGTTTTCTTTTTATGCAATATGCTTTGCATTTTTGAGAATGTTTCAAAGTTTGAAAAATTAAATAGGTATTTATCTACACATGTACATTACCTCATATTTGCAATGGATGTATTTATTTACACATTGTATCTTGGCAACAGTTTTGAGATTTTGCTTTGCCTACAGAATAAGGGTTAATTGAAAGAACATTCAAAAGTGTGGAGTGAACTGGTTAAGTGTCCATAAGGGTCAAGGAAATTCAAAGTTTAACAACCTACCCAGGGAATACTAATGTTGTAACAGCAGAACTAGGGAAAAAATGCCATGATCCAGGGACTCTTGCTCCATAGGAGGTCTACAACTAAAACAAACTGATGGGGCTGGGAATGTAGCTCAGGCATAGAGTGCTTGCCAAGCATGCATGAGGCCCTGGGTTCAATCCCCAGCACCTAAATAAACAAACAAACTAACAAACAGGTTTTCTAATCATTTCCCAAGGAGTTCCAGGAAACCAGAAAACATAATCATTTCTGGTAGGTTCTTTTAAGTATTTACCAAACATTGTCTCCTTCATTCAAAAGTAGAGTACCAATTGTTACCAAAATGTACAATCTATAAAAATATAATGAAAACTGTCACTTAAATATATGGTAGATGAGAGAATGGCACGTGAGAAATTACTTTGACTGAAATACAATTTTCTTGCCCTTTTAAGTTGACAATAGCAAAGCTCTAAGCCCAAAACATGACTTAAATGAAATATTGGTATTACAAGGGTGAAAGTACTTAGAATTTATTAGGGTAGAAAACAAGAGTGTCCACAGAGGTAATAAGAGGACTGGTTGTGCAATCAGGGTCTTTAGAAGTTGTTGCCTCTCTACTAGGGTACACAAATCTATGATTCCATTGCAGCGTGGTTGTTCCCTTCATCAATCCTACTGTATCTTCCAGCCCCCTAAGAAATTAAGGCAAATTTTTTTTGCGAAGCTCTTTTTATTTTTCTTAAACAAAAAATTGAATCTTGAAGAAATAAATTTCATCCAGTACCTAGAGGATTCCGTGAAGATTGCCTTAGAAGATTTCTTGAGATGGCCAGAACTGACCTCAACAGTGATTTATCAAGAGGCAACCAGCAAAATACTTAGTTTTTCAGTTGGGGTTATAAGTCAGTTGTAGAGTGCATGCTTAGTATGGCCAAGGGACTGGGTTCAATCCTCAGAATTGAAAAAAAAGAAAAGATAAATCTTTATTTCAAATCTTTCATCTTTTAAAGTTTTTTTAGTTGTTGATATACCTTTATTTTATTTATTTATTTTTATGTGGTGCTGAGGATCGAACCCAGTGCCTCACACATGCTAGGGAAGCGCTCTACCAATGAGCTACAACCCCAGTCCTCAAATTTTTCATTTTATGTACTTCATTTTTTCTGTCTCTATGATGGAGGACTATTACTTGAAATGTATACTGTTCACCATAACAAAAATCATCCAAAAATAACAAAATTACAGTTATGAATACTTTTATGTATTACAAATAACACTAACATTAGTGAAATAAAGGTCAGAAAGAAAGGGAGAAAAAAATAAAATTACAGAAGAAGTTTACCATCAAACCTGGTGGTCCTGGGGGACCAATTGGCCCTGGTATACCCATGGGACCAGCTGGGCCCTGTTATAAAGGGAATAAAGAAAAGAATGAAAAAACAAAACCTCCAAAACTCAGCCCTTTACTGTATCTCACAAAGCACTAAATGGATGAAATTTAAACTTTTGTTGCCAGAATTCTATATTCTATCAACCTACAGTATTATAAGCAGATTTTTAAAATGTATACATATAAAAGGATTAAGTAACTCTAACGGAATCCAAGCCCTCAGAAATTGACACAGAATGGATATATTTTTTGGAAAGCTTATGCTTAAGAACAAGATAACAAAGGTAGGCAAACACGTAAGACAAATTCATAAAATCCAGTGAAAAAGGTAGGCATTTAGTGGGGATTTTTGTTTTCAAGGTAGTGTAATTTTAAAACAAATTAATTTGAAGACAAAGGGAAATGAGATTAACTGGGATAGTGATAAGAGAATGAGACAAGTGTTGGAATATAAATTGGCATCTTAAAAATGAAAAATTTGCCTTTGCTGAGACCTATAATTTTATATCTAGGCATAAAGTCTATATTATTCTGTAATGAAATGAATTATAGTGTATTCACAAATAAAAATTTATGTGGAGGGCAGCGATTGTGAAATACCCAAGTTGATTCAAAATGATCTGTACTGTTCTAGTTCTTAAATGTGGTGTTGGGTTCATAGGTATTCACTTTATAATTTTGCTTCATTATGGACATCTATTTCACATGTATTCTGTTGCAATTTCAAATATTCATAATAATAATATATAAAGGGGAAGACTGAGTAACCTGAAGAAAACATGGATGGATGATGTCAGGTAAAGAATTAGAAGAAAGCTAAAGAAAAAGTCCCCAATTATACTGTATCTCAGTAATCAAATACAACAAAGTTCTGATTTTCATTTTTTGGCAAAGGGATCAATTCTCATGAACTGTAAGCCCTCAGAAACTGACCTTCTATTCTACAAATACCTAAAAGTCATCACTGTCTCTATGGGTGTTATCTGTAAGCTAACATGATCTTTTTCTTAAGATTACATTTGAGGGCTGGGGCTGTAGCTAAGTGGCAGAGCTCTTGCCTAGCACATGGGAGGCACTGGGTTCAATCCTCAGCACCACATAAAAAAATACACAAATAAAAGAAAGGCATGCTGTCCATCTACAACTACAAAAAAATTTAAAGAAAAAGATTACATTTGATGTTTACCATGCATAAATTGTATTCCTTCAACCATCAAAATATGTTCAGATGTTATGCATAATTGATAGTGTTACAAATTATATTTTTAAATATATTAAATGGGAGGCCAATTTTTAAAATTTTTAATAAGACCATTTACAGGGGATCCTACTGCTCAATATACCACAAGAATAAGAACATAGGAACTTATTTCTGCTGCCAATTCCCAAAAGCAAACATTTCCATGGACACTGGCTAGAAAGACAAAAGAACAAAACAGACCTTATTAAATTCTCCCTTGTCCAGAATGTTTTTATTTTCAGGTAGAAGGTATAAGAAATCTAGCAAACTTCAGATGACATTTTCTATGGCCAAAAGAGAGGATACTAAATATTGAAGAGTTGCTATGATCCTGTGATTTAATCATATAGCAAAGGAGAAAAATCATTGGATGCTTACTTGTATTCCAGGAGGACCTGGATATCCTGGATTACCCTTTGGTCCTGGTAGTGATGACATAATTATACTACCTGGTTCCCCCTAAAAAAGAAACCATCAGTGGATGCTTTAACAGTTATACATGAAAACAGGCAAGAATGCAAATAATGATCAAAATTTTATTTGTTACCTTAGTGAAAGATCAAGCCATCTCAATAGTTTAATGAACAAATAACTAGTTAAAGGAAAATGAGTTAAGTGGCCAGCATATAAAGAAGTATAACATATAATTATTTAGTGCTTGTGGTAAGTTCTGTTATTCATTAATTTAAAATAATTATTAAATATTAAGTATTTGCCAAGAATTATTAGCTTTGGATATTCAGTAATGAATAAAATAATCAAGAACTCTGTTCTCATGGATTTAACAATAAAAAGAGGAAATGCAGACAAAACACGTGAACAAATAAGAGGATAATGTTCTGTCAAGGGCTATGAAAAAATGACATGGTACACTGAGTGATAAAGTAATAGTGAAGAAAATTAGTTTCGGTAGTCAAATATGGGCAATCTTTAGATGTAACATTTGGATTGAGGTCTGAAAAATAAAAAGGAGTGAATGAGATAAATATGGGGGAAAGAGCAAATAGTAAGTACAAAACACTCCAAAGGCAAAGAATTCTGCATGTTCAAATAACTGAAGATCAGTGTGATCAGTGAGCCAATGAAAAGGTGGTTTAAGATAAGGCTATAAATGAGGCAGAGACTAGAATATACAGGTTTTAGAAGCCAAGGAAAAGAATGTGGACTGTATTTTAGAAACACAGTGGGAAACCCTTGAAGGTTTATAATCAGGGAGATTAAATTATTGATTTACATTATATATGATTATTCTTGGTTGCTTGAGAATAAATCAGGCTTAGATATGAGGGATAACAGCAAGGCGAGGGGGGGAGAGAAAGGGGCTAGTTAAGAGATTATTGTAGTAGTTCAGATAAGCCCTTATGGTTATTGGGGTGACAGTGGAAATGGAGAAAAGTAAATGAATTTAAGATAGTTTTTATAGGAAAATTTAATAGTATTCGGTAACAGAATGGAATGAAGAGGTTTGTGAAAGTAAACCTCTGGTTTTGAGTTTGTGTAAAAGTGTCATATAGTGATGCTAATTCTAGACATGGGAGCCAGAAGAAAGACTAGATTTATTTAGGGGTATAGATTAATTTGGTACATATAAATTTACAAATCTGGGGGATATCTGAGTGGAGATGTCAGAGAGGCAGTTTAACACATGCATCCAACTCAGATTTGTTATTTTCTTCTGAAAAGTCCATTTTGAAAAGTCCGATTTGGAGCAATTAATGTGGGTATTCAGTAACTACATAATAATCATTAATAAAATTGTTGATAAAAGACAAAAGGGGTCAGAACTGTGTCTTCATGCTTGCTGGAGAAAAGAGAATGAACTTGCCTAGAACACTGCAAAGTAATCAGTGATGCAAAAGAAAAATGAGGGATAGTAGAGTGCCACAGAACTCAGGGAAGAAGAGAACTTCTATAGAAAGCAGACTGTTAACTGCATCAAAGTAAAATGTGATAAGGATTAACGATATCAGAAAACAAAGAAGTGTGATATATACTTTTTCTAGTACATCAGCAGAAAGAATGTACTTAAAACCAGAAGAGGGGGCTAGTTAAGGAGAGCTTCTATGTGTACATTTGCACAATTTATAGAAGCATCCATTTTTTTTTTTTTTGAGACAAGTCCGAATCATTATCCCATTGAAGTTGCAAACTTTCCAAGTATTTTATTCAAAACATTTACCTTTTCAGCATGAGATGCTTACCTTCATACCCGGGATCCCAGGAGGCCCCTATTGATAAAAAGAAAAAAAAATGTTATATATATATATATATATATATAAAGAGAATAGTGAAAAGAACACAATGGTTTCTAAATAGAATATGAACTAAAAAACTGCTATAAGGTCATTGCTGTATCTTAGGATACTTAAGAGATAACATTTATACTAAATATCATAGAATCCTTGCTTTTGCCTTACCAACTTTTTTTTTTTTAAAAACCTTTCTTTGGTATATTACTATAAGATACATTTGTTTCTTGGGCATAAATATGTTGATCTCACTCTCTACACATCTGTATCTTCTGTGAATTTCTTCACTATAATCCCAAATTTTGTAACTTACTGGAGGACCCTGTAAACCAGGAAAACCGGGACTGCCTGGAAATCCACGTTCTCCCTAGAAGGAGTTAAAATAAAGAGCATGGAGGAGCAGGAAAATAAATATATCAACAAACAATGACTTATTAAAAAGATTTCTGCAAAAACCATTTTTGAATGTCTAGCATTTTGAAATGTACCAGATTGCCAAAAATTCATTAGACTTCCCTTTCTGATTACTTCATCATCAACTACCCATACCAATTCAACCTGCTAAGACACTTTCATCCCTACTCATCCATCTCTATCAGAAATAAAGGGAAAAAAACCCATCTTCCCTTGTCATTTTCTTCTGAGAAATCCATTTTAAAACCATCACACAACGGATTCCCAACTTTCATCACATTTAATAGTTAATGATTTGCCCCAATTTCCTGCCAATATGTTATATAGATTCTTATTTTAACTGCCCAATTACATTTTTCTTTTATTGTAAACTATTTCAAATTATTTTTGTAAAAAGGAAAAGATGGTAAGAAAGAAGGCCATTAATATCACCAAGAGGACAATAATAGCAATAGTTCTAGCAATTGTAGGTCATTATGTTTTCTAGGCACCGAATTTTTCCCACTCACTATTGTAAAGTACTAATATGAACATTTGGTTTAGAAAACAAAAGCTAAAACCACTGTAGAAGAACCCCAATGCAACCTTCTTTCAAATACCTCTATGCTATAGTAATCCTAGAAACAACCATGTCAGAAGGTTTAGAAGAGTAAAATGACTACATCTGCATGCCTTTAATACCCCTCTCTGTCCACTTTTACACATAGAAAAAAATAGGCCCAGAAATGAAGTGGCTTGTACATGAAGTTTAAATGACAGAAAAAAAAAAGAATCCACAAATTGTAGTTTCAACTCTAGGGTTCATTCTTTTACTTACACAATGAGAAATATAAGAAAACATTCTAATCTGAAAGTATGCATAATAAATCTATAAAAATTGTTTAAAAATTATTGTTCACATAATCGCTAGCCTGAAATACAAATTAATCATTAGATCTACTGTTTTAAAAAAAGAAAAAACAAGGTCCCTTTAATCATATAGCATAGTAAAGTAAGTGTAGACCTTTGAATTTAAAATTTTGTCTAGTGGTCTGTTTGCTGCTTAAGCATACTATCAAAAAACATGTCAACAAATAACCAGAACCAGTAAAAGAATGCCACCTACTTTAACAGAAAGTCTCATGTAAACTAATTTCCCATTGGTCCTATCACTAATGGTTACCCCTGCCCAAAGGAAGAACACAAGAAAGCTTCACAAATCCAAACACTGAAAAAGTATCATCATCATCATCATCATCAACAACATCATTGGCAAGGGTCATAATGACCTGGAGAAATACTGGAAGTAAACAGAATTATATTGCCTACGTGTAGGTACTACAAAAATTCTCAGAAAATATGGCCCTTGCAATGAAAACAATTTGTTTGTGTTATTTTAAATTTGGGCCCTAATATAAAATTTGGCAAGGTATTTCACAAATAGTTTCACAGAATGTGATGTGCAAAGTGGAAAATTACAAATAGATACAGAGAATAATAACATGTTGCATTACCTAAAGGAAAAGGAGAAAAGTAAGGGAAAAAAACAAAGGCTACAATATGTAAGTGTGCAAAAGCAAATTTCCTTGTTATCTATCATCTTACATTAAATCCAACCAGTTGACTAAAGAAAGGAAAACTGGGTCAGGAAAAAAATGTTGGCCATATTTAAAGATTTGTTTTTCTTTTAAAACTGTTAAATGCATAATTTTTTTTGCTGACAGAAAGGAGTTATTAGTTTCATACTAACAATTTAGCAAGTTAAAAATATTAAATCATGAAATATTCCAAAACTTAATTTGTATCTAGTTTCCAAAACTAATAAATGACATTCACAATTATTACTCTTAAAAACTGGTATGATATTTGAAACATACATATCCTAATTCCTTTTTAACTGTCATCCTACTATTCACGAAACCAAAAAAGGATTTGGTAAGGAATCTTTAACCCAATGCATTATCCCAAATTATTATGCATGATTAAAGAAATTACTGATGTTTAATATATTGAAAAAATGTTAAGGCAAAATATACTCTATGCCCTAGATATGAAGCTACTACATCTTTTTTTAAACTTTTTTTATTAGTTTCTCAAGACAATACAATGAGTCTTTACATATCTTTATTTTAGTAGTTTACTTTCTTATGTGGTGCTGAGGATAAAACCCAGTGCCTCACACATGGAAGGCAAGCACTCTACCACTGAGCCACAACCCAAGCCCTGAAGTGACTACATCTTGTCTTCAACTTCTTCATGTTGGTTTCTTTAGATTTTTAAGTTTATTATTATCAAGCACATTGCCTAATATTAAGCTAAAGAAATATCACCTTGGTTCCATTGCATCCTGGGATACCTTGAGGTCCTGGGGCTCCATCATGGCCTGGCATTCCCTTTGAAAAAAGGGATACAAGACATGTATTTTATTTCATAAATGACTTTTTTATGTTTTTTAAAATCTTTTTGGTTGTAGTTGGACACAATATCTTTATTTTATTTTTATGTGGTGCTGAGGATCGAACCCAGGGCCTTGCACATGCTAGGCAAGCACTCTACCACTGAGCCACCACCCCCGCCTTCTTAGATGACTTTTTAAGGAATTCTATTTTATCTTTATGTAGTATTGAAGATCAAACCGAGGAATTCACACATGCTAGGCAAACACTCTACTCACAGGAAGACCTGGTGTCCCTGGAAATCCAGGAAGTCCAGGAGGACCCTATAAGAAGAAAAAAATATCTGAATCAAATAAAAACCAATAACAATAAAAACTATATCTTACCTAAGGGCATTATTAAGTTTATATTTAGACTAGATATAGACAAAATGTGTCTCATTGAGTATTACCATTCATTGTTCTTTTAAACATTAGAGAAAAACCACCTATATGTGTTTTTTAAAAATTTTTTAACCTTTATTTATTTGTTTGTTTGTTTATATGTGGTGATGAAGATCAAACCCAGTGCCTCACACATGCCAGGCAAGTGTGCTACCACTGAGCTACAACCCCATCCCCTATATGTGTTTTAAAAGTTTCCTTTTTATAGAAAACTAAAGAAGGAACTCTTATTTTAGGGAGTGCTATTTTCACTGCACTTGGTATGAGTAAGCAAAGCAGTGGAAGAAACATTTCTTCTAACAAGTAAAGTTCTCCAGGTTTGCCACAAATAATGAATAATGAGGAGGTAGCAAATACATTTGCCTCTAAGGATGTCAATGTGATCACCTCCAAAGATCCTTAAATTAAATTTCCCTGTCAGAATTGGCAAAAATACAAGTGGGACAACATTCCCATAGGTAAGGCTATGGGGAAAAGGTTCTCTCATACACTGTTAATGGGGATTCAAATACTGTGAAGGGAGATTTAGAAATATCTGGCAAAATTACACCTGCATTTACCTTTTAACCTAGCAACTCACTTCTATGAGTCTATCTCCAAGATACACTAGAAATTAGGAAACAAAATATGATATCTGAGGTTAGTTACTGCAGCATTATTATAGCTACATCTATGGAGAAAATGCAGAAGATGAGTCTGAAAGGTCTTGTGCCAAAAAGCAAGAAAGCTATCAAAGATCAGTGGAAGTTTTGTTAGAAGGGCACAGAACAGGAGTGAACTTGAAGGACCTCCCACAAGCCATAGATGGCACAATCTGGACTTCAAAAAGAATAATGACTACAATTGTTTGAAACACTAAATTCTATGTGTTTACCATAAAAAATTTCACAAAAATATTCCTTGATCACCACTGGAAATTGCTGGTGTAGCAACTCATTAGCTTATGAAAATTATAGCTAAAAAAGGAGGATGCAGAATAGTTTTAAAAATCACCATTTTGTAATTCTCAACAAAATAATGACCATCAACAGATGCTGGACCACTTGGTGAAGGTTGGTGGGAAAATTTTTGATTCAAGAAAAAAGCTGACATTATGTAAGACCAGTGAATAAACCCAGTCTCAAAAACTAGGATAGCCAGATATTTGTATGTCATGATGTAATTCTATAGTAAATGTACAATGCTACCTACAAAGTGCACTTTTGCCATTTAATTTTATTGCAGTATGATTTAAATGCAGTAAACACACAAATCTTTAATGTATACCTCTTTTTGAGTCCGTGGAAACTACTTTAGTGTCTCTTGCGGGGTAACATCCAATTTATAGAAAATATGGGGGACAGAGGAACAATTTAAATGATGCCATGAAGAAATAATCAGCCAAACTCAGAATGTGGAATGCAGTATAATACAAATGACCCAGTTTTTCCAATAGCACTATAAAAGAGGTATAAGAAACATAGCAATCAAAGGCAATACATGGACCTTGCTTGGATTATGATTTGAACAAACCAATTGTAAAGGGCATTTTTGAGACAACTGAGGAAATATAAATTCAGACTAAGTTTTAAAGTATATGAAAAATGACTCCTAATTTATTAAGGTCTGATAATGGTACAGTGATGATGTGCTTGTCCATTACAGAGGCATAATAAAGTGTTAATAGAATGAATGAAGTGATAGATTTACTTTAAACATTTCAAAAACTAAAGGGCAGGGGAAGAGATTTAACAAAATTGTCAAAAACATTGATTTTTTTTGAAATCTGGAGAAAAGTACATAGATGTTACTGCATTATATTCTCTCTACATTTGTAGACATTTCACATTTTCCACAATATTTTTTTTAAAAAACTGTCAAAAATTGCATATTAGTTGATACATGAGGATGCTGGAACTATTAGGCTACCTTTGCCCAGGCACTTCTGAAGTTGTTGTTGAGGGGCATGGACTATCCAAATACCTCCAGATATTTGGATATGGGAACTGATAGAATGGCCAGTTCTTTTTAGTCTCCACAAAGCTTAGGATGTAGTTAATGGTAACTATAACTATTATGAAATATGTTATGATTATCATGAAGACATTTAATAGTATATTGGTAACTATTTATTACAGAAAACAAAGAAGAATGTATGCTAAAATAAACTAAGAGTTTTGAGTCTTCTTTGTTTCTCCAGTATTATGTTCACTTCAGTCATACACAGCACATAAGACAGCACTGGATTGTTAAAACGGATACAATTAACAGTGATTTTAATGTTTATGTAAGATTTGTACATCTACTAATTTTCAAAAATCAAAGAATCAGAATGTTAGGTTGTTTTCTGTCATACATATAAACATGTAATGTCCAACCCATGTATTTTATAGTCCAAGTAAGGGATCACATCAGTCCATAAAGACAGAATTTCACAGCAAAAATGGATTGTGCTGTTTAACTCTCTAATATATGAAGAAAACAAGGCTCAGAAAAGTGAAATATGACCTTCAAACCTAGTACTATTTTTAAACTAGATTTCTCTTAATTCCAGAAAACAGTCAAATGTATGTGAACCTAAAGCTTTTGAGGAAAAAAAATTTACTAAATGTGAATTTTAGTTTTGAGATGCATCCTGATTTTCAGAACTCTACAACTCGAAAAATCATGCAAGTTAAAACTAAGGAAATGTACTCTTCTAAAAGCAATTATTCTTTTAATTGTTTAAACCAATCTTCTTCAAGATACACAATTTTATAATACTTGTACATGGTAAAATGAGAGGCTATATAGCCTGAGGAGACTAGCCCTCTGAAGCCCAGCAGGCTGACATGATCACAATGCTTGAGAAGTTTTGGTTTGAATCAACTATATGATAAAGATTTTAAAGAAAGTGGGAAAACCTCTGAATTTAGCATCTTCATGTTTCTTAATCATAAACTACTTTAAAATCATCTTATATACATTTAAACAGACATCTAAATATATAACTATCATAATACAAAAAAGGCTAATTTTATTCATATGCCAATTCTTAAATTTTAGCTTTTTAAATAAAGAATAATTTTCTTCCATCATTTTGAAGTGGATCTTCTCCAGTTCTCTCATAATGGTTCATTCGTGTTTCATCTTTTTCCAAGAGTAAAGCACTTGGTATACAGTGAATATTGCTTACTCTGATTCCTTTTGGTCCTGGTGGCCCTGGAATTCCATCATCACCCTGAAAAATACAATATATTTAAGTCCCTATTTCTTAAAAAATTCACTCAAATAACTAATTTTTGCAATATGGCAATATAACATACTAAATTTTTTGTGAAATTTGGGTAGAAATTACATATCCAAGGAAGAAGCATTTATTATTGCAATTAAAAGCACTGGGGTAAATTATATAATCAAAAATAGGAAGAATCTTTATTGACTGAGAATAAAACTGCTGACATATAGAAGAAATTTTACATACATAAAGTTATATATGAGTCATGCAAGAAAACAGAGATGATATAGTGGTATAGACATTCCCCAAAACATTTATGCATAAACAACATAAGAGGTGAAAATATGGGCAGTTTCTACGTTGTCCTCAATCTGCCATGCTGCAAATAAATAGCATTATCTCTGTGCCCAAACACATTCTGTTTTTGAATTTTCCGTTTTAAACTTTGTTTTATTTTGTAAGTCATTTTCTGCTGGCAGAGCTTGAGAAGGACTGAGAAAGTACTATAAACTTTCCTTTGTAGCTTCTGTTGCCAACTCCATGCAAAAGAGGCTACCCACATGTGTCTTCATTTATTTATCCATTTTCAGTCACAATTGCATTACTTAAAATTTAAATTATTTTTTCTGTTTTTATTAACTACTTTCTTTTATAAAAATGAATAAAGAAAACCTAGCTGTGTTACATGTACCAAATATATTCACAAGTTCTAGCAACAAGAATACAGATATCTTTGGGGCAGGAAAGGGAAACCATTGTTCTCCTTACCACATTCTGCTTTTAAAAAGTTTAATAATTGCTGGGGTCGTGGCTCAGTGGTAGAGCACTTGCCTAGCACATGTGAAGCACTGGGTTCCAGCCTCAGCACCACATGAAAATAAACAAACAAAATAAAGGTATTGTGTTCATCTACAACTAAATTTAAAAAAAAGTTTAATAAGCTACTCTTTCTTTTTCAAATGTATTTCTAAGAGGATTAAAGTAAATCAAATCCCACTTTAAAACAAATAGAAGAACTTTTGCTCAATGAATATTTTGTTTGCCTTTCCACCAATTGCAGAAATAAAACACAGATGTCACAATATTGTACCAGTTGTACTAATCAACATGGTTAACTAAGAGGAATAAATTAAAGATATAAATATTAGAAAGGATAGAGCTGGGGGTTTAGCTCAGTATTCGAGCATTGGCTGAGCATGCATAAGGCCTTGGGTTTGATCCTTGGTGCAACATTTTTAAAAAAGAAAAAGCATTAAGAGAGGATGAGGTAAAACTACTAATATTTGCAGGTTATATGATCGTATGTCTGAAAAACACAAGCTTGTTAAAAGAAAAATATTATTAATGAACAACTGTGTATAAAACTAATATTAAAAAACCCACAGCTTTCTTATACCAATAACTACCAGATAAAAGAAATAAGAGGAAAAAATATCTAATTTACAACTGGAACAAAAATGATAAAATATTTAGTAATGAATGCAACAAGAAAAATACAGATTCATAAGAAGAAAAGGTTAAAACATGCCTGAAGTTCACAAAAGAGAACTTGCACAAATTAAAAGGCATTCCCTGTTCCAGGATAACAAAATTCAACATTCAAAAAGTCAATTCTCAGGCAGGCATGGTGGCACATACTTGTAATCTCAACTAGTCAGAAGGCTGGCAAGTTGGAGGCCAGCCTGGACAACCTAGTAAAAGCCCATCTCAAAATAAAAATTAAAAAGGGCTGGGAATGCATCTTGGTGATAACACACTCATGGGTCCAATTCCCAGGACCAAACAGTCAATTCTCAATGAATTTAATTACAAATTTGATACAATGAAAACATATATAATGAGTTTTAAAAACTAGACACTGATTTCAGAGTTCATGTAGAAAAATAAAAAAGCAAGAACACTGAGAAAAAATATAATAAAAGAGCACTGAGGGGTCACTAGTCCTGTTAGGTATAAAAATATAGTATAAAGCCTCTATAATTAATATAGTTTAGTTTTGATACATGAATAATCTGACCCTTGGAAGACTACTGGAAGTTTCAGAAACAAATCCATACATTCAGATGAATCTGGTTTACTTGTCTCCCCTTATTCAAGGAGGACACATTCCATGACCCTCAGTGGATGCCTGAAATTGCAGATGGTACCAAATCAATCAATCAATCAATCTATCTATCTAAATATTATATATGTTTTATATATGTTTATATATATATATGGAGAGAGTTTTTTCCTTTGCATGCATTCCTATGGTAAAGTTAAATTTATAAATCAGACATGTAAGAGACTAATAATAACTAATAAAATGGAATAATACAACAGTATACTATAATAAAAGTTATTTAAATATATGAACTATTAATTTCTGTAAATTTCCATTTAATATTTTAGACCGTGATTAACCATGAGTAATTGAAACCATAGAAAGTAAAAATGGAGATAGAGGAGACTACTGCATAATGAAAGTGTCATTGCATATTATTGGAGAAAATGATGTGTGACACACTTGTGAGACCATCTGGAAAAAAATGTGAATCTTATATCAAAAGCCATATATCAGGATGAATTCCATATGAGTAAAATGCTTAAATGTAAAAATAAAACAACATCAAATTGCCAGAGAAAAATATTTGAGAATTGTTATATAATCTTACAGTGGGGAAGGCTTTTCCTACTCAAATTCCACAAGATATAAGGAAAAGGATCTCTAAAAAATACAGACACATAAATGCATAGACATACATGTACACATTCAGCAAAAACAAATGACAAAGTAGGGGAACATAATGCAATTCACAGTATAACAAAGAGCGAATCTCCCTAACAGATAAAGAGCTCAGTAAATATGAAAATACCAATACTCCAATAGGAAAGTGGGCAAATGATATAAATATACAGGTCAAAGAAAAGACAAATGATTATTCAGACATATAAAAAATACATTCTCTCTCATACAAAGAGAAATGCAAGTTAAAACTACATTGAGAGACCACTTTCTTTTATCATACTGGCAAAAATCAAGTTTCATAATAGTACTGTGGAGCTATAGGGCAATAGATCTTCTTACATATGGCTGAACCAAGGCTAAATCATGTAACTTTTGGAGAAGCAATTGGGGAATATCTACAAAAATATTTGTGTACCCTCAGATCTAGCAATAATATTTCCAATCATTCATCTTACAGTTAATCCCTTATTGGTGAAAGGATATCTAATTGAATCTGAATGTCTTAGTAAGACTGTTTATAGTAGGAAAAATTGAAAACTATCTAAATCAATAGAAGACTGGTTAATAAGCTGTGACTTATATACACAATAAAATAAAATTCACCCATGGAAAATAATAAGGATGTCTGTGTGTACTCATATGGGATATCTATAATTTATATTAAGTGAAAAACAAAAGTTAAACATAATGACTACTATTTCACAAAGGGAGTAAAAGTATGTGTGTATACCTCAGTGACTAATGAACACAAATGGAAAGGATGTTTCTCATTATATACCTTCTTATGTTAATTTATCTTGAAAAAAGTGAATGCATTGTCTATCTAGGAGGAGGGATGAAAAAGGGGAGGAACTGCTAAATGAAACTGAGCAAATTATGCCATGTACATGTATAAATATATTACAGAATTCTACTTTAAAGTGTAACTATAAGGCACCAATTAAATAAATTAAGGTAAGAAACTAAATTTTATTTTAAAGAATAAAAACTCCTTTCAATCTGAGTGCAATGGTGCATGACTGTAATCCCAGCAGCTTGGGAGGCTAAGTCAGGAGGATCGTGAGTTCAAAGCCAGCCTCAGCAACAGCAAGGCCCTAAGCAACTCAGTGAGACCCTGTGTCTTAATAAATACAAAAGAGGGCTGGGAATGTGGCTCAGTGGTCAAGTGCTCCCTGAGTTCAATCCCTGGTACCATTAAAAAAAAACTCCTTTCAAAATATGTATAAATATATACACAAATGTAATGTATACATTAATATATACATATATAAAATGTTTGTTTCATACATGTTTACTTTTATAAATATGAGTGTACAATAAAGAACAATCCTACAAAGTTTTTGACTTAGTATATGTATTGACATGTACCAGAATAACTAATACTAGAATTCACTTATTTTGGAAAACCTGAAGTCATACTGGACACAGAAATACAAAGCACTTAAAATTTAGAAACCCTGGGTTGGGAATGTGGCTCAAGTGGTAGCGCACTCGCCTAACATGCATGAGGCACTGGGTTCGATTCTCAGCACCACATAAAAATAAAATGGAGATATTGTGTCTACCTAAAACTAAAAAATAAATATTAAAAAGAATTAAAAAATAAAACATTAAAAAATTTAGAAACCTAAAAGTTTAGAAAGCACTTATGTTCTTTTTCTTAAAGAGAGAGAGAGAGATAGAGAGAGAGAGAGAGAGAGAGAGAGAGAGAGAGAATTTTTTTTTAATATTTATTTTTTTAGTTTTCAGCGGACACAACACCTTTATTTGTATGTGGTGCTGAGGATCGAACCCAGCACCGCGCACATGCCAGGTAAGCACGCTACCGCTTGAGCCACATCCCCAGCCCACTTATGTTCTTTTTATAGATACTAAAATAGAATCAGAGCAAAAGATTAGACTGCTTTTGATATGATACATAATCTGCATACAAACATATTTTTACAAGTTATAATAATTCCAGTTAATGCTAAATAATTTCAAAGAAGTCCTGATGCAGTTAGCTTCTTTTAATGTCTATTAAAACTGTTACCTCTCAATAAGCATGGTAAGAATCTCAGCCTCCAGTACCAGATAAAACTAGATGCAAGAAATGTAACTTTTTCTATGGCTCAACTTAATTTCTGTTCCAAAGCACCTATTTTTATAACATGGCTGAAATTTAATCTCAGTCAATTGGAGTTCTGCACGCCCCCCTCATTTTCATGAGAGTGTGTCTAAGTTTTGGAGAGTTTAAGTAGTTCTAAAATGTTGAGGGGTGGGATTGTGTAGTTCAAACTGGATTTTACTTAGATATTCCATGCCAATAGTCTTCATGAATTGCTGCTGAATCCATCCACTTAACTCATATCTTTCTGCTACTTCTACTTCTGTGCCACTACTGGGTACACAAGAATCATTCTGCTCTTGTTGCTCTCTAAGTGTTATTAGAACCAGTAAATGCAGTTGAATGGCCCATCTACCAAAATTCTATGCCATCATTTAGGGTCCTACTGTTTCCTCAGTGTTCAAGTTCTATTCAGGAAATCTAGTATAGGACCCGTTGGCTCTTGAATCTTAATAAAACTACTGCATGGTCAGTATTCTCTCAAAATCTAAGCTCTGACATACATAAATGTTAAAATGTATTCATGCATTTAACTTTCCTCCTTTATTGGGAGGACTACCTGGTGAATATCCATTTGATTTCCTTAATACTGTAATGATATGATGTACCATCATTACACACAATAATAAAATTAGGAAAAAAAGGGTTTTAAGCCAATTTTCCCTCCAGGCAAATGAACAGAAGCTTGCTCTTTCATATATCACTTCACCACTCTACCTAATACAGATGGAAAAGGGCACTGAGCCAAAAGAGCCATTAAAAACAAAAAGAAAGAAACTTCTGAGTCTGAAACTTCACTATTATCTCTTCCTATTCCCAATCTTAACAAGCACACAAAGATGCTTTCCTTGCTCATGGTACAGGACAGACTGCCCACATTGAAATCAATGAACACAGTCCACTTAACTGATAGGACAAGAACACGTTCTGATCCATGAACCAGGGTATGAGGGCTGGGGTAATGAATCAAACTTCTCTTTTCTCTCCCCCACAGAATAGCCTGCATGAATTCCTCCTTGTCAAATGCATTGATGTGCCTACTCCAGGTGAATCTGACAAAACTTCTGGATATGGCATCCACTGCCCAACCCCATAGATAAACATCTGATTGCTATGTTACTGAATACTGAAAAATAACGTTTATGTAAACAGACCATTTTAGTACCTCCAAGTATCCCAACTTTGCACCTGATTTGTTGCCACAATTGAACCCTGACACTAGAGGAACAAAATACCTCTTCAGATGTCAAACCCTTCCTGTCTAAAATGGGAGCAACTGAAACATCTGGGGAAAAGGTATATGGGGTCAATCACTGGAGCAGTCTGACCTTGGCAGCAGTGGCTTTTTCCACATTACACAAATTTCCAATTACACTCAAGTCCCTGCCCATTAAAATGAACTTTTGGCTGGATGACCCCCATTGTAATAAATGACTTTTACATTCCCAGAACTACGTATGGCCCCACTGGTGTACTATTCTTTTTCACAAATTCAGGCTTTCAATATTCCTACAAATGCAAATAATGGGATATTGATGAAAGATACCCAAATATTCATAACAGTCTCCCCATTAAGCACATCCTACTTCATGGAATAACAGAGGAACTCCAAAACCAGAGACGACTCTGGTTACTCAGGAGAATTTCCAGGTGGCATTATAGCCTCTCTACTCATGCATAAGCTCCAGGTAACTTTTCCCTCTGACAGAATCATTCAAGTAAAAAGGTGGTGCTGGTCCGGTACTTGACCCTTGCAGAGGACATTAATGATAATACCTCAGCTTTGGGGGCGTAACAGACTGGCCTAAATTCCTTGGCTTTTAGTAGTTAGTGTTAAATCACCCTATAGCTGTCAGCTTCCTGCTGGCCAACAAAGGAATGGTCTCTGTGATTGCCAGCACTTTGTGTTGCACACAGAACACTAAAACTGGCAAAGTAAAGCAGCCCATAAGACTAAAGAGAAATGCCTCTTGGCTCTATAAAGTAGATTGGGCAAGCTATGGGGCATCGCATCTATTCTTGGCATGGCAACAGCTATGCCTCATGATTTTACATTTAATATTCTAGGCAGCTCTGATCACCCTGCTTAGAATTAGTCTCAGACTAATTGAAAGCATTTTTGACATAGCCCCTTAAAGTCCAACATATTCAGGTCCATGATCATGTTTCTAACTCACATCTTAAAAAATAAAGGGGTGGAATTCAAACACCTATGTGATATTTTTCAGGTCTACCCCAAAACTTCATGGTAGGCCTCATGGATGACAGCTGCCCTTCAGACATTAAACTTGGTGTACAGCCAATGCACTGCAGTTTCTGAAGCAGCTCTCCCAGGTGGCCATGCTCTTATACATATAAGCTTCTTTATCTAGGGCCTTCAATAGAGACCTCCTTTGGTATAAAACCCTGAAGAAACTTTTTCTGCACTGACTCAATACTTTTCCATTCCTAGCCCTTCTCCTCTCTTCTGACACACTACCCCCCCAGGGCTATACAGCTTCAGTGAAATGATTACACTCCTCTATGCTGATCCATCTAACCCTTGTTGGTACTGTGCCATGGAGAAAAATGGAACAATGGGGAAGTTAGTGCTTTCTCTAGTTTCACTTCATTTTTTATAAAACTGCAGTAAGTCAGTAAAGGTTCAACAGTTACTTTCATTATGGCTTTTTTTCCCAGTGCTGAGAATAAAACTCAGGGCCTTCATGAATGCTAGGCAACCACTCTTAACACCAAGTCACATCCCCAGCCAA
This sequence comes from Marmota monax, assembly GCF_021218885.2. Lineage (NCBI taxonomy): Eukaryota > Metazoa > Chordata > Mammalia > Rodentia > Sciuridae > Marmota > Marmota monax. Next base: position 7,101,924 of record NW_026694552.1, on the reverse strand, counting down.
CGTGATGTGCTGTCTTAATGAGCTACTCTGACACTAAGCACCTTGGCTCTTCTCAGTTCAGCTGAGCTCTTGAAAGAACTTTTTTAAAGGATCCCAAAAGTTACATACAGTAAAAACATCTTCCTAAAACATCTTAATATAGTAGTAATATTCAATTAAAATAAAATATTGTGGAAGGTGATGGTCATCATTATACAAAATATATGTATGAAGATGTGAATTTGGTGTCAACATACCTTATATACAAACAGAGATATGATAAATTATGGTATAAAGTTGTAATAAGAATTGTAATGCAAAAGAAATAGAGGAAAAAAGAAAAAATCAATAAGTTATAGACTCCCCATCATTCTAATGTTTGATTTTAATATTTTCACACTAGAATTCAATAACTTTTTAGTTGATTTGACACCTAGTCTCACATTTAAGATAACTCAATTCCTGTGGTTTTAGTAGTTTGAACATACCTTTTGTCCCCGAGGCCCTGGAGGTCCTTCTGGACCTGGGAATCCAGGCAAACCTGGATGGCCTTCTAAACCTGGAAATCCTCTCTCTCCCTGCAATGAAACAAGAATTAAAGGTAAGGTCATTTTTTAATTTCCAAGCATAGGCATGGTTGATACTCAAAAAGATCAAATATCTATACAGACCATGATTTTTTTTTTTGTACTGGAGATTGAACTCAGGGGCACTTGACCATTGAGCCACATCCCCAACCCTTTTTTGTATTTTATTTAGAGACAGGGTCTCACTGAGTTGCTTAGCGCCTCGCCATTGCTGAGGCTGGCTTTGAACTAGCAATCCTCCTGCCTCAGCCTCCCAAGCTGCTGGGATTACAGGCGTACACCACTGTGCCCAGCAAAACTGACAATTTAATGATATTAAATTCACAGTTTTTATTAACATGAAGAAAACTGTAAGATTTAAGGAGAAAAACACAAATCATGCCAAATTTATATCACACATAGTAATGTAATCTCCTATAAAACTAAAGAATATATCAGAGATAAAGTGAGATTTAAACATACTAACATCAAGATTTTAATAAGGAAAATGGCAATAGGACCAGGAAATCACGTTTGTAAATGTTACATGAAAAAAGCATGGGGAAGAGATGAAGTATAAAAAGAAGCCACTGGAGAAGCTTCCAGATTTGTTGTAAAGTAGAAGAATTGCAGGATTATACAGAGTAAAAATTCATTTGCTGGTTGGAGATTCAATTAAATTAGCCAGAACAAATCTTTGGAACATCAACTTTTTAATATTTTTTTTCTGATTGTAAAATTAATATGATAAAGAAATGCACATTCAGTGTAGAAAACAAAAGATACAAGAAAATACCACCTCTATTCAGAATAATTGAATTTTGACTCAAGTCTCAATTCTGATCATAGCAGTTAACACAAGCACAGCAGGGCTGCCTACCTACCAGTGAGGGCCCATCACATCTTATCAGCTAATGGTAGTTATCTGATATATCTATAAAGCCAGAAAGGCAGGGGTAGAAAAGCCAGCAAGCATATTATTTAGATCAACATAAGAGGGTTAATTAATTTGTAAACAGCCAATAATAGTAAGGGTGTAAACTCCATACTGAATGTTTTTATATGCCAGGTATTATTACAAATTCACAATGTTTTATCTTATTTAATATTCCAAATGACAATATGAGTTAGATAGAATGATTTTCATTTTTTTGTGTGAAAAATCACAAACAAGCTGAGCACAATGGTGCATGCCTGTAATCACAGTGGCTCGGGAAGCTGAGGCAGGAGAATGGCGAGTTCAAAGCCAGCCTCAGCAAAAAGGAGGCACTAAGCAACTCAGTGAGACCCTGTCTCTCTATAAAATATAAAATAGGGATGGGGATGTGGCTCAGTGGTCAAGTGCCCTTGAGTTCAATCCCCAGTAACCCCTGCCCCCCCCCAAAAAAAATAATGAACAGTGAAACCATCACCACAGCCAAAATAAAGAACATATCCATCATTTACAAAAGGTTCCTTGTGCCCTCAACTTTCCTGTGCTTCTACCTGTCTACCCCAATCCCACCACCCCAGGTACTGACTGATCTGCTTTCTGTCACTATACACTAAACTATTTCTTAATGAAACTTGCATTTTCCAGAATTTTATATGAATGAAATCACACATATCATACTTTTGTCTAACTTTTCACTCAGCATCATTTTTTGATATTCAAACATGTTGTGATGGCTACTGATAGTTAATCTATTTTTATTGCTGAGTAGTGTTTCATTGCATGGATATTTTGCAATTGTTCATTAAGTTACCTGATGATGGGCAGTTGGTTGTTTCTACTTTCTGGCTATTACAAATAAAGCTTCTATGAATATTAATGCACTAGTTATATATAAATGTATGCTTTCATTTCTAATGGATAAATGCCTAAGAATGGACAGGGTCATACAATAGATAGCAAGTCAAAACTTTTAAAGAAACCGTCAAACTGTTCCCCAAAGTGTTTGCATCATTTGACATTGCACTAGCAATCTACAATAGTTCCAATTACTCCACATCCTCACTTATACTTGGTATGGCCAATTTTAATATTTAGATTGTATTCTAATGGTGCTATCTCCTTGTGATTGTTTTGTATTTCCCTAATTAATAATGTTGAACATCTTTTCATGTGTGATTTTGCCACCTATATATTGGCTTTTATCAAGTGTATTAAAATCTCTTGCTACTTTCTTCTAACTTAATTTTAGTTGGGGTTGTTTGTTTTATTATTGAATTTTTAAGAGTTCTTTAAATATTCTAGATACAAGTTCTTTTTTATAGACCTTATTTAATTAATTTATTTATTTATGTGGTGCTGAGGATCGAACCCAGGGCCTCACACATGCTAGGCGAGTGCTCTACCCCTGAGCCACAACCCCAGCCCCAGGATACAAGTTCTTTAAGAGACATATGATTCACAATCTTTTTTCCAAGATTGTGGGCTAACCTTTCATTAATTGTCTTTAAAAATGTCTTTGTGTGGGTAGGGGACATGTACTAGGGATTGAATCTCAGGATACTCTACCACTGAGCTATATATCCACAGCCCCATATATGTGATGTGTGTATTAATTTTGAGATAGGGTCACACTAAGTTGCTGAGCAGATCTCACTATGTTACTGAGATTAGCCTTGAACTTGTGATCCTTCTGCCTTGCCCTCCTGAGTCACTGGGATTACAGGCATGTACCACCGTGTCCAGCCCCAACAATGACTTTTAAATAAGAAGAAATTCCTAATTTTGATGAAATGCAATTTTTTATTCAGCTTTTCATCACTATGACCAAAAGACCCAACAAGAACAACTTAGAGGAGAAAAGTGTATTGTGGCTCAGGCTTTCAGAAGTTCTATCCCTGGTTGATGGACTTCATTGTTCTGGACTCAAGGTAAGGCAGAACATCATGGCAGAACAAAGCTACTTAGTTCATGACATCCAGGAAAGAGACAGAGTAGAAACAGGATGCCAGGGAAATATAAATCCCAGAGGCACACCTCCAGTGACCTACTTCCTTGAGCCATGCCCTACCTGCCTACAGTATATAAATAATGAATCTTCCAGTCCATGAACATGATATATATCTCCATTTATTCAGGTCTTCTATTTTTTCGAGCAATATTCTTATAGTTTTCAGTGTCTAGACATTGCATATTTTTGTCTGACTTAGTCTTAAGTTTTCCAAACTTTTGTTATTGTCAAAGGCATTATTATGATTCCAATTTCCTAATTTTCATAGAAAATTGACTATGGAAATAGAACTGATTTTTTATTGATCTTAATTTATTTGTTTTTAAAATAATCTTTCTAAAAGCAGTAATGAATTTTAGGAACACCTTAGTATATGTCCATAGAATTTTCTGCATTGACAAATTATGCCATCAATAGCAGCAAAGAAAAAACAGCTTTATTTCTTCCTTTCCAGAGTGGATGCTTTTTGCTTATTTTTTCTTCTTTACTATACTAGTGATATTCGAATAGAGGTGGTGAGAACAGATATGTTTCTGAACTTAGGAGAAAATAACAAACTACCCACTGCATATAATTTTAGATGAATTGGTTTGGTAGATTCCCTTTAATGAGGAAATCTCTCCTACTCTTACTTTGCTAAGAGTTTATCACCAATGTAAATTGAAGTTGTAAAATGCATTCTTTATTGCCTATTAAGGTGGATGGTAGATTTATTTCTTTATGCTTTAAAATATTTTAGTATTTAATATAGTGAATGACAATTTTTGATTTTCACATGTTAAATGAAACATGCATTCCTAGTATATTATATACTTTATATGTTGTTAAATAGAATTTGCTAAAATTTTAAGAATCTCTGCATCTGTGTTCATGGAGGCTACTGATGTAGTTTTCTGTTTTGGTAATTTTGTCTCTGTCTAGTTTGGGTATCAGGACTATGCTTACTTCATGCAGATGGAAGACATTCCCTATTCCTGTATTTTCTAAATGCTTTCATGCAAGATTGACATTGTCTCCCACATAAATGTTTCATAGAATTCATCAGTGAAACCTTATGAAACTTGAGATTTTGTAGAAAGGATTGAAAATCCAATATCTTTTATAAATACAGGGTTATTAATCTTTTGCTTATTTTATTCTATTATTTATTCATTTATTTTTAATTATTTAATTATTTTAAAATAATTCTATTATTTATTACTCAAGGAACTTGTCCATTTCAACTAAGTTGTCAATTTTTAAAATATTTTTCTAGTTGTAGTTGGACACATAGCTTTATTTGATTTATTTATTTTTATGTGGTGCTGAGGATTGAACCTAGCGCCTCGCATGTGCTAGGTGAGCATTCTACCACTCAGCCAGAACCCCAGACCCAGTTGTCAAATTTTTTATAAACGTATTTATAATATTCCATTATTGATCTTTAATTTTTGTAGTGTCATTCCTAATACTGGTAGTTGTATTTTTATTTTTCTCTGTATTATCAGTCATGCTATCAATTTATCAATTAACAAATTTGGGTAAGTTTTTTCTATTATTTGTTTTCTAGTTCATATATATTGATTTTACCATATTATCCTCTTTCTATTAGTTTAAATTTAGTTTACTTGTCCTTTTCTAGTTACTTAAGTAGGAAATTTTGATCACCAATTTTAATCATTCTTTTTTACATAGATATTTAAAGCTGTTTCCCACTTAAGCACTCTTTTCATGTCATTCCAAATTTTCAATTGTTGCTTTTAAACAAAATACAACATTTTCCAATTCCAAACAATTTCCAATTCCAAAAAACAAAATTTTCCAATTTCCCTTCCAATTTCTTCCTTGATCCATCAGTTATTTAGAATGATGCTTTCTAATTTTCAAATAGTTGAGGTTTTTCTACAGATTGTTATTGGTTTCTTATTTGTTTCACTGTGATCAGGGAATGGATACTCATATTTTTAAACTTTTGGTATTTATAGGGTCTTATTTTGTAGTGTGATAGTAGGAGCAAATGTGACTCCATTTTGTTTTATGACTTCATCCTGTAAAACAACCATGCCAAGTAGAAGAGTCATGAGTGGAGCAAGATGTTCTTTTCCTTTTGCTATAGAAACCTTTAAGAACACGGAACCTAATGGGGTATTGTTTCTGTAACTAGGGTAACTGGGCTCTGTTTCTGTAACTGGGGTGACTGGGCTAACTGTGATTGGTTAGGCTTCCCTCTGCTTGACTGCACTGTCCTGCTTCTGTAACCTGGCTTGCTTGCATTGGCTAGACCCCCTGAACATCCCTTTTGCGGTTTTCAGGCTTATAAGGAGTGCCCTTGCAATTGTTCAGGGCTGATCAGGGAAACAGCTTTATGTTCTGGTCAGCTGCCACTGGTGTGCTTCAATAAAGGCTTGATTTGATTATACATGAGTGATCTGGAAGTCAGTTTATGAAACCCTGGGATGAAGCTTTAACTATAACAGTAGCCCATAATATAGTTTATCTTGTTAAAAATTCCATGTGCTCTTGAAAAAATTGTATTTTGTAGTTATTGGTCATAGTATTCTTTATATGTCAATAAGGCCAGGTTGTTAATAGTGCAATTCAAATCATCTACACCCTTAACTGACTTTCTGAGTATTGTCAATGACTGAGGTAGGAGTATCAGAATCTACTACTGTGGTTGTAAATTTGTCCCTTTAATTCTGTCAGATTTGGCTTCGGGTATTTTGGAGCTATGATCTTATGTTTTTTTAAATTCTCTTTTGTGTTAAATAAGAGAGAGGAAAAGGATATAGTCTTTTATATTTAACCACATATACACCATTTCTAGTGCCTTTCATTCCTTCCTGCAAATTCACACTTCTGTCTACTGACATTTCCCTTTAACCTGAAGAAATTTCTCTCTCAGTACATTTATGCCAAATTCTCTATATTCTTATCATTGCAAAATATCTTAAATGTTTCCTTTATTTTTGAGGTATATTTTCACTGTATGATCATTATGTTTGCAGAATTTGTCAACTTCTAATGATATACTGCATATTATCCACTCTCTCTGTGAAGGACACTATTCATGTCATCATTCCACTGTATGCAATAGGAATTTTCTCTAGCTTTTAAGATTTTCTTTTATTCAGTTTCTTTTTCAGTGTTTCATTATGATGGGACTTATGTGTAGTTTTCTTTGCTTTTATCCTACTTGAGGTTCGTCCAAATTTTGTATCTACAAATTTATATTTTTCACCTAGTGGCAGGGAATTATTTCCATTAATACTGTCCCATGTTTCATTATGTTTTTACCCCTCTGATTTTTCTCTCCTGTCCTTGTAGGACTTTATTGACATTTATTTTAGACTATTTGATACAGTTACACAGGTCACTAAGGCCCTAATGTTTCTATTTTTTTTTTCATTTTTTCCTGTGTTCAGAGATCATTTTTTTTACTTTAAATCTTAAAGTTCATTGACCTTTTTTCTTTTTTTAAATCTCAGCTCTGCTATTAAATCTATCTGATAAATTTTTCTTCATTGAAAAATTCTAACATCAGTATTATTTTAGAGTTGATTTTCAACTTGGTAAGTTTTAATTGCATACTGGATAGTGTAGGTAATATATAGAAATTTTGGATTCTCTTATCTCTATCTGAAGAGTATTGAATTTTTGTTGTAACAAACTGTTAGCTAATGCCAGGCATGCTGGTACATGCCCATATCCCAGATACTTGGTAGTTTGAGGCTGAAAGATTAAAAGTTTGAGACTGGCCTGAGCACATTAGTGAGGCATCATCTTAAAATAAATGGTATCATTTGGATCTAAAACTGCCCCCCAAAGAGCCCATGTGTTAAGCAATGTAGCAATGGTCATAGGTTAAAATTGAATTATAAATGGGGTAGACTAATCTATTGGATGTATTAATAATTTGAATGAACAACTGGGGGATAACTATGGACAGATGGATTTGACTGAAGTAAACAGGTCAATGAGGGCATGGCCTTCGACTATATTTGTCCCTGGCCCCTTCTTCTCCTCCCCTCTACTATCCATCTGCCATGAGCTGAGTAACTTTCTTCCATCGTGCCCTTCTGCCATCATGTTCTGCTTTAACTGAGGCCTTCAGCAATACAGTCAGTGGACCATGGACTGAAATTCTGAAATCATGAGCTTAAATACTTTTTTTCTCCTCTAAGTTGTTCTTGTCAGTTATTTACGTCATAGTGACAAAGATTTGACTGACACTAAGTTAAATAACATAAAAAGGATGTTGCTTAGTGGTAGAACACTTTTCTAGCATGTATGAGGCCCTAGGTTCAACCCCCAGTGCTGAAAATATAATAGTTGAATCAGGTGAACTCAAACTTAAAACCGTTTTGCTTTCAATGAACTGCAGTTAAATCTATGTACATGTACTTCCATCATGTTTTTTTGTTTGTTTTTTTTTTTTTTTTTGCTGGGTAGTATGACTCTTCCCTATACCTATGAAGTTCAGGATTTAACCATGAATTTGAGTGGAATCTTTAAGCATATTTTTAAACTCTCCTGTCTTTGTTTATTTCTACTCTAGCACATCTTCCCTTACTTTCAAGCCGTTCTGGCATCCTCAACTCTTTCTCCTGAAATCTCAAAGCATTCTAACTGTGGGTTTTTGTCAGGGTTCTAGCCATCCTCTAACATGCACACATGGGGTATACTCAGGAAGAAAAAATATAAATTTAAATTCACCTAATGTTCATTCTTTTAAAAATTTTTTTTAGTTGTAGATGGACACAATACCTTTATTTTTATTTATTTTATTTGTATGTGGTGCTGAGTATTGAATCCCTTGCCTCACAAGTTGTAGGCAAGTGCTCTACCACTGAGCTACAACCCCAGCCCATAGTGTTCATTCTTTTTTTTAAAGAATCCTTTCAACTTTATTCCTTTGGCAACTATCTTATCTTATCAATTAGATATTATATTTTGTTCAGAGTTTTTAATTCTTATCTCCAGATAAATTAATGTGATAATAGTCACTGCACTATGATGTGGAATGAATCCCTCTTAGTCTTTTTATCACTACAGAAAACACCCTTACTACAAAACTATTTCCCTCAAACTAATGCTACTCATATAAGTGTTTCCATGGAAAATGATTTAATTAATATTAATGGGTATTCTGTTGGGAAAATAGGGATTACAAAGGTCAAATGGGCTTGAGAATAAAGAACTGCAAAATAATCAAACAAGTGGTTTTCTTTGATCTAGGACATTTAAACATCTTACTATGCTAATTAATCTTCCATATTCCTAAGTGGAATATACCCTTATGGCATTATCCCAAACTTTTCCATATATAATTAGTAGTACCATTCACTTATTCATTCAAAAACATTTATTGAACTCCCAAAAGTAGACACCAGAGTGAGATTCTCCTCTCTTCTGATATAATTTTCTTTAGTTTAAAATTCACCAATTCACTATCCTTTTTTACTTTTTGAATTTTTATGTCAGTAACTAACCTACAATGGCTAGGTTTAGGCTATTTAATACTCACCTATTCTTGCTTTATAGTCATCATATCCATACAATAGGAGGTGCTGCTACAGGAAAAGGTAAAAATAGACATTCACCTATCAATAATTTGCAGGGACTAAAGAAAACTACATGGAATTGCCTAGCTTGGTATCCAGCACAGCTTAGTAGCTTGATACATGTTTAATTTTCTTAAGTATTCTCTTCTTTTTGCCTATTAAGTCAGTGACTTCAACAAGATTAATAAGGGTAGATCAAAGTTTTCAGGCCAAATGCAGTTAGAAGCTTATTTTGTTTGGTCCAAGAGCCAAGAACTTTCTTGGTCACTTTTAAAAAGCTGTTTTTAGAAAAGGAAAGAAGAGCTAGGATGTAGCTCAGTAGTAGAGTATTTGCCTAGTGTGTCTGAGACCCTGCGTTTCAGTTTCAGCATCTCAACAGCAAACACACACACAAACAGGAAAGAAGAAAATGTGACACAGACCTCATGTGTCCCACAAAGCCTAAAATATTTGTTACATGGCTTTTTATAAGAAGATGTTAGCTGATCCCTGAGATACAATCCAATCTTTGTAAGTTCTCAAAATAAGCAGGAGAGTAGAACTTGTTTTATTTATTTACATGTTCAGATAGAAGCCCTATTTTGAAAATGTATTAAAAAGGTATTTTACTGGTTTTACTAAGCTTTCAAAGGCCATCTCCAATCTTACCTTTTCCCCTTTTATACCATTACAGTCACATTTTGATCCTGAAGAACATCCATAGCAAGCCTATAAAGAAAAGAAACAGGGGAAGTAATTAAATATGAAACTGAAAATCAAACTCTTGACTTAGAATTCAATGGAACTCAGTAATCCAAACTTAAAAAAACAGAAAACTATCTGAAAGGATATATAGAAATGACAAACAACAGTTACCTTTGGGGAAGCTCTAACATTTTATTATATACATTTATGTTTGAGCTTTTCACAGTGATCTAATATAATTTTTATCATTCTAAAGAAAGATATGTCTTTTTAAATAAAGAGGATAAAATGAAAAAGAAATTCATATAACTTCCTTGTAATGTGGTTACATGTCCAAGTTCTAGAAATTCCTTTGTTTTTCTCCTAATATTACTTTAAAGAAGCCACCTCTCTATCTAAATTAGCAATCAACTTGGCAACTAGCCAAAGATAGCTCCCACTTGAAGTCAACTTGCTTCTTTGCATTCATGAGCAGTCATGGCACACAGAATACATAATGCTGTATTTTACCACTTTTTTTCTTTGCCTCTACTCCCCCATCACTAACAGCAGCTCAACCTCTAACAGCTCCAAGCTTTACCAAAAAAGCTGCTTCCACAGCCTAAATGTTCTAAATAGCCACAACTAACACCTTAATTCACTCATATTAGGAAGTAAGGTCCTAAAACCAAAAAAACAACTTCCTCTAAAATAAAAGTGTACAGTAAATAAGAAGAAAGTAGATAACTTCTGCCATCCATAGCTATCTTTTACTCTGGCATGAAGCTGAACAGCTTAGAAAAACAAATAGTAATTAGTGTAACTTAGGTTGACAGCTTACTACTTATGCACAAGAACATGGCATGCTTTTCATCAAAGAGATCAACAAACTAACTTAACTAAAACCTTTATATGTTGCAAAAGCCAAATAAAGTTCATCCATCAGTGCTCAACCTGAAGAGTCTGTGGCTTAAAAAGTGCCTTTCCCCCAGGCTCAACATTCCATACTTTCTTTTCTTTCTACTTTTTTCCCAAGGCACTTTACTGTAGTCACATCCCCAGTCCCTACCCTTTTGTTGAAACAGGGTCTCCTAAGTTGCTGAGACTGGTGTGAAATTTGTGATCCTCCTACTTCAGCCTTCAGAGTTGCTGGGATTACAGGCTTATGCCGGGCTCCATGCTTCCCTTTCTTTAGTCTATAACACAGCATCTTTCTGAATCCTTATCAACTAATGCAGCTGAAATTAGAAGCCACCCTCATGCTGAAATCTCTTTTCCTTATTATAAGAGCAAACCACAATGGCTTGAAGACAGATCTCTCAATCAACTGCAAGAGGCTATTCTAGTAAAAGATGTACTCTTGACACTTCTAATTCAGTCTGTCAGGCAGCCATTATTTATTTATTATAAATAGATAAATAGGTGATTAGGTTGTACACTGATTTTAGTGTTACATGTTAACTACATTACAGTTTTATTCAGACAAACTCATTCATCAAACATGAAGTGAGCATGATTACAGGCCAGAAATTTTTTTAGGTATGAAATATATAAAAATGAATAAGATGCAACTCATGTTAACATAATTCAACAAATACTTATTGATCATGTGTTGTTTTGTGCCAGCCACTATGTTAAGTGAAGCAGAAATACAAAGACAGTAAATCTTTGTTCTTTCATAGAAAGAATAAGCAGAATACAACAGACACTAGTATGGCAATATGTAAATCAATGGATGTGTAACTGATGTGATTCTGCAATCTGTATATGGGGTAAAAATGGGAGTTCATAACCCACTTGAATCAAAGTGTGAAATATGATATATCAAGAACTATGTAATGTTTTGAGCAACCAACAATAAAAATTTTAAAAAAAGAATAAACCTATATACAAAAAATTACATTATAATGAGCCAGAAACAGGGGTTAATTTTAAATATAAAATATTCTTTGTGAAAAAATAAAAAATAAAATTTAGATTGTGCACACTCTCAGCATCCAATTACATGCATTAATAGAGGTGCAAAGGTTACTGCAAATCCAAAATGGCTGTTAATGTAAGAATAACATTTGAAGTTGAATGAATGACTATTCATAATATGTAAATATATCTGCATAAGGGTTTTTTTGTAAGTAGAAGATGGTATAATTTTGCACATTTAGTCTTTATGGGGAGATTTTCCTCTTTAAAATATGAATTAAAGATTCTGAGAATAATGCAAAGCAATTGGCTAATAGGATTTCATTAATATGGACTAAAAACTATGTGATTTCTTTACAATATTTTGCACTAATCAGTGTCTAAAAATCTCAATATAATGTATAAACAAAACCTTTAATGTTCTTCTGTGTGATTTTCCAAGTGATTTTATGCAATATTTTTCTTAAAAAATTGGTAATTTCATTTTTATACTTTTTATTAATTAACTTGTAGTTTTCTTTAGAGAGATCACTAATTAAAACATTTTGGAATTATAGATAAATTTTAAAATTAAATTTTAAGGTTTAAATTTTGAATTTTATTTATTCTGCCTAGCTTATGGGAAAGACTCTGGTACTCATGGGTTAAAAACAAAACAAAAACCAGGCAACTGTAATACACACACCAACCACTAGATGCCACTTTCTATACAATTATAACAGTGGCACCCACAAGGAAATAGCCCTAATTAGACATCTGATTAATGGAGTAACTTTTTTTAATACCAATTTCCATTAATATTGATTAAATGCTCAAAGAGTACAAAGCACAATATTATGTCTATGAGCTGTACAAAAATGTGTAGATGTGGGTGCTGCCTTTAAGGAGCTTCCAATCTAGATTTAAAAAAGAAAAAAGAAAAGAAAAACTATGCACAAACAAATTTAAATTAGAATAAAATGAAAAAAATGATAAGACAGATAATGGTAATGGAAAAAATCACTAACACACAAGAAATATTCCCCTAGTTTACTTCAGAAGTTGAATCATTACAATCTCATGGACAAGCATTCCCATGCTCTAGGATTATTTTTTCACTTGTAAAAATGACATATATAGACAATGTGATCTAATTATGTAGCTTCCAGATTCCACTGTGATTCTGTTAGGATCCACCAAGCAAAAATAAGTGTATAGTCAATAATTCTTAACACAAATTCCCTTGAGCCCGAGAGTATTAATAAAAGGTTGGTTAAAAAAAAAAAGTGAATACCTAGACTTCAATTCAGAAAAATGGACAGAAAGATATCTAGAGGCAAAATGACCATATTAAGCACTAAGATTTTAAAAAATTGAATGAGGCAAAGAGGTAAAATTAACATTTACAGACCTCAGTTTAAAAGCATTTACTAAGTAAATGTGGAAAAAAAAAACTATCATAGGAGATAAGGCTAAACTATGAACTTTTCAATACTGTGGAAAATTAATTCTACAAAGTCACACAAAACAGTTAAAGCAAGAAAATTATTGAATTATAATAATCTTTTAAAATTTTATTATGGGAGAAAATAATAAAATAAAAATTATGGAAGGTTTTGCATTCACACATAGTAAAACACATCATAAAACTATAATAATTAAAACAGTGTGGTATTACTCAAAGAATGGTAGCTTAACTAACTAAAATACTAAGGCCAGAAAAGACACACAGGTGTATGGACCCCCTACACACACATTTACTATATTATAAAAGTTGGCATGTCAAATCAATGTGAAATTAATGAGTCATTTAACATATGGTGCTGGGATAAGTACAGAAAATTATGAATTTACATCTTAGGCCATTACAACAAAAGTATATATTTGAGTATTATCCAAAATGTTTGGAACCAAAGTGTTTTTAATTTTCAATTATTTTTAGATTTTGGAATATCTGCTTATACATAATGAAATATTTTTGGGATAAGACCCAAATGTAAACATGAACTCATTTATATCTTATATAAACCTTATACACATAGCCTGAAGGTAATAGTAAACAGTGTTTTAAATACTCTTGTCCATGGAGCAAAATTGCATTATGTGGAAATTTTTCCCTTGTGGTATAATGTCAGAGCTCAAAACCTTTCAGATTTTGGGTTTCAAACTTTCAGATTATGAATACCCAACTATAACAGGTATTAGACTAAAAAGTACAAGTAAAAAGCAAACTTGCAGCCCAATGCAGTGGTGTACACCTATAATCCCAGCTACTCCAGAGGATCTCAAGTTAGAGGCTGACCTGGGCAATTTTGCAAGACCCTGTCTAAAAATAAAATAAAAAGGCTGGTGATGTAACTCAGTGGTAGACCACGTGCCCAGCATGTACAAGGCCCTGGTTTTAATCTCCTGTACTAAAATAAAAACATGCAAATTCCTGGATGCATTAACATTACCCAAAGAACCTTGTAACAATTCAGATACCAGGAACCCATCCTAAAGTTTGTTTCAGTAAGAAATAGAAGTTGACCAAAAGAATATGTAATTTTCATTTCATTTCTGATTGATACATAATATTTGTACATATTTATGAGGTACAATGTGAGAAAGAGTAAGAGGAAGGAGGGAGAAGGTAAGGCCAATCAGTGGGTACAATGTAGTTTGGTAGAAATAAGTTCTGGTGTTCTATGGTGCAACAAGTTTTAAATAACAATAATGGATTATGTATTTTAAAATCTTCTCTTATTTAACTGGAAATGGTATTGTTTATTTAAATTTATTTATTTACCTATTCTAATTAGGTATATATGACAGCAGAATGCATTTTGATTCATTGTACACAATTGCAGCATAACTTTTCATTTCTCTGGTTGTACATGATATAGGATCACACCATATGTGTAGTCATACAGGTACCTAGGGCAATGATGTCCATCTCATTCCACCATCTTTCCTGCTCCCATGCCTCCTCCCCATCTCTCCCTCCCTTTTCACCAATCATAGTTCCTCCATTTTTCCCATACCCCACCTTTTATGGATCTGCATCCACTTATCAGAGAGAATATTTGGCCTTTGTATTTTTGTAATATTCTTACTTCACTTAGTATGATATTCTCCAACTCCATCCATTTACCTGAAAATGCCATAATTTTATTCTCTCTTTATGCCAAGCAATACTCCATTGTGTGTATACACCACAGTTTCTTTATCCATTCATCTATTGAAGGGCATCTAGGTTGGTTCCACAGTTTAGCTACTGTGAATTGAGCTGCTATAAACATTGATGTGGCTGCATTACTATAGTATGCTGATTTTAAGTCCTTTGGGTGTATATGGAGGAGTGGGATAGCTGTGTCAAATGGTGGCTCCATTCCAAGTTTTCTAAGGAATCTCCATAATGCTTTCCAGAGTGGTTGCATCAAATTCCAGTCCCATCAGCAATATATGAGTGTGCCTTTCCCCCCACATCCTCACCAACACTTACTGTTGTTTGTATTCTTGATAACTGCCATTTTGACTGGGGTGAGATGAAACCTTAGAGTAGTTTTGATTTGCATTTCTCTATTACTAGAGATGTTGAACATTTTTCCATATGTCTGTTGATCAAGTGTATATCTTCTTCTGAGAAGTGTCTGTTCAGTTCCTTAGCCCATTTGTTAATTGGGTTGTTTGTTTTTTTGGTGTTGATTTTTTGAGTTCTGTATATATCCTGGAGATTAGTGCTCTGACATGTGTGTGGCAAAAATTTGCTCCCCAAATGTAGGTTCTCTCTTCCCCTCATTGATTGTTTCTTTTGCTGAGAAAAAGCTTTCAAAATCTTCTCTTATAGCTATTTTATAATGGTAAAGTTCCAATTCAATAGGAAGATATAACAATTACAATTTATGCATGCACCTAACAACAGAGCCAAAAACCACATGAATCAAAAACTGTCCCAACTGAAGAGAGAAATATAGACAATTTAATAACAGTATTTGGGGACTTCAATACCCCACATTCAATAATGGGTATAGTAGTGAGGCAGAAAATTAATAATAAAATAGAGAACTGAACAATAGTACAAACCAGCAATACCTAACAGGCACTTATTCAACATTTTGTCCAATAATAAAATGCACAGAACATTCTCCAGAATAGATCATAGGATAGGCCATTAAAAACACTTTCAATAAATAAATTGAAATATACCAAGTATGTTTCCAAGCCACACTGAAATAAAATTTGAAAACAAGATTAGAAGGAAATTTGATATTCACAGAATATGGAAAAAAGTTTTTAAAAATTCCTTATGAATCTATGAGTCAAAGAAAATACAACATATATTAAAATATTGTAAGGTGAATGAAAATAACACAACCAAGTACCCAAAACACATGAGATATTTAAAGGAGTACTAGAGGAAAATTTAGAGCATTGAATGTCTATATTTTTTCTTCTTCTTAAATATTTTTATTAGTGCACTAGAATTATACATAATATTGAATACCTACATTTAAAAATAAATGAAATAAATAACTTCTCCTTCAAGACATTAGTAAAAGGGAGCAAACAAAACCTCAATTGAAGGGAAGGAAGAAAATAACAACAATTTGAATTGAAATTAATAAAATGAAGGATAAAAAAATAGAGATAATCAACAAAACTGAAATGTGGTGCTTAGGAAAGGTCAACAAAATTTCAAACCACCACCACCAGAAAAAAATGACTACTGAAATTAATAAATTAATAAATCAGGAATGAAAGAGGTTACATTACTAACAATGTAGGAATAGCAGGAAACTTCTTCAATCTGATATAAGGCATATACAAAAAAAATAATGTCACAATAATTGATAACGAAAGACTGAATCATTTCCCTGTAAGATCAGAACGAGGGCTGGGTCTGTAGCTCAGTGGTAGAGTGCTTGCCTAACATGTGTGAGGCACTGGGTTGAATCCTCAGCATCATATAAAAATAAATAAATAAAATAAAGGTATTGTGTCTATTTACAACCAAAATTTAAAAAAATATATTAAAAAAGACAAAGATGTCCATTCTGTCATTTCTTTTGAAAATAATTCTAAAAGATTCTCTCCATGAAAATTAGGCAAGTAAGTAAACCATCAATACTGAAAAACAAGAATTAAAGAACATATATTTTTACATGTGACAAAGTCTTTTATCTAGAAATTCCTATTAGAATTAATCAATGGGTTCAACAAGACTATAAGGTACACAATGAATATAAAAAATTCAATTGCATTTCTATATAATAGCATGAAATGAAATGAAAAATCCATTTCCAACAACATAAGAAAGAATAAAATTCTTAGGAATAAACTGAGCCAAAAATTCAAAACACATATTCTAAAAATATCAAAACATTATTGAGATAATTTAATGATTATAAAATAAAGGAAAAATCCCCATATTCATGGATCAGAAAACTTAATATTCCTAAGACAGTAATACTCCTCACATTTTTCTACAGATTCAAGGCGATTTTTGTAAAAATTCCAAGTATATATTTTGAAAAATGGACAACCTGATAATAACATTGAATTTATATGTAATAGCAAGAAACCCAAAAAAACCAAAACAATATTGAAAAAGAGGAGTAAAATACTTACTACAAATGTACTCCAACTAATGTGGTAAAATGGCATGAGGTGAGACATACAGGTATTATAAAGATACAATATCCTGCCTGCTACATGATTTTCATTATGAAATAAACAGAACAGACAAATCTATAATAACAAGTAGATTGGCTGTTGACTAAGACTGAGGAGTGAGGGATCAATGGGAAATGAAAGCTAAGAGATACAGATTTCTTTTGGGGTTGATAAAAATGCTCTATAACTGAGTCAGGAGAATGTTACATGATACTATAAATGTTCTAAAAAGTGTTGTACCCTTTAAATTACTGAACTAGATGGTGTGAAAATCATATTTCAATGATACTTTTATAAAATCAGTGTCAAGAAATAATGTATGGGAAATCCATGCTGCCAGTAACTGTGAAAGGTCTGAGACTATTCCCTATTTGCAAGCTAACAAGTTAGTTTGCTAGTGTATTATGAATGCTTGTAGAAGATATAAGACTTCTTGATCAGAGACAATTTATCACTCAAAGCAATAGCTTGAGCTTCCCTGAACACCAATTTCCACTGAGTGATGCTAACCAGACAAGTTGATGCCTTCACCTGAGCTGCATTATTATTACAGGAGAGAAATCAAGAATTTAGAGAACCCACATATTTTATAATGGGCAGTAAGCTTGCTTGACTTTTGCTTGGAGATATTATCTTTATTATGCTAGAAGGTAAACAAATCTGGCCTTTCTTCCAAAGGAAGATACTGTCTCTATTTTTAAGTTGTTCACTTTAAAACAACCTTCAAAACAGAGTTCATAGACAGGACAGTTCCTCTCCTCTTATGACGTGCAGAGACATAAGAGATTCATGGAAAACTTTCTTCAAACATATTCCAGAATTTGAAAAAAAAATAAGAGAATAAACAAATGCAGCATATGAACAGCAATGAGAGTTTTTAAAACCACTATTATCTTGAATATTTGATAATCCTTTTAAAATATTGCTAATATTCTGAAATTGTTAATTATGTTTATGCAGTATGATGTACTTTTCTTTAAGTAAGGCATGATGTATATACTGATGTGTTTAGGCATATGAAACGTTATTATCTGTAACTTATTTTTAATGGCCTAGCAAAAAAGAAATGTACACACCCTTGTAAGATTTAAGTAGATGAATATACTGAGAAACACTTGAGCGCATGACACATAAAGCAAACATGGCAAATTGCTAACAAATACTAAGTCTACATGAAGATATAATGACATTAATTTTATCTTTCAATTTTTTTGAAAATGTTATTAAAAAGTTAGAAATATTGAGAAATATACCTGAAACAAATATCCTTCAATGGCAAAAAAGGAGATATATTTCAACATGTATGATTTTCATTAGAGATATTATAAACATAAGGCCACATTATAACAGTGATCCACTTTATGCTTTGAATGCACCCCTTGCTGCTCTGCCACTGTGACTTATTTTTAAATGGACATGTTTCTCTCTCTTCCTCTCTCCCTTCTCCTCCCTAAACTTTCCTCCCTACTCTCAGAATTACATTTCTTATCTATCCTAGGAAGAGTTATCTACCCTTGAGCACACACTCACCACAGGAAAGAAGTACTCTGGGGATGGCAGCAGAAGATCTTAGAAATTACTATCTCCCAAATTAATAAGTGAATTACAGCTCCAGACAGCACACATGGAATGTAACCGTTGAATCACCTCTTTAAAAACCCCTGTTCCTCATGATGTGCAGAATCACAGCCTCTTGGAAAAGAGTCCCTTGTGTTTTTCCCTTGCTAATAAAGCAATAAAACTTTTATTTTCCTTTTTCTCAAAACTGTATCATCATTATTGTTGACATTGGGGACAAGGACCAAGCTTTTGTTAACAACATGGAAAGGTTGATATAATAGATAAAAGATTCATACATAAATAATAACCACAGAAAGCTGGAAGCTGGTATAGCTATATTAATTTCAGACAAAGTAGACTTTAAAGTAAAAATTTATTCTGAAAAATAAAACAATATCACTTCAGAATGATAACAGGTTTGGTTCACAGGGAAGATACTAAAAGGAAACCACCATAAACTGTATAAATTGTAACATCCTCAAAATATATCAATTAAAAACTATAAGATCTACAAATATAAATAGACAAATCTACAATCATAGTTGGAGATTTTAAGCAGACCTCCAATAACTGGTAGAACATGTAAACAAAATAATCTGTAAGGATGTAGAGAGATTTGAACATGAATAACATACTTATTCTAATGGACATATATAATACATCAAATGAAGAACACATATTTATAGCAGGTACATCCTGGAAGTTTATAAAAACTGACCAGACACTGAAGGACCAGTGTACTCCTTCAGTGTACTCCTAATATTATACTATTTTCAATTAAATGAGTAATCTGCATTTACATTATTTTGAATATGTGATTCTAAACAAATCTCAAAAGACTGAATTCATACTGAATATTATCTCTAAATATCATGCAATTAATTTAGAACAAAAAAAATTTAAACAAAATCTTCCAGAGAACAGGAGGGATAAAATTAGCATAACCTTGAAACCAAACCTAAATAGGACTGAGTATGAAAGAAAAAATACCAATCTTATCAATAAATATAGAGGCAAAATTCCTAAATACAATATGATAAAACTAAGCCCTAGCCATTGTTGAAAGGAAACAAAAGGATTGGAAAAGAAGAAAGAAAAATGTCATTTACAGATTATTTAATTACAGAGAGAAAATTCAAAATAACCTCTATAAATAGAATAAAGCTTAGTAAGGTAGCTAAATGTAAAATAATTATAATATTTTATACACCATAAACAAAAATCAGAAAACAAAAAAGAGACTACTTATAATAGTATTCCCAGTGTAGTCTCCCAGGGAGAAAGGGAGGAAACTATAGAGGATAGAGCTTTAGGGAAAAAAATAAGAATGCAGTAGAAAAAAAAATTTCAAGTAATTGTAAACTATAGGGGAAAAATTTACACAGGAAAACAAATGTAATCACAGAGTATTACCTGGCACTACAATAAGCAACATATTCATAATACTCACATTTTCAAAATAATGTAAACACAATTTACTGATTTAATTGAAAATAGTGCAACATTGGGAAGAAACTGAAGAAGTGAGATAAGAGTGGTAGTAGAAAGAGCACCTTATCTATCATAGCACAAAGTAAACAGAAAAAATGTTGATAAAGCAAAAATTTTTTGCAAGTTTTTGCCCTTAAAGAACCTATCTGAAAAGTCAAAGGGGATGAGGAAAAGAATTGATAGTTTTCACCACTAAACTTTTTAACCCATATGTGTATAATTTTATGCCATATTACCACACAATGGGCATTTGCATGAGTCTGATATTATTTTAAATCTCATATTTTAAAAGAGAAGTTATCTTTAGCCTGGCTACCCTTAAAAAAATATCTCTATTTGTGGAGCCATGGATTCAACTTTTTTCAACAGTCAGGGTTAAATATTTTATATATCACTTTGTTACATCCCTTTATTTATAAGTTATCACAACCCAAAATCAAATCTTGCTAAATATTCCTAATAAAGGTTATCAATAAAAGAATATTAAAGAAGTTGAAAGAGTTCTTGGAAATTAGCTAATATATTCCTGTTGTTTAAAACACAAAGAGATGGAGGGCCAATCAATGACAGAGCCAAAGCTAGTATCATTTTCTTGACTTTTCTAATATTTAAAACTGATTTTCATTTGCTTTCATGTTCTGAGACAAAACTAATGTATTTTGCCACATATTCTATAAACAGTAAATATCTTCTTTTCACAATAATAAAAATCTTTCTTTTTTTATTATTAGTTGTTCAAAACATTACCATAGCTGTTGACATAACATATTTTATACATTTGATTCAAGCTGATTATGAAGTCCTATTTTTACCCCGTATACAGATTGCAGAATCATATCGGTTACACATCCATGTTTTTACATACTGCCATACTAGTTGACTGTTGTATTCTACTACCTTTACTATCCTCTACTATCCCCTCCTCCCCTCCCCTCCCTTCTTCTCTCTCTACCCCATCTACTGTAATTCATTTCTCTTCCTTGTTTTTTTTTACCCTTTCCCCTTGCTTCCTCTTATATGTAATTTTGTATAACAATGAGGGTCTCCTTCCATTTCCATGCAATTTCCCTTCTCTCTCCCTTTCCCTCCCACCTCTCATCCCTGTTTAATGTTAATCTTCTTCTCATGCTCTTCCTCCCTGCTCTGTTCTTAGTTGTTCTCCTTATATCAAGGAAGACATTTGGCATTTGTTTTTTAGGGATTGGCTAGCTTCACTTAGCATAATCTGCTCTAATGCCATCCATTTCCCTGCAAATGCCATGATTTTATCATTTTTTAGTGTAGAGTAATACTCCATTGTGTATAAATGCCACATTTTTTATCCATTCATCTATTGAAGGGCATCTAGGTTGGTTCCACAGTCTTGCTATTGTGAATTGTGCTGCTACGAACATCGATGTAGCAGTATCCCTATAGTATGCTCTTTTAAGATCTTTAGGGAATAGTCTGAGAAGGGGAATAGCTGGGTCAAATGGTGGCTCCATTCCCAGATTTCCCAGGAATCTCCATACTGCTTTCCAAATTGGCTGCACCAATTTGCAGTCCCACCAGCAATTTACAAGTGTACCCTTTTCCCCACATCCTCACCAGCACTTGTTGTTGTTTCACATCATAATGGCTGCCAATCTTATTGGAGTGAGATGGTATCTTAGGGTGGTTTTGATTTGCATTTCTCTGACTGCTAGAGATGGTGAGCATTTTTTCATGTACTTGTTGATTGACTGTATGTCCTCCTCTGAAAAGTGTCTGTTCAGGTCCTTGGCCCATTTGTTGATTGGGTTGTTTGTTTTCTTATTGTTTAATTTTTTGAGTTCTTTGTATATTCTGGATATTAGGGCTTTATCTGAAGTGTGAGAAGTAAAAATTTGTTCCCAGGATGTAGGCTTCCTATTTACCTCTCTTATGGTTTCTCTTGCTGAGAAAAAACGTTTTAGTTTGAGTAAGTCCCATTTGTTGATTCTTGTTTTTAACTCTTGTGCTATGGGTGTCATATTAAGGAATTTGGAGCCCGACCCCACAATATGTAGATTGGAGCCAACTTTTTCTTCTATCAGAAGCAGAGTCTCTGATTTGATATCAAGTTCCTTGATCCATTTTGAGTTAACTTTGGTGCATGGCGAGAGGAGGGGATTCAGTTTCATTTTGTTGCATATGGATTTCCAGTTTTCCCAGCACCATCTGTTGAATGGTGTATATTGTTTTATTGGAGAATAAGGATTCAAAATAATTTCTAATTATCCATTGCATGCTTTTAGCCCCTTTATCAAATATAAGATAGTTGTAATTTTGTGGATTGGTCTCTGTGTCCTCTATTCTGTACCATTGGTCCACCCACCTGTTTTGGTACCAGTACCATGCTGTTTTTGTTACTATTGCTGTGTAGTATAGTTTGAAGTCCGGTATCGCTATACCGCCTGATTCACTCTTCCTGCTTAGAATTGCTTTTCCTATTCTGGGTCTTTCATTTTTCCATATGAATTTCATGATGGCTTTATCTATTTCTACAAGAAATGCCGTTGGGATTTTGATTGGCATTACATTAAACCTATAGAAAACTTTTGGTAATATTGACATTTTGATAATGTTAGTTCTGCCTATCCATGAACAGGGTATATTTTTCCATCTTCTAAGATCTTCTTCTATTTCTCTCTTTAGGGTTCTGTAGTTTTCATTCTATAAATCTTTCACCTCTTTTGTTAGGTTGATTCCCAAGTTTTTTTTTTTTTTTTTTTTTTGAGGATATTGTGAATGGGGTGGTTGTCCTCATTTCCATTTCAGAAGATTTGTCGCTGATATACAGGAATGCCTTTGATTTATGCGTGTTGATTTTATATCCTGCCACTTTGCTGAATTCATTTATTAGCTCTAGTAGTTTCTTTGTAGACCCTTTTGGGTCTGCTAAGTTTAGAATCATGTCACCCGCAAATAGTGATAATTTAAGTTCTTCTTTTCCTATTTTTATGCCTTTAATTTCTTTCGTCTGTGTAATTGCTCTGGCCAGTGTTTCGAGAACTATGTTGAACAGAAGTGGTGAGAGAGGGCATCCCTGTCTTGTTCCAGATTTTAGAGGGAATGCTTTCAATTTTTCTCCATTCAGAATGATGCTAGCCAGAGGCTTAGCATAGATAGCTTTTACAATATTGAAGTATGTTCCTGTTATCCCTAGTTTTTCTAGTGTTTTGAACATAAAGGGATGCTATACTTTGTTGAATACTTTTTCTGCATCTATCGAGATGATCATATGGTTCTTATCTTTAAGTCTATTGATGTGGTGAATAACATTTATTGATTTCTGTATATTGAACCAGCCTGGCATCCTGGGGATGAATCCTACTTGATCATGATGCACAATCTTTTTGATATGTTTCTGTATCCGATTCGCCAGAATTTTATTGAGGATTTTTGCATCTATGTTCATTAGATATATTGGTCTGTAGTTTTCTTTCTTTGAAGTGTCTTTGTCTGGTTTAGGTATCAGGGTGATGTTCGCCTCGTAGAATGAATTTGGAAGTTCTCCCTCTTTTTCTATTTCCTGAAATAGCTTGAAAAGTATTGGTATTATTTCTTTCTTAAAGGTTTTGTAAAAGTCTGCTGTATACCCATCCGGTCCTGGGCTTTTCTTAGTTGGTAGTCTTTTGATGGCTTCTTCTATTTCCTCAATTGATATTGGTCTGTTTAGGTTGTGTATATCCCCCTGACTCAATCTGGGCAGATCATATGACTTAAGAAATTTATCTATGCCTTCACTATCTTCTTTTTTATTGGAGTATAAGGATTCAAAATAATTTCTAATTATAAGAAACATATGATTATCTCGATAGATGCAGAAAAAGCATTCGACAAAGTACAGCATCCCTTTATGTCCAAAACTCTAGAAAAACTAGGGATAACAGGAACATACCTCAATATTGTAAAAGCAATCTATGCTAAGCCTCAGGCTAGCATCATTCTGAATGGAGAAAAATTGAAGGCATTCCCTCTAAAATCTGGAACAAGGCAGGGATGCCCTCTCTCTCCACTTCTGTTCAACATAGTTCTCGAAACACTGGCCAGAGCAATTAGACAGATGAAAGAAATTAAAGGCATAAAAATAGGAAAAGAAGAACTTAAATTATCACTATTTGCAGAAGATATGATTCTACACCTAGCAGACCCAAAAGGCTCTACAAAGAAACTATTAGAGCTAATAAATGAATTCAGCAAAGTGGCAGGATATAAAATCAACACGCATAAACCAAAGGCGTTCCTGTATATCAGCGACAAATCCTCTGAAATGGAAATGAGGACAACCACTCCATTTAAAATATCTTCCAAAAAAATAAAATACTTGGGAATCAACCTAACAAAAGAGGTGAAAGACTTATACAATGAAAACTACAGAACCCTAAAGAGAGAAATAGAAGAAGATCTTAGAAGATGGAAAAATATACCCTGTTCATGGATAGACAGAACTAACATCATCAAAATGGCGATATTACCAAAAGTTCTCTATAGGTTTAATGCAATGCCAATCAAAATCCCAATGGCATTTCTTGTAGAAATAGAGAAAGCAATCATGAAATTCATATGGAAAAACAAAAGACCCAGAATAGCAAAAACAATGCTAAGCAGGAAGTGTGAATCAGGCGGTATAGCGATACCAGACTTCAAACTATACTACAGAGCAATAGTAACAAAAACAGCATGGTACTGGTACCAAAACAGGCGGGTGGACCAATGCTACAGAATAGAGGACAGAGAAACCAATCCACAAAACTACAACTATCTTATATTTGATAAAGGGGCTAAAAGCATGCAATGGAGGAAGGATAGCATCTTCAACAAATGGTGCTGGGAAAACTGGAAATCCATATGCAACAAAATGAAACTGAATCCCTTTCTCTCGCCATGCACAAAAGTTAATTCAAAATGGATCAAGGAGCTTGATATCAAATCAGAGACACGCCGTCTGATAGAAGAAAAAGTTGCCTACGATCTACGTACTGTGGGGTCGGGCTCCAAATTCCTCAATAGGACACCCATAGCACAAAAGTTAATAACTAGAATCAACAAATGGGACTTACTCAAACTAAAAAGTTTTTTCTCAGCAAAAGAAACAATAAGAGAGGTAAATAGGGAGCCTACATCCTGGGAACAAATCTTTACTCCTCACACTTCAGATAGAGCCCTAATATCCAGAGTATACAAAGAACTCAAAAAATTAGACAATAAGAGAACAAACAACCCAATCAACAAATGGGCCAAGGACCTGAACAGACACTTCTCAGAGGAGGACATACAGTCAATCAACAAGTACATGAAAAAATGCTCAACATCTCTAGCAGTCAGAGAAATGCAAATCAAAACCACCCTAAGATACCATCTCACTCCAGTAAGATTGGCAGCCATTAGGAAGTCAAACAACAACAAGTGCTGGTGAGGATGTGGGGAAAAGGGTACACTTGTACATTGCTGGTGGGACTGCAAATTGGTGCAGCCAATTTGGAAAGCAGTATGGAGATTTCTTGGAAAGCTGGGAATGGAGCCACCATTTGACCCAGCTATTCCCCTTCTCGGTCTATTCCCTAAAGACCTAAGAAGAGCATGCTACAGGGACACTGCTACATCAATGTTCATAGCAGCACAATTCACAATAGCAAGACTGTGGAACCAACCTAGATGCCCTTCAATAGACGAATGGTTAAAAAAAATTGGCATTTATACACAATGGAGTATTACTCTGCATTAAAAAATGACAAAATCATAGAATTTGCAGGGAAATGAATGGCATTAGGGCAGATTATGCTAAGTGAAGCTAGCCAGTCCCTAAAAAACAAATGCCAAATGTCTTCTTTGATATAAGGAGAGTAACTAAGAACAGAGTAGGGACGAAGAGCAGGAGAAGAAGATTAACATTAAACAGGGATGAGAGCTGGGAGGGAAAGGGAGAGAGAAGGGAAATTGCATGGAAATGGAAGGAGACCCTCAGGGTTATACAAAAGTACATACAAGAGGAAGTGAGGGGAAAGGGAAAAATAATACAAGGGGGAGAAATGAATGACATTAGAGGGGGTAGAGAGAGAAGATGGGAGGAGAGGGGAGGGGAGGGGAGGGGGGATAGTAGAGGATAGGAAAGGCAGAACACAACAGACACTAGTATGGCAATATGTAAATCAATGGATGTGTAACTGATGTGATTCTGCAATCTGTATATGGGGTAAAAATGGGAGTTCATAACCCACTTGAATCAAAGTGTGAAATATGATATATCAAGAAATATGTAATGTTTTGAACAACCAACAATAAAAAATTAAAAACAAAAAACTTATATTCACTTTCTTTAATCCAATATTTGATTACGTGAAGTTTTTTTCAGCCTTCACCTTTTATGGTGTTTTTGAAGTAATGCTGTGTGGGATATTGTAAAGTGAAACTGATAGATAATTCAAACCCAGAGGTTGATATCAACCAGATATTTGTAGTACAAATCAAGAATATTTTGCATTTCTGTTTATGATATTCCTTGATTTACTTACAGTTTTATCTTTTCATTTCTTTTCACATGAAAATAATAATAAAATTCCTTCAATGCAGACAATAAAATAAAATAAAATTCTCTCCTTATTCTGTATGTTGGGCATCTTCATTATAATGTGTCTTGGTGTGGCTCTCTTGTGATTTTGCTCATTCGGCGTCCTGTAGGCTTCTTGTATTTGGGAATTCTGTTTCATTCTTCAAGTCTGGGAAGGTTTCTCGTACTATTTCATTCAAGAGATTGCTCATTCCTTTGGTTTGGACCTCTATACCTTCCTGTATCCCAATAATTTTTAAGTTTGGGCTCTTTATGTTATCCCATATTTCTTGGATGTTCTGCTCATGGTTTATTAACAGTCTTGCTGAGCTGTCTATGTTCTTCTTAAGATGAAATACTTTGTCTTCATTGTCTGATGTTCTATCTTCTAAGTGTTCTACTCTGCTGGTAGTACTCTCATTTGAGTTTTTAATTTGGTTTATTGCTTCCTGCATTTCTAGGATTTCTGTTTGTTTTTTATAACCTCTATCTCCCTGTATAGTTGATCTTTTGCTTCTTGGATTTATTTATGTAATTCTTTGTCAAAGTGATCTTTCATTGTCTGATTTTGCTGTCTAATGTCTTCCTTGAGACTCCAGATCATATGAAGCATGTATATCCTGAATTCTTTATCTGACATTCCATCTGCTGCAGATATTACCTCTTCTAAAGTTGAGTTGACCTGCATTGCTTGTGGTCCTTTCTTTCCTTGTCTTTTCATACTGCTCACGTTTCTTTCTGCTTTGTGAAACTGTTGTGTTATTGATTTACCCCCTATATATTTATATTGCTCTTGTATAGATGCAAAGTCTCCCTTTTGTGGAGAAAGACAGTGTTAACAGTTCCCAATATCAATAGTACATCATCTAAGCACACGTTTTCCTTATTATTACATTTATAGCTAGACTCTATATCTACAAATGTTGGTTTCGATTATCATTTACAAATGTAGTCATT
Source organism: Marmota monax (assembly GCF_021218885.2). Classification (NCBI taxonomy): domain Eukaryota; kingdom Metazoa; phylum Chordata; class Mammalia; order Rodentia; family Sciuridae; genus Marmota; species Marmota monax. Next base: position 7,074,119 of record NW_026694552.1, on the reverse strand, counting down.
AGTTTCATGAAAGGCATACCATTTCTGGTAGCATGAAGAAAACTGAATTTCAGGTGTAGGATGTTGTGTTTAGGGGGAAAGGAGTGAGGGTATGGGGTTAATCTAACTTAGTATCTTCGGAGAGCTCTAACCAATAGATGGGTAATTTATGGAAGAAAGTCTAGATTCAAATTCATATCTGTATTTATAAGATTACCCTACATATAAATAGTAAAATTGAAGGGGTTGCAAGTGGGATACATGGAGTAAGAAGTAGAAAAACAAATAAAAAGGAAAGAAAGAGAAAAAAAAGAGAGCGGGAAAAAGAAAATAAGAGAAAAAAGAAAAGAAATAAAAGGGGGGAGGGAGGTGGGGCATATGCAATTCCTCTATATTATATTATTCTGATGATTCAGTTGTTAAAGACCTTTTTCATGCATAATTCTTGGTTTCATATATTTGAGGTTACAAGGACTAGAGGGGGAAAGGTAGAGGAGACTGCACGAATGGATGAAAAGAGAGAGAGAAGAGAAAAAAAGAAAAAAATGTCTCTCAGAACTCTGTTTCCTTTTCTTCCAGTAGGTGGTGTTGTCTATTCCTATCTTGAGTCTCTGGGTTCAGGGTGGTGGTGGTAGTCAGTGTGAGAGAACTTGATCTTCCACCTGTGGCCTCTCTACTCTTATTCTCTGAGATGTAAACCAGGTGCCTGGTCCACTGCAGAACCGAGCTGGTAGCCACACCACCGGTTGGTGGGTTTTAAGGGTTGGTGGGATTTTCCAAGATGAGTTCCATCAGTTTTTATCATAAGGTGTTTGATGAGGCGGGGGATGTTGGGGAGACCTTATGTTTGTCCAGAGCTCGGTCAGGTGACCGCACGGGCGGGCTGCTGGGCCCCCTCCTCCAGTTGGGGTGGTTTGTCTACCGCGCAGGGGGGCCGCTGGGCCCCTCCTCCAGTTGGGGTGGTCTGTCTACCGCACAGGCAGGCCACTGGGCCCCTTCTCTGGGTCGCGTTGTCTGCCTACCGTGCAGGCGGCGGCTGGGCCCCTCCTCCAGTAGGGGTGGTCTGCCTACCACACGGACGGGCGGCTGGGCCCCTTCTCCCAAAAATCTTTCTTAAAAAAGCGAATTATATATGAAGACATTAATCAGTTGGAAAGCTTTTTAACCAAAGCAGAAGCTGACACTTTCTACACACTTAGAACTAAAATATCAGAGACTTATTAAAAGATGATGATTATAACATGCAATTCACCAATACTAACAAAATCGATGATGTCTACTTATTAAAAACATTGGAATTTATAAGATATTCAAAGAATAAAATGTGCTAATTGAGTTTTTGAGGAACTTTGTTCTTTTTTTTTTTTTTTCCAGTGGGGCAGGGGAAGAAGGAGATTGGAGAAAGGAGGTAGAAGGCCCAAGAATAACACCAGGCAGAAGAAGTATGCCACCCTTTAAGGATATTCGTAAAGTCACCATTGATCAAAGTGAGTCCAAAGATTTGAAGACATCAGTCATCTGGCATTTACTCTGGACAAATTACCAATCACTTCATTACAAGTATTTTAAACCTCAAAATCCATAGAAAAGTTCCTCAGATTAATCCCTAAACTTTATATTTGGGGTGAGGAAGCTATGCTTATTGCTCATTTAAGGTAATCTTTTTATTTCCCTTTGGATGTCATTTGAAAATACATGAACTGGAACTCTTTTTACTAATTAGAATATTGAATGCTTCTCGTGGCACTTGAGTAAATGGGATTTCTATGTTAGAAAGTTACCCTAAATCAGTATGGCAATTATGTTAGGAGTGGGTTTTATGATTGGCAGATAGAAAAGAAACCAAATGTAAGCTATTTTAATCAAGAACAACTTTCCCACAAAGTTTTAGGTACCAAGGATAATAAATTAAATTTGACAAGTTTTTACTTGAGTGCTAGCTCTGTATAAATTAATGTGGAATATTTGAAAATAATAAACACTGTATATCGACAGAAGAATATTATAACATAATAAGGGGAATTAGAGAAATAACAAATAAGTAGTTATTAGATAGACTGAGATAAATTACATACGATGAACATAAAGTATTTCCTCAAAAGAGAAAAAAAAGGCTTTGAAAGTTAACACACAAAAAATTTACTTTTCATATGATACTTAAGTAGATTTACCCTTAGACTTTCCCAAAGTTTTTCTTCTGTTTTTAGAATTTTAATATTTTATTTTATTTACATTAAATTTATTTTATTTATTCATTTGTTTTGAGATGTGGATCTTGCTACATTGTCAAAGGTAGCCCTGAACTCGAAATCCTCTGCCTCAGTCTCCTGAGTAACTGGGATTAAAGGGTTGTGCCACTGTGCCAGGCTCTAAATTTAATTTAACTGATACATAAAACCATGAAAATTGGACATATTAATGGAGTAATCTGTGATGTTTCGATACATGTGTACATTGTTTAATGTTTAAATCAGCTTAAACTTATCTATCTCTTAGAACATTTATCCTTCCAGTTTCTGAAATGTACAGTAGATAATTGTAATCTATAGTCACCCTACTGTGGAGTAATACACCAGTGCTTATTTCTCCAATATAACTGTAACTTAGTACCCACTGAACAATCTCTTCACTGTACTCTCCCCATCCTTCCCTCCTCTGTAATCTTCCCAACCTGGTACCACTATTCAACTCTCAACTTCTAAAGATACATTTTTTTTTCATATTCTACATAGGAATGAGATGGTATAGTTCTTGTCTTTCTGCTCTTGACTCATTTTACTTAATATAATAATCTCCTGTCCCATCCATGTTGTTGTAAATGACAGGATTCCATTCTTTTTGTGGCTAAACAGTATTCAATTGTGTATATGTACCATACTTTCTTTATTCATTTATCAGTGAATGGACCCTTAAGTTGTTTGTGTTTCTTGCCTATTGTGAATAGTTCTGGAAGAACATGGGAATGTAGATGTATCTTCAACATACTGGTTTCATTTCCCTTGGATGTATATCCAATAGTGAAATTGTTGGATCACATAGCAGTTCTACTTTTATATGTGTGTATGGTACTGCGGACTGAACCCAGAGTTTCATGAATGCTAAGCAAGAACTCTACCACTGAGCTATATTCCCAGTGGCAATTGTGTTTTTACTTTTTTTAAGGAACCTCTCTACTATTTTCTGTAATAGTTGTATTAATTCACACAAAACAATTTGCAAAAGTTCCCTTTTGTTAACATCCTCACCAGCACTTATCTTCAGTTGTTTTTTTTTTTTTTAAATAATATTCTATTCATCCTTACTAGGGTGAGGTAATAAGCTAATGGTAATTTTAATTTGCACTTCCCTGATGATTAGGACTTCCCAAATTTTTCAGGTGGAATAAACAATATTTGAAGAAAATAACTATACATAAGCATGTTCATGACCTAAAATGGAAAATAAATGCAAGTAAGGATCACAGCATAACAGAATTAGCAGCTTTCTACTTCTTATCTCTGTATACTCCATGAGAGTCACCTAAAATATTTCTAGCCATTGAGTTTTATCTTGTTAATATTTCCAGTGAGAAGGAACTCATAAGATAGACAGCCCATAACACTGAGATTTAAGTAATTTCTGCAGTAGACATTTAACCTGCTTAACACCCTTAAGAAAATTCAACAGGAACTCAAGCAAGTAACATATTAAAATGATTTTAAAATGAGATCAACTCAATGAATCTATTTAATTTTTTTTCTTAAAAGCTATAATAGAAGCAGAAGAGGAAACATTTAATTTCTTAAGTTGAAAGCACTTATTTTACTTTGAGGATGGATAGGGATAGAAAATAGTTAAAGATAAAATTTTCTGCTATAATGATTGTCATTCATAGCTAATATGAAAGCTTGGTAAGAAAATATGGTTATATGTGCATTTTTTAAATGCTAATTTGTTATGTGTGATAGCAGAATGTATTACAATTCATACTACACACACAAAGCACAATTATTCACATTTCTGGTTGTGCACAAAGTAGAGTCACACCATTCGTGTCTTCATACATGTACTTAGGATAATTACATGTGCAATTTTAATAATAAAATGAAACACATTTTCAAGTGATACTATCCAATCTAACATTATTTGTAAGGGATTATACACATGGAATTGTTGTATTGAGAAGTCTGGAGTGAAAGGGTTGCAAAGCAACAAAAGTTAAAACCAATATTTGTATAACTCTTTGAAATTTACAAATAGTATGAAATATTTTATTATACCTTCTTAGTAAAAATGCTATGATATATGCAAGTATATGTATCTCTATATTCAGATGTAGAAATTGAGGTTTAGAGGGAGTATTGAGTTTTTTAACGTGTTTATTTAGGACCACACAATAACTTGAACTCAGTTTTGGTTTTTGCCTCCACATGTTACGTTCTTTCTACTAATAATCAATTTCTTTGGAAGAGAGTATCCAAATTTTTCAACAAAAAATTACTTTTTCAAAATGATGGTGTGATAAACATGAATGACACAATAAAACCATTAGATTTTAGGTTATATTTCTGGATGTTACAATACCTTCCAACATTATTTAGAATGATTTACTTCCAGATAAATGTGTTAACCATAGTGAGGGCTTCACTAAAAAAATTATATTGAGAAGTAAGATGAACCCTGGTTTTATGGCAAGAAGAATCTTTATGTACTAGCTATTGACAGCACTGCATCTTTCCATTCTGTAGGGCATGCACAGACATATGCTGTTTTATAATATCTTTCTCAGGATTGCAGTAAAGCAGTTCCATAAATATAAAGAGATTAACACAAGTTGAACTTATCTGTAGTTATTTGTTTTAACTTGGCCTTGGAAAAGTACTAACATCACAGATAAAAGAAGCAAACAAAAAGACCACAGTACCATGATAATAAGAATAAAAACTTTAGAGTTGTGCTGAGCATAAATATGTCTGGAATGTCTCCTATGAAGCAGTCAAAACCTGTGTTCTAAGTGCATTTAAGACTCAGTGAGCCCAACTCCAGGGCTCGATGCCAGTGTAAAAATGCACTAACATGCCCTAGGCCTCCCTTGTTGCCTGCTTACAGGAAGGTAAGAAGAAGAAATTGGTTTTTGCCCTTACACCAAGTGGACCAACATTTCCTGTGCATTTCTAACAGAATTACTGGCTGATCATCTCAGCAGCTGGTATTCACAATAGGAAGAGTTAATATGATCTTTATTTCATAGGCAGCAAAACAAGAAGCTCTGCTACCACTTTCAGTAACGCATGTTTTATGCATGAAAAGTCCCCTGGCATTTTCCAGTAGAAATCAGAAAAACCATAGGTAAATATAATTACCAAAAGCAGGAATACTTTAGTTCTGGCTGTTTCATTTGTGACCAACAGGAAAAAATGATACATGATTAATAATGTTCTTGATTGTGGGACACTGATTGCATAAAATCATCTATCAAGGATGGAAAATTTGGCACCAATGCCCTCACAGCCCTTCCCTTAGTGTAAACTAGAAACTGTCAATATTAAAAAAAAAAAAAACTTACAGCTTTCTCTTAATATTAAAGCTGTCAGTACTTCTTCAATACTCATTACTCAAATAGAATAATCATCTCAACAATAGTTTCAATTTTTATACTTTCAAAATCTATTGTCACTTCATGCTCTTGTCATGACAAAAATCTATGCTTTGCTTAACCGTACTTTAGGGTGATTAGGAAGTACAGGCAAGAAAAAAAATGTCAATAAACAGATCTGAAAGATGGAAGTAGAGAATTCTTTGCAGACAGAAAGAATCCAAGATATGCTTTAAATACCTACAGTTAATCAATGAGCTTTCTTTTTTCAGGTGCTGGGTATTGAACATAGGGCCTTGATCTAGCCAGGAAAATGTTCTATCTTTAGCCACATCCCCAATCCTAATGAGCCTTTATTTTAAAAAAATAGCAACAACCTGGCAATTTGCTACTTAATCTCATGTTAATTTGAGACTATACTTCATTTTTATGACTAGCTCTTTTTTAGGAAAATAATATTAAGAGTTTTGGGTGAAAAGTTTTAAGAACCATATATAAACTAGAAAAATTATTTTAGATATGCAAGTTTAACTGACCAAGGAAATACAAACATAACTCAGGGCAACACTGAATTTAAAACATAAAATAATGAAACAAATATAACAGCAAAAAGTCACAAAGGGAAATTAAAACTTTACCTCTAGTAGAACAAGAGCTACAGGCCAGGCACAGTGGCACAAACCTGTAATCCTAGAGGTCCAAGAGGATGAGACAGAAGGATCACAAGTTCAAAGTCAGCCTCAGCAAAAGTAAGGTGCTAAGCAACTCAGTGAGGCCCTGTCTCAAAATAAAATACAAAATAGGGCTGGGTATGTGGCTCAGTCGTTGAGTGCCCCTGAGTTCAATCCCAGTACCAAAAAAAAAAAAAAAAAAAAGCTACATGTGAATAGACAAAATTGGAGGAGAATGGAATGCAAAATAATATATTGACTTGTGGCTAGATCTTTTAAAAATAGAATATATCTCTATTCTTTTTGGGGGGGTACCAGGATTGAACTCAGGGGCACTCGATCACTGAGCTACATCCCTAGCCCTATTTTGTATTTTATTAGAGACAGGGTCTCACTGAGTGGCTTAGCACCTCGCTAAATTGCTGAGGCTGGCTTTGAACTTGCAATCCTCCTGCCTCCACCTCCTGTGCCACTGGGATTACAGGCTTGTGTCACGGCACCCAGCTATCTCTCTATTCTTTTTTTAAACGTTGTTTTTTTTTTAAAGTCGTTGATGTACCTTTATTTTATTCATTAATATGTGGTGCTGAGAATCAAACCCAGTGCCTCACGCATGACAGGCAAGTACGCTACCACTGAGCCACAACCCCAGCTCCTATCTCTCTATTCTTGAGTACTGGTCACATTTCTAGTTACTAACCCTCTGCAATATGAACAGATAAGCTGTATATGATTTGATTCCATAAACATGTATTTCAAGCTTTACTATCTCGAAAGTAACGGATACTGTAAGGGATAGGAAAGATGAACTGGTACACAGAATCTACCTTCTGAGATCTTGTACTTTAGTTGAAATTTTTCTTTATACCAATTTTGTCAATAGTCTACAACTTTTTGCTCATTATTGTGCCTTAACACTGCTATAATATCAATGATTATACCAATATCAAATTTTAAATACTACATACCAACATTATTCCTGGAGCATTTATATGTAATGATTAATCATCCCTAAACTCTGAGTATGTAATTATTACACAGTGTAAAATTAATTTGAACTATTTAATTCATTCTAGAAAAGATACTTCAGAGGAATTTCAAACAGAAGGTTTTATTATTTTTAAAAAATATTTTTGTAGTTGTACACAATAACTTTATTCATTTATTTATTTATTTTTATGTGGTGCTAAGGATCCTTGCACGTGTGAGATGAGTGCTCTACTGCTGAGCCATAACCCCAGCCACAGAAGGTTTTATTATTAACAAATACATTTTATTTATTATAAAATATAAACTGCAAAAAAAAATGCATAGGGAATCAGTCTGATCATCATCCAAGACTCAAATCAATCAACTTCCACTGGAGAAGGCATCATAAGGAACTTGGACAAATGTTTCTGGTAACTTAGACACTTATTAGCTGTGATTGCAAACATTCCATTGATATTATGGGACACAACAGCTTCTTGAAACTAATCAATTAAAGTTTTCATCAGATGAATATTTTTTGTGTGTGTGTGGTGCTGGGGATTGAACCCAGGGCCTTGTGCATGTGAGGCAAGTACTTTACCAACTGAGACTGTATCCCTAGCCCCCAGATGAATATTTTTGAAGTTGATTATTTTACTATTAAATAGCAGGAACTGATTATACTTCTATTGTATTATTTAAAAAATGAAAAAGGCTCAGTCTTGAGAAGATGGTTGAAATCAGATTATTTCCAACAAAAGGATTTTAGACATAGTCCTGAGGAATATAGTTGAATGCACTGATATTTGGCAGTAAGAGTCACAAACTGATGAAAACCTATAATGTCAGATTGGTATTGTTAATATTAAGCAAGGTAAGAAAAAGCAGAGCATAGACAGCTGTATATCTTGTAAAGTAATAAGCAGATTTTGGAAAGTTCCCACTTAACAATTCTGATTTCACTGTCAAATACTAAAATAATTGTGATTAAGGGCAGTTCTATGAAAGCAATATTCTATCTTACAAGCACAGGAATACAATGCAAAAGAAAACAGGCATGTGACTAAACCAGAGGTACACCACAGGGAACATTCTGACTAAATCAGATTTTTAAATCATGTGAATCAAGGAAAAAAGATGGTAATGAAAACAAGACAGACACAATGAGTAACATAAACCTATAAGAGAGTTAAAAACCTAAAAGGAACCAAAGCTTGTAGGAAAAAAAATTGCTTAGAAAAACGAATGTAGCCAACAGAGAAGTTGTTTGTTTGGTGTTTAGAAACTCTGCTTAGTTCATCTGCAACATGGAAGGTGGTCTTCAAATAAATAAGAATGAAAATCGATTCCTTATCTAAGGGCAGGCAATGTAACTCTTGATGATATTCACATTGTTAGTTTCAAATAATGACATACTAAATTAATGTAAGCTTTCTTATAAACACTTCTGGGATTCTTTTTTAAGTATGGAAAGTAGATAACTCAAAGTGATAAACTTCAGTATTATTAAAGAGAGAGGAATTACAGAAACTAAAGAAAAGGTACCCAAAAAATGGGCTAAATAAGACATTAGTGTTTTTTAGATAAAGGAAGTAGAAAAGCATAATGGCTTTAATTTCATCAAGGAGATTAACAAGGAGTTAAACACAATATTCCTTTTTTTTTAGTACTAGTGATTGGACCCAGTGGCACTCAACCACTAAGCTAAGTCCCTGGCCCTTTTCATTTCTTATTTTGAGACAGGGTTTTGCTAAGTTGCTTAGAGCCTTGCTAAATTGCTAAGTTTGGCTTCAAACTTGTGATCCTCCTGCCTCCACCTCCCAAATTGCTGGGATTACAGGTGTGTGCCACTGCACTGAGTTAAACACAATATTCCTGTAGATAAAATGATAAAACATGGCTAGAAAACATTAGAATTAAACCATGGATTGCCTATAGTTCTTCTGTAGACTATAAGGTGGTCCTGCAATATCTGAATCTCCTGATAATTCTATGACCTTATTTCTTAACACTATCCTATTCTCTAACTTCCCTTTGTTGTCTAACACTTAGAATTGAGCAATGTAAACTAGCACAGTGGTCCTCAATATCTGTGTCCAACAAAGAGTTTTAGGAAAGATTGAATACTGTTAAATTCAAATATTCCCAAAGATTATGTCCCATATTATATAAAGTATAAGAACAATTTTCCAAGTAAATGGTAAATAAAAAGAAAGCATAAAACATTTATCCTGCCTTTTAAATATGAACTGCGTCACTTAGTGATGAAATAATAGATGGGTGGAACTATCTAATCTTTGATAGCATTTCAACTGACTTAGTTAACCATCACAAAATTCTACTGACTAGGTAGCTTAAACAATAGAAATTAATTTTCTCACAGTTCTAGAGGCTTAAATAAGTTCAAAGTTTCTGTGTTATTTGGTTCCTGCTGAGGTCTCTCTTCTCTGTAGATAGCTGACTTTAAAAAAAGTCCTTACATAACAGGGAAAGAGTAAACTCTGTGGTGTGTCTTTTTTAAAAAATATTCTTTAGTTGCAGATGGACACAATACCTTTATTTTATTTACTTATTTTTATGTCATGCTAAGGATTAAACGCATTGCCTCACAGATGTGAGGCAAGCACACTACCACTGAACCACAACCCCAGCCCTGTGTATCTTTTTTAAAGAACACTTATACTATCAGATAGGACCCTAGTCTTATGACCTCATTTGGCTTTAATTACATCCTTACTCCAAATACAGATGCACTGATTATCAGGAATTCAATATACATATTTTGAGAGAACATAATCCAGTCCATAACAACAACTAATAAATGAGAAAATATAAATTTGGAATATCATTACTTTTCAAACTAAATTAACTAATAAACTCATTAAGCATCAAACCTTCATAAATTCTTTAAATATGGAGTAGGGCTCAATGTAATAAGCATCCCAAGTGACAAAACTGTAGGTAGTCTTCTGACTATGTATTATGAGATAATGAGCCAGAGAAAATGGAAAATAAGATATTATTCTTCTCCTTTGTTCCTTCATCTTTCCACAACCTCTTTGTCCCTACTGTCATTTAGTCCTAATCTAACTGAAGAATATATTTTAGGCACAGTTCCTGATATGAGCACTCTGAATTTGGCCAAATTTGGGAATTAGGAAATCTTTCTTACCATATGCCCAAAACCCTTCTACATTTTACTCTAATTGTTTACTCTCTCCATCTCCCAACATCCTTTCACTCTTCCTTAAACTTCTTTTCCCATTTATCTTGCTATCTTCAACCCTCCTTTGTTGATCTGAAACACTCTTATGTATACTAATGCTTTTACTAATCATATCTTTCTCCACAATTCTATTGTAAGGGAGGGTTAGCAATAGATAGATAGACAGTCAGATATACCTGAAAAGGTACACTACTTTTTTTTATTCTTTTAATGTTACTTCAGTTGTTGCATATTTTTGTGCAAGGCCAAATAAAAGCTTAGGTAACATCCACAAACTGTCACTTATCTAATATAAAAACAAGCATTTGATGAAATATCCATGCTTTCACCTTAGTACTTCTTGAGACTCTCAGCAATAGACATTATTTCTTAATTATCTGAAAAAGTGGAGGGATAACAATGTATTACATGTTCTAAAACTTTTACTTTATCTTATCGTTGGTGATATTAACCAAATTTGGCTAGAAAATTCTTCAAAATAATTCTTTTCATCTTCTTTTCCCTTGTTAAGTTTAAAAATTCAAGCCAAATTCTTCCTGTGTCACCTGACATTGAGTAGCCTTCCATCTCTAAGTTCAAAAGGAATGACAATTTCATTTCTCTCTCTCTCTCTCTCTCTCTCTCTATATATATATATATATATATATATATATATATATATATATACAATTGTCAATGGATTTTATTTACTTATATGTGGTACTGAGAATTAAACCCAGTGTCTCATACATGCTAGGCAAGCGCTCTACCACTGAGCCACACCCCTAGCCCGACAGTTTCATTTCTTTAAGACTTTAAAAAAGAAAAACAAAGCCCTGGACTTATTTCCAAATAAGATGTGTCCCCTTAATCACTTGGCAATTTTCATAACAGCCTGAAAGAATGTACCTCCTTAGACATTTTTAATGTTCTGCTCTTGGGTGGGTGGATTAGGGGAAATGTAAAATGTGAACATTGCTAGAATTTTAATTACCACATTGTATTTTAGTAATTTCCCAACCTGCCAGTGATAGCTTAAGAAATCCTCTTTTAATTCCCAAGAATGAAAACATTTCAGGTTTATTCTTTTTAATTATAAAGTAACACTCACAGTCAGAAAAAAATAGAACTCCTGAAAAACTATGAAAGAAAGTAAAAAAATACTCACTTTCAACATTCAAAGCTGGACTCTATATTAATGTACTGATGTATATAATTCCAGAGTCTTGTCAATCTGTCAGCCTCTCTCAGTGTGTGTATGCTTATGTATATAAATACATTTCGAGATAAATGTATATTGTGTATGAACTCATACACACACACACACACACTATATATATATATATATATATATATATAAAATATGCTATACTGTTTTATAGGATCATTGGACAAAATTCACGGATAAAATATTATAATCATTGGATCCACTCATGATAATGATCATAAATCTGAAAACAGTAAGGAACTTTTTCAACCAGATGATGTGCATGTAAAAACTTTGCCTCCAACATAATAGTGAAATATTGAAGATGTTTCTGTCTATGATTAGAAAACAGATGTAAATATCCTCTCTCATCATATTTTTTAAATATTTATTTTTTTATTTGTAGTTGGACACAATACCTTTATTTTTCTTATTCATTTTCATGTGGTGCTAAGGATCGAACTCACGGTCTCACATGAGGCAAGTACTCTACCTTTGAGCCATAACCCCAGCCCCTCACTTATCATATTTATTCAACATTTTGCCATTGAGATTAGCCCCTGCAATCAAACAAGAAAAAAAGGGCACGTTTTATTCCTTATAAGTATTTGCAAAGGGAAAATTAAAGTGGTCTGTATTCGAAGATTATGTGATTGTAAAATGAGGAAAATTCCAGGTTATCCACAAAGCTATAAATCTAAATAAGTAAATTTTAATATCGGTATAAAAAGTAATTATGCAAAACCAAATTAATAAATCATTTTAAAAGAAAAATTTAAGTTAACACCATGTTTAGTGGCATCTAAAGTCATACTTAAAAGATAAAATTAATGAAAGATGTATAAGATGTATAAAATGGAAAAGATACAACACTGCTAAGAAAAATTAAAAGACATGAAATAGAAATATACAGATATTAAATAAATGAAAATGTATACTACAGTCTAAATATTCTTAAGGGATCAATTTCCCTAAAATTATCCATATATTCAGTTCACTCCCCATAAAAATATTTAGACTTTAACTTTTTTCTTTAGCGTTCTGTAATTTCCATTGTAGAGATCTTTCACCTCTTTTGTTGACTCCCAAGTATTTTTTTTCAGAGGCTATTGTAAATGGGGTAGCTTTCCTAGTTTCTCTTTCAGAGGATTTGTCACTGATGTACAGAAATGCCTTTGATTTATGGGTGTTGATTTTATATCCTGCTACTTTGCTGAATTAATTTATTAGTTCTAGAAATTTTCTGGTTGAATTTTTGGATCTTATAGGTATAGAATCATATCATCAGCAAATATTAAAAATTTGAGTTCTTTTCCTATCCGTATCCCTTTAATTTTTTTCATCTAATTGCTCTGGCTAGAGTTTCAAGAACTAGGTTAAACAGAAATGGTGAAAGGGGGCTTCCCTATCTTGTTCCAGTTTTTACAGGGAATGCTTTCAATTTTTCTCCATCTAGAATGATGTTGGTTAGGGCTTAGCATAGATAGCTTTTACAATGTTGATATATGTTCCTGTTATCCCTACTTTTTCCAGTGTTTTGAACATAAAGGGATGCTGAATTTTATTGAATGAAGATTCCTTGGAAAACTTGGAATGGAACCACCATTTGACCCAGCTCTCCCATTACCTCAGTTTATACCCAAAGGACTTAAAATCAGCATACTATAGTAATGCAACCACATCAATATTTATATCAGTACAATTCATAATAGCTAAATTGTGGAACTGACTTAGATGCCCTTCAGTAGATGAATGGATAAAGAAATTGTAGTATATATACACAATGGAATATTACTCAGCATTAAAAGAGAATAAAATCATGGCATTTGCTCCTAAATGGATGGAGTTGGAGAATATTATGCTAAGTTAAGTAAGCCAATCCCCAAAAACCAAATGCTGCATGTTTTCTCTGATATGAAGAGAGGATGCTGATCCATAGTGAAGATGTGGGGGCATGGGAGAAATAGAGGAACTTTAGATAGTGCAAAGGGGAGGGAGGGAAAGGAAGGGGGTAGTGGGCAGGAAAGATGATGGAATGAGATGGACATCATTACCCCAAGTACCTGTATGAAACATGAATGGTGTGACTCTACTTTGTGTACAACCCAGACATGAAAAATTGTACTCTATATGTGTACTATGAATTAAAATGCACTCTGCTGTCTATATAAAAAATTAAAATAAATAAATAAATTTTAAAAATCCTTATACTTTGTTATAGAAATTGACAAAGCAACTCTAAAATTTATATGGAAATGTAAAGGATATAAACTATACAAAATTATGCTAACAAGATAAAGAAAGTCGTAATACTCATGCAACCTGTTTTTAAGACTCCTTAGAAAACTACAGCAATCATCACAACACAATATTACTAAGTGAATATATGTGGAACAAAATGGAGGATCCACTATTAGATCCACATGAATAAAGTCAAATGATTTTTAAAAATAGAGGTAGAAATGTTCACTGAGAAAAGAAAACTCCCCAATAAATTTTGATGAAGTAATAGTGTACCTATATTTTAAACAGATATCTCAACAACGACTTCACACTATGAAAAATTACTTCAAGATCCTTAAATATAAAAGCTAACACTGTAAATCTTTCAGAAAATAAAAAGAAAACATAGGAGATATCTGTGACCTTGGCATAGGATAAGACTTGTTAGACATGATAAAAAAGAAACAACAATAATAGAAAAAAATGACAAATTAGATTTCATTAAAATTTCAAATTTCTCATAAACAAACATGAGAGGATGGGCGTATGACTCAGTGGTAGAATTTAGTATATGTGAGGCCTTGGATTCTAACTGAAGTACCACAAAATAAAACAAAAATACAAGCAATAAAAACCATCATAAAAAATAAATAAGCTATAGGCGGAGGCAGGAGGATTGCAAGTTCAAAGTCAGCCTGGGCAATGTAGTAAGACCCTGTCTTAAAAAAAAAAAAAATTAAAAGGGTTAGGGATTAGCTCAGAGGTATAGCACCCTTAGGTTTGTTTCCCATTAGCCGCCCCGCTCCACAAAAGAAAAAAAAAAAGAATAATCAAGCAATAGACTAGAAAAAAAAAAAAAAAAACTTATGTAAAACAAAGAGAAAACCCCACTGGAATCCAAAATATATGAATAACAACTAAAACCCAGTATTAACTAGCACATTTAGCTTAGAGAGATTAAAGACATTACTCTTAAACACGCAGCAAAAATAACAAAGCTTCCAGGCACAGTGGTGCACACCTGTAATCCCACAGGCTTGGGAGGCTGAGACAGGAGGATCATGATTTCAAAGCCAGCCTCAGCAATGGCAAGGCACTAGGCAACTCAGTGAGACCCTGTCTCTAAAAATACAAAATAGGGTTGGGGATATGGCTCAGTAGTCAAGTGCCCCTTAGTTCAAGCAAGATGCAGGTTAACAACTTTTTGGACCTATTATTAGAGATAACACACAAATATCATCATAGGAAAAACAACCAACCCAAAATCTCAATAAAGAAGCAGGCCCTGAGCATTTGCTTACCTAAAAAAGACAATACTGAATCTGAATGCAATAAAGTATAAACAGGTAGGACAGTTTAATTAGAATTGCTAAAGATCAATTGTGAACTAGCACAGGAGTATGAAACTTCTGAGATTTACAAATATCAAAGTGTTGGCACTCTATAACAGGCTTCTCTAAGACTCCCAAAAGGCTCTCTGGTGAAAATATAAAATGATGTACTCATTTTACAAGACAAGATGTTAGGGGGCTTGAGATATAGTTCAGTGGTAGAGTGTGTGCCTAGCATGCAAAAGGCCCTGGGCTTGACTCCCAATGAAAGGAAAAAAGAAAGGAAGGAAGAAAGCACAGATCCCAACTTCATAGCAAAATAAATAAGTAAAATGAAAGGAAGAGAAAGCAAAGAAAACTGCTAGTTCCCCAAAATGGTTTAAGCAGAGTTACCATACTACTTGGAAATTCTATTTTTAGATACATGCCCAAGATAAATGAAAATATGCATCCATGTAAAAAGTTCCACACAAATCTTCATTCACAATGTTCATAGTAGCATTACTTACAATAGAATTAAGTGCATTTAGTATGAATAAACAACTCAAATGTCTATCAACTGATGAATTGATAAGCAAAATGTGCCACATTCATACAACTCCTTAAGAAATTAGAAAGAAAAAAAACTAAAATAAAAAAGCAGGAAGATTAGAGCAGAAATCAATGAAACTAAAAACAAAAAAATAGAGAAATCAATAAGAACAAAAGCTGTTTTTAAAAAAATGTCAATATAATTGATACAACTCTATAATCAGGCTAAGAAATCATCAGCATCAGAAAGAAAAGGGAAGATATCATTATAAATCCAAAAGAACAATGTGATAATAAGTGAACAGTGTGAAGAATTCTTTGCTCACAAATTTGACAACTTGAATAAAGTGGACCAGTTATTTAAAAACTTTGAATTATAAAACTCACCCCAAATAAATCACATAACTTTAATCATTTAATCATTTCTTTAAATGTTAACCTACAACATTTAAGAAATTTAATTATTGTTTAAAAGCTTCTGAAAATACTATTGATGCTAGTTAAATGTATTGACAAATTCTAGAAATATTTAAAGGAGATATACTACTAATTCTATATAATCTCTTCTATAAAACAGAAGAGGGGACACGTCCCAAATTCCTTTGGGGCCCAGCAATATGCTAACACCAAAAGTATATTAAATCAATCCAAAAAGAAAAACCACAACCAAATAATCCATCATGAATAGAAATACAAGAATTTTGAATAAAATATCAGCTAAACAAAGCCAGTAATATACATAAAGAAATATACATCATGAGAAAATGGAGTAGTTCCAGGAATGCAAGGCTAGTTTAATGTTTGAAACTCAAATGTAATCCTCCATATTAACAATCTAAAGAATAGAAATTCATGCAGTAAAAGAATTTTACAAAATTCAACATTCATTCATAGTAAAAACTCAACAGTGAACTGGGTTCTAACTACTTAGGAGTCTAAAGCAGAAGAATCACTTGATGTGGGAAGTTCAAGGCCAGCCTAGGCAATACAGCAAGATTTCACCTTAAAAAAATTAAAAAAACCTTAGGTAGCTAGAAATATGAGGGATTCCCTTTGCCTAATAATGAATGCCTATCAAACATACAGAGCTAGCATAATATATAGTAGTGAAAGACATAAAAAGACTATGGAATGAAGACAAGAGTATATCCCCTCTCATCCCTCATATTCAATATTGAACTGGAAGTCTTAGCCAGAGTAGTTAAAGAACAAAAAGAAATATAAACAATAGACACTAGAAAAGAAGAAATGAAAATGTTCCAATTCACATGATTTTCTAAGTAAAAATTCCTAGGGAACCTACAAAATATCAGCTAGAACTAATGTGTGAATTGAGCAAAGTCACAGTATACAAAAAGTATATGCAAAAATCAGTCTTAAAATTAATTCCTGTAAATAGAAAAAGGAGATAAAAAATTAATCATATTTCTACATACAATTGTATTACTATATACAATATACAATTGGAATCTGAAAGCAAAAAAATATCATCAACACCAACAACAAATAAAATGCATCAGTGTAAAGGTAACAAAACATCAAGTTTTATATCATTTTGTAGCATTTTTACAAAAAAAAATGCTGATAAGAGTTCAGCCAACATCTTAACTCCCTTCTTTGCCTGTTGACTCCAAGGTACTAGGAGTCCCAAGTGGCTAGGTGGTAGTCCCAACTCAATGTGATCATGCTGTATGTCTTGGTAGAAGCATTCCTGCTTCTGGAATTAAGACCTCTCTAGTAAAGCAGAACATAAAATCCTGGGAATAGGGAACAAAAATTGTGTTAGTGGGAAATGGTGAGTAGTACTACTTCCATTTCCATACCTAGATACCTGAACCTGTTAATCTTAGCTACTGGAAAAACAGAACCATATATTGGAAGAGAATTCAGAAGCATATTCAGCTTTCTGAGCAACCAAACCTCACCCCTGAAAGGTACTACAGCCTAACTAGTGCTACAACTGAATCTTTAAAAGGCCATTCTAGCCAGGTATGATGGTGCACACCTGTAATCCCAGTGACTCAGGAGGGTGAGGCAGGAGGATTGCAAGTTTGAGGACAGCCTTAGCAACTTAGTGAGGCCCTAAAAAATTGAGAAATGCATGAGATCCTGACTCAAAAAGAGAAAAAGTGCTGGGAATGTAATTCAGTGATAAAATGACCCTGGGTTCAATCCTCAGTACAAAAAAAAAAGGCCATTCCATTATTCTGTAAAGCCAGCTGCTTCAGGATAATAGGGGAAATGGTAAGACTAGTGAATTCCATGAACATGGGCCTATTGCTGCACTTTCTTGGCTATGAAGTAAATCCCTGAGTTCCTACACAAGTAATGCTGTGTAGAATAGTATGATGATGGATTGAAGGATTCTCTAAGTTGACTGATAGTAGTTTTGTCTGAAGAATTGAGTTCAGGAAAGATAAACCTGTAATGAAAGTGTATATTACAATAAAGACAAAATGCTGCCTCCTCCATGAGTGGAAGAGGTCCAGTGTAATCAATCAGCCTGCTACTAGGGAGCTGAACGGTAACCTGTGGAATGGTTCCAATAACAGATGCTCAATGATGGTTATTGCCACAGGCTGACTGGGCACTCAGCAGTGGCTATAGTCAGGTCAGGATTGATGAGTGGAAGTCCATGTTGCTAAGCCCATGCATAAGCGCCATCCCTGCAACCATGGCCATTTGGCTCATGAGCCCACTGGGCAAATATAAGAATGGTTGGGGAAAGAGACTGTCTAGAGCAGGACACTGTTCACTTGCTTATCAAAACGTCCTCTGCTGAGGTTAATCATTGGTGAACAAGCATATGAAACACAAATATCTTCAGGCCTTTGGCCCATACAGGGGGTTCTATACACATATCTTTTTCTCCAAATATCTTTATTACCAACGTTTCCAATAATATTCATTTCATGTATATTCTCTTATGTAAAATGCATATTCATTGTCCATTTTCTAATGGTATTCTTTTTTCCTATGAGTTTTGAGAAATCTTAATGTATTCTAAATACTAAACTGTTGTTGGCTATGTGCTTAGCAAGATTTACTCCATCTGTACTGAGACTTTTCATCTTTTTTTTCATCTTCTTAACAAGGACTTTCACAGAACAAATTATTTTAATGTTGATACAGTCCAATTTATTAGTAATTCTTTTTATAGACCGAGCTTTGGGTATGAAGTCTTAAGAACTCTTCATCTAGCCTAGGTACTAACGTTTTTATTCCTTTTTTCTAAAAATTTTACAGTTTTCATTTGAACCCATTACCCATTTTTAGTTAATTTTTTATAAGGTGTGATGTTTAGGTCAAGATAAACCTTTTTGCCTATGGATATTCGATTTTTCCAGCATCATTCATTGAAAGGGTTATTCTTGCTGGGTGCGGTGATGCACACCTGTAATCTCAGTGGCTCGGGAGGCTTAGGCAGGAGGACTGTGAGTTCAAAGCCAGCCTCAGCAATTTAGTGAGGTCCTAAGCAACTCAGAGAGACCCTGTCTCTAAATAAAATATGAAAAAGGGCTGGGGACACTGCTCAGTGGTTAAACACCCTGGGGTGAAATCCCTGGTATCAAAAAAATAAAAGGCTTTTCTTCATTAAGCTGAAATTACCCTCAAAGATCGAGGACCTAGGAATAAAACCAGAGATCCTGAGTCTAATAGAAGAAAAAGTAGGCCCTAATCTCCATCATGTGGGATTAGGCCCCAACTTCCTTAATAAGACTCCTGTGGCACAAGAATTAAAATCAAGAGTCAATAAACGGGACGGATTCAAACTAAAAAGTTTCTTCTCAGCAAAAGCAACAATCTGTGAGGTGAATTAGAGAGCAAATTTTTACCCCTCACCATCAGACAGAGCACTAATCTCTAGGGTATATAAAGAACTCAACAAGCTAAACACCAAAACAACAAATAACCCAATCAATAAATAGGCCAAGGACATGAACAGACACTTCTCAGAAGATGATATACAATCATTCAACAAATACATGAAAAAATGTTCATCATCACTAGCAATAAGAGAAATGCAAATCAAAACCACTCTAAGATTTCATCTCACTCCAGTCAGAATGGCAGCTATTATGCATACAAACAACAATAAATGTTGGGGAGATTGTGGGGGAAAAGGCACACTCATACATTGCTGGTGGGACTGCAAATTGGTGCAGCCAATATGGAAAGCAGTATGGAGATTTCTTGGAAAATTGGAAATCGACCACCATATGACCCAGCTATCACTCTCCTCAGTCTATACCCAGAGGACTTAAAATCACCATTCTACAAGGACATAGCCACATCAATGTTTATAGAAGTGCAATTCACAATAGCTAAACTGTGGAACCAAACTAGATGCCCTTCAGTAGATGAATGGATAAAAACAGTGGCATATATACACAAGGGAATATAATTCAGCAATAAAAAAGAACAAAATCATGGCATTTTCAGGTAAATGGATGGAGTTAGAGAAGAATATGCTAAGTGAAGTTAGTCAATCCCAAAAAACCAAATGCCGAATGTTTTCTCTGATATAAGGAGGCTGATTCATAGTGGGGTAGGGAGAGGCAGCATGGGAGGAATAGATGAACTCTAGATAGGTCAGAGGGGTGGGAGGGTAAGGGAGCGGGTACGGGGTTACAAATGATGGTGGAGTGTGATGGACATTATTATCCAAAGTACATGTATGAAGATACGAATCGGTGTGAATATACTTTGTATACAACCAGAGATATGAAAAAATGTTCTCTATATGTGTAATATGAATTGTAATGCATTCTGCTGTCATATATAAATTTAAAAATTAATTAAACAAACTGAAGTTACCCTTTAGTGATCAAAAAACAGCTGAGGCAATATGTTGAGTTCTATTTCTTGATTCTCTATTTCATTTCACTGATCTATGTGTTTATCCACAATTGTTCTGATTAACTATGACTATATACTAGGCTTTAATATCAGATAGCATAATTCCTCACACTTCATTCATCTTTTTCAATATTCATAACTGAATATCTAAGCATCCTGCTCTAACCCAGGGCATAAACACATCAAGTGCATTTAATATAAATATTTAATATAATATAAATCCCCAAAGACACAAAATTTTGGAGGTAGAGAGAATGAGAGGATGAAAAAGCTTACTTTTATGTTAATTGTCCAAAATCGGCATTGTTTATTCAGTATAATATCTACCACTAATATATCTTAAAACATGACATTTTAAGAACTTGTAGATGATTCATTGGATGAATACTCAGAGAAACAATCATTCCCACATAAACCTCTTGCTCTATTATCTAACCTATAAATGTACTGAATAATACATTTGAATAAAAACATCAGGACATTATATAAAGTCCTTCTGGAAGTAAATGCTTATAACACATTGGAATACAAACTAAGAAAATAGAACAAATGTGTTAAAACTTGAAATATTTCTTTCAAGGAATATGAATGTGTTAAAACTTATGATATTTTCTTTCCTCTAGAAGATCTGATCAACTCAAAGTGAAAACTTGGAAAAAAGAACCAGATATCATCAAATCTCCTGACCTTTGTACTAACTACAGCTGATTATATCTTTACTCATGGATATTTCTCTTCCTCTGCTCTTTTTTTAATTTTTAAAAATTTATTCTAATTAGTTATACATGACAACAGAATGCATTTTGATTCATTGCACACAAATGGAGCACAACTTTTCATTTCTCTATGAAATGTAGAGTCCCAATACACATGCAGTCACACATTTACCAAGGATAATGATGTTGGCCTCATTCTACCATTGTTCCTGCCCCCATGCCACCTCCCCTCCTCTCCCTCCCCTTTGCCCAAAGTTTCCTCTGCTCTTTTCATCACCCATTTGCCATTGAGATCCTGTATATAAAATGCTAGTCCATAGGAATAGTCATGTGTCCAAGTAAACTTTTTTCTAGAACAATCATTTCACACAATTCAATAATAGATACTATTAAATCTTGGAGCAGCTTTTTTATATAGTTCTCATAATGTTTAATCTGTTGTGCTTGTGAAAAGTCTGCAAAACTATGAACAGTGCTCAATATTAGAGCTGTTTAGGTCAGAAACAGTACTTATATAGTGTAATTCTTAAATTTTAATTTTTAAAAACAAACAAGGAATGGTAGACTTAAATCATTGCAATCAATTTTTATGGAGATTATAAAATTATTTTCTGAGCATCAGGCAATATAAAAATAATCATGAAGTAAGCAAAGCACAGTCACAATTTAACAGTATATTTCAGGCACAGCTTTGGTCCATATCTGACAAAATACTAATGTACAGAACCATTAAAAATGAAAACTGACTAACATGTCAAAAGTCATTTAAAAGATACCAATTTCTACATCAGTTTTTAGATTTGAGAAGTGTTGGTTAATTCCCCCACATGACTGGTAGGCTTCCTAAATTGAAAAATCGTACTATATTTGATGATTGTATAGAAACAAGGATAAGGTGTCTGTAATCTCTATTTCAGAGTACAGATACACTATCCACTCATTTATTCTTTTTTGTAGACAAACAGAACCAACGTTGAAAAAAAATAGCATGTATACTGACTTATGATTTCTACTACCAACATGATTCACCCATGTGAAGAATGTAAATAAAAAACAACAGAGAAAAGTACTATAAAGAATGATCTTAGTCACTAAATTTAACTCATTCAAAGAAGGCTGAATTAAGAAAGAAATTGTCTCACTTTTAGGTTGTCCCAGTACATTTCCTAAATGGCCACTACTTGAGTAAGCTTATAAAATAGAATTATTATTACTTGACATCATTTATTTCTTTGAACCCATTCTATCCAAATTGCTTCATATGTGTGTACTATATTTGTTGATAAACTTATAATTTTATTGTGGTTATATGGGTTTTAAATATATTCTCCATATTAATCCAGTTATGTATTTTCTAATGATTATGATTACTAAAATTGATGTACAATTCCAGACTCACTTATTAATGCTTTTTGATCAGTTTTATACACATAGCCCTTTTAAAATTCTTCAGTCCTTAGCCAATTCTACAGATATAAGAAGTCTATAGTTAAAAGAGTATTAAATTAACTAGTCAATTTTAAAAATAGTTATACAATACTTTCTTTATAAAAATGAAAATGAATGTCAACTATACTTAATATTTAGCAAAGAAAAATGCCCAGCATAAAGATCAAGTGAGACAAGCTTTGAGAATTGGGAAAAAGAGAAAGCTAACAGAGTCAGGTACTGTTTGGGAAACAGTTTTCCAAAGTGGAACAAAACTCATAAATTCACTGGCTGACAGGAAATGGGGTGAGTGTCTACATATCACAAGATAGAAAGAAAACCAAAATTTAACTTTAGGTTATGATGACATAATAATTATCATTTTTGATCACCTATCAATCTATATAAAGACATATTTTACTAAGCTTCTGGTTGTGTTAAGTATTTCACTTGCCTATTTACTATATGGCAGGTTAAATCTCCTCCATTTAATAATTTCATTCCTTCCTATTTGTTTTCATAGATGAGTGCAGCTATTACATTTTTAAAAAATGAAAAATCCTTCAAAATGGATCAAAGAATTAAAGAACTAAAACGATAAAACTCTTAAAAGAATGCATAAGGAAATATTTCATAACATTAAATTTGCCAATGATTGATTGGATATGAGACCAAAAAAGTGGACAAAAAAAGTAAAAAATAAAATGGGACACAAAAATTTAAAAAACATCATACAGAGTGAATATGCTGAGAAGTCAAACTCGAGTATAGGAGAAAATATGTGCAAATCGTTTATCTTATAAGGGATTAATATGCAGAATATATTTAAAACCCATATAACCACAATAAAATTACAAGCAATCCAATTTTAAAAACGGACAAAAAAACTTATACACATCTTCAAAGAAGATGTAAAAATGGACAATAGGCACATGAAAAGATGCCCAATATTACTAATCACTAGGGAAATGCAAATCAAAGCCACAATGAGTTACTACCTTACATGAATTATCATCATCATCATCATCATCATCATCATCATCATGATTAGTGTTAGTGAGAATGTGAAGAAACTGGAATCCTTGTGCAGTGTTGGCTGGAATGTAAAATGGTGCAGCTACCATGGAAAACAGTATGGCAATTCCTCAAATTTTTAAAAACAGAATTTCCATATGATCCATAAATTTTACTTCCAGGTATATACTCACAAATATTGAAAGCAGGGTCTCAAAAAATTATTTGTTCATCTCTGTTTGGTGTGATATTCTAATGGTTTATCTTTCTTTGGCTATTTTTTTAAAAAATTGATGCAATGCACAAAGCCCTGGGTTTAATTCCCAGCAACACACATACCCAACCCCCACACAAGATGCTAAAATAATTGATGTAAAGTCTTTGACTAGTAATTCTAATGTCTGAAATTCCTCAGGGTCCAGTTCTATTAATTTCTTCTTTTCCTGACTATTGGCCATACTTTCTTTTTTCTTTGCATGACACATATTTTTATAAAAACAGAACATTTTGAATATTATAATGAAGCAAAATTAGAAATCACATTCTCCTCTCTCTCCAGGGTTTCTTAGTGAAGTTTGTTGTAGTAGTTGCAGCTTGTTTGTTTAATGATTCTTCCGAATTGATTTTGTAGAGTTGGTATTTGGTTGTATGTAGCCACTGAAGTCTCTGTTCCATTGTCTTAATGGGTAGTTAGTGATTTGAGATGGATTTCCTAAAATGTCTGAAACAACCACAAATTCCCGGTCTTTGCAAACGTATACACCCTCAACACTCAACCAAGAAGTTACTATTCTGCCTAAGCCTTCACTTTCTTCTAGTTTAGATCCTGAAAGTCAACTAGAGATGGAAGCTTAGGTCTCTTCTGGGCATACACATAGCTTTGGGCTTGTGCATTGTCTTTCTGAATTACCAGACTTTCTTCCAGAGTTTTTAAGTTGATCTGCTACCTGTCAAACCAATATCCCTAGCTGTAGGAAGTAGCAGCTAACATATTTGCCTTTAATTATTTTCAACAAATGCCCCCAAGGTAGCTGCTTCAGTCTTGGGATCTGAGTTAGGCAAAACAAAAGTGAATCCTGTAAACTAGTCCTTTAAGGACAAAAACAAGAAGCACAATTTCTCTTTCTTTCTTTCTTTCTTTCTTTCTGGACATAGTGTGATTTACTTATTTGAGATTAATTTTTTTTATTTTTTTTAAATAATGATAGTGGAATGCATTACAATTCTTATTACATGTATACAGCACAATTTTTCATATCTCTGGTTGTATATAAAGTATGTTGATACCAATTTGTGTCTTCATACATGTACTCTGGATAATGATGACTATCACATTCCACCATCCTTGCTAATTCCCTGCCTCCTCCCTTCCCCTCCCACCCCCTTTGCCCTATCTAGAATCCATCTATTCCTCCCATGCTCCCCCTCCCTACCCCACCATGAGTCAGCCTCCTTATATCAGAGAAAGCATTTGTTTTGGGGGGGATTGGCTAACTTCACTTAGCATTATCTTCTTCAATGCCATCCATTTACCTGCAAATGACATGATTTTGTTCTCTTTTATTGCTGAGTAAAATTTCATTGTGTATATAGGCCACTTTTTTTAATCCATTCATCCACTGAAGGGCATCTTGGTGGGCTCCACAATTTAGCTATTGTGAATTGTGCTGCTATAAACATTGATGTGGCTGTGTCCCTGTTTTTAAGTCTTTTAGGTATAAACTGAGGAGAAGGATAGCTGGACCAAATGGTGGTTCCATTCCCAGATTTCCAAGGAATCTCCATACTGAAGAAGCACAATTTCTTAAAAATACAGCCACTTGTACGCCCTCCAGTATTAGGAACTTATACTAAGTGTACTATTATGGTGGAATGCAGACTACTGTCTTCAAAGTGTCTGCCAAACTACAGGGCAGGGGATGGGAACGGGGTAAGTTAAAATGCTACAGATCTTTCCTACTAAGATTTGTCTTTAAGTGTTCTCCCAGCTGCTATAAACTTTTGATTAGTCTCCAGAATGCTTGATTCTAAGAGTATTTCCTAGTTTATTCGGTGTGTTTATAAAAACATTTCAGAAATTCCTACTCTGCCATTTTTGCTTGTATCAAGATTGATTACACCTTTTTTAAAGATTTTTTTTTTAGTTGTTGATAGATCTTTATTTTTTTACTTATTTATATGTGATGTTTGAGAATCAAACCCAGTGCCTCACACATGCCAGGCTAGTGCACTACCACTGAGCCACAACCCCAGTCCCAAGATTGATTACATCTTAAAAGTTATTTTCAAGTAAAAAAATTAACATAGCATTTAAACACAAAAACCAAGTTAAAACACAAAAACCAAGGATGGATGAAATGCCACAAGTGGACATGGTAAGAGGGGCTCCACAACTTAGCAGACCCTGCCCTAGACACTCCTCAGCTGATCCTAGTTTTAAAAGAAAAGAGTCTGTGAAGTCAAAAATTAATCCAAAATGGATCACAGACTTAAATGTAAAATAATTGTAAAACTTTTTTGGAAGAGTAAACAGGAGAAAATCTTTAGTATCTGGGGCTAGGCAAAGAATTCTTAGATTTGCATCACAAGCAGTATCAATAAAAGGAAATATTGTTAACTCAAACTTTATCAGATTTAAATTAATTTGTTCTGAAAAAGACTATGCTTAGAGAATGAAATAAGTGACCACAGACTGGGATAAAATGTCTGCAAATCACATTTTAACAAAGTATTAGTTATCTATATAATGAACTCTCAAAATTCAACAGTAAACAAACAATCCAACTAGAAAATGGGCAAAAGACATGAAGAATTATTTAAAAGAGGATGACAAACAGGCACATCAATAGGTGCTCAACATCATTAGCCACTAGGGAACTACAAATTACAACTATATTGAAATATCACTATCTACCAATAAGAATGGCTAAAGTTAGAAAACAGTAAAAACAACAAACACTGATGATGTTAAAATTGAATCATCCATCCATTGTGGGATTGTAGCATTTATTTTGGATGGAAATGCCACTGTGTAAAAGTTTGGCAGTTTCTTATAAAACTACATAGAACTACCATATAATAATATAATAATATCCATAAGATAACTCCCCACCATCAATTACATCCTTGACCTTTTATCCTAAAGTAATGGAAAAAAACCTATAAAGTAAATCATAGCACCTCTACTTAAAATACTCTCAAACTGGAATTAACCCAGATTTCCTTCAACGTGTGAATGAGTTAATGAACTGTGGTATATACATAACATGGAATTACTCAATAATAAAAATAATACAAGAACTTGGATGGAACTGTAGGGAATTATGATGATTTAAAAAACTAATCACAAACTGGGTGCTGGGGCAAACGCCTGTAATCCTAGCAGCTCCGGAGGCTGAGACAGGAGAATTGCAAGTTCAAAGCCAGCCTCAGCAACAGTGAGGTGCAAGCAACTCAGTGAGACCCTGTCTCTAAATAAAATGCATAATAGGGCTGGGGATGTGGCTCAGTGGTTGAGTGCTCCTGAGTTCAATCCCTGGTATCCCCCCCCCCAAAAAAAAAACTAATCACAAATGGTCACATACTGTATTATCCCATTTATATAATATTTCTGAAATGGCAAAATTTTAGAAATGGAGAACAGACTAGTGATTACCATGTAGTTAGGATGATGGAGGGTTATAAAAAGGCAATACAGGGATTTTTTGGTGTTGAGACTGTTTAGTATTTTAACAATGGTGGTAGATTATATTAACATATACATATGACAAAAAACACATACACAAATGAACACAAGTAAAACTGGTGAAATAAGAGTAATGGAATGTATTGATATTAATATCCTGGTTATGACAGCATGCAATCATTTTATAAGATATTAGTATTAGGGACAAATGGGCAGAGTGTACAAAGGTTCCCTCTATATTATTTCTTAAAATTGCATATGAATACAGAATTATATCAAAAATTTCAATTAGAAAAACAACATATCATTTAAAAGGTTTTTAATCAGGCTAAAAAAACCTCTAAATTACTTTATGTTAGCAATGACCAGAACTTTAATTGTATGTGGCAAATGTCCTATATAAGATAGGAAACTAAGTGGTAAGAAATGATTTATATCCCTTACCAAAGTATCCAACATACCCACTAAATATTTACAACCTACTATAACTACAAATAAAGCAGAGGGGCTGGGGATGGGGATTTAGCTCAGTTGGTAGAGTGCTTGCCTCTCATGCACAAGATCCTGGGTTCAATCCCCAGCACCACAAAATAATAAATAAATAAATAAATAAATGCATCCTGTTGAAAGGAAGGAAGGAAGGACGGAAGGGAGGGAGGGAGAAAGAGGAGCTTCAATGGAAAAATGAAGACCAGCAAGGATATAAGTACAATTATAAATATACCTATTTTCGGGCATACTGGTGCAAGCCTGTAATCCCAGCCCCTTGGGAGGCTGAGGAAGACCCATCACGATTTCAAAGCCAGCCTCAGCAACTTATCAAGACCCTGTCTCTAAATAAAGATACAAAAAAGGGCTGGTGGTGTTGCTCAGTGTTTGAGTGCCCCTGGGTTCAATCCTAGTACTAAAAACAATACAAAAAAAGCATACCACTTCCTCTTCACTTACATCAGTAGAGTAGTAATTCAAATAATTTTCAATTCAAAATCAATAATATTATCAGAAAATGAATTTGGGCACTATTAGAATAAGACTTTATATAAAAAATAAAATGAAATAGTAACTGAAAAAAAATGTTTTGTAAATGCAACCTCAGATTCCAATATAAATGTGATTCAATTCAAAACAACAAACATTTTATAAGCCTGTGCTAGAGAAAAATATAAATTGTATCCTACAGAAGTTCACAATCTAGTGAGGAAAGGCAGACAAATAAATAACTAATGATGATACATGGCCAACTTTGATGAGTACCATAATAGAGATGATCTATAGTAGAGATGATCTACAGTGCCATAGATAAAACTCTGAGAAAAATTTGTTGTAAGATGCAGAATCCAAAGCCATTTATGAATCAGTGAACACATTTAAATGTACATTGAACTTCTAACCTTCCTGCTTAGGTATTGAGAAAGAAAACTGCAAACACATATTTCAAAGGTAAATATGGAATAATTTTGAATAATTCCATGTAAATTCTAACTTTGATAAATTTCTAAATAAAGGATAATTCTATTTTTCTTGGAACATGAAAAAACATTTTAATAAAGTATAGTGTGTATTTGTAAGTAACAAATATATTGAATTAAATTTATTGAGGAACTTAAATCAGTTTAAACTATTCCATGTTTTGTGGTTATGTCAAACGTATACTAGTGTTTTATATAACTAAAAAGAATCAATTAAAAAAAAGGAAAAAAAGACATACAAATCCATGTCTGAATTCTTTCTGATGCATTATTTTGTATTAAAATAAACAAACAATATTTCTTTGTAGAAACATGCATTCCTGGTAAACTATTTTGCAAACTAAAAAAAATTAATATGAGATGTTGATTTGTTTCTTTGTCAAATGTGATATATTAGTTGTATAATGAGTGAATTATAAAAAGCTCGTGAATTTTTAAAACACATAAAGTGTTCTTGGTTTAGCCTTGGTTTGACCTAAAAAATGCTCTTTAGAATCACCTTTGTTCTCTGTGTACCTGAATGTGTTCACAGTATAAGTTGAGGACGTTGTGCCCATCAATCCACTAGCATTCCAGCCATCCATACACAGAAAATCATTTTTGTAAATTCACAATGTTTCAAATACATGAAAAGATACTCAGCCTTAGAACAGAAATGCAAATTAAAAGCACAATGAGATAGCATTTCCCCCTTATCGTATTTACAAAGATACAGTTTGAAAGCACAATGTGTTAGTGAGGGTCAGGGAAACAGATACATACATTTGCTAGAGGAAGTATAAATTGGTGCAACCTCTACAGAGGACATTCTGGCAATATCTATCAAAATGACAGAGATACATACCATGCAAACCAACAGTTCCATTTCTAGAAATTTACCCTACAGATAGTACGTATCTGAAGTGACCTCTTACAAGATTATTCATTACAGAAATGCAATAGCAAAAGACAGGAAACAAGCTAAATAATGGGACTCAATGAGGGACTGGTTAAATAAATTATGGCATATCTTTGTAATCATTAGTATCATGAAGCCACAGTTCTTTATGCACTAATATGAAATGCTCTAAAGCAACATAAAAAAATTGCATAAAAGCATGGGGACAAAACAATTTGTGAATATGTTTGCAAGTGTCCATGCTTGTATATGCATGGAATTTTTCTGGAAATAAAAATAACAAATGTTAACAGGTTGCCTCTGGGAAGGATAACTGTGTAGCTGGGTCCAAAAGGTGGAAGACTTTTAATTGCATATTCTTTTACAGCTTTTAAATTTTGAACCACATCAATGTATTAATTAATAAAAAAATAAATATAAGGATAAAGAAGAAAAAGAAAAACAATTGAAAGGATCACAGTTCATCTGCCAAAGGAAATTATTACAGCTAATTTCCCTTGCTTAAAAATCACCTCCAGGCAGGGTAAGAACTAAAGGTATCATTTTATTTCAGTCACAAAATAAGTAGTTAATAAGGCTGATGCTTCTTTCATAGTGTTACATGATAAGTTTTCTCTACTGAAAATTGCCGATTAGCTATAAGAGAATTTTAGTAGATCGTCTAGCTCCAAAAGACAATAATATTTGGTCATAGAAGAACATTCTGGAATAAAGACATCAATAATTTTGACATAAAAGTGGTGGAACTGTACTAACACATGTGTGGGTCCTTACTTCTGAATTAGTGAAAATGAAATAAACAATCTCAGTTATTTAATTTTCCTTTGAAATCTAATCAGTTAATTCTCTTTTACACATTCACACACACACACACACACACACATTATGCATACATTATTTCCCTGGTAAAACCTAGAATTTACTTTTCTAATAAAAAGAAATTCAGATAATTATTTATTCCTATGCTTTATGCACAATTCTACTATTACACTCAACACTGTATGTTGTAATTTGTCCATTACCAGAACTGTGAGCTCCTGGCAGGTGAGGAAACTATTCACTGCTCAACCTGGCATATGCATTGCAATGCAAAAGTCTGAGGAATGTCTCACAAACTTCCTCCCTCAAAAACTTTCTAATGTAATCATCATTTGTTTGATTATGATAAATTTAAATAAGAAAAATTAACATTTGTATTGTTTTCCATTTTAGAATTGTTTGGAAAGATTTGGGAAACTCTAACTTTGGACAGTCAATGTGAACATTTGCACATAATACTATTTTTATTTGGCATATGGATCAAATATATCAAAACAAAAATATTTTTCACCATGTTCTTTGGAGGTACAATTAAGAAATTCTCTTATACATGGTATACTGGGTTAAATGGTGTCCCCACAAAATTCATACCCCTGTATGTGATCTTAAATTGAAGGTCATCTTAGATGAAATCCGGTTAAAATGAGACCATCCTGGATTTGGATGAGCCCTAATTCATTGACATATATCCTCATAAGAAGATGGAAATTTAGACTTAAAGACACACACAGAGGAAGAACACGATATGATGATAGAGGCATAAGCTGGAATCTATATATAAAGGAATGCAAAGATTGTCAATAACCACCAGAAGCTAGGAAGAGAAAATAAAGGATACTCTCATTGACTTAAAAAAGAGAACAGCTCTGCTAACAACATCTTAATTTCAGACATCTAACCTCCAGAACTGTGTGAGACAAATATTTGTCATTTTAAGCAATTTGTAAGGACAGCCCTAAGAAATTGTTATATATGGCAAATTAAATGCCTGATGCCAACTAAAATGAAATAGTTAATTGGGCTAATAGCATTACTACTTTTAAAAAATATCCTAATATTTTGCAGCCCAGCTATAGTAAGATAATCAACAGAAGGGTAAGACTTATTTTCTACATTCTCAGCATGAAGCTGCATTAGCTGTTTAGACTCACAAAGCCCAAGTAAATCAAGCACATTAATGGATCCACATTTTGTTTCAGCAATTTGGCTTCCTTCTCCAATTTTCCCAAATACCTCAAGGCTTCCCCTGGCCATTCTATGTCCTTATTTATCTTTCAAGGACAAGTTTTGATTGTACCCATGCCATGGAAACCTTCCTCAACAAATAGAGGCCATAGTAATTCCTCCTTCCAATTAATATCCAAAGCATAGTTGGACATAATGGTATCTGCCTGTAATCTCAGTGACCCAGGAGGTTAAGGCAAGAGGATCATGAGTTGGAGGCCATTCTTTTACTTAGAAAGAGCCTGTCTCAAAATAAAAAGTTTCCACAGGGTACAGCAACCCCCTTTGTTTAGTACCCAGTACTAGAAAAAAATCAAAGCATTTCATTTTTTTTATTGGTTGTTCAAAACATTACAAAGCTCTTGACATATCATATTTCATACATTAGATTCAAGTTGGTTATGAACTCCCATTTTTACCCCAAATACAGATTGCAGAATCATATTGGTTACACATCCACATTTTTACATAATGCCCTATTAGTAACTGTTGTATTCTGCTACCTTTCCTATCCTCTACTATCCCCCCTCCCCTCCCCTCCCATCTTCTCTCTCTACCCCATCCACTGTAATTCATTTCTCTCCTTGTTTATTTTCCCATTCCCCTCACAACCTCTTATATGTAATTTTGTATAACAATGAGGGTCTCCCTCCATTACCATGCAATTTCCCTTTTCTCTCCCTTTCCCTCCCACCTCATGCATCTGTTTAATGTTAATCTTTTCTTCCTGCTCTTCCTCCCTGCTCTGTTCTTAGTTGCTCTCATTATATCAAAGAAGACATTTGGTATTTGTTTCTTAGGGATTGGCTAGCTTCACTAAGCATAATCTGCTCTAGTGCCATCCATTTCCCTGCAAATTCCATGATTTTGTCATTTTTTAGTGCTGCGTAATACTCCATGGTGTATATCAAAGCATTTCTTGACAAGAAAGCCTCAGACAAATTTTCACCCAACTCTAAAGTCAGCCCAAAATTAATAACTTGCATGGAGATATAAAATTCATTTAAAAAACGCCATATCATCTTTTCAGACTATAAGTTGTGATGAATCTACTGATAATACTTTGCCACCCTATTTGACCATGTTAAATTTTAAGCTATAAATAAGTGTCATAAAACAATGTGAATATAGTTAATATTATGGAACTGTATGCTTAAAATGATTAACAGTAAATTTCATGTGTTTTATCAAAATTAAGAAAATATTTTTAAAATGGTAAAATGAAATAAGCACTGATTTCTCATTTAAGTCTCACAGAAGAGCACTAAGGTGGGCAGTATCTATAAAGCTGTCAAATGACCTTAACTGGGACTATAATAAGAAATTTTATTGTAAATAAAAAAAGGAAACAACTCATATATTCTTGGAATTCATATTTTCATTCATTTCCAAGTGATAAAAATACATCCCACAGGCTGAGGATGTCCAAAGTTACCTTTGGCTTATACTTTTGCTTCATGAATGGCTTAAAAAGTCATTTGTTTCTGGTTCTAAACAGAAACTTCAATGAGAATAGTATCCTTACCTATCCCGTACACCACCATATCTCCAAAGCCAACAATAATACCAATCTTTAAAAGTAAATACATCAAATTTCAGCTTAAAGTATTAACATTTTATTCTATCTCCTCTTTTAAAATGTTATTCCCAGTATCTTAAAAAGAACCTAGCATTTCCAAATTTTAATTCATCATTCTATTCAACATTATTATTAAACTATTTCAACATTGTTATTAAATTAGTCCACAAGTGAGAAAAGTTCTTTGTAGAATATTTGCCAAATTTTGAGAAAATTTAAATAAAAAGCACAAAGTTCCTCTGCTTCTCAGTAATGGACAACTGTCAAGGAAATTATTTGCTAGGGTCAGGTTTATGGTTTGAAGAACTATATTGGCATTTATAAGCATCAGGCAATACACAAATGTATCAAATTTTCAAAATGATAACTTTCATTATAAAAATTCATTTAAAAAACACCATATCATCTATTCAGACTATAAGTCATTAGTTTTATACATTGGTATATATGTTTAAAGCAAGGGGTAAACAACAACACTCATCACTGTATATCAAGTACTTATAACCAAAATTTAGCTATGAAGAAAGCATATTAATGCCAAATAGTGTATTTTCCTTTTATTGCCTTGTTGATGTTTTTCGAAAGGACAAAGTTATATCCACCCATAACCAAACTCCACTAAGTGTTTTTGCAAAAAGAATTCAGAAGATGACTTCTAGGCCTTAGTGTTAAAATGATATTTAGAACACTGAAACAAATCCTTTTCTTACTAATTTTCAAAATTTCCAAAAATATCTTCATTGAGATTGTAGAGCTAAGATTTGACTTGTTAAAAATAATTTTTGTAATATTACATTAAAATATTTTGTTAAAATACATCTCCATTTTTATCTCAAAACAGGTGTGCATGTTTTAAGTGTCTATTCAATTTTTAGTAAGAAAGAGTCATAAGAGTGTTTCATCTGTGCTTGTGGCAGGGATGACACTAAAAGAGAACTGTGTTATACCCCATCTTATACTTCTCTTTGGATAGAAAAGCTTTTAGTAAACAGTCTCAATACTAATGCAGGTATGGTAATGAAAGTAAACCAGAGCAATGGAAATTTTAATTTATTTTCAGTCTTTTAAAATTATTGGTGAAAAATGCCAAAAAAATCTGTGAATAAATGTCTCAAGATAAATTTGAATGACTGGGAGTAGAGGAGAGATCTGAAAGTAGGGAGATCTGTCAGGAATCTATGGAGAGTAGCTGACATTAGGTATGGTGCTTAGAATAGACTAAGAAGGGCTATCAAGTTCCTTATATGAGTCTTGGCTAGTTGTATAAAAATTTGAAATTCATAAGAATAATATAGAGCCAGGCACTGTGATGCATGCCTATAATTCCAGCATCTCGGGTGGCTGAGACAGGAGGATCACAAGTTCAAAGCCTGCATCAGCAATGGTGAGGCTCTAAACAACTCATTGAGACC
Source organism: Marmota monax (assembly GCF_021218885.2). NCBI lineage: Eukaryota > Metazoa > Chordata > Mammalia > Rodentia > Sciuridae > Marmota > Marmota monax. The sequence goes on along the minus strand of NW_026694552.1, from coordinate 7,039,324 downwards.
TTGTCTCGAAATACAATACAAAACAGTGCTTGGGGATGTGGCTCAGTGGTTGAGTGCCCCTGAGTTCAATCCCTGGTACCAAAAATAAAAACAATAACATAGACTCTGAATTGGTTATTGCATTTCATAATGGATTATACAAAGATAAAATGTCTCAGGAGCAAGTATGGAAATAGCATTATAGATATTTCCAATTTTTCTAAAATATTTATTTTAAAATTTGCCTACTTATAAATTTAGTGTTTTGCAATTAAAGTACATTGCATCTACTGGAAATGATATAAGACACCAATCAAGTTTCAGTATTAAACCACAGGCTTTTCCAAACCCAGACCCTAAGTCTGGCACCAAAAGTCAATTAAACAAATATTTAATAGGAACCTATGTAAAACTACTATAGTCTTTATTCCCCTTAATGTGACAATTTATAAGCTTTATTACACAAATATTATTATGTTCAATTACAGAATGTTAGGTAATATAGTAAATAAACATTTCTAAATTCTGATTTCCTGGTTGTAAGAATTACATTTCAGTTGCAGGACATGAAAACCATCCCCTGAGAAGAAAAGGGAGTTATATGGTGTAAACATAACCCTAATACCAAAACCAAACACATCATAAAAGTTGAAGGGAAGGAGAGACAAGAGACAGCAGAAGGAAGAGGGAAAGTTTTAAACCAATGTTTCATAAGTAACTCAAGGATATCAGAAACACATTTATCAAAAAAAAAAAACATATAAAAGATAATACATCTCAACCAAGTGAAGTTTATACCAGAATGCAAGATTGGTTTAGCATTTAAAAAATCAAGGTAATTCATGACATTAATAGAAGAAAGGAAAAGATACTGTATAATCTCTGTAGATGCAGATAAAAATATTTGACATAAATTCAATAGTCGTTTCTGATGAAAACTCTGGCCAAACAAGGAATAAAAATGTACATTCTTTAATCTGATCAGGCTGGGCGTTGTGGCTCAGTGGTAGAGTGCTCGCCTAGTATGCATGAGCCACTGGGTTTGATCCTCAGCACCACATACATATAAAATAAAGATATTGTGTTCACCTAAAACTAAAAAACAAATATTAAATAAATATATTTTTTTAAAAAAATTATAGCTAGCACAGCAGCCATATTGACATTTTAGGTGGATGATTCCTTGTTGCAGACACTAGCTAAGTGCCTTTCCACTATAATATAGGATGTTTAGCAGCATCTCTAGCCTTTACTCATTAGACAGCAATAACACCTCCTAATGTTAATAACCAAGAATGTCTCCAGACGTTGCCAAGAGTCCAGGGGCATTTGATTTTACCAGCAGTTGTCCTCCATGAAAACTAGGGAGACAGGTTGGCAAGAAAAACAGGTTTCTTCAAAGCCAACTTTAAGGAAGATAGAGGAGACCTTTCTATCTTGCATCTCAATTTGGGGGGACTCAAGGGAAAGGAAAGCTTATGTAAGAGAATAGGAGGCACAGTAGGACAAAAGGCAGGAAAAACATGTATGCAAATTTAGCTACTCTGTGCTTAGCCAGAGAACATATCAGTGTTTATTTCCCTGGTGTCTTTCCTCAACAAGAGGAAGTAAGAACAGTTATCAGGAAGTTGTTTTAATTTCAAAGGGAGTCTGTTTCACTCAGGTAGGTGAAGTTCCCCTATTCACTGGAAACCATTGAACTAACATCATCTTAAATGGTAATAGACTGAAAGCTTAGCCACTGGTAATAGAAACAAGATAAATATGGCTGATCTCACTATTTCATTCCCACCAATTACACTGAGTATTGCTTTGGAGATCTCAGCCAGTACAACAAGGCAGGGCGAACAAACAGTAAACATATGGGTTGAAAATAAAGAAGTAAACCGTCTTTTTTTCAAAGATACAATAATATTGAATATTAAAAATCCTTAAGAATTTACAAATAGTTGGGCTGGTGTTGTGGCTCAGTGGTGGAGCACTTGCCTAGTATATGTGAGGCCCTGGGTTTGATCCCTAGCACAACACACAAAAAAGGTACAAATCAACATGATAGTATGACATTACACTTCAGAAAACATTTTGAAGAGGCTGGAGTTATAGCCCAGTGGTGGAGTACTTGCCTGGCATGTGTGAGGCAGTGGGTTTGATCCTCAGTACCACATAAAAATAAATAAATAAAATAAAGGTACCATGTCCATCTACAAATAAAAAATACAAAAAACAATTTACAAAAAGTTGTTACAACTACTGGAAATTGTAATAAAGCTGATGCACTAAAATGCTAAGAAAAATTAAAGCAGATCAAAAATATTGAATATACCATGAATGTGTATAAGACAACTCAATATTGTTAATGTGAATTGATGTACAGATTAAAAGCAAACCCAATCAAGATCCCAGCAGACTTTTCAGAAATTGGAAAGCTTTTTCCAAAATTTATATGGAAATACAAGAAAGTTATAATAGTTAAGACAAACTTGCATTGTCTGATTTCATGTGTTACTTTAAAGGTACAGTAATCAAGACTGTGGTATTGCCAAAAGGATAGACATGTAGATCAACAAAATGGAGTGGAGGGTCCAGAAACAGACACATACATATATGGTCAGTTGACTTTTAACAAAGATGAAAAGAGAATTCAATAGAGAAAGATTCTCTTAAAAAAAAAAAAAAAACAGGAGTGGGGGTGCAAGAACAACTATATATTATACTAAAAAAATGGACATCAGTGAAAAAGGCAGAGTGGACAACTCAAAGCATCTGTCCCTCTACAGAAACATGAAAAATCAAGTAGGAATTCTTAGAACCAACTTTGTCAGAACTCTAGAAAATAATCCACAGTTACAACAACCAAGAAAATGTTGAATCAAGAAAAACATAACTTAAAAAGGGTAGGAATAGTCTGTAGTGGTTTTGTTTGCCCTCATTCAATTGCCTTCCCAGCTCAGTGGCAGTCTTAAAGAGGACAGAAATGTTTACAGTGAAGGACTTTTGTTCCTGGTTGCAGAGGGAGCAAAGAAAACTTTATTCTTAAATAAGTGTTTTCTCTTTGCAACTGAGGTAAGATAGAAGAAAAATTTTAAAATAAACAGAAAGGAGACATAAAGAAAGGAAAGGAAATAAAATTTTAATTCAGAAGTTCCAAATATGTTTCCAGGTCTGTCACTCCCTAAGCCAGTCTCTCCCAGGTTTGTCACTCCCCAATTCCCAGGTATTCTGTAAATCTACCTATGCCCCATTAGTTAACCCCCCAATAAATAGATTTAGCAAACAGATATACATTGCAAGGACTCAATGTTTATGGGACTTTCCAGCATTATGTATTGATCAGATAATGGAAGACCACATCAACCTAAGCATCCTGATATTAACCAGACCACCATAAACTGCTGAGATCACAAGCATGACAGCATTCCTACATACTTTTCCATACCTTCCTCTCACCAAGTTTCCTTTAAAACAAGGGCAGGGTACCCCCAAAATGCCTTTCTTTTCCTCAACATAGACCAAATTTTCCCTTCAATATGTATTCCTTGTTTTATCCCCAAAGGTGTCTCCCTTGAGACTGCCTCCTTTTTCCCTTGAATATGTATCTACTTTCCTAAATAAACCTGTGTCTATGCCTATTACCAGTATATGCTAAAATTCTTTTCCATCATATAAGCCAAGATCCCACCAGTCCTAAGCCCAGTAACTTGTATTGGGGTTACCTGAAGAACTGGTGCATCATACAAGTTACATTATGGGAGCAGAAGTATTCAAGTAGTTCCCGGAGAGAAGAGGGAATTAACTCAGGAAAAGAGGAGCAGAAGTTATAACTGGAAGAACTGCAAAGAGTTTCCTTGAGAAAATAGGGCACTGAAAAGTACCCTGTATATTAAAGAATTTAAAAACCTAAGTATGTGTCCCAGGAAGTAGCCATTTTAAAAAGAACTGAGAAAATCCTAAGATTTTACTTCTAGCTGATCTCCAGTCTCACTATAAGTTGCCTGGCTAAGCATTAAAGAAGACAGAAGGAGAGATTTTTTTTTTCTTCCTTTCATAGTTCGTGTCTCTTTTAGTGATTTGTGGAATTTGAGGAAATGTCTATAAAAACAATATTTGAACATAAGCAAAATGAACAAAGATCTCTACACAGAACAAGGGATGTGGTCTTCGCAAAAATAGGTTGGAGCCAGGTGCAGTGCCACATGTCTGTAATCCCAGTGGCTCCAGAGATTAAGGCAGGAAGAGCAAGAGTTCAAAGCCAGCCTCAGCAACTTAGCAAGGGCCTAAGCAACTTAGTGAGCCTCTGTCTCTAAATAAAATACAAAAAAGGCTGAGGATGTGGCTCAGTAGTTGAGTGCCCCTGGGTTCAATCCGCAGTACCAAAAAAAAAAAAAAAAGGTTGGAAAATCATTAAGCAAATGAATAACTGTAGCTGTCTACAAAATAACAAACACTGATGCAAGGCAAGAATCTGATTTCCACTTACTATGTTAAAATACTGAAATGCCCAGTTTGAAATAGACTGAAATTAAGGGTCACTCTAAAATTGAAGGCTACTTCCTCATGCTGAGAATAAAGGCTACAGGGCTGCTCCTCTGGCCTGACAGACTACAAGGAAACTGAGAATGGAAATCTCCCCCTGCCCTGGCATATTTATCACAGGCTAACTAATTGTACATATGTTATCACCTGACTTTTCTTTCTATAAATTGTAACTGCTCCTGTGGGACCTGCAGGAGAAGCAATTTAGCTGCTTCTCACCAGTTTCAATAAACTGCATAGAATTCACTTTTCATTTTTCCACCTTTTTTCTATGTTTTATGTGGGTGGGTAACACAATTCACACAGCCATGATCCAAGAAGAGTTCCTTGACTAGGTTGCCTGGGCTAGGTTGCTGATAACAAACTATTAATAAAAACTTTCAAAGCATATAAAGAGACAGAAAATGATTTCCCATTTAATGAAGAAATATTTCTTTCCCTGAGGAAATACAGACATTGGCCTTATTTGTTAAAAACATTAAAACAACTGTCTTAAATTTCTCAAAGTGCTAAACAAAAGTGTAGAGGAAAAACCAAAAAGAAAACAGAAAAGCAATGAATAAGCAAAATGAATATTTCAATAAAGACACAGAAATTATAAAAGAAAACAGAAGTTCTAGAACTAAGGATTACAGTATTTGCTTTTTATAAAAAAAACCTTTTAAAATTATAATATTTTACTAGAGATATTCAATAGCCAATTTAAGGAAATGATCAGTGAAATTGAAAATAGAACCAACATTATTGGCAGAGGAAATAATCAGTGAACTTGAAAACAGGACAATTAACATTATTCTGTCTTAGAGGCAGGAAGAAAATTGAGCAGAGCCTGAGACCTAAGTGACATCATCCAGCAAACCAACATATACATTATGGGACACCCTGAAGAAGAGAGTGATGGAAAGACTTAGAATAATTGAATAAATGTTATCAGAAAATGTCCAAATATGATAAAAGACATGACTGAAGGAGCTCAGTGAACTCCAGGTAGGATAACCTCAAAGAGATCCACATCAAGACTCTTTGTAATCAAGCTATCAATGGACACAAAGACAAAGAATATTCAGAGGTACAAGACAGATATAATGTACCACAAACAAGAGATCCTAAATAAATTAAAATCCAATTTCTCTTAGAAACCAGAGAGGCCAAGAGGCAGTGAGATGACATACTTAAACTGCTGAAAGGAAAAGAAAGTGTTAACCAAGAATTCTATATTTGGTAAAATAATCTTTCAAAAATTAAGGAAAGATTAAGATGTGCCCAGATAAACAAATGGATAGAACATCTAAACAGAAAATCAATAAACCTATGGAAATGTTGAGCGGGGAATGTAGCTCAGTGATAGATAGCTTGCTTAGAATGAACAAGGCCCTGGGTTTGATCACCATCACTGAAAAAGAGAAAAGAAAAGATCACACAATAGCAGAATACACATTCTTCTCCAGTCTCAATAAATATTCTTAAAAATTTAGTCATGCAAAATTTTATATTCAACTACATATAGTATAATGAAGCCACAAATAAATAAAACTGGAATATTAACAAATATATAAAGTTAAGGAATATATTCTTAATATGTCAAAAAATAAATTACAAATAAAATTATAAATTACTTAGAAAAGAGAGAAAAATGAAAACACAAACAGGAATGGTCTCAGGGAATTTACAGCAGTCAATTCTCACATTTCAAAGGTGAAAAGAGCCGGGTGCTTTGGTACACATTTGAAATCCCAGCTACTCAGAAAGCTGAGGCAAGATGTCAGCTTGCATAGTTTAGCAAGATCCTGTCTGTAACTCAGTGGTAGAACACTTTCCTTGAATGTGCAACATCCTGTGTTTAATCCCCACCGATGTGCATGTACATGTACACACATGCACACATACTTGGGAGGAAAAAAAAAAGGGGGGCTGGAGATCTACCTAGCTCAGTGGTAGAATACTTGCCTACCTTGCACAAGGCCCTGGGGATGGGAATAGGAAAGACAGTACAGTGAACTGGACAGAACTTTCCTATGTTCATATATGAATACACAACCAGTGTAACTCCACATCATGTACAACCACAAGTTATACTCTACATACGTATGATATGTCAAAATACATTCTGTCATGTATATCTAAAAAGAGCAAATAAATTAAAATAGAACACACACACAAGGCTACATGGATTCAATCTCCAGTACCAAAAATAAAACAAAAGTGAAAGATCTCATATAGATATATAAGTTTGCATCCTAAGGAACTAGATAAAGAAAAGTGAATTAAAACCTAATTAGTACAAGAAAGAAAATTACAAAGATTTGAATGGAGATAAACAACATACAGAATAAAAAAACAATAAATAAAAATCAATGAAACCAAAAGAAAGTTCTTTGAAAAGATCAACAATATCAACAATCCTTTGGCTAAATTAAAAAATAAAGAGAAAAAATAAAAATAACTGAAATAAAAAAGAGACATTACTACTAACCTTAGAGAAATATGATGGATTATAAGAAAATACTTGTACACCAGCAAATTGGACAACTTAAATGAAATGGACAATTCCCAGAAACACACAAATTAACAAAACTAATTCAAGAGGAAACAGAAAATCTGGCAGATTTATATCAAGTAATAATACCGAATCAATAATCAAAAACATAACAAAGTAAAACCCATAACAATATAGTTTCACAGGCAAATTCTATGAAAATAGAAAGAATACATAATGCCAATTATTCTCACATTCTCCCAAAATAACAGAGGAAAATATTACCAAATTCATTCTGTACTCCCGGTATTACTTTGAAAACAAAACAACAAACAGATACTATAGAAAAGAAATTCACAAACCAATATCCTCTATAAAAACAGAGGCAAAAAACTTAATAAAATGCTAGTAAGCCAAATTCAACAACATGCTAAAATAATTTTACACCATGACCAAATGATATTTATCCCACAAAGACAAGGATGGTTCCAACAAAAGAAACAATGTTAATATGTCACATTAATATAACAAAGGCAAGAAAAGTCATAGCTTCACATGACACAAAGCATTTGATAAAAGTTGACAATGCTTTGTGATTAATACACTCAGATCTAGGAAAGGAAAGAAACTTAATGTACATGATAAATATCATGTATGAAAAATCCACAGCTAACTCAATTCTAAAATGTAAAACACTGAAAGCGTTTCCTATAAGATCAGGAACAAGACAAAGATGATTACTTCACCAACTATATTCAGCATAGTACTGAGAGTACTTAGCTAGAGTAATTAAGCAAGAAAAAGACATAAGAAGCATCCAAATTGGAAAGACAGAAATAAAGTTATCTCTCTTTGCATATGACATGATGTTATATGTAGAAAGTCATAAAGAATCCAAAAATTCACTACTAAAGTTAACAAACAAATTTAGCAAAGGTTGGGGTACAAGTTCAAAACAGAAAAATCTAGTAGGTACAGGGTCTCTGGTCTAATGCCTTGATTCACTTTGAGTTGAGTTTTATGCAGGGTGAGAAATAGGGACCTACATATCATGTTTGCTTAGGAATCGAATTCCTCAACGTGACTCCTAGAGCACAAGAAGTAAAATCAGGAATCAATAAATGGTATGGTATTAAACAAAAAAAGCTTCTCCACAGCAAAGGAAACAATCAAGAATGTAAATAGAGAGCCTACAGAATTGGAGAAAATCTTTGCCATCTGCACCTTGGATAGAACATTAGTCTCCAGGATATATAAAGAAGTCAAAAAATTTAACACACACCCACACATACAAAAAAAAAAGAAAGAAAGAAAGAAAGAAAGAAAGAACCCGATCAATAAATGGGCAAAGGAACTGAATAGACACTTCACAGAAGAAGAATTATGATTGGACAACTAAATATCCACACAAAAAAAGAATTCAAACTCACATTATTTACAAAATGAATCAATGATCTGAATTTAAGAACTTAACCATGAAACCCATATAAGAAAACATAGAGGTAAATATTTATGGCCTTTGATTTAGCAATGAACTCATATGTGACATCAAAAGCATAAGAAACAAAAAAAGACAAATTAGACTTCATGAAAATTTTTAAATGTTTATACATAAAAGGACATTATTACAAAAGTGAAGATAACCTACAGGATGGGAGAAAATATATGTGAATTACATATCTGTTAAATATTCTGAATGCATAAAGAACATTACAACAACAAAAAGACAAACTGCCCAATTTAAACATGAGCAAAGGTCTTGTTATGGTTTGTATATAAGGGTAAGCTCATATCCCCTGAAAGCTCATGTAACATCCATTGTAGTAATGCCCAGAGGTGAAATGATTAGATTATGAGAGCTGTGACCTAGTCAGTGAATTCATCCATTTGATGGATTAATAATTTGAATGGATTAATAGGTAGTACTGTAGATAGATAAGGAATGTCTGGAGGAAGCAGGCACCTGGGGGTGTGTCCTTAGGGATTATATTTTGTCCTTGGGCGACCCCCCTTCCTGACTTTGATGAGATAACAGCTTTCTTTCTTGTGCCACACCCATCTGGAGCCAAGAGCAATGGAGTCAGCTGGCCATGAACTAAGCTGTTAGCCAAAATAAACTTTTCCTCCTCTAAAATGATCTCCTCAGGTATTTGACGAAAAGCTGACTAAGAGAGGCCTTGAATAGATATTTCAATAAAGAAGATAATCAGGGCTGAGGCTATAGCTCAGAGGCACAGCATAGCCCCATTACAAATATTGGTAAAAATGTGGAGAAATTGGAATTATTATACATTGCTGGTAGGAATACAAAATTGTTTAGCCAACCTGAAAAACAGTTTGGGATTTCCTTAAAAACTTACAGATAGAATTATCATATTGTTCAGGAATTCACTAGCTAGGTATATGCCCTAAAGTATTAAAAACAGGTACTCAAACATGCACACACATTTTCAGAGCAGCACTATTCACCATAGATAAAAAGTAGAAAAAAATCAGATGGGAGGATGAATAAACAAAATGTGATAACGGTATATAACTCATTAATACTGCACACCATGCAATATTATAAAGCCAAGAAGAAAATTGAAAGAATGAAGCATTAAAAAGAAACGACAGAACAAAAATGAACCATGAAAATATATGTTAAACGAAAAAAGCCAGACACCCATAACACATATAATGTATGATTCTATTTATATGAAATATATAGAATAGGTAAATCCAAGGACACAGAATGTTGATTGGTGGTTTCCAGGGGCTGGGGAATGGTATAATGAAGAAAAACTACTTACTGGGTTTTATTTTGGAGTAATAACAAGGTTTGGAACTACGTAGAGGTGGAAGTCGCACGCAGTCAAACTAAATGTCACCCAACTGTTCACTTTTAAATGGCTAATTTTGTGTTCTATGAATTTCACCTCAATAAAAATTTTAAAACTGAACCAAGACCTTAACTTACTGCTATACACAAAAATAGTTTTAAATGGACTGAAAATTAAAAGCATCAAACATAGAGAAGAAAGCAGGCAAAACCTGAAACTCCAGTGTAATTAAAGGATTCTTATATAAGATACAAAAAGCAATAATGACAAAAAATAATAGATAGTGGAATGCATCTGACTTAACTTTCCTATGTACATATATAAATACACCATAGTGAATCTCCACATCAGAAAAAAAAAACTAAAAAACTGAACTCAATCAAAAATTTAAAATTCAGACTGGGGTTCTGGCTTAGTAGAGTGCCTTCCTGGCATGTATGAGGCACTGGATTTGATCATCAGCATCACATGAAAACATAAGCAAATAAAATAAAGGCATGCTGTTCATCTGCAACTACAAAATTTTTTTTAAAAAATTATAATTCTTCTAATTAAACTACATCATTAAAAAAACATACAACCCACAAAATGGGAAAAATACTTTGTATGTGAGTATATATTATATATCTATGTCTGTATATAATATACATACATGTAACAAAAGACTTATAATTAATATATATAGAACTTTTTCAGTTATAAGAAGACAATCCAACTTTTTTAAAAACAGGCAAATTTTGGGAAGGATATTTGTCACAAAAATCTTTGAATGGCCACTAACTCCCTAAATATGCTAAACATCAGGAAAATGAAAATTAAAACATGATAGTTACTTCATATCTACTAGGATGGCCATAATTAAAAATAACCTGGGGCTAGGAGTATAGTTTTAGTGGCAGAGCATGATTAGCATATTCAAGTCCCTGGGTTCAAACAGTAACCCCCCCCCCCAAAAAAAAAAAACAGTGTGGGAGGGATCATACACACTGTTGGTAGAAATGTAAAATAATGCAATTACTTTGGCAAACATTTCTGCACTTTATTTTAAGGTTGAATATATTATATTTTTATATTGCCTAGCAATTGTATCCCTCTGAATTCACCCAATAGAAATGAAAATTGTATGTACAAAGTAACTTGTTCTCAAATGTTCATAGGGACAGATAGCAGATCATGAACAAAGGTCTTGTAAGGTTTGCTAGGAGACTCTAGAGAACATTTTGGAGTGATGAAACTGTTCAATACAGTAATTGTTGTGGTGTACACATTTGTAAAAATGCATTAAACTGTACACAAAATTGGTGCATTTTATTGTATGCAAACTAAAGCTACTTCTTAAAAAAATAGAAGGGAGAGGAATCTGAATTGAGACCTGGACATTTTCAGTAAGATCTCCCCAGGCAACTCCCATGAGGGACGCTTCCTTGAGGTCCCTGTTTGCGCCAAGGAATGCGAAGGCAAAACATTGTTGGAATAGCTAAGTTATTCACTTGTTCCCTTAAATTTGCTAAATGGAATGCTGTATTTACTGAAATATTCAAAGTATTTATTTAAATTTTCTTCGGGTGAGAAGGAAACTTTACATTAGTTAAGGTATAACAAACCTGTATATATTTAACACATATGCATACAGATTTACTTGTCTATACTGTGATTATCTAAATATTTAATTCAAGTAAAACAATTTAATAATTTAAAATCTTATGAAGCTTCCCAGGAAATCAAAGTGGGCAAAGCAGTTTTAAGAGTTCTTCCCTCTAACTGCAGATAAACTTGCTTTCTTGTTTATATATTAGTTCTCACTTTGTTTTTCAACTACTCCCACTTCCCTATTTTTCTGTCCCTCTTTTGGGACCATTATATTTTCTAATGAGATACCACTATTCTATGATTATATCTGTTTTCTAATATATCAAATATTTATATATGCATACAATGCACAAAATGTTTAGCAATTCTCTCTAGAAATAAACTAAACAAATATTTTGATGACATCTTTCCCCTCTATGGTAAAATGGACGAGATGAAGAAAAGTGATCAGGAAAGAATACAAATAACTAGGCCTAAGATGAACTAAATTATATTTGAAAAGGATTCTACAGAGCTTGTAGAAAGTCACAAGTATCATTTATTGAATAAAAAATTATGCCAGGCATTAAGACACTTTAGGCTACACTATTAATCTAATAAGTGGGCAGAAAAGTCATAATTTAAATCTACCTGATGCCAATGCCCATGCTCAAACTAAACTATTAAACTACTTTGCCATAATAACTATAGAGCCAACTACTGCAGGGGGTTTGGAGAGCCATGAAAAGAAAGGAATTTGTACCTACTTCATAACACCCAAATACTAAAGCAGGCCACCTTTTCAGTTACTCATTCTTTGGTTTCTAGGATAGACTCTGAGCACGATCTACTTCATTAATAAAGTCTAACCTAACACCCAAGTTCTGCTTTTCCCAATGATTTGCTATGATAGAAGAGAGAAAGACAATAATGTGGAGAAGCTGAATGACCCTCCCACACTATACTCTGACTACTTGACAAAGGAATGATGAAGAGATGTACAGAATCCAAAGAACATGAGCACTACATGTCTAATGGGATGCCACTCTTGTTTCTGCCAACTGCTTTCAACTATGCCTCTTCCAGACAGAATGTGAAAATCAACATTGTTTTGTCAATACACACACTTGCTTACATATTTTTTTTATTTTGGGGGGTCCTGGGGATTGAATTCAGGAGCATTCAGCCATTGAATTACATCCACAGCCATTTTTGTATTTTATTTAGAGACAAGGTTTCACTGAGTTGCTTAGTGCCTTGCTTTTGCTGAGACTAGCTTTGAACTCGCGATCCTCCTGCCTCAGCCTCCTGAGCTGCTAGGATTACAGGTGTGTGCCACTGTGCCCGGCAAGGCTTAATTTTTTTAAAAAAATGTTGAAATAATATTTAAATAATACTTTTATTTAAAATTTAAAACATTTTTATAGTAAAACTAATGATCATTACTGTAGATAACTGAAGAATGCATAAAAAGGAAGAAAAATGACCCAAAATCTTGCTAACAGTATTTTATTTTAGTATATATCATCTTCTAAATGTACTCTCTCCCTTTAATTTTAAATAATCATTTATCATACAGAAGTCCTATGTTAACATAAAAAAAAGTTTAGCCTGCTGTTGTATTTTTTCTCCCCTTTGGTAACAAGGCCTTGAATTTACTTATGCTCACCACTGAGATATACCCCCATTTCTGCTGCTGCAATTTTAAGGCAATGGTAAAGAAAGGACATGAAATTTTAGGCATCAGAGTACTCTACCCAAAAGCAACCAAGTTAATGGTCCTGTGAGCGTATATTTTCATTAACTATGATTTCCTAAGAACCTATGTCTACTCTTGTCTCCTATAACACTTTCCCATTCTATTAATGCTTAAACACCTCAAAATTATTGACAAAATATTTTAAGTACTATGAAGACTACAGATGAAAAAGTATATATAAAGCAAACTAAGGAAAAGATTATAAACTTTAATAATTTAATCCCCTTTTTTCACTCAAAAATTTCAATCTTTCCAAATTGGTTAGAAAACAAACCTTGAGTAACACAATGTTTAAAATACCTCTCAGATATCAGAAAGACCCAATTGTGAACCCACCTTTGTTTTTCAGCATATTACCAACTTCAAATTTTAACAATGTAAATATGTGAAGAGTGAAGATGTCTGAATCCATGTATAACAGAGTAAACATTAGAATATGGGTATGAAAATCTACTAGCATACAGATAATTTATAAGCCCATGTCTTTATTATAAATGTTTTCAATCTACAATTTCAAAAGTGGCAGTCAAAATTAATCAGGAAAACAAATTCTAGCCCCTGAAGATGAAACTTTTTTTCAGCCTTTCAAAAAGGTGACCTTGTTCAGTTTGATCTCACTTGTTATTTTACAACATTATTCTGAGTTTTTTTCCATTATACAGTATACATAAATGAAGACATGAAGGGTATGATAAGGCCTAATGAGCTTGTGCTATAACAAAAAGAAGTCTTTACTGCAATGGTAGAGAAAAATGGAATACCGAAATAGGCTATAAAAGATAAGCAAGCAAATAGAATTCAGAAAGGTTAGTGCTAAGAGTGAATTTATTCACTATTAACCAATTCTTATAAATTGAGTGTACACACTCCAAAGTAAAAATATTTTTTAAAAATTAAAAATCCAAGAACTCACCTGACTATATGAACAGGAAGAAAAAGGAGCCATTATTTCCCTTCTTATAAAATATATCAAGTGTCTTTAGGGGGTAACCCACAATCAGGGGAAATGAAGTTTTCAAAACAATAGAAACCTTTAATAAACATACCTATATTTGAGGAAAATGAACAGCTTAATTTAAAATATCACAATGTAAAAGGAATTGACCTTTCTATTTTGAGACAAAGTAAAGAAAAAACATGGACTTAGAGCCTGGGCAAATTGACTTGTTTTATAGCCAGTTTGGAAAACTACTCAAAATTGATACTAAAGCTTAAGTAAATGCTTCATATTTTAGGAAGGTTTCCCAAAACTATATTAACTTGAATTATATCAAAATGTTAATATACAGTCAGGAACAGTGGTACATGTCTGCAGTCCCAGTGGCTGGGGAGGCTGAGGGAAGAGGATCACCAGTTCAAATTTAACCTAAGCAACTTAACAAGGCCCAAAGCAACTTGGCAAGACCTTGTATCAAAAGAAAACATAAAAAGTGTTGGGGATGTGGCTCAGAGGTTAAGTACCCCTGAATTCAATCCCTGGTACCAAAAAAAAAAAGTAAATCTATCTTGATTTGCGGAAGACATAACCATGTAGATAGATAAAAAAAAAATCCATAAAAGATCTATTAGAAATAATTTAGCAAATCACAGTAAATAGGTAAATAGAAAGTAATTGATTGTATTTATACATACTAACAATTAAAAATGGAAAATAAATTAAGCTGTCATGATAACATTCAAATATATGAATACTTAGGCGTTAAGTTTAATAAATTATACATAAAATATACACAATAAAAAGTATAAATTATTGCTGAAATATTAAATGACTGTAAAAATTTACATAGAAATGCAAAAAAGGAAAGCCAAAAAAATTGAAGAAAAAGAACAAATTTGGAAAACTTGCACTGATTTCAATCTTTATTATTATAAAAATATGATAATGAAGACAGTGTATTATCAGCATAAGAAAAAACATACAAATGGGTAAAACAGATTAGAATACAAAAAGAAAAAGACCCACATGTAATTGGTCAGTTGCTTTTCTACAAAAGTAACAAGATAAAACAACAGGGAAAAAACAGATTTTTCAAAGAATGGTGCTGGAGCTAGTTAAACACATGAGGAAAACTGAATTATTATCTTCACCAAACATCATACACAAAATAAATGGATCAAAAGCTAAAATGATAAAAAATTTAAATGCAAATACTAATAGAAAATCTTGGTCACATGGGGCAATCAAATATTTCTTGCAAAAGACATAGAAAATCCTAACCATAAGTAATGATAAACTTGACATTGTCAAAATTAAACTTTTATTCCCTGAAAATTTGCAGGCAGCCCGGCTGGATGAGCAACTTGTGTAGATTGATACAGCAGGAGTGGGAGCCATTTATTGTAGGACAGGAGGGGTATATATACATTCCACACAGCTTATCTTAATTAACATAAACTAGATACAGCAGTCAACCAATAAGGAATCTCCACACCTAATGGCTCCCTGGCGTTACTTCACAAACCACTCCCTCTGGCGCCATCTTGACTTGTTTACAGACTCTAACAAAAATTCCAATACAAAAAATGAAGAGGAGGAGGCTGGAACTGCGTCAGGCACTGGGTTCGATCCTTAGCATCACATAAAAATAAACAAATACAATAAAGGCATTCTGTCCATCTACAACTACAAAAAAAATTTTAACAAAAAAGGAAAAGTAAAGCCACCAAATGGAAGAACATTCCACATGACATGTGTGTATTAGACAAAGATATTATATCTAGAATGTACAAATACCTTTTACCACTCAATTTTAAGAAAACAAATTTTAAAAAGAATGGCATATTGATGTACACAATATGAATGAAGCTCAAATGTACAGTGCTAACAGTTAAAAGGTAGTCAAAAGGCTACATACAATTCAATCTATATAACATTTATGAAATAAGTAAAATTATAGGAACAGAAAATATTTTGAGTGGTTGTGAGGAATTGTGGGTAGGTGAAGGGGTGATTATAAGCGGTAGCATGAGAAAATATTTTAAGGTGATGGAACTCTTCTGAATCTCGATTATGGTAGTGGTCACAAAGTTGTATGGTTTTATCAAAACTCAGTAAACTGAAGACAGGGAATTTTATTGAAAATAAATTAAAAGGGGACTATAAAAAACTATAACGAGACAGCAGTATCCACATATCAAAATGGCTAAAATCATAATGAATTATAATAGCAAATGGAGGGGACAATTAAAAACAATTATTACTTTTGTACACTGGAGGAATGTACATGGAAAAAAATTTGGCAGTTTCTTGTAAATTTAAAAATACACTAAAGACAACCCAGAAATCTCATTCCTTAATATTTACCCAAGAGAAACTAAGTATATGACTACACAAAGATTTATCCCCAAATTTCACAGCAAAAGAAGTAGAGAAAATCCTTGAAGACACTTTTTTTTCCCATTTTGACTCAGTACTATGTACTTTACCACTACTAATATTTTCCCTCTCCCTCCTCAAGACCTTGGTCCACAAAACTGCAAGAGCCTTTTGTCCAGGGCTCCCTTTTCAGTGAGATGGCCCTACCCCACAAGCCTGCAATGATACACCTTATCATGGGAGAAAATATGACTGGTTGGGAAGTAAAGACCTCAGCACTTTTCCAGTTTAGCCTCTTGCTGATAAAATCACAGTAAGCAATTAAAAACTTGACAGTTACTTTCATTTTGGCTTATTATTTTCATCAACTATTCAGATACCTAGCAGCTCAGCTAAACTCCTGATAATATGACTATTTAAACAGATCCAAATCATTTTGATGAAATTTTACAACCATTACTTTTCTAAAAATTTCAGCAGAGAGAAAAGGAAAAACACCTCTTCAATATATTAAGTATAACTATAGAAAACCTACAGATGACATACATGAAATATTGAATACCTTCCTCAAAAGACAGAGAGCAAAAAATGATTTCACACTTTACTACTTCTATCATATTTGTAGTGGAAGTCCTAGCTAGTGCAATAAGGTACGCAGTACAAGAAGACACAGGAATTGAAAATAAAGAAGTCTAACTCTTTATTTGCATGATATGATTGTGTACACAGAAAATCCAAAGTCACTGATGTAAATACTAGAACTAATGAATAAATGTACCAATGTTGTTCTATATCCTGATTAGAGACTACAGTTAGATGTATGCAATTGACAAAAATCACAGAACTTTGCATAAAATTGGTGAATTTAATTCATTATTAAAATAATGAATTTAACATTATGTAAATCATACCATAAAATGATTATTAATATCTTAGGAATAAAAGATCAATATAAAAATGAATGACTTGTCTACATCTTAGCAATGAGCAACTGAAAATAATGTTTTTAAAAATGATAGCATTTAAAATGAAAATAATCATATGCACAGGAAGAAATTTACAAATTATATGCATGACCTCTATGATGAGAGTAATTAAAGAATATCTAAATTAATAGTGGGGTATGCAGTATTCATGTTCAAAAAAATCGATAATTTTACAATTGCATTTGATCCTAAATTGATCTATAAAATGTTGCAAACCTTACCAAAATCTCAAAAATTTTTTCAGTAGGAATTAACAAAATGAATCTAAAATTTATATGGAAGAAAAAAACTATACAATAGCTAAGAGAATCTTGAAGAAGAATAAATTTAAAGAACTTATACTGAAAGATTTTAAAACTCATCATAATGCCAATGTAATAAGATAGTGTGGTACTGGCATAAAAATATATAAACAGATCAATATAACACAGTAGAGTTCTGACTTTGACCTAAACATAAACATTCAACTGATTTTCAATAAAGCCAAGCAAGGTCATTCAATGAAAAAAGGAATTATTCTTTTCAGTACACAGTACTAGAACAACTGGTTACTTCTATAAGTAAGAAAATGTAAATCTGAAATTATATTTTAGAAGGAAAATTCAATTTTTACAACCTTAGGGATTATGATTTTTACACAGGACACAAAAGGTACTGAAAGCAAAGGGGCATGAAGGAGTTTCCTAGGGTAATGGAAAGATTATATATGTTGACCTGGTTGTTGGTTACCTAAGTGTATATACCTTAAAAATGATTGAGCTGTTCAACTAAGATCAGTGCATATCACTTTATGTAAATTATACCTAAATAAAATAGTTAAATGCAAAAAAAAAATGTTCATAGAAGCTTTACTTTAATAAAGATAAACTGGGAACAATCCAAATTCCCATCAATATAATGTGGTATATTAAACTAATATACAGAAAGTTGATCAGTTGTTACTTGGGGATAAGATATAGGAATAAGAAGGAAGGGATTAAAAAAGAGGCATAAAAGGGGCTGGGGTTGTAGCTCAGTGGTACAGCACTCGCCTAGCACCTGCGAGACACTGGCTTCAATCCTCAGTATCACATAAAAATAAATACAATAAAGGTATGTGTCCAACCACAACTAAAAAGATATTTTTTTAAAAAAGAGGCATAAAAAAACTTTTGAGGTTATTTATATGTTCCATTTTCTTGAATGTAGTGTTGGTTTCACAGGTGTATACGTCACAACAAAAAGCGTACAACATAAATACATGTACTGTATTGTATGCCAATTATACTTCAAAGTTCTTTAAAATTACAAAGGCAGATTTGAACTCAGCAAGAATTTGCTTTCTAACAATCAGAACAATAGAATCTTAAAATTGAAAAAGACTCCATGAATATTTTTAACAAAGTAGTACCTACCCTCTATTTGAACAGTTTCAGCAATGCAATACTCCTGTTACTAAAAAGCATATTAGAAAATTCTTGTTGTCAAGAGTTCCTACAATTTAATCCATTTATTCCAGGTCTTGAGTCCTAGTGCTCTCCCAATAAAACTACTTTTTCCCCAAATTCAACATTTATTCAACAACTAACAACTGAGAGCCAATTATTTACAAGGAAAGTCTGTACACTGTGGCGAATGCAAAAATATGTGAAACAAGAGCTCTGGTTTCACAGATATTCT
Organism: Marmota monax; assembly: GCF_021218885.2. Classification (NCBI taxonomy): domain Eukaryota; kingdom Metazoa; phylum Chordata; class Mammalia; order Rodentia; family Sciuridae; genus Marmota; species Marmota monax. Next base: position 7,020,225 of record NW_026694552.1, on the reverse strand, counting down.
ACTTTAGTACCAAAAAAATAACTGTTAGCTCATTGCCTTACTGCCTTTATCAGTATCATCTCTGCTATGTATTGCATTTTTTGTGTGTATACAAAGGGGATTGTATACTCTACAACTGAGATAGAGTCCCAGTCCTATTTATTTGTTTATTTATTTACTTACTTATTTATATTTTGTAATGCTGGTGATTGGACCCAGGATCTACCAGCCAAGTGATCAACTACTGATCCACCTCCCTGGCCCCCTATTTAATATTTTTTTTGAGAAAGGATTTCACTAAATTGCTAAGCCCATCCTCAAACTTATGATCCTCCTGCCTCAGCTTTCCAAGTAGCTGGTATTACAGGTGTGTGACACTATGCCTGGCTCTGCTATGGTTGGTAAAGCAAGAATGATTCTTTCAATGCCAAGCACCAGAACAAAAAACTGACTTTGCAATTTGAATGAAGAAGAGAAAAAAAATGAGTACAATCTGGTACTTCCATTTTCTGTTTGGTATTTTATGCATCTATGAAAATGAATAAAATCACAAAATCATATTGCCAGCTCAACAATCCCTATACCAATGTGGTATACTGAAGAAGGGATGAGAGTAAGATTCTGAGATGACAGCTTCCATCCCTGCCTCTGCATATAACTAAATACATCTTTCATCAGTCACTATACTTTCCTGTAAAATGATGGAGTTCATCTCTGTAGAGCAGTGGTTTACAAACTGAAGACCCCAAAAACATTTGTTTAGATCAGTAATATCTATCAATATGTGCCATATAAAAATGAAAACTGGGGCCTTGGAGTGTAGCACTATGGTAGAGCTCTTGGCTAACATGTGTAAGCCCCTAGATTCAAATAATCCTAATATTTAAAACATTTATTTATTTTAAAGTGACAATAATACATGCCAATATATATTTATGAAAAATATATCTTCCAAAATGAAAATAATTGTCCATATAAAAAAATCACATACAGTAACATATTATCAATCTCTTTAGAAAATTCTAAGATTTGGAAAGCTGTCACACTTAACAGTGGCAGATGATTTTTCCAAAATTCTAATTCTTACTTTTGAAAACCTCAAACTTTTCATTAATAACAAATATCAAGAGTAGTTTTCCTTAAAACAATAGGATCACTTTGCTCAGTTTTGAGAAACTGCCTGTCACATATTGAAGTCTAAATAACCCTAGTCTGTCTTAGTTGTTCATTTCAAGGAAAAATGTGTTCCATGTAATAATCAGTTAGTTCAGCCTACAGCTCAGTTGCTCAAGTGCTTTTGCTAGAAACAATCACCTTACTTCAGATCATTCAATTGCTTCATATATACATTACATTTTGTCATACACAATGTTAAAAAGATGTGCACTCGAGGGTCAAGATTTAATAAAAATCAATGCTACACTGAAGACACTGTTAGGTAAAATTGGATTTTCCCTGCCAAGAGTATGAAGAATATAGGACTGAGGTTGTGGCTCAGTGGTAGAGTGCTCAACTTGCATGTGGAAGGCACTGGGTTTGATCCTCAGCACCACATAAAAATAAAAAAAACAGTATTGTGTCCATCTACAATATATATATATATATATATATATTTATGAAGAACATAATTACTAGGACAATTTGATACACTTTACCAGTAGTTCTACCCACCATCTGCAAATGTGAAAACAGTAGAAAAAGGTAAAACGGTCTCCATATTTTCTGTGGTTTAAGTGTTTGTCCCCACCTCAAATTTACATGTTGAAAACCTAATTTCCAAGGTAATGATCTTAGTAGATGCCTCCTTTGGGAGATGACTAGATCATGGGGCAGACTCTTCATGAATGGAATTAGTGCCCTGTTCAGGACACAGCAAGAAGGTACCTTCTATGAACCAGAAAGCAGGTCAAGTCATCACCATACACTAAATCTGCCTTAATCTTCAGTTTCGCAGCCTCCAGAACTATGAGAAATAAATTACTCTTGTTTATAATTCCCCAGACCCAATGTCCCTCCAACTCTAGAATGACTACAGTTATATAGTCAAGATCTTTCATTTGTGTGACTCTACAAAACATTAATTTCCCTATCTAAATAATTATTTGATATTTTAATAAATACCAATCTCTTACAAATATACTATCTTATTATGGAACAGGAATTGTGGCTTCCTTCCTGAAAAAAAAAAATCCTTAATTTTTATTCAGATTTTCCCATCCTCTAACTTTTCTAGGTAGCAATGTGCTTTGGTGGGGAGTGGTTGTGTAAGTTACGGTCTAAATCTACCTTCATGGTCCTACTCCATTTGCCAAATGTACTGGTGTAATCACACACATATAACACAAACCAATGGTATATAGAATGGAGAGGTGAGATTTTTTTTTATAAACATTACATGCCTGATACAAAGGGACATACATGAAGAATTCATATGTTTCTACTAGACATTATGGTGTCTGCATGTGAACCATAGCAGCCATCTTGTGAGTACCAGGGGTACTAATCTTGTTAGCAAATTAATAGGTATAATACGCATAGCAGAAAAATAGAAAAATCCTACATCTTTAATGGTGTAATTATTTGGCTGAATTAATCCTGGAAACAATCTACCTCCAAACTTACTATTATGGGAGTTAAATTTTTCTTTATTGTTTAAGATAACTGAATTCATGTTTTCTACCACTTGCAATGGAAAGTACTCTACCATATATAAAGAGGCATGATTATGCCTTTGTTCCACATACAAAAACATTTCAATGTATCAATTGATACATTGTGAGATTATGGACACAAAAGGACCTCCTCTTCTTTAGCAGGGCATGGAAGAGCTTATAAATACAGACTACAATAATTTTTTCTGTAGTGTCCCACTCTTAAGAGTACTTTTCCCTTCAAACTTTCAGATCTTCTTCAGTACTCTATGCTATACAAACTACTTGAAATTCTGGAAGCAAACCAGCCAGTTCCTAAATGAAGAGGGCTATATGATTGAATTACATCATGATATAAATGTCTTAATAGAATTTCTTAGAGTCCTATTTTATTACTCACTGTCGAAAACATAATTAACCAGATTAGCATTCACTTATGAATGGTGATTTAGTCACTCTATAAGTTAATAAATAAATCCAATGTTTAGATTCAGATTAAAAAAGAACAAGTTAAAATTAAGTTTAGCAAAAGCTTATTTCATTCATAGAATTTTATTTTTGTTGTCTATAATTAGCAAATAACATGGGATTCAAGGTTCTCAGTTCAAAAGAATAGCAAGTGCCATCACAGACTACCCTTTTGGTTAAAGGCCAGCAGAAGCCCCTAAAGGAATAAAGACAGTTGGACCTGGACAGATTATGAAGGTATTTACTCAGGCACTGATGCATAAAATGAGAATCTGGTTGGTTAAAATGATAGGAGCCTATGCATCAGACATAACACTAAAGATGCCTCTCTAAACAACCTCAAGGATTACTGCTATTAAAAATAAATCTTTATAATAAAGCCTTGGCCATGTGTCTGAGTAGTTCATTTATAATGTTAATCAGCAAGAATATATTTTCAAAAGTGACCTCTGTTCCATAGTTGCTATTGTCAGAAGAGGATGAGATGATGGAATAATTACATTTTAAAAGAAAATCATTAGAGGATAAGACCAAATCAGACAACCAACTGGCAATCAATTGAGCGGCAATTCCATAGTCACTGTAGAACATAGGAAAAAAATTATTAAAACTATCACACAGACTCTCTTATACAATAGTGATAGGAGTATAACTGGTAAAAACCATTCTGGAAATTAATTTGGCAAGAGCAGATCTCTTATCATTCAGAAGCTTAAAGTTCAGCTATTCAAATGCCACCTGGAAAAGCCAGAATGCATAACAGTTTGTGATTTTACAGAGGAGTACATTTGAATTGCACAAGCAACAAGGCTGGCAAGTAGGCAATAAAGCCATTTAAGTACTGAGGAATTGCAGGGAGAAGGTAAATTGGGAAGAATGCCAAAGAGCATGGGGAACCTCTTGTTCCACATGTACTTACAAGTTTGATTTTCTAAAAAGAGAAGATGCAGGCTGGGTTATTATCACTCCAAAGTGGGGAGAACAGATTAACAATGAACAAAGTTTCTAGAATACCACTAAGGATGAAATGAAAGCAAGGGACAAAACTAAGTCAAGGCACAGCCATTTAAGTGTAAGCCTGATAGACTTACAGTGAAAGGTCTGGTGAAGGAGATGAGGATCTTAGGCAGAAGGGGCTTACATTCTAGATGTATTCACAAAACTCTCCTGGAAGAGAGAGAATGTCAATGGATTGAGAGTATGCCATACCTTTGCTAAGCTAGGAAGAGTTAAGAGGGAGAGGCATTCAAGATGGGCAGGCTCCACTTTTTGTCCAGAGGGAAAAAGTAAGGGGATGCATACTTCAAAAAATTAAAATTTAGGCCCTTAAAGATAAATGGCCTAGGCAGTAACAGTAAAGAATTATTAACGGATTGGGCCAACCAAGTCAACAGTTAGATGGAGTTATAGAAAGAACAGTGGGAATTATTCAACATTTCCACATACCTTTATTTTTCTAACTTCTACCATGCATGAATTAGGGACTAAGGAAAAAAAAATCACATCAGCAGGTTCCAGAGCTACACTGCACTGTTTCAAATCCTGGCCCAATCACTTATTAACTGTATGACCTTAGTAAATTATTTAATCTCCATGAGCCTCAAATTCCTTGTATGTAAAAGTGGAAATAGTGGGCAAGGATTTTATGGAGAAAACCCACAAAGCACAGAAAATAAAAGCAAAAGGAATAGGGTTACTTAAGCCAAAAAGCTCCTGCACATCAAAGGAAACAAATAACTGTGTAAAGAGGCAACCTACAGAATGGGATAAGACATTATTTATGCAAATAATACATTTGGCAAGGGGTTAATGTCCAGAATATTTAATGAATTCCAAAAACTCAAGAGCATAAAAACAAATAACCCAATACAATTGGGCATGCATCTACATAGACATTTCTCAAAAGAAGACATACAAATGGCCAACAGGTACATAAAAATATGCAATAATTAATTAGCATCAGGAAAATACAAATAAAATCCACAATGAGATATTACCCAGTAAGAATGGCTATTTCTAGAAAGATTACAGATAATAATTGCTGGAAGAAAATGGAAAAAAAGGAAAGCTTGAACACCACAGATGGGAGTGTAAATTAGTATAGCTATTATGGAAAAATGTATGATTGTTGCTTGAAAAATTAAAAATAAAACTACTACATGATCCAGTGATCTCATTCCTCAGTATACATGCCAAGGAAATGAAATCAGCAGGTAAAAGAGGCATCTATACTCCTATTTTCTTACAGTGTTATTCACAATAGTCAAGAAATAGGGGGAAAAAACTAAGTGTCTATCAACTGATGAATGGATAAAGCAAATGCAGTACATATAAATGACAGAATACTATCCATCCATAAAAAGGATGAGATCCTGTCATTTATGACAACAATGATGGAGTTTATTAGGTTAGGTAAAATAAGCCAGGGACAGAAAGGCAAGTATTACATGTCCTGGCTCATAGGTGGAACTATAAAAATTGATCTCTTAGAAGTTGAGAGTATAATGGTGGTTACCAGAACCTGGGGAGAGGTTGATCAATGGGTACTAAGTTACAGTTAGATAAGAGTAAGAACTTCTGGTATGCTATTGCAGACTAGGGTTAATATATATAACAATCATGTATTTTACATTTCAAAAACCTAGAAGTGCCCTGAGGCTTGGGAGTTCAAGCCAGCCTCAGCAATGGCAAGGTACTAAACAACTCAGTGAGACTTTGTCTTTAAATAAAATACAAAATAGGGCTGGGGATGTGGCTCAGTGGTTGAGTGCCCCTGAGTTCAATACCTGGTACCACCCCCACCCTCCCCCCAAAAAAGCTAGAAGAGTTCATTTTGAAAGTTTGCACCATAAAGAAATGATAAATCTTTGAGGGCACAAATACATGTTTAACCTGTTTTCAAATACATGTTTAACCTTAACAGGGTAACACAGTGCACATGTTACCCTGTGAAGATGTAGAATTTTTATGTATCAGTTAAAAATAAATTTTATTTAAATTAAAAAGTACTCAAAAAAGTGAAAATAGTACTGTCTAACAGGTGTAACAGCAACCACTATAAAAGGCAATCATAATTTATCTGTTGATACAGGTGTGTGTGTGTGTGTGTGTGTGTGCGCACGCGTGTGCGCACGCGCGTGCGCGCATGGTATCAGGGATTTAACCCAGGGATTTATGCATGCTAGGCTATCACTCTACCACTGAGTTATATTCCCAGCTCTTTTTAGTTTTATTTTTAAGACAGGGTCTCTCTAAGCTGCCCAGGCTTGCCTCAAACTTGTAATCCTCCTGCTTCAGCCTCGAAAGTAGCTGGGATTATAGATGTGTGGCAATGTGCCAGGTTGATAATAGACTTTCTAAATGTCAGAATCTATTGCTCGTATCAAAGACTAAATATAGACTTTAACCCAGTAATTCCCCAAGAAGGAGGCAGTGGTGATAAGTAAAAAGTTAAAAATATAGAATAAAAAATATCCACAGCAGGCTGAGGTTGTGGCTCAGTGCTAGAGCACTCACTTAGTATGTGTGAGGCACTGAGTTCAATCCTCAGCACCTCATAAAAATAAAATAAAGGTATTGTGTCCACCTACAATTAAATATATATATATATATATATATATGTGTGTGTGTGTGTGTATACATATATATGTATACATACATATATATATTATACATACATATATAATATATATATATTATACATACATATAACATATATATATATATATATATTATACATACATATAACATATATATATATATATATATATATATATATATATATTATACACACACACACATATATAAAATAAATGTCCACAGTGGCACTTACTAAAATAAATAAAAATCTTGAATTTTTAAAATATATCATACTAAAGTGAATAGGCAGATACTTTGTTGGGTGTATACAGGACAATAATTGTTTAAAAATAATGGTTTAGGGGCTGGGGTTATGGCTCAGCGGTAGAGCACTTGCCTCACACGTGCAAGGTCCTGGGTTCGATCCTCAGCACCACATATAAATAAATAGTTATTGTGTTCAACTACAACTACAAAAATAAATATTAAAAACATAATAGTTTAAAATCAAGAATTTTGGGGCTGGGGTTGTGGCTCAGTGGTAGAGCACTCGTCTAGCATGTGAGAGGCCCTGGGTTCAACCCTCAGCACCACATAGAAGTAAATAAACAAAATAAATGTATTGTGTAAAAATAAAAAATAAATATTAAAAAACAAGAATTTTAATAATGGGGAAATGCTTCATAAGTAAAAACACTGAAATAAAAAATTCTATATAGTATGATTCTAAATTATTTTAAATTATTTTAAATTTTAATCAATTTAATTTAAAATAGATACATAGAAAGAAAAATCATCACAACAATAAAAGAAGCTCTTTCTGGGCTACAGAAGCTATAAACAGGTTTTTATCTTCTTCTTTGCACATTACAGAATTTTTCAATATCCCAATATTGAGTGTATATTTATTACCTATCTTCAGACAAAATCAACATGTAAGTTGGTTGAATGAATGAACAAATATATACTTATTCCCTCCAAAGAGTATATAAATGAATAGAAAAAAACAGGTAAAATCCCATGAAATAAAAGTATGTAAAATCTAATACTAAACTAAGAGAGGCTAAATATTTCATATGTTCAAAGAAGGGTACAATCAGCAATTGATATGATAGTAAGGGAAAGTTTCACAGGACTTTTTATCTATTCTTACTAGCATGTACACTTCATGAAGTCAGAGACCCTGTCTTACTTACCTTTATGAATATTGTGTAACACAAAATAATTTTGTAAATAATATAATTCCATGAGGGTAGAAATAGAAAAATGTAAATAAATTCTTGAGTACTGGGGCTGGGGTTGTGGCTCAGTGTTAGAGCATTTGCCTAACATGTATGAGGCACTGGGTTTGATACTCAGCATCACATAAAAATAAATAACTAAATGTATTGTGTCCATCTACAACTAAAAATTTTTCAAAATCTTGAGTACTTAGGATTTGTTAAACAAATATGTGTTGAATAAATGTAAACATTATGCTGGAATTGAGCAAAGTCTTTGATCCATAGGATTCAAATCAAGATGGAGAACAAATATGTATGCAGTACTCAAAAGATTGTAGGAAAACTCAACTAGGGCTAGAATGGAGGGAGTATATTGTAAAATGTAATGAAAAAAAAGGTTTGATGAAGGGAGAGATCACAATAGGCCTTGAAAATCAGATAGAGAATTGAAGCAGGAAATGGCAAGTCAAGGGACTGAGAATGAAGTTCAGTAATAGAGGATGTGCTTACCTAGTGCAAAGCTCTGAGTTCCATCCCCAACAAACCCCCTAACCAAGAGGAGAAAGGACAAGTTAATAAATAGTTTGAAAAACAACAATGAAACATTATTTTGAGTGTTTTACATAACTTTTCCCAATTTATCCTCAAAATGATCTGTGAGATAAGTTCTGCTGTCTCCCTTTTGCCAATGAGGAAATAAAAGCCCAGATGTTACTATTGTACTCAAAGTCAAACATCTACTAGTTAGATTCTAGGTCTGACTCCATAGGCCAAGTTAAAACCTCTGAGTAAGATCTTTACAAATTTCTGAGAGATACAAAAAAATTGTGAGATCCCACTACATCAAAGATATATTTATTTAGTGCTCTTGGACTGGAATCAGACACACAATTATGAGAGAGAGAGAGAGAAATACATACACACACACACACACACAAGCATGCACACACACACGCACACAATAGATTCTAAGAAATTGATATAAAAGTAGATATGTGTTTATATATATACATATATTTTATAGTTTTATCTGCTGAGGACGAGAAGCAATGACATCACAGTGGCAATGAGCATGACAAGCACTCAGATCTTGGTTTCTAAATACCATTCTTTAATAAAAAGTATCAGAGCTCCCTGGAGAAATGGCTTATTCCAGGATTAAAGCAAGGAAAATAGAAATAAGCCTAGAACATTTTGTAGTGCTAGAAAGTAAGAGAATGCTCAACAAATGATAGAAACATGTTGAACAGACTTAGAAGCCAATGTGAAGGGATGCCTGTTGGCCAAATCTGTAGTAATTTTGGCAACCAATTAAAAAAATTTACTAGGAGCATAATTCATTATAACCCATACAATACAACATTTATTAAGTCTATAGTTCTATAAGTAAATAAATGACTATGTAAATATATAAATACATAAATTAAAACAATAATATTGGAGCTGGGTTATATGGGTGGAGCACTCCTATAACCTCAGCCACTGGGGGGGGGGGGGGCAAGGCAGGATGATAGCAAGTTCAGAACCCACTTGGGCAACTAAAGGAGACCCTGTCTCAAAATAACTTCTAAAAAATGGGCTGAGTATTCCTCTGATTGGGTATTAATATCCAGAAGATATTAAAAATCAAAAAAATACACTAAAAGCAATCAAATAACCCATTCAACAGATGAGCAAAAGAACTAAACATCAACTTCTTAAAAGAAACACAAATGGCCAATAAATATATGAAAAAATGTTCAACAGCTCTAGCATTCAGGAAAATGCATATCAAAACTACACTAATATTTCATCTTACTCCAGTCAGATTGACAATGACCAATAATAAAAAAAAACAATAAATACTGATGAGAATGTGGGGAAAAAAGGTACACTTGTACACTGTTGGTGGGACTGCAGACTAGTACATCCACTCTGAAAAGCAGTATGGAGATTCCTCAAAAAAACTAGGGATGAAACTACCATATGACCCAGCTATCCCACTCCTTGGTATTTTCCCAAAATAACTAAAATCAGCATACTATACAAAACATTTACCTCAATATTTATAGCAGCACAATTCATAATAGCTAAATTACGGAATCAACCCAGATGCCTGTCAATTGATGAATGGATTAATGTGTACATATACATAATGGAGTTCTACTCAGCCATTAAGAAGAATGTAATTATGGCATTTGTTGATAAAAGGATGGAAATGAAGAACATCATGATAAATGAAATAAGCCAAACTCAAAAACTCACATGTGGAAGCTAGAATAAAATAAAACAAAGGGGGAGGAAAGGAATAGGATATTATAAAGATCCAGGGAAGATCAGTAACATAGAATGAGGAGATCTAGAGAGAGTGGAGGGATGGGTTAATGGGAGGCAATGCAGAATTAATTCTTAAATAATGTTATGTGCATGTATAATATAAATATACCAAAGGGAATATCACCTTTATGTATAAGTAAAAAGAACCAATCAAATATAAACAGTGGCACTAAAGGAAGTTTACTACAGTAGAGGAGGGAGAAGGAGGAAGGGAGGAAAAGGGGGAGGGAAAAGGGGGATCATAAACTGAAATTGAGGTCCATGCATGCATAATTTTCTCAGGATGAACCCAACTACTATGTATGTATAACTATACAGCTCTCATTAAAAAAGAAAAGGCTGACAATGTAGCTCAGAGATAATATTTCTGGGTTCAATCCCTAATACTGAAAAAAAGATACCAATAGTAGTGGAAAAGGAAACATTCCATTATAGTAGAATTCAATTAATTAATTAATTAATATAAGTTTTTTGAAAATTAAAATCACCATTTGTCACTGTAATAATTATTCAGATCAAAACATTACTAGATGCTAAAACTGTGGGCAAAAGTATGATGAGAAATAATTTTTTTTACAGACATCATTCAGTCAAATAAAAAAAATAGGAAAAAATGTACACACTCTTTCACAATCACAGGACATACACATATATAAACAGATGCATAAGACTAAAGACACATAGGTAGGTAAATGAATATAACTGGACATGATGGGGTAAGTAAACTGGTAACAACAACAAAACTGAATTAAATATTTTAAACAGAAATGTGCCACCAACCACATATACACCGTTTTTTCACAGTAGACATTCCTGAAAAGTTCAGCATATTTAAAATTACTGTGGAAACTGACTAATTAAAGAATCATAAGATAATTTTTTTCTTTAAAGTCAATTATCTACCATAAGTTATAGTTGTTTTATAAATCTATTTTTTATATATTGTGATTACATAAAATCAGACAACCTGTAATAGCAATTGCTTTTAAACTGCATTTAACTTACCTCACTCTTCATAAATATGAATTTAGAGATCAAACTCTGATCTTGTTAAGTCCAAAGCTCCATCTACCATCATGCTATGCTACTTCTTCTAACATCAGCAGGAAGAGATGCAATCTCTGCCATCATTTCTATTGTACCTTCTGTGTCACCCCCCCCTAAAAAAGTAGCAGAAGTCCAAATACTCCAAATACTAACTAAATCTCTATTGACTACATACAAAGGAAGCAATATAGAGTTGTTAACGGCAAAGAATCTGAGTCAAATTGTCCAAATTTAAATTTTCCAGCTCTACAACTTACTATCTGTGATTTTTGGCAAATTATTTATCCTCTATGATTTGTATTTCCTCATCTGCAATAATAATACCTAATAAGTCTGTTATGAAGACAAGTGTTTAGCATGCATGAAGCCCAGGATTTGATCTCCAGCACTGCCCACCACACATATACATGATTAATTATGACGATGTCTATTACCTAACTAGCAAAGTGCCTAGGAGATAATAAACACTCAAAAATGTAAACTATAATGATAATGAAGACAATGATGACAAACTGTTTCTATGAAGTAATGTACCTCATAGAGGAAAAATTATTTAATGGCCACAAACCACAATCCTGCCCTTGATGAATACTTGCCACTGGTTACAAGGCACATAATATATTTAAATTAGAGAAATCTACCCACTTTACTGCACAAAAACCAACTTAATAACATTTGGATAGTAAAAGTAGTGTAATTTTACATTGTACATATATCCATATCCATAAATTTAAGTATATATCCTACTGAGTCAGTCTAGTATAATTATCTTATAAAAATATGCTATTTTATACACTAATTAAAACAATAATAATAATAATAAGAGAGGAGAGATTAGTAAAGTAAAACAAGTAGATCAGGGGAAGGAAGGAGGGGAGGGAAAGAGAAGGTATTAGGCAATGAAATGAGTCTGATTATGTTCTATGCATATATGGATATAGCATGATGAATCCCACTATTACATAAAATTATAATGCATCAATAAAAAAGGCAAAAACTGATATTCCCATTTCAATCTAAACCTCCCTTTTTCTCTTGTTGCTCTCCTTTCAATTACTTTATGCCACCTAATGAACACTGTTTGAGAAAATCTACATATTGTGATATCCCATCTTGGTATGACATTAAGATAAAGAAATCACTTAACTATGAAACAATAAAGCAATGTAAGTAGCAATATTCTTCCTGATATAAGGACCGAAATATTAGACTACTTCAGTCAACAACTAGCCCACTATCATCCAGTTTCTCTCTGAACAAGGTCACCAATATCGTTAGCACTACTATGGAGAGCAGATATCATTCATATTTTTGACATAATTAAAACTTTCATCCAACTAGGATATCAATGTGTGAAGCATGAAAATCAAATCTCTAGCTTAACGAAGGTATAATATTCTAATAATAAGAAAATGGAATGCAAAATGACCTTTAAAAATCACAGTGGAGGAAAAAGGAAAAGAACTGTAATTTCTTCATGAACACTACTTTAAGAATCCAAGAAAACAAGCTTGACCCCATGTTTTGTCAATCATAAAAAGAAACATCATTTTTAATATAAATTGATGTGTAGGGTTGCTATACATACCTGTGTAATTGGTATCTGGTGCACATAATACTAATAGCAATGCCGACATAAAAAGAGAGACAAATATTTAATGAAATATCCACAAAATCTTTGCCCCCAGGGACAAATGCCATAAGCAGTAGATACCAAGATGTTTTCAAAATGAACTATTTTTAATAGCACAACTATAGTTTCAACAACAGTCTACAGCTCTCTTGACTGGCTACACCTTACCCCATTAATGATGTTCTGCATCAAAAAAGCAATTTCAAATTATTTATTTATTTTGATGGAGGAAAATTATATCATGCATAATTTAAAATATTTGATATGTATGATTTTTCAGCAGATTTTCCATCATAATTGTATTGTGCTCACAGTAATATGAAAGTAAGTTTTCATACCTTGAGTACACACTTTCTGAAGAACAGAAAGAGGGCAATGTAGTCTGAGGCATGCTGAGTGCTGTAGGGAAGCTAGACAGCTAACTTAAAAGGACTTAGATAAGCTATAACATAGCAACTGCAGAATTGATAGTCACTCAACCATGTGAAGGCCTAAGCCATGATCTCATATTAAAGTGTTTTTAAAACCACCCATTATGATCACTCAAATAAAACATTTAAATAATTTGTCACACACTTATTCTTTAGAGGTTAAGTGAAATTAGGGATGATAGATACAGGCAGGAGAACATTTTCTGTGACAAACTCATTCATTCATTTGCATCTACCTCTCACCACCAGAAGGATAGTGGGTGGGACTACCCAGATACCCTTCTGGAGAGATATTTAAGTATTAATTCTAAATTCCTAAAACCCAGTGGATCTTTTTTGCTCTGTCATTTCACATATACATCCTCCCCCACTCTCCTTTTAACTCAGAAAAGCTCATTCTGTTTGGGAAAAAAAAAAAAAAAAACAAGAATTATTTCCTTTAAATAGGTGATGAGCAAATTCTCAATTTGTTCAGCTGTCTTTGTGAATTAAAAAAGGAAACAAACAAAAACCCATCACTCAAAAAAAAAACAAAAAACAAAAAACAAAAAACACTCAGAAGACCTGAAGCCTGAGGCCATCTGTCTTTACCTCACTTTGCTTGGTACATTACCTTAGCATTTGTATAGCAAGGATGTCAATAGGGGAAAGCAGGTCATTGGCTTTTACTGACCAGTGGTTCATGTTGCTTAAGGAAAGAGGAAAGGGAACGAACTTCTATGGGGTCGCCTACTACTTTGATGGAAGCTGGATTTTAGAATGCCCGAAATATTAAACTATAGGCAAAGTTTTAAAAAAAGAGTGCGTGGGCTGGGTACAAGTAGTGAAAAGGTTAGCGGGCGGGCTGGGAAACACCCTAAGGCGGAGGAGGGGAGGAAAAGTTTTAAATACCCACCAGAGCCTAGTGATCCATTAATAATCGTCTCCCACCCTGCCTCTGCTCTTGCCCCAGAAGACCTAGCTGCTGGGAAGCAAGTAACCCTATTTTTAAACACTTAAAACTCTCCCTTGGACTTCAGAAGGCTTGAGTTACCAGCGTCGTAAATAAGATGTTTCTTCCTAAACAAGTGAAAGCAAATTGGAATTCCCTAGACAAGGCGGAGGAGAAAAGAAGGTAAAGGGACAAAAAGTGATTTAAGCCTGAGAGTGCGGTGATAGGGCGGGGGAGGACTTACCGCAGCCTCTGCGGGCTGCCCCCAAAGACTCAGGGCCAGTAAGGACAAGCCGGCAGCCAGGGTGACTCCACGCAGTTTCATTCTTCTCCGGCTCCCGCAGTTTCTTCAGCACCCGCACAAAATCCCCGGCTGGCTCGGGCCAACTGACATAATCTTGAGGGTTTACTGGGAGAGAGCTAGAGCAGGAGAGGGATAGCGAGGGTGTCCCAATTGTGTAGGTCGGCTTGGGTGAAGAGAAAGAAGCTTTTCAAGTAGAGAGAGAGGAAAGAAATAGAAAAAAAAAGAAAGAAAGAAAAAGAAGAGGAGCTATTCTTCCCTCCCCCCTCCCCTCCCCAAAGCCGGTCTCTCGGGAGCACTTTTCCCTTCTGTCCAGACTTGCAAACTTTTTCCTCACTCAAGTCCCACAGATCTACTTTCCGCCCTCTAGTCCCCCTCCCGCACCGCCCCCTCCCCGCCAGCACCAGGGAATTTAAGTATCACTCCGCCACAGCTTTATACTCCACCAGCAACCTGCGAGGGAGTGACGCTCAGTTATTTGGGGGAGGGAAACTTCTAGACCAGTAGACTGAACACCGTGAGTTCAACCGGGAAGCTTTCCTATTCGTTCATTTGCACCTTCCGTTGGCACTGCTCTTCCCTGCCCAGTTCCACTCACTGGTATGAGCATCAAAGCCAATTACAAATAGACCTGAGCTGGGACTATTTTTTTAGCGGATGGATCTCAGAGAGACTGTGCTTTTTATTGTTAATCATTAGAAACGAATTTTGGTCGCAGCTCTCTAGGCTGCTGGGTGTCTTTGCCGTTCAAGTGCTCACAGAACAAAGTTTCTGTATGCAAGTAGAAAGTGTAAAAATATTGGAAATATAGAGTTATAAATGAAGAAAATGAACATATTTAAGTGTGTGTGAATAGTTGATATGTGTGATATGTACACAAAATTTGGAAACATTGTATGTGTTAGGAATTATTATATGGTTGAATGTTGTCCTAATACAGTCACATCATTTTATTTAACTACATTGAATTACATAATTAATATTTACCTCCTAACAAAAGGTATTGCTCTTGTGTTTCAGAAGGATATATGGCAAGGGATTAAATCATTTTAGTGCATTTTCCTAATGGGAAATATGTATACAGAGTTGATGGCAGTTGAATTTATATCTCCCAAATAAAGTAGACTTGAACATTACTTTGGAAATCCTGATACATTATTTTTTAAGTGCCAAAAAGCCCAGAAAAAGACGCCTTGGAGTCTTTCAGGAAGAATTTGCTGAAGAATTCTTCAGAATATTTCAGTTATCTTATTCCCTAGGTTTAACCACTTTATAGAGTCTTTTGGATCTGTTTCCCGCGGGCCCATTCATTCTAAGGTTCTGCTGAGTTTAGAGTAAGTAGATTTACAGCTCCAGAGATTCCCCCTTCTCTTCCCAAGTGCTTAGTGTGCAATTAATTAGAATGAGTATTGCATGCATTTTGGCCTGTGTGCATGAGCACTTTTGGGCCTGTGGATATAGGAGTAGTATGCCTAATTCTATTCATGTGTAAATTATCAGTGGTTTATGGAAGATATAATGCCTAGTTGCTTAAGTCTTAGTATATTGGTTTCTAGAGGCCTGTGCATGAAGCTGTGAAGACAACTGGAACTGTTGTATGTAGAGATGCCTGAATGTGAGAGACAACCGGCTGCCCAAGGTAGGGGGGATGATTGACAACACACGGCCACGCCCCGTTCCCCTCCATTCCTTCCTCTCCTGGCGCATGGAAGTATCTCCTGAGTGCAGCAAGTTGTAGCGGGCACCGCCGAGTGTTTTTCCCTTTGGGGCACTTCTTATCGGGAAGCTAACTGCTTTTTTCTAAACTGAGCCGCTTAGCCCTCTTATTCTGTCCTGAGTAAGAAAGCAGCCGCCGAGCATCAACGGAGTCCCGATGAGCCAGCGCCGCGGAGCCACTTAGTCTCCCGGGACCCAGCGTCTGAGGAGCCGCAAGCATGCACCCTGGGTGAGCTGTTGCTGCCCCGAGCTTCCCTCCTCTTTCCTGCTTTGGGCTACTTTGCCAGCCCAGTCTATACTTGTACTTCTGTCACTGTAGAGAAAGTGGAATCAGGCATCAAAAAGGGGTTGGGGGGCTAGCGGCGGCCGCAAGACCCTTAGAGCCCAGAGATCCAGTATTACTCACAATCCTTCTCGTTTTAGGTTGTGGCTGCTTCTGGTTTCCTTTTGCCTGGTGGAAGAACTGGCAGAAGCGGTGAGTCTTCTCCTGACCCCTTTCCCCTCCTCCTCAATGGACCCCTTCCTTTTCCCCACCTCTTGTGTTTGTGTTAGGGGGTTACAGAGAGTTGTACCGCGAAACTGACTTCACATCACTCTCCTTTCTAATGGGAGTTAACAGGGTTCTTGAAGAGGAACAGCAAGCACTGTGTTAGGCTAATGCCCTTGGGACCCAGGCATCTTCCTGTCCTAAAACTTTGTAACGGGTTGGGAAAATAAAAGTAGAAGACATAAGAGGCACACATTTCTGAGCCTCTTCCGGACAACTTAAGATGACTGACATCTGATGCCTTCCTCTGCATCGATCTCCAAAGCAGAAGAAATTTTCCCTGGTCTACAAGAACATGAACACAAGTTTTGAGAGTGGGAGGAGAGCACCAAGGAGTGGGACTTGAAAATTGCTACAAATATTATAGAAATTAAACTTAGTATTTTCTTCTTAGTCTTTTGACCGTACCAGAAACTAATACCACTATATGATGTTCAGTTTCTACCTGCTATTTCCTTTTCCTGGTCTTCTGTATCATCAGAAAGTGAAACGTTAAAGTAGTTAAGACAGAAAAACTGTATTAAAGTTACCATTTCTTAGACTGTTTTAATATCATTCACAAATCCTATGGAGACTACAGGCAAAGTAATTTCTGCAGACATCATTTCAAGAAAAGTTTAGTGGAGGGATGGAGTTATAGCTCAGTGGCAGAGCACTTGCCTAGCATGTGTGAGGCACTGGGCTCCATCCTTAGCACAGATAAAAATGAACAAATCAAATAAAGGCATTTTGTCCATATACAACTACAAAAAATTAATTTAGAAAAGTTGAGTGGATCCCCAAAATCAGGAAAAAAATCAATGGAATTACAAGGATAATTTCACAAAGGTAAAGTGACCTAAAGAGTCTGAGATGTTGAAGTTTTCCAGTTGGACTAACTATGCCGGCAGAAATAAAGTTAACTGTTGAATTCAAATATGAAGTTGTTCTACTATTGAGTATTATTTTACTGTGGTGTTAAAACAACCCTCTTAATAATAGTAGTAATTTACTATATAGATAACAGATAAAAATATATTCAAAATATTTATCTCACTGGTTTTGATCATTTTAGTAGATTGGCTCTGTTTTTAATATTTTAAATATGATTTCTAGAACCATACTTAATTCAAACTAATAAAATCACTTAACATGCTTATGAGAAAATGGAGGACTTCATCCCGGCATATAATGTCTTTAAAAAAATGTCAAAATAAGGTGAAATATTGTCTCTTATGAAAAGAGGATAATGTCAGAAAACTTAAAATCTAAAACCTTCTGACCCCTTAACTCAGGACATAGGCTTTTATGTGAGTATATTCTACTCTTTGTAAGCAGACATATTGATCTAGGACTCTGTGCACTTTTCCATCTGATTCCTCCATTATACAAGTTTAGTTATGTGTTACCTTGAGGCTCAATACTACATTTATTGAAAATGCCAGATTTTGATTAGTCCACAATTTGTCCAGGAATCTTGCCACTTGTAAAAATGTCATACTTGGGCAGAATACCCTCCAGAAAAACATTTATTTTTAGACTCTGGCTGATCTTACTCAGTGTACTTTTGGGAAAAGCACTATATAGATCATTCAATATACTGAAGACTTCCCAGATACTGCATCTTTTCTCATTTGATATGACTGGAAGATGATGCTTCCATTTCTTCCAAGTATCAAAGTATTCATAATCAAACACTGTTTTGGTGCATAGGTTCTAGATATTTTCTCATTGTTTTACAATGTCATCTGCTATATCAGTGTGCATGACCATGGTGAGACAAATAAACCTTTAGAGCCACTGATAATACTTTATTGTTTGTCTTATTTAAGTTCATAGTTGCTTCCTTCGTTGTGGTTTGATTATGCGTGATATATTTTTACCTTGTAAAGCTATTCTAATTTTTGGAAAACTGGCAAAAAGAAAGAAGAGAGTCACAGGATACATTCTTAGAGGATTACATGACTTTTTTGTTTGTGTGTGTGTGGTGCTGGGGATTGAACCCAGTGCCTTGTGCATGTGAGATGTGAGGCAGGCACTCTACCAACTGAGCTACATCCCCAACCTGGGTGACTTTTTTTTTCCAAGGGGAAGATTTTATATATATATATATATATATATATATATATATATATATATATATATATGGAAAAATATACATATATATATATATGGAAAAATATACATATATATATAGAGAGAGAGATATCCCATTTACACTCTGCAATGGATTCTCATCTGTGTTGTCTGGTCCTCATCTGCTGTTCTTAATTCCAATTTATTCTCTAAGTTCTTAGATTTATCATCTTTTAGATGGTTTAGACAAGAACTGGGCACAATGGTACATGCTTGTAATCCCAGGAACTCAGGAGGCTGAGGCTGGAGAGTTGCAATTTCAAGACCAGCCTCAGCATCTTAGTGAGAACCTGTCTCAAAAAATAAAAAGGGCTAGGGATTTAGCTCAGTGATACAGTGCCCTGGGTTTACTCCCCAGTACTGGAGGTGGTAGAATGATATTATTTTTACTTTATTTATTTATTTATTTTTTGCTGCCAGCAATTGAACCCAGGGGTGCTTGACCACTGAGCCATATCCCCAGCCCATTTTATATATTATATTTTAGGTCTCGCTAAGTTGCTTAGGGCCTCACTAGGATGGTAAGGCTGACTTTGAACTTGTGATCATCCTGCCTGAGCCTCCAAAGCCAGTGGGATTACAGGTGTGCACCACCATACCTGGCTGATTTTACATAATTGAATTCTCCATACCACTTGTTTGAGTAGTAGTAATGAAAATAATTATTGTAAGCAAATGACAGTTACTATGTTGCATATCATTATGAGAAAGTCTCTTCACTGTGAGAATTAAGGTGCCAATAATGGAATATTGGTATACATTTAATGATAGAATAATTTAGGTGCTTTTTTTTTAGAATTTACAAAGTGCACAGGAATGGAAAGCTAAATGTTAAAATCCAAGATTTAATGATGAGTTTCCTGTAAATTTAGTTTAAAGGGTTGATGATTATTCAAGTGAATATTTGTTCAATTTATCTGAGTGAGCTAGTGAATAAGATTCCAGAATATCCAAAATCATCCTAGTTAAGTGTCTGACTATATGAGGGGTTATGCTAGACTTATTTAAATATTGTTTCTAATTCTCTAGGAATTTACTTTTTCAGGCAATGGAGGTCATTATATTCATTCCTTTAAAATTAGACTATTTATAGCTAGGCATTGCGGTGCATGCCTGTAATCCCAGTGACTCAGGAGGCTGAGGCAGGAGGATTGCAAGTTTGAGACCCCTTTGGCAATTTAGCAAGGCCCTAAGCAACTCAACGAGACCCTGTCTCTAAATAAAAAAGAGTGGGGGAGCTGTGGCTATAGCTCAGTGGTAGAGCGCTCACCTGTGTGCGTGAAGCACTGGGTTTGATCCTCAGCACCACAGAAAAATTTAAAAAAGGTATTGTGTCTTCCTACAACTAATATGTGTGTGTGTGTGTGTGTGTGTATATATATATATATATATATATATATATATATATATATATATATAGAGAGAGAGAGAGAGAGAGAGATGTAATTCAGTGGTAGACCATCTCTGAATTGAATCCCCAGTACCACATACACACACATGTGTGAGCATTCACACACACAATGTGTGTGTGTGTATATAAAATCAAGAGAGAGACTGCTTAATGATAAATTATTGCATGCATGTACTTGTATCCTGTTAGAGAAAAAAAAGTACAAAAATACAAATGTCACCATAGGCCATCATGTCTAATAGATAAAGCATGCTTCATAGTAGTCTTAGTCCTTAGTGTTCTTCCTACTTTGCCCCTGTCCAGATGTACTCTCACAAAAGTTTCTAACAGGACCAAACATACTTAAATTTAAAAACCTACTGGGAGAATTATTTGGATTGGGGAGAAGAGTAAAAGGAGAAAAATGCATCTATTGTCCCTTCTGCAGATAGCATGGATAAAATGCCTTTAACCGCTTTCAAGTCAAGATCCAAAATACCAACTTCTTTCTTTAAAGTTGTAACTTGCCTAGGTTGGCCCTTTCCACTGTGGTTTTCCCAGTCATTATAGCAGTCATCAAACTGTGAATATCATGTTAAAGGAGTTCAAAGATGAATAAAAATCTCTTTCTACTTTAAAAATCAAGAGTTGTATTTGCCTCATTTGGGGCAGTATCTCTATGAATTGTTAAGGCAGTCATCTGCTTTGCCTGCTGGCAAATCTCCCACATCTGCTAGCCATGAATAATTTCAAGATATAGCATATGTATGTGTTTATGTGAACATAGAATATTTTTCTTGGGATGTCTGAGAACACTGGTACAGATATAAGATTACACTATCAAGTAAATCCTCAAGTGACTATGTACATAAATAATACATGGATGATCATATATTTAAACTGTTTATAGATCAAATATAAACATTTTAAGAAGGAATGGAGGGTAAAACATTATTTAGTGCATTACTAAGGAAACATTGCCATATCACAAATTTATTATGTGGTTTTAAAATTATTTTTATCAGAGCTTTATACTTATACATAGTAGTTGGGTTCATCTTGACAAACTCATACATGCATGGAAATTGATTTCAGTCATGATACTCCCCTTTTCCCTTCCTTCCTCCCCTTTCCCTTTCATCTTAGACTTCTTTTTGCTCATCTATTAATTTGTATTTAATTGGTTCTTTATGTGATCTTATCCTTCCCTCCCCCTTTCCTTTATTTTACTCTAGCTTCTGAATGTTATTATGTGTTTTGATTATTGTATTTCAGTGTAATTAGTTTCCACTGTAATCCCATGAATTTTTATTATATTACTTTAGGAATAGTATTTTTTCATGTGGTGCTGGATATCAAACCCAGAGCCTTTTGCATGCTAAGCATGCACTCTATTTTATTTCAATATAATTGTTTTCCATTGCAATCCCATAAATTTTATTGTACATTCTAATAATGTTGATGTTATTCTTTTTGCAATTCTGGGGATCAAACCCAATATCTCAGACATGCTAAGCACACACACTGCCACTGAGCTACACAACCAGCCCAAGAATATTATTCTAAAAATGAGTTAGTAGGTTTTTCAGATGGTCAGGGATTAAAAAAAAGAATCCTGGCATTATAAAAGAACTCCTAGTTTAGGCAGTTAGCTTTTACAGTAAACAAAATGTCATTTTCTAAGATTTCTTCAGGCAAAGGGGGATTTGTATTGGTCTATGAGTACTAACAATCTTCTAGGCGTAGTATAAAATCTCTAGTAAATATTCCTATATATTCTTTAAGCTTATAGTCAAGCTTGATCACAGGAAAAGAATGCTATTGCCCTATCTCACTAAGATAAAATGAAAGTAATTTGACTTCCATTATTGATGCATATTGGTTATTGGTTGCTTGAATTATATAGATAATGCCATAATTTTGCTACTGGGTGTATTGGCTTGTCATATATATATATATATATATATATATATATATATATATATATATATATATATAGAGAGAGAGAGAGAGAGAGAGAGAGATGTCTTGTATATTAAGAGCATATTAGAAAACGCTAGACTGTATTAAACTATCAAGTGTTTTTTAACTGACCAAATGTTCCACTGAAGCAGATCATAGGGCTTTGATTTTTTTAAACCTAACCAAATGTACATAGAAAACCTGATAAGCATGCCCAAGAGAAAACAGTGATGGGAAAATTATCTAAGAGCAATTGTCTACTCTCTTACCTTCTTTAATCTCTTCCTCTCCTAGAGTTCCTTTTTTTACTTCTAGGAAAAATATTGAGGTCTCCTCCATTATGAAAAAAAAATTAAAAACCAAACATAACCCAAAGCTTCATTTTCTTCAGTAACTCTCATTCCTTCAGTGACATTACTGCCAAATGCCTGGCATTTGTCTACTCCTTTTCAATGACTATTAATCCTTCAACTTCTTATATTTTAGACTGAGTATACTCCACCACAGTTGCCCACTTTCAGTCTACTTATGGTTGCCTAACTACCTACCGCCATGTGTTCTTTGTAGTTTCTATTCTGTTCTACATTTTGTTTAGCATTTTCCTGTCATTCTGAAACCTCCTTTCTCCCTTTGTTTTCCAGGACACTATGGCTCATTGATTCTTCTTATGCTTCTCTGATCTTTTTAAGATTTTATTTATTCAACAAATATTTTTTGAGCAACCACTGTATTTCAAATATTACTCTAGGCCCTAGTGACATAGTAGTAAACAAGTTAATCGTGATCTTTCTAGTTAGAAAGCTTATAATCTTCATCACTCTGCAATCCTTAAAATGATGTCCTTTTCTGAGAATTTTATCACTTGATGATGTCTTATTTCAAGGATTTTCACTATGCCTCTTCTACATTGATGACTGTGGAGTTTGTATCTCCAGCCCACACATAGCTTTTGAGCTCCTAACCTATATTTCCAATTTCTTACTAAGCCCTTGTACCTGTCTCTCAATAATTATCCTCCCCCCACCAATTTTCTCTCTCTCAATCTCAATTGTAGCTGGCTTTAGTTGAGTACTTATACTAAATTCTATGCTCTGGAACTTACAATAGTGCCTGGAAAATAGTGTAAGTACTCAACAATTAAAGCCAGGTACAATTATTTTTGTTTCCCGAACACAACATATCTAAAAGTTCAACCTATTTCATGCCCTTCCCATTGATACTCCAACCTGCTGTGATCCTTTTTATCTTTGTTTTTATCACCATCCACCCAGTTTCATGAAGAAACTACACAGTCAGCCACCAACTCTCTTTATCTCTATTCTTCTCCACAAATTCCATTAGTTTTTCCAAAAATATGTAGACTCTGACTTTTCCATTCTTAACTCTTTTGGTTCCAAGCATCATCATCATCACACACCAATAGCATACAAACTGGTTTTTTGACCTCTTGACTCCATTCTAATCTCTACATTGCCAGCAGTTATTTTACTAACGACAAATCCAATTGTGTTATCTCCAGATTTAAAACCTATGTTGCTTTCCTACTTTTCCACTATAAAATACACACCCTTGGTTTGGCAAATTTAAGGACTTTTCTTATCTAATCTCAACTACATTTGTAGCCTCATGCGTTTCTTCCTTCCAGCTTTCTTTCCCAAACTCATAGTGTATATTTCATGTCATTTAGACTGAACCATTCCCAAATGATTTTATGTTCTTTCATATCTCTTTAATCTTGGAGATGTTGTCTCCTTTGTCTAGAATATTCTCTATCATTTCTAACTTCTCCTCTACCTAGTGAACTCTTATACCATCCTTTATACAAAGATCTAATGCCATTTTCTCAATTAAGCAGTCTCAGGCCTCTTCAAATAAACTCATTTTACCTTCCCTTGTGCTTCCAAAGCTCCTTAGGCCTCTTCGATAGCACTTAACCATGTGGTGTTGAAATCCCCTTGCTTATGACTGTGTCACCCTCTTCAACCTTGTACTTACAATGTCCAGGATTCTAACAGGTATAACATAGGTGATCAATTGATAAAATTAAAGTGAGTACACAGATCTACTCCAAATCACCTGCAATAACTGTCTTTCCTTTTCCATTTTAAGAATTACTAGTGGTGAGTCCAATAACAGTATATAATGATGGAAAACTAACAACCATATTCAATGGCTTGATTTTTAAGAGAAAGAATGCCAGAATTAGGCTTCTGCTGAATGCTTCCTCTGTCCACACTTCCTAGCTGTGTGACTTAGTTTATGTTTCTGAGACTCAATTTTCTCATCTCCAGAAAAAATAATAATATTTTCCTCCTAAGATATTATTATGGGCCTTGTGTGAAATTAGACGGCATAAGGTATATGAACATACTGTGCAAAGTAGGTGCTCAATTTCCATTCCACTCCAGATTGATTGATTGATTCATTCATTGAATGATTGATTGATCGTATTGGGTATTGAACCAGTCAGTACCAAAGATAAGCACTCTACCACTAAGCTACATCCTCATGCTTTAAAAAAATATTTGTGTGGAACCCAGGGCCTCACACATGCTAGGCAAGCATTATGCCTTAGAGGCAAGTCCTCTGAGCTACATCCCCAGCCCCCAAATCGTTTTTATTTTATTTTTGAGACAGGGTCTCAGTTAAGTTGCCCAGGAGGTCTTTGAACTTATGAACCTCCTACCTCAGCCTCTCCAGTAGCTTGTCCTCCATTTCTTTTAATGTCAGTGGAAAATTAAAAACCATTTCTCAATTTTGACAGCTGATGTATGAGCAGATGAGAGAAAGGGACATGTTAGAGAAGACTCTTCCCATTTGTGATTGTGTGTCTTGAACAAAGGTCATGTTTCTCACTTGTCTCCCTCATTTTTTTTCTCGCTTCCACCACTATAATAACATCTGTTCTAGTGTTTCAAATTTACAAGGTGCATTGTTGCAAATTATTTTGTTAATGGTTCAAGACTACTCTGTGAAATATGTAGGGCAAATATTTGCATCCCAGGGATATTAACTGATTTATCTAAGGTCACAGATCCAACAAAGGGCAGAATTTGGTTACAACCCATCATAATGTGCTGTCTCTCTGCTTCAGGCTTTTTATTATTTCTTTTCTGGACTCCCTACAATAGACCTAACTGTTCTAGTTCAGTCTTTCTTCCCCTGCCTCCCCACCCTATATCCTGTATCAGTCTTCTTTGCAAGTTACAGGGCTTATTCTAAAACACAAATATGATCTTGCCATCCCTTTGTGCCAGCCAACTCCATCTCGTGTTATCATCCTCATATTTAGATCAAAGTCATACTTGTGATGTTGACTCACTATGCCATGCATATTTATTACTGTTTTTCCTTCTGTTTTCTTCATCCCCTGCATTCCTCCTGTCTCTATAGACAGACATATTATTCCCTTCTTAATACCCACTTTAGAAAATATGTTTTCTGAAATCTTTTCTTTGGGTCTTCTGACTGATACTGTTTTTCCTTTTTTTCTTCCTTCAGTGAATATTTATTTAATGTCTTTTGTGTTCCAGACATGTGGTTGATCTGGTGTGGGAAGGAACATATCAGGTACTAAGCTTTTGTAGCCAGAGCACTGGGAGTGTGAAATAGAGGAAGGGAGGCAGAACACTGTGAAATAATGCTGAAGGAATTAGAGAGGATTGGACCTGTCCTGCACTTTTATTTGCTTCCTGAATCTTCAGAGTATTTGCATAATGTCAGTGTTATAGCATATTTCTCTATGTGAGGTGTGATTGGCATTATAAATTTTTACTCACTACTCACTATGTATCAGCACAATAACAAACCCTTTATTTATGGAGGGCCCACTTTTTCAGCACATATCTGATCCTTCCATATTTATAAAATTTAGGCAAACCACAAGGTATGTTTCTATTTCCAAGCTGTTTTGTACTTCCATATTTAAGCATACCGTTCTGTTTCCTAATTTTTTTCCTCTTCTGATTTTTCTTTGGAGCAGTAAAAAAAATTAAGAGCTTTACATTTGAAGCCAAATATTTCTCAATTCAGATACAGACTCCACTATTACCTATGACCTTAGGGCAAATCATTAAATACATTATTAGCTATAAATTTATTACTATTGTTGCTCTTCTTCTTCCCTCACTTACTGTGATTGCTTCTCTACTAGAAATGGATTGTGAGCCCATTTGGGGGACTGTTTAGAGAAAATTGCTGAATTATTTGTTGAATTTGTTTTTCATGCTTCCCAGGGAAGAAAAGGGGGTAAAATTGTTATTATACTTGTTCTAGTTTCCCCCAAAACACTTCTACCTGTGCTGTTCTACCTTTGAGATCTCCTGTGGAGACCTCAGTCCCAACTAAAGATTATGCCTAAAAGCACCTCCCCAGGCATTTCTGAAGTCCTAGTCCCCCTTTGTATAACAACAATAGGGCTAGTTTGCCATTATCTTTTAGTCTGGTTTGCTTGAACTGAGGGGGAGTTTGTGATATTCAGTGCAAATTTCCCTGACCATAAAGAACAAGCAATTTACCCAGAAATACCAGGCTTTCCTACATTGTTCTGACACTCCTGGCAATGAGGCTAAATCGGTCCTTTGGGAGATAGATTTTTTCTCTTGGGGAAGGAATGAAAGTTAAATGATATTTTTCCTTGCTCCATAAGGCTTTGAGTGATCATTTTTCCTTACTTAAGGAAGAGGGTTGGCAGAGACATTCTAAAATGCCTGTTATGAGCGTAACAGATCCCTTAAATATGAGGATAAACTTTAGATTAAGATTTACATTGCCTTTGAGATATGAAGAAGTAGCATAAATACCTTCCAGTGCCTAGCATGCAAGTAGATATCCAAAGCATGCTCAGAGATAATAATGTAGATGTTGATAATGAAGTTTCCCAAAAAACAGAACAGTTCTCAAATTTTACAGCAGTAGACCCTTTTGCATCCAAACAAAATCTCATGCCCCACAAATAAAAACCAGATCAAAACAAGCATTCTGCTAGTAAATGAAAGTTTTATCATTTATTTGTAAACTCAATAAAAAGGGAGAGACTGAAGAGAACATAAAAAACTGAAATTGAGAGCTATAGAAATCTTAGTCTGTAGTTTATTTCTGCTTCATTTTGGTTAGTGTTGAAGAAATCTTGATGTACACAAATAGCAGGCATTATAGAGTGGGGATGTTTTGTTTTGCCATTTTAGGATTATCTTCAGACACATAAGAAAACCTCTATTTCCAGGTATATATACACCTCTCTTGCTCTGTCTCTCTTTCTCACACATACAAACACAAACACACATTTAACTTGGCAACACATTAACTCAATCATTAGTGGTTTCCAATGTGTTAATGTTTGGCATCTAAAACATTTAGTAGCGCCTGCTTTGTTTGATTACACTTTTAAAATAGTTAAAAATATATTTTTAAAATGAAATCAAAATCTAATGTGGTAGAATTGTTGAAATATCTCCACATTTTCAAAACACTAAATTATAGGATAATCACTTGTGATAAACTTCACAGGCCAGAATGAAGTGCTATCAAAGATGAAAGAAAGAAGAGATCAATATGGATCAAATTTTCTCCAAATACCAATCAGTGGAGTATTTTTAGGTGCATAAGCCAGGTGTGTGTACATTCAGTAATCATATTATTAAAAACAGGATCTCCCAATTGAATAGATGTTACTGTGGCCCAGGTGCTGGTATCAGTTCTTTGGATCAAGGTTCAAAGGTCTATGCTACAATTTCTTAGCTGTTTCTGTTTGAGGAACTTATTTGAACTTTTTGTGTGTGTCTCATTGTTCCATTTGTAAAATGATAGCATCTACTTCATAGAGTTATTGAGAAGTTTAAATGAGATAATATACATAACATTTTTTAGCAGAGGTCCTGGCACCTAGTAAGTGTTAATTAAATCTTACTGTTGTTTGGGAACTTGACACTGACCATTTCATTCCCTTCCATTGGAGGCACATTTCTCTCATTTTATTATCAATTGCCAAATCTAGTTCTCACATTCCACCAAGTCATATAACCATTGGCTCTTATAAACTATCTATGTGTTTAGTGCCATTTGTACAGATACTCTTTCCTTAAAGGAAACTTAGCAGACAAAATTTGAAACTGATAATGTAGGTAGCAAATTTAGTGGGGTTTTCAGTATTAGTTGTTGTTTGAAGACTCAAATCTCAAATGTAGAGCAATAAAATCATTTTTGAGGGTTTTTTTGTGAGTATGCATGTGTTGGGGGGTGTTGGGGATGGAACCGGTTTCTCACACATGCTAGGCAAGTTGTCTACCACTGAGCTACACTTCCAGCCCTCATTTTCTGAGTTTTAGATGTTACTGGAATAATGAGAACCATGTAACAGTATCTTTGTCAAGATGTTTGTAGCTCTAATCCTTTAATTTCCAGATTCTCCTATTTCTTCCTCCTGTCAGATTTTGCCTTACTGAACTATGCCCTAAAACTATGGAAAGAATGAAAGGCACAGTGGTTATACTAGGAGAAATTTGTAGCTTATCCCTGTTTTCATATCCAGCATCTGTTACCTGAGCTCGCCATCCTTAAAGAATGAGAGTACCTTGAGCCTCTCAATTTCGTCAGTGGCTGTGATAGCCAGAGGTGCTGAGAGAGATTGCTACTTCTAGGTCTATTGACTACTTGTTTTCAGTCAGAGTGTAAGAAAGTGAGGAAAAGAATTTTGACATAAAAACATTGTGCTTTAGAGTCAAATTGATACCTGTTCCTATCAGTATTTTGGAAGATCTTTCTATGCATTTCTATGTGCACGTTTCTCTGTGACTTTGGTTATACCTTCCCTGTATATCTGTGATGTATGTCCCATTAAGATTTGTTATTTGTACTACATTTGAAAATGTTATGAAATTTTGAAATTGTTTCAAAAATTTTCAAAGGCAATAAAAGACACAATACTAAAAAGAAAACAAATGTATGGGGTATGGTGGCACACACCTGTAATCCCAATGACTCGGAGGCTGAGATAGGAGGATCACAAATTGAACGCTAGCCTCAGCAGCTTAGTGAGACCCTGTCACAAAATTTTTAAAAAAAATTGAAAGAGGTCTGGATGTGGCACAGTAGTAAAGTGCCCTGGGTTCAAAAAAAAAAAAAAGAAAGAAAGAAAGAAGAAAACAAATTAACAAACAATTTAAATGATTAAATTACAATCTTTTTTCTTTAACCATTAGAAAACAAGTTTTAAACATTATGCTCATCATCCTTGACTGCTTTAATATGTATTTCCTATAAACAAATATATTTAGTTATATAGCCATTTTTCCGTTTGAAAAAGTTAATTATGAAATATTTGAGACAACAAAATGATAATATATAAAATGTACAATGAACACTTATATGACTATTACCAGCTTAAATAAAATACTACACATGCATTTGATATCACCTGTGTACTACTCCAACAGTCCCACCTCTTTGTCTTCAATTTGTTATGTATCTTTCATTCCTCAGCTAGATTTCATTAGGTCTATGAACACCCTGAAGTTGTATGTTAAATTTAGTGTGTGTTGTTTTTTTTTTTTTTTTTTGTGTGTGTGTGTGTGTGCATTCTTCTGGGAGAAGACTGCATACATAACTCTGATGAGATTTACATGGATAAAGGTAAGCTGAGTGTGAAATACCAAATTTCATGAAAAAAGTCTCCAGTTAGTACATACACCTTTCTGGCACTCATTTCTTTGTATTCTGGTTTCCTTTCCAGCTAGTTCACTGTGATGAATTCTTAAGGGCTAACAATCAAATTAAATTGCTTCTTGCCAGACTTTATCCTCATTGAACTATCTGCAGAATCTTAGTTTTGGCTCACTTGTCCTTCTTGACTGTTGCCCTTTGCTTGGCTTCTGAACTCTCTTGATATTCCTTAGTCTCCTTATTGAGAAAATAGAACACCTAGCTCATATGGTTTGGATGAGCTATGATGCTCCTAAAGTACTGAATAAATTGTAGCTGTCATTGGCCAAAAATCCTCATATCACTGTGGTACAATTTGTCATCTTCCATTCCCATATTTAAGATGTTGCTAGTGGACAGAGGTCATGTCAAGAAGAGAGCCAGCGCTTACTGCCTCAACTTCCTGTAGTGTTGTTCATTAGTCTATTTGTAGCCTTATGGCTATTAGAAGCTCTAACTAAAGTAGTATCAGTGATCCTTTGAGTCTTCTGGAGAAAATAATTTAGTTAAGAGATTAGTTAGTTACACACACACACACACATATATATGTATGCATATGTACATATGTATATATGTGTATGTATATATACATATATATTTGTGTATATGTATATATATATATATATATATATATATATATATATATACACACACACACATATATATTTGTTGTTGTTGTTTTGTTTCTTAAATCTCATTCTCCCAAATTTTGAACACTGTTCTCAGCCTGGTCACCTTTCAGGGCCTCAAAAGATAAAATGTAGTTCTCCCTTTCTTGTTTATTCAGCTTTCTGCCCAATTTGCTATTAAATAGAATGACAAATGAAGGTGCCAACTCTATTATGAAGGACACCTGCTTGCTTCAAGCTGGCCTGGAGCCAGTTCTTCTGCATAGGCCATTGAAGAGCCATATGACTTTCAGTCACTATTTACTTGGAACAGAATTAGAGGAAGGATTTATATCAAGTTACCAATCCCCTGAGCCTGCCCTGTCCTGAGCTGTCCTTTATATTTTTCATGTCCACTACTAGCTGCCAATAACAGTAACATATTCCTGTTCAAAATATTTTAAAGCACAAGTCTCTGAGAAGTAAAAAAGACCCTTATTGAGGCTCATCTGCCTAGATTTAAAAAAAAAAAAAAAAAACTATTATTGCCCTCTGTTAGATAAATTGCTTGACCTCATAACTGCCATTCATTCTTTTGGGATACGGTACCTTATGCTGCCATAGTAGACAACTCCTTGCATCTCAATGGCTTAAAATATCCAATGATTATTTCTTATTTATACTACATGTCCATCAATCTAAGACCCAGATGGAGTAGCCTCCTTCTGGAACATTGTTTATTGTCATGGCAGAGGGAAAGACAGCTCTGGAGGTCTTGCACTGCACTACTAATTAAATTTTGTGTCTGGATGGGACATATTTTCTCACGTACAATTGATCAGCCTCTATCAGGAGACAGTTGAGAGCCAAGAATTACTGTCCTGCCATATGTCTTGAAGGTACAAAGCTGGAAATATTCAGCAAGCACTACTAATGCCCCTCTCACACACTTACTAAATGCATCCTGTAGAAAGACATCACTGGAGTCAGTTGTGGTGGTACAGACCTGTAATCCCAGCTACTCAGGAGGCAGAGGCGGGAGGGGATCACATTTTTGAGGATAGCCTTAGCAAATTAGCAAGACCCTATCTTAAAATTAAAAAATAAATAAATAAATAAAAAGGGCTAGAAAAGTTGCTCAGTGGAAAAATACCCCTGGGGTTGAATCTCCAGTCTCAATATCTCTCTCTCTCTCTCTCTCTCTCTCTCTCTCTCTCTCTCTCTCTCTCTCTCTCTCTCACACACACACACACACACACACACACACACATTGTTGGTCTCTTTATTCTTGTCCTTTCCTCTGAAGTATCTTGTTAAGTTGTTTTCTTTTAGTCTCACCCATACTTGTTTCCTGGCTTCTGCAGAATCAAGCAACTTTTTTTAGTTTGATAATTTTTGTGTATGCTGCCGCTGTTGTTTAATACAACATGGGTCCCCCCCAACCCTGATTTGGATTTCTTTTACCCTTTTGATGTTACTATAATTGTATTCTACAGAGATATAAAATAAAATCCTCTCCTTATTTGCATAAAATGACTCTTGCTCACCTCCTGCAGTTTGTTATGGCAACAGAATATAATTCTGTAATCCTGCAGTCATAAAGATGGGATTAAATGATTTGGCCAAAGTAACGTATTACAGGAGCCTGAACTTGAACTCAGGATCTCTGACTCATATTCTTTCTTCCTATTATTGCTGGATCCTACTGTAAAGAAAGTTGTAGAACTGACAGCAGTGTAATTTACTCCCAGAGACAACTCATAACAACAGAATCTGGTCTTTAATCTTGAAGAGAAGAGATTTTCCATTTAACTGTCTCCCTTTGAGTATTTTGATGAATTCCATGTCATAAAATCAGATTCCTGAGATTCTTATGCCAACAAGCATGTATTCCTTATTGAAGTAAACAAAACACTGGCCCTGGATGTATCAGTGACATGATCCTGACTATAAGACTGAAAACAATAACAATTTTCACTGCACATGCTATGTTTCAATCTAGAATAAGGCATTATATACATTGTATTATCACAGTTTCATTTCTTACCAGTATTTAGAGTGTCAGACAGTGTTCTGGGTTTAAAATACAAATAGAACCAATGGACTGGTGAGACTATACTGCATATGTTATGTCAACCTATCTGAATTTGAAGTTCTTTTTTGTATGACCTGATGTGGGCTCCTATCATGTATAGTTTGCTATAAAGCTCTTCAGTGTGGCTGCTTGCCTTAACCAAAGTTTCTGTTGATAATGGCCTAAGAAAAGCTCCAGTCGATGAGACTATCACTAAAAATAGTATATGATAAAGGAGACATTTCTAATATAAAGACATTTCTAATACACAGGGACAGAGAGAGTTCCTGTGACACATGTGACATAGGTGGTCCAGTGTATCTGCAAGGTAGTTTGAGCATCCCTAATCCAAAAATACAACCAGAATGCTCTGTAATTCAAAACATTTTGACTGCCACATAAACCCACAAGAAGAAAATTCCAAACTATGAAACTTAGTTTCATGTACAGAATTGTGAAAAATGTTTAAACCTACTTTCAGGTTATGTGTATAAGGTATATATGAGACGAAATGAATGTTGTATTTACACTTGTGTCCATCCCAAGATATCTCATTATGTATATGCAAATGTTCTAAAATCTGAAAAAATCCCAAATCTGAAAAACTTCTGTTTCCAAGCATTTCGGATAAGAGATACTGGTTTGTACCACAAACCTGTCTCTGCACAGGGTGTAGTAGAGTAATTCACCATTGAATATTTATATGGATTAAATAATATAATTTGTAGATTTAGAAGAAAGAACCTTTTCAAAGAATGCCACACAGTAACCATCAGAATGATAATTTCAATTTTTCTTGTAGTTGGTCCTCTGACATCAGTTGATCTTGATTATTCTTCTGACACCAAAAGCAGGGTTATTAAATTATCATATGTAGAATCACAAGGCTAGATATCTGCTAGATATCTGAGGACACTTGCCATTGCTGCAGAGTTGAAGTCAGTTTTTCTTATATCTGTGGTGATAGAGAGATATTCTATATTTTTTACCATAGACTCCTTTTTTTGTAGTCTTTTGGAAACTAGGCCAGTTTTCAGGGCTGGGGATATAGCTCAGTTGGTAGAGTGCTTGCCTTGCAAGTGCAAGGCCCTGGGTTCAACCCCCAACACACACAAAAAAGAAACCAGACCAGTTTTTGTTTTCCTCATGGAAAATTCCATACGTAAACAAAACTGAAAGAACACTATAATGTAATTTCATGTTCCTACCACCAGTCTTCAACAATTTTCAACTTATGGCCAATCTGCTATGAGACCTTTGTGAAGATTATCCATAAACATTAGCAGTTCATGGCTATGAATTATTTTTTATGCCTTTTCGCTTTCTATAGTAACCATAGGTGTAAATATTAGGCTTTTAGATAACAAAAGAGAAGTGATTCAAACTACTTGAAAATAGTCTACAAAATATCATTGCCACTACAATAGCTCAACCACAGATATTCTCAACTAATTTATTTAGACATTCTTAGAGGCAAGGGAGCCAACATCCCCCTATTAGCACCTATTTTATTGTATCAACTTAGTTAAAAGCTACAAAAGAACCACTGCTTTCCATTACTAGAGTCTACATTTGAGTGTCAGTGAACGTTTTCTTGGAGATCCACAAGTTCTTAAGTTTAAGGAACATTGCTGTAATATCAAACTCTTAATAATTCTTCTTTTTTTCTTCATTGGGTGCATTTCCCAAAAATAACCCTTGATTCTGGAGGTAGGAGCAGGACAGCTAGTTGACTCTGCTGTTTTTCTCCATAGGGTTGTCATAAAAATTGAGATTTTATATATATATATATATATATATATATATATATATATATATATATATATATATAATGCTTACCATATTGTATGCAACAGAGTAATCCCTTGATGTATCATATCATCTATTATTATTCTTGTCACTACTGTTGTTAATTTGCACTCTTCCTTTCTCTCTACCCCTTTGTTTATTTTTGTTTTTATAAAAGTTCACTTTTATTAACCATAGATAATTATTGTGAGGGAATATAAATTCATCTTCCCAACAATTTTGATAATTTAAAATTATTTTAGTCAGCTCCTTGATAGATCTCTGGAGTCTATGATCTGAGTGAGAAAATCTGTATTTATATATTTAAACACATATTCATTTATTATAAATTTACATATTTATTGATTTATATAATTTCTTTTTTGGGGGGTAAGAGGATTGAACTCAGGGGCACTCAACCACTGAGCCACATCCCCAGCCCTACTTTGTGTTTTTTTTTTAATTGTATTTTTTTAAAATACATGACAGTGGAATACATTACAATTCTTATTACACATATATACCACAATTTTTCATATCTCTGTTTGTATATAAAGTAGGTTGACACCCAATTCATATCTTCATACATGTACTTCAGATGATGATGTCCATCACATTCCACCATCCTTGCTAATCCCCTGCCTCCTCCCTTTCCCTCCCTCCCCTATTCCCTATCTAGAATTCATCTATTCCTCCCATGTTCCCCATCCCTACCCCACTATGAGTCAGCCTCCTTATAGCAAAGAAAACATTCGGCATTTGGTTTTTTGGGATTGGCTAACTTCTCTTAGCTTTGTCTTCTCTAAGTCCATCCATTTACCTGCAAATGCCATGATTTTATTCTCTTTAATTGCTGAGTAAAATTCCATTGTGTATATATGATATATATTTTTTTATCCATTCATCCACTGAAGGGCATCTAGGTTGGTTCCACAATTTAACTATTGTGAATTGTGCTGCTATAAACATTGATGTGGCTGTGTACCTGTAGTATGCTGTTTTTAAGTCCTTTGGGTATAGTCCAAGGAGAAGGATAGGTGGGTCAAATGGTGGTTCCATTCCCAGATTTCCAGGAATCTCCATATTGCTTTCCATATTGGCTGCACCAATTCGCAGTCCCACCAGCAATGTATGAGTGTGCCCTTTTCCCCACATCCTCGCCAACACTTATTGTTGTTTGTCTTCATAACAGCTGCCATTCTGACTGGAGTGAGATGATATCTTAGAGTTGTTTTGATTTGCATTTCTCTGATTGCTAGAGATGCTGAATATTTTTTCATATATTTGTTGATTGATTGTATATCCTCTTCTGAGAAGTGTCTGTTCAGGTCCTTGGCCCATTGCTGGTTGGGTTATTTGTTTTTTTGGTGCTTAGCTTTTTTAGTTCTTTATGTACCCTAGAGATTAGTGCTCTATCTGATGTGTGAGGGGTAAAGATTTGCTCCCAGGATGTAGGCTCTCTGTTCACCTCACAGATTATTTCTTTTGCTGAGAGGAAACTTTTATTTTGATTCCATCCCATTTATTGATTCTTGGTTTTAATTCTTATGCTATAGGAGTCTTATTAAGGGATTTGGGGCCTAATCCCACATGATGAAGATTAGGGCCTACTTTTTCTTCTATGAGTTGCTTAACACCTCACTTTTGTTGAGGCTGGTTTTGAACTTGTGATCCTCCTGTCTCAGCCTCCCTAGCAGCTGGGATTATAGGCATGTGCCACTGCACCCAGCTTAATAATTCTTTTAAATGTTTACTCTTAAACTTATGCTTCATCCTGCTATAATTTGGATCTGTAATGTTCCCTGAAGGCCCATATGTTAAAGGCTTACTCCCCAGCTTGGTGCTAATGGAAGCTGGTGGAACTTTTAAGAGTTAGGGCATAGTTTGAAGTCTTAGGACATGGGAGACATGTCCTTGAATGAGATTATGGAAGCTTGGCCTCTTTCTCTCTCTTTGCTTATCTGGTTCCATGGGGTGAGCAGCTTGCTCTACCATGTTTCTCTCTGCCATGATATACTGCTTCACCACAGCCTCTGGAACAATGGAACCAACCTACCTACCATGAACTGAAACCTCCAAAACTGTGAGCCAAAAATATACTTTTTTTCTCTTTAGAAGCTGATTTTCTCTGGTATTTTGATACAGTAAAGGAAGGCAGTGATTAACACAAATTCTTTCATCAGTACTTGACTTTTAAAGTGGCAATCCAAAAAAATAAAAATAAAACAGCAATTCATTATCAAAAGACATTTTCATAAAATATGTTTTATCTTTCTATGTCAATGTTTCTCAAATAGGTCCATGTGGCATTGGTAGGTCTGTTAGAAGTCATTTACATGTACATCTACATGTACAGCATAGAAGCTTCAAAATCTAGGTAGGACGCTATACTGAGTTTTAATATTGTGAGTAAAATAATATTCTTTTGGTGTTTGTCTCCACTAATAAGCACCGAATTTGACAATAAGGTTTTACTCCTATTTTGTCATGCAGTGCTGAGCATTTTTAAAAATTTATACCTAAAATACATGGAACAATAATTTGGTAGGTGGGGGAGGAGTCCAATCTATTAATACAGAGATTATTCAATGGCATTTGGAGGCTTCTAAGTGGGTTTCAGAATTCAAACTTACTAGTGCTTTCATCCCTCAATTCATAAGTATGTAGATTATTAATTACTACTAATGACAATATAACAGCAGAACAATGATAATACCATGTGTCAGACATCATGGCATGCACTTGATTTATCATGTTTTTCATTTCATCCTTACAACAACCTTAGGGAAGTAAAGTGGTAAGTTTTTTCCTCCTGTATGTTTGAGGCGCTGTTGGTGTCAGACAGTGTGCTTTGGTGGAACCCCCCAAAATTCCTGTACTTGCATTTTTTTGGGCAATTTCTCCTTTCTCATCTTGTAGTGAATTGCTGCTGTTTTAACACTCATTCTCATATTACAGTATGAATACTTTATCAGCATCTAATATTTGTGTGCAGTAACTAATTTTTTTATATGTGCTATCTCATTTGATCCTGTCAGGAGCCCTATGAAGTCTAAAAGAAAGATACAGTATTGTACTAATTATAGATGAGAAAATAGAAGTTCATATATCTCCTAATTAATCAAGGTACATGTCTTTACATCATCTTTTGCTACTGTTATGTTGAATCATGACACCTCTTTTACAGTACAGTCAGGTTTTTCCTCCCACTTAATAGGGAAATAGAAACTAATCATCATGTATTTTATCCTTTTATATTCCACATGATATGAGGCATATAATGAGCACTTAATAAATGCCTGTTGACCTGGCTTGTTAGATTTTACACTTAAATGGGTAAAGAGCTAAGAAAATAAATTTTAAATAAGGCTTGCCGTTGGTATGAGTATGTAGTTATTCATTAAGCTGTGTAATCTTTAAATCTTCCTAGGAACTCCCTACTGGAGAAGTCACCAAAAGCAAATGCTTTCTTTGCCATTTATTACACACTGTTTAAAAAGATTCATTTCTTTGATCACTGATACTCCTAGACATTATCACAAATTACATATATCACTAGAAAGTACAAGTAATTTCTGCATGATCACAAAATTGTTCCTTTTTTGTGGGGGTGATCTTTGATGAAAATTTAACGGGTAATTTGGGAAGAGGTAAAGGACAATTTTGGTGTGTGGATCACTACTGGGGAGACTTTTAACAAAGTGTTTATTATCTTATTTAACAATGATAATGAATACTTATTGGGCATAATAAGCTGTGTGCTGGACTCTGCCAAAATGCTATTATTACTACATTTTACAAATGAAAAACCTAAGTTTCAGGAAAGTTAAATAACTTGCTGAGGGTCACAAGACAAGCAAGTGGCAGAAGTGAAATTTAACCACCCACCACTAGTCTCAGTTGAAATGTCTTGTTTTTAACCAGTATCTTTCACTGCTTTATCAGTAGGATTAAGGACAGGCAAAGAGGAAGAATGGAAAAGGATGTACAAGTGGTTGCTAGAGAAATAACCAAACCAAACATTTACTTACATTTCAATGGTGACTGAGAATCTGTGGGCTTATGTTGTATGGCAGGTATTTTGTCATTAATTCCTCTAGGTGAGCATCTGTCTTTCACTCAGCATTACTGGTGACTTTGTCTTTGCTCATGCTTATTCCTTTAGACTCTGTTCTTCACTGTTGTTTCTCAGGTGGAACCTCAACAATATAGTTAGGTCTCCTTTGTTTAAGTCTTATGTCCCATATGCAGCCCCAAACTAGGAAATTCTCATCATGAAAGACTATTAGGAGCCATAAATAATAATGCATAATGAGAGTTGCTTTTTGCAAAAAAATGAATTGAAAGGCAGATCATTCTTCCAGAGTGAACTTAACTCATTCTCAGACTAGAATGATGAATAATATTATTATCTTTACACTTGTGTTCAGAATATTCACATATGCTACGTGATTTGAACTATTTGGCAGTTATATAAGTAGAGGTTATTATGGCCCCACTCTTTTGCAGTACTGAGAGTTGAACCCAGGGCCTTGCACATGCCACTTCCCCAATCCTTGTCATACCCATTTTTAGATGAAAGGTACTGAAGCTTAATGACAAG
Organism: Marmota monax; assembly: GCF_021218885.2. Taxonomy (NCBI): domain Eukaryota; kingdom Metazoa; phylum Chordata; class Mammalia; order Rodentia; family Sciuridae; genus Marmota; species Marmota monax. Next base: position 6,981,165 of record NW_026694552.1, on the reverse strand, counting down.
TTTTGACCTAGCTGATAGATAGAGAAACCATTTACAGAGTAACAAGTTGAATCAGTTGGTTTTCCCACAGTTCTGCAATGCCTGTTCTATACATCCTGTGGCCCTGATATATCTAACCTGACAAAAGGTCTACTGTTGTATTGTAAGGCTCCTCTGTGAACCAAATAAATGGCACAAGCATTAAATCCTAAAGTAATCAGTTGGGGTGACTAAGGGAAAGGAAAGTTTTCTCGGAGAAAATGAAATTTTAGTTAACAGCATGAAAGAAAGCTTTGCCAGCCTCCTTCATTCTTTCATAAATCCTGTCAATGAGAAAAGGATATGTTTCCCTGATTATAAATTGATGGGCCTTGTATAAATATGTACTTAGAGACAATATAGTGTATATGTGTGGGGTGATGTTTGTTGACCTTTTAAATGTATGTTTACATGAAAGGAATTAGTTGGAGAGGAGAAAAATCCTACTCATCTGCCAAGAACCATTCAAATTATGCTACCTCCACCAAACATGCAATGACTGTTCTGGCCTCCTTCCATTAATCTTCCTTTTCTCTAAAATCCTCTAATAATTGTAGTCTAGACTAGAGGTTACAAACTGGTGACCCATGGTCCAAAGCTGGTTCAAAGACATATTTTGTTTTCACCAGTGTTTCTGGATGCTAGATGTACAAATCTACTGCCTGTCTTGGTGAGAAGAGCAAGACTCTTGAGTTCATAGACTTGTCACAATCCCCAACAAGCCCCTCCATATGTCGGGTATGATGTACTACAACCATATTAGGAAATTCAAGTTTCAACAGTTCATAGCAAAGACATATGGGCCGTTGAGCCAAATGACCATCTTCTTCCTCATTCTGATGTAGAGTACACTTAGGAATAGTCTCAGCATTAACATCTCCCCCACTGGAGAGATAAAATAGAAAATGGCATCAAGCTTTCTGGGAGATTAGATCACTGTCCTATTATGTTTCTTTCTGCCTCAGAGCATTTTCCACTGAAATTGATTAAAGTCTTGTAGTTAACAGGCAGATTGAATATAATCTTTTCCTCCTCAACCTATTAGTCACTGACTACTGAGCATAACTCTGAGAAGTTTGATTAGAGATTCCCATTAAAAATCGTCATACACTGCCTTTTCCATGTCGGTGTGAATTTCCCTTTGCTTCCTGCAGTGGCCATGGACTTAACCCTGAACCCATATACTTTGTAACAAATGACATGGAGAGAGAATGAAACCTTTAATTAGTGTCTCTTGAGAATGTGATGGTTCTGAACAGCTCTGCACAGATGAGAACCACTAAATATTACCTACAGTGCTCCTGAAAACCAGTGGAAATAGACATTTAACTCCTACATTGCTCTCAGTCTTTGCAACCCCTTCACAGTGCCATGGACCAAGGTGGGAAACCAGTTTCTCTGCAGTGTCTAGAAACCAGGCAAGGCCAGCGTGTCCTCTTTCCAGCAAAACAGTGGAGACTGTCTAAATGCTGCTAGAAGCATGCAAATTCTTTGGATGACCTGTCAAGTTATCTTTTCCCTTTAGGGTCCTACAGACGACAGCTGAATCAGCTCAGATAGACTGCAGATGACTCAGGCCCCCAGTATGATGATTAACTGTGTAAACCAGGCAATCCTTTGACTCAGTTCTATCCAACAGATTACTTTCTTTCTTTTCAAGGGTGCTAAGATTAGACCTGTCATCATCATCTTTTTCTTTCTTTCTTTCTTTTTGGTGCCAGGGATTGAACCCAGAGGCGCTTAATCACTGAGCCACATCCCCAGCCATTTTTAACACTTTACTTAAAGACAGGGTCTCCATGATTTGCTTAGGGCCTTGCTAGATTGCTGAAGCTAGCTTTGAACTCAGGATCCTCGTGCCTCAGTGTCCTCAGCCACTGGGATTACAGGCATGCGCCACCATGCCCAGCTAAACCTATCATCTTCTTGCACCTGAGTTTAACATTATTCTTTTCTTTCGTGATCCACGTTTTTATGTACAATTTTTGTTTGAGACAGGAGTGCTGAATCTGTAGCATGATGACCTCCAAATAAAGCCTTTTTACCTTAAATTATTCTAACTGGTATAACTATCCTCCTGCATGCCATTAAGAATACTAAACTTTCAAGGTATGTCTTCCAAAATCCAGAATAAAATAATACCAAACCTTTAGCTTTCTTCAAACAAGAATAAATGAGTCAAATGATACAGACTGTGGAGTAATGACTAACAAGGCCTTTCAAAAGAAAGTCACACCCTCAGCTTTGATTCTTTGGCATGCATACACCAAATCAATTACTTGGGACTGCAGGCTGTGCTGATTTTTTGATTATGCCAGAATTAGGTTGAATTAGCTGTAACATGGAATTAAATGTATTGTGTCCTGGGTCAGGACAAGCCCTTTGTTATTCAGTGGTTGCTTGACTAATAGGTGTGTTCCCACTTGATTCATTATACACTACTGTTAGACACCCACCTTTCCTGTGTCACTGGGCTCCCTCTTCATTCCATGGAGATGGTGGCTGAGGTGGTTGGGTTCCAAGGGTCACAGGAGAAGCAAAGGTAGATAGTGCTCTTGTCAAACCATTTGGGACAGCAGAGGAATGGAATGATAACTCCACAGATACACAGAGAAAGAAGAACCCCTCGAGTATCATATCATGATGCATCCTTAAACCTCATTCTGCTTCATTATTCTTTCTCAGTGTATGAGTGTCTTTGATCTAGGCTTAGACATGTTGAGCAGTGAGAATCTATCTCTATTTACATTTCCAGTGAGAGGGACATAGAACCTTTGACCACTGTGCTATCATATATCTGATATTTCTGAGAGACTATAAATCTTTGTCCTAATGTTGTGTCTGATGCTCTAATACAATTATAGTGAATAGTAATAAGCCAGTATTTACATACAACACTTATTTTTAGAAAGCTAAATAAACATACAAATCTACTGACACCATCTCTTACTCCTTTTTCAGAGCTGACATTTTGGATGGATACCAAAATACATTTCCTGCTTTTCTATTAAAACAAACACTAATGTTATTCCTGTGGGTCTTTTTTTCCTGATAAGGCTTATCTCCTGGGCCTCTTCATTAAGATCTAGTGTGCTTTTGTGAAAACGCCTATTTTAGCTTGTGAAATGCAGGCCCTGGCACAATAGGCATCCTTGTGGCCTCACTTGCAAAGTCTCCATAAATCTCTCTTTTTCCCTTTGATCATACCTCTATCTTCAAGGTTGAGCAAGCCCTCCCTCCAAACAGCACTAGAGGGGGTAAAATGAAACCAAAGAGATGGACTTGAAATTCCTGCAGCTTCGGCAATAAAGCTTAATGTTCTAAGCATCAACTTTGGCATGCATAGGCACCCTGGATTTACAAGTTTCAGGTAATTGCAATTCTAAGTATTTGAAGTGTATATCTTACTCTCTGTTTGTCCTTCTGTTATTGGAATATTCTGGATAAATTAAATTAATAGATGACCTAATACCCTTATTCAATCCTCTGCCTTAAGGGAGTGGGAAAAATGGAAACTCATTTGGTAGCAAGTGGATGGACTTTTGGACCTGTCACTATGGCCTTGGGCAATTCACTTCAACTCTTGCTGAGTTGCTTCATTTATAAAATGAAGGGTTGTAACCAATTTCCCACATAATAGTGGGATATATACACAAAGACCCCATACAACTTTTTAAGTCATAATATTTCAGACTCCTCTTTTGTATATCACAAAGCAGACAAAAATTGCCTACCTTTTCCTATCAACTGGCATCTAGAAAATAAAGTGTAAACTTATTTTCATAATCATCAGTCATGTCTGCTGTTTCTTTATATTTTAAGACACTATCCACTTGCCAAGTGAAAGGTACCTCCTCAAAAAGATGTTATGATCCCAATATGTAATTATGACTACTGGCAAGATTTTTAAAAGAAGATATTAACTAGTGCCTGCCTTGGCCCACCTCTAAGCTTATCTTTCTTGCACATTAATCATTATATTAAAGTGCAATTTGTTTATTTTTCATTTACCTCTGCTGTGCCCAAAATTTTCACCTTTGATGATGTTGATTGTTTTACGCTTTGACAGCTTTTCCCACTTTCTTAGTATGAGGTGATGTCTAGACAGATAGCAGTTATTAAAATTTTGGGAAATGATTGTTGTCCTAGGTGGGCTGGCATAGGTTTTGTTTAGAAGTAAACACTCTGTTTAAGCTTAAAAAGCAACTCATTTTTCATTCAGATATGATGGAAATGAGGTTTTGGTGCCAATGTCATTTGGTAGACTGAATGTTTGGGGTAATATAGTGCTGTGAATGGCTGGAGTTTTAACATAAAGGGTGCAATGAAAGCCTTCATTCACCCTAAAATAGTAACATTTATGAAGAGACGATTTTGTTAGATAATATTAATGGTGTACTTATGGTTAAAGCTTTAGGAGGTAATTTATTTTTAAATTACAAAACTTAGTCCCTCCCCAAAATAAATTAAATAGAGATGACCTTTAATTTTTCTTCCAACTTTGATTTTTTTCACTCCTACCATGTTTTATTCAGAAACTACTATCACCAATCAGCAGATTTCATGTCCTTATTTAATTTTACAGTTATACATCAATATGTTCTGGAAAACTCTAATGAACTCCAACCATCCGGTTATCTGCCATATCTTCTGATTTATATGTCTGCCTCCCAATCTACACTGAAAACTTCTTCTGAGTTCCCATACTGTTTTAGTATGTCCTTACCTCAGTATCCACTAAAATGCTTTTGCTCAGAGTAGATGTTCAATAAATGTGAAATCAATTAAACAAGTAATTTAAGACTAGAGAGAGGTACAAAATTTGAGAAATTAGGGAGTGATAAAAGGCTCATCAACATAGTGGCCATACCACTATATTTTCCTCTGGATTCTCTATTTGTGAGGCATCCTGGACTGTGGAGAAAATTTCACTGGCTTAAGGACTTTGATCCTTGATCTTGGGATGGGTATCTTCAGAAAAAAAAAAAAAAAAAACATACTGATCACTCTCCAAACACCCTCTAACCTGCTGTGCTTGACAGCCACTTGAAAAACTCCTTCCTTAATTTCAAGTTCTTCACCTTCCCAGAGGATCTTTCTCTTGGATGATAAGAGAAGGGTACTGGGGAAAACTTCAGAGGACAAGCTTGGAATGAGCTGCTTGAAATAAACACAGGGGTTGAACATGCCCAGCTTAGGGAAAACATTGGTGGGGGCAATCTCATTAGTCATTCAATGAAAAAATGAAGACCATCCTCCACCCTTGATCATACAGTGCTACTATTGTCCTTAGGGGCATAATTTTCAGCAAGAAATTTGGCATCCAATCCACTTTCTGCCTGATGCTTTCCCATCCATCCCTACTACCTTTGAGGGGCTTAAAATAAAAACAGCAGAATAATGGAAATTGTGCATAGCTGTCTGGTTGAGGCAAGCTGTTTTCCATAGTAATTAAGAGCACAGAAGGTAGTATTAGACCTGTGCTCCATTCTAATTCACCCACTTCCTAGCAGTGACACCTTGTACAAGTGAACATTGAACTTATCAAAGTCTGAAATTTGGCATTAATGAAATAAGATGATAATAGTACCCATCTCCCAGGATTGTTGAAAGGAATCAATGAGATAAAACTTTTAAATCATGTAGTATGGTAATCACATGATTACTTATGGCAATTGTTCTTAACCTCATAGTTTCCTTGTAATAATAAGTACATAATAAAAATTATCATCATCATCATCATCATCATCATCATCAGAACAAGTTCCTATTTTTGTAGCCATTATGGTAGGTCTCCTAGAAGCTTTATTGTGTGCAGTTTAAGGAGAGCAATTTGCTAGATTCCTTTCCTCGTGTACTCAAATCAAGTTGCTTCTCTTCAAGGTAATTGTGTCTTCTGCAAGTACAGCCTGAATAAAAGATAGGCATGGCAACCACAAGGTGTCTTGCTGTGGAAACCAAGGGTCCTGAATATTTCACTTAAATGCATCTCTTCAATTACCAGAGTCCAATGCTGAAATGTCCTAGATCAGTGGTTTTCAAATTTTTTTAATGGCAAACTACTCCTTGTCCCCAGGTGAAATCATACACAGAACCACAATACAGAAAGCACTTAAGAAATGTTTTAGTAGTATAAAAATTTTCACAGGTTCATATATGTGATATTTGCCTGTGATTTTCAGCACAAAAAATGAAACTAGGTGCTGTGAATGACAATTAGAGTCTTTTATCAATGTCTATAGTTCAGTTTGTTCCTTCAATTTTTTTCTACACAGAAGTGAAAAGTAAAATTCACATCGATGCTGTTAGTACAAATGAGTACAAAGTTTGTTTCTTTGTTTTTATAATTGAACTGATTCATAAGCTTGAAAGAATACTAATAAGGGTTAGGAATGTGATTTAGTGGTAGAGTGCTTGCATAGTATGCATAAGGCCCTGGGTTCACCCCCTACAAAAATAATAATAGAAAAAATGTGTGACCTTTATAAGCTACTTAAGCTCCTTGAACCTTGGCTCCCTTGTTTGTTAAATAGAGATCACAATAGTACATATATCAGAGGATTCTGAGGATTAAATAGGACAATGTATATAAAGTCTTTGAGGAATTTGGCAGACTTTTCAGTGTTTGGCACATGAAAAATCAGTAAACAATAACCAGTACTGTCATGATCACCCAGATCACCACCACCATCATCAGCAGCATATTTTTGAATTTCTTAAACAGAAACAGAATTGGCAAATAGATGGCTTAGTTTCATGCATCTTCAGAGTTTGGTGGAAAACACTATTTTACATATATTTTACAACATCGTAGAATGCTTAATCTCAAGTGCCCATCTTTGTTAGATACTAAGTCTAGTTTCTGTAACACAGATTTGGAAAACACTGTTTGAGAGAGGAGTGATGTTTTATTTGCTTGTGTATTCCTTGTAGTGCCTAACATGACAGACATTCAATATATATTTCCAGAATTATATTTAAATTCACTTCTCTGGATTTTAAAGAAACTTCCCTTAACTCCTGGTCCTCCTTCCATTTAAAATGAAATTTTCGTTTTGTTTCCTTCTCCTTTTTCTCTAACAGTGTTGTAAATTTTTTTTTTCTCCTGATTGAGTGTCCCAAACTTTTGGTGGTAAGGGGTTCCTCAGCTGGAATTTGCAGATTTTTGGAAGCCATACCATAATCCAAAGAAAGAAGAAAAGTTACTACTGCTGAATACTCAATAATAGATCAGAATACTCACTAATAGATCACTCTCACTTCTTCTCAAACTACGTTTTAGGGCCCTCTCCAGAGTCTAAAATTTAGCATTAATCTCTCATGGGAAAGGCAGAAACATTTGATTTTAGATTTGATAGTTTCTAGTTATAAAACTAGATTTAAGCAACCATCTAAAAGTCGTTAGCAGTCATAACAAAGCCATTCTATATAATTTGCTCCTACAATTGAGACTTCTGGTACTAATATCACAGATGCTATTAAAACCTTGGCAGTCGGATATTAATACAGCCTGTATTAGGGCATGTTTAGACTGTTGCTGCTTAAAAAGTCAAAGAACTCTTCTTTCTTGCTTGTTTGCTTGCTTTCTTTTCCTTCCTTCCTTCCACAAACATTGTATCACCATCATCACCAATAGCTTCAGTTCTTGCCCTCAAGAAGCAGAGAAGACAAACACACAAATTTCAATCACACTCATTATGGGGTGTTCTTATTGAATTATGCAAAGTTTATTATAGAATCACAGCAGGGAAACAATCTTGATAGGACATCCTAAATGATGGATAAGAGTTATCCAAGAAAAAGAGTGGTGATAGAAAGGTTATTTCAGGCAGAATTATGTGCATTGAGCCGAAAACTAGAGCTAGGACCAGCATGATATGTATGGGAAACTTCAAATAGTTCACTGTTAGAAAAGCATGAAAATATATGAAAAACAATGCCAGAATAACCTTGATTTCAAGCTCCAGATCAAGGGGGACCCTGGATAATAAGAAGCCTGAAATTTATCATGTTAGCAATCTACTAGAAGATTCTAGCATAAACATGGATACCAAAATGCTAATTGAACGATTTAGGTGACAATTTCCCTAATTAGTCCAGAAAGTAAGAGATTAAGATAAAAGCAGGGATTATAGAAAGTGGAGTGGAAAGACAGATTCAGGAAATACTTAGGAGATAAACTTGGTAGGATATCATAATTTAGTACATTTGGGGTAAGGAGAAAGGTAATTTTTGAGGAAAATTTTCATCCTTGGTTTCCAGCATAGTGATGTCAAAGACTGATATGGACAACATAGGAAGAGGGAAAAATTTAGGTAGAAACTGATTTAACATCAGTTTGGGATGTGTTAAATTTGAAATGCCCAACCTCCCTTGGTTCATGCTAGTGGAAGTAACTGTAAGACAGCTGGAATTGATTATTAGTCTTTCATAGAGATTTGGGCTAGATATACATGGAAGGTTGGTGGACATTCTGATGGTATTTCAAACTATGGGAATATATGAGTTTATTCAAGCAGAAAATGTAGAATAAAAAGAACAGATTGAGAACAGAGCCAGGGTGTATCACCAGTATTTGCAAAATAGTTCCTGTATGCTTATGTTAAATATACGAGCACCTTGACCTCACACACAGGCTAAAGATGATACTAAATTTCAAACTGTCTCTCAAAGTGCTAGGGTTCTGAGGAGCTATAGGAGACAAGGAAGAGGCTGAATAGCTCCTTCACTCATGCTCTAATTAGAAAAACTTGGTTTCCGAGAGAGAGAGAGAGAGAGAGAGAGAGAGAGAGAGAGAGAGAGAGAGTGTTTCTATTGTACATTTGGTTTCAATGGGAATAGATAAGGATGCTACTGTCAAAAAGAAAGTTTGTCAAACATTGGCTTAAAAGACTGATTTAAGTATGATTAGACAACTAAAATATTTATGATAATATATGACTTAAACTATATTTTGAGGACTAGAAAGGATCATATCAATGTTAAAAACTGGAAATGGTATATGGCTGATATTCAGTTCTATTTCATTCACTTCAGCATCTTTACATCACCACACATTACTAAGAATACAAGAATACAGGGAAAGGTAAAATACATATTTGATAGGAGGTATCTGCCTAATGATGTACTTAGTAATTGAGGAAGGAACAAATAAATACTATGTTGAGTTTTGATCTAGTGAGATGAACAGATAGAACTCATTGTTTTCCAGTGGACTTATACCATTATGTGTGCTTTAGAATAATGAACTTAACTATTTCACTGATCAATGTGATACATGAGATGAATTTACAGTTTCTATTCCTAAATCATGAAATTTCTACAGACTGAAACTTCTACTGGAGGAGAACAGGGAAATGTGGGTAACAGAAGGTAGTAAGAAGGTCGTATTTAATCAAAACATGTTATATGCTGTATGGAAATGTCACAGTGAAACCCATTATTTTGTACAATTAACGTGCACAGTCATTTTAATTTAAAAAGGGAAAGAAACTTGCACTGGCATGTTGATTAATACTTTTTCTAAAAACTGAGAAATGGACCATCTGTATATTGGAGTAATAGCTTCTTATCTTCCTTCCATCCCACTCTAGTGTAATAGTTGCTTCTGGAATGTCCTTCATGGGCTTATGTATTAAAGGCTTGATCACAAGCCTGTGGTACTCTGGTGGTGGAACCTTTAAGAGATAGGACTTAGTGGGAGACAGTTAGGTGTTTGGGAGTGTGCCCTTGAATGGGGATATTAGAACAATGACCCCCTTCCTCTTTCTGCTTCCCACTTAGCATGAGATGAACAATTTGCCTTCCACATGCTCTCCACCATGGTGTTCTACTTCACTACAGGCCCAAACCTATGCAGCCGTGCAGCCATAGTCTGAAACCAGGAGCCAAAATAAATCTTCCTTTTAGGTTGTTTTTCTCAGGTATTTTATCACAGCAACAGACAGATGACCAGCACACTAAGCAAAAAGATTTATAGCAGGTGTAGGATTTATCAATAGAGGAAATAAGTCCCTGGAAGCCAAATGTATAAGGATAATCAGTGTTACAATTCTCTGATAGGAATAAATAAATAAGATTTAACTACTTAAAAAGTGAAAATGGAGTAATAGCTGCCAATTCATTATTGTTAGTTATTAGAATAAAGAGTCTTAGTTTGTTTTGTGCTTCTGTAACAGAATACCACAGACTGGGTATTTCATAAAGAACACAAAATTATTTCTTATAGTTCTGGAAAGTGGAAGCTATGTGACCTAATAAACATACATACTGAGAGAACTCTCCAACTCACAACAGTATGATTTTATGATCACAGAAATTAGAGCGGGGGGGACTCCAAGAACTACCCAAGTCCCTCAAATCAAAAGGAATAACTATGAACCAAAATAAGAACTGAGAGTGAAAGCAATAAGCAAGACAGAAGTATGGGTATTATGCTGAAGGCAAAATCCTAAAGTTGTTCCTTTAATTCACTAGCAGCTAGGTAGGAGACACAGGAAAGTGGCCTGTAAAGCTCATTAAGCAAGACACATGAAGGGACCAAGGTGGACCCAAGTTGATAGTGGTCCTTCCCCAACAGAAACATATAGGAATACTCTTTGGGAGAAAAATCCAAATTTATATCTGCAGTTTTACAATAGACTACAGGGAAAGAGTTTAAAATAATCAAAGATCATCATGTACTGAGGAGGTAATCCAGCATGAACAGGAGTCGGCAGAAACAATAATGAGCAGATTTCTATCCTTAGAGCACAATAGCTATCAGCATTAAAAAATTAAGGGATATATCACAAAAATGAACAAGTAATGACAAACTGTTAGGAGTTTCCAGGCAAATTTGAAAAATAATGAAATTAAACTTGAATAATATGCTTATTGAAATAGAAATGCAGCAAATGATTGAAACAACAGATCAGACAACAAGTAAAGAGTGAATTGGTGAACCAGAAGATAAATAGAATTATCTACAGAAAAGACAGTAAGACATGGAATTAAAATACAAAAAAAAAATTAGAAATGTGAAATACAGAATAAGAACAACTTAGCTCATATTCTAATTAGAACCCCAGAAAGAAAGAATAGAGGGAATTGAGCAAAAGGACTATTTGTAGACATAATTGCTGAGATTTTTTTCATAACTGCTGAGAAAGAAGAATCCTTAGACTCAGGAAACACAGTATATACCAAACAGGATGAGGAGGGTGGGGAAAATTGTGTGTGTGTGTGCATGTGTGTGTGTGTATGTGTGTGTGTGTGTGTGTGTGTATGTGTGTATGAGAGGGGGGGGATATCTTAGCCTGAATATATTATAGTGAAATTTCAGGACACTACTATCAACAAAAAGAAGATCTTAAAAACAGATCTACAAGGAACTACAATTAGACTGATAGCAGATCACTTACCAACTACAACAATAGAATATAAAATTTGATACAAGAAGAAATCCTCATAGCTACTATCTTACAGGGAAAACTAAAAACACATCCCTGTATTATTGATACTTTAAGTAGATGGGAAATTAACAAAGATGTAATATGTTTGAACAACGTAATTAACAAGATTGATGTAATGAGTTTTTATAGAACACTGTAGCCAACGATTATAGAATACATATTTTTCTCAAGCAGACATGGAACATATATAAAAATTGAGTGTGTATTTATGTCCTTAAGTAAATTACAGTGGAATTAAAAGAAATATGCATCTACAGAATATGTTGTCTAACTACACTGAAGTTATAAGTCAACAACAAAAAGATAATTTTCGTGATTCTTATGCATTTAGATATTAAAAACATGTAAAAAGAAATTGCTATAGAATTAAACATTATAACTGAATGATGAAAATTCTACATATCAAAATTTCTGAGATGAAGTGATATTTATATGAGAATAATATATATATATATATGTATATATATATACAATGTTTATAGTAAAAAAAGGATACTCAGAAATAATCACATAGGCATTCAGCTTAAGAAATTAGAAAAAGAAAAGTAAGATAACTCTTAAAAAACTGAAGAAAATAAAGGTAGGAGCACAAATTAATGAGACAGAAAAACATTCAGTGAAGAGGATTATTAAAGTTGAAAGTTGTTTTTTTTTTTAAATTAATAAAACTGAAAAACCTCTGGAAAGGAAAAGAAGGTTTCAGATAATCAATATGAGTAAATTAAAAGAGGATGTAACTGTAGATGTTTCAGATATTAAAACTATAACAAGAGGAAGTAACATAAATTTATGTAAGTAAATTTTAATTTGAATAAAATGGATAAATTCTTAGAATAATTATTAAAGAACTAAATTCTGTAATTTAATTTTTATGATCCTTTATGAAACAGATTACCCCAGTCTATACAAATTCCTATATGAAAATTATGTCAGAGAATAGAAAAAAATGGTGTACCCCATCAGCTCCTTCTAAGAGATCATGATAACCTTAAAGGGGAAAAAATGATAATGGAAAAAAGAAAAGAAAATATTTATGCAGATCCTTTCATGAACATAAGTATAAGAATTCTAAACAAAATATTAGAAAACTAAGTCCATCATAATATAAAAAAGAAAAATTCTACCATGATGCTACTCAGCAATGCAACAGTAGTTTAACATTAGGATGTAAATTGATGTAGTTTACCATGTCAACAAATTAAAGGAGAAAAAAAATTTCCCTCTCAGGAGAGAGATTTTCATATAACACTACATTAATAACTCCTGACAATTTGACCTCCATAGAGGATGAAACATTTTTAAAGCAATATATAGTAAGTTTTCTGTCTCATATTTTAGTTTCGTTACTCCCTGTTAACCTGTAAAGCTTGTGAATTTTATTTATTTTAAAATGACATTTATAATTTCTTCCTTACAAAAATACATACTTCATTGAAGAAAGTAGTAAAAAAAAACAGAAAAGCATAAACAAGAAAAATAAGAGTACCCATTATTCCACAGTTGCTATTTGGTGCTTATCTTTCCAATGGATTTTATATACATATATGCATCTATAATTTGTAGAGATATGATCATACTGTTCATATTAACCTGTTGTAGCCTCCTATTTTCATTTATCAATATAAAAAATATTTTATATCCTATCTCTAATGGCCTTAAACATCATCTAATTTAATGTCTACATTGTGTTATATCAAATGGATATATCACAATGTATTCCACCATGTTAGACACTTTAGATTTTTTTCAACATAAGTTCTTATAAATAATGCTGTGAGTAATATTTTGCTTATAGCTAAGGCTTTGTATTGATCTGTAATTTTACTTAGGATGTAACTACAAGTTAAAATGCTAAGTCATAAAATGTGTACATTTCTAAAGATTCAAGACATTACCAAATAGAAACATATCCTATTGTCTTTTTCACCATTTTCAGAAACATTTCTAAATATGCCTATGAACTGTTTATACAGTGAAGGTAGCAACTCAATTAGTTTTGTGAAGATAGTTGACTAATAAGATTGAAAATGTCAAATTTGCATTGCATACAATACACCAAAATATATATGAAGTATAATAAAAATTTAAATGAAAGAGATAAAAACTGCAGAAATTCTAGAAGAGTTGGAGAGACAATGTTCTCCTAAATATGTGGTGCGGAACAACTTTCTAAGTGTATTATAAAAATCTGAACATAAAGAAAAATACTGATACATTGGACTCCTTTCTTTTTTTATTTGTTCTTTTTAGATATACATGACAGTAGAGTGTATTTTGACAGATTAGACATACATGAAGTATAACTTATTCTAATTAGGATCCCATTCTTGTCTTTTTTAGTTTGGTTACTCCCTGTGAACATGTGAACATGATGTGGCACTGGACCACTTTCTAATCTTGTTTGTGTGAAAATATATCATGAAAAAGTTAGAAGCCCAAAGCCACATTTGGAAAAAAAAAATTTACAACATGCTTGAAAAGAAGGCTTACTTCATTACTATATATGAAACAAAGTCTGTTATTTGTGTATGTGTATTTATTTCTAAATGTGCATAGGATACACACACATACACAGATATGTTTTTTCAAAAAAAAGAACAGGATTTGAAGCTTTATCTTTTGGCTTTTTCAGGCCAGGAATTGGAAAAAGAGATTTTTTTCCTGAGACCAGACTGTAAATTGCAGAAGGCTTTTTACTCTGAGGTTCAGGTGAGAAGAGGCAGAGCAATTTCACCCCATTACATTTGGACCCCAGATAGAAGGCACATTCCTTTCATCATTGCTCAGAGATACAACTCCAGTCTAAAGTTAAGGGCAAAAATAACTGGGCTATGAAAATTTGGGTGTTGGTATAAGCATGCTAAAATTAATTTATTCCATGTTTAAATAAATAATAAGATATTTTCATCAGTATGTTGTGATTTTTTGCCAAAGACTTTAATATCATAGTAAAGAAGTCTTATGTATTGAGAAACTCTGAAGCAGAGAACAAAGAAGGAAAGGAGGGAGAAAGCAAAATTAAACTGTGAACATAGGACTACTATTTCTTGGGGTAGTAACACCAAAATATTAGCCTAGCAGTAAATAGGGATGAGAAATCACTTCTGAGAGGATTATCTTAGACACATTTTCCTGGTAATTATTAATCTCTACTTACGTCTGCCTCACAAAAAAAGGAGGCTTACTGTGGTCTTCAGAAAAGAAATGCTTTATTGGCAGCCATGTAGTCTGAATTGTATGTCTTGCAGAAATAATAAAGCATGCCTTGACTGGTAGTCATGATGACAAAGATAGAATTGCTTTTAGGCACTGAAAGAAACACAGTAAACTCCCTGAAATCAGCCATCTCCACTATCTTTTTCATGAAATTGACAGACTCTACCTTACAACTCAGTTTGACCTCCATGTTAGACAAGTAGAAAAAATACAAGTGGGCTGGGGATTTTGGAAGTTTCTCTATCATCTGGGTTTATGTTCTTGGATGAGATTTTCTGTGGTCTCTTTTCATTATCAAACTTTCAACATGGTTAATAAAGAAAGATACCAGGGTGAATCATTGTTATTCAATGGTTATTAAAATCTGCTGCCTTCGCTGGGTGTCTCATCTTCCATCCAGCACCAGCATTTTGTGTGTTGAAAAGAACATTGCCTGAAGGGAAAACACTTGGACAAACAGTACACTTGGAAACAATCCAACTAAAAACTTTCAGGCATGTTTCTGACCCAAATAGAAATATCCTATTGTCTTTTTGCCCCAGTTTTGCTTGATCTGTAATATCTAAAGAGTCTTGAGTTTTTAAACTGCAGTCCAATTTACACCAACCTAGAATGTAAAAGTAATTTGGCCATTTACAAATTAGATAGGTCTAATACTTATAAAAGGCACAAAGCAGAATCTTAGAGACTATTTGAAGCCATTAACAAGGGCAAAATCTAACGTAGTACATTGGACATTTAGTAAATGTTTATTACGTTGATCTGAATGTGTTAGTTAGTTTTATGTTGCTGTGACCAAAATACCTGACAAGAAAAATTTGAAGGAGGGAAAGTTTATTTTGGCTGATGGTTTCAGAGATTTAGTCCATGGTCGGCCAACTCTATTGCTGTAGGCTGTAGGTGAGGCAAAGCATAATGGCAAAAGGGCATGGCAAAGGAATCTCCTCAGCTTATGACAGCTGGAAATCAGAGAGTGTAGAGGAAAGGGGCTTCCATTAAGATGCACCCTTCCAGGGCAGGCTCCCAGTGGCCAACCCCCTCAAGCCACCCCACCTGCCTACAATTGCCACCCAGTTAGCCCATTCAAACTAGGATGGACTTATTAGGTAACAAGCCTCACAATACAAGCGTTTCACCTCTGAATATTCCTGAATTAACACAGCAACATTTGGGGGACATCTCATATCCAAACCATAATATTCTTACTGCTTTTGCTAAAAAAATTCTAAATGATTTCCTATTAATAAGAAATCCAATTTCAGCCACACACTGTGGTGCACACCTGTAATCCCAGCAGCTCAGGAGGCTTAGGCAGGAACATCACAAGTTCAAAGCCAGCTTCAGCAATTTAGCAAGGGCCTAAGCAACTAAGTGAGACCCTGTTGCAAAATAAAAAATAAATAAATAAAAGCACTGATAATATAGCTCCATGATTAAGTACCCCTGGATTCAATCCCTAGTACCAAAAAAAAGAAAGAAAAAAAACAGTAGTTACCCATTTTATTTCATACTTATCTACTGATGTATGATGTGCCTCCTTCACCATAGCCAAATAGATATAGTGCCTCCCAAGTCCTTGACTGGTCATACTACAAAAAGGATATTCTCCCTTCAGCTTATCCAAATATTTTTTATGATTCCATTTACAACATAGATTCCACATGCTTTTGCTATTCTTCCCTGACATTCTAGCTCCAAAGTGTCTATTCTCAATTTTCTCTTTTGACTTTCCCTCTCATTTGGTTCTTAAAAGTATACTTCTTGGTCTCTCCAAATTTTAGGTTTGTCAGCCTTTTTTCCACAACCAGATTATCAACTGATAGAAGTGAGGGAATCCTGTCCCATATATCTCTCTATCCCCTATCCCCTATCTCTATTTTTCTGAATTGTGTGTGTGTGTGTGTGTGTGTGTGTGTGTGTTGCTGTGTATTAAATCCAGGGCCCCATGCATGCTAGCCAAATGTTCTCCCACTGAGCTGCATCTTCAACCTTTTTAATTTTATTTTGTGACAGAGTCTTGCTAAGTTGTTCAACCTGGCCTCAAATTTGTGATCCTTCTGCCTCAGCCTCCCAAGTCTCTGGGTTTGTAGACATGTGTCATCAAGCCTGGCCCTTTCTCGGTTCTTAACCTAGGGTCTTAACCAGGAGACAGGATCCCTTAAGAGTCTGATAATAGAGCTGTATTTTAGTGTACTACATTTCCTTTGTAATCTTTTACATCTAATTTTGTTTTTGAAGTTTTAATTAAAATAGAATATCTATGCAGAAAAGTACACAAATTACAAGCCAATAGCTCAATAAATTTTTATAAGGTAAATATACCCATGTAACTAGCAAACTCTCAGAACAAGAAATAAGAATATTACCAGCACCCGAGTAAATAGAACCCCCACGGATAACATTTGTCTTAACTTCCAATACTATAGAATAGTTTTGTTTATTCTTGAACTTTAAATAATAGGAAACACTGTTAAGTGTTCTAGTTTATGCATTTAAAAACATTATGAGAAGGCGTCCAAAACCTTCATTGCCAAATGAGTCTGTGACACAAAGAAAAAAAAAATGCTGCAGAATCATGGATAATTGCCAAGGGTTTCCAAGTCCCAAGATTTCTAAGAGTTTGATTCTTTCCATAAAATGAGGGGAAATTTGCAGAAGTAATTGCTAAAGTAAAATGACTCAAACTCTGATAATGCCTAAAATAGATGGGCAGTGCCAAGGGTTTGTGAAGATTGATTCATCATTAGTCAGTTCTTGCTGTGAGGGCAGGGTGGGGAGAGGACTTTTTGACTTAGCAAACTGAGGTTTATTTAACTATTTTACCATATGTTGCTCATGGCTTTGTGATTTTCTCTTTCACAGTAACTTTAAGAATAGCCACAAGCTTTGTGGATTAAATCCTCACATCATCACTACAGGGTCTTGCATAAAAAAGGAGCTCAGTAAATACCTTATTCACGTTGTGCCTTAGTTGGCCATTTTGAAACAAAATGTCAGCTACTTAATCCTTTCAAAAAGATTTTTTTTTTGTCTAATTGGAAGTTCTTAACAGGCTTCAATGGAATTCATTTGTTTTGTATCCATTGTAGAGAGATGTGTTGGCATTAAGGGTGGTCAACACTGGGAGGACCTACAAGTAGGCGGAGGCTGATGACCTAATCAGGAATAGGTATAAATGAGTATCAGTTCCCTGCAATGTCTTTGTGATACAAATGCATCAATATACCTCTCCATGTGGTTTATTTTGTGAGTACATGGCCCCCATTTGCTTTTTATGTTTGCTTAGAATTTTTGTTGCCCTGAATATTTTCAGTTTGTTCAATGTCATTTTTCAGTGCTAACAATGCCCACAGTACTGCATTCAAGAGCTGTGGCAGATGAAAAAGAGATAGAACATGCTGGTTACAAATACACAGTAAGTTAATAACTTGTTTGTGAAACAGAAAAAGAGACAAATGCACAAGAATGACTATACTTGATCAACAACATGAGGCTGGGTTGTGGCTCAGAGGTAGAGCGCTTGCCTAGCATGCATGAGGCACTGGGTTCAATACGCAGCACCACATAAAAATAAAATAAAGTATATTGTGTCCACCTATAACTAAATAATAAATTTTAAAAAGATAATACAGCTGGGTATTGTGGAACACACCTGTAATTAAGCAACTTAAGAGGCTGAGGCAGGAGGATCACAAGTTCAAAACCAGCATCAGCAATTAAGTGAGACCCTGCTCAAAAAATAAAAAGGGTTGAGGATTGGCTCTTCCCATGGGCTCAATCCCTTATCCAAAAAGTACAAAAAGGAAGAAGATAAGTACTTTAAAATTTTTTGAATGTTAAGTGAGTAGCCCTCCCTTTTGGAAGGTTAGGGAAGTCTCCAAAGAACATATAATCACCACTGTGGCAAATTTAGAATCTGTAGGAGAGATTTTGAAGGTAGCAATTTGATAAGAAGGGAGAGCTGAGGGACTTGTCTTGAAACTGCATTCGTATTAGCAAATACACTATTGTTTTATAGATTACATGTTTATTTGTGGTGGACCTTGAAGAATAGTTGGAACATGGCTTAATGAAGGAGAGAGAGAGAGTTTGACTGATTCAGAATCTACTGTGTGTGTAACTGCCTTTGTGGAAGATAATGATATGTGAACATTCTCAAGAATGCATTGGGAGATAGTTGCATCCAATGTGGACAGACATGATATATGTAGGCAGTGACAGTCATTATAAATAGAGTTTTGAGGTATATGCCAAGTTCGGGTAATGACTGATCAAAATACAAAGAGAGGTTAGCATTCATCTTGGTGATCAGGAAAGCCTTCCTTGATCGGGTGGAACTTGAGCTAGGCCATAAAGAAGACATGGAAATTAGATAGTCAGAAAGAATAGGGAGCACAGGTAAAATCACATTGTCTTCCTTGACTTTCTAGTCAACACTTAACTCTTGTCCTGTGATTCACATTCTGAGTGACATCATTTTATAAAACTTAAACATATGATGCCTCAAAATGTTTTTGAATTGTAAACCTTATTTCCCCAACCAACCTAGTGAAAGATAACTTCACATTGAGAGGTAATATTGGATCATACCTTTCTGTTCTGAAAGAGTTAACAGAGCTTCTATAGGTATCTTACAACCAGAAGTCCAAGCACTGGGCCCCAGACTTTAGATAAGAGAAATGCCTTTGAGCTGGAGTGCACTTAATGAGAGAGAGAGAGAGAGAGAGAGAGAGAGAGAGAGAGAGAGAGAGAGAGAGAGAGAGAACCTCTGTCCCGACACATTTGATTAATTCACTCAGTTTGAGAAAACTCAGGCCAATGCACAGACATTAAGACGAGTAAAGAAAAGGCTCTGTTCACCTTCTTCATTCCAAGGTTGTGAATTCATTCTTGGGAGGCCTTGAGAAGGGAGGGTAGAAAGAGTAGGAGGAGGGGTGGAGGTGGGGGATACAGAGTTTCTGACCTGAATTCCACAACAGAGGAATGTGTGAACAGTGAGAGGCACAGGTACAGGCTAGTGCTCTCACATACCTGGGGAAAACAGTTTTTATCCAACTCTTATTACTCCACAGACAGTTGGCAGTGTGCTCCAAAGAATTAATATTTTTATTTAAGAACTTTTATTTAAAAACTTTCTTCATTAATATTTTACTTCACAGAGTTTACAGAATGAGGAGGTACCATGGGAAAGGAAAGAGAGTTAACATTTTAATACACTTCAACCCATAGAAGAAATTGGCTGTAAGAATGTCCAGTGTGAATGTTTTAATTGGTTAAAACTGTCCTGGATCAGCCATGTTTAAATGAAGAATATGAAGAACACAAACAAATAATGTGTGTTCTGATTCACCAGAAAACTACAAAATGGTAAACTGGAAGGGAAAATGAGGTTGGCCCCTCTTATTATGGAATCCTTTGAAAAAGGATTGCTGTCTGTCTCAGTGAGGGACTCTTATGACATAAGTTAGGCTTCAAAAATCCACAACTTCTACTGGCAAAAACATAGTACATTTGTTCAAGTTGCAATTGGAACTGTAGGGTCAAATATAAAATGTAATTCACGGCACATGGAAAGGTAAAGGAGATATGAAAACAGGATTCTCCTGTTTAATCAGACTACCAGAACAAACCAAAATTATTTTATCCATGGATCTATTTTATTTTTTATTTATCAAGTGTAGTGGTTTCCAGATATTGGATTAAGGAAAAATATGAGATACCTATTGTTATAGTATCCACTTATTATAATTTTCCCTTATAATGTTTCCCTTGAAATTCATGAAAATGTATATATGTAACTTCTTCTCTCTCCTTTTAGGCAAAGAGGTGCATTTCATAGTGTACACAGATTCTGTTATAGAGAATAGTTCCCCTAAATCTTCTGTTAGTTTGGATGAGGTATGTCCCCAAAGGGTTCATGTGTTGGAGGCTTAGTCCTCAGTGTGACAGTATTGAGGTGGTGGAATTTTTAAGAAGCAGGGTTTAATGCAGGGTAATTAGGTCATTTTGAGGCTTTGGCCTTGGAAGGGATTGATGCTGATCTTGTGGAACAAGTTGTCCTCACAAAAGTGAGCAAGTATGGTCCCTATCCACTCTCTGGCTTCCTGTTTTACCCTGTGATCTCTCCTCACACATCTTCTCTTCACTGTGATGCCATCTGTCATGAGGTCCTCACCAATGCTGAGATGATGCTGCTGCAACACCCTTGAACCTCCCAAACTGTGTGTTAAATAAACGTCTTTTCTTTATACATCACCTAGCCTCTGATATTTTGTTATAGCAACAGAAAATGGACTAAAACATCACCAAATTGATATGCTCTTCTTCACACTTTAAACTTTGAATCAGGTTTTGATGTTCTATAGATAGCATATGGGAGGTCATGCAGTAACACATATTTAGTCTTTAGTCACTAACTGTTAATAAAATTTTACTTGGAAAAGATACTTTTCTACTTGCCTTTTCATTCTGTAGCATATTAAGTGACAACAGTAAGCAGTAGTAAATTGGTTGAGTCTTGGGCCAAATGGTAATGCTATTAACATAAAAAAATTCACTCAATAATATACATAAATATGCCTCCTTGATAAAGTAGTGCATGGCAATTTAGACCCCCAGAATCTGTATTCATAAAGGGATCATTGTTTTGTGTAATAATGTAAGTTTTAATAAGCAAATGACCATTTGGATCATTCAGAGGAAAAACATCAGGTATACTAAATTTAGAGAACTTTTTATACAATAAGGAAAGGCTATGTCTTTCATATTTCACGAAGTATTTTCTCTCATCACTAAACAATCTCACCCAAACTAAAATATGAAACAGTAAATAAGTTTGAGTCTATTTAAGAAAATTTTAAGGGTATATTTGAATTTATGATCATTATTACCACCCTGACTCATGTAAGGCATTAATTAACTTCACAGAGATTTAAGAAACACCAGAAGAAAATATTTCCAGATAGTTATAGGGGAAGAAGAAGAAAAACTCTATTACCAATTACTACCATGGAATAAAACAAAGTGATCTTTACAGTCATCAAATAAAATCTCATCATATTGAAATATTAAAAACATTATGTTTCATAACATTATTTTTAAAGTCCTAAAATGCTAGAAATAAAGTATTTCTACTTATTAAAGATTAAGTATGACTAAGTAATTTTCAATTTGTTCAGATTTATGTTTTAAAACAAAGTTTCTTATAAGTACATATAGTAAATTAGAAATAAATTATTAAATGAGAAAAAGGAATACAATTTCAACTTAAATAGAACATCGTATCATTTTTACTATTAATTTTTATTTTTACTATTAGTTCTCAAATATGAGAATGACACACATTCAATAATAAATTAGACAAACCTTAACTGTTCAACTCAATATATAAAATGACCACCTGGATCAAGTATAGCATACTTCCAGGCTTATTTCTATCATCATAGATTAGTTTGTATTGTTCTTGAATTCATAAAAATGGAATCATAATAGTGTATATTCCTTTATGTCTAATTTTTTTGTGTTCTCATGTGTATGAAATTCATTCATGTTTTTGCAAGTAGTGGTTGCAATTAATTTTATTGCAAATCAATCAGTTAATAATTCAGTGAATCCACAAGTAGATAATGAATGTCTTCTATATGCCAGACATTGTGCTAGGTGCTAGGAATTTATAGCCCAGTTCTCTGTAACCCCGGCTTTCAAGGAACTGTCAGTTTTAGTGTAGAAGATGGGTTGATTAAAAGTAATTAATATAACCATACCAGCATTTTTATGATTAGAGCTTGCAAGGGATATGTTTCCCATCCTTTTCTTTCAGTCTATGTCTTCATAATTATTGGATAATAGCTTTACTGAGATATAGTTCACCTACCATA
Organism: Marmota monax; assembly: GCF_021218885.2. Classification (NCBI taxonomy): domain Eukaryota; kingdom Metazoa; phylum Chordata; class Mammalia; order Rodentia; family Sciuridae; genus Marmota; species Marmota monax. The sequence goes on along the minus strand of NW_026694552.1, from coordinate 6,958,601 downwards.
CCATGTTATTCACCTATTTAAGGTGTACATTTCAGTAGTTTTAGTACGATTGCAGATGTATGAAACCATCACTATGGTCAGTTTTGAAACATTTTCATATCTCAGAATGAAACCCCATATTTGTTGGTAGTAACCCTCTTATAAGCTCATCTGTTTAGTACCTAAGCAAACCCTAATTTGGTTTCTGTCTAGGCATTTCATATAAATGAAATTGTGTGGGATGTGGTCTTTTTTAACTGACTTTCTTTCATTTAGCTTAAAGTTTTTAAGCTTCATCAATTTATAGCATATATTGGTACCTCATTCCTTTTTTATGGTTGAATAACATTCCATCGCATAGATATACCATATTTGCTTCTCCATTCATCAGTTAAAGGACAGTAAGATTTTTTTACACTTTTTGGCTATTATGTTTATCATTTTTAAAAATATTTTTTAGTTGTAGTTGGACACAATACCTTTATTTTATTTATTTTTATGTGGTGCTGAGGATCGAACCCAGGGCCTCACACATCCTAGGCGAGCGCTCTACTGCTGAGCCACAACCCCAGCCCCTATTATGTAAGAATATTTGTGTGGAGCTGGGGCTGGAGCTGTAGAGTGCTTGCCTTGCACATGTGAGGCACTGAGTTTGATTCTCACCACCACATAAAAATAAATAAAGATATTGTGTTTATCTACAACTAAAAAAAAATTTAAAAGAACAGATAAAAAAGAACATTTGTGTGCAAATTTTTTCATAAACATGTTTATGTTTTTCTTAAATATGTACTAATTGTAGAATTGATGGGTCAAATAATAGCCATATGTAAACTTTTTAGGGATATGACATACTGTTTTCCAAGGGGCCTGTACCATTGTACATTTCTGCTGGTAGTGTATGAAAAAACACACTATCACATACTTGTTATCTTCTTTTATTATTTATATACCTTAAACATGTAGTTAATAAACAGCCAAAATTTATTTTTCATAGTTCTGGAGGCTGATAAATCTAAGATAAAGATACTGGCAGATTTACTTTCTAGTGAGGGCCCACTTCCTAGTTCATTGATAGCCTTCTTGTTGTTTTCTCACATGGTGGAAAAAGTGAGTGAACTTCTTTGGGCCTGTTTTATAATGGCACTAATCTCATCATGAAAGTTCTGTTCTGATGACCTAATCGCCTCCCAAAGGCCCCAACTTCTAATACTGTTGCCATTGGTGGGAGGTAAGATTTCAACGTATGAACTTGGTGGAACACGAACATTTAGACCACAGAAGCTTTCCTAGTGGGTGTAAAGTATTAACTCATCACAGTTTTGATTTGCCTTTGTCAAATGGCTATGAGTGTTAAGCATCTTTCATGGTCATTTATGTATTTTCTTTATAAATGCCTATTCAGATCATTGGTTAATTTTTAATTCAGTTAATGGTCTTTTTTATTAGAGTGTTATAGTTATATATAGCAGTTGGATTAATCTCAGCAAACTCATACATGCATGGAAATCATTTCAGTTCATGATTCCCTCTCTTCCCTCCCCCTTGAGTTAATTGTCTTTTATTATTGAATAATACAAGTCAGATATATGGTGCTAATATTTCTCCCGTTTTGTGGGTTACCTTTTAAATTTCTTAATAGTGTTCTATGCAACATAAATTTTCTAAATTTTCGCATAATCTATCTGCTCTATTTTCCTATTTCTCATGCTTTTAGAGTTGAATCCAAGAATTCATTGACAAATCTGAGGTCATGAATATTTACCCCTGTTGTTTCTTCTAAGAGTTATTTTTGGTTTTAGGTCTTATATTTAGGACTTTATTCCATTTTTACTTGAATTTTTGTATGGGGGGAAGTAGCAGTCTTAACTATTTGCATATGGCTATCCAGTTTAGCTAGCAACATTTGTTGAAAAGACTTTCTTCCCAACCAAATAGTCTTGGCAACTTTTTTTTAAAAATTCAGTTCACCAAGATATATATTTTATTTCTGGGCTCTCGCTTCTACCCATTGACATATATGTCTGTTTTTACAATGGCATGACACTGTTGCAATTACTGTTGCTTTCAAATAGGTTTTGAAATCAGGAGGTATGATTCTTCCAACTTTGTTCTTTTTTTTTCCAGAATTGTTTTTGCTCATCTAGTACCCTTGAAATTCATATGAATTTGGAATCAGCAGGTCAGTTTATACAATGAAGCCATGTGGGATTCTGATAGGATAACATTAAATCTGTAGACCAATTAGGGGAAATATTACCATCTTAAAAATATTGTTTTTCTGATTCATGAAAAATGATTTTTCCCCATTTATTTAGATTTTCATTAATATCTTTGAAAATTATTTTATAGTTTTCTGACTATAAGTTTTGCTCTTATTTTATTAAATTAAATCCTAGATATCTTATTTTTAATACCACTGTCAATGGAATTGCTTTCCTAATTTAATTTTCAAATTGTTCATGGCCAGCTTATAGAAATAAAATTTATTTTTGTATATCATTTTTTTCCTTCAACTTAACTAAATTCTTCCACTTGCTCTAATAGTGTTTTGGTGGATTACTTAGGATTTTCTAAGAATAAGACAATGTCATTTGTAAGCAGAGATAGTTTGGCCTCTTCCTTTTCAATCTGGATGCCTTTTTCTTTCGTTTTCTTTCCTAAATGCTCTAGTTAGAATTTCTAGTACTATATATACTTTTTAAAACTTTTAGTTTTATATGGACACAGAACCTTTATTTTATTTATTATTCATATGCAGTGCTGACGATCGAACCTAGTGCCTCACCAATGCTTGGCAAGGCTCTACCACTGAGCCACAACCCCAGCCCATTCTAGTACAATACTGAATAAAAGTTTTTTTCTTTTTCCTGAATTTAGGGAGAAAGCTTTTAGTCTTTTATCATTAAATATGATATGATCTGTTGATTTTTTAGGTGACTTTTATCAGGCTTAGGAGGTTCCCTTTTATTTCTAGTTTGTTTAGTGTTTTTATTGTAAAGGAAATCTGAATTTTATCTAATGACTTTTCTGTCTCTACTAAGATGGTCATGTAGATTTTTTTAAAATGTTACTGCTATGGTGCATCATATTAATTTATTTTAAGTTTATTTGCTCTTCTTTTACTAATTCCTTGACATGTAAGTTAGGTTATTGATTTGAAATATTTTTCCTTCATATAGACATTTATAACTATAAACTTCTGTCTCAGCACTGGTTGAGCTACATCCCATAAGTTTGGGTTTTTGTGATATCATTTAATTTATCTTAACAGTATTTTCGGATTCCCTTTTTTATTTTTTCATTGATCTATTTGTTATTTATGGCTTTTGGTTTCATTTATGAGATTCCCAAATATTTGCCTTCCATTGATTTCTAATTTCATTTCATTGTGGTTGAAGAATATACTTTGTATTGCTTCTGTCATTTTGCCTTTGAGGTTTACTTTATGGTCTATTATATGGTTCATCCCAGAAAATATTCCATGTGCACCTGAGAAAAAATGTATATTCTGCTATTGTTGGATTGGATGTTCCAGTGATGTCTGTTGGATTTATTTAGCTTATGTTGTTATTCGAGTCTTCTATTTCCTTGATGATTTTTTGCCTAATTTTTGTTTTAAATATTTTTTAGTTGTTGATGTACCTTTATTATTTATTTATTTATTTTTATATGGTTCTGAGGATCAACCCAGTGCCTCACACATGCTAGGCAAGCGCTCTGCTACTGAGCCACAACCCCCACCCCCTTGCCTACTTTTTGTATCCATTATTGAAGTGGGGGAATTGAAGTGTCTAAATACTATTGTTGAATGGTCTCTATATCTCTTCATTTCTGTCAAGTTTTGGTTTTTGTATCTTGAAGTTCTTTTGTTAGATGCATACATATTTATAAGTGTTACATTTTCCTTTTATCATTGCAAAATGTCCCTGTTTATCTCTAGTAGTCTTTTTCTTTCTTTCTTTCTTTTTTTTTTTTTTTTTTGTACCAGGGAGTGAACTCAGGGGCACTTAGTCACTCAGCCACATTCTCAGACCTTTTTGTATTTTATTCAGAGACAGGGTCTCACTTATTGCTAAGTGCCTCGTTAAATTGCTAAGGCTGGCTTTGAACTCATGATCCTCCTGCCTCAGCCTCCCGAGCCGCTGGGATTATAGACATGCACCACCACACCCGGCTCATTTTCCTCTTTTCATGTGTGAGGAAAATGAGACCCAAACCAGTTTGGTGGTTTGTTCTAAGAACACACAGCTATTTAGTGATTCAAGAACTCCGGGCTTCTGATTTCAGGCTCAGTGTCTTTTATAGTGTAAGTCTTAGTAAGTGCTGAAAATTGCACATTTTCTCCATTCTCTAAGGAGAGTTTGTAAACGGAGAGCTAATAGTGTTGCGGAGAAGTTACAAGTATGATTTGCCTCAGGTGTTCTACAGTTACCTCTAAATTTCTTTCAGGGAGCTGTTTAATAAAAGATGAGATAGATCAGTAGTGATGAAAGAGATCCCAAAAGCTAATCAATACCACAGATTGTTCTGGATTGAAATTGATGTTATAGCCTTATGGAAAAACTCCTAGGTTCAATGTATATCCCATCCCCTGTCTGTTATAAAGCTCAGTAAATAACCTGTAGGCCAGTGGAGACTTCAGTGTTCACTCTGGCCAGTGCATGATCTATGCCTCCAGCTCTAAAGAAATCCAGTTCTAAAAAGTGATTCAGTTAAACTTTTTTCCTTAAAAGGCAGTTCAGCTATTTATGAACTAGTTTACTGAGATAATCCCCTTAAGCTGTAGAGAGCAATTTATACAGGAAAGAATATGAACAACATTCTTGATTCAGAGGTGAAAAAATAGCCTTCTTAAATTTAATCTGTGTTAATTAAATATACTAAGATCTGTATTAGCTTGTGCTCTTAAATTAGTGGATTGAAGGTATTATCTGGTTAATTGAGTATAAAGCAGAAACTCCCCAGCTGAAGAATCTCCATAAATGCATAAACCCAGGAGATTGTATGCTTTAGCATATTGGGTAAGTTAGTGAATTTTTTGGATCATTATCAAGTACTACTGGGGACAGAGAGGTTTGTAGGATAGACTTCCAGCCTTCTGAAGAGCTCTGATCATTGACAAATATGAAGGGAAAAGACGAAGTGAGTCAGCGGAAGGGCTGAGAGAAGAATGTGGGACTCCATTTTCTGGAGGAATATTCTCTTGCTGGCACTTGCTTAATATATTCAAGGCCTTCAGTTCAACTCCCAGCACAGCAAAATCAATGTTAATTTACTGCAAATGTGACATGGAGACAAATCTAGTTTTTCTTCACCTGAATATGCCATAATATTATGAGTACATCTCCATCAGCTGTGAAATGTATTGAGAGTAACTTATAATTACAAAATACCAAAATGTATGGGTTTTAAAAAATATAAATAGAGTCAAAGCTACCCCTTATATTAGTCAGGATTTTATCAAGAAACAGATGGTACACTTACAGCACTATTAAAAAGCTTAATGAAGTGACTATTCACAAAAATGTAAGTATTCTCCCTGAGCACAAAACAAGGTGGCAAAAGGTAGAGAGTTGATCTGCAGGCAAACAGAATACCCAGTGCATCCTTTAATGTTAGGCCAATTGTGGTAACAAATAAACCCCAAATGTCAGGAGTTTAATATAATAAATGTCCATTGTGGATCTATAGAGGAAATGAGTGCCTCTGATCTATAAAGTTACTCAGGGACAGAGATTCCTTCCATTAAATCTCTGCTCACAAAGTTAGGGGTCAGCAAACTTTTCTGTAGAGGCTTTGTAGGTTAGTCTCTGTCATATCTACTCATCTATTTGTTGAGTAGAAACAGCCATAGACAATACTTACACAGATGGGTATAGCTGTGTTCCAACAAAATTTATTTACAAAATAAGTGGCAGTTGCCTTTGGCCTGTGGGATATAGTTTGCCAATCATGATCTAAGACCTCATCGTCTTCCATAGAATCCTTTGTATCTGACGGCAGATAAGAGTATGTGGAATACTACACAAGAAGATTTTATGGATCCCATCTGGAAGAGGAATAAAAGAATTCTCATATTTCATTGGCCAGAATTCAGTCACATGACTGTACTAATTTCAAGTAAGGTTGGCAATTATAATCTAAATATATGCCCCCAAAGAAGAAGAAGCAAGTCTGGTAAACATCTAGTCAGTCTCTACTGCTTAGAATTTCCAACTTTTCTCAAAGTCAACATTTTCCACAGAGTATTCCACACATGCAACACAGGAACTAGGGAGTTTCTTAGGGAAAGAGAGGGCTCTGAGGTCATATGAAATTAGAAAATATGTTTATTAGATTCTCCTCTTCTTATGGAGATTCACAATACATATAAACATATCAAAGGTTCTGAAAAATCCTATAATGAAATAAAAACAACCTCAAACAATTCAAAAATAACCCTTTTCATAATAAAGTTTATTTACAATAAGATTTATAATAAAATTTTATAATAAATGTACTTGTGCTCATTTGTGTTCTGAATGGGAGATGAAGGAGTAGGGTCCAGGCAATGATAGAGGAGTTGTTACCCCTAATATGCTCATGATAATATTTGGCACATGAAAACAAAAATAATTAAATATAAAGGCAGTACATGCACATTGTTTTTAAAAAGTACCATTCTTTGTAATTCTTCTCTATCACCTAAAGTCGTTGCCTGCTTACTTCAATTTCTGTATAATTATTCACATTCCAACAGATGTGCTCTGCACACCTTTGGCACACTGTCCCTCATGCCATCTCCACTTTCAGCTCACCCACTGCAATATAAATTATGACTCCAAGGATTTTTGTCTGCTTCATCCACAGTTTGGTATTTCCCATGACTACACTACTGCCCCAAACCTAGTAGGACCTCAATGAATACTGCATAAATGAAATCTTATACTACCTCTTGATTTCTCATAGTACTTGCAGCTAGGTAAAATCATAATATACTTCTCTATTCTCTCCATCCATCCATCCAATGATCAATTCTACTTCCAGTTCCAGACACCCTTCTGTTAGGATAAGCCATTTATTTAGGCAATCAAAGTCAACCTTCATTTTGTTTACAGTGGTGATTCCCACCCCTGAATGATTATTAATATCTTCTGGGAAGCTTTCAAAATAGGATAGATTTATAAATTTCTAGAATTAGAGTATCTATGGATGGAATCAGGGAATGTGGAACTTTTAAGAACTCAATTTTTTTACATTCAGATATTCACAAATATTTATTTTAAAGTTATCAGGTGCCAACAGGGATCAAAATAAGTCCTTCATTTCATATGAAGCTTTTATTCTGGTGAGGAATCCACAAATAACATAATTAATGAATAAATATATAATACTTCAGGTAGCATTAAATTCTGTGAAGAAAACTTAAGAGTAACGAGTACTGAATGCCAGAAAGGCATAAATACTTTAAGTAGAATAGTTATGAAGGGTGTTTTTGTTGTTGTTGTTGTTGTTGTTGTTGTTTTGGCACTGGGAATTGAACTCAGGGACAGTCAATCACTGAGCCACATCCCCAGCCCTATTTTGTATTTTATTTAGAGATAGGGTCTCACTGAATTACTTAGTACCTCACGGTTGTTGAGGCTGGCTTAGAACTCATAATCCTGCCTCAGCCTCCTGAGCTGCTGGGATTACAGGCGCATGTCACTGTGCCTGGCCTCAAAGGTGTTGTTTGTTTCTGATTTTTACCACCTTCCCACTCCCCCAGTTCATTTCCGTCCCTCTTTGCTTTGCTCTTGTACTGGTGGTAGCCAGTCTCCAAGATGATACCCACCAATTCTCAAATCCTACTGTTCACACTCTTGTGTAGTCTCCCACCTTGACTCAGAATTTAACTGTGTGGAATATGGCAGAAGTGACAGTGTGTGATTTTTTAAGGGTAGGTTATAAAAGACATTGCAGCTTCCATTATAGCCATTTGAATCACTCACTCTGTGTGCCATATCTTCCTTACAGGAGTGAGGGCACTCAGCCCTATAACGAGGCCCATATGGGAGAAAAACTGAGGTCTTCTGATGACACTCAACATCATATTGCCAATTATATGAGTTAGATTATGCCACTTGTATATATTAGATATCAAATGTGAAATACCATAATTTGATCAATACACATTTATATGTGTTGAAACATTATACTGTCAATTAAATAAGAAGTTTATTCTCCAGCCCTAGGCAAACTTTCAAATAACTTAGGCCCTAGCGAACATCTTGATTTCAGTTTAATGTGAGACTCAAACCCTGCAGTACCAAGATAAGCTGTTTTCAAATTCCTGATTCACTGAAACTGTAAGAGAAAAATAAATACATACACATCTGCACACATAATACATATATTACTGTGTGTATATATTCCTCAGAATATGTCTGTAGGACTCCAAACCTACAAATATTAGTATGCTAAACTAAGGAACTAAGGGTACCAGGAAACTCAGATGATACAAAGTATACATAAAGAGATGAAGGGAACCTGTTTGCATTATTATGAAACATACAAGGTGGTGAGTAAGTCTCTTCTCGACTCTAATAGCACCCTGGGTATATCTCTATCTCTGAACAAATATAGTGACATTTTAAGATTACACGTCTGAAATGTGACTAAGCTAAGCTCTCCTGAAGTCCTAACTAGGGTGCATGGTACGTAATTGGTGCTCATTGAAGTTTGATGAAGTGAACTAACTAAATAGAGGAGCCATCACATTATGAGCACTAGAGTACAGAAATAGGGTTAGAATAGCAAGGACATGATGCTAGTGACATTAACCATACAATAAAAAGTTGAATTAGAACTCTTTAAATGTTCTTTCCCTCAGTTATTGTCTAGGGGTTTTTTCTTGGACTTGAAGCATTACTGAAACTGCAGGTGGTGAGAAAATGGCTCCAGAATTGAGGATTGCAAATGCTGTAAATCAGGTAGTGGCCTGAGTCACATATTAAGAGAGCTGGAGAAAAGATAGTTTTGAAATAGGTAAGGGCAACTATTCTATACAAGAATTCTCTGAAGGGTGTTAAAAACAAGGGTTGGTGGCATTTTCCAAGAATCTCAGAAATCATAGTAAGTTTCTGAGCTCACCAATTCTTATTATGAAATGTCTTTTCTTCAAGTAGCCCAAAAAAAGTCTTTTTTTTTTAGGATAATACTACTTTCTTTCATCTTCCAGTCAGATTAGTAGAGGTTCCCAAGACTAGCAATTTGCAGCCCTTGAAATGGTTAGGAGAAGCATGCCAGCCATCACAGATTAGTGGCAATTACCAAAAGGTAGATTGTTATACAGACACACACAGGCCAGCGTCTTTCATTAAATAACAAATTTGAAGGGAAAAAAAACCCCTTAATTCCTGAGACAAGCACCATCAAAATGATTGAAAAATCTACAGTTCAAATCACTCACTTCTTAATCCCCAGAGATGCTCTTTTCCTTCAACCTAGCTAAGTGAAGAAGCCACTTCCCTGGAGATGGCAATTAGATTAGAAAGCCTGGAGCCTTCCCCTTGATTACTTAAAATGATACTAAGTCCTTGAGCTAACTTAGATGGATGGTAATGGTTTCCAGGGGACAGACAACTCAGAAAAGACAACTTCATTGTACTTTCTTTCCCGCTTACTTACTTAATGCTTTGAAAATACTTTTGTAAATTTTATTAAAGAGGCTGCAAGCCTTTTAAAAATGAATCAGAGCACTCTCTCCTGATTTCAAATAGCTGAATGAAATTCTGCCAAGTGCTGATAACAACAATCCTTCTGTGTCATGGATGGTCAACCCTTACTCTCATCCTTAAAGCAAGTGTGAAGTCTAATCAGTATAATGAATGAAGCAGTTATTAACATTTTGAAAAATACACCGTAAATTACTGCACTTCTGTGATTATATTGGTGGATTCTAGCTCTTTTTCTTGGTCAGACTGCTTGTCCAGGGACTTTGTGATTAAAAAGTCAGAAGGTTATTTACCAAATGGATAAATGAAGGGGCTGTTTACCAAAGAATTCACTCACACTGAGAACCTTCTCTATGTATTGAAGATAGGATTTGATTTATACCCCCACTTTCTTTGTGGCACTAGGAATTCAACCCAGGGCCTTAGTGCATGTCAGACAAACACTCTACCACTGAACTACATCCCAAGCCCAATACCCCTTTTAAAATTACCTTCAATGACTAAAATGTCAGGCACACCTGTACTTAGGGACAATTCTTCCAGTGGTTTACCAGCATTAATGAAGGTGTAAAATATCCATTCCAAGTCATATGCCTTGGACACTTTTGGACTCACATAAGTCACTTAGCCTGGCCTTCTTAATTTCCCTGTTGTTCAAGTGGGACAGTAATACTTTCCTACTTCAAAGAGGTATTTTGAGAATTAAGCAGTGTGTGAGTTGCTTTGAAGATGAATTGTCATGTTTTCCCGGTCCCTTTACTTTTAGTTTGGCTCAGTTGCTACAGCAGTTAAACACATAATGTTATAAATATGCCATGTTTGGTTTTCATGTAAGCAAGCTCTCTTGAAAATAAAATTTGTTTAAAATATTTTCCCATTTCTTTGCCTTTGGTTTGCATGGGGCTTGGGGTTAATTAACATCAGCAGACTCTTATCTAAGCCTTTGCTAAGGGCTAATTAACTAGTGTATACTTTGTCAAATTCTAATGAGAACTGATAAGGACTCTTTTTAGCCTTTTTTATTTTCTTTTGGAGAAGAATATATTCTTTTAGCAAATATTTGTGTTTTTCCCAAGGAGACAACATTTGTTAATTTAACCAGTGTTTACTAAGCACCTTTAAGGCCACTTGGGGATACGCGGATTATAAAAGAAAAAGGAGATGATGGATCTGAGGTGGTTAAGCTAGTTATGAAAATCTATAAGCCACAAACATTATGCATATGTGTGAAGAGGCTCTAGAGTAAATGAGCACTGAAGTGGGCTTAAGGTGACAGGCTTGACTAATGTAGAGGCTCTGTTTTGGATAGTAATGAACAAGATGAAGTATGTAAGATGGACTGGGGGTTGGGGGCTGCAATGGGCTTAATCAGGACAGCTTAATCAGGGGAGAGGTTGAGAAAGAGGGAGAGGGAGACTGGAGGGAAAAGAGTGCTGGACTGGGATTCAGGATACCTTGGTTTAGTCCTGACGCATACTTCACCATTCTGCAACACTTTGACCTTTGGCTTGTCACATCTACTCTCCAAACTTTAGGTCACCCTCTCCAAAATGCAAGGGTCAGGAGTACACAAGGAACTACCAACCAGGGCATTCTAGGATTTGAAGACTTCTTTGAGAGGAGTGGGCTTTAAGTTTTTAATCAGTCAGGCTCTTAAGTTCTCAATAAGTCTCGTGGCTAAAGAGAGGGAGAAAAAAAGATTACAGGGCAGAGGAATGAACTGAAGGCTCCTGCATTAAGGCTCAGGACCAGAATAAGAAAAAGTCTTTCAGGTAAAAAATACATGACCGAGAAAATTCTATATCACACCAATTAGCTAGATTCCTAGAAAGGGAGTACACATTGAATCTCTCAAATCCAAAATCCAAAATGCTTCAAAATTCAAAACATTTTTTTTTCAGGAAGAGGGGATTGGGGATTGATCCCAGGGTGCTCTACATAAACTACAGCTCAGCCCTTTTCTTACTTATTTTATTTTGAGAAGAAGTGTTGCTAAGTTGCCCAGGCTGGTCTTGAACTTGAGATCCTCCTGCCTAAGCCTCCTGGGTAGCTGGGATTATGGGTCTACCACCCCACCAAGCTGAAATCTAAAACTTTTTGATTATTGTCATGACACCACAAGAGGAGAATTCCACACCTGATCCCATGTGATAGGTTGCAGTCAAAATGCAGGCACATTAAAGATAATGTATAAAATTACCTTCATGTTATGTATTTAAGGTATAAATTAAAAGAATGAATTTTTTGTTTAGACTTGGGCCTCATCCCCAAAACATCTCATTATGTATATGCACACATTTCAAAATAAAAATAAATAAATAAATAATCAAAAACATGTCTGGATCCAAGCATTTCAGATAAAGATATTTAATGTGTGTGAAAAAGTAGAAATAACACACACTTTGGAATTTAATAGATATATCCAAGGTTTGAACCCCAACTTACCCACTTTGGTGTGGTTTCAGGCAACTTCCTTAACTTCTGAGTCAGAATTTTCTAAGGCATACCTCATTTTTTGTGCTTTGCCTTATTGTGCATCACAGATATTGTGTGTATTTGTGTGTGTTTAACAAAATTGAAAGTTTATGGCAACCCTGCATTGAGAAAGTCTGTTGGCCCCATTTTGCCAACAATATGTACTCACTTCATGTCTTTGTGTCACATTTTGGTAATAATCCAAATATTTCAAACATTTCCACTATTTTTACATCTATTACAGTGATATTTGATGTTACTGCTGTAATTATTTGTGCACAGCGCCACAAACCACACCCATATTAGACTGCAAAATGAATCAATAAATGTTGTGTATGTTCTGACTGCTCCACCTACTGGCTGTTCCCCAGTCGCTCTCCCTCTCCTTGGGCCTCCCTTTTCCAAAGAAGACAATGTTGAAATGAGGCCAATCAATAACCCTAGAATGGGCTGCCTCCAAGGTGTTCAGACGGAAGGAAGACTTGAACTGCTCTCACTTTAAATCAAAAGCTAGAAGTGATTATGCTTAAGTGAGGAATACATGTCAAAAGTTGAAACAGGCTGAAAGTTAAGCTTCTTTTTTAATATTTCTTTTTAGTTATAGATGGATATAATACCTTTATTTTATTTATTTTTGTGCAGTGCTGAGGATCAAATGCAGTACCTCACATGTGCTAAGCAAGCGCTCTACCACTGAGCTATAGCCCCAGCCCCAAAGTTGGGCTTCTTGTGCCAAACACCCAAATTGTGACTACAAAGGAAATGTTCTTCAAGGAAATTGTTAGTTTAGTGAACACAGAAATGACAAGAAAGTGAAACAGCTTTGGAAAAAGTTTTACTGGTCTGGATGGAAGATCAAACCAGCCACAACATTCTGTTAAGCCAGAGCCTGATCCAGAGCAAAGCTTTAACTCCCCTCAAGACTATGAAGGCTGAGAAAAGGTGGGGAAACTGTAGAACAAAAGTTTGAAACTAGTAGAGGCTGAAACTTTTGAACCTGCCTCTGCTAGTTTCAATGTGTGTCATAAGGAAAAAAAAAAAAAAGCTATCTCAACAAAATAAAAGTGCAAGAGGAATCACTAAGTGCTGATATAGAAACTGTAGCAAGTTATCCAGAAAATATAGCTAAGATAATGGATGAAGGTGGCTGACCTAAACAACATATTTTCAATGTAGATGAAACAGCCATATATTGGAAAAAAGATGCCATCCTGGACTTTTCATAGCTAGAGAGGAGAAGTCAATGCCTGGCTTCAAAGCTTCAAAGGACAGGCTGACTCACCTGTTAGGGTCCAGTGAAGTTGGTGATTTTAAGTTGAAGCCTGTATTCATTTACCATTCTGAATATTCTAGAGGCTTTAAGAATTATACTAAGTCTACTCTGCCTGTGCTGTATAAATAGAAAAGCAAGGCCTGGCTGATGGCACACCCTTTACAACATGGTTTAATGAATATTTTAAGCCTACTGTTGAGACTTACTGCTCAGAAAAGATTCTTTCAAAATATTACTGTTTTTTGACAGTGTACCTGGTCACCTGAGAGTTCTGATGGAGATGTACAAGATTAATGTTGTTTTCATACCCGCTAGCACAACATTCATTTTGTGGCCCATGCTTCAAGGAATAATTTTACTTTCAATCTTATTACTTAAGAAATATATTTCATAAAGTTATAGCTGCCGTAGATGGTGATTCCTCTGATGTATCTAGACAAAGCAAATCAAAAATCTTCTAGAAAGTATTTGCCATTCTATATGCCATCAAGAACATTAGTGATTCATGGGATAGGTGAAAATGCCAACATTAACAGAAGTTTGGAAGAAGTTGATTTCAACCATTGTGGATGACTTTGAGGAGTTTAAGACCTCAGGAGAGGAAGTAACTGCAGATGTGAATATAGCAGAAGAACAAGAAGGGCAGCCTGAAGTTGTGACAGAATTGCTGCAATTTCCTGATAAAAAGTAAATGCATGAGGAGCTGCTTATGGATGAGCAAAGAAAGTGGTTTCTTGACATGGAATCTACTACTAGTGAAGATTCTGTGAACATTGTTGAAATGATGATGAAGGATTTAGAAAATTACATAAACTTAGTTGACAGAGCAATGGCAGAGTTTGAGAAAATTGACTCCAATTTTGAAAGAAGTTCCAATGTGGGTAAGTGCTGTCAAACAGCATTACATGCTACAGAGAAACATTTCTTGAAAGAGTCAATCTCTGCAGCAAACTTCATTGTTGTCTTATTTTAAGATATTACCAGAGCCACGACAAACTTCAGCAACCACCACCTTAATCAGTCAGCAGCCATCAACATCAAGGCCAGACCCTTCACCAGCAAAACGATTATAGTTGACTAAAGTCTCAAAAGATAGCATGTTATAGCAATAAAATATTAGTAATTAAGGTATGCACGTCTTTAGACATAATGCTATTGCACACTTAATAGATTACAATGTACAGTAAAGATGACTTTTATGTGTGGTGGAAACCAAAAAATTCTTGTGATTCACTTTATTATAGTGGTCCAAAACTGAACCAATACTATGTCCAAGTTATGCCTGCCTGTATTAAATTGGAATAATAGTAGTATATACTTTATAGGGTTGTTTTGAACAATAAATGACTCATCTGAGCCACTTCACAGAGTTTTCCATAAACACTCAATAAACGGTGGCCATTTATAGGTCCCAATTACTGGAGCCCTGGTTTGTCTTGACTATTTTGCTAGGCAAGTTAGCTTACACAACGAGGCCTATTTAGCTCTTCCTTAGAGACAAAGCTTTATCATCTTTAATTTGAGGACTTTCTTGTCAGTTCACACAACAGCACCCTCCCCCACACACTATGAGACTTCCTTAGCTCCTGTATCAGAAAACAAGTTTTGAGATATCTCTGCTATTTTCAGTTTGTCAGTATCTGGATCTGCCTGGTCTCAGTCAATCTAAATGCAGACATTTTGACTTTATCCTTGTTCTCCAAGTGCCTTCGGATATATCTGATTTAATTCCTGTCAGTGTAGAGTTTTCACAGAGCACCAAGGAAATCATTTCCCATAGCCCAACAGCCCAACCACCCTTCTCCTCATTCCCAAGGGTTTATTGGAAGCCTCTGTTGGGTAAAGATTTCGGCTCTGTTACTCAGATATGTTAGGCAAAGATCTGTTTAGTGATTAGTTTTGATTAGATAGGAGATCCACACAAAAGGGAGCTTGTGCATTTATTGTAGTTACTGAGATTAAGGGAGCCAGGTACTGCTGTGGGAAGCTGCCCCACTGAAAAGAGGGGCCATTCTTTGATGTTGAGAAGCCTAGCCTTCCCTGATGAGAAAAGTGAGTATTAGTTTCCTTGATTTTGCAAAGCACTTGAAAAGCTCTTTGGCCAATCCTTGGCTTTGATAATGCTCGTTTGAGGGTGGGGGTTTAAGTCTATGCAGAGGAAGCAAAGTGGAGATTCCGTTTTTACTTGTTTCCCATGACCTCAGCAGCAGCCCCAATTGACTTTTTCCCCCTGCTTTTGTTCTTTCTTTTCCCCCCCATCTTTTATACTTAGTCACACTCTTCTTTCCCTGCTTCTATGTTTGCCTTTTTTCCATGTAGCACCTCTGTCATAGCCTACAATGATCTAACCCATAACTCTCCACAGCACTTACTCATTTTATCTGCCTATTTACTTATTACTATTAATACTACTATTTTTTGTGTTGCTTGTGAGTGAACCCAGGGCCACATGAATGCTAGGTACTGAACTACATCTGCAACCGTTTTTGTTTTATTTTAAGACAGAGTTTTACTAAATTTCCCAGGTTGGCCTCAGACTCTCATTCCTCCTGCTTCAGCCTCCCAAGTAGCTGTGATTGAAAGCATGTGCCACTTTGTGCTGCTCATTTTATTAATTTTTTTTATACATACAACCCCTAGCACTGGACACACTTTTTGACACTCAAATTCTTCTCTGTATGTTTAATTATTGTGTGATTGGAAAAAAGAGGAGTTATCCAAAAGGATATAGATTTGCCTTTAGGTGATATATTATGTTTAATATCAGAATAGGAATGTGTCTGATCTTACTAGATAACTTACTAAGTAAATCCCTCATAAGGGAAATGTTAAATAATGAAAACCTGAGAAGTGGGTCACTTTGTCTTCTTCCTTCTTGGTCCACCCCTGTCAGCCTTCAATGTGATTCTAAAGATAACTGTAGCGTTGGCAGGCTCAGTGGTAGAGCACTTAACCTAGCCTGTTCAAGGTCTAGTGCTGAGTTCCCAGTTCCATAAACACAGGTAAGCTAAGTGTGCCTGTGCTCTTCCTTCCTTCCTACTTCTATCCCATTTTTGTTCTCCCTCAGTCTTATTTCATCATGTATAGAACATACTTACCCTGGGCATGGCATACAGCAGATACTCAATGAATTATATCTAAACTAATCCCTGGTATCCCCTATCCTTTTTCCCTACTTTATTTTTCTCCATAGCACTAGTTACCCCCTGCCATCCTGTATATTTTAGTTTCTTTATTGTTTGTGTCCTTCCCACTCCATCCCCTACACACATACACACACACACACACACACACGCTCCACAGAGACACAGAGGTAGGGATTTGGGATATATTGTTCATTATTGTACCATTAGCACTGAAGACAGCACCTGATATTCAGTAATTGCTCAATAAATACTTGTTGAATTTTGCTCTTCTCTGGTGCATTTGATTAAGTGGTCACTCTGTCGAAGATCCCTATGAGCTTACTTATCTCAAGGAAGGAGTTGCACCAGGTAGCCACCTCACTCTTGGTAAACTATATAGGTAGTGGGAACTATATGAAATCAAAGAATCACCCATCCCAACACCAAGAGAACAACAACAACGAACCATCAAAACTGTTATGTCAAATGAAAGTACATTGGTCTCAAGCAGGCTTTTGCTATCTAGATGTCAAGATAAATGGATAAAATGAGAAAGAACAAAGCACTTTCCTTGACGAGATAGATCTTTTCCCAGAAGATACATGATTTAGGTCAGATTTAAGGGCTGACTGGAACAAGGATCTAGAAATCAAAGACGGCAATCAGCTAAGCAAAGAAAGGAGAGAGAACAGAGATAGCTGAACTCTTGCTTCAAATCTGAGTGGTTTCAGCTGTGCCTGTGGGAAGAGAGAACTGTTTTTCTTGTATAAAATGTCCAAAACTACATCTGTCCTTATTATTCGTCTTGCTGTGCTTTGGCTCAGAAATGCTGCTCTGAATGGAGACTTCCTTTTTGAATTGACTTGTACTTAGAAATTTCTAACTTGCTGAGTTCAGTTTGTTGTTGAAATTTTGCAAGAAATCAGAGTATCTCCAGGCTGAAATATGGAGAAGGCATTTATTGCAGTGATTTTCAAACTGTACTTCATGAATGTAAGCTATGTATAGTCTCTTTTCTTGGCAATTAAAAAGTTGGCTCTTGCCAAGTGTTGGCAAGAGTGTGAGGAAATGGTCACTCTCATTCCCTGTTGGTGAGAATGGAAGTTGATGTAGCCTTTTTCTTGGGCAATCGGGTAATATGTGTCAAAATTTATACTCACATACTCTTTGGATCTATCAGTTCTACTTCTTGGTGACTATTCCACAAACATACCATATTTTATTGATTGTGTGACATATATTTACTTAATAGATCTGCATTTTATGCACATTTGAATATCTCTGAAATTGGGATGAGTCTTTGGTTCAATGAGATATAGTTCTTTCTCACATCCACAAGGAGTTACTAAATGAAATTATGTTGCAGTGACAGTTGTTAATAGTAAGTTCGAGAAGAGACAGGGGTGGTGGTATACTCCTATAATCCCAGGAACTCAGGAGGCTTAGGCAACTTAGTGAGAATCTGTCTCAACATAAAAATAACTAGGGATGTAACTCTGGTAGAGAACCGCTGAATTCAATCCCCAGTACCAAAACAAACAAAAAAGATTGAGAAAATACTAATGTCCACAGAATGAGTAAATTCGTTAACTGGAGTTAACGAATTTACTCATTCCAAATAATATCCTTTACAGCTACTTAAAAGAATGAGGCTAAACTATATGTGATGATTTGAAAAAATGTCTCAGATATATAATGAAGTGGAAAAAAATAAGGTATATAAACTGAAATTTTAGGAAAAAAAAGAAAATGTCTTAATAACATACCTTATATAATGCATAAATTTTGACATACATACTGATGTATTTCTAGTATAATAGGAAAGAAAGTATTATAAAAAATTTCTTCTGTGATAAGGGTCAGCTAGTAGAAGATTTTTAATTTTGATTTTGTACATTTTTTGTACAATTTGAATTTTCCTACCATGTTCATATATTGCTTTCATCTTTAAAGGCCAAAAGGGGTTTCTGGGAGATGAATTATCATTCTGTTTTTCCCTTTTAATGCTTTTCTGTATTAAAAACACACAATAGATATTATTCTCAAAGGGAAATCAGTAAGACAGCCTCTGTCTCAGTAGAGTTCATAATAAGTATGATAAACCAGGGAACAAATTCTTTACTAGATCGAAGTATAGAAGTTTGAACAAAGTGTTGGGAGAGCATGGAGGAGAAACTGATTTTCCCTCTCCAGTGGCATCTGGAAAGTGTCACGGATGATGTAACATTTGAGCTGACTCTTGGTAGAATAGAGGCCATTAGTGGGCAGCATCCCAGGAAAATGGACAGCCTATGTAAAGACACAGCAGTGTGCAAGGTCATCACTTGTTGAGGGAATGTGGAGAGGTTCCGTGAGTTCAGAGATACAAAAATATGGCCATGGGTGAGCATGTGAGGGGAGTGGTAAGTGATAAGAACATATATGAATGCATACTAGTGTTCCATTCCAGAAGCTTTAAATTCTTCATCTCCCATCCTTTGAAGGGTGTTTTGGAATCTGCAGCCTTAAAGAACAGAAGTAATACTAGAGAGAGCCCAGAGTTTGGATGTGGATCAGACACAATTTGGTCTAATTGATTCTTCCTTGAAGCACCATATTGAGGTTTTAGAGAAACTATACATAACGTACTTGGCATATTGTCAGAATTCAAAGAAGTTAGCTGCTACTAATTTTCGCATCCTTACCATCCCTTCCTTTGCAACCCTGGCTTAGTGCATCCTGTGTAGTAGGAACTCAGTGAATTTTTTAAATGTCTTTATTTTTATGTGGTGCTAAGTATCAAACCCAGTGCCTCACATGTGTGAAGCAAGCACTTTACCGCTGAGCCATAGACCCAGCCCCAGAACTCAGTAAATATTTGCTACTGAATGATTTGTGACATATTTCGGTAAAGTTTATGGAAGGACATGACATAAAAGAGCTTCCACCTCCTATTAGCCCATCAAGACCTAATGTTATAGAAGGCAGAACTATTTGTTCAGAGAACCTACGGGTATATAACTCCTGGAATCTGAGCAAAAGAGAATTGTATACTCTCTTTGTAAAGCTGATAACCTCCAAGACTTTCAGACTATATGGATGGTAAAATAAAAAGTAAAATTAAAAACCCCATTGCATACCAAATTTAAGATAGAGCCCCTTAACTTCAGTAAACAAGGTGGGGTGGTACCAATATTAGGACTCAAGCAAGCATGACTGCCATGTGATCACAGGAAAATTGGGAATTGAGGATCCCCATTTTCATTTATTAGCTGTGTGACCTTAAATGGTGTCATTTCCTCTTTTGGGGGAAAGGGTCCCGCTCAGTTTTCACCTATAAAATATCAGAATTAGAATTGGACTAGGCTTACAGTCAGAAAACTGCAGCCAGATCCAGTTAAGTATCTGTGGTTGTTTCTTCACTACAATGGCAGTGTTGAGAAGTTGCCTACAAAGCCAAAGCATTTATTATTTGATCCTAAACAGAAGAGGTTTGCTAACCCTGATTAGTGGGTAGGATCCCTTTCACCCCTGAAATTCTGTGATACATGTACTGATAAAGGCTGGGTTGTGAGGTCATCTGTAATCATTAGGTTCATCTTGAAAACTTTTCATGAAATTTGAAAATGTTCCAGAGGTCCTACCTATTTGTTTAGTATTAATGCAGCAAGACTTTGTGAATCATTTGCTGTTTGCTAGGTACTGGACTGATTCTGGGGTACAATGAAGAACAAAATCAGACATGACCCTATCACTCTTGGAACTTACAGTCTATGGGAGGACACAGTTTGTAATGGAACCTCAGCAAATCTTTCGTTTTGGAATTTAAAACCAACAAATTATTTCATTGTAGGTTAAGTGAAACCAGGTTTACATAAGACTATGAACACCTTTATTTATTCATTTGTTAGTTTGTTTATTCATTCAGCATGGATTTATAGAGTACTTCTTATGCATTAAGTAATGGGCTGGACTAGATGCTAAAATATACTAATGAAAATGAACAAAATCCCTGCCCTTGTGGACCTTAGGTGCTATTGAGGAAGATACATATTAACACACACACACACACACACACACAATAAAACCACACAAGTAAATATATTTATCAACTACAGTAAGTACTCTGAAAAGAAAGCAGCATATGACAAAGGATCATGAGCTAACTCCAGACTTGAGAGATCAGGGAATATTTTCAAAAGAAACATTTCAGTTAAAAGGATGAGCCAGGCATGATGACACATGCCTGTAATCCAGTGACTCAGAGGCTGAGACAAGAGGATCACAAATTCGAGGCCAGCCGCAACAACTTCACAAAGCCCTAAGCAACATAGTGAGACCTTGTCTCTAAATAAAATATGAAAAAAGGATGGGGGAGCTGGGGCTGTGACTCATTGGTAGAGCACTTGCCTGGCATGTGTGAAGCACTGGGTTCTATTATCAGCACTGTGTATAAATAAATAAAATAAAGGTCTATCAACTACTTAAAAAAAGCCTGGGGATGTGGCTCAGTGGTAAAGCATCCCTGGGTTCAATCCCTGGTACAAAAAAAAATAAAAATGTGAAGGATGAGTAGTACCAATAATCTAGATAGTATTACTGCTGAACACTGTTTCTGTTCTTGGTTAATAGAAATGGAGTTTTGGGAATATGTAAACTGCAGGTTGAAACCCATTTTTAAAAATCCTTTGTTTTAGATCTTGACTAGCATTTGTTTACTAATGTAATAGAACAAAATGGACAATGTTGTAATAGTATACATTGAAAATTTCCAATGGCATTTCTGGGAATGATTGATTTTATGAAACAATGTAAAATGCATTTCTTACTATGGGTCTCAGTCCAAGAATGCGAATCACTGATCCAAATGATCTGCCTGAGTCCTGTGTAAGTATAGCTTAACAGATAACGACTGGATTCTTCATTGTCCCGTCATTAAAGACACAGGGATTTGTTCTACTGGTCTAAGTTTTCTTTCACGTCTTTTTAGAGTAAGTGTAGGAGTAAGTGGGAGAGCACCAGCCACCACTGACTGAGAGCCTCCTCTGGTGTTAGACAGTGTGAAAAATGCTGTGTGTATATTATACATTTAAACTTCACAGTAACCCTATGAAATAGGCATATTTCATTATCCCATTTTCAGAAATTAATAATTTCTAAAGGTTGGTTGAGAACATGCTGGGTCTCTAACACCTGTTTGATGTTGCAGGTTCTATAGATCTTTGAAATGAGTCCATGTCTCTTTTATCTTCTTCCTAAAGTGTTTCCTAATTCTTGAGCTGCTTTGATGGAATTTGGACCTGGTTAATTCAAAAGTGGCAAAACACATTGTTTTTTTTAACTAAAAAGAAGACATAGGCACATATAACACTGATGTCATACACTATATATCCCCTAGCCATGTAGATCTGCAAAACAGAATCTCTGAAGAAGGGAAATTTGTGGAACAATATACTCCTAGAGGATTACAATAGACAATAACAGAGTGATCAATTCTCCAGGCAGGAAGATACAAACAAAAGGTGCAGGGTAAACAAAACTACAATGGTAAGGCCTCAGGGAGGAGGCTCTGATGTTTTCATGAAGGGATTCAAACTGGTTCCATTGAATTTCAGCAAACAAAATAGATTAGCAGGTGCCTCCCCACATTCTTCCTCCAATAATTTCATTCTTCTTTAATGTACAATGAGAACAGAAGAGGCAGAGAGAAACTCCTCAATGACTAAGTAGAAGGAAATTAATATCCTTTTGGGTCAGAGAATTGTAATTCTAAAGACAGATTTCCTTAGCCAGATAATGAGCTGCAGTTAAATAGAAGATTGAAATAATGTGAAGATAATTTCAAAAGTGCCCTTTTTGGGGACCCTCTGGCTTAAAGTGGCAGTCTGCAGCATAGTATGATGAAAAATCACTTTAGACTGGGAGTCATTAAAATTTGTTTTGGTACTACCTCTAATCCAAGTGTAGGTAAGTTTGGGGAATGTAACTTGACTTCATTGCCCCTTAATTTCTTTTTTTCCTGTAAAACAGAAATGACAACAAAACACTTTACCTAAAGTCTCAGGGTTGTTGTGAGGATTAGATGACAATAATGCATAGGAAAAATGTGTTTTATATACTGGATATTTCTGTAAGAATATAGGTGTGAAGATAATAATTGAGTTCTTGCATAAGAATTTATAATGGAAAGTCCAAGCTCTTTGGAAGAGGTTGTTTGTTTGTTTGTTACTAGGAATTGGATGCAGGGGTGCTATGCCACTGATCTACATTCCCAGCCCTTTTTATTTTTATATTGAGATAAGGTCTTGCTTATTTACTGAGGGTCTCACTAAGCTGCTGAGGCTGAACTCAACTTTGTGATCCTTCTGACTCAGCTGCCTCCCCCCCCCACCCGGCCCCAGTTGTGGGATTATAGATGTGTGTCACCATGCCCAGCTCTTTGGGGGGGTCTTTATTTTAATATACATTTTTTAGTTGTAGATGGACACAATGCCTTTATTTTATTTATTTATTTTTATGTGGTGCTGAGGATCGAACCCATTGCCTCACATGTACTAGGCAAGCGCTCTACCACCAAGCGCTCTCTGGAGGGTTTTTGATACAGCTAATAATCTAACCTCATTTGACTTCTCTAGCATTATCATTATATCCTTATAAGACCCCTTTTCTCTATGTGGTCCCTTTATTCTTCTGGAAATAAAGCATTCTTTTCCTTCTTCTGTTACTTGACTTATACTATCCTTCTTGCTTAGCTTGCCTTTCACCTAACTTGAACAGCTAGGAAATACACTTAGCTTCAGCATCTCCTACAAGATGGCTTTCTACACCTCATTGCTACTCAAAGTGTGGTCCTTATGGATCAACCTTATCCAAGAGCCTATTAGAAATGCATATTTCAGACTTCTCCCATACCTATTCAGTCAGCTTCTCTATTTTTAACAAATTCCCCTATGAAACATTTGAACCTTACAACCTTACTGTCTTAAACAACTCAAACCCACACTCCCTTCTCCCTTTTCCAAACTTCTAGAGCATGTGGGGTTGCTTCTCTTGTTACTGAATTGCTTCCCAGTATAAATATACTTTTCAACTTTGAAACTAGGCACATAGGGGACAACAATACATTTAATGATCTTGTGTTTAAGAAACATTGTTTTAAATCTGCTTTCAATTATTCAGAAGTTAATTATGGGACTTCTCTGTGTAAGCCACTGTGGACACAAAAATTAAGATGGGCTACTTACCCTGACTCAAGGTCTAGTCAAAGGAAAGAATCCTTGCTTGCTTTCTTCTGTGTATCTTTCAGAATTTCCCAAACATTACCCTACTCCAAACACTGCAGTAGTTTTGGGAAGCTGAGGATGGCTGAGATAAAGTCTCCACTTTTGAATCTCATGTAAATGAATGTGTATAAACAAGTGACTTTAATAAGTATTTGTTAATACAGTAATAGCACTATCTCGGGAGTACGGTTCGAGTGGTTACCTAATTTGGGAAGTGAGAAGGTGGAAAAGGCTGCAGGAAGAAAT
Organism: Marmota monax; assembly: GCF_021218885.2. Taxonomy (NCBI): domain Eukaryota; kingdom Metazoa; phylum Chordata; class Mammalia; order Rodentia; family Sciuridae; genus Marmota; species Marmota monax. The sequence goes on along the minus strand of NW_026694552.1, from coordinate 6,934,543 downwards.
TAGGGTTGAATTTGGAAGTTGGATATGAATCCCAGTAGACAGGGGTCTTAGACAGATGGAATAGCAGGAGTACATACATACTAAATATGTGATATTATTAGGGAGTGGCAGGTCATCAAGTGTGGGTTTGTCATGGGATATGTGTGCATGCTGGGAGTAGGGGAATCAGGACTCAAAATTAAGCTGAGAATCACACTACATAGGTCCTATATAACATGTATCACACTAAAAACCTTAAATTTTTCTTCCTTTCATTAGACAATGGGGAGTTTTTAGAGATTTTCTTATATTTTATTTCATAGAATATTCTAGAGCACTTGCCTAGCATGTATGAAGCAATAGGTTTGATTCTCAGCACCACATATAAAGTCCATTGACGACTTTTATATATGTATGTGTGTGTGTGTGTGTGTGTGTGTGTGTGTGTATATATATATATATATATATATATATATATATATTTCCTTGAATTGATTATGGAAGAAAAGGGTATTTTAAGGATATAGGCAAAGTCTCTTTTAATTTGCTCTGCATTCTGCAATCTTGATTAGGATTGTCAAGAGGCTACTCTGAGCTAGGCATGGTGGTGCACGCCTATAATCCCAGTGGCTCAGCAGGCTGAGACAGGATTTTGAGTTCAAAGCCAGCCTCAGAAACAGTGAGGTGCTAAGCAACTCAGTGAGACCCTGTCTCTAAATTTAAAAAATACAAAATAGGGCTGGTGATGTGGCTAAGTGGCTGAGTGCCCCAGAGTTCAATGCCTGGTACCAAAAACAAAAACAAACAAACAAAAAAAAGAGGCTACTGTGATGGGGGAGTGAAATATGCCAAACTAAAAAGACCTCCCTATCAGAATAGTAAAGTCAAAGCACAACTTTAAAGACTTAGAACAAATGGAGCAGAATAAAATGCAAGTCATTATACCACCCAAACCCAGACAGAGTGTCTGAGGTGAATGAAGAACCTTTGAAGGCTCCTTTACAGGTAGCAGGCAGGCAGATTCTGAATTTAAGATGCACATCCAAGTGCCTGGTATTTGTACAGGCTCTGAGGTCTGAACATCCAGTTTCCAAGCCTCACTCTTCTACTTACTAGTATTGTGTTTTGGGGGCAAGTTTTTCCTGTGTTTGGGAGCTGAAATAATAAATCCTCTACTTTTTATTTTGATTACCTCCTTTCCTATTGGAAAAGATCTTGTATGCAACCACAAACGCTGCTATGGTGTTACATTCCTAAATGCCCACTAGAATCCTTGTGGGAACTTTACTAACTCAACTCTTTTTTTCTACTGGGGATTGAACTCCAGGATGCTTAACCACTGAGCCACTGGGTAACATCCCCAGCACTTTTGTATTTTTTAATTATTATTTTGAGACAGGGTCTCATTATATTGCTTAGAACTTCACTAAGTTGCTTAGGCTGGCTTTTAACTTGCCATCCTCCTACTTCGGCCTCCCAAGTTGCTGAGATTACAGGTCTGCACCACTGTGTGCGGCCACTAACTCAATTCTTGAAGACCTCTGAAGAAGTTCTGATCATCTCAAATGGTAGAGATTCATAAGCTATTGTTGGATGTAATTGATTCATGGAATCATGGACTTTCAAGGCTCAAAAAGAATGGGGGAAAGTTTTTGCTTATCCCACCGTTCCTTCTTTATGACATCTCTACCAAGTAATAATCCTGCTTTATGTCTGTGCCTTCTAGTAGGACATATATCACCCCCCCCACACACACATACAGTGCACTCTGCCCTGTGCTAGTGCAGTTCTCTTCAGCCACAGAGTTTTTAGAAATTTATCCTTGTTTTGAGTTACTGTAATTTCACATTTCATAAATAGAAGTAAATATTGCATAATCTCTACACCAAATTGACTTGATTGCCTTCTGTTTTTCTGAACTTGATGTTAAAATATACCTCAAGGTTTAAGGGCAGTCCTGGGCTACCCTTTAGCACAAAGTATCTGACTTGTGTTCAGAAGAGAATGGCTTAGGATTTGAGGGCACACCTGGGAAAAAGTGGGGCTATTGAGACCAGAAAGGAAGAGACTTCAGGACAAATTATCTATGTTGGGGCTGGGGTTGTGTCTCAGTGGTGGAGCACTTGCCTAGCATGTGTGAGGCACTGGGTTCGAAAGAAAATAAAGGTCCATTGACAACTAAAAAATATTACAAAAAATCTGTCTTTACATATTTGAAGGCTTGTCATGGAGAGAAAGGGGTTGACCTTGTTCAATATTGCTACATGTCTAGAGCTAGGATCAATAGGTTGAAGCTACAGGAAATGAAGTTCAGCTCAATATGAATAAAAAGCCATCTAGTAGTCTGAGTTCTCCAAAGGAGCAACAGGCTACCCTGAGAGGAAAGGCATTCCCAGTAATTGTAGTTACTTCAACACAGGCTATTTTACTATTTTTCAAAAATAGTAAGGATGTTACAGAGGACATCTCATCATTGGATTGGGAGGCTAGCCCTCTTGGTCCCTTTGGTGGAACATGAGTACTCCGAAGGAACTTTGACCCTCCATGGAATCATTTGAAAACCACTAGACTATGTGACCTTTATGATTTACTTTATCCCTATAAATCAGTGTTTTATGCATTTGTCCAAGTTCTGCTTTCTTGCAGTCTGCTCCTCTTTTAAAATGTTTTATTAAACTTATCATTAAGGGGAATCTCTGAAATATTTAGTTGATTGTATTTCTCAAAGTTCTAATTGTATTTCTCAGATTTTCAAAGGGAACCTCAAGCCAAATGACTTGTGACCACTCCTCCAGGCAGGCAAAACAGTAACTAGAGTTAAATAGCACTTTTTTCTCTGTATATTCTCTCTCTCTCTCTCTCTCTCTCTCTCTCTCTCTCTCTCTCTCTCTCTCTCTCTCTCACACACACACACACACACACACACACAAACACACACACACAACTAGTTTGATGAAATTGTGATCCAAGGATGTCAAATGACTCATCCAAGATCATAGAGTTACTTAATGTTATATGTAAACATGGAACTGGAACAACATTTGTATTATTATTAATGCATGTCTTGAATTTCTGAAGAGCTTATAAGCTCTTCTTCTGTAATACGCTCACAAAATACTTACTGAATTAACTTATTTAGAAGTGTTTGTCAGCAAGTTAAACCTATGGTTTAGATTTAAAACAACGTCTGATGATATGACTTCTTTTATCTCAAAACAGTGAGCTTTCACTGGCTTCTGAAGCTGCTGTGATCTTAAAGCAAGGGACTTAAGATGACTATGGGCATGCCTGTTACTTCCAGGCTCTCCTGTGAAAAGATTCTGAGGTGTTCTTTGTGCATGCTGTCTAGGTTTTATGACTTGGAAGTTCCATCCAGCTTCCTTTAAAATCCCTTGGCTAAAATCGAATGCTGTCCCAGGAATGACTTAGTGCACTGGGCCTGAGAGAGAGGGTTTCCTCTCTCGGATGGCTGAGTAGCTCCTTTAATCTATTTACCACAAGCATTCATTGCTCTGGGGCTCTGGGATTCTTCAGGATGAAAGCCCTCTATAAATATTTGTTATTGTTATGATAACCAGTATGGCTTCCTGAGTGAGATAAATTTGTCTTCTGGCTTCTGCTTCTCACAGCTTCCCTCTCTATCCTTGTATTTCTCTCTCCAGATAATTTTTGTGTTAGAGAAACAATCTATTTGCACAGTTAATTAAGCTGAGTACAGTGTGATAGGCCTTAGTGACTTTTCAGGTTGTGACTGCTAAGGGATAAAGGCCCTAGAGCTAGGGGTTCATGCCATAAATATATTATTTTAATCAACCATAAGGGGAAAAATCCTTGAAAACAGAATTAAAAATGATAGCAGAAGAATAATTAAATATTGCATGGAGGGGTCAGGGGGACTGGTTTCCACAAAATTAAAAATGGCAAATCAATGTTTGCAATATCCTGTAGACTATCATCATGATAGCTTTCATTTTCAATCTATAAGATAAAAGTTAAACTCTTTACTGTAAACATAAGTCCTCCAGGACCTGGCCCCAGACTCATTTTCCACACTCATCCTTCTCTCTCCAATCAATCATTCCCCATCTTGTTTGTAATTTTTATAAATACAATTTTTTTATAAATCCCTTCCTTAGACTTTATAAATGATAACCCCCTGGTCCCTCAAGAGTTCAAGTGGCAACTCCTTCATGATACTGCCTTGACTTTCCTCACCCCAAAACATTGATCTCTGTGCTCTCCCTTCTGAAATCCTATACACCTGTTCACATTCTCATTTAGCATGTCATAGATTCAGGCAGAAGATTATTATTCTAATAATCTTCTCATGTGAGTTATTCTTTTCACCCAAATATGAGCCCTTTGTAAGCTTTTGAGAGAGTCCAGTGCTGTCTTATATGATATGTCCTAGTGTTCCCCAAAACATTGTTTTCATGGTAGACATTAGATTAATTGAGTGGTTGATAACTTCGTGTTCAGAGAGAGTCACAGTTGAACAGAATGGAAAAGTGAGACCTTTGGATCTTGACATGAATAAAAGGAGGTGGTGAATCTTACCAATTGAAATGAAAGAAAATTAGATATATCTCTGGGTTTCATGATCATTTACCAGTTGTATGAAGCCATTCAGTGCTAGCTACCACACAGACCCCCAAATATCTGCTTGCCTCCAAATATGATTGACACAGCTATTGGTGTACCTAGAAATACTTCTCTTTTGAAGTGAATGACTTTTGTCCAGCTGTTTCCATTCTTCTAAGAGTTGCTCTGAATATAACAGTTCTGAATCACCTCTGTTGATTCTGCCCAAGTAGGATATACACATGGAACTTCTTAATTCCTTATCTACAAATATGTTATGCAGGTAGTATTTCACAGAAAACTGTACTTTCCAAAGGCAAATGATGACAGCCCCTATAATCCTGAACTTATGGCCATATAAAATAAATAACACATTTGCTCACTTGCTCCCGACTCTTACATTCTATATTTATGCATTGCTCCCACTTTAAGACAGGAACTTGTATTGAGCCAGAAACACAGAATGAGCATCTAGTAGGAACTTACATGTTTTTCCAAGTTTGTCTGATTTAACTAAAGATCTGCTAAATAGAATCTAAATGCTAAACCATCTGTGTTTAATTCCAAGAAAAAGTGAGTAGGGCTAGACATAACCATGAATCTCCTAGTACAGGGAAAAGAATTGCACAACTAGTATAGATGGTTAACCTCCATTACCTTGGAAGATAGGAAAATAGGAAAAAACCTGCAATTACAGCTTGCTTGAGTTAGACAAGAAGACAATATTAGCAGGGTGATTAAAGGTAAGGGCTTTGGTGTTAACAGATCTAAATTAGAGTCCCAACTCTGATCACTGACCATCTGGGTGACCTTGTATAATTTACTTCATTCTATGGCCTTCAACTTTCTTCTTTCTAATATGAAGATAATGATATTGTCTACTTCATAGAGTTGATTTGAGGATTAAAGGAAATAACACACATTTTTAGGAGGTAGAAAAGGAGAAGGAAAGGTTGATGATACAGGAAGGGGAGAGAATAATTGATGAGCAAAGACTTGGAGATAATATATTCTGAGAACTATTGAAAGATTTGCTTCCAGAAGGGGTTGGGGTTCTACTCTGTTTTGAACCATGTTTAAACTGCTTATCTCTAGTACAGAACCATTCCTTATGATTATAAAGATCTTTTGAGTATATGCCCTCTCTGCATGCCTGGTCTAGAAACATCACCCTCTAGAAAGGATCAGGACTCCCAACTTTCCATTTCTGCCATTTTATTCTACCCATATTTTATGTTGTGTTTTCAGTTCATAGATAGAATTCAGAGGAAAAGATTGATGAAGAAACACTTCTGCTTTATTATGTTTGCAGTCTCCCATGTCCAACACAATATCAACTGAGTTATAACCAACAGAATGAGAAGATAAGAAAAGTTCTTAAAAGTCATTATCCATTGAATTTAGGTCTGCTTCAGTGTTGCAGGTGAAACAAAGTAAAGTCATATTATTCCTCAAAGAAATTCTTACTCTTTACTTTTCGTTTACTACATGTCAGTGTTAATGTTCCCATTAAACAAATGTTTGCCAGGGGCTCAGCCCAGCACTGAAAATACAGAAATGACAATATATTCACCCTGCCTTCAAGGAACTCATGGCCCAGTAGAGAAGAATGACAAGAAATCTGAAAAGTCCAGTACAGAGTTCTAACTGGCATACACAAAGATGCTGAAAGCATCTAGGGCAGCTTATGTATCAGGGGACATGTCATGTAAGATTTCTTAGAGAACCTGAGTGCTATATTATTTAGGAATAACGTTAAATCTACCTTCAATCATTTTTAAACTTTGGTACTTTAACAGTTATTTGTAACAAATTATTTGGAGATAGGTCACAACTATTTTAATAGGCCTTTGTGTTATAAAGGTTACAAGACTCTAAAATGCCTTCCAATTGAAGGGCTCCCAATCTCTGGCCAACCCCTATTCTGTGTACTTAACTGCCAGAGTTACTTTCCTAAAAGTCCCCAAGGGAAAAAAAATGGCAAGTTAGCATTATTCAGGAGAAGGGGGAAAGGAAGAAGCAAGGAAAGATCCCAAACCTGAAACCAGTAGGCTAGGCCTGAAGTGTCATTACAGGGATAAATAGCATTGCCTGCAGAAGGCATGGGATGAAAGAGAGGAAGTTCTAGTGAAGAAGGAAGGTTGATGAAGGTGATGAGCGAACATCTTGCATGCCATGTTAAAAAAGTTAAACTTCATCCTAAAAAGCAATGAGAAATCACAGAAACAATTTTTTAAAAAAATTTTGTAGTTGCAAATGGACAGCATGCCTTTATTTTATTTGTTTATTTGTACGTGGTGCTACGGATCAAACCCAGTGCCTCACACATGCAAGATAAGCACTCTGCCACTGAGCTACAGCCCCAGCCCCACAGAAGCAATTTTATTTGAGTGATAGTCTATGTTTTTCAGTGTTCTATCTCAGTGGTTATCAAGTAGGGAAACTGAGGCCGGGGAGTAAGTGAAATTTTATCAGATTCCAGATTGGAATAACATTATAGGGTCAAAGTTGAGATGGACTCAAATAATTTCATCAGGATTTTACTGAGAAGCCACCTAGCTCTGGACTCCACACTGTGACATAGCAGGAAGAGGAGCCTTGGCCTATCCTGCTGGTTGCAGGTTTGGAACCTTGTACAGTCCCATTCCTAATATGTATTCTGATAAAATTCTCTGGACATAGTGGTACATGCCTGTAATCCCAGTGACTTGGAAGGCTGAGGCAGGAGGACACAAGTTGACAGCTAGCCTCAGCAATTTAGTGAGGCCCTAAGCAAATTACTGAAACTTTGTCTCTAAATAAAACATAAAAAGGCCTGGGGATGTGGCTCAGTGGTTAAGCGCCCCTGGGTTCCATCCCCAATACCAACAAACAAACAAAACCAACCAACAAACAAAAACTAAAAACCTCCACCAGATGTCTTCCAGCTCTAATATTCTTTTTTTTCTCTTGTCCTAGCCTTGAATATTTTCATGCTGTCTACCAGTCATTGTAAGCACTCACTGCATGAATTATCTGTATATGTTGTTTTGTAGATATGTGTGTATATTAAAGTGATAATGCTAAAATCTCAGACAGCTAAAAATGAATGGAAGAAGGTCCAGAATGAGGTGATGTGAACAAAAAGTATTTATTGAGGTCAAAACTCTCCTTTTTTTCCCCTTCAAATGAATGGAAAAGACTTTTCTACTCTTTCTTGTTATATCATGAAGACAATTGGTCAATGTTTGCAGTCATTTTGAGGGTTTTTTTTTCAGATGAAACATGATTTTTTTTACTCATGTTAATCTAATGGATAAGTATTACAGATGAAAAATTCCAGGGAAATGAAGAATAATGATTACATCTCTGAACTGACTGAATTGATGACATGTTGCCAGCTTCTTCACACTTATCTCATTTAATCAGACTGTTTTTCTTGGAGAGCTCTTTAGGTAGGTGATAGAAACTTGGATTTATGATTGTAGTTTATAAGAAGGGCTAATATCTTTATACTCTGGTATTTCCTGGCTTTCCCCCTGACATTGCTGAATGTTATATTAAGTGTAAGTGTAGGTACTCAGAGATGATTCTTAGATCAAAATTTTATGTTTTAAATCTGATCCAATATGAAATGTATTCTTTCACCAAACTTCCTTCCTTCCTAGGAGCCCAGATACTGGGTTAGCCCTCTAACTTCCTAGGCTCTTTTGTAAGACTTTAAAGTTTGTGTTATGCAAATGCCAGCTCTAAAGTCAATTCTTATATTGAACACTTCTCCTCCCATATGGAAAAGATACAGACTTCAAAGCAAGATGGCCCAGATTTCAATCCCTGGCCTGCCGTGATTTATTAGCTGTTGACCATAGATGAGTCTTGCATCTTCTCTTTGGCTTTGTTTCCTCTTCTGAAAAATTAAGTTATTTAAAGTATCTATTTCAGGAGGTTTTGGTGACAAATAACTTCAGTACCTAAAGAATTTGAATAGTAGCTGTCCCATAGTCAGTCTTGTTATCTACCTCTGAAACTGTTTGCTGTTCCCTCTATTCATAACTTTCTCTCCTAAGAGTTTTGTGTAGCTGACTCTACCATCAGGTGTCCACACAATGTCATCTTCTCAGTAAAGCCTTCCCTGACCACCTATACTATCACATCATCTTGTGATTTCCTTTACTGTTTGTAGCCATTATCTATAATTATCTGGTTTCTTTGTATTGTCGGAGTATATATCATCTTGCCAGATCATAAACTCCTTGAGACCAGGGACCTTATCTGTCTTGTTTACCACTGTATCCATGTAACATGTGGAAGTGTTCAATTAATATGGGTTGAATGAATAAACAAGCAGAGTGATTCTATTTCTGAACCAAACACTGGGGTGGTTCTCTGTTAGAGAAGTGTTATATCCTTTCAGGTACAGAAACAATTGGAACATATACTTTGAATTCTAAAGTGTTGAAATTTCTTGGACATTTTGTGATCATTTAGGTGGGATAGGCAGTGAATGTCATCAGAACTGCTTTGGAAATCCAAGCATCTGATCTCCCTAACACCAGGGTCTCCTACAGTTGTCATTGCAAAATGAGTAGATGATAATGTTGGTCACTCCCTCTTTTGTTCCCAAGGTTCTCCCTAAGTGGATCTTGACATCTCAAGGGGTAAGACCTTGTAGTTTTTATCATGGTGTCTGTCCCTATAATATTTAACATAGTTATTTTCACCCAGTGGGTGCTCAATAATCATCACTGAATGATTATTGAATGAACTTTCTCTATTTCTTTATCACCACAGCTTTATTTTTCAATGAGTTGTAGAAACAAAAGAGACCACCTACATAGGAATGACAAGAGTTGGGGCTTATATTTGTGGGTTTGAAAAGCGGATACACTAAAAGCATCCAACCTCTTAATAGGAGATTGTCTAACTCAGGCCCTAGAGACTTCTCAAAGAGACCATTGTTTGGTGATTTCAAGGTGGGCTCCCTCTCCGACTTTCAGGTTGCCATAGAGATGGCATGTTTTTCTTCCTAAATGATATTTACTTGTAATCTCAGAAGTCTGTTCGGCAAATTAGCACAGGTGATTTGGGAGTCGGGAGAGGTTGGCTATGGCAGCTTTGAGCCTTGCTACCCTGTAAAGGCCTGGTTTGCTAAATAAAGTAAGGAAAGGGAAATGAAAGACCATCCTAAGAAAAAGTCTATTTTTGTGAACCTTTTCTTTTTCCTCCTATGAATGAAGGGGCATTAATACAAGGAAAGGAGAAACGGCTGCAGGTCACAAGTGTTCAAAATTCAGGGCTACGGTGTGCCACAGAATACAGCACCTGTGGGGGGAAAATGTGTTTGGAAGTTGTATAGTCAGAGTCATTTAACAAAGCACTCAAGGGCTGGGGTTGTGACTCAGTGGTAGAGTGTGTGGCTAGCATGTGTGAGACACTGGGTTCAATTCTCAGCACCATATATAAATAAATATATAAATAAAATAAGTTAAAAAAATAAAATAAAGTACTCAAACTGGACCAAACAGCAAGGAAGCATGTCATAGCAGTGGTTAATTTTAGTTTATCTGAGAATGTGATTTTTGAGGGAAAAGGCCAAATCTTACCATTCATTTCCTTTGCTTCCTGTGTAGTACCTTAATCTGTCTCATTTGCAAGGTCTTTTTTCCTTTCCTGCTTCCCTGTATTAATCTTTCTAAGACACTGGTCTCATAGCATCACTTTGCATTTACACATGTAGTGATGCTTCCCTGCTAGTTAAATAAAATCAAAAACCCTTGAGCCTAACTCTAAAACCTTTCCAATATCTCTCTTTCCCACCATTTCCATAATATATCCTGGAGGACCTATCCTCATTTCCTGTATATGCCCTGTGCTCTTTGGTTAGGTATTTCCCACCATCCCCTCATTCACAGAATGCTTGCTTATGGTGATCCTTCTCCCTTGGAATGCCTCTCCCACACTGTAATCTCTACCTAATGAAATTCTTCCCATCCCTTGAAGCTCATTTAAATGATACCTCATTGGGAAGTGTTCTTTTGATGGTGTGAATTTCTTTAGCCTTCTCTCCTAATCTTTACATCCTCCTGAAGCTTAATGCAGAGCCTCCATACAGATATTCAACCATGTGAAAAAAAAATTATAAATGAACTGGAGGTTGATTCACATATATGCCAAGACAACAGAGTCAGGAATGGCAGTCATCTTGCAGGGCAACCAAAAGATATTCTGTGTATGGATGCCTGCTTTCTCATTGTCTCCCTTAATAAAAAGAAGATGAATTTGGGGATTACCTGGGAAGTGATAATCAGGCAGAAGAGGCTTACTTTAGTACAATTTAGAAGGAATTTCTGAAGAGATTTAGCTTTTCATCACACTGAGAAGTAGAACCCAGGTCTTACAGGGAAGAGTTTTAGGACCTACAAACACTGAGGATGGTGGCCTTTCTTATCTCTTTCTTATCTCTTGTTACTGCTACCCTGTGGAGTTTAGCTGCCCTGTCAGAAGGCTCCTTTCACCATCACCCCTTCAATCTGTGATCTATTATTCTTCATGTCAAGGAAGGAAATGGTGGGATTCGACTTGTGGGGGATTGATAAGAGGAAAGAAAGCCAGTATGTGTTTCCTTATGTAAAGTCCTAGGGCTGAGAATGCAGCTCAGTGGTAATATGCTTGACTATCATGTGCAAGACCCTGGGTTCAATGCCCCAGCAAAAAACCAAAAATAAACAAACAAACAAACAAACAAAAATACCCACAAAGAACAACTGTGAAGATATAGGAAGTCTCACAAGAGGATAGGCAAGAGTGGCCTGCTACCCTGTTTAGAAGCTGCATGGCATAGCTTAATGCTAATGGCAGGGCAGTAAGCACATACCCTTTAGGGACCTTGTCATGGTGGCCCAAAGCACCCACTGTAGTTCAGTTCTTATGCTTTATCGTAAAAATTCAGACCTGTTTTGTAGTTTCATCCAAAATATAATTGTTTGCTAAAACATTTAAAGTAATGTTTTATGAAAAAGTTTATGCTCTGAAGATGAGTCCAGGTCTATGCTGTGGCTTTCAAGGACTACCAGGATCACCACTGCATATCCCACTAGTATTCTCAACCTTGATCCAGGGTAATAGGGATTCAATATGAAAATACTTAGAGAGCCTGTAGCCCAGTGCCGGAAACACAGTAAGTGTTCCATACATGAGATTTGTTTGTGGTTTATTCCTCTCAGGGTACCCTTTCTTTATCCATTAAATGAGATTAATGTGTCCCCAAGTGTTTATCATGAGGATTCTGTGAAGCATATATGCAAAGCACATCGATTCCTTTGCTTCCTGGCAAAGTAAATGACCAATTTTGAGGCAATCACTTTGCTATTCACATCTTACAGAGGAGAACATTAGGTTGTATTCACATTAAACACAATTTGAGAATTTACTTCTTATGTGGCAGGTATGTTCCTCCCTTTCTGTCTGGAGGTGGAGGACATAAGAGGGAGGCAATAGACAGGTAAGAAGCTCACAACAGCCTCACAAATAGTCCTCCAGATACCTGTGCTCTCCACACTCCAAAACAAGGGCTAAAGGCAGGAGCATTCTGACCGAGGTTCCTGTGTCCCAAAGACCTTGCCACATTGATGGGGAGGAGGAGGTTTTGTATTAAGGTGGCAATTACCTAGGCAATTTGAAAAGGATATTTTACCTGCCAGTATTCCTTCTGGCAGGAAATGATCCCTGATTACAAGACTCGTGCAGTGCATACTTAGCTTGTTTACACTGTCTTACCTCTCTGTGTGTGTATGTGTGTGTTTGTGTGAATGTGCACGTTTAAGTGTGTGTTCATTTATGTTTCTTGCTGATACATGGCTTCAGTGCTTTTTCTTTGTACATAACATCACTATCATCCCCCCAATGGAAATAACTTTATTGTGCTGCTCTTGGTTTTGTCTTCTTTTTCTTTCTGCCCCTCATAGTGCATGAAGCTTCCTGTTGAATTTTGAAATATCTGACTTTAAAATCAAGGCACAGTTTTGTCAGGGTATTTCTATCTGTGATGTATCCCTGAGGCAATACAGCCTTAGCAGTAGATGACAGCCCCAGGATTTTATTTGCTCATGGCATGGCTGGGAGAGTCTCTCCAGCTGCCCTTTCAACACTCGAACACAGGCACATGTAGAAACTCACACACAGAGTCATCTGCTTTTTAAAAAAAAAAATTATTTTTTAGTTGTGGGTGGGACACAATACCTTTATTTTATTTTTATGTGGTACTAGGGATCGAACCCAGTGCCTCACGCATGCTAGGCAGGTGTTCTACCTCTGAGCCACAACCCCAGCTCCCCCCCCGCCCCCCGTCATCTGCTTTTTAAAACACTGCTAATTATTATTATATTATTGCCCTTTTGGTGCAGAAGACAGAGTGTCAGTCTCATAAAATACTATTCATTTTTTTGTTTAAAACCTAAATTTTCAAAACTAAAAATTAAATCATATCCATTGTTAACACAATTCATTTTTAAAAGAATAGTTTTAGCTGTAGATGGACACAATATCTTTTTAAAAAAATGTTTTTTAATTGTAGATGGACATAATACTTTTATTTTTATTTATTTATTTTTATGTGGTGCTAAGGATCGAACCTAGGGCCTTATGCATGCTAGGCAAGCACTCTACCACTATGCCACCATCCCAGCCCCAAAACAATTCATTTTAAAATCAGGAAATAAAGATAAGTATAAAGAAGAAAAACAAAAAGACCATCTCTTCCTCAGAAATAGCCACTGTTAACATTTATAACAGTGACACAATTACATCTTTCCAAAACACAAATCCATTTGATTTCACTTTAGTAATGAAAAGGAAAATGTCAATAGGGCACTATTCTTTGGGGGATGACAGTAATGTGACTTGAAATGAAGTAAAGTCATGGTACTAGCATGTGCACCTGAGACCTGACCGGGACCCCTGAGGCTAAGCTTGGCTGCAGGAGAATTCGTTGTGGAGAGAACAGAAAATTAAATGCCAGAACAGAAGCCATTTCAGAGGGATTGACTGTCCTTGCCCAGGCTCAGCAATGTAAGCAAAACTTTGCCTGCTTATTGCTGGCTAAAACCTCAAATTCTGGCTCTTGAGAAAGAAAGGGTTGGATTTTGACAGTTGACTAGGGGCACTCACAGCCCTCCACTGCCCCCAAGCCGGAAATGGAGTCAGTACTAACTATCAAGCTCCTTTGAGCATTATTAATCTTTCAGAAACCATTCTCAAAAAATACCAATTGTAGTTGTTTTTTTTGAGGGGGAGAAGGGGGGGAGGATATGTGGCAAAGAGACGAAGCTCAGTGTTCTGCAAGAGTTACTTGTTTCTTATGAAAAGATGAATGATCTCAGTCTTTTTTGAGTCTGAAGCACTTTAAATATTCACTTATATTGTCACCACTCATAAGCATGACAATGAAATATATTCATGTATAAAGATTTCTTACCTGGCATGTTGGCTTGTGCCTGTAAACAAGCAGCAGCTCAAGAGGCTGAGGCAGAAGGATTGTGAGTTCAAAGCCAGCCTCGACAACTTAGCAAGACCCTGTCTCTAAATAAAGTATACGAAAGGGCTGGGGATATGGTTCAGTGATTAAATGCCCTTGGGTTCAATCCTCAGCACCAAAAGAAAAAAAAATTTCCTAGATGTCTAATTTGAATTTTTCCATTCTTTCCATGTATCCAAAAACACTGATTTGCAAATGGTAGCATGCTTTGTAGAGCTTGGGATAAAGGTGCAGCTCCCAGTTTCTGACTTAGTAGGTCTAGGATGGAGAATTTGCATTTCTCACAAGTTCCTAAATTATGGTGATGATGCTTATTTGGGGGCTAGATTTTGGGAATCACTGCCCTGTGAGACTAGACATGCATGGTCCCATCTCAAAATATTTAGGGAAAAGAAGAACTTTTTGTGAATTTTCCAAAATACCATTCCTGATTTAGGCTAATTTGTATAGAGTGTTCAATTTAGCACTCCATAATTTCTGACCTATTACAAATTTTATTTTAAAATCTTTGATGATATTTTTGTTCCAGAATTCCTTTCTATCTGTTCTTCTATGCTTTAATCAACAGAATTTTCCCCCATGTTTGTCTCTGTGAAACTTAGCTTCCCAATACCTTCAGTGGGGTCTGAGATGACCTCTTTTGGAGAGGTTTCTGACTCTGCCAATTATTCAGTATGGATCCCTGCAAGTTATCTAATATCTCTGAACCCCAGTGTCTACATCTATAAAAAGGACAAAACCCAAAACAAATGGAGAAACACCTGGCTCACCCATGGAGTGTGAACATTAGACAAAATAAGAAGTCTATAAAATGCCTAGCATAGGAGACCATAAATGTTAAGCCTTTTCTTATTGTGTATGTTTAAGTTGTAAGGGATACTTTACCACTATTTTGAATGTTGATTAATCTGTAATAGAGTATACTATTTATCTAATGTAGTCTAGGCAATGACTCATAGTTATCTTAGCAAACCAAGTTTTTCCTATGGTTCTAAGGCATTTTTGTGTCAGGGACAAGTGGGAACAGGTTCAATAATTACAGCAAGCATTTATTGGTGTTTGATCCTATGATTATGAAGAATGATCTCATCTAATCCTAAGAACATCCTTATAATGAATTTATTATTATTATTATTATTATTATTATTATTATTATTATTTTACAGATGAGGGAATGGAGGCTCAGAGAAGTAGGTAACTTGCCTGAGGTCACACAGATGCTATTAAACACAGAGCTAAGATCTAAACCAAAGATTGTCTTGTTTCCAAAATCTGAGCCCCTAACAAAACTGTCTCTCTCTAGCTCAGAATCATCAGTTTTACTTGTCTGGAAAGGACCATCTGAGAATAGTTCTCCCATAGCAGAGATGAAAGAACTAAGGCCCAGGAGGGACAATGAGATACCCTAGTTCACTAATGGCAGAACCAAGAGCTAAATTTGAATTGGCTCCAATATCTGCATTTTTTTTAAAGCAATGTTTTTTGGTTTGGGGAGGTGGTTTGTAGTAAAAGAGAAAAAGTTTTCACTCCCCAGTTCAGGCATTAGACATACAATGACTCTGCTATATAAAAGGGGACACTTAAATATCCCCATGTTTAACAACTGGCTCCCTATGGTAGGAGGGGAAAGTCTTGATTTGTACAGTTTGCCAATTTCTATGGTATAAATACTCCCGCCTAGGCTGACGAGTAGCTCTGCATGTGATGGGCACCGAATGCCGAGCTGAAAGACGCACACAGTTCACTGCCTTGAGCTGGATGAACTGACTTCAGCATTCAACTGCTCCCAATACTTGTAGTGAATGACACACCAAACTCAAGAGTATTGTTCCAAGGTAAGATTCTGAAAGTCAAGAAATAAAATGAGTGTTTCTTCTCTGCCAGGATTCTGAATTTCAGTAGAATGGTATTCTGGCCAACTCTTCTTTTAGAGTTTAGGACTGGCTCTATTACTAAGACTGAGCCCTTGCCAAGGCCTCTTGTGGCTTATTTATAGAACCTTTTTTTCCCTCAAAGGGTACATGAATATATTGTGTCATATGCTATCTTTAGAAATGCTAATCCCTTCTCTCTAATGATATCTTTGAGATAGAGGGTAAATTAAAACATTCATAAGTTTTTTTGTTTGTTTTTATTTTTAAAATTTCAACAACAACAACACTGAAAATTTGAAAAATGACCCTAGGAATCCATACTTATTTAGGGGAAATTTAGAAAATACAAGCAAACAAAAGAAAATAGATTTAAAAATACCTGTTATATAAGATCCAGAGATAAACATGGATAACGTTTTAGTGTACATACTTTAATATTTTTTTTTGGTTTCCTATATGCAGATAGAATTTTTTTTTAAATAGCTGTCTGTAAAGAAAATCCATTTACAAAATGAAAAGCTATCACAGATTATTATCCTCTCTGCACAGGTCCTGCCACTCTATTTGTATTCACGGAAATGGTATGTTAGCTATATTTATGCTGATGTTCTACATGCATTTGAAGATAATACTACTAATGGGGATTGTTATCTGTGAGTACAGATGGGGCTAAAAAGACCAGGGTGACAGTCTCAGCCCTTTCCACTCCATAGACCACTGTATTCACAAAGACTGTTTTTGAGTTACAATTGCAGCTGTGCCGATGTGGTGGTTGATTGGGACTCTGCTCTGAGGTCATCCCAGAGCTCAGAAAACACCCCCTCCTGCACTCCCTTATTGCCTAGCCAGCCTGGCCTGCCTGCTGCTTGTTTCCTGCTGCCTGCAGCTCTGCCCCATTGTTTGAAGTGGGGCTTCAGAGCTGCTTTAATAGGTTTTCTTCTGCCCTCCCTGCTTGGGGTTGCCTTACTGCAGCTCACCATACAAGGTCTGATCTGGTATCCTGGGGCCATCCATCCTTCACATATGTCCAGCCCAGTGGGGCACTGGTAGAAATGGAATTTGTTCATTCCCTCTACTCAGTCTTGGTTTTAGTGAAACAATAGTCTCAAAAAATTTACCAGGCACACTAACAATACTAGTTGACTGACTGGGAAATTAATGTGTTTTTTTTTAAATTCTTTAGTAGATGCTCATTATTAACTTGGGAATATTGGCTAACAGGATTTACCAAAAGGTAAGGTAAAGGAACTGACCTCTCTGGAATCTTTGCTTTTGGCTGTTAGTCTAAAATGTGGATTTTCTTGACAGGACCTCCTCTAACATGTTTCCTGAGTTTAATTTCTTCCTTGAAGGCTAAAACTGAAAGACAGATAACCACAAAATATTTTGAGAAATGTAATTCTTAATTAGGAGTTGCTTAAATGTTATAGTAAATTACATACACTATTTGTTGGTAAAGTGCATTATTTTTGGTAAGAGTTAGGGTTGAACTGTACACTTCTTCCAGATAGAAGAAACCTTTTTCTTTGGAAAAACAATGTGATTAAAGAGAACCTTTGGATGGTTTGTGAAAGACAGTAATTTTGTTTGTTTGTTTGTTTGTTTCAGAGTAGTTAAGAGTACTAGTTGAGTAACCTTAGGAAAATCATTTTACCTCTCCTTGCCTCAGTTTTCTTTTCAGTAAAAAGGCAATAACAGTCATGCATCTTCTGTAGGGGTGTTTCAAGGATTAAATGAGACAGAGTACATGAAGCCCTTTGCATGTAGCACCTGCACAATGTATCTAATGCTCATTAAATGTGGGTTGTCTTCTCCAACAGGAAGGCAGTATCTGCATGGACCCAGTTGTAAGGTAGTGGTTGATCCCCAGGTTGAGGACTAGCTGAACTTCCAGTGTAATGTTGGTGTTTATCAAGGGTCCCCAGTTTTCCCTCTTATGAATCACAACATTTAGACCTGTGCTTCTCAACATTGACTACACATTAGAATTACCTAGGCAGCTTTAAAAATATGGATGCCAAGGATTGAATGTCTTCTCTCATATGCAGAAGGTAGACAGAAGTTAGGATTTTTTTTAAAGTAGGCTCTCATGAAAATGGAAAGGAGAACAGTGGAGTAGAGGAAGGGGATAAAGGGGGAGGGGGGAGGAATGGCAAAGGGGAGGAACTGTGGAATGAAATTGACCAAATTATACTATGTGCATGTATGACTGACTATATCACAATGAATTCCACTTTTATATATAATGCATCAATTAAAAATAAATCAATAGAAGGAAGATAAATATAGGAGAGGTAGGGATGGGGGAGGGAGGAGGGAAAGGAAGGGGTAATACTGGGGAAGTGGAGCAAATTATGTAATAAGCATTCATGAATGTCAGAATGAACCCCACAATTCTGTAAAATTATAATGCACTAAAAAACATATATTAAAAAATATGAATGCCTGGCCCCTACCTCTAGAGATTCTGATTTAATTCATCTGGGATGGGGCCTGCACAATGGGATTATTCAAAACTCCCCAAGTGATTCTAATATATAGCCAGAGTTGAGAACCACATAGTTTTAGGATGATGTTGTGTATCTGTGACAAAGATGATGAAAATTAACAGCATACTATTGAAGGAGGCACAGTGCCACTGTAACCTTGAACATGGATTCCTCCCAAATCTCTTGACCCAGGGCAATAATCACTAATCCATAAAATTTGCATTGACCCCACCTGTATTTACCAAATGTCACCCCAGCCATACTGTACCCATCTGCATTTAATGTGTTCAGCTTGCATAAAGAGGGGGGATAAAAAGCTCATACCTGGCCTTGTAATCAGGTAGAGTAAATGTACAAGGGCAGTCTAAGAGTTAATCTCATTAATGCTGATCTCCTATGCTTGAGCTGTTAGCTGTTGCTCAGCTTTTATTAATTTAGGCTTCAACATGTATCTGCCTTGTCCACAATTCCAGATGGTGCTATAACTCATGCCCTTCTGTCAGTTCCAGAAGATGACTACATGTGTTTTATTTAGATAAACTGTAATTATGCCGACTTTCAACTATTTTGGTAATTTGGGTCCATTTGTGGATGATAAGTGGCAAAATCCATTCTTCATTATTACATACTTAAAATCATCTGAAAACAGATTTGTTTGTTTCAAGAAGTCTCATGGGACGGGGAAGATGAGGGTGGCAACATAGTCTTTGAGGTTTTAGTAAGTATAAATTAAAAATATTAGGGCAACTTTTGTTTATTTGGAGCGCCCAAAGCCAGGTAACAAAACCCAATCTTGTGAGGGCAGGACTTAGGAACAGGTCTCCACCCTATATGACTATGATATATTCCAGGTTAGTTTAGGCATTTAATCTAGTCTGAGACCTATGTAGTATAGACACATTCATCCCCCACTTACCATCCAGGGTTAGGCCCAGTTTGTATTTAATTTCTATGTAAAATTGAATTATAAATGATATCCAGTCAAATACTTGCATTTCTGCTTGGATACTTTCCTGTGAAAGTTTCATTGCTCTTGATGGAGGAAAATGGTTATGGTTTTTACATAAGGATGTGATTTATGAAGCAGCTATCTGAACCCCAAAAACCTAGTTGCAAATAAATTTGTCAATCTGAAATCAAAGAATCTTGATTCAGAAACAAATGATGGTTGATAATTAACAATACTTTATCAATGTAAAGCATTCTTTTCTCATAATCATTCATCAGAAATGAATTATTGGTAATATGCCTTTTAATGTGTGACTTAAATTGCTCAAGAAAAGCTGAAAGTATCTTTTTGAAACATCAGAAAAAAAATGCCTTCTGGAAAGACCTTAAGTGCTGAGCCTCAGCAGAATTCAAGTTTTATCTTAAGCACAAATCTTTTTATGTTCCAAAATCTTCCCGAAAACTCTGAGATTCTGCCAAGTAGGATGAAGAAAGCAGAAGGGGAGGATAGTTTGTTTTTGTTTTGTTTGTAAAGCTGTTCCTTCTTTCTTGTTTATTCTTGGTGGCCAGGAGAGAGGTCCTGGGTTGCTTTGTTCTTTGGCTGGGATCACTACCTTAACATATGAAGGGGTTTTGAAAGCTTTGGTCTGCTTCCCTGAAGCAAAAGGCAAATGCAACTTCTGCTTTTAAGTACATTTCTCAGAGGAAACTAATGTTTCGGGTGTTTCTAGGGGCTGACTTTAGTCATGGAGTTCTGTTCTGGTACTTTTAATGTAGATCTGAACCTGTGAGAAACATTACTTTGGGGAATGGAGTTAATTTCATTCTTGGGGTTTGAAAAGATAGTTCCAGTACTTACTAACTACAATCAGCAGAGTGGATCTTTGCAGACAGAACATTTATGAAATAGAAAACAACAAAAATCAAGCAATTGTATTTTATCTCTACCATTTGATAATAGACAGTTATGGTTGTCTAATCAATTTCACTATTGTTGCTCTTCCATGCTGCTTGATTGGGCCACCTTTTGTTAATGGCTACGTGTGTTTAAATGACAGGCAACTTAACTCTCTCCAGTTATCCACCCCCCTCTTTTTTTTTTTTTTTTTTTTTTTTTTTTTTTTTTTTTTTGGCTTTTTGCCTTTGCAGCCAAAAATAACTGGTGAATAGTGTTCATCTTCATCCTAATTTGGAATAGAAGGGTAAAATTGAAATCTTACTATACAGTCTTTCCGGTGCCTCACTCATGCTATACATTTATTATCTGAGTAATGAATACTTTTTCATTTCAACTAAGAGTTAATTCATCAGCAAAACTGAACATCAAACTTAAGGTCCTTCCAGTCTCCAAATCCTGTTCATCGCTGATCCCAATTTCAATGTCTCTAGCTACATACATTTTTTCTCATTTGGTAATGTTTGTCTTGTTATACTTCTTCTTTTTCTATTTTTATTAGTGCATTATAGTTATGCATAATAGTGAGGTCCTCTGACAGAAAATTAATATATATGTAATATGTGTGTAAATGACATATATAATTAATATATAGGTCAAACATATATATATGTGTATATATATATATATTTATATACTTTTGAATCACTTGTTTTGCTTGGATTTTTTTATTAGACTTCTTAGGGATGGAGAATAAGAACCTTTTTATGTGTCTATATATATATATATATCTATATATAGGTATCTATATAGATAAATAGATATAGACATAGATATAAATTAACACCAAGAAAAGCAAATAGCACAATCAATAAATGGGCAAAAGAATGAAACACACATTTCTCAAAAGAAGAAACATAAGTGGCCAACAAGTATATGAAATAATGTTCAACATCCCTAATAATCAGGGAAATGCAAATCAAAACTACTTTGTTATGTTTCTTCTTGAAAGAGGGGCCATTTTAAAAGTGCTAACTTTTTTGTTCTGTAATTGAACATTATATCCAACCTTGGAAATCTCAATCAATTTTTGTCTTCCCTAGATTGTTGTCTCTACAGTCCAGATCATGCCGTAACATTGCTCCCCTGATTTAGATGGAAAGAAGGATAAAGCCATATTATAGTGCCTTAAAAAGATAGCAGATGTTTTGTTAAAGTGAATTGAGTCTACCTTGTAGCTTATGGGTACAATGTCAAACCCTAGCCTTTGCACACATATAAAGTGGGTATTCAGTAAATCCTAATGAATTGAATTAGCAGTTAGTGTTTGGATGGGAATGAGGTAGGAATTGGAGAATGACCTTGGCTAGGGTGTAACTTTGCAAATCAGTTTATGTACTTGTGGTGTATCAATCAGGTTGTGCAAATCTTGCTAGAAAACTGAATTACTACCAAAATATTCATATTCTGAATTTTAACAGTTGAATACAATCTAAATTGAAATAAACAATTATGTTAAAACTTTAGCCTGAAATATTTCAGTATGTATCTCTAAGTGAGTGTTTTATATAACCTCAAAACTAATACCACAACTGCAGAAATTAACAGATGTTTTGTGAGTTAGATATTATTGAATTCCAGATGTAGCTCAGAGGTAATGGGCTCGCCTAGTGCAAGGCCCTGGGTTCCATCCCCAGCATCACACACACACACAAAAAAAAAAAAAAAAAAAAAAAAAAATTTGGATGTTCTTAACTATTACACATAGGTTCTACCTTCTACCTACTAAATATTTTTTTAGCTGTCTCCTGTTTTGCCTCTTCCAAAGTGCTCTTTGGCTTAATCAGAAAAGTGAACTTCCTGGATTTTGGTGGAGTATAACCAGTAGTACACTCATTTTCGATATTTTGGATTCTTTTTAATTAAACTCCTCAGGGATGGAAAATATGAACCTTTTTTTATATGCAGATATTGGGCCAGGCACAAAAGTGCTACATTTCCTTTAATTCTGGCTATATCTACATTAAGTAAATTTTAATCGGCAAATGCTTGACAGCTGAATTTTCTGAGTCACTTTTGAACACTGGATGAGTGGATGAGCCCTATCATTTTAAGGATTAGGCTTAATGAAGTTAAGTCACTTATTCAAGGCTTGTGGGTACCAAAGTAGCATAGGGAGAACTTGAATCCAGGTCAAATGCAAAGTTTAAGCTCATCTCCTTGCAGTATATTGCTGAAATATCTTGATTAACCACTAACTTAACTCAGAATTGTCTTTGTATCTTTCTTATGGAAACTAATATGGGTTATTCTGTATTCTAATATGTATATTATACCTAATTGTTCTCTCAATGGAATATAAACTACATGGGGATAGGAATCTTTGTTTCGTTCACTGACAAATCCTAAAGATTTAGAACAATGGCTAGTACATAATAGGTGCTCAGTAAATATTTGTTGCATGAATATGTGCAATTTTTGTTCTAATGAGATGTACAGTTCTTGTGGCAAGTGAATCTTAGTCATCTTAAGACAGCAACTAGCACAGTGCCATCCCCCACATAAGCAACCAATAATGCCTTTAAGTTGGACTTTTTCAAAGTGCTATCATATATGTTTATTTTAGTGTTAACATAAAATGAAAACCCAAGGCCACAATTTATAGGATGTATCCAGAGAGTGGAAAGAGGATGTCCTCTCTCTGGAGATGGTAACACTCCGAGTGAGGAAAAAGAAGAAAAGAGACAACTGCCAAGGAAAGAGAATGACCTTCCCTCCCTCTGGAGAAATCGGTGATCGTTGACAAATCATAAGTCTTCTCTTGAGAATAAGCTAGGAAGCCTGTGAAAGGCCAAGGGCAGCCACAAATCACTGCATGGTCTGCGGAGGCAGAATGGGTTTGATCTTAGCCTTCGTTCCCATGACAACACCTCATCCACTCCTTCCACCTCAGGCACTTTAGTCTGCAGCAGTAGAAAGGAGATAGATATTTCCTGCCTGTTTCCAAGATTTGGTTGCTGCTGAAGGAACAGGTCCCAGATGTTATACATGCATTATTTCATCTGATCTCCAAGCTAATCTTGTGAAATGAGCAGTTATCTTTATTCCCATTTTCTAGATGGATAAGTTGGGGAGCGATGAGGGTTTTTGTTTGTTTGTTTGTTTGCCTTGCCCAGGAATATACTGCTTTTAGTTGTCAATTCTTCTGATTGTAATTTTGTTCTTTCCACACCATCTCACTAAATATTGAACAACTTGTTTATAGAAATATTAATCTGGTTTTGGTATTATAGGATATAAAGGTAAAGCAGGGGGTCAGAATGCCAGGTGTTATTGCAAAGCAACTGCAAAGATGTAGGCAAGAGATGAGGAACCTACACTGAATAAAGTGTTCTGAAATCCAGTAGTGAACTTCTTGTCTCTCTTATTATTGGATCCTTCATCAGTACTCAACCAAGTTGCCTACTTTCTTGCTGTCTCTCTGAATGTTCCCTCTTACTCTGTTTTAGTGGCTTAGTGTTCTCTTACCTTTAAATGTTAGAGCCCCCCAGGGCTTGGCCCTAAGCCCTCTTTTCTTTGTATCCTAGTCAATCTTAAGCATTTCCAGTGCTTAAGAACCCATATATACTGATAATTTCCAAATTTATATCTGTAGTACAGACATTTGCTCTAAGTTCCAGACCCATTTGGATATCATTAATTCAGTAAATATTTATTAAGTGCCTACTTTGTGCTAGGCACCTTCCTAGGCACTTAGGTTTCACTACAAAACAAAATAGACAATGGCTATATTTCACTTACATCAAGAGAAGAAGCAGACAATACACATAAGTAAGCACATATATATTGTGTGTAGAAGGTCATAGGTATTATGATAGAAAGGAAAGGAAGAGCTGGGTGAAGGGAGACTGAAAGTGCTAGGAAGGGGGTTTCAATATTAAATAAGATGGTCAAAATGGGCTTCCTTGAGAAGGTAAGATTTGAGCCAAGATGGGAAATGAATAAGAAAATAAGCCTTATGGCTATCTAGAGGAAGAATGTCCCTAGGGGAAAAAAAGGAAGAGCCAGTTCAAAGGCCCTGTAGTATAAATTTGAAATATTTTAGCAAGAAGGCCAATGTGATTAGAATGAAGTGAAGGAGACCCAAATTTATGATTTAGGTTAGAGAGTTAAAACAGTTAAGTGGGAGAGAATTTAGAGTGTTATGAACCATTGTAAAGATTTTTAGTTTTTACTCTGAGTAAAATGGGGAGCCTCTGAAGGATTTGGGGCAGAGGACAGATTTTATTGACTTATCATTAAAAAGAATGACTGGCTATTGAAGGTGGGCAACATGATGACAAATTAGGAGATTGTTGCAGTTGAGATGGCTACTTAATAGTTCTTCTTGGATGTCTCAATGATATATCAACTCAACAAAAGATATCATACTTTCCTCTCCTCACAAAACCCAACCTGATCTTCTCCATTCTTTTTCATCTCAGTGAATTGTTCTGCCACCTGCTCCATTGCTCAAGGAGAAACATACACATTATCCTGTTCCCTTCTTTTCCGTCACTCCCATATCTAATTGTTCGCCAAACCCTTTTGATTTTTGTCTCCTATTAACTTTCTGTAATCTGTCTTTATCTCAGATAAAGGGGCAGTCAGAATGCCAGGTGTTATTGCAAAGCTACTGCAAACAACTCCACTCATTATTCCAGACCACCATCATCTCAAGCTTAAATGTCTACAGCAGCCTCCTAATGGTCTCCCTGTATCCACTGGCCTCTTCTAGTATATTCCACAGAGGGCAGTTAAAGTGATCTTTACAAAATGCAGATCTGCTCAGGTCATTGCTGCTGCTTTAATCCCTTGGAATGCTTCCCACTAGATTCCGTGTGACCTGACTTTGCTTGCATTTCTAGTCTCAACACAGTCAATTCTTTCCATTACTTATTACATTATAATTGCACTTTCCATTCTTTAACTACATTGAACTCTTTAACAACTCAGAGACTGCATATTATTTATTCCCTTCACCTGAAATTACCTAAGAAGGATAACCACCCCTAAATACTCATCTAATTTAGGCTTTCCTATTGATCTTTCTCATAACACTATCTTCTTTTCCTTCATAGTTTTTAATATAATTTATAAAATTTTAGTCTGATAAAAACCTAATAATCTATCTATACACTTGTCACTTGGAACAACTCTGTGAAACAAACAAGTTCCATGAGGGCAAGAGCCATGTCTTCCTTGTTTCTAGTGTATCCCCAATGTATAATTCAGTATCTAACATATGTCAGGCACTTTAAATAAATGTTTGAATAAATGAACAGTCTCTTTTGTTATCCTATAAAACAGCCCCATACAGCTCTAAAATTCCACCATCTGGTTTTTTAGAATCATTGTTTCATTCAGGATCTGTTGAGTGCCTACTTAGCCAAGCATTGCGCTGTGCTTGCTTGTAGACCCAAAGAATTTGGCAAAAAATAACTGCCCTTGAAAACTTTATTTCTAAGTAGGGATGCGAAACACACCTGTGCAAGAAGATTTCCTCTTAAAATTATCCATAGAATCTTCCATGGTTGTTACGGCTCACTCAGCATAATGTGCTTTTTGTTTAAAACCTAAATAAAGAAAGAGTCTATTGGGAAGAAGGTCCACTGGGAATATTTTACACAGTGGTGATAGCTTAGGAATGTTGTCATGGAAGAATGCATAGCCCTTTGAGTGTCCTATTACTTCCTCTTTCACATTTCTTGATCTGGCCCAAAGCCTTGCCTACCACGAAAATTAACCTGGTCAGCTCAGAGGTAGTAGGGAAATCTGTCATTTTGTCATTTTCTTAGGACAGACACACTAGCCACAAGAGGTGGGCACCTCCACTGGAATACTAATCTATTGATTTATCATGAAAAAAAAAATTGGTGAGAACCATGCTCACATGAGCAAGTCTTTGTCCTGTAGGAAAATTCATGTGGGGATCCAAAAGATAACAAGAAGGTTGCTTGGTGTTTTTGATACTGCTTCAAGGAAAGTTGGTTGTATAACCCTAATATTTGCTGGCAGACAACTCTAATGGGCTGTATCCATCAATCTTCAGGATGGTAATGTGCTGACCTCAGTGAATGAAAAGTAGGTTTCATGAGCCAAAGGTTCTTCCTAGCCTTGGCAGTACTGCATTGCCAAGAATTTCCTCTTGAAAATCCTTTCAGTATTTTCAACTGACTTTTTTTTTCCCAGTGAACTCTTTTTGTTTAGATATCATAGTAACATTGATTGGGTTACCATCTGAATGGCTATCAGCCTGGAATCTCTACTATCTTTTTTTTAAAGATTTTTTAAAGATAGACACATATCTTTATTTCTTTTTATGTGGTGCTGAGGTTCAAACCCAGTGCCTCACATGTGCAAGGCAAGCACTTTGCTGCTGAGCTATAACCCCAGCCCCTGCTATCTTTTTTTGGGGGGGTGGTATTACCAGGGATTTAATTCAGGGGCACTAGACAACTGAGCCACATCCCCAGCCCTATTTTGTATTGTATTTAGAGACAGTCTCACTGAATTGCTTAGCACCTTGCCTTTGCTGAGGCTGGCTTTGAACTCATGATCCTCCTGCCTCAGCCTCCGGAGATGCTGGGATTACAAGCATGCTCCAAAGTGCCTGGCTATCTGCTGTCTCTCTTAAGGAGATTTTGCATCTCTGGTCTTATCTCAAATATTTTAATTTTCTTCATCAAATTCTCAATATTTGGTGGGCTGCATTGTTAGGTCCTCTGGAATTTTTATTTTTTTAGTTTTTGTTTGTTTGCTTTATGCACTGGGAATTGAGCCCAGAGTGCTTTATCACTGAACTTCAATCCAGGATCTTTTTATTTCATTTTTACACAGAGTCTCACTGAGTTGCTAAGGGCCTACTAAATTGCTGGCCTCAAACTTGCAACTCTCCTTCCTCAACCTCTTGAATCACTGGGACATGTACATACCACTGCACCTGTACACTGAGATTCTTTATATAATCTAATACAGCTCTCAAATGAAAGAGCAAAATTCATTTCTGACCCAAAAGCCATTGCTGTTTTTTCAGGTGGAAGAAAAATTATTTAATGGTAGGAGTGATTAATTTTGTCTTGGGGGAGTTAGGAAAGGTTTTCTAAAAGGGTTGCCATTAGAGTTCAATCTCAAATTAGAAGTGGGTTAGAGAATCTGATAATTTCCAAGTAGAGAGAACAATTTGTATACATATTATTGAGTACCTGCTCTTTTGCATGTTGATGTGAATAAAGTACAGCCCACTGGGAGTTTAGTCAGGTCAAATGACAGAGAACTCAGAAACATCCCTGTTGCTTGAGTGTCACTCAACATTACAAGTCCTAGACAAAGCACGTGTTTGTCATTCTGTCAAAATCTCTTGCACACATAAGTATAGAAGTCTATAAGATTCTAAAACTTTGTTCCCCTCTCATGTCCTTTATAAGTACAATTACTTGTATAAATATATAAGTTTAACTTGTCCTCCTATTTACCCACCATTGTATTAGATTCTAAATTCCTGGAAGAAAAAATAATATTTTTCAATGAAAATTAAATTTCAGATATTTGTCATTCTTTCAGCTGTCTTTATAATTTCACTATATTCCTCAAAAATATAAAGTACCATTTTATATTATTTTAAACTTTATATAAGTGATATGGGACACATTATACTGCTTGATATTTAATTCAATGTTATGTCTTAAAATTCATTGATATTACACTTCTGTTTTTCATTTTAACTCTTATGCAGTGGTCTGTTATATGCCTGTAATCACTATATGTTTGGCTTCTCATCTTAGATATTTAAGTTATTGTTTACCTTTTGGGGGGGATAACATAGACAACCATCACAGATTATCTAGAAGCACTGAAAATGGGCATGCCTTTCAACCAAGTCAGTCCATTTCTAGATCTAAACATTAGATCTGCACTGTCCAGTATGGCATCCATTAACAATATGTGGTCATTTAAATTTAAATGTTAATGAGTTGCAATTGAAAATTCAGTTCCTCAATTGAACTAGCCACATTTTAGGTGCTTACTAGCCACAAATGGCTAGTGGCTACCCAGTTGAACAGCATACATATGGAGCATTTCTTTCATTACAGAATGTTCTGTTGAACTCTTCAATGCTACCCTAGAAAATAACTATACATCCCAAGCATACCATGAACATAAAATTCTCTCACTATCTATGAAATGAATGTGAACATATTGCATTAAAAGGCTATCTGTGGTAAGTGTTAAGTGAACTCCAGGAATTATAGCTATACTAGTTAAGGGGTTGATTTGAAGTATCAGGGTCCTGTGCATGAGTTTGGAGAAGTAAGATGTTGATCCAGGGCAGTCAACTGCAACATAGCAAAAGAAAGAGTTGGTATCATTGTGAAGGAAATCAGATAGCTCAAAAACAGAGAAGCTGTGGCAAGAATCAGATCAAGGTAAGACTGAGTGGGGAAAATGAGTCATGAGGTCAGAAGCCAGAAATATTTAAAAGGAGGCCAAGACGTAGAGGGTAAAGCAGGTCAGAGAGAGCAGTTCAGGACAGAAATTGAACAACATTGAAGGTACCTGAAGCCAGTGCTCTGGGCTCTGAGGGCTGGGTAAACTTGAGATAAAAATCTGTTCATTTCCTAGTTATATTGCTGTCACCCACAAGAAGGCAGACCTGTCTACTTATATTGGAACCTATCATTAGGACAAGGTTATCTATAAGTATGTGGATGATTAGGGTTTGGCTCCTACTATAAGGAGCTGTCAAAATTTGGAAAGGTGAAGGTGGGGCCTGAACTGGGCTGCTAAGAGCTGAATTTCTGAGAATAATTACAATGAGGGGGACATTAATAGGAGGCCTTAATATCATTTTTCAGTCAATTATAGACTTCTTTCTATAAATTAAATAAAACAGCAGGAATTTGGTGTGGAATTCAGACAGCATTGGTCTGATTTAGCCAGGCATCTGCCCAGTGTTCTGAGTTGCTTCATTATCTACTCCTGGTTTCCTGAAAGTCTTTCCAGTTATTTTTTCCAACACCCAGAGTCAGAAGTATTGATTTAAAAATATGGTTTCCTAGCCTAGGTGCCCATCAGTAGGTGAATAGATTTTTAATATGTGTGTGCTTAGCCATAATGAAGACTGAAATTATGGCATTTGCTGGTAAATGGATGGAACTAGAGATCATGATGCTAAGTGAAATAAGACCCAGAACGTTAAGGGTCAAATGTTTTCTCTCATATGTGGAAACTAGAGAGAGAAAGTAGTAGAAAAGAGGAATTTCATGAAAATAGGAGAGATCAAAAGAGTAGAGGAAGCCAAAAAACTTGGAATCGTACCACCATTTGACCCAGTTATCCCACTCCTCAGTATATATCCAAGGGAGTTAAAATCAGCAGTCTACAGTGATGCAACACCATCAATGTTTATAGCAGCTCAATTCACAATAGCTAAACTATGGAACCCATTTGCCCTTCAACAGATGAATAGATAAAGAAAATATGGTGTATATTCACAATGGAATATTAGTCAGCCATAGAGAAGAATGAAATTATGGCATTGTTGGTAAATGGATGGATCTGGAAGCTATCATACTAAGTGAAATAAGCCAGACCCAAAACACCAAAGGTTGAATGTTTTCTCTGAAAGGTAGAAGCTAACCACAATAAGGAAGGTTGGTGAGGGGAAGAATAGAAATGCAGTAGATTAGACAATGGGGAATGGAGGAAGGTAGAGGGGATAAGCAAAGGAAAGACAGTGGAATGCATCTGACATAATTTTCCCATGTTTGTATAAGAATACAACACACTGAATCCCACCACATGTGCATCCATAAGAATGGGACTCTCACTACAATAACACATATTCCATTCTTGAATAATTATATCAAAATGGATTCTGCTGTCATATACAACTAAAAAGAACCAATGAAAATAAAATAAAGAAAATGTAACCACAGAATTTCCAATATGTATAATAATATGTCATATAAATCTTATAAGTTCCAATAGAATTTAAGGAACACTTTTAAAAATCACATTTAGCGTAATCATAGGGATTTCCCAGTTTTCCAAAAATCATTATTCTTATTAATGTACCTGTGAATTATATTCTCTTCCTGCCCTGTGATCAATTATCAATTGTTTTCTGCTCACAGCTAAGCAGGCTAGACAAGAATAAAATACTCCAACCAATTCAAAAAAAAAGTAGAGGAAGGGAATTGAGAATGAGGGAGGAGAGGAGGGAATGGAGAAGTTCTGGGGAATGGAATCTACCAAATTATGCTATGTCCATGCATGAATATACATACACACACACACACACACACACATGATTACAATGTACTAATGAAAATAATGAGGGGGAGGAGGAAGAGGAAAGATCAGTAGAGTAGAGCAAATAGATAAGGGAGAGAGAGGAAGAGAGGGAGAGGAAAGGCAATGGGAAATGAGATTGATCAAATTATGTGCATGTGTGTATGTATCACAATGAATCTCACTACTATGTATAATTTTAATGCCCTGATAAAATAAAATAAAATTAGGATAAAAAGTCTTGTTCCCAGAATGTTTGACAGAAAGGGAGCAGTTATGTAGCCACAAGAGAAACTGAATATGAGCAGAAAATCAGGGATAGCCATTTTAGTTTTTCCCCATTTTTATTGGTGTGTTATATTGTACATAATGATGGGATTTGTTGTTGCATATTTGTACATACACACAGTATAACAATATAATTTGGCCAATATTCTCCCCAGCATTTCCCCCCTACCTCCTACCCCTTGTCCCTTTCCTCTACTGGTCTCCCTTTGATTTTTTAAGAGATCCACCTCTATCTTTGTTTTCCTTTTTCCTCTCTAGCTCCAGTGTATGAGACAAAACATATGACCCTTAATCTTCGGAGTTTTACTTATTTCATTTAACATGATGGTCTCTAGTTCCATCCATTTTCCTGCAAATGACATAATTTTCATTTTTCATGGCTGAATAAAACTTCCATTTTGTGTATATACCACATTGTCTTTATCCATTCATCCATTGATAGACATAGGCTGGTTCTGTAGTTTGTGAATTGTGCTGCTATAAACATCGGTATGCATGTATCACTGTAGTAAGGTTAAATATTTTGGCTAAATATTTAGAAGTGGTATAGCTGGGTCATATGGTTGTTCCATGCCTAGTCTTGTGAGGAACCTCCATACTGATTTCCATAGTAGTACCAATTTACAGACCGACAGCCATTTTAAAGTGCACTAGTCAATCAGGCTGTCTGAAGGCACTCTCTTCTATCTTGTGAAGATTAGTGTGACAATAAAAATCATAAAACTCCTGCCTGTCACCCCTGTCTGTTCATTTCATACTATACATAGCCCAAAATCAATTAAGCTTACAATTGTTATTTTTAATCTCATTCACCAGATTTATGCAAATCTCATTCATCAAATTATACAAATCAATGTATATAACCAATCTTAGGGCCTGAGGAAACAAAGCTCTGCTTAGTTGTCTGCTTACAATAGTGCAATTTCATTTCTTTTTGTTGTGGGGTGGGTACTGAGGATTGAACTCAAGTGCTCTTAACCACTGAGCCACATCCTCAGCCCTATTTTGTATTTTATTTAGAGACAGAATCTCACTGAGTTGCTTAGTGCCACGCTTTTTGCTGAGGCTTTGAACTCATGATCCTCCTGCCCCAGCCTCCCAAGCCACTGGGATTACAGGCGTGTGCCACCATGCCCGATGTGCAATTTCATTTTTAACTGTGACTTTTAACATTAGAGTGTATGGCAGAAGAGCTGGAGACAGCTTGCCCCAAAAGGCAAGCAAACCATTCTATCAAACCTTGGTAAAGAAATCCCACAAGTTGAGATTGCATACTATGGGAGCAGCCAACTGTCTACCATTGGTGGGTTTGCAATCCCAGAAATATCTCCAGTGCCTTTCTAAACCCTTCATCAAAACAGACAGAGGTTTGGATTCCTGACCAAGAATAGCCTGAAAAAAATGTGTGTGCATTGCTGATTCTTTATAAAGATTACTGTTTTACTCAAGGACATTTCCTGCCCTGACTCCCTTAGTTTCTTCACCTCATGTAATTTCACTCTTCAGCCTCAAATCCCTGTGCCCAGACACGAGCCAGTCTACTCAAATTTGGGCAGCTGTCTTGGCATGCATGGGCAATCAAATGTTTGAAGAAAATTGATGAATAACCATGTCCAAGAGGTCCACAGGGCTTAGGGAATTAAAAGGCTTATTCTTACGGTTAAACACTGGGAATGCCATCTCATTCCCGTCCACTGATTTCCCTATTATCAGCTGGAAAGCCACCAGCAGATCCCTTGTTCATCTGCCAGGATGCAAACTAACCCTTCTTTCAAGTCCCACTTTTGTTCTCAGGGTTAGGAATTCTGCAGTTATTCCAAAAGGAATCTGGCTGGCACTGCTAATTGGACTTATAAGGTCATAATTCAGTATCATAGCACCAGCCTCTGTTTTCCCAGAATTGATCATTGAGCCTCATAATCTATATCTTTGGGTCATGATATCACCATTTAGAACTTAATGGTTAAACCTGCCATACGATGGACAATTAAGAAGAATGTTCCTCTAAGGCCTGCATCTATGAATAAACTGTTCCCTTAGAAGGGATGTTTGTGGAAACAGTTGATAATCACAAATACTAACATTGAGTGCTTGTTATGTGCCTAGTATTAACATTTGCATTATTTCATTTAATATTCACAACAAAGCAATGAGGTAGGTACGATTATTCATATCCTATGTTTACAGGCAAAGAAACCAAAGTTCAGAGGGATGAGGTAACTTGCCTGAGGTTACACAGCTAGTAAATACTGAATTGGCATTTACTCCCACATCTGCTTGATTCTGAACATTGGCCCTTGCCTCTTCTGAAATGCTGTCTGTCTGCTCCTTGTTTCACTAGCAAAAGTTTATGTGATTTTGATTTGTTAGAAACTGAAAATACTGTAGAATAAACAGATGTTTCCTTTCTGATAGAGTGATGTTTTATTGTCTTATTTTACATGTCAGCAATTGTTTTAAGGCCCATTGTGAAAATGTGTAGATCATTTATCATAAGTATTTATTGGGCATGTACTATCTGCCAGCACATGAGAGTGTGATTCAAAGAATGGTAACTGGATTTACCATTTAGGAGTGTCTTACCAGAGAGATAAGGCTGACAGGAAGCCCTCCCAGAATGTATATGTATATATGCATAAAAATGAATATGCCAACTCATATGAAAATGCAAAATACTATGGGAGACACTGAAATGTTAACAGAAAGGACACTGACCTGAGAACTAAAAAGAGTGGTTTTAGAAACAGTTGTGTAATTTTAAGTTTTATATAAAACTAAAGTGGGCCTACTTAGATCATTCCTGGTTTCCTGATTAGAGGCAGAAGAGAATAAATAATTAAGACAGTCTTCATGGATGAGCTAGACTGTGAAGGAAGGATGGACTTTAAATTGCTGGAGAAGGGGGCAGGTCCAAATAAGAATAAGAAAGGGACAGCAAGAGTTAGGCATAGAAAGGGAAATGAGTCCAGAGTGTTCATAGGCCAGCAGACAAGAAATACTCATAATGCTTTAACAAACAAAACACAGTTAGACATAGGGAAAAATCAGGGATTAGTGGATTTATTTATTTTTTTAGTTGTACAAAGACACAATACTTTGTCTTATATATTTATTTATATGTGGTGCTGAGAATCGAACCCAGTGGCTCACACATGCTAAGCAAGTGCTCTACCACTGAGCCATAACCCCAGCCCTGGATTATAATTTTTATTATGGTATAATACACATAACACGAAATTCACCTTTAAACCACTTTAAAGAGTATTATTCAGTGGCATTAAGTACATTTACAATATTATACAGTCATCACTATTATCTAATTTAAGAACTTTTTGCCACCATACATGTACCTCATTAAGCAATTACTCCTCATTGCCCACACCCATCCCCTAGCAACAACAAATTTTCTTTTATCTTTATGGATTTATCTATTCTGAATATTTTATACAAATAAATTTATAGAACATATGGCCCTTTGTCATGGTTTCTTTCATTTAGCATAATGTTTTCAAGATTCACCCATGGCATAGTACATATCAGATTTTCATTCTTTTTTATGACTGAATAATATTTCATTGTATTAGCATACTACACTTTGTTTATTTATTCTTCCAATTACAATTGAGTTGTTTCTACCCTTTTGTCATTGTAAATGGAGCTGCTATGAATATTGATGTACAAGTTTTTGTTTGGACCCTTGTTTTCAATTCTTTTTTAAAATTTTATCTTTTTTATTTGTTTTAATTAGCTATACATGACAGTGAAATACACTTTGATACATGATTTATAATGGATTATAATTTCCCATTCTTCTGGTTATACATGATGTAGAATTACACCAGTCATATCATACGGATATATATATATATATATATATATATATATATATATATATATATAGAGAGAGAGAGAGAGAGAGAGAGAGAGAGTATATATAGTAATAGAGAGTATATATAGTAATAATGTTACATTCATTCCACTATCCTTCCTACCCCCATACCTCTTCTCTCCTTTCACTCCTCTCTGCCTAATTCAAAGCACCTCTAATCTTCCCTAGCTCCCCAATCCCTTATTGTGAGATAACATCTGCATGTCAGAGAAAACATTCAGCCTTTGGTTTTGGGGGAATTAACTTATTTCGCCTAGCATGATATTCTCCGGCTCCAACAATTTACTACCAAATGCTGTAATTTCATTCTTATTTTAAGGTTGAATAATATTCCATCATGTGTATGCATGTGTGTGTGTGTGTGTGTGTATGTACACACATACACATATGTGTGTGTGTGTGTGTGTGTGTATCACATTTTTTATCCATTCATCTGTTGAAGGGCACCTAGGTTGGTTTCATAGTTTAGCTATTATGAGTTGAGCTGTTATAAACATTTGTTTTCAATTCTTTGGGGTATGTACCTAGCAATTGAATAGGTGGATCATATAGTAATTCTACATTTAATTTATTGAGAAATTAGCATGCTTTCATTGGAAATCTAGCATATTGGTTAAAAACAGGAGCTCTGAACTTGAGTTGAATACTGCATTTGTTACTAGTTGTATGACCTTGAGCAAGTAATATAAGGTCTTAGCCTCAGATTTCTCATCTTCTGAATAGGATTGTTTAGGGTATTACATAGTGTAATTCATATAAAGACATAGCACAGTGCTTGATGGAGTGTAAAGACTAGGTACTTGGCAGCTACTAGGAATAATCTATGTGAGTCTCATGCAAAATATGGTATATAGTCAAATATCACAGATAAGTGGAGGCATGGTCGTCTTAATGACTTTGCTACTTGTCTTACCTCACCCTCATTGTAAAACCCAGGAAGTTATCTGGATTTTGAAAAAAATGATCTACTCTGGTTCCTTAACATCCCAATTTTTAAATACTAGAACTATGTATATATAGATATATGCAGACATATACATGTACACACTGATTATTTTAGTAAAAAAAAATTTCTTGAAAATCTCAAATATCTGGGTCTTTTATAAAACACTTTCCAAGAAGAAGCAATGAAGTATAATAGTTAAAGTCAATTGGGCACAGTAACACACGCTTGTAATCCCAGTGGCTCAGGAGGCTGAGGCAGGAGGATCACAAGTTCAAAGCTAACCTCAGCAACTTATCAAGGCCCTGTCTCTAAATAAAATTTAAAAAAGGGGAAGCTTGGGATTTTGATTGGCATTGCATTAAACCTATAGAGTACTTTTGGTAATATGGCCATTTTAATGATATTAGTTCTGCCTATCCATGAACAAAGTATATCTTTCCACCTTCTAAGGTCTTCTTCTATTTCTCTCTTTAGGGTTCTGTAGTTTTCGTTGTATAGTTCTTTCACCTCTTTTGTTAGTTTGATTCCCAAGTATTTTTTTTTGAGGATATTGTGAATGGGTGGTTGTTCTCATTACCATTTCAGAGGATTTGTCACTGATATACAGGAATGCCTTTGATTTATGCGAGTTGATTTTATATCCTGCCACTTTGCTGAATTCATTTACTAGCTCTAGAAGTTTCTTTGTAGACCCTTTTGGATCTGCTAGGTATAAGATCATGTCATTTGCAAATAGTGATAATTTAAGTTCTTCTTTTCCTATTTTGATGCCTTTAATTTCTTTCGTCTGTCTAATTGCTCTGGCCAGTGTTTCAAGAACTATGTTGAACAGAAGTGGTGAGAGAGGGCATCCCTGTCTTGTTCCAGATTTTAGAGGGAATGCCTTCAGTTTTTCTCCATTTAGAATGATGCTAGCCTGAGGCTTAGCATAGATTGCTTTTACAATATTGAGGTATGTTCCTGTTATCCCTAGTTTTTCTAGTGTTTTGAACATAAAGGGATGCTGTACTTTGTCAAATGCTTTTTCTGCATCTATCGAGATGATCATATGGTTCTTATCTTTAAGTCTATTGATGTGGTGAATAACATTTATTGATTTTCGTATATTGAACCAGCCTTGCATCCCAGGGATGAATCCTACTTGATCATGATACATGATCTTTTTGATATGTTTCTGTATCCGATTTGCCAGAATTTTATTGAGGATATTTGCATTTATGTTCATTAGAGATATTGGTCTGTAGTTTTCTTTCTTTGAAGTGTCTTTGTCTGGTTTAGGAATCAGGGTGATGTTGGCCTCGTAGAATGAATTTTGAAAGAAAAAGCAATCTTGAAATTCATCTGGAAAAATAAAAGACCCAGAATAGCAAAAGCAATTCTAAACAGGAAGAGTGAAACTGGTGGTATAGCGATACCAGACTTCAAACCATACTACAGAGCAATAGTAACAAAAACAGCATGGTACTGGTACCAAACCAGGCAGGTAGACCAATGGTACAGAACAGAGGACACAGAGACCAATCCACAAAGTTACAACTATCTTATATTAGACAAAGGTGCCAAAAGCATGCAATGGAGGAAGGATAGCATCTTAAATAAATGGTGCTGGGAGAACTGGAAATCCATATGCAACAAAATGAATCTGAATCCCTTTCTCTCACCATGCACAAAAGTTAACTCAAAATGGATCAAGGAGCTTGATATCAAAACAGAGACTCTGCGTCCTATAGAAGAAAAAGTTGGCTCCAATCTACATACTGTGGGGTCAGGCTCCAAATTCCTTAATAGGACACCCATAGCACAAGAGTTAAAAACAAGAATCAACAAATGGGACTCACTCAAACTAAAGAGTTTTTTCTCAGCACTTGTTATTGGTTTGACTTCCTAATGGCTGCCAATCTTACTGGAGTGAGATGGTGTCTTAGGGTGGTTTTGATTTGCATTTCTCTGACTGCTAGAGATGGTGAGCATTTTTTCATGTACTTGTTGATTGATTGTATGTCTTCCTCTGAAAAGTTCACTCAGCCACTCAGTAATAAAGCAGGGACTATAATCTGAAAGTAAATTCCATCCACATCTAAATTTCTTCCATTTTCTGTTTCGTAGGCTTTATTGAAACACTGTTTTGTCTAATTAAAATTGAATCAGCAGCCTTGTGTTCCCTGATGTCCATGTGCCCCTTGTACTCTCTACTTGATGTTCAGAAGTAGATATACAAATGCAGAGTCTACAGGTGATTTCAGTTCTACCATATTTACAAGTATTAAACAATGTGGTGGGTAATTTCGTGTGTCTACTTGGCTAGACGACTATGGTGCCCAGATATTTGGTTGAATACCAGTCTGCATGTTATGATGAAGAGACAGTTTAGATATGATGAATATTTAAGTCAGTAGATTTTGAGTAAAGTAGATTATTCTCCATAAAATGTGGGGGGCTCATTCAATAAATTGAAGGCCTGAAGAGAAAAAGACAGGTTTTCTGAGGAAGAAGATTTTTTGCCTCCAAACTGCCTTTGGACTTCAGGTTGTAGCATCTACTCTTCCCTGGTCCCCACTCTGCCAGCCTGCCTTGCAAGTTTCAAACTTGCTGGCACCTACAAACATGTGAGTCAATTCCTTAAAATAAATCCATACTTACAAGCACACATAGAAAAACATGCACAAGTCCTTATGGTTCTTTTTCTCTGGAAGGCCCTGAGTAATACAGGCATCTACTAACTACCAGGCACAGTGCTGACTCTAGGAATGTAGAGAAGTGATCTCTGTACAAAGAGATTTGCACCATGTTACAAAATATGACAATTCAGAAAAGATAGCACAAGGTGGGAAAATAAAGCCACAAGAAAAGCACCCAAGTGCATTTCACTTTCTCCTTTATTCTTGATAATAATACTAATGATAATCAAACTTCCATCTGTAAACACACACAATATTGGTCCTATCCCATGCTTCCCTATCTCAGCAAGTGATAATACCATGCTCCTTATTACTCAAGCTGAAGGAGCTTCCTTTGAATCTTCTTTATCCTTCACCTCCCACATACAGTGATTCTTCTTTTTTAGTTGTAGTTGGACACAATACCTTTATTTTATGTATTTATTTTTATGTGGTGCTGAGGATCAAACCCAGGGCCTCACACATGCTAGGCCCACAGTCATTCTTCTCAGTCTACCCATTCACCAGCTAAGAAGCCTAAGTTCTTTTTCAAAAATGATTTTTCAAACACTTATAAAATAGAATAATACATTAAAACGCCTCCATGTTCCAGTTGCTCAGTTTCCAATTTTCCAGTTCCTACACAATCTCATTTCATTTATCCTCACTTCTTTCAATCCTTAATTACCTTGAAACAAATCCCAGAAATCATTTCATCTGTATTTCATTATGTATCTTTTAAAAATAAATTATGAAAACACCTAAAATTCCACTATCACATTAACAAAATTCCTTCAATGTCTCATAAATGGTTTTGCTTCCTTACACTCAAGTCAAGTGTCCCAGTCTCTACATCCCTGTTTTACAATTGGACTGTAAGTCTTTTAAATCACTTAATCTATAGTTTCCTCTCAATGTCTCTTTTGTTTCTGCAATCTTTTTTAAAATATGTATTTGTTAGTTGTAGTTGGACACAGTACCTTTAGTTTACTTATTTATTTTTATGTGGTGCTGAGGATTGAACCCAGGGCCTCACACATGCTAAGCTACAACCCCAGCCCTCTCTGCAATCTTTTGTTGAAGAAACTGAATCCTTTGCCCTGTAAATTCCCCACAATTTTGATTTTTCAATTTCCATTCCTCTGCATTTACTAGAAAGTATGGTTAAGTATTGGAAATTATGTCCATAGACTTGATCAGATTTCATTCTTCTCCTTCCATCCCCTTTCTCAGTCTTTCTCTGCAAGGCGATTTCATCAGTTGGGGTTATATTCTTCTATCATTAATGCACAAAATGTCTGCTTGTTCCTCTTTCTGTGATGTTAGCAGCTGGTGATATTTATTGCCTTAATCCATTACTTCATTGGTGGTTGAAATGTTGATTCTATAACTCTGTCTCTTCTTATGCATGCTCGAATACTTCATTTAGAAGAAACATCCCTTCATTAATTTTACAGTTACGCTGAGTTATGGTTCATTTAGAAAAGGCAGGATAAATTCTTGATTTCACAACCTTTTTTAAAATCAATTTTAAAAATACTTAGTTATTTCTCTAGCATCTTCCAAAGTGACTGGTGTGAGTGAGTGTGTGTGTGTGTGTGTGTGTGTGTGTAGGGAGAGGACCATTATGTGATCGTGCTATGTTAAATAGTTTAAGCATTTTGTTTTTTGCAGTTCCTTCCCTGCACCCCGCCCCACACATTTTGGAAGTGCTCACAGATAGGATCCAGGGCCTCACACAAGCTAGACAAATGTTCTACCACTGAGATATACCCCCAATCCCACAGTTATCATTATCAGTGTTCAAATTGTCACTATTTAGCCACTGGAAGTCTAATCAGATTGGCTTCTGAGTCCCTTTGAGTGACCCTAATAATTTGTGCTGATTTTTTTAAGTGTTACTGAGGTATAATTGACTTACAATAAACATTACGTAGTTAAAGTATACAGTTTGATAGATTTAGGCTCATAATTATAGCCATAAATGTATAACCTTAGTTAAGACAATGAACATATCCATCACCCCTAAAAGTTGTCTTGTACTTCTTTGTAATTTCCCTTTACACCTCTCCACCAGGCCCTATCCTTGATCAATAGGAAGTGTGCTTTCTGTCGATACAGATAAATTTTAATTTTCTAGAATTCTATGTATGGAGATATAGAATATGTATGTTTTTCTGGCTTGTTTGACTCAGCATAATTATTTTTATATTTATTCATAATGTTGCCTGTATCAATAATTCCTTATGAGGTTTCTAATTTGCAAATATTTTCTCTCAGTCTTAGGCTTGGCTCTAAATTCTCTTAAGATTATTTTCCAAAAGTAGTTTTTAATTTGGATGATGTCTAATTTCTCAATTTTCTCGTATACATCAAGTTGTTGATATTGTATCTATAAAATATTTGCCTAATCTAAGAGTACAAAGATTTTCTCCTAATTTTCTACTGAAAATTATAAAGTTTCAACTTACATTTATATCTGTTATTCATTTTGAGTTAATTTTTATACTCAAAATATATAATGTGCAGATCAAAGTTAATTATTTATCAGTTTTGCATATGGATGGATGTCCAGTTGTTCCAGTACCATTTGTTAAAGACTATATTTTCTCTCCTGGATTACCTTTTCAATTTTGTCAAAAATCAGTAGACCCCCACCAACAGAAAAGGCCCAGTGGCCCGCGGAGGGACAGAGCTTCCAATCACTCCTGCAAGGTAGGCGGGCCTGCGACCCACCGGCAGAAGAGGAGCAGCGGCCTGCTGAGAGGCAGAGCTGGCCCCCACTCCCCGCGCCTGCCAGGTAGGCGGAACTGTGACCACCAACAGAAAAGGTCCAGTGGCCCCCGGCGGGACGGAGCTTCCAATCACTCCTGCAAGGTAGGCGGGCCTGCGACCCACCGGCAGAAGAGGAGCAGCGGCCTGCTGAGAGGCAGAGCCGCCCCCTCCCCCTGCGCCGGCAAGGTAGGCGGAACTTTGACCACCGACAGAAAAGGCCCAGTGGCCCGTGGCGGGACAGAGCTTCCAATCACTCCTGCAAGGTAGGCGGGCCTGCGACCCACCAGCAGAACAGGCCAGACCTGCAACCGACAGACAGAACAGGCCCAGTGGCCTGAGGAAGGGTAGAGCCGCCCCCCCCCCCCGCCTGCAAGGTAGGCGGACCTGCGACCCACTGGCAGAACAGCACCAGAGGCCTGCAGAGGGGCAGTGCTGCTGCCTGCACCTGCAAAGTAGGCAGAACTGCGACCACCAACAGAACAAGCCTAGCGGCCCGCAGAGGGACAGAGCCGCCGCCTGCGCCTGCAAGGTAGGCGGACCTGCTACCGACCAGCAGAGCAGGCCCAGCGGCCTGCGGGCGTGGTAGGCACATTGCCCCAATTGGAGGAGGGGCAGAGCCACCGCCTGCGCCTGCAAGGGAGACTTTGCAACTATACAAGACCAATATAAATATATAGGGGGAAAATTCAATAGCACAACAGTTTCACCAAGTAGAAAGGAACACAAACAGTATGAAGAGACAAGGAAAGAAAGGACAAGAAGCAATGCAGGTCAACTCAACGTTAGAAGAGGTAATAGCTGCAGCAGATGAAATGTCAGATAAAGAATTCAGGATATACATGCTTCAGATGATCTGGAGTCTCAAGGAAGACATCAGACAGCAAAATCAGACAATGAAAGATCACTTCAACAACGAATTACATAAACAAATCCAAGAAGCAAAAGATCAACTATACAGGGAGATAGAGGTTATAAAAAACAAACAAACAGAAATCCTAGAAATGCAGGAAGCAATAAACCAACTTAAAAACTCAATTGAGAATACTACCAGCAGAGTAGAACACTTAGAAGATAGAACATCAGACAATGAAGATAAAGTATTTCAACTTGAAAAGAACATAGACAGCTCAGCAAGACTGTTAAGAAACCATGAGCAGAACATCCAAGAAATATGGGATAACATCAAGAGACCAAATTTAAGAGTCATTGGGATACAGGAAGGGACAGAGTTTCAACCAAAGGAATGAGCAATCTATTCAATGAAATAATACGAGAAAACTTCCCAGACTTGAAGAATGAGACAGAATCCCAAATCCTAGAAGCCTACAGGATGCCGAATGTGCAAAATCATAAGAGACCCACACCTAGACACATTATAATGAAGATGCCCAACATACAGAATAAGGAGAGAATTTTAAAAGCTACAAGAGAAAGGAAGCAGATTACATTTAGGGGTAAGCCAATCAGGATAACAGCTGATCTTTCAACACAGACTCTGAAAGCTAGAAGATCCTGGAATAACATATTTCAAACACTGAAAGAAAATGGGTTCCAACCAAGAATTGTGTTTCCAGCGAAATTAAGCTACAGGATGGAAGATGAAATTAAAACCTTCCACAATAAACAAAAGTTAAAAGAATTTGCAGCTAGAAAACCATCTCTTCAAAACATCCTCGCCAAAACATTACAGGAAGAGGAAATGGAAAATAACAATGAAAACCAATAGTGGGAGGTAGGACAGTAAAGGGGGAAAAATAATCAAAGAGGAAAACAAACCATGTTTAGTAACATAAATAAACAAATATGGCTGGAAGAACAACCCATATCTCAATAATAACCCTAAATATTAATGGCTTAAACTAACCAATCAAGAGACACAGGCTAGTAGAATGGATCACAAAACAAGACCCAACAATATGCTGCCTACAGGAGATGCATTTGATAGGAAAAGACATACATAGGCTGAAGGTGAAAGGTTGGGAAAAATCATATCACTCATATGGACTTCGGAAACAAGCAGGCGTGTCCATACTCATATCAAATAAAATAGATTTCAAGCCAAAGTTAATCAAAAGGGATAAAGAGGGACACTACATACGCTTAAGGGAACCGTACACCAACAAGACATAACAATCATAAATATATATTCCCCAAACAATGGTGCAGCTATGTTCATCAAACAAACTCTTCTCAAGTTCAAGAGTCTAATAGACCACCATACAATAATCATGGGAGACTTCAACACACCTCTCTCGCCACTGGACAGATCTTCCAAACAAAAGTTGAATAAGGAAACTATAGAACTCAATAACACAATTAATAACCTAGACTTAATTGACATATATAGAATATACCACCCAACATCAAGCAGTTACACTTTTTTCTCAGCAGCACATGGATCCTTCTCAAAAATAGATCATATATTATGTCACAGGGCAACTCTTAGACAATATAAAGGAGTAGAGATAATACCATGCATCCTATCTGATCATAATGGAATGGAACTGAAAATCAACGATAAAAGAAGGAAGGAAAAAGCATACATCACTTGGAGAATGAACAATAGGTTACTGAATGATCAATGGGTTATAGAAGACATCAAGGAGGAAATTAAAAAATTCTTAGAGATTACTGAAAACACAGACACAACATATCGGAATCTATGGGACACATTGAAAGCAGTTCTAAGAGGAAAATTCATTGCTTGGAGTTCATTCCTTAAAAAAAGAAAAAACCAACAAATAAATGATCTCATACTTCATCTCAAAATCCTAGAAAAAGAAGAGCAAAAAAACAGCAAAAGAAGTAGAAGGCAAGAAATAATGAAAATCAGAGCTGAAATTAATGAAATCGAAACAAAAGAAACAATTGAAAAAATTGACAAAACTAAAAGTTGGTTCTTTGAAAAAATAAACAAAATCGACAGACCCTTAGCCATGCTAGCGAAGAGATGAAGAGAGAGAACTCAAATTACTAGCATACGGGATGAAAAAGACAATATCACAACAGACACTTCAGATATACAGAAGATAATCAAAAATTATTTTGAATCCTTATACTCCAATAAATTAGAAGATAGTGAAGCCATCGATAAATTTCTTAAGTCATATGATCTGCCCAGATTGAGTCAGGAGGATATAGACAACCTAAACCGACCAATATCAATTGAGGAAATAGAAGAAACCATCAAAAGACTACCAACTAAGAAAAGCCCAGGACCGGATGGGTATACAGCAGAGTTTTACAAAACCTTTAAAGAGGAACTAATACCAATACTTTTCAAGCTACTTCAGGAAACAGAAAAAGAGGGAGAACTTCCAAATTCATTCTACGAGGCCAACATCACCCTGATACCTAAACCAGACAAAGACACTTCAAAGAAAGAAAACTACAGACCAATATCTCTAATGAACCTAGATGCAAAAATCCTCAACAAAATTCTGGCGAATCGGATACAAAAACATATAAAAAAATTGTGCACCATGATCAAGTAGGATTCATCCCTGGGATGCAAGGCTGGTTCAATATACAGAAATCAATAAATGTTATTCACCACATCAATAGACTTAAAAACAAGAACCATATGATTATCTCGATAGATGCGTAAAAAGCATTCGACAAAGTACAGCATCCCTTTATGTTCAAAACTCTA
Source organism: Marmota monax (assembly GCF_021218885.2). Taxonomy (NCBI): domain Eukaryota; kingdom Metazoa; phylum Chordata; class Mammalia; order Rodentia; family Sciuridae; genus Marmota; species Marmota monax. Next base: position 6,889,727 of record NW_026694552.1, on the reverse strand, counting down.
GAAAAACTAGGGATAACAGGAACATACCTCAATATTGTAAAAGCAATCTATGCTAAGCCTCAGGCTAGCATCATTCTGAATGGAGAAAAATTGAAGGCATTCCCTCTAAAATCTGGAACAAGACAGGGATGCCTTCTCTCACCACTTCTGTTCAACATAGTTCTCGAAACACTGGCCAGAGCAATTAGACAGATGAAAGAAATTAAAGGCATCAAAATAGGAAAAGAAGAACTTAAATTATCACTATTTGCAGATGACATGATTCTATACCTAGCAGACCCAAAAGGGTCTACAAAGAAACTATTAGAGCTAATAAATGAATTCAGCAAAGTGGCAGGATATAAAATCAACACGCATAAATCAAAGGCATTCCTGTATATCAGTGACAAATCCTCTGAAATGGAAATGAGGACAACCACTCCATTCACAATATCTTCAAAAAAAATAAAATACTTGGGAATCAACCTAACGAAAGAGGTGAAAGACTTATACAATGAAAACTACAGAACCCTAAAGAGAGAAATAGAAGAAGATCTTAGAAGATGGAAAAATATACCCTGTTCATGGATAGGCAGAACTAACATCATCAAAATGGCGATATTACCAAAAGTTCTCTATAGGTTTAATGCAATGCCAATCAAAATCCCAACAGCATTTCTTGCAGAAATAGAGAAAGCAATCATGAAATTCATATGGAAAAATAAAAGACCCAGAATAGCAAAAACAATGCTAAGCAGGAAGTGTGAATCAGGTGGTATAGCGATACCAGACTTCAAACTATACTACAGAGCAATAGTAACAAAAACAGCATGGTACTGGTACCAAAACAGGCGGGTGGACCAATGGTACAGAATAGAGGACACAGAAACCAATCCACAAAACTACAACTACTTTATATTTGATAAAGGGGCTAAAAGCATGCAATGGAGGAAGGATAGCATCTTCAACAAATGGTGCTGGGAAAACTGGAAATCCATATGCAACAAAATGAAACTGAATCCCTTTCTCTCGCCATGCACAAAAGTGAATTCAAAATGGATCAAGGAGCTTGATATCAAATCAGAGACGCGCCGTCTGATAGAAGAAAAAGTTGGCTATGATCTACAAACGGTGGGGTCGGGCTCCAAATTCCTCAATAGGACACCCATAGCACAAAAGTTAATAACTAGATTCAACAAATGGGACTTACTCAAACTAAAAAGTTTTTTCTCAGCAAAAGAAACAATAAGAGAGGTAAACAGGGAGCCTACATCCTGGGAACAAATCTTTACTCCTCACACTTCAGATAGAGCCCTAATATCCAGAGTATACAAAGAACTCAAAAAATTAGACAATAAGAGAACAAACAACCCAATCAACAAATGGGCCAAGGACCTGAACAGACACTTCTCAGAGGAGGACATACAATCAATCAACAAGTACATGAAAAAATGCTCACCATCTCTAGCAGTCAGAGAAATGCAAATCAAAACCACCCTAAGATACCATCTCACTCCAGTAAGATTGGCAGCCATTATGAAGTCAAACAACAACAAGTGCTGGCGAGGATGTGGGGAAAAGGGTACACTTGTACATTGCTGGTGGGACTGCAAATTGGTGCAGCCAATTTGGAAAGCAGTATGGAGATTTCTTGGAAAGCTGGGAATGGAGCCACCATTTGACCCAGCTATTCCCCTTCTGGGTCTATTCCCTAAAGACCTAAAAAGAGCATGCTACAGGGACACTGCTACATCGATGTTCATAGCAGCACAATTCACAATAGCAAGACTGTGGAACCAACCTAGATGCCCTTCAATAGACAAATGGATAAAAAAAAAATGTGGCATTTATACACAATGGAGTATTACTCTGCATTAAAAAATGACAAAATCATAGAATTTGCAGGGAAATGGATGGCATTAGAGCAGATTATGCTAAGTGAAGCTAGCCAATCCCTAAAAAACAAATGCCAAATGTCTTCTTTGATATAAGGAGAGTAACTAAGAACAGAGTAGGGTCGAAGAGCATGAGAAGAAGATTAACATTAAACAGGGATGAGAGGTGGGAGGGAAAGGGAGAGAGAAGGGAAATTGCATGGAAATGGAAGGAGACCCTCAGAGTTATACAAAAGTACATACAAGAGGAAGTGAGGGGAAAGGGAAAAATAATACAAGGGGGACAAATGAATGTCAGTAGAGGGGGCAGAGAGAGAAGAGGTGAGGGGAGGGGAGGGGAGGGGGGATAGTAGAGGATAGGAAAGGCAGCAGAACACAACAGACACTAGTATGGCAATATGTAAATCAATGGATGTGTAACTGATGTGATTCTGCAATCTGTATATGGGGTAAAAATGGGAGTTCATAACCCACTTCAATCAAAGTGTGAAATATGATATATCAAGAACTATGTAATGTTTTGAACAGCCAACAATAAAAAATTTAAAAAAAATAAAATAAAATAGCATATTAATAAACTGAAAAAAAATCAGTAGACCATATATGTGTGGATGTATGTATTTTTAATAAGAATGGATGTTGGATTTTATCAGTTTCATTTTTGGCATCTTTGAGATAATCACTTTTTTTCTTTTTTGGTTTGCTAACATGATGAATTATGTTAATTGATTTTTGGATGTTAAATCAACCTACAATTTCTGGAATAAATTGCATTTGATCAGCCAGGCACAGTGGCGCATGCCTGTAACCCAGCAATTTGGGAGGCTAAGATAGGAGAATTGCAAGTTTAAGGCCAGGCTCAGCAATTTGTTGTAACACTAAGCAACTTAGTGAGACCCTGTTGCTAACTAAAAAATAATTAAAATAATAAAAAATAAATTAAGAGGGCGAGGTGTACAGCTCAGTGTTAAAGAATCCTTGGATTAAATCCCCAGTACCCCCCCAAATCACATTTGTCATAATGTAACATCATTTTTATATATTGTTGGATTCAAATTTTCAAAAAATTTATTAAAAATATTTGTATATAAATGTATTCCTGAATAATATTGGTCTGTAATGGTAGTGCTGGATTCACAGATTGAGTTGATAAGTAATCCATCTTCAGTTTTGTGTAGGATTGGTTTAAGTGTTTGGTAGAAATCATTAGTGAGGTCATATGCCCTCGGAGTTTCCTTTGTGGGGAGATTTTTAACTAATAATGCAATTTCTTTAATAGATAAAGGACTATTCAGATTATCTGTTCCTTTTTCGGTGAGATTTGGTAGATAATGTCTTGCAAATGAATTACCAAAGATATAGCTAAGGCCTTCCACATAAAAGCTTTAATAAAACCAGTTTTCATGTTACTCTACCTAGAAACAGAAAGTAAGATAGTTTTGAAGTCATGAAACACAGAATGGGAAACAAATACTAGACCACTCCTTTGCCTGTGGGCTTGGCTGAGCCCCCCCTAAAAAAATGAACTGGAAGTTAAACTTTGCTTATGACATGTAATGCTTTATTTTTTTTGACATGGTACTTTTAAAGTCTGTTCCCACCAACCAAAGTAGACGACTAGTTTCTATTTTCTGCATATTAGAAGGGATTAGGAGTATTTCTCCTAATTTTAGAAATTCTGGTGTATGTGACCAGTTGGTTTGTTTTGCTCATGCTAAAAGAAAAATGAAAATTAACTTCCAAAGAATTCACAGCTTAAATGTGCAACCATAAAATTAGGTAAAAGTAACTTCTTTTTGTCAAATTAAGACAGAGGTTCTGGTTTACTATGTACTACATTTTGTACTTTGTGGGATTTTTCCCCTCTTGTTTATCCCCCTAGTCATAAAGACTAGATTTCTGCATGCCATTCTATGTTTATGTTTTAGAGTCCTCTCTCCAGGATATCATCTTTCCTCATCTCTGACCAAGGTGAAACATCTTTAACCTTATTGACACCTTAACCTTATTGATCAAACCCATGCGTGGTTTTCCATTGACATACCTCTCTAGCCCTCTCTTTACAACTTTTTTTTGACACAGGATATTGCTAAGTTGCTGAGGATGGCCTCAAACATGCAACCCTCCTGCCTCAGCCTCCTGAGTTGCTGGGATTATAGACGTGCATCACAACACCCCACATGGCTTTCTTTTTTATTTTAGTATTTTTTGTTTCAGAATGCACTTTTATTTTATTCATTTACTTTTATGTGGTGATGATAATCGCACCCAGTGTCTCACTCTTGCTAGGCAAGTGCTTTACCTCTGAGCCACAACCCTATACCCACTGATGTGGCTTTCTTTTACTTTCTCTTGTGTGCCATTCTATCTCTCCATAGGCATTCTCCATGCACCATAGGGCATGTGCATATACCATCCTTTCTTCCAGAAAGATTGTCTGCCTCGCCTCCATCCCTTGCCCTAGTTGATGCTTCATCATTCTTAAGACCTCAGTTTAAACCACACTCTCTTATATGAACCTCTGATCCCACCAATCCAGATGCCACTGTTTTGTGTTCCCTTTTCTTTCTAGTAGTCTCATTTCTGGCATATAATGCACTTATAATTTGAAAATTATCATTTACTTTTACTGTTTCTTTCTCCCCTGTAATAATATAAGCTCTGTAATACCAGGGAACCAAGTCTACTTTAACAGTATACACTAGGGTATATAAACCAGTGCCTGGCATGGAGTAGACAATGAATGTTTGCTGAGTGAAGGAAAAATGTTGATGTTTTCATGACTTGAAGCTGTAAATATTTGTATCATCTTTTTCCCCATTACCCTTATTACAATTATCATAAAGTGTTTGTATAAGTATCTGTATCCCATATGAGAATGTAAATTCCATGGTGGCAGGGACTATATCTATTGTTTGAATTGGATTATAGTTTATAAACGAAAAGTCTTCAGATAATAAATATGTAGCTTGATGAATTTAGGAAAATGTGTACACTCAAAAATATTACCCCTCAAAAAATCTAGAATATATCCCTAATCCTAGATAGTACCCTTATGCCCTCAACCAACTCTATGCTCCATCGCCATAGGAAGTAACCACCAGTCTTGATTCCTATTGGCATATATGCACTTTGCCTGTTGTAGAATTTCCTATAAGGGGATTCATACTGAATATGACGCTCTTAGATTTATGGCTTCTTTCATCCAATGTCTATAAGATTCAGTAATGCAGTTACATTTATAAATAGTTTATTTTTTCATTCCTTCATGAATAATAAGTATCCCATTATACAAATATATCATGTTGTTTGTCCATTCACCTGTTGATGGACATTTGAGCTATTTCCAGTTTGGTGTATTATGCATAAAGCTGCTATGAGTATTCATATACAAGTCATATTTAATTTTTTATCATTGTGTCCCCAGAATCTAGTACAGTAGCTGGTACACAGCAGGCATTCAATAAACATTTGTTGAGTAACTGAATGAACTTAATCTTTGCAATGTTAGTTATAACTCTACCTTTTTCCTCCTACCTAGGATAGCATCTCAGAATTCAAATGAGTAAAAATGACTCAATTACAAAAAGAAATTTGAGTCCTCTCTTAATTTTCTAAAAACTACTTGGCAGAATTGGTACTTTGAAATTTTTTACTAACAATTATTTAGACACACTTCACAACAGAACTTATCACACAATTGTGTCATGATATTATTTGTAGGATTTTCAGATAAAATAAGGTACATTCTGTTAAATTTTAATTGGATTATGTCCCAAATATTGCATGGAAAATACTTGCAATAATTTAGGACATACTCATACTAAAGTTTATTTGTTGTTTTTCTGAAATTCAAACAATTCAGCATCCTGTATTTTTATTTGCTAAATCTAGCCGCCCTAATTACATGGATACCAGGACCTCTGATCCTTTGACCCTTCCAGTCTTAAGCCTTAAGTATTCCTCATCTGCTCCCAGTGACTAGCCTTAGGAAATGCTTATCTTTTATAGCTACTCAGTAATACTGGCAGATAAAAGGGAAGCAACTATTTTAAGAACATTATAGGCAACATTTAGTTTTTCTGTTTGAGTGGTAAGCATATGATTGGTGAATTTATATATATATATATATATATATTTGCAGATGAACACATAGTATCTTTATTTACTTTTATGTGGTGCTGAGGATCCAACCCAGTGCCTCACGCATGTGAGGCAAGCGCTTTATCACTGAGCTACAGCCCCAACCCCTGGTGAATTTACTTTAAGTTCTACCTGGACAATACTGTATCATCATGCTTTTCAAGTGAAATACAGCATGCTTATTATTCCTCTCCCACTCCTTGACCCTGTCAGTTATGTTTGTGTATGGTGCAAACACAGTTGAGCAGATGTTGGAGGGAAAATGCCTTCCTGAACTACTCAGCAATGTCTGGTGTCAGCTTCTTACTTAAAGGGGGGGAGGTGACAAGCCCCACCTGGCAGGGAGCCAGCTCCCACAGATGACTTCCTTCTCAGAGTCTTTCATTCATAAACTCACAGGGAGATGTTCTTAAAACTTAAATGAACATCAAATGTGGGACAGAACCCAGCTTGGTTTAATGTCTGTGTTTGTTTATATTTCAAAAATGGGCTTTGTTTTAGAATTGCTCAAAGTCAAGTCAGATACTCTGTACTACTAGCATAAAGTTCAGAAAACTAGGATGATGCTAAAGGGGACCTGGCTTAGTGGAAGAGTTCTAAGATTTGAGTCAAAACTGGATTTGAATTTGTGCCACTCTCCAGCTGACTGACTACATAACCCCTTTAAGCCTCAGTTTCTTCATCTGTAAAATGATGACAGTAATAGTGCCCACCTCAGTAACTGGGACAGTCCAGTGAGATAAAAGTTAACTCCTTGGCTAGATGCATAGAAGATGCTCGTGATAACCATTATTACGAATGTGACCTCAGAAACAGTTTTTATAGAACAACAGAGGCCCCTCTGGATTTCCATACCCTGATGCCAGCAACAGGGAATGAAGATCTTGAAAGGGTATCTCAGCATCTTGTGCTATTTTTCCCTTTTAGATGTTTAGCTGCGCACTGAAAAGAGAAGCCCTGGTTTGAGCCTTCATACTGTCATTTAAATAGCAAATGACACCAACTCTCCAAAACTCTAGATTTTTTTCTTAATCTAGAGAATGGAATGTATTCTGCTATCATATATACCTAATTAAAATAAATTAAATTTTAAAAGAAGAAAATTGGCATATAAAAATTCTTCCTTTTTTGTTTCAAAAGTAGTTATGAGAATCATGTGAAGATTTTTTTTAGAAAGTATACAAATAGTACAAGTAATATTGTAAAGTAAGCAAAGTTAATAGTGTGAAAAAGTGTACAAGAGGGCATCATTCACAATATTTCTATTGTTTTTCCTTACTTCTCAGTTTCAGGCTAATTAGTGGAATTAGTGGCAACAAATCTGTTGGGGGAAAAAAAGGCAGAGGATAACTGGTTTCTTATTCCAATTCTGGTACTTGACTTCTTATGTTGAGGAACTCACTTAACAACTGAGACTCCATTTCCTCATGTTTAAATGTGAATTGGTCTTTGAATGAGCACCTATTAAATATCTTCCTTCATAATTTTAGATACTACAATCATAGATCATACCAGCTAACAATGAGCACACTGTATGTGCCAAGCACTTTACTAGGGACATTATTTCCTTTAACTTCACAAAACCCTGCAAAGTAAAATATTGTTCCATTTTATAGTGCAGAAAATTGAAGCCTAGAGGATTTAAATTGATTTGTCTTATAGTTGAACAAACCAAGGTCTTTATCTCAAAGGAAGTTAATGTAAAAAATGGCAGGCAAAGATATAAATTAATCATTGTAATATTGTTTTGTGTCTATGTCACTACATACACATACAATCAAAATATCTATTTTAGATTGGTGGTAGAAAAATCAAATGAGATTCAATGTGAAAAGTATTTTGAAGAAGCCTATGTTATTAAAATATTATTGTTTTGTTATATTGTTTGAAACCAGGGTTGAACATCCATTTCAATAACCAGTTAGTGGGATAATTCAAGAAACATTTATTATATTCCATGGACTATCTTGTTTTGCACTATGTAAAGTACTAACAGGCCCTAACCTCTTTCCATTACTTCCCCTTCTTTCTTCTGAGACACAGTCTCACTCCTAAAATCCATGCATCTCTTCACCCCCACAGGATCAATCATCCACTGATCCTACTACCTTTTTACTGCCCTTTACAAACTGCCTATTCTTATATCTCTTCTTAGGAACCTCAAGACTCACAGTCCAGCACTTTTCCATATACCTTTGATTCCCTTTCCCCTCTTCTTTCCTTTATCATTAGCAGACCCCAACACTGATTAAATGCAGCTCATCCTCTAATCTGAATCTTTACTCATACATCTGAACAAAGTATTACAGTGTTGATAACTGGTTATTCCTTCAAATGCATGACCATCAATCTCAAGTGGACCTTCAGAGCTGCTTTGCAGTCCTACCACATTTCCTTAGCTGATACATTCTCCTACCATCTTAACTGACCATTTCACACTTTATCTTTCCTACATTCTTAATTCTAAACTCTTGAACTTGATTCATGCTTCACTGGAAAGAACTTCCTCACAGTCTTACTTCCACACCAACCAACCTACCTGTATCTGTATCCACATATTCTGCCTTCTCACACTGTCACTGTGGATAAACTTCCCATGCCTTTATCTAAGGACATTCCGTTAATTTGTATATGAGACACTACATTCTCTGCTTAAAATTACCCCCCAAATTTTCTCCTCTCTCTCCTGTATCAACACGTTTTTCCTCAAAATACTTGCACATTTGTTTTCTACAATCCTAAAAAAAGCATTATTTCAATCCAATATCCCTTTCTGGCTATGGTACCATTTCTCCCCTTTCTTTTACTCCTGGAAATAATCGACTATACTGGATTTCTCTTAGTATGTTAGTCAGCTTTTCATTACTGAGACAGAAATACCTGACAAGAACAGTTAGAGGAGGAAAAATCCATTGTACCTCATGGTTTCAGAAGATTCAGTCCATGGTCAGTCACCTCCATTTCTTTGGGACTGAGGTGAGACAGAATATCATGACTGAAGGGTGTGATAGAAGAAAGCTGCTCAGCTCATGGCATCCAGGAAGCAGAGAGAAAAAGGGGGCCAGAGAAAAGATAACCCCTTCCTGAGCATGCCCCCAGGGACCTGTTTTCTCCAACTAGGTCTCACCTCCCAATAGTTTATTCATCCATCAATGGATTAATCCACTGATGCAGTGGATTAATCCAATCACTTTCCCCCAAATCCCATCTCCAATTATATGATACTTTGGGGGGGGGATATTTTAGATTTAAACCATAGCATCTAGTTTCCAACTTATCACTTCCCATTGAATTCACTTCAATCCGGATTTTAGCCCCACCAACCCACTGATATTTCCCTAGTCCAGACTACCACATTGCTAAATCCATTGGTATGCTCCCATAGCTAATCTTACTTGACCTGTGACCAATTTAACACAGTTATCACTCATCTCTTTGAAACACTTTCTTCACTTGCCTTCCAGAACTCCTTCCTCTGTCTTAATTATCTAATACTTTCACTAGATCCACTTTCTCAGACTCCTTCTCTGGTGCCTCCTCACATTTTCTTAACATTGAAGTACCTTAGTGATTCTTATAAGAATGTCTTCTCTTCCCTTCACCTATGCTCACTGCCTTGGTAATCATATCTTAGACTCATGGATTTATATACCAATAGTAGGAGAGATGGCCATAACTATATAATCAACATTCTCTCTTGCTTTTCATGATGTTACATTGTTCAAGCTGCCTGGTTCTTGTTAAGAGAAATATAAGCATGAGAGATACATTTATCACAGTCATCTGGAATCAAGAGCAGATACTAAAAGTGCTTGCTTAGTATGTGTGAGGCTGTGGATTTATTACCCAGCACTTCTAAACTTTTTTGTAATTAATAAAAAAGAGTACAGGTACTAACATCTGAGATAGTGGAGTTGCTAGACAAAAGAGGCGTAGAAATCCTTCAAAGAATCATCTTTGAAAAATAGTTACTGATCCTTCATTGGATTGTGACATGAGTGGGAAATAAAACTTTGTTGTATTAAACCATTGAGGTTTGGTGTTTGTTACCACAGCATTTTTAAGTCTATGCTAAGGCACCATATGTACATTTCCAAGCTAGCCATCTCGCTTGAACTCCAGACTTCCATAGTGAGCTATTTACTCAATTTCTCCATTTAGATGTCTAACAGACATCTCAAAACCAGAATTCCTAGGCTAGGTCTGTAGCTCAGTGGCAAAGCGCTTGCCTAGCATAATCCTCAGCACCACATAAAAATAAACAAATAAAATAAAGGTATTGTATCCATCTATAACTACAAAAAAAATTTTAAACTCAGAATCTCTGATACACTTCCCCCAACAAGTCAATAATTCTGAGAATTTTCACCATCTGAATAAATTACAATCACATTCTTCTAGTTGCTTAGTACAGAAATTTTGGAGTCATCCCTTAAGCCCTTATTTCAATCACATCCCATAACCAATGCATCCATAAATACTAGCAGTTCTACCTTCAAATCTATCAAGAAGGCCTGATTGAGTGATAGAGAACTCAGTGCTAGAGCACTTGTCTAGCATGCACAAGTTCAATCCCCCACACTGCAAAAAGAAATCTAGAATCCCCCCCCCCCCGCCCACTTCTTCCAGACTCTACAACTGCCCCTCTGATTCAAGTGACCATTATCCGTCTGCTGGACTACCACAGACTCTTAAGTGGCCTTCTTCCTTCACCCTTGCCCCATTATACTTCACATGGCAGGTAGAGTGATCTACTTTAAAATGTAAATAAGTTGATATCACTCTTGTTCAAAAATTTTCAATGACTTTCCATAGGCAAAGTTCATAAAGTGGCTTATACAAGCTTATATGATCTGGGCCCTGCTCCATCTCTGGATTCACCATCTGCCCCATTCTTCTTCATTCCAGCACTCTAGCCTCCTTGTTATTTAGCCAAAGCCCCAAGCACAGTCTCTCACTGATTACCCTGGTACTTGCTTTTACTTTTGCCAGAATATTCTTTCCCCAGTTATCTACATAGCTTGCTCCCCCATTTTTTTTTTACAGCAGTGTTACTCAAATGTTAGTTTTCATCAGGATCAACTGAAGGGTTTGTAAAAACATAGATCCAAGCCCCAACTCTAAAGTGTATGATCTAGTAGATCTGGGAGTAGGCAAGAATTTGCATTTCTAACAAGTTTCTGGGGCTGATAATGCTGCTTCAAAGACTGAGCTTTGAGAAACAGTATTCTGCTCAGAAGTCACCTCTTAATCAAGACCTTTTCTGACTTTCTTATAAAAAATAATATTGTGGCCCCAATGCTTCCTATTCCTCATAATTTGATCTATTCTCTTCCAAAGCACATATCATCTGACAAGTAGGTACATAACATTTGTTTATTTTGTATCTTCCATTTGGATTATACACACCGAGAACAGGGACTTGGTTTCAATTATGGCCATAGCTCTACACCCGTATCTATTACAGTGCATGTTCATGTAGTAGGTGCTTAATAAATATTTGTTGAATGGATGGTCAAAATAAAATGTTACACAGCCAGCCTTCTATGACCCAAGCTTCTGGAACAAACTGCTCATGAAGATAACTGAGCTTTGCAAACCATGCTAAGCTCTGCTTACATCCAATCTGTTGCTTCCTGGGTTATCTTTTATATCATTGTCACCCCTGCCACCACTCATAGCAGAAAGCACTGTTGATGACTAGAAAAATGTATTGTTCAGTGGAAGGGATACTGTGATTTAACTCTTTATTTCAGGAAACTAAGGGGACATGGAGAATCATAGCTTTTGCTAATCTAACACTTGTAACTGAGCAATTATTTCACATTCCTTTACCTGCTTGTGTCAGGTAGAGAAGAGTAAGTCATAGTCTTGATCCAAGTCTGATGGAAGAACCAAATAGATTGAGTAAAGTCTAACAAATCATTATCAGCAAAGAGGAGAGAACAAGAACTTCTGCCTGAAATTGCTGAGAGGGAGGCAGAACTTGGGGACATCTCTGCCAAGAAAAGGGTGTTTTGGCCAAGGTTTTGAAAAATGAATAGAAATTTGGTTTATGGTAAATGGGAAGATCAGGTAGGAAAGCATTTTGGCCAAAAAAAAATCAGGAAGGAAATAAGTGTGTGAGATAAAAGTGACATTAAAATTTTTTGACGGGCTGGGGTTGTGGCTCAGTGGTAGAGCACTTGTCTAGCATGTGCATGGCCTGGCACCACATAAAAATAAATAAATAAAATAAAGGTATTGTGTCCAACTACGACTAAAAATATATTTAAAAAAAAATAAAAACATTTGACAATTGGGGCCCAGGCACTGTGGTACATGCCTATAATCCCAGCAACTTGGGAGGCTAAGGCAGGAGGATTGCAAGTTCAAAACCAAATTCAACAGTCTAGTGAGGCCCTAAAGCAACTTAGAGATACCCTATCTAAAAACAAAAATTAGCAATCAGTCTGGGCACGGTGGTACACACCCATAATCCCAGCAACTCAGGAGGCTGAGGCAGAAGAATCACAAGTTTGAGGCCAGCTCCTGCAATTTAGCAAGACCCTGTCTCAAAATTTAAAAATTATAAAGGGCTGGGAGTATAGCTCAGTGATAGAGCATCCCTGGGTCCTATCCCTGGTAACCTCTCACAGATATTTGACAATTAGGTATAGACAACAGTAAATCCAAGTGGACATTCTGACCAAGCAGAGTAGACATCAGTTATAGACAAACTGGCACAGCAATAACAGTTCATACCATTTGATAATTGGCTACAAACGAGACCAGAGTGTTGCAGAAATGCTGAGTAGTCTGGCATGTTAAAGTAATACATTTAGTGCATATAGTGAGTTACCACAATGCTTTGCATTCCTTGTATCTCCCAGTCAAACCCAATACTACAAATATTCTTGGCATCTCCATTTTATATATGGGAAAATTGGGTTTCAGAGAGGTAAGTCACTTGCCTAAGTTCACACAATCGGAAATATTAAGAGCTGCTATTTAAACCTAAACCTGTATAGGCTGGCTCCAGAACTTATAATTTTAACTAAGGTATACTGCCTCAAGTAGTAGCTAGAACATAGTTTTGCCTCTTTAACAATGTGGGGATATACGAAGATATAAAGTAGGTTGATTTTCCATTATAGACCAAGCTGTCTGGATGAGGAAACAAGACTCTCAGCTGTACAAAGACTGACCCTTAGAAAATGGGATGTTTACCCATTGAATGGGACATTTAATGAGTGCTGTGGATTTTCACTGGAGCTGGTGAGGTCATGGCAGAAATGGACCTTGAACCCGGAATAGAGACATATGGACTAGTGGAAAGAATATAGCACTAGACTCAGAAGTGCTGGGGTCTACTCACTAGCAGTGTGATCCAGACCAAAGTAATTTCCTTCATTGTTCTCATCTGTAAAATGGATGATTTGGAGTAGAACAGTGGTATAACCTCAGGAGGTATTTTGGAAATTATGAGACATATTTGGTTGTTCAAATGCAAGAGAGGCATTTAATAAGTGGGGGCCTTAAATGATAGATGTTATATACACTACAAAGTATTGAACTCCATCCTACCCTACTAGACTCTAGACATTCATGGAGGTGAAAACTTTATAATTGTCTGAGTCTAGAATGTGATTACATTTTACATATTGAAGTGAATTTTTAATGGTTTTATTTTTCCTGATTAAAACAACCTAGTAACATAAAGGGAAGACTGTAATTTTCTTCCAGAACATGACCATGAGTTATTCACATTTCAGAGAATCACTGCACCAATCTAACTGCATTCCTGATACTTGAATCACCAATACCACAACCCAATGTCATTTATTCTGTTTCAGCAGGCTGTGGCTTTCATGATGTTTCTGTGTAGAAATGCTAGCCTCTGACTACTTCATTATGTTTTCTCATATAGCCATGGATGAACTTTTAAATATTGAAATACATATTGTTTCATTATAAATGACTTTCCTTTTGGTTTTCTTTGCAATATAATTAGGTAATATTGTGTGCTTTTAAAATTATTGCTTGAATATTTATTATACCTTCTTATGAATTTCTTTTTAGGATGACAAGGCAGATTAATACATGACTGTAATAAAAATGACGTGCTGGTCTGATAGAGTTAAGAACCACGGTATTAGGTGATCTTCCAAGGCCTTTCCAGTTTTGATTTTCTATGGGTATAAGGACAGTTGGATTTTGAAAGGAAGGGGATAGCATTTTAAGGTGGGAATGACTCCAGCACCATGGCCTGCTTAAGCAGGGGTTGGAGTGTCCCCAGGCAAGTCAGGACAGAGCAGGAGGCCTGGTCTGGTCATGTTCCCTGAAAACTACTCTACCCCACCCACCTCACTGTAATTGAACACTCCTGGGGAAACTGCCAGGGCTATCATCACAGGAAATTGCCTTTTGGCCAGTAGGGCTTCTCTAGTTACTTTCTTAAGTGACAGAGGACAGTAATGACTTCCTGTCTGTTAGGAAGAAGGTGTCAGCCTCCGTGTTCTGGTGAATTCCTGAAACACCTCTAGCAGAAATTCCCTATGTTTTTGCTCAACTCTTGACATTGGGATTATTTTTCTTGTCTTATCCAACCCCCTTGCCTCCAGTCTTCTTCCTCCATACTAAAGATCTGGAAACTTTTATTCTATGATAGACGAAATTGATCCCCTATAATCCTGCTTATTCTTTTTTTATATGCCAATTTTATTGAATACCCACAGAGACACTATTTGGAAGTAGGCCATACATACAAACAGATTCCACTTCAAATTTTGCAACACCTGTTGAGTCCTCTCTCTTAAAGGGGTGTCTTTTATCATTTAATAACATGTCTCTATTTTCCTCTAATATACTCATTCATTGAAGACTGCTTGGAAAATACAAATATGTATGGAGAAGCCATTGCAAATGATCCATAATCCCAAGCAATATAGTACTCAACATCAGATAAAGTGATGGCAAATATGAAGGTTAAATTCAATGTTGCTCTTTCTGTTCTTTATTCTGTGCCAGCTCCCAGCTTCCTCCTCCCAGAGCACCTCTTGATCTCACCCTTATGAAAAACTTGCTCGTCCTATATACTGTAAAATGGAGGGCAAACTGGAAAGTGTACAATAGCACTTAGCATGTCAAAGGCATAGAAGAGAGATAAAATATCTCATATAAGGAAGGTGTTTGGAATCTAAAATAGCAATATTTTGTCATAGCTCTGCCATCACTACCTTATTACTGAAGTGCTGTGGTGATAAAGTATTGTGGGAATGTCTAAAGAGATAAGAGACCATCTGAGAAATTCACAGTGATCCCTTGGAATCAGGAAAAAGCACACAGTACACAGAGGCAAGAATGATTAAGTGTGAGGCTGGCTCATAAATATGCCTTTCTCGTTGGAAAAAAAAATGACCAACATTAAACAAAAAAGTTGGATGATACTAAATCCATCCCAGAGATAAAGTTCTTGTTATAGATATTAGTTAGAATTTATGTTTTCCTTTTTTTCCCAAGGTGGATAGGGTCAGAATGGCAGTTTCCCTTAGTTTGGAGTCTTGTATTGAGGCTCTGGTATAGAGAGGTCTTAGAAAACACTAAAACATAGAGGTGAAGTTCAAGACTTTGGAGTCAGTCAAACCTATGTTCAAATCATAGCTCTACTTCTGTGATCATCAAACTTTACTTTAGTAACATCCACTGTTGTAGGCATTGGGGATACAATATTGGACAAGACAGATAAAAGTCCTACTTTAATGGAGTTAGCATTCTAGTGGTCCAGGACTAAATATCTAATGATGAAAAAGTACAAGGGATATGATTGGAAGTAATGGGGTCTTCCTGAAGATGAGTGGTCAGGAATGGCTTCTCTGAGAAGGGACCATTGAACTGAGACCTGGATGATGAAAAGAGGCCACCAATTTAAAAAAATCAAAGGGAAAATATTCCAGGAAGTAGTAACAGCTAGTACAGATGTGCTGTGGCAAGAACAGGCTTGATATTTTAAAATGCTCACTGAATGAATGCTCACTGAAGCAGTTGAAGCTTGAGTGAGCCAGGGAGAGAATGAGGAGGTGAGGTTGGACAAAGTCAGAGTATATGTCAGATCATGTGATGGCCTTGTAGAAATTCAGCTAATCATCATCATCATCATCATTATCATCATCAAGCAGGAGAGGGGGAAAATGAAGTTGAAGAGTTTGGGTGATACTATATGATATCACCTGAAGAGTTTGAATTTGACTCATTGAGGATGGGATGCCACTATACGGTTTGAATGGTGTGCACAAATGGAGCCTGGGAAGATGAGAACAGAGTGCAAGGTGGCCATTTTCATCTTCACTACATGTCTAGCACTTGAATTTCTCCTAGGTTCTCTCCTACAGCTACTGTTCCCTCAGTGAATGCAAACCCATAAGTTACTGTACACCTGTTTTCACACCAGCCCTGTGTAAAAAAATTCTCTTGTATTTTGTGACTAGAATTTCTACCAAAAAAGGCAATGTCTGAATCACAGTTCACAAAGCAGCTACCAAACTGGCAATTTGGTGAGATATAGACCTGACCTAAGGGGAGACTAGTTTAAGATGAGTTTTTCTTTCAAATAATGACACCAGAAGATGAAATCTTTAGTCAACTTCAAATTTACTTTGTTAGGAGGAGTGTAGCTAAGGGTTAAGTTCCCTGGGGCAATTCTTTCTCGGTTCACATGCTATAGTAACTTTTTTGTTTTTTTAACAGGGAGAGAAGAACTCCTATGGAAAGCCATGCGGGGGCCAAGACTGCAGTGGGAGCTGTAAATGTTCTCCTGAGAAGGGAGCGAGAGTAAGTCACTGATGTCATTGTTGAAAGACAAATAGTCATGTGGGGGGAGCTGCTTTCTGTTTTCTTTAGAATTAAATTGCTTAGAATTTACTCTTCTGACCTCATGGAACAAGCAAAGTGAGGAGGGTCAGCTGGAAGGAGTTTTGCTAACTAATGACAGATAGAACAAGATTGGTCAAAGTCTCTGAGGGACCAAGAGTAGTCTTCCTTCATTGACTTAATGCCAAGGTTTCCCCAGTTTCATCAGAGTATTTCCAAGTGTCAATCAGATTGTGCACAAGCAGATTGTGATAATGTTTGTAGATATGTACAAATTTTCATAACTCATTTATATCCACTTGGTTTTTCCCTACTGCTCTGGGCAACAGGTGGTCCAATTATTATCTACAGAGGTGTGAGTTATCCAAATTAACCCTACTTGTTAGAGACAGAATCAGGAGTACAGGAGTCTCAAAATATAAGTAACAATAAAGTCTCAAAATATAAGTAACAATACATAGAGAATGGCTTATCAGTACTACATAAAATATGTTTTAAAACATTTTGACATATTCATTAACTATGCACAAATTGTAGTATAAATTGCAACAAACACAATATGTTGACACAACATTTACATCAATTCCTGTAAATTCTCAGCCCCCCCAATGAATTACATCTCTGATTTTCACTGAATAAAGTTGTATCCTTTAGTATAACATAGAAAAAGTATTCAAGGCAGTCTAATATATTAAACATATGTATGTATATTCATAATTTATGATCACCCTGTAGAATTCATATCTTTCAACTTTCAGAATTGTGTTTGCACTCTCATCACACTCAAAAAAGCCAAGGAGCTTCCACTGTCAAAGGAAGGTAGTAGCATAAATAGGTCAACCGAACCTTCAAAAACATAGCCAAACAGGGAACATGGTGACCGATCCACCTTCTCTTTCATTATCTGCCATTTGCAGTACAGTGAAATGTCAAACTATGCCAGAATTTGAAGGAAGAGAATAAAAAGCCACCTCTTCATCAAAAAGGATCAGACCTATTATACATTAAAGACACAGACTTAGAGAATCATAAAATATCAAAAAGGGAAGGCATCTTAGTGAGCTTCTTATCTTGCCACTGATTTACAGAGAAAAGACTCAGAAGGAAAATGACTTCCTGGGGTCACAAAGCAAATTGATGACAGATTCCTGGCTATTACCTGGGTCCTTTGATTTCTCACCTGTTTACTTCACTCACTTACCCACTACTGCCCCCAAGGGAAGCAATGTTCACTGTAGCCACCAAGGCTCATGCCTTTGACTCTGATCTACAACCAGGAAAAATAAATAAATATACAAATATAATAAATATACAAATGCATTCTTTTTTATTCTTATTTTTTATTTGTTCTACTTACAAATGCATTCTTAGCATGTAAGCAGTACAAAGTGAAATGCCATATATCATTTATATAATGTCATTTATTATTCTACTTTGGAAATAAAACCAGAAAATGAAGGTATTTATATGGTTTTATTTCCAAAATAGAATCATGTGAGTTGTGTGTGTGTGTGTGTGTGTTCTGGGCCTTTTTTTTCCCACTTACTATGTCTTTAAAATCTTTTCTTCTATCCCATAGTTTAATTCAGCCATCCCCCTTTTACTAGGCACTCAAGTTGTTCCTGAATTTTTATTATTTTATAAAATATCAATGTTATAGTGGAAATATTTGAACAGGACTTCTTATACTCATCTCTGAGTTGATAATAAGGATCAGAATAATAAAACAAGCATTTTTAACTTTCAAAGCTACTGGCAAATGGCCCCACAAAGTATGTTCCAATTCATATACCCATTAGCATTGTAAATGAGTGCCCATGTTTCTTTACCCTTGCCAACACTTGATATTTTGCAAATATGATGAATGAAAATCATCCCATTCTCTGACTGTACGTAAGTTTAAGCATCTTTTCACATCTTCATTGGAAGTGGGTATTTCTTCTGTGAATTCACTGGACAAATCCTTTAACTACTGTCCTACATGAAGATTCCTTTTGGCTTTAGCTCTGCAAAGATAGAGCAAATAAAAATGATCCAAGTGGAAGCAGATGCAATTTGAGATTTGACACAAAGGAACATTTCCTGATGTCTTATGGCAAGAGAGATGGCTAATCAGACCCAACAACCAGGAAACTCAGAAGAAGCTCTGAACTGTTCTTTGATTTGGGGGTCCATTAAAAATAGAAAATCTATATCTGAACCACAGATCAGTACTACATCAGGCAAACATGTCTTATAATGACCTCATTGTTTAACCCCAGGCTGCGATTTGGATTTTTGAAGATGGAGAGCAGTAGATTTACTCCATGAAGAGCCCCCAATTGGGTTCCAAACATCTGGAGCCCAAGTCTAGCTTCTCTTTTGGAAAGAGATAAGTGGCTGAAGGGGTAGGAGGTGGAGGAAAATGGAAGATTGCTGTTCAGAATGTTTTCCTTTAGAATTTAAAAGACAACCTCTATGCGATTAAACATGTTCCTAAAAGTTTATTTGTGAAGTCTGAAGTTTCTGAGAACATTTGTCAAGGTTATCAAACCACGCCAATTTGTATTTTATGAATCAAGAGCAAGAATATCTGTCTTGTTTTCCAAATAGATAAGGGGGCTGGTGTTCATGGGCAAAATGTGAACATGTTGCATGATGCCAGATCCCATTTAGTCATCTTCCTTTCCCTCCTACGTTCCCAGGGCCAATTGGTAGTGTTTAAACTAGCCACAGCACTATTGACCCTGCAGAACTGCCCCTCTGTACCCCTTTGTGCAGTTGTTAGAAAGATTTGAGACTGTTTTCCTTAGCTGAACAGAGGGCCCCATTGGATTTCAAGCTGTTCTTCTCAAGCTGGGAGAGGAACAAAAGGTTGGGTCACTCCTGAGCAATGCTGAAGCCCTTGGCAGGCCTGTCTCCTGCCTTAGGGAGACATCAAGCACATAGCTTGCTGGGCAGTATGTACTTTTCCTTTGCCAAAGTCCTCTTGAACTGACTGGGACATTTACACAACACCTAGCACTCCAGCAAGCTGCAATTCAAACCATTTTGATTGAATCTTTCTCAAACTGATTTCTCCAAAATATGTCCTGCCTGGTAAAGCTCTTGCCTGATGTTGGTACACTAGTTTTCACTTTCCAAAGCCTCACAGTGCACCTTTCAGGGGCTATATACTATCTATATGCAACAAATAAATGGATAAGTGACTTGCCCAATGTCACCAGACTGTTAGTTAAATCTTATTTAGCTTACTTTAAGAGAATGGCAACTTTAAAAGATGATATACCTCCTAGAATTAAATAAAGGGTTTTCTCTCTTGGACATTCAGATTTGGATTTAATATTTGACTTTCAGTTTTCTTTCTTTCGTGGACATAGGTTTTATCTGAAAGAATCATTCTTTTGAGCTGCTCTCTTGTCTGGTATTTCTTCCCTGTTCTTTGATCGAACAGAACATTTTAGGTTGACATTGTAATTCTTCCCTTTTTCACCTACTGGATCTGAAAGCTAACTCTGCATTACACTCCATCAGTGTGTATTTCTCTGAAGTTGAGGAAGGGAGGAAAGGAGGATGTATCTTTTGTTCTGAACCCAGTTTTCCTCAATATTCAGTTTTTCCTGTTTTAGCAGTGTTCTGGTTTATATATATATATATATATATATATATATATATATATATATATATATATATACAACATGGTAAAGTCTTCATTATCCAGAGCATCTGAAGTAGCATTAACACACATAATCTAGCAGTGCTAGAATTTAAAAAAAAAAAATAGGGAATGTTATATTCTCCATTAGATAAGGACTATTTGTCCCATTCTATGGCTTGAGAATCCATGTCCTTGCTTGAGAGCATATGAGACTAGAATTTCATGTGAAATTAAGGCCAAGTTTCTTAATTCCTTATCTTCTGCCTGCAGCCTCCCACTTCTCTACCACAAAATGTGTTTCCCATGAATTCCAGAGCCCAGTTGAACTAACCACTAGTTCTTCAATTTGTTCTCCTCCTGAAAACAGCTGGTGTTCCTTATATTACTGACTGATGCCATGGATACCAAGAGGTCTTTTCATTTTCTCCTGAATTAAGCAATTGCTGAGTACATCTTTTCCTCCTCCATTTGTCCCGTACACACACACTCACACACACACACACACACTCACACTCCTGCCCTGACCAATCACTTTATGACACACACCTATGTCCTTATTCTCTACTTCTTCAAAGCTAAAGCTCATGTTGCCCAAGACCTGCTCTGGTGCCTGGGCCTTTCTACAACTGCCTGAAAATGAGCTTGATGCCTTCATTGCCCATGTACTACTCATCTCTCTGTAAGTTTGCCTCAATTTTGACACTGGTCACCATTAAACAACTTGTTGCCAAACCCAGTGGACATTTCCATTCTGTCTTCTGTCTTCCTTGAGCTTCCTGCTGCACAAGACACCTCCTTCTCTCCTGAAACTCTCTGTTCCCTTGGATTTCATAATAATGTTTTCTAATTCTTTTCATACTTTGATTGGGATCCCCCAGGGGTCTGTCCTCATCCCAGTACTTATTGTTGGCCAGTCATAGGTGGTTTCCTGAATCTCAAGCTTTAGCTTGACCTATGTTCTATTTTTATGTATTTATTTTTTAGTTGGACACAAATCTTTATTTTATTTATTTATTTTTATGTCTTGCTGAGGATTGAACCCAGGGCCTCACACGTGCTACGCAAGTGCTCTGCCACTGAGCCACAACCCCAGCCCTTGACCTACATTCTTAACTTCAGGTCAACATTGTCCATTTCTTGCTGGATATCTCTACTTGTATTTTTACCAGCACCACAAACATGCCTTGCTCACAACTCCATCATCAAGCCCCTTCATACATGTTTGCCCCCAAGTCCTACATGTGTCTCCCCCATCACAGCAAAAGGCACCACCAGGTACTCAGTTACTGAAGCCAGAAAATGTAGTTGTTCTTCCCTTCTTCACTATCACCTCCAGACCATCATCAAGTCCTTTCCATTTGTCTTTAAATCAAGCTCAAATCCATCCAATTTTTCCATTCTCATTCCTCCAACCCAGTCTATATCATTTCTTGCTTGGATTACTGTGATAGCTTCCAGCCAGATCTCCCAGCCTCTAATCTCATTCTCTCCCACCCATTTCCCATTCTTTTGCCTTAATCTTTCTAAAACAAAAATATTATTATGAAAGTCTTGCTTAAAATCCTTTAATGGCTCCCCATAGATTACACAATGAAATATATTTTTTAATGTTTTTAGTTATAAATGAACACAATACATTTATTTTATTTATTTATTTTTATGTGGTGCTGGGGATCAAACCCAGTGCTTCACACATGCTAGGCAATGCTCTAACACTGAGCTACAACCCCAGGTCCACAATGAAATCTTAACTCTAGTAAGATTAGAATCTTCCATGACCTGTCTCTTGACCACATCTTCAACATTACCTCTCATCACTAGAAACCCTCTTCCCCTACAGAGAACAAAACAAGACAAAAAAAGTTTTTTTAAGAAAAAAAGCAAACACACACACATACACACACACACACGTGCACTAAACTATTTCCAGTTCTCAGAACCTGGCATGTCATTTGACATGTTGCAGATTTTATACCTGTTATTCACTCCATGTGTACTGTGCGTATATGTCCAATGCCACCCTTTTCCTGCTAACTTGCTTTCTTTTATGAATGCCTTAAAGCCAGACACAAACTTCTCTTTGCCATGATTTCCAAGGCCAAGGTTATCTTGTCTTATCATTCTGCTCATGCAGTAAACTGTTCACTTGTGTGCTTTCCACTATCTCATGAACAACTAAAAGGCAGAAACTGGGTCTTCTTGGTCTCTGCATGGACAGTGTGCACTCCACACTATTCCATGAAAGACTAACTAACTGACTGAACTACTTTACATGGGCGTGGTTGCCGCTCTACCCTTCATATCCTGGGTTGCTTCTTAGATCACTATAAAGCCAATAGATGTCTCCTGCCTAGGAGGACTCAAAGCTGCTGAAAGAAGGCAAAGGGCCAAGGTAGTCATTTTCTCACAATTTTTATTCCACACCCTGGTTCCTATAGCTTGCTTTGGGAATCTGCTCTCCCTAACTGCTCTGAGTTCCTTTTACTATGACCTCTACTTTTGCCCAATCACTTCTTACTCTGTAGCTGCCAATGCAAGGGATTTGGCAAAAAGTTTTTATTTTACTACCAGCAATTCATTCTTCCTTCAAGATAAGGACATTCGTGAATAATTGTGGGTCAAAGGTAACCCTAACTTTCATTCAGATACTGATTTCATTCTCCTGGACACCAAACATTTTGCTTAAAGCCTCTTAAACTTTTGCAAAATTGATGTTCTTGTGTCTCCCTTGTTCCTTTTCATTGTGGAGGAATGAGGAAAGTTGGTAAGAAGTGTCTGAACAGGGAAGCAGCCACTGGGTGGCAGTAAGGGAGGGAGGTAGAAAATCAAGTGTCCCTATATATTTAAATATGATTATCTATGTCCAGGATAATTGATGATAATGTTAAAAAGTTGGTGTCTGTGCATCAAGATATAATCATAGCCCAACAGATGTTCATAGATGATATTAATCATTTATTTGATAATATTGGAACATTAAGGGATTTATGGAGTATGTTTTCCACACTAGTGATGGAGGCTTCTGCTAAAGAGAAGCCAAGGACCTGGAGGAGAAGATAAATACATAGCTGTGGGGTCAAGAACACTGCTCTATCTCTCCAGAGATCTAAGTATCATGACTGAGCTTTGCCAACTGGATGACTTCAGGCTGGTGTTTTCCTCTCTTGAGCTCTCAGTTTAGCCCTAAGTAAAATGAGGGCTTTGGATTATGTGATCTCAAAGGATCCGCTTGCTCTCATGATCTAAGTCAGACACAGTGTTACTGTCTCATGATGGTCCTAGCCTGTAGAGTATCTTATCATGCTTTCTACTGTTTCAGTGAGATATGAAGGGTGATGTTTGACAATGTCTTATCTTTCAAGTGCTGCTTTGTCAGCTGCCTCAGACATAACTCACTTGCTGTGGCTTCTCTATTGCTGCTACTGAGGCTCCTGACACTGAAGTGTGATTTGAAAAGAATAAGCCATGTATCGAATGTAATACTAAAAATCTAAGTACATGAAAGTGCCAAAGCTCACACTTCTATCCATAGAATAATTTTTTTCATCAGCCTCATTATGAAGTAAAAGTAATGACAATCTAATTACACATGAAGAGAAATCACAAAAAGTAATGCAAGAATAATTAAGGAGACTACCAGGAATATGGACTTGTAGTCATTCTTCATAACAAAAGATTTTGCTATAAGTATGTATTGTGCCTTGAGATATTAGCTAATAATAATAAATAGCAAAAGAACTTTTAAAATCATGCAGTCATAAGCCTAGGAGGTTGGATTCAGCCCCCAAATGTCGCATCATGGGTTATAAAAGACCTTTGAGGCATGACTATAAGTGATCTTTCCCTCACTTTCAATATGAAAAGGCTCAGAAGAAAGTTTTGGAAAGTTTGAGACTTTCCTAAGGTCTCTTGTAAGTGGCATAATGAGGATGTGAACCAAGTATTCCGTCTCCCTGTTCAGTATTCTTCTCACCATGTCAAATGGCCTCTTAAACCCATGGCTATAATCAACGCAGCTCCTGCATTACTCAATGTGGCTGCATTGTTGTGAATGGAGGAATACTTACTCAGTGGAGAAAATGTGCTAAGACATAGACCAGATATCATCAAATCAATTGCCTTTATTCTTCTTCCCCAGTGAGTAATAACTCCTGACTGCATGTATAGGATCTGTTTATATCTTTGTCTGAGTTTTAAAATGTTTTTCTAATATTTCTGTCTTTTAAAGGTTAAAGAGATGAACTCTATGCTTAAGAAAAGCCTGGTTTTCATCTGAAATGGCAAGGTTTGTGAGGAATCATGTCAAGTTTTTATAGCTCTAAGGCAGGTCTGTCCCTTTATATAGGCCACTCACTATATGGAAGTTCACCACAGTGGAGTTAGAAGAGTGTGGAGATGAGATTACCAAATATATGTCAGGGAAGTCATCTGGTGTCTAATTTGGAAAAAACTTGCATTGATGGAAGTCTTCCAAGAATGTTTAACAAAATTAATTGCATAGCATCTCTCTTACAAGCTAGTAGAAGTCAATGGGAAATCTGCATTGCTTTGCAGAAATTTGCTTCACTGTCATCTTTTCAAAAGGGCTTTTATTTTAACACATATGGCACATGGCCAATTATTTAATGACTACCTCCACTTAAAAATCTAGAGAGGTGGAGGTCATAGACCATATTCTGTATTTTATTTTTCTTCATTGTGTTGTGTGAGGTTCAAGCTCACTAGACAAATATTTAAGAAAGCCCTTGGGGGGCTAAATGTCAGTGCAGGAACTGTGGGGATTGCCAACATATTGCAAGCACCAGGCTCTTTCCAAGGAGAGTATACACACACACACACACACATACACACACTAGTGTTTAACTACCTGGCACTGCATCTGATTAAAAATTTGAATGGCAGAGCAAAAGACCTCAAACAGAGAGATTGGTATGGTCTGGAATGATGAAGCCAACTCTTTTAAAAATATTATGACAAAAATGTTTCCTTAGAAAGATTAATTTGATGGGAGTTATACAGGATGGATTGAAGTGAGAGAAAGGCAGATACTAGGGTCTTCCTATATTTATTTTATTTGTTTTCAGTACTGCAAATTGAACCCAGGGGCTCTTTATCACTGAGCTACATCTCCAGCCCATTTTTTAATTTTTTCTTTATGATGATAATAATGATAATGCTGGGAGTTGAACGCATGGATGCTGTACCACTGACCTATATCCCCACACTTTTTATTTTTTTTTTATTTTGAAACAAAGGATCACAAAGTTGGTGAGGGTCTCACTAAGTTACTGAGACTGGCTTGAACATGAGATTCTCCTGCCTCAGCTTCCTAAGTTGCTAGGATTTCAGATGTGCACCACATTCTTATTCCTATTTTTAGAGGTTAAATGGAATGTCCAAAATCCCCTAGCACAACAGAATGGAAAGTTTGCATTTTCTGCTCCTCTGATGCTGTGTTTCTACAAATGATTCTATTTTGGAACATACAAACATATTCACCCAGACTCGTGATTTGGTGATGGGGTTTGTCTTCATTTTAGATGAATTTTTAAAACTTTTCTGGAAGACAGTGCTGGTTTCTTTCCCTGACATTCCTTTAACTCCTTAGAAACTCAAGTTTTCAATGGTTATTCCCTACTGATCTCACTTGAGGTGAATCCATTCCTAAACCCTGCATCACTGAGACAACCCCAACTTGATTCCAGAGGTAGGACTGTGAGATTTCTTTCTCTGTATAACACTAAGAACTCCTGTAGCAGTTACTATAGGGAGAAAGACCAACTCAGTGATTTCTGAAAGAGCATATATTTCCTATTCAACAAATTTTGTTGTGGGGATTTTGAATAAAAGGTAGGGTTTGAGACATCATGAACGAAGGCTGTCATTGTTTTATAAAAGACAGATTTTTAAAGCTTGGCCAGTGGAAAATCTGCCAGATGCCTTGGAATTATGCCCTTACTCTGAATTACTAGCTATGAGCGTGGCAGGCTCATACTGTGGACTGAGCAAGGCACTTGGCTTTGCAGTGGCATCTTTTATACCTTTTATCCTCAGCTAAAATAAGTATAGTTTTACTCGTTAATTTTTGAAAACCCAATGAGAAGAAGAAATGTTCATTTTTTCCACCCTCAGGGAGATTAATGTATATGTTTAGTTATCATCCATATCAAAGAAATCATGGTCTCTGTCCCTGTACATGTCTTTGCTAGTTGAAGTAATTGTAGTGACTTGGCATTCCACTGCTTTAGTTGGGTTCCCTCATAGACCTGACACGAATCAGTGATTACTGCCCCCTTCACATGTTGCTGGGGGAATGCCAATAAAGCTATGAGTGAAGGAGCTGTGGAGAAACATGCTGTGGGGCCCTAAGCAGAATGAGGGGTAACCAGGGTTCAGCAGCCAGGTTTCCCCAGAGAGAGACAAAAAGAAAGCAAACAAAAGGAAGAGACAGGTCTAAACAGGCTCCCCAGAGAGGAGCCCTTTGCTCTAAGAACAGTCTTAAACTTCACAAAGCTTAAGAAGGGATGAGAGCCAGGGGTTAAACATGGCCTTTGCAATTCAGTTGAAGAATGATTAACTGAGGCTATATATAAAGAAAAAGCTACACATATGTAAAACAACATTTGTTGTTCTTAAAACCCATGCAGGCACTCCACACACTAAAAAATGCATTTTACTGTATACCACCTAGATATTAATATTGACCTCCACACAACCCACAAGCTTCTTTCTTTAAATACAAATGTACCACAAAGGCACAGATAAGAAACAGAGAGAGGCTGAGCAGAGTTCCACAGTGCCTAACATGAACTAGTTTTTGAGGCATGTGACAAGGAGTTTAGTGACCTGGTACAATTCATTATCAGAAATGGGGCCCATGGCTCCAGTTCCTTTCACTACAATAAGAAATTAACTTCTCACTGAGTTTCGCCTTTTAAATCAAGTCCAAACCAAGCTTGAGCTCTGAGAGCAGGAAGGACACCTGTCTCCTCACTCATACCCCATCCCCCATAAAATGAGGCACCAGGGCCCTTCTTCCCCATGTACAGTCTAATGACAAGAACTCCCAACCAATTCCACAGTTTGATCAGCCCCCACAGGGCCTCCATGCAAGTTTCCCAGATTCCTGAGAAGAACCCAATCCCACCCTGAGGTCAACATGAACTCTTTGCATCGCCTCCAAGAAATCCCCAACCCTTGGGAGCCCTGAGAACAGTGCCTGTTTCCACATGCAATATGCCCCACAGCAGGCTCCAGGTGATCCTTTAGGGTCAGGCAATGCTGCTGAGGTAGAGGGCTCTGGCAGCTGAGTAAGTAGGAGCCACGATATTCCCAGGGTAGCCTTGAACCACTGACTTGGTGGACCTGCTGCCCCATGACCCAAACCAGAGTGACCCTTGGCACTTAGTGGTAGGATAAGCCAGATGGAAAGAAGCAGACATAACACAGAAACAAACACAGCCTGGGAATTTTGCCCCAGCTTCAGAACTGGAAGTCCTCAACTGTCCCTTGCTCCCCACCAAATGTTTACCTCATAAAAAGGGAGGGCACTTAGTATCACAGGACAAATGTTAGAGCCAGAAAATCACCTTTGTGATCATGTAGTTTAACTCCTTCATCCTACATATAGGGAAAAGGAAACCCACAGTAGAGATGAGACTTAAACTTTGGAGAGTGCTTAAATAAATAGAAAAATCACATTATACTCCTTATATGTGTAATATGTCAAAATGCACTCTACTGTTATGTATATTTAAAAAGAACAAATAAAAATAATAAATAAATAAAAATATTCTTAGAAAAAATAATAATTAGATCAGTAGAGTAGAAGACAGGAAACAGGGGAGGGGGAGGGGGAGGGGGAGGGGGAGGGGGATGGCAAGGGTTAAGTACTGCGGACTTAATTGGAGCAAACTATACTCCATGAATTTACACTTATGTCAAAATAATTCCTAATGTTATTATAACTAATATGAACCAACAAAAAAATTTTTAAAAATCTTTTTTCTTGGTTATGAAGACCAGGTGTGTGTGTGTGTGTGTGTGTGTGTGTGTGTGTGTGTGTGTTGAGACTGGGGAACACTGAGAGAGAAAGAGAAGAGAAGACAAAAGAGAAAACTTGAGAGACAATATGCAAGTTAGCTAAACCAGGTAACTCATGAGCATGAATGCCTATTCGAAGTATGGTAAAATAATCTTTCAATATAACTTGCCCTCACTCTAGTGGCCACATATTCTTCCCACTTTCCATGGGCTCATAGGTACCCAAACCAGGGTAGGGAAATATGCTGTCTTGGTAGTATAAATGAGTCCAATGGTTGAGAGCATTATTTTGGAGTCAGACCAATCTTTCTTTTAAACTGTGGATCTATCATACACAACATGTGTGCTCTTTACTCAGCAGTTCTCAACAACAAGTAATGTTGTGAGGCTGTGGTTGTAGCTCAGTGGTAGAGCACTTGCTAGCACATGTGAGGCACTGGGTTCCATCCTCAGCATCACATAAAAATAAATAAGCAAAATAAAGGTATTTTGTCCATCTACAACTTAAAATAAAACAAGTATTTTTGTCCCCCAGGGAATATTTAGCCATGTTTGGAAACATTTCTGATTGTCACAAGTGGTGGGGTGCTTCTGGCATCTAGTGGGTAGAGTACAGGGATGTTGCTAAACATTCCACAATGCAAGGACAGCCCCCACATGTCAGTAGTGCCAAGGTTAAGAAACTCTGCACTAGACAAATGGTTTAATCAATATGAGCTTCAGTTTCTTCATCTGCAGCTTGGAAGTAATGGTACCTATCTCACAGAATTGTTTTGATAATTAAACAGGCTAACATATATAGAGCACAAAGTAAGTACTCCACTGATTTTTGTGTATTACTATTATCAAATCTTAACTTTCTTCTACCATTAACCATTCCTTTTCTCTTTTCTCTGCTCCCCTTATAGTGTAATTCCTTAAAGTACTTGTTTATACTCAAAATTTATGCTTTCCTTTTCTCTTTTGAACCTGTTCTAGACAGGCTTTCATTGCCACCATTTCTTATAAATGCTACCAGTAACATGATTCCAGTGATCAGCTGGGCACACTGGTACAGGCTTGTGATCCCAATGACTTGGGAGACTGAGGTAGGAGGATCACAAGTTTGAAGCCAACTTAGTGAGACTTTGTCTTGAAATAAAAATAAAAATAAAAAGGGTTGGGGATAAAGCTCAGTGGCAGAGCACATATGGGTTCAATCCTCAGTACTTCAAAAATAATAATAATAATATAATTAAACAAAAAATAAGTTAAAAATAAAAGGCTGAGGATAGAGCTCAGGGTAAAGTTCCCCTGGATTCTATCCCCAGTACCACAAAATACTAATAATTCCAATTATTTCTCAGCCTTCATCTCTCTTGACCTGCCATCAGCATTTGAAATGGCTTTTCTCTCTCTTTCTCTTTTATTTAAAATAAAAGGGGGGGGGGACTTTCTTCTGGTCCAGGATACCATTCCTTTATTCTCCACCTACATATACAGACCAAGTTTCTAATCTCCTTTGCCCTCAGAGGCAAATGTGGTCTGATTTGTTTCATTAAATGAGTAAATGGGTAAATTAAAATTTATTGTGAGAATTAAATGAGGTTGAGTGTGTAAGACACTTAGCAAACATTAAATGCTCAATAGTCATCATCACCACTACCCTACAACTGCTATTTTTGATGGTATTGCTGTTATTATTATTATTACTCTTCCTTCCTGGCCATGAGATTCTTGAGAATGAGATTAATGTTTACTTTGTCTCTATCCTTTCTTGTATAGAGTTTTATTCAATAGAGAGTATATATTCATCTACATGTATATCCAGAAATCAGTTTTCCATAGTAGGAGTAACTGATAAGAGCATGAGACTAGAGCAGGACCTTAGAGGACAAATAGGTTATGAAGAGATTAATTGGGGTGGGGTGGGTGGCTAGAGTCTCCTGAGAACAGGCTTCCAGAAGGGAGTCACTCCCTAGCCATTTTAACTCCCCTTTTCATAAATGATGGGACTGTAAAGGGAGGGAGTAATGGTTCCCACCCATTAATCATCCCCAAACCTCCTCCCAGGTATGGGGAAGAAGTAGGACTATAGACAACTCTAACATGAACAGAGCTTATCTGTTGAGTTTGACAAAGGGAACAATATAAATTCACTTTTCTTACAGTACTGGATTTAACACCCTCTTCAGTCATCCTGAACTTAGAACTTTGAGCAACTTTGAACACTTACCAGTGCTACCATCATCTTTACAAATTTGCAAGTGGCATTTACATTGCCCTGAGAATATGGTCCCTTGGAGAACAGCCATTATAAAAAGCACACAACCTGAATTTTATTAGAAAATGTGAACATTCAAAACATCCATTAGGTGTTGCTGATCATTCTAATAACGTAATTTGGCAGCATTGTGTGTGAAAATGAGGTAATAACCAAATAGAATCTTTGAACCAAGTTTATTTTTTTCCATTAAAAATAGAATGTCTAGTTTTTATAATATTCATACTATTAACTACTGCCAACTATGGCACATTAAATGATGGCTAGCTTTCCCTTCTCCCCTCACCACCCACACCAACAAAACATCCACAACTTGGACCCAGACTTGGAAATATTGTTAAATAAAACCCATATGTTTCTAGTCCCTGACCATCCAAAACCTACACTCCTGCTTTCTTGCATTATATCCCATATGCACTAACCAATCTGCTTTGCAGATGGATCAGCCTATCTGTAAATTGCCAGATGGGACCTGCCCAAGAGCAGAGAAAAAAATTTTAATCTGGCTTATATAAACAAGCGAAGGGAAAAAATTAATCCACAAAACCCAAATCATTGACTTCAAAAGGAATTACATTAATAAAACTTTCAAATCAGTGATTTTTTTCTTTGAGTTTGAACTTGCCAGTCAAATCAAAGTTCTTCTAAAAATTAAGTCAGCCTCTAAGTTTTCTTAACTCTTTTCAAATGACAGTCTTATTTTGAAACCTTCCAATAGGTACTTAATTAAATATGTAAGTGACATAAAGGCCACCATGATTTCCAACAGGCTGGGCTATTGGTGGCTTTTGGCACTTCTACTATTATTTGTTAAAGATCCTCCAGTATCCATCTGGGCCCACAGATAGCCAAAGCTCCTGAAAGAAATGTTGATAGAGCCCAAGGGGAAAGCTGTAATTCATTCTGGAAAGGTGACCCAGCTGTCTAAGTCCCCTAAGCTTCCTGTAGATGCCAAATGTGCTCCTTGCCTAGTAATTCCATCTGTGCCAAATGTATACAGAAACTGCCTGCTCATTCCCTCCTCTTGATTAATGTGTTCATAGATACGTATTTTTCCTATTAAGATATAAGGATTTTCTGTCAGAGATATAATAATTGTTATCTCTTTCATCATCATCATCATCAAAATTATATGGATAATACATAACAATGAGATAGTGATAGGTGTCACCATATATAAAGTATGTCAGGCATAATGCTAGGTATTTCATATATGTTGTCCCATATAATTTTAATGAGATATAAATATAATGCCATAGGTTTTGCCCCTTAAAAGAGTTCAATGCAGTAGTTTTTAGTGTGTTCACAAGGTTGTGCAATGATTATCACTAATTCCAGAACATCTCATCACTCTGTCTCATTTTAATATTCACAATAACCCTGGAGAGTAGTTATTTTAAACCCCATTTTACAGATGTTGCATTAAGATTTATGGAGATTAAATGACTTGCCAAGTTCCCATCGTGGATAAGAGGGAGCTGAGAGTCAAAGGCAGATCCCTCTGCCCCCCTCCACCCATGCTGCTCTTTCTGTCTCCCTGGTGGTCCTTTATTTGTGCCATGGTCCATTATAATTTTCCTTAATAGAGACACTATAGGAAAAAAATTGTAACTTTCTTGTTTCTTTCTTCCACTTCCTGTCCTCTTCTCTTTTGTCCCTCAAGGGATTGATGGTTTTGTTGTCCCTAGCAACCACCCTTCTACTGGACACCTCCCCTCATATAGTACACAGTATCCCTCACAAAATTTCTCAGAGGGTGGCATTAATTTGCATCAAATGTCCAAAAGACTTATGAAACCCTAATTTGTTACACCTTCTTAGGCCTGCTTGCATTCACTAGGAAGCCATTATTTAGCATAGTTATGAGAACAGAATTTTGTCATCAAGCTTGGATTTTATGTTCCAGTCTGGACACCCCAGGCTACATGTGTAACCCTGAATTAATCTCTGTGAGCCTCAGTTTCCTCAGCTGAAAAAATAGTACATATATCACAGGACTGCTATGAGGGCTAAATTAAATATACATACTAAATGTTTGATGCAATGTTCTGAAACAGAGTACATGCGTAATAAATAGTGGCAGTTATTTTGGTAGCATCAGTGGGTATGTGGAATGAGGAATTACAGAGCACCCATCAAGTTATGTGGCCTAGAATCTCCCTAGGCTGCCTGTCCACAAGGAAAGCTTTGATAAAAAGCATGTATTAAGCAAGGAAGTGCATGCCAGGTAGCACACCAATCAAGTGAAATAGTTCCTGCAAATCCTTGCCAGTTTAATCAACTAAAAGCATAAAGATCACTTTTGGCATGAAATCTCTGACTGCTTTCCTCACAGCAGTCACAGCATTTCACTCTTTAAGAAACTGTAGTAATTCCCAGTTGTCATCAAAAAGCAAAACTTCACTTCACCTGTAGGGTACTCAGCATGACCAGAAGTTGCACAGAGTCAGATTGGGTCTGACCTAAATAAGTAGACCAAGTAATCCTGACAGAGCTATGTAGTTGGGTAGAGGCCAAAGACCCAAATATAGTTGAAATTATAACCCATGGGCTATTTTAGAGTTAGGAAGTTAGGAAGAGAACCTGGAGCAGATTTCAAGCTAGGTTATTAGTTTTGAGTTTAAGTAGATTCCAAGGTCTCATCTAAACATGGGCAATGTAAACAACAGGATTCCAAATAATGAGCTGCCCCTACACAATCTACAAGCAAGTACCAGATACTCAAATTACACTAATATAATAATAACTGTTATTAGTTACCTACCTTATGTGAAATACTTGGCTAAGGACTTTACTATGGATTAATTATTTCATTTAATTTATCTTATTATCCTCCCCATTTTCAAAATAAAGGAAATTAATCATAGCATAACTGCAAAAGTGTGAAGCTAAGATTCAGTCCCAGATCTGTTAAGTTCAGACATGCATGCCCTCAACCACTATGCTATAATAATGCCTCCCAAAACATAGCACTGCTTATAACTAAAGGCCATACACTTGAAGACTTGCACATAAGGATAAAATTATCTCAACTGTAAAACTGACACACCACTTAGTCAGACAGTTGTTGAAGTAGGGGTCACACTTTTTTCCTACTGTGTGAAGGCAGCAGTAAGCCGAGGGTTGAAAGTGGGGTCTGAGACTTTCATGGAAGTGCTAAGAGAAATTCTGAGTTGCATTGAAACAGATTAGTGATTTTTCAGGATTTCATTTATCTTGCTGCTGCACATAAGTTATCTGTGGCCTGTAAATGTGTCCCCGAAATTTTGTCTTGATTGCCTCATATACTCTAATTTTTAGTAGTCACAAATAGAATAATAGCTTCTCCCCATCTATTCATATTTCTTATATCCATTCCTTGAACTATAAAAGAAAACACAACAAGCTGTTACTCCCCTAAAGAGCTTGGTAACATCCTGATAAATTAAATGACAGCAGTTCTTTTAAGAGGTGGTCCCATTTTACAAGGATGGAGTTTGGTTGCTACAGAAATAGCCCCAGCAGGAAATAACTAAAGAAGGAAGACAGTTTTAAGTGGGCAATCACCATTGGAAAGTACCTTGATCCCTTTGGAGGATTGAAATGGACTGAAAGCTACCTCTGAATGTTTTCTCCTCTCTTGTGGTCAGTGGAGGAGGAAAGAATGGTGGTATAAATGGTACCCTTTTTTATTTTTTACTATAAATGCATTCCTGCAAGTAATATCCAAAGATGGCTTCCTTAAGAACAGTGCTATATATAATTGGAACTGTTTCAGACCAAGGACTTGTATCAAATAAATTAAAAACATGACCAACCCTTTGTCATGTTACCAAAGGTACAATTATAGTAGTACTATAATAATACTAAATTATAAAATAAGGTCACATGCCTTATAATGGGCAGAGACATACTCTATCTAATGATTATAAAAGGGGTCTCTGCTATATCATCTTTGTCATGTTTCTAAAGTGCCACCCACAGTAATACAATGTACATTAAATATTTTATAAACAATTTGTTTGCCTTCTTAGATTTTAACTATAAAGTACATTCCAAAGTAACGTAAATTTTCTCCTCAGAGCCATAGATAAAGTGAAGTTCCACATTCACCCAGATATTCTCCAAACCATTTCCAAATGTGTCTCTAAAATTAACACTGGAAATTTCCTCTTGGTTAATCCTCTCTGCATTTTGGCATTATTTATCAGTAGCCTCAAAAATGTTCAGTCTTTGTCCCATTAATTATTCCACTCTTATGACTTTAATTGAAAGAAAGAAAGCAGTACAGAAAGGCTTATGAATGAAGATATTCATCAGAATTCTGTTTATAACAGCAAAAAATGGGGAAAATCACTTAAACGTCTTTTAGTGGGGGAAACTATTAAATAAGGGAAAGTATGCTAGGTCGCTTACTATCACATAGTCATTTAAAATGACATGTCTTTGAATAATGTTTAATGACTTAGAAAATTCTTTATGATACAGTGTTAAATGGGAATTATAGGAAATAAGTTATTTATACAATATGATCACATTTTTGAAATGATTATAATTATGATAATACATACCTAATATTTTATTTATTGTTTGTTTTTAGATATACATGACAGTAGAGTGTATTTTAATATATTATACATACATGGATTATATCTTATTCTGATTAGGATCCCATTCCTGTGGTTGCCCATGATGTGGAGTTACACTGGTCGTGTATTCATATATGAACATAGGAAAGTTATGCATACCTAGTATTTTGAAAAGATTGGAAAGACATACATTATAAAGTTATCATGGCTATCACCAGGAGATAAAATTATGGAGAAAATATTGGACAGGCAGAGCCCACAAAAGACACTGAGAAATTATCAGTAAATAAGGTGTTAATGAGAGCTGAGTGGGTGAAGTGCTTGGAGCTGTTTTCCTAGGGTGAGGCCTGAATGTATTCTGTGAATGAGAGAGCAGACTCAAATAGGATGACCAATCATCCTGGTTTGCCAAGGACTAAGAAGTTTTCCAAAATATGGAACTTATAGTGCTACAATTGAAAATTTTCTGGACAAACTGGAATGAATTGGTCATCCCAGAATCAAGATGCACTTGTTTTGGAAGGCCCTTTGTGGTCTTCAAATTTAACTCCTTCTTCTTGCAGATGTTGGAAGACGGGTAATATGGTGACCAACGTCACACAGGTACCGTAGTATTAGCCTGGGACCTCAAAGGGCTTAATTCTACTCTGCTGTTTATTAGTAAGACACTTAATTTGAGGTTTAGTTACAGTTATAGACACCTTGCTTGTTCAGTAGGTTGTTACACAGACTAAATTCAATTATTCACAAATCCACAGAATTATCAGTAACAATAAATGTGTACTAGCCATATACTACATTGCTTTGGGCATGGGTTTAACTAAGCTCAAGGGAGTATTAATAATTCTACATTTGTACAAATACAGTAAAATCTAATTCAGATTACGTGTCTAAAAAAATTAGTACTATGTTTGTCATTGAGTAAGCACTCATTAAATATCAGGTCTGATGATTATCAAATTTATTTCAAATTTCTGTCAATTTGGGGCTAGGGTTATGGCTCAGTGGAAGAGAGTTTTCCTAGCACGGGTAAGGAACTGGGATCCATCCTCAGCACCACATAAAAATAAATAAATAAAATAAAGGTATTGTGTTCATCTACAACTGAAAAAAATTTTTAAAATTTATCTCAATTTGATAGATATGGTGATCCCATACCACCTACTAGTAGCCCCATAACACATTTTACAGATGAGAAAATTGTGGCTCAGCAAGGGTAATTGAGTTCGTTACATTTATAAGGTAAGTAAGTGACAAAGCCATCTCTGTCTCCTGGTCCTGCATTCTTTTCTACTTCATTAAAATTGCTACCCAGATAAAAGGCTTTTGGGATGAGAGCACAGCCAACATTTTTTTCTTTTTACTGTACGCATCTTTCTTCTTACTTATATCTTCAGTTTATTCAAAGCCTATATTTGACTATACAGGCCATGGGATGTTTTGTTAACAATCTTCAGAGAACTTCAAAATCTTTTGAAAAGACTATAAAACAATTACAGTGTCTATAGAACACCCCTCACAGGGCAAGGATTAAAATCAATAGTATTCTGGTAAATGTTTAACCACTGGTTCAGGGAGAAGGTAAAGGTGGGGGTCCTTTTATGTAGCATTTGCTGATTTCCATGATGTAAATTATTCCACCATGACTGATTTCAAGCTACCAATGAGATTGGCTGCTGTGAATCAGTGCTGAAAAGTACAAGTTAGCCCAGATCAGCTTCAGCACACCACTGGAAGCAAAATTCTAACTTTGAGTCCATTGTTTTCCTGAGTTTAAATAAATTCAATGAGAATTAAAGTGTGAGTGTCATTTAGGGTGTTTTTTGTTTTGTTTTATTTTGTTTTCAGAGCTGGGGTTTAACCCAGAGCCTTAACGTATGGTAGGCAAGTGCTCTACCTCAGAGAGCACCCAAGATGCTTGGCTTTAATATGTGAAAAAGGGTGGGAGAAGTGAGTGCAGAGCAATAGCTTAGGATATTTCAGAACTTGGAACAATTTAAGGGAAGGCCTAGAGGAACAGAGGAACTTCTGGTTGCTGCTATTAAGTCCAGGTTTGGTTCCCCATGAAACCTCTCAGGGAAGCCAAAGCTAATGCCTACAGTAGGGATTAGAGAAGCCAATTCTTTTTTTAACTTGTCACAAGCTTTTCATTTCCCTGCCAACTTTTTTTATTTTGAACATTTCTAAACATTCAGAAAAGTTGCAAGAACAGTACAATTACTACCCATATACCTTTTCCTGGATTCACCAGTTGCTAATATTTTTCCACATTTGCTCTACCTCTCTCTATGTATTTTTTATGAACAGCTGGGGAATTAGTTGCAAATATCTTGACTCTTCACCCCTAACTTCTTTTTTTTTTAAACATTTGCGGGATTTTTAGTTGTAGATGTACACAATATTATTATTTTATTTATTTATTTTTATGAGGTACTGAGGATTGAACCCAGTGCCTCACACAGGCTAGGCAAGCACTCTACCACTGAGCTACAACCCCAGTCCATCTTTACCTCTAACTTCTTGAATATGAATCTCCTAAGAACAAGAGCACTCTCATCTCTATACAATATAGTCATCATGCCCAGGAAATATATAATTGACACATTATACAGGTATGAAGTCTGAATTAGAGCTTCCTCATGTCCTAATAATGTCCTGATAGCTGTGTTGTTTTTGATGCAGAACCCAATCAAAGATTATGCTTTGCATTTAATTGTCAGTTACTTTGATCTCCTTTAATCTAAAACAGTTTGCCAGGCCCCCACCTATTTTTATCTTTTGTTATTTATGACATTGACATTTTTGAAGAGTCCAGGAAAGTATTTTTGCAGATGTTTCTCAATTGAATTTGTCTGATTATTCCTCATGAATACATTAAGATTAAACTTTTTGTTTACTGCAATACTGTGTTCTTCTCAGAGCTCTATATCAGGAGAAATATGATGTAATTTTTCCCACGATTGGTAATGTTAAATTTCATCATTTGATTAGGGCATTTTCCAACATATTTCTTCATTGCAATGATACCAGTAAAACTTTCAATTTGTGTGAATATCCTATTCCAGGAGAAGCCTCTTTATGCTGAAAGTATAAATTACTTGGTTCACTGCAGAATCATGGGTTGAAAAGGCATTATCCCTAATTAAAAGAAAAAAAAATTGAAGAGATTTATTTTTTTAAATAAGCTGGCACTAAGCCTCTTAGCCAAATTCATGAGCTATTCACATGACAAGGGAACTTATCTATATAAGAAGTTCCTTATCTAAATTGTGAATTGCTAGTGGAGGATTATGCCCTAGTCCATACATGGCTATATCCCTAGAATTTAGCCTAATGCCTAGGCTGTAGTAGATTCTCAAAAAAAAAAAGGAAGTTTATTGAATAAATTTCTGTCCAATTAGAATGAACTGTCTTCATGAATGAGAAATTAATCTCACTAAGTGAAAAATGTACTTTATTTTGTCAACTGGCACCAGCTGGGATTGATTTGGCTGCTTAAGCACTATGCTTCTCATGGGAAATGACAGAGCTTTCAGTTTTCATCCAGGTATTTGACCTTACTTTGGTGCTGTTCAAGTCTTTGGTTGTTCCAAAATGTTAACTTCTTTATATTAAAATTAGGAGCTCTTCTAAATAAATCAAGGATCAGCCCTATACTTGTTAGAATCGAGTCTGCCTACAAATGAGAGAAAAAACAAAATAACATGGAGTTTAACAATATAGTCTTACATTTCTCACTGATGTAAAAGTTCTCCCCTTGTGTCCAAGATGGAGTCAAAGGGACTGGATTTACCTTCCAGCCAGAAACAAAGGAAAACCCAGACAAAATGAAAACAAAGGATTTCAGACATTAGACACAAAGCAACCAAAAACCATGATCCTGAAGAGACAAAAAATAAACAGAGTGAATCCTATGATTGCCTCCATCTTAAATGCAGTGGTATGGGGAGAGGTAGCTGAAGTAGAGCCCAGTGATAAGGAAATGATTCTGTGAGTCCAGGAAGATCAAAGCAGCTAGAATTTGCATGATATAGTACTTAAGAAGAGACAGAGAACTCTGGAACTACATCGAGAGTCCCCCTTGAGTCATTGAGCTGAGTACTGATCAACACATGTGTAAGGAAACTCACCTAGGCTAAAGAAAGAACCACCCAAGAAGAGTAGAAGGAACAATCCTCAGAGATCATATAGGGCTGGGAATAGTGCCTGACCCACCAGCAGGAATGGAAAATTCCCCAATTCACAGAACACCAGAGTACACAAAGGGTTTTGCCTCAATAGTGGTGCCAAATTAGCCCTAGATTCAGGGATGTGCTAGACTTGTCTACTAACATTTTTTTATTTTTATTTGTTTTTTTTTTAATTATACATGACAGTAGAATGTATTTTGACATATTATATATTCATGAAGTATAACTTCCCATTCTTATGGTTGTACATGATGTGGAGTTTCACTGATCATGTGTATTCATATATGAACATAGGAAAGTTATGTCCAATTTATTCTACTGTCTTTCCTGTTCCCATCCTCCCTCCTTTCCCTTAGTTTCCCTTTATCTAATTTACTGAGTTTCTATTCTCCCTACCCCTACTTATTGTGTGTCAGCATCCACATGTCAGAGAAAACGTTCTGCCTATGGTTTTGTGAAACTGGCTTATTTCACTTAGCATGATAGTCAGTTCCATCCATTTACCTGCAAATTCCATAATATCCTTTTTCTTTATGGCTGAGTAATATTTCATTTTATATATATATATATATATATATATATATATATATATATATATATATATATTATTTTCTCTATCTAATAAAAATTTAAAATGAGTCTTGAAAGAGTCTGTTTCTAAGTAATTTAATGTTATCCCAGAAGAGGCCCAAGAATATTTATAGAAATACAAAATATCCAGCAACCAAAAAAATAAAGTCACATTTGGAATCCAACTGTAAACTATCAGGCATTCAAAAGAAGTAGGAAAATACTGACCACTAGTAAGAAAAGCTAATCAATTGAAACTGACCCAGAATTAACACAGATAATAGAATTAGAAGACAAAGACTTTTGAAAAGTTGTCATACATGTTTTTCATATGTTCAGGTACCTAGAAGAAAGATTAAAATTATATTAAATAAAGATATGAAAGACATTTAAAAGTCCCGAATAGAGATGAAAAATTCGATATTGAGATGATACACCAATCCATGTTGGAAGCTGAGGGCTTGAATCTGGGTCATCAGGAACTCAGGTTTTTCTAACTTTGATTTCAAATTTGGTTCAAAATGGCTGCGTTAGCTCAAGGCTTCATATCTGCATTCCAACAGCAAGAAGGGAGATAAGGAGCATGCCCCTCCATTTAAAGACACTTAGAAATCTCATGACATATTTTGGTTAACATCCCATGGGACAGAACTTGGCCACAATGTCACACTCATCTGAAAGTAAGATCAAGAACTGTAGTGTTTTTGGGGTGCCTATTGTGCCTGGCTACAATGTCAGCATACTGCCATTTGGTGAAAAATGGAGGAATGAAAGTAGGAGGACAACTAGCAATCACTTCTCAAGTTCAGAACATTACCAGAGTTCAGAGCAGGTCCCAATTTGACTTCATTATGACATCTGGCTTAAAAATAACCTGAATGACACTACCCTTCAGTGTTTTTTATAGCCAAAAATTTCAATATGAGTAACTCAGTTTGAAGTTGTTTAAATTCCAGCCCCCACACCTCCAGATACTTTTGAGCTTATCTCAAACAAACTGCCAGAGTTGTTCCATTTCCCAAATCAGTGACACCAAATTAGAGGTGGAGCTTAACTTTTGTTTGACTTATGACTATGTTTATCATGGCTAAGAAACAAGAGTTACTCAGTGTGTTTATGCCTTAGTCCTGAAATGGCTCACTTTCTTTCCTAATAAAGCAACTAACACCTGCATACAAAGCCAACTTTCACAGGGACATTTGCATTGCATGGCTTAGAACTGCATTGCCTTCTTCCTAATGAAGAAAAATTTAGCACACAACCTTTTCTCTGGACCACATTAACTCCTACCCAGACTTACTTTTGGTTGACCATATAACTACCTCTAAATCCCAAATCACCTGATTGTTGCAACTGATTGGGCATTTCAAATAGCCTTTCAAGACTTACAGGGGGTATTATTGCTCTCATCATGCCAAAGTGCATGTCACTCTTTTCAGAGAATGGTAGTAGGTGGGTGTGTGCTTGATCTATTTTTATCAGATAGGAATGTATTGATTAAAACATTGCAGTTCTTTTGAGGCACCATAGAATCCAAGTGTTATGGCGGGCTCACTGAGTGTTCTTGCAAAGCATTTTGCACAAGCTCTGTCTTGAGCAACTAAGACCAAAAAATCTGCAGGAAGTCAGGCCTGGGTGCTTTCTAGTTGCTAATGGCTTTGATTACTTTAACAACCTTCTCCTTAGACATTGCAGTATGACATTTCCACTTTCCCCCCATGAAAGCTCTCTCCTCCTGTAATCACGTTGCTTCTCTATGATTAGCA
Organism: Marmota monax; assembly: GCF_021218885.2. Classification (NCBI taxonomy): domain Eukaryota; kingdom Metazoa; phylum Chordata; class Mammalia; order Rodentia; family Sciuridae; genus Marmota; species Marmota monax. The sequence continues at coordinate 6,847,825 of NW_026694552.1, read as the reverse complement.
TCACCACCATCATTATTCTTTACACCAAGTAATAGTGAAGTTTGCATCATATCCATAGGAGTCTGGAATAGCAAACTAATAACCTAGAAAAATGTGTGGGCAGAAGAGGTTGGGCTGGAACTTCCAGTGCTGATTTGGACTCCGAATTGCAAACTCTGGAAAGTTTCTTTCCCCTTGGGTTCTACTGCAGACCTGTCCACATGATGGAATAGATCCAGTAAACGCAGTCACTGACCTGGTCTGCCTTGTCTGATTTGATTTACCTTTGGACACCCAGGAGACCCAGAGTATATAGTCCCAGGCTACTTGGGAGAGCAGATGATATTGACTTTGACAAAATGATGTTTGTCGAATACAGTTTTGTTTTCAGTAAGCCCATGTTGTTGGATAAAATGAAGGATAGGGATAGAGAGTTGATGTAAAGGGAAAATAACTGCTGGGATTGTATAAATGTTTCCACAATGAGGAAATGGATATTAGGAGGTTAAGTTGTTTTCCAGAGGAAGGTGAGAAGTAAGCCTTTGTTAGACATGGATGCATGCTTGAAGCTTGATGCTATATGAGCTTTGAAAACTAGAACTTGGTTCCATTTATTTTAAGTAAACTCTCTTTGACCATGACTATCAAAAGAGACAGGTGAAAACTTGAACTGACAATTACTATTAATACTGCAAATTGAAAACACTTGCTAGCTGAGTGCCCCTCTTTCTGACTCCTCTTTTTTATTGATTTGGAAAACGTAACATCCTTTGAACTAGTTTACTCCAGATCTGTGAAGTGTTTGGAGCCAAATAGTGATTTTTCCCCCAGTGGAGGCAATTCAAAGAGGGTTTTTTGTGGTCTTTAAGGAAAAAAAATCATTGAGAGTTTCACCCAATGATATAAAAGGACAATTCATTTTTAGGTCTTTGTATCTCTTTTCAGTGGATTAAATTTAAAGCACAAGAGCTGTCGTTCCTCTACCAGTCAGGCAGGGCAATAGAGTAGTATTAGTAAATCAATAAATATAACACTAAACTTACTATTGAATGTGTTACAATTTTTTTCTGCCTCTATGGTTTGCGCTTCTTTATCTTGCTCACATTTCTCAAGTGTGGCCCTTCTTCAGATGTTACCCTCTATCACCAGAACATCTTTTCAAACAACAAATTAGTATCCAACTATCTTCTTTCCCCAACATCCTCTATTAAAGAGGCTCTACTTTCCTCCCAAGCCCTTTTTTTCCCTTGGAAGCCCATGTCTAATACATTCTTGTCACTTTGTATGCCATTGTCATGGTAGATTTTAAAGGCTTTCTTAAGTGCTTCAGCTATAAAGCATTGTGTCCTGCTGTTCCCTATAATCAAGGATGTCAGATCCCACAACAGTCAGCTTTAGGTACTGAAGAGAATAGAATGATAATCTTTGAGATTTGCTTCCCTCCAAAAACCTTAGAGGGTCACCCTCTGGCCAAAGGAGGATATTCATGTTAAGGTAAAGACAAGCATTCTTTGAACCAACAGGCACATAACAAGTATTTACAGAATTGAAATAGGTACAGGAACTGAAAAATAAGATTAGCATTTCATGTTCCCCACCTTGAAAGATGTTCTATTTTAAACTTGAGGAAGGGAGAGTTAAATGGTAAAAATATTAAAGTGTCCAGTTTGTGAAGCATCAAATGTTCAAGCTGGAAAGATACCTATTCGAACTGGGTTTTCAAACCATGGACTCCTCCCTAATCCCTGATATTGAGCAGAATGCCACAAAAGCTGTCCTTGCCCTTCTCAATTCCACTCGTCCAACAAGTGGCACTGTTTTGAGCTTCTGGAAGATGTTTGAACAAGTTTTTCGTAGTTTTCAAAATTTTTCAAGTCATTAATCTAGTCCAGCCCTCTCATGATACAGATAAGAAAAAAGTACCCCAGAAAGGTTAAGAGAATGTGTTTGGGGATTAGCCAATTAGAGGTTGGCATCCTTAAGTTTCTAATTCCACTGATTCATTTCCCCATCCCCTCTATGAGCCTAGCTGCAGATACTTCTAAAATATAGAGTGGTCTGCTGTCATGGGAGGTGCCACTTGTCTTAGGAGGAGGAAGTTGCTTTGGGGTATCTTGATCCAAGTGCTCAGTTCCTGAGTTACTCCAGGGGGATCAAAGAAAGGAGAGAGATCCACAAGAGTTATTGTTCAGCTTCTCATTTTGCTGCCCTCACATGTCCTTCTCTTTCACAGGTGGATAAGATTACCTAGTTGGCAGTGTTATTGTAAGGGTTGAAATATACAGGCGAAGTATCTTGACCATAGTAGGTGCTAAATAAATAAATGATAGAGGGGCTTGGGATTTAGCTCAGTTGGTAGAGTACTTGCCTTGCATGCACAAGACTGTGGGTTCATCTCGTCTGATGGATTGAACCCAGGAGTGCTTTACCAATTTTTAAATATTTTTCTAGTTGTAGATGGACACAATATCTGTATTTATTTATTTTTATGCGGTGCTGAGGATCGAACCCAGTGCCTCACATGTGCACTACTGAGCTGCAGCCCCAGCCCTACCATTTTATTAATATTGTTTTTGAGAAAGCATCTTGCTAAGTTGCTTAGGGCTTTGCTAAATTTCTGAAGCTGGCTTTGAATTTACGATCCTTCTACCTCAGCCCCCCAAGCTGCTGAGATTACAGACATGTGCCACTGCACCCAGCTAATAGTATAGTTATTTCTTTAGAGCTTAAAATGGTATCTTTCAGTGATATAGCTCCAAATTATTCTGTAAATAAACACAATTACGATGTATGAATCAGAATACAAGTCCAAGGTGAGTTAACCTAGTTTATCAACTGTCAATTTCAAATGTCAGTTGGTACGATCATGGTACAGCCTTAACTTCCCAGGGAACCTGGAAGGGTTTGGCAATCCTTTTGTACCCCTCTGTGCCAGAACAGAGTACCAAATACAGGAAGGAATACTGGATTCCTTTTAAGCACTGGGATCTGGAAAACAATTGCCTTTGCCTCTCATAATCTAACTGGTATAAATGGAGGAGAAAATTATCAAAAGAGATGATTACTTCTCTTGGATAAATGCACTTCTCAAGAACTCATAAATGAAATTTTCTCACTTGGAATTAACATACTTATATATTGCTACAAAGAGACCTAAACAGGAAGGATGCTCTGTTTTGGAAAGATGGCCTTGGAGACCTCACTGATGGCATTGCCTAGTCTCATGAAGCAATTGCTTCCTGTTTAGTGTCTGTGACTTTGGCTGGAGAATTTCCCTTCTTTTTTAAAAATCTTTTTAGTTACACATGACAGTAGAATATATTTTGTTAAAATTATACAAGAATGGAATATATCTTCTTCTAATTGGAACTACATTCTTGGAGATGATAATAAGATACACTTAGGTATTTTCTTATGCGTACATAGCAAAGTTATGTTAGATTCATTCCACTGTCTTTTCCTTTTCCTATCTTCCCTCCCTTCCCTTCATTCCCCTTTGTCTAATCTACTGAACTTCTTTTCTTACCCTACCCACTTTATTGTAGTTTAGCTTCCACATATAAACCAAAACATTCAACCTTTGTTTTTTGGGGATTGACTTATTTTACTTAGCATGATAGTCTGGCTGGAAATTTTTCCAAGGCTAAAGTTCTGTTTTGGTCTTTGACTTCAAAGTTCCATTTATTTATACCCCCAGACATTTGATTTCTCAAATCTTGATCCCAAACAATTGCTTTCCTCTGAAGTTATATGTAGTTTCCTTTGGTTTTCTGTTTAGAGATTTCAATTCCAATTCCTCCACTTCTAGTTAACCTTCAGTTCTGAATTATATCCCTTCTTCTATCAATTGTCTTATCTCATTTAACAGTGGTTCTGATTTATTAAAGATTAAGCTATTTATCCCATATTACCTAGTTAGAAAGTGGCAAGAGCTAGGAACAAAACCTAGGAAGTATGACCCTACTTTGGGAACTTATCGCTATGCCTTATTACTCAGGAATTTCAAAAACAAGAAGAAATACCTCATGGTTGGTGAATTAAGAATGGCAATAAAGAAGCTGGGGTTGTGGCTTAGTGATAGATCACTTACCTAGCATGTATGAGGCACAGGCTCGATTTACAGCACCATATATAAGTAAATAAAATAAAGGTCCATTTACAACTAAAAAAAAATTTTTAAAAAATGGCAATAGAGCCAGGTGCAGTGATGCATACCTGTAATCCCAGCAGCTCAGCAGGCTGAGATAGGAGGATCATGCGTTCAAAACCAGTCTCAGCAACTTAGTGAGGCCTAAGGAACTCAGTGAGACCCTGTCTCAAAATAAAACATAAAAAGGGCTGGGGATGTGGTTCAGTGGTTAAGTGCCCCTGGGTTCAATCCCTGGTACAAAAAAAATGACAATAGAGGAGACAGCAGTGGCCTTTGAGAGTTGGTTGGGATTGAGGGATTTGGGCAGAAATAAGGCAATACAGTAACATGAGTGTGCCATACAGTAGAAAAGCACAACATAGATATGGGCCAGGATACTTAGCTTGACTTAAATATTGGATTCTTCTAAGGATATATTGGAAGATGACTCCTTGAACATAGTTGGGATTATATTATGGAGACATACACAAATTAATGTATGCTTAGTTTAATAAGTAATTGGAGGGTCTTCTTTCTTTCTTCTTCCCCTTTCCTTTCCTTCCTTCCCTCCTTCATTCACATTTTAATTCCTTCCCTCCAATTACTTTATAAAATAAAAATTAATATCATCTAATGAAAACTACCACCTGAACCCCAATTAACTGAAATGATTATGTGTGTGTGTGAGTGTGTGTGTGTGTGTGTATACTCAAGACTCTTTCTTCATGAAAATATAGACATATAAATTGTTGCGTATTGTGGAAGGCAGAATTCTAAGATTCATACCCCTTTTCTGTATCCCCTCCCCTTGAGTGTGAGTAGAATCTGTGAATATGGTAGGTTGTTGCTCCCTTCATTACATTATGTTACATGTCAACGGTGCTGAGATAGTCACTTCCATGATTATGTTATATGATGTGAGAATTTCTATCTGGCTTAAAAGCCAATCTTCATGTTGTGAGAAGGCCATGTAGCATAGTACCTAAGAGAACCTGCTAGGAATAAAGACTGATTCCAAGCAGGTATCCAGAGAGAAAATCAGAATCCATACTCTGAACCACCTCCTCTCTCTGGCTCTTGTATGCCAGGAAACAATATTCCTCTGCCCAGTCACCATAACATCAAATACCAGAAAGGTAGAAATAGTCCTTATACGCAAGTGCCATTGAAATTATCCATACTAGTCAATCCTGAGCTTGCATATCCTATCTTGCCCTGCCTTTCCCAAGAAAACCATGGAAAGACTCTTGCTCATGCTGTCCACTCACTTCTTCTGCCTCATGACACACCCTGATGCTTCCCAATATGGCCCTAAGTGGCATAGCAAGCCCCTTCTTCTTGGGAACTATGAGTAATAAACTGTATTTTCCATGACACATACTTCTCGATCTGCTGGCCTCAGCATAACTAACTAGTAATAAAAGTACATTTTAACGCTGAGAGTCCCTGAGCAGAGAACCCAGCTTAAACATGCTCAGACTTCTGGCTCATGGAAACAGTGACTTCATAAATTTGTGTTGTTTTAAACTGCAAAGTTCAAGGTGATAAATTTGTGGAAAGTTGTTATGCAGCAAAAGAAAATTAAGGACACGTGTAAAAATTACATTTAAACTTACTGTATGTTTTCTAACCTGTGTTTGCCTATTTCATACAGGGGGCAGGGAGAAATGGGAAATGACTGCTAATGATAATGGAGTTTCTTTTTCTGTGACAGAAATGTTCTAAAACTGTCACACAACTCTGTGAACCTACTAAGAACCACTGGATTTTAGATTTTAAATGGGTAAACTGTATGAAATGTGAATTATATGTCAATACAATTATTTGAAATAAAAAGAGAGATGTACCTGAAAGAAAAAAAAGGCAAAGTAAGGGACCTGTTGCATGTGGGAATGAGAGATGGGAGGGTGGCAAATTCTGGTCCTGGTAAAATGGTAATAAGGAATTTGATGATAAGGGATCTATGTTGGTTTTGTGGTTAGGGGAAGGGAAAACTGGTTAATTAGATTTCAGGTGCTTTTGGGTATCCATGAAGGCACCTGGATAATATAGGGAATGCATCCATTATTGTGTGTTCCTTGCCCAGGTGGGTGGGTGAGGGATGAATTTCACAAGAGACACATGGTAGAAATAAAGTAGTTTGAATTAGTTTGCTCCTTACCCTCTGTAATGGAGAGATCTCCCTTTGGACAGTTGCACAAAGTGAGAATTTGCAATCCCAGCTGCTAAGGAAGAGAGCCTGTGACATTTTTTCCCTTCATAGACCCCCAAGGAGGAAATTTCTGAGGCTGCATCTGGTTATAATTCATATTTTTGACTTTGGTTCAAGCCTTTGCGTGTGACATGTAAGCTGGTCACTTGTTGCTGAAGCAGCAGATGGCCATTCTGCTTTCCCTTAAATGGCTGAGTCTGCCTTGAATCCTTAAAAGTGTAAATAATTTACTTTCTGTTCAACTGAGTCCAGTTAATATTATGTCTCAAAATACCCCTGCCTCTGCTCTTACATTTACTTATACTTTTCTTGCCAAAATCTCCTAAATATCCCTTCTGGTATTTATTTTATTGGTAGAAACACTGGCCTGACCTAGACTCTGAAGTAAATTGTAAAGGATAGGAGCATCTGTAGTCAGCCCAATGGGATTTTTAAGTACAACTGTCCCCCTCCCTTGTGGGAGTTTTATACCAGAAACAACCGTGTGAGATCCTGCTTTCCATCAAGGGTTTATTGGTTAATGAGGCCTGTGGCTGGTGTGGTTTTCCTGTGTTTAGCTTTTGGAGCTCTCAGAGACAGTTGCTTGGAATGTAGAGCTGACAGAATTATTGCCCAGCAAGCTTGCCGGCCACAACCCACAAGACTTCACCAACACTGACGAATTTTATGGCTGATTTAATGGACAGAACAAGTATTTGAAGAAGCAGAGTGAAGAGCTGTTGGTATCCTGTTGTCTAAAGAGGCCTGAAGGTCTTCTTGTTAAGACATCCTTTTTCAATCTCCTTTTGTTCTAGTCTTTGTTGTCCTTCCCAGACCTTTGAGCTACTTAGTGTCTCTTAGAACATTAATTAGTATAAACCTTGGAAATTTTCAAAAATGAGAAAATTTTCATTGTGAAACTCATATCGACTACGAGGTGGTTGTCACTATGTACCAAGCCATCCCAAAACTCACTGGCTACACTTTTCTCACTAGTCTGCAAGTTTACTGAGCATTGACCAGCTTAATCTGGGCTCAATCATGGGCCTGTGTAAACTGGGGGTTACTTGATCTAGGCTTTGAGTAGCTCTGCTTCACATGTTCCTCATTCTCCTAGTACTAGTGGGCTGGTCTAGGCATGTTCTTTTCATGTTTAAGGCTGTGATGCAAAAGAAAACAGAAGCCTAGAATGTCTCTTAAAGTGTAGGCTTATACCTGGCTTACTGTTAACTTACATATCATTCTGTTTACCATAGAAAGTTATATTATAGAACCCAGAGTCATTGAATGGAAAATATACTCCATCTCTTTTATGGAAAAATAATGAGTCAAATGGCTTGGATAGAAAAGGGGACAAAAAATTGGGGTAAAAAGTACAATGTGCCACAGGTAGGTAGGGCAGATATGACTGTTCCCATTTTACAAATGAAATATATCATACACAGGGACCTAAAGTGATCTGCTCAAGGTCCCACAGAAAATTTAGATAGAACTGGAATTCAAACCCAACCCTTATGATTTCTAATTCTCTCCACTTTTTGCCACAATGAACTCCAATATGCCATAATATATTCCTTATTAGCTACTTAAAGGTCTGTAGCTCTTCAGGGATCTTCAGGGATGATTCTGTGGCTTGGTTATTCCTCCTTCCTGCGCTCCTTCCTTCCTTTCTTATCCCTCTGGGATTTTGCCCACTTCCCTCATTCACAGTCATCATTACCTTCGTACTCTTCCACTGGGACCTGCTCAGGGTAGAGTATTGATGAAATCCCCCACACACACCAAAACACACAGACATAAATTCTGTGTGTCCCTGAAACAGACATACCAATATATTCATTTTCATTTTATTTTTATTTTTTAATCTTCATTTTTAATATAAATGGACTTGAAAAAGAAAATCCAAACATCACATGATGGTTGAACTGCAAATACCTCAAAACTGACATACTATGGTCCTTTGAAGAATAAGAGTATTAAATGACCAGAGATCTGTCTACATGCCTATTGCTGACTTTGAGCTTCACTTTAATAGGTCTGGGCTAGTTTTGGGTTAGTCCTTTCCTGACTGTCCTTATAGAGTTCCTCAGTGGTCCTGAAATAATGAATCTATCCCATTCTGCCCAGTATTATTTGGGTAGAATTTTAGACCCAAGCTGTTCAATGCTAGCCTGAAGGGTTGTGAGTTGATATCTATAATACAGCCTGTGTGATTTTCTCAGGTGTGAGTCTCCATGGCAACTCAGTGCCTATGGCTTTTAATGCACTTACACTCCTAAATCTGGTCTCTGGCATCCTACAGGTAGAAGGTACCATCTTAAATTTGCATCCTCTGGGTTTCTAGCTGACCTGCACGAACAGTGTACTTTGCTTTCATGAACCTTTTTAGAGAGAGATTCCTATGTCTGCAGGCTCTGAAAGCCCCTCCCTTTTTCTTGTCACAGTTTTCTTCCCTGATATATTTTTTCCTGCAGCACAACTTCAGCAGCTGATTGATGTGGCTGGCTGGCTCTAACCATTCAGTGAGGCTCTGTCTCATCTCTTCATTGTAAGAACTAATGTGGCTCAGCCACAGCAAAGAGGCTGAGCTTTGATATTCTCTTTTCCCATACTTCCACAGAAGACTGGAAGACAGATTACTTGCAGTGATTTCTAGAGGCAGAAGGTAAGTGAGTGGTCGCTATAATAGTAGAGCCAAGAGAAAATGTTTGGCCTTGTGCCTTCAAAAATGACAGTGTAATCCAGAGGAAAAACGAATAGGGATGAGGTTGTAAAAGAGTTGCTACTGGAAAAAAAAATTGCTTCTACTGATAAAGAACCTCTATAAATTCAGACAGTATTTGCTTTTGGCCCCTGATTGTTTTGCTGGCTCATTGCTAGTGAGCGAGAACTCTGTAGCTTCCATGTCAGAGAAGATGAAGAAGCAAAGAAGTCTGGCTAGGTGCATTGCCATAGATATTGTGCCTCCTGCTTTGGAATGCTCCACCATTGGACTGTGGAAAAGAATTAAAGAAGCAGCTGGCAGCATGTCACCACATGCTGTGACTCCGGACTTACTTGCCTGATGGTTGGCAACATAGTATAAATAGTAATAAGTGTTGGCTCTAGACAGCTTTAGGCCTGAATCAATCAATTTCTGTGTGTGTGTGTGTGTGTATGTGTGCGCGCGCATGCGCTGGGGATGGAACTCCAGGGCCTCTCATGTGCTCTGAATTTCTCTCTCTTTTTTTTTCTTTTCATTTTCCCAGTTCTGGGGATTGAACTCTGGGGACTCAACCATTGGGCCACATTCCCATCCCTATTTTGTAATTGATTTAGAGACAGGGGCTCACTGAGTTGCTTAGGGCCTTGATAAGTTGCTGAAGCTAGCTTTGAACTCGTGATCCTCCTGCCTCAACCTCCCAAACTACTGGGATTACAGGTAAGTGGCACTACACCCAGTCTGAATCTCTTTTGATATGTGCCATTTGGCAAGTTTTTAACTCTTATATTATCTCATTTATAAAGTGGGTGTAAAACATCCTACCTCATATGGTGTTTGTGAGAATTAAGATAAAATAGCATTTATGAAATTCTTGGAAAAATGCCAGGCACATAGTAGGCACTAAATAAATACATATTGACCATTTATTAGTTAATGAATATTTAGGGGACTTTTAGAAAGAATTGCTTACAAGAGTAAATTGAGACTATGGTACCTAAAAATTATTCTTTTCAAAATAAATCTTTTTTTAAGTGAACTCTTCAATATAGTAATATCTCTCCTTACTGACCTAAACTTACTTAATGGATTCACTTGATACTTTTCCTTTTTGATGAAATATTTCTTGATCAATGCTTGGGACACACTGGAAACTCGTGATAATTATTTTACTTTCAGTGGACCCTCATACTTCTGCTCCCACACATCAAGTTGAACACTTTCCAAGAATTAGTTGTGTTGTTGCCAAATCCATTTATGCCAGTTGTACTTGCTATTATAATTAGGTAATTTAATATAAATTTATGAAATATGAATATAAAATGGAAGCACTGTTTCCATGAAATCTAAGTTGAATCCTTTGGAAAGACCTTAAACCAGCTCTATTATTAAAAATCAAAACAAAAACTGACACTGGAAATTAGATGGGATACATGAGGGATGTAACTAAAGAACGAGTCTGTGAAATTTCAGTCAGAGCACCCAAACTCAAAGAAAAGGCCTTGGCCTGATAACCCAGATTGGGTGAATAAATGTGCTTGTATGTTTTAAATCTTCCCTCCACTTTTTTTCTAGGGAAGTTCTTTCCCTCTCTATCCTCAGCAACCATTATAATATTTTCAAATGCAGTTTATTCTCTTCAACCAACTTCTGGGCCTTTAATGAACAGTTTCATCTTCCCCAAAATGCTCTTCATCAGCTTCTCCCAGTTCCACCCCCAGCCCTTTACCTGGCTTACTCACCCTCCAGTTCACAAAGCAAATATCACTTTGTATAAAAATAACCCCTTTTATTAGGTTCTACTTGATAACCTCCTCCCTCAGACACATAATCCCTTAGCAATATATATTTCTTTGAAGTCCTTACTGACTTGTAATTACTTGATTTTTTTGTCTTCCTGTAGATGCAACTTCCATGTTTGTTGAAAAAGACAGGGAGTGGGTAAATGAATGAATGGATGATGTTTTAGTCTCAACTTTGTAAATAAGGTACTGTCTATCTCCTCTAGTGTGAGCTTAGTGAAGGCAGGTACTTTATCCCATTCACTGCTGCCATATCACCAGTACCTAGCTCACAGCACAACCCAAAAATAATAGTTAAGAACAACATTGGCATCTTTGTGGAATCCACTCAAAATATGCCTTTGTAATTCTTATGCTACTTATAGATAAAGAAGGAAGCAATGAAGGTGAGGGAAGTTCCCTATGTTTTAGGATTCTCCCTAAATCTGGAACATCAGTTTAATTCCATGTCATTTTTTGGTCATCTGAAAGATATCATTTAACACTATTAGAAAATTGATAGTGTCATTTGCCTCAAGTACTTGTACATAATTTCCCCCATATGAATGAATTACATTTTTGTGAGACAAGTCAGATATAATTGACCTACTATAAATATCAGTGGTTTTTGAACTTAAATGTGAAACAGAATCACCCAGAATATTTATTTGATAAAATGACTGATTAATAAACAAACCCAAGTCCAATTACGGTGCTTAGATCTAGAATGTCATCTAGGAATCTGAATTTTAACAACCTCCCTTAGGACACTCTGATGCTGGTTGTCCAGAAATCATCCTTTGAGAAAGGTGAATATGGATTTTGAATGGAAAGTCAATGCAGTATAGTGACCTTCTCAAATAATTATACCATCCATCATTCATTTGTTACTGTTTGCCAGGAACTGATCTATTATACAGAGGCTTTACAGAAAGTTATTATTATCAAATTTAATCCTTTCTATCACCCTAGAAGAAAGATATCATTTTAATCCTCTATTGTGTAGGTGAGAAAAGTGAGGGTAAGAGAGCTTAGGTAATTTGCCCAGAGTCACACAGCTAATAAGTGGCAGAGCCACTCAACATATTCTGCCTCCAAAGACCTTTCTCTTTCCCTTGTTCCAGGCTGCCTGCATCCCACAGTGATCTCCTCATCTATGGACTTTTGGAACCTTGGCATGCTTAATGTGCACTTACCTTTGCAGTCCTAATCAAAAATATGATCTGTTGCCTTTAAAGGTGCTTTATTGCAGGGTACTAGCTGTGGGGGAAACCTGTCTTCTTGCAGTTCTTTGTTCTGCACTTGTTGAAACAACAGGCCCCAGAGAAAGAGGCCCCCTTTTTAGAAGAAAAAAGTGTGTTCTTTATGCTCTCCTCACATACCACATTAATTATCAGCTACAGAAGAAACTCATGAAACTTCTGGCTCACTTGGCTTTATTCTCCAAAGCAGGAAGCAGCACAGTAGGAGTTTAATTCTGAAGTTCAAGTGCTCTCCTGCATACTAATGGCCTGGGACAAAGGTTCACTACACTGGGTCTTATGATAAGGCAGCCTTCAACAGGAGGAATGTTGTTGGAAAGTAAATTGGGATGTACAAATAAGATCATGCAGGATCCCATAAGTTTTAGGAGTAAACACTGAGTGAACTCTCTTCATGCTTTACCTTTTCTGTATAGTTGGTATTAGGTGGTCTTACAGAGGGTCTCCATTAACCTAATATGAATAAGTAAATGATTCTGTATATAAGTCTTTCTACTTGCAGCAGAATTTGAGGTTGAAAGTGCTTCACTGGGTAGTAGATGTAGCTAGATGATGGCTGTCTTTATTGCCCCACTTCTGGCTTCCAACTTCTGCTTCAGAGCAACGTCCTGTCAGAAAATAATCTGAACATTTAAGTACTACACCTAGAAATAAAAGCCAGGAAGGGATCTCCAGAGGTCATTAGATTTCTGCCAGACAGGCTCTAAGATAAAGATAGCAAGTAGTAGTTGCCTGCCCACTCCATGCATGAGAATGACTCAATAGAACAATATAGTGAAAAGAATTATGAGGCCACAAATGGGCACCATAGGAATGAATGCCAGAATTGATTAGTGATGCCTGCCATGAATCTAAGGGCTGGCTATTTTTTTTTTTTACCATCCTTGCTCCAAGCCAGTAGTTTCCAAATCTGATTGCACATAGAATTACAGGGAACTTATAAAAAATGTTGATACCTAGTGTTCACCCCAAACCAGTTAAATAAGATCCCTTGGAAGTGATATTCAGGCATTAGAGCAACCAGTGGTGAGAGCCACAGCTGTGCACAATTGTAGACATACAGAAGATGTTTTTTAAATATTTTATTTTTTTAGTTATAGTTGGAAACAATATCTTTATTTTGTTTATTTATTTTTATGCAGTGCTGAGGATCAAACCCAGGGCCTTGCATGTGCTAGGCGAGCACTCTACCACTGAGCCACAACCCCAGCCCAACATACAGAAGGTTTAATTAAGTAGTTCCCATATGCATTTCCTCCAACTAGTACCTCCCATGCTGACTGCACAAGAATCATCCAAGGAGCTTGTAAAATTAGGGACTCCTGGGACCAATTCATAAATATTTTAATTTGGAAGTATGGGGATAAGATCCAGGAATCTGTAATTCTGGAAACCAAATTGGAAGATGCTAATGGGAACCACTGTCTTAAGCTATTTATAATACCTCAGATGAATGAAAATTTTGAGCTGAACCTTGTGCTCTAAGGCAGTAGTTTTCAAACCTGAGTGCATCTTGGAAAATCTCTTGGGAAACTTTTTTAAAAACATCAGTGCCTAGGTTCAATAATGGACCAATTAAATCAGAATCTCTAGAGGGGAATCCAGATGATTCTAATGTGCAGCTAAAACTGAGAGTCACTGCTCTATGAAGTGGGACACAGGAATCTAATTTGAGAACCTCATCAGGAGGGTGTCAATTATCTTTTTTCTATGGATTTAGTCTAGCCACTTTGACTTTGTATTATTAGGTGGTAAACTACTTCAGTTTCCTGAGCCTTATTTATCACCAGAATCTATCATTTATGATGGCTGAGGTGGTTTTAAAATAATTTTATTCATGCATTCTGGAATACTAAGAATGGGGTTCATTTTGACATAATCACGCATGTGTTGTGTTGGTTTTATGGATCTTCCTGCAGTAGTCATTCATCCATTTTGGAGGAGATGCTAGGGATTGAACCCAGGGCTTCACACATTCTAAGTACTTGCCCTATCACTTAGCTAAACCCCAGCTCTTCATCCACTTTTTAAAACAGTTCCTGAATGTATCAGAGTGTTTATTAAATGTAGGTTCCACTATCTTCTGCCTGTATAAAGAAGGGCTTGGGGTGAGGGTTTAAATTTTTTTGGAAAACCAAATTAAATATAGGACAATTAATGCTCTTAAGAGACAGGTTTTATAAAGACAAAAGCTAGAGGGCTACAAAGTCTGTCAACTGTGAATTGGTGAGAGCAAATAGACATCTTATCCACCAATCCATGATTGGTCCTGCTAGTCTCTTCTGAAGCAAATGGAAGAGACTAGATTTCTTTCCTTTATAAGCTTTGCCTTTATTTTTATCTTCTTTCACATTAATTTTGTAAGGTAGCCTTACAGGGTTGGTCACACCAGGGACTGTGAAATTGACAGACTGCAGCAGGACTCTCCTTCTTCTTCAAAACCTATCTTTAAAAATTACATTTATTTCCAAATTTATGCTTGAATTTCTGCCATTAATGATTGATATATTTGATTTAAATATTCCCTTTTCATATCGTTGGTTTTAAATGTCAACAAAAATAATACATTAAAGTCCCTGATACCTTCAGTACTCTCAGGAACGAAGAATCATGACTCAGTGAAAGGATGACTCCGAAGGGGACAGGTAAAAGGACCTCACAAAGATAGCTTGAGATTGGGCTCAGGGCATATTTCAGTGGTTGAGTGCTTGCCTAAGTATACTCTGGGTTCAATCCCCAGTTGTGAAGAAAGAAAACAGCATGAGGTTGAAAATATTTATTAATATAAGTTGGCTTTTCTTACACTTCCCATTTCAGAACTTCTTTGTAGAGGTAGACTTTTTTTTTTTTTAATTTTTTATTGTTGGCTGTTCAAAACATTACATAGTTCTTGATATATCATATTTCACACTTTGATTCAAGTGGGTTATGAGCTCCCATTTTTACCCCATATACAGATTGCAGAATCACATCAGTTACACATCCATTGATTTACATATTGCCATACTAGTGTCTGTTGTATTCTGCTGCCTTTCCTATCCTCTACTATCCCCCCTCCCCTCCCCTCCCCTCTTCTCTCTCTGCTCCCTCTACTGACATTCGTTTGTCCCCCTTATATTATTTTTCCCCTTCCCCTCACTTCCTCTTGTATGTACTTTTGTATAACTCTGAGGGGAGGTAGACTTTTTTGAATCATAGAGCTCACAGACCAATCCTGTGAAATAACATGAGAATAGCAAACTGTGGCCTAGTCATGTCTGTAACCCCAATGTCTTACACTAACACCTGTTTCCAAGCAGTGGAGAGAATCAAAGCCAGTGAAAATGTATTATCCTAGAATTGTCATAAGACAGTCCAGCCTTGGACTGACCCAGGTAAGCCTCTGCCCTCAGACCTGTAGAGGACAGCCTAATTAGCTTTGTAAACAAGACCATTCCCTTTACCCTCCATGGAAAACAGGACTAAACAAATCCCTTGCTGATGCAACCCCCACATTCATGTGCACTGAGAATAAGACCATTGTATTTTCACCAAGAGTTGGTTATCCAGTGAGTAATGTGTTCCTATACATTTATACTCACAGCAAAGTACCCTAAGACATGTTTATAGTTAAGAAAGGTTAGTATTAACATTGTGTCAGGAGATTAATCTATTTTAATTGTAAATGCCAAGAACAAACCTGCTTCTTTGGGCCTCAGATGTATAACTTTGGTTAAATATTTATAGATCAGTTGGAATGTTTACTCTTAATTCTGGAACTAGCTATTTACTTGCATAATTGCACACACTCCTTCCCTACCTCTGACTCCAACCAATGTTCTCCTCATGTTTTCTTTCCAAAATACACTTCGGTTGGGAGGAAGATGATGGGAACATCTGGCCACTGGTCTAGAGCTACTGATACTGGCTAGTAGAGCAACCATGAAAATGCTCTAGACATGTTACCAGGACCAGGGAATTTGCAAGGGCCCCAGAATCAGGAAACCTGTGTTCGAATCATAATTCTGCTACAGATTAGCTATATGACCTCTTCAGGGTCTCAGTTTCATAATTCATAAAATGAAAGAGATTAATTCAAATTAATTCAAACTTCAAAAAGTTAAGACTTTTTCCAGCTATGAATCTTTATGGCAGTTTATGAACCCATAATTCATCTTGGAACCCCTACCCACACAGGTGTCAGGTTTATGTTTTCTAGAACATCACCATCTAGTACAGCTTTCTGCAATGAAGGAATAGTTCTACACCTGTAGTGTCTATAGCAGTACCTTCTGGCTATATGTAACTATTGAGTATTCAGGATGTAGATAATGCAGGAGGAGGAGCTAAAATTTTTATTTATTTTTTCAATTTTTAATTGATTTTTAAAAAATAAATGACAGCATAATGCATTACAATTCTTATTACACATACAGAACACAATTTTTCATATCTCTGGCTATATATAAAGCATGGTCACACCAATTCGTGTCTTTATACATGTACTTTGGATAATGATGTTCATCACATTCCACCATCATTTCTAACCCCATGCCCTCTCCCATCCCCTCCCACCTCTCTGCCCTATCTAGACTTTATCTATTCCTCCCATGCTCCCCATCCATACCCCTCTATGAATTAGTCTCCTTATAGCACAGAAAATTTGGCATTGGGTTTTTTGGAGTTGGATAAATTCACTTAGCATTATCTTCTCTAACTCCATCCATTTACCTGCAAATGCCATGATTTTATTCTCTTTTATTGCTGAGTAAAATCCCATTGTGTATATATGTCACATTATTTTTATCCATTCATCTACAGAAGGGCATCTAGGTTGGTTCCACAGTTTAGCTATTGTGAATTGTGCTGCTATAAACATTGATGTGGCTGTGTCCTGTAGTATGCTGTTTTTAAGTCCTTTGGTATAATCTGAGGAGAGGGATAGCTGGGTCAAATGGTGGTTCCATTCCCAGATTTCCAAGAATCTCCATACTGCTTTCCATATTTGGCTGCACCAATTTGCAGTCCCACCAGCAATGTATGAGTGTACCTTTTACCCCACATCCTCGCCAACACTTATTGTTGTTTGTCTTCATAATAGCTCTCATTCTGACTGGAGTAAAATGATATCTTAAAGTAGTTTTGATTTGCAATTCTCTAATTACAAGAGATGATGAACATTTTTTTCATATATTTGTTGATTGATTGTATATCCTCTTCTAAGAAGTGTCTGTTCAGGTCCTTGGCCCATTTATTGATTGGTTTATTTGTTTGTTTGTTTTTTTGGTGCTTAGCTTTTTGAGTTCTTTATATAACCTACAGATTAGTGCTCTATCTGATGTGTGAGGGGTAAAAAATTTGCTCCCAAGATGTAGGCCTTCTATTCACCTCACAGATTGTTTCTTTTGCTGAGAAGAAACTTTTTAGTTTGAGTCCATCCCATTTATTGATTCTTGGTTTAAATTCTTGCACTATAGGTGTCTTATTAAGAAAGCTGGGGCCTAATCCCACATGATAAAGATTAGGGCCTACTTTTTCTTTTATTAGACACAGAGTCTCGAGTTTAATTCCTAAATCCTCAATCCATTTTGAGTAGAGTTTTGTGCATGGTGAGAGATAGGGGTTTAATTTCATTTTGCTGCATATGGATTTCCAGTTTTCTCTGCACCATTTGTTGAAGAGGCTATCTTTTCTCCAATGCATGTTTTTGGCACCTTTGCCTAATATCAGATAATTTTAATTTTGTGGGTTAGTCTCTGTGTCCTCTATTCTGTATCATTGGTCTACCAGTCTACTTTGGTACCAACATCATGCTGTTTTTGTTACTATTGCTCTGTAGTATAGTTTAAGTTCTGGTATAGTGATGCCACCTGCTTCACTCTTCTGCTAAGGATTGCTTTGGCTATTCTGGGTCTCTTATTTTTCCAGATGAATTTTATGATTGCTTTTTCTATTTTTATGAGGAATGCCATTGAGATTTTGATCAGAATTGCATTAAATATGTATAGTGCTTTTGGTAGTATGGTTATTTTGATAATATTAATTCTGCCTATCCAAGAGCAAGGTGGATCTTTCCATCTTCTAAGGTCTTTTTTAGTGTCTTTCTTTAGGGTTCTGTAGTTTTCATTGTACAGATCTTTCACCTCTTTCATTAAGTTGATTCCCAAGTATTTTTTTGAGGCTATTGCAAATGGGGTATTTTTCCTCATTTCCTTCTCAGAGGGTTTGTCACTGATATACAGAAATGCCTTTGATTTATGGGTGTTGATTTCATATCCGCTACTTTGCTGAATTCATTTACTAGTTCTAGAAGTTTTCTGGTGGAGCTTTTTGGGTCTTCTAGGTATAGAATCATATCGTCAGCAAATAGTGCTAATTTAGGTTCTTTTTTCCTATACATAACCCTTTAATTTATTTTGTCTAATTGCTCTGGCGAGTGTTTCGAGAACTATGTTGAATAGAAGTGGTGAGAGAGGCCATACCTGTCTTGTTACAGTTTTTACAGGGAATGCCTTCAATTTTTTTCCTTTTAGAATGATGTAGGCTTGGGGCTTAGCATATATAACCTTTATGATGTTGAAATATGTTCCTGTTATCCCTATTTTTTCTAGTGTTTTGAACATGAAGGCATGCTGTATTTTGTCAAATGCTTTTTCTTCATCTATTGGGATGATCATATGATTCTTATATTTAAGTCTACTGATGTGATGAATTACATTTATTGACTTCTGTATGTTGAACCAACCTTGCATACCTGGGATGAACCCCACTTGATCATAGTGCACAATCTTTTTGATATGTTTTTGTATTCGATTTGCCAGAATTTTATTGAGAATTTTTACATCGATGTTCATTAGAGATATTGGTCTAAAGTTTACTTTCTTTGATGTGTCTTTGCCTGGCTTTGGAATCAGAGTAATATTGGCCTCATAGAATGAGTTTGGAAGTGCTGCCTCTTTTTCTATTTCCTGAAAAAAATTGAAGAGTATTGATACTAGTTCTTCTTTAAAGGTCTTATAGAACTCGGCTGTGTATCCATCTGGTCCTTGACTTTTCTTGGTTGGTAAGCTTCTGATGGCATCTTCTATTTCACCACTTGATATTGGTCTGTTTAAATTGTGTATATCTTCCTGATTCAATATGGGCAAATCATATGACTTAAGAAATTTGTTGATGCCTTCAACATCTTCTATTTTATTGGAGTATAAGTTTTCAAAATAAATTCTAATTGTATTTCTGTAATGTCTGTTGTGATATTACCTTTTTCATCACGAATGCTGGTAATTTGAGTTTTCTCTCTCCTTCTCTTCATTAGCATAGCTAAGGGTCTGTCAATTTTATTTATTTTTTCAAAGATCCAACTTTTTGTATTGTAATTTTTTTCAATTGCTTCTTCTGTTTTGATTTCATTGATTTTAGATCTATTTTCAGTTATTTCTTGCATTTTACTGATTTTTCTTTTGATTTGTTCTTCTTTTTTCTAGGGTTTTGAGATGTAATGTGAGGTCATTTATTTGTTGACTTGTTCTTCTTTTAAGGAAGGAACTTCATGCAATGAACTCCATGCAATGAACTTTCCTCTTAGTACTGCTTCCATAATGTCCCAGAGATTTCGATATGTTATGTCTATGTTCTAATTTACCTCTAATAATTTTTTAAAATCTCCTCCTTGATGTCTTCTGCAACCCATTGTTCATTCAGTAACATATTGTTTAGTCTCCAGGTGTTGGAGTAATTCTTATTTTTTATTTTGTCATTGATTTCCAATTTCATTCCATTATGATCTACTAAAGTGCTTGATAGTATCTCTACTTTTTTGTATTTGCTAAGAGTTGCTTTGTGGCATATTACATGGTCTATTTTAGAGAAGGATCCATGTACTGTTGAGAAGAAAGTGTATCTACTTGATGCAGGTTGAAATATTCTATGTACGTCAGTTAAGTCTAAGTTATTGATTATATTATTGAGTTCTATAGTTTCTTTTGTTTGGAAGATCTATCCAGTGGTGAGAGAGGTGTGTTAAAGTACCCCAAGATTATTGTGTTGTGGTCAGTTTGACGCTTGAACTTGAGAAGAATTTGTTTGATGAACATAGCTGTACCATTGTTTGGGACATATATATTTATGATTGTTATGTCTTGTTGATGTATGGTTCCCTTGAGTGGTATATAATGTCTTTATCCCTTTAATCAAAACCTTTATCCCTTTTGATTAACCTTGGCTTGAAGTCTACCTTATTTGATACGAGGCTGAAATCCCCTGCTTGCTTCCACAGCCCACAGGTATGATTTTTTCCCAACCCTTCAACTTCAGTCCGTCTTTTTCTATGAGATGAGTCTCTTGGAGGCAGCATATTGTTGGGTCTTTTTTTAATCCAATCTGCTAGCCTATGTCTTTTGATTGGTGAGTTTAAGCCATTAATATTCAGGGATGTTATTGAGACATGGTTTGTATTCCCAGACATACTTGTTTATTTTTATTATTTAACTTGACTTGATTTTCTTCTTTGATTAGTTTTTCCTTAAGGGTACTAACTCCCTCTGCTGATTTTCAGTGTTGTTTTTTGTTTCCTCTTCATGGAATATTTTTTCCAAGGATGTTTTGTAGTGCTGGTTTTCTAGCTATAGATTCTTTTAACTTATGTTTATCATGGAAGGTTTTTATTTCATCTTCAAATATAAAGCTTAATTTTGCTAGATACAAGGTTCTTGGTTGGCATCCATTTTCTTTCAGAGCTTGATATATGTTGTTTCAGGATTTTCTAGTTTTCAGGGTCTGTTTTGAAAAATCTGCCATTATCCTAATTGGTTTTCTCCCATATATAATCTGATTCCTTTCTCTCATGGCTTTTAAAATTCTCTTCTTATTCTGTATGTTGGGCATTTTTATTATAATGTGCCTTGGTGTGGATATGTTGTGATTTTGTACATTCAGCGTCCTGTAGGCTTCTTGAATTTGGGTTTCTAAATCATTCTTCATGTTTGGAAAGTTTTCTGATATTATTTCAATGAATAGATTGTTCATTCCTTTGGTTTGGACCTCGATGCCTTCCCCTATCCCAATAACTCTTAAATTTGTTCTTTTTATGCTATCCCATATTTCTTGGATGTTCTGCTCATGACCTCTTACCATTATCACTGTGGGGTCTATGTTCTTTTCCAGATTATATATTTTGTCTTCATTGTCTGATGTCCTAACTTCCAAGTGGTCTACTCTGTTGGTGATGCTTTCATTTGAGCTTTTAATTTGGTTTATTGTTTGTTTCATTTCAAGGATTTCTGTTTAGAATCTCTGTCTCCCTGTTGAGATGATCTTTTGCTCCTGTATTTGTTTATGTAGCTTTTTGTCAAAGTGATCTTTCACTGCCTGTATTTTCTCTCTTATATCTTCCTTGAATTCACAGAACATTTTAACCATGTACATCCTGAACTCCTTCCCTGTAATTTCTTCTGCTGTGGCTGCCTATGATTCTAATGATGTGATGTCTTGATTTGTTTGGGGCACTTTCTTCCCTTTTCTTTTCATGTTGCTCGTGTGTCTTCATATCCAGCTCCTTGGGTCTAGATTGTTATTGTTTTTACCCTGTAGGTTTGTAGTGCTCTTGTAGGGTTCCAAGACCTCTCCTCTATATTATGTTATTCAGATGACTCAGTCCTCAAAATCTGATTTCACACAAAGTTCTTGGTTTCACATATGTTGGGGATGTGAGGGCTGGAGGATAGAGAGGTAGAAGAGAAAGAGATTAAAAAAAAAAATACTCGAAGGAAGAAACCAGGATTGTTGCTAGTTTAGAGATCCGTATCTTTCTTGCTTCTCTTCTCATCCAGTAGATGGTGTTGTTCATTGTAAGCTGGTGTCTCTGCCCTCAGGATAATGGAGATAACCAGGGTGGGAAGACTGGTCATGGTGCAGGGCACCTGGAAGCGGGGAGTGGCACCTGCCAGTCCCTGCAGGGAGACTGAACCTCACAGGTCTCTTTTTGGGATCACTCTTATGACCTGAGCACCGGGTACTATCTCCCTATCTTGCCTGGAGATTTCCCAGTTCCTGGTCTCTCTGTTAGGCTCCAAACTTTGGACCCGTCTCCCTCTCCCTTAGCAGTTCCCAACTGTTGGATCTCTCACACCAAGGCTCCCATGGGCAGCACCCTAGTCACACTGCATACCTGTCCAACTGAGAGCTGTTTTGTGCCTGGAAGCTACTATGTTGAGTTACCACTGCTGGGGAGAGGGGGGAGTTGGAAACCTGATACCTGGCCAGATGGAGATCCAATCTGGGAGCTGCCCCCACCAAATATGGAGAGAGAGGTGAGCCAAAATGGAGGCAGTCTGCTTCCAGCCACGGGGTGTCTGGTGAGATGGGGAGAGCTGGGCGATGGTGTTGTGCTGTGGGGTAGGTAGCAGCCGAGTGACCTGCGTGGGAGTGGAGTGAAGTCTGGGAGTTCTGCAGAGGTGCTGATAGGTGATTCTGCTAAGGCACTCAAGAGTCCTACATGGGCTTGAACTCTGTGCTTTGGGTTTTGGGAGTCAGGAGTCTGGAGTCCTGCTCAAACACTGAGGCTTGGAGTCCTGCGCAGGGGTCACAGCGCTGGTGATTTCTGCAGAAATCAGCTGAATAGGGGTCCTCTTAGACTCTCTGAGATGCAGTATTCTGACTAGGTGAGATGTGGGTCACTGAGCAACACAGAATGCTGCCTCCCTCTGGTCTGCATCTTCTCTTTCCTGGGGTCTTTCATTTATATTTGGGGTCTCTTTAGGTGAAGAAGCTTTCCCTTCAGCTACCAAATAGTCAAAAATTAATTAATGATGTCCATTGCCTGGGTATCCAGCATAAATAGTCGGAACTGAAATTTTTATATTATTTATTCCAATCTAATAGCCACATGTGACTGGTGACCAGCATAATACAGCATCACAATGCTAAATGGTTAGCAATGGTGTTCACCAGCTCTATGCAGAAGGCCATTATCTGTGCTAATGGTGGTTTCTAATTTGGGGATAATTAAAAACTGTTAGTAAACACTGCCCAGCAGATATGCTTTTTCTCCAGTGTGGAAGGTGGGATATATTCAAATATTCAGGATTTCAAACTGCACAATTCCAAGTTCTTATTAGTTCCACTAAAAAGTAGAAGGGGGTGGCAAGTCATTGAACTAATTTTCCGTTTTTACTCTATCTGAAATATTAATATGCTTTTAACCACTATATTTTAAGCTGAGAAAACAGTATCATTGTAGTGCCTTCTAAGACACACATAGCAGATTGAACAAAATCATCTTCCATTATGCCACATTAATTACACATTTTTCATACAAAAAGGAGCTTGTTTACTTAATTTACAAATGTTTTCTTTCCATGTAATAGTTTATTGATCTATATCTCATAGCACTGACAGCATAAAGTTATTAATCTGTCTGAATTGAAAACAATGACATGTACTCATGGTCCTCATTATACATCACATTGAGTTGAAAATCAGCTGTGGCATAGAAGATAGATGTTCTTCCTAGACTCATCTTTTGCACTTCCAAATTTGCAATATTTGCAATAATATAAAAATACTAATATTATTATTGGTTATTACTATTTATAGTGGTAGTATAACTAAATATTCATAAACATTACTTATTTAGTCAAGCCTTTCCCATGATAGATTTTAGAGAGCATGTAGCACTCATAAGTTTTGGAGTATTGGAAAAAATACTAAACTCTATTTCCATAAGCTAATTAGAATGAAGGCTTCTAATTAATATGATCCAGTTACCCAAGCAATAGTATTTATGTCTGGAATGATAAATCCATTCACGAAAGCTATCATTTCCCACTTATTTCTTTGTCTTTGGCATTCTCTCCTTCTGAACTTGGACCTAGCCTTATAATTGTTCTCAGTACAGTGTTCCAGGCAGCCAGGATCAAGAAACTAAGATACTTACATGGAAACATTTAAGATGAAAGTTATTTTCTCTGTGTAATCTTTCCCATGTGAATGTGATCAATTTGTAAGAAATAAAAACAATAAAATGCATTCAGCTTTGTAGCTGAAAGGGACCTTAGAGGACACTTGATCTAATTCCATTATTTTATATATGACAATACTGAGGCTTAAAGAAGGAAGGGAAATCGCCCTTGGTTGCACAGTTAATTGGTGGGGGAAAAATGGGACTAGATTCCAACCTTATGACTCATTGAGTCCAGCAAGACACTGTTTCCAGTCTACCATATGGTAATTGTACCTTGGATGTTTGGTGCAGAATTATCATCACTCTTGAGTGTACTGGAAATGAAGTCTACTTTCCTAGACAGTTGAGGCCAGAAAGGCCTGGCAAATACATTGGGTTAACTATTAATATGTGGGATGGTCACATCCAAACAGATTATTTGTTATATTTTCCCATGAGTTGTACTTTTACATGCTTTCTTTAGATTTGCAATGTTAAACAATTTGTAAAGTGAGAAACACCATTATTATTTATTAAATAGTATAATTACTACAAATGAACAATCAAGAGAAGGGTATAATTGTGGCTAATGGCATTATCACTTGACTGCCAGATGCATCTGTTTCTGAATAAACATTCAGTGCTTCTGTTTAGAAAATGTGTTTATATCCTACACTGCTGTTGAACATTCCCACCAAGTTGTGTTAGAGAAGCTTACCATCCTTTTTTTTTTTCCTTTTCAACTTCACTATGTCTTAAAGATCCCATTCTTATTCTTGAAATTGGGTTCTTATAATCCTTTAAACTAAATTTCAGTGTGTTTGAATCAGCTCAGCTCTACCGAAAGCATTAATAAGAAGACGGATACCCCAGTTTCCAATGGAAGACACCCTCTTCAGCAAGTGACTTATACATATAATTTCCTTTATAAGATTACCTTATCTTCTGCCATACCCCAGGGTCTTAGAAGAAGTGGGCTACATACCTAGGGTTGCTTAAGAGAGAAGAGGGTATGAGTGTTCACTCCACCAAGACAAAAGTGGAGAAGGTGCTGGGCGCCTATAATCCCTGAGGCTCGGAAGGTTGAGGCAGGAGGATCTCGAGTTCAAAGCCATCCTCTGCAACAGTGAGGGACTAAGCAACTCTGTGAGACCCTGTCTCTAAATAAAACATGAAATAGGGTTGTGGGGGGGCTGGGGTTATGACTCAGTGGTAGAGCACATGCCTAGCACATGTGAGGCCCTGGGTTCGATCCTCAACACCACATAAAAATAAATAAAATAAAGGTATTGAGTCTAACTACAACTAAAAAAAATAAATATAAAAAAGAAATGGGGTTGGGGAGGTGGCTCAGTGGTTGAGTGCCCCTAAGTTCAATCCCTAGTACCCTCCACTAAAAAAAAAAGAAAGGAAAAAAAAAGAAAAGAAAAGGTAAAATTTTAAAAGTTTGGGGCTTTTTATTTCCATGTCATCTCAGCTCCTCTTTCAGCAAGACCCCAGAGCCTTTCTACAGTGTTATCTGTTTTACAAACCATCTTTATAATGTTGGCACCTCAGGTGTTACTTCTCCCCAGGCTAATTTAGCTTAGGAGAGATCCCTCCCAGAATATATGCATTGCACTCTTAGAAAGGGAAGTCTGACTGCCAACATTATTAGCCCCTTTAATTTCTGACAAATCATTCTTCTTCTTTTTGCTGTCACTACCATCCGTATTATCACATGGAACCAGACACTTTCCAGTCATTCAAGATTGAAGCTGTCTCATCCCACACTATGATTCATCCATTCCATTTCATTCATTTCACTGACCCCTTCCACACTACCAGGCTCAAGGTCTAGTACTAGAACTTTTCCACATAGAGAACAAACAGTATAAATGTGAGGTTTACAAATGTTTATTTAATAAATGCCTCACATTTGCCTTTAAATTATTGAGAGAACCAGAATGAAACAGCTCCTCTGTTGTAAAAATCTAGGGATAAGCCTGTCAAAATCTCCACTTTAACCCCCTTCCTTAACTTCAAGTTATATTAACTTCCAGCCATCGAACCCTGACATACTTCCAAAGTCAGTCTTCACCCATACAGAAAGTCATAGTTAAAGAACCTTTTATTAGTTTGGGCCTTCTGTAAAGTAAATTCCAACATGATATTATATTTGCAAGAGATCTAGTAGGGAGGTCCCTGTGAGGGAAAAAGGGAAATGGACGGAGGAGGTGGGAGCTTTGAGAACAATGTGCAAGTTCTGACCCTGTGAAGAAGAAAGGGAAGGAAACAGGCTTGGATAAGCAGAATCTCAGATTGCAACACAATTCCAAGAAAGTTTCAGCCAGTCCAATAGGGGCTTCTCAAGTTAGAGTCAACCATCAAAAGAGATTTCTGCTTCACAGAAATGGATTTGCATTAGTATTCTTGCCATAAACATTGGTTGGGAACTGCCCATTTCAAACATGACCTTGGCTCAAACACAGATTCAGAGAGTCAGCAAAGAGGGACATCTATCAAGTATGCTACACAAAGCAGGAGCTCTGAGTGGCACATTTTCATGGCTGCCACAAAACTCTTAATAGTCACTGGGCTTGGTTCATTGGAAAATCTTCATCTCTGACTGTTACTCTGACCTAAGCACTATAAGTAAATATTATTTCACCCATGTTGTGACCCACAGAACATTTGGTTTGAATCAGTCATCTATTTCTTCAAAATCTGGTCAGTTCCTCTTCATCACCACTAAAAATCATTAATCAAATTTTGTCATGTAAGCGAAAAATGAAAGCCATCAACTCCTTCTTCCCTGGGTCCTTCTCTATGTTTTCCAGCCCTCTGAATGATAGTCTTCTCAATTGTCCTTTGTGACTCCCTTACTCTCCTACTTTCTTCCACTTCCTTTCATCCTCAGTTTATATATTTTTAAACTGTTTGCACACTTGCTGCTATTGGATGTATCCAAATTTCACCAATCTTGCACAAACCTTCACTCTCAGTTTGCATTCCAAATCACTTTCTTCTCATTTTGCATTTGCCATAGTGTGATTCAGTATAGTGTAGTGTAGTACACATGCAAGTTTGAACCAGAAACTCAAATTAGAATCAACTGGGCTCCATCTCCAAATTTCTGATTCGGTAGGTCTGGGGCAGTTATCTGAGAATTCATATTTCTAACAAACTCCCAAGTAATACTGATGTTCCTGGCCCAGAAACCACACTTTGAGAATGACTGGTATAGCATGTTAAGAGTGTGACTTGTGGATCCCATCTGCCCAAGGTCAAATCCTATCTCTAAATTTTATGGTATATGGTCTTAGACAAGCTTTTAGCCCCTCTATATCTCAGTTTCATCATCTAAAACTAGAGATAATAAGGTGTGGTTATGAACATAACATGGTTTTATGTATATTAAAGATATAGATGTATATTTATATATTACAACACTAGCATATGCCTGACACATATTAAATGTTGTAAAATATTATTTATTATTTCACTGATCCAGATGATAGAGCCATTACTCTAGTTTATCCTTTACCAAATCCAAGTGGAAATCTGTACAATACTTTCATCCTTGCTATATATGGTGCTTAATATTTTACTAAATACTTCAATTTGATTCTCAATTTTGCTTGAATGAAATGTATTTTAAAATGAAACCCGAGGGCTGGGTAGAGCGCTTGCCTAGCACATGCGAGGCCCTGGGTTCGATCCTCAGCACCACATAAAAATAAATAAATAAAACAAAGGTATTGTATCCAACTACAACTAAAAAAATATTTTTAAGAAGTGAAACCAGAAATGGAAAACCAGTGTTTTGCTAATATATAGTAGAATGAAAAAAAAAAAAACAATTAGAATGAAAAGGATTTATCCATGTAGCACCTCAAGGTACCAGTGGTTTGGGAATCCCTTTTTGTAAAAGTAGTGATTTAATTCAAACCCCTTCTTTTTCACAAATAAGTAAACTGAAAGCCAGAGAAAAGGAGGGACTCCTTAACGATCAGAGAAAGCTGAAGGTAGATCTGAGGCCAAATATCTTATCTCACTGCTAGGATATTTTGATACCATCCTACTACTTACTCCCTCCTGACTTCTTATGACTTCTTATCAGCTGTTTTGCTAATACTGAAGATATGAATTTTCTACCAAAGTTTTGTCATTTAACTTAATTTTATAAGTTTTGTGAAGGTTATATTTTAGGGGTTTGGGCCAGAGTTCATTATTGTCATAAAAACCCAGTGTTAGAAGAGAGCCCAAATGTTCTGACTGCCAGATAATTAGATAGAAGTGTAAAAAAAAAGAACATGGGTGAGCAAAGATTCAGGGTTTGTTAACAGGCTGAGGTTGATAGAACCAGTGACATGAGAGAACTGAAAATCAGAATACACACAGAACTTGTATCTGAACAAAATTAGGGAAAGAGAGGAGAAGAACAAAGAAGAGAAAAGGGCTTTTGAAGAACAGTGTATTGAATATGGTAGTCTTTGGGCAAACAAGAGGAAAGTATATTTTGCTACTGAGTTTCCTTATTAAACATCCTCTCCCTCCTCATTCCTTCAGTCCTCAAAGAAATACGGACACTCCCATTGAGATATGCTGCTCTACTTTTTAGATTTACTAAAGTGTAGACACTAATACAGGCCCTTCTTGATAAGGTAGACCCTCTCCTTGGTCCAATTCAAACAGTGGGCCATCAGAGCAGAACTTTGCAGACAGCTCTCTTCAGGAAGTAAAGCCCCTTCATTTGGGGTGTCCTTTTTTCTTTTACCCTGTGGGACTCAGAGTGGCTTGAGCAATCAGTAAAACTAACACTGGGGATTCTTTGTAAGTGTGCTCTCAAGAGGGCTAGAGCCTTCTATGGCTTCCAGCTTTTGGAAAACTTCCCTGGCAATTCAAGAGAAGAGTTTATACAAAACTTTGGGTCAGAGTTTGCTTTTCCCCCGAGTCACCATTTTCCATTGTTGCTTTTTGATTTCTAGAGTTAAGAAGTTAGGATTTGCCCAGAAAAGGTAAAGTAAACAAAATGCTTTTCTCCACTGGTGGTTTCTTCAAATATATCTTCCCTTCTCCCCACCCACTCCTTTTTCTCCCCACCATCCCCAGCATCCTGGTTTATACCCATTTCTCACCCCTCTTCTATTCTGCACAATGCCCCAAGATAGGCAAAACTAATAGAGGTGGTTGTATTCACCATGACTACTAGTGTTACCATATTTGTTAATAAAAGACTTTGAGAATTGTGCAAGAAATATAAAATGAGTATTCCAGCCTCAAATTAATGTGAATGTAACATGTACAACTGATTGGTCTTATTTTTTTTCTTACCTAGACAGAGATTCATCATTCTCCTTTCATTTTAGCAAACTAGCTTTTCAAGTTCTTTGGGATTAGGATTCTGTTGGCTCAAACCAAACTATAAGCGTTCCTTGATGTCAACTGCAACTGTTCAGGGGTGCTTTTGTTGAAACTCTACTTCAGCCACCTTAGAGAAGAGTGAAAGTGATTTCCCTTAAATTAAATTTGCCCATAGGATTACCAACATCTTACTGAAATGCTCAATAAAACCTTGATAGGATAGAACCTTTGCTACTAGGGTTGTTTGTAGAATTCTTCTTTTAGGGGGAATCATATGTGATAGGAAAATGATCTGAAAAGAAATCAGAGATATAAGCCCAGAAAAAAAGCAGTCTCTAGGTAGTGTCCTGGGATCCCTAGTCATTTAGTCCATTTCTTACGTGTGTGTGTGTGTGTGTGTGTGTGTGTGTGTTCAAACATATACTTTGGATAATAATGATCATCATATTCCACCGTAATTTCTAACCCCATGCCCCCTCCCTTCCCCTCCCACCCCTCTATAGTTCATCTATAACCCCCATACTCCCCCTCCCTACCCCACTATGAATCAGCCTCCTTATATCAGAGAAAACATTCGGTATTTGGTTTTGGGGGATTGGCTAACTTCACTTAGCATTATCTTCTCTAACTTCATGCATTTACCTGCAAATGTCATGATTTTATTCTATTTTATTGCTGAGTAATATTTCTTTGTGTATATATTTCACATTTTTTTATCCATTCATCTACTGAAGAGCATCTAGGTTGGCTCCACAGTTTAGCTATTGTGAATTTGTGCTGCTATAAACATTGATGTGGCTGTGTTCCTGTAGTATGCTGTTTTAAAGTCACTTGGGTATAGACCAAGGAGAGGGATAGCTGGGTCAAATGGTGGTTCCATTCCCAATTTTCCAAGGAATCTCCATACCTACAGTCTCAAACAACAGAAAAAAGATCTAGTGGAAAGTAACTTGGAGGCCCAGCTAGTTCTCCAACAGCAAAGAAAGATTTTCTGTCATCTCCACTTGACAGTCCCTGGTAAGACAAGAAGTTTGCTTCTGACAATATTTTAGAAGACTTTCATCAACAAAGGATTTCCCCTTATGCCTCAATGAACCAAACAATTCTGTAAACAAGCATAGTCCATTCTTCAACAGTCCTCATCACATAAAAGATACACTGTGATCTCTAAAATATACCTTAATAAATTAATGGGTTCTCTGAAAGATGTGCCCACAGAAACCCACAAATCCTAGAATAAAATCTCCGAAGGCTGAGGGAAGGCTTATGAACGAGATAGTGCCTTCACCAGCTTGGGAAAAAAATGGAGGATTCTATATCTGTTCTAGCCATTCATCCTAGACTCCATGGGATGAATGCATCCTCTATTCTTATTTCAGTCCTGGGATTTTATATGCTAATCAAAGCACCTTCAATAAGGCTTCCAGATTTCTTATTTCAACAAATATTTCTTGAACACTAGGCTGGGGTCTAGGGATACAAAGATGACTAAGACAGTCTTTTCCCTCAAGCAGCTAACTACCCAGTAATAGAAGGAGACCAGGAGATTAACAGTCACAATTCAGAGAGGTAAATGTTATCATAAAAGCATTAACATTGAGAATGTGTGTTCTGTTGACTGAACAGATAATGAAAATAGGTACAAGGAAGATTATTCCTTTTCTAATGACCACTTTCTTGTTATGCACTAAGGTCAGCTTTATCTGAGCTAGAAAGAAAAATACAATTACTTATTACCAAATACTATAACATATACAATGTCCAGTGTAGAAAAAGATTGGCATGAAAATTCATGTTTGGGCCCTTTTTATCATATAACATTACTTTTGCCTATCTCTCCTGCTATACACATAATCTAAGCTACATGAGGACAGGAAATTTTATCTGCTTCATTCACTATGGCATCTGCAGAGCCTGGAACAGAGCCAGTGAATGTGTAATAAATATTGTTGGACAGATGAGTAAAGTAAATATAGATAATTAAAAATTGTGATAAGCACTAGGAAAGAAAATGGATATGTGTGATTAGTGATTATAACAAGGAGATCTGATGTAGATGGGGTCAACAGGCTAGTTCTCTCTGAGAAAGAGGCATTTAAATAGAAACATGAGGGAGACATGAGGAGTTAGTCAAGACAAGAGTGTTACCCTTCAGACAACAGACAGCTCGTGTTTGGCATACAGAAGCCTCCGGAAATCTGAAGATGTCTGGTTTTGAAGTGACTCACATTTGCAGGCTATTCAGTTGACATGTTAAGAAATCAGTTTGAAGTGGCATTTTTTTGTGCTTTTGTTGTTAAAAAGATATTCTTGGTCTCTCAGCTATATCTAAACCTTTGGGTTTAAAGCCAAGGAAGCAGAGTTCGGACCTAAGCTTCCTTCCTGCCTCGGTCTCCATGTAGGATTCTGGGTAAACTTTAGCTCTTGTGCATCTGGCCCCTTGATACTCCCTTTCTGGCAGAACCTCTGCCCAGGAGGCTCTTCTTTCTTGGCTTGCCTGGCAAGAGATGGGTCTGCCATCTGGAGTCAGAAAAACAGCCTGCCAGCCACTGAACAGTTCAGCCTGGGCCCTGGACAATGAGAATCAGGCAATAGCCAATTCCTTGTCTGCAATTTGCTGATTATCACACCCCAGGGTGTGGGATTGTACAGCCAGGACCGCTTTGCTCTGCCTCTCATCAAGGCAGAATGAACACAGATCCTGACAGGTCAAATCTTCCCCCAGACCTCAGAGGTTGCTGTACAAAGAACCAGGCTTAATCTCTGGCCAAGTGTATAATTCATTTATCTGCACGGTCATGAATTCTGGGCTCTCAGGGCAGGAAGCGTGGGGCATTGTGACTGGTTCTACAGGCCCAGGGAGTCACTTAAGCCCTGATTGTACTGTGGAGGGAGGGATTTTCGAGACAAAGGCCCCCGTCCTCCAGAGATTGAGCAGACTGGAAGGGGAGCCTATGCACACAAAGGAATGGTGCTTTAGGGAGAGGTTGACAGCCTTGTCATCAATGCCCATGAACTTCTCTAGATCATGTAAGTGATGACAAGGGGGCTAGAATTAATTATTTCATAGACTGTAGCCAAGAGGAATTGAGATAGGTAAAGAGTTCATCTCAGTATGTTTGCCTGAAACGTATCCACCACTTTGTAATGGAGGGAAGTTCAAAACACCAAGGGCCATTTTCCCCCAATGGGCCCCTTCTCAGGGAGTTGTTGGAGGGTCTTAATATTGCCTCTAGCTGTCAGAGCCCCTTTCCCACTTCCAAAAAACTTGAAGTAAAAGGCAGTGCTCTATAGACAGCAGATACTTTAAAGCTAATTGAAAATTGTTTTGGATATTTACGGTTTCCTGACCTAGCCAGCTGGCTTTTTCTCTGAGCCTCCAGACTTCCTGCTGAACAGAGATGGGAATGGGATGCCATTCTAATGTTCCCGGAGTTTCATTTGCACAGTTCCACAGCCTGAGGGGGCTTGACGCATTGCTATAAATCTAGCTTCAAAATTAGAGTTATTTGGATTTTGAAGTACTATTTTTCAAGTTCTATGTCTTTCATGTCACTGCAACCTACATGGAACTTTGCAATGGAGAGCATTTTAATCACAGATTGTATTTTATTCAACTGCAGCCTGCTGGAAGGGAGAAGGCAGATGTCATGGAAGTCACATAGCCCTGGAGAGGAATGGAGAGAAGAAGGCTCTAGTGCCTACTTTGGCCTCAGACAGGCACTTGGTGCCCTGTTTATCCTTTTCTGCCTTTCATTTTTGGGGTGTGATGCAAAGGACATGAGGAAAACCTAGGGCCATATCTCCCCATCCAATTCTGTTAGTGTCTACACTGAGGACTATTCATCATTCCAATGAAGGTCTCTGAGTGCAGCCATTATCTGGAATGAGGTCTTGCATTAAATACATTATCAACCATTATTACTTTTCCCCTTAAATACATTTGTTGAATTAGTCTAACAGAAAACTGGGACCCATAATGAAACAGAACAGAAGTATAAAACTTTCTGGGGTGAATAAAGCAAATAATGTTTGCTCAGGGTTTCTACCCTTTGATACTTGGTTTCCAGACCATCAGGAATTACTGAAGACTCCTTTCTTCTTGTGAGTTTACTCATCATGCAACCAATAGCCTTATAATTTAGAATATAGAAATATCAGAGGGCTCTACATCCCATTGTACCCCAAGTAGTTTATTGCTTTGTTTCCATTCAGCAAGTCTGGGTTAAGCACCAGTTTGGGGACTGTGCTAAGTCCTACAGGGATATGGAAAATATTTCCATAGTCTTCCCTTAATGAGCTTGCTTTCTAGGTGTGAGAGAGAACATGCAACATATACATTTCAGAACCGTCTGCTTAAGTGCCATGAGGAGTGCTCCAGAGAGAGAGTTTTGCAGTGTTGTAGCAGATGGATCAGTCAGAATGGACTTCTTGATGGAGGTGGGACTTTTCCTGGAGGTGTGAAAAATGGATATGATTTTAATATGTAAAGAAGAAGGTAGTCTTTGCAAAGAGAAGTATATGAACCAAGGTCCAGATGTGGGAATGAGCCTATAATATATGTGGAGTCTTCACATAAAAGAGATAAGGATAGGGAAAAATAGCTTCAGGCTGGAGAGGAAAGACCAAAGGAATTGTTTTAAATATTTATTTTTTAGTTGTACATGGACACAATACCTTTATTTTATTTATTTTTATGTGGTGCTGAGGATCGAACCCAGGGCCTCACGCATGCCAGGCAAATGCTCCACCATTGAGCCACAGCCCCAGCCCCAAAGGGAGTTTTTATTTGATCCTTTATAGCAGTATCCTCAGAAAAAAATTTGATCATATATACCACAACATCTCTCCAATCAATGTGTATTTATTTATAAACTGTATACTTATAGTAACATGTTAATACATTATAAAGAATACACAAAAGTTATATAGAATGATGTAATAAAATGAGCACAAAAGTTCTAATATTTTCACCTCATACCTGAAAGAACCATCTTGGACTACTCCAGTATTCTGGATACTACCATTTTAGGACATCAGTTAAACACTGTAGGACCACAGACTCCTTTGAGAGTCTGGTGGAAACTACTATCCTCTCCTCAGAAATCCATTCATGGATACTCACTTTCTCATATAATTAATTTCAGGGAGATAGTGTGAGCTATGAACTCTCTGAAGCTCATTCTTAGACCTCAGTTGAAGTTGCTCTGGTAGCCTTACTCAAAGGCTTTTGAGTAGCTTGATGGTCTTTAGACTTTCATCTTTTGGGAAGCTGAATCTGGTCATTGTGCACAAAATGAATTAGCAGAGGTGGAGTACAATTGGAGCAGAAAGTAAAAGCAGGGAGACAAGTTGGTAAGCTATTTTAAAACTTTATGCCAGAAATGCAAATGTAATGACAATGGAAAAGACAGATGCAAATAACATTTTACCGAAAGTGTGGGCAGATTTCAGTGATCAATAGCAGATGAACGAAGAGGGAATCAGTGGTGACTCTGAGGACTCCTGTTTGAGGTAATGGGGGAAAGGCAACGATTATTTGGAATTATGAGCTTCTTTGGATGACAGCTCAGCATCCCAACAGAAATGATCTGATGGCAGTGAAAAATGTGCAGCTAAAGTTTGAGGGAATAGTCAGGTGTGGTGGTGAATGTGCCTGTAAATCTCAGCAGCTTAGGGAGCTGAAGTAGGAGGATTGCAAGTTCAAAGCCAGCCTCAGCAACTTAGTGAGGCCTTAAGCAACTTAGCAAGATCCTGTCTCTAAATAAAATATGAAAAAGGGCTGGGGATGTGGCTCAATGGTTAAGCACCCCCAGGTTCAATCCCTGATACCAAATAATAATAATAATAATAATAATAATAATAATAATAATAATAATAATAATTTTGGAGGAAACAATTGGATAGGAGACACAGACTGGGGAGTTTAAACAATGGAAGTAAGGCAGTTAGTTATAAGAGGAAAGAGAATAACCGTAATAAACATTTAGGTATGAGGCAGTATTCTAACCACTTTATACAAAATCATTCAGTTAATCCAACCTCTATTGAGGCAAGTGCTATTATTCTCATCATTGCATTTATACACAGAAAACAGAGATAAAAAGCAGCTTGCCCAAGGTTACACAGCTACTGATACTGACTACTGGCTATATCAGGTTAGGATTCAAACCTGAGCAGTCTCTAAAATCTGTGACTCTGAGCATTAAGTCCTACTACCTCTCAAGAGTGAAGGTTTGGAATTGAATTATAGGAATGGAGAAAAAGAGGAGCAGAGGATAGGACTAGAGCCCACTGAGCACTCATATGGATCAAGCACTGTGTCCATGCTTTGCTACTAATAATAAGCATCATCATCATCCTCATCATAATCACCAAGAACTTCCTGTTTGTAAGGCAGTATACTAAGAATTTTATGGGGGATAACAAATATTTGTCATTTTTAATCACTCAGCATCTAAATGCTTTTTCTCTCTGGAAGGAATCCCCCATTGTATGAAACTTGGTGCAAGGTTGGGGCCACCTCTCATAGTGAAAGATATGTCATGGGATGTGGACACAGGACCTGTGCTGGGCTAATAGGACATATTCCCAGGAACTTTCAATCTAGAGCAACTGGAGCTAAGACAATGAAACAAAATTCAATAACAGTGATAGTCAGTGGCTGTGGTGATGGTATCCTGGCCAGATTCTTCCTGCTAACTAGTCCTTAAAGTTTCCTTCATGTTCTTGCATACTCTGGAAATCTCTGTATCACAGACTGGCAATACAAATCTGACTCACCACCCCTTCTTCACAACAAAGTTTATTTGGAACACAGATTAATCTATGTATTGTCTCTGGCTACTTTTATGCTGCAATGGCAGAGCTAAGTACTTGCAAAAGATACAGTTTGGCCCACAAAGCCTAAAATATTCACTCTCTGGCCCTTAGCAAAATAAAAAGTTTTGGCCACCCCTGCTCTATGTTCTTCTAGTAAATCATTTTTGGTGGGGGGATTAATATATGCTGAGTTGATTTTTATTGCTTACAGTCGGGAACTTTGATTGACTGATATCTCATCTAATCCTTACAACAATCCTGACAAGTAGATGCTATTGTTAACCCCATGCAGAAAATAAGAAAACTGAGACACAGAAAGGTTATCTGCCCAGGATCACACAGCTAGTAAATAACACCCCTGCGATTCCAACCCAGATCTGACATTGTTATACAAGAAAGAAATGAAGAAAATGGGGATGAAGCAGTTAGGAGTCCCAGACCTCTTTTGAGATAACAGAGAAAAGACAATCATTCCCCC
The DNA here is from genome assembly GCF_021218885.2 of Marmota monax. Lineage (NCBI taxonomy): Eukaryota > Metazoa > Chordata > Mammalia > Rodentia > Sciuridae > Marmota > Marmota monax. The sequence goes on along the minus strand of NW_026694552.1, from coordinate 6,811,219 downwards.
CCCCCCCCCGCCCAGTTGTTCAGAGGCACCCAAGTGATCAGTGCCATGGAAACAGAAAGAAAAAGCGAATAGAGATAGCAGCAGCTTCAGTTTGACATGTTTATCTCCCTCTTGGCTGCTTCTATGCAGTCTATTAAAATGTTGGTTAGAGCCTCTGTCAGAAGGTTACACTGACCTCTCAATTCTTGGATCCTCTGTCAGCCTTCTATTTGCTGAGAAATCTAGAATATCATTTGGTTGTGGCCCAGACTATACCAGGCTGTAGAGTTTGATGTTTCTCTTCCAGGTCACTGGGACCTACACCGAATTCAGATGACAGTAGCCAAGGTATAAATTGTTTTCACTGCTAAAATGCACACCCTTTGTAGACAAGATGTAAAACTTGCTCATCAATTCCACCTACACATGGAAGTATGGAGTCTGTACCCTCTTTTGAGGTGACTCACATGCAGATGACCATAGAAGCTTATTTCATAGGCAATCCTGTCTCCTTAGTGTGGCTGAGATACATGATCACTCACATGGGGCTCAGTTATCTATAATTGTTGTTTTGCTAAATGCAAAGATGCTGGTGAATAAACCACAGCTTTGGGGAGGGATGTTCAGGCATATCCAGCTTTTCAGCTTCACTCACTGGACCCAGAGTTTCTTCAGTGGGAATCCTGTAAATGTTGACATTTCTATGGTGTTTCCTCTGCTCACTGCACCATTTAATTGAGCTCATTAATGATGAAAATATATTACAATAGTGAGACTTCTGTTGGAAGTATCTGGAAATAATTCAGACTATTGAAGGAGGTTTTTTGGGTAAAGGCATTTGGAATATTATTGGACTGATCTGTTCATGTGTGTACATGAACACACATATATATCCTGTTGAAATAGTCTACTTCTTTTAAACTAGGTACTAAAATTTGTAAATTTTGTTTTGTTTTGTTTGCCTTATCACATTGTCATATGTTCTGATGAAGTGTTTTCTTCTGTGATTCTCCCCCCAGCAAACTCATTTCCTTTTTCAGTTAAAGAGGAAAATACTAGCCAAGTTATCGGGGAGAGAATATGTGAGGACCCTGTATTTTGTAACATGTGACTGGTCCTCCAGGATATCTTCTCTACTAATGTATCCAGGGTATACCTGAAAAGTATCTGAAAACTAACATCTTTGTTGTGGTTTAAGTACAGTTCTCTGGCCACCTAAGCTGGCTCTATTTGAGGTGAGTATCTGGAGCTAACTAGCAAAAGCATAAACCCAAGGATTCTATTAGGGATTTTCATTATTATTTATTGATTAGCTGCATGTGGCAAGGAAGTGGTAGTTAGGATTGTTGAATCAGCTTGAAACTTCCTCATCCCAACCACTTCATCACCTTCAAACATTTGCATGACCTGATCACCATGCTATGACCATGTTTAATAAGTACTGAATCCATTCTCAGAGTATTTTTTCATCAAAGATTCTCATTCAACCTTTTTTTAATATTTATTTTTTAGTTGTAGTTGGACACAATACCTTTGTTTTATTTATTTATTTTCATGTGGTGTTGAGGATTGAACCCAGGGCCTCACATGTGCTAGGAGAGTGTTCTACCACTGAGCCATAGCCCCAGCCCCTCATTCAACCTTTACAGCAATTCAAGGGAGGTTCCCTGATTAGGGACCACCCTGTAGATCAGCTTGTCAGCAGCTTTGCCTTTCACCAAATCAAGTGCATAGATGTATGTTTCCAAGTTCCCTGGGCCTGAGATTTGGGGGAATTGTGCTATTACTGGTCAGCCCAAAGAGAGGTTTTTTAATTGATGGCAAGAGTACACATTAGTTGATCAATGAAAGATCTTGATTCATCTCCCTAAATTTTTTGATTTTTGTTGTAAAAACTCTTTCAAATACAATCTATTCTTTTCTGACCAAACTCAATGTTGATTCTGAGTGCGTCAACTCTAAGAATGCTGCTTAAAAGTGAACACTTATATGTTATGACAGTGCAAGCTTACCTGATATATTCAGAGAAAAGTAATTGTTTTCCTATCATTCTGTTGTGAAGGAGGCAAAAAAGTGGTGAACATGTCTGAACGATTCATTCTTCACAGGATTTCCCATATGCTCATTGAAATAAAAAGATCATATACCATGGTTAAGCCCACAGATAGAAAATATAAATCATAATATTATCCACAGCATTTCTCCTAAAGAGGCTAAAAGACAAAATATGACAGTTGTCAATTTGTAGACATCACATAAATTATCCCACCTTTGGGGAAAGGCACTCATGTCCTTGATGGATATGACTAAGATATTTGAGCAGGAGAGAGGCTTGTGGCTATCCTGTAATTAGTTGGTGACGTGGGTTGATGTTTCACCAAGCATATTTGATAGCTTTTGTCCTGACATGAGTGCATGAGTGATTGCACCTTTGATGTTTCATGCAGTTTAACTACTATTTAAAGGAAAGTTTTACAAGCCTTAGCTGTACATTAGAATCATCTGGGGAGCTTTTAAAAATCCCAATGCCCAGGCCATACCTTACTTTAGTCAATTTGGGCTGCCATAACAAAATAACAGAGACTGAGTGGTTTAAACAATAGAATTTTTCCCCCAGTTCTGTAGGCTGGAAGTCCAAGATCAGAGTACTAGCATGGTCAGGTTCTGATGAGGGCTCTGTCTTCTTTCTGTGATCTCACATGGAAAGAGACAGCTCTGCTCTTTTTATCAGGGCACCAGTTCTACTGGATCAGGAGAACTTAATTTTAATCACCTTTATAAAGGCCCTGTCTCTAGTACAGTCACATTCAGGGTTAGAGTATCAAAAAATACCCTTAACCAATTAATTAAATCAAACTCCCAGGGAATGAGACCCCAGATCAGGTTTGTTTGTTTGGTATGGGGATTGCACTTTTTATTTTTTATTTAGAAACAGGGTGTCACTAAGTTGTTTAGGGCCTCACTAAATGGTTGAAGCTGGGTTTGAACTCAGATCCTCCTGCCTCTGCCTCCTGAACTGCTGGGATTATAGGTGTGTGCCACTGCCCCCCAAGCAGATCAGTATTTTTTAAAGCTCCTAGGTCACTCCAGTATGAAGCCAAGTTTATAAACACTATTTTACAACCTTGCTCTGGCAATGCAGTCCACTGATCAGCAGCATCAACATTACCTGGGAGCTTGTTAGAAGTGCAGACTCTTAGGTCTCTCTCTTGACCTACTGAGTCAAAACCTGTATTTTAATAGGATCCCTAGATAATTTATAGGCACAATATCATTTGAGAAGCACTGATAGAGAACATCTAACATATTCCTACTCTAGAGAATCTTCCTCCTTCTTTATGGTGTCTCGTTTTGTGAGATCTTGACATATACAATTGTCTCTAGTACCAGGTGCTTAACTGTGCATTATACTGACAATTCTTGATGGTACAGAATACATGAAGTGATGTGCTTGTGGGTTTACAAGGACCACAGAGACATCCACACTGGGCATCTGATCACTCACTCAGGTGCCATGTGCCTTGCTGTGTAACTTCCAAATAGTATGTCCAATGACAGGTTTTAGGTTCTTTTCTAAAAACAGAGGTATAGTCGTGTTCTTCCTCCTGGTGATCTTTGGGATTAGTTTTATAGAATTGTCTCCCCTCAAGCCCATTTGCAGTCTCTTGTTCAGGTGATGTTTTTCACTCAAATGGATGGCTTTGCTTATTATTGCCAAAAACTTGTTTTTAAAGAGTGTTTACTGCTAGCCTAATCTAGATGTTTTCTACATGTACTGCTCATATTTAGCTGTTTCCATGGTTCCCATATAAATCAATCTCTTTGTCTGGTCTTGTTGCAACTTAGTTGTTAATTGCATGGTTGGTGTTTCTCTTTGGCTCCAGCTACTCTGAACTATAGGTTTTCTTTGTTGTTGTAAAAACGCATTTTATTATTTTTAAAAATGCATTTTACTGGTTTCAGTTGGAGAGATGAAAAATATCTGGAGGTGTATGGTGGCAATGTTTGCACAACAATGTAAATGTACCTAATGCTACATAACTATACATTTAAAATGATTTAAAAGGATAAATGTTATATATTCTACCATGATTTTTTAAAAAATATTAAATATATTTTACTAAATGCAGTTAGGTATTCTGGTTTGGATCCTGGAATAGAAACAGGTCATTAATATAAAAACTGGTGAAATCTGAAGAAAGCGTGGAGTTTTGTTCATAGTAGCATACTAATGTTAATTCCTTAGTTTTGATAAATGTACGATAGTTATATAAAATGTTAATGTTAGAGAAACCAGATGATGGAAGTGAGAGGTGTAACAGAACATGGAATCTTTGCAAATCTCTTGCAATTCTGTATAAATCTAATATTATTCCAAAATTAAAATTTTATTAAAAATGAAAAGGTTTTTTTTCATTGTGCTGGGTATTGAACCCAGGGACTCACATATTAGGCAAGTGCTTTACTGCCAAGCCACATCCTTGGCCAAATTATACTATGTATGTGTATGAATATGTCATAATTAAGTCCAATTTTATGTATAAGTATGATGCACCATTTACAAAACAATAAATAAATAGAAGGAAGACTATTAGAGTAGAGGAAGGGAATTGGGGGAGGGAGCTAGGGAGGGAAAGAGGAAGTCCTGGGGACTGAAACAGGACAAACTATGTTATATTAATTTATAAATATGTTAAAATGAACCCTACAATTATGTAGTATAATGCATGCACACACATGTACACACACACACACACACACATATGGAAAAAATAGATTCTAATCATTTTGGAAAGGAAAGACCATTAAAACAATCTGGCAGGAGACAAGGAGAGCCAGAACCCACCTTTCTCCAGACCAGAGCTTCCAGGTTGAACCGCTTAGAAATTATAACATCTAACATACAACAGAGAGCATCCCTCATAAAGATATGTTGTCTGAAAATGGCTTTGTGAAAGGGTGATTTGCTTTCAGGGTTCTAAACTTCCTCCACTCCCCCTGTTGTATATGCACACACACACACACACACACACACACACACACACACCATTCATAATAGTACTATTTTCCAAATGGTAATTCAGCTTAGTGGTTGAAAGTGCAGAGTCTGCAGTCAGACTACCTGGTTTTGCATAATGGTTCTACTGCTTTCCAACTGTGTTTCTGTGCAGTTATTTGACCTATCTTTGCTTCATTTTCCTCATGCATGAATTGTGGGTGATAATAGTATCTATTTCACAGGACTTTTCTGAGTATTCAGTGAGACCATCCTTATAGGTGCTTATCACAGGCCTTACTTACAGTCAGCAATAGGTGTTATTATTATGGATCAAGCACTATATTAAATGTTTATATATATATATATATATATATATATATATATATATATATTTGTATTACTTGTAAACCTCTTATAATGTCTCATTTTTTATTTTTAGAAACTTCTAAAATATTATAAATACAAGGTGCCCAAACCATAGGTGTACAACATGAAGAATTTTTACCAAGTCAACACTCCCCTGTAATGCCTAACCAAATCCAAGGTTCAGAACATTATCATCACTCCAAAAGTCTCCAATATACCCCCTCCCAGTTATTACCTCACAGTTTACTTCGTACTCCATTTGTTTCTGTTTTTGTTCATTCAGAGATCCTTCTCCCTCCATATTTCATATTTTAATTTGGAGAGTACAGAAAACATTAGCATGGTTCAAGTGTTAAAATCATACATTAATTCATAATTTGTATTTCCTCTTTCATCCAATATTTAGTTTGGTATATATGATTATTTTAAAATGAGGATCACATAGCATTTTTTGTCAGAATATTGCATGGATAGTAATTTCCAAAGCATTATGAATTACTTCAGAGTTCCCTCATTATAATTCAACCAGTATTTTTACAATCCCCTCAATTTAGATAACCAATATCAAATGAGCACTTACTTTGGCAAAGTACATCAATGGGAAGAAAGGTGAACCGGAAAAGTTTGTTGTTTTTTTTTGTTTTGTTTTGTTTTTGTTTTTGGTAGCAGGGATTGAACCCAAGGGCACTTAACCAATGAGCCATATCCCCAGTTTTTTAATTTTTTTATTTTGAGACAGGGTCTCACTAGGTTGTGTATAGCCTCACTAAGTTGCTGAGGCTGGCTTTGAACTCATGATCCTCCTGCCTCAGCCTCCTGAGCCACTGGGATTACAGGAGTATGACACCACACACTTCCAGAAGGTACTCTTAGAAGATATAAATTTAGTAGGCCCAGACTGCCAGGAATTGGAGAGAGTAGGAGGGGAGGAAGTAGAGGTAGTAAGTTTTGGCTAGTCCATCAAGAAGTTTGTTCTGGAAGGATGGTGGAGAGATGGGGTGATAGTGTGTGGGGGATGGGAACCAGGGAGTCAGAGGAAGGATTTTTGTCTGTTTTATGTTTTAGTATCAGGCAGATCAAAGGAAAGCAACTAGTCCAGATGACATAGGGGAGAAGAAGAATATTACCCAAAATTGTCCCAAGAGATAGGAGCCTCAGAACAGCTCATTGAAAGTTAGCCTTGCTGTACCCAGATTTGTACCTTCCCTATAATTGTGCTCCTTTGCTTCACCTTTGGGAGATTTTCCCTCTCCCAAATGGCCTTATTAGAGATCTCCCCATTATACTCCCACCAACTATTTTTGTACTTCTGAGTTCCAGGGACTGGTTGAAACTGGACTAACAAAGAAACCTCTCTTTGTCAGTCAGCAAAGCAAGAGAAGTGATTTAGCTGCTTGGTTCTCAGTCCAAAGGACCTGAAGCACTCAAAGCCTGGAAGGGGAAAGTACCTGAGATTTGTTTTCCACTCAGCTGTAGAGGATGATTGTTTCTACTCTTGGCTGTGGCAGGCTTCATTGGGGACTTTATCTATACAGAATTCTCTGGTAACTTTTTCTGAAAGATTGCCAGCACCAGATCTAGAAGCTTTTTAAAATCCTCATAAAATCAGAGAATGAAAAATGGAAGGGAAGGGGAAGGAAAACATGATGCCTCCTACCCAGTTAACCCTCCCAAGTCAGACTCCTGGACTACTCCCAGACTGTCCACTCCCCTACCTTCCCCTCCACTTTTTTTTTCTTTCACAAGTCCTAGAGTTTGGCCTGTTTTGCTTCCTTTTCAGGTTTTATGCCTTCCCTGCCCAATTTCCAATGGATTCCTCTCAGGATAGTTTTCTGGTTTATTCCTAACTCTGCTTTCTCTAGAAATAAGATAATTGATCTGTGAGTTGTTTCAAATGTTTCCCTTGCTCTAAGAGAACAAACAGTTGGGCAGAGTGAGCTATTAAAAAAGTCAGTGACAATAGGAAAGGAAAGGCAGGTAGGGACAGTAGGAAGTAGGGAAGGTAGGGAGGATGAAGAAGTCTGACACAACCTGAGTCTTCCATGAGTCATGAGCATGTGAGCCACCTGCTTTCCTCCCTACATAGGCCATCAACTCTGACATACTACTTAGCACCATTTTCTCTGCATTAGCCCAAACCATCTCTCTTTGAGTTCAATATTAAGCCAAGCCATGGGACTTTCAGTCTGGGGTAGATGTGGGATCCTATTGCTAACCAGCTGGTGGATTTTCTGCAGGTGTGGATCTCTAGGTTGCTCTCTCTGGCTCCAGATTTATCTTTAAAGAATTGACCCAATACTAAGTGCTATATGTAATTTATATCTATGAGTAGTTCAGAATTCTCACTTTGAGCAAGGTCAAAGTTTCTAGTAAATCATTGTTTTATTTGCTATCTCCCCTCTGGTTCACTTTTCATCGGAAACCCAAGATCAGGTATTTCCACAATGTTATTATCATCCTCCAATTGGGCCTATGCCTCTCCTCCAGCTTCAGCCTCACCTCCAATTCTTCTGATGTGTTAGTGCCCAACCCTGGAAACCACCACCACCTCCTTTGCCTGCTCTTCCTCCTGGATTGCCAAGTATTGTTTGAGGAACATTCCCCCAACCAAAGCATGTCATCTAGTGTTTGCATAGCTCTTGGTGCTACTTGGCAGGCCCTTGTGCTTTTCTAAAAGTTGACTTCTTGCCAGTTCTCTACAGCATGTCCCCCTGGCCCTTTCCAGTCAACCTCAACTCAACTAACTTCCCTCTACCTGTGACCTGCTGCTTATGTTTATTGAGAAAACTGAGATCAATTTCAAATAGACCTTCTCTACTTCCCTATTACTTACCAAAACTTGTTCTGGGTCTTTTTCTTTACACATCTTCCTTCACTCTCTAGTTTGGAAGAATAAAAGGACCCTCTTCTGCCCTCAAGACAGACTCAGTGACAATCATTAGGTTCAGTATCATATCCCTCCTGCTGTCCTCTGCATTATAGTATACTTGTGTATGTGCAAGACTTATTTTTCAACTTGGATTGAGAGCTCCTCAAAGGCAAGGCAATTTTACATTCATCTGTTTTGCCAACATATAGCACCATGGCTGGTACATAGTAGACAATGAATATTTACTGAATTGATTAGTTTTGAGGGAACAATAGATTGATTTGAGTTCTTTGTTCTTCCTATATCTACTTAATGGTCAATAAAGATGCCCTGAGCAACAAGGTGGATTAAGGGGGAAAAAATCAAAAGGATTTAATGTTCTCCAGACCCAGGATTTGGGGTAGAATTACATGACATTTTAGTGAGAATTTCTGACAGAGATTTGACCCATTACTCTTTAAAGGGAGTAGTAGAAAGAGTACTGGACTGGGACTAAGAAGACCTGGCTCTGCTTGTATAAACGTTCTGTCCCTGGATAAGTTATTTAATCTCTTGGCCTCACTTACTTTCCCTGGTACATTTAGGATAGGGTTATTATAAACATTAGATGGAGTCCTGGATGTGGAAACACTTTGAAATCTGAGGGTCTTCTCTGATGCAAACTTGTAACTCCTAATGCTACTAATAATTCTGGAGCTTCTACTTGTTATTTATACCATAGCTGCTGTTACCTTCATGGCTCATCTTTCCTATTGCACACAGAGCTTGATTTCATCTCAGCTTCCAACTGTCCATGGTGTAAAAGGAAAAAAAAAATATATCAGAAATGTAGAGTGGAGGCCAGGTATGGAGGCACACACCTGTATTCTCAAGGGTTTGGGAGGCTGAGGCAGGAGGATCACAAGTCAAAGCCAGCCTCAGCAACTTAGCAAGGCCTTAAGCAACTTAGCAGAACCCTGTCTCAAATCAAAATAAAATGGGCTGGGGATGTGGCTCAGTGGTTAAGTGTCCCTGAGTTCAATCCCTGATACCCCCCCAAAAAAAGAAATGTACTGTAGAGGCTTTGCCCTTTGCACTCCCTTCTCATCCCCTTTTTTCCTTTATGTGGATGTGTGGATAGCTTTACTTCTCCGCAGAGACTACTGCATGCACTGGGAGAGAAGCAGGGTGGGAGGGGAGCTTTATGTCATGCCATCTTCTTGAATTCCAACTCATTGCTGTCTGGAAGATATATGGTAAGCTATGCCAGAGTACCAACAGACATTACCATTTTAGCAGAATCCTGCACCTGTGGGCATGTGTGTATCTGTTTATCTGCATGGGTGTGGATATAAATGCTCCTCTAGTTCTAAATGAAATCAGGGGTGTAAATGTGCATGGGAACAGCACTGATACTATGTCAATACATTGCTGCCCTACTTTCCTTGCCCTTCCCTCTCAGAGCTCCCTGGGTTCTTTAGCAAGTGAGTTCAGACAGGGATTTTTTAAAATTCTACCTTTATTCTGTTTAAGGAGCAGTAGTTGGTTGGTTCCTGTTACTCCCATTACCCAAACTTGATGGCTTCTCACCAGAAAATCAGGGACGCCAGCATTGATCCAGAAGCAATCAGCTTATACCAGTTCCATTTTGGACCGAAGGTTGTGTAGTATATCAATGATGGGTAATTTATTATGTCAGAGAAAAATGCTGAAAGTACCCCTTGTCTAATGGAATAGATACACTACAGAAAAAATTGCTGCAAAGTGAATTTCTGGCAAGTCCTGTGCTGCTGTGATTTTCATTATAAAACCAGGGCTATGTTTTGCTAGAAAAACTTGAAGAAAAAAAATTGACTCTGGATTGTAATTAAACTGTGTGTTTTAAAATAAACCCCATATTTTAATAGTGTAGGTCTAATCATTTTAAAGCTATAATGAGAATCTTGTGCTAGACAGTCAATTTCCCCCACCTTTTACTACTTTAAATTCTGCTCCTTATTTCATTCAATCTCATTCTACTGAAATCTCTTCTTCATGAGCCTTTATTCATTTAAAGGTTTATTGCATGGAAATGAGAGGATTTGGGGAAATTGAAGTTTAGTTACTCATGTTTTCCCCAAAAAACAAAGCTTTGTCTTGTATCTCAACTGATATTCAAAGCAACTCAGGAAATAGGGCAAGTAATGTCCCCATTTTACTGATGAAAAGACAAAGACCTAGAGATTAATTGGTTTTCTTAATATCATACAACTGTCATGTATAACTAATTAGAACAAATTTAAAAAATAAAAGGCCATACAGCTAGAAAGTGGGAGCAGGGAATTGGACCTAAATCTTATGATTTTTCTTCAAATGCAGGAATTTGGGGTGGGGATTGAATTCGGGAGCACTCGACCACTGAGCCACATTCCCAGTCCTATTTTGTATTTTATTTAGAGACAGGGTCTCACTGAGTTGCCAAGTGCCTCACCATTGCCGATGCTGGCTAGGAACTCTTAATCTTCCTGCCTCAGCCTCTGGAGCTACTGGGATTACAGGTGTGCACCACCACACCCAACTCAAACATGATAATTTCTGGGAGGCAAGCACAACATCAATCCAAGTTTGCTAGAAGGCTTTTTTAAAAAGGCCTCTGTCATCAAATCATCTCAAGTTACCCTTCTAAATTCTAAGAAGGAAAACAAAATTATAGCAAAATAAGTATTCCATGTTTTCCCAACAGTTATATTAGTTTTAGTTTAAATTCATCCCCAATAGATCTGTGTTTCTTTTCTTGTGCAGTCTGGAAACTCAGTCCACACTGAGGCTTTTTTATAAACTACATGTTTATTCCAAGAAATGTGGGGCCTCATTCAACCATTGTAATACTTCAGAGGTGTTTGTTTTGTTTTTATTTTTATGGCCAACTGTTGGTCATATGTACATTTTTACTTGATTTTTGGTTTTTGCAATTCCCAATGATCACAATATCACAAAAGGAAAGTTTCTTTTAGTGTCTGATACCATTTTATGAAAATGTTATGGAGAAAAGGAAGACCTAAAAATTCTTCATCTACTTATCTGCCTCTATCTAGATGTTCCCCAGGAACAAGAGAAATGTAACATTTAAAGACTAAATACTCTAGTTTCTGCTCAGCACAATGATCACCAAATCAGTATATTATGCTTATATTCCCACTTCTTCCACTGAATTAATATGCTAGCACCAGGGGCTTCTATGACATCAGAATTTGTCTACTAGAACCTGTTTAACTGTCTATTGCCTGCAGAACAATTAAGGAGACCATGTTGATTGAGAATAAGAAGAAATTCTCTGTTTTTAAGTTTTAGGTAGTGCTATTTCTTGAAGGGTTCTGGATGAATTCATTGATTCCACTTGTAAATTTCTATTAAATAGTACCTCTTCCAGTGAAAAGTTTAGGCAAATTGAGATAAATGTCTTTGGTATCAACAATAATAACAATATTTTCAGCCCAGAGTAGCTCTTACTGTGGTTTTGTGTTTCTACATTCAGAGCATTCTTCAATGCAGAGAATCAGTGCTGCTGAGAATAGCCAATGGAATGGTTGTGTGTGTCTTTGCAAACAAAACATGTAGATGCATGTTTTCATGCCTGGGCTGGCTGCTTCAAACACTGATTAAAGCCACAGAACTAGAAAAGAAATGTGTTTTCATTTGTGTGTTGAGGGGGAGCCTCTGATACTGTTTCTTAGCTTTGCAGACACTGAGAATTTGGGAGTTTCATTCTTTGCTAGATACCAATCACTATCTAGTCTGTCTTTTATTTCTGTATTTATTTGGATAGAAAGGATTGTTGTGCTTGCTGGCAAATTGTAGATGATGCTAACATTATGAATCTGAACCCGGACTTCCTGGGCCACAAAATGGATCCATGTATCTACATGATATAAGTCTTTCCCTGTCATGTGCTAGACATATATTCTTCAGCTACCCAAGTTCTTTCTCCCTTACTTACTTATATAAAAATTCTATTACTGCCATTACTAGAAGAGTGGGATATAGATATCTATAGATATATATCTTGATTAGTTCCAACAAAGGAGCAACAAGTTGATTGGGAGGCCCTGATACCTGCTCTGCCACTGAGCACCTGTGTGACATTAGCCAACCCCAATGGCTTACTGCTTTGCTGCTTAGTGGCCACAGCATACTTCACACATGTATTGTGATGACCTAAAGGAACAGCAAAATTTGGTTTGAATCTTCTTACGTGTTCTGCTGTTGTATTAACATTAATATCTTCCTTACCATATTTCATGGCTAGGGGAGAAAACCCCAGCTATTAGACCAGAATTTATTGGGATTTTTTAATTGTCATTGTTATTGTTTGTTTTTTATGAAAGGACACAGAGATCGTAAGCAAGTAGCAAGTTTATTGAAAAATGTGACAGCAACAAATTTGTCCAAAGATAAGGGGCCCTGGTGGGAGGAGTCCCCCAAATATGTTAAGCTTTTGTACGCCCACTACACCCCATAGCCGAGATGGAAATTCCAGTTATAGAGTAAGGATGAATTGTAAAACTCCATCCACTTAGTCTCTAAACTTGAGGTCATGGATCTCTGCACCCTACCCTTGAAGATTACAATAGGGTTTTCAGGCTAGCAACAGTACTTTAATCTCATTTTGCCTTTAGCTAATGAAACTTGGAAGAAACCTTCTTAAAGATTCCAAGTGCATGTTTACTTCTCTTTTTTTTCCTCTTTTTTCAACATTTTTATACCATTTTTTAATGTGGTACCAAGGATCAAACCCTGTGCCTCACACATGCTAGGCAAGCACTCTACCACTGAGCCACAACCTCAACACTAGTTCTCTATTTTTATCTATTCCACAATTATGCTATCCTTGTGCACTGAACACCAGATGCTGCATCTCTAGAGATACAGTTGTGAGCCAATCTCATTCCATACCCTTGAACCTTCTAGTCTAGTGGTGAAAACAATGCTGAATTTCTCCCTAGATGTTCCGAAGACATCTTAAATTCAAACTGTCCAAAGATGATCTCCTCATCTTCTACCGAAAACTCTTCTTCCCCTTGGTTTCCTCATGTTAATGAAGAAATCTCCTCAATTGACCAAAAAGAAACCTAAGAATCATCCTTTGTACCTTCCTCAGCTTTGATTGGTTGGTTGGGTTTTCTTCTGAACCAGGGATTGAGCCCAGGGGCGCTTAACAACAGAGCCACATTCCCAACCTTTTTTTAAAAAATATATATATATTTTTAGTTGTGGATGAACCTTTATTTATTTATTTTTATGTGGTTCTGAGAAACAAATCTAGTGCCTCACACATGCTAGGAAGTATGCTACCACTGAGCCACAACCCCAGCCCATCCCCAGCCCTTTTTTATTTTTTGAAACAGGGTGTCCATAAGTTGCTTAGGGCCTCACAAATTTACTGAGGCTGGCTTTGAACTCATGATTCTTCTGCCTCAGCCTCCTGAGCTGCTGGGATTATAGGAATATGCCACCGTGCTCTGCTGCATCTTCCTCAGTTTTACCCATTGATTCCAATTTAACACTAAGTCTTTTAAAGTAAAGTCTCTGAAATCTGTTTTCTCCCTTGTCTCTATAGTCAAGAACCTAATCCAGGTCAGTGTTATTTCTCTCCAGAATGTCACAGCTGCCTCGATGATTTTCCTGTCTCTGGTCTTGTTCCCCTATACATACCCTTCCTCCTGAGTGCCATAAGGAGAAAGAAGGGGAGATGCCTTAAACCATAGTGAAAAAGGAATGCTGAGTAATCCCTGTGGCTGGAAGCTGAAGCAGGAGGGTCACGAGTTTAAACTCAGCCTCAGCAACTTAGCGAAGCCCTAAGCAACTCAAAGGGCTGCAGGTGCCAGGTTCATTTCCCGATAACAAAAAAGAAAGGAATGCTGAAATTGTGAATCCCAAAACTGCACAAGCCACAATCATTTCCTAAATAAGAAAAATATGTCAATAACAAGTAACTTTCACTGTACATTTATTCTATGCTAGGTAGCATGCTAAATGATTTTTAGCAGAGTCTTTCCAAGTTTGGTCTCAACCTTGTAGCATCAGTACCACTTGGGAACTCAATAAATATGCAAATTCTTAGATCCAACCACACCTACTGAATCTGAAACTCTGGGGGTGAGGCCAAGCCATCTGTCTTTTAACATTATCTTCAGGTGTTTTATATGCATACAAAGGAGTGAAAATCATGGTTTACACAAATTATATCATTTAATTCTTATAATTACCCTCTGAGATAGACACTAATATTATTCTTTATTGGATAGATTAGAAAACTAAAGTTGTCCTCCATCCCAAAGTCTTACAGTGGTAAAAACGGATTTTGAATCCAGAACTTTCTGACTCAGAATCTTATCCTCTTAGCTACTATGCCAAGCTGACTCATTAAATTCTGAACTAAATTGACAGCCAAACGAAACATAGCTAATGAACCAGGGCAAGCACCCCAGCACTGAGAAGTTTTTGCAGGTTAGCATCTCCTGCCCTTTCTCACTGATTATTTGAGATGCTACCTCAGCTCTTGCCAGGCCTAGGCTTCTAACTATTCCTTGCTTACACAATTTGTTAATTCCCACAATTCTCTATATTTGGAATGCATTCCCTAACATGTTGTTAGCCTTTTCCTTACTTCTCTGTCCTCTTGTGAGCTCACATATCCCTGAATTCCTCTTGAATTATGGTGTATACAGTATAATTTTAAAAATTCATTGCACATGAATTCATCTCCAATTCTTTTTTAAAAAATATTTATTTTTTTTAGTTGTAATTGGACCCAATACCTTTATTTTATATACTTATTTTTATGTGGTGCTGAGGATCGAACCCAGGGCCTCCAACATGTGAGGCGAGTGCTCTACCACTGAGCCACAACCCCAGTCCCTCCAGTTACTTCTTATAATATAATCTTATCTTTACCAACAAGCATACATACCTAGCACAGAACTCAGGTCAAAATGAAAAGCGTTGAATTAGGTTGAGGATGGGCATACATATCCCTTTCTTTTTTCTATTTGTTCTAATTAGTTATACATGGCAGTAGAATGCACTTTGACACATCATACTTAAATGGACTATACCTTCTCATTCTTCTGGTTGTATATGATGTAGAGTTACAGTGGACGTGAAATCATTTATGCAGATGTGCATATATGAACATCCCTTTCAATGGATAGTGAGACAATAACCTCCACAAATGCAGAAACTATCTCTTACCCACCATCTTAACCACAAAGTCTTTTACATATCAGTTGGTAAATAAGTAATTGTTGAATGGATAGACACCAATCCAGATAAGAACCAAAGTTATTTCACTCAGAGATCTCAGAGGGTGGAGAATGCCCAGAAATTACAATACATATGGACCATTTCTGTCTTTAAATTTTCTAAAAGATACCATGGTACTGTGTTTTAAAAAGTGTAGTGTTGACTCTATGGAAAGTAATATGGATATTCCTTAAAAAACTTGGAATGAAACCACCATTTGACCTGGTTATCCCACTTCTTATTACATACCCAAAGGACTTAAAAACAGCATATTTTAGTGACACAGCCACATCAATGTTTATAGCAGCTCAACTCACAATAGCCAAGCTATGGAAACAACCTAGGTGTCCTTCAACAGATGAATGGATGAAGAAAATGTGATATTATATATATATATATATATATATATATATACACACACACATACACACAGTGGAATATTACTCAGTCCTAAAGAAGAATGAAATTATGGCATTTGCAGGTAAATGGAAGGGAGGGAAAGGGGAATAGGAAGGACAGTATAATTAATTAGACATAACTTTCCTAGCCTTTTATTTGAATACATGACCAGGGTAACTCCACATCATCTAAAACTACAAGAGTGGGATCCTAAATAGAATAAGTTATACTCTATGTGTGTATAATCTGCCAAACTACATTCTACTGTCATGTATAACTAAAAAGAAAAAATAAAGAATATAAAGTATAGGGTTGACAGAAGGTTAAGGGTTATATGTTTTATCTCATATGCAAACGCTAGAGAGGAAAAAGGAAAACAAAAGTGGGAGTGGATCTCCTGAAAAATCAAAGGGAGATCAGTAGAGGAAAGGGGTGGGAGGTAGAGAGAGAAGGGGGAAAATTCTGGCAGTTATATTGGCTAAATTATATTGTTATATAGTGTGCATATACGAATATACAACAACAAATCCCATCAATAAGTACAACTATAATGCACCAACGTTTTAAAATGAGGAAAAAGTATGGAGAGTTGATACTCTAAGAACTTGGGCAAGTCCCTTTATCTTTCTGGGCTTCGGTTTCTCCATCCTGAACTGGATGACTTCCCGAGGCTTATGCAGCTCTCTTTTCTGTGGTCCTGTGAGCAGATGTTTCTTCATTGTACTTTTCAGTGTGTATATTCATTCAATCATTTCATTCATTCAGAAAACATTTATTGAATGCCCGCTGTGTGTAGCACAAGCAATGCAGTAAGGAGTCAGCCATGGGTCCTGTCGTCAAGGAGCTCAGTCTATTGGAGATATCAACACATACACAGGCAACCTAGGCATGCTGCTGGGTAGAAGCAATCATGGAAAGCTCCCTGAAAAAGCTGATATCTTTTATGGAACCTGAAGGATACATAGGAGGTCTACAGGAGAGCAGAGACATACACAGAAAAGCTAGGATACTTGAGAGAATAATGCGAGACTGAAGGATGGTAGGCCAGTTGGGAGGCTGTGGCAACACTCTAGGAGAGAGAGATGAGAAAGACCTGAATTAAAAGTATCTGAAGATAAATGGATAGATTTGCATTATATTTTGAAAGTTGAATTGACAGTGCTTGCTAATGGATTGGATATGGGTAGGAGCCAAGGTATAGGGAGCTGCGATGGAGGATCCCTGAATTTCTGGCTCAGTCAACTTAATGGATAGTGCCATATACTGAGTTCACTCCAGTAACTTGAGAGAAAGGAGTTGGTCTGGGGAATAAGGTTAAGGATAATGACAGTGAGTTCTGTTTTGATCATGTTGAGTTGAGACAGAATCTGCAGATGGAGAGGTCTCATAAGCCATTGGCTATAAGGATCTGGTACACTCAGAAGAGAAATCTAGGCTGGAGGTTCAGATCTGGGGAGTCCTTAGCATATAGATGAGGTCCCTTTAGGAGAATGAGCATACTGAGAATCCAAGTACCCAGAAGAACCAGGACAGCATACCTCAGTAAGAGGGGAATTGCCCCCACAGATGTGGGGTGACAGCATCCATAGTCCTTCATTACCAGTCACACATCTCTGCCCCAAAGATGGTGTCTCAATAATGTCTGTGCATCTCTCAGCTAAACTTACCAAATGGGTATTGAGTACTCAATCCTAATTTCTCCATTTTACCATCATGATACCTAAAGGGGATAGGGAACCGATACTTTTGTTCTATGTTTCAGGTGTTTTCCATTCATTAACTCACAGTAATCATATGCAAGATCCCTGCTTCATAAATATCACGTGCATCCCCTGACTTAACATTTTGCTCACCATTAACTACAAATCCCCTGGGAAAACTGAAGCTCTAACTTGTCAGTCATTTATGGGCTGGTGGGAATGAATTTCAGATTCTTCCTTAAGAACAAAATTTAATTTTATGGGAGAAGAACACTGGAATCTTGAGGGATGGATAAAAAGGGCCAAAGGGGGGCACATTATGAAAGGTCAGCCATCAGTTTTCAAAGTTCTACTTAGTCTGAGGCATGCGCTTTTAAGGTTCCTGGATGCTATTTCTGCATATGTGTACTACTTTATAAACAGCTCCATTTCTGGGTCCTTTACCCAGTTGTCTGGGTCTGATCAAAGGCAATCTTAAAATGCACACTGTCCCCAGCCCATAGCCAGGAGGAGGCGTCCGGCTTGGACTGTGGTTGTGGACCTGTAGTCCCTGGCCTTAGGCACAAATCCCAAGCCATTCCCTTGAGAATTAGTCCCTGATGTGCACATTTAAAATCCTGAGCAGATGGAGGAGGGAGAGCTTGTTGGAAAGACTTGGAGGAGTCCCTTCTGCCCTGTCTGGATCTATTTGCCAAAATAAATGACATGTATCAGGGAAGGGCATTGGTCCAAGCCTATTGAAATTCTGCTAGCAGTCCAAACAGTGATGATGTTTCAGATTGGTTCTGTGAAATGATCAGGGTTAGGAAGAGAGAAATGATGTGTGAGCATCTGGCTGCTGCAGCCTACTGATGGGGACAGTCCCAGGGGCGGACCCAGGGCAAGGGGGGGCAGCCTGATGGACCCCTTAGGACATCTGCCATTGGCAAACAGGCAAGAGCTATCCACTGGCAGCAGGCGGTCTAGTTTAAGCTCTACACTGTTCCCACTAGCTATGTGACCTAAACAAGTCCTTCCTCTTCTCTCAGCCTCCTTCCGCCACCCCATGTATAAAATAAACCCTGGATTGAATAGTCTCCAAGGGCCTTCTCTGCTCGAACATTCTGTGACTTCTCTGTCACTGGTTTGATTTCTTTTTCTCTGTAGTGGGAGAGGCCCACCCACCCACCTGCTTATCTGTATTCTCTGTGTTCTCACACTGACCTCTGCTGGCCACTAGGAAAAATGTCACTGATAGTGTCTGGAAGAAAAAAAAAAAAAACAATTCATCACTGATTTAGTACTAAGCTTCAACAGTACATTGGGTACTAGGACAGAAACTGTGTGCATTGGAGATGAGCAAAAAAGACCAAACCGTGATGAGCCACAGAGTAATCATATCTAGAGATGGCTGACAAAACAAACCATTTTTTCTTTGTTAGTGGTACTGTGTGCCACACTATAAGAGAGGACTTCAGTGAGTGGGAAGCTCCTTGTCATGATCATATCCTATGATTCCAGACTTCAGAAGGGCCTGGCACCACACTGAGGAGGGATTTCAAGAGGAATAGTGCCTCAGGAGCCTCAGCATATGCCACAAGCCCTGCTTCTAGTTCTGAAGTCAATCTGACAGGTTTGAAGCTTGCCTGCTCACATGCCCACCATTCTAAAAACCTGGGGGTCAGCCCAGAAGTCCATGTTTCTCCAAGTGGTACCTTTTCAAATGCCCCTTTGATAAAAGAGTTGGAATTTAAAAAAAAGATTCATGAGGTCTTTTTAAAAAAATATTATTTTAGTTGTCCATGGACCTTTATTTTATTTATTTATAGGCGGCACTGAGAATCAAATCCCATGCCTCACACATGCTAAGCAAGTACTCTACCAGGAAACCACCACCCCAGCCCTCATGAGGTCATTAAGAAACTCACTTTCATCTTTGTGAATGGAACAGAGGCATCAACAAATTTAGCATGCCCACCCAGCCAAGGAAAAGGAAGCAGGCCATGGACCCCTGCCTTTGCTAGTTGGAATCAGAGTTCCTGTTAAGTATAGCCCTAGAATCACCTCATCCCTATGTCTTCTTGTTTGCCCTGGGTGTTGCCCTGGTGTTCTCAAAGGCAAAGGAGTGGAGGTGGGGTGTGCCAGTCCTTGTGCCTATACTGGGCACTGCTCAAGCTCCTCTAATGGTTTGAGAAGGATGGGAATTGGGCCCACTCTCAGTAGGCACTCAATGGTTTATCATGCTTTCCCCCTCTCCTCCCTTGACGTGGGAAAACCTTTGGCAAGACTCAGATTTGGGTCAAGCATTCAGTGCCCTGACTGGGTCTTCTCTGCTAGTAATAACATGACCTCAGCAAGCCCATCCTGATCCCATCCTCCCTCCAAGCAGAGTTCTCCTCCCCAACAGCTGGTTCTTATCTGCCTCCCTTGTTCCAGCCTCAGGCAGGCTGCCCTGGCCTCCTGCTGACACACACATGTTCTCCAGAATGCTCCTTGATGACTTTCAGCCCTGAACACTGCTTTCTTCCCAGATAGTTCCCTATGTCCTACCACATCAACTCTCTAACTTTCTTGCCTGGCCTTCCAGGCCCACTTTGGCTGGGCCCTTTTGGCCATCCAAATGTGGCTCATGACTTCCCCCAGCCATAGGCCAAATGTAAGCATTCCTCAAACATCTGTGGCCAGTCTCTCCTGTGTTCCTGCAGTACTTGTGCTGTGTTCCAGACCTGTATTGTTTGTGATGGTTTTGTGTACAGTACTCTTGGAACCCAGATTTTGACTTCTTTGCCCATTCTTAGCAGCATCCCAACATAATTGTTTTAAAGTATTTCCCCCCCCCTCTTTACAGATTGGAAAGGAAGTTTATTAGAAAACTATAGTAATCATGCAAGTGTAGTTTTAGCATAAAAGTACATGTGAACAGAATAAAACCTAGAAATAGATGCACACATGTATCATCAATTGATTTTTGACAGAGATTTTTTTTCTCCTTATACACACATATTGATTGTATGGAAATTACAAGAATAGTAAATAACAGAATCACTGTAAACAAAATTCCAGTGATGGGAGGTAACATCCTCAAGAGTGAACACTAACCCCCTATCTTCTTCATTCTCAGAAGCAAGCCTATTAGACAGTTTTTATCCTACCACCCTTTGTAGCCTATATGTTGGGTTTGTGAAAGGTTGAGTGGTAGGTGGTGCCCCAGAGAAATGCATCTCCTTGGGCAGAGTGGCTTTTACTTCTTTTCATGAGTCCTAAGTCTTCACAGGCTTGATTGACATCAAAAATTATACTCCAAAGGACCAGCACAGCTGTTGGCCACTTGTATCTCCAGTTTGTGACTCTAGACACTGCATAAGGCACCTGTCCTGTTTGGAGCCCTGTAAAAAAAGATAAACCTTGAACATTAATAGTAAAGGGCATGATTAATGGACTTTTGCCAGAGTTTGTCACAGATTTGTAGGAAATTGCAGACAGTCAGTAAAGAGGCTGAGAGGTGGAGATGGAGCATTTATGAAAATAAGCTCTCTACCTGATATGGTGTTGTGTTTTCTGAGAGGTAATGCACATTACTAATGGTTTTCATTTTTCTGCCAAGAAAATTCAGTCCCTACTGGGATTTGTTCTAAATGATAGTCCAGGCTGCCTGTATTGTACCCACTGGGGTTAATTCTCAGTCTCAGTCTGCTTTAAAATGTCAGCCTGAACTCTCAGACTTAATTGTTACAGACATTTTATAACCAGGGCATTCAAAATCCTCAGGCTGCTCTCTCTTGCTACCATAATTGATGCTTAATAGATATTCACAGGCTCCTTGCATTTTACACATTCAACACTGTTCATATTGGGCGGAGAAGAAAGGAGGGAGAATAGGAAGAGCAAGTAAACAGTACGTGTGTGTGTGTGTGTGTGTGTGTGTGTTGTGTTTTCCCTGTAAGTATCTATTGCCAGGTACAGCAATTTGAATCCTGGGATCAGCCAAAGATGAATTCTGACAGGTTGGTCAACTCAGAGGTTTTTAGATTCTCCCCTCCCTGCCCCCCTGGGGCAGTATTCTTTAAGCATGGCCATTTCCAAACTTCACTGCAAGCTTGTGGCTGGCCATTTGGATGTGAGTTTAAAAATGCCACAATGTTCTCTGGTGTTCTGTTCTTTCACTATTTTGACAATCTGATGGATGGTCTGGCATTCACTGGGAAGAAGACAATATTATCCAGCCTGAATAACTAATCTCCTAAGAAGTACAAAGTTTAAGGATCTTGGTGCACATGAATCTTATTAAATGAGCTTATAAAATGTGTTCTATCCAAATAAGCTTAGAAGCCCCTAAAATAGCCTTTTTCTGATCCATGTCTGGAACTTTGGCATGCCTCAGAGATCTGTAAGCCAAAATTATTTAATGAAGTGGTGACAGTGTTCTTTGTGCATGGGAAAATGTAAAGTGTTGATGTTGAGTTCTGTATTGACTAATTGCACTCCTTCTGTCCGTCTCTTAGGGGCGACCTGGACCAATTGGATTTCAAGGTCCCACAGGTCCTGAAGGCTTTGCTGGCCCTACTGGTTTATCAGGATTGAAAGGGGAAAAGGGCTCCCCAGGCCCTCTGGGACCATATGGATCAAAAGGAGATAAGGTAAGATCACCAAAGCTTGCTTTTCCTGTGATGCATGGATCATAAGCATTAAGGCCAAAAATCGTCAATTTCACTTCTGCTCAATTTTGGGAATAATACTTGGTGAATTTCTTCAGTGTCCAGCTACATACTTTAATAAGAGATGAGATGGGGGCTGGGGTTCTGGCTTAGTGGTAGAGCGCTTGCCTAGCATGTGGAGGCACTGGGTTTGATCCTCAGCAACACATTAAAATAAATAAATAAAATAAAGTTATTGTGTCCATCTATAACTAAAACTTAAAAAAGAGGAGATGGGTGATATACTGCTGATGGTTCAGCCCATTTCTGGAAAGACTCTCATGGGCAAGCAAACTGTAAAGTACATTATTACCTATTTGCCAGACAAGTGGACTCACTGTGGTGAGAAATCATGTTCGTTGGAACTGGGCACAGATCAGAAGTCCATTCAGCCAGATACTAGAGAACAAGAACCCCAGAAAAGTGACTGGGAGGCAAAAGCTCAGGAAGTTTGGAAGCAATTTGGGCCACAAATAGAGGGGAAAAACTACAAGAAAGGAGAGTGATAATATCATGGTGGCAGGCCAACTGAGTTTAGCAACTCAGTTTATGTTCCCTGCCTAGTTTAATCACCTCCTATTAACCCGGTTGGTGAGGGAGGGATTCTCATACTAAAATAATGGGAATGGCTGAAGACACGACACCTAATACTGGACAGATGAGGTCGATAGCAGTTTATTACTTATATAGACTCACAGCTCAAGGGAGGAGGACACCGCACACCATGCAAGACCACACAGTGATTGCGCTCAGGAAGACTGAACTAAGAGGCTGTGGGAGGTCTCAGACTTTATGTATCAAGAGCCCCGGTTCCTGAAGGATGACGTGATTTGACTTGTTTGAATAATTCAGTGGTCCAGCAGGGTATTGCAGCAGCTATTCAGGGATAAGCAGAAACTGCACCTGGTCCATTTGATAAAGAGGGTGGTTTGGCTATAGGACTTTATCTGAAAGAGCAGGTGGGGAGGGAACTCATGGTTAGGCTTCTCGAAGCCCTCCTGGGTTTCTCCAGATGTCAAAGCAGCATGTGATATTTGGCCTTAATTTTAAAGTTTAACACTATACTGCCTAAGGATGATAACTCATCTCAGAACACAGACACATCCAAGGCCTTAGGTAAAAGCAAGTGATCACTTAGCACTGAAGTAGGGAACAAGGCCACACAATGTGGCGAGGGAAATACAAAGCATTTCTTAACAACTTAGGTATTTGAATCACGTAAACAAACCTACCAAATCTAGCAGATATCAATTGAATTCCATTACTGTAAT
Source organism: Marmota monax (assembly GCF_021218885.2). NCBI lineage: Eukaryota > Metazoa > Chordata > Mammalia > Rodentia > Sciuridae > Marmota > Marmota monax. The sequence goes on along the minus strand of NW_026694552.1, from coordinate 6,787,703 downwards.
CCCAGAGGCTTGGGAGGCTGAGACAGGAGGATCGTGAGTTCAAAGCCAGCCTCAACAATTCAGTGAGACCCTGTCTCTAAATACAATACAAAATAGGGCTGAGGATGTGACTCAGGGGTCGAGTGCTCCTGAGTTCAATCCCCGTATGCCCCACTCCATAAATGGGATTGTCTCTTACATTCATCTGCTTACTCCTTTTTTTTAAGGGTCCCATGGGAGTTCCTGGCTTTCTTGGCATCAATGGGATTCCGGTAAGTGTCCACAGATGCATTTTTAATATCATCCTATAGGTTCTACTTCATAGCTGGGGTACTTTGGCCTTAGCAACATCCTGTCTTATGCAAGCATGCTTAGGATCAAATATTGAGATGTGTGTGGTGACATTGGAAGGGCAGTGGTCACAGTTACCCATGTACTCAAGTATAGGAAGCCCTAAGTCAGACTGCTGAGGGGTAGAGGGGCATATGCATCCATAAGAAACCATCCATATTTTAGCCCAAATGGTAAGGTCTTGTGAGTTGAGGGAAGCTTTGATTGGAGATGAGGGACTATTTCTCAGGTACAGAGGCTGAGCCATATTAGAGCATATACATGCTCGTTATAGGAGGATTGCGAAGGTATATGCAAATTAGAAAAAGTCCTTAACGGTATCTTTTTTTTATATCTTTATTTTATTTATTTATTTTTATGTGGTGGTGAGGATTGAACCCAATGACTGGCATGTGCTAGGCGAGTGCTCTACCACTGAGCCACAACCCCTGCCTTAATGATATCTTGATATATTTTGTCTCAGTATTTTGTTCTTTTCAGCCTTACTTCATTTCAGATTGACTTTCCCTTTAGATTTTATAAAGTGACTATTCCAAAGATCACTTGGACATAGACTCTTGGCATACACTGCTTTGCTACATAAAAGTAGTGGGTTGGGAGCTTGCAGATATATCTTTCTCCATTCCATCCAACCCAATCCTGTAGTTGCTCCATTTTTGTCCTATATCTCCACTTAACCCACCACTGGAGATTCCATGGTAACATTTCCTCAGCCTTTAAAATCCTATTGTATTGTGTTTTGGAACTTACTGGCTACCACATTTTGGTTTTGCCCATAGTCACTTTTCTCTCTATTCAATTCCCAGCCTGGGCTGTTTGTCTAGTGCAGTGATTTTCAGTCTTCTTTAAGAGAGGACCAGATCTTGTGCAGAAAGCTCAGTATATCAAGCAAAAAAGAAAAAGTGAAGCTTCTCCATTTGAAGGGGCCCTGGATTCTGCCTTCATCCTTCCAACAAATTCAAGGAGTTCCAATCGATATCAAAACATGCTTTGGGAGTCCTAGACTTAAGAGTTTCGTTTGTTATGCTACATAATCTAGGATTAATGAAGGGATTGCAGATCTCTTTGTCTTAACCTGTAAGAATTTCATGATCATCTGCTATGTGCTAGGACTATACTGTGGGGATATAAAGGAAGCATTTGGCTATGGCAATGACCTCAGAGATATTATCATCTGGTCCATTTTCTCCCAAGATCTAATAGACATTTGTGGATTTGGAGAATAGAAGGTTCTCTTGTCTTGTATTTGTTATACATATCGACACGTCAACTCTCACATTTCTGCATTCTACTTAACTTCAGAGTCTGAAAAATGCCCAGAAGTAGGCCAGTGGGAAAATAAAGTGGATGGGAATGGCCATCGTTTCATGGCATCTCCTGGCATTTTCTTATGGCTGTGTTCCTATCGTCACTTTAGCAAGTCTCCAGTCAGAGTTTGTACCTTCTTGGAACCGGGGTAAGAGAAACTAGAAAACTGGAAGCAGCCTCTACCATTCATCCTATAGACCTGGCTTTGACAGAGATGGGTGGAGGATTTGGAGCTTGAAGTGTTAACACACCCTTCCTCCTGCGTTCTCTTTTTAATGGGAGGTGAAATAAAGTAAATCATGTGAGGCCCACACTACTTCCAAATCAGAGTTGGAACCTGTCCCCAGGTCCAGCTGGACACTTCTGCCTTCAACTTGTAATCAAAAGAGCTCTAGAGCTTGCAGGAGTTGATCACTTCTCTTTGGGTCTTCATTGCTTGGGAGAAAGAGTTGCAGCTGTCCATACTCCCCCAGTGAGTTTGCTGCTCCCAGTTTTCACTGCCACTCCCTTGGCCCTTCCCTTGACTAAAGCTTGTCTATGTTTTCTGTTGACTTTTGAATTCTTTAGCTTCAGGTCTCAAGCTTCATTACTCCATGAAATCCTTCTTCCTTATTTTTTTTCCTCTCTTCTAGCTATTTAAAAAGTATGTATTGAGCATCTTTTGTTCAGTACTTGCCTCTTCCTTCCATCTCTAAGGTCCCAGGAGGCCTTGCTCAATGCCTCACATACTCTAGCTTCTTATTACATACAGCCCAATGGTAGTTATTGCTTGTCCTGTGTGATAGTCTCATAGCTTCCTGAGAGCACAGATTAAATCTTCTGCTCCTCCCAGAGGCTCTGGAGGCCTACAGTTGAGTTCAACATCCCTCTGGATATCTAACAAGATTTAGAGGACTGACTCCAACCTCTAGGGAGGGCCTATTTTTTTTTTGAGCAATAATTCTCAGACTGGCGTGACTCCCTCAGACAGAGGAAAACAAAGATACCATAGGCCCAGTCAGACTATTTTTTTTCAACTTTTAACAACTTATTAAGCAATTTGAAACCATCAACTTCTGCAACACAACTTACTAAACTGGATTACTGCATGGATCTGGTTCCTTTCTTAATATAGGCTGATCATTAACTTAAGTGTCACTGGTTTGAGTCCCAAAACTCCATCTTTGTTGTCATGTAGACAATTTCAACATGAATGGGTGAGTAATAATTTCATGATAATCTGAATCTTTATATCAAGGAGCACAACAACCAGTGTAGAGAATGAACAAACAAGCATTCATCAAGATTTTCCACATCAGAACAATGTAGACTGAGGATAGTAGGGGCTGTGGCTTTTAATGATGTCTCAACTGTGAATAGGGGCTGTTGGTACCAATAACAAATGTACATTTGTCAAATGCTTGCAGTTCAAATAAGTTGGGAGGAGCAGAGGTTTTCAAGTTGTTCTTTGCAATTTATGTTTATCTTTTCCCATGGAGTCAACCTCAAATATTGCCCTGCGTAGAGGCTTATAAATGAGCACACTAGATTTATATCCCCAAAGTGGACACATACCACTCACTAAATGGGAACTTTGAAACTGAGTTCTGAGGAACACTGTTTTTCTGAAATACAGTAGGTATTCCTAGTCTGTGTACTCAGTCCCTTAGGGCTACATTGAACTAAGGCTTCCTTCCTCAAAAAGCTACACTCACTCTCTTAGAAAACTGACACACACATATGTAAAGTCATCACTCATAACCAGAAACAGCAAAGTGCCGGAAATTCTGTGGCCCTGAAAATCAAGAGGAAGGTTGAACTTGGCCTTGTGCTTACCCTTGCTGACTTATCTGGGAGAAAACTTACCATTTATTGAACTCCTACTTAGTAAATCTAATCCCACTTGATTTTGACCAGAATGCAATGGGGTAGGCATTATTCATTCTTAAATTTGACAGCAACCCTATAAAGTAGGTGTTATTCACCTCCACAGTACAGATGAAGGAACTGAAGCTTTATTCAGCTGGAAAGAGGCAAAGCTAACATTAGAGCACAATTCTGAATGGCCCAAAATGTGTATTGTCTACCATCCCATAGTATCAGCTGGATGAGAAAGGGCTGGAAAGTCTGAGTTCGAGATCAGATTTCAATTCTCGAGAATTCCACTAATGTAAAAAAGAGTGAACAGATAACCTTAGAATCCTGCAGGTAAGAGATATCAGGAATTTAGGTGACAAAACTATCAAAGGAATGAGCCCAAGTAAAAAATGAAGATGCCAAAGAGTGAAAATCCAGGCAAAGGGAAAAGATTTGTTGTTAAACAGAATAAAAAATCTCAGGAATAAGGAAGACTCCTGCACCAGCCTGTTGTCTTGCCTTAACTTATTCTTGTTACCCCGCTGAGAGATAACCCCTAGGAAGTTCCACTGGGACAGTTTACAGTGGTCATTACTGGTCACCTCAGCAAGAAGTAGCAGTATACCCAAGAATTTAACTGAGTAGATTGAATAAAGAGTATACTTAAAGGATGTGGGAGGAATTAAGATAAACAATAGATGGCAAATGAACTAACTCAAAGCTATTAACAACATAGACCCAAAGAGGAAAAATGGAATTGTAGTACTGGAACCCAATGAGACCTGGAACCATGAAATAGCTATTGCCCAAGAGGACCTAAGAATTTAGAGAAATGTGGCTAGTGCCAGAAATATAGCCAGTGAACAAGGGCATGAGGGAAATAAACAGTCTGTGCTCTGTCTCCTCTTGCTCCAGTCTATATCCTGAGTCTCCCAGTGAAGACTCCCAGAATCTCTTCCTGAAGAGAAGATACAACTCCCTAAATGAGGCAGTAACCTGAAATGGGATTTTGATTAAATGAAATTGAAAGTGTGGTTCTTGCAGGATTTGCTTATTTTGGGCCAAGCAGATTTCAGGAGAGGAGGCACTGTGGAAACTGCTGCTGCTTTGTAGACCAAAGTCCAGCATCAGTTCCCATGCAGAGCTTCGAATAGAGAAATCATGCCAGGCTTCCCAGGATCTGTCTGGTCAAAGGATTCCCACAGCCTGGCATGATTCCCTGTTGGGAGCAGTTCAGCTGCCAGACTGCTAAGCTCCACTTTAGTACATCTTTGTACCCAGGGAATGTGAACTTATAGAACCTTATATATTCCATCTGTTTGTGCTTGATCCCTTTAGTTTCAGCTTGAATCCTATTAAACTATTGATCCTTTGAGAAGAGGTATCTTTGAGCTGCGATTAGACGCATGTACTTGAGTCTAAAAGAAAGATATGAGAACATATGTGGTGGGGTTAAGCAAGTAGACAAGGAGCCAAGAGTTTAGCAGGATTCTTGACTTTTCTCACTGTAGAGCATTTTGGATTAATTGACAATCCTGTTGCTGACATAATCCTTTCTTTTCTATTTGAACAGGGCCACCCTGGACAGCCAGGTCCCAGAGGTCCACCTGGCCTAGATGGCTGTAATGGAACTAGAGGAGCTGTTGGATTTCCAGGCCCTGATGGCTATCCTGGGATTCTTGGACCACCTGTATGCTGCCAGATCTTTGCACTTCAATTTAATTGGCATTGCTTGCCTCCAAATATGCTCTTTTTCTGCTCATCTGGCAACCTCATTAAGCTTCTTTGGGGCAGTCACTGCAGTCCCTTGTCCAAAGCTGGAATCTGTGTTGGCAGCACAACAGCAACAGAAGTCTAAAGAATACCAGTTGCAGGGGGTGTACACAGGCCACACTACTTCACATTGCTCTTTAAATATTGCTTTTGGAATCGGCAAGATTGTTAAAAGGTTATAGTACATTTCAGAGCAAAATATACACTTGGGCTATCTGACATGTTCCCACATCAGTGGATACTGGGAAATGCTTGGAAGGTTTACATATGATCTAGAAGCATTAACAGGATCCCAGAGGCTTGGCAAGCTTGATATATACCAATGGTACTTAACCAGGGTGATTTTGCCCCTCAGGGGATATTTGGCAATTGTTATTGATATCTTTCCATGTCTCAACTGAAGGCTCAGAATAGCACCCCCCCGCCCAAATCAAGGAATCCTTTGGTCCAATGTGTCATTGGTGCTGAGGTTGAAAAAAGCTAGTCCCCACCCCACATCATTACCCTTGATTGTGGGGTTGATATTTATTAGACTCCAGTCTCACCAGTTTTACTTAATTATATTCCTCCAGATAGGGCTCAGATATTTGGATCTAAAGAATCTCTAGTATATATCATATCTTTGCAAGGCTGGTTTCTTTTAAAGTGGCTGAAAAGAGAAAATAACACATTTCAAGCCTAATTTTTAACCTCACTTGAAAAACATTTAAATTAATAAGGGTTCTTATGTGAGACTTTTAACTAGAAACCAGTGTATCCATTAAATAGCTTCATAGCTACAAGAATTAATTGGCATTCACTAGAATAGCATCACCATTGCCTTCAGTAACCAGGTTGTGGGTGTACCTGTGAGAAAGTGAGAAAGACAAACAGACAAATCACAAACCCCAGATTGCCATAAAGGACCTTGACATCTAAGGACCAAACCAATGTATAGCTGAAGGGGGAGGCTGTAGGAAAAGATATATTCCTAACATGGAATAATCTGTGTGCATCACAAAGGCCTCCAAACATTGCCATGGCAACAGGGGAGAGGAAAAGAATACTTCTGTGGTGATAAAGGAAAGGGAATTCTGCCCCCAAAGAGAATAGAGATCCTGAGGTAATAAAACATCCCCTGATGAACACAGGACATGGGTAGAAACTTAATCCTGTCCCTAAACCTTACCTTAAGCCTAAATAGGAATTTGGGAATGTATTTTACTAAGCTGAACCTTACCCCCTGCTGAATACCAGGGAATCTCTATTCAACCAGCTTCTTTGAAGCGTCTTTGAAAAGAATAGTGACCACAAGAATAAGGGGAAACAGGCAGTGTTAGGAAAGAAACTGGTTTATGCTTCTGGGACCATGTTGTTCTTTTATAATACCAATGGTCCCTTCACTCAAAGAATCCATCATTCACTCAACACTTCAGTCCCCAAAGCTTAGCCCTTCCCCCAGTACTAATCCTGATTTCCCCTTAGATGTAAGGACATTGATTTTCCCCAGGAGGACAAACTTTAGAAGATATTAGCCAGCATTTGCCACTGAGACAGCAAAAAATAAATCTGGTTCAAAGATTGGGATTGGGTACTTTGAGCTGTTTTCCATGTTAACAGCACGACGCATCAGCCCCTTACACAGGTGTTGAGGTGGAAGTTGAGTGGTAGAAGCAGAGGATGACAATGGTTTTATAGGTATCTTTTAGACCAGAGGCCTACAACTGGTGCACAATGGCACTTGACCTATAGCCTGTTTTTACATTTGAAAGATATTTTAAAAGAAAGAACAAGAAAAATATGGGGCAGATTCCAGATGTGACCCATAAACCCTAAATTAATATCTGGCTCTTTATATAAAAACTGATGACCTTTGTCCTAGGCTCTGTCAGTGTCTTATACCTGTTGGGGGTAGAATAGTGAACTCTAGGCTTATGGATTATGTGTTTGTTCAGATCAATGGTATGAATAAATGTTAAGTTTTCTTCTGTCTAATCCATATCCTTTAACATACCTTTGATTTGGGAATGGAGGAATGGACATCTAACCTTGAGACACTAGCAACTGTTAAGGGGTCATGCTTTGCCCCTTAGTACAGCCAGTTCTGTCATAGAGTAAGCCAAATAATTTCAGGCTCTCATAGTTCCATCCTCCATCTGATCAGATCATACTATAAACAAAACTATGCATGCATGTGTTTCTTCACAAGTTTCTCTTATTATTTTATTCAGGGGCTCCCTGGTCAGAAAGGCTCAAAAGGGGAACCTATTCCTTCTCCAGGGAGTTTCGCAGGAATGAAGGTAAGAGTCTCTAGGGCAGCCAGCTGAGTAGGTTGTAAGATGGGCTCCCCAGGATTAGGCCCCACTTCCAATAAAAAATATTTCTACAACTAGCATCTGTGTCTCTATTTAAGGAACAGACCAAGCTGGATTTAAGAGGATCTGGAGCTTTTGTGGTGCAAACACCGACAGAAATGTTTGCAACTATACTGCCAAAGAGATCTGCCTTGTAGGATCTAGACCAAAAATAAGAGACAACAGTTTGCATGGGTATAATTTTCTTTGATAAGCCAAGACGTTTTCTAGAGGCAGATATCTTTGGAATATCCTAGAATCCTTGACATGTGTATATCTTAGCTTTAATTCATATATGTCTGTCCGCCTCAGTGTGGCCACCAGCCCAGGATCCTGGCCTGGCCTTCACTGCCTCTGCATACCATCCTATCACCCTAGCTGGGCACTCCATATATGCAAAAACATGCTCATCACTCTGAAGCTAGATGGAAACTTTCATCTCTTGTCAAAAACCTTCTTTTTTCTTGTGACTGTACTCTTAGTATATGCTGCCTGATATCCTTGTGGAGTCTCATAAACCCTTCTTCCCAAGGATTGACCCTTTTTCTTTGCAGAGTAGGAAAGGAACCCATCATTGCCCTGATAGCAGATGAGAATCTAAGGTCCCAACATCTGAGGGGAAGATGCTCCAAGCTCACTCAGCTACTCAGTGGCACTTTTCTGACTTCCATTAATGTACACAGCAGGGGACACTGGAAACTGCTCTGGAAGACAGAGATGGGGTTGTGTAACTGGAGAACTAGAGATGATCCAGGGTTTGGGCTGTTAAGTATAGGTGCCATAAACAGAAAATGCAATGTTAGAATTGGGAAGGACCTTGCCATTATCAGATTTTATATTGTTCATTTGACAGATAGAAAAACTGAGGTGTACTGAGGCTTTGTAACTTGCTCAAAGCCACACAGCCAGTTAACCAAAGAGCCTAACCCCAGGCAGTGCTATTTCCATGCTACAGAGAGCTGATTTTTGACTGCAAGCCAAGTGGGGTAAGACTAGTAAGTGTCAAAATATAGCCATTGTCTTAGCAAACATTGATTAAACGGTTTTGCCCAAAATCAAAGAGACCCTAGATCTAGTGGAACACAGCAGTTTCCACAAGATGGTTATATTACAGATTCATACAGTGGCTTAAGATGCTGCAAAGTAATTAAAACGTAATCAGAGACTGTATGCTCTGTTGATTTTCCCTTGAAATGTCTGATTTGCATTGTATACATATGGGCACAGATTCTCTGGGGATGAAGGCACACGGGAAGGTAGCTTTGCCTTCCTCTAAAAAGAGCAGGAAAATCAGCAGCCCGCAGAAGCAGTTTCTAATTGATAAGTTCCTAGCAAAGGTGAAAATTAATTAATCCAAGTAAAATATGAAATCCTGTTCAGCCAAGGCTATAATATTTGTCTTCAAGAGTCCAGATTTTTCATAGGAAAAAAGCAAATGGTTGAATATGTCCAATTCATGCAATATTTAAAACATGAAATGTTGGCAGAGGAGGCCCAGGTTTTCTGTAATGCATTTTATCTCCATGAATCTTAGGTTAGTTGTCTAAAATACTGCAGGCCTGATTGATTAATCTCTTCAGTGTCCCGCCTTTGTCTGTTTCTCAGGGGGATCCTGGATTACCTGGACTGGATGGAATCCCTGTAAGTTGTTATTTATGTATTGAGCTCTCAGTGTTTAGTCGACAGTCACAGGTGGTGTTTTTGTTGTTGTTTTGTATGGTGTTTGAAGGTCTTCATAGCGATTCTTAAGGCAATCTACAGAGTTGAGATAGAACAGGTCATACAATTCCCATTTCTCTGATGAGAAGGTACCAAGAAGATGAACTGTCTACCTCAAGTTTCACAACAGACAGGCTTTCAGACTTTAGGTCAGTAACCTATGTAGCCCCCCTTTATTTGTGGGAGATATGTTAGAAAACTGCCAATGTATGCCTGAAACCATGGATAATATCAAACCCTGTATATATACTATGTTTTTTCTTATACATACAGACATACGATAAAGTTTAATTTGTCATTTAGATGCAGCAAGAGATTACCAAAAATAACTAATAATAAAACAAAACAAGTATAATACATGGTAATAAAAGTTATCTGAATGTACTCTCTAGCCCCTTTTGTTTTGCTTTCTCTCAAAATACCTTAATGTACTGTGTTTACCCTTCTTCGAAGATATGAAATGATACAATGCCTATGTGGTGAGATGAAGTGAGATAAATGATTAGGCATTGGGATATAACATTAGACTACTATGTAAAGCTTATTTGACCATAAGATCTATGATACTTTTTCCATTTAATATTTTCAAACTGGTTGATTAGGAATAACTTAAAGCATGAAACATGAAACCATGGATACGTGGGGATTCCTGTTTTCTCTGGAAGTATTAGGAAAAGTATCTTGCCTTTCATTCAGCAAGCATCTACTAAGTGTTTAGTGCTGTACAAAAGAAGTAGAACACACTTATTTAAAAAAGGTATTCCATATGAGAAATTCTTTTTAGGGACTCTGATAATTGTTCGTGAAAGGCCTTAAGTTGTATTAAAAAGAGCTTTATGGGCTGGGGTTGTAGCTCAGTGGTAGAGCGCTTCCCTTGCATACATGAGGCACTGGGTTTGATCCTCAGCACCACATAAAAATAAATAAATAAAGATATTGCGTCCATCTACAACTAAAAAAAAATATTTTTAAAAACGAGCTTTGTTTGTTGGGCACAGTGGTGCACATCTGTAATCCCATCAACCTAGGAGGCTGAAGCAAGAGAATCTCAAGTTCAAGGCCAGTGTGGGCAATTTAGTGAGACTGTCTCCAAACTAAAAGGGCCTAGGGATATAGCTCAGTGATAGAGTATCCCTAGGCTCAATCCCCAGTACAAAGAAGAGGTTTCTTTCCCCTTGAACTCGACATAGCCATCACTTTCCTTTGAAGTAGCATAAGAATTGCTCCTTCTTTCTTCCATCTTTCCTAAATTCCTTCCTTCTTCCCTTCCCTTTTCAATCCTCAACAGATATTGGATACCTCCTAGGAGCAAGTGCTATGAGTTCCCTAAGGCAATGTAGACACAGTCCCTCCCTTCCCCATGTAAAAACTAATGGAATGTGTTATAAGAATTCCACAGTGATTACCAGACTAGGAGGCACTGCTGTGAAAGATAATTTACTGTTTTAAAACATTAATTTAAAATAAAGGTTATAAAAGAAATAAAATAGAATTCCACAGCAACTTAGAAAAGAGATGCTACTCACCTAAAGATGCATCATGGGAGACTTGTATCTTAGAGAGAGAAGGTAGCTTCTGACAAGTATGGATGGTGTTTAGACTTGCAGGCAGTGGGAGGAGGCTTTAGGCAAGAAACAAGAGGTATGCAAGCCTACACAAAAACAAAGATGAGTAAGGGCCAAGGGCATATAGGTCCCCTGGAGCTACACAAAGTAGGTTGAAATGGTGTGATCATTAAGTTTGTAAAATAACATACACTGTTTTTGCTGCATACCTTCTCTTAGGGATTTGTTCCCTGTCCAAAAAAGTACAGTGTCTATTTACCCAGTCATCATATAGAAAGTGCTTAAATTTGAGGATAGGATGTTTAATGACTAAATCAGAGATTTGTGATCAGTAAAGAGAAAACAGGCTGTTCTTTTCAAAGCAATGTTTATATTGTCATTCATTCTTAGGGACTATCCTTGAATTCCTCCTTTTTTTTCCTCCTAAGTCCTGACCTCTCTTAGCCTTGGGATGAGGGCAAAGATTTACTGGGAAGGGACAGGAGGAAATTTTCTGATTGATGTTCATGTTGTATACCATAATAGCAGATTAGTTTACAAGGTTCCCAGTGGAACCAGGCCTTACATTTCTCCAATCTTTTGCTTGATTTCTCTGCCTTGCCTTTAGAATTGGTGTTCAGTTCTAAACATTTTCTAATTTCCCTTCTGACTTTTTCTTTGACCCATGGAGTATTTAAGTGTGTTGTTTCATTCCCAAGTATTTGACAACTTCCTAAATATCTTTTTAATGATTTTTAGTTTGATTTCATTGCAGTTAAGAGGGCATGCTCTGTGTGATTCCAATCCTTTTAAACTTGCTGAGGTTTGGTTTATGGCCCCACATATGATCTATCTTGGTGAATGTTCCATATATGCATGTGAAGAGAACATGTATTCAGTTGTTTTTGAGTATAATGATATAAACAGTATCCATTAGATCAAGGTAGTTGACAATGTTGTTGGATCTTTAATGTCCTCATTTTTTAAGTTCTATTAATTAATGAGGGAGAGATGTTAAAATCTCCCACTGTAATTGTGGATTTGCCTACTTCTCCTTGTAGTTCTGTCAGTTTGGGCTTCACATAGTTTGAAGCTCTGCTGTTATATAGATACATCTAATATTGTCTTCTTCATGACTTATTTATCATTATGAAGAGCCCCCTCTTTAATTCTGATAATCTTAAAATCTCTGTAAATATTCTTTGTCTTGACATTTACTTTATCTGACACTAAATAGCTTTTTCTTTCTTTTTAGTTTTTTTTTCTTTTTATAGCATTTTAGTAAGAAAATTAAAATATAGAGTAAAATTGAATGGAAAACATATACCATCAATATTTTATTATACTTGATTTATCCCTCATCTATCCATCTATCCATCCTTCTATCAATTCACCCTACTCTTGATGCACTGCAAAGTAAACTTACAATGCGAACACTTACTCCTAAATATTATAGCATATTATCATTAAACTTCACTGTTTGTTTGCAGGTTTTTCTTTTATATAAAATTTGCATACAGTAAAATTCACAGATTTTTGAATGTACATTTGCAACAATGTACATTAGTTTTCACAAATGCATACTACTGTGTAATCCAATCCTCTATTAAGGAATATAACATGAACATCACCTCGAAAATTCCCTTCTGCCTCCTGCCAGTAAATCTTTGCCCCTACCCCAAAGTTAACCACCATTATGGTAAAAAACCATCATAGATTAATTTCTGTCTGCTCTAGAACTTCATATATAAGAAATATTGTAAAGTATAGCCTTTTGAGTCTTGCTTCTCTCATTTAGTACAGTTCTTTTTAGAGTCATCCACACTTTTTATATATCAGTAGATTGTTGCTTTTTATTGTTGAGTATTTATTTCACTGTATGAATGTATTATAGTTCATTTACCAGTCCTTGTGTCAATGGATACCTGGGATAGTTCCATTTTTTTACTATTATGAATAAAGTTGCTGTAAACATTCTTTATTAATTTTGTGCACATAGATGTTTTTATTTTTCTTGGAAAACTGTCTTGTTTTTGACCATGGTAAAACTTTACTACTCTAGGGCCCACGTGGACCACCTGGATCTCCTGGAGATTCAGGATCCATAGGACCACCAGGATTACAAGTAAGACCAACTTAAATCTCGTATGTGATCACAATATTGACATGACTGTTTTCTTTACCTTGCTACAGATTAAATGTAAGCCTATGTAATCTAGGCCGTCTTAGTAGAGAAGGGTAACTTCCCTTCCTGGAGGATTAATATGAAACATGTTCTTGCTAGGAGCTATTGGTTATCTTTATTTGTCAGAGTCTTTCTTACCATCCAATCTATAACTCCAAAGCCTCCTAGTTCAGCTCAACTCAAAGTATAGCCCAGGGATGGCAGAAACATGGCATATCTTCTGCTATCTTCTGCTCCCTTACCCAAGACAGACATTGCTAATCAATCATACCACCACCACTTCTGTCACATACCCTGAACACAAAGCTTCAAAATTCTTCTCAGCATTGAATGTTGGATGGCTCTACCCACCTACCTATTTTTCTGGTATCAAATATGTGTATCACTGGTATATGTGCAGTACATCACATCCCTTTGCTTGTGACTCTGGCTTACTTTCACCAAGTCATCATTTAAAATTTTTGAACCTGTGGGCCTGGGGTTGTAGCTTAGTGGTAGAGCACTTGCCTAGCACATGAGAGGCACTGGGTTTGATCCTCAGCACCACATAAAAAGACAAATAAACAAAATAAAGGTATTGTGTCCATCTACAACTAAATATATATATATATATATATATATATATATATATATATATATATATATATATATTTAATTTTGGATCTGTTGGGAAGAATGATACATGAGGTCTTCATTACCTTAGCATGAATTTGGTTACCAGGTCAATTTGAGAGTTTTCGCAGGAGATTAAAGAAACGATGAGAGAAGGAGCTAGAATCTGCTATAACAAGGCCAGTCTTCACCAAGCCAGGAAGAGGACTTATCCCCAGTGACTTCCAACATGCCCATATTCTTTGAAAATTAACAGGTGCTAACTCTTTTCTTGTAATCTAGGGTCCTCCAGGCCCCCCTGGTTTCCCTGGTCCTGATGTAAGTATACATTGTCTTATGGCATTTTATCTCCCGTTACTTAGTACTCTGGTTTCTCCAGAGAGATACTAGTTTGGTTAAGTTTACTTTCTGGTAAGAGAAAAATAATACTGCATTTCAATTTAAGTTCCTGGAACTTGTTTGTAATTGATTTTGTTTTTCTTCCCTGTACCCCTGTGCCCCAGGGAAATATGGGGTTAGGTTTCCAAGGAGAGAAAGGAGTCAAGGTAAACAGATTTTGGAAAATACAATCTGCATTACACATGCTCCAAGAAATGTCTCTAATTTCTTGAAGCATGTGCCTGCTTGTGAAAGAGAATTGGTTCTTTTTTATGTGATAATAATCTTTATAATTTATTTCTTATTTGTTCTTTTTAGTTATACATGACAGTAGAATGTATTTTGACATATTACACATACATGGAGTTTAACTTCCCATTCTTGCAGTTGTACATCATGTGGAGTTACAGTGGTCATGTATTCATATATGAATATAGGAAAGTTATGTCCAATTCATTCTACTGTCTTTTCCATTCTCATTCCCTCTCCCTTCCCCCAACCATCCACATATCAGAGAGAATATTTGGGGTTTGGGGTTTGGCTTATTTCACTTAGCATGATAGTCTCCAGTTCCATAGGGGATTGGTTCTTCACCTTAAGAAATGGGCATTTCCTTATCCACATAGATTTCCCCAATGGGATCCCTTGAGGGCTGCATGTACACATGTGACACATCAGCTTTTGTGGTTCTTTATCTTTCAAAATACTGTCATCTCCCTGCTTCTTACCTGTCTTAACAAACATACCCTCCTGAAATATTTCTTCACTTCCCTCCACCTGGTTTGCCCTGTGGTTTTGTATATTCCATCACCTTCTTTCCTTTTCTCTGCTTCCTCCCTTCCCTTAATACTTCCTGCTCCTCCTTCTCCTCTTTTTCTCTCTCTCTCTATCCCGGTCTATCTCGTCTGTCTCTTTCTTAACCTCTCTTTCACAATTCTGTTTTATTTCTCTCCTTCCCTCATTTTCTTCTGTATAAACTGCATGGTGATTTGGGAATCTCTAATGAGGCTGGGAACTTGCGCTCCACCTCTTCCTGCCTGGCTCTTGTGGATAGCACTGCTTTGTGAAAGAGCAACTGTTGCCTCTAATGTCCCAATAAACACTTCACTGCCTCTGATTGCGTTCTTGGCAAAGATTTGTACCAGTTAGAGTTGATCATTGTTGCCAAGAGGTAGCTGTTCACCTTGCTGAAACCCCTTTGTGGCTGTCTTCTAAAAACCCTTTTGTGCATGACCATGGCAACCATGAATCCATGGGTTTCTTTTATCTATCTTGCTTCTTCCCTCTGCAGTGCTGGTACAAAATTCATTTGGTCAGGCTTATGATTCTCAATCCCTTGGCAATGAGAGTTTTGTTTCCTCATAAATGCAAGGATGAACCAACCACAGTAATGGACAGTTTATTTTTTAATTACATCCAGAGGATAGACTCACCCTCTGGATAAATAGTCTGTGTGGTTTAGCCTTTGTTTAATGTTCCCTTTGATTTTACAGGGGGATGTTGGCCTCCCTGGCCCTGCAGGACCACCACCATCTACTGGGGAACTAGAATTCATGGGATTCCCCAAAGGGAAGAAAGGATCCAAGGTATTAAACACTTAGAACAGAAAAAAAATTAATAATCCCTTTCTTATTAATACCAGAATTCATCTGTAATATGAGCGTATTCTAAAAAAATAAAAGGTTTTAGGTAATGGACCTTTGTTTGGGACTAAGAGTAAAGCCTTCTTTCTTTTGTACCTTGTGAAAAGCTTTCTAAAGAACCTGAGTCTGTTTTTCAATGTGTAGGTAACAAGAATTAAACATTTGGGTTTTTACCTTCTAACTCCCAAACATCTCAACACTTAGGTTGTCCCCAAAGCACTGTAACAGAACACATACCATAGAAATGGTTCATTTTGAGTTATCTTTTTTAATTTGTTCTTTTTAGATGTACATGACAGTAGAATGTGTTTTGGTATATTATATATACATGGAGTATAACTTATTCTAATTAGGATCCCATTTGAGTTATCTTTTTGAAGACGTTATTTGACCTCAAAATTTGACATTACAATAGGATATACTGTCACCAGCTAGTAGCAGATGTCCTGATTCACCTGATCTAAACTACCAAAACCAACCCTGTAAACTTGTTTAACTGAGATATTTCATAATCTATATTTTTGCATAGGTGAATATATACTATGTACATGGTTGGATTTGAATGGCTTTGTTCTGTTAAGGTGTGCAGATAACCTTTCATTAACCTGAATTCCCTTCCTTCCTAGGGTTCCTTTGAGTTTTATCATATTTTTCCCTTGGCTAAAGGGCCCAAGCTGGCAAACATGATTTGTCTCACACTTTTAATATTGCCTTTATAGAAGCAACAGCTCCAGGCCCCTCCAAGTTTACAGGAAATAATCATTGATTTAGGAAACTCTGGGAGCATATAAAAGGTTGTCTGCCTCCCTGATCACCTGCACACCTTAGGGAGCCCTTCTATGGTACCTATAGATAAATTAGCAAATAAGGGAAAGACAGAAGAAAACACTATGTGTGCCTATGCAAGTTGCCACTGTTATTCTAGTCCCAAATCAGTAACTTCTTTGTAGCCTATAGTTTGTTACAGGAAATCACACTGAACAGTTTCTTCCACAAGAAAAAAAAATAGTCATTCTTTCTGTCTTCTAAACAAACAATGCATTTGAGATTCTGTTTTAGACAGTCATGGGTCTTGATCTTTGTACATGGCAAAGGGCTCCCTAAACAAGATATCTTGATACAGCTGCCAATCAGGCAACATGGGGATATACACCACTATCTGATTCTCCAGTCCTAATATCCATAAGTTCCTCACTCCCCAGCCCAAATTCTTTGAGAAAACCATCCTTCTTTGTGTTTGCTGCTCCCTGATGCTACTTACTAGCCTTTGGCATATTTTCCAGGGTGAACCAGGGCCTCCAGGCTTCCCAGGCATGAGTGGCCCTCCAGGGTTCCTGGTAAGTCTTCCTACTTGGTCAACATATATTAAAGGGATTGATTGGACAAAACCTTTAGCACTAGGAGGCTAACAGAGAGACCTCTTCTCATGGTGGTTGAAGAGAATGCTACCAGTACCACTATAATAAGGCATTTAAGGAAATTTTCTTGATTCTTGAATTCATGAGGACATTAATGTGATTCTCCATGAATCTGTATATTTTAGAGGTTATCAGCTCAAGCTCTAGCATTAGAACAGAATTGGGCTTGACTTTTGGGTTCATCAGTTTCTAGATTTTTAAAATTTCCTTAACTTTTCTGAGTCTTAGTTCCCTAACCTACAAAAAAAGTGATAGAGTGGGTCTAAGAATTAAATGAGATAATATGCAATAAAAAGGCTTTGTGCATACTGGTAACTTATAAAATGTTTAGTAAATGGTAAGTCTTCTTAGTATTACTATCTCTACTTATGTATCTGCCTTTCTAGCTTAGATTCTTTTACTCAGCAAATACTTTGTGGGGGCTCCTTTATGGCAGGCATTCTACTGAACTCAGGGGCTGTTTTAGTCAACTATTTTGTTTTTGTGACCAAAAGACATGAGAAGAACAAGTTTACAGAAGGAAGAGTTTATTTGGGACTCATGGTTTCCAAGTTCTCGGTATATAAACAGCCAACTCCATTGTTCTGGGCCCAAGGTGAGGCAGAACATTACAGTGGAAGGGCATGGAGGAGGGGAGAAACTCAGGCCATGTCTATCAAGAAGCAGAGAGAGAGAGAGAGAGAGAGAGAGAGAGAGTACTCTATTCAACAAGGACAAAATATAAACCCTGAAGGCATGCCCATAGTAACCTGCGTGTTCCAGTCACAATGTACCTGATTACAGTTGCCATCCAGTTAATCCTTTCCAGTAAGGCTGTCACAACTCAATCATTTCATCTGTAAACTCTCTTATGTTGTCTAATATGTTAGCTTTGGGGGGACAACTCATATCTAAACCATAAAAGAGGTTATAACAGTCATTAAGTAAATGTCTCTGTCCTTGTGATCATATTCTAATGGGAGTGACAGAGAATATGGGAAATAAACATGAGTTAAATCCATACTAAATACAGGAGTCGGTAGTGTAGCTCAGTAGTAAAGTGCTTGCCTAACATGTACAAGGCCCTGGATTCTATCCCTAGCACCACACACAAAAAGAAGAAAGTTCATATATCATCATATAAAAGATGGAAAAAGGGTAAAGTGATAGAATATGGGTGGGGAATAGAGTGGACCACTTGGGACAAGGGTCTCTCTCAGGAACTGATAGGTGGACAGAGACCTGTATATTATGAGACAGCAAGTCAGGAAAGGACCAGGGAGTTTCAGATCAAGAGAACCATTAAGTACCAAGACCTTGAAGTTGGATAAAGTTCATCACTTTGGAGGAACTTCAAGGTGAGTGGGCAGGACAAAGTAAGCAAGGACAAGAAACAGGGAAGCAGGAGCCAGATCATGGCCATCTTTGCAGATCCAATGTAGTTTTTAAGTTTAATGGGAAGCCATTGGAAGTATCTGACTTGTATTTTTTTAAAGATCACTCTGACTGGGTGGGAGAGAGGATAGGGGATAGAAGAGCAAACATAGGCTATTGCAGAAGGCCAGGTAAACAATGATGGTGGTGGCTTGGACTCTGGTGGTAGCAATGGAAGTGGAAGAAGTGGATGAATTCAAAATGTAAACATGTTACATTTTTTATTATGGAACATTTGAAACATACACAAAAACAGAGGGAATGCCATAATGACCCCTACAGGTACTCATCACCTGGATTCAACAATTAGCAAAACATGGCAAATCTGAAGCAAATATCATTTCATCATAAATACCACAGTATTTCTAAAACTGAGTTAAAACATAGTGACAATATCATCATCACTAATTAATGATCAGTAATTACTTGATATCAGCTAATAAAACAAAAATTCAAATTTATTATAAATATGTATATATATATAATTACAGTTGCCTTGTTGGAATGAGAAAACAAATAAAACTGATATATTATATTTTGTTTATCTATCTCAAATCATAAGATGTTTTGAAGAAGCTGACAAGATTTTCATGGATTTGAGGTAGAGAATAAGAGGAAAATTAATTAATGAATCAAAGGTGACAAGTCCTGCCCCTGCTTGCTATCACAATGGGGATAGATGGCTCCAGTCCTTCCCTACAGTATTTTGAAACACTTTGTCTCTCTCTGGATGGCCAGAAAGCAAAACAAGGGAGCCAGTGACACAGGTTGCTTCCATGAGGATTCCTATTACTCTGTAGAAACAAATGAGCATAGAGAATCATTTGTTCAGTGTCCTTGATTTTAATCAGCTGTGCAGCTAATGAATCAGAAAGCAACAGAAACCTGCTGTCAGATACAAACACCTAGTCCTTACGCCCAGCTCCAGCTTTGGTACTTTGGCAAGTTGCTGAACCTCTGTCTGTATATTTGTAATATGGCTGTGGTCATATTTACTCTTTTGGGGTCCTGGTCACAATGTATGTGAAGTTTCTTTACAAAATACAAAGCTGTGCTGTCCAATAATATAACCAGTGGCCACATATGATTACTGAGGTCCTGAAATATGACTGATCTGAAATGAGACGTAATGTACATGTAAAATACACATCGGATCTTAAAAATTTTATATGAAAAACATAGCCTAAAATATCTCTGAAACAAGTTTTACTTCAATGTGAAAATGATAATATTTACTGTATATTTAGGTAAATAAGATACATTGTGAAACGAATCTCTATTTTACTTTTTAATGTGGATACTAGAAAATTGAAAATATAATAGCTCATATTATATTTCTGTTGAAGAGCTCTTTGCAAGTAGGTTTGGGCCTTTTTAAAATTGGTATTTTAGTTGTAGATAGGCACACAATATCTTTATTTTATTTGTCTTTTTATGTGGTGCTGAGTATCGAACCCAGTGCCTCATGTGTGCAAGGCAATCGCTCTACCACTGAGCTACAGCCCCAGCCCTTGCACATTTCTTTGTAGAGCATTTCACGTAGATTCTGACTAGCCATCTTGCACCCTGTGAGGTAAGCAAGGTGAGATAAGCCTGGGATAAGCCTGGCTTATGCCTCATACTGACAAGGAAACCATGGCTTGAACAGATGAAGATTCTTGTCCAGATTTGCAAAGCTAGTTATTAGCAGAGTTGAGATTGACATTCATTTTTTTTATTGATTTAAAAAAACTTACAGCGGAATGCATTACAATTCTTATTACACATATATACCACAATTTTTCATACCTCTGTTTGTATATAAAGTATGTTGACACCCAATTCATGTCTTCATATATGTACTTTGGATAATGATGTCTATCACATTCGAATTCTAGCCAGTTTAGGGGTTTTTTCCCCATACCATACTGCCCCCTACTGTCCAGTTTGTTCTATTCACCGAGGTGGTGGTGTTTTGTCTCTAAATCACATAGAAAGGATTTTATGATCTCTGGTGCTATAGGATTCACTGGTTCACTGTCATGCCTTTTCTTCAGTTGGAGCTCAGAGGATTTCTTCTGTTGCAATTTCAATCTTTTCACTTTTGTCCTATAAAATAAAAAGAAACTGACTGACCACAATGTGCAGTAATAAATTGCAACACCATTTCAAGCTCAGTATTTCTGGTGAGGGCTGAAAAGTGAGGGTATTTCACAGTGAGGGCTGAAAAGTGGAAACGGCCAGTTGCAAAGAAATCAAAGCTGGAAAATACCTCCTTTTACATAGAACATCATAATTTCATAGGGTGGAAACAGAAATCAGAGTTCTGAGCCCATTTCAGCACAGATTCAATGTTACTGTGGCCAAATCATGTAACTGCTTTGTTTCTAATATCTCTATCTGCTTAATGGGAATGTTCCTAAGTACCTTTGGCAGAAAAGCTATGAGGAGAAAGGTGGTAACATTTGGGGCATTCTGGGCTTTTCAGGGGAAACACACTTCTCAAATCCAAAGTCCTCTCATCAGCTTTCAGTTATCTATGCTCACTGAAAAACAAGGCATTGCTGAGGATGCAAATCTCTAGGGAATCTAAGATGTTCCCTTTAGCCATTTGTTTCCTTTCCATCTGAGCCCAAATTTTTGCAGGAGACAAGGTACCCAATCTAACAGATTTAGACCTCCTTTTCTTTAGCTTGCCCCCACCTCCAGTGACCAAATAGCCCTGATTTTTCTGGCTCAGTTCTAGCTTCCTATACCCCATCCCCAGCAGCACACTCACACTTGTAGGGTACAGTTCCTCCTATGGAGGTTATCAGAGAGAATTGTATACCCATGTGCCCTCTGTCCAAGGGGCCAGCAACCAGAAGGCAAACTGGAAGAAGTGAGGGGAGGCAGAAGAGAAGAAACTGTCACATCCTGAAGTAACTATTGAGTGGATCTGAGGTAACTAATGGATAGGTGGGCTTTTCTTTCAATTGAGTCTCCCTGGAACTTAAAATCATCAGGAGCCCAGGGCGCAGGAGAGCAGGAAAGAGTTAAGCTAGTGCTCTAGTGAGGCTCTCCAGGTCACGGGGGAGTAGGAGTGTGGGAGCAGCCATTGCAGGACCACTTTCAACAAGAGCTGGCTGTGATGGGCCAGGTCCCGGGACAACTTGCTAGAATAGCTTATTCAGCAGGGTCCCTGTACAGTGCCTCCCTGTGCTGGGAGACAAGCTGAGACTACAGCAGTGTCTTGCCAAGCCATTTATCTTTTAATGGCTCAATTCCACATGCACATATTTCTTTATTTTTTCCTTTTTACATTTTTCATGTATTTATTTTTGTTCACATTGTAACACTAGTTCTTAGACTCTCTCTTTGAGAAAGCAAGAATCTTGAGGCTTTCTCTGTTTTCTAAAGAAGGAGTACAAAGTCCCCTTATATTTATAACTGAGCAAGATAAGTGGGGGGGGCATGAGATAGTTCTGGGCATTCTATTCTTCACTGCTTGCCCCTTCTCTTGGTCATTATTCCATTCAATTCAACAACTTTTTAAACCAATTTAAAACAAGTTTATTCATTAACCAAGCCTTCAATTCAGCAATCATTTACTGGACTACCTTGTATGTGTTCAGGCAGCAGTAACAGCGCCTTGGAGGGAAACAGAAGAGAGTGTGACAGAGGCCTTCTGCTTACAAAACTTTCATACATAGCCAATCTTAGTGCTTTAAGATTTGAGGGCAACACTGGCTATCACAGCTTTCCTGGTCAGGTCAGGGAAGACCGCTTGAAGTGTTCAAACTCAGAGGCCCATAGACACGTTCCACCAGGTGGCAGCATACAGTGGTTTCCAATTTGAAATGTTAAAAAAAAAAAAAAAAAAAATTTCAAACACTTCAAACGAGTTTGCATTCAGTTTGACCTACAGTCCTTTAGAATTAGAAAATCTATTCAGTATAAGGGCTGAACTGTTTGACACACAACTGTAGATGTAGAAAAGAGAAAAGGCAAGTAGGAAGCAAAACCTGCTTTGAATTGGACCCTTCACAGCCACATACCCTCCCCACAATAATAAAAACCAACAACAATAACAACAGGCAACCCACATTAAGGAAAAAAACAAAACCCTAAGCCTAGAAAGCCATGGGGGTATTCAGCCAGCCTTCAGTGCCCATGGGAATGCACTGAGTATGTAAGAGTAAGAAAAAGCTACAAATGGGATTGGACCCGTGCCCTCACCCCAGCTGAGCCAGGTCACATTAAGTGGACAATAGGAGACGTGCCACTACAACATGTAGCATCTTTTCACAAGTTTCCATTTGAGAAAGCTTCATTGCCTCCTTTACTTTCATGATAGGCCCAAGTGCTATTTGCCAAAATCTATGCTCCAAAATAGGAAATTTCAAACAATGATAACAAAATGGTCCCACTTAAGTTTTCCATTAAAACAAAATGGTCCCACTTAAGTTTTCCATTAAAGACTTTATTCAGTTTGGTAATGAACTCTTCTGTATCTTGGGGGACCAGATGTTTACCTGATACCCACAGGGTAGGAAGCTCTCTCACATTCAGTATGCTTCTTGGAGTCCTTGTTTTTTCCTAGAGAATCCCCAATTCATACCCATGGCTACTCACCCTCACCTCCTGTGAGCAGGGCAAGAAGGACTGGAGTCTATCTTAACAGTTCCATTTGCAACACTCCTAGGACCTGGCAAGAACCCTACATTCCCAGTATGGAGCTGCAGAGTTCTGGGTAGAAAAAATCCTTCCTACAGAAAAGGGTGTTGCAGTCATCATGTGTCCAAAGGGGAAAATTCTTCCCTCTAGTATCAACCTACAGACCCCCAAGGATTTGCACCGTCTTCTGTGGGTCAAAGAGTCCATTTCCTAGATGGTAGAAGACAACTGATTCTCATGGAAAGGACCCAGAAATGAACGACAGGAGACCTGACTTTTTCGTTGATTCTTAACCTTTCTGTGTGTTAGTTTCCTGTTCCCTAGAATCAAAGAGATTAGGTATTTTATTATTCCTGTGCTGTTAGCTCATGGTGTTATAAATACATGTAATAGTGTTTTTGGGGAAAGGCATTACTTCTAGAATCAAAAAGGAATGCTGAAGGAATAGTCTAAATTATATTCAGGCCCTATGTGCTTTTCAGGCATTGGCAAGAGACTCAGCAAAATGATTAGCCTCCCTAATGGAACAGTGGAGCTGATTTGAAATTACCTCCTTCCTTTGAATGGAGCTTGGAGACCTAAGAGAAGAAGAATATCGTAACCTGTGGTTTCTTTTTTCCTCTAGGAACTTGGATCTATTGGTGAAAAGGGAGAAAAGGGAATCCCTGGTTTGCCAGGACCTAGGGTATGAACCTGGAATGTTGCTTTCCCCGGTTTGTCAAGTCACCTGATGCATTTTCTTTAATGTCTGGTCCTTTATTTTATGTACTCGATAGCCACCTAAGTTTCTCTTGTTTCTCTCCCTCAGCCCCCTGATAGGTTCCTTCTCTCTACTTGGCCCTATTCCCTTGACTGAGTGTCTCTCTAGAATAAGGAATGATATACTCCCTACTCTAGGTGGCTGCTCAGCCTATTTACTATCCTTGCCCTCATGTAAATTATCTTCTGAGCTAAAGAAGATATTTGTGTTGTCTTTCTTTCATTCCATTCTCTCCCAGTAGAATGTAGGTGGGAGGTAGCACAAGGATGTAAGAAAGAGGAACAAGTGCAATCTTTATAGGACAGAAATAAGCTTGGGTAATTATAGAATGTAGTAAGCTTGGAGTCAATAGTTGACAATAATAATGTCACTTTGAATGGAAAAATAACAATCAGCCTATCTGATCCTAGCTTAAGGCACTTAGATCTTCAACTATAAGCAATTGGCTAGCCTTAGTTAAATTAGTAACATTATAAAGAGAACTGTGTTTTAAGTTTGTCCACGCAGTTTTTAGGAGTTCTTTTGAGTATTTCACAATATTCATTCATTACCCTGCCATGTCTTTCTCTATCTTTCTGTCTCTGTTGTCTTAAAAACACATAATCACCAACAAAGTATGTATTTGAGGTGGAAGACAAGAGGCTGTCCCATAATCTATTATAAAATCCTCTGACTTGGAACTAATGCAAACTAAGTATAATACCACCCAGCCCTTCTACCAAATTCCACCTACTACTTAAAATGTTTCCATTTATTTAGCTTTTAAAAATGCTCCATTTACAAATGCTATTCAGCCTGATGGATTAGTGCTTAGAAAGAAGTCATTAAGTCAGGTCTAAGAACATTCTCTTACCTGATTTTAGGAGCCACTAAATCCTGAACTCAGTTGGAGAGCTTTATTATGTAAGTCTAGCAACTTTTTCCAGTGTGGGCCAATAATCTTTCTAAGGTGTGGCTATTCTCTTTACAGGGTCCTATTGGTTTAGAAGGAGTCCCAGGCCCTCCAGGGACACAGGTATTTTGGTTAATATCAGTAAAGCATTTGTGTACAAAATTCTAATCAAAAGGCCCCCTTGCTTTTCTTAACATGGCCAAATGGAGACATTGCTTAGAATGCAAATTGTCCACTTAACCTTAACAATGTAATCTTAGTCAATCTCTTTTGTTTTCACCTAAGAGCATGGATAGGTGTCCAATGTCACATTTGGTGCCTTGGCACATCATCATATGGTAACACATCTTTGGCATCATATTGGGGACTAGCATGGCTAGCCTGCTTGTAGCCATAGCCTTGTGACCTTTGTACTTCCTAATATGCAAGTAGACTGTCTAGTGCCATATTGCCTTCTCTTCTTCCAGAGTCAGTTAGAAGCCACACATACCCTGAATGCCAGCCAAAATTCCTGTGCAATTTGCCCTGGCCTAATTCAAACACCAGTTCCATTTATACACTTATTCTTTAAACTTAGTGATAACTATGTTTCTGTCACAGGGCATGATGGGGCCCCCAGGTTTTCCTGGGCTGAATGGATTTCCAGGAATTAAGGTAATGTGGTTGGGAAGTGAAAATTTAGGGTTCAGGAGGTGGAAAGGTGAAGAATTACTATAAATGCCTACATATTAAATGAAGTGTTTTTAATACTGATGTTTTAGATAGTATATTTTTCCTCCAGAAATACATACAACATACTTTGAGCACACCAAGCTGATGAGCATTCCTCAGATACTACCAACTTTTAGGTTTTATTATTATTTTTAAATTCTCTACAGACTTGTATCCCTTGTTGCCTGCACCTGGGGCTGATAGTGCCTACTACCTATCTTGGGTATTCCACTATAACTTATTCTGGTGCCTGGGTCCCTCTTTTGGGAGAGTTAGGACTCCTTTGACTTTCTCTACCTGACATCACCCACTAACAAAGCTAGTGACAGTATTACAGTCCCAAGCCTGCTGAGAGTAGAAAACATTTTTAAATTCTGCTCCCTCCTTAGCACCTCTTGGGTATGTCCATGTTGTCTATGCCTGTGATGTATTTCCCAGGCCCAGAAGCAGAATGACCTTAAGTAGTATTGCAAAATAAAATTGGGATTCCTTGTCCTTGACAGGTTTGCTATCGAGTGCCAGGCCTCTGGCCTGCCTTGTGTCACCTTTGACTTAAATTTATTGCCCTTTGAAATTAACTCTGGACTAGTTGGCCCTTGAAATCCAGGGTCTGAGAAGGAGGAACATTTCATTTCCCTAGGTACTGGCTATGAGAACACATAGATCTTGTGTGATGAGGTCAGAGAAATATTTGTGTTTAATGTATTTAATCTTTGCAGGGTGAAAAGGGTGGCATTGGCCTGCCAGGCCCAGACATCGATGAAGGTGGTGCTGTGATCTCAGGTGCAACTCTTCATTGATTTGACGGGAGAAGAAGAGACTGGACATTAAATTCTATATCCTGCATAATTAATAAACGATACTTTGTCAGCCAGTGGATTGCTGACCCTACTAAGGGCCCTTCGTGGGTCCTGAACTTGGGGAATGGAGCTGATTCCAGTCTCTTGGGCAGAGAAGACAAGCTCAGCCTCCCACTTTTGTGTTGGGTCCATCAAGAGTAGAATTTGGGGGCTGGGGCTGTAGCTCAGTAGCAGAGCACTCACCTCGCACGTGTGAGGCCTTGCGTTGAATCCTCGGCACTACATAAAAATAAATAAATAAAATAAAGGTATTTCATCCAACTACAACTAAAAAATAAATATTGTTTTTAAAAAAGAGTAGAATTTGGCCAGGCATGGTGGCACATGCCTGTAATCCCAGCGACTTGGAAGGCTGAGGCAGAAGGATTGCAAGTTCAAGGCCAACCTCAGCAATTTAGCAAGGCCCTGAGCAACTTAGTAAGACCCTGTGTCAAAATAAAAAAAAAAAAAAAGCACTGGGATATAGCTCAGTGGTAAATTGCCCCTGGGTTCAATCCCCAGTACAAAAAAAAAAAAAAATTAGAAATTGGGTCTGCCTGGGCCTGAATTTCATAAAAATGGTTTTCCTAGTGATGCTTAGGGAAGGATTGATATCCTCCCTATATGGGCTGGTTTCAGCCCAATATTATGGAACACTCAGGGTCTCATATAGATGATCCCATGCATGCTTGTGCTTGCCAATAACAGGATTAGGGGAGCAAGTTATTGAGAACCCTCAACAGTATGAAAGTTTGTCTTCATTTCTCCTTTTGCTAGTTACTGTGTGTCCAACTCTTCCCTTTGCCTCTTCCAAAGATTCAGATGCCCAGTGTCTCTAGCTACTTCTTGCCTGATCAAAGGTTTCTACTATAGTGCCTCTTCCACCTGGGCCTCCAAACTTACTCCTTTCCTCTCATTCTCCCAGTTCCATACCCTGTCTGATACTGATAGTTTACAGTGGCTTTCTGCTTCCAGGAACCCTATGTATATAACACAAATAGTGGACTTCATCTTAACCCAAATGGTAGACATTTGAGGTGTTACAGGAGATTAGTAGCAGGGGAAGAACTCTCCTACCATTTACCAGATCTTATCTTGGAAGGAAAGCCCTAGCCAGACCAATTCTGAACCCTAGTAGAAAACTGGCTTCCATAGGCCTATTATCATGTGAAGCCATTAGCATCTGGGAAACCCAGAAAGGTCCAGAAAGGGACTTCTAGCTTCATGACAGCTCCCCATATCTTTTGTTGGTTATTTTGTGACATTGGTGGGGTTCTGCTGTGTTTGTTCACTGTTTTATTTTCTGTTGCAACGCCAGGTTATCCTGGGGACCCTGGTATACCAGGCCTCCCTGGCCTTAAAGGAGATGAAGGCATCCAGGGCCAGCGTGGCCCTTCTGGCCCCCCTGGTCTCCCAGCCTTAACAGGTAAAAAAAAAAAAAACCTAACCCAACCCTTGCACAGATCAGTCCTGTGTCCACTCTGGTTCCTCACAGCCTTTTCTAATGACTCTGGGTCTGGGCACACACATAGCCAAGGTCAAAGGTAAGTTACACTACAGTCAGTAAGTTCTCCCTCTGCCAGCCCAATGTGGGTAAACAGCTTTCCTTTGACTTAAATGATGTACCGTAGCTGGACAGACAACCCCAGACTGTCAGTGAGGTTTGTTGCAATCAGAGGCGTACCTCTGGCAGCTGGAACCTTATCACTCTCCTGTTGAAGTGCCATTCTGGTTGATGCTTGCCAAGAGAGTCTAACAAAAGCCCAAAGGCAAATTTGTACCCAGACCCTGACTCTGGGATTAACTCAAGCACTATCTGGTCCTTGGATCCTGTGGGTATTCTCCTTGCACCAATCTTCAGAAGAGTATACTCTTGTGTCACTCTGAAGTCGCAAGCAGAGAAAGAACATGCTAGAGTCTGGGAGGGGGAACTATCACAGATATAAAACCTTAGACATTACTTTTAAACTCACCAGTTCCCAATTTCCATGGAGATGGGCCTCTGTAAGGATACCTGTGCTTTTAAAGCAGAATTTTGGAGGAAGAACAGCTGGGCCCAGCCTCAAAATGGAAAAAAAAAAAACTTGAGGAGTCAGAGGCTTAAGACTCAGTTTTCCTCTCAAGTTTGCCACTAAGAAACTGCT
Organism: Marmota monax; assembly: GCF_021218885.2. Taxonomy (NCBI): domain Eukaryota; kingdom Metazoa; phylum Chordata; class Mammalia; order Rodentia; family Sciuridae; genus Marmota; species Marmota monax. The sequence goes on along the minus strand of NW_026694552.1, from coordinate 6,759,230 downwards.
CCTGACTGTGTTTCTGTCCTTTGGTTTTCAGTTTTCCAAAAGGCTAGGCTCATTCATCCTCTAGGAACATTTCAACTCTGATGCAAGAGAAGGGCAAATGATTTCCCAGTTGCTTTCCTTGAATTGTTTACCATATATGCCACTGATTGGAATACCCCTGAAAAGTAGGGAGATGAGCATTTTTGTGTTGGCTTATCCTTCCAGGCATGCCAGGTGCCCTAGGACCTCAGGGATTTCCAGGCCTGAAAGGAGACCAAGGAAACCCAGGCCCCACCACAGTTGGCCTTCCTGGAAGAATTGGTTTCCCAGGCCTACCAGGCCCACCAGGCCCACCAGGCCTACCTGGTAAGTTGTTCATTTTTTTTCTATGGTCTTGAGACCTGGATCAGGTGTGATTCATACTACAGAACAGTCATGAGTTTTGAGGAAGTATCTCAGGTTAAACAGCTAAAAGAGGACACATCAACTACAGGGGGGAGCAATGAAGGCTCCATACTGTCTGAGTCAACCCTGCCTCTGCTGTTATCATCTATACCACAATGTTCTTCATCAAGGAACAAGCAAGCTAGGGCCATCTTGATGGTCAAAAACACCTAATGCCTTTCAGCTTCTGTAGATTCTCTTTACAGCCTTCACTGTTCTCAGCCCTCAGCCCTCTAGCATTTCAGCTCCTGCAGAAGTATAATTGGCTATTTTGAGCTTCCCCTGGTTCAGGGAGTTCAAGTGGAATGGGCTGAAAGACTAAGAAAGGAGAAACTATGCCCAGATCCTCAAGGTGGCTACTAAAGAAGCCTATGTAGGTGGGGATGAGGGTGTAGCTTGGTGGTAGAGCATGTATTTGCCTGGCATGTATGAAGCCCTGGATTCCATCCCCAGCACCAAATGAATGAATGAATGAATGAATGAAAGCTTGCATAGAGTCTGTTCTTCTTAGATATTATACTTGAATATGGGAATCCAGATTCTGAGAGAAAGGCTAGAAATATTCCCCAGCATGTTTCTTTGTACCCTAAGAGCTCCTAACCACTTCATCCTGCAGCTATTTTCTCTTTTGTCCCAAGGGGGCTTTCTGGGTTACATATTGGGGCTGCTGAGTTACTGAAGCCACCATGTTCATCCCTGAATACCCAATGCCTGGCATAGTGCCTGGGACATAGTAAAAATTCTGTTAAGTATTAGTGGAGTAAATTGAGCCAAAAGGATTTGTTAGCTCCTTGCCTCAGACTTGGAGGTCCCCATTTTAGATATTTTTGTCTCTGAGTGGTGAGCCTCAAGGACACAGGACTTGGTGAGGGACCTTCTATGTCAAGTCAAGTCAGTTGAGTTCTATAAGCTGCCAATCTTTCATGTATCTTTTTCCCTTCAGGTTCACCATTTAAGACTGGAACCTTATATGGCCTAGAACCGGGGTTCCCTGGTCTCCGAGGAGAACAAGGTCCAAAAGGAAGCCCAGGTTTCAAAGGAGTAAAAGGTGATTTTGTCCCTTTGAGTTTCTTTGTCCCCCAAGCTTCTTAGATACAGCTTTATGGAGAATAAGCAAGACAACAGCCTTGGCAATCTGAATGGAAGTAATTTTGACTCTTGAGAGGGGCTTTGATCACAGGATTATTGGAAGTGCTATATTTAGGGCTCTAAGACCAAGACTGGCAACTGAGGTCACATAGGACACAATGGTGCAGGCTGCTTTTCATAATCCCTCCACCTGCTGAAGCTATTGCTAGCTGTCAGGGTATTAACCAGCTTAACACTTCCAGTTTGCAAGGGCAAGACTGGAAGCCACTTATCATCACCTTCAGCCTGAAGGAAAGGGCTCTGAACTGCTCAAGACCTGAGATTGAATAAACTAACTCCAGGAAAACAACCCAAGTCCCCAATGGTGCTGAAGAGCTGATCAATGAACCTAGCCTTCCACCACACTGATTCTCTCATCTTCTTTCTGCCTTTGGGTCATTTCTCCATTCCTTCCTCTAAAGGGAAGATGCTTAAATAAATCAATTCATTATGCTTGCAACCCAGGCGTGGGTGGCAGAGGTTTAGGGATGGCTTAGGGGCTTCAGATATCTGAGACTTCCTGTTCTCTCCAGGAATTAACAGCTCTTCTCTCTTTTTCAGTGCCCTCTCATAAAATACCACTGCCTAAGTATAGGAGCAGTGACCTGTTTCAGATCTCAGGTCTTAACCTAGTTCAGAAATTTCAGCAATATTGATCTCTATTATTCAGACTCAAGGAAGACTATGTGAGGGCAAAGGATATTAAATTGCAAATCACTGAATTTAGGATGTTAATTCTGGCTCTTCCCTGACTCTCTACATGGCTGGTGTATTTCTCAATATCGTTCTCACTCCTAAAAGAGGAGTGAGAACTAATGCTACCCCTTCTAAATTTCCATGGGCCCAAAAGATTTTCTCTAAGTCTAGAATAGTGAGAGTGACTTTCAAGCATCATTCTACATCAGAACCACTTAGGGAAAGTTTTTAAAACTATATTCTTGGGTCTAGCCTTCTAAGATTGACTGATTCATACTTGGATAGAGCCCAGAAAGCTGCCTTATAAACAGGTGACTCATGTGGGAGGTCCATGGACACACTTGAGAAATACAGATTGAGTATCCCTTATTTAAAATGCTTGGGAATAGGAATGTTTCTGATTTCATATTCTTTGGATTTGGGAATATTTGCATAGACCTTATGGGTTGATATCCCTAATCCAAAATGCCAAGATTTAAAAAAAAAAAGTTTTCTATCTCAGAGCATTTAAACTCAACCTATACTAATCTGAAGAACACATTGTTTTCTCATTTTCCTGGCTTACCATTTTCTGACTCTCAGTTGGTTAAGTTTAAGTCAGTGGTTCTCAACAGTGATTGCACATTGGGCTCAATGGATGGCTGATATTATCCCAGACTCATGGAATTTGAATTACTAGCACAGATGTACTCTGAGGGAGAGTAAGCCTAGTTCATTTAAGTCTCTTTTCTGCAGGTCTCTTGATTCTCTCCAAGACAAGTTATTCAAGTCACAAATAACCAATATCAGGTCTTCCTTCTTCTTAGATAGAGGACCCACTTTATTTTATGTCATCTGTTTTTCTCCCAGGGGACTCGGGATTTTGTGCTTGTGATGGTGGTGTCCCCAATACTGGCCCACCCGGAGAACCAGGTCTGCCTGGGCCACAAGGTCTCATGGGCCTTCCAGGCCTTAAAGGAACCAGAGGAGATCCAGGCTCAGGGGGCACACAAGGCCCAGCAGGGGCTCCAGTAAGTCTTGCCAAAGTTTGGCCCTGAGGGAGAAAAGGGTGCTTTCAAGTGTCCCTCACTCCTCACCAATCACTTTCCTAAAGCACATAAAAGTAGGATATAAAAGAAAGCTTTGGGGTTTTGATCCATAACACAAAGAATTCTGACTAGACGATCTCTAAAGTCCCTCTGAGCTATAACCTTCCCTCCCTCCTTCTTTCTCTTCCTCCCACAAAATTATTTACATTTGCCTAGCACCATGCTGGGCCCTGAAGATAAAACAGGAATTAAGATGAGATTTCAACTCTCAGATATTTCAAAATTTAGAAAGGACACAGAAAATGGGGCAGTTATTATTCAAGATGACAATGTAATCAAGTGTCCAGATCAGTACCAATATGTACCCAAGGACCCCTTGGATCATATGTGCCACAATTCTACAAAGTCTACATCTCCCCATTATTCCCTTTTGTCTGTTTTGTCAGGGACTATTTGGGCCTCCAGGTCTTGTAGGCCCCAAAGGAAAGAAGGGTGAACCAACTCTCAGTACAGGATCTGGCATACCAGGGGAGAAAGGTGATCCTGGCCCCCAGGGGTTCCCTGGTCTAACAGGAGCCCCAGGCAAGGATGGAGTACCAGGTTTACCAGGTCTGCCAGGCCTTCGGGTAAGTTGATCGTTCCTGGATAATTAACTCTGTAAATTCTCACACCTGATTTAGGGGAGATCTGATGGCCCCTGGACCAGGAAACAGGACAGAATAGAGTATGGAACATCTCATCCTGGCTCTGCAATGACATTTTAGGCTCTTTGCTTTTCTTCCTGTAAAATTGGAATCTTTTTCTCAGAATGATCATTGTCTCCTTTGATAAATGCTAGTAACAGTTGACCAAATGTACTTGAAAATGTTTCAGCTTCTCAGTAGCTTTCTCCTTCACGTAATTCAACTGCTTTCTATGACCTCAAGGGTTGTTATACTGCTCATTGCCTGCCCTCTCCCCACAGCAGAGAACCTTTTGAAGTATTAGATCACACAGAATTGAAAGACCATTCCCACTAACTAAACTCAGAGAAGGTTGATTAATAAACTACAGTCATGGAGAATTTTAGTGAAACACAAATCATTGGTCATATTGGTTAACTTATTCCTATGATCAGAGGACTCTCCAAGAAAGTCTCTGAGATAGACTTTCATTCTTTTTTGTGTTATCTAGGGTGATGGTGGACAGGGCTTCCCAGGTGAAAAGGGGTTCCCAGGACTTCCTGGTGAAAAAGGCCATCATGGTCCAACTGGCCCTCCAGGACTTGGGCTACCAGGACTTCCTGGACCCCGTGGGCTTCCTGGAGATAAAGGAATAGATGGATTGCCAGGGCAAAAAGGCCTCCGAGGACCTCCAGGTGAGTCATGGAATCAGATGACTTTTGGACTTGAATATTCAACCCCTTTAGAGTAACTATGACTCCATGAAATGTGTCATAAGAAGACAATAGGTTGACAATAATCACTACTTTTAATCCTCTTAAGCGTTTTTAAGTGAGAAAAGAATCATAATAGTATTGTGATAAGCTTAGAAGGCAGAATAATATGGATTTCAGCTCTATTTAGTGAGGAACAGAGCAGTCTGAAAATGTCACAGAGCTGCCTACGGATGTTATGAGCTCATAATCCCAGGGAAAGTTCAAGGAGAAGCTGGATGACCATTTACTGCAAATGTCATCAAAATAATGAGTGTGGAATTAGACAAGGTGTCCTCTAAGTTGTATGGTAATTTCATCAGCAGGGAAGATCCTTTCTTCAGTTGATGGAATCTTGGATTGTGCAGAGGCCCTAGTTGCATTTAATCTGACCCTTACTTATTATATTAATTCCCATTTATAATTTATTTTCCTACTTGGATTTTAGGCTATATAATAATGACAGTCCTGCTTATATATTATGAATTTCCTATGTGAATATCATCTTCTTTCAATACACTCAGAACAGCTCTTCATCTGAACTTCTGTTCTGTATTCCACAACTTTTCTGTTTCCCTTAGTGACATCACACTTTTATTTTTACCTCTTTTTTTTTCCACATTTTTATTGGTGCATTATAGTTGTACATAATGGTGGGATTTATTGTTATATATTTATACATGAGCATAATATAACAATATAATTTGGCCAATGTCACTCACCAGCATTCCCCTCCTTCCTTCACTTCTTCTATCCCCCCCCACCCCGTCCCTTTCCTCTACTGGTATGCCTTCAATTTTCATATGATCCTTGACCTTCTGAGTTTGGCTTATTTCGTTCAACATAGTGTTCTTAAGTTCCATCCATCTTCACACTTCTTATAGTCATCAGAAGTTTGGAAAATTGAGGTTATCTCTTTTTCTTCCTTTGAAATGCCTCTTATATTCTTTTTTTTTAGAGAGAGAGGGGGAGAGACAGAGAGAGAGAGAGAGAGAGAGAGAGAGAGAGAGAGAAAATTTTTAATATTTTTTTTAGTTATCAGCGGACACAACATCTTTGTATGTCGTGCTGAGGATCAAACCCAGGCCACACGCATGCCAGGCGAGCGCGCTACCGCTTGAGCCACATCCCCAACCCATCTTATATTCTTCCTTTCACTTCTTGCTACTAAGTTTTTATTATCTCATGCTTAGCTCATCACATACCTCTATACTTTTTGGAATAAATAAATGTTTGGTTGCTTGGATGTTAGATGGATGAATGGATAAGTGAGTGAATGACAACTTCCTCAGTAGTTTCTCATTTCCTACCTCCAGACATCCCATTCAATTATACTATGAACACTGTTGCCAATTTAATACTTGTAAAATGCCAATGTCATCAAGTTATGTCCTAGTCCAAAGCTATGAATAGTCCCTACTGAATGAAGAATAATTTCCAAACTCCTCAGCCTGGAATTCCCAAAACATGGACACAATGAACCTTTTCAAATTTATCTCATACTCTTAGTAATAAACAATCTTCACTATACTGAACACAAATATGTTCATTTATAACTCAAATATTTTGCTTATGTTTCCTTTTTCTGGAGTGCCTTTCCTCTTTTCTCTATGTAATCACATCATATTCATCTTTCAAGGTTCAACATAAGCCATACTTCTTCCATTAAGCTTTCCCTTGACTTCTACTGTATGTCATTGCTACTAAATTGTATAGCTAATCATGTATTGCTAAATTGTATATCTCTTTTAAATAGTGCTTTTACTTTGCCCAACCAAACTGTAAGTCTCTGGAAACTAAGGAGGGTGAATAATATTTCTTAGCTTGTCTCTACCTGCCTAGGATAGTGAGTACAACGCTCCATAAGAGACTAACATTTAGTTACAGAATAAATGGCCTTCCCATCCATCAAGTGGCTATTTCTTAGACCAATTTCTTTTCTTTACACCTTGTCACCTTGAAGAATTTTTTTAAAAGGACAGAATATCAGGTCTTGTAATTTTTTATTATTCTAAAATCTATCTTTGTGAATTGATGTAATAAGCATTATGATAAAAACTTGATCATTTATGATTCATGATTCTTAAATCCAAGTCAGTAGTCATTTCACAAATTCCTACGAAGGCTATGAGGAATGTTATCAAACAATACTATTTTGCCTTTGGAAGACCTGGTATCAGCTATGGCTTTGCTTCCAGCTCTGTTTCCCAAAACAATGTTTGTTTGTTTGTTTTTCATTTTTTTTTCCAGAAACAATCTTAATGGTAATTTTATTCTGCCAACAATGGGTCTTAAATCTAGGTCAACCCATTTTGTAGGCAACTAGATTATAAATTGAGTTATAATAATAATATGGTACCTATAAACTTATTCACTCTTGTGATTAGGGATGTAGCTCAGTGGTAGAGCCCTTGCTTAGTATATTCAAGGTCCTGAGTTCAATCCCCAGTACCTCAAAAAAACCCTTATTCACCCTCAAATCTTATGGACAATAGAAATATTGCAACTGTTTGAAAACAGGCTGAGTCAACAGGAGAGCCCATGGGATCATTTCTTTTTTGGGGGGTGGGTACCAGGGATTGAACTCAGGGGCACTCAACCACTGAACCACATCCCCAGTGCTATTTTGTGTTTTATTTAGAGACATAGTCTCACTCAGTTGCTTAGGGCCTTGCCATTGCTGAGGCTGGCTTTGAAATAGTGATCCCCCTGTCTTAGCCTCCCAAGCTGCTGGGATTATAGGCATGTGCCACCATGCCTGGCACCCATGGGATCACTACTATTTCAGGATTTACTAGTTCCTGGACACAGAAAGTTCTCATGAATATAGTGCTATAGTCAGCTTTAGCCTGGAAGATGCCTTTTACAGAAAAGGTACTATGGTACTATGTCCTTGTCATAGTACCAAGACTTTCAAAACAATTATTTCATTTAGAGCATTGGTTTTCTCATTCTCTCTGTAATAAGCAAATATAATTCCTCAAACCTAGTTTTCTCATAATTTTAAAAACAAATAACTTGTGAGCTTCAGACATTTGCTTACAGCCTTTTCTGTTGCTACAAAAATATTAAAATGCCATTCTTAAATTTACCCACCCCTGCCAGTGATGGCCTAGGCTAAGACAGCTGCATTGCCAAGAAAGGGAATGTAGTCATCCGAAGCCTTTCAACCTAGTAGTGTGAATTATTACAAACCCTGGGCAAGCTGACAACGGGCTGTTTCCAAAGAGACTCTGGCTCCAGATGCTCATAGTAATCCATCACCCTGATTATTACTGAAGCAGCTACTGTGTGCATGATCCTGTGTGGATGCCAGCACTCTCTACACATTCCAAACAACAGATTTGGTTGGTGGGCATATCTGGACTGTAGACAAGACTTCCCTTAGGCCTCAACGAATTTCTGTCTTGCTTTAATTTCTGCTTTACTTGATTGGTCTAGGTGATTGCTGCTGCAGGGAAAAGGTTGGAAAAGGAGACTTAGACACAGAGGGAGGTGAGAGCTAGCTAAGTCTACTCAGACATCAATGTTGGCAAGAGGCCCCTTCCTTTTTTGTTCACTTTTGTTTCTGACACTCTATGGCCTGAGTATCACACTGATGCCCCTGTTTGGGGAGGGCTGATTCTAAGGCTGAGATGCAAAGGCTGACACTGACACTGGCACTGCTTCAAGGGCTCCCTAACACATACCTCCTGGGGGGAATACAGAAATAAATGGGCATGAAGCTCCTGAGAGGAGCTGATACTTTTCGCCATGCATGTTGATGGCTTGGCTAATCTCTGACTTAAGCAGCTGTATTTTCTGAACTTTAACTGGAGCCATGCCTTGCCTTCGAAAGGTGCCTTCAATCATCCATGCATTCTGATCTTTATTCATTGGACTCAGAACAAATCGAGATGTTAGAAATATTTATAACCAGAGGTCCTTTGTATTCTAAAGATGAATTAGGGCATTTGTGTGAAAATTTGGAATAATTGGGTCATTTGTTGCACTTACAAAACAGAACAAAGGTAGGGCTGATTTCTGCTTTGTTGGGAATGTTTTGAATTTACGAATGCAGAAGACAAGATGTAAAGTAAAAGCCAGCTACCAATATGATGTGAAGCCCTTACTGTCTCACCATTTATAACCCATGCTTGCAGTATACAAGTAGTGCAGTGTATAGGACCGGCCTGGAACAAACTTATGAAGGGAAGTGTGTCCTCGATTTCCTGTAGTTTCTATATACTTTCCTTTTATCTTTATTTTTCCTGTACAGGAACAGATGCCTGTCTTCATCCCCATCTTTTAAAGGCTTTGCTTTGATCTGGCTGTCACATGTGAAAAGAATGTATGACACTGAGCTCATAAATTGGGGATGGATGGCTTTGTGTTTGACCCCATCCCAGAGACACTTATACCTTATCCAGTTTGTTTCTTAAGTAATACATAAAGCAATAGAGCTACAATGGTTAAGAGTTCAACACATTGGAGTCAATGGGCTATGGAGATAGTTGTGGGCAGAAGAGTCTTCTATAAGATCCCTCTCATGACACCAGCTGTGGAGGTATTTCTTCTACTTAGTTCAGAGGACCCAGGCCTGAGCAAAGCACAGGCATAGAAGCTTCCTTTCAGTGAAGCATCTTACCATGCAGTGCTTGCCTATAGAGTGTATTTACAGAGTTGGGATATGATTCTCAGAAATAGCTCTGTCATCTCAGTATCTGACAGGATGGAGGTGTTTGTGACCACCTATAGATCCAGCCCTAAAGCCATCTTTCCACCTGTGGAAACATGACTGTAAAAGCCTGAGATCTAGAGGCAGAAAATTGCTTCCCAGGCTACAAAGTAGTGTCACTAGCTTGACTGAGGTAGAAACCAGGGGACAGCCTTGCAGGAACTCTTCTTAAGTATAAGAAAAAAGAATTTTTTCAGTACTGGGAGTCACCCAAGGCCTCATGGCATGCTAGATGCAAGGCAAGCACGAGGAGATCTATTATTCATTGAGCATATGCCAGGGTGCCAGGCACTGTTCTAAGTGCTATTAGCAGTTTAATATGGTCCTCACAAAACACCATATGAGATATGTAGTTCCCATTTTACACATGAGGCTAAAGATGTTTAGCATCTTGCCTTCATTGATAATTATTAGCAGAACTAGGATTCCAGATCAAATCTGTCTGGCTTCAGACTCAATATAACCAATATATTATATCGTTCAATTCCCAGTCTTGATTTAGAAATAAAACAAGTGGGATAAAAATGCCAAGGTTTGGGGCTGGAGCTGTATCTCAGTGGTAGAGTGCTTGCCTAGCACATGTGAGGCACTGGGTTCCATCCTCAACACCACATAAAAATAAACAAATAAAATAAAGATATTGTGTCCATCTATAACTAAAAATTTAAAAAATGCCAAGGCTTCATGTTGGAAAATAGAAGTGGACTCAGAAGAGGAATGTCAGCCAGTTCAGTAAGCAGTTTGAGTCACAGGCTCTCTCTATATATTTTTCAGAAATACAATTTGTGATTTATTTTAAATACTGGCAATGCTATAGCAGTTCATTAGAACTATGGTCCTGTGGTTTAAAGCAGACCTTGGGGGATTCTTTTAATGAATACGTTAGGCTAATTTTAATTAGCATAACAATTGTTTGCAAATGGCACTTGAGGGAGCCCACAAACAATTTGTTCACCAGTATTTTATTAAACCTCCCCTCTGTGATCTTATGGACTTTTTTGTTTGCATTATGAATGAGCAAGAAATAATTTGCTAGGGAAAGGTTATGCATACCAATTTTAACATCTTGAATATTGAAATTGACTGGACCTCCTCCCTGAGTATCAGTGTTGATAGTTCCACTTAAGGAGCTGCGGTAGGGGTCCTCATTTTTGTCCGTCATGGCCAAGAGAGTAGTCTTTGGTATTTACCTGGTACAGACTTATGTGTGCACCTGACCAAGAAAAATTAATGGGCTTCACTAGATACCAAATGAAGGGTTATCAAAAGAACCGAATGCCTTGGGCAAAGTTTTATTTCCAGAAAAGAATAATTATGAACTTGAGGAGTCTTGACTTCAAACCTTCCAATCTAGTAATGTAGGCATAATGGACCCTCAGTACTAACCCCAAAAACCCATCCTGGAGAGGCTCTATCTAAGGCAGGGTGAATAGGCAATTACCATCTGCTGCTTTTCTAGCACAGCCCACCTCTAGCAAACCTTGTTATGTAACACCCACTACATAGGTGACTGGTGGCCCACTGGACAGCAACAGTTTGATAAGTGATATCCTGGCACTTGGACACTAAGGGCATTCTCATCTATAAGCAATTTCACTCATAGTAATTCCCAAGAGCTTCCCATGGCAAGATTTTTTGTGAGAGCTTCTGTCTTCTCAGTGGGGAGAACTTGGTTGTCCCATTAAATGGAGTGGAAGTAAAAGAGCCTGCTAGCGGGACATCTTCTCTGATTAAGTGGGTTCATGTAATTTATACATGTTACCATTTACAGGAATTACCTTGCCTTGTATTATTCCTGGATCATACGGTCCATCAGGATTCCCAGGAGCTCCCGGATTCCCAGGTATGGAATAAGACCAGAGAAGGCCATTGAGGACACTTTACAGGCCATGAGCCAAAAGAAGCAGAGTCTAGCCCAGTAACATTTGAGGGTCAACAGTTCTCCCTAAGGGCTGCCTTAGGGATTGAGGGAACAGAATGTCTGCTGGAGAGGGTAATGTGAGGAAGCGAGAATAATAGAGGCCCTCCAGGAGACTGGGATTCTTGACTGAACATCACCAATTATATCCAAGAATGTTGACTTCCTTTCTCCTCACTACTTACATTTGGATTTTTAGGCCCTAAAGGGGCCCGTGGCCTCCCTGGGACTGCAGGTCAGCCTGGATCTCGTGGAAAAAAAGGAGAGCCTGGAAATCCAGGATTAGTTCACCTCCCTGAATTGCCAGGTAAGGAAAAGAGCTTCTCATTTGCTTATCCTTTATGTCAGTGTGTGTATTCAGATTGTGGCTACCCTTGACCAACAATGGGAAGCTAGGTTTGCTCTCTGGGTGTGGTTGGGATGGTTTGATTTCATGCCCAGACAAGATAAACCATAGAGCCATAGGGTGTCAGCATATCAGAGCAATAAGGGCCATCTGAGATCAGTGAACAATCTCTTGACTTTCAGATGAGAAAACTGAGGCCCAGATGGAAAGGACTTGCCAAAATTACAAAAACACTGGTGACAGAGCTAGGACTCTGCCAGGTTGTCTACTATAGCATTTTCCTGGGTCAACTCCTTAAAAGGTCAGAGAAAGAGATCTAGATCAGTCAGAGGGAAGTTGTCTCTTTCTGTCCCTTTTCTCACACCCTGTTGTTCTGACCTGAGCTTCATGGGGTTATACTGCACCAATGGTTCCCAAACTGTGGTCCCTGGGCCAGCTTATACATCAACTGGGAACTTGTTAGTGATGCAGATTCTCATACTGTCTGAAAGACCTACTGATCAGAAACTCCAAGGGTGGAACCAACAATCTCTGTGTTACCCCAGGTGATTCTGAACCGCTGCTACTATGGAGCTTGGGGCTCATGTTGGGCCACCTGTCCCAGAGCTTATTGGAAACTTTGGTTCTCTCCACTATCCTCTCTTCACCCAAGAAGAGGGGGATATAACAGCAGGAGTTAAACAACTCCCAAAGAGATTGAGCTTCTACTAGGAGGCCTTGGGTGTTACCTGTGCTTTTCAGTACCTGTCAAGCCCCAGGAAGCAGGTTACTGAGCTCTGTCCGTGGCCAACCTTATAAAACTAGAATTTTCTTAAGGTCACTTAGTATACAGTCCCTGCCTCTGCACAAGTCTCCCAGGAATAGAGAGACCCCTGACCTTTATTAATATATTACCTTGGAGGCAAAAAAAAAAAACTGTCTCAGAAACATCTACCCAAAAAAAAATCACTTCTAAACATCCTTTATCTTTTGCCTCTTTAATTTTTGCCTCTCGACACTTAGGATTTCCTGGATCTCGTGGAGAGAAGGGATTGCCTGGATTTCCTGGGATTCCTGGAAAAGATGGCTTGCCTGGGAAGGCTGGAAGTCCAGGTTTACCAGGTTCCAAGGGAGCCCCTGGTGACATCTTTGGTGCTGAAAACGGTGTTCCAGGGGAGCAAGGCCTACAAGGATTGCCAGGGGACAGAGGATTTCTTGGAGACTCTGGCCTTCCAGGACCCAAGGGTGACTCTTTTTGCCCCTCTTATTTAACAGTCTACAGAAAGCTTTACAGTAGCTTGTATACTTGCATGAATATTTACATGAATCTGGGATGATGGGTAATTAGGTGTTTAACATGAAATATCATTTTGTTCTGTCTCTCTTATCTAGGAAATTTTCCCTAAATAGACTAGGTCCATTTTCTTACCTTGGTAATTCCAGAAGTGACCATAATGACTAATCAGATTTCTTGCAAAGACTCTGGCTTTCTGCTGGGGAAGGCAACAAGGCTAGAGCTGAGAAGACAGTGGTACCTGAGGCCAAGCTCTTCTGCTGGAAGTTGATTTGGTGATTCAGTCTCTAATATGGCTATGGTTATCTGTACCCCTCTTTTTTATTAGGTTTGCATGGAAAGTCTGGCCTGCTAGGCCCCAAAGGTGAGCGGGGCAGCCCTGGAACACCAGGACAAGTGGGAAAGCCAGGCCCCCCAGGGTCTGTTGGTTCATATGGCATCAAGGGCAAATCTGGAGTCCCAGGAGCACCAGGTCTTCCAGGAACTTCAGGTAGGTTCATCAGAGGAAGAACCCTAGCCTGACAGACTTAGGCTTTGGGCAGTGTGATGTGGTCAGAACCTAGAAAGAGACTTGAATTTCCTCAGCTCTTAAGTTTCACAACTCAAGGCTTCCTGGCAGTGCCAAGAAATACAGATTGCTGAAATTTAACTTCCAAAATATGACAACAAATCACTTCCTGCCCCCTCCCCCATGGCCTGATGCTCCCATTTCATGCTTACCTGGCCTCCTGCCTTCCCCAGTTAGAGAAGCCACCCATGCTGTACAAGTGGGTCTAGTGCATCCTACTGCCTTTTCTGGGGCTGTGGGGAGCTCAGTTTGGGTTCAGGAGGAGCTTGAGCAAAGTATAATTGCCAAAAAGTGGCTTTCACTCAGGGTGGGGCCCTGCACCCCCTGCTTTCAACCTAATGTTTGCAACTTGTCTTTTTTGTGCACTATGTCCTTACACTGCCTCAGTGACCCTATCATCTCCCCTTTGCTCCAGCCCAGTGACTGAAGTTGAGTTATTTGCAGAACCGTTAATATCCTTTTTATCCCCTTTGTCCTTCTGTGTTTCTGGGGTCTTCACATAGGCTGCCTAGGTGAAAAAACACAGCACACAAGCTTACAGACTAAGATCCCCACCAGGGATTTATCTGATTATACACTATAACATGGCCTTGCTTACAGGGCCAAGGATCCCTGATCTCATGCTGTGGGGTTGGCTCCCATTGAATTTCCTTCCCTTGTTGAGGAGTCTCCTTCATGGCCTCCCAATGGAATCCAGGGGCTCCTAGCTACTTGATGTTTTTCATTCCATAGAAAGCTAAGTCAGTCATTCATTTAGGTCCTCGGGGGCCCAAATACCTCTGTCGTCATTGGTTTAATCCTTTGGTTTTTTAATTTCCTTGCTTTGTACCTGAACATTCCACTTTGGCAGCAGCTCAGGAGGTTAATCCCATTGACCAACTTAAAGCGTGGTGAAAGACAGCTCAGAATACCTAGGAGATCAAATGGGCCTTGTAGATTTCTACAGTACTTGGCACTAGGGGGTCTTTCAACCCTAATGCCAAGGAACTGGCTGACTTAACTGCTTGCTTGAGGGATTAAAAGGGCAGCCCTGCATCCAGGGCTCCCTGGGAGGCTGAAACAACAGCTCAGCTTTAACCTCTACCTCACCGATTGGCTTAGGAAACAACAATTGTGGAGCAATTCAGGCTGGAAGTACCCGGGAAACTGGAGCCCAGTTGCCACCCTGACTTCCCAGAGCTCCATTCAGAAGCTAAAGCGTGAGCCACATTCATAAAGGGAAAAGTTTAAATCACAAGGAGTTTGTTCCCCCTGCCAGCTATTGTGCCATGTTGGAAGTAATAGCCATTTGGCATGGCACTCTGGGTGGTAGATAGTAATGCTCCAGCCAACTAAGAACTCTAACTGCCTGTTAGCAGCTTGCATATGTCACTGTTAAAGGGCCATTTACAAAACCCAACAAGCCAACCAACCAGAAGCTATGGGAATGGGCAGTGGCCCAGATCTGGCCAGAGCCTTGCTTAACAGCTGTCCTATGTTCTCTCTTGTGCTGATTCAGGACATCCTGGAAAGAAAGGTCAAAAAGGCGAGAAAGGTTACCCTGGATCAACTAGAAAAAGAGGTTTACCTGGGATAAAAGGCCTTCCTGGATCTCCGGGGCTAACTGGCTTCTTGGGGAGCCCAGGTTTGCCAGGAGTCACTGGATTGCCAGGCCTCCCAGGCCCAAAGGGTAAGTGATCAAGAAGGCCAGCTTTGCCCCTTCTCTCTGCCCAGGAATGGGGAACAACAGAAAGGGAGGTGGGCAGGGCTTCTGGTGAAGATAGTTGGACAAGCCTAGTACTAAAGTAAGACTGCCTAAGGTAAGTCATAGACTACTTGCTATGTAACACTGGGCTGAATATCATGGTCCAAAAAGCCCAGGCCAGAGCTGGGGCTGTAGCTCAGTGGTAGAGTACTTGCCTGGCATGTGTGAGGCACTGGATTCCATCCTCAGCACCACATAAAAATTAATGAATTAATTAATTAATTAAATACAGGTATTATGTCCATCTACAACTAAGAAAGAAAGAAAGCAAGAAAGAAAGTCCCATGGCAGTACCAGCCACACTGAAATTGCTCATTTGCACCATCATGGAACCTGATAGCTCTTACTTCCTTTGATTGCCTTGACAGACATCACTGGTTGGGCAGGTGACATCTCTGTTTTAAGCAGGGGAAAGTAATTCAAAGGCACACAATTTGTTAGCATCAGAGGTAGGCTAGAGCTTCTCTCCCTGCCTCCTGGCCCTAGGACTTTCTTTCTGTGCCACACATAAATTCTAACTTGATGAATTATAAGAACCTCCTGCTTCATTCCTTTGTGTTGCTTAGTGCTACATCCCTGTTCAGGGGAGTGAAGTGATGTGTAATGACTAAGAGCTTAGTAATGACTGAGACTTAGAGTTAGAGAAACCTAGGTTTTATTCCCTTCTGTGAAACTTCTTAGCTGTGTGACTCTGGACAAGTAATTCTACCTCTCTAAGCCCCATTGGTTTCCTCATTTGTAGAACAGGGATAATAATAGAAGTTATTGTTTCCCAACAGGTGAGAAGGGGTCCACTGGACTGGTAGGTTTTCCAGGCATTCCGGGTCTCCCTGGTATTCCTGGTGCAAGTGGATTAAAGGGGATTCCTGGGTCAGCCGGAAAAGTGGGAACATCTGGACAGGCTGGGATTCCTGGTGAAAAAGGTGAGTAGAAGAAGTGAATGCTAGAACTGCCACCCTTCTCAATGTTCCTTTTGCTTGTTGACTTTGTCACTTCTGTAGCTTATAACAACCCTGTGTTAAATAATAAGATTTGGGGCTTCTGAATAAAGTCCTTTAAACCAAAAAACTAATAATCACTTCTGAGTTAACACTGCATAATACAGGCTGTGTTACTGAGATTTCCATTACCATACCAATACTGGAGAGAAAACAACTTAATTGAGGAAAGTTTTATTTTAGTTTGTGGATTCAGAGGTTTCTGTTCATGCAGTTGGCCCTGTTGCCTTTGGTCATGTGGTGAGGCAGAATATCATGGCAGGGAGCATGTGATGGAGAAAGCTGTTTACCCCATGGCGTCTGGGAAGCAAATGAGAAAGAGGAAAAGGAAAAGACCAGAGTCCCACAATCCTCTGAGGACATTCTTCATAACTTCCTCACACTAGTCCCCACCTCTCCAAGTTTCCACCACCTCCTAGTGCACCAAGCTTTTAAGAAATGAGGTTTATCATTCTGCCTCTAGTCCCCAAAGACTCGTGTTGATCTTGTGGTGTAAAATCAGTCCATCCCCAAGAGTCCCCATTGTCTGTGTTAGTTCTCCATTATTGTAACTCATACCTGAGATAATTTATAACAAGGAAAAGTTTATCTTGACTTACAGTTTTAGAAGATTCAGTTCATGGTCATATGGTGGCCTTGTCTTTAGGCCTGTGATAAGGCAGTACATCATGGTGGCCACGAAGGAAAAAAGAGAGAGGAAGAGGGCTGGGGATATAGCTCAGTTGGTAGAGTGCTGGCCTCACATGCACAAGGCACTGGGTTCAATCCCCAGCACACACACACACACACACACACACACACACATACACACACACACAGAGCAAGAAAGAGAGAGAGAGAGAGACCAGAGTTCCATAGCCCCTTTGGAGGGCATACTCACAAAGACTTAATTTCCACCCACTAGGCCCTACTCTCAAAGGCTACACCACCTCAAAGGCTATACCACCTCAAAGGCTATACCACCTCCCAATGCACCACAGGCTGTATACATGGGGCCCTTGGGGGATATTTATCCAAACCATAACAAAGGCTACATCCATACATCTCCCAGATAATCCTTGGAGAAGGGTTTTCCTATGGGTCTAAAGTTACTGATCAATTTTGGGTTTGTAGAAGGAGATTTACATACACAAAAATGCAAATTTGGGGAAATGGGAGTGGAGAAAAGGATGAAAATGGCCCATAAATAAGGCTGGGGGTAGCATGGAAAGAAATGATATGAAAGCTCTACCTTTCTCTGAGTCTGTATCTAATCTCTCTCACACACTACCTAATGTTCATCTTTGTAGGAGACAGAGGTGATCCGGGTCCAGTTGGAGTACCCAGTCCAAGACCTCCAATGCTGCACCTATGGTTCAAAGGAGACAAAGGCTCTCAGGGCTCAGCTGGATCAAATGGATTTCCTGGGCCCAGAGGTGCTGAGACAGGGAACGGTTGCAAGAAATGCCCAAGAAAGAGTTTACAACCAGACTTGGCTTCCTTCTTGAGAAAAGGCCCCACAGTGAAGTGGTGTGGGTGGCAGCCAGGGGTCCAAGAAGGCTGACTTCTATGTGCCTGATGGTTGCCTGGACTTTTTAAGACTGTAATTTACAATTACCACTGTGGAACTAAGGCTTTGAATCACAGTCTGTTACATCCATGGAAGAGCCTGGCAGATAGTGGGGCATGGGCACTGAACTACTTGCCCTTGACTGGAGTCACATCATGCCCCATAAGACTAAAAGTCACACCTCCCCTCCCCAAACCAATACGCCTCCTCCTGCCTGTGTCTCAGGGCATCTGGATGAGCTTTTTTTCTCTTATCCAGAGTATTTTCCCAAGTCCTTTTATTTCTTTCCCAGGTGACAAAGGTGAGGCTGGCCATCCAGGGTCACCAGGCCTGCCTGGAGCTCCAGGTTTCCCCAGCACTATCAAAGGACTTACTGGGATGCCAGGCCCACCTGGATCCATGGGCCTACGGGGCTTACCTGGCCTGAAGGGGTCCCCAGGGATCTCAGGTTTCCCAGGAATGCCAGGAGAAAGTGTAAGTGTGCCCAGATCTTTGTCTTTCCACCAAAGAAGGGCCTGTGTATAGGGGGACATGCCCTCAGTGCCCACCTTACTGATCTCAGCCCACTTTCCAACCCCTTCCCCTAAGACATCCTCAAACAAAACCCTCTCCTTGTGTCTGACAGATTTTCTCACCCTTTCTGAACATCCCCACCAATGTGTTTTTGCTCACATTATCTCCTCCACATGGCAGAGCCTCCTCCCTCTTCTGCATTTGCCAATACCTGCCTGCCCCTTAGGCCCCAGCCCAGCACTATCTCTGTATGAGTCTCTGAGCTCCTGCTGTGCTGGCACTCTTCACTTCTCACTGCTTACATTGATCTAGTTGGTTCTGTGGGGGATCTGACTTCCTCAATGAGATTTCCAGGGCTTGTGAACAAGAACAACCTTACATGCTTTTCTTTTCTGCACCCCACTGCCAGCATCCCATGTTGAGTCAGGCACATTGTAAGAATTCAGTACAGACTTCTTGATGTTTTGATAGAAAGGTCTTTGAAGCTCCATAAGGGGCAACAACTAGCAAAAAATTTAAGCCTGGTTTCTCTGGACTCTTAAAAGTCAGAGTAGAGTAAGCTTAGCTGTGAGACAGACTAGAGTTTGGATCTTGCCTCCATCACTTATTAGCTCTGCGATCTTGTGCACATTGCTTAATTTCCCTGAAACTCCTTTTCCTCCTCTGTAGAAAAAGAGAATAATATTCAAATCTCTTTCAGAAAGTAATAAGGATTAAGTGAGATGCTACATGTAAAGTACTTAACATTATGTCAGACACATGGCAGGCTCTGCACAAATAGCAATATC
This sequence comes from Marmota monax, assembly GCF_021218885.2. Classification (NCBI taxonomy): domain Eukaryota; kingdom Metazoa; phylum Chordata; class Mammalia; order Rodentia; family Sciuridae; genus Marmota; species Marmota monax. The sequence goes on along the minus strand of NW_026694552.1, from coordinate 6,740,127 downwards.
CAGGGTCAAAATGAACTGGACACAATACCTGTGCTCCCTTCAGGTGAAGTCCCTGTCCTTTAAAAGTGTCTATCCATCTGGTAGAGAAAATTCAGACATACCTGAATGTATGTATACACATACAAAAAATATAGTTCTAAAATGAATAGTCCTGACTACTCACATAATGAGGAGGGATGAAAACAAAGTGGGAAGCCATTTTGGATGGGGCCCCACTGTGAGAAGAGGCTCATAATTAGGAGTAACTATGGTAGTGTGCCAGATGAAACCAGGTAAGGAAACAGGCAGAATGAAGGGGTGTCCTGGATGATGGTTTGGTGTGCACAGTGACACAATGTAGTACTGAACTTTCTGCCCAAAACACTGTGATATGTCTTTACTGGGTACATATCCAAATGAATCAAAGCCATATTAGGTACCAGTAGAAGAACTCTGCTGATAGCAGCTGATGTGCCCACTTCCCAGACTCAGTCTGTTAGATATTAGCCAGTGAAGGCAGCTTTTCCTGTGAAAATGGTAACATTTATCAAATTCACACTCCAGCACCTGCACACAAACAGCCTGCTACCTAGTGTCAGAAACACTATGGAGCCTGTGGCAAAGGACTAGCCCTATGTGGTGAAGCAACACTTGTCTTTATGTGTCATAGTTCTAGAATTTTGACCAGAGTGCTGGTACCTGGATTGTTGTATTCTGTATTTTCTTTCTTTTCTTTTTTGTACTGGGGATTGAATCCAAGCACACTTTATCACTGAGCTATATCCCCAGTCCTTTTATGTTTTTCTTTTGGGACAGGGTTTTCTATATTGCTTAAGGACTAACTAAGTTGCTGACGCTGGCCTGGAAATTGTGATCCTCCTCCCTCAGCCTTCTGAGTCACTGGAATCACAGGCATGCACTACCATGCCTAGCATGTTCTGTATATTCTAAGAGACTTGCTAGAGCAGCCACACATTGATTTGCCAAGATTTCAATTTTGATAAGCAATGAGGAATTATGAATGACAAGTATTAATCTTCAGATAGTATCCTGCCCCTAATAACCCTAAGTATGTGCCTTGACCCCTGGCTTTTCACCTTCCCATTTACAGAATATACATCAGTCTATCCTGACTGTGTATAATAGATATCTCTCAAGCACTGGCTTGGGGAGCAGAGGGGGAATAAAATGGTGGGGAGCCCTGAGCTCTGGGCAGAAATGATGGTTCCTGTATTGCTTTGAAGGGTTCACAAGGTCTCATTGGGGCTCCTGGACTCCCAGGAGCATTTGGTCTCCCAGGCTCAAAAGGTAAGGAACATTTTCTCTTTTAATGTTTCTCTATAACAGGGTGAATTTCTAGCAGGCCCAGAGCTGCCTTGGGAGTAGACTCAGTGTTTATGGGGAAATGAATTGGTCAAACCCCATCTATAGTTCTATATGCAACAAAAAACATGGTACCTACCAAGATCTCCAGGACTTTCATGGTGCCAAGAGAAGGGTGTCCTTTGGCTTTAGAGCTTGGCTCATCTGCCTTTCAGACTCAGCAGCAGGGGAGAACCTCAGCTCCTGTCTCTTCCCCTGATGAACTGAGTCTGTTGAGCAGGAAAGTTTCCCATCCTTGCTGGTAATACTGTTCCATTCTGGTGATGATTTAGGGCCCCATCTATCATCATCTCTGCTTATACTTTCCCAATGGAGATTTGCTGCATGTAACAGCATTTTGTGCCAGTAGCCTGGTAGCACCCCAGATCCTGGGTTGTAATTGATGAGTCACCTTTTACCCAATAGGTAATTTTGTCAAAGAGCTCCTTTGGTTATCTTGAATATGAAAAAGAATATGTTAAGAAGATTTCTTTAGTGCAGAATGACTTATAGTTTATCCTGATCGTTTGAACAATGTCTTGATATCACCAGGAAATCAGGGCCAGACATTTGAAATTTCTGGTATCCCAGGACCCAAGGGCCAGCCTGGTGAATCAGGTTTTAAAGGTAAGGTTGCTATATTTTTGTCTCATGTGCCTCACAGACTCTTTGAAACTGAGAATTAGAAGGAATTTTGGACACGAACCCCAAGTTCTCCAACTTCCATCCAGTGCAGAATACATTCCTCAAGCAAAATAGCCTACTCTTACTTTAAGTTGCAAAGGCTAGCAAAGACCTTTGGGATAATAGCATCCCTCCCTTAATGTATATATTGTTATTTAAACTGTGTTTCTCTGACATTTCAATCTATTGCTTCCTTTTCTGGAAGGTGCCCCGAACAAGTCTCCGTAACTCTCAATCAGTTGGTACTTTCCAAATGGGAAGATAGCCACCACTGCACTTTTTAGAGATTTTGTTTGTTTCTTTCATTGTTTTAGTTTGTGGTGTTTGGTTTGGAACTCAGGGCCTCATGCATTGCTAGGCAAGTGTTCTACCACTGAGCTACACAGCCAGTCCCAAGAGATTCTTCATAGGATCAGATCCCTTCAGAAGTTCAGAACGGTTTTACTTTCCTGTTCATCCTTTCCTACAGAAGAACACACTGCTACAAATGTGATCTGACCACTCAGCAATTGTGTTGATATCATAGGTGTGAAAGGAAAAGGTGGACTGGTTGGTGATATAGGTTTTCCTGGAAACAAGGGTGAACATGGAAAAGTTGGTATTCCTGGAGATGTTGGTCTTCCTGGCTCCCCAGGTACCATGCCACATGACAACCTTATTCTGAAAAAGTTAAGAATAACTTCAAGCCATGCCCCATCCTGAACTTCTGCCTTTGTTTCACATTTAGGACTTCTAGGGATTGCAGGTATGAAAGGAGACCCAGGACTTCCAGGTTCCTCTGGTCATCCAGGGACAACTGGGCTTCCAGGACCCTCTGGCTTAATAGGACCTAAAGGTATGTGTATTTGAGAGAAGGAAGTGGAGAAAAGTATCCTTACCTCCATAAAGGACAACTACTACTTTATCTAAGAAGATAGTAGCTAGGAGCTAGCAGCTAGGGGTAAGCCATCCCCAACAGAATCACTGACTGGGCCCATAAGGAATAATGGAAAAGAAGAATGAAAAGGAAAGAAAGTCGGCAAGCTGAGAATGGTGGCACATGCCTTTAATCCCAGCAGCTAGGGAGGCTGAGGCAGGAGGATCATGAATATAAAGCCAGCCTCAGCAACAGCGAGGCACTAAGCAACTCAGTGAGACCCTGTCTCTAAATAAAATACAAAATAGGGCTGGGGATGTGGCTCAGTGGTTGAGTGCCCCTGAGTTCAATCCCTGCTAGCCACCCCCAAACAAGTGGGCAAGCATGAAAGGGAAAAGAACATGGGCTTCACAGAGAAGAATTAGCAAGTAAGGTATTAGTTGCCCCTAACTGTAATGCAGTCCCTGAGTTTGAGTACTTACGAAGAAAAGAAGTTTATTTAGCTTACAATTTTGAGGTTGAAAGTCCAAACAGCATGGCACTGGATCTGGTGAGGATACCCTCCTACCCCTGGCTTTGTTACCTCATTTGGGATGATATAATAGTGGAGGATATGCAAGAGGGAGAGATAATATGGCAAGACAGGAAGTCAGAGCTCTTTAGTAACAATTCACTCTCACAAGAACTAACACAGGGTCCCATGAGGAATACCTTAATCTCTGTTGAGGGCAGTATTCCCAAAGACCCGATGAACTACCACTAAGGCTCACTTCTTAAATGTCTCAACACCTCTTTACATTGCCACACTGAGAACCAACCTTCCAATACATGAAACCATATCCAAGCCATAACAGAAGTTGGTTGCCCAGGAAATGTTGCCATTCCTTGACTTAGAGATTGGGCAGTGAATCTCTGGGAGCTGAAAACCAAAGGTTTTTTATTACCACTTATGTTCTTGAAGATGCCTAATTAGTTATCATCCTACTCTTAAAGCCATATTTGTCTCTGATAGGAGTCATGAGAATCTAGGGTACATGGTGTAATTTAGGTGTGAGCTATACTCCTTTAAGGCATTAATGCCCTTAAGGAAAACCAGGACTTTAATGTGAAGACCTTAAAGTGGCTTTGTGGGTAGGTGGAAAATTGTTGACATTTCTGATGTTCTTTCTTATCAGGATTGCCTGGACCTCTTGGTTTACATGGCCTGAATGGGCTTCCAGGCACCAAGGGGACCCATGGAACTCCAGGTAAGGAAGACCCTCAATGGCAAGGAGGAAGATACCGGCTCTTTCTAAAACCTGGTAGGGACTAGCCCTTGACTGTGGTCTATTTCATATACTTGGGCTTACAGATCTCTTCACCAGACATCAGTTTATGGTTCCTTAATGTAAGCGGGGAAAAGGATAGGGCTTATCTTTCTGCCTGAATAAGATATATTTTTCCAGAGCATAGACAAGTGGGCTAGACAGGAGGGCCTTATCCCTGCTGAGTCTGTCTCCTCCCTCTGTGTTTCTTCCTAGGAGCCAGTATTACTGGTGTGCCTGGGCCTGCTGGCCTTCCTGGTCCCAAAGGGGAAAAAGGAACACCAGGAATTGTCATTGGAGCTCCAGGGAAACCAGGCCCAAGAGGACAAAAAGGTGGCCAAGGTAAATGAGCTCATGTCAGGCCTTATAGAAGCTGAGGGAGGCCTTGTTGGGATGGGGGTCCAGGTTTGGGGTTCATCAGAGCCATGTGGACTGCAGGGTTGATTTGTTCATGTCTTCAATATCTGTGGGAGTCTCAGAACCCCATGGGGGCTGCTGAGAAAGGAAGGACAGGTTGTGCCTGTGGCTTTCCAGTGAATGGGTGTCAGGGAGCAGTTACCAAGTCCCCTCTAGTCTCCAGGTTCCCTTTCACTCTTCCTTATTCACCTTAAAGACTCTCTTGGTCAGAGCCTGGCTCAATGGTCCTACAGGATAGTGCTTGTCCACTTAGTGAGAGACTGGCCAGAATTTCCTCAGTGTCCAGTATGCATGGGACTTCCAGGATTTAGGGAAGACATCATGGTACCAGAAAAAGCCCAAGGCTAAGAATAAGTATCTTCCAAGGACAAGCCCACAACATGCACTAAATTAGTATCTGTTGGGTTTACTGGAAATCAGATACCACTTGATCTCACTCCCTCACTCAACAGATTGTCTGAATTCTATTTCAGAGCCTCCCTTTCCCCAAAGAAAGAAATGAGTTCTCATTGATCCCACTCACTGTAAAACAGAAAATGAATTCAGTTTAGCATCATGGCTAAGAGTATGGGCTCTGATGTCAGACCAATGGGATTCTGATTTCAGGTCTCTCACTAGCTATATGACCTTGAAGAATGAAGTTCCTTGTCCCTCAATCCCAAATGAGCCCTTACTTGTTTGTTTCCATAAAATGGATGGAATAAAAGTCTGTGCATGGTGGTGCAGCCTATAATTCTAGTGGCTCAGGAGACTGAGGCAGGAGGATGGTGAGTTCAAAGCCAGCCTCAGCAACTGCGAGGCGCTAAGCAACTCAGTGAGACCCTGTCTCTAAATAAAATACAAAATAGGGCTGGGGATGTGGTTCAGAGTCAAGTGCCCATAAGTGTAATCCCAGGTACCCCCACCCCCACCAAAAATGGATGTAATAACAGAATCTGCCTCACAGGTTTTGTGAGGAATCAGTGCTGGTCATTATATTATTGCATGTTACCTAGGGAAATGATATTTGCAAAATGTTCTGTTCCTCATAGCTCTGGGGCCTGGAGTCTCATTGCACTTAGTTTATGTTTATGTTCGCATAATGTTCATATGTTTCCCAGAAACTGTATTCACAAATTAATTCATTTTCTGCTGCGTTTTGAATTGGTGCATCTGCTGTTTCTGTGTTTACTCTTTCCTTTGGTCTGGACCATCCTGTTCTTTTCTGAAAGCCAGCAGCTTCTCGAGAGGAAGGGCTCAAAGCAGGGCCTGAGCCTACAGAGACACAGTGGCTTCTTTCACAAGACATAGAGAACAGGGGATCAGATAAAAGCACAGGGCATTTTCTTTTCTGTTTGCAAATGTTGACTGGGAATGGTCATTAATTCATTTCCTTTAGCTGAGGTAATAAGACCACAATTACACAGTAAACAACACATGTCAAAATGGATACATTTCAGGAACATAATGTTGGGGGGGAAAGCATGTCACAAAGGGATATATTTGGTATGGTTCCATTGATAAATGTTCAAAAAGAAGCAAAACAACCAATATATTGTTGAGGGATGCAAATATTCATGGTCAAACTATGATAAAAAGTGAGGGAATGAAGAACACAAAATTCAGGAGTAGTTGCCTCAGAGAGGGAGAGAAGGGGTAGAATCTGTGGCAGGTGCACAAGAAAGTCCAAAGGTAATGTTATCTTATTTTTCCCCAAATAGGGTAGTTGGAACACAGGTGTTTTCATTGTACCTGGATTATTATTTACATATTATTGATCAATAATTCATCAATATTGATCAATATTGTATCCTCTCAATATCTAATTAAAACAATTTATTTAAAAACAATGCAGCATGTATCATACCCCCACCATAGGAACCTGTGATTTGATAATGGAAGTCAGTGCAAAATAAGGTTTTACCCCTGAGAAAACTCCATAGAACATTTCTTGTCCTTACCTTTAGCTAAATAACTTTCAATTGCACTGTTGTTTTCATATTTTCATTAAATATTTAGAGACTGCATTAGCATAGTTTTTAGGACTTTTGACACTTGAATGACTTGGAAAAATAGACTATTTTGCATTTAGGCCTGCTTAGTAGAAATGTTTTATTCTTAATCAAATAAATAGATGAATTTTTATACTACTTGAAGTAAGCAGTGCCTTTATTTCAGATTTTATTATATATTGCTGTAATTATAAATCAAGAAATAGGTAAAGGACATAGGAGGCTTCAAAAACTGGCATGTGAAGCCAGGTGTGGTGGCACATGCCTATAATCCCAGGGAACTCAGGAGGAAGGATGAGGAAGGAGGATAAAAGGTTTGAGGCCAGCCTCAGCAACTTAGTGAGACTCTGTCTCAAAATAAAAAGGGTTGGGGATGTAGCTTTGTGGTAGAGCACCCCTGGGTTCAGTCCCCAGTACTGCAAAAAAAAAAAAAAAAGAAAGTAAAAAATAATCTAGGAAGGGAACTTTAATAATCTGTGGGCTAACACACTGACTCTATTATATGTGGTTATGTAGTGTCATATTAATTTTGCATAATTTCAGCTGATATAAATATACAAGCCCTCTATATACATGTATATTCATGCATTTAATTATATACATGCATTTGAATATTCATTGAAATATCTTCTAGTATAAGCCAGAATAATACATTTCAGGAAAGTATACAATGTGTCTTTCTTTTCAGATCTTTACCTCCATGAAAAAGAAAAATACTTCAAAGGGTCACCAAGGCATAACTGACAATGCTACCAGTAGAACCGTGTGGTTTTGCAGATAGTTTTTCTTTTTTCCATTTTGTTTTTGCTTTTTTCTTTCCTAGACATGATATTATTGAATCTTTTCTCAAAATTTATATTTTTTATCTTCATGATTTCTTCATGATTTAATCAATTAATGTGCTAATTTTAAACATCTGAATTAACCCATCTGCCATCTTTCTTTACAAGTTTACTTGTCATTTTAGATGGATATAAGATAATGGGAAAGTTAACATTAATATTGCTGGATTTTCTTGTTATCAAACAAACAAATTAATCGCAACCACCAGAAGTTTATCAGTTTCTCTTCATTTGAATATCTTCTAGAATATGCCAAAGTAAAACATTTCTTCAGTGCTACAAGTATAAAATTAACATCTATATATGTATACATGTGTTTTCCCATTGAGATTACCATCTATGTATTTGACATGTTAATATTAAATAATTTTTTATAATAGATGAAAGTTTTGATTTTGAACATGTAGCAGAAATTGTTCCCAAAACAGAAAGCATGTACAACAGTATTAAAATCTGAGCAAAAATCTATTGTATATGTATTCTAATAAATGACTGTTCTCATTGACCAAAAAGGGAGAAGATATTAGTACAGAGAAATTTGTTCTATAAGCAATGGCACAAACGTTCAGCTAATATTATGAATTACCTATAAAAGATTGCTTTCCAGTTTACCTAAAGATAGCTGAGAAGCCTGGAAGACACCGCAAGGTGCAGCGCTCTTGCCACCTCCATTCTGACTGCCTGGGGCCTGAGGCTTATGTCCATAACCTTTGTTCAGGATCAGACATAACTGGCTAACTTACGAAATATTGTTTGATGGGGAGAGGAGGTTTAAGAACATGTGGAAAATTTAAACTCCAGCTGCTCAGGCATGCCTTCTTTTATTTCTGATTTGGAGGAAATCAACCTAAAATATTTCTCTCACCAGTGAAATTGGGGAGCTAGAATTTTCCACAGCTCTGTTCTAATAAAATTAAGCTGCAGCTGAAAAGGGGGATTCTGAGCCCTTCTCAGTTACTTTTGTCTGCTTGCTGGGAAGATAAGGTGAGGGGAGAAGAGCCCTCTGCTGGCAGTGTCTGGTCTGGCTTCTATCTAAACACTTCCATTTATTTTCTCTGAGACAACCTGGCCCTCTCCTGGGCACACAAAGCCACCCCTCCCACCCAGCCCTGTTTATTTATTCTTTGCAGGTTTCCCAGGTCTCCAAGGCCCTGCTGGTTCCCCTGGTGCCCCAGGCATCTACTTGCCCTTAGTCATGACAGGACAGCCTGGTGACCCTGGGCCACCAGGCCTAGATGGAGAACGAGGTAAGAACAAGAAGCTCCAAAGAGGACCAGCTGCCCCATTTTGTCTAGTGTTTGGGAGGATCCTGTGCAGCTCTGGGCCTGTTGCTAGACGTGCATGGGTCTGCTTGGCCTTACATCCCTCCCCTTAGCCAGGGCATTGGGTTTGAACTGTCTGTATTTTGCTCTAAGGGTTTGGGACTGTCTGGGCCCTGGGACTCCACAGATGCCAAAGAAACATTCTCTATCCTTCGAATGGGCTTTAACTTCTTGTCAGTCCATAGACCTTCAGCAGTGACTCCTTACTGCTCATTCACCTCTCTCTCATCCATCTTCCAATCTTATCCCTAGGTCGCCCAGGCCCTCATGGGCCCCCAGGCCCCTCTGGGCCATCCTCGGATCAAGGTGACCCTGGAGACCCTGGCTTCCCTGGAATTTCTGGCCTTCTTGGTCCCAAGGGACACCAAGGAACTCCAGGTTTCCCTGGGCTCCCTGGAGAGCTAGGACTGAAAGGTAAGGCTGTTTGGCCGGCTTCTGAACCCCTCCCCACTTAGCAGTTAAAAACAGTTCCTTGCTGCAGCCCTGGGAAGGAAGGCTGATAATGCTTCTCCCCGCCTCACCCCTGCCCAGTCTCCACTCCACCATCACTGTCATGGCAGGTCTGACTTGCTTTCCTTTACACTTTGCCAGGCATGAGAGGTGAGCCTGGCTTCATGGGGACTCCAGGCAAGATTGGGCCACCTGGAGATCCAGGATTTCCTGGGATAAAGGGGAAGGCAGGGCCAAGAGGTGAGTTGAGAGCATATGTTGTGTTGAACCTAAGCTCAAAGTAAAAAGGTAAGGTTTGGGGTAAAGTTCCATCAGGGGTCACTCCTGGCCATGCCAGGAAGTCCTGGAAGCCTGAAGCAGCTGGATCAAGCCGCACCCCAGGAGGTCGTTTCTGTACATTGGGGAAAAACTCTGCCTCCATCTGCTCCCAGGACTGAAGGTCACTGCTGCTTTGCCACCACAGACCCTACCCCTGACCTCCTCTTCCTGCATTATTTCTTCATGGGTGGGTACTGGGATCCATTCAGATCAACACCCATTCATTTGCTCGATCCAGAAATGAGGAACCTTTCTCTCTATCCTTTACCAGCCCCACCATAACTTCCACACATTCCACCCATTAGCAAGTCCTGAAGAGTGTATCTGTTAAATGTGCTTTGGATCTGATCACTTGCTACCCCAAGTTTCAAGCCACCAACGTTTCTCAATCAGCACCCTGCCTCCCCACCCCCAACTATCATTTTTTCACATAGTAGCCAATAAAAATCTTCCAGCAGCTGCCCATATCATAGAAATAAATTAATAGCCCACAAAGCCCTATGTGATTCCTCCCTTTTCATTCTCATGCCAGTCCTCTCCCTTCACTGCTCCTGTGTTTCTGCCACACTGACCTCCTCAGTTAACCTCTTTCAGGTATCCAAAACACCAGCCCTGATCTGCCACAGGGCCTTTGCCTAGTTCTTTGCACTAGTTCTACTTCCAAAACTGCTTTTGTCCCTCTACTCTTCAAATTACTGACTCCTTTCAATACTTTAATGTTCCTACTTGTCACAGGCCACTGGTTGCTCTCTCAAATTGCTGCACACCATACCACCCTGTGCTCCTTCCCACTGTCACTGCCTTATTTGTTGCCTTCATAGCTCTTCTCATGACTTGCCCAAAGATTAAGGACATTTGTCAAATTGTGCATTGTGCATCTTTAATCACTAGACTATCTCCATAAAGGTCTATCTCATTCATTGCTCTCTTCCCAGATCTTGCAAGTCCCTGACACATAGTAAGCACCCGAGAAGTACTTGTTCAATGAATTGCTAAGCAGATCATAGTAAGGTAGCTGGCTGGGGTGAGGCTCCTAGACAGCTGAACCTCTGGGGTTGAATTCATCCCCTCAGTTGCTGTATCCCTGAGCTAAGGCACAAAAATGAGTATAACCTAGTCCTTGCCCCCAAAGCACTGGGTGATAGATGGGTAAAGAGGACACTGTGCAAAGGGTGGTAAGAACCATTCTTGTACTTAGTGGGGACTGTGAGGACAGACAGGGCAGAAAGGAAATCTGCTGAAGCCAGCCTGTCTTCCTTTTCCTCAGCCTGACAATGCTGTTACCCCCACCTGCCCACAGGCTTTTCCGGTCCCCAAGGTGCTCCTGGACAAACACCCATTGCAGAAGCTGTGCGGGTTCCGCCTGGACTCTTGGGTCTTCCAGGCATTGATGGCATCCCTGGTCTCCCAGGGGACCCTGGCATTCAAGGCCCTGTTGGTCTTCAAGGTAATGATGGCACCCGAGAAAGGGGACTTCTTAGGAAGCTGAAACGGCCTTGACTAAGAGACTGAAGCAGCTGGCTTGTAACTCCAGCTCCAAGGGAGCACCTTCATCAGCCTTTTGCTTTGCTTCTTTACAAGGTTCCATGCTTCTTGCCAAGGAGGGGAAAGGCCAGCAGAGTCAACAGGGTAGTGATTGTATCTGACTTTGGAGAATGTGCGAGCACAACACAGCCACTCTTCCAAACAGCTTGTCCCTCTCTAAAGTGCTGCTGAGACATGGAGGGACTGTTGTGGTGCATAAAGGGCAGCATGAGGCATTGGAGAAAGCTCAGGGCTTGGGGACAGACAGGAAACTTGGCTTCTCAAACCCAGCTTGGCCCCAACTAGAGTAAGTTAGCAGTCTCCTGGGCCTCAGTGTCCACACTTTTGCTATGGGATGCTGGCAGTTGCCCTGCAGACTTCTTAGCATTGCTGGTAGGATGACAGGAAGGGAGTGTGTGGAGGGCCTCAGAAAAGCTAAGTGGAAAGTATGGTGTCAGGGCAGAGCTGACCCTTTCAACTAATAACTAGCCCAGGCAGGCTTTGGCTCCAACACTCAGTGTGCGCACCAAGCTGTCAGTCAGTAAATCTTTAGCATGACACGATTCCCCTTTCCCTAGGGAGGGCACCACTGGATGCTCTACACTGAGCACCACCTCTGCTCCTGTTTTAGTCAGCTTTTTTTCTGCTGTGACTAACCCCACCGGCACAATTGTGGAGGAGAAAAGGTGTATTCAAGGGCTCACAATTTCAGAGGTCTCCATCCATAGACAGCAGGCTTCATTCCTTGGGACTCTAGGTGAGGCTGAACATCATGGCAGAGTGTGTGGCAGAGGGAAACAGCTTACATGGTGATAAGAAAGCAGAGAGAGAGAGAGAGAGACCTCCACTGGCCAAATACAAATATATACCCCAAAGCTACACCCCAATTCGCACCTCCTCCAGCCACACCCTACCACTTCAGTTACCACTCAGTTAATCCCATTCAGTGATTGGGTTAAGACTCTCACAGTCCAATCATTTCTCCTCTGAACCTTCTTGCATTGTCTCACATGTAAGCTTTGGGGTGAAACCTCTCATCCAAACCATAACAGACCTCATGGGCTTTCTCTCCTGCAGGCTTCAAAGGTTTACCTGGCATTCCTGGCAAAGATGGGCCCAGTGGGCTTCCAGGCCCACCTGGGGCCCTTGGTGATCCTGGTCTCCCTGGACTGCAAGGCCCTCCAGGATTTGAAGGTCTGATGATGTCACACCAGGGAGCAGAGGGTTTCTGAGGGTTTGAGGCTTGAGGATGAGTCAGAGACTCAAATCTGAGACTTATTCAGTTGATGGTGAAGTTTGACTCTACCACAAGGCTCAAAGCTGTGCTGTTGCTCATTCACCCCCACCACCCCATGAGCCTGTGAGGGGGAGCCCTACATTGCAGAAGGCGAAGAATTGATCCAAATCCTCTTCTGGGTTCGCTTCCAGATCTTCAGCCACAGGACTCTATACCACAACATGGTCCCCTGCCCTGTACCTCCCCTTTTCTGCCTGAGGATTCTGACATAGATGGGAGGGGGTGGTTCAAGGGATAACATTTAAGATGAGGAATGTCTGTCCATACCTTTACTACTTACCTTCCATTTTATATCAAGGATTGCAAATCAATGTTCTGATTAGAGAACATTTCTGAGACTGAGTGAGAACCTTATTGGAATCCATTAGCCAAATCCACCATGGGCAGGAAAGGAGGGCAGGGTTCAACACTGCTTTTAATGCCTCTGATTCAGCAGCTACATATTTATCTTTTTTTTTTTTTGTATGGGATTGAACCCAGGGGCACTCAACCACTGAGCTACATCTCTAGCCCTTTTTACTTTTTGTTTTGAGACAAGGTCTTGCTAAGTTCCTTAGGGCCTAAGTTGCAGACACTGGCTTTGAACTTGCAATCCTCCTGCCTCAGCCTCCCGAGCATCCCAAGCTGCCAAGAATACAGGCATGTGCCACCATAAACTAGCAAAGCTTTTTTTGTTGGTACTGGGGCCTGAACCCTGAGCCTCAAGCATGCTAGACAAGTGTTCTACTGCCAAGCTATATCCTAGCCATAGTTATCTCTTATGAATTCTTCAAGGCTGGGCCCAAGAATGATCACACACTACCCTCTCATCCCCACTCATAGGGAGCTCAAGGACAGGTAGCTGGGAGGTGTACTTTATAGCCAGGTACATCTGAATTAGAGTTCTGACTTCATCACTTACTAATTGTGGAAGCTTTGAACCTCAGACTCCTCATCTACAAATTGGGCTAATAATAGCACCCTCTCCTAGGGTGGTTGTGTGGATCAAGTGAGATGACCCACATATATAATGTGCCTTGCACAATGTGTGGCACCAGGTGAGTAGCTGATGTCATCATTGGCTACACCACGCTTCCCTTTTCTGCTCTCTCCCTCTCAGGAGCTCCAGGGAAGCAAGGGCCCTTTGGGAGGCCCGGAATACCAGGGCACAGCGTGAGAGTGGGCTACACATTGGTGAAGCACAGCCAGTCGGAACAGGTTCCCCTGTGCCCCACTGGGATGAGCCAACTGTGGGTGGGTTACAGCTTGCTGTTCGTGGAGGGGCAGGAGAAAGCCCACAATCAGGACCTGGGTAAGTACTGGCTCTGAAAGCTAACCCTAGCCACCTGTCAACATGATGACCAACAGCTAATCTCTCTTTTCCAATCCCTTTGGGTCCACTGTTGTGTAGCAGGTTATAAACACCAGCTCTGGAGTCAAGTGAATTGGGGTTCAAATGCTGACCCCACCATTTACTAGCAATGCACCCTGGATGAGTTATTCAACTTCTCTAAGCTTCTACTTCATCCTTAACGGAACAAAGCTAATTCTACTACCTCCACATAGGGAAGTGTAAGGAGCACATGAATCACCCAATATAAAACACTTTGTACAGCGTTTGGCATTTAAGCTTCCATTAAGTATCAGTGATTACCAGTAACAATAATAACATGGCCTGCAGGACAATGATGATTACCCAAGTATTAATTGCATTATCTGTAGGTGTGCTAACTCTTAAATGTGGAGTCAGTCTAGTAAATGCTGGTTTTATAAAGCAGATTAATTAGGGAGCAATTATTCAGTTTATAAAATAATTCTCATCATTATCAAAGTTCCCTGGTGCATTTACATATGGACAGTGTCACAGGACTGTCAGGAGAGAGCTGCTGTGGTCTGGTAAAGCATTTGGATGTAAACTCAAACCATCAGCTAGTTCAATCCTGGTGGTGCTGCCCCTTAGCCAGACCTTACCTGGTCTTTCCCACCTTCTCCTCCCAGGTTTTGCTGGCTCCTGCCTGCCTCGCTTCAGCACCATGCCCTTCATCTACTGCAACATCAATGAAGTGTGTCACTATGCTAGGCGCAATGATAAATCCTACTGGCTCTCTACCACTGCCCCCATTCCCATGATGCCTGTTGGCCAGACCCAGATTCCCCAGTACATCAGCCGCTGCTCTGTGTGTGAGGCTCCTTCTCAAGCCATTGCCGTGCACAGCCAGGACATCACCATCCCACAGTGTCCCCTGGGCTGGCGCAGCCTCTGGATTGGGTACTCATTCCTCATGGTAAGGCCCTGAACTGCCCCTCCCCCCAGCAAAGGGCTGGAAGCTTTGGGATTGCCCCTCAAGATGGGTTTCCAGGTTCAAGGAACACTGGGTAGAAAGCAGAGCTTGAAAAGAAGAGAAATGTTTGACCTGGGCTTGGCTAATCACCAGAGATCTCAGTTCTGCATATAGTTCTGGATGTGGGGGAAGATGGCATCTGTGGTCCAGATGACAGCCCAGCTGAGGTGAAGGGAAAGAGGTGGGGTATGGGGAGATGAGGGGCTGCTGCCTGTGGATACAGTGACTGGAGATCCTTAGCTCATGAGTGGCCCTGAAACCAAATGCTCAGGAAATCCTCTGCAATGAGGCCAAATACAATGCGGTTTTCTTTTACTTGGCAGCTAACAAACACTATATGTCACCCTGAAGGGTGTGTGTGGCACAGATTGAAACTATAAGTAATTCTAATAAAGGGAACTTCAGGGTATGAGCTATTGATGGACATGCTTCTAAGGGAGGGGTCCTGGAGGAAGCAGTTTGTGGCATATTGTACACTCTTTCCCTTCTTAGATAAAGGGCTTAGAGAACCCTAGGGAATTTACCTTAATCCAACCTTTCTCAGATTCATTTGCTCAGAGTTTGGGAACCCCTGGTTGAGATGTAGTCATTAGCCATGCATAATGGGTTAGGAAGGAACTAAGGAGCTTGGAGGGGGGCGCCCCAACCCTGAAGGCTGCTACAAGGGAGGATGTACGGCCTCTGCCCCTAAAACACAGTTTTTGGCATGTTGGCTAGAAGCTAGGACAGAGCCAAAGGACAAGTGCTTAGGAGTGGAGCATGTGTGCCCTCCTGCAGCACCTCCCCATGCCAGGCTCTGGCAGGCACAGCTCACCAAACAACCTCCGGTCTGTTTCAGCACACTGCTGCTGGGGCGGAGGGTGGAGGCCAGTCCCTGGTCTCCCCTGGCTCCTGCCTCGAGGACTTTCGGGCCACTCCTTTCATCGAGTGCAGTGGTGCCCGAGGCACCTGCCACTACTTTGCCAACAAGTACAGTTTCTGGTTGACGACAGTGGAAGAAAGGCAGCAGTTTAAGGAGGAGCCAGTGTCTGAAACACTGAAAGCTGGGCAGCTCCATACCCGGGTCAGTCGCTGCCAGGTGTGTATGAAAAGACTGTAGGGTGGCATCTGCCCCTTGCCCTCTCTACCCCTTCACAATGGCCACCTCACAAACCTGAACAGTCTGAAGAAGGAAGGCCTACATTGGAGTCTCACTTGGGCTGGACTGCTGGACACTAGCCACCCAACCCTCAGCCCCAGTAGATGAGCTCACCCTGCTGAGATCTGCTGTTCCAAGTTTCCATCAACCTGGTGCTACCATTTGATTTGGATGTTTGTGTGACTATTCACGGCTACCTCAGAAAGCTTTGCTGGGCCACCACTTTCTCAGACTGCTAGCTTTCCTCACTGTCTTGATCACAAAAGTCTTCACAATAGTTAAGAAGTCATTACGTTATGACCAGAGGCCACCACACATTATTTGGTTAAACCAGAGCCCAGTGTTTCCACATTAAATTTTTTTTTCTGACTGAACATTCATAGATGGCTGAATTCTGCACAGGGCAAGCCCTCACTATTCAAGGCAGTCCCCTATATCTAGGCAGGCAACAAAACTAGAATGAGGTGCCAGTCAGTAGCCTGGGGTGACTCTGGCTCCTTCCAGAGTAAGCAAGACTGGACTCCATATTGCTTAAGGAGGCATGAAGGCCAGCAGCTGAGAGGGGCCCAATAACTCCATAAGGTCCCAGACAAATCACTTCCTCCAGGCCGGCTGTCCCCCAGCCAGAGACAGAGAACTTGGCCCAGTCCAAAGCAGAGCAGAGGATGCAACAAATGTGGCCAAGCCCATAAAAGGAAATGAGAACCACAGCCCTCTTTCCTGGGCCAGGGGTAGAGGGTGGATGGGTAAGGAGGTGCGAATTTTGCTTTTGACTCCAGGAACAAAAGGGTAAATCTTGTGTCCTGATTTCTCAGAAGTCCCTGTTTATTCCAAATGCCATCCAGATGTGTGCAGTGTGGCAAACTGAAGCTGCAGTGTTTGGGTTCCTTTGCATTCTGAAGCTATTAGAGACTTTCCATTAAATTGGTCATCTGACTGCTCTTTTACAGGTAGCCTTTTAAACTATTTTGATATGTTTTTCAAACCTCATAAAAATCTAGCGCATTCCTCTCATTAGCAGTGAGCAGACTAAGCAAGCCTGAGTTGGCCATAAAGTATACTGTATACTGTTTGTGGGATTTGTTTTAGCCATTTTCTTTAATTACCAGTTTCCCAAATTCTTTGCTATGTTGACATGAGACAATACCTTCCAGGAGATTCTGTTTCCTTAAGTATTATGTAAACTGTGCCAACACAAAGCATAATCAGTATAAACTGAACTACTGTCACCTTCATCTCCTAGCTGAGTAATAAGCATAGTATCGACTTTGTACATAGCAAATAAAATGAATAAAACCTAAACATTTGACTCTTTTGATTTTCTTTGATGAGAACTTTTCTAGCATCCTTTCTCACTAACCTCTGTTATAAAACAATTTTCGTGGATCAAGAAAATTGATCCAAGTCAGGGTTGAAGAAGTCCTATACTGGCCAACAAATCCATAGCATACTTCAAGATAAGCCTACAACTGCTTTTAACCCCATCACATGCTACTCAAGAAAGGATTTTCTGTACACCTGTGCCCACAGGATCATTTACAGATAAATTAAAAGTAGAGAGTTATTCAAGTCATTAAAATCAAATTTAAGCTATACATGTGTGCATATATGCATGTATTTATGTGTGTATACTTAAGTATATACATATATTTATATATGCATAAAATCTATCCTCTGGAAGGATAAACAAGAAATTAATAACATTGGGAGATTTCAAGGAAGGGAACTGACCCATGGGAGGGAGATGGGTTTTACTGAGTACCATTTTACATCTTTTGACTTTTAAACCTTTGGAATACATTAATCTACAAGAAAAAAGGAAAAACATGGAATCTAAAGGAAGTGAATTGGTTGGTGGTAGTTTCCAAACCCCAGATGCTAGTCTCCTAGGAGACTGTGTTAAGTGTAGGGGTGAAATACAGAGCCATGTGAAATGCAGAGAATTAATAAGGCAAGGAAAGGAAAACAGGAAGATATTGCAAAGACTTGTGTATACTCACAGCAGAGTGGTTAGCAGAGCTAATTTGATGAATATATATTTTAAAACTTAGTAAGTTACTAGTCTTGAAATGGTTTGGAAATGTATTTAATGCACAGATTGAATGTCACCACATGATTCATTCTTTCTACATATGGCTATCTACCAAAACAGTATAATTCAAACAATTTATTTTTAATACCTCAAACAAAAACCAACAATTTAAGTGTGTGGCAAGCTACAGCCTGCAGGCCCAATCCAGCCCTTCACTTGTTTTTCTGAAGTTGTGCTGGCTTACAGCCATGTTCAGTTACATGCATATTGTCTAAGGCTGCTTTTGCACCATTGAGTAGTTGTGACAGAAGCCACATGGCCTGCAGACTAAAATACTTACAATCTGGTCCTTTAGAGAAAAAATGTTCTGACCTATGATTTAAGTGATCATGATATGATTTAAGAACAAGTTGACTTTAGACAAAAATACCAGTAAGGATGGAGAGACGGACCCATCAAATAGCAAGATAACCAAGAAGTGTACATTTGACATACTTTCCTTGACAAACGTGTGGATATATATTACAGTTATTTAAAATACATATTCAAATAATTTGACAAGAACTTTTTCTCCCTGATTCAGTTACTTTATTATTTGAGCAATAGAACAGATTGCTTCTTATTATTTAGCTCCACAGAGGTCACACCTGAAAGAGTGATGAAGAACAGTGTAACCATCTCTCATCTGCTGGTGCTTGAAGCAAGATGATAGTTGCTGTCTGTCTTCCAAATGTCCTCATTTCAGCTGCTGAAGATTTTCTGTAGCCATGTAAAACAAGCTGAGAAGCAATGAACTCCTCCTAAACTTTCTAGACTCCATGACTGTTCTATTTCTTCCTGGGGAAGGGTTGTTGTCATTGTTGTTGTTGTTATTTTTCTGAGAAATGGTAATTGGCTCATTCATGATTGCTATTGAGTTTGTATGCTGCTGGCATACCAGGCACTTGCTGACTACAAAAGTTTTATATAACAAGTTCATGTTCATGTGGTGCCAGATGGAAGACAGACCTCCAAGTTGAGTTCCTATTATTCTACACACTCAGAATCTCAAAATCTTCCTCCAGATCAAAGTCCTCCAATTGTTCAGTAGAGTCAATGAATTCTATCAGAATACAGAAATGAGAAAGAAAGAAAGCTTGACACTTGGGTTGATGTGGCCAATCAGTGTGTTACTTGGTGTGATGGCAGATTTTTAAATCACTTTGCTAAAGAAAGGCTGGTCTGGAGGAGACTTACAATTAGGTCTATTGCCAAGGATGAAACATTCTCTATAAAGACTTAAAATAATCAGACTTGTTACTTGTTTTCATAGGCCTGATCACAGTGATCTGGCCAATACTCTGCAAGCCCTCCCAGGTACCTTTTGAATCACCCATGGCTTCTTATTTGCTGTTTCTGAACTAGAGCATGGGTGATTCAAAATCTAGTCATTTTGAATTTGCATAGAACTTTTTACACTGAGCTCATGCTCTTCTTTTGTCTTTCTTTGAAATCAGCAAGTATTGGCTCAGCAGAAAATTAAAATAATCGGAAACACTATTCCTTGATCAGCCTAGCTGAGCAGAAATTTTACTTTCCAAAGAAAGCCTGAGCCACACTTGCTTCTTTCTCATAAAACAAGTGCTATGGCTGGGTGCGATGGCACATGCCTGTAATTCCAGCGACTCATGAGGCTGAGACAGTAGGATTGCGAGTTCAAAGTCAGCCTCAGCAAAAGCGAGCTGCTAAGCAATTCAGCAAGACCCTGTCTCTAAATAAAATACAAAATAGGGCTGGGGATGTGGCTCAGTGGTTGAATGCCCCTGAGTTCAATCCCTGGTACCAAAATAAAACAACCAAACAAACAAACAAAAAACAAAAAACTATGTGTAGGTCTCCTGACCTAAAGCCCTGAGTAAAAGCTTACCTGCCCCAGTGGTTGTCACTTCTGGTTTGGCTGGTGGTACAAAGGGAGGCCAGTGTGATGGATGTTTCTGAACTAATTCAAACATCCTTAAATTTTCATTTAGAATTTCCTGGGGAAATACAGAAACAGTTGTAAATACTGCAGTCACTATGTTTCTGTCCAGTTGGCAATCTGAGACCCCAAACCCTAAGAGGTTGACAGGTCGGAAAAATGATATAGCAAGTATACATATCATCTACTTGAACCATCTGAAGACCTGAGCCATCTTCAATTCTAGATACTGTTGGCCTGGCAGGAAGTACCCTGGAGGGAATAGCTCATGAAGCCCTATATGCATTGCCCATGTTCCATTCTAAGGCCAGTAGCCTAGGCCCAGCTCAATTTAGGGGTGAGGTATTCCTGAACTATTGGCTCCAAAGAAATTTTATTTAAGCAAAATAAATATGTCCCAAGAAAATATTGGTACATAGTGGCATGGTTTCAGTTGTAATCCAACATTTAAGGTATACATTCTAATTTAAATAGACATAGTCTTATCATAAAATTGTCATTCTTGTTTTTTATTGGTCCTTTTAGTTATGCATGGCAGTAGAATTCATTTTGACATAATTATAAAAGCATAAAATATATCTTGTTCTAATTCAATCCTCGGTACCTCTTCCTCCCCTTTCCTCCCTCAACCCTGTTCCCTTCCTTCTACTCTATTTATCTTTCTGCCATTTACCATAGTTATTTTTAGATTAATTTCTTGTTTAATTGTGATAGCAATACAGTTTTGCTACACTCTGAAATATAAATAATGCTCTGAAAAATAATTTTCTATTATATCTCAGGAAATTATTACTGTGGTTCAGATTCAGTTAAGGACAGTAGTGTTAACTATTCATTCACTTGAGAAGAAAAAAATCTTTCCTCCTTATCCTTGCAAAGGCTCTGGGCTTCCTCCATCTCTTGAATCCTTTGGTTTTGCAGAGAGAACTTCGCATCTCCTGCCACCCTTTCCAATACTTTTTAAATTAACCCCTATGATCTCCCTTCATTTTTCAACAAGCATTTATCAATATCTTTCATCTCTATGGAATGTGTTAGAGGCTGATAATGAGGAAGGAAGAGAAAAAGATTGGAGAGCCAGTGATATCACACAAGATACCAAAAAGAAACAATAGCTTCATGTGGATTTCTGTACATTGTGATTCCTTTAAAAGGTAGCATGTGTATATTTTATATAAGTAAGAGAGTAAGTAGAGGGACAAGCTCTCTAAATCATGATGGAATATATTAAGCTATAAATGGACCACTAAAACAAGTACAAAAGTGCTTTAGGTTTCTTTAACCATCTCAGTGTTATGAATAGAGTAAGGAAGAATTTAGGATTGATCAATGTGAAATTGGAATTTTTAGGTTAAAACAATAGAATGTTAGTTGACTTTCAAATGACTTGTGGGCTTAATGGGATGAAACATTAAATTACAAGTGTGTTTGAGAAAAAACATAACTTTCTTTGGTTTCCCCAAATCTTCATATCTGATAGATTGTCTGTTCCTTAGTTTCTTTCTCTTACAATAAAATTACATCAGACTAGGTCTATGTTAGTATGAAAAGCAATCTTAAAAAGGAATTAGACTGAAGAGCTTTCATGTTTAAGACTAAGAAAACAAACATCTTTACCTTTTGAACAAGACTACACCAGTTATCAAAGTCTTTTTCTTCTTTGCAGAAAAATCCCTTGGGGGAGGGAAAGCAAAAGAACACAACTTAGCATTGCCCTTTGTATTGCAAGATAAAGGTATTGGCTGAGAATTAGAAGGTGGGTCACCCTCTTGCCCACGTGTATTTCCAGCAAGAGAGGAAGATTGGCTGGGCCTCTCTGTCTCCTAGCCCATTGCCTCACTTAGATACATACATTGGGATTTGCTTGTTCTCACTCTGTCTCTGTGCTTCTCTAACTCTTGCTCTCTCTTTTCCCTGTCCCTCTCCACCCATCCTGTGAGATATTTTAACTTGAAGATCAGTCTGCAAAGCACAGGGTTAATTCTATCACATAAAATGAACAAATATGTACAATTCTAAAGAATGTTCAATTAAACCAGCAAATAGAAGCCAAATAGTACTTTTAGTTAGAGGCAATACTTAATAGGTGGCTTTGGCCTTTAAGGAATGATCTATTAGAATAGACAGAGCCAGCAGTTTCCTTCTCCTCCTCAGAGATATCCCACAGTAGTGAAAGAATAGTTCATAGTAAGAGACAGACTTGTCAGCTCTTAATCACTAGTGTTCTAATGATTGGGTTAAAGGGGGAACAGACAGGCCTATAAACCCCTGGCTACTTCACAGGCAGATGCCCCTTCAATGCATGATGACAGCAATCACGCTTCCAGGGAAAACCTGTAATTTCTTGACATGTATGCATCAAGAAATGGACACTGTCCTCCCAGGACGTGTGCCCCAGCCATACCTATATTATTCCTTGTGCCCATGGGTGATAATTTGATGGAAAAGGACGAAAGGTGATAATACTAATAAGGACACTTGTAGAATACTTGCAGTGTGGCAGGCCCTCTACTAAGTGTCTTATGCACTTTGCACCTCATATAACCCTACAAGGAAGAAACTATCATTTCCCTCGTTTTGTGACTAAAAAGTCCAAATCTCGGTCTATAGCTAGGAGGTAGCAGAGCATGAATTCTAACTTGAGCAGTTTGTCTCTGGGGTCCTTTCCTTTCCCATTAGATTATGCTGCCTCTCATGGGGGTGGTGAGCCATGCTACCTAACAACCTAAATAACTCCCAGGGAACCAATATGTAACAGGGTAGCATTGTACCCCCTCCCCAACCTTCAGATACTAACCAATGCTACAGAAGGATCCAAGTTCAAGATGTTCATTCTCTGTGGGGGCTGCTGGCAATGGAAAGTCTGATCATCAACCATTCCATTCTCTTCAGTGTCAACGAAGGTCTGGGTTGTGTGAGGGTCCAAAAAGATGAGCTCATCACCTGTTTTGAATGAGACATGCTTAACATTTGAATAACCACTGGCTATGGCCCCACTGCTATCCTTAGGAAAAGGCCCCTTGGTTCTCCTAACCCTTTTCTTGGTGACAATGAGAATGGGATGACAGAAAGCCTGAAGCCAGGGTGAGCATGCTTAAAAGAAGCCACTTGTGCCTAGCTCTAATTATTGAATGAGAAGACTGACCCTAGCATTTACATCTCCTCAAGTTCAAGTCCAAAATGGAAAGCGACATGTTTGGGAAACGGTGGGAATGAGAGAGCACAGATGACATGGCAGGCTCTGTGAGCAGCAGTAGCAAAGAAGTGATAGTAGAGTCACCAGGCTCTGAGTCCAGGAGCCATTAGGGAGCTGTCTGCCTCTTTTGGCCTTGGAAAGCATCTCACTCAAGATCATCAGTTCTCAGATCTATGCTTAAGAGAGTGCCTCTGGTAAGGGAACAGGCCTTAGCCTTCAAGAGACATGCTACCCAGACTGAAGGGGGATTGCTAACTCTGCTGAGGACTGCTAACTCCAGGTCTTGATTTGGTAACAGGTTAGTCATTGTTAGCAAGTAAGTAAATCCTACCAGAAAGCACTATCTTTGCTACATTAACAGCAGTACAGATGCACCTCACGGGAAAACTCACTTGGAGATGCCTGGCCTTTACATACAAGAGAAAATCCAAACTACATTCATTCCATTGAAAAAACCTAGCCCTCAAATGTCCTGGCAGGAGTTTGGGATAATAAAATATCTACTTTGACCTAATAGTTCCTCTAATGGTCATCAGCACGGGTCAAATAGGTAAAAGTACCTAAGGCAGCATCTAATCTCACTGTCCAGGCCTGAGCACCATCTGGGTCTCTGTCCTCAATTGTTTCAGGTGATAAGAGACATCTATCTGCAGCAAAAGAATGGGGTGGAGAGGGATGTCCCAAATACCCTTTCTGGTATGGCATCCAGGAATGCACATCTATATTCTTCCATTGGTAAAGAATGTATTTTTGATGTCTGTTGAAAAGTTTAACTGTACTGTAAACCAAAGAGAAATCCTTTAACTCTGTGCTAATTTTCTTGTTTTTAAACTGGGGCCATTGGGCCTATATGAGTTACCTCACAGGATGTTATAAGAACCAAAAGATTTAACCTCTGTGAAATATGTATAATACAATACAAATACAAGGTGATCACAGAAGTATCTTTCTTCAAATCAAAAGAATTCCCCTACAAATATATGGTATCCCCGGCTGAGTTGCTTTATGAAAGTCAAGGTACACATCCTCTAGACCATAGATAGGTGAGATTCATTGTATCAAAATAACCTCAGATCACACTAAAGAGTAACAACCAAGATGTAAAGAAGGAAGCCTAAGACCATAGAAAAGTGAGAGGATAAGGAAGTTGAAGACAAGAAGATAGAAAGGCAAAGCTAAGCTATAACCAAACTCTGCCACCAGAGTGTTGCCAGTTAAGGTGCTGAGAATAATAACAATGTGTCTGACTAAGCCCAGGACCTTTCCCCATGGGTGGTGTGTGTGTGTGTGTGTGTGTGTGTGTGTAGTAGTAGTAGTAGTAGTAGTAGTAGTACAAGTAGTGGTAGTAGTAGTAGAGCTTTACAGGCTGCCTCTTTTCTGATGGTAATTATAAGAGAAGACACTAAAAATCGTAAAATAATTCTAGAAATTATGTGAAGACTGAATTAAGTTCTCAACTGAGGCCCAGGAAGAAGAAGTAGGCTAGTCAACCATTTACAGAGACAGGGTTAGCCCTGTAAGCATTAGTGCTGTGGGTCTCCAGGTAGCAACCTATGCCCAAGTGCAAAGAACAAACATTCCTTCTCTCTAGGCAGGCAAGACCTGACAACCAGAATCTCATCCAAGGTGGCCAGGGCCTCCCACATAGAGCTTTTCCCAGCTTCTCACCATGCAGGGGGCCACTAGGGAAGCAATGAAGTGTGGTAGGCAGAGATGACCCAACTGGGATGGAATCCTGGCTTCACAATGCTTTCTAGCTAGGTGACCTTGAGAAATAACTCTTTTAATTACATAACTTAGAAGATGAAAATGACAGGCTCTACCCTATGGGGATGTTTTGCAAACAGTGACAAGAAAAAAATCCATATGTGTTCAGTACAGACACAACTTTTTTCCAAATATTTTTGATCCCCGGGTTGGTCAAATCCACATATGTGGAACCCACAAATATGGAGGGCTGACTATATATTTTTGAAAATGTTTTTTTGTCAGGAACCCAAAAGCTTAGAAACAGAGAGTATCTTAAACTTACATAATTCCAAATACTGGATTTCATACTTAGAAAAATAAAAGCCACCAGGGGCTCCAGATTTTCCATTATGCTGTAGTTCTCAGGCTTTACCAGTAGATGGCAGCATTGGAAAGAGCAGAGGCAGCTGCTTAGCAACCACCCTCTAGAGGAAGCCAGGAATAACCGAGGTGTTGGGATGAAGCCACCTTTCACTAAGAGCATACTATCTATGTGCTTGGCTCTTTTCTGAAGGCTTTACTGCAACATGACCTAATGGTGAGTCAGGCATTAGTTTATTTCACATAAGAACCTGAGACTGAAAAAGTTGATATCCTCTTCCTATAGTCATGCAGCTAACAAGTAGGGGACTGATGTGTAACATCAGGTATGTCTGCCTGTTGCCATCCCACCAAACCTTCCCGAATCTCTGAAGAGACAGGTTGGGGAGGATGATCAAGGCCATCTCCACCATGTCCTATACACAACCCTTCATGTCATTCCCTTATAACTGCTCTAGCTCTCCTTGCCTGGTGGCCAATCTAACTTCATAACTTCCTTGAAGCCCATTCTCTAAGCACTCTCTAAGCACTCTCTAAGCACTCTCTAAGCCAAAGGCATCCTGTGCCAAATTCCCCTGGATGTATGGCTTCCCTGCTTATGGTCTTCAGCACTAACTGGGTATCTGGGCCCTTAGTACTCAAACCATGGTCTATGGACTAGCAGCATTGCACCACCTAGTTACAAAAGTAAATCTTAGGCTCCGCCCCACACATACTGACTCTGCATTCTACTAGTAACCTGTGTACATTCACGTTTAAGAGGCACTGGGCTAGCTCATTCTGTGTGATCAGAGCCTTAAATGTCTTTTGCCACAGATAGTAAGGAAGATGCCTAGGTCTCCAGAGGTGTTGACCTATGCAGGGAATTCCAGGCTGCTCAGTTAAGATCCACATTAGGAGGTTAGTGGTTTTAAGGCTTAGCTCTCACTATTGGGAAGAGAAACTTCCATTTTTGTCACCTCTAATTTCCACCCTGGCATGACTCTGAACATTGAATAAGCAAGCCCAGCTATGGGGGCATGGGAAGCCAGAGAATGTTCCACCCAACCTGATTGCCTGAACCTCCATAAGAAGGAGACCAACAAAGCTAAGGGACAGAAACCTCACTGCCCTGGGCTCCACAGGCAGGAAAGAGATGTTCTGGAGCAATATTGTGACCTTGGGGCAATCCCATGAGAAACTGAAACCATCTTATCAAGAGGAAAATATGGAGGTACTGAAAAGGAACCTGCTTTCCATCAGGCATAAGGCAGCATTACCCTTTGTAGGTCAGGCTAAACCCAGAAGGAGCTGACCAGAGGTCAGAATATCCCTGAGCTAGATGGGGGCCCACTTACTGGAACTGCCTGGTCTCCCATGCACACCTTCACCCCATACCCTCCCCTAACCCATGGTGACTTACTTGCGATTCATCCTTTCTTACCTAAGAATCCTATGAAATAATAGGCGTTATTTGGCTTTCCTCCTAATGCCCCTAAAGACTGTGGCATCTTAAAACACTCCTAGAGGGAAAGAGAATGCAAGATTCTCAACTCACTTGTGGACTGCTGCTCACGGATCTCTGTGCTGACATGGCGGTGTGATGGGCAGGAAGCAATGGGCTTGGGGAAAGAAGCAACTTACTTTGAACGCGTCTACATACACAGGATTTATTTGGTTTATGCCCAGGCGAAGGGGCACAATGAGCAGCAGGGGTTTCCAGGTTAGGCTGAAGGCAGAGGTGCCTTTACTGTGGTTTGAAGCAGTCAGAGAATCAGAGATTCTTTCATCAGCTATGTCAACACTCAAGGGTAGGACACAGCACATTTTTTCTAGAAACAAAAGGCAAGAGAGCTGGATGAGTAAGAAGTATCTAGCCCTAGGAGATACTACAAAGGTAAAACTAACAGGGACGTCACATGCTCCCTATCTTGCCTGGAAGGCCCCCGCCCCAGCCACCAGAGCTCAGCTGGCCCTACTTCCTATAGGAAGCCTAGGCCATTCCTTTAGCTTCATGATCTTCTTGCTGGCCCATGAGCACTTGCTTAGTTCAGTACAGGTATTTGGGGCTCATGGAAAGAATCTCATTTCTCAACTAGCCTGCAAGTCTTGACAGGGACTTTGTCTTTGGGTTTCCCTAAATCCCATGGCAGGGTACACAGGCTTGGACAAGGGTTGGCCTCCATGAGACATCTACTGGTAGTTTAACAGATTATACAGAGTTTGGTTGTCCTGCAGGGAAGGGAAGTGATACTTCTTTGAGAGGCAGCAAAACCCTCTAATGTTTTTCTCCCATTAAGAAGGCTAAAAAGGAAGAGAAGCAGAGCCCTGTGTTTCTCTAGGGCCCCCTTTCCTGGCAGAACAGGCCAGAGAACCCCAGATTTTCAAATAGTGAAGAACAAACTCATCACCCACCAACCAGGAGGGTAAACAGGCTAGGGAACTCACTGATATCTTCAATGACCACTGTGTTATCCATTGAAACATAAACAGCCAAGGAATTCCACTCATCAAATAAAGCAAGTTTTCTGCAAAGGAACACATAATGAGTCACAATCGGAGAAATGGAAATAGTAGGAAGCAGTACAATTTATGCCCAGTGTTTCTGATGTCACCAGAGAGGCTGGTGTTTGGGTTATCTCTGGCTCCTTTGAAAGAGCTCTGGAACATTCCATGTCTAGGGACTATATTTGAATCTCAGAAAGAAGACTCCACTTCCCAGCATGGAAACATCTATCTCATAAACGATGGTTCTCCTACTGAGTGAAAAAGAAAAGTTACCTATGTATCTGACCCCTAAATCCCAAGAGATTTTGTTTCCTTAAATAAAGACATTCTGACTGACACCTTGTCTTAAAAAAAGAGGAAATAATGTTTTCATTATATATATATATATATATATATATATATATATATATATATATATATATATGACTTGGGTGTAGGTCAGCGGTAGAGCACTTGCACAGCATGCACAAGGTCCTGGGTTCTATCCCAGCACCAAATATATATATATATATATATATATATATATATATATATATATATATAGAGAGAGAGAGAGAGAGAGAGAGAGAGAGAGAGAGAGAGCATAGATAATATGCATAATGAGTCTCAGGAAAGAAAGAGAGAGAAAGGGGGAGAGAGGAGGGGATAGAATGAGAGAGAAAGATGCATTTTTATTTCCTTCCCAGCTACATTGAGAACCCTTTTCAAAGAAACTTAGACCACAGATGACTCAAGTGTGGGGGCCTTACTAGTCAGTGGCTGAAGAGAGACAGTGTCAAACTGCATGACATCAGGGCAGATTTCTAAGAAAACCCTTTTAAAGGAGAGATTAGCTGAGGCCGAAGTAAATCACCCTTCCCATTTTCCCCTTACCTTCTTCCCTTGCCAGTTTGAGAAAAGACATGTTTAACTTGGCTACTTCTGGGATATGTGAGTAAAGTCCAGTCTCATTGGACAAAAGAAAAAAACATTCTACCAAAGCAGCTCCCAGGAAGAAGTTAATTAACATTACACCTGTATTGCATTCATTTTATTTTTTAACTTATTTTAATTGGTATATTATAATTATACATAATAGTGGGATTCATTATGTCATATTTGTACATATTACATTCACTTTAATGCATTATATTTCCCCATAATAATAAAAATGATGATGATGATGGTATGAGACATTCCTCAACTTATGATGGTTTGACCTAAAATTTTTTAATTTACTGTGGTGCAAAAGCAATACACATTGAGTATAAGGATCTTTCCCCAGTCTAGTGATATACCACCCAATACTCTCTGTTGTTGTTGTTGTTATTATTATTATTATTATTATTTTAGTACTAGGGATTGAATCCATGGGTACTTAACCACTGAGCCACATCCCCAGCCTCTCTTATTTTTTTGTTTTGAGACAGGGTCTTGCTAAGTTGCTCCTAGCCTTGCTAAATTGCTGAGCCTAGCTTCAAACTTGTGATCCTCCTGCCTCAGCCTCCTGAGTCACTGGGATTATAGGCATGCAGCACTATGCCTGGTGCATCTGATACTCTCCCGCAATGGTGGGCAGTGGCAGTGAGCTGCAGCTCCTAGTCAGCCACAGGATCACAAGGGAAACAGCCCATACTCTACAATGGACCATATTACTAAGCTGTAATGTTCGGTAAGTTAGATATATTCAATGTGCTTTCAACTCATGATATCTTCAACTTACAACAGGTTTATCAGGCAGTAATTCCAGGAACATCCATAATGTTGTTAATGACAACAACCACAATAGTCAGAGCCCACATAAATTATGTGGGCTAAATTATGTGCTTCCGTTTGTTTACTGTTAGGAATCTCAAAATTCAGAAGAAAGAAGGAAATTCTAAGGGAAGTAACTTAAAAATCAGGTATTTCAAGCCAGGTTCTAGGCTCAGCATAGTAGTTCTAACCTTCTACACTTTCTTCCCGGGGTTCCTAGAGCAGTTCCTGAAACACTGCCAGTTCCTTGCTCAGCAGAGTCAATGATACCCAAATGACACTCTTGATTAAGGCAAAAATGTGGTTTCCTGTTAGGAAAATTACATTATAAGTTTTCCTTCGATCCCCAGAAAGCCCAGAATGCTCCTAACACATGCATATTTCCAAAGCAGTTTAGTTAATTACTTAGTAATGGATTAATTGCTAATAATTGAAACAGGTCCCCTTCTGTACTTTACATGGAGTAGGCCCTGCCATAATGCCCAGGAACTGAAATACACTGTATCAAAGGATGCCTGATAGTTTCATTCTTCTCCTCCCTAAATCTGGCCCCAAATTCTAGCTGCCATTTTCATTCATTCATCAAGCATTTATTGAGTACTTATGTGTGCAATGAAGTTTTATGTTGTAGAGTTACAGAGTGAACAAAAAAAAATCTAGCTTCTGCCCTGAGTTTTCATTAACAAACTGTCAGGAAGGAAGGAGGGACAAGAAGAAAGGTGGCCTGCGGTATAGGAACATCAGATGCCCCATTAACTTCTGAAAAGTTGAACCTGACCTTTCCTCTTACATTTGGAGACAAATTCTGGAATTTAACAGGATAACTGCAAAAAGTACCACACTGGGCTACCTTGAGTCAGCTAAGAGATGACAAACGGGTGAGGAATTCCAAGACAAACCCTAGGGGTTCCCTCTCCTTCAATAGGTGGTGAGTTCCGCTAGTTCAAATTTCAGCACTTAACATAAGAAAGGCACCAGTAAATGTTAAATGAATTAATTAATGGATTTTTAAACTAGGGGGGGGGTCCATTTCTTGCTTAGACTGGCTAAGCCTCTACTACTTAATCCTTTTCACTTCAAAGGACCCCCAGGCTAATAACTCCCTGGCACAAGCACATCAATCTGTAGGATGAGCTACTGGATAAATCCTGGGGTAAAGCCACATGTACTGATACAGTAGATACAACTCTGTTAAGCCAAGATAGAGGTCCACACGTATACATTTCAAAGAACTGTCTAAGCAAAATAGGTTGATGGAAAGTTTAGTTGGCTGGAGGGGGGAAGCAAAGGAAATGGTAGAATAGGCAAATGCTAGACTCTTTTACTTACTTTAACACCTGTGCAACTGTGTTTGGTCCAAACCATTCGCCAATTGATTTCCCTTCTCCTACACCCATTTGTGCTGTTTTTATGTGGAAAAAATTGACATGTTAGCAAAATATCTTCCAATGAGCCACAAACTCCTAAATGTTTGCATAAATAATTAAGCAGATGGACAACTTAGAAGAGTCACTTATATAAGGCAGAAAAAGAAAAAGATCAGGTATAGGTATTCCTTTCAAACCACTAATTAAGGATCTTACCCATTTGATGGATAGAATAGCAACAGTCTTTTCTATCTAAGAAGCACTGTAGAATCCGTTGGTATTCTTTGGGTTGTTCTTTTTGTTTCTCCCAGTTCCAGTCTTTTGAAGGAAAAAAAAGAGCTGAAATCATTATTGTAACTGTTTTTTACCTCTAAGCACTCCTATTGTAACTACAAAGTAGAAGGAAAATAAAGGTATAACATCTAGAAGACAGGAATGATGGAGTTAGAATATTCCTAAGTATCTTTCATCTGGATGATAAAGTCATCTGAAAACTGACTACTTTTCAAAGACTCAGTGGATATAAAGCAAAAGCCAAATAAGTAGTTGACCAAGGATTTGACTTAATTCAAGGACTGGAGCTAGAAAGATATTATATAAAAATGGTATTACCAAAGGTCTTTCTGGCCAGCTATTGTAAATAGGAAGTCAACAAAAAATTGGCAGTGTATCCCTGTATAACCCAGATGCCATAATATCTCAGCTTCAAATGAACAGCAATAGCTTTTCCCTTACATTCTGGCAGCATCACCAAAAGGGTCTCACAGAAGGCTAGAGATGGGGTCTATTCTGACATATAGCAGTTTACAGGGAAAGATACATAATTCACAGCTAAGGAAATTTTTTAAAATTTGCATGCTTCCATTTTTACAACACCTTTTGAAAAGTCCGGGCTGAGCTTTGAAAAAAAAATACCTTTGCTATCAGGTGTTTGAGGCTTTCGTAAGACCAAAGCCAAAATCACTGCAGATGTAGGGATTCCATCTGTGCCTTAGGAACAGTCCCCCAAATCCTACATAGGCCACTTAGAACTTACTGATGACAATTGCAGAAATGCTATTTAATCAAAGCTATGGACAGGATGCACTACTCCCATTCTCTCCGTTCTAGAAATTCTGTCTAATGGGACAGATTTCTGAGGCTTAGTTTATGTCCAAGACATAAATTTGTCTCCTGAGGTTTTAGAGAGAGCCTGAATTCATGGCTAAAATGCACTTGAAGCCAAAGGCCATTATCTTTAGACTCTTCAGTTCCCTTTTGC
Source organism: Marmota monax (assembly GCF_021218885.2). Taxonomy (NCBI): domain Eukaryota; kingdom Metazoa; phylum Chordata; class Mammalia; order Rodentia; family Sciuridae; genus Marmota; species Marmota monax. The sequence continues at coordinate 6,708,218 of NW_026694552.1, read as the reverse complement.
TTCTGATGTTTCTAAAACCAAAGTCTTAAACTTCAGATCCAGCACATCCTTCAAAAGGTGAACCACATCCAACTTTTTTTCATGAGCTACTGAATTGTCCAAATCTGGGGAAATCCTGATTAGCTAGCTGCTAAGTACCATTAAATATTTGCTGATGACAGTGCTAAGTGAACACTGCTTCTCCATTTTAAAGTGACTGAAGAGGAATCAATCCAAAAGACTTCTTTACAAAATTACATCTTTTAATTCACCTTAACTACAAGGTTGCTTTCCAAATGTTTCCTACTACTTGCTTTTATATTGCAATGATTGAGACTGCTGACTGTGGCTGCTCCCCATTTCCAAAATTGAAAAAATTATCTCAAAGTGTTTTATAAGTGAGAAAAACTTAAATAATAAGAAGTGATCTGTATCAAGAATATGTGTACAGTAGAGAAATCACTGTACAAGGAGTCAGAAGATCTGCATTCTATCCCCCATCTATGTATGGTCCCTTCCTGTTTGACCTTGAGCAAATCACCTCACCTCCATGAGCCTGTTTCCTCATCTGTAAAATAGAAATTATGATACTATCAGTGACACAGGATGTCCTAAAGCCTGAAAAAATGGCAATATGCCTAAAATCCTCCCCAGCCCTTCGCTGATCCTCTCTGAAAACTGTAGCAGGATCTTTGAGCTTGTATAGGTGGGGAACAGGAGCGATGTTTCCATACCTCAATTAGCAACAGCCAATGAATTCAGCAGCCCAATCTCATCCAAAATGTCCTTTCACTCTCTCTCTTCCCAAAGTCTAAATGGACTTTCACCCAAGTGCCTGAACTGGCATCCAGCCAGAGTCATCCTCCAGATGCCCACAGGGAAGCACACACAATGTCTTTAAAATAGCAAGACTCAAGAGTTCCAACAATGGTTACCCGAAGGTTCTTTTTTTTTTTTTTTTTAAAGAAAGAGTGAGAGAGAGAGGGAGAGAGAGAATTTTTTAATATTTATTTTTTAGTATTTGGCGGACACAACATCTTTGTCTGTATGTGGTGCTGAGGATCGAACCTGGGCCGTACGCATGCCAGGCAAGCGCGCTACCGCTTGAGCCACATCCCCAGCCCCTACCCGAAGGTTCTTAATTAATGAAGCTTGCTCCTGAGGAAGCTAATTTAAGGATTCCTTCATCATCAAATGGACATCCTCAGTGAACCAAAAATGAAAATAGCACCAGCTCGCTCATTAGGCACTTCCTTTAGGTCACTTACATCCTTCATCAGATGGGTATTTTAAATGAGGTCAAGAAACAGACTTACCACCACACCCTTCTTCCTGCTCCCTTTGTTATCTGGTATTTTTAAACAACAGCAAAGATGGAAACTCCAAATGACACACCTGCCTCAATGCTCAATTCTGTCCCAGGAAGATAACCCTCTGGCTTGATGAGTCACAAGGAAATGCCAGCTGTTTCCTTCTTATGAAGGACCTCATTCACTTGTCAGCCCCACCTCTTGAGTTTGCAGAGAGCAATTTTAGAGCCTGCAGCTTTGTTACTGAGTGTTCCTAAAGCTGAGTATTAATGTTAAACCAATAGCAGCAAGTGATACTACAGAGATCTCTGAAGCAGTTTATAGAACAAATGGAACTCACCCCTTCCTAAGTGTCTACAGATAAGGGCTTGAGCCAGCATCATCTGTCCACAGCGCAGCATACATCCCCAGCCAGCATCTGATGATGGGCCCGTTCCCCCTGTTGGCAAGATAGATGAGCGTGACTTATGAATGAGTTCCTTAAATTGCCCTTTCCTGAGGCATCAGCATATCTGGGACTCACACAAGACAGGCATTCTTTGAAAACAGAGGCAAGAGATATAGTGGGATCAAACAGGATTTGGGTACAGGGTTGGAAATTGAAATGACAATGGTGAATCAATCAAAATGGGTTCTGTGGCCAAAGACAAAACAAACAAATGAACTAAACCTGCCCTTTGGATTTTCTGCTTGGAGACATCTAGGTATGCATGCAAATTTGATAGGTGACTATACTGAAATGTATGACTAGCAACAGTTAGTCCATTCAATGTCATCACTCACCAGACCAAACTGCCCTGCACAGCTCATTTGCATGGCCCTGAACTTCTCAGAGAAGCCAGTGTTGCCTTAGTTTAAGAACAAATACTATGAGAGGTAGTCATCAAAATGGCCCATGAGATTCGGAAGGCTCTTAATTGTTATAAATAAATATTATGAAGATCTCAACAACAAAGACAATTTAATATAGAGGAAAGAGCCCTAGATTAGGCATTAGAAGACCAGTCTAGTTATATATCCAAGTCTCATTTATAGACTGGGGATAATAGTACATACTCTGTGTACATACTCTATAGGTGTCGTGAGACTTAAATGAATGTGTGCTAGAACCCATGCAGGATGATACAAACACTTGATGTTATGAGAATAGTCATAATATAAAATAATAAAACAAGTAGGCCAAGGTTTCCTTTTGTTGTAAGGACTGAAAGAAATTTGCTAAAGTGTAATAGGGAGAAGTAAGACAATTTGTGAGTTGGAAGGGAAGTCCTTTGCTCTCGCTAATGCTGGAATTATAGGCCAGAGTAGTATGAAAAAGGTGCAATGGGATCCACATAAAGAATAAATTGTCTATTCCCAAAACATTGTCAGACTGAATTGGAAATGCCTTTCAGACTTGCAAAGACCTACTCACCCAGAGAAAGTTAACAGTTTGGAAACACTGGGTATTCTAGATTTTTTTTTTCTGTTACTGCTCGGAGGACTTTTTGTGAAGAGCAAAGAAAATGTCTATGTAGACTTCATATTTGTTCCTTTACAGAAAGGTTGATTTCATTTCAATTACATGGTCCATTCCTGTGTCAAAATTGGTCAGGTTTCTTCTTAGGAGAGTACCTTCTACCATTTATAGGCCCTTTTCCTATAGGTCTGTATTAGGAAGTAGCTACCCAGCTTGCAAACATTTTACAAATCCTCTCAAAAGGAGCATACTTATTAGCTTTTAGAATGGTCTTTTTTTAAATGGTAGTTAGAAATGGATTAGAATTAGTTCTAAGAAAATCTACTCTAATTCTTCCCCCAATATCAAGGTGCTTTCATTTAATAAGAAAAAAAAATCAAAGGAATGATTTTCTTCCCTTCAAGATACAAATTGTCCTTAATAATCAAGTAGTTCTACAAAGCAGTAGACTATCATTTAATTGATGTTACCCAAAATAAAAGCTTATGTTATTTTTTTCCTTACTCTCAAAAGTAAAACAAGTAATGCCATCTGGTGCCAGAACACTTGGCAGTAGGGTCAAAAGTATACTGCCATAACATGTTAATACTGTGGAACCATATGTGATGGGGTATTTCAGCAATGAACTATTTGGATAAAATGTGAGACCTTCCAACCTCCCTAAATCAAATTCTTTGCCATAGTGAGCTGTGAATTCTGAGGTTTCTGTGAAGTCACTGATAACCTCAGACAAACTATCTAAAAGGAAGAAAGCACAGTATAACAAATGGTATACCTACCAATTGGTGAAAATTTCCTTCTGTATGTAAACCATAGACGAGCACTTATATCAGACAACAGCTTAGATTTTTCTGTAATTAAATGTGAAATTAAAATTAAATCACCATATCCCATCTAAAAATTCTGCATTTGACTTCTAAGCCAGAAGCAAAACTTATTTTCAAATAACTATTCAATTCCATTGTTATGGGGCTAGGGAAATTAATAGGAAACCCAATCTCATTTTAGTCAAATAATTTCAATATTTCTCCTCACCACAGCTACTCTACTAATTGATTCAATGACGCTGCACAGTTCCTGTCTCTTCCTCATTCAGCTACATAGTCTTCCCAGGTATTAATACTGAGGTCATGGCCAAAAGACAATGAATAGGAAATGTAAGGATCTGAGATAGTCCACTAATAAGGCAATCATCCCCAGCCTGAATGATAGTGGTTATATGGATCTCTCATCAGTGCCCACAATCTATTACCTAAAACTAAGGGATTGTATGTTTGTGTATGAATGCATGTGTTTGTGTGTGTGTGTGCATGTATATGTATAAGTGCATTCATTTAACAGAAAAGGAATTGTCCCTGATAAACAAATTAAGTGTGTGAGAAATTTATCTGTAGTGCCTAATGAAACTGGTATTCATAATCTAAATGAATATATAACATCACCAATATTTTTGTGTATTTTTTCAAAGCATGCTTTCTTGCATTTTATGATGTGAATTTACTTCCATGGCCATAGATATGGCTTCCTCATTTCCACCTATACTTAGATGTGGTTTTGTCTTTCTTAGTCATCTCTCTCCCTCTTTTCAACAACACATTCATATTTGCATTCTGTATATAATTTATACAGTTGTTGCACTTTAGAAGAAAAAAGGAATCAGGCACAGTGGCATATGCCTGTAATCCCATCTACTTGGGAGGCTGAAGCAAGAGGATTGCAAGTTTGAGGCCAGTCTCAGCAAGTTAGGAGATCCTGTGTCAAAATAAATAAAAAGGGCTGGGTATGTAACTTAGTGATAGAGAACACCTTTGCCCTGAAACTGAAAAGTCAGCAGCTCGAATATAATAGAAGCAAATCCTTTCCCTTGAGAAACAAAGACACAATCTCTCACAATCCTTTAGTTGAAAGGTTTTCTCTTTACATTTGCTGTATTGGTGGTTTAATCCCTAGTACAGAAAAAAAAAAAAAGGAAATTCAATTTTTGCCAATATTTTCTATTTTCTCTCCTTCCTTTCCTTTAAGCAAATCAGAAAGTTGAGCTTTCTGGATTTTCCTTCCCCTTCATGCCCCCAGTGCCTATCACATTTTGTGATGCAGATGTATAATGGTTAAAAAAAAAAAAAAAACCTAAGATTTCTGGAGTCATACTCTAGCTGGGTTTGAATCCCGATTCTGCTGCTTATCAGCTGTGTGGCCTTGTTACTTAACCTTTATGAGTTTCCATTTCCTCATCTATAAAATGGGGAGAATTATAATATTTGTTGAATTGTGAGTATTCAACAAGATAATATAGGTAAAGTGCTTAGAGGGTGCCTGGTATGCAGTAAGCCAGTGCCAAATGTTATTTTATACCTGCCTCTCAAACATTGACCCCACTTGCTCTTGCCTCAGCAGTCCCTATGCCTTCTAGCTTGGCTTTATGGTGGAAGGCTGTGCAAACATTTTAATGATACTTTCACTTTGAAAGACATTTCCCAGTATTTTATTTGAATATGGGCCTATTTGGCAACCTGGGTATACCTGCTATGATGGATAGCAGAAGTAGAAAATGTCCTCTCCAATCCCCTCATTTTAAATACTAGGGAAGGAAGTTAAGATCTAGAAAGACAAAGTGACTTACCTGAATTAGGAGAAGAATCTGAATATGCAAAGTATCCTAATTACTAGCTCCAGGAAGCCAGACTCAAGAGAAGGGGCAAGGCCTGCCTCCTCTCCTGTCTTTTGATCAGCTTCTTCCTGTTCCTTACCTCATTCTAAGGGCCTCTGAAGAGGTTCTCTCCTTAGAATGATAAAAATATCAGATCTACCTCGTTTGAACTCAGGATTTATCTGGGTGCTGGGTTGTTAGCAGTTTCAGGGCAAAAAGTTCTTTCCCAATCTATAAGAATGTGATGGTAAGGAAGAGAAATTCAAGTTCCCTTTCCATCTAACTGCAGAGGCTAAACGTTCTATGCAAAACCAGAATAAACTGAGACAGTGTTCTAGTCAGAAAAGATCTAAAACATAAGAATTCTCATATTTCTGAGCGTCATGATTTGTTTAGAAGTCCCTGGTGTTTTCATCTAAAAAGATAAGGATGTGAGATGAATGAGAAATATATAGCCTAGTCACCAAAGACTAGATACTGGTTAGTGATACCAGTAGATCTGTGTTTTTGAAACCCAAGACTTCTATAATTTGGGGTTCTCCTTTAAGGAAAAGAACAAAAATACATTTTTTTTTTACAAATTGCATAAAACCTATACCCCTATGAACACAGTGCTAGGGCCTAAGGGCCTTGGAAGGGGCCTGTGAGGTAAGCAAGGGGCCTGAGGCTTAGATTCCATTCTCTACATGATAAATCCTCCTCAGAGCAACATCAACATTTATGAAGGTAATGCTCTGTCAACTCAAGAAGTAAAAAAGGATAGGTCCTTAACCTCAGGTGCCCACCTTAGTTGGCTTCTCACAGACAAATGCTACCAAAACTTACCTGTTTTAAGGAGATGCTGCTTCCCCAAGATCCATACCAGCTCATCTGTATCTGGAAATTCTTCTAGGTAGTCAGTGAAAATAGTAATCTGGTTTTCACACTTGGACAAAACTGAAAGAAAATGAAAGAAAGAAACACAAGCAAAATTTAATAAAAGGTCCTTACTTCAGTGGTTTGCTGATTATTACCTTTGCCCTGAAATTGAAGAGTCAGCAGCTTGAATCTAATAGAAGCAAATCTTTTCCCTTGAGAAACAAAGACACAAGCCCTCACAATCCTTTAGTTGAAAAGTTTTCTCTTTACATCTCTCTCTCCTTTTTTTGACCATTTCTTTCTCACAATCCCATTTAAAACAAAATTCTAAAAAAAATTGGCCACAGTTGCTTTAAAACTTTTTTGTCCACCATGTGGCCTTCTTTGTAAATAGCCACTTAGCAAACTTCTCCTAGCAGGAGTGTATCAAGGTGAAACAATAATACCTGTGTATCTCATTACTACTCACATCACAGGGGGTATCACAATGTTTATATGGTAAGGTTTCTAGTGGCCAGTGGCTTAAAGGAAGCTATGATAAGCCCTGGAAGATTGTATAACTGTAAAAATGGGAATATTTTAGCTGAAAGACCAGATGTTTTTACAGTATTTTTATTTCCCATTTTATTCACATATGGCTTCTGCAAAGAAGGCTCTTGATGCTGATAATAAATATAACTTGTTCTTGGGATTCACAATGTCTAGTGTGATATTGTGATATAATGTGAAATATATACTTAGTCTCTGTCCCTATTTTCTGGCACAGAGCTCCTAAAAACATTTGTAATTTCTTGAATGCTGAGGATGCCAGGTGCATCTTCTGTTCTGATACTTGGTCTCTGACCCCAGATCCAGACACAAAACTTCTAATCACTCAAAATTCCATGGGTGATAGGAGCATTCTTTTTTTAAATTCTAATAGGGTTACTCTTGGTGGGCTCTTCGAGGGGGGCTTGGGACCAGAAAGACCCAAGCAATAATTAGAAGCTTAAGAGCTTCAACACATCACCACCCTCAAGGAAGGAGAGGCTGGAGATTGAGGAAAAAAAAAACACCACACCTACATGATGAAGCCTCCATAAAAATCCCTGCACTCTAGGGTTGGGAGAGCTTTTGGGTTGCTGAACATGTGCAGGTGCCTGGAAGGTTAGTATTCCTGGAGAGAGCAGAGAAGCTCCACACCTCTTCTCCCTTTTCTTGCCCTCTGCATCTCTTTTATCTGGCTATTCATCTGCATCCTTTCCAATATTCTTTATAATGAATAAATGAATATAAGTAAAGTGATTCCCTGATTTCTGTGAGCTATCCTCACACATTATCAAACCCGAGGGAGGGGTAGTAGGAACCCCAATGTATAGCCGGACAGTCAAGAGCACAGGTCACAACCTAGGATGGGACTTGTAACTGGCATCTGAATTGGGAGCAGTTTTTGTGGCACTGTGCCTTTAATCTATGGAACACTGACTCCAGGTAGATACCGTCAGAACTAAATTAAATTATGGGATGTCTTCTTGGTATCTGCTAGAGAATTTCTTGGTATGTGAGGACACCTCCCCACACACCAATCTGGTGTCAGAAGTGTTGAGTGTTGAATGTGGGCATATCAAAAAACAGTCTGGTTTTTCCTATTTTATACCACAATGGTTATCTCTCAAGATACAGTAACCAAATAAAATAAAACTAAACTTTATTAGTTTATAGGCCACACTTTCAGAACTTATGACATGTAACATGAGAGAAGTTAAAATTCAAATTTACCCATGAGGAACAGGTCTACAAAACAAAACAAAACTCAAGACAGACACATGAAGGGATGCTATCTCCAAATTCTTTGTAATTTTCTAAGAAAATAATATTCTATATACTAAATAAATTTCTAAGCCAGTCCACTAAAATCTATTTTAATTTGTAACCAGAAAAAATAAATTTATAGGATATGCATACTTTATAGTGCTATTTGTATAAGGAAATATATTTCAAGTTCAAAGCTAAGATACTCAACACACACCTTCTCTTGATTCTTGGAGGCTCCCTGACTTTTTTTTTTCTTTCGGTACCAGGGATTAAACTCAGGGGCACTCAACCACTGAACCACATTCCCAGCCCTATTTTGTATTTTATTTAGAGATAGGGTTTCACTGAGTTGCTTAGTGCCTTGCCATTGCTGAGGCTGGCTTTGAACTCGTGATCCTCCTGCTTCAGCCTCTGGAGCCACTGGGATTACAGGCGTACACCACCACTCCCAGCAGCTTCCTGAGTTTTATTGAGGCAGGGAGCTCAGAGAGAAAGAGAGTACAGGTCCCTTTGTGCAGATGTAAGTAGCTTCAGGGACACTCCCAAGTAGTCCCTAAGAGTCCTACAGACGTAGTTTCCTGTGCAAATGGCATAGTAAGATATGTTTAATTCATTTGAAAGGACAAATTGTTTTGATTTTGTTTTCAAAGGCAGAAGCATGCTGTCTTCACAGAAATAAATGTTCCTAAATATAAAGCAAGCCTATTCTGATCAGGAAAACAGGTTTATCTGCTCAAAATACCCCAATTGGAAATTGAAGTTATAATCTGTAAAGCACTTTTAGAAACAGCTAGCCTGGGGTACTTCCTTTCTTGAAACATTACCAAATTCCAGTCTTTTAGAGATTTAAATAGCTTTTGTCCTCAGTATGTTTTAATTATTAAAGATTATAGTCTCTGCAGGGTTTCAAACCTAAAGAAGTTAGAAATCAAACCACCATTTTGTTCCCCAGTGAAAACTCATCACCACCAAATCTGCCAGGGAACCTGTGCCCTCTTAGCCTCTCTGCTGCTGGCCTCAGCCTCTGGCCCACACTCAGGAAATACCAGGCTAAAAATGATCATTCAGGTCAGGCCATCCCCAGGAGGTTGTGGACTGAGGCGGGGTAAATCACACTGTGTAACTCTGGACTCCACCCTCTATCCCTCACAGGCAGGAGAAATCAGGTGAAAATGAACACCCACTACAGCCTAGAAAGAAAACAAAAATCAGAAAATTAGTTGCTTGAGAGAACTGTGGGAAAAGGGCACACTCTCTTGCACCCTGGAAGGAGTGAGGAAGGGTGGCATTGGATCAATGTACAGCATGTATGCATATAAGCCTTAGGTCTTTTTTTAGTACTGGCCAAAAAAAAAATTCTCTATGGCCAACCCTGTCCCAGTGACTCATTGCCCAGCTATCTGGTCAAATTAGTACAGCCCTTTAAAGTCTGTGACAACTGCCCTGCTTCATTTGGGATGGCTCTGAGCAAAATGGTAGCCAAAGAATTTGACTCTGGCTCTTCACACCCTCCCAGGCCCAGCTAGGCTAGCAATAAGGTCATTACAATCTCTATTCTTCTTGACTCTTCTCTTACAAGATAGATGGACAGAATGCAGGGTGTCCAGCCATCGCCAGCCCTGAGTCAAAGCTACATGCATGGAACAAATGAAAACTATAACAGAAAATGACATTAACAGAACAGAAGAAGCAAAGAGCAGTGATGGGGAAGTTATATATAAGGGGATTTGGGGAAAAAAGAAGAATAGGTCCTCTACAAGGACTTAGATAACAAAGAAATCTGGGAAGTGTTTGAGGTATAGAAGTAAAATCTAATTTCCAACAAAAGTACTTGTGACTAACAGCAATACTTTTCATAAAAAAATTTCTTTCACAAACTACATTTGTCTTGCCTTTAAAAGTTAACAAACCAGATATTGACCTGATATCAGTTCCCTGCCTGTCAGCCTGTTTAAAGAGGTGGAGACACTATAGTCAGAGAATATGCAGCTTGGTGGACCAAGAAATAACTGCTCTAAGGCCTGAGGGACAATAGGCTGCAACCTGTTCCATTTTGCTTTAATTGTTATATTGAAGGTTCTGTTGGGCTAGCTTAGTGGCCAGTTAATAATAGCACAAAGCTTTCCTTAAACTCCTAAGACCAAAAAGTCTACCAGTCTCAGGACTGGGTTTGTAGCTCAGTGGTAGAACACTTGCCTAGCATGTGGGAGGCACTGGATTGGATTATATCCTCAGCACCACATAAATAAATAAATAAAACTGTGGCCATCTACAACTAAAAGAAAAAGGTCTACCAGTCTTGGTCAAAAGGCTCTATGTACATGTTGAGGCATGTCTTAAACTCCCAGCCAGGCAAGCATAGAACTCAAGATCAGCTAGAGTGAGTGTTTAGGTTCTATTCAGGTCTTTTTTGAGCATGCACACAGCTCTGGGTATGCATACAGCCTTATGAACACATGTGGTTGATATAAGGTCCTTGCTTAGCATCTGGATGGCCATCTTAAGTGATAGCCACCATTTTAAGGAAAAAGTTTCACTTTTTCCCCAAGGGTGTTTCTGAGAAAGGCCCTCATACCAACCCAACCCTTAACCACCCCCATTAGGACCCACTCACCCCGCTGTGATTCCTGAGCCTCTCCCATAAAAGTCCCAGAACTCAAGCCTGTTTTGCCTCTCTCTCCTACAGAAATATGGCCTTTATTTGTCAGCTCTGACAAATAAACTCTTGTGTGTATCTCCGCTTGGTCTCTTTCATTTCTCACTCACCCGTCTCTCATTCCTTGCTTTCCCTTCAGTTGAGATTCCTAAAAATATGCCCCTGATTTTTACAGCTTCAAGGAATCTTATTCCCCAGTTTTTCCTTTTAATTTTTTTTTTTTTTGGTTAGTTGGAAATACTATCTACTGCTTTAGGCAGCTTAGAATTTAATTGATTGTCTTTAATGGTGTTTGTTTTTAAAGATGCTGGTAGAAGAGTTTCTGCGCCTCAAGGCAGGTCAAATAAATACTGTCTTGTAAGTAGCATCTTCCAGGTTACCACCAGACAGATAGAATTCTCTAGAAATGAAACTTTAAAGGAACTCCAACCCCATCTTGTCTCTTTTGGTGGCTGCTAGGGTGCTGCATTTCCCTGTGATGATACTCTGTTGATTTTGAAAGCTACTGCAGAACAACATTAGCAAGAATTTGGAATAAGGCAAGTGAAAACACCACAAAGTTTACTCTTACAAACATTTTGTCAGTCTTCATGGATAAATATTCCCGGAATTGCTGCAAGCCTTTAGTTCATTTCCAGAGTTCTGAAAAAGTTGATTCTGACAATTGCTGTCAGTTTTTTCATTGCTATTATGAAGACAATTTTCAGAGGTCTTTGCTCTGCTATTTTTGCTGATTTCTTACTTTTTCTAGTGATTGGCTACATTTCTAAGGGTTATTTTGGAAATCCCAAGTAAATGACAAAATTGCTTTGAAAACATTTTTTTTTTTCTGGTTACAGCTTAACAAAGACACTTGTACATCAAGGCTTTTAGATTCTGTGAAGCTTGTGCTAAAAAAAGAAACACCACAAATTCTCTAAAGTAGAATCAAAAAGATCAGAAAATCTAAGGCCAGGAGGGGCTTGAGATATGGGCTAACTTCCCAGTAGGTCACCCATTCTAACAGCTTTTGCCAGGATACTGCTAGTTCCAAAACAGCCTTCTCAGCAATACCTACATATTTAACATACTGTCAGGTCACATCTTCAAAAACATAAGAAAACATCTGTAAGGATGAATATGTATGGTAATGGCTGAGTATTCATTCATATTCCATTGCATAAACTTTACAAAGTACCTACTTATAGGCTAAGCATGGAAAATAAAACATAAATGAGATATAGCCTCTATCCTCCAAAAGCATTTCATCTAGTAGGAAAGTGTTCCAGAAACAATTAACAATGGGTAAGTGAAAGACAAGTGATGTGGAAGGCAGGGGAGGAAAAGAAAAATAGAATTCCAACTGGGAGTAAACAGGCTTTCCCCAACTTAGAAAAGGTAGCATCAGAGCTGAGCTTTGCTTGCAATAAAATAGAAATGGCAAGGGGGAAGGGAGGAAATTCCCGGTTGAGGAAACACCAAAAGAACTTGGCAAGCAACTTAGGTATGGAGTGGGGCACGGGAGAGTGAGAGAGAAAGTCAAAAATAACTTGCAGTTTTCATGTGTGAGTGATGAGATGTTGGCAGAAAAAAAAATATGGGGTTAAGCAGAGGAAAAATAAGCTTGATTGATCCAGAACATGTTGGACTGGTGGATTTGGTTAACAAAGAGTGGAGAGGTTTGGAAACAAGTGAAAGGGAAGTTGGCCTACACAGGGATTTTGAAGAGAAGCATTGGTGGATAGCAGGTTGGTTAGCAGGGCTTAAGAAGGCACAAGAAAATCCAGAAGGCCAAAGCTCTGTCACAGCCTAGAATGTGCCTTCATCTCCTTCCTCCAGGGTTCACCTACTGCCCTGTTCTTTCTCAGCCTCTGCTCATCTGTGCATAGGCCCTGCCCCATTTCATTCATCTTCCTTCCTGTGTCCTACCTTTCTGACAACCAAGAACTGAGAAAATAGAAGATTGGATGACAATTCTTAGCCTTTCAAGTGGATTTTTCCTATTCAAAATTGCAAATTTCCTTGAATTTACCTAGCAAGCCAAGCCCCTGCAATGCTAGATTGTCAAATAACGCAGAAGACATGAATGGTTTCTCTACAGACTAGTATAAATTCTGATTCTCTAATAGAACAGTGTTTTTAGACTTATATTAGGAAATAATTTTTTGTACTGGGGATTGAACCCAAGGGCACTTTCCCACAGAGCCACTTCCCCAGTATACATAGCCACATCCCCTGTACATTTAGACCAAGTTTCAATGTAATTTTTTTAAAATTTTAATTCAGGCTCTTGTTAAGTTGTTTAAAGTTTTGCTAAATTGCTGAGGCTTGCCTTGAACTTGTAATCCTCCTGCCTCACCCTCCCCAGGAACTTGGATTATAGGCATATGTCACCATGCCCAGCAACCACACTAGGGATTATTAACCAAAGAGTATCATTCAAGTAGAGAGAAATTTAAGAGATTCTGTTTAACATGATGAGTGCAGGCAGTGGTTGAGCAAAGGAAGCTATACCTGATAAATTTCAGGACAAATAAGAAAAAAAAATTACCAGTATACTTAGTACCCTTTGGCTTTCAGTTAGAAAAATTAATTGGGCTGTAGATAACTTGGCTCCATAAAATATGATATTTCTCAGAAGTCTCGGTCAATTTATACCACTGATGTAAGCAATGCTTAGCCCATTGACAAATGTAATGTAAAACTGAGCTATTTCTGTGCTTTCTTCAAAGCGATGCTTTTGAAAATCTTGTTGCCTTGTCAATTGTATTTTTGTTGTTGCTGCTGTTGTTGTTTCCACTTAGAGACAAATTGCTGCCTGCTGTCTACTGACTGAGAAATGCACTTGGAAATATCCATGGGGAAATGGACTTCCAAGAACAAACTGGTCAGAAATGTGTGACACATCAACCATAGCACCTCCAAATTGGTGACTCATTTTGCTTTTGATAACTACTTTTTTTTAAAGATGTACTTTTCAAAGAAAAAGTGAGAGAGATTAGATTTGAGAGGAGTATTAAATTCCTCTGATTAAAAAAAGTTGCTGCTATCATCTTTGTTGATAAGACATACAGAGAGGGTAGTACACTAGGTGTATGGATGGGGAAAACTATTTGATTGGCTATACAATTTAAAAAGACTTGAGGAACCTCATTCACAACTGAAGTGAGAATCATCTTGACTCTTTATCAACAAGTTTTATTGTTTTTAAGATTCAACCTGAACCTGCTACTCTCTTGTCACTGAGTGATTGATGGAAAACATAGTTGTAGCCCCAAGGAGGACAGTTTCACATTAGTGCCATTACCAACTCAATGAGTGGGTTGAAAATTAGCCTCCATGGTATTGTATCCTTGATTTTGGATACTGAAACAAAACTAAAAAGCACTGATACTCAATAGTGAACTCATGGCTCATGGAGGAATCAAGAAACTGACAATATTTAGTCTCAATGAATAGTGTATCAACTGATTTTCTCTAACACCCAGTATGGTAAGGAAAAGAAAGAAAAGGAAACACCTTCCACTCCTGTTGGAAATTGCTCTATGCTAGGAACTCCAAAATGTAAGTTCTAGTCTCAGCCTGCCAGTTAACTTGCTATGTGATCTTGGAGAACCTATTGTACTTCTTTGGGCCTCAGACTCTCCATCTATAATAATGTGCTGCATGCTCTTCAAACAGCAGATCATAATTCATTGGTAGGTTGTGTAATCTACATAGTGTGTTGCAGTCAGCATTTAATAAAATGAAATTGAATAGAACAAGAACAAAATATTAGAGCATATTATATATAATAATGATAAGTATTGCTTCATGAAGCTTTTTTGTGTATATATAGACCAGGTTGTGATGTAAAAGTATTTTTCATTGTGTTTTTGTGATCAAAAAAGTTAAAAAGCCACTAGTCTAGACTTGTACTGTTTAATATAGTAGCTGCTAGCTACATGCAGGTTTTTTTTAAGAGAGAGAGAGAGAAAGATGGGGGGGGAGAGAGAGAGAGAGAGAGAGAGAGAGAGAGAGAGAGAGAGAGAGAGAGAGAATTTTAATATTTATTTTTTAGTTTTCGGCGGACACAACATCTTTGTTTGTATGTGGTGCTGAGGATCGAACCCAGGCTGCACGCATGCCAGGCGAGCGCACTACCGCTTGAGCCACATCCCCAGCCCTACATGCAGTTTTAAATTACAATTAAAGAAAATTGAAAATTCAGGGGCTGGGGGAGTAGCTCCATGGTAAAGCATGTGTTGAACAAGGCCCTGGGTTCAATCTCCAGTACAAATTATATATATATCCCTCATAGCACTAGCCACCCTTCAAGCACACAAAAGCCCCATGTTGTTAATGGCTATCATATTGTACAGCACAGTTAGAGTACATTTCCACCGTCACAGAAAGTTCCATTTAGACAGTTCTATTCTAAGGACTTTTCTATGGTTCTATAGGAAGTGGTGACAGTGAGCTCTTAGGCGGAGTCCTTCAAATCCTGAAAAGGAAAGATGGGCCTGGTGTGGTGGCACATGCCTGTAATCCCAGCAGCTCAGGAGGCTGAGGCAAGAGGATTGCTGGTCTGAAGCCAGCCTAAGCAACTTAGTGAGGCTGTAAGCAACCTAGTGAAACTGTGTCATAAATTTTTTAAAAATTGAATAGGGCTGGGGATGTGGTTATGCACCCTTAGGATCAATCCCTAGTACAAAGAGGGGAGGAGAGGGAGGGAGGGAGAGAGAGAGAGAGAATGGGTTAACTTATCTCTCTCAAGAGAGTTTCTATGTGAATTTCTAAATAAGTGAACCAACAATTACTTATGTTGAATTTGGTTCTGTGAAACATCCTCATAAACATTTTCTAAATATAAAGTAAGCCAGCAAAGCATCATAAAATCATAGTATAGTTAAACATATGAGCCTTATGTAAAAGAAAGAATAATAAAAGGCAATGTACAGGCAAGTGTTGACAATAACTAAGTGCTGTCAAATTTCAGAAAAGGGGGAAATGAACAAGCATTTGGAGTCATCAGGTAATATTTCAAGAAGTTAGGATTTGGTCTTTATTGCTTGGTTTTGATGAGCAGACACAGAATGGAGAATATTCCAGATGAGGGAAACCAATATTATAAGTATATGTGTATGAAGATGGGGGTAGTTCTGGGGAATATTGAAAAATGAGATTAGAGAAGCAGCATGGCAATGGGTTATGGAGTGTATAAAGTCAGTAGAGTCCAACTCTCGGTAAGAACATTCACAGTTTTTGGAGCACTTTCACATGATCCTAGAGCCAGTCCCTTGGGATAGGCAAGGCAAGGACTATTACTTCCATTGTAGAGTTTAGGGAACAGGGTCTCAGAAGAGGTGATAAGACTGCCCAATATCATATAGCTAGTGAGCAGTATAACAAGGATTCAAACAGAATTAATCTCATTCTCCATTAAGTATTCTTCCTGCTATATATTGATGCTATAAAAATAGTTTGATTCAAGGCACTGAAGACAAGAAGACCAATAAGAATGTTGTTGTAATAATTCAGGGCTAGAGTGTTGAAGGCCCAGCCTAAAGTGGCAAAAACAAACAAACAAAAACAAACAAACAAAAAAAACAGATGCTATGGTTCTTTATAACTTACCATGGAACAAACTGGCAATGCAGCACAGCACCCACTGTTTATAAAGAGTAAGAGTAGACAGTCTGAGGATAGAACGATGTAGTTATATTTAACTGGAAATGACCTAAAACTACCCCCAAAGGAATAAATATTAACAGTAAAATTCATATACCATGTCCATATTTTTCCAGACAGCTAAAGGCAATGTTTTGGACATGGTTCCTAAGCAAACAACACTTTATATGTCTATGCATTTTTATGAGGCATTTCTGTCTTGGTAGTGTTTCTTTTCTTTGTCAGTTTCAATTTTCATTTCTCAGAGCTAATTGGTCATATGATCTATTACCTCATCTAGATTTCCAGTGAGAAAAATTGGCATAAAAAGTTCAAGGAGCTAAAGACTTCAGAGTTTTTCATAAAGCTGTTCAGTAAAACTGTCAGCTTATCAACTAATTACTTAATGATGATTTACTAAGAAGACACCAAGATACGCCATTGCCAGATTAATTTTAAGGAATCTCTCTGCTAGAATCATTAAACCACTGAAAATCTTCCATGGTCTTCTAAGACTGATAGAAATTAAACACAAACTCATCAACTTGGCATTTAAGGGCCTCTCCAATAGTGCCACTTCTTACATTTCCAGTTGTTTCCTACTGCTTATTATTCCCTTATGGTATCTACTCTTTTCAGCCAAATTAAACCACATGATACCCTGGAAGTTCTTATCTTTGCTAATTTCTGTCCTACTTGCCCTTGAGCCCTATCTCCAATGCTACTTTATTCATCAACTCTACTCAATTTTTCCAACAAGAAGTTGGGAACAGTTCCTTCTAAACTTCCAGAGTCCTTTATTTATATCTTATTTATAGCATTGAGCCCTTTGTATTTTAGGTTATTGTTGTTTGCGTATGTGTCATCTCTCTGCTATTAAAATGAACTCAAAGTCTCAGTGCAGGTAGTGATCATCTCTGTATCCCCTACATCTCTGATCATGTACCTTGCAATAATTCATTCCCTAAGGTCAATCAAATGTTTATTGAATGAAAGGGCTTGTTGAAAAACTCTAAAAGTTGATTGATACGTCTATCCAAATATCAATGTAACAATCCTTTACTGAGTGCCTACCATGTGACCAGCAATGCATTAGGCCCTGTGGATACCAACATATTTTAACAATTCTGAGTCTAATTAGAAGAGGGAGGGAGAGAAGGGAAGAGTTCATTTTGATACAGTATGGCAAGGATCTACATAGAAGAGTCACCTAAGCCCATCTGGGGCAAAGAAGAAGCTTTGGAAAGAAAGGTTAAACTAATACTCAGACTTAAAGAATGAGTGAGAATTAAACAAATCAGACCTGTAAAGGATAATCCAGGCAGAGAAAACCTGTATCAAAATGCTGAGGTCTGAGAGACTGTATAGTGGTGGTGCTGTGTGGGGACTGGCAAGGGTTGAGACTGGAGAGGCCAAGAGATGCTGGCTGTGGTGGCCTTGGTAAGGATTCTGTACTTAGCTTAGGTTTCATGGAGCCTCCAAAGGGTGTTTAAAACCCCCAGAATTTAGCCTAGGTGCATTTGCAGAACACAAGTGACACAGCAAGTCAATGCCTATAAAACAAATTCTCATGGTTTTAACTATATTTTGCCATTCGTTATTTTAAATTCTGTTTAAAAAAAAAGACCAAAAGTGACTATTTTTGTTGAGGAAGTGGTTAATGCCAGTCTCTGGCAGCACGTTAAGGATTAAACCACCACAGAGCCCTTTCCAGAAAGTGTACTCTTCATTTTGAGCACTTTCCCAGTTTTCTCCTTAGTTTACAACCACCTCACCCTCTTCCCAGACCACAGGAATTTTCCCCATACTCTTTCAACATCACACTTCATTAGTAAACATCGCCAGCAGACATATGATGTTTAAAAATTCTTTACCTTCTAAGTCATGTAAAGTTACACTGCTAGAGTTCAGCTTGGGGATTCCACAACATTACATATGTACCTTCACTTTCAAAACAAAACATGTATTCCAAGTTAGTCCTAAGGCAAATTTCTGTAAAGCAAACTTGATTTTCCTATGTTGTTTTAAGACCATTTGAGCCATGTTACCCAAGAAAAGACAATTTGACCCCATCCAAAAAAGATAGAGCTCAAAATTAAATGGCTCCTTGTCCCTGATGTTCACCATATGTATCAGATACTAGGAAAATAAATAACTACCCATGAAAGACCCAACCAAATAATAAAAGCAAAATTATTCTCTAATTTGTGACAGGCAAGGAATCTTGACCTGCTAAACAAATGTAGGCCCATTTTCATCTTCAACTGTGACTCTTAATAAAGTGTTTCCTTATGAGCTGCTCACACACTAGTTCCTTCATTAAGACTTTTCTAAGTTAAATTTTTTTTTTTTTAATTTTTGAATTATACCTACCCTAGTGATTCTACTCCAAGGTTTATATTTTTAAAATGAGTGTTTATATCTACTAAAACTATGATCAAAAATGTCCATAGTAGCTGTATACATAATATTCAAAACCTAGAAACAACCCAAATTCATCAATAGGGACATTTTAAAGTTTGAAATCAGACAAAACTGACTTATGATGACAGTGCTCAGAATACTTGTTAACCTTGGGGAAGGTTATTAACCAGAAGGAGGCAAGAGAAAATTATGAGGGGCTGGAAATGTCTATATCTTGACCTGGGTGGAGTTCACACATGCATAAAATTTAATTGAAGTGCACACTTAATATTTGTGCAATCTACTACCTATAAGTATACCTTTATTAAAGAAAAAAAGAAAAAGGTAAGTTTCTATATTAGATTTATGTATGGTATAGACTGGCAATAGAGATCAAAATTATGCTAAAATAATATGCTCTTTCACTACCAGAGTAGAAATACCCCCCTACACACACACACACACACACACACACACACACACATTAAATCTAAATGAAAAGCTGGGCACAGTGGGACACACCTATAATCCCAGCAATTTGTGAGGCTCAGACAGGAGGATCACAAGATTGAGGCCAACCTCAGTGAATTTGTGAGGCCCTCAGCAACTTAGTGAGACTGTCTCAAAAAATAAAGAGGGTTGGGAATGTAGCCCAGTGATAAAGCACCCCTGGGTTAAATCCCTAATACCAAAAATGTTTTTAAAAATACAAAATGTAAATGAAAACAGTTACAGACTTCAGATATTATCTATAAGGCTAATTTATTAGATTTTTTTTAATTTATAGTATTAAAAATATTAGGTATATTTACAGACTCACTTTGATTATGAATTTGCAAATTTATTAATTGTTCTCTCCTTCAATAGCATTAGCTGATCTTCATCAGGGAATATACTGAATTTGAATTTTTTACATAAAAAGGAAGACCACTGGGCTAAGGTGACTCCAGTCCCCCAGTTCTTACTTAACCAAACCAATATTAAACTCTCTATAGACAGGAAAATTAAACTGAACTTTAACCAATTGGAAACCACCAAATAACCTCTAATAAGAGAATTCAACAATTAGAAACCATCTAATCTCTTGGGACTTTCTATTTTAACCAATCAAATATTTTCTTTGCCTTACTTACTCAAGTACCTTATAAAAGTTTTCCCTTCATGCCCCCTCTCCAGAGCCAAACTACTTAAGGTTTGGTGTCGCCCAATATAAGAATCCCTATCTGTCCAAATAAACTCTTTAAAATTTTAATGTACTCAAGCTTACCTTTTAACAAATTCATTCTTCAAATCTTATTGCAATAAAATATGTATTGCAAGACAGACTGCATAGAATGCTGGCCTATGAATTAGGAGAGCAAGGTTCTATTTCTGCTCTGCCTTTTATGGTCAAGTCACCTTGGGCCAGTCTTGCAAGCTCTCTAATATTACCTTTCCTCATGAATATAATACTTTCCCCATGGGCCTAAAGTGAGGATCAAATGAGAAAATTGATATGAAAGTGCTTTGTAAACTTTAAAGAAATGTTAATATGTCCTGAACTAAGTGTTTAATAAGAGCTTGTGTCTGGGTGTGGCCAATAGAAAATGTACTTACATTTCAAAGCTTGTACTCCAGTTTCACATATCTTACATTTCACTGGAGAGTCGGGATCAGCAACTATATTTGCATTCTAATATCTCTGAGAAGTTGAAACAATTCCATTACAACAAGTACTGAAAATAGATGTGTAAAGTGAAGTACAATTAATAGTCTCCTTCCTTGATATTCCTAGTTATGAGTTTTAGATGACTCTTCAGCCATGAAACATCCACTGTATTCAGATGATACACTGATAACTTTGAATTGCTTCTGCAACAGCCAAGCAGTACACATAGTGCCAAAGTACCCCTGCATTCTGAATATCAAAATAATTTATTCTGAAAGCTGCTTCCATTCCTACCCTCTGCCATACATCATGACCACTATAATGAATTTTTTAATTTTTTAATTGTTGATAGATCTTCATTTTATTTATTTATATGCAATGCTGAGAATTGAATTCAGTGCCTTACAGATGCAGGCCAGTGCACTACTGCTAAGCCATAGCCCCAGCTCCTATAATGAATTTTAAAAAATTTTCCTCACTCTGAACTCTTTGTTAGCACCCCAAATACTCTTTGCAAGAGGACCAAATGGAAAGTGCATTTTCCTGTGCACTTTTGAAGTTTGTGTCTCTGATGAGAGGAAGAGATATAGGCTAGAGTTACTCAAAACATTTCCTGTCACCAACTGTTCTTTCTAGGGCCCCAGTAGGCAAACCCCAATTGGAGAGCCTGGTAATGTGAAAGGAGCTTGAAAGAAGGAAAAATTAGGGTGATCTGGTTTCAAGGGCCCTAGTGGCTCCTGTTCCTGGAGTTTCAGTTCTTAGTCCAACAATAAAGCTCTCCAAACTAGAGCAAACATGCAGATAAACAAAATGGGATAGAGAAGGTAAATTCCAAACCTTTCAGGATCCTTGATCCCTTCAGCTGTTAAGTCCAATCTAGAAGGCTTTGTTGAGCCCACCTAGCTGCAGAGTGGAGACCACTTTTACAAAAGTAGTTTGACATCAGCAAGAAGGGTCAAATCACAAGGAAAGATACAGAAAATCATGAAAATCTAAAAGGACTCACACATTTGCACATACACACATACACAAATACACACATAGCCTTAATGATGTGGGACCATTTACTACAGGGGCAAACATTAGGAAAAAAAACATTTCAATATGCCTTAAAATATCATGGTTTTATAGGATAACAACTAGTAGTTAATAATGACCTTTAACCCACTCAAATGAAATTATGATGCATCTACTCTATATAAGAAGTCAGGGAGAACTCTTTTGGAGAACTCCATTTAGAATAGTTAAAAAGTTAAAATCTCATGATCGTTAGATTGAGAAAATCATGAGTCATTTGGAAAAAGAAATTGGTGGGGGGGAAGCCATCTGGGAAAAATTCCCTTTTCCCAGAAACAGTCAGGTTATAGAGATTCTACTGTAGTTGGTAAGACAAGAAGAGTACTGGGTTGTACAGTAGAGACAAGTATTGTAGAAAACCAGATTAAGAATATGAATGTGGGTAATAAGCATAGTCCCGAAAGCTTCCTAAAGAAAGCAAAGCTTGGGGCTGGCTGGGTTTGAGTCTCTCCATCCATTGGTTGATGCTAGCTTTCTTGGTTGCCACAATTAGGCAATCCTTCCAAAGCCTCAGGTTCAGAGTCACTGAAGACAACTAGTACTTAGGGAAATTTCATGAAAGTGAATAAAGAAAAATATGAGATAAAGACCCTGGTCCCATTCTACTATAGTATAAAGGAGCCAGCTAAAGCTTCAATAGACTAAATGAGCAAAGCCTCTGTCATAGCAGTAATTTTTTCCAAGCAGCAAAGAAATTGTGGGACTTAAGAAAAGTGTTCTATCCACAGTTACATACCTTGATATTATTGGAAAAGCAAGGTTTAGCAAAGAATTTTTATTCTTAAAAATAAAAATCAACTTTTATTTTTATATAGAAGTATATCAATGAGAACTACAAAACATTGCTAAAAGAAATTAAAGAAGACAAAGTAAATGAAAAGACATCCCATACTCATGGATTGGAAGACTTAATATTGTTAAAATGTCCGTACTACCTAAAGTGATATACAGATTCAGTGCAGTCCCTATCAAAATCCCAATTACTGTTTTGGTTTTTGTTTTTTTGCAGAAACAGAAAAAAATCATTCTAAAATTCATACGGAATCTCCAAGAACCCCGAATAACCAAAACAATTTTTAAAAAGGAGAAGAAAGTTAGGGGACTCAAATGTTCTGGTTTTGAAAAATATTACAAAGCTAAAGTAGTCAAAACAGTATGATACTGGCATAAAGGCATCCGACAAGTAAAACAATGTAATACAATAAGGTGTCTAGAAGTGAATTCTAGTATATATGTTCAAACAATCTTCAGCAAGGGTTCCAACCACTCAATGATGAAGGATAGTCTCTTCAAGAGATGATTTTGGAATTCTGGATATCCACATGCAAAAATATAAAATTGCATCCTGATAATACACCATATGCAAAAATTAACTCAAAATGAATTAAAGATTTAAACATAAGACCTAAAACTATAAAACGCCTAGGAAAAAACACATAGGAAAAGCTTTATGACATTGGATTTGGGAATGATTTCTTGGATATAACATCAACATAGGCAATAAAAATAAAAATAGGCAATGAGACTACATCAAATTTAAAAACATTTGTGCATCAAAGGATACAATCAACAGAGTGAGAAAGTATCCTAAAAATGGAAGAAAATATTTGAAAATCATATATTCAATAAGGGGTTAATATCCAGAATATATAAAGTACTCCTACAGCTTAACAACAAAAAATCACAATAGCCTGATTTTTTGATCCAAAAATGATATACAAATGGCCAATAAGCATTTGAAAAGATGTTCAACAGCACTAATATTCAGAGAAATACAAATTAAAACCTCAATCAGATATCATACTACATCCATTTAGGATGACTATAGAAAACAAGAAATGTTGGAAAGATGTTGAGAAGTTGAAATGCTATGCAATATTGATGGGATTGTAAAATGATGCAAGCCCTATGGAAAACAGTATGTAAGTTCCTCAAAAAATTAAAAAAAGAACTACCATGTGGTGCAGCAATCTCACTTTTGGGTACATATCCAAAAGTATTGAAATCTGGGTCTCAAAATGATACTTGGATGCCCATGTTCATAGTAGTGTTGTTATCAACAACCAAGAGTAGAAGTGACGTGAAAGATATATCTCTATCTAATTATAATATACACATACATATACTATATTATCTTACTTAAATGAGATATCTAAACATTTAAGGCATCAAATTCATAAAAACAAAAAATAAAAAGGTGGTGGGCAGGAACTGGTAATCTGGAAATGAAGATCTTAGTAAATTTACCTGTTCTTAATTATACAACATCCATGTCTTCTTTAAGTAACCACTTATATATTCTGGTTCCATGAAAAGATGGAGTAGATTCACTTTTCCCTGTTTCTCTCAGTAAGCACTGGGCATTACAAATAAGTATTCATTATATATTATATTTATTTATAAATATATTTATGATTCATCTCTCATGAGTCTCTAATAGGTAGAAAGAAGTCTGGGCTAGGGACCTAAAGGCCCAAGAAATGATATAGGAGTGAGTTTCCTGAGGTGTTTTTTTTTTTTTTTTTTTTTTTGTGTGTGTGTGTGTGTGTTGGAGTGGGGGGGTGCCAAGGATTGAACTCAGGGGCACTCAACCACTGAACCACATCCCCAGCCCTATTTTGTATTTTATTTAGAGACAGGGTCTCTGAGTTGCTTAGCGCCTCGCTTTTTGCTGAGGCTGACTTTGAACTCGCAATCCTCCTAACTCAGCCTCCTGAGACACTGGGATTACAGGGGTGTGCCACTGCACCTGGCCTGAGTTTTGTTTTTAAATAATATATACTAGAAATTGTGATAAGGAAACCAACAAACTGATGAGTGTGCACCCACATCCATCAAAAAGCTAGCTTATCTTAAGTCACAGGATCAGGGAGGGGGAACTTTACAAAGACAGAATACTTTCAGATGATAATTTCCCAGTCAAGCACCACAGAGAAAAACTACAATTCAACCACTACTCTCATCAGCAAAGACCAAGTAGGGAGTCTAGACTTCCACCTTCATCTGGCTTTATTTTATTATTGTGCATTATGATTATACATAACAGCAGGATTCATTAAAACATATACATACATGCACATAACATAATTTGATCAATTTCATTTCCTAGTATCTCCCCTTTCTCTTCTCTCCTCCCTACCTCTAATCTACTGATCTTCATTCTAATTTCATATGGTCCCTTTTCATCTGGCTTGAAATAGTCATACATACCATTCCCCTTCTCCATGAGGTAGTTTCAGAAAATGTAGATTGGGGATCTAGGATTTTCATCCCTGCCAGGCAGCAATGAACCTCCAAAAACATGATGGTAATAGAGACTTCTTTCTCTAAGTCTGGATGGTAATGGTGTAGACCTAGTGAAGATCCTGAAATTTACCCTTGCCCAGTAATAATAGCACTCCTACTCCTATCCTGTAATCAATATATGGTGAGTAGGAAACCTAAATTCTCACCTCCATCTGGCATTAATGAATGCATGTACCCCATTCCCCCTGAATGGTGTTAGAGTAGGCTTGCTAAAACAGATGAATAAAATAAGATCTAGAGTCTCATAATCTAAAAGTCCAGAATGTAATAAAAATGTTGCAAATAAACAGGAACATATAAATTTGAATGAGAAAAGATATTCAACAGACACCAACATTGTGATGATACAGATATTGGAATCATCCAAAATAGACTTTAAATAAACCAACTTAAAATGCTTCAAAAAGTAATTACAGGGGAGAGAGGGAAGGGGAGGGGGCATGGGAGTAATAAATATTGTGGAATGAGATGAACATCATTACCCTAGGTAACTGTATGACTGCAAATGTGGTGCAACTCTACATGGTGTACAATCAGAGAAATTAAAAGTTGTGCTCCATTTGTGTACAATGAATCAAAAAGCTTTCTGCTGTCATGTATAACTGATTAGAACTAATAGAAATACATTTTTAAAAAGATAAAAAACTCAAAAAAGTAATTATAAACATGCTGGAAATGAATATAAAAAATAGAAAGTCTCAGAAAAGAATGTATACAATAGAAACAAATGGAAGTTTTAGAAATGAAAAAAACCAAATAACCAAATGAAAAAAAAAATCACTGGATGGGCCTAATAGCAAAAATAAGATGACACAGGAAAGAACCAGTGAAACTGGTGAGAGAATAATAGAAATTACACAGTCCAAACAAATGAAAGAAAAGAAATTAGAAAAAAAGTGAGCAGAGCTTCTAAGACTATGGGGCTATAATGGTATATTAAACGTTCATGTCATTAGAGTACCAAAATGAGAGAAAAATCAGTGTGAGGCTAAGAGTATTCAAAAAATAATTGGTGAAATGCTTCCAAAATTTTATAAATTAATTAATTTTTAAATTGACAAATAAAAGTTAGCATTTATGGTGTACGATAAAATGTTTTAATGTGCATATACATCCTAGAAGGCTAAATCATGAAAAATAACATGAAAATCTTTAAAATTTGGCAAAATATATAAACCTATAGATTCAAGAAGCTGAACAAATCCCAATATTATAAATGCAAATGATTCACATGAAGTCAACATAATCAAAAATAAAGAAAGAGAAAAAGAATCTTAAAAGCTATGAGACAGTGACACTTTACTTACAGAGGAAAAACTGAATGAGAACAGACTTCTTAATAAGAACCTTGGTGCACAAACAGAAATGTACTTTTTTTCAAGTGCCTAGAGGAAAGAACTATTAATCCATAATTCTATATCCAGATAAAACATCCTTTGGGGGTAAATAAAGATATTATCAAATGAAGAAAAACCAAGAATTCATTGCCATCAGATATATCTAAAGGAATGCATGACTGAAGGAAATTTTTGAAATGGAAAGGGAAGATGAAAGAAGGGATCTGTGAATATCAGGAAGGAAAAAAACATAACACAAAGAGTAAAAATATTGGTATATACAATAGACTTTCTTTGTTTTTCATAGTTTTCTAAATTATGATTGACAACTAAAGCAAAAATCATAATATTGATGTGATTCTAAAAGTACATAGAAGTAATATTTAAGAAAATTATAACACAAATGGAAGAGTAAAGTGACTTAAAGAGTGGTAATGTTCCTATACTTTACTCAAACTGTTAAAATGTCAACACAGGATCTCTGATAACGTTACCAATGCATGAATGTGCGTGTGCGCGCATGCGCGCGCACACACACACACACACGCACACACAGATGTGCTCAAACATACAATAAGTAAGTCAAAACACAATTCTAAAAAGGTTACAAATGACCCACAAGAAGCCAGGTAAAACAAAGCAGAAAACAAAACCAAAACAGCAGACTTAGGCCCTAACATATGAAGTTTTGCATAAAATATATGTTGTATAAATGTATCAAATAAAAGACTGACATTGGCAAATAGATAAAAACATGATCCAACTATATGCTGTCTACAAGAAACTTAATTCAAATACAACAATGTAGGCAGACTAAAAACATAAAGATGGAAAGAGCTGTATCATGTAAACATGATTTTTTAAAGGAACAATTTCTATATTATATCAGGTAAAGCAGATTTCAGAGTACAGAAAATTGCAAGGGATAGGGGGAAACCACCTAATGATAAATAGGCCAATCCATCAAGAAGACATAGGAATCCCAAATTTGTTTGCACTAAACAATATAGCCTTAAAATACATGAAGCAAAACTGATAAAACTGAAAAGAGAAGTGGATAAGTCAACAATTATAGTTGGGGATTTCAACATCCTTTATATCAGAAACATACGGAAGATGTGAACAACACAGTAAACCAACAAGATCTAATTGGCATTTATGGAACACTCTGCCCAATACAGAAGAATATACATTTTTCAAGTTGCCATGAAACATTCACCAAGAAAGACCATATCCTGAATTATAAAACAGACATGAGCAAGTTTGAAATAACTGAAATTTTGTTGCTCAATCTTTAAAATGTTTTTCTAACTATTATAGAATCAAACTAAAAGATGGGAAACGAAAGAAAATGAGAAAGTTTTCAAACAATTGGAACTTAAGCAATGTACCTCTGAATAATCCATAGGTCAAAGAGGCAGTCTCAAGGGAAGTAAACAAATTCATTAAACTGAATGAAAATGAAAATACATCATATCAAAATATGTGACATACAAACATGATGGCAGAGTAGAATAAAAACAAACTAGTATTTGTCAGAGGTTATGAATGGTGGAAGTAGGAAATGAGCATGACTAAAAATTGGTAACACAGGAGAACATTTCCTGATTGTGATGATAGTTAAATGAATCTATGCATGTGAAAAATAATATAAAACTATAAGTGCATACTGTTTTAATGATAGTTTCTTGTTTTTCATATTATAATTATGTAAAATCTAATGATTGAGGTAAACAGGATGAATGTTATATAGAATCTTTCTGTGCTATTTTTACAGCTTCATATGGACCTTTTATTATTCATATATTTTAAAAAAGAAATCACTTAAAAGCTAGTAACTCCAAAACAAACGTGTGGAAGCTAAAATTCAGAAAATAAATAAACAAAATATTTTACCATAATAGTCTATAATAGTATGCCAGTTTAATGAAGGGATAGATTTTTAAATAAGAAAAGTTTTTATAGGCCAGTGACATACAATACCAAGGACATTTAACAATGGGATTAAAAAACACATGTGATTTTAGATGCCTTTCAGTAGATAAATGGATCAAGAAAATGTGGTATATATACACAATGGAATATTACTCAGCATTAAAACAGAATAAAATCATGTAATTTTCATGTAAATGGATGGAGTTGGAGAATATAATGCTAAGTGAAGTTCGCCAATCCCAAAAACCAAACACCAAATGTTTTCTCTGATTTAAGGATGCTGATTCATAATGTGGTTGGCGGGGGGATGGGAGGATATATGAACTCTAGATAGGGAAAAGGAGAGGGAGGGAAAGAGGAGGGAGAATGGGGTGGGAAAGACAGTGGAATGAGATGGACATCATTACCATAATTTCACATATGAAGACACGAGTGGTGTGACTCTACTTTGTGTACAATCAGAGATGTGAAAAATTGTGCTCTATATGTGTAATGTGAATTATAAAGCATTCTGCTATCATATATAACAAATTAAAATAAAAACACGTGTGATTAAAGTATATTACAGCCACAGATTAAAACATCACATACTAGGCAATCACAATTGTGAAGTGCTGGCAACATTTGCAACCAATGAGAAATCAATTGCGAAGGGTTTTGAGTCCAGTTGTTCAAAATTTATCTAGTAAGTGGTATGAATGAGGAGTTCCATGCTAGATAACACAGAACCTATTCCTATGATTGTCATGCATATACTCTGTGTGTGGTCTACCCCCCACCATTTTTTTTCACTAAAAGAAAGTATTCATTCCCAGGTGTGCTATAGAAAGAATATTTGCATTAGGTAAAATATTTAGTAAGGATTTAAAAGAAGCAAGTGGAGAAAACTTAACCTCCTACATAGTCCCAAATGGTAGCCACTAACCAGATGAAGCTATTTAAATTCAAAATAATTAAAAGTAAATAAAATTTAGAATTCAGTTACTAAATACATTTCAGGTACTCTATAGCCACATATGCCTAATGACTACCATGCAAGAACAATAGTAGATATTGATCTTGACCAACATCACAAAAGGTTCTATTGGATCATATTAACCTAGAACATGAAAAACATGCCATTTCCCCACAATCAGACAGAGTTACAGCCCAAAGAATTCTGAGAGAAATTTTTATTGTATCATCTGGGATTTTCAGTTACACATAATTTCATCTTCAGTAATATTCAGCAGTATGTTGCAGTAGTCATATGCTAGGGCTTTGAGGTAAAAATAAGCCTGAATTTCAATTTTAGCTCCAACTTTTACTAAACATGTTACTTCACTTCTCTATCCCTGTTTTCTCATTTTTAAAAGGTAGGGGCTAGGGAACAATAATACCTACCTCATAGGGTTGTTGAAAGGGTTACATGGGATATGCACAATGTCTCACATGTGATCTATAAATGCTAGTTTTTATTAGCATTACACTTAAGTCTAGAAACTTACTTTGGCTTGTTCTAGCACTTAGTCTAGGTGACTAATAGAAAAGGCAATATGGGAACTTCAATCATATAAGCAGCAAGGGAGTGAGACCCTAACAGCGTTCCCATTGTCCCTTGATAGCTATAAACAGCAAACACATTGTTTCCATAACCTGGGGCCAGACACAGAAAAAAGCTTCTCTTCTAAGATACATTTACCTTGAAGTTTGCAAAAAGTCAAGAAGTACCTTACCCTTGGCCCTAAGGGACTCTGAGTTGGAAGTGAGCTACCATGTCTACCAAATAAAATAAAAGCACAATTTATTGTCTATAAAAGATTACCTGAAGAAGTCATTCAGTAGGAGAGACATTTGGAGTTTCCCAGCTGCTTATAACAATCTGATCCAGTTCCTTGATGTATCATTATGAGGAAACGTCACTATACACAATTCTTTATGAATACCATACAACGGGTCTACTCTACCTTCATAATAAACTGGGTAAATATTTACCAAGCACCTACTAAATACAGAGTACTTTTTCTCTACATCAGTTGTTAGCAAACTATGGTTGGGAGGCTAAATTCAGTCAATCTCATGTGTTTGTATGGAAAACAAGGTAAGGATGATTTTTACATTTTAAATGGTTAGGAGAAATTCCTTCAATCACTATTAATGAACACTGAATGGCTTTGGAAATATAGCTTTTGCTGCACACTTGCAAATGCTTTTTAATTAATTCAACATAAAATTACAAGGCAAAACAATGTATATGTGAAACTTACATCATAGTAAAGTCATTTTAATAACTAACATTTAATTACAAGTAATATCAAGATGCTTTATATACTTCCTATGATATGACAAATCATAACAATAAACAAAAATGTGATACCACTTCATACCCACTAAAATGAATATAATAAAAAGAAAGTATGTATTTATAAATATGTGGAGAACTTTGAGCCCAAATAAGTTACTAGTGGGAAGGTAAAATGGTATAGTCATGGGGGCTGGAGTTTTAGCTCAGTGGTAGAGTGCTTGCCTTGTATGTGTGAGGTGCTAGGTTCGATTCCCAGCACCACATATAAATAGGCAAATAAAATAAAGGTCCATCAACAACTAAAAAAATATTTTTTAAAAAAATGGTATAGCCAAGAGCTGGGATTGTAGCTCAGTGGCAGAGTGCTTGCTTTGCATGTGTGAGGCACTGGGTTCCATCCTCAGCACCACATATGAGGAAATAAATAAAAAAATAAAGGTATTGTGTCCATCTACAACTAAAAATATTTTTTAAAAAATTATATAGCCATTTTGGTAAATAGTATGGCAGTTCCTCCAAAACTAATAACAAGTTTAAATTAAATATAAAACATAGCTACCATAAACTATAGATATAGATAACATATGACCAGCAATGCCATTCCCAGATATGAACACAAGAGAAATGAAAACATGTGCCTGCATAGAAATTTGTATGCAACTGTTTATTAGCAGCATTATTCATAGCATCTCAAAGGAGATAACAATTCAAATGCCCATAAACTTATGAATTAATAAAAAGGATGTGTTAGATCCATAAAATGAAATATTATTTAGCCATGAAAACAATGAAGTAATGATATGAGCTATAATTTGGATAAATATCAAAATTATTATGCTAAATGAAAAAAGCCAGACATAAAAGACTACATACTGTATTATTCTATGTTACAAATACAGAAAATAAAAATCTATAGACACAAAACAGATGAGTAGTTGCTTAGGGTTTGGGGTAGAAATGCAAAGTAACTGAAAATAGGCACGAGGTCTCTCTTGGATGATGTAAATGATGAAATAATATTGTACTGATAGGGGCTGTGGTTGTGGCTCAGTGGAAGAGCACTTGCCTCGCACATGTGAGGTACTGGGTTCTATCACCAGCACCACATAAAAATAAATAAATAAATATAAAAATATTATACTGATGGCAACATAACTTGATAAATACTTAAAATCATTAAATTGTACACTTAAAAAACTAGTATCAGAAATCACTTTAGTTGTTGTCAAGAACTGGGAGTTGTGGGGAGAGAAGCTTGGGAATGATAGAAATAGATATTTCTATTATTCTCAATACAGTATACAGAACAGTATATATTTATAAACAAGTGCATTGAACTTTTCATCTAGCAAGGGTGATATTTTCTGTGTCCTAAAGCTGACCTTAAAAAAATGTTAAGACAAGAAACATGATCTCCATTTCCATACAAATTTGCCACATATATATTTTCTGAGTTCAAACTTTCAACAACAGTTTTTGGACCTTGAGCAAGCACAAAGGATATTTTCATATTCCAGAATTCATTTAAATGTTCATTTGAGGAGTTTTCACCTAACTTTCAAGTGGAAATTATTAATTTGCAATATAACGACATGCTAAAAGGTAAATATTAAGAGAATGATGAATCTAATAGAATTCTCTTCCACACAATGAATAGGCTCAATTGAAATCATATGCTTATGTAACCCTTAATAATCTATGATGAGAATGTCACTTCATCTCTTCAGACTTCATCCAAAAAATGTAACTCCCAGTCTAAGTCACAAGAAACCCACCAGAGAAATCCAAATTGAGGAATTTTCTACAAAGTATCTGACAAGTACACATAAAAAATTTAAGACCATAAAAATGAGCAAAGTCTAAGAAACCTTCACAATTGTACCAAAAGAGCCTAAAGAGACAGAATGCCTGAGTGTAATATTGTACCAAGGACACCATTCAGATTTAAAACTAGTGAAACTGGAATAAAGTGTGGAGTACAGTTAATAGTAATATACCCATGTGTGTTCATCAGTTGTGACAAATACAAAAAGATATTCAGCAAAGGTTGCTGGAATAACTTGATTATATGCATTAAAATATGAACTTAGAACTTTACCTCATACCACATAGAAAAATTAACTCAAAATGAATCATAGACTTAAATATGAGAAAAAATCAATAAAATGTTTAGAAGAATAGATAGGAGAAAGTCATTGAGGTCTTGGATTAGGTAAAGACTTCTTAGGTTAAAAAAAAGCATGAACCATAAAATAAACAAATTATCAGTAAGATATCATCAAAATTTGAAACTTTTTCACTTCAAAAGACACCTTCAAGACAAGGAAAATAGGGTCTGGGGTTGTGGATCAGTGGTAGAGTACTTGCCTGGTACATGTGAGGTACTGGGTTCAATTCTCAGTACTACAAAAATATAAATAAAATAAAGGCATTGTGTCTATCTACAACTAAAAATATTAAAGAAAAGTAGAAGACAAGCAGCTCACTGGGGGAAAATATTTATATATAATATACCTGTCAGAGACTTGTATCTAGAATACATAAACACTTTTTACAACTCAACAATAGAAAAGATAACCCAATTTTAAAATGGGAAAAGATATGAACAGATTCTTCACTGAGGAAGACATATCAATGACTAAAAGGAATATGAAAAAAATGCCCACTGTCATTAGTCATTAAGGAAACAAATTTAAAATACAATGAGATATTTCACACCTACTTAGAATGGCTAAAATAGAAAATAGAGTCAAAAAACAAATGTTTCTGAAAATGTGGAACAATGGGAACCAACATACATTGCTAGTAGAAATGCAAAATGGTGCTACTATTTGAAAAACAGTTTCGCAATTTCTTTAAAAGTTAAATATAAAATTTCCCTATGATCTAGCCAGGCTCAGTGGTG
Organism: Marmota monax; assembly: GCF_021218885.2. Classification (NCBI taxonomy): domain Eukaryota; kingdom Metazoa; phylum Chordata; class Mammalia; order Rodentia; family Sciuridae; genus Marmota; species Marmota monax. Next base: position 6,674,992 of record NW_026694552.1, on the reverse strand, counting down.
CATGCCTGTAATCCTAGTCACTCGGGAGGCCAAGGCTGGAGGATCTCGAGTTCAAAGCCAGCCTCAGCAACTCAGTTAGGCCCTAAACAACTAGGAAGATCCTGTATATAAATAAAATATTAAAAAGGGCTGGGGATGTGGCTCAGTGATTAAGCACCTCTGGGTTCAATCCTCAGCACCAAAAAAAAAAAAAAAATCCCCTATGATCCAGTAATTCCATTCTTAGGTATCTACCAAAGAGAAATGAAAACATATCTACCCAAAGTCTTGCACTCAAATTCTCTCAGCAGCATAATAGCCAACAATTGGAAGCAACTTAAATATCTGTCAGCTAGTGAGTAAACAAAAACATGTTATATCCATAAGATAGAATACTATTTGGCAATAAAAATTAAGGAAGTACTTATACATACTACAACATTATTGAACCTCAAAAATAGGCTACATAAAAGAAGCCAGACACAAAAGACCATACACTACATGATTCATTTACATGAGGTATAAAGAATACGCAGATTTATAGAGACAAGAATAGATTTATTAGTTGCCTGTGCTAGGAGTGGGAATGGGGATAAACTGTAAATGGACATGAGATCTTATTGGGAAGATCTTATTGGGAAATAGGTGAATTTTATGATATGTAAATACACCTCAATAAAGCTGTTAAAACAGAAAAGACAGCAGGGGAAACTAGGTGAAAGATAAATGGGAATTCTGTATTCTGTACTATCTTTCAAATTTTTTTATAAATCCAAAGCTGTTGTGAAATTTTAAAAATGTATTTAAATAAAAATTTAAAAATTTATGTTCATGGACTAATATCAGTATCTGGCAGTACCTATTTGGGTGAAAAGACATTTTCAAAGATGAAATAGGTAAAATCTCATCACAGATCAGCATTAAAAGATACATTTGGAGTCAATGTTGATGATAAGGAACACCAACTTTGAACCCCAATTAAGCAAAATGCTATCCCCAAAAGAATTCCATTCTTCTCATTAGTAGTCCTATGTTACAAAAAAGTTATTATTATAGTTTGAAATTCATCGATGAGCATTTGTCAAAACTAATTTTGTCTCTTGTCATATAAATGCTTATAAAATATACTCGATTTTACCCTTTGGCCCGAAAATCCTAAAATATCTACTTTTTTTTTTTTTAACAGAGAGTTTGCTAAGTAAGCCCTCTTCTACACCATAAGAGGATAAACATAAATACAACCAATCTCTTTCCTGAATGTATTCATTCTTATAATTACCTAGTTTGGGCATAATGCCCTTCTGGATATGCCCTATAAAGGATAAGCCTTGCATCATTTCTGCTTTGGCACTATTTGAAATTTCCATAAAAAGAAATACTATTAACTTAAATAGTTGTAGCAAAGCCTCGATGCCATAGTTATTATCGTGATATTAAAATGCCAAACCATACCACTGTATCCCTAAGAGGACCCTCATTAAGTAGTGATGTCACCAGGCTAAGGATTCACTGAGTTTTCTTAGATATCAAGTGGCTCCCACGGCACCACACCTTGCCTTTGGCATCACACTGGCACATCATCTTAGTATGATGTTATATGCTATCACTACTAGAGCAGAACCCTGCTCTGATGCCACTCCTCTGAGATGTCAGAATAATTAAACCCTACTTCTTTCTACTCCCGGGGCGGTGGCGGGGAGGGGGAGGGTAACCACAGTCACTGGTTCCAGCTCTGGAGATTGTATTCAGCTCCAACTGTTGTCCCTTCCGCCTGCCAGTGCAGGTCAGGGCCCCCCGAGGGACAGCACCTTCAGGCTCCCGTAACTCTCTTGCCCTGCCTCTGCAACCGATTTCTGTGGCCGACTCAATGCCCCAACAGCGACCACCCACCCCAGCTCTTTCACAGAGTTGCACACGAAGCCGCTCCCGTACCTGACTCCATTCTCCAGCTGTCATCCTGGGCCAATTCCACCGGCAACTTGACTATGGCCGTAGCAAGGGACCCTGGGACTTGTAGTTTTTCACTCCTAGAGGCCGAGTCCGTGAGGACGGGAAAGGCGCCTCCCTGCCCGGAACTGCTCTCAAACTGCAACTCCCAGAATCGCCACGCGGTGGAAAAAGAAACAAGGGAACGAGAAAAGTGGTGATTGGTGGAGCTCTAGGCTCTCCTGACTGGCAGCAGGAGCCTGGGACGTGAGGCGGGAGTCCCTTGCGCTTCACCGAGATCCTGGGGAAGCGAAATGGAGGGGTGTGTGTCTAACCTGATGGTCTGCAACCTGGCCTACAGCGGGAAGCTGGAGGAGTTGAAGGAGAGCATCCTGGCCGATAAATCACTGGCTACTAGAACTGACCAGGTAATGCAGCGCTAGGGCCTGCCCGCAGCTGGCAGCATCAGTGCAGCCTTACATGTCTTCCCGGGCCTGGGCCAAGCAGAGGCCGGTTCCACGAGGGGCAGATCCCCGCCCTCTCCTCCCCATCCGCGCCCCGGGGTCACCTCAGGACTCATATTCGGGCTGCCGGAGTTAGCCAGGCAGACCTCAAATATTTTTTTTGGCTCGGAGCTTAGCTCGCTGAATTTTGGATATTTCTAGACTGTCTACCGCATTTCTCAGAAATGCCCTGTCTTTTGAGATGTCCGTGAGGAGGAAAGCTTTATTTTGTGGGTTTCTTTACCCTTAGTGATTGTATTTAGTGGAACACGTTTGATTGAACGACTCTTCTGCCCCAGGAAGCTTGCTAGGAGCTGGGTATACAGTCGATTAATAAAATAACTACAAAAACATAGGTCTGGTTGCAAATGGTAAATACCTGGGAAAGAAGTTTACATGGTACTTTCAGAACATGTAATGGGAAGACCTGATGCAAATGTCGTGATAATTAGAAAAGGCTTTGCAAAAAGATAAAACAAGTTAGACCTTGAAAGAGTGGGATTTCCATAGTGAGTGAACGAGCCTTTTAAACAGAACAAAAATGAATAGACTATTGGGAAGCGTTTCTTTCTTTTCCCTTGTTCAAAGGACCCTCATGCTTTCATTGAATTTCTACAAAGATTCATGGTTCCCCCCAGTAGGGCAACAAATACATAGATAGATTGCCTTCTGTAAGACAGTGTCCCATATTTAAAATATTCTATTTTGTATCTTTTGGAAGATAATTCAAAATAAGGAAGACTATTTTCTCTTTTCTGGAACTTTCCTTTATTACCCAACCTGAAAAATTCCCTTACATTTGCCTAGTTTGCCTTCATTGTGGCCTGGTAATAATTATTAAATTAATAAAAATAATACATATTGAGATTTAATAATACTCCATTAAAAATTTAACCATCTAGTCAGTTGCATAAAATGGGTGGGGGGAGGTTAAGAGAGGGGCAATTCAGAATTAAAATACATAAAAAATGTAGTAGCCAAATGCAAATTATGGGCTTTGTTTGAATCCTGATTTTAAATAAGCTGCAAAAAGATATTTGGGAGACAACTGGGGAAATTTGAATACACACTGAGTATTAAATCATATAAAGGAGTTAATGTTAATTTTAATAAGTGTAATAGTGGTATTGTAGTTATGTAAGAAAATACTTTTATATTTTAAGTGCCAAAATAGGAGTGAAGAGTCATGATAGAGTTTGTTTGTAATTGAGGGAAACTAGATGAAGCAGATGTGGCAAAATATTACTAATTTCAGAGCTACTCATATAGAGTTCTTGCCTAGCATGCAGAAGGCCCTAGATTCAATCCTTGCCACTGCAAAAAATAAACAATAATACCACTTTCTATTACACAGGGCCAACTAAGAAATATAATAATGTAAATAGTGATTCTCTTTGAGAAACAGGACTAACTCCTAGTTATTTTTAAAAACACATTTTTAGGGCTGAGGTCATGGCTCAGTGGCAGAGTGCTCGCCTGGCATGTGTGAGGCACCGGGTTCGATCCTCAGCACCACATACCAATGAATAAATAAAATTAAAAAAAAAAATTGTTACTCTTTAATTTGTGGGTAATGTTTTTAAAAATGATTATATAGCTAATCTCAACTAGTTTTAGAAACACTTCCCACCCCCCATAAGATTCATTGGTTCTTTTTAGAACATCTAACTTGAGATCAGTGTAGTAGTAGAGATTTCAGAGTTAGACAGAATTTGGATAAGTTGTGTGACCTTAGATAAATAGCTAGGCTTTAAAGAGTCTTTGTTTCCTTATCTGTAAAAGCTGATAATAGCTAGTGTATAGGATGGGGTGGTAAAATGAGATGATGCATATATGCCTTCTAACACAGTGCCTGACATACAGGTACATAAGTAATGTGGTAATAAATTGTCAAAGCTCCATTCTGCTAAAGCATTGGAATAAGTTTCTAGCTCTATTGGTTTCATTGCTGTACTCTGCCAGAATTATTTCTATTCACTGATGTTATTCACCCCATATTGGTAAAATCTTGCTCTCTCTCATATTTGTAGATGATAAGATTTTAAGTTTACTTACCTGGGGATCCAGTGTTCTCCATTTCTTGTTTTTAGCACCAATGTTACTTTTTCTGCCTTTTGGCCTTCTATTTCTCTTCATGAATGTTTATTGTAGTCTTTCTCTGTTCCCCATGTAGGACAGCAGAACTGCATTGCACTGGGCATGTTCAGCCGGACATACTGAAATTGTTGAGTTCTTGCTGCAACTTGGAGTGCCAGTGAATGATAAAGATGATGTGAGTACTTGACACAGTTGATAAATCCCCAATTATCTTTCGACTCCAGACTGGTGTTTACTGAAGCATGAGTATTAAGCTCATAAACAAAATTACAACCTTCACAAGGAGGAAGTTACAGCATAGCTCTGCCTGAGACTAGTGTTTGTATTATTTTAGAAAGTTAATTTGTCACACATACTCTGTGATTTAGGGCAAAAATACCAACTAAGCCTTATTCTTATGGACCCTAAAAGACTGTATACCCTTTTATTATGTTGGAATTTTTTGGTGAGTATTGATAAAATAATATAGAAACAACAAAGTATAATTCCAAAGAATGACCAGCATTATAAGTGGAAATTACAAAAAATGTACATGGAAATTTATATCCTCCAGTCCCAATTTCAATGTTAAAAAGTTTTGTATGGGGGTCTGAGATTGTGGCTCAGAGGGAGAGCGCTTACCTCGCATGCATGAGGCACTGGGTTCTATCCTCAGTAAAAATAAAGATATTGTGTCCACCTATAACTAAATATTTTTTTTTAAAAAGTATTGTATGGGGGACTGGGGATATAGCTCAGTTGGTAGAGTGCTTGCCTCACATGCACAAGGCCCTGGGTTCAATTCCCAGCACCACCAAAAAAAAAAAAAAAACCAAAAAGTTTTGTATGGGAGAAAGCATATTAGAATTAGACTTATATATCAGTATGTCTATATTATGGGATTTGGGGTTATTCTTCTTTTTACACATTCTGGTTTCCTGATTTTCCACAATGCTTAATGGTGGGGAAACAAGAATGTTTAAAATCTGTTCATGTTGATACCTGTACCTTTGGCCTCTGACTTTTGTATGACCCACCTCTTATAGGCAGGCTGGTCTCCTCTTCATATTGCTGCTTCTGCTGGCCGGGATGAAATTGTAAAGGCGCTCCTGGGAAAAGGTGCACAAGTGAATGCTGTCAATCAAAATGGCTGTACTCCCCTACATTATGCAGCTTCCAAAAACAGGCATGAGGTATTGGTTCATCCCTAGCCTAATTCTTTTGAGTTCTAAATGTGTGCAAAACACAAATGGATCTCTGCATTGTTTCCTTTTTTGTCTTTCCAGATTGCTGTCATGTTACTAGAAGGTGGAGCTAATCCAGATGCTAAGGATCATTATGAGGCTACAGCAATGCACCGGGCAGCAGCCAAGGGTAACTTGAAGATGATTCATATTCTTCTGTACTACAAAGCATCCACAAACATTCAAGACACTGAGGGTAACACTCCTCTGTAAGTGACAAGTAGCAGTCATTTGTGTTCTACCTGACATTAGCCCTCTTGCAATAATTCTTACACATCATATTTTTTTATTATGCTTATAAATGCAGTGCAAGTTGATGGCAAAAACTTTTAATGTGTACCAAAGCATAAAAATTGAAATTGCTTATCATGTTACCACTCAGAAATAAACCCAGATAACATTTTTGTGTATTTCTTTTCAGTCTTATACTTGCAAATATCATATTTTAAGTATTTATCTATCTATCTACATATATATGTATATGTTAGAAAAACTGGGGTCATACTGTATATGTAGTTTTATATCTTGTTCTTTCCACCTCATAGTATATTGGGAATATTTTCCAAGGTCATTAAATATGTTTAAAACATTTTTTAAATTTTTTTTTTAGTTGTAGATGGACATAATACCTTTATTTATTGATTTATTTTTATGTGGTGCTGAGAATTGAACCCAGTGCCTCACACATGCTAGCCAAACGCTCCACTACTGAGCCCTAGCCCCAGCCCCTGTTTAAAACATTTTTAATGCCTATGTACAATTCCATTGTATGGATGTGCCATAATTTACTCATTCCTCTATTACGGTATATTTAAACAATTTTTGAGTTTTCCACTACATGCTACATTTATTGACTTTGTATAAAATCCTTAGCCATATTGTTGAGTATTGCATTAGTATAGACTCCTAGAAGTTGAATTGCTGATTCAACAAATACACACATTATAAGACCATTGCTATGCATTACCAAATTGCTTCCAGAGGAGTTGTATCATTGAACCCTCCAGATAGCATTTTAAGATGCCTATTACCCCCTCATCAACACTGAAATTATCGTTTTATTATGTCAAAAATGGTGTTTCATGGTTGCAATTTACATTTTTTACTTTCATTGATTTTGAGTCTTAATGCCTGTGACTAATTATATTTCTTCTTTAAATTATAACTTTTGGTGTCCCTTTCTCAGTTTCCTTTTGGAGAACTAGTTTCTTTTTTATTGGCTTCTAAGTGCTCTTGACTTGATGTAGTAAAAATACTAACTTTTCTGCCATGTTAGTTGAAAATATTTTTCTCAGTTTGTCTTTTCATTTTGTTCAAGTTTTCAACTTCTGTACTGAAACCTATTAATCTTCCCTCATGACTGAAAAGCTTTTCTTTACCCTGCAACTAGTTACGTATTTACTTATATTTTATTACAGGTTTTGTTTCACATTTCATTGTGTTTTTTTTGTTTTTGCTGTCGTTTTCTTTTTGTGTTTCTGTTTGCCATTTTTTGGTACCTGGGATTGAACCTTGTTGCTTAACCATTCAGCCACATTCTCAGCCCTTTTTATTTTTTATTTTGAGACAGGATCTTGCTAAATTGCTGAGATGGCTTGAACTTGCAATCCTCCTGCCTTCAGCCTCCTGAATACCTGGGATTACAGGGTTGTACCACCATGCCTGGCTATTTGGTTTTTTTATGTATTGATTGAGAGTCATTATTATTGTTTTGCATTTAACTCTTAAATCCATCTGGAATGATTTATGTGTATAGCCTGAAGCCCTACCCTACCTTGGTTTCTTTTTCACAGTACTTTGTTACTTTGCTTCTTTGTCAAAGAGTGAGTCCTTTTTTTGAGTCATCTTTTTAGTCTAGAATGAGGTTTCCAGTTTGACTTTAAACTCTTAATTTAAATATCTTTCCTATAATTCTAAGTTATTATGTTTAGAAAGACCTCCATATTCCAGCTTCTTTCTCCATAATTTGAAAAGCAGGATGGTCTGGAAGTAGTCGAGAAGACAGGCAACTTAGGGTCCTGTGAAGAACATAGGTTTTAGGAATAGTATCCAGACTCTACCACTTTCTAACATGTTAAATATGAATATTAACTAACTTAGGGAAGTTAGTTAATCTTCTTGAATCTTAATTTCATCTTTAGTATTATAATTTCTTCCACACTAGGTTATTATGAGGTTTAAGTAAAATAACATATAAAGTGCTTAGTATGCTTCCTGCCAAACTATAAGTGCCTGACAAAGGTTAGTTTCCTCCCCACCCGGTTTACTGCTAAACCATGTCATTTGGACCAAGAACATTAACCTCTGTCACAATTTTAACTACAAAATGGTGGTAATAATACTTTGCTAACATCAAGTAGACAGATGCATCAAACAAGATAAAATCTTTTCAATTGCTTTACCAAAATTTAAGCCACACAAATTGCTAGTGACAGCTTATGAATCGAGGCTTTTCTGAATTCAAACCTTGAATTATTTCATATAGTATTTGGGGGTAATTTTCATAAAATGAGGAAATTTTGCATTAGGTTAGCATGTACATCCATTCTTCTATTGTTCTAAGACCAAGATTCTGATTTATGAACTGGTGTTATAAGGCTGTTCCAGTGATTGTGACTTATAAACAATCTTTCCCATGCAAACTGATTTTACTTTCCTGATGAAATATCTTCCCAATATTACCTACCACTGCCTAATAATATGCAGCTTAGACTACCTTGCAGGAAATCCTAACTATTACATAGAATTGTTAGTGATTAATTGGTCTTTGTGATCCTTGATTTCAGACACTTAGCCTGTGACGAGGAGAGAGTAGAAGAAGCAAAGCTGCTGGTGTCCCAAGGAGCAAGTATATACATTGAGAATAAGGAAGAAAAGACACCCCTGCAAGTGGCCAAAGGTGGCCTGGGTTTAATACTCAAGAGAATGGTTGAAGGTTAAGCAGCTTGGATATATTCTTTCTTTGTATGTTTTGTTGTCCCAGGGTTCCAGAACCTAAGGCACTTGTACACAGAGTATCACACCTTCAAAATTGTGTAAATGTGTTGTATTGTTCCTGCTGAGGTACTTGTTCTAAGCTTACAACTTACTTTTTAGGCATTTGAATAACTGTTGAGATTGTACCGTTGTCCTGTGTTATTCTGTATTAAATTTTGATTAATTCTCAGTAAGTGATTCTGTGGCTGTTGTGGGTCTTCATCACCCTCTAGTATACCTTCACTCATCTTCTGAAGCAGAAGAATCCCAATAGCAAACAGACCAGTTTTTCTGTCAGATGTTTCTAGGTGGATTTTGTATGTTCCTCTACAGAGTTGAAACACAACTTGTTTTTCAAGCTCACTCAGAAGCCTATGCCAAATATTTCTGTTTTTTCAACTGTGAGGGTTAATTTACTTTTGTTATAGGAGGAATACTGATATACTTTAGTGGACCAAATTTTAAGTTGGTGGGTATATCCTAGCTCTGTGTATCCATGCATCTTTCTGATAAGCTGTTTTCCTCCAAAACAATATGTATTGTGTTTAAAAAGGAAATGTTAAAGTATCTGTGTTGGTTCACCATGTATTGAAAAGAGTATCAAGCTTGTTCAAGTGATATGTAACCAAAAGGTATTTTGATTTGTATTTCAGGAACTAAAAAAATAAAATATTGAAAGAATCTCCCAATTTTTCTTGCAAGTTAGTCAGATGTTCACTTAAACCTTAAAATCATGAAATGTATTTACATTTCTCAGTTTTGAGTATCTCTAAAGTCAATAAAATTAGTGGAGCTTGAACTGCAACTAAATATTTAAAAATAGTAATCTTCTGGATTGCCAACTAAATTTAGAGCAAAAGGAAATTAATAAGTAAATTTGAGTTCATTTTAGAGAAACATCTTAAATGATTATCAATCATAAAATCTAATGAACTCCCAGTGACTCTTCAAATTGTTTTTAATTTGAATTTTGTGCTACAAATACTTCTTGAAATAAGTGATCCAAATCAGCCTACAAACTGATTAATTTGGAGTCCAAGACTTAATGGCCAGTAACTAACATGAGTTTTGTAAACAGGAACTGATTGTTGACATACAATACTTTTTATATGAATTTCCTTTGTTTCTGGTTCTGGGGATGGTATCTAAGTCCTCACATATGCTAGGCAAGTCCTCTACCAATGAGATATACACCCCCAGCCAGGGAAGCATCTTATGGAACAAACTTTCTATATTGAATGCTGGAGATAGAATTGATGGAAGGGGAAATTATGTATTTCCAATATTTTTTAGCATGACCAGAGAATAAAGTTTGTTCTAATAGGGTCTGTTTGGACTAAAGAGCTTCTCTTCATAAATACTGAGTTTATTGTCTGAGGTAATAGGTTTTGTGGACATAAAAGAAAACTCATTCTAGTTCTTAAGTATGAATTTTTCAATAAGCAGTACAGATGGAACCAAGCCTCAAGTCATTTATACGCTTTTGGTATTTCAAATTAACTGACTTGTTAACAATATTTAAATCACAGATTTGTATAAACAATTATATTAATGGCATGAAATATCGATCAGAATGTTACCTGTTCCTATAGTATACCTGAGAGAGATAAAGGTGATTCAAGGTCAGCATGTTTTACAGTTACTTCCAAAATGAATTAAAAAATAATTCAGTTGCAGAGTTTAACTGAGAATATAAGATGGAAGAAACGGGTCAATGGAAATAGTGGAAAAAATTAAATTCTTAGGTGTCTTTTATAGAGAATTGACAATTGCAGCAAAGTTCTAAGATTTGAGGTAAGTGCATTTATTATAGAATTTTTGTTGATAATTTAACTGTCTGATCCCATTGTTTTATTCCCCAATTTCTCAAATACACTACAATGAAATCATTACATGACTATATCTACTGTTTTCAGTTTCCATATTCTGTTATGCTATTAAGCCTCTGAATCAGTCTGTTAGCCATTTTGATGTAGTATGAGGGTTCTTTGGGGTCTATGATTCCAGTTCCACAGTTCTATTCACTGTCTAAAGTTGAATGCAGAACTTTGTGCATTTACCAGGAAGAGGTTTCATAGCTTACACAAATCCTCAAAAGAGATTTGTAATTCCCAACAAATTAAGAATCCCCGATGGGGCTGGGGTTGTTGCTCAGCGGTAGAACGCTCGCCTAGCGCATGCGGGGCCCTGGATTCAATCCTCAGCACCACATAAAAGTAAGTAAACAAAATTAGAGCTAAAAAATAATAGGTAATAAAAAAAAGAATCTCCGAGTGAAAGAACAAAAGAATACTGAACCAATTGTCAAGACATGTAGATTCTACAATAATGCAGCCCTGTCACACTTTAAAATTTTTTATATCCATTCTTACCATAGCCTTAAAGAAGACTGAAATCATCTTCATTTTACAGATGAAAAAACACCCAGAGCTGTAGAAATAGTCAATACCAAAATCTAACTTTCCTGGCTCCTAAGACATTTTATTTTTTGCCTGTACTCCAAAACAGTGGACTAAATGGAAGGTACTCTGGCATTTTGATAATAACCCATTAGTTGTAATACCTACCCTGTACTTTTCTTTAAATTGGCTGTGACATAAGAAATACTGGTTTGGTTTTGGTCCCAGGTTCCTGGCACAGAGCTCCTAAAACCCTTGTAATTTCCTAAGTGTTGGAAGTTATAGGAGTATCTTACATGAAGCTTTTAAATTCCTATGAGTTTCCTAGGTGATGGTATTACCAGGGCCTAGGCCAGAGGCTACTGAGGTCCCAGCTAACTAGATTGGTTGCCTACCTGCATCCTGAAATAAGAGAAAATGATTTTTTAAAAAAGAAAAATGAATTTAATCACAATTCAGCCCAAACTGGGAAAACAGCCAATCTGCCTTCGCTGTTATAATTTATAGGAACAAAAAGCCAGGAAATATGCATAGGTAGATTTAGCCAAGCTGTACTCCAGGAGGGGTATGTTAGAATTCCAGTTCTCTGACCTTTGTTGGTGTCAGGGCTTTGGGGGAGGGCAGTTTTAACTTCTCTTCTCAGCATAAGACATGGCTTTTAGGAAGCTGGAATGGAGAAACTGGCTTTTCAAACAGGTTAACAGGACATGAAGAAGAATGAGAAGAAACAACTTGGGGCTTGTGAATTTAAATGAGTTCCATTATAATAGGCTTGTCTTTTGTTCTAATGATGCAACTCCTGGGCTCCTAGATGGCTTCAGGATGGATCTGTTCATCAGAAGCCATGTTCAGAAGCTTGGAACTTTGTCAACTCCATCCCCCATCCTCCAGAAGGAGGGGCTGGGGATTAAGTTAATAATGAATTATTCCTACATGATAAAACCTCCATAAAAATCCCTAAACTATGAGGTTTAACAAACTTCAAGGTTGGTGAACACATTTACATGCCAGAAGAATAATACACCCTGACTCCATGGGGACAGAAACTATGCTCAGAACCCTCCTGAACCTCAAATTATTTACCTCTTCAGATGACTGCTCATCTATATCGTTTATCCTTTCTGATAAACTGTTAAATATAAGTATTTCCCTGAGTTCTGTAAGCCATTATAGCAAATTATCCAACCTGAGAAGGAGATTGTGAGAATTCCCAATTTACATCCAAATCTGAAATATGGATACACTGGGCACCCAATACTTGTTTTATTCATTTGTTTTTGTTCTTTTTAGATATACATGACAGTAAAGTATATTTTGACATACATACATGGAGTATATCTTATTCTAATTAGGATGGGCACCCAATACTTGTGACTAGTGTTTGAAGGGAGCCGTCTTGTGAGACCTAGCCCTTGACCTGTGGGGTTGTGGTAACTCCAGGTAATGTTGCTATTGAATTATGTTGTAGGAAACCCAGTTGGTGTCCACAGGGAATTGTAGAATTGCTTGATGTGAAGTTCCAGTGACCAGAGTGACTTTATAAGTATGCTGAGTGGATGGCAACCCAAATGATTTGATTTGAAAGAAGCTGAGAAGCTCCTTTTCCAGATATATCTCTCCTCTGGATTATTCTAGTAACTGTTGTTGAAAGGAGGAACTCCTTTTCTTTATTAGGTTTTGTTTGTTTCCTGGAGCCCTGGTCATTTGAATTCTTTGCTTTTATACCAAATTTTCAAAGACAAGTGGGATTAGTGAGTTTGAATATTTAATGAGGTCCTCTAACCTGTTTTCCAGCATGTAGACATTGTAAAACAATCTTTTATTGATAAAAATTTTTCCCATGGAAATTAGTAGTTTGGTGCAGTTGAAAGAGTATTATACTTGTTATAGTTTAGATATGAGGTGTCCCAAAAAAACTTGAGTGTGAGACAATGCAAGAGTTTTCAGAGGTGAAATGATTAGATTATGAGAGGTACAACCTAATTGGTGTATTAATCCATTGATATGGATTAACTATGCATAACTCCCTTTAGGTAGGGTGTAACTGGAGGAAGTATGTCACTAGGGAGTGCTTTTGGGGCTTATATTTTATCCCTGATGAACAGAATTTTCTCTGCTTCCTGGTTGTCATGTCCTGAGCTATGTTCTTTCACTATGCTTTTTCTCCATTATGTTTTTCCTCACCTTGGGTCCAGAGAAATGAAGTCAGCTGTCTATGGACTGAGACCTCTGAAACCATAAGCCAAAATAAACATTTACTCCTTTACATTATTCTTGTCTGGTCTTTTGGTCACAGGAATGAAAAAGCTGACTGAAACACACTGGGAACCAGACTTTGTATCTCATCTCATTTTTCCGTATAACCTCAAACAGATTATTTTACATCTGTTTACTCAAAAGTTTCTCCTCTGTGGGCTTGGTGGCAATATATATGAATGAACCAGCTTTTTGAAATTACATTGACCCCTTCCTTGTCTTCCCTATCAAGGATATAATTCTACATCATATCTTATCTGCAGTCTCATCATTGTTAGGAGAGATTATTATATGTGTTATAACCTTCAAGTGTACTGGGATTGAAAAAGATTGAGTACTGTTGATCTTAAACCTCTTTTCTAGCTCTGAAATTCCTACTGAAAGTTCCTCAAACATAAGTGACACAGAGGCCAGTGTAAAAGGCTAATATTAACTTTTTACCATACACTCTGTGAGGGGAATCACCTGGTATTTTAGAGGGCATAAGAGATATCAATATGTGTGGGGTTTTTATCTATTGGTCAAGAATTGCTGTTTTTCATCACAGATCACTATAATATGGAGACCCTCTCCAATGCAATACAAATTCCAACCTTCCTCTCCTGTAGTCAACACACAATTGTTGGTAATACACAAGAACTTGTCAAAGATAGCAAAATTGCATTCACCATTAAGATAAGGGCTCACTGTTTCTGTTGCACCACCAGCACCAACAACAGTGCTTATTACATTGTAGCTTTTTAGTAACTGTCCAATGGCTTACAGTATAAAGAAACGAATTAGGAGGGAATATGGATCTACCACCAAAAGGATATTAAATTCAAAAACAAAGAGATTAGAGATGTCTCTGGAAATCCTTTTGAGTGGTAAAATGGTTAAACCTAGGCTGGGCCTGTAGCTCAGTGGCAAGGCACTCATCTGGTACTTGTGAGGCACTGGGTTCGATCCTTAGCACCACATGAAAATAAACAAATAAAATGAAGGAATTCTGTCCTTCTACAACTACAAAAAAATTAAAATAATTTTTTAAAAAGACGGTTAAACCCAAGCCTGGCTTAAGGTTTGGTTGGGACTACCCACTTAAATTTTAACTGCTTATAGAAAAATAATTTAGTACTGTCTCTGAAAAAATATTTTGCTGAAATAATTTTGTCAGCTTAACTAGTCAGAATATCTTCTGATCCAGTGTTGAGGAAGCTGGAAAAAAAATTTCTTTATCGGGCTGCTCTTTAACATATAAACCCATTTTACTGCCCAAGTGGGATATAGTATACTTAATTTTGTTATGTCATTATCTTACCAGTCTCAGGATTCATCACAAGCATACATATAGATTGTGTCTTGGATGTACTTAAAGTAGACTGGGATGAAGTTGTATTGACCAGAGTAACCTTATAAGTAGGCTGAGTGGATGGCAACCCACATAATTTGACTTGAAAGGAACCAAAAATGCTCTTTTGTCCAGAAATCTCTCTCTTCTGGATTGTTCCAGTACCTGAGATTCCAACACTTGGACTCTTTGAATTAAGGGTTACATATTCAAGAGTTCCTTTTAAAATGTAAATATGCCTACTGGATGCAGTGGTACATATCTGTAATCCCAATGACTCTGGAGGCTGAGGCAGGAGAATCCTGTAATCCCAGCAATTTGAGGGTTGCAGCAGGAGAATCCCCTAATCCAAGCAATTTGGAAGTCTGAAACAGGAGTGTTCTGTAATTCCAGCAACTCTTAGAGAGTGAAGCAGGAGGATTGCAAGTATGAGACCAGCCTTAGCAACTTAGACTCCGTCTCAAAAAAAATTTTTTTTGAGGGGCTGAAAATGTAGTTCAGTGGTACAAAGTGTCCCTAGGTTCTATCCCCAGTACTGCCAAAAAGGGCAGGGGGTGTAAATTCTCCTTAAGAGGACTCGTTTATCAACCTGATTGAAATCACAGGATGATGAAAGTTTGAAAGTTCATGTTCACTGAACAAGGTTACAAAACAGGCATCTTTTGAAAGGTGGAAAATGTAGAAGTCGGTTCTGAGTAGTTAATCCTGCCTGGGGGATGCAGACCTGAGTAGGTTCCTAAGCAAATAGGAGCATGGGAAGCCTGGGTGTCTGGAAAATAAATTGCTGCAATGACCAAGAAGGAGTCCTAAATGATCCAAAGGTACCATTTCAGATGAAACTCACATACTTCCCAACTTTATCCAGATATAGTTTCTACATGGACAACATGTTTTCTATTACTTAAATTCCAGATTTTCCATCCATTCATGTCTAATTTATTGTATTAATTTCAGCTCATCTTCCAAGCTATCAAGATCATTTAGAATCATGATTCTGTTAAACAGTAAACTAAGTCACTCTTCTTAATCTTGCATTCAGGGAGTGTATAACTAATCTAAAACTGCATATCACACTTTATAAGCATTTTTCAATGACAAGGGCTCCAGATTGTTCTGCAGATTCTCACAGTGATTCATGATTTCAAGAAAGTTAAAAACCATCAACCCAACTATATATCAATATTTTGAACAGAACATTGCCAATAAGGACAGAGCTCTACAAGACTGCCAATACTGCCTTTCTACCTGGTCACCACTGATCCTTCAGAAATTTAGGGGTGTAATATTGACAATTACTTGTCAGTCTTTTCCTGTGATTTGTCTCTATCATCAAAGTAGAAGGGTAAAATTAATTCCAGCTACTTTAACATTCTGATAATTGACATTTTTAGTGTTTAGTGTTTAATCTTGGATTATTAGGTCATTCTTTTTTTTTTAATTTTTTATTGTGGGTTGTTCAAAACATTACAAATTTCTTGACATATCATATTCCACACTTTGATTCAAGTGGGTTATGAACTCCCACCTTCACCCCATACACAGATTGCAGAATCACATCAGTTACACATCCATTGATTTACAAATTGCCATACTAGTGTCTGTTGTGCTCCGCTGCCTTTCCCATCCTCCACCCTCCCCCCTCCCCACCTCTCCCCTCCCCTCCCCTCCTCTCTCTCTACCTCCTCCACTGTATAACCCTGAGGGTCTCCTTCCATTACCATGCAATTTCCCTTCTCTCTCCCTTTCCCTCCCACCTCTCATCCCTGTTAAATGTTAATCTTCTTCTCCTGCTCTTCATCCCTACTCTGTTCTTAGTTACTTTCCTTATATCAAAGAAGACATTTGGCATTTGTTTTTTAGGGATTGGCTAGCTTCACTTAGCATAATCTGCTCTAATGCCATCCATTTCCCCATAAATTCTATGATTTCGTCATTTTTTAATGCAGAGTAATACTCCATTGAGTATAAATGCCACATTTTTTTTTTATCCATTTGTCTATTGAAGGGCATCTAGGTTGGTTCCACAGTCTTGCTATTGTGAACTGTGCTGCTATGAACATCGATGTAGCAGTGTCCCTGTAGCATGCTCTTTTTAGGTCTTTAGGGAATAGACCAAGAAGGGGAATACCTGGGTCAAATGGTGGCTCCATTCCCAGCTTTCCAAGAAATCTCCATACTGCTTTCCAAATTGGCTGGACCAATCTGCAGTCCCACCAGCAATGTACAAGTGTACCCTTTTCCCCACATCCTCGCCAGCACTTGTTGTTGTTTGACTTCCTAATGGCTGCCAATCTTACTGGAGTGAGATGGTATCTTAAGGTGGTTTTGATTTGCATTTCTCTGACAGCTAGAGACGGTGAGCATTTTTTCATGTACTTGTTGATTGACTGTATGTCCTCCTCTGAGAAGTGTCTGTTCAGGTCCTTGGCCCATTTGTTGATTGGGTTGTTTGTTATCTTATTGTCTAATTTTTTGAGTTCTTTGTATACTCTGGATATTAGGGCTCTATCTGAAGTGTGAGGAGTAAAGATTTGTTCCCAGGGTGTAGGCTCCCTATTTACCTCTCTTATTGTTTCTTTTGCTGAGAAAAAACTTTTTAGTTTGAATAAGTCCCATTTGTTGATTCTAGTTATTAACTTTTGTGCTATGGGTGTCCTATTGAGGAATTTGGAGCCCGACCCCACCGTATGTAGATCGTAGCCAACTTTTTCTTCTATCAGACGGCGAGTCTCTGATTTGATATCAAGCTCCTTGATCCATTTTGAATTCACTTTTGTGCATGGCGAGAGAGAGGGATTCAGTTTCATTTTGTTGCATATGGATTTCCAGTTTTCCCAGCACCATTTGTTGAAGATGCTATCCTTCCTCCATTGCATGCTTTTAGCCCCTTTATCAAATATAAGATAGTTGTAGTTTTGTGGATTGGTTTCTGTGTCCTCTATTCTGTACCATTGGTCCACCCGCCTGTTTTGGTACCAGTACCATGCTGTTTTTGTTACTATTGCTCTGTAGTATAGTTTGAAGTCTGGTATCGCTATACCGCCCGATTCACACTTCTTGCTTAGCATTGTTTTTGCTATTCTGGGTCTTTTATTTTTCCATATGAATTTCATGATTGCTTTCTCTATTTCTACAAGAAATGCTGTTGGGATTTTGATTGGCATTGCATTAAACCTATAGAGAACTTTTGGTAATATCGCCATTTTGATGATGTTAGTTCTGCCTATCCATGAACAGGGTATATTTTTCCATCTTCTAAGATCTTCTTCTATTTCTCTCTTTAGGGTTCTGTAGTTTTCATTGTATAAGTCTTTCACCTCTTTTGTTAGGTTGATTCCCAAGTATTTTATTTTTTTTGAAGATATTTTGAATGGAGTGGTTGTCCTCATTTCCATTTCAGAGGATTTGTCGCTGATATACAGGAATGCCTTTGATTTATGCGTGTTGATTTTATATCCTGCCACTTTGCTGAATTCATTTATTAGCTCTAATAGTTTCTTTGTAGAGCCTTTTGGGTCTGCTAGGTATAAAATCATATCATCTGCAAATAGTGATAATTTAAGTTCTTCTTTTCCTATTTTTATGCCTTTAATTTCTTTCGTCTGTCTAATTGCTCTGGCCAGTGTTTCGAGAACTATGTTGAAGAGAAGTGGAGAGAGAGGGCATCC
This sequence comes from Marmota monax, assembly GCF_021218885.2. NCBI lineage: Eukaryota > Metazoa > Chordata > Mammalia > Rodentia > Sciuridae > Marmota > Marmota monax. Next base: position 6,656,635 of record NW_026694552.1, on the reverse strand, counting down.
CTGTCTTGTTCCAGATTTTAGAGGGAATGCCTTCAGTTTTTCTCCATTCAGAATGATGCTAGCCTGAGGCTTAGCACAGATTGCTTTTACAATATTGAGGTATGTTCCTGTTATCCCTAGTTTTTCTAGAGTTTTGAACATAAAGGGATGCTGTACTTTGTCGAATGCTTTTTCCGCATCTATCGAGATGATCATATGGTTCTTATTTTTAAGTCTATTGATGTGGTGAATAACATTTATTGATTTCTGTATATTGAACCAGCCTTGCATCCCAGGGATGAATCCTACTTGATCATGGTGTACAATTTTTTTGATATGTTTTAGTATCCGATTCGCCAGAATTTTATTGAGGATTTTTGCATCTAGGTTCATTAGAGATATTGGTCTGTAGTTTTCTTTCTTTGAAGTGTCTTTGTCTGGCTTAGGTATCAGGGTGATGTTGGCCTCATAGAATGAATTTGGAAGTTCTCCCTCCTTTTCTATTTCCTGAAGTAGCTTGAAAAGTATTGGTATTAGTTCTTCTTTAAAGGTTTTGTAAAATTCTGCTGTATACCCATCTGGACCTGGGCTTTTCTTAGTTGGTAGTCTTTTGATGGTTTCTTCTATTTCCTCAATTGATATTGGTCTGTTTAGGTTTTCTATATCCTCCTGACTCAATCTGGGCAGATCATATGACTTAAGAAATTTATCTATGCCTTCACTATCTTCTAATTTATTGGAGTATAAGGATTCAAAATAGTTTTTGATTATCTTCTGTATTTCTGAAGTGTCTGTTGTGATATTGCTTTTTCATCCCGTATGCTAGTAATTTGAGTTCTCTCTCTTCTTCTCTTCGCTAGCATCGCTAAGGGTCTGTCGATTTTGTTTATTTTTTCAAAGAACCAACTTTTAGTTTTGTCAATTTTTTCAATTGTTTCTTTTGTTTCGATTTCATTAATTTCAGCTCTGATTTTAATTATTTCTTGCCTTCTACTTCTTTTGCTGTTGTTTTGCTCTTCTTTTTCAAGGATTTTGAGATGAAGTATGAGATCATTTATTTGTTGTTTTTTTTCTTTTTTTAAGGAATGAACTCCAAGCAATGAATTTTCCTCTTAGAACTGCTTTCAATGTGTCCCATAGATTCCCATAGATTCTGATATGTTGTGTCTGTGTTTTCATTTATCTCTAAGAATTTTTTAATTTCCTCCTTGATGTCTTCTATAACCCATTGATCATTCAGTAACCTATTGCTCATTCTCCAAGTGATGTATGCTTTTTCCTTCCTTCTTTTATCGTTGATTTTCAGTTTCATTCCATTATGATCAGATAAGATGCATGGTATTATCTCTACTCCTTTATATTGTCTAAGAGTTGCCCTGTGACATAATATATGATCTATTTTTGAGAAGGATCCATGTGCTGCTGAGAAAAAAGTGTAACTGCTTGATGTTGGGTGGTATACTCTATATATGTCAATTAGGTCTAGGTTATTAATAGTGTTATTGAGTTCTATAGTTTCCTTATTCAACTTTTGTTTGGAAGATCTGTCCAGTGGCGAGAGAGGTGTGTTGAAGTCTCCCATGATTATGGTGTGGTGGTCTATTAGACTCTTGAACTTGAGAAGAGTTTGTTTGACGAACATAGCTGCACCATTGTTTGGGGCATAAATATTTATGATTGTTATGTCTTGTTGGTGTATGGTTCCCTTAAGCAGTATGTAGTGTCCCTCTTTATCTCTTTTGATTAACTTTGGCTTGAAATCTATTTTATTTGATATGAGTATGGACACGCCTGCTTGTTTCCGAAGTCCATAGGAGTGATATGGTTTTTCCCAACCTTTCACCTTCAGCCTATGTATGTCTTTTCCTATCAAATGCGTCTCCTGTAGGCAGCATATTGTTGGGTCTTGTTTTGTGATCCATTCTACTAGCCTGTGTCTCTTAATTGGTGAGTTTAAGCCATTAACATTTAGGGTTATTATTGAGATATGGGTTGTTCTTCCAGCCATATTTGTTTATTTCTGTTACTAAACATGGTTTGTTTTCCTCTTTGATTATTCCCCCCCCCTTTACTGTCCTACCTCCCACTGTTGGTTTTCATTGTTATTTTCCATTTCCTCTTCCTGTAATGCTTTGGCGAGGATGTTTTGAAGAGATGGTTTTCTAGCTGCGAATTCTTTAAACTTTTGTTTATCGTGGAAGGTTTTAATTTCATCCTCCATCCTGAAGCTTAATTTCACTGGATACACAATTCTTGGTTGGAACCCATTTTCTTTCAGTGTTTGAAATATGTTATTCCAGGATCTTCTAGCTTTCAGAGTCTGTGTTGAAAGATCAGCTGTTATCCTGATTGGCTTACCCCTAAATGTAATCTGCTTCCTTTCTCTTGTAGCTTTTAAAATTCTCTCCTTATTCTGTATGTTGTGCATCTTCATTATAATGTGTCTAGGTGTGGATCTCTTATGATTTTGCACATTTGGCGTCCTGTAGGCTTCTAGGATTTGGGATTCTGTCTCATTCTTCAAGTCTGGGAAGTTTTCTTGTATTATTTCATTGAATAGATTGCTCATTCCTTTGGTTTGGAGCTCTGTACCTTCCTGTATCCCAATGACTCTTAAGTTTGGTCTCTTAATGTTATCCCATATTTCTTGGATGTTCTGCTCATGGTTTCTTAACAGTCTTGCTGAGCTGTCTATGTTCTTTTCCAGTTGAAATACTTTGTCTTCATTGTCTGATGTTCTATCTTCTAAGTGTTCTACTCTGCTGGTAGTATTCTCCATTGAGTTTTTAAGTTGGTTTATTGCTTCCTGCATTTCTAGGATTTCTGATTGCTTGTTTTTTATAACCTCTATCTCCCTGTATAGTTGATCCTTTGCTTCCTGGATTTGTTTGCGTAATTCGTTGTCGAAGTGATCTTTCATTGTCTTATTTTGCTGTTTAATGTCTTCCTTGATACTCCAGATCATCTGAAGCATGTATATCCTGAATTCTTTATCTGACATTCCATTTGCTGCAGCTGTTACCTCTTCTAAAGTTGCGTTGACCTGCATTGCTTGTGGTCCTTTCTTTCCTTGTCTTTTCATACTGCTTGCGTATCTTTCCTGCAGGTGCGGGCGGCGGCTCTGCTCTCTCCTTATTCCAATTGGGGTGTTGTGGCTACCACGCCGGCAGGTCACTGGGCCTGTTCTGGGAGCTGGCGGCGGCTCTGTTCTGCCCCTACTCCAATTGGGGTGACGAGTGTACCACGCCAGCAGGCCACCGGGCCTGATCCGCCGGTCGGTTGCAGGTTTGCCTACCCTGCAGGCGCGGGCGGCGGCTCTACTCTGCCCCTACTCCAAATGGGGTGACGTGTCTGTCGTACCGGCAGGCCACTGGGCCTGTCCCGCTGGTCGGTCGCAGATCTGCCCACCTTTCGGGCACGGGTGGAGGCTCTGCTCTGCCCCTACTCCAATTGGGGTGTCGTGACTACCCCGCCTGCAGGACGCTGGGCCTGTTCCTGGCACGGGCGGCGACTCTCCTCTGTCACTACTCCAATTAGGGTGGTGTTTGTACCACGCCGGCAGGCTCCTGGGCCTGATCCGCCGGTCTGTTGTAGGTCTGCCTACCTTGGAGGCGCGGACGGCGGATCTGCCCTGCCCCTCCTACCACGCCTGCGGACCCCTGGGCCTGATCTGCAGGTTGATCACTGGTCTGCTCACCCTGCGGGCACGGGTGGCGGTTCCGCTCCGCCCCCACTCCAATTGGGGTCACGTGACCACCACACCGGCAGGGCCTGATCCGGGCGTGGGAGAAGGATCTGGTCTGCCCCTACTCCAGTTGGGGTGACGTGTGTACCACACTGGCAGGCCACTGGGCCTGACCCGCCAGGCTGTCACAGGTCTGTTTACCTTGCAAGCGCGAAGGGCGGCTCTGCCCTGCCCCTCCTACCACGCCCATGTACCACTGGGTCGCGGGTCTGCCCACCTTGCGGGTGTGGGTGGCGGCTCCGCTCCGCCCCCTCTCCAATTGGGGTCATGCGGTCACCACACTGGCGAGCCGCTGGGCCTGCTCCGGGCGCTGGCGGCGGCCCGGCTCCTCCCCTCTGGCTCGAGGACAAATTGAGGAGACTCGGGTGACTGTGCCTCACCCCCCCTACCAGGAGACCAACTGCTTATGTCACCGCTGGTATTGATGAAGTTCTCTCCTCCGCCGCTTTCTGCTGACATCAGATCTCTGCCATGTTGGTATCCTATGCGAATGGCAGCATTTCGTTCCCCTTGCCGGACAACCAAAACAACGGGTGAGTCCTGACCGGCCCTCAGCAGGACCCGGACCGAGATGCAGTTTCCACGGGCTCCTAGCCCCGGGCCAGGGAAGTTCCGGGAGCCGGAACTCGGCCGCTCCGTGCTCGGTGTAAGCTCCTATAAGTGTAAGCTCCAAGAAGCAGTCCCCGCGGGCTCAGATCCGGGAGCTGGAATTCGGCTGCTTAGTGCTTGGTGTATGCTCTGATAGTAGCAGGGTCCAAGAAGCAGCCTCCGCAGGCTCCGCAGCCCTGGGCCAGGGCGGTTCCGGGACGGTTCCGGGAGCCGGAACTCGGCCGCCCCGCGCTGGGTGTTCGCTCCGATAAGATCAGATTCTAAGCAGCACCCAGGCGCTGAACCCTAGCAATCTGTCTGCAAGCCGCAGGCGAATTGCAGCCTGAAATTACCTGTTCTATGGCTGAATGAGCTGCGGTCAGTCGAAAACAGGGAAGGTGACGTCAGTTTACCAACATGGTGGCTGCTGGCCTCCTCTGTGGTCTGACCGGTGTGGAGAACCGAGATGGACCGCTTCCTTCCCCCGTCTCGAACCCAGAATTCAGCCCTGAGTACGGTGCTTGCGCGGCTGGCAGAAACTGCAGCACTGTAACCCTGCGTCTCTATCCCAGCGCACGCTGCAGACTCTAGCCGCGGGGCGATTTGCTGAATAAGCAGTGTTACCCTCCGTGCGACAAACCTCTCGCGTTTGAGTCCCCGTAGCCGATCCTCGTGCGATGGAAATCCTTCCTCCAGGTTCCGGAGCACCCGACTATTGCTGGAAATTCCTAACAAGATATCCTTTAGCCGTCCTGACTTGTCATACTCCCACACAGTGAAGCAGCACACGGGGGCAATGCACTCCCCTCGCCGCCATCTTCCTCTCCTATTAGGTCATTCTTAAGACCTTCATCGTTTTGCTGTCTGTACCCATGAGACACCATATATTATAGCACTGTCTTCCGTTAATGGAATTATAGATGCTTCAAAACTCTGAGACTGACTGCAAATTGACAGATCAAAGATAATACATAAGTTCGCTATCTCTTCTCTCCATGGCTCTGAAAAAATGAGTGTTAATTTCCATTTCAATCCACCTTAAAAACTACAAAGACTCTACTTCAATTGGCATGTAGGTATGATCTATAGAGAAGAGAGTTTATAGTTTAAGAAAATTCTTTATATGTAAATCTGGATGTGATAAGTTAGTGATCCATACCTCTCTTGAAAAGGATTCACTTTAGAAGAAAGTCAAACACACAAAAATACATACTGTGTAATCCCATTTGTAAGAAGGGAAAGAAAAGGCAAAACTAATCCATAGAGATAGAAAGCATTTTTGACAATATTAATTCTTCCTATCCAAGAACATGGGAAGTCTTTCCATCATCTAAGGTCTTCTTCAATTTCCTTCTCTAGTGTTCTGTAGTTTTCATTATAGAGGTCTTTAACCTTTTTTTGTTAGATTGCTTCCCAAATATTTTGACGCTATTGTGAATGGGATGGTTTTTATGAAAAATGATGTTCTGATATTTCATGCTAAGTGAAATAAGCCAGTCCCCAAAAGCCAAAGGTTGAATGTTTTCTCTGATATGTGGAAGCTAACCCACAATAAAGCAGAGTAAAAAGTAGAAATTCAGTAGATAAGACAATGAGGAATGGAGGGAAGGGAGGGAGATAGGAAAAGGAAAGACAGTTGAATGAATCAGACATAATTTTCCTATGTACATATATAAAATCATCACAGTGAAACCCACCATTATGTACATCCACAAGAATGGAAGCCTAACTAGAATAAGATATATTCCATGCTGGTATAATTATATCAAAATGGATTCTGCTGTCACAAATAACTAAAAAGAACCAATAAATGAATAAATAAATAAATAAAAATCTGAAAAAGAAAACATTGTTTGCTGAGGTGCAGGGTATAGTGGGATTGTGCAAAGGGACATGGGGGAGTATTTGGGGGTGATGGAAGATCCTTATCTAGATAGGTATGATGGTTTTGTGGATATGCAAAACTTAAAATTCATCAAATGTGGTGCTGTTAATGACATAATTTATATGTCAATAAAGTTGTTTATGAAAGGATTTACCTTCGGAGTCATCAAACTCAGATTTTATTGAGTATTATTTATTGATCCTTAAAATAAGTTTTAAAATACAATTGATTACAGAAGTGAAAAAGTGTGTCTACCTGTAAATTTCTTCAAGGTGAGATATGAGTGAAATAAGATCATGAAAAAACTTCACAAGTGAAGAAAAGGAGATATCAATGCATTTTTGTTAATATGTAGCATATACACAAGAATAACATCTCTTTATCAATGTGGAGTATACCAACAGTAAAACAGATTTTGTAAGTAGTTGTTATTATCTAAAATAGATCTGAAGTGTTCATTGAGAACACTTTCCTAGTGTGCCCCTTCAAAGTAGATAAAAATAACATCACAGTGATAACGTAATACCTATATTCAAAGCTAACTTGTACATCATCTATCAACACTTTGCATTCACTGAAGGAAAATTATACTTCTAATTGTTTGCCTGTATAGTATTTGGCATTTAAATATTGGATTATTTTAAAATTCTGCTGTGCTTAGATATTAGTCACCAGGATGATTCATTTGGAAATCTATCAGGATAAATGTATCAATTATAAAACCTGGTTTTAAATGCTAAATACGCACACACACACACACACACACACACACACCTCTGTTGATTTTGAAGAACTTTTTCCTAATCTATGAGATAGTGCTGTCAAATTCTTTTCTTAGTGGTAAATATAACAACGAATAGGGAAGCCTGACAACTAATTAATCCTAGAAAATATATTGAATCTAATTAATGCCACCTTATCGTGTGTGCATGTGGAACATATGAAGAAAAGCTAAAAACAAGAAAGATTTCTGAATATTTCAGAAAAATTCTTTCAAATGAGTTAGAAATCACTTGCCTTGTCATTTATTATGCATGTTAGTATAATTTTAGGTATTCTCTATTGATGATGCAGGAACCCTTGCATTTATTTAATAGTTATCCTGACCCTTTTATTTTGGATTCATGTTAAAAATGAGCACCTTGTTAGAAGAGGCTTGGTCAGAATGGAGGGAGGGGGTGTGGACTGGTTAGGTCAAGTGAATTCCAGATACAATGAATGGGTTCCTTAGTGATGAATGATGTACTCAGGGCACTAATTTATGTCTTAATCACATCCTTTTCCTCATTACACAGGGGCTCAACCAAAACCCCAGGCTCTGTCTCTGGTTCTGGCTCTGGCTCTGGCTCCAGCTCCAGTACCTGCTCTGGCTCCAGCTCAATCTCAATCTCAGGCATCTGAACAGGCTCCTTTCCTAGGACAGGTGCTAGGACAGGCTCTGGCTTTGGGGCAGGCTCATGGTCTGGTTCCAAGATGATAGTAGGGTCAGTGTCATGAGTGGAGGGTGGCAGAGTTGCTTCTAGCTGGATAACATCTTCCATTGGAATGGCTTCATTCTCTCGGGTTTCATTTTTCTTTGTCATTGGTCTACAAGAAAGAAGGTCCAGAAAAGATCAAGTTAGGGATTTGATATCTGAAATTTCATGTGGAGCCATACACTCTATAGCTTCAGTGACACAGGTCCTTCCTAGACTGTTCAGGATATCTGTTAATTCTGATATTCTGGCTCACTGTCAGATGCTGTATGTCCATTTGGCGGTTCAAAAGGGTTAGGTCTCAAAAATATAATGAAAATTCAAGAATGTCAGAACCGTGTTTAAAAGTTGAGAAAACTAATATCAGGGTGAATTTAATAAGGTCTCTGAGGGCTAAATTCACAGCTGTGATTCATCTTTATCTTTGGTTCCATCTAGCATCACATTTGACACCTGGTTGGTACCCAACACATAGTTATGGAAGCAAGCAGATGGGTGAACAAATGAATGAGTGTGTTCTTCACTAAAGAAACGGGAGAGTGGTCAAGAGCATGGGCTGATGGCAGGGCCACATTATGACTTCTATGATCCCTAGACACTTTTGCCATCATGAGCCTCTTGTTATATAAAAAATATTTAAAATTACGTTTATGACTGTGCTTTTATAAAGACAAGTATGTTAGCATTATATTATAAAAGGTTTTCTTGGATCTAAAAGTGTGGTCTTGGTAGCTAAATGAATTGATGTGCATATGTGCTTAGAACAGAGTGTGGCACACAGGACTCAGTAAATGGTAGCCACTATCATTCTTTTTGTAAAAGCAATGAGTAGAAAGATACCTGTGATATCTGATGCTAAAAGGAGTGCTTATGACTGACTGACTGAAAGAGATATGCCTGAAAAATGTTTGTATTCTAGTGAAGACAACAAGCCAAAAGTTTGTATTCAAGTAATGAGAACTTACTCAAGTTCTGTGGTAGTTTTAGAATTCCTCTTCCTTTCTTTTTCCTTTGCCTTGTTCCTTGCAAAGCACACCACAGAAATGATGATGGCAGCACCTATCAGGGTACCAATCAAGGCACCAACAATGATCCCAACTTCTGGGTCTGGAAGACACAAACAGCTAGATGTTTAGTAAAGGGAAACAAATTGTCATGTCATGTGTGTCATGTGTGTGCTTGTGACTGGTATAGAATATCTGGAACATTCGCATAGCAAGGAAGTAACTCCTGTAGACTGATGGAACAGAAAGCCCTAGAACTCTGCCAGTTGGATTTAGAGTGAGTGAAGCAAGATGACTGGCTTGATTATGTAGCTTAATCCATTGACATTTACACACAAAGAGAAAAATATGCTGAGTTGGGACAAACAAGGTTGTTTTAGATGTTGGGTTTAGAGAAGAAAGTGTTCAGTGTTAATTTATTCAGAAAGAGAGGGAGACAGGAAGAGACAGAGCATGGAGTTGCAATCTAGTCACCAGAAATATGCCTCTGTTGTAAGTAGGGACATTTCACCAGGCTTTCTCAGAGCATAGATGAAATAGGTTCTTAAAAACCTTCAACCTCACATAGTCCATGATCACTGAGGAGCCTTGTGCGTTCTGGCTACTAGGAAGGAATATGGCTATTTTGATAAACCAGCATCTGGTTTATTACATCAGGGTATGGAAAAATTTAATTAGCGTGAGACAATCCAGCTGAGCCCCAGACCTTCAAGCCTGGAGGTGTTGTCCCTGAAAGAACATGTCTGGGTTTTATGCTGGCTCATCTCCATCCACTTCTTCTCAAACAAGGATGGACAGCTTGTATTTTGAGATGGGAGACAAGTTGAATCACTGAATAATTCCTTTAACTTTGGGGAATTAATTTAATTAATAATTTTAAAAGTTTAAAAGTCAATAATTTAAAAAGTCAAATAGTTCTAAACTTCTAACAAAAACAGCAGACCTTCTGCTCCACTCCTCCCCATCTCTGGGTCCCAATCACTACAGGCAAGCACTCTTGATCCTTTTTTAAAAGTACCTTTGCCCCTGTGTTTCTATTGTACTTCTCCTGGAATGTCCTACCTTTTTTGATCTTCATTTTTTTTTTTAAATTTCCTACCCTGGAAATTTAGTTCTTTTACAACATTTCACTCAAATCCCACCACATTCTCCCAATCTATCACAAGTTTTAGTTAAAACAAAGCTTGCAGTATTATGACCACGTAAATACTGCACACAGACAAAGAACATAACATACTACAATTCTTCCTTGTACAACATTTTTAAAAACTTTTACTCAAAGCTAATAATTGCCTTATTTGTGTATTTGTTTGGTTGCCCCCTTTCTTTTCTTTTTTTTCATATTTGTTTATTTTTAAAATGCATTATCCCTAATCCCAAGACTTCCAGAAATCATTAAATTTGATGCCTTTATTTTATTTATCTATTTTTATGTGCTGCTGGGGATTGATCCCAGTGTGTCACATACTAGGCAAGTGCTCTACCCCAGATGTCTTGTAGGTTTTACTTGAAAGTGATATGAGAATGAAGAGTAAACTTCAGGACAAATAATGAAGAAAATTAGCCCCCTGGATGGATCCAATTTGACAATTCCAGGGCTCATAAGTATTGTGCTTAGAGAGAAAGTAAGCACATTTGAACAGGATGATTGAGGTTCAGAGACAACCTGCCTCTACCAGTTACTAACTCAATGACCTTGAGCAAGTAATTTGACTCCCGGAGCTTCAGTGTCTTCCTCAATAAAATAAGGCTAATAATATATTCTGCCTCCATACATAAGATGGTTGGGAGGATTGAGTGAGATAATGCTCATGAGCACCTGGCCAAGTGTTTGTTACATAAAAGTGATTGTGGGTGAGAGTATTATTATTATTAGGGACAGATCTTACCAAATAGTTAAGAATTGGAAAATTTGTGAACTTTGTGTTTGACATAGCTACAGTGTCACCTGAATATACCAATAGCATCATAAAGAGAAATACAGGCTGATACCGTCAATGAGATTGCTACATTTATCAAATATCAATATCTTCTCCCTAGAGATTTTTGCAAAGCTTAAACAATTTGATTAATTTAGGGAACATACTAAGCTTTATGTAAGCATTAGATATTAGGATGAGCATTCATCATATCAATCTATAAATAAAGCACACAAATCTCCAGAGAGGCAGAAACAACCAACCAGAGATCCTAATTAATGTACAGGTCCAGGCTACTAGACTCAAGGAGAAACTGTTAAAGATATATGACCAACTCACGTGAAGAGGTTAGATCAATTTCACAGGAACTATTGCCAACACTGTTGATAGCAGTACACTGGTAATAACCTTGTTCAAAATTTGTCAGATTTCCAATAACCAAAATTCCAGTGTTTGGGTCTGTCAAAACCAGGAAATAGACTATTAAAATATCTTATATAGGTACGTACGAATCATGTCAGTGTAATATATCATTCAATGCCCACCCACTCCCCCATATTGCCCTCCCTTTCATAAGATGTCCAGGGACCAATTAGTTCCCTTGGGCCTGTTCCAAAGGTAGCCCATCTACCACCATGTAGAACTATACCTAGAGCTGGCTTCTGGAAGTTGGGGAGTAGTTAAGACCAGAGGCTTATGTTGGGAGACAGGTATTCTTTTTAAATTCCTCTCCCCCAACCAAGAAAAAGACAATATTGAGCAGCCAGCCACATATGCCATCAGTCAACCCCCCAAACCAGGCCTTGCCAAGGACTGCCAAAGGTGATACTTACTGAAGCTTTCTTTCACTGGCACAGCATTATTTCCCTCGAGTTTATACCAGTGGTACACAGGAGATGGTGTTCCAAAAGAAGAGAGGCAAGTCAGAGAAATACTATGGCCCATTTCTGGTCTTCCTTGGATGCTACAAAGTGGCTTAGAAGGTTTGACTGTAAGGCAATTGCAAAGAGTAAAACTCCTGCCAGGATGCATGGCAGCCTGTGACTACTGCAGTCACTTCTTCACTTTCATTTTGCAGAATATATGTTTATTAAAAATTATATATATAGTGGTATATGAGTGATACATAAATATGTGTGTGTGTGTGTGTGTGTGTATGTATGTATGTATTTATTTATTTATTTATTTTGACTGTTTTCTGATTGTACCACCAGATGGGAGTAGAGCACTTCAGGTGCTGGGACATTCTAGTCAGGAGGCCATTAAGATTCAACTAGTGTCTCTGTCTGCCTCCTCCCCAGATTTATAACCATGAATTTCCGCATTGTGTCTTAAAATATGCCTTTAATAAAACAGCCAAATGTAAGCAAACACTAAACAACTATGAACATAGCTTATACTTGAAAATCAGTTTTAAAGGAAAATAGAACCCTTAAATAACTTGAGATAAACTGTTTCTATTCACTCTAAAAATAGTTCTACTAATACTATATTTGTTTATTCCTTTATGGGTCTTTTTTTTCATTTATTCATCTGGGAGTGACACAAAATGGTTGGGAGATTTGAATTTGCCTGTGTCTCTCATCAGCAGGGGAAACCTATTTTGGGTGTGCACATTACACAGCTATGCAATCTCTATTCTGCCTCCACGCCAAGCATTTATTTATGTACCTCCTGTGTACCTGACATTGGACTAAGTTCCAGGGATATAAAAGTAACATTGGCACATTTCTGAAGTTGGGTAGAGGAGAGTGATGAGGGATGAAGTTAGAGAGTGTCTGGAGTCATACCTTGGAGAGCTTTACAGTCCATGTATTCTAAGAGCAGGGAGATCATGGAAAGACTTTAAACAGGTTAGTGATGATGGTTATTTTAACATTTTAGATGGCTCTCTCTAACATTGGGGGTGCCTAAACCAAGGGAGAAGAGGAGAAAGTTTCAAGAGGTACTAAGCTAGAGGCAACTGTATATGGGGAATGAGGGAAGATTGTGGGATCTATGGTGATTTCCAGGCTCCTAAATTGGACAACTGGGTACATGATCTTGCCATAACTTGAAATAAAGAATGCATGTAGAACAGCAGGCTTTAGGGAAAGGAATGATGAGGAGGAAGGAGTTATAATGAGGGTGGTTTGGTATGTGACTGATTTTTAGCTAATTATGAAAATACCTGGATGAAGAAGCTGGAAAACTGAAACTGAATCTCCCCATTCATCTTACTTTGCACAGCTCATTCTATCCTTAATTATATACACAGATAATGATCAAAAGTTCTATACTTTCCAACTCACCTTCCCTTTTTTTTTTTTTTTTTGGTACCAGGGATGGAACCCAGGGGTGATTAACCACTGAGCCACATCCCCAGCACTTTATATATATATATATATATATTTTTTTTTTTATTTAGAGACAGGGTCTCGCTATGTTGTTTAGGGCCTTGCTAAGTTGCTGATGCGGACTTTGAACTTGCAATCTTCCTGCCTCAGCCTCCCCAGCTGCTGGGATTACAGGTGTGCACCACCTTGACCAGCTCACCATCCTTATCTTTTTTAATTTATTTTTTAAAATTTTTATTTATTTTTTTAGTCATACATGACAGTAGAATGCATTTTGACATATAATACATACATGGAATGTACATACGTCAATCAAATTGTCTGTTCTATTCTGTTGCCCTTACCTTATCTTAATTTGAATATAAAACCCTCCAAAGGCTGATGTTCTCTATCTTAGACAAGTTACATCTTAAATACTCAGCCCTTCATCTCTTAACCTGCAACATGATAGTTAAGAGTAAAGCTCTGGTCCCAAATAGAATACTGGCTCTACAACTTCACCCTAGATGTGTTTGGACAAGTTACCTAACTTAACCAAACCCCAGCTGACTCATCTGGAAAATGAGAATGAGAGAATATCTAACCTCTGGCTGATCCAAATATTCAATAAAATTATGTATATAGAGCCTTGCACATGGAATTCTGTTAGCATGGAGAGTACTAATTTCTGCTACTGAACTTAATCTTCCATCAACTCCTGCTCTATTCAGCCATCTCAAACTTTAACTTCTTGTGCACATAAGCAAGAAGAAAAATGCATCCAGTTATAACTTTGAAACACTTCACTAGTCATATCTTGGAAACGTGTCTTTTGATGAAAAGGATGTTCTACTTAGCTCTTGATTTTATCTTCCTTACCAATGGTTTTCTCAGATGTTCCCAAGTTCCAACTTGGTCTGCCTATCCTGAACTAGGCCATTTGACCAGGAGTCCATTGCAACTATCACTAGAATTTCCACTTTTAAAAAATATGAGTATTTTATAACTGTCCAGCATGATATAACAATTTGAACAAAAATTAAATATGGGTGTTTCCTTGGGAAAAAGTCAGACTTGAACTAATTATAGACAGAAACCTGTAATGACTTGCTCTCATTCCTTGAGCCTAGATTCAAACCCAGATAGGCTTTTTAAACTTTTTTGCTAAACACATCTTTCTTTTATTTTTATTGACAAAACAATTAGTGAATCACTTTGAAACAAGTGCCAAATCTACATATTTTCCAAAACTACTGAATCAAAATTGAATTGACATGTTATCTGGTTAAAGTCCCCTGTAGAACCTAGATATTTCACTGGCAAAGCCATTGATCTACCCTTTAGGTTTATTGCTTTCAACAGAATTGGTGTTGGAAGAGAAGTCTTACCTCAGAAAATAAATGAAATTGCTTCAGTGTGTTCTCAAACCTTCTCTAAATTAATCATTTTATTTTTATGTGCCAAATTGCAAAAGGGAGATAATGCTTATTCCAAATGCACACAAAATAATTATTCAGACTTGACCTGGGTATTTTTCAGAGATTGATTTTCCAAGGTTGTCATAACTAATGGAAATCTTTCAAATGAATGTTCATCCAAACCACCTGGTTCTTTGCTTACTGCCATTTCCTTCACCTAAATTGTACCCTGCCACCTCAGCCCCTTTTCTGCATGACACACTCTTGCACATCCTTCAACAGTCAGCATAAAAGTCTCTTTCCTTAATAAGCCTTTTCTAGTTCCCCTTACACAGCTTTTTGTTCTTTTTTTTTTTTGTACCAGTGATTGAACCCAGAGGCGCTCAACCACTGAGTTTCATCCCCAACCCTTTTTATTTTATTTTATTTTATTTTGGACAGGCTCTCATTAAGTTTCTTAGGGCCTCACTAGTTCCTGAGGCTTGCCTCCAACTTGTGATCCTCCTGCCTTAGCCTCCTGAGCTATTGGGATTACAGGTGTGACCACCACACCTGGCTCCTTTCACAGCGTTTAGATCTTTTCCTTGTGCCCTTACAACTATCCTCTCACACCTCCAAAGAAAGCTTTTATGTTACATATTTGTCTCCTTCACTTGATTGAACTTTTATAGGTTTGGGACCCTATCTTTTACATCTTCCCAACTTCATTGTTAACCACTGTTACGGACACATGTGCTCAGGATTTGATGAATTAATTCATGAATGCACAGGTTGTATATGGGATTGGTGTTCACTGCTGGATGATAAAATGTCTCTGAAAGACACTTTACTGCAAAGAGCTACCATTAAGGAAGCATGAATATCTTTTTCCACAATTGGTCTCCCATATCCACCTATACCCACCTTGCTAAACCCCCAGTAGAGCAAGCAGAATAGGTGCTCATATGCAATGAGATTTGATAATTGCAAATACTCTCTGCATTTTAAAGATAAATTAGCCAGGGTCTGGGGATGTGGCTCGGTGGTAGAGCACTTGCCTTGCATGTGTGAGGCACTGGGTACAATTCTCAGCACTGCATTAAAAAATGAATAAATAAAATAAAAGTTAAAAAAGATAAATTAGCCATGTTGAAATTTCTGGAAAGGCTAAATTTGTAGGATGGCTTGTTTTTCACCCAATGAATAAAGATACAAATTTTGAGACTTCCTGAACAAAGAAATCTATAGACCCTTTAGTCTCTTTCCTTGCCTGGGTCCTAGCTGAATGTAAAGTCATGAAACAGTCATGACAGGAATTAGCTGACTCAAAGACTCATTGGAAAGAATAACTCACAGGAGAGTTACCCTCAACTTCTTAGAGAAATTGATTTGAATCTTCTGAAGCTTAAATTTAAGAACATCAACCTTCTTGTCTAAGTTTATCTCAGGGCTCTTTCCAAGTCCTTTCTGAAGAAGCTTTGCCTCTTTAGATTGCTTCTGCTCAGAACACTCTGGAGTCAGGGAGAAACAAAATAAGTTAGAGAATTAATCTCTCAAATTATTTGAACATTAAAGAGCTCTTTAATCGCTTATATCTCATTTTATCTTTACAACAAATCACTAAAGAAGACAGGGCAGTTATAATCCCATCTTACAATGACCAGAGAAAAATGAACTGATTTGCATGAAATCACTGAGTACAGAATAAGGTCTAGAACTTAGGTCTTTTGACTCCCATCTTGATGCTTTGGCACTCATACCACACCATTTAGTTCCCATGTATATGGCTAGTCTTTCAAACTAGAACATAAACTCTTTTCTCTTTCTCTGTACCCCTATGCCTAGCACAGTACTCAGCAAGGTAAAACACAAAGGGTTGAACTAATCCAATCTTAAACAATAGCTCTTGGGTACTTTTCCCTCTTTTCCAGGTGGTTAGATGCAGTGGCAAACCTCATGGTAAACATTAGCTGTACTTGTATGCCATCATATCAGTGGCAAGCTAAGGCAATTGTGAGCAGTTCTCCTAGGTATGCACCTTGTTACCAATTGCTGCTTCTCCAAGCAACTCTTATTACTGATTTGATCTAATGCATCCTTTTGTATGATGTATATACATAGTTGGAGAAGAGCAATGACTACATGAACTCCATTTAGGATTATTTAGAAGTAGGAAATGCTTAGTAAACTGGGTAGGCAGTAAGTGTTGCCAGTCCTTTCCTTCCACCCTTTAGTAATTCCCACTCCCAGGCCCTGCAGGGTTTAGCCCCCATTGTCCTGTCAGATAAAAGTTGGAAGGATCACTAGAGATCACCAAAATTTGGAGCTCTCTAAAGGCAGAAAACATGTCTCCATCACTTATGATGACCCTATCCATCCTGGGACAAAGTTGGCAGTCAATAAATCCTGAATACAAGGAACTACTCCAAATTCATTTTGAGAGCAGATATGACTTGCTTAACATCATATAATGAATATATGTATATACAGAAGTTCTTAACAATGGCCTAATGTGTGTTCCCTTTTCCAAATAGCATGAGCATTTTTAAAAGAGAAAATCCTGCCATTAGGATTTCATGGAATTGTAGTAGACTTTGGAGCAGTAATAATGTGACATTTGTCTCCTCCAGGTAAGTCTGGCTCTAATTGGATGGAAGTTCCCTCTGAAATAGTTGCTTGTGATCATTTGGGGTGGACAGTGACTTGACTCATCTGTTCTCATTGTATTCTTCAGAAATAGAGTTATCTGGAGTTTGGATTATCTACTGTTGTCATTTTGACAGCCCTTTTTGTTTGGGAAATTGCTTCTACATGTTTTATTAATGATTCCTCAGTGCTCTTGTACAGGTTGAGTTGGTGGTGTGTCTCTGTTTCCCCGGTAATGAAAGGAACAGTAAGTATATTTATCCCCAGAGATCTGTTTAGCATCATAACTAGGTACCCTGGTCATTCATTGTCCTGAGTTGCTCCAAGAAGATAAAAGTGTCCATACCTAACACAGTGACGTGCAGAGTGCCTTGGTTATTGCCAACAAAGTCTGGAGGGTTGTTGACATCACAGGTGTAAATTCCACTGTCTGCTGGCTGCATACGCAATATAGTGATAGACGCATTACCTGGAATGGTGGACCTTATAATTCGATCTTTGAATTGTCCAGAGGCCTGACCTTCTCCACCTTCAGAATAGTAAACCTAGGACAGAAAATAACAGAAATGAGAACTAGAGAGTGTCCATGACTAGGATAAGTTATCTGGAAGCTCCTTCTATTCATATTACCTTTGATAAGAAGCAGCATCTTTCTTCTCTGGGGAATAGGTCTCTGTGACCAAGGTTTTGTCAGTTCATGGGGGAACTTAATTTTCTTACAACTGTTCACAGTCATTACCTCAGATAAACTCTGTAATGTCATCTTGGCAGGAGCTTGTATGCCTATTCTAAGAGGAGGGGACAGCTTGGAGCTGACATGATTTAACTCTTAAACCTGGTCTAGGAGATCAAAATGCTCACGTGCTGAGTCCTCCTGAAGGAAACTTGTTAAACAGGACCAAATGTCTGATGGGAAATAAAAACTGTCATTTTTTTTACCACTTCATATACTTAAAAAAATTTAGTTGTAGATGGACACAATATCTTTATTTTATTTATTTGTTTTTATGTGCTGCTGAGAATAGAACCCAGTGCCTCACAAATGCTAGGCAATTGTGTACCACTGAGCTACACCCCCAGCCCCACTTCATAAACTTTTGATTTGAGTTTACCTTACTCAATAATAGTATCTGATGTCTCTAAAAATTCGGATGTTCATATTCTTTTCATACACCCAAATGCCTCCGAATAAGCAAACCTGGATTTCCTCTGTTTGTTAAAAGTATGAGATTTCGTCACTCAGCTTTAAAGAAGAATGAAATTATGGTATTTTCTGGTAAATGGATGGAGTTGGAGAAGTCATGCTAAGCGAAATAAGACAATCCCAAAAAAACCAAAGGCCAAATGTTTTCTCTAATATGTGGATGCTAATTCACAGTAAGATGGGGAGGGGCACTAGAGAAGAAAAGAGTTACCTTAGATTAGGTAAAGGGAAGTGAAGGGAGGGGCGAGGAAAGGGATGTGGGGTTAGGAAGGATAGTAGAATGAAACAGACATTATTACTGTATGTATATATATGACTGCATGACCAATGTGATTCTACAAAATGTACACTCAGAAAAATGAGAAATTATATCCCATCTATGTATGATATATCAAAGTGCATAAATGCATTCTACTGTCATGTATAACTAATAAAAACAAATTAAAAATTAAAAAAAAGAAGTGTCAGATTTCAGAACAGAAACATTCCTGAGAAATCATCTGGCCCTAATCCTTCCTAGTGTTTCCTGAGTATGAAACAGCATGAGCTAGTATAAGGCCTAGGAAGTGCTTAGTCAATCGTATCTACCATCTTTCTCTCCATGTCAAATAAGGGAACTCAGACACAGAAAGATCAAATGACACATCTTAAGCCAAAAGGGATTATTATTATTATTATTATTATTATTATTATTATTATTATTATTATTATTTACTAGGCTTAAGAAAGATCTGGATTCTAGTCCCATTTTAGTCCCATTAAAGAACATGGATTCTTAGTTCATAATTAGTCTAAGGAACTGTGGGAACAATATGATGTGGTAAAAAGAGGTCTGGTTTAATGGTTAAATGGACTGGGTTTTGGCCACAGCTCTCCCTCTGGCTGTGCTCTACCTCTGACTATGGCATAGGCAGGGGAGGTGGCCTCTAGTCATGCCTCCATGGCAACCTGCTTTGTGATAAGAAACAAAGTTATTTAATCTCTCTAACCTTTAGTTTCCACATCTGAACAAGGAACCAGAACAATGTTTTCCAAAGTATGATATGTATTCCCCAAGTATAGCCACTTTAATTGATTTCAGATAGTACCTAAATGAAAATCTACTAATTTTAATGTGTGTTTGAAAGAGACATATCTAACACATCAAATATGCAGCTTCATGTATATTGTTACTTTTGGTTAGACTAAGGCAGATTTTTGTAAGATTCTAAGAAATCAAGTCAGCATAGAAAACATTAAGTAATTAATAATACTGGTGTTCCACAAATACAACAAAAATTATGAAGATGACACATGAGTGACTAAAGCTTGGGAATCACTGTGCAAAGTAATCCCTGAGGTCCCTTCATAATATATATGTGCTGTGTATGTATTTTGTCAGTTTTGTATGAATGTGAGGCATTCAGTGATTGTTGTTTATTGTTCAATAAATTGGTATTGCCTTAGTCCAAGAGACTAATCATTTTCATAAAATCAACTAGAAGGGTCTTACAGTTCGTTTAATTCAGTCCCCTTACTTTCCAGAAGAAACTGAAGCCCAGAGAAGTTTTAAAAAAATATCACACACAAAATTAACAGTTGAGACAGGACTAGAGCTCAGTTCACCTAATTCCAGCTGTTTACCTAATTGACTGATCAAAGACAGAAAGTAATCAGAAAATCAAAAGATATTGTCTAGATAAATTTAAATGTCTTTTCCTTTAAGCAGAAAGTCAATATATATTAAAACTAACACAGAAAGATATATTTGGAGGGCAAAATGAAAGAACCAAGCAAATTTATGTAAAAAATAACTGTCTCTTCTGTTTTTTCTAACATCAATATGCTTTCTTTCCTGCCCTAACTACAGCCATTTATAATTCATAATTCACACCTACTGAACCAGAGGCCTTTTGTCTCAGAGTGATCTTGTTTATAAACTAGAGGTATTAACTCAAGGTATTCAAGTGAGACGGTGGGGGGGGGTCAGTATTTCAAAAGCCATTTACCTTATTCACTTTTTTTGTAGCAAGGATTGAACTTAGGGGTGCTTAACCACTGAGCCACATACCCAGCCCCTTTTATATTTTAGAGACAGGGTCTCTGTAAGTTACTTAGGCCCTCATTAATTGCTGAGGTTGACTTTGAACTCGCAATCCACCTGCCTCAGCTTCTCAAACTGCTGGGATTACAGGCATGTGCCACCCTGGCGTATTCACTTTCTGATCAACAATTTGAGGCTCCATTGCCTCTTACCTGGAATACAGCCTGCTGTCCATCAATAAATCCCTTTAGAACTTAAACATCTGGCTATTTTCTTTGTCCCCAAGAAGACTGGGTACAGGTCAGCCCTACGACTGATTACATAACAATGAGATACATCAGTCCTGCCTGAAATTCAGAGGATCCAAGTGAAAAAGTCCTTGTTTCTACAGAGATCAGAGGCCCAATAGAGTGTATTTTAGGCTAGAATTAGGACACGAAAAGAAGCCACTGCGAAACTCTCTTAGTTGGGCATAAATTGAGGTAAAATTAGCAAATAAGCAATGAGGTCCTGGTTCTGTAACTTACCCATGAAAAAGAACTTTACCATCCTTCTATCCTATCTCTTGACGCTACAGTCTAATCACTTTTCTCCTGTCATAAATAACAATAAATGGTATCGGAGGTAGGAAGGAGGAATAATAATGGAGACCTAAAATCATCTTGGCCTCCGGGTGTTGTGTGAGAGGGAAAGTGGCTAAATGGCAGCTAAATACATAGATGGAGGGGGTTTCCTTAAGAGGAAGTCAATTCTGTCACACTATCTTTGTAAAGAAAAAAGAAAGAACCATTTTCCTGAAACTGCTTATCTAATCACATAGGAAGCACTGCAACTTGGTTCTATTTTCCACAAAAGAATAACTCTTTTAAAAATCAAAGCTGAACAATGACCAAAGTCCAACCCATGATCCTATGTGGCCTGTAAACTTTTCAAAGACATATTACTGTCAATTTAGATATTAAAGCAATTGAGGTCCAGGAAAAGCCTCCAATATTCAGTAGGCCACATCCTTGGTAGGGTAGAGTGGGAGGTGAAGATGTCCTGCTTTAAGAAAATTCATCCCAGTGTTCCCTTAAGGAGTGCTTGTTAATTTTTTTGCCCACTTTCTCTTTTGTGCCTTTGTTCATAGCAAACAGCACTGTTCTCTTCCAAGGTCCTCTCTGCCTGCTCCCTTGGTGATGCTAGAGTTTAATGTGTAGAGTCACAATATCACATTGGTTATAAAACGCTCTTTGAGATCACTTAGTTCGTGGTTTCTAAGGCTAAGGAAACTTTAGGAGCTAGGTGAATATTCTAAATATGGGGAAATGGCTGGGAGAGACTGGCGGGTATTGGGGGGATCATAAGGGATGGTGGGAACTGTGGTGAATGGGGAGCCAGTGCACACTGTGGAAACAAAAACACAGAGCTAACCAAAATATGTCCACTGGCCAAATCTAGTCCAGAGGCCTCCTATTTGCAAACTGATTCATCCTCTTCTATTACAGATGCCAATGAGGGCCCAGTAGTGGAAGAGCGTTTCCCAAAGTTACACAATCAATTTACATTCAGACCTAGAACTCACACCTTCCGTTCCCACTGAATATATTCAGGTAGCACTCACAGTCCTTCCTGCCTGAGGCAAGGAAGATGATTTTCAGGCAACCTTCCCCTTGGGAGCCATTCAATCCCATTCCAGTCTGATCTTCCTCTTGCCAATTGCATTATTCACTGGCCTGATGCTTCCCACACTAAGCAGGTTCACTACATGATGCCCTTGACATTTGCCAGCTGCACTGCAGGCCTCTGAGTTCTTTGCAGAGCAGGCTTTCAGCTCTTACTGTGTTAAGTTCCTAGTCACACGATGCTGTGCATCTGGGAGTCAGATTTGTCCTAAAAGATGTTTCTTCAACTTTATGCCACTGCTCTCAAACTAGTGACTTGGTATATAAACAAGAAGGGTTGAAAGAATTTCATCTGCTTTCTATTTGAGTCAGACTTGGAGTTACTAAATGCCTTTAGTTTCCAGAACTGCTTTTGCAGTTTCCTTTGGGAGATGTGGAAGGCATGGAAGTCCACAACAAACCACACATTATTTCCCTTGAAGCTTCTTGCTTTCTGGTACTTCCCATAGAGAGGCTAGCCAAGGGGAGAGGGTTAGGTGGCAAAGGTCTCAAGCCCAGAATTTTCTCTGGTCTGGGTTGGGATTGCATATGGAGGAAATAAAATACCAAAAGAAAGGCTCTCATGCCCTCAAACCACTCTCTTACCAGCCTACCATCTGCTACTTTTGGGTGAAGTCATAGAAGATTCCAGCTTAAGTGCTTTTCTTTGAAAGACAACAATATAAGCTATTGCCACTCCCCAGCACTTTAGTGTTAAATTCACTTATCAGATATAGCAAATATAGAGACTTTTAGGAATGGGACACAAAATAGGTAACTTTGGTGGGGAGGGAGGGAAGATTTATAGCATTTCTCAATAAGGGTGATACTAGCATTTGGTCAGGCAGTTTTTTGTGTGGGTCTGTCCTGTTTTGCAGGATATTTAGCATCTTTACCAGCACCCACTAAATCCCTGTAGTGACTCCAAGTCCTAACAATCAAATCAATACCTTCTCCTTTATAAAATGCCCCTGAGGTGATGGAACTCCCCCATATACCAACATTAGAAAAATGTTTTAACATAACTCTGTTTTAACATAATTCTAATGTTTTAACATAACTCTAGTGATCAGACCAGGTTGGAAAATCTGAGAAGCCACATAACATGAGGGCACTAAGTCCTTGGAAAGATGTTGTACAATTTATGCATGTTTTGGGAATATGAGTGTGTCAAAGGGTTCCTTCCATTATAAATATTCTAGAAGAGTATTGTCTAAGAGACTCATGCTAAGGAGGGTCAATGTGTATTCTGTTCATGGGCAGGTGAATTCTGTAAATTTACCAGTAATAGGCTAGGCGGAAGAAGAGGCCTTCTGTGAAACCCGAGGGCCATCAGACCGTCCAAAATTTCCATGCTAGCCTACCAGGTGCAGAGTTTTCAGCTGAGATTCCCTGCCAAAGAACTGACTATCTGAAACTGTCCAAATTTTATGAGAAGAGGCCATCTCTAAACGGACTACCATGCTAATGAATATTCTTGTCTCTGAGTCAGAAAACTTGTGGGTTACTTTTGTAGTTGCTGCTTACCAAAGGAACCCCCTAGATGGGACAGTTACAAAGAAATAACATCATCTGAGAAATACCAGGTCTCTGATTCAATTCTACTTTAACACAACAATTTGGGGGAGGAGGAGAAGATGGACATGTAGCAAGAGCTGGTCACTGCCCAGATGAGGGCAGCGATAGGGCCCTGAAACTTTTGAAGGAGGCTGAAAAGTGTTCTAGGTGTGGATATGAGAAGGTGAAATCAAGACTTTTCCAGTTTTGCCAAGGGTTTGTGCTTATCCGGATTTTCACTAAACTCAGACCCTTCCATCCCACTCCTGAAGCTTGTGCCAGTGCCCTAGAGACTGCAAACAGTGAAGGAGTCTAGTAGTACACCAACAGGTGTTCTTACCTGAGAGGTCCAGCTACATCTTCCCCGAGCGTCTCTTGTATGCGCCATTTTTAGACACTGACTGACTGCCTTTTCCTCCAAACCCTCAGTATTGAGGCACGAGCCATGCTGTGTTTGAGCAGAAATGGGTGGATCTGAGAGCTGAATTATACTATCGTATCAACCCAGGAGTTGAAATGAATCACTCAGTGGTCAGTCTGGCAACATCTCACTCCCATATCATTGAATTGTCTACTAACACAAAAGTGTTTTTCTAGCATCCCCAAAATGTCCCACCAGCAATCCATAGATTAGCATACTGCATGCCCTACAGAATTTTGAATGCATAGAAGTGCTCAAAGAGGAAAGGGTCTTGAAATGGAGGCCAATTCCCATGTTGAAAAATACTATCTCAACCCAGGAAGTCTGCAATCCCTTGACTGAGCAGAATCTCTGTTCAGGGACATGAAGCAGTGCAAAAGGTGTCTAGGGTCTATTTCTAGCCACAGAGACCCTGAAGACAGTGGATCTGTGAGCCAGTGAGGGCCACAATGTCCCTGAAGAGCTCTGTCTCAGCCGTTCAGTTATACTAAGTGTATCTTGTTAGGCTGGGTTCCCTGTTCCCATTTCCCAGTCCCTCTAGTACACCAAAGCATGAGGGGGATAAGAATTTTGCAAAATCACCTTTTTGTGAGTGGCAGTGGCACTAATATTAGCTCAGATTCACTGAATGCTACAGTGTGGAAGGATTCCTAGTGCCTCACAAGCATTATCTCATTTAATCTTCTAATTAAAGCTATGAGGTATGTATGTAGTTCCATTTTATAGATGGAAAAACTAAATCTCTGAAAAGTCAAGTGACTTCTGTAAGGTCAACCAACCAGTAAGTAAGTGGTACAGCAATAAACTGACATCCGTCAGGAGATTTCCAATGGGGCTCTAAAGCTACTCATTTGGGAAAGCACAGAGAAGTACATGCCTGCAGAATATGGGGAGAGAGGGAAGGGGTTTCCATTCTCCAAAAACAGAGACTTCAAATATTTATAATGAGGATCTGGTCAGGGTGAGTTGAAGGAAAACAGGAGGAGGAGGTTTGTGCTATGGGGGTTGGTTTTCACTGTTCTCAAGTTAAGAGATGTTTCTACTCTATCCTGTCCTCCATATGGCTAAAACCCAAGCATAGCACACAGATCTCATGCAGTTTTAAGATCAGGGAGCATGTTCTCTGACTCAGCAGCTCAGTAGAGAGGACCTCATTTGGCTTGGACATCCCTAAAGAGTAAATATCTTGAATTATTTGCTGCAGCTGTACCTGACATCTGAAGAATGAGTCAAATGGCAAGTAAATAAACTACTTATTAAATACCTATTTGTTAATGGATTTTCTTTTCAATGTTCTTCTAAGAGGTGCCCTGAGCTCAATCCACAGTCAGTTTAATCATATCTTCCCGTTCATTCTTAGAGCTAAAAAAAAAAAAATAGTACTCACTGGTGGTCACAATACCCTTTGGCTTTGAAGCTTCCTCCCTCACTAGCTACATAGTTCAAAGAAGAAGTGGCCCTGTGAATTCCATTGTCAAGGAGGCATATAGAAGAATTTGGGCTTTTGAACTCAGACTGGCTTTGCCTGGCCTCCAGGCAGGTGAGGCCATCTTGATTTGAGTATCAAGTATAAAATATATTAGCAAAGACTCTGTAAATTCAGTCCCTACTGGAAAAATGAGAAGAACTTCAAGCCTACAGATGAAGAGTTTGTTGAAAAGACTAGTCAGAAAATAGGATTTTAAAAAGATCATGTGATTATTGCCATCCACATTCAAAGCGAGAGCAACTTGCAATGGAAACTGATAATTTCTTACTTGGCTCCAACATGCAAGGTCAGGACATTTTGGGTGATGGAAACTGGTGGAAAAACTGTTTTTATTAGTGGTGGTGGTACTACTGCTGCTGCTAATCATAATGGTGTTTACATGGGATAAACTTTAGAGGGCTTTATATTTTTCCCAAATGTTTTCACATGCATTATGTCAATTAATTCTCCTGAGTATTGCTGTTGTATCATATTTTAAAGAGAGGCACGGAGTGATTCAAATATCTGTCCGAGGTAACCAGTACTAAGCAAATTATTTGACTAGATAGTGACATTGATGGAATCTTCCCCTGAATGGTGTTTCCTGCTGACAAATGATTAGGATTTCTAGTAAAAGCAAGGATTAAGCACTGAACATTACTGGCTGAAGCAACACTTCCCAAGGTGTGCCTCCTCCAATGCCCTCCTTCCCCTCCACCTCTGCCCCTGGGCCTTCCTTAGCTCACTCAACTTATTCTCCCTCTATCTTTCTACTAACTGAACCCTTCCTTTCCTTCAAGACTCAAAATAACTGCATATTCCAAACCACACTGATTGATCTCTTCTCTAAACTCCACTTTAGTTCATGCATGTTTTTTGAAAACTTGGTGAAAGCTAAAGACCTTTTTCTTCAAGGGGTATATATGGGCATTTTTGCATATGTGCTCATGTACACATGTGAACACATGCACACACATACCTGTGAGAATACAATTTTAATCCTTTTGCTAATTTAAAGAAGGATTTACCCTCAAGGGTGGATGAATAAAATCTGGGAATAGGCACCTTGCCTGTGGAATAATCCTCCCCTATTGATGTTTATCTACCATCCTCTAGCGATTTTTCCCCCCAGAACTTAGAGCCTCTAGCTTTATGCTATCCTTGTTTACCTAGGGTTGACCTCTACTGTGGCTCCCTCTCTACCCATATAAGTAGTTTCCTTCTGTCAGTACTTAGTCTGGTTCAAAGAGCCAGTTCCCTTAACAGATAGATCCAAGATATTAAATGATGAAGAGATCTGCAGATTAATTAGGACTTGCAATTGATCCAATGTCTTTGAGACAGTATGGAGATATTTGGAGGGGATGTTCTTTCAGAACTACTATTCATTTCACTCATGAGAAGACATTTCTGTCTAGTATAGAATACATGGTACACACAGTTCTCTTCATATTGTTTTATACCTGTTATCTCTATACATAAATGAGATAACAGGTATAAAACAATATGAAGAGAACACAAAGGCAAATTCACTTACATGATGGTCTTCCCTAGACATCTATCTTCAAACTTTGTATCTCAGGTTCTGTCACTGTTGTCACTGGCATATCATTCCTTCACATAATTACCCCAACAGTTTTCAGTCAGAACTAGCAAAGGGGAAGAGGTTAGGAACTTACAGTAAGTGGCTCTATTTCCTTCTTATGAAAGAAAGACCACTGGATGGACAGCTTGTCCGTGGAGGCCACAGTGGTGGTGTAGAAGCAGAGAAGAGTGACATCAGATCCAGTAGTCACATTTACGAAACTGTCTGGGATGGTCACTTGCACCAGGTTAACCTGACCTGAAAAGATAATCATCAGAAAAACAATGGTACACATTTAGATTATGATGACACTTTTTGGGGTCACAAAACATTTTCAAAAATATCTTATTTAGAGAATCCAAAGTGAGGAGGAGAATGTGGAATGAACCATAAAGGGAAACTGAGCAAACAATGAGGCCAGGGAAAGGGGAGTTTCTAACAAGTTGCAGTGTAAAGATATTCAAAACCTAGGTGATGGTGAGATAATAGCACTGAATTGGGAATTCCTCCTATTTAAGGATTGCACACATTCTTGTCCAAGAGCCTCCAAAAGGTCCATAAATATATATAACAACTAACCAAGTTTTGTAAGCATCAAGAGTCCTTTGAATGTGGGACTTTTAGTTTTGAAACTCGATAGGTCTCAAGCAAACAATACTTGTTTTTATAGGAGTTCAGGACTAAAGCCAGAAAAATCCCAGGCAAACTGGGATGAATTGGTTACTCCTTCCCTAAGACCATTGGAGGGGCATTTGCAAGATCAAAATTACATTCATAACAATATTAAGATGTTGTCTATTTTCTTTTTCATTCTCATTCTCTCATGAGTATACATTGGAGTTTCCCAAAATCTGCATGATATGTAATGATGTCATTGTTCTAGTGGCTAATGAAATGTGTGTTTGTGAATTTTTTAAAATTATTTTCTCAGTTTTAATTTTGAACATAGCACATATAAATAGAAATAATTTACATAGAAAAAGTATTTTGGGTCCTCAATTTTTTTGTGGTGATGAGATTGGAATTCAGGACCTCATACATGCTAGGCAAGCACCCTACCTCCATCTCAATAATTTTTAATTGAAACTTTTATTAAGATAAGTATAGATAATTATAGATACACATGCATTTCTAAGGAACAGGAAAGATATACCATATGCATTTTATTCAGTTTCCCTCAATGGTAATATTTTGTAAAAACTATAGTATAGTATCACAACCAGGATATTGACTTTGATACTACACACACTGACTTTATTCATAGTTCTCCAATTGTACTTGTACACATGCAACTGTGAGCATGTATTTAGTTCTATTCAATTTTATCACATGTGTAGGATTGTGTCTCCACTACAGTCAAGTTACTGAACACTTCCATCACCACAAATATGCCCCATGTTGACCTTTAAAAGCATTGACACTTCCCTCATGTACCCCATCCCTGTTTCTAACAATTGACAACCACTAATATGTCTTTTATTTCTAAAATTTTGTCATCTCATAAATGTGCCATAAATGGAATCATGGTAAACTTCTGGCACTGGTTCTTTTTACTTGGCATAATTTCTGGAAAATCCACTCAAGTTATATTAGTAGTTGGCTGTTTTGGTAATATCTGATGGCATATATGCATCAGAGCTTTATTATTCACTAATTTAAGGACATCTGAAGTATTTCCAGTTTTTATCTAGAGTATAAAAGTACAACAAGTATTTGTGTACAGATATTTGCATGAACAGAAATTTTCATTTCTCTGGGAAAAATTCCCAAGAGTGCAATAGCTGGGTCATATGGTAGTTGCATGTTTAGTTTTATGTAAAAAGAAAAGTCACACTGCTTTCCAGAGTGACTGCAACATTATACCTTTCTATCCATATGGCATGAGTGATCCAGATTCTCTGTATCTTCACCAGCATTTGATGCTGTCACCATTTTCTATTTTAATCATTCTGATAATTTGCATTTCCCTAATGGCTAGTTATGCCAAACATCCTTCAATGTGATTATTTACTGTTTCTATAACTTTTTGACGAAATGTCTGTTCATATTTTTTGCCCATTTGCTAATTGGATTCATTATGGTTGTGTTTTGAGAGTTCTCTATGCAATCTAGATGTTAGTCTTCTGTCACGTAGTTTTATTTCTTCCTTTGGAATCTATATGTTGTTTTTTTTTCCTGCCCAATTACAATGGCTATATCATCAAGTACCATGTTGAATAATAAGAGTGAGAGTGGACATCTTTGCCTTGTTCCTAATCTTAGGAGAAAAACATTCAGTTATTTCACCATTAAGTACAAAGACATATGTTACTTGTAGATGCTCTTTATTGAACTGAAGCAATTCTCTTCAGTGGGTTGAATTGTGTCCCAAAAGAGTTTAGTCTAAGTCCTACCCCCCAATCTTCGGGAGTTTAACCTTATTGGAAAATAAAGTCTTTGCAGATGAAATTAAGTTAAAGATATTTATATGAGATTATCATGCATTCAGGGTTGGCCCGATTACTGTTGTCCTTATAAGTAAAAGGAAAGGAAAATTTTACACATACACACATACAAGTAAATGATATATAAAGATGAAAGCAGAGATTGGAATGATGCTTTTACACATCAAGGAATGACAAGAATTCTCAGCAGCCACGAAGTAATCAAGCCTAACAACAATTTGATTTAAGACTTTTGGCCTCCAGAAACGCGAGATAATAAATTTCTCTTGTTTTAAGTACCCAATTGTGGCAACATTTTATAGTAGCTCTGTGAAGCTCACATACCTGCTATTCCTAACTTTCTAAGAGTTTTTCCTCATGAATGAGTATTGGATTTTGCCAAATGTTTTTTTCTGCACCAATTGATATGATCATAATTTTTCTTTAGACTATTACATGAAAATACATGAAATAATTTTTGAATGTTGAACCAGCCTTTCATATTTGAAATAAATCTCCCTTGGTCATGATGTGTAATTCTTTTTAGACACTGCTTGATTCAACTTGCTAGTGTTTCATTGAATATTTTACTTCTAAGTTCATGAGAGATATTAGTCTGTAATTCTCTTTATTTGTACTGTTTTTGTCTGGTTTTAGTGTTAGGGTAATACTGTTCTCATAAAATGAGATGAAGTGTTCTCTCCTCTTTTTTTTAGAAGAGAATATATACAAAATTGATGTTAATTATTCTTTAAATGTTTGGTAGAAATATCTGCTGAAACTACCTAGACCTGGAGATTTCTTTTGTAGAAGCTTTTTAAATTATGAATTCAATTTCTTTAATGGTTATAGGGCTATTCGAATTATCTATTTCATATTGGGTGAGTCTTAGTAGGCTTTTATTTAAGTTCTACTTTTCCTTTATGACTCTTGAATGTAGCAGTATTCTTACAAATTGATATCAAAGTGCACTTGTGATTTTGTGTTCTGGGCACCCTGATGTTCTGAGAACAGATTATGCAAGGTACACTCAACCATTGTGCAAATCATCTATAAACCTTATTCTGAAGGTACTTTTTTTGTTTGTTTTTAAAGAATGTTTAGTTACTTGTCCCGAGACTACATTTTAAGGAAAAAGGATGCCCAAACTTGGAAGTTGCTGTTGCAAAGAAAAGTAAAAATCTACAGCGTGAGGAAACTGAGTGATATAACAAGGAACCCACATGGAAAGGTGAAATTGGTGAATTACTGCAATGGACGGTATATAAAGAATGGTACAGAACAAGGACCCACAAAGAAAGTCAGAAAGTTGGATTTAAAGAGATGTGACAAGCTGGGCATGATGGCTTGCACCTATAATCCCAGCCTTTGGGAGGATTGCAAGTTCAAAGCCAGCCTCAGGAACTTAATGAGACCCTGAACAACTTAGCAAGACCCTCAAAGTTAGAAATAAGAAGGGTTGGGGATGTGGCTCAGTGTTAAAGTGCCCCTGGATTCAATCCATTACCAAAAAAATAATAGTAATGTTGGATTCAATTCCAGTACCACCTCCCCCAAAATTAGAAATGCTATCATGACAATTGAGATTAAAATTCATATGTGTTATATTATTGTACAAATATACAAATTAGACAAACATATGGGTAAGTCAAGGCTCTTAATGAACAAATGAACACAACGATTTAGTTAGGGAAGCATTTGTTGAGTATTTTTAATTCTTTATATATTCTGGCTATTAATCCTCTGTTGGAAAAATAACTGGCAAAGATCTTTCCCATTCTGTTGGTTATCTCTTTATTAATTGTTTATTTTGCTGTGCAGAAGTCATTTAATTTGATGACATCCCATTTATTGATTCTTCCTCTGATTTCCTGAGCTATAGGAGTACTAACCAGGATATCTTTGCCTACACCTCTGTGCTGAAATATTTTCCCTTCTAACAATTGCAAGGTTTTTCATCCAATTCCCAAGTTTTAGATCCATTTTGAGTTGACTTTTACACAGTGTGAGAGATAAAGATCTAGTTTCATTCTTTTACATATGGATATTCTGTTTTCCCAGCACCATTTGTTAGAGAGGCTGTCTTTTCTGCAGTGTATGTTTTTGAAACCTTTTGAGAATCAGATGATTATAGCTGTGTGAATTTGTTTCTGTGTCTTCTGTTCTGTCCCATTGGTCCATGTGACTCTTTTTATGCTGTACCTTGCTTTTATTGTTTGTTTGTTTGTTACTATGGCTTTGCAGTATAATTCAAAATCATGTACTATGATATCTCCAGCATTGTTCTTTTAGCTCAGGGTTGCTTTGGCAATTCTGGATCTTTTATTCTTCCATATAAATTTTAGGATTTTTTTTCTAGTTCTGTGAAGAATATAATTTTGAGGGGGATTACATTGAATTATAGCTTGCTTTTGGTAATATGGCCGTTTTAACAGTATTAATTCTGCCTACCTATGAATGTGAGAGGTTCCAAAGACTTTCTCATTTTTCTTACTTAATGACAGCAGTCATAGAAAAGGAATTTAGGGGGTTGGGAAACATTTTGAAGAAGTAAAAGAAAAAGCAAACCATTGTACTGATTATCCTTTGTTTCCTGGATTCAATAGCTGTATTTTGTGTTATAGCCAGGCCCACCTTGGCAGCAGACAGTTTACATGACAACCAATGCATTGATGAATTGAGAAAAATGCTTTAAGGTAGGCACAAATACAGCATTTTCTAATTCCATGCATTTTCCTTCTTGCAACATTATTCTTCCCATAATTTCCTTTCCCATGATGCCTTTCCCAAAAGAAAAACTGGTCTTCAGAGAGCAGCTACTCTTTCCAACATAAACTTCATTGGATAAAGCTGCTTTCCTCTGTTGGAGGGGAAGTGGATTCCTCCTGTCTTCAAAAAGCTCATCTCCTTTCTCCTGGAAGTTAGCCACATCTGTGGCTGTGCTTAAATGATGACTTTAGAATGTCTTTTAAAGTCTCCAAAATAAAAGGGATAGAACTGGGAATTTGATAGTCATTAAAGTTCCCAAGAACTTTTCCCTAAAACAGAGATATTTTGGAGAGATGATTTGACAAATATTTTTGTTCTTTTGTTTGGGTCTCAGTATCTGTTATGAAATTGATCAATGATAGTTACATGTGAACATGTAAGGCAAAACAACCATTTGATGGATAGTCTCAGTAAAAAGTGCTTAATGGTAGAGTAAGCACAGTTCTCACATAAGACAAAGCATGGAAGAGACCACAGAGCCTAGCAACAAATATCTGGCAAACACCTATTTTGTGTCTTAAGCAGTGCTAAACACTGGGGAAATCATAATGAAAAAGACAGACACATTCTTTGCCTTCCATGTCAGTGCAGCAGGAAGCCATTTATAGCACAGACCAGAATGGAAGTGAATGAAAACCAAGGGCTTGAGAACTATTAATCTGATTCAGACATTTCTAACATTTTAAAAATAGAAGATATAAAAATCTACAACTAATTTGATACATAGAAAAGCTCAGTAATATCACATTGGAATTCAGATGATGATTTCAAAATTTAAAGTGAGACAATATATTTTTGAGGATACTACACATTGTCTTGTAAATAGGTAATGATTGCAAGGCAAAACCTGAGAACCATTTTATTGCCTAGATTCCCAATATTTGGCCCCATAACCAACTCTTAAATTTTGGAAAAAAGACAGTTTTCAGACATTGTCCAACCTTAACATAGTAACAATACACTTCAGAGCTAAGAATTATGTAATTTAAGATTGGCATTTTTTAAATATAGCATCATTCATCTAGTGCATATTACTTAACCTTGTTAGATTACCATCTAGCCAGCACTGTTCAACGGAAACTTCTGTGATAATAGAAATATCCTATCTCCACTTTGTCCAGTTTAGTAGCTGCTATCCACATGCAGTTATTGGGCCAGTAAGACTGAGGAAATGGCATTACAATTTTACTTAATTTGAATTAATTTAAATTTAATCACGTGGGTAGTGAACAGTATAAATTTAGTCCTAAACTAGAGTTAATTCTGTGAATGTCAGGAGATAAACAGTTGTATTTCCTTAGATTAATTAATTCTAAATTGAAAAATTATTTAAATTTGATAAAGTCAGAAAAATATCTACGTTAACAGGAATGTGAATAAATAATAAGCTAAAGAATCATACCTGGTTTAAACAAAACTGAGGATAGCAATGCCCCTTACTGACTTGGCTGGATTAAAAAACAAAACAAAAATGTATCTGTGGTTGAATTATGATTTACTTCTTTTAAAATCCAGTGTTTATTATCAAAGGAAAATAATCCAAGGTGCATACATCAATATATTAAGAAGATTTTAAAATGTCTTGCAATTTGGTAATGGTTATTAATTCATTCATTTAATGCCTATAATATGGTCAAGTACTTTGCTTATTTGGAAGATTATTATTCTCCTAATATACCATAGCAAAAATATCTCCCAATGAGCCATATTTAAAATGATGCATTTGGGGCTGGGGTGGTGGCTCAGTGGTAGAGCGCTCGCCTCGCACGTGTGAGGGGCTGGGTTCAATCCTTAGCACCACATAAAAACAAATAAGTGAAATAAAGGTATTGTGTCCAACTACAACTAAAAAATAAATATATTTTTTTAAAAATG
This sequence comes from Marmota monax, assembly GCF_021218885.2. Taxonomy (NCBI): domain Eukaryota; kingdom Metazoa; phylum Chordata; class Mammalia; order Rodentia; family Sciuridae; genus Marmota; species Marmota monax. The sequence goes on along the minus strand of NW_026694552.1, from coordinate 6,622,714 downwards.
ATGCATTTGAAGTGATTTAATTTACAGTAACTTCAGGTATAATTGCTTTCCTTTGAGTTACAAAATAATTAAACCAAGTGATCATCCACCTTTTGGATTTGACTGCAAAACCAAATTTTAAATATATTACTTCTTTCACATGTATAATACATATATCCAGAAAATGAAAGCAATATTAACATATCTTTACAACAGGTGACTAATACATGTTACAAGTATCTTGATGATAGTCATGAATTTTTTGTGGAAGAAATTTTTCATTACAATTACTTTCATGAATTCAGGTTTAAACTAAAACCTCCTAAGAAGCCATTGATTGGGTTATTTGTGTTTTTAGTAATCAGGTTTTTGAGTTCTTTATATACCCTAGAGATTATTGCTCTATCTGATGTGTGAGGAGTAAAAATTTGCTCCCAAGATGTAGGCTCTCTATTCACCCCACTATTGTTTCTTTTGCTGAGAAGAAACTTTTTAGTTTGAGGCTATCCAATTTATTGATTATTGGTTTTAATTCTTGTGGTATAGGAGTCTTATTAAGGAAGTTGGGGGCCTGATCCCACATGATGAAGATTGGGGCCTACTTTTTTTTTATTAGACACAGAGTCTCTGGTTTAATTCCTAGGTCCCTGATCCACTTTGAGTTGAGTTTTGTGCATGGTGAGAGATAGGGGTTTAATTTCATTTTGTTGCATATGGATTTCCAGTTTTCCCAGAATGATTTGTTGAAGAGGTTATCTTTTCTCCAATGCATGTTTTTGGCGCCTTTGTCTAATATAAGATAACTGTAATTTTGTGGAGATTCCCTGGAAAACTTGGAATGGAACTACCATTTGGCCCATCTGTCCCTCTCCTCAGTCTATACCCAAAGGACTTAAAAACAGCATATCACAGGGACACAGCCACATTGATGTTTATAGCAGCACAATTCACAATAGCTAAACTGTGCAACCAACCTAGATGCCCTTCAGTCGATAAATGGATTAAAATGTGGCATATATACACAATGGAATAGTACTCAGCAATAAAAGAGAATAAAATTATGGCATTTGCAGGTAAATGGATGGGGTTGGAGAAAATAATACTAAGTGAAGTTAGCCAATCCCCCAAAAAACAAATGTCAAATGTTTTCTCTGACATAAGTTGACTGATCCATAATGGGGTAGGGAAGTAGAGCATGGGAGGAATAGACAAACTCTAGATAGGGCAGAGGGGTGGGAGGGGAAGGGAGGGGGCAGGGGGTTAGCAATGATGGTGGAATGTGATAGACATCATTATCCAAAGCACACGTATGAACACATGAATTGGTGTCAACATACTTTATATACAAACAGAGAGATGAAATATTGTGCTCTATAAGTGTAATAAGAATCATAATGCATTCCACTGTCATTTAATTTAAAAATAAAATCAATTAAATATTTAAAAAAGAAAAAAAATTGACAATAGCAAATTAGCAGCAACCTGAATATCTACCATTTAAGTCCAGCAAAATAAACAGTTCCCTTTAATCCAAAAAAAGGAAGCCATTGAAAATAAAATAAGATTAAAATAAATCTATAAATTCTGAACCACATATGCTGGTGCACACCTGTAGGCTGAGGTAGGAGGTTCACAAGTTCAAGGCCAGCCTCAGCAACTTTGTAAGGCCCTCAGCAAATTAGTGACATGTTGTCTCAAAATAAAAACTGAAAAAGCCTGGGGATGTAGTTCAGTGATTAAGTGCCCCTGGGATCAATTCACAGTACATAAATCAATAAATAAATAAAATAAGGGGAGAGAGTAACACTAAAAAACACTACTCTGCTTATTTGTACAGAAAATTGATTTTAAATATTCATATGAAAATCATTTCGGAATGTTTAGAGTTTAGGAAGTTAACTCATTCCTTCAACAACCATTTACTATATTCTCACTATGTGCCAGGCACCATACTTGAAATATGATATTCTTTCTGAAACAAGTGCAGATGGGGCATTAAATTGTACATTGTTGGAAATATTGCCAATTGTCCCTCAGTAATATCTGGATCAACTGCAGGATCTGGATCAACTGAAGGATCTGGATCACTATGAATGGCAGGTATAGATCACCTAAATCTTCCTTTCTCTGACATCCACACATCTGTAAGTATAGCAAATAACAATATAGTATACCCTCTTTTTAGTCTGCAGGGCTGACTACCATTTTTTGCTTTGGACCAGCTAGATCAGGTATGCATAGATATACAGCATATAATATATACCAACAAAAACAGCTATATGGTAATTTAAGAAAAGACACTCTGAAGTAGTTATTGGTCATTCTGATCAGGCCTTGTTCTAAAAGTCAGAAGTAAGATCCCAACATCATGCTAGATAATTTTTTAAACAACAGGAAAACCGCATAAAAGGTATGGGTTTCATTTTTAATGTAATATACACTTGCAAAGAAAAAATATTGATAAGAAATTCACCCAAATTTGAGTGGTAAGATTACAGATGATTTTTTTTCTTATTTATATATGTCCACATTTTACAACCTCCCTACGGTGACTATAAAAATGTTTATAATATATATATATATATATATATATATATATATATATATGACATATATGTACATATATATGTGTTATAGTGAAATCATTGTAGTTGTAGATGAACAGAATGCCTTTATTTGTTTATTTTTATGTGGTGCTAACGATTGAACCCAGTGCCTCACACACACTAGGCAAGCACTCTGCCACTGAGCTACAGCCTCAGTCCCTGAAAATCATTCTTGAAACTGTTCCAAACCCTGTGTTTAGTATAGGCCAGGGATAGGCCTCACATAGAGAATTAATTGTCAGCTATAGACATGATTTTAGAGAGTTGGTGCAGAGGGCCTGGGGTTTGATCCAATTGGCTTGTGATTGGAAGCCCTTTTGGAAGGAATAAAGATTTTTCCTGTCTGAAATTACATTTAAATGAATATTCTGGTGTGAGGGAAAATAGTAACATGTGTTTCCAGCTATACAGACTGGTTAGGCAATGGGATATTTGCAGTATTGCCTTTTGGTGACTTGACACTGTACAACATTTTTGTTCAGCGTCAACATTTAGTAATGAATAGTTAAAGAATTATTGCTAACCACATGTTAGGTTTCAAAGTAACATTTTTTTCTAATGTTAAAAATAGTATAGGGGCTGGTGCTATAGCCCAGTGGTAGAGTGTTGCCTAGAATGCAGCAGACCCCAGGTTTAACCCCCCCAGCACTGTAAAATAATAATAATAATACTCCTTATAGAAAACCTGGAAAGTATGAAATAGATGGTGAATAGAATCAAAATCATCCATAATCTCATCACCCAGCGATTACCAATGTGAGTGCATCAGTATATTACCTTCCAGTAATTTATTATAGTTTTGTGTTTCCTGCTTTTTAACTTAGTATTTTATCTTGAGCATTTTCTTGTTTCATTAAATGTACTTATCAAACCTCACTTTAAAGAGGATCTAACATTACCAATGGCTTAAAAATTACCTGATTTTTGATAAACAATAGTATTGTATTTACTGTGAGGTTTAGGTTACCGTAAGAACAGATTCAAAATGTATCTGGTATTTGGAGAAAAATGGCTAAGGCATTTTCCAAATTAGTCATCTCTCCAGCCTTTTAACCACTATTGGGATTTTGACTCCAAAAATGAATTTGTTCTATTTGAATTCCTAAAATCATCCATGTTGTGCGCAATAATAAATCACTTACATGTTTTCCAAAATACAGTCTTAGGATTGGAAAACCAAAAATCCCTAAGCAATATTAGATAACAAAGTGCTCATAGAATCTCTGTCCTTCCCACATGTAAGCCCTGGCAGGCTTAAACCCAGGTTCTGCTTGCTGTAGCAAAGCAAGTCAATCACCGTGACATTAAGGGAAACACTAAATAAAAGAGAGAAATTATCCTTTGAAACTTTGGTTTCAAAGAGAGCAAATTTACTTGTCCAACTTTTAAACTAAGAAAGATAGTATGATTTTTTTTTCTGAGAAAAGGTCAATCCTGAAGCCCCATAACACAATTTTACTACAGACTGGACTCCCAAATATTAACATGGCACATATTTGTTAAGCTACAGTTCTTAAAATTACTCAGCATGCTAATCAAAATTCCTTTGAAATATAGAGAGGAAATTTTAATACAAAAATTTATAATTTCAATCTAAAAGCTCCATTTCCAATTATCTGTGGTGGTTTGGAGATCCCTTCCTTACCTGCAAGGCAGTTTAGGATCAGAAAAGCCTTCCAGAATGTGAAGACCATTGTGTTGAAGTTCGTTGGGAGCAGTAGGAGCCCGTAGCTTGCCTGACCTAGGTTGAGTCTCAGACTGGCTTCTTCAATCACACTGAGGTTTGCCAGGCTTATCTTCTGGGCATCACCAAGCAAACATGCCTCTTTGGGCTTACTTATTGGGTACAGACCTTTCTCAGAGCGGGTTTGTGTTTCTTTGAAACACTTTTCATGGGGTGTGTATCCTTGATATATTTGCTACTGTGTTAATAATAAACCCATGTATTTAAATTCTTCTTGTTCATTGTACCCAGATACTCTAAGTCTCATTGTTTAAAATCAATCTTATTAAAAAATTGTACTTGTGTTGAAAGATACAGTTGGAAGAGAGCATATACAAATAAAAGTTGAGAAAATTAATTAATTTCAAATATTTCCATGAAAATCTTCTAGCAATGATTCACTAACCTTCTTTTACAAATTAGGTTAGTAAATTGGTGCTATAAGGTTTCTTGGAGAGATGCAGTTCACAGGAAGGGCACATGGGTTTTGAAGCAACTCATTTCTATGTGAACAAACACTGGACATGTCACCTTTTTGGAAGCACTGGCAGTTGTCATTACCTTCCACCAAAACTGGAACTAGAATGAATTATTTTTTTGTCTTCCAAGTAAGCACTATAGCACTTATTCACTAACCTAATTTTGCAAAATCAGATTAGTGAATAAATGCTTGAGGACTTTCATTGGATGAGTCTAAACTTTTGCAGAATTAAGTTACTGAATAGCTGCTATAGGGTTTCCTTGGAAATGGAGGTTCACTAGGAGGACATGGGAAACTGCACAGGTGAGAAGGCTTTATGTGACTATGAACTTCTAATAGAGTTCCTCTCATGCTTAAGTTACACTAGGAAACCTAAAAGCCTCCTCTGGCTCTTTCCATATGATCACTAGGTCCTGTTGTTTTCTTACCTATGACACTCTCAAATATTTCTGTTCTCCAACTTTTTGCTTCCATTGTGGTCCAGATACTCAGCTCCTTACCTTTGACTCACCATAGCAGCTTCCTAAATGGTCTCCCATAATTCTTCTTCCTTTATGCTGTATACTAGTCACAGGCCAATGTTCCAACTCTAATCAAGCATTTTCAATAACACCCTATATGGACTCTTTCAGCAAGTCCAAAGTCTTTCATCTGAATTCCCAGCCATCCAAGACCTGGTCCTCACCTCATCTGAACTTTAACCACATTAAATCATCCACTTGAAAAATGCTATCAAGATTTATCACTTTAAAGCATTTGGTCACATGAAATGTGTGCAAGTTTCAAGTGATAGTTTTATGAACTTTAATTTACAGGAAATGTTTGGCCCCATCTGATCTTAGCCAAGCCAATTTCCCCCTACTTCTCAGAAAGCCATTTTGCTTCCATAAGGCCTAATTCCTCCTTCCCCATCCATGTTCATGTCTTATGCCAAATTTTGGTTCCAGGTGATTTCTGTAACTACTTAGAATTTTCTTCTCTCTCCTCTTCCTCACTCATCCAAATTCTTGGTACAAATTAGTCATGCTGTCTTATGTGAAGATTTTGATTAACTTATATACCACAGTCTCTGGGCTTCTCCTAGCATAAATTAACATTTTACTTACAGTCACTCAATATTTTATAGTTGGCATTTAATTGTTCTCAAGTAATTTCTTATTTATTAACAGAGTCTACCCTAAATCCAGAGATTGTAAGCTCCTACAGGGCAGTATTAGGTCTTATAAAGACAGCTCCCAATTTATGAAAAGGTTGTCCCAAAATGTACCCCAGAATACACATTCCTATAGAAACAATGCTATTAAGAGATCTCACTGGGCATGGTTGCACACACCTGTAATCCCAGTGGCTTGGGAGGCTGAGGCAGAGGATCGTGAGTTCAAAGGCAGCCTCAGCAAAAGTGAGGCACGAAGCAACTCAGTGAGACCCTGTCTCTAAATAAAATACAAAATAGGACTGGAGATGTGGCTCAGTGGTTGAGTGCCCCTGAGTTCAATCCCCAGTACCCCCCGCCCCTGACAAAAGAAGTCTCATTCTTAGGCTTATGTAGCAAATAGTTCATCACCAGTCTGAATTCTGGGTATTGGGCCATAGAGATGGGGGAGAAGGAACAGTAGGAGACAGAGAAAGAACATTCCATTCTTTTCCCAAGACACAAGTCGTGAACAAGAGAACACTTTTTACCCAAATAAATACTGCATGTCCCTGACACCCACTTTCCTTTCTGACCTGATGTTCATTACCCTTTGTGTCCCTAGGTTGGTCTGAAGGAAAGTCTCCCCAGAATATTCAATACTCCAAAATTTCTCTTTTCTTTTTATCCTTATTCCTCCCAGAAATATTCATCTCCTCTGCACAAGCAGATATCAGTTCCATGTTAGGAAGAAAAAAAAATATTTTTTGTGAACATTCCCCAATCTGCTTGCACTACTGAAAAATAGGAAAATTGTATTGTCCCAAATAAATCTCTGATCAGGAGGACTAGCCAATGCAATAAAAGAGGAATGGTCTGAGGGAGGAAGTTTTGAGAGAAGAACAATTTGTAGAGTGGCCCTCTAGAGGTCCATACTAGCTCATTTCCGCCTTGGATATGCCTAGACTGCAAAGTCCACCAAGTCTCCAAAAGATCACTAGGTCTTGTTGTTTTCTTACCTATGACACTCTCAAATATTTCTGTTCTCCAATCTTTTGCTTCCATTGTGGTCCAGATACTCAGCTCCTTTCCTTTGACTTACCATAGCAGCTTCCTAAATGGTCTCCCATAATTCGTCTTCCTTCACGCTGTATACTAGTCACAGGCCAATGTTCCAATCCTAATCAAGCGTTTTCAGTAACACTCCCAGCCAGTGTTATGGAGATGGGGTGAAAAAAGAGATTGTAAATCTGGTGCCTATAAACCAAGGGCTTCCTGTGTTTCTTTTCATGCCCCATAAGTGACCATAGTAAAGTGATTCTATAATGTGTCATTAAAAAACTAGGACATTTTTGAGAGTGAAAGAGGCATTATTAGCAATTACATGGGACAGACAGCATAAACTGTGACAATCCCAAATAAACCTGGTTGTATGGCCATCTGCCTATAGGGGAGTGCTAGGCACAAAGTACAAGTAAAGAAGATCTTGTTAATTAATTCAATATGGGTGGGGGCGAAGGGCTAGATATAAGGGTATTGCCAAAACCCCTCTGCATCAGATATCTCATACAACATAAAACATTCTGGAACATTTAAGTAAAATGTCTACATTGCTGCAATTAAAATCTAACTGGCACAGGGGTAATTCTATTAAAACAAACTCTAAGAGATCATCCACATTCTCTGCTTAGAATTGAATTTCAATCATAATTGACTATTGCTCGAAAGAAGTGAGCCATTAACTGGAACACGAAATATCAGTCTTTGCATTTGTATGGGGATTTATGATTTTAAACTGCTTTTCCATTTTATCTGTGCCACTGTCCAATAAAATATATAGGGAAGGTATTATCTACATTTTCTATATAAGAAAACTGAAGCTCAGAAACGTTGTGTCTTTCCCAAGGCCACATAGCGCGCATTAGAAGCTTTTCCCATCATACTGCACAGTGGCATGCTGTGATTATAATGTAACAAATATGCTACTGCCTCCAAGACTCAACCTTGGGAACTTTCAGAAATATGTAGTATCTGATTTATCCTCCTTTTTAACTTAAAAATTACAAAAGTAATATGCTTTGGTTGCAAAAAGATTTTAAAGAACAAAGAAGTATACAAAGAGAAAAATGTTCATTCCCATTTATTCACCCACATGTGTAATTCTGTGCTCAGGTTTACAGGCAACAGGAGACTATCATTTTATCACACTATTTCTATGCACTTATACACACACACACACACACACACACACACAGAGTTTTCCTTAACATAAAGGTACTATATATGTTGTTCTATAATTTGCCTTTTTCTTCTTAAAAAAAGCATTTCTATTATCTTTGTTATTATGTCCAACTACATAGGACTACTTTATCTGTTTTAAGGCTGCCTAATATTTTATAATATGATAATATAATAACTTATTTAACTATCCAATCGCTTAATTCTGAGATTGTTTCCAGCTTTTCATTATTATAAGCATGGGGTAACAAACATCCTTTTGTCTAGATCTTTGCCCATTTTTGTGATTATTTCTGTTCCTAGAAATGGAATCACTGGATCAAAGGACACAAACATTTAAACTTTCAGTAGACTGTAAAATTGTCCACCAGAAATTCTTTATAAAAATTGGTATTGTTTGTTGTTCCAATTTGTATTTCTCTAATGAGATTGAGCCTCTTTTTATTTTACAGGTTTTCTTGTCTAATTTGTGTTCCTTTCCCAGTGTACTATTTACAGCCTTAGTCTATTTATTACATTTGGGCATCCTTTAATGTAAGTATATAAAGATGTACTCTGTATATATTATTAATCTTAATGTCTATTTTTGCATCTTTTGTATTTTCTTCCAATCCATCACTTTTTAAAAATCCACTACTTTTTAATTTTGTCTTTCACCATAAATTTTACATTTTGTTTAATCTACTGATTTTTTTCTTTGTAGTTTCTGAGTTTCATGACTTCCCTAAGAAAACCTTTCCAATCCCCAAACTATAGAAATATACCATATTATTATTAAATAATACATAACACTATTTATTTTTCTAATGCTTCTATAATTTTGTCTCTTTATATCTCAGTTACAAAAACTCTGTCCTTCCAGTTGCTCAGGACAAACCTTGGTGTCATCCTTAATTCCTCTCCCCTCATACATGTCATCTAATTTGTCAGAAAATTCTTTGGACCCCGTGATCAAAAAGTTTCCAGACTCTGACCCCACCTTCACTGCCCCCGACCCTAGTTTGAGCTGCCAGCACCAATTCTCTATGTCACAGCAAATAACCTCCTAATTGGTCTCCTTATTTTCACTCTTGTACTTCTCACCCTATTCTCATAACAGCGGTCAAAGGATCCTTTTAATATGTAAATTAAATCATGTCTCACCTTTGCTCAGATTCTGCACTAGATCCAAATGTCTTTCAGAGTAAAAACTAAAGACTTCAAAATAATTTAAAGATTCATAGCTCATATGTTAAATGCCTTGGTGGACACATTCTAGGTAGTTGGTGAAGAGGGTAGTGATAAGAAAATGTCAATCCTAGTGTACTTTATATTTATCTTGGAGCTATGCTCTCCAATATGGTGACCACAAGCCACACACTGCTTTTTAACTCTTGAAATGTTACTAGTTTGAGGTTAGATGTGCTATAATATGCATATCAGATTTCAAAAACTTAACCTGAAAAATTAAAGCATAATTTAATTAATTCCTATTCTGATTACACTTTGAAATGACAACATTTAAGATACATAAAATATATTATTAAAATTTTAAAGTGTTTAAAATAGCTTAGAAGACCCCAAAATGATCTGTCTCACCAACTCTGCCACTCTCTGACCTCATCTACCATATTTCCCCTCTCACTCTGCTGCAGCCATACTTATTGTTGAATCTTCAAATAGTCAAGCATGGTCCCACACTTTAGAACATTTGTATCAGGCTTATTCTTTATACACACACACAGACACAAAATATATTTTTTTAATATCTTTATTTTTTTGTTTGTTTATTTTTATGTGGTGCTGAGGATCGAATCCAGTGCCTCACATGTGTGAGGCAAGTGCTCTGCTACTGAGCCACAACCCCAGCCCTTGTACCAGGCTTATTCTGCCTATGACTCTTTACCCTCAAATATTAGCAGGACTGATTTCCTCATTGCCTCAAAGTCTTTGCTTGATTGTCAGTTTTTGGCAAAGTGTTTCTTGCTCACAATTTTCAACTTCAGATTTCCCACACACCAGCCCCCTCCCAAAGCCCTTACCTTTTCCTTTTCCTCATAGTGCTCATTACATTCTAACATACAGTAGTCCTCCTTTATTCAAGGCTTTGTTTTACATGGTTTCAATTGCCCAAGGAAAATTTGAAAATAATTCATAAGTTTTAAATAACTTGCAGTATATTATTATATTTTTTCTATTTTATTATGTTATTATTACTCTCTTATTGTACCAAATTTATAAATTAAACTTTATCATAGGTATGTGTGCATATGGAAAAAAGCAGCATACATAGGGTTTGGTACTCTGCAGTTTTAGAAATCCACAGGGGCTCTTGGAATGTATGCCCCATGGGTAAGGGTGGGGAACTAAAGTACTACACAGCTTACTTGTTCATTTTCTCAGCATGCTAGAATATGAGTTTCAAGAGGGAAGGGATTTCTGTTTGTCTTATTCACTATTTGTCCCAAGGGTCTACAAATGTGCCTGACACATTTGTCAGGCTGGGGTTGTGGCTCAGTAGTAGAGTACTTGTCTAGCACGTGTGAGACACTGGGTTTATTCCTCAGAACCACATAAAACAATAAATAAATAAAATGAAGGTATTGTGTCCATCTACAACTAAAAAAAATTAAGAAGAACTATTTGTCAAATGGATGAATTTATGAATCTGAATTGAATTAATTTGGAATTTATTTTTGTGAAATAAGATGAAAAATTTTAAATATCTTAATGACCTAAATAGTGACAAACCATTTTGCCAATAGTGAGGGAGATTTGCTCTTTGAAAACAGGTTATTTAGGGCTAATTCTAATAAATAAGGTAGATGATCAAGTTCACTACTGCTAGTTTTTAGTCAAGACGTGAGGCATAGTCATACAGTTAAAAGGCTGTTAACATTTGTGTATGTTGAAGGCTGGCTCAGAAGGCAGTCTGGGGTTCCCAAAAATGATTAATCTCATTCTTTTGGCACCAACATGAAAGAGAGACAGAGATACACAGACATAATGAAAAAATATGGGGCTAAAATTTTTCATATACATTTTTAATCATCAAAATAATCATTTTAGAAGAATTGGAGTTTATTGGGCTTAATTATATATATTATTGTTTTGTACAATTTTGAAATTACATATGGATGGGCACAATCTAATCAGTGCTTACAGTCTAAATCTTTTATTTCAGTTGGAATGGTTCCAAGGAAGGTGTTTCAAAAATTCCTTAAGCAATCACAGCACCATTCCTTTTTCCAGTTGCCTACTAAGCATCTCTTATAGGCCTCACCGGTATTTCAAAGTCCCTGTGTCTCCAAAACAATGCCACTTTCCATTGCTGGTGCCATCATTCTAACTCTCCATTGGGGTTTTCTTTGGGTCCTATCTTTATTTACCCTGCCATTGTACCATTACTAAGTTCTACTGAAGACACCTCTGAAAGTTATCTTCAGTTCTTCTTTTCCTTCCTCTCTCCTGTGCCATACTCTAGTTTAATCCTCATTATCTCTCATTTGGATGGTTACTGTAGCTTCAAAGCCCATCTTCTGTCCTCCAAACTTTATCCCTCTAAAATTCAGCCTTTGTAACCCTATCAGATAAGTTTTCCTAAAGTCCAATCATGTCATTCTTGTGCTCAAAAATCTTCCATGACTCTCTATTGCTTCCCCCCCGGATATAAATATTTTTATCTGTCATTCAATTGAAATCATGACTTTCCTGTCTACTTTCAGCTATTCATAACAACAAAGAATGTCAGAGCAGGCAAATGTCTTATAAGTCATCTTCAGGCAAAACTAAATACTCTCTGTTACCTGAACATGTGTCTCACTTTTATACCCTTGCACCTTTGCATTAGAAATTACCTTCTATTAGATCACTCTCTGAAGCCTAATTGTCAAAAAATATCTACTCATCCTATAAGCCTCACTACTAACTCCTCCATCGATTTTATACTAATTCGTACATGATGTAATCTTACCTTTATAGAATTAGTTAATACCTTTTGCACAGTATTTATGGTATAAGTAGCTATTCACTCACTTGTTCTCTTCATGCCTGTAAGCCTGCAAGCTTCTACAGAGAAAAGGAACCATATTTTGGTGATTTTTACTCACATTTATATACTCATCTTTGGCCAGACATTACAGTAAGTGCTTTATATAATATGTTACTTAATCCTTCTATCACTTTGATGAGCTCTGATTAACCTCTTTTTGTAGGTGAGGAAACTGAAGCACAGGGAAATTAAACAATTTATACAAATCTCATGGATAGCAATAGATGGACTCAGGATTCATTCTTATTCTTATTAACTCATCTCAGATATTTCCATTATATAGCTTGCATCTTACTCCATATGCAATTAGGTGGTGTTCTGTTCTCTTTATAAGGTAGTACCATTGGTTCCTATTCCCAATCTGTATTTATTAGTTTCTCTTCTCATCCTTTACTGCATACAGCTAGTGAGCAGCCATTTTTATTTTACTTTATCAGTTCCCTGTTGTGAAATGACTGCCAGTCATCCCTCAAAAGTATTGTTTGTCAAAGCTTCAGTCCCCAGTGATCAACTAATTTCTAAAACTGAAGATCTAAGAGAAATTTTTTGAAGACCACATAAATGCTAGAGCTACAACTTCAACTGAAGTCAGCTGTCTCTGGAATATGTGCTCTTAATTTATGGTTACTTTACTGTGGATTTAAGAACCTGGAATGGTATTGGTACCTAGTAAGTACTTAAGAAATGTTTGGTTAGCCTCTTTTTGGTTTCACTTTTTTAAGTTTGTGGTATCCCAAAGTAACTATTTTCAAGGAAAGCACTCATTTGGATGCACATGGTCTGGTATATTTGTTGAAAAACAAACGGAAAATCATATCTACAACAATAATAAACTTATCCCAGGAGTATATGGAGTTGCCTTAAAAACAATAAAAAGAAGAGGAAATAATGTATAATTCTACAATTCTCTAAACCAAGATGTCAGAAGTCCCAAACTCAAGACTGTAAAAAGTAAAACTCTGAAGTTAATTCTGTAATGCTCTAGTGATTTTAATAGAGTACCCCTTATCCTGCCATCCCCACAAATAGGGACTTAAATTGCTCTCAACAATAAAACTAGTGTGAACACATAGTTCCTAAATGTGCCCTCTGGATGTCTTATTAGGAACCCTCCCGAGACTTCCTGAAAAATGCCAGATGTAGGCCTCAATAAGGCTGTGAAGCAGGGGTACTTTGGGGATATATTTAAGGAAGGCCACAGAGGCTTATGTCCAGTTGAATTTGGAAAATCCTTGTTTCCACTCCTAGAGGGAAGAACTATGCAGAAAGTTCTCCTTTGTCAAGTCAATAAGTATGAGTCAGCTTTCCTTGAGTAGCCTGGGATTGCTTACCTAGCGATAGTAGGGAGGCTGGAAAGGTTTAGTACCAGGAACTCTATGTTAACTGATAGTGTGACTCAGCCTGCTGTGTACATTAAAGTGTTTGGGGAAGCCTACTCCTAGGCAATTTGTGTTGACGCATTGTACAAACACATGTAATAAAGTCTGCTTTGAAAAAAATCACATGTATGCAGGTAGACATGTGCAGGTAGACACAAACACACACACACACACATGCATACACACACAAATGAAAACACACACATCCCTATTTAATCTGAGATATCCTAAATCCTCTACTTCCTTTCGTTTGAGAAAAGTGAAGCTTGATTGAACAATGGAAAATCACATTCTAATGTATGATTGTAGAGCCTGTTTTGTAAACCAGTTCTATTCAGCACTCCCTAAAAATACCATTATTGAGTGAAATTAAACTTAAAAGCCAGAGATCCTGTGATTGAAATCAAGCAAATGAAGCGTTTCACAGCTGCCCAACCTGGTTAATGGCACCTCTGACATAGTAAGGGCTACCAAATACTGAAAGCTTACGAGATGAGTCAAGCCCTGGGTTAAGCATTTTATATTAATTACATTTTTGCAATGATCCTATGAAGGAGGCATTAGTTACACTACTAATTTTACAGATAAGGAAAATGAAGTTCAATGAGGCACATGGATTGCTATCGATCACTTAGTTTATAATTGGCAGAACCAGAACTTGGGTCTAAGTTAGACAGCCTAAATTCTGTGCCCTTGTCCATAACATGATAAGACCACTAAGCACTGGGAAAAGGACAGTAAATACATAGTCAACACAGTCCTTTTACCCCAGGTTCACAAGACAAATACACACAAAACAGGTATTAATATGAAGGAAGATATGATTATGAAAGGCTGCATTAAGCAAAACAAATGACAAATAAATACTAACACAGAAAAGAGAATGGGACCTACAGCAAGAGATGTCTGTGAGCCCCCAAATCCTCATTGAAGAATGAGTTCCATGGGTCTACCTGGCAGGAAACAGGGATTCTGGGAGGATTTGAGCAGTATTTTTAATTTTTTTTTTTAATTTAAATTTCACTTTTTTGGTTGTTGATAGAACTTTATTTATTTATATGTGGTGCTGAGGATTGAACCCAGTGCCTCACACATGCTAGGCCAGCACTCTACCACTGAGCCACCACCCCAGCCCTGAATTTTTAAATTTTAATTCAAAAATAATAATTGTATATATTTATATGACATGGTATGTTATTTCAATATATGTATACTGTGTGTAATGATCAGACCAGAGCAAAATTTTTGAAGGTAAAGATCTAGAATGGACAATGAAAAGAAAGAGAGGTAGCATTTCAGAGGGCAAGAATGACAGAAACGCAAAAAGAGAAGAGAGAAGATTGCTTGGATAGGAGGAATAGAAAGAAATCAGCATTGGAAATATCTAAAAGAGAAAAAAAGAGTTAAGGTGAGAGTCAAGCATGAAGCTTACAAAGTAGACCATGACAGCTGGAGATAGCTGCAAATTTGGCAAATTCTGTTGGATTTCATTTAAAGCAGAGTAAGCAAACAAAGGCATGTTTTTTTTAGGTTTCGTTTAGTTTATTTGTTTTTAGTCCTGCATGCTGTTTTGCATGTGCTTTGTTTTTTTCTGCCTTTGGTTTGCCTGTGTGCTTGTTCTAATGACAGACAGCATAGTGTAGTGACAAAGAGCATGGATTCCAGAGTTATGCAGCTTGGTTTTAAATTCAAGCTCTGCCACTTACTGGTTAAGGGACCATGCACAAGTTATTTAATTTCTTTGTGCTTCATTTTCCTCATGCATAAGATGAAGTGTAATAAGAACTACATCATGATACTATTATAAGAACTACATATTTGCAAAATGCTTAGAACAGTGCCTGCAGATATCAAGTTCTATCAACATGCTTGTTACATAAATATAAATGTAACTCGTTTCCAACATTGAAATGTGGGAAATTTCTGATATAATTTCTTGTAACGATTTTTCTCTTAAAAGAAAAACAATCTCACAGCTGGTGCCACACAGACATATTGCAACATGACAACAATTGAGGATAGCCAAGTAATGGATTTTGGAGGGGACAAGCACTCTCCAGCTCCAACAGGTCTGATCAGCCCCTGCTGCTTACCCAATCCACTTCCTGTGGTCTTGTGACTCTTCCTTTAAAGTGAAAGAAACATCCTGGTTCCTTCTATGCCTCTATATTTACAAGGAGAGCTCACAAAGAAAGCAATTTGAGCATGGGACCCAGACCTGGTTGAGTTCATAAACTCTTCTAACCCTTAAAGTCTAAGAGAAAGGATCTGTCCTCCTCCCCCACCTGGGGTTCCTCCTTGACCCCAGGTGCTGGGCCTCTGGACTGAACAAAGACTCTGTACCTCCAAAAACTCCTCCTCTGCCTCACTCTTCCTGCCTAGTACAATACTTAGATGGGAAGGAAGACTTGGGGCTCCCACAATCCTTTGCAGCAACAATCTGGGGAATGCTCAAAGCTGAGATCAGCAGAGCAAGTTTGTGCAGCCTTCCTCTGAGTGGCCAGGACTTGACAAATTGTGTCTTCCTTATGCTCCTTTAGTGAATTAAAAATGCACTGCTCAGGAATAGTTTACACAGTAGTTAGCCCTAAACCAAACCATGTGATCAGCTAAATTTTTCTCTAGAGCCACCATTTGTTAAGGCATTCCCAGGCAGTGAACTTACTAGTTCCCCTTGGCTCACTGACTCTGAGCTTCTTAAGGACACTCAGTAGTGAGTCCCATCTGAGCCTCCTCCAGTGGATTTCTGACAGTCTCAAAGCCTGTGTTATGTTCTTTCAGTGGAGATGCCCTTCTTTTTTCCTCTCTAGGATGATGAATGAACCCAGTCCCAGTAGGGAGGGCCTTCAGGCCTTCTGGCTCCTGGGTGTCACCCCTGGAGATGTCTCCAATCTTTGTTTGTGGGAAATGACTAATGGTGGTACTGTCAGGGCATGAAGGAGAAATGAAGCCAAGGAAGGAGATGTTTGAGAGGAAAGACCTT
Organism: Marmota monax; assembly: GCF_021218885.2. Taxonomy (NCBI): domain Eukaryota; kingdom Metazoa; phylum Chordata; class Mammalia; order Rodentia; family Sciuridae; genus Marmota; species Marmota monax. Next base: position 6,606,163 of record NW_026694552.1, on the reverse strand, counting down.
GGGGACTTCAGTCAAAACCTACCACTTTTCTATGCTGATTTTCAATAAGAAGCCCAGCTATGCTTACACATAGGTAGGGCATCATGAGCAGGGTCAAAAAAGGCCCACCTCCAGGCTTAGAAATCAGGTGACCCACAATGCAGAAAGATTTAAGACACAGATATGACCTAACAGCACTCAAGCATAGAATCCAAATCCTTCATTTCACACAGTGCCAAACTTGCCCAAGGTCTCACAACATTTTGCAGAGGTAAAGCAGGGAGTAGACTACAGGTTTCCTTACCGTTTGGGGGTGACTTATTGGGAAAGGGAGAGGTACAGAGGTGGGAAACTTGAGACTTGTTCTAAATAGCAGTATATCTGATATAACAGCTCCCAAGCCCTTTCCAACTGGGTGGAGGTGCACAACCTGGTCCCAGCCCCAACAAGCAGGAAAGAACTTTGGCCAATCTCCACCAATTCATGATCCTCCCAAGGTAAACAGTGACTGTTCACCTGTGACGCCTGTATCTGAGAAACCTGTGGAAAGGATTGTGGGTAAGAGAAAGCTAAAGGAAGCATGTGTCTGTAAGGAAAGTTGTTTTGAAGGATGCATAACTTTTGGGACTGCCACCACTCATCCCAGCAAGGCTAAAATTGACTTACATCATTATTCAGTTAGGCTATGTCTTCAATGGTGGTTAAGTAGGTTTTGACAACATGGTCTTGCCCTCTATTGCTCTCTGACTTCATCTCCCACTCTCCTCCTCACTTACTCTTCCACAGTCACTCTGGCCTCCTTGCTAATCCTCAAGCATTCTATGCATTCTACACCCTGGGCCTTTGCATTTGCTGTTCCTTCTACCTATTATGCTGTTCCCCAGTTATTTGTATGATGTGTTCCTTCCCTTCCCTCGAGACTTTGCTCAAATGTCACCTTCTAAGAGAGCCCTTCCCAAACTACTCTCTCTGAAAGTGCACTCGTCACCCTCTATCACTTTACCCTACTCTTATTTTATCCTTCTAGCATTTATTGCCTTCTTAAATTATGGTATATATTGGGTTTAGTATATTTGTACACTAAAATATGAGCACTCATAGGGCAGAGACTTTGTCTAGCATACTCAGTCCTGTATCCCCATCCCTTTGAACAATCCCCGACACATAATAGGTACTTAATAAATATTTACTAAATGAATGGATGAATGTGTAGAGAAGGGGATTTCTATATTTTTCTTGGCTCATGTTTACATATGACAGATGACACATATATTAATTTCATTTATTCATTTTACAAGCAAATATTTCTTGCATGCCTTTATGAATAAGGCTTTTTACTTTGTCTAGTGGACAAGAAAAAATAGTAGATAAGAAATGAAAGAGCAGTGTAGTAAGTATTACACAGGGTTTGTGGAAGCACAGATAAAGCACTGGTGAAGGCTTTTCAGAGGAGATGGCTCTTAGAGAATTACAGAAGCTAGCCTGGAGACGAAAATTGAAATGAAGATGTGGCAAAGAATCAAGCAGAGGGGACAATATATGCAAGAACATAGAGGCTAATCTAGGCAACAGTTTTAACATATTGGGCCATAGAATAGAAAGGAAGGAGAGATATACGTAGAAGCAAGTCTGGAGGCCAATCAGAGGCACTAGTTTGAGAGCCTAGCCTGTTGTTCTATATATAGTAGTCTCCACTTATCCATAGGGATATGTTCTAAGACCCCCAATAGATGGCTAAAACTGCAAATAGTACCAAAGCCTATATATACTATGTATTTTTCCTATACATACATACCTATGATAAAGTATAATTTTAAATTAGTCAATAAGAGATTAACAGAAATAACTAATAATAAAAGAATATTATAATTATATATTATAATAAAAGTTATTTAAAACTTATGAATTGTTTATTCTAGAATTTTCTATGTAATATTTTTGGACCATGGCTGACCACAGGTAACTGAAACATCAGAAAGTAAAAACACAGATAAGCGGGGACTACTGTATAGAGTTAAGCCTTGAACTCAGAATGGCAAACTCATAAAACATGAGGAGTTCCAGCCTGCAGTTATGTATAGTTTGTCCTACACATTATTATTTTGAATTTAGTGGCCAACATTTTAAAAATTAAAAATTTTCACACCAATTCAGAATCCTAGTTTTTCTTGAAATGCCAGAATATTGCACCTTACCAAGCCACTGTGTCTATAACAGCCATCATCTGAGCAGGAGTTGTCCCTGTTAAACAGGGCTTTTGCTCTTCAGTTTATCAGAGTCTCCAATTTAACTGTTTCACTGATCATTTCATGGTTAATCCCCAAACACTGATTTGACAAGGAGGTGGCGAGGTTTGGGATTTGAGCTTTTCTTCTTAAAGTCCATACTCTTACCTAGGACATGATTAATGGCCAGTACAAAAAAGGTACTCCATGACACCTATTTGAAGAACGAACATACTCAAACCATTCATTGTCTCCTATCAGGTCTTTCCCTCTGACTCTACTTTGGCAAATGCTGTCCTATCTTTCAAGGTCCAACTCAGATACTGCCTCCTTCATGAAGCCTTATCTAATTTCGTGGTCCCCATCTTAACAGCTGTGACCTATTCTGTAGCTATGGGATAGAGAATAAGTGGGCAGCAGAACTATCACGAAGAGTAGTATTGGGTGGTGGAAGCAATGGGATAATTAGAGTTCAGTTATAGAAGGGAAAAATCTTAGGTTTGAACTTAGGAACTTATGTATCTGAGTGGGGAGTACACAAATAGTAGAAGTTGGGAGAACTTTAAAAGAATTAAAATAGACTCCATTTTTTCCTTGCTTAGAACTTTGTCTCCTTTCTTTTTATTCTGTTGTCTTGTTTTTTTTTATTTTCTACTTCTTCACTCCCTGTACCTCAACTGACATTAATCAGTTTACAGACAACTCACAGCCTTACACAGATTTTGAAAAAAAAAAAAAACACTGTTCTCACAGCAACCAAAAAGAGTTGATCCCAAGGAAGAATCATCTCATAAAAACCTTAATCTTACATAAGCTCAAGGAGTTAACTAATGTTGAAGAGTTTATTCCCTGATGCACAGCAATTGAATAAACTCTGTAACCTCTATTTGAGTCACTTTATATTTGTCCTTGCACTTTTGGTGCCATGAAGATTGAATAGGCCTTTGAGCCCACTAAAGTTTCAGGTAAGGACAGAGAAAGCCTAGAAACCTTCTTCCTCCTTTCTTGGAGACTCCTATAGTGTTAAATGTTTAATTCTTTTCCTATCCATGTGATGCTTTTTTGATGTAACATCAAAGTTTCAAATTGTGATTCTTTGACAGGGATAGCCTGTTGTCTGACCGAAATCATTCCCCTCTATTTTTCTTTTGTTTTTGGGGATTCTCTGACCTTTCTGTATTCTGGGATCTGGGAATTAGATGATGGTTGTAAGGTAGGACAAGGCCTTCTTCTATGTTGGACCTTTTCTTGTAATGAGCTAAAAACATGACTTTAAATCAGACAATTTTCAACTGTAGTGCTTCATTTGGGAGTCTTAGTATATGTCAAGACTCATACATATGCATACAATGCCTTAGAACAAAAAGGAAGATAGCTAATTTACAATATGCCACAGTCTTTCACTGGCAAAAGGAAGCTGAAAAAAGCATCTCAGTGGTAGAGTGCTTGCCTAGCATGTGTGAGGCACTGGGGTTGATTCTCAGAACCACATAGAAATAAATAAAGATGTTGTGCTATCTACAACTTCAAAAATATTTTTAGAAAAAAGGTAATACAATTAAGAAAATTTCCAGTTTTAGATATTGGGTCTTTTCTTTAAAGAAACTTCTCCAAGGATCTCCTCCTGTCTAACTATTTCTGCTGTTTAAGACCCTCCTCATCTGCTCTCTCTTCTTTCTTCTGCTGTTTTTTTTTCTTTCTTTTCTTGACTACCTCTCACCTTTTGACCCATACATCTACCCATTTCAGATATGCAAATGCTCCAGAGATAGGACAAATTCTCTTAAAGGGGATTTGTGAATATTTTCCCTAAGAAATAACTTACACCCGTCAACAAGGGTATGCTAAATCTGTCTCAGCAAGGAAACAAGACACTCAACTTCTTTGCCAGATTTAACAAAAATAATTAAAAATTTGAATTTCAGATAAGTGAGCAATATTTTTACATAAGTATACCCCATGAAATGTTTTGTACACACTTATACTACCAGAGGATTCATTGCTTATCTGATATTCAAATTTTAAAAAATATTTATTTAGATGTAGATGAACACACAGTATCTATTTATTTTTAAGGGGTGCTAAGGATTGAACCCAGTGCCTCACACACGTGAGGCAAGCACTTTACCACAAAGCTACAGCCTCAGCCCCTCAATTTTTAAAAAATACTTATTATTTAGTTGTAGTTGGATACAATATTTTATTTATTTATTTATTTGTTTGTTTATTTATTTATTTATTTTTATATGGTGCTGAGGACTGAACTCAGGGCCCTGCACGTGCTAGGCGAGCACTCCACTTCTGAACCACAACTCCAGCCTCCTGAGATTCAAATTTAACTGTACTTCTTGTATTGTATCTCACAGCTGTATATAGGTGGCTCAATCTAAAGCAAAGTGATTCTCTTCCTCCAATGAAGGCATCCCCTAGTATCCATAATCCTCTTTGTATCAGCAAGGACAAATAATTCTTTTTATTTACAAATGGTCATCCTCTTTTTTTAGTAGACACTAGAGCCACAATCCCACAATTCCTTCTAGTTTTCCTCTCAACTTTCATCAGAATAATAACCTCAGTGATGGCATTTACCAGTGAAATACATACACTCCCTCTCTCTAACCCTTTGCTTATCTCTTTGGGATGCTTAATTTCTGAACATGTTTTTCTCTTTATTCCTTCCACCCTCCCTAACCTATTCAGACTAGAACTTGTAAAGCAGAAAGGGTACACAAGATCAGGAACCATGGAACAAGAATAAGGCACTCAAAGAAGGTTTATTAGGGGCACTCCAGGGTGAGGTTCACAGGTTCTTGAAAGGGTGAGGGCCATGGAAGTCGTGGGCGGGAAAGGCAAAAACAATGCTAATAAGGGAAGCTGGAGGTAGGAGGGCCTAGGCCATCTAAATTGCAGTCACAGATAGCAGGTTGGCCCAGCAGGTTTTGGGGTATTGTGTCTGTCATGGGTTGGTCAGGGCTGATGTGAGTTGACAGGGCAATTGCTTCAGCTGGTGGGAACCCCTGGTCCTTGGGTCTGTTGACACATCAGCTTCTGATTGGCCATTCCTCAGGCAGATGGAAAGTCCCCGCCCACAGCCGCCATGAAAGGGGAGGGGGAAGGGAAGGCTGCAGACCCAACACTTGTGGTTGAATGTGCAGCTACTATTAGGTGTATACCCAAAGGACTTTTTCTTGTTCTTCCATCCTCTAATGACTCAATATGCTATCTTATCATGGATTCCCTCAACTACTGTGCATATCAAGTCCTCTATTCCCTTTATTTTGTAAAGCCACAAGGTTTCACTTAAGCCCAGTTATGGTTTGAACCTATAAATGTCCTCCAAAATGTTCATGTTTTGAAAGCATGATCCCAAATGAAGAAAGGTTCAGAGGTGGGGCTTTAGGGAAATGATAAGAGCTGTAACCTCATCAGTGGATTAACCCATTTTATGAATTAATAATCTGAATGGACTACTTAGTGGCAACTGTAGATAGGAGGGGCATGGCTGGAGAAAGTTGGTCACTAGGTGTGTGACTTTGGCAATTATATCTTGCTCCTGGTTCCCTGCTCTTCCTCTGCTTCCTAGCTGCCATGAGTTGAGGGGCTCTCCTTTACCACACCCTTCCACCATGATGTTTTCCTTGGAGTCAGTTAGACATGGACTGAGACCTCTCAAACCATGAGGCTAAAATAAATTTGTTCTCATCTAAATTGTTCTTGTCAGGTATTTTGATCACAGCTATGAAAAGCTAACTGATACAAGCCCCTTCATACTTCTCTCAAATTTTCAACCACGATCTCTAAGATTTACAATTTCCCTAATTCCTTACCTTGATCCAATAGTACATAACTCTCTCTTGTGTTTACCTGATCTAACCTCTTCTCAAGAGGACTCTATCTCTTGGAAACTTTGACTATAAAAGGACATACAGTTTGTAAGGAAAATTATTTCCCCAGACCCAGATTCACTAAGCCATAATATATTGTAGGAAGACAAATTCCTGTAAGCAGACAGAAGTACAACCATTCCAAAATTCCCTCATCCTATCAACGAAGGAAAATCAGAGGATTTCTAGGACTTCATGTATTGCAGATGGTGGGTTCTGAACTTTTCTGGATAAGTGGATAACTATGTATATGATAACTAAAAATAGCATCTCTGAGCCCCTACAAAATAGCTTTTGTCTAACTCAAGGCCTCCCATTTTGGGTGATCCACAAAATATACCAAGACTTTTTTCTGTTTATACATGAAAGGGCTGCTCAAGCTCTTAACATTGTTTATTTTAGACACATCCTGCGTTTCGGAGACTCTTTGGGTACTGGCTAAATGTAGTTATCTGTAGCTGCATTTAATCCCAGGGTAACCTTTCACCTTTTGGTACCTAATGAAATTCAGACCCTTTTCCTCACCCAAAATAGTCAACAATTCTCTGCTTCTAGATTCATTTACTGCAAACTGAAGTTTCTACCTTCAGTTCACATCAGTATGTATAGGAATCTATAGGAGAACTCATTTTAGGAATTGAGATATAATTTGCATACCATAAAATGTATTCTTTAATAATACTATTTAGTGGACTTTGGTATTATCACAATGTTGTACAACCATCACTACTAATTTCAGAACATTTTATTATACTAAAGATCAAACCCTTACCCATTAAACGATCATTCCTCATTCCCCACCCCCGGCAAACACTTGTCTGCTTTCTGTCTTTATAGATTTGCCTGTTTTGGATATTTCATATAAAAGTAATCACACACTGAATGGTCACCATGTTTGGCTTCTTTCCCTTAATACACTGTTTTCAGCAGTTATTCATGTTGTAGCGTGTATCAGTAATTTATTCCTTTTTCTTGCTAAATAATTTTCCATTGGATGGATATACCACTTTTGTTTATTCACTTATCAGTTTATGAGTATATACCTAGGAGTGGAATACTGAGCCACATCCCTAGCCCCATTTTGTATTTTATTTAGAGTCAGGGTCTTACTGATTTGCTTAGCACCTAGCTTTTTGCTGAGGCTGGCTTTGAACTCTCCTCCTGCCTCAGCTTTCTGAGCCGCTGGGATTACAGGTGTGTGCCACTGTGCCCTGCTCTGTTTATCCTTTTGAAGAACTGCTGAACTTTTGTCTATAGTGTCTGCACCATTTTATATATCTAGAGCATTGTATGAGGGTTCCAACTTCTCCATGTCCTCAGCATTTCTTTAATTGTAATATAGCCATCTAATGTGTACACCTCAAGGAGGTATCTCATTGCAATTTTGACTAGCCTTTTCCAAATAATGAAACATGAGTATTATTGGCCATTTGATTATCTTCTTTGAAAAAATGTCTATTCAAACCCTTCGTCTATTTTAAAATTGAATAGTATTTTTTTAAAAGATTTGTAGTTGTAGATGGACAGAATGCCTTTATTTTATTTGTTTATTTTTATGTGGTGCTGAGAATTGAAGCCAGTGCCTCACACATGCTAGGCAAGCACTCTACCACTAAGCCACAACCTCAGCCCAAATTGAATTGTATTTTTATTGATAAACTGTAAGAGTTTTTGTGTATTATGGAAACTAGACCATTATCAGATATATGGTTTGCAAATATTTTCTCCCTTTTTGTCAGATATCTTTTAATTTTCTTGATAGTGTCCTTTGACACTCCCAAAGTTTTTATTTTAATATATTTCAAGTTTTTCTTCCATTGCTGTGAATTTTCTGGGACAATAAGAATGTTCAGGAATTAGGTAGTTGATGATTGTACATTTTTAATATACTAAAAACTATTCAATTGAACATTTTAAAATGGTTAAAATAGTGGATTTTCTGTTATGTGAATTTTATCTTAAAACTTTATTTAAGTTTAAAAAAAAAAACTGGACATTTACAACAATGTTTACATCAAGAAGGCCTATGTATATGTAGTAAAGTGTGTAAAGTCCGGCTTAGAAATACTGACTTGGAAGTGATTGACAAAGCCTGAAGGTGAAACTCTTGGAGTAGGCAGAATCACTCAGGGAGTGTTTGTTTGTTTGTTTGGTACCAGGGGTTGTACTCAGGGGCACTTGACCACTGAGCCACATCCCCAGCCATATTTTGTATTTTATTTAGAGACAGGGAGTGTTTTTGAGTCAGGGCAGAAATGAGGTCAGAATACTGAAGAGGCAGTTGTTTAAGGAGTAAATACAGGAAAAGAGTCTGCAAATGAAGCAGAGGAAGAGCAGCAGGAGGGGTAGAAGGTAAACAAGGAGCAAGATAGAAGCAACAATTACTTCACCACTAAAACTCCTTTGTGACCTTAATCATGTCAGTTTCTCCTCTAAACCTTAATGTCCATGTTCATCATTACTTGGTTGTCCTTTACAAGAATTTTAGAGCTGGCCCTTTAGAGAGAACTTATACCAGGTATCTCAACCTTGACACTGTTAACATTTTTTTCATTTTATTTTTTTTAGTTGTTGATAGAACTTTATTTTTTTAATTTATATGTGGTGCTGAGGATCGGACCCAGTGCCTCACAGATGCTAGGCAAGTGCTCTACCACTGAGCCACAGCCACAGCCCCCTTGACAATATTAAGTTTTGAAGCAGTATTGTTCTTTGTGGTGGGGGGCAGTCATATAGGATGTTTAGCAATATCTATGGCCTCAACCCACTAGATGTCAGTAGCAACCCTGCAGTCATGACAACCAAAATACCTCTACACATTACAAATGTCTTCCCAGGGAACAAAGTGGTCTCCACTGGTATGCATAATCTTCCCAGCTCTGAAATCCAAGTGGTGATGAACCTCAGGCAGAAAATTAAAAAAGGGTCTGGAACTCAGAAAAAGGGTCTGGAAGGGGGTATATATTTCACAGTTTACTAGCATGTGGTGGTAGTTGAAGCCATGAGCATGGATGGAATCAGTCAGAGACAGTGTGAAGTATCAAAAGAGATGAGGAACCAGGACAGGGCCCTAAAGAGCAATGCCTTTTAAGGGAGAAGCTGAAAAGAGAATTCAGAGATGTGGGAATAATAATTCTACTGTTGCCACTAGTATTATTTACTACAACTAGTCATGTGCAAAATATTGTACTAAATGGTTTACTGAGCCACAGTAAACCATTTTGTAAATGGTTTACAAATTTATTATTTAATACCAAACAAAACTTTACAAAGTAGCCATTATGTTCCCATTTTACTGAGAAGGAAACTGAGGCTCAGAGATATGAAAACAACCTGCTTGAGTTTATGCTGCTAGCTGGTGGCAGAGTTGGGATTCAAACCCAGATTTGTCTGCCTTTGCAGTTCACATGCTTGTTGCCAAGAAATCTAGGAAAGAGTGGCCCTGATATCCAAGAAGTGATGGAATATAAGGAAAAACAGAGTAATCCATAGTATAGTATCAAATACAGACAAATAGTTTGGTCAGGTCAGATACGTACAGAAAATCATGCAAGAGATTAGCAACAAGGATAACATAGACAACCTTGGTGAGACTAGTTTCAGTAGATGGTGTGTTTTCTATAAACAACTGAATAGAGAAAGGGGAGAAGACAAGTGGAAACAGTGAATGGAGATTATTCAAAAACTTCATATTTGAAGGGAGAGAGAGATATAGGGTAGTAACTACAGGGGAAGTAGATGACCTAATATATAAGGAGGTTATTTTTTTCTTATTACAAAAGTTACTTGTTACTCTCAAGTTGCATCCATTTACCAACAAATGCCATACTTTCTTTCTGCTTTAAGGCTGAGTAATATTTCATTGTTTATATATACCACATTTTCTTTTTTCCATTCATTCATTGAAGGGCACCTAGGCTGGTACCAAACCTTGGCTATTGTGAATTATACTGCTATACACATTGAATGTTTTCTCTGATATGTGAAAGCTAGTTAAAAATAAAGGGGTGAGAAGGGGGGAGAGAAAGGAAAACAGGGTGGTTCCATCAAAATAGAAGAAATAATTGCTGACTGGATAAAGAAGATTGTGTGGGAGGGAGGAGGGATGGGATAATGGAAAAACAGTGGAATGAATCTGACCTATCTTTCCTGTGGACATATATGAATATACCACAATGAATTCTCACATCATGCACATCCATAAGACACTAACTTAAAAACAAAAGAGAAAATAAATAAAAGTACATAGCATAAAGACCTGTAGAGTAAAGGATAGGGAACAGGGGAGGGAGGAGGGAGGAAAAAGGAAGTACTGGGAATGGATTAGAGCAAATTATATTCCATGATTTTATAATATTGTCAAAATAAATCCTAATGTTATATATAACTAAAAGAAAAATAAAGAGGGGAAATAGTTACATGTATAGCCAGGCATAGTGCCACATGTATCTAATCCCAACTACTTGGAATGTTGAGGCAGTAGAATCACAAGTTTGAAGCCATTTTCATCAGCATAGCAAGAACCTGTCTCTTAAATATAAAAATAAAAATACTGGGGATATAGGTCTGTGGTAGAGCACCCTTGGACTTAATCCCCAGGACCACAAAAATAAATAAATAAAATACATAAAACAATAAAATATAAAATTTTATATTTTATATAAAACCATGTAGAAGGTTTAGAAGATAATAAATAAAAGGTACCCCACAAACCAGAAATATTTATGGGTAACATTTTGTATTTTGGTATTTATCTTCCTGGTCTGAATTTGTCCTATACACACAAAGCACGCACTTTTACAAAAATGAAAGCAAACCATATACACTGTTTTGTAACTTGTGTTTTAGTTAAATATGTTGTAGACACTTTGCCACCTTAATAAATGTTCTATATAAGCATCATTGTAATAGCTACTAGATACTTCTACAGATTATATTGAAACATCATTTCTTTGACTGTCAGCATCTGTACTCTTCTCTCCTCCCCTTCTCTCTTACTTTCCTCACTCTTTCTCTCCCACACCAAGAAAAGCTATTTTACAGTGGAAGTGTCATTAATTCAGTAAAAATAAAAATACATAATTGCAGAAAATATTGGAGAAACACTTGTTTGAAAGAATAATTTTGTTTTTTTAAAGCTGAATTATACTTGAACATATTCATGCTGTGTTTGTGTGTGTGTGTGTGAGAGAGAGGGAGAGAATGAGAGAGAGAGAGAGAGAGAGAGAGAGAGAGAGAGAGAGAGAGAGACAGGCAAAAAGAACTAGTAGAAAGAAAAAGTTTGAATATATAGCTGGGGGTGACGGCAGGGAAGGAGGGTCATCAAATAATGGCTCAAAATTCTTAGGAAAGAATAAAAGTACAAAGCATAGGTGGCATGACTAACTTTAAATGCCTATAAGTTTGTGAGGGGTGTATATGGTTGGGTAGCAAGAAGTTGAGGTTATTTCTGGCCTCTATACTTATGGTTTAGTAGGAGTCTAGGTTATCTGCTGAAAGACAGTGGGGGAGGTATTTGGGAAAAAAGGCAAAAGGCTAACATGGCTTCTTGGGTGAATGGAAAAGTGGAGAGAATGCTGACAATGGACACATGGATTCATGACTATGTAAAGCCCTGTTGAAAATATGCAATTGACATTCATAGAAGGTAGAAATTTCGGTGTAACATTGTGCAATAGCAACTGCTATTGTGCAAGGGTAATGGAGAGACCGGGATGAAACAGTTGAAAATATCAGTAAGATAGGGTATAAGAGATAATGGAGGGATCAAAGGATTAGGGGATTAAATGAATTATAAGGATAGCTTTAATAACGATAAAGACTAGAGAAATAGAAGGATTGGGTCAGAGAAGTAAGAGCTCTAGCTACCAAGGATGCTGCTGCTCCAGGTCACAAGGATTGAGATTGAAATTAACTCATCTGGAACCAGTGCCATTCCAGAGACATACCAGTACAAAAAGTGTAACCCATGGGTTTGCCCCCATGTTAATCCAAGTAGACAAGAGACTACAGGATTTAGAGAATGCTGTCCATTAAGCCTAGTTTCCACCCTCCTGTAAGAGTCTGTTGAGGCTACATCTATAGGCCCCCTCATTCAAGTTGCCATCACTCCTCCTTCTCCTGGTACCTATCTGCCTTTCTGCCATTATCTCCAAAATACCATGTAATTTCTTGCCCCTGCTCCAGTATGCCATTCCCACCTGAGGCCCAGTAAATTTCCTCTGTACCTCCTGAAACATGGTGAAGTGTCACATATTAAGCAAACTCTCCTAAATGCTCACACTCATTGAGTGTTCCTTTCACCTCTTAAGCTTTATTAAATCCTGGTTGTTTCCAGTGCAGCCTTCTAGAGTATGTTTTTTTTTTTTTGTCCTCAGAGAAACATGAAGGATGAATTGCTTCCTGCTTCTCCCTATCTCTTCTTTCAGACCATTGCTTCCCTATGCTCCTGACACAAAAATGAAAATGATAAATCCCAAATCTGATCCTTTCAGGCTATTCAATTATATACTATTCCTGTCTTAGTCACTCATGAATTTACCTTTGATTACTCTCATACATTTATCATTTACCAATGGCTTTGAGCCCTGGTTCACAGTCTTTCTTCCCATCTCAAGCTTTGCTACTAAACTGACTGATTTCAACATCCCCAAGGATAACCCATCTGATATCTTGCCACTCAGTTCCTTGACCTCCTCAACTCAAATGACCTCTTTCATCTTAGCCACACCTAAGGTCTTATTACCTAAAGCTTCCTCACTCCAGAAACAGAATTAGTCAACATCACAAATTCAAGCATTGAAATGTCTAGCCACAACTGCTAACACTCTGATCATTCCTGAGCTCTTCAAGTCAATGGATCCCTCTAATTCTTCCAACTCTGTCAAAGCCCTTCATTTTTATTTTCCTCATCATTTAGCTTAGATTTCATGGTTCATCATTTCATTAACATTCTTGCCAATAGTCCAGGTTACCTTGTCTTAAATTCATTTTATAAAGCCCCCACCTTGTTGAACCCTATTCTCTCTGTTTTCTGTGCCAGCAGCTGAGCACTGCTAAAGAAATTCACACAGCAGGACCTGTTTACAAGAAGTTCAAGATCAACAATCCTAAATAGGTACACAACACTACTACATTGCTGTGATTAACTCATTCTCCAGAACAAATGTTTCAAACTCTTTGCGTCTTAAAACCCTGATTCCTTCTAATGTACCTCCCTTTTCCCGTCATACCTTCCCCTGCTTACACCTGTTCTTTTACATCATAGAGAAATTTTTTACATTTCCATCCTCATCTTATTCTCTTTCATTATATTGAAAAGTAGTTACTACTTCTCTCTAGTGACAATCCCTGTATGTGTCTTTCAAGAGCCTTAATACAATTGATGATCCTTCATCTTTCCTCTCTGTTCACCTTTTCCCTTTCCACTGCATCTTTCCCAACAGGTCTAAATATATTGAAGTGTTTCCATTAAGTACAAAATAAAACAACATTAAAACTTGTTTAACCTTACACTTGACTCAAGATACCATCCCCCACTTCATAGTTAAACTTCTTTAAAGAATTGTTTCTACTTACTGTGATTGTTTCTTTGCCTCTTGTTTACATCTCAGCTCATTTCTATCTGGTTTCTAGCTCCTTTACTATGGCAAAGTAGCTCTTGTTCTGGTCACAATGACCTCCATATTGTCAAATTTAATGGACATTTTTTATTTGACTTGACTTCTTGGCAGCATTTGGTTCAATTAATCACTTCTTCCTTTTTGAACTCTTTGCCACCCTTGGCTTTTTAAATTGAATTTATTATTTGGAGATAATTATAGATTCACATGAAGTTAGAAGAGGTAATACAGAGAAATCTCATGTACCTCTGCCTAGTTTTCTCCAAGGGGAACATCCTGCAAAACTATAGTACAATATCATATTCAAAATACTGACATTGATACAGTCCAGATTCAGAACAGTCCCACCAACACAAGGACCTTTTCTGTTTCTTATTATGGACAAACTTCTGTCCCATATCCTGTCACAAACATTCCTATCTCTTTTCTTAACCTCTTGCCACCACTAATATTTCCCCCATTTCAAAAATGTTATATAAATGGAATAATAAAGCTGGACCACTTTAATGTTTTTTTTCCCTCTCAGCATGTATAATAATTTGTTTAATCATTCAACCTTTAAAAAAAATGGCAGGATTGTTTCCAGTTTGGGGTTATTATGAATAAAACTACAATGAATATTCACATACTGGTTTTCATGTCAACATAAATTTTCATTTCTCTGAGAAAAATAGCCAGAAGTTCAATTTCTGTGTCATATAGTAGTTCTGTGTTTAGTTTTATAAGACACTGCCAAACTGTTTTCCAGAGTGGCTACACCATTTTACATTTCCACCAGCAATATATGAGTTTTGTATTGAGTCTCTGTATCATCACAAGCATTTGGTGGTGCTATAATGTCCCCCAAATGCTCATGTGTTAAAAAAAAATTGGTGCTCAGCTGGTGCAATTAGAAGATGGTGGAAACTTTAATAGGTAGGGAGAGGTGGAGTTTAGTGAGAAGTCTTAGGTTATTAAAGCCATGCCTTTGAGAGGGATTATGGAACACTGGTCTCCTTCTCTCTATTTTTTTGCTGCTATGAGGTGAATGGTTTGGGCATTCTCTGCTACCATAATGTACTGCCTTGCCACAGGCCCAAAAGCAATGAGGCCAACCAATCATGGACTTTAATCTCCAAAACTGCAAGCCTTTCTCTTTATAAACTAATTATCTCAGTTATCTATTACAGTAATGGAAAGCTAACACATCGTTTTTAATTTTAGCCATTCTTATAGAAGTGTAGTGATATATATATATATATATATATATATATATATATATATATATGTATATATATTATGTTGCTGGGGATTGAACCATGGCCTTGTACATGTGAGGCAAGCACTCTACCAACTGAGCTATATCCCAAGCCCTGTAGTGATATCTTGTTGTGGCTTTATTTGTAGTTCTCTAATGGCTAATGATGATCAATATCTTTTTATGTGCTTATGTGTCCTCTATAATCCTCTTCTGTGAAATATGTTTTCATGTATTTTGCCCATTTTTGGATTGAATCATCTGCTTTTATACTATTGAGTTTAAAAAAATTAGATGTTTATGGACCTTTATTTTATTCATTTATTTATATGTGGTACTTAGAATTGAACCCAGTGTCTCACATATGCTAGGCAAGCACTCTACCACTGATCCACAACCCCAGTCTCTACTGTTGACTTTTAACAGCTCTTTATATGTTTTAGATTAGTCTTTGGTCAGATATGTAGTTTGTCAGCATGTTTTTCCTGTTCTCTAGCTTGCCCTTTTAACAGGGTGCTTCACAGAGCAAAAGTTTTACACTTTAATGGGGTCCAATTTTTCCTCATGAATTTGGTGTTAAATCTAAGAAATTTTGCCTATCTTTAGATTACAAAGATTTTTTTCCTGTGCTTCCTTCTAGAGTTTTATAGTTTTAAATTATGTCCATGATTCTTTTTAATTTTTATATGAGTGAAGTTTAGATTAGAGTATATTTTTTCTTTTGACCTATGAATGTCCAATTACTCTGAAATCATTTGTTTAAAAGCCTACCTTTCCTCTATTGAATTGTTTTTGCATTTTTATAAGAAAAAAGAAGTTGGGCATATTTCTGTGAATCTATTTATTGGTTTTTAATTCTGTTTCAAAGATCTATGCATATATCCCTCCTTTAAACCACATTGTCTTGGTTACTATAGCTATACAGTAAGCCTTAATAGATGACATATGTTTTGTTCACCATTGTATCCTCTGAGCCTTGCACCATACCTAGCAAACGAAAGATACACAATACATTTTTAAAAATATATCTGAGGTGCAGCAGTTAAGTGTGAAAAGAATGTTGAGAACTATGTTGTCTAATACAATTTTTGTGATAATGGAAATTTTCTCTCTGCATTATCTGAAATGTTGGTCATTAGCTCCATGAGGGACTGATTTTAAATTTTTATTTAATATAAGTTAATTTGAGTTTAAATAACTACCTGTGGCTAGTGGTTCCTGCATTAGGCTGCACAACTTTAGAGGGTAGCCAAGAAACTGTATGAATAAAACAGAGACAAGTTAAAGTAACTGGTCTTTAAGTCAGGAACTGCTAGGAAAAAGGTTTGAGACTTAATTGTATGCAAAACATACAAAGAATTAGCTGAAGAATAGTAATCTCCCCTTGCTATTTCTATATTAGAAAATATTCACAGCATAATTTTCTTCTAGCTAAGCCCTGTGTTAACACTCGTGTTCAAACTTGCTCAGAGTTTAAGAGGTAAAACTTTTAGTCAAGTGTACCTTGGACATAATGCTAATGATGGCTCTTTTCAAACAACTCTTCCATGAAAATTATTCAGGTTTTCCCAACTGGTTAGTTCCATCCCTATTTTAAATCCCTAAGACACATTGGTCTACTATAGCACCATGTCACATTAACCTAGTGACCTCAATAAGTTTGGTTGTGTTTACCGGGGAACATTCGGTAATATCCGGAGATAACTTTGGTTATCATGAATGGTGGGGTTGGGGTTGTAGTAATCGGACATCAGATTTGATGTTAAACATTCTAAAAAAAAAAAAAAAAGAAAGAAAAAGGTTTGGATAAATACACTAGATGGACATTTAAGCTCCCTGGGATAATCACATGAATGCTGATGAAGAAGTCTGTATATTAGAGGCTGAAAGACCTGGATCATTTTGGGAGCATGGCCAGTGTCTAGGCAATACACATAAGGTACAGTAAGTGATTGATGCAATTGGCATGTGCTTAACATTGTGTTTCCACATGGCAGAGAAACAATGGTCTGCAAGCTGCCTCAGAAAATCAAGAAGATGTCAGTCCTTTCTCCAGTCCTTACAGTAAAATACCTTTAACTCTGCACTGTCCTATAAGGATTGTCCCTGGAGAAAAGCCAGAGTCAGGGCAAGGAGGTGAAAGTAACATTCAACAAGGATGATGTAGGAGAGCTTTTTCATCACTCAACAAAGGACCTGAGAAACTTAGTGGAAATGTCTGTGAAAAAAAGGGAGACATGTGAAAGAAGGGCTGAGGAGAAGCAACATAAAATAGTATGACAATGTAGGAGATGATTGAGGCAATGCTTCTCTTCAAAACTCTGCTGAGGTGGCAGTAAGCTGGCCTACTGGTCTCTTTGGAAAAAAATTCTGTTGCACTGATTATATATCGTTTGAACCTTATTTTGCAGGAAGATAACTTTCTGCAATCATGCAAATCATATTAGACTTTTTTAAAAATAAAACTTAACATTTTGTATAATAAATATTTAATTTATTGTGGTAAAATCCATATCACATAAAATTTACCATTTTAAGTATTTTAAAGTGTACCATTCAGTGGCACATAATACATTCATAATGAATAAATGGTTTTAAATAAAAAAGAGTGGTGGTAGTGGGTACTTGTGGTGGTGGCCAATTAAGGGACTCTTATGGGTTTCACTGTTGTCAAGGTTCCAAGTGAAGTGAAGGTCAGGAGCCACACTGCCTCAGATTCAGTGCTGGCTAAGGGACAGGTGATACTGAAGTAGCTGGTGGTTTATAGGCACTGCATTGGTTCAGTTGACTCAGAAAGACAGACAAGTCAATGTTGAGTCCAGTTTTCTCCTTCTGCCTCTGAAGAGCTCAATAACACACTATTCTGAGTTACAGAAGTCATTAACTCTATCTGGGGATGGTGGCACACACCTCTAATCCCAGCAGCTTGGGAGGCTGAGGCAGGAGGATTGTGAGTTCAAAGCCAGCCTCAGCAAAAGCAAGGTGCTAAGCAACTCAATGAGACCCTGTCTCTAACTAAAATACAAAACAGGGCTGGGGATGTGGCTCAGTGGTCAAGTGCCCCTGAGTTCAATCCCTGGTACCTGCTCCCAAAAAAAAAGAAGTAATTGACTCTCCACTAGTCTTGATTCCTTATGTATTCAATGAAATAATAGCTCCAGAGTTATCATAAGGATTAAATATATGTAGAATTTATCAGCAGAGGGCCTGATATATTGTGTGCTATCAATAGATACTAGCTATTATTGTGTTATGGTACTGATCCAATTCTGTTTTTTTAAAGACTTTTAGAACAGTGGTAAAATATCCTCTGTCCAAATAATTTCCTTAAGGGCAGGAACTGTGCATGTTCACCTTTTTGTATACTCCATAAACCAAGCATAGAGTAGGAAGTATATACATATTTTTCAGATGGAATAATTCTTATATATCCATTCTTCCTTCTTCCTCCAATCCAAGCTGTATTCTACATAAAGAGGTATGGTTATCAATAGCACAAGTTTTGGATCAGATACAGGTTTGAATTTTAGCTCTGCCATTTGCTACCTGTATGACCTTTGACAAATTGCTTGACAGTACTGGGTCTCATATATAACATCCAGAAACTAAATACCTACTTCATAGAATTAAATAAGAGAATATAATAAAGCATAAAGTCTGTCCAAAAAAAGTTCTTGAACTGTAATAATTCCTCATGCTATTATTATTATTATTATTATTATTATTATTATTATCTTTTTCTGTGTCTTTTATAAAAGAAGGCATACTCTAAGCACTTCCTTATAGGTATTAAGAAGTTGCTTGCTGAGATGGAGCATGATACATTCACATTAGGAAATAGAACATATTACTGCATCTTCAACTTTTTCAGGGTTAGAATTGAAAAAGCAAGAGAGAGAGAGACAGAGACAGAGACACTACCAAATTCTGGCAACTCCAGGTGGAAATGAATCTGGATATGACGTTGGACAAAAGTTGGGGAAGACCTCAAGAGAAAGAAGATAAAAATGGCACAGTCATTTAGAGTAATATGTGAACATTAAATAGGTGGCTGCCGCAGTCTGGCTGGGCACAAAATCACGAGCCACCACACACCTTGTAGATTCAAACAGCAACTCTTTATTCTCAAACTGTCACGGCACTTTACACACACGTTCTGGTCAAATCCACATTCTCCACCAGGCTCTGAATCCCAGAATACTCTCTGAATCCCGCGAGAACTCAATGGGAACTCAAGGAGCGGGCGCGCCTGAGGCAGCACGATATGCCCTATTCCCAGCAGGGTACACCTTAAACCTGGAACCGCCCTAAACCCAAGGAGTGGGATACTCCCTAATCCCAGCAGGATACACCCTAAACCTGGATCCGCCCTGGTCCTTGAGCAAGGTCACCTTACATGCAATGTCACTGCAAATGACCTGGGTCATGCCATGCATCATACCTACTTGGCAATGGCTCTCAGCATCTTCCCCCTTCTGATTAATTAAACGACAAACAATGTGGCTTAAGGACCGTGCCTGGTAGGTTGTCCAATTCAACATATGGTTCTTACCCGTCATGGGAAAAACTGACCTCTAGGCGTCAGCCTCCTGTCTTAGGTTGATACCACTGCAATTGGATCATACCTGTCACTGACTACCGGTCCAGCATACAGCCATACTTGTGGAGGCCTATGCACCAGTGGGGGAGATGAGGTTCTTGCCTCACCTCTGTTGGCCCCCAAATTTTAGACCATCATTAGCAGAAGGGAGGAGGATACAGAAATGCCACAACACCAAGCCAATTGACAGCTCCTTTGGAAAAAATTGCATCACTGGTGACACCATCAGTAAAGATATGCCAGCACTACCACAATTCGCTGCACCAAACGATAGTTCACAATGCATACAAGTGATACATAGTCCAGGCAAGATCTGCAAGCAGTTCAAAGCGGAGGAGTCTATCAATATGTCCATTTCCTCCCAAAGTAAATCGAGTCCTTGATTGAGCATTACTTGTTGAGTTATATTCATTGATGCATCAGTTTATACAGTTTACTGTGATAGCTATCATAGAAGCTGTAGTTTGGTTTTATCTTTGTCTTCACCGGCACTGGGATGAAGACAGGAATTCTAGCAATGATGCTAAAGAGACATTATCCTGAACAGAATTATTAAATATAATGAAAAGGAAAGGTGAAAGTAAACAAACAGATCTGTTAACCTCCTTTAAAAACAATCCTTAACAGCTGTTTACCTAATTTAAATTAAACCATTTAAATCACATGAAATAAAAAAAAAAATTCGGATCCATTTTTTCATGAGCGCTCCTCATATATGAAATATGGACATACACACACACAGACATACAACACTAAACACAAGAGTGCACACAAACGTACAACACATAAGACAATAGTAAAGGCCTTGTAGCTTTACCTAGGTGAAATCTCCATTGCAATGTTTAAAAACTCCACAGTCAAAAAATAAAACTGATCAGAAAAACATTAACCTAGGTTTGTATGAGCTCAAAAAATAAAATAGAACTTTATGATGTGGGAAAAGGCAATAATAAAATAGATATTGAAAAAGCATCCTGGTTAATCACTGTCACAGATGTAAGAATAGCCAAGCTGGAGCTCTGGATATCAGCTGTTATGGATTTGAGTCAAATCATCTTCTTTTTGGTCTGTAGAAATTGCTTTGGTTAGTCTCTCTGGAATCCAAATCGGCTGCTGTTCTCCCTGTGGAAACACACAAACAGAACCCTGACTCCAGACAATCACTGGGTCAGGACCTTTCCATTGTCCTGTTAGAATATCCTTCCAAAGTACCTTAGGCTTATGTACATTTTTTGGATACATATGTCTTTCCGCAGCACTAAGTCCTGATGAATCCAAATTTAAAAAGTTTAGAGTAAAAAGGGTTATTTTAAGTTTATCTTTGGGGGATATATACCCCTTAAAGATCCTTTTAAATTTAAGTCTTTCAAAAGCATTCTGCCTTAGTTTTTAGAATTATTTTAGTCCTTTTAATTTTTTGATGTGGTTTTAAACCAATTTCTTCTAGTTTAACGTTTTCTAAATTGGCTCTTGTCTATAAATTTTAACACCCTCATCTGAGACTTCTAATTTCTGCACCATCAGAAATTAAAGTTGATGGGCTTTTTGAAAAAATTACTAATAATCTCCTTGTTCTTCTATTTTATCCAATATTTGACTTTAAACTTCTCTCTTCTACCTTTTTCTATCTTGAATGTTTGTATCTAATAGTTGTCTTAGTTTTTTGTATTTTCTATCTGAAATACCTTTACTTGACATTTTCAACCATTTTCTATCTTATTTCTATCTTCTAGTTTTTTTCTAAGGTTTGTATATTTACCCTTAGTTGCTTATTTTCCTCCTAGTTTTTTTTTTCTTCCTATTTTGTGGGTTTAAAATTCTTGTCTTCCTACATACTCTCTATCTTCCTATATCTTTTTTATCTTTTTTTGTTTTTAACTTTCTATACTTCTGTCTTTAAAGTTTTTCACTTCAAATTTTTAATCTTCTTTATCTAAATATCTTTTATCCTATTATCTTCCCATTTTCATGGGTTTTATTTTTTTTAAGTAATGTTTTTAAAATTAACTAGGCTTCGAATGACAAAATTTTTCCTCCTCCATGAAGGCATCTTAACCACCTTTAATTTAACCTTTTAAAGCCTTCCAATTATCATCTATACTGTACTTTTAAATGTACTTTTTCACCACCTACAGCTTCACTCTTTTAAACGAGGCTTAGATTTTGTTTAAATTGCTTCAATGTTAGTTTACATGGCTGCCCTTCAACCAAAGGCTTTTTTTAAAACTCCATTAAGAAGCTTTGTCTCAATCTGCCATGTACAAATATCTTTTTCTTCTTTCTTCCTTTCTCAAGCTTATAAAGTAAGTCTAGTTTCCTCAAAATCTTTTTAAATGGCATTTTACAACTTTTTACTTTACCACACAGAGATTATCTCATCTAGAAACATTTCTTTTTCTTTTAACCTTCCATATTAAAATATATTTCCACATCTTGAATCTTTTAATATCTCTTTTTTAGCCTTTAACCCTTTTTATAAATTCACATTCTGAAACAACACTTATAAAATTTCTGATTTAGACAAATTACTCCACTTTAATAAGGTGAAATACTTTCATGTTTTTTATGGTACTATAATAATATAATTGAAACCCAACTGAAACTTCTTATACTCTTTGTATATAAATTACACATGATAGAATCTTAACACTTAGTAACCTTGTTTCAGCAAAGACACAGACCAAAGCAATATTAAACCTTTTTTCCATTCACCAATTTATGAAAACACACATAATGTTTAAATATATTACCTTATGTAACTTAATAAGTAAAGAGTACTTGATTTTATATTTAGTGGTTGATATTTTAACACTTTAACTTTGTAAATTAATCAGATGTCTGTAAAAACCAAGATCTTAGACAACTGTAATAAACAGAATTAGCCATCTCTTTCTTGTTGAAGAAAAATCCTTCTACAGGATACCATGATGGTCCCATTTATATACTTAATAACTCGTCTTTAAAAAGCCATGGGCTACATTTTTGTATTGTATCAACATATGTCCTAACTGTTCTTGGTCTTACTGGGGTGCCTCCTTCCTCTAACAATTTCTCTTCCTCGGGGGTGAACAACATCAAACTTTGAGCCAACCATTTCCCCCAGTTTGCCTGAGAAATTTCTAGGGATAGGCAGCTTGAAACAGAAACAAAATAAATCAAAACAAGAACACATTGTTTTTTGAAATGGTCACCCATTCTCTCGCCTTCCCTCAGAAGCGAGCAATTTCACTTATTCCAAGTTTCAGACGTTCCGCGTACAGGCCACCAAATGCTGCAGTCTGGCTGGGCACAAAATCACAAGCCACTACACACCTTGTAGATTCAAACAGCAACTCTTTATTCTCAAACTGTCACCAGCACTTTACACACTCGTTCTGGTCAAATCCATGTTCTGGGCAAAATTCACGTTCTCCACCAGGCTCTGAATCCCAGAATACTCTCTGAATCCCGCGAGAACTCAACGGGAACTCAAGGAGCGGGTGTGCCTGAGGCAGCAGGATACGCCCTATTCCCAGCAGGGTACACCTTAAACCTGGAACCGCCCTAAACCCAAGGAGCGGGATACTCCCTAATCCCAGCAGGATACACCCTAAACCTGGATCCACCCTGGTCCTTGAGCAAGGTCACCTTACATGCAATGTCACTGCAAATGACCTGGGTCATGCCATGCGTCATATCTACTTGGCAATGGCTCTCAGCAGGTGGCCATAATTTTGAGGTGCTTATTGTAGTTGTTAACACATTGAGAATACCAAAGGTGTTTGCTTGGAAGGACCCATCTGTTTTATTTTCCTTTACTTCTTTTCAAGAATCATTCTACCCAAGGGCTCAGTAAGCAATTATATATGCAGCATGGGAATGTTTGTCCTGCCTGTCTCTCTCATGAGTTAAGGTTCTCAAAAGCACTGCATAGTGAGAAAATAAGACTCTCTTTGCAGTGTTTTAAATTCTAACCTATGATTAAGTGAGCAAATTAGCTCCTAGTTGGTTCCTAGGATCCTAAAATATAAATAGTAAGGGAGTTTGGGTGGTGAGAGGGGTGGAAGAGAAGGTTCTGGAGCATTAGTGAACAACATGGCAGGCCTGATTTAGGCACATCAGTAAATGCCTAAATTGGAGAACACTGCAAAAAAAATATCAGCTACTTCCCAGTTTTATTCATGGTTGATTCAGTTTTTTCTGTTCGCCTGTCTCTCTCCACCATCTTTGAGCTTGCATTCCCACTGTAGGACTGCTTCTCTCAGTCAGCTACTACCCATGGATATTTCTTGAGCACCTACCATGTGTAAGGCCCTGACTTCTACTCTTGGATACTACTGAGACTCTAATGTATGGGTTTTTTAAAAAAATATTTTTTGGGGTGTCAGTTGACTTTCATTTAATTTATTTATATGTGGTGCTGTGTTGAGAGCCACAGCAGAAGGGGCCCCAGCAAACTTTCAGACTGCCAGCTGATGACTGGCTCACAGCGCCCCAGCAACATCTAGCTGATTGGCTCCTCTGCGGTGATGCTCATTGGGCTGTTTCCCTGCCCTTTCAGACCACGGAGCTGCTCATTGGGGGACTTTTTTGGCTCCGCCCACATGACCCAGCCAATCGGCCTCAAGAGCAGGAGGATTGTGGGAGGTGGAGAGAAGCTTGTGTGGGAGAGAGAGGCTTGTGGGAAGCCGGTGGTGGCAGTTGGGCTCTGAGGGTTTTTCCTGAGGAGCGGTTTTGTTTGGAGTGAGTGGTTCTAAAAATAAAGTTCGTTTCTATTGACAAGTGGCTCCTGAATTGTGCCCAGCCCAACTGCGGCATTTGGTGGCTCGCACGGGGAGCGACTGAGGGTAAGTGATAAGGTAAACTGCTGGCCCCTGAAGGCAGGGCGAGAGGATGTGTAGCCATTTTAAGATTCCTCTTTTGTTTTGCTTCACTTTTGTTTTAAGTTGCCTGTCCCTGGAGATGAGTGAGACAGAAGAAAAACCGCTCACATCTGAGGAAAAACTATTTACGTCTGAGGAACAGATAGGGAGAAAGGACGAATGCACATGTCAGGAGGATAGAAAGGCTATAATGACTTTTTGTTGTTCCCTTTTTATTTCATTCTGTCTCGGTTTTGTTTGGCGTCATCTTGTTGGGTTGTATTATAGTAGAAATACGGGATCAGAAATTAGTAAAAAACAAACTGAAAGAGTGTTAAGTAAATTGTTAGAGGAAGGAGTCATCTCAGTAAAATCAAGAACAGTCAGGGCATATGTTGATACAATACAAAAATGTAGCCCATGGCTTTTTAAGGAGGAGTTGTTAAATATATCACAATGGAACCATCATGGTGAAGATTTAAAAAGAATAGAAAACAACAGCCCAGGGACTCTGCCAGTTGGCACATTGCCATTGTGGACGTTCATATCTGATTTGCTTAGTCCAAATCCTTCAGTTCAGACAAAGATAGAGGAAGAAAGCTTAGAGCAGAAAAAGCCATCAGGGGGAAAGTTACAAAAGGAGACTGCTACTAACAACTTTCTATCACCAGAGGGCGTAAGTGTCCAACCAACAGCGCCACCTCTACAGGAGACTGCTACTAACACCTTTCTATCACCAGAGGATGTAAATGTCCAACTAACAAGGCCACCTCCATTTGCTGGGAGGCCCCCAACCCCCGCAATTGATAGTTCGGATCCTGAGACAGGATCTCAAGTATTAACATGCCCTGTATTTGAGATAGGAGGGCAGCAAATTCACCATGTTTTAAATTTCAAAATAGTGAAGCAGCTAAAAGAGGCTATAACAACCTATGGTCCTCAAGCACCCTTCACTGTAAGCTTGGTCGAATCCATTAACAACTTGAACATGACGCCAGCAGATTGGGCTAATATGTGTAAAGCTGTGATAAATGGAGGTCAATACCTGTTATGGAAGGTTGCCAATGAGGAATTTTGCAAGGAAATGGCTAGGCAAAATGCAGCAGCTGGTTTTCCTCAGAGAAATCTAGATATGTTGTTAGGAAAGGGACCTTATGAGGATAAGCAGCAACAAATTGCATATGATCCTGGCATATACGCACAAATTGCTGTAGAGGCGGTTAGGGCATGGAAGACTTTACAAGGACATGGAGGTTTACAAGGTCAATTATCTAAGGTAATACGAGGAGCTAATGAATCTTACGCTGAATTTGTAGATAGGCTTATTCAAACAGCTACCAGAGTTTTTTGAATACAGAACAAGCAATGCCATTAATAAAACAATTGGCTTATGACCAAGTGAATCATTGGTGCAGAGATATCATTAGACCATGGAAACATGAAGATTTAAACACATATATTAAATTATGCAGAGATATTAATGAACAAGAGCAAGTCGTGCCAGCTGCAGTAAAACAGGCTTTAGATGCCAGAGACATTAATGAACAAGGGCAAATTGTGGCAGCTGCAGTAAAACAGGCTTTAGATGCCAGGCCAAGAACATGCTACAATTGTGAACAAACAGGACATTTTAAAAGGAATTGCCCCATAGGAGGAGGGTTTAACAAAACTAGGTATCAAAGGAGTAGAATACCGGGTATTTGCCCACGATGCCGTAGAGGGAGACATTGGGCTAATGAATGCCGTTCTCAAACCACCATAGAGGGTACTCCATTATCAAAAAACGAACAAGGACCAGGTGTTTATCCACGATATCATGGAGAAAGGCATTGGGCTCCATTGCCAAAAAATGGACAGGGGTGATGTGATTCTGCAATCTGTATATGGGGTAAAAATGGGAGCTCATAACCCACTTGAATCAAATTGTGAAATATGATATATCAAGAACTATGTAATGTTTTGAACAGCCAACAATAAAAAATTTTAAAAAAAAATGGACAGGGGGGCCCAATGCTTCGGGGCCCAAAACCACAAATATACAGAGCACTGGAGGAACCCAGCAACCCCATCAGGGTAGTGCCCAGGACACATTGTCCATCATATCCCTCATCAGACAAACCAGAGGGAGCGCAGGGTTGGACATCTGCGCCTCCGCCAGATCAGTACTAACTCCAGAGATGGGAGTTCAAATCATTCCCACAGGGGTAAAAGGACCTCTTCCCAAAGGAACAGTAGGCTTATTATTGGGACGCAGCTCTTCTACCCTAAAAGGACTTATGATAAGTCCTGGGGTAATTGATCCCGATTATGAAGATGAAATAAAAATTATAGCCAGTTTTCCAAAGGGTATATCAGTAATTTCACCAGGAGATAGAATATCACAGTTACTAATAATACCAAGCCTACATGATAAATTCTCCAGTCGTGCTGTAGAAAGAGGTTCCAAGGGATTAGGCTCCACAGGTGTAGATTGGGATATGCTTTCTTTAAATTTAGATTCTCGCCCCATGCTAAAACTAAATATTCAAGGACATGAATTTAATGGACTACTGGATACAGGTGCAGACCTTAGCATCATCTCTCGTCAAGAATGGCCAAAACATTGGCCATTACAACAAGCCACTCAAACGCTTCGAGGCCTAGGAGTGGCGACTAATCCCCATAGAAGTGCAATGGTATTAGATTGGAAGGATCCTGAAGGATGTGAAGGAACTATACAGCCATATGTATTGGATCATCTTCCTATAAATTTATGGGGACGAGATGTCCTAGATCAATTAGGTTTGACATTAACAAATAACATCAACCAAAATGCACCCACTATTATGACTAGACAAGGTTTTAGGAAAGGAAAAAAGATTAGAAAAACAAGAACAAGGTATAGCAGCACCAATACAAATAGATCAAGGAACAGAGAGACATGGGTTGGATTTTCAGAAAGGGCCACTGAGACAATAAAAATTACTTGGAAATCAGAAAGACCAGTATGGGTTCCTCAGTGGCCCCTGACTAAAGAAAAGATACAAGCAGCCCATGACCTGGTCAAACAACAATTAGCGGAAGGACATATACAACCTTCTGTATCTCCCCATAATACTCCCATATTTGTCATCAAAAAGAAATCTGGTAAAAGGAGATTATTGCAAGATTTAAGAGCCATTAATAATGAGATGGTTATTATGGGACCTGCTCAATCAAGGATTCCTCAATTGTCTGCTTTGCCAAAATCCTGGTATGTTTTAGTTATAGATATTAAAGATTGTTTTTTTTCAATTCCAATTCATCCTGAGGATAGTCCATGTTTTGCATTTACTATCCCTGCACTGAATCATGAAGGTCCTGATCAGAGATATGAATGGAAAGTACCCCCTCAAGGGATGGCTAACAGCCCAACTATGTGTCAAATTTATGTTAACAAAGTAATCCAGCCACTTAGAAATCAAAATCCTGAACTACAAATATTTCACTATATGGATGATGTATTATTAGCACACAAAGCTAAAAACACATTGCTAGAATGTTATGCCACACATACAAACTTATGAAAAATTATAATCTAGAGATAGCAATAGATAAAGTACAATTAAATTTTCGAATTAATTATTTAGGAGTTCTATTATCCTCAACGATGGTCCATCCACCAAAAATTCAAATATGAGTAGATCAACTCAAATCACTTAACGACTTTCAAAAGTTATTAGGAGACATAAATTGGATAAGGCCTTATCTAGGTATACCAACAGGAGAGTTGGGACCTTTATTTGATATCCTAAAAGGTCCATCAGATCCAAATTCACCCTGAATGTTAACTCCTGAAGCAAGAAAGGCATTAAAAATCATTGAAACATATATGGAAAATATGCATTTGGATAGAATTGATATAAGTTTGCCTTTATTATTTATTGTACTACCAACAAAAAATATTCCTACAGGAGTATTTTGGCAAGAAGGTCCATTATTATGGATACATTTATCTTATTCTCCTAACACTATTCTTACTAGGTATCCTGAGGCTGTAGGACAATTAATACTCAAAGGAATAAAAGCAGCAAAGGGAGTGTTTGGAATTTCTCCCAATAAAATTATTACTCCATATACTATGAATCAAATTGATGAGTTAGCTAATGAGTTAAATACTTGGGCAATAATCATGTGCAAATCTAATGTTTCATTTGATAACCACTTACCATCTAATCCTTTATTGTCTTTTTGGTCATCACATCCTGTAATTTTTCCAAAGATGACAAGAAAAACCCCTATCATGAATGCTCCAAATATATTCACTGATGGATCAAATAATGGTACAGCAGCAATAGTTACACCTGATCAAACTTTTACATTTTTAGTACCCAAACAATCAGCTCAAAAGGTAGAGCTTAATGCAGTATTACAAGCTTTTGTGATGTTTAAAGATTCTGTATTGAATTTATTTTTCGATAGTCAGTATATAGTTAATGCTATAGTATCCCTTGAAGATGCTGGTAGGATTTCCCCTTCCTCTACTGTTTTCTCTTTGCTTTCCACTATACAAAGTCTAATCTGGGACAGAAAAGATCCATTCTTTATAGGACATATCAGGGCACATACAGGATTGCCTGGAGCCCTTAGTTTGGGCAATGATTTAGCAGATAAAACTACACATGACATACATATTTTCTCTACACAAGAAGAAGCTATAAATTTTCATAAAAAGTTCCATGTCAATGCTAATACTTTACAAAAGTGTTTTAAAATAACTAAGGAACAAGCTAGACAAATAATAAAACAATGTCAAAATTGTGTGACCTTTTTACCACAAGTTAATCTTGGAGTCAATCCTAGAGGATTGATACCTAACCATATTTGGCAGATGGACGTCACACACTTGCCAGAATTTGGAAATTAAAATATTTGCATGTTACAGTTGATACTTCTTCTGGATTTTTGATGGGCTCCCTTCATGCCGGAGAAAAAACTAAAGATGTTATAGCTCATTGCTTACAAAATTTTGCCACTATGGGCATTCCAAAACAGTTAAAAACAGATAAAGCCCCTGGTTATCCTTCTACCTCTTTTAAACAATTTTGCTCATCATTTGGCATTACTCATATAACAGGAATCCCATACAACCCACAGGGACAAGGCATAGTTGAAGAGCTCATCAAACTATTAAAATGTACTTATTAAAGCAAAAAGAAGGAATTGGGAAGGGTTATATATTCCCCAAAGATAAACTTAAAATAACCCTTTTTACTCTAAACTTTTTAAATTTGGATTCATCAGGGCTTAGTGCTGCGGAAAGGCATATGTGTCCAAAAAATGTACATAAGCCCAAGGTACTTTGGAAGGATATTCTAACAGGACAATGTAAAGGTCCTGACCCAGTAATTGTCTGGAGTCAGGGGTCTGTTTGTGTGTTTCCACAGGGAGAACAGCAGCAGATTTGAATTCCAGAGAGATTAACTAAAGCAATTTCTACAGACCAAAAAGAAGATGATTTGGCTCAAATCCATAACAGCTGATATGCAGAACTCCAGTTTGGCTATCCTTACATCTGCGACAGAACCAGGATGCTTTTTTCAATATCTATTTTATTATTGCCCTTTCCCACATCATGAAGTTCTATTTTGTTTTTTGAGCTCATACAGACCTAGGTTAATGTTTTGCTGATCAGTTCTATTTTTTGACTATAGAGTTTTTAAACATTGCAATGGAGATTTCACCTGTAAAAAGTTATAAGGCCTTTACTATTATGTTATGTGTTGTATGTATTATATTATGTGTGCACACTTGTGTTTTGTGTTATATGTTTGAATGTCCATATGTCCATATATCATATATGATGAGTGCTCATGAAAAAATGGATCCAAATATTTTTTTATTCACGTGATTTAAATGGTTTAATTTAAATTGGGTAAACAACTGTTGAGGATTGTTTTAATATGTGAACAAAAAAGGAGGTTAACAGATCTGTTTGTTTACTTTCACCTTTCCTTTTCATTATATTTCATAAGTCTCTTCAAGATAATGTAAATTGTTAAGAAAATTGTTTTCTTTTAGTGCCTTCTGGAATGTTACATAATTTTTTCTTTAGCCATTATTGCCAGAATTCCTATCTTCATCCCAGTGCCGGTGAAGACAAAGATAAAACCAATCTACAGCTTCTGCAATAGCCATCACTGAACTGCTTGCAGAACTTGCCTGGACTATGTATCACTTGTATGCATTGTGAACTCACCTGTATGCATTGTGAACTATCTGTTGGTGCAGAGACTTGTGGTAGTGTTGGGGTATTTTTGCTGATGATGTCATCGGTGGTACAATTTTTCCAAAAGGAGCCGTCAATTGACTTGGTGTATCTTCCTCCCTTCTGCTTGTCATGATCGTTCAGCTAAAATTTGGGGGCCAACAGAGGTGAGGCAAAGAACCTCACCCCCCCCCCCGCTGGTACAAAGACCTCTCCACAGGTGTGGCTGTATACTGGACCAGTAGTCAGTGACGGGTAAGATCCAATTATAATGGTACCAACCTAAGACAGGAGGCAGACGCCTTGAGGTCAGTTCATCCGATAACGGGTAAGGACCATATGTAGTATTGGACAACCTAAGGCAGGCACGGTCCCTAAGCCACATGCTTGTTGTTTAAACAGAGAGGGGGAGATGTTGAGAGCCACAGCCGAAGGGGCCCCAGCAAACTTTCAGACTGCCAGCTGATGATTGGCTCACAGCGCCCCAGCAACATCTAGCTGATTGGCTCCTCTGCGGTGATGCTCATTGGGCTGTTTCCCTGCCCTTTCAGACCATGGAGCTGCTCATTGGGGGACTTTTTTGGCTCCACCCACGCGACCCAGCCAATCGGCCTCAAGAGCAGGAGGATTGTGGGAGGTGGAGAGGCTTGTGGTTGAGAGAGAGGCTTGTGGGAAGCCGGTGGTGGCAGTTGGGCTCTGAGGGTTTTTCCTGAGGAGCGGTTTTGTTTGGCGTGTGTGGTTCTAAAAATAAAGTTCGTTTCTTTTGACAAGTGGCTCCTGAATTGTGCCCAGCCAGACTGCGGCAGTGCTGAGAATCAAACCCAGAGTCTCACACATGCTAGGCAAGCACTCTACCACTGAGCCACAAACCCAGCCCCATCTAATGTATGGGATTATAGTGTCCACTATTTATCTCATAGATGGTCTAATTTTCCAAGAAATGTTATACCTTTCAATTGATTTACTCACCTGATTCCTTTTTTTTTTTTTTTTTTTTGGTGGTTGTGGTATTGGATATTGAATACAGGGACACTTTACCACTGAGCTCCATCTCCAGCCCTTCTCATTTTTATTTTGAGACAGGTTTTCACTATGTTGCCCAAGCTGGCCTCAAACTTGCAATCATCCTGTCTCAGCCTCCTTAGTAACTGGTTCCTATTTTTGAAAAGTATGTTAACACTGAAATGATCAATCATCCTGGCTTTCCCAGAGCTGAAGGATATTCTGGGATAATCAGTGTTAAAAGCAGAAAAGTCTTGGGCAAACTGGGATGGATAGTTACCCTAGAACACTTACTGATGGTCCATTGTTTATCTAACATGACTTTAGGCACTGATGGGTTGTCTTCCAGTCCAGACATAAATGAATGCCAGAGAAAAATGATGCTTCAAGGCAGAAATGCACTAGTGTCTAACAACAAGTTCTTTGGGTAGGAAGGAGATCCCTGATTTGTAATATTTGTTAATTTATCAGGTGTAGACACTCCCACTATGGCCAATTTCAGGCTACCAATGTGATGTCACTGAATGGAAAAGAGAAGAGTTGTAAAATAAAACACAGTTATTTAATATTTCTATTACACAGATTACAAAAATGTAAATAACTTTAATAATATAGATTGTAGTAAAATTATTAGGAAGTGATGAGTTTGAGTATTCATTAAATTTATTTTAGTGTAACTTATTTAATTGTAGGCTTATATGATCTAAATTTTAATAATGACTTTTTTCAACCACTAACTTGAAAACTTCCTTTGGAAATTAACCACCAGTACTCATGAATCAGTACAAGTCAGTTCCAGCACACTATTGAAAAGATCCTGGGAAAGTCACCACTTGTCATTAAGTATGTCTTTTCCACTGGTATGACACAAAAGCCTGAAAATCCACCAAATGAAATTTATTATGTTGATCTGAATTCCTCCTCTGGTATACTAAGAACAAGAACAGGAATAAGGATATTTAAGTTCCTATCTCAGCCTTATCATGAATTAACTGTGTGACCTGGACCTATTTGGAGCCCAGGTTCTTCATCTGTAGAATAAGGGAGTTAGAAAATTATGTTCTTAAATGACTCTTTCAGACATGTTTATGAATATGTGTATGGATATTTGTGTTTATAGCTCGACTGAGGTATAATTGACATATAACAAACTGAATCCATTTGAAAAATACAATTTGAAATTTTTTGACTGAAATCAACAAAGACAAGATAATGAACATATCTATCACCCAGAAAAGTTTTTTTGTGCCCCTTTGATCTATCTCTTCATCTCCCCATTCCTATTCCCAAATTAGCCCTTACTTGCTTTCTGTCACAAACACAGTACTTTTTGAATCTTCTAGAAATCTATAAAAACAAAATAATACAGTATGTATCCTTTTCTCCTAGCTTCATTCACTCAGCATATTTATTCTGAGATTCGTTCAAATTGCTGCATGCATCAACAGTTTGTTCTTTTTATATTTGCTGTATTATATTGTATGGATATTGTACAATCTGTTTATCCATTTACTTGCTCATGGGGACTTGAGTTGTGAATAAAGCTAGTATGTGCATTCACGGCAAGTCATGTAGACATATGCTTTCATTTCTCTTGAGTAAATACCTAAGAATAAAATAGTTTGGATATGAGGTATGTAAGTAACATTGTGAACAACTGAAATTTTTCTTCCAAATTGGATATACAATTTTACATTCATAATCAATGTTTGAGAGTTTCATCACTATAAATGTTGAATGTGGTCAACCTTAATGTTAGCCATTCTAGTGGGTGTGTAGTTGAGGCTCATGGTGGTTTTAATTTTCATTTTTCCTAAGAAATAATGATGTTATAATAATAATGATCAACCTGACGATGTGCTTCCATGGAAAAACATTAGAAAGAGGAGCTATTCAGCATTCTTTAATCTCTGAATGCAATTTTGCATCAGAGAGATAAACAGAATGTGGTTAATTCAAAAGGACACAAGGGGTAACACAGATTTGGGAGTCATGGTAACTTCCATGATACCACTGGGCAGAGGTAAAGGGTGCAGGTGAGAATCATGCACAGGACTCCACATAAGAATGAACCATAGAGAGGCTGGGGTTGTGGCTCAGTGGTAGAGTGCTCACCTAGCATGCTTGAGGCACTGAGTTTGATCCTCAGCACCACATAAACGTAAAATAAAGATATTGTGTCCACTTAAATAACTAAAAAAAAAAAAACTAAAAAAAAAGAATGAACCATAGTTTCACAAACTGTTCATACTCTTTTCTTACCTATAAATTGGGATAGTAATGTTTTAAATATGAAAGAAACAAATTATTTCATCCAAATTATTGTATTATATAAACAAATTATTATATACAAATTAATGTATGGATAGTCATGCTTGGGCTAAACTGAACATTAGGAAATATTAGCTATTTAAAAATGTTAATATTATTATATTTCAGTAGTTAAGTATCTATAAAAAACTTTTACAGATGTAGATGCTTATTATATCAAGTATTGGCATAATATTCACATTTTAATCTCATTAATGTGTCACAACCTCTCATACAAATATTTTTATTTTCTAATGAGAGTAATTTATGAATATTTAATAATGATGCTGTGTATTTTCATATGCTTATTTTTAAATGTTTTTACTAGTGCATTATAGTTACACATAATAATGGGGTTCATTTTGACATAATCCTAGATGCATGGAACATAATTTGCTCCCTTTCAGTCCTCAGTGCTTTCTCTTTCTCTCCCCTCCTCCCTCCTAATGTTATCCTTTCTCTACTGCTCTTCCTTGTATTCATTTATTGTTGTTATTGGTCCTTTATAGATATATACAAAGGTGGAATTCACTGTGGGATATTCATATATGTACATAGCATAATTTGGTCAATTTCTTTTTTCAGTTCTTCCCTTTTCACATCTCTCCCCCTCATACCTCTTCTTCTACTCTACTGATCTCCCTTGCATTTTAAGGAATCCACCCTTCTCCATTTTCCTCTTATTTTGCTCTGTCTTCTGCATATGAGAGAAAATATTCAACCCTTGAGCTTATGAATCTGCCTTATTTCACTTAGCATGATGCTCTCCAGTTCTATCCATTTACCAAAAAATTCCATAATTTCATTCTTCTTTATGGCTGAATAAAACTTCATTGTGTATCTACACCACATTTTCTGTTTCCATTCATCTGTTGACAGGCATCTGGGTTGATTCCATAACTTGGATATTGTGAATTGTGCTACGATAAACATTGAAGTGAGCTAATTTTAGAGGTTTTGTTTTTTGATAAATACCAAGAAGTGGGATAGCAGGGTCATTTGGTAGTTTCATTTCTAGTTTTTTGAGGAATCTCCCCACTGCTTTACAAAGTAGTTGCACTAATTTGCAGATTCACCAACAATGTGTGAGAGTAACATTTCCCCCACATCCTCTCCAGCATTTATTATTATTTGTATTATTAAGGATTGCCATTCTAACAGGAGTGAGATAAAATCTTAGTGTAGTTTTTATTTGCATTTCACTGATTGCTACGAATGTGTAATACTTTTTCATATATTTGCTAGCCATTTGTATTTCTACTTTTGAGAAATACCTATTCAGTTATTTTACCCATTTATCGATTGGTGGCTTTGTGTGTGTGTGTGTGTGTGTGTGTGTGTTAAGATTTTTCAATTCTTTATATAGTCTGGGCATTAATTCCCTGTCATAGGAGTAAGTGACAAAGCTATTCTCCCATTTTTCAGGTTCTCTCTTCATGCTCTTGCTTCCTTTTCTGTGCAGAAGCTTTTTAATTTGATGCCATGTCACTTATTGATTCTTGGTTTTATTCCTCGAGGTATAGGTTTCTTGTTAAGGAAGTCAGTACCTCTGGCAATATGATAGAGTATTGACATTGTGTTTTCTTCTAGCAGTTAAAAAGTTTCTGGTCTAATTCTGGCATCTCTAATCCACTTTGATTTGACTTTTGTGCAGGGCAAGAGATAAGCATCTGGTTTCATTGTCTGCATATTGATATCCAGTTTACCCAGCACCATTTGATAAAAAGGCTGCCTTTTCTCTGACATATTTTTGGCAGCTTTTCCAAGTATCAGATGACTATAACTATGTGACTTTGTCTCTGTGTCTTCTATTTCATTCATTTTCATCTCTGTTTTGATGCCAATAGCATGCTGTTTTTGTTATTATAGCTCTGTAGTATAATTTGAGATCAGGGATTGTGATGCTTCTGGCCTTGTTCTAACTGGTAGTAAAATTACAGCTCCTTAAGTAAACAGAAAATGAGGTAGAAGGGCAAGAGAAAGTTTGAAATATTTAAAAAGTGAAGGGAGGGTAAGCAGGGGACAGGTAGCACGTGATGGCTATATTTTGAGCCAATATGTGTATGAATTAAGGATGTAAAGCCATTCATTTGCAAATGCCTATCCAATTGTTATAGCACGATTTGTTGAAAATATTATCTCTTTGCATTGCATCAATTGTCCAATGAGGGTAGATATATTTCTAGACTCTATTCTGTTTCATTGTGTATATCTATCTTTGCACCAGTATCACAAAGTGTTTTAAAAGAAGAAAAATAACTCACCAGTATGATTTTTATTTTTAACAGCAAATCTATTAATTATAAAAGTAATACATGTACATGGTAAAAACATCAAGTAGAACAGGAGGGTATAGATAAAAAGTTTCTTTCCTATTCTATTTATTGCCCTGCTTGCCAAATTCTTCTTGCCAGAGCTTATCAGTATTTGTGATTAATCATATATATTATTCCATACATTTTTCTGTACAGACACATACAAATACATATACATGATTTTTACACACACACACACACACAGTTTTGCAATTTTTCTTTTAACTTTATATCTTTAAGTTCTTAATGTGACTGAGTTTTATCATATTTTTACCAGACTGACAGAGGAACTAGGGTAATCAGAGAATACAAAAGGGGGGAAGTGCTCAGGAAAGGCATAACCATCTCTGTAAACCCAACATTAACACAAATCCTGGCATATAATAAATATTCAATAAATATATGTTAAATGAGTAAAGGGAACTTGATTAATCTGGGAACAAACTATTTTGATTATTATTCTTATGGGAGCCTGGTCTCCTTACTGAGAGTTACCATCTCCCAGGAGGTGGTAAAAAATATACAATTATGGATGAGGTCATGGAACAGCTGGGTTTTCCACAATCTCTCACCTGAAGTATTGTCTCACTTTGTTTCTTCTACCACTAGATTCACTGCCTCTAGCACATATTTAATTCAAATGGAAAGTTAACTCAGATTACTACAGAAAGAAAATCTAGGAGTTAAAGACTACACAGCTGAATGATACTATAGACACATACTCATACAAACAAGTACAACTAATTGATGCCTACTGTGGAGAAGAAAACATTGGGAAGCAGCCCTTCAAGGCTAAAATCAATTTATCCCATTTTATAGATAAGAAAATGGAGGTTCTAGGAATCTAAGTGAATTGTTCAGGGTCACACAGGTAGTTGAATAGCTTCCAGGGACAACTCTACACTTTAATAAGGCCAGCCTATTTCTGTTGATCCCATTCTCCATTCATATCTATTTCAATGAGTTTTTGCTATTTTCCTTGCCTGGCACTCTATTTCTGCATTTGTCTCATCTGACATTTT
Source organism: Marmota monax (assembly GCF_021218885.2). NCBI lineage: Eukaryota > Metazoa > Chordata > Mammalia > Rodentia > Sciuridae > Marmota > Marmota monax. The sequence goes on along the minus strand of NW_026694552.1, from coordinate 6,568,900 downwards.
GTGGAAACAAGGCAGAGATAGGAATAGGGTGCTATGAATGATCACTGTTGGGCTAAGTGAGATGTCAGGAATGAGGAGTGTGTTAGTCTTGGTAACCCATGAACAAATACAAACACATTTATGAGATACTAAAAGTTCAGAAAAAAGGGGCTGGGGCTGGGGCTGGGGTTGTGGCTCAGCAGTATAGCACTCGCCTAGCAATTCAAGGCCCTGGGTTTGATCCTCAGCACCACATAAAAACAAATAAAATAAAGGTACTGTGTCCAACTACAAGTAAAAAATAAATATATATTTTTTAAAAGGTCCAGTAAAAGAATTAAGACTGGGAACTGGAGAGCACTCTCAGGAGCCTAGTAGTAGTATGGATACTATGGTAGCTCACGAAATTCTAAAGCAAATATTTCTCTCTTCTCTCTTTTACTGAGATACTTACAAAAATAGCCATGTAACCTTGCAGTTTTTTTTTTAAATTCTAATTTTTTTTTGGTACCAGGGATTAAACTCAAGGATGCCAAACCACTGAACCACATCCCCAGTCTTTTCTATTTTTTGAGACAGGGTCTTACTAAGTTGCTGAGGTTGGCCTTAAACTCACTAAGTTGCTGAGGCTGGCAATCTTTCTGCCTCAGCCTCCTGAGCTGCTGAGATTACAGGCATGTGTCACCCTGCAGTCTTAAAACCAAGGTCTATTATACTTTTGTCTATCTCAATCCTTCTCACTCTTCAAGACCAACATCAAGTCTTACCTCCTCCATGAGACTTTCCCAATTAATCTAGCTCATTTCTCTCTTTCATGAAATATAAGTTTACTTAAAATCAGCACCATAAGATATAATGTATGTTTGTATACTCCTTTGTCTTTTAATCGATTCAAGGATCTTGTTTAAGTAGACTCATTCATGTATGTTTTTCCTACTGTTTCTTTGCATGGTCTGAGACTTGGAAGACCTGGCTGAATTCCAGCCTCAGCTCTCTCACTAATGATCTGTGTAACCTGGAGTTAGTCACAACTTTTCTAAACCTAACCTTCCCACCTTAGAGGGTTCTTGTGACAGTACAGTTAACATGGTAATACAATATATAAATATAAGGTATTATTGCTGAAGACATTTAAACTAAGGTGCTTCTGTCTTTTACATCCTATTTAGTAGACGGTTTTATGTAAGAAATGGCAATCACTGACACTTGTTTCATAGGAGATTCCTCAGCAAAGGTTAACAGATTTGGAAAAACAATACTGCACATCTGTTAAAGGTGGTACCAAATGGAGAGAGTCTCTATGAAGTCAGTTCAGAGGCTCTCCTGGGAAATTACCAGGTAATTCCAGGCTTGTTCATTTTTAAAGCTTCCATCTTTCTAAATGTATCTTCATGTAAATGATCTGTGTCAATGCTGTGAGAAACAAAAAGAAAAAATCTTGAGTAAAGTCAGGCCAGCAAATTCTTGAAGCAACTCTCCTATTCTAAAGGATAACATTCCCATTCATACTTGCTCCATGGCACCAATCAGTTACTGCATCCGCTCATTTATCTACCTCCTCCCCCAGCCTTAACTCCTTTCCTCTTGGATTCTCACTCCTGTCCCTGCCTTGTCCAACCCCCTGTCCATTAGTCCATTAGTTCCTGCTCCTGTAGCTGCAATGTCTCCCTTTCTATGGGCTCCTTTATTTCAGCCTACAAACGTACCTATCTCAAGGCAAAAAGAGAACTCCCTACTTTTTGCAGCCCCACACCTCCGTCCAGCTGTGACCTTACATCTGTACTTTTCACAAACTTCTTGAAAAAGTACTCTCTGCTCTCTCCATTTCCTTACTTCTCTCGAGTTATTTCATATGGTTTCTGACCCTACCACACCACTAAAACATCATTTCATAAGGTCACTTATAAATTCCTAATTGCTCAATTCAATGCACATTTTTCAGTACTCATTCTAATGGACCTCTCTGCTGCATTTGATGTTGTTGAGCATTTCTTCCTTGAAACTCATTTTCCCCTTGGCTTCAAGAACACCATTCTCTCTTGGTTCTCTCCATGGTTTTTCCTTTCCATAGCTACCTCTTAAAAGCTGATATTGCTCAGGACCTATTCCTCCAGAGAGATTTTTCATGTTCTTCTCTCCTAACTCTTCCTAACAGATCCTAACCACTGCCATAACTTCAGATATCATTTCTACATAGATGATTGCTTCCCAGGTCATACTCCTGTATCCAGCTGCCTACCTACTAGAAAACTTCCTGAGTGTTTCTTAGGCACTTCAAACCCAATATATGTATCCATGATTAAAACCTACTGACTACAAAAGACAACTCTTTCAATTATGAATGAAGTATAGTTTTTAGTGGATAAAAACTAATCTTTATCTAGAAAAGCAAAATGAATGGCTTCATTTATATAATTGTATGGTAGGTGTATATTTAATACCATACAAGTATAACAACACCTTTAGAATATTTTGAGTGACCTAGCAAAAGCTGCCTTCTGTTGTTATAGGTAGCATTTATCACTGGGTTTGCAGGGGCAATTTTATCAGGAAGCCTAGATGTCTTCTGGAAGTAAAGAGAACTCACAACCCTTTATTTCTACATTTAAAATTAGGAACAAGTATCAAGGATGAGCTAGGGAATCTCATCCAAGGTCCACTGGCTGGGAAAGAGGCCAAGATGACTAAAATAAAATTGAAGAAAGAGGAAGGCTTAAATGGTGAACATTGCTCCACTCAAAGGCCTTGGTGGGCAAGAGAAGCCTTCAGCATGTATATACCTGTGGTGATAAATGGAGCTCCTCCACACTCAGCTACCCTGACACAAATGGTACTTTATGAAACAATGAGTGCACATTTGTATATAGATTAAAATATCTGTAACTGTGGAGTGGAAGTGTAATGTCACTGCAGGGCTAGCAGGGATCCTGGAACAACCAGTGCATCACTGTTCAGTTACTTCTGTTTGAATGGGTAGGATCTTTCTCAAGATGAACACCAAGGATCAGTGAGAAGCAGCAGCAACCATAGACTGATTTCCCATCTAGCTTTGGAAATATGGGATAAGGAGTGGTTCCAAAATGTACTATTACTACAGGAGCATGTAGGATAAAGAGATGACTGAATATATGCTCAAATTCTACTAACAGGTCTAACTTCGTCACATATGATATATGAGGGTCCTGACTCCTCCCCAGGCCCATTTACTGACATACTGCTTAGCAATTTGTGCTCCAGCAATGCCAAAGTTCTCAGAAATTTCACACCCCTGTTCTCATCATGAACCATAAACCATGTTGTTTGTTGTCTGGGTACCTTTCCTTATGCTATCTCCTAAGCCTGGACTACCCTCCTCCATCATTACCCCCACCTCCCCTAGCTATAGTCATAAACATTCAGCTCTTGTGGCCTTTCTTCCAAGAAGCTTTCCCTGACCCTTTTGAGCTGGGTTAGTGTATCCTGCAATGGCTTCCTTAATACCTCTTGGTTGATTATCTCATTGCTTTAATGAGTTTAGGTATCTCTCTACTACTGGGCTCATTGGCCCCTGAAAAGTATTAACAAAGTCTCATATCTTATTCATTCTTGTTTCATTACATCACCTGGAACATCAATCTGACACATAAGAGGTATGGAATAAGTGCTTGTGGAATGACTGAAGATGAGCTTTGTCATTTTAAGGACACACTTTTTATTTTTCTTGATCTTCTGAACATCTAGACACTTAGTCTTTATTGAACATAATAATAACTGTCTTCTTGCTTTGGCCCTGGATGATCTAAATTACTAACTGGCTTCTTATATGTAGTTCCAAGCAGTGTGCCAGGAAATTTACAGGGGAACTATAATGAGGAACAAGATTCAGACCCTTCACTGAAGCAGCTCATAGAAAATAACCATCTTATAGCCTTTATAATTTCTACAGAAGACAATTCTTAGGAGGCTCTCTTTGATTGACTCATTTCCGGCTCACTATATTAAATGATCCACATGTTCCTCTAACTTGGGTTAGTACCTGTTTCCAATGATTTCAATTTTGTTTTGTATACATTCTAACACTCAAAATTTATTTGAAATCAACATATTATTTCCACTCTGTTTGTGTGTCCTTTATTTTCTATTCAAATTTACAATTGCACACTGCTCTCAACTTGTGGATTGACAAGTTATGAGGGTTTGAAAGTTGGCCTGAAAACATAATTAAAGCTTATAGGTTAAAATACATAGGTTAAAACATAAGAGAAATGGGAAATAGTGTAACAATTTATAACTAATAACAACAACAAAAACAAGTAACTGCACACCATGCCCCCCAAAATAATTTCTTCTTGCTATTATTTAGAAACTTTACCACACCATACACACTGTTGGGTGCTGCCACGTTAAAACTACTTTCATTTAAATAAACCTTAGCTGAGTTTATTTAACTTTCTTGAAAATAAAGTTTCCATCTACATCTTTTTGAAAGAGACACTATGAAGTTCCCTAATCCCTGAGGTTTGTAATATTGTGCATAATTACCTCTGCTTGGGCAATAATCACCACACTCTCGAGCCTTTGGAACCAACAGACTTCATTCTCTGGTAAAGAACCAGTTTTGTTTTAGACATACTTGTAATCCATCCTTTATGCTGTTTTCATTTACAATTCAACCTATCAAATTGATTTTGGAATGTGGAATTTTTGTTCAGGCTTTATTTTCCATTATGTGTTCCAGTTCTGAATGCCAGAAACAAATGGCCATTTGGCCACTAGTTAATTACCAACAGAGCACAGTTGTATTGTAATTAAGAATTACTTTGTGTGTTATGCCAGCTTGCTGAGTTGACAGACGGACACTGATCAGGGAGGGTCAAGACCTCCATCTTCTGTAATTATACAACTACAGCTTCATCCCCTTGAGTTTTGGAGACACTTAAAATATACATATTAAGCATTCATAATGTATTAAAAGTAGAAATGGAAAGGGCCTAAAATTTATGGAGTACCTCCTATGTGCTAAAGGTTGTACATCTAAATTCAATGCCCATGTTAACCTTGGGTAGTCAATACCAGCTTCATCCCCATTTTCAGACAAGGATACTGAAGTTCAGAGAGATTAAGTTAGCATGCTGGTCATGTAGCCAGTAGATGTTAAGATCCAGGATTTGAGCCAGACCTAGCAAAATCTAGATCCTATGCTCTCTTTCCCCTACCATGCTTCTTCCTTTAGTAGCAAGATACAAGGCTGCCTGTTCTCAGATTCTCCCCTTACACTTACTTTATTATTTTGCCTAAGCTTTGTCTGCCTTCAGTTTTACTTCTCTTTCTTCACTGAAGTGAATGATGACCAAACCCAATGTGCCTGTCCTGAAAAGGGCCCTCTGCCCATTTCCCCAACCATAGTGACTTACTAGAATGTCTGAAGTTTACATATTGGATGAATCAGTACATCACAGAGCATTTGCACTCCAAAATCCTTGAGGTCATTTCCACTTAAGTCTAGCAATGCTAAATTCTCATTTCTATTGAGGACTTTGAGGCAAGGGCTCCATAGCACACACCTGTGAGGTGACATTCTGCTAACCTGAAGGGTTTGAAGATTTAAGAAAGAAATCTGTGAAATCCCAAGTTCCATACTAGCCTTCCCTTTCATAAACAGCCTGAAACAAAAGCTCACCAGAGCCAGGCACAGCTATGCACACCTGCAATCCCAGCAACTCTGGAGGCCAAGGCAGGAGGATCACAAGTTCAAAGCCAGCCTCAGCAACTGAGCAAGGCCCTAAGCAACTCAGCAAGACCCTGTCTCTAATAAAATATAACAAAGGGCTGGGGATGTTGGGAATGTGGCTCGGTGGTCAAGCACCCTTGGGTTCAATCCCTGATACAAAAAAAAAAAAAAAAAGACAAAACAAAATTCACTAGACATGAATCTCCATACACTTACCCCAAGGACTGTAGCTTGCAGCAGGGGTGTTTCAGCCCTTCACACAGCACCTTCATGCCCTCATCCCCTAAGGCATTGTCACTGAGGTCAAGGTCTCTCAGGTGTTCATTTGTATAGAGTGCATTGCAAAAATCCTGGCAACACGTTCCAGTCAGATGACAGGTCCATAACCTGCCAATAATTAAGGAAGAGAAAGCTGATGACATTTCATCTATACCAGGTCACTATAGGAGTTGTGTTTTCCCGTCAGAAAATCACATTAGATAATTAGAGTGCCACGTTAGAAAAAAATCCCTTAGGTCAGAGCAAAGCAGTGATTGTGGAGAAAGGATAATTTATTCCCTCTAAATTATTTGGCTCTTCATTTATTGCTTCCTTGGAGATTCAATCACCAGGCCAAGAAATATTTAATTTGGGGAATTGCTCAACTATCAAGAAACTGCCTATGGCTATAGTCCAGAATACTTACGCCAGATCCTTTAACTGACAGCCGGGCTGTTTTAATCCTTCACACAGCAATTTCAGTCCCAAATCTTCAATTCTGTCATTAATCAAAAGCAGTCTTGTCAGGCTCCGGGTGGAGCTCTGGACTTGGGCAAGGCGGCTTACAGGAAGCTACAGAGAGGGAACATTCAGAAAGCCTGGAAAGATGAAGACACCACGATGGCTGTTAACTATAGCAGCTGGGATTCCTGCTGACCCTCAAATGCAAAAGCTCATGAGGACAAGGATAAGCAGACAATACACAAGATTCTCAATTACTCCCTTTGCATGCAGCAGACCTTCACAGAGATGCTGTACTCCTGTCTCCCAGGACATTGGCAAACACAAACATTTCTTTTAAAGTGTGACTCACTTGCAAGAAAGAAGAGAGCTCCACACAGCTCACATCTGAGAGGTAACATTTGCTTAAGCTAATCAGAGAAAAAGAAAAGAAAAATCAGCCACTGTCATCATTTGGGATTCCTGGGCATGTCCTAGCAGCCTCCCTGCTTCCTCCTTTGAATTCCAGCTCGTGTCCCACCACCTTCATAGAAGCGCTTCCTGATGTCTCCAGCCAACAGTGACCTCATCCTCTTCCTGAGCTCATCTGACATTAAACGATTCCACAATATGTTTACGTATCTGTTATGTTCTTAAGGGTAGCCCTGTCACATGAAGAACTTCTGATAACACCACTGACATCTATCCCCACAATCTTTGGATACATAGTAGGTATATTTTATGTAGTTAATAATTGATGTCATTCCTATAAACACAAAGCTGTGGTATACTACAAAGAATATCAGATTTGAAGACATATGTTGGAATCACATCCTGACTATCACTTATTAGCAGTATGACTTTGAACAAGTCACTTTTCCTCTAATCTTCAGTGTCTTCATCTGTACAATGCAGATAAGAAAGTCTGCCCTTTATGTTTATTCTAAGTAGTGAATAAAGTGAGATAACTTCTGGGAAGCACCAAGCACATAGCTGGCACTCAACAAGTGATCATTAGATGATGCAAGAGAGTTGTAAGAAACTTACTCTAGTTTCTCCAATTTATAGTTAGAATGTCTAAGACCCTCACAAAGATACTTCACTCCTTTGTCCCCCAGGGGATTTTCACTCAGGTCCAATTCAGTGAGATATGGGTTGCAAATGAGAACAGAGGCAAGATACTTGCAAACAGCCTCTGAGCTTTTTGGGAGAAGGCTAGCACACAACCTGAAAAGAAAGATGAAGAGAGACAGAATTGGCCATTTTAGAATACTACTCATTTTCTACCTATAATACCACATGAACAGAAAAAAAAAGTTTCACAGTTATAAGACCCAAAATCTTTTTTTTTTTAGAGAGAGAGAGAGAGAGAGAGAGAGAGAGAATTTTTTAATATTTATTTTTTAGTTTTTGGCGGACACAACATCTTTATTTATATATGGTGCTGAGGATCAAACCCAACGACGCGCGCATGCCAGGCGAGCGCACTACCGCCTGAGCCACATCCCCAGCCCAAGACCCCAAATCTTAAGCATGTCACAAAATTATGAAATGTTTCCAAAACAAGGTGTTTCACAGTGGGAACTCAATAAATGTTGACTTATCTTAGAAAAGGGTTGGGAGGAAATCTTTTTTTAAATGATTTTTAGAAGATTTATTAAGCAAGAATATATTAGTAATCATTGCCAGACTTAATAGGAAATATTAAATTTCCGGTCCAATTTTCCTTCCTGGATAAGTTTTTCCTTCCTATCCCTATAAGTTTTGAAAACATAATACCAGAAGAACAGGGGTTCAATTCCAAACAGAGCTTCTAAGAGTGAGTTCTTGGGAGTGGGTCTAAAATTTGGATAGATATTTTCTGATCTTGCGTAGGTACAGCGAATTAAGGCAGGATCTTCAATGAGCCCTCCACGGTTGAGGTCATTATACTGAAGCAGATACTCCCATTTAAGCCCGGCTCTTATGGCCAACCTCTCAGCTTGCGCCTTCAGGGTTTCCGGAGATATGTTGTATTTGGTGTACTCAGCGGGGTCAAGGGTAGGGAGTAGAGTGGCCAAACGCAAGGGCTTATACTTTGGAAACGACATCTTGGTGCCCTGGCACAACTGCGACTGCCGAAATCTTGATAATCTAATCTAACTTTAAATTCCTGTATTAATTTAACACTCTATCTCATTTCTTTCAAATCCCAGAGGGAAAATTCTATAATTGTCCTTAATAAACTTTATAGCCAATGCACTTTGTTTCCTCTTTTTTTAATGTTTTTTTTAGTTGTTGATAGACATTTATTTATTTATTTTTATGTGGTGCTGAGGATTGAACTCAGGGCTTCACAAGTGCTAGGCTCTACCACTGAGCCACAACCCCAGCCCTCTTTTCCTCTTATCTAAATATCCACTATTATTAGTTCCCCATCCTTAGAGAAACCTAATTTATCAGAATCATCCATATAATATTTATTTTTGGGAATGAAGAGTGTTTTTTATTGACTTCCCTGTTGCCTTAATCTTTGTTTCTCCATATTAAGTAGTCAAATTCCTGAACCATTTTCCATCAACTTTTCTTCTACCACTTTCAAGAATTTCTAGATATACACTACAATCTTTTAATCCTCAATTTTTTTCTTGACTCACTATGTTCCAAACTAAGTCTTTTTTTTTTTTTTTGGCTGTTTAAAGAAACTTTAGTAGGGCATGGCAGACTTTGCTTCTTAGAGTTAAAGGTTAAAGAGGAAGGGCATCACATGGACACTTTCTCAAAGCTGTCACAGAAACAGAGATTGTGATGAACAGTATTCTTCCAGCCTTTTGGTTCTGTGCTGTCCAGAAAAAGGGGAAGTGTTGTCAAATGAAACTGTAGATCTACTACATATTGAGGCCACCCACAGCAGGAACTGTTTCTTAGTGCCAGGGCAATTAGGTGAAAGTAATTGAGAGGGGGCTGGGACCAGAGCCCTCCCCTCTGGGCTGATGGCTTTGGGAAGCCTCCACCTTTGGAGGGGGGCCCTTGAGTGAGGAGACAGAGAGCCACAGAGGAGCTGTCATCCTGGTCCTTAGCCTCCTCCTCTTCAGGGAGCTCCCAGTTGCTGGGGGAAGAGATGAAGTGCTTCCAAGGGATAGACTGCTCGCTGGAGGAATGCAGCAATGATTTTGCCCTTGTGACCTCTAAGCAGCTGGAATCTTCCTCCTTCAGGAGTGGCTGAGGGGATGTGTTGAGGATTGTTTTAATATGTGAACAAAAAAGGAGATTAACAGATCTGTTTGTTTACTTTCACCTTTCCTTTTCATTATATTTCATAAGTCTCTTCAAGATAATGTAATTGGTTAAGAAAATTGTTTTCTTTTAGTGCCTTCTGGAATGTTACATAATTTTTTCTTTAGCCATTATTGCCAGGATTCCTATCTTCATCCCAGTGCCAGTGAAGACAAAGATAAAACCAATCTACAGCTTCTGCAATAGCTATCACTGAACTGCTTGCAGAACTTGCCTGGACTATGTATCACTTGTACGCATTGTGAACTCACTTGTATGCATTGTGAACTATCTGTTGGTGCAGAGACTTGTGGTAGTGTTGGGGTATTTTTGCTGATGGTGTCATCGGTGGTACAATTTTTCCAAAAGGAGCCGTCAATTGACTTGGTGTATCTTCCTCCCTTCTGCTTGTGATGGTCGTTCAGCTAAAATTTGGGGGCCAACAGAGGTGAGGCAAAGAACCTCACCCCCCCCCCCCCGCTGGTACAAAGACCTCTCCACAGGTGTGGCTGTATGCTGGACCGGTAGTCAATGACAGGTAAGATCCAATTGCAATGGTACCAACCTAAGACAGGAGGCTGACACCTTGAGGTCAGCTCATCCGATGATGGGTAAGAACCATATGTAGTATTGGACAACCTAAGGCAGGCATGGTCCCTAAGCCACATGCTTGTTGTTTAAACAGAGAGGGGGAGATGTTGAGAGCCACAGCCGAAGGGGCCCCAGCAAACTTCCAGCTGCCAGCAAACTTGCAGCTGCCAGCTGATGATTGGCTCACAGCGGCCCCAGCAAACTTCTAGCTGCCAAATGATTGGCTCCTCTGCATTGATGCTCATTGGGCTGTTTCCCCACCCTTTCAGACCACAGAGCTGCTCATTGGGGAACTCTTTTTGGCTCTGCCCATGCGACCCAGCCAATCGGCCTTAAGAGCAGGAGGAGTGGGGGAGGTTGAGAGGCTTGTGGGAAGCTGGTGGTGGCAGTTGGGCTCTGAGGGTTTTCCTGAAGAGCTGTGTGGTCCGGTATGTGTGTTCTAAAAATAAAGTTCGTTTCCTTTGACAAGTGGCTCCTGAATTGTGCCCAGCCAGACTGCAGCAGGGATGGGAATTCACTCATCAGATCCTCCCCTTTCTAGCTTGCCATGGGGATACACCACATTGGGTTTCACCCACATCCACAGGTTGGGCTCAATATCTGGACCATATTCATCAGCATTTGGGGTTTTTTCCCAAAAGGTACTTTTGGTGGTTCAACTATTCGAAGTTCATATCTGGCAAGATTCTGCTCCATCAGGGCCAGGTACATTCCCCTTATGTCAGTCCAGCAGTCCTGGAACCTTGCCATGGAAGCTGTCCCAGAAGTCAAGATCTTGGAGTTTGAGGTCTACTTTTAGGGAGAGAAGGCACAGAGCAAGAGTAGAGGATATACCAAACTCAGTCTTGAATAAGGTTCAAAAGGAAATGTATTTATAGCTCCCCAGTTTTGAAATTTTAAAAAGAGGTACTTTGTATAAAATGAGTTCTCAAAGTGGATTTTATAAAGCTTTAATGCTAAAGAGCTTTTGCTTTTTAAAAATCCCACATAAGCTGGAACAGTGGCACATGCCTGTAAACCCAGCTACTTGGGAGGCTGAGGCAGGAGGATCTCAAGTTTGAAGCTATCCTCAGCAACTCACTGAGATCCTCAACAATAAGACCCTGTCTCAAAATTAAAAAGGGGGGCTGGGGTTGTGGCTCAGCGGTAGAGTGCTTGCCTAGCACATGTGAGGCACTGGGTTCGATACTCAGCACCACATATAAGCAAATAAATAAAGGTCAATCAACAACTAAAAAAATTAAAAAAAATAAAAATAAAAAATAAATTTAAAAAGGGGGCTGAGTATTTGGCTCTATGGTAAGACACCCTTGGGTTCAATCCCCAGTGCTGCCAAAATTTTTTAAAATCCCACATATATATTGTGAGTTACTTTTATGTGTCAAGTTGGTTGGTCCATGGTACCCAGATATTTGGTCAAACATTGTTCTAGATGTTTCTGTGAAGGTACTTTTACGATGCGATCAGTATCTTAATCAGTAGACTTTGAAAAATGTATGTGGGAGAAACATGTCTAATCAGTTGAAAGATAATGGAAAAATACTTACCTTCTCCTCAGAAGAAAATCTGTCAACAAATAGCCTTTGGACTTAACTGTAACATGGGCTCTTCCCTGGGTTTCCAGTCTGCCAGCCTCCCCTGCAGATTTCAGAGATACCAATCTCCATAATCACATGAGCCAATCTTTTAAAATTAATCTCTACACAGTCACATGTGTGGGTGTGTGTACATGCATACATGCACACAAACATCCTATCCATATGTTTCTCTGTCAAACCCTAACTGATGACAAATATTTAATTAAGGTGAATACAATGGACTGTGAATTCATATAAATCTGGGTTTTGAATTCTGCCCTTGCCATGTTGTTTAGCCTAATGATGTTGGGCTTCCATTTCCTCCTCTGCTAAAATGGGTACAATAATCTGAACCTCTTAGAGCTGTACACAGATTAAAGGAAATCATTATACAAAGCACTTAGCACAGTGCTTATTATAAAGAACTCAATAAGTACTCAATGAGTTAATATTGACATTGATAATATGCCATTTAGAATAAAAAATATTTTTTTCCAAACTTGTTACACAGTACAAGTTCAGGGATTGCCACTCTTTTTCTTGTTTTCCATAACTCTTTGAAATGTGATTTTTAACACCACACACATCCTGAATTGTGTATTTTTTAAATATTCCTGCAGAATAGCAACTAACAATTGCAACTTACTTGAGCTTCTGTAATTTGCAACCTGGATCTTTTAAGCCTTCACAGAGCAATTTCAAAGCTGAAGCTTCCAGCTTTGTTTCACTAAATTCCAGCTCAGTTAGCCACTGACTGGTGCTAAGAACAGCAGCAAGTGACCCACAAGACGCAGGAGAGATAAGGCATGGGTGATAAAACCTTTAGAGAGGGCTGAGGTTGTGGCTCAGCGGTAGAGCACTTGCCTTGCATGTGCAATGCCCTGGGTTTGATCCTCAGCACCACATAAAAATGAATAAATAAAATAAAGGCATTGTGTCCAACTACAACTAAAAAATAATATTTAAAAAAAACCTTTCAAGAACAGAAAAGTAGCTTCATTACCTAATTTATGCTCTTATCCTGCCCCCAAATAGAAAATGCACACAAACAACATATTATCCTGCTACCAGTTACCTCAATGTCTGTAATGTACAATTTGGCTATTTCAATCCTTCACACAGAAGCTTCATTCCTGAATCTTCCAGGGTATTTTTTACAAACTCCAAATCTGTCAGACACTGGTTGGTTTCAAATACTGAGGAGAGGTCCCTACCACAAGAGCTGTGAGGTGGCAGAAAATCGGTGTATATGAAGAAAAAGATATCACAAGGAAAAAAAAAAAAAACATGGTTCTTTTAAAAGTATTCTTTGCACATTCAATTTATTTAATGAATAATGTATTGAATGCTTACTACTATGTGAGATGTTCAAAACAAGACATATTTAAGACAAACTATACCCTCACGTAATGCCCAGTTAATGGGGAAAAAGATTTTAAAATATTAGGTTATAATACAGTGTGAAAAGTACTGCAAGAGGTATACAAAACATATTATCACATATTATCAGGACATAAAAATGTTGCACAATTCAGCCTAGCTCAGAAGGGGGTTTGGAGAATCAGAGGGAGAAATGCTTGAGTGCCTGTGTAAGAGGAATGGAAACTGAATAGGAACTAGGTAGATAAGAACAGGAATGGAAAGAGTGTCAGAGGGGCTGAGGGCCAACCACATAAAGAATAGCCTGTGCAAAAGCAAGGAAGCAAGAGAAAATATACTGAGGCCTCCTTTAAGAAACTGAAAATTATTTGCTATTGCCTATTTTAAAAGGCTGGAAAGACGTGTATCAAGAATTAAAATGGGTTTCTCCCAGGATAGGGGGAGGGTGGAATTATAGGAAGATATGTGCTTTTCAGGTACTTACAAATTATTTGTCATGATCAGACATTATTGGGGAAAAGGTTTTCAAAAAGTTTGAAAAAAATATTGCTTATTCTAGAAAACAACTTTGGTACTTGGGATAGAACTCAGGGGTACTTTACCACATCCTCAGCCCTTTTTATTTTCAGACAAGGTCTCCCTAAGTTGCTGAGGCTGGCCTTGACCTTATGATCCTCCTGCCTTAGCCTCTCAAGTCACTAGAATTAAAGGCATGCACCACTGTGCCTGGCTTATTATAAAAAATCTTTATAATAGAGAAAAATATAAAGTTGGTTTTTTTTAAAGGGGATATTGCTCAGGGGTACAGTGCTTGCCTAGCAGATGGAAGGCCACACACACAAACACACCCCCATATATCCATACCCACAGTCTATATTTCCAGCACCCAAAGAACCATTATTAAAATGCTGTCATATAACTTTCCATATTTTAAATAAATATATATATATATATACACACACACATGTAATTACATGTTTATATCACATTATATCACAGAAAGATGTATTTTAAAAGTTAAAAATTTTTTCTAACCTTCCATCCAACTCCACCTTCCAGAGATAACTATGGTAAGAGTGTGGTGCCACCCTTTCCCACTCCAATTATCTGATTATAGAAATACATGAATATATACTAGATTACATATGTATGAGATATGAGATTTATTTCTACATTTTTTAAAAATGGGATCACACAAACCATTACTTCTTCAACTTTACATGTACTTTCAACATTTTGTCCTCATCCTGGGCCCATAGGTAGAAACTGAGATTCAAGATGATAAAAATGGCAAAAAAAGTGGGACTCAACCTAGGATCTCTTTAGTTTATCCTATAAGCCTCAGAAAGTCATTGAAAGTTTTGAGAGACAGGATCACATCACACTGATGACGGTTAGATCGGGTCAGTATCTGATGTCAGAGAGCTGCAGTGGTTGAGGGAAGAAATGAGGGGGGCTAAACTAGTATCAGGGATGGGGGTGAACAGATTCAGGGCACATTTTGAGGATGGAAATAGCCACTGTTTATTACCAAAGTTACTGCAGTGTCCCGTTGGGCGGGCGTTGGGGGATGGGCTGTTTCCTGGCTTCTCCTCTTCCTTGGGGCTACCGGAAGCCACAGAGGTGTTGGAGTTACTTCCTGTTCTAGAATATTCCAAGTATTGGAGGGGGCTCACCAGGCCTGGAACAAACCATCATGGTGGGGTGGGACCTTTTGGACTTACTTCTGAGAGCTTCATTTTCTTCATTCTGGGTCTTTTCTAACCAGTCCCGTTTCTTCCCGCCTTCGATGGCTTTCAGCCATGTGGTGGGTTCCCTTAGGAGCCCAGGAGGGGGCGGGACCTTCGGCTCTCCCTCCTCGGCACCCCCGCAGTCTCTGGGAGTTGGAACAGTCCTAGAGTAAAAGCCTAGAGATTTCGCCGCGTGGCTCCCTTTTCCCGGAGCCCTCGAAGCGAGAGGGACCCCTTTCTGCCTGGGAGAGGGCTGTGGTAGCCCTGTATCTACTCTGGTGAGCCCGGTGGGAAGCGTTCTATGAGGGGACTGAGGCAGAGGCGGCTCTTTATGAGTGGGTGGGACAGAGAAGCGAGGGGTGGGACAGAGAAGAGAGGGGTGGGGAGCGAGGGAAAGGGGAGGAGAGTAAAGGCGAAGGGAGGGGCTAAGGGTGGGGGAGGGGAGTGAGGGTGAGGGGAGGGGCTAAGGGCTATGGGGGTTGGGGTGGGCCCTAAAGGCAGGGGAGGGATACTAAGAGTGATGGGGTGGGGGACTATAGGCGACTGGGGTGTGGGTGGGGAGGCTGAGGACTAGGGGGTCTTAAAGGAGAAGGACAGGACAACTGGTTGATCCATCTCCCAGGGCCCACAAAGCCACAAGCCCCTTAGACATCATGGCCTTGAAACCTGAGGACCCCTGTAGTGGATTTCGGCATAGCAAGGTGGTGGCCTTCATCAACGAGAAGATGGCCAGGCACGTGAAAGGCCCTGAGTTCTACCTTGAGAATATGTCTTTGTCCTGGGAGGAGGTGGAAGATAAGATCAGAACCATCCTGGAGGACAGCGAGATGTCCAGCCAGGCCCAGGAAGCCTGCGCTTGGAGCAGCCTGGCTCTGGGTGTGCGCTTCACTCGCAGGCAGGGGCATTTACAGGGATGCAGGGTGCAGTGGCTGCACGACTTTTCCAAACTACACAAGTCAGCTGCCCATGCCCTGGCCTCAGACTTGAAGCAGCTTGGAGCACAGCAGGAGATGGAACGCAAGGAGGCTGCCTTGCAGTTGCGGCTGGCCCAGGCCAAACTGGCAGAGGTGCAGAAAGAGCGGGATCTACTGAGGTGGAAGCTTCTCAGGGCGGTAAGATTACCACCCCACCATCCTTGCCCCACCCCCCACCCCAATAGTAGGTCTGCCCCCTGATTTTCCCACAGAACATATTCCAGCCCTGCCCACTTATCCCCAGGAGCTGAGGGCCCTCCCAGCCCAGGCTGTAGAGGGGCCAGGCTTGGCCACTGCCAGAGGGGCAGGGACCGAAGTAACAGGTGAGATGGAAGAAGCAACAGCTGCTGCAGATGATGCTACAGGAGGAGGAGGAAGAAGAGAGGAGAGTGATGCAGTGGGAGCCGCCCCCATGGAGGCCGAACAGGAGATGGGTGGGAGCTTCCTGCAGCTTCTCGGAACTACTGAGCCAAAAAATTACACCTCTGGTGGGCAGAGGGAGGGAGAACACAGATCCATGGAAAATACCATGTTTTCTCTTGCTGGGACCCTGAATCCTGGGTCCATAGCCTCATCAGAACCCCTCCCTGTTCAGCTCCCTGCCTCATTCTCTTACTCACATTCATCCCCTTTGTCCCCCTTCCCAGCCTCACCCTCACCTTCATCATCTCCACCAACAGGCATGGTCACAGCACCTGCTCCACCTCAGATGCTTCCCCACAGCTCAGCCTTTGATGTTAGCCTGTGGTGGTCTGATATGGGGGCCCAGGGATTAGACCCTCCAGAAACCCTTAATAGGAAAGACTTTGAATCCCATCAGCAGAGAAAACCTCCGGTTTTTCGCTGGCCTGGGGATTGGGACTGCCCTTGGTGTAAAGCTGTGAATTTTTCACGAGGGGAAAGTTGCTTCCGCTGTGGGAGGGGAATCTGGCTGCAAAGCCCTTAGTGAATTCAGAAATATGAAATAGAACCGAAACATATCCCAGTGGGAAATCAATTTTCAGAGGTGGGTGGGAGTTGGGGGTTAGGTGTGGGAGGGAGGTAAGGGATGAGAGATGGGGAGAGTGTAGGTGGTGGAGGGAAAGATATGCTTTGATTACCCCCCCTTTTGTAGTATTGGGGATTGAGTCCAGGGATGCTGTACCATCAAGCTACATCCCCAGTCCTTTTTTTTTTTAAAAAAAAAAAAAAAGAGAAAGGAGAGAGAGAGAGAGATTTTTTTTTAATATTTATTTTTTAGTTTTCAGCGGACACAATATCTTTGTATGTGGTGCTGAGGATCGAACCCAGGCCGCACGCATGCCAGGCAAGCGTGCTACCGCTTGAGCCACATCCCTAGCCCCCCCAGTCCTTTTAATTTTTTTTTTTTATTTTGAGACAAGATCTCACTAAGTGGTGCAGGCTGGCCTCAAACTTGGAATCTGTCTGCCTCAGCCTCCCAAGTAGCTGGTATTAAAGGCATATGCCACCATGCCAGGTCAGATTACACCTCTTGTATTACAGAGCATTATCATTCAACACTAGAATTACTGAAGCTTCTGTATGTGTGTGTACATACATATATCTATATCTATCGATCTATAGATTTATAGATTTATCTATAGATCAACAGAGATAGATCTATGTCTGTCTGTTTCCCCATCCTAGTGTCTGGTGGGCCTGGAAATCCATGTATATAAAAGGACATCCTCTGCCCACCTAGTCCTTATGATGGTTTAAATAGGACTGGTCATTTGACTCTTATCCTGAGCCACACAGATTCCCAGGCTAGATCATAAGCACTGAGAGGTAGATGCCATAGTCATGATGGAGTTGGTCAATGTAGCAGTGAGTAATTTTGCTGAGGCCTGGGTCATAGCCACAAACACCAAGGCCTGGCCCTGAAAACGGGAGCAAAACTGAGTGCTTTACAGAGGTATCTTTTAGAGGACACCAGCATGAGTTTCCAGGGTACAGACAGGCATAGACGAGTTGATCCAGTAACTCTAGAGAGCTGGAGAGAGTGGCTATGATGCAATTCCTTTCACATCTTGCAATTATGCTACATGAGGATCCACTTTACCCAGATATTCTTTTATTTTTTTAAACATTTTTTATAACTTTATTTTATTTACTTACTTATTTTTATGTGGTTCTGAGGATCGAACCCAGTGCCTCACACGAGTGTGAGTGTGCTACCACTGAGCCACAACCCCAGCCCCAGATACCTTTTTCTTTAAGCTAACTTGAATAGGTTCCTATTCTGGAGAGTCAGATTACTTCCCAGTCAGAAACTGGTACTAGCAGAGAAATTTGAAACAAAAAAACCATCAAAGAAAATTTTGGGGGGCTGGGGCTGTGGCTCAGTGGTAAAGCACTTGCCTCGCATGTGTGAGGCACTGGGTTCGATCCTCAGCACCACATAGAAATAAATAAAGATACTGTGTGTTCATCTACAACCAAAAAAAGAGAAAATTTGGAACTGGCTGGGGAGTTCCATCAGGCTTGTAAAGTAATAGGAATTCCTGCATCCCAAAAGTCCCCAGGAGCAAAATGAATAGAATGGCTCATGTTCTAAGGGAGTTAAATAAATAATAAGAAATAATCGGAACAAGTCTGGGGTTAACTCAGGTTTACTTAATTTAATTTTATTTAGTACTGGGGATTCAACACAAGGGTGCTTAACCACTGAGCAACATGCTCAGACGTGTGTGTGTGTGTGTGTGTATGTATATGTATATGTATGTGATATATATATATATGAAATTTTGAGGCAGGGTCTTGCTGAATTACCAGGGCCCTGCTAAGTTGCTGAGGCTGGGTTGAATGTGCAATGCTCCTGCCTCAGGCTCCTGAGTGGCTGGAATTACAGGCATTCACCATCATGCCCTGCCCCACATTTATTCTTAACACAGCAGAGATTTGCCACCCCAAGGGAATCCCACAGGGCTGCATACAAAGGAAGCCAGCAGCACCAGCTGCTGGCAAGGACTCCTATAACTGCACAGTCTCATGACAGGAGAATCCTCCCCACTCATCAGTAGATGAAACCACAGACAGATCTGAACTCATACCACTGCCAAGGTGAGTCCGAAATTCATAACACTCAGAGGGTATACTCATCTAGACCATTCTCTCCTCCAACCCACCACCATGAAAAATGTGGTAAGGGAATCTGGCTGTAAAGCTCTCAGTGAATTCATAAATGTGAAATAGAACAGAAGAATATCCAATGGGAAATCAACTGCCAGTGGGAGGGGGAGAGGTGGGAGGAAGAGGAGAGTGAGTCAGGGAAGGGGATAGGTGGGAGGTTGGTCTGCTTTCCCCCCTGGTGACCATAAGCTGTGTTGAAGGGGGCTAAAAGTGTGCTTTAGCCCTCAGGTGGAAGGATGGGGAGGAGGTGTGCAACTGGAACACAATGAGACATGACTGGAGGAGTCCTGGACATCACCTAGGGACTGTGGACCTACATACCAGAAAGCTGCCATGGCTCTAGGACATCCAGCAGAGATGTGACTTTCGGCTTCCTCCTGTTGGGAAGGGTGTAGACAATCACCATCCAAATTGGGGGCCAGCTACTTAAACTGTACATTTCATAAATGTCTTTGTTTTGTTTATATCCCTCTAGACAGTGTTTTCTAACCTCAGTACTCTTGACAGTTACAGTTGGATAATTCATTATTATGGGGGGCTTGCCAGTACACTGTAGGATGTTCAGCAGAATCCTTAGCCTCTATCCACTAGATGACAGTGGTACCTACCCCACTCACTCAGCCATGACAGACAAAAGTGTCTCTAGATATCCACAAAATGTTAAAATCATCCCAGCTGGAGATGGCTGGAGGCAATTAAATAATTAGGAACAGTTTGAATGGGGGATGAATCAAAAGAGAAGGTGTGTAGGGGGTGCTGGTATTACAGCTCAGTGGTAGAACACTTGCCTAGCACATATGGGGCACTAAGTTCAATTCTCAGAACCATATAAAAATAAAATGAAGGTATTGTATCCAACTACAACTAGAAACCAAATTTTTTTAAAAAAGGTCATGTAGGCTGAGGGGCCTGGAGAAACAAAAGCTGAAAATGTCCATTTGGCTTGGCATTTACTTTGGATCTTCAGGCAAATTCAGGGGAGTGGCAGGATAGAAGCCAAAGTGCAAGGAGTGAGTGAATGGAAAATGCAGAAGTGGAGTCAGTGAGGGGAAGCTGTTTTTAAGGACAAAGTTTGAATGTAACAGGACATGTGGTTGAGAGAGAGTTCTAAATGTTGAGAGAAGCTTGAGTCATAGGGAAGGAGATCACAGAAAGAAGCTTGAAAATGCAAGAAATATGTGAAAGAATGAGGTAGAGTCCACATATTGTATTTGAGGCATAGTTACTGTTCTGTGAAATGAAAAAACAATTATATAAGTCACTTTTGTTTTGTGTAAAACAAACCTTCCATAGTTCTGTATCTTTATGTATGCTGTATATCTTTATAGATTATGTTTGTCTTATGTTACAAATTCCTATTTGTGTGAGGAGAGAAAAGATCTGGAAACACATTAGTAAATAAGATATTACCCTAGAGAGGGTGGTCTCAGGGGTCAGGGAATGGAAGGCAATAGGGTGGGGGCATGGAGGATGGGGTGGAGTATAGGTCAGCTGGATGAAAGGTTTTTATATTGTTTTAAGATTCTGTGATGTGAAAGTAAAATAATGAAATGTTCACAAAAAATACAAATAAACTGAATTTACTGGCTTCTTTGGGTTTGGAAAGGCCATTTCTTCCTCTGGGATAGGACAGGAGAAGGACTGCAGAAACTGATCTATGTGGAAAAATAGATATGGAAAATCAAGGAGGCTTGTGCTTATATGCTTGTGATGCAGACAAATATCTGAAAGTGTCCAGGATGGGGGCTTCTTGGGGCACTTTGATGAATAAATGGGGGCAGTGGATTGGGCATGGAGGGAGAGAAAATGATCACCACACTGCAGATCCACAGTAGGACAGGACCCAACTGAAAGAAAATTTAGGGGAAGGATCTCAGGGGTCTGGTAGGAAAAGGAAGAGGGGTAGATCCAGAACGAACCACAGACAAATCTCTTAGGTGTTACAACTTGCCACCCACTCATTGCAGTGCATTGTTATGTGCAGAAATAGCACCTACAAAAAAACAGGCATGTGGACAAAGATGTTACTCACACCTTTCTTCTAGGTTTGTAGCATCTTTTTATTTGCTACTCCACTATGGACAAACTGAACACTAGTTATATTTTGTTTTCAGATCCAATAAGCCCACAGTGCAATTTCTGGCAACCCAGTATTTATCTGCAAATACTTCAGAGTTTAAAGTAAAGTTCAACTTACTTCAGATCTTTGATTTTACATTATGGATTACGCAGTGCTTGGCAAAGCAAGTGTAGCTGAGACACTAGGAAACTGCGCATCTAAAAGGACCTACAAGAGATGAGAAAACAAAAATAATTTTAAAACTTTAAGCAAAAAGCTTATTTTGGCTTCTTTTTCTATGCTAGTATTAATTGACTCTTCTAAAACCTTAGAAGGTGTCACCCCATGTTGCAGATTAGGGAATTAGGCACAAAATGTTAAGCAATTTGGTCAAAATCATATAAGTTGACAAAGAACTGAGACCATTAATCGGGTCTTACTCCAAACCCATGCTACTATGTGCCAGGCATCAAGGTTATCTGGCTCTTAACATAATGACTATTATAATCACCATTTTAAAACTTTGTTATATAGTTATACATTACTGTGGGGTTTATTTCAACATATTCATAAATTCATATAATTTGCTCCATGTCAATCCTTAGTGCTTCCATTTTCTCTCCCTCCCTATCTCCCTCCCATAATCCCTCTCTCTACTGGTTCTCCTTCTATTTATTTATTGGCTTTTAAAATTATAATCACCACTTTGCAGATGTTCTAAGAGATCAAGTGACTTCTCCAAGCTACCTGTACAATATAACTGATTCTTGGTTGTCCGTTCAAATAGAAAAACTAATTATAGTAATTGAAACTCAAGTTTAAGTTCAACAGTGTACTCTCATTTCACCAATATGCTAATGTTGGGAAAGGAATGTTCTGGCTTAAATTTTGACAGGCATTTAAGCCCTCTGATAAAGGCAATAAAGGCAGGGGGTGGAGACTCCATCTAAAGTTGACTTTCTGGAAACCCAGAATTAATCAGAAGCCCTTTTTTGTTTCCATCTCTCAAATGTATTTGAGAGTTTTCTAAATCTCTCAAATGTATTTGTCAATTATTTTACTTTATAATATACAACGAATTCACTGGGACCTTATAACCAAGATCCTTCATAATTATTTGTTAACTTAACCTCTCCTACCCCTGTCCCTGCTAGTTCTAAACAAACTCTTCTTGCACTCCCTGTCCCTCCCTATTTCCCTCAAACACAAATTCTCCATTGCCCATTACCACCTCTATGCTACAGCCAGTTGAGGAAATCCATCTATAAGAGCTAAGAATAGGATTAATGCATTCCTCTAAGAGAGCTTTCTGTTCACTCTTCTCCTCAAGGTCCCCTACCACTCAATTGGCCCCACAATAAGGAAGAGGCATTGTCTTTCATAACTCAGATATTGGGAACAGATTGATATAGTTATTCACTGCTTTAATCAGTCAGTAGAACTGTTTTATATAGTGTACAGAATCCATACTATAAAAAGGAACTAGAATTGCATTTTATCGTATACAGAGAGTTCATATTATAATAGTGGTTTACCTATGTCTCTTTGAACTTCAGCTCTCAGTCCTCTATAAAGGTCTGGTAGGAAGAGCTCAGGTGTTACAGAAAGATACACAGACATGTAGCTCCTCTTCTTAACCTGGAAATTTTTGAGGCCTCAGTGATGAAGTATATACATGCAGAAGAGTGACAACCAATCCAATGTTAGGTTTGCAAACTTTCCCAGAATGGTCACTGACACCAAAATCGTGGGTCTTGAAGATTTTAAATGCTTATAACACTTTATAATGATAAAGCACATCCACAGAGTGACAATGAAGACTAATGCGTACGTGCGCGTCACACACAAAACACACACACACACACACACACACACACACAGTGCCCAGTATATGGTAAGTGCTCAAAAAACTAGCTTTCCTCATTGTTTACCTAGGCTAGTGTTCAATGCATGGTAGATAATCAGTAAATCCTTACATTATTGACTGACATAAAATATGGAAAGCTGAGGTGATTACTTCTACTTATTGATGACACTTGAAATGATCATATGCCTAAGTACTTAAAATAAATAAGTAATAAAAAAAGAAAGAAGGCCAAAAAAACTAGAGGAAGGATATGAATATACTCACTGATTAAATGTTAAGGCTGTTGGCATGAATGCCATGGTTTTCTCTTCCTCCTCAAATCCAAGTAGGTGCTGACACTTCAGAGACATTGAAAGAGGACTGTGACTGCTTTTTACACAGAATGACATAGCCAGAATGTCCATTTTTGTATAGGTAGATTGGAGTAGTACAATTGACTGTAAATTATCAATTATCTTTTTTGCATATTCTTATTCCTGTATCTCATACAACCAGTGAAACAAGTCCACTGATTTAATCTGTAATCTAGAAGATTTATCCTTTGTTTTCCTTTTGGTCCACTTCAATAACTCTTCTTGAAGTCCTGGAGAGACTTTTCTCCCAAAAGTAGTTTCCACAGTCTTTGCTTTTCTGTTATGTAAGAGGCCAAATAAAAATTGTATCATTGCTGATGAAAACCCTTTTCCATATTGTTGGAATATTTCTTGCCATGTTTTCCCCACATGACCAAAAAAAAATATCCTTTTTTTTGTCATTCTTCAGGGCATAGAACACAGCAGTCAGGAATTCTTGGAAACTGAAGTGAAGAAAAGTATAGACATTGACATCTCCTTCATTTTTTTTTAGAAAATGATTGAGAAAAATGCAGTCAGTATCATAAACTCCTATTCGATGTTTTCTGAGGTCACTAACTGCAAACATAACCCGATGCTTCTGTAGACCCTCCACAGCCAAAGAGCAAAGGCCCCACAGGCAACTTTGTCCCTTCCACATTGATATGCCTATAAGGGTTTTGAGGCACTTGGAAAAGTAGAACAGATACATGTAAGTCATGGTCTTAAGGGACTGCAGAAGAGTTCTATCAACATCTCCTTGTTACTGCAGGACCCTGCGTAACATCCAGGAATCAATTGGAAGAGAAGATATAATGTCAAGACCTTCACTGTCTTGCAAACCATAGAAGATTTTCATAGCTGCATTAGCACCTGAAAACTGACTCAAGAAATATGCTCTTTTTTCAGCATCTGTAAACTAGGACTTCTGCCTGGATAGGTTGCTTTAACAGAGAGTGGAGCTTCATGGCTTTGAGCTGGGCACTTATTAGGAGAGAGGATTCAGGAAAGTTTTTTCTTCACCAAACTACACAAGAGTATCTCTACTGGCTTCCTCTCCTGGGGATTACTAGTAAGATCGTCTTCTTGGTCACCCCCATGGTATTGCAGCTCAGAAAATCCATCAAGAATAAATAGAAGTTTCTCTGGATATAGAAGTATAATGTCCAGGATTGGTCCCTTTATGTCTTGAAATATGTTAGTGATCAGGTCAACAGCACTAAGATTATTAGTGTGGCTGATTTCTCTGCAACTGACATAAATGAGATAGTCAAATCTGCCTGGAGTAACCATTCCTGCTGCCCAGTCAAACATGAATTTGTGTACCACAGCTGTTTTCCCAGTCCCAGCACATCCCTGAAGCACCAGAGTTCTGGATGAGCTGAAATCTTCTTCATTAGGATTAAATACATGTTCCATCTTAACAAAATGATATTGTTGAGGAATTCCACATGGTGTCTTTTCTGATACACAGTTCTCTTTTACAAGAAGCAGCCGTGACTCTATATGCTTGCCATGGTGATAACATTTATCAACTCCTATTTTTATGTGTTTTTCCCTTAGATGTTTTCTGTATATTTCCTGGTAGTCTAATGAGGTGACACCAAGAGTAAATAATCACAGAATCGAAGATAGCAATGCAAACAACAACTATGACTAATACCACCATCACTACCATCTCTTCTTAGATGACTCAAAGGCTCTTCAAATTTTTCATGTCTAAACCTGAGCTCTTGATTTATATACCTACTTAGCCCCAGTGCCCCCAAACAACTCACCCCCAGACATCTTTTATCTCAGTTAAATGATGCCATCTGGGGCTGGGATTGTGGCTCAGCTGTAGAGCACTCACCTAGCATGGGAAGGACCTGGGTTTGATTCTCAGCACCACATAAAATAAAGGCATTGTATTGTGTTCATCTACACCTAAAAGATAAATATTAAAAAAAGATTTAAAAAAAATGATGCCATCTAATTGATCAGAAAAACTTTGAGATGTTTATTTTTTCTTTCAATTATCTATGTCAATTAACAAGGTCTATTATTCATACCTTCAAAAATAAGCCTTAGCAATCATCAAGAATACAAGTATCAGTCCAGGCATGGTGGCAAAAGTATATAATCCCAGCGGCTCAGGGGGCTGAGGCAGTAAGGAGATTTCTGGAAAGCAGTAAGGAGAGTTCTCAAAAGACTAGAAATGGAACTACCATTTGACCTCATTATCCCATTCCTCAGTATATATCCAAAGGATTTAAAATTAAGTGATACAGCTATATCAATGTTTATAGCAGCTCAATTCACTAAGCTATGGAACCACCTAGGGGTCCCTCAACAGATGAATGGATAAAGAAAATGTGTATATATACACAATGGAGTATTACTTGGCCATAAAAAATGAAAGTATGGCATTTTCTGGTAAATGGATAGACCTGGAGACTACCATGCTAAGTGAAATAAGCCAGACCCAAAAAGTCCAAGGTTGAATGTTTTCTCTGATATGCGGAAGCTAGTCCAAAATAAGGTGGGGAGGTTGAAAATAAAAAAGAATAGGTGTGGTGGTGCATACCTGTAATCTCAGTAGCTTGGGAGGCTGAGGCAGGAGGATCTCAAGTTCAAACCAGCCTCAGCTACTTAGTGATGCCCTGAATAATTTAGTGAGGCCCTGAGCAGCTTACTGAGACCCTGTCTCAAAATAAAATATAAAAAGGGCTGAGGATAGGTATCAGTGGTTAAGTGCCCCTGGGTTCAATCCCTGGTACCAAGAAAAAAAAGAAGACCAGTGGGGTAGGAAAAAGGAAACAAAGAGAAGGGTAGTGGGATGGGATAGGGAAACACAGTAGAATGAATGTAACCTAACATATATGAATATACTACAATGAATCTCTCCATCATGAGCACCCACAAGACAAATTAAAAAAACTAAATGTAAACAGCAAAAAGATCAAAGTAATACAGAGAAGGGAATAGGGGGGCGAGAGGAAGAGAAGGGAAGGGGAAATACTGGGGAGTGAACTAGAACAAATTTTATTCCATGATTCTCTAATTATGTCAAAATAAATTCTATTGTCATGTATAACTAAAAAGAACTAATAAAAATAAAATTTAGAAATGAAATTTAATAAAATTTTAAAAAGCATAAGCCTCAAATTCATTTATTTATCAGCATGTCTTCAAGATCACGTAAGTCCAAGGTACTATGAACTCTACTGGACTGCTGAAACAGACTCCTACTTTTCTACTCTTATCCATCTGATCCAAAGTGAGTTTCTATAAACATCAATTAGATCATGTCACTGCCCTGTCCAAAATAGTTAAAGAGCTTTTCATTGCACTTGGTCTAAAAAACAAAATCCTTATTTCATCCTACAAGGTGTTCCATGATCTGGACCCTACCTACCTCCCCTCCCCAGCCTCATTTTATATCATTCTCCTTACTTCCTCCACTAAAGCCTCTCATAAATACCATTTTCTCTCCTACTTCAGAGCCTTTTCAATAGCAGTCCTTTCTACCTTGAATATTCTTCCTCCTGTTCTTCCCATGGTGAGTTTCTTTTCATACTTCTGATCTCAAATAGGACTTCTCAGAAGAGATTCTGCCTGGCCACCGAAATTAAGATTCATTCTACTATTCCTCTTCCTAGCACCCTATTTTTCCCGGTATGTCACTTATCACAATTTATAATTATCTTATTTTTTGCTTCAATTATTTGTCTTCCTCACTAAATAATAATCTAAATAACAACAAAGGTCTTATCTGTCTTTTTCACCACAGTACCCAGAATACCTAGCACAGTGGCCAGCACATAGTGGACACTAAATACATATTTATTGAATATGGCTATTAATGCTTTTGAATTAAAAGCAAGTCATTTATTATTAAATATTCTGTGCTTTATATTGTGCTTGGCCCTTTACATACATTTCTGATTTAATTCTCAAAACAATCTCAAAAGTTAGGTATTGTCCACATTTGATAGTTGAAGAAATTCAAACATATAACCAGGACTGGCTTCTGGAGTGTGTATCAGGTCTTCATGCTCAAGACCCATGCTTGATTTAATGTTCAGCTATTGCTGTCTTGAAATTCTTAACATTTGAACAAGAGATCCTGTGTTTTCACTTTGTACAAAACTGCAAATTATATAGCCAGTCCTCCTTATGGCATTTGGTAGCTTGATCAATTCTGGTAAATGGAAGAGCTTTAATTCTGATCCAGGTTTATCTGAGGTTTATGTGCTTAAACACTATACTAAGTAGCTTTTCACCTGCATCTAGAAAAAGTAACTCAGGAAATCAGATATCCAGTTCAAACTACTGTTATGTGAATGTCTACACAGCATTTTCCAAATGAGTTGTTCCTTAGAACATTATTATGCGATATATTAGTAAGGAAAGCTGTAAAAAGGTGTTCTGTGACCAAATAAATTGAGGGAAATGCACCCTCTTTCCCCTGAGTTTCTAAATGTTAGATATTAGCTTATGAAATGCTTCTTTATTTCAAGTTAAATAGGCTATTTAAATTTATTTAATCTAACATTTTCTGATCTTAAATGACTAAAGAACCCTAACAGCAAAGTTGTTAACTCCTGGAAAACAATGTCTGTAGAATGAAGGGGAATGCTGAACTACATAAGAGTTGGCAAATATTTTCTGAAAAATTGTCATGAATAGTTTGGGTTTTTCAGTCTCTATTGCAATTACTCAATTTTGCCATCTTAGCATGAAAGCAGCCATAGACAATATGTAAATGAATAGTCTTTTCCAGTAAAACATTTTTACAAAAATAGGCAACTGGCTGGATTTGGCCTACTAGCTACAGTTTGTTGGTCCTTATTTACATAATTCCCAAAGAGAATTTGCTAGCCTATAAAAATCTCTACATCTGTCTCTTAACAACTTTTGTTAATGATTGCTAAAGAATAAAGTGGAAATGTGAAAAGGTTGGGGATGAGAAGGTGGTTCATGAGAGACACTAATACCAAAATAGAAAAAGAGGGTAAAATAAAAAAGACATCTACTTGTAAGCTCCTTCCTTGAAAAACGAAGCCAGAGAACCAGAAGCAGCTGTGGAGGAAGAGTTTGAGTTAGGAGAAGCACAAATATACCTTCATACCTAATATACCTTCATACATGAAACAAACAGAAATATAGCCACATTGCTACAGCCATTCACACTGTTCCTCAAACAGAAATACAAGGAACAAAGTAAGTCACTTCCCATCTTTTTTAAATGTACCCACAAAGATATTTTATAGCTAATGCCCACCATAAAGGAAAACATAAGAACTCTCCTTACATACATATATGGGTTGTGAACATTTTAACTTATGATTAATAAGAAAAATTTAGGCATTAACTTAAAGATGTATACAATACTTGAAATGACTGTTTTCTGCTATTTTTCTTTCCATTGAACATTAATTAGCCTATTGCTTCTGTAGAACCTTCTTTTGAGCCTAACTTGGTAAATGGGAAAGAATAAAGCATTGGTGGATATTAGTTTAACAATATATACAATGGCCTACATTCACATACATATATCCATGTTCAATCCAAACACGTGCACATAAAAGTAAATAAATAAGAATACAAGCAAGCATACAAGTCCACATTCCTATAGTAGTAGTTATTGATTGTTTACTACTTGCAACCTCTAGGAGAAGGTGTGACTAGATGGGTGATAAAGGTGGATGGATGGAAGCAGGGTCTGCAGAGGCAGACATTAGAATGTCACAGAAATGAGAAGGCAAGAGACTGGTACCAGGTTTTGTTCCCAGCTGCTAAACATTCCTTGTAGTTCAAGAATCAGCCACCAGGGGAGGACTCTAGCAAAGTTTACTCTTTGCTCTTTTGTGCTCTCTTGTTAGAAAGCTGTGGTTACAGCAAAGGGAGAAAGACATGATGAGCCTTTTCTGATTATATGATTATGAATGCTTTGGAGATTATGGAAAATAATAAACCACAGTTGCCTCTTCACCTTTCTGCTTTCTTTTTCCTCAGTTTGGGCAACACAAAAATTGTGCAGTCCATTCTAAATTAAGTAAATACTGTATCCAAGTAATATCTTAAGATACACACACATACACATACACACACATACATCTAACAAAAAATTTAAGTTTTCAGAAGAATCACAAAGGCTATGATAAATAGAAGAAAGAGAATGAAAAGTTTTATCTAGAATACTCCTTATTCGTTCAATTACCTTTCTCTGCAGACAACAAACTCCAGATACAAGCAGGTTCCATATCTTTTCTTCTGACTGTTCATCCTAGAAAATCAAGAAAACAGAAATAACAGCTATAATACCCTTCTACAAAATATCTTTGGTGATCTTGGTAAAGAGAGAATTCTAAGACTATATGTTAGAATGCTGTAGTGTAGAAAAAATAGTCTAGAATATCAAGAGGCATAGGCCCTAGTTCCATTTCTGTCTACCTATGGAATTTGTGTAAAATTATTTACTTTTCTTGGTCTGTGTTATTATTTTCAAAATGGCTGAGGAAATGCTAGACCAGGTTTCTTTCTTTTTAGATTTCACATTGAAAGAAAAGTGGTTTTCAGTTATACCATTGCATATTAGAATCATTTTTATACTACCATCTGGAACTAATTTTCCTTCTTTGCAATATGAATTATCACATTCTAATATATTTAGTAATTTACTTTTGTATTAAAGGAAAGCAAGGAACCAGGAGGTGGGTGAGCAATAAATGAAAGACAAAGACCAGGCAGAGATACACACGAGAGTTTATTTATCAGAGCTGACAAATAAAGGCCATCTCTCCATAGAAGGAGAGAGGCAATACAGGCTTGGGTTCCAACTTTTACAGGGCAGGCTCAGGAATCAGAGCTGCATGGGTCCTAATCTAGGCAGTGAAGGGTTGGGTTGGTATGAGAGAGTGGTGAACCTTTCTCAGAAAGGACCTTGGGCAAGAAAGCAAAACTTTTTCTTAAAAATGACCATCTAGATGCTAAGCAAGGAACTTACAATGTATTACACTTACTGTTTTGTTTTTTTTTTTGGTAGCAAATGATTTTTTAATGTCTTTTTGGATACTTATGTATACATAAAACATATAAATACAAATTATTTTTGCCTTGGTTTACTACACACTAAATTTTCCAAAATTGAGAACACTGGATATATCAAAGGATAACTGCACACTGTTTTTGCTCAGAACTTTGTCAAGTGTTGTTCACCATTTCAGAAAACCATTTCACTAACAGACACAATATTTGTATCATATAAATTACCAATATGACTATCAAATTACTCATTAGTAGGTGTTGTTGTTGTAGCAATTCTATGTGTATATATAGGAATACACTTAATCCTTATTCAAATGGTTAAATAGAAGGAAAAGGACTTAGTTGAACTCATTTGAATACTGTTCTTTATAAGCAGCTGCAAGCATTTGATTAATTATGTTATCTAGTGTGATCATGCCAAAGCATTTATATATGGTTATTATTTTATTATAAATCTATTTTATTTATTTTTGATATTGCAGTTAGAGCATTGCATTTTTTATCTTGAAATTTTGTGTGTAGGTAGGTGGTCTTATCTATAAATTCCATTTCACAATTTTAAGAATGAATGTTATAAAATATCACAAAAACAGTCTGGTATGATCAAGGACTATCTCAGATTTTCAAGAAATCTTACTATACTACATCCCCTCAGTGGAAAAACAGCTCACTTCCGCAGCA
This sequence comes from Marmota monax, assembly GCF_021218885.2. Taxonomy (NCBI): domain Eukaryota; kingdom Metazoa; phylum Chordata; class Mammalia; order Rodentia; family Sciuridae; genus Marmota; species Marmota monax. Next base: position 6,537,902 of record NW_026694552.1, on the reverse strand, counting down.
GACTTTCTTTTTGCTTTGTTCTCAGAGAAGTCTGTAAGTCCAATTTCAGTCCATTCCCTGCAGCTCCCAAATCCCAGAAAGCACTGCTGTCCACGTGGCTTCTTTAACCACCCTAGCTTTTAAGTAAAGAAAGAGGGAAAAGATGGGAAACATTGCAGTAGTTCAATGACCGTCTCTCTAAAGAAATATTTCCTATTAATTTAACAATTTCTCCTCATCAATCATGTATGCCCTGTGTATGTAATGGGCCACATAGAGCAAACCAGCTTTTGCAACCTCTTCTGCAAATCTTCCATCGATTATCTGGCACTTTGTTTTAGAATTTGACACAGTTTAGGGATCACTGTCACAACACTGAGGCAGGCAAGAACACAACATTCAGGAGGATGAGGTTTGCACTATGAGTATGAGTATTGGGTGAGAATGTCATTCTTTAACTGTTGAATGTGTTGTTGCTCAAATGTTATTATTATTTTTTAATATTTATTTTTTAGTTATAGGTGGACACAGTATCTTTATTTTATTTTCATGTGGTGCTGAGGATCGAACCCAATAACTCATGCATGGCAGGCAAGTACTTTACCTCTGAGCCACAATCCCCCCAGCCCTCAAATGCTATTATTAATAACATGCCTGGCATATTTGATACCCTTTTCTCACCTAAACTGCATTATAGTCATTGCCATGAACTTTACAATTCTACACAAAAATGTGGGGTTTATTTTTCTATTTTTTTTCCTTTTAGCTCAACCTTGAGACTTGCTTTGACCAAAACAGTATACCCATAATTGGACATGCCCCCTCTTGAAATTCATTTTTTCCCCATATTTTTATTGGTGCATTATAGTTGTACATACTGGTGGGATTTGTTGCTACATATTCATATGTGCACACAATATAATAAATTTAACTAATATCACTCCCCTGCACTTCCCCCCTCCCCTCCTCCATCCCCTGGTCACTTTCCTCTATTGTTTTACAGATCCCACTTTAATTTTTAGGAGATCCACCTCAACCTTTCTTTTCCTTTTTCCTCTCTAGCTTCCACATTTGAGAGAAAACACATGACCCTTGACCTTCTGGGTTTGACTTAGTTTGCTTAACATAATGGTCTCAACTTCCATCCACCTTCCTGCAAATGACATAATTTCATTCTTCTTTATGACTGAAGAAAACTCCATTGTTTATATATATCACATTTTCTTTATCCATTCATCCATTGACAGACACCTAAGCTGGTTTCATAGTTTGGCTATTGTGGGTTATGCTGCTATAAACACAGGGGTACATGTTATCACTGTAACAAGATGACTTTAATTGTTCAGGATGAAAACCAAGAAGTGGTATAGCTAGCTGGGTCATATGGGCTTTGTACTGAGGTGGGGGGTATGTATGCATGCAAGGGCTGGGGGTTATTAAATGCTTCCTCTTTTTGTGTTGCTCACAAAGCTGCCATTTCAAGTGTCTAAGGATTGAATCTAAAATAGCTTTTAGTTTCCCTTCTCACCAGTTTAAGGTTAGATGAAGTGGTATGTACTGCTGATTGGATTTTTGTCTGGACAGACGAGACAGATGCACTCCGAGAGTGGGGCTGCTGCAAAATTCTATAAGGAAAGTTCTGGCAGCTAGGGCGTAGGATTAATCAGGCCTTAGGGGTTTTGTTGGATGCTATCTGCTCTGGAGAGATTAGATCAACACACCCCTAGGCCCCCTCAGATGCTGATCTCTGATGGGAGTCTGAATTTCAGGATCCTCCCAAGAACTCTACTTACTGGGCAGGGAAACCAACCCTATACACACTCTGCTGCCCATGAACACAGCCTATCCACACTTAGTCATTGAGTATATTCACATCCACCTGTTCAGACTCCATAGCCTCTTCAGCTGGTCACATGAGCCATCAGACTCAAAGGAGAAGTGAACTGAGCTCCTCTTCATTTTTCTAACTGAATCCCCCAGGAACAATCTTCCCTGTGCTTGTTTCTTTCATGTTTTCTACTAGATACACCTTATGCCACACAGTAGGCACTTGCCAGGAGAATATGGCTATGTTTGCTATGATCTCCTGGGTTCCTGAAACAGCTAGCTGCAACATGGCTATCTCAAAATGGCTCCTGCCTCAGCTCTCCGCTTACCAGTTGAAAAAATACAGACCACTTTTAAAACATCAGTTTGTGGTGCAGTTTCCGGTTCAACAAAGTTCAGGCTGCTTTTCTGATCTATAGGGTTTTCTGTAGCAAATCTGTTTATTGTGTTTCTCTCTGTGTTGTCCCCTCTGTGGTAAACCAGACTGCTGCCTCTGCTGCAACCAGTTTGATTTTATGTACTCTTTCTTCTTTGTTCAATGTGCCAGAATTTCTGAGTCTCTAAGACACTCTGTCCAATTATTGAATTTTGGCAAGATTGCTCTTTCACCCACCTCAGTGAGAAGCAATACTCCTGCTACTTGAATTCCAAGCCACGGAGCAACTAGAAATGCAGCCTTCCTCTAATCTGCCATCTTGAATCTCTCCCTGTCTTGTAATTCCATCACTATTAGGAGAGGAGTCTTAAGAGAAACAATCCTCAGCTAGTCCACTGGTCCAAGAAGGAGGAGTATGTGAAGCACGCCACCTAGTTTACCCATAATCCTAGAGCAAAAATGTAGAGCCACCTCAGTCTTACAGTTGCCCAATAGAGCTAAGCAGCTGAGTCCCAGATGGCCTCCAAAGTTGTGATAATATAAGTGCTTAATATCACAGAGATTATGTGGTTGCTACATACCACTGTGGCAATAGCTAACTGATAAATCTTGATAGAACACATATGCCTAGTACATGTTTGGCACAGAGTAGATATTAAATATTTGATGAATAAATTGAATGGATAGATGCTTTTAAACATAATCCAATTATTGGCCCATACTCTTGATAAATCAGAATCTTTGGTGAGGTCTGGCATTGATTTTCTTAAAAGCATCTCCAGGTGATTCCAATACACGGCCAGCAAAGAAAGCCACTGTTCTAAGATTTGGTTCTTCTTGATTTAAAAAAAAAATGGATTAGTGAAGCACAGAAGTTTTAGAATCCAACAAGTATGTTCAAACCCTGATTCTACCATTTACTATGCGACAACCATGGAATTAACATCTCTACACATCAGATTTTGTTATTCATTAAGTGGAGATAACAACAGTACTTTCCTTATAAGGTGGTTATGAAGACCAAATGAGATAAGGCATATAAAGTTTTAGTCCACTATGCAGTATATAGTAAGGACTAAATAATCCTAAACTATAGCTAATGTATTTTATCATTTTATATGGAGTAGATATATCTTTGAACTCACATAGACTTTAAGTCCCATTTCCAATCTTTCTAGAAAAATGAACTTGAGTAAATTAAACTAAGACTCCAGTAACCCACATGTAAAATATGATTGATAGAATAATATCTACTTCATTAATTGTGAGGATTAAATAATATAGCATTCATAAAATTCTTAGCATGGGGACAGGTACAATACAAATGGTAAATGTTAAGAGAAAAAAATAAGATGTCATTTATTATAACTTTGACAGAAATAAGTCATATTCTACTAAAATCTATACATAAAAATTTAATTCCTATCATGTGAAATGTTTCCAAGATAGAATTATATTTTTTCCCAATCTCTAGTAATATCATTATCCCCCTCAAGATAGAATCAATCCTTGGGCTGGGGATGTGGTTTAATGGCATAGCACTTGCCTAGCTTGTGCAAGGCTCTGGACTCAATCCCTAGCACCATAAAAAAAAAAAAAAAAGAATCAATGCTCTAGCTATAAATTATTCCAGTAAAAGTGTCTGTCCTGGATAAAGGACATGGAGAGATGCATGGTCTCCTGCTCTTTTCCTTGTCCATTATTTCAATTATCCTTTTGACTCCTAATTGTTTATTCCAGTCTAGTCCCTTCCTCTGATATTCCAATTTATATGTTTAAAAGATTATTCAGCCGAGCACAGTGGCACATGCCTATAATCCCAGCAACTCAGGAGGCTGAGCAGGAGGATTGCAAGTAGAAAGCTGGCCTCAGCAGATTAGTAAGGCACTTAGCAACTCAGCGATACCCTGTCTCTAAATGAAATAGTTTTAAAAGGCTGGGAATGTGGCTCAGTGGTTAAGTGTGTTGGGTTCAATCCCCAGTACTCACCCCCAACAAAAAGCTTATTCAACATATCCAATATATATATATATATATATATATTGACATCTCTCTATTTTTACCTCCTTTGATTGTTGTTTTATTCATCTGGCATTCTTTCACTGACCTTTGCTCTAATAAGAAATGAAAATACCTCAAGGGAACAATCAGATTCTTCATCCTTGAATTTTTAAACTTGATTGAAGATTCTGGAGTTCTACTACCAAAATGCCTCCCTGGTTCCTGAGCTCAAGGCCTTGATTTTCAGCATTTCGATTTGAATTTGATCAACCCAGTATCTTTCCAAATATCCCTGTTTTTAATTAACTTATGCAAATCAATTTCTGCTATATGTAAGTAAAGAATTCTAATATAAAAGTTATATGTGAGAGTGAATTAAAGTTAACATGCTTTGGGAATTATGGGGGAGGTATTTTATTGCTGGATATCAGTCCCAGCTAGAGTAAAGGCTGAGAGATGGCCCAAATTCCAGAATAGGAAAGTAGTATTCATTGTACTAGGATTACCAGTAGAACATATGAAATCTTTATGCAAGGTATTAAAAGGTACCCTCTCCAAGAAGACAAATAAGATTGTCTCCTCTAGGTAGCTGAATAATAAAATGATAAAATTATATGCTTTCCTGTGAGACAACACAGCACCAAGCTAGGGTACATAAGTAAGAACAGAGTACAGAATAAATTCAGTCCCCATTTACATCTATGGATATGTGTTTTTTCATTCAACAAACTGCACAGTTTTACATGGTGACTCTACAAAATGCATGCTGCCAAAAATAGGGAATTTACTAGAATGTTTTCCCAGTCTTATTGAGGTATAAATGAGAACCAAAAACTATATGTTAAAGGTATATGTGATGGTTTGATATATACATACACTGTAAAATGATTACCACAATCAAGCTTACATATCAGTCACTTCAGTTTTTCTTTTTCTTTATGTGGTGAGAATGCTGAAGATCTATTCTCTTATCAAATATCAAGTATACAATACAGTATAACTATAGTCACTGTGCTGTATGTTAGAACCCCTGAACCTACACATCTTGTAATTGAAAGCTTATACTCTTTGAACACTTTCCCATTTTTCCAGAGCCCCAGCTCCTGGTAACCACCTTTCTTCTGTGAGATCAACTTTTTTAGATTCCACAAACAAGGGAGATCATACAGTTCTGTCTTTTTGTGTCTGGTTTATTTCATTTAGTGTAATGTCCTATGGGTTCATCCATATTATAAATATTAAGATTTCTTTCTTTTCATATTCCATTACATACTACATTTCCTTTATCCAGTCATCTATTGACAGACACTCGGGTTGTTTCCATGGGTCACACAAGTTATAACAGAGTATAGGATAATTTCAGTCCCCATTCACATCTTTGGCTGTGTGCCTTTTCATTCAACAAACTGCTCAACTCTACGTGATGACTCTACATTATGCATGCTACCAAAAATAGGGGAGGTAGTATAATTTTCCAGTTTTACTGGTTATTGTGAATAATGCTGCAATGAATGTGAGAGTGCTGAATTCTCTTCAAAATATTAATTCCACTTCCTTTGACTCTATACTCAGAAGTAGGATAGCTGGATCATATGGCAAATCTACTTTTAATATTATGAGGATCTTTCACACTGTTTTCCACAATGGCTATGTGCCAATTTATTTTCCCAGGAACAGAATACAAGGGTTCCCTTTTTATCACCCCTCACCAACTTTTGTTTTTTCCTGTCTTTTTTATGACAACTATCTTAACAAATGTGAAGTGATAGCTCACTGTAATTTTCATTTGCATTTTCCTGATGATTAATGATGCTTACCACCTTTTCATATTTGGAAAAAAAAATGTTCATTCAGTCCTTTGCTTGTTTTTGTGTTAGGATTAGTTATATATGCAATAAAAATTCAAAGATCAACCCTCATTCCCAAGCCTAAAATGAGATTGCACTTCAAAAACATGAGACATAATTAGCATACCATAAAGTTACTCTAAGTGTACAATTCAATGTTTTATAGTATATACATAACATTTTATAACTATCACCACTAATTCCAAAATATTTACATCACCCCAAAAAGAAAAACTGCACCAATAAGGCAAATACTCTCTATTCCCTCTCTACTCCTAGTACTTGGTAGCCACAATTCTATTTTCTGTCTCTAAGGATTTGTCTATTCTGAACATTTTATGTAAATGCAGTCATACAATATATGGTCTTTTGTATCTGGCTTTTCTGACTTGCCACTATATTTTCAAAGCCTATGCATAGTATACCATGTATTGGTACTTTGTTCCCTTTTTATAGCTGATTAATAATCAATTTCATATCCACTAGAATGGCTATACCACATCCTTGCTATTTTCCATTTTTACAATTATAGCAAGGATGCGGAAAACTTAGCACCCTAATACATTGCTGGTGGGAACATAAAATGATGTGGACACTCTGGAGAACAGTTGGCAATTGCTCAAAAAATTAAACAGAATTACCATATGACCCAGCAATTCCACACCTAAGTCATACTCGAAAAAACTGAAAACTAGTATTCAAACAACTTGTACAAGTATGTTCCTTGCAGTACTGTACACAATAGCAAAACATGGAAACAACCCAAATGCCCACCAATTGATAAACTGATAAAATGTGATATATATATATATATATATATATATATATATATATATATATATATATATATAAGAATTATTCAACCACAAAAAGGAATGAAGAACTGATACATCTAGCATAGATGTCCCTTGAAAACATATGTGGCAGGCATGGCGTCACACTCTTATAATCCCAGATACTCAGGAGACTAAGGCAGGAGAATCAGAAGTTTGAGGCTATCCTGGGTAACACAGCAATAACCCATCTCAAAATTAAAATTATATATATATATATATATATATATATATATATATATATATATGGCTGGGGATGTGGCTCTAGCAGTAACACGGTCACCTGGCATGCGCAGGGCGCTGGGTTCGATCCTCAGTACCACATAAAATAAAATAAAGATGTTGTGTCCACTGAAAACTGAAAAATAAATATTAAAAAATTCTCTCACTCTCTCTCTCTTTAAAAAAATTATATATAGATAGATAGTTAGATATAGTTATAAATATAGATATAGATATATAAAGGGCTGGAGATATAGCTCAGTGGTAGAGCACCCCTGAGGATTTCAATCCCAAGTAAACAAAACAAAACAAAAACCAAAGAAACAAAATAGAATTATGTGGGGGGAGGGGATTGAGGTGGCTGATTAGAGGAAAGAAGCATCTCAGAACAGTCCCTCAGCATCAGCTTCTCAGCAAGGTGGCAATTAATGTTACAAACATCAAAGTAGACTCTAGATAGACCTTTATTCATGAGTTACTGATGTTAGTGCTACTGCTAGCCCACCCCACCCCCCACTCTAAGAGGGGCTGAAAAGTGACTGGGACACTTCAAGATTAAAGACTAAACCCTATTGCTGAGAAATTTTTACAAGCTAGCCAAACAATAGTGAATCTCACTCCACACAATATCTAACCCCACCCTGAGCCTAAATATAACTTCAACTCATACAATTAGGGGAGAGAAAGTGCCCAGAACAGAAACCAGGCTCCAAGAAGGAACACCCAGAAGGGAACTTCATGTGCCCTCCCCTTTAACATCTACATATATATCAAAAACAGAAATTGCAGAACTAAAAAAAAAAAAAAAACTACACACATAAGGACACACATATAAAAGAGTAAGGGTATACACATCAATTGATGCACAAATCCAGTACCCCTGAAAACATAAGGAAACAGGCAAACAAACCACTGTCCCCAAAATTCAGAACTCTTCAAAAAAGGATCCCACACAGAAGTGGATGAAATTCTAGAGAAAGATTATGAAAAACTGATTATTAAAATATTCAATGAACTAAAAGAAGATCTAAGGCATTGATTAAGAAAGCAAATACAGGATATGAAAGACCACCTGGATAAAGAAATTGAAATAGTGAAAGTAAATCAGAACTCTTGGAAATTAAAGGCACAATGAATCAAATTAAAAATTCACTTGAGAGAATCACAGCCTCTTGGACAGGAGCCCCTTGTGTTTCTCCTTTGCTAGCAAAGCTATAAAACTTTGTTTTCCTTTCTGTCAAAATTGTGTCCTCGTTATTGGATTGGCATCGGAGAAAGGACTGAGCTTTTGGTAACAAATTTGGTACTGCAGGTGGGACCTGAGAGCAGCCCCTGCTCCAGCTTTCTTGAGAAGGCTTGGCTCTCCAAGGAACCCCACTTCCATGCTGAGGATGCAAGGAGGCTGTGAACTTGAGAGCCAACTGCAGGAGAGTTAGGAGATGGGTGAGTTTGCCTTGGGTGCACTAGAGGAGCTGTACCTGTAAGTAAAGGAAAGGACTGAGGGACCATCCCAGCAGCAGCTGAAGCTCCTTTTGCTTCAGGGAACTCCCACCTGCGCTCCCCAAACAGTGTACTTGCTCCATTGAGGTCCACTTTTAAGAAAAAGGAAACTGAACTCAGGAAAGTTGCAACAACTTTGGCCATTTAAGTCCTCCAGTGTGCACGTCAAGACCCTTGATTCTACACATCTGGTCCCTCTTTGTGGGAACATTTATGGTGCACTGGTATAGGAGTCAAGATTAAGTATGACTTGAGAACATAAAGTTATTTACTCCCTTCTTGTCTGTTCTAGGTTGTCATCTGTTTGTTTGCCTTGGGTTTGGGAATTCCCTCCGGTTGTCTGTGTTTTTGTTTGTATCTGTTATTGACCCAGTAGTGACCTGGGCACTACTGCATTGGTTCTATAGGTAGCCTCTTGGGAAAGATCTTGGCTGGTCTGTTTTAAAGGTTCCAGTTTGTTGGCCATGGTTTTGGGGATCCACTCTAGTGGTCTCTCCCTGTGTTTATTTTTTGTCCAATCATGCAATTGAAGTTAGTCTGTCAGAGGTAAAGTAAGTTAGAAAGACCACTGTTAGGTATAAACCTATCGAAGATAAAGTTTTACTGTAATGATCTGGCTTTGAATAGCCTTCTGGACTATTATACAAGTTTGCATAATTGGAGTTGATCTGTCAAAGGTAAAGTAAGTAGAAGAAATTTGTATGTGCAGGTCTCTCTGTTTTAAAGGTTCCCGTCTGTCAGCCCTGGTTTTGGTGATCTTCTCATCTGTTTTTATTCTTTTTGTATCTGTTACTGGCCCTTTAAGACATGGGCCATGCTGCATTGATCTTACCAGTAGTCTCTTGAGCAGAGAGAACTTGACTGAATGGGCCACCTATAGGTATAAGCCTGTCTAAGAGAAAGACAGGGTACTGTAACACAATCTAGCCTTCGAATGGTTTTTCTGGATTATAACACAATTTTGAAGTTGAAGTTAGTCTGTCAGGGGTAAAGTATATGAAAGAGATTCTGTAAGTACAGGCATTTATGCAGTTGTATGATAAGGATTCTGAACAGTCAGGAACTAATTTGAAGGAGCCTAAAGGCACTGCCTCAGGTGAATAAGGATAGCAGGACACCAGAAGAAAGGGTTACAAAAAGATTTCAATCTTTTAAACCCAGTGTAGGCACTCCCAGCACTGTTTCTCTGCCTGGCCCCAGGCAGTGAAGATCTTATCACTATGGTCAAGGAAACTAACTCTAAACTAGGGGGGCCAGGGGAAATCCCAGAAAAGCTGCCTGAGCTGTAAAAAAAATGGCCCAAGAGAACCTCCTCTCTGCCCTGCCTTCCACCCCTTTTACCCATGGGGGTTGGAGGCTGCAGGCCACAGAGGATGGGACAGTAATTTCTAGCACTGTTAGTTTATAGCCTGGAGACAGAAGTAGTCTCCCCTTTTAAGATCTGACAGGACACCTCATTTGGCCAGTGGATATCCATCACTGGGACAAAGCAGTTCCTGCTTTAATGTTATCCCATCAAACTAAATGCATGGGGAGACTGGCAGAATAAACAACTGTACCCAGAAAAGAAAAAGAAACTAAGGCCAACCTGTGTTTTGTAGACAGCCTCTGCAAAAGGATCTTCAAGGAAGCCTAAAAAAGAACCTAAAGGGCCTCCTCCATTGCATATCAATATGTCCAATATAAGAAAAAGACCCAAAAGGAGCCTCTGGGTATAAGTGATAGTGGAGAACTCAAAGTTGATGGCATCATGATAATGACAAGGCAGACAGGTCAGGCTAAAAAATATCCTGTGCTCCAACCCCTTACATGCAATCTGGGAGAGAAAATGTTAAGGCACAGTTTTTACATATGCTGTAATGTACAACCCTCTCCTGGAATGAAAAAGATAACATTTATAAGGATTATTTCAGAGTATTAATTTAAGAAAGGTCTGAAACTAGAAAAGATAAAACAAAGTTATAGGTATGGAAATATTTTAGTATGGAAAATTTGAAGGTAAAATAAATGTTTCTGGGTGAGAAAGTATTTTGTCTGGTAAAATAATATTCTTGTGCTAAAGCCCAAAATGAAAGAGGGCAAATCTAAGGATGTTAACAAGTTGTGCATGTAAGTCACAGAAGATTTGCTCAAGATAAATCTCAAAAAGTTTGTGTTTGTGATCAAATTGGCTATAATGAGCACAAAGTTATTTGAACTTTAATAGGAAGCAAAGTCTGAAACCCTGATCAGCTCTTATTTATCAAGATAATTTTCTTGGGCTGGGGTTGTAGCTCAGCGGTAGAGTGCACGCCTAGCACGTGCAAGGCCCTGGGTTTGATCCTCAGCACCACATAAAAACAAGTAAATAAAATAAAGACATTGTGTCCAACTACACCTAAAAAAATAAATATTTTTTAAAAAAGGATAATTTTCTTGTATTTGTTAGGTTTTATTACTTGGGGAAACTGTCTTAAAGGAATTAGAGTTTGCACCTGTTTTAAAGTCTTAAATGATTACTTTGAACTGGTTAAACAAACAACTCTTCAGCACCACATAAAAATAAATAAATAAAATAAAAGGTATTGTGTCCAATTACAACTAAAAAAATATTTAAAAAAGCAATTCTTACTTAGGTTATAACAATACAGTTGACACCCTAAATATATGTGACTAGTTATACGTATGCATCTGAGAAGTATATCTGTCTAAGTCTTGGCTAAGTGTTATGTAAAAGTTTATAAAATAAAATTTATGTAGGTTTTCCAGCAAGATAATCAATGAGTGCTCTCTTTATACATTATATGTGTCTTAGAAGGGCCATATTCATTTGAAGGACTTGTCTTATATCTGTTTGCTTTGACTAAGTCAATTTCTGATAATTAACACTGTTTCCTAAGTGTATATAAGGCTATCTTTTGATTTTTGCTAACCCATGCAGACCTGTGATTATAGATTCTAAATTGTACTTTAAAAGTTAAACTTAGTTAAATGTAGAGCTTATGAGAGCACTTTGCCAACTAAAATTATCTGCAGCAATAATCTCGGGTTTATATAGAAATAACAAATTAGGTTGGTATTTATTCAAGTCATTTGATGTTTTACAGCTGGATAAAGTAACCTGTTGTCAATAAGTTAAAAAAATTCAGTTGAGGGCTGGGGTTGTGGCTCAGTAGTAGAGCACTTGCCTAGCATGTGTGAGGCACTGGGTTGGATCCTCAGCACCACATAAAAATGAATAAACAAAATAAAGGTATTATGTCCATCTACAACTAAAATGAATGAATGAATGAATAAATAAATAAATAAAAATTCACTTGAAAACAACATCAACAAGGGGTGGGGGTGGTAGAAAGTTTGTCTAGCACGTGTGAGGGTTCGATCCTCATTCGATCCTCAGCACCACATGAAAATAAATAAAACAACTAAAAATATTTTTTAAAAATCACCAACAATCACCAACAGATTAGAATGCACAGAAAATAGAACATCAGCCCTTGAATACAGAGCCTCAGGCCTGCAAGACAGGATATATCAATTGAGTACATGGAATACACTAAAGGGGAAAAATAATAGAACATGATCAGAATAAACAGGAAATCTGGGACAACATTAAAAGACCAAACCTGAGAATCACTGTCTTACATACACTCACAGGCTGAAGGTAAAAGTATAGAAAAAAGTATCTAAGACAAATTAAATTCAAAATCAAGCTGGAATAGCTATACGTGAATATGACAAAGCTGATTTCAAGCAAAAAATAATCAAAAGAGACAAAGAAAGCCATCGCATCCTGGTAAAGGGAACAATCCATGAAGAAGATATAATGATAGTGAATCCCTATGTCCCAAATGTCAGCACACCCAGTTACATTAATAAAAATAATCACTGATATTAAACCTCACGTAGATCCCAATACAATAATACTGAATATTTAAACATACTCTTATCACCAATAGATTATCAAAGTATACAATTAATAAAAACATATTCAACTTAAATAAAACTATGAATCAAATGAACATCTACAGAATATTTCACCCCAAAGCAGCTGAATTCACTTTCTCCTCAGCAGGACATGGAACTTTTCCAAAACAGGCCATATTCTAGGTCACAAGATAAGTCTTAGCAAATACAAAAAGATCATGCATTCTATCGAAACATAATGGAATGAAACTAGAAATTGACAGCAAGAAAATAATAGAAACCACATAAACACATTAAGATTAAACATTACTCTTTTAAACGAAGAATAGATCAAAGAAGAAATGAGAGGGGGAATCAACAAATTCTTAGAAACAAATAAAAACAAAGATAAACCATATCAAAATATTTGCAATACTATGAAATCTGCACTAAGAGGAAAATTCATTGCATTGAGTGCCTACATCAAAAAATGGAGAGATCCTAAGTAAATAAGCTTTGACCCACCTCAAACCCTTATAAGAAAAACAAAATAAATCCAAAATAAGTAGAAGACAAGAAATAATAAGAATCAGAGCCAACATTAATGAAATTGAAAATAAAAAAATAAACAGGTTTAGGCTGGGGTTGCAGCTCACTGGTAGCGCACTTGCCTAGCACCTGTGAGGCACTAGGTTAGATTCGCAGCACCACATATAAATAAATAAAATAAAGATCCATTGACAACTAAAAAAATATTTTTAAAAATACACAGGATCAATGCAACAAAGAGTTGATCCTTTGAAAAGAACTTATTTTGAAAATTTATACTCCAATGAATGCAAAATCTAGAAGTCATTGACAGATTTCTAGACACATATGACTTGCCCAAAGTAAACCAGGAAGATACAGAAAACCTAAACCGTCCAATATGAAGTAATGAAATTGAAACAGCAATTAAAAGCCTACCAACAAAGAAAAGCCCAGGACCAGATGGATTCTCAGCAGTGTTTTACCCACACCCACCAAAATGGTTAATATGAAAAACACTGATATTACCAAATGATTATAAGGATGTTGGTGAAATAGTAAAATAGTATAAAAAGGTATAGAAGTTTCTCAAAAAAGTAAACATACATTTTTGTCCTACAATTCCATTCCTAGGTATCTCCCAAGAAAAATGAAAACATATGTCCTCAAAGAGAATTATACAAAAAAAGTATATAGTAGATTTATCCATAATAACCCAAAAGTAAAAAAACAACCTAGGTATCCATCAACATAAGAATATATAAAGATGGCAGCTCAGAGGAATCCACAGTGTTGCAGCAGCTCTCCAAGAGTGAATTAAATTAGTAGTTCTGCAGTGACAAACTGCGGTAAGAAAACAAGGAAAAACAGGGAGGCAACTCAATGAGCTAGTATCTAGAAGAAACCCCAAAATTTTGGGTCCTAGAATAGAAAAAGAATTAATAAAGGCACATATGGTGGCAGTGTGGGGTATGCTTTAGCTCAGTGGGCAGGGAAAGCACTCCTCTATCTAGATGAAAGACACTTTCCCATCAAACTTTATAAAAACAGACAATAATCAACATATCCTCAAGAGGAACAGATAACAAACTCAGGAAAGCTGGGATGTGCCTACCATGGGGAAAGCGCAGGAGTCCCTACCTAGAGAGAGAATGAGTAATTCCCAGCAGAGGTATTTGAATCTCCCTAACATAGGTTGTCAGACCAGGGAAAGCACTGATAACCTGAAGATACTCACTGAGCAGACATGGAATTCCTGCAGTATACCATCAATTTTCAAGAATCCACAAGACACTAATTAAAAAAATTATATATATATATATATATATATATATATATATATATATATATATATCAGAAAGGTCAGTAGTGTAGATGGAAGGGAATAGGGGAAGGAGGGGGAGAGAAAGGGAAGTCCCAACATCCCTTTCTAGGGCATGCTTCCAATGACCTAACTTTCTTCCACTAGGACCCACCTCCTCTAAGTTCCACCACCTCCCAATAGGGCCACAGGCTGGCAACATATGAGCCCTGGGGCTGGGGTTGTGGCTCAGTGGTAGAGCACTTGCCTACTATGTATGAGGCACTGGGTTGATTCTCAGTACTGCATATAAATAAATAAATAGATAGATAGATAGATAGATATCCATCAACAACTAAAAAACTTTTTTTTAAAAAAAGGAGTTTTTTAAAAAAACACATGAGCCCTTAGAAGATGTTCCAGATCCAAACCATAGGAACTTCACTCCCTACCCAGTTTAGGTGTCATAGCACTTCAACTACTCTTTTGTTAGGAGTTTCACTGCTCTTACCATTTTTCCTCTACCATTTATTAAGCAATTACTACTATGGGCCAATCTACAGACATCATCTCTGCTACTCCTCACAAAATCCATACATGGTAAATATCATTGATCATTTTTACAAATAAGTAAAAGTACTTAAAGAAATGAGGTATCTTACAAAAGGTGACACTGCTAGACAGTGGTGGAGTAGGGTACAATTGAAAAATGTAGGAGAGGAAAGCAGACAAATGTGAAGTAAGAATTAGTAGATGTGTGACTTTACAGGCTGGATCCAGTTGACTTTGACTGAGGATGCACAACTAGGAGTGCCTAGAATAAACCAAAAACAAATCAATTCAATATCTTCTCTCAGAATAAAATGTTTACCTTAACTTCTTTGGAAATATACATATTGTATATTTTATATATGTATATTTATTTTCAATCAGTCCTCCTTATCAGTAGGCTCCATGTCTGTGCATCCAACTAAAAAAGGATTGAAACTATTCTTTTAAAAACCTGTACTGGGGGACTGGGGTTGTGACTCAGTGGTAGAGCACTTGCCTAGCATGTGTGAGGTACTGGGTTTGATTCTCAGCACCACATAAAAATAAATGAATAAAATAAAGGTCCATTGACAACTAAAAAATTCTTTTTTAAAAACCTTTACTGGGACAGGGGATGTAACTCAGTGGTAGAGCATTTACCTAGCACATGTTAGGCACTGAATTTAATCCCCAGAAGCCAAGGTGGGGAACCTGTATCTGAACTTCCTAAAGGTTCCACCACCTCCTAATATTACCACAGGCCAGCAACCAAAGCCTTTCACACATGAACCCTCAGGGGTCATTCCATAGCAGCTTCACTCCCTATCCAGTCTGGTGCCAAGGTGCATCATTTCAATATCTCTTCAAACACTCTCTTGTTAACAGCTTCACTTTTCTTTTCCTTGCATTATTGCTTCAACAATAGAGCATAAAACCTATTTACATAGCATTTACATTGCATTAGGCACTGTAAGTAATGTAGAGATGATTTATGGTACACGGGAGGATATTACAGGTTACATGAAAATTGAACACCATTTGATTGTATAAGGGACTTGTACATCTGATAATTTTTGTATGCACTAGGGTCCCTGGAGCCAATTCTCCTAGGATACCTACAGACCACTGTGTGTGTGTGTGTGTGTGTGTGTATTTCTAGGTATACTGCTATTTTCCATGTGCTGGGAATTTATTATAGTCATATTTATACTTTTAGCTGTCCCATGAGCTACTATCCCATTTTATAAGAGGAAAGTGAGGCATGGGAAGATTAAGAAAACTACTTAAGGTTAAACACAGTTCATGGTAAAGATGGGATCAGAATCCAAGTCTGCTGTCTCCTAGACACCCAACAAAGTCCCAAACTTAGATTCCTACTTCCCAAATTACCCACTGACTGTCCAAGAATTGTGGGTAGGGGTACCCTAAGGAAGCACTGAAAATCTTTGTTCCAACCTTACTTAACAAAGAGCTGAGAAGTAAACCTTGAGACTAGTGAGTTCCCAAGACCCCCTCTGAGAGGGTCTTGCATACAATGTATCACAATCAGCTTTCTGCAAACTTACTCTGGGGAGTGCTCATGTTTTTTTTTAACCTCTCCCCTCATTCTGAGGGCACTATGTCCCACAGGAGCAGCACACCTATCACAGCAACCCAACAGGCCCACAGAAAGATTAGAGAACGGCTCAGTCAAGTTTCATTTCTGCTCTCACGAAATCAAAACAGTCAATGACAAGTATCAAAGTAACCTATTTGGATCTGCTATTTTTGGATCTGCTATTCCCCTTTAAACCATAATCTGGAGTCAAATGGTCATGCAGGGGCCCAGGAATCCATATGCAAATTGAAGACTTTTTTTTTTTTACTAGATGGTTAAGAGTTTTCCCCAGATTTCCAAGGGGTCCATGCCCACCCTTTCACACACCCCCAACCCCCGAAAACACAAACCATTGAGAATCCTGTCTTCAAGTTCTGTCAGCCAGAGGTTTTGTGACATCTTTACCTGAGTCGCGCGTGGGCGCACAAGCAGTGTCAGTCCCTGCTCCCTCGGTGGGTCAGCTTTCCTTTTGGTTCTCAACTCTATCCCCCATGAACGCCTACACACCCGCACCCCAAGTACGCGGCACCCCCACGCACTCCACACATGCATATAAATCACCTCACACAGTTCCATACACATACACACCTCCAGAGGCGTCACAAGAAATCCCAACACACACCCCTCCATGCAGGAACATAACAAGATTTATCTTATGCACACCCCCTACACCCGCACCTGAATAATCACCATACGCCCCCACACATTTCCACACATACATACATATCCCTGCACTCAGGCGCCTCCACACTCATACACATCCCTTCGCACACATGCATTCCCAGCTCACCATAGGCTCACTTGCACACGCCCCCATTCCCACCAGCATCCTCAAGACCTTTTCCCTCAACTTCCTTGCAATGGCTGGTTTCTGGAGCCGACCCGTCCCGCCCTCCAGCTTCCACAATGGTGAGGTCCCTCCCTAGCCGCTGAGTTCATCCCACCCAAACCCACCGCAGTTCCGCAGGCCTGTGGGACTGGACTGCCGCTACACTCCAGTCCCAGTAGACAGGGTGGTGGGCACTGCACCTTCCACAGCCAGCCACCAGGTTTTCAGACCACAGGAACTTCAGGGACGTCAGCAGAACTGCCTAAGGGAACTTCCCCTATTTTGGTCCTTCAGAATCCAGGTGCGGGAAGTTGTTTCCCATCCTCGCGGCAGAAAGCACTTACCTGGTTCCCAAAGCAGCTTGCCCTTCTTTACTTCCTGTTAGTGGGGAAGGGATTCCAAGAGACAACCAAAGTCTTTGGGGCCGGGAAGGGGAAATGACTCTTGGAGGAGGCGGCCCAGAGGGAGGGACCGGCCTGGAAGGGGGTGGGGCACTGGGGAGCAGGAGCGAAAGGAGAGGAAAATGCGCGTGGAGAAACTGCTCCAGAGGAGAGATTTTGAGGATGTCTAGAGAAATCTTGGAAATCCCTCCTGGTCAACACTGACCCCAGAAGCTACTGGGCTAGATGATTTTCTTCTTAAACTTGATACCCCATGCCAAAGGCAATCATGGCTAACACCCTTGCCTGCAGTTGCCAGGTGTCTTTCTGCGCGTCTAGGCACAGGATGCAGGGATTAACTATTCTTGTTCTAGGGAGGTAATAATAGTCTTTATTACATGTGCTTGCTGAATGGATTAAATGAATCACTGCATCCCAAGAGCTTAGCATACTATCAGGCACAGTATAAGCAATCAATTAGTGATAGCTCTTATGATTAGAAAAGTGCTTATTCGTTGATCTCTGCCTCATTGGATTATGAGTTTTATCAGGGCAGGGACTATGTAGCCATATTTATTACTGAATTCCAGCACCTAACACAAAGGGACTATGGACAAATAATTTGTTGAATGAATCAATAAATAGATAGTTGAATGATAATTTGGGCTAATGGCTAGACCAAGACCCTCTTTCTCAGTCAGATAAGGTGTGTATTTGTGGAAGTTTGGTGGAGGGGTAGGAGAAAGGCAATGATTGGGAAGGTGGTGTAAAGGACCCTGTCGGTTGCTATATCAAACGGCCTGTTCTACTCTTGGAATATGGAATATCTTTAGCAATTTCCTACACACACACATGGAAGATTGTGAAAGCTGAAATTGAGACATGGCTATCTAGAGCAGTATTTGCATCTTGTACTATCAATGAGTAAAGCAGGATAAGGGGAAAGGTCTGAAGTGAAAAACTAAAACTAAAGGTGCAAATATAAGTGGGAGAGATTGAAGTTCCAAGTGAGGTGAAGTGGGTATGGGGGAGGATAGTCACTTCAAAAGTGAATCCCCCATACCCACTAAAGTAAAGCTATGTCATCTGCCTCTTTGTTGTAGTCATTAGGATTCCCTGTGATCTATCTTAATGTCCCAACATTCTTGGGTAGGTATACAGATTGGGCTTCTATCACTACATTCACTAAATTTTCATTCATGGAAATCCAGTTAGGGCTAGCAGAGACCTTGTAAATTACCCATATACTTCAATTGATCATTTAAAAAACTTAAGCTAACCCCAAACAAGGGAGGCTAGGGAGGGGAATAATAGAAATCCATTGGATTAAACAAAGGGGAATGAAGGGAAGGGAGGGGAAGAGGAATAAGAAAGACAGTAGAATTAACTGGCCATAATTTTCCTAGCCTTGTGTTTGTTTACATGACCAGGGTAACTCCAAATCATGTACAACCACAAGAGTGGGAACCTAAATAAAGTAAGTCATACTTTATGTATGTATAATCCGCCAAAATAAATTCTACTGTCATGTATAACTGAAATTTTTTAAAAATTAATTTAAAAAATAAGGACTAGAGGTAGCAAAGGTTTTGGGCCTTGGGATTCTCTGGCCTTCGTACTGAATATTGCGAGACCTGTATTTTTTTATTCTCCCATTATTCCTTTAATCCCTGAACCATGTCCACCCTCTATATCAAAGAAGCTAAGAAGAAGGGAAGGACATAAACGGAAGGTCACCAGAAGGGACGGAGAAAGGAGGTTTCTCACTAGACCCTGACTTACTTCCTTTTGCTTTCCCCCACCCCCAGGAAAGTTATTTGGAACTTCGGGAAGCCTCTGTAGAAGGACTTTACTCTGGCACTTTGGAGATGTTACACTATTCATATAGGTTTGGCAGACAAAGGCTTGAACCACACAACTAGTCTTGTCAGAGTGCCTGTGATCCTTTCCCAGAGCACAAGAGTATGGCTAGCCTGAGAGGAGATGCTTCAAAGCCATCACCACTTGTCTCCTTATCTCCCCTGGGAGGCTGTGTGAGTCAGTTTTTCATCACCTCCCAACATCTAGGTTCTGATGAGGTACAAGGCTTCCTGACCCATTTTCCTCAGAACAGGACTACAAAATATATAGCCATTTAGCTGCAGTATAGAATTGCCTTCTCAGCATGGGATGTATCCCACACTTCACATGGTAGTCCTCTGGCCCCAAAGTCATCCTTTTTTGTGTTTGAGAGAAGCACCCAGAGGAACTGGAACTTCTGGTGCTTTCTGTTTCCCTATGTTAACAACCATCTGTTAATAATAAATGCAACGAATCTAAAAGTGATTCATTTTATCTTTACTTGTTGAATCAGCCAGGCCTTGAATTTGGCCTTGCCTTATGTGCCTGATAGTTGCTTGCTGTGAATTTCACATTCTAGTATAGCACCCTCCTTTGTTACAAAGGGAGTTGAGCTGGACAAAAAGGTGTAGCTCATAATGGCTTTTCCTCCCCCTGTACATCAAAGGGAAAATCAGTCCATTTTCTGGGACTTTCAATTTGTCTGGAGGAGTAACAGATTCTCTTTGCATTCTCTATATGAGGCCAACCTTACAGAAAGTAGAGTTGGCATCTATATTCCAGTATTTGAAGGATTCTTCTTGGCTCACAATATGTTCCCTACAAGTCTTCCAATACATTGTCTGTTGACCCTTATAAACCTGAAAGCTCAGAGCTTGCCCTCCCCACCTTGTTACCCCTAGATGACAATGAAAGTGTGTTTCTAAAAGGTCCTTGTTAACATTTATGAAAAGGAAGAGGTAGAGTAAGTAGTTGGTAAGGGTATGTATTTTGCCCACACTTCTTCATTAGCACATTATTGATGACTAATTCATATATTCTTCTAACTGTTCTCTTTGAAGAAGCCTGGCCCTAAAGAATAACCAAAATACACGTTTATAGGAATGCTGAGTCAGGAGTACAAGGCAGGGGGGAATTATATAAGTGGTGATGGCGAGTCCTGCTTGTTAGTCTGCTGATCAGGTTCTGTTTCTATTTTACGAGCATTTACTAAAAATTTACTAGGAACAAGTCTCCATAGTAGGTACTAGTAAGAGCTTCCACTTTTGTCCCTATGTCTCCATTAAATGCTCCCTTTCTCAATTATCAATAACTCACTGAGTTCAGACACCTAACACTATTTGAGAATTATTGACTTGGGTGCTCTAATAAGAGTATTCACAATATTTTTCATCTTAGGATACCCTCACTGAAATGAAGAGTGCTAGGAACATAATGAGTGGTCAATAAATGCTTCTTGAATCAGGCCAGATAAGTCACAACTATAATTTGTGCATTGTGCCCTGCAATTATAAGATCACTTCCTTCTCCACTCCTGCAAATTCACAGTGGAGGACTCATTCTCATTAACTATCATGCTATATACATCCCCCTATATCTACAGAACTTTCTTGATCTCTGTTACTCCTAACATTTGTAACTGAGACCCCCTCATCCCCACCTATGGGCTCTGCTTCACTGAGATTCTGGGGCCAACTCTTTTCCTACATAGCATATAAGATTCCTGTCTTTGTTCTGGCACATTGAACAGAGATGGTCTTTCCAAACATCACATCACGCATTCATAGACAAAAAAAATACACCTGAAAACCTTGGCTGTTATTATGGTTCATGAAAGGAAAGTGACCATAACACTCGGAGCACCAAGAGATCTTTATTACAGCAGTGCAACAGAGGAGAAAAGAGAGAAAGAGGAGAGAGAGAGAGAGAAAGAGAGAGAGAGAGAGCAAGAGAGAGACAGAGAAAGCAAGAGAGATAGCAAGAGAGAGAGCAAGAGAGACAGAGAGAGCAAGAGAGAGGGGCCCGGCAGGAGGGAGTTTTTATAGCCCAAATCTAATGGGGTCTCTGGGTCTCCAAGCTGCCTTGTTGGCACAAGGGGGTTAAGTGCTCAGCCTTGAGCGGGGGCTTGGGCGTTTGGGCTTGAAGCAAACAGGTGATAAAGAACCAGACAGAGGGTTTGAGTGGTCAGGTCATCCTGCAGCTAACTTTGTTTGGCATGCCCTACAGACAACTTACTCAGCCTGTCCTGCACCTAACAGTTCAGATGTTAGGTGTCCCCCCAAATGCTTATGTGTGAGACAATACAAGAAGGTTCAGAGGACAAGTGATTGGGTTGTAAACATCTTAACGCAATCAGTGAATTAATCCCCTGGTAGCGATGAACTGAGTGGTAACTGAAGTGGTAATGAGTGACTGGAGGATGCAGGAATTGGGGCGTGGCTTTGGGTATATATTTGTATCTAGAAAGTGGAGTTTCTCTCTCCACTTCCTGATTATCGTGATGTGAGCTGCCTCCCTCTGCCACACTCTTTCACCATGATGTTCACCCTCACCTGGAGTCCCTAGGAATGGAGTTGGACTTCTATGGACTGAAATCTCTGTAATCATGAGCCCTAAATAAACAGTTCTTTCTCTACAATTGTTCTAGTAGGGTTCTTTAGTCATAGCAGCTAAAAAGCTGACTAAAACAGCTGTGGACAATAGCCTCATATCTGGCATTTCTCCAGATTACCAATTAGACCAATTATTCCCTAATACTCCAAATTCTTGTCTCCTTTATGTTTTTTTTTTTTCCTTTATGTTTTAATCCTCTTACCTTTGGGCTATACTTCTGTAGGCCCTTGGTCTGACCTCCTTTCAAGTCACTACTCTAACTGCCTACTTGACTGCCCTGTTTGCTTCACATTGCATGGCCTTTTAGTCTCAGGGCAACATCAAATCTGATTAATTACTATGTGGCATTAAAATTTCTTTTAAATCCCAACCCTGAGGTACTGCCTACCATTCCTAGGCTCCTCCTATAAAGCAATTATTTAACAGTAAGTTAGCTCACTGGCTTCTGGTCCTACTCTGACCTTAACCAATGAGTTCTGGCACTAGGGACTTACTTGTTCTCCCTTAGTTCCTAACTTCCATTCCAGTTCCTGAAACTGGATGTGTCATATTTCTTTGGACTTTATATCTTCATTTCCTTGGAGTTGACTGTAAATAGCTCCTAAAATAAAAGTCTTCATTATTGGATCCTGAGTTCCAGACCTCCTAGACCCCTCTCTGCACAGATCTCTACATATTATGAGTGTTTTCCCCCAAGTCACTTACCCAATTCCAGTAACCCATAATTGTTCATTTAGTCCTCCCCCAATTAAATTCCAGTGACAGACAGCCAAGAACTCATGAATACATATATATTTATTTAATTCATAATATAGCATTTTGGATGGGCTGGGATATTTTAGAGAGGGATGAGACTGTGTTTAATTCACAGATGCTCATATTTGTTTCACTGGGAGAGACACTATTGGTCCAGAGCTCCCAGTACAAACAAGCCTGGGATAAAGCATTTGATAAAAAATAGTTCAACAAGAGTCTAATAAATATTCTAGCCAATAACAATAACACAGCATATGTCTGAAGCCGGCAGACCACACCATAAAGGGCAGCTTTTCCTGACCTGATGGCAATGTCTGGCCAACTTGTAATACACAGCCAAATACAGCCAATGGCTCTAAGGCTGAAATTGGCTTCAGGAGCTAGAAATAAGTGTGGGTGTGGTTCATATCTACCTGCCTCACTTTCTCTTTTCCTTGGAAGAAAGGATATCAAATATTTGAGCTAATTCAAAAGTCCATCCATGGATTGCTCCATCCAGGTAGTCATCATATATAAATATGTAAACCATGGAAGCTTAAAAAATTCGCCTAGAGTATTTTTGCTGAAAAGAATGTATAAGTGATTTTGCTGCAATTGGAATTTCACTGCATCTGAAGATACACAATGGAATGACATAATAAAAATACAGCCAGATGCAGTTACTCTTACTTATAGGTAAATAGCCAGAACCTCTATGTGGCATTAAATTTTCTTTCATATTCTCAAACAGGCTAAACTTTATTTTTGTGCTTTCTTCAAGAAGACAATATAAAAAGTGAAAAAAAGCATAAACTGCAGACAGAAAATAATTTTCCAGCAGAAAGAGCTGTGGAGAATAGATTGAGTAAAGCAACAAAAAAAGTTTATGAAGTCACCTTCCTTGAAGATGTTAAATACAGATTCTATTCCCCTTGTGCAACTGGGTTAAGCTAGAGACAGCCAATGGCTTCTCTTATGGTTCCTGGTACTGCCAGGATTCTACGAAAGTCTTAAGTTTATTAAAGTAAATATGTGAGACTTGAAGAATCCCTACTGTGTGCTTTGCAACTTTGCTGTATCTTGGAAGTCACTTCATTATTTGGCTCAGAAGTTGGGACTTTACAGTCAAACTTCATTGCTTACCTCAAACTGTTTCACTTCCCGGTTTATTTAGTAGGCTTAGTTCTGAGTGATTTTAGCCTATAATCAACTTAAACATACCTTCAAAGAACAAAGTGAAAAAAATTGAAATGTTATTGAAAAGAATGGTGTCACATGTTCCAAAGACAATTCCCCAAGATGACTGCCAAAGTGTATTTGAGGAGAACAATGCTCATTTATATGTATGAGCCCTATTGCATTTTCAAAATAATATCAATACAGACAAAATGGAGAAGTAACCAAACTTTTCTGCCCAGTAAATAACAAATACCACCCTGGTCATCAGAGTACAAGAGATAAATTTTGCTTATTCATTTGTTCATTCATACATTTGTTCAACAAACATTAGCCAGGCAACTATTCTCTTCCAGACACTGTGCCAAGTATTAAAAACACAACAACAACAACAACAACAAGACACAGTCCTTGCCCTCAAGGCATTCCCAGTCTAATAGGGAAGAT
Source organism: Marmota monax (assembly GCF_021218885.2). Taxonomy (NCBI): domain Eukaryota; kingdom Metazoa; phylum Chordata; class Mammalia; order Rodentia; family Sciuridae; genus Marmota; species Marmota monax. Next base: position 6,513,457 of record NW_026694552.1, on the reverse strand, counting down.
AATTATTATACATTAAACTTTCATGTGCATTAGAATAACCTGAGGAGCTTGACAAAAATGTACATTTCCGCCTGTTTCCAGATACTCTAATTATGTGGGGTCCAGAAATCAGTTGTTTTGACAAACAAACCATGGAAGGTGATCCTAATATAAGTGTTCTGAAGACCACATTTTGAAAAACACTGCTATACACTGTGATTATTGCTCAGGGAGGGGATACTTAGAGTGCCATGTGGGTTCCAAAGAGGGGCCCATAACTCAGTTAGGAGATCAGGTGTTAGTCTGAGAGAGTGAGAGGTGGAGAAATTTAATCCAGGCTAGAGTCAAAAGTAGGGTGGAAAAATTATTGTCCCAGGGCAGTAAAAGGCTTTGAGAAGGAGATTAATATATATGACACACTTACTAAATGCCAGGTGCTGTGCTAGGCAGTTTCCACATGCAATCTTTTTTTTATTTTTTTATTGTAGATGGACATAATATCTTTATTTATTTATTTTTATGTGGTGCTGAGGATGGAACCCAGTGCCTCACACATGCTAGGCAAGTGCTCTACCACTGAGCTACAGCCCCAGCCCCCACATGCTATCTTTTGAAATCTTTGAAACAGTCTGTGAAGTATTATTTTACAGAAAAGAAAACAGAGGCTCGGAGAAGTGAAATGCCTACCCTTGGTCACACTACTAGTAAATAGCAGAGAAACTAGGATTATTCTAATTCAAAATTATAACCCAAAGGCTTTCCATTACAGTAAGCTGTTTGCCAGCACTACTTAATCTTACTGGGGTTGCTCATTTCCTGATTAGCAGTAAGTACATATGGTCTTTAAAGCCAGAAAGCTGACTTTACCATTACATGTGTAAATTTGAGCCTTCCTTTTATATCTGCATCAGTCTTGCTTTCCATGTTGGGTAAACAATATCTGTAATTAGGTGATATTTATAGAGATACTCTTTCTCTTATGCAGAATCATAAGCCATTTGAGAGCAAGAACTGTTTTCTTAATATGTGCATTCTCAGGGCAGTAGTGTGTTACCTGGCATCTAATAGTTTATGTAACAAATTAATAAATGAACATTTACCATGCTGAAGGAAAGGAAGACGAGCAGAGTTTTGACATTACTTTAAGGCTCCAATCTACAAGTGATTGTAGCTGTAGCTATCACTTCATAATTGCAAAACAGTATTATCACAATTCCCAAAGAACAGACTCCTTGGGGAAGACTTAGCTCCTGGAAAAGGAGAAAGCTATGAATCTGATAGCTCTTAGTCTCTGCAATACAACTGGCAAAAATCATAGACCATGAAGTTCATTTCCCTTCAACTTTGCTGATGAGGATGAAGTTAACGTCTGCATTTGAAAAGATGGCTAAGTAAATGAATAGTGTGAAGAAGATTGTAAATGGAAATAGTATTTAACCTCATTTAACAATGACAAACTATTCTCAGGCATTTGCGAGCACTTCAGAAGTTTCAGGGTTTTTTAAAATCTGAAAACAGTATATTTATATGCAAATAGTTGTTGCATCTATACAGTTCCTTCCTTACTGATTAAGTAAAGCAAGTTTCTACAGAAGCTGCATTATACAACCGCTTTGGCCTAATTCTGGGAACTGTATATATGTGTGAATGATGAAACCATATTTCTTTGTAATATTCTGACATAATTTTTAACAATTCAGATGGATCTCCTCTATTAAGTATCCTCCATGAAATTGTGCCACATAGGACACTTCTACCTGGATCAGTTTTCTATCTAGCAATAGCATCTCTTGTACAATGTTCTCCTCAAGTCTCTCTTAATTGAACCAAGAGTGCTTCTCACTGTCTATGTCAATGATTGCATATATTATGTGTGTGTGTGACAAGAGGAGGGAAGGAAGAGTTGGAAGGGGGAAGGGAGAAATGCTGATTGATTTTGTTGTTTATTTTAGGGAAAAAAAATGAATGGTGTAATTTATTTTTCCTTCCAGTATATTTATCACTCAAATGTGCAAATTAAAACTTTTATTTTGTAAATATAATATATAAAATTAATTTGATTATTTTATATATTATATATACATCCATGTTTTCTTTGTAGTGAAGCATTGCTTGTAGGTTTTTATTAAAAGAGACATACAATATGTGATCATTTGACACTGTTCAAAATTCTACTTGGCCAAACTGGCCAGTACTAGAAAGGCTGACCACCATACCCTATTCTGGCTGGCTAGCTCCTTGTTCAGAGTATCTTTCTACATTATTACCTAGAATTACCCTAATTCCTTCTAATATAATTTAAACTCTTAAATCACTGGGAATTTTTAATTGTCCAATGACAACAGAGGCTTTCTCTAAATTTCGTCTTCAATGGCTTGAACCCAGACTATTCAGATAATTTGTTCTGAGGAACTCAATTACATTGATTCAAATACAAGCTTTAATGCACAAAAATTAACTCTACAATATCTAGTTATTTTGGATGCTTCAGATGAATTTTATTTTTATCTTGTATATTGAACACTAACTGAGGGGAAGAACTGCTGAACAGGAGAGCCAGTGAATTATATGCTCTCTTGAAATTTAATGGCAAGCTTTCATCCCAGAAACATAAGGGGATTCTTGAGGCCTACAGTTGCATTCCTGCCGCTCAGGGTAATCAATAAAATCTGGGGCAGGCAAGCCAGACAGGATCATTAAGGATTTGTTCCAGATTGTAAATGTTGGACACACTGGAAGAATGAAGGTCACATCAAAGGTATGAAGATGGAGAGAGTTAGCTGGGTCATAGAAAGACAGCATGTTGTTGTCATAATCCAGGAGGACACCTAGACGCTTCAACTGTGGGGGCACATCCACCAGCATTTCCTTATTGTTATGTCTCACTACAAAGTTACTATTGCAGCGAGAGAAGACCCATGAAGATGCATTCTTGCCAATCCATTCATTCTTTGGAGCTGATTTATAGGCAATACCAATTGCATACCTGTGAAACAATGGAAAGGAGAGAGAAATACACATTCATAAATGATATGAGTTGTTCTAGACACCATATAGGACATATAAGAAGCAGAATACATGTTTTTGCCTTCAATAGTTACAAAATGCTAATATCAATAGAGCTTTGAAAAGTTAGCAATTAGAGCTATGTAGTCATTTCCATCTCCTACCACCACATATATTCCATAATCTTATTAAAAATGGAAATTTTTTTCTAGGACTGATTTTCATCACATACTTTTTAAACCATGTCTTATTGATATTATGGTTATGCTATAAAATTGAATCCCCAGGGATTTAAAAAGAGAGGGAATAAGAAAAAAGAAAAATTGGATCCACTCACCATGTTGAAGAACCCATGACCACCTCCCAATAGTGGCAGCCACTATCAATGAATATATTTCCTGCAGCCCCATAGCACCCTGTGCCACTAAACCTCTCTGGGGTATGACTTTTCTTCAGAGAGCTTTCATCCTTCTCCATCTGCAATCCATCATTGGAGATCTTCAACTTCTTGTGAGTCATTTTAGGATCCAGTTTAAAGGGCTGGCCTGAAAAAATTGAAAATAGAAAAAGCATGATGAAGCTTTTAAGAATTTTACTTTTTTCTTCCAGGACCATCAATAGCAGTGGAGCCTTGATATAATGATCATTCTTTGGTTAGTGCAAGTTGGCTGCTGTTTAGACTATATTAAGGAGGCAGATCAGAAGCCACATTTTCAATTAAATAAGAATAGAGGCCAATCCCCAAAAAATTATCTTCTAAAGGCATTTATTTCACCACTGCAGGAAAAAATTGGATCTCTCATATGAGTATTTTCCTAAAATCATATTCTAAGCATATGAGAGCTAGTCAGCTGCCCACTAGAATATATTATCAAATTAAAAGGGATGTCTCTAAGGCTTGTGTCCTCAAATATGTTTTGTACTTTGCTTTATTTCAGTGGGTGGTTTGAAATTCGGGTAGATTGTAAGAGAAGGAGTATCATGATATTTGAGGGGGACAAAGTGAGGAGTACCTATAAGGCAATTGCTGTTTGGTGGCAAAAACAGAAGACAAAACCTGAAAAGAACTCAGCAAAAGAATAAGTTTTTGCTCTCATTAAATTGGAATGTAAACAAAATATCATTAGGCATCTTTGAGTGACAGTGCATCATCAGTGATGAGAGAAAACATTTATTGTGTAAGGATCATTCACAACAGATAATTCTTTATAACTATATGACCAAAGCATTGTTATCAGAGGCCAGTTGCTGGGTATGGCAAAAGCTTTATTATTAAAATGCTTCTGTGACAGACACTGTTGGCTGGCCCAATTCCCATTCCCTATTTATTCTCTTCTACCCAATCTCCTATCCTCCCTTGCTGCCAAAGGTGGCTAATGAGATGGAACTAAAGTCAGAGGGGTAGAAACTTCTGGGAAGTTTTCTATTTTCCTGATAGAAGAGATAGTCATCATGTGTACCAATGGTTTAATTCTGTCTTCCTATCTTTAAAAGAAATAAGATATCTGGAGTTTGCAGTAGCCATTTTGTGATCACATGGCAATAAGCCAATGCACAAAGGGAGAAGGTACCAGTGCCATTTATGATACTGCAGAGCTGCTGCTCCAGCCCTGAACTGCCTACCTTCAAACTTCTTTTTTGTTGTTGTTTTTGTTTTTAGAAATACATGACAGTAGGGTGTATTTTGACATATTATACACACATGGAGTGCAACCTATTACAATTTTGATCCCATTCTTGTGGTTGTACATGATGAAGAGTTACACACTCGTTGTGCATTCAGAAAAAGAAAAAAAAAACTATTTGTTTGAGTTACTAACAAATACTAATGGTTAAGCAGCTAAGTTAGTTGCATTTTCTATTATTTGTGGTCAAAAGCATTCCTAACAGATATGGCTTCTCTGCAGTAGAGGTTTGCTGCATAATCACAAATAATGGTCTTTCCCTCAATTTTCCACCAAGCATGGGGGCAGGGAAAAGCAGAGAAAAACGTTTCAGTTACATTTTCCCAAACAATCAGCTATTTTATGTATCTCTCTGTCCACAAATTTCCCATAGACACCAACAAACCTCTTGTTCAAAACACAAATTACAAAAGTACAGCTCCTCCACACAGTGCCGCTGCTCTCACACACTATTGTGGGTGCCTGCTCGGGTTATCCTTCCTGGGGAGAAGAAAATTGATCTTTCCTTTTAGAATCACAACATACTGTTAGTTTTTAGTCGGGTAGGTTCACTGTTCCGGCTGCCTGCTTGGTTTATGGCTTTAACAATGAAGATGTAGCGTGTTCCACTCTGGAGTCCATGCACTGTGTAATGATTCTGTTTAATGTTGGGAACAATCATCCAGCTATCCACTGAGTTATACAGGCCTGTAAAGTGGGAAAAGACAAGGACATCAATCAACAGGTTCTAAAGAGAGGATGAAAAGCACACTGAAAATTCAATCATAAGCCCCCCAAAGTGAATTCATTTTCTTTTGAGTCCTGGACAACAAAATGAAATGAACAAGAGCTTATGATTCCACTATTTTTTAGTCCCACAGAGCTAGGCTTATGCCACGTTCTTGACTTGTAACCACTAACAAAAGTTAGGTTATTTCATTTTTTTGCCAAATAACTCAGGAATGACCATTATGCCAAATACACAGAACCATCATTCTTAGGGAGTCACTGGATCTTTACCCCAAGTTCCCATTCCTCCACAGGCTGAATCTGGCCTTTCATGGGTGGAGCAGTCCTGTGCAGAGCACAGAAACATGAAAACTCAAAGCATAAGGGACACCTAGACATTGAATTTCCCTCATTTTACAAATGGGAAACTAGAATGGAGAGAAGATATGCCTGAGGTCATAGATTTTTGATGAGGGTGCTAAGTAGAATCTTTTAATCCCAGTCTAGTAATCTCTCCACTACATCACATTTCATGGAGTTAAGGACAGTGTTTGTCTCTGTAAGCTTGTGAGGCTTTCAGGGTTTATGATTCCTCTTTAGTACCCATTTTCACATGTACCAATCTTGCTAGGTTTCAAAGTGTCAGAGAAGTCAATGAGATGACATGATAATCAAAATAAGATATCATCTCAGTCTGACACTGTACATTTTTACCCCTTCCTGGCTGATTCTCGTACTTCTCTGGGGTTGGATAGTCTAGGAAAACATTATCATCTGGAACCTTTTCCCCTCCAAAGTATGGAAAGAAATCAGAGATCCAGACTTCTGATTTTGAAGATCTTTTAGACTATAAACATTGACTTAAAAGGGGGAATATACATAATTAAAAATATATATTTGACTAGCTTTCAGTAAAAGAAGAACCTACATTCTAGTCTACGGGTTATCTAGATTTCCCTCTGCTGTTATCTCTTTTTTCAGTCAGCTTACCACTTTTTAACCACAGTTCTACCAGATGATGGAAAGGGCAAGGAAAATGAGTAATGGATTTGGTCACTTCTATGAAGCTCTAGTAAAGGATGTACTGAGGTTGGAAATTGGAAATAATAAGTCATGAGTGTTTTGCAAGAGATCTGATCAAAAGGGTTTTATAATTCATTTGGGGGAAGGTTGAAAAAGCCTAAATTAAAACTAGAAAAAGAAACATAATAGGAGGCAAACCTATGTTGTATAAAGAATAAGTACATGGAGGCACTGGTGATTCTTATGAAAAGACAATAAGTATAACAGTCAGGAATATTATTTGAGACCCTGCATATCTATGTACCAATACACATGTGAATCAAAAAGTGCACATAAAATTTTAATACAAAGAGGAAATTATATGATCTTATAGATACACTTCCAACAATAAAAAAACTTCAAAATGAAGTATTATACATCTGCAGAAAAAGAATATGTATGATCTCTATGAGTTAATATAGGGTGCTTTCCAGGATATATGATGAATTGTAAAAAGTTAATTAAACAAAAGCATCTATAGTATGCCACACTTTTTGAGAGAAAAAATAAAGTGAGAACATAATAAAGTGTCTTGTATTTGCAAAACAACAATAATAGCAATAGGAAAGATAACCAAAAAATAATGAAGTTAGTTATCCTGAAAGGATGAGGATGGAGGAAGAGGATTAAATGGACATGGGAGAATGGCCTGGGGTTGTAGCTCAGTGGTAGAGCACTTGTTTCTCATGTGTGAGGCACTTGGTTCTATCCTCATCACCACATAAAAATAAATAATTAAAACAAAGGTATTGTATCTGTCTACAACTAAAAACAGTCTTAAAAGGACATGGGAGGAAATGATACTTCTTTGAGTATATCTTTTTGAGTTAAATCAGCAAGGATGGGAAAAGACTGAAAACTAGACTGGAACTAATGACAACTGAATTTCCAATAAATAATAATCACACCACAGCAATGGGGATGGTAGAACTACAAGCAGACCCTTGAATTATTGTTAAGTGGTTTCTGTTTGTAGTGATATGAGCAGAGCAACCCTGAAAGTATTTTAGATATGATATTGAGTAAATAAGTATACATACTGATGTTATTGGGAGACAGGGTTCCCACTATGGAAGAAGGAATATACAAATATGGAATGAGGGAAGGTGAGAAAGAACTCATGGGGATGGGTTGGAATTGACACTGATGTGACTGAATGACTTCTAAAATATATAGATCAGCCCTCCTTATCTTCAAGTTCTCTGTCTAAAGAAACAACTAACTACATGTCCAAAATGTTTAAAAACTGTATCTGTACTGGACATGTACAGATTTTTTTTCCTTGTCATTATTTCCAAAACAATACCATAACTATTTATATAGCATTTATATTTCTTTAGGTATTATAAGTAATCTAGGAATGATTCAGAGTATAACAGGAGGATATGTGCAGGTTATATGCAAACATTATATAATTTTATATAAGGGACTTGAGCATATGCATAGTTCGGTATCCTTGGGAGATCATGGAACCAATTTTACCTGGATACCAAGGGATGATTACATATGTTTTTGTATGGGCATATAGGTGTGTACACAGAGTATATATGTATGTATATTATAGGTATATGCATATGCTTACATAGGTGTATACCTAATAACCAGATCTTGGTCTCTACTTTTCCCACTAAAAGAAACCAAGGCTGATTGAACAAAATGGCTGATTTCAAGGCTGGGACAGGATAAGTTCAAAATTAGAACATTTTTGAAAAAAATATTTTGTAGTTTTAAATGGACAGCATGCCTTTATTTTATTTGTTTATTTTTATATGGTGCTAGGGATCAAACCCAGTGCCTCACACATGCTAGGAAAGTGCTCTTCCACTGAGCTACAGCCCCAGCCCCAAGCCTAGAACATTTTTTTAATGACAGAAAGTAAGGAAGTCCTCATGAAAATGATAGGAGAATGAATATAAGACCCAGAAGTCATCCTGAAAGATTACTACTGGCCAGAGCTGGACAAATTGAGCACCAAAATAAATAAGGGCAGTAAAGAATTATAAATAATTGATTATGGAGAATTCATGAGTCCATACTGGTAAGTAAATAAACAAATGAGGGGGTACAAGGGGTAGGGCTCTTGCTTACAATAGAAATATGAGTGCTAACTTGTAATTGTGGGAGGGAATACTCAGCTGGAGAATCATCATCTTTCTATCATCATAGTAAAGAATGGATAAGACAAAAATCAATTGATGCTAAAACAGGTGTGAGGTGAGATGGGTTTGATGATGTAGCAGAACATTTTAATGATCAACAGATTTAACAGATTGCTTATTAGTAGCAAAAGAAAAACACAAATGGCATGGTGAAGAAACCAGAAGATACTTTGACCAGGTGATCAAAAGCAGTATCAACAATAAAGGGCAAGTCAGCATCATGTGCCTCTAGATATGACACTCTGGGGACATAACATCCCTTATGTAGTATTCCAGCCATGAATGTGTGACCCAAAAATAATTGTGAGGAAACATCAAAATGAGGAACAGTATAATAAAGAAATTAAAAGGGGACTGAATTAGAACAAATTACATTCCATGCTTTTATAATTATGCCATAGTATATTCTATTGTCACATATAACTAAAAAGAACCAATAAAATATTTACAAAAAGTCAATATCATTAAATATAAGCAAGGGCTGAGGAAATGTTCCAGACTAAAGGAAGCTAAAGAGAAATGCTGAGGGCTGGGGTTGTTGGCTCAGTGGTAGAGCACTTGCCTAGCATGTGTGAGGCACTGGGTTTGATCCTCAGCACCGCATATAAAACAAAATAAATGTCCATCAACAACTAAAAAATACATATATTAAAAAAAGAGAAATGATAATTAAATGCATTACCTGATCCTAGACTATAAAGGACAACATTGGGTTCTTTATAAGTTATAATGAACATTTTGGGGTTAATTGTCAAAATTGGAATATGAATGATGGTTTAAATAGAAGTATTGCCTCAGTGTTAAATTTCTCAAAGTTGATAACTGTACTATGATTATGTAAGAGAATGTCCTTATTCTTAGGAAACACCCACTGAAGACTTTAGGGGTGAAAGACTATGATGCATGCAATTTACTCTCAAACAGTTCTGAAAAAAAAAAGAGAGAATTGTGTGCCTGTATGAACATGGCACAACAAACCCCATTAATATATGCAACTATAATGCACCAATAAAAATGCAGAAAAAAAAATAAATCCAAAAATAGAATGTTTCAAATGACAAAGGAAATGGGGCAAAGTATTAACAATAGGTTAATGTGGGTGATGAGTACATGGGCATTCTTTGTGCTAGTCTTGAACTGTTCTGTAATTTTGAAATTATTTCTAAATTTAATTGGATAAATATATGATCCTCTGACTATCACTGAGATGTTATGAGATGGGACTTATGACTGAACTATGGAAACAGAAGTTTATCTCTTGTTCAAAAGGGAAACACCACAATATGGAAATCTATGAACCTTAGTGTAAATGCATAGTAGAGAGCATTTGTATGGGAATGAAAAGGAGGGAAAATAAAAGTTATATCTTTGTGGTAGTATGTTATAGACTGCCTAGTCAGTCACAGGTTATGAACATTGCTTTTGTAATGCAAAATACAAAACTGAGACGAGGAAAGAAAAAAGAATAATTGGGAAGACTAACATCTGTTGGAATTCTCATTCAGCTAACACGATCATCTGAAACAGTATTGGTCATGATTGCAAATCTTACAAGTGGTGGAAAGATGGTTTAAAAGGAAGGAAGGAAGTTGAAAAACAGGGAGAACTACTTTTCTAGCCTTAATTTTAACCATCAAGAAAGAAACATGTGGATAAAGAAAACATGAAAAATCCTCAAGGGGAAGTAGCTCTCAGAACTGGAGTTCAGTCCACAGCGGCAGGCCCTACTACCCCTTGAATTTTCATCTTTATTTCTTATAAAATTGTTTCCCATTTCAATTAGAAATTTTGCTTCAGGGGTCTCTTCCTTTATTCCTGTGCTACTGCACTTTTCTTTCAATGATTAGAGGAAGAAATAAGAGTCAGGCTGGTAGGGAAAGCAAATGTATTGGAAGGTATTTGGATTCAAAAGGATCTTGGCATACTGAAATGAGGGTTCAAATCTAAGCAGATTTTTTTTCTTGTGGTGGTACTGGGAATTGAACCCAGGGACACTGTACCACTGAGTACATCCCCAGCTATTTTAAAAAAAATTTGAGACAAGGTCTCATTAAATTGCTGAGGATCTTGCAAAGTTGCTGAAGCTGGTCTTGGATTTGCAATCCTCCTGCCTCAAACTCCCAAGTCACTGGGATTATAGGTACATGCCAATGAATGAGTTCCAGATAAAATGTAATAGAGATAAATGCAAGGTGTTGAGTTTCAGATATTCAATTATAGGAATAGGATTTGGACTTCGTAGAGTTTTCAGTTGGCTATATGCTCAGTGAAGTCAGTAGTCAATGTGGCCGCCAAAATACAAAAAGTAAGAGTACAGAGCAACTGGACAGTGACTCATGTACAAGAGAAATAATCCAGCAATCTTTTGTGGTGACCACATTTGGATATGCTATTCGCCCTTTTTACATCACACTTTGTAAACCACTTTAACAAACAGGAGAGTGTTAATAAAAAGGATATCAGGATGGGAAAGGGTCTGAAAACCATGCTGTATGAGGAGCAACTGAAATAACTAGCCAAGAAAAGATAAAATTTAGATGGAACATATACAAGTTACCTAAAATTATATGATGAACTGGTATGTTAAAGATGGATCAGGTTTGTTAATAAGGCACAAAATACCAGACCTATTACTAACTGGTAGATATAGTTTAACTCAAGGAGCATTAAGCTTGAACTCTGACAGGTTTGGTTTTCAATCCTGACTCCATAATTCTGTAGCTCTGTGACCTTGGGCAACTCACTTGAGTCTCAGTTTTTAAATGTATGAAATAAAATCAATATAATCTACTTCATATGGCTAAATAAGAAGTCATAAGGATCAAATGAAATAATATATGTAGGAGTATTTATAAATGGCAATGATAATATGCATAGAAAATATTATTGTTATTATTTACTAAGAGAAAAGAAGCACTGATAATTATTTATAGCTATACAAAAATCAACTGGGCTATTTTGTTAGAAGTGAGCTCCCCATCACTGGCAATGTTCAAGCAAAGACAGGATGATAATTTATTGGATGTCTGGCAGAAGAGAAGATTAGAGTAGACTTCTAAGGTCCATTCCAATTCTAAGATGTCATAATTCTATCACTCTTAGGAATTATCCTTCAGATATTTCTTTACAAAGGAATATATAGCTTTGAAAACAAAAGGTGACAACCTTTAGATCTTTGTCAATTTTTAAATTTGCTCTCAACTCTCAGGGAATGACTGTTCTCCCTGTATTAGGAAGTAGAAGCACAGATACTGGTTCTGAGACTTTCTAAGAACATGAAAGACAAGTACAGAAAGGTATGTCACTGAAGAAACATCCAGGAACTCAGCTACATGAGCCAAGTGGCTTAGGCTGGAGCTGCACGAGGCAAGTGTTTTTTAGTGTTTGACTCCCAAATGTCCTCTTTTATCCCCTCCCCACTATTGTCACAAAACAGAATTCTGCCCCAGAATTGTCACAAAATAGGAAAAGGAAGTCCAAAATGAGGGGTCAGTTGGAAAAATTCCTCTCATGTTGGCCTGTAAAGTCAGACATAAATGAAAAACACGAAGTTAAAAAAATATTGAGTTGCAGCTATGAAGATGCAACCATAGAGTGGGGATCAGTCCCAGTCTTGAATCCAGCTTTAATATTGCTTTTATTTCTATCCTCCCATCAAGTGCATTGAGGGGAATTTTCAGTTCAATGCCTGTAAACTGGCAATAGATGAATCAAGTTCCTACTCTGCCAGAAGGTGAAACCATCATAACAGGTGAGCTAAACAACTGCATTATAACATCTTTCATTTTGTGGTCCACTGACATGTTTTTATATTTACTGTAATTCTTCATGGAAAGGGAGAAGGAGTAAAGGGAAGAGTGACAGAGGCAGGAGGCTTGTCACCATGTTTACTAATACAAATCAGTACACCAAAGGAAGTAATAGTCTTTGAACAAAACATTTTATCATGATAATGAAGTGGAAGAAGAGTCAGGGAAAGAGATGTTCACACACATGGAATCAGTGATGATGGTAGCTTAACTGTCCAGGAACAAATGCTGAGCAGCGCTCTCCTTAGGAGAGTGGAGTGCCATGGATTAGTTGAGAAAAGGCTAGGGATTACATAAACGAATGGGAGTGGCCCCAGTGACTGCCCAGCAAGGAAATACACAACTTGCTTGTCCACCCATAAATAAAGTTTTTGCAATGCCCTGAGGAGCTTACACTGTCTATGAAAGACTATACTAAACAACCTAACATGTCTTACAAACACTTGCCTCGTGGCGCCCCGGCCAATCTTGAGCAGCTTACTGCTTCCTTACATTTCCTTATCTCTGGCCACAGGCCCCAACTACACCATGACTTACTGATGAAGTTAGCCTGGCCAGTGAATATGGTGTACTGAAGCTCATAGGAGCTGATGCTGAACTCATCATCCGAGATCCAATGGACTGTAATGGTGTCATGGGAGGCAGTACAGAGTTCTTCTCGGATGGATGGTGGGTTTGGGGCTGTAAGGAAAGGTAGACAAGACAGTAAGGAAAGCACATTCTCCTTTATCCAAGTTTATAATCCTTACTCTTTCTGCCTAACCCAACATCTCTTGGAGTAGTTTTCATTGTTTTGTTTTGCTTTGTGGTGCTGGGGGTCCAACCCAGGGCCTTGGACATGCTAGGCAAACACTACCACGGAGCTGCACCCCATCCATGGAGACATTTTCTTAGAAAAACTTAGGATTGCAAGAACCATGCAACCTGAAGCACAGTGCTGAGACTTAAGCTCTCCCAAAGTACTTTTATTTCAATGATGAAATATTTTAGGCCAACATACAAGCTTAAGTTATTATGATGATCACCCCAGCTGTCTAGTTTGCCTATAAACACATATGTAGGTATTAGAGCAAAGTAGCCACATGGTTTTCTTATTACATGGTTCTTAGCATATTTATTTATATTTCAGAATGGGTTTTATTATATATGTTTGACAGTATATTCAAATGCAAATCAGTATGAGTTCCCCCATCTGTAAATGGGGATGATAATTACCTTATAGATTTGTTGTGAGGATTAATTATTTAAAATTAATATACAGTGTCTGTATAAAGTAGATGTTCAGTAAATGATAGCTATGTTAATATATTAACAAAACAGCTATAAATATAATGTTAGTGTGTGTATATTTTCTTAGGAAATAACCATTCAATAACCCTCAATGTAAGCAGCATTTTTAACAGGCAGGCTGTATCCCTTATTTTCTTTTTTGTAGACATTTATTACCCTCTATTTCAGACATTTTAACAATTGTACCCTGTCACTTTTGACAGATGTTTCTGATATGCAAAACATGTCTTGAAAACTAATCCTGAGTCCTAATAGCTCTGAGACTGGATATAATGTTTTACAAAATATTTAAAAAATAAACATGGTAACTAAAACCGATGTTAGAGAGGATAAATTCTCAGTAAGGCTGAGATAGCTCATGCTTAAAGAAAAAAACAGATCAAGAGGGATCACATTTGTTTGGTATCCTGTATTTTCTCAAGTTGTCTGCAAGCCAGTTATTTCTTACAATTTTCTTCCTGATCAGTTGATTCCTAAGTTTCCTTAAAACCATTTGAGTAGGACCTAACAATGTGGGACATTCTATAATATTCCCTAATTCTTACCTATGTTTTACCCTTATAACAGTTAAAAATATGTAACTGATAGACTCAGCAATTTCTTGTGTTTTACCTTTAAGTATGGATGGTATACCCTTTCTTACTCCAGAAATATTTGACAAATAATTTTTCACTCCAATTATATAAACTAAGACACATTCTAATATTTTTACAATCATTTTAAAGATTTCAAAATAATTTACTTGTAAATATTGTCCTTTTCAGATTATTTTCAACTAAAAGCTCATTGAAAAATTAAAATGGGAAGGAAAGCACAGTAATTTCGCACCTGTTAAATAGTCTAGCCCCTCCAACAATTTCTTTTCTCTAGAAAAATCTAAAGCAAAGTTTTCAAAGGCATCATTAAAATTGATATCTGGAATCAGAACTTGAGAAGATGCAGTTGCCATAGCGACCCTGAAAAAAAAAAAAGAAGAAAAGTTCATCAATATACATCAACATAGGTTTGCAACCTTCATTCAGTGTTTGATTTCTGGTTTAACGAGGTGAAAATAAGTGACTTGTAAGGCTTGATTTGTTAACTGAAAATATCATAGCTGTGCTTTTCCAACAGAAACCATTTCAATTTTAATCGTCAGGAACCAATTAAGAGTTATACAATATTTATTCACATATGTTCACCCCTCAAACATACTCCCCCATCCTGTCTTAATTTTGAGAAGTAAATACAGGATTTTTTCCCCTCTGCATCATTTTCCATCTGGCAGGCAGCATCAGAACTAGACCTCTGAAGGCTTGGTAAGAGCAGTTTGAGAAATTGTTTCCTCCCTCTCTATTTTGTTCATGATAATCAACAAAATGACATGCTGGGTTAATACCTTACTGTAAATCCTGTCCTTTATTTGATCTTTTATAATATTTATGTTTCATTTTATTGTTCTATATTGTATATGCTACAATAATTTTATTTTTCCAACTAATTCTAAGAGACTCAAGAACGAGGTTCATATTTTGTACTTCTTAATTTTCCATGGTCTCTAAAACAGTGTTGGAAATATGGTGAATAAATAATTGTTGAATTAATAACTGAATTACTAGCAACAACAATACAATTACTAAGATTTATTGAGAGTTTAATACATATAGGACATTTTGTATACACTTTACATGCATTATATAATTTACTCCTTACCATAACCCTGTGTAGTAGATGCAATTTCTATTTTGCAAGTGAGAAAACTGACACAATGAAAAAACAAAGTAACTTGCCCAAAATCACACAACCAATAAAGATCAAAATATAATTGAACCTTTGTCCACCTGACTTTAACCTCTGTACCCATAACCATTTCTACTATTCCTTTTATTTAAAAAAAATGGTGTATGTTTTACACACTTGAGCAAATCTTTTTTTGTTTGTTTTTTGTACCAGGGGTTGAACCCAGCAGTGCTTAACCACTGAGTAACATCCATAGTCCTATTTTATATTTTATTTAAGAGACGGGGTCTCACTGGTTGCTTAGGGCCTCACTAAATTGCTGAGGCTGGCTTTGAACTTGTAATCTTCCTGCCTCAGGCTCCCAAGCCACTGGGATTATAGGCATATGCCACCTCACCTGGTTACACTTGAGCAATTCTTAACCATGTTTCTGCATCAGAATTACCTGGGGGGCAAGGTCTTTTAACAAAATACATATATTTAAGTTCTGTATCAGACCTTATGAACCAAAGCCAATGAAGATCTTTGTGCATGCAAATGACAGGCTGGAAAGAAATATTAAATTGGCATAACAACATGCAGATTAGGGTGGAAGGAAGAAGCATCACATGTAAAAAGTTAAGAAAGGAAATTTTTATGGGGAACAAATTATAAGGGGATAGGGAGTTGAACAAATACATATCCTCATGTAGGCATGCCCTCATATACATCTACAAATATCTCTTGTATGTTTTTGAAAATAGAGATATTTTGGGAATAAAGTGCAGATCAATATAAACAAATCAAGGGGCTGGGATTGTGGTCCAGTGGTAGAGTGCTTGCCTAGCACATGTGAAGCCCTGGGTTCACATAAAAATAAATAAATAAAACAAAGGTATTGTGTCCGTGTACAACTAAAAAAATTAAATATATATACACACAAATCAAATACAATTTGGTAAAATCTTTAGGTCTCACATTTAACAGCCAGTCTTCTAAGATTTGGTGAATAAGGAGACAACTTCTTAGGGTAAAATTTCAGCCAAAATAATGGTACATAAAATCTCTTCCTGGCCTCCCCAATCTTTCTTCTATCCATCCATCCATCCATCTATCAACCCACCCATCCAACAAATACTTAAGCAAAACTAATGTGCAAAGGGAGTCACCCTCAGGGACTTGGAATCTAAGGGAAATCTCCCCAGAAGAAGTTAATTTTGAGCAATCACCTAGATGATGAATAGGAGTTAGCTAAGCAACGGCAGTGAGGGTATGTGTGTTCTCTCTTGCCTGAGGACTGGAGAATGAGACAGTCATGCAGGGCCTTGTAGGACCTCATGTTACAAACTTTGGCCTTTATATTAAGAACAATGGACCACTGAAGCATTTTAAGAAGAGGTGTGATATGCTCATATTTATGTTTTGAGAAGAGTATTATGACTGCAGTGGATGGACTGGAAAGGGACAAAATTGGAAGCAATTAGACTGGATTTTAAGGTGCCAGAAATGAGTAGCAAGTAAAAAGTGGTAATGCACATGTAGACAAATAAAACAGAAAGAGTTTATTCAAAAACTGTGAAAGCAAATGGAAAACAAATATATTAAAAATCCAAACTACATGAGAAATCAAAGAAATGTAAATTGAAATGAGATAGCATGTAGGTTATAAATAATGATGATATAGGGGTACTTTTATTAGGACTGAAATTGATAGAAATTTTGAAGGTTCATTTAGCATTGAATATTAAAATACATTAAAGTGAAATATTCTTTGACATTGCAGTTCTACTTCATAAAAATTTTAACAAGGAAATAATTTAGATGTATGCAGTGACACAACTACATGGGCATTCAACACAGTGTATGTAACCTAATTGTCTAACAATGGAGAGTGAGTTAAACATTGTATTATACATCAAAAGATGAAATATCACTAGACCATTGGTTTTACACTGATAGGGAAAAATTTGTGATATGTTGTTTCAAATGTAGGATATAATGCAATATATACAATATGACCATATGATACACACACACACACACACACACACACATACTACCACTAGAATGCTAAATTCCCAAATGTTAATGGTGGCTGGAAGGTTAAGAATGAGTTAAAGTAATGCAGTGGGATGTGGGTGTGTATGTCTTTCTGTCTCTGCAAAACACAATATCCACATCTTGTTGCAGTCTCCCAAGGTATTGATCTCTATTAGGGATAATATAACAATTGCTATTTGTAAGGGGAAAGAGACAGCTCTTTTATCTAAAATTTAATTTTATCTGAAGTCATGGTGCCTTAACACAATACAGGGAATAATGGTGGGGAAGAATTTCAGACTCTGGGAAAAACCAATGAGAAAGATTAAGTTGGATAATTGATTCTCAAGTCATACCACATAAACAGTCATTTATTCCACCTACACCACACACTACATTTGAGCCTATGAAAAAAGATTTACACAGAAAGTTGGGAATCATCAACATGGTAATTGATGGTAATTCAATGGTAATTGAAGCCCTACAAGCTAATAGGTTGGCAAAGAGGAGAATGTATAGGGAGAGAAGGGAATATCCTAAATCAAAATCAAGAAGAGCAATAGCATTAATGGAATAGATCAAGGGAGAATTGCTCACAAAGGCAAAACCGATCACATAGGTTAAAAAAGGGAAAAAAAAGAAAGAAAGAAAGAGAGAGAGAAAGAGAGAAAGAAAGAAAAGAAAGGAAGGAAGGAAGGAAGGAAGGAAGGAAGGAAGGAAGGAAGGAAGGAAGGAAGGAAGGAAGGAAGGAAGGAAAGAAAGAAACCAGGACCATTCATGGAAGATAAGGGAAGAGCAATTGAAAGGAAAAATATTAAGCATACAAAGTTCTCTTTCCTTGAGAAAAACTAAAGAACTAGAATGTTCGGATTCATAAAATAATCTTTAAACCATTTTAGGTTAAATACAAATGAACTTCTTGGGCTGGGGATGTGACTCAAGCGGTAGCGCGCTCGCCTGGCATGCGTGCGGCCCGGTTCGATCCTCAGCACCACATACAGACAAGGATGCCGAAACTAAAAAAGAAATATTAAAAAAAAAAAAAACCCCTCTCTCTCTCTCTCTCTCTCTCTCTCTCTCTCTCTCTTAAAAAAAATGAACTTCTCATAAAAATTAGTTTAGTCAAGACCTCAATTCCTTAGAAAGTCATTTAAAAACGGAATACTGTTCTCTTCTTGCTTATTTCCCTTAATTAGCTGGAGTTAAAAACAATTTACAATTTGTACCTAAAGAATTCGGTTTAAGCCGGGCATGGCAGCACAGGCCTAAAATCCCAGCGGCTTGGCAGGCTGAGGCAGGAGGAGTGTGAGTTCAAAGCCAGCCTCAGCAAAAGCAAGGCACTGGGCTGGGGCTGTAGCTCAATGGCAGAGCGTTTGCCTGGCACATGTGAGACACGGGGTTCAATTCTCAGCACCGTGTACAAATAAATAAAATAAAGGTCCATCAACAACTAAAATATATATATTTTAAAAAGCAAGACACTAAGCAACTCAGTGAGACCCTGTATCTGAATAAAATACAAACAAAAATAGGGCTGCAGATAGCTCAGTGATCAAGTGCCCGTAAATTCAATTCCTGGTACCAAAAATGGTTTGAACACAGTTGGTCATGGCAATTCTACTTACTTATTAACTTTTCAGTTCTTTTTCACTAGGATGGTTGTGAGCTATGGAAAATGTCTTTATGTTCTGCATCCAATCTAAGAGGACTCTAATTACTTAAAATCATATAGGTCATAATTAAAATTATTTTCATTTCTCCATAAAATAAGCATTATTATTTCACACTCTTTCTATTGTCGGAATTTATATAACAGGTATATTTCTTAGAAAGATGGTTGTTTGCAACCTCTGCTTTTGAAAAGGCTATTACTGTATATTCTCCATTGTACAATATATTTTCATGAAGACTGTTATACTAGTGGCTTTGATTATCAGTGATAACCAATTGTAACTGCCTATTTGTACCACACACACATGAACTATGAATAAAATGGAGTTAGCAAACAAAAAATATGATCGGCAGAGAAAATGCTACTTAGACAGCAAGTAAGATGAAAGACAAAGATGAAAAAAAGGAGTGGCTACTATATTTAGCAACAAGATCTTTTTTTAGTGATCTTGAAGAAAAAGCACTTTCAAAGATATGGAAGTGGGAGAAAACATTACACAGTTGAAGAGTAAGTGGTAACGATTAAATACACTGGTTTCAATACATGTTTTAGCTTTGCTTTCATGAAATCCCACTGAAATGACAAAGAATAAAGCATCATAAATCCACAAAGACAAAGAGAATGGAAAAAAAAGATGCCAGTAATTAAGAGATTGTCAACATATGTTTGGAAGCTAGAAAGGGATGGGTGTGTGGTAACCAACAACAGATCAGAAAAAGCTAGATCAGGAAGCCAACAACATCAAACTGATTTAGTGCCACAAATTTGAAAGTTTGCATGAAGAACAGCTAGATCCCAGATTCACTCAATCAGAGACTGCATTTCCCTCATCCTGGCAGGAGATGTGAGGTTTGCCTTCTGCAGAGCTTTGACATTATACTAAAAGCAGTCTTAAATCTCTCAGTTCTCTTTCCCCGGTTGGCTCCCAGAATCCTGGCAGCCAGGCTTATAACCTCCACCACCAAAGCAGGAGATTGGAGAATTTCTTCCAAGGGAAAATAACCCAAGAGAAAATGCCTATAGAATTGACACTTCAGGTCTCTCAATAAAAAACTGGCACTCTACCTTGTATTACTACAGCAAAGTTCCCTAAGCAATGAATTGCCCCCATCCACTCTGAGCTTCCAGACATCTTATAGTGCTTAAATTAAAAAAGGCAGCTGAAAACTTACCAGAAATTTAGAGAAGAACAGAAACCAAAACAAACTAATAGAGAAAAGAAACTTGGAAGATATCAAGACAATGTAGGATTTGAAAGGAAACTTTTTAAAATGAAAATATTCTCAGACAAATAGTTTGAATCCACAAAGCAATAATGCTAAAGAAGAAACAAAAAGACAAGAATAATGCCAAAAAATATCTAAAAAGAACCCTTGTAAATAAAAATATGAATGTTGGAATTAAAATTTTAATAGAGGGCCAGGGTTATGGCTCAGTGGTAGAGTGCTTGCCTAGCATGCCTAAGACACAGGGTTCGATCCCAGGAACCATATAAAAATAAACAAATAAAATAAAGGTATAAAAATGTTTAAAAAAATTTAAAGAAAGATGGGGGAGAGAAGTTAAGGAAATAAAAAAAACTAAAACAAAAATAAACAGTCATGGAAAATAGGAAACATTTTTTTAATTTGAGGAAAATCTAGGATGTCAATTGCATGATTAATTAGAGTCCCAGAAATAGAGATGAGAGAGGATAGAGGGAGGAAGTTATTAGTGAATAATAAAAGAAAATTTTTCAGAATCAAAGATCACTAGTGTTTAGACTGGAAAGATTCCCTGAGTATCCAGAAAAATGAATAGTCAAAGATGCATAATCAAAGCAAAACTTGGTAAGATTTTGGAAAAACTGGGTTAAAGAAATGACTTTCATACATACAAGAGGAAGTGAGGGGAAGGGGAAAAATAATATAAGGGGGACAAACGAATGTCAGTAGAGGGGGCAGAGAGAGAAGAGGGGAGGGGAGGGGAGGGGAGGGGAGGGGAGGGGGGATAGTAGAGGATAGGAAAGGCAGCAGAATACAACAGACACTAGTATGGCAATATGTAAATCAATGGATGTGTAACTGATGTGATTCTGCAATCTGTATATGGGGTAAAAATGGGAGCTCATAACCCACTTGAATCAAATTGTGAAATATGATATATCAAGAACTATGTAATGTTTTGAACAGCCAACAATAAAAAATTAAAAAAAAAAAAAAGAACACGGAACTAACTAATGGGGCATTGTTTCTGTAATTAGGGTAAGGGGGCTCTGTTTCTGTAACTGGGGTGATTGGGCTAATTATGATTGGCTAAGTGTCCCTTTGCCTGACTGCACTCTCCCGCTTCTGTAACCTGGCTTGCTTGCATTGGCTAGACCCCCAAATGTCCCTTTTGTGGTTTTCAGGCTTATAAGGAGCACCCTTGCAATTATTTGGGGCTGATCAAGGGAACAGCTTTATATTCTGGTCGCCACCGGTGTGCTTCAATAAAGGCTTGATTCGATTAAAAAAAAAAAAGAAATGACTTTCATATATTTTATTGGTATAAAGATAGGATTTTAAAACCTTCTAGATTTTAATGGTTATTATTAAGAAGGTGAAAGATAACAAATGCTGACATGAATGTAGAGAAAGGAGAACCTTTTTACACTGTTAGTTAGAATGTAAGTTAATAGAGCCATTAAAGGAAACTGTATGAAGTGTCTCAAAAAATGATAAATAGAACTATTATACAATACAACCGTCCTATTTCTCAATGTATATACAAAGGAATTGAAATCAACATGCCAAACTCCCCATGTTTATATGTATTCACAATAACTTATATATAGAGTCAACACAAGTTTCTGTCAATGGATGAATGAATAAAAAATATGGAATGAATATATATATATATATATATATATATATATATATATACACGCACACACACACACACACACACACACTGGAATATTATTTAGCCTTAAAAGCTTTATCCATGACAGCATGGATAAAGCTAGAGGACTATATGCTAAGTAAAATAAGCCAGACAGAGAAAGACAAATACCATATAATCTCACTTATATGTAAAATCTAAAAATGTCCAACTCATATATGTTGGGAATATAACAGTGTTTACCAGAGGCTGGTGGAGGGAGAGAATTGGAAGTTATTGCTCACAGGGTACAATATTTCACTTAGACAGGAGCAATCGTTTTTATTTTTATTGGTGCATTATAGTTATACATAATAGGGGAATTTATTATGTCATATTCGTACATGCACATAACACAATTTGATCAGTCTCATTCCCCAGTAATTTCCCTTCCCCTTCCCTCCTCAGGAGAATAGTTTTTAAGATCTGTTGCATAGCAGAGTTACTGCAGTCTATAATCATATATTGTATATTTCAAAACAGCTAAGAGAGCAAATTTCAAATGTCTCACCACAAAAATATAAGTGAGGTGAAATATATATTAATCAGTTCAATTTAATATTCCATATCATGTAGATATATCAACACATCATATTGTACCCCACTAGTGTATACAATCATAACTTGTCTAATAATGCTAATTTCAAGGAAACTTGTACATTTAAAAATATGTCATATTCATAAGACCAGGAAATCAGAATGACAGTGAACTTATCCATACAACACTGGAAGTCAGAACACAATGGAGTCATGCTTTCAGAATTATAAACAAAATTTATTTATAACCTGTGAAGAATGAAAATTAATTTAAAATATTTTTGAGACAAAGTTCTCAAAAATTTTGCTTCTTATGTGCTATTAAGAAACACTGAGAAATTTTGTTTCAAAAAATTAAGAATGTAAACTTGTAGAGGAAGAGAAAATCCAGGCACAGCCTGATTGACTTCCCATAATTAAGGAGACAGGGTGAAGAATGGAGAGAAAATAAGTTTGTAGAGTTCACAAGGCAGAAAACCAGAAAGTAAAGAGCTACAGTAAGAAAATTCTAGAGATCTTCAGAGGGTTTCCATGTAGTATTCAACAGAATACTGATCAACATATACATGGGAAGAAATTACCAGTGCTGGGGAAAGAATCAATTAAAAAGATTAGGGAGAACAATCTCTGATGGTAATACAGGGCCAGAAATAGTGGCAATATTGTCTGCTCCCACAGTGGTTCCAGAAAATCATGGATTCGTGAGACACTGTATAAAGCACTCATAAGTATTTCACCTCAGTAGCGAGGAAAAACTATTCTAGACTAGACACTTCTCTGCTCTCATCTAATCTTTGCAGTGCTGGGGATGGATCCCAGGGCCTTGCACAGGATAGGCAAGCATTCCACCGCTAAGTAAGTATACCCCCAGCCCTTCTCCTAACAAATCTAAAAACAAGACTCAAAAGGATCAAGCTATTTTTAAGTAATTTGACTGTGTCTCAGAACAAAGTTTACAAATCTTTATAATAAAAAAGCCAACAAGATAATATTCACAAAGTTTGGCATCTGATTAAAAAAAAAACATCAAGATAAAATTCACAAAATTTGGCATCTGATAAAAAAAAATACCACATGCAAAGAATAAAAAAATACAACCCATCATGAAAACAAAATCAACCAATTGAAACTGACCCAGATCTGACACAAATGTTAGAATTAGCAATCAAAAACATTAAAATAGTTATTAAATTTTTATTCTGTATGTTCAGAAACTAGAGGAAAGGCTGAATATCTTTAAGTAGATATTTTAGAAGATATTTTTAGAAAGACCCAAACTTCTAGAGAAGAAAACTACAATATTTGAGATGAAAAATACACTGGAGGGGGTCAAGAGCAGATTAGTCATTATAAAAGAAAAAGTTAATGCACTTGAAAAAATATC
This sequence comes from Marmota monax, assembly GCF_021218885.2. Taxonomy (NCBI): domain Eukaryota; kingdom Metazoa; phylum Chordata; class Mammalia; order Rodentia; family Sciuridae; genus Marmota; species Marmota monax. The sequence continues at coordinate 6,489,527 of NW_026694552.1, read as the reverse complement.
AGTGAAACACCAAGGGAAAAAAAATCCAAAAAACAAACAAACAAACAAAAAGAACATCATTAAACCATAGGACAACTTTAGGCACTCTAATACACAAGTAATTAGAATCCCTAAAATAGAAGAAGGAATTAGCCTAAAAATATTTGAAAAAATAATAGGAAAATGTTGCCAAATTTGCATGTCAATTGATATCTAAGATTAAAAAGAGAAAATAAAAGTAGCAATGTAAGAATGCTATTTATAAATGTAAAGTTCATGCCCATTGAAATATCTAATAGAGTTGAAATGGCTTGGCTTTGTTGAGAAAATATAGATGATGATATTAGACTCCACAGATTTGAATCCAGCTTCTGCCCATCACTAGTTGGGTGATCTTAGGCAGGTTGCTTAACCTTTATGAACCTTGTTGTCTTATTTATAAAATGGTAGTAGTAGCAGAGTCTACCACATAAGGTTTTTATGAGGATTAAATGTGTTAGTCCTTATAAAGACTTAGCATAGTACCCAACATAAAGTAAGTTGCTGTTGCTATTATTATTATTATAGATCTGGAATTATAAATGAGAAGATTAATATTTCTTTCAATGTGATTTGCAGTAATATTTTACTTTCTAATCATGCACAAGGTATCATTTGACATAAATATATTTAAAATATTATGGTAAATTAAGGGTGAGGACCTGGAAAGTCTTAAAAGTAGTTTAATGTGAAGAAAAAGAGAGGGATATGGTGACAGCTAGAGAGGATATGAGGAAAGGAAAGTTTCAGGGATTTTTGTTTTTGCTTTTAGGTAGGAAAGACATTAGTGGTTTTGAATGTGGATGTGAAGTCAACTAAAGAGTGGCAGAAATTGAAGCTATGGGGAAAAAGAGGGCATGTGGTCAAAGGACAAATGAAGGAACATCTCTTCATTGTACACAGAAAGAGGGTAGAAGTAATGGATGTAGATGTAGGTGTGTCCAGCACTTTGGTATGAGTAGATGAGGAATTTATCATTTCATACCTACCATTTTCAGTTTAAAAGGATGGGCAGGCATTTCCTGAGCTTAAGCAGGAAGGAGGCTGGGTTGGAATTTTGAAGCTAGTACAAAAGATTTAAAATAGCCAGTGTGGAGATGACTTTAAAAGGAAGTGGACTAAAGCAACACAACAAGATTTTAAATCAGTGCTTAAGGCTCAGGTCAGATGAGAAGCCACACATTTTTGGTAAAATAGTACCAACCTGTTTGGCTATGTGATTTTTCCAGCAAAGTTCTGCAACTCAAATACAGGCATGAAAATATTAAGAATAGGTGGAGTGATTCGGGGTTAGGATTTTATCAGGTGGGTGTGATAAAAGGACAATGAGCAATGGAATTGGGCAGATTGAAAAGAATAGCTGAAGGAAGAAATCACAGATCCAAAATAGGTTAAAGAAAGAAGTGAAGACAGGAAGTAGCTGGTAGGGAGGAAAAAAGAATAGGAGTCCAGATTAGAAGTCCCAATGGAGTTCAAAAATAGAGATGCATTTGAAGCAAAGAGTTTTAAGCATGGAGTTGTAATTAGAAAGTGGGATGCTTCAGTTTATGATTTCAGTGCAACTCTGAGTGAGGATAAGGTTCAGCATTTAGTCCATGGGAGTGGGTGGATTAAGTGGAGCCAAGGTGAGAGTCACTGGAGGAACAGATGTTGGGGCGAGTGCTAAATGGCTAGAGCATTAGATGGGTCAGTCATATGGGTGCAGCTAAAGTCACCATAATGATGCACAGGCAATACGAAGAAGACTATGAGCTGGAACCCAATTCTCCAATGAATGAGAGGGAGAAATCAGGAGGTTAAGTCTGGCCTAATGATCTACTGTATCCCCTTGAAGCCTTGGAGATTATACTCAACAATGTTTCACTTTAGGCCATGGACTCTGCCAATAGTTTATAGATGGGCTTCTAAAAATCCATCATAAAATTATATACAAAATTCTCTGTGTATACATCTAAAATGCATTTTCTTTTTTTTATATTTTTTTATTATTATCTACACATGATATTACAATGATCTTGGCAATTCATACATTTGCATCATTGGGGTATAATTTCTCATTTTTCTAATTGTACAGATTAAAATGCATTTTCTCCACTCTGGAATAAGGTTCATCAATTTCATCAGATTTTCAAAGAAGAAAGTGACTAAATAAAAGTCAAATTATCATTGCTCTAAATGTTTTATAAAAGCAAGAATTAAATAAAAACAATAGAAACTGCATGTATACTTCAGAAAGGCACACACCTATCAATGTAACCAAAAGTTTCTCTGACCCTACACCACTACCATCAGAGAGCTCAAGCTCTAAGTGAGCAACAAGGAGAGAAGGCAGTAGCTAGGCCTCATGTTTGGCTGCGCATTAAAAGAACTGGCAGGCTGCAAAGATGGAGAGAAGGATACAGAAATCCACAGGGAAATTTACCACTGAGGCTCAAGAATTACCTAGCTGGTAAAATCTTCAAATGGCAGCTGCTATATACATGCCTGAATATAATTCACTGACTTTTAAGCTTGTTCCTTTTCACAATACAGGACATTTCAAAAGAATATAAGAAACCCACCTCTCAGCAATATTTTTTGCAGACTGTAGAAACCGTGCCTGGTCATTTTCTTTGAGGATATGCTCAGCTTGGTTGATGAGGACCGTTGACCGTTCAAGACACTGGCGGCAATTAGCAACCTGCTGTGCCAACTTTCTTAGTTTCATAACCTTAAAGGAATTAGTCAAAGAAAAAAATAAGATAAAGACACAGCACTTAATTAAAAACAATAAAACAAGTTGAAGGAGATCTGCTGCAGTGATTCTAAAAATAAGGCTTATTAATACCCCATGATCCCTTTACTAACCATTCACCTTCTCACCCCACCCACTAAAAACTCTCTTGCCAACCCCTCCTCCTCCAATCTACAGCTCCCTTACTTATGTTGCACTCAGCCATGTACTCTGTTATCTACCTCCTCTTTATATTAATAATATTAATTTTACTGATTGTAGAAGCAGTCCATGCTCATTACAGAAAAGCTAAAAAGTTGAAAGTATAAAAAAGAACTGCTATCACCTAGAGATCACCATTGTTTACATTTTATCGTCAATATACTTTTGCACATAAATTTCACAAGAAGTACCTCATTTTTCTTTATGAATATATATATATATATATATATATATATATATATATTTCTCTAAATATCTTTACACATACCTGTGGGTACACAAATCTGTGTTCTTGGAAGCTTCCATTCCTGTTAACTGGAGCTACCCAGAATGGCATAAAGTATTGGCCATCAAACCAGACTCTCATAACTTTTTACATTGTGCCCACAGCATGAGCTTATGATCACTAACACTGACCAGCAGGCCGTCAAACCTAAAACCATATAGCTGCATGGAGGCTCACAGCTGACGTTTTTGACCATGATTCTTCAGTTCCCAAGTTTTTAAAAATCTGGGAGTTTTTCTGGACTCCTCTCTCTCCTTCATCTTTTATACCTAAATAAATTGGATGATTCCAATCATTTTCTTGTTGGCACTACCTATTCTGTTCTTTCCTTCTGTGTGTGCTGTCTACATTCTGCTTTAGGTCTTCAACAATTCATATGAAGAATCATGTTGTAAGCCTCCTAATGTACTTCCCAGACTTCAGCATCATCCGATCTGCTCTATCTGGCCATATCAATCAGTCTTCTAGAATGGCTTCCCAACACCATTCAGTCTAAAGCCAAAGTACTCATAGTGACATTCACAGTCTTTCCATAATTCTAACCAACATTTCTATTATTACTTTTTTCTTTTTCTTTCTTTGTGTTCACTTACAACAAACAGTAAAGCACTCAGATCCTAAGTATACAACTCAGTGAATGTTTACACATATATACATGCATGAAACCAACAACTAGGCCAAGGTATAATATGTTTCTAGTATCCAGATCTGCTATACTTCTTATTGGATCCATAGCACTAGGCCAAACATTGCTTCTTTGCCTTTCTTCTTTTAACCTCATTTCTTCTTGCTTTCATGATCTAATTTCAAACTGCAATCATCAGAATTCAACTCTTTCATTTATAAAGAGTCAACTCTTCCTTGGCTTCACTGAAGTGCTGCTGTGCTTTACCTTTGTCTCTTTGATTTTGACAGCAATCATTTGCTTCCTCTGCTGGATGATCTCTACCAACTCGTCACATTCTTCCATAAGTTTTGCCTCATGCATAGCAGTATTCACCTGCCAAGAAAGTCCAGAGTATTACACAGTGATTGTTGCCTTTGTCCCCTGCTGGCTCTAAAAGATTCGGACTGACAGCTAAACATGCACAACTTCTTCCATACCTCCCTCGATAAGATCCACTCCTAGAAGAAGAGTAGAGATGATGATATTAATGATGCAAGGGCATTGAAGCACCACAGATAGGAAGCTCTCCGGGCCTCTGGTAGGTCATGATGGTTAATGGAAAGCTGGGCAGAAGGACAGATGAGATGGGGCATGTTATTCCCACTGTGCAATTCCCTTTACTCCAGCACCCTGTCCTCCTGATATTCTTTTGTAAAGAGGGTAAGGAGATTTATGTATGTCAGGAAAAGAGGATCCTTCTCCACAGGCACAATAATATTAAGATAACAATGCAACAATATATTTTTAGCTCGCCTCACCAAAAATGTTTTCAGTTTCCTTGTTCCCTTCTACCTTCTAAATATATGAATATGCAGATACATTTTCACATTAAATATATGAATGTGTAGATAGAATTGAAAAAGAATACTATTTTTCATTGCCTTTCCATGGGTTGATTTCTTTTTCTACTCATCTCTATCACTATTCATATTATATGGTACAGAGCCACCAGAAGGGGCTAAAATGAGAGCAGGGCATTTGGAGGCTGCCTAAATGTGAAGGGAAAGAAAGGGACCAACAACTAACATTTTTTCAAACATTTAGTGTGCCAAGCACTTTAGAAATAAAAATTTCATATAATTATCCATATGACTCTATGACATAGGAATCATTTTTATTTGCATTTCAGACAGGCAAGCTGGGGCTCTGAGAATTTTAGTGACCTGCTCCAAGTCACATAGTTAGAAAGTGGTAAAACCAGAATTCAAACCAAGTTCTGTCAAGTGAAACCCTTTGGCAGGCTGGGTGGGCAGATGAGGTTCAGTTCCATTTCAGCAGCACACAGAGCAGTCACACAGGGAAGCACAATCATTCCAAGAGTCTATTCAAGGATCACTCGAGCAGAGCTCTAGAAGGCTGAGGAATAGACATGGGTTACTTGAGAGCATCAAAACTCAAGGGGCTACCTGTGCTTCATTAGCAAGGCAGGGCTGCATTTCTAATTGCTATCTGTCTTTTTTTTTTTACAAGGTTCCTCTACATACTTCAATCCCAGCAAGATAGCTTTGCCTGGAACCTGTTACCTCCTCTCCCAGCCTCTAAGGCCCCTACTGGATAATTTCCTGTTTATTATTTAACCAAAATAAAATCTATTAGCCAGTGAGTGACAAACTTATTTTGCTTTGTTTCCATGTTCCAGGGAGAATGGCACAATGGGAGCTTCCACTTATTTCAAGTGAACATTCCTACTCTGACCATTGCACTTTCTTTTTCCTCTGACTACCCTTCCTTTCCCTAAATTGTATCTACCTTTCCAAGGCAGATATCTTAACATCTCAAGGAACTCACACTCATCCAAGAATAAGAGATTTATCTAATTCTCCTTGGGTCCTTGCTTAGAGTATCTGGAAACTTAGGCACTGCCCGTTTATAGTTTCTCTTTTTGAGCTGCTACTGGTGTAGTAAAAAATGGTGTGCAACCTCGTTACTTATAATTTAGTTCTTGAACTAATCTTTACACAACACTTATTCTATGCCAGACACTGCTTTACCAGTTTACAAATATCAGCTCTCTCAATTCTGAAAACAATCCTATGAGGCAGGTATCTATCATTCCCCTTTGACAGGTAGGGAAACTTGAGCACAGAGAAATTAAGTGATTTGCTCAAGGCTACACAGCTAGTAGTGGTAAAAGTGAGATTTAGATCCAGGGAATCAAACACCAGAGTCTATATTTTTACCTGTTACACATATTGCCTCTCCAGATTAATATAACAACACATCTTTGATTTCTGACAATCATTATGTCTTTTGTACCATTTATCTTTATCCTGTTATCCCCTCTTCTTTAGTCATTTCAGAGTCCTTGCTGTTCCCCTAGAATCAATGAACTTTCATGTTCTGTGACTTTGCCTATGATTACCCTTTTCCTTAGAAGGGCATGTCCGCATTATTGAACAAACTTCTACTTATCTTTCAAAGTTCTATCCATGGTCATCACTTTTGTAACTTCTTCTCAGCTCCCCATACACAATCAATTGGTCCCCTCTTTATATTTCCATAGCACTTTATATATAATTCAGTAACACCATTTACTACCTTATATCATAGCAATTGTATTAGTCTGCTTTTCCCACTTAAACATGAATTCTGATGGCCAGGAACTATGTCTTATTTGACTTTGTGTATCTCCAGCATAATGAATGACACATGGGATATGTTAAGTAAATATCTGTTAGATTGAATTCAATGGTGATAAAAAGTTTTTGTTTTTGTTTTTCTGCTTGCTAGGCACATCAGTTTGATCATCCAAGTTATCCTAAACTCTCTACACTATATCTAAAGACAAATATCATCTCCTCTCCCGATTTGTCCTTCACTCCTGACTTATTTTTTTGTCAATGGTACTATGAGTATTACAGTTTGTCAGGTTCAGTAAAACTTTGACTTCTACTTCTCCCTCATCCCCCACATAAACTCACAATAGTCTTAAAGTCTTTCCATTCTTTTCAATCTTGCTAAGGCTCCTTTGATAATAAAGTGATGATCTGAGTCAAGGAGTCAATAAATTGAGGCCTTCATTAATCACCCTTTTGGATTATTATTGCAATAGCCTCCTCAACTAATCTACCTCCAGCATCTTTCTTTACCCAAAAGCCAGAAAAAAAAATACCATCTTCATTGTCAAACTGGTATTAAACATATTTGTGTGCAATGCATTAAGCTAAAGTTCTGCCCTCAATAAATTTATAATCTAGATGGGGAAGATGCTTATACATGTAAAACAAACCAGTCATGGTAGCAGAAGTTAAACACCAAATGAATGATGTAGAGTATAATCACAGAAACTGAAAGGAAAGATCAGACCCTCAGTAGGGAAATGGAGAAAAGATGCATGAATGTCATGGGACTTGGATTGAATCTTAAAGATGGAGTAAGATTTAGATTTAAATGTAAGAGTGGGGGTATATATCAAACCATGCAATAGGGTTTGTGTAAGATAACATATTGCCAAACTTTTTCTTCAGGTAATATGCTATCTTTGAAAAAAATAGTTTTGAATAGAGGGAAGGTAATGTGATGGGAGGATGACCACAGTTGACTTTTGAGAAGAGAAACTGGGATTGATGTGATGGGAGTAATTGCAACCTTGCAGGCAAATTAGGAAGCTATAGTGATGTGAACAGCGCCTAGCCAGGGGGGATAACAGGAATAGAAAGGAAAGGTCAAATAGTCCCTTGCTGAAAAATCTAGACAACAAGCTCCGAGGAAAGGAAAGGTTTATACGCTACTTTGCTCCTCCCTTGGTACCTGGCCCTAAGCTTTACACACAGTGAATGCTTATGAAACATTTTACTGATTACTTTAACACAGTAGAATATCAAAATGATAATGCCAAGCATTAGAAAACACACTTTCATAAATGTATTTTGTAGATAAAATATAAGTTGAAGGGTGGGAGCTTGTGCAGGAAGGGTCTTTTGACAGCCACATCAGAGGAGATAAAACAACCCAGCATGACTGGTGGAGCGGAAGTTTGGCTGAAGAGGCAAAATCCCAAACTGAAGGTAAAGAGTGGCATTAAAATCTTTCCATGTCAAGAAGCAGCCCAAAAGAGCAGGGTATTTAAGTGTTTTCTGAACAGGAAATACTCCAGGGGAAAAACTGCCTTCATGATGTGAATAAAACAACTCAAATTGCTTGGAAGGCACTTGAAAGCCCAGATGTTTTGTTTGAAAATGCAGTAAGGTATTTCACATGCATATTAACCCCTAGTTGGAAATAACTGGGGCTATCTCCTTAAGTGTCCTTGGTTGGTTGTTTTATGGAAGACCCCAGCTCTTTATTTGACTTTTGCTCTTTGTTTGGGGTTAGTGGGTTTGATTAAAGTGCTTTATGTCTATGGAACAATTTATCCTCCTTGAAATTACCATTAGGGTAATTTTTGTCAATCTACTTGTGCAAATCTACCCACCTCAAAAAAAATACCTCTAAGGGGCAGTTTGTGATGCTTAAGACTAAGAGCCCCAGCCTCAATATTCCAGGACCTAAGCCCTAGATACACAGGCTTCCCTTGTAAGTCCCCAGGTCCTCATTCTGCTCTGTGCACTTTTACTTTCTTCCCAAAGATGACAATTGTTTTCGATTTGTGTTATTTCTTTCAAACTGCCCATTCTACTCTACTTCCTGAAGTTCTTTCTTACCTCCCAGCCCAAAGAATGACTGTATAGTAAGACCCCCAGTCCTCCCAAAATTCTACTCTTCCCTAATGCAAACATACAAGTCCCTTGTTGGAAGAATTTTACTGCTGGTCACTATGAAGAAATAGACTTAACAAACAACCAAAAGCTATTTTGGCAATTGTTTCAATTTTGTATTAAAATGTAAGTGGGGGCTGGCGTTGTGGCTCAGTGGTAGCATGCTTGCCTAGCAAGCGCAAGGCCTTTGGTTGGATCCTCAGCACCACATAAAAACAAATAATAAAGGTATTGTGTCCAGCTACAACTAAAAAACATATTTTGAAATGTAAATGGACTAGATCTTTGTACCCTTAACTTCTTGAAGAGAACTTATTTGATAATTTTTAAGAGGTCTCTCATATGTTCGTTCTATAGGTCTTTTATTCCTATGATTAAAGTTCATCAGCCTTGCTGGGATTGGTGGCTCACACCTATAATCCCTGTAACATAGAAGGCTGAAGCAGGAGGATCACAAGTTCAAGGTCAGCTTCAGCAATTTAGCAAGGCCCTAAGCAAATTAGAGATACTCTGTCTCAAAAAAAAAAAGTAAAAAAGGCTGGGGATGTGGCTCAATGGTTAAGTGCCCCTGAGTTCAATTCCTAGTAAAATAAATAAATAAAGTTTATCAGCTTTCCCTCCGTATTTATACCCATGAGAAACTTCCCCATTCACACTCTCCCCTCAGCTCAGTCATACCCATCAGCCCTACAGAGTACTGCACAGGAGTATAGAAGGCACTGACATTTCCTGTTCAGGTGGAACAATATATATAAAGTAGTAGATGATTCTATATAACCAGACGCAAATGCAATGTGTTTATATGGCAACAGGATCCTGGTTGACTTTTCCATCTTAGTGTCTTCCACTCTACACAGTAAATACCAGACTGGTTTATTTCTTCAAATCTGTTACCCAAATATATATTCCCATTCCACCTAGAAGATTCTGAAATTCTAGCGTTAAAAATCATTTGGGAAAGTTTTTATTTCAGCAAACATTTGTTGAGTGCTCGTCATTTCCTGAGTGGGAATAAGACTCAACACTTCTGCCTTCAAGGTATTTGCAATGCAGTAGAGAAAACGAGGATACAACTAATTATAATTTAGGAAACAACAAAACAAATAATATAATAGGATACAAATAAAGATGTAGTAGAACTTACAGAAGGGAAAACAATATTTGTCCAGAAAAGGACAACCAGAGAATTCAGGTAGGTTTCCTGTAGCTAAATTGTTCTTGATCAATGTAAATAGCAGCATAATTCACAATAGCCAAGCTATGGAACAAATGTAGGTACCCTTCGACAGATGAATGGATAAAGAAAATGTTGTATACATATACAAGGGAGTATTACTGAGCCATAGAGAAGAATGACTTTATGATAATCACTACTAAATGGATAGAACTGGAGGTTATCATGCTTAGTGATAGATGCCAGCCTCCAAAAGTCAAAGGTTGAATGTTTCTCTGATATGCCAAAGATAATCCAAAATAAGGGGGTATAAAAAATAGAAGATCAGTGGAGTAGATGAACGAGATTGAAGGGGAGGGAGGAGGACTGGGATAAGGAAAGAACAGTAGAATGAATCTGACCTAACATTCCTATGTACATATATGAATATACCACAGTGAGTCTCACCATCATGTATATCCACAAGACACTAATTAAAAAAAACTATAATAGCAAAAAGAACAGTAAATGAGAGGGAAGGAGATAGGGGAAGGGAAGAGGGAAAGGAAAGGGGAAATACTGGGGACTGAATTAGAACAAATTATATTCCATGCTTTTATAATTTTGTCAAAATGTATCCTAAATGTTATGTATAACTAAAGAGAACCAATAGAAACATAAAAAGAAGTGGGATTTAAGGAAACAAGTCCAGCCAGAGAGAATGTTATAAATAATATGAGCAAAAGCACAGGCAGAAAAGTAGAGAATTTGCTTGGGTAAAGCAAATCAGCCTGACAGATACAATGGAGGAAATAAGGCTGGAAATGGAGGTTGCAGATATATTATAAAGAATATGCTGTCGTTTTGTGTCTCTGAAAGTACCTGGATGAAATGTCAGGAATTTAGCACTATAGTAACACTTCAAGTATTGTTGAGAACAAGGTAGAGAGAGAAAGCAGGCACTGTATTCAAAGTGGGAGGGCATGACAAGCTCCCCACTTCCCACAGTTGCCTTAGCCCACTCTCTCAGATTCCATAACATCAGGGAAAAAAAGGCTGAATTGGACTTCATTCAACATGCAGTTGCTTTCTATACAAGGGAAATGAGAAGGAAAAGTAGGAGGTAAATTGGACATCTGATAAATTATCAAGAAGATGTTATGAACAGCTTTGTCATCTTAGTGAGCTGCAAAGACTTCATTACATTTTTATAAGAAAATGCAGTGTTTATGAAGCAGACAGCAATCACTGTGGCAGCAATGATGCTAATGTGTTAAACCAGATTGCACTTTGAGGAGACATACACACACACACACACACACACACACACACACACACACACACCCCAGCACCTTCAGTGGCACAGTCCTGTTGTATCAGGAAGATTCAAATGAATAAATAGGAGAAACTATTTTCCTTTTTGTTTTTGAAACACCACAGCATTTCAAAGATCGTCCTGCTAGCTTTATATAAAAATAACTAAATGAAGCAGTAATTTCTTTAATGGTTCTATTGGTTTTTATTGATTTTTTAAAAAATAAATGACAGCGGAATGCATTACAATTCTTGTTACACATATACAGCACAATTTTTCTTATCTCTGGTTGTATATAAAGTATGTTGACACCAATTCGTGTCTTCATACATGTACTTTGGATAATTATGTCTATCACATTGGGTTCTTATCTGTTTCTTTAGATTTAGTGAGAGGTGGCCACTTAAGTACTAATGGATATGTGAAACTATTAATAGGAGTTTTAGTTTCCTCTCCTGGAGTAACTACAGGCTAGGAGGTTATTATTATTTTTTTTTACTGAAGTAAGTTAAGCAATCTATGGCCTCAGTTCCTAAGTTATTATATTTTGGCAGGAAAAGGGGACAGAGATTAAGAGGGTGGAGTTGGAAGTAGGTGAAGAATAGGCTGTTTGAGTTAGAAAAGTAGTATGGATGGGGAGGTGGCAGCTAAGGCATCTCTAACAGTGAAAGAATGCTACTGAATTGGGCTCCAAACCACAGGCTATGGGAGGCCTCTAGGAAGACATTGACTGAGAGGTTTCCTGTCAGCTTGGGGGAAAAATATATAATAGTGAACCCTTTTCTAGTGCTTGCCACATGCTAGGCACTATTCTAAATGTTTCATGTATTTTAACTCATACTTAGTCCTGTGACGTAGACCCTCTTATTATGATTCTCATTCTACAGAAGAAACTGAGAAACATAGAAGTTATGTAACTTGTCCAGGATCATAAAACTAGTAAATATCAGCCAGTATTTATAGTCTGCCTCATGTCTTTGATTTTAACTTCTCTCTCTCTTTCTCTCTCTCTCTCCTCTCTCTCTCTCTGTGTGTGTGTGTGAAAGAGAGAGAAAGAGAGAGAGAGAGAGAGAGAGAGAGAGAGAGAGAGAGAGAGAGAATGTTCACAAACATGCTTCTTTTCCCCCTTTGAATTTCCTCTGAAGATAATCACATTCCCTAGAGTTAACCATTGCAAGTGTTTTGTGTATTTCCTTCCTTTTGGGAAAAATATACTGTAGAGATACATAAAATGAAACATATTTAGAAAACATAAATAATGCTCACATACACATATTCCATGCTTATTTTACCTAGTCTACCTAATAAAAACATTGAAGACAGAGAGCAAGGACACTTTGTTCCACATATATGCTTTAGGAATGGCTTTTGTTTTTTGGCTATTCATTATTGGTTTTGGAGTTCCTCCTCTCCAGGGTTCAGACCACCAAACTTTTATAGCCTTAAGGTTAGTTACTGTATCCCCCATATCTATTTTCATATCAGGTAACTGCTTAAAACATGAAATAAAAAGTGGGAATATATAACCTAGGTTTTGCATATAGTAGTTTCCTTACATAGCTATAAATTTTATTTGAAATGAGGGAGAAACCTCTTTCATATGTCTTCAGAACCATGAAAGGAATAGATGTAGAAAAGACTACAAAATCATATATTCTGACCCTTTCAGTTTATATATAGAAATATAAGCCCTAGAGAGGGGAGGGGGCCTATCTAACATTACTATTAAGAAGTGACAGTGCCAAGCTCCAGAGTCAGATCTTTTGACTCCCCACCCAGTGTTCTTTCCACTCTACTGCTTATTTTGTGAAGCATAGCACTTGCTTATAAACTCCTCTGAAGACATAAAACTTTCCAATTCTTAGCACTATGCATTTACCCTAGAAATATGAACATTTATGTTGATGGAAAAAAAAAAAAAAACTACAGGAATGTTCATAACAGCTCTGTTTGCATTAGCCCAAAACTGAAAACAACTGAAAAGTTCTTTACTTGGAGAAAGGACAAATAAATTGGGAAACATCTACACAATAGAACACTATTTGGTAATAAAAGTAAAAAATAAAGACTATCCATACAATTTGAATGAATCTCAGGGGCATTATGATGAGTAACAGAAAAATCACAATATTTTACATGCTATATGATTCCATTTACATAACATTCTAGAAATGACCAAACTATAAGCATGAAAAACAGATCTGTGGTTGCAAGGGAAGGCAGATATAACAATAAAGAGGTAGCACGAATGAGATTGGGGGGATGATAAACTATGCCATCCTAATTACAGTGGTGATTACCAGAATCTATACATGTGTTAAAATTACACACACACACACACACACACACAAAAATATACAAATATACACACAAATATACATGCACCCAGAAAGCTAAGTGCATGTAAAAACTGGCAAAAAAAATTTAATCGGGCCTGGAGTTTTCTCAATATATTATTGTAACAATGATAGTTTCCTGATTCTCATAATTAGGTGGTTATGTAAGATATTAGTGCTGGGGAAGGTTTGGTAAATGATATATGTGAATTTTTAATTTTTTAAGTAACTTCCATGTGAAATTAAACTACTTCAAGATAAAAATTTGAAAAAAGAAAACACAAACTTTGGGGAAGTCCCACAATCTCTTAGACAATCCTAGTGACTCAATATTTCTATACTTTTCTGAAAACCTAACTGATATACCCTATTACATCTTCAGGCCCTTGCACATATATGATAAATGGCTTGAATCAGAAATTCTCTCTCTCTCTCTCTCTCTCTCTCTCTCTCTCTCTATATATATATATATATATATATATATATATATATCCATCTCTCTCTTTCTCTTTCACATACATGTACCTCATTCTATCTTATTTTTATACCACTTATAATCCTTAATAAGAATATTTATTTATTATTTATTTAGCTATTGGGACTTGAACCCAGGGGTGCTTAACCACTGAGCCATATCCCCAGCCATATTTTCTATTTTATTTAAAGACAGGGTCTCACTGAGTTCCTTAGTGCCTTGCTTTTGCTGAAGCTGGCTTTGAACTCATGGTTCTCCTGCCTCAGCCTCTGGAGCTGCTGGGATTACAGGAGTGTGCCACTGAGCCCAGCTAAGAATATACATTTTTTATAATATACATGTTTTATTATGCATCTCCCCCCAGTAGAATGTAAACTCCATAAGGCTAAAGATTTCATTGTGTTCATTACTGCAGCCTCCACACATAGAATAATGCCTGGCATACCCTAGGTGCTTTATAAATATTTGTGGAATGAATGAATATGTGTGTGTTGGCCATGCAATAAAGATATAAAGAAAAATGTGTAATTTGACCTTCAGTATCCATGGGTTCCATATTTGTGGATTTAACCAAACTCAGATTGAAAATATTTGGAAAAAGATATTGTATCTTCACTGTACATGTACAGGGTTTCTGTCACTACTCCCTAGACAATACAGCATAACAACTATTTATATAGCATTACATTGTATAAAGTGTACTTTAGAGCTATTTAAAGTATATTGGAGGATGTGGGTAAGTTACATGCAAATACTGCACCATATTATGTAAGGGCATCTGTGGATTTCATATCTGAAGGGGATCCTGAAACCAATTCCGCATGGATACTGTGTAATGAATGTGCTGTGTTATGCTTCTTCATTACATGAGATAAATTTCCCTTTTTTCTACACAATTACTCAAAATGATTTTCTTTTATCTCTTCTGTCACTTCAATATTGTTTGCTGAATTATGAAAAAGATGTTACAATAACAACCTAGGTTCTAGAAGGCCATGTGTTCTGAAATATTTCCTTTCCCAATATTAAAAAAAAAAAATGTTGCTTTTCCTAGGTTATTGGCTGTACTCCAATCATACTTCCAAAGGAAAGATTGTACTTTCATCAGCCAGCCACCAGAGGGTACTGTTTACTTGGTTATCCTTTCTCAGTATACTTTGTGTACCAAGCCATGTGCTGGGTATAAAAAGAAAACTGGATAAGGTATAATATCCGTGTTTATAGTTTAGTCTGATGAAGAGACAAATTGGCACATATAAGTGCTAAGATGAAAGTATGTACAGGGTATAAAGGAGGAACCCCTGAACTAGATATGGGAGGTTCAGAGAAAAGCATGGTGTATGGGTGATGGCTTTCTGGAAGAGGTGACACTTGAACTGAGTCTTATGCAACAAGCAGTAGTCAGCCAGAAGAAAAGGGAGAGAGTGTAACTTCTAAGAAGATAAGTGCCATGTCCACCATAGTGTTCCCAGTGCCTGTCTCGAGGCAAAAATATGCTTAAATATTTATGGAATGAATGAACAAAGTATATGGTACAGATGGTAAAAGAACAGGCTTGTAAGATAGGCAGGGTTATGCTTGTGCTGGGTCTTATAAATTTTTATTTTAAAGGTGATGGGTAACCATTGAAGGGTTTGTGGGAAAGGAAAGATATGAGGGATGTTGCACTTTAGAAAGCTTATTCCCACAACAGTGTGGAAAATGGATGCTGAAGGTGACCAAATGTGTCAGAAAGAATAGTTAGGAACTCTAGTCTCCAAAGTGAATGTGACATGGTCATAGCCACTGCCTTCAGGAAGCTTATATTCCAATGAAGGAAATAACATGTAATCAGGAAATTCCAATTCAGCCAAGTAAGAGATATGCACAGGCCACACTGCCTGAGTTTATGTAGCTGGCAGGTGGCAGAGCCAGTATCAGAATCCAGGATTCCAAATTCCTAGTCCAGGGCATTTTCGAAGCTACCCTTTTTTCTGCCTTTCACAACCATGAAATTATATAAGCAAAGAAGACCAAGGCAAGCCAATGAAAGCTTATGCCTTCTTTAGCCTCAAACAGGACTATAGAGAGAATTTAGTCCCTCTTTATACTCAAGTCTGATACAAGCATTCCTCCCCTAAGGCCTTCACTTCTGGGAGAAGGTATCAGCATCGTGATACTCCTATATACATACAGAGCCATGAATCTCTATCAGAAGGACCACAGAAATTCAAACTAGGGCATTGTCCTGAGAAAGAAGTCACACATTTTAAGGCAGGGGACTTTGGATGACAAAGGGGAAAAAACCCTTTGGTTCTACATTCAGAAAGCCAGATGATCACTAGGAGAAACAAAGCACAAGTGGAAGAGTGGAAAGAGCTAATGAATGGCTTGTATTGCCTTGAAGCTGTAGGGCTGGGCTGGGAGGTAGTGAGAAAAGATAGAGAAGTACCAGGAAAGAACCCCAAGAACAACAACCTGAGAAATTCTTTATGAAAAGATTACTGGGAAGGGAAGCCTTAGAATAATCCCCAACTCTATGGTAACAAAGATGTCTTGAGGATATATTTCCACAGATCTCAAATCCCTTATATGTCAGGAAAAAGACTACACTTAAGAGGTGTCTATGGAGCAAAGTCCACAGGGATGAGGGGGTCCTGACTAGAGGCCTTGGCCAGGTTACCTTGGTGAGGATGGGATAAGGAGAAAAAGAAAAAGAGATAAAAACACACAGGGAGACAGAGACAGAGGCAGAGGCGGACAAAGATCACAGCAAGGGCTGTAAAGACAAATTCCCTAAAGGCAGTGTCAAGGAATATGGGATCCTGGGAGTCCTGGGATGAGGGCATATTTTCTTGAACCAAAAATAAATTAAACTAAAATTGGAGATAGTTAAAAAATGGACTTTGAAGCCAAACACCACCAACAACACACACACACACACACACACACACACACACACAGGTTAGCCTCCTGGTTCTGCTACTTACCAAAACCCTATTTGATCTGGGGTAAATGGTCTCAGTTTCTTCTTCTGTAAATGAGGATAACACTAATACCTAGACTCATGTGATTTTGTATATATTTATTAAATTAAATAACATATATAAAGCACCTAATATCTTTCCTGATATATGCTAGGTTGTCAAATACTTGTATTTTGTTTTTTTTTATTTGTTTTACTATTACTACTAAGACAGTGACAACAACTGTGACTCCTAATGTTATACACTATATCTTCTGAAGTTTTCTACGGAGCCAACAATCAGTATAATTTTATCATATGGTCTATTTTTAATGGTTTTGTTAGGGCATTATAGTTATACATAACAGAGAGGTTCATTTTGATATAATCATACATGCATGGAATATAATTTGCTCCTTTTAGTACCTAGTACTTCCTCTTTTCCTCCCCCTATTCCCTTTTCTGTACTCTTATTGGTCTTCCTTCTATTTATTGCTTTTTAAATTGGTGCCCTAACCCAGAATAGCTAAAGCAATCCTTAGCAAGAAGAGTAAAGCAGGCGGCATCACTATACTAGACCATAAACTACACTACAGAACAATAGTAACAAATACGGCATAATATTGGCACCAAAATATTGGCATTTGTACACCAATGGTACAGAATAGAGGACACAGAGACCAACCCACATAAATACAGTTATCTCATATTAGACAAAGGTGCCAAACACATATAATGGAGAAAGGATAGCCTCTTCCGCAAATGGTGCTGGGAAAACTGGAAATCCATATGCAACAAAATGAAATCAAGCCCCTATTTCTCATCATGCACAAAACTCAACACTAAGTGGATCAATGATCTAGGAATTAAACCAGAGACCCTGCACCTAATAGAAGAAACAGTAGGCCCAAATCTTCATCATGTCAGATTAGGCCCTGACTTCCTTAGTAAGACTCCTATAGCACAAGAAATAAAATCAAGACTCAATTAATGGGATGGGTTCAAACTAAAAAGCTTTTTCTCAGCAAAAGAAACAATCAGTGAGGTGAACAGACAGCCTCGGAATGGGAGCAAATTTTCACCACACGCACATCAGATAGAGCACTAATCCCCAGGATACATAAAGAACTCAAAAATCTTAACACCAAAACCACAAATAACCCAATCGATAAATGGGCCATGGAATTGAACAGACACTTCTCAGAAGATGATATATAATCAATCAACAAATATATGAAAAAATGTTCAACATCTCTAGCAATTAGAGAAATGCAAATCAAAACTACTCTTAAGATTTCATCTCACTCCAGTCAGAATGGCAGCTATTAAGAATACAAACAACAATAAGTGCTGGTGAGGATGTGGGAAGAAAGGCACACTCCTACACTGCTGGTGGGACTGCAAATTGGTGCAACCAAAATATGGAAAGCAGTATTGAGATTCTTTGGAAAACTTGGAATGGAACCACCATTTGACCCAGCTATCCAACTCCTTTGTCTATACCCAAAGGACTTCAAAAAAGCATACTATAGTAACACAGCCACATCAATGTTTATAGCAGCACCATTCACAATAGCTAAATTGTAGAACCAACCTAGATGCCCTTCAGTAGATGAATAAATGGATAAAAAAACTGTGGTATATATACACAATGCAATATTACTCAGCATTAAAAGAGAACAATATCATGGCATTTGCAGGTAAATGGATGGAGTTAGAGAATATAGTGTGAAGTGAAGTAAGCCAATCCCAGAAAACAAATGCTGAATGTTTTCTCTGATATGAGGATGCTGATCCATAATGGGGATGGTGGAGGGAGGAGCATGGGAGGAATGGAGGAACTTTAGATAGGGCAAAGGGGAGGGAGGGGGAGAGAGGGAGCAGGCAGGTAGGACAGATGGTGGAATGAGATGGACATCATTATCGCCAGTATATGTATGAAAACACAAAAGGTGTGACTACTTCGTGTACAACCAGAGACATGAAAAATTGTGCTCTTTATGTGTACTATGAATTGAAATGCATTCTGCTGTCATATATAACAAATTAGAATAAATAAATAAATTTAAAATATAAAAAAATAAATAAATTGGTGCCCTATAGATATACATAAAGATGAAATTCACTGTGGTTCATCTGGTCTATTTTAAATTAGTTTCTGAATATAGTCTGCTTTGCTTTCTGGAACATACTGGGTCATAATTTGTTTTCCCCTTACTCTTCCTTCCACATATAAGCACATAGACATTATTTCCAAATGCAGTCAATCTCCATACAGGGTTAGCCATGACTCTTAAGGTAAGAAGGTCTCTCTCCCTACCAGAAACTATACTACCACCTACTCTTTAATTCAGGCAAGAAGGTCAATGCCAGAAAGGAGGTCAACTACTAATTTCTGACAAAACACCAATTACATTTCACATCACTGGCTGGGAATGAATTTGGCTGGCCTGAGCTTGTTTTTCTGCTCTGGGCTCCCCCATAATTAACACAATCCCCCAGGCTCAGAGCCCAAAAGATAATAGCTTGAGTTTAGAAGAAATAGGTGTGTAAGCAGGAAAGATATCTAACATGTTTCTTGCTTATAAAAATATAATACTGTAATTACCTTCAATTGTAGTCTCTCTTTGCTCCTTGAGAGAAAGAACTACGCCTCTTCTGTGCTACTATTCTCTAAGCAGAGTAGTGCTTTATGTACTAGAAGCTCATTAAAAGATTTGTTAATGAATTGATGAATACACACCATCCCACATCCAATCTCTGTTCTATATAGTAGTGAATACTCTTACTAGCCCGCCCATGGTTGGATGCAGGAATAAGAGACAGTTGTCAAAAATATCAACAGAAAAGATACCCACTGGAGTCAGGCTGGCCCAGACCCGCCTCGCTGGCTTGCGTGGGGATCTTGGGCCCAGAGTAGGCACGAGTCCATCCCACCACACACCAGAGTTCAGACCCAGCCCAGATCCGCCTCCCTGACCTGCGTGGGAGTCAGGGCCCAGGATAAGCTTGGGTCCGCGCCCCCCCCACACGCCACCACCACATGGGAGCCCAGGTCTTGTTGAGAGCCACAGCCAAAGGGGCCCCAGCAAACTTCCAGCTGCCAGTTAACATTCGTTAACCCCGAATGTTAACGCCTGAAGCAAGAAAGGCATTAAAAATCATTGAAACATATATGGAAAATATGCATTTGGATAGAATTGATATAAGTTTGCCTTTATTATTTATTGTACTACCAACAAAAAATATTCCTACAGGAGTATTTTGGCAAGAAGGTCCATTATTATGGATACATTTATCTTATTCTCCTAACACTATTCTTACTAGGTATCCTGAGGCTGTAGGACAATTAATACTCAAAGGAATAAAAGCAGCAAAGGGAGTGTTTGGAATTTCTCCCAATAAAATTATTACTCCATATACTATGGATCAAATTGATGAGTTAGCTAATGAGTTAAATACTTGGGCAATAATCATGTGCAAATCTAATGTTTCATTTGATAACCACTTACCATCTAATCCTTTATTGTCTTTTTGGTCATTGCATCCTGTAATTTTTCCAAAATTGACAAGAAAAACACCTATCATGAATGCTCCAAATATATTCACTGATGGGTCAAATAATGGTACAGCAGCAGTAGTTACCCCTGATCAAACTTTTACATTTTTAGTACCCAAACAATCAGCTCAAAAGGTAGAGCTTAATGCAGTTTTACAAGCTTTTGTGATGTTTAAAGATTCTGTATTTAATTTATTTTCTGATAGTCAGTATGTAGTTAATGCTATAGTATCTCTTGAAGATGCTGGTAGGATTTCCCCTTCCTCTACTGTTTTCTCTTTGCTTTCCACTATACAAAGTCTAATCTGGGACAGAAAAGATCCATTCTTTATAGGACATATCAGGGCACATACAGGATTGCCTGGAGCCCTTAGTTTGGGCAATGATTTAGCAGATAAAACTACACATGACATACATATTTTCTCTACACTAGAAGAAGCTATAAATTTTCATAAAAAGTTCCATGTCAATGCTAATACTTTACAAAAGCGTTTTAAAATAACTAAGGAACAAGCTAGACAAATAATAAAACAATGTCAAAATTGTGTGACCTTTTTACCACAAGTTAATCTTGGAGTCAATCCTAGAGGATTGATACCTAACCATATTTGGCAGATGGACGTCACACACTTGCCAGAATTTGGAAAATTAAAATATTTGCATGTTACAGTTGATACTTCTTCTGGATTTTTGATGGGCTCCCTTCATGCCGGAGAAAAAACTAAAGATGTTATAGCTCATTGCTTACAAAATTTTGCCACTGTGGGTGTTCCAAAACAGTTACAAACAAATAATGCCCCTGGTTATCCTTCTACCTCTTTTAAACAATTTTGCTCAACATTTGGCATTACTCATATAACAGGAATGCCATACAATCCACAGGGACAAGGCATAGTTGAAAGAGCTCATCAAACTATTAAAATGTACTTATTAAAGCAAAAAGAAGGAATTGGGAAGGGGTATATATTCCCCAAAGATAAACTTAAAATAACCCTTTTTACTCTAAACTTTTTAAATTTGGATTCATCAGGACTTAGTGCTGCGGAAAGGCATATGTGTCCAAAAAATGTACATAAGCCCAAGGTACTTTGGAAGGATATTCTAACAGGACAATGGAAAGGTCCTGACCCAGTAATTGTCTGGAGTCGGGGGTCTGTTTGTGTGTTTCCACAGGGAGAACAGCAGCCGATTTGGATTCCAGAGAGATTAACCAAGGTCCTGACCCAGTGATTGTCTGGAGTCGGGGGTCTGTTTATGTGTTTCCACAGGGAGAACAGCAGCCGATTTGGATTCCAGAAAGATTAACTAAAGCGATTTCTACAGACCAAAAAGAAGATGATTTGGCTCAAATCCATAACAACTGATATCCAAAACTCCAGTTTGGCTATTCTTACATCTGCAACAGAACCAGGATGCTTTTTTCAATATCTATTTTATTATTGCCCTTTGCCATATCATGAAGTTCTATTTTGTTTTTTGAGCTCATACAGACCTAGGTTAATGTTTTGCTGATCAGTTCTATTTTTTGACTATAGAGTTTTTAAACGTTGCAATGGAGATTTCACCTGTAAAAAGTTATAAGGCCTTTACTATAATGTTATGTGTTGTATGTATTATATTATGTGTGCACACTTGTGTTTTGTGTTATATGTTTGAATGTACGTATGTCCATATATCATATATGATGAGCGCTCATGATAAAATGGATCCAAATATTTTTTTTCACGTGATTTATATGGTTTAATTTAAATTGGGTAAACAACTGTTTAGGATTGTTTTAATATGTAAACAAAAAAGAAGGTTAACAGATCTGTTTGTTTACTTTCACCTTTCCTTTTCATTATATTTAATAATTCTCTTAAAGATAATGTAAATTGTTAAGAAAATTGTTTTCTTTTAGTGCCTTCTGTAATGTTACATAATTTTTTCTTTAGCCATTATTGCCAGAATTCCTATCTTCATCACAGTGCCAGTGAAGACAATGTAAATTGTTAAGAAAATTGTTTTCTTTTAGTGCCTTCTGTAATGTTACATAATTTTTTCTTTAGCCATTATTGCCAGAATTCCTATCTTCATCCCAGTGCTGGTAAAGTCAAAGATAAAACCAATCTACAGCTTCTACAATAGCCATCACTGAACTGCTTGCAGAACTTGCCTGGACACATTGTGAGCTCACCTGTATGCATTGTGAACTATCTGTTGGTACAGCGAATTGTGGTAGTGCTGGAGTATTTTTGCTGATGGTGTCACCGGTGGTACAATTTTTCAAAGGAGCCCTCAATTGGCTTAATGTCATGGCATTTTGCATCCTCCTCTACTAGTGATGGTCTAAAATTTGGGGGCCAACAGAGGTGAGGCAAAGAACCTCACCCCCCCACAGGTGCAAAGGCCTATCCACAAGTATGGCTGTATGCTGGACCGGTAGTCAGTGACGGGTATGATCCAATTGCAGTGGTACCAACCTAAGACAGGAGGCTGACGCCTAGAGGTCAGTTCATCCGATGACGGGTAAGGACCATATGTTGAATTGGACTGCCTAACAGGCACGGTCCCTAAGCCACATGCTTGTTGTTTAAACAGAGAGGGGGAGATGTTGAGAGCCACAGCCAAAGGGGCCCCAGCAAACTTCCAGCTGCCAGCAAACTTCCAGCTGCTGGCTGATGATTGGCTCACAGCGGCCCCAGCAACATCTAGCTGATTGGCTCCTCGGCCCCAGCAACATCTAGCTGATTGGCTCCTCTGCGGTGATGCTCATTGGGCTGTTTCCCTGCCCTTTCAGACCACGGAGCTGCTCATTGGGGGACTTTTTTGGCTCCGCCCACGTGACCCAGCCAATCGGCCTCAAGAGCAGGAGGATTGTGGGAGGTGGAGAGAAGCTTGTGTGGGAGAGAGAGGCTTGTGGAAAGCCGGTGGTGGCAGTTGAGGCTCTGAGGGTTTTTCCTGAGAGGCTGTTTTGTTTGGCATGTGTGGTTCTAAAAATAAAGTTAGTTTCTTTTGACAAGTGGCTCCTGATTGTGCCCAGCCAGACTGCGGCAAGGTCTAATCAACTTCCATCTTTTTTTTTTTTTAAAGAGAGGGAGGGAGGGAAGGAGAGAGAGAGAGAGAGAGAGAGAGAGAGAGAGAGAGAGAGAGAGAGAATTTTAATATTTATTTTTATTTTAGTTTAGTTTAGTTTAGTTTCCGGTGGATACAACATCTTTTTTTGTATGTGGTGCTGAGGATGGAACCCAGGCCGCACACATGCCAGGCCAGCGCGCTATTGCTTGAGACACATCCCCAGCCCAAATCAACTTCCATCTTGAGACACTGCAGCCATCCCCATTACCTTCCCCTGCAGTAGCCTCTACCTTAGGACAACAGACAGGGCCTAGAAGCAGCTGCATCTTGAAACAGGCATCCCAAAGTCAGTGTAAGGCCCACCCTTTCAGCCACATTCTGAAAGACATTGCATCCATCTTGGGGCACCTCCACTGCTATCTTGAGTTAGTTCCTGCTATTGCCGCCACCACCTATAGTTGCAGTAGCATCCATCCTGGGACACCCACAGGGTCTGGAAGCCCAATACCAAGGTGAGGTACAGATAATCTGCACAGAAACTACAAAATTACAGGGTAGAAACTGTGATACCTCAGGTCCACACTGCAAATAAGGAAATCACATAGACAACATGAAAAAAAAGGGCGGGGAGGAAAGTGCCCCAAATAAACCAGGATACTAAAATAACAGAATCCATGGACAGTGCAGTTGATGAAATGTCAGAGAATGAGTTAAGAATGTTTATAATTAAAATGATCTGAGAGTTATTGGGATAGAAGAAGGCCCAGAGTTTCAAACCAAAGGAATGCACAATCTCTTCAATGAGATAATATCAGAAAATTTCCCAAGCATGAAGAACGAATTGGAAAACCAAATACAAGAGGCTTACAGGACACCAAATATACAAAATTACAACAGATCTACACCAAGTCACATTATAATGAAAATGTGTAGCATAGAGAATAAGGCTAGAATTTTAAAGGCAACGAGAGAAGAATCAGATCACATATAGGGGGAGACCAATTCATATCTCAGCAGATTTTTCAATCCAGACCCTCAAAGCCAGGAACAGCATATGCCAAGCTCTGAAAGAAAATGGATGCTAACCAAGAATCTTATATCCATGGGGTGAAGGTGGGAGTTCATAACCCACTTGAATCAAAGTGTGGAATATGATATGTCAAGAAATTTGTAATGTTTTGAACAACCCACAATAAAAAATTAAAAAAAAAAGAATCTTATATCCAGCAAAAATAAGCTTTAGATTTGATGATGAAATAAAAGCTTTCCATGATAAACAAAAGTTAAAAGAATTTACAACGAGAAAGCCTACACTATAGCCTTGGCAAAATATTCCATGAAGAGGAAATGAAAAACAACAATGAAAATCAGCAAAGGGAGATATTACACTAAAGGGAAAATCAATCAAAAGAGAAACCAAGTCAAGTTAAATTGCCAAAATTAAACAAAAATAACTGGGAATACAAATCATGTCTCAATAATAACCCTGGATGTTAATGGCCTAAACTCACAAATCAAAAGACATGGACTGGAAGATTGGATTTTTAAAAAAGTCCCAACAATATGCTGCCTCCAAGAGACTCATCTCATAGGAAAAGACATCCACAGGCTGAAGGTGAAAGGTTGGAGAAAAAATCATACCATTCATATGGACTGCAGAAACAAGCACGGGTTTCCATCTTCATATCAAATAAAGTAGATTTCAAGCCAAAGTTAATCAAAAGGGATTAAGAAGGGTATTACATACTGCTTAAGGAAACCATACATCAACAAGACATAACAATTATATATGCCCTAAACAATGGAACATCTACGTTCATCCAACAAACTCTTTCAAGTTCAAGGCTCAAATAGACCATAAACACAATAATTCTGGGTGACTTTAACACACCTCTTTCACCACTGGATAGACCTTCCAAACAAAAGCTAAACAAAGAAACTACAGAATTCAATAATACAATCAATAACTTAGACTTAACAGACATATATAAAATATTTCATGCATCAACAAATGAATACACTTTCTTCTCAGCAGCACATGGATCCTTCTCTAAAATACATCATATATTATGCCACAAAGCAACTCTTAGCAAATACAAAAAAGTAGAGATACTACCCTGCATTCTATCAGAACATTATGGAATGAATTAGAAATCAATGATAAAATAAAAATAGAAGCTACTCCAACACCTGGAGACTAAATAATATGCTTTTGAATGAACAATGAATTACAGAAGACATTAAAGAGGATATTTAAAAATTCACAGAGGTAAATGAGAACACTGATACAACATATCAAAATCTCCGGGACACTATGAAGGCAGTACTAAGAGGAAACTTCATTGTATGGAGTTCATTCCTTAAAAGCAGAAAAAGTAAACAAACAAATGACTTAACATAACATCTCAAAGCCCTAGAAAAAGAAGAACAAATCAACACCAAAAGCAGGAGAAGACAAGAAATAATTAAAATCGGAACTGAAATCAATGAAATTGAAACTAAAGAAAAAAATTGACAAAATAGAAAGTTGGATTTTTGAAAAAATAAATAAAATTGACAAGACTCTTAGCCATGCTAATGAAGAGGAGAGAGAAAACTCAAATTACTAACATCTGTGATGAAAAAGGGAATATCACAACAGACATTACAGAAATACAGCAGATAATTAGAAATCATTTTGAAAACTTGTATTCCAATAAAATAGAAAATATCAAAGGCATCAACAAATTTCTAGAGTCATATGATTTGCCAAAATTGAATCAGGATGATATACACAATTTAAACAGATCAATTTCAAGTGATGAAACAGAAGATGCCATCAGAAGACTACCAACCAAGAAAAGCTCAGAACTGGATGGATACACAGCCAAGTTCTACAAGACCTTTAAAGAAGAAGTAATATCAATACTCTTCAATTTATTTCAGGAAATAGAAAAAGAGGGAGCATTTCCAAACTCATTCTATGAGGCCAATATAACCCTGATTCCAAAACCAACCAAGACACATCAAAGAAATTAAACTTCAGACCAATATCTCTAATGAACATACATGCAAAAATTCTCAATAAAATTCTGGCAAATCAAATACAAAAACATATCAAAAAGACAGTGCACCATGATCAAGTGGGGTTCATCCCAGTGATGCAAGGTTGGTTCAACGTACAGAAATCAGTAAATGTAATTCATCACATCAATAGACTTAAAGATAAGAACCATATAGTCATATCAATAGATGCAGAAAAGGCATTTGACAAAATACAGCACCCCTTCTTGTTCAAAACACTAGAAAAACTAGGGATAACAGGAATATATCTAAATATCATAAAAGCTATCTATGTAAGCCTCAGGCCAAAATCATTCTAAATGGAGAAAAATTGAAAGCATTCCCTTTAAAAACTAGAACAAGACAGCTTCTTTCACCACTTCTATTTAACATAGTTCTTGAAACATTGGCCAGAGCAATTAGAGACAAAAGAAATTAAAGTGATACAGATAGGTAAAGAAGAACTCAAATTAGCACTACTTGCCAATGATATGATTCCATACCTAGAAGACCCACAAAATTCCACCAGAAAACTTCTAGAACTAGGAAATGAATTCAGCAAAGTAGCAAGATACAAAATCAACACTGATAACTCAAAGGCATTTCTGTATATCAGTGACAAATCCTCTGAAAGGAAACAAGGAAAACTACTCCATTTATAATAGCATCAACAAAACAAAACAAAACTTGGGAATCAACGAAAGAGGTAAAAAACCTCTACAATGAAAACTACAGAATGCTAAGGAAAGAAATTAAAGAAGATCTTAGAAGATGGAAATATATCCCTTGTTCTTGGATAGGCAGAATTAATATTGTTAAAATGACCATACTATCAAAAGCACTATACAGATTTATAATTCCAATCAAAATCCCAATGACATTCCTCATAGAAATAGAAAAAGCAGTCATGAAATTCATCTGGAAAAATGAGAGACCCAGAATAGCTAAAGCAATGCTTAGCAAGAAGAGTAAAGCAGTTGGCATCACTATACCAGAACTTAAACTATACTACAGAGGAACAGTAACAAAAACAGCATGGTATTAAATAGACTGGTACACCAATGGTACAGAATAAAGGACACAGAGATTAACCCACATAATTATAATAATCTTATATCAGACAAAGGCACCAAAAACGTAATTGGAGAAAAGATAGCCTCTTCAACAAATGGTGCTGGGAGAACTGGAAATGCACATGCAACAAAATGAAATTAAACCCCTATCTCTCACCATGCACAAAACTCAAGTCAATGGATTAAAGACCTAGGAATTAAACCAGAGACCATGTGTCTATTAGAAGAAAAAGTAGGCCCAAATCTCTATCATGTCAGATTAGGCCCCAACTTCCTTAATAAGAATCCTATAGCACAAGAATTAATATCAAGAATCAATAAGTGGGATGAATTAAAACTAAAAATCTTCTCATCAAAAGAAACAGTGATGTGAATAGAGAGCCTACAATTTGGGAACAATTCTTACCACACACACATCAGAGCACTAATCTGTAAGGTATATAAAGAACCCAAAAATCTTAACATAAAAAAAAACCCAAATAACCCAATCAATAAATGGGCAAAGGAACTGAACAGACACTTCTCAGAAGATGATATACAATCAATCAACAAATATAGGAAAAATGTTCAACATCTCTAGCAATTAGTGAAATTCAAATCAAAACTACTCTAAGATTTCATTTCACTCCAGTCAGAATGGCAGCTATTATGAAGACAAACAACCATAAGTGTTACAAAGGATGTGGGGAAAAAGGCACACTCATACATTGCTGGTGGGACTGCAAAATGGTGCAGCCAATATGGAAAACAGTAAAGAGAATCCTTGGAAAACTGGGAATGGAACCATCATTTGACCCAGCTATCCCTCTCCTCAATCTATACCCAAAGGACTTAAAAACAGCATACTACAGAGACACAGCCACATCAATGTTTATAGCAGCACAATTTACAATAGCTAAACTGCGGAACCAACCTAAATGCCTTTCAGTAGATGAATGGATAAAAAAAAAATATGGTATATATACACAATGGAATATTATTCAGCATTAAAAGAGAATAAAATCATGGCATTTGCAGGTAAATGGATGGAGTTGGAGAATACAATGCTAAATGAAGTTAGCCAATCCCCCCCAAAAAACAAATGCCAAATGTTTTCTGTGATTTAAGTATGCTGATTCATAATGTGGTAGGAAGACATGGGAGGGTTAAATGAACTCTAGATAAGGCAAAGCAGAAAAGAGGAGGGAGGGGAAGGGAAGGGGTATGGGGGTAGGAAAGATAGTGAAATGAGATGGACATCATTACCTTAAGTACACATATGAAGACATGAATGGTATGACTCTATATACAACCAGAGATATGAAAAATTGTGCTATATATGTGTAATATGAATTGTAATGTGTTTTACTGTCATACATAACATATTAAAATTTAAAAATGAGGAAAAAATTTTAAAAATTATCAACCGAAAATGAGGTACTATGAAAGTCTTACTGGAGTCAGAGGTGGCCATAGTTTACACAGGCCCTAGATTACACAGGGATCTGGATGGGTTCTGCCTTATGGTTAAAATTCCCTGAGGCTCATGTATGTGTATTTATGCATGTATAATGTCTATAATTTATAATCTCTCTCCACTATCACTAGAGCAAAGCAAGTATATCCCCCATCTCCACACTTGCTAGGCAAAAGGCTACCTTTATGGAGCTTCTTTCCCATATAGGTCTGTCCTTGAGTTCCTCTTAATCTCATCTGCCTATATCAAAATGGTGAGGGCATGTGGGGAATAGCCCTTAACTATGGGTATACCATATATACCATAAATCTGAACCCTGTGGCTCAAGGTTCCACATTTTGGAAAGTCCAATGGCTTCTGGAATAAACCAAAAGGGAATGAAACCCCATCTCCTGGGAAATTCCAAGGATCCAATCATCTAACACATTATTACTGTTAAAAAAAAGGAAATAAGTACAGTTGTGTAGTTATTATAGCTACACAGTTGTTAAGATTTAATGTATAAAGTGCTTTCAGATGTATTTGATCTCTATATTTGATCTTCACAATAACCCTATGAGATAGATAAGGCAGGCACTTCTCTATGCATTTTATGGATAAGGAAACTGAGAACCAGAAGGATAAAGTGAAAAAAAATTAATTAATTAATTAATTAATTTTAAAAAAAACAGAAGGGTAAAGTGAATTACTGAAGTCATAGCTAGCAAGTGATGGAATTACAACTCCCAAACTGGGCTTTCTAACTCCAAGGCCAGGGCTCCTGCAGATTACCCATGTCTCATTCAAACCATCAAAGTAACCCTGCCCTTTGATCACTGTCTTTGTAGCTAAAGGTATTATTTGGAGGAAGCCCCACTCTCTCTTTTGAGGATTTTCACATGCTAAGTTTCCATTTCTTCTCAGCACTTTTTTTTTCTCCCAGGAGGCAACAGACTAGAGTAGAAAGGGACATGGATTTGAAGTCAAGCAGGCCTGAGTCTGAATTCCACCTTTCATACTTATAACCTGAGGGATCTCAGACAAGTCACTTAACATCTCTGAGCCAAATATTTCTATCAGTAATATAGAAATAATGTTAGCTATCTCACAACAAATGAAATAATAGAGATAAAGATCTTAAACTACCTGGAACACAGTAAAAGTCAAATAAATATTGACTTCCTTCCCTACTCCTCTTCCACCACAACTTGCCACCCTGATCTGAAAACAGCCAGTACTTCTTTCCCAGAAAACTGAAAATCAGTCTTTGATTCATGTCTCTATTTGTCTTATTATAATATAGGATGGCTGGCATTTCAACTTTTGGTTTATAACTTATGACATGCATGCCCATAATCTTTTGTTGGTTATTTGACATTAGATGAAAACTTATATTTGTATATATGCATGTACATGCAAATGTGTTTCCAAATAATTTTAAAACTTTTGAGCTATTACTCAGAAATTACTTCCATTCTAAAAATCAGATAAATCATTCTTAAGTTCATCTAAGTAGAACCTAAAAAGGCTGGGTTGCCTTTATTTGAATAGTGAGCAAACTTGTTCAGTTAGTTTGATCTGAATGTACTGTAGCACTTCGTGTCTATGATCTCTTACCAAGATCAGATTTCACATACTCAGCACCAGATTCCAAATAAAATTTTCTAACAAAGGATGCATCTACTAACAGCCCATTTCCCGTGGGTTGTGTATACACAGTCATGTGGTTTAGCTTGCACCTGGATCTTTCCCTATTGTCACATTCTCCTCACTGAGGAGCTTCAAACAATATGACAAAAAGGAAAATAAATTAGGCATGGGAGAAAACTGGGATAGTCCTGAGGGGTGGGGATGTAGGACTTTGAAAAAATGGATTTGGTGTACCAGAAAAATAAGCTAGGCTGTGGTTTGTCACTAGAAAGAATAGGGAAAGCTTTAAAATTTTAAATATATTTTGGCATTTTTCCTGGTTGCAGTGAAAATATATTAGTATTATCATCTTAAACATTTTATATAACATTTTCTAAAGATATTTAAAACTAGAGAATATGATGAAATTCCATGTGCCCACCCACCCCCCAGCTTAAAAAGCCATCAACACTTTTCTACATGTGTTTAATCTACCCCTTCCTTTTTCTGTTGGGGTATTTTTAAATAAATTTAAGACACCATGTTATTTCACCCTAATATTTCAGTAGGCATCTCAAAAAACAAAGGAAATTTTATCACATAAGAATGATTAAAACAATCCATCAATATTATTCCTCTAATGCTTGTTCTGTATTTTAATTTCCCCATTAATGAAAAAAAATTACCCTTAAAAATGTCTTGCTTGAATCAGAAAATTTATGAAGAGGAATCTGATACTGATTTTTTCAACAGCCATGTGTATTTCTCATGAATAATTATTGTTGTTTCATAGTGAAAAAACAGAAGACCTCATCAGGTTCTATACACCTCTTCCACCCTCATTATTGACACTTAAAATTCCATCTTCAGGAATGCATGTCCTTTATGAAAACACAGATCCCTGTACAATGGGTTTCATTCAGGCATGCAGCATTATGAATTTCAGTATATCAGAAAACAAGTTTTGAAGGAGATACTGGAGAGAAGAAAAGGTTATCATTAGGTAGAACAAAGACAGAAACTTGAGAGATGCATGGGCAGCAGGAATTTTGGAGGAGACTACTTAAGTCCATCAGGGGACATTCAACTGCATATTGAAAATTGTTTCTGATTTCTCTGACATTTTTTTATGTATTGAAACAACCATGCACTTACAATTCAAAAGTTTTGTTTGTACCATGGATACTAGGCCCATTGGATGATATTCATTAGGTTTGCAGCACTAACCTTAACCCAATGGAAGTTTCTGTTCTCAACTATAGCCTGGCATCCAAGAATTATTTTTAGAGAGATGAACAAAAAGTTTCTGTATGTGACTGAATTCAAAAGTGTTCTATAACAACATGATAAAGGAAAACATGAAAGCACCATCTACTCCCTGGTACATCTCTGGTGGGAGTATAAATGCCTCAGTAAATACAGATTATTGACAATATGTATGAATAACTTTAAAATGACCATTCACTTCTAGGAAACAAATATTCTCAAGAATAGAAGGAGAAGGGCTGGGATGTAGCTCAGTGGTAAAGGGCTTGTGTAGCATGTGTGAGGCCCTGAGATCAATCCCCAGAACTGCAAAAAATGAAAGAGAGAGAGAGGAGGGAGGGAGGGAGGGGGAGGGGGAGAGAGAGAGAGAGAGAGAGAGAGAGAGAGAGAGAGAGAGACATGATGATGATGAGAAAATAATATACAGTTATAATATGAAACAGATCAAGTGAGGGAAAAAAGCAAGAATATAGAAGATCTGAGCCAGGTACAGTGGCACATGGCCTATAATCCTGATGACACAGGAGGCTGAGGCAAGAGAATTACAAGTTTAAGGCCAGTTTCAGTCTCTTACAGAGACTCTGTTTCAAAATAATAGGGTTGGGGATGTAGCTCAGTGGTAGAGTATGCCTGGGTTCAATCCCCAGGACCAAAAAAAAAAAAGGAATATAGGCTTGAAAAATAAAACTAACAGTAAATCCATGTAATAGTTATATATTTATAGTACTTTGTACCTTACAGAAAATATGCATTCTTCTTCTACATTCACGGAACATTCACAATTGACTCAGCCACAAAGAACGTAATGCAGGTACATTTAAAAAGTAAAGAGTTTATAGTTTACCATCTCTGACCATTATCTTGTAAAATAAAGAAAATTTTTAAAAATATAAGCTCCAAATTCTTAACGACTTAGAAATTAAGAAACATACTCCTAAATAACCTTAGAATCAAAGAAGAAATCAAAACTGAAATTGTTAATCCTCTAGAAAATAAAAAAGGGCTCAAACTTAATACCAAAATCTATGGGATACAGTTAAAGTTCTACTCAGGAAAATGTAAGAATTGGAAAATACATGAATTAGCTGTTTAATTTAAAAAACTGGAGAGGACTATAAAATAAGATATTTAGGAGTAAATTAATTTTTAAAAATCTGAAATTAATCAAATCAAAATGAAACTATCATACAAAAATAATTAAAACCAAAAGCTGATCATTTGAAAATCCTGATTAAGGGACAAGAGAAAGTAAAAGAAAACAACACCAACAAAGTGAAAGGAGATAACACTCATTTATAAAGACAATAGTGTGCTGGTAAACATT
The DNA here is from genome assembly GCF_021218885.2 of Marmota monax. Taxonomy (NCBI): domain Eukaryota; kingdom Metazoa; phylum Chordata; class Mammalia; order Rodentia; family Sciuridae; genus Marmota; species Marmota monax. The sequence goes on along the minus strand of NW_026694552.1, from coordinate 6,456,316 downwards.
TAATTATTGGCCACAATTTGAAGTGCTTACTAGTTTTCCTGGTATAAAAATTCCCACAATGGTGGATTTTATGCTACCAATGTATAGCCACTAAACTCGCCATGGGGGAAAAAGGCATACAATTGGCAAGCCAGCTCCATCACACTACTAGATAGATATAAAAGTAATGGTAAGGGAATATTATATACAATCTATGGCAAATAGCCTAATCTATTGCATACTACCTAATTTTAGCCAATAAAAAATAACATAGGTTCAAGAGACTGATAACTTTAGACCATACAGGAGAGGTAACTAAAGATCTATCTTTTTTTTTTCAAGGTTCCAGATGATTTTAGAGTCATATTCTATAAACAAGAACAGATCATTCTTAAGCTGTCTGAGCTATTAAAGGCCAAAGAGAAAAATAAAAACAACCTAAATGCATTTAGTGAATCTACTATAATACCCAAAACGTAAAAAAATATAATCAGGCCACATGTGGTGGCCCACATCTGTAATTCTGGTGGATCAGGAGGCTGAGGCAGGAGGACTGCAAGTTCAAGGCCAGCCTCAGCAACTTAGTGAGACCCTGTCTCTAAATAAAATATATTTTTTAAAAAACCGGGGAGCTCAGTGGTGCATGACTGTAATCCCAGGGGCTCATGAGGCTGAGGCAGGAGGACCACAAGTTCAAAGCCAGACTCAGCAACTTAGCAAGACCCTATCTCAAATGAAAAATAAAAAGGACTGGGGATGTGGCTCAGTGGTTAAGTACTCCTGGAGACAGATAGATTATATATATATATATATATATATATATATATATATATGAAATACTAAGATTGTGGATTGATTTCACTTTTGAATATATACAAAAATGTTCTAAATAAAAATTTAAAAAGAAATCCAACAGGACAACAAAGGAATTAAAATACCAAAATCAAATAGGGTTTATTCCAGGAATAAAAGAATGACTCAATATTAGAAAATATATCAACTTATAGAACTATGTTAAAATATTTAAAACCTTTTTTAAAATTAGAGCATAGTATTTTGGTTCATTTGACAAAATCATACATGCAAGGAATTTGATTTGAATCCCCATTCTCTCCCCCTTTTTCTCCCTCTGCTTCCCTGTATTTTACCTCCTCTATTCTATTAAACTTCTTTTCATCTATATATACATAAAGGTGAAATTCCCTTAGGTGCCTTTATATATGTATATAACACAATTTTGTTATTCCATATTTCTTCCCCTTTCCTTTCCTTCCTTCCTCACTCTTGTTCTCCTTCATCTACTCCACTGATATTCTCTGTATCTTTATGATATCCCATCCATTCTTCAACCATCATCTTTCCATTGTTCATTCTAAACCTTTCAAAACAAAATTCAGCAGCCAATCAAAATAAAAACTCTAAATAATAAAGACAATATTTAAATATGATTCAAACAAATAGCAAATATACTAAATGATAAAATGCCAAAACCATTTCCAATAAGATCATAAACAAGGCAAGGATATCTGATATCACCACAGTGTTTTGTTTGTTTATTTGTTGTGGTGTTGGGGATTGACCCCAAGGCCTCCATGTAACTACCATACCACTTTGTCACATTCCCAGCCCTCACCACAGTGCTTCTAATGTTTTGGTTGAGGCAAAAGAAATTAGAAAATTAAATAATTAGCATAAATATTGGTAAAGTAGATAAAAGCATCACAGATAAACCCAAGAGACTCCAGTTTTCTTTAAATCTAAAATTATCAGTCTGGTAAGATTATCATATACAAGAAAATATATCAAGTCAAAATATTTATTGAGATACAATTTAATCTTTCTTATTTTTTATCTTTAAAAAATTTTTGACATATAATATATATGCCATAACATTCATCCATTTTAATAGTGATTAGGGTAAATTTACAAACTAAACAACCACAATCACAATTCAATTTTAGAACAATTCCATTGCCTCAAAAAGACCTCTTTTTGCCTCCCTTACATTTATCTCTATCTTAAATCTGTTCTGAAATTTAGACCCATGTATCTCACTGTTTACCAGATATTTTCATTTAGATAATCACAGGCACCAAAAACTCAGTGTTTCCAAAGCTGAACTCATCTCCTTCCCACACCTTTTTCCATTAAATTTGATTCTTCTCTAATGTTCCCTAAATCAAAGAAGGGCACCTTCTGCCTCCTCAGAAACATCGGGTATCATTCTTATTTTCTCTGACTTTGTCATCTCCATATCCAATGAATCATCACATTCCATATATTTTACCTCCTAAGTACAATTCAAATAGACTCTTTTCAGTTCTTACTAGTTATTACTTTGCTATATGTCCACCAAAATCTTGTCCTTAAATGAATCTATCTGCACATACATTCAAACAATCACATATTGAATGCCTACAATGTGCCAAGCACTGTGCTACAACATTCCCTGACTAGTATCTCTGTCTCCAGCATTATCTTCCCAAAACATTCTTAATTCAGCCGCCAGGCAGCATACTCTTTGGAAACACACCACTCCCATGCTTAAAATGGTTTTATGCTAAGATTCAATAAGATAAATTCTATCTGACCATAAGATAAATTCCAAACTTCTTAACATGGCTTTTAAGATTCTTGGTGATCAAGTCCCTATGTACCTCTTTAGTACCTCTCTAGCCTCTTATCACTCCCTTTGGATAAGTCACTTAGCTATCTAAATTTATTCATCTGAAAAAAATGGGGATAATAGTGCCTATCCCAATAGTTGAGAAGATTAAATGCAATAATACACATAAAGCACTTAACACAATACCTGGTGCATATTAAATGCTAATTAGTATTAGCATTGATAGTAGTGATGATGTTAGCCTTCTTTAATTCCCCTCTTCTAATAAACTCCTACAGTGCTTCTGGTTAATATCATACAATTTAACATGAATTATTTTATTTTGTATTGCTTGCAAATGCTTCATATTATAACTTCTAATAACTAGACTACAAAGTCCTTGAAAAAAAGGATAGTGACTTACACACCTGCGGTATGCCCTGTAGCATTTAGCACAATGCTAAACACATAATGGATCTTAATACTTTCTGATAAAGATTAAGAAAGGGAAAAGGTGATGAAAGTTTTACTGCATCTCTAGAAGGTTAGTTATATTTTAAGACCATAAATAATAGACACCAAAACCTTGTGAACATCATTGGCTTTCATCTTTTAGGCTAATCATGTGTCACTGGTTTAGCATGGGACTTGGCAGTACTCACTGTAAGTCAGTGGGTTCCCCCCCACAATGGTTTGCTGCCAATATTCTGTTTTTTACAGAAATTGAGTGTGAAAACATGGGTGTTTAATTCTACTCTCTGGCATGCAGACAATATGCAATTTGCCTACTCATCTGTGGTAACAGATTTTTACTTCTTGAATATAAATGTTCACTGAGCTACCAATATAATATAAATTCTGTTCCATTAGAAAGCCAATAGAATCCTCCCAAAATTTGTATTTATTTTTTAATAGAAAATCTTTTTTAATATACCTTTACTTTTTATTTATTTTTATATGGCACTGAGGATTGAACCCAGTGTTTCACACATGCTAGGTGAGCGCTCTACCACTGAGCTACAACCCCAGTCCCCTAGTTTGAATTTCTGAACTGAAGACCTTTGAAAATCAGAAACCCAGACTAGCCCCAGGGGGCTAGACTATCCAGAGCTCCTCACAGAGCTCTTCAGATGCTAGAACATCCCACAAATTTGGCAAGAATTTCATAGTATGTGCACTATAAACTGGCATCCTTGATTGGTTCCCTTTCCTTTTCACATAATTTTTCTTCATCTATCATTTTTACATTCCCTACCTAATCCTGTCACTTCATGTTCCAGGCTTGCCCCTGCACCTGATACCTTTGGGCATTCGTATGCCTGCTGCTCTGTGCCAGTGCATGACTACTCTGTATACTGAAGAAGCAAAAACTCAGTGGTTCTATACAATTTGGATTCCCATTTGGTACAATGCAATCTTTGAGCTAAAGTTTTATCAGTTTAGAAATTGTTCCAAAGCCAATGACTATTTTGTGCCTTTGAGGTTACTAAGGAGAAGCTGAAAGAGGCTTCTTATATGGAGGGGAAGGGAAAGTCAGTTCTGAACAGAAAAGACAATGTTTCCAATTAGAAGAAGCAAAAGGCCAGGGAATCCTCCTGTTGTGTTCCAGTTCTTCTGCTTATGTGGAGAAAACAGCAAGGAATTGAAAAGAACCCTTGGTAGGAAAAAGTAGTCCCCACCACCTGGTTAAAACATGAATTGTCTCACTGGACATACACACTTCTTCTTAGATAAATCCTCTTACACGCACACACATACCCCCAAACACAAGAGATGAACACTCAGGCTGCCATCTATAAAATAGATGCATAATACGTACCGCACACAAGGGCCTTAAGATGCATGCTCTAAAGAGATTATCAGTATAGAGAAAGGCATGCCCAAAATACTGCTCTACTATCACACTGCATCATTCCCACATGGACACACACCTATGTAACACACCAAGACTGGTAACACAAACATCTCCTTTACCCTGACCATAAACACAATAATCAGCAACTTGCAGAACATTGCACATAGAGCCATCAATTGATTAATCTTGTGTTTTGCCCTTCACTTTTAACACAGCACAGTGGTTAGGAGCATATATTTAGAGTCAAACTGCAATATAAACCCCCATTCTGACACTCCATGTGTGACTTTGAACATATTGGTTACTTGCTCTATGTCTCAGTTTCCCTGTTTGTAATACAAGAATAGTATGTACTTCATCAGATTATTGTGCATATAAAATGAACTCATGCACTTAAATCTCTTAGGGGTACTGAATGTTCCTAGGACAAACCAAGATAGGGTAAATATGAATTCAAGATTTGAGAATGGGCTGAGGTATGGGATTCCCTTTCTGTCTTCAGGTGGTAAATAGCTGATTTCCTGGATATACATGAATTTGTCTTTTTAAAATATATATATATATATATATATATTTTAGTTGTAGGTAGACACAATACCTTTATTTTTATTTTTTATGTGGTGCTGAGGATTGAACCCAGTGCCTCATACATACCAAGCAAGCGCTCTACCACTGACCCACTGCCATAGTACTACATGCATTCCTTTAAAATTTTTTTTTGTAGTTGTAGATGGACAGAATGCCTTTATTTTATTTGCTGATTTTTATGTGGTGCTGAGGATCAAACCCAATGCCTCACACATGCTAGGCAAGTGCTCTGCTGCTGAGTTATAGCCCCAGCACCCTACACACACTTCTTGATAATCATTCTATCAAAGGACATGGATCCACAATTAATAACAGCATACTCATTCTTTTTCAAAGGAAATATATATTTGCTGTCATTGTGGTATTATATTTATTGTTTTTAGTCTGTTTTCAATGAGGTAATATTAAATATGCTTTAGAGAGTACCTCCTTATTGCCAAACTCTTTGTAACTGTTAAGAAAATCTGTGTCTCAGGCTGGGGTTCTGGTAGAGCCCTCGCCTAGCATGTGCAGGGCACTGGGTTCGATCCTCAGCACCACATAAAAATAAATAAATAAAATAAAGATATTGTGTCCAACTAAAACTAAAAAATATTCTTTTTCCTTTTTCTGATATTCTTTTTTAAACAAATAAAAAAACTAAAAATATTTTTAAAAAAGAAAATCTGTGTCTAATTTTTTTTTACAAACAGTGCTGATAAAACTAGATATCTATATGTAGAAAAATGAAACTAGATCCCTATCTCTCACCTTACACCAAATTCAACTTTAAGTGGATCAAAGACCTAGGAATTAAACCAGAAATCCTGCAACTGCTAGAAGAAAATGTAGGCTTAACACTCCAACATATAGGCACAAGTGACAACTTTTCTCAATAGGACTCCTAAAACTCAGGAAATAAAATTGATAACCAATAAATGGGATGGCATCAAGTTAAAAGGCTTCTACATACCCAAGGAAACAAGAGCATGAAGAGAGAACCTACAGAAATATGCTTCAGAGAGTACCTCCTTATTGCCAAACTCTTTGTAACTGTTAAAATCTGTGTCTCAGGCTGGGGTTGTGGGAGAAAATCTTTGCTAGCTGCTCTTAAAGGATTAATACCCAGAATATACAAAGAACTATAAATAAATAAACAACCTAGCCAATAAATGAGCAAACAAACTAAACAGACAAGAAGAAATACAAGTGACCTTCATATACATGAAAAATGCAATTAGGAAAATACAAATCAAAACTTCATTGAGACCGAGCATGGCTCATGCCTGTTATCCCAGTAACCCAGGAGATTGAGACAGGAGGATCATAGGTTTGAAGCCAGCATCAGCAACTTAGTGAGGCTGTGAGAAATATAGTGAGACCCTGTCTCAAAATAAAAATTAAAAAGGCTGGGAATGGGGCTCAGTGATTAAGCACCCCTGGGTTCAATCCCTGGTACAAATTTTTGTTGTTGTTGTTGAGATTTCATCTCACTCCAGTTAGAATGGCAGACATCAAAAATACAAATAGTAGGGCTACGATATAGCTCAGTAGTAGAGCACTTGCCTTGCATGTGCAAAGCCCTAGGTTAAATCTCCAGCACTGAGGGGAAAAAAAAGAGAATACAAATCATAATAAATGCTGAAGAGGACATGAAGAAAAAGAAACACTTTTAGACTGTTGGTGGAATTTTAAATAAGTACATCCAATATGGAAATCACTATGGAGGCTTCTCAAAAGACTAGGAATAGAACCACCATATGACCCAGCCATACTACTCCTTGGTATTTCTCCAAAGAATTAAAGTCAGCATACTCTAGAGATGCATGTGTACTTATGTTTACAGCAGCACAATTCACAATAGCCAAATTATGGAACCAGTCTAGGTGTCTGTCAACAGAAGAATGAATAAAGAAAATGTGATATATATACACAATGGAGTTACACTCAACCATAAAGAATAATGCAACTGTCATTTGCAGGAAAATGGACGGAGCTTGAGAGCATTATGTTAAGCAAAATAAGACAAATTCAGAAAGTTAAGAGTAGTATGTTTTCTCGCCTATGTGGAAGCTAGAGAAGATTTTTAAAAATCCCTTCTCTTTTCAACTCAGGAAAAGAGAAGGGATACCAGTAGAACAGAGAAAAGGGATCAGGGGGAGGGAGGAGGGAAGAAAAAGTGGAACAACATTGACCATATTATACTATTATACTGTATGCATGTATGAATATGTAACAATAAATAAGACTATTATGTATAATTATAATGTGACAATAAAAAGAAACAAAAAGAAAGAAAGCTGGGGGATGGTAATGAATCCTGGAAAAAAATGAAAGAGAAGTTGTGTCTCATCAAGACAACTTTTACCCTGCAACATGGTCATGCAAAGCCTTAAAAAGGAGGACCTAGCTAAGTAGTCTGACAAAACAAAGTGCAGATTCTATAATAAACTGACTATATGGCTGGGAATAATGCTGCTACCTGGAACTACCCATCCTATTTTCACCTCCCACCTGCCTGAAAAATAATATGAGCAAGTAACTTCTTGATGTTGGGCACTACTCCTTTTGCCAATGCTAGCAGCTGTCCTCCTCCCTACCCAAGAAGGACTCTTAGGATAGAGCCACTCTGGATTATCAAGATAGGTCAAAGGCAGGAGTACATAAGAGGTTTGCCTTGGATCCAGTAATGTCAAGTCCCCAAACAGACCATCTATTCTTCCAGAGCTAGAACTATTTGGGGGAGAAAAACAGTGGGAATTCCAGAGTTGTTTCCTTCCTTTCTGAACACAAATTAATCAGTGGCAAGCAAACAAACAGCTTCTCTGAAAAGCTGCCTAGTGCAATGGCAAGAACATGGGCTTTGGGGTAGGAGAGATATAGAGTGGAGTCCCAGCTTATCCTATGTGTGACCTTGAGTTAGGCATCTAATTTCTCTAAACCTCCAATTCTCTTTTACAAAATGGGAATATCAACTGTATTACAGGGTTGCCATAAACATTAAGTGAGACTGGAAACAAGAATGCCTGTTACACAGTGCCCAGAATAAATTATTCAAATATGATTCTCTCTCCCTCCCAGTCCCTGCTTAACCATACCACACAGCTGGACTCCTCTTGACAGGCAGAGACAGAAAGGATGACTCAACAGCTGTGTGCATGTCTGTTGTGGTAATGGATGTTTGGTTTAGGTTTGAAATTTTTTTTTTAATTTGGGTTTTTGGCTGGGTTGATGGCAGAAGAGAATGGAGGTAAGAGTAGGACCAAAAGTGTTCAAAGGTGCAAGTTAGGCTTGATAGGTCTTTATTAGGTATCAACTTTCCAAGAGCTCATTGGAAATAGGTAACTTGAGCAGATCATGAAGAGTGGAGCAAGCAGGAGGGGAGAAAAATTAGGCAAGTGTTCTGGTCATATAGTGTCATATGGAATCTGAACACTGAGGAATGGTAATGGAAGAGGAATTCAGCAGATGATAAATGGGGTTACAAGAGGGGGTTCATTGGACCCAAGCAAAATGTAAAAATAGAATGAGAAAGCATGCCTATATAAACTATTTTGGCTAAGAAGACATGACCATACCTGAAACCTTCCTGTCCTATATATGTGGGGAAGGAAAACAATATTAATCCCAACTCACTTTATCCCTAATCCATATTATATGTTCCTCCATATATTTCAACTGCAACATTTAATGGCATCGAAGATGTTATTTTACTGTAATACATCAAGAATTGTCACAAAGCATTTTTGAAAAAGGACTGAACACCTTAGGTGTCTGAAATATTATAAAGTGTTTTCTTTTCTAGTATAAAAATAGGCTATGCCCACATTCAGATTGCAGCTGATTTAAGTTTTTTACCTATATTAAATGTAAATTGCTATATACTTAATGTATTGAATGAAATACACTGAATTAGTCAGTACTCAAATATAAATGAATAGAATGACTAGGTCAATAGGCACTTATTCTTGCATTGTTCATGGAAACCATTTTCTTCTCCTATAATCCTACTGTAGTTTCAAAATAGGTATTTTATTCTCATAAGGCACTGGTAGCTCAAGTCCTTCTCAGGAGCTATTATGTCTGCTTCCCTTACTCTTCCATCTCTCACAAAAAATACTAACAGAATACTTTGGCTAATGAACATTTAAAAATCCCAAAGAAGTCAAGAGATGAAAGATGCATCCCTCCCTAAAATTTCTCTTTTGCTTTTCTTAGAGGCAGTAACCCAGAGGGCTTTGGGCAGGATACAAGGCAAGTTTACTGAAGTATCAATGTAAAGAATCTATTCTTGCAGAAGGGCAACAAACTTTTGCCTACCAAATAAAATTTGTTTAAGTTAGTAACTGACAACTAGCAGCTAATGGAGCACAGAATCTTTTTTTAGTTTATGGCCTTTTCAAACTTACAGGGGTTGTTGAATAAGGCCATAGGACTGGGATTGCCAGCATTTTTGGTGCTGCAATTTCATTACACCTTCCTCTTTCCAAAGAAAGTTCTGGTTCATATATGTTATATTTGAAATTGTGAACCTTTGGGAATTACTTTCTTCCACCCCCCTCAGAGATAGTGATAAATCCTCTGGAAGTCCTAAGGTCAAGGATAGGATAATCTCTAGCAAAAGCTATGATGCCCATAAGTACTACTATCAACAACTGTTCCTACTACTACTTTGCTTCTTCTTCCTCCTTTTCTACCTTTCCCACCACCCCTTCTTCTCCCACACCACCATTTATTTAGCCTTGATTATAATGCCAGGTCCAGTAACAGGAGTTTTCCATGTCTTACCTTTTCCTTTTAAGATATCAGTGCAAGTTTTATAGATGATGAAATGATGAAACTGAAGCTCAGAGATGTTCAGTTACACACTTGGCATGATTCCTGTCTGTCCACCTCCAAAGCTACCATATAACACTGCATCTGAGAACCTACATATCATTTCTAGGGGAACCAAGTTATAAAAACAAGGCTTTGGTGAGCACAATGGTGCATGCTCGTATTTACAGCCACTCAAGAGGCTAAGGCAGGAAGATAGCAGGTTCCAGGGTCACAACTTAGCAAGACCCTGTCTCAAAATAAAAACAAAAACAAAAAGGGCTGGGAAAGAAGCTAATGGTAAAGCACTCTTGGGTTCAACCCCCCATACTGAGAAAGGGAAGCTTTGGAAATGGGCAAGAGAGTCCTTGGAGAGGTACCTGAACACCAAGTCAGGAAGGGAAGGGGAACATGTGTGGTTGGAAGTAGTGGATCTAGTAAGTTCTATTGTTAGTTACTCAGTAACAAAATAATAAACAACAAGAGCTTTACACATGTGTTTCTTTGTAATTCCAATTGTTTTCCACTTCAAAAGGATTAAAAACTACCACCCTATTTCTCTCTCATTTTCATGATCCAACTCCTTGTAGCTTGCATTTCCTTACAACTTACTTTCTTCTTGACCTCTTTGAATGTATCTTCTATTTTCATCTTTGCACAGAACTTTGTCCCTCAAAGGTCACTAATGATATTTTATTCTATGTTTTCTCTGAACCAATGGATTCTATCAAAACTTTCATACCATAAGAACCTCTTTTCCTTTGAAATTTTGATCCTTGGTTTCTGATTGTATTCCTCCTCCCTTAACTGTTCTTTCCACCTTTCCTTTGCTCTCCTCCAGAACCCACATCCCTATCTCATATTTCTTACTCACTACAAGTCATCTTGAAAAATGGGTCCAGGAACCACTAGTGACAAGGAGACATCCAAGTAGTATATACATTAGTCTTGAAAAAGAATGTGTAATAGATCAATTAGGGGCACAAGCTCTGAAGAAAAAGAATCTGGATTCAAATCCCCACTACGTTACCTACTGGTGGCATCACCTTGGCAAATCACTTACATCTTTCTGTACCTCCATTTATCTAACTGCAAAGCAAGAATAACAAGTGTTTACACCACAGAGTTTTTGTGAGGATTAAATGAGTTAACATATATAAAGTGTTCACCTGGTGGAGAGGATATACTCACTGTTATTTCTTATTGTAGTCTTTAAAACATGAAACCTAAAACTTTTATTCTTTCCACAAATGAAGAGTTTACTTCTGATATTTAACTTTAAAAATTTATACCATACCTTGGTAATCTCATTAAAGCACCACAGTCTTTATATTTATTTTCAGAAGATCAATTGTTGTTGTATTCTGAGCAACAAACAATTATTGGAAATCCATCTTAGCTCCCCTTCTTCTGCACATTCTCCACGGCTTGAAGTGCTACTTAGATGCTGATGACTTCCAGGTTTATCCCTTTCCCAGATCCCTCTCCTAACCTGCAGATACAGCCAACAAGCTGCCTAGCAGGCATTTTCCACCTGACTCTCTGAGCCATGCACAACAAACCTCACATGTATAAAAAGAACTCTATTTCCTAACCTAGGTAAAAGCAACAAATCCATTCAGCCCTCCAAGGCATAAAGCTATGGATCATTCTAGTAGTCTCTCTCATTGCATCTACCTGATCATCAAACTCACTTTTTGCAATGATTCTTACAACTTACATTTTGGCTGAACCAAACTTCTGATACATATCTCTAGGATTATCACCCTTCTACTTTCTTGCATATCATCACCTATTCTCCTTTATCTCATTTTTGTTGGCAAAATTCTACTCATATTTCAAGATAATTCCATTTATATTTACAATTTTTAGTCTTTCCCAAGTCCCTCAGGCAGAATTAGGTGTTTCTTCTTCTATCTTAGCTTGTCATCTTGAAATTACCTTCATTACAACAATGATCACTTCATATTCTATTTGCCATTTTGCCAGTAAGATTCTCAACCAATCTGTGTTCCTCGAGGGCAGGAATCATTTCCTATTTACTGTTATATACCCAGAAGCTTAGGGAACCATTTCAATCATATGATTTGTCATTCCCATCCTCACTAATACTTCTGCTGTGTGCCTCTCCAGCCAAGAGAAGTAATTTATTTTTTTCTTCTTTGACATTTGACCAAAATGCATTATCTCCACTAAATTTTTCCTGATTACACTTGTTTCACCCTACTCACACCTGCATTTTATCATGTCTTCAGTGCTTATAGAGGGCTCCTCCAACAAACATGTTTGTACTTGAATTGTTTACATTCCATTCCTTCTTCTAGCTCAATCTCCCTAAAACATTTAGGGATCATCTCCTGAAAACATTTATAGCAGCGCTTTTTAAATTACTTGCTTTTCAAAGACCTGTTTTGGGGCTTGAAAAAGAGGTCAAACTGTTAGTACATAGGCCCCAAGATTTTTGCTCTTCCCAAACCTAATACCCTTCCAGGGAGCAATAGCATTGGAAAAGGGAAAGGAACAAGCCACCTAAAATGTGATCTCCAAAGAGAAATATTTCCAAAAGTGATTGAAGCTGAGACCCAGGGCTAGGCAGAAAGCTGAAATTCCCCTAACTAAGGGAAACCTCTCTTTCTTCTCTTTCAACACATCTTCCTTCTTTCTTCTTTGTCCTAAGCCTGAAAAAGCAGGGCCACCCAGCTCCTTAAGAGGTTTGTGAAGAGCCATAAAAAAAGCAACCTGCCCATGCAGCTTCTGGGATAGATTAACCCATCATATTGTCGCAACTCTGGAGAGGAAAAAAGAAGATGGCACATTAAATTTCCAGGAAAGTGTTTTAATGTGTTCAGTGTCCTAAAAGCTAAGAACAAAACAAAGTAAACTTGTAAGGGCTCTATTACATTCATTTGTACTTACTGTACTTCATAATTTTCCACTAGATACTGTGCTTTCCCCAGCTATACTAAAAGCTCCTGAGGGTCATCAACCATGTGTATTCCTTTTGTAGCTTCTAAGATGATCATCATATTGAGCATGTTGTGTATGCTCCAAGAAGTACTGTTGACTGAGTGATTACTAAGTATTTATTTTTTCCCCTTGCTATTTTTCAGGAATGCTTGTTATTCACAGAATCATGGAATCTTGGAAGCCAAAAGGAAGTATCCATCTGTTGGTATACATTTTCCCTTGACTATGCATTATACAGAGATTTCCTTTGGAAATATAAACAAAGGATGCCTGATGAGCCAGGACAAAGAACTATATATAGAGATCAAGTGGCCAGAGTAACAAGGTCAAGGCATGCCCTTCCTTAACTAGATTAAAGGGAGTCTTGATCTGCTTCTACCTCCTTCCCATGCCCCCAAAGAAATTATTTTCAACTGCCTATTTACTGAATTCTGAAAGCTGAGAAGCAACTATAACAAGCTACAATTCAGCTAATAAATCTGTGGTGATCTTAATCTCCGTTTCTGTAATAATAGGAAGACTGCAGCTTTGTTTACTTTCTGAAGAGAGTAGAGAACAGGGAGAAAGAACTAGGATAGGGAGGCAGTATTTATGGCTTCTTTATGAAAAGTCAATCTGTGACAAAAACATTTGCAGACAATAAGGAAGGGAACAGGTTTGGCAGGGAAATAGCCTATTCCAGTTTTCTCAGAAGTGCCTTAGATGTGAAACCTCCACCCCCACCCAATGTGAAATGCCTGGTTTGCACTGTGAATATAGTCATTCCTTATAGACAAATCTGGATTAGTTAAAATGAAAACAAACCAAACCATCCTTAAGTGTCTGGCTCTCAAGTTTGACAGTATCCTATTATTTCATTTTATAAAGTATTTATAAGCATTTATGAAATTTCAAGTCCTTCCTTTAACTCCATTTCTAATCCTGGGGCTTGTCCTGAAGCATTTTGGACACACAGGCTTTGCGTTGAATGAATACAATAAGTAGCCTGGATTCACCCTATTATTAAGGGGAAGGTAAGGGCACAGCCCTAACCTTTCACACAGGATGATGTCAGAGAGGACAGACATGGCCTTCCACAAGCTATCCCATAAGGCCCCTATCAAGGATAGAATCCTAAACTGAAAAACCCTGAAGTTAACCCAGAAAAATACACTTTCATGTTCAACATTTATTATATTACTATTCTTTCTTAGTTTTCAGTTAATGTTTTTATCCCATTGTCCATATTTATTGCATGTGGATATCCACATCAGGGTAGGCTTTTGTAGTGTAAACCCTCAGAAAGTAGACACTGCATCTGCACTGTTTTTTTTTTTTTTTTTTGGATCTGGTATGGTGACATGCATACAGAAGTACTAGTAAAAGGTGACTTTTTGTGTAGCCAGAACAGACAGTAGCATACATGATGGGATTTAACAAACATACTTAAGAGTTTTCCTTGAATACTTTGCTAGCTCATCACAGGGCTACTTTCCCCTCTTATTTTACTTATGCTAGTGCCACCTCCTTAAGGCTCAGGGTGTAATGCTAACTTCAGAAAAGCACTGATAAAGCATCAACTGTTATCCAAAAGGTCAGAGTGAGTCCTCCCCTACCAAAACAATGATGAATTAATTTGGGAGGGGGGACTAGCTCCTTGCCACTTGAAAACAGTAGGGCACAGAATGTAAAGGCTTGGTTGGCAGCAAGAGCTGGGAAAGGTTGGAATAGGGCTGTGTTTGGGTAAGGCTGGTCACAGTGATAAGCTTCCCTGGGGTGAGGAGATGAAACACTAGAGAGGTGCTAACATAAATGAGCAATAGAAATAAACCACTTACTTTGCTATTTTGACTACTACTTGCTCTGTGTTTAATAGTCTTTTGATTAGAATGAGGAAGGTGATAATTATAATTTCTAACCATATTTTATTCACTATTAAGTGTTACTCCACCTTCAATCATTAAAGTTCTAAACCAAAGGATCACTTATCTAGTCTCCTATTCACAATACTCCATTGTTCCTTCACCAGTGTGGATTTCTTTCTTTCTTTTTTTTTTTTTTTTTAGATTCTTTTTTTTATTTTTTTTCAGTGTGGATTTCTTATGCTGTATTCTAGCAGCATAATCAGAAGCTTTGAAAGAACAGAACACAGAGGGATTCTGATTAGCTGAAAACCACTCTGAACTATTATTTTGTTTCTCCCCTCTTGGAAAGGATGAGACAGTAGAGAAAAAGTACAGAATAAAGTAACCATTTACAGAATTGTGACATATGAAATCTGGAAATACACTGAAGATTGTGGAGTCAGTTTTAACTCCTTATTTTATAGGTAAGGATGCTGAAGCTGGGAGGTTAAATTACTTACATTATGTGGCCAGTTAACAGAACAGCCAAGTCTAGAACCCAATTTTCCAACTCACATTCCATTTTTTTTTCTTTTATGTCTTATGCTTCTTCTCAAATCCCCTATTCTATTCTATGCTCTCACACCTAAGTTTAACCAGTACCATATATACCCACATAAAGTACCATTCTGTTCCACAGAGTGCCGCACAGGGATTAAGTTGCAATGGTATGCTCATCATACAAGTACACTCTACTCCAGGAAACCCAAGACTTTAAGTCCAAACAACTGGGAGATGTGGCATTATTCATATAATAAGAGCAAGTCTTTGCTTTATAAGAAGCAAAGTCTCTACAGTCTTAAATAGGAATACCCAGGTGGTATTATAGTAAAATATTTAACTACTTAAAATAAAATAAACTTGAACTCTTAATATTCATCTGTCATACAAGTAAGATTAGAACTAGAAAATCAGGCTCTAAATAGAATCAGAAACATTCATATCCATCATTACCCATGAGGAATCCTCTTTTTTTATATGGCCCTATTTAGATTTTAAGGCCTATGATCAGTTCTTCAACAAAAGCAACACAAAACTAAATGATACATGGGTCTGGGGTTGTGGCTCAGTGTTAAGAGTGCTTGCCTAGCATGTGTGAGGCGCTGGGTTTGATTCTCAGCACTGTATATAAATAAATGAATAAAATAAAGGACCATCAACAACAACAACAAAACTAAACTGATAAATCTGAAGTTTTGTGCATGTTGTTGAGAAAGAGAGAGGAATAACATCTTTCTTTCATGATGCTCAATAAAGAAGAAGTCAACTTCTCTTTTGAGCTATGCTCTAATATTCTATGTAGGTAACAATTTTTAAAACCCTTACACTTGTACAGCACTTTACAATACACAGACAACCTCAATGTAGATATTATTTGTTGATAAAAAGAATAAGAGGAAAGATGATGAGTGAGGGCCAGGTAGGGTGAATGGTATAGCTAAGACCAAAGGCAGGGAATGAAGGGAGGACAGGCATGCAGTCTTAATCATATTGTTACAGAAACAATATTACACTAATGTCCCTCACCTTACCTCAAGGACTCAGAGTTCCCAACTTCCTTATGATACCCCAGTAAAATCTTTAGGCAGTGATAATGTCCAGTTTGGTGAAAGAAGAAGCACATTTCATCTCTGATTCTCATACTACCTGCTTTTTGGAAAGGAGAGGGATGGCCTCTTTGACTGCTATCCCCGCAATTCATCACCATTACCCATTTTTAAAAACATAGATATCTGTCACTTTTCTTCTTAGGACAAACATCCTAAAGGAATGAGACTTTCTAAAACTTCCATTCTGACCTTTGTTCCAAATGACTGAGCTATATTCTGTCAAAATACAAGTCCCAAATGATTGCCCAATCCAGGTCCTCTGAAAAAATTGCAAATATTTCTGTTACATACCTCAACCTGCTGGCAAATCTGTATTAGTTTGGCCATTTGGTTTTCTAGTTCACTGTTGCGTTTAACCAGGTTGGTGAGGTTCATCTCCAGAGTTTGCTGTCATCGCAGAGAATGTGAAGCCAGAGGGAAACAGGGAAGAAGGGGGGAAAAAAGAACAATGAGACCAAGAACCAATATCATGTAGAGATCATTCAATAAATAGATATTTCAGAGATTCATTGAGCACTTGCTACAGGCTAGGACTGTTCTAGATACTAGTTAATAATGCTGTCCATCTGTTCCAGAGTGTAATTATTGGGCAAAAGACGATATTCCTCACTTTGTAGGTAGATGTAGGGATTTATTAACATTAAACGATGTAATATTTTATAATATTATAATATTTGGAACTTTTCAAAATATCTCATAGTAAATATCTCAATTTTCCCTCATAGTAATTTTATAGCATATAAAAATTGGTAGCATCTCTTCTACCAATGAGTAAACTAAGAAAACTATAATTTATTGAATGATTACTGCTTGCCAGATTATATTCCATGCAATTTCATATATACCATTAATATATTGTAACAATTTCACAAAGGAGATGCTAGTATTTTACTGATGAGAAAGCTGAACTTCAGAGTGAGTGTAAATCATTTTGAAGTCATATAAGTTTGCAGCAAAGTGAGTATTGGAACCCAGATCTCTATCCCCTAGACACAGTTTTGACTCAGTACTCTGGTTTTTGTGTTTTGTTTTGTTTTATTTTGTTAGTCTTCTTGTTGATGACACTATAAATTTATCTGTAGGCTCCTTCAATGAGAAATTCATAAAAATCAAGCATTGTATCTCACAATATTCCTTCTTTGGAACTAAGGCATCATCCACAGATATGCTCAGCTTCAAACACAAGGCCTCAACTGTGTCAAGAGGACATCCGTTGCTTACCATCATTTATTAGCACATGCATTCTTTTATGTATACATTAGGAGAGTACTTTGCATGTTTGTTGAAAATAAAGTAGCTAGAACAGTACTTGGAACTCCAGTATATTTTTCAGTTGAGCAGGCAACTCTCTCCTATTCCTTATGTGAAGATTTGAGTGCTATTTTACTCTAGATGAATTATGGGTTTTTAAATCTTTTTCTCTCCTCAAGTCTTTATCTTTGATGGCTATTTTTTCCTCCAGGACCTGTCCCAATACCTTCTCATCCAACATACCAACATACCGCAAAGTCTGTTCCAAATGTAATACCCCAACTTGTTGGCCCTTGTCATGATAGTATTCCTTCTCTCAGTCTTATTAACTGCTTCATTGCTGTCTCTGTGGTTATTAATGGTTTCTAATTGTTCAAAGTTCACACTTTTGAAAGAGAGGATAAGAATAACAGTGGGCAGTGAGCAGACATGGATGAAGAGAGGGGACTTGTGTTTTGGGCCCTTTCCTATCTACTAAGTATCATAGCTCAATAAGTGGGCACTGTCCCTACGAATATATCTCAGAGGATATATTCACATAGACATATGTATTTCTAGGCTGGATATTCTGATTTCACTTGTTCTAAAGCTGGATTTTTAAAAAATATATATTTACTTTTTTAGTTGTAGTTTGACACAATACCTTTATTTATTTTTATGTGGCGCTGAGGATTGAACCCAGGGCCTTGCATGTGCTAGGTGAGCACTCTACCGCTGAGCCACAACCCTAGCCCTCAAACTGGATTTTGAAGACCACCTTAACCATTGCTTCCCTTCTTGCCAGTGTCTCATTTTCTTCAGCTTTATTTCCATAAAAGTGGTTTTTCAACATTTATTACAGTTTTCTTGGCTTGAGGGTTTCCTCCCTGACCTTCTTTAATCCCACTAACATCTCCATCTGTGGTCTCCTTAGTAAGCACAAGGAAAGGGAAGAAGGAAAAAGGCAGAGTATTGACAATTGATTTGGGCATGATCTCTAAGCTAAATAGATACCAGATAGGGGGAAACAGCAGTTTGGATTTTTTTTAAATGGTAACTTTTAAAAATATCTTTATTTATTTTTTATATGGTGCTGAGGATCGAACCCAGTACCTCACAAGTGCGAGACAAGCGCTCTACCGCTGAGCTATAACCCCAGCCCCAGTTTGGATTTTTAATATAACAAAAATATATTGAGCATCTACTCTGTTCAGTACAGTGACTTCACAGATAGGATGTGAAATTAAGATGGATTTTGAAGTATATGTTGGATTTTATCAGACAGATGGAAGAGGGCAGGGTGTTCCAGGCACAAGGAATAGCATGAGCAAAAGTAAAAATGAATAAAGTAGTTAGGCACTGTGGTGCATGTCTCTAGTCCTAGCTACCTGAAAGGCTGAGGCAGTATGATCACCTGAGCCCAGAAATTCCAGGAAAACCTAGACAATATAAGTAAGATCTCATCTCAAAAAGAATGGAAAGGAAGGCAGTGAATAGGGATTGGAAAGGAGGAAGAAACAGAGATATAGAGAGGAAGGAAGGGAGGGAGGGAGGGAGGTAAAGGAAAGAAAAGAAAGGTAGGAGGAAGGGATAGAGAATACTGTTCAGAGAATGGTAGTTTAGATGGCTAGAACAGAGGGTACAAAGAGATTAGTAGGGGACAAGGTTGGAAACGGAGATCAAAGTCCTGTTATGAAGGTCTCAAGTGTGTAGATGAATTTGTACATACATTTTTTCCAGTATAAGGTGCTTACCAAAGGCTGTTGAGCAAGCTAATGGAATAATCAGGGTTTCATTTAAGACATTTACCTAGCAGCAGTATGTGGGGCAGACTGAAACAGGAAAGCCTGGGGGGAAGAGACACTGGTTAGAAGACTGAAATATTAGGCAGTTGCTAATGCAGGTCTGAGCCAAGCTAAGAGGATAATGAATAGAAACACATTTGAAGAAAAGATTTGTCACTGTCAAATATGCAGAGAGTACAAGAAATATGAGCATTGGTAAAAGGCAGCTAGATTCGCTAATTAGAGATCACAGCCTTTGAAAAAGGAATTTCAGTCGGGTTTTTTAAACAGATGCCAAATCATAGGGTTAAAGAGTACGTCATTAGTGACATAGTAGAGGCTACAAATCTAGACTCCTCTTCAAAAGTTTTGTTGTAAGGTAACTGTGACAGAGCTCAGTTTGGTCAAAAGATCTAACTTAAATTAGAGAGTGGGAATTGGTAATACATCCAATTGGTCAACAATTTCCTCTACAAGTGGTCCAAATTCTTAAATCAATGGGAATTCCATGTATCAACAAATGAATGTATCAACCTATTAGGTAAATATAATATGTATTGATAAATGCAGAGCAGAAACAGTATTAGAAATCTGTTTCCAACTGTGAAATATTTCCATTCAAACATAGGATTCCATGGGGAATTTTTTAACAATCATAAGCGACCTGTTGCAACACTGGTCCTGAAATTGATAACTCATAAATAATTCATAGTGCAGAGCAGGACTAAGATTCCTGCTGTGTGTTCCTCATTTATGACCCCAAACTGAGACTCATGCCTTCTCTATAAAGCCACTGAAAACAAAAATTAGAAATGAACACATAATTTGGGGTCTGGTTAGACTATGGGCCTTGGGTTACTGTCACAAAATTATGGTAAATGGTTAGTTTGCTCTGGCCCCCTAGCAATTTGCAGAATGCTAGTGCATTTTAACAACACCAAACTAGAAATGACAAGATGATTCTAATTTCAACCTTGCTTCATTAATATGAAAATGCTTTGAAAAATAAATCTTTGGCTAATGAAAACACCATCTGTTGATGGCTTTTTGCCACTGTTTTCTTACATTATGAGACATTATTTGAGGAAAACACCGAACATTTACTTACTCACTTCCTATTCATTTACAAAGTATTAAAGCCTCCTCTCAAATTGGAATTGATTCTCAATAATGAACATATGCAAAGGGAAGCAGAGAACTGAAGCAATTATGCAGCCTGTTTCCTCACCCTTTCCTTATCAAGCCTAGCACTGACAAATGATTTAAAACTAAAAATTCTGGGCCATTCTAGGTTTGAATGATTTGATTTATTTGGCCAACAGATTATCTTGTCTGTACTCTGGCTGAGTAAACAAAGTGTGTGTGTGTGTGTGTGTGTGTGTGTGTGTACATGTGTGTATGTGCACATGAGTGTGTATAAATTCTCTTTATGTAAAAATAAACATGCTTTGTTGTCATTTAGCTTGAAGAATTGGTTTGTTTTGTTCTTTTCTTGTGCAGTCCTGTTAATGACTGGGCCAGGTTCGCTCTGTCTAAACTCAGTTAGTACAATTTTCTCAGAATAGTTGAACCATGACAGCAAGAGAGCCAAAGTGGCAGGGGAGATTGGAATGGAGATATCTGCTGGGAGGAAATGGGGACAGGAGGTTGGCAGGGAGAGCAGGATGAAGCTCCCATTTCCTGCTGCAGGAGGTCACCTCTGGGTCCTTTGTGCTTCCCCTTTGTGAGGGTTAGAGAAACCAATTTGTTTATGAAACTGGGAGACCCTCTTTCCCTCCAGATATCTATATCATTCTAGCTCTTACAAAATTATACATGTGTCTAAACAACACAAAGCAAGGAGAAGATTTGGCTGGCTTGCATAATTGAGATTCAAACGGCCCAAGTTAGCTAAATTGGCAGTCTACACTGATTCCATTTTTACCCATGTTCCACTTCATTTGTGTTATATAGACAGCCTCTTTGTGCTCCATAGTACCTTTCCCAAAGATGAACATGTTTTGCCATCTGAGAAAGGTGGGCACAGGTTATTCTTCCAGAAAGCATCCATCCAATTTTAAAAAATGACTTGTCTAACCCTATCAAAACAATTGCTATATTTTTAGCTTCTCTAGTCACAGGTTATTTCAGGTAACTTTCTTACGTGCTCCCTCAAAAAACCTGGCCATGCATCAAAACACCAGCTCTTCATTAAATCAAGAGATTATTGTTACAGGACAAACTGGACTCTGATCTCCATCTGTCATACTCTATGAAGGCAGATGTATTCACACGTTTATGAGCACGCTTACATGCACCAACCTGACACAGTAAATTCTAAAGACTAAAATGGGATGCAGCCTTTCTGTTTGTTCTACTGAAACATCTAGTATTGCCATTGAATATCTGTATCTATCTGGCTTTCTAACAGGTATAAGGGGAACATTATCTAAACCTAGGCAAGATTCCAATCTTGGAGTTTTGATGTGGAAATTGAACCTTGAGGTGAGTAGGAGAGGGAGAAGTGAAGAAGGGAAGAAAGGATAATCCATCCAAGCCTGATTCTTCCCAATTGACAGAAGACAATCTCATCTTTAAAAATAATCTGAGCCAGTGACCCCATTACTATTGTTTGACATGTTCTTTTTAGACATCCTGTCTACACACAGATATTCCTAGCTCTTCCAAAAGCCAGAAGCCAGAATCTTCACATGCTTTTGGGGTCACATTCTGCCTTCTTTTTTAAATTGCTTGTCTTAAAATACTTACTTTGCTTTCACTTCAGTCTGTCACTTTATGTATCAATTACATATGGCCTTTCAACAACAGAACACACCATCTGGTCCACAAACTGAAGCCCACACCCTTATGCCAGCGTTTATTCTTTCCCCAAACATTTATTTGCTGTTGTATAGACACAGGCTACATCCCAGAATGAAATGCAGGTGATATACTGGATATATAGAACATAGGCCTACTCTACTTGAGGCTTGTTAGAGAATAACTAGACCCTCAAGCCAGGTGAAGCAGGTTGCATTCCTCTTCTTCACAGAAGTCTCTGTAACTACCAAACAAAGACACACACCTACTCATTTCCCCTCATCAGGAATGCTACCCTAACCATCTGCAATTTTCCCATCATCAGGCACAGAGCATAATTAATTATCTAACTTAAATGATTAAATTATTATTTGGACCTTCTTTTTTCATTTCTTTTAGTTGTAGATGGACACAATACCTTTATTTTATTTATTTATTTTTATGTGGTCCTGAGGAGTGAACCCCAGTCCTCACACATGCTAGGTGAGTGCTGTACCACTGAGCTACAACCACAGCCCCTTATTAGGACCTTCTAAAAGAAAATATAAACTAAAAATCTAAATCCAGTGTTTAGTTTGCTACCACTCAGAATAGTTAGCCAAAGCCACTCTACTTTCCTAAAGGCCTCAGGATTGTATTCCACTTGCACTCTTCCTCTTTTGTGCCAGCCTCTCATGCACATCCTTTCCTTTCTCTTTCATCCGTTTTTCCTTCATTTCTAGAACATGAATATGCTGCAAGGCTAAATTCTTGGCCCCCACTTGGCTCACCACTGCACAAATCTACCTCCATGCTGAAGCCACTCCAATCTATTTCTCTAGCCTGGACTTTTCTGTCACTGGAAAGGCCTGAATTTCAATTCCGTCTAGGACACTTACCTTTTCCTTTCTAAGAGCACTCCATACTTACTCCATGCTTCTCTATTTCCAGATGTTTGAACACATTCTTTTCTCTGTACTAGAACATTCCCTTCCCTGAGTCCACCCCATCCCCTGATTGAAGGGTATATAAAAACTTACCCCAAATCTCTTAGTGCCCCTCCTATGCTCCCTCACAACTCCCTATGTCTACACAGTCTTATAACTATGACCTTACTTGTCTGTCTCCCCACACTAAACTGAGAGCTCCACCAGGGATGAGACTATCCTGTCATTAATCACTGCAACCCCAAAACCTCTCCTGGTGACTAGAATCTAGTAGATGTCCAGTAAATTCTGATGAATAAGTTAAAGGTGAATGACCCACAATCACATCAAATTCAAACCTAAAGTTAAAACATTCAACCCAAACTGTTGCCTTTTTCTAATTTCCCCATTTCTGTTCTCAATGCCAGGATAATGCCTTGAATAATATAATTATTCAAGATATTTGCAACTCAAAAAAATCTTTTTAAATTTCTTTCTCCCCATCATCTATAACCACTACAGTTATATGCCAAGTCCTGTCAATTCTTTCTTCACAGACTCTCTCTAGTTTGAGACTTCTACTCTTTTAAAAATATTTTTTAGTTTTAGTTGGACACAATGTATTTTTTAATTTACTTATTTTTATATGGTGATGAGGATTGAACCTAGTGCCTTGCACATGCTAGGTGA
This sequence comes from Marmota monax, assembly GCF_021218885.2. Classification (NCBI taxonomy): domain Eukaryota; kingdom Metazoa; phylum Chordata; class Mammalia; order Rodentia; family Sciuridae; genus Marmota; species Marmota monax. The sequence continues at coordinate 6,432,627 of NW_026694552.1, read as the reverse complement.
GCACTCTACCACTGAGCCACAACCCCAGCCCAGGACTTCTACTCTTGACAAATTCATTCATGATTCTCTGTTTTTGACTTGATGACATTCTTGCCTTGACTTATCCTCTGTGCCTCAGAGCATTTTGTGAAAGAAAATCTCTGTCATGGCATTCACCATTCTGAATTAGAACTCTCCATTTACTTGTCTGTTTCCCCTACCAAACTCAAAGACCCTTCTTGGTAGGGACTATGTCTTTCTGTGTCCCCAGCTCCTACCATGGTGTCCAAAGCACTCAGTAAATTTCAAGTATTCATTAATTGTTAAAAGAGTGAATGAATCCCTAGCCTAAATCCCTGATGCTATAATTTAGGTTATTAACTATTCCATCTTTTATTAGGTACTGGGGATTTAACCTATGACCTTGTGCATACTAGGCAAGCACTCTATCTTTCAGAGCTGTTCTATCTAGGAATGACAAAGAACAAGGTGTTACTTCATTATTTCAACCATTCATGAACTTAAAGGTCACTATCACATTTTCCCTTCAAACCCTATTGCTTTGAGTTTAATAATTCTTGTTTCCTTAATCTTTCCTCACCTGTATTATGTTTCTGTAATATGTTTCTTTGTCCCCTCAAAAAAACAGGACTTTTATCAAACCCAAAACAATCTGAGTCAACATTTGAAAATTATTCTGAAACTAATGATAATTAGCACCTTTCAGATGTTGATGAAGAGAAGACTTAGTACAAAACAAATAACAAAAACAGAAAGATAAGGGCACAAATGATAGGAGTATTATACTTGTTAAACTTGATCCCCCCCCAAAAAAAACCAGAAAACATCTTTCAACACAGGATTCTATTAATATTAAGTTAGTATTAAAGCCAGATAAATCAATATAAATCATGGAGGAAAAAGAACAAAGAATCAAAGTAGTCTTAGAACACTATTTGAGTAGAGATAAAATAAAATGCATTTTTACCCATATAGTTACAGGGAACATGTACAGATTTATACATATTATATGTAATGGGGAGCAAATCTTGAATAGTTAGAGACGGCAAAGAAGCCAAATCTACAAGAAATAATGACTTTATGACCATTAGTTGGTTTAACTGAGAAACCCCTTGACAGATATTGGGCCTATTCCCATCCACACGTGTGCCATGACCACTATGGGCCACATACCCCAAAAAGAAACAAGGATACACAGCCACAGAGTCATTCTCAGGCACTCATTCATGCAAGAATACACACATTCATATAAATTGATGTATATGTATGTTTAGAAATATATCCTCTTTCAAGCTGATCTCTCATAAAGATATTTTTCTTCCTTACTTTTATCTTCTACTCATACTGGTTCAGAAATAGTCAAATGCCCACTGATATATAAGTTAAGAGGGTATCTGTCTTTGTCAACAGAAGTGAGTGTCAAGTGGGTGAGTGGACAACTGAGAGAAGGTGGCAGCTGAGTGAGAATGGATAAGTGGATGACAGAGCAACTGAGTAGGAAGAAGGACAAGTAATCAACTGTGATAAGATTCTAGAATATCATATTTTCCAACCTTTTAACTCCTGTTGTGGCTTTCCTTTGAACATTCTCCAAGTCTCATATCTCCTTTTTCTTTGTCTGGCAATCTTTGGTTCTCTCTGTCTTGGAATCTCTTTATTTGTATGTGTGTGTGTGTGTGTGTGTGTGTGTATTTCCCACTGGCAAAATGCTTACTCCAGTGCCAGGTAATATTTTATAACAATGAGATCCCTCATATGTAAATGTAACTTCATTTAAGAATTATTTGTAGTAATGAGTTTGTGGAAATGTAATGAGAAAAAGAAAATGTGCTTGTTTATTCCTTTCAGGAAATTCCTCTATTCCCCCTGGTTTTCATCAGCTATAGTTTTGGCAGGCTGTGGGCATGGAAATGTGAAGACATCATTTGCAAAGAGATTTATACAGATGTCACCATAGGGTTAGGCAGTTGGAAAATCCAGCAATCAAAACGAATAGGCATTTAAAATTAAGGACATGCCATACTTTTGCTAACACTCTGGTTTTGAAGATTGTCAGTAGTTCACAGGAGACTTTTCAGACCTCAAAAGTATTCATAGTGGCAAGACCAATTTATATCCACTAAGATGAGAACCAAAGCAAGCTACAGAAAATGGTATACTTCCTTCAAATCCATTAAGGTGACAATTCATTTGTATTTCAAAAGCATACTATGTGTGCTAAGCACTAAGGAGGATACTAAAGAAACTGATCTCAATGAATTTATGGATGTACCTGTGGTACGTTGGAGTGGACTTTCAGGGTTTTAATTGAGCACCACTAAAAATAGGTATAATTCCTAAGCAGGCCAAGGGAATAGCACTAGCAAAAGTTAAGAGTGAGAAAAGATAATGGGATGTTTAAGAGACAAGAGGGTAAATGAAGGTAGAATGTTTCAGAGTACTAATGAGAAATGATAAATGAGCAGCATGGAAACCAAGTTGTATAGGACAGAGTATCAAGTTGAGGTCTATCAGCAATAGAGAGCCACCAACATTTGACCACTTTTTATAAAGTCAACAATCATTGTTATAATATCAATCTTTGATAAGGGGAGAAACTCATGGGATGATGAAAATTCTGGAATGTAAAATAGTTTTATACAAATGCAGCACATATCATGAACTAAGATATATATTGGGACTAGTAAGTGAGAAGCAAGAGAAGCAATGAACAAAATAATTACTCTTGTAGGCCTTACAACTGTACTAACTATCAAGAACACAAGTATCCTTTGAAATTGAAGAATTAATTGAACCACTGGTAGCCTTTTGAAGGATGTGTGTCCTGCATCTCAATCTTTTAGGCAGACTAGACAACTAAATAAGATCCTGATGATACTATGTAAGTATCCCCAAGCTTTCTAATTCATTTTGAGTATATGTTAAGAAGACAAGCCAGCTTCTGGTTATTCTAACCTTTCATCTATAACATAATGGTTTGTTTGTACTTTGCTGAACAACAAATATTAGAAACAACTAATCTTAATCAGAGAGGTTAGTACATAAAAGTTAGTTATAAACACTAAAAATGAAGCTCCAGAGTTGAAAAGTAAAAATAAACACTATATTAGTTACAGGACAGAAAGTCAACCTCTTTGAGATATACATAAATAAAATCAGTCTTCTCCTTCTCTCCACTTACAGGACTTCCCTGCCCCTCTCAGGGCCAGGGGAATATGCTCAGACAGTCTCCCCCACAGCTTCTGCTAGCCAGCTTTCTTCTTTTCTCCTTGGGGAGGAATCAAGCAGATTAAGAGGATAATCCTAAATGCTTCTCTAAATTAAACTTAACCCAAAGAAGTGAGTATATATGACACTAAAAATCAGAACTGCTCTCTGCTTAATGTGGGGAACTAATATCATTTTCCACTTGGCACCAAACAAAAATGACCCCACCATACTCATGCGCACACACACACACACACACACAAAGCAGCACCTCCTTCTCCTCCCCAAAGTCCAAGATGTTCCAGACAACATAACAAACCACACAGTTGGGAATGATTCATATGTTTCCACTCTCTGTCCAAAAATGAGCAAAAATAGTTTCCACTTAATTTATAATCAGAATTTTCTGCACATTTCCTAAAAAACGAAACGGGAACTATTAAAAATCTGCTCTTTCTTTCTCTAAAAATTACTGACTAGTCACAGACTGAAGCATCTTTTGATAAATACTTTCATGTTTCCTCTATCCCTTGAGACAAGAGTTATATAGCTATATGATGCCAAATGTCTAGTCAATCATCCAGTGTTTTCATATGTTTTCAAATAGTTGGTGTTCAGTAGATACAGGCTTACTCTCTCCAGTCTTTTTGTTATCTCAACAGTACATATGGATACGGATATTTGTTTGGAAAATTTCTCAAGGCCAATGCCTTATTATAGTCCTAACACCTGCAAATATTTGGCAGAGATTGTTCCATCCTCTCCAAATCCCCCATTCTTCCTACAATCCCACCGCCATTTATCACCACTATGAAGTTGTAAGTTTATATAATATGCCCTTTCTTTGATGCTGCTAATCATTTTTCTATGACCCATTAAATGTGCAGTTGCTAGAGCAAAAAGTTAAGTTTCAAATCACATTTCATGAACATACATCTAAAACAAAGTGGCAGAAGGCTACAATGGAAAAATTGTCAATTTGATCTAGACACTGAGATTTAGTTGCAGCTCTCCTACTACTAAACAATTCTGTGACTTTGGCCAAATCCCTTAAACTTTCAAAGACTCAGTTTATGCAGCTTTAAAGTGTAAGGTTTTGGCTAGACCAGATATAAGGACTAAAATTTTATGATTCTAAGGATTGAAGTCAATGAGATAATCCCCCTCTGTTGCCTTGATATGAATGAGAGTATCACCTTGAGTGAAATCAAATGATAAACATTGAATTTTATATACATTAGATATAAATAATAACCTGAATTGGCACAAACCATTATCAGTGTGACCATTCTCAATATTAATTACAACAAATTACAGAAGGGAAAAAGTGTCCTGTTCTGACTACTCCTACCCTCATCAACATTATATATTTTACATAAGTTTGAAAGAATTTTCCAGAACATGGAAGGAAGAAAATATTCACTCCCTTCTTGCTCTCCTTACATGCTATCTAGCTCTTTCTTTATTTATTTATTTATTTATTTTTTGGTACTGGGGATTGAACTCAGGTGTACTTAACCACTGAGCAACACTCCCACCCCTTTTCTGTATTTTATTTAGAGACAGGGTCTCACTGAGTTGTTTAGTGCCTCGCTAAATTGTTGAGACTGGCTTTGAATTCAAGATCCTCCTGCCTCAGTCTCCCAAGCAACTGGGATTACAGGCATGCGCCACCACACCTAGCCCCTATCTAGCTCTTTATTCTAACTTGGCCTCTGTACTCAGGTCCTATTTTGAGGTAATAATAGTACTATCCATTTAAAGATTTTATTTTTATGGAATCTTTGTTTTGTAGCTTCCTTCTTAAGAAAAATTATACCACATAGCAGGCAATGGGAATAAAACAATACATCTGACATTTGTTAGCATCAATGTGAGGTAGGAGGACTTAAAAAAATAGGAACTTTGACTTGCACATAAACTTCAGATGCTACAACTCCAGAAAACTGTCCACTGTCCACTGAACACAAATGAAAGACTTGGAACTTCCCAGGTGGGTACTGCAAACAAGTGCTTCAGTCTGTAGCCCACAATAACAAGCACTGGCACAAAATTCAATACTGAATTAAATATTTATTGCATTTAGTTGAAATTGCTAGTACAGGTCTTTGATTATCCCTCCTAATTTTGTGGTACATTAAAATTTTTTTGTTGTTTGTTTTAAGTTTTTTTTTTTAATTCTTAAGGCAGGTTTAGAATTACCAGTGTTAAGTGCTTAATGACAATTTGTAATGGCCAATAGCATACTTTTGTTTCTTTTTTTTTAAAAGAAAGAGAGAGAGAATTTTTAATATTTATTTTTTAGTTTTCGGCGGACACAACATCTTTGTTTGTATGTGGTGCTGAGGATCGAACCCGGGCCGCACGCATGCCAGGCGAGCGCACTACCGCTTGAGCCACATCCCCAGCCCCAATACTTTGTTTATTTACTGCACTGAACATGCAAATACAAACATATGCTAACTTCCTCCACAAAAAAATCTCTCATCTATATAGATACACTCAGACACCTCCACCCACACCTACACAGAGACACACCCAAACATGCAAATCAGTGCATATGCTTATTGTAGTACACCTACACAGGCACTCACATACTTAAAAGAAGAGTTAGAAAGATCATAGCAAACATATGCAATGTGCAATATGCCACTGACAGAGGAGAGAAGTTGCTGGTTCTCTGGATGGACTACTGGTGGAGTGAGCCATGGGCTAAATCCCCTGGAATTATCCAGAAGTATATGAAAGCGTGCAGGTGAGGTTATTGCTCATGAGAACAACTTGGAGATCACTCTGTTGTCTATAGGAAAAGTGACCCATTTTATTAGGGAACTTGCTAACTGTATAACTATGTGTTAAGAGTCAAAGTCATGTAAGGAATATTTTCCAGATCCCTTACCTTGAGTTTCTCAAATCGATCATTCAGTGAGGCGACTTGATGGTCTCGGTGACGACCCACCAGTTTGCATAAGGCACAGATCAATTGGTCATCAGATACACAGTACATATTCACTTTCTCATTCTCATGGTCCAGGCAGGCAATCCCCCGAAGATGTGTGTCTGGCACTGGTTCCACCAGGCGATGGCTGGTGAAAGGTTTCTTGTTGGGGTGTGTGGCCCTTAGGCAACGGTCACAGTAGGAGACCTCACAGGTGATACATGTTTTCACTGCATCCCTTGGCGGGTCCTGCTCACAAAATTGGCAAGCAATTCGCTCACTAGACATGGTGGAACTGGGCCTATATGTCCTTTCCCGGCGGCTCTCACTTGGGGAATTGGGCCCACTGACTGAAGCCTTCTGGAAGCGATCAATAATGTTCTGCAGGGTCACATTCCTCTTGAGGCCATCCAGGCCCCGGTGGTTCAGCGAGATAACATACCTGCACGTGGGACACTGGAAAGCAGTAATGGGTTCAATGGATTCACCGGAGCTGCAGCTTGAGACCAAGATGCGATGGGCACAGCTGAAGCACAGACTGTGAGCACAAGGGAGCAGAAGGGGGTCTTCAAACAACTCGAGGCAGATTGGACAGGTCAATTCAGACTCCAGTGTTTCCATCTTTAGTGAAAATAATCCTGCTGAGGCATTAAGAACCACAGAGGCTGGGCTTTCACCTGTAAGGAATACAAAGCAAGAGTCATTAAGTATTTCCAAAGGAAAAGTGGATATTGCAAAATTATATTCTAACCAATCGAGACTTTACATGCTGAACTACCCAGGGATGCTTGAGCAATAGGAAGGTAATTTGGGAATTAATCAGGAAACCTTTCTTCCCGCTTCAAACCTTGTTTTTGACAAATGCCTGCATTTATCCTCTTGCACTAATAAATGAGCCAAGTGGCCACCTCTGGTTTTCTGATTAACATTACCATTCCAGCTCAAAATATTGGCATGATCATTCTCTCACATATTCTCCACTGACATCTCTTCTCCAGGGCTATGATGAGTTGAAGGCCCTGCAAAATTCTTAATCTCTATTCTCCAATATTGTTCTCTATTTCACTTCAAGGAAAGATATAAGGGCTACTCCTATTTCACATCCAGTGGAAAGAAAACAAGCCCATATTTCAAGCTAACTCTCTACTTCCTGAAATGATTCCATTCTGAGAGCCTGCATGAAAAAGGAGAGATAACTTTAGAAAAATGTGGTTCTCAGTGCAGGATAATAATTTCTTCTTCAGAGTGTGAACTTGAATTACTTCCTATTATCACACATGGAAATGTCTGTTACATCCCATTTCTAGTAAACTGAGTTGGTAGAAACAAAAAATGAGAATTCTCACTTTTGCTTTCTTTCCTCACCTTCAGAAAACCCATCAAGTCAAATGGGAATGAACTTTAAATTTTGACATATTCAGCAATAGTTGCTGATCAATGATAGTCATACTACCTTGTGGCTTCAGTTTGATTTTATTTTTAAACACCACTGAACTAGCAAAAGTGTGTTACGAAGTTTATCTCCCATATGTCTTTTAATACTTCCTAAAACATAACCAGATGCAAATCAAGATCAAGATAGAACTTAGCCAGATGAGCAGCCAGAAATTTTCAGATCTGAGGACTTTCATTTTAGTGTGCATCAGAGAGTAAAAGAAATCACCCAACTGACATGAAACTAACAACCTGGTTAGCCTCTAAGTCTCTCCATTCTCCTACAGGTATTTCTGAGCTATACAGATCTTACTGTAATGTATCTTCCATTAATTAAAATCCACACACATAAATATTCAAAGTTAGCTTTAAATAAGAAAAAATATAAAACATCTTTAACTGACTGAAATTGTTAATCTATTAGTATAGGAAAGAAAAAGGCATCTTTTGATTTTGAGCTTTTGTTCATCATCACACTATCATCATTCAAAACCTCATGGGGGCTTGAATTTTTTATTCCACTCATATATTTATCAGTGATATCTGCATACCTCTCACAGGATGCATAAATACTGAGTACAATTAAACCTAGTGCATATGTACAATAGATGTACACCCAAAGGCTGTTTCTAAATCAGATCTTTTAAATGCACTGAACTAGCTAGATACTTAATGAAAATCTAGTTAAAAATAGGAAAGTGGGGTATAAAAGGGAAGACTCTTTGTAAAGCAACCACTCTCGGTTAGTTTAATAGGTTCAAAGGTGTGTGTAACCACTTTTCAAAGGAAATGTGAGATGTGGATCTAGGGATGTAGCTCAGTGTTAGAGTGCATTCCTAGCACACGTGTACTAAAGAAAACTGAAAACTAAAACCTGAGACATGTATTTTTATTTTACAATCTGTAAGTACTTGAAAATTGTTGATCAGTATTTTATAGCTTATAAAACCTATCAGCATGCATTTACAGAGATGAAAAATTAAAATATGCACATATATAACAGAATCTTAGAATTGGAAAAGGTTTCAGAAAAGAAAGATTCCAATTTCCGCTCAAGGTAGAAATATTGCTGAGATAGCTCCACCTTATTTCATTTAGATGCTCAAATTCAACATGTCCATAAATGAACTTGTGTTCCCCCACTATCCTTGAAAAAAAATATCAGCTCCTTTTCCAATTATCGCTGCCTGGTAAATATCAAGCCTATAAACCTAGGAGTTCTCTCATTTACATTTATAACTTCAACTACTGGTGACGTCCAGAATATTCTGTTTCATTTCATTTACATATCTGTATATCTAGTGAACTCTCTCTGCTCTTTCAGGACATCAATGATTTCATATTTTTATTCACAGCATGACACCTCCACAAACTAGGTATTCAATAGTTGTTAATAAAGTATTCCTTAAAGTAGCAGTAAGAAGGGATTTAGCATTTATTGAGTACCTCCTGTATTCTGAGTACAATGTTAAGCACTTTACACACATTATTTCACTGAATTCTTTCACAAAACCTGTGAGGAAGGTATTATTATTATCTTCATCATATAGTTAGGAAAGTGGGGCTCAGGGTTATTAAGTAAATCAACTGGGAACATAATACCCAGTCACAGGTCAATCTAATGCCAATACCTGTGCTTTTTACACCTTAATTTCAATCATCTCACTTCCTTCACTGTATTTTATCTTGACTATTTATAAGAGTATTCTAAAGAGCAGGTTTCTACTTCTATTTTTGACTCTCTGTCCCTCCAAATCTGTCTCCTTCATTCTGATCACTTCCAGAATCATATCTCTTTGCTCTAGGGCCATCTCCACTTCACACTACACTTCTACTACTATCTTCCAGGGCTGCATGTCTGCATTCCTCAGCGTCTGTGTTGGAAGCTACCTGGGTTGATCAGAAGCATTGGGGAAAGCACATTTATGGTTGAAACCTATATAAAATCTACCAGAGTGCCACAGTTTTCCTGTCTTAGAAGAGTTATTCTACACAGAGGGAAAGTTCTCCTATTTTGCCTGAAGCCCAAAAACATGTTCCCAAATCAACGTGACCATTGAAACTCACTATGAAACTGAGCATGGGAAAATGTGCAATGGGTCAGGATTACCTTGAGTAAGGTCAAAAATACTTGTTCTTTTTTTTTCATACTGGAGTTTGAACCCAAAGGCACTTTACCACTGAGCCACATCCCCAGCCCCTTGTCCATAACTTTCAAAGGATTCTTAAGAGTCCTTGACAGAAAACTCAAGCAGCACAGGGCTCAAGTAACCAAACTTAACTGATTTCAGCTCTATGAAGAACAATGTAAAATGGTTACAATCTGTTGCTTATTGTAAGTAATTTTTCTATTCTGTTCTATTTTATTATCACATAGTAATTACTTTAGCCAATGGTGGGGAACTGGATACTTTTATTAACTTCTTCAAACATTTATTTATATGCATAAACTCTCATTTATGAGGTCTCGTTGTTCTGGTTACTCTTAGTGATTCAGCATCCTTTCAACTGGTCTATTTTTCTATACCTCCATGATTATCAAAACACTTTTACATACATTATCTCAATTAGCTTTCTCAATTTTCTAAAAGGTGGTAATATTATTACAAGAAAATAATTTGTCCAAGGTCATACTTGTTTGAAAATATTAATGCTAATATTCAAACTTATGGAGAAAACTCCAGAAATAAACCTATATATTTATGGCCAACTTATTTTTAATAAGAGGTTCAAGCTCATTCAATACACAAAGAAGAATCTTCTCAACAAATGTGTCCTCAGACAATTGGATCTCCATAAGCAAAAGGATGAAGCTGGAGCCCTACCTCATAACATATATAAAATTAATTCAAAATGGAAAAGTAAGGGCTGAAACAATAAAATTTTTGGAAGGAAAGTATACATTTTCATGAACTTAGATTAGGCAACAGCTTTTTAAAAATATCTTTATTTTATTTATTTTTATGTGGTGCTGAGGATCAAACCCAGGGCCTTGCGCATGCCAGGAGAGTGCTCTACCTCTGAGCCACAACCCCAGCCCACAACAGCTTCTTAAATGATACCAAAAGCACAAACGACCAAATAAAATATAAATAAATGGTATTTCATCATAATTTAAATCTCTAGGGCTACCAACAGAACCATCAACATAGTGAAAAGACAACTCACAGAATAGGAGAAAATATTTGCAAATCATATCTGATAGGAATCTGGCATCTAGAAACACAGAAAACTTATAACTCAACAATAAAAAAGACAAATGGCCCAATTTAAAAATAGACAAAGGGTTTTGAATACACATTTCTTCAAAGATGATATACAAATAGCCAAAACACACATGAAGACATGCGCAACATCATTAGCCATTAGAGAAATGCAAATCAATGCCACACTGTAATACTACTTCACATACACCAAGAAGGCTGTCAACAAACAAGCCAAAATCAGAAAATAGCAAGTGTCAGTCAGAATGTGAAGAAATTAGAGACCTTATACATTGCTGGTAGGGATGTAAAATGGTGCAGCTGCTTTGGAAAATAGCTCAGCAGTTCCTCAAAATGTTAAACAGTTATCATAAGACCCAGAAATTACACTCCAAGGAATATACCTAAAAGAATTGGAAATGTAATGTACTCATTGAAAAATGTGTACACAAAATGTACATAGTAGCAGTATTCATGGTAGCCAAAATGAAAACAACCCAAAAGTCCATTAAGAGATGAACAGATAAAGAAAATATGGTTATACATATAATAGAATATTATTTGACTGTGAAAGGAATGAAGTACTGATACTTGCTACAACATGGATGACCCTTGAAAACATTATTCAGAGTGAAAGAAGCCAGACACAAAGGCCATGTGTATTGTATGATTCCCTTAATGTGAAGTGACCAGAATAGGTAAACCCATAGGAATAGAAAGTGGATTAGTGGTTGTTAAGGGTCAGGAAAGGGGGAGGGGAATGATAACTAACAGGTACAATTTCTTTCTGGGATGAGGAAAATGTTCTGTAATTAATTATATAGTGGTGATGGTTGCACATTTTTAATATACTAAAAATCAGCGAATTAAACACTTTAAAATGGTGAATATTTTGGTGTGTGAATTGTAGCTCAATTTTTTAAAAAGAGAGATTCAAATCCAAATCTGTCTGACTCCAGAGTGGAAATAATTAACCACTGTACTATACTGCCAACTGTGTAATTACATAGTATTTACGAACTCTACTGGATTGCTTACTTCTTTTGATTGTTTTTCTAGGTCAGTGATTCCCTATCTAAGTTTTGCAATGCCCTGAGATATTGTTAATGATCAACAGGTGTCAGAAAATTCTCAACTCACAATTTTTATTCAGTTAAAAATATTCAAGTAGCTCCTGAAAAATATTTTACTCCTATCATCACAACATAATTTTAGAAGAAGGAAGTGGTATGACAAAAACAAAACAATAACATAGTGTTGCAACTTCAAACAGATTTCACATCAGTGATCTATGAGGAATTAAAGGATATGCTAAGGACAAAGACAGGACCTGATAGGGTGCAACCTGATGACAAGTAATCGTGAAACTTATTCCAGAAAACGCAATGGTTTGTCATAAAAATTAATGAAATGCCTGGGAGGGTAGGACCATTTGGTATATGTCCTGGTGTACTGTATGTAGTACATCCATAAAAACTTAAATTGAGCAACAAACTTTAACTCAATTTAAGTTTTTATAGTATCCTATATACAGAATGCAAATGCATAGTAGGTTAAGAAGCAAATGTCCATGTGCATATAACTGGATTAATTTGCTTCCAAATCATTGAGTTACTGCTGTGTAGTCAAATATATATGTTTATGTATTTGCCCTTGCTCTATTATAAAATTGTTTCTGTATGGTTTATCTTTATCCTGCTCTCTTCTTTAGGCTAAAATCCATGAAAAAAAAAACTAATGAGAATAAACTCATCAATGAGTTGTCAGAAAGTTCTGTGCCTGGGTAGAAATACAAAAGAGGAGTTTCGATGAGCAGGACATCACTAGGTGACAGATATCTTATGGGACCACTGTAATATTAGCAGTTTGTCATTGCCTGAAGCATCATTACACAGCACATGAGTCTGTGTGTATGTATGTATACTGTAATTTATTGTAAATGCAATATATATATATATATGTATCTATTATTAATTGGGTAATCTGAAGTTGCCAATTTATCATTCATATTTTTTGGTTATTCCTTAAGGCAAATTGAATGATGTGATTCTTCTCAATATAAAATTTCAGAAAAAAATAATGCATTCTACCCTTACAAGATGAAAGATTGATTTTAGCATAGCCTTCTAAATACAGCATCTAGATAACTCTGATCTGCACTTGGCAGAGTTCTATTACTTAAAATGTTATCTGAACATACTTAAATGTCCACTTATTCTAGCAGCTAATACGTCATCTAGTTTTCATCTTCTATTCTGCAGAGCATGGGTTCTGGGCTCTCACTACCTACCTACCTACCTACCAAACTACCTGAGGAGCCACAATCTTTTTCCTTCACAGAAAATCCATGAGTATCAAACCAAGCCTGACCTCTGGGCTATAGATTAAGAATTGACCTGAGTTGTAAGGTTTTATTTAAAAATAAATTAATATAAACTAAATGTTGTTCAGAATATCAACATTAATCTCCCATGAGATCTTCCTTAAAATATTAGAAACTGTAGGGGAATGAGAAGATGAGTCATGGCTTAGTCTAATGTTTCCTCCATGATAAAATATTGTTTAAGTTGTACTAGAATCATCAGATAATATTTTTAAGATGCTTTCCATCTCTGACATCTTATTATTATAGAGCTCCTGCTATTTGTTGATGAATAGGAAAGATAACTTGGGTTATTGTAAATTAGCTAATATGAACACAAATCTTATTTATTTTTCTAGTTTTAACTAGAAAGGCTAACAAGTGATGGACATCATCATCAAGGGAACTAAAAATGAACAAAATGCATGACTTTCCCTTGGCTAAGTCAAGGTGCTGAATTACAGTGGATGGTTTTGCCTGTTGTATCTCAAGGAAGTTACAATGAATGTTCCAGCGGACAACTGAAGAAGAGAGGAGTCCCAGGTGAGTATAAACTAAGGAGGACACCTTTTTCAACTGAAAAAAGAGGACAACCAAATCCCAGGACACTATGATTAGCAAAGGACCCTTTGAAGTTCAAATTCTATGCAAACAATGTGTAGAATTCTTACCATAGAGGATAAGGACAAAAGAAAAAGAAAAAGAAAAAAGAAACCCCCAAAAAGAGGGCTAGGTATTAAGTAATTGTAATTCATAAGAATAGTTACATTACATTTGTATAGTATTTTATAGTTTTCAAATTTCAAAGCCATTATCTTTTTTGATCATCCAAATAGAGTCTGGTTGTAGTCCGGGATCTAAACCAAATTAGCAGAACCATCCAAAGGAAGTCATTTCATCTCTTTGGGCCACAGTTTCCATATCTATTGGATTAAAAATACTTGTCCTATGCATCTCACAGGCTCTTGTGAGGATCAGATGAGGATAAAAGAAAATAATTAACCTGTTTGACAAATATAAATATTCTCATCATACCCTTCATAGAGGATACACATAAAACATGTTATTTTTTTTTATAAGCTGAAAATGTTTGGAAATTCATCCCAAACACATGCTTGTCATAATGGAGGATAATCACACTTCCCCACAAGATTGTTGGAAGGCATGTGTCTGTGGTATTTCTTATTCTCCTATGTATTCCCCTTTAGGCTAGGATCCCCCCCCCCCAAGGAAAAAAACCTATCTCTGTTCTCTTAAGCTCTCACGACACACAGGGAGAGCTCAGGACTGGAGGTTGATTACTGACTGGCAGAGAAAACCACAGCCAGTTCCTGTCTAATAGGTTATTAAAGCCTACTTAATATTTTATAGTATATGGATTTAATGATATTTTCCTTTCAATAATTAAATCCAACCATTGGGTATTTTATATAATATAGTCACCATAAACATTAAAATAATATGGAAGTAGCAGAACTAATAGTCCTGAATCTGCTGCAAATGCAAAAGATTAATCTAAGTAACCAAGAAACGGATTTGCCAAGGTAACACATGATAATTGACAGGAATCCTAAGTACAATTCATAACGCCTTTATCTTAATGCAGATTACACTGGCAAGGTTAGAAGGTTGGAGAACAAATGCAGAACAAACTTAATTTACCTACTGCTATCAGTACAGCTTTTCATCTATTCCAGGACTATTTTTCTCAGCCTGTTTCCCAATGAAATATTTGTGATTTTTTTTAAGTTCAGCAGTCCACCCGGATGGGCCAGTCATCTCTATTTTTACAGAATAAATTTTGCAATATATATGAATGTAAGACCTGCTGTTGAATGTTAGGCTGCAAGGACCCCAAGTTCAGGTCAGAAACAAGGGACAGAGAACAGAGGCCTACTTGAAATCAAACTTCTATTCTCCTGGGAACCACATGGATCCTAGCAACACTTAACAAAGGGCTATAGACAAAGTGATAGAGGATTCTGGACCGTAAACCATTTTTCTACCTCTGGGCTGTATATATTCAGACATTTCACTGTTCTGAATTAACATTGTTTGCCATGCCTCTGCATTATGATCCTATCAGGACAGATTGCAAATACTGGGATTTTTATATTTCTGGAGGATTTTAGATTATATAATGTGTTTGTTATCAGATCATCTGGTTTCAAGATACTCCAGAGACAGAAGAGGCTGACCTGCAGGAAAGAGGCTGAAACAAAGGCCAAGGTCAGGCAGTCAGAGCATTGCAAGGAGACAAGAACCCAAGTAGGATAACTCTTTACAAATGATACTTTGCCAATCCAGTTAGCCTGAACCAACATCCTAGTGTGTATTCAGGTGAACTCTACATGAAGAAGGGAGTGATTGGGTGTTGACACATTATTCAAAATCCCTCCATCACCCATACTTTAAACAGCTTATATCATCTAGTAGTCTTATCAGCATATATAATTTATAAGGAAAAATACAGAATCTGGAAGACTGACTAACAAAAACATTATATCTGCCTATGGTTACAAAGAAGGGGAATATGAAAAGAGTAACAGTCAGGAAGAGCCACAAACCTCTAGAGCCCATAAAAAACTCTAAGAAGACTTTTAATAAATGAAAGTGGATGCCAATACCAATTATCAGAGGAAGAGGGAACTGAAAGGGGAATAGCTATTTGCACAGGGGGATAACTAGAGTTGGAATTTCTTGTCTCAATGCCACTTGTCTGATCTTCTGACTTGTTAATGTGACCTAACACACTGGTTGAGAAACACTTCTCTAGTCTCTTTTTTTAACTGCTCAGCAATGAACACAATGCTTTTTGAGAGACCTGAAATATCAATCTTTGTGCAATACAACCTTCATATCAAATTTTCAATCATGAAAAAGTGAAGCGTTTCAAACTCTCCTGAACTATGGGATATCTAGTATGAACATGTTACACTTCATATTTAGATGATGCAATTCTCCAAATCAAGAAACCCAGCTTAAGTAAGGAGGCACTTCATGAACACAAAGCCTCATTTTTTTCTTTTTTGCACAGAAGAGAGAACAAAAATTTAATGCTAAATGGAAATGGAGCACCCTTGTGCCTCTTGCAGCTCCTTAGCAGCAAAGGACCTAAGACCCAGAACCCAAGAGCCCAGTTCCAGGGCATAACAGCTAGGGAGTTACCAAGATCCATAAAAATTAGATGACAGATACACACAAGACCAAGCAGGTACTTCCAAGAACAGTCATTTGAGACAGAGACTGCACCTCAGCCCTGTTTTCACCCTTTTTAGGGCATATGTATGTCACTATTCAAAAAGAGAAAACTTGAGTTCTAAGGGACTGAATGAACACACAGCATTCTCTCCTCTTCATCAAGCCAATGAGTTTCTCTGAGTGATAAAGACATATTCCTTCTATAGTTTCCTTCTCAATTGCTGTGATGTCAGCAGATTTTATGGGAGGAGGGATGGGGGAATGGACAGGCTCACTACCCAGAGCAATATTTGGATGCAATTATGAGACTCCACTGGCACTACTTTAAGTTCTGCAAGTTGAAGCAAGTTGCCCTGTTCTTAGACAAGGGATTAACTAAACCAATTTCATTTAAATCAATTTGCACTGTTCAGATGATATGCTTATGATGCAACCAAGTCACTGATTTGCAACAGTATTTCCTGGAGGTGGCCTTACAAGGTGCAACATGCTAAATGAGAATTTTAGCAGTCTTGAGAGTAAACAGAAGAAACATGACCAGTCCTTTACATACCTAGCCCTCTGCCCCTACCCTGAACAGCACTTCCCCGTCCTCATGCTGGAGCTACAAGTATGAAATCTAGCCTGGAATGAGCTGAGGGCAAAATACTGGGCCAAATAGTTAGTCCAGTCAACAGAGGACCCTGCACATTATAGGTGCTTAATAAATATTGTTGACTCACTGCTGCCAGATGCTAATCATGTTAATATAGCAAGGCCTAAAATTATTTATGCCACTTTTCATTAGAAATTAGCTAACTGCCCCCATATGGGCTAAAAATGGGTGAGGTTGTTTTTGAATGAGTCTGACTCAGATTGTTGGGTTAGAGTACATTAGATGTGATGCAAGACTCAACTTAAAATCATCACCATTACTCTGTATGCCTACTTGTAGGTATGTTTTCATACAGTTGTACATTCATTGGGGAAAAACAGACTTAGTACCTAAATACAATGATAGATTTGAATCCCAGGGAACTAATAATGGCAAATTAATATTTTGGTAAACTAGGGTTCCTACTTATACTCAGTCCACTAACCCCATAAAAGGTAAATGAAGTGCTTTCTTTGAGAAGTAGAATACTGAGGATTTATAGAATCCTTTCATCTTCAAAGGACCAAGCCAAGACTCACAATACCCAGTACACAATATTGTGCCTTTTATACAAGTAACCAACTATGAAAGAAAGGTCATAGGAATGTCCTAAGGCCATAAAGCCAATGCAACATCAGATTTGGGATGAACTCTCTGATCTTCTTGGCTCCTAGACCTGTATTTCAACCAAATAAATCAAGTTGTGAGGAACAATCAGGAGAAATCTAATTCACATTATATATCTGTATTAAGTTAATTGGGAAGGAATATATAAAAATAGCAAAGATTGTCTCTCCCTCAGGGCAGTGAGAGTGGACAGGCCGATAGATAGAGGGGTGTATGGGGGGTAATCATCTGGGGTAAAGCAAAACTACTCCCAAATAGAAGAGAAGTAGAGGAGGGGAACTCCAAAATTGGCAACCCCCTTTTATTGGAACATTGCCAGAGAGACTGATTGGAGTACAGGGATGTAAAAGAATGAGGTTAAAGGCCCAACTTAAGAATTACATGTATTAATCCCCATACTGTACTTATCTATTTGCTGCTTTCAAGATATTCTTTCATACGGGTTCCTCCTCAAAGACATGCAACCATAACCATCCACCCATCCCACAATCAGAAATCCTCATAAAAGGCAACGTGGTTGAGAAACAAGAAGCCGTATGGCTGGAAGTGCACAGGATGATGGAGAAAGGCTGGGGATGAGGGGCTCTGGTGGGAGGTTTGGATGAGTAAGTAGGTGTTACAAGGCAGGAATAAAGTGAGTGATCTTGAAAATGGGTGGGGGAGACAAAGAGGGACAGGAAGAAGAAGCGGAAGAAAGAGAGATAAGAAGAGGAGAGAGTGAGGAGGAAGAAGAGAAGAGGGGAGGGGAGAGGGGGGAGAGAGAGAAAGAGAGAGGAAAGCCCAATGAGCCCAGGACCCCAAATTTGTTGCTCTAAGAAGAAATGCCTCTGAAAATAGTGTGTTGCACACGAAGTGCTAAGTAACCTAAACCGGACCATCACCAGTAATGTTTCTGTAAATCTACTCTGCCGTTATTTACTTAATTCTCACGAGCCAGAAATGGAAATCCCCACCTTCCCCCGGTTCAGTCGCAGTCTGTCCTGTGGACATATGTAAGTTTTCTCTCTCCCCTACAGAGCTGGTTTCACAGCTAGGCCAGAAATAAGGAACCACCCAGACGGAGACTCGAGGATCGCTCCCCTGGCTGGAAAAGGATTAAGTTTCGCCAGGCCTCCCCGCAGACAGGGTGTCCGCAGCATCACAGGCTGCTGCGCCAGCACCGCTGGTCAGACGGCCGACCCAGGGGCGCCGCCCGGGCTGAAGAGGCTACTGGCCGCAGGAGCGTGGGAAGGCAGCAGTGACCTTTCCCAGACTCACGCTCAGGCGCCGGGGAGAGCTGCTCAACTGCTCTGCCCCGCACCACCCGGGCCCGGAGGAGGCCTCCAGCCACCCCCGCCCGGCACCCAGGAGTGCTAACACCGTCCCAGGAGGGCAGCGGCAGGAGCCAGAGACAGGCCAGGGTCCCTGTTGCTGCCGGCCCGGGCTTCACGGGCCCCGTCACCCCTTTCTGCTGACCCGGGAGACCTTGCCCAGCTCCGGGCCCCAGTGGCACCTGAGGAGTAGCCGGAACCGGGGCCGAGCCCTGCGCGGACTGCTACACTGGACCCCCAGGGCCGCGGCGAGAGGGCGCATTTTACCCATAGCGTTCCCGTGTGCCAGCCATCTCCTACGCGCGCTCAAGAGCGCTGGGCGCCCGTCTGCCTCCGCAGCAAGCTGGCTCGGGCTCTGGCGCGAGCTCCCGGGCCGCCGTCGCTGCCGCCGCCGCTGCCGCCACCACCACCGCTCTAGGCCGCCGCCCGCCTTCGCCTTCGCTGCCTCCGCTCAGCTGCCGCCGCCGCGCAGCCAGCAGAATCCGCCAGCCTGCGCGCCCCGCAGGGGACTGCACGGCAATAGTGACGCTACCGCTCCTGGATCTCCCGAGCTAAACTTAAGAGTTTTCGCCCCTCAGTCCAGGGGCAGCACCATGACACTACAGCAGCACCACTGTCATTTCCGCCGCCGCAGAGGGGAAAAAAAAAAGGCAATCCCTTCGAAAAGGGGGGTGGAGTGGGAGCATACAGGGCTGAGGCTGACACCCCAAGGGAGCACTGGGAGGGGCCCCGGCAGAAGGGGCGCTGGGCCACCTTCCTGAGCTCACCTTCCACCGCCACCGCCACTCCCAGCTCCCCCAGCCCCTCCTCTTGAGACGCGTTTACATGTTTTCTCCCCTGGCAGGAGTGACCGGAGAAACCTGAGCAAGCAAAGACAGAGGGTGGGTGGGGTTCGGGTTACTACTGTACCTACCAGCTGATTCCAGCAGCCTTTTCTCCAGCGCCCTGTCATCTTGAACGAAGACACCCGGAGAGGGGCCCGAGCGGGTGTGTGTGTGTGTGTGTGTGTGTGTGTGTGTGTGTGAGAGAGAGAGAGAGAGAGAGAGAGAGAGAGAGAGAGAGAGAGAGAAACAGAGACAGAGGGGAAGAGCGCAGAATGTGTGTGAAATGAAGAAGGAAGACTATGGCCAAACTCTTCTCCCACCCACCAGCCCCCTCGCCCCACAAACCCCCAGGTTAGAACAAGGAAAAGGCCGTTGCACCCGCTAATGAGAAAAGAGTATCTGGGTCCACCGAACAGGTCCTCGGGATGAAGCTCCTCTATGCAAAGTTAACTACAGAGTAAAACAAAAATAGTGGAGGAGACAGAAAAGGGCAGACAATTGAAGGAAACCCAACCCCTCTTTCTTTTTACAAAGGGAGAATGGCTCTGTAACATTGGCCTTGGGCAGAAGTTATGCAGATGTATTAAAGCTATCAGAGAGTGTGTGTGTGGGTAGGGGAGTTTTTTGCATCTTCAAATCCTTGATGAGCAAAACAAGAGGGTCATTACAAGGAGGACAATGGGGCAGATGCTAGCTATCCAGGTATACAATATCCCTAAAAAGCTGATTGGTCCATTTGGAACCCCAGAGCCTCCCATTGGTCTGGAGTCGGCCTGTCTGCTGACCTTTCATTGGCTCAGAGACCACCGCCCCACTCACAAGGTGAATGAGAGAGGAAAGGAGGAGGAAGCCCCAGAAAGGACTATTTCTAATAAGGAGCAAAAGGTGAGAAGGGAAAAGAAGCCATATAATGGGAGGAAACAATTCCTCTCAGTTAAGCCTTCCATTATTGTGTACGGGAACAAGTCCAGAAAAATTAAGGTAGCTCTGGGTGTATCCTGTCAGGGAACCAATAGTATTTAGCCAACACCCCTGTTAAACAATGTGCTGGACAGCACTGAGGTGGAAACAAAGGCAAAAATCACAACCAAGCTACCCTGTGAAAGTCCAGCGCTAGGAGAAGTAAAAGTTAATGAGTCACACCAAAAACACAGGCAACAAAGGCAAAAAATAAACAATAGGACTACATGCAACTTAAAAACATCTGTACAACAAAGAACACAATCAACAGAGTGAAAAGGCAACCTACAGGATGGCAGAAAATATTTGCAAACCATATATTTGATAAGGAATTAGTATTCAGAATATATAAAGAACTTCTAGAACTCAATCAAAAATACTAAAAATTGGCAAAGGATAGACATTTTTTCTAAAGAAGAGGAATGAATGGCCAACAAGTATGTGATAAGATGTTCAACATCACTAATCACAATGAGATGTCATCTCACTCCTATTAGGATGGCCATTATATTGAAAAGTGAAAATAATAAATGCTGACAAGGTTGTAGAGAAATTGGAACCTTTGCACACTGTTGAAAAATGGTGCAGTCACTATGCAAGGGATTTTAAATTGGTGTAGCCACTATAGAAAACAAGATGGAGTCTCCTCAAAAAGTTAAAAATAAAATTACCATATGATCCAGCAAATCCACTTCTGAGTATGTGCCCAAAAGAAATGAAATCTGTATATAGAAGAGACATCTTGACTGAATACACTTTCTTCTCAGCAGCACATGGATCCTTCTCTAAAATAGAAGCAACATCTTCACTCCCATGTTTATTTCAGTACTATTCAAAATATCAAAGAAATGAAAATCATCTAAGTGTTCGTCAACAGATTAATGCATAAGGAAAATCTGATATATACATGCCACGGAATACTATTCAGCCTTTAAAAAGAAGGAAATCCTGTCACATGTTATAATATGGATGAACTTTATGCTACATTAAATAAGCAATCAAAAAAGACAAATATTGAATAATTCTACTCATATGAGGAGTCTAAAATAGATAAAATAAATCAGACTCATAGAAACAGAAATTAGAATGGTGGTTGCCAGAGGCTAGGGCGTGGGGGCATGAAAATTGTTGTTTGATGAGTGTAGAGTTTCAGTCATGCAGGATGGGGGCAGTTCTGGTGATTTGTTGCACAATATGCATGCACTTGACAATATTGTTCTGTGTACTTGGAAATTGTTCAAAGGGTAAATTTTATGTTATGTGTTTTTTTGCCTCAATAAAAAAAGTTAATTGCTTTTTTAAAAGTTAATGAGTCAGGCTGGATATGGTGGTGCACACCTGTATCCCAGCTACTCAGGTGACTAAGGCAGGAGCATCCCAAGATGGAGGCCAGCCTGGGCAACTTGGTGAGGGTATCTCAAAATAGTTCAATAGTAGAACATTTGCCTAGCACATGCAACACCCTGGGCTCAATCCCTAGTACTACAAAAAAATGTTAATAGGTGAGAAGTCTGCTGATCTCACCATAACAGAGCAGATAAATAAATTGTGTAGTTGCTAAAAACAATCATATATATGCATATGCATACATTGGATGTGTGTATATATTAGAGTATATATGATATTGTTAAATAAAAACAGCAAAGAACTATGCATGCATTGCCAGACACAATGGCACACTTGTAATCCCAGCAGCTTGGAAGGCTGAGGCAGGAGGATGGAGAGTTCAAAGCCAGGCTTAGAAACTTAGCAAGGTGCTAAACAACTCAGTGAGACCCTATCTCTAAATAAAATACAAAATAGGGCTGAGGATGTGGCTCAGTGGTCAAGTATCCCTGAGTTCAATCCCCAGTACCAAAAGCGGGTAGGGGCTGGGGATATGGCTCAGTGGTTGAGTACCCCTAAGTTTAATCTCTGGTACCAAAAAAGAAGAAGGAGAAGGAGAAGGAGAAGGAGAAGGAGGAGAAGAACAACAACTATGCATGATTTGTTAGTACTCGTGTAAAAAAGGAAGAGGTATATGACTGTGTACGCATACATAGACACTCTTCTGTAAAGCTACCCAAGAAACTGATTACACTGATAGCCTGGAGGTGAAGCATAGGTTGGAAAATCAAACCCAAAAGAGTTAACATTGTATATGCTGTTTTGTACTGTTTTAATTTTTTATAATGGTCATGAATTGCCTTTTCAAAAGCCATTTAAAAGAGCAAGGAGCAAAGAGATAGAAAGTAGAATGGAGGTTACCAGGGGTTAATGGGAAGGGGAACTAAGGAATTATTGTTTAAAGCATAGAGTTTCTGTCTGGGATGATGAAAAATTCCAGAAATAGTATGTTACACAGCATTATGAGTGGACTTAATGCCACTAAATTGCACACTGAAAAATGATTAGAATGGTAAATTGTGTGTTATGTATATTTTATCACAATAAAATAAATAAAAAATAAAAAGAAAGAGGAAGTTCACAGAACAAGTACAGACTAATCTATCTGCATAAAAAACCAAATATCTGTACATTTCAGGAGATGGGAGCACCTTGCAAACAGTGTGATCCTGGAACTGAGGTTGGTGTTTGATTTTATTCATTTCATAATTAGATATTGTGCAGTGAGATTGTCTTTAGTCATTTTCAAACAAAAATTTAAGGTATGTCTCCCAAAACCAAATTGAACCCCCAATTGAGTCAGAAGTTCCTTGAGAATCCTTCAATCTCACCTGCTATGCTCTCCACAGAGAGCTAGATAATTTTCTAAAATGTGAAGAAGTGACCACTTTCATCAGTGACATTCCCAGTAAAAGGTAACTAGTTCTTGACCGAACTGACAATAAAGGATATTTGCTTTTAATGGACTTTCTTATCCTTTAGAAACTATCCTATCAATCTCCCTTCCACCTGAGCTTCCAGGGTTTTTAAAATAGCCCCTGGCTCACCAGAGCTCTATTAGCAGCTCCCCAACTCCATCTTCCCTCCCCAGCAGCAGCCCATGTTCTGGACTTTTCCTTTTCCTCCTCAAAACTTAACCACTTCTGGGTTCTGTTCACAAAGAATCTTGCTAATGATTAAGAATTCAACCAATTAATTTGAGCTAAATGTTAATAGCTTCATTTGTCTATTAGTAGATAATACTTTAATTTTAACAGAGGCCTTCAATGTATTAATTCAAAGGAATGACTAATAGTGTGTGTGGGTGGGAATGGGGGGTGGGGAGATTTTTGCTAATCACAGCACATAAGCAGCTGCTTTGAAAATATCCTCACTTTCAGTGGTTTTATGTAAATTACTCACTGTAAATTTATTAAAGTAAATGTTTTGTATCTGGCAGGAGATGCAAAATTGGCTGGGAGTATGTGATGAAATTATTTGTTTATAATTATTTAATGGTTACCTTTGTATAGAACATATGTTGATCCTATTAACAAAATAAATCTGGCCCATGGAAAAAAAAGGACATTTGACCGATTCAGCTTGAGGTGTTTAATTGAATTAATCTGAGGCAGACTTACCACACCACAGGCCCACAGTATGAAAGGGATAGCTTATGGGCTATTTTTTCCAGCTAAGAATGTGGAGCAGGGAGGAATGGCTCCAGATACTTTCTACTGAGAGAAGCACAGAGCCCAGTCTGTTCTAGGAGGAAAATTCACAGAAGGGTGATTCTGTTGTGCAACAGAATCCATGCTTCTGCAGAAGGGGACCTTCATACTGCTCTCAAAAGAAGCAGCTAGTTGTCTGAAATCCAGAGGTTGACCAAAGAAAGGCTTTTCTAACCAGGGGACTCTTAATAAGATGGAAGAAGAAAAGCACTTTGGGCATGGACTCATCAATAGGACATTGTTCTAAAACTCTGGTTGTGAATAGCCTATGCAGGCAGCTTAAGAGAGAGTGGTTTAAAATAAATATGTTCCCAGTATGGAGAAATGGCATGCCCCTGGTACTCTTTATTCTCCTTTGATTTATATTCTGCTATTGCTATTATCAATTTTGTTACTTACCCAAATTGTGCTTGTTACAATATATATGTTGTATGTTTGATAACTATGCTGCATTGGTAAATATTTTTCTGGAGTTTTAATGTGACTTTAGAACTAAGCCTAAAACCTTTCTGCTGGCCATGCTTTCTAACCAGAGTCACACCTGCCTTCCATGAAACCACATCTTCCTGGTTTTCCTCCCATCTCACTGCCTGTTCCTCAGGTTCTGTGGCTTCCTCCTCCTGCTTTTCTACCTCAGAAGGTTGCCATGCCCCAGGGCTCAGACCTTGGCGCCTTTCTCCATCGACACTCACTCCCTAGTTGACCTCCTCTAATCTCAAAATTTTAAGTACAGTACATATGCTGATGGATCTCCACTTTATCTTTCCATCTCTGATCTCGCCCCTAGATCCAGACTTGCATATCCACCTAAATATTTTACATCTCCACCTAGCTGTCTCATAGCCATCACTAACTTAATGTGGACACAAGAGAGCTCTTAGTTTCCTCTCCTCCTCATCTCAGTTAATGGCACCACCCAACTACTTAAGCCAGACACTGGGATGTCATCCTTACACCTCCCTTGCTGCAATGCCCAGCATTCATTCAATCTATGACCAAGCCGTATTTTGGCATCCCCACTTCTAATTACAATCAGTAATGCAGCCAGCGTTATCTTTTCAAAATGATCATTTGACACCTGTTCCCAGCTTCAAACCCTTCAATGTTCTTTGTCATTAGAATAAAATTCAAAATACTTAGGTTGGTCTACAGGACCTGGCATTAGCTAGCCCTGCCTATCTCTTCAACCTCATTCTGTTCTACTCTTACCCTTGCTCACAGCAATCCAAATACACTGGCCTTCTGACACCTCTGAAACTACACAATGCCCTTAGCCATCCCAGAATATTTGCATGCTCTTTTCCTTCTGCTCGAATGCTCTTCCTTCTACTATTCACATTACTGCCTAGTGCCTTCTCTCAGATTATATGTCACTTCATTGAGAAGCCTCCTCTTACCATCATATCTAATGTACCCTGCCTACATTATATTCTCTAGTATAGTATCCCATTCTGTTTCCCCAGGGAACTTATCACTAGCTAAAAATAATGTAAACATACATAAATATGTTTACTATATGCCCTCATACGTGCATGAATGCACACGCATGAATACACATTGCATGAGAGCAAGAGACTTGTCTGTATCTATCACAGGTATATCTCCAACACCTAGAACAGTACCTAGATCACAGTAGATACTAACATTTCCTGAATGAATAGCAATAAACAGGAAAGAGTTTGGTGCAAAGATGATCTGAGTAAGTCTGACATGAATTTACCCCCACCTTCAATCTGCAATGAGAACATTGCATGGAAAGGAGATCTTAGAAGATCAGTGCATTCACAGCAGTTTCATGGTGGAAGGACAGATGCATAACTTAGTACCTCAATTGCCTATATGCCAGCAATTCTTAAACTGGCTAAAGAAGCACTAGCATCCCTCAAGATATTAACTAATATTCTGAGAAAAAAAATTGATCAAACATGCTTAGGAAATGCTGCAGACTGAAGCTCTCTCCTTCTCTCTCTCTCTCAGAGACTCACAGCACACATTAGCATATAAAGGCTCTAAGAAGTCCTTCCAGAAATTAAACCTATTTTAACTGCGTTTAGCATTTCTCAAACACAGTTGGCCATGGAATATTTATATTCTATTCACTTATTAATGTCTCACAGGGTTCAAGCATCTCTCAAAATATAGTTTTGGAAACACTGCCATAGATATCACACGTGTGTACATGTGTGATAGAGATAGATGTGTGTGTACATATGTGTATGTCTGTATCACAGATATTAATGAGAGTTAACTTTAGGTCCATGACAATAAATTCCAATTCAAAGACATTTATGTGAGGAAATACAGTGTGATGCAAGTTTAAAATAAAGCAACGAGTGGAGATATTGCATGCTGTTAATATTGATCTGTTAGGAGGGTACTGGCCTACAGTGGAGGGAGAGTACTAAATTAGTTCAAATATTCTAGCCTGAATGAATTACCTTGAGGCTACTAAGAACCTGCAAACAAGATCAATGAACCACTGTCAATGCTCCTTGAGAAAGCAAACAAATGAGAGAAATATCAATAAAAGATTCAAAAACTACAGAAGGGCAGGTTTCAAAAAGAGGAAGGTGGATTCTGAAAAGTAAGGATCAATGGACTTGTTTTGAGACAAGGTTCACACCACTATTCCTCTTATTCATTTGAGTATTTCTTTCTGTTCCCTCTACTGGATCAGAGACTGCTGAACTTTTTGTGTAAGAAACCAGTGATAAATATTTCAGACTTTTTGGGCCAAATGATCTCTGTCCCAATTATTCAGCTCTGTCATTGAGTGCAGAAACAGCCATAGACAATACATAAACAATAAAACTTTATTTTCAAAATCAGGTTGTGAGCCAGATTTAGCTCAAGGGCTAAAGTTCTTGAATTTGGAGTAAGCACTGCCAGGATTCTTTTTTGTTCAGAATTCAACTCAAATAGCATTGTTTTGGATTACACCACCCAATCTAAAATAACTACACATTTGCTTTACTTGCTTTGAAATATTCCCATTTTAATGATCTCCACTGCACCTATCACCAACTGGTATTTTCTTACTCATTGGCTTATCCCCACTTCAACACACGCGCGCGAACACGCACGCACACGCACGCACGCACACACAAAACACAATAACATTTACTAAGATCTTTTTGTGTGCTTAGCATTGTTCTAAGCACTTTATATAAATTAACTCTTTAAATGTCACTAATAACCTCATGACAATAATCCATAATCTCCTAATTTTATAGATGAGGAAATGAAGGCTGAGAGATTAATTAATTTATCCATGGTCACATAGCTTAGCCAGTGATTTTCCAGAATTTAGATCAAGGTTCATAAGCATTATGCAATGTTATATCTCAATGACAAGCTCCATAACAGCAAAAATCCTGTCAGTTTTGCTTACTGAGGACACTAGAACAGAGCCTAGAACAATGTTTGGCACAAAATAAGTGATCAATACACATTTGTCAATTTAATAAAAATTCTAAAACACTGATTAGTAACACAGTATTCACTAAGAGTAAGTCAGATCAACCCTATTTCCTTCTTTGATTAGGCTAATAGAACAAAGAATGGTGAATCTAATATTTAGAACAAAGAAAGGGGAATAAAGTTTTGCATTTCTTTGGATTTTAGCAAAGCATCACACAAAATCTTTTCAGAAACCCTTATTTTACTGGAACTTCCCATACCAGTTAATGGTAGTTTAATTTTTAAAAAATATATATTAGTTGTTGATAGACCTTTATTTATTTATTTATATGTGGTTCTGAGAATCAAACCCAGTGCCTCACATATGCTAGGCAAGTGCACTGCCACTGAGCCACAGCCCCAGCTAGTTTACTTTTTTTGTTGTTGTTTCCATGACATTTTTTGGTTTCTTCGTTCCCTGCACACCTTACTATTCTTACTTTGTCCCTTATGTGATCCTCCTCTTTTCCCTTCTCTGACAGCCCCTAAAATGTGGGTATTGAGAAGAATTCTGTCCTCAGCCCTTGGCTCTTCCCACTTTTCAAATTATCTTAGGTGGTTCCATCTTCTGTCATTGTTTCCACTTTTACCTTCATCCTGATGACACCACAATCTCCATCTCCAGGCCAAAAGTGTATTGCAGGCCTAAAAAATTGCACAGGCACCTCAAATTTAACATGTCCAAAACCAAACTCAATATCTTTTCACCAAATTTATTCCTTTTCCTATGTCCCCTGCCTCAACAGCATCATCCTCTCATCCCCGTGCTAGAAATTTGAAAGTCATTTTTGCCTTCTCACTACTCTCATTCCACCCATTAGTAAACATTGACCCGATCTTTTTTTTTTAAGAGAGAGAGAGAGAATTTTTAATATTTATTTTTTTTAGTTTTCGGCGGACACAACATCTTTGTTTGTATGTGGTGCTGGGAATCGAACCCAGGTCGCATGCATGCCAGGCAAGCGTGCTACCACTTGAGCCACATCCCCAGCCCCAGTTGACCCAATCTTAGTGATTCTACTTCTCAAATATTTCTCAACTCATCATACACCTATTAGTTATAACCAACTGTTAGCCACTCTCTCTGCCTCCAGTTCTTCCCCTATTTAGTTCCCCACACAGTCACCAGAATTAGCCTTTTAAAGTGAAAATCTGATCATGTAACACCCCATTGCCTACCAGAATGGAGTTCAAGTTACGTCAAAGACCATACCAATCTCCTGAAACTTGCCAACTGCTGTCTCACAGCTAATGTTTCAACAATTCCAAACTGCTTGCAACATTACAATTCTCTATTTTATGTATTCCTTCATACTGTGGCCTCTGTTTTTGTGCCCACTCCCCCACTATTTTTTTTAAATATTTATTTTTTAGTTTTAGGTGGAAACAACATCTTTATTTTATTTTTATGTGGTGCTGAGAATCGAACCCAGTGCCTCATGCATGCTAGGTGAGTACGCTACCACTTGAGCCATATCCCCAGCCCCCCCACTCCCCCACTATTGACTCCCCTTTTGCCTGGCTGACTTTTTGTCATCCTCTCAGACTCAGCCTAGACATCATCTCCTCAAACAAGGCTTCCTTTAATAGGTTCCATACTGGGCTGGGTTAGATGGTTTTCTTGTGTATTTTCGAGGCATCCTGAACTGGCCTTTATCACAGCTCTCATTTGACTATATTTATCCTGTCTGCTCACATCCCTCATTAGATTATGAGCTACTCAAAGGCAGGGACTATGACTTATCCAAAGTTGTACCCATGGCACCATTTGCAGTGCCTGGCACATAGTAAGAATTAAATGACTGCTTGATAATTCACCTATTTTATGGCCACAACACACTGTTGTCTCATTAAGTTGACTCATGACATCCTTAATTATTTTTACACAATTATTACATAGTGTAGTAAGTGCGATTATAAAGGAGGAAAAATAAAAGAGCTGGGCATGGTGGCTCACACTGGTAATCTCAGTGGCCAGGAGGATCACAAGTTCCTCAAAGACTGAGTGAGGCACTGATCAGCTTAGTGAGAATCTATCTCAAAATAAAAAATAAAAATGGCTTGGGATGTAGCTCAGTAGTTAAAGCACCCCTGGGTTCAAATTGCAGTACCAAAAATAAATAAATAAATAACTGAACAAACAAATAAATAAATAATCAAACAGAAGAAGGACACATAACTTGGGGTAAGGTGAGGGAGATAGAGGAAAAAAGATATAGAAGTGCAGTAATTCAAATTTGGACTGCAGAAATAGAAATAGTGTATGAGGAACCAGCAAAGAGATACTGTGGATCTATTCTGCATGGTCAAACTACACATAAACAACTTTTCAACTGGCAAGGTAAGTTGGATTATCCAATAAATACCAGAGGTTTCGAAAAAATAAATCCAAGTTTGAGAAATGGTTGAAGAATTAGAGAAAGTTTAATCAGGATAAGGGAAGACTGAGGGATTTGATGGTTCTCTTCAAGTTTTGAATAGCTATATTACTGTTTGAATTGTGTGCCCCCAAAAGATTGTTGAAGTCCTAACCCCCAGAACCTCAGAATGTGACCTCACTTGAGAAATATCTCTTTGAAGATGTGATTGATTAAGATGAAGTCACATTGTAATAAAGTGAGCCCTTACTCTGATAAAACTGGTGTTTTTATGAGAACAGGGAAATTTGAGCACAAATGTAGAAGGAAGATAGTCATGTGAAGATAGTCAAAGATTGGATTACACTGCCACAAGCCAAGGAACAAGGAGCCCCCACCAAAAAAATCTGGAAGAGAAAAGGAAAGATTCTCCCCTAGAACCTTCAGAGGGAACATAGTCTTGTCAACAACTTAATTGCAGATTTGCAAACTCCAGAACTGTGAGACGATACATTTCTGTTGTTTTCAGCCACACAGTTTGTGGTACTTTGTTATGGCAGCCACAGGAAACCAATACAGCCTGTCATGGAGCAGGGAGAGCAGATTGGTTTTGTGTAAGACCCAATAGATAGGAGACATAGGGAGACAGAAATACTTTAAATCAAATGGGAACTTCATAGTCAGGCTATCCAAAGATTAAAATGAGCTGCCATGGAAGTCAGCAAGCTCCCCATCACTGAAGGTCAATGTATAGGATAGAAGTTTGTTTGGCAGAGAATGTAAAGATAATACTAGTATTAACAGTACAACTAAAAACCTCATCCTAATCTGAACAAATCAACTTCTAAAAGATGCTTATGACACAATTGGGTATTTTGAAAGCTGATTGGATATTTGATTATATTAATGATTTCATGCTAATTTTTAGGTGAAAAGAATAGTCTATTGATTATAATGAGAGAGGGACAGAAAAAGGCAGAGGAAGAGACAACTTATCTTTTAGAATTACCACTTCAGTATTCCTGGAGAAAATCATATGGATGCCTAAGATTTGTTTTAAAATAATTTAGAGGAAGAAGAGATGAGTTGGTTTGCAGATAAAAGAAGATTGTCCACATGTTGGTTATTGTTGAAACAGGAATGATGGATATGTGGAAATTCATTTATAACATCCTTTCTGTGTATGTTTGAGATTTGGGGGGGCTGGATACTAAGGATTGAACTCAGGGGCACTCGACCACTGAGCCACATCCCAGCCCTATTTTGTATTTTATTTAGATACAAGGTCTCACTGAGCTGCTTAAAGCAGCACCTTACTAAGTTACTGAGGCTGGCTTTGAACTCTTGATCCTCCTGCCTTAGCCTCCTGAGCCACTAGAATTACAGGCGTATGCCACTGCCCCCTGATGTTTGAGACTTTTTAAAGCATTATCTCATCTAATTTAACCATAGCATGTAAGAAGACCTAAATAAAAAATAGATACATGGAAGGCAGTATTGTAAAGACACTTCCTATAAATTAGTCTACATAATCAATTTTGAAAAAAAAATGTATATGCTGTTTACTGGTATCCAGAGTATTTAAGCCCTGGAAGGATCAGTAGACCAGATTAAAGGTTCTAAAAATTGATTGTTCATCTGAATTTACTGAGGAGAACTTTAGAAATACTGACCTAAGATTGTACTGTATTGTACCTCTGGGGCAAGGTCTTATAATCTGCATATTTACAGGATCCCTGGGATGAGATATCCGGGTTGAGAATCACTGGAAAATGAGATATATAAAGGTCTTTCTCAACCCTTAGAGTCTCTAATTCCTGATTTATTTGCAGGAAAGAATGAAAACTCAGTTATGTGCAACTCTATAGAAAATTGCTTACCTGTTCACTGAAGACAGTCTTTTAGGTGAGACTTCAACTTTCATTCTAAGGAAATACAAAATTTTTTTTAGGAAATACAAATTTTAAGTAATGGAAACGCAGTCCAGATGTACAGAATTAGAGGATTAAAAATATCTAAAAACGATATGACAATTAATACATCAACTTTATATTTTATTTCAAATGATTTTCAATGTATAAACATATAATACAATAAGATAAAAACTTGTGACTAGAAAGCAACTCGATGGATTTCCATGGGTACCTTATATAAACCAAACTCATTATTCTAGAATTTAATTTTTCAATATAAATTGAGTCCCTTTCCTCAAGGAGCCCAAAATCTAGTAGAGGCTAAATAGACAAATTCAAAAATTTGATAAAGTCCTGAGATATGATAAATACAAACTGCTACAGAACATGTGCAATAAGGTCATAATCAGCAGTGGAAGTGGCAAGAGGATAGTCAGGGAAAGAGGAGTCTTGAAAGCAGTCTAGGAGTTATCTGGGGGCAAGAAGGCATTTCGGAAAGATAGCACAAAATTGCAAAAAGGCCAGAGGAAATGTAGCAGCTTCCATGATGTGATAATATTCTAGACACATAGGCTGAGTGTGGAGTGAAATGAAGAGAAATTGATCAAGTAGTCAGAGGCTAGATCACAAACACTCTGCATGACATTCCAAGGGATATAGACATTATTCAGAATTCTGGTTGGGTAAAGGGGATGGTGGTAGGGAATGCAGAAGAAGAAGGAAACTTTGAAAGGAAATGGGAATGGGGAAATAGGAGAAGGATAATGAGATTAGTTTTGGACTTGCAGAATTGAAAGAGTCTATGAAACAATCCAGTGAAATTGTTGAGTAGATAAATGGATATGTGTGTGGATTGCTCAGGAGAGAGATGAGCACTGAATACCCAGATGTAGATATCATGAGCATGTGGATTGGAATTAAGAGAGCAGATAAGGCTCCAAGGAAAGTTGAGGGTAGGGCTAAAGACAGAGGCCTGGGGAACATTAACATTTAAGGAATGGTGGATGAAGAGGGGCCCCAGAAGGAGGTAGACAATGAGCAGCCATAAAGGTAGGAAAAGCGGGATGGTAGAGTATCATGGAGTGAAGCATATTAGTTTCTTATTGCTGCTGTATCCAATCACCACAAATTTAGAAGCTTAAAACAACACAAATTTATTAGCTCACACTCCTGAAGATAGGGAATCTAAAACTAGTCTCACTGAGTGAAAGTCAAGGTTTCAACAGGACTGACACTTTCTGCCGTCTAGGGAATAATTTGTTTTCTTGCCTTTGCCAGCTTCTAGCTCCTTGGACCCTTCCTCCTTCATCAAAACCAGCAGCATATTATACTTATATCTCCTTCACTCTCTCTGCTTCTGCCATCACATCCCCTTCTCTGACTGTTCTTCTGCCTCCCTCTTATAAAGATCCTTGTGATTACATTAAGTCCACCCAAATAATCCAGGATTATTTCCCCATCTCAAGATCCTTAACTCAATAAGATTTACAAAGTCTGTTCTTCCACATAAAGCAATATATTCACAAATTTCAGGAATTCAAATATGGACATCTTGTGGGGGGGAATTATTATGTCTGCCTCAATAAGTAGAATGTTTCAAGAAGGAGAATCGGGTCTGGTGTGGTGGCATCTACCTGTAATTCCAACTACTCGGGAGGATGAGACAGGAGGAGGATCAACAAGTTTGAGGACAACCTGGATAATCTAGCATTTTGGAAAAGGAAAAGAAAGGTGGACATGATTTCATAAAAATTGAAAGGAGATCATCAGAATAGAGGAAACAGACCAGGGGGAAGGAGGAGGGAAGGGAAAAGGGAAATACTAGGCAATGATATTGGCTAACTTACATTGTTATATTGTGTGCATATATTATTATGGAACAACAAATCCATATTATTGGGATTAATTATGTACAATTGTATGTACAATTATGTACAACTATAATGCACCAATAAAATGTGGAAAAAATTAAAAGTACTGAGAGTGTATCTCCATGGTAGAGTGATGTTGGGTTTAATCCCCAAACAATAATAATAATAATAATAATAATAATAATAATAATAATAATAATAATAGGAAGAGTGTCCATAGAGTCAAACACAGAGGAAAAGTTGAGGAAGATCAAGACCAAAGAGTGGCATTTGGATCTAGAAATTACAAAAAGAAATTCCCTATTACTTTTCCTACTGCCCATCAGCCTCCCTACTGACTTCACTCCTAACTTGACTGTACATTCCATCATTGCAACTATACTCAGCTCCCTTGCCCATCTCTCCTTCACTTTTACGCTACTGACAAAACTTCAATCCTAGATAAACTCTGCCATCTGCCTTCTTGGGACCTGTACCCAAGCTACTGATTAGAGATGTTAGCTCTATACACTGAGAGGTTCTGCATGCAACAAGAACAGCAGGCAAGCTGGGTGCTGTGGTGCACACCTGTAATCCCAGTGGCTCAGGAGGGTGAGGCAAAAGGATCGTGAGTTCAAAACCAGCCTCAGCAAATTAGTAAGACCCTAAGCAACTTAGCAAGACCCTGTCTCTAAATAAAAAGTAAAGAAGGCTGGGGATGTGGCTTAGTAGTTAAGCACCCTTGGGTCCAACGCCTCATTAAAAAAAATAATAATAAGCAGGTATCCAGACTTTGGTTGCTAAATGCTATTCTCCACTGAAAGAAATAGTACTTATTAAAGAAATGGATGGTTTCATGGCTGGGGTAAGAGAAATACAATATAAGCCTAGAATATTGTTTTTATGTAAGACAGTAATACTGCATTCAGAAATAATGAGGGAATGTCAAATGGACAAATAGACACAACGCCAGCATGAAGAGACTTCCACTGACCAAATCTGGAAATCTGAAGCATTAAAATAATCATGATAAAAGATGATAACTCTTTGAATAATATAAGAATCTATGAGTCCACACTGTTATAAACAAATGAGAAAGAAGGGAAAGCTCATCTTTACAGTAATAATCAACGTAGGAGAAATGATGGAATAAAAATAAAATGCCATTTGGCCTCCATCAGAATAATAGCTGAATCAGGCAAGAATCATCAGTGAATACTTAAACTAGTACATTAAAGTCTGAGAAGTAATGAGAAAATACGTACGTATATGTGTGTGTGTGTGTGTCTGTATGTGCATGTGTGTGTGTGTGTGTGTGTGTCTAGGGAGAGGAAGGAAGAGACAAATATAGTAAAAATGTGATAAATATTAGCATTTGGGGAATCTGGGAGAAGGGTAAATGGTATCTTTCTTCTACTCTTCTTGTAAATTTTCTGTGAATCTAAAATTATGCCAAAATAAAAGAGCAAACAAATGATTTGAAGTGAAAACAGCAACTTCTCAATCAGTTTTGCTTTACTTTTCAAATTCTTTCAACAAGTTTGACTGAAAAGAAGTCCAGTTGTGGTAATTGTTGCAGATGTTGCCTATTGTATAGGTGGGAGACATTTGGGCTTGTTTATAGTCTCAAGGGAACTATCAAGTAGAAAGAGGGTAAAGATATAGGAGTCATTATTGGCAGTAGGAACATTGATGGAGCATTAGCCTTAGTAGAATGTATAGATTTCCCACTTAGGATAAGAAAAAAACAAGAAACTATGTGTATGTAGATTATATGTAAGAAGTTAGTAAGAGAGATTTCCCTCTTGAAGTCCTATTTATAGAGTAAGAGGCAAAGTCATCTAAGAAGTGT
Source organism: Marmota monax (assembly GCF_021218885.2). Taxonomy (NCBI): domain Eukaryota; kingdom Metazoa; phylum Chordata; class Mammalia; order Rodentia; family Sciuridae; genus Marmota; species Marmota monax. Next base: position 6,396,900 of record NW_026694552.1, on the reverse strand, counting down.
GATGAGAGATATGGTGAAGTACTTTATTTGTAAAATAGTATGTATTCAAAATAACTGTTCTGAAAAATGGGAGAGGAAATTAACTGGGAAAATGTTGAGTTATCTAGTATTGTGTAGGGTCCAGCTGAGGTTCAAGGAAGTTAAAACCCAAATGCAAAAACTGGCTTGTTTGTGAGTATTATTCAGTGCTTTGAAAGAATAAGGTCTTTATAGATTCCTAAATGTCACACCTGAGAAGATTTTAAAATGGCTATATTTCTAAACATTGACATTTTGGGACAAAGAAGATAAGAAATTTAAAAATTACAATTAATAAAATTAGCCTGTTGACTAACCTCAAAAAAGACTGACTTGTTTGTAAAAGAGGGAACACACTGGTTAACTCACACTTTTGGTGATGGCTTTACCTCCTACTCCACAAAGTTAATGCTTCAGTATTCATATGGATGAAATACCAATTATCAGTTCCTTGACATATTCAATTCTCATGATATTTTTCTCAACTCCAACTCAGCCGCTTCCTCCCGTGGTAACACCCTGTATCTCATCATCACAAAAATTCTATCACCTCTGCAATTTTTACTTGGAATATCCCACTCATCTATGACTTACCCTCACCACCAATACACACACTCCCCTCCAACAACCCACAGCCTTCCTAAGACTTCAAATCCATTGTCATTTACTTTTCTCACTGTCCATCAGCCTCCCTCCACACTTCATCTCTAACTTGAATGCATGTTTCATCTTGGCAAGTACACTCAGCTACCTTGCCCATCTCTCCTTCACTTTATTCTCCTGGCAAAACTCTAATCCTCTGCCATCTGCCTTCTTGGGGCATGCACCCAAGATACTGAATAGTTCAGGGGGATATTAAACAATTTAGCTGATTACTTTCACTTTAAGTTCATAAAATTATACCACAAGAAAGTAAATAGTCTCTCCATTATGCTATGAATCCCATTCCATTTATTCTCTTTGAGGAATATGCACCTTTAATTAGCTCCTTTCTCTTTTTGCAGTCCTCTGCCTCTCCCTCTCCCTCCCACTCCCCTACTCACCTTGGGCAGTTTCCTTCAGAGTTCAAGCATGTCCTAATACTGCTGATCTTAAAAAATAAACACTCTCCCTTGATCATATACGAACCTCCAACTTCCATCCCACTTATCCTATCTCCTTTATAGCCAACTTCTCATATACAGAGTTGTGTAAATATGCTGTCTGGAATTCCTGCCTTCCCATTCAGTCCCCAATACATTATAATCAGCCCACCACCTCAACCATTTCATCCAAACAACTGTTGTTGTCAATGACCTACATTTTGCTAAATCTAATGAGCACTTATCTGTCCTCATTTTACTCATGTTCTCAATAGCATTCAGCACGCCTTCCATTTTGAAATACACTTCCTAACTATAAGTTTTGACACTTATAATCCCATGGTTTTCCTCCTAACTTCTTAGCTATTTCTCATTCACCTTTACTAACTGCTGCCATCATTCCTTTACTTTTTAAAAAAAATTGCATTGTTCGGTGAACCACCCCGTACCCTGTCTTCACTCTATGTTCTCTCAGTGGGTGAACTTATTTGCATGGATTTAAATGTCATTTCCACCATTCCAAAAAGAAACTTCATACTCATTAGTGGTCACTTTTCCCCAAATACCCATCCCACCACCTACTCCTGTAAATTATTAATCTTCTTTTTGTCTATATGAATTTACTTACTCTGAATATTTCATATATGTGAAATCGCACCACCTATGGCCCTTTGTGTTTGGGTTCATTCACTTAGCATTGTGTTTTCAAAATTCTACTGTAATGAATAACTAAAAAGAACTAATAAAAATTCACTCATCTAGTAGCATGTATGTATCAGTATTTAATTTCTTTTTAACTGAATAATATTTTATTGTATGGGTATACCATAATTTGTTTATCCATAATCAATATATGGACATTTGGGTTGTTCCTACTTTGGGGCTATAATGAATTATAGCACTGTGAACATTGGAGTACAAGTTTTTGTATGAACATGTTTTCATTTCTCATGAATGTATCCTGATAGTAGAATTGTTAGGTCATATATATGGTCCTCCATGTTTGACTTCTCAAGGACCATTTAGAGTGTTTTCAAAGTGGTTGCATTACTTTACATTCCCATCAGCAATGTATGAAAGTTACAATGTCTCTACATCTACACCAACATTTGTTATCTGACATTTTGGTTATAGTCATCCTGACTGTATCTCATTTTGGGTTTGATTTCAGTTTCCCTGAATGGTTAACAATGTTGAACATCTTTTTATGTGCTATTATGGTTTGGATGTGAAACAATGCAAGAAGATTCAGAGGAGAAATGGTTGAGTTGTAAGAGTTTAATCTAATCAGTGAGTTAATCCCCTGATAGGGATTAACTGAGTAGTAGCGGAAGTGGTAGGGTGTGGCTGGGGGAGGTGGGAATTGGGGTGTGGCTTTGGGGTATATATTTGTATCTGACGAGTGGAGTCTCTCTGCTTCTTGATCACCATGATGTCCGCTGCTTCCCTCTGCTACACACTCCACCATAATGTTCAGCCTCATCCTGAGCCCTGAGAAATGGAGCCAGCCTTCTATGGACTAAGACCTCTGACACCATGAGTCCTCCTCTATAATTGTGCTGATTAGGTCCTTTAGTCACAGCAGCGAAAAAGCTGACTGAAACATGTATTCATTCGTCATGGGTATCTCTTCTTTGAAGGAACACCTATTCAGATATTTTGCCCAATATATATTGATTGATTGATTGATTGATTGATAATGGATATTTAATTTAGAGGCACTCTATCACTTAAGTACATCTCCCAATCCTCTTTATTTTTTATTTTGCGCAGGCTAGCCTCAAACTTGTGATCCTCCTGCCTCAGCCTCCTGAGTACCTGAGAGTATAGGTGTGTACCAGTGTGCCTGGATGCTCACTTTCTAAATTGGTTTATCTTTTTATTATTGAATTATAGGAGTTCTTTAAATATTATAGATACGGATATATACAGTTTCTTATCAGATATGATTTTTAATTTTGATAATATCCAAGTTATTTATTTTTCCTTTGGTTGACTTGCTTTTGGTGTCATATCTAAAAATCCATTGCTAAAAATCCATATCTAAAAATGTATGCCTATTATTTTCTTCCAAGAGTCTCATAGTGCTGGCTCTTACATTTAGATCTTTGATCCATTTTCAGTTAAGTATATGGTATGAAGTAGGGGGTCCAATTTCATTCTTTCACATATATATGTCCTTTCACCCATTATGTATACATCCAATTGTGCATATTTGTATCAAAAGCTATTCTTTTACCCATTGAATGACCTTGTCAAAAATTAAGTGACTGTGGCTAGGGTTGTAGCTCAGTAGTAGAGCACGTGCTTAGCATGTGTGTGGCACTTTGTTCAATCCTCAGCACCACATAAAAATAAATTTAAAAAACAAAGTTATTATGTCCATCTAAAACTAAGAAACTTAGTTGACTATAAATGGAAAGGTTATTCTGGATTGTTAATTATATCCCATTGATTTCCATGTCTATGATTATGCCAATACCATGCTGTCTTGTATATTGTAACTTTGTAATAAGTTTTGAAATCAGGAAGTTGTGTCCTCCAACTTTGTTCTTCTCTTTCATTATTGTTTTGGCTATTCTAACTGCTGCATTTCCATATGAATTTTGAGATCATCTTGTCTACAAAAAAAGTCAGCTGGAATTTTTATAGGAATTGCATTGAATCTATAGATCCATATGGGAGGTATTACCCTCTTATTAAATCTTCTTATTAAATCATTAAATCCATGAATATTAAATCATTAAATCTTTCAATCCATGAATATGGAATATATTTCCATTTATTTAAGTCTTCTTTTGTTTCTGTCAACAAGGTTTTATAGAGTATAAGTTTAGCACTTTTTTGGTAAATTCATTCCTAAGTAGTTCATTCTTTTTGATGCTATTGTAAATGGAATTGCCTTCTTAATTTCCCTTTGGAATTTTTTTTTATTAATTGTATTTAGAACACAATTGATTTGGGTATATTTATCTTGCATACTTCAATTTTTGTGGAACTATTAATCCCAATAGTTCTTTTGGGGGGATTCCTTAGGGTTTTATCTATAAATAATCATGTCACCTGTAAATAAAGATAATTTAAAATTTTATTTATTCTTTTCCATCTGAATGTCTTTTATTTTATTTTCTTACCTAATTGCTCTAGCTAGAACCTGTAGGACAATGTTGAATAGAAATGTCTTGTTCCTGACATCAAGGGAAAGTTTTTTTATATTTCATCACTGATGATGTTAGCTATGGGGTTTTCATAGATACCCTTTATCAGGGTGAGGACATTCTCTTCTATTCCTAGTTTTCTGAGAGTTTCTTTTAATAAGGAAAGGGGTAGTGCATTTTTTCAAATGTTTTTTTCCGAGTCTATTAAGATGATTGTGTGGGTTTTATCCTTTAATCTATTGATGCATTCAGCATGATATTGAGGAACATATTGTAAGAGCTACTAGAGGAGTTTTCCAACCACACAGTAAAAAAAAAAATCTTTTACTTAACCAAAAGTATCATTCAGAAGAAATTCTTAAAAGCATTTTCTGAGTCTAGGAAGACATCCTTGGGACCAATCCAAGTGGGAAGCCACTAGGAGGAATAGCTGAGTTATACTTCAAAATTTCCTTCCAAAAGCACCCTGTAATGAAAACAAATTTTACTCCAATGACTTTAAATTTTCTTTTTCTATTTTAGGGAAGTTGCAGAAGGAAGATGCTGAAAATTTGGTAAACTCTATTGCTGTATGCAGAGTAAGCTAAATTGGCCAGAAATACTGTCAGATGGTCTTCCTTCTCCCTAAATGTAAAAATAGCTATGGCTAGGTGGCAGTAGATGTGAGATCTAAGAGATCCTGCAAGTCAAGCCAGAAAGATTACTGGAGAAAGAGAGAGCTCCAGTGTGATGTAGTCGAATTATTCCCTGAGAAAAAAGAAACTCGCAGAAGGTTTTAAGAGTTAGTGGCCTGAGAGAAAGGGAAAGAGATAATAAAGTACCCTAATTAAGGGCATCAGCTTAATGACTCTCTTGGTTTGAATCCCAGCTCTGCCACTTACTAGTTTATGCCCTTGAGCAAATTATTTTACCTCTTTGATCCTCAGTTTCCTCACCTAGGTAATGGACACAGGATTATTGTTAAGAATAAATGTGTTCTAAATATAAAGTGCTGTATTTGTCAGGGTTCTGTAGAGGAACAGAACCAATAGGGTGTGTGTGTGTGTGTGTGTGTACACATATATGTGTTGTGATATATATATATATATATATATATATATATATATATATGATTATAAAAGGGGAATTTATTAGATTGGCTTACAGGATCTGAAGCCAGAGAATACCACAATGGCCATCTGTAGACAAGAGCTGGAGGAACCAGTTAGCTACTCAGTCCAAGAAACTGGAGCCTCAGAAGAATCATCCTTGGGCAACTGCAGCAGCAATCCAAACACCCACTCAAGAAGAATTGAGCTTCATCTGCACTGGTTTCTTCCATCTTCCACCATTTTTCCATCCAGACTTCAGCTTATTGGACTGTGCCATCCATATTCTGGGTATGTCTCTCCACTCAGTTTGTTATCACACATGCCAGTCATCTCTGGAAGCACCCTCATTGACATACCCAGAAGTCTCTGAATCTTAAAGCATCTCTTAATTCAATCAGGTTGATAATGTATATTAACCATCACAAATCCACCCCTTGTTAACCTGACACCCAAATACCTTTTTAAATCATACTTAGTCTCCAAATAAATACAACAACAAGGTCATGATTTCACCTAACATGATATAACTATCCTTTGTACAACCAAAAATGCACTAATTTCTTCCCCAGAATAGGCAGCAAAGGTTTTGGGTGGTGTTTACTCTTCTGACATCCCACAACTTAAATACTAGAAAGTAGATTTAACATGACTTTTAGCATTGACATTAAGTCAATTAATATTATTACAAGATAAAGGAATAAGAGAGGAGAGGAAACAGACATGGCTGCTTATAATACATATGCATATATGCACAAACATATTCTTAACAAAACTGGAAAGAAAGAACTCATGACATTTATAATCCTCATTTCCGTAAATGGTCATGTGGCTATAGTTGGTATTTATAACTACCTTCTTCAACTACCCATTCTGTATTCTTACTGCCCTCAAGAAGCACCTCAGCAAGTCTTGGTTATCTACCTGGAGGGGTAACCCACACCTTCATTCCTGAAGGATCTGAGACATTTGGTTGCTATAGTTTCTCACTGACCTTAATTCTAGGAGGTAATGCTAAGAGACACCCTATGGGAGTTCCAGCAATATACACATACTTTTCCTTAGTTCCATTGTAGAATCACAGTCCAATTTGCCCCTGGTGATCTGGATCACTCACTCCTGCCAACACCATAATTCCTTTTTTAGCCTGTTGACTTAAGAGGCATGAGAAGCCCTAAGTAGCCAGAGGGAAATCTTAACTTCAAATTCCTTGGAATCATTGTGCCTCCTGGTAGGGGCATTGTCCCCTTTAGAAACAAGACTTCTAGGCCAGCATAGCATAAATCTGCAAAAACAAGAAGCAAAAATTTTGATAGTGGGGACACTAGGAGTAATGGTGAGTGATACTGTTCCCCTTTCCACCCCTTAATTTCTGAACCCATGAATCCTGGCTACAAGAGAAACAGTATCATATAGCAGTATCATATAGGTTCAAGGCACATTCAGCCTTCTGGAGAACCTTGCCCCAGCCCTGCCAGAAATTGCCACCTAGCTGGCACTGTAACTGCATCTTCAAAAGGTCATTCCACTGTACTATCAACCCAGCTGCTTCAGAAACATGATAAGACCAGTGAATTCCGTGAGCATGAGCCAAATACCACACTTCTTTGCCTGTGAAGTAAGTTTCTTGGTCAGGAACAATGCTGCATGGCATACCATGACAACAAATAAGGCATTCTGTAAATCCATGGATGGTAGTTTTGGCAGAAGCATCACATGCAAGGAAGACAAGTTTATACACAGAACAAGTATCTATTTCAGTAAGGGTGAACTACTGCCCCTTACAAGATGGATCAAACTGCCACCAAGTCACTGGCTCATCACCCCAGGCAAGGATACCATATTTGGGGCTTTGGGCTAGACTCTGATGCTGGCATACTGGACACCCAGGAATGGCGGTAGATCAATCTTTCTGAGTGGAAGTCCATGTTGCCGAGCCCAGGCATAAACTGCATTCCTGCCATCATGATCATATTGTTCATGAGCCCATTGGGCAATGACAGGGGTGGCTAAAAAAAGAGGTTGACTGTTATCCACAGACCAATTCGTCCTATCTACTTCATTATTAAAGTCCTCTTCTGCTAAGGTCATCTTTTGGTGAACATCTACATGGGACAAAAATATCTTCACATTCTTTGCCCATTTGGAGAGGTCCATCCACACACCTCTTCCCCAATTTTTTTTCCACCAATTTTCCAATCATGTTCTTTCCAGGCTCCTAACCATCCTGTCAAACTACTGGTTACAGCCCATGAATAAGTATACAGTCACACATCTGGCCATTTTTCCTTCCATGTGAAATGTACAACCAGCTGCACTGCCTGAAGCTCTCTGCACACTGAAGTTTTCCTTTCATGTTCAAGGATGTCCCAGAAAGTTGCTGTTGTGCTGGAGCCATTCACTTTCCAATGGTACTCACTAATGTACAGAATCATCTGTAAATTAGGCCTTAGTCTTCTCTTCCTCTATCAATTAATCATAAGGTACAGCTCATGAAGCCATAGGCTCAAGCTGGGGAACAAAAGGTATTATAGCAAGAGTAGGAACCTTGGCCATTGGGCCACTTCTTCATGCAACTTACTCATGCCTTCAGGACACTCCTGGGCCCAATCATGTATGTTCCACTTCCATTTGAAAGAATATTGCTGTTATGCATGCCTAACTTTAGGACCCTGTGGATCAGATAGCACCCAGTTCATGATGGACAGCTCAGGTTGCATAGTAACTTGGTGGTGGCCCATGGTCAATTATTCAGTTTTCACAAAGGTCTAGTTTCAGGCCAAGAACTCAGACAGTGGTTTGCAGATGATATGGCCTTGCTCCAAACTCCCAGTGGTCTCCTCTGTGATTCACCTATAAGGGCCTGCCAAAGGATCCAGACAACATCCTATCTGCCACTGACACCTCAAATACCATTGGACTTGCTGGATCATATTGCCCAAGTGGCAAATCAGGCTTCACAGCAGTCTGGACCTGTTGTAGAGCCTTCTTCTGCTCTGGACCCACTCAAAACTAGTAACCTTTCAAGTCACTTGGAAGATGGGCCAGAATAAAACAACCAAGTGAGGAATGTGTTGCCTCCAAAAATCTAAATAGATTCACCAGGCATTGTACTTCTTTCTTGTTTGAAGGAGGGGCCAAATATAATAACTTATCCTTTACCTTAGAAGGGATATCTCAGCTGGATAGAGTGGTGTACACCTGTAATCCCAGTATCTGGGGAGGATGAGGCAGAAGGATTGCAAGTCCAAAGCCAGCCTCAGGAAGTTAGTTAGGCCCTAAGCAACTCAATGAGCCTCTGTCTCAAAATAAAGTAAACAAAAATGCTGGGGAGGTAGTTCAGTGGCTAGGCATCCTTGGATTAAATCCCCAGTACAAAAAAAAAAAATGAAGGGATATCTCATCAGGCCCTACACCACTGGACTTCTAGAAATTTCACTGAGGTAGAAGGTCTTTTAATTTTAGATGGTTTATTTCCCATCTTTTAACATGCAGCTGGTTTACTAATAAGTCCAGAGTAGTTGCTTCCTCTTTATCACCTTGTTAAATCAGCATAATGTCATCAGTGTAATGTATCAGTGTGATAACTTGTAGAACAGAAAGGTGACCAGAGTCCTTATGAACTAAGTTATGACACAGGGCTGTCATAACTGGAGACATGGATATATCCTAGAGGTAGGTCAGTAAAGGTGTATTGCTAGTCTTGCCAGCTGAAAGCAAATTGATTCTGGGGGGGTTTATGAATAGGTATGGAAAAAAATCCAAATCAATAGCCACATATTAGATACCAGGAAATGTGTTAATCTGCTCAAGCAAAGAAACCACATCTGGTACGGCAGCCACAATTGAGTCACCACCTGATTAAGCTTTTGATAATCAACTATCATCCTCCAAGATCCATCTCTCTTCTTCACAGTTCAAATAGGAGATTTAAATGGAAATGTGGTGGGGACCACCATCCCTGCATCTTTCAAGTCCTTGATGGTGGCACTAACCTCTGCAATCCCTCCAGGGATGCAATTCTTTATTTACTATTTTCACAGGTAGAGACAACTCTAATGGCTTCCATTTGGCCTTTCCCACAATAATAGCCCTCACTCCACTACTCAGAGAACCAATGTGGGGGTTCTACCAAGCTAATTACATGTACCAGAATTATGCATTGTGGGACTGAGAAAATAGCCACAGGATGAGTTTTCAGGGAACCCCTGGACCAACTGTCATATCTTAGCCAAAATTCCATTGATCAACTGATCTCCACAAGTCCTTACTTTGACTGGAGGGCCATAGTGATGTTTTGGATCTCCCAGAATCAATGTCAATTCAGAGATAATGTCTGGTAGTCCCCAAAAGGTCCAATCATTGCCTTTTCCCCAATGCACAGTCATCCTGGTAAAAAGCCATAGGTCTCTTTGGGAAGCATGGGGGGAAAGATTAACAGTGAAAGCCTTTGGTATTGTACCACGGTCCATCCTCAAGGGGACCTAACCTCCCCTTCATTCATAGGAGGTCATTACTGTTTCCACGGGCAATGTAGGATTCCTTCCCTCATGGAGAGGTGGAGAGTTCAATACCACAGAGGATATGGATGGGGATGTTCCTTCTGTTAGTAACAGTGGGGAGGCTACTTCCTTGGGCAAGGAAAAAAAAAAACATTGGAACATAGGTGTTCAATGTCTCCAGCTTCTTCAGGGTCCTCCTACCACTTGTCTCCATCCCGATTTACAGGATTCCATTCTTTCCCAAGCAATATCCTCACATTAACTACAGACAGCCTTTGAGGCTGAGAGTTAAACTTGCCTCCCAATTCAGCCAATCACAGGATGAGGGTTTGTGTCTGGTTTTCAGCAACCTGAGCCCTATGGCTGCAGGAGAAAAGGTTCTCCTTTAGAGGACAATGAGAAGATTTAAGATTGGTTGTGACAATAAGGAGCTAGAAGGTGAACCTCTAAGTTCATCCTTCTCCTTTGTTGCTTTGTCCTGTGAAACCAGAAGTAACTGGCCAACATCATTATTTTCCTGAAATGTTCAAAAGTATAATGTTTAGAGTCACTAAACTCCTGTGCCTCTCTCAAATGGTGAATTGGGATCATCAAAAACATTTACTTGGCATATCTCTTTAAATAGTTCACAGCATGGGCTATCTGTATTCTCCATACTACCAGCTGGAGAAGCATCTTGAATCCTAACAACTCCAGAAGTCACTCCTGGTACCAAATTCTGTATGTCAGAGTTCTCTAGAGGAACAGAACCAACAGGATATATATATATATATATATATATATATATATATATATATATATATATATATATAATATACGCACACATTTATATATATATATACACACACATTCATATATATATACACACACATTCATATATATAAGATATATATATATATATATATATACACATTCATATATATATATGAGAATGATTATATGATTATAAAAAGGGCACTTATTAGATTAGTTTATAGGACCCGAAGTCAGATAGTCCCACAATGGCTGTCTGAAGGCTGGAGGACTGGAGAAACCAAGAGGGTTGCTCAGTCCAAGAAGTTGGAGCTTCAGAAGAAGGAACAATAATGCAGTTCCAGTCCAGGACTGAAGGCCTAGAAACTCCCTGGAGAATTGATGGTCACAATCCACTTCGGCAGAGTGAAGGACCTAAAGTTCAATATCCTCTGGTGATCACAGGAGGAATCCAAGTACCCATTCAAGAATTGAGCTATGTCTGCACTTGGCTTCTTTCTTCTTCCACGTGTTTTTCATCCAGGGCCCAGGCCTATGGAACTGAGACACCCAGGTTCAGTGCAGGTCTTCCCCCTTCATTTTGCTGTCCCACAAGTCAAATCATCTCTGGAAACACTCTCAATGAACACCCAGAAGTCTCTGAATCTTAAAGTATCTCAATCCAATCAGATTGACAACCCAGATTAATTATCACAAGTGCCTAGCACATAATCACTCCATAAAAATGGACATTCCCTTTCCTTCCTGATTCAGGAAATAAAGTTACTGACCAGAGAGGATGACATCAGGTTACAAGGTAAAGGAGTCAAAAATAAGAAGGTGATTTTACCCAATTTTCCAGAAGATCACAAACCCTGGAAATTCATGCTTGAATTTATGAGGCATTGATTCAATTCCTTTACAACAAGGATGAAACAAACTAAAGGCAAAAATGTGTGAACTTTGGGATCAGATTGCTTTTAGCTGCCATGTCAACAGAATATCCTGCCACAAGATGGCTTAAACAATAAAATATAATGTATTTCCTTACATAATAAGACATCCAGACATAATGTGTGCTATACAGTTAGTCAGCAGTTGAATTATTTCATGAAGGACATGGGGATATTTGATCCCTCTTTTCACTATTTGAAGTGTCCCATTCATCTTAGGGCTAGTTTCTCCTATGATTATAAGAAAGCTGCTTATATTAATCACTGTATGTATACCTGTTCACATCACATGCCTCTCCTTCAAGCATAAAGTAAAAAATATTTTATTTCAGTCTCACTTGGACTCCCATTGCTTGTTATCTATCCCTGAGCATAATAACTATCATCACAGGATTGCCAATCTCTGATTGGTTTAAGTCTTTACTACTAAACCAATCACCAGCAAGAGGGAGGGGATTACCATAATGCTTTACATAGCTAAACCCATGAAAACTAGAGAATTAATCCAGGAGGCCCAATATCCAGCTAATGGGGATTACAAAATAACAGAGGAAATGGAGGGTGAGGAAACAATAACAAATAAATAATACAAATGAATTTCTAAAAATAGGTACAAATCTCTAGATTGAAAGTTCCCCTTGAAAGCCCATCATAGTAAATTAAAACAAAACAAAATACAATTGTATAAACATTGTTGTGAAACATCAGGACACCAATAATAAAGAGAAAACCAAGATTTCTGACAGAGAAAAAGCAAGACTTAAAAACCTGACAGGTATTGGATGTTAGAGCACAAGGGACTTAACACTCCTGATGGAAATTATTGTCATCTAGAATTCTACACCAATTCAAACTATCAAGAAAGTGTTGGGAAGAATAAAGATGACTCATAAAAATCAATTTGCCACATGTTTTGCCTTGGTTCCTTGATAATGTGTTCCAGCAAGCAAAGGAGTAAACCACAGAAGAGACAAATACAAAATCTATGATGTGGTCAATCAGACCCAGGACAATAGTGAAAAAAAGTCCCTGGATGGCAACTATTGTCTTAGAATAGGAGTTCTCAACCAGTGGTGGTTTTGCCACCAAGAACAATTGCTAATGTCTGAAGACATTTTTGGTTGTCAGAGTTGGAGTGTGTGTGTGCATTGCATGCTTGTGCATACATTTGTGTGCATGTGTGATACTATATTTAATGGATATACCAGGTCAAGAATGCCACTAAACATCTTATAAAGCACAGGACAGCCCCTCACAACAAAGAACTATCTGATCTTAATATCAATAGTGTAAAAAACCCAGATTGGAGTATAAGGACAGACAGATTACAGGAAAAGAGTAGGGGGAATAGAAGACTTGATTTTAACAGAAATTTGCAGAAAATTAAGGGATGCAATAAAGACTAATAGTGTAAAAAATAGACAAAAGGGCTGGGGTTGTAGCTTAGTGTTAGAGTACTTGCCTAGCACATGCAAGGCACTTGGTTCGATCCTCAGCACCTCATAGAAATAAATAAAGATGTTATGTCCAACTATGACGATGAAAATAAATAAGTAAACAACCACCACCCTTAAAAATAGAAAAATATGAACAATTTCAAGAAAAATACAATTGTTGGATTTTCCTTGGCTCTTTAAAGAATAGTATTTACATAGTCACAATAATAAAACATTCCTTACTAATTTTAACCATTTGGAATTAAAGACAGAGCATGGACAACTTAATTATTAAAAGTAAAATCAAAAGTACAATGAAAGAAGCTGGGAAGAAGAAAGGGTAGAGGAAAGATGAAATACAGGCTAAGGGGAATTAACATCTTCATCTTACAAAGTGGAGAGTACTATGTGGTAGAACAAAAATGGAGGTGTACCTACGTTAAAATACAAGAATGTCTATTGTATTTGGGGCCTCTCCCAGCAGAAACTTCCCCACTCCCTCAAAGTCAGTTTTGGTAATATATTTTGAGAACTGAAATGTGAGCAAAAAGTGACATATATCATTTCTGGGAGGAAGCTCAAAGAGCCAGCTCATGCTTTGCCACTGAATTTCCTTCTACCACCATCCCCTTAGTGATTATAATATCATCCTGGGACCCAAAAGGGAGGATGATCATGACATGATACAAAGACCTCAGGTATTTAACAATGGAAATGTAGTGGGAGGAATAGCTCTTAGTGATGTTATACCAGTAAGATTTGAGGGGTTATTTGTTACTGCAGTATAATCTAGCCTACACTAATTAATAATAGAAAAGTAAAGTGTTGTAAACTATACTGAGAGTGAAAATTGAAGTAAGAAGTGACCTAAATCCCCATTATGAAGGCAGGAATTCAATAGATAATGTTTCAAATGAAAATAAATAAGCAGTCATGCTATTTAGTGATATGGATGAAAAACCAAAAAACAAACAAAACAACTGCTTAAAAATTAAGTTATTGCATAAGCAACAGGCCTAAGTTCCTAGAACATGCCTCTAATTCCAGCAGCTAGGGAGGCTGAGGCAGGAGGATTGTGAGTTCAAAGCCAGCCTCAGCAATTTAGCAAGGCCCTAAGCAACTTAGAAAGACTCTGTCTCTAAATAAAATACAAAAAGGGCTGGGGGTGTGGCTCAGTGGTTGAGTGCTCCTAGGTTCAATCCCTGGTACCAAAAAAAAAAGTTAATAAGCCTAAGATATGAAAAAGAAAGCAGGAGGAGTCTCATTTCATCATTAACTCTTCCAGACGTTTTATGGTTTAAAGTAATATTCTTGTGTTACTTTGATAATTTTTAAAATTTTCCATTTATTTGACTTTATTTTATATGCACTTTAAAAAATGATCTTTTGGGGCCCCAGGAATGTGTTCATAAAATTCAACTGCAGTCTTCCTAGAAGAGAAGTTGGACTTTATAGGACACAGATCTAATATACCTAATTCGTTCCTGAAGAACACTTCACTTTTGACCAGTTTAGCAGTCAAACTGGTAAACTGACAATTTGTCAACCACCTGCAAAATTAAGATGGGCAGGCCACAGTGATGCTTGTTTATAATCTCAACAACTTTGGAGGCTGAGACATGAGGACCACAAGTTCAAGGCCAGCCTCAGCAATTTAGTGAGATCCTGTCTCAAAAAAGAAAAAAAAATTAAAAAAAGGTCTGAGAATGTAACTCAGGAGTAAAGTGCCCATAGGTTTAATCCCCAGCACAGCACACAAATACACACACGCACACACACACAAAAGGTGGGAACAAAAGGATTCTGTTTATTTTGTGTCATTTAATAAATTTTCAGAGAGAAAAACTACATCACAAGGGTTTCTGCTCAGCAAGTAAAGTAATTTAAACTTGTTGTGGAATGGGCTATTTCTACAGCTGATATTGTTCTTTAATTGATTTTAAAAAAATTGAGCTGCAAAGTTTTCTCTAGTGTATTCCTCTCCTGTTGTGGGCCTGAACCTTTTTTCCAAAGTGTCCCCCACCAACATCAAAGTCTTCAAGAAAATCATCTATTACCTGGCCCCCAGATTGGCCCTTGCTACACTGTCTACCCTCTAAATAACTGAGATCCCAATCTGTACCAATGATATGGTCATTTAGGCAATCCCATTTAGGAATTGCATGGCATTTTCAACATCAGCTCTGTTACGGTATTTTACAAAACAGAAACCACAAGATGCTTTGTTCCATCCAGTCCCATAAATATACTCTTCTTAAAAAATTTTTTTAGTTGTAGATGGACACAATACCTTTATTTTATTTATTTTTATGTGGTGTTCAGGATCAAACCCAGTGCCTCACACAAG
Source organism: Marmota monax (assembly GCF_021218885.2). Classification (NCBI taxonomy): domain Eukaryota; kingdom Metazoa; phylum Chordata; class Mammalia; order Rodentia; family Sciuridae; genus Marmota; species Marmota monax. Next base: position 6,381,584 of record NW_026694552.1, on the reverse strand, counting down.
TCAGGCAAGCGCTCTACCACTGGGCTACAACCCCAGCCCCATAAATACATTCTTGATATCATTATATTCATTAAAGAGCTCATATATTGGCTCTGTATGAAATGAAAGATTCCCCATATACAGTGTAGAGTTCTCTTTCAGTAATTTTTCATACTCAACATTATCATCACTGAACTGCTGGTCCTGGTAATCACTCAGTTCCAGAAAGGAGACATTATTCAGAAATCTCAAGTCACTGAACATGGTATTGAGTGGACAGAGTGTAAATAGCAGTTTTCAGTCCCCCTTGGAAATAGTGATACCACCACTGCAGCCTGAGTTTGTTTAAAATTAAAAACAAAAAGGAAATTATAAGAAGGGAAATGAAAGTACAAACTTGTGGATATTTAATTCATATCCAAATGCAATGATACCTCAGCTCTTGACCATGTCAAGGCAAACTAAAAATGAGCAGTTCCAGGCCCAAAAAGATGATCATGAAATCCCACTTTTAAAATCTTCCTGAAAGAGTCTACATAGAGTCTGTTTATCTTTGGTTGACTTAAATCTTATATACTTAATCTGTTACCAAAGAGCACTTTTAATAAAACTGAGCTCTTGGAAATTATGGCATAAAACAGTAAAATGGATCAAATTTTCAAGGAAAATGGGCATTACTATCCTTGAATAAGGACTAGGCATTAGGTAAATCACATTTATGATCAGTGTCAAAGCACAAATACTGTTGGGACATATAGTGATAATTTGCAATCCAAGTCCACAATATGGGAATCAAAATATACTGCTGTTATATAATATTGTTATATATATATAATACTGTTATATAGCTCTGTAAAAATGAAAACTCTCTGGTATCATAAATAAATTTGGCCTAAATTAAGATTAGATTTTATTATCAATAATTCCAGTTACTCATCTTCAATTTTAGAAAGTCTTGCATTTAATTAGTTGACTATTCCAAGTCTATTTTTAAAATCTTTTTAGAGAATTTCAACTAATGCCATTTTCTCCCTTTACTAATTTTTCTTACAGAAGACAGAAGCACTAAAAATTATTCAATTGGTTTTGCAACACTTTTCAAAAATAGACATTAGTTTCCTTTCCCTCTCCTATTTTGCAGTGGCTCCCAAATTTTAGGGTGAAAGAAACGCTTACAGAACTAAGTTTAAATGCAGATTCGTTCAGCCCACCCTTAAGAGATTCTGATTCAGTAGATTTGGAGAGGGACCTGGGAATTAACCTACAACCCTCAGTGATCCAGCCGCAAGTAATATAAGGACCACAATTAAAGAAACTGCTGAGGAAGTGCATTCCCTTAACACACATTTAATGAGTACTCTATTTACCAAACATTATGCTAGGTGCTGTGAATACAGAAATACAAAGAAAGAGTGAAAAGCAATATTTTGGAAATCATAGAATCCCAGATACCAACATGATATGACTTGTAAACACAGTAGATAAGCAACAAATATCTGTTGAATGAACAAACAAATGAATGAGTTCATAACTGAGTGATATCAGACAATAAAATACAACATAGTGTGATTAGTACTATTTGAGAGCTATTTGTGGAGGTAGGAGAGAAGGAAACTAATATTTATTGAGTATCTGCTTTGTGACAGACATTGTCTACACTTCCCACTATCTCACACAGGAGGAGTAATAGTTAGCCCAAGTTGAGAACAACAGAGAATGCTTGTAGAGAAAGGGTTCAGACACTGCTTAGCAGAGAATGTGGGGTGTGTGTGCACATGTGCACGTACATTTTGGGGGCAGGAAATATAGGAGTTTAGGAAATAAATTAGGGAGAGAAAAGATGTGGTAGGGAAAAACACAGAGACTAATACAAGCAAAGAAAATTGAAATGGAAACCTAAAATAAATAAACAGGAGCAAAGAGTGATGTACAATTCAAAACCATAAAAGTGGGAGGCCCTGTCTATTTAGATGTCATTTGAAGAACAGTAGGAAGCCCACTGCCCCCCCCCAAAAAAATCAACTTCCTGACAGCCTTTCAATGATGTCTGAAAATATGTCACTGGAAACTCATTACTTTGAGTCATTGACAAATTGCCCTGCTAAAAAACAAATATCCCTCCCAGACTTCATTTCCTTTTTTTGATCTGGTTGCTAGATTGGCATATCAGAGAATGTGATAGTTATAGGGTATTTCATTTCATCCATGCATTGGACAAAGTTTCTTATAATTTCCTTGTAGATGAAATAGAAAAAATATAAACTGGACACTTACACTGTTTGTTGAGATGAGCCTGTAACTAGTTGAATCACTGTAGCCAAAGGAGTAAAAGAATGTTTTGGTCAGACTGGAAGGGAAGTTATAGAAGACAGCCAAAAGGCCCTGTTCCTGGTCATATCTTGTTTGGTTCATTTATAACTTTTACATAATACAAATAAGAGTTTTCTAAATGGTCTGTGCAGTCCAAAGATGGAAATGGCTTCTTTGAAGAGCAGTGAGCACTAGGCACCAAGGGATGCATGCCAACCTTGGAGAACCTCTTGAATGGCAGTCAAGCAGTAAGCAGGCCCCTTACAATCAGTGTGGTATTATGAATCAAGGATGAATTTAGGGGGTGCATACTGGGGATTGAATGCAGCAGAACTTGGTCACTGAGTTTCATTGCCAGCACTTTTTTTTTGTACTTGAGTTTGAACCAGAAGCACCTTCCAATAAGTCACATCCCAGCCCTAATTTTTTTTTTATTTGAGACAGGGTCTTGCTTAGTTGCTGAAGCTGACCTCAAACTTGTGATCCTCCTGCCTTAGCCTCCTGTATCACAGGGACAATAGGCCTGTGCCACCATGCCTGATTCAAGCATGAATTTTGAAGTCAAAAGACCTTGGTTCAAATTTCAGTGTCACCACTTACTAGCAATGTGATCCTGGGCAAGGCACTTATACTTTTTTCAATTTCCTCCTCTATCATCTGGGGATCAAAATACCTACCTTGAAGCAAATGCCATGACAAAATCAAATGTAAAAGCTTGACACACTGTAGGTGTTCAATAAATGGTAGATCTTATACCAATTATTCTGATTCAGTGACTCAGAATAGGAAATATAAATATATCTCAAATCTACCAACGACACAAATATAGGAGGGACTTTGAACTGATCTATGTAGTCATGGAGGAGGCTGAGCCCAAAATGACAATGTGATAATACTCAACAATTATAAGTATAAATTATTGTTTTAGTCTAAATGCATGCAAAAAGGATGGAGTGAGGTAGATATGAAAAGAGTCAAGCTTGGGAGCTCTATTTTACAATTGGGGCATCCCGCATATTAACATTTCTTTACTAATTTCTTCATTCATTCCATAAACATGTATGGGGCACTGTGGTATATTTCGAGGCAATAAGTATAAGATCCAACCCATTCCATCAAATAATTCACCACAATCTCAGAAGAAAGACAACTTAAAAGGTCAATTATAACAAAATGTGATTATTCTAATCATAAAAGCATATAATGGGCCCAAAGGGAATACACAGAAGGGAATGCAAAACTATAGAGGAAGAGATTAAGGAGAAGAAAACTTTCTATAGGATGTGATCCTTGAACCTTTTTTTTAAAAAAATATTTATTTTTGGATAGGTAACTCATACTTTTTTTTCTTTTTCTTTCTTTTTTCCCCCTTTGTGCTTGTATCTGAATACAGAGGGCCTTGTACATGCTAAGAAGCTAATTCAGATTTTTGGTACAAAGTACAAAATGCTAACCAAATTAACTCTTCCACTCCTGTTCCCCAGATACTCAGTTCTCTACAGAGGCAAATCACTACGTGAATCTATCCAGACATATTGAATCCAAGTTTGAAAGCCAAGAAAGGGTATGGCTATAGGACAAGGGATCATTATCAGCACAGACAAGAGTATGTTTGCAGGACAGAGGCACTATGGGGTGTCCAGCTTGATATCATTTGGGCATAAAAATAAGAAAGGATAGCAGGAGATAAGATTGAAAGTGTAGGCAGAGTTAGGTTGTGAGGGGCCTTGTTAGTCCCAGTGAGCAGTTTGAACTCTACTAATAAGAAGTGGGGTCTGCTAGATATAGAATCATATCATCTGCAAATAGTGATAATTTAATTTCTTCTTTTCCTATTTTTATGCCTTTAATTTCTTTCGTCTGTCTAATTGCTCTGGCCAGTGTTTCGAGAACTATGTTGAACAGAAGTGGAGAGAGAGGGCATCCCTGTCTTGTTCCAGATTTTAGAGGGAATGCCTTCAGTTTCTCTCCATTCAGAATGATGCTAGCCTGAGGCTTAGCATAGATTGCTTTTACAATATTGAGGTATGTTCCTGTTATCCCTAGTTTTTCTAGAGTTTTGAACATAAAGGGATGCTGTACTTTGTCAAATGCTTTTTCCGCATCTATCGAGATGATCATATGGTTCTTATGGTTAAGTCTATTGATGTGGTGAATAACATTTATTGATTTCCGTATATTGAACCAGCCTTGCATCCCAGGGATGAATCCAAACTGGAAATCCATATGCAACAAAATGAAACTGAATCCCTTTCTCTCGCCATGCACAAAAGTGAATTCAAAATGGATCAAGGAGCTTGATATCAAATCAGAGACGCGCCGTCTGATAGAAGAAAAAGTTGGCTACCATCTACATTCGGTGGGGTCGGGCTCCAAATTCCTCAATAGGACACCCATAGCACAAAAGTTAATAACTAGAATCAACAAATGGGACTTACTCAAACTAAAAAGTTTTTTCTCAGCAAAAGAAACAATAAGAGAGGTAAATAGGGAGCCTACATCCTGGGAACAAATCTTTACTCCTCACACTTCAGATAGAGCCCTAATATCCAGAGTATACAAAGAACTCAAAAAATTAGACAATAAGAGAACAAACAACCCAATCAACAAATGGGCCAAGGACCTGAACAGACACTTCTCAGAGGAGGACATACAGTCAATCAACAAGTACATGAAAAAATGCTCAACATCTCTAGCTGTCAGAGAAATGCAAATCAAAACCACCCTAAGATACCATCTCACTCCAGTAAGATTGGCAGCCATTAGGAAGTCAAACAACAACAAGTGCTGGCGAGGATGTGGGGAAAAGGGTACACTTGTACATTGCTGGTGGGACTGCAGATTGGTGCAGCCAATTTGGAAAGCAGTATGGAGATTTCTTGGAAAGCTGGGAATGGAGCCACCATTTGACCCAGCTATTCCCCTTCTTGGTCTATTCCCTAAAGACCTAAAAAGAGCATGCTACAGGGACACTGCTACATCGATGTTCATAGCAGCACAGTTCACAATAGCAAGACTGTGGAACCAACCTAGATGCCCTTCAATAGACGAATGGATAAAAAAAATGTGGCATTTATACACAATGGAGTATTACTCTGCATTAAAAAATGACAAAATCATAGAATTTACAGGGAAATGGATGGCGTTAGAGCAGATTATGCTAAGTGAAGCTAGCCAATCCCTAAAAAACAAATGCCAAATGTCTTCTTTGATATAAGGAAAGTAACTAAGAACAGAGTAGGGACGAAGAACAGGAGAAGAAGATTAACATTTAACAGGGATGAGAGGTGGGAGGGAAAGGGAGAGAGAAGGGAAATTGCACGGTAATGGAAGGAGACCCTCAGGGTTATACAGTGGAGGGGGTAGAGAGAGAGGAGGGGAGGGGAGGGGAGAGGTGGGGAGGGGGGAGGGTGGATGATGGGAAAGGCAGCGGAGCACAACAGACACTAGTATGGCAATTTGTAAATCAATGGATGTGTAACTGATGTGAATCTGCAATCTGTGTATGGGGTGAAGGTGGGAGTTCATAACCCACTTGAATCAAAGTGTGGAATATGATATGTCAAGAAATTTGTAATGTTTTGAACAACCCACAATAAAAAATTAAAAAAAAAAAAAGAAGTGGGGAACCATGATAGGGATTTAAGCAGGAGTGGTGTGATTGGATTCACATTAGATTAAACTCATTCTAGCACCAATATGGAAGAAGAACTAAAGTGGAGTAGGCCAAGAAGCAGGGAGACCAGTTAAGAAATTATTTGAATTGTTCAAAAAAGAGATAATGGAAAGCCAGGACTAATATGTTGTAATAACTTCAGGAAGAGACATATCACGTAGATATTAAGAAGACAGACTTAACAGGTCTCAATGTTTGATTGAAAGAAAAAATTAGGAGAACTCTCAAGTTTCAGGCCTGGACAACTGTGTGGATAGAGATTTAAGTCACCAAAATGTTGGCAGTGAGGTAGATAAGGGTGAAGGGCTGGGTTTGAGTAAAGAAGATGAATTTGGGACATACTGAGTTTGGTCTGAAGTTACTTATGGGATGTACCATATTTTACATGTCTAGTACTAATTTAGTATACAGGCCCTAAAGCTTCAAGGGAGATCTCAGGCTACAGATAAAGATTTAGAGATTAATAGCATGGTTGACAAAACCATACGGATGGATGAGTTGATCTAGGGAAAAGGTATAGAATGATTTTAAAAATCCTGGAAAAGACTGTCATTTAAGGGGTGGCAAAGGAAGGGTCCACAAAGGAGCATGAGAAGGAGTAATCAGAGAGGAATGAGGAAAATCAGGAAAGGTACAGAATCACCAAAGCCAAGGAGTAGACAGTTTTAAGAGAGGCATGAGGACAGAAGTAGAATGAGAGCAATCAATTATGTTCCACACAGCAGAGAGACTGCCAGTAATATAAAGACTTAAAATTGTTCATTGGATTTGGCAAATAGGATGTCATTGCTTTTTCTCATCTATAATAGTGGGTCAGAAAAACTGGAGTTGGGCTGAGTTTTGAAGAAGAGGTGAGGAGATGAAACATATATCTACACTTTAGAAAATCTTCCATGGTCATGGAAGAAGAGAATAGGGCAAGTGCCAGTTGGAGATACACTTGAAGGAAAGTTGTGTTTGTTTGCTTGTTTTTAAAGAAAGGAAATTTGAATATATCTAAATACTGATGGGAAGTAACCAGAAAAAGGACAAGTGGTTGAAAGACAGATGAGAAATGGGATTGCTGATAAAGAAAGTTCCCCAAGGAGGTGGGAGATCATGGGCTCCAAAGCACAGGTAGATGGATTAGCTTTGAACTAAAGAGCTATGTTTATTCCTTCAAGACAACAAAAAGAGGCTAGGACATTTAGGGATGAAGTTATGAGGCAGGACAAGGTGAGAGCAGAAAAATTAGCATTAGCATCTGATGGCTTATATTTTTATAATGAAATAAGAGGTAAGGTCATCTGCTTAGAATAAAGTGGAAAATGGAAAGATGATGATGAAGTGGAGTAGAGGTGAAAATGATTGAAAAGATATAGCTTATACCTGGGTCATCTAAAGAAAAGTAAATTCACTTAAAATGGTGGTCAGAATTGGAGTACAGAGGGAAACTATAAATGAGGTAGTGAGGTACTCAACATGTAAAAGAACTGGAGAGCAGCAGAGGGCAATGGAAAGGATCAGAAGAGAGTGGCTGTGCCATTCCCTGGCCCCACATGATAAGAAAGAACAGAGAACCTCTACCATTGAAATTTTTGATAGGTTGGTTATTTGGTAGATATTAGGTACCTGACCCAAAGCAAGTGTTCAATAAATATGAAGAGACTTACTCTTTTTAAAGCTATAACAATTATGAAATTGCTTAAGAAGATCATAGGAAGTAACAGTCCCCAAATTACTCAGTACTTGTCAAGTCATAATAGGGGGCAGTGTGTCCATTTCTAGGGGACATATTTGAAAGTGAATATTTGCAAGCCATAGTGCATCTAGAGAAGAGTCACGAAATCACCAAAGGGTGAGGGAATAGCTCAATGGTAAAATGCTTGCCTAGCATGTATAAGATTCTGAAAAATATAGAAGGAATGAAGGAATAACCAAGAACTGATTAGGAATTGGGTATATTTAGTCTAGCTAAGAGATGATTAAAGGAGGATATGACAGATTTTATGAAACATTTGATGGGCTATTTCTGCCCCATGTGATAAAAGTAAGATTAATGGATAGAAGTTACAGGAGAAGATTGCAAATTTTTTTTCAGAACAGTTTTTAATTCATCCAGTGATGAAATGTGAACTTACCTAGTCTATTCAAGGCTGATTAAATACCTATCCACTAATGGTGTCAGAAAGGCTGCCCCCCAAGGATAACCACCCCAATGGTTAAAGAGAAAATGGAAAAGCAATCCAGTTGTCAGGACCCACAGATCATCAAGCAAATTTGTAGATATTGTGAAAGACAATTTCCTACCAAAAAAAGTAGAGCTTGGCTGAAATAGAAGGTCCTTCCTGACTCTTGCTATTGGGCAAGAATTAGTCATAGACTCTAAAAATAGGGGGAAAAAAGAAAAGTAGCTCAAAATGATCACAATCAAAATCCTAAGGGGAGTAAGGAGAGAAGGTGGCAAGAAAAAGCAAATAACTTTCCAGGAAACAAATTTTACTGGGCTTCTGGAATTGGCCAGAGGATACTGCAAAGAACCTTTTCAATGTCTGCCTTAAACTAATGCCTGTATTGTTTCAACTATGTGGAGGGAATAAGATTTTGGACTCTAAAAAGCCAGACTGTTGCTTGCTTAATAGGAAGCCAGTAGTTCTTCCTCTTCTGAGGAAGGAAATTAGAAAGAGCTGGGATAGTAGTGTTACATGCATTATACTTTTGTCAGAGGGATCCTAGTAGTAGAGAGAGAGCTAAAAGCAGCTGTTGCAGCCTGGAACCCCCTTGGCTAGAGATCTAGCTTGTGCCAAGAGAAATTAATGCCTGTTTGAGACTTCTTGGAGCTCAGAGTGGGAGAAGATGCTCATACATATTTAACAGCTGTATTTAAGTGAGCAGTTGAACATAAACTGAAACAGACTAGCAGATCCAAAGCAGAGACAGTGACCTGGAGTAGCCTGCAGAGGAAAAGAGAACAAGTGACTGTTTTGTGTAGAAGCTGATTTCAATTTAATTAAGAAGCAGGTATTCATGGATATTTATTATTTGCACTATATGGCCCTGCCACTCAAAGTGTTGTCTTTGCACTAATAGGAGTAACATCACCAGAGAGCTTGTTAGAAATATAGGATCTCAGGCCTTTCCCAGACCTGCTCACTGATAATCTGCCTTTTAACAAGCATTGGGTGATTTGTATGCACAGTTCATTTCGAGAAGCACTGTCATATGTGGTTTCTTACTTGAGCTTTTGCCTAGCAAAACTCTAATTTCCTCCTCTTTCTTTCCCTTTGCTCCACCTCTCTTGTTTTCTGATTTTTTCCCTACTGAGCTAGCAAACAACTCTAATCACAGAAAATAACCCTAACAGTAGGGCTCCTAAAATACTCAGGTAAAGAAAAGGGTGGCCACATACATATTTTAAAGCACGGGTTTGGGTAATGGGAAATCATTGACTTGATCTGATGTATTATTTGTGTGCCATCTCTGAGGCTTTTTTCAATCTTTTTGACTTTTCTGAACCTTAGTCTCCTCATCTGAAAAATGAAGGCCATTATAATATTTTCTTCATAATACTATTGTGAAGATAAAAATGAGGAAAAGTTATGCAAACTGCCTAGCACAGTACCTGTCACAATGTAGGTGCTCAGTATATGGTACTGATTATTATTATTTTTTTAATTATTTTATTAGTTGTTGATGGAGCTTTATTTATTTATATGTGGTGCTGAGAATCAAACCCAGTGCCTCACATATGCTAGCAAGCACTCTACCACTGAGCCACAACCCCAGCCCTGGTAGTGATTATTATTAAAAAAAAAAAAAAGTTAGTTTTTCTGGGCATGGTGATGCACACCTGTAATCCCAGCAGCTCAGGAGGCTTAGGCAGGAGGATTGAGAGTTCAAAGCCAGCCTCAGCAACTTAGTGAGGCCTTCAAAAACTCAGTGAGACCCTGTCTCTAATAAAATATAAAAACAAAATGGTCTGGGGATGGGATTTAGTGGTTGAATGCCCCTGGGTTCAATCCCTGGTAACAAACAAAACAAAAAAAAAAAGTTTTGATGTGAAATTAGGAATACTGAAGAACTATGCTACGATCCTCTACAGTCTTCCAAAATTCCTGTAAGTTTTTTTCTGAAGAGCTTCCAGAAATCCCTTTCTACTTCATCTGATTCTACCTCCTTGATGACAGTGCCAAGATTCAAGCTAAAATATTTCTTATTCCATTGGATTTGCTTCTGGTTTCTGCTGAATTACAAGATTTCCTACTTTTTCATTGCAAATGACCCATGCTTCTAGTACATTAAAACTAAAAAATAATCGTCTGTGGGTTGGCCTGGAAATGTAATTCCACTTATAACATTTTTTTTCTCCTATGGAAAAATGCATGTCACCTTCCAAATAATTGACTTCAGAATGAACTTTGAAAACTCAGCCTGTCTCTAAGGTTGGAGACTGCCTGTATGACAACATATGGAGTGGTCACAAAAGACTAGATAAACCAAGTCCAGAATTCCAGAGGTGGCTGAAAGGCAAATGAGAAATAGTACAAGAAGTGGAAAGCAGGGCAGAGAGATCAATCTGAGTGCACAATATCAAGATTTAGAAAGCTAATACAGGAAAGGAGATATACCTTGGGAAGGATATTAAAAAACAGCAACAATGACAACACAAACCATTTTTCTACTACATTATGTCAGGAGCTACTAATCAGTATCTTGGGATCTACGAGCAATATCATGGCCTTTACAAGCTAACTCTCCAAGATGGTCACCCTCCTCCTGCCCCACTCTCTGCAGTTTGCCTTGATTCTCAGCTCAGAAAGGAAGATAGTAAGCAGTATTTCCCATCTTATTTATCCACACACACTGACACCCCATCCCCAAATTCAGCCAACTTCCCTGTGCCTTTAACCTCTCTGTTAGCTTTCCATTGCATTGACTAAAATAAGTGCAACTTAAAGAAGGAAAGGCTTATATTGGCTCATGATTTCAGATCCTGGTAAGCTGACTCTATTCCTTTGGGCCTAAGGTGAGGCAGAATATTATGGTGGAAAGGCATGGCAAAGGAAAATTACTCAGTTCGTGGCAGATGGGAAGCAGAGAGAGGGGAAGAAAGGAACATAGACAAGAAATAACATTTCAGGACACACTCCCAGTGACAGACTTCCTCCAACCATGCCCCAGCTACCTATAATTTCTACCACCTCCCAGCACTCCATTCAAATTGTTAACCTATCAAAAGGATTAATCCACTGATGAGATTAGAACCCTCATGATTCAATTATTTCCTAAAATCCCAACCTCTGAACATTGCCGCATTAAGGACCAAGTCTTCAAAACATGAGACTTTGTAAATCATTCCAGATCCCAAACATAATAACCTCCTCCCTTTTCCTAAAGGAATCATGGTGTCAAAAAGTACAACATAGTTTTTATACACAAAAGGGAAGATAAAATAAGATGACCAGTGAAGACAAGGTCCCCAGGATGGAGAGATATGGAAAGTTAGAAACAAAAGACCACAAAAAAGCAAAAGATGGTCAGGACAGTAGTGCATGCCTGTAACCCAGTGATTCAGGAGGATCATAAGTTTAAGGCCAGCCTCGGCAACTTAGCAGGTCTGTAAACAATTTAGTGAGACCCTGTCTCAAAATAAAAAATAAAAAGGGGCCTGGGGATGTGGCTCATTGGTTAAGCACCTCTGGGTTCAATCCTGGTACAAAAAAAAAGAGGAAGAAGAAGAAGGAGGAGGAGGAGGAGGAGGAGGAGGAGGTGGAAAAAGAAAAGGATTTTTGTGCCTTCTTATGGAAGTCATTAGCAAGAGGATCAACTGTGTCCAAGGGAACTCTGGGTTATCATGGCAACATTATAAATTCCCATTAAAATATCCACAGAGATCTGCAAAAATATTAAAATTTGCACTAGCTTAGGGAACTTGGGGGGGAATAACCACCAATTGCTAGTGGGGAAGGAATTTGGGCCAACCGTCATGGGAGATGGGGTTAGATTTAGGAGCATACTCATGGTCTACATAGAACTCTACCCTTTGATCAGAATAGTTAAACTGCCCAAGAAAAATGGAGATAACTCCTGATTCACTTCTACCAACTTTCTTCAGCTTTGCAATATAGAGACTGCACTGATGAGAAAAGCAGTCATGCCTTCGCTGTACCAAAGATATTTTTGGAGGCAACCAGAGTTCTGCTCCACTTCTTCCATTATCACCTGCTTTATTTTCCATATGCTTTTGGAGACTAGAACTTGAGCATACCATGTGTCTAGTATTGGTGGAACTGGTGGTCAGGGACAGAGATCATCATCAGGAAAAGCTCCAAACATATGCAGGCTTGGAGACATCATATCTGAAATAATGTAATACAATCAACTGCAGAGTCAGACAACCCAGAAGATCAGAGACAAGATTTCATCTCAGTCCCATAGAACCTAAAAATAATAATAACAGTGGCGACACTATCAACTGCCACCATTTGTTGTGCAATGATCATATGCCAAGAACTATATTAAGTACTTTACATATCACGCATTGTCTCATTTATTCCTCATAGCAAACAGAAATTGTTATTGAAGTTGTTTGAAAAGGTCAAGTGATAATAATGACATCTACCATTTATTGAACACTTACTATATTCTAACATTAAGTGTTACACATCAATCATCTTATTAGGTGAATGCCAACTAGGCACTAGAAAATTGGCTCAGGTAAACACTATGGCCTTCTCAATTCATCCTTTAAGGTTCAATTCAAGTCATCATCTCTTCCAGGAAGCCTTCCTGACCCTTCCAGTATTTTAGGTGTGCCTAGGTTGGGTATGTGTTCTTTCTGCCTGCATCCTGTGCTTCTGTCTTTCACAACACACACACACACACACACACACACACACACACACACACACACATATATATATATATATATATATAGAGAGAGAGAGAGAGAGATAATGTGATTGTTTATTTGAATGTACTCCCACCCCTAACACACACACATACACACACACTCCACACACACACACACACACACACACAACTGGACTGTTTACTCCAGAAGAGAGAACTCTTTAATTATTACATGCAACAACATATGACCTCCATAGTTAGTTCTATAAAGAGAGAACCTGGTAGATGTATTAATTCACTTGATTATGGAAATCATTTCACAAGGAACATGTATATCAAAACATCACTTTGTACACCTTACATAACAATTTTTATTTGTCAATTATACCAAAATAAAGCTAGAGGAAATAAATAAATAAAAGGAGAACTAAAATAAGAAAAACACAAAAGAAAACTTTTGCTGAATCCTGTCCTTGGAAGTCTCTGTGGGGATATGAGCTCTGAGCCTTTAGGGACCCAGCTATCCCAAGTCTCCAAATGTGTAGGCTGCTTCTTCAAGCAGCTTATTCTAACAGCCTGTCTCCTCACTCTTGCAGTATCTATCAAAGGGAGTGTGCAGTCCCAGGCACTCATCCTGTACTTAACAAAAGGCAGATATTGTATGGTCTCTTGCACCAGCCCCAGGCATTGGAGTTGAAGCTCTGAGGTGACTTGAGTTATGCTAACCTACTGGTGGAGTCTCAGCATTTTGTCACCAAAGGTGGCTTCTACATAATCTACGGAGAAGAGAAAGAGAGCTGGAACTATAGGCACCAGGATGTCAACAATGATTACCTGAAGCAGAGGGGTAAGTAATGTTCTCTGTGCTCTTATGTCTGTACCATGAATAGGCACATATAAAAAGGGGAAAACTGAGATGAAACCTGCTCTTGGGTGGCAGAATTGTGGGTAAGTCATAAAACTTCATCACATCTTCCCGCATCATCAGTTTTTAAAATGATCTTTGTTACTTTTTGAAAAAAAAATTTGGTAGTTGTAGATGGACAGAATGCCTTTATTTTATTTGTTTATTTCTATGTGATGCTAAGGATTGAACCCAGTGCCTCCACTCATGCTAGGAAAGTGCTCTGCCACTGAGCTACAGCCCCAGTCTCAATCTTTGTTACTTGTATAATAAATAAATATATATATATATATATATATATATATATATATATATATATATATATATTTGTGCTGGGGTTGGGGGCTCAGTGCATGCCTAGCATGCATGAGGCACTGGGTTTGATCCCGAGCACCACATAAAAATAAACAAACAAATAAAGGTATTGTGTCCATCTTCACTAAAAAATATTTTTAAAATTTTTTTTACAGTAAAACATGCTAATTTTTTAGTAAATGTGAAAACTAGAAAGTCCCCCTCCTTCACTCTTTTCCTTCGACACCTCATCCCTCCCTTCCCTGGAGGTAAGCACTATCAACACTTTAAGTGGAATCCCTCCACAGGGGGATCTATTTTATTTTTTAGGCATTTATGTATTTTTTCTATTTGTTAATGGATCTTTTGTTTTATTTATTTACATGTGGTGCTGAGGATTGAATCCAGGGCCTCACACATGCCAGGCAAGCGTTCTACCACTGAACCACAACCCCAGCTCAGGAGGATCTATTTTAATTTAAGCAACAGAAAAATGTGTGAATTCTGAATAGAGTAAACTCTCAGGGTTTTTTGCTGCTGTTGTTGTTGTTTGGTTTTTGTTTTGTGTACCAGGGATTGAATCCAGGGATGCTTAACCACTGAGCCACATCCCCAGCCCCCACCCCCTTTTTTTGAAAGAGAGAGAGAGAGAGAGAGAGAGAGAGAGAATTTTAATATTTATTTTTTAGTTTTTGGCAGACACAACATCTTTGTTTGTATGTGGTGCTGAGGATTGAACCCGGGCTGCACGCATGCCAGGCGAGCGTGCTACCGCTTAAACCACATCCCCAGCCCCCCAGCCCTTTTTGTATTTTATTTAGACACAGGGTCTTTCTGAGTTGCTTAGGACCTCACTACAATGCTGAGGCTGGCTTTGAATTTGTAATCCTCCTGCCTCAGCCTCCAGAAATGGGATTACAGGTGTGCTCCATGATGCCTGGCTAAAATCTCAGATTTGGTAGAAGGATGAAACCTCCAACTTTAGCTAAAATAAAATCATGTTTATAGAAGATCTAGGCTTGCGGGCTATATGAGGACTGACCTCTATGAGACTTTGTGACTTCTCCAGAGTCTACTTTTCCTTGAGAACAGGAGGAAGAGGGAAAAAATGAGAAGAAAAAAAGGAAGATCTAGAAAATGTAGAGATTCTTAAAGATAAGAACATGATTAATACTGCTGCTACTAGTACTGTTACGTTTGTCATTTTTAAAATATCATAATGGTAACCATTTATTGATCCCCATTAGGAAAATGAAGAGAAAGTGGACCTCGATAGAGATGAAGAAATCTATTACAACTGCTCATTTACATGTTCTCCATACAATTCCCCCTCAAACCATCCCCCATATATACAATATCCACTCTCAGCCAAAGCTCCACATAGAAAAAATTTCACAATCACAAAAATGTATATATCCTTTATGTACAAAAATTTTACCCTTGTTTTCTCATTAACTCTATCCCATTTAAATCAGTTCCCAGTAAGTTTGTACCCTGTCAGTTTTTATTTTTTTTAATTTTTTTAAGATATCTCATTAATTTTTATTTTTATTTTTTTTTAATTTTTTATTGTTGGTTGTTCAAAACATTACATAGTTCTTGATATATCATATTTCACACTTTGATTCAAGTGGGTTATGAACTCCCATTTTTACCCCATATACAGATTGCAGAATCACATCAGTTACACATCCATTGATTTACATATTGCCATACTAGTGTCTGTTGTGTTCTGATGACTTTCCTATCCTCTACTATCCCCCCTCCCCTCCCCTCCCCTCACCTCTTCTCTCTCTACCCCCTCTACTGTCATTCATTTCTCCCCCTTGTATTATTTTTCCCTTTTCCCTCACTTCCTCTTGTATGTACTTTTGTATAACCCTGAGGGTCTCCTTCCATTTCCATGCAATTTCCCTTCTCTCTCCCTTTCCCTCCCACCTCTCATCCCTGTTTAATGTTAATCTTCTTCTCATGCTCTTCGTCCCTACTCTGTTCTTAGTTATTCTCCTTATATCAAAGAAGACATTTGGCATTTGTTTTTTAGGGATTGGCTAGCTTCACTTAGCATAATCTGCTCTAATTCCATCCATTTCCCTGCAAATTCTGATTTAGTCATTTTTTAATGCAGAATAATACTCCATTGTGTATAAATGCCACAATTTTTTTTTATCCATTCATCTATTGAAGGGCATCTAGGTTGGTTCCACAGTCTTGCTATTGTGAATTGTGCTGCTATGAACATCGATGTAGCAGTGTCCCTGTAGCATGCTCTTTTTAGGTCTTTAGGGAATAGACCGAAAAGGGGAATAGCTGGGTCAAATGGTGGCTCCATTCCCAGCTTTCCAAGAAATCTCCATACTGCTTTCCAAATTGGCTGCACCAATTTGCAGTCCCACCAGCAATGTACAAGTGTACCCTTTTCCTCACATCCTCGCCAGCACTTGTTGTTTGACTTCATAATGGCTGCCAATCTTACTGGAGTGAGATGGTATCTTAGGGTGGTTTTGATTTGCATTTCTCTGACTGCTAGAGATGGTGAGCATTTTTTCATGTAATTGTTGATTGACTGTATGTCCTCCTCTGAGAAGTGTCTGTTCAGGTCCTTGGCCCATTTGTTGATTGGGTTGTTTGTTATCTTATTGTCTAATTTTTTGAGTTCTTTGTATACTCTGGATATTAGGGCTCTATCTGAAGTGTGAGGAGTAAAGATTTGTTCCCAGGATGTAGGCTCTCTATTTACCTCTCTTATTGTTTCTTTTGCTGAGAAAAAAACTTTTTAGTTTGAGTAAGTCCCATTTGCTGATTCTAGTTATTAACTTTTGTGCTATGGGTGTCCTATTGAGGAATTTGGAGCCTGACCCCACAGTATGTAGATCGTAGCCAACTTTTTCTTCTATCAGACGGCGTGTCTCTGATTTGATATCAAGCTCCTTGATCCATTTTGAATTAACTTTTGTGCAGGGCGAGAGAAAGGGATTCAGTTTCATTTTGTTGCATATGGATTTCCAGTTTTCCCAGCACCATTTGTTGAAGATGCTATCCTTCCTCCATTGCATGCTTTTAGCCCCTTTATCAAATATATGGTAGTTGTAGTTTTGTGGATTGGTTTCTGTGTCCTCTATTCTGTACCATTGGTCCACCCACCTGTTTTGGTACCAGTACCATGCTGTTTTTGTTACTATTGCTCTGTAGTATAGTTTGAAGTCTGGTATCGCTATACCGCCTGATTCACACTTCCGGCTTAGAATTGTATTTGCTATTCTGGGTCTTTCATTTTTCCATATGAATTTCATGATTGCTTTCTCTATTTCTACAAGAAATGCCATTGGGATTTTGATTGGCATTGCATTAAACCTATAGAGAACTTTTGGTAATATCGCCATTTTGATGATGTTAGTTCTGCCTATCCATGAACAGGGTATATTTTTCCATCTTCTAAGATCTTCTTCTATTTCTCTCTTTAGGGTTCTGTAGTTTTCATTGTATAAGTCTTTCACCTCTTTTGTTAGGTTGATTCCCAAGTTTTTTTTTTTTTTTGAAGATATTGTGAATGGAGTGGTTGTCCTCATTTCCATTTCAGAGGATTTGTCGCTGATATACAGGAATGCCTTTGATTTATGCGTGTTGATTTTATATCCTGCCACTTTGCTGAATTCATTTATTAGCTCTAATAGTTTCTTTGTAGACCCTTTTGGGTCTGCTAGGTATAGAATCATGTCACCTGCAAATAGTAAGTTCTTCTTTTCCTATTTTTATGCCTTTAATTTCTTTCGTCTGTCTAATTGCTCTGGCCAGTGTTTCGAGAACTATGTTGAACAGAAGTGGAGAGAGAGGGCATCCCTGTCTTGTTCCAGATTTTAGAGGGAATGCCTTCAGTTTTTCTCCATTCAGAATAATGCTAGCCTGAGGCTTAGCATAGATTGCTGTTACAATATTGAGGTATGTTCCGGTTATCCCTAGTTTTTCTAGAGTCTTGAACATAAAGGGATGCTGTACTTTGTCGAATGCTTTTTCCACATCTATTGAGATGATCATATGGTTCTTATTTTTAAGTCTATTGATGTGGTGAATAACATTTATTGATTTCCGTATATTGAACCAGCCTTGCATCCCAGGGATGAATCCTACTTGATCATGGTGCACAATTTTTTTGATATGTTTTTGTATCCGATTCGCCAGAATTTTATTGAGGATTATTGCATCTAGGTTCATTAGAGATATTGGTCTGTAGTTTTCTTTCTTTGAAGTGTCTTTGTCTGGTTTAGGTATCAGGGTGATGTTGGCCTCGTAGAATGAATTTGGAAGTTCTCCCTCTTTTTCTATTTCCTGAAGTAGCTTGAAAAGTATTGGTATTAGTTCCTCTTTAAAGGTTTTGTAAAACTCTGCTGTATACCCATCCGGTCCTGGGCTTTTCTTATTTGGTAGTCTTTTGATGGTTTCTTCTATTGCCTCAATTGATATTGGTCTGTTTAGGTTGTCTATATCCTCCTGACTCAATCTGGGCAGATCATATGACTTAAGAAATTTATCGATGCCTTCACTATCTTCTAATTTATTGGAGTATAAGGATTCAAAATAATTTTTTATTATCTTCTGTATTTCTGAAGTGTCTGTTATGATATTGCCTTTTTCATCACGTATGCTAGTAATTTGAGTTCTCTCTCTTCTTCTCTTCGCTAGCATGGCTAAGGGTCTGTCGATTTTATTTATTTTTTCAAAGAACCAACTTTTAGTTTTGTCAATTTTTTCAATTGTTTCTTTTGTTTCGATTTCATTAATTTCAGCTCTGATTTTAATTATTTCTTGCCTTCTACTTCTTTTGCTGTTGTTTTGCTCTTCTTTTTCAAGGATTTTGAGATGAAGTATGAGATCATTTATTTGTTGGTTTTTTCTTTTTTTAAGGAATGAACTCCAAGCAATGAATCTTCCTCTTAGAACTGCTTTCAATGTGTCCCATAGATTCTGATATGTTGTGTCTGTGTTTTCATTTATCTCTAAGAATTCTTTAATTTCCTCCTTGATGTCTTCTATAACCCATTGATCATTCAGTAACCTATTGTTCATTCTCCAAGTGATGCATGCTTTTTCCTTCCTTCTTTTATCATTGATTTTCAGTTTCATTCCATTATGATCAGATAAGATGCATTGTATTATCTCTACTCCTTTATATTGTCTAAGAGTTGCCCTGTGACATAATATATGATCTATTTTTGAGAAGGATCCATGTGCTGCTGAGAAAAAAGTGTAACTGCTTGATGTTGGGTGGTATATTCTATATATGTCAATTAAGTCTAGGTTATTAATTGTGTTATTGAGTTCTATAGTTTCCTTATTCCACTTTTGTTTGGAAGATCTGTCCAGTGGCAAGAGAGGTGTGTTGAAGTCTCCCATGATTATTGTATGGTGGTCTATTAGACTCTTGAACTTGAGAAGAGTTTGTTTGATGAACATAGCTGCACCATTGTTTGGGGCATATATATTTATGATTGTTATGTCTTGTTGGTGTATGGTTCCCTTAAGCAGTATTTAGTGTCCCTCTTTATCCCTTTTGATTAACTTTGGCTTGAAATCTATTTTATTTGATATGAGTATGGACACTCCTGCTTGTTTCCGAAGTCCATAAGAGTGATATGATTTTTCCCAACCTTTCACCTTCAGCCTATGTATGTCTTTTCCTATCAGATGCATCTCCTGTAGGCAGCATATTGTTGGGTCTTGTTTTGTGATCCATTCTACTAGCCTGTGTCTCTTAATTGGTGAGTTTAAGCCATTAACAGGGAGGGTTATTATTGAGATATGGGTTGTTCTTCCAGCCATATTTGTTTATTTATGTTACTAAACATGGTTTGTTTTCCTCTTTGATTATTTCCCCCCCCTTACTGTCCTACCTCCCACTGTTGGTTTTCATTGTTATTTTCCATTTCCTCTTCCTGTAATGTTTTGCCGAGGATGTTTTGAAGAGATAGTTTTCTAGCTGCAAATTCTTTTAACTTTTGTTTATCGTGGAAGGTTTTAATTTCATCTTCCATCCTGAAGCTTAATTTTGCTGGATACACAATTCTTGGTTGGAACCCATTTTCTTTCAGTGTTTGAAATATGTTATTCCAGGATCTTCTAGCTTTCAGTCTGTGTTGAAAGATCAGCTGTTATCCTGATTGGCTTACCCCTAAATGTAATCTGCTTCCTTTCTCTTGTAGCTTTTAAAATTCTCTCCTTATTCTGTATGTTGGGCATCTTCATTATAATGTGTCTAGGTGTGGATCTCTTATGATGTTGCACATTCGGCGTCCTGTAGGCTTCTAGAATTTGGGATTCTGTCTCATTCTTCAAGTCTGGGAAGTTTTCTCTTATTATTTCATTGAATAGATTGCTCATTCCTTTGGTTTGGAGCTCTATACCTTCCTGTATCCCAATGACTCTTAAGTTTGGTCTCTTTATGTTATCCCATATTTCTTGGATGTTCTGCTCATGGTTTCTTAACAGTCTTGCTGAGCTGTCTATGTTCTTTTCAAGTTGAAATACTTTGTCTTCATTGTCTGATGTTCTATCTTCTAAGTGTTCTACTCTGCTGGTAGTATTCTCAATTGAGTTTTTAAGTTGGTTCATTGCTTTCTGCATTTCTAGGATTTCTGTTTGTTTGTTTTTTATAACCTCTATCTCCCTGTATAGTTGATCTTTTGCTTCCTGGATTTGTTTGTGTAATTCATTGTCGAAGTGATCTTTAATTGTCTGATTTTGCTGTCTAATGTCTTCCTTGATACTCCAGATCATCTGAAGCATGTATATCCTGAATTCTTTATCTGACATTCCATCTGCTGCAGCTGTTACCTCTTCTAAAGTTGAGTTGACCTGCATTGCTTGTGGTCCTTTCTTTCCTTGTCTTTTCATACTGCTTGCGTTTCTTTCTGCTAGGTGAAACTGTTGTGTTTTTGAAAATTTTCCCCCCTATATATTTATATTGCTCTTGTATAGTTGAAAAGTCTCCCTTGCAGGGTCTGGCGGCGGTCTGCCTACCTTGCAGGCGCGGGCGGCAGCTCTGCTCTGGTCCCTCCTCCAATTGGTGTGAGGTGTCTACCACGCCCGCGGACCCCTAGGCCTGTTCTGCAGGTCAGTCGCAGGTCTGCCTACCTTGCAGGCGCGGGCGGTGGCTCTGCTCTGCCCTTACTCCAATTGGGGTGACCTGTCTACCATGCCGGCGGGTCGCTGGGCTTATTCTGGGTGCGAGAGGCGGCTCTGCTCTGCCCTTACTCCAATTAGGGTGTCGTGACTACCACGCCGGCAGGTCACTGGGCCTGTTCTGGGCGCGGGAGGCGGCTCTGCTCTGCCCCTACACCAATTGGGGTGACGTGTGTACCACGCCGGCAGGCCACCGGGCCTGATCCGCCGGTCGGTTGCAGGTCTGCCTACCCTGCAGGCGCGGGCGGCGGCTCTGCTCTGCCCCCCCTCCAATTGGTGTGACTTGTCTACCACACCCGCGGACCTCTGAGCCTGTTCCGGGCGCGGGCGAAGGCTCTGCTCTGCTCCTACTCCAATTGGGGTGACGTGCCTACCACCCCGGCCGGCCGCTGGGCCTGTTCCACCGGTCGGTCGCAGGTCTGCCTACCTTGCAGGCACGGGCGGCGGCTCTGCTCTGCCCCTACTCCAAATGGGGTGACGTGTCTGTCGCACCGGCAGGCCACTGGGCCTGTCCCGCTGGTCGGTCGCAGGTCTGCCCACCTTTCGGGCACGGGTGGCGGCTCTGCTCTGCCCTGCCCCTACTCCAATTGGGGTGTCGTGACTACCACGCTGGCAGGTCGCTGGGCCTGTTCCTGGCGCAGGCGGTGGCTCTGCTCTGCCCCTACTCCCATTGGGGTGACGTGTGTACCACGCCGGCAGGCCGCTGGGCCTGATCCGCCGGTCTGCTGCAGGTCTGTCTACCTTGCAGGCGCGGGCAGCGGCTCTGCCCTGCCCCTCGTACCACGCCCGCGGACCGCTGGGCCTGATCTGCAGGTTGGTCGCAGGTCTGCCCACCCTGCGGGCATGGGTGGCGGTTCCGCTCCGCCCCCACTCCAATTGGGGTCACGTGACCACCACACCGGCGGGCCGCTGGGCCTGATCCAGGCGCGGGCGAAGGCTCTGCTCTGCCCCTGCTCCAGTTGGGGTGACGTGTGTACCACGCTGGCAGGCCACTGGGCCTGATCCGCCGGTCTGTTGCAGGTCTGCTTACCTTGCAGGCGCGGGCGGTGGCTCTGCCCTGCCCCTCCTACCATGCCCGCGGACCACTGGGCCTGTTCTGCCGGTCGGTCGCAGGTCTGCCCACCTTGCGGGTGCGGGTGGCGGTTCCGCTCCGCCCCCTCTCCAATTGGGGTCACGCGACCACCAAGCCGGCGAGCTGCTGGGCCTGCTCCGGGCGTGGGCGGTGGCCCGGCTCCTCCCCTCTGGCTCGACGACAAAGTGAGAGAGACTCGGGTGTCTGTGACTCACCCTCCCTACCAGGAGACCAACTGTTTCTGTCACCGCTGGTATTGATGAAGTTCTCTCCTCCGCCGCTTTCTGATGACATCAGATCTCTGCCATGTTGGTATCCTATGCGAATGGCAGCATTTCGTTCCCTTTGCCGGGTGACCAAAGCAATGGGTGAGTCCTGACCGGCCCTCACAGGCCCCGTCTCAGTCCTGTTGCCACTGCCCACGAAGGCTCGGTTGGTATTTACCTCCACAGTACTCAGCAGGACCCGGACCGAGAAGCAGTTTCCGCGGGCTTCTTAGCCCTGGGCCAGAGCAGTTCCGGGAGCCGGAACTCGGCCGCTCCGTGCTCGGTGTATGCTCTGATAAGAGCAGGCTCCAAGGAGCAGTTTCCGCGGGTTATTTAGCACTGAGCCTGAGTAATTTGTCTGCAAGCGGCAGGTGAATGGCAGCCTGAAATTACCTGTTCTATGGCTGAATGATCTGCGATCAGTTGAAAACAGGGATGGTGACGTCAGCTCTCCAACATGGTGGCCGCTGGCCTCCTCTGTGGTCTGACCGGTGTGGAGAACCGAATTGGACCGCTTCCTTCCCCCGTCTCGAACCCAGAATTCAGCACTGAGTACGGTGCTTGCACGGCTGGCAGAAACTGCAGCGCTGTATCCCTGCATCACTATCTCCTCGTTTCCCAGCGCGCACCGCAGACTCTAGCTGTGGGGCGATTTGCTGAATAAGCAGTGTGACCCCCCGTGCAACAAATCTCTCACGTTTGAGCCCCCGTAGCCAATCCTCGTGCGATGGAAATCCTTCCTCCAGGTTCCGGAGCACCCCACTATTGCTGGAAATTCCTAACAAGATAGCCTTTAGCCATCCTGACTCGTCATTCTCCCACACAGTGACGCGGCACACGGGGGCAATGCACTCCCCTCGCCGCCATCTTCCCTCCCCTCTGTCATTTTTTTAATATATTTTTTTAGTGTACATGGACTCAATACCTTTATTTTATTTGTTTTTTTTTATGTGGTGCTGGGGATCAAACCCAATGCCTCACACATGCTAGGCAAGTGCTCTACCCCTGAGCCACAACCCTGGCCCCCTGTCATTTTTGTATCTAAAGAAAAGCCAAAGGCCAAATGTTTTCTCTGATATGCACATGTTAATCCACAATAAGGGGTGGTGGTTCATAGGGAAGAATAGAGTTACTTTAGATTAGGTATAGAGGGTGATGGGAGGGGAGGGAGCATAGGGGTAGGAAGGAGAGTAAAATGAATCAGACATTATTACCCTATATGCATATATGACTACATGACTGGTGTAACTCTATATCATGTACAACCAGAAGAATGAGAAGTTATACTCCATTTATGTATAAAAGTGTATCAAAGTGCATTCTACTGTTAAGTACAACTAATTAGAACAAATAAAAAAATTAAAAAGAACTCTATTAAGAAAACATGAAAAGAAGAAGGATGGACATTGAGACCATCTGGTTCAGCCTTCCATCTGCAGAGGTGTTTATTCTATTTGAGATCTTTGACTTATTTTTTATTTGATGGCCCCCATGGACAACTTAAAAATTTTCCTCCACTTGCCCATCTCCACATTTTATTTTCCTTTGGTCAACCACTCAACAAACATTTACTGCTGGGTGTGATGGCACATGCCTATAATCCCAACTACTTGGGAGCTGAGACAGGAAGATCACAAGTTCAATGTCAGCCTCAGCAATTTAGCAAGACCTTGTCTCAATATTTTTAAAAAA
The DNA here is from genome assembly GCF_021218885.2 of Marmota monax. Lineage (NCBI taxonomy): Eukaryota > Metazoa > Chordata > Mammalia > Rodentia > Sciuridae > Marmota > Marmota monax. The sequence continues at coordinate 6,357,384 of NW_026694552.1, read as the reverse complement.
GAAAGAAAGGAAGGAAGGAAGGAAAGGTCTAGGGATATAACAGTGTTAGAGCACCCTGGGTTCAATACCCACTATTACAAAAAATTATTGAACATTCATCATGCTCAAGCACTGGGCTAAGAAAGCTTGCAAAAATTATCTGAATGTCCATTAATGGATAGAAAAAAATGTGCTGTGTGTGTATATACACAAAATGGAATATCATCCAGCCTTTTAAAATGAGGAAATCCTGCCACTTAAGACAACATGGATGAACCCCAATAATACTATGCTAAGTAAAATAATCCAGATACAACAATAAAAATACCACATGATCTTGCTTATATGTTGAATCTAAAAAAGATGAATTCGTAGAAGCAAAGAGTAGTATGGTGGTTACCAGTGGGAAGTGGAGTGGGGGAAAGGGGAGATGTTGGTCAAAGTGTAAAAAACTTCAGTTTTGTAGAATGGTGACTATAGTTAATAAAACTGTATTGTATACTTCTCACCATGCACACAAAAGGAAGGTAACTATGTGAAGAGATGGATGTGTTAGCATAACTCTATTCTATGTATTTGTACATCAAAACTTCACACTGTATGCTTTAAATACGTATAATTTTTTTTTAAAAAAAAGAAACTTGTGGTTGGGGATGTTATAGCTCCCAAACCTGGCTATCTGTCAGAATCACCTGGGGGAGTGTTTAAAAATATAGTTCCTTGATCTCTACCCCAAACGTATTGACTCAGAATTCTTGTGGTTGGGGTCTAATATGGGATAACTTATAAATGGTGTCCTCACCCCCAAAATTAATATTTTGAAATCCTAACCCCCAAGTACCTCAGAATGTGACTATATTTAGAGATGGTTTTTAAAGAGTCAATTCAGTTAAAATGAGCTCATTTGGGTGGGGCCCTAGTGAATATGATTAGTGTCCTTACAAGAAGAAGAATGGACATAGACATACAGACAGGAGACCATGTGAAAACACAAAAGACAGACATCTACAAGCCAAAGAGAGAGGCCTCAATAGAAACTTGCTCTACCGACATCTTGATCTTGGACTTTTAGCTTCTGGAACTATGAAAACATAAATTTTTTTACATAACCCAGTCTCTGGTATTGTTATGGCAGTCCTAATAAACTAATACAGGGTCCAAAATACCTGGGTTTTCAAAATAACCTTCCCAGGTGGTTCTAATATAACCATCCCAGTGCCAATCCAAATGTCTGAAGTTTGGTTAAGAGCAAGGGTGGGGCTTAAAATCACACTGACTTAGGGTCAAGTCTCATCTCTTCCATTTGCCAGCTGTAACCTTGGAAGACAATTTCATATCTCTGAAAGCTATAAAACAAGGCTGCCTCACAGACAGCTTCCTTAGGAATAAAAGGAAAATCATTGTAAAGGCTTTAGCACAATACTTGGCATATAGCAAAGGTGTATTCATGTGAGCTATTATTATTAATATTTTAAGGGACTGGTCTAAAATGGGGACTCTTAAAAATTCAGGGAACAAATGAACTTAGATGGAAAAATATTACATCATTATTTTCACCATACTGTAAGTGAAATTTATTTTCCTTCAATTAAAAATGCAGATAACAGATCACAGTAATATTAACAGTACCTGTGACTTTGCCATCAATAGAAATCACTAACAGTTTTATGTCATAATATTGTTAATACAGTATTTTAAAATATATTTACACTTGTTACTTTGAAGTTACCCTGGTTATCAAAGCTGCCTCTAAATCTTGCTATTTACTGCATTAATAATAAGCATTTATGTAACTATGCCACAATTTTCTTGTTTCTATATTTTGATAACTACACTTCAATATAATTGCTTTCTTCTGTAACCCTAAATATTTTATTTTGTGTTATCTAAAACCATTATTCTGAGAAAGGATCCATAAACTTCCCTATATGTCAAAAAGGCCTAAGGCACAAAAGAAGGATTATGAACCACTCATCTAGATTTTATAACTTTGCCAGCTTTAACAGTCTAGAAATCTGTGGTGAGCACTTTGGAAAGGGTTTGAGAAAGTTAATCTCATTCACCTAGTTAAGAAAGCCTAATAGCTGGGTATGGTGGTTCATACCTGTAATCCCAGTGGTTTGAGAGGCTACAGCAGGAGGATTGCAAATTTAAAGCCAGCCTGAGCAATTTAGCAAGTCTCAAGAAACTTAGTGAGGCTCTGTCTCTAAAAAAAAAAAAAATACAAAAAAAGAGGCTGGGGAGGGCTGGGGCTGTAGCTCAGTGGCAGAGCACTTGCCTAGCATGCGTGAGGCACTGGGTTTGATCCTCAGCACCACATAAAAATGAACAAATAAAATAAAGGCATGCTGTCCATCTACAACTACGGGACAAAAAAATTAAAGGTGGGGGCTGGGGCTGGGATTGTGGCTCAGCGGTAGAGCTCTCGCCTAGCACTGGCGGGACTCAAGTTCGATCCTCAGCACCACATAAAAATAAAGGCATTGTGTTGTGTCCATCTACACCAAAAAATAAATTAAAGAAAATTTAAAAATGGGGGGCTGGAGATGTGGCTCAGTGTTTAAGTGCCCCTGTTTTCAATCCCCTATTTAAAAAAAAAAGCTAACAAAATTGAGGATCAGTGATATAGAAACAAACTTGCCTAAAAATCACTTGTGTGCCTTTTTTTAAAACTAACTATTGGTAAATGCTTAAAGGGAAGCTACATATCCTCTAGACATGCTATATGCCCTCTCTGAATCTCAGTTTCCTTGTCTATTAATGGGGATGATGATAGTATCTAACTCACAGGGCTGTTGAGATAATTTAATGGCATGATGTCGTGCAAACCACTTAGCACAGTGCCTGGCACATAGTAGGTCAACAAAAATTCAACTATTATTCTTGTGCTGTCAATTTCTTTCTTGGTTCTCTATAGTACAAATGAAAATCTTTAAACATATTAGTAAATCATTGATTACATGGATTTTTTTTGAATATGCGATCTTGTTAAAATAGATGCTACACTTTGTAAATGTTTGATAAATCCATCATTTAAAATGTCACCTAAAGGGTAAAGGCACAAGCTCCAAAGGCAGAAAGTTATGGGTTGAAATCCAGATTCCACCACTTACTCTTTATGTTACCTGAGAGCTTCTTTATGTTTCCCAAGCCCATGTCATCCCTGGAATCATAATACCTAATTCATAGGATTGTTGTGAAGAGTAAATGAGACAATATATGTAAGTGCCTGGCACACAATAGGGATTTAATAAATTATATATATATATATATATATATATATATATATATATATATATATATAATTTTATTTATTTTCTCTTTTTTGGGGTGCTGGGGATAGAACCTAAGTCCTTATGCATGCTAGGCAAGTACTCTACTGAGCTACATCTCCAGTCCTTATTCTTTTTTAGGGGGTTTACTGGGGATTGAACTCAGGGACAATTGACCACTGAGCCACATCCCCAGCCCTATTTTGTATTTTATTTAAAGACAGGGTCTCACTGAGTTGCTTAGTGCCTCACTGTTGTTGAGGCTGACTTTGAACTCAAGATCCTCCTGTTTCAGCCTCCCAAGTCTCTGGGATTACAGGTGTGTGCCACCATGCCTGGCTCCCAGTCCTTATTCTTTTTACCTATGAATTTTGTCTATGAATCTGTTCTTTCAGTTATACCACAAATTCTTTGGGGTCTAAGGCTGTGTCTTATTTACCTCTGAATTCCCACTAACATAGTACCTGGCACAGGGCAAGAGTGAAAGGAGGTACTCCTGCTATTCCCTCTCTGTTCCACTCAGAAAGCCACTAGCTCTTTCTAGAAGTGAGTTCTCTCTCTGCTTTCTGAGTTTATGCAATAATATTTTTCTGCTTGGAATTTTTCCATTTAACACAATATATGTCAGCAAAGCAAGGTTCCACAGAGGGGAGCCAGGTGGCCCTGCCCAGTCAGCATTCCCTTGCAGAGGTATGCAGTATGTCAATATGAGCTGGACTTGTATGCAAACACATGACAGTTCTCTGAACTTTATCTCTGAACTATCTAGATTTTTCTATATCTCTATTATATTTTTTCTTGATCAGCCTAGATATGGTATGCAAAGCTGTACTGAATTATTAACAATGCTGCTTGAGAACAAGGACCACAACAAGGAAAATGTCAAGGGGACAAAATCTTGAATTTAATGGTGCCAAATGCCAAGAAGGAAATACTTCCACTGGGGCCTCTTCCCAAGGTTATGCACAAGGATAAGAGGACTCAGGCAAATATTAGAAGCAAAAGGTCTAGCAGTTCTCAAAACACAATTTAAGTAAACATTTATGGATCTAATATATTTTGTTATAACATTTAACATAAAATAATTATAAACAAGAGGAAAAATCATAAACACTGTAATTAAAAAACAATTCAGGGGGCTGGGGTTGTGGCTCAGTGGTAGAGCACTCACCTAGCACTTGCAAGACCCTGGGTTCAATCCTCAGCACCACATAAAATAAATAAATAAAATAAAGATATTGTATCCAACTACAACTAAAAAACAATAATAAATTCAGGGGCTGGGGATGCTGCAGTCTGGCTGGGCACAATCAGGAGCCACTTGTCAAAAGAAACTAACTTTATTTTTAGAACCACACACGCCAAACAAAACAGCCTCTCAGGAAAAACCCTCAGAGCCTCAACTGCCACCACCGGCTTTCCACAAGCCTCTCTCTCCCACACCAGCTTCTCTCCACCTCCCACAATCCTCCTCTCTTGAGGCCGATTGGCTGGGTCACGTGGGCGGAGCCAAAAAAGTCCCCCAATGAGCAGCTCCGTGGTCTGAAAGGGCAGGGAAACAGCCCAATGAGCATCACCGCAGAGGAGCCAATCAGCTAGATGTTGCTGGGGCCGAGGAGCCAATCAGCTAGATGTTGCTGGGGCCGCTGTGAGCCAATCATCAGCCAGCAGCTGGAAGTTTGCTGGCAGCTGGAAGTTTGCTGGGGCCCCTTTGGCTGTGGCTCTCAACATGGGGATGTGGTTCAAGCGGTAGTGCACTCTCCTGGCATGAGTGCAGCCGGGGTTCGATCCTTAGCACCACATACAAAGATGTTGTGTCCACCAAAAACTAAAAAATAAATATTAAAATTCTCTCTCTCTCTCTCTCTCTCTAAAAAAAAAAAAATCAGGGGGCTGGGGTGTGGCTCAGAGGTAGAGCACTCACATAGCATGTGTGAAGCATGTTTGATCCTCAGCACCACATAAAAATAAAATAAAGATATTGTGTCCACCTATAACTAGAAAATAAATACTTTTTTAAAAATTCAGTAGGCTAAAAGTCTACACAATGCAGATGAAATTTCATATTCTACTACCTCTTCTGGCTTTTACCCAAGAACATTAAAAAAAAAGACAAGGAAGAAGAAAAAGGGAAAATAATTCATCTAAAGGATTGGCTTTTGAGGGAAGAAATGGAGACTTCTTAGCAGTCTGTGAGAAGAACACAGGGATCATACTCAGTTCTGCTGGTCTTGTCAGTGACCATCAATCATCCCTGACCTTAGAATCCTATCAGGAGCAGAGGTATAGATTGTTTTTGGTTTTCTGGCCACTATAGCAGAGAGTACACCTTCCCCATTCTTATTCCCCTAAATTGGGGACTCCAAATAAGACTCACAGGGCTTTAGGAACAGGAATTAATTTATTGACCACCGTTTGCTCTTAATCACAGGTGTAGGTTATGGCACCTGGAAGAAAATTCAAATCCATGAAATCCAATCTGCAGCTACTACAAAAAGATGTGGTTCTGACCCTGACTGGGGTCCCTGTCTACAGCTTTGCAATGGCGGGCTGGGCTGGGCACTCTCTTGGTGCAGGAGCTCTGCCTCCTCCTCCACCTCTTCCTCCTCCTCCAATGTCTGTTACTGAGAACCAAAGCACTGTGGATTCCACCAGGAGGCACCCCTGGCGTCTGCCAAACATCTAACTTGGTGACGAAGACATAGACTTATTTCATGTCTAGAGCACAAGATGGCAGTATATACTGCTTTATTTCAAAAGTCATGGGCTTGTGAATGAATCGAGTGAAAAGGGGGTGGGGAGTGGGACTGAAATTGAAATCTATTTGAGTTTTATATGGAAACTGAACATTGCGAATATTTTTAATTTTTCCAGGAACCAGTAATTTTTGAATCTTACACGTTCAATATATTCCAAGTCTCCAAGTCCTGAGACACCTTAGAAGCCTACCACTTGCCCACCCAGCACATCCCTACATCTCACAAAGCTGGGGTATGACCCAGGGCACCAGACTGCCCCCTCTGCACATATCTGCCCTTTCACTGTACCTCAGCACCGGATTCATCCTCTCAGATCCCTCCGCCGGCAGTTTCCGAACGCATTGCTTCCCCAGTGCCCCTCAGGCCCGTGAACATTTAATCACCACATCTCTGAAAAGGGTAAGAAGGCCGGAGATTTCCCAAGGTGGCAGGTAGGAGTGAGAAAAGACTGAGGAGAGCAAGTTTACAAAACAGAGGGAGATGAATGAGAGGAAAGAGGGGGTGCTGAAGTGAAGGAAGTGAGGGGGAAATTAAGGGAGCTGAAAGAATTCAGAAAGAGAAAAAAGAGGAAAGGGGAAATGTAGAAGTGGAGAAAAAGAAATGAGAGAGAGAGGGGAAAGAGAAGAACTGGGGTTGGAAGGGAGATAGAGGAAACAGACAGATAAAGAAAAACTAAAAGAGAAAAATTAGCGAAAAAATGGAAAACGTGGAAGGTTCAAAGAAAGTAGGTGACTGTGGAAAGGGAGAAGGGTTAGAGCAGAGGTAAGTCCGCTAGCCAGCTGGCGTTCCAGAAAAACAGGAGAGGTTATTCAAATAGGATTCCGGAGAGAGGGGAGAGAGTAAGGGGGGCGGGGGAGAAGACAAGTGAAGTGAGAAGAAAGGGACAGAAACTGAGGACGAGTTTGACCGTGCTTCTTTGAGTTTGGCTTAAGACATTTACTGAGTATCCCTGACGTGTGTCTGGCGCTGACTATGCAGAGACGACCTGTTCTCCGCACCCCCCAAATAGGGTTTGTGGAGAGCGATGGTTGAAAGCCACGACACGCGGGGGCTCCCAAACGCGGCGTTTCTCCTGTAGGGGGACTCCTCCGCGGTGGGACTAGAAACATTTGCCCTCCCGCCAAGCTCCAGACCCGCTAGGCGGGGTGACATGGGAGGCGCGGCGCTCCAGACGGAGTGCTGGCAGATTTCTGGCGGAGGATGCGCCATGAGCGTTGAGGGAGCCCGAATCGAGGCGCTAGGCGCTCGGAGAAAGGGAGAGCAGGAACGGGTTCCATAGGAGTGCGAGCGGCTGCGTGGGCGCTAGGGTGAAGGCGGGGCGGGGCGAGGGGGCCAGACTGAGCCCGACCTGGGGCCCGCGCCTGCGAGGGAAGCGACAGCGGAGCGCGCTCCGCCGGCCCAGCTGGGGTCATTTACATGCTGTCATAGCCAGGTGCTGACTCCAAGGCGTGCGGCTGGCTCGCTCGCTCGCTCGCTCTCCGCTCCTGCCACCGCTCAGCCGGCACAACCCAAGAGAGCCTGAGAGCCTGTGAGCCAGGGTGGGAGGGAGCATAGGAGGGAGGGAGCGAGGGCGCGCCCCGGTTCTCCCTCTTGCCCTGTTGCCCGCCCTTCCTGCCGCCACAGGTCCGCCCCGAGCCCTGCTCACACTTGGGAAACTTGGGACTGCGCTGGGGCCGTGTGTGGCACCTCAGAGGGGGCGGCCCCGGCCACTAGAGGAGGGGGAGGAGGAGGAGGAAGTGAGCCCGAAGGATCCGCTCAGAGCTGTTTGTCCAGCTGTTTCTATTCGCACCCCGAGCAGTTACAACCAGAAGGGGGCCGAGCCTAGGGTGGCTGGCTTTAGGCGCTAATTTCCAACTCTTCTCCTCACAGCTTGTCTTTTCCAGGCACCCTGGAGTCCCCTAAGGCCAGCCCGGAGGGCGCGCACCTGCCAGCCGCCCCTGACCTCGAAGGCCAGGCGGCCCCCGAGCCTGAGAAGATGGCCCAGTCCAAGACCGACTGCCGCTCACCTGTCGGCCTTGATTGCTGCAACTGCTGCCTGGACCTGGCCCACCGGAGCGGGCTCCAGCGCGACAGTAGCGGGGAGAACAACAACCCGGGCAGCCCTATAGTGAGCAACTTTCGGCAGTTGCAGGAGAAGCTAATCTTTGAGAACCTCAACACTGACAAGCTCAACAGCATAATGCGGCAGGATTCGCTAGAACCAGTGCTGCGGGACCCCTGCTACCTGATTAACGAAGGCATCTGCAACCGCAACATCGACCAAACCATGCTCTCCATCCTGCTCTTCTTCCACAGGTGGGTGGCTGGGCACACGGGTGGGTGCGAGTCCAGGTTCACACCGGCCTCTGCTGGACCTTCACCTCTGACAAAAGGGGCAACCAGGAAGTTCATTAGGGGCACGGGGGAGATCAGGATCACTGGCTTTGGTAACTGGACTTTGAGGCTATTTGGAATCCCACAGAACTCAGGGGAGGACTGGCAGGTGCGAATATTTTGAAGGGGCCTACAAAGGCTCACCAGGAGAACTCTGGGGCCCAGAAGGTCGGCAGACCCCATAGGTATGGAGAGAGCTCTCAGTACCCATTTTCACAAATGCATACATTTCCACAGACCCCTTAGGACATTCTGCCGTGAGGTCCTCTTGGAATCTGAGTTCTACCCTATCCAAAAGCCCATTTCTAAATGCACAAGCTCGGATTGAAACTGCAAGGGCTTTTAAATTACTGAGTAGCCCTAACTGACAGTGAGGACAAGCAAAATGTCAAGACAAATTAGGCTGCAGCTGGTGGCAGAAGGTGGACGGTTGGGAATAAGAAAAACCAGAGACAGGTTAGGTTTTCTTGAGACTCTGGATGGGGGGACTCCATGGATCACAGCCTTTGATTTCAAATGTAGGCAAAAGGAACCCCAGAGAGCACCCTAGGACATCTCCTTGAGTGCCTCAAGAACTGCATATGGCAGTAAGGTGGATGAATCCATATCCATGCAAGCAGTGTTTGAGAGGGTAGGTTAGACTTTCTAGAAATCCTGTTGGGGAGGAAAGGAAGAGAGAGGAGAGGAGAGAAACACAGTGGGCATACCCAAGGCAGCTGTTGTCCCCCAATCTGAGATGATCTGGTAACAATGACTTAACAACTGAGGTCATTTTTTTTAAAATTTGTATTTGTTCTTTTTAGTTATACATGTCAGGAGAGTCTATTTTGACATATGTATACAAACATGGAGTATATGGTATTCTAATTATGATTCCAGTCTTGTGGACGTACACAATGTTGAGATTCACTATGTTGTATTCATATATGTACTTAGGAAAGTTATGTGAGGTTCATTCCACTGTCTTTCCTGTTTCTGTCCACACTCCCAATACAACTGAGCTAATTTAAAGACAAGGAAGGCAACTTTAGGAAACCTTGCCATGGGTTTGGCATTCTTAGTGGCAGGCTGTGTGTGTATGTGCAGGGATGGATTTTATTCATGCTCAATGACACAGGTTATGTAAGTGAAAGCCATCCCTGTTGTGCCAGACTGGATGGTAGTACAAGTTATGGTTCTACTTTTCTGTATGAGCCTGAGCAAGTTGCCTTACCTCTCTGGTCTCTAAGGCTCCTTCTAGCTCTGAGGTTCTAGGTCATGGGTAGGTGGTGTGCACAGACAAAGTGATAAGAAATACTGAGCACTCACAAAGTGCTTGGGTGCCTGTGAGGCTGAAAGGAGAAATTTAAAAAAAACAATAGAGAAAGGCAGGAGCGACCCTCACTTAATGCTAAGATCAGTTTTGCCTCCCTTGTCCCAAGACAAATCCACCATCGCCTCTCCCTCACTCTATTCCCAGTGGTTCCAGAGGGGGACAAGCAAGGCTGCCAACTTCGTTAGTATCACTGTAACAAGTTGTATTTCTCAGGCATTTGTGATGCCTTTCTCATCTATTGTTTCACTTTAGGTGTCAACTTATCTCATTTTCTAAAATAAACCAGGCCATGGATGGAACAGGTTTTGAGAGAATCTTCATTTCTGGTGAAAGATTACTACAAGTGTATTCATTCCACAGACGTTGAAACCCTGCAGAGCAAAATCCCTAACTGGCTCCTAAGGATCCACTCATCTCTGTTGGAGAGTGGCAGAGGGGGAGGGGTGGTACCGAAACCTGGAATTGTGTCTGTAGCATTTGTGTTCTTTCAGCTGGGAGAGAAACTGCCCCTCCAGGGCTTTGGTAAAGTGTGAAAGGGGTCACTTCCTCTGGTTCTGGGCCTAGGAGGATTGAACTTAAGTGAGCAAGGTGTGAAGTTGGGAGCCTGAAGATCAAAATTTTCACCTGTGCCACACCTCAGTGTGTCCTGGTTGTTTGGGTTTCTTGAATGGAAAGACCTCCTTTGTTATTCACATTACTGATGTTTGATTCTTGGTAAAACCTGGAAATGCTACAAGTTGGGGAAGAGGGGAGGTGTTGATGGCACTCATTGAGAAAGGAGAGTGAACTATTAGGAAGGTGCACCTGAGCACCCTGTCTCCTGGAAACAGAGCAACTCAGTGGCCTAAACTGATGAGGAGCAAACCAGCAAGTTGTCAGGCTTCCTTGAGTTTGAGGAGTGAATGGCAGGGTCCTGTGGTAACAATCTTATATTCTCTCTCTCATTTTTCTTGACAACTAGGACCTTAAAGAGCACAGATACTGGGCTGGGGGTATAGCTTAGTGGTAGAGCACATGCCTAGCATTCAAGAGACCCTGAGTTCCATCCCCAGCACTGGAAAGAAATGGGAGTGGGGTGAGGACTGAATTCAGTTTAGGCTTTGCCCAGAATGACATGCTCATTAGCAAACCAGGAGACCATTATTTCTAGTCATGGGACTTTTCCAATGTCTGGATTGGACAGTCTTCTCCTAAGTGAACATTTCCTTTATTACTTCATTTCATTCCCTGGGTTTCTATCACCATACTTCAGCTGCCGTTTTCACTCCTGTTCCTTTTCATGATTAGACATTTCAGGTTCCTGTTTCAGTGCCTTTCTCCTTAACCAACTTTTTCCAGCAAGACTGCCTGTCCTGCTGGAGAAAGTATGCTCCACATCCCTCATCCTGTAGCCTATTCCCTTGCTATGAGGGCTCCCGCATTCTTAGGAAGAGGGCAGGGCACACTCCTGATTTATATCTTGTTTATCTGCTTTGACCTGTCCCTGCTTCCCAGCTTAGCCCTTGATTTCCTTGGAACAAAAGAGTGTAAGAAATTTGCAGGTAGGGCTGTATTTGACTCACTTTGTTTCCCTCAGCTTCTACTTATACAGCCAGTACTTAATAAAGTTTTTTTTTTGGGTGGGGGGAGTGACTACTTAATAGTTGGTGCAGTCCCATGTAAAGATTTTATAACTTCAAATTTGTCCTGGAAAATCCTTATTAAAGTTTAAATATGGTTGTTCTTTTTTTCCCCATTTTTTAACACCACATGCAATGCCTCTAGTACCCTGGTAGAAGTCCTGATAGATGCTTCTGTGTATACACATATAAATCTGTGGCAATGGGTATGTAGCCTTTTGGTCTGTAAATGGTGCCTCTATACTATTGGGTGGAAGATGTGTGTTTTAAACACCATCCCCTCAGTCTTTTGTTATTTAACTAACAACTATAAAGGTTTAATAGCTAATGTTTATTTCATATTTTATAATGTGTACTCTGCATAATTTCAGTTAATATTTATACCAACCCAATGAAATGTTCACTATTATTTCATTCTAGAAAGAACAAAATGAAGGCTGGGGTTGTGGCTCAGTGGTAGAATGCTTGCCTAGCATGTGCAGGGTGCTGGGTTTGATCCTCAGCACCATATAAAAATAAAGTAAGGTATTGTGTCCAACTACAACTAAAATAAAATATTTTTTAAAAGAACAAAATTGAGACTCAGAAAAATTAAGTAACTTGCCCAGTGCTTCACAATGAAGAGTAGAACCTAGACTGTGACTGAGAGCATGAATTCTAGGATCTATGTGCTGTCTATGAAGAAAGTATTAAGAACACTAAAGAAGCTAGGTGCACATGCCTGTAATCCCAGCAGCTTTGGAGGCTGAGGCAGGAGGATCATGAGTTCAAAGCCAGCCTCAGCAAAATTGAGGTGCTAAGTAACTCAGTGAGACCCTATCTCTAAATAAAATACAAAATAGGGCTGGAGATGTGGCTCAGTGGTCAAGTGGCCCTGAGTTCAATCTCCAGTACAAAAAACACTAAAGAAGAACAAACTCGGGCTGGGGTTGTGGCTCAGCGGTAGAGTGCTTGCCTCACATGTGCAAGACCCTGGGTTTGATCCTCAGCACCACATAAAAATAAATAAGTGAAATAAAGGTATTGTGTATAATTTTAAAAAAATAAAGAATAAACTAACACTAGAGACTTTGTTAAACACTAAAGATGGGTCTATGAAGAAGAGGTAAATGTGAGCACACAACTTTTCCAAATGGGCAATATGTCCTTGTTAGGTAAGGGGACCAACAGTCTTGGTCCTGGAACACAGGACTTTCATTGATCGCACTGGGACAAATCTAGGAAAACTAGGACAGTTGGTTACCCTATTATTAGGGGATTTTACCTTGTGATTTGAGTAGGCTTCTACTGCTGGAAAACTTAGGAGGGAGACAAAATAAGCTGGGAACAACTGAAGTTTTCAACTAATGCATTCCTTATTTATTCTTTTTTTTTTTTTTGGTACCAGAAATGCTTAACCACTAACCCATACTCCAGACCTTTCTATTTTTTATTTTGAGAAAGGGGCTGACTGTGTTTCTGAGGGTCTCACTAAATTGCTGAATCTGGCTTTGAACTTGTAATCCTCCTGCCTCAGCCTCCAGAGTTGCTGGGATTACAGGTGTGTGACATCGTGCCTGGCTTATTTTATTTTATTTTGAGACAAGGTCTCCATAAATTACTCAGGCTGGCCTTAAATCTGTGATCCTCTTGCCTCAGCCTCCAGAGCCACCAGGATTACAGATATGTGCCCCCCAGGCCTAGCTGTAAATTCCAGTTTAAATGTAGCATAAACACATGAAAAACCTTGCTAATTTGAAATTTCAAGAACTTTAATTCTTCCACCGATGTGATATACCAAGCTAGAATGAGAGGTTTGGCAATAGTCTGCTGTTGTGATTGTTGTTACTGTAACCTCAAATTTATTTCTAGGATTTTACCCAAAACTTTAAAATCAACTCCATTCTGCCTTCGATCCCAGAGAATACTTCCCCAGTGTAATCTAAAATATTCTGTACATGAATTTCCCTTCAGTTCCTGAAGTCTTAGTATTCTATCTTTAAGCTTCTGACCTAGCACTAACTGGTTCTCACACATAGATGCTAAAATAATAATAATAATAATAATAATAATAATAATAATAGCATATCTTGAGCTGGGGTTGTGGCTCAGTGGTAGAGTGCTTGCCTAACACATGGGTTTGATCCTCAGCACCACACAAAAATAAATAAAGTTATTGTGTCCATCTACTGCTAAAAATATTTTTTTAAAGGTAGCATATCTTTCTGGTTGCTTTATGTGTGCTAATTTATTTAATATTCCCTATAATGCTAATATATAGTAGCATGGGGAAAGAAATAAATTTAGAGATTAGGCTTTCAAGAAAATTTTACATAAGAATATTTGTGCTTTAATTGAGTCTTAAAATTAATGATTTGAAGCTGGACACATTGTTGCGTGCCTGTAATCCTGGCAATTTAAGAGGCTGATGCAGGAGGTTTGTAAGTTTGAGGCCAGTCTAAGCAACTTAGTGAGACCCTGTCTCAAAATATTTGTGTGTGTGTGTGTGTGTGTGTGTGTGTTTGTGTTTCTAGGGATTGAACTCGGGTGCTGTATCACTGAGCTACATCCCAAGCCCTTTTTATTTTTTATTTTGAGACAGGGTCTCATTAAGGCTGGCCTTGAATTTGCGATCCTTCTGCCTCAGCTTCCCAATTTCTGGGATTACAGGCATGTGACACTGTGCCCAGCTCAAAATATTTTTAAAAGGCTGGAGGTGTAGCTCAGTGCTAGAGTGTCCCTGGGTTCCATCCCCACTATCTCCACAGATACTAATAATTTCATAATACATATTCCCGGACCTGGATTCTGAGAAAGTAGCCACTTATGTGGTGTGATATGAGGGGCTGCTTGCTATAGTGCATACATTCATACTATTTAAGATTCAGTTCTCTGTACCCACACTATCTAAAACTCCTCTCCCATAGCGTCAGTTGTATGTGGACCACACCGTGAGAAACCCTGAATTAGAGATTGCAGCCCTTTGTCAACTAATTTACCATTTGATTTCGAGGATGGAATTCTTTGCCATAGAGAGGTTTTGGGTTTCTATGTGGTTAAGCCTGTCATTCTTTGCCTTTGTGATTTTTAGTTTTGGTATCAAGCTTCAAAAGTCCTCTTTAGCCCAAGGTAATTTAAAATAACTATTTCCTGAGCGTTTAGTGGTCTGACAAAGAATAGGCACTCTTGGATTAAGGGACAGTTTCTTTTGAAAACACAAATGCCTTTGCAAACTTAACAAACTTAACATTCATGATTTGGATTCCTCATGTGAACCCCAATGTCTAAGAAATTCTCCTTTTCCTAAGGCAACGTGGAATTGCATATGCTAGGAGGCTAGGATACGGGGGGCAGTCCTTTTGTTGTTGATGAGTCTGATACCCTATAGCACCTACTGTTATATCTGGGTGTGTGTTATATATGTACGTATTGTCTTTAATATATATATTATACTTATATATATTAAGTATATATAACCACTATACATTACTACTACATACATATTATAGACAATGATGTATATATATATATATGTATATGTACATATATAATATAAAATTTGCCATTTTAATAATGTTTAATTTTACAGTTCAGTGGCATCAGGTACATCCACAGTGTTGTACAACCATCACCATTTCCAGAATCTTCTTATCATCCAACGTACCTCTGTACCCATTAAAATGAAAACCCATTCCCCTTTCCTCCCAATCCCTGGAAACCTCTATTTTACCTTCAGTCTGTATGAATTTTCCTATTCTAGATATTTTACATAGGTGGAGTAATACAATATATGGCCTTTGTGTCTTGCTTCTTTGACTCAGCATAATGTTTTCAAGGTTCTTCCATGTTGTAGCATGTAACATGCTTTTTAAGACCAATTAATATTCCATTGTGTGGATATAACACATTTTGTTTATCCATTTATCCATCAGTGAACACTTTTTGGTTGTTTTTACCTTTTGGCTATTGTGAAGATTGCTACTCCTCAGTTTAGCCCAGAGTGGACCCTGTGAGCCCAAAACTTAGAAAATAACTCTTTCCACGGTGACCTTATTTTTCTTCCCTGACTGAAGAGAAGGTTAACACTCCTGCTTATATTTACACTTCAGATAAACTGACAAGCTCTCAATTCCAGGTGGAGTGTTGGCTTCTTTCCAGACCTGGCCCTGAAGAGTCTGGGTAAATGGAGATTGATGTGTCTGGCCAAGGCTGCCAGGGTCTCCAGGCCCCCTGAGTGATGGAGCCCAGCAGAATACTTGCCCCCACCTGCTGGGTTGGTTGAGAGAACCAAGGCCACTGTGTTTGCACCTGGTAGTGGCAGTTGCATTATTTGCTCATCGTGATTCTGCTCCTACCTGAACTTTCTCCTCTTATGTAAGGTATCTCTCAAGATAACTGCAAAGCCATAATCTTCCATGGTTGGCTGGGTTTACATAACAAATTGGTTTGTGTCGTGCAATAGCCTCTTGAGCCCTGAAGAAACCAATGTGCCGAATGAGTCTAAAGCTTGGGCTCATTTGGTGGGGCACTTTGTGTGCTCAGTGTACTCGAGGGAGGAGAGCATTTCATGACCATAGGGGTCAGAAAGATGAAAGATGTCCCTTTTAGATGAAGAGAGCAATAATGGCCCAGGACATATTGTGCTGTCCCATTGCCTACAGTTATGGGACAGGGTTAGGGCTTCACTGTAATGCCACAACTTTCTCAGACAAACCCTCCAAAGAACCCCATGGGCTAACAGGAGCCCTGGGAAAGCCAGAAGGAGAGAGCCTAGCTTTAGAGCAACCTAGGTTGATGATGACTCAGCATGGAGAAAATGGCTTCTGGATGCCACTGTCTCCCATGCCGAAATCCGGCTTAGCTAAGGAGTTGGAGTGGGAATAAAGTGTGGTCTTTGAGAGCAGAAAGCAAATTTTTCAGGAAGGAGTAAATCTTATCAGTAGACAAGGCAAGTTTGCTTGGACCTTCCAGCTAGAAATCCCTGCCCCCAAGTAGCTATCGAACTTCCGGAATCCATCTAGGAGGTATAAGATCCCACCCAACATAGGAGACTGAATGGGAAGCTTCCCATTGTGCAGATGCCAGCCCAAGGGGAAAAAAAAGCTAGAAGCAGGCTTGGTCATTGATGACCCAGGCATGCTATCAGCCTTCCTCTCCTGGGAGCTGCTTTCCTCAAATAGGTCCAGCTTGAAATCAGGCCCCAGCCTATAGACAAAGCATCACAGGGACGTTCCCCATCCTTCCTCGAAGGAAGAATTTTCTCACAAAACAGCCTTAGTATTTAATCCACTTCCTCATGTCTTCTCTTCAGGAGAGATGGAGAGCAGCTGCTCACAGTTTAGGGGTCTGCCTGTATTGCCACTGTTTAGTGCTATCTAGGCATGTGATTGGCTCCAGCTAGCCCTGAAGAAGAAGGGAGTGAGAAATGAGAGGAAGGGAAGTGGCTCGAGTAGCTCCTTCCTGGCTCACCCTCCCCCAGAAACCCCTCCTTCAAGGCTGCCATTTAGCCTTGCTCCCAGCCTATATCAGCCTGAGGGCCCTGACTCATATCTCACACAGTGCCTTATGTAACAGCCAGATTACTGAGGCATCAAGCTTCTGCTTGCTCAGTGGCTGGCTTCCCTGAGGCCAAGCAGTCAGAAGCCTGCTGAGGGTCTATGTGGAGCTCATACTTTCCAAGGAAAAGCTTACTATCCCCATTGTCAGGCAAACAGTCTGCTCAGAATAAGTGCCAGACAGCAAAGGTGAGCCTCCTCAGCCCCCACTGAGCAACAAATATAAGCATACTGGTGAACTAGAGAGGACTTAGTTTGGCTTGAGGCATTTTTGTTGTGGGGTTGGTGGGTGCTCTTCTTTGACCCGATAGTGCACCACTAAAGAGCCAGCCTAGTGCATGGAGGGGTCCCAGAACAGGTCTGTGGAGTTCCTCTTCCTTTTGTTCGTTGATTCAGGTACTGTTTTAGGGACCCCAGGCTGACTGACAGCAGGTGGAAGGGTTTACTGGAAGTTAGAACAGCCTGTTTAAAGGAAGGCACTTCAAGGGGCTGGGGATAAAGGTCAGTGGTAGAGTACTTGCCTAGTATGTGTGAGGCCTTGGGTTCAATTCTGTACCAGCAACCAATTCCAAATCCATTCGTCATGAATCTCAAAGTCCCAAGGCCGATCGGAATTCGCAATGGTTCTTAGTTTTTCCTATTCACAGTTACGTCACCAGCTTGATGCAACTGAGGCCCCCATGAAACCAGGATTACTGGAGTCTCTGACATATTTCTCTAATAAACTAATCTGACTATCTACAACACACAATATTCCCATCAAATATCCCACTGGGCTCAAAGCTTGTGACTAAGCTCTTGTCTTTGCCCTAGCCTGTTCTGCTATGTTTCCATAAGTGGCTAACACCATGAGGGTAGGTGGGGACACTGCTCTGTAGTCTGAGAAAGAGAGAGAAAAAGGAGAAAATAGTAAAAAGCAAAAAAAAAGTGATTTGGAAATTATCAGTAGATATAGTTTGTAGCCCAACTCCTGAGTCCTTGAACAAGCTCAAGATCACCATCCCAGGGCTTAAGAGAGCTGGGCACCCCAAGTCTCTGAGATAGAGGTACAGAATTTTCCCTTTGGGGAGTCCTCCCAGGCTCTAGCACCTCACTTCTCCCTGTCCCTTTTGCCCTTTTGGTTCATCATAGTCAATTAGCAGGGTAAAAAGGAGAAGGAGGAGAAGAAGGTAAAAAAAAAAAAAAGAAAAGAAAGAATAAGAAAAAGAACTGCTCAGTTTTTAGGCAACTTAATCTGCCTGGCCAGATGCACAGAGAAATGAATGATGGTGCACCTTGTACTGAGCCACCAAACACTTCAATTAATCAATCCATCATTTATTGACCAAGGGTCTGCTATTTATTGAGCACTGACCCTGGATCTATTGAATACCTACCTACCGTACTAAGCACTCTAGAGGACCCTGGGGACATCAGAGGCTAGATGAGGGTGTGAGGAGCTGAGGGTGTAGCTGAGGGGAGTGGAGCAGCTGCACCCAAGGCCCATGGGGAACAGAGCACTGGCGCAGCCACAGATCTCTGAGAGCCAAGTTGGGGCTCCTTCTCCTTGAGGGAAAGACCTTAAGCTTAGTGGAACTTGGGCGGTGCCAAAGCAAACTAGGAAGGGAGAGTCTCTTTATGGTGGCGGCTTCCAGCAGAACCTTAAAGAATGGGTTGGCTTTGGCATGTGGGAAGCAGCTGGCTGGCTGACTAGCTGGCTGAGAGACTTTCTGGTTGGGAGAGGGGAGAAGAACCTTTCCAGTCCAGCAGGATTCCTGGTAGGAAGGTGCTGGCCTGGGGTGGGAACACTTTTGATTCTTTCTGGGATGAACCCAATGTCACCAAGCTTCAGGAACAAGAGAACCAGTCCTCTTCCTCGATGTCCTCTCTGCCTTGGGGCAGATTTACCCTATATCCTCTCCTCAGGAACCTGGGCTATTCCTGCATAAATGGAGGTCTTCAGGGCCTGGGAACAGGAAGAAAGTTCCTTGGAACCAGGAGAGATGAGCTTGAGGGTATAGTTAAAGGTGGGCACGCCAGAAGATACTGTGGCTTCATGTCTGTGCATCTCTGTCCTCAGTTTCTGCAAGGCCCCTTCTGAGGTGGGTAACAGAAGTATGGCAGTGTCAGGATGCTTGGGGGGTGGGGGTGCTGGTGGCCCCATAGGATGTCATTTTAGTCTTGATTGCAACTTGGTCAAACCCTTATTCCCTGATGCCCTCTAAGTGAAGTTCCTGAGGTAGGGCTAAGAAAAGTGGGAAAACTCAAGCTGGGAGGGAGTGGGAGGGAGCTAGGGTAGCAAAAGGGACTTCAGGTAAATTAGGGAAAGAGTGTGCTGTCTAAGGTTAAAGTGTTCCATCTTTGCTGTCTGGTATCCTCTCCCTCAGTTAGTGTCCTGGATTCACGTGCCCATAATCCTTTCTTACAAGTGGTCTACAGAATTCATATTCAGGTTCAATATCAGTTTCAATCAACAACAAATATTCATTACACATTTTCCATGTGCCAGGCTCAGTGTTAGGCACTGGGGATACAATAGGAAGTGTACAAAAGGCGTGGTTTAAGCAATCTTAGAATGGTAGTGGAATGGAGGAAACAGTCACTAACCAAATGGTCCCATTAATGAATGTATAGTCACAAACTAAGTGCCAGGAGGGAAAAGGAATAATCTTTGTCAAAGAATATAGCAAAGAGATTTCCTAAGGAAGTGATATCTGAACTAAATAAATGAATCTCTAATGCTGAAATTTTGATCATCAAACCCAGACTAGAGAAGACATTTTCAGACAGAGGACTTTCTAAGGGATCCATGAAGTCATGCCACGTAGGTAGCTCTCTCTCCTCTGGAAATATCTCTAGGACCGAAGTAACCAGCAGGTCCAAAGGGAAAGGACTAAAAACATTCTGACAAGAGATAAGTTTGAAGCCCATGGGGCAACTTGTATTCAATGTCATTCTATGCTAAAAATAGTCTGTGACAGTATGGAAATGTGTAAAGGCTGGCCCTGGGGATCAGTGATAAAGTGGGTATAGCCTGTGGGAAGGAAAATTTGTTTTTGTAAATTATTTTCTGTTCAGAATAAAAGAAAGGGGGAGGTGGGCTGGGTTTTCTTTCCCCTTCGGGGCTCCCTTCTGAGCAATGAATGTTTCTCATTGGACAGAAGCAGTAGGGCACAGAACTGCAGGCTGCACTCCTTTCTGGGGCCCAATGTGCAAATTCTCTGGGCTGCACATGTCAGATATTTGGCCAGGCTGAAAAATAGCCTGATATGGAAGTGAAGGGAGACTATACTCTGAGAAGAGCAGAGAAATTGATTGAGGAACCCCCACACAGGCAAAGCAGGTGAGAGCTGAGATCTCAGTATGATCCAAGTGAATCTAATTGTGATGGGTGCAGATAAAGGAAATGGGACTTGTTTAGCCAACAGGAGGTAAGCCTGGGCTTGAGGGACATGTTGGGCAAAGCTAAAGAAACTAAGATTATAGAGAAATTTAGGGTTCCTGGGGTGTGGTGGGGAATGGGGATGGTGTAGAGAGAGAAGAGAGGTTGATTTTCAAATATAAAAAAAAGTCACGACTCAGAGAGGGTGACTAGCTATTTCCCAGCCACACTAGGAACAGAACAAGAGGAAATGGGCCTACACAGTAGCATGAAGAACTGAGATTAGATAGCAGAAAGAACTTCCTGACTCAAGCGTTCAGAGAAACTAGACAAAATTACCAAGGAATGTTATATGTAATTTTAAAATATGGGAAAGATGGTGACAGTAGCCATTAAGAATTGGATAAAAGAGTGGAGGGACTGGTTTTATAAGGACCATGGACAGAAAGGGGCAGGCAGTTGGGAAAACAAAAGGGTCAGGAACAAGTACGTATAAGGAAAAGGCAAGTGCATGTGTGAAAGATGATGAAAATACTTTCATAATAAAAATGTCAATGAAATTTCCTTGGGAGGCAAGTCATACACTCTTCTCTGAATGGTGTGGGGAATGGAGTAAACTCATTAGGTCTTCCCCAGAATCCATAGACTTTGTCTCAACAGGGCACCTCATGCCCTACTCTTAACATTTTTGGGGAGCACCCCTATGCTGGAAACAATAGAGTAAGACTGCTCACCCCAGCTACTTGTGGGGAAAAACCTTTCTCTTTAATGCACACAACAAAGATTAGACACAGAGTATACAGTGGGAAACACAAACCATGGGCAATCCCTGCCACTGGAAACTTACAATTCAATGGCATAAACAGATGTCAAATAATAATTTCACAAATAACAATATCATGATAATTGATTGTAGTGAAGGAAAAGTGCAGGAAGCTGGGAGAACATAGGCTAAGGGGCTTCACCTAGGATTAAAGAATCTGTGAAAGAAAACTCACTTTATTGATACCTTGGGCACTACATGTGACCCACTGTGTGTCTTGCCCAAAATCAGTATCAAGAAAAGGCAACCTGAGCCCAGTAACTACTAATGTAGAAATGGAGATGTTGTGTGCCTACTGGGATGGGATTTTGAAACTCTTCCTGCTGACTGAAGCCCTGTCAGATAGGAGCAAACCCCCAAGGAAATTTTCTTACTGCCAAAATCAGGCAGCCTCAATTTAGGCAGAGTGATTCTCTAAGGGCCATAATGGCCTATCATCTGAAAGTCCAGATCAGGAAGACTTTGAAGAGCTTATCACCTGCCAGATGAACAGGATGGAGGTCAATGAAGAGAATAAAGAACTAATGTGCAGAAAATTACATTTGAAATTGGCCCTTAGAAATGACCATGTCTCCAAAATGCTGTGTCCTCAAGTCTCCTCTTTAAATATGGGAGGTTTTGCTGGTATCTTCTAATTTTAACTACAAGTTGTATCTGGTGCTGTTGAGCCTGGTCCTGGCAAGTCAGGATCCTAGAGAGGTAGGGCCCAGCTGTTTTTCCCTGTCCCTCTCTCAGAGGGATGAAGGGTTCTGGTACTTGTGAGGAGCTCCAATGGGCTTCTCTGCCCTTGAAAGGACCTGGAGGGGCACAAAGTGGCTCATAGGGCATTAGCATGAAGCACGGGGGCTTAACATCTGTTGGACAATCATTGATAGACTCAGTGGCCTTGGCAAGTGATAGCATTTCTGCATCTCAGTCTCCTCATCCAGAAATTGATGGCAATGTGGCTGGGAAAGTTAAGTGAGAGGATACTTCTAGAAAGTATACAGAATCCTTAGATTATCATTAGGAAAGTCACATTTAGTGCCAGAACACCTTATCTGGCTTGCCTTGCCTCTGCCTCTCTCCCTAAATCCTTACTCCTCTGACACCTTCCCTTTTGCGTCAATCGCATACCCTCTCCAGCCTCAAGCCAGCCCAGGCCTGAAAACCCATTTGGCAAGACTTTCCCCTATCAATGCTTGCACTCTGAACCTTCTGCGTTCACACTCAGTTATAAATGACTGAGAACACTTTGTGTTTCCCTCCTGCTGGGGAAGGAGGTGAACTGGAAAGAGCTTTTACGTTCTTACCAAAGATCAAAACCTATGTACACATAAGGGTGTCCTACTGGTATTGCTAGCAAATGGGAAAGGATTTCTGAGGGCAATGCGGGTGGGGAAGACCTCTTCAAGACCTGAGCTACTCTCCTCCCAAAGTTGGCTGCCTGGGCATGCACCTTGACAGAGACATGGAGGCTCAGAACTGGCAGAAACTTTCTTAGTCATCTGGTCTGAACCCTTCCTACTACAGATGAGGAAACTGAGGCTCAAAGTGGGGTTTGTATCTGCCCAAACCAAACAGCCAATTAGTGAGCAGCTAGAAAGAGAAACCATGTCTCCTGATTCTCTGATCCAATGGTGTTCCAACTTCCCATGGCTGTGCACATCCCATCCCAGTAGGTACACAACATCTCCATGCCAGGAGACCAGCTTCAGGCCCACCTGATGCCAAAAACAGTGTTTTATTTGATTTTATTTAATGGAATTGACCAGTGGTTTTGGTGTTGTGGAGCCCCAGTCCTGGAATCCTGATTCTGCTCAGGCTGGGGCTGCATGCCACAGCCACAGTCATGCTAGGGGGATAGAAAGGCCTGCTGTTCTGGTTGGAAAAGAAATCAGTTGCTGAAACATTGGTCTTTTTGAAAGTTCCAGCCACAGGGGCTGGCTGGCAGAGCTGCTGTCTGGGCTCCCCCAGAGGATCCGGCCCTCCCCTTCAGTCTGGGAGTTAGTTTAGGAAGCTGGCCCGGCCTCGGCAGAAGATCCCCAGGGCAGCACTTGCCCCAGGAGCTCCAGCTTTCGCTCAGAGCCTGGGAGCCCCCGAAGGCACTCAGGGCGAGCCAGCCCAGGCTGGCCCTGAGGTTCCCTGAGCACTTTTTCTTTAGAGCCCGGGAAAGAGTTTTCAATTGCTCCCGCCCTAGCCTAGCAGCTACAAGAAGGGAGGGAGGGAAGAAGGGAAAGAGGGAGGGAAGAAGGAAAAGAGGGAGGGAAGAAGGGAAAGAGGGAGGGAAGAAGGGAAAGAGGGAGGGAGGGAGGGAGGGAGAGAGAGAGAGAGAGAGAGAGAGAGAGAGCATTCAAGTAAGAGAGAGGAAAGAACCAACCCCAGCCAGCCAGGCAATCAAGGTGTCCCTCTGCAGCGGTGAGATGAAGGTGGAAAGGCTGGAGGAGCCCCAGCTCCTTGAGGAGCCCCAGCTCGGGGAAGACCCAGAGCCTGGGGAGGAAGCACAGTTCCTGGAGGAGTTACAGCTTGAGGTGGTAGAGAGTGGGTCAGATTTAGATCCAGAAGATCTGGGTTCGAGTCCAGACTTTGCCACCAATCTGATGCTTGAGCTTGAGTAAGTAACTCCCTGCCCTTCTGTGGGCTGATTTTCCTCCTTAAAAATCGGGGAGGGAGAGGCAAGATGGTCTGTAGGGTTTCTTCCAACTCAGATATTCATTTGGGAACACTATGCCTCTAAAATCTTGATGTGTGGGCTGGGGTTGTGGCTCAATGATAGAGTGCTTGCCTAGCATGCATGAGGCACTGGGTTCGATCCCCAGCACCACATAAAATAAAAACTAAATAAACAAAATAAAGGTATTGTGTCCATCTACAACTAAAAATATATTTTTTAAAAATCTTGATGAATGGGAATGGGATGCACAGAAATTTGAATTAGCTGTTGAACACCTGAATGTCAGAATAGTTTTACAGGGGGCAAAGGGTTCACGTAAACAAGATCAAACAAACAAAAAACAAAAAAAGAAGGCAATAAATGTGTAAGACTCATGAGCTTCAAATGGGGATCCAGGCAGAGTATTAATGAACAGAGTATTAGTTTTGATTTCCAGAATTCAAGGATGATACACTTTAAGCAGGTTAGTGATGAGAACTAGAGTGTTTGGGGATTTCATTAATATGCAGTTGCTAATGAACCCCTCAACCAAATGTCTCCCAGTGACCCCATCAGTCCCCAAATGCAATTGCTTAACCAAATTGCATTTCTTGAGTTCTTCATGTGTGTCTTTGCATAAATTCTCGATTGAATGCTGGGATGCGGGTGATTTTCAGATGTTCACAGACAGATCTAAAAGACAGCCTAAGAAGAGAGATGAAACTGACCACCTGTCTTAAAAACCTACTTTCTTGAAATGAGACCCACTGCTGCATGACTCATTTCAGATCCTTTTGGAAATCTGAAGGCCAATATATATGGCTACCCCCACCAATAATGTGCAGATATGTTTCCAATATGCTTGGTGGGTGTTAGTGTTTGATACATAACATTGCATTCAGATTCCTTTAACTTTGTGTTTATCCCTCCCTGGGTTATAGGATGAATGCCTGTAAGCCATAGCAGGTGGAGTTTCACTAACCAAAGAGCTCTTGCCAGGCCAGCCATGATACTTGGGGTTCCCTAAATGGCAGATCATCTAAGATGTCCTCTGCCTCTCTCCACCTGTTCAGACACCTGCCCACAGTCCTAGTACCCTTATTATCACACAGACTGTGCCCTTGCTGCTGCCCACCCCCCTTCTTGGCTCCATTTATTTGTTCAACAATAATTTCCTGACAGATTTCTGGCCACATAGGTAATCGTAATCAATCATAGATTCCTGAGATTGGAAGGGATCTTAATATTTCCACAGGACAATTGTTTTCGAAGATTACTGTAAGATATAGAGTCTTTCTTGCACCTTAGAGACTGTGGAGAGGGGAAGAAAAGAGAGGTAAGGGCAGAGGTGACTTTGAGGGAGCAAAGAAGAGGAAGAGAGAGACTGGAGGAGGACAAAAAGAAAGAGGAGAGGTAGATTATACCACCACTCTCACCAAATAGAGATTACACTTCAAAATAAGGTCATAGCTGGGTGCAGTGGTGTATACCTGTGATCCCAGCGGCAGGGAGGCTGAGGCAGGAGGATCAAAAGTTCAAAGTCAGCCTCAGCAACATAGGGAGACCCTAAGCAATTTGGTGAGACTCTGTCTCTAAATAAAATACAAAAAGGGCTGGAATATTGCTCAGTGGTTAAGTGCCCTGGGTTTAATCCCCAGTATCCCCCCCGCCAAAAAAAAAGGTCACAAATAAGAATCTACATGTGTTGTTTTAAAGTTTTTAGGGTTTTAGTCCTCAATCTATTTGCATTTCTTCACCAAAAGGTTTTGAAGCTGAGTTCTACTAAACTAGAAGGTGTCTCCACATAGATGGTACATATTAGGAGGTGAATCGACCCCCAAGGGAGCCAGGGAGGCAGAGCTCACAGCCTCAATTCAGCCTCCCTTAGAGCAGTCCTGGTCCTCCTTAAACTTTGTGTCCAAAGACCACAAGAGCTTTTAGGTTAGATTGGTGGGGGCAGGGCAGGGAAGTAAGGATGGAGAAGATTATTGTTTAACAACAACAAAAAATGTTATAAAGCACTGAAGGACCTTAACTCCCCAGCCCCCCAGCTGAACAGGAATTTTGTCTGAAACATCCCCAGGAAGTAGACATGCTGCCTGGGCTTAAAGGCATCTAGTATGAACTGGTTCCCTGGTTGATCCACAGTCCATCTGTTTAGTCCAGACCAAATCAGCACACATCTTTCTTGCTTGCAAAATGCTTTGGCCCCTCCTCTCATGTTCCTGCTGCGGGGCCTCCTTTGTCTTTTGACCACCTGGGGAGCAGACTTAGGGGAGGGGTGGCCCTGGCTGCCTGGGGGAATACGGTGTTCCCTGCTAAGGGTACCACGTGCTCTGTGTGGCCTCTGTGTGCGCAGGGCCAGACAGGCAGACTACTGATGTGGGCTTGCAGCACTCCAGCAGATGCAGCCCCTGGGGCCAAGGCGGAGGAAGTCCACTCCACCAAGGGCACTGGCCGAGTTAAGTGAAGTCTAGTGTGGAATTCTGGGCAGGGGAAATAGCTCGAGGGAAGGAACACTTGACCAGGAATAAGGGCCCAGTGTTCTATAGCCAACTCCAGCTTTGGCTGGGGCTGTCACCTGAAAGGAGAAAAATAATAACAGCCAGGACCCTGTCCCTGGAAGGAAAGAGGGAGGGAGCTAGGCTTAGGATGGTATCCTGGCCATTTGGGGCAGTCTAAAGCTCTGACAGCTTTACATTAGAGAAGAAAATAAAGCCGGGCTTGTTGGTGGCAGGAACCATCTGCACATGCTATACAGAGAGCACTGTTTCCCTGAGTGCGGTAAACATACGCTGGTGGTGTGCAAGATGATTTTAGGTGGCATGTGGACTAACTTTGTTTTTCTATTTTTATAGCTACTTATTTATTTAACATGTATTAGGGGAAAATGTGGCTAGCACATACACCCTATTTTAAAAATATTATTTCTAAGGATGAGGCATTTTTAAAAGGTGACTCTACTTAATTTAGAGAAAATATCTTGACCATGGTAGACAAGTAACTGGAGTTAGAGACATGCCATTGCATTGTGTGTAAGCAGGGGTGGGGCAAGAAGAGCCAGAGGATAAGTGACAGGAGTCATACAGTATGGTTTGAGATTGTCTTTTTCATGTGTACCTAGCTTGAAGTCCTCTTCTGACAGCCTTATTCCAAGTGTAAGAACAACCTGCTATTTTTATATCCCTGGTGTCCTGCTCTGCCCCTTGACACTCAACACTCCAGATTAGCAGCAGGCCCTTCTCTTGGTCGAGGGCACTGTCTCTACCACACTTGGTCAGACATGGGGAAATAGATGCTGGAGAATCAGTGGGGCCGTCCCCACTAGCCTCCACTGATTTCTTCTCAGCATTGTTCATGGGCATATTCAACTCAAATTTAAGGAGATGTTTCTGGGAAGCAAGGCAAGAAGTTCCAATCTTTCTCTGAATGCACAAAACTAGAGGAGAAGGATAGGAAATACGTCACTGCACCAATTTTGCATGGACATGCACCCATTTCCAGACAGACTGGGACAAGATTTCATGGGAAATGTGCATAACATCAAACTGTAAAAGAGGCTTCCCAATTCTGCTGAGAGTTTTTGATGAGCCAGTGTAAATCAGTTTGGTCCACTTCCTCCTTCTGTTGCCTACAGTAGAAAACATGATTCTTAGTCCTGCCTCCTCTTGGAACTCACCTAGTGAATTAGGAGGGAGAACTCTGAGGGGAAGCAGCAGGTGATGAATGTCATGGGACTGGTCTCCTGCCTTCTGGCTTGGTTGTATTTTTCAGGACATATTGTGTGTTTTTCCTATATGGTCCACTCCCTTGAACTGGCTTTAGCGCACAGTTTAATCTTCAAACATCTCTAAGAGAGGAAATAGCACAGTGTCCTTTGGCCATACATTCCAATGGTTGACAACCTCTGTTCCCTGAGATTGTTCCTCCTAGTTCTAGAGTCTTCCAGCTCTCCATATATGCTTAGTCATTAATTACCTCATTGACCTTTTTTTAAAAAAATTAGCTAAATCTATTTTTAAAGAAAACTTTGAACCAGGTTTTGTTTCTTCGTCCTTTAAATATTCTCCAAATTCCCCATCAGAGATTTCATTCCATCTTCTATAAAAGCTGAGAGCATAGCATGAACAGCTTTGCCTTCAGCCAGTCATCCCAATCCCACCTCTGATCAGTGACACACATTTGCAAGACAGCAGGTTAAGAAAGGAGCAAGAGTAACTGGATAGTGGAGGACCTGGTCACCTGTCCTAACACCCTCAACAAGCTATACTATAGGAAACTGGAGCTGTGTAGGGTTTCATTAGTGGCTGATGATCATGGAATAGAGAAGGAAGATGACCTCATGGTTTCTACATGCTTCTTTTCTATTTAGAGCATCCAAGATAATGATTGTTCCTTAATGATATTAAATTGTGTGCTAGCAATTCATTGCAGCTTCTGCCTTTTAGCTGCCCATCCACAGGGTCTCATTCTTTTTGTTGTTGTTCCTTTAGATAGACATGACAGTAGAACATATTTTGACATATTATACATAGATGGAGTATAACTTATTCTAATCAGGATCCCATTCTTGTGGTTGTACATGCTGTGGAGTTTCACTGGTTGTGTATTCATATGTAAATATAGGAAAGTTATGTCAGATTCCCTTCTTATATCTGAGTAGAATCACATTTGGATTATCCCTATATTCATTATCTACTTTGTGGATCATCCATGGCAATCACAAAATCCCCCCATACTTTCTAGCTAGTTTCTTGGAACTCAGGGGTATAAGATCACTTTAACACCAGTCTAAGCAAAACACAAATAAAGAAAGATCTTGTGAAATTCAATTACCCACTCACATATGGATTCCAAACCCAAGTATGTTTGAGTTTCATGTGGCTGCAGTAATGTAGGATATATGTCATAGATAATCCAAAGTATAAGATTAATATGGGGGATATTATGTATAGCTACCTATTTCTTTCAGTAGTTTTGCCTTCCTCCTTTTTTGGCTGATAGAAAAATGAGCTTTTATCCCTGGAGTATAGAGAAACTAGGAGGAGAAACTGGATGTGAGGAGAAGCTAAACTGACACCAAGCATTGCCAAGGATATTTCGCAAAGTAGAAAAGCCACCCAGAAACACTTGGGAGTTGATTTTCCAACACCAAGAAGCCATTTCTGTGTATCTTTGGAATGTGTCATATGGTTGTTTACACCATGGATTTGTACACAAAAGTCTAAGGGGCCTGCCCACTGGGACCTAGTTTGACTTGAGGAGGCAGAGCCAAGGAGTTCCCAGGAAATCAGTAGTTCCCTTTGCCCTCCTCACCACAGCCCAGTGGCTGTATCACTATGCCTGGTCTGATCAACTGGCTTGTGTGAGTCTGCAGGAGGTGGTGCAATTTGTCTGAGGAAAATCATGTCTGAGACAGGAAGGGGCAAGGCAGCCTCTTCAGCCAAGGATTTATGTATCTGTCACAGGAGGGAAGTGTGAGCTGAGAAATGACTCCCAGAAGTGCTAGAATTGGAAGAGGCAGCACTGCTACCTTTCACAGTCAGTGGTGTATTCATTGGGAATCCATGGTACCTCAGGAGACCAGCATCCTGGCCCTTCCTCCATTCCTCAAGTCCATGCTCCCTTCTCTTTCCCTTCCTCCCTCCATCTCTCCTCTCTGGCTCAGCTCTCACTTGGAAAAAAAAAACAGCAGAGTTGGCCAGGTGTATTCTGCCAGCAGCCAAGCAGTAGGTGAAGGAAGGACAGTGAAGAAAGGACAGCAAGGGCTTTTGCTGCTTTTTGCATTTCACAAGGGAACAGACCCCAGACCCTTGAGCCAGCCACAGCAGGCTTGTGGCTGATGCCATGTCACCAGGGCTGGCACTAATGAAAACTTGAGTGGATGGGGTTCCTACATTCCTAGAGCCCACAGCGACCATTCAGCTCACTTAGTTGGGCTCTATCTAGTCTTAATTCTTGCCCTCTTTGTGAATTGATTTTTGCATTTCTACCTGCCATGCATATCATGGCTATGGGCCCTCTGCTGTGCCAGGAACTGAATCTTTGCTCCAGTTCCTTTCCCCCTGTTGTGAGGTTGCCAGACCTGCCCCTTTGGCAACCTCATTAGACTCCAGTGGTGTCTCTGGGAATCTAAGCTGGACAGCAGCACTCATCTTCAGGACTTTATCATTCTTTGGTGGCTTCTAATCTCTTTAATGCAAAGGTACCCCCACCTGAAAAGTTGCATCCAGCTGTCTTGGGGAGCACCCACTCTGTTTAGGTCTGTGACCTGTACTGATAGAGATAGACAAGAAAAAGCCCAGGATTTCAGGCACAGCTTTTGTGCAATCCCTGCCTATTCTTTATTCTAATGACTATTTTTACCTCTCCTCTTCACAGAAGCAAGGGGTGGGCCATTCCAGGCCTTGAAGCTCAGTAGAGAAAGTCAATGCTACCCAGGCTCCAGATCTAGTTACTTCTTACCAGCACATGGCCCCTATATGACATGGGAAGATATGAGTGTAAATACTGGAGAAATGTCTCAGTGTCGAGAAGAGATTTTATCTCCCTTACTGTAAACTTGGTTGCTAAATCACAATCATTTCCAGCCCAGGTAGAAGAAGCAGGCCCATTCCTCAGAAAGCATTGAACTGTATAGTATTTGTTTTTGATACTGTCTTTTCTCCCTTCTATCCCCATTCTCCCTTCTGCTCTGTTCTACCTTCACTCAAACAACCCTCTGCTACTCAGGGCTGTCAACTCTGGAATGAAATATAGCTGATGGTACCAAAATTCCCTCATCCCCTGTCCTGTTAACCAGGGCCTTCCCGGCCTTGCTTTCTGCTAATGCTACTTGACACAATGACACCAGGTAAGGTGTGAACAGCTGACAGTAGCCGAATATGCTTTCCCTCCCAGATCACAATTCTGCTTAAGTGTGGACCTTCAGAAAGAGTAAGCAGAGTGAGTCATATGTTCAGTGGAGGGCAAGTGAATTGAGCTTTTGGGTCATAGTCCCTCCGACCTTTGTCTCCTCAAATCAGACCATGTGGGCAGCCACCTTTACCATTTGTGCATAAGGCCATCCCTGATGGGCTTAAACAGAGATATTGCAGTTGACCTTAATAGAAGGAACTGGGAAAACCTGACTAGGTGAAGTTCCCAGTTTAACCAGTGAAGGGGGTAGCTGGATCTTGCTTAGGCCTCTGGTCACTCCTCTGGCCAGCCAGGTAGACACTTTTAGAAGACGCAGGAAAGAGACCAAAAACACTCCCTCATACATACCTGACTCCGTTGACTTTTTAAGTATCTGAGAACACAAGAGTAAGTCAATTACTTGTAATAGCAAAAACATTCTTGCTTGCAGGGAGGAGTTCTGACCACGTACAGAGAGCAAGGGTTACACTCCTTCCCGAAGGGTCTGCTCTGAATCTATTTTTGGCTCATTTGCTCTTCTTTCCTCCATGAGTTCTGTTCCCTTCTAGGCCCCTCAGGAGCCTCTCTCTCCACCTCCTTCCCGGTGTCTGTGCTCACACAGCTTACGCAGGGGAAGTAATCCCTAGCCAAGTGATTCTCTCATCCAACACATTTTCCGAGATGGTCCCACTGCTCCTTCCAGAAGAGCAGGGACAAAGACTGTCTGGGCCGACATAACGACCTCTTCCCCTCCGCCCAAGCACACCGGAATTCCAAATGCTCTTGTTTCCTTCTAGCACAAATGACTTTTGCTGCTGATCCTCTGCTCTGGGTTACCCATTTCCTGCTCAGCCCTGGCACAGCAAACATGTCTCTGTAGCAGCCACCTCTGGGTAATTTGAGAAGCAGTTCTAGGCCACCACATGTGGAAAAGGAATCAGGGGAAGACACATGTGGAATAAGAATCTCCTAGAGAAAGATGCTGGGCTTTTGTCAGTGGCTTTAATAATATAGAAATACCAGCACTGGATGTTTCTAGGATGCCAGCATAATTTACTCTAAGGTGATTTTTAAATGATTATTATATTCTCCCAGTTTCAGGGATTTTAACAAAATCCCTGACACTATTCCATTTGCCTCAAAGAGTCAGCTACCACCCATCTCTTGGTTTCGTGAAAGTCTTTGGGCACACATACCCCTATCTGTCTTGGAGCCTCCAGCTTGTCCCTGCAGTATCTGATCAGTTTATGCCTAGTCAGTCAGATGTGCCCTGTTGCTGAGCCTGTTTGGTTGGGGAGGATGGGAAAATGGGGCAAGTACTCCAGGAGAGAGAGATTCTGTTTCCCCACCCCTGATTCTCTAGCTCTTTCTTCTTGTTATGTGTCTCCTGTTTCTGGGCTTCCATCCTAGTCAGGCCCAATCCCCCTTGCCTGTAATGCTGGGTTTGCAGTTTTCCTTGCCATACTCAGTCTGCCATCTCCTCCGCCACTTTCACCACTTTCCTTGGCTTAGCCTCTGGGCTGGTAGCAGGTTTCTGCCTGCCTGGCCACTGAGCCCACCTAAAGATGTTTGGCCAGTTCCTCTTGGCTTTTTTCTCCTCACCATGACAGGGATGTTCATTCATGATGGGACCATGGTTGAAAGGCATTGCTTTAGGAGACCTTAGGGAATAACTGCTTCCTTCTGAAATATATGTGTAAAATCAGTGATACTGCTCACATTCACTTGGCACACAGCTTTTTAAAACCCATTTCTGGGCCTATATTTCTTTTTTTTTCTTTCTTTTTATTTATGTAATTGTTTATTTATTTGTTACTTATTTATACCAGGGATTGAACCCAGAGGTGCTTAACCACTGAGCCACATCCCCAGCCTTTTAAAAAATATTTTATTTAACAAGAGGTCTTGCTAAGTTGCTTAGGGCCGCGATAATTTGCTGAGGCTGACTTTGAACTCATCCTCTTGCCTCAGCCTCCTGCGCCACTGGGATTACAGATATGCGCCACAGCACTGGACCTGGGTCTACATTTCTAATAAGCCTCTGACTTGAATTGCCAAAGCTGCAGCCCCATTCTACAGTGACTGAGAATGCAGGACTGTACCCCATACAAAGCTACAAAGCGTCTGAGTAGACAAAAAGTGTCGTACCCAACTCTTTTTGTCTTCTGCAACATTTTCTCACCCCTCTTCTCCATGCCCTGTCTTCCACCTCCTCCAGTGCCTAGGCTGAGGCTGTCCCTGGATGCCCAAGAGCATCAGGTACTAAGCAAGGGCTCTGCTCTGTACTCCCAATTGACAGGTATGCTCCTTTGGAGCCTTAGGGAGCCACTGGATTGATCTCAAGGGCAAGTAGAGAGCCTAGCCAGAGGGACCTAGGCCCTTTCCCCCAATGTCAACCTAAGTAGCCCTGCTTTGGTCTCTTTTATAATTTTAATTTTCCATGTGAGATTCTGTTCAAAAGAAGGTGTCTCTTAATTTTTTAAAGCCACTACTCTTGGCCTTCCTCTCTCCTTATCAAAATTAACCTACCTCTTGTTTCCCCTCTGGCTTTGAACTCTGCTAGCGGACAGTGGGGGTAATGCTAATCAAATAACAATCCCTGCAGATGGGCTCTCTGGCTGAGGTTGGCTGACAATGCCAATACTTTCATCCAGTTTAGATGGTGAGGAGAGCAGGCAGATTGGCACTCTGCTTCTCACATCATGTGGCTGCCTCCCCACCCATCATTAATAATAATTCCTCACATTTGCATAGCACTTGACAATTTCCAAAGCACTTTCACAGACTTTATCATATTTGATCCTCTGGAAAGCCTGTGAAGGCCGCCAGGGCAGGGACTGTTATTTACATTTTACAGACACAGAGACTCTTGAGACCATTTAATCATTGGCTTCTCTGAAGAGCTCGCTAAAGGGGACTAGTTGGGGGAGCTAAAGGGCTGGTTAAAAGGAACAAGAGTTGGAACAAGGGTTATGAAAGGAATGATAAGGGGGGAGATGAGGCAGAAGGGAGGAAGAGACTACAGTGCCCTGGATCCATCAATCCTGTTTGCAAATCATTTCAGAAGCAGTAAGGAACCAATTGGAGGAGGCAAAGATTTCTTCTTCATGACAGTGGTTGATGGGGCTCTGGAACAGGCCACTAACCCACCTTGTCTCATCCCCACTCCACAAACCTGATCTTGTCACACAGCTCTCTAGCAGCTTGTGGGGCAGAATTTCAAGTTCTAGAACTGGAAAGGCCAACAGAGATCATCTAGTCTAGCCCTTCACTTTTTAGGAGAGGAAATAGAAAGCCAGAGACATCAAAAAAAGCTTGCCCAATGTCACACAGAAAAGCAGAGGCATCTCCTAACTTGGCATTCTAGAGAGTTTTCCTCTATAACACATTGCTCTGTGTTTGTGTTTATATGTGTACATGTGGGGGGGGCGCTATATGTGCAGGGGTGTGAAGAAGACCCATGGGCAGTGCCCAGAATGCCTGTCTGGTAAGCTGATGTGGCCTGGACCTTGCATACATATGCAGTGACTAGGGGTTAAAGCCATTTATAGGGCCCGGGGTATGATAGGGTGTGAGAAAGACAGGGTTCAGGGTTTCTCTCCCAAGGGGATTCACCCATATAAACTGCTCCAGGTAATTAAGATCCCAGAAGAATTGGCAGCTGCTTGCTGAACAAATTAGACTCTGCCTTTATGGGCATGTTCTGTGCTGGAGATCAGAGGGCCCTCCCTGATGTTTGGTTCATTAGTCATTGTTCCCTGTCAGAGCAAGCACTCAGAAAATTGGATGTCTGGCAACAGTCTGTATTCAGAAATTCAATAGCAGGAGCAGCAACGGCAAGAGCCGAGTGTCTGGGACAGTGCTTCATGCACAGTAGGTGCTTGAAAAATGCTTGTTAGCTAACTAATGAACTAAGTAAAGAAAGCCTTTAGTCCTCTGTGCTATTCAGAATGAAACAGTGTCAATAACAGATCTGATTGCTTTTCAACTGAGCCACATTTGAACTTTTTAATGGGCAGGCTGGCGGGACATGGGGAAAATCCAGAGTCTAGATTTCCTATGCAGACTACACTGTGCAGATCACAGCACCCACTGCTTAGATGTTGCATTACTTTCTGCTTGGGTGGAGGAGACTCACTGCTCCCTCTGAGCTTGCCCATGACTTCCATCTAGTTGAATCTGAAAGCCTTTTTTCCAGTTCTAGTGGCTTTTTTTGGGGAAAGTGGGCTTTAAAATCAATTTTTCTTCTTCACCATCTTGCCATAGCACAGGCCTGCCAGGTTCATTTGTATAGGCACTTTCATATTGTTCTTAAATGTCAGGGAAAGATTTTTGTTTTTGTTTTGCTTTGTTTCTTATACTAAATGTTCCTAGTTCAAAATACCCAGGATTCCTTGCAAAGGTCAGCTAACATAGCAAGACTAAGAGAATTGTAGAAGCTTTTGGCAGCCACTAAAGGTTACCACTGGTGTCTTGTCTATAGGCCAAGGGAGTGAACTCTGCAAGGGATTTCAAATGTCCTTGATGGACTTTTCCACCATGCTAAGTAACATTAGTAAAAGTACTTATCCAATTCACCTAGCTATCCCGTTGTTTCTTCAAATCCAGTCTATCAAAGAAGAAAGCACTAATAATTTTATTAAGCATGGACTATTTTTGCCTTTTTTTGGGAAAGAATGTATGTGTAACTATATACTGTGTCAGGAATTAAGGAATATGGATGGATGTAAAAAGCAACATCTGTTTACATTATATGCGAAAGGTTAGAAAAATGTATGGTAAACATATTTATGTTGGAGGTTACCTGTATTCATGAAGGGACAGCTAGAAGGATAGCATCTGGGAGGGTTGGTGTTCTAGTGTGAGTGACATATACATGTAACTCCATCTGAGTCTACTCCTGTATGAGACTTGACAGCCAGGATGGTGAGGGTATATGTGAAGGAGGTATATGTGCTTGCCTACCTGAGTCTATGTGTGAGCATGTGTCTGTCTATCTGCCTGCCTGCCTGTCCATCTATGAGAGTGTATGTGTCTGGACTATCTTCAAATTGTAGGCCTACCTGAGAGAACCATCTTGGCTTTTCTTCACTCCCAGACCACTTAGTTCTTTGCCTCTTCTTTCTCCTTCTTAGGGAGATATTTTCTACCACGTTTCCCCATTTCTCTGTTTCATGATCTCTATCATCCCCCTTAGCACCCTTTCTTCCAGGCCTCTTGCAGTCTTCCAACAAAGTGGGGGTAACTACACCAGGGGGAAAGGCGGCACTCAACAATTGGGAAACAATCTCCAAGCCAATGAAATGTCTGCTGAAAGATTGTTCTTGGATCAGTGGGAATCCTGCGGGTCACCCTTGGACAGATTAACATCATCAAGAAACGTAATATAGATATTCAATCCTTGAATTTTGGTGAATTAATTAAAGCCTTGTTTTTAGTTCTGTTCAGAAGGAAAATCATTTGTTATCTTTAGTCTGACCCTGTGCCTTCAAGGAACTCTTATTCTGTGAAAATAAGAGCTGAGGTAGGCAATTCACATGTACTTGTGAAATCTAAGCAGATTATCTCACCAGTGGCTATAACTGTAATAAACTAGAGTGACCTCCGTTTAAACAAACAGATGTTTGGAGCTGACAATTGAAGTGCAAACATGACCCTTAATTAATGTCTTAGTTAATAATAAGTTGTTCAGTCTTTAGAGATATTAGCTAAATTCTCAGCCTTTAGCTATTATTTGTGTCTCCAGGCTACCTTTGGATTCTGTTAAGAAATTTAAAAATTTTAGCTATTCAGTCTGTGATTAGCTGGAGAAGCAGGCAAGAAGTAAAACCTAGAGACAGTTCTGATTTGAAGTATATTTTAGGAAAAGGATTCCTAAATACTCAGGGTCCCCATCCATAAATGTATGCCATTATCAAAACCAGTCCCTTGGTAGGCACAGTGGTGCACACCTGTAATCCCAATGACTCAGCAGGATGAGACAGGAGGATCACAAATTTGAGGACAGCCATAGCAACTTAGTGAGACCCTGTCTCAAAATTTTAAAAAGTAGAATAAAAATAAAGGGCTAGGGATGTGGCTCAGTGCTAAAGTATCTCTGGGTTCAATCCCCCATATTAAAACAAAACAAAACAGTCCCTTTATAACCTCTCATAGGTAAACTCACAAACAAGGTATATGTTAATGCACTTTAATGATTAGGCATCTAATTTCAAATTATTTCCTATCAAAAATACACTGTGGATCCAGTGTAGTCACATGACTAAATTCAGATAGACTGCCACTTCTGGAAAGAAACCTAAAGAGCGACCTAAAGCTCTATTGCCAAAGAGATGAATAAAGCAGAGTGCTGGAAAATGGAATGTCCAGCTCCTAGGCTTAATCATTGCTTAGTGTGAGGCACCCATCCTTGTCCCAACTGCTTATTTGTTATTTCATCAAGATGGGACAGGGAGGGTTTGGTTAAGTCAACTGACATGCTGGCTTTGGGTGGCCCTCCCTGCAAGAATAGCTCTTTCTTTGCTGCAACGGATACATCCAGCTGCAGATTTCCGTCATCACTGGCCACACTTGCAGATGAATTCAGAAATTATACTGGCCTCCCCAATTGTTGTTAGTGAGTTGAACAAGCACTATTGAAACCATCCTCTTGCCCACACCACTGTACTGGTTGCTACAGGAGGAGGGAGGAGGGGGGAGAAAAAAAATGCAAAGGCCTGCTCCCACCTTTCTGAAGCTGTGGGTCATGTTGTGGAGATGGGATACATGCAGAAAAGTCACTCAAGGACAATTACAAAGGTATATGTCTGCAGATGCAAAATAGTACGAGCCAAAATGATGGGATTTTGTGTTAGGTGAAATTAGGTGCCAGTTACAGCTGTCTGGGATCCTAGTATAGAACTTCATTAGTGCAAGGTTAAGACCTTGTTCTAACTCTTATATGTGCACCACAGTCCCAAGCAAGAACAAGGAGAATGGAAGTGGCTAGGGTGGGTTCCATAGCATGTGTTTAAGCTGAAATAGCCATGAAGTTGGCATGGCTTTCTTTCATGCTGAGCTCTTTATTTCAATGGAATGTCTCCCAGATATACAGGTCACCATATCTCAGAAAACAGTATGCAAAATTTCCCCACCGGCCAAAGTGAAGGGTTGGCAGCTTACAATAATGGAAGGTTGGCCATATCAGAGAGAGCAGGGCAATGGTACCATTGACTTCTGATGCAGCCCAGTCCCTGACTTGAGCACAAACCTAATTGATTTAATTTTGGCCTGGGAATACTGGGGTCAGCCTTGTGGACTTTGCCATCTGCCTATAATCTGACTCCAGAGTTTGCTCAAAGTTGAAGAAGTTCTCTATGGCTTATCACCTTTTCAAAGCTGGTAGGCACTCCCACCCACCCACTTCCTTTTCTGTGTAATTTTCAGCTACATATATAGTCCTCAACTGGAGTAATACATGGGAAGGAGAAAGGTGGGCTCTGAATCCCAAAGGAGTGCTAAGGGCTGCATACCTGGGTTTGCCCCCACATTGCTCCCACTGCCAACCAGTGGAAAACTAGGGCTGAGCTTCTCCCTTCTTCCAGAGCTTGAGCCCTGAGTAGGAATTGACTAGAAAGGGTCAAGGCAAGAAAGGGCAAGGGTCCACATTTCCACTCAGGCTTGACGTCAAGCCCAGAGTGTGCTGCTCACCTGGCCTAGTAGTGTCAACAGACATGTTGGTTTACAAATGAAGTGGTCTAGAGTATCCCCAGCCCCACCCTGACATCTTGGTCAACCTCAGCTTGCCAGGATATGCTGTGCACCTCAACTCTGGAGCTGGGTCTACTGCTTCTGGTTCCTGAAATTCTGGCCTGGACCTTGGGTCGGCATGTCTTTTTCCAACCATGGTCAGGACCTAGAAGTGTTTGAGGCAGGGCCCTGACTTCTAGTGTCAATTCTTCTGCTAACTAGAAATCTCTTCTTCACGTTGAGCCTCAGGTTTGTCATCTGTAAGATAAAAGGGTTGAACTAGATAATCCCTAAGGTGTCCTTCTGGCTCCAATGTCTGTTCTGGGTCTAAGTGCCCTCCCTTTTTTATGAGGTAAACATTTTGGGGGGAGTGAGGGACATTTGAGGACTTCCAGTTTGGAAGCTGGGGCAAAGTTCCCAGGCTGTGTTTGTTTTTCCGTCGTGTCTGCTTCTTCCCAACTGGCTTCTTGCATTGCTTAGGGCTAAGGGCCACTCTGGTTTGGGCTGTGGGTGGGTGTGGCAGGGCAGAATGTCCACTGGGTCAGTGGTTCAAGGCCCTGGAAGCCTAGGCTAGCAGGGGAATACTATTGCTTTAGCTCAGCTCAGCTGCTGGAGCCCCCTACTTCAATAACATTGCCACTGACCCCAAGAGGTCATGTGGAGCCCCTCGCAGGCAGGCAGGCAGTGTTGTGGGGCTGATTCCATGTGGGAACAGACACTGTTCTTGGGGCTCCTGATGAGTGGGGATTTCTCGGGGATGATGCGAAGAGCCAGTGCTGATCCCAGGGTAGGATCAGGTTCTCCTCAGGAATCTGGGAAACTCACATGGAGGCGCCATGGGAGCTGGTCAAACTGTGGGATTGGAGGGTCTTTTCATTAAACTGTAAATAGGACTGGGCAGGGGACCCCAGACGTTATACACTTGGGTTCTTCCACAGGCCTGGCTCTTCTTTTTCTGGGGGTGGGGAGTAAAGGAGGGGAGAAAGGCCTTCATAAATACATGGGACAAGGGGTTACAAGAAGGGAGAGCTTGTTGTTCTATCTGATTATGTGATCCTGGGACTCCCCCTATTTCCAGCCTTTTCCAGGGAAGCATTACTGAGTTGGAAACAGCCTAAGCAGGCAGAACAGTGATGATGTGCCACACAGAAGGCAGTGTCGGCTACAACAAACAAGCACAACCTCAGACAAATAAACACAGTATTGAGAACACATTCTGTCTTTCTCTCTCCCATCCGTGTGTATGTGCATGCATGTGTGCAAGTGCACATGCACACACACACACTTACATGTGCTCACAAACACAGAGGCCTCACTGCACACTCATCCCAGGACCTCAAACATGGCTCTGTGACACTGACTTTCTGTGGCGATGCCAGTGGCCCAGCCCATACCACCTGCAGGTACAACATCACTTTGTTTAGGTATGGAGGAGGGACAAAGTTCCTTGGAAGGGGAGGAGCATTTTTGAAGGAAGGAAGGGAGGGAGGGAGAAAGAAAGAAAGGAAGAGAGAGAGAAAGAAAGAAAGAAAGAAAAAAGAAAACAAAGCAAGGCTGAAGTCCTCCCACAGGCAGGCTCGTGCTCCGGGTGTGCTTTCGCAGGCCAGAAACTACAGAACTGGGAGTACTGCCAAGTGCTTTATCAAAGGAAACAGCCCGCCCAACAGCTGGAGATGGGCTCTTGCCAGCTGTGTGTGCCTCTCGGTCTCTCCTTCTCCTTTTCTCTCCCTTTCTCCTATCTCCATCCATCCATCTCTTGAGCCCACAGACAGACTTCCTTGGACCACAGAGAATACCCTTGATGCTAAATAAGTTGAGTCATTGCTGTCCCAGCTGGATGGAGGAGGCTGCCTTGTGAGGGGATATGTTGCCCAAAATCTGGGCTCTAGGCATTGAGTGAGGGGTGCTGGGTCTCAGGCATTTCTGCTGCAACTGGATCATTGGAGAGATACAGTCCAAGAGTCTCTCCTTAGCCTCCCTGTCACCCACCATGGGAGGCGGGTACCTGGCTGGGCAGTGTGTTGGCAGCAGCAGGGTGTTTTTCAGCAACTTTGCCATCCATATTCATTAATTAGTTAATTACTTGGATTCATTTCCCTAAGCCTTGGGCTTCCCAATGGGGGAGGAGACAATGTGGGGACAGGGGAGAGTTCTGAAGAAAAGTGTTCTCTCTTTCCTGGGGATGGCAGGTCTACCACCAGACACTGAGGAGAGAAAGGGCAAGGGGGACCTCCTGTGGCTTCATTCCTTCTTCCAGCCTGCATCCACTTAAGGCTCCTGGATTTCCAGCTAAAGTGGCCAGCACAGCCCTGTAAGGCTGCCCTGAGCCGTGTTTGTAGAAGCAACCCAATGGAATGGAGAATAGGGCCAGCAGAGGCTGCCCAGGACTGGACTCAAGGAGCTGAAGGCAACAGTCCCATCCCTGAAGAGATCCAAGGGCTGCTTTATATTCCCTGAACATACAACCTGCACCCCTTGCCTCAGCCAGCCCCTGGGGATGGCCTAGGCAAAGCTAACATTTCCCTTAAGAGCCTGGCCATATGTCAAGGGCATTATCCTTACTATGTTCATCTCTATATTCCCGAGGGTTGCCTTGTGCCAGGGGCTTAAGTATTATCTGCTGATCTGGACTTGGAGAAACTTTGAAGTTTGGGTCTCAATGAATGGGAGGCAAAATTTGGCCATGTGTATTCCCTAAGGTTGCCATGTTGAGCTTATTTTGCTTTTGTTTGTTTGTTTGTTTGTTTGTTTTGTGTACTGAAGATTGAACCCAGGGTGCTTTACCACTTTTTAATTTTTTTTTATTTTGTGATAGGGTCTCACTAAGTTGCCAATGCTGGCCTCAAACTTGTGGTCCTCCTGTCTTAGCCTCCCGAGTCACTGGGATTATAGGTATGTGCCACCATGCCCAGTACTTATTTCTTCTTTAACAGAGTTCTACTGATGAGATGGCAGGCACCATGCTGGTTGCTATGGGGATTTCCAAGAGGGGTGAGACCAAAAACTTAGATCATCTTAGCTTCTGGCATCTGGTGGGCACCCTGCTAACCACCCTCATTCTCTTTCACTCCCACTCTCTTACCAGGTGGTTCTTCTCTCCTGGCTGAGCTCTTGGATCTTCCCTCTTAGCACTCTCTTCCTTCCTTCCCTGAGGCTTCTTGTACAAATGGGTGCACTCATGCACTTTGTCACACGTGGGTGGCCCTGAAGTATAATGAGTACAGGCTTTGGAGCCAGAGAGACCTCAATTTGAATCCCTAGTCAGCCTCTTCCTATCACTGATGGTATACTTAAGTTGTTCCATTTCTCTGAGCCTCAGATTTCCCCTCTGTAAACTTGATAATGATACGGATAATATGAATCCCATGATTTGAGGAAGGTTAGTTGAGATAACATACCTATTGTATGTGAAGTGCTTTGAGCACTGTTTGGCACAAAGTAGGCACACAATGACTGTTAGCTGCTAGTGTCCATTACTGTAGCCCTGTGTCTGTGTGATAATTAAGGGTATCTGTCACATACAACTGAGCTGATAAGAGTGACTATGTGATAAACCATAGAAAGACTAGAGATCCTGACCGGGACTCTCAGAAAACCTCTTAGTGATTCTGGTTGTCTAGCCCTAACAGCCAAAATCCTGAGTAGAACAAGGTGTAGAAGTCAAGAGACAGGCACAACTCAACCCTTTATTCCTACATCTATCCTTCCCAAGCAAAGCTTCCTCTCAGACCATAGTACACACCAGACTGGCTCCTGGGCATGGGGCCAAATGTCTTCTGGAAAGTTCCACCTTCAGGCTGGGGATGTGGCTCAAGCGGTAGCACGCTCGCCTGGCATGCATGCGGCCCGGGTTCGATCCTCAGCAAACAAAGATGTTGTGCCCGCCAAAAACTAAAAAAAAAAAAAAGAAAGTTCCACCTTCCCCAACTTCTCTGGACTCTGATTTCCTGACTTCACTTATTTGGGGTCTTCTTTGTCCCACCTCTCTTCCCTACCCCATGCTCTAACACACATGTCCTTGCCACATTTTTCTTAGTGTGTGGTCAACCTTCAGTGTATCTTAAAAGACCAGGCTAGAACTTGAAAGGACTGCTTCTATCATGGCCTGTTTATGACCTTCTTCTCCCTGAGGATGTGTGTGTGTGTGTGTGTGTGTGTTAATGTAGAACCTGCAGCCTTAAGGTGCCAGTTCCTCTGTATGTTAAACTTTGTGGCATCAAGATTTCTCATTCCTAGTCCAAATACAGATTGTTCAACCTGCCATCAGCAGTGGCCTCTGAACACTGGGCAGTCAGAAGGAGGCTGACGTGGGTATCGACATGATTTGTGATCTAGGTCTTCACGAATGGAGGTTTGTAGGGTTTGCCCCCTCCAGTTCCCTCACGGGGGCACTTCCGATGGTTGGCACCAGCAGCACGTCAGCTGCAGGGAGCAAATGGTGAGAGGGAAGAGATTCCAGGTCTTCTTTGGCTATGACTGATTCCTTATTTCCTCTCCTTTCCCAGTTTGGGAGCATTTGTTGCTGTTTGAAGGGCTGGGCAGTGCCAACACCACAATAAACAGCTTGTCCAGTACACACAAGCTCTTTGGGCCCTGAAATGTCAGCTGGCCAACTGGCTCACAGCTAGACCCTGCTGCGTGTCGTTTGCATCCGGCCCCGACAATGCCGCTCAGCACTTGTAGAGCCATGTGTCATAGCAACAAGACTGGGGGTGGGGGCCCCCACAGTGACCCAGTCCTAGCTCCGGTAAGCCAAGCTCAAGGGCCACCCTTAGGACCCCTGGGTAAAATGACAGCCTCAGGGATCCAGATTTGCTGGTCTCAGCCCAGCAAAGCTGCTGGCTATCCCCCCTCTCCTGCCCTAGGTCTGGCCCCATGGGCAGCAGCCAGCCAGACTCCCTATGTCCCATATGGCTAGACCTCTGACGGGTGTTGGACAGAAACATCTAGCCCAGTGAATATTAGTGGGGTATGGGACGTGTGCCTCCAGGGGGTGCAGACTGAGCACAAAGGGCAAGGAAACAGAGGGAGTGGCAGCAGGGTCTGGTGGCAAGAGTGCCAGGCCAGGATCCAGGAAACCTGGGCTCTGCTCCCAGCCTCTGCCACCAACTCCCTTGGCGTCCTTGAGCAAGATCACCCAGAGGGCAGGGTTGGGGGAGCAGGCACAGGGCCAAGACCTTGCCTAGAAGATGAGCTGCAAAATCTTGTTCATACACTTGGGAGTTGGGGGTGGGGTGTTTAATCAGGAAAACTTTTCACCGAACACCTACCTCACTGCCTTTAAATGCCTTGGATGCATTTTGACCAGTAATGGAACCAAGCTTAGGTGCCCAGAGGACATATGAGAAGAAAGAAGGTGGCTTCTTCCAAAATGCCTTTCCTTTGATTTGCTTGGGAGACCAACAGGCAGGGAATCCCTGCTGCCAAGACTGAGAGCAGAGAGCAAAGTTGACCATTAGCTATAAAAGTCTATGGGATTGTTCTCACTTCTGCCACTTGCAGCCACCCAGCACAACTTCTCTGGGAATGTGAAGTTTGTCCCTAGTCCTAGGAGTTTTTATAGAAGAAACCTCTCTAGGCTTACAACACAAGGTACCCATGTCTCAATACCCTGATGTTCAGGGATCCACACCATGATACATGCTTACTCTCAGGACCCATCTCACTTATCATCCCTGGACTTCCTCTTCCTGGTAGCAACAAATCTCCTATTTATCTGGCCCTGTGTGCTCAATGGGAACTCATGGGGCATAATAGCATTCAATCACACAAAACACCGTTAATAGAAGCCACCAGTGTCTGACACTGAATTGATGCTCAATATATATTTGTCAAATGAATCCAGGCTTGAC
Organism: Marmota monax; assembly: GCF_021218885.2. Classification (NCBI taxonomy): domain Eukaryota; kingdom Metazoa; phylum Chordata; class Mammalia; order Rodentia; family Sciuridae; genus Marmota; species Marmota monax. The sequence goes on along the minus strand of NW_026694552.1, from coordinate 6,313,240 downwards.
TGAACTCATAATATTCTTATATAAAGGACTACATTTAACAGCAGATTCCAAGGTCTGTGGTAGGACCAGTTCAGGGGCAGGAAGAAGAAGCCTGTTTGAGACCATCCAAGAAACAGCATGGGGGCAGTCACCCTCTGTGTGCATGGAGGGAAGGTGGGATACACCCATGGTGTGTAAAGGGGGAGAATGTCTGGGCAAAGGGCCAATATCCACTCCAGTCTGAGAGCCTCAGACACTTCCTAGCACAGGAAGGCCCCATGGTGGTGTCTAATTGGCTTTTGGGTTGCTCTCTGAGTGAAAAGAACCTGTGTGGCAAAGCAGGGTCAGGACTGAGCTTCTAGAATGTCTAGTGAACTTTGGGCAGCTCCTGGTTATTACCAACTAGGTGCCAGTTGCCAGGGAGCACCTTGAATCTGAAGAGCATTGCCAGAGGGAACTGGGAGGGCCTTGGCCAGGGTCTTCACAAATCACTCACTTCAGTATGCCTCCTGTCTCCGGTTGGTTCAGGAACTCTAAAAGTCTGGACTTTGCAGCTTCCCTTGCTGGATTACTGTGTTGTCTGTGCCTTCACAGCAGGGTGGGTAAGAAAGAGTGGCCCAGGAGGGAAAAACAAACAGAGGAAAGGTCCCAGGGTCTGTTGACGTTATAAGTGCTATTGATTGTACAAAATATTTCCACCAAGAGGACAGTGAACTGACCTCGTTTTGCAGCAGGCTTGGACTCTGACGCCACTGTCTAGGCCATGAACTGAGAATCTGAGAGGCTATGGCTTTATCTCAACACATACTTGATAGTCACCACTCTCTGGAAGGCCAAGCTGGGCCTCCCAATGTGGGATGCGGGAGGATGTGGGTGGTTCCAGGCCTCTCAGCAACTTCTACCTTTCCCCAGGGACATTATATGACCCTGAGCTCATACACTCTCAGGTTTTCCAAGACCTAGTTGTTAGAGGAAGGAGGCTTTTCAATCAAGAATGACCAGAGAAATAAAACACAGGTAGGAAGAAAGTGGTGGAAAGAGCACTGAACTAGGAGTTGGTGACTTTGGGCTTGCATCCCAGCTCTGACATGAACTAGCCATCTGAATTCAGGCCATCAATTTCTCCTCTATGGGCCTCAGTTTTCTCATCTGTTAAGTGATAGGTAGAGAGGTTTGAAAATCCAGCAGACCTATGACCAGGCAAGGTGGTGCACACTTATATTCCCAGTGGCTCAGGAGGCTGAGGCAGGAGGATCATAAGTTCAAACCAAGCCTCAGCAATTTAGCAAGACCCTAAGCAACTCAGTGAGACCCTATCTCTAAAATATTTAAAAGAAGGACTAGGGGTGTGACTAAGTGGTTAAGTGCACCTGGGTTCAATCCCTGGTACATACATACATACATATATACATACATACATACATACATACATAAATACATAAAATCCATTAGACTTGTGAAAATGCAGACATTAGGAAGGAGAAGAATATGAAAAAGAGAAGAAGGGACAAAAATGAAAACCTACAGGCAGTACAGAAGGGGAATAATGGGAAAGAAGTGTGTTGCGTCTTGGTCAAGTGAGGCCTTGAGTGGAGACTTTGTGGCCTAGATCTTATTCCCAATTCTATCACTAATAAGCTATATGACAAAAGGCAGGTAACTTCTCCCCTGTGTATGTCATTCAAGTGGGAGGAAGGATTTAGCCCCCTGCCACCTGGACTACTTTGTATTTGGAGAAACTAGATATAAACATGGCAAACAAGTAGTGGTGTGACATGGATAATAGATACATCTGGAGATGGGGAAGGTAATGGTGGTTGGCAGGTTAAGGTTCCTTTCATCTCTTTGAATATGTGAGAAAACAAAGCACAATGAAAAAGAAGCTAGAAGATGCCAAATCAACCAAAGGGGAGAATTGTGTGTTTAGGGAAGAAGCCAGTCAGTGTGGATCAGGCATTTATGACAGAAGGAAAGAAGGATAGCATGCTCAGAGCAATTATGGGGACAGAGAGGAAGGAGGATAAGGAAAAGGCAAGGCAAGGTCATTTCAAAGGAGTGATTAGAAAGGGCATTCATGAATATTTGGTGAGAGGGGGCTTGGCTGGAGGGCATGCTGGTGAGAAGCCACCATGGAATGGAAATTTTTGTATTTTGCCACTGAGCCACATCCGTCCTTTTATTTTAGGGGGGGATACCAGGGATTGAACTCAGGGGGCACTCAACTAATGAGCTATATCCCCAGCCCTATTTTGTGGATTTTTTTTTTTTTTTGAGACAGGATCACTTACCATTGCTGAGGCTGGCTTTGAACTCGCCATCCTCCTGCCTCAGCCTCCTGAACCGCTGGGATTACAGCCATGTGCCACCATGCCTGGCTCCCAATCCTTTTTTATTTTTTTATTTTGAGACAGAATCTTACTAAGTTGCCAAGTTTGGTCTTGAACTTGTGATCCTCCTGCCTCAACCTCCCCAAGTCACTGGAATTACAGGTGTGCATTACTGCACCCTGCAGCATGGAGATCTTAAGCAGGTCTCAAAATAAGATTTTGAGGAAGGTGGTGAGAGCTCCAACAGACTGGCCAAACAATGACCCCCACATGTAACGTAGGGAACTAGAACACCTTCAAACTATCAGACATTCTTCCATTGGGAAGTGTGGTCAAGGGCCCATCACTAAGTGTTTGATACTCTTGGATTTGACACATTACTGATCCTTGCCCAGGACCAGAGATAGAGTCCATGCAGGCGTAGAGTCATCTTGCCAGAAGTGACATGACAATTTCTTGTCAGGGCCAAGAGCAAAGGTTGGTCTGTCTGCTACGTGACCTCTGCCTCTGGATGATCTTAAACAAATCCCTAGTTGTAATATTGGCCCCTTAGAGGGGAAAAAACAATCCCATATAACTGAGCTCAAAGGGCTTAGGAGGCCAAACCCTACTTTCTGGTATCTTATGGGACATTTGATGGCAGGGCCCATGCTTAAGACACAGGCAGTGCGGGCTGGGTGAGGGGGGAAGAGTATGATCTGAGAGTCATCTGAATCCTCAAATCCCAGTTCCTACTGTGTGACCTTGAACTGATCACAACTTCCCTGGGTTTCTCCTTCCTTGTCTGGCATCTGGCATGTCATTTTTTAAAAACATAACATTGTTATGAATAATAAGTGAAATAATGCATGAAGAATACTTGTCACAGTTCCTGGTACATAATAAACTCTCAGTAAATGTCAGCTATCATTATTATTGTGATTATTATTACTATTACCACTACTGATAATAAATATGACAGTTTGCCACTTTTCTTGCCAGCTTCCCATTTCCCTGTTCCCTCTTTGACTTCAGAGTCCTGCCATGCCAAAAGTACATCTGTGGAGCCTTGGACCTCCAAGATCACCTTCCTTAGCTCCATTACAAGAGCAGCTTTCTAAGATGGCCTCTCCATGAAGTACCAGCTTTCCCCAATCTGTCTGCCAGTAAAGGGCCCCAGCTGCAGGCAGAAAGAGGGAGACAGGTGGCAGGGTCCAACAAAACAAGGCCATGCATTACCACTTTGTCACCAGTTCCCTGGCAAGGCCTACCCAAGGTCACCTTTTGCTTCTAATTTCCTCCTTTGGAGAGAGGAGGGTTGAGACACAACACGAGGGAACATTTTTATTTTTTGTGATATTGGGGATTAAACCCAGGGCCTTGTGCATGCTAGGCAAATGCTTCACCACTGAGTTACATCCCTAGCCCTGGAGGGAGCATTTAGATAAATGCAAGAGCTTTGTCTTCACAATTTGGGAGAAACTCCCTCTCTAATATATTCTAGACCAAGAGATGTTCCAGACAAGAGGAATGGCGTCACCTTGCACAGAGGGCGGAACTAAAAGGTCCATGCTATGCTATGGTGGGCCTCATTCTCCCACCCCTAGGCCAAAGCCCCAGTGCTCTTAATTCTGGGGTAGAATACCAGGTTTCTTCAGATGTGAATACTCAGGTGTGGCCCTGCAGAGGGAGCTGATTGTCAGTGCTGGGATATTTAGAAGGTTTCCCAAACTGCTTCCCAGCCTCTCTTCCCTGGGGGAAAAGTGGGGGCATCAGAGAAACTCAATGGCACTAGGCCAGGGAGGATGTAGCATGCAGGTCCTAGAGATCAAATGGCCTAGCCCATTTTCTGGGTTGAGAGATGAAGGAGAAGATGGGAGGGAAGAGTAGACAGGCAGGGCCTGCAGAACCTAGAGGTGGAGCAGGCAATTGTCTACCTGGCAAGATTTCAGGGCCCCCAAAGCAGACTCCACCCCAAACATCTCCTCCAGAACATGTAACCAAACAATGGCATGTCTCTTGAACACATGTTGAGTATTCTGCAACGTCCTTAGCCTTTGGAGAAAATTGTCAAGTCCGTATTACCTCCGGAGTCCCTTCCTCTTTACTGCTTTGATGGGGAGAGCCTGAATGAAGTCAGGGCTGGGAGAGAGTCATGGACAAGCTGGAGAGGGAGAGAGCATGGCAGGAGGCCCTTGCATGGTGAAGGAAGGCCTGAGGGTGGCAGGATGGGCGGTGGGGGGAGACAAGGGTGGGGCAGGAGATGTTCTTAAAGAAGGGTGGAGATGCACAGGAGATCGAATGTGGCTAAGGGCCAAGCCCTGGAGAAGAGACAAGTTAGGAGAGAGGAAAGGGGCAGGCCTAGGGTATGTGGACATTTTTGGTAAATATACTGCCATAGAATCTGAATGAGTCCTTCAAGTATAACAGGGCAGGGAGAGGCATCATAATTCCTGATTGCCATTTGGAAAGCCTCCCTCTGCCATTTGGAAAGCACCCGCCTCTCTCTCTCTCTCTCTCTCTCTCTCTCTCTCTCTCTCTCTCTCTCTCTCACACACACACACACACACACACACACACAGTCTCTAATTTTCCTAACAGCCCTGGCATGGTAGGGGAGGTATAATTACCTCCATTTGACTGATGAAGAAACTTAGACACAGAGAGATTAAGTAATTTACCCAGAGTTTTACAGACTGTTTTAATGGCTGAGATGGGACCAGAGCTTTGGTCAGATGAAGGCCTGAATTGGCCTAATGAATGTCCAGAATAGGTAACCCCCTCCATGGCATTATTTCAGGAATGCTAAGAAAGCCCATTGCCCTCAAAAATCTTTCTCTCCCTACTCACAATTTTACTCTTAAGAGATTTTTGGGGGGGGACTGAAACTGTGGCCCCTCTTATAATGTGAAAGGGTGCTGCTGCCCAGAAACCCAAGGAAGGAGGATCTCAAATTCAAAACCAGCCTCAGCAACTTAGCAAGGCCCTAAGCAACTTATAGAGACCCTGTCTCAAAATTTATATATATATATATATATATATATATATATATATATATATATATATATATATAAAAACAAGGGCTGGGGATGTGGCTCAGTGGTTAAGTACCCCTGGGTTCAATCCCTGGTACCAAACAAACAAAAGGTGCTACTTAAGGCAAGAGTAGAGAGGGCAGGAGAGAATGTCTCAGTAACTCAGAATACAATCTGGGAGTGTTCCTAGGAGAAGGCCTGGGCAATGGAGCAGGGCAGGGGGTATGTAAGAGGGGGAGGGACCCAAAGCTGGCAAACCTCTACCCTTTTGCATAAGGAGGAAAGGAGTGATGTCAGGGCGAATGTGGGCAACCCTGGTAAGGGGGGCAGCTCTGCCCAGAAGTGAAGTTGGACAACTCTAATGGGTGACTACACCAGCTGAGTCCTTGGAGGGAGGTTAGGGAAGGAATTCCATGTAGCCTTGGGAGAACAGGGAGGGGGAGGGCCATGGTGGTGGCTGGAGAAGGAAGCTGGACTTGTGGAGGGGTGGAGTGAGGGTGGGGGAAGCTATTCATGGAGCTGGCCTGGAGCCAGGGGCCAGTCCCAAGGGGGTGAGGGGAGGCTTCAGAGCTCTGGGCCCCATTCCAGCTCCTGACCTTGAGTCACCATGCAACTCCGCACTTTTCCTACCTCAGCCCAGACACCCATCAGGTCTCTGTTATCTGGGCTTCCCGTTTTAAAGAAAACTGTGTAAACGTTACTGACTCCTCCTCCTGACCAATCCTGCCCTTCCTACAAACCTCTTGCCCCCACCCCAATCCAGCATCCTGCAAACCTCCTGGGTCTCATGGAAGCTTGCTTTCTGCCTTTGGTCTCAAATCTGCCCCTCCCGGTTGCAGGGTGCCCCTGCACCTGGTGGTGCAGACACATCCTGGACCTGAGGACAAGGGCCTGAAGTTCTCACTTATCCCTTGGCCTAGGCCTCTTGACTCTGAGATAGAGCTGCAAATATCTGTGTCTCAGAAGATCATGGAAGAGCCTATTAAAACTGGCATCAACTTTAGAAGTCAGTTTTGCTGTCCATTCATTCAGTTCAGCTATTCAGCATACCTGTGCCAGACACTTGAGACATGTTCCTGGCTTCATGAAGCTCTCAGTTTGAATAACTGTATCTTTCTTAAAAGAAGCACCCAAATAAATATATATTTCCATCCCCAATCTTCTCATCTTATAATTAGGGGGAACTAGGGACAGAATGCTTATGGGGCTTTTCAAGGTTGTTCTGGTAGCCAGTGGCAAAAGCAGGCCAGAACCCAGGCTTCCTAATTACTATTCCAGTGTTCTTTCCACTATGTTCTTTTTTTTTCCTTTATTTTAGTCCTGGGGATTGAACCCCAGGGTTTCACACATGCTAGGCAAGCACTCTACTACTAAGTGACACCCCAGCCCTTTTTATTTTTTATTTTGAGGCAGGGTCTTATTAAGTTGCCCAGACTGGCCTTGATCTTGCAATCCTTCTGCCTCAGCTTCCTCAGTATCTGAGATTACAGGCATGTGCTACTGTACCTGGCTTGACTGTATTTTTGGTTTTGATTTTGGTACAGGGAATTGAACCCAGGGGCATTTAACCACTAAGCCACATCCCCAGCCCTTTTTTATATTTTACTTAGAGACAGGGTCTCACTGAGTTGCTTAGGGATTCATTAAGTTGCTGAGGCTGGCTTTAAACTCACGATCCTCCTGCCTCAGCTTCCTGAGCCACTAGGATTACAGGTGTGCACCACTACTCCAAGCTCCTCTGTGTTCTTAAAAGAATACATCATGGGTGAAAGAGGGTAGTATTTACCCCATACATAGAACCAGACATACCAATAGAGTAGAGGGTGATCTTCTTGGCAAGATTTGAAGAGCATTGATAAGCAATCTCCCCTCACAATTGCCACCCCCCACCTATGACTAAAATTATATCATTGACTGAATCCTTTAGATTAAAGCCCCTGTGATCTGACTAAGGAAAACCTGTTAAGCCATTACCTGCCATTTACACAAATTTCTTCGATCTGTGCTTCAGGGCTGTCCCAGATACATTTGATTTGTGGGAGGGAAACTGGGAGTGTCACTTAAAGAGGGCATTGCTGGAGAGGCAAGTAACCCCCCCACCTCTGCATCAGTGGGCCCCCTGAAACTCCAGACAACAGGAAGGCACTGGTTGCCTAAGGGGACAGGTAGGAGGAAGGTACCAAAAGGAAGCAGGAAGGTTCTGAAGACAGGCTCCTACTTCACAGTTTAGCCTGGGGGCCTGTCCTGCACAGACACAGTGATGGGTGACATTTTGTTTCAAAATACATGTTTACATTTGGTCTTTCCTTATACTGGATTATACTGAGTCTTTTGTCCCTTCTCCAGCCTGATGTCTGGGTAGTTTGTACCTATTTGCCCTTTCTGAAGGGCCCATCCCTAAGAATGGGCAAGAAGCTGCCCTTCAACAATCTGCCAATCCCTAAATTGAAATGCAGATTCATCCCATCTTAGAATTCTAGAGGGTGCTCACTCTTCAGGGAAATTATCTGACTTGGTGTTGCTTTAGTCAGTGGAAAGGGCCAGCTTCCAACCAAGGTCTTCCCTACCAAGACCCTGCTAAGGACTCATCAGATTCAGCTGCAGCTGCTGTGAAGGGGCATTCAGTGAGAAGTCACAATAATGCAAGTTCCAGTCATTGCCTAGAATGCAGTTGTGCCTGGAACTCAAAACAAAGTGCAATACCCAGCTAGAGATAGCCCAGCCCTTTGGATTCTCTTCTGGCCTCTGCTCCTTACTAGTTGTGCAGCCCCAGGTAAGTCATTGAACATCTCTGTGCCTCAGTTTCCTCATCCATACTATGGCCTGATGATAACCCAATATCTAATCCTAAGACTGTGGACAAAATTTAAAAAGCTAATGTATATATTATTCTTAGCCAAGTGCCCTCTAAACATTCAGTACTCGGGAGCTGCTGCTGTTATTTGTACCAGATGAGGCTTTGAGATCTCCCAGTGGAAGGTCAAGACCTCACAGTTATCCATCCTTGCCCTCTTGTTAAATGGAGATTTTCATATGTCAGTTTTGCTTAAAGCGAGGCCCACCTGCCGGGCATTCCCTGCTCTGGTGATTCATGGGTGGGATTCATTCCACGCACCTATTTTAAGCTGTTCTACATTTTCTCCCTCCTGATGTGGATGTGTTTACACAGGGGAGGTCAGTCCCAGTCAAAACAAGATGAAAATACACTGCTGGCTGGAAGCCCCAGGCTAACTGGTTTCAGGTCCTCTCCCAGCTGTCAGCACCTCACAACAGGGCCACAGGGGTGGGGGGATGCCCAGTCCTACTCCCCTCACCCTCTTGAGGCCAGCTCTGCCTGGTGTCAGGCAGTTGGCTGTCACCTGGTCAAGCCAGAGGGAGCCCCAGGGCTGAGGATTTTCCAGAGTTTTACAAGGGCAAGAAGGACAGATAATGAGGGACAAGGGCTGCCCTCACCAGCTCTATTGTGAGTATGTCTCCTTCCAGGGCCACCTGGTGCACAGGTATAGAAGACCACAGCTAACAGAGAATGGCAGAAAATGGCCAAACAAAGCTCCCCTGCCCTTCTGCTTGGAATTTCCCTCACTGGACTCATTCCTTTAGGTTATCCAGAGGCTCTTGGTAGAAGAAAATTGTCCCAGGGAAGGAGAATCCATCTAACCTCTCAGCCACAGACTTTCCCAGGGTCAATTTCTCAGCTATGCCACCTTATAAATGAGGTGGTAGAGTTTGAGGAGGACTCATCCAGGAAGGATGTTTTGGTGAGCAAGCAAATGGGGTCTCCCAGGCAGATAAATGTACCCAACATGGCCAAGGCAGCATTGCTGCTTTGCACAGCATCTTCATAACAATGTGCTCTTTTTATTTTTATTTTTTTCAGTACTTGAGTTTGAACTCAGGGGTGCTTTACCACTGAGCTACATCCTGAGCCCTTTTTTTAAACTTTATTCTATGTATTTATTTTTATGTGGTGCTGAGGCTCAAGCCCAGTGCCTCACACATGGTAGACAAGCACTTTACCACTGAGCACAACCTCAGACCCTGAGTCCTTTTGAATATTTGAGATAGTGTCTCATTAAGTTTCTGAGGCTAGCCTCAAACTTAAATGATCCTCCTGCCTCAGCCTCCCAAGTTACCGGGATTATAGTTGCCCATCTCTGTGCCCAGAATAACAGTTTGTTTTTATTTACCAAGAAGAGATGGAAAAAGCAATCACCTTGCATGGTGTGTATGCTATAGGAGAGGAATAGTATGATTGCCATTTCAGTCATGAGGATCTGGAAGCCTTCTATGCAGTCTTCCAGCTAGCTAATGGCCAATGTGGAAAAAGAATTCTGTCCTCCTGACAATTTAATTCTCACTTGATCAAGTTCATCTAGAATGGTGCTACGGCAGTCCTTAGGGAGTCCCTCCCTTAACTCCCTTAATGCATCAGGAGAGTCCCTCTCAATTCTCCTTATCACAACTATTTGTCTGAAGGATCAGTATCAGCCACATGGGTGAAACCCATCATTGCAGCAGCCTATTATTGGAGAGAACTCACCTGGTGACATGACAGATGTCTCTAGGTTATCTCCCAACTGTGCTCAGGAGCCATAAACTCTATTACTCTTTTTTTAATACCTTTATTTTATTTATTTATTTTTATGTGGTGCTGAGAATCGAACCCAGTGCCTCACACATGCTAGGCAAGTGCTCTACCACTGAGCTACAACCACAGCCCCATAAACTCTATTACTCTTAAAGCTGCCCATTCACAAGCAATTTGGGTTTTTTGACAGCTGTTTGGGAGCATTTGCATGTCACCAGAAAGCCCAAGGCCGCCAGGTAACAAGTACCCATTGTGATAAGCCCCCAGCACAACACCAATCTATATTTAGCAAGTCTGAGTCACTTCTCCCAGAAGCCCCCTACTGTTCAGACCAAGCTGAAGAGGTCATCATGTTCCTTCCCTGAGAAAAACTAAATAGTTCCCCCTCTGAGAAAGACCTTTCATTTTAATAGGGCACCTCAAGATTTCAAACCCAAGGATGACATTAATGATTAGGATTTCCTTTCTCTTGGTAAGCATCAGGATATTTTTATCTGGGATTATTTTGTCATTCCCCACCCCTGCCCCATCATTCTAGTTACATGGCTGTCACTCAGAGAATCAGGCCTGCTAGCCCTAAGTCCCTCTTTGATATTGGTGCCAGCTGAGACTTGGCTGCCCTGCTCCTGGGCTTTATCACCCTCTACTGCTCCCTGTGTGTGACCTGTTCGCAAGTGACCCAGCCCCTTTAGCTAAAGATGGAAAGTGACCAAAGTCACAGCATTACTGGAGAATCAGGAGCACATAGCTGGGTAAATTATCCCTTTTATTTAAGAGGTAGGGCCTTGCTTTCAGGTCGTTAGTGACCACTTATTCAACTAAACTGTGTTTGAGTTTTCCAAGTATGTTTGATTTTCACAGGTCTTTCGTATTTTAACTGCAGAATTTCTCTCAAACAATGACTGTTCCCAAATTCAAGTGTTAACAAAACGCTAATACATGAATTTGCCTAGTTCTTCTCCACTGGGGCCCTTAGCAAAATCCTAACACTTAGCCAGTTCTTTTATTTATTTATTAACCACATTTGCCCTGTGTCCGTGCCATGGGGGTACAATGATAGATAAGACAAGCCCCTGCCCTCACAGAACATATATTCTAATCTAGGAAGCCAATGGATGCTTACTTGAGTCTTTTTGTTGCCTGTTGCCCACTTTTAATCATGGGCCTCTCTGGCTGTGCCTGCAGCAATAGAGGTCCTGCTGATGACTGACTTTGCCATCAAAGAGGCTCTCAAGGTCAAAAAGTTGTATAAGTCAGGACAGGCAATGGTGGCACACACCTGAGTTGCTGTAATCCCAGCAACTCAGGAGGCTGAGGCAAGAGGATCTCAAAGTTTGAGGCTAGCCTCAGCAACTTAGTGAGGCCTTGTCTCAAAATATAAAAAGGGCTGGGGAAATAGCTTAGGGGTAGAGTACTCCTGGGTTCAATCCCCAGTACAGAAAAAAATGTGCAAGTTAGAAGTCCTTTGTACTGGAAAGATTGCTATGAACTCCAAAAGAATAATTTAAATACTGATTCATGTTAACAATAATTCCACAAACCACCCTTCCCCATAGGTAGTATGGATAATTTGTGGAACTATGGGAACAAAAATCACAACTGGACAAAAGTTTAGAAGTGTTAGACTTTGAAACAGCTTTGTAAGTGCTACACATTTGGAGAGCCATTTTACCAGGGGTGATTAGGGGATCAGGACCCTTACTCATCACAGAGTTTATCATATTAATATGGCCCTTTTTCACTCTCCGAAGAACTCAAGAATGCCGCCTACAGGATATCCATAAGTTTGGAAACATAAACCAAATATATATAATGCCATCAAGAACATCTTTTATCTGTGCTGGGGTTGTGGCTCAGTGGTAAAGCACTTGTGTAGCATGTTTGAGGCACTGGATTCCATCCTCAGTGTCACATAAAAATAAATAAATAAATGAATAAATAAATAAATAAAGTAAAGGTACTAGGTCCATAAAAATAATCTTTAATCTGTTAAAGACGTAAAATGCAATTACCTATGTTTCCAAACCTTAGAGCATCTATAAACATGTATACCATGCATGTATGTATATGTTATAGGAGAGAAAGAGCACAATTTTCATTTCAGGGATGAGGATAAAACCCTGTAGGATGTTTTGAAGCTTCTGTGCAGTCCTCCAACTAGTTAATGGCCAATGTGGAAAGAGAATTCTGTCCTCCTGACTTAATTTAATTCTCACTTGATCAAGTTCATCTATAATGGGTGCTAGGGCAGTCCTCAGGGAGTCCCTCCCTTCACATATGCATCAGGAGAGTCCCTCTCAGTTCTGCTTATCACAACTATTTGTCTGAAGGATCAGTATCGGCCATATGAATCAAACTCATCATTGCAGCAGCCTATTGTTGGAGAGAACTGACCTGGTGACATGACAGATGTCTCTAGGTTATCTCCTAACTGTGCTCAGGCCTTGGTTCCCCAAGATGTCCAAGGAAGATCTCTAAGACTCCTTTCTTCCCAACTGCTGAGCTAGTAACTGTCTACAGTTGGCTGTTCCTCAGTTTCCATATTTACTTTAGCTCTTTTGCAACTCTGTCAACAAACTCCACAGTATTATTAGTTTTAGCAAATAACAGGATGTCAGAACTGTTGACCAGGATTCAGTAGTTTGCTGTTAGAGTCCTATCCCAGGACATAGGGGCTAGTGTTCCTCTTATTTTTTAAGGTGTATGAGCATTGGCAAGAAGCTTTTCCTGGTCAGGCCCACCATGCTCTGCTGTCCATAGGTCTTTAATGCCTCTCATGCCCATAAAGTTTCCACCCACAAAGACCTGGGCACTTCTGTCTTTACTTGGTGGCATAAAGACATCTGTAAGTAGTTTTTCAAAAATAATCAACTCTGATACTTGGAATTTTCCATTTGTGTGCTTTATCTTCATAGTCATGTATGGCTTTTCAAAGAAGTTTGTACTTGGTAAGGTGACTTCAGTGCTTAGTATTCATGTCATCAGGAATGGTTCGGCGATGATAGTTTAGGCTGGTAGTAAGAATTTCTAGGCTTTTGACCCAACTCAAAATATCTTTTTTTTTTCCAACCCTACCCACAACATGAACTGACTCAAGGAGTGAGAGAAGAGGTTAAAAGGGTCACTGTGCTGCTGGTAGGGAGCTAGGCAGTCCAGGCCTTGGAGGGAAGCATAGCCTTTGTTTATTTATAAGCCCCAAACCTAGCAGGCAGTGTAATTTAAACATAAAAATAAAATACCCAAGCACAGGCCGGATGGTACCACAAAGAACAGTGAATTCCCTTCTCAATCCCCCTTGGCAGTAGGGAGTTGTGAGCAGTAGAGGCAGCCTCATTGCCAGGGAGAAGCTCACAAGCCATGGAATGGGGTGATCATGGAAGGGGCAGGTGAGCTCCAAGCTTGGATCAGGGTGGTGATAGGTATGTTTGTAGTCAGCCTCAGCAGGTTCCTGATGGGGAATGAGTCACCCCCTCCAGTTAACCTGGGAATCAACCCATATTTGACTGGGTGGTGACAGTCACTGGGCTACAGGAAAGCTGGCTTCTGTAGAAGGGAGGTAGGGCTGGTTCATTGACCAAACACAAGAAAAATATTATCCCCTTTCTGTTCTCTGGCCTGGGTTCTTTTCTCTTCCCCACTGTGATGTGCCCCCAAACCCCAACCTCCCAGGTGGAGAGTTCCCACTGACAACTGTGAAGTGTCTTAGAAGAAATTTGTTTCTCATAAGAGAGAGGCAAATTTTGCCAAAGATTTGGATATAAATCAGAGTAGGTTCAATGAAAAGACCGTGCCCTGTGCCCTGTGCTTCTCTTTCTTCCTGATGAGGAGTGTGTATTTGTTGTCAGCAGTTCCTTTGTGTGTGTGTGTGGGGGGGGGGGGTGCTGGGAATTGAACCCAGGGGCACTTTACCACTGATCTACATCTCCAGCCCTTTTTCTTATTTTGAGTTAGGGGCTACACTAAGTTGCTGAGGCTGGCCTCGAACTTGCAATCATCCTACCTCAGCCTGCCAAATTGCTGAGATTACAGGTGTGCACTGCCATGCCCGGCTTTCTTTGCAGGGGGCGGGGGTAGGTTTGTTGGATATTGAACCTGAGCCCTTGTGCATGCTAAGCAAGTGCTTTACCACTGAGCTACATCCCACCCCCTCTTGTCAGCAATTCTTAAAAGGAGTTCTATAAACTGGTGCAAAAAGAGCTATATTGAAATCACTTGAAAAATATCCTCCCCCAGCTCCAGACCCATCCCGCATGACTTGCTAGAGCTAGTGCCCTGTACAAATCTTCTCAGGTGATTCTAGTTTTAAGAATCTCATCCAGATCCATTTCTTTCTCTCCCCAATCCACTCTCAAGGTTTACTTGCTGTGTGTCCAGTTATCTTCTGACTCTGATTCATCACTCACTACCCTGTTGAAAGTAAAACGATAATTTAGGTCATACTGAAGTGCTTGAACTGTTAGTGACTGAATGTGGCACCTTCTCAAGGCTTTTGCATTGAAAAAGAAACTTTTCTTCCTCTTAGTGTATAGAATTGTAGGACAGATCACTGGAAATCAAAGTCATGACTCTGGTGGTGACCTTTCTAGGTACCTCAGTAGCAAGTCTGGGAAACAGCTCTGACTGAGAGGGATTTTTTTTTTTTCTCAATGCCCTTGAGATCATACTTCTGAGGTAGCCAGACACAGAGGGCACTTTTTTCAGGACTGGCTCTAGTTAGAACTGTCCTCAGGAGGAGTCTGTGGGATGCCTTAGGCATCCATGTGATTGATTGTGTACAAATGGTGCTTGTCTTTTATTCTCCCTCATTTAAAAGAGTCCATTATAATGTTTGATTGACGTCTTTGAAAACTGCAGTTCCGGGACTTCCTGTTCACAGGGTGCAGTGTGACCATTCAAGCTGGTTCTCCTTGTGCCCACCTGATTGCCACCCCAAGTTTCCCTTTAAGACCTTGCCACCTATGACCCCTGTACAACATGCAGCCAACTCTGGATGTTAGAGAAAGCAGAGGCCATGACTTTCGACACTCTAGCTTAAACTAAATATCCTGCCTTGCCATCTTGCCACACCTTGTGGCATTACTGCCCCTTTGGGGTCATGGGGAAGCTGGCAACAGTAAAAAGAGAGAGAAAGAGATATGATGACCTATCTGTCTCACTATCTCTGAGAATCAGACTGCGGAAGGCTGGAGAAGGTGTTTGCATAAATGTGTGAGTGCTTTGTGCTTCCCTTTCTTCCTGATAAGGTGTATGTAATTCCTTGTCAGCAATTCTTAAACCAGGCGGGAGGCTTTCCTTAACCCCGCCCACTACTCTTTTGAGTTTCCTGGCACTGTTCCCATGGTTGGAGGGCCCTGCCCAGAGAGAAGCTCACCCTGTTTCTCTCCTTTTTTTTCTGTTTTGGGAGTAGTGTTCCCCCTGCCCCCCACCTGAGGTGGGCGGTCTTCTCTCATCAAGGAAGGGGGGGGGGGATCTGCAGAGCCAGAGGCCCTTTGCAATCAGCAGAGCTGCTCTTCACAAGTCATAGAGTACTGCAACACAGGATCAAGGAGCCACCTCAAGTGAGCCCACAATGAAGAGTGTTACTGTGAGGTAAGCAAGGGCTCAAGAGCACAATATGAGGGCCCTAGGATGCTCGTAATGCTTACCCGTAGTGGCTGAGGAGCTGGAGCCCCTGAAGAGGCCCAGCATTATTAACCATCCTTTTGTTCCTTAGTGAACCTGTACCACTTCAAAGGTCACACATTCTACAGTGGGGCCCACAGTGGAGAGCCAGGTGCTCCACCTCAGGGCCCCTGCTCTCTCCACAGGCCCCTTGTCTGCTGGCTCTGCCTCCCTGACAAGACTCTCCTGGCTTTTTCCAAGCACTGCCCATAGCCCTAAGTCTTTCCTCAAAGTAACCTTGGCAACTGCCGGAGAAAATTACTTAGAATTTTGGCCAGTGGGATGGCTCTACAGAGCAGAGGGGATGGGAAGAGGCCCTGCCAGTGTCCTGTTGGTGGGGATAGGCTGGCGGAGGGCTTCTGCAGAACAGTTAATGTGGATAGTGGCCATGTTTTTGCTGCTTTCTTTCCCAGCCCCAGAAAGGCAGTGTACCAGGATTTCCAGAGGGTGGTCTATGAGAAGGGGGCTTTTTTTTTCTTTCTTTTTTTGTGGTGGTGCTAGGGATTGAACCCAGGGCCTTGTGCATGTGAGGCAAGCAACTGAGGCCATAGAAGGGGGCTTTTTGCATACCTGACAATGCTTACTGGTCTGTAAGGAAGGACAAGGAATTTTATCATCAGCTTTTAAGGAGATGGCACAAGGGTAAGATAGCTGACCAAAGGAGGAAAGCCAAGAGCCCCTTCTCAGAAGGACAGGCTGGCAACTCAGAAAACAAACACCTGTACCTTATTCCCTTGCTTTACAAACTGTTGGTGTTGAGTCAGGTGCAGTGGCACATGCCTGTAATCACAGCAACTCAGAGGCTGAGGTAGGGGGTCAAAAGTTCAAAGCCAGCCTCAGCAATTTAGCAAGGCTCTAAGCAAGTCAGTGATACCCTATCTCTAAATAAAAATAAAAAGGACTGAGGATGTGGCTCCATGGTTAAGCACCCCTGGGTTCAATCCCCGGCACCAAAAAAAAAAAAAAAAATTAAAACAAACTCTTGGTGTTAAGGAAGGGAATCAGGGTAAGGGACGCTTCCTGTCACTACTGGCCACAGTGTCGGAGGGGCTGTAGGTCCTATAGAAACCCTAAGCTTCAGGACTGCTGCTTTACTCCCAGTCAGGAAGGCACTGGCTGAAGGGCACAGTGGGAAGAAGAAAAACACACCCCATCTTTTGGAGTGAAGTAGTGTTCAGGGATGGGAGTGGTGTAATCCTCCTGAACTCCAAGCTACTGTACTGTGCACCTCAGAGCCCCAGATTTTTTTCCTGTAGCAAGCCTTTCACTGAGGTCTAACAAGTAGGGAAATCTTTCTGAATTTGCCACAAACTCGGGATATTTTGGAAGGATGCACAATTCGGGGCTTGTATTCCTGGTTTGCTTTTTAATGCTTTTCTGAAACGTGCCTTGGGCTTTGAATACGTATTCAGTCAACTTAACTGAATTGAATTGAATATTAATGACAGTGAGTGTGGGGAAGAGAAAGGAATGCAATTCCATTTACCGGGGTTAATTTTACAAACCTCTTTTTAAGGAATATCTGTTTTGTACTTGTAGCTGGATAATGGGGAGGGTAGAAAATGAGAAGGTTTAGAAAAATTATGGAGGTAAATTTTCCCAGCTGAAACGCATAAGAGGAAAGGAGACAGGCATAAAAATTGACACAGGTTCATGAAATTTAAGATCCACTAAGCTTTTGACTAAATTCCTGGATAAATCACTAATACTTCTAGTCCAGATGAGATGCCAGGACAGCCCCCCACCATGGTAAGTCATCAAAGTTGGGGTGATAAAGATGATTTGAAGAGTAGTTTTGGGCTTCTCTGAATATGGGTTGGTGGGGTAGGATCCCTTGCTAAAACAGGGTATGGCTCTGCCGCCTGCCATCCTAGTGTCACTCAGAGATTGTTTGTGAAGCTCACACGGGACCCTGTCCAGGAGGAAGCTGAAAGGCACAATTCATTGCTCTTGCCATCATCTAGTACCAGGGTGTGCCCAAAATCATTTGCTAGAGCTGCTTCTCCAAGAGAGTATCCATCTCTCTATGAGGATTCTCCTTGGGCTCCCTCCCATCCCCCATCACTTTCTATACCCTCCTCCCCATTTTCTTGCCCCCTACAAACTCGGGACTCCCAGCCGTGTCCATGCAGGGCACTTCACATATCCACAGAGAACAAGGCACTTTCTCTGTCATCGTCTTTCCTTCTTGCTTCCCTCCTTCTGGACTTTGGGGATTTTCCATGAAGACAAAATAACTATGTAAGTGGCCGTGGCCTTCCTGTCTGTAGTCTCCCACATTGGAGTGGAACCAGAGGGGAAGAGAGAAGATAAGAGAGAAGGAAGGAAAAATTAAACTATGGCATTTCAGCCTCCTTATTCCCCAAGCCTCTTCAGAAAAAGGGACAAGTAAGTAATGAGAACTAGACAGAGCCTCAGTTGGAAGGGGGCCGCAGGATGTGTGTGGGGGGGTGTTTTTCAACCTGTCTCATCAGCACTGTGCGCTCTAGGGCTCAATATCCTTTTTGTATTTCCTTTTCCAGCTCCTAACCCAGTGTTTGCTTTGTGGCTTGTCCCACACCTCTTGCATGGTGTCTTTTTCCACTTCTCCCGACATAGGACCCTGTGTTTTGCTGGCAATGTTGCCGAATCCTTGGGTGGAACATTCCCTCTAGAAAATAAGGAAGACTTGCCTATAAATAATTTCCTTTTGGCTGTATGGTACACAATGCTTCAAATGTGACAAAAGGGGAAGTGAGATGTTCCTCCTCACTGCCTCCCCCATCCAACCGCACCCTCCCTGAGCTTGCTCGCCACCCCCTTGTCAGCATGTTGAGAGTCTTCCTGAGGCTTCTGCTGCTCAGACTTTGCCCAGTCACCCTTTCCCTGTCCCGTGGGAACCGGGAGTTAGAAGGGATCTTGTCCTGAAGAGGGTGGCTTTTGAAGTAGAAGAGACCAGCAGGGATGCTTAGACTCTTCTTCCAGCTCAAAGAGAATAAGTTGGCTTCTAGAATCTCCTGAAATGGGGGGAGTTGGCTCCATCCTCATTATGTTCTCCTCTGCTAGAAGGTTGCCCCTGAGAGAGAGTCAGCAGTGTCTGTTTTGTCACAAAGTCCCATGGCATTAAAGCTAGAACCGAGAGACAGTGAAGGGCCTCACTCATCAGGCGCTTTTTGCTGCACTGACTCTGGATCTAGCCTGTGTTGTAAATTCTGGGATGTAAGAAGGAGAGTTTGACAATATTTATGAATATTACTGTTGCAGAGCTATTTTTTGTTTGTTTATTTTTGGATTTTTTTTTTTTTTTTGCAGGGGGGAATGTAGCAGCGATTAAACCCAGGGGTATTTAACCATTGAGCCATACCCCAAGCCTTTTTTTCAGGAGGGTACCAGGGATTGAATTCAGGGGCACTTGACTACTGAGCCACCTCTCCAGCCCTATTTTATATTTTATTTAGAAACAGGGTCTCGCCGAGTTGCTTAGAGCTTCACTAAATTGCTGAGGCTGGCTTTGAACTTGCAATCCTCCTGCCTCAGCCGCCAGAGCTGTTGGGATTACAGGCATGCACCACCATGCCTGGCTGTTGCAGGGCTATTGAAGCTAGGCCACTGCTTCCTGTATGTGGCCCACCTTCATAGGACACAAGGACACTTAAAGTTTCAAGGATCAGCACATTACTCAGAAATATTAGATTGGATAATGGATATCATGTATAGCACAAACTTCTATACTCTCTAAGGTTTAGTGCAGCTGTTCTGGGCAGAGGAATTTTCTTTCTTTTTTTTTTTTTTTTTTTTTTTTTTTTAGTTCTAGATATTGAGCTGAAGGGCACTTAACCACTGAGCCACATCCCCAGCTCATTTTTATTTTATTTTTATTTTTATTTTGAAACAAGGTCTCACAAAGTTGCTTAGGGCCTCACTAAGTTACTGAGGCTGGCTTTGAACTTGGAATCATCCTTCTGGGCAGAGGAATTTTTTTTTTTATTTTTTGGTACCAGGGATTGAACTCGGGGATGCTCAACCATTGAGCCACATCCCCAGCCCTATTTTTGTATTTCATTTAGAGACAGGGTCTCACTGAGTTGCTTAGTGCCTCGCCTTTGCTGAGGCTGGGTTTGAACTCACAATCCTCCCGCCTCAGCCTCCCCAGCCACTAGGATTACAGGTGTGCACCACAGCCAAGGGCAGAGGAATTTTCTGATGTGCCAAGGGTTTAAAAAAAAAAAAAAAAAAACTTTGGGTTCCTCTTCCTCCTCCTACCCCTACTAACTATCTCTATCTCCCTTGTCCTTGTTGTTAGAAAATCTTTGTATAGAGACATTTAAGTCCATTGTCATCTTCTATTGGATTCTGGGATCTAGTCATTTTAATAATAGAGGATCATAAGGCCTCGGGTGATCATTTCTCACATAACAGAATTAAAGGTAGCTATGTGGATGAGAGATTGGCCCTAACTGGACTGGGACCAGGCATCTTTTTGAAGTTTGTTTTTTTTAACTAAATCCCAGATATGAACTTATTTTCTTGTTGATCTTCTCCCAAAAGCTGAGCATAGCAAGAAGAGAGGGTGGGATCTGGGAGCAGTAACACATGCCTGTAATCCCAGAAGATTTGGAGTTTGAGGCAGGAAAATTGCTAGTTCAAAGCCAGCCTCAGCGACTTAGAGAGGCCCTAAGCAATTTAGTGAGACTCTGTCTGAAAATCAAAAATCAAAATGGCTGGGGATGTGGCTCAGTGTAAAATGCTCCTGGTTCAATCCCTGCTACCAAAAAAAAAAAAAAGAAAGAAAAAGAAAAGAAAAAGGCAGGGACGAATTATTTAAGGGTGCCAGTGAGTAGGGCCTAAGGAACTTGAGGTTTGACTGCACTGTGGTTGTTATTCCAAGACTGCACACCTTATTTGGAATACTGGGTATTCCCCAAGACTATATATCCATTCTGGAATTTGGGTGAATATTTCCTAGGGAGATAGCTTTCTTTGAGGACTATTTGACTGCCTTTTGAATGAATGTGAGTGAACTTGTGCCTTTTCTAAAGCCCATTGGGACAGTTTAGATATTCTTCAGGCCCCAACTGGTCAGAAAACTATCTGTGCTTACAGAATTCAAAGTCAACCTCTGGCCTCTCAAATACTAGTGCAGCCAGCATCCTAGGGACACTTCCCCTGCCCCTCACCCTTTCTTCCTCCATACCCCTCTTTGACACCTCCAACCCATCCCCCAACTGCCTCTACTCATTCATTCAAGTCTCCCCTCATTCAAAAAATCAATCCCCTGCTCCACTGTGCTGATAATTTATGTTTTGACTTAAGATGTTCCGTGTGGGAAATTCTTGATGCTTCTTAGCATGGTTTCATGTTTAAAATACTACACAAGTGGGTTTAAAATACTACACAAGTGGGTGTACTATGAACAGTGTACTATGATCAGGAAGACTTGAACTGAAGTCCCACATCTGCAATTTGTTAGCTGTGTGTGTGTGAGAGAGAGAGAGACAGAGACAGAGACAGTGAGAGACAGAGAGAAATAGATACTGTGGATTGAACCTAGAGATAGTCTACCAGAGAGCTATATCCCAGCTATTTTTATTTTTTATTTTCAGATAGGGTCTTGGTAAGCTTCCCAGGCTGTTCTCAAACTTGTGATCCTCCTGTCTCAGCTTCCTGAGTCACTGAGATTACAGGCATGCACCATTATACCTGTGTGCAATTTATTAGCTCTGCCACCTTGGGCAAGGTAGCCTCTCAGACCCTGTTTCTTCATAAGTGAAATGATTGCACAGCCAGCACAGTGTCTGCCCACAACTGATGCTCCATTAATTGTAGCAATTATGGTCAGTGTGTCTCAAATTAAGCTTGGTTTTTCTTTTTCTTTTCTTATTTATTTGGTATTGGGGATTGAATCAAAGGGTACTTTACTACTAAGCTATACCCCCAGTCGTTTTTATTTATTTTTTTAAATTTTGAGACAAGGTCTTGCTAAGTTTCTTAGGATCTCAGAAAGTTGCTGAGGCTGGCCCCAAACTTGCAATCCTCCTGCCTCAGCCTCCCCAAGTCCCTGGGATTGCAGGCCTGCACCACTTCACCCAGCTTCAGCTTTTTCTGTTTTTTGGTACCAGGGATTGAACCCAGAGGTACTTAGTCACTGGGACACATCCCTAGCCTCTTTTTAATATTTTATTTAGAGACAGGATCTTGCTCAGTTGAGTGCCTCACTACGTTGCTGAGGCTGGTTTTGAACTCGTGATCCTCCTGCCTCAGCCTCTGAAGCTGCTGGGATTATAGGCGTGTACCATCATGCCCAGCTTCAGCTTGTTTTTTAATTGAAGTATAATAAGTGAACAATTCAAACACAGCTCTGATAGTAATCTTAACCCTTTTTCCCATCCCTCTTCAAACTGCCTGGATTTCTCTGCCTCTGTTTTCACCTAAGGGACTCACCCATCAAAAGAGCTGTTTTACTTCTGCCCTGTACCCTGTTTTCCTAGCAGTGTCCTCCCAATCCTGGCCAACCCAGCTTATTTCTCTCCCCTTTTTACCTCACCCTCCCTTGGAATCTTGGGATGGGTAACAATAGTTTAGGAAAAATTAACAAGGCAATGAAAGATCAACCCAGACTCTTCCTGGACCAAGAAAGCTCTGGGTGGCACAAAGAGCAGATTAATATGTCAGGGAATTCCAATATCAGTTAAGCTATTGATTAAAGTATTTTTTTCTCAGATAACTTTTCTGATGACCTATAAATATAGTCTGTACTTTGTTCAGTCTACTGCACACAGCTTAGTGCAAACACCAGGTTCAGAGAGCCTGTGTCCTAATGTTATGTTATACATATTATGTTATGTTATACATAACATTAGGATTCATTTTGACATAATTATACAATATACTTTGATGAGGATCATCTCCCACCTAAAGTAGGAAGAAGTGGGCTAAGGCAGTGGGTTTGCTTGGGTAGTTTTATTGGCTAGCCCTTTGAAAATAATAATGAGCATTTTATACATGTTACCACCACTGAAATCCACCAGTGGAGCCCCGTGCCATAGCCAGAGATGTTGGCTATTTGGTGGCATAACTGTACTGGAAACCCAGATGCAATCAAGGCCTTCAGACTGGGTTTGGCTGGAGCTTTGGCTAGGGTGTTGGTGCCAGGTACCTGGTTAAGAGAAATATCCTGAAGCAAATAATAATTACCCTCTTTGCTGATAAGAGGGCCCAGTACTTTTCCAGTAGCGTGATTGCATTAGGATATTTCTTTGGACCACAGCCTGTGGAACACTGATTTATGGGTACTGGCCTTAACTTTATCCAAACTATTGTATATTTGGTGGAACCCAGTGTTCTCCTTGTGGTCCCCCGTTTGTATAAATAACATGTGCTGTTGCATCACCTATCCCTTTTCCTGCCTAGGTTGCCCTTGTAGATGTAATTGTGCTTCTGTCCACCAGGTGGCCTCACTTAGGTAGGAGAGAAAGGAGCTAGAAACACCTCAAGTCTCCCATGCCTTTTTTTTTTTTTTTTTAAGTTTGAGGCTGAAAAGAATGAAAATATGTTTTGATGGAAACATATATAACTATTATTAGGCAACAATCATATCATTTTCCTTGTGGCCCAGAGTCCTCTTTCCATGAAATACCTTCTACTGCTATATGCATGGCTGGACCCATCACATGGCAGGAGTTTTCCTGGGTGGTTTATATAGTAGTCTTCTTGTCCTTTGCTCTTCATAGGAAAGTAACAAATTTTCTTATGTTTTTATTGTGCATTATAATTATACATAATATCGAGGTTCAATCTGATATATGGTGGAGGAAAGTAACAAAAAATTGTTTCCTTTTAGTTATACATAACATTAGGATTCATTTTGACATAATTATACAAGCATGGAATATAATTTGCTCCAATTCAGTCCCTAGTACTTCCCTTTTCCTTCCCTTATACCCTCCCTCTGTTCCCTTCCTTATGCACTCACCCTGTTCCCTTTACTTAATTTTTAAAATTACTGCCTTGTAGATATACATAATGGTGAAATTTACTTTTTAAAAATAGGGACATGAGATCCCGGGTTATTTTGAATGTATTTTATTTACAGAGTAAGGTGTGGAGACCGAAGAGAAAAGGGGTAGTATCTGTGGTCATTCCTGTGCCCACTCTCATACCCTATCTCTTCTCCACCTCCTCTATTGCCAACCTAGCTGCTCCCCCATACATGTTCATCCACTCTTGTACACCCTCTCCTCCATACACATGCATAAACAGATTAATGCAGACCTCTGTGTGTATTCCTTGCATGTCACCAATATGTGAACCTGTCAGTACACAGGTAGATACTCCCACACCTGTAAATTCTAAGGAAGAAATAGGCGGATGGGTTTTGGAGTTTGGAGCAGGCTGGTAGCCAAGTCAGAGGACAGCTGCATTAGTAAGAGTGAGTGTGCAGGTGACACAGTATATGTGCTGGGGGGAGACTGAGAGAGCAGTCAGAAGGAGAAAGGCTTCTGATGGTGAGGGTGGGTGTCCGTGGAGTGACAATGAGAGCATTGCAAAACCATCAGGGTACTCTGGCTGACACCTGGAGAAGCGCTTTTAAAAGCAGCACCGCCCTCTACTGAGTGCTTTCTGCCTCCTGTTAGGCTGTTGTTTCTCATTTCTTTGCAAAACAGCTCCAGTTTGGGTTTTACCAATCTCCAGAGTCCTCTTTGGAGATGCCAGTTGGCACAAGAAAGTGCTGAACTGTTTACAGCCCCAGTCTAAGGTTCAGGGAGGGGATGTGGTTTTACTGGGCCACAAAGCCCGGTACAGGACTCATTTGCATGGCCCCTGACGCCATGTGACGCAGCCAGCTCCTCCTATATAAAGAAGCAGGAGCCGAAATATCTCTGAGTCTGGGTTGGACTGGAGGCAGTGGAGTTTGTGACACACTAGGTGACACCCCTCGAGGCACTTCCCTTCAACTCCAGCTGGAGCGCCTGTCTGGCTTTGGGTCCGCTCCGCTGCCCTCACCCCCCTCCTAGCTCTAGGGCCAGACTCCAGCGCGGAGCCCAGCCCGGTACAGCTTGCCAGCAGCCAGCGGTTGCCCAGCCCGCCCAGGCAGGCCCGAAGCACTGCCCGAGCTCCCCGGCAATCCGAGCCATGAACACCGAAATGTATCAGACCCCCATGGAGGTGGCGGTCTATCAGCTGCACAATTTCTCCATCTCCTTCTTCTCTTCCCTGCTTGGAGGGGATGTGGTTTCCGTTAAGCTGGATAACAGGTAACGACTGGCCCCAGCTCCAGCCTGGCGCTGGCGGGGGCTGGGCTGGGCTGGGAGCTGGATCTCTGAGCGAGCCCTATGCTGCCGGCCCCAGTTCCCTGTGGTGCAGCATCCTGGGAAGGGGCGGGGGTAAGGGACGCAGGAAGGGGGGTCACCACCGCGCTGGGATCCGCCGTCGTCGGAGCGTCCCTGCGGCTGCTGCGCCGTGAGAACCAGCTGCTGCAGCCGCAGAGGCAGCCAGAGGCAGAGGGATCAAGGACGGGCAGGGGTGCACCACCGGGGAGAAGGCCGGAAGCTTCTGAGCAGAGAAGAAATTCTTAGCTAGGTTCTGAGCCCGGTAGGTTTGCCTGGGACCTTTTGGGCCTGCGGTGGGGGCCTTCCTAGACCTGGCGCCCTCATTGTTTGTGTATCCCTGGGCAGGCTACGCTGGCCCATGTGCCCCAGGACCCGGGCTGCTCAGGTCGGTAGGAACTCCGGGCGGCATCGCTGAGCTAGCCTGGGTGGGGAGGTGCAGCTTCCTGCAGGGGCCAGAGAAGGACCCGCTGCCAAACTGCCTGGAACTCCAGGCCAGGGAAGCAGGGGAGAGGAAGACCCAGGGCAGATGGAAGACTTTGGTCACAACTGCCAGGTACTCAGAGTGGAACCGAGAGGGTAACGGGTCGCTTTGCTTTTGTCTTGACAGTGCCTCCGGAGCCAGTGTGGTGGCCATAGACAACAAGATTGAGCAGGCAATGGTGAGTGGCATCACTGTGTCATTCCCATCCCCAGACTTAGCTGCTGCTTATGTAACTCTGGGCAGAACTGAGGGGGTGGGCACAAAAGCTGTTAGCCAAAGGCCTGAGAAAGCCAAAGCCAGATTCCTATCCTCCCTGGAGACATTTGGTAAAGTCTGGTTAGAGTTACAGCAGTCTACCCTTGCTGGGCTCCCTTTCTCCTCCCCTCCTCCATCCCAGGGCTTTGCTGCAGCCTCTGGCTCCCTCCTGGGCTGCTGCAGGGCAGGGAGCTGAGACTCTTGTATTTGTATCCTGCAGTTGGCAGGGGCCAGAGCAAATTGGATGCAACTGCACTGCAGTGCCTCTGCAGTGACTGGGCTGGGGTCAGAAGTTGGGAGGAAATAGAAAGCCAAGCACCCCACACCATCTCCCTCTGCTTACCAGGTAGAGGTCAGACTTCACTGAGCAAGCAAAATGGCTATAGGGGCTCGGGGCTTCTCACAATTAGAAGCCCCTTAATTGTTCTCTGAAGCCTAAATGACACACTTCCCCACCCCTAGTGTAATCAGTCATCAAATTCAGAGAGGATGGAGCAATCTCTACACCCCCCACCAGCAAATGCCTGTCCAACCAGGCTGCAGGCCAGCTGCGACTCTAATGTGCTGAGTCCTGTGAAGGGGAAGAGACTCCCAAATAACCAATTTTATTTCTTTGGTGAAGATTTGTAAAGGAGACCAACAAGATGGGGTGTGCTGCAGGTCCCCGTGGACCCCTGATTTAGACCAGCAGCTGGGCCAACCAGCAACCAGTAGAATTCTCACTCCAAAAGTCCCTACAACAGCCAGACTTGAAAATCTTTAGGAACTTGCAGAAAGGTGGACCTTTCTTTTTCAAAACATGGCTCCCAACTCTGGCAAGGCCCAAATTCTACAGTACTCCTGTGTGAAGGTTTAAGTGCTTCAGAGAGGAGCTATGAGGAATTGGGCTACAGGAGTGGCATGCTGAGGGAAGGCTTCAAGGCAGTAACATGAAAGCTAGGGCAGGCAGCCCCATGGCAGGGTGAAGGTACTGCAGAGGGGCCTTAATAGCTGAAGAATCTCTTTGTGTGGTTTCCTCCTTGGCAGGATCTGGTGAAGAATCACCTGATGTATGCTGTGAGAGAGGAGGTGGAGATACTGAAGGAGCAGATCCGAGAGCTGGTGGAGAAGAACTCCCAGCTGGAGCGTGAGAACACCCTCCTGAAGACCCTGGCGAGCCCCGAACAGCTGGAGAAGTTCCAGTCTCGGCTGAGTCCTGAAGAGCCAGCTGCCGAATCCCCACAAGCACCTGAAGCCCCCGGTGGTTCTGCGGTGTAAGTGGCTCTGTCCTTAGGGTGGGCAGAGCCACGAAACTTGTTCTACATAGTTCTTTCCGGTTTGTTTTTGGCTCCCCAAGCATCATCTCACGTGGAGAACTTTACACCTAGCATAGCTGGTGCCAAGAGATGTCCCAAGGACATGGCCACCTGGGTCCACTCCAGTGACAGACCCCTGACAAAGAGCAGGTCTCTGGAGGCTGAGTTGCATGGGGCTTCAAAACCCCAAGCCAGTGAGCCTCTAATGCCACTGCGCCCTGGGGGCTCCCAGGGCCTGGGCAACTTAGCTGCAACTGGCAAAGGAGAAAGGTAGTTTGACATGTGATGCCAGTTTGCTCCAGAATGTATAAAGGGGTCTGTTTTTCATTTCCATGGACATCTTCAACAGCTTTACCTGATGACTGTTCTATGAAGAAGCCACTTGTGTTTTAAGCAGAGGCAACCTCTCCCTTCTCCCCTGCCTCGCCAAGGCAGGGGGCACAGATGGGAGAGATTGAGCCAGGTCAGCCTTCTGTCGGTTAATATGGTCTAATGCATGGCTTTGTGCACAGCCCTGTGTGGGATTACAGCTTTGGGATGAGCGCTTACAAAGTTCTGTTTGGTTAGTATTGGCATAGTTTTTTTATATAGCCATAAATGCGTATATATACTTATAGGGCTAGATCTATATCTTAGTGTAGCGATGTATCCATATATACATACACCTACATGTTGAAGGGCCTGACCAGCTTTGGGAGTATTGACTGGTCCCTTATCTCATAAAGCTAATTCTTTGACTGTGCTCATTTACCACGTCAATCCAGTTTGTCCTTTAGATTAAGTAAAACTCAAGAGTAAAGGCAGGGAGAGGAGGGCCAGCCCTCAGAATGCGGCCACGGATGCCTTGCTGCTGTACCCTTTCTTTCCCCAACTCTCCACTGAAGACATGTGAAATCCTTTTTCGAATGCCAAACCCACCATTCACTGGTGCTGACTACATAGAATGGGGTTGAGAGAAGATCAGCTTGGACTTCACATTGTCATTTGAGAACTTTTTTTTTTTTTTTTTTTAATTCTGGTGGAACACTTTCAGTTGAACAGATAGATGGCATCCTGCTGTGGATGAGGGAATGACTTTGATCCCATTGGGGCCTGAGGGATGTGCCCAGGAAATTTGTTTCCAAGGGGGTTCTGTGACAGTGAACTTTCCACTTTCTGACACCTTATCCTGATGTATGTCTCCAGGATTTGGATTTGGATTTTTCAAATGTAGCTTGAAGTTTCAATAAACTTTGCTCTTTTTTTTTCTAAAAATAAACTTGGTGTCTGACTGAGTATAAAGAGACGGGGCAATGGAGGCCCTCACCCAGTGGGGGTGGAGGAGGCTGTTTTTCTGATCAAGCAAATATTTATTGAGCACCCCTAAGGGCCAGGCCTATGCTACGTTCATGGTCATGTGTCATCCACATAACCTCCATATAAAGGACATGTTCTCACTGTTGGTAAGGAAGCTAAGACTTGGTGAGTTGAAGTGACTTACTTGCCCAAAGTTAACACAGCTGCTATGCAAATTTGTCTCAAACTCCCAGCTGTCCCTCTGTCCTGGTCTAGCTTTCATATTAGAGCTTCAGAGTGAGTGTTCAGGTGTCTACTGATACCCAAACTCAGCTTCAGGGGGTGATTTGGGAGGAAGGATATCCCCCAAGAAGGGCCCAAAGAAAACAGCAGGATATATGTGTGAAAGAGCAAGGAGAGAGGAACCAAATAAATAATGACTGGATTTCCTTCTAAAATCACCATACCACAGTGCATTCTCCTTAATATCAATCCACACATGACATTTGATCTTGGCTAGAGGGTCTTAGAAAAAGACAGGGAATTGGGAGGTGACAAAGCCACATCACTGTTCCCTGCTCCTCCCACCCTGCCCAAAGAAAGAAGCCTTCAATCCCTGATTCTCCACTGTGAAAGTTCATTCACCAAACGCATAGTCAGTGTTGGAAGAGTAGCTTCTGACCCCAGCTTCCCTCTTTCACCTCTTTGGGGTTCATGATCACCCACCACCATTTCCCAGCCCTACTTCTCTACCATTTCTTGCTGTTTCTATGATTGGCTATGGATGAGCATTTAGTGTCTCCTCTATCATGCCCCAAAATGGACCCACCCTGGCCCCTGAGCTTTGTAAGTCCACTGTGTTCCCAGGGGAGACCATCACCCCTATTAGTGACTCCCTTCAATCTGAGCTTCCTGTAGCATGAGCCTGCTACCTAACCCTTGGCCACTTGTGACTGATCAGCACTCCTTGATTTACCTCAAGGTAACCAAGATTTCTTGGCCCCCTCCCTTTCACCAGTCATTGCCTAAATGTAATCAAAATGGCACTTTTTTTTTCTGTCAGGTTCATCCACATGGCCTTTTCTTTTCCAATCACCAAGACCCTTCTTTAGAATTTTGCAAACCCTTGGTTGCTGGTCTATCAAATCCCAGTTTCCCTACCCATTTCCAATGCTGCTACTCATGATGCCAAGTTCGTCATCTACACCTGAAAATTTGATCACGGCATGCAGATTGCACAGCTACTGAAAGTTCACCAACTTTGGCCTAGTGAACTGGAATCCCCCAGGCAGCCACGCCCAACCTGCCCAGGTTCTCCCAGTACACCCCCCCACCCCCCCCACCCCCGCAACTAAGATCAGGGCTCTGTGCACTGTTTACACCTGGTTTCCAGCTGAACAACAATGAACAGATGAAAAAAGTAAACCCAGAAAATAACTCAGCAATACTCCAAACCTCTCTGGACATCAAGTCCTTTCTGTACAAGAAAGGGGAAAAAAAACATATCCCATAGTCACATAGTGGTAAAGAGAGAACAATTTTGTTTCCTAGGCAACCCCAACCAAACAGAGACAAACACTGTGACTTCTGAGGCCACAGTGGTTACATGACTAGATAAGAGGAACTTCAGATGTTTGTTGTTCACGTATAGAAGCAAGTCCTTGTTGTTGTTTTTCCACACAAAATGACTAGGCATGGAGAAAGGCCAAAAAAAACATATTGTTCTTGGACTTTTGTGGCCTTTGGAGTTCTGGGCTCAGCTGGTTCTGCTGGACCCAGAACAAGAAAAAGAACAATGAGATCTGTAGCAGTAATCATCCCCTGACTGAGCATGCCACCTCACCTTGTGTCCTCTAATCTACTGCCTCATAGGATCTCAAAGGCAGCCCCTCCAAGCATAGCGACAAGGATGGAAAGAGCACCACTCTGCAGCCCACCCCCAATGTGGAACATTCTGTTTCCTGCCCTTCGAATGAGGCAGTTATGATTTACCTCCATTTGACAGACAAGAAAACTGAGAGCCAGATCCCATCGTTCCCACAGATCCCATGGGGCAATGGTTCCTCTTTTGAATGTCAAAAATATCCTCAGACTTCCCCCAACTCCATGATAGTAGAACTTTTAGTGTTTTTTTTTTTTTTTTTTTGAGAGAGAGAGAGAACAACATCGTGACAAAAAGTGACTGAATTCAGTCGGACTTTTAAAAGAATTGATTGTATTTGTAACAAAAATACAGACATGGGTTTGAAAACTAAAATAGTAATGCATATGTTCATTAGGTATATGTATGTGTACACACACAATTTCAAAACATCATGTTGTATACATGATGTTTTAAATTACATGATGTTTTAAATAAATACATACAATTTTAATAGTTTTTATTTTTTTAAGACAAAGCTAGAACAGAAATCCGGGGATAGAATATTTGTGTAAAATAAAAAAGGACCAGGGCTGGGCTCAGTGGCAGTGCACTTGCCTAGCATGTGTGAGGCACTGGGTTCCATCCTCAGCACCACATAAAAATAAACTAAATAAAGTTATGTGTTCATCTACAACTAAAAAATATTTTTTTTTTTTTTAAAAAAAGGGACTTTTAGGCTGGAGACAACCACAGGGTAAGATGCTCCTGAGAGAGAAGTCATGGAGAGAGCAGATGAGGAGACAGGGCCATTGGGGCCAGGAGTGAAAGGAGAAGGACCTCTGGAAAGACCATAGGAAGGAAGATGCATGACCCTCTGGTATTTGGAAGTTATCTTAACATCATTCTACTTAGTCTGGAAAATATTGCTTTTAAATCTCATTTCTCCTCCTAGTTGGTTAGAAATTAATGGACTAATTAGAGCTTTGTAGACAGCTCAGGTCCTCAGGTTTTCTCATACAGAGAAGCTTGTTGGAATACAAACAATACTTAACTACCTCCACTAGATCAGGAAAGGATTAACAGAGAACCCCATCAGTTAGCTATTCCAAGGAGAATGGTTTCCAGAGAGGAGCTGGCTGGAAGGAATAATTAATTATGATAGCTATCTGGGCTAGGGCTATCACTCAGTAGTGGAGCACTTGCCTAACATATATGAGGCCCTGGGTTCCATCCCCAGTACCACAAAAAATTGTTTCCAATAATGCTAGCTATCGCTTACAAGGCACTTAATTGATGACAGACATAGTTCTAAGCTTTTTATATCTCTTGACTCTTTAACTTCTCTCCACAAACATATGAGAAATATTCTATTGAAATCCTCATTTCACAGAAAATGAAAATGAGAAAAATGAAAGCATTTATGGCACAGAGAGGTTAAGTAGCTTGCCCAAAGTCATGCAGCTAGTGAATGGCACAGCCTCTATGTGGGAGGTGGGGGAAGATGAGATGGATGCATGGAGACACAGGATAAACAATCTGAAATATTGAGTTAATTCCTCCTATGTAACCAGAAGTGTTCCAGTGGTGGTGGGCAAGAAGGGAGACCACTCCAAACAAGTAGAGGGACTAGCATAACAAAAAAAAAAAAAAAAAAAAGACCAATGTGTCTGGGAGAAGTGGAGGTAAACACAGATTTGGAAAGGGGAGGTTAGGAAGTTGACTTTGAATGGCTCCCAGCCAAATGACTTGAGATAACATCTAATAGGTCTCAGGGAGCCATGGTAGGCTTCTGAGCAAGGAAGTGATGTGATGTGAAAGATATTTGTAGAAGATGGGTCCTGGCAGCTGGAGAGGCTAGAACAGAGAAAAGCTAGCAGGCAGCCAGCTGCTGCTGTAATCCAGGTGTGAGGTGATGAGGGCCAGCCAGGGCAGGAATAAAGGGTCATGGAAAGGAAAGAACAAGGCCCAAAGACAGTGAACAGTGGTATTTCTCCAAGTGTGGTCTGCAATCCACCCGCATCAGGTTGATGGGAATTTAAAGTGTAGATGCCAGCTCCTAACCCCATACTACAGAGGCGGGTAGGGCTCAGGAATCCATAACTCTAATATATCCCTGGTGATATGTAACTTGGGAAAGCTGGAGGACCCTCCATGAAGTAAAAAATCAGCATGACCTGATGGCAAAGTGAGTCAGGAGGAGGAGAGAGCAAAATAGCCACAAGTCAAGGATGTCACGAAAGTTTGTGTTTCATATATATATATAAAATTTGCCTTATTTACTTATTTATTCATTTGTTTTTGGTATTGGGGATTGAACCCAGGGTGTTTTACTACTAAGCCTTATTGCCAGTCCTTTTCATTTTTTTTTTCCATTTTGAGCCAGGTCTCACTAAGTTGCTCGGGGTCTTGTTAAGTTGCTGAGGCTGGCCTCAAACTTGATGTCCTCCTGTGTCAGTCTCCCAAGTCACTAGGATTATAGGTATGCGCAACAATGCCTGGTGAATTTAGCAGTTTCAAAGAATTCATCTCTCTTCTGAAAAAATGACAGCTTTTTCTTAAATCCCTGTTTCTATCAGTGCTTCCATGGTCTCCCAATCCCGTAGACTCAAAACTTTCATGGAATCAGAAGTTGAGGCATTAGGGATATTCCAGTCCAGTAGCATTAAATATATTCCTACTGTTTATCCACCTATCTCCAGAACTTTGCCATCATCCCAAACTGAAGTTCTGTACTCATAAAACACCCCTCTACCAGCCTCTAGTGCTATGAAAGTTTTAAATCTGGCCAACCATGGTGGTGCACACCTGTAATTCCAGTGACTAGGGAGCCTGAGGGAGGAGGATCACAAGTTAGAGGTCAGCCTCAGCTACTTAGCGAGTCCCTAAGCAATTTAGTGAGATCCTGTTTTGAAAAATAAAAATGAAAAAAGCTAGGAATGTGGCTCAGTGGTTAAGTGCCCCTGGGTTTAATCCCCAGTACAAAAAAAAAAAAAAAAGGAAGGGAGGGAAGGAGGCAAAGAGGGAAAGAGAGAGGGAATATTTTGAATCTGGAGGATTGGGAGGCCATGGTAGCACTGAAAGAAACAGGGATTTAGAAAAAGGATGTAATTTTTCATAAGGGAGATGAATTCCAGTTTTGATATCTGGCTGAGCTAAGCATATTTACATATAGAAATATACCAGCTGTAGAAAAAGAAAGTGAAGTCAAGGGTTAGAGCATGAGATGTGTGTGTGCCTACATGTCATGAGAACCAAAGTGATGCACAAGGAGATATGCTCCAGAGAAGTAGCTCCAGAGCAGGGTGAGCACAAGGCCAAGAACCAAGAAAAGCTGTGAGGAAAGAGCTAGGGGAAGCTCTAACAGAACACTGAGGTTTGTTGATCTCCTCTCTGTTTTTAATCTTTTGGTGTATTGTTTTCCATGCTTCCTCGTCAGAGTCCTTACCATAATCCCTACCATTTTATAAAATTAAACTAGTCTCTAAATGTCACTTTGTCACAAGGCTGAGACAGCTGGATATTCTAAAAAGAGGTAGTCAAGAGCACACGCCTGTAATCCCAGTGACTCTGGAGTCTGAGACAGGAGGATTGCAAGATTGAAGCCAGCCTTAGCAACTTAGTGAGACCTTTAGTCATCTGGTGAGATCCTATCTCAATTTTTTTTAAATAAAATAAAAAGGACTGGAGACTTAGTTCAGTGGTAAAGTGCCTGGGTTGGATCCCTATTACCAAAAAAAATTTAAAAAGTGAACTCAGCATATATTTTAAAAAGGACTGGTGGTTATTCAAAGTTGTCAAACCATCTTGTGAAACTACAGGGTTTTTAAAATTCTACTTTAAAAATTAGAGTTTTAGCAAGGTGAAATGGCATACACCTGTAACCCAGCAGCTGTGGAGACGGAAGCAAGAGGATCCCAAGTTGGAGACCAGCGTCAGAACTTAGCAAGGCCGTAATTCAAATTTCTAAAAAAGAGCTTGAGATGTAGCTCAGTGATAGAACACCTCTGGATTCAATCCCCAGTACTTGGGGGGAAAGGTCCTGGATTGTAGTCCTAGTCTTTGACTAGTAAATTCTATGACCTTAGGCAAGTCATGTCACGTCTAGATATCAATTTTCCAAGTTGCCAAACAAAGTGGTTCCACAGGATTGTTTCTAAGCCTGTGCTAAGGATCCCTCTGGGCTTGTTCATGTTACCTCATTGGTCTAGGCCTCAGTTTCCCATCTGGCCCTCAAATTCTATTTGGTCTCCTATCTAGATATTATCAAGTTGCACTGTTAAGAGCAGGAAATTGATGCTCTTAAGAACTAATACATGAGCTGGGGATGGAGCTCAGTGATAGACTGCTTGGCTAGCATGCATGAGGTCCTGGGTTTGACTCCCAATTCCAGTTGTTGTAATCCCAGTAACTCTGGAGGCTGAGACAGGAGGATTGCAAATTTGAGGCCAGCGACTTTGTAATTAATCAATGTACAGAGACTTTGATTAATAAGCCAATACACGGTTCAGTGTGTACCACACTCCATGTCATTTTGTAGAGGAAGGAATCATCTGTACAGCCTTATTTCTCAGCCTTTTTCATTTCATGAGCTACTTCCAGTTGACTATATTGTGACAACACACTTTAAAGCTCTGGGTCACCAAATTAGAATGGGAGGGAGACCCTCTTGCATAGGCAGAGGGAACAGGCTTATAATTGAATGTTTTATGATTGCTGGGAATTGTAGCTTAGTGTAGCTTAGTGGCAGAGCACTTGCTTAGCATGTTCAAGGCCCTGGGCCAGTCTCTGTACAGAAAGAAAGACCTGTGATTGGTACAGTTACATGGAGAGGAGAGCAAAGCAACAAAATAAGAGATGAGGTGGAGGGGCCAGGCAGGAGAGAACTAGAAGAGGAAGAATAGGAGCAAAAAGGGTGGCCCCAGCCCATTGGAGCTTCCTTAGCTGGGCTCCCCCACTATTTTCCTGCTGTTCCACTGAGGAACTTGCTGCCTCTACCTAAGAGAAAATGGGATGAATTCACCACCGAAGACTGGATCTATAGGTCCTGATTTCTCTCAAACATGCCTACCTCGCTGCTCATTGCAATCCAGGACCCAGTTGTTTACAAATATAAACTTAATCTGATCATGTATGGAGCCATCTTTAGGCACAAGTGAGTTAAGTCACACCTGGGATCAGAACCCAGAGTACCCTTAAGGGCTGGACAGGGCTCTAGAGATCATCTGTCCCAGCCTCCTCAATTCCCAGATGACATCACTGATGGCCAGAGGGAGAAACAGCTGTTCCAATCACTCAGTCAGTTAGCAGGGACAGGATGAATCCCCTGTGGTGATGACGCTCTACATATGAGCAGGCCCTAGGCCTCAGTGTTCCCATTTGTAAAATGAGGGGTTGGGCAAGAGCAGTTGAAAAAGAGCAATAGTTTTTGTTACTTGTTTGCTGGGGATTAAACCTAGGGCCTTGCACATGCTAGGCAAGCACTCTCCCACTGAGCTACACCTCTTTTTCATTTTCTGTTTTGAGGCAGGGTCTCACTAAGTTGCTCAGGCTGGTCTTTAATTTACAATCCTTTTGCCTCAGCTTCCTGAGTAGCTGGAATTATAGCACCCAGGACAGAGCCATAGTTTTTAGCTTTATCTGCACATGAAAGTCACCTGAGGGGAGTTTAAAGAAATCTGGATGTCCCATCCCCAGACATGTTCCCAAAACTGGTCTGGTGTTGGGACCTGGGTATAAGTGATTCCTGGGTGATCTGTGAGGATTATTCCAATTATTTTTTCAGCACCAGGGATTGAACCCAGGGGTGCTTGACCACTGAACAACATCCCCAGCCATTTTGGTGTTTTTATTTTTGATACAGAGTCTCACTGAGTTGCTTAGAGCCTCACTAAGTTGTTGAGGCTGGCTTTGAACTTGTGATCTTCCTGCCTCAGCCTTTGGAATTACAGGCGTGTACCACCATGTGCAGCAATTATTCCAATCTTGACATCCAGATTCATTTATTCATTCAACAAACAGTGGCATCTACTGCCTGTTGGGCAGTGTGAAAGACACGAGGGATGCACCAGTGCTTAGGTCACTTGTGGCCTCTGTGCTCCTGGGGCTAGTATCATGTATGCCCAAGGAGGTAACAGATGAGGCGGGATGCAGAGTTGGAAAGGTGGAACAGGGCACACAGCCTCACCCCTTCTGTGTTCTCTCAGCCTGCAGAGTACACCGGCTCTGGCCTGCTCTTCCAGCCCAGCAGTAACTGGAGTAGCACAGGCTCTGCCCCTTGGAGACCACTTGCGCTTGTCCACCTGTGGCAGGGACAGGGTGACTGACTAGGGGTTGCATATCAGCAAGGCTGTTTGGCTGCAATTCAATTCCTCTTCTCCCAAATAGCTTTATGATTAATAAAGGTGACATTTTTATCTCCTGCATGACTCGTGTGTGTCTCTCTTGACTGATTCTCATTTCAGGCAGAAGAAAAGAGGTGCTATTTATCAGCCTCCTCAAACTCCATAACACTCTATTGGGCATGACGGGCAGTACACAGATAACCCTATAGCCCCTTCTCAGTTACTTTCGCAGGCTTCTCCTCTTCTATTTGCAGTACCTCTGGCTCAGTTTTGCCTTTTCTGTCCTTCCTCCCTGCTTGGTTCCATCTATTCCCAAAGTCTTAAGTAATGTCACTATGTCAGTGACTCTAACTTCAGTGCTATTACCAGCTCCCATTACTGTGGGCTCCAGGCTTCCTTTGTATATTTCACAAGTACATTAATACCTATGTGACCAAAATCAAAGTTTTTTGGCTTTTTTTTTTGGGGGGGGGTACTGGGGATTGAAACCAGGGGTGCTTAACCACTGAGTCATATCCCCAGTACTTTTTAATATTTTATTTAGAGATAGGGTCTCTTTTAGTTGCTAAGTGCCTCACTAAATTGCTGAGGCTGGCTTTGAACTCCTGATCCTCCTGCCTCAGCCTCCCAAGCCACTGGGATTATAGGTGTGCACCATGGTGCCCAGCAAGATCAAAGTCTTGACTCCTGCCTCCCACAATGGAATCCATATAGCTGCTCAAACCAGAAGCTTTGATTCCCCACCATTACCCACAGCTCCCACACCCAATCCACCATCCAATGTCATTCACTCAAGTTCCAACAAGCACCTCTGTACAGCCCCATTGCCACTAGCTGGTCTAACTCACCTTCCTTTCTCATGGGAAAGCAAAAGCCTCACACATTGGACCATCTCTTTACACATGGGATTCTGACCAATTCTCCACAGCAGTTAGAGTGACCTTCTTTTTAAATTTTTTTTTGTAGTTGTACATGGACAGCATGCCTTTATTTTATTTGCTTATTTTTCTATGTGGTGTTAAAGATCAAACCCAGTGCCTCACACGTGCTAAGCAAGTGCTCTGCCACTGAGCCCCAGCCCTAGCCCCAGAGTGACCTTCTTATTGCAAAATCAGATCATAGCATTCCCTTGCTTTAAGCTTATCAATGGCTTATCATTGTACTTAGAACAAAGTTCAAACTCTTTCCCCTGCTGAGCTTCTTTCATTCCTCAAATACTCCACAGAGCCTGGCTTAGGAGGCTAATGCGGGAGGATCATGATTTGAAAGCCGGCCTCAGTATCTCAGCGAGGCCCTAAGCAACTCAGCAAGACCCTGTCTCTAAATAAAATATAAAAAGGGCTTGGTATGTGGCTCAGTGGTCAAGCACTCCTGGGTTCAATCCCCAGTATCTAAAATAAAGTAAAATAAAATATTCCATATAATGCCATTGTGCATGTGGCTTCCAGCAGCACCCTCACTCCTGCTGTCTGCTCTGTGGTTTGTTCCTATCCCTTGGCTCTTCCTTCCTCTTAGAGATCTTTGCCCAGCACTCTATCTAAAGAAATGTTCCCTGTTATCATTTTTCTTTTTGCACTTCCCTCCATATTGCAAGGATTCATTCATTTTTGTTGTTGTTCATTTCTGCCTTGCCACTCTGGAAGCTCTGAGGTCAGGACCCATACCTGTTTCATGTACTGTGATGTCCTCAGAACTAAACACAATACTGGATTATGCTGAACAACAAAGAAATTTCTGGAACTTTCAGATACTGTTGCAGGTGATGGTGGGTTGGGGAAGAAATTTTTGGATGAGGACAGAGTGAGGAGGGAACTTTTTCAAAATCTTCCAAATTGCACAAGTAAACTGACCTGTTGATCACGTCAATTATAAATGCAATAAACTGTTTGTTCTGTCAGTGACTTTTAATTGACCTTTTCTGTGTGCCAGGCATCAGGCTAGCACTGGATATTGGAGTAAACCTGAGAGACAGCATTCAGGGTCCTCGTAGGGCTTACTGTTAAGGGAAAATATACCTGCAGCCTGTTGGTATTCCTGTGACTCTTGCCTAGGGAAAGTTCCTACTGGTACCCTTAAGACCTTCTAAATGTTTTATTTTCCCCATAGCCACACTTTAACCCATAAAACTCCAGCCCATTATCTGGAGCTGTTTATCAAGGCACAGACTCATTTTAGAGAGGAGGTATAGTACTACCTAGGATTAGCTCTGTCTATAACAGAAAAAATAACACTTGCTTTGAAGACATAGTATAACCAGGTGCAGTGGTACACACCTGTAATCCCAGAGGCTTGGGGGTCAGAGACAGGAGGATGGCAGGTTTGAGGCCAGCCTCAGCAATTTAGCAAGGCCCTAAGAAACCTAGTGACACCCTGTCTCAAAATAAAACATAAAAAGGGCTGGGGATGTGACTCAGTGGTAAAGTACCCCTAGGTTAAATTTTCAGTACAAAAAAACCCAACAAAACCATAGTGTAGCCAGGCATCTTGGCACACACCTGTAATCCCAGTAACTCAGATGGCTGAGGTAGGAGGACTGCACATTCCAGGCCAGCCTCAGGAATTTAAATTAAAAATAAAAAGGGTTGGGGATGTAGCCCAATGGTAAAACAACCTGGATTCAATCCTTTGTACCAGGGGAAAGAATAGTGTATTTATCTCTCATAAGAGAAATCTGAAGGCAAACAGTGCAGGCTTGATATGGAATTTCACCAGAGACTCCAACTACTTCCAAGTTCCTATCCCCCATATTTAGCATATTGCCTCACTGTCCAAGATGACTGCTCAAGCTCCAGCCTTTGTATCTACAATCTAGGTGGCAGAAAGGAGGAAGGGGAAGGAAAATGGCTCCTTCCTTTTGAGAAACCTCCCAGAAGTACTACACAATGCTTCTACTCAACATCTCATTGGATGGAACTTAATCTGTCTACTCCTAATTAAAAGAAAGGTTTTCTTTAATGAGTATATTGCACTTCCAAGCAAACACAGGTTCTATTAATCAGGAAGAGAAGAGTAGACATCGGAGTAAGCAACCAGTAGTTTCTTTTTTGGGCATTTAGACATTTTTTTTTAGTTGTAGATGGACAAAATATTTTTATTTTATTTATTTATTTTTATGTGGTGCTGGGGATTGAACCCAGGGCCTCACACATGCTAGGCAAGTGCTCTACCACTGAGCCATAACCCCTGCCCAGGTATTTAGAAATTTTGAGAGATAAGGACAGGAAAGAAGAAATAGGGAAAAAAGCACAAAAAAAGAGTTTTATAGGACTGGGGATATAGCTCAGTTGGTAGAGTGCATGCATTGCATATGCAAGGCTCTGGGTTCAATCCCCAGAAACACCAAAAAATAAAGAAAATAAAAATAAGTTTCATAAAAAGGTCCAAGACCACTGATTTCCATATAAGGGAATGTGTCTACCCCCATGGGCTAGAGCTGGCTGGCAGTTGAGGCCATATATCTTGGGAACAGAGCAAGCAGGACAGAGTCCTGGGTATGAAGGTTTTCCCAGAACGACCCAGGCAAGAGGCCCTCAGGAAATAAACCAA
This sequence comes from Marmota monax, assembly GCF_021218885.2. Taxonomy (NCBI): domain Eukaryota; kingdom Metazoa; phylum Chordata; class Mammalia; order Rodentia; family Sciuridae; genus Marmota; species Marmota monax. The sequence continues at coordinate 6,273,306 of NW_026694552.1, read as the reverse complement.
GAGATCTGTCACCAGAGAAATTCCAAAAACTTGGATCCCAGACTATTCTCTTAAATATTTTTCTTGAAGCAAAGGGGATACCACTCCCTAAAATAGGCCCCAGGTCAAGATCTGGGGCCAGATATTCAAAGTCAAAGTTCAAGAAAAGATTCTCTTCATTTTTTTGTGTGTGTGGATGTAAATGGAGCACAAGTACATAATCTTCAGATCTTGGAGCTTAAAGAGGCCTGAAGAGTCATAGAACCCAGGGCTGAGGTTGGAGCTCAGTGGTAAAGCACTTGCCTAGCAAGTGTGAAGCACTGGGTTCGATCCTCAGCACCACATATAAATAAATAAAAAAAGGTCCATCGACAACTAGAAAAAAATATATATTTTTTTAAATTTTTAAAATTTATTTTTTAGGTGTAGATGGACACAACACAATGCCTTTATTTATATGTGGTGCTGAGGATTGAACCCGGGTCCTGCCCATGCTAGGTGAGCGCTCTACCACTGAGCCACAATCCCAGCCCCCCAGAAAATATTTTTTAAAAAAAGCCTTTCTTAAAAAAAAAAAGAGTCATGGAGTCCAATCTCTGCCACACTTACTTCCACTCTGCAACCTCATGCTGAGGACAGGCAGGTTGTGTTGGGAAGATGTAAAATTCAGGGGATTATTTTCAATTAAGATGTAGCTTTTTGCAGAGCTCGTGGATGTTTAGTGGGTAAAAATTATCCAATATCACCAAGTTACTCAAACCTAGAAGTACAGGAGCCATTCCAACAGACTCCAACCTTGCTGAATAGCAGTCCCTAACCCAGCATATCAGAGAATGACAGACAACTCTCACTAAGTCAGATAGCTCCCTGCAATTCCCTTCTACTTCCTCCTCTAAAGGCATCAACACCGTTTCAACAGCTTCTGTCCTGTAGAGGCTCAACACATACGTTTCTTTTGCCTTTGGAAAAAGCCACAGGGCTGGGCGTAGTGGTGCACACCTGTAATCCCAGTGGCTCAAGAGGCTGAGGCAGGAAGAGCACAGGTTCAAAGCCAACATCAGCAATTTAGTGAGGCTGTAAGTAACCTAGTGATACCCTGTCTCTAAATTTAAAATAAAAAGGGCTGGGGATGTGGCTCAGTGGTTAATTGCCCTTGGGTTCAACTTTAAACACACACACACACACACACACACACAGCAATGGACACAGTGGCACATGCCTATAATCCCAGTAATTCAGGAGGCTGAGGCAAGAGGATCATAAATTCAAAGCTGGCCTCAGAAATTTAATGAGATCCTGCATCCGAAGAAATAAGAACTGCTCAGTGGTAGAGCAGTAGAGCATCCATGGGTTCTCCAGTACTGCAAAGGGGCGCGGGGGGGGGGGGGCTCTTTAGAACTTCGATCTTGGGTGCACCAAATAGAACTCTTGTACTTCTAGTTTCTTTTGAAGGCCCTACAGCTTGATTATCTTCCATCTCTCCCATGGAGTCTGGGAAATGGGACACCAGGGCATTGTTACAAAGTGCTGGGGGAATTAGGACTTAAAGAAAACAATTTTCCTGCCTCTCGGCAGGCTCCATTCTGGTGCCAAGCAGAGCTATGGAAGTTTGCACCTGACCCTGCCCATCCAGTAAGCAAGAATTAAATACTCAGGCAGAACACGCCTGCCCCTCCCATGAATGCTGAACATTCTGTTTTTTACCCTTAGGAAGAAACTGGTAAATAACTGCATTCTCTTCTCCCAGTCACACACCCCCTTCTTTGCAAAACCAAAGAATTGGGTCACATTACATAAGTCTATGTGGTTTTGAAGGGCTGAACATCAAGCTTCGAATTGTTGTCCCACACATATTGGAGCACAACCCCTTTTCTCCTGGGTAACACAAAGGAAAGCTGCTGACTTCCAAAGTTTGGTAAGGGTTGTTAAGTTGTTTTTCCATACACTCCTGATCATTTTAGCCCATGGGATTTATTTGGGTTCCTCTTCTAGAAGGGTGTTAGAATTCAGGGAATTATGAAATGACATTAAATAAGATATAATCACAACTGTATTTTTAGAAGAAAAAAAGTACTTAAGAGCTAGGGCTGAGGCTCAGTGGTAGAGTGCTTGCCTAGCATGGGTGAGGTACTAGGGTCATTCTCCAGCAGAAGGAAAGGAAAGGAAAGGGAAAGGGAAAGGGAATGGAAAAGTGAAAGAAAAGAAGGGAAGAGGGAAAGGAAGAAGCAGGAATGCCTAAAATTAGCCCAGACAGGCACTCCATTGTGGTATGGGCAAAGGAAAGTTACTAGAAATATCTGCCATCAAATGACCAAGGTCAATCCCCTCCTCCTGTAGATTCAATCATTTAGTTATTCATTAGTTCAGGCAATAAATATTTATGGAGAAACTCTTTGGTACCAGGCTGAAAGATGAGGTTCCTAATTTCATGGAATTTACCTTCCAGTGGAGGGAGACACACAGACAACAGAGAAACAAATAATATCCAATAGAGAAGAAACTGAGGCTGGGAGAGAGGACATGCCCAAGGTCACATATGCAGCTCTTCTGACTGGCAGTGTCTCCATTTCTCATTGAATATATTCAGTGCCCTACCATGTGCCAGGAATAACACTAGGCATTGAGCATGTAAAATAAATAAGACAGACAAGGTTTGTGTTCTTGCAGAACTCATAGTATAGTCCAGGAGACAGAGTGTGACTAAACACACACACACAAAAAAAAAAAAACATTGAGACTTCTGATTTCTGGTTCAGCACACTGTCCTACCAACAAGTAAAGAGCTGAAAGAATTGAAAAATCAACAACACTTCTTAGATCTGTAAGAGAAATTAGGTCATAGGGCAAACTGCTACCCCCAAAATTGGAGAGGAGGCAGATGTAGAGATTCACAACTTTGCAGAGCAAAACCTGCTGCAGGCACCAGGGCCAGAGTAGAAAAACCTGAACTGTAATTGACAAATTGCCGCAGGCTCAGTATAAACAAGCTGGAGAGTTAAAAACTCCAGGAGCCACCTGGTGGGGGGTGGGGGTGAAGGGTGGGGGAAGCACTTTTGTGAGTTTTACCTCCAGGAGCTCAACCAGATCCTCACTGCTAATATCAGAAAAACTCACTCCTGCTTCTAGCAGGAGGAGGGGGAATATATTTTGAAATATACCAGAGCATTCTGTTCTTTAAAAGGACTCAGGAAAAACAATTATACTAAATCTTAACCTTCTGAGGTTCTAGCATAGCCTCATCATCCTGGGACAAGGACATGTTCAACTCAATTCTCTCTAGCCTTCCACCCAGGGGGGAAGAAAACACACAACTCCAGCCTACTGTAGCTATTCTGTCCCGCCTCAGGGGCACAGGGAATGAAAAGTCCGGTGAAAATCAAAGTGCAGAGGCACAAGGTCACCAAAAGAGAGACCTAAGCATAAGATCATAGAACCTGGGTATGGTGACACATGCCTGCAATCTCAGCAACTCCAGTGGCTGAGGCTGAAGGATCGCAAATTCAAGGTCAGCCTCAGCAATATAAGAGATCCTGTCTGGAAAAAAAATTTAAAAGTAGGGGGTGAGATAGGGGGCTGGTAGTGGAGCCCCGCCCCCTGCCCTGCCCCACCTAGGGGTGCAATCCCTAGTACTGCAAAAACAAAAAATAACAGAAAGTTTCCCCTCCTCACATCTTACCACCACATCATTAAAGGTCTATTTACATCAATTTCTTTTATTCAGTATATCACATACATGTTTCCACTTAACTTACAAGGCCTATTTAAAGGAAAAGGTACAGTTTGAGGAGACTGAGTAATCATCAGAACCAGAATCACATGTGGGCAGCATGTAAGATAATCAGACCAGAATTTTTTTAAAGCTATGATGAATATGCTAAAGGTTTTAATGGATAAAGAAGATAACATGCAAGAATGGATACATAATGTGATCAAGGAAATGGAAATTCTAAGAAAGAATAAAACATGAGTGCTAGAGATCAAAAACACTTGCACAGTGTTTTTGCAAAAATGCAGGCACAGCGGTGCATACTTGTAATCCCAGCTATTTGGAAGGTTGAGGTAGAGGATCTTAAGTTTGAGGCCAGCCTAGGCAATTGAGTGAGACTCTGTCTCAAAAGAAAAAAAACAAAAAGGACTCAGTAGTTCAGCACCCCTGGGTTCAATTCCCAGAACCAAACACACACACACACACACACACACACACACACAGTGAAAAACTACAAAAGTATAAATATATATAATGGTTTACTGGAAGAGAGAAAGGGGCCAAAGAAATAGGAAGCAATAATGACTGAGAATTTCCCCAAACTAATACCAGACACCAAATCACAGATCCAGGAAGCTCAGAGAACACCAAGCAGAATAAATTCCCCTAAAAATGTACACCTTGGAATATTATATTCAAACTTCAGAAAAAAAATCAAAGATAAAGAAAAAATCAGGGCTGGGGTTGTGGCTCAGTGGTAGAGTGCTTGCCTCACATGCATGAGTCACTGGGTTGAATTCTCAGCACCACATATAAATAAATGAATAAAATAAAGGTCCAATACTAAAAATATTTTTTTAAAAAGAAAAAACCTTAAAGAAGTGAGAAGAAAAAATAATTTACCTATAGAGGATAAAAGATAAGAATTACATCTGACTTTTCCTCAGAAACTAAACAAGAAGAGAGTGCTGTGAAATATGTAAAATTTTGAGAGAGAGAAAAAATAAACAAAATTCTATTGCCTGCAAAATAATTCTTCAGAGATAATGAGGAAAAAAGACTTCCTCAAATAAAAATTGAGGAAATTTGTTGCCAGTAGAACTACCTTGAGAGAAATGTTAAAAGTTCTTCAGAATACAAACAACAATAAATGTTGGGGAGGATGTAGGGAAATGGTACACTCACACATTGCTGGTAGAAATGCAAATTGGTGCAACCATTCTTCAAAGTGGTATGGAGGTTCCTCAAAAAACTTGGAATGGAACTACTATTTGACCCAGCTATCCCATTCCTTGGTTTATACACAAAATTATAATATTACAGTGATGCAGTCACATCAATGTTTATAGCAGCTCAATTCACAATAGCTAAACTATGGAACCAAATTAGGTGCCCTTCAACAGATGAATGGATAAGGAAAATGTGGTACATATACACAATGGAATTTTACTCAGCCTTAAAGAATGAAATTATGGCATTTGTAGGTAAATGGATAGAACTAAAGAATATCATGCTAAGTGAAATAAGCCAATCCCAAAGAACCAAAGGCCAAATGTTTTCTCTGATATGCAGATGCTAACTGAAGAATAAAGTTACTTTAGTTTAGGTATAGGGGAGTGAAGGGAGGGAAAGGGGTATGGGGGTAGGAAAGATATTAGAATGAATCAGACATTGGTACCCTATGTACATATATGACTACACCTCCAGTGGGTTTCTATATCATGTACAACCAGAAGAATGAGAAATTATACTCCACTTATGTATGATGTGTCAAAGTGGATTCTACTGTCATGTATAACTAATTAGAACAAATAAAAAATGATTTTAAACAAGTTCTTCTGAGAGAAGGAAAATGATGAAGGTCAGAAATTCAGCTCAGCATAAAGGAAATGCATTGGGGAATGAATAAGTCAAAGTAATATGAGAATTTTATTTTTCTTATTCTTGATCGACCTAACAGATAGAAATGTATTCAAAATAATAGTAACAATGGCCAGGTGTGGTAGTGCATGCCTGTCATCCCAGTTGCTTGGGAGGCTGAGCGAGCAGGATCATGAGATCAAAGCCAGCCTCAGCAAAGGTGGGGTGCTAAGCAACTCAGTGAGACCCTTTCTCTGAATAGAATATAAAATAGAGCTGGAGATGTGGCTCAGTGGTCAAGTGCCCCTGCTACCCGCCCCCCCCCCAAAAAAAATGAAATAAGACAAAGATTGTCAAAGTAGATCAAAAATCAAAACCCAACAATAGGTTGTGTACAAGAAACCCACCTGAAATATAGACATGTATGGTGGCTCAAGCCTATAATCCTGGCTACTCTTCCTGAGTAGAAATTCTTCAATTTCCTATTGAGGAGAGAGGATTGCAAGTTCAAATCCAGCCTGGACAACTGGGTTGTCTGTCTCAAAAAAGAAGAAGAAGAAGGAGGAGGACTGAGGATGTAGCTTAGTGGTAAAGTGCCAACAGGTTCAATCCCCAGTACCCTCCCCCCCACACACACACACAAAGAAATACAAATAGGTTTAAAGTAAAAGCATGGAAAAAAGATATACCATGCTAACATTAATCAAGAGAAAGTGGAAGTAGTTATATTAATTTCAAACAGAGCAGAAATTAGAGCAAGGAAAGTTATCAGAAATAGAGGCATTACTTAATGATAAAGGGGTCGATTCTCCAAGAAATCATTGTGAACTTCAATGTTGTTATGTCTAACAAAAGAGTTCAAATCCATGATGCAAAGTATGATACAACTGCAAATAGAAATAGATGAATTCACTAATATATTTGGAGACTTCAACACCACCATATCAAAAACAAAAAGATTCATCAGGCAGAAAATCAGTTAGAATATAGTTGAACACAACAGCACCATCAATAACTGGATATACAACTGACATCTATAGACTACTTCATTCAATGGCAGCAAAATGCACATTCTTCGCAAGCTCACATGGAACATTCACGAAGACAGATCACACTCTGGGCCATAAAACACACCTTAAAATTTAAAAGACTAGAAATCATATAATGTCTGCTCCCAGATCATAAGAGAATTAAGCAAGAAATTAACAACAGAAGTACAATATGTCAAAATATACTCTGCTGTCATGTACATATAAAAAGAACAAATTTAAAAAAAAAGAAATCAGTAACAGAAAGATAGTGGGGAAAGCCCCAAATACTTGGATATTAGACAATGCACAAGTCAAAAAAAATCTTGAAAACACTCAAAATATTTCAAACTAAATAAAAATGAAAATACAATTTAGCAAAAATTGGGGAATACAACAAAAGCAGTGCATACAGGGAAGTTTATAGTATTGAGTGCATGTATTATAAAAGAAGAAACTTCTAAAAATCAATCATCTAAGCTCCCTTTTTAGGGAACAGGTAGGGAGCAATTTATATCCAAAGTAGCATAAAAATAAAAAAGAAAAGTTAGAGCATAAATCAATGAAATTGAAAATAGAAAAGAAAACTAAAAGCTGGTTCTTTGGAAAAAAATCAGTAAAATCAATAAAGCTCTTGCTAGACTAAGAAAAAATGCAGAAGACACAAACAACTCATATCTTAAGTGAAATACAGGATATTACTAGAGATCCTATGGATATTAAAAGGATAATAAAGAAATATGGTAGACATCTCTAAGCCCACAAATTTGATAACCTAGATGAAATGGACCAGTTCCTTGGAAGACACAATTTGCCAAGAGAACATAGAAGAGAAGAATTATTCATTCAACTAATGAATTCAAACTATTCAAGAGAGCTTTTATTATGGAAACTTTCTCACAGACACAAAAATACAATCTAGAGGGCTGGGGTGTGGCTTAATGGTATAGCGCTTGCCTAGCATGTGGGAGGCACTGGGTTCAATACTCAGCACCACATAAAAATAAATAAATAAGATAAAGGTCCAAAATTTTTTTTAAAAAAATGAATCTAGACACAAACCTTACACCCTTCATAAAAGTTAATTCAAATGAATCATAAATCTAAATGTAAAACACAAACTACAAAACCCCGTATGACATAGAAAAAACCTTGGATGGCCTTGGATATAGTGTTGACTTTTCAGATCCAACACTAAATGCATGATCCATGAGAGAAATAATTGATATACTAGATTTCATTAAAATTAAACACCTTGGGCTGGGGTTGTAACTCAGTGATGGAGTGTTTGCCTTCCACACGTGAGGCACTAGGTTCGAACCTCAGAACCACATATATATAAAATAAAGGTATTGTGTCCAACTACAACTAAAAAAAATATTAAATAAATAAATAGATTAATTAATTAAAGGTATTGTGTTCATCTGCAACTAAAAAAAAAATTAAACACCTCTACAAAAGACACCATGAAGAGATAATGAAAATGTTTACAAAACACACACATCTGATAACGCTAACCAAAATATGCCAAGAACTCTTTAAACTGAACAATAAGAAAATATACAACCTGACTAAAAAATGGGCACAAGACCTGAATAGAAGTCTCACCAAAAATAGATACAGATGAAAAATAAGCATGTGAAAAGATGGTCAGCATCATATGTCTATAGGGAACTGCAAATCAAACAATGAGACATGTATTAAAATGTCCAAAATCGAGAACATTGGCAAAACGAAAAGCTGCTGAAGATGTGGAACAATACAAACTTTTATTCTTTGCTGTTGGGAATGCAAAATGGTACAGTCCATTTTGGAAGAAAGTTGAGCTGTTTCTTATAAAATTAAACGTTCTCATATCACATGAGCCAGCATTGGGACCCCTTGGTTTTTACCCAAATAACTTGAAAACGTGTCTGCACAAAAACTTGCACACAGAGCTTGACTCATAATTGCCCAAACCTGAGAACAACCAAGATGCCCTTAAACAGATGAATGCATAAATAAACTGTGGTACATCCAGAGAGTAAAATACTTTTTCAATGCTAAAAAGAAATTAGATATCCAATCATGAAAAGAAATAGAGGAGCTTTAAATGTATATTACTAAGTGAAGGAAGCCAAACTGAAAAGGCTATAGAGACTATGATTTAAGTATATGACATTCTGTAAAAAGCAAAATTGCAGAGACAGAAAAAAGGCCAGGGCTTCCAAGAGTTAAGGAGGACCAGAGGAATAGGTGGAGCACAGGGGCTTTTTACGGCAGTAACACTGTTTTGTATAATACTGTAATAGTAAAGACATGCAATTATCATACATGAAAATTTAGAGAGTCAAGTGCTATATCACCCACTTATAATCCTAGTGATTCAGGAGGCTGAAGCAAGAGGATTGCAAGTTTGAGGCCAGCCTCAGCAACTTAGCAAGATGCTGTCTCAAAATATAAAGGGCTAGGGATGTAGCTTAGTCATAGAACTCCCCTGAGTTCAATTCCCAATGCTAGAAAAATATAGAGTGTACAAAACAAGAGTGAACCCTATGGCAATTTATGGACTTTGGGTTATAATGATCATTGTTGTACTCTAGTAGTGGTTATAGACCGTCAGGGAGGGAGTCTGTGTATGTGTGGGGACATGAGTACCTGAGCACATTCTGTACTTTCTGGCCAACTTTGCTATGAACCTCATATTGCTCTAAAAATAGTTTATTCAGCTGGGCATGGTGGCTCAGGCCTGTAATCCCAGTGGCTTGGGAGGCTGAGGCAGGAGAATTGAGAGTTCAAAGCTAGCCTCAACAACGGTGAGGTGCTAAGCAACTCAGTGAGACCCTGTCTCTAAATAAAATACAAAATAGGGCTGGGGATGGGGCTCAGTGGTCGAATGCCCCTGAGTTCAACCCCGGTACAAAAAAAAAAAAAACACACGTTCATTCATTTTTTTAAAATGTAGAAAGTTGGGGTCTCAGGTCCCTGAGAGATCATCTGTCCACTCCACTTACTTGGCAGATGGAGCAGTCAAGGCCCAGCAAGTAGAAGATACTTGCACAAAGTCACACAGCAAGCTACTAGCAGAGCCTGGGTTACAATCAGGGATTTTGCCTCTCTGTCCACTATAGCTCATGCTGCCAAGTATCAAGGGCCAGCCCATTGTTTGTTGTTTGTTTATTTGTTTTAGTACCAGGGATTATACCCATGGGTGCTTTACCACTTAGCCACATCCTCAGCCCTTTTTATTTTTTTATCTAGAGGCAGGGTCTCGCTGAGTTGCTTACGCCCTGGCTAAGTTGCTGAGGCTGGAATTGAACTCTCTATCCTCCTGCCTCAGCCTTCCAAACTGTTGGGATTACAGGCATGCACCACTGCACCTGACAGCCCATTATTTTTCAGTTAGTGTTTTGTATGTTCCTTCTGAAGGAACATACAGGCTCTGTTGTCCACAAAGGTACAGAACATTTTAGCCCAAAGCCCATCTTCCCGAGAAGACAAACTCTGAAATAAGTGGGCCTTTCTGCTTCATAAAACATCCCACTGTTGCTGAGTGTGGTGGCACACACCTGTAATACCAGCAGCTTGGGAGGCTGAGGCAGGAGGATCATAACTTCAAAGCCAGTCTCAGCAATGGTGAGGTGCTAAGCGACTCAGTGAGACCCTGTCTCTAAATAAAATACAAAATAGGGCTGGGGATGTGGTTCAGTGGTTGAGTGCCTCTGAGTTCAATCCTGAATAACCCCTTCCTCCCCCCAAAATTCTCAAAAGATCCCACAGTTACCACATCCAAGTCTCCCTGCTGCCCTAAGTTCTGCTGAACTTTTAGGGCTAGGGGTGGCCTCAAAGGCAAGAACCAGGGAAGTAGCCTAAGGCCTTTCTCCCAGTTCTCAGCCTTCTTGATCCTGGTCAAAGTCCAAAGCAGGATAAAACAATCAGGGAACCCATTCATTAGGTCCTATTTATTCCTTGTAAAGGCCCATATTTTTTTTAAAAGGATACTTTGTACTTTGATTAACACCATAGGCTCCATGCATATATTAAAATGTGTTTGAATTGTGAGCACATTTGATACAGGCACTGTTTACACTTCCCAGAGCAGAGCCAGAATTCCCATTCTGTGTCAGCTCTGTCCTTTCCAGATACCTAGGATCCAGGCCCAGGGTTCTGTTTCTGCCTCAGTCTGGCTGGGCACAAAATAACCAAGCCGCCATGAGGCACTTGTAGGTTCAAACAGGAACTCCTTTATTGCCCGAACTCCACTGGCACTCCACGGCACTCCCCGGGAACTCTCCCAGCCCTCAACGGGGCTCTGCTAGAACCCAAGGGAAACTCCACGAGAACTCAAAAGTAGCGGGCACCCGAGGCAGCAGGAGCCGCCCTATTGCCAGACAGCAGGGGTCTATATACAACTGAATACACAGCCTGTTTCAACCCAGCATCATCCAGTCCCAGCAATTATACACAGCTTAACTTAATTATCATCATCTTAATGGCTCACTGGCGTCACCTCTCAACCACTCCTTCTGGCAAAAATGCCAGGCGCCATCCCAACTCGGCTGTGGCTCTTAACATGTTTGAACAAAGACAGGATGACATCCAGCACTATCCAAGTTAGTAAAGAGCCCAGATTCTCAATGATTCAATATTCACTGCTTCCTTCCCATTGAAAATGATTTCATGGAACAGGGCTATTGCCTGTAATCCCAGCAACTCAGGAGGCTGAGGCAGGATGATTGCAAGAGGCCACATTTATTTATTTATTTATTGGTACTGGGGGTTGAATCAGTGGCATTTAACCACTGAGCCACATCCCCAGCCCTTTTTTTATATTTTATTTTGAGGCAGAGTATCAATGTGTTGTTTAGGCCCTCTCTAAATTGCTGAGACTGGCTTTGAACTTGCAATTATCCTGCCTCAGCCTCCCAAACTACTGGGATTACAGGTGTACACCACTGGGCAAGAAACCACTTTTTAAAAGTATTTTTTACTGAAAAACAAGTTTTAAATAAAAAAATTAATTAACACATAGAATCATACATATTTATGGGGTACAGTATAGCATTTCAATACATGTATACAATATATAATGATCAGATCATGGTAATTGGCATATCCATTATCTCGCACATTTATCATTTTTTTGCATTGAAGATACTGAAAATCCTCTCTACCAGCTATTTTGAAATATACAAGTAATCAGAACACCTCCTCTTATCTTCATAGTCCACACTACCATCTGCTTGTACCAGAGTGCTTGCAATAGCCTCCTAAGGGGCCTCCGTGTTCCCACTCTCACCACCTTCAGTCTATATTCCTCCCTAGAGCCACAGGGATTGCCGCAGCATGAATTGGCCTGTATCACTTCTCTGCTCAAAATCTTCCCATGGCCTCCCATCTCATTCAGAATAAAATTCAGGCTCCATACCATTGCATAAAAGAAAGTCCACATTCTGGTTCCTGCCTGCCCTCTCCAGACTTCTGTCACAATAGACCTCTCCCACTCAATACTCCTATCACCTTACAGAGCATACTGTTCGCTCTACTGGACTTTTGCTGGTAACTGTTCCCTCTGCCTGAAATAATCTCCCATTCCGGTCAGCCAACCTAGTGACCACATACTCATCTTTCAAGACAGCAATAGAAACCTTTCCCAGTAGTCCCAGGCTGAATCAACCACTGCATCCATGGCGTCCTGGAATTCATCACCAAGAAATGGCTCATAAGCACCTATTACAGTGCTATTTTCACCCCCCTTCTTGTCGTTAACCAATTCTATTCATTCCTAGTTTATTCTTCTGTTTCTTTCTATACAAATGAGCAGATGCATCTATACTTTTAACGTCCCCTTATTTCTTTCTTTTTTTTCGTTTTTTAATTAACAATATATTCTACAAATCACTCCCTATCACTCTTTTTTTCATAATAACATAATATTCTCCCTATGGCTATTCTGTAATCTATTCAATCACACTCTTATGTATAGGCATTTAGGTAGTTTCTACTATTTTACAATCATAAACAAAACTGTAATGAATAACCTTGTGCCTATGCATTTCCATATGGTTGGAAGTCAATTCCTTGAAATGAGATTGGTGAGTCAAATAATTACACTGATACTTTTGGGAGATATTGTCAAATTCCCCTCCAAAGAATTATATCAGTTTTCTTTCTTATGAGAGTCACCTCAGACATTTTGGAAGCTGGTTTTGTCAGAACATTAACTAGCTCCATTTCCTAGCTGCCCTTTTTTGACTGATTCATACTGGTGCACAAGAAAGCCCTACAGACACTCAGCACACAACCCTGCCTCTTGAGCACCCACATCCTTCAGATAGCAGTGGGAAAAAAAGCTGTACACCTCTAGAAATGCACCTGCATCTTCTGTCTTTCATATTCTTTGTGTAGGAGAAACAATAAGCAAATTCCATAAGCAAATTCCACTCGCTTGGAGTGCCCAAGGCTACAGGCCAATCGGAAGGTACTTAAACCACTATCAATTAGCTTGAAGGACAGAGGAAGAAGTACAAGGAAAGTTTAATACTTTTCCGGGCTCAATAAGTACCAATTTGGTTCGTTTGAAGGCCTCTAATAAGAACTGGCATCCATCTTGTAAATAAATAAGCTAATCTATTGAGAAAAATAATAATAGATTTAATTTACTGCGCTTCAAGGATCACACAGTACTTTCACACACATATATTATCTCATTTGATCCTTACAATGGAAGTATCCATGCTGGAACAATTGCTTTGCTGGCCAATCTTTGATGTACATTAAGTGGTTCGTGGACTTTAACTGTGATTTATCCACCCAGACTTCAAAGAGTTAACTAGAGTTGAACTCTAGACAACCTGGACTTATTAGAGGCACAGGGCTGGAGGAAGCCTGGGAGCAGGAAGTGGTCAGGAAGCCAAGTCGGCCCCAGGCTCAAATTTCCCTGACCAAGAGCTTCAGATGAATTATGGTGGAAAACCCCCAACTGCACTGTATCCTCTCCCTTTAATTTAGGCATTTAATAAACAGATTGCATCGTTCTCCAGAAATGAGGAAGGTTAATAATTTCCTTGGACAAAGAATTCCAAGCAGCCCTTGCGGCTTTGCACAGACCTTCAAAAGAACTTCTGCAGACAGAGTCTGTGAAATTTTTTATACTCGTCTATTAAATGTTTACTCGGCGGGCCCTGCCCTCATTAATATCATTAGAGTACAGAACTAAGAACCCATTCAGGATTGGTCAGACATCCAAGAACCTAAGGGACACATCAGGAAGCTGTGCTCCTGCCAGTTTTCCCAGTGCCAGTGCCCTTCTGCTTCTCCCTGGATGCCCAGGACTCCCCACCCACTGCATGAAAGTAGATAATTTCCAGGAGATCCTTAAAAGAGAGCTTCTCTTGACCATTCAGTTCACAGATAATCAAAGTGTCTACCCGCTTCCACCAACATGTGAGGCTGGCACTCAAAATGTAAAGTGGGGAGGAGGGGTAATTTTCTCTGATAGGCAGTCCTAGTTTGTCTGAGCTTCAGGAACAATCTGGAACAATACAGCCTGTACAAGTTGCTGTGTAAGAAAGCAATTATGAACATAGGGTGTGGGCTCTGGGTCAGGCAGAACCAAGTCCAGACCTTGGCTGAGCCCCACTCTGTGTTCTTTGGTAAATCACTTAACCTCTCTGAAACTTGTTTTCCTCATTGTTAAAGGGTGTTGTGAGGGGTGCATAATAGTATCAACTTCACAGGAAGTGTGGTGGGAGTTAAATGAGACAAAAACCAAAATGCATATCCTGGCATCTGGTGCTAAGGAGCTATTAGACTCTTAGCGTGTCACAACTAGAAGAGGTCTTAGAGAACATTTACTCTGACCCTCTCATTTTCCAGATGGTAAAAATGGGGAGAGAGGGTATATAATTCATTAACAAAATAATCAGGATTACAAAAGGTTTCCTGACCCTTTTCAATCTCCATGGCTTTTCTCTGTCCAAAGCAATGAGTAGGCAGTGAACAGAGTGCCTGACCAGCTGAAGTCCAGGCTGTGGAGATGACAAATGCCTGTTTGGCTGGCACAGTATTTGGCTGGCAGCTATGCCAACTTGAAGGTGAGGGCTTATGAGATGAGGGATTTTCCTGTCTAGGATTGTTTTCATGATTATCTATATCCCAGATGATTTCAGCAAAACGTTGATTGAAAACCCATTTAGTGAGGCTTGGGTTGTGGCTCAGTGGCAAAGTACTTGCCTAACACATGTGAGACACTGGGTTCGATCCTCAGCACCATGTAAAAATAAGTAAACAAATGAATAAAATAAAGGTATTGTGTTCAACAACTACTAAAAAAACAGTATTAAAAATAGAAAATCTATTTGTTGTCATTTTTCCCTAACTGGTCCTCAACCTAGTCCTCCCCAGAAAACAAATGCTTCTCCCAAGCTTTGGAGAGACTGGACCTTCATCAGGAACGAAGGTCTCCGCAAAATCTTTTCGACCGGGTGTGGCTGGAGGAGGGAAGGAACTTCTCCGCCCAGATCACTATGTGGCGGGAAGTTCTGTGGCTTTTGCAAGGACAAGTGAAGGGGGGCAGGAGGGGGAGAAGGAAGAACCAAGGATGCTGTAGCTCTTGTGATTGGCCATCCATGGGTGTGGTGTGTCAAAGAGCAGCCAATCCTATTCAAGCTCAGGCATCGCTGGCCCGCCCTCCTGACCTCACGTGGCCCTTCATGAGGTTTCTGTTTGCTTGCTCTGGGACCCAGGGAGCACTGGGAGTTCTGCCCAGCTCAGCACTTTGCTATACTATGCAGGCAGGAAGGAACTGGCCCGCCCTGTAACTACTTAGCTCCTGTCTGAGCAACGGCCAGACTAAACAGGGTTAGGATGTGTAACTGAGGGCTGATGCTGCCTTCACTGCACCCCCATACAGTGGGAGCACAGAGCCATTTAAATAACAGATACTAACATGGCTTCTTTTCCTTCCCTACTCTGAGCATCAGCTTCCAAAACTCCAAATTTGCTGTAGTATGCCAAGGAATTTATCTTTCAGAATCCAATCCTTGCTTGGTCCTTGATTAACTTCCCACTTAATGGGAGAATAGGAATAGGGAAGCAGGGTGATCTTCAACAAGTTACTCCCCATCTCTGTGCCTCAGTTTCTTCATCTGTAAAAAGTGTGGGCTGAACTCTCATTGAGGTCTCCATAGCCACCACCTTAGGCCAAGTCACCATCATAACCTCCCAACTTATCTCTCTTGTTCCACTCTTGTCCCCCTTCAATCCATTACTAACACAGCAGCCTGGGACTGTCTTTGAAATTCAAGACAGTAGTATGTATGAATCAGATATAACTTTCCTATATTCATATATGAATACACGACCAGTGTAACTCCACATCATGTATAACCGCAAGAATGAGAAGTTATACTCCATGTATGTATAATATGTCAAAATACACTCCACTGTCATGTATATCTAAAAAGAAAAAAATAAAAAATGATAGGACTCCCCCCCCCTAAAAAAAACTCAGATTAGATTGCAGTACCCACCCCAGCTTCAAATTGTCCCATTCCATTCTTGGAAAAAATGAAATCTCCTTATGATGATCCACAAGGCCCTATGGAATCTGGCCCCTAGCTGGCTGCCTAGTCTCATCTCCTTCCTCTTATTCCCTCCCTTTCTCTGTTCCAGCCACATCAGCTTTCTTGAACATTCCACATGCTTACCTTGGGTCCTTATGTACTTGTCTCCTTCAACCTATTTAACTCCTGTTCATGTTTCCAGTTTCAGTTCAAGGTCACTTCTCCAGGTAAACCCTCTTTGAACAGCCCCACTCCCCTCCACTTTCACTAGATGTTCTTCTTTTCCTTCATGGCACATTTTACAACTGCAATGTTTTATACAATTACTTAACATCCATCTCCCCTGCTAAACTGTAAGCTCTGTGAGGGCAGGAACTTTATTGGTCTTGTTTACCTGTTTATCTCTGGTACCTAGCACATACGAGGAGCTCAGTTAAAAAAAAATGGTTAAATGAATGAATGATGCATCCTGGCAGCTCAGACAGCCCACAGTGCCAGATCCACATTCTCTATTATGACTGTGGCAAGTCTCTGTGTTCCCACCTCTCTAGGGCTATAAAGCAATAATGTTAACCAGTTGACGCCACTGTCAGACAAGCTGAAAGGGCAAATCTGTCCTTAGAAGACATTCAGAATGCAGTCACTCTCCTAAGGCCAAATACAAAAGACTAGTTTATGTTATTCAGGCCTTATGCTCCTCATGAGTGGTTCAGTTCCTCAAATATCTATTGGGCATATATCTGTATGCCTGGTCCTGTCCAAAATGCTGATAGTCTAAAGGCATTGGTCTTCCCAGACTTGGTCAGGGCACTTCAAGAATTCACATGTAAACAACCAATTCCCATATGAGCCAAACTGTGATAAGTGCCTGGGAGAACAGAGGAAAGAGCAACTGAGTACTGATTGTCCTGTGGAAATTTAATAGAGAAGGAGGAGTGGCCAAAGATTGTTACAAGAGGGTAATCAGATTAGTCATGGAGCATGGATGTGTTTCCTGATGAAAAGATGAACATGAGGGAAGGATGCCCTCTTTGGAGGAACATCTCAGGACAGATTCTCTGTCCACTGAGTGGCCACCAGGGCCTGAGTGCTGAGGTGACAGAACCTCAAGCACACTAATGTACGTTAACACCCTCTACCAGAGAAGCTCTTGAATGATTGGGTATTGGCACCACCCAAGGAACCTCTGAAACATGCAGAATCCACGACTTCCTCCTGCCCAGCCCTGGGGATTCTGATTTAGTGGGTCAGGTGTGGGGCCTGGTCAATTCCGTGTTTAATAAATCTTCCCTCCACATGATTGTGAGGCAAGTAGTCCAAAGAGAAAACTCAAAAGAACACAGATTCCATGGTTTGACAGGTGGCGGATGCAAGTGGGAACTTCATTGGAAGCCTAGGTTCCATACTGGGTTCTGAGAACTTTAGCTGCAGCATGGATTGATGGTAGGGGGCAGGTTTGTGGTGAACAGCAGAGTCCAGGTAAGGGTGGAAGTTAATGGTGGAAGAAAGCAATGCTGAACCCATGACAAGAATCCTCAGGATTTTGGTGGCCACCCATTTCTAAGTGTACTCCTCTCAGGTCAGGGATATCTCTTGGACGCCAGGAACAGCAGAATCCCCAGGCTTCTCCACAACTCTGAACAGGCAGTGCTGGAAACAAGTACACTGGGGTCCACGGGCTTAGCCTATGGGTGAGAGGGAGCATTAGAGCAGGAAGTGAGAACATTCCATTCTTTTTTTTTTAATTTTAATATTTATTTTTTAGTTCTCGGCGGACACAACATCTTTGTTTGTATGTGGTGCTGAGGATCGAACCCGGGCCGCACGCATGCCAGGCGAGCGAGCTACCGCTTGAGCCACATCCCCAGCCCGAGAACATTACATTCTTTCATTCAGTCATGTATTCTTTCTACAAATTGGTGCTGAGGGCCAGGAGATACCACCAGCTGCCCACTGGTCAAAATCAGAAACCAGAGATTCATCCTAGACTGTTCCATCTCTCTTAATCACCCCCCCCCCAACAGAAATCTGTTTAATCTGCTTTCATTGATTCAACCTTCTAAATATCTTTTGACTCCTACCCTCCTCTTCATCCACCCTGTTATTGCCTTAGTGCCAGGACTCACTAACTCTTGCCTGGACCATTTCAGAAGTTTCTTTACTGCTCTCTTTACATCCTGGCTAGCCTTACTCTAATCCATTTCTGAAACTGTAGCCAGACTGATTTGATGATATCTTATTTATTTATTTTTTTGTACCAGGGACTTAACCCTGGGGTGCTTAACCACTAAGCCACATTCACAGCCATTTTCATATTTTATTTTGACAAAGGGTCTTGCTAAGTTGCTTACAGCCTAAATTGCTGAGGCTGACTTTGAATGGGTGATCCTCCTGTCTGAGCCTCCCAAACCCCTGGGATTACAGGTGTACACCACCATCCCTGACCAATCTCTTATTTTTAAAGAGCTTTATTGAGGTATAGTTTACATATAATTCCCTAATTTTAACTATACAATTCAGTGATTTAGCATATTGACAGTTGTATAACCATCACTGCAATTCAATTTAATAACATTTTCTGTCTTGGGGTAGAGCTCAGCAGTAGAGCACTTGTTTACCATATAACAGGCCTTGAGTTTGACACCCCCAGCACAGCAAAAAATTTTTTCATCACCCTTAAAAGACCTCTAGAGCCAGGCGTGGAAGCACATGCTTGTAATTACAGCAGCTCAGAAGGCTGAGGCAGGAGGATCACAAGTTCAAAGCCAGCCTCAGCAAAAGCGTGGCACTAAGCAACTCAGAGAACCCCTGTCTCTAAAGAAAAGACAAAATAGGGCTGGGGATGTGGCTCAGTGGTCAAGTGCCCTAAGTTAAATTCCTGGTACCAAAAACAAAATTCCATTAGAAATCACTCCCCATTCCCACCTATAGTCTCGGGCATCCACAAAGCTTTCTGTTTCCATGGAGCTGCTTTTTCTGAACATCTCATATAAATGGAGTCATACAAGATGTGGTCTTGTGTGGTCTTTGACTGCCTCTCTTAATGCAAAGTCTGCTCAGTTAAAACCCTTGAACAGTTCCCATCATTCACCATCCAAACATCTCACATTAATGTTTAAGGTCCTTCACACTTGACTCTGCTCTGAAACTTCTAAAACATTCTTTCTTGCCTCCATGCCTTTGTGTCTTGCAGTTCCCTGGCTCAGAATGTCCTTCCCCTCTCCCTAGACAGGCATTGCCTCTGCCACATCTTCAACATCCCATTTCCCCAAATTCTGTTTACCACTTCTATCAGTGCATGTATTTTTCACCTTGTATATGTACTATTCATGACACACCTCACCTTGCATTGCAATTATCCATATGCATTGGTTTCCTAGATGGGAGTTCCTGGAGGGCACAAATTCTACACTTTTTCTTCTCTGTAACCTGTCATCTACAGCAGACCCTGACCCTGTAGTTATTTAACCCAAGAGAACTGTATAAGACTAAATCTAGAAATTTTCCTAGAGAAGCTCACAGTCTCAGGGAGAAAACAAAATCACTCATTAGCCAACATAAACTATATCCACTCAGGCCCCCTTATGCAGTGGTGGGAGGAGGGAAAGAATAAAATGGACAAGGTATGGCACATGCCCTTTCGGAGCTTGGATCAAGTTGAGAAGACAAACTCCACAGATGAACAGGCTGCAGTGTAAAACATTACATAATCAAATGTTAGATGCAACACTGGGTGTGTCAAGAATCTAGGAAAAGAGTCAAGTGACTGGTGTTGGGATGCTTAGAGTAAGCCTCATGCAGGAGGAACTGGAAGATGGGCAAGGTCAGGAAGGATGTGGACAGAAGTGGGAAATGTATAGCAGATGAGTGGCCTGAGCAACATCTTGGGGCGGAGGGAAGGATGGTTTGGAAGACACAGAACCTGGGGGCCAAGAAATCAGTTTGGAAGCTAGTGACTTCATCCAAGACAGTGAGAAGGGCCTGAACTAAAGCTCTGTAGGTAGAAATGGATATGAAGCTGGAGTAGAACTTCCAGAGTTATCGACAAACACCACAGGACACAATGCCAGACATACACTGAAACAAAAAATTGTCATGTTTCTGAAATCCAAATGTAACTAGGCATTCCTGCATTTTATCTGGCATTCCTACCCTAGACAATCCCTGGTGGAGAAAAAGGTTGGGCCAAACTAAATATCGTGAATTTCATGCCATGATGTTTACCTTTGTCTTGGTGGTAATGAAGAGCTACTGACAGCTTTTAGCTGGGGGTACTGATGGATCTGATATGCCTTTCAAAGAGATGGCTCAGGTAGTGGTGAGGAAAATGGGCAGCTGGGAGAACAACTCTGGATGCTGGGGATGAGGTCCAGGGCCAGAAGATCAGGGCCCGAGTCATGGCAGAGGTAGGGGCATAGAGAGGAAAATGGGATGCAGGAGCAATGCAGCTCACATCAGATGGGGCCGCCTCAATGACAAGCTTATGCTGGAGGAGAAAGGCATGGGGGTTGCCTGTCAGGGGAGCAGCCTCCAAGGAGGATGGGCCCAGCATCCTGGGATTTTCCCCACAAACTCCTGCTGCCCTAGGGAAGAAGGTGAGGATTAGGGAGAAACACCTAGCAGCTGCCATAGCCAAAACTCTCCCAGACTTTCTCCTGGCCAGTTAGTCTTGCACACTTCCCTTTTCCCTTGGGCTCCGGCACCCATCCAGAGCACACAGTGTTCTCCAAAGCAGATGAAAGCATTCTGGGTTGGATGATTCACCATCCCTGGCCAGAAGGGCCAGGGCAGAGACTAGACAATCCCAAAGAATACTCCAAAAGGCCTCCTGTGCAAACCCAAACACAAAGCTTCACACAGGGGAAAACAACAGATGTCAAAACTGTGCTGGCCTTTTCTGGGGTGACTTTCAGCACAGCTAGTGAAAGCAACCCCCCATCTCAGCGCTGCTGGCTAGGAGTATCTAGAACACTCTCCTAGCCCAAGCCTCACACTCCTTGGGGATACAAGAGCCAAGAAGGCAGAGCCTGCTTCTGGGTATTGATTTGCTCTGCTTAGAGCGGGCTTCCAAGCTAACCTTGAGTCCCTCCCCTATCCCAAGATCTTCAGGGCTGCACATGGATCTGCACATGGTTTGGGCAGGGACAGGAGGCTGACAGCAAGAAAGGGCTCTTCCCCACAGGCTGCAGAGGGGAAGCAAGAATTTTCCTAAGGTCTTTGCTATCTTTCGCTAGGATCTGTGGAACTCAGTGGTCCATCTCAGAGTTGCCAGCACCTTCTTTGGAAACATCTGAGACCATTATGCAGTCAGTGGGGAGGCTGCCTAGTATAGTGGTTAAGGACAGAGGCTCTGAACTCAAATAGATCTGAATCATAGGCCTTTCTCTCCCTGTACTAACTGTAGATCTTGGACAAGTTACTCAGCCTCCCTGAGCCTGAATTTCCATTACCAAAGTGTAAATTGGTGATAATAAGGGTATTTAGGATTAAATGAGATCATGTAAAGTATCTGGCTTTGCATCTGGCACTTAGTAAGCATTTAATACATGTTAGCTATTATAATTATCCCCCTTTGGTTATCCTTCAACAGATTCTTTTACCCAAGGTCACACAGTCCAGGACCACTCCTTTAGGCCACCATTGTCTGGCCATAGAGCTCTCCCCAAGGGTCCTTCTCTGAAGCTCTCAGTTCTTGCTCCAGAGATGATTATTCTCCTGGGACCCCTCACCCTAACTCAGAGTCATTTGCCTCCATACTGGTACCTTTTACCTTTTCTCTCTGGTGTCATTGTTGGAGAAGGAGCAGACGCAAAGGGAAAAGGGAAGGGGCACAGAAAAAGCTGGTTGTGGCTAGGCTGGGCAGGATAGTGAAGATGCTAAGTATTTTTCCTGTCAGCATTTTTAAAAACTTTTTTATTTGTCGATGGACCTTTATTTTATTTATTTTTATGTGATGCTGAGAATCGAACCCAGTGCATCACACATGCTAGGCAAGCACTCTACCACTGAGCTACGACCCCAGTCCCTTGTCAGCATCTTATTCTTTGTGGGGGGACAGTTGCATAAGGCCTGAATTCTCTGAGAATTTCCAACCCCAATCCTGTCCAAATCTGGGCTGCCCCAGGGCTAGGGCCCCCTCCCAAGGAGGCTCACTGGCCTTTGGGTGGAAGGAAGAAGCAGCTCAAGGAACTCAAAAGATCACTTCCCACATAGCCCTCCCCCTGGCTCCCCTCTATGCAGCCCTGCAATGCCACACTCCATTGCTCTCTTGCAGGCACCCATGTGCCTCAATTCACCCCATGCACCCCAAACCCAAGAGACAAAGCTAGGCTTGAAAAGTGAAGGGGTCCTGGGGTAGAGACATTTGTTTAATCTTTAAACTTTACACAGGTCTCCAAGGGCTCTGCTAGCACTTGTCCCAGCACCTCAGAGAGCAAGTGTGAAACTGTCCGTAGTGCTAAATCAATTAGGATGGCCTCAGCAATCAATGCTTGATTTAATGCTAGCTTCACTGCCCAACTTTTACTGCACCTTCTAGGTAGAATCTCATTAGCTCCTGTCCAATCTCCAGGAAAAGAGACAAGCAAGCTCTTGAGAAAAAGAGGGCACAAATAGCTAAATTCAAACCTACTTTGTCGTGGTGTGTGTGGGGGAAAACAGGTAGTAAATGGAGGAGGGGGAAAAAGAGATGTTATGCTTAAAACATCTGGGAAATGGTATCAGTCCTTTCAAAGCAGGGCAGACTGGGGGGCCTTTCCACTGGCCTTGCCCAGCTGTTTCTCTCCCACTCAGAACGAAATGTTCTGTCTTTTTGTGGTTATAACCTCTTTTCCCCTGGAATGACTTGCCCATGTCTGGATCACGATCAGGGCTGCTGCTCTTAAGACTCTCACGCAATAATAAATTACCCAGGCGGCCTCGGTGCAAAATCTCCTCCCCTGCCCCGCCCCCCTCCTCCCCCCTCCTCCCCCCTCTGAGCTCCTCGCCCCTGCAGTTGCTCGCTAGGCGGCTTCTGAGCTCTTGAGCTTCGGCACCGCTCGCCTCTGGCTCCCCCTCCCCGGTGACTGGCGGCACATGTCTCCCCACGCGGTCGCCGGCTGGGGAAGCGGAGGCATGTGGGCCTCCATGCTGCTGCCACACGCGGGCGGGCGGGGCTCCTGGAGGCAAGTTCCGGGTGACTGCCTTGGGGACTAGAGGCACCAGGGAGGCAGGGAGTTCTTTAGATTTTTCCGAAAGCGTTTGACACACGGCCTCACACAGAGCTGCGCCAAGAAAACAAAACAAGCTTCACTAACGTCGGAGAAGTGGGGGAGGAAGTGTTTGGCTCCGGAATACCAGAACTAGAGTGGGATGAGGCAGTGGGCACGGTGCAGTGGAGAGGCAGGCAGGGCTTCGGAAACCAAGCTGAGGGACAGGGAGCAGCGCTAGGGTCA
Organism: Marmota monax; assembly: GCF_021218885.2. Lineage (NCBI taxonomy): Eukaryota > Metazoa > Chordata > Mammalia > Rodentia > Sciuridae > Marmota > Marmota monax. The sequence continues at coordinate 6,249,755 of NW_026694552.1, read as the reverse complement.
AATGCCTCGGGGGCCGCCCAAGCAGTTACTGGGAAAGGAGAAAGTGGTCACGCAGAAAGTCGGTGGTTCCCAAATTTGGCTGCAAATTAGAATCATCCCGTTCCAGGGAGCTTCTCCAATCCTGATTCCCAGGCCTCGCCTTGCACCAATGATCAGGATCCCCAGTCCCACAAAAGAAAAAGGACTATCTAGGGGTGGGACCTAAGCACAAGTAGTTTTTGAAACTCCCCAGGTGGTTCCACTGTGCACAGAGTTTGAAAATCAGACTTTTAAGAGCATGCACAGAGCAGGTTCCTGGACCAGCCGACCAGCACCCAGGATTATACCTGGAAGCATGTCAGAAATGCAGTATCTCACATGCACCAACCCCTGGATTCAATCCCCCAAACCTCAAAAACAAACAAACAAACAAACAAACAAAAAAAACATACAGATCTCAAGCTCCAACCTACTGACTCAGTACCTGCATTTCTTAAATAACAACTTTATTAAGACAATTCACAGCATAAAATTCACCCTTTAAAATACACAATCCAGCAGATTTTAACATTCACAATTTGTGTAACCAACACTCTGTTTCCATTTTCATCACTCCAAAAAGGAACCCCAATCCCTTTAGTAGTCACTCCTTATTTCCCTCCTCCCCTCAACCATGGGTAACCACTGTTGTACTTTCTGTCACTATTGATTTCCCTGTTCTGGATATGAGCATTTACACACTGTTTTAGCAACACCAACATGAAAGACTACCTCAGTCCCCTCCCACAATCATTGTCCTGTGGACATGAGGGTACTGACTTGCTAGATGTTGGGCTTTTGTTTCAAAAGCCAAAAATCTGGATTTTATGTGAAATCTTGCACTTTTCAAAAGCTTGGCAACTAATTCAAATTTTTGAGAGACTCTGTTTGAGCCAAATAAAACCTGCCTGGGGCTGGATTCTGCCTGTTAGCTGCCAGTTTGCAACTTCTGATGTTTACTAGGTTCTCACCCATGCCCACCAAAATCCTTCCCTACTCCAGCCATACTCTTTCCTTATTCCAATTTCCGAAAATGTGGGGAAATAACTGCTTAGTAGCCTCCTTCTAAAATCTTCTTGTATCTTATTCTTCCCTTTTCCAAAAAGGCAGCCATGCATTTATTGAGGACCTACTATGTACTTGGTGCTTTGTTTTTTAAATCTTCACTATAGCCTTTATGGCAGATATTATCACCCCAGTTTTAAAGACAAGTAAACTGAGACTTAGAGAGGTTGAGTAACTTTCCTGATGTTGCACAGTCACTAAGTGACAAAGCCTGAGCTCCTTTCACCTTACCACACTGCCTTTACTTTACTAATCTTTGCCCAGAGGCTCCATATTTTATCTTTCTCTCTCTCTTTCTTTCTTTTGATATTGGGGATTGAACACAGGAATACTTTACTCTGAGCCACACCCCCAGCCCTTTTAGTTTTTATTTTGAGACAGGGTCTCATTAAGTTGCTTAGGGCCTATGCTAAATTGCTGAGGCTGACTTTGAACCTGCGATCCTCCTGCTTCAACCTCCTGAGTCGTTGGGATTACAGGCATGGGCCACCGTGCCCAGCCTCTTTCTTTCTATTCTAAACCTTCTTTGTTTTCCCCAGTTTCTGGCCATAGCTGTCTGGTGAGGACTAGACTTTCAGAGTGTGGTCTCGGAAAGCCTAGAATCTATGTTTGCTGTGGAGTCTCAATTTGAAACACTTAGGCTTGTTTCCCCATAAGTACACTCATCCTTGTCAAATATGTGTCCTGATCTATGGCTTGGAAAATGTGGTCCACATAAATGAGCTGTGCTCTATTTTGAGGCTGATTCATATTCAGTTGTGGTCAACTCCCTCCTTTACTTGGTGTTTTTCCTTGTTATTTGTGCTGAGCCAAATTATGTTGTTAGGTTTTGTCACTAACAAACCTCTTGCACTTGTCCCCACTGAGTTCATCCTGGTTTCAAAGAACCTTCTTCCTCTGACCTGCTCATCTAGAATTCCCTCTTGTATCTCCTGTGGGTTTGGCCCCTTCCCAAACTTCCCTTGTTTGCACTTCAAACTTTGGGAAACTCATTTCCATCCTCCACAAAGGTCCCATTTGGTATGCTCCCTTCACTGCTCTGGAAACCCCAGTTAGGCCTCCTGGGAGATGGTGGAAACAGGTGGAGGGAGGCAGAATTTGTTCCCCTAAAGAGGTATATCTGGCTATGCCTGGGGAATGTCCCCTCCTGGTGGCCTTAGGTCGGAAACTCTTGTAGGGCCAGCTCCAGAGCTAATGTGATCCCAAGAAGGTGTCAAGGCCCATGGACTTCTTCTTCTTTTTTTAAGAGAGAGAGAGAGAGAGAGAGAGAGAGAGAGAGAGAGAGAGAGAGAATTTTTAATATTTATTTATTTTTAGTTTTTGTTTGTATGTGGTGCTGAGGATCGAACCCGGGCCGCAAGCATGCCAGGCGAGCGCGCTACCGCTTGAGCCACATCCCCAGCCCGCCCATGGACTTCTTTACCAGTGAGAGAGATCTTTGGTCTTGGAAGATCCTTTGCCAAGACATTCCTATTTAAGCAACTCAGGAGGCTGAAACAGAAGGACTACAAGTTTGAGGCCAGACTGGGCAGCTTTGTGAGACGCTATCTCAAAATAAACAAGGGCTAAGGAATGGAGCTTAGTGGTAGAGTGCTCCTGGGTTCCATTCCCAGTATATATATGCCTAGTGTGTGTGTGTGTGTGTGTGTGTGTGTGTGTGTGTGATATCACACACACACACACAGAGTCATTTAACCATTTAACGCAGTCCTGGCCCCTTGGGACATCCCATTGTTTGAGCCAATGAGCTGCCCTGCGGAATCCCAGGCGGGTTGCTAAGCACTGGGCTCTCAAACAATGTGGTGCGACAGTTCCTCAGCCTGCCCCAGGGGCCTCCCCAAGCCACAAGGGTGTGGTTTGCAGTCTGGGTACATTGTGTACCCTAGCTTGCTCGCTTGCTCGCTTGCTCGGGGCGGGTTTGTGGTTCCTGGTGCTGTGCAGCAGAGCCCCGCCCATGCCTTTCCTCTCCAGCCACAAAAACAAGCTTAGACACCAAGGGGGAGGAATTGAAACAGAACCTGTTACTGTACAGCTGGTCAGCACCCCCCAGACTATAAGGCGGAGCCTCCCCTCCCCCTTTTGAAGGTGTCCCACATGTGGAACAGTGTCAGAGGCTTTCCACTGCTGGTTCTTTGCCTGCCTTCCCATGCCTTCCAGGTGCCTAAGCCACAGAGCAATGGTCTACTCAGAATAGCAAGCTGTATTTCCTAGAGACCCCCAAACATGGCTTTCACTTATCTGCCAGCACTCACTCAGGGTCTCCACATTCCTCTGGCTATTACTCTGCTAAGTTCCTGGGCCACTCTGTGACTTGATTGTTATTTGCATCATTATTATTAGCTACCGTTGATTAAAGACCCATATGATACTGGGTGCTTTTAACCTTCAGTCCTCAAAGCCACTTTGTAAGGTAATCCTGGGAGATATTCATTTCGTATTCACAACATGCAGGCCCCGCGGTAAATACTTCACATATCTCATTTAATCCTCTCAATTTTGATATAGGCCCCTGTACTGTTATTAACCTCATTTTACAGACAAGGAAACTGAGGCACAGAGAGGTTAAATACTATGCCCAAGATCATAGACTACCAAGTGGCAGAATTAGGATTTGAATCCAAGTCAGCTGCTGCACTGAGTCCATGGTCTTTCCACTGCACTGAACTGCCTGCTTTTCCCTCAGGATGAGTCTTCACTGGCAAACAGACTGGGCCTCAGAGAGGAGGATGTGCTCCCTAGAGAAGCTTAGGAGAGGTAGAAGCAATCTTTGCTCAGTGACAGGGATTCCCCAGGACTCCCTGAGAGTCAGATCACACCCAACTGCTTCTGCCAGGCTGGCGGTCAATGTCTGCTTGAAGTTGGGAAGGGATGTGGGCTTGCGCATGTCCACAGGCGGGTAGGCAGGGAAGGAGGGGGGAGGAGGCACCTCACTGTCCCAGAGCTCTCTTGTACCCTCTTCAGGCAATTCATGCTCATTGCCACTCCTGCCCAAGTGACCAATTTCTGATATCTAAGGTTGGGTCTGTGGACCTCAAAACCCACCACCATTCCCTGTGGGCTTCAAGAACAGTGGATCAGGCGGCTGCTCGAGCTATTCTGTTTGCTGTGTTTCTTTTTTACTATTTTAATGATTATAATTTTATAATTCAGTGGCATTCGTGGTTGGCTGTCTGCATTTGTGGATTAAATCAATATAGGAAAATGCCTGGAAAATAATTGCATGTTCACTGAACACATACAGACATTTTTCTTGTATTATTCCCTAAACAATACAGTATAATCCATATTTACAAAGCATTTACATTATTTTGGGTATTACAAGTAATCTAGACATGATTTAAAGTGTCTGGGAGGACAATGTGTACCTTATATACAAATACTATGCCATTTTATTTGTTTGTTTTTTTGGTACCAGGGATTGAACTCAGGGGGTGCTTAACCAGTGAGCCATATACCCAGCCCTTTTTTATATTTTGTTTCAAGACAGGGTCTTGCTGAGTTGCATAGGGCCTTACTAAGTTGCTGAGGCTGGCTGTGAACTTGTGATCCACTTGCCTCAGCCTTCCAAGCTGCTGGGATTACAGGTATATGCCACCATGCCTGGTTTACTATGCCATTTTACATAAGACACTTGAACATCTGTGGATGCTGGGGGTTCTGGAACCAATCTCAACTAGATTCTGAGGGACAGTGGTACATGCACATCATTGGGCAAACATTGCAACCATCTATCACCAGAATTCTTTTCCTCTTGTAAAACTAAAACACTATGCCTACTAAATAACAGCTCCTTATTTTCCCTGTTTCTGTTTCTATTAATTGGACTATTGCACATATCATATATAAGTGAAATCATACAATATTTGTCCTTCATGTCTGGCTTCTTTCACTTAACATAGTCTTCAATGTTTGTCCATGTGTCAGAATGTCATTTCTTTTTCTTGTCTGCTTTTATGTTTTGCAGTACTGTGATTAAACCTTATGATGTGATTGAACCACTGCACTGAGCTACACCCCCAGCCATTTTATTTTTAATTAAATTATTTTTTTTTCTATAGAGCCTTGCTCCATTGCCCAGGTTGGCCTTCAACTTGCAATCCTCCTGCCTCAGCCTCCGGAGTATCTGGGATTACAGAAGTAATGCCACAGAACTTTTTTTTCTTTATAAGGCTGAGTAACATTTCATTATGTTGATATAACACATTTTATTTAGTCTTTCATCTGTTGATGGACATTTGGGTTATTGTAAAGAATGTTGCCATGAACAAAGATATACAAGTACATGTCTGAGTGCTTATTTTCAATTCTTTTGGATACATACCTTGGGGTAGATATTGGAGCTGTTCTCTGAAGCAGCCTAGTGACCTGGCCTTCCACAGAAGAAACCTGCCTTCACAGCTTTCTGCTGCTTCTGCTTTGTCTCCACATACATGTCAGCACCTCTAGATAAAGCACCTCAGCACCTCACTTCACCCCATTCCACTCTACCCATTGCTAATGATCTCTAAATGTTTACTGACTGGTGAGCCTCTCTTGGTTTCTGTATCCATACCCATGTTCAGCTCCATGAATTGATGGTCACATTCTTCCCCCTGAAGACCATATCAGTCCCTGGTTGTCCTCTGTCAACTCTCCAAGGTCCAGAAGCACAGATGCAATGGCTTTTGTACAAGTGGAAAACCATGTGGTACAGTGGCTGAAAACATGGGCTCTGGAGCCAAACTTCAAGGATTTGAATCCTGGCTTGCTCCTTGTGTGACCCTGGGCAAACTACTTGACTTCATCATCCTTAGTTTCTCCATTTGTAAAATGGAGATGATGATGATGATAATGATGATAATAATAATAATATCTATTTTAAGTGGTTAAGAGGAATTAAATGATATACATAAAGCCATCAATACAATGCCTAGTGCAGAGTAAACCCTAAAGAAATTGGAGAGAGCAGGATGTGGTGATATACATCTATCATCTACTCAAGAGAGTTTGAGGTCAGCCTGGGCAAATTAGTGAAATCCTGTCTCAAAAGAAAAGGAAAAAAGGGCTGGGACTGTAGTTCATTAGTAAAGTGTGTGTCGAGCATGCACCAGGCCCTAGGTTCAATTCCCAGTACTGTGTAAGAGGAAAAAAAACAAAAAAGAAATAGAAGCTGTTATTTGTAAGTGAATTCTTCCCCTCACTCATCTTTGACAAAAACCACGAGAGTCATAGTGGGAGCTGCCTCAGTAGTTATCCAGGGAGGATTGGTGTTCAATTGATGGACTTCCCCCTCCACTGACACCTCCTCCCCTGTGTTGATGGTCTTCTCAGGCCAGTGGCCCTCCACTTGAGTGAAATGCTTTTGTTAAGTCATTGTAAACAATATAGAGAATATAGAGCTTGTTGTCTGCCCTCCTGCAGCCCAGCACATTGTAGCCATTGTACACTCAATAACCTGGCTGTGCTGTTGGGCTCCAAGTCTGGCCAAATATGGCTCAGAAAAGCTGCCACTGGCAGCTGGCTTTGAGAAACCTTTTTCCCCTCAGGAACTTGTCTCTGAGGGGATACATTGTTTATACCTTCCAGGAGGGGAAAGGAGTAACCAGGCTCGGTGTGTTTTATGCTTATCAGTAAAGATAGCCATATCTAGTTTGTCCCGTTGGTTAAAGTGCCATATTAATAAGGCCTATTAATAGGGTCAACACCATCACTTCAGTCTACTGGGCTATTCTCCAAAATTGATTGGGCACCTATTACAAACCAGGCATTGAGGCATACAGAGATAAGCAAAGTAAGATGGCTGCCCTCAAGGCACCCAGTTCAAAATAGCACAATGTTATGAATACTCTGAGAGTGTGAGGAATTCCTTACTCCACAATACACACACACACACACACACACACACACCCTCATAGAGGAGGTGGTGCTGACTTTTGTGTTGACACTTGGAAGAGCAGTTTGTGGGACTAAGGCCTGGCAGGGAGGACAGGGTGTCCCCCTAGGAACAGGAAATTTGCACACTGATGGCTGAAACTACTGGGGGTGCTGAGGGAGAGGCCAGTGATTGGCCATATCTGAAGCATAAGAAGTAAGGCATGGGTGGTGAGATGTGAGCTGGCCAAGGAGCAGGGCCCAGAGCATGTGGAAATGGCTTTTCGTTGTTATTATTGTTTTCTGTGTTTTGTAAGAGTTTGGAATTTATCTTGCAGATTTTCCAAGTGGGTTTCCAAGAGCACTAAAGTTCCACAGAGCTGCCTTGCGGAGCTACCTGAGTAGCTGCTGGTGGTAAGTGCAGGAAGGAACAAGAGGGACATTGAGTGGATGGGTCTTTAGGATTCATACACCTCTCCAACTAGAACAGCACCACTTTTATCTGTATCCAATTTTGTTGTTGTTGTTGTTGTTTAAAGAGTATTTTTAACTTTTAAAAAAAATCATACTGTTAAAAAAATGCTACCCATACACAAGTTTGAAAACTATTGTGTGGACAATGGATGTATATTAAAGGGTTTGGAGTAGGGGAGTTGATGTATTTACATACATGATCACCATATAGAGAATGGATTATAGGAGGGCAAAATGGAGGCAGAGAATCCAATTAAGAGTCCAGGAAGGAGCAGGGTATGATGGTGCACACCTGCAATCCCAGCTGCTTAGGAGGTGGAGACAGGAGGATGGTGAGTTCAAAGCCAGCCTCAGGAATGGCAAGGTGCTAAGCAAGTCAGTGAGACCCTGTCTCTAAATAAAACACAAAATAGGGCTGGGGATATGGTTCAGTGGTTAAGGACCTTTGGGTTCAATCTCTGGTACCAAACAAAGACACAAAAGAGTCCAAGAAGGAGACTATGGAGACAGACTGGGGATGGGGGAAGCTGTAGCACTGGTGAGAAGTGATAGGAATAGGGCTGTCTTTAGGAAGCAGAATTGACAGGACTTGGGGATGGATTGTGGTACAAGGTAGGGAAATCAATGTCTAGGATGACCTCTAGATTTCTGCTTAGGGACATTTGTTGAGTATTATTTCCTGATTTGGACAAAAACTTGAGTTCAGTTTTGGCCACATTTGGGGAGATGTCCAAGTGGAAATGCCATGTTAACCTTTGGTTATAGGAGTTTGGAGTTGAGAGAGGAGGTGAGGAGTGTCATTTTTGACTTGGGATTCCCAAGGATGAGACTGACTGAGATCCTAAAGAATTGAGTACAGGGCGAGGAGAGAAGGGTGGCTAAGGAGTAGCCCTGGGGCACTCCAACGTTTGGAGAAAAGAAAGATTAGAAGTAGGACCTGGGGTTAAGCTCACTAATAGAGCATTTGCCTAGCATGTGCAAGGCCTTGGGTTCTATACCTAGCATTGTGAACAAAACAAATAAAAGTTTCACCCAATGATTAGAAGGTCCAACAAACAAGACTGAATAGAAAAACTAGGGAAGTGAAGAGGAGTCCCTGAAATAAAATGAGGAAAGAATCTCAAGGAGTGAGAGATCAGCAGGACAAATGGTGTTGAGAAGCCCAGTAATTAAGGACAATTAACCATTGGGGTTGGTAAACTGGAGGAACTTTGACAAGAACAGTTTTGGTGAAGTGTTGGGGATGGAGGCTCAATTGAATGAGCTGGAAAATAAATGGACTTAAATAAAAGAGTGAATAGGAAATGAGACATGGAAACCATGTGTATAGACAACTTGTTTAAGAGTTGTTTTGAGGGCTGGGGATGCGGCTCAAGAGGTAGCGCGCTCGCCTGGCATGCATGCGGCCCGGGTTCGATCCTCAGCACCACATACAAACAAAGATGTTGTGTCCGCTAAAAAATAAATATTAAAAATTCACTCTCTCTTTAAAAAAAAAAGCATTTTTAAAAAAAGAGTTGTTTTGATTGTGTGGTTTCTTTCTGCTGCATTTGTTTTCAAATAGGCCTACTCTGTCACAGGCATTATATTGGAGCTAGTAAATGTTTGAAGACAGAAAGATCTATCTTAAGCTTTTCCTGCATCAGAGATTGGCTCCCACATGTGAAAACAAAAGTTATGTCTTGTTTTACAGAGAAGGGTGGAAGCACGTTGAGTTTGAGGCAGGTGGAAACTGAGGTGTCTGAGACACCCAGATGGTGTCCATTGAGGTAGATAGATATGCAGATCTGGAGCTCAGGAGAAAAATCTGGGATATATATATATATATATATATATATATCTCAACTCATCAATTCCTGGGCTTCAATGACTTATTGACTCATGTGAGTCAATAAGTCATTGAAGCCTAGGAATTGATGAGTTGAAAGAAGACAGTGGAAGCACTGAATAAAGATACCAATAATTTTGGGGCTGGGGTTGTGGCTCAGCAGTAGAGTGCTTGCCTCACACATGTGAGGCACTGGGTTCGATCCTCAGCACCACATAAAAATAAATAAAGATATTGTGTCCATCTTTTTAAAAAATACCAATAATTTGGTGGTGGTGGTGGGGTAATGATTCAGAAGTTGAGGAAATTTCTGGTTGATGACCTGAAAGGAGATGGTTAGATTGGTTGTTTCAAAGGACAAAGTTTGTCCATGAAAGACTAGCAAGAAGACTTCCTGAGATCCAAGGCTGCAAGGGAATTTGGAATTTGAAAGTGAGTCTAGATGGGGCCTACCTGTTGACATTTTGTAATCTGAAAACTGTGAATGAAGCTGTCCAGTATAATAAGACAAAAATTAACCCCTCCCTTTTTAAAAGAAAATGTATATTATGATACCATTTGTGTAAAATTTTATAAACTTCCAAAATTAAAGAGTATATAATATTCATGAACATACACTCAGTGGTAAAGACCCAAGAACTTAAATAAGAAGAACCCTTGCTAACTGCCAACTTCAGGATAATAGTTGTCAACAGTTGCCAGGGAAGGAAGGAGGGAAATGGAACAGGGAGAACATTAATTGTTTCTGCAGTGTTTTCTTTCTTTTTTAAAGAAATGATCTAAGGTAAAGATAGAAAATGTGAACACCTGTTAAATACAGACAGTAGCCATCTGAGTTATAATGGTACCAACCTCACTGGGTCATTGTGAAGAATAAGTTAATCTGTCTAAAGTGCTTCTGACAGGACTTACACATTACTGCACCCAATAAGTCTGAACTATTGGAATACATTTTTTTTTTTGCTTCTGTGCTTTTCTTTATGTTTGAAGACTTCCTGAATGTTTAGATATATGTTTGAAAACAAAATCAATCATTCCATGGAAAAAGGCCACTATTCATTTCCAAGCAATTTTTGTTCCAGCAGGCTGATTGCTGTTATAGGGACAGTAGTGAAAAGTCATTCATTACAAGTCATTCCATCTAATTGCCATACACCCATAGGAGTGGGAAAGGGAAGGTGTTGCAGATGCCTCGGAACGAAAATACAACCAGCTAAGCAGTGGGCTTATCAGAACTTCCTGATGGGTTTCCCTTGGACTTCTTACAAAGTTAAACTTGAACTTGATATGGAGTATCTTTGCCAGTCTGGGTGATTTGTAATTTCAGGAAGCTCCCTTTTATGGCTAAAGAGTAAAAGCAACAGTGGTGAGAACATCAGTATACCCTGCAGCAGTAGCAGAACCAGCTAAACTACTTAGAGTCTTAGACTGACTGAGGATTCTGGGAAACGCCCTCTTCCTTGGAGAGGGCACAGGCACAATACACAGAAACTGTAAAAGTAGTAGTAGAAAGCACCCAGGGGCAGTTGCACATGCAAGTAATCCAGCAGCTGTGGAAACTGAGCCAGGAGGGTCAAAAGTTCGAGGCCAGCTTCAGCAGTCCTAAATAAAACAAGCCATTGGAAAGTCAAGCTACCTCTTTGGACTAAGTCCGGCAAAGCTTCAGAGGACATTGGTGAAACAATGACATACTCCATAGAGGAGAAGCGATTCTTTGAAAATAACTGCATCCCAGGGCAGCCACCCTTGCTTCCCAGGTGAGGGCTTAGAATCAGAAGGACCAGGAAGACACAGTAACCTTTGGAAAAGAGCATGAAGACCCTACAGAAAACTAGGAGACCTGAGTTCTGTTTATTCCCAAACCTGCCACTAAGGGGCTAGGAGATGTCAGACCAGTCATCTCGTTTGCTCACTTGCCAGCCTGCCTGCTTTTCCCTTCCTCCCTCCTTCCCCTCCATTTTCCATAAGGATAGAAAGTTAGATGATTCCTAAAGGGCCCTCCAGCTTTGACTCTTTTTTAAATGGTTTTTTTTTTTATTATTTTTTAGTTGTAGTTGCACACAATACCTTTATTTATATGTGGTGCCGAGGATCAAACCCAGGGCCTCACACATGCTAAGGCAAGTGTTCTACCATTGAGCCCCAGCCCCACCTCACCAGCTTTGACTCTTAATGGTTATATACTCCCCAACATTTCTTTTCTTGTGGTACTGGGAGAAATAAACTCAGGGGTTCTCTACCACTGAGCCACATCCTCAGCCCTTTTTATTTTTTTTTTAATTTTGAGACAGGGTCTTGCTAAGGTGCTGAGGCTGGCCTTGAACTTGTGATCCTCCTGCCTCAGGCTCCAAAGACACTGGGATTAAAGGTGTGGGCCGTGGTACCCAGCCTGATGGCTCTGTTCTTACAACACACACTGCTCACTTTATCCATTGTAGCCCAGCTGAGAACTAAAACCTTGGGTAGATGGGAAATGGTCCTAATATATATCCAAGCATCTGTTTTGTTTTGTTTTTGGTACTGGGGATTGAACCCAGGGGCACTTAACCACTGAGCCACATCCTTAGTCCTTTTTATTTTTTATTTAGAGACAGGGTCTCACTAAGTTGCGTAGGGCCTCCCTAACTTGCTGAGGTTGGCTTTGAACTCATGATCCTCCTGCCTCAGCCTCCCAAACTGCTGGGATTACAGGCATACTTCACTACATCCTGCTCTAAGCATCTGTTTCTTCAGTCTTAGAATAATCAAAGCAAACATGTGAAGACTACACACAACGAATATGGAGGTAAGGACAAGATAGGGGACAATGAAAAGCAAGAGAGGCACCCTCAAGGCCCAAGAGCTGAGGGGCTGCTTAGTTAAAATTTTGGGGGGGGGAGTAATTACCAAGCTTGAGAGGAGAAAATGGGAAAACTTCTGGAAGGATATGATGGGGTTAAAGAGGGGTAGGTGGAGACTGGAGAGAGTGGTTGAACAGAGTCAGGTGGTTATTTCATTATTCCAACTTCACCTCTCCGTCTGAAAGGATTTCAGGTACTTTACGGGGGCATGAAAACTCTGTCAAAATGGCACAAATTAAAGATAGAAAAACAAAGGAGGTGGGTGCAAAGTTCAGCCAATAATAAGGCTACCAATGCATACCATAAAAACCTCAGCTGCCACAAAGGGTGGGCCCAAAAGTTGTCTCTAAGCTTTCTAGCAGCCAACAGGAAAGGGGAAACCTTTTACAATGTCCAAGAGATAAAAACAAACTAATTGCTCAGAAGGGCAACTGTTTTCAGTACTAAGATCAGACAGGAATTCCTTTCAGGGTCCTCGGAGAGGATGCTGTGGGATACAATGAACAACATCCTTGACAACATCCTTACAATAACGGTAGCAACAAGTTTCAAAGGGCTGTTTTTCATAAGGACCCTCAGGATCAACTGCCTGTTATCCCACCACAGCCAAGCAATTAGAAGCTAAAAATAGCGTGTGAAGGTGCAGAACACTGTGTCTAGTATGTTCACATGGGTGGGAAAAAGAAGATTATATATAGGCATGCATATGCATAGAACCTCTCTGGAAGAATAAATTGGTAATAGTGGTTGCCCCTAGGGAGAGGAAGTGGAGGAGTGTGGCCTGGGAGAGCAGACAGAGAGACTTCCTTTCATCATATACCATTTTTATTCTGCATGGATTTTTGTTAACCATGGCTTATTTCTTAAAATAAGAGCATTGGTTACAGAAATAATAATGGCATTAGAGTTTTAGAGGATCAGTAGGGTTTGACCTCCAAGCCACAGCCAGGCTGGGGATGTCCAAAAGTTATCCTTGATGTTTAAGAAAAGAAGAAAAGTAACAATTATTGAGCAACTCCTGGATGCTAAGGGGCTTTTGTTTGTATTATCTGACTTAATCCACACAACAATCCTGCAAGAGAAATCTACCTTATAAACAATCAACTCCTTTTCCTTAGAGAAGACACTGTTTTGTTTTATTCTATGATTGACTTTTGGGAGAAATGAGCAACTGGGAGGAAAATAAGCAGCTATAGGGAATTTAAGAAAAAGGGAACCTCCCCATGAACTATTCATTTAACTTAGCCTCTAGAACATTCTACCTTCTCCTTGCCTGGGCTTGACCACAGGTTTTCAGCATGCAAACCCTGATGGTTTGCCAGGCTTCAGTCAGAAAATCAAGATTCACTCAAAATTAAGGTAGCCCAATAAAAACAATGATGCCAAGTTAAATTTTAATCTCAGAAAAAATAATTAGCATAATTATGCCCCAAATGTTGCATGGCTTCATTACTGCCTGGTGGCAGTGAAAATCTCAGGTTTCTACTAGGCCTTTTCTGAAAACTAGTGGGGGTTGTATGGGGACACCTCCTTACAGCCTGGCTGGAGAGGAAATCTAGCTTTCCCGCTCCATCCCCGCTGATGTGGATGGGGTGGAGCCAGTTTTCTTTGTGATGTTTGGCTGTACTAGAGCAGTATTGTCTAAAAGTTTTATGTCTTGCTAGGTTGCCTCTTTCCTGGTCCTTTGCCTAGAGAGAGTTTGGATTTTTATAAAGCTTTAAAAATATCTCTGCCTATAGACATTTTTGGGTTGGCAGATTCTCTAGCACCCAGGCCCAGGATATATGAGGCAAAAAGAAACCTGGGGAATCCAATACCATCTTGTTTCTCTGGTTCTGAAGTCCCTAGTTGGCCCATTTCCCCCTCCATCCTAAAAAGTCTTATTAAGGTTTTTGAAAAATATATGATGCCTCTGGTTGTTATCTGACATCCCGTATTTTTATTTTCTAAATCTGGCCCAGGATCCCTATTACCAGCTGAGGCAATAATGACTACTGGGAATTTTAGAGGAATTTTCAACCCTAAAGAGTGCAACAATAAGAAGGTTCTGTTAAATCCTTATTATCTCAAAAAAATCATTTTTTTAAAAAGAATTAAGGTGATCCGCCAATTTTCTTTCCCATTTCTGGTAATCAGAGTTTTACTATGTTTCTACAATCTTGGCTAACTTCCCTTCCCAAGTATTTGCCAGTGACATTGAATTTGTGCTAATGAGGCCCTCTGCTGTCTGCAGAGAGAAGGGCAATTCCATAAATCTACAGGCTGTAGCAAATTTCTCTGCAGTAGAACAAGGTGATCAGGAGATTATAAATTACTTTCTTTTTTTTTTTTTTTTGAGAGAGAGAGAGAGAGAGAGAGAGAGAGAATTTTTTAATATTTATTTTTTAGTTATTGGCGGGCACAACATCTTTGTATGTGGTGCTGAGGATCGAACCCAGGCCACACGCATGCCAGGCGAGTGCGCTACCGCTTGAGCCACATCCCCAGCCCCAACTTTCAATTATTACAGTACCTGATCCTCATACTATGGGGATCTGTAATGCCATAGCCCTGTTTAGTTTCAAGATATTCTTTCCTTCTCTCCTCACATAGATATGTAGTAACATAGTTTGAAAAGGAAAGTTATCTCATTTTGGACATTTTAGTGATAAGCTCTTCCCATATCCCCCTAGTTGGGGTACTGGGAGCCACTTGGGGCCTCATTGAGGCAGGCCTGGGCATGACAGTTAGTAATATCTGACAAAGAGAGGGAAAAATTCACACAGGCCAAGCTAGGACATAGAGTTGTGTTATGGCCTTTACTCAACCAAACCAATAAGGAAAGTAGAATAGTGTTCCGGCCCAGGGACCAAACAGACCCCAATTTATGGAAAGTGGCTGGCTTTCTAATTAGCATTGGTTTCTGCTCCATCTACCAATTCACTGAGAATCTTGAGTAGGGGCAGGGAGGAAAGCAGCGGCAGATGGCATACTACAGACTCCTGGAAGGCACTGAAAAGGACACACACTAACACCATAGGTACAGCTACTCTCCCCCTGAAGGAAACAAAGTTACAATTGGTACTGATTCTGTGTTGTTCCAGAAAGGAAGGAAACTTACAGTTATTATTACTGCCATCAGGCACTCTATTTAGTTATATCATTTAATAGTCACAACAGCCCTGATAATAAATCTATATTGACTGAGAGTTGACACAGAAGTGACCAGCAATGTTCCAAGTACTTCATGTAAGTTGTTTCACTTAATCTTCACAATACCACCACCACAAAGTCATTACTGCTGTTACTATTTTATAGATCACACAGCCAAGAAGTTGAATAGCTGGGATTTGAATTCAGGTTTGATGCCACAGCTCAGGCTCTGAACCACTACCCTGAACTTTTGGGAAATAAGGAATTTGAACTGGGGTCTGTGAAGAACTTTCAAATCTCAGGGGCCAAGGTGAAGGAGTCAGATGGAGGAATGTATGCAAGAATTCACTCGCCCACACTCAGTCTGGAGAGAACTCTGAGCTGGTCAGAGTGGCTCTTGAAGCTGTTGGTATTTTCTGGTAAGCCCACCAGGTGCAGTGGTTATTCTTTGTGAGGGGCACAGTGGCTTACAGAAGGCAAGAAAGGACTTCCCACTGCTATCAATGTTTTGGGTTTTTTGTTTGTTTGTTTCGGTTTTTTGGGTACTGGGAAACTAACCCAGGGATGCTTTACCACTTAACTACACCCCCAGCCCTTTTAATTTTAATTTTTATTATTTTGAGACAGGGTCTCACCAAGTTGCTGTGGCTGGCCTTGAACTTGTGATCCTCCTCTCTCAGCCCCCAAGATGCTGGGATTACAGGTGTATGCCACCATGCCCAGCAATGTTTTGGGTTTTGATATGAATGGTAGATATGTCAAGTATGTGGAAAACTCATTGAGATATAAATTTATACAATTGTGTACTTTCTAATTTTGTTAAGGCATCGAGAGTTTTGGCAAGATGGAGTAGACATAATTCTGTACTTATATACACTTAAAAACTTTGGACATTATCCATAAAATAACCATAAGAAAGCTCAAAGGTGAAAAGAGGCAGCTAGCGCTCACTTTCCTCTCTCTCTCTCTCTCTCTCTCTCTCTCTCTCTCTCTGTATATCTATATATATATACAGAGAAAGAGAGAGAGAGAGAGAGAGAGAGATATCTCCCCTCTCTCTCTCCCTCTCTCCCTCCTATATCCCCTCCTTCCTGGCTTCCATGAGCTGACCAGCTTTCTTTCACCATATCCTTCTGCCAGAGCAATGGAGTCAGCTAACCAGGGACTGAACCTCTGAAAATGTGAACCCAAAATAATCCTTTCCTCATCTACAAAGGAAGAAAGGAACCCTGAGCAATTTCACAAGACCCTGTCTCAAAATAAAAAAAATAAAAAGGGCCAGTTCCTGGTGGGATTGCAAAATGGTGCAACCATGGAGATTCCTTGGAAAACTGGGAATGGAGCCATCATTTTAACAAGTTATCCCACTCCTTGGTCTATACCCAAATGACTTGAAAAAAGCATACTACAAGGACACAGCCACTTCAATGTTTAGAGCAGCTCAATTCGCAATAGCCAGACTGTGCAGCCAACCTAGATGCCCTTCAGTAGATGAATGGATAAAGAAACTGTGGTGTATATACACAATGAAATACTACTCAGTTTTAAAGAAGAATGAAATTATAGCATTTGCAGATAAATGGATGACGTTGGAGAATATCATGCTAAGCAAAGTAAGCCAAACCAAAGGCTGAATATTTTCTCTGATATGTGGATGCTGATCCATAATGGGGGCAAGGGAAGAATGGAGGAACTTTGGATTAGGGGAGGGAGGGGAGGGAAGGGTGTTGTGGGGGAGATGGTGGAATGAGACAGACATTATTACCCTATGTATGGGTAAGATTGAACAAATAGTGTGATTCTAATCATATACAACCAGCCAATTGAAAAGTTGTGCTCCATTTATGTAAAAAATAATTAATTAATAAAAAATAGGGCCGGGCGCAGTGGCTCACGCCTGTAATCCCAGTGGGGTTGAGGCAGGAGGATCGTGAGTTCAAAGCCAGCCTCAGAAAAAGCAAAGTGCTAAGCAATTCAGTGAGACTCTGTCTCTAAATAAAATACAAAATAGGACTGGGGATGTGGCCCCTGAGTTCACTTCCTGGTACCCTCCCCCCAAAACTATAAAACAAAATAAAATAAAAAATGGCTGGGGTTTTGAATCAGTTGTTTTAGTTAGTTTTTTCACTGCTGTGACTGAAATACCCAACCAGAACAATTACAGAGAAAAATTTATTTGGGGGCTCAAATTTCAGAGGTCTCAATCCATAGACAGTAGGCTCCATTCCTCAGGGCTGCAGGTGAGGTAGGACATTGTGGCGGAAGAGTGTGGTAGAGAGAAACAGCTCATATGAAGATCAAATAGCAGTGAGAAAGAGACTCCCCTCTCCAGATACAAAATATATACTCCATAGCCACACCCCCAATGAACCACTTCCTCCAGCCATACCCCACCTGCCTCCAATCACCACTTGGTTAATCCACTGGGGATTAATTTGCTGATTGCGTTAAGGCTATAATACAATTATTTCTCCTCCAAACCTTCTTGCATTATCTCACGTGTGAACTTTTGGGGACAACACATCTAAACTATAATATTCCACCCTTGGTCCCTGCAAATCTCTCACTCATCTGACAATGCAAAATACATTTAGTCCATTTTCAAAAGTCCACATATTCTCAACAGTTCCAAGATTGCTCAAAGTTCAAGTCCAAAGACTTCTCTGAGAATCAAGGCAATCTCGCACTATGAGCTTCTGTAAAATTAAAAGCAATTTACAAGCATTCAATATGTAATGGCACGCAGTAAACATTTCCATTCATAAAATTAGGGGCATAGAAATAAGGGATAGGACCAAAGGAAGACCAAAATCCAGCTGGGCAAACAAGTCCTGTAGCTCCTCCTCTAGCATCTGGGGCCATGAGTTTCTCTCCAAAAGACTTGCATAGCTCCTGAAATGCCCTCAAGCCATCTTTCTTAGGGTCTCTGGGCAAAATTTTTAGCATTTCTTTAGTGGTGGTAATGTCTTTAACAATTGCAATTTCCTTAGCCCCAGTTTTACTTGCAAATTTTAAGTCCAAGTTTTTAAAATCTTTCTGCTCTCATTAGCAGAACAAATTTGGCTAAAAGCTGCCAGCAATATCCATGTCACCACCTGAATGCTATGCTGCCTAGACATTTCTTCTGCCAGGTTAATAAATCCATCACTTTTAAAATCAGCCTCACAGAAAGTCTCAGGACACCAGCAAAATGCAGACAACTTCTCAGCGAGAACATAACATGAATGACCTCTAGTCCAATTACTAATAGAGTCCTCCGTTTCCTCTAAACCCTCTTGAGTCCTGTCTTCACTGTCCAGAGTCCTATTGGCATTCTGCTCTTCTGAGCCCCACAACAATCAGCCATTAAGTTCCTCTTACAACAACATAAAGCATTTCCAGCATGCACTACTAAGCCTCTTAATTCCTCCCACCAATTCCAAAATGCTCCAAAATGTTCTGAAGGTTAGTCACAGCAACGACCCCACTTCTTGGTACCAATTTCTGTTTTAGTCAGCTTTTTTTCTTTTTTTTTTTTTTGGCTGTGACTGAAAGATCTGAGCAGAATAATTGTAGAGGAGGAAAGGTATATTTGGGGGCTCACAGTTTCAGAGGTCTCAATCCATATATAGCAGGCTCCATTCCTTGGGGCTTGAGGTGAGACAGGACATCATGGCAGAATAGTATGACAGAGGGAAGCAGCTCACATCATGCTTATCAAAAAGCAGACAGACTCCACTCTCCGGATACAAATACATACCCCAAAGCCATGTCCCCAATTCCCACCTCCTCCAGCCACACCCTACCACTTCAGTTACCATTCAGTTAATCCCTTCAGGGATTAATTCACTGAGTAGGTTAAGGCTTTAGTGACCCAATCATTTTTCCTCCAAACCTTTTTGCATTGTCTCATGTGGGGGACACCATAACAAGGGTTAAACATCCCTGGGTTCAATCCCTAATACCAAAAGAAAAAAAAATTAAAAGGAAGAAGCTGGGGGCTGGGGATGTGGCTCAAGCGGTAGCGTGCTCGCCTGGCATGCGTGCGGCCCGGGTTCGATCCTCAGCACCACATACAAACAAAGATGTTGTGTCCGTCGAAAACTAAAAAAATAAATATTAAAAAAAAAAAAGGAAGAAGCTGGGGATTTCAGAACTCAGGAAAAGATATGATGGTAATTTCCCTGTTTTTTTTTTTTTTTTTTTTTTTTTGCCTCTTACATCCCAGATTTGGAGCTGAAGCAGCTGACAGCATGGAAATGGCAATGGATGCAGACCAAAAAGCCTTCTCTCTCTAGGCAAAGAACCAGGAAAGGGGCAGCCTAGGAAGAAAGAAAATTTTAGATGTTGATCACTCCATTAGCTAAATACCACAGGATAAATCATGGTTCTACTCTACCAGCAAAACCTGAATGGAAAGCAGAGACTTCAACACTTGCCAGGCTGCAACCAAGCACTCCAAACCCATGAGGATAGTCCCTACCAAGGTAGGTGTCTGACAAGGCACAGGAGAGAGCTGAAACTTTCATCTCCACAGACTGGTAATGAGGTACCCTCTCTCCAACAGTAATTATGGGCACCACATTGGCAGCCCAGATTTCCACCTCCATTAGTCAGTAAAATGTGGCCCCTCTCTTCCTTGCTGGGGTAGTGTCAGAAGTTCTAGTAGAGAGTCAAAACTTTCACTATCATGCAGCTGTATCAAGACTTCCACCCACTACCCTGTGATGTCATTGAGGCCATGTAGATCCTACCCTTCCTAGCCAGGAGGCATCAATGGAGGCCTAGTTCTGAAACTCCCAACCCCAACAGTAACAAGGAGGCTCCCTACATGGTTTTCAATGGAGTCTGAGTGGGGATCTGTACTTCTACCACCAGCTGGCAATAATGGGGTGTTACTCCACCCCCACTTCCCAGGCTGAACCAATATCAAAGGAAATCAGCTAAAACTGAAAACTGACAGAAGATCCAAAATGATTTGACTAGGCACTTCAGCAGAGAGCATAAGAATGGCAAATAAACACATGAAAAGATGTTAAACATCATTAGTCATTAAGGAAATGCAAATTAAAACCACAATGAAACATCACCACAAACCTATCAGAAGTAATGAAATAAAAGAGTGATAACATCAAATGCTGGTGAAGATATGGAGAAACTGGATCACTCATACATCACTGGTATGAATGTAAAATGGCACAGCTGCTCTGGAAAACAGTCCTGCAGTGGTTTTTTTTTTGTTTGTTTGTTTGTTTGTTTTGTTTTTTGTTTGTTTGTTTTTTTTAGAAAACTAGATATGTAACTACCACATGGTTTGCCAACTGCATTATTGAACATTAGTCCCAGGGAAATTCACACAAAAATGTGTCAATGAATGTTCCTAGCAGTTTTATTCTTAATAGCCCCAAACTGGAAACACATGTTCATTAACATGTGTTTTGATTTGGAACTGTAATATTCCCCAAAGTCTCATATATTGAAGGTTTGGTCCCCAATGCAGCAATGATCAGAGGTGCGGCTTTCAGGAAATGATTAGATCAAAGAGCTCTAAACTCTTCAGTGGGTTAATCCATTTGGTGGATTAATAATTTGAATATATGGGAGTTGGTGGAAACTGTAGGTAGGTGGGGCATGGTTGAAGGAAGTAGATTACTGGGGGCATAAACTTGGGGCCATATCTTGTCCCTCCCCTTCCCAAGTTCCATGAGCTGAGCAGCTGAGCAGCATGGCAGCATTCCTCTGCCATGTCCTTCCACCATGATATTCTGACTCACCTTAGACCCAAAGTAATGGAACCAGCTAACCATTTTCTGAAACCTCTGAAACTGTGAGCCCATATAAATCTTTCCTCCTCTAAGTTGTCTGTGTCAGGTATTTTTGTCACAGTGGTGAAAAGCTGACTAGCACAATGGGTGAATGGTTAAACAGACTATGTCACATCCATACTATGGAATTCTACTCAGGACTAAAAAGGAATAAACTACTAATACATGCAACAGCTTGAATGAAGCTCCAGAGAATTAGATAGGGTTAAAAAAGCCAATCCCCAATGTTGGGTGCAGAGCAGGCTGAACTGTGTTGTCTGCAGAGCAGGCTGAACAGATGTTGGCTGCAAGATAGCCCACGCACTCAAACCCCCCTCTATCTGGTCCTTTATCACCTGTTTGCCTCAAGTCTGAGCATTCAACCCTGCTTAAGGCTGAACACTTAACCCCCCCTTGGGCCAACAAGGCAGCTTGCAGACCCAGAGGCCCCATTAGATTTGGGCTATAAAAACTCCCTCCTGCCAGGCCCCCCTCTCTCTTGCTCTTTCTCTCTTGCTCTCTCTCTTGCTCTTTATCTTTCTTACGCGCGCTCTCTGTCTCTCTCTTTTGCTCTTGCTCTCTCCCTGTTCATCTCTTCTCTTTTCTCTCTCTCTCTTTCCTTCTTTCCTTTCTCTTTGTTGCACTGCTGCAATAAAGATCTTTTGATTGCTCCGAGTGTTGTGGTCACTTTCCTTTCACCCAACAGTTACGTATTGTATGATTCAATGTATGGGATAATATTATGGAAATGGAGAATAGATTTGCTGTTGCCAAGGGATAAGGTTAGGAAGGTAATGGGGTGGCTATAAAAGGGCAAGATAGGGATCCTTGCTCTGTATCTTGTATCTTTCCTATATCAGTTTATCAATTCTGGTTGCATACTGCACCACAGTTTTCCAAGAAGTTACTATTAGGAGAAACTGGATAAAGAGTATATGGAATCTCTCTGTATTATTTTTCAAACTACATGCGAATTTATAATTATCTCAAAGTAAAAGGTTTAGTCAAAAAGTGCATATGAAGCTGGATGTGGTGGCGCACACTTCTAATTCCAGCAGCTCAGGAGGTTGAGGCAGGAGGATTGTAAGTTCAAAACCAGCCTCAGCAATTTAGCAAGGCCCTAAGAAACTTGGCAAGACCCTGTCTCAAAATAAGAAAATAAAAAGGAATGGGGATGAGGGGATCCAAGATGGCAGGCTAGAGGAAGGCTGCATTCTGTGTCACTCTGTGACCTGGGATTCAAATAGTGGGAATACTGTTTCTCTGCAAGTTATTAGAGGACCCCTGACAGTGGCTGCCATGCAGGAATCCTGGGTGCTGTGCCTGGGCAGGTATCCAGACCTCAGCATCAGCACAGAACTCCCAGCCACTCGCCCATGCAGGACCTCCAGGTGCCCAAGCAGGACCATCAGCATCAGCACCCGTGCCGAACCCCAGGCCACCACCTGCACAGGAATCCCAGCTGCTGCTCCCACACAGGACACCCAGCCACTGCCCATATGCAAGACAGACCTCTGGCCGCCACTCCTGTGTGTACCCCCATCTACCAATGTGGTGCTCCCCCAGTCGCTTCTATCTTGGGACAGTGCAACCACTGCCATAGTCTCCTACACATGGTAGCTGCACATGGGGACACAGGACAGGGTCTGGAGACAGCCGCAGCCACAACACTGCATGCTACAGGGCTGCATCTCTGAACACACCGCCCAACACCACCACCTGGCCAAACCCTGACCGGGCACCCCATTTCTGAAAGCAGCCACCTCCATCTTGGGACACCTTTGTTGCCATCTTTAGTTGGGGCAATTCCAATCCTGGGATGCTGGCTGTGGCCTAGAAGCAATATCAAGGTACCTATAGTCCCCAACTCCTCCCTCTCCCCCAGAGTCACTAACCTGACACAGTGCTTTCGGCTACGTGGCCGGTGGGTAGCTCACAAAGCTGAACTGCATCTACGTTCATCAAACAAACTCTTCTCAAGTTCAAGACTCAAATAGACCATAACACAATAATTCTGGGTGACTTTAACACACTCCTTTCACGACTGGCTAGATCTTCCAAACAAAAGCGAAAAAAAGAAACTATAGAACTCAATAATACAATCAATAATTTAGTCTTAACAGACATATATAGAATATTGCATCCTTCAACAAGCGAATACACTTTCTTCTCAGCAGCATATGGATCCTTCTCTAAAATAGACCATATATTATGCCACAAAACAACTCTTAGCAAATGTAAAAAATGTAGAGATACTACCCTGCATTCTATCAGATCATAATGGAATGAAATTAGAAATCAATGATAAAATAAAAAATAGAAATTACTCCAACACCATATGCTACTGAATGAACAATGAATTACAGAAGACATTAAAGGGAGATTAAAAAATTGTAGAGGTAAATGAGAACACTGATACAACATATCAAAAATCTCTGGGACACTATGAAGGCAGTACTAAGAGGAAAGTTCATTGCATGGAGTTCATTCCTTAAAAGAAGAAAAAATCAACAAATAAATGACTTAATGTGCTGAGAGCCATAGCCAAGTAGGAATGACGCATGGCATTTTTGGTTGAAAGGTGACGCCAGCAAGCCATTGAGATGATACGATTATGTTAAGATCTGCATTCAATTGGATATTAGACCCCTGCTGTCCGCCTTGGTCTGCTACTTTGGAGCTCTAACGGGACTCCTGGAGAGTTCCCATTGGTTGGGGAAATGCGGTAGGAGGGATTTCCGGAGGAGGGATTTTCCTGTTGGTGTAGTGTGTCCTGGGAGAGCACCACGTGTGTGGTTCGGCATATTTCCCGAGAGCGTGCGTGGCATTGGCGGGAGTTTCAGAAATAAAGTTTGTTCCTGCTTGAGTGGCTCGTGATTTTGTGCCCGGCACTAATGTTACATCTGAACAGACGCTTCTCAGAAGATGATATATGATCAATCAACAAATATATGAAAAAAGAATGTTGAACATCTCTAGCAATTAGAGAAATGCAAATCAAAACTACTCTAAGATTTCATCTCACTCCAGTCAGAATGGCAGCTATTAAGAACACAAACAATAAGTGTTGGCAAGAATGTGGGGAAAAGGTACACTCATACATTGCTGGTGGAACTGAAAATTGTTGCAACTAATCTGGAAAATAGTATGGATATTCCTTGGAAAACTGGGAATGGAATCACCATTTGTGACCCAGCTGTTCCACTTCTTGGTTTATACCCAAAGGACTTAAAAACAGCATAGTACAGTGATGCAGCCACATCAATGTTTATAGCAACACAATTCACAATAGCTAAACTGTGGGACCAACCTAGATGTCCTTCAGTAGAAGAATGGATAAAGAAACTGTGGTATATATACACAATGGAATAATACTCAGCATTAAAAGAGAATAAAATCATGGCATTTGCAGGTAAATGGATGGAGTTGGAGAATATTATGCTAAGTGAAGTTAGCCAATCTCCAAAAACCAAATGCTGAATTTTTTCTCTGATATGAGGATGCTGATTCATAATGGGGATGTGGGGGGAGCATGGGAGGAATAGACGAACTCTAAATAGGGCAAAAGGGAGGGAGGGTAAGGGAGGGGGCATGTGGGTAGGAAAGACAGTAGAATGAAATGGACATCATTACCCTAAGTACATGTATGAAGACACAAATAGTGTGACTCTACTTTGAGTACAACCAGAGACATGAAAAATTGTACTCTGTATGTGTACTATGAACTGAAATGCATTCTGCTGTCATGCATAACAAATTAGAATTAATAAATAAATTTAAAAATAAAAGAAATGGATTAAAGTTCTTTTTAAAAAAGGATGGGGATGTGGTTCATTAGGTAAACCCCCCTGGGTTCAATCCCTGGTATCAAAAGAAAAAGGAAAGAAAAAAATGCATAAGAAATCAAAACCACAATGAAATGTCATCTCACGCCCATTAGTATGGATTTTATCAAATAGACCAATAAATAAATAAGTAAATACTGGTTGAGTTGGGTATGTAGCTCAGTGGTACACTGCTTGCCTAGCACGTGCAAGGATCTGTGTTAATCCCATTACTGCAAAAACAAAGATAAATAAGTACTGGTGAGGACATGGAGAAAGGGAAATTCATAAATTTTTTGGTAGATATATTAGTTGGCTTTTAATTGCTGTGATCAAAATACATAACAAGACCAATTTAGAAAACGAAAAATTTAGCCAGGTGCTGTAGACCATGCCTGTAATTCCAGCGACTTGGGTGGTTACATGAGTTCTAACCCAGCCTCAGCAATTTAGGGAGGCCCTAAGCAACTCAGTGAGACCCTGTCTCTAATAAAATGTAAAAAAAGGGCTGGAGTTGTGGTTCAGTGGTTAAGCACATCTGGGTCCAATCCCTGGTATTAAAAAAAAGGCAAAGTTTATTTTGGTTCATGATTTCAGAAGTTTTGTGGGTTTATTTTTTCTTGGGTCTTTTTACTTACACATGACAGTCAAATCCATTTTGATATAATTAATACAAGCATGGATTATATCTTATTGTAGATAGAACCCCATTATTTTGGATGTATACCAACTCCATTGTCTGGGCACAAGGTGAGGCAGAACATCATGGTGGAAGAGTGTGGTTGAGGAGCATTGCTACATTTATGGAAGCCAAGAAGCAGAGAAAGGAGGGGAAGGAACCACAGGGAAGATGCACCCTTCCGGGGCACTCCCAGGGACCACCTTCTCCAGTCACCCCCCACCTGTCCAGTTAACACCCAGCCAGTCAGTTTAAATTAGGATGGACTGATTAGCTTACAGCTCTCACAACCCAATCATTTCATCCAGGAATATTCCTGCATTAACACAGGAGCTTTTGGAGGACACCTTATGTCCAAACCATAAGAGAGGGAATGTAAATTAGTGCAGCCATTATGGAAAACAGTATGGAGTTTCCTCAGAAATCTAGAAACAAAACTACTTACTGTAAACCATCAATCCCAATCCTGGGTATACATACAAAAAAAATGAAATCAGTATGTTCAAGACATACCTGCATCCCATATTTATTGCACCGCTATTCACATTAGCCAAAATATGGAATCAATTGAGATATCCCCAGCCCTTTTTATTTATTTTATTTATTTTTAAAATAATGTTGATCCTAGTCTCTAGATTTTCTTTTAAAAAAAAATATTTATTTAGTTGTAGATGAACACACAGTATCTTTATTTATTTTTATGTGGGGCTGAGGATCGAACCCAGTGCCTCGCACATGTGAGGCAAGCGCTTTACCACTGAGCTACAGCCTCAGCCCCCCTTTCTATTTTTTATTTAGAAGCAAGTTTTCACTAAATTGCTAAGTCTGGCCTTGAGCACTTGATCTTTCTGCCTCGGCCTCCTGAGTCACTGGGATTACAGGCATGTGCGACCATGCAGGCTCAGTGGCTCCCCTTTAATCCCAGGATAAAGTTCAAATTCCTTAGGACATCTTACAGATAAGGTTCACATATAATTGATCACCATTTACTTTTTGGGGGGAGGGTACTACAGATTGAAGTCATGAGCACTCAACCATGAGCCAAATCCCCAGCCCTATTCTGTATTTTTTATTTAGAGGCAGAGTCTCACTAAATTGCTGAGCACATCACTGTTGCTGAGGCTAGCTTTGAATTCGTGATCCTCCTGCTCCAGCCTCTGGAGCCTCTGGGATTTCAGGCATATGCCACCACATCCAGCTCACCCATTTACTTTTGAGAATGAAATGGTGTGTGGTTAGGCATATACACTGGGCCCACAAGCATATGGTCCCTGTACTTATGCAATCCTTCGTGATCTAGTCTCACCAGCTCCACCCCTTGTCACAGCTCCCCAGTGCACTCCAATACAAAAACTCTCTCACACACACACATATGCAAATGCCCAAGCACACACACGTGCGCGTGTGCATACATACACAGCCACTTTGTTTCCTGGGTCCAGATAAACATATGGTATTCTGTCTGCTGAAACACCATTCTCCTCACTCTATTTGGTCAACTTCTTATCAACTCCTTCAATCTAACCCCCTACTTCAAGAGTCAAAATAACAGTGCTAAGAATATAGCTCAGCGGTAGAGCCCTTGTCTGGCTATGTGTGAGGCCCTGAGTTTGATTCCTAGCACCTCTGAAACAAAACAAAAAAAAATTACACGATTCTTATTTTCTTGGTGAGGCTGAGGCAGGAGTATCACAGGGTTTGAGGCCAACCTCTTACAATTTATTATTTTTTCTTTTTTTTTTAAAGAGAGAGAGAGAGAGAGAGACAGAGAGAATGAATTTTTTTTAATATTTATTTTTTAGTTTTCGGTGGACACAACATCTTTGTTTGTGGTGCTGAGGATTGAACCCGGCCGGGCCGCACGCATGCCAGGCAAGCACGCTACTGCTTGAGCCACATCCCCAGCCCAACCTCTTATAATTTAGCAAGACCCTGTCTCAAAATAAAAAGGGTTGGGGATGGAGCTTAGTGGTGGAGTGCTACCTGGGTTCAACCCCCAATACTGCAGAGATAAATAAATAGAATGATAACCTCCAACAAGTCCTTCCTGATGCCCAATACTGGCTTAGGTGCCCTCTCCTGTGCTCCCATAGCACCTTGTTCTTCCCTCTTCACAGCACTTATCACACCAGATCCTATCTGATTTCTTACCCAATTCCTCCTCTAATTGAGTGCACCTCAGGGTTGAGGATCTTGGTTTTTTGTTTGTTTGTTTGTTTGTTTGTTTTTGGTACCAGGGATTGAATTTAGGGGTTCTTTACCACTGACCCACATCCCTAGCCCTCTTCATTTATTTATTTATTTTTTTAAATTTTGAGACAGAGTCTCACTAAGTTGCCTGGGGCCTGCTAAGTTACTGAGGCTGGATTTGAACTTGCCATCTTCCTGCCTCAGCCTCTCAAGTTGCTAGGATTACAGGCTGGTGCTGTCACGACTGGCGACTATGTCATATTGGTGTGTATAACTCTAGGGACTGGCAGAGCTTGGCTTATGGAAATGCACTGATGATACACTTGGGTTTGTGCACTTGCCTATCTGCTAAGTGAGTGTGAACTGGCTACTGTGTCATCGCCCTGGCTTCTAGGGCACACAGGAGAAGAGGGGACCTGAAAGACTGACAGGGTCTCAAGGGACTGTGCAGCCAATCCTTAGAGCTGGAACCTTCTTTATTCCCCAGGTGTTCCTTCCCTTGGGCAACTGTTGGGCTCCCCCTAGTGGCAGCTGGGCACCAGTAACAGATCTCGTGCTCCAGATAGTGGCTGCAGGAAAGGAACTCTGGGAGTCCTGTTTGAGTTGGGGCGCTACCCTCAGGTAGGACGCTGAGGACGCAGCTCAGCAGCCATAGTCCTGGGGAAAGCTAGGACCAGGCTTCAAGTATTTGGTAGCCCTCCCCTCATGCCTTGTGTTCTTCCTGCCTTGCTGCCGCCCCTCTCCCAGAATAAAGTCCCAACAGGTTATATTCAGAGGTCCTACTCCACGATCTTTGAGGGTTATGATTAAAGCTGGGCAGTGTAACTCTTGGATGCTTCCATGCTAGGATTAGAAAACTTCTGTTCAGTGTGTTGTTCTCAGATGAAATGAATTGGTCACGCCTGGTTGGCCTGTTTTGTTTTATATTCAGACCTGGAATCAAAACTGCAAGATGTGAGTGAGTTCATGGCAACTATATGGGTAAAGCAATGAGAACTCAAATGCAGTAGTTAACAGACATGCCAAGTATCGGGGTTGGTGCTTGGAGAAAAAAATAAGAACTGGAGCCAGTTGGAAAAATAAATGGTGCTGAGAGGAATGAGAGTAGGGTCATTGTCACTCTGCATGGTTTCAGCTATTTTCACTTCAAAATGAGCTTCCCCTTCTCAGTTTTACCATTGGCTGCTGAAATTTTGGAAGAATATACTGGGGGAAAGAGCTCTGGAAAGAAAAAAAAGTGGAGAGAGAAAAGTCTGACTGTTGGCCACTGGAGAATTTCTTATCTCCTCTAGGGCATGGGTGGGTGACAGTAAGACATTATGGAGGGACATTGTAGTAATATATTTTTCATGACTATAACACAATACCCAGCCAGGTACTTATGAAGAAAAGGGGTTTATTTAGTTCACAGTTTTTAAGGCTGAAAGTTCACACAGCATCTGGTGAGGGCCCCCTTGTCTGCATCACTTCATGGTGGATGGAACCACAGTGATAGAGCATGTGAGATCTCCCCTGAGAGATCATGTGAACTGACAGAAAACCAAAGAACAGTTTAGGGGTCAGCCTGACCCCTAAACTGTTCTTTGGTATCCTGTTAGTTGTAGGTGGACACAATTATCTTTATTTTATTTTTATGTGGTGCTGAGGATCGAACCCAGTGGCTCACACATGCCAGGTGAGCACTCTACCACTGAGCCTCAGCCCCAGGTTGAGGCTTTTATAACAACTTACTCTTAGAAGAACTCATTTCAGGAGACCAGCATTTTCTTCCAAGGGCAGGTCCCCAGTGACCTATCTCTCAAGGGGCTGTGCAACCAACCCTTAGAGCTGGAACCTTCCTTGTTCCCCAGGTGTCTCTACATCTTAAAGGTTCTATCACCGCCCACATCACCATGTTGGGGACCAAGCTTGTCACACATGAAAACCTGGAGGGCAAACTACATCTAAACCATAACAAGCATACAATATTCCATCAGCTGAAAGGACTAGGTAAGGAGAATCGCACCAACATCACCAACATGGATAGGTTTCTGAATCTCTAGTTCTGGTAAGGTTACCAAGGACTGTGATGGAGAAAGCTACCCTGCCCCTTTCTCTCTACTTCCCTTTCACTCTGCAAGTAAAACAAAACAAAGTCCTCCTCAGCAAGAATGAAGGCATAAGAAACTTCATAGCAAGGTCTCTTTAGGTTTCTCAAAGGCCAAGTCCAGTGAGGCTTCCAGAGGGGAAGAGAGTCAGGTATTCCACAGGAATGGAGAGCAGAATGGAAAATAGCATTTAGGAAGGAATGTTGATGGTCTACTTTCTCATGGACCCTAAGTCTTTTTTTTTTTCCACTACTGGGGATTGATGCTAGGCAAGTGATGTACCAGAGCTACATCTCCACTGCCCCCTTTGATTTTCAGACAGGGTCTTGCTAAGTTGCTGAGGCTGGACTCAAACTTGTGATGTTTCTGCCTCAGGAGTCTCAGACCAGCAAAAAAGATCTGAGAGAAAAATAGGTCTCAAGCATGGAAGTAAAGATAAAAGTAAAGCTGTAGGCCCTGTTATGGTTTGGATATGAAGTGACCCCAAAAGCTCCCATGCGAGACAATGAGAGAGTTCATAGGGGAAATGATTTGGGTTATGAGAGCCTTAACCCAAGCAGTGAATTGATCCCCTGATGAGATTAATTGAGTAGAAATTGGAGGAAGGTGGAGTGTGGCTGGAGGAGGTGGGACATTGGGGGCCTGGCTCTGGGTATATATTTGTATTTGGCAAGTGGAGACTCTTTTTTTCTCTCTCTGCTTCCTGATCATCATGTAAGCTGCTTGCCTTTGCCACACTCTTCTGCCATGATGTTCAGCCTTATCTTGAGCCACAAGGAATGGAGCCTGCTCTCTATGGACTGAGACCTCTGAAACCATGAGACACCAAATAAACTTTTCTTCCTCTAAAATTGTTCTGGTCAGGTCTTTTAGTCACAGCAGCCCCTTGCTTTTAAGCTATCTTGGCTTGTCTTGAGCCACTTGTTTCAAGTAGCAAAGTCTGGTAGTCAGGGAGTACACAGGGATACCACCAAGTGCATTTTGGGGCAATCTGCTGCAAGGAGCAGAGCCAGAAGTTGAGAGTAGGTGGCAAAAACCTGACTGATCTATCCTTGGCCTGGAAATGAGACACAAATAAACTTCACAATGTCCACCTGCCCTATTGCTGCTAATTCTATCCCTTCCTTCTCTTATTTAAAGATACTATAGGATATCCTAGATGCCCCTGGTAACATGTTATCAGGTGATGGGGGGATGAGGTACTCTGACGTCCCTAAAGAGAATTCTGAAGACACATGCTGTCCTCAAACCTCTTTGGTCATGTTATGCACAGGTTTCAAAAGGCTTTCTCATGGGCAATTAAAATGGATGTTCTGTAAAGACAAAGAGAAGGTGTTTGAGGCTCCAGGAAGACAATCAACAGAAGCTTTTAATGACTGGAGGAATAGATGAAAGCCACAGTCGGAGGCTGACTCCATTTCCTGACCTGATGTAATGGCTATTTTTCCACACAGAACATCTAGTGTCCCATTATTCTCTGGTGAAACCACACCTCCACATAAGAAGCAGTGGTTTGAGTGGTGGGTGCTAGGTCAGAAGTACAAAACTTATCTTCTCTCAGTCTCAATTTTAAAAAGCTTTTTTTTTTTTCTATTGGGGAGGAGCCAACCTCACTGGTTGAGGCCGGGAGATTGAAAGTTTGAGGCCAACATGGACAAGTTAAAAAGACCCTGTCTCAATAAAATGTGTGTATAATTATGTAACAATCAATCCCACTATTATGTGTAATTATAATGCACTAATAAAAATTTAAAAAGTAAAAAGGGTTGGGGATGTAGCTCACAGGTAGAACTCCTTGCCCCCCTCCTCCTGTCCTGGGTCAAAGCCCAGTACCAGGAAAAAAAAATCAGGGCAATAGGAGAGACAAATATTTCTTTTTTGGCATTTCAGGCTTTTATAATTCTAATAACTCTCAGGTCTAACATGCTATTAATAGACAAATTAACATTTGTAGCAGAAAACACTTGGTATCCTAATCTGGGAAGAAGACTTAAATTTAGCAGTCCCCTTTTGAGATGAAACAGATCTTCCATAGAAGCATCAGTTTTGGGAGTTGTTAAGTTTAGCCTTGGTCCAGGAAATCTCCTATTCTCTGGTTCTGGAGATGGGGGAGGTAAAGGGGGTGTGAAACAGAACCTAGTGGTGCCTTCTGCTCAGAGGCAATCATATGTCATCCAGGTAATTTCCTGTGAACTGTACTTGCCTGCATCAGAGTTCAGCTTTGGTGCTGTCACCTCCTCATGCCCCACAGTCTGCTCCTGCCACTGTTTTGCAGTCAGGAACCCATCACTGCTGGGCATGGCTCGGGAGACAGAGGCAGTAGAATTTAGAGTTCAAAGCCAGCCTCAGCAACTAAGTAAGGTCCTAAGCAACTGTCTCTAAAGACCTGTCTCAAAAATATAAAAAAAAGGCTGGGAATATGGCTCAGTAGCTAAGCCTCTCTGGGTTCAATCCCAGGTACTCCCCCCCCCCAAAAAAAAAAAAAAACTCACTATGCAACACACTTTGGTTTCTCCCACTGTAGAAAATGGATGATTATGGCACTTTGTTGAGTGTCACAGGGAACTGAATACTGGCCTTCCCCCAGGCATAAGGATCAATGTTGGAGGTCCTTGAGGGCTTTTTTGCAGCACTGGAGTTTGAACCCAGGGACACTCTTACCACTGAGGTACATTCCTAGCACTTTATTGAGAAAGAGTCTCACTCAATTGCAGAGGCTGACCTTGAACTTGTGACCCTTTCTCAACTGGAAGTAGCTGGGATTACAAACCTGTGAAAACACACTACTCTGCCGAGGGCTTTATTTCTGGGGGGAGAGGGGTACCAGGGATCAAATCCAGGGGCACTTAACCATTGAGCAACAACCCCAGACTTTTTGAGTCAGGATCTCTCTAAATTGCTTAGGGCCTTCTAAATTGCTGAAACTGGCTTTGAACTCACGATCCTCCAGCTCCAGCCTCCGGAGCTGCTGGGATTATAGGCATGCACCAATGTGCCCACCTAGGGCTTTTTTTGTTTTGGTGGTGGTGGTGCTGGGGATTGAACCCAGGGCCAGAGCCTTGTGCATGTGAGGCAAGCACTCTACCAACTGAGCTATATCCCCAGCCCTAGGGCCTTTCTTAAATGACTTCAAAATCTCAACACAGGAAATGAATTAATCAAAGGGGTTCACAGAAGTCTTATATCAAAAGTTACCCCTTATCTGCAGTTCTACTTTTCATGGCTTGCTGCTCAGTCAACTGCAGGCTAAAAATATTAAATGGAAAATTGCAGAAATAAAACAATTCATAAATTGTATGTATGCTATTCTGAATAGCATGATGAAATCTCATGTTGTTTCACTCTGTCCTGTGTGGGACATAAATCACTTTGTTCAGCATATCCATCCTGTATATGCTGCCAGCCTGTTTGTTAGTCATTTTGGTCATCAAATCGGTATCCAGTATCACACAGTACTTGTGTTCAAGTTTTACTTAATGGCCCCAAAGGCCAGACATGGTGGCACACACATGTAATCTTGGTGACACAGGATCACATGTTCAAGGTCAACCTCAGTAACTTGATGAGACCGTCTCCAAAAAAAAAAAGGGGAGAGGGCTGGGATGAAAGCACCCCTGGGTTCAAGCCCCAATATCACAAAATAGGGGTGTTGGTTATTTGTCCTTAGGGCCCTTCTTTCAGGCCCTCTGTTGAGTACAAGGGTTCCATCTGTGTAAGGCTGGCCCTGCCCACCAATGTGGAAAAAGAACATTAATCAGCAGAGCCTCCAAACTGATTTTTTTTTTTTTAGGGGCAGGGGATACCAGGGATTGAACTCAAGGGCACTTGACCACAGAGCCACATCCCCAGCCCTATTTTTTGTATTTTATTTAGTGACAGGGTCTCTAAATAAAAAAAAAAAATTATATATTATATATATATATATATATACACACACACACACACACACATATCTGCAAAGCAAAACAGTAGTGATGCTGGCAATTTTATTACAGAATATTTATAATTTTCTATTTATTACCAGTTGATGTTCTTACAATTCCTAATTTGTAGATGAAACTTTATCACAGGTATGCATGCATAGGAAAAAACTGTGTGTGTGTGTGTGTGTGTGTGTGTATATATATATATATATATATATATATATATATATATATATATATATATATATATATATATATATATATATATATATAAATTTATTTCAGTACTAGGCATGGTTTTAGGTACCCTCGGGGAGTGGGGGTGGGGAGGTTGGATCATTATCTGTGGAGAGGTAGGGAACTACTATATTCTAAGATGGTAAACCCAGACCAATTCATCCAATACTTCAAGAAATAACATCACCAGCAATTGAAGCCATCAATGCTTCATCTCAGCTTCTTCCAGAGCAAACATTTGAGATTGAAGTGGGCAAGGGAATCATAGTCCCTTCAGTCCCTCAAATTGTAGAAAGAGAAGCTAGTTGTAATGTAGATATTCAACAAAAGGATAAACATAATAAATAAAAGCAGGCCCAAGCTTCAAAAATCAAGGCTTCCACCAAGCTCCAGAATCATAGTGCTTCACAAAGGAAAAGAGCACCCTTAATTGATGATACACAAGGAAATGAACTTAAAATTCTGGAATGCATAATGCATTCTTAAATTTTGCACACTTACCTTCTCAAAACAGTTTTTATTTAAAAGGGCTGAAATTAAATGCCAAACATCTGTCACCACTGATGAATAGAGGGAAATTACCACATTTGGCAAAATTGGTTCAAAATGAATAAATCATAAAACACTCCTCCTATAAGCAAATACCTAATTTGGGTCCCCAGAATAAGAACCAGAGATCCAGCAGTGTAATTCAGGTTCACTACACAAAATTAGACTCTAGTTCTCAGTAAGCTCTGAATATCTTAAAAAGTCTTACAGTTGAATAAAGCTGTTGCCTTGTTTTCTCTTGGCTTAAAACAAGGTAGCAAAAATAGTTGGGAAACAAAGAAACAGGAGCTATCACTGGATGCAAGACATCTAAATCAAACCATCAGCAGAGAATCATGACGGAAGATAAAGACCCCAAAAAAATCACACACATAGACACTTTATTAGTTTCTTCTACAAGAGACAATTAATATCAAACTTTTAACAGAAATGTCAGGTCATTGGAGAGGCCAAACAGATTCCAGGAAGAAAGATGAAAATTAAATACTTAAATTAAAAGGCACTAGTATACCACCTAAAACCCACAACCACGGTGGAAGTAGGCTAAGGAAGGTTAAGCTACAGCAAAATATCTAATGTGAATGTTAGCAATTACACAGCAAGAAGCAAGTCTGTGTTCTAGAAGACTATGATACAATGATTGTTTGGGCCCAAGAGGATATCTGGCCAGGAAAAGGTCAAAATGGCTGAAGTTGTAAAGCCATAGAAAGGAATAGGTACAAAGGGAATACAAGCTACATGGTCAAGCAGATGACAATGAATCAGGCTTCTTCCTCCCAAGAAACATTTGCTGCACTGTGCTACCCCCTCCCCTCTCAGGATCCCACCCAACAGTTTTTTCAGGCTGAGTTGCCTGCTCCTGCCTTAACAGGGTGCTTGCTCAGGAGAATAGGTTTGAGGGCTCTTGTTCTTGATTTAGCACAGATCTTGGAGAAACTTGTCACACATGGGCTGCTTTGTGGCTAGTTGTTCTGACAAAGAAAAATCCCCAAAGTATTCACATGCAAAGTCTGAGCTTCCCCAACCATCTAAACAGCCTTATTCAACACCCTCAAAGTCTGAGATCTTGAAGCAGCTGAACTCTAGTTAAAGCTGCAAGGTTCACAAAATCATTAAGGAAGACAATGCAGTTAAGAAATCCCAGCAGTTAATCTCAATCTGTCTTCCCCCAATTTACAATAAACCCTCATTTACATGATGTGGGATGTAGAAAGCTATACTGGAGCAAGCTGGGTCTTCTGCTGAATTTGTCATCAAATACTAAGGGAAACAAGGAGTAGGGCTGATTTTATTTTTAAAAAAGCCTCAAGTTATTCTATTATAAAGGAACATGACTGAATAGGTAGGAAACAGATTCCCCATTATGAGTTCTCCTGATGGCTTCTGCAAGGATCATAGAGATGTCAATCACCTAGAAAGGCAAGAAAGGCACCAGGTTAGTAGACATGGACAGAGCTGATTGGCCAGTTTGAAGCCTCCACTGTTGAGTAATCTAGTGAGCACCCCTCCTCATAAGCCCATACTCAGCTACTATTCAGAACAATATTTTTACTATACCCATTTAGGAAACAGTCAAATGTTAGTAATGGAGGAAAAACTCTCACTGGGGCTCAAAATGATGGTGGGATGCCATTTTGAAATCCAAAATGGTGAACTACAGACCAGTGCCAGTCTTAATTTAGTCCAAATCCCTAAAAAGATGTACAAAAATGAGTACAAGTTTGAAAAAATTTGACAGTAATTTGATAGAACAATTTTATGTCTTTTACATCTAGTAATAAAACATGTGGTCTTGCAAAAACAAAACACAATAGTTAAGAGTAAGATAAATAGGGTTTGTGTAAAGCATGAACTTGTACACTTTCATGTGCATCAAAACCACTGGGAGTGCTGAGTGTGGCAGTCCATGCCTGTAATCCCCAGCAACTCTGGTGGCTAAGGCAGGATGATCACAAATTTGAGGCCAGCCTTAGCAAGACCCTGTGTCAAAATAAAAAATAAAAGGGCTGAAGATGTTGCTCAGTGGTTAAGTACCCCTGGTTTAATCTCCAGTACCAAAAATAAAAAAAAAATCACTGGGAGTGCCAGGTACAGTGGCACACACCTATAATCCCAGAAACTCAGGAGGCTGAGGTAGGAGGATCACAAGTTCCAGGCTAGCTTCAGCAACTCAGTGACACCTTGTTTCAAAAATAAAAGGGCCAAGGGCTTACATTAGTTCACTGGTAGAGTATACCTAGGTTCAATCCACAGTACTAAAAAAAAGAAAAAAAAATCACTGGAATAGCCTGTTAAAATGTAGAATCCTAGGCTCTATCCTCTAGGTTCTGAGGTCTAGCAATTTGAATTTGAAACGGGTGTTTTTTGATCACAGATCCTGATAATGGACAAACTTCAAGATCAAAGGAGATCTTCCGAATCCAGAGACCTAATTTAACATATATAACCACCCCTAAACACTCAGATGAAATCTTGTTTTGCAAGAATCTTATTCTCACCTGTATTTTAGAGCAATGCTTCATCTTGTCCTCCTGAGGTATGGTATTGGTGACCACTACTGCTTCAAAACATGCATTATTGATTCGAGAAATGGCTGGGCCAGAAAAGATTCCATGAGTCAAGATAGCATAAACTCTGGTCGCTCCAGCTGAGAGAAGTCTAGTGGAAAAAAAGAGAGATGACTTGGATTAATCTTATTCACTATTATAGAATCTGAGTTAGGGAGAAAAGGTGTATTAGTCTACCATAGCAAAACTTCATAGACTGGGTGGCTTAAGCAGAAACGTAATTCTTATAGTTCTAGAGGCTGGCAAATGCAAGACCAAGGTACAGATAGGGTACGTTTCGTTCTAAAATCTCTTCTCTTGTAAGAGGCTGCCACCCTGCTGTGTGTACACAGGATCTCTTCTGAGCGCATGCACAGAGTGCCAGAAAGCTTTCCAGTGTTCTCTTCTTGTAAGAACACTAATACCATCATGAGGGCTCTGCACTTGAGACCTCAGCTAAACCTGAAATACCACCCAAAAGTAATCTTCAAATACCATCACATTTGGGGTTATGGTTTAACATGTGAATTTTAGGAGGACACAATTCTGTCCATATCAAGAAGAGAAATCTGCACTAAGTCACTTCTTGGCTGGACTTAATAAATCACTCAAGGGTAATCCCCTGTGCTCCTTTTCTTTTCTAGCTAGCCAAAATGGAAATATTTCCCAGCAAAATCTTGGAAGCCACATGTTAAAAGAAATAGTCACAAGTTTGAAAGAGTCTGGGTCCCAGAAAATGAGTCCAATCAGGAATACTTGTATTGGAGAGTGCCACAGACAAGAAAGAAACTACCATATTAAGCCATTGACATTTCAGGGAGTTGATCTGTTACACAAATTAGTATCTTATAAATACAAGGATAAAGTGGGTTTTATAAATGTAAACTCAAGGAGCCAAGCCAGGAATCTTTTTCATACCTATTATGTGCCAGGTACAGACATTTAGGAATTTAAAAAACCATTCTAAGAAGTAAAATAGCCAGGCACAGTGGCACATACCTGTAATCCCTGCTACTTGGAAGGCTGAGGCAGGAGGTTTGCAAGTTCAAAGCCAACCTTAGCAACTTAGGGAGGCCTTAAACAACTTTGTGAGACCCTGTCTCAAATAAAACATACAAAGGGCTGAGGATGTGGCTCAGTGGTAAAGTATCCCTGGGTTCAATCCCTAGTACCAAATAAGAAACAATGCTGTTCATAGTGGTTTGGATTGTAAACAGTGGAAAGCCACTTATGATTCTGCAGGAGAGAAGCGATTGACCCTGGCCATAGTTTTAGAAAGATTATCAAGTGTAGAGGTACTGTATAAAACAGACAGGGGAAGTGAGAAATTAGTGACTGGCAGCCGGGTACAGTAGTGCACACCTGTTAATTCCAGTGAATCAGGAGGCTGAGGAAGGAGGATCAAGTTCAAAGCCAGCCTTGGCAACTAAGCAAGACCTCGCCTTAAAAAAACAAAAAAACAAACAACAACAACCAAAAAACCCCCAAAAAAACCCACCATAAAAAGGGCTAGGGATGTAGCTCAGTATTAATGCACCCCTGGGTTCAATCCCTAGCACCAAAAGTAGAGTACTCAGGGAAATGAAAAGCACATTGGAAACAAATAGCTATAATGGCTGTACAACATTGTGACTATAATTAATGCAACTGAATTGTAGACTTAAAAACACCAGATGAAACTGTGTACTGTTATACAGACAATGCTACAACTAAGAAAATTTGGAAAAAAAGAGTACTCAATTTTTATTATAATTCAAGCCTAGGCTTATGAAAACCTTCCAAAGCTACTTATCTTTTTTGATTCAGTTCCAAAAAGTATTGGCAGGCTGAAGGCATTCAGATATCAGTTATTAGCTTTTTATTTTATTTTTTACATTTTTGGTACTGGGGATTAAAAACCCAGGGATGCCTTTCCACTGAGCTACATCCCCATCCCTTTTTATTTTTTGGTTTGAGATAGGGTCTCACTAAGTGGCCAAGGCTGGCTTTGAGTTCACAATTCTCCTGCCTCAGCCTTCTGAGTTGCTGGGATTACAGAAGTACACCACCATGCCCAGCTTAGCTTTTTTACTTCTAACCACCAGCTTCCCAACTCTGTACTCACTTGTCAGCGGCATGACAAATTGTGCCACATGTGTCAGCCATGTCATCCACAAGGATAGCGACTCGATCCTTCACATCTCCCACTAGCACCATGCGGTCCACTTCATTGGCCTTCTTCCGTTCTTTGTGAATCAAGGCAAAGTCCACGTTCAACCGGTCTGCAATGGAGGTCACTCTGCAAAATAAGAGATATTCAATGTTAAACACAAGTGTATAAGATTTCTAAGACAAAAAAAAGAGAAAAAGAAAAAGAAATAGACTAAAGAATGAGCTGGAAGGACTGGAGGTATGGCTCAGTGGTAGGGCACTTGTCTAGACCAAGAGAAACCCTGGATTCAATCCCCATCACCACACATACAAAAAGAGAATGGGCTGATTTTCTAGGGGAGAATAATCACTGAAACTAAACAGTTTCTAGGGCTAAAAGAAAACAACTATCATTGATGACCTCTCAACACAAACTGGGTTGTATGGACTAATGCCTTTATCCCAATGGCAATTTAGGAATGTTACTCACACTTTGGTAACCATTCATTCTGGGTAAGGGAGAGACCTGGGAAGTAGTATAATGCTAAGGCACACTTAGTTAATGGATTTGTAACAAAGGGATGAGAGAAGACTTTATTAACCAATGCAGGAGTGTACAGATTGTCCCCATTTCCATTATAGAACACCAGTGCCTGTGGATATGAGATGTGAACCTGAAGCTGGCAGGAAAGGAGCAGTGCCCAGCCTGTTCCAATGCCTGTGCCCTCGTGGCCCCCTTTGTGATGGTGGCAAAACATCCACCAATTGTCAGTGTCAACTGTACCTGGACACCAAGCTTGGGAACTTCTTTTATGAATGCTAGAAAAAAAGTTATATCAATTAACCATACAAACTGGGTGTTTCACTGTACAGGCTAAACTATCTCTAAATAAAAATACAATTATTATTTTTTTCCTTATTACAATATAACACAAACCACAGCAAGAAAGTGGGGTATTAGATAAGTCTGACTGGTAACCATATAGTTCCTAAGTCACTCAAATACAAAGCCATTTGGTGTAAATAATATTGGGCTGCCCTGGTGACATGTACATTCATGCTACACTGTCATCTTTTCATACACAAAGCAAAGGCCTGTGCTTTGGGTTATTTTATTCTTTTCAGTGTAGCACTGATTAACCTATAATATTATATCCTATTTCCTTGTGACTATGGTTACATATCTAGATTTCTACTGGAAAAGGGGGAACCTGTGACCGTATAATAAGATTTGAAGCATAACTCTAGGCAACATTTGTACCTTGACCTAAACAAGCCACACCCTGAGTTGTCCATTACTACTGCTTAGGCACATAACATTGGTGGTAACCAATTTACTCGGAATGATTGATTATCTGAAGCAAATGCATAATCAATTACTTTAAGTGTCCCAAACCATCTATACTCATTGGCCAACATATTCATTAATCAACAAAGGAAAAAAGAGTTAGAAAATGTATCCTACATCTCTCATCCCTGAGAGAAGAACTCCTGTGCAGATAACAATTGCACAGTACATAGGGAGTAGACCCTATCTACTTCCCAAACCCTGTCAAAGCAAAAGGGCTAGCCCCGTCGAAAACATTCCATTATTACAATGTGATTATGATGAAAATAATCACCAAGAGCAACAAATTATCTGCTTAAGGCAGTTTCTTGTACCCAACTTTGACAAGAAAATCCTGCTTAACTCTTTAAAATGTGATTATTTTCTAAGTCCCTTGGCAAGATGTGACCATAGTGCCTATGACAACTGCCAGTTGGGGGATTTTAATACACTCTCTCCAGTATAGCAGAGGGTAATTAATGACTGAATGGAGCTTATCAAGTCACACACCAGATGGATAACAGAACTTAAGTTCTCAGCTTATCAGTTCCACTGAAGTAACAAAATAAAGAAGCTGCTGAAAAATAGTCATTGAAGATTTTTCACCAGGGATTGAACCCAGAGGTGCTTAACCACTGAGAAACATCTGTAGCACTTTTTTACTTTTTTATTTTGAGACAGGGTCTCACTATATTTAGGGCCTAACTAAGTTGTTGAGGCTGGTCTCAAATTTGAGATTCTCCTGCCTAGGCCACCTGAGCTGTTGGGATTAAAGGTGTGTATCACCATGCCTGATGTCACTAAAGATCTGAATGGCTTTTAAAAAGTTCTGAATTAGCTTTTCCTAATCATCTGTGTTTTGGAGCTCTTCATTCTATTTCTCCATCAAGAAGAACATGTGCCATAATTCTGAATGCATTACTATAAGTAATCCACTAAGAAAAGCAAGAGCTCTTAGTCTGCACCATGTGAGCTGTAAAGCACCATAAATGGAAATCCCTGGCAATGAGTTTAAAATTCTAAAGTCCTGGCTTTAAATAAAAATGTCATATTTTATTTTCCTCCCTGCTTAATATTTTAATCCCAAGGATCAAAACGGTCTAACCAACAGCATTATTAGAAGGGTGTAAAAGCTCACTTATCCATTAATATGGAGTTCAATAGCAGCTGCCAATCAACAGAAAACTAAATTTCCTACCCTTTCAGATAGGTTTTTTGCAGTGTTGTTAGCCATGCAGTGCCAAGTTATTAATGTTATAGTCAAGTCCGCAATATGGTAACTATTTAGGTCTCCTTTTCTGACTTGTCTTCTAAGTAGTAATTTGGGTCAATAAAAGGATAGTAAAACTATATCTAACATTAGATATTACTTAAAACTGCCATTTAGATTTTCCCAGTACATGGGGAAGAATACTAATTTCAACCATACCTCTTGGCTCCACCAGCATCAGGTGACACAATAGTGCAGTTCCTCCACTCAGAGATATTCTCCCTAATCCACTTCAGGACAGCTGGCTCTGCATACAAATTGTCCACTGGGATATCAAAAAAGCCCTGGAGAAAGAAGGCAGGTCAGTTTTGCTTCGTTTTCCTTCTCTTCCATTTGCAAATGGATAACAAAAAGAAAATAATAACTTGCATAGAGAGAATGCCTTATTGCAACACTCAAACATAGAAAGGCATTCTCAGTGTGGTAGATTATAAAAATTGCCTCCTCAAATCTTGGCTGAGAGAGTCCCACCAAGATCAGCCAATCCAACCCTCAGCCAACCCACAACTGAATGCAAGAACTACAAATGAACCCTTGTGAAGAACAGCCAAGTTTAGCCAAGACCATAAGAACTGTTCAGCCATGGTGTGTACTCATTAGTTTAATATGTACTATTTCATGGCACTTGGTAAACTACTTAGAGAAGTTGTGATACATAAATTTAGTGGGAACTATAATAAATGATCCTACAGGATAACTAGAAATCAGAAGATGTATGTTGATTCTAGTTGATAAAAATTAGTTGTATTTCTCAATTAAATTGTTCCTTTTCTGTAACATGGGTACCTATGAATCTCAGCTGGTTGCCATGGGATAATGACAATGATTTGGAAGTCTCTTTAAATAGTATAAAATAAATATAGTAATCTACTTCCTTCATTCTGAGTTTCTATGAAAAGTTAGGTTCCAATATCTGTGGCTCTAAATTTAAGACTGAATCCTCAGGGAGAATAACAACAGCTTCCATTTATTGAGCACCAGTCATGGGCCAGGCATTATATTATGAAATTAATATTTTATAATAATGAAAAAGTATGTTCAGAAGTAAACTGCCCAGGGTACAGAGCTAGTGATTATAAGTGCCAGTATTCAAAGTAGGTCTGATCCTAAAGTGTAGGCTATACCTATAATATCAGACTGCCTCCCTGTCTATCCACTTCAAATGGCAAAGATGGTAAAGATGATGTGCTTACAGTGAATGCATTTAAAATGTTTTCAGCATCTAGTTTACTTGAGCTATACTTGGGAAGTTTTTGGCTCTCTGCAGTGTTGAGCATTATCAGTCCACTCCTTCTACTTAGAAAGGCAAGATAATTATCCCTGATAATTATTTTCCACTGATACCTGAATTTGAGAAGCATGTAGATCCATGGTGATAATATGATCTGCACCAGCTACAGACAGCATATTTGCAACAAGCTTAGCCGAGATTGGTGCCCGGCTCTAAAAGGAGGGGAATAAAGAAAAAGAAAAACCAAAAAAGCCAATTTGAAATACAATTCATTTCAAGAAACATTTATTTATTGTGTATCTAC
Organism: Marmota monax; assembly: GCF_021218885.2. NCBI lineage: Eukaryota > Metazoa > Chordata > Mammalia > Rodentia > Sciuridae > Marmota > Marmota monax. The sequence continues at coordinate 6,206,468 of NW_026694552.1, read as the reverse complement.
TTTGTTTAAGTCACTGTGCTACCAGGAATTTGCTACCATTGACTTTGAGTGTATCATAGTCAAGAACATGTGCTAAGTGAAACATCACTTCCCAACTGAGGATATACATTTCAGTAAATAAAATATCTTCCTTGCTTCCAGGATTATCATTTCACTGGTTATACATATTTTCAGCCTATTCAAAAGCTTCTACTGTTCAATTTTCAAACTCAGCAAACTCAAAACATCTTTTAAAAAACAACTTTACTAAAATCTTTTTAAATACTGGGGCTGGGGTTATGGCTCAGCAGTGGAGTGTTTGACTAGTATTTGTGAGGCTCTGGATTCAATCCTCAGCACCACATAAAAATAAATAAAATAAAGGTATTGTGTCCAACTACAACTAAAAATAAATATATTTTTTAAAAATCTTCTTACATACATACCCATGCCTGTGTAAACCTAAAATATCAAAATTCAAAGATATATAACAGAATGGAAATTGTTTCCTTTGTAAATTACATCATCACTTTATTCATCTGGGGATCAGTTTTCCAGCAACCTCAACTCCATTAAGTAAAAGGTATACCTGCTACACCCTAAAGCACCTGCCCTTTACTCTACACTCTGCTGTAATAAAAATATCTGGCCTTTCTCCCAAGTTCTGTGTGTTAATGCTGGGCATTAATTACAACATCCTTGCAAAATTTTATGTGTATACCTCATCCTCTAATAATATCAAATAAGAGAGCTATATGAGACCAAGTATTCATATAAATAGGCTTCATATTTTATGAAGATGTAACAACCAAGACCCTGACTATATGACAGTTAAGAGAAATCTACTATAGTTTTTTCGAAACAGGCTCTCACTATGTTGTCCAGGCTGCCCTTGAACTCCTGGGCTCAAAGAATCTTCCTGCTTCAGCTTCCTGAGTAGCTGGGACACAAATACACACCATATATAGTTTAAAAATTATTCCACTCCAGCTGGGTACAGTGGTGCACACCTGTAATCCCAGGGACCTGGGAGGCTGAGACAAGGGGAATCACAAGTTACAGGGCAACCTCAGCAATGTAGTGAGGACTTAAGCAACTTACTGAGATCCTGTCTCAAAATTTAAAAAAAAAAATTAAAAACCTGGGCTGGGGATGTGGCTCACTGGTAAAGTGCCCTTAGATTAAAGTCCGAGTATGTATGTATTTGTGTGTGTGTATATTCTATTCCACAGGATTGGTAATTAGTCTGATTAATAGAATTAAAAATACAGCAAGCTAATGGAAAAGTTACATATGCATAATTTGAATGAAATACAGAATACAAATGTGTTGGTTTACACAAAACCACTATATACCTATTGTGAAGACAGGGCAATACCTAAGGAAATGTGACTTTAAAATACCTCGAAATATATATATCTGATAGTTAAGGAATTTTTTTTAAATTTTAGGCTATACTCCTGCTTCCCCTGCTTTAAAAAAATGACTCTGGGTTGGGGGTGTGGCTTAATAGTAGCGTGTATACCTAGCATGTACAAAGGCTCTGGTTCTATCCATAGCACCACACACACAAATAGATTCTGAACATACCTTATCCTTCTTATCCTGCCGGGCATAAGGGAAACATGGGATGACTGCAGTAACCCGGCTGGCTGAAGCAATCTTGCAGGCATTAATCATGATCAAAAGCTCCATTAGATTGTCGTTGATTTCACCACAACCACTTTGAACGATGTAGACATCTTCTCCACGTACACTTTCACCAATTTCCACACTAAATTAGAGAAAGATAGGCAAGATAAAACAATAGATTTTTAGTTGGGCATGGTGGTGCATGCCCATAATCTCAGTGACTTGGGAGGCTGAAGAGGATGGTAAGTTCAAGGCTAGCCTCAGCAGCTTAAGGAGAGCCTGTCTCAAAATGAAAAATAAAAAGGGCTGAGGATGTAGCTTAATGGGAGAGTGACCCTGGGTTCTATCACCAGTACCCCTCCCCAAGACTTTTAAGCACGATACTGTATTTGGATAGATAGTAAGGTCTTAAAAAAAAAACAAAAAACAGCTTCCCTGATAGCATGCTATCAGTGGTTAAAGCCATGTGGATATTGATCCCCTCAGACTCTGGAAGATCCCAAGAAGGAGCTCTTACACTAGAACTGCCATGTACTACACAAATATTACAAGTTTGTATGTGTGACATAGCATGAAAAACACTAGCTAACTTTATAGTATTCACAAATAATTGGAAAAGTAATTTCAGGAGGTGGTCATGCAATGTAAAGACAGATTTGACATAGAACCCGTGACTGTTATATAATCCATACAAAATGAAAGTAGAAATATCATAAGGGATGAATCACCACTGTTCTTTCTATAATGATGCTTTCTAGTGAAGACAGTACTGCCTCTACCATATTGGCAATTTGCTCAATAAATATTAAATGCTCATATGCTGGTCACTGTGCTAGGAGCTAGGGATACAAAGATGAATAAAGCAGATGTGGTCCTTGATCTCATTCTGTAACAACTGTATTTTTGTCCAATCAGTAAGTCTTATTTAATAACAATGCCATAGGAAGTAAGTCTAATAGTGGAGTACAACTATATTTTATCATAACAAAAATTAATACCCATACTTGGGTCCCTGCCAAGAAAAAAAAATTATGATCTCAAAGAAAAAAATCTGGAGCTAGGGGCGTAGCTCAATGTTAGAACACTTGGCTAGCACATGCAAAGCCCTGGGTTCCATCCCCAGTGACACACACACCACCTCAATCAATCCTCAAGGTAAGGTAGGGATATGTGTATATGTATAAAGAAGGGATAGATCAGAATTGTTAAAAACCCCTACTGAACAATAGAACTTCAGTTCACTCCAGGTGTGGTGGCACATGCCTTTAATTCCAGCAGCTCAGGAGGCTGAGGCAGTAAGATCACAAGTTCAAAGCTAGCCTCAGCAAAAGTGAATGCTAAAGCAACTCAGTGACACCCTGTCTCTAAATAAAAGACAAAATAAAGCTGGGGATGTGGCTCAGTGGTCGAATGCTCCTGAGTTCAATCCTGTTCAAATTAAAAGGCAATGTAGTTATTATTAAATACAACATGCATACTTTTATATTTTTATGGCACTCTCACCACTATCTTTTGTGTGGTTTCAGAAACTGACCACTATTATTATGCCCATCAGGATGATGTTTATCTCATGTTTACTCCCCAAATAAAACTTTAAAGGGCATCCCGAAAGAAACCTCTATCAAAATAAACAGAGGTGCTGGGTTCAGGGGTGAACACCTGTAATCCCAGCTACTGTGAAGGCTGAGGCAGAAGATTGCAAGTTCAAGACCAGCCTGGACAACTGAGAGAGACCCTGTCTCAAAACAAACAAACAAAAACAAAAACAAGTTTGGGAAAACTGGGTAAAGGGTATACTTTTATCTGTTTTTTTTTTTTTTCTTAGAGGTGAATGTAAGTGTACAATTACCTCAAAATTCAATTATTTTGCAGTGCTAGGGATTGAACCCAGGGCTTCATGTGTGCTAGGCAAGTGCTCTAGGACTGAGCTACACCACCTCCCCTTCTCAAAACTCATTTTTTAAAAAAAGTGATTGTGGGCTGGGGATGTGGCTCGTGCGGTAGAGCGCTCGCCTGGCATGCGTGCAGCCCGGGTTCGCTCCTCAGCACCACATACAAACAAAGATGTTGTGTCCGCCGAAAACTAAAAAATAAATATTAAAATTTTCTCTCTCCCCCCCTCTCTTCTCTCTCTCTTTAAAAAAAAAAAAGTGATTGTACCTTGTGCATAGTTGAGTAAACCATTACTGCAGCCCTCAATGAAAACTGAGGTCACAGAAGTGTAAAAAAACAAACACACTTCTGTGGTTAGCCAAAAGAACCAGGTCCAGTTGTATTATTTTCTGAAAAGCTATAATACTGTGAGAAAACCTGGCGAAATCCAATTTAAACAGTTAATTTGAGAAATAACTCATCTCAAAGTATTTTCTTCCAAGCTTATCAGGGATCAGTCACATTCTCTTCCTTTATATTCCATGAAGACACCCTTTACTACTTCACAGACTGCACTTCTTTCCACTATCTGAATGCTCTTCTCAAAACCACTTCACTCATTTTTCAGGTCTCCAATCAAAATAGCCTACTTGACCTTCTTGTCAAGTATGATATCAATAGAAACAGTAAGATTTTAAATAGTGACTGGAACTGAGTACAGTGAAACACACCTGTAATTGCCACAATGTGGGAGACAGAGGCTGGAGGATGCAAATTCAAAACCACCCTTGGTGACTTAGAACCTGTCTCAAAATAAAACGGGCTGGGGAATAATGTAGCTCAGTAGTAGAGTGTCCCTGGTTCAATCCCCAGTACCAGGGAAAAAAAAAAACATTAAATGTGACTTAACTCAGTGGTAGAACACTTCCCTAGCATGTGTGAGGCACTGGGTTGGTTGATAGCACCGCATATAAACAAATAAAATAAAAGTCCATCAACAACTAATAATAAAATTATCAATCAATTGCAATATATACACCTTATTTGCATGCCAATTCAAACTAAAACAAAAGAACATTTTTATGAGAAAAAAAATTGAACTCTGGCTACTTATTTGACAGTAAGGGATTACTATCAATTTCTTTAGGCATGATAATACTATTTTGTTTACTGAAATATATATGGATGACAATATCTATTTGCTTCAAAAATTCAATCATGAGAGCGTGGTGAGGGAAGACTAATAAGAGGAAGCAAAATTAGCCATAGCTGGGCGCAGTGGTGCATGCCTATAATCCCAGTGGCTTGGGAGGCTGAGGCAGGAGAATCATGAGTTCAAAGCCAGCCTCAGCATCGGTGAGATGCTAAGCAACTCAGTGAGACCCTAAAATACAAAATAGGGCTGGGGATGTGGCTCAGTGGTTGAGTGCCACTGAGCTCAATCCCCAGTACCAAAAAAAAAAAAAAAAAAAAAACAGCCATAAATTGATAACTATTGAAATGGGTGAAGGAGTGCGTAGGGTCATTATACCATTTTCTCTTCTTTATGTTTGAAATGTTCCATAATAAAGTTAAGAAAATAACTGGGGAGGATTACTTTATTTATCATTCTAGTTATTCCCTTCAGAATACTCATCACAATTTGTTACATCTTATTATTTGTGGATCTGTTTATCATCTGTCTCCTCCACTAGAATGTAAATTCCATGAAGGTAAGTAACTACTTACCAGTGTCATCAGCCAGTCAGTGCCAGTAGGACATGAAGAATGAATGAAAAGGATGGGAAAGGAGGGGAGGAGTAGGGAGGATAGGAAGGGCAGCAGAATAGAATAGACAATATAATTGATGTATGTACATTCCATGTATGTATTATATGTCAAAATACATTCTGCTGTCATGTATGACTAAAAAAAAATAAAAATGAATCGTATGGTAAAAAAAAATTTTTTTAAAAAAAGAATGAACAAAAACCCTTCAGGATTAGGCTGCCTCTTATTCACTTTTGAATAAAAGTGAAGTGAATGCCTCCATTTACTTTTTTTTTTTAATGACTGGCTTTTTAAAAACTTTATTTATTTATTTATTTTTACGTGGGTGCTGAGGATCGAACCCAGGGCCTTGCACATGCGAGTCGAGCGCTCTACCGCTGAGCCATAACCCCAGCCCCCCTCCATTTACTTTTGAGTTGCTAGGATTACAGGCATATACCACCGTGGCATATGGGATCATGTTTCCTTAAAAGGTTTTGACAAGTCCACCCATGCCCTTCTTCAGATACTCATATTTATATAATTTGGGGGTAGAATTACAATCTGATGGTACCACCAGGATGATATAGTAACAAAGAATTTGATGACGGGTCCTTAACTAGTGATATTAAGACAAACAACAATAGTAATTTTGTGGACCTCCATGTGGCTGACTTGACATAGTAGTGTATTTTTTTTTTAACTTATGGATACTTAATTTGATTCATAACTATTGAAATGGGTGAAGGATATGCGTAGGGTCATTATACCATTTTCTGTTCTTTATGTTTGAAACTTGTATATGAACCTTGTGTGACTTTCAGTAATTAATTAAAAAAAAGGATACATATCCTCTAATATTTTGGCAACATCAACTATGCCAATACCAAAATTGCTTTCTGAAAACATTCTTCAAAATCCAAATAGATCATAAAAAAATAAAAAATGGGGGTGGAGATGTAGCTCAGAGGTAAAGTATCCCTGTGTTCAATCCTCAGGACTAAAAAATAAGTAAAAATAAAACAAAAAGAACTCAAGTGGATATGACTAAATAATACCTCCTGTTCTGTACATTTCTCACTGTGGCAGGTCCAAGTAAGAGGCAGTATTCATGTAAGGGACTTCTCAGATCTTCTTTACTATTAACACATCCCTTTGAGAGCTCTCCAGGCTAAAAGTGGCATTTCTGTTTTATGGTACACAACTGTGGTTTTAACCAAGTGTAACAGGTTAAAACCTGTTACAAAAAATCAAGTGTAACTTGATGTTTTGACTCTTTCCCTTGTGGCCTTGAAACTTACATATTTTTTTCTTTTTCCCAATCTTCTTTTCCCTAAACTTCTCCTCCCTGATATTCTTTTTCCCTAAACTTCTTCATCCTCATCTCTCCTTCCTAAACTCATTTTCTCTGAATCACCTCTTAAAAAAAACCAAAAAACAAAAAACCCTGTTCCTGCTGATGGGCAGAATCACAGCCTCTGGGACAGGAGTTTCCTGTGTTTCTCCTTTGTTAGCAAAGCAATAAACCTTCTTTTTCCTTTTTCTCAAAACCATGCCCTTGTTATTGGATTGGAATGGGGACAAGGACTGAGCTTTTGGCAACACAAGTACTTTCAATAATTGAGGGACTTCAAAGCTCAGAAAATGCTAAACCTGCTCATTCCTCTTCTACCCCTAACCTCCTTGACAAAGATCCCCATTTTCCTGGGACAGAATGACAGTTGGGCACACTGATTCCCAACAAAGTCAATTTGTCCTCTATCTGGTATCAGAGAACTATGGTTCTTTTTTTTTTTTTTTGGTGGGGCTGGGGATTGAACCCAGGGCTTTACGCATGTGAGGCAAGCACTCTACCAACTATACTATATCCCCAGCACCCCCGCCCCGCCCCCGCTTAACTATTTCTGTAGGCTTTTAAAGCTTTATTATTGTCAAGTAAGAGCAGAAAAGAACATTCTCAGACCATGGTGGCTTATCTTGCTATACAAATGCCTCAACTAAACTGGGCATGGTGGCACACACCTATAATACCAGTGACTGAGGAAACTAAGGCATGAGGATCACAAGTTAAAGGTCAGCCTCAGCAACTCAGCAAGATCCAGTCTCAAAATTTAAAAAATAAAAAAATAAAAAGGACTAGGGATGTAGCTCAGTGGTTATGTGCCCCTGGATACAATCCATAGTGTTTTTGCTTTTTTTAAAAAAAAAGATTCTACCCATGAAATTCCTAGGATTTTGTACCTATAAGTCTCTAGAGTTTTATAAAAATAAAACTATATAATCCACTGCATATACCTTTATCCCTAGCTGCCAGGAAGCCAAAACATATAGTTAAAGTAACATTAAACTTCAATAATCATTCTATGCCAAGTTCTTTTTTTAAAATTTTTTTTAGTTGTTGATGGACCTTTATTTTATTTATTTATGTGGTGCTGAGAATCAAACCCAGTGCCTCACAAAGCTAGGCAAGTGCTCTATCATTGAGCTACAACTCCAGCCCTGATGCCATGCCAAGTTCTTGACACCATTACTATAGCCCTTTGTTCTATAAGGTTTCTGATATCTAAAAAAAATTGTACTTTTGACTATGATGAAAAACACTTCAAATCCTTTCTTGAAAGCAGGTGGGGTATTTAGTTATAAAATTATCACTGCCAATTTAAACATCTGCTAAACATAACTTTGATAAATAATCTTAATATGGTTATTTAATAATTACATATTCTAACATCACATTAAAGGCTTGAAAAATTTAAAATTCACTTATCAGCTCACCATCCAACAGTCACAAGAACCATTTTTTATAATTATATCACTTAACAAGCAACCCACAGTTCAGCCATTTCCCAAAGCCAAACTTAAAACTAAAAACTTACCCACAGCAAAAGATGTTTGTTAGAGCAAGGCACAAATTTAGCAACTTGAAAAAGTATTTCATTATGTAAAAATTAACGTACTGACAGTAAGGCCTGGATATGTAGCTCAGTGGTAAGGTGACCCAAGGCTCAATCCCTCATACCAGAAATAAAAACTAAAAATCTCAACACTAAGCTTTGCATGGTGGTGCACACCTGCAATCCTAGTGACTTGAGGCTGAGGCAAGAGGATGGCAAGTTGGGGGCCAACCTTGGAAATTCAGTGAGATCCTCAGCAACTTAATGGGACACTGTCTCAAAATACAAAAAAAAAAAAAAGGAGCTGAGGGTGTAGTGTAGTGGTACAGCACCCCTGGTTTCAATCCTAAGTAACCCTCCAAATCAACATTTCTCTTTCTTTGTATGTACTACTGGGCATTGAACCCAGGAGTACTCTACCACTGAACTACACCCCCAGCCCTTTTTTATTTTTATTTTGAGATTGGGTCTCATTAAATTGCTAAGACTTGCCTTGAACTTGTGATTCTCCTGCCTCTATCTCCCAAATTGCTGGGATTATAGGTGTGGGCCACCACACTGGCTCAACACTATTCTGATGGTTTCTTCTAAATCTCATCAAGTAAATTGTGACAGTAAATAAATAGCAGTTATGCCTAAAACCTATTTGGTTCTAATAAAATCTACTAGGTGGTAAGATCTAGTTCGGTAAGCAAGAGGGTAAAACTCCTTATACTTTCCCTCTAGTTAACAGGCAAAAACTTCAAAAGGCCTTGGGCCAATCATTCTCCCAGTGGTTTTCAAGGAGGCCAGAAGACTATGTCTAGCTAACAAGTGAGAAAACTACCCTTTTCCCTCCTTTCATTTAGTATCTGGTATAAGTGCTTCCAACTGGCATTGAATGTGAAACAGCACAAAAAGGAAATACAGTGAATCTTAGAAGTAGATGCTATTAAGAAAATCTCAAGAATTTGGAATATGGAGGTGTTGACATGTACAAAATACTTGGGAATACAAGTCTTAGGCAAACATAGTTAAAACCTTCCCCTTGCTGGTCACGGTGACACATGCCTAAAATCCCAGTAGCTGGAGAGGCTGAGGAAGAGGATGGCAGGTTCAAAGCCAGCCTCAGTAACTCAGTGAGACCATATCTCAAAATTAAAAATAAAAAGGGCTGGGGATGTGGCTCAGTGGTTAAGCACCCTTGGGTTTAATACCCAGTAACAAAGAAAGAAAATAGTTCCTCATAGCATTCAGGTGCTTTATTATAGAAATTAACATTTATTTGTGGTACTGGGGGTTGAACCCAGGAGTGCTTTTACCACTGGATTACACATCCAGTACTCTTCATTTAAGTCAGGGTTTGGCTAAATTGCTGAGATTTTTCCAAGGCTGTACTTGAATTTGTGATCCTCTTGCCTCAATCTCCCAAATCACTGGGATTACAGGCACGAGCAAATAAACCCAACAGAAACTAGCACTTCTTAAGCATTTAGCTATACATTCAATATTAATGTTGCTATTATTGCTGATGAGACTGCAAATAGAAAAGTTTGGCTCAACTTTTCTGGGGGACAATTTGACAATAGGTATCCAAAGCCTGAAAATTGGTACATACCCTTTAAATTAGTAATTCTCCTCTTGGGATTTATTCTAAGCTAATAATATGAAAATTTAAAGGAATAATCCATTCATAATGTCACTAAATAAAGAAAGCTTTAAACAATGACTTCAATTTTTGAAAATGTAGCTGGGTATCGTGGCACACGCCTATAATCCCAGCAACTTGAGGCTGAGGCAGGAGGATCACAACTTCAAGGCCAGCAACAAGACCCTCAGCAATGAGACCTTGTCTTGAAATAAAAATAAAAAGGGCCAGGATATGGCTCAGTAGTTGGTGGTCATAAATCAAGATATGAACAGTTTATCTCAGGTAGTGGAATTGTGAAGGATATATTCTTTTTTACCTGCTATATATCCTACATTTTGCACAATACCATTGCCACTCCTCCTTGCCAACATTTATTGTTGCATTTATTGTTTTATTATGTGTTGAACAATGTCCTAAGAACTTTACTCCTATCTCATTTAATCCTCACAGTTAACTATAGGTGGACAATGTTTTATAGAAGAGATTACCAAGACAAAGAAAGATTCAATTCAGGTTCTCTAATTCTAGCACCTTAACTTTTAACCCGTTTATGTTTATGTGTGGGTATATACACATGCACTCATAAACTATAAATATACGTATGTTTCCTGTGTAAATGTATGTTTCCTATGTAAATGTATGTTTCCTAAATAACTAAGGATTATCTTGATTTGGGAAGAAAAATACTCTGCTCACAAAGGCAAAGATTCTAGCTGAGCCTGGTGGCATGTGTCTGTACTTCTAATGGCTTGGGAGGCTGAGACAGGAGGATTGCAAGTTCAAAGCCAGCCTCAGCAACTTAGTGAGACCGTCTCAAAATAAAAATTACAAAAGGACCTGGGGATGTGGCTCAGTGGTTGAGCACCCCTAGGTTCTATCCTAGGTACCAAAAAGGTGGAGCAGAGATTTTGCCAAATTCTAGCAAATAGCAAAAATTATTTTATTTGAGCACAGGCTCACATCTGATGACCCACAGCAGTGAACTGGCCTATCCAATACCTATAGATTCCAAGATTCATTGAGCAGAAGATACAATTTCTGCAGCTTAGGAAAAAAAAAAGATTGTTGGAAGGGATCTCCAAAGTAAACATTTTTATGTTCAGGGCCAATTTCAGAATATCTACAGAACCACACGCTAATAATGATTAAGCCAGAAAGAAGGAAAGTAACCAATCAGCAATTATCTACATTAGGCTTAATCTAAATCAGTCAGGAGGAAGCTAAATTGTTCCCCCACCACCACACCAATACAGCCTCCTGTTCTGCTATGGTACATTATGCAGAGGGCAGAAGAGATTAACACAAGGAGAAAATAGCCTTCATATTTTTCCAGAAAGCACAGGAAATGGATTTAATAACCAGAGGGCCCAAAGAAAACCTCCAAATGAATAACATTCTTGTCCCCTAGCTATGCTGCTACTCTGAGTCTGGTCTGGTTTTGTCTTCTTTAGTAAGGCCCCTGAGCCATAATGGTGTGTTGAAAGCCACAGATAGCAGCTTGCAAACCTCTTTTGACTAAGGTATTGCCGGGTTACAGATGGAAGTGTTTGCGCTATCATTTGCATTACAATCAGCAGCACACTAATCCAGGAAGAAGCTATCAACTACAGATGAAAAGTTTTATATCAACTGGGTCTAAAAAGATAGGGAGAATTACAGTTGGAAATCACTTTCAAGAAGAAAGCCAAAATCCCAGGCATGATGATGCACACCTGTAATTCCAGTAACTCTCAGCAATTTGTAAGGCAAGTTGGAGGCCAATCTCAGCAATTTGGTGAGATCCTGACTTTAAAAAAAAAAAGAATTGGGGATGTAGCTCAGTGATAAAAAGCTCCCCTGTGTTCAATCCCCAGTACAAAAAAAAAAAAAAAAAAAAAAGGAAAAGTGTTCAATGTAATCTTATTTAACTGATCATTAGATGAAAACTTTACCCTTAACACATGTATCAATAATGCTGTGGGCAGTGCTATGATTTGACTGATGGGATAACAACTGATGGGATAACCTATCAAAGCCAGAATATTCTACATTTAGCTGGCAGCGGCACTGAAAGAAGCAGGTAATTAAGTTATCCCCAAAATAGTACAATGGTACATGTGAAAGTTGCAAGTAGGGGAAAGGAACAAGACAATGAAAGAAAGTCAAATGTTAATGCACTGTTAGATCCAGAGGTTCCACTGCATTACCTGTCTTTAATTATTTAACACTCAAGTATAAATTTTACCCTAAATTCTCGCACATAGCGATAAGAAATGGGTAATTCCAGGATAGACAATTACTGAAAAATATGCTAATGTACCAGTAGCTGCATTGGGTAAAAGGTCAAAGATCCAATTCAGAACTAAGGTTCCCTAAGACTTTCGGGATGACTCAAGCCGAGATGCCAATGATCAAGGGTGCAGAATTAATGTCATCACTTTATTCGATCAACTAGATTTAACTTAAGGATGGTTCCGATTAGTTGGGAGATTAATGATTTTAAAGATGTGAAAGTCAACGCTTGTCAATCTAAGGGAAGTCAGTAGTAATAATTTTCGCGCCCTCAGTACATAATGCCAATTTCCTCAACACCAAACCAGACTGACACCATTTCAAATTAAAATGCTGCTTCTTAGATTCTAAAATACAGACCGGGGGGCTCCGAACGCGGTACATTATCCAACGTACACCAGTCCAAGAGCTGAAGCGAATCCAGTCCAGCCTGGGCGGCTCAACAGTGAAGCGACAAAGCCACGTGTCCCCACAGCCGAGGCTAAGCGTCCATCCCCTCCCTTCGCTCTAGGCAGCCACTATCACTGCATTGGGTCTTCCATCCCTGCCTTCAAACCCAGCAGCTTCGCCTCACGATCCATCTTGACTCCACCCCACCACACGGTGAGAATGAACGTGACCCTCCCGCGCAAGAGGTAAAATAACGGAAACAGCACCCTCGCCAAAGCAGCCCCTTTTCCCCCTTCCCCCAGTTCCCCGGAACTCACGCGGAGGCCCCATCCCCCACAGCTCCTGCCTGCTAAACAGGTGAGGTCTGTTGGGGTCCCAACTTCGCCCTTACCAGGTCTCCTGGTTGCTGAATTTCTTAGTCACCACCTTGCCTAGCTCCAGGCCCAGGCGGTCAGCAATTTTCTGGGATAAGTCCTGATGAGAGCTGCCGCTGAAGATTTTGATATTCGGCATCTTGAACAATTATCCTAGGCGCTCGTCGCTCAGCGATCACTGCTGCTGCGGAGACCAGAACCGAAGTCTGCCCAAATACTTAATACTGACCGCTTTGCGCTGCTACTCCGCCATCTTACATTCCCGCCCGGCGCGCGGCTCTAAATTACCGAGCTGGGGAGGCGGGATCAGCGGGGGAAGTCCACACCCACTCATTTCCGATTGGCTGAGCGGGATCGAGGGGCGGAGACCTCGCTGCAGCTTCACCTCTCTTCTATTCTCTCGAGTATTGGCTGGAGGGCAAAAACCGGGGTGAGGCTAATAGCCCCACCCCTTGGTAGCTTTGCGGTGGGGGGAGAGCTGGCTACAGAGCGTGGAGACATCTGACTGGGGGTGAAAGGATATGGGTGGAGGTATACTGGTGACGCGTAGAACCAGATCTTTCCCGCAAGCAGAGATCACGCATGCTTTCTTGTTCAGCTAAAGACATTTAAGTCTGGCTCTAGTTTATAGTTTCCTTTAAGAAAATATTTTAATTAGATAGCAGCCGCATGCATGTGTAGGTTTCTGAACTCGATTTTTATCTCTTTATGAGGGTGGGACTGGATTAAAGCACTTTTATAAAACAGAGACACCCCAAACACAAGCGGTCCGAAGGGCTTGTTTACCCTTTGTAATTGTGAAGTGTCATCTTTGCATGGAAGATAAGTCCCATGGGGATAGTGACCAAAAGCATGGCACCTGAGTCATACAGACAATCCAAGAGGAAGAGGCATTTCATTTCTAACTTGGAACTGACTATATTTAAAGAACTGAAGGAGCGTGGATTTCCCAAAATATACGAAAGTTAAAGTCTGATTTTATCTAACCCTTGGAATGGAAAGGAAAATTAGTGGCTGGGCGTGGTGGCGCACGCCTGGAATCCCAACGGCTTGGGAGGCTGAGACAGGAGGATCAAAGCCAAGCGCTAAGCAATTCAGTGAGATCCTGTCTCTAAACAAATTACATAAAAGGGCTGGGGATATGGTTCAGGGGTCGAATGCCCCTGAGTTCAATCCCCAGTACCAAAAAAAAAAAAAAAAAAGTGTTATATGAGACTGCAGATAAAGAAGCCCAAAGGAGGCTGAGAATGTAACTTAGTGGCAGAAAATTTGCCTAGCATGCTTGAGGCCCTGAGTTCCATCCCCAGTACAGCATGAAAATAGGAAAAAAGCCCTAGAGAGGGAAGGTTCTTACATTATTACCTTCTTATCTGGCATGGTGGCACATGCTTGCAATCCCAGCTACTTTGGAGGCTGAGACAGGGGATTTCAAATTCCAGGGCAGCCTGGGAAATTTAGCAAAACCCTGCTTCAAAAAGGGCTGAGGGATATAGCTTAGTGGTAGAATACCACTGGTTCAATTCACAGTACTGACAAAAAAAAAAAAAAAACCTTGAAGGAATCAGAAAACATGGTTTTCCGTCATGTCCACCTCATATGACCTTCAATGGCATCATGTTCAGTTTGTGTTGCCAATGTGATATTTAACCCTATTTTTATAGTGATACTTGCTAATTGTACCAATGTGAGCTTTTCTTTCTCTCTCTCTCTCTCTCTCTCTCTCTCTCTCTCTCTCTCTCAGTACTGGGAATTAATTGAACCCAAGGATGCTCTTCTAATGAGCTACATCCCCAGAACTTTTTTAAAAAAAAATATTTTTTAGTCATTGATAGATCTTTATTTAATTAATTTATTTATTTGTAGGGTTGAGATTCAAACCCATTGCCTCACACATTCTAGACAAGCACTCTACCACTGAGCTACCACTCCAGCCCCTTCCCAGAATTTTTAATTCATTATTTTGAAACAGGATCTTCTCCATTGTCCAGGCTTGCCTGGAACTTGCCATCCTTCTGCCTTAACCTCCTGAGCAGCTGGGATCACAGCCGTGTTTCAGCCTTTATTATTTATTTATTTTGGAACCAGGGATTGAACCTAGGAATGCTTAACCACCAAGCCACATCCCCAGCCCTTTTTTATTTATTTTGAGACGGGGTCTCACTAAGTTACTTAGAGCCTCACTAAGTGGCTGAGGCTGTCTTTGAACTTGCAATCCTCCTGCCTTAGCCTCCTGAGTTGTTGGGATTACAACTCTACACTACCATGCTTGGCTTCAGCCTTTATTATCATATCACATTTTCATTAAGCACATTCATCTGTCCATAAATTAGGAAAAGTAAGAGAAAATTCTCATGCAATTTTAGAATCAAAAGTGAAGTTGTGGTGCTGCAGTTGTAGCTCAGTGGTAGAGTGTTTGCATAGCGTGTTTGAGGCACTGGATTCAATCCTCAGCACCACATAAAAATAAATAAAATATTGTGCTCATCTACAACTAAAAAAAATTAAAGTGATTTTGTAAGCCAGGTGTTATAGTTTGGATGTTAGGTGTCCCCCAAAAGGTCATGTGTGAAACAGTGCAAGAAGGTTCAGAGGAGAAATGATTGGGTTATAAAGTCTTAAACCAATCAGTGATTTAATCCCCTAATAGGGATTAACTGAGTGGTAATTGAAGTGGTGGGGTGTGGCTGAAGGGGGTGGGAATTGGAGCGTTGCTTTGGGTATGTATTTGTATGTGGCTAGTAGACTGTCTGATTCCTTCCTGATCACCACATAAGCCACTTCCTTCTGCCATACTCTTATGCCATGTTGTTCTGCCTTACCTGGAGCCCTGAGGAATGGAGCCAGCTGTCTATGGATTGAGACCTCAGAAACCATAACCATGGGCTCTCAAATAAACTCTTCCTCCTCTACAGTTGTGCTGATCAGGCCATTTAGTCAGAGCAGTAAAAAAGCTAACTAAAGCACAAGGCATGGTGGTGCATGGCTATAATCCCAGCACCTCAAGAGGCTGAGGCAGGAGGATCACAAGTTCAAAGCCAGCCTCAGCAATTTAGCAAGGCCCTAGGCAATTTATTGAGATCCAGTTTCAATTTAAAAAAAAAAAAGATCTTGAGATGTAGCTCAGCAGTAAAGTACCTCTGGGTTCAATCCACAGTACCAAGTACATTTTTTAAAAAAGTTTCAGACCAGCCTAGGTACCTTAGTGAGATCCTATCTCAAAATAAAATAAAATAAATAAGAAGAGCTGGATATTCAGCTCCGTGGTAGAGAACCACTGGGTTCAATCTCCAATAGCACAAACACACACAAAAGCAATAATCATGGAAATAAAGAAAATATCAGCCGGGCGTGGTGGTTCATACCTCTAATCCCAGTGACACAGGAGGATGGTAGCTTCAAAGCCAGCCTTAGCCATTTAGTAAGGCTCAAAAAATCTTAGTGAGACCCTGTCTCAAAAAAAATGGCTGGCTATGTGGCTCAGTGGTTAAGCACCCCTGGGTTCAATCCTGAGAGAGAGAGAGAGAGAGAGAGAGAGAGAGAGAGAGAGAGAGAGAGAGAGAGAAAGGAAAGTAAGGTCAGTGAGATAAGAGTGATTGGGAAGAAGGGGTGGGTCATGTAGGACCTTGTAGGCTATTGTAGGCTATTTTAGGAACTTTGCTTTTACTGAGTAAGGGTTTTCAGCAAGGAATGACATGACCTGATCTCCCTTTTAAAATGTTCGTCCCAGCTTCTGAGAATAAATGCAGGAGGCAAGATAGGAACCAGAGGGACCAATTAGGAGTTGGTTTCCTAGTAGAAGAGATGATACATTTATATGAATAATTTTAAGGTGCAGTACAATTTAACATAGTGCCATCAAAAAACCTGCATTTGGATAAAGGGTAGGTGAGCTGCTGTAGCAATGAGCCTCTAAAATACAGCTGATCAAGTAAGACATATTATTTCTCTCTTGCATAACAGGCTGCTCAGCTAGGCCAATGGGACAATTCTGTTGCATGCTAGGTCATAGGCACATCCACTTTCCAGATCATGGGAAGAAGGAAAGTGAAAAGGTTAGTGCAAGGGATTTCCCTTTTAAGCAAGTGAGATGATATTTGTCTATCTCACTTTCTCTCACATCCCTTTGACAAGAGCTTATTCACATGACTGAAAGAAAGATTAGGAAATGTTTTATTGGATGGCCCTGTTCCCAGGAAGGTGAGTGGATTTTGTAGAGGCAGCTAGAAGTCTCTCACAAGGCTCAAAATATTATGCAGGTCCAGGGCTAAAAGAAGTCACCTCTGACTAGGTGTGATGGCACAAACCTCTAAACCCAGGGACTCAGAAGGCTGAGGCAGGAGGCTCTTGCAAATTCAAAGCCAGCCAGGGGAATTTAGGGAGACCCAATCTCAAAATAAAAAGGCTGGAGATTGAAGCTCAGTAGAGTGCCCCAGGGTTCATTCCCCAGTACTGCAAATAAAATAAAATAAAATAGAAAAGGAAAAGAAACTATGACTGAGTTATATGTATATTGTGGTGGGTTCTATGAATTTAATATAATTCAGAAGACATGAGCTAAGCTCCTTTATATCAGGGCCTCTTGAGAGTGGTCATACAGAGAATGAACAATCCATAATCCTTTCTAGCAGGCAGGAGATACAGAACTAAGGTTGATATAGGGGCATGAGAAATGCAATCAAATAGGGAGGATCTGGAAATGGTCTTTCAGGAAAGAGGCTCCATAAGACAAGGATCACAACCTGAAACAGAGCAGAGAGAAGAGCTTTAACAAAGGCCAGAGCAGGTGAATGCACGTGTGGGGTGAGATGAGGTGAAGGGGGGTGTGTTGACAGATCAGGTGAGAAGGATAACTAGCACACAACTATAATCCCAACTACTTTGGAGGCTGAGGCAGGAGCATTGCAATTTTGAGGCCAAACTGGGTAATTTAGTAAGACTCTAAAAACAAAATAACGAAATAAAACTATTTATTTATTTGTATGTGGTGCTGAGGATCAAACTAAAGGGAAAACGAGGAACGAGACACAGGTAAGTGAGAAATTAAAGCAGAGACCAGGTAGAGACATACATGAGAATTTATTTGTCAGAGCTGACAAATAAAGGCCATCTCTCCGTAGGAGAGAGGCAAAACAGGCTTGAGTTCTGGGACTTTTATGGGAGAGGCTCAGGAATCAGAGCCATTGGGTCCATTGGGTTAAGGGTTGGGTTGGTATGAGGGAGTGGTGAGCCTTTCTCAGAAACACATTTGGGCGGAAAGCGAAACTTTTTCCTTAAAATGGTGGCTATCACTTAAGATGGCCATTCAGATGCTAAGCAAGGACCTTATATAAACCTAGTGCCTCACATGGGTTAGGCAAGCACTCTACCATTGAGCTACAACCCCAGCCCAAAATAAAACAATCTTTTTAAAGGGCTGCAGATGTAGCTCAGTGGTGAAATGCTTGCCTAGCCTGTGCAAGGCCCTGGGTTCAATATCCAGTACTGAAAACAACAACACCACCACCAAAAAAACAAAACAAAACAAAACAAAACTATAAGTTAACAAGGGTCAGTTTTTAGGAATCAGCTTGGCTTAGGCTGTAGTTCCTGTAACTGAATGAAACACAGATCTAGGTATTGCAGTAGAGATACTTTGTAGATGTGATTAATGTTCATTATTGTTTGGGTTTTTTGGGGTTTTTTTGGTACTAGGGATTGAACCCAGGCAGGTAGGGCTTTACCACTGAGCTACTTATCCAGCATATTTTTAATTTTTTTTTGAGACAGGATCTCATTAAGTTGCTGAGGGCCTTGCTAAATTGCTGAGGCTGACCTTGAACTTGCAATCCTCCTGCCTCAGCCTCCCAAATAACTGGGATTACAGGTGTGTATTCTCCACCAGTTTATTGGGTTGATTTTTAGGTAAAAGAGAATTTTGTTTTAATAATTTTAGTTGTAGATGGTCTCAATACCTTTATTTTAATTCTTTATTTTTTATGTGGTGCTAAGGATTGAGCTCAGTGTCTTAAATGTGCTAGGCAAATACTCTATCACTAAGCTAAAACCCCAGCCCCTAAAAGAGATTTCCCTAGTTAATCTGGATAGAGTGCCTGATTCAATCTGTTGAAAGGCTTTAGGAGCCTGAGATTTTCCTGAAGAAAAAGAAATTCCTTCAGCTGTTGTCCTTCCTGATGGCCTGAGCCATGGATTTCAGACTAGCTTAGACAGCCTCCGAAATAGTATAAGCCAATTCCTTAAAATAAATCCCTTCAGTTGGGCACACCTGAAATCCCAGCAGCTGGAAAGGCTGAGGCAGGAAGATCATGAATTCAAAGCCAGCCTCAGCAAAAGCAAGGCCCTAAGCATCTCAGTGAGACCCTGTCTCTGAATAAAATACAAACTAGGGCTGGGGATGTGGCTCAAGTGGCAGAGTGCCCCTGAGTTCGATCTCTAGTACCCCCAAAAAAAAAAAAAAATCCCTTCATATACATCTCCTATTGGTTTGGTTTCTCTGGTTGACTTTGATCAATGTAAAACCATATTGTGGAGGAGTTTGAATGTCAGTTTGAAGGTGCTGAGGGTAAGAGTTAGAGCCCTGATGAGGGGTGATCTGATCCTTGACCTGGAGGGAAAGGGAAGGGGAAGAGAACATCATTTTGTTCTAGAAAATGTAGAGGGATGCCCTCTTGCCCATATTTCTAACAAACTCCAAAGCCCAGGGCTACTGAGAGAATTTTGTAAACACACTTCTCATTGAAAAGTCTTTCTCCCTCCCCCTTCCCCATGGGGTGTTTCTGCCTGTCTGGTTTAGCCTTCCTCTAAGATCCCAGACATTACAGAAGAGTCTAATTACACCCTTTTGTGCAATTAGTTATTTCTTCTGCAGGCATCTCTTTGGTAGCTTGCACAAAGTATAGTGCTCAGCCTCTGGATTATAGACATGAATAAGACAGGGCCCTTGTCCCCAAGATGTTTTCCAAACAGACTTGCGAATGACTAACTTTAATATAAACAGAGGAAAAGAAACCCCCCCCCATCTTTACAGGAATAAAAGGAGGTAGTTGCCACAAAGTCCTCCCTTTCTGGGCCTGTCACTTCCATCCCATTATGCTGGGCTGCTTCTAGCATTAGCTCTGCCTTGCTGGGCTTCCTAGTCATCTTCCAGCAATCTTTCCTGTTCCTTGTAGTTATTGGCATTCCTTTTAAGATGTTTTCTCTTTTAAATTTGCCTATGTCTCTTCTGAGTTTTCCCTCTTTATTTTATTTTTTGGTACTGGGGATTGGGGATTGAACCCAGGGGTGCTCTAATTCTGAGAGACATCCTCAGCCCTTTTTATTTTGAAACAGGGTCTCACTAAGTTGCTTAGGGCCTCACTAAGTTGCTGAGGCTGGGCTCGAACTTGTGATCCTCCTGCCTTAGCCTCCCGAGTTACTGGGGTTACAGGCTTGTGCCATAATGCCCACTTTACTTTTCCCCTTTTGAGGATAGCCAGTGGAGCCTGCCCATTTTTCATATCCCCACCTTGGCCTTCTCAGCCAACTCAATGCCTAAGTAATGAAAGATGGGCCTACCCTGCACCCCCTGCCTCTCTTTTGCAGTTTGAGAGATTGAACCCAGGGCCTCACACATACTAGGCAAGTTTACTACCACTGAGCTCTGAGCTACAATAACTACACCCTCAGACCTTCTTTAATTTCTTTTTTTCTTTTTGTACCAGGAATGGAACCCAGAGGCACTTAACCACTGATTTACATCCCCAGCCTGTGTTCTTTTTTATTTTGAGACAGGGCCTTGTTAAATTGCTTAGGGTCTCACTAAATTGCTGAGGCTGGTCTTGAACTTGCAATCTTCCTGCCTCAGTCTCCTGAGTCGCTAGGATTACAGGCATGTGCCACCACTTCCAGCCCCCTCAGCCCTTTCTAAAATTTATTTTGAGACAGGGTCTTATTAAGTTGCCCAGACTAGCCTCAAACTTGCACTCCTTCAGCCTTATCCTTCTGAGTGGCTGGGATTATAAGAGTGTGCTGTTGTGCCCAGCTATTAATGATTTTTCCAAAGGATTCAATGTGGAGTCCTTTGGAAGAGCAAAGGAGGCCAGGCATGGTGGTAATCTCAGAGGCTCTGGGGGCTGAAGCAGGAGGATCAAAAGTTCAAAGTCAAGCTCGACAATTTATTGAGGCCCTAAGCAACTTAGTGAGACCCTGTCTCAAAATAAAAAATAAAAAGGGCTAGGGATGTGGCTCAGTGGTTAAGTGCTCCTGGGTTCAATCTCTAGTACCCCCCCCCAAAAAAAAAGCAAATAGGGTTGGGGCTGGAACTCAGGGCCTCCTATGCTACATAAGTGCTCTAACACTGAGCTATATCCCCAGTTCAGTTAAACAAAAAGAGCAAATTATTATATATGTTAATCATGGTTTTATTAACAAAGCACCATGATTTACATATCTCTATTTTAAAATGATTTCTGTTCTGGAATATTTATCTCATAAAGCAAAGTTTGTTTCACCTTAGGTAGAATTTGGTGAAACCTTTAGGTGTATTTCAATCTCCTATGGCTCTTGTGAGTTTGTTTCTTATGCATGTTGGTGTCATTGTACAAGGTCATTATCACTGGGAGTTAGAATCATCTCAGGAATTAAAAGATGGGAGGCTTCAGCCCCCACCCCCATGGTAATTAGATGAAAGCTGAAGGCCCAAGTGGGCTTTGTGGTTGTTCTGATGCTTAACTTTTATGAACTGGGGAATTCTTCCAGTTTAATTACTGTTTGGGTGATGCTAGAAGAATTTGCCTTTATTTAAAAATGCTCAAGTGAAAGAATAGAGAGAAAAAGAGCTCCTTTAAAGCTAATAGACCCGCTAGTTCAACTGATTCATTTTATATAGCAAGAAATTGATAACCAGAGAGGGGGAGTAAATGCCCAAGGTCTCACTGCTAGTTCTTAGAAGAGCTTCAAGAAGAACCAATATCTTCTGGCTTGTGGTATTGGGCTCTTGCTTGTAGAGCCAAGTGAGAATGGGCTCAAAGTTGCAGGAACCACAAATCAAATTAAAGTGTCTCCAATTGTTCCACAGGGGGAAAAACTATCCATTATTCAGGTCCCTGGAGGCATGGTACATTCCCACTGTGCCAGATTAGGGAAGGGGCAGGAATGTTTGTCAGTACCCTCTTGCTTTCCTACAAATTCCTGCGTTCTGTGTGGCCAAGGCCATATAGCACTTTTTTTGGCAGGAATTGCAAACAACTTGTCCATACTGCAGAGAGACAGATGAGACCCTTGTTTTCTTGTTTATTTATTTATTGAGGTACTGGGGATTGAACCCAGGGATGCTTAACCACTGAACCACATCTTTAGCCCTTTTTTTAATTAAAAAAATTTTGTAGTTGTAGATGGACATCATGCCTTTATTTTATTTATTTATTTTTATGCAATGCTAAGGACTAAACCCACAGCCTCACACATGCTAGACAAGTGTTCTGCCACTCAGCTACAGCTAAAGCCCCCATCCCTTTTTATTTATTATTTTGAGACAGGGTCTCTCTATATTGCTTAGGGTCTCACTAAATTGCTCAGGCTGGCTTTGAATTTGTGATCTTCCTGCCTCAGCCTCCTGAGTCACTGGGATTACAGGTGTGTGCTACTGCATCTGGCTGAGGCCTTTGATTTATAAGGGGGCAGGTGTAGGACTGAGTGATTAGGGTTCTAGAGAAGGCAAAGAGAACAGATGTTACCTCAGTGGCTTGGGTATTCCTCGCTGTCATATCCTATAATTGAGAGAAGGAATTTCTGACAGCCACATTACCAGGATCATACAGCATGCATATCAATTAAAAGATCATATTCATCACATCTTGCATTCAGTGTGAGTACAGTGTACGTGACTTTGTAGGAAACCCTTAGGCTCAGCACAAAGTACTTTATTCAGTTAATCACATGATTCAAAACCTAACATATGTCCTTAATGCCAGTTTTTTGCTTTTGGAGAGAAAGTAGAGGAGGACATTAGTTTGAAGCCAGGCCCAGCAAAAAAAAAAAAAAAAAAAATTAAGTGACTGTTCTTTTAAAAGACAAACATTTGGGTATGATAACACCTGCCTGTAATCCCAGCATCTTGGGAGTCTGAGGCAGGAGGATTACAAATTTGAGGGTGGTTTCAACAACATATCCAGGCCCGGAACAACTTAGTAAGAATCTGTCTCAAAATAAAAAATAAAAAGGGCTGGGGGTGTAGGTCAGTGGTAAACTGCCCCTGGGTTCAATCCCCAGAAAAAAAAAAAGAAAAGAAAAAATAGACAATTCCTTCCTTCCTTCCTTCCTTCCTTCCTTCCTTCCTTCCTTCCTTCCTTTCTTTTTCTTTCTTTCTTTCTTTCTTTTTCAGTGCAAGGGATCAAACCTGGGGCCTTGTGTATGGTAGCCAAGGCTCCCACCCCCACTTTTTCCAGCAAGGTAAGTCTAAATGTTGAAGAATAATTAGAAATCCAAATCTCCTTTAATGATAGCTACTTCTAGCAAGGAGGATAAGGATGACTAAAGGGTAAGAGGGCCAGGCATGGTGGTGCAAGCTTAATTACTTAATTACTACTCCAGGCTGAGGCAGGAGGATTGCAGGTTTGAGGCCAGCCTGGGCAACCTATTGAGAATTTGTCTCAAAATCAAAAATAAAAAAAGGGCTGGGGATGTGGTCTAGTGGTAGAGCGCCCTTGGGTTTAATCCCTAGTACGTGGGGGAAAAAAAGAAAGGGCAGGAGGAGGATGTCAGAGAAACAAGCCACAAGCTAGGTATTGGCCAAAGGCCAAGAAGAGCCTCCGTTCTGCCTGGCTTTTCACTTAGAATAAGGATTCTCCGCAGAGCTAGCCAGGAGCTTTGTGATTTTAAAATGAGGGGCGGGGCAAGATCTTGCATGTTGCTTTTGTTAATACTCCATTTCTTTAAGACTTACTCATAGATAGGTAGAGAGGAAGGACCCTCTATTTCTTTTTTTAAAAAATATTTATTTTTTAGGTGTAGATGGACAATGCCTTTATTTTTATGTGGTGCTGAGGATTGAACCCAAGTCCTGCCTGTGCTAGAGGAGTGCTCTACCGCTGAGCCACAATCCCAGCCCCCTTGCATGTTGCTTTTGAAGGGAACTGACAGAAGATGGTTTTGCCTTGAATAACTATTTGGAAGAAACAGACCCCCAAACCTGCTTGGGCCAAGTTGCCAGTTCTAGGACCTTGATGTAAGCTTAATTAGTTTCTGTGGACCGACTGCAAATGAAATGGCTGGATTTGCACTTGTTAAGCTTGTATAGCTAGGAGTCAGGAGTTTTTATAGCTGCCTTTTCAGCATCACCTATTAATCTTCACAGCTGCAGGGGAAGGCTGAAGGCTCAGTCTTCTTCATTTTAGGGAAGAGGCCCAAATAGAATAAATGACTTGTACCCTCATATAGCCAGTCGTTGGCTGATTTCAAAATAGAACCAAGTCCAATTCTGAAATGAATGGCTCAATTTAGTCCACAGAACCTTCCTGCTCTGCTTGCTCATTGTATGTGCAGAAACCTCCAACTTGCAGGGAGCCTGGTTCCCCCTGAGTCTGTGTTCAGGGCTGACCCTCTATTTAAGCATGTAATAGGCAATATGGGGTGGGGATGGAGGAGGAGAGGGAGTCTTTTTGTTTGTTTGTTTGGTTTGGTTTGGTTTGTTTTTTGGTACCAGGAATTGAACCCTGGGGTGTTTAACCACTAAGCCATGTCCCCAGCATTTTTTTTTTTAAATTTTAGAGACAGGGTCTCCCTGACTAGCTGAGTTGCTTAGGGCCTCACTAAGTTGCTGAGGCTGGTTTTGAACTCGCAATCATCCTCCCTCAGCCTCCTGAGCTGCTGGGATTACAGATGTGTACCACCGCACCAGGCTAACACTGTCCCTTCTCTTGGTCTCCTTCTGTGGCACTTCTCCTGGTCTCTTTCTCCTGGTCTTCCTTCCTTCCAGGTCCCTTATCCCTGAAGAAGTGCCTCACCCTTACCTGTGCCCAGATCCATGGAAACAGACCAGTCTTAGATGTCCTTCCCTTAGGGCTTATGCCACTAGCTAGAGCTGATAGACCTTAAGTGTGTCCAATGTTTTCATGAAAGCATATCTCATAGTAGAGGAGAGTGAACTGCAAGCCATGTGGGTGGGCACGGGAATGTAGCTAGAAGCACCAGAAAGTCTCAAGTGTCTTTGAAATTATACATATTCTTTAAAAGGCATGCAACTCTTGCATTCCTCACCATGGTATTTTTACATAAAAATATTTAACATGTCATTCAAATGGTATTTTCCTTCAAAATCTTTGAGAAAAACTCATGTTGTCAGGAGTATGGATCACACTGTAACTGTGGCTTTTAATGTCTGCCAGCAAATTTCCACATACCCTGAGAGATTCAGACCCCAGTAGAGGAGCACATGGGGGTCCCATAAAAATGGGTAGATAGGAGAGTGTAAGGGCCTACGTGAGAACTCACATGTGTATTTTTTGAGGGGGTTAATGGGGATTGTACCCAGGGGTACTCAACCACTGAGCCACATCCCCAACCCTATTTTGTATTTTATTTAGAGACAGGGTCTCTCTGAGTTGCTTAGTGTCTCATAGTTGCTGAGGCTGGTTTTGAGTTCAAGATCTTCCTGCCTCAGCCTCCCGAGCCACTGGAATCACGTGTCTATTTTGAGGGTGGCTTTTGGAAGCATCACTGCTCTTTCCACAAATTTCCATCCACATAAACTGTGTCATTTCTGGCTCCACAAGAGGCATACAGTACATGGGTAGAATAGTAAAGAGAAGTTGGGGGAGGTGAGTTTCCCTGTATCGTACATTTCATGCTCCAACATTACCTACCACTTGTTACCTACAGGCTGCCTGGACCCTGAGCAACAATTCCAATCCATCTTCTGATCAATGTGGTTGTATCTCTGCCTGTTTCCAGGGAAGTGCTTTAAAGGTGGGGCTGGGCTGAGTACTGGAGAGTAGCAGTTGGAAGTATGGCTGGATTTGCCAACTGACTGGTTTATCACTTAATGTTGTGTGACCTTGGGCTAGTGACTTAACCTCTTTGGGCTTCAGTTTACTTCTCTGAGAAATGGGCATAATAACAGTGCTTCTCTGAAAGGATTTTTGTGAAGATTAAATGAGCTTCTGTGTGTAAAGTACTTAGCAGAGTGCCTGGCATATGGCAAGTGTTCATACACAGTTGGTTTTGCCTACTTAAGGGCAGAGATTAATTTTTCTGTGTTACAGAGGATCCCAACATAATACAGACACATGTTCCTTTCAGACAAAGGCTAGAAAATAAGAATGAGGAATGATTACCCTGAGGGAAGGCCTTCCCAGACGGGAGAGCAAGGAAGCTCCAACTGAGCTCATTCCTAAGTGGTAGGTCCATCACCTGCAGCCGAAAACATCAGCACCAGCACTGGAATATGTCCCTGTGATGCTGGCACATGGATGCCACCCAAGGACCTAGTGTGTGGGTGTGTGGGCATGTGTGAGAGGCAGTCACCAGAAACAAGCTGTCCTGTATCTTGTGAGAAAGCAGACCTTCATTATTTCCTTCTAATGGTGGTTTGTAGCAGGTCCTGCCTGGAGTCCAAGACATTTCTCCAGGGCCCAAGACTGAATCCCCAAGGGTCACTTCCTCCTGATCCATGGAGGAGGACCTCCTCTTTGCTCTAGATGCACACCCACAGTCTGGCTTGCAGGCTGCGGAATGAGGAATAGGATGCGGTTATTTCTCCCATCCAGTTGGCTGCTTGGAGGAATTTGATTCTAAGACCTACATTTATGCCCCTTTCCAGTGTCAGCAATTGATCTGTCCCTGTCCCTTTGGCAGTAAAAATTCTGGCTGAAGCAGGTCCTTTCAATTCATTGCTGATGAAATTGCCTATTATTCACAGTGCCTTGACAACAGCTTTAAAAATATGACTGTACCAGCACCACTGGCATTTTGGACCCATACCAACAGTCAAAACCCATTTTCCTTTAATTGGCTGAAGTCAGAAAGGCAGGCTCAGGCTCCAGGGGGCTGGCATGGGGCAGCTGGAGAGCATTAGCTCCAGGCTTTGGCTCAGACTGAAGATGGTGAAGAAGATGCTGGTGGGAATATAGTTCCCCGCCCAGTGCTCCTAGCCATTTAAGAGAGTGGCTCTGGATCCACAGAAAGGGAGACCAACAGTCACCTCAGGGTGACTTGGGAAATAGTTGGTGGAACACTGGACAATGGCCCTGAGTCTTCCTTCAATAGAAGGATGCTAGGCTGCTCAGCCACAGTCAACTACACTGCTCTAGATTAACCATTCCCAGAGCAAAGGGACCTTTTCACATGGTACTGGGGCCTGAGAGGGTTCTCTCATGAGGCATTCAACACTCATTCACTCAACACACATTTGTTTGAAGACATACTATGTGCCCAGTACTATATAGGTAGGTACCCAGAATATAGAATCAAATAAAAATTCTCTTTTTCTGTAATTTGGATTGAACTCAGAGGCATTTGACCACTGAGTTACATCCCTAGTCCTTTTCATTTTTTTTAATTGAGACAGGATCTTGCTAAGTTGCTAAGGCTGGCCTCAAACTTATAATTCTCCTGCCACAACCTCCTGAGTCATGGGGATTACAGGCATGTGCCATTGTATCTGGCTATAAAAATGCTTTCAAGCTGGGTGCAGTGGCACACCACATGTCTACAATCCCAGTGACTCGGGAGGGTGAAGTAGAAGAATTGCAAGTGTGAGGCCAGCCTCAGCAATTTAGAGAGACCCTCAGCAACTTAGTTAGACCCTGTCTCAAAATAAAAAGAAAAGAATAAAAAGAGCTGGTAATGTAGCTGTTATGGTTTGGATGTGAAGTGTCCCCCAAAAGCTCATGTGTGATACAATGTAAGAATGTTCAGAGGAGAAACGATTGGGTTGTGAGAGTCTCAACCCAATTAGTGATTTAATCCCCTGATAGGTATTAACTGAGTGGTAACTGAAGTGGTGGGGTGTGGCTGGAGGAGGTGGGAACTGGAGCGTGGCTTTGAGCTGTATATTTGTATCTGGCAAGTGGAGTCTCTCTGCTTTCTGATCACCATGTGAGCTGCTTCCCTCTGCCACACTCTTCCACCATGATGTTCAGCTTCACCTCGAGTCTTGAGGAATGGAGCCTGCCTTCTATGGACTGAGACCTCTGAAACTGTGAACCCTCAAATAAACTTTTCCTCTTTTATAATTTTTCTGGTCAGATCTTTTAGTCACAGCAGCAAAGAAGTTGACTAAAACAGTAGTTCAGTGGCAAAGCATCCCTGGGTTCAATCCATAGTACCAAAAACAAAACAAAACACAACAAAAAACAACTTTTTAATCTCAAGGGGCTATCAGTGTAGTTAGTGCAGGGCCATAGGGGCTCAAGTTTTTAGACTGTTCTTAGGCCATTTTAAATGTCAGTCAGTAGGATTCACTTTATACTGGCATTGACTTCCACTGAACCCCAACCCTGGTGTTGTGGGCCAGTATTTCCGGCAGGCCATCATAAGAAGAGCACTGCCCATAGTCCTAGACAGTCACCTGTGGTTCCTTCTAATGTGCTGAATGCACATCACCTTTGGCATTGGGGAACCCACAGAGTAGCCCAGGCTGCTGGGGCTGCCTCTGGCTCCTCTTTCCTCAATACTTTGCTTCCAAACCTCTTTAGCTAGGACTTTTTTTTTTTTTTTTTTGGTATCCAGGATTGAACCCAGGGGCACTTAACCACTGAGCCACATCCTCAGTCCTTTTGTTATATATTTTATTTCAAGATAAGGTCTCATGGAGTTGCTCAGTGGCTTGGTAAGCTTCTGAGGCTGGCTTTGAACTCATGATCCTCCTGCTTCAACCTTCTCAGCCGCTGGAACTACAGGCATACACCACCTTACGTGGCTTAACCAGTACCTTTGCAGACATAAAAAGAAGTCAATCTTTGGGAGGAAATGACTCATCATGGCCACTGTACATGATTCTGTGGTTTGTGTACCCAGCCAATGAGGCAAGTGGGGCTAGACAGAGCTGAAACTACCAAGCCGTGTGCCTTCAGGGCTATCATTACCTTAAAGGCCTTTCTTTCTTTACTTTTTACATTCTTTCCTTTTTTCTTTTTTTGGCATTGGAGATTGAAACCAGGGATATTCTATCACAGCGTTACATCCCCAGTCCTTTTTATTTTATTTTTTATTTTGAGACCGGGCCTAGCTAAGTTGCTGAGGCTGGCCTCAAACTTGCCATCCTCCTGCCTCAGTCTCCAGAGTCCCTGGAATTACAGGTGTGTGCCATGGTTAGAGATTTTCTTTTCTTTTCCAATTCATCATGGGTGAAAGCAGCAGGCAGAACCTTTTTTTTTTTTTTCTAATTTGCACAAAGGCACATTATAGACTAGTGGGGACCTGTGATTCCCAGAAACAGTGAAGAGAACAGGATAAACAAAATAATTTCTCATCATTAAGTAATTCAGAAAAGCCAGAGAGGTTGGCCCTGCTTAGGGTCCTGATGTTTCTATCCTATCTAAATCAGAGGCTATTGGAGGGGATTTGCTGGCTTCAACTTCAGGGGGCCAGCCCCTTTAATTTCCCAATCCCAACCCAAATGCTAGCCAAAAAACCTGTGTCCTAACTCCCAGATCATCTGGCACACTAGGCATGGAGCAATGTTTTTGTCTGCCCCTAACTTTTCAGCTCCAAATTCACAGCCACGATGGTTGGTTGACAGAAAAGGGTAGACAATATCCAATACTTGTGACAAGCGGCTTTAGCTTCTAAAAGAATCACAGAGGATCCCTTGCATGTTGGTAAGGACATGGGAGGAGGAGGATCCTTAGCTCTCATTACCCACTGGGGCCCCAGTACCTGGGAGTAAAGACACAGTGGAGCATTCACAGGGCTGCCACTGAACAATAATTCAAGGACACAAGGACACCCACACAGAGGCACTGCAAAGACTTATTGGGATAATAAGATGAATCGATTTAATCATTCTTGTCTGAAAAACAAGACATAAATTAGTGTATATATATATATATATAATTTATATATTTATGTAGTATATATACTATATACAGACATTAGAAAATGTTCCCTCTCTATGAGGCTGAGGGAGAGGTGAATGATGGCAGTGGAATGACACAGGCAGGGCCTGAGTGGTGAAGGTATAGGATCAAGAAGTTGGGAGAAGAGGAAGACCACGCAAGCGCTCTGGCTGGCAGTGGTCGTGGGGGACAGGGTTCCCCACTGGCTGCATCTGTGGCCCATTAAACAACTTGGTCCTGTGGGAGCAGGGGCAAGGAGGGGGGCTGGCTTCTTCAGAAGGAGCACCCCCCTCCTTGCAGGGAGGGAGAACTCACCACTCAGGGGGGTTATTGCGCTAGGGGTTACCAAGGATGGGCAGGGGTTCAGCACAGTGTACATCTTTATAAAACTCACAGAATAACGAGAGATTTCACATGGGCCTCTCGCACAGTGATGAAAGAGAGGCAGACACAGAGCCTGAGGGCGCAGGAACAGGGAGGGATGGAGAGGTGGAAGAGAATCAATCTATACAGAAGAAACATTGGCTTTCCTTGTTCCCTACAATGAGAGGATTGGTAGGGACTCCGTGTCTTCACTCCTAGGAAGGTTGCAGGGGGTGGGGGTCGGGGAAAGCACTGGTGGTGGCAGCGATGGCAGTGGCGGAGGTGGTGGTGGTGGCGGCAGCGGCGGCGGGTGGTGGCAGCGGCAATAGGAGATGTGTGTTGAGGAGGATGCTAAACAGTGTGAATTCCCTTCCAGATGGCTCTGGAAAGGGAGAGAGAGGTGCAGGGCTGCACCGGGTAAGGCGCTCAGCTTCTTTTCTTAGAGAGACAAATCCACAGGGTCAATACACAGCCAAAAGCATATACTCAGGATTAACATATCACGCTAGCTTCCAGAAATTTAAGATATAGTCATCGATGCCCCCCCACCCCATCCCCTTCCCCCCTCCCCCCACCCCCCACCCCAACCATAGCTAAGTCAACTCCTAAGGACAGTCTGTCTGGTAGAGATGTCGAAAGAGGAGCCACACACCTTTGGCAACAGCCCCTTCGTGGGGCTGGGCTGCACCGTGCGGACTCCCAGGCCTGCGCTGGGTCTCCCCAGGGCAGACGTTTTCACCAGGTACCTTACCCAACGAGTGGGGTGATCCCAGAGGCTTGCTCCCTAGTGGACTGAGCTGCCCTGCCCATCAGTAAGGGGCAGGGTGCTTTGGAGATGGCTGGTGTGGAGCTGCTGGACCTGGGGGCAAGGGCTCCCAAGGCTACCAGCCTGTTGGGCTGGCCGCTGACAGCCAGGCACAGCTGTTTTCCGCACACAACCCACCTGGGCATAGGCCCTTGGGGTGGCTCCTGCCTGGTGAGCGGGAGCCCAAGGGTGGGCGGGCATATCTAGACAGAGCGCCTCTCTCCTCAACTTGGCGCTGTGGCCTACTGCTACTACCACTGTTCCCGGGAAGGGAGCAGATGCCAGGAGGAGCTCGAGACCTTGGCTCCCCTGCTGCCCAACTCGGAGCAGGAAGTGAGCCTGATGTCACCTCTCAGCCCCAGAGAAGAGATAAAATACAGCTCTGTGGTGAGCGTAGTGGCGAGGGGCCTCTGCTCTCACAGTGACACCCAGAGGCCAGGGAAGGGGTGAAGACACCCAGGGCGGCAGCTAGGCCTGCAGCCCTTAAGAGAGAGCCTCAGTCAAGGGAATTTTTCACTCCCTGGAGACTGATGGGCTCTTGGACCCTGATTGGCCCAGCGCGCACACACACACACGCACACACATACACACACACACACACTCACCACAAGATGCAAGGACCACAAAGCTCAAACCTGGGGCTGTGGGTGGGGAGGGGGGCAGGCCTGGGCAGATGCCCTACTTAATAATGGTTTTTAAGGAGCGGGTGAATGTGCTCATAACAGTCGCTGAAGTTGGGGAGCCTGGTGGGGGCCCTGTGGCTGCCCCTGTAGCTGCTGCTGCTGCAGCTGCCTGCTGCTGCTGCTGCTGCTGCTGCTGCTGCTGCTGTTGCTGCTGCTGCTGCTGGTTAAGGTTCCGGGCTGTGGACTCCTCAGCTGCACGCAGCAGGAAGGTGTAATTCCTCACCACCTCTTCCACCTTGGCCAGAAGCTCTTGGCGCTGGGCCTCGGAGCGCACAATGAATACCAGCCGCACGAAGGTCTCAATGAGGCTGCTCAGCACCTGGAAACTGCCTGTGATGGCTGCCAACATGTGAGTCGGGCTCTTGTCCACATTGGCCACCCGGCGGCAGGAGGCCCGGAGCTCCTTGAACTTGAGAGCTAGCTCAAGCTTGTACTCAGAGATCTGAGAGACATAGGGCTTAGGGGCACGAGCCTCGGGGCTGGCCACACACTGCCTCAAGACTGTCAGCAGTTCATTGGTATCTAGCCGGGCAGCCAGGAAGCCATCAGGGAGGCCATAGGCATGGGCACGCAGGGCATTGATCTTGGCCAGGCTCCCCTCGAAGGTGGACACCCGAAGGTCAATCTCCTGGGTGCGGGAGGCCTCGGGGCTGCTGCTGCAGGTGGCAGCATCCAGCACCTGCAGGGTCCTGCTTACTACAGGCACCACCTGCTCATCCAACTTCATGCCAGGCAGAATCTTCATGGGGATGGAGTAGGAGAGCTCATCCTTGCCATCACTGGCATCATCTGCCATATCACACTTGCGGTAGTAGAAGCAATAGCGAATGGAGCAGCACTTGCTAGTCTCACTGTCCTCATCTAGATCGGCAGGCTTCCGGTATACCTCCTCTGGCAGTGAGAACACGGCCATTGGCCTGGGGCCTTTGGTCTCAGGGGTAACCTGGACGTATGAGGGGTCTCCCAGGGTTGGTGATTCCACAGACTTGCTTTTGGGACCCAAGCCTAGGGGGAGGCCTGCCTCTACCTCCTTGGCCTCCCTGGGCAGCATGCCCAGGGGTGGGTGTGGGTAGACATCTGAGGTCAGCGAAGCCCTGTCACCTTGGTCCAGCTCACTGATGCTGTAACGGCGCATCAGCTTCCTGTAGTTGGGAGCTCCCAGACACTCACCCCCCGAGGCACACGTGGTCAGGCACGAAACACCACTTTCTGGGTCCGATCGGCACTCTCGAGATTCCAGGCTGGTGGAACGGATGCGTCGGATATTGATGGGGCTACCAAGGCTCAAGCCTGGGCCAGCCTCTGGCTGTCTCTGAGTAGGGGGGACCCTGTCCCTCTCCCTCCCCTGGAGGCCAGGCACCGGTGTCTGGGCCGCCTGTGGTCGGCCCCCTCGGCAGATGCGCTTGCAATCACAGCTACGCCTTTGCTCGCGGGACATGCCAGGCCCCTGCTGCACGGGGCTGCTGCGTAGCTGGCAGCTGCAGCGGCCAGGTGCGGGAGGTTGCAGGTACTCAGTGCCTGGTAGCTCCCCCTGGCTTGGTGGCTTTAGAAGTTCCTCGAGGAACTCCAGCTCATACTGCTTTACCTTCTGCAGCTGTGCCTGTCGCTCGTCAGTCTCCTTCTTCTGGCGGGTGGGGAAGGTGGCAGAGAATAAATTGCGTAGCCGGAAAGGACCACGGGATGACTTGGGCTTTGTGGGACCTTCAGAGGATAAGTGGGCTCCATCCAGTGTCATCTCAAGCTTCCTAGAGGGCATGGTGCTCACCTGCCGGCTGCTAGCCTGTGGCCTTAGTGGACTCTGGCCTTGAGGTTGGCAGCTGGGGCTCTGGCCTCGCGACTGGCTGCTGGGGCTGTGACCACGGGGCTGGCAGCTAGGGCTGTGGCTTCGAGGCTGGCAGCTGGGGCTCTGCAGAGCCATCGGGTACCCAGCTCGGGGGGCCAGGCTTGTCTCCTCAAGTTTGCTGCTCTTGGAAGTACTCTCCAGTTGCCCCTTCTCTCCCTGGCTGGAGACAGTGCCCTGCTTGTGTGGTGGAGGCTTTGCACCCTCTGCTCCACCCTTGCCTGCCACCTCCCCTGGAGCTTGCTTGCCCACTGACTCTCGACTTGCTCGTGAAAGATGATAGCTTTTGGGAGGGAAACTTGGAACAGGAAGCCTATCCTCTTGTGGGGAGAGGTGTAGGCTGTCAGCCCGGCTGCCTGGGGGTGCTCTGGGGCTGGAAGAGACCTCTGTGCCCAGCTGCTGCTGGGAATTCCGTGAGGTCTCTGGAGCACCGGGGCTCATTTTAAACTTCAGATTCTTATTGGCGCTGCTGCTCACCATGCTAACTTCTGGTCTGCCCATGCTGACCTCTGGCCTTCCCCCACTGGCCTCCAACTGTCTCTCCCCTCTGCTTGGGGGGTTCACCAAAGCCCCGCCAGGAGTGGCTAGACTCTTACTGTGAACCACCTGTTGTATGGCAGCCGAGATGATGGCTGGGGTCACACTACCTTTTGGGTCCAGGATAAGCTTGGGGCTCAACCTGACCTCCTTGGGCAGATTCTCTCTCATCTCTGAGACCTGTTCTTCACTAATGGATGGTGTGGCTGCTCTCAGTGACATCTCCAGGCCTGCCCTAGTGTGGCCAGGCCCTTTGTCCTCAGGAACTGGGGGCAGCAGGCTCAGATTCTTCTGCTCACTAAGCTGTGGAGACAGCGCTGGGTGCACTGCCAGGGAGTATGATCGCTCTCCCTGTGTTTGGGTCTCTGAGTGGGGCAGCTTTCTCCGAGCCCCTGGGGGGCCAGGACTCTGGCCTGTGACAGCTGGCTGGAGGGATGGGTTTGGATCCGGGCGCCCAAGAGAGTAAGGGGCCGTGAGAACGGCCTGGGCTGCACAACTCTGGATCCGGAAGGGCAGGTCCTTGCGGGCAAGGAGGCTGTCCTTGTTGAGGTGTTGGGCCAGGAAGTAGGTGGTATTCTGGTGCTGCTTCATGGCCGACATCATCTCAGACATGTCTGTGAGCTCTGAAGAGTTAGTTTCATGGCCCGAGTCCAGCGATGATTCGGGAGTGATTGTGGCCAGCACAATCAGACCTGAATGAACAGGGATGGGATTTGTTATACTTACTGATATCAAGTTCTTTTCCAATCAGATATAGAGAGTTGGTGGAGGCCAAGGTTAGCCAACAGTGTTTAAAACTGGGGAAAACTAAGGCCTGAGAGGAATTCAGGGCTAAGGATGGGAGGAGAGGTGGGGAGGGGCCAGAGAGGAGCAAGTTGTAAGAAGGGGTATGAAAGGATGGAATCCAAAAAAATAACAAAAGAGGCGAAGAGAAGATCTGGGCAGTTTGGTGGCAAATTAACATGCAAATCACATGCAAAAAACAACCATGCTAATCAACATTATTTTTAGATTCAACAGCTAGGAAATTTCTGTTAATTGTCCTAAAGAGGGCTGGCAATGAGAGAACCCTCTCTATCCCTCCTCATCTGGCCAGGCTGCCCACAGTCTTTGCAGCTGAGGCCATTTAGCTGAGCATGTCCCCTCTCTGGCAGTCACATGGGCCTCAGGCCTGGGAGTAGCTAGCTCTTGGAGCTCCAGAGTCTAAGCAAAGAGAAATACTGGCCCCAGGGTGGGGGGAGGTGGTAACAAACATGTAGGGGCTGCCCACGTCAAGGGGACCCTCATGTACAGAAATGGCAGGCTTCCTCTGATGCAGCATCCTATCACCCTCTCTGTCCACAGTCTTCCTGGCCTCAAGTGTTTATTCAGGTTCCTTATTGCTCCCTATTTCTTTTCTGTTACTATGTCATTTACCTCTCTCTCTCTCTCTCCTCTCTCTTTTGCACTGGGGATTGATTCCAGGGGTACTTTACAACTGAGTTACATTCCCAGCCCCTTTAAATTTTTATCTTGAAACAGGGTCTCACTAAGTTGCTTAGGGCCTCACTAAGTTGCTGAGCCTAGCCTTGAATTTGTGATTCTCCTGTCTGTTTCCTGAGTTGCTGGGATTCAGGTATGCACTACTGTGCACAGCTACCTCTTTAAAAAAAAAAAAAAAAAAAAAATATATATATATATATATATATATATATATATATATATATATATGGAGGTATGTATTTGTAACTATGGGTACATGTCTGATGTGTTTGTCTAGAATGGACATACATGTGACTATTTCAGCCATGTTTGATGACTCTCCTATCCACTAATAGTTAATAGCAGTAGCTCCCACTTACTGAGTCCTTACTGTTATGCAAAATAGTGTTTAAGTGCTTTGACTAAATGATCGCATTTAATCCTCACAATAACCCAACATGATGTGACTACTGTTCTCAAACCAATTTGAGATAACAGAGAGGCTCTGAAACAAAAAGTGCCTTGCATCGGGTCACACTGACTGTGAATGAGGAAACCAGGACTCTGATGCCCCTGATTTAGAGGCATGTTCTCAGGTAGGATAAAGACCTTAGCCCTTAGCAGTGTTGGCATCCCCAATCCCAGGTCACAAGGTGGTTACTTAGTCCTGTTGTTTTTCTTCCAGTCATGTACATGCTGATATCATTTGCCTAGCTTCTGTATCTCTCACAATTTTTTTCTCTCATCCTTCCTCCTAGCCTGGCTCTGTAGCTGTCATGGCTCTAATCCCTGGGTTCTATCTGTAAGACATGTCCAGAGAGATGGACTAGAGATGGAATGGTAAGGGCCGGACCTCTGGCTAGAGCTGAGCAGCCCATCCTGGTCACAGCATTGTTGCTCTGCAAACACTAACTGGATGACCTCTGTGGCATCTACTGCTACTGCTCTGACACACCACAGTGACTTTAATGTCTATTTGAGAAGAAACAACATTATCTGTTGGCTCTTCCTGGCTGGGAGAAGGAAGAGGAGGAAAAAGGGAGAAGGAACAGGCCATTACCTGCAGTCTGTGGGGGTGGGGGGTGCGGTCCATCTTCTGAAGCAGCCAGAGCTTCCAGAGCCTGCAGGGTGGACACTAGAGCATCATCTAGCTCCTGGGCATGATCTCGAACTGTCCGGGTCTGCACACTGTCAATCAGCGTCACTGGAATCTCATCATACAAGAGCCCACGAAGGTGGCGTCCTTGCTCCTGGCTTTGGACGGCTCGGCGCTTGGGGTCATCCTCATCAGAGCTGTTGTCTCGGAAACCAGGGGGTGGGGCGGCAATGGCAGGCAACAGAGAAGTTGTTTCATCTTCCTCTTCCTCCTCCTCCTCACTCCCAGGTGGTGGGAGGGACATCAAGTCTACCATATTGTCACGAGAGGAGCCAGGCCTCCCGCCTTTGCGAGGGCCCTGCTGCTCCTGGAATTTGGCTTTGCATGAGTCACAGTAGAAATTCAGGGCTTCAGCCCCTAGGGAATTGTCCAAGGTGTAGGACCGGGCCCTGCTGGCACAAGGCTCGTGGTCTAGGCTGGCTGCATCAAAGTCATCAGGGACCACGTCGTAACCTTGGCCAGAGCTTTTGGACGTGGGGTCAGACTTGGTCCGGGGCCTGGTCTCCTCAAAGAAGATTAGGTTCTCGTTGACATCTGTCCGGCTTTCCTGCTCCTTCCTTTGTTCCCGCATGTGGAGGTAGCAGAAGCTGACAAGCTCAGAGTCGGTAGGTGGGGGCGTGCAGAGGCTCGACTTCCTGGGGCTGGCGCCCACGCTGCCCACATAACTACTCTCCTTTTTCCCCAGGTGGCCCCCAGTGACAGGGCGGTGGGCACTGTGCATGTAATCTAAACCCAGAAAGAGAATCAACAGATGAGCCCTAATGCTGAGGACAGTGGCTGAGCTCCCTTGACATGTCTGGATCATGTCCCTGTTGCACAGATGGCAAGCAGATACCAAGAGAAAGCATTATCTGGCTAGAGATCACAGGGAGGGGAGTTGATGGGCCATGTCCCTGCTGACCCTGAAAGTGAAGTGAGTGAATCTCAAGGCCTGAACTGCTAATAATCCCATCACCTTTGAAATGGGAAAAAGCATGGGGTGAGGTGGGGGTGGGGAAATACCTGACAGCTGAGCACTGCTGGACTGCTACCTCTGGTATGCAGTCAGCTATAAACATTTAAAGAGGTGATGTTTACTTTACTCTTTTGAGAACTGTCACTTCAGGACCTGCACTTTTCCAGAGCTATCTCAACCTCCAGTGCTCTATTGCTCCTGTTATCTTGGTTCTCTCCTAGCCCAAGGAAATGCATCTGACAAGCTACTAATACTTTACTGAGAAAGTGTTAATCCAACTAGTGTAATGCCCAAGAATTTGTGGTTCAAAGTGGACTGTTGACAGAGGGGCCCTAAAATAATAGCTATCTACTTAGTAGAATTCTGGGTATCTGAACGTGTAAAGGGTATGGCAAATATGACAGGATGTGCTATGTGGAAGAAGGGTGGGGTTGAATTCTCATAATTCTTCAAAGCTTATTACTTTCCTGTGTTCATGCAGGGCCAGCCCCACCTGCTACACATACATGTGGTAAAATGCTCTTATCAATAGTTTGTTCTTTATTTTTGGTACTGGGCATTGAACTTAGGGGTGCTTTACCACTGAGCTACACACCCAGGCCTTTTCAATTTTACTTCTATTTTTTGAGACAGGGTCTCAGGTGCTTAGGACCTAAGTACCTGAGGCTGGCCTTGAACTTGCAATCCTCTTGCCCTAGCCTTCCAAATAACTAAGATTATAGGCATGTACCACCCCACTGGCATTAATAGCTCTTGATGGTAGGTGCTTACATCTGAGAACTATCTGCAGCAAATGCTTTATTTCTTTTGGCGGGGTAGGTACTGGGGATTGAACTCAGGGGCACTCGACCACTGAGCCACATCCCCAGCCCTGTTTTGTATTTTATTTAGAAATAGGGTCTCACTGAGTTGCTTAGTGCCTCACTGTTTCAGAAGCTGGCTTGAATTCATTATCCTCCTACCTCAGCCTCCCAAGTTGCTGGGATTACAGGAATGTGCCACTGTACCCAGTAGCAAATGCTTTATTTCTGAATGGCTTCTCTCTCATGCTGTTTTGGGAGCCCTTCTGCATGTTATCTGTGAGGATGCACTCAGACAGCAACAGCTCTTTCTGCTATCAGCAGGTAAACAGCAAGCATTAACAGGTCAATTTATTAAACATGATCTCATTTAATCTTCACAATCCAATGAGAGGAAGAAACTGACCCAGATGGTCACATGACTTATCTAAAGTCACATGAGTCATAAATGACAATTTGAATTTGATCCCAGATATGAGGGGCTTCAAAACCCATGTTTTCAACCATTACTCTACAGTTTATCATTGTGGTCAAGAATCTATAAAACAAGACTTCAAAATGCTTTCCGGCTGGGGATGTAGCTCACTGATAGAGCACTTGCCTAGCATACACAAGGCCCTGGGTTCAATACCCAGTACTATAAATACAAACAAATCACAAAAAATGCCTTTCCATCTCCAGTTGAATAGGGCGTGGTGGCTCATGTCTATAATCCCAGAGACTCTGGAGGCTGTGGCAGGAGGATGGCAAGTATGAGGCCAGCCTTGGCAATTTAAATAAAATATAAAGGGCTAGGATTCAGTGGTAATGTGCTTCTGTGTTTAATCCCAGTACAAAAACAAGAACAACAAACAGGGGCTGAGGATGTGGCTCAAGCGGTAGCGCGCTCGCCTGGCATGCGTGCGGCCCGGGTTCGATCCTCAGCACCACATACAAACAAAGATGTTGTGTCTGCCGAAAAGCTAAAAAATAAATATTAAAAAAATTCTCTCTCTCTCTCCCTCCACTCTCTCTTTAAAAAAAAAAAAAAAAAAAAAAAAAAAAAAAAAAAAAGAACAACAAACAAACTTTAGTTTGGCAGGGTTAGTATGTCAGTGTTAACTCTTGTTAGAGTTTATAGCTTTGACAAATGCACAGCACTGGAATTAACAACAGAGCCCCAAAACACATGAAGGAAAAACTGAATTTAAGGAAGAAATACACAATACAACTGTAATTGGAGAATTTATCTTTTTTTTTTTTTTGGTACCATGGATTGAACCCAGGGACATTTAACTGCTGAGCCACATCCCCAGCCCTTTATATTTTAAATTTTGAGACAGAGTCTTACTAAGTTGCTGAGGGTCTTGCTAAGTTGCTGAGATTGG
Source organism: Marmota monax (assembly GCF_021218885.2). Taxonomy (NCBI): domain Eukaryota; kingdom Metazoa; phylum Chordata; class Mammalia; order Rodentia; family Sciuridae; genus Marmota; species Marmota monax. Next base: position 6,166,680 of record NW_026694552.1, on the reverse strand, counting down.
CCTCAAACTTATGATCCTCCTGCTTCAGCCTCCTGAGCTGCTGGAATTACAGGCAAGCACCACAATGCCTGGTTGTAGTTGAAGAATTCAATATTCTACTTTTTATAATAGTTAAAACAAAAGCAGATAAACAAGGAAATAGAGGACCTGAACAATATTATAAACCAACTAGATCTAACACATCTTATAGAGCACTCTCCCTAACACCAGCAGAATATACATTCTTCTTAATTGCACTTGGAATGTTGTCCCAGATAGACTATGTGTTGGCCATAAAATAAGTCTCAATAAATTTAAAAGAAATGAAATTATATAAAGCATTTTTCCTGCACAGAACAGAATTCAATTAAAAATCAATAATAGAAATTTGGGAAATTCACAAATAAGTGGAAATTTAACAAAATACTCTTAAATAACCAATAGATCAAAGAAGAAATCACCAGAAAAATTATAAAATACTTTGAGATCAATGAAAATGAATATACGATATGCCAAAACTTTTGGGATCTAGCTAAAGCAGTTCTTAAAGAGGAAATGTAGCTATAAATGCCTACACGTAAAAAGAAGAAAGATTTCAAATCAATAACCTAAACTTCCACCTTAAAAAACCAGAAAAAGAGCTATCTAAATATAAGGCAAGCATAAGGAAATACTGGAGGATAGAGGATTGGAAAGTAGAGAAAATTAACAAAACTAAAACTTGTTTCTTTGAGAAGATGAATCAAATTTATCTTTTTGCAACCATCAATCTGAAAAATAAAATCAGAAAACAATTCTATTTATGATAGTACCAAAAGAATAAAATAAATATGAATTTAACAAAAGAACACTTGTATCTTGAAAACTACAAAATATTTGTCAAAGACAGTAATGAAGATGTAAATAAAGGGAAAAGATTTTCTATGTTCATGGATTGACAGACTTAATATTAAGATGGAAATACTTTCCCAAATTAATCTACAGATTCAACGAAGTCCTTATCAGAATCCAAGCTGAATTTGTAGAAATTTACAAGCTAATTCAAAAACTCATACAGAATTGCAAGGGACCCAGAATAACCAAAATTATCTTGAAAAAGAACAAAGGAGGAAGACTCATGCTTCTTGATTTCAAAATATAAAACAAAGCAATAATAATCAAAATAGCTATACTATTGATACATTGATCTGCTATGCTGGCAGATCAATGCAATAGAATTGAGAGTCCTGAAATAAACCCTCATATTTATGGTTAAATAGCCCAATTTAAAAATGGACATAGTCAGGCATAATGACACACACCTGTAATCACAGTGACTCTGCAGGCTGAGGCAGGAGAATTGCAAGTTTAAGGCCAGCCTTGGCAATATAGAAAGACCCTGTCTCAAAAATAAAATAAAAAGGGCTGGGGATGTAGCTCAATGGTAGAGTACCCCTGGGTTCAAGGTTCATCCCCAGTATTACATAAAAAAGGGACAAATTATTTGAAAAAATGTTTCATCAAAGAAGATATATAAATAGACAATAAAAGCACGAAAGATGTTCAACATGATTAGCCACTAGGGAACCGCAAATAAGAACTGAGAGTTTGCATATCATCATTTCACACCCAATATGATGGACAGTAACAATAAAAAATAAAAAAAAAAAAAGACAGACAATAACAAGTGTTAGGCTATGGTGAAATTGTAACTGTAATCCATTGCTTGTGGAATGTAAAGCGGTATGGTCACTCTGGTTGTTCCTCTAAAGGTTAAACACAGGGTTATCAGTTGATCAGCTATTCTGTTCCTAAGTAGATAATGAAAATACATGTCCTTGGGGCTGGGGGTGTGGCTCACTTGTAGAGCACTTGCCTAGCATGTTTGAGGCACTGGGTTAGATTCTCAGCACCATATAAAAATAAATAAATAAAATGAAGTATTATGTCCATCTTCAACTAAAAAAAATATTTAAAAAATATTTTTGGTACCAGCTTATAAAAAGCTGGACATGAATGTTTATAAAATTATTATTTATAATAGCCAAAAAGAAGAAACAACCCAAGTGTCCATCAACTGATGAATGGATAAAGAATATATCCATTCAATGAAATATTACACAGTCATAAAAGGAATGAAGTATTGATATATGCTACAACTTGGATGACCTCTGAAAATATTAAGCTAACTGAAAAAAGCATGTCACAAAAGACCATATATTGCATGATTTCATTTATATGAAACATTCAGAGTAGGCTAAGCTATGGAGATAAAAAATACATCAGTGATTGCTTAGGGCTGTGTGGCAATTAGAGGGAAAAGAGGAGTGACTACTACTAGTGTGTGTGTGTGTGTGTGTATTTTTGTTACTGGGGATTGAACTCAGGGCACATGACCACTGAGCCACATCCCCAGCCCTATTTTGTATTTTATTTAGAGACAGGGTCTCTCTGAGTGGCTGAGTGCCTCACTTTTGCTGAGGCTGGTTTTGAACTCGTGATCTTCCTGCCTCAGCTTCCCAAGCCACTGGGATTACAGGCGTGCTTTTTTAGAGGAGAGATGAAAATGTTCTAAAATTAAAATTTGGAGATAGTTATACAACCCAGTGATTATACTAAATATATTTAAAAACACTGGTTTATGTACTTTAAATGGGTAAATTGCATGATTTGGAAATTATATCTAAATAAAATTTAACTATTTAAAAATAAAAAGTGCTGGGCACATGATAGACCCTCAATCCTTATGAGAAGAAAAAAAAAAGTGCACTGCACTGTGAAACCACTTTGTGCAGTTTATCTCATGTAATCCTGTCAAATTCCCTGTGAAGTAGATAATATTATTATCCTCATTTTACAGATGAGGATGCTAAGATTCCATTTAAACAACCAAGATATGGCAGAGCGGGGACTGGAATCCAAGTCTCTGTCTTCAGATGCCAAGTTCTTCTGGTTTTCTAAAGCTCATGGTGCCCTTCCAAATAGAAATTCAATAATTAGATTGAATGGGTTCATATCTGGCCTTACTGGTTGTATCTATGGACCTCTGGATCTCTTGGGGAGATAGTATTTAATGACCCTCATACCAGGCCTCTGAGGCTTATGGAAGAAGGGAAACATTGAGCCAGAAGAACGAACTATCTATAAATGATGTCTATCCACCTCAAGGTATTGTCTGCAGGTTTTTGGGTATGTACCAGGTGATAACTCCTCTTAGGCAAAGGTTGGAGTTTTTTTGTTTGTTTTGGTACTGCTGATTGAATTCAGACCTGCTTTACCAATGAACTACACCTCCAGCCATTTTATTTATTTATTTTATCTTGAAACAGGGTCTTGCTAATTTGCCTAGGGTCTCACTAAGACTCTGAGGCTGGAATCAAATCTGTGGTCTTCCTGCCTTAGCCTCCTGAGTCACTGGGATTACAGATCTGAGCCACTGCTCCCAGCCCAAGGCTGGAATTCTCCCTATAAGCTGGAAGCATCTCCCAATAGTAGACTGTCAAGGCCAGGTCATGCCCCACCTACCACTTAGTACTGTGACTTTTAGGTCAGAGAAGAGAGTATGCCTGGAGAAGCTCAAAGCTCCTCCATGCAGAAGGTTAGAAAAGCCAGTGAAACCAGGTGTGTTTGGCGGATGGCTGGGACACCATGCCTCCTAGATTTCAAATCTTTGTAAATTGCTCATGAGCTTTCCCTGGGGGGGGGGGGTGCCCTAGTTTATTCTTCTATATTCAGCCACTCAGAAGATTGACTTAAAATGCTTACAAAGAACAGGACAGTAAACTGACAGGAGTTACTAAACAGTATATGTAGATGCACACGCATATATATACAGTCTGAATAACATTGACTCATCCAGCTTTCTAGTACTCGGTTATTCTGTATTCTTCAGTCCAATAATCACTGGTCATAATGAGGACCTAGGGCCTTGCAAGAAACTCATGTTCTTTCTGAATCACCAAAAATATAAAAAATCAAAATCAAAAGGTCTATTCAGTGGCAGAGTACTTGTCTAGCATTGGTGAGGCCCTGGGTTCCATCCCCAGTACCACCAAAACAAATGTCTATTATATTCAGTCTAATTTTAATATTCCATGCATGTTGCTGGGTTTTATCTACATGAAAAGTGATAAGTCATGTGTAGAATATTCAGTAGCCATTAACTAGAATATTCAATTTACCACAATAAACTGTTTCCAGCCATGATAGAAAATGTAGAGTGAATTCCTCCAACTGAGGTTCTAACAGGGGTCCCCAAGGCTTTATTTTCTGGGATTCCCTCAGGATATAGGGAGCTCAGGGCTAGAGAAAATCCAGGGCTGCCTCTGGATTTTCTGACCCCTCAGACTAGATGGAGAATTGGCATTCATGTGAGCCATTCTCTAAGTTTACAGCCTTTCTGGGCCTTCAAACACAGGTGTTGTTTTGTTGTGACTATTGAATTTCCCCTCTATAAATATAAAGATACTAACTATATTAGCATTCTCCCCTTAATCATCTGTCTGTGTATATTTACCCCCACTGGACTCTAAGCTATGTAAAGGCAAGGATCATGTCTATTATTCCTAGCTGTGCCCCCCCAATGCCTGGTACAAAGAATATTTGAGAAATGTGTGCATAATGAACAAGTAAAATACCAACTTTGGTGAAATTACTGAGAGGGAATTCCTTCCTTACAACGTCCCATTCTCCCTTTTTCCTGGGTATGGGAGTGGTGATGGCTTCTCTTTCCCAGTTTTTAGTTTAAAGGTCAGGTAGGCTAAACACCATGTTAGACAAGCTGGCACCCAGAAACTCCTGTGGGATAAGAATACAGAGCTAGCCATACATCTTCCTCCTTTTGAGAGAGACAAGGTCCTGAGTAGGCTAAGGCTTTGGCTCCTCAGGAAAAGGCCCAGCTGAGGTTGGGTGGAGGCCTAAACCCTAAAGGCTTTTGCTAAAGAACAACAGTCAGCACTGGGGCATCTGTTCTGGAATGAATGTTGAGAGGAAATGGATCTCAGCTTTGGATCTTGGTCCTAGAATTCTACAAGAGCAGAACTGATAATCTCTGCAATATAACCTGGGCTGAGGTCTTCTCAATAGCATCCTTTTTTCCCTGGGACCATGAAATAAGAAGTGCACCCCATCCCTCCTGCTTTGCCGGGATAGCCACTGTTCTGTGAACTCATGAAGAGACAGGAAGATCACCCCACAGCACCTAGTAGCAAGAGTTCTGGGTACCTGCTATCAAACCAGTATCTATCAAACCAGTATCTAACAGTTCAGAAGGATAAGAAACCAAGGCCCTGGTGAGGTGCTACCAAGCTCAAGTTGTGGCTCTTGTTTATTTAGCCAGAAGAGATGGGAAAGGAAGATCAGAGGCTATTTGCATCTGTCCCTGAGCTATTTTTACACTAAGAAGAAAAAGCCCTATAAACAACAGAGACACCACGGTGGTCTGTTTGGTTCCTGAATGTTCATAAATACCCTGAGCCTCTGTCAGTTTGCAGATACAAGGGTTTGTCAGGAATCAGGGAAGAGGGCTCTAAAGCTATGCCTAGCTGTAAGAGAATCCCATGAAGCAGATTTTCCTTTGGAAAAGTGACAGGGAAGCAACATGGGAGGTGTTTGCTCAGTAAGGCTGCAGGGACTCGTGATACCATGTCCTTCACTTGGTGCTACTATCCCAGAGCAAGGGGAACACTTGGAGCCAGCATTGGTTAGGGTGTTGATGGGATGTCAAACTTTTTCTCAGACAGATTGGGACTACAAGCTATCACTAGCACCTGCTAAAAGTGGATCCCCCTGAACAACTCTGTCACATCTGGTCTTTGGCTGGGTTTCAGGTTCTTTCTTCTGCCTTCCCATTTCCCTTTTTCTCTCTCCATCCTGCTCAGTAAGAGGTACAGTTTACTCGGATGTGATTAAACAGAAGAGGAACACAGGTGACACTGATAATGCTAATGCTGGCTTTTCTAATTTTTGGCCATCTGTAGGTTTGCAAGTATGCACCTGCCTCTTCAGAGCTATTCACCTGAAGACGTGTAGCACCACCCTCCTCTGGTTTCTTCATATTCCAACTCAGCTCTTTTGCATCTCTCTGTGAAGCCCCCTTCATGTGCTTTGGGGCCACCTATCATTTCCCAAATATGTTTAGCAGATTTTCTTTTAATTCTTATGGACAATATTTTGGGCTTGTCATGAGATTTGTGATGGACTTGTTTGTGATAAAGAGAGGGAAGAAGACATGTATGTAGGGAAATGACACACAGGCAGGATATCCATCAGGACTGTGTTTCTATTCTCAAAAACACCTCAGGGGGCTGGGGTTGTGGCTCAGTGGAAGAGTACTTGCCTAGCATGTATGAGGTACTGGGTTCAATACTCAAAAATAAATAAAATACAGGTATTTTGTACATCTACAACTAAGAATATATTTTTTAAAGAGAGAGAGAGGGAGAGAAGAGAGAGAGAGAGAATTTTTTAATATTTATTTTTCAGTGGACACAACATCTTTATTTTATTTTTATGTGGTGGTGGGGATTGAACCCAGTGCCCTGCGCCTGCCAGGTGAGTGCATTACCGCTTGAGCCACATCCCCAGCCCCAAGAATATATTTTTTAAAAAACACCTCAGTCTAGATCAGAAGTGAAAAATTCTAAAAACCAAGAAAGTATTCTTTTTAATTAGTTAATTATTTTGTTTTCAGTGCTAGGGATTGAACCTGGTGCCTAGTGCATGCTATAGAAGTGCTCTATCACTGAGCCACATCCCCAGCCCACAAGAAAGTCATGAAGAGAGAAGAAATAGTCAACAGGCAAAGGCAAGTGGATCAAAAGTTTTAAGCATGTGGAAAGGGTGACTACTAGGTGTTAAGTTTCAGCTTTGCCCATGATACTTGGGAGCTGGGGTGGGGGAGTACTTCCTGCATGTATATGAGCCTGAGGTCTAATATGTGGAATACTTGCTCTTAGGGTCACCTTTTTCTCTAGCTTCAGTTCTGGGCAGCAGTGTCTGGACTAGGCTAATTTTTCCCAAGGCCCCTGGAGAGCTTTGAGAAGTATCTACACTGAGTTGCCTAACTGGGAAGTCTTCTGTCCAGAGGCTGCACTTGTTCTTCATCATAATCCTTTCCTATCCCAAAACCTTCTTCTTGGCCTGCCCAGACTCCCTGCCACCTACCCCACCCCAGCCTTCAATGGCCTTGTATTTCAGACAAGTTTGTCAAGCCCCACTATGATGATCAAAAAAGGAGGTCTCTCCTCATTATCAATCCCACTTCAACTAAGCCAGAACATGCAGGAATCTCCCCCTGGCTTACTATACCTCTAAAGCTTTGTCTTAGACCCATTGCAACTGTTATTTTGAGACAGGATCTCACTGTGTTTTCCATTCTTGTCTTGAACTTGCAATCCTTCAACCTCAGTCTCAGGAGTAGCTGGGATTACAGGTGTGCACCACTATGCCTTGCCAAAGCAATTCTTTAATTGGCTCTCCTGTGTGTGTGCTATTTTTATCTTATTCACCAACTTAATCAGAATGTGTTGCCACAGGCATCCTTTGTAGAATAGGCACATGCAAAGTCCTGCTGCCTTTCCCATGGGGTCAGGGTGTGCCAGTTAAGATGCATGCTACAGTGCTCACTAGTGGGAAACCTGGTGCTGGTTTTTTTTTTTTTTTTTGCAAGGAGTAAGTGCTATGGCAGCAGAGCTCCTCTCTCCACATCTCTAGGGTCCAAAGGGCCTCTGGCACATGGAAAACTGAGGCTGAGCCCTACCTGCCTTGATCATTGGAGGTGGAAGAGGCTGGCTGGCAGGCCTAGAGAAGACCATCTTCCTGGAATCCAGCAAGAGGCGGCAGTACCCCGCAATCAGGCAGGCAAAGTTGGTGGCTTCAGGCCATTCCATCAACAGCACCAGAGGCTGCAGAAAAGATGCAAAGAAACATAAAGTTGTGAGAAAGTGGAAGGCAAGTACATTTCCAGGAGGATTGTAACAACAACAAGAAACAAGATGGCTTCTATAGTTATAAGAACCATGTTTTCTGAACCAAAAATTGAGGCAAATAACCTGACAAACAGTTTCTTCTGATTTGAGAATTTCTGTGTAGTATTTTCTTACCCACATATCAAAATCCAATCAACCTTTACTCACACATTTGATGAAGCACCTTTACTGAGAAAGACCAGAATTATATAACATCACATAACTATTGTGGCTGGTTGTATTTGTGCTTTTCACAGCTCAGCAGATGTGCAGGCCAATTGAGAGAGCTGGGGGTCTAGGCTAGGCTGAGGAATGACCTGGAACATCTTTATTTATTTATTTATTTTTGTGTGTGTGTGGTGCTGGGGATAAAATCCAGGGCCTTGTGCATGCAAGGCAAGTACTCTACCAACTGAGCTATATCCCCAGCCCAACCTGGGACATCTTTAACTGTAAGCAACTTGCATGCGAGAATCATCTCATACTCATCTACATAGGCCCCTATAATACCCAGAGCAGTTTCCTGAACATAGGGGACACTCTATGGAATCAAGTCCTAACTGTCCTTTTAGGGGCAAATACTTTCTGGCCTGCAGTCCTGCTCGGATCTTCTTGAATGCCCTCTCTTTCCCAAAGTGGCCTTGAAATTTGCATTGGTGCTGCTTTTTATGTTGGTACTGGGGATTGAACCCAGGGCCTTGTACATGAGGGCCCTACCACTGAACTACATCCCCAACCCTTTTTATTTCATTTCCAGATAGGGTCTTAGTAGGTTGCTGAGGCTGGCCTCACACTTGTGATCCTCTTGCCTCAGACTTCCAAGTAGCTGGGGAAAAATACACACACACACACACACACACACACACACAGGATTGAACCCAGGGGCACTTAACCACTGGACCATGGATCCCCAGCCCTTTTTTGTATTTTATTTAGAGACAGGGTCTTGCTGAGTTGCTAAGTGTCTCCCCAAATTGCTGAGATGGGCTTTAAACTCGCAATCCTCTTGCCTCAGCCTCCCCAGCCACTGGGATTACAGGTGTGTGCCACGGTGCCTGGCTAGCTGAAATTATAGATGTGCACCACTGTATGCAGCTATGGTTTGGATGAAAAATGATTGCCAAAGATTCGGTTGTTGAAGGCTTGGTCCTCAGTGCAGCAGTGTTCAGAGGCAGGGCCTTGGAGAGGTGATTGGATCATGAGGGCTCTGACTTCATCAGTGGATTAATTCATTTATGGATTCATAGCTTCAAGCATTTTGGAGGAGTGGATTTGTTTTAAAAGTGAGCTCTCTCCTTGCTTCCTCGCTGTTGTAATGTGACAGCTTTTCTGTACCATGTGCTCCCTGCCATGATGTTCTGCCTCGCCACAGGCCTGGAAACCATGGACCTCTGAAATCATGAGCCAAAATAAATCTTTCCTCTTTTAAATTGACTTTCTCAGTAATTTTGTCACAGTGATGGTAAGCTGGCTAACAGATATCTAGCAATTATATACAAAAAAACAGTACCCTTTCAAGAAAACTTTCTAATATCTCTACTATAATTTTAAAAGTATGACTTGATTACCTATGGATCACACTGAAGTCATTGAGGGTTGCAATCTCCCTGGTCTTCATATAATGACTACCGAAGACTGTCTAAAGAGGGAGCCATGGGGATGTGGGTGGCCACAGCATTTTGGAATTCCCAGACCAGGCATTAACAAAAGAAGTAGGCTGGGTGTCATGGTACACACCTGTAATTCCAGTGACTCGGAAGGCTTGAGGCAGGAGGATCACAGGTTCAAAGCCAGCCTTAGCAATTTAATAAGACTCTAAGCAACTTAGTGAGACCCTGTCTCTAAATAAAATATAAAAAGGGCTGGGGATGTGGCTCAGTGGTTAAGGGCCCCGGGTTCAATCTCTAGTACCAAAAAGTGTGTGTGTGTGGGGGGGCTTGGGGAGGTTTGTTTCTTTAGTTAATGGATACTTTTCAGTCACAGCAGAATGGTCAATCTTACATATAAGAAAAAAGACATTGGGTATGGAACTGGGCAGGGTGAGTTAGATATCCCTGTTTTATACCCTGTCACCAATAGCAGGACACACAGAGGTGTGGGTGTGGATGGCTGCTACTACCGTTACTCTGAGGGACCAAGACTCACTAGCTCTGCCTCAGAAGCATTCATAAACACCACGGCCATCTCTGCTGTCACCACTTCATAAGGCCCTAATCATTTTCCTCCCAGGCCCAAACTTCTCAAAGGATATGTAAATGGTTGACAAGTGTGCTGATACCAAGCCTCTCAGGCTATGGTGAAAAGCTGCCTCATCTGTGGGTATGTATTGCTATATAGATTGTGACATTTGCTCATGATAAGGAGAAGGTTAGGACACATAAACCTAGGGACCTCCTTATAATAGCCTCCTGATTGGCCCTTCTGCCTCCAGTCTCTTCCCACTTCCTTCCGCTTCACCTTCATAATGCTGCCCAGGGGGTATTTCTAAAGTACAACTCTAATTGTCACTTAAAATATTCCATAGTTCATCACCTACAGGGTAAAATCTGACTGCCTTACAATGGCATACAAAGCCCTTTGGAACCTGGACTCAACCTATGTCTCCAACCACATCTTCCTTACCTTTCTGCCTGTGCCTTTCTCAACCCATCGCTGTCCCTCACCCTATGCTCCAGCAATGACACATCATTTACAGTTCACCATGCTCTTTCACACCTCCAAACATTAACCCATGCTGTCCCTCTGGCTGAAATGCTCCTGTGCTGTTTTGTCCACCTGACCAGATGCTACAAATGGGCCAGTTGCCTCCTGGAGAACATGACCAATGGATGGCTATATCCATTCATTCCAGAACAGGCTGTCCCAGTCTCTATCACATGGACCTTATAATCTGGCAGGAAATAAGACAAATCAAATACTCACACAAATGAATATGACTGCAAGGTGTGATAAGCATTACGAAGGAAAAGTACAGAGAGCTATCAGTACATAGAATGTCCTAGAGCAGTGAGTGGGTGGGTGTGAAGATGTGTGTGTGTGTGTGACATTTGATTTTGGAAGCTGGAGGAAGCTTCTTTGAGGAAATGGCACTGACAAATAGAATGAGGGAAACACTTGACCAGTGTACAGACTGAGTGGCTGGCTGACTGATGGACAGACAGGCTGACTGACTGCTGGGCAGTCTGACTCACTCTGGCATTAGGTGCCAAGATGGCTGCAGGAAGGCAGAATGCTGAACAGCCTCCCATTCTGCCTGCTTAGTTACCTGGCTGGCCGGTTGTTTGTCTAATGAACAGAATTACTGACTGGAGGCTGGTGACTCACTGGTCAATTGACTTAACTGTCTGACTTCAATTCGTTTCCATTTACCCCCAATACAGCATGATGTCGGCACTATAACAGCATGAAGGTGAAATCCTGTGCACAGAGAAGGCCAAGCACATCTCCAGCTGGCTCAGCACAGCACATCAGAAACCTCTCCTTGACATATCCCAGATGGCCAACTGGGCCCCAGCACAGGCCAATTGTGGCTTGTAAAAGAAACACAGATGTGCTTTTTTTGCCAACAGGGGTAAAAATCAAAGCAAAGGCAGGCTAGCAAAAAGGTTGGGTAGGTTTCTTAGAAACCTTCAAAAACAACATTTTACTTTAAGTAAGATTTTAATGATCAGGACATCTAATGTAATGCTTGTCCCTACAGAAAGTACTAGAGCAATACAGTTCAAACATGACAATGGCAGACACACAGGGCCACAAGAGATCCCTTGGGACATTTGTTTGACAGTTTCTTTCTTCCCCTTATGTGCTTCTGTGGTAATAGGGTATGGTAATGGCCCAGTGGTGTGTCAGTCCCAGACTGCTATCTATTAAAGAAAGATATCTGAACACTACCTCATGTTCACTCCACGACAAGCAAATCAGCTGAGTGAAAACTGTAGCTAAATATGCTCAGGCTATCTTCAAGTGGAAAATAAGATAAGGAGAATGGAGTCTGAGGCATGAGTCAGCCAGGAAAAGGTACAGCAGGATTAATTTGACATGCTCCAGCCACATCTCCTTCCTGGGGTGCCGTGGAGAAGCCTCAGTTCACTCTAGCATCTCTGACAACAGAGAAAGGATGGAAATCCAGGGGTCTGGAGAGGCAAAAGCACAAGATGGAGGTCCTTGAGTCCCAGGGGACTAGTGTCTTTCAGTTCTTGCTTTCAGATCCACAGTGCTGGGAAAGGCTAATTGGGTACAGTCAGTCAATTTGGGGACAAGGCAGAATATCACTTAAGGCAAGAGTTCTTGGGCCCAGTGTACATTAGAATCACCTGGGAAGCCACAAAGACCTATATATCCCTGTGTCCTACCCCCAAAAATTCTTATTTAAATGGTCTGAGAGGAAGAGCTGGAACATCCAGTGTTTTAAAAAATCTTCATATGTGATTCTTACGTGCAGTCAGGGCTGAGAACTGTTTTCAATAATAATCTTTTTTTAAAAAAAAAAATTTGACCTGCCCAAGTTGAACCAAGAAGATACAGAAAACTTAAGCAGACCAATATCAAGTAATGAAATTGAAACAGCAATCAGTGAATAATCTTAATTTCATCAGGCCCTTCCAGAATATTCCCAAACCAGAATGGCATATCTAGGGGAAAATGGGCCAAATTTGGTCTTTAACTTACATGCCTCTGTTAAGAAAATTTAGATCTCTGAAACAGAGTGCTCCCTACACAGTGGTGCACTGGCAAATGTTTTGTAATCAGTTCTTCCAAATCTTGATTTGTAGTATTTGTCATGTTCTCTGGTGTGCATATTCCCACCATGGCAGCTTTCAAGCTAACAATATGATGTCATCCGTCTATTTTGCCTGTTGATTTATCTGAAAAAGGGTTAAAAAGTGTGTTGCCCATCTCACAGAGCACACATTTATAACCAGTGATGAATACAGAAGACATCTCTGATTACAGGTGTGTCTGATTTTACGTAACAGAGGTTGGGTGTGAACAGCATGTTTATCAATGAAATTATATTGATACTTGCTATTTGAAGGAATCTCAGAGTCTATTAATTTCCTGTTGCTGCTATAACAAATGGCTATGAATTCAGTGGTTTAACATTATGCTTAGCAAAATAAGTCAAACTCCGAAATTCAAGAGTCATATGTTTTCTTTCATATGTGGAAGCTAGAGAGGAAAAAGGAAAAGAAAGGTGGGGGTGGGGAAAATCTCATGAACATCAAAGGGCGACCAGTAGACTATACGAAAGGGACCTGGAGGAGGGAGCAGAGGAAAATTGGAAATACTGGGGAATGATATTGACCAAGTTATATTGATATATCATAAATATATCTGAATATGTAACAATGAATCCCACTATTCTATGTAATTATAATGTACCAATAAAAATATGAAAAAAATAGTGGCTTAAATAATACACATCTACTCTCTTTCAGTTCTGGAGGTCAGAAGTCTGAACTAAAATCAAGTGTAGGCCTGTCTGTGTCCCTTTTGGGAGCTGTAGGGCACAATCTGTTGCCTTGCCTTTTCTGGCTTTCTGGAGGCCTCCCACACTCTTTGGCTCAGGGCCCCTTCCTCTATCGTCAAGGCCGGAAAAGTTGGGCTGAGTCCTTATACCACATCTCTCTAGGGCTGGAGATGTAGCTCAGTGGTAAAGCATTAACAGGTATCTAGGCCCTGGGTTCAATCCAAGAAACAACACATCCACAAAAATCTCTCTGAACTTCAGTCTTTGTTTTTCATATCCAAGAAATCTTGTGATCACATTGGTCCTCCTGGATAATCTAGGCCACCCTCCCTAGTTTACGGTCAGTAGATTAGCAATCTTAATTCCATCTGCAACCTTAATCCTCCTCTTGCCATATGCATACCACATCATAGGTTCTGACGATTAGGGCATGGACATTTTAAGGGGAGGCATTATTCTGACTACTACATAGGGTAAATCTCATTACAAAGTAGAGAAATTTTGACATAAAGTGGCTAATTTTCCACAGGCATGTTATCAGTTGCTTAAAGTGGAGTATACCTGAACCATCTACCACCTGACAGTTGTGTCTTTAAGCATTCATATCATCTACCTAACCATTAGCTATTTCCCACTTGCAAAGTGCAACCTTCTAGCCCCATCCATTCACTAATATCATCTCCTGCTTATCCCATAATGTAGTATCTCCTCAACACCCACTCATGACACCCACAATACTCTTGAGGGAGTACTGTGCATGCAGTACTGTTCTTCAGTGCATTTGGGCTGCATGTAGCAGGCAATGGGGTGCTGGCAGCTGGAAGTTTGCTGGGGCCATTTGGCTGTGGCTCCAGCAAACTTCCAGCTGCCAGCAATGGGGTTACATATATCAAAACATGTGCATTGTATGTGGTTCAGAGGTGTATGCGGGAGGACACAAAGGTACATTTGCAGGTGGGGTACTGGGGACTGAACCCAGGGTGTTTTACCACTAAGCCACATCCCCAGCCCTTTTATTTTTTATTTTTGAAACAGGATCTCACTACATTGCCAAGGCTGGCCTTGAACTTGCCATCCTCCCGCCTCAGCCTGACATTACAAGTGTGCACTACTGTACCTGGTTACACGTGCATCTTAATGAGTCTACGTGCTTCACACCTACTTTTTATCTTTAACCGCTGCTATTCTTCCAGCTCAGGCCCTTATTACTTTGCCCATGGACTGGTACCACAATCCCTTCCTCACCTCCCTGGCTTCACACTAGCCTTGTTCCCACCCATCTTGCACTCTAGTTCAAATCAGCTTGCATACCAACACCCTTCTGTTCAACAACCTACTATTCCTACTATCCTACCTAATTCAATGTAAATTCCTTGGACTGACCCTTGAGGCCAACTTATTCTGCCTACCCGCAATCTGTTTGATCTCCTTTCTTGTTATTTTCCTCTCCAGCCAAGCAACTATGCTTATCGACCTGCACATATGGCTTGCTTATTTCCATGCTTGCTCCTTGCCTTTGAACACATCTCACTTCTCTCTGCTAATTCATGCCTATCACTTCAAGATCCAGCTTAAAACATCCTCTTGTGGGAATCCAGTTCTGGTTAACTCCTTCCTGTTTTTGTGTTCTATGTTCCATTGCACACTGATCTATAATATTTATTTCCTATTATTGATGTTTTTCTTTTGAAAAAAAACAATAGGTCTCATTTGTTGGGCACCTACTATGTGCCAGGCAGTATACTAAGCCATTTTATGTGTATTTTATCACTTAATGGTCTTTTTCTTCCTTTGGTGGTACTGGGGATTGAACACAGGGCCTTAAACATGCTAGACATGTGATCTACCATAGAGCTACATCCCCAGCCCTCTCACTTTATATATATACATATATATATATATATATATATATATATATATATATATATATATATATATATATGTATGTATGTACTGGGGATTGAACCTAGGTGTACTTACTCACTGAGTCACATCCCTAGCCATTTTTGTATTTTATTTACAGACAGGGTCTCACTAAGTTGCTTAGGGCCTCCTAAAGTTGCTGAGGCTAGCTTTGAACTCACAATCCTCCTGCCTCAGCTTCCTGAGCCGCTGGGATTACAAACATGTGCCAGCATGTCCATCTGTTCTCACTTAATCTTTTTTAAATTGTTATTGTATTTTTTATACCTTCATTTTATTTATTTTTATGTGGTGCTAAGGATTGAACCCAGTGCCTCTCATATGCTAGGCAAGCACTCTGCCACAAAGCCATAACCGCAGCCCCCTCTCAATCTTGATAACAACTTTTTGAGATAGGTGCTCCATTTTGCAGTTGAGGGAATTAGAATTTAGAAGTTAAGACACTTTCTCAAGATCACAGAGCTAGGAAATGGTAGGCCTGGAACTTGAACCACACTGGTCTGATTCAGAAATCTACATTTCTCTGTGCTCCTCCCTAATATCTCCCCATCCCTAACCTCAGGGGAAACAGGATTACCTTTCTTCCCCATCCTAAGCAGAGTTATCTGTCCCTGAGTACACACCCACTGTAGGAACGAAGTAATCCACTCTTTGGGGATGGTACTAGAGATCTCAAAAATTACTGTCTCCCAAATTAACAAATGAACTACAACTCCAACAGAGAACACATGAAATGTAGCCTTTAAATCATTTCTTTAAAAGCCCCAAGTTCCCACTGAATGTCAGAATCACAGCCTTTGGGATAGGAGTCCCCTGTGTTTCTCCTTTGCTAGCAAAGCAATAAAACTTCTTTTTCCATTTTCTCAAAACCACGTCCTCATTATTGGATTGACATTGGGGACAAGAACCAAGCTTTTGGCAACAGTTGGCTGTCTCACTTGTAGAATTGGTCTGTTTCCTTGCAGACCTCTGGTGACACAGGTTTTAAACCTGTGTGCTCTCAAACTGGTTGTACTACAAAATCACTTGGGAAACTGAAAAACAAAACAAAACAAACAAACAACCTAGGGGCTGCACCTCCAACCAATGAAATCATCCCTTCTAGGAGTAGACCCAGACATTTGTATTTTGTGAAAGCTCTCAAGAAAATTCTGTTGTGCAACTAAATGTGGAAAACTACCCATAGAACACAGAAGGAGACTCAGTTAGAAAGCTGATTCTCAGTTTTAAACCCTTTTGCTTTCTCAGGAAGCCACACCTCCCCTGCAGGTCCCGTCTTTCCTCCCCCTTCCCTACCAGTTCACTTGGCTTTTTACCTAACAACATCTGAGGAGGGCAGCGATCATTGGTTGAGGAAGTGGCTACAAGCCAATTAAACCTAAGCACCAGGAGGGTTCCTAAACCAATGGGAAGCCTATGAATCACAGGTGGAGAAATTAGCATACTAAAGCAAGCTTTCTGGGTTTCACAAATACAAAAATAAAGTAAATAATTTGCTCTTTTAGAAACAGCAAACACTCCACCTCTTAATCTGCTAACAACATGGCCTCCTGGGAAATCCTTTAAGAAAAGAAAGCTGCACCTCCTCTAAACTGGCTTCCGACAGCTGGCAGGCAGGCCTGCCCCCAGCCCACGCTGGTCACTGTATTCAAACAGGAGCTGTGGAGGAGGCGGCTGACCAAAGCTGCCAGGCTTTGCCCAGGTGAGACAGCTGCTTTCCTGCCTGAAGGTGCTGTTCTGTGGGAAAAGTTCTGAGGTTCTGGAAGAGAAATGAAGTGAAATGGGGATGAAGCTCTACCTGTTTCCCCCTCCCCAGGCCCTGTTGGTTCTGTCCACATGCTCATATGGCCCCTCCCCCCTGATTCAAAGTGAGTGCTCCCTGGCACATGCCTGTAATCCCAGCAAATTGGGGAGGGTGAGGCAGGAAGACTGCAAGCTCCAGGCCAGCAGCGTCAAATGAGCAAGACCTCGTCTTAAAAATTAAAAGGGGTTGGGATATGGCTCAGTGGTAGAAAGCCCTTGGGGTTCAGCCCTCAGTACTACAAGTGGGTGTTCCCCAACCAGTGTATGTGGTAGAAATGAGCCAAAACATCCACTCCTTAGGCCTTTGAGGCAGCCAGGTGGGGCCTGGGATGGCTAGTCTATGGGGCTGCTCCATTGACCCCAAAGCTCCATGTGAATATAATTTTCTATGTGTGCTATGCCATGAGAATGAATGGGAAATAATGGCCTGGGTTAGCTCCAAGTTCTCCAGGTCCCTTGTCCTGTGAAGAATGGAATCCTGCTGAGTTGACATTCCCTGTCCTTCCTTCCTGCTGGCTCACCTTATAAGGTTAAAGCGCATGTCCCAGAGGGATGAGAAGGGAAAGATAGAGCAGCCCAAAGGGGCCCAGGGCCTGAACCATTTTAGAATCAATGAACTTAATTTTGAGATAGTAATTAAGAGAGAGAAAAATATCCTGAGTCTCTAAAGGTAGTGCCCTTGAACAATAAGAATGATGGAATGAACCTTTGAAATGCAAAACAGGCAACTCAAGAGCAAACCAACCCAAATCTTTAGCCCTCATTTTTGGCCCACACCCTGGGCCCACATCTTTGCCTGCAAGATGTAACCCGTAGCAGGCAGTATGAAAGTGCAGGGAAAACTGGCGCAAGATTGAGATACGTCTTTTATTTTATTTTTTACTTTATCTTTTGTGATGCTGAGGATGGACCCCAGGGCCTCATGCCTGCCTCAGGCTCTTCCCCTAAACTGCACCCCTGGTGAAGCCAGATTTAAAGTTAGGTAGTCAGTGTAGTTAGGTAAATCGGGTCTAATATTGAGTGAAATCTAAAATGGAGACCATGCGGAGAATGACTCAGGGAAAACACAGGACAACTCATGGAATGTTAATGAAGTCCCTAAAAGGCCCTAGGCCAAAGTCCACCTCAAAGAAATGTTAATGAACAGCCCCCAGCAAAAAGGTGCTGACTCAGAAGTCCTTCCTGACCATATTACTTCTTTGGCCCACCTGTGTCCCACCCCTCGGGCCTTCCAACCTACATTCCATCACCAAAACTAAAAAAAGGGGAAACAACCGCACTTCCACGGATTCCACCTCTTGGGTCCCCTTCTTCCTCCGGGAGAAGTCTTTTCTGCTGTCCTTTAATAAACTTCTAATTTCTACTCTGACCTTGCCTTGGCGTGCTTCTTTGGTGTTATTCTTCAACATTGGGGAAGCAAGGACTCGTCACCTGTCAACAGCGGTAACACTGGCCCACTGGTAATTTTCCCCTGACTACTCCTCTAGTCCACCCCTAGCTACTGTTCTTCTGTAAAATATTGACAACCCAGAACAAAGGGTTGCTGTCTCTCTGTTTGGAGATGGGCCCCATTCTCCCTTGAACATGTATTATTATTTTTTTTGGTACTGGGATTGAACTCAGGGGCACTCAACCACTGAGCCACATCCCCAGCTCTATTTTGTATTTTGTGTATTTTATTTAGAGACAGGGTTTCACTGAGTTGCTTAGTGCCTCTCTTTTGCTGAGGCTGGCTTTGAACTCAGATCCTCCTGCCTCAGCCTCCCGAGGCTCTGGGATTACAGGTGTGCGCCACTATGCCCGGCTGAACATGTATTCTTTGACTTACCCAAAAAGATGTCTTTCCCCTAAGATAGCCCACATTTCCTCTTGAATGTGTCTTTGCTTTCCTAAATAAATCTGTCTGTGCCTCTGACTGGCACATGCTGAAATTCACATATGCCAAGGACCTCACTTGTCCTGAGTTGAGGTCCCCCTCTCCAGAAACTCCTCTAGTGACAACTTCAGAGGCTCAAACTCTCTTCAGAAGTTTAGTTCTTCCTCTGGTCCCAAAGCCTGTTCCTGGAGAGAAGTAATCTGTCAAAGTAGGGCTTACCTTGGCATCCATGATGCTGGTCTCCACACGGGCCACGCCCTGGTTCTCCCGGAACAGCTGGATCTTACTGATCTTGCTGAACTCGGACAGCACAGTGGTGAGGTTGGTTTTGAGGTCAATAACATGGCTGATGCCGTGACGGGGTCCCACTAGGAGAGTGGTGGCTGACTGCTTCTCGTCCTGGTGCCCAAGTGTGGCAGGCAGCATTAACATAAAGAATGGGGTAGGATGTGAGGAAGAAGAAGTAAAAGGAGAAAACACAAAATATGCATTGGGCTGGTTCTGCTGGTGGGGCTGGAAATTTCTGGGGTTCAGTTCCAGGGCCAGAGGACAACCTTGAGGGGAAATGGTCTGGAACCTCTCTATTCCAACATAGGAACCCAAACCATTGTCTAAATCAATACCTTAGCCTCAACAGCAGGCTAAGTGGGTAGCAGCAGAGCTGGCTCTAGCAAAATGGTGAGAATAAGTGAAGTTTGTTTTGGGGCCCTTGGAGAACCTTCCCTTAACTAAGCCCTGCTAAACCTTCCAAGGTTACTATGGGTCATTCAGTGTCCCCATCCAGTGCTCTGCCTAAGCAGGCAGCATTGTGCCTGGACTTTACCCTCCCCCCTCCAACAGCTACTCAAACCTGAACTTTTCATCCAAAGCCAAAAGCTGAACTGACCAAGTAACTGCCTAAGGTGTTAAGGGTCGATTGAGTGCTTAATGGAGGCCTCCTTCCCTGAGGATATGTGCCTTTTAATAGGCATTCTAGCAATCTTTATTCAAAAGAATGGCCAATGGGAATTTCAGCAGTGGTGGAGGGCAGAGAGATTTGATGGTGTGTGCAGGGGGTGGGGCAGGTCAGTGGGCTTTCAGTGTTCTGCAAATTCCAGTATGTAAAATGGCTACCTCTATGCCTGATGGACTTGATTCTCTTTAATGGTTCTGACAAGCTCCTTGGAGCCATCAAGCCTGAGCCCTTGGCTGGCCCATTCCCTGCCATTAGCATCACCCCAGGAACCTCTTGTGTCTGGTTATAGGCACTTTGATAAGCTGCTTTCCTCCTGTGTGCTCCCTCCAGAGCTTGCCAAGCACCTGGATCCAATCAGCAGGATGATTTGAATTTCCTTTTACAGGGGTCAACTAGCCTGGGGCCCATCTTGTGGGTGGAGCAAGCTGTGCCAGCCCTAGGATATTGCTGTGGCAGTGGAGGTGCTGGGACAGGGGGAGGGGGGGCAGTAATAAGGACTCAGGAAACCTGGGGTAGAGGCCATTGGGAGTATCTGTAAGGGCAATGGTTCTGGCAACCTATGGCCTAAGGGCCAAATCATTCCCACCACCTGTTTTGGTATGGCCAAAGAGTTAAGAATGCTTTTTACATTTTTAAATGGTTGTAAATAAATCAAAAGTACCATATTTTGTGACGCTGGAAAATTATACGAAATTCAACTTTCTGTGTCCCTAAATAATTATTGGCATGCAGCAAACCCCATTTGTTAATACATTGTCTATGGGTGCTTTTTTTTTTTTTTCTTTTGGGATCCGGGAATTGAACTCAGGAGCACTCCACCACTGAGCCTCATCCCCACCCCTATTTTGTATTTTATTTAGAGACAGGGTCTCGCTGAGTTGCTTAGCTCCTCACCATTGATGAAGCTGGCTTTGAAATCAGGATCTTCCTGCCTCAGCTCCCTATCCCCCACCAGCTGCTCGGATTACAGGCATGGGCCACCACGCCAGGCTTCTGTGAGTGCTTTTATGCTAAGACAGCAGGGCTAAGTTGCTGCCACAAAGACCCATTTGGTCTACCTGTAAAAGCCTAAAATATTTACTATCTGGTCTTTTACAGAAAAAGTGTGCCAACTCCTGAAATAGAGGAAGGGGAACACAAAGGGGCGATGAAGGGATGCTGAAAACAAATATAGTCAGCCCTCAGTATGCATGGGGAATTTGTTTCAGTACTCCCTTGTGAAAGAATTCCCCACGCAAAGACACTTCGCCGGGAGAATTCCAATTTTATTGCAAAAAGCAGTGTGCTTATATAGCACTAAGGGGGAGATAGTAGGGTTTAGATAAATGGCAGGCAACCCGTTTATTGGCAAGTTCTTTCAGATATCAGCTCCGGAGCCCAGGAATTAGTTCTCATTGGGGCTAAGGTTCCCCGCCAGCGAGATTTGAAATTGGCGCCGGCGGGAGAGTTCACACGGGCGGGAACTTTTCGCGCCACTGCAGAAAAGAAGAAGGTAGGAAGAAGAGGTGCTTAGGCGCCATGTTGGGGTTTTTTCTCTGGGGTATGGCTGCCGTTTATACTTTCCCCAACACCTTGCAGATACCAAAATGCATGGATGCTCCAGTCCAGTAGAGAAAATGGCATAGTATTTGCCTATCACCTATCCTCCTGTATACTTTGAATCTTCTCTAGATTACTTATAATACCTAATCCAATATAAACATAAACAATGGTTATGCTATGTTGTTTAGGGAATAGTGTCAAGAAACATTCTGTACACATTCAGTACAGACACAATTTTTTTTTTGAATAGCTGTGATCCATAGTTGGTAGAATCAATAGATACAGGACCTAAGGATATGGAGGGCGGACTGTATTTTCCTCTCTTGTTCCCACCATGGACAAACGTCAACAAAAGGATAACACCCCTTCCCCTCCCCCCTTTACCCCACTGACCAGTCCCACAGTGTTGAACAAAACGCCCGTGAAGGTGGGAAGTTCATTCAGAATTCGAAGGTACTGGAGCTTTGCCTGAATTGCAGAGCCCTGTGGAAACAGCCCATCTCAAAATATGAGAAACACAAGGAGCACAGAAAAAAACAAATCATCTTCTCAAACAGGAGTCTTGACATACTAGGACAGGCTGAAGGCATTAAGCTACTACACTTGGAATGTGAGGAGGCCTGAGTAAAATAACAGGAAGGTTCCAGTTCAGGGAGCTTTCACATCTAGCATCCCATCTCACTTTCTAAACCCTCCTCTGACGCCCTGATCCTCATTTCTAAAGCATCCAGCTGACTACATTTTTCTTCTTGGATTCATTCCAACACTTTCCCAACTCTTTGTTTGTTTTTGTACCAGGAATTGAAACCCAGGGGCACTAAACCACTGAGCCACATCCTTTTTTATATTTCTATTTAGAGACAAGTCCTCACTGAGTTGCTTAGGGTCTTGCTAAGTTGCTGAGGCTGGCTTTGAACTCATGATCTTGCCTCACCCTCCCAAGCCACTGGATTACAGGTGTGCACCACTGTGCCCAACTCTTCCCCAACTTTTGACACCCTGCCCAATCTATGTATCTCTCCTAAGATTCTTCAAATCCTCAGAACCACCTAGATACTGGCTATCTCCAGGTGGGGGTGTCTCAGTTAATGCTTTAATACTGAGCACCCCTACTTCCCAAGGGTGATATCCATCCATTCCAGGTCTCCATCAGCATCTCTGGGGCAACTGAATCACAAACCTGAGAGTGACACTGGACTCCTCCTCCATCCTTTGATCTGAGGGCCACTAGTCATCAAATTATCTTGATTCTTTCCCCTAACTCCCTCTCCAATCTACCCATCCCTCTTCTTTTGCTCCACAGTCACTGCCTGGCATTTCTATCTGTGTCAGGGTGGCAGCCAGGTTACCTTTAGTACTAATATTTTTCCCCTCAAACACTTCCACACACTGTTAGAAGGGACATCCTAAAACATAGTAATTTAATCATATTGGCTTTCTGATTAAACCCTTAGATGGCTCCCTGCTGCCTACAGGGTGAAATACAACCCCTTTTCATAGCACACAAAGCCCTCCAGGAACTGGCTCCTGCCCACCTCTCCCCTACCCAGCCTCCTCTCTTGTTCCCCACCCCCTTACCACATCCCTTGCATTCTGTGTACTTGCTTGGGTCCAGCTATTTGCATTTCTTTCCTTGCACCAAGGTCTCTCCTTGCTGGGAGCCATTAGCCAAGTAGGTATGACAATTTCCTTGCCAGCGTACCCCATGTTGCTGACATGTTGCAGTGACATTGAATGTAAGTGACCTTGCTCAAGGACCAAGGCAGATTAGGGTGTTCCCGGTTTTAAGATAATCTTGTTTAGGGCGTTCCCAGTTTAGGTTCCAGGTTTAAGGTTTAAGATTATTCCTGCTGGGAATAGGGCGTATCCTGCTGCCTGAGTTCCCCTTGAGTTCTCACGGGATTCAGACAGTATATTTTGGAGATAGAAGCCCAGTGGAGGTGGATTTGGGAGAGAACGCGGATTTGGGAGAGAACGTGATTGTAGACGGCTGGTGTGAGTTCGGGAATAAAGAGTTGCTGTTTGAATCTACAAGCTGTGTGGTGGCTCGTGATTTTGTGCCCAGCCAGACTGTGGCATCTCCTATCCCTGGGCATTTGTATAGATGGATCTCCTACCTGGGAAGGTCTTCTTCCTACTGACCACCCCCACCATCACATCTAGAAAAACTCCTCTCTGCCTGTCCTCCAAGACCCAGCTCTGGCTTCAAATGTACCAATTCCTGGCCTTATTCTCCATTCTCAACCTAGGCTTGGGATCCCTCCTCCATGCTAGAGCACAGTGCCTACAGCACTGTTGAGTCTGCTGATTGTGTTTCCCCACTAGACTGTGCTTGCTTCCAGGGCCAGAATCAGGCCTTCTTCATCTTTATATCTCCAGGAGGAGCATTGGAGTGCCTCCAGAAAAAAAAAAAAAAAGGTAGCTGAGGAGCCAGCGAGCACTGGTGCTCTCAGCTGAGAAAAAAACAATCCGATTAAATATGCACAGCAAGGTGGGAATGGCTTAACTCTCCAGGGAAATTTGTATCTTAAAAGAGAAGCTAGTTGATAATACAAGAAATCTGGAATGGGTGGAATACATGGGGGTGACTGTGTCCTGTGTCTACATCTGCATGCTGATGCTAGTACCTCTCACCATCTTCCTGCCTCTTGGGCAGGAAGCTAAAGCAGAAAGAGCCTTAGAAGCCTAAGAAGGGCTTGCATGGCTAGGAGAGGCAGGGAGAGGGAGTTTCTCAGAGGCAAAGGGTTGTGTCTTAGTGTAGCAGTGGCCTAAGCCCTCCTCCTATGCTTGCCCAGTGACCCATTCTCCAGGTCAGGCTTTGCCATACCCCCCCCAGAGGGGGGGGGCTTTTACCTCCAGAATTCCATATACCAGAACTGATGAATTAGAAAGCTAGTCTGGGACAGAGTGATCATTCTCATGGAAAATATGTGCCTCCCCAGGGTCTAGTGCTGTCCACATGACAGGTGCTCAATCCACACTAGCTAATTGGTAAAAGAACCTGAGGATGATCTCTGGCATTGGTCTCTTTGCTTTCAGGACCCAGAGGTCTGTCAGTGCCACTGAGCTGTTTCTGGGACAGGCTCAGGCTTGGGGAAAATCCTTTCCATAACTGTCCCCATTCCCAGACATGCTGGATGTGCACCTGAGTCAAAAAATGTGGTGAAGATCACCAGAGAAAACGCCCCCTGCCCCCGGCCCCAAGACCTCTAGTGCCTGAACATGGTACCCCATGGCCTCCTCTGGGTACCTTGGTGCCACTAGAAGGATGCATTTGGTGAGCCTTCAGTTGCTGTGAGAGAGATTTCCGAAGGTTCTTCTCTTTGATGCCTTGTAGGAGGGAGGGGGGGAGAAAGGGTTCCAGGCCCCACTCCTTCCTAAGAGCAGAAGAAAAGTAAAAGATTAGTGAGAGACAAAATGTGACAGAGAATAGAAGATGGTAAGTCAGAAACTGAATCTGAAAAGTACAGATGGAGGAACAGAGACTGGGAGAAAGAAAAAGAGGGACTGGAACAAGAGAACATTGGCCACACTTCCCTAATAGAAGTGGTAGCTCTAGGGCATCATGGGCTAGAGCAAGGTGTGAGGAACTCCAATTCTCACTCCCATTCCACTTCTTGCATTCCTGATAAAGGGCAATACAGCTCAACCATTTTACCTTCTTCCTACACAGCTATTTGCCCCCAACCCGAAGGGTCCCAGCCCAACTCACTCCACATTCTTGAGTGAGATCTTCTGACTAGGCCGAGTGGCTGAGACAGTGATATAGATGTGGAGGGCAGCAAGGCCCAGAAGCATCTCTGGTTTGGGGTCCATTCCAAAGCGTTCTCGGATAACATCATTCCGACTCTGTGAGAGAAGGCAGTCCAAACCTGTTAGTTAAAGGCAATGTTCCCTCCCCACTCCCTATCTACTCCTTTATATTTCAAAAAAGAACCACAGTGTCGGTAAGACATGGTAGATCAAAGGAAAGAGGAAGATGCTGCCCTTGGGGAAGAGACAACAGAGAAGTCTCAGGTCACAGAGACACTATTAGCTTTATTCAGCAGATAGTGGACAGTTTTCTCAGTGACAGGTGTGCACAATGGTAGGGTGCAAATGGGCATAAAGTAGTTCACAGCATACCACTCCCTTTCTTTCCTCCTGTTAAAAAAGACCCTCCCACATTTGGGGTAGCAATACTCACCCCCTAATCATATAAAACTCTTCCACAAGAGCAGATGGGAACAAAGAAACAGAGACGTGGGGAAGGACTCTGTATAGTGTTCTGGCCCAGAAACTCAGGGTGAGAGATGGTTTGCAGGGATGAGGTAGACATTCTGTTCCTTGGGGTGTAAAGGACAAAACATTGATGGGCCAATCATTCCTAGGCTGTTTTCATGTTGGTCTCCTGGAACTGCTGGCCAAGCATTATGGTAACCCTCAAACTCTAAGGACCAGGACCCCAGCTATCAATGAATCTAGCTTGGTTAGAACAGTTGTCCATTTGGTTGAGGTGGACCCAGTTAAGGGACTAGGGAGTCACAGTAGTATAATTATAGCATGGGAGAAGGTAGAAAAGGAATACTTCATCAATGATCGTCTATGTAGAAAATCCAATGGAATCTATAAAAAACTACTAGAACAGATAAGTGAGTTTAGTAATGTTGTAAGACATAAGGTTAATATATGACAGCTAATTGTATTTCTGATAGCAACAAACAATTGGAAATTGAAATTAAAAATCCAAATCATTGATAATAGCATCAAAAATATAAAACAATTAGGAATAAATCTAACAAAACATGTGAAAGACTTGTACACAAAAAACTATGAAACACTGCTGATAAAAATTAAAGACATAAATCAATGTAGAAATACTGTGTTCATGGGTTAGAAGATTTAATATTTTTTAAGATGTCAATTCTACTCAAATTGATCTATAGATTTAACACAATCTCAATCCAAACCACATCAAGTTTTTAGCAGAAATTGATGTGTTGGTTCTAAAATTCACATGAAAACACAAAGGATCTAGAATAGCCAAAATGACTTTGAAAAAGAACAAAGTTGGGGCTTGGGTTGTGGCTCCGTGGTAGAGTGCTTGCTTCACATGTGTGAGGCACTGGGTTCAATTCTCAGCACTACATATAAATAAATGAATAAAATAAAAGTCCATCAACACTAAAAAAATATTTAGAAAAAAAAATGGAGGACAAATACTATTTCATTTCAATACTTATTATAAAGCTACAAAAACAAAGTAATATAATGTTGGCATAAGGATATATAAGTAGATCAATGGAACAGAATAGAGTTCAAGAATACCTCCACAAATATATAGACAACTGAATTGTTTTTGATTTTTTTTTTGCATTACTGGGGGTTGAACCCAGAGGTCCAAGCATATGGGGCAAATAGTTCTACCACTGAGCTATATTCCAGTTCTTAAATTTTATTTTGGGACAGGGTATCACTAGGTTGCCATATTAGCCTCAAACTTTGGATCCTGGCTCAGCTTCCCAACTACAGTGTGCCAGGTTAAATGACTGTTTTGTTTTCTTTTGTTCTTTGGCAGTACTGGGGATTGAACCCAGGGGCCCTCTACTACTGAGCTACATCTCAGTCTTTTTATTAGTTTGAAACAGGGTTTCACTAAGTTGCTAAGGCTAGCCTCTAACTTGCAACTTCCTGTCTCAGCTTCCTGAGTCTCTGAGAGTATAGTTATGCATCACTATGCTCAGCTGGACAACTGATTTTTGACAAGGGAAATTCAGTGGAGAAAGGACAATCTTTTCAACAAATGGAGTTGGAATATGTATACCCATATGCCAAAACACACAAAAAAACTTTGATGGATACCTTGCATCTTATATGAAAGTCAACTCAAAATATATCATAGATCTAAATACAAAACCTAAAATGATAAAACTTCTGGAAAAAATATAGAAGAGCTTTGTGATCTTGAGTTGACAAAGATTTCTTCTATGTGACACTGAAAGTACTGTACATAAAAGAACAAATTAACAAACTGGACTTCATAAAAATTCAACATTTGTTCTTAGGAAAGACACTGCTGAGAGATTGAAAATACAAGTCACAGACTGGGAGAAAATAATTGCAAATAACATATCCAACAAACAACTTGTTTCCAGAATACATAAAGGACTCAAATATCAATAACAAGAAAACAAATAGTCCAATAGAAAAGGAGGCAAATGATTTGAACAGACATTTCACCAAAGAAGATTCAAGATAGCAAATAAACACATGAAACATGGTTCAACCTCATTAGTCATTAGGGAAATGC
The DNA here is from genome assembly GCF_021218885.2 of Marmota monax. Taxonomy (NCBI): domain Eukaryota; kingdom Metazoa; phylum Chordata; class Mammalia; order Rodentia; family Sciuridae; genus Marmota; species Marmota monax. Next base: position 6,138,897 of record NW_026694552.1, on the reverse strand, counting down.
AAATGGGAACCACAATGAGATGCTATTTTACACTAATAGAATGACTAAAATAAAAAATTACATGTGTGTGTCTGTATACACGCGCACACACATCTCAAGTGTTGAAAATGATGTGGAGAAACTGGAACTCTCAAAATCATCATGCTCATGGGGCTGGAGTAGTGGCTCAGTGGTAGAGCACTTGCCTGACATGTGTGAGGCCCTGGGTTCGATAGTCAGCACCACATAAAAATAAATAAAATTTAAAAAAATCCATAGGGCTGGGGATGTGGCTCAAGCGGTAGCGCGCTTGCCTGGCAATGCGTGCAGCCCGGGTTCGATCCTCAGCACCGCATACAAACAAAGATGTTGTGTTCACCGAGAACTAAAAAAATAAATATTAAAAAATTCTCTCTCTCTCAAAAAAATCCATTGACAACATTTAAAAAAATAATCATGCTCAGCGAAAGAAGCTAGTCTAAAATAAGTATACATACTGTATGATACTATATATATATATATATATATATATATATATATATATATATATATATATATAAATTTTAGTAAATGAAAACTGATCTACAGTGATAGAAAGCAGGTCAGTGGTTGCCTGGTGATTAGAGGGAATGAATTACAAAGGAACCTGGGGAAACTTTTAAGAATAATAGATATTGCCATCTATCCTAGCTGGTGACATAATGCTGGGTTCACGAAATCTCACTATTCCAATAACTTAAGAAAACTGCAAAGAAAGCCTGCAAACACACAGAAGTACCTTTTCAAAATCCAGGACAGCTCTCTGACCTTAGGGGTCCGTGGAAAGAGAGAGAGCCAAAGTTATTGCCGGGTACAATAATTGTTCAGTATCTCTTGCTCAGGACTTAAGGGCGTGTATTTCCCGAGAGGCTCCCCCAAAATAAATATGTTCAATATTTTGAATGTGTTGATATACACATATGGGTGTATACATATATGTGTCAAAATTTGTCACAGTATGTACTTTATTGTTTCATTTATTTATTTATTTTTTGGTGCCAGGTATTGAAACTGGGGGCACTTTATCACTGAGCTACATCCCCAGTCCATTTTTTTTATTTTGACACATGGTTTTGCTAAGTTGCCTAGGGCCTTCCTAAGTTACTGAGGCTGTATGTGTGTGTGTAAACATGCGCACACACATCTCAGGAGGATTGAAACTGTAATCCTCCTGCCTCAGCCTCCCAAGCTACTGAGATTATAGACATGCACCACCATGACCCACACAATGTGTACTTCAAATGTGCAGTTTGTTATGTGTCAATTATACATCAGTAAAACTGAAATATGAAAAAAGAGGGAATAAATCTGATATCCATATCATCATAAAGGGGAGAATTTGGGTAGATATGGTCTTGTCATCAAATTTGGAAATATTAGATCCAAGGTGGTCCCCAGAAGCTTAAATGAAGATGTTATATCATATGCATGTACAAATATGTAACAATAAATCTCATCACTATTTACAAGTATAGTGCACCAATAAAAATGGGAAAAAGGAGGCTTGAACAAAGAAATTCAGGGTAAAACAAAATGAGAATTAAACTTCTAAAATTCATAGAGCAACCACACAACTCATTTCCCCCTGGAGGGTTGGTAAAGGAACTTAAGGCAGAGAAATGTTCCTAACATTTTAAGTTGTCAAAAAGGGCAGAAAGGACAATGATGATGTCTCATAGCATATTCCCAGTTGTCACTATCAGAGACAGATAAAGTCTGGGTTTATTTTTTCCTCTCATCAAGTGCTGTGTACATCCTGTGGGCATCTAAAACTCCACACGTCCCCAAAAGATCTCCTCTTGTCCCCAAACTCATTTCACTGCCTTTGTTTCTTAATTTGAGGAATGATATCACCTCTGCCAGTCACTCATCAAGTCAAAGTGTATTGAATCCTCATTTTAATATTTTTAATACCTTTATTTATTTATTTATATGGTGCTGAGAATTGAACCCAGTGCCTCACATGTGCTAGGCAAGCACTCTACCACTGAGCTACAACTGCAGCCCTTCAATCTCTCTTGATTCCCACCTACTCTATCATAGTTCTGATTCTGGCCCTCATCATTTCTTCTCTGGATAACTGCCATGGTTCTCTAGCTGGTGAATTTCCTTGGCACTGTGTGATCTTTTTGAAATTGCTCATCTGACCAAGCTATTCTCCTTTCACCATTTCTGTGCCTCCACAGAATTTCTTTATCTAGATTGCATATTAGAATCACCTGAAGAATTTTAAAAATAGCAATGTCTGGGAGTCAGCTCATAGGTCTTGATTTAATCAGTCTTGAGGGTGGCACAGGACATTTTTATGGTCTTGAAATGTGTGAATTTTAATAAGAAAATGAACAATCAGCCAAAGGCAGAAAAAAAGCAGGGAGAGTGGGTCTCTTGTCTGATAGGAAAGGAGAATATTAACTTTGAGAGCACCTATATATTTCCTGCTTTGACACTGTGGGGCAGAGAGCATTTTTTTCCAAAACTTTCCAGATAATTCTAATGTGCAGTTAGGGTTAAGAACCACTGTCCTTAAGCAGTAATTCCCAAACTCCTTTGGATATCAGAATTCCATGGAGGGCTTGTTAAAGCAGATCACTTATTTCTAACTCCAAGTTTCTGGCTCAATAGGATTGGTCTGGGCCCCAAGAATTTCCATCTCTAACAAGGTCCCAGTTGATGCTGACGCTGCTGCCTTTGGGACCACACTTTGAGAATCACTGCCAAGCCTCCATCATAAAGCCTACGCTTGCCATGGCCTGCCAAGCCCTTCACTGTCTGCTTCCTCTCTCTCCCACTTCATTTCCTACTGCTCCGTACATTACATCCTGTATTGCAGCTATAATAAAATCACTCAGTTCTCTCATTGTACCATGCTATTTAGTGCCCCCATGCTCTTGTAAAAGCAAAGTCCTTTGCTTAGAATATGTTCCCTCTACTCTGTATCTCTACACAGCAAACTTCCATTTATCTCATTGCAAGGAGCATGTGTTTGTCACTTCCTTGTGAAGCCTTCACTATCTCTCCCATGTGCAGTTGGCAAACTGCTTCCTGGGTGCCCTCATTGACAGTAAACCCCACCACTGTCATATTTATTTACACACAGACTAGCTTAAAGGAGCCAAGATAGTTCTTTTGTCATCTTTGATCGCCAATACCTAGGGTAGGGCCTGGAATAGAGTAAGCACTGAATGTTTTCGGGTGAAGTGAGTTGGGAATCATCTCCTTATCAGAGCATGGTATTGGAGGCTGAGGACCCCTGCAACCCAATGTGCTTGTTAGACCTTGGGATCCTGTGAAGGAGCCAGAGTTATTTGGGTTGATTGTTCCTGAAAACCAATGAGTTGCATGGTCAAAAAGACAGGACATTGAGTCACAGGCAGCTCAGGTCACCAGGCCAGTCAACTTAGCAATGGAATACAATGGTAGCAGGAAAGAAAAGGGCCCTCAGAACTACATGGAGGTTGAAAAAACTTACATAGTGATTTCACTGTGATGGCAGAACAGCCTGCCTGCTTGTTTGTCTACTAGCTGTTTGTCTGTATCCCCAAGCCAGATTCTACCTGGATGTAAAGGTACTCGAAAGCAGCAGGATCCCGACGCAGCAGCTCCACGGGGTCTTTGGGAAAGAAGCTTATTCGGAACAGGCATTTCATTCCATGATAGTGTGTCCTCTGTACCACCTAAATCCCAGGGGTGAGAGGTGAAAGTAAGGATCTACAATGCTCGAGTAGTGGTCAGTCAGTTTGGTGGCTCCTTCAAGTGCGGCTTAGGGCAGAGTTAGGCTGTTGTTCCCACTCTGTCTCCTACCTGGCAGATTCACATTCAGTAAACCTTGTCCAAGGTTTTGCTTTCCCCATATTCAGTTAGACATGGTCAACTGTAGTCTGAGAATATTAAATGGGAATTTCCAGAAATAAACAATTCATGTATATTATTTATTTATTTATTTATTTGGGGCAGTAGGAATTGAGCCCTATGCAATTTAACCATTGAGCCAAATCCCCAGCCCTTTTCCTTGTTTGAGTCAGGATCTCACTAAGTTGCTTAGGGCCTAAGTTGTTGAGGCTAGTTTTGAACTTGCGATTCTCCTGCTTCAGCCTCCCCAATTGCTGGGATTATAGGCATGTGCCACTGTACCCAGCTTATTATTGTTTTTAATATCTTACTGTACTTAGTTTATAAATTAAACTTTATCATAGGTCTCTATGTATAGGAAAAAAAACAGTACATGTATGGTTCAGTACTATCTATGGCATCCACTTGGGGGGGTCTTGGAATATATCCCCTGTGGATAAAGCAGTACTATTGTACCCTTAGAGGAAAGTAGAGCAAGGTCTTTTCTGCCCTTCTGACCCAAAGTGACTGCTATTTTAAAATCACTTATCTATTGCTTCTCAGCCTTTGGGCTAAGATCGCGTGTAAAATCATTTATTTAAGACATGGACTTTATCAACAATCAGGTCTAAGTGCTTAAACACTAGGTAGGAAGAGAGGGCTCTTGAGAACTTCTCAGACTCTTTTCTTGCACAGGGTCTCAGCTTCAAGCACAGTAACAGTTGCCAATTAGAGGCCAAATCAAATTGAATACATCTATACCTATTTGGAGGTATAGATGAAACACTATACCTCCAAATATACTGTTAATGGTTGAAGCTGGGGATGGCTAATAGAGTTCACAATACTATATTCCTTCTACTTTTGTGTTTGAAATTTTTCATAATAAAAAGTTTGAAACTTCTTTTAAAGTCTCGTTGTATTCAAAGGGCTGCTTGGGGAGGGGCTCTTAAACCTCCTCCAAGCACTTACCCATGGCCTTGTCTTTCCTACTGCTGAGGCTCTTGTTTGTATCTGGCTGACAGCTGAGCTTGAAGAATTTTTCTTTCCAAGAACTCATTTGTGTGTGTGTGTGTGTGTGTGTGTGTGTGTGATTTTGGTTTCCGTTTGGCTTCCATGTAGGCTCTTAGCCATGGAGTAGAATTTTTTCCCAATTGTCCTTCTCCAATTCTTTCTTATCCTACTTGGGAAATCTGTTTGCTACTCTGATAATTCTTGGTGCTTCATATTGGTAAAATCCCACCCAGAGTCCTAGATTTCTTCAGCCTTTTTTTCCAAATGGTGTGGGCCAGGAAGATCACTTTTTCCTACTCTATCTTGGAAGATAATATAGATGTCAGGGTGTCCATTCTTGGCTCTACTCAGCCAATTCCCAACTCTCACTTGATTCCATTTCCTGACTTTTCTATATCACAGCCTCATCTGAAAGGCCAATTTCTCTTCAGGAAGGAGAAAAATTTAACAGGTGGGCTTTCTGGGAGACAAAAAACTATTTGTCAGTTCAGCATTCTGGGTGCCATGCAGAGAATCACTCTTCTCCCTGGAGACCAAGACTAATGAGCTTTCCTTAGGTCACAAAGGGCATTGCCCAAAGGCCCTCTGTGATGGGTAGTAACAAACTTAGGTATGAAATTGTCTTCTGGGAGCTGGCTGAGCATATCATTACAAATCTTCTAGGGAGGGAGTGCCTTGGGTCCTCTTCTCTAGTACAGGCCACATACAAAGCTACTGGGCCAAGATAAAGAAGTTACTTACATAAGCCAGGGGCTGCTTGTCTTGAAGAAGCAGGAACTTGTGATTCTGTTCTGGCCCAGCATATTCAAGAACAAGAGCAAAGTGCTCAATGTACCTCAGAGAGAGGCGGTCCTGTAATGTCACCATCACATCCTGTGGAAGAAAAAGAGCCTTGAGAGGGTGATCTTTTTTGGCTTTAATTGACTCACAATCATGTGAGGAGGGGATTGAAAGCCAAGCACAGTAGTCCCATGTAGAAGGCTGAGACAGACACTAGCCTTTATTGTGGCCCAGGTACTGGGCTCCATGAAGGCTGCCCAGTGGCCTGGGCCCTGGAGAACACCACAGGTACAAGGGATGGAGGCAGGCATTCCAGAAACTCCCCAGGTGATGCATATGGCAAAAGAAGGTCATGTCCATCTCTCCCTCCCTCCCTTCCTTCCTCCCTTTCTCCTTACATTTGACAAACTATTCCCTGAGTGCCAGGCACTGTGTTGGTTCTCCCCTTATCTCTTATAAGTCAGAATGCCCACTCGAGTTTGTGTGTCAGCTCTTTCCTTTAGGAATTAGCAAAAGCTACATTTCTATAATTAAAAAGTATACTATTTCCAGATTCATAATCTAATTCAAATGACTTCAGTTACTGGCAAAATGTTCATTTTTGACCATTGCTGGCTTTTAGAGACAATCAATTTAGCAACTTGAAAAACGTGTCCATGCAGAGGAACTATGTCATGTGTCTGGTTTACAGTCATAAATCTGACTACTTCTGGGCTCCGTCTGCTCTGCTGCCCTACTTTTAATACTAGGGCGTCTGGAAACATATTGGTGGGGGCTGTCCAAATGTCAGTTTGGAGACTTCTGCCATCTATTTGTTGTGACTTCAGCATATCCGCTGGGTTCCAGTGTGTGTGTTCAGCATCTCTCAGCCCCCAAAGGCTGGAAAGAAGCAGGCTTGGGAATGCAAAGCTACCTGACAGCCAGCACTGCCAAACAAGCCCTTCAATGAACACAGAAAGGCGTTCAGCCATTTAAATAGTAGGCTGGAAATTGGTGGGTACTTGAGAGGATCTCTTTGTATTATCCAAGTAGTCACAGAGGCACCAGTGTTGCTGGAGCTCTGGCAGGGACAGATGAGGTTTTCTTTGCAGTTCAGCTGCACTGGGATTGTGGACAGCCAAGCCAGCAATTGCCAACTGGTGTTACAAGTGTAATAGTCCCTGTGCCAGGCTGTCAATTCACCCAGGTACCTCTCTGGGACAAGTGGCTTGGCAGCCTGTCAAAGTTCCAATGAATAGCCAGTGCACCCTTACTGAAGTCAGAGTGAGACTGCAAGTGAGGAGAACACTGCTGTCCTGGAAGGCTGGGGCTATGGAGAAGCCATGGTAGCAGTGACATGCTGGGGGAAGAATACTCTGAGAAGCCTCCAAGGGAAAAGAGAGGGGGTAAACACTCCACTGTGGAGACAAGCTACAATGTGCATAGCAACCTATGAACAAACACCAGGGAATATTTTGACACAATAAGATATCCACATCTGGAGGAGTGGACATTCAGATACCCAGGGTTGGCCTAATTAGTTCTGTTTCACTGGTCCCTCCCATATCCTGAGACCTTCAAGAGCTAAGAGACCATTCCATGACTCCCTAAGGAGTACATTTTGATCCTAATTCTCTGGGGGACCTGCCTAGGCCTAAGCCTTCCAAAGAAAGCTTTGATTCAATTAACATGGATTAAGTACTATAAATTGTACCCAAGATGCTACTGGAACTTTGAGAAGCACACTTCTTGATCATTCATGGACTATCCCCTCCCCCTGCAGAACATTTAATGTCTCTGACCTTCAGACACTAAACACTAGTGGCATGACAAATCATTGGGATAATACAAAACTCCCTTGGACATTTCCAAAAGCTTTCTAGGAATGTATAGTTCTTACCCTGCTGGAAAACTACTGGCAAGGCCCATTCCAGGCATCTGTTATCTCTTTTTTGCAAACATTTACTAGCCCAGGGGCTTTTATATTTATAGGGTTGTCTTGGCCCCAGTGTGGGAACCATAGGTTACCTATGGGTCAAAGCAGGTTTTCTGGGTAGGTGCTATTAGCTACCCAGCAGTTTGGGCAGCATTGATTGCATTAAAATATTAATTCTGGGGATGATATTTTCTTTCTGGAAATAGTCTGGAAGAAGCAGAACAGATATTTCTGTCCTATAGTAGAGTGAACCTTGGGGCAAATCATATCATGGCTTATACTCCTAGGCACTAAGAGAATCAGTAGGACTTTCCGATACCTGGCTGATCTGTTAACAATCACAGTTTTATTAATTGCTCTTCCTGTGTAAATAACAGCCAGGACTGAGGGTGTAGCTCAGTGGTAGTGTGCTTGTCTAGCATATGCAAGGCCCTGGATTTGATCCCTAGAACTGGAAAAAAAAAGCCAAAGCAGTTGTGGCCAGACTTTTTAAATCTTGGTTTGGTGCTTAAGATGTGGTTGTTATTTAAAAAGCAAAGCATGGCTCAGCTAATTTCCCAAGAGACTTCATTTGTTTATTTCTGTGTGTAAACTTGTGTAGGTGTTATTGTATCAATATAAATTGTTTTTGCTTTATAAATGGCTTAATGATCTTCACATTCCTTAGTTCCTAAGAGTCCTGAATGACCCTGTGTTACATGAACATAAAGCAGGTGACAAGCAGTTGCGTACCCATGTGCCCACACACATTTTGACAATTATAGTCCACAATTGAGCATGCAAATTTCTGCCATCAGCCATATCTGAAGACTATGCATTTTTGCAGCTTTGTGTTCATAAGCACCGGGAGCTCAAAGGCCACCTTGCTCCAGCAGTAGCAGCATGTGCAGTCTCAGAGGAATGCGAGACAAACAGCTGTGTGTCCTCTGCAGAGGGCAATGTTGACCCAGGAGAGGAGACTCTGAAGGTACCTTAACAGTGGTCCGGCCATCAAATGTGAATGACTTGATCTGCCCGTTCTCTAAGAAAACCTTCAGGACGTTGGGGATGAGGAGGAGAGCTTCCTTCTTCATCATTTTCTATGAACAGGCAAGGAAAAGTCAAGGAGAAGGCTCATTTACAATGAGGGGGAAGCCAGAGAAGGGTATGGAAAGGAAGGGACAGAAGGTTAAGGAGACAGAGAGTCAAAGGGACGGCAGGGCAGAGACAGAGAAAAAAGATCAACAATAATGTTATGTGGAGACAGAGCCAAATTCCCTAAAGACATTGGAAAATATCAAAAGTCCATTTCTCATATGACATCACAGTGCACTTGCATTCTCCTGTGATTCAAAGTGTGGCGGCTTTGGGCAGTGCTTGGCCCATTTGAGACCACTGTATACAATCTGAAGGCTTCCTTTGGAGCCCAGCTCACTCACCTCAGCTTATCTCCTATACCTCCATTTCCACCAGGTCCTTCACAAGCCAAGACCGCTTCTCAGTCTGTGCCTTTTCTCTACTGTTTCTGCCCTTGTATGGCATCCTTATCCCTCTCTAACCTGGCCCCTGCCTACCTCTCTGGAGTCATGTCTTACCATTCTTGATATCTTCATCTCTAATAATTCTTTGTCCTTCAGGGACTATCTTGCTTCCTACAGGATACTCAGCAACTCTGACCTTGAGACACGAAATGACAATAGCATGAAAAGTCAGTGGGATGATACAAAACATCCCCATATGGTTCCAAAGCTCTTGGAGGGTGGGCAGTACTGATGTTGATAAGAACCACTGGCAAGGCCCCTTTTCAAACACCTGATAACTAAATAGTGACAGTTTTCCTGGTCCAGTGTTTTCTTTATTTATAGAGTGGTGCATGCTAATTTCTCAATAAAAATTCATTAAATAAAAGCTATTCATTCTGCTTTCCTCTTTTCCTTCTTGGCAAACTCCTATTCATCCTTCAAAACCCACCTTAAATATGTATTCTGTAAAGACTTGGTCCAATATCATCATATACTTGAACCTTGTCTCCCCATATGTTCCTATAGCAACCTATACACACCTTTCTCAGTGTCTGCACACACACACACACACTCACACACATGGTTTCTCTAATAATCCACATGTACCATAATATATGTATGTATATTCAAATATATATATATATATATGAAATTAGAAGTAGGCTAGGAGTTGATTCAATCATTCCATAAGTGCTCATTTTTTGTGTGTGGTGGTGCTAGGGATTGAACCCATGGCCTTGCATATGCTAAGCAAATTCTTTACCTCTGAGCCACATCCCCAGTCCAATAAGTGCTCATATTTTTGAAGACTATTTGTCTTTCATAATCAAACAGTAAACTCAGAGTACAATGACCATGTCTGTTCATCTTTGTAATTCCAACACTGAACTGGGTTCCTGACACACACTTGGTTCTTAACAAATGGCTGCTAAATGAATGAGCAGTAGGTGCTTACTTGAATAATTAGACTCATCAAGAGGATCCAACCATTTCTCTGGGCCAGCATCATCAGTTTTCTATAGAAACTCACAGGCTGAATAGATGGCCAGACTTCTTGATTCAGAGGGCATTCACTAAGCCTCTCCTCTCTATCATCCCTATGCTAAATCCCCAGGATGGTGACAGCAAAAATGGAAGACTTGAGTCCAGCCTTACACTATTGTTATAGTGACCCAACATTCATATACCTTATGAAACCAAACCAAACCAATAGCATAATATGGTTAAGGTTTCCTAGATAAGCTGCATTGGGTTTTGATTCTCAAGGAGATGGTAGATGTGGATTATTAGAGAAAGCAGATGAGAACAGTGATTGGTCACAAAGCATTTCCACAGAAATAAATAAGTTCTCTGGACTTGGAGTACTGGCTGGCAGTGGTGGGAGTCAAAGAGTCAAGTGTGTCTGGGGTCAAGCCAAGGTGGGCAGTGATGGGATATAAAGTTGGAAAAGTGTGACTCCCAGATCCTGAGATGACTCTCTCCTGCCAAGCCCAGAGGCCCCGGAGCCCCAGGCTGAAGACGCTCAGCGGTGGCAGGTTTTATTTAGCACACTGGGTTGGACTCAGATAATTACTTAATTGATTTTGCTTAAAAATAGAGTTGACAAGAAACGCCCACAGGATTTATTTTTGCTCTGGCTGCTTAATAAAGCCTTGGAACACAAGGGGAAAGGGATGATAGGACAGCCCGGAGTCACCTGGACTTGGACTCACCCAGGTCCCAACAGGCTGCTATGGTCCACACCAGTGGCAGTGGTGCAGTGGGCATTGTTATGACTTTACATGATTTCCTGAACATAGAGAGAACTAGAAGACTGATGTGTGTCCCTCTCCAGATAGGAGTCTCAAACCACACTTGGTGGCCTGTCCAGGAGAAAGAGAATTAACTCTGGATTGGTTGTAGCTACTACTGTGCATTCAGGTTGCGCTGGAGTGAGGTCTTGATTCTGCCTGTGGCCTACCTGGGAGGTATGGAGAAGGGAGTCATAGTGGAGGAAAGACAGTGGAGAAGGGAAAGAGGAAGGGAAAAGAGAGAAGGAAGAGAAAAGGAGGAGAAGGGAGATCTTTGAGGGAGTTCTGTACTAGGTGTCCTGGCCTCAGTTGATTCCTCTGTAATGTTGACAAGGGATAGTCCATACTTTCCAGATTCAAGTCATATGTCCTTGGGGTATCCAAGGATTCAAGACACACATGTCCCCTTGGTGACTTGGAACTCAGGATCTGCTTCACCCTATCTGCAGGAGCTCCCCCTTCTCCCTCTTCTCTCTGTGAACCAACTCCTGTTACTCTTCAATCTTTTCTTCCAAGATTGAGATGGATCTCATCTACCAATTTTCAAATAGCTTGCCAGTGGGGTCTGTTGTTTTTTCCAGCCTTTTTCATACAGGGATAGAGGAGGGCACGTGCTAGGTTTGGAGATGAGTATCAGGGAAATGGAGATGGAAGACAACTGTGTCCTCTATCCTTTCTTCTGAGTGGCTTTATAGAAGCGCCTGGCATTCTCCTATTTTCCTGCTTGTTCTGGGCTTGCTGTCTTCTCTCAACAATTGCAGCTGTGCCTCAGTACATAAATGCTAAGGGCCCCTGACAGCTCAGCCTGTCACTGCCTACAAAAGCATACAAGAGCCTGCTAGCTCCAGTTATCCCTATCCACTGGGATATCACCAACTTCCACAGATTCCTAGGGGACTTTGGCCGGGATCCATGATGGCTGGACACACATCTTTTTGCTCTCCATTCACCTCTTCTCATCTGAAGCAGACAGCTGACTGCCTGTAAACATCACAATGCAGTGAGAAACACTGTGGGCTGGCCAGTACCCCCCAGATCGGCAGCTGCATGGCATGGGCTGTCAAATATTACTCTTTTCAATATGCTACTGCCCAGCAATGGGTTCTCTATTGTCTCAACTGAGTTGCTTGTCCCGCAACACTACTGAGAGGTATCCAGTGGCAGGGAACAGTTATTTACTTTGCATCCCTTGTGGGGCTGGGAACACAGCAAGTGCCTAATAAAAACCTCGTGATTTAAGAAGAGCCTGAATTATTTCCCCTTGGCAGATTTGCCCATCACCACAGTCTTCTCCAGTTAAGATGTGGAGTTGCAGGAGCACTTCAATGTGAAGAGAGCTCAATTTCACCAGCTGCTTGTTCTCTGGATCTTCAGAAAATCATTACTTCCTTCCTGCTTCTATCAAGTAGCCAAAAGATGTTTATGGAGCACTTGCTCTGAGTGAAAGCTATTGTACTAGGGACAGAAATTTCTCTGAGCACCAAGAGCATCCTGAGTGAATCAATATGATTCTTCTCCAATGCCTAGGGCCTCTCTGGATGCTACACACTTCTTTCCACTCACTATCCACTCACTCACAGCACCAGGATCCTTCTGAATGCCATCCACTGAGAGGAGCCCCAGAGCGAGACTTTGACAGCCAAGATGATTCTGGCCAAGGGCTGAGAATAGGGAGTTGAGACTATACTTACTGCGTCTATTTCTCCAACTGCCACCTGCTCAGAAAATCGGACCTTCACAGGATTGGACCTCAGCTTGGCCTTCTTCGCAGCACTGATGAAGGCAGATTTAGGGGACTGGAAAAATAACACAGAGAGCTGGTAAGTTCTCCATCCCTGAGAGAAACTTGACTTTGTCACATCATAGTTAAGATGTTTTAGTACAGTTGCACTTTGCCTTACTGATCATGAAATCAATAAATAAGTATTGATTACCTACTAGGTGCAAGGAATCTGCTCAGGATCATCTCTCTATGTGATTGGTGCGTGGTGCAAAAGCTGAGCATGAATCCAAATTTGGGTAAATTGAATCCCATTATTAATGCTCTAAGCCTAGGGGAGTTTGCAAAAATTCTTTAGTAATAACATATATTGAATTTTTATATATTTGGTTTCCTTAATATGGGATATGCCTAAATGGTGGATTTTATTACATCTGAATACAAACTTCCCAAAGGAGTTACAGAAATGATCATATTCATTTCACAGCTATGCCCTGCCCCTAGGAAGGAGGCGCATAACAAATATTTTTTAGATATGGGAGAAAGGAGATTCAGCACTCCAAAATGACTCATCTAGTTTCCACACTACTCAGGAATAGAGATATGAGAGATTTAACCCAGGTCTCCTGGATTTCTACTTCTGGGTTCTACCATTTTGTTTATCCAATTTTGTAAGAAATGCTCAAAGAATCAGCTAAGTTCTGTAGTTCTAGAAAACTCTCCCAAAAATTCAGCAGGAAGTATGATCAAGAAACACTTGAAATTACAGCCAGACCTCCATATCCACAGGTTCTGCATCCTTGGATTCAACCAACCACAGATCAAAAATATTTGAAAAAAATGCATTTATACTGAACATTTACAGATCTTTTTCTTGTCTTTACTCCCTAAATAATACAGTATAACAACTACTTATAAAACACTTACATTGTGTTTGGTATTATAAGTAATCTAAAGATGATTTAAAGTATACAGGAGGATGTGGGTAGATTATATAAAAATACTGTGCAATTTTATATAAGGGAATTGAGCACACAAGGATTGGGTATCCATGTGGGGAGGTGTGGGGGGGTCTAGGAACCAATGCACCATGAATACCAAGGTGATTTTTAGATCCCAGACAATCTAGCAGCCAGGAGACACATGTGGAAGGGCATCCTCATGTCTTTATGGACATTTATTCATTTGACAAATTTAGGAAGGTCCTACTATGTATGTATCCCAGACACTGCTGAACAACAACAACAAAAACTTCCTGGCCTTATGGAGTGTCCATTCCATCAGGGCCAGACAGATGAAGAACAGTGTCTTGAAGGTAGCAAATAAGGACTATAGTAGTCTCCCCTTATCCATAGTTTCAATTTCTGCCACTTCAGTTCCCCATGGTCAAACTCAATTTGAAAATACTAAATGGAAAATTCCAGGAATAATTCACATGTTATAAATATATTGTTACACTTGTTCTATAATTAGTTATTGTTGTTAACCTTGTACAATGCCTAATTTATAAATTTAGCTTATCATAGATGTATAGGAAAATAGTATATTTATAGTTCAGTACTATTCACTGTTCTGGGTATCCACTGAGGAGAGTCTTGGAACATATTCCCTGCAGATGGGGGGTGCTACTATATGAAGAAAACTAAAGCACGGTAATGAACTACACAAGAGAATGTGTAAGAGAGGATGGGAGTGGTAGGGGTGTTACTTTAGCAATTTTGAAGCCTATAATACATTATTATTAACTAGTCACCCTGCTGTGCAATAGATCTCAAATAGATCTTCAATGTGAAGAGAGCTCCTGATACTTCGTATTTGAACAGCATCTCTGTTGCCTCCTTTTGCCCCAGCATCTGGTAAGCACTGTCTGCTCTGCTTCTATGAGTGAGATGTTTTCAGATCTCACATATAAGTGAGATCATGCTCAGACAAGCAGCTGGGAGCTGGGTCATATAGGGTCTTGTAAGCCCGGGTGAGAACTTCAGATTTCACTCCAATGGCCAGTTTTGAGCAGACAGTGTCTGATGTGCATTTTAAAAGATGTCTCTGGCTTCCATGTGGAAAACAGTGTGTGTATTTGGAAGGGTGGGCAGTGACAGTGTAGGAAGACCAGTTAGGCATGTCAAACTGCAATACTGTAACTGTATTTGTAATACAATTAAAATATGATGGCGGCTTGGCTGGGATGGTTAATAATGGAGATGATGAAAAGTGGGCTATTTCAGGATATAGTTTGAACACTAAGCCAAGATCATATGTTGATGGGGTGGACATGGGGTGGATAGAAGAATGGGGTTTCCATTTACTGTGATGAAGACTAGGGGCAAATCAGGTTTGGAGCCACTTCAAACCCCTTCCCCCAAGGGCCTTGCCATGGAGACACTGTGAGTCCTACAATTAGGAATTTCTTTGTTATGGCCCTTGCAAGGGTCTCTGACAGCTGGAAAGACAATATATTAAGCTATTATATGCCATTTACACTGTGGTTGGGATTCATTTGCCAAATCTGCCATAGGAGGGCAGGGCCATAAGATAAAGACACACCAGAAACAAAGGTCCTTATCTGGTCATGGGCCTCTGGCCCAGCTCTGGTCGAAACCAGCAATCTCATTCCATACAGAGGGCAGATTACAAAAAGCCACTTGTTCTACCTGAGTCCAGCAGGAACTTGAGCAGTGAGTCTTGGTCCTGGCTGCACAGTAGAAATGCTTAGAACTTTTAAAATTTCCAGGGTCCAGGTCCCACCCCAGACCAATTATATCAGAAGTCCTGGTGTTGGCCAGGCACAGTAACGCATACCTGTAATCCCAGCAACCCCTGAGGCTGAGGCAGGAGGTTTGCAAGTTTGAGGCCAGCCTCAGAAATTGAGCAAGGCCCTAAGCAACTTAGTGATACCCTGTCTCAAAATAAAAAGGGCTGGGAGCTGCTTGGTTGTGTATGCCTGTAATCCCAGTGACTCAAGAGGCTCAGGCAGGAGGATTGCAAGGTCAAAGGCAGCTCAGCAACTTAGTGAGGCCCTGTGTCAAAATAAAAAATAAAAAGGGGCTAGGGATCTCACTCAGTGGTTAAACACTGTTGGGTTCAATCGCCAGTACCAAAACAAACAAACAAACAGCTGGGGTTGAGGCCAAAGCATCAGTATTATTTTTTAAAGCTTCTGATGATGTCAAGGTGCAGCTAAGACTGAGAACTGCTGAGCTAAAGGAGTCTTAGACTTATCCTGAGCCATGGAGGCAATTTGTTGGCAGCTGATGATATAGCGCAATGAAATCCAGGGCTGGAGATGGTTGTAGAGAGTGATTACAGTATCGATTGTTCATGGAGTCAATAAATGCCTTTGTGTGTTGCACAGCTGGGTGCTCAAATCCGGGGTGGGGGCTGCAGGCTGATGCAGAAGTAAAGGGAAGGGGCAAGACAGAAATATCTATAGTTCTGCTTAGCCAGTGCTGTTTGACTCCATCATCTCCACAGTCACCTGACTTCCCACCAAGGTGCCACAGACAATTGGTGGGTGGAATCTTTGTTGTACCTGACAGCCACCCTCTCGCTTCTCTGTGATCATCTGCCATCAGATGGCTCCATGGCATAGTGTGGAGCAAGGCATCTCTAGAGACCTGAATGGGTCGTACAGTACACTCTTCATCTAATTTTTTTTTTTTTAGTTGTAGATGGACACAATGGCTTTATTTTATTTATTTATTTTTATGTGGTGCTGAGGATCAAACCCAGGGCCTCATCTTCAGTGGTAGAGGAAAAGCACTGTACTACTGAGCTACAGCCCCAGCACCCTACCCTTCATTTTTATATGTGAAACAGAGGCCTAGGAAGAAGGTATGGTTCATCCAAAGTACCAGAATAATTGAAGAGCAAAGCTGAAACTAGAACCCAGAGTTCTTGAATCTTGGATTAGTGTTTGTCTCCCCACAGCAGGCTGAAGCTGGAAGTCTATTCCTTATCTTTCATCCACTGATTCTGGTTGCACCTTGGTCTGATTTAATGATTTCGAACAGATGAAGAACCCCAACTGGTATCCTTTTATGTATTCCCCCACAGTGGAGGGGAACAGCATTTTTGTTCTTCCTCCCCCAAACCCTAAATTAAATTCTGTCCTGGAGATGTTTTGTTTCAATCACTATAAAACGATAGATTCAGATATTTACAGGAGCAAAACCACAAAGGAGGAAGTGGAATTGCCAATATTTTCAGGGATTATAATCATTTCTGGTGTCTGTTTCAGAGCTATTTTTAGCTTGTTTATGCCTCATTCCTCATTGACCCTTGTCTTGTTGGTCTCTAAGACACCATCATATTCTCAGTCTTCAGCCTCGATTGCTAATGGTGACTCACACATTGCCAGCCGGTCTCTGCTAGATGTCACGGAGTCATGTCTAGCCTTATGCTTAGACACACAGGTGGGGCCTGTCTTACTGGGGGACATAAGGCAGCTCCCAAAGGTCTCCCTGTCCTGAAGCATCGTCAGAGCTCAGCTGTGCAGCCTGAAATTCTTAATACTAGGATCACTCCTTTGAATTAAAATATTGAGAATCGGGAAAGCCCAGGTCAAAATGCAAATGAGATAACAGGGAAGGGTGACAAACACTTCAGGTCCCAGCAAATGGCTGGACTGCATGGGCCAAAACTTGCCCAACTATCTGTTTTTGTAAAGAAAGCTGTAGTTGGAACATGGCAGGCTGTGACCTTCACTTATATATTGACTGAGGTTGCTTTGGGGTTACCTCCACTGGTCTGAAAAGTCAAAAATATTTACCATATGTCCCTTTATGAAAAGTTTGCTGACCCCTGCACTAACTTATTAGTAATGTGCTAATCCACTGCTTCTAAAACTTGCCCAAAGAATCGAATCACTGGGGAGTGTTTGTTAAAATACAGAAGCCTAGGCCCAAATCAGACTTAAAAAGGCAGAATCCCTGGGAGAGTGGGGCCCAGGAATCTATATTGGTGAAGATGTCCTAACCCATTAAGCACAGGTTAATTGAGTGCCTTAAAGCTGGGACATCTGAGCTCTTCACTGACCCTATTTTCCTCCAAGCAGCTGGGAGTCTCATTTTGCAACAGGCACCCTTTCTGGCTAAAATGAATTTTGGCTTGAAACACAGGAGTAGAATTGCTAAGTACCTCTGGGGCCACTGCAAGCCCCTTGAAGCAAATATGAAGCCAGCAGCTAGGTGGAATAAGGAATTGGAGAGAGAGCCTGCCTCTCCCTCAGGGATGAATTTAGCAGCTGGTGATTCTTTGACCATTTTTTTTAATTTGGTGGCTCTATTAGTACAGATTTCAGAGCTGTGATCATTCATATCTTGGCCAAAGTCAGGTATATGGTCAAACCTTTTTGTGCAAGATAGGAACCCACTTTCTTAAAGTTTTATTTTTATTAATACATAATAATTGTACATATTTATGGGGTACAATTTGATGTTTTAACATGTTTTGTTTTAGTCAGCTATTTACTGCTGTGACTGAAGGATCCAACCAGCACAGGTTTATTTAGGGGCTCACAGTTTCAGAGGTCTCAATCCATAGACAGCAGTCTCCATTCCTTGGGGCTCGAGGTGAGGCTAAGCATCATGGTGAGAGAGTGTGGCAGAGGGAAGCAGCTCACAGCATGGTGATCAAGAAGCAGAGAGTCTCCACTTGCAAGATACAAATATATACCCCAAAGCCATGCCCTAATTCCTACCTCCTCCAGCCACACCCTACCACTTCAGTTAATCCCCATCAGAGGATTAATTCAGTGATTGGGTTAAGACTCACACAACCCAATCTTTCTCCTCTGAGCCTTCTTGCATTGTTTCATGCATGAGCTTTTGGGGGATACCTCACATCCTAACCATAATATATACATTGTATAATGATTAAATCAGGGGAATCAGCAAATCCACCTCAAACTTTTATCGTTTCTTTGTGATGAGAGCATTTAAGATAATCTCTTCTAGCTCTTTTGAACTATACATTATTATTAACTACAGTCATCCTACTGTGGAACAGAACAGCAGAATATATTCCTCTTATCTAACTGTGAAATTTAAAAAAGTTAATCTCAAGGAGTAGAGAGCTAAATGGTGGTTACCAGAGGATAGGGAAGGTAGGGGGGATTGGGAGAGGTTGGTCCAGAGCCCCACTTTGATTACTATAAATGGCTGGCACTCAGGTTCCTGCCTGAAGCTTTGATGGTTTTTTGATTTTGCCTTTTTGCTGGCTCATTGTCTTTGACACCTGAGCCTACTTACAATCAATTCCCATAGCAACCATTGTGGGCATCTAGGATAATGGAGGGCGGTCATGGTTTCACCAGGCCATTGATGAGGGTACCAGGCAGCCTTTCTTCCTTTACTCAGGACTGTCTGGAGATGAACCCGACTTCCAAGGCCTCCCATAAGCCACACTTCACTCTAACCTCCTCCTTCACCTATCTCCAATATCACCTTCTGTTGCATTTGGTGGTTCTGCCTACAGTTTTGTGCACACAGTGGGTTTATTCCCATTTCTGGATTCACTTCATGCTGTTCCCCTCCCCTCCTTATCTTTCACAGCCTCCCACCCCCACCCTTTGCAGTACTGGGGATTGAACGCTGGGCCAGTACTTTTATTTTTTTATTATTATTATTTTTGAGGCAAAATTTTACTAAATTGCTGAGGCTCCAAGTCTCTGGGATTACAGATGTGCATCACCACACTTGGCTCCCAGTGTCCCTTTTGACCAGCTAAATGCCATTTCTCTTTAAAAACTTAGTTCAGGTTCTACCTTGGTCTTAAATCCTTCCCCAATCCCTCCATTCTCCTCCCTGGATTTCCTGCAGTATCCCTATTAATCCACACTGATATAGCTTATCTCCCCCATCAGATTGTACAAGAAGAGATTATATTTTATATTAGCATTTCTCCCCCTAGTACTAAGCACACAGTAAGCACAACATAAAATATATTAATTGATAGCTAAGATTAATAATAAATTAGTTCATTAATTCAGCAAATATGGTTTGAGTACCTACCATCTGTGAAAAACACTATACCTCAAGAAGCTCTGTGCACAACCAGTTCTTCTGTAGTGGTTTCCATTATTTTGTATTTCCCCCTGGGCAAGTGGCTCCAAGCACTGGAGATTCAGGCTCTTTTGGTAGAGGCTAAGTTTTCAGTATCAGAAAACTAGGATTTCCTTTGAAGGGACTGTCTGGACCTGCTTTACCAGAGCCATTCTAGGTGACAACCCAGTATTTTGTTTATCTATTTTAAAATATTTATTGAGGACCTACTATGGGCCAAGGCCTAAGTGTACCAAGACTTGTAAATATTCAGTCGCTCACAGGAAACAGTTGGTCACTCAAAGATTAAGGAACACTTGTAGATACACAGAGGCTTAGTAAGTGCCTATGTAGTATGAGTTGAGGAGTCCTGGGAAAGGACACTGAAAATAGCCCCACAGTGATCTTCCATGGTACAAATCACTCTGTTAAAAGGAAAATGTCAAATGAAAGATTTAAAAAAAAAAAAAAAAAAAAAAAAAAAAAAAAAAAAAAAAAAAAAGCCCCATTTTCAGATTCTCATTCAATTAGTAAGGGTTAGAGCCTGAGTATCCATAGTTTTAAGAGCTGCTCAGGTGGTTCTAATGAATAGCCAGGACCAAGAACCATTACAACTGTATGCAGCAGTAGGTATTAGACCATTATCAGTTATGGAATATAGGAGCAGGAAGAAGCCTTAGAGATTATCTAGTCCAGTGTTTATTAAATTCTACTGGTCATCAGAATCATCTGTGGATCTTATTACAAACATTGATTCCTAGGTCACATCCTAGATACATCAGGAGGCTGTTTTCTGGAAGAAATGGTAATCAAGCTTATTTATGGCAAGAGTTCAGTAAGAGGCAATAGTCTCCTTAAACCCATGAGGAGCAAAATGCCTGTGGTGGACACAGTACTATTTTCTGTGATGCAGGAATATGAACATGTTGGGGGCTGTCAAGAAAATTTCACTAACCTTTAGAGAGAAGATTCAAGATTCTCAGTCAAGTCTTGTTAGTCACAATAGTTCCATACAGTGACTGTGTACACTGAATTAGTAAATACTGAACTGTTGTTCCAGATTTCATATAGGGTATAATCTTACCCCATCCCCAAACAACTCACCCTGGTATTCTGTGTGTATGTATGTGGTACTGGGAATGGAACTCAGGGTCTTGCACATGCTAAGCAAGTGCTCTACTACTGAGTCACAACCTTAGTCTTTATTATTTTTTTTTTTTTTTTGAGACAAGGTTTCACTAAATTGTCCAGGCTAGCCTCAAACTGGCAATCCTCCTATTTTAGCCTCTGGAATTGCTGGTGTTACAGGCATGCCTGGTAACTTATCCTGGTAGATTCTTTTTTCTTTGTTTCACAAGAGAAAATGAGGATCACAAATATTAAGTGAGTTGTCTGTGGCTGTCTCACACACAGGTACCAGAGCGGGGATTCAAACCCCGTCCAACTGGCCCCAGAATGGGAGCTTCTCACTACCCTGCACTGCCCCCTACAGTTTCCATCCTCTGGGCATCTCCATATGAAAGCTGACTCAAGAAGGCTGGGTGTTGTCTTGTTTGACTTTAGCTGGGAACTGTGTGCACTGGGCAACTCAAATTTTTCATGCTCTGTGCATGTCTGCAAAGGACAAGGAAGGTGCTGTGATTATTGATTTTGCAGGTTACATATAAATTTTAGCAAGTAGGCAAATTTGCAAACACAGAATCTGTTGATAATGATGATCAAATGAAGGTGGTGAGTGACACCCCCAGTCCTTTTTCAAAAAATTTTTCTTTGAGATAGGTTATCACTAAGTCGTCCAGGCTGGCCTCAATCTTGTAATCCTCCTGCCCCAACCTCCTGAGTTAATGGGATTATGAGTGTGTGCCACCATAATCCAGCTCAGGTTGTTAAAGGTTTGACTATCACCTGTATGTGTATGCATGCGTGTGTGTGTGTGTGTGTGTGTGTGTGTGTTTGATCACTTCTATACTCCCGGGCTAAGCATAAGGCTAAGAAATAGAATGAAAACTTTGATAGGGCAGCAACCATCTCTGCCCCAAGTACTGCTACATTCCCAGCCTATAAGATTGCCCAGAACAGAGGTTGAGGCAGGAGGATCACAAGTTCAAAGCCAGCCTCAGCAACTAAGGTGAAGCCCTAAGCAACTTAGTGAGACTCTGTCTCAAAACAAAAAGTGGTGGGAGTTTAGCACCCTTGGTGTCAGTCTCTGGTGCCCCCCCACCCCGAAAAGAAATAAAAGACTATCCAGAATAGCAGGTATTCAACAATTTCATGATGAATGAATGAATGAATGAATGAATGAGAAACTCTCATTGGTGTTAGTCAGGTAAAGCCATTTGGAAAACTTGAGTATCCAGCCAGATTTTAAAGGAAACAGATGTTATTAGAAGAAATGTGGAAGAGTGCAAGGACAAAACTCTGCAGGGCAGAAGACCTAAAAAGTGTACAAGGAAGAGAAGAAAAGTAGTCTGGTCATGGCAAAGGGGCCATGAGATGGGACAAGTGGAAGTATTAGAACTAGGTGCAAGGGAGTGTTGGAGGCACTGGGATAGGAAAGTTGGATGGAAATGGGGGGTGTTAGGTTCTTTATTCTGTACCTAAGTTTGGGCATTTGGGTTTATGTTGCTTTTTTTAGGAAGCTGGTTTTCCTTCATTCCTTCAACTTATATTTATTAGTGCTACTCTGTTCCAGGTGCTGTTTCAGGTGCTAGGAGATACAGCAATAATAATTAAAAAAAAAATTCCCTGTCCTTTGTGGAGCTCACATTCTAATGACGGATATAGATAATACACATATAAATATAACATTTCATGGGAATGTAAATTAGTCTTAAAGTTCCTTGATAGACTAAACATACACTTACTATATGAACCAGAAATTGTGCTCTTGAGAAAAGAAAAATTATGCTCACAAAAATCCCATACACAGGGCTGGGCGTGGTGGTGCACACCTGTAATCCCAGCGGCTCAGGAGGTAAGGCAGGAGGATCTCAAGTTCAGAGCCAGCCTCAGCAAGACCCTGTCTCTAATAAAAATACAAAATAGGGCTAGGTGTGCAGCCCAGTGGTTGAGTGCCCCTGAGTTCAATCCCTAGTACACCACTCCCCCCAAAACATCCCCCACACAAATGTTTCTAGAAGCTTCATTCATAATAGGAGAGAGAGAGAGAGAGAGAGAGAGAGAGAGAGAGAGAGAGAGAGAGAGAAATAGTCTAGATGCCCTTCAAAGGGTGGATGATAAGCAAACTGTGGTACAGTCACACCATGGAATACTACACTGCAATAAAAGGAACAAAATATTGACAAGTTGGATGACTCTTAAGGGCATTATGCTGAGTGAAAAAAGCCAATCCCCAAACATCAACAGGATATTATACTACATTATTCCATTTGTGCAATAGTCTTGAAATGATAACATTGCAGAAGTGGTTGACAAGGATTTCCAGAGGGAGTAGGGGAAATGGATATTGCAGTAAAAGAATGACATAAGGGACCTTTTTGGTGACAAACTTTTTCAGTATCATTTTTTTTTTGGTATTGGAGATTGAATACAGGGGTGCTCTACCACTGGGCTATACCCCCAGCTTTTTTATCTTTTTGATTTTTTAGACAGGGTCTTACTAAATGGCTGAGGCTGGCCTCAAACTTGCAATCCTCCTGCCTCAGCTTCCCCAGTTGCTAGGATTACAGGTGTACACCACAATGCCCAGTACCACATTTTCTTTATTCATTCATCCGTTGATGGACATCTAGGCTGGTTCCATAATTTGGCTGTGAACTGTGCTGCTATAAACATGGGTATGCATGTATCGTTATAGTATGCTGACTTTAATTCTTTAGGATGAATTCCAAGGAGTGGTATAGCTGGGTCATATGGTGCTTTCATGCCTAGTCTTTAGAGGAACCACCATAGTTATTTCCATAGTGTTTGTACTAATTTCAGTTCTGCCAACAGTGTAAAATCGTTCCTTTTCCTCTAACACTTAGTATTTCTTGTATTCTTGATGACTGCCATTCTGGCTGGTGTGAGATGAAATTCCAGTGTAGTTTTGATTTGCATTTCCCTAATTCCTAATGATGAGTATTTTTTCATGTATTTGTTGCTGGCCCAATATCTTGATTGTGTTGGTGGATTCATAAACCTACACATCTGAAACACATTGTGTATGCATGTGTATAATTCACATTGAACTATATATGCACATTGAAAAAAATGTCATTTTCCTGATGTTGATATTGCACTATAGTTATAGAAGATGTAACCACTGGGAGCAACAGGCTAAAGGATACATTGTATGTCTGTACTAGATTTGCAACTTTCTATGAATCTACAATTATTTCAAATAAAAAATTAAAACTATAATATTTTACCAATGATTAAAAGTTAAGCAGTATCAGGAGATAATGATGGTAGATACTCTCTTAGAGAAAGAGTAGTCAAATCTGGGCACTGTGGCAAATTGCCCAGTAGCTTGGGAGGCTGAGGCAGGAGGATCACAAGCTCAAAGTAAGTCTCAGCAACTTAGAGAAGCTCTAAGCAGTTCAGCAAGACCCTGTCTCTAAATACAATACAAAAAGGGCTGGGGACATTGCTCAATGGTTAAATGCCTCTGGGTTCAATCCCTGATACCAAAGAAAAAAGGTAGTCAAAGAAGGCTTCTGCAAAGAGGTGACATTTGAGAAAACCTGACTAACCTACAGAGTACCCTATAATGTGTCTCTGATCAGTCTAATATATTCTAACCATACAAAAAGCATGTTTTGGGGGACCATTGATGGGTATTTTCTGTTTCTTTAGGGGGGTGTACCAGAGATTGAACCCAGGGGCACTTGGCACTGAGAGCCACAGCCCTAGCCCTTTTTAATATTTTATTTAGAGACAGGGTCTCACTGAGTTGTTTAGGGCCTTGCTCAGTGCTGAGCCTGGCTTTGAACTTGAGATACTCTTGCTTCAGCCTCCCAAGCCACTAGGATTACAGGTGTGCGCCACTGCTCCCAGCTCTTGGTGGCCATTTTCAAGACAGGAGGTTGTGGGGAGTGGGAACTGATTCCCTATTGACCATTTGGCAACTGCACATATGCAATGGAGTGAGAAGGGAACTATTCATAACACCCAGGAAGGGTGGGGTCTTCTGGTCAGAGTCAGAGAATGTAATTGAGTGAGGCCTGCCTGCCTGGGAGCATTGTATGTGTGGGTGTATATATGTGAGGGGCATGTGTCCAACAATGTGAATGTATAAGTGTGTAAGTGAAAGTATATGTAAGCACGTGTGTGTATGTGAGTCTATTGCATGTATATAAGAGTATATGTAAGCATATATATGTATATATGATCACATACATGAGTGTATATGTGTGTGTGTGTGTGTGTGTGTGTGTGTGTGAAGTTCACACAGACTCAGAAGAGGGCTGGGAGCCTCAGGGTGAGTCATTTACTTTTGGGCTTGATTTGAGCCTTGACTCCCTGACTCTTAAGCTCAGGCCTCACACCTGTGCTACATGGCTGGCTTTGCACAGATATATTGTCTCTCTGAAAAACTGTCCCCTCACTCCATGTCAGGGAATTCCTTTCCCTCCCTCAAGGTCCACTTCAGGTGTAGCCTCCTCCAGGGGTTGGGCTATTAGTGCTGGGGAAAGATGGGCTGGAAGTGGAATAAAGGCTATGTGTTTTGCTTGTAGAAGTTTTACATCTACTTGATTTGTGCATTCAAGTGTGATTGCAATAAGGACGGATCCTAGTAATGGACACTGGGGTTTCTGAATTCAACTTGAGGAGAGAGACCTGAAATAAAAATATATTTACTTTTAATATTTAATGTAATTAATTATTATTTTTTTTTGGTGGTGATGGGGATTGAAACCAGGGCCTCACACATATTACACAAGTGTCCTCAGCTCTGTCTTCATTTCTTTTTTTTTTTTTTAATTTTTGAGATGGAGTCTCACCATGCTGCCCAGGTTGCCCTTGAATTCCTGGGCTCAAGAAATCCTCCTGTTTCAGCTTCCCAAGTAGCTGGGACTGCAGACACATACCACTGTGCCCTGCTCAAAAGATTTTTACTTTTATTGGGGTACCAGGGATTGAATCCAGGGGCACTTGACATCTCTAGTCCCCCTATTTTATATTTTATTTAGAGACAGGGTCTCACTGAGTTGCTTAGCACCTTGCAGTTGCTGAGTCTGGCTCTGAACTTGCGAGCCTCCTGTCTCAAGCCTCCCAAGGTGCTGGGATTACAGAAGTGCACCACTGTACCTGGTGATTTTTACTTTTAATAAGTATTCTTATTAAAAATACTGTTCTATGAACTTCTTAATTTATAGATGAAAAAATGGGTTTAGAAAAGGGAACTGACCCACCCAAGCTCACACAGCCAGTTAGTGACTGTCCCAGGACAAAGATGAACCTCTTTGTCTAACTGTACCTCTCAGGATTTTATATGAAACTCCTTACATATGGTGCTGTATCTTAGATGTCATAGGTTGCTTAGTAAATACTCATATGCATGAATAAGACTACCACCCACCATCTGCCAGGACTTTATGAGAGTTGGACACTGGATAGATACATTTGTATGATACACAGCAAAAAAGAAGTAGAAGTAGATTTGGAATGGAGGAAGTAGGCAGTTTAAATGGGTAAAGCAGGGGCAAGGGAGAGAACACAGTCCTGTACAGCCCTTTAAAATCTTTAGCCTTCAATATTAGAGTAGACATGATCTCTATAAAATATTCTTTAAATTTACTCTACATCCTTGCCTCCTAGGACCATCCTTGTTGGTCTTAATCTCTGATCCCCCCTCTTCCCATGCAGTTGCTTTCTAATATGGGGTCATCTCTTGTCAGTCAGGAAGAAGGACAGATGGCAAAGAGGCTCACTCACCTGATGAGTGTGCAGAACTGTAAGAACGATGAATTCCTTAGCGCTCCTACAGAGAAAAGAGGGAACAGGAGAACAGTGTATCATGCACTAGGTATTCATCTAGTACAGAAAGCAACACCAGAATTTTCCCCTGGGTTGCATTCAAGGATATGGATTAGGACAGGGGGTAATCTGAGCGTCTGCATGGATGCCTTGCCTCTCATCATTTGTGAAGGCTTACACAAACCATCCACATTGGTTCATGCAGGCCTCTGATGATGGTATTACCATTACCTCTGGGCTTGACATTTTTCAGGTCTTCTTTTTATATTTCTTCTCACATTCTCTCTGTAGAAATCCCCAAACTTTAGGAGCAATTTTATCTTAGAGTAGAATATTCACAAGGAAAACTAAAGGCCTGAATTATGGAATGCACAGGGCATCCAGCCACTGGGTCCTGGGAACCATGTACAATGATTATTGGCAATTTGGTATTTAAGCAGGAGGAGAAACTCAAAGGAAAAACCCAAAGGAGGTCATTTGGTCATCATGACTCATATTCAGCAGATTTGTTTTAATTGAGGGAGCAAAAAAATGAGAGCCAGGGAGCAACAGATGGAAGCCAAGACTCTCTCCAGATAGCAAATATTCAAAGGATGAAAAATTTGAAACTCCTCCGACAAGAATTATACCAGCGATCAAAGAGCCTGTGAGGTATGAAAATTCTCTCCCAGAAATCCATAATCCTGTAAAAGAACTAAAAGAAATGGAAATAGTTTGCCTGAAGGAGCTTCTCCTTTCCTCCTTTCCTTGTTGGCTTTGTTCAAATGTTTGTGGGAATAAAGGCATTCAAGAAGTAGAGTTAAGACAGCCTTGATGCTGGGTATTTGAGAAATGCCTATGCCCCTTGCCTAAGGACTCTGAACAGTTCTCATATTCCATCATGCAAAGTCCAGGCATGAATCAGCCTCAAGGTCTTGAAGTTTCCAGGAAGAGTTGTGTTACAAGGAAAAAACCAAGGAAAATCCTCTATCTTGAATAGGGAAGGGGCATAACGCAAGTTGTGTTTCCCATTCATTTACAATGGCTTATAAGACTTTCTATAATCTGGACTTATCTTCCACAACTCTTCCCCTTTCTTAGCTGATGCCAGTCACATTGGCCTCTCTCCTCTTCCTCAATCACATTCCTGCCTTATTTTTTTCTACTGGCTCTTTGCTTTCTCCAACACCTTCACCTCCTTCAAGTCTTTCTTCAAATGACACCTTGTCAATGAAGCCCAAACTGGCCATGCTGCTTAAAGTTCCAATCTGTAAATTTGTGTCCAGCACTCTCAACCCTCTTTAGCCCAATCTACTTTCTATTCTTCAATAACATTTATTGAATTCTAATACAGTATACAATTATTTATCAGGTTCACTGTTAACTGTGTGTCTCCACCAGAATATAAATTCCAATGAGCCAGGGATTTTTGTCTCTTACTTGCTGCTATTTCTTTAGTGCCTAGACTGGTGCCTTGCACATAAAAGATGCTCAAGAATAATTATTCATGGAATGAATGAATGATCCACCAGTCCCTGAAGTTATCAAAAGAGTAAGTTCTGTTTTGATCCTGAAAGAGCCCTGGAATCCCTCAAAAAAATTAGGCTACTTTGTTCTAGGTACAGAGATGTCTACTTCCAGGAGATCAGGCTTAAAGAATTCCAGTATATCCTGAAGGGGTGAAAAGAATTCACCCCATTTCAATGTGGTGGTGGAGGGTGGAGGGTGAAGAGTGGGAGAATGCATGGACAACTGAACTTGGAGAAGAAGCAAACTGAAGGTCATCAGGGCCCAGACACATGTTGAACTGGAGGGAGAATGCTGAGGAAGACCTGTTCTGAACTTCAGGATGGATCATTCCAAACCCCTTTAGAGCTGAGAAGAGGGTGCTATACCACATGCAGAATGCTAAGTCTGCTTTTGAAAGCTAGGGAGGGGCTCTGGGACCAAGTGGGCTTTGGAAATTCTCAGAAAAATGAGTAGAATGAAAATAGTCTGAATTAACAGGGATGGAGGATTGAGGGAGATGGAGGCAGGGCTGGAGCCAGACTATACAAGTTGGGGAGGGGGAAAAATACATTGAGGACATGGTTCCATTTGAGGATAGCCAGCATCCCCAAAGCCAAGGTTAACACATGGACTTTAGAGTCTTCATCTCTATCCTCCCATTCCTTATCAACAAACTATGGAAGTGTATGAACATGTGGTGTGAGTGAGGGGAAGGGGATTTTGCACAGTATGTGGGTGGAATGTGTATAGTGGTGAGGGACAGGCAAAGACAATGTTATTACTCTCCATTTACAGATGGTGGAGGTCCCCTGAATGTTCCCGTCCTCTCTTACCTGCTCCTATCTGGGGAGGATGGACATTAAGGTGTTACAAACAATGAATGCAGAATCTACAAGAGTAGATTCCATTTCTCAATCCATTGGGAAGGGGTCTGATTTTCTCTCTCTCTCTCTCTCTCTCTGTGTGTGTGTGTGTGTGTGTGTGTGTGTGTGTGTGTGATTGTGGGATGGGTGAGGAGGTGGGAATAATGTCTTTAATGACTTGCTTACTCTCAACACTCACTTTGTCTGTCCCACTGCACAGTAACCCCAGCATAAAGGGGCTCAGGTGAGGAGATTAGTTGGGGAGGGTAGAGGTGAGGCTGTAGCAGGAGATTCTTCTTTGTGCCTATTCATATCATCACAGCAAGTTTAAGCCAGAGTGTGTGAGGCTTATGGTAACCCTGACTGGCTGTGCCCTGAAGTTCTAGGTAGACAGGAGCCCTGGCTTGGGGCTGCTCTGCCTGGAAACTCTCGTCTTTCAGGGCCAGGGAGGATAGTGGTAGACCTAGGCCTCTGGTGGGGCAGGGGTGGGGAATATTACTCAGCTCCTGCCAAGGCCCCAGAGGCCCCTGTTACCTGATGAGTTCTATGAACCTCTCCCTGGGGGCTTCACTCACGTCCTCCTCATTAATAGCCACAATCTGGTCACCAGCCAGGAGCTTGTCCTCAGAGGGGCCTCCTGCAGAGGAGAGGAGAGAGGCGTGAGAGCTTCGAGCTACTGCTGGGAAAGCACAAGTCTGGGCAAGAGCCACAGTGCCTGAGGGATACTTGCAAGGCCTGCAGGAAATGATGCTCTTGGCAGCTGCATATGGAAAATGAGGGGACAGAGTAAAAATGAAAGAGAATCCAGTGGGCTTCCTTTGATTGGGCATGGTGTGGTAGCAAAAGGTCCCAAGCCCAGACCTCATACTCAGACAAGGTTAGTGTTTTACTGGCTTGGTTCTAAAGAGGAACACAGACTTTCAGACTGCTGGCAATGTTACAGGTGACAGGAGGAGGGGGAAGAAACTTCTTCTTTGAATCTTTTTAAAAATTATTTTTTAGTTGTAGATGAACACAATACCTTTATTTTATTTCTTTTATTTTTATATGGTGCCAGTGCCTCACACATGCTAGGCAAATGCTCTACCACTGAGCCACAACCCCAGCCCGTGAATATTATTCATACTTTCTGGTTTGGAATGGTTTAGGTATTCACTTGCTTGGAGACAGGGGTTGACTGAAAGACTTAAAAGGCTTAATCTTTTCTAACATTGAAAGATGCTACTGTTCAATAAATGAGTCTGATGCACAGACTCTTGGACAGCTGAAACTTTATTTGGTTTCTCCCTTTCCCATCTCTACTGCTGAGCTTAAGAAAGTAGATCTAGCTGAGAGCTATACTTTTTGTATGGTACTGGGGATTTAACCCAGGCATGCTTTACCAGCGAGCTGCAGTCCCATCCCTTTTTTATTTTTGAGATAGGGTCTTGTTAATTTGCTAAGACTAGCCTCAAACTTGTCATCCTCCTACCTCAGCCTCCCAAGTCACTGGGATTGCAGGCATGTGTCACTGCACCCAACAGATATACTTCTTGGTTAGGGGAAAGGGTAGGGATAGAGGGGTGCTATGAGGCTGTGCTGCTTCTGCTGTTCAGCAAAGACCTTTTTGGACAAAAGCTTTTCAGCCTCAGAGAATGAGAGGTCAGATCTTCCCTGACTCAAACCAGAAAGAAATGTTTAATGTTTAAACCAGCTTCAACTCTTATTTGTGTCTACTTTAAAACACCAGATCCTAACTTCCCTATTTCTCTACAAAAAAGGGTGCTGCCCAAATTCTGAAAACATGAACATACACAGCAAATATGTCACTTGAGGACAGCTCAATGGTTCTGGAGCCTGGGCCTTATGTGGTGAGGAAGGCTGAGCCATCATGGCCAGCAGGAGTCACAACTCTGACAGCAATTGCCCTGAACTTTCTAGGCCAATACAGTCTCCTGCCAGAACAGGAGTGGAGAGCATGGTGGTGAAGAGCAAATTCTTTGCTGCCAGACAGACCTGGCCTCGAATCCTGAACCTGCAATTAATTCACCAGTTATATGACCTTGGGTGAGACAGTGAATGTCTCTGAGTTTCTCTTATCTTCTCTGCTAAATGGAAAAATAACAGTACCTACACATCATAGGCATGTTGGGAGGATAAATGAGATGATGAATGTATAGTCCTTCAAACAGTTAATTGATGTTGGTTAGAATTTGATGAATGGCAGTTATCATATCCTTTCAAGGGACAATTTCTTCAACTCATTTCATTCTTTTTATCTATTTCTGTCAAAAATTTGAGGCTTTTAGGTGAAGGCCACTCTACTTATTGCATTCCTTCCTTCCCTCCCTCCTTCCTCCCCTCCCTCCTTCCTCCATCTCTCCATCACTCCCTTACTACAGAAGAGGTCCTCATGGAATTTTTCCTCCTCTGCAGGCCTGGGCCCGTGATGGCACTGGTAACATTCAATCTACTATCCTTTCATGAATGGTTTGTTGGATTATTCAATTGCAATTGCTCCTGTGTAGAATCCTTCTTTGTCTTTTCTTATGTCCTCAAACACTGAACCACTTGGCAGCTGCCTGAGCAGATGCTGCAACATGGTTCAGCCTGAATCTCTAATAGGGCTGTGCCATTTACTGCACGGCTTTTTGTGGCTCTCTCCTGGGGTCTTCTCTTCACCCCTCCAACTCCTCCTTCATCTTTTTTTGGGGATTGGGGGGTTTACCAGGGATTGAACTCAGGGGCACTCGACCACTGAGCCACATCCCCAGCCCTCTTTTGTATTTTATTTAGAGACAGAGTCTCACTGAGTTGCTTAGTGCCTCACTGTTGCTGAGGCTGGCTTGGAACTCACAATTCTCTTGCCTCAGCCTCCCAAGCTGCTGGAATTACAGGTGTGTGTCATCATGCCTGGCTTCTCTTGCGTCTTTATCTTATACCTTTTGCAGTTAACCCTCTCTAGGCCTAGGAGCTTTCTTTGGCCCTACAAATTATGATTCTGTGTCCTTTGAAGCTAAAGCAGGGGTGCCTGGTGGTCCATTACCAAGTTTTACCTGGTCCTTCTTTCTGAGGACAAATTTGATTTCTGATCAGATTCAAAACTCTCCTGTCAAACAGCAGGACTGACTTGGGAGCCTTAGGTCAGCCCCAAGCTCCTGAATTGATTTTTTTTTCTCTGTGGCATCTAGTTGAAGAGGGTTTACACAATCTTTTTCTTTTCCTTTGAGGATTGCAAAATTCATCAAATTTCTGCAAGACCAGTTTGTACTCTGGCTGCTTCTCTTGACTGAGTGAGAAACTGTTGTAAACATCTAAAGCCTCAGGCCCAGCAAGTCAGGAATAAAGCTCCTTTCTGTCTATCTTCTGTCAATGATAGCAGATTTGGAACAAAACAGTAACAAAACAGTACTTCAGCCTTTTCCTGTATCATTCACAGTTTAGGGGAGCTTTTGCGTGTTCCTTTCCACATGGTCCCTATCAATTCCCTGTATCCCCCTCATGGTATCACACAGACCCTGGAGCAAACACTGGCTCTGCTGGTTCCTAGCTCAGTGGCCCTGGACACATCATTCCTCCTCCTTTGTGCCTCAGTTTCCTCATTTGTACAATGGGAAACGTATCACTTATCTTGTAGGCTTGGCTGTGAGGAATAAACAAGATGATGTAAAGTGCATAGTAGCGGATGCTTAATCAATGGTAGCTATTGTTATTGCTACTGTGGCATTCAGAGATTTCATTCTCCTCCCTCCTCCTATCCCATCTGTGGTCTCTATCCTAATTCCAGTCTTTAGTGGCTGACGTATTTTTCTTTTTTCCTTTGTGATAGTGGATATTGAAGCCAGGGGTGCTTTACCACCAAGATAATTTCCCAGCCCTTTTTATTTTCTGTTTTGAGACAGGGTCTCACTAAGTTGCTAATGTCGGCCTCAAACTTGCAATCCTCCTGCCTCAGCCTCCACAGTCACTGGGATTACAGATGTGTACCATCGTGCCTAGCTTATTTCATGAGTTTTTACCAGTCTCCACAGCCTGATGATTAGATTCTTGTGGACAGGAACTGTGTCTTGTACTTCCTTACCACATTTCTGGGCTTAGAGTAGGTGATCTATAAATACTTGTTGAATTGAATAAATGGCACTTTGTCATCCAAGGCATTGTGGCTCTTCTTTGAATGTACTATGCAAAGGGAAGCTTTATTAAGACCCATGTCCTATGAAACAATCAACTACAGCCTCTAAGGCTCCAAGCTACCTCAATGGTTTGGGCTAATCAGTCTTAAACACTGTTATTGGTAGGCAAGTCTTTACCTACTCTTCATGAATTCTTTAGGAACACAGTGTACTTGGGCACTGTGCTCTCTGGGCAGACAGTTAGGTGTGGGGGGATAGGAGCTAGGGCTAGAGGGACACTACGAGGGACACCTACCTGGCCTCACAGATCGAACCACCACAGGCCTCTCACTGCCGGCCACGAAGCCAAAGCCATATATAGGGTCTCGGTGAATGGTCACTTGTCGCAGCGTCCCTGCTGGCAGTTGCTCACATTCCATATCATTTGCGCTCTCTTCCTGCATCACATGACTGGGGGAAGGGGAAGATGGGAGCAAAAGAAGATGCAAAGGGAACTAAACCTCAGAACCAGCTGGGTGAGACACTGGTTAGGGTTCTGGCCATGGCACCTGGGAGGTCACAGCTTAATTTCCTACATCCTCTGGAATCAACAGAAGTGATGACAGCCTCATATTTCAGATTGGAGAAAGAGGAAGCTAGGAAGGAGAAGTCACTTGTCTTCAGGCCTGGAGCCAGTAGAAGAAACTGGTGCCATGAAGTCTGAGATTAAACTTCAAGGCATTGGGATGCCAGAAGAACCCTAAGTGCAAATGGGTCATTCTGAAGTCCACTGGCATCACCCATTTTAATTGGCTATTAATTCCCTAAGGGAAATCAAAACTTTGAGGGAATGGGTAATGAAAACAGACAGATAAGTGGGAAAAGAATGTGAAGTCATTCCAGAATGTGAAGCATCTTCATGAAGTCCTTGTGTCATTTGAAACTTTAATATCTCTTAGGTGGTATCTAAAAAGGAACTATCGGGGTGGCATATATAAACATGTATGCTCATGTTTAGGACCACTACTTTACGTAATGGTACCTTATGCCAACTTACTTCACCTAATGGGACAGCTGGAAAATGGCTCCTGTGGGCTATATGGGGAGCTGTATTCTGGGGCTGCTCACAGACCTGAAACCCAGAGAAACTGGCAGAAGAGAAAGTGCTCCCCTAACACCTGGGAGAGATTACAGATTGTTCTCCAGATGCCCACAACTTAAAAGTTACTGAAGCTTAGGAATTACACAAGAACTTTATAAAGCTTCTACATCAAGGGCCAGGGTGAGATAGGCCTGAATGTCGTGTTCATATGGAAAGCCCTGAGGGTGAGGGCACTGGGGCACTGTGAGAGCATGGGGCGCCAGGGGCAAGGAGGGACTGTAAAAGGGGAATGATGGCCCAGGAAAAGAGTAGGGCAGGTGGAGGTGGAATAGAGGGGTCCAGAGCCAAGTGACCCAGAGCCTTGGCTCCCCAACTTGGCACCACTTCACCCCTAGACTTTTAGGCCTACCAAATGGGCTTAGGTTCCCCTGCATGAGTATGTATATTCTCTGAATTTAAGATCTCAGGCAGGGCCCTTCAGAATAAGATACAGAGGGCCAGAAGTTAATTAATCAAACTAATACAAGGTTTGTAAAAGAAGTAGGAGGTTTTGACATTATGAGAGTGAGGTAACTGTTGACTAGCTAAAAATACTAAATTCATCAGTGGCAAACAGTTTCAAGCAGTTAGGTTGTTTATCAGGACACAAATTAAATAATTATAGTGGAGCATTAGGTTTACTTGTGGGGGAAGTGTACAAGACTTAGAGTAACTGTATGAAAGAGAAATTCATAGGCCAGCAAAGAAGCCTGGAGTTGTTGCCATCATACCAGAACTTGGGAAGGAAAACAGACCGTGTCTGACTTGCATCAGGCCACATCCACTCAGGCTGTACCCAAGCTGGCTTGGAGACTGTCTCTCACCCCATAGAGGAGAACAGTGGGGGATGCTAGGATGAGGTCAAGCCTCCAGAAAGTGAATTCAGAAGCTGGCTCTCTCTGTCCCACCCTGATGAGATAAATTATCACTTTATAACTGAAAACACTCAGAAGTTGGAATGTGGCTGGCCAGTGTCCTTGATAGGCACCCTCCTGGGACAGGGACTTTGCAAAGGTGGCTTCAGACTGGCACCTCTCTCATTTTTGCTGCTGGTGGCAGTCAGGAGCTCAGTTTTGAAGGGAGCCAAAGAACATCTTCCAGCAGCTGCCATCTTGCCTCATCCTGGGGACTGCTTCTCAAATGAGACTTTTGACTCCTGCCAGCCAACCTCATCAGTGCTAAAGGGCCTCTTCCTGAGATGACACTAGCTCATTTCTCATGTGGGCACCAGGTGGGGCAGGTTGGTGGACAAGTGCCTGTGAGGCTGCAGAGCCCCTGGTGTAGAAGCAGAACACTGGCAAGGGAGATGCCCACATGCTGTGGAAGCACTGGGTACATTGTCCTATACTCAGTACCCCCACTCACTGGCCACTAAAGCCTCAGCTTTGCCCCTTTTTCTGAAGTTGGGAACACTTCAGTCTCTAGTGGGCCTTGAGGTAGCACCAGCACTAATAAAAATGGGCCTTCCTAAAGCCAGAGCAACTGATGAGCCTTTTGTGACATGAATATTTTGCATTAGTTTTCAACTCATGTTAGTCAATCAGCAAGTATTTATTCAGTGCCTACTCAGTCCTGAGGTCTGTGGGATACAAGAGAAGTCACAGATCCCTATCTACAAAGAGCTTCTAGGCAAGGCGCAGTGGTGCACACCTGTAATCCTACCAGCTCAGGAGGCTGAGGCAGCAGGATCACGAGTTCAGAGCCAGCCTCAGCAACAAAACAGCAAGGTGCTTAACAAGTCAGTGAGACCCTGTCTCTAAATGAAATACAAACTAGGGCTGGGGATGTGGTTCAGTGGTTGAGTTCCCCTGGGTTCATCCATAACTGCATCCTCCCTCAATTCTGAAAGCAGCCCCTTCCTCACACTGTCTGGGCCTTCTTGGGCATCTAGGGTGGGTAGACGGGTGGGGGAATGCCTCCATTCACAGACCAGAAGGCCATTTTACAATTCAGATGGAGGCTGTTCCTTCCCTCCTGGGGTTTGCATCTTTCAGTGTCTGTGGCTCAGTCCCTCTGAAATTTGCTAAATGCCTAGAGACTTGGGAGACACTGAAGGCAAGCAGTGATGGATGACAGGAGCTCAGCTGTCCATGAGTCACATGACTTCCCTCCTGGGGGAAACAGGCAATTTGACTTTGCAAGATGTTTAGCTTCTAGTCCCCTCAAACAGGGCGACCCTGGACAAAATTGGGAAGCAGCCAAACTTGTGCTCCCTGCTCCTGCTTTATTTCTAGGACCTGCTATTTTCTTCTCTTCTTTTGCACCAAAGCGTGCAATGCTTTAATTCTGTCTCCTTCCTACTTGAGATTCCCTAAAGGTCTCCCATCACCCTGTGCCAGGCTCGTCCTTTTCATTCAGTGACCCAGGTAAGGGTCTAGCCTTTCTCTTCTGCCTAATGATAACAACACTTTAGATCCATGTGGTCCTTTGCATTTCTACACCCATTACCTCATTTGAGAAAAGGTACTTTCACATCCATTATCCCCTCTCACTGTCCTGCCAAATAGACTAGGTGACTCCTCCTCCTCCACCCCAGGCTCCAAGGTAGATGAAGAAGGAAAGGCTGAGCACATTAGCAGTCTAGCTGGAACCAAATCTCTTGGACACAGCTCAAAAGCCCAGTACCCCCACCTGCATCTTCTTACGGTCCTAGACCCTCTCAGTATCTAGAGTCTCCACTGCAGGGCTGCTTTGATCCTATGGCCAGCAGCACTCTATGTTCTGGCCCGGCTTGGATGCTCAGCCTACATCATAATTAACCTGTCTCTGATCCCATTCACTCTGTGTTGTTGGGAAAATGAAATGAGATCATGGCTACAGAAGCACTTAGGGAGGTTAAACATATCACACAAATGTAGAGGTGTCAATATTACTGGTAGCATTATTCAGGGTGGTCAGAGGAGCAGAGAAAGGGAGCCGAAGATAAACCTTACCAGTCTCATACAGTCCTGGCCCTTCCTCCATCAACTCCTTACTTCTAAGAGACAGCCCCACAATGCACTCCATCCCCTTGTTTCCCAGGTAGCCCTTTCCCTGACCCAACTCTCAGTCGACCTGACTCCATCTGGATGCCCTGACTCCTCTGTGGGCTAAACTGAACCTTGCCCCCATCACTGTCCAAAAAGGGACTGGTAGCTGGAGCTCATACTAACTACTGTTGCTAGGTAGGATGCAACAAAAGGACAGAAGAACAGAGAAGACAACAAAATGGTTCTGAGCTAATGCTCTTCCTCCTTGCACTTCTAGGCAGGGAGATAGATTTGTAAGAGTTACATTTAAAGGTGTCTGTTTTTATTTCTCCATCCCTCCTTGCTTTTGGCTCCCTTTTCTTTACATTTGGTTGGCTCCTTGGGGAGTCTTGTCGCTCCCCTTGCGAGTGGCAGGATTTGGAGCCACGTGGGGCCAATTAGCCCTCTGATTCCAGTAACTGGAGCCTGACTGTCCTAGAAGCTCCAGAGATCCGGCATGGCAGATTAGCAGCTGGGTCCTCATGAGATGCCACGTTCTCCAAGTGGCAGCAATGAGAGCTCCATCCCCAGGGCTCTGAAGTAACTGCTCTAGGTCCCCTTTTTGTAAAAAGCTTGGACACAGCTTTTCTTCCTGTAAAGGAATCTTCACCTGTTACTTCACTTAGCTGTTCCTTACTATAGAAGTGCTACTCACACTTTTATGGGTACAGGAATCACCTGAGGTGTTGCTGAAATAATTCCCAAATAGTAGGTCTGGAACAAGGGCTGAGATTCTGGCAAATTCCAGGGTAGTGGCCATGCTGTTGGTCCACAGACTCTGAGAAGCAAGGATCTATCTAGAATGCTATTCTCAGACAATGGCTAAACCACAGCCAGGTGAGAGGGGAAGTTGATGTGCTTTTATTCCATTGGATTATATCATCAAAGGCCTCAGTTAAAGCACAATTGTTATCTTCTGAGGACACATAAGTTCATGCAAACAAAGGACTAGCTGGCTGAATCAGATTCACCCCAGGGGAGACTATGGAGGGTTCTGAACCATAAGAAGTAACATAGGGAAGGGTGCATTAGGGAAAATCAAAGATTTGGAAGATGGGGCACTGTTTAGCTCTGATGGAGAATTTGGTTAAAGAATACACTGAGGACTAGAGGCATCTGGAATAAGGTGAGGAAGATGCCGAAAGAGAGGACAGTGCAGAAAACAATAGTATCGACTACCATTTACTGAGGACTTACTATGCTTCTGGTGCTGTCCACATATGATCTCACATCATTTTCCGAGCAACCCCGTGAGTGAAGTGGTATATTTGGCCATTGTATAGATAAAGAAACTGAGGATTTGAGAAGAGAGATTAGGTAACTTGCTAAAATATAGACACCTATATAAACTGAGTGTAACGACAATGTGAACGACAATGGCTAACTCTAGAGTCAACTATTGTATGCAATTTTTGCTGAGAACCTGTGAACCAAGCAGTTTCCCAGAAGGCAATGAGGTTGGCTCAGTGGAAGTATTCAGTAGACTACTGCTGCCCATGTGGACTAAGAGCTGCTCCAGTGCTATCTGTAAGAGCAGACTCCCTCAAAGCCAGCACAGCAGCAAGTGAGATATCAGGGCTGCTAGCCATCAAATGACTTCTTATGTGCCTGCAAGTCTACTCTCTTGTATGGGAGAGTCATCCCATCAGGCTTCACATTCCTGTTAACTTCAGTCACCAACAAAAAGAACTTTCCTTGTCCTGGCCATTCCTCAGAGTCCAGATTCTCATCCTTATATCTATTTTTTAAAGAGAGAGAGAGAGAGAGAGAGAGAGAGAGAGAGAGAGAGAGAGAGAGAGAGAGAGAGAGAGAATTTTAACATTTATTTATTTATTTATTTTTTAGTTTTCGGTGGACACAACATCTTTGTTTGTATGTGGTGCTGAGGATCGAACCCGGGCCACATGCATGCCAGGCGAGCACGCTACCGCTTGAGCCACATCCCCAGCCCCTTATATCTATTCTTAACACCCTGCAGTCAATGCCTGAAACCAAACTCTATAAACTGTAGATATACCAAAGTCTATATATCTGTTTTTTCCCTATACATGCATGCCTATCAATAAATTTAAAAATTAGGCACAGGAAGAGATTGACAACAATAACAAAAGAACAAATATAACAATATACTGTAATAAAGTTATTTCAAACATGTGAATTGTTTATTTCTAAAATTTTCCGTTTAATACTTTCCAACCATGGTTGAATGCAGGTAACTGAAATTGCAGAAACTGAAACCATGGATAAGAGGAGATTACTGTAGTGGTCTATTCATACTCCAATCTCACCCTTTTCTTCCCTTTCCAACTCTTCCATCATGTCCTCTGGAACTCTCAGTCAACAGCAAACTGTTCCATAGTCTTAATTTATTCACTGAAAGCACCTATCACTTTCTTTCCCAATTGAGACCTGGTTATTTCTTAAGGATACTACTTCCCCACCAGCCCTAACAAGTGTACACTGGCTTTTTGTTGTTGTTGCTATTGTAGATGGACATGATACCTTTATTTTATTTATTTATTTTTATGTGGTGCTGAGGACTCAGTGCCTCACACATGCTAGGCAAGCAGCTCTGCCACTGAGCTACAACCCTAGCCTGTACAGTGGCTTTTTAAATTTTGTTTTTATTTTTCTCTCTCAAATGTCAAGTCCTCCAGGATCTGGAGGGGAGGTAGGTGTCTTTTGTGCTTGCTAATGCTGCCTCTAGGCCAT
Organism: Marmota monax; assembly: GCF_021218885.2. Classification (NCBI taxonomy): domain Eukaryota; kingdom Metazoa; phylum Chordata; class Mammalia; order Rodentia; family Sciuridae; genus Marmota; species Marmota monax. The sequence continues at coordinate 6,099,066 of NW_026694552.1, read as the reverse complement.
TATTCCTCCTTCTTTCTGCAAAAAAATCCTTTTCCTTTGAGGAACCTGCCTGCTACCTATCTCTACCATTCTTTCTTCCTCCTCATTGCTACCTGTGGACTACCTAGATAGGCCCCATGGTTACTTAGTTCCTAGTGACATCTGATCTTCCCCTTGACTCTATCTCTTTTTAAATTTGTATCTATCTATCTATCTATTTATTTATTTTGGTACTGGGGATTGAACCCAGGGGTGCTTAACCACTGAGCCATATCCCCAGCTCTTTTTTATTTATTTTTTTTAAATTTTTTTCCTAGCTCTTTTTTATATCTTATTTAGAGACACAGGGTCTCATCTCTCTGAGTTTCTTAGGACCTCACTATGTTGCTGAGGCTGGCTTTGAAATCATGATCCTTCTGCCTCAACCTCCCTAGCTGCTAGGATTATGGATATGTACCACCATACCCAGTCTATCTCTTTAAAAAAAATCTTTGTCAGATACACATAACATAAAATTTATCATTTTAATCATTTTAAGCATACAGTTCAGTGGCATTAATTACATTCACACTTAGGCAACCATCATAACCATCTACTTCTGGAACATTTTCTTCTTCCCAAACAGAAACTTTGTCCCCATTGAATACTAACCCTCCATTCCCCTTACTCCCAGCTCCAAGTAACCACCACTCAACTTTCTGTCTCTGTGAATGTGACTACTGTAGGAACAACATATAAGAGGAATTATACACTATTTGTTCTTTTGTGTCTGGCTTATTTCAGTTAGCATAATGTCTTCAGGGTTTGTCTGTGTTGTAGAATGTGTCAGAACCTCCTTCTTTTTAAGACTCCATAGTAACCTATGTATGTGCCACATTTTATTCATCAGTCTATGAATACTCGAGTTGTTTCTACCTTTTGGTTATTGCTGCTATGAATATGGCTGTACAAATAACTGTTAGAGTCGCTGCTTTCACTTCTTTTGAAAGTGAAATTGCACCTATAAGTGGAATTGCCAGATTTTCTGGTAATTATAGGTGTTTAATTTTTCGAAGAATAGCCATACTGATTTCCACAGCAGCTGTACCTTTGAAATTCCCACCAGCAATGCACAAAGATTCCAATTTCTCCACATTCTGGCCAACACTTGCCATTTTCTCTTTTTTGTTTGGTTTTGTTTGCACAATAGCCATCTGAATAGTTGTGCCCACTCCAACTCTTGATATCATTATTGGAGAGTTCAACATCCACATGGTGACGAGGAAGGATCTAACAACTGCTTCTTCCACTGAACTCACTCCATTATCAGCCAACTAGACTTTGGGCCATATGCCACCTCCCAGATTTCCATTGCCAACATCTCACTCTCTTCTAAACCATCTATTCTGCCAGTTTCCCTCCACAAGGGTTTCCACTGTAAAATCACCTGAATACATTATGGTCACCAATTCACTTCCCACTTGATATCCCTTTCCCTAGAAATCTCTTCACCCATTCTTTATCTGACCAACTCTTCAATCTTTGTGTCTCAGCTTAAATGTCACCTTTTCAGGGAGGCCTTCTATAAGCACTTTCCCTTAGTTATTCATTTTCTTTCCTCTCTCTTTTTTATTTCATACCAGGGATTAAACCCAGAGAGGCTTAACCACTGAGCCACATCCCCAACCCTTTTTATTTTGAGATAGGATCCCTCGAAGTTGCTAAGGGCCTTCAAAAGTTGCCAAAGCTGGCCTCAACTTGCCATCCTTCTGCCTCAGCCTCCTGAGTTAGGATTACAGGCATGTGTCACCATGCCTGACTAGTTATTCACTTTCTTAACTCTCTTTCAAGCTTCTCTTTTATCCACTTCCCTTCATGTCCATATTGGAGATTACAGTCTAACTAGCAATAGACCATTCATTGCAAACATCTTCAGCTCCCTTATTTCCTCTCCCTCTGCTATAGTTTTGTTGCAAAACCCCATTCCTTGATGAACTCAATCATTTGTATTCTCCGTGCCTGCCTTACAGTGGGCTCAAGGTAGCTGGAGAGAAACCACGCACCTGGGTAGCTGGTTTTCATTTTTAAATTCATGATCTCAAACCTGGCATGAACTCTCAATACTTTCTGGCAACCATCTTCTCTCCCTCTAAAGTGCCTATTTCATAGCTCCCCTTCTCTCCTCAATCTTCCTCACCATTCCATGTGAGATTCTAAAAAGTCACATCTGAGATCTCCAAAAACAAGTCATCAGATGAGAGCACCTTCATCTTACCACCACCAAATCTACACACTGCAGAGTGTTCTACACATAATATCTCTACTGCATCTCCTTTTTCTCCTTGATCTACTATTATCTGGCTTACACATCTATAATGCTACATTTTCTCTTGTTAAGGTCCCCCCTGGCCTCCAAGGTCATCGCTCAGTCCCCATCCTACTCCTCACCAACTGTAGACTCGGCTGACCACTCTCTCTTTTCTGACATATTCTCCTATCTTAGATTTTGTGACTATCTCCTGACTGTCCCCCTACCTCTCTTGCCACTTTTCCTTCATCTTTGTGGGTTTTTCTTTCCCAATTTAAGCACTGGATATTGGAATTTTTAAAACTCAGTCCAGGGTCTTCTTTCTCTATTCTTTCTTTCCCAAGGTGATCTCATCCAGTTCCCTGGACTTAAATACAATCTACAAGGGCTGTGGATATAGCTCAGTGGTAGGACACTTGCCTAGCATGTTCAAGGCCCTGGATTCCATCCCAGTAATGCCAAAAGGAAAAAAAAGATTATTATTAAATACAATCTACATGTAGACAACTCCTAAATTTGCATTCTAACCACACCAATTTTGGAGCTCCCAAACTCATAGACATTGACAACACTACCTTTATGTCTCACGGGAATCTCAAATTTAACATGGCCAAAATTGAATTCTTGATGATTACAGGTTCAAGCCTAGGCCTTTCTTGGAACTCCTCATCTCAGTGTGTGGTACCATCATCTCTTTAATAACACAAGCCAGAAACCAGAGCATCATTCCTGAGGCCTGTCTCTCCCTTTTCCTGCATCCTCTGTGTCCAATCTCCCTGTAACAGCTGTGGCTTCAAACACAAGCAAAATCTGACTTGCTTTCTCCATCTCCATGGCTGTCACCAATTTAAGCCACCATCATTCCTCCTGTGGATTGCTGAGGCAGCCTACTTACTGGTCTCCCTGACTTCTGTCCCTTCTCAATTTGGTCTCTACAGCTGTTACAAAAGTAAGGTCAAAGCCTGACACTCCTCTACTTAAAACCCCTCATCCATCCCCCACTGCAAGTGAATAATTACCAAACTCCTTTTCCATGTTTCACCGGCCCAGTGTGATCTCCTGCCCTCCTTGCCACACCCTCCCCCAATAGTATTTTTATCCTAGCTGGCTTTAGTCTGGCCCCTTTGAGTTTCTTGATACAACCAAGCTTTTTGTCACCCCAAGGCCAGCCCATTTGGTATCCCCTGCCCCTTTTTTTTCCTGGAAACCTTTTGTCTATTTTCCATGTGACTGATCTTTTATCCTTTATCTCTCTGCTTAAATGTCACCTCCTTACAGAGGCCTTTCCTGGAAAATCTGCCTGGTTATTTTCTATGATTACAACCTGTTCATTTCCTTCATGAAACTCATCATAATTTGTAACTATGTATTTAAGTGTTTATTTGGTTGTAAATCTCATTAAGAATAGGATCCGTGTATCTTTTGTTCAGTACTATACCTCCCCTACCTACTATGACACCTGGCACATTTTATAAGTGGACCAATATATAGGTGGATAGGAATGATTTTGAGGCATCCAGAATAGAATCCTTTGGTTACTCCATGCAACTCAGTATCAAATGCCTACATATTATGCTCAACCCATGAAAGTCAGGTTTCCAGATGGGGAGTCTGACCCATAGGAGAAATCCCTCAACATCTCTGGCTAAAGACAAAAATAGAGAGATTATGGAGTCAAAGGAAGAGTCCAAGGCTACAATCTAAGAAGAAATGGGAGATAGTCAGCTTCATCCCTTTTAGGGTCTGAGGGTAGGAAAATTGAACAGTTACAGGGAAAGAATTTTTTAAAGGTAGAAAACTACCCTTTCAGAATAATAAGAGGCAGTGGGATGGGTAGAGTGGTATTGGATAGTCCTTCTCACTTCTGAAAGTCTCTAGGTAGATGATTTGGTTACTTTCCTAGGGTTGCCTCCCTCTTTACCTTACAGGTCTTTATGGCCCTGCAAATTCCTCTTGTAATAAAACTTAGAAAAGCATCTTTTGGAAAACCTTCTGGTGCCTGGATTATATTTTCTGGTTGTCTATACAATAGCTTTTCCCCAGTGGACTGGAATGGAAACACCTGTCACCTGTTCTAGTAGGTTATAAGGGGGTAGGCAGAGAGACTAAGGTGAGCTATCTTTTCCCAAATACTGGGGGCCTGAAGTCACCTTGCAAAACAGCAACCCCATAATGCTTCTGAGAGGAAGCTGTGGAGGACCCTCTCGGAGAGCAGCTCCCCTTTCTCCTCCTCCTCCTCCTCCTCCCCTCAGTGGCTACACATTCAATAGATTCCGACATGTTGTCTAATAGGCCCAGACACGCTCCTAAACCCTCCTTGCTGGGGCTGCCAGCAGGGTGACAGATGTGAGGGCTGTACCAGATGTGAGGCTGATGCCATATGGCACCCTGGGTCATAAGGTCTGAAGCTGCTGCCGCTGAGCTGTGGCAGAGTTAGTGGGGAGATCCTTGCATTTCAGCCCCCACTTACCTGTCACTGACTGAGGCACTGAGGGAGAACTGGAGCCATGAAATATTCATGAGAGCTTGAAGAAATTGTCATGTCACTCCAAAGAGCCCTGGGCACCCCAGCCCCCACCCTCCATGTACCACACCAAATATTTCTGAAGGAGGCAGAAACAGAATGACTGAGCCAGAGGGGAAAAGATGAGGAATGAAAGGAAAGACAAGCAAGAGGGAAAGACAGCTGAGCAGGAAAGGGGGCCAGACAGAGCCAAGGAGGAGAGGCCAGGAGAGGCAGTGAAATACAAGACAGAAAAGGAGAGATGAGACAACAGGGCCTTGGAGACAATGAAGGACAAAGGACAGGGAAGGTGAACACTATAGAGGTACTGTGCTGGCAACTCTAGTGGCCTTAGCTTTTGGGGGACCCTCTCTAGTTCCTCATTTGTTCTCTAAATGCTCTTAAGCTGTCCCCCAGCACTGCTCTGAGGGTTCGCAATGCAGCTCAAGGGCCAAATGGCAATAAGAGTTTTCTGCTAGAGGACTTTGGGTGATGAAGCTCTTCTGGGATGGGGGACTGGTTTTATGCTGTACTGACAGCATGACCAGTCCCTACCCGTTTCACAGATGGGGTTGTAATGAGCAGAAAGCAAAGAGAAACAGTCAGAGGGAGAGACCCAAACACCTTCCTGACTTAGGCCAATCTCCCAGTCACTGGAGACTGATTTTTTTTTTTGTTGTTGTAAAAGAGAAGGAGACCAAGAAGAGCCAAATAGGAAGGGGGAGAAATCCAGAAGGTGGGAGGGAACAGTCATGATGGGCAAAGTGGAATTGGCAGAGAAAGGAGCAGCAGGCCTAAATTCTTCCCCTCAGTGCACACAGCTCTCTGAGGCCAGACTGGGCCACAGAGCTCTAGCACAGAATGCCAAGCCAGGAGAGGGTCCCTGGCCACCCTTCTCTCTCTTCTCTTGGATCCCAGCCTTTAGTCTGCCAAGGGATGAACTGTAAACAAAGCTTGGAGGGCGGACAGGGGAGCAGGTGTGGGCAGGAGCTTCTGGGAACTTCCCAAGTAGCTGCCTCCAGCAGCCAAAGACCCAGGGCTCAAATAGCACCCCTCTGGGGGCCACTTGGCAGGCGCTGGCTGCACAAGGCTCTGGGCAAGGCCTCCTGAAGCCAAATGAGGGCCTATTCAGCTGGCTGGCTGTGCCATCTCTCTCTTCTCTGTGAGGCTGCTAGGCATCAACAGCCTGGATATCTTCAACCCCTGACTCTGGTCAACTCCTAGAAAATCTCAGAGTTGGCAGGAGCCTTCAAAGTTATTTACTTGCCCCTTGTAAACCTTCTGTAGATTTCCAGAAGCAGCAGGAGGAGGTTTTCTAGACAAGGACTGCAGCTGGTACTGCAGGAAGAGCCAGACTTGGGCCAGTCGAAAGGGAGGGTGTTGAGAACAGACTCAGAGACCAAAGGGAACAGAAAGTGTGTGGCAAGAAGCAGGAAAATGACAGCCTGAATGGGTTAGAGGTTAGCTGGGAAGCAAGATCCTATAGCTGACCCAGCGTATACAGTGAGTGGGTCTTCCCCTTGCTTATCTCTCATGTCTGGCTCTGTTGGGGCACAAGATCCTCCTCACCAGTGTCCTCAAGGGGGTGTGTAAGGAGAGAAACCAGTCTATTCAGAGCTAGACAGAGAAAGGCAGAACATGCCTGACATGATCAGGTGGTATCCGAAGCCCAGGCCCTATGCCCAACAGGTGCCAACCTGAACTCCTGTGAGGGAACAGCCCCCCAGCTCCTTCCTGTGTACCCTCTCTAACCTGTGCAATCAGTACATTCCAGGGGAAGGGCAGGAATTAGGGCAAGAAGTTCCTAGACATAGGAGAGAATGTGACAGAGGCCTGATAGTGTCTTGTTACCCCTCTGGAGGTGTCCAGAGGTGCCAACTGAAGCCTCAGTATGAAACCCCTTTGACTCTGCATAGTTGCATCTTCCTTCTGAGAGGGAGAAAGGAATGATAAGGTCTTTCCAAAACTGGGGTTACAAAATGGGGAGTGAGGTTGGTGAACCCTCTACCTAAGAATAAAAGCCAAGGGCAAGAGCACCAGCTGAGTTACCAGCTCAGAGGGCATGAGTTAGCACCCAAACACCCTGTACCTCTCCCATGCTATTTGCTTCCTGAAGTGAGCAGCAAGGAAATTATAAGCCTCAAAGTCCCCATGGGTTTAACTCTAGGTACAGCAAGAATAGGCAAGATCCAGGTGCTGTGGCACACGCCTGTAATCCCAGCAGCTTGGGAGGCTGAGGCAGGAGGATCATGAGATTAAAGCCAGCCTCAGCAAAAGCAAGGCACTAAGCAACTCAGTGAGACCCTGTCTCTAAATAAAATACAGAATAGGGCTGGGGATGTGGCTCAGTGGTCAAGTGCTCCTGAGTTCAATCCCCTTCCCCCAAAAAAAGAATAGGTAAGGGTTAGGGGTGGTGGGAGAAGATTGAGTCCCAACAACCAGGCTTCGGGCAAACCGAATCCTGGGTAATCCTGAGAACCCACAGTCTCCCAACTCAGCCACATATATTTATTGATAGATCCCAGACTAAGGTAGAAAAGCAGGCCCAGATCTTTTAGAAAGATTCAAAACTGGTAAGGAAAAATGATTTGGGGGGACAAACCCTGTTCCCCAGGAACATTCTATTAACTAGGAAAGACTTTCCCCTAGCATTCAGGTTTTGGCACTCAAATGCATTTTTTTTCCTGGTGATTAAAATCCATAGAGCTGGAGCTCTCTATTGTAGAATAATTCAAGCTCTGCTCCTAATCTCCTTCTTATAAAGGGAACGAATGATAGCAGAGTCTCTTGCTGTGAGTCAGGGGCTCCCTCCACCAGCATTTAGATGTAGTAATTCACTCCTTCATTCATATACGGGACAAAAATTGACTGAGCACCTACATGTTCCCAGACTCTGCCTTCAGGAAGTTTGCAACCTAAGGTGGGGCAAGGTATGTAAACAAATATAAAACTAAGTGTCACCTGACTCCATGGGGGGCAGCAGAGGATGTTATGGGAGCACAGGGGAAGGTATGCCTCCTTGACACTGACTGACAGCAGAGTCTCTCCACCCCAGCCAAGCAGACAGTGAAGGTGAGAAGGATATTCCAGGAAATGAATGTCAAATGTGGCAGCAAATGAACAGTTAGGAAGATTTGCTAAGGAGGAAAACCTCTAGGTATTTAAGACTCTACAATTAAAAGAAGAAATCAGAATAAATTCAGGTGAAACTTTGAGTGCTGTTCCCCACTGATTCCTTTCATGTGGCCTTATAAAATGATGCAGTGATCTCTGAAGAGGCTGGAGAGACAATGAGAGACACAGCTCAGCACTGGGGTCACCAGCCATATGTCTTATGCACCATCACAAAGTTGCATATGGAAGGGCCCCCCTCTCATGGGAGGAGCAGGAAGGGTGGACCACAAGCACCTGCATTGGGATCCAGCCATAGTAATGGAAACCAAAACCATAAAGCTCATACATCCTGTTATGCCCACAGTAGAGAGGGTCCATGTGAGGCTCCCTATGGACAGGTAGGGGCAATGGTGGGAAGTTACAAATAACCCAACTGCAAGGCCAGATGTAACCCACAGGGGCAGCCCCACAGTTCTTAGCCACATTTAGATTTCAGTATAGACTGCAGTATCTGCTACTGAAGTCCTGGCTGAGAAACAAGCCCCTTCCCTCCCTAGGAGTGAGGAAGATGGTTTTGCCCAGCATGCAAATACAGCTCTAAAAACTTTCCAAAAAATATCTCCTAACAGAGGTACTCAGATAGAGTCATAATATCGGATTAACAACTCCAAGCCAGCAGACCAGACACTTGTCTAATTAATAAAACTTATAAAGCAGAACAACTTATTGATGTTAGTGGCACAGCACTTAGTACGATAACAAAACCCAAATCCATGCAGAACACTCCATCTTCTCTAGGAATCCCTTTCTCTGCCAACCTTCCTTGGTGTGGAAGGGGGCTGGGAAATGGAGAGGAACAGTGCGGAGCTATGGGCAAATACCTGGGGAGAGGGGGCTGTAGGGAAGACAAATCTTCGTCATACACAAATCTGTCAAAGAGAAGTTCCAAACTGGGCTTTGGAATTAGCAGATCTGCACTGGAATCCCAACTCAGTGGTAAGTTATTTCACCTCTTAACCCTCAGTTCCATTATCTATACAATGGGACTCATGACAGCACCAACTTCAAAATTTATACAGGAATATTAAATAGACCAAATATGCTGGTGCAAAGTAAATGCTCCATAGCCACTATTATTAGTATTATTGGGCATCTCCTGATAGGATAACCCACTTGGTTTGACTTTTTCCACTGGATGTAATGGGGGTAAACTGAAAACTGATTAAAATCTCTTAGGGCCTGGGCCCTGACTTCAGATCTATGGAATAAAAAAGCTTGGCCATAGAGAAATCAAACTCTGTTTTACTACTTTATTAAGGCCAACTTTTCATATGTCCAGATTTTAGTGGGGGTTGAGGGTGGGGGTATGCTGAAGAAAAAACCTAGTCTCCCCCTCACTAGCTGTGGAAACTTGGGCTCAAGGATCTCTCAATTTTCTAATTTGTAAAATGGGAATAATTTTAGTATCTACCTCACCGGATTGTTGGGAAGATTAAATAAAATAATGCAAGTAAGCACTTAAAAGCATGCCTATCACAGAGAAAACACCAAGTGAACGTCAGCTATGGTTCTTATTACTTCTTACTACAGTTAGGTAAAGAGTTTGAACACATGAGCGGCTCTGGGTGGAAGAACAGCTGGGAGATCTGGGCATTCTCAGAGAAAAGACTGACTTAAGATAAACTCGCCTTTGTGATCTCAGGCTACCCCTTTCTCCCCAGAATTTAATACAGACAAGGAAAGAGGCAGGTAAACTCTTGCACATTATTAATTCAACACCTAGTGGGGTGGTCATGCTTCTCAGCCCCGCGGGGCTTTGAGAACGCTGAGGCATCACCTGTCCCCTTCCCGGCTCCCATAGTGGAAGGTCCCAGGAGGGCAGGCCAGCCAGTGTGCCTGGGGAAGAGGAGGCGCTGGAGGAGGGTGGCTGGAAGTTCCCTGCACTTCCCATGTGGGGCTCCCCTCGGGGGACCAGACCTTGCAGGCTGGTGGGAAGGGTGGGTTCAGAGCAACTGGAAGGGCTGCTTCCCAGCTACTTGCTCTCTTCCCCTCTTTTTTTTCTCTCCTCCCCCCACTTCCCCCACCCCAGCAGGAAACCTTCCCGCTTGCGCTACCACTTTCCCACTGGCGTCCAAAACCTCAGCCCCGTGCATCTTGCCTTGCATTTTCCTCTTCTGCAGCACCAAGGAGAAGGGACCCTTGGGCTGCCTGGCGACCACAAGGAATCCTTGGGGGTAGGGTATCGGAGTGGGATATGCAGAAGGATGTGGGCTCCCAATGCAACTCCATCCATCCTCTGCAGAGGTGAGCACCCAGTAGGGGGCCCAAGCCAGCACTGCCCCCAACTCACTTTGAGGGACCCGCGAGGACCCTAGCACTTGGCTGCAGATCACCCAATCCCACCGACCCCCCCCCCCCCCCCCCCCCCCCGCTTTCTGGCCCTTTCCTAGGCGAGTCCCAACCTGACTGTTCCGAGCGCGGCACTTACTGTCCAGGCTCTCTCGAGGCTGGGGCTGGGTGGCTGCCCAGCCAGGGAACCCTCCCTCTTTCCGTCTCCCTCTCACGCTGCCCCTCGCTGTGCCCAGCACAGTCAGCAGCAGCGGCAGCGGGCAGCGTCTGTAAGAAGAGAAAGATCACGCCTGTCTTAGAAACCCAGCCCCTGCTGTGACCAGAATTATAAAGTAGGAGACGACTGGCTCTGCCCTAGAGCCTAGGCTGAGGTGGCCAACTAGGAAGGGAACTGGTAAACACCGCGTCTGCTGTCTCTCACCCTCCCGCAATCTGGCTGCCGGGGGCAGTGGGCGCCCCCTGGAGGACCCCTCCCGTTGCGGACAGGGGTGTGCGGATAATCCAACTGCTGCTTGTTGAGCACTTAGGTGCTGGGCACTGTGCTTTACATTCACTTTGTCCCTCCAACATCCTTTCCATTGTACAGAGGAGCAAAGTGAACATCTCCCTGATTTGAAACCTGAGAGACCTTAAATTCAAAGAACCTGAGTCAAAAACCACTTTGTGTTGCTGTGAAGCATCTTTCAAAGATCTGTGTTTCACCTCCTGTTTCCCTATTTTTCTGACTGGAATAGGGGGATAAGTGGCAACTTCAGATCAGTTTACCTGTGAAGGTGGGGTGGGAGCCTGGGAGGCAGAAACCTGACTGTAATGCTTACAGCCAGGGAGAGACCTCTTTACCATGAGAACAAATTTACTCATCTAACATTTATTATGCCCATACTACGCGTGTCAGGCCCCATGGAAGACAGAAAAAGGAAAGGGGATTGGAGTCTGGGTCTAGGTGGTGTTCCAGAAGAACAGCTCTCAGCCTGTGAGGTCTGGGTTATGCTAGAAGTGTCAAGGAGTAGAGGTGCTGAGGTTATAAAGGAGGGGGCAACTAGTATTCTCAGACACCCCTCCCAGCAGAACTGCAGGAAGCCAGTAGTTGGAGATTTGGGGAGAGAAGGGGCTTGCAGAAACAAAGTGGGAGGATCTTCTTCCCATTGGGTTCCTACTGACTCCTTCCTGCTTCTGGAATGAGGACCCACAGTATTCATTTCTCTGCAAAGGGTGAGTGCAGGTCAGCCTTGTTGGGAGATTAAGCCCCATAGCTTCCCTGTGGGAGCTCCCCAAATGTTCATACTTTGGCAATGACATCTGTGAAATGGGAAAGATCTTTTACTCCTTCCTTTCTGGTCAAGATAATGAAATAAAACAGTATGCTTATCCTGTTCTGATCATTTAAAAAAAGAGCCCTGTATCTGGGCTGTTTGGTGGGTACAGTAATCCTATAATCCCAGTAACTCAGGAGGCTGAGGCAGGAGTTCAAGGCTGACCTCAACAATTTAGAGTCACCCTGTCTAAAAATGAAAATAAAAAGGGCTGGGGATGTAGCTCAGTGATAAAGATCCCCATCCCCATTCAATTCCTAGTACCCCCCCCCAAAAAAAAGAATAAAAAATAAAGAGAAAAAAAGCCCTTGTAGATCTTGCATTCCTTCCTGCCTTATCCTTGCTAATCTATTCAATCATAAATGTACCAAATGTCTATAAGCATCTAGCCTGTCCCAGGCACTGTGCTGGGGGCACAATATGTCCACAGAACTGTGGGGGAGTCCACATCAGAGGTGAAAAGATCAAAGGTCTGGAAGTTAGAAAACATTTAAAGTCCTATTCTTTCACAAAATAGCTGTGTGACCCTGGATGAGTCATGCATGTATCCTTTCAGGACCTCAGTTTTCTTGTTGATCAAACAGGGATAATAACACTTTCCTGTGTCCTAATCTATGGGGGTGTATGAGAGGCCCGATGGAGATAATGGATGTGAGGGAGCTTTGAAAAGTATAAAGCCACTAGACAAATGTCAGGGATTAGTCTGTCTCCAAGGTGGGAGGGGGCTGTTAGGAAGCAAAGCTTAAAAGAAATCCTGGTTGACTCTCCCAAATTGATTGCACTGAAGCCCATCTTCTCCGAATCACTGAGCCTGCACCTGGGCTGGAGTCCCTGCTCTGTGAAATATCGTTCTCCCTCAGTGGTGCCTATGACACACGGGTTAGTGATGACCTGGCCTTGAGCCGGAGAGATTGTTTTTGGGACTTGAATGGAACCAGCCGTACAGTCTTGGCTCCAGGTCTCTGATTTCTGGCAGTAGCTGCTTCCTCCCACCTGAGCCCATCTATCCCTAGAACTGCAGGTATCTGGGTAGAAACCACTTGAGGTCACCAGAGACTCTCCCTTCAGGAAGCATAGGGTTCATGTCATACAGCAGAAGGTGACCATGAGAAAGCTGGAGATTCTGTGTTCTGCCTCAATAGCTGAGATCCACCATAGAACTAGTGGAGACTGTGGGAGACACTTCAGCTTGCTCAGCTTGCCCCTATAAGCCACCCCAAATATACCTACAATCTAAATTACAATATAATCATCCCTCTGTATCAGCAAGACATTGATTCCAGGACATCCTCCAAAATCCAAGGACACTCAAAGTCCCTTATATAAAATAGTGTAGTATTTCTATATAACCTATGTATATTCTCCCATATTCTTTAAATCATCTCTAGATTACTTAAAACACCTAATACAATGCAAATGCTCTGTAAATTGTTTGTTATATTGTATTGTTTAGGGAATAATGACAAGGAGAAAAGTCTATACACATCTCCAGCCATTTTTATTTTTTATTTTGAGAAAGGGTCTTGCTAAGCTGCTGAGGGCCTCACTGAGTTGCTGAGTCTGGCCTTGAACTTGTGATCCTTCTGCCTCAGGCTCCAGAGCTGCTGGGATTATAGGTGTGTGCCACTACACCCAGCTCTTTGGAATATTTTTAATCCAGAGTTGGTTGTATCTGAGAATTCAGAACCCAATATATGGAGGACCAACTGTAATATGTTTGCTATGCAAACACAGCTTCAAGACAAGTTCCCAAAGTACCAGGTGCACTCTTTCCTACCCCCTACTCCCCCAAATAAACACACACACTAAGGAAACAAGGGGTCTTGCTAGGCAAAACCAATTTTGAGACAAATTCACTAGCCTCCTACTTCCCTTCTCCCTTGCCACAATATTGTCACACTGAAAGCCCTTGGTTATAAAAATGCTAGAACTGATGGAAAAATAGGAAAGGCTCAGAAACCTGGGGATCACAGCCAAGGCCTGAACTGCACTGCATAGCTCTGGAACAGAACTTGAATGGAAACCAGAGGAAGTGACAGAAAGCACCCCAGCATTGGGCCAGGGCACCAGCAGCCAGCAGGTTCCTAAGGAAGGCACAAAACAGATTCTGTACCCAGCCTTCCTTGGCAGCCTCAGAGCCCATCCATCCCTCTTGTGGCTCAGGCTCCTCTCAGTGTCTTCATAGATTCCCTTGTCACATCCATCTCACCTAGGCCGCTCCTCTTAATAAAGTGCCCACTCCAGACAGCCTGGTATTATCCTTCACCCTCCCGTCCTTCTTCCCGGCATGGACCACACAGCAGTGATTCAGACCTCCTGGGTCATAATACAGTTTCCTGGGGGAAAGAATTCCTGAGTGCCCAAGTCAGGCTTGATGGAAGCTTTGGGTGTGAGTGTATCAAATACCCCTACCTCGATCCATCAGGGTGGCCTGAGCCCTGAATTCAGATTGTTGCTCTGAGTTCCCATCCTTCTCTGAGTTCCCATCCTTTCCTGGCCTTGCATCTTCTTTTATGGACCAGCGGCAACTGCTTTCTTCCAAATGTATAACCTGGATCTAATTTGCAAAGCCTTTCTCTTGGTGATTGTCAATAAATCCCCCATCTCTATCCCCCTGAAAGAGCAGAAAGCCTCAAGATCCAAAGGAATGAATCACCCATGGTAAAATTTCAGGCACAATGACAGGCAATCGAAGAGATACATTTGATCACATCATGTTTACCTATGTGTAAGGCTGGCCCTGAGGATAGTCTGGCATTTTCCCTCAAATATAATGAAGACTTGGGATAATAGCAAAGAAGGCAATAAAAATACACCAGGCTGGGAACAGGCACAGCTTGCTGCTCATCACAGCTCTGGTACTAATTAGATATATGGTCCTACACTATTCCTTTCTAGGCCTCAGTTTCCCCATATGTCAAAAGGGAACACTGGATTAGCTGATTTCCAGGGTTCAGATTCTAAGCTCTCTGGAAATGAAATAGACTTATGTTCCTTTAAGAATGCATACTGATTCCAGGACACTGGGCATGGCATTGTGTATGCATGGGAGTTAGACATAGGGTTGGCACTATGGGGTATGGGCCTGGCACTGCTATTTAACAGGGCAGCCAGTATCTTACTAATGCAATGCATTGGGAGCAAAGGGAAAATTTGTTCCTTTGTCACCTACCCTGTCTTTCAGACAGAACCCTTCAGGTTTTCAGTGGTAGCTGTCTGCCTATGAATCTCTCAGGCCCTCCAGGACTGATTCCATCTGTCCCAGGATCAGGGTTGACATCCCCCCATGAAACACCTGCACCACCATCCCACTTGTACAAATCTTACATTCCTTTCTTAGTGATACTAAACAGATGTTTACCCAAGCCTCTCAGAGTGCCTCCAAATATCCTGGTACTCCCTGCCCCCTTCTGATCCAGCAATTAATGGGTTATTAATGCCTGGCACATTAGGGACCCACTAGAACACTGTTCCAGTTCTAGGGGCTATTTTTCTGACTGGTCAGTGCACTGTCACATAGGCCATAAGATATTTTTAATAGTGCCCTAGTCTAGGGTTCTACTCTAGTTGAATGCCCGCCCCCCACCTCACTTCACAGTTCACTTCTCTCTGAAGATTTGTTGAGGGCTTCTATGAACTGAAGTATGCCTGACTCCCTGCCTCTGAGTCAGGTGGGTCCCTGGTGTTTCACAGAATGAAGAAAAAGAAGACAGCTGAGGTGTGGGGAGGAGACTGGCTTGGTAGTTATTAGCAGCTGCCCAGGTAACCTTCTGCCCTATGTTGTAGATCCAGTTGCCAGAGGATCAAGCCAAATTTGTTGAAGTTGGAGGGACACTCCTTCCTGTCACTGACCCCCCAACACATATCTGCTGGTTCCCTCTGCCATGAGCTGGCAGGTATTTCTCATTTGCTCCCCAGATCCACTTGGGGTACCTGTGTTTCCTTTCCCTCCTTTCTCCCCCTTCTTCATGGTTGATCACTTCTTTTCTGCCCCTAGCCAGAGCAAGTCTCTCAAGCATTTAAAACCCCCCCTCACTTGTTCTCTCTCCTTCCTCCCCCTGTTATCCCACTTCCTTCTTCCTGCCAAGTCCTAGCTGCTCCAATGGGTGCTTTGCCCCTGTGGTGCGAATGTTCTGTTCTCGCTGGGCCTGGTATTAATTTGCTCTCATTTGTGAACTGCTTTGTTAATGTGCATGGCCTTTTCTCAATGTGTAATGCTGCTTCCCGCTGCCTCTGTTGCCTCCCCACCCACACTCTCCTTAACCTTGTAATAACAGGTCCTCCCTTGTGGAGCGGGGGGGGGGGGGGGGGGGGGCTGGGCTTTTGCAAAGCACTTTCTTATGCATGATGTAGTAGTTCACTACATTCTCACAATCACCAGAGGAAAAGAATGGAGCACGATGACTGATCTGCAGTATAGCTACTATGTGACAGCCAAGCAGGCCTAGACCCACAGTTCTTCCACAGTACCCACGTGCTTGCACCATTCATCTTCTGCAATGCCCTCTGCAGTCTTCATCGAATCCCCAGAAGAGTGTACATGTGCATACATGCACATAGGCAATTTGGCTTATGATTGTATCGGGGTCAAAGAACCTTTGAGGGGACAGGCCCATGCACCTTTGTTTTTCCTTTGTAGTACTGGGAATTGAACCCAGGGGTGCTCTACCACTAAGCTCCATCCCCATCCCTTTAAAAATTATTTTAAGAAAGGGTCTCACTAAGTTGCTGAGGATGGCCTCGAACTTGCAATCTTCCTGCCTCAGCCTTGTGAGTTGCTGGGATTGCAGGTGTGCACGACCATGCCTGGCTGCATCAACATTTTTTTAAAAGCTCCCCAGGTGATTCCAATGTACAATCATGGGTGAGAACTTCTGATGTAAAAAAAACAAAAAACAAACAAACAAACAAACAAACCAAAGAGAGGCAGACAAGAGAGACAGACACAAGAGTTGGCTTGGAAGCCACCAACTTTCTTAAAAACCTTGGGGATCCCCAGTAAGAACTAAAGGTAGAGTGGATGTGAACTATGGCCTAGCTTACCTGCCTCAGTTTCCTCCACTCTGCCTATTGGGAATTATTCTGTAGGACTTCTCAGTCCATCCTCAGCGTTGGATAGGCTTTGTAAATAAGATGGCACTATGTGAGAGGGTACAAAGAAAGAAAAACACTCCCTCCCCATTACATATGCTTGCCAATTGTCCAAGTGTATCTTTACTATCTTCTGCCTGCAAGGGTAGAGCTAAATTGCCCTGGTTAAGGTATGGGATTTATCTGGAGGTGAAGGATAGAGATTTTCCTATCAATCAATTAGAAAGAGATGCTCCTCAGGTAAGAGATTGAAACTCCTAGGAATAATAATCATCTTAATAGCTACCATGTATTTGTCACTTATTCTGTGACAGGCATTCCAGTTACATGGCCTCATTTAGTTTTCATAATCACCTTCTGAAGTAGATTTTAGTATTGTCCCTATTCTACATATTAGGAAACTGAGGCTCAATTGGTTAAGTTGCTTTACCAAAAGTCAGCCAGCTAGGTGAGCAAGAGTGTTTTATTTGGCCTGCATAGTGTTTTCAAGTAATTTCTATTGTGAACATATAAAAATCCTCAGATTTCATATAAGAATCCAGGTTCCTGGCTTCCCTTGAAAGATCCTATCTGACAACCCTGGGGCTTCAAGGTCCAATAATAATCTGTTGGAACCAAGTAGCAGTGCTATCTTTATATGAGGGTTGGGCTTCCCAGGTTACCCCAGTTCCCACTACTCTTCCTATACTGGCATCACAGGGTAAAGTGTCAGTTGTTATTTAATACTGTACTTGTACCACTGTGTTGCTGTTGTTTTTACGAAAAGAATAATAAAGAGGAAAATAGAATGTTTCTTGAGCTTCACATCTGAGTATACTGATTCATTTGAGTCTGGCCTCATAGGCATATGGGTTTAAGATCCCTCTACTGTCTTCCCCGTGGAAAGAAGAGAAGCGAAGCACCCCTGTCCTGGGTTCTCAGTGGTTGGGAGAGCACACTTGTAGGTGGCTGCAGTTAGAGATAACCTCTGGCCCACAGAGGCAGGTCAGGTGTTGGGAGGGAAGAATGGGCCCCCAGAGGGAATGTGAAGGTGACTCAGTTATACCTTCTAAGACTGATTATCTAGTATAGCTTCCTGATTCTCACTTGTTAAACAGACCCAGAAACAACAATATTTCTTATTATTGTTATTAGACTACTGACATGTCTACTTCATGGGGTTATTATGAGAATTAAAAGAGTATATATAGGGGCTGGGATTGTAGCTGAGTGGTAGAGTGCTTGCCCGGCGCGTGTGAGGCACTGAGTTCACATAAAAATAAATAAAGGTACTGTTTCCATCTACAACTAAAACATATATATATATATTTAATATACATGTATATATGTGTGTATGTATGCACATGTATTTATAACAGTGGCTGGCTCAGAGGGAGAGTTCAACAAATGTTAGCTATTATTATTATTACTCTTCGTGTTGATTTCCCTTTTGTCATCCCTTAGCCTTTAACATCCAGTTTATCTGAAAGTTTCAGCAGGATATAGAGACTACTGTGGGGCATTACATAACCCCCAGGATGGGTCAGTGTTACAGGGGAAGGGAAATCTCACAGATGCTTTTACCTGCTGGAGCAGTCTCCTCTTAGGGCCAACCATGGAGGTTTTGGGTGAAGGAAAATGACATTTGCTACTTTAGGAAGAAGGCAGTATTGCCTTTCTCATGAGGACCACACAGGTTTTTTCATAACCCACACTTTGACATGCTTGATATTTCTTTATTCAGAATGCCCTCTACTACTTTGTCTACTGGGAAACCTCCAACTTTTCCTTCTGGACTCAGTTTGAGTCACCTCATCTGAGAAACCATCTTTGGACCTCTCCTGTCTCCCTAGGCACAGTTAATTTAAAAGTCTACCCTCTATTAGAATGTGTCTTTGCTGAGGACAGGCAGGACCTCTGTCTTGTTTATCATATCCCTAGAGCCTGGCATAGGAATAGGTGTTCAATAAATCCTCTTTGAATGAACTGGGAGGAGGAGCTGTGGGGAAAGGAAGAGAAGGGAAGGACATGTTAGAGGACACACTAGGGTTTTCTGGTTCCTAGGAGCCCCCTAACTCTGTTTCTGCCTGCCATTCCAAGTTCTTCCAACTGACATAACTTCTCTGTGTTTGTCCCAGAACTATTTTAAGGCTCTCCTTAGAATGGAGACACCTTCTCCATTCTAACACATAACTGTTTGGGGAGCTTTCCCCCAAATTTCAGTATGGTCTTACTCCCTTGAACAGACACTTACCATGATGGAGCCACATGTTTCTCCCACCCTAGGATTTTCAAGTTACCCTCAAAGCAATGAGAATCTCCTGGAGATCCTTTTGGGGTATCAGATATTTTCTGTCTCCAATCCCTTCAGGCTCTGCTCTTGCACTACAGTCTTCCTTCCCAGAAAACATTTGAATCTTACATGCTTTCACCAAAAGGAAACTTTTAGTACTGGGATGCTAGCTGGGGAGCGATTTCTGGGTGAGTGGGGTTCTAGCACCCCTTCAGTCATACCCTTCAGCCTGCCCCCTTAATCAGGACAGCATTTTATCCTCAAATTGTTGTAACAGTCTTTTGAAAAAGCAGGCCAATACAGCTGGGTGAGGTTTGTATCACTAACCTTGTCACCTCTGATAACAATAACTTGGCGCAGCCATAGAGCCCCCTAGGCCCTGCTCAGCAGTTTTTCTTCTTTAGCCCACTCTCTTGTGTAGTCCTGATCACCATCTCCTAGCTCAAGGCAACTTCCCTATTCTATTTCCTGTACACGATCAGAGTTCCTTTGCCTGGAGCAGCCTGACTGCATGAAAAAACAACTTGAGAGCCATTAACAGGAAAGTACATCTTTCCAAAAGCCAAATGATTCTGAGGCATTAATGGACACCTTTGTGGATCCGGTCTCAGGAGGAGCTAATGTCTCTGCGTAAGCTGGCTGGCACTGGGCCAAGAAGTACTCGGCACAGCAGCCCTCCAACTTTGAGAACACATGCCTTAGGACCCAGGGTGTGCCAGAAGTGCCAGGTGAGACTGGGGATCAGTGAGAAGACCTAGGATGTGAGTTCCTATCGAGTGCCAATCCCAATGATGCATGGGCATGCATGCACACATTCAGAAACACAGGCGGGGCTACACATTGGCACAAAAACACCACCCACACTCTTTCTATAAGACCCACATGTGATTTGCCAACAAATTGCAAATTAACCTCCTAGTGAACAGATTAATGGTATTCATGGTAATTTACACTCCAAGTTTCATAGCAACAGACTTTGAGCATTCTGGTTGCATAAGAATTCAAGGATTTTTAAGTTCCTGGAGACATTGTAGTAATTAACCTGATATGCCTATGCAAATTAGCCCCAATTTGACACTGTCACTTTTGAAGCCAATATCCAGGGTATTGGTCCAGAAGGTTGCCAGTTCCTGCTCCAGATCTTTGGCTTGAGGTGTTAAACTGACAGATGTCAGTCTGCATTTGTCTATGCAAATGAGGCCCCAGAGCAGAATTCCCCATCAGGCCCGGAAAGGGACTGGACAATTACAAATGGGCCACTGCATGGTGAGGAGAATGAAGTCAAGGCTTCTGGGAGAAATGAATAGGGGGGTCACAGCCAATCTGGACAAGACTGACAGAGCTATCTTTTTAAGGTCTTGGGTTGAGGACACAAATTCCTGACTTGCACAGGAGTTTGGGCTTACCAAAGAAGTGGCCTCTTTGTGGCATATTGTCAAGTGCCACTAAAGTTTTTTTCCCCCAGAAAGATAGCTTCCTAAAATAAAACCAAAAGCTGGGGTTCCCAGCTTCTTCCCTGGGAAGGTGAGATTTAATTGGCTCTATTGCCCATTTCGAGCAAAAATCACAGAATGTACTCAAGTCCTTCATCAAATCAATCAGCCTATGAGCACAGCTTGTGTGCACTCTCCTCAGTGGACTAGTTCCTGTTTAATAATGTGTAGCTTCAGGGGGTGATCACTTCCCCCACCCTCACACTGAGCTCCATCCTTGACCTCTTTCTTGTTTGATCTCTTGAACCACCAGAGCTCACTGAGCTCCCTGGTTAATCCACCCTGTGCTTCACGATGTGCAGGGCACAGCGATGAAGTACAGAGGGGAGAGCATCTTTGCCTACTGGCTACCCACTCCTGCTATCCAGTGTAATTTTCTCCAGGACCTCAGGTGGTTGCTCTTTGAACTGCAGACCTGAAGAACAGCTCTCTTGAGTTTTCATTTGTGGTAGGAGGTAAGCAGGGAAATACTGCAGAGAAACTGTTCAGGTTATCCAGACCCAACCTCCCACTATTGGGCTACCACTTAGAACTCAGAACTCTTTCTGGAATGCAAGGCTGTATGGAGTGATGATCAGAGGAGGCTCACCATGCTTGAAGAACTAACACTCAAAGGCAATAAGACACTTGAAACTTATTCAGTAATAATTATCTTTCCATTCAGTACTGTCTTTCTGTCTTCCTCTGCAAACTTTAGCTAAGTCAGGATTTCAAAGGAAGGCCTCCCGTGCACCTGCTGGCTTCCTCTCTGAATGCATCCATCTAGGCATTGTTCTAACATGATGTAATTCTTTCTCTGGTCTCCCTTCCCATTCTCACTATGCTCATGCCCCTATCCACTCCGGGTCCAATCCATCTTCTTTGACTGCCAGCAACACTTAGTGTCTGCTGCACTGGCTCACAGTCCAGCAGACTCAGGAACCCTGGGGTACTGAAAGAGGATGCAAATCCATACACATGGAGGCATTGCCTGAGGACTCAATAACCCATGATGATGATGATGATGATGATAGTAACAGCTCTCAATTTGAGAAGCATTTACTATATGCCAGTCACTTTACATGAGCTCTTCATGCAGCATCTCACTGAATCTTCCCTTGTACTCAGCGATACTTGACACTTTTGGGAGCTCCCTTTTGCAGACAAGGACACTGAAGCAAAGGTTTAAGCAACTTGCTCAAGATCACATAGGTGAAAATTTGCAACAGTGGGAAAGAAACCCTAGCTGCCAGACACCAGAGACTAGGCATTTTTGTCCTGAAACATCACACAAATGTATGTGTATCACTGTTTTCCAAACGTTAGGCAGATGTCATAATGATTAACAAAATCCATATTCATTTTAAAACATGATTACATGGAAATTGATTCATGGTCATGTGTTTTGCAATCAATGGATGCAAAGAATAAAATTGCTGTCAAGAACCATCTGGAATATGGGTTCTTGGTTTTTGCCAGATTGGGAACCATGGACATTTTGTGCATAGAGTTCTCCTACCTCATGTTTTCTTGAGTCCATAAAGTCACACATTCTCTCATATACTCACCTTCTATTTCATCTCTAAGACCTGTGTGTCTCTGTATATATGACAGGGGTGGGGTGCTGTGTCTAATGTTACCTTCATATTTAATTCATTCAATTCATTCAAGTATTTACTGAGATGATACAGCATGCCAGACTGTTCTAAACACCAGGAATATTGCAGATAAAAATCCCTGTCCTTGAGGAGCTTACATTTTAGTGAGAAAATACAGATAATAGACAAATTAATAGGTAAAATTATATGATAGTTTAGAAAATAAATGCTTTGAAGAAAAATAAAGCAAGGAAAAGGAATACAGGTTTGGGAATGAGTGGTTGCAATTTTAAATAGGGTGATTACGGAAGGTACCACCTGACACAGTGACAACTGAGCAAAGCACTGCAGGAAGAGAGGGAGTGAGTCACATTGCTGTAGGGGGAAGAGAGTGTCAGACACAAGGAACAGCATGTGCAAAGACTCAGGAATGGAGTGTGACTGGGGTAACCAAGGACCATGAAGAAGGCCAGCATTGTTTGAAGAGTTCATAGCAACAAACGTGAATGTTTTTGCATAGAGACAAATTCAGGAGTGGGCTCTGTGGGCCACCTCAATCTCACTACTCACAGGGCTAGTCCTAGGTAAACTTATGAGGCAAATGCAGGTATATGCCAATCCTCATACCTGTAATCATTCCTTCTGCCTCCTGGTGATGCCACTCCCCCAGTTAGAAGAATAAAGAGTATAACCTAGGAGTTCCACAGACTGGTGTGCTTGCCTCCAGGTTCTGTCTCATACTAGCAGTATGATTTTCTTTGGGTTAGTTACCTACTTTTCTGAGCTTCAAATTTCTTATCTGTAAATGAAGATAGTAAGGCATTGTGAGGATTAAATGAGATAATGTACATACACTGCCAATGTACATCCCAGTGCCTAGCACACAGTAAATGCTCACAAAATGGTAACTGCTATTATTCACTCATACCCAGGTATAAATTCCAGAGAACTATCTATGCATTTGGTCTGCTGAAAGGCCTATGGATCTCTTGCAAAGAGAATTCTTAAATATACCAACTGTGGATTGTTAGTAGAGAGAGAAAAATTCGAGCAGAATTACTATGATAGAATTACAATTTCTTGAATGTTTAACACTATGAATGGTTATTGATATTTAGAAAGTTTAGGAACCACTGCTATCAAGTTACCATTTCCAGGTGGGTTTGCATTTAGTTTCAAACTGATAGAACTCTGAACTATGGCATTTCCAGCATCATTGAGCTGGTGAAAAGTTCAAATGAAGCTTTGGATCTCCTGATCCACTCTAAGGAGGTGATGCCAGTCTCTGCCCTTTTTACTCTGTTGCTTCTGTTTCAATGGGAGTGAGAGAGATAGAGGCTAGAAGCACCACCAAACTACACCAGGTAGCCTCTGGGACTGGCAGGCCCTCTTGACCTAGAGGACCAATGGGGCAGGCTTCCTCACTTTCAGACATCTCTGGGTACCATCCTGCTTCTGGGTACCATCATCTCACTTCTTCTACTTGTACTCTAAACAGACAATCCTGATCAGCCACAAAAAGTGGCCACTGAGATGGTACCTAGTGACAACCTCCATGAAACCTTGCTGAGAGTTTTGCCTGTGTCCTAGCCAAAGTTTGGGTATGGCTGCACCTTAGTGTCCAGAACAGTTGCATCCTGGACAAGTGTCTTGCAAATCAAAATTTCACAAAGACTATTTTCTCTTTAACATTTAGCATAAAATTTGAGACGTGTTTCTCCAAGGGGGAAAAATAGGGCCCCGAGACTTAATAAAACTCATGTTTATGAATGCAATGCAGCAACACACTTGAAAATCACAAATATGAATGGAAAAAATGAGAATTTTCTTATAAAATATTAACAATGCCCCCAAATGAGTTGCAAGATCTGAATACAAAATGCAAGTGCTACTTTGATGTTTGGCACAATAGCTTAAAGGCCTAAAAGAAAAACAACGACAGCTTAACTGAACAGAACACACAGGACTGAAAAGTTGCCTGGCTTCTATGAAATTGTCTTTAAAATGTTCTACAGCAGGGGACCACACAATATTCCTTGGATGCTCAGATCCTGAGATCCAGTACTCTAAAGAAGCTTCTGGGTTCAATGAACAGGTTGATTTGGTACATAGAACAGACCAAGAAGCACAGCCATGGCACTGCTTAAAAAATGCCCCAGGAAATGAGTTAATTGGGAGCACGGGGGTATGGGAAGACTTTCTAGTAACACAAGATGCAGAAGTCTTGAAACTTCTGTAAAATGAGACTTTGGGTAATATATAATGAATCACCTCCCCAATTTGTAAATGTTGCTTTTCCTAAAGTTTTTCTATGGTGTCTCCAAACAATAAAAATTTCTTCCAGGTGCCGTGGCACATGCCTGTAATCTCAGCAACTCTGGAGGCTGAGGCAGGACGATCACAAGTTCAAGACCATTCTGGCCAATTTTGTGAGCCCCTATCTCAAAATACAAATGATAAAGGGATGGGGAGGTAGCTCAGTGGTAAAGTGCTCATGGGATCAATTCCTGGTACCAAAACAAATAATTAAATAAAAATTATATTTTCCACATTTTTATTGGTGCATTATAATTGTACATATGGTGGGATTTCTTGTTGTACATTCATATATGCACACAATATAATAATATAATTTGGCCAATATCAGTCCCCAGTATTTCCCCCTTTCCTACCCTTTTCCCTTCCCCTGGTCTCTTTTCTCTACTCTATTGATCTCCCTTTGATTTTCATGAGATTCTCCCCATCTTTTTTTCCTTTTTCCTCTCTAGCTTCCACATATGAGAAAAAATATACAACTCTGATTTTCTGAGTTTGGTTTTAAATAAACACTTCTGTGAAGGGCTTTCTAGCCTTGGATTTTCCCCAAAGTACGTTCCAGGGAACACTAGTCCCATAGAAGCTGGATAAAGGGATGCCGTTGACAAAAATTTTTGAAAAGTGCTGTGCACTCTAAATTGGTACTTCTCAACATTTAATGTGCATACAAATCACTCGAGAATCTTGTCACAATGCCATTTTAAATCAGAATGTCTAGGGCGGAGGCTTGAGATTCTGCATGTCTAACAAGCTCCCAGGTGATACCTGTGCTGGCAATACTCAGACCACACTTTGGATGGCAAGGCTCTAAGAGTCCTCTTGGAGATGCATTATTCTCATTAGTATATTAAGGGCTCTGCAAAATCCTGTAGTCAAATATTGCTTCTCTAACCCAGTATTTGTCAGAGTCATTTGTACTCAGAAACCTTTTTCTCCCCAGGGTACCTATTAATCCCTCACAGTTGGGGTACCATAGAAACCAATTTGGGAAATGCTAGTCAAGCTAATACTACTCCACCTGATGTGACTTCACATTATCTGAAAAATGTATATTTTGGGTCATGGCCATAGGCCTCATCTATAGCTAGCTAATAGTTCTTCAGAGACAAGGGTATGCCAGGGTTGTGAATTATCATTGGTTTTCAAAGCTCAATGACAGCAAAATATCATAAAACTCTATTTACCATCCTGCCATACTCACTACTTTCCAAAGTGCTTTACAACCTTAATGTGACTTAAGCTGAAATGAAATCAGAGGAAAGTGAAGAGATTTGGAGCAGAGAGGAGCTGGTATTTTCAAAAGAGGAATGAAGTGAGATGATGGGCAAATAACACTGAAACTCGAAAGGCGGTAAGGGACTCGGTTTAGCTGGGGCAAGGAGAAAGAAGGCGGCATCAATAAGAGATGCTAGTGGGTGGGGTGGACTGAGGAGTATAATGAAGAGAGGACATTTAGTTGATAAAGTCTTGCTCTACCAAATGTGGAAGAAGGAAACAAAAAGAGAAGAGTCATCTTGTTTACCTGGCCTCAGCCTATAGATGTCTCAGCTACTTTATTTTCTCCAAGTTCTGTTCTGCAAATTGTTTGGCCAGGAGGCCTTCTTTGGGGAGATTCCTTATTCTTATGACATTGGCTGCCAGATGGAAAGGGTCTGGGTTGTCACTTCATCAGGAAAGCATCTGTTCACTCTCATGGTGGCCCACCACTCCAGCCCATCTCAGTTAGCAGATGGGTCTGAGAATTCTCCAGTGATCAGAAGCCAGCAGCAGACACTGCTCCTAAAAAGGTAAGAAGGGAAAAATGGAAACCTCTCTGCAGGCAGAACAAATACAAAAGGCAGTGTGGCATATGAGGTAAGGTTTTTAAAATTTTTTTAAGTTGTTGATGGATCTTTATTTTATTCATTTATTTATATGCAGTGCTGAGAATCAAACCCAGTGCCTCACACATGCTAGGCAAGTGCTGTACCAATAAGCAACAATCCCAGCCCTGAGGTAAGGTTTTAGAGTCAGAGGTTACATCCGAGCTTTGTGGGCTGTGAAGTCATGGAGTAAATTATCCTATGTAAACCTAGTTTTCTCTTCTCTAAAATGGGGCTAAGAATAGTATCTATCTCCTAATAGTATGGTGAGAAATGATCTGTGTAATCCTTGTAAGAGGTTTAGAACAGTGCCTCACACATAATGAGAACTCAAGCTGGGCATGGTGGTGCATGCCTGTACAGCAGCTTTGGAGGCTGAGGCAGGAGGATCTCAAATTTGAGGTCAGTCTCAGCAACTTAGCAAGACCCTGTTTCAAAATAAAAAAATAAAAAAGGGCTGGGGATGTATCTCAGTGGTAGAGCACAATGGTATCAATCCCTAATGTAGAAAAGAATAGTAATAACAATATTTTTAAAAAAATCAATGACTATAATTGTTATTAATATTGTTTTATTTTGGGGGGAGTACCGGTGACTAAACTTGGGGGCACTCGACCACTGAGCCACATCCCCAGCCCTATTTTGTATTCTATTTAGAGACAGGGTCTCACTGAGTTGCTTAGCACCTTGCTTTTGCTGAGGTTGGCTTTGAACTCGTGATCCTCCTGCCTCAGACTTCTGAGCCAATGGGATTACAGGCATGTGTCACCATGCCCAGCCGTTTTAATTATTAATGAAGGTACTTAATGTGGTACTTGACACAAAGAAAAGGCCTGGCAAATGACTTGATGACAAAGACCATCATGACAGCACTGATGTTATGATTGACAATGAGGGAGTGTGTTTTCCCTCAGTTCTGCTCTGGAGGTTGGTACAGGAATGTGTTCTTTGAAAGGCACTAGAGTCAGTTAGTCCTGGGTTTGAATCCAGACCCCAATACTTGATAGCAGGTGGTCTGTTTTTCCAGTTGTAAAACAGATGATAATACTATCTTTCACACCATTGTGAGGATGAAATGAAATGCTACATGTGAAGTAGCAAACCCAGTGCCAAGTCCCTTGTGAGAACTGACAGCAGTCAACTAGCTAGCTAGTGATCTAGTGTCCTAGGATATGAGAGACATCTGGGAATGAAAATTGGGGGAGTTAAAAGTGCTCTGACAGTTCAGTTTGAGAATCACGTATGGGTCTACAAAACACTTATATATACATATTCCACATGCCTTTCCACACAGGACCATTTCACACTCACAGGGAAATAAAGTGTACAGGCCTATATAAAGAATTGGCCTGTTTGCTGAGGAGAATTTTCACTTCATAGAACTTCTTGATTTAGGGCTTAAAGTGTTTTGGTTTTTATTAGATAGTGCCTTTGAGTTCAAGAAGAGATGTTCAAAAAAGAAATTAATAAAACCCACCAGGCTCTCAGTGCCAGGCGTGGAGGTTGAGATCACTATCAAATCTAAAGCACCTAGCCCAGCAACTGGAAAATGATAGGGCATAGTAAATATCCACTGAATAAAATGTTACATTTTCATCACAAAGTATTTTTGTGGTAATAATGGTAATGATATCTCTGGTCTTTTGTTCTGTTTTTTGTTTGTTTGTTTGTTTTTTAGGTCATGAATCAAAGATGCTTCTTTGCACTTGGGAAAGTCCTGTCAGTCTGTGAATGGGCCAAATTTGAATATTAGCCATAAGGGCTAGACACCCACAAGTACACAAAGACTCCCTCAAGTGGATACACAGACAGTCACTCTCTAAATGCTTTGCCAACTTTGGGCCTCCCCTGCAGGATTTGGGCCCTGCTTCTTTGGATGGAAATAGCAGAGCATGAGTCTGTGATGATTCTCAGTGCCAATGAAGATGTAATGATGTGGCCATTCAGGGTCCTTGTCAAAACTATGTGGATCTGGGGTGAAATTTCAATCATCTAGCCAGCTGGTACCAGAATCCTTCTTAGGGAGGAAACTGGGACTGTGTTTAGGAAAAGATTTTCATAAGCTGCTTGCCTTGACTGCATGGGTAGGCAGGAGACAAAGCAACGAAAGAGAGAGCTTAATGCTCTGTGGTAACATTGTGCAGGACTTTGGGGTTTCAAAGGGAACAGAGAGGACAGGGATAGAGAAGAAAACGGAATAGGAACAGAATGGGTAGCTGGACCCTGACTAAGGAACTTCTTAGGACCAGGATTCCTAACTTTAATTCTGTTGTGGGTGTTGCCACAAGGTAAATCCTCCTGTTTCTCGCAAAGCCTTCTATTCCTGTTTTCTTGGGTGAATAGTAATTTCGGTAGGATTAAAGAAAAAGGTGAAGCTCCACATTTTGGTTGGCATGAAAAGATGTCATGTCAACCATTTAACCGTGCCCCCCCCCACCTTTAAACTCTGGCTGTACATTAGAATCACCTGGGGAAGATTTTAAACTCTAACATGGGACTGAAGATGGAGCTTATTGGCAGAGTGCTTGCCTAGTGTGCATGAGGCCCTGGTTTCCATCACCAGGCACAGAAAAAAAATTAAATTAAATTAGAATAAAACCTAGAGAGGTCCCCAGGGCCTCCCCTCAGAGACACTGATGTAATTGATCTGGGGTGGTGCCCGACAGCAATATGCTCTAAAAGCTCCCCAAGTGATTCTGTCAGGCAGCCAAGGTTTAGAAGCATGATGGAACTCTTTAGGGAAACCAGGCACTTGTAGCTAGGGATTGGGTAGGGGGACAGGAGAATGGAAGTCCTCCTGGAAATGTAGAGATCTAGATGGGCATGGGCATGGGTTTTGAAGGAACTTTACCTCTATCTGAAGCACTGAGGAGAGCCCATGGATGTCTAGATTACACGGATAAAATGATGCCATTTGTCTCTGCCTTCCCTCTTGGCTATCCAGTTCTCTCTCCCAGCCTAAGCAATGATGACTCTCAACTCAGCTATCCCCCAGTGCTTCACTTCATTGCAAACATCTCCTTTCTCCCCTTCCCATCAAGTATTATTTGTCCCAGATCTCATTTCTCTGTGAATCTACTCTTGGGCAGCTGAAAGCCAGTGAATATGACATATGAACTTTTCTCAGACAGAACAAAAATGTTCTTTTTAACTAGGTCTTTGGAGGAAAATGGCTTGACTCAAGGCAGTAATTTTCTGAGATCATGGCAAAACATGGATAAAATGCTTTGTGGCCAATAGAAACCTGGGGGAGAATCTCAGAGCACACTGGGTGGACATATACCCATGTGGGTAGACCCATGAAGCATTATAATTGGAGATACACATCTGAGAAATATCTGGAGCATTCTTATGGGGTCCTTGGAGATGGCACCCAGAAGATCCAGTTTACCAGGGCTCTTTTCACATCTAATCATAGTGCCTGCCTCTCTACTCCTTCAGGTCCTTCCATGATTTTATGCAGCTCTGAATAAAGTAAGCTTCACAGGCCAAGCTACCAGTTAAAAAGCTCCACTCCATCATGGACAAGGCAGGAGTCAGCATTTTAGTAGCAGTTTAGCTTCAGCCAGAGAAGGCAAAGGCAAAGAATGGCAGATTGTAGGTGCCAATTCCCTGGTTTTTATAGGCCCAGGCCTGAGGAATGGATCATCCTGTCTTACCTCCTGAAGCTAAATGTGACAAATGAGTGCTCTTCCGTGGGAAAACCATTAAGCAAGATAGAACCAAACAAGAAGGAACAGTTCTCTTTCTCTATACCCATTCTCCCCTACACTCCTGCCCCTAGCACTGGGGCAATGGCCTGATTTAAGGGGGATAAGAGAAGGTCAGGCCTCAGTGGCTACCACAAGGGACAGAGTGGCTACAGCTTCCATTTTCCAGGATAATTTGCTGAGGGGCAGACACTTGAATAGAGTAGACTGGGAACTACATCAGAATGAAACCTGTTAATTTGTTGAACTCTTTCAGAACTTCATGATACCTTTCTTACTGAAAGGTGTGTTTTAAAACCTAGCAAGCTAATGAAGCCCAAGAAACCTGCATATTTTCTTACATGATTGAACAAATTTTAAACAGCTGTTCCATCTGAACCAGACTAAAACATTATTTTAGTCCAGGGTCCTTCCCAGTAGCTGGAGATACTTGTTTGGGAATTCTCTCCTCTGCTTGGAGCCCCTCCCCCACTCACCTCACCTCCCATTAAAAAAAATCCTGGCTGAGCAGTTTCTGCAGTAGGGCCCCTGCAAAAACCCACCCAGTCCTACCTAGACCAGTTTCCTGAAAAACTTCCCCACCAGCAGAGGAACCCAAACTCAATGCACAAGAAGCTCACTTTCAATCTAGATCACCTTTCCTGTTCTTTCCCCCTTGCCAAATTACTTGGTGGGCTTAGCCCACTGGTGTGACTAAATTGGAACATTCTTTTACTGTGTGAGGTTCTTTCCAAGAGAGTTCAGAAGAACCAGGAAGCAGACATTTCTGACAGAAAACAGAATCTGGGGTTCTCTCCTCTTTATAAACCTCAGGTTTTG
Source organism: Marmota monax (assembly GCF_021218885.2). Lineage (NCBI taxonomy): Eukaryota > Metazoa > Chordata > Mammalia > Rodentia > Sciuridae > Marmota > Marmota monax. The sequence continues at coordinate 6,068,381 of NW_026694552.1, read as the reverse complement.
GCATGACCAGATGTTTGGCTTTGCTAATTAGCTAGTTGTATCCTTTGGGATTTGTACCCACCTCTGGGAGGTTGACTTAACTGTTAGAGGTCCTGGAGGTGGAGGTGGTGGCAAAGCAGCATTGGGAAATCCAGCAGCTTCTAGTCCTCAGAGGCAGCAGAGAGAGAGTGTTACTAGACTCTACAAAGCTTGGCTGCCTGTTCAGGATCCATTCAGATTGAACTTGTCCCTGGTCTATATACTCCCTAAAGAACTCTGAGTTATTGGACAGAAGATCTGTATGATTCTGGCCACTCTGGGATGGACACCCCAGCCTTCAGCACTGGCTGGGGCCCTGGCTCTAAGCCTCAGTACCTGGGCTGCCTCCTGTCTCTTTTTTTCCCCCTGGTTCCTCCTGGCCAAGACCCAGTCCAGAGCTGCCGCCTCCTTGCCCCAGGGGAGCCAGCTGGAGCCTGGTGATGACGCAGCTTGTCAGGACAGGAGATTGATGGCAGGCCCTCTGCTAGCTTTCCCCGCCCCTTCTTCCACTGTCTAGCTCCTTCCAGCTCTGGGGTTTGGGAGGAAGGAGGAGGCAGAGAGGGAGAATGTTTAGCTGTTCCATTCACATTCTTCTTTATTCAAGGGCTTTTGCTAGTCTTCTCTTGAAAAGGCTGGGCTGAGAAGATTCTGGCCTCCTTTTCAGAGTGGAGAGGTTTAGGGAACCTGGCTCCTTCCTTGTCACCTTCCCCCTGGCTGGCCCAGTGCTAGTTCAGATGCCAGGCTCCTTTCTTACTCAGCTGTACCCTGTTGGGCAGTTTACTTCAGGTCCATCTGGCAACATAATCTGCTGGCTGTGGGGAGAACCCAGCAAGCTCATTGGGAGGCCTGGGCCTATGCTGTCAGGAAGGTGGGGGATGGGGGAGGGTCTGAGCAGAGCCAGAAGAAGCTACTCTGATCTCAAGGACTGACCTGCCCTCTCACTCTCCTCACACACATACATTTCTTCATCCTGTTCCAGGTCCTTCCATAGCTCCTCCCCTGCAGCCCAGGAAGGAGAGGTAGGTATCTGGTTGGGGTCTTAATACAGCACTATGTGGACACGACAAAGTCTCCAGCTGATAATCCCTTGCTGCTGTCATCCTGTCTGCATACCCAGTGGACATGCACTTTTGCAGTGAAAAGCACCGACCTCCATCCAGACATGCAGGCAGGCATGCAGGGAGTAAGAGCAGGGAGCTGGATGGTGAGCCCTACCCCCACCCACCCCCACATTAGGGCCCTACAGGCTGAGGCTGAGAATGTGTTCTGGCTGTGACAGCTGATTCCAGAGGGGCAATGGGAAGGGCAAGGCACAGAAAACAGGGGACACAGCAGTCAGAGTCACGATTCAGACACACAGTTGGCACCCTTCTACCAGGAATGAAAACGGGCATCCAAGATGTGGTGGCTAAGCCAAACAGGTGGGCAGAGCACAAGGGCAGAAAATCCAGGGCTGAGAGAGAGCAGAAACTGGGTGTCATCAGACCCCAAAGGATCTGCCTGGTTGGATCCCCTGGCCTTGTACTCAGAAGGTAGCTGAATTCTGTCTGCCCTACTCTATGTGGTAGCCCTGACTATAGCAAATAATTCCCTTCCTCCTCCATATTGGGACTCAGGGAGACTGAGTGCTGAGGCTTTGTCTGCATCCCACCCTCATTGGTTTCAAGACATGAAAAGGGATGGGTCTTTGGTCAAGGACAATGTGGCTGGGGAACCAGACTAGTGGAAAGCTACACTGAGGCTGAGATGGAGATTCCATTTTCTTTATGAGGTATTTTTTTTCTAGGGTCTCTGTCCATCAACAACTTAGCAATTTTTAATTTTTACTGTGCTTTATTCTTTGGTGAAGATAATGCATGCCTTTTGCATCCTCCAACCTGTCTCTTGGACTCTCTTTCCACAGTCTGTCACTTAACTGCCTTGCCCAATAGTATCCACATAACTTATTCACATAAGTTCTTCGGGGACCCTGTTCCTTCATGCTCTGCTGTACAGTGGAAATTAACTCCATTACTGTGATGGTGATCCTCGGTTTCCCTATCTAGACAGCGAAACAGATTAAGGCCCTTTCCTGTTCTGAGGCTCTATGACTCTAAAATGTCTATATTACTCCTGCCCTAAGGTGTTTTCTGGCTCCTGCTCTCTGGCAAACTGACAGAGGACATGCGGCTCTAGAAACTGAACTGAAGAAAAATATGGATTTTGGGGCAGAATAGGGTGACCCTTGTACTCAGAGTCACAAGCTAGAGGAGTTGGGCCAGGTGCAACAAAAATCAAGAGACTCAGATGGAGACCAAGGGAGATGACCACGTCTGTAGGCAGTCAGCGGTTACCTACTAACAAGCACTTCACTGCCATTATCTTCATTTCAGAATGGCCTTTCCAGTAAGCCTCTGCTGACAAAGGAGAGGGCGGGGGAGCAGGCTGGAGAGAGAGCAAGGAACTACTGAAGCTTGGCCTGAGTCCAGAGCATGGCCACCTTACTGTGGTAAGACAGGGAGGAGGAGGGGGAAGCCCTTTCCAAGTCTGGATTTCAATCAGTGCTGCCTTGCAAAGGTGTTTGAGGGAAAAAAGAACTCTTGGCTCGAGGGGTTTTTGCTTGCCAGCAGGATGGGTGTTAGGATTTATTTAAAAAGGACTGTATTAGGATTCAGGGGCTCTACCTAGACTAATTAGCTAGGTGGCCTTGGGTAAGTCCCTTCCTCTCACTTAGTCTCAGTTCACTTATGTGCAAAATTAGGAAGGAAATGTAACTAGTGATAAATCTCAGACATTCTGGTCTAGCCTCCTGTGTCTCCCACCTGCATTCATTTGTTATAACAACACTGCATCAGCCCTTGCTCACAGCCTGATTTCTTTTAGACCCAGACTCAATTATTTTGGAAAATGGTGATCAAACATGACTTGGAAAGAGATTTGATTTTCAAGAGGCTGAAGTCCCAGAGATTCAGGAGAATCCCCAAGGATTCATTCTGGCCAGCTCTTCTCCAGTCCAGCTCGCTCCCCTCCCATTAGGCCCCACTGCTTGCTCAGTAGCTCTCTCCTTTTCCCTCTCCCCTCCCTCCCTTCCTCTCTCCCTCCCTTCCTCTCTCTCTCTCTCTCTCTCTCTCTCTCTCTCTCTCTCTCTCTCTCTCTCTCTCTCTCTTCCCCCCCCATTCTCTTGGTGGCATTTATCCTTTATGGTGATTAATGTAGACACTAGGCAAATGCTGGCCAAAGGAAAATGCAAATTAGGTCCCTGTCCCTTTCTTTTGTACATTGGATGGGTCAAAAGCCTTTCTGTCTGATGGGATAGGAGCTGAGCAAGCCTAGCAAAGCAGCATCAGGAACAAAGTGATCCTCACAAATTACAGTTCATCATGGGGATGGGAGGCTGGACCCCCAATCTAACAGTTCTGTTTGTTGCATTCTGAACTAGCTCTCCAGTCCTGCCAGCTGTGAGATGGATGACACTTCATACTGCAGAGAAGAACATCTGGAGGGCCCCTGTGCTGGGCCAGATTCCCCCCTGTCCCTTATCAGCAAAGTGTCAAATAACCAACAAATCATGAAGAGATAGGTAGAGCAGGGTGACTAAGTCACAGGTCCTTCCTATTGATCCTCTTACCAAACCTTGTGGTATTGAGTCACTTTTCTGAGAGCCCTACTGACTTCCATCTAAAGGATATTTGGAGTGACCAGATTTCAAGCATGGAGCTGGGTAGAACAAAGCCAACCTAAATGAACTAATGAGGGTTTCAGTAACTTCTATTTCTCTGCTTTGTTCATTCATGGAGGGCTCCCAAGCACCACCATGGCCCATAGGAGATGTGGTACAGAAAGTAGACAGTCTGACTAACTCAGAATCCTTGAGATACTCCTAATTATGAGTCCCATGTTATGTCATGACCTAAGTACCCCAATGTAATAACCTTCCTTGTTTAATACGCTACAATAGCAACTGGTTTGGCTCGGCCATCTTACATTGCCCCTTCTCCATCACTGTGCTCCCATCTTCCACGTACTCTTGGGACCTGTGACTCATCTTTGGTACAATCTTTGGCTGCTACAGATAGCTACATGTCCCTTTCTCCATAAGCCTGCTTACATCAAGAGTTTCTTTTATTCCCTACATTTCATTATAAATATTTTCAAATACACAGAGCAGTTAAAGCAATCTTAAGATTAATACAGTAATTCCTTTAAATTCATCATCTACACTCAATACTTATTAATATTTTGTCAGTTTTACAATCTCTCTTTTTCTTATATAATTGTGATAAAATATACCTAACACAAAATTTACCATTCTAACCACTTTAAGTGTATAGTTCAGCGGCATTCAGACACTCATGATGCTGTGAGACCATCAACATTGTCCATCTCTAGAATGTTTTCACAATCACAAAGAGAAGTTCATTAAGCAATAACTCCCCACTCCAACCCCCATTTATATCTTTTAAAATGCTATACCATTTTAAAGTATCAAATATCATGACACTTTACCCCCTAAACATTTCGTCATTTATCTCCTAAAAATGAGAACACACCTATATAACCACAGTACCATTCTCACATCTAAGAAGTTAACAAAAATCTCCTCTCTGGTTGGTAAGATCTTCTTAAATAAACAAAGAGTTCTACTCTTTTTTTTTTAAAGAGAGGAGAGAGCGATAGAGAGAGAATTTTAATATTTATTTATTAGTTTTCGGCAGACACAACATCTTTGTTTGTATGTGGTGCTGAGGATCGAACCCGGGCCGCATACATGCCAGGCGAGCGTGCTACCGCTTGAGCCACATCCCCAGCCCAAGAGTTCTACTCTTAAAATGAGAGGAATGAGTCACATCGAGTCATTTCATAAACCATGAAGTGCTATATAAATATGAGGCATTAATAATCACATTCAATGATCTTGAAAGTTTGTTTCATCTCCAAAATACAATTAGTGTTTATAATTTTCCCCAAGGATTCTGCCTCCAGAGTAGCTGTTGTGGCCAGAGGCCGCTCAGGACTCCTCCTCATCTCCCTAAGGCAGAGAGACAATGGGTAGAAGCAATGGCCTTAATTCCAACTCAGCCTCCTCTATCTTCATAACTGATTAGCAACAAACAAATACATTAAGTAAATCCACAAAAATCCTAGCACTGTGACTCCACAAATAAGTAAAAAGGCATTGGTTCAGTAGTCGGGGGAGTGACTGATGCCAAGAACTTAGTGGGGTACCAAGGGGTCTCACTCCCACTTCCAGCACCATCCCCACCCCATCTGCAAACAAGATTCTCTGTTAACTTAGCCCTGAGCACAAGTCCCTCACATGTTGGAACTCCTTCCTCTCTGTATTTGTCTCTGCCTCCAGATATCTGCACGCAGTCACCAATCACTTGAGTTTTCAGCTGTTTTTTTTTTTTTTTTTTTTTTCCCTAGCCATCTTAACAATCAATTTCTCTATGATTGTGTGGCTCAGTTTTACAGTCTAGCAAACCAGGCACTGAGTCAAACATTTTCTTTTTCTTTATTTATACTGTGTCTTGTTTCAGAAAGGATTTAAAACGAGGAGACAAACATTTAGTAAACACCCTGGACCAGATGCTCAAAACCGTGCTAGGTGTTGTGGCAAATGCAAGAGAGAACACATGGATTTTTTTTTTTTTTTTTTTTTTTTACCCTCGGTTGAGTTTACAATTCACTTGGGGAGAAAAGACTCTCTCAGGAGGCAATTCAACCTGCAAATGAACTGGGATCCTGGGCACCTGGGTCCTATTCCCAGCTCAGCCACTAGCCCATGTGTGATCTTAGAAAATTCACATTCCTCTCTGGGCCTCAGTTTCCTTATCAGTAAAATGTATACATGTGTATATGAGGATAGAGACTGAACATAGAAACTGGTAACATTGGTTTTTTGAAGGAATGGAATGTGAAGGGTTCTAGAGGGAGATTAATTGCTTCTTTAAGTCTCTCTGTATTTTTGACTTGTTATAATGAGCATGTGTTCCTTTTGTGGTTAAATAAATCTAGCATTTACAAATGTGGTTGGATGGAACTAGCTAAATTCTGGTTTAGCTTTAACCATGGTCTGTGATTACCTGTGGTTGGAATAATACTGAGCCTTTGGAGTGGGAAATAGGAAAGCTCACTGAGGACTTCAATAGTCAGGGAAGACTCCCTTGAGGAGGTGAGGCTCCAGGTGGGTCTTAAAGGGCTGGCATGCTTTGGATTGAAAGAGACAAGGAGAGGACATCCTTGGAATTAGGTGGAGATGAGTAATAAATTGGCAAAGGCCATAATAGGAGGTGGAGGGCAAAGATGAGAATAACTTTTCTGAGGCCCAGATACATTGGAGGTTGGGAGGCATCTTGGGCTGGGGAGTGGGCCTGGGAGGTGGAAGAGCTTAGCTCAGTCCCTGTCTCCAGGGGGTGGCCTGAGGCCCACCTGGCATTGGAACAGCTGCAGAACCTGAGCAGCAGAAAGTCCAGAAGGCCCCAGCCTGATGCTCTTGGATCACGGAGTAAGCATAGCACTTGGGTATTAGCTAATCAATCTCGTAAATTCATCTCCCTTTTACTGGGATCTGTCAGGAAGCTGATTAAATGCTGTGCGAGTGGGATTTGGCTCAGATGCTAGTCGGGAGCTTGGGGCTGAAGTTTTTCAATGTTCAGCTCATGCATAAAATTCATAGTTTATCATTACCCAGACTTGCTTCTCTAGAACTATCCAGATGGGAATATTTCTATATGACAGTCCTATCCTGGGTGAGCTGGTTGCCTGGCCTCTCCCCCAACAGTTCTCTCTGCAGTAGGTGCTCCCCCGCCTCTACCAGCTCAGCTCTGCTTGCAGAACCAGGATACCAACAGCCCCCATGTACCCAGCTGTTTTTTTTTCTGTTTCCTGGGACTTGAAAGGTATTCCCTGGGGGCAAGGCCATCACCCTGCATCTCCAGCATGTGTGGGTAAAATTGGGGGGTAAGCTGGATGTCTTTAAGGAGTGACAGATATGCCACCACTACTACCCCCACCTCAGTCGGTGGCTAGACTCTCTCCATCTGACCTTCTAGCTGGGGTACCCAACTCATTTTTGTACTCCTGTATCAAGGCCCCAAGTTCCCTCAAGTCATCTAAGCCTGGTATCTCACCTCAGAGGCCATTCCATCCTTTATCCTAAATGCTCAGCCTAATCAAGTGACGTAATCCCAGCCAATGGGCAGATGGGAAAGGTCCAGAGAAGGGGATTGAGTCTAGACTAAAATTCTTCAGCTCCTTCCTGCTTCATTTTCTGCTATTTGCTCACAAGAGAGTGGTTAGACTTACCTCTTGCATATGGCCTTGTTTAGGACCGTCCAACCCTTGTTTCCCACTCTGGAGGGCCTCTTCCAGATCTAACATTCCCTAGCCAGGATTATTCTTACAACTCCAAAATCACAATGAAATTAGAAAGCCAGTGTTCATTTTGACTGTCTTCCCCAGCTGTCTTCTGGGTAGCCCCCAAAGAAGAATGATACCATTTACTTTGTACTCACTGAAAGCCAGGCGTTTTGCTAGTCTAGAGATGTCAAAGCAAAGACCCTGTCTAAACCTGCAGCCTGGACCAGTGGTGAAGTCACAAAGGCATTAGTGCTGACACCATTGTTGAACATGACTAAGCATCAGTGAGGTATATGCAACTGAACTGAGAGCTGAGGGATTCAAATGGTTCGTGGGGACACAGTATATCCTCGGAGATTAACACTCTAGTGAGGGAATAGGGCAAATGTTAAAATTTCAGCCAACAAAATTCCAATCTATTTGATCCATCAATTAAGCATAAACATTTCTTCTCTACTCAGCTGTTTGGAGCAAGAGGCAAAGGATAATGAAATAAGCGCACATGAGGGAATAATTGGAATAGGTAATTTTCAAGGGGTGGTCTGGGTTCAATACATATTTTCACCTATGCTTTCTTTATCTAATAAAAACAACATAACTTCATTTTATAATTGAGGAAATCAAGGCTCAGAAAGGATGAGCCACTGCCCAAAGTCACCTGTTAGTATGTGGCTTCACTGAAAGTGAAAACCAATTCCTTTGACTCCTAGAATTCAGTGTTCTGCCTGCTCTACCATACTACCTTTCTGGGAAGCTAAACATTAGGGCTGATATTTTGAAAGTGTGGTCCTTAGTCACCAAACAGAATCCATTTCCCGGGGCCTTATATCTTAAGGCAAGAAAGAGGTTTCAAATTTTAAGAATTTCATCCATGAATAAAAATAAAACACTTGATTCACAAGAAAACTCTGTTTTTATCTGCCCATTCTCAAATATTCTGGTCAACAGAGGTTTTATTCCATCTCCAGATAACTCTCCTTTAGGCAACTGGAAACAATAGCTGAGCTGACATTTCATTGGCTCGGAGATTCTTCTCAAACCAATGATTGCTTTCCCCTTTGGATGTTGTTGAGGAAATAGCAGCTCAGGCTAAGGTTGGGGCAGAGGAAAAAGGAATCATAGGAAACAAAAACACATCCCCAGCCAGGGCCCCTCTTCCACACAGCAGAGCAGACACTTGAAAGGAACTCAGGAAGGGAAGAGAGCTGAGATGAAGGTGGCCTTCACAGACAAAGTGAGGACCCACTGACACCAGGATGCCAGGCAGAATTTCTCTCTCTTACATACCATGTGTCATCCATGTTATCCATGGATTTGTATTGCATTTGTATGCCAGGAGAGAACAATGCTCCTCTTTGTGGATACAGGCACACACACACACACACACACACACATACGTGTGCAAATCAGACACATTTGGTGTCCTCTCAACTTCAGAACTTATCCTGCTTTGGGGGGATGTGGGCCTGATAGTTCTCTAAAAAAGATTATGGGATATTCACCCTTCCTTTTCTTACAGTCTCCCATACCGGGTCTTCTTGTTGATTTGTCCTTGCCATAGAACACAAAGCCCCTGTTACCACCCTTGCCAGAGTGGTGTAACCTGTGGCAGTCTCAAACCCATTTGCTATTTTGCCTTTTGTTTATTTTATGCTGTTTGATTTTCTTCAATCTCATCTTCTCTGGCACAGAGCAGGCACTTTTAAATGCTGTTTGTTAGTGGCAGTGATGCTAAGGGGTGGCTTAGGGAGGAATCAGCCTTCCCATGTGAATCTTTAGCATCACCTGGCCCCTGCAAGCCACTCCCAATAAATATGTAATCCAAACAAAAATCATGTGCCTAGAGAGATTTTGGACAAGTATCCTAAACTCCTCTACCAAGGAGATTGTTGACTTCTAGTTCTTTCTATTTGGCAATTCTAGTGGCCACTGTTTTAGTATTTCTCTACATTTTGTTCACCCTACTTATATTTCCTTCATTCCTTTATGTCTCTCAAATTACTCTTTTCCTTGATTTTCTCTTCCTTTGGCCTTATTCTTTCTCTTAACCCTTGTGCCTTTTCTTCTTCCTACCCCTCAGACTAGCAGTTTCTTCACCTAGCCTCCTCTCCAGACCAACCCTGAATTCTATAATCTTCTCTATCCCTAATCCTTTACTTCAAGCTCTTCCTTCTTGGCATCTCTTGCAGATAAAGGCTAAGCTTCAAGGCCAGGGCAAGTTGTGGCCAGTCCAGTTCCCCACCTCCTGATGCAGGCAGGGATGCAGGTTCCTATGGTAACAGAGAAAGGGTATAATACCTGAATCTCCAGGAAGAAGACTATGCTTTTGGAACTTAGCATTTTGGCCCTCAAATACTCACATCTGCACCTGCTCTCCTGTTTCTTGGACTCAGAAATGGGTTCAAAAGGAATTGGCTACTTGGTAGAAAAGTATGTGTGTGTGTTGGGGAGAGAGTGCCATTACACAATTAAAAGTCCTATTCTGGCTCTGCCATGTTGTGGAAGAACAGAAACTTCACTGCAACATCAGGTTTATGGTACTCTAAAAGATTGGAACACAAAGTCTTCTACCCTTGTAGACAACTTCTGGCACTGCCATCTACCTCTATCACATCCTAAAATCATATTGAGGGCCAATCAAATATGGGATAGGATAGAAAAAGGCCAGATTTGAAATTATGACAGATTTGAGTTATGATCCCAACTCTACTAATTATTAGCTGTGTGCCCTTGAGCAAGTTATTTTACCTCTCTGAGCCTCAGATACTTCTGAGATAAACTGGGGATCATTAGAGTGCCTAACTCATGTAAATACATGTAAAGTCCTTAGCAAAAGAAGACACTCACCCCCATGGAGGATATCTGTTTGGTTTGGGAAGGGGATCCTGTGCCAGGAGAGACCTATCTCTTTAGGACTAGGTGTCCTGAATGAGAGCTGAGTATATGAGTAAGAGCAGCTACCATTTATTGGTACTTTACTTACATGAGCTCACTGATTTCTGTCAACAACCCTGTAAGCTAGAGACTATCTCTATTCTACAGAGGAGGAAATAGAGGCACTAAGAAATAAAATAATTTGCCCTAGGTCACAAAATCAGCAAGTGGTAGAGCCAGGATGGGAACACAAGAGTGATTTAAAAAAAAAAAAAAAAAAAGGAAAAGGAGGTCCAGAAGGCAGCTGCAAGCCTGCTGTGCTGTTTTGCCTAGGGCTGGGTAGGCCCCTCTACCCAAGACCACAGATCCATCAGGTCCAACAGAGCAGAGCTCACCTCCCAGAGAACAGAAGAGCGGCTTGAAGCTGACAAGGCGGCAATGGCCTGTGGGAGGCAGCCAAGGGCTAGCTCAGCAGAAATGACAAACCTTCCTGCTTCAGCCCCTTGTGTGAAGCTAAAATTAACAACTTTCCCAACTGCAAACAAATGCAGTTGCTGAACCTGCATTCCCCTCTCCTGCTTCTGCTGCCATTGAGCTTCTGGGCCTTGTCCCAACTCCCTCCTCTTTCCTTGGCCACTCCCACAGGCCTGGGGCTTGTGGGCAAGGGTAGGTGATACCTCTGCATGACAAATTTGGGCTTGGATTCAAGGAGGGTCCCAGGACCTGTGGAAACCCCAGATATGGGTCAAACACTTTCCAGGGACTATGCACCCCACCTTTTGGTTCCATTCTTCACCCTTTTGGTATCCAACATCTTTGGCTACCACTAAGTCCAGTAGCTATTTATGCTGGCCCCCAATTATCCAGGGGATTCCAATTTCCACTTCATTAGGGCCTTAAAAATACTATCATCACTACTTACTCATCTGTAGTAGGCAGCTGATGAAATGGACCCAAATAATCTTCAGTTTTTGACATTTACACCTTTGTGTACCTTCTCCCCCTGAGCATGCACTGGGCTTAGTGACTCACTTTTAATGAACAAAATATGACATAAGTGTGAACTATAACTTCTAAAGTAAGCTTATAAAAAGACTGTGGCTTCTGCCTTGGACTGGCCTAGGCTTGCTTGTTTTGTTTCTTTCCTCTTTTGTCAATCATGCTAGAGGAAACAAGCTGCCATGTTGTAAGCAGCCTAAATAGAGAGACCCACATTGCACTGGAAGGAACTGAAACTCTCAGTCTAATAGCCTATGAGGAACTGAAGCCTGCCAGTCATCACATGAGTGAGTTTTGAGGTATATCCATCAAACCAGTTAGTGTTTAGATATGGCAACCCCATGAGACTCTGAACCAGAATCACTCAGCAAAGCTGCACCCAGATTCCTGACCCACTGAAATTGTAAGATAATAATGTTTTAAAATATCTTTTTAGTTGTTGATAGACCTTTATTTATTTATATGTGGTGCTGAGAATCAAACCCAGTGCCTCACATGTGCCAGGCAAGTGAGCTACCGCTGAGCCCCAGCCCCAGCTCATAAGATAATAAATTTAAGAAATAAAAGTAGGTAAATTTGGGGATAATTCACTACACAGTATTAGATAACTAATATGCTCTCTTGTGTCCATTCCCTCAAAACTGCTTTTTCCCAAGTGATAATAGCTGATGACTTAATGTTCAATCCTCCTTTTTTACTGCCAGATAACAACATACCTTAATTCAGTTAAAAATGCCTGAGTCTCCAGATGGCCATTAAGTAGCAATGAGGATTTTAGATGCTGATGAAAGGCTAGTGGAAAATATTATTGGGGCAGAGGGCCCACTTACTTTGTAACTACTGGGTCCTGAGCCAAGGTAATACTGACAGCTTCTTAGAATCCTCAGTGATTAAATCCTGACCAAATAATCCAAATTCAGGGCAATATCCAGACTATTTCTCCTCTTACTATATTCCTCCTTGGATAATGAGAGCTAAAGTATTGAATACTAAATAAATATCAGGTACTGTCCTGAGCACTTTACAAATTATTCACTTATTTAATTCTCACAAATAATTCCATTATAAAAAGGAGAAAACTAAGGCATAAAGGAGTGAAGTAACTTGTCCAAGTTCAGAGAGAGGAAGTGGCAGAACTGTGATCTGAGCCCATGCTCATGAACATGCTATTCTAGGGGAGCTCACATGTTTTAGGGGAGAAGGGGAGATTCTGGTTGCCAAAAGATATCAGGTTCTTTACTTCTTTTCATTTCCTTGTTCAAAAATGTACAGCATTTTCTCAACGCCTACTAGATCAAGTCCAAAATTCTCTCCATGACCCTTACTATAATCTGATCTCAACCGACATATTTTTCTCTATTCTCAACTATGTAATTTATACTTGTAGCTATAATAATCCTGATTCTCCCACCCATAAGCTATTTTTCCCAATTTTGTCTTACCCCCAAAGCCTCAGTGTTTCTTGCAAACTTCTAGGTGTGGCATATGAAAGAGTTTTATAGTCAGATCATCTAGAGAGATCCTGAAGACCTTCTTCTTATAGTGGTCATCTCAGATTCCAAGGAGAAGACTAGAAGACCTTTATCCAAGTGGAGGTGTATCTCTTAGTTTTCTTAAAGTAAGACCAATGCTGTCGATGGTAGGGGTGACAGCTCTGTCCCAGTCAAACCCCATTGTCTACTGAAGGTCTTCCTCATTTTTTTTCCTAATACATTTTCATCTTTATTCTTCTTTAAGCATCTTGTATTTATTTATTTATTTATTTTAAAAGCATTATTATCATGCACTGTACATGTTTTGCAAAATCCTCATTGACTTTTGCTCATATGATCTTTCTCATCTCTGAAATCTGATGCCACTTGTGGTTTGAGGCACACCATGCAGACTGTTCTCAGGGCATTCAATTCTTAGCACAGTGGCTGCCAATAGCTGAAGTGCCTCCTTGTTATTCTCCATCACAGTCTTATGTTTTCTCCTCCTTAGCAGCTATCAATACCAGCAGTGATTATTTACTTGTTTACTTTTAAAAACAAGTTCCCATTGAAATGTATTGCTCCAGTCTATGGCCCTACCACACTGAACACTCCCAATCTCATCTGAAAAGTATTGCTCTAGCAAGGCAAAGATTTTGTCTTTCCTGATCATCATTGTATCCCCAGCACCTAGAACAGGGCCTAGCACATAGGAGGTACCCAAAGATATTTGCTGGTTGAATTAAAAAATATTTTACCATGAAGTTAATTGTATTTTTTCCCTAGCTAGAGAACAAGTTTACTAAGGACAAGGCCCATACCCTAGTCTTCAGTTTTTCATGGCATCTAGTAAATTCTGAGACCATACTTGGGCAATAAAACTATTGGGACATCTTAGCCATGCCTCAATATCTGCATCCATTTAACTATATTAGCCTCCTTTCCTAGGCTGCCTGGGATGGCAAGAAGTACAGTAGGGATGAATGTTTTTATTACAAAATTCTAGTCTTGAACTTTCCAAATGGGTGATCAGGAGAAGCCTCAAGTGGGAATGGGGTTGTGTGTCAAATTTTCTGTAGTTTCTGGGTAGTGGGGAGTCTTTGCAGGGGAGAAGGCATAGAGAAGCCAAAAGGAAAGATACAAGGGCCTATCCTGATGGGCAAAGCTTAAGCCCATCCAAATATGTCATAGAAAAAGAAGTCTTGGTCCTGGAGCAGGAGGGAGCATTTGTTATTCAAAATTGCTAGGGGTTGAAGACATTTTGAGGCTGAAAAGCAAACTCTAGGATTCTCCAAGTAGGAACACGGACTACTACCACAGGCCTAGTATGGGAGAGTAAAAGGGAGAGAGGGAGAACAAGTGACTGGGCTCTTCGCATCTAAAAATAGCATCTAGAGAGAGAGGGGAAAAAACCCATTTCCTAACCTTAATGCAGTTAGGCAGCGGAATAAACTGCCTAGCAAAGACGTTGAGTCACTGGTATTAGAAGCATTCAAACTAGGCACGATCAGATCCTATGGGGGTTATTTGTACCAGCAAACTCATCTGTGTGCAGTGCAGAGAGGCAGTGGGGCCAGTTTTCAGAGGTTTCACACACACACACACACACACACGTGCACACACAGTCACTCTGAATGGAAATGACCCTGCTCCATCTTCCTGCAGCTCATCAGTTTCATTGATGAAGACAGAGCTATTGCACTACACAGATTGTATTCCTTCTCCCTACAGATAAGTCACTTGTGATTCTGATGTATCCTTGCAAAAGGTCCAGCTATTCCCTAGGCCTCCTCAGTCAGAAAAAATTCAACAAGCTTGCAGATTTACCTTCGCATATACCAGCATATGCAGAGACACGTGTGTATACTTTCCTCTCTTTCTCTGACTCTGTCTCTCTTAAACACACACACACACACACACACACACACACACACACCCTTACACACATGTCTTACTTGAATCAGTTTCATTAGCTATCAGTCTGCCTCCTTCAGCCTCATGACCTTTGGGAACCACCACCACTAGCTTTTCTGTCAACCCCTTCTAGAGGCTCCTGGTGAAAGGTGGGACTTCCCTGTACCTCCAGAGGTGTGGATGGTACTTCTTCAAGGACCAGTGATGATTGTAGAAGGGCCTATTTCTGCTCTGAGAGTACAGGAAAATACAGATTTGCCAGGCCCTGCAAAAGAGGCCATGCTCTTTTTTCTTGCCTTTCCCACCACCCCCTATCATTCTCTCCTTCCTTTTAGCAATAGCAAACTGTAAGGCCCCCTCAGTCCCAGTGAATGAAAGAGGAAAGGCCCATAGGAAATGGATCAACTAGTAGACTGAGAAATTGAAAATGCACTAGAGGCCCAGGGAGGGAAATGGAGAGCAGCAGGGCAGGGAATGAGAGTGGAAAGGCCCCAGCTGAGATGCCAATGACCACAAATGGCCCTGCAGGGTCCATGCCTGGCCAAAGCTACTCTGCTTTGTTCACAATTGGCTCAGAGTAAAGAGCATGGCATCTACTAGGGTTGGCTAGTGGCCAAACCATGAGGTAGGGAGAGCTGGTCTCCAACACCTCCTGTTTTGTTTTTATGTCCATTTTGAGGCTCCCTGTCCCAATTCCCAAGGCTTTGTCCCTGTCCCAAGTGTCTTGTAAAACCTCCCCACAACAAAATCCACCTGTCCCTACCATATTTTTATGCAATCTTGAATGCACTGAGTCATTTGTGTACTCAGGTATGAGATGGTGGGTCATGGCTGACAGCTGCATTCTCCAAAGATGTTATATGGATGTTCATAGCGTATATCTGAAGAGGAAAAAAGGAGGATAATGATCTGTGGTCAAGTGCATACTGGAAGCCTCAAATGACTTTAGCAGAATTCTCTACTACAGAATTTCTCAGAGCTACTGTGCTCTAAAATGGGTAGATAGCATTTCTCAAACATATTTGACCACATAATCTTTTTTTTTTTTTGGTTGGTATAGAAGCCTATAGGTCTAGTTTTTTTTTTTTTTCTTTTGGTACTAAGAATTGAACCCAGGGGTTCTTAACCACTGAGCCACATCCTCAGCTCCGCCCGTCCCCTTTTTAAATTTTTGAGACAGGGTCTTGCTAAATTGCTTAGGGCCTCTTTAAGTTGCTGAGGCTGACTTTGAAATTTCAGTTCTCCTGCCTCAGCCTCCAGAGCCACTGGAATAACAGGCAGGTGTCACCACACCTGGCATGACTAGTGCTTTTTTTTAATATTTATTTTTTAGTTGAACACAGTATCTTTAATTAATTTATTTATTTTTAAACTATTTTTAATATCTTTATTTTATTTATTTATTTTTTATGTGGTGCTGTAGATCGAACCCAGTCTCACACACGCTAGGTGAATGCCCTACCACTGAGCCACAACCTCAGCCCCTATTTATTTATTTTTATGTGGTGCTGAGGATCAAACCCAGGGCCTCGCTCATGCTAGGCAAGCGCTCTACTGCTGAGCCACAACCCCAGCCAGACTAGTGCTTTTTTTTTTTTTTAAGTATTTTCCCTGTCAAATAACTTAGCTGCATTTTCACAGTACTCCTTATTACCTCAACCTAAAATAGTGACTATAATTGTGAGGAAATCAGGCATCCTTATAGGTAAAGAAGGCAGTAACAGTCACCCTGGATCAACCACCACGCCATCTTGAAGATATTAGTGACAAGAGGACCCTAGTAGTGTGATTTTCTCATTGCACATATTATAGGTGGCTGTCACTTAGCAATTAGCCTGCTTCTAGTCTATAGGTCCCAGTTGCCTTTAATACTTAGGTTTGGTTGTGCTGTATCTGGGAGACTAGTATGGAAGGAAGAGAAGGGAGCCTGTCTCTCCAAACTCATGTTTGATTGCTGGTTCTTTCCAAAGCATTTGATTTTGTGGAACTTGTTGTCATCCAACACCCCCATCCCCCAAACTCTATTCTTTTTAAAACTTTTTTGTAGTTGTAGATAGACAGTATATTTTTATTTTTATTTGTTCATTTTATACAGGGCTAAGGATTGAACCCAATGCCTCACACAGGTAGTGCTCTACCACTGAGCTACAACCCCAGCCCCCCAATCTCTATTCTTGAAAGCTCCCTGGGCCTGCTGCCTCAAGAAGGGATAGTGGTGAGCACAGTTCCTCTTCCATATGTGTGGGAACCAATCACTTCTTTATAATGCACAGAACTGGAAAAATGGGGCCATTTATGAGAACTTGAAGACTATGCCCAGTCACACTGCTCCTTGGCTAGGCTACTAAATATCCTAACCAGATGGGTCCCCAAGGGACCTCCACTAGCTCCCCTTGAAATTTAGCTGAGATGCTCTTCAAGCTGGTGCACTGACTGAGATGGGCACTGAGGTGCTCTTCTAATTAAGGTCACTTAATCCTGGGAAGGGTTGGCTACCTTAGGATACAATGCTCTTGTCCATTAAACAAGAGCTCTCCACAGGTGAGAACTGCAATAATAGACTGTGAATCAAAACAGCTTGGCTACCATATTCTGGGCTGCTCAGAGCACCCAGGAGTACTGTGTTTGTTTCTGGAAAGGACCCCTAAGAGGACCCCAGCCTCACAAATTTTGTGGCCTAAATAAAGTGACTAAAATGCTATGTCAATAGGCTGGGTCCTTTTCAAGGTCCTAGACCACAGTGGAGTGCTATGACCCATGACACATGAGATGTAGGGACTACATCCAATTTTGTACATAAAATTTTAGGAGGTTTATGGATCTCCAGATTAAGTATCTGTGGAACCACAGCACCAAAGGAATCATGGTGCAAACCACATAGATGTAGTCCCTCCTAAATGAAATAAAATTCAAAAGACAGACAGACTTGAGGAAATATGCTAGCTATATTCAGATAGTTTATAGGGGCTGCCAAGAGGAAGAAGGAGGGAAAGACTGCTTTCAGCTCCATATCAAAACAATGTTCTCATGAGGCTTGTTCAGCAATGGAATGGGTGACATTAGGAGGCAGTAAATGCCCTACTGATGAGACTTACAAATCCAAAGGGAGAAAGACTAGATGATCTCTAAGGTCCCTTGATCCTTCCAACATCATATCTCCTCCCACCCACGTGTCTTCCTACGTTATGGACATCCTTCCTAGCTTATCACAGACTAGAATCACAATTTAACTACTGAATAAACTCCAGAAGGCGAGAGCAGATTGGAGGTGGCCCCAAACTCCAGACAGTGTAGCCCCTCACTCCACTCCCACCTTAAGAAATCACATCTTGGGGCTGGGGATGTGGCTCAAGCGGTAGCGTGCTCACCTGGCATGTGTGCGGCCCGGGTTCGATCCTCAGCACCACATACAAAGATGTGTCCGCTGAAAACTAAAAGATAAATAATAAAATTCTCTCTCTCTCTTAAAAAAAAAAAAAAAAGAAAAAGAAATCACATCTTACCAATCCCCTTACCGGGGCTCTCAGGGTTTGCATGGCGACAGCTAGTTAATCTGATAAACTAATCTGCACTAATGGGATCATGAATACTAATGAATTAATGCCTTACCTTCCCAAGTGACATATTTGCATTTTAACAGAGGTCTTCTGGAGATAATGCCTTAACTCAAAGGAGTGATTAATGTTGAAATTTCGGCTGTTTGGCAGTCTAGCAAAGGAGATATTTTTGGAAAGGGAAGCTTTTTCCACCCTTCACAGCAGACCATCTGCTAGAAGAGGAAAAAAAAAAAAACATGTCCCTGCCCTTGAGGGGTTTATAGTTTATATAGTTGGGGAATTACAATGGCTAACATTTATGGAGCCTCTACCTAAGTGTCAGCCAGTCCTGCCCTAAGTGCTAAGTAAATATTATCTTTGAATCCTCACAACAAAACCCTCTGACTAGCTATTTTGCAAAGAGACTCGGCATCAGAGAGGTTTAGTAACAGTACAGCATTTCACTGACTCCAAGACACTGTCAGCTGAAGGAAGCAACATTGTTTCAGGTTTCCTTAAGAAGGAAAAAATACCACCAATTAAATGACAATGCACCATGGACGTAAGAAGCATTTCAGTTTTAGAAATGTTAAAAATGTGTTTTTTAAACCATGAAATACAACAAATGGTAAGGCTGACTCCAGAATACTTTTTTCTTAATGCTCTTTATAGAACTCAGATGAGAAATAGCAGGGGAACACTTTGATATAATAATACAATAGCAAGTACATATTAATATTTTAAAACAAAATGATTACACAAGTACCTGAAAGATTGCAGATTGAGTCTGAGGTCAATGGTAGAACATGTCAATTGGGGTCATGAACCTTACTGGTGAAAAAACAGGACAGACACTATTTATGGTAAAAGGACCAGGATGAGCTGTGCCTGGGGCTGAGGTAGGGAGTGGCAGGTAGCAAGCAACCCTGGAAGTCAGGAACACTGGCTAACTTGGCTAAAGTGAAGGGGTTAATTAGAGAAACTATGGGAGATGCTTTAGTGACATGAAGCAGGCAAGTATAATGGCAGATGGTCCTTACAAAGGCTAATGCTGTGGTTTGAATATAGGTAGCATCCCCAAGGTCCATATGTTAAAGGCTTAGTCCTTAATGTGGCAGTATTGGAAGGTGCTGTGGACCTTTAAGAGGTGGGGTCTTATGGGAGGTCCTTAGGTCATTAGGGGTGTTCCCTGGAAGGTGACTTTAGGACCATGGTCTCTTCCTGAATTTCTCTGCTTCCTGGCTCATGATGTGAATGGTTTCTTCCTTCACATGTTTCCACCAAGATGTGCCACCCTCTCCAGAGCCTCAAAGTGATGGAGCCACCCAATCCTGGACTGAGACTTCCAGAACCATGAGCCAACTAAACCTTTTCTCTTTATGAATTAATTACCTCAAGTATTTTGTTACAGTGACTGTAAGCTGACTAATAAGGCTAGGATGAGTGACTTCTGTTTAATAGGATAGACAAAGGAGACAATTATGGATTCTTGTCAATTAGTATCAAACGATTAGGAAAAGCTCGTTTTGATCACTTGGATGAATGAAAACATTCAGCCTTAAGACAGGGGCTTCCTAAAGGAGTAAAGAATCAGCATTGCATGGGGTCATGTCATCAGAGGCAGTAGAATTCTAGGGAATTATATACCCTGAATTATCAGCCCTCTCTGTAGGTGCATCATTCCTCACTTAAAGAGAAAGGTGCAGAGCCATGGCTGCATAGGGCATGAAACCTCAAGCCCTAATGCTGGAGCATGGGCCCCTTTCCCCTCAGTCATTGTCACAGCAACAGCCTGGATGATATACTGCTCAGCTCCCACTGCAGTGACCACTGGTGTTTGTTGTGGCCCTGCACTGTGTGTCTGTCTCTGTCCTGGAGGATATGTGAATGAACAAGGCTCCAGAAGAGCCCACTCTCTAACTGGGGAGAAAGGTGACACAGAAAGTCAACACAATATGAGACAATAGAATCAGGTGCTGGACTATGGTGGAAAGACAGGTTGATTCCAAGAGGAGGGGGGATTGTGGGTGTTTTTATTCCTCTATATTTTTCTATAGTCTCAAAGTTTTCTACTATGCGTATATATTACTTTTAAAGTCAGAGGAAATGTAATTTTAAAAAGAGGGAGTAGCTAATGAGGGCTAGTTTAACAAAGAAAGGCTTCACAGCAGAGGCTGGACTTGAGTTTGTTGGGTAGAGGATGTGATGGAAAAACTTGAAGAGGTGGAGAAAAGGGGGCAATAAAAGATTGGGGGAGCTATAGAATGATGACTATAAAGAGGGGAGGAAGCACCAATGAGATATGGTGGAATAGTGGGAAGAAGGAGACTAGGGGAGCCTGGGTGATTTTTTTAAATAAATAATTACCTTTATTTTGTTAATTTAGTTTTTTATTTTATTTTGTTTTTTTTATGTGGTGCTGGCATTAACCCAGTGCCTCATGCATGCTAGGCAAGTACTCTACCACTGAGCTACAACACCAGACTCCTGGGTGATTTTTAAAAATAATACAAATATGTAATATTCATCCATTTTTTTATTATAAGAAAATATCCAATGCAGGCTACTTTATGAAGAAAAGAGGTTTATTTAGCTCACAGTTCTGGAGATCCAAGCACCCAAATCTGGCGTTGGTTTCTTGCTGGGAGACTGTGTGTACAATTCTGGTCTCTTTCCCTCTTTTTAAAATATTTTTAGTTGTAGATGGACACAATATCTTTATTTTATTTATTTATTTTTATGTGGTGCTAAGGATTGAACCCAGTGATTCACACATGCTGAGCAAGTGCTCTACCACTGACTCATAACCCCAGCCCATTTCCCTCTTTTTTTTAAAGATAAGTACACAGTAATTTGTTATGTTTCTCTTTTTACTTTTGTATGTTTGCAAATCTCCATAATAAAAGTAAGTTAATCAAGGCGGAAATATAGAAATGTAAAAGCACATCTCCAATGGGAAACCAGTGAATCCTATTTTATTTGGACTTTTTATTTTTCCCTCTTCTTATAAAGCCATCAGTATTTATTCAGAGGGCCTCTACCCTGATGACCTAATCCTAATAACTTCCCAAAGCCTCTTCTAAATACCATAATCAGATTAAGTTTCTACCCTTTTTTCTTTTTCCATATTTTATTGGTGCATTATAAAGGTGGGTTTTGTTGTACATATTTGTGAATGCATACACAAATATGTACAGCCAGTTATCATTCCCTTTTTCTGCCCTCTTAATACCTGACATGGGGATTAAATTTCAAAAACACATGAACCCTTTAGGGGCATGCTCAAACCATATCTAAAACACAGAAAATTTTATATGGGTGTGCATATATATATATATATATATAAAATATACATACATATGTATATATACACATATACTGTGTATATGTATATTTTATATACATTTACATACATATGTATCTATATACCCTACATACACACATGTATATATGTACATGTATATATATATGTTATATAAATATATGAATAAAAATATCTATATCTCTATATATCTATATCTATCTATATCTATATCTATATCTATATCTATATATAAAATTTTAAATCCCAGCTCTTGTGGAAGGCAGGCCTCAGATACCAGGGATAGCAACTTCTTTCTGATATAGTAAGCTAAGGGATGTTATTACAAGCTCCTGAGCAGGGAGTGACATGATGAAAGATGGTGTAAGGATACTCCTTTGGCAGCATTGTTGAAGGATCACTTGGCAAGGAGAGAGAGGCTGAATGCAGACAGACCAGTTAGGAGGCTGCTGCATTTAGCCAGGCATGAGGTTATAAGAAGCTGGGTTATGACAATGGCAGTGGGAATGGCCAAGAAGGGGTAGATTCGGGAGGCACCTGTGAGAGATAAACCACCAACACACAGTAGTGATTGACAGGAGAGAAGCGGGGGTGGTGGATC
Organism: Marmota monax; assembly: GCF_021218885.2. NCBI lineage: Eukaryota > Metazoa > Chordata > Mammalia > Rodentia > Sciuridae > Marmota > Marmota monax. Next base: position 6,046,304 of record NW_026694552.1, on the reverse strand, counting down.
CCAAGGCTCAGCCTTTGGGCTACTGAAAAATTGACAGTGCTATGGATACAGACAGAGACAAGGGAGGGTGGGGAGAAAGGGCAAGAGCTGGGGAACAGTACAGAGGGAAGACTGAAGAGGAAATCCTGAGTTTGGTTTTAGCTGTGGTGAATTTAAAATGATGGTAAACCCCAAAGAGGAAATGTCCTTAAAGGTAATAATGAAATAGAACTGAAGCTCAGGTTAAAGGCCAGGCTTGATCATTTCCAGAAATCACCTAGAATTCCAAAGCAGGACACGCTATATTTAGATTAAGCGTGGAAACCTCTAAGGAGGGTGGAAGGGGGAAGCAGACCCAAGCACTGGTCCTGATGTGGACTTTTCAGGTGACAAGTCTCTGAACTGTGTGGCAGCAGTAGGCTGGTGGGTCTATTTCAAGATTCCCCTCCTTTTTCTCTGTCAGTGAGTGATTTCCCTACATATTAGAAAGATTACAGCTCAACTGTAGGTGATGAGATGAATATGGAACAATACTTGCTTTATTAATCATATCTGCATTCTCTGTGATTTCACAGATGGTGGCAACAGAACTAGTATGACACACAGCACCCTCGCCAGCCCTGTGACAGGGCTGGTTTTCTAAGTCCCAAACTGCAAAGGCAAGATCAAGACTTCTGGACATCTTGATATAGGATCAGAGAAAAGTATCATTTAAAAATCAACTAGGTTCCTCAGTTTCTTCCGGTGTCAACTGGCAAAGCATTTGGAACTAAGTTGCTTAAGTCTGAGTGAGAAGCAGGATGACAAAGAAAACAATGATTGTAGGGGAAAATGTAAATTGTATAAATGAAAGACAATGCTTACTTAGGAGAGAAACAATGAGTGCAGGTTTCCAAACTGAGAGATCTTGACACTTACCTGGTTGACTCCCAAGCCAGTTGTTGCCACCATGCCCTCTTCCTTCTGCCTTCAGTGGTCTTTTCCATAAGAAGGGTGGTAAATAGGACAAGCACCCCAGGCAGCAACTCATGTTTCCTCTTCCCAATCCCTCAACGCATAAACATTTTCCACTCTGGGTACCTGCCTGCTTCTTAGTCAACCTTCTCCCAAACATCACCCCTGCCTCAAATCAGCAATCAAAAGACAGAAGAGAAATCAAAACAGAAATCGTCAGCAGGGAAATGCTGGAGGCCGATGTTTGACAGACCACACTCTGTGTGTGTGTGTGTGTGTGTGTGTGTATTTGTGCATTACTGTGTGCGTGTCCGTGTGTTCATCCACCAGTCTAGCCATCTGTTTCTCTGTTTCCCCAGTGGATTTGGATCAGAAGCAAAAAGAGGCCTGTTTGGCTGGGTGGTCCTGCCCCTAGAGTAGAGTTCCCTCAGGGGTTAGGAGCCTACAGCCTGGGCAGACCTATCCTACTTACTCATCTTTAGAAGGCATCATATCCTTCCACAAGAAAATCCAGTAAAAGGGGACTCAAATCTCACACATATCCCTTGATCTGCAGTTTTCTGTTTTCTCCAATCCAGGACTGGAGGACTTGGCACCAACACCTGTCTGGAGCTGACACTCAGCAGGTTGGGTAGGGAGGGGAGTGTTGGTGGGGAGACAGGTGAGCAGGCCAAGGCCTCTATAGTCACCCTCCCACCTACCTGTGGCCTCCTCACTTAGTTCTCCATACCAGCTGGAATGCCAGGACTCCAGCTGGTATCAAAGTGCTGTGGTAGCTCGTGCCATACCCAGGCACAGGTGTGACCTCCATTGGGATGATTCCCAAGTGCTCAGAGGAGTTTTCAAACTGATTCTAACAGAGAAGTTGAAAGATGTCTCCTCACTCTCAGCAGCTCTCAGAGGTCTTGGGGGGCTTTAAAAAGACCAGATGTAGGCAGGCTCTGCCTCCAGCCTCTCTGTAGGGGGAGGTGGCACTCAGCACTCTGGCTTAGCTGTCATCTTCACTGGACTCTGCAGCCAGATTCCTCTTTGCTCACTCTCAGGTCACAACATTGAAGGGCCCAGTGCAAATCTACTCCATTTGGGATGGTGAACTGATTAACCCATTGTCAGCTTAGTTGCAGTGAAATTCTGCCAACCAAAGGTCCTGAGGGCATGAGGCAAAGAATGTAGAGTTAAGGCTAAGAGGATGCAGGGAATGGGACAGAAAGAAGTCAAGTAAATGTAGTTGGTGGTTTACCAGCCACACCAGTGCCTTTTGGATTTGACACTTCTATTTATGTCCACTGGCACTGCCTTCATCACCTCTCATTCTGGATTGCTGTAGTAGCTAAAAAGCTGGCCTCAAGTCTCTCCTTACCTCACATAATTCCGTTTCCTATTTTATGGCTAACCATCCTAAAACACTGTGCATAATTGTCTAATAGCCCTCCAGGGTCACTCCAAGTCCAAACTCCTTATTATGATGGCAAATATTTTCCAAATCTGAGTACCCCTTACTCAGCCAAGCATTTCCTCCCCAAGGTGCTTCCACATCTATAGTATCCTCTAGTCAGACCTCCCATTAACCCTTCTTTGATCCTACTCTGACCATATAAAAAACTCCATCTTTTTCCCCTATACCATGCCTCCCCCTACCCATTGGAAGCCTGTTCCTTTTCTATTCCACAACCTCAATCTCTCATATTATGCAAAACCACACTCAAGTTCAACCTCTTCTAGGAAGCCTTCTCCCTGCGTTCCAGCCCACACTCTTGTTCTTTCTGAGCCCTGAACCCCTATAGTGCTCACTGTGTAGAGCAAACAATGTGGCATCTGTTTTCCATCTTGTATTATTTTTAGTTGCCGAATATGAGTAAGTATTATTTTCTGTTAAATTATAAATTTCTAAAGAGCAGAGCCTTTGTTTTGCCCTTCTCACCATAGCATGGGTATAGGGTTAGACCCAGGAGTGCTCCATAGACCTCTGTCCGCATACTTCACCTCCAAAATGAAAGGAAGATGAGATAAATGAAGACTCCTCTGTCTGTGCCCTCCCCTTATCTAAAAAAAAAATGTTCGGGCAGTAGAGCTGAAGCTGCTCTGAAAGGTCCAGGCAGCCAATCTGCTGTCAGATGCTAGCTTCCTGAACACTCCTACCTCCTAAGGTTCTCTGGGCGATCAATAACACTGCTTAAGTGATCAATCTGAGACACAATGGGCTGCAGGGGCCAGTGTTTGATTAACTGGAGAGAATAAATGTATGCTGGAAGAGACAGAGTAGAGCAGGGAGGGAGGAGCTGAAGAGAAAGCAAGAAGAAAGAAAAGCTGGAAGAAGGGAGAGGAAGAGGTTTTATGAATGAGGATATGATAGGATGAATCTTGGAGTAGTTCTCACCTGATCTGATTCAATAGCCTAAGCAAGTTCTTATTGAGGGGACTAAATGATCTTGGGCTTTCTTAGAGTTCAGGGAATATCCCAGGGATACCGAGCAATTTTTGGCTTAGGAAGAAGCACTGTGCAGACCCCATATTCAATGGAGAATTGGGTATAGGATGGAGACTTCCAGGTGTCTCAAAGGACTTGGGTCTTGAGCTAGATTCATTGGCTGAGTCTACAGAAATTCTAAGCATTGGCATCCCAATCTTCTACCCAAGCCTAATGACTCAGAAACCCAGGATGATATGGAACAGTAGGTTGATCTTCATCAGGGATATCAGCATTACTTTCTCTCTATCCAGAAGTGTACATCCATCTTTCCTCTCAAGGATCTGAGGCTGGAAATTTAATTTGACAGTTAAAAAATCAGGAATCTTTTTTCTAATTTTTTTCCAGAGGGCCCAAACATCTAGCCATAATACTGATCAAAAAAAAATTTTTTTTTCTGGGAAAGATGGTGTTATCTGGAAAAACCAGAGCAGATGGCTTCCTACTGTGAGAAAGTTCCTCCTTTAATCTAACCTGATTCCTGCTGCTCTCATTAAAAACCCATCCTTCACATTTGATGGCATCATTACTCTCCCCATCATGTGGGCTCAAAGCCTCAAAATCATCTTTGATTCTTCCTCTTTCCTCATCCCACTCAGCCAATTCGTAGGTAAATCAGGTTCTTTTAACCTCCAGATCCATCCACCAATCTCTGTTCTATTTCCATCCAGCTATTTTAACAACCTACTAAGTAGTCTTCCTATCTTTAGGATGACTCCCTTTTAATCAGTCTACCAAAAGGGAAAAAAAGAAGAAAACATGAAAAATAAACATGAATCTAATCAACCCATAGAGCTGATTCCCATTTACAGGAAATACAAGGGACAACAAAACAAGGTAAATGACAATAAGAGGACCAACCAGAATAATAAAAGACAAGTCAGAATATGGGATTTGAACAACTGGTCTGATTTCTCAAACAAGACAAAGATGGTGGGGCTAGGCAGGGGGTGGGGGTGCTATTGAAAGGACTTTAGGAAACAAAACAATCACATGTAACATGTTGAATTATTTTTTTGGATCTTGATTCAAACAAGTCAACAGCAAAATGTTTTGAGACAATTGAGGACATTTGATTAAAGACTAGGTAATGATTAATACAAAAGCATTATTGTTACTTTTGTTAGATGTGTTAATGGTATTGTGGTTATGTGAAAAAATGTTTTTAAGAGATGAATAAAGAAGCATTAGGAATGAAATGGCATGACTGATGTTTGGAATTCCTTTTAAAATACTTCAGCAAAGAAAAAAAAGATAGATGAAGCAAATGTGGCAAAATCCTGATAATTACTTAATGTGGATAGTGGGTATATGAGAATTATTTTAACTATTTTATTTTTGAGCCTGAAAACATTCACAAATAAAGAATGAAAACAATAGTCATCTACTGTACCCCAGTCTACCTTCCTGGCCTTAATTTCCATGCCTTTCGTATTTCTATGACACAACTACCCTATGTCCTTGCTCATTCCTTCACTTGCACATTCATTTGTTCACTTAACAAATATTTATTAAGTATCTCTTCCATGCACTAGGCACTGTAAATACAAAGATGACTGGGATTGCTGTAGAAAAAGAAGCATCCTTCATCTTTAGGTTCTTCACAGAAGTGAATACAATGCTTCACATGTAATATATGCTCAATAAATAATTATTGTCATGTGCAGGGGGAGAGAAAACAGAATATCTACCTTTTGTGAATCAACAAATATTCAATCCAATTCAACAAGTGCTTCTTGAGCATCTACTATGTATAAGGTGTTATGTGCTATAGTAATAAAAAAATGAAAAACACCAAGCTCTTTCCTTCATTGAACTTATAATATAAATAAGACAAACACATGAAATGTTTTATTTGTATGTGAAGAACAGATGAATTAATTCAAGTGATACTAGTGGACAGTCCCAGTGATGTACTTGTCAAATGTATTTTAGAATCAGCAAGTGCCAGAGGAGTCCAGAGGAGGGAGGGAGGGAGGGAGAGAGAGAGAGAGAGAGAGAGAGAGAGAGAGAGAGAGAGAGAGAGAGAGAGAGAGAGAGATCACTTTATCTAGAATGACCGGAGAAGACTTCTTGAAGGAGGTAAATTTGAATGTAGGCTGGAAGGATAGGTATAGCGGTAAAACTTGGATAAGAGGGAACAAAGGCAGAATAGAATGGCATTAATAAAAGAATAGATGCAAAAAAGTAGAAAAGGCATGTTTAAGAGACACTGAAGAAAGAAACTTAGCTAGAGTTGAGGGTCCACCTGGAGAAATGCTTCTCAAGTATGTCAAGTACATCAGAACCACTTGGGGGAAACATGTTAAAATTCATATTTCTGAACTCTAGCTCCAAGACCTACTGAATCAGAAGCTCAGGAAGTGACCAGGAGGGACCCAAGCAGCTGCGTTATAACAAGTTCCTTCAAGTGATTTGGAGACATGTTAAAATTTAAGAATCAATGATGTGGACAAAGAGTGAGAAATAAGGTTGGAAGAATAAACAGGGTTAGGTCCACTTAGGATAGCCTTGAATGCTAGGCTAAGGAGGCCAAACTTCATCCTACAGGCAGTCAGCTATCACCCTTCAGGGGTGTTGAGCAGAATTTTTATGAATAAAGGGTATTTCAGAATATTAATCAGGCAGGTGTGTGTATTATGGACTGAAAAAGAAAGAGAATATGCTAAGTGGCATGGTAGCAGGGTGGGAGGGGGTTAATCGGAGGTGGTTCTGGGTTTCTAGTCTAGGAGGCTTAAAAGGTCAGAAAAGTAAATCATCTTTGAGAGAGAATGAGATGTTTGTGAATGCTGAGTTGAAGAGATGGTAGAAATGTTCAACAAGTAGCTAGAAATTCAGGGCTGGACCTCATGATCAGGGTAAGTCTGGGCTAGAGAAGTGGGGATGGCCAGTATAGAGGCTAGTGTGGAAGCCATGACACAGTTGCATGTTCTTGCCAATAAAGAAAAGAACTGGAGAATATCCAGATTTGAGAGGTAGGAAGAAGAACTAGTAAATAGGAGAAAAGGGGGGGCACAATAGAGCTATGGCATACGCACCAGGAATCCTGCTGATGTGCACACACCTGATCATTCTCAAGTTTTTTAACAAAAACATACACTGGCACATGCATGTAATCTGTGACTCAGGAGCCTGAAGCAGGAGGATCACAAGTTCAAGGCCAGCCAGGGCAACTTAGTGAGATCCAGTGGTGTCAAAATAAAGAGAACTGGGGTGTGGCTCACTGGTAAAGTGCCTCTGAGTTCAATCCCCAGTACCAAAAAATAAAAATAAAATAAAATAAAATAAACCATACAAACAGTTTCCTAAATATATACAGTTATCCCTCCTTCCTCCCACCTCCATGTCATACACATACTCCAACTTGCAGGCTCATTTTCTGACTACCATGGAGTAGGTGTTAGTATGTCACTGGGATGTTAATGTTCCTTTCTAAGGTTGGTGCCCTTGGTCTCAGAAAAGAGAGTGCTACCTGTCATTGGTGGGAAATACGAAAGAACCCCAAGATCTCTGCCCTTTCCCTAGCAGGTTGGCTGAGGGGGGACTGAAAGGGAGGAAGGAAAGATGACATGTTTCTCTCCATTTGCTCCCTGCCCTGCCTTTCTGCCCCTGGCCCTCAGATTTCTCAGCAGACAGGTCCAGCTTATTTTGAGGATGTTGCATTTGGGCTGCAGAAAACACAAGAGAATGTTTTGCTTTTTGAATTTATGGTATGGAGGAAAACAAGTCCTTGAAAGAAGAGTCAAATCAGAGTTTTCTGTTGTGAATGCAAATGGCTTTAAGGCTGGTAAAAAGTTGAACTGACTTGGGTGTGGTCTTTTTCTGGGGACCTGCTAAGCTCATGGTCTTCACTCAATGTCAATGTCAAAGGGTACTGTTCCAGTTTCTCCCTAAAAGTGATTTCTACACCCTATGTGAAGGCATGAACCCTCAGAGGTCAAGTTTGTCTGCACGAACCTCACTTCCCACAATTTGTTCCAGGTTTATGTGTAAAGGTGTCTTTGTAGAGAGATGGAGAGAGAGTGGGGGAGACAGGGAGGGGTAGGGAGGGAGATGCATACACACAGAATGTGTGTGTGTGTGTGTGTGTGGCTTCAGCTAGACGGGAGGCTCCAAAACATCAGAGATCCTTCCTCTGATGCCTTGGTGTAGCCATCTCAGGGGGCTTGTCTGAGGCTGATCATTGAGCCCAATCATTTATGCACAGTGGAGGCGGGGTACAGAGTACCTCTATTGTCCTGCATCCACTCATGCTCCTTCTAAGAGCTGATGTGGAACTACTGCAATGAGGCAGTGCTGGTTCAATCCTTCTTTTTCACCCATACCCCAACCCCAGGACTCTAGCTGCTTCATCCTTACCCCCACCTCCAGTACATTGCCCAGTCTGTGGCTGTCATCAGCAATTCCAGGGCTTTCTTATTGCACTTTTTCAACCTGCTACTACTTCCAAAAGATGTTGCTGGTGACAAAATTCCCCAGTAGAGCCACATGGGTCAATTCTCAAGACTCCTGTACTACCACTTTACAGAGGGAAAGATCCTGCCTCATTCAAAATGAGGCTTGCAGCCTTCTAGAAAGTCTCCAGACCTCTCTCCCAGGGAAGCAGAAGCTCCATCACACTGTCTGAAGCCACTAGCTTGTTACTTGAGGGCACTTGCTAGGTTTAGACTCACAGACTGACCATTCTGCAGGATGGCTCAGATCTATAAGATGCTTGAAACCAGAAGCCTGGGGCACCCAAACCCTTCCTCTGGCCAACCTCCACTCTGGTGTCCTTCAGCCCACACTTGCAAGGCAATTGTGGTGGTGGGTGTTAGTGAGAGACATGAGAGGATATCCCCACATGCAGCAATGAGTGTTTCTCTCCCGCTTAGATAACATCACCTCCCTTCTCAGATTCCTGCAGGGGCTCCCAGTTGCCTCTCAAATCAATTTAAACCTTCTCTCTTTGGGCCTCAGGCCTCCATAATTACATCCCACCTTCCCACATCCCCACTCCCACACACACAATGCACACAACTTGGGCCCAGACATAGACAGATTCCGCTATTCACAAATGCTCCTGGCCTGGGTCCTGCCACAGGTGCCTGAAAAGCTCCACTAACTGATCCAACTCCCCTGTCTCCTTTAAAAATGCCAAATGCCACCTGTGAGGTATAGGTAATAACCCCTATCAGCTATTAACACCTTGGCCTGAAAGGGATTTTTTCTTCAGATTTGACTGAGCCGGGAGCAAAGCCCCACCTAAATGGTCTGAGAGGGCAGGGGGAAGGGATGCAGACAAGCCAGAGCAGTCAACGGGAGGGGCAGGTGCAGGAGCAGAGAAGGCGCTCTGACGTCGGAAGCTAACTCTGTCACGATTTTACCAAGGGCTACAATCTAGGCATCTCTGCTTAAATCAGTCAAACCCACTAATCTTGCTGTCCCTAACCTTACTTTCCCTTCCACACGCACATTACGTCTTATTTTACCTTAGGGGCACCCTCAGGCCAAGCTGCGGAGGTTGAATTGGTCCCCTCACACGAAAAATAAATAAATAAATACACCACGAATTTGGGTAAACGCCGCATATTTGCTTGGGCAAAGCCAAGTCTTGTTGAGGACTCCCGGGGGAGAGCCAGAGCCCTTTGCTCAGTGGAAATAGCAAAGCCTTCCTGGGAAAGCTCTCTCAGCTCCCAGGAAGCTGAGAACTGGGTTCCCCCTGCCTCTCCTGCAGTGAGCTTGACTGGCCCCGAAAGGGTGGGAGGGGCAGGGTCTCCCGGTTCGGGGTTCTAATGGCTAAATTTCCACACTATCCAGGGCCCTCTAGGTCAAGGTGTGAGCGCTGTTTACCCCAGTCTCCAGCTGGGAAAACTCACTAGGTGCTTTGCTCTGAGTCAGCAGTCCCCCACCCTCCACTCTGAGAAGGGCGCCCCCAAGGGAGCCTTGCTCTTATAGCAGTTTCTCCAGCGGGCAGCAGTCCAGAGATGGCCCCGCCCTCGGCGAGAGCTGTAGAATGCTGAGACCACCGGGGGCGGGGGCGGGGGGGGGGACTCCAGGGCTCTGCGCTGGGCCAAGATGCCAAGGGGAGGGGACAGCTCTGGCAGAATTCAGCGTTCACTGTGATCAAGGGCTCTTTAGTGGCAGCTCTAAGGGTGGGGATACCACCTGCTTCTGGGGAAGGTGTCAAGCATTTGCCCCTGCAATGGTTTCAGTGTATGTATATGATTGGGGGGGGGCGGGGGAGACGCGCACACATACACACACACATGCGTGCACACACATAGGAAGCCCAGTTGCTCGGGTGTGGAGGGGCACGACTTCAAGAGTTGGGAATGCTTTTTTGCCAGGATGGAGTTCTTAAGAGCCCTGGTGGAGGTGTCCACAGTAGCTTAGGGGTTAGGGTGACTGCGTGTGTGTGTGGAGGGGGGAGCAGCAGGTACTGGATCTGCAGTAATGTGCAGTTGTCATGTAGTTTCTCAGGGACACTCTCAGAAAACATACTCATATACACACTCTCCAAGCTCCAAAGCACCAGACTGGGAAGAGTGTGCATGTGTGTGGATGTGTACATGTTTTAGCAGTGCTGGAGGGGGTGCCGAGTAGCCTATATGTTTGGGTGACTGCTTTATTAGCATCCTGCTGGGAGGGGGCAAGTGTAGCTCTGTGTTTTGTCTTCGGATGGGGGTGACTGTGTTTGAGTGTCAGGAATGTGGTGCGGCTGTGTGTGCGTGTGTGTGCGCGTCCGTGTCCGCATGTGAACATGGCCCCGGGAACCACGCACATGCTTCAGACAGCTGTTTCTCGCATCCGTAGAGCTTGGGCTTCGCCGGACAGCCGGGCTAAGTGGCCACCTTCCAGCAGCCAGGCCCCGCATCTCCTCAGCTCTCCCAACTATGCCCACAGCTCCGGCGCGCACACAAAGGCTCCATAATGAACGCGCTGCACTCCTCTGCGCTGGGCTCCTCACCCTGCACCCCCAGCGGCCAAGGCGAGCCCGCCAACCCAACGACTCACCCGGGCAGTGGGCCTGCCTCCCACCGCCCACCCAAACTCCAGGCGGCCCGACGCTCGGCGCCCCCCGCCCTGCCCCCGGCTCCCGGGGGCGCCCAAGCGCTGGTCGTCCCCGAGCCGGCCCGGGGCGGCACGCTCTCGCTGCGACCCACCCCTGACCGGGCTGAGACTGCAGGCGCGCCCCCCTAAAGGCAGCGCGCTTCTTACCTTCCTTCTCCTCTTCCTCCTCCTCCTCCGCCTCGGCGGCGCGGCAGCGGCGGCGCAGAGGCGGCGGCGACGGCGGCGGGACTAGGGCGCCGGTGCCCCCGAGCCCGGCACGGGCGTGGGGCTCAGTGGCGCCGGGCGGCGGGGCGGGCAGAGGTTGGCCGGGCGGCAGCAGCTGGCCCGGGACGCGGGGAGCTGGCGCGCAGGCGGCGGGCTGCGGGCAGGTTGGCAGCGGCGCGCGCGGGCTCCTCGGGCGGGCTCCATGGCTGCGCCGCGGGCGGCACCATCGCCGTGGCTCGCTCGTCGCTCTCTCGCTCCAGGAGTGCGGCAGGCTGCGAGGTGACGGATGGCGGCGAGGCGGCCGGACGGCCGAGGAGGGGAGGGGAGAAGGGGCGGGGGGAGGGGGAGGGGAGGGGAGGGGAGGGGAGGGGAGGGGGGAGTGCAGAATGAGGGGCCTCTCCAGCGCCTCCCGACCCTCGAGTGCTGGCGTCGGTTTCCCCGAATGGGAAAGAGGCTTAAAGGCGCAGCTCCTGGCTCGGGTCACAACTAAAAATAAACACGAAATTGACAATTGGGGAAAGAATCTTCCAAGACAGGACCCAGCAACCCAGCCATCCAGCCCGGCGCTGCCTCACTTCTTGAACCTGACCTTTCCGGCTGGGCTCTGCCGGGAACTGCTGGCAGCCAAGAGGGCAAGCCAATTTCCAAAGTGAACCCGGGAAACGAGGGGGAGGAGGGAACTGCGGATAAGAAGGGGCAGCCCGAATGCTAGCTTCGGGGAGTCCATTCCCTGGCCCCTGACCTTGCCTTTCGCCTCTTCTTTGCTCGCCTTCTGCTGGGGATGCCCTCCCCGCAGCTCCCTTCTGGTCACTACAGCCAGTGTCCACAGGCACCTTGAGTTTCGGCTCAGGCTCCTGCTCGCAGCGCCTCAACCCAGCACTGGAGCGAGCTAAGCGGCTTGGAGCCCAGGCCCAGCCCGGGAGCCCACCTCAGTGAGAGCGCAATCTTCCAGCTGGCAAGGTCTGCTTATAGCAGGCGGTTGGTTTGGTGAGAAGGGAGGTTAAGGTGTGTGTGCGTGTGTGTTCTCCAGCAGATGGAGGGAGGGTCCTGGCCACACACACACATACACGCACAAATACACCCTGAAGGAGAGCAGCTAGGCACACAGTACAGTGCCTGATGAATGATCTCAGGACATTTTTTTAGAGACACACTGTGAATACTAAATATGTAGCAGATGAGTTTTCAAGAGAGGCTCCTGGTCTCCCAGCCGGCTCCAGACCCCCTTGGAAGAGTTTTGAGGACCAAGAAAAAGGCCACTCCTCCTCCCCAAGCAATGGGTAGCCTCAGTGAGAACCCAGAGGGACTGAGAAGCTGGACAGTGGATCTGGGAGGGCTGTGTTGAGGCAGGAAAGAGAAATGGTGAAGTTTAAGAGCCTATGGTAATGACAAATACGTGGTGACTTTGACTGTGGCACCTTGGAGAGACAGACAACATCTGGTTTCAGGAGTTCTAAGGTGAAAGTTGAGCCCTTCTAGATTTCTGATTCCCCACCCCAGTGTTCCTGGATTCTGGAAGGGAGGCTATTGGCAAAAAAGGGGACCCATTCCAGTTGGAATTTTTCCCTCACTTCCAGTTCTATTGAAGCACTTGAGTGAAGCCTCAGAAGAGGTTAGAGGGCTGCTGAGGGGCAATTGTGGGGCCAGAGGATGTTCTCCTAAGCTCTGTGGGATTTCCAGAATACGGAAGAGAGCTCCAAGTGCAGGGCTTTGTGGTTCTCCACAGCTGGGATCAGCAGTGGAGTAGCTGACTAGCAGATTTGGCCATCCATCCACTGAGCATACTTTTTGCTTCCTTCCTGCGCTTCTACCTTGAAAAAAAAAAAGGATGGAAATTCCCTGCATCTGGATGCTGGTAGCCCAAGCTGGGAATGCAAGCTGATAGAATCATTGAAATCCGTGAAAGTGTTGCAGGGAGAAAAATGCATAGCATTCCTTTCCTGGCAAACATGCAAACAGACCCATGTGCAAGAAGATGCTCTAAGGAACAAGACAAACACAGGGACACACATAGAGTCATATGTGAGGCCACAGACACACTGAGTGTGCAAGCATGCACATGTGTGTGCATGTGCACATACGTGCACACACACACACACACACACACAAAGTCTAACAAGGGAAGTAACTCAGACCTGATTTTTAATTCTTCCCAAGAAGAAAAGTGAAGAAAATCAGGGTAGAGTTGGCCTCGGGTCTCCAGGGACTGGAAGGCAAGCTAGGAACTAGCTGTCCAGTGTGAATAATGGTATTTGCAGCCAGAGGGTTCCTGGCTTGTTTTCCTGAGGGACAGTATCTCAAGATGGGATCCCCTCTTGGGTCCCTGATCCTCACCCAATTCAGTCTTTATGATTAATAGCCCAGATACCCACAAGTTGGTTTGTATCAATTCTTACAAAAAACCCTCATGGGTTAATAACTAAAGCAAGTCTATTGTATGATTCTGATTAGCCCACTTCTGCTGTTTGCTGAGCTCCCTCAAAGCATATGCTCAGTCTCTAGTCAATCTGCTGCATGGTAAACAAAAGAAAAATAAAATTGTGTGGGGAGGGACTGTGTCCCTTTACAAAGGCAGGTGTGAAGGCTCCTGAGTGACCAGCTAGACACTGTCTGGTTTAAGACAGTGATTAAGTGTGGGACTTTTGGAATCTGCTTCTCACTAGTTGTATGAGCTTAGGTAGGTTACTTAACCTCTCTAAACCTCACCCAAAGAGTGAAGATGTTGGCAGGACCTATCTCATGGAGATTTTCAGAGTGTTCAATGAGAAAATGGATGCAAAAGCTCTCAGCAAACAGTAGTTGTCCTTTTAAAAACCAACATGCCTCCTAAATAATCTACTAAAAAGACCCCCATTTTGTTCTTTTTGTGTATTTTTGGTACTGGGGATTGAACCCAGGGGTACTCTAAAACTGAGCTGCATCCCCAGTCCTTTTTATTTTTTAATTTTGAAACAGTATCTCACTAGGTTGCCCAGGTTGGCCTCAAATTTGTGATCCTCCTGCCTCAGCAGCCTGATTTGCTGGCATTGCAGGTGTGTGTACCACTGCTTCTGGCTCCCAATTTGTTCTTATTCTGCCTAATTCCTGCCTGAAGGGACATTTTCATTGTTTACATTGTTTCTAGTGCTTGGTCAAAGTGAATGCTTCAGCCTGCTTGCATACTGGCCAGTTTCACTCCTATGGGAAAGACTCCCTACCCAGAGAACCATGTAACTAGGGTGTCTTTGATATTCTTGTTTGACAAACTGTACACTTCTTATGCTGAACAGAAATGAAGGTGGAAGGGAAGCAAGAGGTGGGCATAGAGAGCCTGGTGAAGATTCTTCAATATTTTTTTTAGTTGTAGATGGACACAATACCTGTATTTTCTTTCTTTATTTTTTTGCTGTGCTGAGGATTGAACATATGCTAGGCAAGTGCTCTACCACTGAGCCACAACCTCAGCCCTCTTCAGCATTCTTAACCCTGTGCCCAAATGCAGCAAAATAAACACTGGTGTGTAAAACTAGGACCCTTGATCCAGTCGCAGTGGATTTGGTAAGGAGGGGCAAGAGTTCAGTCTCTTCAAATTGCATGGCAATTGGACACCGAATGAAGAGGATTCAGCCAGGAGTCTATTTCGTATTGAAATTGGTACACTGAGATGAAATTAACAAGTGGCATTATTTCTCTCCCCTGCTCACTGAGAGGGATGGAGGCAGCCCAACTTCACTGGCACCTTGGTTTGTAATCAGCACTTAATAATCAAGCAACCAACTTGCCATTAACCGAGAATAGGATAGATGGAGAGTCTCTTGGCCTCCAGTAATAATAGTAATACTGACTACCATTTGTCAACCCATCACTCACTGTGAGCTGGGCACTCTTCTAAGGTTCTTAGGAAAGGGAGGATGGTTCTTCATCTCAGGGGATAGTCATCTCAGAGGAATTAATTAATTCCTTTCTCTTGATAGGACACCTATCTATCCTTGAGAACTTTCCATGTGTTAACTCATGTCATGATCACCACAACCTTCTTACCAAATAACATCATTATCTTTAATTTTATAGAGGAAGAAGCCAAGACTCATGTAGTAATAAATGGTGGAACCTGGATTCTAGCCACATAATGACAATTAAGAATAATACTGGGGCTGGGGATTTGGCTCAAGCGGTAGCGCGCTCGCCTGGCATGCGTGCGGCCCAGGTTCGATCCTCAGCACCACATACAAACAAAGATGTTGTGTCCGCCAAAAACTGAAAAATAAATATTAAAAAAAATTCTCTCTCTCTCTCTCTCTCTCTTAAAAAAAAGAATAATAATTACTATTAGTTCTAACTTTTATTGAGCACTTATTACAGGCCAGGTGCTGTGTCAGCATTTTACATGCATTATCACATTTAACCCTTACAGTAAACCCAAGAGAGTAGATATTATCATTATTTTTATGGTAAAGGAAGCTGAAGGTTCAGAGAGGCTCAGTAATTTCTACAAGATCACACAGCTAGTAGGGCCTAATTCAGGAGTTGAACCCATGCCTATTTGACTAGACAGTGATAATGTCTGCAAAAACTCTTGGGACTCCAAGCCTTCAACTGAGATTATACTGGAGAGACAGGCTGCTAGTCTTTTCAATGGAGAGACATTACTAAGCTGCCCACCTCTGCTTGAAACTACCCACCTACCCATTAGCACCCAGGAAAAGATAAATGAAGGTAGAGCAAGGTGTCACTTGGTGAGGAGTAGGAAGTGACACTGTCTAAGGCAGCACAGAAACTGTTAGGTTGATTAGGCAGGCCCTGGAATGGTGGAAGAAAGGATAATGTAATCAGAAAGATCAAGGAGGAAACTTGCATTATAATTTTTCAGCCCCCAACCCTTTGTTTTCCATATTGCCTTTCAGCAAGACACTCATCCACCCTGAAGCATCTGGGGCCAATGAAGGCCCCAGTGTTGAAGACAGGGTGTGTGAAGGAAAAAGGAGAGGAAGCTCTTAAGCTACTGGGGAAACTGGGTACTAGTGGAAGGCTGGGGGAGAGAGAATGCCAGAGGGGAAAAAGTGGGGATAGGAAGGACAAATTTCAAAACATTTGTCCTTAGGAGGAGGGAGGTCAAAAGGCTGGGCAATTATGCTAAGAGGACTTTTTAGTGGCCCCTTGTTTACTAGCTGAGCCTGCTTACCACTGGGTAAGTACTGAAGGCTGGCAAACACTGAAGGCCAGAGATGGCATGACTCTTACCTGATGAACTGCAAACACCAGCAAGCCACTTCATGGACCTCAGCTGACTGAGAGTCACCTCAAAGGCAGCTGCTCCCTAGCTTCTCTGTCATGTTTTTTTTTTATTAATTTTTAAAATTTATATATGACAGCAGAATGCATTACAATTCTTATTACACATATAGAGCCCAGTTTTTCATATCTCTGATTGTATACAAAGTATATTCACACTAATTCATGTCTTCATAAATGTACTTTGGATAATAATAATCATCACATTCCACCATCATTTTTAACCCCCTGCCCCCTCCCTTCCTCTCCCACCCTTCTCCCCTATCTCTGTCATCTTTGCTCCACACTACAACTTGCTGGAAGAGCGCCCAGTCATGGAAGAAGGATCCTTTTGTCAGAACTGGGTTTCACCCACTGTGGTACCCCAGTGACCAGAAGTAGATCATGTTGTCCTCTCTAAGGCTTGGTATCAGGGGAACACTCTTTTTACATGGATGTAATGTCTTCAATGTCAATGTCTCAATGTCTTCTGAGAGACTGGCTGTTTCAATCTCTTAGTACTCTCTGCTTCTGCCCATTTCACTTCCCTAATAAGTGCTCAGTTGACAAGATTTCCTTCCAGGAAACATAGAAACACCCTCTCTTTCTTCTGAGATCCTTTCTGAGAGTCCTTCCCTAGATGGCTACTCAGACTTTGGGTGTTTTCCAAATGCAATATCTGCCTGTCCATCAAAATTTATCCATTCCCAGTCTTAGTCTTAAATAATTTGATAAACTAATTCATACTCAAATAAACACAGATGGCAATTGGCAGTATTTCTCGACCTTTCAGACAAACAGGAAAACTCAGAATCCTTAACCATAAACTAAAATGAGACTCTGGAGGTAAAGGCTAAAGTGGTCCAAAGCATGAAATTTCTTTGACGTCTCACACTTTGTTTTGAAAACACATATGACTTTCCACATTCTTCTTGATAGTATACTGGCATATGATTTACCATGAAAGTACTGCAAGTTTCTAAAATCTTTGCATACATTGAAGATCCAAAAACATGTACTGTTTATCTGTAGCTCTTTAAACCCATAGGAGGTCTGGGGGCTCCCCTTTGAGAAGTGCTGAATGAATGCAAAATCTTGGAACCTGCTTGCCTTTAGACTCACCGTCTCTTTGAAGACAGTGGAGAACACAAAGAATGGCTTGAGTTTGGAGCATTGGGGTGTGTGGGCATGGTGGGGGAGCCTGTCTTGTTTTCAGGCTCCATTTCCCCCACAAGACTCACAGCAGAGCTAGCCACAGCCTTAGGTCCCAGAGGGTGTGGGCAACCACGCACTTGGTGTGATGCCAGTCTTCCCCTTACTCAAATTCACCTGCCCTCCAGCTGTATAAGCCAGAAATTCTCCTCTGGGTTAAGGCCTAGTCTCCAGAAGGTCCTGGTAAATTGCACATGTTATCTGGAATGGACAGCACATTAAGTAATTAGTGCCCATTAATGCACTCGCCTGAATAAATCTATCAGATTGCCTGTCACCTCTCAGAGGGCAGAGCTGTGAGGGAATGAGACACTGACCAGGGATGTTTTCTTGGGGTGTGGTGGGGTGGGGGAGGAGGAGCTCTAGTGCAGCATTTCCAGGCTACCTACCTTAACTCAGCTGCATCAAAATCCCTTGATGTGAAAAGGCTGATTCCTAGGCCTCACCCTGAAGCTCAGGACTTCATTGCACAAGTCCCTTGGGCCTGGGTATTGGCTGCATCAAAGTACAGCATAAGCAGGCCTGAAGAGAGGAAGGCTGCTGCTCTGGAGGGTTGGGGGCTAGGACTAAGAGGACCTGGTGGGGGTAGAGCCCATCAGCCTTGGCCCAAGCCTGGAGCTTCCTTTTTCCTTTCCTGCTCTTCTTCATCCTCTTTTTTCTTCTTCTTTTTGGTCTCTCCCTAGAGAGAACTTCCAAGCTGCTGCCTCCTCCTCACCCACCTCTCTGATGCAGAGGGAGCCCCACAGAGAGGCCAGTGGCTCAGGAAGGCCTTGGAGTGGAAGCTGAATTGACAGGCTCTGGGGAATTGCCCATTGCTTCCTTGTATGTCTTCTTTCTCTCCCCCCCTGCTGGCATCTTAGGCATGTTTGCCCTCCTGGAGTTAGGAAGCAAAACACCAATTTAAATTGATGCTGATGGAGCCTGTCAGATGCCAAGTGCTTGCTGCCATTGCCACCAGCACAGCTATTCCCTATGAGGGAGCCCTGGTGTGTGTTTGGGGCAGTGTTGCCAGGAAATGGGCTCCTCACCCTTCCTTATTTCTGTCTGAGTAGGGCTGGGTTAGGGGGAAATTTAGAGAGGGGAAATTGGATGGACAGGAAGCATTTGCAGGCTGGAGAGCAGAGGACTGGGTGCCTCCAATAGACTCTCCATCCTGGGTAGGCCACTGTTGTCATAAACACTTTAACCTCTGGGCCTAAGGTCCCACCCAGGGAAAACATGAAGGAAAATTCAGTGTGTCTTCCCATGCTTTTCACAGTGATGCAGACCTAAAGAATGATGTAATCTGGAGCTGTTTCAGAAATAGATGTATAGCTGGGTGCACTTGTGCACACCTGTAATCCCAATGGCTCCGGAGGCTGAGGCAGGAGGGATCATAAGTTCAAAGCCAACCCCAGCAATTCAGCAAGGCCCTAAGCAAGTCAGTGAGGCCCTGATCTCCAAATAAAAAATTTTTAAAAAGGGCTGGGGATGTTGCTCAATGGTTAAGTGCCCAAGGGTTCAATCCTTGGTATCTTACCCCCCCCCCAAAAAAAAAGATGTATAGCCTTCAAAAGATCCTAGGGGAGAAAGTATTTAAATCATCTAAAAGCCACAGGGCATCCCTACCAATCTGATAAATTCTTTGATTTTGATGGGTCAATGAGTTAACCTCCCAACAGTTTGCATTTTGTCCAAAGCTAAACTTTCAAGATATTTCTACAGAACTGTGATTAATAGTGGAGTTGCAGACAGCTGAGGAGTTTGAGGGCCTTTCCTGGTCTCCCTGGATAGTCTCTTTCATGGATATAATATTTTATAGTTTAATTGAATCTTCACAATAACATAGTGAGATAGGAGGGCAACTATAATCCTCATTTTTTTAAAAAAATTTTTAGTTGTAGTTGGACACAATATCTTTTATTTTATTTGTTTATTTTTATGTGGTGCTGAGAATCAAACACAGGGCCTCATGTGTGCGAGGCAAGTGCTCTATCACTGAGCCACAACCCCAGCCCCTAAAATCCCCATTTTATAGATGAGAAAGTTGAGGTTCAGATTGGCTAAGTGACTGTTGAAGTTCACACAGGTAAAAAGCAACTGATTCCTACTACTACTTTTCATGCCTACTCCACCTGAGCAGAGTTCAGAGCTCAGGGAATCAGGCCTGGAGGGATGATGTCAGCCTCTCCCTTTCACTGTTTTTGTCTGTCACTGATTTCTCTTTCCTTCACTTTGTCTTTTCTGGACCTCATTTTCTGTTTCTCTGATTGCTATTCACTAGACATGGAAGAAACAAAAATCCACTTCAAAAGGAAAAGTGGTTGTTGGTTTATATGTCTTGGTGGGCTAAAACAACAACCCGTAGAAAGGCCTGGCTACAACATTCCCACCACTGAACTGTCAGTAACTTGCTGTGTTTGACCTGGAGTCAATTGATTAACCTTTCTGCCTGCAAGTTCTCATCATTTCAACCGTGTGCAGCCTGGCCAGACTCATGGCAGGATTGGCGTGAGGGAAGGAGGGGGAGAGCAGAGCGGGTAGGAAATGGGGATGGTTAATGAATAAAAAGAGCGGAAAAGCACTTTGCAACCATTCCTAAGTGATGCATCGATATTTAATGGCATTTGTTGCCTCCAAAGCCATGGCTCAGAAATGGGAAGCATTCGTTAAGACGCTGCAGGCAGGGCCCTGGTAATCCAAGAAGCCTCCTATTTGGGGGGAAAGCCTAATTATAGCTTCTTTTTCTCCTTATCTCGTTCTCTTGTTCATTAAGACCAAAGGACATTTGCTCAGGAAATCAGATCTTGGTTTCAGAAGATTTCATCTGCTCCCACAAATTGAATTTCCCACCTGGAGTCAAATTCTCTATTTATAACAGAGATATCATCTGCCCAGAAATCTGTCCTTGGTACCAGCCTAAGCTTGCTGAGATGTGCTTCGAATGATGACCAGCTCTGTGGGCTAGTAGGCCTGAGCAAACTGAGGCTGTGGTCTTGGGGTGTGGAGCTCACACTGTGTCTTTCTTTCAGAGAGACTGTTGGACTCCAGCTGGCTTTGTCCATGGAGCCTGAGCCCCTGTTGGCACTTGAGCACATTTTCAGTGACTACAACTGCAGAATGATTCTTAAGGGCTATAGTCTTAAGGCCTGGTATC
Source organism: Marmota monax (assembly GCF_021218885.2). Lineage (NCBI taxonomy): Eukaryota > Metazoa > Chordata > Mammalia > Rodentia > Sciuridae > Marmota > Marmota monax. Next base: position 6,026,049 of record NW_026694552.1, on the reverse strand, counting down.
CCTACCTCCACCTCCAGTCCACGAAAGCCTAAAGAGAGAGATCTTTCCAAAGCATACTGGTATCATGACACTTTCCTGCTCAAAAGCCTACAGTGGCTCCCCACTACCCACCTGCAGCATAAAATCCAAACTTTTCTGCTAGTGTCCATTTCCTACTACTCCCTTCTGAGAACTGCATATTCCCACCATACAGGTCTGGCTCCCTATTCTTCCTTGCCCATATCCTGCCTCCTGAATTTTAGTTTTGTTCTTTTCCTGGTTCTTTTCTTTCTGATTTTTCTGCCCAGCCCCGTAGTATCCCTTCCCTTAGGCTCCAGCCCCACCACCTGTGAAGATCCCTTTCTCCTAGGAATACTCACTACTTCTCACTGCACCAGTCCTTTGGCACATATCAGAAAGTGAGTGCCTTGTTGCAGCATTTTTATTCTTGGCTTGGATAATAATTTTTCTTTTTGTGGGCACAGCCCTGTCTCTCTACCTTTGTGGGCACAGGCCAAGCCTTAGGATTCTTTTGATCTTTCAGAGTGGCTCAATGCTGGGTCTATGGGGGTATGCTCAGTAGATGGAGATGACCAGGCCCAGGAGACCTTCCCCTTTCTTCCAGAGATTCCTGCAGTTCTGCAGTGCCTAATGGATGCTTTGTTTTTAGCCTCCAGAGCCTCTTCCTTCCCCTCCCCTTTTCTTGTCCTTCACTGGAAGCTTCTAGTACTATTCAGTAGCTTCTTCCTTTTATTAATCATTTTGATGGTTCTTCCTTGGACCCTCTTCAGTTTCTCTAAAATTAATCAATCCAGAGGCAGCCAAGAAAAAAACTAAGAGGTTGGAGAAAAAGTTTGTCTTTCACACAACCCACTTACCTCCAGTTGCTTGATGTCTGCGATTGAGCCAGACAGTCATCATTTTCACTTCCTGTTCTCTGAGTTTAAACGTCACTTTAAAAAAGTATGTAAATGTCCTTTCTATAATTTGCAAGAAGTCTTGATTGCCCACAATGACACGAGTACTTAACCCTGAGTGGTTAGAAGCTGAGACAAAGTAGGGGTTGTAAGAGTCTGAAATGCAGTTTCTGGGGCTCAAGGAGGGTTGATGGGAACCTGTCCTTAGGGAAGGAACACTTGTTATCTCTTGTGTTCTGGGAGTATCACTTTTAGTTATCTGTCTACTCATAGGCCTTGTTGGCCTATCAAATTACTCACTGTGGCCTGGAAAAATCCCTTTAATCAGATGATGGGGGTGGACTAGCTAGTGCACCCTTCTTTAGATCTGCATCCTATGAAAAGCACTGAGCAGATATTGGACTTTACTTCATGTTTTTTTTTTCTTTTTTCCCAGAGGGATTTCAGGAACAGAGTAGTTAAGTAAAGGGTCTGTGACCATCAGTTGGTTGGGAAACAAGGAGCCTTTACCAGGGGATAGGTACTGTGTCATGTAGGCTACATCAATGATCTCATTAAATTCACAAAACAAGTCTACAAGACAAATGCTTTTCTCCTCAAATATAGATGAGAAACTGAGACATAGCGAAATGAAATAACGTGCCTAAGATCACCAGCCAGTAAGTGGCAGAGTTGGGATTCAATCCCAGGTCTGCCTGATGCCAAAGCCCATGAATTTTACCACCACTCTATTCTGTCCCAACAAATAAAAACAACCTTTGTGGAGCAAACACATAAACAAGGGCCATCCTTTGACTACTTTCTCCATACTCTCAAGGTATGCTTCTGTTATGGTTTAAATATTAAGTGTTGCCCAAAAGCTCATGTGTGAGACAATGCAAGAACATTCAGAGGAGAAATGATCGAGTTATGAGAGCCTCAACCCAATCAGTGAATTCCTCTCCTGATGGGATTAACTGAGTGGTAACTGAAGGTGGATACAGTGTGGCTGAAGGAGGTGGGCATTGGGGGCATGATTTTGGAGTGTATATTTTGTTTCTGGAGAGGAGTCTCTCCCTCTCTAATTCATGATCATCACGTGAGCCACTTCCCTTGGCCACATTCTTCTGTCATGATGTTCTGCCTCAACTGGAACTGTGAGGACTGAAGCTGGCTATCTGTGGACTGAGACCTCTGAAACTGTGAGTCCCAAATAAACTTTTCCTCCTTAAAATTGTTCTTTCCAGGTCTTTTAGTCACAGCAGCAAAAAAAGCTGACTAAAACTGCTTTTAAGCTACTACCTGTGATTTATTTTGTCATCATAGTCTTAACTAAAATATCCCCCACACCCCACCCAAATCTCCTTACTTCTCTAATATAGAAGCACTACAGTGAAGGACAGCATAGGCTCCAGAGCCAGACTGCCCAAGTTCAAATCCAAGCTTGGACACTTGATAGTTTTATGACTCCGGGCAAGTTACTTAATCTGTCTGTGCTTCAGTTTCCACATCTATAAAATAGAGCCAATAATACTTACACCACAAAATTGCTAGAGGAATTAAATGATGCAATGGGTTTGTCATTCTTAGGCACAGTGTTTTTGTACCTAGAAAGCTCTCAGCAAAATCAAGGACTTCCCCCCACATATAGTCCCTTCCTTTTCAGCCCTGCTGGTGTGCTGCCCTCTTCTAAACATCAGCCTTCCCATCCAAACTTCATGCTGAGTCACAGTCCCTCCCTCAGTTGTTGAACCTTAAAAAGGAATACTATTGTCATCAAAATTAAAAACTTCTGTGCATAAAAGAGGACTAGTAACAGAATGAAAAGGAAGACCATAGACTAGAAGAAAAAGAATTGCAATTAATTTCTCTGTTAAAGGGATTTATATCCAGAATATATATAAAGAAACTTCTACAACTCAATAACAGCAAACAAACAAACAAAACCAAAAACAACTCAATTTAAAATGGGCAAATAAACCAGGCACAGTGGTGCAAGCTTATAATCTCAGCAACTTGGAAAGCTGAGGCAGGAGGATTGCAAATTGGAGGCCAGCCTGGATGACTTAGTGAGACCCTGTCTCAAAATAGAAAGGGCTGTGGATGTAGCTCAGTGGTAGAGCACCCCTGGGTTCCATCCCTAGTACTGAAAAAAAAAACATAAATGGTTCAAATAGACAATTTACCAAAGAAGATATACATATGGTTAAGGAGCCCATGAAAAGATGCCCTGCATCACTAATCACTAGGAAAATGCAAATCAAAACCACAGCAAGATACCACTTGGCACCTATTAGAGTTGCTACAATTTTTTTTAATCCAAGAAATAACAAGTGTTGGCTGGGGTGTGAAGAACCTGGAACCCTAGTATAGGAATGATACAGATGCTACGGAAAACAGTATGGCCATTCCTCAAAAATTTGAATATAAAATTTTCTTATGATGCAGTGATTCAGTTTCTGGGTATACACCCTAAAGAACAAAAAACAGGGCCTTGAATAGGCATTTGTATGCCCACAGTTATAGCAGCATTATTTACAATATTATTCACATAATAATAATTTTAAAAAAAGACAGGAACAATCAACATGTCCATTGACAGATGCATGGGTAGACAAAATGTGGTACAACCATGTAATGGAATATCATTCAGCCTCAAAAAAGAAGGAAATTCTGACACACTAAAATAAGAATGAACCTTGAGGACATAATGCTAAGCAAAATAGGCCAATCAGAAAAGGACAAATATTGTACAATGCCACTTATATGAAGTTCTAGAATAAATTCACAAAGCAGAATGACGGCAACCAGGGACTGGGAGGGTGGGTACAGAATGGTGTTTAAAGGGTACAGAATTTCAGTTTTGCAAGATGAAAAGAGTTTTGGAGGTGGATAGTGGTGACAGTTGCAGAACTATGTGAATGTATTTAATGCCACTGAACTGTAATCCTAAAAGTGTTTGAAGTAGTCAGTTTTGTGTTATGTATATTTTGTTACATTTTTTTAAAAAATCAATCCTATAAATTCCTTGACCCTATGATACTCTTAGGCAATGGGTGTACAATGGTGAATAGGACAGAACAAGGCTCCCCTCTCATGGACGTTACATTTTAGAGGGGAGGGAGAGACAAGATCTATTGAACAAATGAATGGATAAAGTATTTTAACATAGCAAAAAGTGCAATGAAAAAATAACAGTGATGGGCAGAGTTAATTTAGATTAAATAGTCAAGAAATACTCCTCTGAGGCTGGGCATGGTGGCACATGACTATAATCCTATGGCTGGGGAGGCTGAGACAGGAGGATCACAAGTTTGAGGCCCGGTTCAGCAATTTAGTGAGACCCTCAGAAACTTAATGAGACCCTGTCTCAAAATAAAAAATACAAAGGTCTGGGGATGTAGCTCAGTGGTAAAGCACCCCTGGGTTCAATTCCTAGTACTGAAAAAAGAAAAAAAAACAGATATCTTTTGCTGAGGAAGTGACATTGTGACATTAATTGAAATTCTGAATGAGAAAAGGAGCCAATCAGTAAGGATCTGAAGGAAGGACATTCTGGGTAGAAGGGAAAGCTAGTGCAAAGGTCGTGAGGCTTGATGTAGCACAGTACAAACTAAGAACCTAAAGAAGGCCAGTAAATATGGTGATTAGTTTGGAGACACAGGCAGAGGCCAGATCCTGGTTAGCTGTGGTGATGGGTTGGATTCTACTCTAAATCCTTAGAAAGCCATTAAACTGTTTTAAGCAGAGAAGGGTATAATCTGAATAACTTCTTTAAGTACATTATTGTGATCTGCTTGGAGGATGAATTCAGGTGAGAGCTAATGCTGGCTTGGGCTAAGGTGGCAACAGTGGAGATAGAAGTGAGTATGTTTGGGAGTTTGGCAGGTCTTATTGATGGATTGCATGTAAGATGTGAACATTACAAAAAAGATGACACTTTGGTTTTTCCTGAGTAACTGGATGATTGGTAGCACCATTTAATAAAGATGAGGGAATGTGTGGGAAGAGTGATTTGGGAATAGAAATCAACTTTTATTTTGTCCATGTTAAATCTGAGATACTTATGAGACATCCAAGAGGAGATGTCAAGTAGACAGATCAACATAACCATCATCATCATGGTCATCATCATAATCACCTAACATTTATTGATGCTTACTATGTACCAAATACTGTCCCAAAAGCCTTATATACTAAACGGTCAATTTTCACAACCTAGTGAGGTCAGATATTATCATTATTAACCCACTTTATAGAAGAGGAAACTGAGGGAGAAAGGCTAAACAACTCACTCAAGGTCACCTACTAAGTGATAGAGCCAGGATTCAATCTCAGGCAGTTCCACTCCAGACCCTGTGTCAGTATGTCATAAGACTGAAGCTCAAAGAGGAGGTGAGGGCACTCTGGAGCCACCATATGACTCAGCTATCCAATTCCTGGATATTTATCCAAAAGAACTAAAATCAGTGTACTATAGTGATTTGGCCACCTCAATGCTTATAGCAGCACAACAACTCACAATAGCCAAATCATGGAGTTAACCCATATGCCTGTCAATAGATGAATGTATCAAGACAATATGGTATACACACACAATGGGGTTTTACTCAGCCATAAAGAAGAATGAAATAATGGCATTTGCTGGAAAATGGACACAAATGGGGAAAATCATATTAAGTTAAATAAGCCAGACTCAGAAAATCAAGGGCTGAATGTTTCCTCTGGTATGAGGAAAGTAAAGCAAAATAAGGGAAAGAAGGTGATTGGGGAGGAGATCATATATTATAAAGACATAGGGAAGATCAATGGAGGAGAAGCAGGAGAACGAGAGGGAGGGAGGGAGGAAGGGAAAGGGGAAGAAACATGGAATGAATCTAACAGAATCATGTTATGGACATCTATAAATGTACCAAAGGTAATTTCACCTTTATGTGTATGTAGAAAGTACCAACCCAAAATAAATAGGTATCTGGGCATGGTGGCACACGCCTGTAATCCCAGCAGCTCTGGAGGCGGAGGCAGGAGGATCGCGAGTTCAAAGCCAGCCTCAGCAAAAGTGAGGCTAAGCAACTCAGTGAGACTCTGTCTCTAAATAAAATACAAAATAGGGCTGGGGATGTGGCTCAGTGGTCAAGTGCCCTGAGTTCAATCCCTGGTTACCCTCCCGAATAAATAAATAAATAAATAGATGAAGGAGTAAAAGGAAGATTAGTGCGGTTGAAGAGGGAAAATAGGGAAGGGAGGAGGGAGGGAAAGGGGCAATGGGGATTGAAATCAAATTCTTTGCATGTATGAGTTTGTCAAAATGAACCCAAATCCTATGTATAATTAGAATGCTCTAATAAGAAAAAAGGAGATGAGGGATAGAATTATAAATTTGGGGAGAGTTCATGTATTAGTGCTATTTAGAGTTATGGCACTAGATGAAATTATCTTGGAAGAGAATGAAAAAAAAAGGGTTTAGCATTGAACCTGAGAGCATCTCAAATATGTGGAAGTTGAGTGGAGAAAAAGGAATCAGCAAAACAGACTGAGGAAGCACAAGGTAGAAGGCAACCTGGGAAGGTTTTGGAATAATGAGAGCCAGGAAAACAGAGTGTCTCAGGTCAGCTGTGTCCAGTGCTTCTGAGGACAGAAACATAACCTTATTGATATGATCATTGTTGAATGGAAAAAAGAACAGTTTCCTAATGTTTTCATGCCAAAACTTGAGTAATGCATTGTCTCTTCCCTTGCCTTCCCCTTTCCTTCTTTCCCTGCTTCATCTGTTCATCCATTCAAATACCCTGAGGCCTGCTTCTGAACTAGAATCTATGGAAGGTGATCAAAGCATCCGGACTTAGAATCTCATTATTTCCTCTTTAGTATTTGCTTTCAAGGGATTTCAGAATCAGTCTCTGGTTGCAAGAGAGAATCCACTCATGCCTGACCTGAAGAAGGCTTTCAGTGGGACAAGATAGCCTTGGGGTGTTGCTAATTTATGTAAGGTAAAGAAATTGGCACCAATATCTTCTGCTCAGCCACTTGGGCTTTCTTCCTGGGAACAAGGCCTCAGGAGCATGCCACCTTCTGCTCTGTGGACACCTCTTCACAATAAGCCATTAACTACTACTACCACACCTTTCTCACTACATAAAGACTTTCTGGGGAATAAAAACACTGTATAAATCACTTTTTATAGTGCAGACCAAAAGTCCTACTTTGTCTCACTCAGGGATTTCCTAATTCTGGAATATCGGTCAACTCCAATTCATTCCTGGTCATTATCCAGTTCTCACAAAAGTCTGCTCTTTTTTCTAGGAACATCTTCTACCTGTGACCCATGCTGAGCTTTCCTTGAGTAATCAGTAGATCCTGTCTTTCAGGTCTCCCAGAGACCTATTACTACTTTTTCTCTTCCTTTACTTGTTCTTTTGTTAGCTCCTATAAAAAATAATGGGGCTACTGGGCTGGGGTTATGGCTCAGTGGTAGAGCACTTGCCTAGCATGTGTGAAGCACTGAGTTCAATTTGCAGCACCACATATAAACAAACAAATAAATAAAGGTCCATTGATAACTAATAAAAAATTAAAAAAAATAAAGAGGCTTGTCTTTCATCTGCTTTTATGGTGGGAGTCTGATGGATACATTTAGGGCCTAAGGGCTTGTCCTCAAGACCAATTATACTGAGACTCCATTTATGAGCATATACAAACACCATTACTTATCATAGATGTTCCTACTGTTCCTACTATGCTAAATAATGGAATTAGGGCAATGGGATGGTATTTTGAAAGAAGATTTCATTAAATTCTTTAAGTGAAACTAATTTCAATTTTGTATACTTATACATGTATTAATATCCATCCATACATATATAGTAATATGTAAAACTATATATAAAATAATAGACATAAAGCTATATCTATATCTAAATATATGCCACATTTAGATATGAATCTATTTAGGTATATGTATTTAAAGATAGATATAGATCTATATTAATATGTCAAGCCAAAATGGAGAAACTCCTCCTTCCTAAGACATATAATGTCTCACAGCTTCCTAAGATCCAGCTTTCTGGTAAAACAAATGACTTGAAATCATCTTTGTATCCCTCGTGGCATCTTGACTAGTATTGCACATATACACACACATGAACATATACACTCATAATAGATTGTTACTGGATTGAATTTACTAGGATTAAATGTGGTAGGCTTTGGTATCTGACATTGCTAATATCTGTGAGGCTAGGTTGGGATTTTAGTTGAGAATGATCTTTATTAGGTCACTTTACCTTTCTGGATCCAACCTTTGACAATCTGTAAAAAGAACAAATTAAACCAATAATGTATAAAAGGCCTTTCAAATTATGATAATCAATGATTAGCTGGGGGCTGGGATATATAGGAGGTGGAAAGAATAAAAGGGAAATTGCTTTTTAAGAAAATTTAGCACTGAAAGGCTAATCATGTCTGGAGAAAGATGGGAGAAATTAGTTGAAGAAGCAGGTTTCTTAAGCTGAGGAGCAGGGATGTGCAAGAGGGGATGTTATGGTTTATATATGAGATGTTCCCCAAAACCTCATGTGTGAGACAATACAAACATTTTCAGAAGTGAAATGATTGGGTTATGAGAGCTTTAACCCAATCAGTGAATTAAGCCACTGATGAATTATTTGGGCAGTAACTGTAGGCAGGTGGGATATGGTTAGAGGAGGGGGGGATGCCTTTGGGGTTTATATTTTGTCCCTGGTGACTAGAGCTCTCTTTCTACTTCCTTATTGTTATGTCCTGAGCTGCTTTCCTCTGTCACACTCTTCACCATGATGCTCTGCCTCATCTCAGGCCCAGAGCTATGGAGTTGGCTGTCTATGGACTGAGACCTCTGAAGCCATGAGCCAAATATACTTTTCCTCTTCTAATTGTTCTTGTCAGGTCTTTTGGTCACAGCAACAAAAAGCTGACTAAAATGTAACAAAAGTATGTTTCATTCCAAGTAATAGCTAACATCACAGAACCCTAATTGGGTGTCGAGCTCATTACTATCTCATTTAATTCTCACAACAACTTTGTGGGTTTAAAGTACTGTAATCACTCTCATTTTAGAGATGAAAAATGGCAAGGAAAGGTAAGTAGAGTGTGCATGGCCACATATCTGGCAAATGCAGAGTTGGGCTGAAAACCCTGGCAGTCTGATTCTGCAGTCTGTGCCATTAACCAACACTCTGCTGCCTCTAGAGATAGAAGAGGAAGACTAGATAGAATGTGGATTTCATCTGGGTGTTTTGTGACCAACTCAGAGACAATGAAGCCAGGGCAAGTGTAGGAACTGGAAAGAAATGAGAAATTAAGAAGAAGCCAAAGCTAGGCTCTGAATCACCTCCATATTACTAATCTGAAAGTCTGAATGCAAAATGCTCCAAAATCCAGAATTTGAGTGCCAACATGATACCACAAATGGAGAATTCCATATTGCAAAATTTTATTTAATTCACAAAATTATTTAAAACATTGTATGAAATTACCTTCAGGCTATGTGTATAAAGGTATGTATAAAACACAAGAGTATTCATGTTTATGCTTTAGTCCCATCCCCAAGTTATTTCATTATGTATATGAATATATAAAAAATCTGAAAAAATCCCAAATCAAAAGCACTTCCAGTCCCAGGCATTTCAGATACGAGGTACTCAACCTGAACTGACATTGTCTGGGTTACAGACACCTCACTACCCACAGTGCAGTAGTTATTGCTGCTCTCTGAATATGGTGGGAGGCAAGGAATTCAGGAGAGCAATGTTCTAAGGGCTGAGGTTAACCATGTCCCTAAGGGTGGTAGTGAACACTGCATGAGCTGCCAGCTAGGCAGCAAGTTGTGTGCCACCACCAGTTTTTTTGAGAGCAGGAACACCTTGTCCTGCTTTTCCCCTATGCTTTGAGAAATGTGTCCAGGGCAGGAGGAAGGGACACTCCTGTGTTTTCCACTCTATGTGTTTTCCACTTACAAAAAACAATCTCAGTTAATTTCTGACAACTCCCAGTCTTTCCTTAACCTGGAATAAACCTTCCAGTTCCCCTAGCAGCTCTGTTTACCTGGAATCTCTGGAGGAGAAGCCAAAGATTAAGCTACATGCAGTAGTAGTTCAAAAGGGACCATACAAACTCCTGTGTTTCACTTATTTATTCCAGAAAGATTATGAGTGAACTGCAGTTGTTTTTTTTTTTTAAACCAGAGATTGAACCCAGGGGCGCTTAACCACTGAGCAACATCCCCAGTCCTTTCTGTATATATTTTAAAATTTAGAGAAAATTTTTTTCATATAACATCGAGTTGCTTAGGGCCTAAGTTGCTGAGGCTGGCCTTGAACTTGTGATTCTACTGCCTCAGTCTCCAGAGCCTCTGGGAATACAGGTATGAGCCACTGTGCCCAGTTTGCAGTTGCCTCTTGATAAGTCACCTGGACCCAGGAATTTGGCCAGAAGGAGGTTCTAGCATCCAGCAGACAAAGCTGAATCCCTGAAATTATTTGTTGCTTCCCTAGAAAGAGGGAGATGCAACTGCAGGTGCTAAGTTTCTAGGCCTATTTAGCAGGGGCATTCTCCCTGTGGGCTATTGCTTCCTACCCATATCCTCCACTTCATGCCTTCAAGCCCCCAATACAATTATGTAATATTGTCATTTGACTACTGATTACCTTTGTAACACACAATAATGTACACAAAATATAGCATATATATACAAATATAATATATACCCTTACATATTATACCATCAACTATAGTCAGAATCAGCATCTCTTGATTCCCCACTTTTAGTAGATGGGACTTTTCAAGTCCATACCCTTTCCTTCACCTCTTCTCCTCTTCTACTTCCAGTTTTTGTCAAGTGTAGACAGTGGTTTTCTTCCCTTGTCAGTTAGGGATCCACTCTAAGACCTCTAGTGGTTGCCTGAAGTCACAGAGAGCATAGATAGTACCAGGCCTGGTATATTACCATGTTTTTTTCATATAACATATAATAAAGTTTAAATATAAATTATCCACCGTAGGAGATTAACAACAACAATAATAAAAATAACACATACAAAAGAATTAAATCTTGCCCTTTGCAATGGCATGGATGGAACTGTCAATCATTATATTAAGTAAAAGAAGCCAGCCACAGAAAGACAAGTACTGCATGATTTCACTTATATGAGGAATTGAAAAAAGTTGATTTCATAGATGTCAAGAGTATAGTGGTGGTTCCCAGAGACTGTAAAGGATAATGAAAAGGAAGGGAGATGGGGAAGTTGATCAATGGGTACTAAGCTACAATGAGATAGGGGCAAGAAGTTCTGGAGTGCTATTGCATAATAGGGTGCCTACAGATAATTATAATGTAGTATACATTTCAAAACTTAGAAGAACAGAGTTTGAATTTTTTGCCATAAAGAAGTAATGGATGCTGGGAATGCAGCTCAGTGGTAAAGCACATACTTACAGGTACAAGGACCAGGGTTCAATTTCCAGTACAAAAAAAAAGTAAAAGAAAGAAAGAAAAGAAAAAGAAAAAGAGCCAGGTACAATGGAGCACACCTTTAACCCCAGCAGCTCAGGAGGCTGAGGCAGGAGGATCACAATTTCAAAGGTAGCCTTAGCAAAAGCAAAAGGGAGGCACTAAGCAACTCAGTGACACCCTGTCTCTAAATAAAATACAAAAAACAAAAGATTGGGGTTATGGTTCAGTGCCCACCCCGACAAAAAAAAAGGAAAAGAGAAAGAAATGCTAAATGTCTGTGGGGGGCGGGGCGGGAAGAAAAGAAAAAGGTAGAGGAAAAAAGAAAAAAAAGAAGAAAAATGATAAATGTTTGTGGAAATAGTTATGTTTAACATGATTTAAGTATTATATAATGTATACTTGTATAGAAACATCACATGGCACCCCATAAATCTGTGCCATTTTCATGTGTTATATATCAGTTAAAATAAATTTAAATTAAAAATAAAACATAAACATTATCATTAACAATATAATGTAATAAAAGTTATGTGAATGTGGTCTCTCTCAAAGTATCTTTTTTTTATTATATTCACCCTTCTTGTGATGATGTGAGATGATATAATGCCTATCTGATGAGATGAAGTGAGGTAAATGATGTAGGCATTGTAACATAGCATTAGGCTGCTATATAAGGACTACTGCAATGCCCTGACTGTAGATCTGATAACTGAGATGGCTAAGGATAAGTAGCATATATAGTGTGGATATGCTGAACAAAGGGATGATTTAAGTCCAGGGCAGGACTGCACAAGATATTATTATGCTACTCAGAAGAGTGCATAATTTAAAACTTATGAATTGTTTATTTCTGGATTTTTCTATTTAATTGTTTGGACCAAATTTGACATCAAGTAAGTGAAACCATGGAAAGTGAAGCCACTGATGGGTGGAGAGTGGAGGGGACTACTATAATTACTTTACATTGTCAAGGTTGATAACATTCACATTCTATTCTATAACTATAATTACAACTCCCACACATTGTTTATAGGTTGATTTGAAAAGTTGACAACCAATAAATAATGTTTATTATTGTGACTTTGCAAATATAATTCACGTCAGACAGGGGTGTATTATGATTTACATGGACCCTAGGCACTTTGGCCTTCATGCACCCTTTCTGCATTAAAAATGATCAAAAATTATGTTTTATGACTGCATTAGTATAAAGATAAATACATTAATACTATATACAAAGGCATTTTCTTTTACCTAAAGTGCATTTTTCTTTCTAATTTTAAAATAAAACAATTGCATGTTCACAAATTTTATATAATTGAATCATATGTATGTACCTTTTCATGTATGACTTTTTAAGGTAATTCTTTTAATTCTCTCTCTCTCTCTCTCTCTCTCTCTCTCTCTCTCTCTCTGTGTGTGTGTGTGTGTGTGTGTGTGTGTAGTACTAAGTACTGAACCCAGGGACATTTTACTACTGAGCTATATCCCCAAACCTTTATATTTTTATTTTGAAAAAAATATAAATGAGTTTTGCTAAGTTTTTCAGGGTAGCCTCAAACTTGTGATCCTTCTGCATCAACCTCTCAACTTGTGCAATATCTCAAGTTGCTGAGTTACAGGTGTGCCCCACCATGCCTGGCTTCCATTCTTTCTATCTATCTATCTATCTATCTATCTATCTATCTATCTATCTATCTCTATCTATTTATCTACCTACCTACCTATCTATCTCTTTTGTACTGGGGTTTGAATCCAGGGGTGATTTACCACTGAGTTACATCCCCAGCCAGCCCTTTTTATATTATATTTTATTTAGAGACAGGGTCTCGTTAAGTTGTTCCTGGCATTGCTAAGTTGCTAAAGCTGGCCTTGAACTTGTGATTCTCCTGCCTCAGCTTCCAGACTTGATGGGATTACAGGCTTGGTTTTCATTCTTTTAACAGTGTCTCTCACAGAGCAAAAGTTTCACACATTATGAAGTCCAATTTACTATTTTTTTTGTTTATGGATCAAGTTTTGCTACTCTCCAAAGCCTGTTTGCTTAAAAAAACGATTTATTCTTATGTCTTCTTCTAAAAAATTTGTAGTTTCAAGTTTTACATTTAGATCTACTGTATATTTTGAATTTATTCTTATATAAGGTATGAGGTTTAGGTTAATTAAAAAAATGTTTTTGTAGTTGTAGATGAACAGCATTCCTTTATTTATTTATTTTATGTGGTGCTGAGGATCAAATCCAGTGCCTTACACATGCTAGGCAAGTGTTCTGCCACTGAGCTAGAGCCCCAGCCCCTTAGGTTACTTTTTTGCTTATTTGTTGGTTGTTGTTTTTATGATGCTGTGGATGGAACCAGGATTTTGAGCATGCTAGGCAAGCGCACTACCACTGAGCTACACCCACAGGACAAGATTCTTTGATTAATTTGGGAGAATTTTTACTGTATTAATTCTTCCAATCCATGAACACAGTATGTCTCTCCATTTACTTAGATTTATTTGATTTCTTTCATCATCATTTTGTAACATTTTGTATATAAACTCTGCACAAAGCTGGGAATGTGGCATTGAATAAACTAATTCCGCATGACATTCAGTTTACTTTTTTTCAGTTTGAAAACTCGTGTTTTCCATCAACATTGGGAAATTTTATATTATTTTAAAAATATTTTTTAGTTTTAGTTTCACACAATACATTTATTTTATTTATTTATTTATATGTGGTGCTAAGGATCGAACCCAGGGCCTTGCACATGCTAGGTGAGTGCTCTACCGCTGAGCCACAATCCCAGCCCCCAAATTTTATGTTATTTCTTTGAAAAATTTCTTCCTTCCTTCTTTCTTTTTGGAATTGATGATATTTGTATGATAGACACTGAATCTATTTATTTTTCTTCTTTATTTACCTCCCTCCTTTGTTTCTTAGCTTTTTTGTTTCATTGTGGGAGATTTCCTTATCTTTATTTTCCTATCCTCTATAATAAGCAGATTTCTACTATGGCCCAGAAGATTCCTTCCCCACAAAGGATATACCTTGTAGGATCCCTTTCCCTTGAGTTTGTGAATGGGACCTGATTAGGTTATGAGGCAAAGGTGAAGGAATTTTGCAGATGTCATCCTGGGTAGGTCTGACTTAATCACCGCACTTTTTTTTTTTTTTCTTGTATTAGGAATTGAACTGAGAGGTGCTCTATCACTGAGCCATATCCCCAGTCCTTTTTGTTTAGTATTTTAAGATGGTTTTGCTAAGTTGCCCAGCTGACCTTGAACTTGTGAACCTCCTGCTTCAGCCTCCTAAGTAGCAGGGATTATAGGCTACCACCATCACACCTAGCGTAATTGAAATGTTCTTTAGAAGAAAGTCTAGGATTGAGAGGCAGACATCAGAGACAGTCTCCTGCTCATCTTGAATAAGAAAACAGCCATGCCGAGAACTGTTTACAGAAAGAGACACCTCTCTTCTCCATGCTGGGGATGGAACCCAGGACCTCATGAATACTAGACAAAAGGTCTACCACTGAGTTCCACCCCCAGTCCCTAGGGGACCCCTACTAATTCCTAAGTGTCTCATTCTTACAACTAGAAGGACTTAACTTCTGTCAATAACCTGAATAAATTTGGAAAAGAACCCTGAGGTTCTTAGGGACATCTTGATTTGCAGGCTTGTGAGTTTCTGACCAGGGAAACTAGCTATGCTATGCTTGGACTACTAACATACAGGCACTGTGCAATAAAATATGTGAACTGTGGAGCTGGAGGTGTAGCTCAGTAATAGAGTGCTTGCTTGGCACACGTGAGGCACTGGGTTTGATCCTCAGCACCACATATAAATAAATAAAAATAACGTATTTTTAAAAATACAATAAAGTTTTTTTTTTTAATGTGAATTGTTCTCAGTCACTAACCTAGTGATAATTTGTTATGCAGCAATGGAAAATAATACTCCTTTTATGACCTTTTATTTTGTCAATCATACTTTTATTTTCATGAGCACATAATTTTAAAACTTAAATTTGTGTATTTCAAATAAGTAATACTTTCATGTGGTTCAAATATCTCAAGAATATGTATGAAGGTTTACATTGAAAAATCTTACAAAAAAGTTCAATTGTATTCTTTATTTTTATTTTTTATAACATTCCATTCTTGTTTTACAGATGTAATATATTCTCAAATTTCTCTGTGGATACTACTTGGGGTTTTATTTAAAGCCAGCTATAGTTCTCTGGATTAGTTCTGCCTGTTCCATTTATCTTGTGATTTCTCTTTTATGTTCCAGTTTTTCTCATATATTTAATGTTCTTTTGTTTGTTTTTCATCTTTTAAAATGAGGATATAGAGAACATGACTGGGAGCTGGGTATATTTAAACAGACCTTGACAATGGTCCTATTCTTGCTTAAGGATGATGGAAGAGGAACTGTTTATTAATATTTTGGGGTTGGGTGGGGTCCAAATACCAAACTGCATAAGGCCTAACTCTGAGTCACTAAAATCCAACTAGCTAACCTAATTCTCTCTAGACACTTTAATTTCTTTCTAGGCTGGCAAATAAATATTTGGTTTCTGGGTCAACTGTATGTAGGGACTGAGGTTGGGGATAAACTCTCCTTTATACAGTAAATCACCCTGCTGTCACCTACTTCTCACTCTTATTCTTTTTGTACTTGTAGTCTCCTTAAGTTAGGTGTGGTGCATCTTTAGCTGAAGTCCTTCCACACAGGTTTACACCCATCTTTTGCTCCACTCTGCTTTATCGTTAACACTCCTTCAGATGCTTTCTGACTTCAGACATTTACTCAAATTTCTTAGCTACTGACAGCCCACCTCCTGTTCTCTTTGTTGTGGTGGGTTATGCCTGTGCTATTATTTAAATGAGGTCTCTGGAGGGAGAGAACTGAAATGATTGTGTTCAGTCTACCATCTTGAACTGGAAAAATGTACAATGGGGATTCTAGTGATGCCTATTGCGTAGATTTATTGAGGTTTAAATGTTGTTTGCATATAAAGTGACTAGCACATATTTGATTATTTATAAATATTAGTTGTTATTAATATTATTGTTGCCGTGACAAGCTCTATTGTGGCATAGAGCTCTAGATAGGGACTCTTTCCCAGATACCACTGAAAACCATACCAGACAGATGACCACTGCAGTCAACAGTAAGTCAGGCCTGGTCTAACTCCTGAGCTTTAGTTCCATTGGTTCCAGAAATAATGCTTCAGGGAAGCAGCTTTGGGTCTGGGAAACAGTCATGGGGGTTGAGGGAGGGTGGAGCAAAGAGCTGCAGGCCCCAGGGAACAAACCCTGAAAGAAATTTAAAGCAGAACAGATCAACAAAATCTCAATTCCGCCTAGAAGCAAACTGGGGAGCCAGCTGTGCTAATGGATGGAGGGTGGTCTGCAGCGGCTATAGTAGCAGCAGTGGGAGTGGCGGCGGCAGCAGCAGCAGCAGCAGCAGGCTCAAGCAGAGGCCAGAACCAAGGCAAAGATGCTGACTACAAAAGGCTCAGATTTGCCATTGACCCAAGGAAGCTATGGGGGGTGGGGGAAATAACTAGAGAAGCATTTGTATCAAATAGTTTTGGGTAGCCTTTTTCCTTCCCAAGAGATTTAGGAAAACAGTGGAGCTAAGAGAATCCTGAGTTATGAAACTTGCCTTTGCTGTGATTTTAGCTCAAATGCGCTCTATTTTCAAGGCAATCACTTATGTTCTCTGTCTCCATACATACAAACATGAATGAATAGGAATTAGATTTGTTTTTCTCTCAGAAGGGTTGGAAACCTTCCCACTAGCGACTCATTCCCATTCCTGCTCATCAAGCTCCTTCGCTTCCTCCTGAGTGTGGGCACTGCACTTGGTGGAGCCTGCTATCTATCCCCTGACAGAGGTCAGAAGGACTGCCACTGTATGCCTGTATCCTCAGTCCTCCCCTCCAGTGGTGCCAACTCCAAGGGTGGGACTAATCACAAATGCAGTAGGAGTAGGTAGCTTGCCTGGGTTTTGTAAAATCATTAGCAGACCTGCCAAATCATGATCCTGTTCAGACAAACCTCCCTCCTGCTAGTTTACTATGCTTTCTGAAATCACACCACTGTTACTTTGACTCTTTCCTTCCTTCCTTCCTTCCTTCCTTCCTTCCTTCCTTCCTTCCTTCCTTCCTTCCTTCCTTTCTTTCTTTCTTTCTTTCTTTCTTTAGATGGGAGTCTTCACTATGTTGCCCAGGCTGACCCCAAACTCCTGGGCTCAAGTGATCTTTCAGCCTCAGTCTCCTGGGTGCTGTGACTACAGGCATATACTACTGTGCTCAGTGGGTTCAGTGTCTTCTGAGTTAAAATGTAAATACCATGAATATTTGCTATTCAGGCATGAGTCTATTACCAACCAGAAGACATTAGGTCTAATTTGTTTATTCAGTCAAACAGTCATCTAGCAGTCTTCCCAAAAGAGGTGGGAAAGAAAGAAAAGAAGAGGTACCTGTAACTGGGCTGGGGGGGAGGAAGGAGAAGATCAGGAGCAATATTTATTTATTTACTTAGGTACCAGGGATTGAGCCCAGGGGTGCTTAACCACTGAGCCACATCCCCAGCCCCCTTTTATATTTTTATTTAGAGTTTATGCTGAGTTGCTTAGGGCTTCACTAAGTTGCTGAGGCTGCCATTGAACTTGTGATCCTCCTACTTCAGTCTCTCAAGCTGCTTGGTTTACAGGTGTATGCCAAGATGCCCAGAAGGAGCAATCTTTTCAACTTGGAAAAGAAGGCTGGAATATTTCCTAAGGTCTTTTATTTCTTCCTTGCATGTTGGGAGACAAGAGGTGAAAAAACAAGAAAGAGAGAGAGAGAGAGAGAGAGAGAGAGGTGGGGTGACAAAAGGGCCTAGGCACTGGGGGAAATAACTAGAGAAGCATTTGTATCAAATAGTTTTGGGTAGCCTTTTTCCTTCCCAAGAGATTTAGGAAAACAGTGGAGCTAAGAGAATCCTGAGTTCTGAAACTTGCCTTTGCTGTGATTTTAGCTCAAATGCACTCTATTTTCAAGGCAATCACTTATGTTCTCTGTCTCCATACATACAATGAGTGTGATAGTCACTTATTTCTACAGGATTCTTGTTTTAAATAATGTTATTGTATTATTATACCTTTATTTTATTTATTTTTATATGGTGCTGAGAATTGAACTCAGTTCCTCACACATGATAGCCAAGCACTCTACTTCTGAGCTACAGCCCTAGCCCCTCTATAGGTATCTTGAGAGGATCATTTGAATGGGCAGATATGGAAGTGTTCCAAATCATCAAGAGTTCATTAAATATGCTTTTATGTATTCTGTTTAACAAGGGCTTAGAGGCTGACCTAAATTTGAAGCCCAATTTTAAAAAATTAAATCTTTTTATTATATAATAATACCTGTTTATTGCAGGATTTTTGAGAAATATAAATAATGCAAAAAGAAAATATATCACTGATAATTGTAGTACTCAGAGAATACTACTGTTAACATTCTCATTATGCTGCCTACTTCTCCATAAAGAGACATGACAAATAAAGGATTATCATAAATAAACAATTTTCTTTTTTTATTAGTGCATATTAATTATAGAGACTAATGGGTTTCATTGTAGAAGCCGTATTTTTAAATAACTTTTTTTCTCATTATGAAAGCATTATATGATTATGGAAAATATACAGAGGTATCACAAAAACATTAAAATTACCCTTAATCCCACTAAAGATAGGTATCTTTAATAATCTGGATTTTAATATATTTCCTTCCAGTCTTTTTCCTCCATGAAGTCAAAGACTCTGTCTATTTGGTCCACTGCTTTACTTTATTTATGTAGGTACCAGGGATTGAACCCAGGGGTGCTTAACCACTGAGCCACATCCCCAGCCCCCTTTTATATTTTTATTTAGAGACAGGGTCTTGCTGAGTTGCTTAGGGCTTCACTAAGTTTCTGAGGCTGCCCTTGAACCTCAGAATGTATCACTGTACACAGCACACAGTAGAGCCTCAAAAATATTTTTGAATTAATGAGTACATAAACTTATTTTAAATATATACAGTTTTATATTCTGCTTTATTTACCTATTAGATCCTGAGCATTTCCTATGACATTAAACATTCTTTAAAAACACAATTTATAATGTCTGCATTCTATTCCATCATATCCCTGTATCAGCCCTCTGTTAGAGGACATTTAGGCTGCTTCCAACCTTCTACTATTATAATCAAAGCTGAAATAAATATCCCCATAGCAAAATCTTTGTGCCCATAAATGTTTATTTCCTTTAGATAAATTCTTAGCAGTGGGATTCTTGGATGACATAGCAAGCACAGTTGAAAGGCTTTTAATACATATACCAGATTGCCCTCCATGAAAATTGTACCAATTTACTTACCCACCAGCAATATCTACATTTTAAAAAAATGCACATAAGCTTTTGATTTCAACTTTGTCATATCTATCTATATTTTTCCTTTGTGACTTCTTCCATTGCATTTATTCTTAGAAAGTCCTTAGGAAATACCTTTTAAGACGATAAAAGGTCAATTTGTATGCGTTTCCTGCTTTTGCAATGCAATGTATTCATGAAAGCTTTATCATAAGACAGTCTACATACTGGGAAGTAGACCAAGCTCATGCATACCCATGCCTGTATTCATCTATTCCAACTTGATTGGTTTCATCAGCAGAAACTAATGAATGTGTGGATTAAGGCAGCAAGTGGTGAAGTATGGGTGTTCAGAAAACAGTGTTGCAGGGCAAGCAGTGAAGAATACACTTGTCTCTAAATGATTCCTGTGTCTTTCTTGGGTATTAGAAAGTTTTCAGGCCAACTATGTTCCAAAAACTCCTTTATAAAGCTGGAAGAAGCCCAGTGCAGATCCAGGTGACCAGAGGTGGAAGAGGGGTTTAAGGAAGGGCTAGGATTGTGCCAAGATTTAGGAGATGTTGGAAAATGTTAAACACTTTGGAGAGTTCTGCTCTTGATTCTGACCCTCCTTGACTGGGAGTCTTGAGTGATTTGGGGGCTGGCTGGATGACTGGTTGTTGGAATGAGTAAAGCTCAAACTCACCTTAGCATGAAGGTGGCAAAGTTGTCTCTTGTCAGTGTTGCCAAAGAAAGCTACCTATAGTTCCCTGTAGAAAATAAGAGAGGTTCCAAAAGGAAATGTTCAGTTATTGATCATCTCTATATGCACATCTAGTGGAGTGTCAAGCACATGACAGATACTCAATAAATGTGTGGATGGCTGGGTTGTGGCTCAGTGGTAGAGCACTTGCCTGGCATGTGTGAGGCGCTGGGTTCTATCCACAGCACCACATAAAAACAAATAGAATAAATGTCCATTGACAACTAAAAATATTTAAAAAGAAATAAATGTGTAGAATGTACAAATGAATAAGCAAAATCATTGCTTTGTTAGTCTATGCACCAGGAGATTTTCTTTTTTACTCCCTGGTATATTTTGTGCCTTGGTTTTCTCCTTTACCTCTCAAACATCGCCATCTTATTTTCCATTATCTCAAGAAGTCTTTCCCAAGCACCCCCCCCTTTGGATATTCTAATGAGTAATGGTTAAAAGCACAAACTGTAAAGCCATGTAGATCTGGGGCAGCTCCCTCAATTTACCCCTGAGTGTTAAGTAACTTTGGGCAAGTTATCATTTCTAAACCTCAGCTTTTATATTTGTCAAATGAGTCTAACAACAACATCTACCTCTTTGGGCTGTTGTGAGGGTTAAATGAGATAATGCATGTAAAGGAATTAATATGTCATTTGACACATAGTGAAAACTGAGTGGTCAGTAACTGTACCGTTTTACTGTGGCTTTTGAAGTAAATGACTACAAATTTATGGCCTAAAATAACAGAAATTTATTCTCTCACAGTTCTTCTGGCTAGAAATCCAAAATCAAAGTGTTGGCAAAATCTTGTTATCTCTGTGGACTCCAGGGGATAATCTTTTCTTTGCTTCTTCCAGCTTCTAGTGGCTGTTGGCATTCCATGGTTTGTGTCTGCATCACTCCAATCTCTGCCTCTGTGATCACCTTGCCTTCTCTTCTCTATGTCTAATTTCCCTTTCCATCCCTCCTACAGGGATATCTTTTTTTGTGTTACTGGGGATTGAACCTAGGGGTAACCTACCACCGAGCTATATCCCCAGCCTTTTTTACTGTATTTTGAGGCAAGATCTTGCTAAATTGGTGAGACTGTCCTTGAACTTTCAATCCTCCTGCCTCAGCCTCAAGTTTTTGGGATTACAGGCACATACCACCAGGCCCAACTCCTCTTATAACGATATATGGGTTTGCTTAGGATTTACCCAGATTATTCAAAATAATTTCCTATAGTGTAAGCCCTAAAATATCACATTCTGCTTTGACATCTTTGAGCCTCATGGGGCCTAAAAATACTAATTGTGATTTCCTCTTCTCTTGCTTGGTATGTCCCATATCCAACAGAAAATGTTCCCTACCTAGCTAGTCTCCCTATCATCCAGAGCCAGGTATATCTTACCTGATCCTCAACCAAATGGGTTTAGTCTTCCTGCCAGCCTGTAAAATTATTCAAACAAAGAAATCACATGTTCCCATGGGAAACAGGGAATACCCTACCCTCTTGTTACTACAAATCTGCCTCCCATAGCCTCTTCTAGTTTATTCTTTTCTCAAGTGCAACCTCTGTGTGGACCTTCATGGCATGTGGTATTCACCTCTGGGCTGTGAGCATGCGGGACTGATAAACTGCCATCTATTTCATCCATCCAGTGTCAGGGATCATGTATTTGGCCATCCCCAGAAACCTAGGACATGAAGCAAGCGAAACTTCACCCTATCTCAAGATCCCTAATTTAATGCAAGTACCCTGCTTTTAACACATAAAATAACATTTATGGGTTCCAGGGATTAGGATGTGAATATCATTTGGGGGGCATTTGTTTAGCTTGCCACAGTAGTCTTCATTATCATATATGAGAATGAAATGTCACACACCTTATAGTAACCTCAAAGGGCTAATTATTCAATTCAGCATATCTGACTTCCTGTAGAGTTCCAGTGTACCTGAGTTCTGTTAAGGAATATCAAGGACTTATTCATTTTCCCCCTAGGGAAGTAAAGCAATATTGAATCATTAAGAATTTAAGATTATTATTTTTTATACATTTTTTTAAAGAGAGAGAGAGAATTTTTAATATTTATTTTATTTATTTTTTAGTTTTCGGTGGACACAACATCTTTGTTTGTATGTGGTGCTGAGGATCGAACCCGGGCCACACGCATGCCAGGCGAGCGCGCTAAAGCTTGAGCCACATCCCCAGTCCTTAAGATTATTTTTTGAACATTACTTAACGGTGAGAATATTCGTCTTTCACAGTGAGTCTTTATTCCAATCCCCCCCCCCAATATTTGCCAGGGTTGTGGTAGAGCCTGATGATTGTGCCCTGTCCCATTATCTATTCTCCTATTCTTTTATTGTAATGGATTTTTTTTGAGCCAGTGATATGGAAAGTATAAGCCAGTGGTATGGAAAGTTCAAGCCAGTAGGATGTGAGCTTTAAGCTTAAGTGCTATGTGCTACTTTTTAGAAACCTTCTTTAAGCAAGTTGCCCATGTCCTTTGCTTCTTCTTTGAATCTTCCTTTATCCTACTGTCTTGAATTCATATGTGATAGATGATGCACTAGAACACCTTCTTGAAGTATGAGGAGAAGAAAAATACTGTAGTAATGGCAGAACATTAAGCTGGAAGTAGCCAGGATCTCTGAAGACATCATAGGACAGAAACACTGTGAGCCTGATGCTCCTTGAGAGGAAATAATCTATGCATTTAAATCATAATTGTTTGGAATTTTCTTCGAGTAGAAATCCTTTAAGTCCAAAAGCTACTTTTCTTCTTATCTTCCTCATTTTTCTCCCTCTCTTCCTCCTCCTTCTTATTTCTCCTCTTCTGGTTTTTATTTTTATTCTCTAAAAGGACCACACTGTCTTCAAGTATGATGAACTTTGCTCATTCTCCTGTGTGATTTCAATATCTATGTGGACAACTCATTTAACTATGTGGTCTCCCAGTTATCTGGTACCTCATACAAGTAATTTTGTTCTCTATAACACTTCAGCCACCCATGACTGTTTAGTCTCCAAAATTAGCAACTCAAATATCCCACTGTTTGAGTTCTTTTCCTTCTTGATTACTTATTCAACTATCCCCACTATGACCTTTAAAAAAAACTAATCAGGAACTCCAGTACATTGACCATTAATTTCCTCTCAGACCATCAGCTCTCTTTCTTCTTTTCCATTCTCATTCAGCTTATATTACATGATTTATCATCTGAACATCTTGCTACTGTTCCGAACTCTCTTGGCCCTTTGAATTTTTTCTGCACCTATCTGATAAAACCATAATTCTGAATGAACTCTGTTACTTACTTTTTTGATGCCTTAACCCAAGGACTTAAGTAGTGTCAAATAAATTATACAAAAAGACAGACTGGAATCACTACAAATTTATGATAATAGAACATTCCAGTTAAGCATAACATATCCAATATCTATTCCTTCATTAAACCTTGTTAAAACGGAGTATGAAAAAAACTTTTAAAAAGTACAAATCTATGAGAACAAACAGCAGAAAAAGAGATCAGAGAATAAGAGATAAGAGGATAAGAAGTGTGGACAATTTTTTTTTTGAAGATGGAAAGCCGAAAGAAGAATTATCCAATCTGAAAAGGTTGAAAACTAAGTCTATACAGGAATTGATGTGGATGAGAAGCAGGCAACTAACCTGTAGCATCCCAGAAACACTCAGGAATTAGACTAAAGTTGGGGTGGGGAAAGAGAAGAGTAGAAAAGAGGGAGTTTAACTGAAAGCTTATATGAGAAAAGCTACACCCTGAGTTGCTTCCCCCATAGTGGTAGGAGACATGTATATCCATGAGAAACTGAACCAGAGAGACTTTGGTTTGGGGGACATCAGGAGCAGATCAAAGTACCATTAGAAAGCAGTGGAATTGAGCAAAAAAAAAAAAAAAATCTAAGTATTTAATGGTAAGGCCCCTGTAATTCTATGACACTCAGTTCCAAGAATGTTAACAGCTAGATATATGGTCACCAGACAAGAGATTGGCTTTCCAGAGAAACTGAACAGCCTAGAGAAAAGATCTACAGAGGGGCTGGGGTTGTGGCTCAGAGGTAGAGCGCTCACCTACCATGCATGAGGTACTGGGTTTGATCCTCAGCACCACATAAAAATAATAAAAAATAAAGATATTAAAATTTTTTTTAAAAAGTAAAGATCTACAGAGAGTGGAAGCCTTTGCTTTCACAGTAGTGCATGCAGGGCCATAAAAAAAGACCATTGCAAGCCAGAATCACACAGTGGGACCTTAATGCTCAATGGGGACATTATAATTGTTCCATAACCTTTAAAATTTTTGTTCAAAATGTTAAAAACTCTCTTAGTGCCAGGTACAAATGTATAGAGAAATGAAATGACGAAATAGTAAGACTGATGTTTATTTAGTTTACTGTAATTTAAAACATTAGGAACACTGAGAATTAAAGATCTAAAAAAAAAAAAAAACTTAAGTAGTTTGAACAGTGCTTGTCTTCTTGTAGTAAAATTTACAATACAAAGGGAGCATCTTTTCTATGCCTTGGCATAGAAATTGTCATATTCCTTTCTAAGTCTGGATCAGCTTCTAACATTTTATCCTTTGTACTTTCAATCTTGTGAAATATCTGAGAATGTCTTTAATGTGAAGTGATTTTTTTGTTTGTTTGTTTGTTGTTTTCCCAGCATCATTTCCTCGGGGGCATCTTCATTCTTTTTGTCACAACCACTTCCCTCATTTATGTTGATAAGTTCAACTTCACTAAGTTTCTTTGGCTTGCATGTCTAGAATCTCCCCTTTATGGTCATTTGGTGACCTTTCATCTTTTGTCATATGAGTTATTGATGGGGTTGGCTATCTCACCAACAAAAATGGTTGATGACCATCATAACCACTTGCCTTAAGTAATCCTTGGAATTTGAGAGCAAATTTTATTGTAGTATCCTTATCTATGCTTATAGCTTCACCAGATAGATTAACATTAATCAATTTAGCCAGACTTCTAAAATGATTAAAGCAGTCTTTATTGGAAATAACTTCAATGCTTGGACCTGAACAGTAGCCAAACTGATAGGGATTATTTTTTTTTATTACAACCTTCAGTTCAAAGTAGAAGTAAGTACTCCATTTCCAACAATAAGCAGCTTTCTGTTCATAGTACAATTTAAACTAAAAGAATTTTATGCAAGTTTGCCTTTTGTTGGTAATATTCATTGAACTTTTCAAAATTGTGCACACCATAGCTTCATGCAGGCCTGAGCTATCTTTGCTTTGCTGTCGCCATTTTCAAATCCCATTTGATTTTACTTCCAGCATTTTCACTTCCTGATTCTTTGCTGTACTTTTATCTTTGTTAGCCAAATCCCTCATTTGATTATACATTTTTGCAAAATGTCATGTGAATTTATCACTGGGAGACAAGGAAGAAATATAAAACCAGTATATCCTTTGCAGTGTGTGTGTGAACTGAATAACAGGTGCACAGTGACCAATCACCAACAGACTTTGAAAGAGGTGACATGGTCTTGATGCACATCTATTATTTACATAGTGATTTGTGGGCTGAAAAAAAGCTAGCAGCAAAGATTTTATTTAAAGCAATTACATTTAAAATGTTGTGGAAACTGATGTTTGAACTGTACTATTGGAGGGACTGGTGGTAACTGAAATTTGTGTATATTAGAATCATGCAATATGAGGATTGCTTGTGTTGACAATTGTCACTCCTTCAGTGAAATATCTGGATTCCTGCCCAATCGCCTAAAGTGAAGACTATCAGTTAATAAACCTTAAAAGAAATTTCATTTAAAAATATAAATGAATAACAGAGGATCACCAGACATTTGAGGAAAGCCTCTAATGTGGGAGAGAAATAACACAAATGTATTAACAAAAAGAAAAAAAATCAACTCTAAGAATACAGACAGAATGCACACAGCATAAAGCTTTAAAAACCAGATAACTAATATCTTTAGGGAGAGAAGATATTTCATCCAAGAAACAGAAATAGTATCTTTAAAAAGAAGAAGTAGCGAACAAGAAAGAGGTATTAAACATTTAAAAGAAAAACATAACTAGATTTAAAAAAAATCACTGGGAGAGTTATAAGATAAAGATTTTTACCCAGAAAACAAAGCAAAAGATAGCTACAAAAAATTGAAGAGAAAAAAATAGAGAACCAGAACAGAAAGCCAAATTCAATCAATAGGAGTTCTAGGAAGTGAGAAGAGAGAAATTGGGTAGTAGGAGACTATAAAATACTATAAAGTTCCCAGAAATGAAGGACATTATTATACTGACTATAAGAGTCCAACAACTCAGTTAATGTAAAAAGGCATAGACGATGGCAAACCACTTATGAAAATCCAGAACACTAGAGATAAATAAATATATTAAAAGCTTTCAGAAAGAAAAATAGCCTACAAAGGATTGGAGAACCAAAAAAGCATCAGAATTTTTAACAGGAAATTAGAAAACAAGGGAAACTGTTTCCAAAATTCTAAGAGAAAAATATTTTTAAATAAGAGTTTTATGTTTGGTAAAGTTATTAATCAAGATTTAGGGTGTAATAGATTTTCAAACATGCAAGATCTAAGGAAATTTACCTCCTATGTACTCTTTCTTAGGAAGTGACCAGAGGAAGTTCTTGAAGAGAAAGAAACATTAGGACCCAGGAAATAGATCCATCACAGGAAGGGAATAAAAGGAAGAACTAAGATCATAGCTAGGGCCACAAATCTAGAGGACAATCAGACCAAAGTAAAGCAAGAGGAGGGAGGCCTATGGGACAGATATCATTATTAAAAATAAGGGACTGACAGATTCTTTGGTAATATAAAGATAGTATTTTGAGATAGGGGAATTTGAGGAATATTTATGGTAGACAAAGACAAAATCAACAATTTTTTTTAAAGGAAACACATTCTAGAGAGAAAAAGGGATGCAGAAGAAGGGAAATAGATTCACATTATATTTCTTGGTTCAGTAGTGAAAAATATTGACAGTCATAAAAATGTAAACAGTGAGTATCATCTTAAACAACAATTGTGGTATAACTATCACAAGAATGGAGGGTAAGGAAGTCGCTGTGTAAGTGTGTTGGTATGGGTGAGAGATGTGCTTTAAGAGCAAAATCCTATCATTTCCTCAAATTATTGGTGATTTGATATTTTTCAGCTTTCAAATACATTAAAACCCTCCCATTAATAAAGTAAAACGAAAATAAAAAGAAAAGGTAACTATCCAAATACCTCTTAAATTTACACAACTCTAGAGCTAACTGCCCTATATCTCTCACTCTTTATCACAGTCAAATGTTTTGAAAAAAATGGTCTATATTCACTCCCTGTATTCTCTTTGCAAAAGGTGATTTCCTCTGCAAAAGAAGTTAGTTTAGCAAGGTTTCAGAGCACAAGATCTATATATAAAAATTAATTATATTCCTATAAGATGTCCATTCTCTGAAAATTGATCTATAGATTCAATGCAACCCCAATCAAACTCCTAACATATTTTTGTAGAAATTGACAAGATCCTGAAATTCATATGACAATTTAAAGGACCTAGAATATAAAAAAATTTTTGAAAATTCATAATTTTTTCAAAAGAACAAATTGAAGTAGTTGCACTACTTTATGTGAAGTCCTACAATTAAACTATACTGATCTATTCATGTAAGAATAGATATATAGATCAGTGGAGCAAAATAGCACATATTAAATACATACAAAATATAATATATAAATTTAATATACATATCCAACTTATTTTTTATAAAGATGCTACAGTAATTCAATAGGGAGAGTATACTCCTTAACAAATGGTGCTGGAACAACTGGACAACTAATACATGAACTGAAACTTACCATTACTTCATACTACAAACAAAAATTAATTTAAAATGGATCATAGTTCTATACATAAAACCTAAACTTATAAACTTCTTAGAAGAATAATAGGAGAAAAATCTGTCTAACCTTGCCATAGGCAAAATCTTCTTAGAATTCAATAACATGAACCATAAAAGAAAAAAAATGAATAAGTTGGACTTTATCAAAATGTAGTGTTTGCTCTTCAAAAGATGCTATTAAGAAAACAAAAATGAAAGCAGGTCTCAGTGACACATACCTGTAATCCCAGTTCTTCAGGAGGTTGAGGCAGGAGAATCATAAGTTTGAGGCTGGCCTGAGAAATTTAGTGAGATCCTGTCTCAAAATAAAAAATAAAAGGGCTCTGGATATACCTCAGTGGTAAAGTGTCCCTGGGTTCAATCCCTAGCATGGCATAAAAAAAGAAAATGCAAGCTATAGAATGGGAGAAAATATTCACAATACACAAATAAGATAAATTACATAAAAGACTTGTACTCAGACTATATTAAAAAATGCTTCCAACTCATCAACAATAGAAGACAACCAATCTAATTTTTAAAGTAGAAAAGGTTTTGGGCACCTCATGAAAGAAGATATGAGAACAGGTACATAAACCCATTAAAATACATTCCATATCACTGTTCATCAAGGAGTTGCAAATTAAAATCACTGTTCATTTAGTAGAATGGCTAAAATTTAAATTATTGGCCATATCAAGTGTTCATGAGGCTATAGAGAAGTTGGGACTTCCATATAATGCTGATGAGAATGTAAAATAGTACAAGCCATTTGAAAAACAGTTTGGAAATGTCCTAAACAATAAACTTTAAACCTACCCTGTGACCTAGTTATTCCATTTCTGGGTATTTACTCAAGAGAAATGTAAGCACATGTCCATACAAAAACATGTACACAAATGTTCACAGTAACATTATTTGTAATAACCCCAAACTGGAAGCAACCCAAATTCCCATAATCTAATGAATGAAAAAGAAATTGTGGCAAAAGCACACTACAGAATACTACAGAATAAATTAAAAGAAAGAGTCAGGAGTGGTAGTGCATGCCTGTAATTCCAGTGCCTCAAGAGGCTGAGGCAGGAGGATTGCAAGTTCAAATCCAGCCTCAGCAACTTAGCTAGGCCCTAAGTAACTTAGCAAGACCCTGTCTAAAAATATAAAATAAATGAAAAGGGCTGGGGATATGGCTCAATGGCAAAGCCTCTCTGCCTTCAACCCCCAGTATCCTCCCCTCAAAACGAGAAAACAACAATTATTGATATATTTTCTCATGATTCTCAAAATCATGCTGAGTAAGAGAAGGTAGGTTAAAAATGTATATGCTATATGAGATCATTAGCAAAAAAAATTATAGAAAATGCAAAATATACAGTGAAAGAAAATAAACTGGTAGAAGCCCAAGGATGGAGTTGAGAGAGGAAAAGATTTAAAAGCACAAGGAAACTTTAGGGGGATGATGAAAATATCAGTTATATTAATTATGGTGATGGTTCCACAGATGCACACATATATCAAAACTGGGTGAATTATATACTTCAAATATGTACAGTTTAAGCCAAGCACAGTGGTGCATGCCTATAATCCTAGAGACTGAGGAGGCTGGGGCAGGAGGATAGCAAGTCCAAGGCTAGCCTCAGCAACTTAGCAAAATCCTCTGTCTTAAAAAAATGTGCTGGGGATGTAGCTCAGCAGTAGGGGGCTCCTGGATTCAGTCTCTAGAACAACAACAAAATTATGCGCAGTTTAGTGACTTCCATTACACCTCAAAAAAGTTTTACTATCTTTTAAAAAATTACCAACTAGGGCTGAAGGTGTAGCTCAGTGGTATAGTGGTTTTCCTGTATGCATTGGGCCCAAGGATCTATTTCCAGCACCACACACATACAAAGATACCAACTACAGATACACTACAACATATATGAATCTTGGAATTATTATGCTAAGTGAAAGAAAATGGACACAAAATGATATATGTTGTATGATTACATTTGTATGAAGCTGTAGAAAAGACAAATTAAATTTACAATAATTGCCTGGGGCCAGGAATGGGCAGTGGAGATGAACTGAGAAGGAGCACAAGGTATTTTAATTATAGTGGTTGTTCCAAGGTGTTGACATTCGCCTAAACACATTAACTGCTTGCCCCAAATGGGTATATTTTAGTATATGTAAGTTATAGCTCCATAAAGTTGATTAAAAGTTAAAATCATCATTGTTTTCAGATTATATGCCTGCTTCAAAATAATGGACAGGTAAATTATGCAAGTTAATGAGTGAATTTAGCAATGATGTCTATGTACAAATATCTATTGTGTTTCTACATGCCAGAACAAGCTGAAAATGAAAATTTAAAAACTATGTACCATTACTCTGGATTAGATCTTGGAACAAGAAGAGGACATGGATGGAAAAGCTGATAAAATCCATATAGTCTGGAGTTTAGTTAATAGTAATATGATGCCTGTCTCTTACATTTGACAAAAGCTCCATGGAAATATAAAATGTAAACTGTAGGGAAAATTGTATAAGCTGTATACAGGAACCCTCTATACTATTTTTGTAACTTTTCTGCAAATCAAAACTTAGTTCAAAATAAAAAGCTTATTTTTAAAAAAATCCTTAAAACCCAGAAATAAAATAAAACAAATTGACTTGAATTTCTATCTAAAGATAAATTGTTCAGAAAACTTAAAAACAGCACTTCAACTGTATATATCTGGTGGGCTACACCCTAAAGAGGAAAAAAATAATTATAAACAACAAGAATATGCCCTAACCCTCAATATATAAGCAAAAATAATCATCCTCATCTACTTTCTGGATCCAATGTACCTTTTCCATGTTTTATATTTTGAAGTCATGGCACAAATAAATTATAGAAGTCAGAATAAAGGCATACTGTAAAATGACTTTATAAAAAAAACTATAGGAAGGATTTTAATATGATGAATAATTGTGTGCCAAGTAAATTTTGGCACAAAAACATTGTTAAAAAATGTGGGGCTTGGGTTATAGCTCAGTGGTACAGTGTTTGCCTTGTACATGTGAGGTACTGGGTTCGATCCTCAGCACCACATAAAAAAATAAAGATATCATGTCCATCTTAAAAAATATAGAATGTGAGGGAGTGAAGGGAGGGGAGGGGATATGAGGATAGGAAAAATGGTAGAATGAAACAGACATTATTATATTTATTTTTTTAAAAAGTTTTTTAGTTGTAGTTAGACACAATACCTTTATTTAATTTATTTATTTTTTATGTGGTGCTGAGGATTGACCCCAGCACCTTGCATGTGCTAGGTGAGCACTCTACCGCTGAGCCACAACCACAGCCCCGACATTATTATCTTATGTACATATGTGACTGCATGACGGATGTGATTCTACAACATGTACACTCAGAAAAATGAGAAATTATACCCCATTTACGTATGATATATCAAAGTGCATAAATGCATTCTACTGTCTTGTGTAACTAATTAAAACAAATTAAAAAATTAAAAATATATGATGTGATCTAATAGCCTTTAATAAAAAAGGGATGGTTCAAGTGCATGTCACAAAATACTGCATAAAAAAATACTTCCTATTAAATAACTTCATTCCTTTTCTGAGAGGTTTTTGGTTTTGTTTTGTTTTTTGTCATTCCCCTTTGTCTTTCTAAACATATTGTTCACTCATTAATTCTTGAATTTGAGAAAATTCATCTAGGATATCTTCATCGGAGATTTCAGTTACATAATCAGTTTTGCTCTCATCAGCGTCTGAAGTGCTGTTATCTTTCTCTTAGTATTCATATTCTGATTCATCTAATAATTGTAAAACACTCTCCTTTGTCAATTTTCTTCTATTTGCCATTATGGGGAGAAATTTAAAAAAAAATGTATTCTCAAATGAGTTTATTAAAAGCTAAAAACAGGCTATGAAACAAAAACAAAACAGCATTGAAAAGCATCCAATGCCTAAGAGTAAAACTGGGAAAAGTGTTCAAGGCTTCTAAACAGAAAGCCCTAAAACATTTTGTGGAAAGGAAGTAAATGAGATGTAAATACATGGATCAATTGTAAATCTCTATATTGTAAAGATGTCAATTCTTGCTGATTTGATCTGCCCATTTGATCTATAGATTCAAGACAATCTTAATCAAATGCCAATAGGATTTTTTTATATGTGAAAATAGACAAGCCAATTCTAAAATGTATATGGGAATGCAAAATGCCAAGAATAACTAAAGCACTCTCCAAGACGGTCAAAACAGCCAGGCACTGTGGTGCATGCCTATAATCCCAGTGGTTTATGGCTTGGGAGGTGGAGGCAGGAGGATTGCAAGTTCAAAGCTGGCCTCAGCAATGGCGAGGAACTAAGCAACTCAGTGAGACCTTGTCTCTAAATAAAATAAAAAATAGGTCTGGGGATGTGGCTCAGTGGTCGAGTGCCCCCAAAAATATCCCTGGTACAAAAATAAATAAATAAATAAAAGGTCAAATAGACCATTATACCAGAAATCAAGCTAGTTATAATTATTAAGATAATGTGGTACTCACACAAGGATAGAAAATACACCAATGAAACATAATAGAGAATTTAAAAAACAAATCTGCATATATATATATCTTGTCAAAGATGACATTTTAGTTCAGCATGGAAAGGACAATCTTTTCAATAAATAATCACTTGGTCATCTGTACATGGAAAAATGTAAGTTGACCTCTTCCTCACGGTATACAAATCCCAAGTAGTTTTTTGATACAAATGCAAAAGGTAAAACAATAAAGCTTTCAGAAGAAAACTTATTAAAATATCTTTAAGGAATAGACACCTTGAAGGAATTCTTAGGGGCTAAATCTGGGACATTTTGAGTAAAAATGTTAATTATGATAGTAATGGATTAGAGCCCATAGAACAAAATAAATAGACATGGGTTTATACAGATGTAAATAAATAAATGAATACAGTGGGAGAATAACTCCTTATTACAAAAGAATTTCAATTATTGCATAAGCAATAATGTAAATCATCTTTAGACAAACACCAAAGAAATATGATTGCAAGCAGAAATATGAGTGGCTGCTAAAATTAGTGGGCAAAATTTTGAGAAATAGGATGTTAGCACAGTCTCAAAGAATTACCCCCAAATATTTACCAGTTACAAAAGGGGAAGATAGCAAGTTTACAGTGGAGAAATCTAGCAAGCGCCACCTTAACCAAGTGATCTAGGTTACCTTCAGCAGTAATAAGGCATATTAGCATCATGGACACCTTGACATGATGCACTAAGAAGAACACAATAGAACCCCTATGATATTCTTGCCATATATGTTATATAATACATAATATCATATATATGGCATAAATGAATAAACCAATAAACTAATAAATAAATATTATTTATTTATTTGGAAGCAAGGGAAAATTTGGTGGTATGGATTTGGGGGTAAAAAGCTGAATTTGCGGAGATCGGTAATAAAAGACTATTTCAGATGAGTTGTTAGAAAATGAACGTGCCAATTACTGCTTATTGAATATGCTATTATATATTATATAATCAATATATATTCTTGACATACATATGAAATATAAATATATATAAACCTCATATGTGAGGAAAACACTCTTATTTGTCTCTCTCTCTCTCTCTCTCTCTCTCTCTCTCTCTCTCTCTATATATATATATATATATATATATATATATATATATATATATAAAACTTGAGGTTCTCAAAAACCTCAAGTTAATCATGAGAAATGAGGTTGAGCAGGAAAAGGCAGTGGCTTGTACCAGCCAAGGGAATCAAAACAAGGAGAAAGAAACATTAAAAGCAGGGAAAAATGGAAAAAGTTCAAAAGGACAAAATACAATAGAGCAGAATGCTACTGTCAGAGCTGAAGCTACAGAGCTTGAAATTACCACTGAAAAATACTGAAATGTTGGGCCCTTCAATACTTCCTCAAAAGGATATCAGAATCAGCATGTCATATTAAGCTTGATATATGACAGGTGATTGTGGAAATTATTTTGCAGGAACACAAATTGATTCACTTATAGTTCATCTGAACTTTGAATTGACATGTATTTTTCATTGTTGATTTTTCTTCCCCATTTTCACCATCTTATTTCCACCCACTTCTAGTGCCACCCACTTACTAAACATGATTGACTCATGCATGTGAATTAAACCACTATTGTACATGATTTTACTCTTGTTTCTCGGCATCACTTTTAATCATTTCAAATGGAAATTTTCAAATAGGTTTGATCTTTTCATGTCACTTTTTAAACTTTGAAAGATGACATATACCTTCATTATCAAAAATGTTTCAAATTATCCTGTGAATTTACCTCTGCTGGACGGTATATAATACTTTAGACTGCATAGGCTTGACAGATGTAGAGATTATGCCAGTCCAGGGCAAAGTATCCTACAAGGCTCTGCAAATAACAACAACAAAGAAAATATTAAATATCTTGGCCATATGGTTAATTGTACTTCAAGTATGTGAAATATTTTTATAATAAAATCTTGACTGCCTGTTTCCTACCCCTACCAAAGTGAATACAGGAGAGAAGTTGGCTTTTTTGGTAAGAAAGCTGAAGTCATGGGAATTGGTAGTACAAGAGTGGTATAATACAATGTTTAGGTGAGTGTTCAGAAAATAAAACTGCCAATTCCTCCTTATGGTAAATGTCACCACATGCAAATAACTGTTTCCTCATCTCTAAAATGACTTGATAAGCATAAGATTTAGTTGTTTTGGACTACTTTCGGCTACATTAAGTAAAATCTTTCTTGAAAGAAATTTCCTTGCAAGATGGATGGCCAAACTGGGTATGGTGGCATATGCTTGTAATGCCAGTGGCTGTGGAGGCTGAGGCAGAAGGATTGCAAGTTCAAAGCCAGCCTCAGCAACTTAGTGAGTCCTTAAGCAACTCAGTGAGACCCTGTCTCTAATAAAATACAAAATAAAAAAGGGCTGGGGATGTGGTTCAGTGGCTAAGTTCCCTGGGTTCGATTCCTGATACAAAAATAAATAAAGTCATATTTTTCAAGGTTATAACTACTGTCATGTAATATGCCATTTTCCCATGCTGTTTTTTGACTAGAGTATATTGTTCCACTTTTCTTTCTTTTTTTTAAATAGAATGTTTGTTACAAACCAATATTTCTTATGAATACAGATGCAAAAATCCCCAACAAAATACTTGTAAATCAAATCAAATAGCACATCAAAAGGTCTATGTTCCAGGCATGATAGCACATGCCTATAATCCCAGCAACTCAGGAGGCTGAGGCAGGAGGATGGCAAGTTTGAGGCCAGGCTCAACAATTTAGTAAGATCCTGTCTCCAAATAAAAAATAAATAAAAATAAAACAAAGGTCTGGGGATGTAGCTCAGTGGTACAGCACCCCTGTGTTCAATCCCCAGTGCTCCAAAATAAATGAAATAAAGTGAAATGAAATAAAATAAAGAATAAAAGTATTATGTATTATGACCAAGTGGAATTTATCCCAATAATGCAAGGGTAGTTCAATATAAGAAAAGCAATCAATGTAAAATACCACATTAAAAGAAGGAAGAAAAAAACCCACATGGTTATCTAAATTAGTGAAAAGCCAACCTATTGAATGGGAGAAAAATATTTGCAAACAAGGTTCTAGGGTCCAGAAAATATAAAGTACTCTTACAGCTCAACACAAAAGACAAACTAATTAAAAAATAGGCAAAGGATTTGAAGAGACATTTCTCTAATGAATATAAATAAATGGGCAACAAGCATACAGGAAGGTACTCAACATCATCAGTCATTAGGAAATTCATATCAAAACCACAATGTGGTTTTCATAACTACTAGGATGAACTATTATTTTTAAAAAAACCACAAAACAAATGGCAAATGACAGATGTTCCAGAAAATATGGAAAAATTGGCTTAAAATGAAGAACATTTTGTACATTGCTAGTAGAACCGTAAAGTGGTACATCCACTGTCAAAAACCATTTTGGTGGTTCCTCAAAAGGTTAGATATAGCCAGGTTTGATGGCACATGCTTATAAACCCAGTGACTCAAAAGGCAGAGGCAGGAGGTTCAAAAGCTAGAGGCCAGCCTATACAATTTAGCAAGACTTTGTTGCAAAATAGAAAAACAAAAAGGGCTGGAAATGTAGCTTGGTGGCAAAAAAAAACCCCTGGATTCAATCTCCAGTACCACAAAACAACTATTTAAAATGTTAGAATTATTATATGACCCATTAATTCCACTCATTGGTATGTACTCAAAATAATAGAACACAGGGATTGAAATGAATACATGTATACTTGTGTTCATGGAAATACTATTTATAATAGCCAAATTCTCAAATGTTTGTCACTCAATGAATGTATAAACAAATTCTGATGTATTCACATGATGGATATTATTTGCCTATAGAAAATAATAAAGCACAAATACATGGTATAATGTGTAGATGAACTTCAAAATCTATGTGCTAGGTGAAAAAAGCAGATATGAAGGTCATATATTGTATGATTCCACTTATGGGAGATATTCAGATAGGTAAATTCAGAGATTGAAGTCAGGTTGGTGGTTGTTGTGAATGGACGCAGTTCCTCAATAAATGAAAACTAGAACCACATATGATCTGGAATCCCACTGCTGCACATATATCCAAAGGAAATGAAATCAGTATGTCAAAGAGACATCTGCATGCTCATGTTCACTGTAGCACTGTTCACAATAGCTAAGAAACATCAACAGCCTAAGTGTTCATCAACTGATAATGGATAATCAAAATGTGGTACATATACTCTATGACATACTCTCTAGCCATGAAAACGAATGAAATCCTGACATTTGCAACAACATGGATGGAACTGGAGATCTTTAATTGAAATAAACCAGGCACAGAAAGACAAGTACAGCATGATCTCATTCATCTGTATATTCTAAAAAAGTTGATCTCATGGACGTTGAAGCTAAAATGGCGGTCACCAGAGGCTGGGGAGACTACAGGGTGACCAAAGAGAAAAGGTTGATCACTGGGTACCAAATTATAGTTTAAAAAGAGCAAGAAGCTCTGGTGTGCATTATTGCACAATAAGATGATTATAAACAGCAACTGCATACTGAAAATCTGAAAAGCTAGAAGAAAGGATTTTGTCTACATCATGTCAGCTTAGGAACTGACTTCCTTAACAAGACTTCTAAAGCACAAGAAGTAATATCGAGAATCAATAAATGGGATGGAATCAAACTAAAAAGCTTCTTCACAGCAAAGGAAACAATAACATGAAAAAGGAGTCTACAGAGTGGGAGAAAATCTTTACCACACACACCTCAGATAGAACACTAATTTCCAGGATATATAAAGAACTCAGAAAACGTAACACCAAAAATCAAATAACCCAATCAATAAATGGACTAAGGAACTGAACAGACACTTCACAGAAGAAGAAATACAATTGATCAACAAATACATGAAAAAAAATGTTCAACATCTCTGGCAATTAGAGAAATAAAAATCAAAACCACACTGAGATTCTATCCACTCTAGTCAGAATAGCAATTATCAAGAATACAAGCAACAATAAATATTGGCAAGGATGTGGGGAAAAAAAGTTACACTCATACATTGCTGGTAGTACTGCAAATTGGTACAACTACTCTGGAAAGCAGTATGGAGATTTCTCAGATTCCTTCAACCTGACTTCAATCTCTATGAATTTACCTCAGAAAACTTGGAATGGAACCACCATTGGACCCAGTTATCCCACTCCTCTGTTTATACTCAAAGAACTTAAAATCAGCATACTACAGTGATGCAGCCACATCAATGTTTATAGCAGCTCAATTCACATTAGGTAAACCATGGAACCAACGTAGGTCGCCTTCAACAGATGAATGGATAAAGAAAAAAAATATATATATAATGGAATATTAGTCTTAAAGAAGAACGAAATTATAGCATTTGCTGGCAAATGGATGGAACTGGAGATTATCATGCTCAGCAAAAT
Source organism: Marmota monax (assembly GCF_021218885.2). Classification (NCBI taxonomy): domain Eukaryota; kingdom Metazoa; phylum Chordata; class Mammalia; order Rodentia; family Sciuridae; genus Marmota; species Marmota monax. Next base: position 5,987,663 of record NW_026694552.1, on the reverse strand, counting down.
AAACCAATTCCAAAGAACCAAAAACCAAATGTTTTCTCTGATATGCAGATGCTAATTCACAATGTGGGTGCACAGAATAGAGGTACTTTGGGAAGTGTAGGGGGGCATGAGGGTAGGAATGATAGTAGAATCAATCGGACATTATTACCTTATGTGCATGTATGATTACATGACCTGTGTAACTCTACATCATGTACAACCAGAAGAATGAGAAATTATACTCCATTTGTGTACAGTGTGTCAAAAATGCATTCTACTGTTATGTATAACTAATAACAAATTTAAAAATTAAAAATAAAGGATTTTGTATGTTTTTGTCATTAAAGAAGTAAAATATTTGAGGAGACAGACATGTTTATCCTGATTCCAAGTATATACAAGTATCAAAACATCACATTGTACCATATTGATATGTACATTTTCATTTTTTATGTATCAGTTAAAATAAATTTAATTTAAAAATAAAATGTAAACAAGGAACTTGAATTTCTCAAAAAATTTGTTTTCACAATCAAAAGAACTTACACTATTTTTTCCCTGATGCTATAAATAATACAAGGTCAGTGCAAAACATTCAAATTCTTGCAGAAAAGGATAAAGAAGAAAGTAAAATAAAAATCACCTGTGGGGGATATGGAAGAGTAGATGGAGAAAAGACTAAATTCAATACCCAAAACCATAAAGAAAATTTTAAAAATAACTCAAATTGATTGTGGTGATGAATGCACACACACACACACTATATATATATATATATATATATATATATATATATATATATATACACACACACACATACATATATATGTATATGTATTTATATATTCATATATGAAGCCATTGCATTACAAAAAATAATTAAAATGATAAACTATATAGCATGTGAATTGTTTCTTATAGCAGTTTTGTTAAAAAAAAGCTCCTGAAATCAGCATAAACATTTTGATGCTCTTTTTATAAGCTGCTCTCTGAAAAAAATATATCTATAAATGTGAAAAATTATTAATTTTATGCTCTGTGAATTTCAACTAAATAAAAAAATTAAAAATGGAATGTTGGAATTTGGCTTTCCACATAGGTCCTAGAAAGAAAATTTTCTAGAACCTAATAACTCATTTATTTTATAGCAAGTATTTAAGGGGGCAGCCATAAATGGGCTTATGAATATTTGCTTTTGAAAAATTATTTGAAGGTTTACAGAGAGGATTAGTTTTTGAATAAGTATCTCACTGTGACATTCAAATCAATGAAACTATAACTAGGAATATTTTATGAATATTTAGGATTTTTATAAGTTGCTGAGATTCATGAAGGTAATTTTGTAGGATCAGACCAAAGGATGCTCTCTTTTTTTAAGGATTTGTGTTTTAAAATTTTAATTTTTTTTGGTACTGGGGATTGAACCTGGGGGGCTTTATCACTGAGCTACATCTCCACCTCTTTTAATTATTTATGTATTTATTTATTTATTGTTATTTTTTTGTACTAAGGATTAAACCCAGGGGAACTTAACTACTAAGTCACATCCCCAGCCCTTTTTGTATTTTAGAGACAGGTTCTCACTAAGTTGGTTATAGCCTTGCTAAGTTGCTGAGGCTGAATCCTCCTGCCTCAACTTCCAGAGCTGCTGGGAGTACAGGAATGTGCTACCTCACCAGTCTCTTTTTATTTTTTATTATTTTTTTTTTTATTTTGAGACAGGTTCTTGCTAAGTTGCTGAGGCTGGCCTCAAATTTGTGATCCTCCTGCCTCAGCCTTATAAATAGTTAGGATTACATGTGTGCACCACCTCACCCAGTGGATTTGTAGATTTTGGTTACAAAGTTGTATTTTTAAAACTTTTAAACACATTAAAGGTCATTTGAGATTTTTTTTAAAGATGCCTACAAGAATGTATTAGTTATAGAAGAATGGATAAAGAAAATGTGATATACACACATTTATACACACAATGAAATATTACTGATCCATAAAGAAGAATGGGATTATGGCATTTGCTGGTAAATGGATGGAAATGGAGAATATCATGCTAAGTGAAATAAGACAATCCTAAGAAATCAAAGGCTAAATGTTCTCTCTGATAATGTGCATGCTAACATACACTAAGGGGTAGGGAGAGGGAAGAATAGAAGTTCATTGGATTAGACAATGGGGAATACAGGGAAGGGAGGCAGGATGGGAATGAGAAAGACAGTAGAATGAATTGGGCCTAACTTCCCTATGCTCATATATGAATATACAACCAGTGAAACTGCACATCATGTACAACCTCAAGAATGGAATCCTGATTAGAATAAGTTATACTCTATCTATGTATAATATGTCAAAATACACTCTATTGTCATGTATATCTAAAAAGAAAAGATAAAAAAGTTAAAAACATGAATGTATTAGTTGTAATGCTGCCAACTGAAAACTACCCTAATGCCCTTCAATAGCAGAATAGATAGAAGAAAAAGTTGGCTACGATCTACATACTGTGGGGTCGGGCTCCAAATTCCTCAATAGGACACCCATAGCACAAAAGTTAATAACTAGAATCAACAAATGGGACTTACTCAAACTAAAAAGTTTTTTCTCAGCTAAAGAAACAATAAGAGAGGTAAATAGAGAGCCTACATCCTGGGAACAAATCTTTACTCCTCACACTTCAGACAGAGCCCTAATATCCAGAGTATACAAAGAACTCAAAAAATTAGACAATAAGAGAACAAACAACCCAATCAACAAATGGGCCAAGGACCTGAACAGACACTTCTCAGAGGAGGACATACAATCAATCAACAAGTACATGAAAAAATGCTCACCATCTCTAGCAGTCAGAGAAATGCAAATCAAAACCACCCTAAGATACCATCTCACTCCAGTTAGATTGGCAGCCATTATGAAGTCAAACAACAACAAGTGCTGGCGAGGATGTGGGGAAAAGGGTACACTTGTACATTGCTGGTGGGACTGCAAATTGGTGCAGCCAATTTGGAAAGCAGTATGGAGATTTCTTGGAAAGCTGGGAATGGAGCCACCATTTGACCCAGCTATTCCCCTTCTTGGTCTATTCCCTAAAGACCTAAAAAGAGCATGCTACAGGGACACTGCTACATCAATGTTCATAGCAGCTCAATTCACAATAGCAAGACTGTGGAACCAACCCAGATGCCCTTCAATAGACGAATGGATTAAAAAAATGTGGCATTTATACACAATGGAGTATTACTCTGCATTAAAAAATGACAAAATCATAGAATTTGCAGGGAAATGGATGGCACTAGAGCAGATTATGCTAAGTGAAGCTAGCCAATCCCTAAAAAACAAATGCCAAATGTCTTCTTTGATATAAGGAGAGTAACTAAGAACAGAGTAGGGACGAAGAGCATGAGAAGAAGATTAACATTAAACAGAGATGAGAGGTGGGAGGGAAAGGGAGAGAAAAGGGAAATTGCATGGAAATGGAAGGAGACCCTCAGGGTTATACAAAAGAACATACAAGAGGAAATGAGGGGAAAGGGAAAAATAATACAAGGGGGAGAAATGAAGGTCAGTAGAGGGGGTAGAGAGAGAAGAGGGGTGGGGAGGGGAGGGGAGGGGGGATAGTAGAGGATAGGAAAGGTAGCAGAACATGACAGTCACTAGTATGGCAATATGTAAATCAATGGATGTGTAATTGATGTGATTCTGCAATCTGTATATGGGCTAAAAATGGGAGTTCATAACCCACTTGAAGCAAAGTGTGAAAGATGATATATCAAGAACTATGTAATGTTTTGAACAACCAACAATAAAAAAAAGAATAGATAAATTCACATGAGGTTAATATACCACAACAACAGTAAACACACTGCTATGACATATAATGATATGGATATATCTCATAAGCAGTGTTGAGTGATAAAAGCCAGACACGAGAGAGTATAAATGGCGTGACTCAGAGTTCAAAAACAAGGAAAATTACTCCATGGTGTTAGAAGTCAGAATGATGTTTACCCTTGTGAGGGCTAGTTATAAAAATGAGTCACAAGGAGACTTCTGGAGTGTTGTCTTTTTTGATCTGGACACTGTTTACATAAATTTGTTCAGATTGAGAAAATTCATCAAGCTGTACACCTGATCTGTACTTATCTGTATGTATGTTGTACTTCGATTAAAATTTTCAAAAATGAGCAATCAAGCAAGAAAACAAACAAATCCCTCAAACTCACATATCCTTTCAGCTAACTCTCCCACTCCAATGTGCCTTTCTGTCACCAAAACTCCCTAAAACAGCTCTCACAAGGATCATAAATTGCCTCTCATGTTATTGAATTTAAAGAAAAAATTTCTATGTTAACTTGATTGACTTCCCAGTAAAATTTATTGCTGCTGACCACTGCCTCATTGTTCGAAATATTGTATTCCCATGACTTTTGTGCCACAATACTTTCATGGTAGTCTTTGTACTTCTCTGATTACTTCATCTCTGTCTGCTCATCCTCCCCTTCTCAGCCATTAAATGTCTCAACTTTAGGTTTTTCTCTTCTCATTCTGTACTCCCTCCTTAAGTGGTCTCATTCATTCCCACAGCTTTCAACACAATTTATATATTAAATTCCAAGTTAACAGAAATATTTTAGTCTTCCCTAAGTTCCATTCTCGTATATTTATTTATTGATTGATACTGGGGATTGAACCCAGGGGCACTTAACCATTGAGCTACATCCCCAGCCCTTGACGAAGGGGAGGGGAGAGGGGATGAGAAAAAAAGGAGGAACTTTGATTGGGCAAAGGGAAAGGAGGGGAGGGAAGGTGCATGGGGGCAGGAAATATGGTGGAATGAGATGGACATCATTACCTTAGGTACATATATGACTGCACATATGGTGTGACTCTGCATCCTGTACAATCAGAGAAATGAAAAGTTGTGCTGCAATTGTGTACAATGAATCAAAATACATTCTGCTGTCATATAGAACTAATTAGAATGAATAAATAAATAAATTTTAAAAAAGAATTAAACTCAAAATAGTTCAAGCCCTTAGGCTAGGTACTTTATTGTGGAAACCCTATTAGAGATCTGTTGGCTAGTAAAGGAAAGGAAGAATTGCTGTTGGGAAAGCAAGCCAATGTTTCTAACACGTATAAAATACAGTTGTTAAAGATTCTATTAAAAGGAAGTGGACAACATAATATTTATTTATAATCAATCATAACTGAGGTTATTTGTAACATAAAAGTCTTATGCCATGAAATACAGAGCAGTTTCCTGTTGGTTTTAATTACTAATGGAATTGAAATAATTTGTTTTTAATGAGCTTTCCCAATCAAAGAGAATGGGGATTACTTCACAATATATGAAAACAAATAGAATATTATAAATGTAAAAAAAATAATTAAAGACAGAGTCTACCTGAGTTGCTTAGGGTCTTGCTAAATTGCTGTGACTGGCTTTGAACTTGCAATCCTCCTGCCTCAGCCTCCTGAGCCACTGGGATTACAGGTGTGCCCATTCTCATATATTTAATTAAATAATTTACATCTCCACTTGGATATTTTACAGACGTATCATATTTTATTTGTGCAAGGTTAAAATTTTGATTTCTCCCTTCTCCAAGCCTATTCTTCATCCACCCAATAAAGTGCACCAGAATTCATCCATTTGCTCAAACCAGGGGCAATTTATTTTGGGGTGGGGTATTGGGGATTGAACCAAAGGGTGCTTTACCACTGTGCTCCATCTCTAGTCCTTGTCTACATTTTTATTTTATTTCATTTCATTTTGATAAGGGTCTCTCTAAATTGCTGAGGCTGGCCTCAAAGTTGTGATCCCCCTGCCTTAGCCACCTGAGTGGCTGGGATTATAAGTGTGTGCCACCACACACAGTTCAGGGACATTTTTTAAGTTTCTCAATTGCTTATATACAAAATTGGGAGTTCTATATCTTTCTTCTTAATGGTCAATTTTCACCATGAAAGAATGTGGGAAGATAGACAAAACAATTCATAGCAACCTGTTCTGAAGCTTTCTCTAAGGTTCCAACAGGTAAGCAAATGTAGTAGATGTTGTAGTGTTCCACTCAGATCCCCTCTAGCTGCTGGGAGTGATGGCTGCTGATGACTCACAGCTGTGTCCCTCTTGGGTATTGCTCTTAGTTACAAGTGGCCTTGCCGAAGGTTATGCCCTCTCTGGAAGTGTAGGAGTGGTGAACAGCATGCATGCAGTGAGAGTACAAAGATTCATACTCCTTGCCTCAATTTCAGACAACTCTGAAAGGCCATCCCAGCTCCAAATCTCCCTGAAGGAATAACTGGAACTTCCACTTCCACTTCTCCCTCTCCTAAATCTAAGTCTTGCTTCCTTTTTTGCCTCACAGGCATTGATCACAAGTGTACTTCCTAATAACCCTCTTGTGTGCACATCTATCAGAGTCTGTTTCCAAATAACCTAGGTAAATTAAAAATGCATCGACCTAAAAAGAGCAAAGGAGGAAGAGGCAATACTTCAATTTAATACACAGGGACATATATTAATATAAGGGTGAGATTGAGTAAGTCAGAACAACTGTTCTCAGAAGGAGGCCAAGTTAGCTATGGGATGAATTGGGAAGGCTGTGCTTTTTGTTTTTTTCAATACTGGGGATCAAACCCAGGTCTTTGCACACAAGACACAAGTGCTCCACCACTGAGCTACATCCCCAGCCCAGGAGGCTGTGGGGGTTTTTTGTTTGTTTGTTTTTCTTTTCTTTTATTTCTTTTTTTTGGGGGGGGGGTACCAGGGATTGAACTCAGGGGCACTAGACCACTGAGGCACATCTCCAGCCCTATTTTGTATTTTATTTTATTATTATTATTATTTTGTGGTGCTGGGATTGAATCTAGGGCCTTGTACATGTGATGCCACTCTACCAACTGAGCTATATCCCCAGTCCCTCTATGTTGTATTTTATTTAGAGACAGGGTCTCACTGAGTTGCTTAGTGCTTTTGCTGAGGCTGACTTTAAACTTGCAGTCCTCCTGTCTCAGCCTCTGGAGCCACTGGGATCATAAGCATGTGCCACCATACCCAGCTCTGTATTATTTCTTATAACCATATGTGAATCAATAGTTCTGAATTAAAATTTCAATTTAAGGAAGTCAGGGGAAAAAGTAAAGAAAAAAAAAGAAAAAAATGTTCTTTTTTCTTTTCTTTTTTTTTTTTTTAACCAGGGGTTGAACTCAGGGGCACTCGACCACTGAGCCACATCCCCAGCCCTATTTTGTATTTTATTTAGAGACAGGATCTTGCTGAGTTGCTTAGTGCCTCACTTTTTGCTAAGGCTGGCTTTGAATTTGGGATCCTCCTGTCTCAGCCTCCCAAGTGGCTGGGATTACAGGTGCATGTCACCATGCCCAGCAAAAAGCTGTGTTTTTGAAGGTGTAACTAAAAAAGATTGAATCTCTGCTCATGAACAGAGTTCTGAGGAGTTGGGCCCCTTTGATTCATCTAGACTAAGTCACCCCTCACTTCCTTTTCCTTATGAAAATAAACTCTTGACCCAATAAGCCCGGAGAATAGTGCTTTGCACATAGCGATAGCATGAGGCAGGATAAGACTGATAGTGGAGGCTCCTGCTTTATCTTCTTTGTCTCCAACATGTGTGCATATGCACACACATACACACATACACACACAAAGTACTGCTTACCACAGATCAATACCCCCAAATCCTAATTAGACACCTCTCTGGGGGTATTTATAGTTTTGAAAAAATCACCAAAAGGGAAGACAATACCTCAAATTCAAGGAATTAGGAAACAACATTCATGTTTTCTCCACTAAGATTTATAATTTTAGCTCTTCTATTTTATTCTTAGATCTATTTTGAGTTAATCTTTGTATATGACATGAGGTAGGGGTTCAAGTTCATTCTTTTGCATGTGAATACCCAGTTGTTCTGGCACCATTTATTGAAAAGATAATACTTGAGCCACTGAAATGTCTTGCACACTTCCCAAAAATCAGTTGACCAGAAATATCTGGGTTGGCATTCATTTCTTTTGTTAAAAAGAATTCGTTTTGTATTTTTTTTCTCTTTCTTTCTTTCTTTCTTTCTTTCTTTCTTTCTTTCTTTCTTTCTTTCTTTCTTTCTTTCTTTCTTTCTTTCTTTCTTTCTTTCTTTTTTTGTACCAGGGACCAGGGGATTGAACCCAGGGGCACTCAACCACTGAGATACATCCCCAGCCCTTTTATTTTGAGACAGGGTCTCCCTAAGTTTCTTAGGGTCTTGTTAAATTGCTGAGGCTGGCTTTAAACTTGTGATTCTCCTGTCAACCTCCTGACTTGCTGGGATTACAAGCATATACCACCTCACCCAGCTTGTTTTGTATTTTCTTAAGGCAAAAGTAAATGTTTATTGCAGAAAAATATGTTAAGCAATACACAGATCACATATTGTTTCATCTCAAGGTCATGTATTCGACTATTGTTAACATTTTAAAATCCTTTTAAACTGTTCTTTCTTTTAAATATTTTTAATTGTAGATGAACACAATACCTTTATTTTATGTATTTATTTTTATGTGGTGCTAAGGATTGAACCCAGTGCCTCAGACATGCTAGGCAAGTGCGCTACCACTGAGGTACAAGTCTGGCCTCTCCAAACTGTTTTCTGAAGAGTGATGTCATACTATCATGCTGATTTGTACCTTTTTTGGGTGTTGTGCTAGGGATCAAACCCAGGGCCTCACACATGCTAAGCAAGTACTTTACCACTGAGTTACATCCCCAGCCTCTGTATTTTGTTTTTATAGTTTCAAAATGTCATGAATATATTTCCATGTTAATAAATAGACATATATAAAACCACTGGCTTTGTTGAATTCGTGAGCATCCACAGTATGGATGTGCCTTAATTTTTTTCTATCCTTTCCCCTAGTGTTAGACATTACATACTTTTCAACATTTTCCCACTGTGATTTAGCTAAGCACCTTTAAGTATATACTTTTACACACCTGTCTGGTTCTGCCAAAGATAACAAACTGCCAAATCACTGACTGATTTTCCCCCATAGATATGTTTTGTTTGCATAGCACATATATTTTATCATTTTACTATTATGATAATTAGAGCTTTATAGTTCTACATAGTAGTTTGGTTCATCTTGAACAAACTCATACATACATGAAAATTGATTTCAATTGATAATTCTCCGTTTTGCATATATATATATATATATATATATATTTTTTAAATTTTTATTTGTTTTAATTAGTTATACATGACAGTAGAATGCATTTATGCACTTTGATATATCATACATAGATGGGATATAATTTCTCATTTTTCTGAGTGTATATGTTGCAGAATCATATTGGTCATGTAGTCTCATATATACATACAGTAATAATGTCTGTTTCATTCTACTATCTTTTCTATCCCCACATCCTCTCCCCTTCCCTCCCATCATTTCCCTCTACCTAATCTATAGTAATGCTATTCTTCCCTAGTGCCCCCCCCCCCACCTTATTGGGAATTAGTATCCTCATATTAGAGAAAACATTGGCCTTTGGTTTTGTGGGATTGGCTTATTTCACTTAGCATGATATTCTCCAACTCCAACTATTTACTGGAAAATGCCATAATTTTTCTCTTCCTTGAAGCTGAGTTATATTCCATTGAGTATATATACCACATTTTTTTTTATCCATTCATCTATTGAGGGACACTTAGATTGATTCCCTAGTCTAGCTATTGTGAATTGAGCTGCTATAAACATTGATGTGGCTGTGTCACTATAGTATGCTGATTTCCACGTATATTTTTATATTTTATAATAGTTATTTTGAATTTGGATGATTTGTTAAGACGCAAATGCTAGGAATAGGATTGCTGGAATAGGATTGTTGGATCTCATGGCATTTGGTTTTGACTTGGCAAAGTTCTCCTACTTGCTTTTTCTGGAATGATCACTGGATTTTCTCCCTGGGATAGTGCTGTACTAAGTGGGTGGAAGATAGAGAGGACAATGGGAGATAAACCTTAGAACTATTCTCTGAGGTTACTGATGACCTGACTAAAAAGTTCTCTGGGGACGTAGCATATCAAATTAGAAAGACTAATGGATTAAACATCATAAGGTCTGGATCTAGTTCTGATTCTAGTATTATAGAGCTTTGCAACTTTGAGCTCATTCTTTAATCCCTCAAGGTCTTATTTCCTTATAGGGTGGTTAGGAGAATCAAATGAGATATTGTGTAAAATGCACTTCACAAAGCATAGAGCCCTACACAATTACATGGCAGTATTGTTCTTTTAATTTGCCCACACTGTTTACACAGGGTCAAACAGATCCAAGATTAGAGTGTGAAATATTGTCTGCTCCCCAAACCTTACTTTTAGAGGAGCTACTTTCTAAGCATAGATATGATTCTAGGTTGCCAGGATCTGATCTGGTGCACTTGAGTTCCATAATTGTTCACAGATGATTTCACGTGTCAGAGACTGTGGATACAAAGATGATTATGATTTGTCCCTGTCTTTGCAAAGCTTTACAGTCCACTAGAAAGAGACAAAACACATATTGAGATCATCAGAAAACAGGGATAAGAGATGTAATATAAGAGAGAGCCAATACTGCAATGCATGAGAGAAACAATCAAGGCCTGAAAGGGAGGGGTGCTTTGGAGGCAGTGTTGAGGAAGAGAAAGGACCAGGTGTGTGTGTGTATACGTGTGCACACGAGGGTGCGTGGTAGTCTACGCCAGTGGAGTTAATCTGGGGCTAGACTTTATCTTAGAATCTGTGCTCATTTCTATGCATTTACATTTTCTTTTTTTAGTTTGTGTTTCTCTTCATTCTCTAGTCAAGTTCTTTTTGAAAAATGCTAATCTAGTGTTAGCTGTACTAACAGGAAAAGAGATTTGTCTACACCCATGCCAAGAGACTTGGAGAACCCAGAGTGTTCTTGAAGCCAATAGTGCTGGTAAAAGTAAAGAGCCCATTTGAAATCTAGGGAGGAACTTGGAGGCACTCTTTCCTCCCTGCTGCCTGCTTCATCTTATGTTCTTCCTGGATCATTTCCAAACCCATCACCTTCCAAGCATTTGTTTGCTGCCACTGCTGCAGAAACAACCACAGACATTAGAAAAGGCCAGCTAAACATCTTCTTGCCCTTTCTCTAGCTTACCTCCTTCCCTCAGTGTGGGTCATCTGAATATTTCCCCTCCAAATACAAACCAAATGCAATGATTATTGAAGCCAGAGGAAATAAAGGGTATTGTTCTACTCTTAATGTTTATTAAATTTGGACTTAATCTTCTTCATCGAAATTAAGCCTTTAAACCAGCCAATATACTTAAACGAGGTGAAATGAAAAGACTTACAGTAAGAGATGACAGGAGGCTCTTTGGGAAATTAAAATCTCCAGAGATTTCCAAATTGAGAGTTACTGAGCCAGAAAGGAGAAAGCAAGAAAAGGATTTTTAAAACTTAATAAACAGGATGCCAATTAGGCCTTCAGATTAAAAAGCTAGGTGATGTCAATGCTATTGATGGAAGGAGAGGTTAACTGGAGCTAGGAAATTAATAAGCACTATATTGTTTCCGGATCCTTCTTTGATTCACTTTCTTTAAATCTGGCTGGGTGCACCTTTCCTTTCTCAGTTTACCCTTCTGTGGTGTGGGAAGAACACATGGTGATAAGGAAATACCTGCCTGCTTGAGTAAGAGTTCTTTCCTCAATTTCCAAGCCCACAATACTGCTCTGAAACCTTCAGTGAACTCCTTGCCTAGTGATCACAGACAAACTATGTCATCTCAGAAAGGTTACCCAACAAAACCCAATACGTACTTGTGTTGAGAAAATGACCTCTGTGGTTCCATGAGTACCTGATGTTCTCTTACCTTTCTGCAAAGAGAGCCTTTTCCCAGAGGCTCCCTTCCCCCACCACTCTCTCAGGGCAGAGCAGAAGCAGCCCTAAGACGTGGGAAGGACACCTCCCAACTTGGGAGGTTTTCCAGGGCCCCAGTTTTCACCAGCCAGAAGTTTGATTTACTGGCACCATCTGTGGGAAGACAAATGGCCCCTTCTGGCTGTGCTGGTCAGATGCAGGGAAGGAAGGAAAGAAGGAGAAAAAAATGGAGGAAGGCAGATTAGTAAATCAATAAATACCCCAGTGACATAACTGAATGAACAAATAAAAATTCCTCACAGGAAGGTGGCAGGTGTCATTAGATGGTGATGTTGAAGTAGAAAGGGTGACTTTTTTTTTTTCAGCCCAAGGATAATCTCTTAAATTCTGGGTACAAACAATACAGTATAACTCTTATGGTTGCCATGACAACGTGAATCCCTCTCCTCTGATGTCAGGCTGCTCTCCCCCTTCCGCTGGAATTCAGAAAGTCAGTTTTCTTTCTGCAGTAAATGCTGTGCCTGGTTTCAAGGGCTCAATGATGGGCTCATCTAATAACTCCCTGTCTTCCTGGACTGTTTGTTCCCAAACCCTAAGGTCACATTTCTTTGGGGGAAGAGGGAGTTTGACATGCAGGAGACTAGACCAGGCAGACAGATTGTTCCAGTTAGGCATGTGACCTATTTCTGCTGACGTCTGGGCCAGCTTCTGACCAGTCTAAGGTCCACACCTCACCTCCCTCCACCTTACACTGGCGCCAGACTTGCCTCTAGGTGAGCACAGGACAAGGACCTGCTTTGGGAATTAGGCTGGCAAGTACAATAGTATTTGAAAACCTTCCGCTAAAAATTTCTTCTCCAGACGGCCTGCCTAAAACTCCAGTTATTAAAATCTTTTTTATAGGTGAAAATGTTGAAGGTCACTTCCAAATGAAATTGTCCCCTGAGTAGGGTAATAATAATTAACTTGTAACACCCTAGAGAAAATGAGAAAGGGAGGACAGAACTCCCTAGGACCCAGGACACAAGATAGATCAGTGTTGACATGAGAAAGGAAAGGGATAGTTTTATAACACTGGAACTCCTCAGTACCCACTGTCTTTTCACATTCCTCCAAAGCCTATTCCTCTTTGAATCTTAGCTCAGTAAACCTGGAAGGCATTTTCTTTGTTGTTATTATTATTTTAGCTGTACATATTTATTGGATATGATGTGATAATTCAGTACATGTAGCTAATATGTAATGATCAAATCAGTGTAGTTGATATTTTCACAACCCTAAACATTTAAAATGTTTATTTACACATAATATTTACATATATTTAAGGAGTATATTTCATTACATGTATTTTATATATATATATATATATATATATATATATATATATATAATTTGTACTAACATAATCAAGGTAATTAATGTCCCCATCTCTTTATCATTATTTTATATATGAAGTCTTTGGGCTCCTATCTTCTAGTTATTCATAAAACACATAATAGGCTACTGTGAACTACAATCCCTCTACTGTTCTGTATAATACTAGAACTTACTCCATCTATTTAACTGTGTTTGGGTACCTGTTATTCAACCTCCTTCATTGTCCTCTCTCCTCACCCTTCCCAGTCCCTAGTAATCACCATTGTACACTGGAAGGCATTTTTTTTTAATATGCCAGAGATTAAACTCAGGGATATTTAACTACTGAACCATATCCCCAGCCCTTTTCATTTTTTTTAATTTTGAGAAAGGGCCTCGATAAGTTGCTGAGGCTATCTTTGATCACACAATTCTCCTGCCTCAGTCTCCTGAATTCCTGGAATTATAGGTGTGCATTACCATGCCCCACTGGAGGGCATTCTTGATACCTCCCTTTCACCACTAAAGTCCAGTTAATGATTAATTCCTGTAAATTCTAACCTCTTCACACCTCCCAAATCTTTTCTACTCTATAATCACTACCCTGGTCTGGATGACCATCATTTCTCATCTGGATTACCTTACTGCATGAGCATCTTTTTTTTTTTCCTATTTTAACCCTTTTCTTACCCATTCTTCACTCTGAAGCCAGAGTGATCATTATAAAATGAGAACCTGATCATGTCACTCCTCTGCTTAAAACACATGAATAGAGTTATATTGCCTACTGGGTAGGGTACAATGTGCTTAACATAGCATTCAAGACCGTCCACACATGACCTAGCTCCTGCATCTCCAGCCATATGTCACATCTCCCACCTAACTTCAACACTTCCCACACACCTAACATTCTAGCCACAGCTAACTACTCCTTGTGATTTGTCAAACTCATCACGTTTCTCATCTTTTGCCCAAGAGGCTTGCTTTCCCTGGAATACCCTCTAATTTCTCTTCCTTCCCTTAGTTTACTCCTATTAGTCCTTCAAGGGCCCAGCTCACATATCACATTCTCTAGGTCTTTCCTGATCCTTCCTTTATTCCAAGTCTAAATTCAGCCAGGGATTCACAGTACTTTTTCACCTATTAGGAAATGTACTAACTACATTACATTGTAATGACTTGTTGACTTATCTATATATCCCCCAGTAGGATGTGAGTTTCATGAGGACAAGGATTGTGTCCTTATTCATCATTATATATCTACTCTCTAACACAAATCTTTCAATTGGAAATACTCAGTAAATATTTGTTGAACAAATGAACAGAACCCAGGTGGTATAGATAAACTAGAGGAATAGCTGTTGTTCTTGATGGAGGAAAGAAGGCCAAGGGCAGGGGGGGCTAAATCTAAGAGGAAATGGATAAATAAAACATCAGTAAAAGTCTGAAAAAGATCATTAAAGAGGAAAAAGGCCTGCCAGATGTTAAAACGTGTTATGATGCTACCTTAAAATAGTTTTATCCTAAGCTGGGCTTGGTGGCTAAGGCAGAAGGATCACAAGTTCAAAATCAGCCTTAGCAACTTATCAAGGTCTAAGCAACTGAGCAAGACCCTGTCTCAAAACCTAAAAAGAACTGGCACAGTGGTACACTCCTGTAATCCCAGAAGCTCGGGAGGCTGAGGCAGGAGGATGATAAGTTCAAAGCCAGTCTCAGCAAAATTAAGGTGCTGAGCAACTAAGTGAGCCCCTGTCTCTAAATAAAATACAAAATAGGGCTGGGGATGTGGCTCAGTGGTCGAGTGCCCCTGAGTTTGATCCTTGGTACTCAAAAATAAATAAATAAGTAAAACAAAAAGGACTGGGAATATAGCTTGGTGGTTAAGTGCCCCTGGGTTTGATCCCTGGTACAAAAAAGAAAAAAGGAAAAAAAGTTGTATTCTAGAGAAATGTTTATTAACAGTTGTCAATACATAATGGACATTTGTATATTTTAAAGCTAGCATATCAAATCAAAGGGGAAAAGATTAATTATTCAAAAATTATATATAAACCACAGGCTAGCTTTAACTTACTATTAACATCAAGTTTAATTACAGATGAATCAAGCATTTTATTTATTTATTTGTTCTTATTAGTTATACATGACAGTATAATGTATTTTAACATATCATACATATTCTCATTCTTCTGGTTGTACATGATGTGAATTAAATTGGTCCTGTAATAATATAGGCACATAGGAAAGTAATGACCAATTTGTTCTATTATCTTTCCTATTTCCATTACCCCTCCCTTCCCTTCATTCCTATTTTTGTAACCCAAAGTATTTCTATTTTTCCCTACGCCTCCACCCTCTTATTGTGAGTTAGCATCCACATATCAGAGAGAACATTTGGCCTTTGTTTCTTTGGGGATTGGTTAATTTCACCTAACATGATAGTCCGCAGTTCCATCCATTTACTGGCAAATGCCATAATTTCATTTTTCTTTATGGCTGAGTAGTATTCTACTGTGTATATATACCACATTTTCTTTATCTGTTTATCTGTTGAAGGGCATATAGTTTGGTTCCACAGTTTAGCTATTGTGCTTTAAGCTGCTATAAACACTGGTGTGGCTGGCAGCATCACTGTAGTATGCTGATTTTAAGTCCTTTGGGTATAAACGAAGGAGTGGGATAACTGGATCAAATGGTGGTTCCATTCCAAGTTTTCTGAGGAATTTCCATACTGTTTTCAGAGTGGTTGCACCAATTTGCAGTCCTTCATGATCTAATCACTCCTACCAGCAATGTATGAGTCAATATTTTTCTCCACATCCTCAACAACATTTATTGTTGCTTGTATTCTTAATAATTGCCATTCTGACCGGAGCAAGATGAAATCTCAGTGGAGTTTTGATTCACATTTCTCTAAGTGGTAGAGATGTTGGACATTTTTTTTCATATATTTGTTGACTGATCATATTTCTTCTTCAGTTGAAGTGCCTGTTCAATTCCTTTGCCCATTTATTGATTGGGTTACTTGCTTTTTGGTGTTAAGTTTTTTGGTTCTTTATATATCCTGGAGATTAATGCTCTATCTGATGTGCAGGTGGCAAAGATTTTCTTCCATTCTGTAGACTCTCTCTTCACATTTTTGAATCAAGCATTTTAATGTGAAAAATGAAAACTTAAAACTACTAAAAGAAAATATAGGAGAATTTTAAAACATACAATTTTGGAGAGGGGAAGGCCTTTCTAAGCAGGCCACAAATTCAGAAATAAAATTGATAAATGTTGTCTACATAGAAATTTAAAACTCATAGCAAAAATGAATACAAAAACAAAAGGAGAAATGACAAACTGAAGCAAGGTGTTTGTAACTTTTATGACAAAGGACTAATTTCCTTAGTTTCCAAAGAGCTCAAAAAAGGCAGAAAGAAAAATATCAAGAACTCAAAGGTAGATGAGTGAATGATATGAGTATGTATCTCAAAGAAAAAGAAACATAAATGCAAATTCACATATATAAAGATGTAAATTTTACTTGTAAACAAAAGAATGCAAATAAAAACAGCAAACTGCTAGTAAATTTTTTTAATTGTAGTTGGACAGAATACCTTTATTTTACTTATTTATTTTTTTAATGTGGTGCTGAGGATTGAACCCAGGGCCTCGCATATGCTAGGTGAGTACTCTACCATTAAGCCACAACCCCAGCCCCTGCTATGTTTTTTTTTCACCAACTGTACTTGCAAATAGTAAAAGAGATTGTTAAAATCCAGGGTTTATAAAAGCATAGGGGAATAGGCAATTTAGCTACTGTAATATTTACTGTATATATCATATGACCTAGCAATTATACTACATGATAGTGAAGAGCAGAGGCTCTGGAGTAAGACTAGCTACATCCAAGTTCTGCTGCTCCAACTTAGCTTTGTGCTCTAGGAAAGTTCCTCAACCACTTCAAGCCTCAGTTTCCACATCAGCGAAATGAGAATAACAATAGTATTTACCCCACAAGAGTTGTTCTAAGGATAAAATGAGATAAGGGGTTGGGTGCAGTGGAACACACCTAAATCCTAGGAGCTTGGGAGGCTGAGGCAGGAGGATCATGAGTTCAAAGCCAGCCTCAGCAATGGCAAGGCACTAAGCAACTCAGTGAGACCCTGTCTCTAAATAAAATACAAAATAAGGCTGGGGATGTGGCTCAGTGACTGAGTGCCCTTGAGCTCAATCCATGGTACCCACCCCCACCCCCAAAATGAGATAAGGCATATAAAATTAGTTGTTACTATTATTGTGCTCAAAAGAGCATTTATTCATATATCCATCACAGCATTGTTTATAATAGCAAAAACTAGCAACAACAATCTAGAAATGATCTAAATATTAATAAAAAGGAATTGGTTGTATTAATCAGCTTTTGGTTGCTCTGATCAAAATACCTGACAAGAATTACTTAGAGGAGGAAAGATTTATTTTGGCTCACAGTTCCAGAGGATTCAGTCTGTGGCCAGCAGGTTCCAAGGCAGAAACAGCATGGCAAAAAGGTCTGACCAGGAAAAGCTGCTCAGCTCATGGCATCCAGGAAGCAGAGAGAGAAAAAAAGGAAGGGGCCCATGGGGAAAAGATAAACCTTTCCAGGACATGCCCCCAGTTATCTCTTTTTCCAACTAGGTTCCACTTCCCAGTAGTCCATCCAGCTATCAACAAATTAGTGGAATGAATCCACTAATGAGGTGAGAGCCTTCATGATCTAATCACTCCCCAAAGCTCCACCTCTGAGCACAAGACACTTCAGGGGCATCCCAGTTCCAAATCATATCATTGGTTTAATAAATTATGATATACTTATGTACTGTAATGTTATGCAGCCATTACAAAGATGAGATGAGACATCTATTTGGATCAATTTGAGTAAAACTCTAAGCTATGAACTATAGAAAGTATGATTCCATTTTTGTAAATCAACATGGAAGTGTGCTCCTATCTCTCCAAATATATATTTTATATATTTTTATTTTTATATTTTATGTATAAAATATAAAATGTAAAAAATATTAAAATATAATTTATATTATGTATACACATATACATATGTATGTATATGAAAATATATGTGATATATATATATATATATATATATATATATATATATATACACACACACACATACATACACAAATTCTTGAAGGTTATCATACCAAAAATAGTGTTTATCTTTGCAGAAAGAATCTGATGGGGATAAATTTCAAGAGAGCTTTGTTTATTTCATATTTTTTATAGTTTGAATTATTAAATTATGTATATATATATATATATATATATATATATATATATTTTTTTTTAAATTTAAAGAAACTAAGATCCTGTCAGTGTTCACAACCCCCAAACAGCTTCCCACATCACACTGGGTAAAAGTCTTATTCTTTCCAATTGCCTGCAAGGGCCTCATGATTGACCTCTTGCATGGTCATTACCTTTCTGATCTCATCTCCTGCCATACTCTCTCTCACTCTGGTTCAGTCACACTGGCCTCCTGTCTGTCCTGTGCACATGCCAGCTAAAGACCCACCTCAGGATCTTCATCCTCACTGATTCCCTCTGCTTTTGAAGTTCTTTCTGCAATTATTCACATAGGGTACTTCCTCACCTACCTTAAGTCTTTGTTCACATGCCACATTCTTGGTGAGGCCTTCTCTGCCCCTTCCCCATTTAAATTTACAACTCCTCACATCTCTATCCCCATATTTTGCTTTATGTTTCCAATTGTGATTTATAATAATCTAATATAATATACATTTCTATTGTTACCTTATCACCTAGCTCTCCCCACTGTTAAGGAAGATCCACAAGGACAGATGTTTGTCTGTTTTGCCATGTTCATCTCTAGTTCCTAGTGTCTGGTGTCTAGTAGGAACTCAAACATATTTTTTTTCTAATTTATTTTTCAAATTATTAATGCATATTAATTGTACACATTAGCTGGCTTCACTGTGACATTTCCATACATGAGGGTATCATACTTGGATCGATCATATCCATACGCTCTTCTCTCTGTTCTTGTCTTCCTCTCTATCTCCCTTCTCCTGTCCCCTTCCCCTTCCCCTTCCCTAATAGTCCCTCTTCTATTTCAGGTTATATTTCCCCCCCAAATTTGTTGAATGAATGAACAAATGAACATTCCAGGCAAGAAAGAACCTAAGAATTCACTTTCTTTTTCTGTATTCCCACTCCTCTCTGGGATTCTTTCTTACTCTTTCTCCTTCTGGAATTTACAACTTTTCATTTCATCTTGTTCCTGGCAGGTACCTCAAAAAAATATTTGTTGAATGACTGGATTTGTGTTCATTCTGAAATATGAGTGATTGATCACTTAAGAGCAAAATTCCAGGTATATTTGCATTTTAGTAGGGATCAAAACCTATAGACAAGCCATGTACAGTGATGCATGCCTATAATCCCAGCAACTTGTGAGGCTGAGGCAGGAGGATTGCAAGTTCAAGCCCAGTCTAAGCAATTTAGTGAAAGCCTGTCTCAAAATAAAAAATAAAAAAGGGCTGGTGCTGGAGCTCCGTGGTAAAGTGCCCCCGTGGTTAATCTCCATTATTGCCAAAACAGAATAACAAACAAACAAACAAAGGCAAAGGGATTATAGGCAAAGGGATTAGCCTGCTTCTTGGAACCCCTGAAATTTTCCCAGAGTAAACTGGTACATTTGTCACAAACTTTGGGACTCACCACTTCTACTTTCTCCCCTTGCTAATACAATCGTTTCCATGTGCCTAGCAGTAGCTTTAATATTACTATTGGAAAAAAATTACTATTTGATTTCCACAGTTCACATGACTTAAAGAAAGTATATTTCAAGAAAAACAAACTCACAGTGAACATGAATATTCTTAAAGAAAAACACACACATGAATACATATACACACATAAATATATACATAATGGTGCACCAGTTATCAAAATATATCAAGTTAGTTTCTAAACAATTCCCTATAAACATGTCAATATATTATGTACTTAAAACAACAAAGTCCTTGAAAAAATCTCAGTATTGTCAATTTCTTACCTTTTATAGGCCAACAGAAAGGCAATTCCAGATCCAGGCATTTCCAGTTTTCTCAAATGGTTCCACTCTACTCCAAACAGGCAGGTGACAGGATGAATTCTGCTAATAAGGTTATACCTGAATATATGTGGGAGGGCCCAGAGTCACAATCAACCTAGTCAGCTTTATTCAGGAGACAAAAAACCTGTGTGTGTGTGTGTGTGTGTGTGCACGCGCACACGCGCACGCACAAGCACATGGGTATGTGCATGTGGAATGACTTATATTGAGCTGTGGGGACAGAGCATATCAGAATCCTCTCATCTCCCATCCAATGCCCATACCAGACCGTTTTCTTCCTCCAGGACTGGCTCCAATACCCTACATTGGCCAGTTCAGAAATCCCTTGTAGATACTGGTTGTCTCTGGGAGGTGAGAATGCTGTCTGTGAGCTTAGGGTCTAATGAGAAGTTGAAACATCTGAGATACTCAGCAGAACCTCCTAGCACAATCCTCCCAAATAAGTGATGACAAAACAGATCATAAGCACAAGAGCACTCAGAGAAGAATGATTGAGTCAACTCCATCAGCTTAAGAGAACCAAATTTTTTATTGGTATAAAAATATCTTATTATTGTTTAGGCCTAAGTTTATTGGACCCTCATAGAGAATGGAGTCTAGTTGTAACTTACTGGTTCTCTACCTTTAATGTGCTTGTTAAAAGATAGATTTTAGGTTGGGGTGCAGCTCAGTGGGAGAACACTTGCTAGCATGCATGAGGTCCTTAATTTGATCCTAAAACAAACACACACACACACACACACACACACTCACATTTTCCTAGGTCTCTTTCCCATAGATTATTATTTAGTTCAGTTGAAGGATGGCCTATGAATCTGCATTTTTGACAAGCTCATAAGTGATGCCAGTGCTTACTAGTTTTTCAAGAACTACACCAACTACATTTATACCTACCCTATATTTATCCATTGTCTGACATTCACGTTGGTTCTCTTTCTCTGGGGAACATTGATTAATACATTCCCAGGCATAATCTGAAAATCTGACCCCCCCTGATACAGTGTTTTGTTCCCATGATGGGAGATATCAGTTTATAATGGAATTATGGAGACCTAAGAGTCAAATTCCTTGGCATTGTAGATGTAGGGATCAAAATCTGCTATGGATTCATGAGTTCCCTGAACCCTGAAAACAATAACAACTGTGTTTATTGAACTCTTAAAGTGTGCCAGGAACTACGCTAAATATTTAAATGAACTATCTTATTTGACAGTCCCAACAAATAATGAATGGAAAAATGGAGACTCAGAGAATTTAAGTAAGTTAAATAAAAGATGTACAAACTTACTCCCTTCTTTGATTTCCAAAAAAGAAATCATGGTAAATGCTTCAAGGGAATTTTGAACCTGGGCAGTCTTACTGGGTTGTTTCAGATATGGAAACTTCAAAGGAAAATCTTACTGGCTCTGGACTTGAGCCACTCATAGTTTCACAGCAAGCCCAAGTTTCTAGCCATTATATTACACTGCTCCCCCTGCTGGGCAGTTTCACCATTAACTAATTCAGAGTGGGGGTAGGAGGTAGTTTTTGAGACACATCAGTCTGCTAGTTTCCCCAGAAGATACACTGGAAAGACTTATTTCAGTTTACTTCTTTCCCAATGATCATGGGTTGTTTACATGCTAAAATTTGCTGACAGCTCTTAATTTTACATGGTTTATTTTTGAGTCATGGCTGTATGTTGGGGTTTCTGTGCTGTAGGCAGATTACAGTCATTGCCTTCTTCAGGCCTGTATCAGCCCAGTGCTCTAGGCTAGCTATTTTCCGTAGGCCAACAACATTTATGCATCTTGTGGGAGTGCTTCAATATTGCAATCATCAGTAGACATTCGTTTTCAGAAAATAGGATCTAGCACTTTAGATGATGGGCAAGGGGCCCACAGATTTCAGTCCCAGGTGATTTTTTTCTGTCTGGTAGGTGGCAGCAAGCAGACTGATGGGCCAGATAAAACAAATAGTTTCAGGAGTGGCTCAAGTCCAGATTCAATAAGAGCTTTCTTTGAAGCTTCCATATCTGAAACAGCCCATAATTCCCAGGGGAGAGGAGGATGGCTGTTTCAAAAGCCAAAAACAAACTCTCTCTAAACAGATTAAACCTTCTGCCATAGAAGTAAAGCTCAAAACAAAAAACTGGCCAAGAAGCCCTAATGATATCCATCCATCAGCCAACCCAAGGGCAAATCTGACTGCACAAATGATGGGGGACAGAATCAAAATATTTGAGTAAATTGGGCTCTTAACTCTCAGAATGCAAAGTATTTCCTAGTTCAACATGATAAATTAATATCTCAAGGTACTATGGCTTATTTGTGGTAGTAGCTGATACATTTAATTAGAGCTCATATATGTACAGGTTCTGACCTCTTTTCAAATGGGCATCCTTTCTTCCTCATGCAACAACTGCTGCAAAATCTCAGAAGTCTTTTGGGCTGGAAGTCTGAGTGACTTGGGCTACCATTTACTCTTTGTGTAAAGTAAGGTTTTAGTGCAGAAAAGGAATGGGGCTGGGTGGCCTATAAACTCTGAATAGATATTTGTGGATTTGGCTGAAGATTCCTCTGCTGTCAACCCCTCCGTTTCTGTTCATTTACATTTGATTTCTAATTCCAACCTTATCTCTGCTGAACTGAGGGATGTGTACACAACTGGCCAGCTTAGATAGGAAAACAATCAGAGGCCAGGTGTGGGGGTGGCAGCACCCATGTCTCTTAGGGGTTCAAGGGAAAGCCTGTGGAGGCAGAAGAGAAGCAAATAGAGAGTAGAAGACAAGAGAAAAGGGCAGGCAGCTGAAGCTGTTGCTGTGTCCTTCGTGTTTAAGACTGTCCTTCCCCTTTGGTTTCTGTAATAAACATGATCACAGTATAACCTAATTTTAACATCTCAGCTCTGGCATGAAGAATGCCACCAGTACACTTGATTCACAATATCAAAGAAAGAGGAGGTCAGCAAGACCATTGGATCCAAGTCTTGTGCTCAGTGTACATCAGCTTTTGTCTGTCCTCAGTGGCCTGTTTGTTCAAGGGAGTGGGTACTAGCCAAATCTGTAAGTGAAAGGATGGGAGGATAGAAGGTGAAAGGGGGAAGTGCCTCAATTTTTTTAAACTGTGTTAGGGATGTAGCTCAGTGGTAGAATGCTTGCCTAGCATGCGTGAGGCTCTGAATTTAATCTCCAGTACTTCAAAAATAAAATAAAAAAGAAAGAAAATACCTGCCTGGGCCTAAAAGATTTTGGGGGCTTGTGAAGTGTCATTTAAAAAATTATTATAGCTCAGCAGGGCAAAGTGGTGCATGGCTGTAATCCCAGTGACTCAGGGGGCTGAGGCAGGAAGATTACAAGTTTGAGGCCAGCCTCAACAACTTAGTGAGATCCTGTTTAAAAATTTAAAAAATAATTTAAAAGGGATGGGGATATAGCTCAATGGTAGAGCTGCCTTGGGTTCAATCCCCAGTACCACACAAAAATAAATAAATAAATAAATAAATAAATAAATAATCATTGTAGCCAAACCTGATGTCACCTCAGCTCACTGATTTTCACTTATTTTACTTTAATTTCATTTCCTTTTGTTATGAAAAAAGATCCCTTGTGTAGCTTCCCTTAGTCAAGTAAATTAAGTAAATGAAGGTCAATGTGCATCTTTGTGCAAAAGAAAAAGGTGTTACAAGATTTTTGACTGATGCTTCTCCATTTCTCTTTAAACAGAGCTCCAGATTTGTGTGTTAAGGGTGGGGTACTTCTGGAAAGAAAAGGAATGGGACCCCAGATTCTCTTACCAGGGATTTCAAATTAGGAAAATCTGAAAAAGTAGATGGGCCTGACTGTAGTTTCCTGGCAGATAGGGAACCCGAAGGCCACAAGGGGCAGCTAATTTGATAACAAAGGAGTCTGCTGAACGTTCTGCAGGACTTTCCCCACACTGCTTCTTAAACTCTGCTTCTGGCTTCTGCATATGCAGGTGCAATGTTTGTTTCCCTTAGATCACCAGGTGCAATCTTAGTACTCTCTCCTCCTCTTCTTCCTCTTCTCCCTCTCCTTCTCCTTCTCTTTCTTCTTCTTTGCAGTCTGGCAATCCAACTCAGGCCCTTGAACATGCTATGGAAATGCTCTACCATTTCTCAAAAGAAATGTGCTCATAGCCAGTACTCAGCAAGTCTGGATAGATTTTACTAATGTTTTGGGAGGATACCAGGAAGGGGTCATAGCATAGAGCCCTTCAGCCTTCTACTAGCCCCCTTAACAGTCTTCTTCTCCTCCTCCCTTCTCTGCTCATTTTTCCATCCTCCACCATAGATTGCATTCTTACTCCTCCTGCAATTTCTTTGCCCTTTCCTAGAGTATCTAGAAAGTCAATCCATCAATTTTTAGTCATAGCCACCTACCATTGTGACCCCCTGAACAGAATTAAGAATGTTTCTTCCTCGGTATCCATCCTCTCTAGGAGGAGGTAGGAAGTACAAATAGATATTTGTTTTTGCTGTATCACCTATCCTCATACTTTTCTATAAGAAAAATGAAAATGTATAGGTAATCAAAAGCCGTCTGAAAAATCCAACATTTTTGCCCGGCACTAGGCATAAGTCCTCTGTATACCAGCCTGATTCTCTTTACTGAAGAGCACTATTTTTTCTTTGTAGTAAGTCTGACAATGGTGCATATTCTAATGAGGAATCTTTTCTAGATGGTGGGTGATCTTGCTGCTATCCCATAGGCTACATGTTTTTTTTAGGTTTCCAGGAGAAAACACCACCTCCCCTAAGGATTGTGTTATGAGTTTCAGTGCAGACAAACACCCTTCCAATATCCAAGGAAGTAATCTAGATTGTTTGGAGTATGTTTTCTCCTTTTTGAAACCCATTTCAACACTGGCTGAGAGGAACAAATTTGAGGAGGGATGACTGTAAATGGCTGAGAAAGATACTCTACCATGGAGGATTTTTAGGCATTAGCGACCTACCAATGTGACCAAGGCAGTGAACCAAATACTGGGCGTGTTCAAGACAGGCCTATTTCTTCCCATGCACAAAGAACACCTGCTTCAAAATTTTGAATTCAGGGAGACACAGGACAGCTGGTTAAAGTCCATAGAGATCATGAATGCAGATGTGGTCACAAAATCTAGGAGACTCTATTAGAGCTCACTTCAGGCTTTGAAAGAGGTATGTTTAGAAAAATATAAATCAATAAGATTTTATGCAACAGGAAACAAATGTATGGAATTCATTATCCTCAAGAGTTAGTGTAAGCTGAAAGTATAAATACCTTTTTAAAAGGGT
Organism: Marmota monax; assembly: GCF_021218885.2. Lineage (NCBI taxonomy): Eukaryota > Metazoa > Chordata > Mammalia > Rodentia > Sciuridae > Marmota > Marmota monax. Next base: position 5,962,050 of record NW_026694552.1, on the reverse strand, counting down.
TAGATGCATTCATAAATTTATGCATAGCTGGTTACTAAGGGCAACTAAGATGTTTTCATAGGAAGCTAGAAACAGAAGAGGCTCTAGATATCAGCTAATCTCAACCCCTCCACCCCCACCACCTTTGTAGTTAGGGAGCATCAGCAGAATACCTCCTGGAGCAAAAGACCTGAGTAGATAGGAATGGGTGATTCCTGGTGGTCTCCCAGATAACCCCAATGGCCACCCCAGTCTTTTGCTACATAGTTAGATTTTAAGAGAGGAAAGGACGAAGCAGACTTAAAAGCCTCTAATTGAACCTGGCATAGTGGCACATACCTATAATCCCAGTAGCTCTGGAGGCTGAGACAGGAGGATTGTGTGTTCAAAACCAGCCTCAGCAAAGGCAAGGCACTAAGCAACTCAGTGAGACCCTGTCCCTCAATAAAATAAAAAAAAATAGGGCTGGGGATGTGGCTCAGTGGTCGAGTGCCCTTGAGTTCGACCCCCAGTACCAAAAAAAGCCTCTAATTGTCTAGAGGAGTCATATAGACTATATATGGGAGGTGGGGATGGGCAGAGATGACAATATGTAAAGAAGGGTAAGAAAAAGAGAATATCCTGCCTTCAAGATCATAGTCTAATAAGGGAAATAAGCAAGTGAGAATATTATGAGTTTGTATATAGCACAGCAAGTTACATGATGGGGGTAGAGAAGGGATGAGTACCATGTACAGAGCAGGTGGGGAACAAGGCAAATTGGCCTCTGGATGTGGGGAGAAAACCTGAAGAGTGAGACAGCATGAAGCTTAAACACATTAACAAGGGAACAGCTGACCCTATCTTCATCCCAGTCAGGCCTATACAATCAGTTTCTTCAGGATCAATGTGAAGGGTACCCACTGCAGTCATATATCTCAGTGGCCCTCCTCAAAAACTTCTCCATTTCCAGATGAGGAAACATAGATATGAGTGAGTGGACTATTTTGGATGAACATCTATTTTATGTCCCAGTGGGCCTCTATTTCCCCTCCACTATATTTGGCCATGAAGTTCAGGCTATAAAAGGTAGCTTGGTCCTCTGACAACACATGCCTATTGATTCCTTCATTAGAACTATGGCACATTAGAATTAAATAGATTTCATTGAATAATATGAGAAACAATTTTCTCTATGAATGAAAAAGAAGGGTATCCCTTCCCCCAGATAGACGCAAACCTTCACAGGGCACTCAGCTTGCCAAGCTCCACTTGGGTTAGATTTTGGCTCCTACTTGCTTCCCGAGCTGCATGGCCTGCACTTAACAACCTGCTCAAACCTATATGGTGACCCTGAGCATTAGAGACAAGAGTGTTGGGTTAAAGAGACTGTGAAGCTAATCCAGGAAGCATCTGTTGTGTTCTGATGTTTCTATCCAGAATGACTTAAGACTATGCCAGCCCGATACTGCCTGCAACCTATCAACTGGCAATGCAACCTGTGCCAGATCTCTCAGCTCTGTCAGGTAGAAGGAGGAGACTGGCTGTTTCTGGCTGCCTAGTTTGCACTAGAATTGGGGAGGTGACTGGAATTGCAGAGCTGGAAGGTTCTGCTAGGAGAAAGTAAGCTGTTTATTCAACAGGCACTAAAAATGAAGTTTGGCATCTCATTTGAGAACTTCCAACAGCGTGAAGGAGGCTGATTCATTTTTTCAAATAAAACTTAATTGTCATACTGTTTATTTAATAGTGAGATAATAATATCTTCTGTTTATGAACTGTCTTATAGCCTGAGGGAGTCCACACCACTTTACAGACTTCAAAATCTGAGAGCAGCTAGACAGGGACTGTGTCTTTCACCACTGAAATATCAACACCTGGGGGCTGGAGGGCATGGGTGGGGAGGAATTGGCTCAGAAAGTAAAAGTGGCTTTTATATCAAATTCTTCCTAGTGCAGGCCCACCAATCAGGTCCCGGACTTGGGCTTCCTGCTGACATATATGGGGAAGGGGATATCTGCAGAAGAAGGGACTCTGGCCAACTGGCAGGTGTGCCAGGATTTTGCTTAGAGAATAAAGAGGAACCAGTCTGAACTGGGTTGGTAAAGAGACATGTGTGCCAGCTATTTGCAAAGGGGTAATTACCTGATTGAACTCAGAGGGAGGAATAGATCACCTCCTGACAGTCAAAACAGGGAGTATTAGAAGTAAAGGGCAATCCAATTCTTTTAAGGCATTTAGATAGGCCTGGCCTTAGATTTGATGAAAAAGTCCAGAGGCCTGACCAGTCTGCTCTCACTGCCCTTGAAAATATACAACTTAACCTGCACTCCCAGAGTCCTCCTCAAACTTAACTGAGCATCAGAATCATATGAAGAACTTGTTTTACATGCAGATTCCTGGTCTTTCACCGCACTCTCATTCTGATTCACTAAGACTGAGGCAGACTCCAGGAATCTGCTTTGTTTTTCTCTCTCCCCTCTCTCTCTTTTTCTCTCCTTTCCACCCTTCCTTTTTTCTTTCATTTGTGGTGCCAGGGATGAAATCTAGGACCTTCCTTGCCCATGCTAGGAAGTTTCTCTAACACTGAACTACAGTACCCCAGTCCAAAGAATCTTCATTTTTAATAAACATTCCAAGTGATGTTTAAGTTGCTAATCCTCTAACTACATTGATTCCAGATTCAAGACCAAAGGGGTTGGAACTAATCTGGTCCTTTGTCTGCAATCCTGGCAAGTAGCTTAACACAGAATGAGTCTTGATCTTCAGTCATTCTTTTCCAGGCTGCTCTGAGTAGATCCTGGATGTTTCAGAATACAGGAGAGGTTCCTACTATTAAAGGCAATTCCAATTATACCTTTCTTTTCTCTTTCTTTATCCTTTCTCCCTCCTTTTCTCTTTTATTCCTTCCTCTCTTCCTTCTTTTTGGTGTGGCCATGTCTTAGTTCATTTTTGCTGCTATGTATGACAAAATATCACAGAACGGGCTGGGTGTGGTGGTGTGTATCTGTAGTTCCAACTACTCAAGAGGCTGAGGCAAGCCAGTCACAGTGGTGAACACCTGTAATCCCAGTGACTCAGGAGGAAAGGCAGGAAGACCCAAAGTTCAAGGCCAGCCTCAGCAATTTAGCCAGGCCCTTAGCAAAGCAGTGAGACCCTTCCTCTAAATAAAATATAAAAACAGGATGGTTATGTGGCTCAGTTGTTAAGTACCCCTGCATTCAATTCCTGGCACCAAAAAAAAAAAAAAAAAAAGAGGCTGAGGCAAGAGGATATCTTGATCCCCAGAGTTTGAGACCAGCTTGGGCAATACTGCAAGATCCTGTTTCAATTAATATAATATGATATAATAATTAATATAATTTCAAACAGCATATCTGTGGTAAAGCATGTGTTTAGTATGCTTCAAGGTCCTAGGTCTGATTCTAAGCCAAAAAAAATAAGGTGCCAGTAATTTTGATATCTTGTGAGGGCCCAGTATCTGTTTCCAAGCTGTTGCATTGATGACTTTCTCAATAGGTCCCTAAAGCTCAGAAAATAATGCCAAGAGTTAAGAAATAGGATGGCATCAAACTAAAGAGCTTCTGTACAGCAAAGGAAACAATTAAAAATGTTAAGAGAGAACCCACAAAATGGGAGAAAGTCTTTGTTAGCAGCACAATTCACAATTCACAGTCCTCTTCTGACAGAGGATTAATATCTAGAATATATAAAGAGCTAAAAACACTTTACATCATAAAAATCAAATAACTGAATTAATAAATGGGCAAATGAATTAAACACTTCTCAAAAGAAGAGATACAAATGGCCAACACAGACAAGATCAGGCGCGTTCAGGGTGGTATGGCCGTAGACACATATAGGAACAAATATTCAACATCATTAGCAATTAGGGAAATGCAAATCAAAATTACATTGAGGGCTGGGGCTGTAGCTCAGTTGCAGAGCACTTGCCTTGCATGTGTGAAGCACTGAGTTTGATCCTCAGCACCACATGAAAAAAAGTAAAAATAAAATAAATAAAATAAAGGCATGCTATCCATCTACATCTACAAAAAAATTTTAAAACTACATTGAGATTTCATCTGACACCCGTCAGAATGGCAGTCATCAAGAATACAGTGATACATGCCTGTAATCCCAGTGGCTTGGGAAGCTAAGGCAAGAGGATTGCAAGTTCAAAGCCAGTCTCAAAAACTTAGCAAGGCCCTAAGTAACTTAGCAAGACCCTGTCTCAAAATAAAAAATAAAACATGCTGGGGATGTAGCTCAGTGGTTAAGTGTCACTGGGTTCAACCCCTAGTATCAAAATAAAATAAAATAAAAAGAATACAAATAATAATAAATTTTAGAGGAGATGTGAAGAAAAAGGAACACTTTTACACTGTTGGTGGGATTGAAAATTAGTACAACCACTATGGAAATCACTATGGAGGTTCCTCAAAAGACTAGGCATGGAACCATCACATGACTCAGCTATGCTATACCACTCCTCAGTATTTATACTAAAGAATAAAGTTAGCACACTACTTTGACACATGCATACTCATGTTTATGGCAGCATAATTCACAAGAGCCAAACTATGGAACCAGCCTACATGTCCATCAATGAATACATGAATAGAGAAAATGTGGTATATATACACAACAGAGTTTTATTCAGCCATAAAGAAAAATGAAATTAAATTGTTTGCAGGAAAAATGGATGGAGCTAAGTAAAATAAGCCAAACTCAGAAGGATAAGGATCATGGAAAACAAAGGTGGGGGTGGATATCCTAAATATCAAAGGGAGATTAATAGAGGAAAGGGTCCAGGAGTGGGTAGGAGCAGGGAGGGGGGAATGCTGGGAAATGATATTGACCCAAAGGTATTGTTACATAATGTATTGTGTGCATGTACGAATATGTAACAAATCCCATCAGTATGTAAAACTATAATGCACCAATAAAAATGTGTAAAAAAAGGATATTGACTTGTATGTTGCATCCTTACATGCCAGAAGAAAGAAGGGCAAAAAGGGCCTAGTTATTTCCCTTCAGTTCTTTTATAAGGTCTCTATTTCTAATGAGAGGAGAGTAGAATCTAAAGGTCCCACCTCTTACTACAATAATGCTGGGTTCCAACATGAACTTCGGAGGGTACACAAACTTTCAGACTATGGCATGCTATGAAAATTGAGTTACTGAGAAAACTCCTTCAATGAACTAAATCAAACTGTTATCTAGTCAGTTTAATCTAACTTTCATGGAAAAAAAAGGTGAGAAGTCATGATGGGCAGAGAAATTCCTCTGTCTGAGGTTGTCCCAGTGGAATTTCACTGCAGTATGAAGCCTGAAATGTAAGTGGGGTTAAAACCAGTGGCAGAGCTTATTGTATGCTAGAGAGGTTTAGTGGGAACAGTGCTTTTTTTTTTTTTTTTTTTTGTACCAAGGGTTTAACCCAGGAGCACTCAACCACTGAGCTACATCCCAGCCCTTTTTTTTAGATGTAGATGGACACAATACCTTTATTTTATTTATCTTTATGTGGTGCTGAGAATTGAACCCAGTACCTCACATGTGTGAAGCAAGTGCTCTACCACTGAGCCACAACCCTAGCCCCCTCACAGCCCTTTTTATATTTGATTGTGATTCAGGGTACCCTTACATCTTGAGGGCCTCACTAAGATGCTGAGGCTGGTCTTGAACTTTTTATCTTCCTGCCTCAGCCTCCAGAGTCACTGGGATTACAGGTGTGTGCCACCTCGCCTGGCTCTGATAGAGAAGTTCTACCTATCAACCTCCATCTCCTATGCAGCACCAGGAGCTTCTATCTCCTCATCTGTACCTTCCAGAACTACTTCTTATTCATCCTCTACACTTCTTAAAATTAATCAACTATTTTTAGAGCAGTTTTAAGTTTACAGAAAAATGGATCCTAGAGCACAAACAGTTCTCATATTCTCCCTCCCTCCCTTCAGACATGGTTTCCCCTTTTACTAACTTCTGGAATTAGTGTGGTGTATTAGTTACACTTGATGAGCCAATAATGATACATGAATGTTTAACTAGTATATAGTTTACATTATTAGAGTTCACTTTTTGTAATGTGTAATTCTATGGGTTTCAACAAATGTGTAATGTCATGTATCTGCCATTACATTATCATATAGAATAGTTTTACTGCCTTAAATATCCCCTGTACTCCAGCTATTCATGTCTCCCCCTCCCTCCCAGGCCCTGGAAACCACTGATCTTTTTATTCTTTCTATAGCTTTGTCTTTTCTAGAACATGATATAGTAGGAATCATACAGTATGATGATTTTTCAGACTGACTTTCATTTAGGGACATGTATTTAAGTTTCCTCTATGTATTTTTGTAGCTTGAGAGCTCACTTATTTTTATAGTAATTATCAAGTCACCTTTTGAAGAATGTCTTGGTTGCTTCTAAGTCTTGCCAATTATGAATAAAGTTCTTAAAAACATTTGAGTACAGATTTTTGTGTGAACTTAAGTTTTCAACTCATCTGGAAAATACTAAGAAGCATGGTGGCTGGGTGATGTGGTAATGTTATGTTTAGCTTTGTGATAAATTGCCAGGCTGCCCTCCAAAGTGCCTGTACCTTTTTTTACTTCAACCAGTAATGGATGTAAGTTCCTGTTACTCCATGTCATTGCTAGTATTTGATGTTGTCAGTGGTTTGTATTTTAGCCATTCTAATTGGAATGTGGTATCATCTCATTGCTTTAGTTTGTAATCCCCTAAAGATATATTATGCTAATTATTTTTTCATATGTTAAATTGCCCCATCTGTACATTTCCTTTGGTGAGGAGTCTGTCAGATCTTTCAGCTATTTTCTTTCTTTCTTTCAGTATAGGGGATTGAATCCAGAGGTACTCTACTACTAAACTACATCCCTACCCTTTTCATTTTTTATTTTTGAGATAGGGTTTCCCTTAATTTCCCAGACTGGCCTCAAACTTGCAATCCTCCTGCCTCAACCTCCTTGGTTAGTGAGACTATAGGCTTGCAACACTGTACCTGGCTGTCAAGTGCCTTTTTGTATTTATTAGCATTATCATATGATTTTCTTGTTTAAACTGTCAATGTGATTAATTATATTAATTGATTTTTTTTTGAGACAGAGTCTAAGTCACTGAGGCTGGCCCTGAACTTCTAATACTCCTGCCATAACCTCCCACGTTTTTGGGATTATAGGCATACACCACAGTGCCTAGCTCCATTTATTGATTTTTGAATGTTGAACTGGCCTTTTATATCCGAAACAAATCTCCCTTGGTCATAGTGTATCACTCTTTTTATGCATTGTTGGATTTGATTTGCTAATATTTTGTTAAGGATCTTTGCATCTATATTCATGAGAGATACTGGTCTGTCACTTTCCCTTTTTTGCAATATCTTTATCTGAATTTAATTCTAGGGTAATGCTGTCCTCACAGAATGAGTTAGGAAGTGTTTTGTTTCTGTTTTCCAGAACAGATAGTATTAGTTCTTCCTAAAGTTTTTCATAGAATTCACCAGTGAACCCATCTGAGCTGGGTGCTTTTGTGTTTTAGATGGTTACTAATTATGGATTTAATTTATTTGGTGTATGTAGGTCTATTCAGATTATCTATTTTTCTTTGTGTTTTTATAGATGTGTTTTTTAAGGAATTGGCTCATATCATCTAAGTTATCAGATTAGTGGATGTAGAGCTGTTGATAATATTCCTGTATTTTCTTTTGAATGTCTCATGGAATCTTTTCCACTTTTAGCCATTTATTTATTTAAAAAATATGTATTGAGTACTTACTTAAATTTTTAATTTAGCATGAATTTATTGAATGTTTCTTATATGACAAGTTCTATACTACAACTGGGGTTAGCATGACATTGGCCTCTCAGAACTTACATTCTTGTAAGGAAGATAAGTCTTGAATACAAAAATAAATAGACATCTAATAAATGCAGTTGTGATAAGAGCTAAAGAAGAAATAAACAGGGCTGGGGATGTGGCTCAAGCGGTGGCGTGCTCCCCTGGCATGCGTGCGGCCCGGGTTCGATCCTCAGCACCACATACAAACAAAGATGTTGTGTCCGCCGAGAACTAAAAAATAAATATTAAAAAAAGGAAGAAATAAACAGCATGGGCGAGAACTTTCTGGCAAGTGTGGGCAGGGAAAGCCTTTCTAAGCAGGTGACATTTTAGCTGAGAACTACAAACTGAGAAGGATCTAGCCTTGAGAAAAGCCCACGAAAGAGCATTCCAGTTGGAGGAAGCCACATGTGCAGACACTCAAGAAAAGGAAGAGATCAGCATGTAGGAGGAAATGAAATATATTCAGTGTGCCTGGATATATTTGCAGTGTGCCTGCAAGGGAGACATTAGTCCCAGAAGAGATCTGCAAGGTAGGCAGGGTCCAGGTCCTATAGGGCTTTATAAGCCATAAGAAGTTTGGATTTTGTTCTAAGTGAAATGAAAAGTTTTTGAAGAGTTTTAAGCAGAATAGTGACTTGATGTGATTTACTGGGGTTGGCTCAGTGGTAGAACACTTGCCTAGCACTTGTGAGGCACTGGGTTCAATCCTTAGCATCACATAGAAATAAATAAATAAAAGAAGGGTATTGTGTCCATCTACAACTAAAAATATTTTTTTAAAAAAAGATCAGTCTGATCTTTCCTTACTGCTACAAGAAAAATGTGATGGCACAGAAATCAGGAGCTATCACAGTAGTCTAAGCAGGAAGAGTTTGTTCCCTAAACTTGGGAAGGGGGACAGTGACAGTTAAAATGGAAAAAAACAAAACAAAACAAACAAACAAAAAAAAAACAAAAAAACAAAAAAACCTGAATGAATGGGGATTCATTGTGCCAGGCACTGGAGTAGGCATTCACAAGGTGACTTATTTGGGCAATCTCACTGTCTTTATCCAGCCATAGAAATCTGCCTTCCTCCAGTTTCAGTGTGAGGGTTTCTTCCTTAACAATCTCGTTTTCCCAGGAGCCACAGAGTCATCCCATTGATTCCTTATTTTATCTCAATAAGCTTTGGGAGTGACTATATAGTTCTCTGGGTCTCTCAATAACATATATTCAGGAGACCACTGTCTCTATCCTAAACAGGTGTTTCTACAGTCTGGGCACATTCCAAGTAGTGCAGACCCTGAGGATCATTGTTCTCATCTCTCCCAGGTGGGTGACATTTAGAATGATTATTGTTCAGCACCACTCTGGTTTCTACTAAACGGTATGACAGAAGGAAGAACTTTGACTATCAGGGTGATTAGACAGTGGAATAGATTGCCAGAGGAGGTTATGAAGGTTACTTCAGTCAGACAAGCTGCTGAAATATGAAGACGTTATATATCAACGTGAGCAGCATCTTTATATTCTAAGTGTGCATAGAGAAAGCACTTCAAATGACAAGGGGAATAAGGTGGAAAGACGCTGTCAATGCTAGGTCATAGGTTGCTGCCAAACAATGCAAGTCAGGACTCCCAGCTTGGCTGGGCCAGCAGGTATATAGGGAAACCAGAGTTAATGACCAGGGAGCTAGTCACAGTAAGTTATTGGGGTAAAGCCAAGGTCTGAATCCAGGGTGTAAAACCAAAATGGAGAACATGGACAAGGTGTGCATTCTGGACACATAGGCAAGAATGAAACTGCAGCAGATCAAACCAGGCAGAAAACAGTGGCAGAGAATTCCTGTCTAATGTTAGTGTTAGTCTGTGGCTGGGTTTCAAGCCAAAAAGAGGGAAATAGGTGGAGAAAAACATCAGAGTGGGAAAGTATTTCCTGAATCCAAACACCATAGCTTTTGTCCAGGGTATAGCAGTAGAGTCTGCAACTGGTACCCATTTGCCTTTTGTCCTTTTTCAAGCTTCCCAGAGACAGAGTTTCACAGCTGTTTTTGTGACTTCAACACAGTTCTAGGCCTTTTGGGGGATAAGGCAAAGAACAGAAACAGTAGTTCAACCTACTGTTTCTGTTCCTTGCATTTCTGGGGTCAGTGAATGTCCTCGTAACCTCGGAAATGGGCTGAAAATAAAATTCACAATAAAATAAATTTCTCTGGTTCTATCTCTGCCTGTATTTGCCCCTCTTCAAAGCCTTCCACCAACCCGACTATTTCTGTGAGCCTCCCAGAGGACTGTTGCATAGGTTCATTAATAGAATCCTTTTATTTCCCCAGTGGCTTCCACAGCTAGTTCCCTAGGGTTATAATCTGCTGCCAAAGTTTCTAATGCCTATAACAAAGGCATTGATGCATTGAGTTGGCTGTTGCTGCTGCTGCTGCAGCTGCTGCTGTCACAAAGCTGCCTCCCACCCAACTGAAACTACTAAAAGCAATGCTTCTCATATGGGTTTGTGTACTCAATGTCCTGCAGAGATTTTTCTGAAGCATTCCTTTAAGTTGGTACTTACTCTTACAAAACTATCCCTACTTAGGACTCAGGTATGAGACACAGATAAGAAGATATCCAGGGTAGTAGCCCTGGCAGCTATTATTATGATTGAATTGTTTGTTTTTGGTGTTTCCCAAAACACCATGGTTTCCCACTCTCCCTCATTTGGTTATAGACTCTACTCCTGACCTGAAGGATAAGTATGTGAACTGGATCTGGTCAATCACAGGATATTCATTCTCCTGGCAACAGGGATTGCCAAATGGTAGGCACATTATCAAGAAAGACCAATCAGAATTGTTGCCTGAGATAGCTCCACGGACTCTAGGAGATCGAAATGATCTTTGCTAAGCTATGTTTACTGGCAGTCATGTCTTCTGCAAGAAAGAGAACAATCAATCTACATGAGGAGAGAATTTAAAAAAAAATAGGAAAAGAGATACAGAGACAAGCAGACAAGAAATATAGACAGAATTCTAACAATGTTGAGTTTCTAACCCTCATTCCTTTAAGCATCACATTTTTCTTCACCTTTTTTACCAATATGATACTTTTTAAAATTCTTAAGCTGGGTTGAATTGCTTCTTGTTTTTAAATGTCCTGATTAATTACAACCTGAAAGTAATACTTACAAATCTTTCCTCCCCTTCAACCCTGAGGTCTAAGAGGGAAATATATGCTCATTCTTTTTTCTATTAGGATGAAATCTTTTCTGAGAGGCTCCTTGGGTTCCTAAACAAATAGTTACCCAGTACACTCACCACTTAACATCCTCCAGATGGACACAAGAGGCATGTGAATCATGGGGAATACAATCTAGATTGCCAAGTTGGGCCCCTTTGTCATAGTTATTAATTTATTTAACAAATATTTATTGAGCTCTTACTATGTGCCATACATGGTTCTAGGAGCTGAAAATATACTAGTGACTAAAACAGACAATGTTACTATCCTTGTGAAGTTTGACTTCTAATGAGAAATACATTACAAACAAATGATTACATATATAATCCCACAAGTATTAATAAAGAAAAATAGAGCAAGCTGGGCATGGTGGCACTCGCCTGTAAATCCCAGTGACTCAGGATGCTGAGGCACGAGGGTCTGAAGTTTGAGGCCAGCCTCAGAAAATTAGCAAGACCTGTCTTAAAATGATAAAGACTGGGGATGTAGCTCAATGGCAATGTACTTCTAGTTTCAATCCCAAGTACCAAAAAAAAAAAAAGAGCAGATAATTAACACAGTGTTATTTTAGGGAATATGGTCCTGGAAAGCCTTTTGTGTAATGCACAAATCTGAAGGAAGTGGATATTTGGGGGGAAATATAGGCTAAAGTGAGAGAGAATACAAAGGTCTGGAGGTGCTTGACATATTTGAAATAGCAAGGGGTGTGAATGAATGACGTGAGCTAAAGGAAGCAAGAGAGGAACTGAGAATCAAACTGTAGAAGGCCTTGGAGATTGGGCTAAGAACTTTGTGCTTTGTTTTTTTTCCTAATTGAGATGGAAAGCCATTAGAATGTTTAATGTAACTCAGATAGGCCATTTAAGGGCCTACCACTGGCTGTTGCATAGAGAACATACTGTATGACTTCCTGCCTAGAAGCAGGGAGACCAGACAAGAGACTATTGCAGTAGTCCAAGTGCAAAATGGTGGAGGTAGTGAAAAAGAGACAGATTTAATTCTAAAGTCTAAATTTAGATTTTAAGGGTAAAGCCTGTTAAAGCTAATAGAATTTGCTCATGGACTGGATATGGATTGTGAGAGATGGTCAAGAGTGACTTCAAGTGTTTTTCTCTGAGCAACTAGGTAAATCCTGATAATATTTATTGAGATGACAAAGAATGGGAGAAGCACACGTTTGGGGCTTAGAGGTATCACAAGCTCCATTTGGGATCTGTTGAGCTTGATATACCTATTAGACATCTAAATGGTGATGTGAGGTCAGGGAAAAAACATGTCAAACAAAGGAGTGCAAAATGTTAGGATGAAAGGGGTCCCTGAGAAGCAAGGAGTGTCCCAACTACACTGATGCAGAATGCATCATACTGCCAACATATTGGCAAATATATGTCTTTTCCCTTTTCCCACTATTTTCCCAAACAGGGCCTGGTAAAATTTCAAGGTATGATCATAGGTAGGGATTCTGTCACTTTAAATCAAGGCAGGTAAAGGGACAGAGGAGATATGCGCTGCTATAGTGAGGACATTATCGGTGGTATAGATTGTCTAGCTCTCTCATGCATATTCCAGGCTGTGTCTCTGCCTCCTCCACTCAGCATTGGAGGGATTTCCCTCATCTTCATTCAGCATTGGAACTGGATGGGACATAATGAGTGACAATGAACAATCTAGAAACTCATATCAGACAGGGGAGTTTACCCAGACTAAAGGCAAGAGAGAGGGAGTACTCTAGGGAGTCTAGAACAAAGGGCTTGTGCCCTCTGAGGAACTGAAAATGAGTGGCAAAGTGAAGTGCCAATCAAAACTCCTACTGGTGTCTTGGTAGTAAAGACCATTTTGTACATTCTTATGAATATTATACACACACACACACACACACACACACACTAATAGGCTGTTTGAATCACATTCTTCTTTTCACCGTGGGGTAACACAAGCATTTAAAGCACATTGAAATACTGAATTCCTCGAGGGCAAGGAGACTGGTATTTAGTTCAGTTTCAAACACATAGTGGATACTTAATGAGTGCTTGTTGAATTTTTTTCAAAGCTATTAAAAGAATAATCCAAGTAGGTTGGGGTAAGAGTCAAACCAAAGGAAGAGTGAGCAGACCAAAAGGGAAGCAGAGAAAATGTATATGTAAAGGATAAAGATTCCATGACTAGACTTGGGAGAAGAATAAAATGCAATAGGCAGGGCTGGGGCTGTAGCTCAGTGGCAGAGCACTTGCCTAGCCCATGTGAAACACTGGGTTCCAACCTTAGTACTGTATAAAAAATAAACAAAATAAAAGCATGCTGTCCATCTACAACTACAATTTTTTTTTAAAAAAAGATGCAATAGGCAGTGACATATACCTATAATCCTAGCTACTCCAAAACTGAGGCTGGAGGATCACAAGTTCAAGGCCCGCCTGGGCAATTTAGTGAGAATCTGTCTCAAAAGAGCCAGAGATGTAGCTCAGTGGTAGAGTGTCCCTGTGATCAATCCCCAATATAGAATTAAAAAAAGAAAAAGATGTAGTAGGAGGAAATATTTTTAAAAAAGCAAATTACAGATTAAAGCTATCATTAGAAAATAGAGGTAGAACTGAGCAAGTTTTGCCTGCCAGCTTTCCTGCTTGATTCCTGCCAACAGGGTGTGCAACCTTGTTGATGAGGACCTTTTGTGTGCCTTGTGCAACAACAGAACAAGCACAGAAGAAAACTCATAGTTTCAACAAGCAGCCAGGCAGTGGGGACAGTAGCCAACCTTGATCAATGCAGAATTGATTTACAATTTAATGCTTTTGTGTTTCAAAGTAAGATACCAGAAGAGGACAACTGGGTGGGTGGGGGCAGGGGAGACAGCTTTCAAATTTCTTCTGCTAACACTGAAAAACGAATGGGAGGAGCCCATGTCACTGAATGCTGGAGATATAATACTGGCAGACAGTGACCTGTGAAAAGGGCATGACAAAGAAGAGGTAATGGGGAAAATAAAGGGCAAAGACCTAAAATGGAAGGCCAGGAAAGTGACATACAAAGAAATATCAAAGGAGGGCTAGGCCCATAAAATAGAAATTGATGGATGAACCCACTTGAATCAAAGTGTGGAATATGATATGTCAAGAAATTTGTAATGTTTTGAACAACCAACAATAAAAAATTAAAAAAAAAGAAATTGATGGATGAGGGGATGAGAACATTAAAAAGATCTTTAAGAGGCTTCAGGGAATATAAGAACGAGGACCAAGCAGAGATGTCTGGTGGAGCATCTTACATAACAAGCAGCTAGTGAAAGGAAGGTTACTGTGGAAGGGCACCCCGGTACTTGGTGTCTGAATGTCAATCAAGAGTAGGAATACAGCCAGGTACATGGCAGATGCCTGTAGTTCCAGGTACTGCAGAGGCTGAGGCAGGTGGATCACAAGTTCCAGGCCATCCTGGGCAATTTAGCAAGGTATCTTCTCAAAATAAAAACCAAAAAGGGCTGGGGATAGCTGGGAGCAGTAGTGCATGCCTCTAATCACAGAGACTGGGGAGTCTGAGGTAAGAGGATCACAAGTTCAAGGTCAGCCTCAGAAATTTAGCAAGACCCTAAGCCACTTCCTCAAAATAAATAAAATAAAAAGGGGACATGTCTCAGCCCCTCTGTGTTCAATCCCCAGTATCCCCTCCCAAAAATAATAGTTGTAAAGTGGGCTGGAAATGTAGCTCGGTGGTAGGGCACCCCTGGGATCAATTCCCAGTGCTGCAAAAAAAGAAAAAAAATGCTGATCTCTTTTTTACAGAAATGATATTGGGGATATTGTAGAGACTAAGCATTAGTGTCAACAGAGTAGCATAAGCATCTCCATTTTTGCATTTAAAAGGTAACTTCTTTAGGCATGTTTTGTTGATATGTAGGCCTCAGTTTCCTTGTCTATAAGATGGGAACAATAAAATACAAATTACAAGGCTGTCATAAGATAAGCAGTGCATGGACAGTACCTCGAATATAGAAGGCACTCAATATTACAAGTGCCACAGGAGGAGGAGTTCCCAGAGAGGAGGACCTTAACTCAAGATTAGTGGGGTTTTGACAAACATTAGGAGCAACAAGAGAGATTTATTTAGAAAGCAGAGACACATTCAAGAGAGAATCCAGACCATCTTGAGTGTGAGAGATGCTTTGGGGGTTCTTGGACTCTTCTTTAACAAGAGACTTGGTGAGGGGTGGTGTTCAATTCCAGGACTGCAAAAGCCCTCAGTGTATTGTTTTCTAATTCGATAGAAAAAACTTGGTGGACTCAAGGGAGAGTTTCTCTGGTCCTAGTCCCCTCTAACACATTCTTGGGAGTCCTTCTTAGTTCATCTTCAGAAATATCTCGCTTCTTAGGCACTGACTTGTTCTACCCCAGCAGGTGGGTATGGAAAGGTTCATGGGGATGACATCAGCCTGGTGATCACAAGAAGGTTTACGGTGGTCTGGAAATTCTCAGGATCCTTGGGATGATGATTTCTTCACTAATTGATCAATAGATAATGTTGGGTAAATTGCCTATAAGTTTCACAGCTCCCTTCGCTTAATCTATTCTAAAACTACACATATTATGGGGCTAATTAGCAGTGTACTGGACAATTTTCATAAGTGAGTGAATTTCCAGTAATTTTAACATTGTGAGCAGAGACCTGTGAATTTCTCTGAAATTTGATAGAGAACTGGCTTGGGGAGTAAATGTATGTGGAACCTTAGAACAAGGCTCAGATGAAACTAATAGTCTTTTTTCCCTTTCTTTTGTTTCCTTTTAACTATCTTTTATTTCTTTTATTCTATCTTACCTCACTACCACTACTACTATTACTACTACTACTTTTTCTACTCTTATACAACTGTCTCTCTCTTTTTCTTTCTTTTCCTTTTTTCTTCTTATTTTTCTTCTTCTTCTTCTTCTTCTTCTTCTTCTTCTTCTTCTTCTTCTTCTTCTTCTTTTTTTTTTTTTTTTTGGTACTGGAAATGCAACCCAGAGCTTCATACATGCTTGATAAATTCTCTACCACTGAGCTACAGCCTCACCCATTACAAGTGTCTTTACTTAAATAATATATGCTATTGGGGATTAGTCTACCCCTAATAATAAATTCTTTTCAAACTAAGGAAAGTGAGTGAACCAAATGAGGAAATGCAAAAGGCATGATCTTAGACATAGAGGCCCATTTAAATGGGAGAATGCTAATGTATATAGGTATAGCAGGGTTGGAGCAGGAATAAGTATATATTAAATATGGGGCAGGCAGCAATAGATGGGGAAAGAATGAAGGTCAGTTTAATGTGCCCCAAAGTGATATTGATCTTTTTTTTCTCTAAAAAGATGTTTGTTAGACCAATAACAAAGAGGGAATAGAAGAAGCCATCAAAAGACTACCAACCAAGAAAAGCCCTAAACTGGATGGGTATACAGCGGAATTTTACAAAACCTTTAAAGAAGAATTAATACCAATACTTTTCAAGTTATTTCAGGAAATAGAAAAAGAAGGAGCTCTTCCAAATTCATTCTATGAGGCCAACATCACCCTGATCCCGAAACCAGACAAAGACACTTCAAAGAAAGAAAACTACAGACCAATGTCTCTAATGAACCTAGATGCAAAAATCCTCAATAAAATTATGGCAAGCCGGATACAAAAGCATATCAAAAAAATTGTGCACCATGATCAAGTAGGATTCATCCCTGGGATGCAAGGCTGGTTCAATATACAGAAATCAATAAATGTTATTCACCACATCAATAGACTTAAAAATAAGAACCATATGATCATCTCGATAGATGCAGAAAAAGCATTTGACAAAGTACAGCATCCCTTTATGTTCAAAACACTAGAAATACTGGGGATAACAGGAACTTACCTCAACATGGTAAAAGCTATCTATGCTAAGCCTCAGGCTAGCATCATTCTAAATGGAGAAAAACCGAAGGCATTCCCTCTAAAATCTGGAACAAGACAGGGATGCCCTCTCTCACCACTTCTATTCAATTTAGTTCTCGAAATACTGGCCAGAGCAATTAGACAGATAAAAGAAATTAAAGGCATAAAAATAGGAAAAGAAGAACTTAAATTATCACTATGTGCGGATGATATAATATTCTATCTAACAGACCCAAAAGGGTCTACAAAGAAACTACTAGAGCTAATAAGTGAATTCAGCAAAGTGGCAGGATATAAAATCAACACGCATAAATCAAAGGCATTCCTGTATATCAGCGACAAATCTTCTGAAACGGAAATGAGGACAACCACCCCATTCACAGTATCCTCAAAAAAATAAAATAAAATACTTGGGAATCAACCTAACAAAAAGAGGTGAAAGCTTTATACAATGAAAACTACAGAACCCTAAAGAGAGAAATAGAAGAAGATCTTAGAAGATGGAAGACTATACCCTGTTCATGGATAGGCAGAACTAACATCATCAAAATGGTGATATTACCAAAAGTTCTCTATAGGTTTAATGCAATGCCAATCAAAATACCAACGGCATTTCTTGTAGAAATAGAGAAAGCAATCATGAAATTCATATGGAAAAATAAAAGACCCAGATTAGCAAAAGCAATGCTAAGCAGGAAGTGTGAATCAGGCGGTATAGCGATACCAGACTTCAAACTATACTACAGAGCAATAGTAACAAAAACAGCATAGTACTGGTACCAAAATAGGTCCAGAATAGAGGACACAGAGATCAATCCACAAAATTACAACTATTTTATATTTGATAAAGGGGCTAAAAGCATGCAATGGAGGAAGGATAGCATCTTCAACAAATGGTGCTGGGAAAACTGGAAATCCATATGCAACAAAATGAAACTGAATCCCTTTCTCTTGCCATGCACAAAAGTTAATTCAAAATGGATCAAGGAGCTTGATATCAAATCAGAGACACACCGTCTGATAGAAGAAAAAGTTGGCTACGATCTACATTCGGTGGGGTCGGGCTCCAAATTCCTCAATAGGACACCCATAGCACAAAAGTTAATAACTAGAATCAACAAATGGGACTTACTCAAACTAAAAAGTTTTTTCTCAGCAAAAGATACAATAAGAGAGGTAAATAGGGAGCCTACATCCTGGGAACAAATCTTTACTCCTCACACTTCAGATAGAGCCCTAATCTCCAGAGTATACAAAGAACTCAAAAAATTAAACAATAAGATAACAAATAACCCAATCAACAAATGGGCCAAGGACCTGAACAGACACTTCTCAGAGGAGGACATACAATCAATCAACAAGTACATGAAAAAATGCTCACCATGTCTAGCAGTCAGAGAAATGCAAATCAAAACCACCCTAAGATACCATCTCACTCCAGTTAGATTGGCAGCCATTATGAAGTCAAACAACAACAAGTGCTGGCGAGGATGTGGGGAAAAGGGTACACTTGTACATTGCTGGTGGGACTGCAAATTGGTGCGGCCAATTTGGAAAGCAGTATGGAGATTTCTTGGAAAGCTGGGAATGGAGCCACCATTTGACCCAGCTATTCCCCTTCTCGGTCTATTCCCTAAAGACCTAAAAAGAGCATGCTACAGGGACACTGCTACATCGATGTTCATAGCAGCACACTTCACAATAGCAAGACTGTGGAACCAACCTAGATGCCCTTCAATAGATGAATGGATAAAAAAAAATGTGGCAGTTATATGCAATGGAGTACTACTCAGCACTAAAAAATGACAAAATCATGACATTTGCAGGGAAATGGATGGCTTTAGAGCAGATTATGCTAAGTGAAGCTAGCCAATCCCTAAAAAACAAATGCCAAATGTCTTCTTTGATATAAGGAGAGCAACTAAGAACAGAGCAGAGAGGAAGAACATAAGAAGAAGATTAACATTAAACAGGGACGAGAGGTGGGAGGGAAAGGGAGAGAGAGAAGGGAAATTTCATGGAAATGGAAGGAGACCCTCATCACTATACAAAATTACATATAAGAGGAGGTGAAGGGAAAGGGGGGGAAACAAGGGAGAGAAATGAATTACAGTAGATGGGGTAGAGAGAAAAGATGGGAGGGGAGGGGAGGGGGGATAGTATAGGATAGGAAAGGTAGCAGAATACAACAGTTACTAACATGGCATTATGTTAACCGATGTGATTCTGCAATCTGTATTTGGGGTAAAAATGGGAGTTCATAACC
The DNA here is from genome assembly GCF_021218885.2 of Marmota monax. Lineage (NCBI taxonomy): Eukaryota > Metazoa > Chordata > Mammalia > Rodentia > Sciuridae > Marmota > Marmota monax. The sequence continues at coordinate 5,942,862 of NW_026694552.1, read as the reverse complement.
CACTTGAATCAAATGTATGAAATATGATATGTCAAGAGCTTTGTAATGTTTTGAACAACTAATAAAAAAAGGTGTTTGTTAGTGAAAATGAATTGTAAAAGGATAGAGTAACTTAACTCTATTATAATTAAAAACTACATCACATGGCTTAGCCTGGAGCTGCTTAAGAATTAGCCCTCACTGGGTGCAATGGTGCACACCTGTAATCCCAGTGACTCAGGACACAGAGGCAGGAGGATTACAGTTTCAAAGCTAGTGTCAGCAATTTAGTGAGGCCCTGTCATAAAATATAAATAAATAAATAAAAAGTACTGAGGATTTACCCTCAGTAGTAAAGTGCCCCTGAATTCAATCCCCAGTACCACAAATAATAACAATAATTATCCTCTCATCCATATATCAGAAAGATTTAGGTAGCAACTGGGTGGTCTGGCCAATAAAGACTGGATAATCTTAGCCTTTTCAGAAGTACCTCCTTTCGCTTCCTTTCTCTTCCAACCCAACCCCCACCTTAATTCAGCTGTCCCAGAGCCTCAGAGCTAAGCTCATCCACACATTGATAAAATGCTAGTCTGGTAAAGCCTGGGCGGTTTCTTTTCTTTTCTTGGCCGTGTGTCTTATTTTAGTAACAAGCAACAAGAAATGCAGAGAATACTCAGACTGAGGGGGAAGAGGACAAGACAGACAGTCTTCACAGTGTTGGTGATAGTGTGTTCTTGGGGGACCCAGAGGAGCACCACCCACAGAGCAATGCATTTCATCAATGGTTCAGAAGAGAAAAGGAACCCCAGGAGGGGATGGAGACTGGCACAAACCAGGAAGGCAACCAAATCAGAAGGCTGCCAGTAAGAAGAGCAAGGCTTAGAGCAGCCCAGAAGGAGTTAAAAATGAGAGCAGACAAATACAAAGGACTGTCTATCTCCTGCTGCACTGCAGGGAGCAGGCTGGTGGCTCAGCTTGGGCTCAAGGCTAGTGGCCCAGAGAGACCCTAGGAAGGACACTGGCTACATAATTTGCAGGACCCACTGCAAATTAAAATGTGGAGTGGGTCCTGTATTTAAACATCATTAAGAATTTTGAGACAGCAGAGCATTAAACCAAGTGGACCCTTCTGAACATGGGGGTTCCTACAGCACAAGGCCCCATGCCTGGAAAGCTGGCCCTTCTTAGGAACATTTTAAGTGGAATCCCCATTGTAGTGGGCTCATTATTTCATTTAGCAAATCAAGACAATCAGACTAGAATAACTTTTGTGTTATTGTATTCCAAGTTTTCTGAATTTGAAAATTTATGTTATGATTTTATATTACAGAGAGGAATTTATATTGAAGACAATGCAATAGTATCCCTAGCAGCAAATGAAGAGAAAGTAATGGCTTTTGCAGATTTGTGTGAATGCCAACCACCTATCCTTTAAACAGGAGCTGTTTCCTATTTACTTTTGTTTCCAGATCCCATGTGATTTCAACCAAGGCACTGTAAAATGAAGGGAGAAAAGGCAGGGAAAGCTGTTTCCAGGGCTCTCCTCCTCCCAACCTCATACTTCTCTACATGTCCTCATTCTGGGCTTTTCTCCCAGCTCCCCTCCCTCCCAAATCTTTCCCTGAGCTCTTTAATGTTCTTTCCGCTTATTTGTCACCCCTTGTGGCAGCTATTAAACCAAATCCTTACTTTGAGAATTGGTAATTAAAGAGAAAGAATTAAGCATTTATCCTGCCTTTCCAGTAGGAACTATATTTCAGTATAATCAAATAGCCGTAGTTTTACTCTTTATTTATTTAACACTTACATAGCACTTACTATGCACCAGGCCTTATTCTGATTGCTTTATCAACATTACCTCTTAATTCTCACAACAACCACATTTTATGGATAAGGAACTGAAGCACGGAGAGAGGAGAAGTGACAGTAACACAGCTAGCAAGAGATAGGACCAGGATTCAAATTCAGGCAATTTGTCACCAAAGTCCGTGCTCTTACTTATTGCACTAGGTTGCTCTGGCTGAACAGGGTCACTTCTACTTTCCTGAGAAATGCTGGCTAGAAAATATAGACAAAGTGATAGGATTAAAAAATCTTTCTTAGGGCTGGGGTTGTGGCTCCGTGGTAGAACGTCTACTTGGCATGTGTGAGGCCCTGGGTTCAATTCTGAACACCAAATAAATAAAATAAAGGTCTATTGATGAATAAATTTAAAAAAAAATCTTTCTTTTTTAGGAGTTGGGGATGCAGCTCAGTGGTAGAGTGCTTGTATAGCATAATGAGACCCTAGGTTTAATCCCCAGCACTGTTAATTTTATATATATATATATATATATATATATATATATATATATATATATATATAATGATATGTAGATATATATGTATGTATGTGTTATATATATTATGAATTCATCAATTCACAAAAGAACTATTAAGTGAGATTAAAATAGGTGAATACTTGATGGGGAGATGGACATTTGTATGGTGCTAAGCTAACAAAACACAGATTATTATTTTTGGGTTGTCAGGAGGAAAACAACTGTACAATGGATCTGTCTGTCATCATGATGATCCAGTGGCCAACCATACTATTATTAATTGCGACAACCAGCTACAACATGTCTCATGTTGTTCTGCAGTATATAATGAAAGGCCACATTGATACATTTTAGCCAAAGTTATTTACTTGAATGTATGAAGACTTTAGGTCTAACATTCAGTTTCCAGGAGATTTAGGAGAATAAAGAACAAGCTAAATAACATCACACAATATGTGCCTAGACTGTCCAAAAAAAGTGGAATGTTCTTCAGAGCAACAGACCCAATTTCTTCAATAAGTCAATAATGCAAAACAGAAAGGAGATTTCTTGGAAAGCTGGGAATGGAACCACCATTTGACCCAGGTATTCCCCTTCTTGGTCTATTCCCTAAAGACCTAAAAAGAGCATGCTACAGGGACACTGCTACATCGATGTTCATAGCAGCACAGTTCACAATAGCAAGACTGTGGAACCAACCTAGATGCCCTTCAATAGACGAATGGATAAAAAAAAATGTGGCATTTATACACAATGGAGTATTACTCTGCATTAAAAAATGACAAAATCATAGAATTTACAGGGAAATGGATGGCATTAGAGCAGATTATGCTAAGTGAAGCTAGCCAATCCCTAAAAAACAAATGCCAAATGTCTTCTTTGATATAAGGAGAGTAACTAAGAACAGAGTAGGGAGAAGAGCATGAGAAGAAGATTAACATTAAACAGGGATGAGAGGTGGGAGGGAAAGGGAGAGAGAAGGGAAATTGCATGGAAATGGAAGGAGACCCTCAGGGTTATACAAAATTACATACAAGAGGAAGTGAGGGGAAAGGGAAAAAAAACAAGGGGGAGAAATGAATGACAGTAGAGGGGGTAGAGAGAGAAGATGGGAGGGGAGGGGAGGGGAGGGGGGATAGTAGAGGATAGGAAAGGCAGCAGAAAAAAAAACCGGAAAAGAATGTTCTTGAATTCAAGAGACTTAAGGGACATAACAAGATGAAGGTAGGACTTGGAACTAAATCCTAATTTGGATAAACCAGCTGTGAAGGGCATTTCGGGAATAATTGAGAAAATTTGAAAATGCTTTGTGCATTTTAGATGTTAAGGAATCTGCCCTTTGAAGTAAACAATTACTATTACTATTATTATTTGTGGTGCTGGGGATTGAACTCAGGGGCATTCAACTAGTGAGTTATATTCCCAGCTCCCTTTAAAAATAATATTTTTTTTGGTACCAGGGATGAACTCAGGGGTTCTTTACCACTGAGACACATTCCCAGCTCTTTTTTTTATTTTTTATTTTGAGTTAGGGGCTCACTAAGTCACTTAGGGCCTTGCTAAGTTGCTGAGACTGGCTTTGAACTTGTGATACTCCTGCCTCAGCCTTCCAAACCATTGGGATTATAGGTGTATACCACCACACCCAACTGAAAGTATTTTTAAATGCCATTCTAAAGTAAATTAGGTCTATTACTCTCAACCTCTTTACAGAATGGATTATCTACTTTGCCTTCACTGAATTCTGGCTTCCTCCTTGCACATTGCTTCCTGTAGCAGAAACTATTGGTGCTCTACCCATATCCCTTTGGCCCTTATCACTTCTGTCCATGCCAGTCTGACTTCCAGCTACTAACATTTGCATTTCATTGTCTGGAGGCTTTTCTCTGGCTTCCAGAACCTTCACAGGAAGCCAGACGTTATAGGAGATTAATAAATTTCCTAGGGCAGCTCTGAATCAATGAATAACAGGAGTAAGTTGTTTTACAGGTGGAATAACTCTGAAATACATGTTCTGCATAAATACTTAGAGTGCCCCAGCACGATCAAGCTCCAGTTACCCACAGTGGTAACTTACTTTATAACACACCCCTTTATTGACTTTCTTCTCTCCCTTATCTTACTGACCCCTTTATGGGTATTTCTTGCTATCACCTCTCAAACTACTTATACTGGAATCTCCCATCTCACAGTCCAATTTTGGGACAATCCAAAGTAAAACATTTCCCCTGGAGTCCTCTTCAATGGAAATTGTTCTTTCTCTCATAGCCTGAGAGCAAGAAATAGCACTAGAATATTCTCAGATAACACTCCTTTCTTTGATGCTCACATCACTTACCCTTTATGCCTCCTTACTATTATCATTTATTGGCATTCTGTTTACTACCTCATATCCACAGAAGATTCTGGTGTTCAGCCCTACCCACAATCTTATCATTAGCCTGAGGTTCCCATGTGGAAGTCCCAACCTCCCCAGCTTCTTGGCTTCTGGACCTCCTCATCTGAAGATATCTTCAGCACTGTTCCATTTCAGACACATCTTGATCACACTGTGAACCTCATCATCACCCAGAACTGCATTTCCTTCAAATTCTTAACTTCAATTTCCATTTGTAGAGTATAAGATCCCCATTTTCCAGATCCTTATTCTTTTGATACTTGTTCTTGGACCATGTGACACATGCCCTATAAGCCTCCACACAAAGTCAGTACCATTTATGTTTCTAAGAACAGCTGGAGAAAATCACCCAAGCTTGCAGAATGCTGACATGGTCTTCAGCATTATTTGAGTTATCAGCTCTTGGTCAATCCTTCTGTTTACCATTGGACAGCAATATTACCCTCTTTTCAGTAACGTTTCTAACAGTTTTCTAGGTCCCTTTTCATTTGCTCTCAGCCCACTCACTCCTTTCCCAGGAGGGTTTCCATCTTGCCCCTGACTCTCAGTTCTATACTTTTAAAAAAGAAACTGTCTGCCTTTTGCCTTCCAATGGCCTCCACTCCTCCTCAATGTCTTGGCTTAAGTATGTATGTACAGCATTTCCTCTACCTGTTTTTTCAAGACCTCAGTTCTGCTTTAGCCTTGGACTGGCAGCCTTTCTGGGCCCATATAATTTCACTCCTTTCCTCGTAATCCCCCTCTCAGTCATTAAGAGGGGATTAAAATAATTTCTAGGTGCATCATTTGAATAATTACTGAGTATCTGTTGAGCCCAGTGATAGGCATAGTGCCAAGAGCTATGGTAGGTGCTGGGATATAAAAGCAAACAAGAAAGGCCGGGTCTCTGACATCACAGGCTTGTAACTATGATAATACCATTGAAAAAATCCTATAACTGTGATAATACCATTGAAAAAAGACAGGGTAGTCAGAGAATACCTCTATAGGAAGCTATATTTGATTCAAGACCCAAAGGTGGAAAAGAAGCTAGACATAGGAAGAACTCAGTGGAAAATTATTTCAGGCAGAGAAAACTACAAATAAGAGTTCTGAGGCTAGAAAGAGCATGAGACATAGTGCAAATATGGAAGGCCAATATGGTGGAACATAGTAAGTTGAAATAAAAAGAGTAAAATGAGAATGAACCAAGAGTCATTTAGACTATGGGGAAAGATCATGTAGATTTGCAGAGTAGTGTGAGAAGTTTGAATTTTATTTTGAGTGTGATGGAAAACTACTGGAGAATTGATCAAAAGAGTGAAATAATTCGATTTTTTTTTTGGTGGTACTGGAAATTGAACCCAGGGGCATTCCATCCTTTTTTTTAATTTTTTTTTAAATTTTTTATTGTGGGTTGTTCAAAACATTACAAACTTCTTGACATATCATATTCCACACTTTGATTCAAGTGGGTTATGAACTCCCACCTTCACCCCATACACAGATTGCAGAATCACATCAGTTACACATCCATTGATTTACAAATTGCCATACTAGTGTCTGTTGTGCTCCGCTGCCTTTCCCATCCTCCACCCTCCCCCCTCCCCACCTCTCCCCTCCCCTCCCCTCCTCTCTCTCTACCTCCTCCACTGTATAACCCTGAGGGTCTCCTTCCATTACCATGCAATTTCCCTTCTCTCTCCCTTTCCCTCCCACCTCTCATCCCTGTTAAATGTTAATCTTCTTCTCCTGCTCTTCGTCCCTACTCTGTTCTTAGTTACTCTCCTTATATCAAAGAAGACATTTGGCATTTGTTTTTTAGGGATTGGCTAGCTTCACTTAGCATAATCTGCTCTAATGCCATCCATTTCCCTGTAAATTCTATGATTTTGTCATTTTTTAATGCAGAGTAATACTCCATTGTGTATAAATGCCACATTTTTTTTATCCATTCGTCTATTGAAGGGCATCTAGGTTGGTTCCACAGTCTTGCTATTGTGAACTGTGCAGCTATGAACATCGATGTAGCAGTGTCCCTGTAGCATGCTCTTTTTAGGTCTTTAGGGAATAGACCAAGAAGGGGAATAGCTGGGTCAAATGGTGGCTCCATTCCCAGCTTTCCAAGAAATCTCCATACTGCTTTCCAAATTTCCAAATTTTCCAAATTTCCACCAATCTGCAGTCCCACCAGCAATGTACAAGAGTACCCTTTTCCCCACATCCTCTCCAGCACTTGTTGTTGTTTGACTTCATAATGGCTGCCAATCTTACTGGAGTGAGATGGTATCTTAGGTTGGTTTTGATTTGCATTTCTCTGACAGCTAGAGATGGTGAGCATTTTTCATTTACTTGTTGATTGACTGTATGTCCTCCTCTGAGAAGTGTCTGTTCAGGTCCTTGGCCCATTTGTTGATTGGGTTGTTTGTTCTCTTGTCTAATTTTTTGAGTTCTTTGTATACTCTGGATATTAGGGCTCTATCTGAAGTGTGAGGAGTAAAGATTTGTTCCCAGGATGTAGGCTCCCTATTTACCTCTCTTATTGTTTCTTTTGCTGAGAAAAAACTTTTTAGTTTGAGTAAGTCCCATTTGTTGATTCTAGTTATTAACTTTTGTGCTATGGGTGTCCTATTGAGGAATTTGGAGCCCGACCCCACCGACTGTAGATCGTAGCCAACTTTTTCTTCTATCAGACGGCGCGTCTCTGATTTGATATCAAGCTCCTTGATCCATTTTGAATTAACTTTTGTGCATGGCGAGAGAAAGGGATTCAGTCTCGTTTTGTTGCATATGGATTTCCAGTTTTCCCAGCACCATTTGTTGAAGATGCTATCCTTCCTCCATTGCATGCTTTTAGCCCCTTTATCAAATATAAGGTAGTTGTAGTTTTGTGGATTGGTTTCTGTGTCCTCTATTCTGTACCATTGGTCCACCCTCCTGTTTTGGTACCAGTACCATGCTGTTTTTGTTACTATTGCTCTGTAGTATAGTTTGAAGTCTGGTATCGCTATACCGCCTGATTCACACTTCCTACTTAGCATTGTTTTTGCTATTCTGGGTCGTTTATTTTTCCATATGAATTTCATGATTGCTTTCTCTATTTCTACAAGAAAGGCCGTTGGGATTTTGATTGGCATTGCATTAAACCTATAGAGAACTTTGGGTAATATCGCCATTTTGATGATGTTAGTTCTGCCTATCCATGAACAGGGTATAGTCTTCCATCTTCTAAGATCTTCTTCTATTTCTCTCTTTAGGGTTCTGTAGTTTTCATTGTATAAGTCTTTCACCTCTTTTGTTAGGTTGATTCCCAAGTATTTTATTTTTTTTGAAGATATTGTGAATGGAGTGGTTGTCCTCATTTCCATTTCAGAGGATTTGTCGCTGATATACAGGAATGCCTTTGATTTATGCGTGTTGATTTTATATCCTGCCACTTTGCTGAATTCATTTATTAGCTCTAATAGTTTCTTTGTAGAGCCTTTTGGGTCTGCTAGGTATAGAATCATATCATCTGCAAATAGTGATAATTTATGTTCTTCTTTTCCTATTTTTATGCCTTTAATTTCTTTCGTCTGTCTAATTGCTCTGGCCAGTGTTTCGAGAACTATGTTGAAGAGAAGTGGAGAGAGAGGGCATCCCTGTCTTGTTCCAGATTTTAGAGGGAATGCCTTCAGTTTTTCTCCATTCAGAATGATGCTAGCCTGAGGCTTAGCATAGATTGCTTTTACAATATTGAGGTATGTTCCTGTTATCCCTAGTTTTTCTAGAGTTTTGAACATAAAGGGATGCTGGACTTTGTCAAATGCTTTTTCCGCATCTATCGAGATGATCATATGGTTCTTACTTTTAAGTCTATTGATGTGGTGAATAACATTTATTGATTTCCGTATATTGAACCAGTCTTGCATCCCAGGGATGAATCCTACTTGATCATGGTGTACAATTTTTTTTATATGTTTTTGTATCCGATTCGCCAGAATTTTATTGAGGATTTTTGCATCTAGGTTCATTAGAGATATTGGTCTGTAGTTTTCTTTCTTTGAAGTGTCTTTGTCTGGTTTAGGTATCAGGGTGATGTTGGCCTCATAGAATGAATTTGGAAGTTCTCCCTCCTTTTCTATTTCCTGAAGTAGCTTGAAAAGTATTGGTATTAGTTCTTCTTTAAAGGTTTTGTAAAATTCTGCTGTATACCCATCCGGACCTGGGCTTTTCTTAGTTGGTAGTCTTTTGATGGTTTCTTCTATTTCCTCAATTGATATTGGTCTGTTTAGGTTTTCTATATCCTCCTGACTCAATCTGGGCAGATCATATGACTTAAGAAATTTATCTATGCCTTCACTATCTTCTAATTTATTGGAGTATAAGGATTCAAAATAGTTTTTGATTATCTTCTGTATTTCTGAAGTGTCTGTTGTGATATTGCCTTTTTCATCCCGAAAGCTAGTAATTTGAGTTCTCTCTCTTCTTCTCTTCGCTAGCATCGCTAAGGGTCTGTCGATTTTGTTTATTTTTTCAAAGAACCAACTTTTAGTTTTGTCAATTTTTTCAATTGTTTCTTTTGTTTCGATTTCATTAATTTCAGCTCTGATTTTCATTATTTCTTGCCTTCTACTTCTTTTGCCGTTGTTTTGCTCTTCTTTTTCAAGGATTTTGAGATGAAGTATGAGATCATTTATTTGTTGTTTTTTTCTTTTTTTAAGGAATGAACTCCAAGCAATGAATTTTCCTCTTAGAACTGCTTTCAATGTGTCCCATAGATTCCGATATGTTGTGTCTGTGTTTTCATTTATCTCTAAGAATTTTTTAATTTCCTTCTTGATGTCTTCTATAACCCATTGATCATTCAGTAACCTATTGTTCATTCTCCAAGTGATGTATGCTTTTTCCTTCCTTCTTTTATCGTTGATTTTCAGTTTCATTCCATTATGATCAGATAAGATGCATGGTATTATCTCTACTCCTTTATATTGTCTAAGAGTTGCCCTGTGACATAATATATGATCTATTTTTGAGAAGGATCCATGTGCTGCTGAGAAAAAAGTGTAACTGCTTGATGTTGGGTGGTATACTCTATATATGTCAATTAGGTTTAGGTTATTAATAGTGTTATTGAGTTCTATAGTTTCCTTTTTCAACTTTTGTTTGGAAGATCTGTCCAGTGGCGAGAGAGGTGTGTTGAAGTCTCCCATGATTATGGTGTGGTGGTCTATTAGACTCTTGAACTTGAGAAGAGTTTGTTTGACGAACATAGCTGCACCATTGTTTGGGGCATAAATATTTATGATTGTTATGTCTTGTTGGTGTATGGTTCCCTTAAGCAGTATGTAGTGTCCCTCTTTATCTCTTTTGATTAACTTTGGCTTAAAATCTATTTTATTTGATATGAGTATGGACACTCCTGCTTGTTTCCGAAGTCCATATGAGTGATATGATTTTTCCCAACCTTTCACCTTCAGCCTATGTATGTCTTTTCCTATCAAATGCGTCTCCTGTAGGCAGCATATTGTTGGGTCTTGTGATCCATTCTACTAGCCTGTGTCTCTTACTTGGTGAGTTTAAGCCATTAACATTTAGGGTTATTATTGAGATATGGGTTGTTCTTCCAGCCATATTTGTTTATTTCTGTTACTAAACATGGTTTGTTTTCCTCTTTGATTATTCCCCCCCACTTTACTGTCCTACCTCCCACTGTTGGTTTTCATTGTTATTTTCCATTTCCTCTTCCTGTAATGCTTTGGCGAGGATGTTTTGAAGAGATGGTTTTCTAGCTGCGAATTCTTTAAACTTTTGTTTATCATGGAAGGTTTTAATTTCATCCTCCATCCTGAAGCTTAATTTCGCTGGATACACAATTCTTGGTTGGAACCGATTTTCTTTCAGTGTTTGAAATATGTTATTCCAGGATCTTCTAGCTTTTAGAGTCTGTGTTGAAAGATCAGCTGTTATCCTGATTGGCTTACCCCTAAATGTAATCTGCTTCCTTTCTCTTGTAGCTTTTAAAATTCTCTCCTTATTCTGTATGTTGGGCATCTTCATTATAATGTGTCTAGGTGTGGATCTCTTATGATTTTGCACATTCGGGGTCCTGTAGGCTTCTAGGATTTGGGATTCTGTCTCATTCTTCAAGTCGGGGAAGTTTTCTTGTATTATTTCATTGAATAGACTGCTCATTCCTTTGGTTTGGAGCTCTATACCTTCCTGTATCCCAATGACTCTTAAGTTTGGTCTCTTAATGTTATCCCATATTTCTTGGATGTTCTGCTCATGGTTTCTTAACAGTCTTGCTGAGCTGTCTATGTTCTTTTCCAGTTGAAATACTTTGTCTTCATTGTCTGATGTTCTATCTTCTAAGTGTTCTACTCTGCTGGTAGTATTCTCCATTGAGTTTTTAAGTTGGTTTATTGCTTCCTGCATTTCTAGGATTTCTGATTGCTTGTTTTTTATAACCTCTATCTCCCTGTATAGTTGATCCTTTGCTTCCTGGATTTGTTTGCGTAATTCGTTGTCGAAGTGATCTTTCATTGTCTGATTTTGCTGTTTAATGTCTTCCTTGATACTCCAGATCATCTGAAGCATGTATATCCTGAATTCTTTATCTGACATTCCATCTGCTGCAGCTGTTACCTCTTCTAAAGTTGCGTTGACCTGCATTGCTTGTGGTCCTTTCTTTCCTTGTCTTTTCATACTGCTTGCGTATCTTTCCTGCAGGTGCGGGCGGCGGCTCTGCTCTCTCCTTATTCCAATTGGGGTGTCGTGGCTACCACGCCGGCAGGTCACTGGGCCTGTTCTGGGAGCTGGCGGCGGCTCTGTTCTGCCCCTACTCCAATTGCGGTGACGAGTGTACCACGCCGGCAGGCCACCGGGCCTGATCCGCTGGTCGGTTGCAGGTTTGCCTACCCTGCAGGCACGGGCGGCGGCTCTACTCTGCCCCTACTCCAAATGGGGTGACGTGTCTGTCGTACCGCAGGCCACTGGGCCTGTTCTGCTGGTTGGTCGCAGATCTGCCCACCTTTCGGGCACGGGTGGAGGCTCTGCTCTGCCCCTACTCCAATTGGGGTGTCGTGACTACCCCGCCTGCAGGACGCTGGGCCTGTTCCTGGCACGGGTGGCGACTCTGCTCTGTCACTACTCCAATTAGGGTGGTGTTTGTACCACGCCGGCAGGCTCCTGGGCCTGATCTGCCGGTCTGTTGTAGGTCTGCCTACCTTGGAGGCGCGGGCGGCGGATCTGCCCTGCCCCTCCTACCACGCCTGCGGACCCCTGGGCCTGATCTGCAGGTTGATCACTGGTCTGCTCACCCTGTGGGCACGGGTGGCGGTTCCGCTCTGCCCCCACTCCAATTGGGGTCACGTGACCACCACACCGGCAGGGCCTGATCCGGGCGTGGGAGAAGGATCTGCTCTGCCCAATCTCCAGTTGGGGTGACGTGTTTACCACACTGGCAGGCCACTGGGCCTGACCCGCCAGGCTGTCACAGGTCTGTTTACCTTGCAAGCACGAACGGCGGCTCTGCCCTGCCCCTCCTACCACGCCCATGTACCACTGGGTCACGGGTCTGCCCACCTTGCGGATGCGGGTGGCGGCTCCGTTCCGCCCCCTCTCCAATTGGGGTCACGCGGTCACCACGCTGGCGAGCCGCTGGGCCTGCTCCGGGCGCTGGCGGCGGCCCGGCTCCTCCCCTCTGGCTCGATGACAAATTGAGGAGACTCGGGTGACTGTGCCTCACCCCCCCTACCAGGAGACCAACTGCTTATGTCACCGCTGGTATTGATGAAGTTCTCTCCTCCGCCGCTTTCTGCTGACATCAGATCTCTGCCATGTTGGTATCCTATGCAAATGGCAGCATTTCGTTCCCCTTGCCGGGCAACCAAAGCAACGGGTGAGTCCTGACCTGCCCTCAGCAGGACCCGGACCGAGACGCAGTTTCCGCGGGCTCCTAGCCCCGGTCCAGGGAAGTTCCGGGAGCCGGAACTCGGCCGCTCCATGCTCGGTGTAAGCTCCTATAAGTGTAAGCTCCAAGAAGCAGTCCCTGTGGGCTCAGTTCCGGGAGCCGGAATTCGGCTGCTTAGTCCTTGGTGTATGCTCTGATAGTAGCAGGGTCCAAGAAGCAGCCTCCGCAGGCTCCGCAGCCCTGGGCCAGGGCGGTTCCGGGACGGTTCCGGGAGCCGGAACTCGGCCGCCCCGCGCTTGGTGTTCGCTCCGATAAGATCAGATTCTAAGAAGCACCCAGGTGCTGAACCCTAGCAATCTGTCTGCAAGCCGCAGGCGAATTGCAGCCTGAAATTACCTGTTCTATGGCTGAATGAGCTGCGGTCAGTCGAAAACAGGGAAGGTGACGTCAGTTTACCAACATGGTGGCTGCTGGCCTCCTCTGTGGTCTGACCGGTGTGGAGAACCGAGATGGACCGCTTCCTTCCCCCGTCTCGAACCCAGAATTCAGCCCTGAGTATGGTGCTTGCGCGGCTGGCAGAAACTGCAGCGCTGTAACCCTGCGTCTCTATCCCAGCGCGCGCTGCAGACTCTAGCCGCGGTGCGATTTGCTGAATAAGCAGTGTTACCCTCCGTGCGACAAACCTCTCGCGTTTGAGTCCCCGTAGCCGATCCTCGTGCGATGGAAATCCTTCCTCCAGGTTCCGGAGCACCCCACTATTGCTGGAAATTCCTAACAAGATATCCTTTAGCCGTCCTGACTTGTCATACTCCCACACAGTGAAGCAGCACACGGGGGCAATGCACTCCCCTCGCCGCCATCTTCCTCCTCCCCCCATTCCATCCTTTTTAAAATTTTTTTTGATGCAGGGTCTCACTAAGTTGCCAAGTCTGTCGTTCAGCTTGCCATCCTGCAACCTCAGCCTCCTGAATACTGGGATTACAGATGTATGCCACCACACTCAGCTGATTTCTAATTTTAAAAGATTATTTTACTTTACAATTTGGGTAAAGAGATGAAGGACCCTTGTAGTAGTAGTAGGTATGAGAGAAATGGGTGAATTAGAAATTTATATTAAATGCAGATGGTTAGAATTCACTGATGGATTGAATTTGGGAAGTGAGAAAGAGGAATCAATGATGACTCTGAGATTTCTGCCATATGCTAATGTCATTTTCTGAGATGGGAAAGATGGGAGAGGATCAGGTTGGGTGGCAGGAGAGTGTCAAAAGAGTTTGCTTTTACATGTGTTATGTTACAGATGTCTAATAGATATCCAAGTGATAATTTTAAGTAGGCAGGTAGACACAGGGATCTGACTTTTAAAATCTTCAAAGTGTTTTCACTGGGAGCCATCAGCATACATATGATAGTTTTTTTTCCAGTGCTGAGGATTGAACCTAGGGATAATTTACCACTGAGCTACATCCCACCCATTTTTATTTTTTATTTTGAAACAGGGTGTTTTAGTCAGCTTTTTTTTTCTGCTGTGACTAAAAGATCTGACCAGAACAATTGCAGAAGAGGAAAAGTTTATTTGGAGTCTTACAGTTTCAGAGGTCTCAATCCATAGACAGTAGCTCCATTCCTCAAGGCCCCAGTTGAGGCAGGAACAATATGGCAGAAGAGTGTGGCAGACAGAAGCAGCTCACATAATGATCAGAAAACAGAGAGAGACTCCACTCTTCAAATACAAAATATATAGCCCATAGCCACACCCCCAATGAACCACTTCCTCCAGCTATACCCCACTGTCTCTAGTTACCTCTCAGTTAATCCCACCAGGGATTAATTCACTGATTATGTTAAGGATATAACCCAATCATTTCTCCTCCAAACCTTCTTGCATTGTCTCACATGTGAACTTTTGGGGAACACCACATCCAAACCATTACACAGGGTCTTGCTAAATTACTGAGGCTGGCCTCAAACTTGTGATACTCCACCATTAGTTTCTGGAGTAGCTGGGACTACAGGTGTGCCTGGATAAAGATAGTATTTAAAAGCGATGAGAATAGATGAAATCCCCTAAGGAGTGATTTGAGAATAAGAAGAAAACAATGCAAAGTATGAATAATTCCAATACTTAGAGTTCAGATAGAGGATACTGAGAAAGAGTGGCCACATTGGTAAAAATATGGTATTAACAAAGCTGAAAGGGAAAGTTTTAAAGAAGTAATTTTCAAAGAAAGGAAAAGTTTTCATGATCATCTATGTCAAATGCTGGTGAGAGGGCTATTAAAATCCAGACAGAAGTGTGATAATTGGATTTGGCAACATAGAGGTCTCCGGGGATCTTGACAAGAGAGGTGTCAGTGAATTGATGGTTGTGGAAGCCAGCCTGGAGTGGAGTGAAGAAAAATAGGAGATGAGAAAAAGAGATTGCATGTGTAGACAATTCTTTGGAGAATATTTGCTGTTAATGCATGCAGAAATGTGGAGAAGCTGCTGCAGGGATAGTAGGAACAAGAATGAGCTTTTTGGGGGGATAGCAAATGCTAAATCAAGTTTGTATGTTGATAAGAATTTAGTTAAGAGGATAAAAGTTGATAAGAAGGGAAAAGGTGATGGTGTGGTAAAGACTGCTAGCTATCTCCTAATATATATTTCCTCTTCTTCCACAATAATAAAATTTCCAATTCCTAGTTGACCTCATGGACTACTAAAGATCATACTTCCGCCTTGAAACTATCTCTGGCCAATGAGATGTAGGCAGAAGTGGCACATGGCAGCTCTTAGGAACCTTTGCGAGACAGATGGCATGCCCTTTTCCTCATATTTTGTCCCTTCCTCCATCTTGTTGCCTGAAATTTAGATGTGATGATCAGAATGCTAGAAAACAATTTGGAACCTTGAGGACCAGGGCCAAACCAAAGGGATGTATTGAAGTGAGTGGAGCTTGGGTTTCTGAAGACTTTGTAAAACAGGGTCACCATATCAACCCCAGGGTTCCTACCTCCAGTCTTTTCTGTGTGAGAGAAATGAACACTCTTACTTAAGCCACTATTATTTTTTGAATTTTCATTGATTTCAGATAAATCTTATCCTAACTGATTCAAATGGGATCCAGGGAACAAGTGGAAAGAATGGCTTTTAACAGAATACACTTTATCTAACATAATAGAAGATATGGATACAGGTGAATTAGATGGGTAAATGTTTTGGTGAGATGGTAAGAAAGTTTCCATTTAATTACTTCTCTTTCTAAGTGAGGTGAGAGGAAGGATTTTCAACTGAGAATAGAGACAGATAGTAGAGGGTTGTATGTAGAAGACAGAAGGTACAAGAGAGACTCTAATATATACAAGAGCAGGGAAAAATCTGACACCTGTGAGGAACCCTATCCTGGTGCTGAATTATTTCTCTTTTTATTTCTGGCTGCCCTGTTTCCCTGGATCCTTCACTGATCACTTTTTCATGCTTTAGTGTTTTGTTTTGTTTCGTTTTACAAAGGTTCCTGATTCTAATATTCTCATGATCTCCATCCTGTGCTTTCAACGATGTACTCTCAGTACTTTACTAAAACTTAGTTAGGTTTGCCGTGTCTTTATTGGCACCCACCCCTATCCCATTTCTGATTTGTCCTGTAGTCCTTCTGGGCTTTCCTTTTCTTAAGCACATTCTAGACATCAACTAATACTTTTTCCATTTCTTATCCCGATTTCCAACCTGCCCATCAGTTTCGGCCCTGTGCCTGCCCCACTTCTTTCAGGAAGCCTTTCTTTCAATGTACTTTTATTTTTCCCTAGTACTGGGGATTGAACCTAGGGGGCACATTACTACTTAATTACATTCAAGCCCTGCCATCCCCACCCCTACCCCTGTTCTTTAAAAAAAAATTTGACACAGGGTCTCCCTAAGATGCTGAGGCTGGCCTTGAACTTGTGATCCTCCTGCCTCAATCTCCTGAGTAGCTGGGATAATAGGTGTGCACCACTGCACCCAGCTACTAGTTTTTAATTATTGAATAAGTTGACATCTGTTACATACCTAGAATTGATATGTTGCTTCTCAATATTCACGTATAAAAATCCATACATTGAGGGGCTGGGGTTGTGGCTCAAGTGGTGGAGTGCACACCTGGCACGTGTGAAGCACTGGGTTCGATTCTCAGCACCACATAAAAAATAAAATGCAGATGTTGTGTCTACCTACAACTAAAAAATAAATATTTAAAAGAAAAAAAAAAGAATCCATACATTGATAATCTGTACCACATAGTTGAACACTTGTAACATATGGAGTATATGTGACATATGGAAGTTTATTTTCACTCCTCCATCTCCCCCAATTTTTCTCAGACCTTACCTCTTTACTTCCAGGAATGGGCCTTTTGTAAGTAAAAAGTAAATATTTAGAAGGGGTTTTCCCCCTCCAAAAAGAAGCACTGGGGTCATGCTTCGAAATGAAATCAATACTTAAAACAGAGGTTTATGCTGTATATGTATCACTGTGAAGTGCCAGAGACAGTGCTTCTGGACCATTTATATCAGACTCAATCTAGGGAGTGGAATAAAAATGAAGATTTCTATGAGCCAAGAGACATACATAAGAATGTTTGTGGCAGTGTTATAGTGACAAAACAAAACAAAAGCTAGAACTAACCCAAATGACCATGAACAGGAAAATGGGTAAATTGTGGTATTTTCATACAATAAAATACTGCATAGCAGTGAAAACAAGTGAACTACATCCAAATGCATCAACATGGATGAATCTCAAAAACAATATTGAATGATGAAATGAAAGTTGCTAGATTGAGCAAATTATGTTGTATGCATGAACAAATATGGCATAATTAATCTCACTATTATGTATAATTTCAATGAACCAATAAAAAAGGTTTTTGAAGAATAGAAATGGTGTGATACCATTACATAAAGTCCTCAAACGAGCAAGCTAAACAGGTTGTATTTTTTTGTTCAGATACAGTCATATGTGGCAAATGATAAAGAAAAGCAAAAAAGTGGTCCATGTAAAATTCAGTAGAGTGCTGCCACTTTAAAGAAGAGAGGAATCAATGAGGGGTAAACAGAAAAGTGTTCTATTTCTTTTTAAAACTTTATTAGTGCATTATAGTTATATATAATATTGGGGTTCATTTTGATATAATTATAAAGTATAGAATATAATTTGCTCCAATTCAGTTCCCAGTACTTCCCCTTTCCCTTCCCTCCTCCCTCCCCCTCTTCCTTTCCTCTACTCTATTGATATTTCTTGTATTTATTTGTAGTTTTCTTTAAAAAGTAGTGCATTATGGATATACATAAATGTGAAATTTACTGTGGTATATTCATATATGTACATAGCAGAGTTTGGTCAGATTCATTACACTGTTCCTCCCTTTTCCTGTTCTTCCTCCTTCCCCATCAAACCCCTTCTTTTACTCCACTGATCTCTCTTCTATTTTCATGGGATTCCTCCCTCACTTTCCCCCTTATTTTGTTCCGTTTGTGCATATAAGGGAAATTATTTGACCCTTGAATTTCTGGGTCTGGCTTATTTCACGTAGAATGATCCTCTCCAGTTCCATCCATTTACCAGCAAATAACATAATGTCATTCTTTATAGCTTAATTTAAAACTCCATTGTGTATATGTCCCATATTTTCTTTATCCATTATTCTGTTGACAGGCATCTGGGCTGGTTCTATAGCTTGACTATGTGACCGACACTACTATAGACAATCACATGCCTGAATCTGTATAGTATGCTGATTTTAGATCTTTTGGATAGATATCAAGGAGTGGGATAGCTGGATCATATGGTGATTCCATTCCTAGATTTTTTGAGGACTCTCCATACTGCTTTCCTGAGTTGTCGTACCAATTTGCAGTTTCACCTACAATGCATGAGTATACCCTTTCCCCCACATCCTACTAACATTTATTATTGTTTGTATTCTTCTTAATTGCCATTATGCTTGGGGTTATATGAAATCACAATGCAGTTTTCATTTAGTGTTCTATTTCTTAAGCTCAGTGATTAAACTTGGGTCTTCATTTCATCATTATTCTTTATATATATATATATATATATATATATATATATATATATATATATATATATATATATCATAATACTCTTTTGTATGCATATCTCACAATGAAAAATCCAAGTGCAGATTTCTAGGCCCTGCTCAGACCCCACTTAACCTGAATTATTTCTAGGAAGGTCCTTGAATCTGTGTTTTCAATGGCACTCCCGGTGGTTCTGAAGTCTTTAAGTAATCCATAGTATCTAATGCATCTCACGCTGGCTCTCCCTGATAGAGCCAGGAACCTAGGGCTGAGAAGCAGGTTAGCAAAAGACCCAGGAGTATGTAGCAGAGGAGAGAAATATAAACTATGGAGAGAAGAATCCCATACTCCTTCTAGGTGCCCTACATGTGGCCTGGTAGAGGACCTAAAGTTTTGAAAAAGTCAAGGAATTTTTTAATATCCTTTGAGTTCATTTGGTTGTAATTGGTGATATAAATGATTTTCTGGGGGAAAACTATTTCTATGCCCTTCCAGATATTTCTAGCCTAAATAAAGTGTTACAGGTATGTTTTTTTCCCCCTTCATCTTACTGCAAGTTCCATGAAAGTTTGTGTATCAGTTTTCAGGGACTGCCATGACAAAACACCACAGACTGGGTAGCTTAAACAACAGAGATATATTTTCTCACAGGTCTAGAGGCTACAGGTCCAATATCAGGATGTCTGCAGGGTTGGTTTCTTCTGAGGTCTCTCTCCTTGGCTTGCAGATGGTTTCCTTCCCTCTGTGCCTTCACATGGCTGTGTCTGTGCATGTGTCTTTTGACTTTTCTGTGTCCTAATCACTTATAAGGACACAAGGACACCACCCATATTGTATTGGATTAGGACCCACACCATCTTAATTTACCTCTTTATAGTCTCTATAAATTACATACTGAGCTATTCAAATTGGAATTTGTGGTGGGGAACACAATTCAGCCCATAATAGTGTGTATGTGTATATATATATATATAAAATTTTGATATGACTTTTATAGTTTCCTGCACAGAGCTGAACATGGAGTTGGTGCCTAATTCACTAATTTATATTGATTGATTCATAAATTGGCTAAAAGATTTGGTGTGGAAGGACCTAGAAAGCTATGAGTAAAATGTATTCATCTTTCTCCAGAGTTGATTGTAGTTGTCTCATGTTCGTCAGATTGACTACCCAATCAGTTATTTTCAATTCTAAATAACTCAGGCATTAAGAATCCATGAGACATTCACTCCAAAACATTATAAAGCATTAAGCTGCTTGAAGCCTGAACTCTTAACAGTTTGACATTTCCTTTAAAAGCTGTTGGAATCCCTCTCTCCAGGAAGCCCAGTTGGAGGGAGCTTAGTGTTTTACTTATCCAAGTCTTTGCAGCAATGAATTAAACATGTACTGAAAAGGGAGGCATCAAATCTTGCAGCATCTCCCTCTCCCATGCTGAGCTGGCACGTCCCAAGGGCAAGGCCAATCAGCCTCGTCATGGAACGGCGGAGGCAGACAGATTTATTGGAGAGGAGGGAAAAAGCAAAGAAAACCCTTTCCTCAGCAAAGAAAGCCTTTGATTTCTCAGCTCATCATCCAAGACAGCTGCTGAGACTGTGCCTTCAGCTCCCACCAGGCCTGACCTCTGGGGAGCTTGCAGCATGTGGGGACTGGGAATGAGGGAAGAAAGCAGGAGGTAGATTCTGCTGTCACAAGATGTAGAAGAAAGACACAAGGCGAAGCTGGCCAGGCCCTAGAAATAACTTTCCATTCTATTCACCACACACTTTTAACTTTGTGGGGCACATCAATATCTAGTATTTTCATTTCACCCTCGCAACAACCTTAGCAAATAGTCAGGTTGGGTACTATTTCCCCCTCATTATAGATGATAAGCAAGAAGCCTAGAGAGAAGGAGATGTGTACAGCTGGTTGCTGGTAGACCTGGGACTAGAATCCAAGACTGCACACTCCAAATTCAAGGCTCTCTTAACTATGCAAAACAGATGTCTTCTCTTGGGGTAAGAATTAATCTACCTTTCTTATTACTGAGATTTCAGATAGGGAGGAGAGGAAGACTTGCATCGCTGACTTTTAGAATTGGAAAGTAACCTTAAAAATCATCAGAAGAGAGCAAAAGTGTTTAGGGAAAGGCTCAGAAGGGCTCCAGAGGTCTATTTCTTTCCCTAATCCACTTGTACAACTGCTCTCTAAGCTTGCCATGCTTCTGCTTCTTCTACAACATCCAGTTTAAGTAGTGGCACCTGAGGCTTCCCATGACAAGCTCTGCTTGGATTCCAGGCCTTGTCACTCTCTGGGTCTCCATTACTGTCCCTCAATTCAGTCAAGAGAACACTGAATAGTTTCTGGAGCTTGCTGAGCTGTTTCACACCTTCCAGCCCTGTAACACTTGTTCTTTCATCTCACAAAGACCTTCAGTCTCTTTATTCCTTCATTTGTTTCTAGCCTGTTAGTCCCTTCTTGTTCTCCCTTCCCTCTCCACCAAGTGGGACCCCATGGTTGAGCACCTGAAACCCTCCCTCAGCTTCACTCTGTTTTTGCTGACATTCTATCCTCCTGCCACACCCACTTATCCCAACCCCAACTGGAAAAGCACAATACTACCTTCTCTGCTTCTGCGAGGTATTTGAACAGCTAAGCACTGGTGGAGGATGACCCCACAACTCTGGAGACCATGGCCTCTACAAATTTTCTCTGTCCAACTTCAGCTGGGCCTGTGGCCCCACTCATCAATCCTCTCACTTTTTCTTGGTCTAGTTCCTCTCACACTCTGGTTATCACTTTTCCCAACTTTTCACTCTTCCACTAAAGGCCCTTACTTGACCTTGCTTTCCTCACTCTTGTCAGAAAACTTCACCTCCTTTTTTCACTGAGAAAACTAAGCCCATTAGGATGTTATCTTCCTGACTCCCTGCTCCCATCAATTATAATCATAGGTCCATACACACCCACCCTTCCTCTCTTTTTCTCCAGTTTCAGAGTGCAAGGAACTATTTTTCTGTTTAAGGTCAACACCTTTAACTAGGCCTCTCACTCTTGCTTCCTCCAGGACCTTGCTTAGTCAGATGCCCTGACCCCTCTCTCTTTTATCCTTTTAGCTAGATTCTTCCCCTCAGCCTAGAAATGCAAACCTCTCTTATTTAAAAAAGAATCAAAACAAAAAAATAAACAAAGTTTCTTTTGGCCCTTGGTGCCCTCTCAGTCTCCTTTTTCTCTCCTCCTCATCAAATTTTCTCAGAAGAGTCTTCTACATTGGCTATCTCCATACTCTCAGATTCACTTTTCAACTGACTGGAGTCTGGTTTCTGTCCCTCTCCTACCACTCTACTAGATACTCTCACTAAAATTACCAGTTACCTACCATTTGTCAATCCAGTGGGCACTGTTCAATCCTTATCAGATCTCTCTGCAGTTTTTGTCAATTCTGATCACTCCCTATTGGAAAGAGAAAAAAAAACAAAAAACAAACCAACAACAACAACAACAACAAAAAACACAAGATCTTTTGCCTTCCATGGACCTCCTGTTCTCTTAGAGGAGCATTGTGCATGTCCCCTGATACGTGTGTGGGCCCCTTTTCCTCCACTTACCCCTTCACTATTAGTATTCCCCACTGTTGCTCTATCCAACATTTATCTTATGCTAGTTTCTCCCTAAATGATCTCATGGTGGTAACTCCTCTTTTGTTTGGAAAAGAAAATAACCTCACTCGAATTATCCTCAGATGGTTCAGTTTCAATTGGAGGCTCCACAGAACAATGTGACAGCTCCATCAGTTACCAGGGCTGCTTCAAGAATAGGAAAGTCCCTCCATCTTTTTCTTGGTTCACCTACTTACTTTCTGTTATGGTTTGGATGTGAAACGTTCTCCAAAAGCTAATGTGTGACACAGTGTAAGAAGGGTTAGAGGAGAAATGACTGGGTTATAAGAGCCTTACCACAATCAGTAAATTAATCCCCTGATGGGATTTACTGATTGGTAACTGAAGGCAGGTAGGGTGTGGCTGGAAGAGGTGGGCATTGGGGGTGTGCCTTTAGGGTATACATTTCACATCTGGTAAGTGGAATCTCTCTGCTTTCTGATCATCATGTAAGCTGCTTCCCTCTGCCTCATTCTTCCACCATGATATTCCTGTCTCCTGGACTCCCGAGGAATGGATACCTGTGGAGCCCCCACTATCTGTGGACTGAGACTTCTGAAATTATGAGCTTCCACATAAATTTTTCAACCTCTAAAATTGTCCTTTTCAGGCCTTTTATTCATAGCAGCAAAAAAGCTGATTAAAACACCAGGGTCTACTCCATTCTTCTCTTTCTATCATCCAACAACCTCTACTTAACTATGGTTTCCCATCCTCTTCTTACTTCAGCTTCAAATGATCTCAGCTGGCCTTGTCCCAATTTTCAATAATCTTCCAGCTTTGACTCCTAGTGGTTACTGGTCTGATATCACTGTAGTTCTCAGTTCAAAATCTCAAGAAGGATTCTAACTAGCCCAACTCATCTTTTCCACTAGATCTAATCCACAAGTCTTTAGTCAGTTTCGAGATTGGCTGCTTTTGGGTCAGGGACTTGCTAGGTCTCATTGGTTAAAACCAAAGTAGATGGGGGAAGCAGGAAAGATGGATCAGGCTGAACAAACCATGACTGCTTGGACAGCAGTCAATGGATGCAGCAAGTGCCCTTAGAAATGGTGAGATCATAGTAGGCTATGACTGATAGGCCCAGTATAATCTTCAATCTAAATCACTAAATCTTTTTTTAAAAAACCTCCCAGAGCTTTAAACTGTTCATAATGCCTGCTAGATATCTCCCCTTGTGTGCTCCATAGGTATCTTAAACTCAACAAGTCCAAAAAGGGAATTCTCCATTTTCCACTTAACTAGCACTGCCTTCCTGAATTCTCTATCATAGCCAATGACACAACTATTCTTCTTAATATTTTATTACGATTATTATGTTACTATGTGTTAGCTACCTAAGATTAGAGATCTGAGTGTCAGATCATCTCTAACAGATGACTCCTTTAGGCATATCATCTATATCCAATCATACAGCCCTGAAAAATTTACCCCCTATTTTTTTCTTAATTCAGTCCTCTTCTTTCTATACCCAATGTCCCAGTTTAAGCCACTAGCATTTCTCACTTGGATAGCAGCAATAGCCTCCCAGTAGGTATCCCTTTTCTGGTCTTGTTCCTCTGTAACCTTGTATTGCCAATAGACTGATCCATATTCTTAAAAGCATACATGACATTACCATTCTTTTCTCCTGTTTTAGATTTTTAATGATCCTATATTGTCTCCTGGGCAGAGACTAAGCTCTTAAAATAACACATAAGGTCCTGCTCTTCCTTCTGCTTCAACTTATCTTCTGCCATGACTTGGCTTTCCTTTGACATCCCAGTATCACCACCTTACATGTTCCTTCCACACAGCATGCTGGTTCCTACCTTTATGCTGACCCCCTTGCTTGCAATTCCTTCCTCCCAATCTTTCCTATACATGTTTAGGTATAACTTTCTTCAGGGACCTTTAGGGAAAGGTCTTCTCTCCTGTTTCTATGTGATAAGGCAGCCCTGTGAATTTTCATTATGTCTTGGTCTTATTTCTACCATTGTACATCTTCCCAACAAATATTTGAGCCCTTGTTCATCTATATACTTTAAACACTTAGGTCTTAGAACACGGTAGGGGCAGTTTTGGTTGAAGGCATTAAAGAAGGAATTGGTAAGGAAGCTGAGGCCATAATGGGCAACCAACCAAGGAGAAAAACGAATGTAAGGGAGAAAGAATGGAAATAAAAGAGATGGAGATTGGAGGAGAGAGAGAGAGAGAGAGAGAGAGAGAGAGAATATAAATATATGGGTGTCACATTGTGTTGAAATTAACTTTACCCAGAGAACTAGCCAGAGTGCTGATACTTGGGTCATCTCCATTTTCCCTTATCTAGAATCATAAAGACTGACAGAGCTGTGCCAATAGTTGGGTACAAGAAACTCTGGAAATAGCTGGAAATGCAGGCTAAAGCACTGTCCGCTGGGTCACTGCTGACAGCTGTAGTAAAAGGGCACCAGACTGTAATAGGATGAGGTCCGGCTGGGCTCCTGGAATCAGAGATGGTAGAAACATCAGTTATTAATAACCAAAACCAGGCCTTGGGGGCCTGGAGAAGTGACTGCCTTCAACTGGCTGGGATTCTATTTTTCAAATAAGTCATTGCTTCACACATCTGTGGCTAATGGTGCAGTTCCCAAAATGAAGCCCAGAATCCTATCAACCAATCCCAGAGGCCTTGGCTTTTAAACCATACAGAGAAAAGACAAATGACAAGGGCTTTGAAATAATAGGATGAAATATTAGAAATCATGACAGCAGGAACTGGAGTTGAGGAAGGCCAAACTGAGTAGAAGAGTAAGAAGATCTTGCCCTCTAAACAAGCCCATTCTCCCGTCAGCCCTAAATAACTGTTGATGGCACTGTTGGTGCTACCTAGTCACTGCACTATCCCTATATTCCTGAATCACATTTGTCTTTCTGATATTATCTCAAGATACAAAGTCCTGGACAGGAGCATCAGACTGACCAAGTATATGTTCTCTAGGAGCCAGTGAGCTACTAGAAAGAATATATACCTCATCTGCTTCCATAATATATGCATAGAATGGCTCTCGTCATGTTTAAGTATACAATAAGTCATGACTTTCACATTAGATCTTCACTGTCCTTCAAGGTAACTCAATAACAAAAATAATATCCCCCTACCAAAGTTTTCAGTACCCTTATGTAATGTAGATAATGTAGATTATCTCACTTGATTCTTCCAAGAACCTTGTCAGGTAGGAAAGTAGTCAGCTGAGGCAGGGTTTATTTGCCCTAGGATACATAGTTAATAAATGATAGACTGAAATCCAAGTCTTCTCTTCCTAAAACCTATAACAGTGAAATTTATGTGGTAATTTCTATATACCAAGCATTGTACTTAGAGCTTCGTATGTATGAAATCATTTAATCCTAATATAACCCTATATATAATATAGATATCATTATTTAGCCCCACTTTATAAATGATGGGTAGAACTAAAGAACAGAGAGATTTATCCTTCTGCCAAGGTCATGTAGCAAGGAAATGCCAGATCTGAACCCACTTTAGCCTCAAGGTTTATTATCATAACTGCAAAATCCAAGCAATCTGGTTTCAGAATCTAAGCTCTTAATGGCTATACCATATTGTATTGCAAATCTGGACTCTTTCATGCAGACTAATGTTTTTACATCTTTACTGACAAGTTCAATCACTCAAACTACAAGTGATGCCACACACCTAGTTCATATCTAACCTCAGTAAGGTAGATAACATATCTTTTATGAGACATTAAGTTCCCTAAGGGTAGGGTGCTCTTTTCCTAACAGTTCTTCAATGACTGTTGAGTAAGTGAATGAGTGAAGCAGTTAGTGAATGAAAGAAAGAAAACAACAAATGAATTCAACACTGAAGAAGTAGACATTGGTCCTGGGGTGAGGAGGTGGGGGGTACAACTCTGATCAAGCACCATCTCAGAGACCCAGATGATTAAAACTCAGGATGAGTCTAAGAATACCCCAGGCATCCCAACTGGAGCCCACAGTTTCCCTCTGATTAGACCCTGTCTTAATTTGATAAAGCTGCCATAACAATATATCACAGACTGACTAATTTAAACAACAGAATATAGATGTCCAAGATCAAGGTGCTGACAGGGTTGGTCTCCTGTGAGGCCTCTCTTTCTGATTTGTAAATGACCGCCTTCCTGCTGTCTTTTTACATGCTCACCTCTCTGTGCATATATGCCCTTGGAGTCTTTTGTGTGTATCCAAATTTCCTTGTCATCCGGGAACACCGGTGAGATTGCATTAGAATTCACCCTAATGGCCTCATTTTAACTTGAGTATCTCTTTGAAGTTCTATCTCTATATACAGTTATATTCTGAAGTACTAGCTAGTTAGGGCTTTGACATATGAATTTTAGGGGGAAACAATTCAGTTCATAACAGACCCCAAGTTCTGTTGTCCCTTTATTTTCTCTCACCTGGAGTAGAATAAGTGGTTATGAAATGAGAAGGGCTAGGCTCCCAGAGTAAGTGGACAAGGTTCTGTGTGATTCCGTGCATTTGCCTTGACTCAGAATTAGGTAAATACATCTTTTGAAACTAGACTTAAGGTTAAATAGGACAATGCTGGCACTTTGTGCTTCCTTTCCAGATATACACAAGATGAAAGTTGTGCCATCTGGCTTTTAATATTCCACTTGGGTGCTGTCTATTTAGTTAATAAAAGAAAACCCTAATCACTGTCCTTTGCTAAGTGAGCTGTTATAACATCTGTTTGAAACCCCCATACACAAGTAATTAAATAAGCACAGTGTCCTTTGGGTGTGAGGCAGGGAAGTCATAGTAGCATTCCCCAAGTTCTCCAGCTGTACAATTCCCTATATCCCAGAGCACTAGTTCATTAAACAACTGTTTCTTTAGTACTTACTATTGGCCAGGCCAGGGGAAGGTGGTGAGAACAGAGACAGAGATGAGGTATGGTTCTTGTCCTTAAGGAGCATATAGTTCAGTGATAGAGAAAGACAGATAGCCAGACCATGACAGTACAGTAGGACCAGTGGTATGGCAGAGAGGCCATCTCAGCCAGCATTGAGGGCAAGCCTCCAGAAGGAAGAGAAGACATAAAAGCTCATCTTAGAAGAAGTAAAAATTAAGGAGTTAAAAAGGGGACAGACTGGGGTGAGAAGTAATTAGATGCTATAAGCAGGGTGACTGTATTGCATAAGTCCCCAGGGAGCAATTCATACTGTGGTCTATGATGTAAACAGTGCCCTCTGGAGTTGTGTGATCCAGTGACTCAATGGAGTAATCCTCCCTATTTTCTAGGAGACCTTTAAAAAGTTAGGCTGATAATTTTGGCCATATGTTAAGTGCAAAAAACGGGAGAAGGCCATGGCAGGAAGGATGGGGATGGGAATGGGCATCTGGGTTCACACAAAGATTGAGTCTGAGCCCTGCACTGAAAGCATTTCAAAATTCCACCAGGGCTGGGTGCAGTGGTACATGCCTGTAATCCCAGCAGCTCAGGAGGCTGAGGCAGGAGAATTGTGAGTTCAAATCCAGCCTCAGCAAAAGCGAGGCACTAAGCAACTCAGTGAGACCCTGTCTCTAAATAAAATAAAAAATAGGGCTGGGGATATGGCTCAGTGGTCAAGTGCCCCTGAGTTCAATCCCTTATATCATGCCCCCCCCAAAAAAAAAATTCCACGAGGACCTGGAAACAGTGCTAGGAACTGGTTGGAGAAAGCAAAGTCTGTTCAGAAGGAAAGTAGAGAATGCTGGAACCTCATATCAGGAATATTAATAGATTTGCTCATGCCTACAAAAAACTAGTCTTATATTTTATAATCTGGAACTGTTCATTTTCATAAACATTTTCAGAAAAAGATCGCTTTGGGCAGACTGTGAAATAATCATAAGCCTTTCATTCATACTGTATCATGCAGTCCAAATAGGATTAACATTCTTGTCTGGCAGATGAAAAAACTAAGGCCCAGGAAGTTAAGTTATCTCCAACCAGAGAACCCTTAAGTGAAACAGCCCAATTAGAATGTAGACTCTTTGAGACATGGTCCATGTTCCTACTATCCAGTATTCCCCCTCCATGTCTGGGGGAGATACTTTCTAAGACCTGAAATTAGATACCTGAACCTTTGGATAGTGCAGAACCCTATGTACAAGCACTGGGAAGCCATGCCAGTAGATCTGATAACCAAGTGAGCTATTAAGTGACTAATGGGCAGGTAGTGTGATATTCTAGACAAAAGGATGGTATGAGATTTCATCACACTACTCAGATTGGCACACAACTTAAAATTTATGAGCTGTTTTTGAAATTTTCCATTTAATATATCCAGACCAAGTTGACTGTAGATAACTAAAAACAAGGAAAGTGAAACTCTGAACAAGTGGGGATTATCGTATTATGGATAAAGACACGTCTTTAACTGCTTTTGTACAAGATCCCTTGCCCATGCTTCCTCCTTTGCCTTGGTCCACCAACTCTTTCTATTCATCCCTTGGTACCTTCTGATTTGCCTTCCCCATTCAGATCTACCTTTTCTAGGTCACAGCCCACTCTTCACACCTAGCCTTTCTCTTACCCAAAGAACATGTCCATGCAGAGGACATTTCTTGTAGTTGTTGCTTTGTGACACTAGGGATTGAACCCAGTGGCATACCATCACTAAGCTACATCCTCAGCCCTTTTTATTTTTTATCTTGAGACAGAGTCTTGCTAAATTGCTGAGGCTGGCCTTGAACTTATGATTTTAGAGGAGCTCCTTTTAAGGTTCTATTCCACGTGGAGTGAAGGGATTGTGGGTAGAGACGTGATCAGCTAACCTTAATTACTAATTCTTAATGGGAAGTTTGAGAAATGACCGTTAGTTCTTTAAGAGAAGTTCTAAGTGCATTAATCTAAAGGATAGATTTCAGTGGTGGGAATTTTATCATTTTGGATTTTTTTTAGTTTGGACTATTCTGAAGCACCTTAAGATCATATCATGTGAATGCCCCTGTGTTAGTCATCTTCTTGTCACAGTGACCAAAAGATCTGACAAAAACAAGAGGAAGAAAAGTTTATTTTGGTCCATGGTTTTAGAGGTTCAGTCCATGATCATATGACTCCATTTCTGTGGACCCAAAATGAGGCAGAACATCATGGTGGAAGAGCATGGTAGAGGAAAAATGCTCAATTCAGGACAACCAGGAAGTAGAGAGAACTGAAGTGCAAGGAGCCAGGGATAATATAATTTCCAAGGGCACACCCCCATTGACCTACTTCCTCCAGTTATATCCTATCTGCCTGCAGTTGCTATCCATTAATGCATTCAAATTATGAATCCATTGAATGGATTAATTCACTGATTAGGTTACAATTCTCATAATTATTTCACCTCTGAATATTCCTGCATTGCTCACACATGAGTTTTTGGAGGAAACTTCATTCCAAACCATAATAATCCCTCGTTCCCCAATCCCAACATGCACAATCACCTGAACCAACCCCACCTATGTAAGCCAACAAGTTATTCGTTTGGTACTTTATGCATAGATTAGACTAGTAACTTCTTCCCTCTGACCACCACGTATCCTTGACTCACCACTAAAGAGTGGTGCCCATGGCCAGCTGGCACCAAGAGGAAAAACCCGCAGGGAGGTCAACTTTTGGTGTGCTAACAGTACAATTTTTCCAGCCCTGAACACACCTCCTCACCATAGGTACCCATTCCTATGTTCCTCAGGTAGCTAGAGATTCTCTTTCCTTCCCGCAAGATGCTCTGAGATCCTCGTCCTGTAGGACCCAGGAGGACAGGCTCCTCAGATGTATCGGGATAGGAAAACAAAACCACTGAGAACACCTGTTCTCAGTTAAGCCAAGGCCCAAGTCCTAGGACAGGTTCACTAGGGCCTAAGAAGACCCCAGGAAGAGAAAGAAAGAATTCAATTAAAAACAAACACAACCCAGGCAGAAGAAGGCCTGTGTTTGGCACTGAGCTGGGAGAAAGTGGTGTAGTGCTCCTGGTGCTCGGCCTGGCCCTGCTAGAGTTTCTTGCCAACTGGGAAAAGGCAAGAAGCCCCTCCTGGGCCTGTTTGGGGTTTAGGGGAACTGGGAGGGAGAAAGAGGAGGCTCATTTAATACTTTGTTCTGTCGTCTGCTTCTGACAGGCAGGTGCATGTGAGTGTGCACTCCCCCACCACAAGCCTTTTGCCTCTCTTTTTTGGGGCAGGCCTTCGTGCACCTCGCATGTAGTTATCACTCTGACTACAAAGGAAGTCCTTTATTGGTTCATACCCTCACCCCTAAGGGCTGAGCTCACACCAGGCCCTAATAAGCTCTACTGAGCTTCTCCCACAGAGCTCCCTGGTGAGTCCCTGGTGAGTCCTTGGTATTTTTTTCCCATGCCCATGGCCAGCCCTGCGGTGTACCAGCCCCCACTCCTTCCCCAGGGAGGGCTCCACAGCCCTCATGACTAAGTGAGGCAGTCCCCTGCTCCCATTGCTATAAAGCAGCCTGGCTATCCCTAGATCTGTTTAGATCTCTAATTCATCACTCAGTTGGGGAGTATGTCTCCCTCACCTCTGCACTTTATTTTCTCTCTATTTTCTGAGATCTGTTTGCCCTCCCTGAGTGTTCACAACTGCAACTAAAATCAGCTGTAAAACACACCATGCCAGTGGCTGTAATGAAACTGGTTGAAATCTGTTCAAATTGCTTATTTACATTATATCCCAAATGTTCTGTTTTGGTGCCAAAGCTTTTACCAGTAGCAGCAAGCTATTGGAGAAATAAGTATTAAGTGCAAATCAAGTTAGACCAGTCACAGGCCCCATTTTGAAATCACTAGTCAGAACAGATAAATCTAGAGGAAAGTAGAAAAGGAGTTCCTTCTGATTAAGAAACATGGCTTTAGATATCCTCTCCATCAACATGTTTTATCTTCCTTGATATCTTCTGTGTAGTAAGGAGGCTGAAAAACCAAATGTTGTTCATCCTATATTGTTAACCTAGCGTGCACAATATAGTCAGTGGCATTTCCCAAACTTGAGCCTGTATCAGAATCATATGTAGTAGGTCTGGGGTGAGGATCGAGAATTTGCATTTCTACCACCTTCCCAGGTAGTGCTGGTGCTGTTGGTCTGGGGCCCACACATTGAAATCAGGAGTGTGAATGCTCCTACTTTGTTCTTTTCAAGATTATTTTAGCTATTTTGAATCCCTTACAATTCCATATGATTTCCTTCCTTCCTTCCTTCCTTCCTTCCTTCCTTCCTTCCTTCCTTCCTGCTGATATTAAACCTAGGGCCTCCTGCATACTAGGAAAATGCTTTACCACTGAACAACACTCCTATCCCAACAATAAATACACCAGGCCTTGATATTTACAGGTAAATTCTGTGAACTTTCAAGAAATGTATCATTCTAATTTTATTTTATTTTTTTATTTACTAATGGTACTGGTGATTGAACCCGTTGCCTCATGTATGCTAGGCAAACTCTCTACTATGGAGATACACCCAGCACTCCATAGGAATTTTTAAATCAGCTTGCCAATTTCTACAACGAAATTAGATGGAATCTGGTAGGGATCGTGTTAAATCTGTATATCAGTTTTAATCTTCTGTTCTGTGAAGATGAGACTTTTTCCACTTGTATAGAACTTCTTTAATATTTTTGAATAATGTTGTATAGTTTTCAGAAAATAAGTTCTTTTGTTGAATTCATTCCTATTTTTATGTATGTATGTATGTATGTAACTTATAAAGGCATGTGCCACTGTACCTGACTTCCTATTTTTTATGTCATTATCAATGAAATTATTTTCTTAATTTGATTTTCATTGTTCATGTAAGTGTACAGAAATACATTTTATTTTTATGTACTAATCTTGTATCCTGTGACTTTGCTGAATTCATTGATTAGACCTAATTCTGTGTGGGTGTATGTAGCTTTAATATTTTCTATATGTAAGATTATACCATCTTTTAATAGAGATGATTTTAGTATTCCTTTCCAATCTGAATGCCTATTATTTCTTTCTCTTGCATAATTGTCCTGGATAGAACCTCCAATACAATGTTAGAGTGATGAGAGTGGACATCCTTGTCTTGTTCCTGATCTTAGGGTGAAAGCATCAGTCTTTCACAATTAAGTATGATGTCATCTGTCAGTGTTTTTTAGATGTTCTTTATCAAGCCAGGAAAGTTCCATTCTTTTCCTAGTTTGTTGAGTCCTTTTATCTTAAAAAGCTGGATTTTTTTCAAATGCTTTGTATATTGAGATTGTCATACAGTTTGGGGATTTTAATCTTTAGATATGGTTTATTATATTAATTGATTTTTAGATGTTAAAGCTAACTTGCATTTCTGAGATAAACTCCACTTGGTCATGGTGTATAGTTATTTTACATATAGCTGGATTTGGTGTTTTGTTGAGGATTTTTATTTTTACATTTATAGGAGATACTTTTATGTAGTTTTCTTGTGATATCTTTGGGTTTGATATCAGAGTAATTCTGGTCTCAGAGAGAGAAAAGGGATGTAATCCATCCTTTTCTATATGTGGAAGAGTCTGCAAAGAATTGATGCTAATTCCTATGTACATTTTGGAGAGAATCAGTGAAATCATCTCATAGTTGGCTTTCCTTTGTGGGTAGTTTTGAATTTTTAATTAAATTTCTTAAATCTCTTCAGTTAGTATAGTTCTACTCAGATTATCTTTTCTTCTTGAATTGGTTTCAGGAATTTTTCTTTCTACAAATTTGTCCGTTTCATGTCAGTTATAAAATGCATTGACATACAATGTTCATAGTATCCCTTATAGTCCTCTTAATTTCTATAAGTGAAATAGTAATGGGGCCCACACTTTGAGAACCACAGCAACATTAAGGGCTATGTCGAGGAGATTCAAAGGCCAGGGGCCTTTGATTCTAGGAGGACTTGTGTAGAGGTAGGGGCTATACAACATGTCTAAATTGGATGCTGTGGGGGCACTGCCCAGCCCTGACCCTTCTCTTCAATACTGAATCACTCATTTCCCCAGCTATAGAGAGTGCTGGTGGGTGAGAGTGCCCAGTGAAGCCCCTCTCTTGGAACGGCCTTGACTGAAGAGACCCATTTACCTTGCACACTCCCCAGGGGTCTGTGTCCCATGACTGCTCCATGCAAGAACATAAATGTCTGGCACTTTGCTGCAATTCAGGACCTCTCTGAGCTTCCATGGGATTGACTGAAGCCTTTCCTGTGGCAGCATCACAGTTTCACTTCCTCCTCTGCCTAATCCTGCGTTGTCACTCCCTTACAGGTGCTGATCCTGAGAGTGCTGCCTTCTGCCCCAAAAGCTCTGGCTCAGTCTGCTTCCCTGGGAACATGCCCTGTGACACAACAACAAGGTTACAGGTCAATTCAGTGAAAGAATTTGGACAAGAGTCTGTGCCTTCTGACTCTCAACCTTTCTACCACACGTAGCTGGCTTCCCACCCTGATACCTGTTAGGGTTCATCATATCCATCCAGAAACCAGAGACATGTGACCTTAGAGAATGGGTTAGAACATGCTCAGACAGATACACAGACACACAGGCACACATAGACACATACACACACACATGCACACCCACATCCTGGGAGCCCGGCATGTTAATGCTAACATGCATGTGTCAAACAATCAGAGCTGCTGGGTGTGGTGGCACACACCTGTAATCCCAGCATTTTGGGAGGCTATGGCAAGAGGATTGCAAGTTCAAAGTCAGCTTCAGCAACTTAGTGAGGCTCCCTAAGCAACTTAGCAAGATCCTCTCTCTAAATAAAATATAATAAGGGACTAGGGATATGGCTCAGTGGTTGAGCACTCCTGGATTAAATCTCCAGTACCAATTTTTTTTTTTTAAAAAGCAAAACAACTAGAACTATCTGTTACAGGTTAACTGACAAAGAGAAAATGCCTACTGCCTCTCTGACTCCTCCAGGTCAGGGCACTCGGCCTATAACAAGAAAAGAGATGGTTTGAAATGAAAAAGATAATTTAAACAATCCAGAGTTTCAAATCCAAGGCCATGACCCAGGGCAGGCTGTTAAGGAGGTTCCACCACACCCTGCTACAGCACTTCCTGCTCTTCATTTTGTAGCAAAACCCAGGGTTTCATGACCCATGCTGCACTAACTGACAGGATATGTTCACTGGGATCTTCCTTCACAAACGTGCCAGCCATTGCAGGAGCTTGCTTGGTGGTGAAGAATGTGGAACCTCACATTATGGCCTATTTACAGCCCTATGGAGCAACAGCGATGGATTTGTATGAATTCATTTGCTATTTTGTTTTTGTTGTGCAGAGATTGAAAGACCAGAGTAAGCCAAACCCTGCACTTTAGATGTCTCTCTTGGCCTCTGGGGATTGCCTCTGTCATGGGGATTTGAAGAGGGATTGAGAGGTATCCTCTGACCCCATCTTCCAATCAGGAGGACATTTATTGTCTCTGCTTCTGTGTCCTGCTTAATACATTTCTCTCATCTAGAAAGAATAACTTATCTTTCAAAAGTATTTTATCATGTAATATTCAAATTTGAAAGTATACAACGTAGTATAATGAACAATCATTTATTTGCCACTGTTTGTTTAAGAACTAAACCTTACAGATAGAATTATTATCTCCTGTTTATTCCATTGCCATTCACTTCACTTCTCCATTCCCAGGATATAATACCTTGATTTGGGTTTACTGTTTGTGTGTGTGTGTATGTGTGTGTGTGTGTGTGTGTGTGTGTGTGTGTGAGAGAGAGAGAGAGAGAGAGAGAGAGAGAGAGAGAGAGAGGAGAGAGAGAGTTTTACTAGGAATTTAACCCAGGGATGCTCTACCACAGAGATATACCCCAGCTGTACCCAGCCCTTTTAAAATCTTTTGTTTTGAGACAGGGTCTCGCTACATTCCCCAGGCTGGACTTAAACTTGTGATCCTCCTGCCTCAGCCTCCCCAGCAGCTGGGATTACAGCTGTGTTCCTGGCTTGAGTTTATCATTTCTATGCAAATGAAAGCTTTCTTGATTGGTTAATCCATATTCATGAGTAATTTCAGACCTAGTGCAAAAACTCACCTTTGAAAATTGTCCCTGATTAACCCTACCTCTATTAATTTCTGTATTGTCTCTTGTGAATTTTACATCTTTACTATATACATTTTTTAGCTCTATTAATTTTTACCCTGTTCACTTTTACTTGTGGATTCATTCCTCAGAGACAAGTCACTTGCCCTCTGGGCTTCCTTAATCATTCCATTGAACATTAATGTCTAGGCCATCTGTTTGGAAGGAGAAATATAGTTGTATTTTAAGTTAAAATATTCTGCATTCAAATTCTGACTTCATGACTATTTCTGCAAACTTGAGCAATTAATTCTCTTCTATGAACCTCTAGTTACTCATCTACAAGATGGGGATAACATTAAGTTTGCTGTGATGATCAGGTGAAATTAGGATTTTATCATTCCCAAACATGCAAAAGTCCTCTTTTTTAAAAAAATTATTTATTCATTGGTATGTGGTGCTAAGGGTTGAACCCAGTGCCTCACACATGCCAGGCAAGCGCTCTGCCACTGAGCCATGACCCCAGCCTGTGAAAGTCCTCTTTAATGTATTTAAATCTACATCCATCATCAGTTTTGAAACTTGCAAGCATAAATGTGGGTGCCTGGGCTTATGTGGTTATCTATTTGATATACACTGTTTCCTGATATGCTAAAATTGTTCCATGTACACAAATAAGACTTGTCTTCCCAGAAATGCTATGGCTCATGGAAAGCAGAGAGTGAACCACATGAAATGACAATATAATTTATCATCCATACTAAGACACTTTTGAGAGTAAGAGGGAGATGCTATTAATAATTGCACCAAGTCTCAGCATAAACCAGAGGACTGTCTCTGGGAAATCAGGACATCTGGTCATCCTAATCATATATATCTTCAGCATCTCCCCCAAACCTCATTCCAGTGTGAGATAGGGAGTAGGTACTTGCTAAATTAATACTTGTGCAGTGAAATGGAGGGGCTGGCAGCCACAGAAGTTAGCAAACATGGCTAATCTTATATAGCTCATCCCTTCCTCCCTGTGCCTCTTGCACGCCCTTCTCCTTATTCAGCACTAATGTCACCCCCAAATGGCACATTCATCATCCCAAATTAGCCATTATTAAAGCCATCCATTTGCAGGGCTGCAGCTAAAATGAATTGTGTTATTATTCCAGATATGGCAATGAATGGCTGAACATCAAAAGCCATTTTGATTTTGCAGCAAGAAGGCAATCAATTATTGTGTCTTGCTAGCTTGTCCAAAGCTGCATCCAGCTTGCTGCTAGTGAGTATAAGTTTCCCTCCCCACCATCTCTCTCTCTCTCTCTCTCTCTCTCTCTCTCTCTCTCTCTCTCAGTAAGCTTCCTCTCACCATGCTGGAGAGCTTAGGAAAGGGAAAGCTATATTCTTTCTTGGTCTGGATAATCTCTCCCTCTCAAAGCCCAAGGTGTGTCTTCTTGGCTTTGAGGCTTAGGAATGAGGCTCCTCCTGGCCTACGTTGCTTTCCTCTCTCCTGCTCCTGATCCCTACAGGCCTACTCAGTGAGCCATCCTGTATTTCTGTCTTGGTTCAGCTCCCTTGGCTGCCCTGCCACCTACACTACAGATTGACCTTGTCTGAGGTAACATTTTTGTGAGGCCCAATACCCCAGCAACCTGATTTCCTCAAATCACATATTCTATGGACTCCCCCCCACCCACCCAAGCTGCCCAGTGCCATTATACTGGGAAGTTATTGATGGATGAGAAAATTTGCGACAACTCATCTCTCAGAAAACATCTACATCTTAATAGGATCTTTACTGGTATCCCACAAAGGATTGATTTAAGGTCCCCAGAATAGGACACTGCAGAAGACAGGGACAGAGTAAAAGTGGAAACCCTGCCTGGGACAGGGACCTGGAAAAGGTATTGATTAGTAGGCCCTTTCTGTGGTGGCATTTATAGTGATGGTGATGAGAATAGCAGCAACTGCTTTTTTTTTTTTTTTTTGTACCAGAGACTGAATCACCCAGGGGCACTAAACCCCTGAGCCACATCCCCAGCCCTTTTTAAAAATTTTATTTAGGTACAGGGTCTTACTAAGTTACTTAGGGCCTCACTAAATTGCTGAGGCTGGCTTTGAATTCACAGTCCTGCCTCAGCCTCCCAAGTCACTGGGATTGCAGGCAATTGCCACTGTGCTCAGCTGAGCAACTGCTTTTTGATAGTTCATATTATAGTATGCTTAAACCAAGTGGTTCAGGTCCCTCCAAACCCCACTGTGTACAACCTTGGACTATTGGGAAGGTTAAGTAAATGAAGGTATTGCAACCCTGCAACACATATTTCCTGAGGGCTGCATGGGGTGAGATGATGTGAGCCCTGCTACTTCACATCACATAATATCACATCACTTTGCACTGCAGGTCCATTCCTTGTAGTCACAGCTCCTGTTGGCAGCCCAGTCTCCCTGTCTTCCTCTTTGCCTTGGAAGTCAGGCCTGGGAGTACAACTTAGCAGGAGTGTGCACCATAGAGCAAATTTTCCTTTTCCCCATCAACAGGTAGGAGATGACTAGGGCCATGTTAATTAATGAAATTAAATTCTCTCAGCTGGATAATGTCCCCAAGGGCTACCAATATAGAATTCATTTGCTTGGGCCCAATGACAGAAATTACCCAAGCCCTAACATTTCCCTCAAGCCTCCAAAACAGACTGTCAGCCCTGTGGCTCTCTGTTCACCATCTTCTTCCCTTCCTGAACACACACACACACACACACACACACCCTGAGGAAACTTTCTGGTGAGATCCTCCTAAGATATTTGCATTGCTTATGGGGCGCAATCAAAATCATGAAGTAAATGAACCATGTTCTTATTTATATTTGTAACCCCATTCCTGCGATTACCAGGGAAAGGAAGGTTAGAAGATATTCTCCCAATTTATAAGCAAGAAAACAAGTATGAGACATAAGTGACTTGTCGAAATCATGTGGCAAATTAAAAATGGACTGTAATGATGAACATACTCTCAGAGTTTCTGGTTTGTTTCTTCTTTAAGTAATCTCTGAGATGGCAGTACTTGGTTGTTAGTTCTGCAGGGCCGGAAGACACAAGGATTATTGCGGTCCTCTAAGAATCCACCTGATTCAGATTCCAGCTTGTTTTTTATGCCAAATTCTTTTCTACAAATAGGGAGAACAGCCTTTGAAAAGCAAAGATCAATCCTGTTTTGAATATGAGGTGTCCTGGTTTGAATATGAGGTGTCCACCAAAAGCTCATGTGTGAGAAAATGTAGTAATGTTCAGGGGTAAAATGGTTGGATTATGAGAGTTGTAACCTAATTAGTGGATTAATCCATGGATATGGGTTAACTGAATGATAACTGGGCATATAGGGTGTGTCTGGAAGAGGTACGTCACTGGGGACATGACTTTGGGGTTCATATTTTATTCCTGAGGAGTAGAGCTCTTTCTCTGCTTCTAGTTGCCATGTCCTGAGGTGCTTTCCTCTGCCATACCCTTCTGCCATGATGTTCTGCCTCACTTTAGATCCATAGCTATGGAGTTGGTCAACCATGGACTGAACCTCTGAAACCATCAGCCAAAATAAACATTTTTTTTTCATCTAACTTGTTTTTGTGAGATCTTTTGGTCACAGTAACAAAAAAAGGTAACTAAACTAAGTCCTTTAAAAATTTTATTATTTTTCACAATTTAACATTAATACAGGCTTTTTGTAGACACTTAAGAACTAAAATTAGACCAAACTATACACAGTCTGCAATTTCAACACCCAGAGCTAAGAATGTTATGAAATTATGGTATATTTTATTTTTGTCTTCTGTGTATGTAGGTGTATTTGTATATACACATATGTCTGTATTTCATACCAATTTCCTGCATTATAACACACATTCTTCATTTCTGAAATCAGGTTGCATCTTATAATGGATGTCAAAAGTGACTTGCAAATTACCATGTAGCAAACTCTATTGTGATATTGTTGTCATTGCTTATCTCTGTGCAGGCTTAGCTATAGTGAGAGGATATCTATATATCTGATTGTCACTTCAATTGCATTGGTAGGACCACTCATAGTTAAATTTTTAACTTAAATTTGGCTTTCTCCCTAATTGTTACTTAAAATGTCTTCTAAAAATTACACTACGATGCATCATTGAAATGAAAAATTATTTTGTCTGCAGAAGATTGCCTGTCACAAGCCAGACAATGCAATTAAAGGCAATAGAAATTGCCAAATCTCCTAGAATAGATCATAAAAATTTCAAAGATAGGAAAGTTGGTATGACCATTTCATACATTGTGAGGGAATATCACTCAGGCACTAAATATCTATCAAAAGCTTCTGGGTGACTTTCAAGAGTAACTGATTTCTGGCTAATGTAATTGAAATGAAAAACAAGACAATAAAAAAAATAAAACCACAAATTTAACCAAATAGGAAATACAAATGATCCCCTGAGATCCTTCTACATGCTTCAATATGATTTTGTTGCATTATCAAAATTCAGGGTTATGAAGAGCAACCACATGTCACCTCGGTGTGCTGCATCACATCACTACCAACAGTCAAAAGTAATTAAGGTGCTGGGGTTGTGGCTCAGTGATAGAGTGCTTGCCTAGCACATGTGAGGCACTGGGTTCCATCCTCAGCACCACATAAAAATAAATAAATAAAATAAAGGTGTTGTGCCATCTACAACCAAAAATATATATATATTTTAAAAATGTAATTCAGAATAATTTTCAATTCTGAAATCTAAAGAAAGCTTAGACTCTACTTTTGGTGGTGTTGTTAAAGAAGAAAGTGGCATATATATATATATCTGCAGAATAAAACTCGGGAACATTATATGTAGTGTTTCTTTCTCCAAAAGCTATTAATAGACCAATGTCTCACAATCTATATCATCTCTGAATTGAATAAAATTGGAATCATGCTGTATATAGTCTTGTATTATGTTTTTTAACTTAATAATATTCACGTTTTCAATGTCACTGAACATTTGAAAACATGATTTGATGGATTGCTATATTGAAAAATTGCTTCTCAGAACCACTGTGCTGATTGACAATCCCATCTGTAGTTAATGAGACTGTACCCCCATCAATACATGGATTTTTATTAATTAAAAAAGAGGCCATTGCTAATTTGATAGACAAAATGAAAATATCTCATTTTCCTTATAGTTTATTGATTACTGCCAAGGTTGTGTTTTAAAATATAATTGTTAGTCATTTTTAATTCTTGTGTACAATTTGGCAGTTCTTGTCCTTTGCTGATTTGTCTATTGAGTCTCAAGATCTATCATATTAGTCTCCAATAAAGCACCAAATGCTGCAGATGCCCTATTCCATAATGCCTTGGCCCACTGTTTTCACGGCTATTGCAGTTTCCAGCATCCCCATAGTCTCCCAGCTCAAATGACTAATCTTTCTTAATGGCCTTAGGGCTTTTTCAGGCACAGTGAAAGCTTGCTTTGCTACAGCCAGGTGTAACCTACAAGTGAAGGACAGTCAAGATCACTTGGGCTAACCTTCAACCAAAGGGGAATGGAAGTTCAT
The DNA here is from genome assembly GCF_021218885.2 of Marmota monax. Classification (NCBI taxonomy): domain Eukaryota; kingdom Metazoa; phylum Chordata; class Mammalia; order Rodentia; family Sciuridae; genus Marmota; species Marmota monax. Next base: position 5,902,003 of record NW_026694552.1, on the reverse strand, counting down.
GGATATACAACACAGACTCTCCATCTTCCAATAGGATGATTCTGATTGTCCTACAGTTTCTCAGAGTCCTTGGAAGGGCTGATTCATGGTTGCCACAGGATAACCTGCTCATTAATACCTTCATTAATTTCCCTCCTCTTTTTTTTTTTTTTTTGGTACTGAAGATTGAACCAAGGGGCACTTAACCACTGAGCCACATCCCTAGCCCTTTTTATTTTTATTTTTTTTAGGTTTTTAGATGTTGATGAACCTTTATTTTATTCATTTATGTATATGTGGTGTTGAGAATTGAACTCAGGGCCTCTCACATGCAAGGCAAGTGCTCTACCACTGAGCCACAACCCCAGCCCCGCCGCCTTTTTATTTTGAGTCAGGGTCTTGCTAAGTTACTTAGGGCCTAAATTGCTGAAACTGGCTTTGAACTTGCAATCCTCCTGCCTCAGCCTCCCAAGTTGCTGGGATTACAGGCATGTGCCACTGTGCCCAGCCATCTGTATGTAATAAAGAAATAAAATAGTATATAAGAATGCACCCTTTGCCGGGTACAGTGGCTCATGCCTATAATCCCAGAAGTTCTCATCTTTCCTGTTTCCTTCTTGTGTTTCTGAGATCACCTCCCAAATTAAACCACTGTGTCCAAATCCTTTTCTTAGGGTTTGCTTTTGGGAACTGAAAGAAAGAAAAACATGAGACAAGAATATTTTCTGTTCACATAGCTTTTTAAAGAAATATTTATTCTCTCTCAAATTGAACTCCTCAATATGGATGGCATATTAGAAAACAAACACAGAAGAAATGAATGCTATCCACTTAGTAAATGGTGGAGTTCAGGACACAGCAATGCAGAGACCTGTTACCTGGGGAATGTCAGTTGGCTACTCCTGAAAATCTTGCAGAAGAGAGCTGGACTCTCAGAGTAGTAACAAAAATGCTTTCTGAGCTGCAAGGCTAAAGAACAGACTCTGAACTGAATAAATTCAATAAGACAAAGTAATTTAAGCAGGTTCATATGCTTATTTGATATAGAGACTTGTTTTTATGTGAGAGTTATGTATTTATATCTGTCTATCCCATATATATATATATATATATATATATATATATATATATATGGGCACTCTGAAAAACAATATATATATGCCAGGATGCCAATTTATTAATTTACAATGAGAAATGCAATTGTTAAGCAGGCCAAAATGCTTGAGTAGGCAGATCAGTGCATTCTTTCCTTGTAGGCAAGTTGTGTGGGGAGCCAAATAAATTATCAAAAGATTGCTTGGCGAGCATAAAATCAGAACAAGGGAAGTTAGTTGATCTTAAGAATGTCTCAGTTTAGACAACTTGAAGCACTCTCATCAACTATAGGGCAAGTCTTGCCAATGAACCCATAATGTTGAGTTCCCTTGGCCAAGATCATTCTATTGGATGGAGCTTGGCTGGTAACTGTCATTTAAAAATTTTTTTTTCATGCAGCTAGCCAACTACTTTCTATTCACCCCAATCAGCGTATAATACAATTAATTTGGTTTCCACTTACAAAATTGCAATTGCATTTCAGTCCTGCTCCTTATGATTTGTCCTAGATCACCTTGAGCAGAGTTTTGGGGTTCTCAATTTCCAATCACACATTTACAGTTTCTTCGCTAATTTTCAAAAATATCTAATAATATCCCTTGCATGTTGATATTACTAGTTTAACTCTGGCAACTTCATTTTGTTGGAAGGGGTAAAGTATGTTATAGGGGGCATCATATAGCTGTCCTCTTGCTGCTGAGATGCAAACTACTTTCAACTCAACAGCTTAATTTCCCACAGCTTCTTTTCCAGCTTCATCTTTCACAATGATCTTGTGTGCCAGCATACCCTTTAACTGGCAATACCCCGAATAGCCCATGCTCTCCATCTTTCCCATAGTCTACAATACTAGTGTGTACTGTTTCCTTCATTCCACAAGGAACTGATTGATTCTTCAAACCCAAGCTCAAATGTCACTTCCTCTAAGACTCTTTGCTTAAACCACCTCCATCTCTAAGCTAATGCCAAAGAGATGGTTCATTTCCCCCCAGTGCTACCACAACACTTTATTCAAACTCCTATTGCTGCATTAAAATAATTTATCTGTCCATTTCTCCCACTAGACTATGGATTCTTGAGGGCAGAGGCTATATATTTATATATTTTTATACCCCAGCCATTAGCATAGCACCTGACTTTCAGGAGATACTTGAATAAATGAATTATCCAAAGTCCTATAGCCAAACATCCAAGAACTGTTATATTTCAAAACCTGAAGTCTTGAAAATTATGACAACAAATCATCATAAGTCATTTAGCTATTTTTTTAAAAAAGTATTTTTTAGTTGTCAATGGATCTTTAATTTAATTTATTTATTTATATGTGGTGCTGAGGATCAAACCCAGGGCCTCAGACATGCCAAGCAAGCGCTCTACTGCTGAGCCACAACCCCAGCCCCCATTTACCTAATTTGACAGTGAGCTAAGAACTAATGTCATGTGCCAACCACCCATTCATTCAATAAGTATTTGTTGAGCACCTACTATGTACCCAGGACTAAAGACACAGCAGCAGACAATACACACAAGACTTCTACTTTCATGATACTTAAGTTTTAGTTGGAAAGAGACAGATAATAAGCACATAGACAATTAAAATAATTCCTAGACTGTGGTAACTATTGTGAAGAAAATAAAACAGGGTGACATGAAAGTAAATGACTTGAAAAAAAGTATAGATTTTGGATTGTGTTTTAGTCAGCTTTTTACTGCTATGACTAAAGACCTGAAAAGATCAATTTTAGAGGAGGAATTTATTTGAGGGTTTAGTTTCAGAGGTCTCAGTCCATAGACAGCTAGCTCCATTCCTCCAGGTGAGGCTGAACATCATGTTGGAAGAGAGTGGCAGAGGGAGGCAGCTCACATGATGATGATCAGGAAGCAGAGATAGTGCTCCACTGTTCAGGAACAAAACATATACCCCAAAGTCATGTCTCCAATGACCAACCTCCTCCAGCCACAGTTATTATTCAATGCATCCCTATCAGGGGATTAGTGCACTGATTAGGTTAAGACTCTCATAACCCAATCATTTCATCTCTAAACTTTCCTGCATTTTCTCACACGAGCCATAACAGATTGGGTAGTCAGAAAAAATCATTTTTTAAAAGAGTGATATTTGATCTGATATCTATATAAGAAGGAGTCAACTGTGCAAGGATCTGGTGAAAGAATATACCAAGCAAAAGGAACAGGTGAGTTGCAAGGCAGTTGCAAGATCCCTGAAGTAACAATGTTGTTTTTAAAACTTTTAAAAATTTTTTTAGTTGTAGATGGACACAGTACCTTTATTTTATTTATTTTTTTAAATGTGGTGCTGAGGATTGAACCCAGTGCCTCTGAACCAAAACCCCAGTCCTAAAAATGGTTTTATGATTATAAAAACAAAATGTTCTTTGAGTCTGGAGAATTTGCGAGTGCTGAGGGCACAGGGCAAGATGAGATCAGAAATGTGGGCAGAGGGCAGATCATGTAGGGCTGCATAAGCCATGGAAAGTTGCTTGGGTTTTCTTCAAATTACAATGAGAAGGGTTTTCAGTAGGAGAGTGATAAGTTTTGGTTTACATTTTAAAAGCTCACTAGCCTGTTTACAAGATAATTGTATCCAGAAACCAATATTCCCATCAGTAACACAAAACTGAAAGCTATTGCTGATTTCTGCTACTCTGGCAGCACTTAATCTAAAGATGCTCTGATACACAGGGAAGTAAAAAAAAAAAAAAAAAAACTAAAACTAAAACCTTCAATACATCCTCCTGAATGTTTACAGATGGTGAGAGCAGGTCATGGAAACAATGCCCTTTATAAAGAAACCTTTAAAGAATAGTCCACAAATGGCTTACAATAGCTTTTCATAATTATGGTACAATTAACTTTCTGCTAATTTCTAGTGGTCAATAATCTATGCTGAAAACTCCACCTAAACTGCCCAAGAATCAGGAGTTGGAAAGAGAAAATGGACAAACAGAAAGTTGTATACAGAGCATCTGCTATCCCTTTTTTGGTACCAGGGATTGAACCCAGAGGCGCTTAACCACTGAACAACATCCCCAGCCCTTTGTAATTTTTATTTAGAGACAGGGTCTCACTAAGTTGAATAGGGCCTTCCTATGTTGCTGAAGCTGGCTTTGAACTCTTGATCCTCCTGCCTCAGCCTCCCCATCTGCTGGGATTAGAGGCATGCATTACCTCACCCGGCTCTACTTTCCCTTCTTGATAAACCAGTGCAGAAAAACCACACAACAACCTGTTCTCATTCTCAGCTCTTCTATTCCAGGTACAAGATTTGTGGTAATATACGGGCAATTACAGTTCCACTGTATCATAACCTGTGTGTCCTATGAGTTCTGCACATGGAATTTCTCTTAACTAAATCTTAGGTAAGATATGAGAATGGAGTCTCACTGGAGTTATCCTTTTTGCTTTGAGTAAACCAGGAAGAGTGTCTTTTGCTGGAGTCTAAGCCAGACAGAACAACATTGCCAAATAGAGAGAATTTTGAGATGGCATAGCAAGGAAGGCCAATTCAATCCCAAACTCTCCACAGCCACAAGGATCATAGGATGAAGGAGGAGACCTAGGACTCATAGCTTCAAAATTGTGAACATGGACATTGAGCCCCGAGAGAGATCAGGAAGCTAGGATCTTTCACAGGTCCTAGTCACAATGATTAGACAAGGTCTTTTCATGTAAAAGAAGAAAATAAACAGATCAAGACATTAGGTTGCCTGGATAGAAGAAGGGGACTATTAATATCATCTGTCTGCTAAGGACACTTAGATCCAGGGTTCAAAAGTTGAGGGGATCAGGTCCAGTGGTGAAGTGAGAAAATGGCTTAAAATTAGGTTCCCTAATAGGTGCACAAAATTAAGCTAGGCTGCAGGCCATGTTTGCAATTACAATGTTAGGTGGGAAAACCAAAGTTGCTTCTTAAAAATCAGGAGAGTTTGGACACACAGATTCAATTCAAACCATAAGGACCTTAACCAGCAATCTGGCATCTATCTGAGGGCTTTAAAGAAAGAAAAGACCTAAAATTTAAAAAAAAAATGAGCACATGGGGAGAGGTTATGTTGGTCCCTGAGTGAAAAAGGAGCCTCAAGAAGAGGGCAGGAAGAGAACTGAATGTAGGAGCTACATGCTGTGCTTAAAATGGCCTACCTAGTGAGAGGAACCTAATGGCAGTGAGTGGGAAGGGCTGATTAATTAACTGAATTGTATGGAAGGATATAATTATAAATCCCCCACAATTCTATCACAGTGACTCCAGTAGGGGCAGCCATTTACTTCACAGCCCTTGAGCACCTGAACCAATGGTGCACACGGTACTCCTTCCCCTCTTTATGAGACTATCATCCAAAATTGACCAGAGAAGATTATACTTTGGGTATGAGCAGTGCATGGAAATGTGGGCTAAACCAGGCATATGTAAAATGAAGGGTGGAGGGAGAGAACAACAGCATAAACATGAGGAGCCCATCTTTGAAGCTGCAGATTGTCCAGGTTTTTTTCTATACACTGAAGGCCAGGATGAAGGACTATTAAGAAATAGCCTGTATCAATCGCAGCCTGCCCCCTCCCCCTCTCCTTTCAACACACATATTGCAGAGCTCACTCAGGCTAGGAAATATGACACCTGGCAAATTGGTGGGAAGACATAATAGCAAGTGGATGATAAGCTATCTGGGAGACAGCGGAAGCTGCAGGTTGGATGCAGAATATTAGGGAAAGGAGTGAATGTCACAGCTCCTATAGAGGGACATATCACAAACGAGTCAATTTTTATTATATTGTTTGACCTGATGTGCTTGAAATATAGCTAACTGTCCAACTCTGTGGCACTTGAAAGATTTTGGCCTGACAGTTCCTGAGCTCTTCAATATGGGTGGCATTTCATTTAGAAAAAAAAATATATGACCATTGCCAGAGGAGATAGAAACTGAAAGAGAGATGCCAGCGACAGTTAGCCAAGGCTCTCTTGGCCCTTTTCTCAACCTTGGGTTGACGTGTTAAGTTGAAATTATATTACATTTTCACAGAGCCTCTAGTTGTTCTTCCAACGTCCAGAGAGGCAGTGGGCTGCAGGGGTAAAACACGGAGTACCATTCAGACCACCTGAGTTTTACCAAGTAACAGAGCAAGGATATAAGTGGCTTATCTCTCTAGGCCACAGTTTTCCCCCCATCAAGAAAATTAATACCTTGTTTTAAAAGCTGAGAGAAGAATGGATGCACCTGAAGAATTTAAATGCTTTCTATAAATGTAAGGGCTTATTGTTTATCATTACCATAGGTAATATCTACAAAATATCTTTCTTCCATTAAAGGGTCAGATAGTAAATAATTTTGGCCATGTTGTCCTTGGAAAGTCTCTCTAGTCTTTTTTTTTAAATTTTTTATTGTTGGCTGTTCAAAACATTACATAGTTCTTGATATATCATATTTCACACTTTGATTCAAGTGGGTTATGAGCTCCCATTTTTACCCCATATACAGATTGCAGAATCACATCAGTTACACATCCATTAATTTACATATTGCCATACTAGTGTCTGTTGTGTTCTGCTGCCTTTCCTATCCTCTACTATCCCCCCTCCCCTCCCCTCCCCTCCCCTCTTCTCTCTCTGCCCCCTCTACTGACATTCATTTGTCCCCCTTGTATTATTTTTCCCTTTCCCCTCACTTCCTCTTGTATGTACTTTGTATAACTCTGAGGGTCTCCTTCCATTTCCATGCAATTTCCCTTCTCTCTCCCTTTCCCTCCCACCTCTCATCCCTGTTTAATGTTAATCTTCTTCTCATGCTCTTCGACCCTACTCTGTTCTTAGTTACTCTCCTTATATCAAAGAAGACATTTGGCATTTGTTTTTTAGGGATTGGCTAGCTTCTCTTAGCATAATCTGCTCTAATGCCATCCATTTCCCTGTAAATTCTATGATTTTGTCATTTTTTATTGCAGAGTAATACTCCATTGTGTATAAATGCCACATTTTTTTTATCCATTCATCTATTGAAGGGCATCTAGGTTGGTTCCACAATCTTGCTATTGTGAATTGTGCTGCTATGAACATTGATGTAGCAGTGTCCCTGTAGCATGCTCTTTTTAGGTCTTTAGGGAATAGACCAAGAAGGGGAATAGCTGGGTCAAATGGTGGCTCCATTCCCAGCTTTCCAAGAAATCTCCATACTGCTTTCCAAATTGGCTGCACCAATTTGCAGTCCCACCAGCAATGTACAAGTGTACCCTTTTCCCCACATCCTCGCCAGCACTTGTTGTTGTTTGACTTCATAATGGCTGCCAATCTAACTGGAGTGAGATGGTATCTTAGGGTGGTTTTGATTTGCATTTCTCTGACTGCTAGAGATGGTGAGCATTTTTTCATGTACTTGTTGATTGATTGTATGTCCTCCTCTGAGAAGTGTCTGTTCAGGTCCTTGGCCCATTTGTTGATTGGGTTGTTTGTTCTCTTATTGTCTAATTTTTTGAGTTCTTTGTATACTCTGGATATTAGGGCTCTATCTGAAGTGTGAGGAGTAAAGATTTGTTCCCAGGATGTAGGCTCTCTATTTACCTCTCTTATTGTTTCTTTTGCTGAGAAAAAACTTTTTAGTTTGAGTAAGTCCCATTTGTTGATTCTAGTTATTAACTTTTGTGCTATGGGTGTCCTATTGAGGAATTTGGAGCCCGACCCCACCGTATGTAGATAGTAGCCAACTTTTTCTTCTATCAGACGGCGTGTCTCTGATTTGATATCAAGCTCCTTGATCCATTTTGAATTAACTTTTGTGCATGGCGAGAGAAAGGGATTCAGTCTCATTTTGTTGCATATGGATTTCCAGTTTTCCCAGCACCATTTGTTGAAGATGCTATCCTTCCTCCATTGCATGCTTTTAGCCCCTTTATCAAATATAAGGTAGTTGTAGTTTTGTGGATTGGTTTCTGTGTCCTCTATTCTGTACCATTGGTCCACCCGCCTGTTTTGGTACCAGTACCATGCTGTTTTTGTTACTATTGCTCTGTAGTATAGTTTGAAGTCTGGTATCGCTATACCGCCTGATTCACACTTCCTACTTAGCATTGTTTTTGCTATTCTGGGTCGTTTATTTTTCCATATGAATTTCATGATTGCTTTCTCTATTTCTACAAGAAATGCCGTTGGGATTTTGATTGGCATTGCATTAAACCTATAGAGAACTTTTGGTAATATCGCCATTTTGATGATGTTAGTTCTGCCTATCCATGAACAGGGTATAGTCTTCCATCTTCTAAGATCTTCTTCTATTTCTCTCTTTAGGGTTCTGTAGTTTTCATTGTATAAGTCTTTCACCTCTTTTGTTAGGTTGATTCCCAAGTATTTTATTTTTTTTGAAGATATTGTGAATGGAGTGGTTGTCCTCATTTCCATTTCAGAGGATTTGTCGCTGATATACAGGAATGCCTTTGATTTATGCGTGTTGATTTTATATCCTGCCACTTTGCTGAATTCATTTATTAGCTCTAATAGTTTCTTTGTAGAGCCTTTTGGGTCTGCTAGGTATAGAATCATATCATCTGCAAATAGTGATAATTTATGTTCTTCTTTTCCTATTTTTATGCCTTTAATTTCTTTCGTCTGTCTAATTGCTCTGGCCAGTGTTTCGAGAACTATGTTGAAGAGAAGTGGAGAGAGAGGGCATCCCTGTCTTGTTCCAGATTTTAGAGGGAATGCCTTCAGTTTTTCTCCATTCAGAATGATGCTAGCCTGAGGCTTAGCATAGATTGCTTTTACAATATTGAGGTATGTTCCTGTTATCCCTAGTTTTTCTAGAGTTTTGAACATAAAGGGATGCTGGACTTTGTCAAATGCTTTTTCCGCATCTATCGAGATGATCATATGGTTCTTATTTTTAAGTCTATTGATGTGGTGAATAACATTTATTGATTTCCGTATATTGAACCAGCCTTGCATCCCAGGGATGAATCCTACTTGATCATGGTGCACAATTTTTTTGATATGATTTTGTATCCGATTCGCCAGGATTTTATTGAGGATTTTTGCATCTAGGTTCATTAGAGATATTGGTCTGTAGTTTTCTTTCTTTGAAGTGTCTTTGTCTGGTTTAGGTATCAGGGTGATGTTGGCCTCGTAGAATGAATTTGGATGTTCTCCCTCTTTTTCTATTTCCTGAAGTAGCTTGAAAAGTATTGGTATTAGTTCCTCTTTAAAGGTTTTGTAAAACTCTGCTGTATACCCATCCGGTCCTGGGCTTTTCTTAGTTGGTAGTCTTTTGATGGTTTCTTCTATTTCCTCAATTGATATTGGTCTGTTTAGGTTGTCTATATCCTCCTGACTCAATCTGGGCAGATCATATGACTTAAGAAATTTATCGATGCCTTCACTATCTTCTAATTTATTGGAGTATAAGGATTCAAAATAATTTTTGATTATCTTCTGTATATCTGAAGTGTCTGTTGTGATATTGCCTTTTTCATCCCGTATGCTACTAATTTGAGTTCTCTCTCTTCTTCTCTTCGCTAGCATGGCTAAGGGTCTGTCGATTTTGTTTATTTTTTCAAAGAACCAACTTTTAGTTTTGTCAATTTTTTCAATTGTTTCTTTTGTTTCGATTTCATTAATTTCAGCTCTGATTTTCATTATTTCTTGCCTTCTACTTCTTTTGCTGTTGTTTTGCTCTTCTTTTTCTAGGATTTTGAGATGAAGTATGAGATCATTTATTTGTTGGTTTTTTTCTTTTTTTAAGGAATGAACTCCAAGCAATGAATTTTCCTCTTAGAACTGCTTTCAATGTGTCCCATAGATTCCGATATGTTGTGTCTGTGTTTTCATTAATCTCTAAGAATTTTTTAATTTCCTCCTTGATGTCTTCTATAACCCATTGATCATTCAGTAACCTATTGTTCATTCTCCAACTGATGTATTCTTTTTCCTTCCTGCTTTTATCGTTGATTTTCAGTTCCATTCCATTATGATCAGATAGGATGCATGGTATTATCTCTACTCCTTTATATTGTCTAAGAGTTGCCCTGTGACATAATATATGATCTGTTTTTGAGAAGGATCCATGTGCTGCTGAGAAAAAAGTGTAACTGCTTGATGTTGGGTGGTATATTCTATATATGTCAATTAAGTCTAGGTTATTAATTGTGTTATTGAGTTCTATAGTTTCCTTATTCAACTTTTGTTTGGAAGATCTGTCCAGTGGCGAGAGAGCTGTGTTGAAGTCTCTCATGATTATTGTATGGTGGTCTATTAGACTCTTGAACTTGAGAAGAGTTTGTTTGATGAACATAGCTGCACCATTGTTTGGGGCATATATATTTATGATTGTTATGTCTTGTTGGTGTATGGTTCCCTTAAGCAGTATGTAGTGTCCCTCTTTATCCCTTTTGATTAACTTTGGCTTGAAATCTATTTTATTTGATATGAGTATGGACACTCCTGCTTGTTTCCGAAGTCCATATGAGTGATATGATTTTTCCCAACCTTTCACCTTCAGCCTATGTATGTCTTTTCCTATCAAATGCGTCTCCTGTAGGCAGCATATTGTTGGGTCTTGTTTTGTGATCCATTCTACTAGCCTGTGTCTCTTACTTGGTGAGTTTAAGCCATTAACATTTAGGGTTATTATTGAGATATGGGTTGTTCTTCCAGCCATATTTGTTTATTTCTGTTACTAAACATGGTTTGTTTTCCTCTTTGATTATTTTCCCCCCTTTACTGTCCTACCTCCCACTTTGGTTTTCATTGTTATTTTCCATTTCCTCTTCCTGTAATGCTTTGGCAAGGATGTTTTGAAGAGATGGTTTTCTAGCTGCGAATTCTTTAAACTTTTGTTTATTGTGGAAGGTTTTAATTTCATCTTCCATCCTGAAGCTTAATTTCGCTGGATACACAATTCTTGGTTGGAACCCATTTTCTTTCAGTGTTTGAAATATGTTATTCCAGGATCTTCTAGCTTTCAGAGTCTGTGTTGAAAGATCAGCTGTTATCCTGATTGGCTTACCCCTAAATGTGATCTGCTTCCTTTCTCTTGTAGCTTTTAAAATTCTCTCCTTATTCTGTATGTTGGGCATCTTCATTATAATGTGTCTAGGTGTGGATCTCTTATGATTTTGCACATTCGGCGTCCTGTAGGCTTCTAGGATTTGGGATTCTGTCTCATTCTTCAAGTCGGGGAAGTTTTCTCGTATTATTTCATTGAATAGACTGCTCATTCCTTTGGTTTGGAGCTCTGTACCTTCCTGTATCCCAATGACTCTTAAGTTTGGTCTCTTAATGTTATCCCATATTTCTTGGATGTTCTGCTCATGGTTTCTTAACAGTCTTGCTGAGCTGCCTATGTTCTTTTCCAGTTGAAATACTTTGTCTTCATTGTCTGATGTTCTATCTTCTAAGTGTTCTACTCTGCTGGTAGTATTCTCAATTGAGTTTTTAAGTTGGTTTATTGCTTCCTGCATTTCTAGGATTTCTGTTTGTTTGTTTTTTATAACCTCTATCTCCCTGTATAGTTGATATTTTGCTTCTTGGATTTGTTTATGTAATTCATTGTTGAAGTGATCTTTCATTGTCTGATTTTGCTGTCTGATGTCTTCCTTGAGACTCCAGATCATCTGAAGCATGTATATCCTGAATTCTTTATCTGACATTCCATCTGCTGCAGCTATTACCTCTTCTAACGTTGAGTTGACCTGCATTGCTTGTGGTCCTTTCTTTCCTTGTCTCTTCATACTGTTCGCGTTTCTTTCTGCTTGGTGAAACTTTGTGCTATTGAATTTTCCCCCTATATATTTATATTGGTCTTGTATAGTTGCAAAGTCTCCCTCGCAGGCGCTGGCGGCGGCTCTGCCCCTCCTCCAATTGGGGCAATGTGCCTACCACGCCGGCAGGCCGCTGGGCCTGTTCTGCCGGTCGGTAGCAGGTCCGCCTACCTTGCAGTTGCGGGCGGCGGCTCTGTCCCTCTGCGGGTCGCTAGGCTTGTTCTGTCGGTGGTCGCAGTTCTGCCTACTTTGCAGGCGCAGGCAGCGGCACTGCCCCTCTGTAGGCCTCTGGGGATGTTCTGCCTGTGGGTCGCAGGTCCGCCTACCTTGCAGGCGCGGGGGGGGGGCGGCTCTACCCTTCCTCAGGCCACTGGGCCTGTTCTGTCTGTCGGTTGCAGGTCTGGCCTGTTCTGATGGTGGTCACAGTTCCGTCTACCTTGCAGGCGCGGGGGGAGGGGGCGGCTCTGCCTCTCAGCAGGCCGCTGCTCCTCTTCTGCCGGTGGGTCGCAGGCCCGCCTACCTTGCAGGAGTGATTGGAAGCTCTGCCCCTCCACGGGCCACTGGGCCTTTTCTGTCGGTGGTCACAGTTCCGCCTACCTGGCAGGCGCGGGGGGTGGGGGGTCGCCTAGTCTTATTTGCTCCTGTTGTGTTTGACCACCTTAAAAATATACAAACCATTTTAGCTCATATGCCTTATGAAAACTGGCCACTGGCCAGATTTGGCCTGTAAGATGTAGATTGCCAAACCCTGTACTAGATTATTGACAGATCTTGGGGTTCATGATTCACTCTCTATATGCCATGTTATGTTATCCTTCCCTAGAAAGTCTACCATCTCGACTGTAATAACTATCTGAATTCTTACATTTTTACTGAAGTAAAATTCACATAACATACAATTATCTACTTCATTCATACTAAACTGTATGATTCAGTAGCCTCAAGTGTATTCACCAGGTTGTGCAACCACTAGATATAATTCTAGAACATACTAACCACTTCCAAGACAAAAACCACATAACTAAGCAGTTATTCCCTTTTCCTCTTTTCCCTAACCCCTGGCAACTTCCAATCTGCTATCTCTCTCTCTGTGGATTTGCCTCTTCTGGACATTTTACATAAATAGAATCATGGTCTTTTGTATCCAGCTTCTTTCATTCACAATAATGATTTTGAGGTTCAGCAATATTGTAGCATATATAAATATTTCATTCCTTTTTGTGGCTAAATAATATTCCTTCATATGGACATTTTTGGGGGGTTACCAGGGATTGAAATCAGGGGTGCCCACCACTGAGCCACATCCCCAGCCCTATTTTATATTTTATTTAGATACAGGGTCTCACTGACTTGCTTAGCACCTCGCTTTTGCTGAGGCTGGCTTTGAACAAGCAACCCTTCTGCCTCAGGCTCCCAAGCTGCTGGGATTACAGGCATGCACCACTGTACCTGGCCATGGGCATATTTTTAATCCATCAATTAACTGATGGATGTTTAGGTTGTTTCCATTTGGGGGATATTGAAGTAATGCTTGTATAAGCAGTTATGTACAATTTTTTTCCAGAAATGTTTTCATTTCTCTGGGACATATACTTAAGAGTGAAATTGCTAAGTTATATGCTAATTCTATGGTTAAATCTTTGAGAAATTCTTCAATTGTTTTCTGTAGGTGTCTGTACCATTATCTATTCCCACCAGCAATGTATGAAGGTTTAAATTTCTCCACATCCTCACTTACACTAGTTTCATTTTCTTAAACCCATTAAGTCCCAAGTTTTCAATTCTGTGAATATTTCAACAAAATAAAACAGGTGAATTAAAATGGGTTGCAAATCACAACCTAGAACTCATATCATTATATTAAATCATATTAATCAATAGCATTATATTAAAATGTTTATAATTATATTCTCCTTATTTAATTATATTACATATTATATTATATGATTATATTATATATTGTATACTATATTTAAACTTTAATAGGTGTTCCACATCTGGATCAGAGGGACAAAATGGGTTAAACTATAGCCATCCTAGTGGGTGTGAAATGGTATCTGATTGTACTTTTGCTTTGCATTTCCCTAATAATTAATGATATTATGTGCTTGTTGGTCATTGATATCTTCCAATGTCTACTCAAATCTTTTGCTCATTTTCTTATTTTTTTTTAGTTCAAATTGTCCTTTTATGTATTATAGATACTAGACTCTTATCAGATATATGATTTGCAAATACTTTTATACTCTGTAGGTTGTCATTTAAATTCCTTAATAATGTCCCGTGATACCCAAAAGGTTTTAATTTCGATGAAGTCTTATTCACCTGTCTTTTTCTTTTGTTGCTTATGCTTTTGGTGTCATATTAAAGAATCTATTGCCAAAACCAAGGTCACAAATATTTGCCCTATATTTTCTTCTAAGAGTTGTATAGTTTTAGCTTTTGCATTTAATCAGTGATCCATTTTAATTTCAGTTTTTAAATGGCATGATGGTTAATCTTATGAGTGAACTTGATTGGGCTATAGGGTGCCCAGATATTTGGTTAAATATTGTGCTGGGCGTTTATATGAGGGTGTTTTTGGATGAGATTAGCATTCAAATCAGTAGATTGAGTAAAGAAGGTTGCCCTCTCTACTGTGATTGGATCTCATTCAATCAGTTTAAGGCCTTCATAGTAAAAGAAAGAAAGAAAGAAAGAAAGAAAGAAAGAAAGAAAGGGAAAGAAAAGAAAAGAAAGAAAAAGAAAAGAAAAGCTAATGTCCCCCTTTGAGCTGGAACCTGAGTTTTTACCTACTTTTAATTTCAAATAGAAATACTGGCTCTTCCTGTGTCTAAAACCTGAAAGCCATCAGAACAGACCTATATCATTGACATTGACTCTCCTGGTTCTCAGGCTTTCAAACTCAGACTAGAATGACACAATCAGCTCTCTTGGGTCTCCAGATTACTTTCTCACTCTGTAGATCTTGAGATTTGTTTGTCTCCATCATTGTGTGACTTAACTCCTTATATTAAATCTCTTTCTAAATATACATTTATACATCCTGTTGTTTCCATTTCTCTGAAGAATTTTGACTAATATTAAGTGTGGCAAGGGTCCAGCCTCATTCTTTTTCATGTGAATATCCAGTTGTTCTGGAATCATTGGTCAAAAGGACTCTTCTTTTCCCCATTAAAGGGGCGTGTATATCAATTGACCATAGATATATAGGCTTAGGGTTCATTTCTTGACTCTCAATTCTATTCCAATGGTCTACGTGGCTTTCCCATACCAGTGTATAAGGATATCATAATCTGTTCATTACAGTAGTTTTGTACTGTTTTGAAATATGTTAGGGCAAATCTTCCAACTTTGCTTTCCTTTTCAATACTGTTTTAGATATTCATGTTTCATTAAATATGAATTTTAGGATCAACTTATTAATTTATGCAAAGAGGCAGTGGGAATTTTTATAGGAATTCCATTGAATTCATTTTGGTAGTACTGTAATCTTAACAGTTGTCTTAGTCTGTTTTCTGTGGCTATTAAAAGAGATACCCAAGACTGGGTACTTTGTAAAGAACAGGAGTTAGTTTACAGTTTTGGAGGCCAAATGTCCAAGATTGAGCATCTCCATCTGTTCAACCTCTGGCAAGGGCCTCACAGTAAACGGCATCACAGCCACAGGAAAGTGTACAAAAAGAATCACTTGAAAGTCAGGAAACCAGAGGTATTCAGGGGCCAGTATTGCCCTTTTTATAACAATATGTTCTCACAGGAAATAACTGGAGTCTTATGAGAACTACAATAATCCTTTCTGAGGACAGCACTTCCACTGACCTAATCACCTGACACTAGGCCCTACCTTTTAAAAGTTCTACCACCTCTTTATACTATATTGGAAACCAAGCTCCAGGATAGAACCCTTAAGGGACACACACAAACCATATCCAAACCATTGCAAAAATATTTGAAAATTTCATTTTACAAGTCTTGTACCTACTTGATTGAATTTATTTCTGTTGTTCTTTTTGATGCTTTTACAAATGAAATTGTTTTCTCAATTTGCTTTTGGAATTTTTATTTTCAGTGTATAAAAAATATAACTTATTTTTGGATGTTAATCTTGTATACTGAGACCTTTATTAATTCATTTATTAGCTCTAATTCTTTGTTTTTGGTGTGTGGATTCTTTAGAGTCTTCTTTATAAAATCATATAATCTGAAGACAGAGATACTTTTATTTCTTCCCTTTTAGTTTGGATGAAAATTAAGTATGATGTTAGTCTTGGTGTTTTTGAATAGTAGTAGTAAAGTATAATTGATATGCAAAATTACACAGATTTAATGTATACTATTTGAAAAATTTGAACATATGCATGCATTCATGAAGTCATCATCGTAATCAAGATGATAAACTTTCAAAAAAATGATAAACTTTCATCACCTCTAAAAGTTCCTTTATTTTGTGGAAAGAGCATATAACACGAAACCTACCCCTTTAAAAATTTTAAGTGCACAACACAGTATTGTAACCTCTCATTTTTAATTTCTGATTTTATTTGAGTCTTCCTTCCCTTTTTTTTATTAGTCTAGCTAACGTTTTGTCAATTTTATTTCTTTTCAAAAAGCCAACTCTCAGGCTGGGTTTGTGGCTCAGTGGGTTTCATCCTCAGCACCACATAAAAATTTAAAAAAATAAAGTAAAGATCTTTAAAATTTATTTTTTAAAAAGCCAACTCTCAGATTTGTTGATTTATTTCTATTTTTCATTTTGTTTATTTCTGCTCTAATCTTTATTATTTCCCTCCTTCTGCTACCTTTGGGTTTTACTTGTTCTTATTTTCTTAGGTCTTTGAGGTGTAAGTTTAAGTGTTTATTTGTGAACTTTCTTCTTTTTTATTTTTTTAATATTTAATTTTTAGTTGCAGTTGGATACAATACCTTTATTTTATTTATTTATTTTTAAGTGGTGCTGAGGATCAAACCCAGGGCCTTGCATGTGCTAGGCAAGTGTTCTATCAATGAGCCACAACCACAGCCCCTGAACTTTCTTCTTTTTAAAGTATAGGAATTCATTACTATAAACTTCCTTGGTACTACTTTTGCTGTGAAATGGTTGGGATATGGTTTGGTTGTCCCCCAAAGGTATACGTGATTGGAGGCTTGGTCCTCAGAGTCACAGAATTAGGAGGTTCCATGGTACTTTAAGAAGTGGAAACTAGTGAGAAAAGTTTTTGTTACTGAGGGCCTTGCCCTCAAAATGGATTGAGAATCCTTCTCCTGCATGAACTCCTGCCATCCATCATTTAGTTTTTGCCAGACCCAGATCTCTGCTGTTTTGAACTTTCTGCCTCCAAAAGTATGAGCTAAATATATTTCTTTCCTTTATGAAGTTAGCTGCCTCTGGTATTTCATTGTATTGATGAAAAGAGGACTAATACATGAGGCATCCCATAATTTTTGCAAAGTTTTATTATCATTTTCATTTATCTCAAGCTATTTTCTGATTTCTCTTTTTTTTCCTTTGATCAATTGGTTGTGTAAGAATGTTTTGATTATCACATGTTTGTGATTTTCCAATTTTCCTTCTTTTAGTGATTTCTTGTCCCATTCCATTGCTGCCAGAGAAGATACTTTGTATGATTTTAGTCATCTGCTCCTCATTGTATCTCACCTGATATACTTGAACCTAACTTCCTCCTAGTCAGAGCTCACCTATACAGTGGCCATCTTAGAGAGATGATCTTAAGACCAAGTTAAACATAAATCATAACAATAAAAATCACAACAGTTGTGTTCCTTCTTGCAATGTTGCAGAGCAATGCCAGCTGTAGGAAGCCACTTTTCCCTTTTCTTTGTTCTCAGCTGCCCCAGGCCTTTAAACTAAGCCAGTTCCTTCAGCTCTTTGGAAGAGGCAAGACAGAAACAGTTCCCTCAGGTAGCACCCTGAAAGATGGGAACATTGAATGCCCACTCTGCTCTCTCTTTGCCCTGAGGGAGAAGTTATGGTCTGAGGTGATCTCTCTTGGTGCTGAGCTGTTCTGTCTTGAGGAAGGGACTAACACAAAGTGAAATTGCTCTTCTCACTCATTTCAGAGTGGCTGTTCATAGTTTCATGCTTGTCTTTGATTGTATAACTTCTAAATAACTTCTTAACCAGATTTTGATCTCTCATGTAGGTACATTGTTCTGTATATCATGGTTAAATCAATGATTTTTGTGGGATTTGAGAGCTGGAAATTCTTATTTTGCCATTTTGGTGATGTCACATGGGCTTTGGATTTTTAATAGATGCTTTTTATCAGGTTGAGAAAATTCCCTTCTCTTCCTAGTTTGTAGTTTGTAGACTTTTTAAATTATAAATGGATATTATATTTTGTGAAATGCTTTTATGTCTTTATTGAGATACTAGTGTGCTTTTGTGCTTAGTTCTTTACTATGGTATATTGATATCATTTTTTATTTGAACCACTCTTGTATTATTGAGATAAAATTCACTTGCTCATATAGTAGAATTCTTTTAATATGTTGCTAGATTCGTTTACTTTTGTTAATTATTCGAAATGTTTTCTTTCTTTCTTTCTTCTTTTTTTTGGTTCTGGAAATTGAAGCCAGAGGCAGTTAACCACTGAGCCACATCCCCAGCCTGTTTTGTATTTTATTTAGAGATAGGCTCTCACTGAGTTGCTTAGGGCCTCCCTAAGTTGATGAGGCTGGCTTTGAACTGGTGATCCTCCTGTCTCAGCTTCCCAAACTGCTGGAATTAGAGGGGTGGACCACTGCATCTGGCTGGAAATGTTTTCATACGCATTATTGGTCTTTAGTTTTCTTGTGATATCTTTGGCTTTGTTATCAGGGATATGCTGGCCTTGGAATGAGTTAGAAAGTATTCCCTCTTCCTCTATTTTTGAAAGAATTTTTAAAAGACCAATTTAAATTCTAATTTTATATATTGTATTGAATTTACCAGTAAAATTATCTGGCCCTGTTTTTACTCTTATATATATTTTTTCATTTCTATAAGTTCAGTTGTCCCCACTTTCATATTTGATTTCAGTAGTTTGAGTTCTTCCCTGCCCCTTGGTCATTCCAGCTGAAAGTGTGCCAATTTTCTTGATCTTTTCAATTATGTACCTTTTTGTATTGATTTTCTCAGTTGTTATTCTATTCTCTATTCCATTTTTCTATTCTTTATTTTCTTTTTATGGTGCTGGGGATTTAACCCAGGGGTGTTTTACTACTGAGCTACATCCACAGCACTTTTTATTTTTTTATTTTAAGTCAGGGTCTCCTTAAATTGCTGAGGGTCTGAGTTGTTGAGGCTGGCCTTGATCTTGTGATCCTCCTGTCTCAGCCTCTCAAGTTACTGGGATTATAGGCATGAGCCCCCGTACCCAGCTATCTATTCTGTATTTCAGTATACTTTCTTCCCTTCCTTATTCTTGCTTTTGTTTTTGTTTTCTCTTACTTTTCTGGTTCCTTTAGGGAAAAGTTAGTTTATTGATTTGAGATCTTTTTTGTTAAAGTAGACATTTATAGTTATAAATTTCCCCCAAGCACTGGGCTAGTCTTATCCCATAAGTTTTTAAATGTTGTATTTTCATCTTCATTTATCTCAAATATTTTCTTATTCCCCTGTGATTTCTTCTTTTATTCATTGGTTAAGAGTATGTTGTTTAATTTCCACATCTTTGTTAATTTTCCAGATTTTCTTCTGTTATTGGTTCTTGATTTTATTATATTCTGGTGTGTAAACCATGCTTTATATGATTTAAACACTTAATAAATTTAAAAATATGTGTTTTATGGAGTAACATATGTCCTGTTCTGGAGAATGTTTCATGTACACTTGAGAAAAGAGTTTATTCTACTGTTGTTGTGTGGAAAGTTCTACATGTCATTTAGGGTCTTATTGCATATATAACACTGTTCCAGTCTTGTATATAATATACTGGTACTGGGGATTGAATCCAAGGGTGATTTACCACTGAACTACACTACACCTCCAGTCATTTTTAATTTTTTTTATATTGATACAGAGTGTTGCTAAGTTACTTATGGCCTCACTTAGTTGCTGAAGCTGGCTTCAAACTTGTGATCCTCCTGCCTCCAGCTCCTGAGTTTCTGGGATTACAGGTGTGTGCCACTGAACCTTGTCATTTATATTTTTCTCTCTCTTTTCTATTCATTATTGGTAATGGGTGTTGTACTCTTCAACCATTATTGTTGAGCCATCTATTTTTCTTTTCCTTTCTGTACTTTTTTTGCTTAACATATTTTGGGTTCTATTGTTAGGTGCATAAATGTTTATAATTACCATGTTTTCTTGATGAGTTGAACTTTTATCATCATATTATCTCATTCTTTCTGCTTGGAAATAATTTTTGTCTTGTCACTCCAGCTCTCTTTTGGTATCTGTTTTCATAGAATACCTTTCTCATTCTTTCACTATCATCTTATTTGTGTCTTTGGTTTTCTGGTGAATCTCTTGTATGTAGCATATAGTTATATCACATTTTCTGTCATACTGTTAAATTCTACAAATCTTTGAATAGCTTCTAGTACTCTGTAAAGATACTTACAATGTTTTTTATCCCATTTATCCACTGTTTTTTGTGCACAGATAGGTCTTTGGAGTTCCCCACTCTATTCAAAGATTTGTAATAGCAACCAGGCAAACCAAGAAATAGGTCAATGAATCTTGGAAGGTGAGTTTATTGATATTTGTACCCACTAACTGATCATTAAGCCAACTTAACTGAGGTTTCAGTTGCCATACACAACAAAGAATATGGACTTCACAAAATCAATTCAGGAATGTGACTAAACAAACAAACAAGAAGAACTAGAATGAAACGCAACAGCAAACTATGACAATGAAGGACAAGATGATTTCCAGGGTTACCATATTAAAAATGTTCAGTTTTGAACAACTCTGACCTTTCCAGTGACATCACCTGAATCTTTAATTTTGAAAGAGTACTATCAATCCTCAAGTGTATAGAGTTTTTCCATTTGGATAAGTCTTTGAAATGTTATTATGTGAAAACACTAGACTAAAATGCCAGTACCTTTATTTAACTTGTCCAGTTTACCTTGACCCTCTAGCCTCAGTTTCCTCATCTGATAAGTAGGAAAATAAAATATATTTCACCATGTTGTTGTGAAAATTTAAGTAGTATAGTATAGGACTATAGGGCATACCAAGTCATTATGAATCATTACACCTTAGCTCTAACCAGTTTCTAAGGAGAAGGTAGAACTTGAGAAAAATGTGAGACAGGACAAGTTAGCTAGACTAAGTAGAGGACAAAAACTTGGGTGCTAATCCTTATCTCCTACACATCCTTATCAGTATTACCATGCTGCCTAGGGATGGAGGTAGGCTAAGAAGGCAGGAAAAACAACTATCTACTTTATAATTTTGTCTTAGCTCACCAATGGCCACCATTTATGATTTAACTTCACAGCCTCTCAAGTAGACATGAAAGATCCTGAGATAGTTTTAATTATTATGAACACATTTAATTTCCTATCTTCTCTGTCAAACTTTCTGACTTGTTCAATCAAGAAAGATTTCCCTATTATTAACATGATTTTTTGTTTGGATCACTTATTTGACATTAAATTGCAAATTATTTTTGTACCACTGTAATATTAACTTTTCATGTATGCCAACTTGACTCATCCTCCACTGCTACTCCCTAATTGTCCTATAACCTCCCTAAGAGTGTGTGTGTGTGTGTGTGTGTGTGTGTATATATATATTTCATTGTATTTATTAGTGTATTTATTTGTGCTATGCACATAGTAGGCATTCAATAAACATTTTTGAAATATTTTAGCATGTTAAAAACCTCTCTTCCCCCTAAACAATGAAGTTCTTCCAGAATGTCTATGTCAAGGCAAATCATTTGAGTGATAATTAGTTCTCTGAGCTCAACTACAAGTTTTGACATGCTTCAGTAGTGAACAATGGTCCTTCTATATAATACTTAAACCAGCAAAAATCTTAACCCAAATAGAAGAAATTCTTTGTCAAGGAGAATCTTTCTATATCCAGGTCCTACTATTCTCTGTTAACCACTGCTACTTTTTTTTCTTTTTCTTTCTTTCTTTCTTTCTTTCTTTCTTTTTTTTTTTTTTTTTTTTTTTGGTACCACGGATTGAACTCAGGGACGTTCAACTGCTGAGGCACATCTCCAGTCTGTTTTTTATCTTTTTATTTTTAATTTTTTTAAATTTGTTTTAATTAGTTACACATGACAGTACAATAATCTTGACATATCATACATTTGAATCAGATGGGGTATAATTTCTCATTTTTCTGAGTGTACAGGTTGCAGAATCACGTTGGTCATGCAGTCACGTATATACATACAGCAAGACAGCAGAATAAAATAGGCATTATTATTGTTTTTTTATTTTTTATTTTGAATCAGGATCTTGCAAAGTTGCTTAGGGCCTTGCTGAGTTGCCGAGGCTAACTGAACTTGCAGTTCTCCTGCCTCAGCCTCCCGAGCCACTGGGGTTACAGGTGTGTACCACTTCACCCAGCACACTGCTACATCTTGCTATATGAAAAGCCTCAGAAGGCTTTTAGCCCCCAAAACCCTGGGCTTAAAGTCAAAATGCCTAGCACATCAGGTGTTGATATTTTATCCTAGACCTTTCAAAATGAAGCAGGAACTTTGCACCGCCCATTCCTTAACAGCCTATCAAGTCAGTAGTCTCTGGGACACATCAGGCCACTCTTCCAGTATCAGGATGTTAGAAAGTGGTCATTCATGACAGGGATACCTCCCCAAACTTTTGGTTTCCTTACTCTCCTCTCTCTTTTTATTATGTAGGATAACATGGCCCATTCTACAGGGCTTTATCCTGCTGTAATATTGTTGGTCCTTACTTATGAATGCTTTTGCCTGGAAAGTTGTGTCAGAGGTTAATGTGACTATTTTTCTGTCTCTGCAGATTCACTTTACTGGAAACAAACTCCCCCAGAATGCTGCTTAGAGAGTTATTTATCTTTATAATTTGAAAAGGCCATGTTCATGCTAGGGGCTCTGGGTGAATTTTACTATTGTTATTTTCCTTCTGTCACCTCCCACCAGTCTCATCAGCTAAAAAGATCCAAAACAGACTGCAAAAGAGAGTAGGTCAATGGGATGCAGGTTTGGCCTTCTAAAGGGCATGGCTTTTTTCCCAAAATGGTTTGTCGCTGGATGCTGGAAGACAAGGACATGGATGGCTCTCTAGGGCTTTTCCATCTTGAATTTGAATGAGCCTGGCTCAAGGCAAATCAATAATGATCTTTGCTTCATGCTTTCCATCTACCCTAATATGCTACTCAGATCAACATCACTGTTAAAACACGAGGTGCAGGGCAATTTCTTTCTGTTGGAAAGGCAGTCACATTTTCTTTCCAGGACTTTTTAATCTCCAACTCAGGATCTCAGTTTAGTACTTTTGCTGAGGCTTGAGGTTTGGGGGGAAGGTGAGTGTTCACCTTATTTTAAAAAACAGATTGTAGCTTTTCTGGAGCTTCCCCTTCACCTAGAATGGCAAGATTAAAATGATCTGCACCATGTCCTCAATATGAGAGAGCCATAGGGATGGATGGAAAACAAGCTCTGAGCCATCCCCAAAGTCAGGTTCAAAGGCTACCTAGTCTGGGAAGATTTAAAATTTATCTCCTTCATGTTTTGAAAGCTCTTGCCTACCCCTTTTCCCTGCAATCCTATGCACTCTCTAGAGGTAACCCCTGTTATTAGCTTGGCCTGTTATTAGCTTGGTATGTTTTGTTTTAGGCTTCCTATATGTGTGTGTGTGTGTGTATGAGCACATGTGTGTGTGTGTGTGTGCGCACGTGCGTGCGCGCACGTGCGTGCACATGTACTATAAACATAGAATGTTTTTTTAATAATTATTTTTAGGTGTAGTTAGACACAATACCTTTATTTTATTTATTTATTCTTATGTGGTACTTAGGATGGAACCCAGGGCCTTGCACATGCTAGGCAAGCGCTCTATCACTGAACCACAACCCCAGCCCAAACGTAGAATGTTTTTAATATAAATAGTCACACTTTAAATTTCATTCTATAACTTCTTTTTTTTTTCTTTCTAAACCAGTGGTTTTTGAATGTTAGTGTGCATCAGAAACAGCTGAGGAAATTGTTAAATCACAATTTTTTTTGTTTCCACCTCTAGATTTTTTGTTGTAGTAGGTTTGGGGTATAATTTAAGAACTGACTTTCCAAAATGTTCTCAGGTGAGCTGAGACTGCTGGTCCAGGTAACATACTTCAAGAACTACCACCTTAAACAATATACCTGGAGATCTTTCCATGATTCCATGAATACTCTTCATTTGGGGGGGGGTACTAGGGATTGAGCCCAGGGGCACTTTACCACTGAGTGACATTCCCAGCTCTTTTCTTTTTTATTTTGAGACAGTCTTGTTATGTTGCTGAGGATTTCATCAAGTTGCTGAGGCTCACCTCAAACTTGCTATCCTCTTGCCTCAATCCCCTGAGTGGCTAAATACATTTCATTTTTATGACTACCATGTAGTAGCACTTTGCACATTTTTTGGATGCTAAACATTGAATGCAGGACTTCACACAAGCTAGACATGTCTTCCACCACAGAGCAATATCCCTAGGCCTGTACATACTCCTTCTATGATGGGTATCCTCTGTCATTGTAGTTAGTAATTCTCTCTGCCATAATTGGCATTCTACTAGCCCCCTACAGTCACAATAGATTGAACTCTATGAGAGAAAAGATTGAATCTTTTGTCTTTATATTTCTTATAGTGGCCAGCATGTAATATACATTAAAACTAATGAATTAGAGAATCAATGGCCAACAGATGTGAGAACCATTTGAAGCTGAGCAGGTGTTTGGGTTTGGGAGGAATAAAATTTCTAGATACCTGGGACTCCCAATTGATTCTAGAAAGATGCTGATATTATATTGGTGGGAAATATGTTTGTTTGTTGGAGTGAGGATAGAAATGTATAATTGTGGGACAGCTTGTAACATTATTCCTATACCTCCCACATCTCTTCCTCACCCCTCTAACCTCACTGTCACCTGCCTTATAAAAAGCAGTGGCTATATGGAAGCAGAACAAAGTCTTTCTATGTGCTCAGATACTAATTACTTACTGGTTACATGTTACCAAGAGGTAGAAATTACTCAACTTTCACTTTATTATCATCTGTATGATGAAATGTTACTGGCAAAAGACACAGGTTTAGCATCTCTATTCCAAAAATCCAAAATGTGATGTGCTCTGAAATCCACTTTTTGAGCACTGATATGATGCTCTAAGTCTATGAAAATATTATTACAAAATCTAAAAAACTTCTAAATCTGAAATACTTCTGGTCCCATGCATTTTGGATAAAGGATACTAAGCCTGCACTCATTTTATACTTGAAATTGAACACTTTTCATTTGAGGCATTCTTATCACTTTGGGCCTTATCTCCTGTCTAGTGTGTGATTGTTTGCTCTCTGAGAAACATTTGCTACAGTCATATGCAGATACTTGACATATCTCCAGTGGACTTGCAGTATTTTTCTTCTGATCAGTCACATTTCTTTACTAAGGTGTGAATTATAATCCTCTGCTTACTGAAAGCAGTAACTGAAATCACTTATTCATAGCATTACTTACTACTGGCATAGCACTATGCTAAAATTTGAGGGTCACAGAAGAATTTTAAGGTGAGATTTTTGTTCTCAAGGAGCTTATCTGCTAAGTGAGAAGATTAGAAAACTTACATGTTAAATATTCAAATACTCATATGTGATGAAGTATCTTTTGGTGCCAATATGTATAGTATAAACTTGTGTTGTCCAATACTATAGCCATTAGTCACACATGGCTGTTGAACACTGACAAAGATTCTTTGCTTGACAAACTTTCTTCAGGATCCTGAACCTTCTCTAAAGCCTCTCTGTGAACTTCCCTGTAAAATCTGGTTTTAGCAACGAACCCTCCTAAGTCCTTTTGGTAAGAACCTTTATCCTTGATATCTGATCAATTTCCTTATCCTCTACCATCTCTCAGGTAATGTCTGATTACCCTAGCCTCTTTCAGAAAGAATCCTGTCATATTGTTTTAGTCAGAATCTCCTTTACCCCTGATTTTTCCTCTTGGTAATTTTCCAGCCACTCATCCCACCCTGCTCTTTGGCTATAAATTCATACTTGCTCATGCTGTATTCCGAACAGAACTCAGTCTCTCTCCCACTGCAAGATCTCTTATTGGGATGCCTATACCTACTGCAGTGGTCTTGAATAAAGTCTTCCTTATTGTGCTTTAATGAGTATTAATGAATATTTTTTCTTTAACAGTACCTGAAAAGTAATTAGAATTAAACTGTGTTATAAATGTAAAAGAGATACAGACTTAGCACAAATAAATGCATGTAGAACATTGTTAAGAATTTTATATTGATTAATGTTAAAATGATAATTTGAAAACATGTGATAAATAAAATATATCATTAAATTTACCTCACCTCATTTTTTACTCCTTTAAATGTAGCTACCTGAAAAATTACAATTATGTATATGCAATTCATATTATCTTTCTATTGGACAGAGCTGTTATAAATAATAAGTGCTGCAAAAATTCATAGAATGAAAAAAAACTACTGAACTTGCCTAGTTACAGGGAATTTTGGAGCTTTTATTTAGAATTGATGTAAGCCCAACTCAGACTAGCTTAATCAAACACACACATAAAGATGGATGTACTTTATTTGCTCACATAACTGGGAAGTTGACCAAGTATATTTGGGACTGTAGGAGGCCATCTCAAATGCTATGTAAGAAGAATAGAGTTGAGGCAGGCAGATTTATGTGATGCTGTTTGAGCCCCAGACTCACAATATCCTAGGAAAACAAGCTAAGCAGGGGAAGGTAACACCTCTTTTCCTCTAGCTTCAATACAAAATTCCTGGAGAGGATTCTAATTATCCTGGCACACTTATGACTGGAGGCGGCCAGAGCACTGATTGCTAGCTTCACTAGGGTCACAGAGAGAGGGGGGAATGTTCTCCAATGGAACCAGAAGAAGGAAAGTAGGAAAGAGTATGTGGAAAACAACCATAGTTAACTATTTCCACTACAGCTGGACTACACATATATAAATATAATTAAGAATATAAATATATTTTTTGGTGGTGCCAGGGATTGAACCCAGGGCCTTGGTGCATGTCAGGCAAGTGCCCTATCCCTGAGCCACATCCCCAGCCCTTATAAACATACTTTAGATATGCTAATGTATTCTATTAATGAACTTTTTCTTTTGATCAGAATCAAGGAAATGTGTTTTTAAAGTTCTACCTTGCTGCTTATCTCTAGCATTCAGTGTGTCCTCCCTTCTAGAGAGTCAGTATGGTGTAGTAGAGAGACAAGATCTGTATTTAGCTTAAGGCCCAAGACTGAATTTGGACTCTGCCATTCAGTTGCTACACAACATTGATAAGGTCTTAAAGTCTCAAATCTCAATTTCTTCAACTCCAATGTAGGTAGAATAATGTCTGCCTCACAAATAATATCTACATCCTCTCCTCCCTCTTCCTGACCTTCTTCGCTACTCTACTAGTCTCCCTTCTATTTTCATGAGATTGTCTCCCTTCTCATTTTTCCTTTTTTTCTCTTTGACTTATGCATATGAGAAAAAATATGTGACCCTTCACTTTCTGAGTCTGGATTATTTCACTTAATAGGATGCTCTCCAGTTCTATCTCTTTTCCTGAAAATGACATAATTTTGTTCTTCTTTATGGCTGAATAAAATTCTATTGTGTATATATTATCCTCCATTCATCTGTATGAACACCGAGGCTGGTTCCAAAACTTGGCTATTGTGATTTGTGCTCCTATGAATGTTGGTGTGCTTGTATCCCTATTAGAATGCAGACTTTAGTTCTTTCAGGAAAATACCAAGGAGTGGTATAGCTGGATTCTATGGTACTTTCATTTCTAGTCTTTTGAGGAATCTACATACTGATTTTCATAGTGGTTGTATTAATTTACATTCCCACCTACAGTGCATAAAGTTCCTCCCTGCTGGGCATGGTGACACATGCCTATAATCCCAGTGGCTTTGGAGGCTGAGGCAGGAGGATTGTAAATTCAAAGCCAGCCTCAGTCATTTAGTGAAGCCCTAAGCAATTCAGCAAGGCCCTGTTTCTAAATAAAATATAAAAAGTGCTAGGGATGTGGCTCAGTGGTTAAGTGCCTGGGTTCAATCCCCAGTACCAAAAAAAAAAAAAAAAAAAAAAAAAAACCTCTACCCCTATCCTCACCAGCATTTATTGTTATTTGCATCTTTTTAATTTTTTTTTTTAAATTTCGGTGAGGGGTTACCAGGGATTTAACTTAGGAGCACTTAACCACTGAGCCACTTCCCCATCCCTATTTTGTATTTTATTTAGAGACAGGGGTCTCTCTAAGTTGCCTAGGGCCTCATTAAGTTGCTGAGGCTAGCTTTGAACTCGCAATCCTCCTGGGCTGCTGGGATTACAGCCCTGTGCCACGGCACCTAGTGTTATTTGCATTCTTGATGTTCGCCATTCTAACTGAAGTGAGATGAAATCTCAGTGTTGTTTTGATATGTACTTCCCTGATGGTTACAGATGTGGAACATTTTTCATGTAATTGATGGCCATTTGTACTTCTTTTGAGAAGTGTCATTTGCCCGCTCATAGAATGGGTTATTTGTGGGTTTAATTTTTGATGTTGTTTTATTATTTTTGATTCTTTATATACTCTAGATATTAATCCTCTATTGGAAGAACAGTTGGCAAAGATTTTCTACAATTCTATAAGGTTCTCTCTTTGCACTATTTTTTTTCTGTGCAGAAGCGTTTTAATTTGATGCCATCCCATTTATTCTTTAGGCATAGAAGATAAGTAATTGCTTTGTGATTTTAGGGCAACTGGCTCCCAGATGAATGGATGTTTTTTATTGCAAAATTTCAAAATGGTTTTCTAGGCAAAACCAGTTCAGAAGAGCTTAAATTGAATCAGTAAGAACTCTTATCTCCAAGAAATTTCAAAACAGTTTCTCTTCTCTAGTTTGCCTCTTTTAAAAATAAAGAATTAGTATCACTACATACCTATCAAAAGGGCTAACAAAATATAGTCATGCTGCCAAATGATGATGAGGATGTAGAGAAACTGGATCACATATTCATTACTGGTAGATATGTATGAAGGGATAGCCACCCTGAAAAATTGGTAGTCTCATTCTTAAACCAAAACATGCAACTGCCATGCCACCCATTCCTTGGCATCTATTCCAGAGAAGTAAAATTTTATATTCATTCAGAGACCTGTACACAAATGTCCATAATGACTTTCATCATAATAGCTATAACTGTTATGTTTGTTTAACCCCCTCATTCCTATGTTGAAACCCTCCAATGTTTTAGAAGGTGTGGGGCCTTTGGGAGGTAATTAGGTCATGAGTGTACAGTCCTCATAAAATGAGATGAATGCCTTGTAAATGGTACAACAGAGAACTTTCTTACTCTCTTTCCACCATGTGAAAGTACAAGAAGTAGGCAGTCTGCATTTAGGAAGATGTTCCTCACCAGAGCCCAACAATGCTGACAGGTTGATCACAGATTTCAAGCCTCCTGTCTTAGCCACTTTTAGGCAGGTACAACAGAATACCTAACCTTGGGTAATTCCCAAAGCATACAGATTTATTTCTTATAGTTGTGGAGTATGGGAAGCCTAAGACTAAGGGGCCCACATTGAATGAGGGATCATGTTCAGTGTCAACTCATGGCAGAAGGGCAAGAGAGCATGAGAAAGACAGGGATCAAACTTACAGCTGGAAAACATTTTAGAATTTGCATTAATTTATTCATGAAGGTGGGACCTAAACACCTCTCATTAGGCTCCATCTCCCAACATTATACCTTGAGGATTTAGCTTCCACCACAACTCTTTGGGGCACACATTCAAACTATAGCAGCCGCCTAAATCTATGGCACTTTACTGCAGTAGCCCAAACTAAGACAAGCCAAAGTTGGAAACTTAGATATCCATTAACAGGTGAATGGTTAAACAAACTGTGGTACATCCATACTATGGAATACTATATAGTAATAGGAAGGAACAACTATTGATACATACAGTGACTTGGCTGAATCGCCAGGCAAATTATGCTAAGTGAAAAAAGCTGACAAAAAAAGTTTCACACTTATACAATATTCTTGTATTTACAAATTTATAGAGATAGAGAACAGATTAGTGATTACCAGGGGTCAGGAACAGGAAATGATGAGATGTGAAAGATGAGTTAGTTTATAAAAGGCAACATGAGTGGAACTGTTCAATATCTCAGCTGTGGTAGTGAATATATGAACCTACACAGGTGATAGACTTACATAGACTGTAACACATAAACATAATGCATAATGTAACACCTAAACATACAGGGGCACTCAACTCAATGATGCCAAGTAAAATGGGAGAAATCTGAATAAGATCAATAAATTGTTTCAAAGTCAATATTCTGGTTGTGGTATTATACAATCATTTTGCAAGATGTTACTATAGGAGAAATTGGAAAAAAGTGTATATTTGATCTCTCTATATTAGTTCTTATTTCTTTTTTTTCTTTTCTTTCTTTTTTTTTTTTTTTTGGTATTGGGGATTGAACCCAGAGGGCTTTATCGCTGAGTCATATCCCTCTTTATTTTTATTTTTAAATTTTGAGACAGGGTCTCACTAAGTTGCTTAGGCCTTGCCAAATTGCTGAGGCTGTCTGTATGTATTCTTTCTTTCTTTTTTCTTTTTTTTGGGGGGGAGGATACCAGGGATTGAACTCAGGGGCACTTGACCACTGAGCCACATCCCCAGCCCTGTTTTATATTTTATTTAGAGACAGGGTCTCACTGAGTTGCTTAGTGCCTCGCTTTGGCTGAAGCTGGCTTTGAACTCTTGATCCTCCTGCCTCAGTCTCCTAAGCCGTTGGGATTACAGGCATGTGCCACCACACCGGCTCTGTATTCTCTTTCTTTTAGTATTATTATTTTTTAGGTGTAGAAGGACACAATGCCTTTATTTTATTTACTATTTTTATGTGGTACTGAGGATCGATCCCAGGTCTTCACCCATGCTAGGCAAGCACTGCTGAGCTACAACCCCAGCCCCTGTATTATTTCTTATAACCATATGTGAATCAATAATTCTGAATTAAAATTTCAACTAAAAGGAAGTCAGGGGAAAAAAAGGAAAGAATGTTCTTTTTTTATTTCTCTCTTTTACTGGGGATTGAACTCAGAGGCACTCAACCACTAAGCCACGTCCCCAGCCCTTTTTCATATTTGTTTAGAAGTAGGGTCTCTCTGAGTTCCTTAGGGCCTCACTAACTTGCTGAGGTTGGCTTTAAACTCACGATCCTTCTGCCTCAGCCTCCTGAGCCACTGGAATTACAGATGTGCACCACCACACACCTCATGGGGAAAAATGTTCTTGATTCCACTTGACTCCAGGGTTCTGCATTGAGCAGTCTTATTTTAATACAAGAATTTAATCCACTTTCTTCCTCCAGATGTCCCATTTTTCAGCACTGACCTTTTTCTCCATCAATATCTTCACTGAAATGTCTATATTCTTCCACTTTCTCCCAATTTACTACAGTGTGTTGTGTGCACCAAGCATCATGTTTCTTGTTCATCTTCTCATGTCTCTCATCTTTTACTTACTTTCACTTCTATTATTTTTTTCCTTTTTTTAATTGATTTTATTTTTTAAATAAACAACAGCAGATGTATTACAATTCTTTTTTTTTAATTTTTATTGTTGGTTGTTCAAAACATTACATATTTCTTGATGTATCATATTTCACACTTTGATTCAAGTGGGTAATGAACTCCCATTTTTACCCCATATACAGATTGCAGAATCACATCAGTTACACATCCATTGATTTACATATTGCCATACTAGTGTCTGTTGTGTTCTGCTGCCTTTCCTATCCTCTACTATCCCCCCTCCCCTCCCCTCCCCTCCCCTCTTCTCTCTCTACCCCCTCTACTGTCATTCATTTCTCCCCCTTGTATTATTATTCCCTTTCCCCTCACTTCCTCTTGTATGTACTTTTGTATAACCCTGAGGGTCTCCTTCCATTTCCATGCAATTTCCCTTCTCTCTCCCTTTCCCTCCCACCTCTCATCCCTGTTTAATGTTAATCTTCTTCTCCTGCTCTTCGTCCCTACTCTGTTCTTAGTTACTCTCCTTATATCAAAGAAGACATTTGGCATTTGTTTTTTAGGGATTGGCTAGCTTCACTTAGCATAATCTGCTCTAATGCCATCCATTTCCATGTAAATTCTATGATTTTGTCATTTTTTATTGCAGAGTAATACTCCATTGTGTATAAATGCCACATTTTTTTTTATCCAATCGTCTATTGAAGGGCATCTAGGTTGGTTCCACAGTCTTGCTATTGTGAATTGTGCTGCTATGAACATCGATGTAGCAGTGTCCCTGTAGCATGCTCTTTTTAGGTCTTTAGGGAATAGACCGAGAAGGGGAATAGCTGGGTCAAATGGTGGCTCCATTCCCAGCTTTCCAAGAAATCTCCATACTGCTTTCCAAATTGGCTGCACCAATTTGCAGTCCCACCAGCAATGTACAAGTGTACCCTTTTCCCCACATCCTCGCCAGCACTTGTTGTTGTTTGACTTCCTAATGGCTGCCAATCTTACTGGAGTGAGATGGTATCTTAGGGTGGTTTTGATTTGCATTTCTCTGACTGCTAGAGATGGTGAGCATTTTTTCATGTACTTGTTGATTGACTGTATGTCCTCCTCTGAAAAGTGTCTGTTCAGGTCCTTGGCCCATTTGTTGATTGGGTTGTTTGTTATCTTATTGTCTAATTTTTTGAGTTCTTTGTATACTCTGGATATTAGGGCTCTATCTGAAGTGTGAGGAGTAAAGATTTGTTCCCAGGATGTAGGCTCCCTATTTACCTCTCTGATTGTTTCTTTTGCTGAGAAAAAACTTTTTAGTTTGAGTAAGTCCCATTTGTTGATTCTAGTTATTAACTTTTGTGTTATGGGTGTCCTATTGAGGAATTTGGAGCCCGACCCCACCGTATGTAGATAGTAGCCAACTTTTTCTTCTATCAGACGGCGCGTCTCTGATTTGATATCAAGCTCCTTGATCCATTTTGAATTAACTTTTGTGCATGGCGAGGGAAAGGGATTCAGTCTCATTTTGTTGCATATGGATTTCCAGTTTTCCCAGCACCATTTGTTGAAGATGCTATCCTTCCTCCATTGCATGCTTTTAGCCCCTTTATCAAATATAAGATAGTTGTAGTTTTGTGGATTGGTTTCTGTGTCCTCTATTCTGTACCATTGGTCCACCCGCCTGTTTTGGTACCAGTACCATGCTGTTTTTGTTACTATTGCTCTGTAGTATAGTTTGAAGTCTGGTATCGCTATACCGCCTGATTCACACTTCCTACTTAGCATTGTTTTTGCTATTCTGGGTCGTTTATTTTTCCATATGAATTTCATGATTGCTTTCTCTATTTCTACAAGAAAGGCCGTTGGGATTTTGATTGGCATTGCATTAAACCTATAGAGAACTTTGGGTAATATCGCCATTTTGATGATGTTAGTTCTGCCTATCCATGAACAGGGTATATTTTTCCATCTTCTAAGATCTTCTTCTATTTCTCTCTTTAGGGTTCTGTAGTTTTCATTGTATAAGTCTTTCACCTCTTTTGTTAGGTTGATTCCCAAGTATTTTATTTTTTTTGAAGATATTGTGAATGGAGTGGTTGTCCTCATTTCCATTTCAGAGGATTTGTCGCTGATATACAGGAATGCCTTTGATTTATGCGTGTTGATTTTATATCCTGCCACTTTGCTGAATTCATTTATTAGCTCTAATAGTTTCTTTGTAGACCCTTTTGGGTCTGCTAGGTATAGAGTCATGTCACCTACAAATAGTGATAATTTAAGTTCTTCTTTTCCTATTTTTATGCCTTTAATTTCTTTCGTCTGTCTAATTGCTCTGGCCAGTGTTTCGAGAACTATGTTGAACAGAAGTGGAGAGAGAGGGCATCCCTGTCTTGTTCCAGATTTTAGAGGGAATGCCTTCAATTTTTCTCCATTCAGAATGATGCTAGCCTGAGGCTTAGCATAGATTGCTTTTACAATATTGAGGTATGTTCCTGTTATCCCTAGTTTTTCTAGAGTTTTGAACATAAAGGGATGCTGTACTTTGTCGAATGCTTTTTCCGCATCTATCGAGATGATCATATGGTTCTTATTTTTAAGTCTATTGGTGTGGTGAATAACATTTATTGATTTCCATATATTGAACCAGCCTTGCATCCCAGGGATGAATCCTACTTGATCATGGTGCACAATTTTTTTGATATGATTTTGTATCCGATTCGCCAGGATTTTATTGAGGATTTTTGCATCTAGGTTCATTAGAGATATTGGTCTGTAGTTTTCTTTCTTTGAAGTGTCTTTGTCTGGTTTAGGTATCAGGGTGATGTTGGCCTCGTAGAATGAATTTGGATGTTCTCCCTCTTTTTCTATTTCCTGAAGTAGCTTGAAAAGTATTGGTATTAGTTCCTCTTTAAAGGTTTTGTAAAACTCTGCTGTATACCCATCCGGTCCTGGGCTTTTCTTAGTTGGTAGTCTTTTGATGGTTTCTTCTATTTCCTCAATTGATATTGGTCTGTTTAGGTTGTCTATATCCTCCTGACTCAATCTGGGCAGATCATATGACTTAAGAAATTTATCGATGCCTTCACTATCTTCTAATTTATTGGAGTATAAGGATTCAAAATAGTTTTTGATTATCTTCTGTATTTCTGAAGTGTCTGTTGTGATATTGCCTTTTTCATCCCTTATGCTAGTAATTTGAGTTCTCTCTCTTCTTCTCTTCACTAGCATGGCTAAGGGTCTGTCGATTTTGTTTATTTTTTCAAAGAACCAACTTTTAGTTTTGTCAATTTTTTCAATTGTTTCTTTTGTTTCGATTTCATTAATTTCAGCTCTGATTTTCATTATTTCTTGCCTTCTACTTCTTTTGCTGTTGTTTTGCTCTTCTTTTTCTAGGATTTTGAGATGAAGTATGAGATCATTTATTTGTTGGTTTTTTCTTTTTTAAGGAATGAACTCCAAGCAATGAATTTTCCTCTTAGAACTGCTTTCAATGTGTCCCATAGATTCCGATATGTTGTGTCTGTGTTTTCATTAATCTCTAAGAATTTTTTAATTTCCTCCTTGATGTCTTCTATAACCCATTGATCATTCAGTAACCTATTGTTCATTCTCCAACTGATGTATTCTTTTTCCTTCCTTCTTTTATCGTTGATTTTCAGTTGCATTCCATTATGATCAGATAGGATGCATGGTATTATCTCTACTCCTTTATATTGTCTAAGAGTTGCCCTGTGACATAATATATGATCTATTTTTTAGAAGGATCCGTGTGCTGCTGAGAAAAAAGTGTAACTGCTTGATGTTGGGTGGTATATTCTATATATGTCAATTAAGTCTAGGTTATTAATTGTGTTATTGAGTTCTATAGTTTCCTTATTCAACTTTTGTTTGGAAGATCTGTCCAGTGGCGAGAGAGGTGTGTTGAAGTCTCCCATGATTATTGTATGGTGGTCTATTAGACTCTTGAGCTTGAGAGGAGTTTGTTTGATGAACATAGCTGCACCATTGTTTGGGGCATATATATTTATGATTGTTATGTCTTGTTGGTGTATGGTTCCCTAAGCAGTATGTAGTGTCCCTCTTTATCCCTTTTGATTAACTTTGGCTTGAAATCTATTTTATTTGATATGAGTATGGACACTCCTGCTTGTTTCCGAAGTCCATATGAATGATGTGATTTTTCCCAACCTTTCACCTTCAGCCTATGTATGTCTTTTCCTATCAAATGCATCTCCTGTAGGCAGCATATTGTTGGGTCTTGTTTTGTGATCCATTCTACTAGCCTGTGTCTCTTGATTGGTGAGTTTAAGCCATTAACATTTAGGGTTATTATTGAAATATGGGTTGTTCTTCCAGCCATATTTGTTTATTTCTGTTACTAAACATGGTTTGTTTTCCTCTTTGATTATTTTTCCCCCCTTTACTGTCCTACCTCCCACTGTTGGTTTTCATTGTTATTTTCCATTTCCTCTACCTGTAATGTTTTGCCAAGGATGTTTTGAAGAGATGGTTTTCTAGCTGCAAATTCTTTTAACTTTTGTTTATCGTGGAAGGTTTTAATTTCATCTTCCATCCTGAAGCTTAATTTCGCTGAACACAATTCTTGGTTGGAACCCATTTTCTTTCAGTGTTTGAAATATGTTATTCCAGGATCTTCTAGCTTTCAGAGTCTGTGTTGAAAGATCAGGTGTTATCCTGATTGGCTTACCCCTAAATGTGATCTGCTTCCTTTCTCTTGTAGCTTTTAAAATTCTCTCCTTATTCTGTATGTTGGGCATCTTCATTATAATGTGTCTAGGTGTGGGTCTCTTATGATTTTGCACATTCGGCGTCCTGTAGGCTTCTAGGATTTGGGATTCTGTCTCATTCTTCAAGTCGGGGAAGTTTTCTCGTATTATTTCATTGAATAGATTGCTCATTCCTTTGGTTTGAAACTCTGTCCCTTCCTGTATCCCAATGACTCTTAAATTTGGTCTCTTGATGTTATCCCATATTTCTTGGATGTTCTGCTCATGGTTTCTTAACAGTCTTGCTGAGCTGTCTATGTTCTTTTCAAGTTGAAATACTTTATCTTCATTGTCTGATGTTCTATCTTCTAAGTGTTCTACTCTGCTGGTAGTATTCTCAATTGAGTTTTTAAGTTGGTTTATTGCTTCCTGCATTTCTAGGATTTCTGTTTGTTTGTTTTTTATAACCTCTATCTCCCTGTATAGTTGATCTTTTGCTTCTTGGATTTGTTTATGTAATTCATTGTTGAAGTGATCTTTCATTGTCTGATTTTGCTGTCTGATGTCTTCCTTGAGACTCCAGATCATCTGAAGCATGTATATCCTGAATTCTTTATCTGACATTCCATCTGCTGCAGCTATTACCTCTTCTAACGTTGAGTTGACCTGCATTGCTTGTGGTCCTTTCTTTCCTTGTCTCTTCATACTGTTCGCGTTTCTTTCTGCTTGGTGAAACTTTGTGCTATTGAATTTTCCTCCTATATATTTATATTGGTCTTGTATAGTTGCAAAGTCTCCCTCGCAGGCGCGGGCGGTGGCTCTGCCCCTCCTCCAATTGGGGCAATGTGCCTACCAACCCGGCAGGCCGCTGGGCCTGCTCTGCCGGTCGGTAGCAGGTCCGCCTACCTTGCAGGCGCGGGCGGCGGCTCTGTCCCTCTGCGGGTCGCTAGGCTTGTTCTGTCGGTGGTCGCAGTTCTGCCTACTTTGTAGGCGCAGGCAGCGGCACTGCCCCTCTGCAGGCCTCTGGGGATGTTCTGCCTGTGGGTCGCAGGCCCCTCCTCCAAGTGGTGTGAGGTGTCTACCACACCTGCGGACCCCTGTGCCTGTTCTGCTGGTCGGTCGCAGGTCTGCCTACATTGCAGGCGCCGGCGGCGGCTCTGCTCTGCCCTTACTCCAATTGGGGTGTCGTGACTACCACGCCGGTTGGTTACTGGGCCTGTTCCTGGCGCGGGCAGTGACTCTACTCTGCCCCTACTCCAATTGGGGTGACGTGTGTACCACGCCGGCAGGCCGCTGGGCCTGATCCGCCAGTCTGTCGCAGGTCTGCCTACCTTGTAGGCGCGGGCGTCGGCTCTGCCCTGCCCCTCCTACCACACCCGCGGACTGCCCTGCCTGATCTGCAGGTTGGTCGCAGGTCTGCCCACCCTGCGGGCATGGGTGGCGGTTCCGCTCCGCCCCCACTCCAATTAGGGTCACGTGACCACCACACCGGCGGGGCCTGATCCGGGCACGGACGAAGGCCCTGCTCTGCCCCTACTCCAGTTGGGGTGACGTGTGTACCACGCTGGCAGGCCGCTGGGCCTGACCCGCCAGTCTGTCGCAGGTCTGCTTACCTTGTAGGCGCGGGCAGCGGCTCTGCCCTGCCCCTCCTACCATGCCCGCGTACCACTGGGTCGCAGGTCTGCCCACCTTGCGGGCACGGGTGGCGGCTCCGCTCCATCCCCTCTCCAATTGGGGTCACGCGACCACCACGCCAGCGAGCCGCTGGGCCTGCTCCCGGCGCGGGCAGCGGCCCGGCTCCTCCCCTCTGGCTCGACGACAAAGAGAGAGAGACTCAGGTGTCTGTGACTCACCCTCCCTACCAGGAGACCAACTGTTTCTGTCACCGCTGGTATTGATGAAGTTCTCACCTCCGCCGCTTTCTGATGACATCAGATCTCTTCCATGTTGGTATCCTATGCGAATGGCAGCATTTTGTTCCCTTTGCCGGGTGACCAAAGCAATGGGTGAGTCCTGACCGGCCCTCACAGGCCCCGTCTCAGTCCTGTTGCCACTGCCCACGAAGGCTCGGTTGGTATTTACCTCCACAGTACTCAGCAGGACCCGGTCCGAGAAGCAGTTTCTGCGGGCTCCTTAGCCCTGGGCCAGAGCAGTTCCGGGAGCCGGAACTCGGCTGCTCCGTGCTCGGTGTATGCTCTGATACGAGCAGGCTCCAAGAAGCAGTTTCCACGGGTTATTTAGCACTGAGCCTGAGTAATCTGTCTGCAAGCCGCAGGCGAATGGCAGCCTGAAATTACCTGTTCTATGGCTGAATGAGCTGCGGTCAGTCGAAAACATGGATGGTGACGTCAGCTCTCCAAGATGGTGGCCGCTGGCCTCCTCTGTGGTCTGACCGGTGTGGAGAACCGAAATGGACCGCTTCCTTCCCCCGTCTCGAACCCAGAATTCAGCACTGAGTACGGTGCTTGCACGGCTGGCAGAAACTGCAGTGCTGTATCCCTGCGTCGCTATCTCCTCGTTTCCCAGCGCGCGCTGCAGACTCTAGCCACGGGGCGATTTGCTGAATAAGCCGTGTTACCCTCCGTGCGACAAACCTCTCGCGTTTGAGTCCCCGTAGCAAATCCTCGTGCGATGGAAATCCTTCCTCCAGGTTCCGGAGCACCCCACTATTGCTGGTAATTCCTAACAAGATAGCCTTTAGCCGTCCTGACTCGTCATTCTCCCACACAGTGATGCGGCACACGGGGCAATGCACTCCCCTCGCCGCCATCTTCTTCT
This sequence comes from Marmota monax, assembly GCF_021218885.2. NCBI lineage: Eukaryota > Metazoa > Chordata > Mammalia > Rodentia > Sciuridae > Marmota > Marmota monax. Next base: position 5,862,942 of record NW_026694552.1, on the reverse strand, counting down.
CCTCTCTATTATTCTTGTTAGTGGATTTTTTTTTCTTTTTCTTATTATTGGTTCTTCTAACTTACACATTACGGTAGATTTTATTTTGATAAAATTATACAAGCAAGGAATATATCTTATTCTCATTAGGACCCCATTCCTGTGGGTGAACACAATTTTTTTTTAATATATATAAATGTGACATAAAATCAACAATGTTGACAACACTGGTCCAGGACATTGCACTTCCAGTCTGTCTGAATCTGATCTGGCAGTTTCATCTAGACCAAGCTTTTATTAAACTGTGTCTCTAATTTTTTTTTCTCAGTCACAGGAATGAGTTTATTAAAGGGATAGGACAAAGAAAAAGGATATTCTCAAGGGAGAGAGTGGGTTCTCTCAGAGAGGAGAGGGACAAAGTACCTCTCCTACACTCCAGTTTTATTTGGGATCACAGAGAAGTTTCCAGAGAGTCCCGCTCACGTCCACCTCTTGACTTTTGAACTCTGATGCATGTTATTTACAGGAAGGTAGTCTAGAAAAATCTAATTTTTTAGTAATTTTAGAATATTCTAAGAACAAAAGTTGTAGAATTAGACCTAGGGTTCAATAAAGGGTCTGCCACTTATTAGCTGTGATCTTAGACCACTGAACCCGTTTCCTGATCTATAAAATGAGGATAATCATAGTTATCTATCTATCTCGTAGGCTGTTGTGGAGATTAAATGATATAATGCATGTCAACCACATAGTATACAGTAATTACTCACTTATTGTTTTTCCATTACTCTTGTTCCTTCTGCCCTTAGACCTCACAGCATGTCTAGCTTAGTATCCATGTTCCTTTATGTATATACAAGCCAGGATCCATTTCTTTACTCTCTTCTTCCCCAATGTTTTGCATGCTTTTGCTACCTGGAGACTCTGAAAAGTTAAAACAGAAGCCTGGGCAGAATGGTGGAAGAATGTGGTTACTGACCAGATAAATTTGAAGGTTTAGTCCCACACTTGTTTTGATCTTAAACATAGACTGCTGTGCATAATTTTCTTGTTTATTCACCCTAGAATAGCTATAGTAATCCCAATACACATGGGATAAACATCAAAGAGCTGGTAGCCTTGCTATTTTCTTCCAAGTCCTATTATACACTCAGGCCCTAGAGCTCAACCAATGCTTCCTACACCAGACAGAAATATGGTTGTTTTACTCAGATATTTCTGGATAGGTTAGTGGAATAAATCTTTTCCAATAAACTAAAGGAGAATCCTTTAGATCCCAGTTGATGTGGCAAGCAATGCCAAGAGCATTACAAACCTTTCTTTTCACATGAGAGGTAATAAATGGTAGGACAATGATTCTCAAAGTGGACCAGCAGCTTCAGCATCACCTGGAAGTCTGTTGGACACACACACAAAAAAAACTTGGGCCTAATCCAAGACCTTTTGAATCAAAAATTCTGGGTGTTAGCAAACTCTACAAATGACACTGAAGAACATGAATGTTTGAGAACCACTGGTGTACTGGTTAGATGCTAAAGACTGTTTAAATCCCTACTCTTTCATTACTAACTATGTGATCTCAGGCAAACTACTTATATTTCTATGCCTCAGGTTCTTTATCCATAAAGCAGGAATGATAGTACTTTTTTTCTCATATCTCCTGTTTTTCCCTCCTCTTGGCTTCAGTGATCCTGTAACTTTTTGGGGTGTATTTTATACCTTATTGGTCCCTTAGTCTCTTTTTCTGGGTCTTTGTACTCCACTTGACTTCTAAATGTTGGGGCTTCAGAACTCTCTTCAGGAATTCTCTTCCTTGTTTTCATTCCATTTTCTCTCTAAATAATGTCAAGTAATTCCAAGGCTTTAAGTACTATCTATGTGCTATTGACTCCAAAATTAAGATCTGTGACTCTGATGTGACTCAGAACTTGAGACATGCATATCTATTTGACACCTCCATATGGAATTTTTTTTGACCATCTGAGCTTTTAGATATCTAAAATGGCACTCTTGGTATCTGACCATCCCTTTTCTAATTTCTGTTTCTTCTAGTCTTCTGCATTAGAGTAAATAATTCCACCATTCACTCAAGTCAAGAAACTGAGGAATACCCTCAAGTCTTTTCTTTTATATCCTTCATACAAGCCATCATCAAAATCTGGTGGACCTAACTCCAAAATACAGAATCGTCTTTGACTCTGTTCCTCTCCACCTTAATCTAAACCTACAATCTCTTCTATTGTCCATTTGTGACAGTCTTCTAGTTTTTTTTTTTTTTTGTATTTATGCTTACTCTTTTACAGTCTGTTCTCCCAAAGTATCAGGGGCTCTTTAAAAATGTGTATCTGATCACCTAACTCCTCTGTTTTAGACCTTCCAATATCATCCTTGAACAAGACTGCAAGCCAAGTTCCCCATCCAGGCCCACAAGCCCTCCATGATCTGTGCTTTGCCTCCCTCTCCAACATTGTTCTAGACACTCCTGTCAAACCAATCTTCTATGCATTTCTTAAACATGCCTTCAAGTTCTGTATTAGCTATGCCCCAAACTGGAACATTTCTACCCTGGGTCTAAAAGTGGTTGGATTTTTATCATTTAGATATTCACTCAAATGTCACCTCCTCAGTGATTCCCTTATCAACTAATCAAAAGTAGATCCTCCATCTCAATCACATAATTCCCTGTTTTTATTTTTTCAAAGGGCTTATCAAGGCACCTGTCATTATATATTTGTTTATATGTTTATTTGTCTTACTGCATTGGAATGTAAGGTCCATAAGAGAAGGGACCTTGACTGAGATGCTCACTGTTGTATCCCAGTGCCTAGCAAAGTACCAGTACATAAAAGGACCTGAATAAATATTTTCTGAATTAATGTATATTCTCAAATAGTTACAGCTATTGAACAATGGCCACTTCTCCAACTATATGTGGAAATATGACACACAAGTTAGGTGTGGTGGTACATGTCTGTAATCCCAGCAACTCAGGAGGGTGAGGCAGGAGGACTGCATGTTCAAGGGCAGCCTCAGCAACTTAAGCAAGATACTTCTCAAAAATACATAAATTAAGTAATTAATTAAAAAGGGTTGGGCAGCGGTTGTAGCTTCGTGGTAGAGCACTTACCTAGCACGTGTGAGGCACTGGGTTTGATCCTCAGCACTACATACAAATAAATGAAAAAAATAAAGGTATCGTGCCTGTCTACAACTAAAAATATTTTTAATAAGGGGGGGGGACTGAGGATGTACCTAAGAGGTATAGCACCTCTGAGTTAAATCTCCAGTACCACAAAAAAAGAAAGATGCCGCTCATGTGTCCACATTTAACCTTAGGCACTATTTTGCTCTGAGTGACTTATGGCATATGACAAAGTGATCAATAAATGTTCATTGAATGTATAAATGAAAGAATGAACTTCTACAACCTTCTCAGAAATGAGCAACAGTAATGATTTGATTGTTTTCTTAGCCATTTTTAGGACATTACTTTAAACGCACTGCCCTTTAAATGAAGAACTAGGTATGCCTAATGTACTGGTGGAAGAAGATAACAGGACAGTTAAAAAAGACAGTACCAGTGTGAGCTGCAGGCTGGGGGTGACCAGGAAGTGGTGGTTCTCATTGGGGAGTGGAGATGAAGTGCTTTGGTAATTGTAGTAACTCTCAAACTTCAATAGTTGTAGGAAAGCCATAATTTGGGGGGCTGAGGTTATGATTCAGTGGCAGAGTACTTGCCTAGAATGTGTGAGGCACTGGGTTCGATCCTCAGCATCACATAAAAACAAATAAATAAGGTATTGTGTCCATCTACAACTAAACATTTTTAAAAATGAATTGCATTTAAAAAAAACATAATTCTGATTCAGTAGGTCTGATATATGGTGACCACCAATCCTGGCTTTTCCTGGTCTTTCCTAGTTTTATCACTGAGCATACAAGTCCAAGGGAACCCCCCCCCCCAGTCCTGAGAAACTTCACCATATCTCTGGGATGAGTTATTGTAAAACAATAATCCCAGGTGTTTCTGATGCAGGTGGATCCCAGGCCAGACTTGGAGACACACTGCACTATGGCTTAAAGGCTTGGTAGTGGGGCTGGGGTTGTGGCTCAGTGGAAGAACATGTGTCCCACATGTGTGAGGCACTGGGTTCGATCCTCAGCACCATATAAAAAATAAACAAATAAATAAAATAAAGGTAACGTGTCCATCTACAACTAAAAAAAACATACTTCACTAACTCTGATCTCTGCACTGATCCCAAATAATAGGGTTGGCTCAGCTGCTGCTGTTCTCTTTCCAACCTTAGCTAAAAGGAACACTTTGTAAGGCTTCAATTGATTCAAGAAGATTGAAAATGCAGGGCTAAGTGATTAAACCTCTTACAGACGGAAGAACATTTAAATGCCTAAATTGCTTGAGTACTTTAAAAATAGGGAGGAATGGCCAAATTGTTATCACCCCAAAAGTTCTCAAATAATCAACTAAAAGGAACCACTCGGAATGTGAGTGGCATAGTGTCATTTCTTCTCAGTCGGCTGACCTCTTCACTTCAATGGCTATGGGCAGAGTTGTTAAGTGATCTATGAAATGTTAACCTTTCTATCAAGGCTGCAGATGCTGTCACCAGAATAAATTTGAATTCAGTCGATGAAAGGGTGTCAAAGGACACCAATCTCTCTTTCCTAAATCATCTCCTCCAATTCTTTCAAAGATTTTCTGCTCAGTTGTCACTGTAGCCTGAAATCCATTCCAGTTTCTTCACCTTAGATTTCATAGTTGAGATGTGTACAATTAAGGATACAACCTTTAGTTTCAAATAAGCCAGGGTAAAGCAGGCCAACTACCTAAGTAAAGGTATATTTTTAAAATAGGTGCTATCTATGGTTTGTGGTAAGTGTTGGTGGAGATATGGAGGAATTCTTACACTCATACATTCCTGGTAGGAATGTAAAATGGTGCAGCTGTTGTGGAAAAATTTGACAGTTCATCAAACAGTGCACCATAGAATTATCATATGGCCCAGTAATTTGACTCCTAGGTATATACCCCACAGAACTGAAAATAGGGACTCAAACAGATACTCATGCAAATGTTCATAGTAACAATATTCACAATAGCAAAAGGTGGAAACTACCCAAATGCCCACTGGTGGATGAATGGATAAACAAATCATGCCATATACAAACAATGGGATATTATTTAGCCATTAAAGGAAGGAAATTCTGATACATATAATGTTATGGTTTGGATATGAGGAATCCCAAAAAAAGCCCATGTGTGGGAAACTGCAAGAAACTTTAGAAGTGATGGGGCTGGGGATGTGGCTCAAGCGGTAGTGCGCTCACCTGGCATGCGTGCGGCCCGGGTTCGATCCTCAGCACCACATACAAACAAAGATGTTGTGTCCACCGAAAACTAAAAAATAAACATTAAAAATTCTCTCTCTCTCTTTAAAAAAAAAAGAAAAAAAGAAACTTTAGAGGTGAAATAATTAGGATATGAGAGCCTTAAACTTATCAGTGCATTAATCCCCAGTTAGGGATTAACTGTAGGCAGATAGGGTGGCTGGAGGCAGTGAATCATTGCAGAGCATGCCTTGGGGGCTATTTTTGTTCTTGGTGAGCAGAGCCTTGGGGACTATTTTTCTTCTTGGTGACCATGACCTGACCAGCTTTCCTCTGCAACACACTTTTGCCATGATGTTCTGCCACACCTCAAGTCCCAAGAAATGGAGTTGGTTGTCCTTGAACTGAGACCTCCAAAACTGTGAGTGCCAAATAAACTTTCCTTCTCTAAAGGTGTTCTTGTCAGGTTATTTGGTCATAGCAGTGAAAAAGCTGACTAAAACATACAAAAATGTGGATGAACCAAGAGTCTATTATGCTGAGTGAAATAACCCAGACACAAAAGAAAAAATGTTGTATAATTCTACCTTTTGGGGTGATGAAACCACTATAAAAATAGATTGAGGGAGCCCACAGTGATCTGCTAGCTGCCCCAAATACCAGCTAGCCAATCGTCTGCTCTAAGGCTCCCTGCCAAGATGTCAACAGACCTTACCAATGTTCGTTCTCAAAAGGAAAACACCATGGAAACCAAAATGTTTATATTTCACGACTATTTAACCAAGGGTACCCAAGTGTACTCATGGAAAAGGAGTGCCCTATAATTTTGGAAAATCAAAAGGACACTCTACTGTAATCCCAGAAATCTGGGAGGCTGAGGCAGGGGGATCACAAGTTCAAAGCCAGCCTCAGCAATTTGGCAAGGCCTAAGCAACTTGGTAAGACCCTGTGACAAAAATAAAAAAGGGCTGGGGATGTGGCTCAGTGGTTAAGCAACCTTGGGCTCAATACCTGGTACCCTCCCCCCCAAAAAATAGCACTCTGGCTATGTACAAAATAATTGCAAGCCTCACCATTGAATGCAGTGACTATTTTGTAGAGCATATGAAGAAGAGGTAGGCAAAATCCAGCAATCAATTCCATCCTGATAAAGAGTTCTCCCAAGGGCCAATTAAGGAAACTTCCCCACAACTTCCCCTTGGGTAAAGATTTCCTGAGAGGTTTAGGACCCTTAGAAAATGTGCAAATAATATCCAACTCCCATTTGACAAGCAGAGAAAAAAAAGTTAAAGATTTTGGTCTTTATATTTTTTGCATCCTCTTGCCCTCAATAAAAGGTCTGTTTTTTTAAGTTCTGAAAAAAAAGATCATGGCAATAGTTGTACAACATACTTAATGCAATTATTGTCATAGAATTGTATATTTAAGCTCAGTGTGGTGGTGCACACCTGTAATCTTAGTGGCTCAGGAGGCTGAGGCAAGAGGATTGTGAGTTCAAATCCAGCCTCAGCAACTTAGCAAGGCACTTAGGAAGTCAGGGAGACCCTGTTTCTAAATAAAATATAAAACAGGACTTGGGACATGGCTTAGTGGTTAAGTGACCCTGGGTTCAATCCCTGGTTTAAAAAAATTGTACACTTAAAATGAACACTTTTACATCATATATATTTCACCACAATTGTTTTTAAAAAAAGGCCTTATGGTGAGTAGGAAATAGGAAGATAGGATTGCAGTGAATGGGAGAGAGAATGAGTAGCCTGCTGCCCTGAGGGTAGTTGCCTGGGAAGCCTGGCAGCTTTGAAGATGAGAGTGTTGTAGGTCCTGAAGCACTGTAGGCAACAAAGATACATATGGAAGATGCTACATTTCATTTGCATGTTTAATAAGCCACGAAGGTGAGTCATGCAGTTGGTCCTTGGAACACATTCTATCAGCTGCCAAGTCCTTGGATGGGTGAGTGGTACAAGTCTTGCTAAGTGAGAATTTGAATGAATTAATGAGTATCTTGGAGCCTAGCACAGCACTTAGTAGGTTCTCCAAAAAAATGTGTTGTATTATTGATTGATGGGAGAAGATGAAACACTCAATAGATGTTTTTGAATAAATGAATTTCAAAATGCCTCTTCCCTCCCATCACTGGGAAAATCCTGCCATAATATACCTCAAAACTTGGTCTAAACACAGCCTCTCCTGTGAAACCTTCCCAGTTTCATGTTCCCTAACCCAAGTAGATGTGACATCTTCTTTCACTATGAGGGGTTAAGGAGAGGCATTAGTGATGGGGTTCAGGGGAGTATTAGGAACACTGAGAAAGGACCGCTGAGCTGGAAATGACAGAAAAGAACACAAATTTGCACTTGGGAGTTTGTATACTGGAGTTGGGGTTGCTGCAAGCATAGGAAGCTGTGACTGGTCTCTCTCTCTCTCTCTCTCTCTCTCTCTCTCTCTCTCTCTCTCTCTCTCTCTCTCTCACACACACACACACACACACACAGAATTAAAAAACTCACAAGCTTGAGGGAAACTGTTAGACCAATGACAAAGTAACCCAGGTCTAGCCCCCAATTTGTCCAAGTGGCAAATTCAAACTATGATGCAACTACCTTTTTTAAGTTTACATTGATGTTCTTGCCTCCTTCTAGAACATTGTTTATTTCTCATCTCTGCATGTGAAAAATCTGTTCTTCCAGGGCATACTGAAGCCCCTTTTATGAAGCTTTCTCTGGTTCGTATCTCCCATCCCCAACAGGAAATTGAACATGGAACACCAGTTCTGGGGTGCAGGGCAATGTTGGAAGTGCACAAATAAGAGAAATGGGCTAGTGCTGCAAGGAAAACTTGAGATTTGTGGAGCAAAACTTCTTGGCTTAGGTTGTGGTTACTGTAAATAGCAAAGCAACCAACCTGTGCCTCTGATGGTAAGAATGAGGTATTATAATACAGGGGCAGGGAGTTGGCAATGACACCTACAAAAGAAAGGTAAAACTACTAGTAGGCAGAGCTGCAATCTGAACCCAAGTTCTTCCAACTCTGAAACCCATGCCATTAACCTCCATATCAATTGTTCTCAGACTTCAGTATGCATTAGAATTACTTGGGTAGCTAGCTAATATGCACATTCCTGGGCCTCACACCTGAAAGTTTGGTTCACTAGAAGTAGCACAAGAATTGGAATTTTAATAAAGTCCTTAATTGATCTTGAACCCAGTAATCCCAGGTTCACATTCTGATAAATTCTCTATTTCCTTGGTGCCAAAGATCTCAATCCTTAAGCCACTTTTGTTATTCATGTTGAGCAGTGTCGTAGACATCTCATTTTAGAAAAAGGCTACATTGATTTGTTTTGGCACCCTTGTTGCAAATCAACTGCACACAGATGTATGTGTTTATGACTAGACTTTTGAACCTGTTTCAATTTATAAAGATATCAGTTATTTATATGTCTATATTTCTACCATACATCCATTTTATATCAAGGCAAAGTTCATGTTACATATAAATGACCATTGTAACCATTTTAAGTATACAATTTAGTGCCTTTTAGTACATTCACAATGCTGTGCAATCATCACCAATATCTAATTCCAGAAAACCAAAATGAAGTCCTGTACTCATTAAGCCATTATTGCTCACTCTGCTTTCCCTCCAGCCCATGGCAAACATTAATCTGCTTTCTGTGTCTAAAAATTTGCTTGTTCTGGGCATTTTATTTAAGGGAATCATAAATACATGGCCTTTTGCGTTTTCAAGGCTCATCCATGTTGTAGAATATATCAATGCTTTATTCCTTTTTATGGTTGAATAATATTCCATCAAATGTGTATACCCCATTTTGTGGATCCATTAATCAGTTGATGGATGATTGGGTAGTTTCCACTCTTTCCTCTTATGAATAATGCTGCAATCAATATTCATACACAATTTTGTGCGGACACATGCTTTTGTTTCTCTAGAAGTAGAATTGCTGGGTCAAGTGGCAATTCTGTGTAATTTTCTGAGGAATTTCCAAAATGTTTTTCACCGTCATTGCACCATTTTACATTCCTATTGGCAATGTAAAAGGTTTCCAATTTCTCCACACTTATTATTTTCTTTTTAAAACTTATATCCAGCTTTGGGGCTAGGGTTGTGGCTCAGTGGTAGAGAACTTGTCTAGCATGTGTGAGGCACTGGGTTCGATTCTCAGCACCACATATAAATAAATAAATGAAATAAAGGTCCATCAATGTCTAAAAAATATAAAAATAAAATAAAATAAAATTATAGCCAGCTTAATCATTGTTAAATTGTGTCTTGCAGTTTGATTGCCATTTTTCTATTGAGCATCTTTTCATTTGCTTGTTGACAATTTGTATATATTCTTTGGACAAATGTCTAATCAAGTATTTTGCCCATTTTAAATTGGATTGTCTTTTTGTTGAGTTGTACAGGTTCATCATATAAACTATATACTAGAATGGTATCAACTATATGGTTTGAAAATAATTTCTCTCATTTTGTGGGTTGTATTTTTACTTTCTGGATAGTATCCTTTAATGTCCCAAAGTTCAAATTTCATTGAAGTTTAATTTATTTACTTTTTTCATTTGTTGTTTTGCAAATTTAAATATCATGAAGATTTTGTCTCTAAGATGTTTACTTCTGTGGAGCTTAAAATTTTAGCTCTCCTAATATATTACATTTAATAAAATACATATCACACATTCAAAAAAATTTTAGCTCTTGCATTTAGGTCTTTGTTTCATGTTCTGCTAATTTTTATATGCTGTGAGGTAAAGACCCAACCTCATTCTCTGGTGCAGAGACTATTCTTTCCCCAGTGTATGGTCATGGCACCTCTTTGAAAATCAATTGGCCTTAGAAATATGGGTTATTATCTGACTTTCTTTTTTTTTCATTTCTGGTCCAAATCATTTATTTATTTATTTGTTCTTTTTAGATATACATGACAGTAAAGTGTATTTTACATATTATACATACATGGAGTATAACTCCCCATTCTTGTGGTTGTACATGATGTGGAATTACACTGGTTGTGTATTCATATATGAACATAGGAACGTTATGTCTGATTCATTGTACTGTCTTTGTTGTTCCTATCTTCACTCTCTTCCCTTCATTCCCCTTTGTCTAATCCAAGGAACTTCTATTCCCCCCCCCATTGTAGGTTAACACCCACAAATCAGAGAGAACATTCAGCTTTTGGTTTTTTGGGATTGGCTTATTTTGCTTAGCATGATAGCCCCCAGTTCCATCCATTTACCAGCAGATGTCATAATTTCATACTTCTTATGGCTGAGTAATATTTTTCGTTTATATGCACCAAATTTTCTTCATCAATTCATCTGTTGAAGGGCACCTAGCTTGGTTACATAGCTTAACTATTGTGAATTGAGCTGATATAAACTTTGATGTGTCTGCATCACTATAGTATGCTGATTTTAGCTCCTTTGGGTATATGCCGAAGAGTGGGATAACTGGGTCAAATGGTGTTTCCATTTCAAGTTTTCTGAGGAATCTCCATACTGCTTTCCAGGGTGGTTGTACCAACTTGCAGTCCCACTAGCAATCTATGAGTGTGCCCTTTTCCCCACATCCTTATTAACATTTATTGTTTCTTGTATTCTTGATATTGCCATTCTGACTGGAATGCAAGGGAATCTCAGTGTAGTTTTCTCTAATTGCTAGAGATGTTGAACATATTTTCATATATTTGTTGACCATTCATATTTTTTCTTCTGTGAAGTGCCTGTTCAGTTCCTTAGTCCATTTATTGATTGGGTTGTTTGTTTTATGATGTTAAGGTTTTGAGTTCTTTATATATTCTGAAGATTAATGTTCTGAGGTGCAGGTTGCAAAATTCTTCTCCCATTCTGTAGGCTCTCTCTTCACATTTGTGATTGATTCGTTTGCTGTGAAGAAGCTTTTTAGTTTGATACTATTATCTGACTTTTGGTTCTATGTCATGACCTCTATGTGTATTCTTATGCCAGTACCATACTGATTTGATTACTCTACTTTGTGGTAAATTTCAAAGTTGAGAAGTGCTAGTCTTCCAACTTTGTTCTTTTTCAGGAACACTTTGATTATTCAGGGTCACTTGCAATTCCATATAAATTTTAGGATCATCTTGTTCTTTCCTTCAAAAAAAGGCAATTGCATTTTGATAGGGATGGAATTGAATTTGTAGGTAGCTTTATGTAATACTGCCATCTTAACAATATTAAGTCACTCCATCCATGAACACAGGATGTCTTTCCATTTATTTAGGCATTTGAAATTTCTTTCAATGATGTTTTAAGAGTTTTTGATATATCAGTCTTGCACTTCCTTGGTCAAATTTATTACTAAATAATTTTTTAAATTTTATTGTAAGTATACTTGTACCCCCGCTCCCCCTTCCTCTCCCTCTTTCTTTCACTGATGGTACTAGGGATGGAACCTAGGACTTGGAGCATGCTAGGCAGGAACTCTTATCACCAAGTTATATCCCCAACCCTATCCGTCTTCTTAGTTTCTTTTTCAGATTATTCATTCCAAATGAATAAAATACAAGTAAATTTCATGTGCTTATCTTGTATCCTGCAATTTTGCTGAATTTATTTATGAGCTCTGAAAGTTTTTTTTATAAAATTCTTTAGTGTTTTCTCTATGATCATATCTTCTGTGAATAAAGATATATTTACTTTTTTATTGATTTGAATGTCTCTTTTTTTATACTTGTTGACTAAATTTTCATCTTGTTGATTTTGTCTATTGTTTTTCTTTTTTCCCACAGCTTTATTGAATTATAACTGACAAATAAAAATTGTATAGATTCCATTTGTACAACATGATGATTTGATATATGTATAAATTGACTGGAATGCAAGGGAATGCAATCAAATTAATTAACACAGTGTATTAGTCCATTTCTGTTACTATGAAATACCTGATGCAGGCTAACTTTATAAAGAAAAGAGGCTTTTAATGTTCATAGTTTTGGAAAATGAAAATCCAAATTGGTTAGCCTCATTAGTTTAGTCTCTGGTGAGAGTCTAGTGGAGATGGCATCATCATGGGAGCATGTGGAGGAGTGAGAGACAATAACATCAGACAGGAAGATAGAGTTTGTTTTGTTTTAAAGTTGTAGATGGACACAGTACCTTTGTTTATTCATTTATTTTTATGTGATGCTGAGGCTCCAACCCAGTGCCTCATATGTGCTAGGCAAATGCTCTACCACTGAGCCAAAACCTTTGCCCCTATTTTTTCTTTCATAGCAACTCTGTCTCTTGAGTACTAAACAAGAGGTTTCACAAGAATTATATTAATCCTCTCCAAGGGAAGCTTCCTGAATGATCCAATGAGCTCCAAGTGGGCCCCACATGTTAAAAGTCCACACCACTTCCCAACATTGCCACATAGGGACCAAGCTTCTAACACATGAACCACTGAGAGACAAACAAATCCAAACTATAGCATATATGCATCACCACACTTAGTTATCATTGTGTGTGTGTGTGCACATAAGTGTTAAAGACATTTAAAGATCTACTCACCTTGCAAGTTTCAAGTAAATAATAGAGTATTAATAGCTATGGTCACCATGCTATGTGTGTGTGTGTGTGTATACATTTGTACATTTGTTATGTGTGTGAACACACAGAGCATAGTGACTATAGTTATCATTATACACACTTACACACACATAAACATATATGTATTTATAAACATATTTTTTAAATTAACTTGTGGTATGGGGGATGGAATCCAGGGGTGCCTTATTACTTAGCTACATCCACAGCACTTTTTATTTTTTATTTTGAGAAAGGGTCTCACTAAGTTGCGCAGGCTATTCCCAAACTTGTGATTATCCTGCCTCAGCCTCTTGAGTTGCTGGGATTGTAGGCATGCATCACTACACCTGGCATCATGCTGTATATTAAATCTCCAGAATGTATTCATCTTATACTGAAAGTTTGTACCCTTTGGTGAACACTTGCCATTTTCTCTTCCCCAACCAGAACCTGGACACCACTGTTCTACTCTGCCTTAATAAGTTTGACTTGTATTTTATGGCTGAATAATATCCTATATTATAATACATTTCCTTTATTAATTAATTTGTCATTGGACACTTAGGTTGTTTCCATATCTTGGCTATTTTGAATAATGTTGAAATAAGCATGTGAATATAGATATTTCTTTTAGAAACTTATTTCATTTCTTTTGATATATACCAGGAAGTGGGATTATTGGATAGTATGGTAGTTCTATTTTAATTTTTTGAGGAAATTACATATTGTAATCACTATTGAATGTATCAGTTTACATTCTCACCAATAGTGTATGAGAGTTCCCTTTTGCCCTCACCCTTCTCCATAAGTTTTATTGCTTATCTTCTCAAAAATAGACATCCTAGCAGGCATTAGTGGTATCTCATTGTGATTTTGGTTTGCATTTCTCTGATGATTAGTGAGTGACTTGGGGCACATTTTCATATATCTATTGGCCATTTGTATGTATTCTTTGTAAAAATGTCTAGTCAGATCCTTTACCCATTTTTCAATTAGTTTATTTGCTCTTTTGGTATTGAGTTTTATGAATTCATTATAAATTTTGGACATAACTCCTTATCAGATACCTCAGGGATCCATGCCATTAACACTTGCCTCTGAATATTGTTGAGAATACCCTTTGGGGGATGTGTCAGTCAGCTTTTTTGTCACTATGACCAAAATACCTGATAAGAATAACTTAGAGAAGGAAATATTTATTTCAGGATCACAGTTTCAGAGATTTAGTGCATGCTCAGCCAACACCATCACTCTGGGCTTGAGATGAGGCATAGTATAATGGCAGAAAGGTGTAGTGAAGGAAAGCTTCTTGATTCATGGCAACTAGGGAGCAGAAGATAAAGAGAGAGAGAGGGGCCAAGAAGGGCAGCAAGCAGGAGAGCGTGAAAGAGTTCTTAGCCAAAGCCAAAGAAGATTTTCTTAAAAAATGGGAAAATCCCGCTCAGAACACAGCCCATTTGGATCAGTTTGAGAGAATCAAGACCCTTGGAACGGGCTCCTTTGGGCGGGTGATGCTGGTGAAGCACAAGGAGACCGGGAATCACTATGCCATGAAAATCCTCGACAAACAGAAGGTGGTGAAGCTGAAACAGATCGAACACACCCTGAATGAGAAGCGCATCTTGCAAGCAGTCACCTTCCCGTTCCTGGTCAAACTCGAGTTCTCCTTCAAGGACAATTCAAACTTGTACATGGTCATGGAGTACGTGCCTGGAGGGGAGATGTTCTCCCACCTACGGCGGATCGGGAGGTTCAGTGAGCCCCATGCCCGATTCTACGCGGCGCAGATCGTCCTGACGTTCGAGTACTTACACTCTCTGGACCTCATCTACCGGGACCTGAAGCCGGAGAACCTCCTCATTGACCAGCAGGGCTACATTCAGGTGACAGACTTCGGTTTTGCCAAACGCGTGAAGGGCCGCACCTGGACCTTGTGTGGGACCCCCGAGTACCTGGCCCCCGAGATTATCCTGAGCAAAGGTTACAATAAGGCTGTGGACTGGTGGGCCCTCGGGGTTCTCATCTATGAGATGGCCGCTGGCTACCCGCCCTTCTTCGCTGACCAGCCCATCCAGATCTACGAGAAAATCGTCTCTGGGAAGGTACGGTTCCCGTCCCACTTCAGCTCTGACTTGAAGGACCTGCTTCGGAACCTTCTGCAGGTGGATCTCACCAAGCGCTTCGGGAACCTCAAGAATGGGGTCAACGACATCAAGAACCACAAGTGGTTTGCCACGACTGACTGGATCGCCATCTACCAGAGAAAGGTGGAAGCTCCCTTCATACCAAAGTTTAAAGGCCCTGGGGACACGAGTAACTTTGACGACTATGAGGAGGAAGAGATCCGGGTTTCCATCAATGAGAAGTGTGGCAAGGAGTTTGCTGAGTTTTAGGGGTGTGCCTGTGCCCCCATGGGTTTTCTTGTCTTTCTTTTTTTTTTTCTTTTGTGGGGGGTGGGAGGGTTGGATTGAACAGCCAGAGGACCCCAGAGTTCCTTGCATCTACTTTCACCCCCCACCCCACCCACCAGGGAAGGGGGAACAGGAAGCCCAGATATTTGGAGGAATGGAAACACCAGCTGCTCCCCCACTCCCTTTGCCTTCTTGCCCCTCCCCCACAGGTCCAACTCCACCCCAGCCCACTCTGCCAGTTTTAAATGAGTTTCTCAGCTCCGGGCAGACCAGGTCTTACTGGTGTGTCCAGGCACCGGGTGAGGAAAGAGGGGTCCAAACTTAACTCCAGTCCCCCAGCCCCACCCTGCCTCTGGCACTGGGCACCAAGGGCAAATGAATGAAGAGCTGGCCTTCTCTGTGGGGCCCTCCTGCCTGGGAAGGACAGTTTTTTGTGACATGTCATTGGGCTGCTTGCTAGAATTTTTCTAAAATATGATTTAAAATCTTATTTAAGTTCCACCAGTGCCTCCCTTCCTCCTTCCTCTGTCCCCACTCTTCTTGTGTCCCCCTCCCACTCCCCAAAACCATTTTAACGAGGCTGGGAAGCAGACTGACTGAACAGGAAGGACCTGGGGTTTGAACCTCTGCCCTGAGCTGCTAACATCCCCACCCCCTTCCCCAGGGGGGCAGGGAGGGGGGCTTCTGCCAACCTTCCTTACTGGGGTCCCAGCCTCTGTAGCAAGCCCTCCCCCTCTTCCCCAACAACACATCTTTCTTCACCCTGGAGCTTTGGGAGCCAGACGAAGCAGCTGCCCCTCTCCCTGCCAAAGAGGAATCGTCCCCCAAAAAGATAGAGGGGGAACCCCAAGCCCAGGGTCTCTCCTTCCAGCAGCAGCCCCCACCCCAAGCTCCTTAATTTTACTCTCAGCTAGATTTTAATGCCCAGCCTCCTTCCAGCCCAGCTGGGAAGGCAACCCTACAAAAGGACATGGAAAAGTCCCCCACCACACACAAGGCCCAGAGTTCAAGGCCAGGGTTGCTGGGGAGAGGCTGCCTGTCTTATCCACCCAGCAGCTTCAGCGCCCCCCATCTTGGGTGCCCCTCCTCTAGCTTAGCTGTCAGCTGTCCATCACCACTTCTCCCCGCCCTCTGTCTGATTTGTGCTTTTCTCTCTCAATAGAAAGATGGGGAGCCACCCCTTTTATCTCCGTATTTGTCCCTCTCAAAACTTCTCCCTGAACCCAGAGGAGCTCTCAGGCCTGGGGTGGGGCCCCAGGTGGGCGTGGGGGCCATTCAACCTGTGTGCTGCGAAGGACGAGACTTCCTCTTGAACAGTGTGCTGTTGTAAACATATTTGAAAACTATTACCAATAAAGTTTTGTTTAAAAAAAAAGAGAGAGAGAGAGGAACAAAGGACAAAAGGAAAAAAATCCCACACCCCTAGTGACCTCTTCCTCTATTCATGCCCCACCTACACATAGTTTAACACCCAGTAATCTGTTCAAATTATTAATCTATCAATTTGATGATTAGCTATACCTATCATAATCTAATCATCTTACCTCTGAATATTCTTTTTGAGGGGGATACCTCATATCCAAACCACAATAGGGGATGAGCTGTTAGGACTGTGCTACTAATAAAGATAGGCTTTTCAAGCCAGTCTTCTAGGAAGCCTCTGAACAGGTCAAATAATGACAATTTTGGTGGGATGAGTTCTGTTTTGCCGTCTTCAGTGCTGAGAATATAGGCTGTCATTTTGAAGAATACTGGCAAGCTTGAGAAGAGGAAATGGAGTAGTGTGAGTTAAAATGCCACAAAGCTCACTGATCTTAATGAGAGTCAGCATCTTGATTATATGCTTCCCAGGTTGTTATAAGACTTTGGTTAATTTCCAGAGTTCTGAAAAAGTTGAGTCTGACAGTTTTGTGTGTGTGTGTGTGTGTGTGTTTTTTTCTTTTGCCAGTTTTTCATTGTTTTAATGGAGGGGTAGAATTTAAAAGTTCCTTACTCTGCAATTTTCACCTACATTATTCCAGTAAATATTTTAAAAGTGCACTTAGTAACACTTTTAGAATCCCTTGCCCCTTGATCTCCCTAGCCCAACTGAATTCTCTTTCCCAGGAACACTGCTAGAGATAGTTGCAAACAAATGAAGGTCATGGTTCACTATTTATTTATGCTCTCTACTTTGGTTAGTTTCTCCATATTGCAGGCTTTTCATTCCTTACTTATTGAGCACAAGTAGTTGTTCCAAATCTCTTCCATTCTTTTCAAGATTTCAATACCACTCCTACTTATCTCACTTTATGCTTACAAATTCCATAATCTGAAATCCATTTCTATCTTATTTGTATTTCTCTTCATAGTAGGGGCCTGAAGTCAAACTGTCTTGGTTTTGTCATTGTGTTTGTGCTTATTAGCTGTGTGACACTGAACAAATTATCAATGCTCTTTGTTTCAGCTTTCTCACCCTCAAAGGGCCAGTGTGAGGATTAAATAAAATTATATCTATACCACTGTTAGAATAGCACCTTCATTAAATTTTAGTATCATCATATCATAATCATCATCCCTACCACTCAACTGTAAGGGATGTGTCTATCCTCAAAACCATCACCTGTGTTCTCTTGACCCCATTTCTTCCATTACCTTGAATCCTTAGTATTGGATTCTCTTCCTTGGCCCATATCTTATTCAAATATCCACATTCTTAAAATTCAAAAACAAAAATGAAAGCAAAAAGAAAACTAAAACCAAAATATTTATTTTCATCTTCTCCAACAAACTGTTGGTTCGTCTTTTCCTATCCTGCCCAGTTTCTCCAAAGTTCCATTTTGTTATTCATTCACCTCTTCCTCTGTGGCTTCTACCCCCTAACATTTTACCAAGGCAATTGCCTATTTCCTTAATTCAAATAATCAGTGTTCATTGCAGATCTCTCTATAACATCTAATATTCTTCACCTGGTTTTTCTTAAAACTAACTTCTTCTGGATCTTTCCCAACTCATTCTGGCTCTTTTAGAGTCACAGGAGTCAGTTGTTAGCTACTCGTCTCCACTCCAGGCAGAAAGAACACCTTCTTGTCCCTAGTATTTCTCCTTAGTTTAATTATACATCTTTGTTCTGGTCCCATCAGTATGGGGAAAATATGCAAAACTTGTAAAATCTATGCCAAACTTGTAAAACCTTATATAGGATCCATAGTATCTTTTGACATTGCTCCTGTAATAGTATCTCAGCTTGTATGTCCTTCCATTCACCCTGCTAACTATTGCCAGATTTTCCTGAAACCCAAAAATGCTAACAAGGCCATAGTTAGGAGGGACAGGAAAAGTAGGAGGGGGAGGGGAAGAAGAAGAGAAAAGAATAGAAGATTCTGGTGGAAGAAAAAGCAGTAGCCAGCTTATATGTCAAATTTATATAAATGTAATTAAAATGCATGTTTATAATTTCACAAGCGTATAGTAATAAATAGTGCCACTCCTCTCTTATCCCTAGTTATACTGTCTGTGGTTTGAGGAACCCACAGTCAACTATAGGCCAAACTATTAACAGAAAATTATAGAAATAAACCATTCCTACATTTTAAATCATGTGCTGTTCATAGTAGCATCATGCAATCTCACATTATTCTGGTCTATTCTACCTGGGGACATGAATTATACCTTTGTCCAGTATACCCATGCTGTATACACTACATTCCTGTTAGTCACTTAGTAGGGATCTCAGTTATCAGATCACCTTTCATGGTGTCATAGTGCTTGTGTTTAGTAATCCTTAGCTTAATGCCACTTCATAATACCTTTATCATTCACTTCATCTCATCACATAGGCATTGTTTCATCTCAAATCATCATAAGAAGGATGAGTTTGGTATAATAAGATTTTGAGAAAAAAAAGACCAGATTTACAGAACTTTTTATTGTAATATAGTGTTATAATTCTATTTTATTAGTGGTTATTATTGTTTCTTTTAATATTTTTTAGTTGTAGTTGGACACAATACCTTTATTTTATTTATTTATTTTTTATGTGGTATTGAGGATCGAACCCAGGGCCTTACATGTGCTAGGCAAGTGGTCTACCACTGAGCCAAAACCCCAGCCCCAGTTATTATTGTTAATCTCTTCCTATGCTTAATTTATAAATTAAATATGATACAATTTATAGTAAAGTTGTTTTAAAACAAAAATAAAATTTTATCATAGGTTTGTCTGAATATGAAGAAACATAGTATATATAAGATTTGGTACTATTTGAGGTTTCAGGCATTCACTGGGGGTCTTAGAACACAATCACCATTGATAATGAAGGACTGTGATTATTATTATTATTATTATTATTATTATTATTATTATTTTATATTCAATTGTTGACATAGGGTTTCTGAAAAGGTGTATTGTTAGACTTCTTTTAATGAATCTATTAGTATCTAGCTCTAGCTTTTACATTAAAAGAATGTATATGCTAAAGTCTTCATAAAATTAGTTTTTCAGTACCCTGAGGTAATGTGTCATTTTGTTTACATTATTTCCTAGAAAAGTAATGAAAGGTAAATTTTAGCTCAGCTCAAGATAGACTATTTTTTTAATATTTATTTTTTTAGTTGTAGTTGGACACAATACCTTATTTTTATGTGGTGTTGAGGATTGAACCCAGGGCCTTGCTTGTGCTAGGTGAGCACTCTACTGCTGAGCCACAATCTCAGCCCCAAGATAAACTATTAAAAAATATCCTAAGTATTTTAAATGTAACTGAGGATCGGGCTAGTAAACTCCACCAGAGCCTTGTTGGTCAATCATTCAAGGCTTAAAAAGAGAAATATTTAATAGAAGTGGGAGAATGCTTGCACAGTTCAAGAGAAAGCAACAATAATGTTCTGCCCTATCATGATTGAAAGATATTAACTTCAAAGCTGTGAAATAGTAAAGGTACAGTGGTCACATTTTAGTTATAGGCCTGTCCTATGCTAAAGCTTCCCCACCCTACCTCCCCAGTACTGAGGATTGAATCCAGGGCCTCACACATGCTAAGCAAACACTCTATCCACTGAGCTACATGCCCAACCCAAGAGCTTATGTGCCCCTCTCCCTGGTGCTAAGGAAGGAAATCAGGGATGTTCTAGCACTAAGCTTTATCTTTTAGCAGGGTTTCACTTAATTGCCCAGGTGGGCCTTGAAGTTGCCATGCTCTGGCTGCAGCCTCCTGAGTAACTGGGATCACAGGCATGGCCACTGTGCCCAACTTAGAACCTGTGTTTTTTAAATTACTAGCTAATATACTGCCTCTTTAGTTTGTATATCATGTTAATTCTCTGGCAAAAATATGGATTTACTAAGTGAAAACTAAACCCCTCTGCTGATTTTCAAGATCCTTAACTTTTCCTTCACCTACTTAGCCCACCGTATCCTCTGTTAATTTCTAAAGCAATCATTAGATCAGTTTCCTTATCATAAACCAAATCTGCCATGCTCGTTGATAATTCTGGGCCTCAATTTACCTAGAATCCCCAAATCTTAGCCATCCTTCAAAGCTAAATCAAGACCCATCTTTAAGAAGCCTTCCCTGTTCTCCTATTTCTCTGAACACCTACAGAATTTATCATCTGTAGCACACAAGTTTTTCATCTGTTTTTTAAAAATCATTTTTAATTGAGTTGTAATTCACAATCCATAAAATTCACCCTTTTAGAGTATACAATTCGGTGGTTTTTAGTGTATTCACAAAGGTCTGTAACCATGTTTTGATTGCTTGCTCTTCAATCATAAGTGAGAGAAAAAGTCTCACTCTAGGATTATGGAGATGGTGAAAAGCATGATATCTGACACTGGCATACTAGATTAAGAGCACTATATTAATTGCATACACTCAAAGCTCATGGGAATACATAGCATGTCACACAGGGCCACACAGGAATTGTACCCAGGAACAGAGTGAGTAAATGGGGAGCAGCTGCTTCATAGTATCAAGAAAGTGCCCCTTGATTCCCATATTATTGGCTTGTTTGAATAATTTTACAGACCAGAAGAGAACTGAAATCTGCTACTCAGGGAAAAGCAGGAATTTTTACTGAGGATGGCTCATAGTTAGGCCGTTAGAGTCATACCCTACCTCTCATTTCAGATGTCAAAGTAGCACCTAATCTTGATTCTTAATTTTAGATCCTACACGTCAAACCATCACTACTTTCTCTATATAGAATCTTTTATTCACCCCACAAGGATCCCTGTGCTCATGAGCAGTCATTCTATGTCTTAGTTTGAGCTGCTCATACAAAGTGCCACAGAAATTATTTCTTTCTGGAAGTCTAAGATCAGGGTGACAGCATGGTTGTGTTTTGAAGAGATTGTAGACCTCTTCTAGGTTGCAGATTGCTGACTTCTTGTTGTATCCTCACATGGTCTAGCAACTTTTTATTAGGACACTAATCCCAATTCATGAGGGCTTCACCTTCATGACCTCGTTACCTCAGAGTTCTAAGAAAGAGTTGTAACAGTTCTTTATATGTTCTGAATGTTAGTTCCTTATCAGATGTATGATTTACAAATATTTTCTCCCATTCTGTGTTATCTTTTTACTTCTTAATAGTATCATTTGAAGCACTAATATTTTTTTTCATTTTGATGAAGTCCAATTTATCTTTTTGTTTCTTTGGTTGCTTGGAATTTTGGAATCATATTTTTATTGGTTATTCAAAACATTACAAAACTCTTGACATATCATATTTAATACATTCGATTCAAGTGGGTTATGAACTCCCTTTTTTACCCCAAATACAGATTGCAGAATCACATCGATTACACATCCACATTTTTACATTATGCCATATTAGTAACTGTTGTATTCTGCTACCTTTCCTATCCTCTACTATCCTCCCTCCCCTCACCTCCCATCTTCTCTCTCTACCCCATCTGTTGTAATTTAATTCTTTCCCTTCTTTTTTTTCCCATTCCCCTCAAAACCTCTTATATGTAATTTTGTATAACAATGAGGGTCTCCTTCCATTTCCATGCAATTTCCATTTTCTCTCCCTTTCCCTCCCACCTCATGTCTCTGTTTAATGTTAATCTTTTCCTCCTGCTCTTCCTCCCTACTCTGTTCTTAGTTGCTCTCATTATATCAAAGAAGACATTTGGCATTTGATAGGAATTCTGGCAATAATGGCTAAAGAAAAAATTATGTAACATTACAGAAGGCACTAAAAGAAAACAATTTTCTTAACAATTTACATTATCTTTAAGAGAATTATTAAATATAATGAAAAGGAAAGGTGAAAGTAAACAAACAGATCTCTTAACCTTCTTTTTTGTTTACATATTAAAACAATCCTCAACAGTTGTTTACCCAATTTAAATTAAACCATATAAATCACGTGAAAAAAAAATATTTGGATCCATTTTATCATGAGCGCTCATCTTATATGATATATGGACATACATACATTCAAACATATAACACAAAACACAAGTGTGCACACATAATATAATACATACAACACATAACATTATAGTAAAGGCCTTATAACTTTTTACAGGTGAAATCTCCATTGCAATGTTTAAAAACTCTATAGTCAAAAAATAGAACTGATCAGCAAAACATTAACCTAGGTCTGTATGAGCTCAAAAAACAAAATAGAACTTCATGATATGGCAAAGGGCAATAATAAAATAGATATTGAAAAAAGCATCCTGGTTCTGTTGCAGATGTAAGAATAGCCAAACTGGAGTTTTGAATATCAGTTGTTATGGATTTGAGCCAAATCATCTTCTTTTTGGTCTGTAGAAATCGCTTTAGTTAATCTTTCTGGAATCCAAATCAGCTGCTGTTCTCCCTGTGGAAACACATAAACAGACCCCCGACTCCAGACAATCACTGGGTCAGGACCTTGGTTAATCTCTCTGGAATCCAAATTGGCTGCTGTTCTCCCTGTGGAAACACACAAACAGACACCCGACTCCAGACAATTACTGGGTCAGGACCTTTCCATTGTCCTGTTAGAATATCCTTCCAAAGTACCTTGGGCTTATGTACATTTTTTGGACACATATGCCTTTCCGCAGCACTAAGTCCTGATGAATCCAAATTTAAAAAGTTTAGAGTAAAAAGGGTTATTTTAAGTTTATCTTTGGGGAATATATACCCCTTCCCAATTCCTTCTTTTTGCTTTAATAAGTACATTTTAATAGTTTGATGAGCTCTTTCAACTATGCCTTGTCCCTGTGGATTGTATGGGATTCCTGTTATATGAGTAATGCCAAATGTTGAGCAAAATTGTTTAAAAGAGGTAGAAGTATAACCAGGGGCATTATCTGTTTTTAACTGTTTTGGAACACCCACAGTGGCAAAATTTTGTAAGCAATGAGCTATAACATCTTTAGTTTTTTCTCCGGCATGAAGGGAGCCCATCAAAAATCCAGAAGAAGTATCAACTGTAACATGCAAATATTTTAATTTTCCAAATTCTGGCAAGTGTGTGACGTCCATCTGCCAAATATGGTTAGGTATCAATCCTCTAGGATTGACTCCAAGATTAACTTGTGGTAAAAAGGTCACACAATTTTGACATTGTTTTATTATTTGTCTAGCTTGTTCCTTAGTTATTTTAAAACGCTTTTGTAAAGTATTAGCATTGACATGGAACTTTTTATGAAAATTTATAGCTTCTTCTAGTGTAGAGAAAATATGTAGGTCATGTGTAGTTTTATCTGCTAAATCATTGCCCAAACTAAGGGCTCCAGGCAATCCCGTATGTGCCCTGATATGTCCTATAAAGAATGGATCTTTTCTGTCCCAGATTAGACTTTGTATAGTGGAAAGAAAAGAGAAAACAGTAGAAGAAGGGGAAATCCTACCAGCATCTTCAAGAGATACTATAGCATTAACTACATACTGACTATCAGAAAATAAATTAAATACAGAATCTTTACACATCACAAAAGCTTGTAAAACTGCATTAAGCTCTACCTTTTGAGCTGATTGTTTGGGTACTAAAAATGTAAAAGTTTGATCAGGGGTAACTACTGCTGCTGTACCATTATTTGACCCATCAGTGAATATATTTGGAGCATTCATGATAGGTGTTTTTCTTGTCATTTTTGGAAAAATTACAGGATGCAATGACCAAAAAGACAATAAAGGATTAGATGGTAAGTGGTTATCAAATGAAACATTAGATTTGCACATGATTATTGCCCAAGTATTTAACTCATTAGCTAACTCATCAATTTGATTCATAGTATATGGAGTAATAATTTTATTGGGAGAAATTCCAAACACTCCCTTTGCTGCTTTTATTCCTTTGAGTATTAATTGTCCTACAGCCTCAGGATACCTAGTAAGAATAGTGTTAGGAGAATAAGATAAATGTATCCATAATAATGGACCTTCTTGCCAAAATACTCCTGTAGGAATATTTTTTGTTGGTAGTACAATAAATAATAAAGGCAAACTTATATCAATTCTATCCAAATGCATATTTTCCATATATGTTTCAATGATTTTTAATGCCTTTCTTGCTTCAGGTGTTAACATTCGGGGTGAATTTGGATCTGATGGACCTTTTAGGATATCAAATAAAGGTCCCAACTCTCCTGTTGGTATACCTAAATAAGGCCTTATCCAATTTATGTCTCCTAATAACTTTTGAAAGTCATTAAGTGATTTGAGTTGATCTACTCGTATTTGAATTTTTGGTGGACGGACCATGGTTGAGGATAATAGAACTCCTAAATAATTAATTGGAAAATTTAATTGTACTTTATCTATTGCTATCTCTAGATTATAATTTTTTAATAAGTTTGTAAGTGTGGCATAACATTCTAGCAATGTGTTTTTATTTTTGTGTGCTAATAATACATCATCCATATAGTGAAATATTTGTAGTTCAGGATTTTGATTTCTAAGTGGCTGGATTACTTTGTTAACATAAATTTGACACATAGTTGGGCTGTTAGCCATCCCTTGAGGGAGTACTTTCCATTCATATCTCTGATCAGGACCTTCATGATTCAGTGCAGGGATAGTAAATGCAAAACATGGACTATCCTCAGGATGAATTGGAATTGAAAAAAAACAAACTTTAATATCTATAACTAAAACATACCAGGTTTTTGGCAAAGCAGACAACTGAGGAATCCCTGATTGAGCAGGTCCCATAATAACCATCTCATTATTAATGGCTCTTAAATCTTGCAATAATCTCCATTTACCAGATTTCTTTTTGATGACAAAAATGGGAGTATTATGGGGAGATACAGAAGGTTGTATATGTCCTTCTGCTAATTGTTGTTTGACCAGGTCATGGGCTGCTTGTATCTTTTCTTTAGTCAGGGGCCACTGAGGAACCCATACTGGTCTTTCTGTTTTCCAAGTAATTTTTATTGTCTCAGTGGCCCTTTCTGAAAATCCAACCCATGTCTGTCTGTTCCTTGATCTATTTGTATTGGTGCTGCTATACCTTGTTCTTGTTTTTCTAATCTTTTTCCTTTCCTAAAACCTTGTCTAGTCATAATAGTGGGTGCATTTTGGTTGATGTTATTTGTTAATGTCAAACCTAATTGATCTAGGACATCTCGTCCCCATAAATTTATAGGAAGATGATCCAATACATATGGCTGTATAGTTCCTTCACATCCTTCAGGATCCTTCCAATCTAATACCATTGCACTTCTATGGGGATTAGTTGCCACTCCTAGGCCTCGAAGCGTTTGAGTGGCTTGTTGTAATGGCCAATGTTTTGGCCATTCTTGACGAGAGATGATGCTAAGGTCTGCACCTGTATCCAGTAGCCCATTAAATTCATGTCCTTGAATATTTAGTTTTAGCATGGGGTGAGAATCTAAATTTAAAGAAAGCATAGCCCAATCTACACCTGTGGAGCCTAATCCTTTGGAACCTCTTTCTACAGTACGACTGGAAAATTTATCATGTAGGCTGGGTATTATTAGTAACTGTGCTATTCTATCTCCTGGTGAAATTACTGATATACCCTTTGGAGAACTGGCTATAATTTTTATTTCACCTTCATAATCGGGATCAATTACCCCAGGACTTATCATAAGTCCTTTTAGAGTAGAAGAGCTGCGTCCCAATAATAAGCCTATTGTTCCTTTGGGAAGAGGTCCTTTCACCCCTGTGGGAATGATTTGAACTCCCATCTCTGGAGTTAGTACTGCTCTGGCGGAGGCGCAGATGTCCAACCCTGCGCTCCCTCTGGTTTGTCTGATGAGGGATCTGATGGACAATGTGTCCTGGGCACTACCCTGATGGGGTTGCTGGGTTCCTCCAGTGCTCCGTATATTTGTGGTTTTGGGCCCCGGAGCATTGGGCCCCCCTGTCCATTTTTTGGCAATGGAGCCCGATGCCTTTCTCCACGATATCGTGGATAAACACCTGGTCCTTGTTCGTTTTTTGATAATGGAGTACCCTCTATGGTGGTTTGAGAACGGCATTCATTAGCCCAATGTCTCCCTCTACGGCATCGTGGGCAAATACCTGGTATTCTACTCCTTTGATACCTAGTTTTGTTAAACCCTCCTCCAATGGGGCAATTCCTTTTAAAATGTCCTGTTTGTTCACAATTGTAGCATGTTCTTGGCCTGGCATCTAAAGCCTGTTTTACTGCAGCTGCCACAATTTGCCCTTGTTCATTTATGTCTCTGGCATCTAAAGCCTGTTTTTCTGCAGCTGCCACGACTTGCTCTTGTTCATTAATGTCTCTACATAATTTAATATATGTGTTTAAATCTTCATGTTTCCATGGTCTAATGATATCTCTGCACCAACGATTCGCTTGCTCATAAGCCAGGTGTTTTAGTAATGGCATTGCTTGTTCTGTATTCCCAAAAACTCTGGTAGCTGTTTGAATAAGCCTATCTACAAATTCAGCATAAGGTTCATTAGCTCATTGTATTACCTTAGATAATTGACCTTGTAAACCTCCATGTCCTTGTAAAGTCTTCCATGCCTTAATTGCATCTGCAGCAATTTGTGCGTATACGCCAGGATCATATGCAATTTGTTGCTGCTGATCCTCATAAGGTCCCTTTCCTAACAACATATCTAGATTTCTCTGAGGATAACCAGCTGCTGCATTTCGCCTAGCCGTCTCCTTGCAAAATTCCTCATTGGCAACCTTCCATAACAGGTATTGTCCTCCATTTAGCACAGCTTTACACATATTAGCCCAATCTGCTGGCGTCATGTTCAAGTTGTTAATGGATTCGACCATGCTTACAGTGAAGGGTGCTTGAGGACCATAGGTTGTTACAGCCTCTTTTAGCTGCTTCACTGTTTTGAAATTTAAAACTTGGTAAAATCGGTGCCCTCCTGCCTCAAATACAGGGCATGTTAATATTTGAGATCTTGTCTCAGGATCCCAACTATCAACTGCGGGGGTTGGGGGCCTCCCAGCATATGGAGGTGGCGCTGTTGGTTGGACACTTACGCTCTCTGGTGATAGAAAGGTGTTAGCAGCAGTCTCCTGTAGAGGTGGTGCTGTTGGTTGGACACTTACACCCTCTGGTGATAGAAAGGTGTTAGTAGCAGTCTCCTGTTGTAACTTTCCCCCTGATGGCTTTTTCTGTTTTACACTTTCTTTCTCTGTCTGACTAGCTTGAGAGGCCTTCTCTTTTACTTGAATCTTTTCCTCTGTCTGACTAACTTGAGAGACCTTCTCTTTTACTTGAATCTTTTCCTCTGTCTGACTAACTTGAGAGACCTTCTCTTTTACTTGAATCATTATGTCTTCTCCTTCCTCTACCATTGTCTGAACTGAAGGCTTTGGACTAAGCAAACAAGATATGAACGTCCACAATGGCAATGTGCCAACTGGCAGAGTCCCTGGGCTTTTCTTTTCTATTCTTTTTAAATCTTCACCATGATGGTTCCATTGTGATATATTTAACAACTCCTCCTTAAAAAGCCATGGGCTACATTTTTGTATTGTATCAACGTATGCCCTGATTGTTCTTGATTTTACTGAGATGCCTCCTTCCTCTAACAATTTACTTAACACTCTTTCAGTTTGTTTTTTACTAATTTCTGATCCCGTATTTCTACTATAATACAACCCAACAAGATGACGCCAAACAAAACCGAGACAGAATGAAATAAAAAGGGAACAACAAAAAGTCATTATAGCCTTTCTAGCCTCCTGACATGTGCATCCGTCCTTTCTCCCTATCTGTTCCTCAGATGTAAATAGTTTTTCCTCAGATGTGAGCGGTTTTTCTTCCGTCTCACTCATCTCCAGGGACAGGCAACTTAAAACAAAAGTGAAGCAAAATAAAAGAGGAATCTTAAAATGGCTACCCATCCTCTCTCCCTGCCCTCAGGGGCGAGCAGTTTCACTTACCCTCAGTCGCTCCCCGTATGGGCCACCAAATGCCGCAGTCTGGCTGGGCACAATCAGGAGCCACTTGTCAAAAGAAACTAACTTTATTTTTAGAACCACACACGCCAAACAAAACAGCCTCTCAGGAAAAACCCTCAGAGCCTCAACTGCCACCACCGGCTTTCCACAGGCCTCTCTCTCCCACACAAGCTTCTCTCCACCTCCCACAATCCTCCTGCTCTTGAGGCCGATTGGCTGGGTCACGTGGGCGGAGCCAAAAAAGTCCCCCAATGAGCAGCTCCGTGGTCTGAAAGGGCAGGGAAACAGCCCAATGAGCATCACCGCAGAGGAGCCAATCAGCTAGATGTTGCTGGGGCCGCTGTGAGCCAATCATCAGCTGGCAGCTGGAAGTTTGCTGGCAGCTGGAAGTTTGCTGGGGCCCCTTCGGCTGTGGCTCTCAACATCTGGCTAGCTTCACTTAGCATAATCTGCTCTAATACCATCCATTTCCCTGCAAATTCCATGATTTTGTCATTTTTTAGTGCTGTGTAATACTCCATTGTGTATAAATGCCACATTTTTTTTATCCATTCATCTATTGAAGGGCATCTGGGTTGGTTCCACAGTCTAGCTATTGTGAATTGTGCTGCTATGAACATCGATGTGGCAGTATCCCTGTAGTACGCTCTTTTAAGGTCTTCAGGGAATAGTCCGAGAAGGGCAATAGCTGGGTCAAATGGTGGTTCCATTCCCAGCTTTCCCAGGAATCTCCATACTGCTTTCCAAATTGGCCACACCAATTTGCAGTCCCACCAGCAATGTACAAGGGTACCCTTTTCCCCACATCCTCTCCAGCACTTGTTGTTGTTTGACTTCATAATAGCTGCTAATCCTACTGGAGTGAGATGGTATCTTAGGGTGGTTTTGATTTGCATTTCTCTGGCTGCTAGAGATGGTGAGCATTTTTTCATGTATTTGTTGACTGATTGTATGTCGTCCTCTGAGAAGTGTCTGTTCAGGTCTTTGGCCCATTTGTTGATTGGGTTATTTGTTTTCTTATTGTTTAATTTTTTGAGTTCTTTGTATACTCTGGATATTAGGGCTCTATCTGAAGTGTGAGGAGTAAAGATTTGTTCCCAGGATGTAGGCTCTCTATTTACCTCTCTTATTGTTTCTCTTGCTGAGAAAAAACTTTTTAGTTTGAGTAAGTCCCATTTGTTGATTCTAGTTATTAACTCTTGTGCTATGGGTGTCCTATTAAGGAATTTGGAGCCTGACCCCACAATATGTATATCGGAGCCAACTTTTTCTTCTATCAGGTGCAGAGTCTCTGATTTGATATCAAGCTCTTTGATCCATTTTAAGTTAACTTTTGTGCATGGCGAGAGAAAGGGATTCAGTTTCATTTTGTTGCATATGGATTTCCAGTTTTCCCAGCACCATTTGTTGAAGATGCTATCTTTCCTCCATTGCATGCTTTTAGCCCCTTTATCAAATATAAGAAAGTTGTAATTTTGTGGATTGGTCTCTGTGTCCTCTCTTCTGTACCATTGGTCAACCTGCCTGTTTTGGTACCAGTACCATGCTGTTTTTGTTACTATTGCTCTGTAGTACAGTTTGAAATCTGGTATCGCTATACCTCCTGATTCACACTTCCTGCTTAGAATTGCTTTTGCTATTCTGGGTCTTTTGTTTTTCCATATGAATTTCATGATTTCTTTATCTATCTATCTATCTATCTATCTATGTATTTCTACAAGAAATGCTGTTGGGATTTTGATTGGCATTGCATTAAACCTATAGAGAACTTTTGGTAATATCGCCATTTTGATGATGTTAGTTCTTCCTATCCATGAACAGGGTATATTTTTCCATCTTCTAAGGTCTTCTTCTATTTCTCTCTTTAGGGTTCTGTAGTTTTCATTGTATAAAGCTTTCACCTCTTTTGTTAGGTTGATTCCCAAGTATTTTATTTTTTGTGAGGATATTGTGAATGGGGTGGTTGTCCTCATTTCCATTTCAGAAGATTTGTCGCTGATATACTGGAATGCCTTTGATTTATGTGTGTTGATTTTATATCCTGCCACTTTGCTGAATTCACTTATTAGCTCTAGTAGTTTCTTTGTAGACCCTTTTGGGTCTGTTAGATAGAATATTATATCATCCGCACATAGTGATAATTTAAGTTCTTCTTTTCCTATTTTTATGCCTTTAATTTCTTTTGTTTGTCTAATTGCTCTGGCTAGTATTTCGAGGACTAAATTGAATAGAAGTGGTGAGAGAGGGCATCCCTGTCTTGTTCCAGATTTCAGAGGGAATGCCTTCAGTTTTTCTCCATTTAGAATGATGCTAGCATATATAGCTTTTACCAGGTTGAGGTAAGTTCCCTAGTTTTCTAGCGTTTTGAACATAAACGGATGCTGAAATTTGTCGAATGCTTTTTCTGCATCTATCGAGATGATTATGTGGTTCTTATGGTTAAGTCTATTGATGTGGTGAATAACATTTATTGATTTCCATATATTGAACCAGCCTTGCATCCCAGGGATGAATTCTACTTGATCATGGTGCACAATTTTTTTTGATATGCTTTTGTATTCGATTCGCCAGGATTTTATTGAGGATTTTTGCATCTATGTTCATTAGAGATATTGGTCTGTAGTTTTCTTTCTTTGAAGTGTCTTTGTCTGGTTTTGGGATCAGGGTGATGTTGGCCTCATAGAATGAATTTGGAATAGCTCCTTCTTTTTCTATTTCTTGAAATAACTTGAAAAGTATTGGTATTAATTCTTCTTTGAAGGTTTTGTAAAACTCTGCTGTATATCCATCCGGTCCAGGGCTTTTCTTGGTTGGTAGTCTTTTGATGGCTTCTTCTATTTCCTCCCTTGTTATTGGTCTGTTTAAATTGTGTGTATCTTCCTGACTCAATCTGGGCAAATCATATGACTTAAGAAATTTATCGATATCTTCGCTATCTTCTATTTTATTGGAACATAGGGTTTCAAAATAATTTCTAATTATCTTCTGTATTTCTGTAGTGTCCGTTGTGATATTGCCTTTTTCATCCTGTATGTTAGTAATTTGAGCTCTCTCTCTTCTTCTCTTCGTTAGCGTGGCTAAGGATCTGTCGATCTTATTTATTTTTTCAAAGAACCAACTTTTAGTTTTATCAATTTTTTCAATTTTTTTTGTTTCAATTTCCTTGATTTCCGCTCTGATTTTAATTATTTCTTGCCTTCTACTACATTTGCTGTTGTTTTGCTCTTCTAGGGTTTTGAGATGAAGTGTGAGTTCATTTATTTGTTGTTTTTTTTCTTTTTTTGAGGAATGAACTCCAGGAAATGAATTTCCCTCTTAAAACTGCTTTTATTGTGTCCCATAGATTCCGATATGTTGTGTCTGTATTTTCATTTATCTCCAATAATTTTTTGATTTCCTCCTTTATGTCTTCTGTAACCCATTGATCATTCAGTAACATATTGTTCATTTTCCAGGTGATGCAGGATTTTTCCTTCCTTCTTTTATCATTGATTTCCAGTTTCATTCCATTATGATCAGATAAGATGCATGGTATTATCTCCACACCTTTATATTTACTAAGAGTTGCCCTATGGCATAATATATGGTCTATCTTTGAGAAGGATCCATGTGCTGCTGAGAAGAACGTGTATCCACTTGATGATGGTTGATATATTCTATATATGTCGGTTAAGTCTAGGTTATTGATTGTGTTATTGAGTTCTATAGTTTCTTTATTCAGCTTTTGTCTGGAGGATCTGTCCAATGGAGAGAGCGGTGTGTTGAAGTCACCCATAATTATTGTGTTGTGGTCTATTTGACTCTTGCACTTGAGGAGAGTTTGTTTTATGAACGTTGCAGCACCATTGTTTGGTGCATACATATTGATAATTGTTATGTCTTGTTGGTGGATGGTTCCTTTTAACAGTATATAGTGTCCTTCTTTGTCCCTTTTGATTAACTTAGGTTTGAAGTTGATTTTATTCAATATGAGTATGGCCACTCCTGCTTGCTTCCGAGAACCATGTGAGTGGTATGATCTTTCCCAACCTTTCACCTTCAGCCTGTGTATGTCTTTTCCTATCATATGAGTCTCCTGAAGGCAGCATATTGTTGGATTTGTTTTTTTAATCCAGGTTACTAGCCTATGTCTCTTGATTGGTGAATTTAAGCCATTAACGTTTAAGGTTACTAGTGATATATGGTTTGTATTTCCCGTCATGCTTGTTTATTTATTTATTTTAATATGGCTAGTTTTTCCTTTTTGGTTATTTTTCTTCCTTTCCCTTACTGAGTTACCTCCCACTGTTAGTTTTGGGTGCTGTTTTTCAATTCCTCTTCTTGTAGTGTTTTGCTCAAAATGCCTTGCAGTGCTGGTTTTCTGGCTGTGAATTCTTTTAACTTTTGTTTATCATGAAATATTTTAATTTCATTGTCAAATCTGAAGCTTAATTTTGCTGAATACAGTATTCTTGGTTGGAATCCATTATTTTTCAGCGTTTGAAATACGTTGTTCCAGGATCTTCTCGCTTTCAAAGTCTGTGATGAAAAATCAGCCATTAACCTAATTGGTTTACCCCTGAATGTAATCTACCTCCTTTCTCTCGTAGCTTTTAATATTCTCTCCTTGTTCTGTATGTTGGATATCTTCATAATTATGTGTCTTGGAGTTGGTCTATTATGGTTTTGAATGTTTGGGGTCCTGTAGGCTTCCAGGATTTGGCAATCAATTCCATCTTTCATATCTGGGAAGTTTTCTAGGATTATTTCATTCAATAGGTTGTCCATTCCTTTGGTTTGAGCCTCTATACCTTCTTCTATCCCAATGATTCTCAAGTTTGGTTTTTTTATGATATCCCATATCTCTTGGATAGATTGCTCGTGAGTTTTAAGCATCCTATCTGTGTTGACTATATTCTTTTCAAGTTGATAAACTTTGTCTTCATTATCTGATGTTCTGACTTGTACTTGATCTAGTCTATTTGTAATATTCTTGTTTGAGTTTTTAATTTGGTTTATGGTTTCCTGCATTTCTAGGATTACTGTTTGATTTTTTTTTTAAATCTCTATCTCCTGGTAGAGCTCGTTCTTTGCCATTTGAATTTGTTTATTTAATTCGTTTTCAAAATATACTTTCATTGGTTGGACTTGCTGTCTAATGTTTTCTCTAATATTCCATTCCATCTGAGTTAGGTATGCCTTGAGTTCTTTCTCTGTCCATTTTTCTGATGCCTCTAGGTTCTCCTGTGTATTTAAGTTGTCCTTTATTGTTTGTAAGCCTTTTTTCCCTTGTTTTTTTCATGGTGCTCAAGTTACTTTCCAACCCTGTTTGACTGCTGTGTTACTGATTTCTCCTTTAAATTTGTTTTGGTTTTTATAGTTCTGCTATCTCTCCTTTGTGTTAGGAGACAATGTTTAGAGATGTTGGATTTAATTGTGATTTAAGGTAAATTCATTAGTTTCATTAAAGGCCTTCAGATTTTGATGGCATATAGAGAATTGAGGTTTGGACTTAGGATTTTATGTTAAGGTCGGGCGATTTGGTGGTATGGAGGTTAGTATATGTTAGCTTCTTTGGGGGGTTGCTCAAATGCAGGCAGATATTAACAAGAGAATACACAGGAGTACTTGGGGGTAGTTAAGGGCTTAGGCGGACTATAGACCTATTCGTAGTGTTCATCTATTTGCATTTAGTAAGTTATACGTAATCTGGGTGTTCATGCTTAAGAGGAAAGATGGGGAAAAGGTAAGGACACAAACCAAGAAAGAGAGAGGGAGAGAAGAAAGAAAGAGAAAAGAATAGAAATGAAAATAAATGATAAAAAATAATAATAATAAAATGCAGTAAAATAAAAATTACAATTGAAAAAATTACAATTGAAAAAAAATAATTAAAAGAAAAAATTTTTAAATTAAAGAATTAAAAAAATGAAACAAGAAAAAAAAAAGGCACTGTTAGGCTTCTATTTTCTTCGCTTCCAGTAGGTGGTGCTGTGCCTTCCGGGCCAAGATTTTTCCCTCTGGCTGTAGGATACAATCCGTGTGAGGCCGCTCCCTCCTCCCCGCCCTGGTGTCTCTCAAAAACCTGTTAGCTTAGGTTTATTCCTGGCCTCTATTCCCCTGGTTTCTCCTGCTAGCCAGGCCTTCCCCAGTGTGATGCCACTCGGCAGTTCAAACTATACTTTGGGCCTGCAGTTTGCTGGGTGTGGAGCGTGGCTATTGGGAACCGGCACCTTATTGTTTGATTCCTTTCACTTGCCACTCCCCCAGAGCTGGCAAGACAGGTTTCGTTTTCGCCGCTGATGGGAGGGGGAGTTGGAGGTCAGGTGCCTTTACCTTTCCCCACGCCTCTATCCATGCTCACTCTGATAATCCCTCCCCCGGAAAGCCGGGGAGAGATTTTATGCGAATTCCCCGCTGTATGGGAGATGGGCTCAATAACACACACCTGTTCTATTGCGGCAATCTGTCGGAAACTGGCGATGGTGACGTCAGCTCTCCAAGATGGTGGTCGCTGGCTTCCTTGGTGGACTGTCTGGTGTGGGGCACAGAACTGGACCGCTTCCTTCCCCTGTCTCAAACCCCGAACTCAGCCTGGAG
The DNA here is from genome assembly GCF_021218885.2 of Marmota monax. Lineage (NCBI taxonomy): Eukaryota > Metazoa > Chordata > Mammalia > Rodentia > Sciuridae > Marmota > Marmota monax. The sequence goes on along the minus strand of NW_026694552.1, from coordinate 5,827,707 downwards.
CTCAGTGAGGGCACAGCCGGCAGGAATCCTCAGAATCCGCAGCGCTATTTCTCTGGCTGCTTCTCGCCGCCCCTCCCTCTCTAGCCGTGGGGTGGGCCGCGGATCAATCAGCTTGGATCTCTGGGCGCACAGTTCACTCGTGGTTGAGACCCAGTAACCGGTCCTCGGTGATGGAAATCCTTCCTCTGGGTTTCAGTGCACCCCAATTTTGCTGGAAATTCCTGTCAAGATAGCTTTTGGTCGTTCTAACTCATTATTCACCTGCGCAGTGACGCGGTACACGGGGGTGATGTACTCTATTCGCTGCCATCTTCCTAACCCATTGGAATCATATTTAAGAAAAAGTTTCCTAGCCTAGGTCACAAAATTTTAAATCAAATCATCACCTAATCCAAGACTATTACAAATTATACCTATATTTTCTTCTAAGAGTTTTAGTTTTATCTTTTATATTTAGAATAGTTATCCATTTGAAATTTTTTTTAGCTGTCGACTGACCTTTTATTTATTTATTTATATGTGATGCTGAGAATCAAACCCAGTACCTCACAATTGCAAAGCAAGTGCTCTACCACTGAGCCACAATCGCAGCCCCTGAAATAATTTTTATGTATAGTATGAAGTCAGGATCTAATTTGATTCATTAGCATGTGGATGTCCAATTATACCAGCTCCTATGTTGAAAAGACTATTCTTTCCCTAATTGAATAGTCTTGGCATTATTATTGGAAATCAACTGACCATAAATGTATGGTTTAGTTTCTAGGATATCAATTCTACTGTATTTATCTATATAACTATTCTTATGCCAGTACCACACATTTAAATGTAACTTTTTAGTTTAAAATTGGGACATGAATTCTTCACCTTTGTTCCTCTTAATCAAAATTGTTTTAACTATTTTGAGTTCCTCTTATTTCTATGTGAATTGTAGAATCTGCTTGCCAATTTTGTCAATGAAGCCCATTGGAATTTTGATGGGTCTTCTGCTGAATCTCAAGATTCAGAGTATTGCCATGTTAATAATATTAAGTCTCTCAATTTATGACTATGGAATGTCTTTTCATTTATATTTGTCCTCTTTAATTCCTTTCAACAATGTTTTATAGTTTCCAATGTACAAGTTATGCTGTTATTTAATTCCTAAATATTATTTTTATGTTATTCGACATGGATTGTTTCATAATTCATTTTCAGATTATCCGTTTCTAATATTCTGAAATATAAATGACTTTTATGTTGATCTTGTTCCCTACAGCTTTGATGACTTGTTTATTAGTTATGATTTTTTAAAGATTCTTTGTGTTTTTCTATGCACAAAATCTTGTCATCTGTGAATTGAATTGTTCTTCCTTTTCGGTGTGGATGCCTTTTATTTCTTTTTATTGCTCAATTGTCCTGAGTAGAACTGCTAGTCAAATACTGAATGGGTTATGTACAAGTGGACATCCTTGTCTTGTTCTTTGTTAACTATGGGTTTTTCATAGATAACTTTTATTGGGGTGAGGAAATTCCCTTATTCCTAACTTGTTGAGCATTTTTACCAGAAAGGGTTTTCATTCTTGTGAAATGCTTTTTCTGTATCTATTGAGATGATCACATGCTTTCCCCCATTTATTCTATCACTATACTGTATTTTTAAATTAGTAAATACTATGTTAAATACTAATTTAAGTTAGTAAATACAATCTTCCATCCCTAGGTTAAATCCCACTTGGTCATGTTGTATGTACCTTTTTACATGTTGCTGGATTTAGTTTGCTAGCATGTTGTTGAGGATTTGTGCAAGCATGTTTACAAGAGATATTGGCTTACAGTATTTTTTTCTTGTGGAGTCATACACACACACACACACACACACACACACACACCAGAAACTTTGAAAGAGCTCCAACCACACTTTGCACCCTCCAGCAGTTTCTAGGCTGCTTTTTTATTATTATTATTATTTTCTTTTTTGGTATCGGGGATTGAACTCAGGGCCACTCACCCACTAAGCCACATCCTCAGCCCTGTTTTGTATTTTATTTAGAGACAGGGTCTCACTGATTTGCATAATATCTTGCTGTTGATGAGGCTGGATTTGAACTTGTGATCCTCCTGCCTCAGGCTCCTGAACAGCTGGGGTCACAGGTGTGTGCCATCTTGTCCAGCAAGGCTGCTTGTTTTTACTGTGATTGTGTCCCATTGATTTTCAGAACTACTATAGAACTGAGGCTGGGTTGAGTGTGGCAAGAGGGTAAGTTAAAATGGCATAAATCTTGCTATATTTATTCATATTCAGCCATTTCTTTTGAATAAACATTCCATGGATTGTTGCAAACTTTCAGTTTCCAGAGTTCTGAGACAGTAAATTTTTAGAGTTTTTGTTAGTGTTTTCATTACTTTTATGGAAGAACAGATTTTAAACATTCTTACCTCATCATTTTTACTAATGTCCTATATTATACGATTTAACATGTAAACATTGTCTTATGTGTTTTCTCTTGTATTGTGTGTGCTACTAAAGTCATCCAAACTAATTGTAAATTTGTTTTGACTTTATACTTCGCATGGTGTCTAGCAAAGAAGCTGATTAACCCACCTTATTGGAGTTGTGATTCAGTTCATTTTTTATGTTTTTATGTTGATCAGGCTGTATTTGGGAAATAAAAATAGCTGTCATCCACAAACAGATTCCTTGTGTGGTACAATATATGCAACAAAATTGGAAAAACATCACAGGTGAGGATGGCAAAGAACAGAGTTCAGAACGATAAGGGAAGATACAGCAGTGGTGCTAGAATCAAAATCCTGTAGCTGCATTTCTCCCTTGCTGGTTTTTTAAAACAAACTTACTATTTTGAAATAATTTTAGACTCAGAAGAAGTGGCAAAAATTACACAGAGATGTCATATTCCCTTCACTCAGCTTACCCTAATGTTAATATCTTGCATAACTATAGTACAATGGTCAAAACTGAAAAATTAACATTGATACAATACTATTAACTAAATTACAGGCTATATTCAAATTCCTCAACTGACCTTTAAAGTCTGTAGTCCAGCAAGCATTGAAAAGGAAATTTAGAAAGGAGGATGCAGAGAAGGTTATGTAGGGCCAACAGCATCTGAGCAAGACAGAGCAAAGGGAAATCAAAATTGCATAGCATGCACTGTTGACTGCCTCTTTCTAATTCAGTCTCCCTGGGGCGGGAGTGGGGGTGGATTTCTGTAATTTGTCTGTTTGTGGAGGGTGACCTTTGTCAAAGGGGGGAGACTTTTTTTATTTGCATATAGTTCCACGTTAACTTTGGCTTTGCTTTTCCATGAGGTCAGGTCTGTGTTATCCACATGGAAAGGTTCTAAACATAAATAATTACCTTTCACCCTCACTATTCATCCAATTAAGAACATTCACACAGTATATTAGATAAAAGGACAACTTAGATTGAAAGGTGAAAATGTATTTTTCTGCATGGGGTAAGAAACAAACAATAAAACATTTAAACAAATTGGCAGGGTAAGGAAAGCCGTTTGCTTTCCAGCATCTCTCAACTTAGATGTTCATAATGAGGCTTTGGAAATTTGGACTGGTAATTCAGTGTAAGACCTATCCATGTGGTGGAGGATGCATTTTAAAGTCAAATAGAAACATTTAAAAATTATCTTGTCAGGGAAGTTGACTAAAAGTGCATTGCACTCAAATTCCCTTGCTTTATAATATATTACAAATCATATATTACAAATCAACAACTGCTGTTTTAGCAGCAAAATTTATGGATGATTTTATGGTAAAAATAAATGGGAGAAGGCAGAGTGTGACAGTGAATGTTTTAAACATATTTTATAATGTTCAAGTCTAGAATTAGGAGGCCAAAAATTAATTGTTCCAAAATAAATTCCAGACTGATAGAGTTGAAAGTAAAAGAGCTTTAAATTATCAGAATGAAAATAAGTGAATAACCTAAGAATGTTACATTAAAAAAAAAATTCCTACTAAAAATAGTGAGGTGCTAGACTGTAGCTCAGAGGTAGATCACTTGCCTAGCATGTGCAAGGCCCTGGTTTCCATCCCCAGTACCACAAAACAAAACAAAACAAAACAAAAAATCTACAAACAAAATTGAAAGGCAAAGAACATCCTGGGGAAATTTTTATAAAATATAATACCAATAGATAACTTAAATATTCTTAATATATAAGAAGCATTTATAAATTGATAAAAATGTTAAATATTCTAATACAAAAACTGAGTAAAAGACAAGAAAAAATAATCCTCAAAACCAAATCATAGGGCCTGGGGTTGTAGCTCGGTGGCAGAGCGCTTGCCTAGCATGTGTGAGGCACTGGGTTTGATCCTCAGCACCACATATAAATAAATAAATAAATAAATAAATAAATAAATACAAGTATTCTGTCCAACTACAAGAAAAAATTTAAAATATCACAAATGGCCAATAAGTGTATGAAAAATTGCTCACCCTCACCAGTATATCAAGGAACAGAATTTGTAAAATAATATTATTTTTCCTTATTAAATTAGAAATGATAAAAAATAATTATGATATTCAGGTTTTCTTAGGGTATAAAGGAATGAATACCAGTAAAAACTTATTGATAATTTGGCTAAATTTATTAAGATATTTTTAAATGATCCAGGCACAGTTGCTCATGCCTATAATCCCAGAAACTTGGGAGGCTGAGGCAGGAGAATAAAAAGTTCAAAGCCAGCCTCAGCAACGGCAAGGTGCTAAGCAACTCAGTGAGGCCCTGTCTCTAAATAAAATACAAAATAGGGCTGGGGATGTGGTTCAGTGGTCGAGTGCCCCTGAGTTTTCAATCCCCACTATGTATGTGTGCAATATGTGCATATATATATATATACTTTTTTTTTAAACATGCATATTTATTTCATTTCTAGGACTTTAACCTAAGGGGAAAAACACAAGATGTAAATAAAGAGAAAGTCTAATAATGCTCATGACAGCATTATTCATATAGAAAAAAATAGAAATATCTACTTCATTATTATTGGACATTCAGAGTTAAGAGTCAGTAAACTATGTGTGTGTGCGTGTGTGTGTGTGTGTGTGTTTAGCTAACTTTATGTTGCTGGGACAAAATACTAGAGATAATGAACTTATAAGAAGAAAGAGAATACTTTGGCTCATGGTTTCAGAGAGTTTCATATACCTCTGTTTAATTTACAATCATGCTGAAGAGTATTTGTTAATATGGGAAGATATTTGAATTATAATATTAAGCAGACCAGCCATTTCCAGCAATATAGTAAATTAAATTAGCTGAAAATCCCTTTGATATAAACTTCCATAGTGCAAGATAAAATATACAAAAAGTGTTTTAATTATGTAGCTGAACTCCCAAGAAATAAAGGAAAACCTGGAGATGCCAGAAATAAGGGAAAAAATTGATGAAAACCAGAGTGGTAATGTTATAAATGGAAACCGTATTTGTCTCTAGAAGGAAGTTTCAGTTTTCAAAAACCATAGAGATAGAAGATTAAGTCTTGGGTCAAAGGGTCATTTCATAAAACTGGGTTCCTGGGAGGGCTGTACCCTCCATAAAAGGTTGGAGTACAACAAGGATTTGCATCTTGGCATAGGGAAACAAGGAATATTATGTTTCTCTGTCTAAGCTCAAGGTGGAAGGATAAATGAATGTCATCTGAGAATAAAAGCACAAGCCTGGAACTCATGTAGGTTTTAGTTATTTGTTAATAACTTTATTTATTTATTTTTATGTAGTGCTGAGGATCGAACCCAGGGCCTTGCATGTGCTAGGCGAGCATTCTACCGCTGAGCCATAACCCCAGCCCCAGGTTTTAGGTTTTAATGTATGCCATGCCTGGGAACTATTTTCCTAGGGCTTTTAGCAAGTAATGGCAAAACTTCTTTGAGGGGATTCTCCCACAATGTAGATCACAAGAGATTTTCAAGTAACTTTTAAAATCCCATTACAGAAGATTTCACAATAAAAACTATATAAGTGAATTACCTACTATGAATGAGAGTCACTGAACATAATCATCAGCAAGATTAGGAATCTGAGAATTATTAAAATAAGGAATAATTTTAAGAAAAATCATCCAATATTAACAGCAAAGATAGATATAAATTATAAGACAGAAGCTAAAATACATGGGGGATAGAATTAAAGGCTCAATCTTTTTTTTTTTTTTCTTAAATGGTTCAACCTTTATCCAAGAGGAATTCCAGAAGAAAACTAGAGAAAATTCGAGAAAGGTAATCTTCAAAGAAACAATGCCTGAGGATTTTCTAAGACTGATAAAAGACTGAAGAAGCACAAATATCAAGTAAAACAAATAAAATTAAATCTCAGCCTAGACATATCATAGTCAATTTGCAGAACACCCCCACCCCCACCAAAAAAAGCAAAGAGAAAGCAATTTTAAAAATTACCAGAGAGAAAAAATAGACTACCTACAAAGGAACAACAATGAGACAGATGAGAGACTTTTAAATTGCAACAATATAGGTAAATAATATCTTCAGAGTTCTGAGGGAAAATAACCATTAACCTACGTTTCTTAACCCAGGTAAATTATTATTCTAGAGTGAGGGCAATAAAAACATTTGCAGAAATGAATTGAAAGAGTCAAGAACTCACAAATTCTTGCTGAAGGAAATGCTAAAGTATATATTTGAGAAAGTAAATAGTGAGGTGGAAAAAGGAATGGTGAACAGAGATAACAGTAAAGATGCGGATAAATCTAAACAAGTATAGACTATAAAAATGATGAGGATGAATAATTTGGAGATATAAAAACAAAGTGAGAGAGGCATTGTTGGGTTAAAAGTAAGTCCTTGAATTATTTTAACAGAGGGTAGAACTACTAACAAACTTTAGACATGTAAGTCTTTAAAAAAAAAGGAACAGAAACAGAATATATAGCTTCCAACACTTTAAAGAAAATAATAATTTAAACAATTGATTAATGGGAAAAATGCAAGGAAGGAGAAAAAGTGTAGATAAAGCACAATAAAAGAGAACTCCAGTGCTAAGATAAGATAAATTAATTCAAATGTACCATTAGACATAGTAAATGTAACTGGACTAAAACTTGTGAACTTAAAAACAAATCTTGTGGGTATGGTGTTGCATGCCTGTAATCTCAGCTACTCTGGAGGCTGAGGCAGGAGGATCATAAGTTTGAGGCCAGCCTCAACAACTTAGTGAGGCCCTATCTCAAAATAAAAAAAAAATAAAAATAAAGGGAGTGGTGGGGGTGTAGCTCAGTGGTAGAGTGTCCCTGGGTTCATTCTCTGGTACAGAAAAAAAAAAGTGCTTCTAAACACAGAATCTTTATTGAATTAAAAATTCCAAATTTTAGCTAAAGGCTGTCCATCTTATCTAAAACATGGAAACCATGAAAAGTGATATAAAAAGATAACAAATATTATTAGGGACAAAGAAAGAGTCACAACATACTGATAGAAGGAATAATCCACAAGGAAGATACAGCAATTCTAAATCTCACTACCTAAAAATACAGCCCCACAAATTGATAGAATTACAAAAAGAAACCGATATATCTGTAATCAGTGGTAAATTGTAATATACCTTTCCATGTTGAAAAAGTAGACCAAAATTAACAAGAATGTAAGAAATTTGAACAATACAATTTAGAAAGTACTTGAATTGACATATACAGAATTCTGTACTTAACAATTATAGAATGTTCATTTTTTAAAAATACTCATAGATCATTTACCACACTGTTTTACTACAATGCAATAAAATTAGAATTCAGGAACAAATGATAATTGCAAATGAATGCACTTGGAAATTTTAAAAAGTAAGTTATATAACCAGTTTGTGCTAAATATCATCCCATTTAAGAAAAAGTATCTATGGTATGCATTGGGAAAAACAAACTGGAAACAGGCACTAGCTTATAGGTATTTTCTAGTTTTGTTTTATTTTAAGGGTTTTTCTATATTGTTAAAGTTTCCTGCTTCGGTGTTATCATCGTGTATTTTTTTTCTAACTAGAAAAATCAGGAATAAATTTTATTTAGAATAACACATGGAATAATAAATTGCCTGAGCTATTGCTTTTTTTTACAATTATTGCTTCCTAATATATTCTCTTCCCCCAAGCACTGAGAATAAAGTTCAATTACTAGCCTTAGCCTAAAAGATTCTATAAGATACTGTTACAGCCTAATTTTCTAACCTTACTTACCTCCATTCACATTCCCCCAGGTTCACTCTACTCTAGCCTAGAGTTCTTCATGTTCTTTCCACCCTGGGTCTTCACATTTGCTATCCTTTGAACCTACTAGAAGCCTTATTGCTTTCCTTCCTGAAATGCCTTCTTTACCTAGGTATTCTTCATTTATTAGCTGAAATGTTAAATTCTTAAAGAAGCCTTTTCTACTTCCCTTTCTCAGACTAGGTTTGGGTACTAGATAGTCTCAAAGTACCCATTCTTTGTCTTCATAGCAGTAATAATAACTTGGAAATATTTGTTTATGTTTTTATTTGGTTATTACTTGTCTTCCTTGCTAAAACTATCTTCTCATGAGGGCAGAGACCACATCTGGTTTGCTCATTTCTACAGCCTCAGCACCTATTACTTTGTCAAGCATGTGCTAAGTACTCAGTGGATATTTCTTGAAAGAATGTATAAATGAATGAATGAGTGAATAAAGATAAATCCCCATAACAGCTACTGGAGATTCTGGAACCAAAAAGTAAGGTGAGAAAGTTCATGAAGGAGAAGCATATATAGGCTATGCTATGCCACAACTGTGGTTTTAATTAACAGTTCTGGTAATGGCTCAGATTTACTGAAAAATGCTGACAAGGTAAAGTTCCTCTTGTACTGTCTTTTCTGCATTTGATTTAGTGGACTATTCCTTTTCAAACGAGAAAAGTGCTGTGAATTAGCTTAAAAATGAAATCACAATATAACTACTGTAGTTTTTCTTCCTAAGGCCAAGGACAGTGAAATAGGATGATTTCTAGAGGAGTGTAAATTACTGAATCACATTGCATTTTTCTTGAAGTTCTATTTCATTAAATAATTGATACAGCATGACATAACCAAGAACCCAATTCAAGTTGGCCTGAATATACTCTATCTTATTTTCCAGAAACAACTTGTACACATTCAGTAGGCTTGGGTAATAGTGGTCTTTGTAATTAGGGCAACTACATAGGAAAAAGAGATACATTTTCAACTGACTTGACTTTTTTTTTTCCTAGAAAAGAAAAATATTGGTTAGACTTGCCCCAGAGTATACAATTTAGGTTATAATCTAAAATTCTTAAAATACACCCTTTTAAAAAAGAGGCTAAGGAAACCAAAGTAGTCTTCACTTTAGGTTTTGTAACATTATTTTGGTTCTGTTACATCATGGACATTCACATTCACAAACATTAGTTTCCATCTTCAACTCTTTCCCCCACAGAAAAAAAAGTCATGGTGGTAGTTTACATGTCAAATTCTCTTAGTTTAGTTTTTAATCTAATCACTTTTTCTAAAATCTCAGTCTGATCCTTCTATTTAATCAAGTCACAAACTAGATGTTTGGTAGTTATACACATAATTAACTCTAGAAAATCTTTTTGAGTATTTATCCCTTAATAGTTCACATGGAAGCGATATTTAGTTGTTCATTTCTTTCAAAAGTTACCCCCAGCTAATTCTACAGTTCTTTTTGTTTTAAAAAATATTTTTTTTAGTTGTAGTTGGACACAACACTTTATTTTTCATTTATTTTTATGTGGTGCTAAGGATAGAACCCAGCACTTTGCACATGCTAGGCGGGCGCTCTACCACTGAGCCACAACCCCAGCACTAATTCCATAGTTCTATAATGATGTGTAAGGTCTAGTAATACCAGTGTAAAAATATAATTTATTTAAAAACAATTATGAAACAAATTCATGCAATAATACAGAATAGACAGTTCATAAAAATAGGCATGTCCAATTAAGAAGAAAGATAGGAAATGAGAGAACAGGATCTGTAAATGTGCATTTTTTTTACAATATTCTGTTTAAATGTCAAGGATTTCGGTTGACTAAACAGAAACATAGTATGCCAAAAGGCATGGCTGTCAATTATTATTGCAGACCAAGTATGTAATTTTAGGCATGGCTGTCAATTATTATTGCAGACCAAGTATGTAATTTTTTGGTGATAGGGACTGAATCCCAGGCCTAGCATATGCTAAGACCATGCTTACCACTAAGCTACACCCTTAAGAATTTTTTTGACTTAAGTATCCAAGCATTGAAAGCATTACTAGGGAAGTCAAACAATACTGTAGGCTCAAGAGTGTTACTTATTCAAGTAAATATATGTCTGGTATGATGCTTCAAATTATTTATAATCCTTTGTTACCTGTATTTTTCCACATTTTTATTGGTGCATTATACTTGTACATAATGGTGGGAATTGTTGTTATATACTTGTACATGCACACAGTATAACAATATAATTTGGCCAATATCCCTGTCATCTGTATATTACAGAATAATATTGAGAGCCTAGACAGAACACTGTAAATCATTTGATCAAATCAATGAAAAGGCAACCAAATGAATTTGTCTGATGATAATAGTGGCCTAATTAATTGGCTTAAGTTCTTCAGATTCCTGAACTAAGTGGAAACTATTTTGCCATCATATTTGTTATGTAATTGATCATGTAGTAATCTAAACTAATAGTAATCTAATTGGTTAAACTGTAATTATTCAATTCAGTAATATAGAATATAGAATAGCTCATTAGTATGAGAAAACAACGTTTCCTAACAGAGTAAGAGAAATGACTGGTAATGATCAGAATATCACTAGAATTCTATATCAGCCATTTAAAACATGTCAGAATAATGGGACAATATAGAAAACATTAACCAAAATTTTCAGTCTTTTAATTTTTATCAATGACATATTAGCACTTTTTCTTCTATTCATGCAGTTTCAAAAGAAATTAACAAAATCCAACTCTCTTTGCACAGTCATGGTGACTTCAAGTGTCTCAGTCTCCAAAATATAGAATGCTTTAGCACTACTGCATTCCACAGGCAGAGGAAGAGTCACCAACAGCTTCCTAAAAATATAATATAAAATAAAAACCTAGAATTAGCTTCTTAAAGTGATATATCACTTTCAATAAAGCAATAGAAAGCAATATATACCACTAGAATATTTTTAAACCCCCCTCCAAAAAAATCCCCACTAATATTTAGACAGTACAAATACTGGATCAAAAATATGCCAAGTACCACAGTATACTATTTGGGGGCTTAAAAATTCAGTCAGATATTTTTGCTCCTTCTCTTTTAAAAAATTGACCTCATATTGCATTGTATAAACATCATCTCAGGCAATGTTTGTAAGAATAGAAGTAGAACCATGCAACCTTAAGTTTGTTGGACAGATCTGTTGCCAGTCATATTTATGTGAAGATAGAATTGGCTGACTGATACAAATCTGAAAATTGGAATAGTTCTATAACACTTCTGCTAAAACAGCTTTAGGTTGAGATTCTACTACAGGTTTAGCTTTTGAAAATCAGGTTTGGAATTATTTCAATACCAGATCAATGAAAGTACTTTTCTCTGCTTGCTTCTGATTCTTTCTGCTACACATTGACAAAAATTCGCTCTGATAGATTGCTGGGTTTATTTTGTGGTTTATGGCTCAGTTGCTGGTAGTTGTATGCTTTAGATGCATTGCTGGGATGAGACATCCATAATTCTGTCCTAGTGGTATGAATCTGAATTATGCATGGGTTCAGCACACACTGGTATCAGAAGAAAATTAAATGCCTAAAACACTTGTTACCTCACATTTTCATTACAGAAGGCCTGAGTGTCTCTACAAAAAGTGGACAGAAAAGATTTTTTATACACAAATCTGTAAAGGATTCTGACATTTTTTAAGGGGCACTTCTTGGATACGTGAATAGAGAACTAGTATTTCTTCCCTCATTTGCAAAGACCTATGTTCAGGGGACTGGGCTTGTTAAAAGTATTTATTACACATTTCTAAGAGAAATTTTCTGTGTCTCTTGCTCCATTTCAGACAGGGTACCAGAAACAGTTCTTTCTACCTGAAGTAATTAAATGGTAAAGTATTTTAATGCCTCTTATAATATTTGGCATCTCAAATCAGTAAGTACACAAAACACTTAAGAGTCCATCCTTTAAAGCTGTTTAAAATATAGTTTGTGCCAGAGTTAGATTTGCTTCATCTCATATTCTATAAATGATAATATATTCACTTTAAAAAGAAGGCAAAGCTTAATGTGGTAGCTTCATTGCACTAAAAGACATCTATAAATCAGCTCAAGAAGGAGTTCCAATGATAATGTGCACTTCTCTGTCCAGAGAGAAATAAATTCCAAAGACAGTTAGTGGCCATTGGAATGATCCATCTAGCCCTGCATTTCTGTCTTGTCCTGAGTAGTATGGCTTCACATACTAAAATTTTGAACAACAGAATCATGAAAGTTGTTTAAGCTCTTAGTAGAAGGGACATATTTTTATCTAGTTTGTTTTGTTGTCTAATATCTGTACAGAGATTTGTATTTAAATAAAATGAAAATCATAAAAATATTTATCATGTACAATTCATTGAAAGACAGCAATGTGGTGCTCCCCTAGTATCTGGCAGACTATAAATGTTTGTTGAATGAATAAATAAATGAATGAAAAACAAATATTCAGGTGAACACCAAATCACATTTTGAATGATTACCATAGAATGGTACTATAAGATATGAATGAACATTTAAACCCAAACCCACTGCCATTATATTGATAATATATTTGCTTTTTAAGATGCTATAGTTTAGGCACTAATCAAATGATCATCCAGTGTTAATTTTCATTAGAAACTAAGTGCAAAAATAATATATGAAAGTAAAAACAAAAAAAAAAATCTATAGTGTAAACTCAACTTTAGAGACTTGCATGCTGAGATTTATATTAGACAGTTTAAATTGATGTTGCTTGGAAGATATTTAAATAAAGGACAATCTTGTTCTGTTCATAAACAATAGTTTTATATTTTAAAAAATGTGGCATTTTTAAGCTTTCCTGTAGGAGATATGCTATTTTCAAAGAAATTGCAGAAATACTTGAGTTGCAATTCTACTATTCCATTTAGAAATTTTTTAGGTAAAGTATCTTTGAACATCAGTTAATTCTCAATTAATCTGAATTAAAGGAGCACAGCAAAGGCATGAATAATCTAAAGCAGCACTTGACCAAAAATTAGATTATATGTCTTTATAATGTACATTTAAAGTGTTCATTTAGGAGACTCTAAGAATTCACTTTAAAAAAAATACAATGAAACCTCATGTTAAGATTATGGTTGAAGATTCTGGGAAACTACCTCATTTTCCCCATCCTTTCTCTCTTCTATCTATTCCATATTGGGGATATACATGCCAGAGTGACCAACTGGGAAAAAAAATGAAGAATTCAATAAACTATTATGTTTGGTTTTATAATGCTAAGTATCTGGGCTTTATGGATAATGCTAATGCCATTGACTATTGTTTGACTGAAATCACTAGTCAATTCAATTAAAATAAATTCATTTTTTCTGCCTTATAGGTACATGAAAAGAAGAATGTTTTCTCTTATATCTTTCTTAGTAGCCCAGTGTGGTGGTGTGTGCCTGTAGCTCCAGCTACCCTGAAGGCTGAGGTGGCAGGATCACTTGAGCCCAGAATTTCAAGACTAGGGATTGAACCCAGGGCCTCACTCATACTAGGCAAGCATTCTACCACTGAGATACATATCCAGCCCTCACAAAATTTTTCTTGGAGTAAATAAACATAGTGTTACAGGATGTAAAAGTTAGAAACTAAAGAAAGTATGTATGAATATCAATATACTAAAAAAACAAACAAATTTCTGATAATAAAATTTTGGATAAGAGCCCGGCACATGCCTGTAATTTCAGTGACTCAGGAGGCTGAGGCAGAAGGATTACAAGTTCAAAGCCAACCTCAACAATTTAGTGAGACCCTACGCAACTTAACGAGATCCTGTCTCAAAAAAATAATGGTCTGGGAATTTAGCTCAGTGATAAAGTGCCCCTGGATTCAATCCCCAAGTACAAAAAAAATGGATAATAGCATGGATGTAAAAGAATGCTCAGATATTTAGGAAAAGTGATAAAACACACTTATTTTCTAATTTCTATCTTAATTAAGTTTTCTTAAGAGATAGTACCTCTGTGTGCTTACCACTTATTATTAAAGTACAGTATGCACAATATTTATCATTTGTGTATATCATTTATATGATTTAGTATATAAGTACACCATGCAAATGACCTAGTGCAGTCCACACTCTATGTGGAAAAGTACCTCTGTGTGAGACTTTCATTTAGTGGGTTCTGATATCCATCTGAAATGACAGCAAAGTCAGAACAGCTGCCTAAAGATTGATGGAGACAGTGAGAACTGCTAGGGAAACGGAAATTAACTCCATGGTGGGTAGATATGTGTGTGCATTTAACAAGTGTGCAGCTATTATAGAAGACTGACTGTTCACTTAACCAACTTTTCTTGCAAGGTTGTGTGGAAGAGTAAACATATGTATAAAATACAATACTCCTTGAAGTGAATGTTAAGAACGGTGAAAGTAATTTTTACAACATGAGACTTTTTGGTGAGAAATACTTTTTTGAAATGATGTAAATAATGAGAAAATATTTGGTGTATACTCTTTTATGGATTATTTTGGGTTAAATACATCTATTATAGCAATCAAGATTAAGCTATGTATGTACATCAGATTGTTTAGGAGAGGTCTACTTTTTATCTTCTTAAATCCTTAAGTTCAACAAAGGAGAATTATAGGTACTGATAATGGAAGAATGAGAATGCACTAGTAACTGCCTGCTCCTTAGACTCTGTTTGAAATGTTTATGAGTTACAGAGAAAGGACTACTGCAGACAACCAATGTGTGCTTACTATTTTATACATCCAGATGAAAAGTGAATAAAACTGACATATTTAGATATTTTAACTAACACATATCAGGTTCCATCAATTGCCTTTTTAAAGAGTTAGTTTTGAGACAGTACTGATTTATCCATTCCTTTTTTTAAAAATTGTTTTGTAGTTGTAGATGGACAGAATGCCTTTATTTTATTTATTTATTTTTATGTGGCGCTGAGGATCAAACCCAGTGCCTTACACATGCTAAGCAAGTGCTCTGCCACTGAGCTACAGCCCCAGCTCTGATTTATCCATTCTTCATGAGAAACACTTTATATCAGAATTTTACTCTTTGTATTGTTTTGGCAACATGATTTGTACATATAACAAATAACAAGTCTTGTGATAACAAGACTATATTTGAGAATATGAAAACATTTAACAGAATTATTCTTCATCTATATTATTTTAAAATGTGTCCATGAAACCTGAGGATCTAGCGATGCATTAGCTCTTAGAATTTTTGTTCTAAGTAATTAATGACAAGAATTTTATTGATTTTTTTAGATGAACATAATCCAAGTTTTACCTTACAGCTCTACAACATTAGAAAAGTTAAAAGATACTGCTTCTCTTATGCCATCACTATACAAAAAAATCACATGTAAGACGTAAAACTTAAGGGGTTTTCACTTCTAGTTATTCTTTTCTGACAAATAAACTATCTGAATGTCAAGGATTATATTTTCATAGTATCAATGCCTCCAAATATATAAATGCAAATTGGAAAAAATCGAACTATTTCCAAACATCTGTATTTATACTATGTAGGTCAAGCATCTGAATAATTAACTGAAATTTTGTGGTTTTTAGGATTTTAGGGGGTGAGGCACAATAATTTGTATACTTGTAAAAAGATTATTTACTACTAAAGACTCATTAGTATTATAATACAGTATTCTAAGTTTTACTCACTTATTAGAAGTCCGAAGATCAATGATCATTTCCTGGATATCAATTTTAATTTCAGAAGGGTTTGTATTGGGCAGTTTAATTTTAACCTGAGAGAAAATGAGAAGGAAAATACTGTTATCTTAGAGCACTAAATTTGAAAAGTATAATAATATATGAAGAAGGAAAAACTAATATCTATTAAGTGCCAACTATGTGCCAGTATGCCCTCTGCTTATATCAATCTTGACAAGCAAGGATTCTTAGCTCCATTTTACAGATAGAGAAACAGAGAGGTTAAGTGAGTAACTCAAGGATAACCGCCTGTAATTTGACTAAGGTTTATCTGACTCCAAAGTTATATAGAAACAGTGAAGTTACTTTCCTATAACCTACATTGTTTGAAGTGCACAGCTAGACTTGGTGGGGACCCTTGACCACCTTTATGTCAGTGGGAAATTTGTCTGAGAAAATGTTTAGTTGTCATATTAGGTGTGGGTTGCTGATGCATCTTGTAGTCTCTAGGTAAAAACTCAAATTTCCTAGGGAGGTGTAGGAATCCAGAAATGTTATTAACATAACAAAGAGAAACAATAGTATGACTTCCACCTCCCAGAAAGGACTACTTTCTGGTGTAGTTAGATTCCTCTTACAAATATCTCATCTCAATTACCACATGGCCCAGCAATTCCACTCCTGGTTATATATCCACAAGAGCATTGAAAATAGGTACTCAAAGAAAACATGTACATAATGTTTTGGTTCATAGCAACATTATTCACAATAGGCAAAAGACAGAAATAAACCAAATATGCATTAACCAATGAATGGATAAACAAAAGTAGTATATCCAACAATGGAATATTATTCAGTCATAAAAGGAATGAAATTCTGTTATATTGACAAACACTGAAAACATGCTAAATGAAATAAATCAGGCACAAAACATGTTTTTTAAGAACTGTCCAGAATAGGCAAACCCAGAGAAACAGAAAGTAGATTGGAGGACCAGGGACTGGAAGGATGGAGAAAAGAGGAAGGACTGCTTAATGGGTGTAAGGTTTCCTTTTGAGTTGAAGAAAATATTCTGGGATTAGATATTGGTGATGGTTGAACAACACTGTGAATGTACTAAATGTCACTAATGGTGACTGTGTATTTTATCACAAAGGTCTCATCTCTAATTTACACTCATTCTCTTTTTCGATGGATTTTTTTTTCTCTCTCTGATATGGCATAAGGTTTCCATAAACAGTGAAACAACAAAAAATGCAACCTAAGCTTCAGGTAAATCATGAAGCCTCGTTTAAAATATGCTAGACATGAAATCTTGGACATTTGGAGATTTCATGTCTGGAATGGCCAGAATGAAAGTAGCAAGTTATGTGGGAAATACATGTCAAATAATTAATGGGACAAATTGGAATTCCTTGTAAAAAGCTCAAGGTAGGCAACAGCATTTTTGTAGTATCATACACTTGTGAGTTGTATACTACCTTATTGAATCTATATTCAAACAAAAATTTGTAAATAGAGCTCTGGAGTTGCTACTACCTAGATACTTCCTGTGGTTAATATTTTCATTAAACAAATAATTACTTTCTAATTTATATTTCAAAATTTCATATCTTCATAGTTGGAAATGCTTTAAGTAAAAGAAATAGAACATTTCTCAAAGAGGCAGTTAGAGGTGCTCTGACTCAAAGTAAATGAGTATTCTATTGTACAAAATTGACCCACTTTTATTGTATTACATTTGGGTTGGATAGTCAAAGAATACCTCATGTTGACTCATGTCACTTGGATTGAGATATACAAATATTTGTTTCTTTACTCTGAAATGTTTAGATCTTTCAAGGTAAAATATTATTTACCCAGGATTGAAATGACAATTGAGAAAGGAAATTAATTATGATTTACATGAAATTTAGATGCAGATTTTAGGGAGAACTTCAAAGTGGTTCTTGAGATCATCTGTGGTTCTAGTGAAGAGTAATTCAGAAACAACTCACTAACTTTCCCCTTAAGGAAATTAAAATTGGATACTAACATGATTTTGAAGCCAGATTTAAAGATAGTTAGTGTAGTTAGGTAAATCGGGTCTAACATCTAGGAAGATAAATAAAATGGAGGCCATTATAGAGAATGGAGCCCAGGAAAGTAGAGCAGCTCTTTGGGAAATTGAAATGTTAAAGTTCCCAAGGCCCAGAGCCCATCCTAAGGAAATGTTAATGAAGCAGCTTCCAGCAAACAGGGAGGTGCTAATGGAAAGCTGCCCCAGGTCCTTCCTGCCTAGGTTACTCCTCTGGCCCATCTGTCCCTCACCTTTTGGGCCTTCCCACCTACATTTCATCACTGCAAGATAACAGAACAAAGGACAAAAATGCATGCGACTGAAATGCGGGAAATCTGAAAGTAAACCTTAGCTATAAAAAAGGGAAGACCTCCCCCTTCCATGGATTCCACCTCTTGGGTCCCCTTCTTCCTGGGGAGAAGTCTTTTCTAAAGCTTCTAGGGGCTGGGGATGTGGCTCAAGCCATAGCGCTCTCCTCTGGAATACGTGCGGACCGGGTTCAATCCTCAGCACCACATACAAACAAAGATGTTTATTTTTAATAAAATTAAAATTCTCTCACTCTCTCTTAAAAAAAAATAAAATAAAGCTTCTACTTTCCACTCTAAACTTTCCTCCGCGTGCTTCTCTGGTGTTATACTTCAGCTTTGGGGAAGCAAAGACTTGTCACCGGTAAACAGCTGTAAACAGCAGCGGTAACAATTTCAGAGAAGAAACAAGAAAAGGAATAGATAAGTTGGAATGGTGCACATTATTTTCTCACAAGATAAAAGATTCCATGAGGGATCTTAACAGAAAAACCCCTGATGAAACATAAATCAGACTTCCTTGTAATTTATACTTTCAGTGAATACATAGAAAATAGACATTAGTATTAATTGACCTCTGATTGTGCTCAAAACCTAACTTGTTTCACTATTTTATTTACTAACACCAGTAAATACAGGATGCCATTGATCAAACAATTAAGGGGATTGATGTTCTTTTCTTCATGTGGATGACAAATTGAATTCATTTTAAAGAATTATTTTAATAAGTAAGTATGAAAACTGCTAAAATTTTCATGGTGAGACTTTCAACTTTTTTGAGAACTTAATCTTTGGAGTCAGACTTGGGTTTGAATTCTACTTCTGTCACTTACTAGCTATTTATTGTCTGCTACTTATCTATTATTGCAAAACCAAATACCCCTAAATTTGTGGCTCAAACAACAATAAACAGTTATTATTTCATACATTTTCAGTGGATCAGGAATTTGGGAGTGGCTTAGCTTAGTGGGTCTGGCTTAGGGTTTTTCTTGAGTTTGTGGTCAATATATTGGCGGGGGTTGTAGAAGTCTGAAGGTTTTTTCACATGGCTGTTGGCAGGAGGCCTCAGCTCTTTATCCCATGGAATTCTTCATAGAGTTGCTTAAGTGCCTTATGACTCAACAACTATCTTCTCCCCAGAATGACTGATCCAAAGATCAAAGCAAAAACAATGCTCTTTAAAATGCAACCTAAGAAATGACACTTTTTCATTTTTGTAATATCTTGTTGCTTATTCAGGTCAGCCCTATTCAATATAGAAGGTTAGTCATAACCAACAGAGGGAAGAATATCAGAAATGAAGCTGGTTATGACTAACTTGAGTCCAAACATCTGACTTTAAGCCTGGTAAATGAAAATTAACAGGAACAATGTCCACTAATTTAAGGTTTATAAGATCCTTTCCACATTCAGCTTCGCTTAACCAAGTATTTAAAAAACTACTCAGTATTTTTACTATCAAGAAATTCACTTTGAGGCTTCCTTGAAAGAGGCAGAAATAGGTCAAAGTGCTTACAAATTATTTCCATAGGCATTCATTTGTTATCCTTTATGTTTTGTAATAGAGCTAGCTGACTATATCAAAGTCTTTGGAGGTGTCTTTATTGTGGGATTATCACTTTGAGTTTTAAATCTCTTATTTATTCTTTTGTTCTTATGAGAGATATATGTGACAAGATGATTCATGAAAGATTATCTTCCTATAACCTATAAGTGATTAACATAGGCTTCCAAGCTCCTCAGATAAGCATATTTGATCTTATTACAAGATGTGTGAAAAATGACATGAGAAGTCCAAATAAGAGGTGTTCTGTGGACGTCATTGATTCTTGATTTCCTCTTGAACTGTCACTTTTTTACTACCAGAAGAGAAGAATAATTTAAAAATATCTTATATGTTACTTGGCCAAGCTAAACAATTTATTGAAATTACAGTGAAACTTAAAGATATACAGAAAGATTTGGGCTAATTCTTTGGAAGATATCCTAAATTAATGTATGGGTTATAGATATTGTAAAAATATTTCTATTTAAGGGCTGGGATTGTGGCTCAGCAGCAGAGTGCTCGTGGAAGGCTCTGGGTTTGATCCTCAGCACCACATAAAAATAAATAAAATAAAGATATTGTGTCCAACTATAACTAAAAAATAAATATTTTAAAAAATATATTTCTATTTGATAGAAATACATAAATAGCTCTCAAAATATTTGATTCTTAGGAAAGAAGTTAAGATCACCTGAGTTTCCATTTGAAACTAAACAACATTAAAAGTTCAGATTAACAGAAAAAATTGTTTAGTTTCATTCTGAATTGCTTCAGTAATTTACCATAATTTAGCCCTGGAAAAACACATAAAATATTTTTCTACTGCAGCTATACTAAGTATAAAAATTCTCATGAGCAATAAAAACCTATATAACACCCCCAAAGGTGGTAGATCCCTACATTGAAATTATATAAATATCTGCATACACACACACAATGGAATATTACTCAGCCATAAAGAAGAATGAAATAATGATATTTGCTGGTAAATGGGTGGAACTGGAGAATATCATGCTAAGTGAAATAAGCCAATCCCCAAAATCCAAAGGATGAATGTTCTCTCTGATTTGTGGATGCTAACTCAAAACAAGGGAGAGGAATAAAAGAAATTCACTGGATTAGACAAAGGGAAGGGAGGGAGAAGAGATAGGAAAGACAGTAGTAGATTAACTGGACATAACTTTCCAAGCCTTGTATTTTAATACATGACAAGGATAACTCTGCATCATGTACAACCACAAGAGTGGAATCCTAAATAGGATAAGTTATACTCTATGTATGTATAATCTGCCATACTACATTCTACTGTCATGTATAAATAAAAACAAATTCAATTTTTTTTTTTTAAAAAAGAAAGAGGATCTCTTAGGCTGTTTGGAAAGGTTGTAGCAATGAAAGACTTGAAGCAGGGAGATGAGTCAAGTGAGAATCATAATGGCCCAGGTGAGACATGATGGTGGTTTACAACATGAAAGCAGTTGCAGTTGTAATGAAAACCAGATGGATTTATAATATATTTTGAAGGTAGAGCAAGTAAGATTTGCTGATGGATTGAATATGAGGTATTAAGGAAAAGGGAATGAAGGGTGATTTCGATTTTTAGCTTGAGCAAATAGGTGAATGTTATTGCTGTGAGGATGATACGTGGGAAAGAGGTTTGGGGAAAACAACTGAATTCTGTTTGGGGCATGTTAAGTTTGAATTGCCTATTAAACCAGTGGGAGATGCCAAGTGAACAGTTGAGGGATAAACTATTTAAGGGTATAGGACTACATGGAAGAGAAAAGATAAAGAAAAAAAGATACAAATCAAGACTGGGGATATAACTCAGCAGCAGAATGCTTCCTTACCATGTTGAAGGCCCTGAGTCCCATCCACAGCACTGCCCACTGTTGGGGTGGGGGAGGGGAGAATGCTCATGGGAGAGTGAACAAGCACCAAAGGTCAAAGCTTAAGAAAATTGCATACAAAAGAGGAAGAGCCAGTGATTTGGGAGCAAAGGAGGGGAGGAATTCCTAGTGATTTTGGAAGAAAACTACCTATAGGATCATTACAGAGAAAACTGAGTCTCAAGGAGGGAATAGTCAAGGTGGTATGCTGCTAAATGATCATTCTCATACTCTCTTTTTCTAATCAGTGTTTCTAAACTAGAGAGAAGCAATATTGGCATTTTTTTATAGAACAATTCTTCACTTTTCAAGACCATCCCTTCTGTGGCAAGGCTGGCCCCTGAGTACTAAATGACAATAATATTCTGCAATCATTGTGACAACTGAAAATGCCTTCACCCTTTTCTAAATGTCCCCAGGGACTCATACCATGACTAATTTTTTTTTTTTTACTCTTTGATCATTAGCACCAGTGACACACCATAGGAACTAAATAAATATTACACAAATGGATCTTTGTTATAAGCTGAAAAGTATACTTAAAACTCTCCTAAGAAAAACTCCCTAAACTAGGGCTGGGGTTGTAGCCCAGTGTTAAAGAACTTGCCTAGCATGTGTGAGGAATGGGGTTTGATTCTCAGCGCCACATAAAAAATAAATAAATAAAATATATTGTATCCATCTATAACTAAAAAAAAAAATTTAAACTCTCTAAATTGTGCCTCTTCCTCAATACCTATCTCTCTCCTTTTACACTGCTTAACTCTTCAAAAGACAATCCATATTTGCTGCCTTCCCTTCTTCACTTCCTCTTCATTTTTCCAACTTTCTTCAATCCACATTAGCCATGACGCTGAAGTTTCTCTCTTCCAAAGATCACTGAACACTTGATTGACAAATCTAGAAGTTCCTTTTGCATCCTAATCCTGGCTTTACTTCTGTTACAGCATTAGACACTATTGTGGTTTCCCTCCCATCTCTGAGAATCCTTCTCAGATCCTTTTCTTTTTTTAACTCTTAAATTTATTTTTGCAACTGATATATAAAACCATAAAAATTATACATAACATTGGGGTGCCATATGATGTTTCATTGCATGTATACATTGAGTAATGTTTAAATAGAGTTAATACATTAGCTATTTCCTCAAACATTTATCTTTTTGGTAAAAAAAATTCAAAATCATTTCTTCTAGCTTTTTGAAATATACTGATCATTATTGTTATCTATAGTCACCCTACTGTATAATCATACACAAGAACTTCTTTCTCTTATCTAACTATAATTTAGATCCACTCATTCCTCCCTATCCCAACTCTCTTCAAACGCTGCTACTCTCAACTTCTATAACATCAGATTTTTATATTCCATGTATCTTCCTTTGTTCATCCATCAAATATTGGTATTTTCCAAGGTCAACCTATGAAACCCCTTGCATTGAATTAAAAGTTTTTGCCAGTTCCAGCTCAATGATTCTGGACCATGTAGTCTAGATATTTTGATTAAACATCCTCAAAATGACATCATCAAAATGTGATATTACTGATTTTTATTACCAAGTAATATGTATACCCTAATTTCTTTCCTAATTTTAAGTCTATCTCTCAATTTCTCTGTATTTCACTATAGGGGACTTTTATTTTCAACTCTGCTAATTGTGGTATTAACATTTTAAATAGATATTATTTTCACAACTAGAAATACCTTAATTCTATACAATTAGATTAGCTCTATTTTTGTGGTACTGAGGATAGAACCCTTGAACCCAAAGCTCACACATGCTAGGCAAGTGCACTAACACTGAGCTACATCCCCAGCCCTAAATTAACTTTTTTTAAATATTTAATTTTAGTTGCAGTTGGACACAATACCTTTATTTATTTTTATGTGGTCTGAGGATCAAACTCAGGGCTCGCAAGTGCTAGGCAAGGGCTCTACTGCTGAGCCACAACCCCAGCCCCCTAAATTAACTTTTAAGGAGACATTAATTCCTCACTCCCACTACTACCATCATTGTGAAGGAATACTATAAGCTATAAATGTCTATATGTTTGAGAATTATTAGAAATTTAACTGAAGTTTGACTGTGCTGCCTGCAGCTGATAATAAAAAATCACATTACATCACAAATATCCTTCTCCTTACCACACAGTCTGATATATAACAGATCAAACAAGGTCAGCATAATCAGGAAGCCTAACAAAAGAAAACAAAATAAAGCAGGTATCTATCCTCTAGAATTTTAAATGGAAAAAGAGATTCCATTTACTTATCAAGCAGTCAAATCTACTTTTTCATTAAAAGTAAATGAATATGAATGTTTTAACCTTAGGAGACAAATCATGATTCGAGGAGCAGACCATTCAAGAAAAAGTGAATTCTCAGAGGATGAGCAGACACTTTGCTCAGAATGATTGATAGCCCTTTCTGAGATAAATACATGTGATAAACATGTGATTCCTCATTGGGTCTGTTAGATGGTGACTGACTTCTATCCTATCCCTGACTCTGATCCTGTTCTCAGTAAGATTTAGGGATGGGAACAAGACTCATTTCCTAGGGAGGTGGTGACAATAAAAACTAAAACTAACCAGGCTTAACAGCTTGCTCATTAGGTCACATCAGAATGTCCTCTTATCAATATAGATCCCTCAGAATAGGAGCACAACAATATTATGCATCCATTCTACTTCAAAAATTTATTTGCAGGCTACTTTTCCCTTTTCCTCAAACAGAATAATTGGCAATATAATCAGTCAAATAACTATAACTCTAGTCCCACTCAGTTTTGAATTTTAGAGATAGTTTGTTGTTCAACATCCCTGAGTGAAAATGGGAATCCACTGACCTATATCCCCAATGTACCTACCCCACTTCCTGCCATAAACACTCCTGTGGAGAAGTCAGGCTATATTCCTACATATCTTTGATATAGTTCTTTTTTCCATATGCCTTAATTGGCACCCAAAAGTCCAGTGTCTCAATCAGTCCTGTCCTCAAGAATAGACAGGTTTGCACTTTCTTACCTTGTTTCTATGATGGGCTTTTTACTTCTCCCTCATCTTTGTTAGTACCTCCAAAACTATGCCACAATCCCAGCCTCACTGATCCAATCCCCCTTGTTTTTTATATTAAATTAATACCTGACTGTAGAACTGTAAGAAGAACTTATAATGTCTGTTTTGAACTGTCTCTGATTGTTGGTTTTATCTCACTGGCCCCCTTTTGTGTCCCTAATTAGCTAATTCCTTTAAGTTTCATAGTATCCCTCTCAACACCCCTCCCAAAACACACTCATATGTGAATGTAGAACATATGCATGCGCGCGCGCACACACACACACATGCAC
This sequence comes from Marmota monax, assembly GCF_021218885.2. NCBI lineage: Eukaryota > Metazoa > Chordata > Mammalia > Rodentia > Sciuridae > Marmota > Marmota monax. The sequence continues at coordinate 5,802,647 of NW_026694552.1, read as the reverse complement.
ACTACTGAAAATCACATCAACTTTGTTCCAATCCTGATGGAAATCAGGCATTCAGTGGTAGTAGATTCTAACACCTGCAGAAAACAAACACCATCAACTTTGAAAATCAACACCTCCAGTCTCTTTCTTCTTCTTGAGTTCCACATAGATTTGTATTTCTAACAGCCTCCTGGATACTCTCAACAAAATTTCCCACAGGCACTTCAACCTAATATAACCCAAAATTAATATCTTTCTCTTAGAACTTTGTCTTCTTTTTGCATTCCATACCCCACCCCCACAACACACAAAGAAAACCACCCTTTGACTGCTTACTGTCCTGAAAGTAATTGATGGTAATTAAAAACTGAAAAAATTCAGAAGATTAAAATGAAAAAAAAGAACATCTCTAAGTCAACCAGTTAGAGATAGCCATATTATATTCCTATATCTTAATTAAAGCCATCATTATTCACTTAGTCACCTGGACTAGAAACCTAACTCTTGTTTTTCCTTTACATATCTCATTCAATCACTTTCAACATTCTATCAATATTAATAATAAAATATTTACTGAAGACATTCTTTTATCTCCATCCCCATTGGCACAATCTATTCTTACTTCTTTCACTTGAACTAAGTGCAGTTGCCTACCACCAGTTTTCCCAAACTCAGATTTATCTTCTATCACAATCACCACTAAATTCTATGTTCACACTGCCACCAGAGTTGTTCTGAAATATGCATGCAATCATTTAACTTACCCACTTTATTTTTAAATTTTTATTCTTTTAATTCAGTACTGGGGATTAAACCTAGGGGTGTTCTACCACTGAGTGACATCCCTGGCCCTTTTATTTATTTATTTTTTTAAAATTTTGAGACAGAGTCTCACTAAACTGCAAGTGAGACTTGCAATCCTCCTGCCTCAGCCTCCCAAGTTATTGGGATTACAGGCATGTACCACCACAGCCACCACACCCACTTTAAAATATTTACTAACACTAATATGCAGAAAATAAAGTCCAAATTTCATGGTGTTTTCTCTTCTTGAGCTTCCCTAACAAAATATCATACACTAGATAGCTTAAACAATAGAAAAAAAATTGTTTGTAGTTCTGGAGCCTGGATCGGATGCTAGCATGGTTGGGTTTAGTGAAGATCCTCTTCCTGACTTGTACATGGCTGGGGATTCCTTGTGCCCTCATATGGTGGGAAGAGAGTAAACAAGCTCTCTGTTGTTTTTTATCAGGCCACTAATCATGAGGGTGCTACCTTATGATCTCATGTAAACCTGCCTCATGACCTCATATAAACTTAATTATTTCTCTAAGACCCTATCTCTATATTGCATCATATTGGGAGTTTATAGCTTCAGCATATGAATTTTGGTGGGACCCAATTCAGTCCATAGCATATGATACAGCATTCAAAGGGTTTCACAACTAGCCCTAAGTCACTTATTCTATCTTCTATATTATTTTATGCCAGTGAATTCAAGGGCTCCAGAAATATCACAAATAGTTTTTAAAACATACTATCTACTTTCATAGCACTCTCTTTGCTCATACTGTTCACTTGTTTGGAGAACTTTTGACCCTTTGATGCCTGAACTCTTATGGGTTCTTCAAATATTCTAGTGAAATGCTACTTCTGTTGCTAAGTCAGCTTGGACTTCCCCTTCTTTTCATTCATATCATTTTCCATAATTTTCCATTGAATTCAAATAGCCTGGGCTCAAATCTATCAAAATCTATAAGTGTGACCTTAATGTGGTTGTACTTCAGTAACATCTATAAAATAGGGGTAATAATAACATCTATTTCATAGGGTTGGTGTGGTGATTAGTGAGTATATGTATAAAATTCTTAGAGAAATGCTTGGCACATAATACATGTTAAACAAAGTGTTTGCTATTATTATCATCATCATTATTATTTATATATCATATTAAGTGAAAATAACCAGGACAAAAACATATTTTCATATTGTATAAATATAGGGAAATGGCTCCACTTTGGGACTCTAATGACTTTGCACATAGACCACATAGTCAAGGTTCAACTAGAGTGTAACCCAGCTCTTGTCAGAACATCCTGTGATCCTCCCGGAATATGGAAAGATAGGCAGTCTTTGAAGAACTACCTTAATGCTGTTTCTTATCTGCCTCTCTTCATTGTGGGAGGCTCTGTATTTTGCAGAAAGCTGCTGTGAGACAGTTTCTCATTCTACTCCCCAGTTCCAGAAAGGCATATAACTTCCTACCTTACTCCCCTGGGCCATAAATGAAGACTATAAAACAGCTAATTGGAGGCTAGAGTTGGCTTTTCAGCTGTAGACTGTCCCACTGATCCTGTTACTTGCCATTTGGTTTGATATCCTCTTGTGGGAAAAGGCATAAGAGGAGCTGACACTATACAAGTTGTGCTAATGTTGTGTAAGTAATGATCTATTTTCTTTTGGGGTTATTGTTTCCTTATTAGATCAATCAGTGAAAATATGGCAAGTCAACCTGATAGTTACCACTGCATTGCTGCTTATAGGTGGCTTAATATCTTGACAATAAACTCCTAGAGAGAAGGAAATTTTGTCTATTTTGTAATACTAGCACTTGGTCTATAGCATTTGTCACACAGTAAGTGTTCCATAAGTATTTTCTGAATTAAATATTTATAGCAAACAATGATACATATGTATTTGAAGATATACTGTCAAGGATATATATCAAACCCTTCACAGTGGGAGACTTGTGAGGAAGGATGGAGAATACAGACAAAGAATGAAAAGGACAAGAAAATACAAGGTAAAAGCCTCCTATTCATGAGGTGTAAAGAAAAGCATACATGTCACCTACACAGAAGAAGCCCTCTAGCTCTCTTATTATTCTTCCCTTAATTATATGAGTATTTGACACCTTGTAAGCCTAACATTAGTTTCTAAACTATAATATCAGGAGAAACTAAATCAGCATTCTTCTAACTTTGTTTCAAGGAGCCTCTGCTGTTATCATAAGATATATCTCATGGGTGGTAGTACTTTTTATTTCCCCAAGGTGATAGTACTTGTATATGTTTTACATGTGGGGTTTTCTCATAAAATTTTATTTGTAGAAAAGGCATATTGGTAAAACAACAACAGGAACAAATCTGTAAAGCACAGATTTAATTCTAGTGTGAAAATACCTACATGTAGATTAAGGCCAGGGAGACTAGGTAGCTACAAATTTAGGAGTAAAGCAACAGAGAATAACAAGAGTACAGGTAGAATTTGGATATTGAATCTTCTTGGGTTTGGGGTTAGAAGTTTGCTGAAGATACACATATTGTTAATTCAAAACTTTGTTTAGGATTATCAGTTTGATTTAAGGTCCATAAAATTTGCATTCTTGTTTGGAATATGGGGCAGGTAAAGGAAAGGGTGGCTTATGAATTTCTAAAGTTCAAATCACTTCTTGTACTTAAACACATTGTATTTCTATTACCTTCCTCAGCATAAGCAAGGACGTAAGCAAGGGTATTCTTATTAAAGTCTCTTGATTGAATTGTTACATACAGACCAGATCCAAGACCCAAATAAAATATTTAACCAATGTAAGGTGCAATTTTCCCACATTTTCATGTTTTTGATATTGACATGCATCACATAATGCATACACTTAATGTGGTATTGTGCCTATTCTCCTCTCAAACATTGTTATAAATAAATGGCACATTTAGCTAGGAATAGTGACATATGCCTGTAATCCCAGTGGCTCAGGAGGCTGAAGCTGGAGGACTGAAAATTCAAAGCCAGCCTCAGAAACTTAGCAAAGCACTAAGCAACTTAGTGAGATCCTGTCTCCAAATAAAAAATAAAAAGGGCTGGGGATGTAGCTCAGTGATAAAGCACCCCTGAGTTAAATCTCCAGTATAAAATAAATACAAATAAAAAAATAAGTAATAAATAAATGGCACATTTATAATTTGATGATGTCTTGAATTCAAGAAAATACTATATTATCAATAGAAATAATAATCATATAAGTTTGAGCAATAAACACTTGAGATGGGGTCAATAATCTCTTTATGTCTTACCAATAGGGTTAAGCAATGATGGTAAATAGCACCATCAATAAGCCTACAGGGGGGCTGGGGTTGTGGCTCAGAGGGACAGTGCTCTCCTAGCATGTGCAAGGCCCTAGGTTCAATCCTCAGCACCATATAAAAAGTAAATAAATAAAATAAAGGTATTATGTCCGACTACAACTTAAAAAAATTAAAAAAAATGAGCCTACAGGATAAAATTCAAACTACAAATCAGGCTTTATTTATTTTTTTAGTGCTGGTGATCAAATCCAGGACCTTGAACATGCTAGGCAAGTGCTCTACCTCTGACCTACATACCCTGAACCCAAATCAGGGTTTTAAATTGTTTTTTGAGAATAAGCTTACCAGTATGCCATTACCCACACTTATTCCTAATTCTTCTTGTACTCATTACTTACACAAATATAACATGCTATTTCATGCCTAGATACCTTTTCATGTGCTTTTACCTATTCTGCTTATAACTCCCTTGGAATGTTGTCTACTACAGAAATCTGATCCAACCAAATGGAGCTGGTTGATCCCTTTATGTTTTATATCACTTTGTACCTGAATATACCTCTACATATGTACTTACAAAACTGAACTGAAATTATTTATAGGGGTCTACCTCCTTTACTGTAAATTCCTTGAGGAAATGGACCATTTCTTATTTATCTTGTATCTTGGTACTCAGGACAGTGTTTAGTATGTAGTAGTGTTCACCAAGTATTTAAAAATTGAATAAATGGGGATGTAAAGCACTTGCCTAGCCTGCACAAGGTCTTGGGTTTGGTCCCAAGCAACACAAAAAAAGTTGAATAAATAAAGAAATAAGAGTAAGAAAGGAAAGTAAGAGGAAAAGAATGATATACAAGTGATAAAGTGCTATAGCACCAACAAATGTTTTATTTCCTGCTGTCCTTCAATGAGTGGTGTCCATGCCTTATCCAAACTCTCTGAACTCCTAGTAGATTTACAATTGACTTTCAATGAGTTTGTTAATAATAAAATTAGTTCATTTATGTTATCTTTGTCTCTTCAGTCAATTATAAATTCATTAGAGGGAAGGATCAGTTCTTCTGCATATACTTATTGAGTTTTACATAAACTGTATGTTCCTATTATGAGGTGTGATTTAGTTTCCAAGATTCATTATTCAAGATACCTTTATTATTAAAACTAGTAGTAGCAATTTGCATGAGAGAAATGGAAAGGCTCACAACAGATTTATTTATTTTGGGCCTAGAATTTCTCCAGAGCATAGAGCAATCCCCAACACTAGACATCGAAAACATAATTTTACAGTAATTTAGGAGAGAGGAATTTGAATATTACTGGTAAAACCCTGAGAACTAATTACTTCAAGATCACTTGAAATCTTAACTCATTAGAGTTTGAAAAATCTCCTGAGGTACTTAAAGTCACTATTCCCATTATTTTACTTGATTCAATTGAATATCTTAGATTTTGCTAATAAGAGAAAACTTGAAGTTCATGCCAAAGAGAGATTCCATTTATCATTTGCTTAAGGAAAAAAATATTAAGCATCTTCTATGGGCACCTCAGTATTCTATAATGTATTTTAAGAGAGGAGGAACAAAGATGGAAGGATAGCCCCTACCTCAAAAATGACTTAACAACAGAATTACTTATGTTTGCTGCCAAAATAATTCTAATTCTACACTCTAGATCAGACCCAGACTTTTCAATAAGATCATTAGGAGGATCAAATAAGCAGAAGTAAGGTGGTACTATTGATTTTGCTGGTATTATTATGGTTATTATATGGAAACAGCAACTTGGATGCTCCCCAACATGCTGTAGTGTCATTCAAATAAGGGAGTGAAGCAACGTTTTAGACATCTTCTTAGTAGTTTAAATCAGATGTTTAGAGGTAAACTGATTCAGGGAAGGTGATATTTCATTCTGATTGCCTGTCAGCATCAAAAGGTAATAACCAATCAGTCAGTATGCATGTGACAGCAGTAAGATGAAAGAACATTCAGTACAATCGGACCGCATGGTTTTAGTAGGATGACCTGTAATAATCATGTATTGTATCATATGATTTTACTATGTTTGTTTGTAAATCTTATCCAACATGTGTAAACTTCATTGGTTTTGTAAATGTCACCAATTTTAAACTGTCTGTCCCATTATTCCCCTTGTGCCTGAAACATGGTAACAACTATGAAGAATTTACATCATTGCCTATAATGTTATATATATAACAGTCAGTCAATTCAGCTGTAATGGTCATACAGACAATGGCAAAAGGGAGGAGAGGCTTACCACGAGCTCCTGACAACATGCTGTTGAAGAATCCTTTCTTGTCAATCCTAGGTATATATCCTCAGTTCCCACCTGCTGTTTGAATATAATCTCATACCTGAAAAAAAATAAAGTCAATTATGATAGGGACTCAAATGAAAGAGCAATTTCCTGTCACAAAGCAGAAAACTAGAAACATATGAGGATATGCTAAAAGGACTACATAAAATGCTTTCTTTTTAGTAGTAGAACAAAAAGGAGCAGAATTCTAGAAACACAGTAAAAAATACCAGACTCTAAAAAGCAGGATTATTATTTTGTACATACTTATTTTCTAAAATAAACCTTAACTCTTTGGGAACTATATGGATAAAATGGATTGGGGGGATTTCTAATAATATTATAATAAGATTAAAAGTAGAAGATCAAAAAAGGTCCATTCATAAAATACAATGGCTCAGAAAACACTGAGCCCATAACCCAGGATTTGATGGATAAACAGAAACCCACCTCTGCTAATTTTTAACCACAAAGTAAAGTTAGAAAATCCAGGTTTCATATTGTCTCTGTTAACTGTGTGACCTTAGTCAAGTTACAAATTCATAAGGTCTTGGCTTCTTTGCTTGTATGATTCATGGTAAGGGTGGGTGAAAACTAAATGATTTTTATGGTCTTTTCTATTTCCATAGTCCCACACTGGTAAATCAGCACAGCTACACTATGGCATATAGAAACCGATCGTACAGAATTTTTAATTCAATGAAGGATTTTCCTGTTATTTTATCCCACAAAGGCAATTCACAAATCTTTCCTTCCTCTTAAATTTGGGCTCTTCCTCTTAAATTTAGTGCTGATGATTGAACCCAGGGCCTCATGCATACTAGGTAAGTACTCTGTCACTTAGCAATACCTCTTGCCCTAAAATTTAGGGTTTTTAAAAAAATTTTTTAGTTGTTGGTAGACCTTTATTTTATTTATTTATATGTAGTGCTGAAAATTGAACCCAGTGCCTCACACATGTGAGGCAAGTGCACTACTACTGAGCCATAGCCACAGCCCCCTAAATTTTTTATGTTTATTTATATCCTAATGAAGAAATGGTAAATTTCTGAGCTGCAAGACTAGAGGACTAGAATGAACTTCTGACCATTTGCAAATAGGAATGCCCAAGAATAAAAAAGGGATGGGGGGGGTTAAATAGAACTAGAAATAAGTAGATATTTGATATAGGGCACTTGTCTCTTAATAGGCTATAATGTCTACCAATATTTACAAATGTTAAGCCAGGTTAAAATAAAACAGAAAGGATCATTCCATCAGCTCATGACTCCCAGATGGATTTGCTCAATTTCCTGCTCTTATCCTGAGTTTCCGATCCAATTTTCCAACAGCCTACTATATAGGCTTGCCTTCATGTCTCAAAGGCATTTCAGGGTCTACATATCTAACACCAAATTTACTGCTTCTTCTCCACCTACATACAATACCACAGTTAATGCATTCACCATTTTACTCAATCACCCAAGGTAGTAAGCCTAACATCATCTTAGATGCTCTCATCCATTTTATCTAATTATATACAAAACCTTCCTTCAAACTTGCTCAAATAAAGACCCCCATACTTTCCCCCAAGGTCAGGGTCTTAGCTCAAACCCTTATTATTTTTCATTTGGCCACTTATAAGTCTTCTTTTGTAAACAGTTTGTTCATGTTACCCATTTTCCTCTTTACCCACTGAGCATTTTGAAATTATTTTCAAAAGGTAAAACTTTCTGGGGCTGGGGTTGTGCCTCAGTGGTAGAGTGCTCACCTAGCATGTGCAAGGCACTGGGTAAAAAAATACAGATAAAAATTGTAAAAAGCAATGTTCCTCACATATTGAATGGAGTTATTAGTCATTTAAAGCTTTCACGAATGTTCTATCTAGAGAACCTCAAACATGGGGATGAAAAGTGAAAATGGATTCAAATTTGGACTTTTCTGCATTAGGACGTGTGATATTCGTAAGACAATGTGACAAATGAGTGACTTCTTAACTTTCATATGTATGTGTGGGCACTGTATAAACTTAACCTGAGATTTTCTTTTTTCATTCTTAAGATGCAGACAGAAATGTTGTATTAAAATCTCCTTTGATTTTTTACAAGGTTTATATTTTTTAGCATAGGTTATTTGAAAGCTGGATACTTCTTTCCCATTAATTACCCCCACTCTCCCACTGCTTCTGTTTTCAAAACTGATATAGAAGATACAAGCACTGTTTTTTTAAACGAATTAGACTGTTTTTTAGTCACAATTAGAAAAGTTGACAGATCACTTGCCATAAACGTCTTTAATAACTAATAAAGTACATTATAATTTTACAAATATTGCTTTTGTTTTTTGGTTTATCTATATACTCAAAGTTTTATATTAAATATATATGTATATATATATTTAATGCTTACTCTATTTAGCAATTAATTTCATCAATATATGCAAACATACTTTATATTCCTTAGAAGTATGAGGATTTTAAAAAAGCTGAAAGCCTTTTCTCATGATAATGTTTCTAAATTTTGTATCTAGAGTTTGATGGTATTGAAAAGGCTACAAGGCTTGAATTGTGTTTGCAAAATACACTGAATACTAAGCATAATCCTGAAATATTTAGTGAGTAAGTCTGGATAATAATTGATAATTGAAGGGAATACATAGCCTTTTGCTGAAATTGTAAAACACTGAGTAATTAAAATCAGGTCGTTGACACATAAACATGGTATTATAATTGGGTTTGTATGAGTGCTTGCAATTTAATGGGGTGATTTTCTCCTAGTGTTACTTCTATACTAGACAACAAACTGACATTAAATATAAATTTATAATGAAAATGACAATTTTTCATTTTTTTGCTTGATAAAACTGAAAGGAAGGTATTATGTTTTATTATTTGTTTTTGCCTTAAAAGGGGAAAAATGATCAATTATATGTGTCCTTCTATGTGTCCCTATTGTTTTATCTTTTATGTGGTATAAGCAATTATACATGCCTTCTGTGTGTACCTATAGTTTTATATTTTGTGTGGTATAAGTTACTTTATGAATTGTCAAAAATAGAATGATATCAGATGATACTTAAACCCTAAACACATTCCTGGCTTCACGTGACTTACTCTGGGATTTCTCGAACATCCCACATGTCATCATGCTCTGCTCCTTCTGGAACTTCTTCTGGATTCCAGATGTCCTCACTATTTTCATCACTGGTTTGAGGGATGGCTGTGAAAAAAGGGAAGATAAAGCTGAAGCTATGGCTTATTTTCCTTCCATGAAGAACATGGTTCGTGTTCTTCACACACTTTTTGGGATAATTGAAGTAAAACATTTTTTATTTGTAATCACTAGCTTGCTCTTTTGGCCTAGACAGGCTAAATTAGTAACAACTGATCTTAAATATTATCAGTACAGACCAATAAATTGTAGAATTATAATAATAATTGTAGAAAAATACATAAGCAAAAAAATAGATAATCTATAACCTAACTTCCTGGTGATAATTAATGTTCTCATTCTGATGTTTTATATCTTCCCAGTTCCTCTCTGCTCTCTCTCTCTCTCTCTCTCTCTCTCTCTCTATATATATATATATATATATATATATATATATATATATATATAAAATAGATATGACATATAGATATATATACAAAAGAAATATTGTACCTTTTCAGAAACAAACAGGATCACATGTAAAATATTTATATGCATATATAAAAGATAAAAATCAAACATATAATCAATCTGATTTAGATAGAAATGTGAACCTAGTATTGTGTTTTACTACATAAAACCCTTGAATACCTTTTCTATGCAAGCATGACATAACTTTAAAAATAATATCAATTAAGGAAACTTAAAACAGTGGTATGAGGATCATTTTTTAATCCAGTATTTTCCTCACATATACATGAGCTTTAAAGAAAATATGTCACTTCTTATCCTTCATGCAGAACTTTTGATTTTCTATGTCATCTTTAAAATATTTTAAAAGTAGACAGGCTCCAGTAGGTATGCAAAAATCCAGCTTACATTTGTTCTATTGCGGCATCAATGGGAACATGCATTAGGTACAGCACATACGAGTCCTTTCAAGTTTTCCCAGAAATTCACTTGATTGCCAGGTTTTCAATTCTGCCAGTTCTTTTTAAATTATCTGCTTCTATCTAGCATGGTCAAATTTATATAAAACATTTTACATGTGACTCATTGTCCTCAAAATTTAGAGAGTATTAGACTTACATTATCAGAAATAACAGACAACACAGAAGTACATCTGGATTTGAACTACTCTGCCATGTAGTAACTATCTCTAAGGCAAACAGCCTCTTGAATAATAACTGAAAATTTTAAATATCCTCAGACATCATTTTAGCCATTATTTTAAACATTTTTTCAGATAATATCTTTCACAATTAGTTAGATTAATGAATGAATTCATTTCTTCTCTCTGTCCATATTGTGGTAACTGTGATCATAACCAACAGAATTAGAATTTCCTATATTTTTTTAGTTGTAGTTGGATCCTTTATTTTATTTATTTATTTTTATGTGGTACTGAGGATTGAACCTGGGGCCTCGCACATGCTAGTCGAGTGCTCTGCCACTAAGCCACAACCCCAGCCCCTAGAGTTTCCTATATTTTTAAAGATTTGAGAAAAGCTCAATTCTGTGAAAATATATATACCAAAATGCTAGGAAAACATTACAAAATGTCTTTATTCTAGTTTTTGGACCCATGATTATTATCATTATTGTTGTTTTTTTGAAGGACTAGGGATGGAACCCAGGACTTCTATATGCTAGGCAAATGCTCTGCCACTGAGCTACCTCCCCAAACCCTGGACCTGTGATTTTTAAAATAATTCCATGAACTTTAATTCACAAGTATCAATGTAAGATAAAATTGTGTGGTAACTTGTTTTATTGTTTTCTCCAAAAGCCTATTAGCTCAAACAAAGCAGGGACTATTTTGATATCGGTATTGATCACAGTCTCCGAGATGATCATACTGCCTGGCACATAATAGGCTCTCATAAATATTTATTGAATGAATTAATAAGGGAATTGTGTGAAATTGCCAGAATATGGAAGAATAGAAGGTGAAGAAGCTAAGCAACTTGGGAAAGAGACCCTAAACATTAAAATGATTATCTAATCATACATGACTTTCTTAGTCACATGTCAGAAAATATGTCAGTGTGGATAATTCAAGGCAATGATTTTGCATTATTAGGAAAACTGCTTCCTGCCACAGTAGAGTAAAAACAATATCACAGAATCTTTATGTGTAAATGGCTATTCATCATTTCCATGAATATTTCTTTATCTATTTTTTTTTTTTTGGTACTGGGGATTGAACCCCGGAGTATTTAACCACTGAGTTATAACCCCAGCCCTTTTTTGTATTTTATTTAGTCACAGGGTCTTACTGTTTTGTTTAGTGCCTTGCTGAGTTGCTGAGGCTGGGATTATAGGTGTGGCACCACTCCCAGCTTCTTTTTAAAAAAATATTTTTTTTATATTGACAAATAAAAATTTTATATACTGGTCATGTACAGCATAATGTTTTGAAGCATGTAAACATTGTGTAATGGTTAAAGCAGGCCAAATGGCATATACATTACCTCATATACTTTTAAAAAATTTTATATTCCTTTTTAAAAAATACTTTTTTAGATATTGATGGAACTTTATTTTTTTTCATTTACTTATATGTGGTGCTGAGAATTGAACCTAGTGCCTCACATATGCTAGGCAAGTGTTCTACCACTGAGCCACAACCCCAGCCCTCATACACTTACATTTGAGGTGAGAACACTTAAAATTTACACTCATAGCAATTTTTAACTATGCAATACATTGTTGGTTAGGTCATCTTAATAAGTGCTAATTTTGGTATTACTCTCCGTTTAATTCTGCTACCAAGTATTTATATTGATTATATGGATCAATACTGCTTTATTAAATAACTTACCATTGAGCTCTTCTGATTTTGGTGGTCCAATATTTCCAGGACCCATGGCTCCAATAGTAGATGAACAGTTTGACTGGGAAAGAAAAAAAAATCCAACATTCTATACTACTAGTTTAACTATATGACTAGTAATACTTTAAATCTAATAAGGTTTCCATCTAAAAAGCTCATAGAACTTTTCAGTTTAATTATTCATCATTGTTATACAATAGAGAAACAAATACCAAGTATGATTTTGAATGTGTTTTCCTAGTCCTTTCAAAAAGTATTCAGTTTAATTGACTCTGGGGCAGAATTGATTTCTGGTCAGACTAAATCCCCTGTTCTAATTCAGTGAACCATCCATCCCTGGGGATAGGGGAATGAGCCACATTCATCTCCATGAAGGTTAGAACCAAGTGTTAGCAGAAAAGCATTGACACTTTTGGATTTGGGCACTATATCATTGTAGGAAGATGGGGGATAGAAATGTAGGAAAGTTTTATAGAAATAAAACTAAGAAGTAACTAGAGGTTAAATATTCAGACTTCCAAAGACCCATTCAAAAACCTTGACAACTTTCACTGTTTTCCTCTATGAGTATGAAATGTTTCCTCTTCCCACCACCTCATGACACTGAACTAGTGGATTTATACAGCAACCCCCATATGAATATTGTCAAATACATGCTGATCCACATTATTGTACATACATTTTTATTTTACCATCTTCTGCCCAAGCTTTTATAGTACAAGAGAACTGACCCTGACTCCAGAACAAGAACGGTCTTCATTTTTTCAAGTATTACAACATCAATATAATGGTAACCACCTCATTGGCCTCTCAGGGATTCTTTGGTATTTCAAGAAAGTTCCAACTTCTTACTAATTGTTTTTGGTGATTTCAGGGTCTGTAGCTCAATTCACTCCATTGTCAAATATTCTTATCTCCCTGGGTCCTGACAAACTAGCACCTCTAGTTCTCCTTTCTCAGGCCCCTGCTCTCATCTCCTAAGATTTTATACATGTTCAAATGTTAGAATGTCCTGTTTGGGCAAGGGGAGTGTGTCTGTCCTTGAAAGCTCATAAGAAAAGTTCAACTGTGTCTTTATTATGCTAAACTATTCCAACAGTTATAAATCAGAAATTAATCCATAACATCTCAACAGTTTCTGAAACAGTAAGTATTCTTTTTCAAAAAGAAGATTCAAAACTGCTATGTCTGCCGTTAAGGCATTACTGACATTTTTATGTGAAAATCCCAAGACAGTATTCTGGGTAATTTTTTTCTTCTTTGTAATCACTAAGATCATATAAATGTGCAGTACCTTTATTAAATTATTAATCATCAGAATACTAATAGTCAATCAGGGCAAAGCATTTCTTGGAACATGAGGACCTCTTGTTTTGTTGAGTGCCTCCTTCCACTGAAAATTAAAATCAGTAGAAATAAAACTTTGAACATTCCTGAAAAAAATTGGTATGCTCCTCATGGAAAGTGATGATTAGACCAGAATGTCAGAACATAGGGGGCGTCATGATTTATTAACAATGAAAATAAATGATTAAAAATAAAAATTACAAGTGAAAATATGGAATGAGAAAATAAAAACATTAAAAACCATCTGGAAATTGTTTTCTATAAGGACATCCTTTGAGTCTTTTTTTAAAGAGAGAGAGAAAGAGAATTTATATATATATATATATATATATATATATATATATATATATTTTAGTTTTCGGCAGACACAACATCTTTATTGTATGTGGTGCTGAGGATCGAACCCAGGCCACACGCATGCCAGGCGAGCACGCTACTGCTTGAGCCACATCCCCAGCCCATCCTTTGAGTCTTTATCATGAATCTATAGCCAATTATCTGAGCAATTTATTATTTCAATTCATGCCACTGTGCAATATATAAGAGAGTTTGAACATCCTTGTCATAATGTCTGTGAAGAGAGGTGAACCTTATTTCTCATAGGCCTTAAAATCTCCTCAGGAGTTTGAAAAACAACACACATACTCTCTTACCAATCTCCCTGACTCTTAACAATTCATTTAGAAGAGGGATAGTATAAATGAACCAATGTGCATGCAATGGTTCTCTTGCTATTTTCAGAGAGTATATTTTCAAAAACATATCACTCTTGTAATCATTTCACAGTTCCCCAGATTAATACATGTTAAAAAATGAAAGACAGTTTCTCTCCTGGAAAATTTAATAGTTCATTAGAAACATTAATTATTCTCCTACTGTTCTGATACTTTAATTCTATACACTCTAATGATATCTGTACTGTGGTGTCTGAATGACCAATTATCTCAAAATTGCTTATAACCCAGGTATACAGAATCATACATTATTATAGTAATTTTCCTTTATAAATTGTACAATTTGGTAAAATGATGTTACAGTCTCTCTGTTCTCATAAACATCTTTTTCTCCTAGAAATACCTCTATATGCAAATAAACATCACTAGACATAAACACCAAAGGGAAAAGGCTTTGTAACCAGGGTATATCCTTATCTCTATTCCAATTATAAGATCCATTTTACTATATTCAAGATCACTGTCTCTCAAATATTTGATATACTTATTAAATATTGCATAACCCTAACTTTCTCAAGATTTCAACTTCAGAAAATTATCATTCTGCTATTTCAAGGTATCAAAAATGAACTTGCTTTCCCAACATCATTGATACATTGCTCCTTTTTCCTTTTTCTCCTGTATATTTTTTGTATATATGTGTGTTACTTGTGTATATGTGTGTGTTTCACACTAGTATTTCTTTGCTAGGATCTACTCAGACTTTTCATTTACTAAAACTTCCTGGTTCCAAGATAACTCAGTTTCCCTGTCTACAAATATAAATGACAAATGTGGCTATTTTATTTCCATTTCATGACTTATTTAATTCTGCCCTGTTCCACCTAAGCTCTTCCTTGAGGGCGAACGCTCAATTCTATGTCTGAGTCATTGAATTTATATCCTATTCAGAATATACTTGCTTTTCCACACATTGGCCAAAAGGAATTTTTGGAGGAGTAAACTGATATGTATGTTCATGGAAGATGATTTATTCATAGTCACAATAATTAAAAAACTCATTGAATTGTTTTATGTAAATTGACATATTCTATTACATTATGAGATTTCTGCCCTAAAATTTGTCTTATTATAAACAGTCTGATAACCAAGGTTCACTGACATTTAAGAAGTGGAGAATGGAGGACAGATTTTTTTTTGTTTCGGTTATTCTGAAAATAATGGCAGTAACCTTGGAGTTGCCAAAGCTCAGTTCAGGGAACCCTTCTCTTCCCCAGTGAAGCCCATCTTGCTGTTGCAAGGCTCAATGATGTTATCTGTCCTGAACCCAAATGCTATACAGCTAATTTAGACATGTACTAGGAAGTTGACCTTAGTAGGCCCAAACAAGTTTGTCCTATTATTTGGCTCAAAATATTTTGTTCTGTTTTCATATTTACACAAATTTTTAAAAATCAAAGAACTGGCACTTGGGGGGTCCAATTAATACTGTATAATTAAAAAATACTTGTTTTATAGAAATACTGTCTAGGCAAAAATAGTCCTAGCTACCACTCTGCAATGGTTGTCAAGCATTCTTTGACCATAAATATAAATGACAAACGTGGCTATTGCTACCATAGTTACAGAACTATTTTCCTATTCAGTGTTCAGGTGGTTTAGAAAAATATAATTATGTTTGCTAGAAATGTACTAGAGGTTATACTCTCATGCATAATCAGCCTTGCATCCTCCTGTGAATGTATCAGATGACACAGCTTTGCTCCCACAGCAAGGTGGGAACAAGTTGTTCAAATACAGCTCCACAACTTCACTGAACGGAACTAATTGATCTGTAAGTATATGACCACCTGTCCAAAGTCGAAATCATCCTCTTCTTCGGGATAAAGTAGATTGGAGAGGGCTTCCAGAGTAGAAATTGAAGAAATAGTCTCAGTTTCCATATTTTCAGATTCAATATTTTCTGTTTCCATATTTTCAGTTTCTGTATTTTCAGATTCCATATTCTAAAGAACAAGATAATCAGAAGTAAATATTTTACTTTTCTGTTTTATTTAAGACATAAAGATTTTTTTATTGTCATATCTCCCTTCTTTCACTGGGTCACTCTATTGTCTCTTATTTGAAAATATTTGTAATCTACTTTAGATAGATACATGTATTTTGCTAACTCACAGACCTGGGGCAGCAAGTAAACTCAAGATTTCAGCCTGCTTTACTAAAACTTCTTATTCAATCTAACAAGCACTTCACCTACCATACTGGTTCTCAGGTTTTAGTGTGCTTCAGAATCACCTCAAAAAAAAAAAAAAAAAAAGAATCACTCAGGAAGTTGGATAAAGATGCAGATTCTTACAGGTTATATACCATTACTTGAGAACATACATTTTTAGACTATATCTGTTTCATGTATGCTATTTAGGCTACATATTCCATTTAGTGAATGGAAAAAAAAAAGCTGTTGCTTCAGGGATATGCCAGACAACCTTTATTTAGTTCACACTTTTGCCTCAGATGAGCCTGTTCCTATCTGCTTTATTTCAGTTCCTTATTATTATTATTTTTTTGGGTCATGCTAGGAATGGAATCCAGAGCTTTACACAAGATAGGCAAGGGTTCTATCACTGAGCTCTGCCACCAGTTATCCCTCTTTAAAATTTTGAGACAGGGTCTCACTGAATTCCCAGTCTGGTCTCTGACTTGGGATCTTTCTGCCTTAGGCTCCCTGGCTGGGATTATAGGTGTGCACCACCATGACTAGCTATTTCAATTCTTAATTAACCCTAGTGACACCTAGCATTATATTTCCATTTGAGATCTCTAACAGGTTGTTTCATTTACTGTAGTGAAAGTTAACACACAATGAAATAATTGTTTTTATGATTTTAACACCAATACTACATATGTCTGGTGTGGAAAATTTTGGAAATAACACATTAAAGTATAAACAATAAAATTACAAATATTTAAAATTCTGACATCAGTATTTTAAATAATCTCTGTAGTTATTTTTAGAGTAGGGCTATTCAGGATCTTTAAAAATCTCAGAGGTGTCAGACTATAATGAATAACCTGAAAAAAGACTGTAGAATTAGGCCTATTGTTAGTGATTTGGACATAACCACAATAGGAATCTTTCTACATTTCTGCTGATATTTTTAAAACATCATTTTATAAAATTAACTCTCATAAAACATTTCTTTAATTCTTTTATTAAAATGATCCATTAAATTTTTGCATTGTGCCTAGAAAGGTAATACAAAGAGATTCCTAAGTGTATGCTGGTATAGTCTCCTGTCATAATCAATCTGCATGTAGATGGTGTTTGACAGATCTTCTGTTTTATTATTATGTTTTACTTTTATTTTGACTTTCTTTGTTAAATATAAAACTTTCCTTAATATCTATTGGAGATGTCAAGGATGAAACAAATATTAAATTGCCCCACACCTCTAGCATATAGGCAATATATCACAAAGATTAAGAGTAAAGGTCCTGGGGTTACGCTGCCTTGATTTGTATCTATCATTTACTTCTTACCTTTGTGACCTTAGCACATTATTTAAGCTCTTTATACCTAAACTCCTTTATCTGCAAAGTGGGGATAATAATAGTGTCTATCTCTTACAGTTGTTATAAGGATTAAGTAGCTTAATGCATGTAAAAGAGCTAGGATTGTGCTTGGCACATAGTCAGACTCAACATATTAATTCTTTAAAAGTTTAATTTTGCTGGGCATGAATATGATTTCCAATAATGATGTAGAATAAGTTAATGATAAAACTCATTACATTGGAAACTCATTAAATTGGAAAAGGTGAAATAAAAGGTGATAAAACAATTTTCTTTCTCAGTATGGTCTGGCAGTCCGCTATGGTAATGAATAATTGACACATATTAAATTAAACAAAGAGGATCCTGTTTATATTTTAAAATTCTAAGTTGATTGTGTTCATTAAATATTTACCTAATATTAAAGGCAAAAAGTTTATTGAAATATTCTCTACCTCTGACAATGAAAGGGAATAGTGCCTTCAGATATCAGTTATAATTAGTATTTTGACATGTACAATGAGATGTTGAAGAACAAATATAGCAGAAATTGTTTATTATTCCAGCACCTTACTTACTTTATAGAACTATTGTGATGGTTGAATTACACAACTTAGGTGAAAGAGTTTGCTAAAATATGGAAAGCTACATAAAAATTATTTTCTGGCCCTACTGCTAAAACCCACAGATACTTGATCATGAGGCTTGTGAGAGTTCAATGGTAGACTAACTGGTGAGAGGAGAATAAACTGGTACCAGTAAAGCTAACTCAGAAGAAAAGCCATCATAAATTCCAAATACAGTGTCTGAGGTAACACTCAGAATAGCTATTCGTATGATTTTATCTGCTTGGCAGATACATGGCAGCAGGAGTTTCTGGACATGAGCAGTGCTTTAGGGCAGAAAGGTAGAATAGTCATGGTTACAAGGAGATGTATTTATCGTGAAGTAGGACCCTGTCCCATCGGTGGAAATATTGAATTTAGGGTCTACTTTTGAGAATTGTTGGGGAGTGGGCAGCTAGATGAAGGTTCCCATAGGAAAAGAAAAAAGCCAGGCATAAGTCAGGCTTGTGGTATTACCTGGGTACCCACAGTAGAGATTATGAAGGAAGGCTGTGTGTTCAATGGGTGCACTAGATGTAGGATTTAGGAGAGACAGATTAATTGAAAATACCTATGAGTTAGTTGGGAAGAAACACGGACCCTGAGTTCTCATTTAGTGAGAGACAGGGCAGTGTGGACAGTGGGAGGTTATAACTGTAGGCTGAAAATCTTCAATAACTAGAGCTGGTACACAGTCAGCAGTTTATGAATACTGAACGAAGCATGATTAGATTCATATGAATTTGGTATTTGAAAATAGTCATCTTGGAAGGTTATACATTGATGTAAATTATGCTATCAATGCTTAAAATATTTTGGAATTTTCCTTTTCTTCTGAAATTGTTCATATCTCTCTATATTATTTTTACTAAGAAAACAGGTATCATTATGGTATCATTCAGTTTGATTATATATCAAATTTGTCTCCAAGTGATTTCTACATATATCTAGATATCACATCTACTTTCAAAATATGAAGATTTGCTTCTCTGAGGATATTCAAAACAATGTGCTACAGGCCTCAAGGCAATTCTAAAAGAGTAGTTTCAAAAGTAATTTGAGCAATAGCAACGTCATTAGAATAAGTAGATTAGCCTCCCAAAGTGACTACTTCAAAAGGGATACCAATCCTTAGGAAGTATGTATTTGGATTTGTTAAACAAATCATTCACAATAATTCTTACTAATACTTTATATATTTCAAGCATATTATGAACTGAGCCACAATTGGATTTCTCAATTATGCTGGCATAAAATGACATAGACTAGCACTCTACCTAAATTAGAGCAGAAATATAATAACAAAATTAGCACTTTAGCAAAAATTATTTTTACTATATCATATAGAATAATAATATGTAAACACAATAATAAGTTATGACAAGTTTGTTGTATTTTGAGAAACAAAAGAATCACAGATATTTTGTATATACTAATTAAATAGTTCAAGATATCAAAAGAGAAAAACAGTTACATGATTTGGGGAAAAATTCTAAATTGAATGAAAATTAAGATCTTCCATAAGTTTAACAAACCAAAATTATATTTTAAACTTTAATAAAAACATTTATTAATCCATTTTTCCCATTGTCCCAGATGTGGAACACCAATAAAAACTTAAATTGAACAACAAATATCCCACTTAATTTAACTTTTAAATAATATTTGAATATTTGTGATGTTCTGAGAATTGAAAACTTAGGACTTAATGAGTTAAAATTCATTTTACACAAATAGATGATATTTTTAAAAGCAAAAGAATATGCGTTTTGATGAATTATTTGTAAGTTTGAAATACATTTAAGTTCACCTTGAGTCTCGCAATCATGACCCTTTACGATATAGCTCCAGTCTCATATTCTAAACCCTTCCCTCCTATTATTATCTTATATTTGTTCTCTATTCTGTCAAAAACTGAACAGTTTATTAAATATACCCTATAATCTCCTGCCTTTGTACTTTGGAGTATATTCTTCTACTTGTGTAGTATAGTGTAGTGATAGAAAAAGATTCTGGAGCCACACTGCCTGTGTTTGTGGCATTGTCACTTAAATAGGCCAAGAAAAACTTTAAATTAGAGAAAATTTTAAGTAAGAGTTTCAATAAAACCAAAATACAGAACTAAATATTTTATTTGATATTGTGTTATTTAAAAAGTAAATTTTTCTGCTGGATGTGGTGGTACATGCTTCTAATCCTAGCAACTCAGGAGGTTGAGGCAGCAGGATCATAAGTTTAAAGTCAGCCGCCTCAGCAACCTTAGTGAGACCCCGGGCAACTTTAGTGAGACCCTGTATCAAAATAAAAAAAAAATAAGGGTTGGGGACTTGCTTAGCATGTGAAGCCTTGGGTTTGATTCTCAGCACCACTAATAAATAAATAAATAGGAGTGGTGATGTAGTTCAGTGGTGAAACATCCATGGGTCCAACCAAAGAAAGAAAAGAAGGAAGGAAGGAAGGAATTTTAGGCCCTGTGTTTTTCTTTCTCTTATTTTGCTAAGCCAATGCCAAGGAAATCATTGTCCAGGCAAAGCCTTTGTTTTTCCCACATCAATCTGAGCTTTTAGGGTCCTCACAGATAAAAGTAGTTGGGAGATCTATCTTGGTAGTAGCCACAACTGGCTTAAAAACAGATACTGCAGAACCAGCTCATTAACAGAACACTAGAGCCAGTTAGGTATTAACAAAGTTGAATCAGGGTGGCTTCAGACCCATAGTATCAAAGCGGTTATCAGTAACTTTTGGATCAAGTCAGTTCAGTTGTGAGGTTGAGATCATGCTATTTTGTTTGTCTCTGTCCATAGTAACAATAAGGATGACTTTCTGGTACATGCCTATAATCTCAGTGACTCAGGAGGCTGAGGCAGGTGGATTACAAGTTCAGGGCCAGCCTTGGCAATTTAGTGAAACCCTGTTTCAAAATAAAAAATTCAAATGTACTGTGGATTTAGCTGAGTGGTAAAATGACCTTGGGTTCAATCCCTAGTACTAAAAAAGAAAAAAAAGACGTAGGGTGTATAATGCTAGCTACTCTAGTGGCTGAGGTAGGAGCATTGCAATTCAAAGCCAGACTCAGCACTTTAGAGAGGCTCTGAGCAACTTAGCGAGATCCTGTCTCAAAATATAATAAAATAAGATAAAATAAAGTAAAAATTAAATTAAAAGGCCTGGGGATGTGGCTCAGTGTTTAATGGCCCCTGGGTTTAATCCCTGGCACCAAAAAAAAAAAAAAAAATACTCATTGATTTTAATTAGAAAAATGTCTAAATTAAATTAAGATGCTAAATTATAGATTTTTTAAAGTGATATTTTATTAATTCAAGTACATATGGTAAATAAAATCAGGATAATAAAAAATCATTAAATAGCATCCTTTTGGAATTTACTTAATAGGTTAAAAAATAACAACCAAATTCTGACTGAATTATAATTATAACTGAATGACATCAAAGTATTCAAGATCCATTTATTCTCTAAATAAATTGGGCGTTTCTTCTGCAACTTTATTTATATAATGACTTATTTAGCAATTTATGCATTCAAATTCTTCTGGGAACACAAAAGTAAACATCATCTCTGCCTCTGTGTGAATTAAATTATAACATACTGGCTTGCTGGTTAATTGCTTTTTTTTTTTTTTTCATTGTGCTGAGGACAAAACCTAGGATGTGGCACCTGCTAGACAAGAACTCTACCACTAAGCTATACCTCCAATCCTGTTTTCATTCTTCTTTTCACATGTTTTGAAAACTATATTCATCAGTAATTCCCTTCAAATTAAAGTACTTCATTTGAGGCTGGAGGTGTAGTTTAGTATGCACTAAGCTGTGGGTCCAACTCACAAAAACATTCATTTTGAGTCTTTTACAAAACCCAATAACAGTTTCCTTTTAGGTTTCTAACTTTTCCTACTATCAAACCAACTCATAAGTAGCTGTGGAAACTTAACAAAGCTTTTGTCACACATTTAATGGAAGATTGATTTTTTTTGCTCTTTTCATTTCTTTTTTTTTTATTAGCTACACATGACATTACAATGATCTTGGCAATTCATACATTTGAATCATTGGGGTATAATTTCTCATTTTTCTGATTGTACAGATTGCAGAATCACACTGGCCATACAGTCACCTACATACATACAGCAATCATAATGTCTATTTTATTCTGCTGCCCTTCCTACCCCCTCCCCCTCCCCTCCCCTCCCATCACTTCTCTCTATCCAAAATGGAAGATTGATTTTTGAAAGTGCCTGGAATCTTTTATAAACACAAACAATTAACCTCTTTTAACATTTTCTCTGTTCTTTATTTTAACCATAAGGAATCTATACCATTCCAATTGTTTTTTTGGTCGATGTTTCTTCAGCACTGGGGATTGAACTCAGGAGTGGTCTACTACTGAGATACAACCTCAGCCCTTTTTAATTTTTATTTTTCTGAGGGTCTCACTATGTTGTTTAGGCTGGCCTTGAACTTTCCATCTTCCTGCCTCAGCTTCTGGAGTTGCTTAGTTTACAGGCATGTGCTACTCCGTTTGGTGTCAACAATTTATATTTTTAGGTGTCCTATATATTGGATGCAGGAACATAATTAGTTAAACAATCCTTCCCAATTCAACCTCCTGAGTACCACCATGCCCAGCTTTGAAATGTGAGGTGTTTTTTTTTTTTTAAATTTTAGTTGTAGATGGACAGAATACCTTTATTTCATTTATTTTTATGTGGTACTGAGGATAGAACCCAGTGCCTCACAGATGCTTGTCAAGCACTGTACCACTGAGCCCCAACCCCAGCCTTTTTTTTTTTTGTACAGGTGATTGAACCCCTGGGGCACTTAACCAGTGAGCCACATCCCCAGACCTTTTTATGTTTTATTTTGAGACAGGGACTCACTAAATTGCTTTGGGCCTTGTAAATTGCGATGGTTGGCTCTCAACTCAGATCCTCCCACGTCATCCTCCTCAGTCGCTGGGATTACAGATGTGTGCCTCCAGCCCCGCTTAAAAGTGTGTTTTTATGTGGAGATGAAAATCCTTAGTTTCTATAGAATTCCCTCAGACTTACCAAAAGATGTGTAGTACATTTCAGAGAATACACTTGGTATTCATTTTTCTCCTTGTTTCTCTCAAGTCTTATATTCTTGTATCTCTTTTGGGGGGAGGGGTATTGGGAATTGAACCCAGAAGCGGTTAACCACTGACCCCCAACCCCAGGTCTTTTAAATATTTTATTTACAGACAGGGTCTTGCTTAGGGCCTTGCTAAATCCCTGAGGCTGGCTTTGAACTCACAACCTTCTTGCCTCAGCCTCCAGAGCTGCTGGGTTTAAAGACGCGCGCCAGGCGCCCGGCTCCACTTAGGTCTAAATGGAGATTAATATAGCAAATCTTTGGTCTGGGCTTGTGGCTCAGCTGAAAAGTGCTCACCTACCACTTCTTGTTAGGCCCCAGGTTCAAATCTCAGGACAACTTCAAAGTAAACAAGTAAAAAATAAAGGCGTGTAAGTAAAAGAAATCAATATTAAGGAAAAAAGAGGGCAAGTTTTCTTTTTAGAGCTTTGAAATTTTCTCCTCAACAGTCCTGGCTTCGTTTTCTGTCGTTTGTGCTCTTAGGAGAAACAATCCCCCTGTCTCCAGGCCAAACTCAGTTCCCTCCTCTGACTCAGATTCTTTTTTTTTTTAATCTAATTCCCCTCTTTTTGAAAGGAATAGTCAAACGACATAGAATACTTACTCCCTCAAATCAGCCCTTGGCGAATAGCAGGTTTTGTAGGAACAAGTAGTTTTGGCACACCACACTCTGTCTCACTAAGTGCGAATCTAACCGCTCCCTTCTCCTCATCCGGTTTGACCAAGTTCAGTTGGAACTCTGAGGCCACAGCACCAAAATTCTCGCACACAGGTCATTTGTTCACGCAGCAAGTGGAAAGGTTCACGTTTTTCGGTCTCAACAGTGTTATCCACGCCCCCTCTCCCCACACATCCCAACCCAGGCTGCAGCTGCTCCACTTGGAGCACATGGATCTACATATAAGGAAACACGATTTACACCCTCCAATTAGCCAACCTGAGGGGAAGGGAGAACAGCTAAGTGTGTGAAAGCCGAGGTAGCTAATTGGAAAGTCTTCAGATGTTTATTTTGGCTTTTTGATAGTCGGTCGACCAGCACCCATACCTTGTATGTTACTTCCACGTCTCTCACATTCTGAGACTGAGTTTTGTTAAAGAAGCACCCGGCTTCTAGTGCCTACGACTGAGGGATTGAGGAAACGGTTCACCTCTACTTAGTGCAACTTGTGGCTTTTTGAGTTATTTCTTAGAGTCTCAAGTATCTACAGTTCTCCCAGATAGTCACAGCATCTGAGGACCCTGTTTTTCCCCCTCTTGAGGTTCGGATTTCCTCACCTGGGTCAGTTTTCGGGTCGCTGGCTAGGCTCCGAAAATAGCGGAGAGCTCTGCGTCTCTCAGTTGCCTGGGTAACAACTTGGTTACCCTTTCCCCCGCTCCCCCCTCCCCCTTTCCGCACACCACCACCTCCGGCCTTCCCGCTTGACCTCCCTGGCCAATCATAGAGGGGTCTCCTTTAAAACAATACCAGAATCAGCCAATCCGGGTGCGTCCAGGTCGGGTCAATGGCCGCCCTTTCTAGTTAAGTAGGTCGACCCCAGTTAAGCCTCAGTAGCGGTTAGCGTCTCTTCAGCTTGAGAGTAGATTGTTTCCGGCTCGCGTAGGTCTGGGTCTGCCTCTGGTGGCTACACAGCCTCGGAGGCCAACCCGTTTACTTTACGGACGGGACAGAAAGCAGCGACTGCTACTACGGTAAGTTTGCAGGACTTTCGTTGGTAGGCTTCTGTCACCATGAAGCTTTTTTGCCCTGTGAATTCCAGTTCTGAGGACCCAGTCACACGCACTTCTGCAGCAGCGGGAGTAGAAGGGTAGGGTCGGTGGGCCAGGAGTTGAGAAGGATTTGCTTGGCTCTGAACCTTGTTCCCCCAGCCCCCTCCCTCTGACAGAGACACGTGTCATTCTTCTGTCGCCGCTCAACGCGCGCGTCTGTGTAAAGTGAGGTCGCACTTTTTCTCTGCTTGGGCAAGCCTTCGTGGCCTGAAGCCCCAGGGAAGTACTGGTTCGGCTGCTGTGAGGCACCTGTGGCGCACAAGTAATAACCGCGCATGGCCCCAGATCCTGAGAAAATCACCAGACAGACTGCCCTGCTTTTCCCGCCTTGTAACAGAGAAACGCAAGCGCGCCTCCCTCTTGCCACTGCTTGGGAATTTGGGTGTCTTAGGGGTAGAGTTATATCCCTAGTTTCCCTGCAGTGCGCGGTTTGATTTTAAACAAAGGGGAGGGAGGGATGGGGCAATAATTATTTAGAGTTTCCTGAACTGTCTGTGATTAATAATTGGGCTCAAAACACATTGTTTGAATGTTACAAACCAGGAGAGACAGGATGAGTTTCATGATTAGTTGCTTTTAATAACTGTTGAATTTTGGATTGGAATTTGATTAGAATGCACTGAACTGTTTCCCTTCTCTCTGATACCATGCTTTTCTTAACTTCCACCCCATCTGGCAGAGGTGAGGGTGAAGTTTGAGTAATTTGTCCATTCTGCTTATTGTTGTCTAAGGTGAGCAAACAAACAAACAAAAAAGGGGGTTTGAATGTTATTCACTAAAGTAAAGTTATTGGCTTTTTGGCCAAATCATCTATACCATAATTCCTTTATTACTGCGGGTGATCATAGTTTATGTGTCTTGCATTTTGTTAATTTTCTAGATATTTGTAGAACTTAAGTTATGTGTTATGCTATCCTTTTTTTCTTGTGTGTGTGTGTGTGTGTGTGTGTGTTTAAGTCTGCTTCAATACACGTTATTCTAAAGTCTAAAGTGCCCAGCCAGTGTTTCATATACCTTTTGGCCATGATTCACAGTGAGAAATAAATTTTATTTTGTGGCTTCAGGACATATATACACTATATAGAAATGACGACTGTTTTGCAAAAACAGTACTTATTACATGCAGTGTACTCTGGCACATTCCACTATATTTTAATGAATTGTCATTCACAGTTTGAAAGACATTGACCTTAGACATTTAGTTTTTGAACTTTTGTATGCACTTAGGGAATAACACAAAGATTAGAGATGTTCAGTGTGAAGCCTCAGGTCACACTGTCATTGCATCTCAGCCAATAGAGCTCACTTGATTAAGTCTTGACTTGTTCTGCCTTGATAGCAGATCAGATCTAGAGGCAGAAATTAAGTGGGGAAAGTTTCTCTGACTTTCCAACCCAGAACAGAGGTAACTGAATTTGGCTGCTAGTTGTTTGTTTGGGTACCAGGTATTGAGCCACATCCCTGACCTTGTTTTGTATTTTATTTAGAGACAGGGTCTCACTGAGTTGCTCAGCACCTTGCTTTTGCTGAGGCTGGCTTTGAACTCATGATCCTCCTGCCTCAGCCTCAGGGGCTGCTGGCACCCAACTGCTGGTTTGTTTTTAACGTAACAAACCTTAAAAAATTGAAAGATAAAAAGTACAGCTAAAAATTTCTTTTTATAGCTACGAGAAAAATATAGTTTAGGTAATCCTTTTGTATTATATAGAGTAAGTCTTTTAAAACACTGG
This sequence comes from Marmota monax, assembly GCF_021218885.2. Lineage (NCBI taxonomy): Eukaryota > Metazoa > Chordata > Mammalia > Rodentia > Sciuridae > Marmota > Marmota monax. Next base: position 5,775,502 of record NW_026694552.1, on the reverse strand, counting down.
TGAAATGATTTATTAAACCAGCATTGAAAGAAATTAAGGATAAAAAATTGCACTCATTTCTCTACTATGATAATATAGTAGTTCTGTCCCCCTCCCTTTTTTATCCATATATACCAATATTTTTTACATAACTGTGCTTCTTGTTTATATAGTTTTTTTTGTTGTTGCTCATTTAATACTGTTTTGTATTTTTTTCCTGTTTGATAGTCTTTATAATTTGAATTATTAATATTACCCTAATATTTCAGAGTGAGTCAGCCTAACTAAACCAACAGATGATTTATTTCCAGTTATAAAAATAATGCTGCAAAGTGTTGATTACTTAAAATCCTTTATATAACTTTTTGTCTTCCATTCATTGGGTTAAGAGGAAGCCTAATAGGTAGGCCAGGGATCTGGATCTGGACTGGGAATTTTTGCCCCACTTATGTTTGAATTTGGCCTTCCAGTTTCTGTATGCTAGAGCAACAGTGATCAACTGTGGTGTTCTTTATACATATGAGTTAGGCTGAATGTATTTTTTCCACTAATAAGTATAGACATTTTCAACATGATTTACTTTTAAAAAAGCGTGAATCATAGCAGGTCCAGGCAGATTCAAGTGCCATAATAACACTCACACTGATTAAATTTCTTTCTGACTATCTTTTCCAAAGGTTATTTGAATGTGTATTATTTTTTAATATAAAATATTTTATAAAGCAGCCAATTAAATTGATTAGAAGAATAAAAGTTATAATTGATCTATATTAGCACATCTCCCTCTTCAAAGCACACATATTGTCTTACTTTCTGTCATTTTCAAACATTAAGTAGTCCTTTTTGTGTGGGGTGGGTGATGCAGTGGGCGGGGAGATACTGGGGATTGAACCCAGGGATGCTTTGCCACTGAGCTACAACCCCAGCTCTTTTTAGTTTTTATTTTGAGACAGGGTCTCACTAAGGCCTCAATAAGTTGCTTAAGGTGTCAATAAGTTGCTGAGGTTGGCCTTGAACTTGGAATCCTCCTATCCTCAGTCCCCCTAGTGCTGGAATTATAGGCTTGTACCACCACTGTGCTGGGCATGCTGGGCTAGTAGTTCCTCTTTTTTAAAAGTATGAAATACTTCAAAGAAAAAAACACAGAGACCATTTTAACACCCACCAAAGATTTAACAACTATTAAAAATTTGCTATATTTTTCTTAGATGATGATTTTTTTTTTAGGTGCTGGAGATTGAACCCAAGGCCTCACTTATACTAAGCATGGATTCTACCAGTGAGCTACACCTGCAGTTCCTTGTTTGTTTGTTTTTTTAAGAACTAAAACATTATAGCAACTACTTAATATCACTTCCCAGTCTCATTTCCTTCCCATTGCAGTGATAATTGTATTTATGTAGTTAGTATATATTTTCCAGTGTGTGTTTATAAGTTCACTATGATGGGCCCATAAATGATTTGTAATATTTTTGTGTCTCCAAGGTTTACATAAATGGCATACTGTACTTATTCTTCTGCAACTTTTTATGGTCAATATTGGTTTTGAGATTTAAATGCAAGTAGCTATTTTTATTGCTATATAGTATTCCATTGTATGACTATACTATTTTTTTTTAATTTATTTTTAGTGCGTTATAGATATATCTAACAGTGAGGTTCATTTTGACATATCCATTAATGCATTTAATGTAGTTTTATCCACTTCAGTCTCAAATACTTCCCCCTTCTCTGCCCTTCTCCCTTCACTGATCCCCTTCCTCTACCCTATTGGTCTTCCATTTATGTGTTTATTTATTTATTTTTTTTAAAAAAATATTTTTTAGTTGTAGTTGGACACAATACCTTTATTTTATTTATTCATTTTTATGTGGGGCTGAGGATTGAACCCAGCGTCTCACATGTGCTAGGCGAGCGCTCTACCACTGAGCCGCAACCCCAGCCTGTTATGTGTTTATTTTTTAATTGATAAATTATAGTTGTATACAAAACTGGAATATATTGTAGTATAGTCATACTTGTACCTAATATAATTTGGTCAACTTCATTCCTCATTTTTCCCCTTTCCCTTCCCTCTTTCTTCCCCCTTGGTCCCCATGCTTCCACTCTACTGGTTTTCCCTTCTTTTCTTGTGAGATCCCCCTTTTTATTTCTCTTTTTCTCTTTAGTTTCTGCATATGGGAGAAAACATTCAATCCTTGACTTTCTGAGTCTGGTTTATTTCACTTAGCATTATGTTCTTCTGTTCCATTTATTTACCAGCAAATGTTATGATTTTATTCTTCTTTATAGCTGAGTAAAACTCTCTGTGTGGGTATGATATACATCATATAATATACATCACACACACACACACACACATATATGCACACACAAATACATTTTCGTTTTCTTTATCTATTTGTCTATTGGTGGGCACCCAGGTTGGTTCTATAACTTGGCGATTGTGGATTGTGCTACTGTACATATTGCTATGCATGTATCACTATAGTGTGCTGATTTAAGTTCTTTTGGATAAATACCAAGAAGTGGGATAGCTGGGTCATATGGTGATTCTATTCCTAGTCTTTTGAGGAATCTCCATATTCCTTTCCAAAATGGTTGTACTAATTTGCAGTCCCACCAACAATGTATATGTGTACATTTATCCCTACATCCTTGCCAGCAGTTATTTGTGTTCTAGATGATTAGAACTGACTAGAGTGAGAAGGTGGGATAAAATCTTAGTGTAGTTTTGATTTGCTTAACATGCAAAGCTATAGTTTTGTTAATTTTAAGATTCTATAGTTAGGATGTTTGGATAAGTAGAAGCTACTAGAAGAGGACTAGAGGTTGACAGGAAGAACTCAACAAGGCAAAGACAGCTTTTCTACTGATAGCCACAGATTTTGAGTATAGGCCTGTTTTCTAATTTTAAATAAGATAGTGATATGCAGAGGAATGCTAAAGTGTACTAAGATCCTGTTTGTTAAAAAGGATAGAGAATACTAATTGACTTCAGGCTTTGTTAGAAGAACATGAATTTTTGCCTGTATCCTTAAATAATTCAAGAGAACTCACACAAATTAATATTATTAAAATATATAACTTGTAAACCTGGTGAAAATTAAGGGAATTAAGAAAATTCCATCAATCCAGATATGCAAAAAAGATAAAAAATGCATAGAGTATGGCAAATACAAAACACAATGTAAGATGGAAGAAAAACCCTATTATATTATTCACAATAAAACCAAATAAGTTAAACTTGTCATATTGGTTTGAATAATTTCAGTTCTGTATGCTATTTACAAAAACTACACTTAAAATGACACAGAAAAGTTGATTGGAAGAGGATACACTAGGCAAATACCAACCAAAATAAAAATGATGAGGCAATATTAATGTTAGACAAAATATGCTTTAAGGCAATTTAATAATAAATAGGCACTTTGTTTTGGTGTATAGAAGAAAATCTACCAAGAGACTATCAACCATGAACTTCAATATATGCTCCCAACAACATAGTCTTGAAATATACAAAGCAGAACAATAGAATTATAATTAGAAATTGATCATTCATAATAACAATGTGAGTCTTTTAAAAACACCTTTGTCAGAAACTAGTTAAGCAAAATAGATTTAAAAAATAAACAAGAATATGAACAATTTAAAATTTAAATTAGATGAAAAGAAGCATATAATGTTATGTGAGACATGTAATATAATATTATAATTTATAAAAACATAACATGTGCAACCTAGGAGGGTGGTGCATTTGGGAATACAAAATTAAATACAAGTGCTTTTGTTCTGCTCAATATGCTTCCCTGTCTGTATACCTTCCAGGACTGAATTACTACACTTGAAATCATCATTTGGAGCTCACATTTTAAAAACTTTAAGATGTGTACATGACTTAGAAATAAGTATGTTGTAACTAATACATTCAGTATTGTACTTTAGACTTATTCTTGGGAAGGCTTTTCATTATAACCTTGATACTAATACTATTCAAGTTATTATTTCTCATTAATTTTAAGTGGTATACATGAATTTCATATTTTAACATTTTTGAAATGGAAATGAGCCTGCCAGTTGATAGTGTGTTTTGGCTAGGTGGTAGCTGTGACATGATAATTGTTCTTGCATGCACAAGTGATATGAAAATGTCTACACTCAAAACTTGTATGATGAACAGCTGGGGTGAAAATTCCCTGAGACAATGTGGAATCATCTTTAACTCCAAGAAACCGGTAATTGTGGGGAAGAGAATGGAGAAGGTAGTAAATTAGATTTAGTTATCAATATGATGAAATGAAGACAAAAGGTGACTTACGTATACATTTGCAAAACCAGCTTAAGAGAATAGCAAAAATGACTTTCTTTTTCTTTTTTAAAGAAAAGCTGCTTCAATCATGTTCTTGGTGACTTAGGAGACATCCAAGAAATTGGATTTGCAAAATGGATTAGGAATATGAAGTCTAGAGATAACTTAACCAAGTTACTTGGCTTATGCTTTTTTAAAATGTATGCATGTTTGATTAAATTCTATGCTGACAATAAAAATTATTTTGAAAAGCATAAAAAATTAAGTGATAAGGAATTATGACAGGTTGATATTTTTTCCCTTCCTTTCTTAGTAGTACACAAAATAATAAGACTCAGCTTTGTTGAAATATTTTTGAAACTGATTACTTAAAATTACCTTTCCCAGCTATTGTGTAAATATTAATTTTGGGCACATCTGATTCCATTAATCTTGACTAGGATAGGGTTATAAATTCACAGTGATTTTCCCATAACACTTTAAGATATTTTTTCTATTGTTTTCTAAGATTTATTGTTGATAATGAAGAAGCTGATGTCAATCTGGCTGTTACTACTTATTAGGTATTTTTTTTGTCTTTGATAACTTTCAGATTTTTTCCCTATATTTAATATTCCAGTTTTTAAATATATTGTATGTAAGGAGATATGTGTGTTTGTTTGGTAGTGGTGAAGGGTTGCTTGCTTGCACTTGGTGACCTTTTTAATCTGAGAACTCATTTTCAGTTCTAGCAAATTCACTTATAAACCCTTTGAATATTGTTTCTGCCATTCCATTTTTCCTTCTATATTCCTTCCTGATATATATTGGACCATCTCTTTCCCCTTCCTTCCTTCCTTCCTTCCTTCTTTCTTTCTTTCTTTCTTTCCCATACTTTTATCTGCCCTGTGATCTGACAGTTTCTTACAGTTCACTGATTTTTTTTTTTCTTTTCAATTGTGGCTAGCCTATTATTTAAGTCTATTTCTTGAGCCTCTTTCTTTCTTTCTCCCCCACCCCCAGTACTGGGCATTGATTTCAGGGGTGCTGTGCTGCTGAGATACATCCCCATCCCTTCTTATTTTTTGAGACAAGGTCTTACTAAGTTGCTTAGAGTCTAAGTTGCCAAGGCTGGCCTTGAACTTGTGATTCTCCTGCCTCAGGCTCCGAGTTGCTGGGATTACAAACATGCTAAACCTCTTTATTTGTAATACTAAAATCCATTTCTTGGATTTTTCTTGACTCTTTTTAACATTTGCGTATTTGTTTTATGGGTGCTGTTTTTTATCTTGAGTTCGTTAAACATATTAAACATTTTAATGTGCCATTCAGATCACTCTATTATCTCTAATTCCTTAGAAGAGAGTTCTCTCAGTTTTAGTATCTTAAGATGGCTTAAATGTTTTATCATTCTTGTCTATAAGTTTATCTTCTTGGGGCTTTTTTTTTTTTTTTTTGACCAAGTGTGACCTAGGAAGTGGACACATCTCTATTGAGTGATATCATGGGTAACCTGCCTGGACTCTGGAGGTTTCATCTATTCCTAACCAGTTTTCATGTTAACATCTTAGCTTGAAGTTTTCATACCACAAAGGTAAATTGAATTCAGGCCATTTTTGCATATGTTCTGCATTGGCTTGGGGTTCCCACATGTCTCCCCAGTCTTTTCCACTCTCCTATAGATGTTTCCCAGATGTAAGCTTCACTAAGTTTCTGCTCATTGAAGAGCCAGTAGCTTTACCCTGTGGCTTTAAACATACTCGGTTCAGCATTTTATTTTCAGGTGTTAGGGCACATATCTCTTTCAGGTCTTCTGCTTTGACTCCAGCTGCTAGATAATTCTTTTTAGAAAAATCTTTGCTTTGCAATTAAAAATGTTTTTATTAAATGATTTCTTTTTTAAAATATTTATTTTTTTAGTTGTAGTTGAACGCAATACCTTTATTTCGTTAATTAATTTATTTTATATGGTGCTGAGGATCGAACCCAGGGCCTCAGACATGCTAAAGCAAATGCTCTACTGCTGAGCCATAACCTCAGCCCCTTATTAAATGATTTCTAACTGGTATTTTTAGAAATTTGGAATGACAGGATGTGATTCCAGTGTGGATTCCATTTGTGATATTCAATTGGAGGTCTCCTTGAGACCTCTAAAATTTTTTTCTTCCATTCCTCTTACCCCCTTTTAGGGTTTGGAGTCATGAGCAGGTTTAATTATGGAGAAACTGGTACCCCTACAGGTAGGTTCACTTTTGACTCTGCAGAGACAACCATCACCACTACAACCACAGGGTTTACTTTCTCTACACCCGATATAGGTAGGTTTAATTTTGGGACTCCATCCCAACTGGTTGTAAGTAAATCTTCATATTCCATCAGCCTGTTCTCATTCGATAATCCAGCTCCAGCAAAATAGACTACAGGATTCAGCTTTGGAACACCAGTTGCATCAACTCCTGTCCCACTAGGAACTGGATTTGCCTTAGGGTAAGAGTAAACAGTTTCTGATTCTTTTAGGAACTACAAAAGGACTGTGTCTCAAACACAGATTTTCCATTTAGAGCTTAGATAGGATGATGAAATAGTATGGCATTTCTTAAGCAATTATTTGAAATTATGCCACTTATTCCCAAGAAAGTCTTAAAAAATGTAGTCATCTTGGAGTTGAGGCACAAAGGACATTGAATTATGATCTGTGGTCTCCCGTCATTTCGTGTGAGCCATAGACAGGAAATACACATTGAATTTTGGATATATATCATCTGGAAATTAAGCTGCTTATTTAGTATTTCTCAAGAAAGATATTCATCTATTGATTATGGTACTGATCTTGATTATACAGTTCCCCCTCTTGCATCTCAGAATTTTAAGGGAGGCACTCTTCTAATCTAATGCCTTCAAGGTAAATCTATTTGGATCCATGTCTTTCAGTAATACCTGATGACCATATGAAAGCTGAGGCCTTACCTCTGGAATTGTTCCCTATTCTGTTATAGCTATCTAATAACTTGTAATTGAGTGCTAAATAATCTTTTTTAAGAGGGATACCTTAAATGTTGAAGCATTTTGCCGTGGGTCATGAAATACATTTAAAATTTCTTAGAAATTGTATTAAAGAGATGCTTGTTTGTGTGATTCTGTGTCTGAAACAAAAACGTATGTTGTTTAATGTAAAGTCTGCTAGACTGTCAGCAAGAAGAAGTATAGGGCTAGGAATATAGCTCAGTTGGTAGAGTGCTTGCCTCACATGCACAAGGCCCTGATATTAAAAAGCAACTGTGAAACAAATATTTGAGTCTTGGCTTTGCCATTTACTACTTCTATGATTATGAGCAGGTTATTTAACTCCTCAGTGCTTAAATTAATGTAGGTAAAATGCTTAGAACCTTTTCTGGTATGTAGTGGTCACTTAATATGTGTTAGCTCTTATTGTTGTTTTATGAAAATGTACATTTCCCTGCAGTGTTGCATATGTTGGATATTATCCTTTTTTATGCGTGTTCTTGAAGTAGATGGTTTAACAGTGAAAATAGCATTGTCATAATCTTTTTTTTTTTTTTCTGTTTCAGTACTAGGGATTGAATCCAGGTGTATTCTGCCACTGAGCTATGTCCCTAGCTCTTTTTTTTATTATAGTCAAGGGTCTCACTAAAGTATTCAGAATGTCCTCAAACTTGTGATTCTCCTGCCTCAGCCTCTGGAATCTCTGGGACTATAGGCGAGTGCTACCATGCCCAGCTCATCATCTTTATTTAAATTTTTTGATTAGCAATAAGGCAGAATTCAGGTTTTTAATTGATAAACCATATTTGTGTGTGTGTGTGTGTGTGTGTGAGAGAGAGAGAGAGAGAGAGAGAGAGAGAGAGAGAGAGAGATTGCCTTTTTATGTCCTTTGCTCAAATTTCTAATATGATGCTTATATTTTCTCCATTGATATTTAATTGCAATGCTTTAACCCTTTGATATTTGTATAAGCATTATTTTTAGAGTTTTATAAGTATCTAAAATATTATAACTTTTAAATTAAGAATTTATTTTGACATAATTGTAGATAATCTTACAGGTAAAAAATAATACAGAGAGATCCCACATACCCTTTGCACTGTTTTTCTACTGGTATTATTTAGCACAACTATAGTACAGTATCACCACCAGGATATTAATATTTATAGAATCAAAATATAGAATCTCTGTCACTACAAGGATCCCTCCTTCATTTTATCCTTTTATGGCAGCATCTACTTTTTTCTGTTCCACCCACTTTTTAACCTGGCAACCATTAATTTGATCTCCATTACTAAAATTGTCATTTCAAAAGTGTTATATATTTTGATCCGCAGGAACACATACATAAACACAAAGTTATGTGCATGAACCACACATTATATAATCTTTGGGGAATGATTTTTTTTTCAATCAGTGTAATTTTATGGAGATCCCCAGATTATTACGTGTATCAATCCTTTGTTTCTTTTTATTGCTGCATACTGTTGTGTGAAGGTACTGCAAGTTGCTTAAGCATTTGCCAGCTGCCTTAGTCCATTTTGTGCTGTTGTAACAGAATATCTGGGACTGGGTAATTTTTTTGGAGTATTTGGGATCAAACCCACTTGCTATGTAAGTGCTCTACCACTCAGCTACACACTCAATCCTTTTTATTTTTATTTTTTTTTAATTTTGAAACATGCTCTTATGAAGTTGTCCAGACCGACCTCAAATTTGCAATCCTCCTGCCCAAGCCTCCAAAGTAGCTGAGATTATAGGTGAGTGCTACTGCACCTGGCCCAGACTACATAACTTATAATGAATTCATTTCCAATAGTTCTGGAGGCTGGGAAGTCCAGGGGCCTACATCTGACCAGGGCCTTCATGCTGTATCATTCAGTGGCAGAAGGTATCATGTGAGTAAGAGGCAGGGTGCAAATTCACCCATTCATAATGAACCCACTCCCATAAACATGATGTTAATAAATTCATGAGGATAGCACCTTCATGATCTAATCACATCTTTAAGATTCTTCCTCTTAACACTTTCACATTGGAGATAAATTTCTAACCCTTGAAATTTGGAGCACACATTCAAACTATGGCACCCATGGATGAATATTTGTATTGTTTCTACTTTTTGACTATTACAAATAAAGCTGAAGTATTTGTGTTCAGGTTTGGGTTTTTTTTTTCTTTTGCTTTTTGGGTTTTGGTGAACATAAATCTTCATTTTTCTGAGATGAATGCCTAGAATTGCAATTGCTATGTCATGTGTTAATTGAATATTCAGTTTTATAAGAAATTGCAGAATTGTTTCCAAGATTGGCTAGACCACTTTACAAATGCACAGGCAATGTATATATGATCCTGTTTCTCTGCATCCTAGCTACCATTTGGTGTTATCTCTATTTTTAAATTTTAGCCTCCTATAGATAATGATACCATATTGTGGTTTTAGTTTGCAATTTCCCTGATGGCTAATGATGGTGAACATCTTTTTCAGTGATAATCTCTCATCTGTATATCTTGTCTGTTCATGACTTTTTTCAGTAAGAAAAAAAGTATCCAAAATACCACTGTATTTTATGGGTCCTTTTTACATAGAGATTTGTATAATGCAAGTTGATAATATGATTATATAAAAAGTAGAAATGCTGTTCGTGTAGGGTTTTTTCTAATGTTTAATTTTTATTTTATTGATTTTTAAAGAGTCAACTCTAAAAATCAATCACATATTTTTTCCTATTTTTTAAATTTCATTGATCTCTGCTCTTTATTTTCTTTCTTACACTGCTTTGAGCCTTATTTTTGCAATTTCTTTTCTAGGTTCTTGATTTAGGAAGTTAGATTATTGATTCTACTTTTCTAATTTTGACATTTATGCCATAATTTCACTATCAGCATTTTTAACTAAATCCCAGAATTTAATAAAAATTTTAAATTAAAAAACATTTATTTTAATAGGCATAGTGTATATGAATGCATATATAGGTAAATATAAATTCATGTAAATATTCAAACTGTCAGAAAACACGGTTAAACAAAAAGTATAGAAAATGGCTATAATCTTACTTGCCTACTATTTTTAAACATCTTGGTAGGTACACTGCCTGACTCTTGAAGATGAGTACATATACACATATTCAGTAAACAGAATCACATACTCTTTCATGATGAGTCCCACAAATTTTAATATATTTTAATTTTCATTCAATTTTCTTTATTTTTATTTCCCTTTAGTCTTCCACTTTGATCTATCAGTTATTTAGTAGTATATTTGGTTTCCAAATGTTCAGAGATCTCCCTGTTTCCCTTTGGTTATTGATATGTAGTTGTAGTTGGAGAACACATCTTAATTCATTTAAATTTGTTGAGATTTGGTTTATGGCCCCAAATATGATCTATCTTGATATTTGTTTCATGAATGTGTTTGTATTTGTTAGGTAAAGTGTTTTATAAATGTCACTTAGATCCTGACGGTTAATGGTGTTTTTCCCATTATAGTTGTACACAATGATGTGATTTTTTGTTATATAATCAGTCCCAGTACTTCCCTTTCCTCCGTGCCTCCCACCCTTTGGTCCCTTTCCTCTACTGATCTCCCTTTGATCTTCAGGATATCCATTTCCACCTTTCTTTTCCTTTTTTCTTCTCTAACTTCCACATATGAGAGAAAATCTGACCCTTGACCTTCTGAGTTTGACTTATTTCACTTAGCATGATAGTCTCTAGTTGTATCCATTTTCCTGCAAATGCCATAATTTCATTTTTCTTTATAGCTGAAAAAATAAAATTCCATTGTGTATATATACTACATTTTCACCAAATTTTCTTTATCATCAATGGTGTTTTTGAGTTCTTCTGTATCCTCACTCTTTTTAATGACTAGTTGGTAACAGAGGTGTTGAAGGATCTTGGGTAATAGTGAATTTACGACTTCTTTCTGTTTTATCACTTTTTGTTTCACGTATTTTGAAGTTCTGCCAATTGGTGAATAAACATTATTGCTAAAATTATTAGAGAATTGGCCCTTTTATCATTATGTACAATCTCCCTCTGTCTATGGTAATTTTCTTTGCTCTGAAGTTTACTTTATCTGATAATAATGTACCTTCTTTTACTATCTTTTGATTAATGTTGTATGGTATGTACTTTTTCATCTTTTTATTTTCAGTCTGCCCTTTGTATTTTAGAATGAGTTTCATGTAGATAATATGTAGTTGAGCAGAGTTTTTAAATCCCCTCTGCTAATCTCTGTTTTAATTGGTATATATAGGCCAATTGCATATATTATAATTATTGCTATGTTAGGGCTGAAGTCTGTGTCATCTTTAAAATTTCTTTGCTGTTTTTTATTTCTTATTTCTCTATTTCCATTTCCTGGTTACTTGAACAGTTTTTAAAATTCCATTTTCATTAATCTGTAGAACTTTTGAGACTATCTCTTTCTGTAGCTCTTTGAATAGTTGTGCTAGATATTATATATACATAATTTATCATGGTCTATTTGAGTCGTTTTACCAATTTGAGTGAGGTGTAGAAACTTTTCCTCCCTATATGTTCCTTAACCCACCACATTTGCAATATAATTCTTAAATATTTCCTTTACGTAATAACTAGAACCACATCAGACAGGGTTAATTTCTGCTTCATCCATAGGTGCTATAGTTTGTGTGCCCCAAATTTTAAGTGTTAGAAAATTTATCTCCAATGTGAAAGTGTTAAGAGGTAGAATCTTAATGATGTGATTAGATCATGAAGGTGCTATCCTCATGAATTTATTAACATCATGTTTATGGGAGTGGGTTCATTATGAAAGGGTGAATTTGCACCCTGCCTCTTGCTCACATGATACCTTCTGCCACTGAATGATACAGCATGAAGGCCCTGGTCAGATGTAGGCCCCTGGACTTCCCAGCCTCCAGAACTACTGGAAATGAATTCATTATAAGTTATGTAGTCTGGGCCAGGTGCAGTAGCACTCACCTATAATCTCAGCTACTTTGGAGGCTTGGGCAGGAGGATTGCAAATTTGAGGTCGGTCTGGACAACTTCATAACAGCATGTTTCAAAATTAAAAAAAATAAAAAATAAAAAGGATTGAGTGTGTAGCTGAGTGGTAGAGCACTTACATAGCAAGTGGGTTTGATCCCAAGTACTCCAAAAAAAATTTACCCAATCCCAGATATTCTGTTACAGCAGCACAAAATGGACTAAGGCAACTGGCAAATGCCTCAGCAAACTGTAGTACATTCACACAGTTGAACTGTATGCAGCAATAAAAAGAAATCAAGACAAAATAAAAAGAAATCCAGTTATATTCACCCCTATTTTTGTTCTTTATATTGTTGTTTCTTCCTTCCCAAGGTTCCAAGATTCTTTATTCATTTTCTTTCTGTTTACATAACTTTGTTTAGACATTGTTTTAGGGTGGCTTGCTGGGAACAAATTCTCTTGAGTTTTCCTTCATCTTTCAATGTCTTAATTTCTTCTTTATTCCTGAAGGATGGTTTCACTAGGTATAGGTTGACAGTTATTTTAATACTTGAAAAGTATTGGACTACTTCCTTGTTTCCATAGTTTCTCATGAGAAATCTGTCATTCAAATAATGTTTCCTCTATAGATTGGATGTTATTTTTTTTCTTACTGCTTTCAAAAGTTTTTTTTTTTTTTTTTGTATTTAGTTTTCAGAAGTTTGTCATGTTTCTTTGTGTAGATTTATCAGATTTATCCTTTTTGGTCTTACTTTGCTTCTTGAATATGTTGGTTTATGTTTCTTGTTTAAAGTTTTCCATTATTTCTTTCAACCATATTTTAAGACTTTCCTTCTAGATCCTGTTAGATCTTTTGTCATAGTCCCACAGGAACTTCTACTTTGCTATTTTTTTTCAGTCTGGTTTTCTTTGTTTTCAAATTAGATAATTTCTATTATTTTACTATCTAGTTCACTGATTCTTATCTCTGTACCCTCTTTTCTGCCGCTTAGTTCTTATACTGACTTTGTATTTCAGTTAAATTTTTCAACTCTAATATTTTCCTTTGGTTCTCTTAATATCTTCTGTTTCTTCTCTGGGCTTCTTTTTCTTTATTCTTTTTGGCTGTTTTTTTTTTTTTCTTTTTTTTTTTTTTTACTGGGGATTAAACCCAGGTGCATTCAACCACTGAGCCACATCCCCTGCCATATTTTGTATTTTATTTAGAGACAGGGTCTCACTGAGTTGCATAGTGCCTTGCTTTTGCTGAGGCTGGCTTTGAACTTTCCTCCTGCCTCAGCCTCCCGAGCCACTGGGATTACAGGTGTGTGCCACCGCACCTGGCAGAATGAGTGATTTTTGATTGAAACCTGGACTTATTCATATTGTGTTATGAAAGTCTGTGCCTGACAGTCTTTAGCTGAAATTATTTGGCATTGCTCTGGCAGGAGAAGGGTGCTACCTTGTTCCTGCAAGGTGAAATTAGAACTTCATTTTTTCCACTTGGCCACAGTGGACACCTGAGGTGAAGGTCTTCTAAATACTGCTAGGCATGGTGGACATTCCTGCCCCCAGTGTGGTTTCTACTGACATGTAAGGACTAGGTTTATTAACTGCAGGAGGAAATTAAAAAATACTTGGCTTTCTTTGATTCCCACCCTGGCTGGGCTATTGAGATGCCTTATTTCACTCTCAGAAGGGTACAAGTCTAGGCTTCCCATCTTGCTGCTTGACTGTATAGGTGGGTGTAGGACTGTGATACTTGGAGTAGAGTGGGTTCCTACCTAAATATTTGTTATCTTGTTTGGCTCTGCCTTTCCTTATTCCTTGTCTACAGAGAGCAAGATTTTGTTGGAGACTGTTTTTGGTCTGTATTCATTGGCATTTCTAGGTTGCCAATCTATTTAACTCCAAGCCTAGGAAATATGATGCAAAAAGGAAACTTAAAGAACTCAATTTGATTCTCTTTCTTTAGTATTGAAATCCCTAGTTGGTTGCTTTCTCCTTTCTACCTTTCAGGGTCTTCTTATGTTTGTTGTGTATATAATGTTAAAGGGTTTTAGTTGTATCCAGCAAGATAAAGTGAAAAAGGTACATGTACTGCATCTTCATGGAAATGGAGTTAAGATTTTAATTTTAATTTTTATTTATTTTTTTAAAGAGAGAGAGAGAGAAAGAGAGAATTTTTAATGTTTATTTTTTAGTTTTCGGCGGACACAACATCTTTGTTTGTATGTGGTGCTGAGGATCAAACCCGGGCTGCACGCATGCCAGGCGAGCGCACTACCACTTGAGCCACATCCCCAGCCCAAGATTTTAATTTTTATATTGCCAATTTTTTTATTCATCTGAACCCTTGTCCTGGGCTTATTTACATGGGCCTTTCACCTTAATATTCTAAATTCTTTTTTATGACTTATATTTTTAAGAGTGTTATTTTTGCTGAATTACTAGTGAGCTGAACTATTGTATTTTCTTAAATCGACATCCTTTCCCTATTGATGACTCTATCCCTCATACACCAAATTATTATATGTACTTGACTCTGCTTCTGGACTTCTTATTTTGTTCCATTTATCTATCTTATATTGTTCTAGTATCACTATTTTCATTATAGTAGCATGCCATCTCCAAATTGTAGGGTAAGTCCACCTTCTCGAATCATTATGTTAAAAAAATCTTGGCTATTTTTTTTGCTTAACAATTTATTATATTTGTGTATTCTTGTTGTGCTTATATCACTAAATAGAGGAAATCATGATATCAAACTTTTTCTCTAGTGGTTGTCTACTGGAGGCAATTTTGTGTACCCCCATTCTTTCTCCCCAGCAAATATTTGGCCATGTCTGGAGAGATTTTTGGTCATCAAGACCGGGGAGGTGTTACTTACATGTATTTGGTACAGCCCAGGTATCCTGTTGAGCATCCTATAATATATAGGATAGTCCTCTGCAGCAAAGTATTATCTGGCCTAAAAGGTCAGTAGTGCCATATTGAGAAGCCCTAGTCTAGTCCTAGAGGAAAATAAGATTTTATATTTTAAATCTTTTCTATTTTAGAGTAAGACTCATTTAACTTAAGAGCAAATCATATTAAGTGGTATTCGCTTCCTTAGTTACCCCTGGATATGTGATTTAAGGTCAAGCCCTGAAATTATGCGAGTTCTGAGACAAATGATCAACATTTAAAATATGGGCATAAATCAAGTACAAATTTAATTAGAGATAGTGAAGGTTTCAGTAATACAGCCAGTTACAAAATAAATAATACAAAAATCAATAGCTTCTCTATGTTTAAGCAATAGTAGTTGGGAAACATAATGGAGAAAGGTCCCATTAACAATTTCAGTCAAGAGTATGAAATGCCTAGAAATAAACTTTTAGAAATATGCATGACTTAAATGAAGAATTCCATAAAATTTTACTAAGGAATATAAAAGAAGATGTGAATAATAATGAGACCCACTGAATGCAGATTCAGTAATACAAAAATCTCCTTTATCTGCAATTTAATCTGTACATTTAATGCAATTCTTGTAAAACCATAATGGGAATCTTTGGGGGGAATAAAAGGAGAGAAGAATTTGACAAGATTCTAAAGTTCAAACGGGGAAATAAATGCATGAGACTAGCTATCTCTTGTTTTTTAAGGAAAGAAATGATTGAGTCCTTTAGGAAAATATATGAAAATATATGAATTTATTCTATTCCTGTAGATTTAAAATGTTATGTAATGTAAAAATAAATGAATTCCGGGGCTACAATAATTGAAACTGTGTATGGAACAGGGATAGAAAGAAAAATCAATGAAATATTTTAAAGTACAGAAACAAACCTGTGTTTAGGAAGGTGACATTTGAAATCCATGGAGGGAGAGGCTGGAATATTGAATAAAGGAATTGCAATAGCAGGCTAACTGGATTTTTTAAATTTTCATTTTTAGTTGTCAATGGACTTTATATGCGGTACTGAGAATCAAACCCAGTACCTCACACACTCTAAGCAAGTGTTCTACCTCTGAGCCATAATCTCATCCCCTAACTGTATTTTTGAGGAATATTTACCTAAAAGATTAATCAAAAGAAATCTTGCTTGAATTAAAGGTTAAAAAAAATGGAACCAGGGGCTGGGGTTATGGCTCAGCGGTAGAGCGCTCGCCTTGCAGTGCAAGGCCCTGGGTTTGATCCTCAGCACTACATAAAAATAAATAAATAAAATAAAGTTATTGTGTACAACTACAAAAAAAATAAATATTTAAAAAAATGGAGCCATAAATATTTTGAAATATTTTGCATGTAAAAATGTGTAAATAATATTTCAGGTTATGGAGAGGAACTTTATTTATATATAATTTTTAAATAATATAGTCAAATAATTCCCAAATAAAACTATAAATGTTATCAATAGATATACTGTTCCCCATCTGTACTGTACTGCACTTGTACTCTTTCTACATTCAGTTAATGACTTCAATTGTATATATACTTCCATAACTACTTCTTGGATTTATTAGCAAATAAATACATATCCTTAGGCCTCTACCTTTTTTTGAAATAAATTATATACTCTACACAATATTATTTTATTTATCTTAATTTTTAAACTTAAATTTTATATTACACTTATTTGAAAGTTTTGCAGTTTTTCACATCAGTTAGTACATAGAGAGATTCCTCAGTATTTTCCATAGTATCATGGCATTCTGTAATCTCAATGTATAATAATTTGCATATCCAGTTCCTTGACAATGAGAATTTGAGTTGCTTCCTCTATTGCTAATACAAATAGCAATGTAATGGGTATAATTTTCATGTCATTTTTCAGGCCTACACGCACATCATATATGCGTATAATTTTATTTTATTTTTTTGATTGAACTCGGGGGCACTCGACCACTGAGCCACATCCCCATCCCTATTTTGTATTTTATTTAGAGACAGGGTCTCATTGAATTGCTTAATACCTTGCTTTTGCTAAGGCTGGCTTTGAACTGGTGATCCTCCCGCCTCAGCCTCCTGAGCTACTGGGATTATAAGTGTACACCACTGTGCTGAGCTTAAATGTATACATTTTTTTATTATGGTAAAATATACATAGCAAATTTGATCATTTTTAAAAAATATTTTTAGCTGTAGATGGACACAATATCTTTATTTTACTTATTTTTACGTGGTACTGAGGATCAAACTGAGTGCCTCAAACATGCTAGGCAAGTGCTCTTCCACTGAGCCACAACCCCAGCCCTTATTTTAATAATTTTAAGTGTATAGTTCTGTGGAATAAAGTACATTATTTATGGATTAATTTCCAGAGGAAGTATTTATGGGTTTAAAGAAAAGGTGAGTTTGTAATTTTTAAAACTTTGGCTACTTGCTTTCGACAGGAGTTGTACCAATTTACACTCCCATTAGGAAACTGTGAGGCTTCTTGTTTCTTCAGGGTCCTTATCAGAATGTGTTACTAGCTTTCATGTTCTTTTCATCAGTTAAGTGAAAAGTGTTCTCAATGTAGTTATAATTCCTAGTATTCTCTTAAAATGATATTGAACACTTTTCACATGTTTAATTGGGAATGTATTTTAAAACATGGTAGGAAGACAGACCATAAAGGAAAAAGTGATGAAAATTTGGCTACATATAAAGTAAAAATAAAATTAAAGATCAAAGACAAACTGGGGTAGGGGAGTTTTTATACCATAGGGCAAAATAAATAGCATTGTTATATACTCTTAATAAAATCAGTAATAAGCAGGTAGTATTTTCTAATATGAAAATGAGCAGATGACATGAATAGGTAGTTACAAATGAAGACATTAAAGTGGCTGTTAAGCCTGTAAGAAAAATTCAGCCTCAACAGTAGGTAATGATTTTTAAATATCAATATGTTTCCTGTAAAACTCGTTATTTATTTAAAACTGTACATGTGGTTCTCCTCCTAAGTGAAACATAGAGATACTCCATTGTGCACATTTTAAGTAGTTGGAAGTACATGGTTAAGTTCCCAGTTCCTTCCTATCATCTGCTCCCTACCCACTTCACTCCCAGCAGACCTAAATGTTTTTGGATAGCAGAATATTAGATTATATGTTGCCGTGAATTTCTCTACTTCTGGATGCAGAGTAATAATGGATGCAAGTACAGTTACTTATTAAATACCTTTTCCTTTTAGAGGGGAGATAGAATATCAGTAATTACTTGTTAGATTCTAGAAAAAGTTGGTTCAATTATGCAGAAACATTTATCGAACACTTACTACCATGTGCCATGTACTGTGATCTATACTGAGTATGAAAAGATAGTAATTTTGTTTTTAAGTAATTCATTCATCTTATTTATGTCTTTATGCACTTAATAAGCCCCCCCCCCCCCCCCCGTTTTGGGAGCCAGGATTGAACTCAGGGGCACTCAACTACTGAGCCATATCTCCAAGACCTATGATGTATTTTTTAGTTTTTTAGTCAGGATCTCACTGATTTGCTTGCTATTGCCGAGGCTGGCTTTGAACTCATAGTCCTCCTGCCTCAGCCTCCCAGTATGCTGGGATTACAGTTGTGTGCCACTCTGCCCAGCTCCAGCCCTTATTTGTTTTGTACTTTTCTTTTGAAATTTTAAAGCAAGAGGCAGAAAATCTATTTTCTGAAAATTTATTCTTGTCTTCTCTTTGTTTATTTTGTGTTACTAGAGATAGAAGCCCATCTGAGCTGTATCCCCAGCCGTTTTGATTCTGTTTTGAGTAATGTTTGTGTTAAATTGCCCAGGTTGACCTTGAACTTGTGATCCTCTATTCTCAGCCCCCTGAGTAGCTGGAATTACAAATGTGCACCACCATCCCTGGCCTGTTTATTATTTTTTAATCATAGTTTTGGTATGACACAACTTGCATTCCTCAGAGTTCACTCATTTAAAATAAATAATTCATTAAATTTTAGTATATTCTAAGTTTGCAACCATCAATATAGTCAATGTTAGAACATTTTCATAATCCCCCAAAGAAACTCCATACCTATTAATAGTTACTTCCCATTCCTCTCTCTCCTCATAGTCCCTGGCAACCACTAATCTGCTTTCTGACTCTATAGATTTCCCAATTGTGGATATTTCATATAAGTGGAACCTTAAAGTATTTGGTCTTTTGTGGCTAGTTTCTTTTAATAAGCATAACATTTTCAAGGCTTATCAATGAATCAGTACTTATTCCCTCCCCCCTTTTTCTTTTCTATTGGGTATTTAACCTATTGGCACTTAACCACTTGAGCCACATCCCCCAGCCCTTTTTATTTATTTTGAAGCAGGGGCTCACTAAGTTGCTTAGGGCCTTGCTGTGAATTTGCAATCCTCCTGCTCCAGTCTCCCAAGTCTCTGGAACATGTGCCACCATGCCTAGCTTTCTTTGCCTTTTTTTTAAAAAAAAATATTTTTAGTTGTAGATGGACACAATACCTTTGTTTTATTTATTTTTATGTGGTGCTGAGGATCGAACCCAATGCCTCATACGTGCTAGGCAAGTGCTCTACTACTGAGCTACAACCCCAGCCCCTTCTTTTCCTTTTGATGGCAAATAAGATTCCATTATATGGATATACCATATTGTAGTCATACACCATCAGTTGATAGAAATTTGGATTATTTCTATTGTCTTTTAAGTCTATTATGAATAATGTTGCTATGAATATTGTGTATACATTTTTTATGTGGGTATATATTTCATTCTTGGGTATATATATAAGTGGAACCCTTTGAGGAAATGTCCAACAGTTGTCCGGAGAAGTTATACCATTTTATATTCCCAGAGTAGTGTAAGGTTTCTAATTTCTCTACATGCTAACCAGCAGTTGGAGTATAACCATCCTAATGCATATGAAGCAATATCTCTATGTGGCTTTGATTTATAATTCTGTAATAACTGATGACATTGAGCATATTTTCATGTGCTCATTGACTATTTTTATCAGCAACTTTTCATCTTTCTGACCATTCTTTTGTTGTCACATTTCCCTCTGACCATAACCTGGAAAGGTTTCATGTCATTAGATTTTTGTCACCTGGATAATCCAAGACAATCTCAAGATATTTAACCTTAACCCCGTTTTTATAAGTCCTTTTTGTCAAATAAGGTCATATATTCACTTGTCCTGAGAATTAGAATGTGGCCATCTTTAGGAACCACATCTGTCTACCATACTGTATTAACAATACTAATACTTCTTTTTATCCCAAAACATGAGGTTTTCCCATTTACTAGGATATCTTTAATTTCTTTCAATGATGTTTTATATTTGTGTGTATAAGTCTTGTAATTCTTTTGTTAACTTTATTTTAAGCATTATATTCTTTTTTTAAGCAATCATAAAAGGAATTATATTCTTAATTTAATTTTGGATTATTTATTGCTATAATATAGAAATGTAATTTTTTTATGTTGGTCTTATGTACTTTTTCATGTTAACTTGTTTATTTTTCTAATAGATTTTCTTGGAATTTTCTGTATTCATGATCACATTATCTATGAATATAGTTTTACTTTTTCCTTTTCAATCTGAATTCCTTATTTATTTTTCTGCCTAATGGTCTTGGTTAGAATTTCAAGTGTACTATTGAATTGAAGTGGTATAAGTGTTTTTGTTCCTGATGGTAGTAGAAGTATTCAGTCTCTCACCATTAAGTATGATACTTATTAATGCTCATTAATATTCATTAATGCTCTTTATCATGTTGAAGAAGTTCCCTTCTCTTCCTAGTTTGTTGGGGGGGTTATCATGAAAGGTATTGGATTTTTGTCAAATGCTATTTCTACTTCTTTTGAAATAATGTGTTTTTAAATAACAGCATAATTGAGATATAATTCACATCTTAACATTCACCCTTTGAAGGTGTACGATTCAGTGGTTTTTAATATAGGCACAGAGTGTACAGCCATCACCACTATGTGATTTGAGAACATTTTCATTACCCCAAAAAGAAACCCTGTACCTATTAGCTGTCACTCCCCATTACTCCCTCCTTCAGCCCCTGACAACTACTAATAACTTTCTGTCTATGGATTGCCCACTCTGGATATTCCTTATAAATAGACTCATGTAATATGTGACCTTTTGTGTTTGGTTCTTCCATTTAGTATATTATTTCCAAAATTTATCCATGTTGTTGCATTTATCAGTACTTAATTCTTCTGAGTGCAGGCAAGATCTTTTCAAGCTTCCTTAGTCTCTGGTTGTCTCTGATAAATTAAGCCTAAATTTATGCTTTTTTTTTTTTTGATAGTAGGGATTGAACCCAGGGGTGCTTAACCACTGAGCCAAATCCCCAGCTGGTTTTATATTTTATATAGAGATAGTATCTCAATGAGTTGCTCAGGGACTTGCTAAGTTGCTGAGGCTGGGCTTGAACTCCTGCCTCAGCCTCCCAAGCTGCTGGGATTACAGGCATGTACCACTGTGCCTGGCTAATTCATGCTGTCTTGAAGCTACTTGTGTCTTAATTTCTTACCACCAATGCTTCATTTTTTAAAAAATATTTTTTTAGTTGTTGATGGATCTTTTCTTTTCTTTCCTTTCCTGAGAATTGAACCTGGTGCCTCATATGTGCTAGACAAACTCTCTGCCACTGAGCTACAACTCCAGCCCCCAATTCTTCATTTTTTTAAAAAGAGAAACCTTCAGTTTGAACTTCTTCACATTGTTTTTCAAATAAAGTCATTTCTTTTGGGGATAGCTTAGGAGCTCCCACTGGGCAAAATCTTTGAGCCAGTGCTTTGGATGCTAGGCAGTGGTAATAAATAGCTAGTGGTTTTCTTGCATACCTCTTCACATATGGGACTTAGCCCTACAAGTGAGCTTGGGTGAAGTACTAGTGTGAAGGGCCTTTGGGGCCCCAGGATTCTAAGCCCTCTGTGCCTGGGGTAGAACCACTGCCCTATGAGTGGAGGCCGGTTAAAGGAAATGCCCCCACTGAACTCTTGGCTTTACTTACTGAGAATTTTACACCCTCAGTTCTTTGTTGGAGGTGATAAGAGTGCTAGCTGCTTATCTCTCTCATTGAGATACTATATCTCCTGATTGAGAGCTGGGGCAGAGAGAGTCTAGTATTCTTGGCCACTCTTACCAGAAGTATATATTAAGGTAAGCAAAAGGATGGGGGAATGAAAGGAGTGGATTGTGGCTCCTGTGCCATGGACTCACTGTTACATTACTGAGTTTCAGCAGATTTTCTTGCATAAATGGTTTTTTAATTGCTCTTTGCCCTCAGGACAATTTCCAGAAGTTTCCAATTAAAAAATATGTTTTGGGGCTGGGGTTGTAGCTCCGTGGTAGAGAACTTGTCTAGCATGTGTGAGGCTCTGACTTTGGTACCCAGAACCACATAAAAATAAACAAATAAAATGAAGGTATTGTGTCCATCTACAACCAAAGAAAATATGTTTTTCCTGTTAAGGATATTTCACTGGGGAACAAACAGTTCCATAGGACTTCTGCTGCAGTTCTGGGAATGTATCGCTCTATTATGTCAAGTTTTTCAGTAAAGTAGAAATTGGGTTTTAAAAAATATTTTTAGTTGTAGATAGACAAAATACCTTTATTCAATTTATTTTTTATGTGCTACTGAGGATTGAATCTAATACCTTAAACATGCTAGGCAAGTGCTCTACCCCTAGAATTTTTTTTTTTTTTGAAGGTGCTAGAAGGTTGTCTATACTATTTTTAAATCTGTGTCTACCTTTTTTTTTTTGAACCTGGAATTGAGCTCAGGGGTACTTGACCACTGAGGGACATCCCCATCCCTATTTTGTATTTTATATAGAGACAGGGTCTCACTGAGTTGCTTAGCACCTCTCTTTTGCTGAGGCTGGCTTTGAACTCGAGATCCTCCTGCTTCAGCCTCTGAGCCGCTGGGATTATAGGTGTATACCACCAAGCCTGGTTTAAATCTGGCTTTCACTATTTTAAAATATTTATTTATTAGGTTTGGGGTTACATACTTTTCCTTGCTTTATTTTTATTTTTATTTCTCCATATAAATGAATCTTGTTACAATGGGGTTTGATTCTTGAGAAATAAGTTTAGTGACATTTTTTCTGCTTGCTACTTTGATTTTTAGGTTTGACTCTACCATCTACTACTGTCACCACTACTGCTAGTTCAAGCACCATGCTGTTTACTTCAGTATCAAATGCTTTTACATCTACAGCAGCCTCAGAGCTCTCATATAAGTTATATTTATTCCAAAGACAATACTATTATTTCCCATGAAGGCCACTTAATTTGCCAATGTAAGCATTGGATCTATATGAATCTCCTGCATCCCCAAAATTATTATGTTTGAACCCATTTAAGATTGTTGATATCAGTAGTAGCTTTGCTTAGTGCCTAATTGTTGTGGCTTTAGCTTAAGTTATTTTTAAGTTAGTATGTTTATTTTATCTTAAAATGTGGTAAATTTAAGCATCTGGTTCATTAACACTGAGGTTTTGAAGGAGCTTCTGGAAGTTATTAAGAGTAGGAGTTTTGCTAAGTGTGTCTAAAAGAAAGAAGTCCTAGGTGAAGAAGATAAAAAGTAAGGAAAAAGTTTTGGAGCCTTGCTGTAGTTGTATTCTTCTGAATAGTCCAGGTTGTGGTCCTTAATATTGTATCTGTCAGAAGTGGAACACCACAAAGGACAACCTGTAGTTTTGGGTCTGATTGACACTGTGGGATATCTCATGACCTCTCCTTCTAAAGAGGAATATTCAAGTGATTTGAGCTGAGAAGTGGGATGATAATTATCTTGTAACCCTCTTTTGAACATCTTTCATTAGTAGCGTAATGGTAGGGCTAGGGTTGTGGGTCAGTGGTAGAGTGCTCACCAGGCGTGTGTGAGGCACTGGGTTCAGTCCTCAGCACCACATAAAAATAAATAAGTAAAATAAAGGTATTATGTCCATCTACAACTAAAAAATATTTTAAAAACTAGAGTAATAGTAAATGTTGAAAATATTGAATTCTATGTATATCTTAGGTACTTTCTTCTTAATATGCTATAAATTGACTGTGCTTTTGAGGTGTCTTCTTCACAGTGCCATGGTGTCCATCACTAAACTTTGTTGTATTGTAATTATAGCTGTAATATGGTCCTCCCAAAGCCCTGTGATAGCAAGATTGTTGCTATTCCTGGGACTTAAACTTGCCAAGACATGCTGATACTCAAATTAAGCATGAAGTGCAGCATACAGTCCTCATCCACTTGTGTAGTTGGCATAGGTAAACATTCATTAAAATTGTTGGTTACCATGTGAGTAGTGTTTTCTACCAGGTAGACTTCTATTTTGTGACATGACTGTGATTCTGGAATCCTTCTGATATATGTAAGCAACATCTTTCTCAACAATAATAGATTTAGTGAATGTGATTTGATGAATTTGATCATGTCTGAGGCTTGAATTAATTCCAGTTTCAAAGAATTGGTAACTCTGACTTTTTTTAAATATATATTTTTAGTTGTTGATGGACATTTATTTATTTACACAATGCCTTTATTTATTTATTTTTTTATGTAGTGCTGAGAATCAAACCTGGGTCCCACCTGTACTAAGTGAGCGCTCTACTGGTGAGCTGCAATCCCAGCCCTATTTATGTATTTTTATGTGGTGCTGAGAATCAAACCCAGTACTTTACACATGCTAGGTGAGTGCTCTACCACTGAGCCTCAGCCCCAGCCCTTATTCTCTGATTTTTGATTGGCTTTTTGTTCCTTCCTGCCTCTAATGTCCTTGCTTACAAAATGAAAAGATATGTGGATCATACTATCTTTCAATTGCCTTTAATGAGTTATCCCTTACACATTTTAAAATTAACTTATTTATTTTAAGTATAAAATTCAGTGATTTTTAGTAAGTTTGCCAAATTGTGTACCCATCACTGTATTTAGTTTTAGAATATTCCATTCATCTCAATAAGATCCCCAGCTATAGATAACAGCTGATCTATTTTCTATCTCCATAGATTTGTCTTTTCTGGAATTTCATATAAATGGATTTGACCATGATTTTTTGAAATTTAACCTACATTTTCTAAAGGACTCTTGAGGTGAAGAAGACTTTATAAATTCTTGTTTTGATTAAAAGGGCAATTGTTGATATTATGTTCTCTGTAGTTGGTGCTCCAAAAACTTTGGCTAGAATACTTGGTATAACTTTGGGATTTGGATTAAAATTCCCTGGAGCAGGTAGAGCAGCTCCTACTCTTTCTAGTAAGATTTTAGAAGTATTGGGATGTGTTCGGACACTCACTGGAATGTACTACATAACAAATAGTAAGTAAATTATAGTACTAAAGCACCTGGAGCTGTCAAAGTGTGTTTTGACTATCTTATCAGAATATCCAAATAGCATACCAACATAGATGATTGCCAAAGAGTAGAATGAGACAGCTGATAATCAGTATAGTGCTTTCTTGGCCATCTGTTCATGAACAAAGAAATAATATCATTGATATCCTAATTTGTTCATTACACATACTACATGTATTGAATAATCATGCCATATCCAATAAATATGCATAAACATTATGTGTCAATTAAAAATAAATAATTAGGTCTGAGAATGTAGCTCAGTGGTAGAGCACTTGCCCAGCATGTGTTTGGTCCTGGGTTTGATCCCTAGCACTATAAAAAATAATTAAAATTTATATACTCTTTTGAGAGATGACCACACTCAAAATTGTTATCAAATTGTGGTCAACATTTTTTAAACCTAAGAATTTTTATTGTTATTAATGTTTAACTTCTTGGACTAATAGAAATTATTTTTTTTCTAATGTAATTTAAGTTTTTCACATCTATTAAGGTCAGCCCTCTCCTAAAATTGATCCCAAACCTGTTCTAATTTTTTTTTTCTTTCAGTAAGGACCTAGTTACATTGTAGATGAAAGAAAACTTGGTTAGTCATTGCTTGTAGTTATTGTGAGCTGGCCATTTAAACCTTCCATTTAAGTTAGACTTCATTTTAGGAAACTTGTTTTTTTTTTTTTTTTTTTTTTATAAGTTTACTTAGGGCTGGAATGAATCTTTCGTCAAACCTGGCATAAATTAAAGTCAACTCCTTTTAAGCCTAAAATAATTATTCCTAAAGAGAGATGTATATCATCTCCTTATGTCCTCTTAC
This sequence comes from Marmota monax, assembly GCF_021218885.2. NCBI lineage: Eukaryota > Metazoa > Chordata > Mammalia > Rodentia > Sciuridae > Marmota > Marmota monax. Next base: position 5,749,141 of record NW_026694552.1, on the reverse strand, counting down.
AGGATTAGTACTTGCTTAGTTTCTACTGGATAGTAGCCTTACTGGCCAACCATTTAGAGTTACAAATGATGTGTTGTGATAACTTTACAAGTTACCATATTTAAAAAACATGTAATGCATACTCTCCTCCCAAAAATTACTGAAAAAAAGAACTTATTCTTTCATTTATGGAATGAGTCATTAAAACATGAATTTTAAGACAAAAAATATGAATTGGAAAGCTCCTTGGTGACTCTTGTCACAACCTATCTTTTATGTATCTAAGTATCAAATTCCTTCCTGCAAACTGATATTTTTGGACTAACCCATCCCTCAGCACTATTCTGTTCACATTGCCATATGTACTTACACTGCTCCTCATCAGGTATGTCTCAACTTGACACCCTCAGCCGAGAGTCCCCCCCCCCACTTCCTTTCCTTCCCACCAAGTGTATTACTTTTTCAGAGATTTCATCTTACAAACCGGCATTGCACAACAGCTTTCAAGTGCCTGTATCTGTAGACTTACAGGTCTTTGGGATTACACTCTGGTCTAAGTAAAATCATAGAGTTTTAAGAGAAGATTGTTCTTTTAAAAATATTTTTAGTTGTAGATGGACATAATACCTTTATTTTATTTTTTTATTTTTACGTGTTGATAAGGATCAAATCCATTGTCTCACAAATGCAAGGCAAGTGCTCCACCACTAAGCTACAACCCCAGCTCAAGAAGCTTGTTTTTTTTTTAATAGATACTTGAGAAATTTTATTTTATATGAAAATATTTACATTTGGAAAACTAATTTTTATTGGTTATTTTTAGTTATACATGACAGTAGAAGCCATTTTGATATAATTATGCAAACATGGAATATATTTTATTCTAATTAGGACCCCATTCTTGTGGATGTTGGGGATTCACTATGGGGTATTCATATGTGTACATAGGAAAATTATGTCAGATATATTCAAGTGCCTTTCCTTTCCCTATCCCTACTCCATTCTCTTCATTCCCCTTTGTCTAATTTACTTAATTTCTATTCTTTCCCCTGCTACACACTTATTGTGGGTTAGCTTCCATATATCAGTGAAAATATTCAACCTCTGGCTTTTGGGGACTGGCTTATTTCACTTAGTGTGATAGTCTCCAGATCTATCCATTTACTGGGCAAATGTCATAATGTCATTCTTCTTTATGACTAATATTCCATTGTGTATATGGCTGAATAATATTTCATTGTGTATATATATATCATTTTTTTCTTTATCATTCATCTGTTGAAGGCTACCTAGGTTGGTTCCATATCTTAACTATTATGAATTGAGATATTGTAAGCATTGATATGGCTGTGCCACTATAATATGCTGATTTTAAGTCCTTGGGTATATACCAAGGAGTGGGATAACTGGTTCAAATGGTGGTTCCATTCCAAGTCTTCTGAGGAATCTCCATACTGCCTTTCAGAGTGGGTGCACCAATTTTCAGCAATGTGTAAGTCAATATTTTCCCCCAATCTTCCCCAGCGTTGTTACTTGTATTCTTGATAATTGCCATTCTTACTGAAGTGAAATGGAATCTCAGTATAGTTTTTTTTAAAAAAATACATGACAACAGAATGCATTATATTTAATATTACATGTATGGAGCACATTTTTTCATATCTCTGGTTGTATATAATGTATATTCACACTGATTAGTGTCTTCATACATGTACTTTCTCCTTATATTAGAGAAAACATTTGGCATCTAATTTTTTTTGGATTGGCTAACTTCACTTAAATTATCTTCTCTAACTCCATCCATTTACCTGCAAATGCCATAATTTTATTCTCTTTTATTGCTGAGTGATATTCTATTGTGTATATATACCACATTTTTTATCCATTCATCTACTGAAGGGCACCTAGGTTAGTTCCACAGTTTAGATATTGTGAATTGTGCTGCTATAAACATTGATGTGGCTGTGTCCCTGTAGTATGCTATTTTTAAATCCTTTAGGTATAGACCGAGGAGAGGAACATCTGGGTCAAATGGTGGTTCCATTCCCAGTTTTCCAAGGAATTTGCAGTCCCACCAGCAATGTATGAGTGTACCTTTTTCCTCATATCCTTGCTAACACTTATTGTTGTTTGTCTTCATAATAGCTGCCATTCTGACAGGAGTGAGATGAAATCTTAGAGTAGTTTTGATTTGCATTTCTCTAATTGCTAGAGATGAAATTGCTATAGATGTTGAACATTCTTTCATGTATTTGTTGACCAATCATATTTCTTCTTCTGTGAAGTATGGGTTCAGTTCCTTTGCCATTTATTGATTGGGTTATTTGATTTTTTGTTGTTAAGTTTTTTGAGTTCATATATATATATATATATATATATATATATATATATATATATATATATATATATATATCCTGGAAATTAATGCCCTATCTGTAGGCTTTCTCTTCACATTCATGATTGTTTCTTCTACTGTGAAGAAGCTTTTTAGTTTGATGCCATTCCATTTATTGATTATTGATTGTACTTTAGGAGTCTTGTTAAGAAAGTCAGAACCTGAACTGATCTAGTCTGTACAGGGTTTCTGGTCTAATGTGTAGGTCTTTGGTGCACTTTGAGTTGAGTTTTGTGCAGGGTGAGAGAGAGGAGTTAAATTTCATTCTACTACATATAGATTTCCAGTTTTCCCAGCACCGTTTGTTGAAGAGGCTACCTTCTCCAATGTATGTTTTTGGCGCCTTTGTCTAATATGAGGAGGACTGTATTTATGTGGGTTTGTTTCTGTGTCTTCCATCCTGTTCCATTGGCCTTCTTACCGGTTTTGGTGCCAATACCATTCTGTTTTTGTTACTATAGCTATGTTAGTATAACTTAACATCTGGTATTATGATGCTTCCTGCTTTGCTTTTCTCACTAAGGATTGCTTTGGCTAATCTGGGCCTCTTATTTTTCCCAATGAATTTCATGACTGCTTTTTCTAGAATGTTGTTGGCGTTTTGATGGGAGTTGCATTGAATGCATATAGCACTTTTGGTACTATGGCCATTTTGACAATATTAATTCTGCCTATCCAAGAGTATGGGAGATCTTTCTATCTTCTAAGGTCTTCCTCAATTTCTTTCTTTAGTGTTCTATAGTTTTCATCATATAGGTCCCTCACTTCTTTTGTTAGATTGATTCTATTATTATTATTATTATTATTATTGAATCCAGGGCCTTGTGCATGTGAGGCAAACACTATACCAACTGAGCTATATTCCTAGCCTATTTTATTATTTTTTGAAGCTATTGTGAATGGGTGGTTTCTCTGATTTTCTCTTTCAGCTGATTCATTGTTGGAGTATAGGAGCACAATTGATGTATGGGTGTTAATTTTATATGCTGCTACTTTGCTGAATTCACTTATGAGTTCTAGAAGTTTTCTGGTGGAGTTTTTGGGCCTTCTAAAAGTAGAATCAGGGGCTGGGGCTATAGCTTAGTGGTAGAGCACTTGCTTTGCATGTGTGAGGCACTGGACTCAATCCTCAGCACCACATAAAAATAAAGATATTGTGTCCATCTACAACTAAAAAATATTTAAAAATAAATATAGACTCATATCCCCAGCAAACAGAGATAGTTTGAGCTCTTGTTTTCCTATTTGTATTCCTTTAATTTCTTTCGTCTAATTGCTCTGGCTAGATTTTCAAGGACTATGCTTAATAGACGTGGTGAAAGTGGGCATCCCTGTCTTGTTCCTGTTTTTAGAGGGAATGCTTTCAGTTTTTCTCCATTTAGAATGATGGTGGCCTTGGTGATTGTCATATATGGCTTTTACTATATTGAGATATGTTCCTTCTATTCCTAGTTTTTCTAGTGTTTTAAATATGAATGAATGTTGTAATTTGTCACATGCTTTTTGTGTTATCTATTGAGATAAACCTGTGATTTTGTCTTTAAGCCTATTTATGTGATGTATTACATTTATTTATTTCCATATGTTCAACTAGCCTTGCATCCTTGGGATGAAACCCATGTGATCATGATGCGCTATCTTTTTAATGTGTTTTTGTATGTGATTCGCCAGTATAAAGAATTTTTGTATCTGTGTTTATCTGGGATGTTGGACTGAAGTTTTATTTCCTTGATGAGTCTTTGTCCAGTTTTGGTATCAGGGTAATACTAGCTTCATAGATTATGCTTGGAAGAGTTCCTTCCTTTTCTATTTCATGGAATAATTTGAAGAGGATTGGTATTAGTTCTTCTTTAAAGGTCTGGTAGATCTCTACTGAGAATCCATCCTGGGCTTTTCTTTGTTGGTAGGCTTTTGATGGCTTCTTCAATTTTCTTACTTGAAATTGGTCTGTTTAAATTTTCTATATCCTCCTGATTCAATTTGGGTATGTCATATATCTCTAGGAATTTGTCAATGTCTTCAAGATTTTCTAGCTTATTGGAGTATAAATTTTCAAAATATTTCTGATTATCCTATTTCAATAGTGTTTGTGGTGATATTTCCTTTTTCATCACAAATTTTAATAATTTGAGTTTTTCTCTTGGTTAACTTGGCTAAAGGTTTATCAATTTTGTTTATTTTTTTTTCAAATAACTAACTTGTTTCATTGTTTTTTTTTCATTGTTTTTAAATCTCAATTTCATTGATTTCGGCTCTGATTTTAATTATTTCCTATCTTCTATTGATTTTGGTGTTGAATTATTTTTCTCTTTTTCTAGGGCCTTGGGATGTAATTTTAGATTATTTATTTGGTACCTTTCTGTTCTTTTAATGTATGAGCTTAATGATGAACTTTCCTCTTAGAACCACCTTCATAGTGTCCCATAGATGTTTCTATGATGTATCCCTGTTCTCATTAACTTCTAAACATTTTTTCATTTCACCCTGATTTCTTCTCCTATCCATTCATCATTTAATAGTGAATTATTTAGTATCCAGCTTAGAGCAGTTTCTGTTTTTTTTTATCTTATTGTTGATTTTTAATTTTATCACATTATGATCTGGTAGAATACAGAGTATTAACTCTTGCTTTATGGCCAAAGACATGTTCTGTTTTAGAAAATGTTCCATGTGCTGCTGAGAAGAAAGTGTATTCAGACATTGATGGATAAATAATGCTATATATGCCTGTTAAGTCTAAATTATTAATTGTAATTTTTAGTTCTATGGTTTCTTTATTAAGTTTTTGTTTGGAAGATCTATCTAGTGATGAGAGAGCCATGTTAAAGTCACCCAGTATTATAATGTTTTGGTCTATTTGATTCTTGATATTGAGAAGGGTTTGTTTGATGTACATAGGTATTCTTTTTTGGGGGCATAAATATTTGCAGTTGTTATTTCTTGTCATTGTATGACTTCCCTTCTTGATCCCTTCTGATTAACTTTGGCTTGAAGTCCACTTTATCTGTTATGAGACTAGAAACCCCTGCATGTTTACATGATCCATGTGAGTGATGTTTTTTCCCCATCCTTTCAATTTCAGTCTGTGGATGTCTTTGCCCATGAGGTGAGTTTCATGGAGACAGCATATTGTTGGGTCTTGTTTTTTAATCCAATATACCAGCCTATGTCTTTAAAAAAATTTTTTTTGGAGTTGTAGATGGACAGAATGCCTGTATTTTATTTATTTATTTTTATGTGGTGCTGAGGATGGAACCCAGTGCCTCACACATGCTAGGCAAGCGCTCTGCCACTGACCTACAGTCCCAGCCTAAGCCTGTGTCTTTTGATTGTTATTATTGAGAGATGATTTTTTCTTGTCATTTTGATTTATTTCTAGTTTTTAAGTTGAATTGGATTTTCCTTTGATTGACTATAATTCTGTATATTCATCCCTCTTGCTAGCATTGCTTATCAGCTTTTAAGTGCCTGTTTTGCAGACTTACAGGTCTTTGGCATTACTCTCTGTCCCAGGTATAATCATCAAGTTTTAAGAGAAGCTTGCTCTTTTCAAAAAAATCAATCTCATTTTTCCTATGAGTTTGAGAAGGTGATAATGTCTAATCCCAGCATGGAGTAAAATTGTTTGATAGGTACAGGATAGGAAAATTGAATAATAGGATCTTTTAAAGAATATTTTTTACTATTTTATATAATTTATATAATGATTTTAAGATCATCAGAATGAAATTTATTAAAATGTTAATTCCAAATTTGGTATGCATTTATTTTTTATAATCTACAGAATTGTACTTCCCCTTGATTACTTAGATAATATAGAAATGACTATATTAAATGGTTTAGAACAAGATTATAACTTGCAAAATCAGACTGTGATAAAACCTTCACTCTTTTTTTTTTAATTTTTTATTGTTGGCTGTTCAAAACATTACATAGTTCTTGATATATCATATTTCACACTTTGATTCAAGTGGGTTATGAGCTCCCATTTTTACCCCATATACAGATTGCAGAATTACATCAGTTACACATCCATTGATTTACATATTGCCATACTAGTGTCTGTTGTGTTCTGCTGCCTTTCCTATCCTCTACTATCCCCCCTCCCCTCCCCTTCCCTCCCCTTTTCTCTCTCTGCCCCCTCTACTGGCATTCATTTGTCCCCCTTGTATTATTTTTCCCTTTCCCCTCACTTCCTCTTGTATGTACTTTTGTATAACTCTGAGGGTCTCCTTCCATTTCCATGCAATTTCCCTTCTCTCTCCCTTTCCCTCCCACCTCTCATCCCTGTTTAATGTTAATCTTCTTCTCATGCTCTTCGACCCTACTCTGTTCTTAGTTACTCTCCTTATATCAAAGAAGACATTTGGCATTTGTATTTTAGGGATTGGCTAGCTTCACTTAGCATAATCTGCTCTAATGCCATCCATTTCCCTGTGAATTCTATGATTTTGTCATTTTTTAATGCAGAGTAATACTCCATTGTGTATAAATGCCACATTTTTTTTATCCATTCATCTATTGAAGGGCATCTAGGTTGGTTCCACAGTCTTGCTATTGTGAATTGTGCTGCTATGAACATCGATGTAGCAGTATCCCTGTACCATACTCTTTTTAGGTCTTTAGGGAATAGACCAAGAAGGGGAATAGCTGGGTCAAATGGTGGCTCCATTCCCAGCTTTCCAAGAAATCTCCATACTGCTTTCCAAATTGGCTGCACCAATTTGCAGTCCCACCAGCAATGTACAAGTGTACCCTTTTCCCCACATCCTCGCCAGCACTTGTTGTTTGACTTCATGATGGCTGCCAATCTAACTGGAGTGAGATGGTATCTTAGGGTGGTTTTGATTTGCATTTCTCTGACTGCTAGAGATGGTGAGCATTTTTTCATGTACTTGTTGATTGATTGTATGTCCTCCTCTGAGAAGTGTCCCCTGTTCAGGTCCTTGGCCCATTTGTTGATTGGGTTGTTTGTTCTCTTATTGTCTAATTTTTTGAGTTCTTTGTATACTCTGGATATTAGGGCTCTATCTGAAGTGTGAGGAGTAAAGATTTGTTCCCAGGATGTAGGCTCTCTATTTACCTCTCTTATTGTTTCTTTTGCTGAGAAAAAACTTTTTAGTTTGAGTAAGTCCCATTTGTTGATTCTAGTTATTAACTTTTGTGCTATGGGTGTCCTATTGAGGAATTTGGAGCCCGACCCCACCGTATGTAGATCGTAGCCAACTTTTTCTTCTATCAGACGGCGTGTCTCTGATTTGATATCAAGCTCCTTGATCCATTTTGAATTAACTTTTGTGCATGGCGAGAGAAAGGGATTCAGTTTCATTTTGTTGCATATGGATTTCCAGTTTTCCCAGCACCATTTGTTGAAGATGCTATCCTTCCTCCATTGTATGCTTTTAGCCCCTTTATCAAATATAAGGTAGTTGTAGTTTTGTGGATTGGTTTCTGTGTCCTCTATTCTGTACCATTGGTCCACCCGCCTGTTTTGGTACCAGTACCATGCTGTTTTTGTTACTATTGCTCTGTAGTATAGTTTGAAGTCAGGTATCGCTATACCTCCTGATTCACACTTCCTGCTTAGCATTGTTTTTGCTGTTCTGGGTCTTTTATTTTTCCATATGAATTTCATGATTGCTTTCTCTATTTCTACAAGAAATGCCGTTGGGATTTTGATTGGCATTGCATTAAACCTATAGAGAACTTTTGGTAATATCGCCATTTTGATGATGTTAGTTCTGCCTATCCATGAACAGGGTATATTTTTCCATCTTCTAAGATCTTCTTCTATTTCTCTCTTTAGGGTTCTGTAGTTTTCATTGTATAAGTCTTTCACCTCTTTTGTTAGGTTGATTCCCAAGTATTTTATTTTTTTTTGAAGATATTGTGAATGGAGTGGTTGTCCTCATTTCCATTTCAGAGGATTTGTCGATGATATACAGGAATGCCTTTGATTTATGCGTGTTGATTTTATATCCTGCCACTTTGCTGAATTCATTTATTAGCTCTAATAGTTTCTTTGTAGACCCTTTTGCGTCTGCTAGGTATAGAATCATATCATCTGCAAATAGTGATAATTTAAGTTCTTCTTTTCCTATTTTTATGCCTTTAATTTCTTTCGTCTGTCTAATTGCTCTGGCCAGTGTTTCGAGAACTATGTTGAAGAGAAGTGGAGAGAGAGGGCATCCCTGTCTTTTTCCAGATTTTAGAGGGAATGCCTTCAGTTTTTCTCCATTCAGAATGATGCTAGCCTGAGGCTTAGCATAGATTGCTTTTACAATATTGAGGTATGTTCCTGTTATCCCTAGTTTTTCTAGAGTTTTGAACATAAAGGGATGCTGTACTTTGTCGAATGCTTTTTCCGCATCTATCGAGATGATCATATGGTTCTTATTTTTAAGTCTATTGATGCGGTGAATAACATTTATTGATTTCCGTATGTTGAACCAGCCTTGCATCCCAGGGATGAATCCTACTTGATCATGGTGCACAATTTTTTTGATATGTTTTTGTATCCGATTCGCCAGAATTTTATTGAGGATTTTTGCATCTAGGTTCATTAGAGATATTGGTCTGTAGTTTTCTTTCTTTGAAGTGTCTTTGTCTGGTTTAGTTATCAGGGTGATGTTGGCCTCGTAGAATGAATTTGGAAGTTCTCCCTCTTTTTCTATTTCCTGAAGTAGCTTGAAAAGTATTGGTATTAGTTCCTCTTTAAAGGTTTTGTAAAACTCTGCTGTGTACCCATCCGGTCCTGGGCTTTTCTTAGTTGGTAGTCTTTTGATGGTTTCTTCTATTTCCTCAATTGATATTGGTCTGTTTAGGTTGTCTATATCCTCCTGACTCAATCTGGGCAGATCATATGACTTAAGAAATTTATCGATGCCTTCACTATCTTCTAATTTATTGGAGTATAAGGATTCAAAATAATTTTTGATTATCTTCTGTATATCTGAGGTGTCTGTTGTGATATTGCCTTTTTCATCCCGAAAGCTAGTAATTTGAGTTCTCTCTCTTCTTCTCTTTGCTAGCATGGCTAAGGGTCTGTCGATTTTGTTTATTTTTTCAAAGAACCAACTTTTAGTTTTGTCAATTTTTTCAATTGTTTCTTTTGTTTCGATTTCATTAATTTCAGCTCTGATTTTCATTATTTCTTGCCTCCTACTTCTTTTGCTGTTGTTTTGCTCTTCTTTTTCTAGGATTTTGAGGTGAAGTATGAGATCATTTATTTGTTGGTTTTTTCTTTTTTTAAGGAATGAACTCCAAGCAATGAATTTTCCTCTTAGAACTGCTTTCAATGTGTCCCATAGATTCCGATATGTTGTGTCAGTGTTTTCATTAATCTCTAAGAATTTTTTAATTTCCTCCTTGATGTCTTCTATAACCCACTGATCATTCAGTAACCTATTGTTCATTCTCCAGGTGATGTATTCTTTTTCCTTCCTTCTTTTATCGTTGATTTTCAGTTCCATTCCATTATGATCAGATAGGATGCATGGTATTATCTCTACTCCTTTGTATTGTCTAAGAGTTTCCCTGTGACATAATATATGATCTATTTTTGAGAAGGATCCATGTGCTGCTGAGAAAAAAGTGTAACTGCTTGATGTTGGGTGGTATATTCTATATATGTCAATTAAGTCTAGGTTATTAATTGTGTTATTGAGTTCTATAGTTTCCTTATTCAACTTTTGTTAGGAAGATCTGTCCAGTGGTGAGAGAGGTGTGTTGAAGTCTCCCATGATTATGGTGTGGTGGTCTATTAGACTCTTGAACTTGAGAAGAGTTTGTTTGACGAACATAGCTGCACCATTGTTTGGGGCATATATATTTATGATTGTTATGTCTTGTTGGTGTATGGTTCCCTTAAGCAGTATGTAGTGTCCCTCTTTATCCCTTTTGATTAACTTTGGCTTGAAATCTATTTTATTTGATATGAGTATGGACACTCCTGCTTGTTTCCGAAGTCCATATGAGTGATATGATTTTTCCCAACCTTTCACCTTCAGCCTATGTATGTCTTTTCCTATCAAATGCGTCTCCTGTAGGCAGCATATTGTTGGGTCTTGTTTTGTGATCCATTCTACTAGCCTGTGTCTCTTGATTGGTGAGTTTAAGCCATTAACATTTAGGGTTATTATTGAGATATGGGTTGTTCTTCCAGCCATATTTGTTTATTTATGTTACTAAACATGGTTTGTTTTCCTCTTTGATTATTTTCCCCCCCTTTACTGTCCTACCTCCCACTGTTGGTTTTCATTGTTATTTTCCATTTCCTCTTCCTGTAATGTTTTGCCAAGGATGTTTAGAAGAGATGGTTTTCTAGCTGCAAATTCTTTTAACTTTTGTTTATCGTGGAAGGTTTTAATTTCATCTTCCATCCTGAAGCTTAATTTCGCTGGAAACACAATTCTTGGTTGGAACCCATTTTCATTCAGTGTTTGAAATATGTTATTCCAGGATCTTCTAGCTTTCAGAGTCTGTGTTGAAAGATCAGGTGTTATCCTTATTGGCTTACCCCCAAATGTGATCTGCTTCCTTTCTCTTGTAGCTTTTAAAATTCTCTCCTTATTCTGTATGTTGGGCATCTTCATTATAATGTGTCTAGGTGTGGGTCTCTTATGATTTTGCACATTCGGCATCCTGTAGGCTTCAAGGATTTGGGATTCTGTCTCATTCTTCAAGTCTGGGAAGTTTTCTCGTATTATTTCATTGAATAGATTGCTCATTCCTTTGGTTTGAAACTCTGTCCCTTCCTGTATCCCAATGACTCTTAAATTTGGTCTCTTGATGTTATCCCATATTTCTTGGATGTTCTGCTCATGGTTTCTTAACAGTCTTGCTGAGCTGTCTATGTTCTTTTCAAGTTGAAATACTTTATCTTCATTGTCTGATGTTCTATCTTCTAAGTGTTCTACTCTGCTGGTAGTATTCTCCATTGAGTTTTTAAGTTGGTTTATTGCTTCCTGCATTTCTAGGATTTCTGTTTGTTTGTTTTTTATAACCTCTATCTCCCTGTATAGTTGATCTTTTGCTTCTTGGATTTGTTTATGTAATTCATTGTTGAAGTGATCTTTCATTGTCTGATTTTGCTGTCTGATGTCTTCCTTGAGACTCCAGATCATCTGAAGCATGTATATCCTGAATTCTTTATCTGACATTCCATCTGCTGCAGCTATTACCTCTTCTAACGTTGAGTTGACCTGCATTGCTTGTGGTCCTTTCTTTCCTTGTCTCTTCGTACTGTTCGCGTTACTTTCTACTTGGTGAAACTGTTGTGCTATTGAATTTTACCCCTATATATTTATATTGGTCTTGTATAGTTGCAAAGTCTCCCTCACAGGCGCGGGCGGCGGCTCTGCCCCTCCTCCAATTGGGGCAATGTGCCTACCACGCCGGCAGGCCACTGGGCCTGCTCTGTCGGTCCGTAGCAGGTCCGCCTACCTTGCAGGCGCGGGCGGTGGCTCTGTCCCTCTGCAGGCCGCTAGGCTTGTTCTGTCGGTGGTCGCAGTTCTGCCTACTTTGCAGGCCCAGGCAGCGGCACTGCCCCTCTGCAGGCCTCTGGGGCTGTTCTGCCAGTGGGTCGCAGGTCCGCCTACCTTGCAGGCGCAGGGGGCGGGGAGGCTCTACCCTTCCTCAGGCCGCTGGGCCTGTTCTGTCTGTCGGTTGCAGGTCTGGCCTGTTCTGATGGTGGTCACAGTTCCGTCTATCTTGCAGGCGCGGGGGGAGGGGGCGGCTCTGCCTCTCAGCAGGCCGCTGCTCCTCTTCTGCTGGTGGGTTGCAGGCCCGCCTACCTTGCAGGAGTGATTGGAAGCTCTGCCCCTCCGCGGGCCACTGGGCCCTTTCTGTCGTTGGTCACAGTTCCGCCTACCTGGCAGGCGCCTGGTGTGGGGGGCGGCTCTGCCCCTCAGCAGGCCGCTGGGCCTGTTCTGTGGGTGGTCACAGTTCCGTCTAACTTGCCGGCACAGGGGGAGGGGTCGACACTGCCTCTCAGCAGGCCGCTGCTCCTCTTCTGCCGGTGGGTCGCAGTCCCGCCTACCTTGCAGGAGTGATTGGAAGCTCTGTCCCGCCGCGGGCCACTGGGCCTTTTCTGTCGGTGGTCACAGTTCCGCCTACCTGGCAGGCGCGGGGGGTGGGGGGCGGCTCTGCCCCTCAGCAGGCCGCTCGGCCTGCTCTGTGTGTGGTCACAGTTCCCTCTACCTTGCCGGCGCAGGGGGAGGGGGCGGCTCTGCCTCTCAGTAGGCCGCTGCTCCTCTTCTGCCCGTGGGTCGCAGGCCCGCCTACCTTGCAGGAGTGATTGGAAGCTCTGTCCCGCCGCTGGCCACTGGGCCTTTTCTGTCGGTGGTCAGAGTTCTGCCTACCCAGCAGGCGCGGGGGGGGGGGTGGCTCTGCCCCTCAGCAGGCCGCTGGGCCTGCTCTGTGGGTGGTCACAGTTCCCTCTACCTTGCTGGCGCAGGGGGAGGGGGCGGCTCTGCCTCTCAGCAGGCCGTTGCTCCTCTTCTGCCGGTGGGTCGCAGGCCCGCCTACTTTGCAGGAGTGATTGGAAGCTCTGTCCCGCCGCGGGCCACTGGGCCTTTTCTGTCGGTGGTCACAGTTCCGCCTACCTGGCAGGCGCGGGGGGTGGTGGGCCAAAACCTTCACTCTTTCTATTTCACGTTTTCCATTGCTTCTTTTGATATTAATCGAAATATTATCGTTATTTTAATATGTAAGACCTAATTTATGCCTTTAAAATAGCATGAAAGATGAAGAACAAAAGATGTACTATACACAAAGGTCAAAATAATAATACCATTTTTGTGAGATTCAGATTCCTTTATGTTTAGGCTGACAGGTATTAATTTCCTGAAGATATCATTCAGCATCTTTGGGGGAGGTATTTTGTGTTGTCTATTTAGCTGTTTCTTTTCCTGTGGTGATGCTAGTTGGTTTTTATTTAAAAAAAACTCATAAATACATGTATGACTCCTGCTGGAGAGAACAGTTTGTTTATCTTTCCAGCCCTCTTTTTAAAGCATATAAACATACATTAAATCTGTTTTATAAAAACAGAATCATTGCATACAATTTACAAAGAACTTGCTGTTTTCTCTTAAGTATACATCTTTGTGCATCTATTCATCTCAGGAAATACAGATTATTAAATAATCCTTTTTGGATGAGTATATTTTCCTTTACATGAAGAACTCTTTTACATTTTTTCTTTTTTTTTGAATCTAATAGTTACTATTTTCGAGTGAATTAACTGATAAAGTGGATCTTTTAAAAGTATCATTAATTTTCAGCTTTTCTGGGGTAAGGAATTTCTTTCAGATAATGTTTTTATTCTCAGATGAAGAAAATGAAAACATTTGGCTGTAAAGAATGCCACCCAAGGGGCTGGGGTTGGGGCTAGGGCTGGGGCTCAGGCTCAGGCTCAGCCATAGAGTGCTCGCCTTGCATGTGCAAGACCCTGAGTTTGATCTTCAGCACCACATAAAAATAAATAAGTGAAGTAAAGGTATTGTGTCCAACTACAACTAAAAAATAAATATTTAAAAAAAGAATGCCATCCAAGATCCAATATGTAATCTTTCCAGTGTTCTCATTGATAGTGATGCCAGAGATATTTTGTGATTGGGCATGGTTTTCCTCTGCAGTGTTAATTTTACCCTCACAAGGGCTAACAGAGAATGGGAATTGTTGTAAGAATCCTTGTGCCTAAAGAGAAACTGAATTTTATGAAAATCTAGTACAGACATTGGTGTGGCACTGTTACTTCAAGAAAATTCTCAGGAATTGTGCATAAGGCAGCTTTAGGGATTGCCTAAATCAAATCTTGTAAAAATGTAGTTCAGTTGTTTTTCATTTATCTGCTTTTTCTCTTTTTAAACTTCCCATTGGTTTCATTATCTATTTTGCTGCCTTCCTATTTTACCTTATTTCTAATTTATTATTTACTTACTGTCTCTTATTACTGTCTCATATCTTTTCTCTGTCTTTTTAACTCCCTCTACCCACAACTTCCTTCTACATTTTAGGAAATATTTTTCAGTTTCTGATTCTTGTTTCTGAAAGTTTTTCCATGTTTCTACCTAGAATCAGATTCTCCCATAATTTTTAAAACTGAGATTCTATCCCATTTTATCCCTGTTTGATGAGAGCTTTTTGTGCTATACCCTTCCAAAGGTAGTAGCATATGGGATGGCTTCCTGTACTATGTATGCCCATCCCTGGCCCAATGTGAACCAGGAACAAAAGACAGAACCTATTCCCTTAGCAAGAACTGGGGAGGCCAGACTCTCTTAAAGTAATGCATGTGTCATGCATCATCATTTCCATATTTATCTAATGTAGCCATTAACATAAAAGCATTACTAATTGAGAAAGCATGGGTAATATAAAACAAATAATTGCATACATGTTATATTTTTATAACAAATTTCATGTTATAGAAGTAGTATTTAATTATAGGAACATTTTGAAAATATGAAGAAAATAAAACATTGCCAGTCCCCAGCAGCCACAATTTCTGTACATTATTCTTTAAGTTCTCGATGTATAGTAAGAATCAAAAGTGCTGTCAAAGTTCAGAAAAACAATACAAAACTATGAGTAGGTGAGAAGTGGGTGATAAACATGGGGAACAAAGAAGTTAAGGTAGGCTATGAAGTATACTTAGGATTTCATCTATTAGATGGCAAGGTGTTCTGTAGGGATGCAATGGAAAAAGATGTACAAAAGAGGTCTGGCCTATAGATAAAACTTTAATAGACTTTCCCTATTGGGTTTTCAAAGATGTATGCCTATTTTAGGTATGATATAGAGAAATAGTCACTTTCCCCTGTTGATAGGAATGTATATTGGCAAAGTCAACTTGGTAGGGCAGTTTCACGTGATATATTAAAATTTAGAGCATTCTTACCCTTTCATCTAGCAATTTCATTTGTAGAAGTTAAATACACAGATAGTCATATAAGTATGCAAAAAATGTACAGAGATTTTGCATAAATTGTTATTATCCTTTCCTTGAAAGTTTAGTAAAACTTACTAGTGAGGTCATCAAGATCTAGAGTTTTTCTGTGGAAGAGTGTTGAGGATTTATTTAGTTTCTTTAATTTTATGGGGCTAGCTAAGATATGGGTTTTTTCCCAATGAATTTATGTAGGAGTTTTAGTTTTCATCAGGAAGGTTAATCCAGATACCTGGCCTGTCATATATCACTTATATTATAACAGAATTAAGTTAAAATCCACAGACTTAAGTTCAAATTCATGTCTTAACAAATGACTTTCTGGTTTTTAACCTTGAATGATCAAGGCTTAAGTGAAACAAGTTCTCATTTCTTACTAACATTGTATATTTTGTTTTCCAGCTACAACTTCAACAACTACCACCACCACTGTTACCACCAATACTACTACCACAATTACAAGTGGCTTTAACCTGAATCTAAGACCACTGACATCCCCTGGGATTAATAACACTGATCCAGTCAGTGTTTCTTCTGTACCTCTTACTTCAACTGTTAAGTAAGCTTATTTATTTGAAAATTCCTTTTGTGTTTCATTTTATCATGTACAAGGCATAGTTTGCTTGTATAGCCTTAGAAAATACTAGAAAGTTAGATATATGAGTTTTTGAAACACAGAACAATTTCTGTAATTTAGGAAGCTGAATAACCAAGGGCCTTCTGAATACCATTATAATGCAATTATTAATATTACTAATAATAGCAACTTTTATTGTGCAGTTACTCTGTTTAGTAAGATAACAGTGCTTTAAAAATATCATATGATTTAATCCTCACAATAACCTATGAGATAGACACTATTTTTGTTCCCATTTTATAGATGAGAAAACTGGAGCACATAAAAATTTTATAATCTGCTTATAGTCAGGTACTAGGTAACAGTTGAGCCAGGATTAAAATTGAGACAAACTCTAGAGTCTATATTCCTACATACTTTACAAAATATCCTGTATCTCCTTATTTTTCCCCCAACAATAACATCTTGTAAATACTATAGTATAAGTGTCATAACCAGGATATTGATATGGATGTAGTCAGGATATGAAATGGGTCCTTCACTACAAGGATTCCTCCTGTCACCCTTTTATAGCCACATTCACTACCCCTCTCCTTTCCCTTACCCTGGGCAACAATTAATGTGATCTTCATTGCTGTTATCAGGATATTTCAACAATGTTACACATTGTTGATTGGCTCTTTTCATTCAGCGTAAATCCTTGACACCCCCGCCAAGTTTTCATGTGCATCAATCAATCATTTGTTCTTTTTTATTTCTGAGTGGTACTCTATGGCATTGTTGTATATCATTATTTAAACATTCTTTCACCTGTTGATGGATATCTAGGTTGTTTCAGTAATTTTGGCTACTATGAGCATAGCTGGTAAAAACATTCATGTACAGGTCTTTTTGTGAACATATAACTCATGTCTCTAAGATGAATGCCTAGGAATGCTGATTCTGGGTGGTTTGAAAGTTTTTATGTTAATTTTTTAACTAGCAATCTCTTTTTCAGAGTGGCTGTGTTATTCTACATACTTAACAGCAATGATTGAGTGATAGATTTTACATATTCTTGTCAGGGTTTGTTGTCACTATTTTTTATTTCAGCCCTTCTGATAAATGTGATGTGATACCTTATTGTAGTTTGAATTAATATTTCCCTGATCACTAAAGATGTAGATCATTTCTTTAAGTATATGTTTTCTATTGTTATGTCCTCTTTGGTGAAGTGTCTATTCATATCTTTGTACATTTTCTACTTTTGTTATTGGGTTTTTTATTGTTCAGTTTTGAGAAGTTGTTATGTAGTCTAGATACCAGTCCTTTGGCAGATATGTGCTTTTAGTTTCAATTATAAGAAAACACTTTGTCTAGCTCTAGTTCTCAAAGTTTCTCCTCATTTATTTTTAAAAATTAATCTCACATCTTTTCCCATTCTTCTACTTTCAACCTGTCTGTCCTTATCTTTGAGGTGAGCTTCTTGTGGATAAATGTTGTTGGATTTTTTTTTTGTTGTTTGTATTATACTGGACATCTAACACAAGGGTGCTTTACCACTGAACCACATCCCCAGCCCTGCTTATATATATATATATATATATATATATATATATATATATATATATATATATTTTTTTTTTTTATTTTGAGACAGGTTCTCACTAATTTGTTGAGGCTAGCCTTGAATTAGCAATCCTCCTTTCTCAGTCTCCCAAGTCTGGTAACAGGCAGGTGCCACTGCAGCTAGATTTTTTTTTTTAATCTACTCTGCCAATCTGCCTTTAAATTGGTATATTTAGCACATTGACATTTAAAGTAATCATTGTTGAGAGCCACAGCCGAAGGGGCCCCAGCAAACTTCCAGCTGCCAGCAAACTTCCAGCTGCCAGCTGATGATTGGCTCACAGCGGCCCCAGCAACATCTAGCTGATTGGCTCCTCTGCGGTGATGCTCATTGGGCTGTTTCCCTGCCCTTTCAGACCAGGAGCTGCTCATTGGGGGACTTTTTTGGCTCCGCCCACGTGACCCAGCCAATGGGCCTCAAGAGCAGGAGGATTGTGGGAGGTGGGGAGAAGCTTGTTTGGGAGAGAGAGGCTTGTGGAAAGCCGGTGGTGGCAGTTGAGGCTCTGAGGGTTTTTCCTGAGAGGCTGTTTTGTTTGGCGTGTGTGGTTCTAAAAATAAAGTTAGTTTCTTTTGACAAGTGGCTCCTGATTGTGCCCAGCCAGACTGCGGCAATCATTGATAAGTTGGGTTTAGGTCTGATGTTTTATTATTTGTTACTTTTGATTTTTATTCTTTTGATTTTCTTTTTTTAAAACCTGGAGAATGATAATAATAAAACAGGTAATATTTGTATATTAAAAGTTAGCTGGGCACTGTGGTGCATGCCTGTAATCCCAGATGCTTAGGAGGCTGAGGCAGGAGGATGGATCATGAGTTAAAAAGCCAGTCTCAGCAACTGTGAGATGATAAGCAACTCAGTGAGACCCTGTCTCTAAATAAAATACAAAATAGGGCTGGGGAATATGGCTCTGTGGTTGAGTGCCCCTGAGTTCAATCCCTAGTATCCAAAAAAAAAAAAAAAAAATTCCAGGAAAAGGGGCTGGGCTGTATGTAGCTCAGTGGTAAAGCTCCTGCCTCATACGTGTGAGGCACTGGGTTCCAGCCTCAGCACCATATAAAAATAAATAAAGATATTGTATCCACTACAACTAAAAAAAATATTTAGGAAAAAAAAATTCCAGTAAAAGAGGAAGAGAGAACAGGACTAAAAGCATATTCAGGAAAGTAAAATTTGAAAAGTCCCCAACCTTTTGGGTTGTTTGAATATTGTGATGGTTCTACCTTGTTCTATTTATAGTGTTTTTTAATATATTGCATTATATAATTTTTATATAATATATGTATATATAATTTTTTTACTCAATGCTTCTGTACATGGGTTAACTTAACTTATAATAATCTAGTGACACTATAACTTTACCACTCTGGTTGAAATGTAGAAACCTTACTTCTATTTAGTTCCTTTTACCCTCCTTACCTTTTATATGTAATTGTCTCAAGTATTTCTTCTGTGTACACAGAGTATAGTAATGCATGGGGTTACATTTTTATTTGACTCATGAAATATCACGAAGAACCTCAATAGAAATAGAATAGTATATTTACTGTAATAGAAATAGTATGGTAATAGAAATAGTATATAGTATAGTAATAGAAATAGAATAATATATTTACTGTTCTTTTTACTTATTTTGATGAGCTTCTTTCTTTTATATGATGTTCCAAGTCTTCTGTTTTTATTTCTGTTCAGTTTAGCTAATCTTTAAGGGTCAGTTTATTAGTAACAAATTAATTTTACTTTGTATGAAAATATCTTTATTTTCTCTTAATTTCCAAAAGACATTTTCATTAGATATGGAAGTCATTAATCAACACATTTTTTTTTTTTATCTTTTTGGTGCTTGAAAAATGTGCTACTTGCCTCTAGCCTCCATAGTTTGAGACAAGAGATCAGCTATCACTCAGATTGTTTCCTTCCAAGTAATGCATTTTTTTCCCATTCCTGTTGCTTTCAAGATTTTTTTCCTTTGTCTTTAGTTTTCAGAAACGTAATTACTTTGTGTCTTAGCATGGATTTGTTTGAGTTTTTCTGTTTGGGGTTCATTCAACTTGAATCTCTGCATTTGTATCTTTTGCCAAATTTGGAGGACTTTTCAGCCTGTTTTTTTCCTGAATACAGTTTTAGTTCTGTTCTCGCCTTCTTCTTTTTCTGGAATTTTTAATATATGACTTTTACCTCCAGCCCTTGAGACTCCCCCCGCCCCCACTTTTTCTTGCCTATGTTCTCTTTGTTGTTTTATAAATTCTAATTACCTGTCCTCAAGTTCAGTGATTGTATCCTCTGTCAACTCTACTAATATCAAACTCTTAAAGTGAGCTTGTCATTTCAGTTGTTTTATTTCCAGTTCTATATTTTCCATTTTGTTTTTTTAATAACTTGTATTTCTTTGTGGTGCTGAGGATCAAACTCAGGGCCTCTCATATGCGAGGCGAGCGCTGTACTGCTGAGCCACAACCCCAGCCCCTGTTCAAAGCTTTTTTATGGTTACTTTAATTTTTTTCATATAATTCCAACATTTGATACATCTTAATGTTGGCATCTGAGTTGTCTTTTCTCTTTCAAGTTGTGATTTTCCTGGATAGTTATATAACATAGTTTTTATTATGTCCTTGACATTTTGTATAATATATTGTGTCCTATTTATATCTACTTTTCTGTTTTTTGCTACTTGGGTTAAACTTAAGGGTACTTTACCACTGAGCTACATCACCAGCCCTTTTTTATTGTTTATTGTGAGACAGGGTCTCACTAAGTTGCTTAGGGCCTTGCTAAGTTGCTGAGGTGGGCTTTGAACTTGTAATTCTCCTTCCTCAGCCTCCCAAGCCTCTGGGATTACAGGTGTGCACCACTGCACCCAGTTTATATCTACTTTTTTTATTAGGTAGTCCCTTTGTTGAGATATAGTGCAAAGAATGGGTGTGCTTTTTGTTTAGCTTCTCACTGGACCTTATTCACACCACCTCAGCAGAAATGGAACACTGACTCACTTACAGTGTCTCAGTGCACATGGTCGATTTGGAAATTCAATACCTCCCTTAGCTCCACTGACTTATTCTCCATGAAAGTGATGTACTGCATCTGCATTTTAGCACTTCCTTGCCTCTTATTGGGGATGTAAACTCTGGGTCCTGGAGCCCCCAGATCAAGGGGAAGTAGACTGACTCATATTACATAATTGATATAGGGGGAATCAGAATTTCAGCTTCTTATTGCACCCCACTGACATAAGGGGAAGGAAGAAGAAGGATGCCAGTTACTCAGCCTCATACCACTTCATTCAACATCATCGATGCTGTGTTGGCATGGAGACTTGGCTCTTAGTGTGTACTGCTGACACAAGTCTCATGGAAGAAGGGACAGATTGCTGATTAGCTTGGCTTTGCCCTGCCTCTTTCAGTCTTGCTTTTGCCAGAGGGTGTGGAGGTCAAGCTCCCCCTAAGCTTTGCTGACCTCACAGGTGATAGAAATTGGAGCCCTTACTATCCTCAAGTTGTATAGCTTGTTTAGTCTTAATAAGGCCAGGTAGATGTAAAGGTTAGGTTCCCTACTATGTCCCACTGACACCAAAGCAAGTGGTAAAGTCTAATGGTGACTAATCCTACTCACTATGCCACATTAAAGTCTTATTGTTGCTGGGTGGGGATTTAGATTTATCTTGCTGTATTGGATCCCACCAAAAGTGGGTGGTGAATTGGGACTCTGTCTGCTTTTGCCAGACAGGGATTTGCCAGTTACCCTCTTACTGAGCCCAGCAGAGGAATCAGAGCATGACCTTGCATTTTTTCTCAGTGGATCAAAGATCTCAGCTGGATAATCAGCCTTTTTGATACCACTTGGCAGGGGAATTGGAGTTTGTCATGGTTCCACCTGGTATGGGTGGATACACATTCTTTCATGAATTCTACTCAATATAAGGAATGGGTTACTTTGACTAAGAGCTAAGGAGAAAGAGTCCAATTTCCCTGGCCACACCCACCCAGAAAGGAGCTTCATCTTGCTAAGCTGAATGAGGAAAGAGAGATCACATTGTGGTACAGACTTTCACTTTTCTTATTGTGATTTTGCATATTTATTAATAAACCTTTATCTTGCTATATCCCCTTAGGATAATTTCCAGAGATTTCAAATGGTTGTTGTTAAGTCATCCTTACCCTTTATGTTTTTTTGTTGGGGAGCAGGTATGAGAAACTTCTCACATGCTAACTGCTTCTCTAGACTTCTTGTGCTGTTTTTAAAATATGGTCATAAGTATGATAATACGGTCATTCTGCTTTCTTTCATTTATTTAGTTCAATAGTAACTCCAGTGATGACATATGGTCAGCTGGATGGTCTGATAAACAAGTGGAGTCTTGAGCTAGAGGATCAAGAAAAGTATTTTCTTCGTCAGGCCACTCAAGTCAATGCTTGGGACTGCACATTGATGGAGAATGCTGAGGAGGTAAGAAGATATTCTCATTAATCTACCTGCATTGTGCAAATATTTGCAGACGAACACAAGAGAATAGATTTATGTTTTGTGGTTAATTTTGTATTGCAATGTTGGCAAGCAGCTTAAAAATATTTTCCTTAGGTAATAAGTGCCCTGAAATAGGAAATGTTTTATATTTAAAGTGTATATGAGAAAGTTAATATTGCCCTGATGTTATTGAGTAAATTCAAATATTCTATTTTCTTCTTATTTCTCTTTAAAGATTTCTATTTTACATGGAGAAGTGGAAAAAGTGAAACTGGATCAGAAAAGGTAGAACCTTACATTTCTTTGGTTGAGGAACAAAAAACTATCTTTTTGTTCAGATTTTCCCCTTGTTGTAGTTTATTGATATTTATTTTGTTATTCTGAGTTCCTTTCATTGATTCTTCTATTGACTTGTTTTATTCAGATTGGAGCAAGAATTAGATTTTATCCTGTCACAGCAGAGGGAACTAGAAGATCTTTTGACTCCTTTAGAGAAGACTGTGAAGGACCAAAGTGAGTCTGTTTATCTGCAGCATGAAGATAAGGAGTATGAGAGGATGTAAGTAACTGAATAAAGGTTGAGGAATGGGGAAGAAGTTACCTACTATGAGAGTGTTCATAAAGCAGGGAAAAATTGAATCAGAAGGCAGAGATTAAGTATTAGTAGAAGAGGAGATGTTCTTACAGTTGACCTTTATCAAGTTGTTTGACTATTTTGTGGGTTTTTTTTTTTTTTTCAAAAGCTCGAAAATGAAGAAATTGTTTTGGCTATTTTGTTTTATAGTATTCTGTACACTGTTATTAATCTCAATCTAATGTATGCCCACTGTAAAGTTTATATTTGTCAAGTTTGTTCTTAAATTTAGAAATATAAATTTTATGGGTGTGGTGTCATAGTATTATAGAATATTTATGGTCTCCTATTATATTGACTCATCTAAACCTAATGTTCATGCAATTGCTTTAGTGATGAATTATTTGCTATTTTAAAGGCAAATTTGTTAAACTGGGGGTAAACTATATGAGTTTCAAAAATGGAATGATTTTTGTCAATGTCTCAGGGTAGGTATATTTACTGTACTATTTAGTCTTTACCTTCTGTCAGTTCATTGCCAGTGTTCCAGAGTAACTTTATCTCTGGAACTGAGATTTAGTAATCAGTCCAATTTAAAGAGTGTAAGGAGACTTTGAATGAATGTACTATACAATCTAAATTGATACTATTTTATTGATGGCTTATTAGTGAGTTAAGACTGAGGTGCTTTTGTTCAGGCTGGCCTTGAACTCCTGGGCTCAAGTGATCCTCCTGCATCAGCCTCTGAGTAGCTCAGATTATAGGTGCATGCTACTGCACCCAGCTAAGCTCATTTTTAAAAAGGCTTTCAAGTTAACTTTTTTTGTAGGGACATTAAATGTGGTAAGTACAGCTAATTTGTACTGACCCTAATTCTATTTCTTCTTTTGTATTTCAGCCTTTGTTGATCAATCCTTTCCCTCTCCCCCCCCCCCCGCCCATCTCCCTTTCCCTCCCTCCCTCCCTCCCTTCCTTCCTTCCTTCCTTCCTTCCTTCCTGTATTCTGTGTATTCTCTTTTTTTTAAAACAGTTACATTTTTATTCATAAGATCTTAACTGTACTTTGAAGAAATATTTGTAACATTAATTCCTAATTGCTCTTTTGTAGTCATATTTATATTGTGATAAAAATTTCACCATAATCCTCAACAATTTAGGCAATCTATAAGTACTTTCACACAGAAGGGCCAGATGGTTACCAGTAAATCTAATTGAGTCTTTAATTTTTAAAGACATTAAAGTGGAAAATTATCTGGCCACTTTAATTCTTGTAAACATTTATTGGCTAGGTTAAGTGTGGGTTTGTGTGTGTGGGTGTAGTAAATAATTTGGATGGAAATATTGATAATGTAGGCCACTAATCAATTTGTCTCGAACTTAGATTTATCTACCTTTTATAATTATAAAGTTTATTTCACAAAATAGCTTTTGTTGCCTGGTGGAATATATTTATATAAAGTTTTACCTTGGACATCTGTGTATTTATGACCATTGAAGAAATCTCAGCATTTGAAATTTGCTAAACACTAACTTGTTTTGGATATCTAAATGTCCTATAGATGTATTTTGTTATTAAAAAGAGTTCCTCTGAGACTGGGGATATAGCTCAGTGGTACAGCATTTGCCTAGCATGCATGAGGCTCTGGGTTCAAACCCCAGTACTGGAAAAAAAGGAAGAAAAAGAAAAAGAGTTCCTTTGCTCACCAGAGCATTAGCAAGATGGTACATAGGTGAAATTAAAATAATGGCAAGGCAGATAAAAGCTTTTACTTTTAAAATCTACATAAAATAGGATGGTGAACATTGTATCCATGAAAAATACGCCATTGGTCATAACCGATACCCACTGAGAAGGTAGGGAAATTGAGACAAATCCAGTTGACAGTATTATCTTTGTATGTAAATAACAGTAGATATGGGGACAACATTTCTTGTTAATTTATTTACCTGCCTTTGCAGTTATAAATTAGCAGAAACTATGGATGCTCAGCTGAAACGAATGTCCCAAGATCTCAAGGACATTACTGGTCACCTGAATACATTTGAAAATCCTGCTGCCACTACTGATCGGGTATGTTTTTTGCTTTATATATCTAGACAGTCAAAATGTAGTATGAAATTACCATTCTATGGATTTTTTTAGTTAGTCACTGTCTGTCCTCCATAACAGTGCTTGGGTTTGATTAGTGGGACAGGAGATATTTAGAAGCAGAGATGATTATGATTTTTTTGTGGTTATTCCTAGGAAGGTGAAAAAAAATTACTCTTTACTCTTGATATTTTTAGGGTTTTCTCCTTTGTATGCATAATTAAATATGTTTCCCTGTACTTACTTTTCTGTTCACTTATTTAGCATCTGGTTTATTCTTCTTTTTACATATGTATTTATGTTCTCATATAAATGTGAGTAGATTCAAGTCTCTTACACATTCAGGCAATCCTTAATTTATGAGTAGGTTATATCTTTAAAATCTGGTGAGTTAACTGTTGAGACTGAACATATATTTATTCATAGAAAATTTGATAAATGTGGTCATTAGGTTTCTACCTGCCCCATAAAATACTACTTAGCTCATGATGTAAATGTATTATATCATGTGAAAATAAAGCTGAGGCTTCAGTTAGAATAGACATGCTGTGAATTCATTAGATGTTAAGAAAGAAGTGTATTACTTGATTTTCTATATTTTCATTAAAGAGCTTATTTCCTCTGCTTTCCTTATTGTCTTAGAAGCTAAATAGAGTCCTCTTTTTCCTATTCTCACTCCTTGGCAGTAAGAGGAATCATATATTGTGGGAGTTCCTATTATATTTTCTATCAGTTAATTATAACTAGCAGTAGAGCCAAGGTCTGGGTAGATGAGAATGAATGACATATGTACAAGTAGTGATTATTCTTTAGTAAGTTCTTTGTCCAATTATATATATAGACCACTCTTAATCCACATATATATTACTAGCTTTTTTAATCATAAAGAGCATGTTATAGTTGAGAAAGCATTAGAATTTTGTTTAAGTCACTTAATCTCTCTAGGTCTGGGTTTCTTCTTTTGCAAAATGTCAAGGATAGAATAAATGATCTTTAAGTCCTTCTAGCTATGAAAATTATGCCATTCTCTACTCTAGGTGAATCTAAAGTTGAACAAAGACAAATATGAATTAGTCAGGAATTACCCATGCTGCCATCTCCCTATGTTCACACAAATGATCAAACATTATCAAAGTAGTTTTTGTTCTAATGAAATATTAGATCACCATTGTGATTCCAAAATTCAAAATTGTTTTGTTGTAATAGAATTTTGATGCATAGATAAATACATGTAGATTTAGACATGAAAAGCTAGTGTCTAGTCCCTCTGTTGATTTAATATGAGAAGAATGTTCTCAACAGAGCAAGTAAAAGGTTACTGTAATCTTATCTTCATCGTTTTTCTCTACTAAGCCCAATATTGCTTTATTTTATTCTAGTAATAGATAGTGAATCATTTGAGTCTTTTTGTTTTTGGTGTTCCTAGCAGAGGTGATTGGGATGTTTAGTATGAATGAGTTAAAGCTTAATTACTGCTTCAGGGCAGGACAAAAGAAGCAAGAGATCTTCAACAACTCATCCCTTTTTTTCCTTCCTGTTCATAAATCATCGGAGAGGAAGCAGAAAAAAACACTTCTGAACAATAATATTACTGAAAATAATTGATTGTATACATCAACAAAGCTTTGTTATAGTGGGCCACATATTAGGGTATAAAAATAGCAACTATTTTCCTATTCACAGTGAGGGAATTAACCTGTTTTTATTTCCCTTTTATTTGGCAGGGGTGGAAGGAAGGGGGTATGGTAGTAATGGGAGAGACCACCTAATATTTAATTAAAGTTTTTATTAAGCAAATCCATATTATTCTCTTATTCAGTTATATTTTCTCATAAAATCCATGAAGGAAATTAAATCACATATATTACCAGTAACCCGCTATTATATTGGTGTATTTCTTCTTAGTCACTTTGCTGTGCTGGTTCTTTTTTTGAAAACAACACTGGAAACATACCATATAGATTTTTGCTTTCTGTCTTTATTTAATATTGTTTCATGGTGTTTTCCCAAAGTTTTAATAGTTTTAGGATATTTTATCAGAGGAGAGTTTACCATAATATATTTAGTCATTTCTGAATTGGTATAGATATTTTTGCAATTTGGGGTCAATATAAAATAGCCCTGTACTGACCACTTATATTTAGATTTGATTATTTTCTCTGGCTACACTCCTGGAAATAGATACAATATGCTGATTCAAAAGGTATGATTATTTAAACTTTTGATATATGTTATAAAATTGTATATTTTAAAAGATTGAGCCAATTTACATTACTATTGGCTATATATTAATGTATGTATTTTTCCCACATATAAATTGAGCATTCCTAATGTGCAAATTTGAAATCTTAAATGCTTCAAAATCCAAAACTTTTGAGTGCTGACATGCCAACACAAGTGAAAAATTCCACACCTGACCTCATGGGATGGGTCACAATCAAAATAAATGCATAGCTGGACTGGGGATGTAGCTCAGTGTGCTTGCCTAGTGTGCATAACACCCTCAGTTTGATCTCTAGCAGTGCAAACAAACAAGCAAATAAAACACAGGCATAATAAATTATTGTGTAAAGTTATCTTTAGGCTACATGTATGAGGTATATATGAAACAATGATTTTAGACTTGGATCCATCTCCAAGATATCACATTGTATAATATGCAGAGCTTTCACAATTAAAAAAAAAAAAACCAAGTGCTTAAAACACTTAGGGCCCCAAACATTTTGGATAACAGATATTTAATCTGTACTTGGCAATTGAGTACACCATTTAAAAAATCCTGATTTGATTGATAAATGTTGCTTTTTAAATTTTTATATGAATTTATTTTCTTATGAAATGTCTCTTAATGTTCCTTATTTTTATGCTGTAGCAGTCACTTTCTTATTGAATTGTAGGAGTCTCATTCTTGACAGTTAAAAAAAGTAAATGCATTGTACTAATATGTAAAAGTAATGAACATTTTAAATATGAAATAGCAAAAGAAACAAAAATTCATTAATATTTAGTCTATTCTCAGTCCATGTCTTACCAGAAAAAATAAAAAACACTTCCTAATTTCAATTTACTTATTTTTTTGTTGACCACATCTGAATAATCATAATCTAAAAGTATTGGATGTATTTTTAGCTCCAGCAGATCTGCAAAATTCTGAATGCTCATCTGGACTCTCTGCAGTGGATTAATCAGAATTCAGGTGGGAGTTTATTCATATACCAGGTTCTATTTATGATAATGTGTTATAAGTCATGGCGTGTGCTCCATGACCATACTCACATAATAGCTCAGTTTTAGGGGTGTTGCTTAACTCATGCCTACTATTAGTTCTGAAGAATTATCTGGAAATTAATGAAAATACAAGGTGGACAGAAATGAGATGTAGGGTATTGGGATAGAATCAGAACTTCTCTGAAGTATACCTTTTGTTCAGTTTTTGATTTGGGAAGCATATAAGTATTTTATATACTAAAAATTATAATTAAGCCAAAATTAACTGGAAGAAAGACAAATACTAACATGGAATATACATTAAAAATAAACAAAGGTACGTAACTGTAACAATCACTCAATTCAGATAACTTTTGAACATAGTATTCTTGGTAGTGTATTCTTAATATGATGTTACCTGAAAAGAACTGCAGAGAAATCTTAAACTTTCTTAATGGAGCTAGGCACGGTGGTGTATGCCTGTAATCCCAGTGACTGGGGAACGTGAGGCAGGAGGATTGCAAGTTGAAGGCCAACTTCAGCAATTTAGTAAGGCTCTAAGCAACTTAGCAAGACCTTGTCTCAAAAATAAATAAATGAAAAGGACTGGGAATATAGCTTAGTGGTAAAGCACCACTGGATTCAATCTACAGTATCGTAAACAAACAAAAAACAAAACAAAAGAAACCTTTCTTAATAGATTTATTGTTATAAAATTATGATACCAATGTTGCTACCATTTTATGTATATGGTAGAATAAAGCAAGTGTGTGTGTGTGTGTGTGTATAACTGATAATAAAAATTAGTGTCTTCATTAAAATATAAAAGAGATACTAGTATTTTTCTTTCCTTTTACATTTGTATTATAAATTTGAATTGTAAATATTCTTATTCCTTTGTTCTATATACAGACAGGGCCTAGAAGCAATGAAAGACACCGTAGTAACGGGCATACCCAGTACCTAGCTCTTGATTTCTAAATACCATTCCCACTAAAAGGAATCAATCTTTTTGGTTAACTATCTGATCTCAGGTCTCAGGCAAGGAAAGTACAGGGTGAGTTTCAGACTTTTTGTTCAAGAAAGCAAACATTGTTAAATGACTAATGAGGTTATATCAGGATACAAGATTGTACTTCAAGGGATTCCTGCTGACACATTAGTATATTTAAACATGAAAAAGAATAACAAAAGTAATAGATTATAATATGTTAAAGGAGGAAAAAAAAACCATGAGTTCCCAATGATAATCCAAAAAGAGAGAGAGAAATAAGAAGGAGAATGTCTTTATAAAAGTATGCCAACTAATAATTATAGAATAAATGATAGAATTCAGAAACCATAATTAAATCAGCAGAACACTTTTATTTTATTAAGTTCATCTTGATCTTGAATATCCTGTTTCATGTATAAAATATTTCAACTGTCAGTCATTTCTTGGCAGAAAAGTAGGCTAGCAGGAAGTGGACCACATACAGACTGCAAGTTACTGAGTTAATTTAAAAAAAGTTTTATTGATGCATAATTTATTCCATAAAACTCAGCATTTTAGTTGTACAATTTAGTGAGGAAAAAAATCACCACTTTGCAGCACAATCATAGCAGTTGATTTAGTCAAGGATCATCAATGGATGCTAAAACTATTGAATTCAAGATTGTTGGAGAATAGCATATGTATGTCTACTCAAAAATATCACTCTACAGGTTACTTAAAAATTACAAAATAAAATATATGCCTTTACAAGACCTTTGTGACATGTGCCACTTTAGTGAAGTGATCAAACTTGGCCTAACCAGTGGTGGGATAACTTGACATAATGTGCCTCTTGACTTGACATGATAAGAAGTATACAATATCACATATATAGGATTCTTACCAAAATGTTTAACCTTAATCTAATGCAAGAAAAAAAAATCAGACATTCTGTGTGTGATACATTAAAAATATAATTGGCTTGGACTCTTTAAAATTCAAAACAAAAAATTAAGGGGATGGTCTTAGATTAAACAGGCATAGGACTAGGGATATGGCTCAGTGGTAGAACACTTGCCTAATACATAGAAGGCCCTGGGTTTGATCCCAAGCACTGCCAGAGAGGGACAGACAGAGACATAGATATAACAATCAAGTATACCATGTTAACCTATATGGACTATATATTGTATGATATTAAGGAATTGCTTATTTTCCTAGGTGTGATAGTTATGAATATGTAGGAAAATAACTTTTTTCTTCTTAGAAAATGCAGGCTACTTTATTTAGAGAATTTTCATGTCTGTAGTGTACTTCCAAATTGTTCAACCGAAACCATGTGTGAAGAGAAAGACATTTAGCAATTTGTGGCAAGATGGTATGAGCAGGTTAATCTTGGTAAAAGGTATTTAAGTGTGTGATTTTTGTTATTCTTTCAACTTTCCTACAAATTTAAAATCAAAATTTGGGGAGGTCATTTTTTAAAGACTTTGCCTAAATATAGAATATAATGAGGAATATGGAATATGATGGTAGGAATTGAGGTAAATGGGAACTAGTTAAACAATCAGAGTTATTATTTTCAAGATGTGGCCTTAAAATAATACTATTTTTCTTACTTGGAATTCTGGATTCCTCATTCTCTGCATGAATGGAAGTCAGCAACAATGAACTTCTTCAGCTTTTTTTCCCTTCCAGACATACTTACATCATTATTCATCTTTATGTCCTTCTCTCCTGTGTTAGAGAAATATATGTCTTATCCCTTTCTAAACTATTTAGAATCATCAGAGGGAAGTTAAATAGTGTTAATATTCATTTGTGACCTGGTGAGGTTTCTGAGTCAGGTATAGGATTCAAGTCAAGGAATTAACTCTTCATAGTTGTGCACTTATTTTTCACTTGGTCTCTATGAGTCTGTACCCTTGTTTTTAAAATGACAACTAATATCTACCTTTTAGATGTTTTGTAAGGATTAAAAGAAGAACCTTTGAATCTTGGCCTGTGGGTTGGTAGTCAGTGAATGGTAGTGGTAGAACTGGTTACTGGTTATCCAAATTTACTATGTATATGAGGTGGGGGAGACAGAAAAGAAAGGTTGTGGGGTTCAAAAAGTAGCTGTTAAATTGGGTCTTGAGAAGATAGTTCCAGATAGACTATCATTAAAAATCACTTACCTAGAGAAGTTGTAAGAACAACTGTGATGTGGGGAAATGTCAATAACAGGAAAACAATAAGGAATGAAATTATACAAAATTTCCCTGTCTGTTACATGCTTTTCTCCATTGAACAATGATTCTTGGGTAGAGTTGAGGGGGATGTCAGAAGGCAATTTGGATTATACAGAAAAATTGCAGTGATTATTTTTTTTCTCTTGGCAGGGATCCTCTGTGTCATAAACGAAATCTCAAGGCTTTCAGCCAGTGTCTCCTTTATAAAATTAAGGTTGTTGGTATTGCAAGGGACTTATACTTTATATAAATGAAGATATTATGGCTCAGAGAAGTTGAATGGCTTCCTTAAGAACACACAGCAGGGGGCTGGGGTTGTGGCTCAGTGGTAGAGTGCTTTCCTAGCACATGTGAGGCACTGGGTTTGATCCTCAGCACTGCAAAATAAGTAAATAAGTATAAATAACACTCCAATGTAGGCATTACTTGATACAAAAACAAAAACAAATCTTATTTGTGTACCTATCAGTAGAGGACAAAGGTTTTAAAAGTTTGATAGTACTTTGGGATATGAGTTTTGGGTATCTGGGTAAAATTCTCAGTCAAAACAGGTAATAAGAATAAGACAATGGAAAGTAATTGATTACTGGGATTTGTTTTTCGGCTAAAAATTCATTTGAGCTGAAGAGGCAACAAGAGTTTGTGTGGGTTCTTTACTGAGACAAGGAAGGTCATGCTGAAGAATGGGAAAAGGCCTGGTAATTCTTTTTTTTTTGTTTTGGGTGGTGCTATAGATTGAACCCAGAGACATTTTTACCACTAAGCTACATACCCAGCCCCCCCCCCCCTTTTTTTTTAATTTTGAGACAGGTCTCCTTAAATGGCTCCGGCTGGCCTTGAACTTGTGATCTGCCTACCTCAGTCTCCTGAGTCCCTGGGATTATAGGGGTGTGTCACCATGCCAGGCAGCCTGGTAATTCTTGATACTGTATACTTTTTGTCATTCCCACTCAATGAGCCTTTCCTTTTCATATCAGGAAACTACATGATCAGAAATGGAGCATGGCAGGGTTTAATTATACTAAGAGAGGTTTTTCTAGTTATTTTGTTTTGTTTTTTAATAGTTAATTGGATCATGTCTGTTGAAAGGGTCTATAGTCTGAAACTTTTAAGATCAGATAAATCAATTTATTCACGTTGAGATAATATAGAAAAACGAATGAATGTGTTATTTTGGCAATACATGCATATTTTGCTAAAGAGAAATCTTGTATATAAAGTCAAATCTTCATTTTAAAAGGTTTCTGGGAAATGTTTTTATGATTTAATATCTTTAATGTTGGCACAGATTTTTCATCATGAAACATCAACTGTTACACTAATAGAATTATATATTTAACTGAGAAATCACCTCTTTAAAAGTGATTTTGATGTACATTACTAAGTGAAAGAAGCTAATGCCAAAAGGCTATATGCTGAATGAGTCCAGCTCTGACATTCTGGAAAAAACAAAACTGTAGAAATATAAATTTGTATAAAGATCAATGGGGGTGGGGGAAGAATAGACAGAACATGGGAGATTTTTAGAACAGTGAAAATATTTTGTATGATGTACTCTTA
Source organism: Marmota monax (assembly GCF_021218885.2). Lineage (NCBI taxonomy): Eukaryota > Metazoa > Chordata > Mammalia > Rodentia > Sciuridae > Marmota > Marmota monax. Next base: position 5,716,537 of record NW_026694552.1, on the reverse strand, counting down.
TCAAATCATGGATGCATGTCATTATACATTTGCCAAAGCCTACAGAATATTAACGCCAAAAGTGAACATTAGTGTAAACTATGGACTTTGGGTAATAATGATTTGTTGATGTAGGTTTATCAATTGTAACAAATGTACCACTCTGATGTAGGATATTGTTAGTAGGGGAGGTTGTACGTTTGTGGGGGCAAGGAGTATATGGAAAATCTCTGTACCTTCTGCTCAATATTGCAGTGTACCTAATACTATGTGAAAATTAATTTTATTTAAAAGGAAAAATAAAAGTGATTTTGAAATTAAACATTACACGTTAAGCATATTACTTATTACACTGTCCAATCAACATTTAGAATATCTGTGAGCAAGTTATAGAGAACCAGGCCCCTTTCTTCCTTTACCTATATCAAGCCAGTACCAGTGATAGGACTGAGATGGAAAGGAGTCAGTCATTATTAAATTAAGGAATGTCTAAATATGTGTAGGTAATGACCAGTTTTCAGATTTGATATTTATCCATTGTTTGACAGTGTCTGCACTTCTTTTCCTTATGTTTAGTATAGGTCATTGGGAGTTAATAACAGACATAAACAAATACCAGTTCTGGCTTTTATCTTTATTTGTAAAAAATTACAGCATTATATTGAGGTATTCTTCACAGCAGTTCTGCAGTCACACATCTATCTTCTGAGTTGGCAGTCACTAAAAATGCAGCAACTCCAGCTCTTCTGGGACCACTTATGACAGAGTTGTCAATCCATCTGAGCCAATTTGTTATTCATTTTTAGTATGTGGCATTACTTCTCTCAAAGGGGAGAGGTGGAATAAAGAATAGGCATTTTCTGTTGCATCATATGCCAAACTATCATCCTATTTATTAATATTTATCAAACACCACAAAAAAGAAATAGGCAGTGGGAAATCTTATACTGGTCATTGTTCAGAAGTTGGTAAGTATTTTCAATGCATTTCACTTTTTTCATGTAGTGTCCCAAAGCATCAAGAATAAAATATATTTCATCCATAATTATTTTAGTCTCTTGTGGAATAGAACTGCATAATTATTTAGTAACTACTCACAACCTTGAGACAGCTATTTAGGGCAGAAAGAGTTACTCCTTAGAGTAACTTAAAATGACATAAGAGATTTTATAATATTTCCAAAATACAGTCCCATTAGTTCTAGAGTGGGTGTCTGTGTTCACATTTTTAAAAAATATTTGTTTTAGGTGTAAGTATACACAATAACCTTTATTTTTTTTTTTTATGTGGTGCCGAGGATCAAACCCAGAGACTTATGTGTGCTAGGCGAGTGCTTTACCACTGAGCCACAATCCCAGCCCCAATGTTCACATTTTTTTTTGCTTAAATCATTCATAATTGTCTACTGTGCATGATGTGACAAACTTACATAAAATGCCTTAGGATCATTTTAGAGAACCAGCCTTGGGTGATATGTCATAATCATGCTTCATTTTTACTCAAGGTTGTATTTATTATTTGATGGGATTGTTTTAAATTAGATTTTTTGGTGTTTTCTATTTTCATGATTAAAAGCAAGAAAGGAAACTTTAATTGATATGGCCACATTGGGAAAGCAAAGGGAGATCTGACACCTTGGCCTTGTTTTCCTGGTGCTGGTGTGAGCTTTTAGGTTTAAATGGATTGGGGCAGGGGGTAAGAGGTCTGCAATATGAACTAGCCTTGGTTAAACTGTGGTCTGGTTGTTCATTCTATTCTAGTTTTGGGACAAATTGGCTCCAGAGAAGTCCTGATAGATCACTTGAGGGACTGATTTCCACTTGCCCCTCAGGATGTTTTTTTTCTGTCTCTGTCTCTCTTTCTCTCTCTCCCTCCCTCTCTCTCTCCATCCCCCATATCTCTCTCTCCTTCCTTCTGTCTCTCCTTCCCTCTGTCTCTCCTTCCCTCTCTCTCCTTCCCTCTCTCTCCTTCCCTCTCTCTCTCCTTCCCCCTCTCTCTCCCTCCTTCTCCCTCTCCCTCCCTCCTTCTCCCTCTCCCTCCCTCCCTCCCTCTCCCTCCCTCCCTCCCTCTCCCTCCCTTCCTCTCTCTCTCCCTCCCTCCCCCCTCTTCCTCCCTCTACCTCTTCCTCCCTCCCTTTCTCCTTCCCTCCCTCGTGATCCTGGAAGAGGGTGATGACTGGAGATTTCTGTGCACCACTCCAGCAGTCCGAAACAGGATGCTGTAGTACTTTTTTCAAAGATAGTGGTCATGATGCAATTAGGAACACACAAATATAAGCTGAGCAATAACTCAGTTTCCAAAGCATTGTTTGATATTTTTTAAAGAAGCTTTGGTCCAGACTAGAAATGGTTTTAAAAATATTTTATTAATCGCTTTTAGCTCTCTCATCTGAAAAGCATCAAATGTTGAGACACGAAAAGATGCCTTTAAATTCCAATTGTAGTGTCTTTTTCCTCTTTCATCTTTTAGAATAGAATCTGATTTACTGATCATGCATCAATCAAAACTGGTTCATTTACTTCTTCCTTTTCTTAAATTCTTTGAGAAATTTTGGTGACATTAGTTGATTGGTGAGGTCATTTCTTGTGTTCTGGAGTATAATGTTCTATTTCAGATACTTGAAAGTTGAATGCTCTTTATCTGCCAGAGGTGTTTCAGCAGCACAAAGACACCTCTGTTGTGAGGCTCACTTAATAGTGTCTCTTAAGCTCAACAGAGATACTTGCTTCTTCCCATTGCAGTTGATTGAAGAGTATTTCATGTCTTACATTGTTTAATGAGCACTTTTACTCATCTGTGCTCCCCTTTACAGACAAAATAGATTCATTGTCACACTTTGTCCCTTGATTCCAAAGAACTTCTTGTAGGTTAGATTAGGGCACTAAGATTAGAATTAAGTGAGTCTTCAGTTTCTGTTAGGAAAGTGTGTGATGGTTAATATTCTCAGAGCTCCACTTCCCAAACTTCCTTTTCTATATGTAAATCCAGATTTGAAATACACTCAATACATCTGCAAAATTAGATTTCTCACTAATCCTACTTATGTACATTTTGTGCCCAAGTGAATTTCCTCAAGCTGGAGAGCCTCCCCAGATGAATTATATGTATCATAATTTAAATCACTAACAAATAACAGAATTTATATTGTTTGTGGGAAAGACAGATTTTTCTGCAAAGCAATTTTCTTGTTGGTAACTAAAAAACTATTACACTGGAGCCTCGCACAGTGCTGTTTTGGGGCCCATGCTGAGTGGCCATCTCAAAGATAAAATAACCTGAATACTATATCACCCACTAAACCTCCCCAGATGGGATTCAGATAGGCTAGTGTCATTCTGAGAACTTCAGTGTTTGAAGGGACAACAGAGTGTTAAACTGTGGTGCCAGTTATTAGCTCAGCATAGTATTCTTTTATTTTATTTTGACTTAACATGTATTCATTATACATATTAATGATGTTTGATATTTAAATACATGCATATAGTGTATGATTTTTATTAAAAAAATTCACAGCATCTGTCAAACAGGTACCCTGTAATAATAGAAGCACTGTTACATGAAAGTCTAAAGATAGAGATCCTAGAATCAATTCTCATTAGTTTACACCTTTAGAAAGTTATTTAACCTTGCATTTTTAATTATTGCTTTTTTCCAAGAGATTGTGGAAATAAAATGAAGTAGTCTGTGTAGGCATTTTGAAAGCTGAAGTGCAAACTGGGGTTGTAGCTCAGTGGCAGAGTGCTTGCCTATCAAGTGTGAGGCACTGGGTTTGATCCTCAGCACCATATATAATAAATAAAATAAAGGTATTATGTCAAAAAAAGAGGAATCTACTTTTTAAAAAAGCTAAAGTACTTTATAATTGGAAGGTATTATTTTAGATGGGGGTCAAAATGACAGAGTAGTTGTGACTCTAAATTGGGAGCACCTACTATGTGATTTAGGCACTATGTTACTCAGTGTATTAGGTATAAACATCAACAGTACCTCTGCCATGAACAGGTACACTGTGAAGGGGTAGGGTGTGGTAAAGGAAGGAAACAATCTTTAGTTTGTTTCAAGGGAAAGGAAGGATTTAAAGTGAGATCTGAACAATAAGTAATGTCACAGAATGACTGAATGAAGACCATATCATTTTATTCTACTACCTTGACCCCCATCTCCCATTGTCTGCATCAAAGAATTCAAGATACTTTCACCATTTTTTGCATACCTTCTTCAAATGTGTTTTTTAGTTAATTTGTGTGAAGAGCAGGGCTGTACACAAGCAGAGTACCTTAATGTATCAATTGTAAGATCAGAATGTGAATTCTCATGACAGAAATGAGAGTTGTATTTCTCTCTAAGCACCATTTTTTTCCAATTGCACATTAGTTGCCACTAAGAACTCAATTATATTTATTGTTACTTTAATTTTAATAAATTGAGTGTCTTCTCAAAAGTAGTTATGACTAGTGGGAGGATACTGTTCTTCCTCCCTTCTTTTCTCTCTGTACACACCCATGTTCTTCCTCTCTCTCTCTCTCTCTCTCTCTCTCTCTCTCTCTCTCTCTCTCTCTCTCTCTCTCTCTCTCTCTCTCTCTCTCCTTCCCCTTCAGGATGAGAAATGGACTTTTTATATGAAATTCTTAAGTTTTCAAGGTTGTTTTTAAATATTAGCCTAACATAAGGCAGATTTTACAGAAGCTAAAATATGTTATTGGTTTAGCAGACAGCAAGAAACAATGAAGGCGCATATATTTAAAGGCTGACAAATGGCCAACAGATTTGATAGAACTGTTGCCTGATATAATTTTTGGTAATATTGCTTGCATATTGAGTTGACACTTATAGAATATGTTAGTTTATGGTTTAGATATAAGGTATACCCTAAAAGCTCATGTGTGAGACAATGCAAGAATATTTAGAGGTGAAATGATTGGATTATGAGAACCTTAGCCTAATCGGTGTGTTAATCCCCTGATAGGGATAGGGATTAATTGGATGGTAACTGTAGGCAGATAGAGTATGGCTGGCAGGGTGGGTCCTCCTACCTGGGTGCATACCTTTGGGGTATATATTTTGTCTTTGTGAGAATAGAAGCCTACCCTCTCTCTGTGTTTCCTGGTGTCATGTCCTGAGCCACTTTCCTCCACCACACACTTCCACCATAATATTCTGCCACATCTTGGGTCCAGAACAATGGAGCTATATATTTGGAGTACCTGTGAGCTCCAAATAATTTTTCCTCCTCTAATTGTTCTTGTCAGGTTTTTAGTCAATGCAGTGAAAAGCTGACTAAAACAGGAATCAAAACTTCATTTGTGTATGTGTTGGTCATTTCTCAGATTAAAATTTTTATTGAGGTAATTGTAGATTCACATGTAATTGTAAGACTTAACATAGAACTCCTTTCATTCTTTACCTTATTTTGCTCATTGATAACACCTTACAAAACTGAGGTATGATTTCACAAACCTTGCCATTGTTATATCAACCATCATTTGTATATTTCTCCAGTTTTACTTGTGTGTGTGTGTGTGTGTATATTTAATTTTCTAGTTTTTTAATGTGTAGGTTTTTATATCCATCACCATAGTCAAGATACAGAACAGTTCCATACCTCCAAGTTTCTTCACATCCCCTTTTATCATTATTCCCCCCATCACATCCCACTATCCCCAAATTCCTAACTCCTAGAAACCATGAATATATTTTCTGCTCCTAATTTTTTATTTCATTTTGACATATTCTGTAAATAGACTTATACAGCATGTAACCTTTGGGGATTGGCCTTTGTTTTTTTCATTTAGCATAATTCCAGATTTATATGAGGGCTGGTGGGTATGGCTCAATGTTATAGCACTTGCCTAACATGTGCAGGGTTCTTAGTTCTATTCCCATAACCACAAAACAAGGAATAAAATTCATCTGAGTTATCATATATATCAACAATTTAATCCTCTTTATTGCTAAGTAGTATTCCATGGCATGAGTATATCATAATTTATTTAACCATTTGTTGTAAGACATAAGGGCCATTTCTTGTTTGGGTATATTATGAGTCAAGCTGCTGTAAACATTTATGTACAGCTGCTTATGTGAACATAAATTTTCATTTCTGTGGGATAAATGTTCAAGAGTATAATTTTTGGGTCATATGGCAGTTGCATGCTTAGCATTATAAGAAACTATCACACTATTTCCAGAGCAGCTATATCATTTTACATTCTCTTCATTAATGTATGTGTGATGCAGTTTGTGTCCTTTTGAGTATTTGATCTTTTCACTATTTTTTTTTTATTTTAGCCCTGTGATAGATGTGTAGTGATGTCATTGCAGTTTTAATTTGCATTTCCTTGATGTTTAATGATGTTGAACAACTTTTCCTGTGATTACTTGCCATCACTGTATCCTCTTTATGGAAATGTTTGTTCATGTCTTTTGCCCATTTTAATTTTTTTTTTATTTAAGAGTTTTACAATTTGTTCAGGTATTCTGGATGCAAGTCTCTTGTCAGATTGGTGATTTGCAAAAACTTTCTCCTAGTCTGTAGCTTATGTATTCATCTTCTGAACATGGTTGTTCACAGAACAAAAGTTTTTAAATTTAATGAAGTTCACTCTATTATTGTTTTTATTTTTATGTATTATGCTTTTGGTATAAAGTCTATGAATGTTTTGCCTATTTTTTATCCCCAAAATTTTTTTCTGTTTAATTTTACAAGTTTTGTCATTTTACATATAAGACTGTGATCTGTTTTTATTTATTTTTAAATTTTAATTGTTCTTTTTAGATATACATGACAGTAGAGTATATTTTAACATATTTACACAAACATGGAGTATATCTTATTCTAATTAGGATCCCAGTCTTGTGGTAGTACACGATGTGGAGATTCATTATGTTGTATTCACATTTGTATACAGGAAATTTGTGTTAGATTCATTCTACTGTCTTTCCTATTTGTATTCTCCATCCCTTCTCTTCATTCCCGTTTGTTTAATCTGCTGAACTTCTGTCTGTCCCCCTTGTTTTTGTATTAGCATCCACATGTCAGAGAGAACATTCAACCTTTGGGTTTTTTTGGAATTGACTTATTTCACTTAGCACGATAGTCTCCAGATCCTTCCATTTACTGGCATGCCATAACATCATTCTTTTTTATGACTGAGAATATTCCATTGTGTGTATATACCACAGTGAGATTTCATCTTACTCCAGTATAAATGCAAACAATCAAGAATACAAGTAACAGTAAATGTTGGCAAGGATGTGGGGAAAAGGGTACACTTATACATTACTAGTGAGACTGCAAATTGATACTACTACTCTGGAAAGCAGTATGGAGATTCCTCAGAAAACCTAGAATAGAACCACCATTTGACCCAGCTGTCTTACTCCTTGGTATATACCTAAAGGACTTAAAATCAGCATACTATAGTGACATGGTCACAGCAATGTTATACCAGCTCAATTTACAATAGCCAAGCTATGGAACCAACTTAGATGCTCTTCAACAGATGAATAGATGAAGATAGTGTTTCTATTTAATTTTGTATAAGATATGAGGTTTAGAGTAACTCCCACCCCCATGGATATATTCAATTGTTCTAATACCATTTGTTGAAAAGTCTATCCTTGCTTAATTGAATTGTTTCTGCACCTTTCTCCAAAATCAGTTCAATATATTTGTTGGGGTCTTCCTCTGAGGTCTCTATTCCATGGATTTATATCTTTCCCCTAACCAATGTCATTATGATAGCTTATAATAAGCCTTAACCCATTTTGTCTCATAGTCTCGGGTATGGAACACCTATACAAACAAATTGCTCAAAAATATACCACTATTATAACCTCAAAATAATATTTGAATATTTATTATGTTTGCAGAATTGAAAACTTGGGACGAATAGGTTTATATTCAGTAGAGAAATTCCTTCCACTCAATTCTTTCCTGTCAAAATTGTTTTAGTTATTTTAGTTCCTTTGCCTTTCCACAAAATTTTCCTGGGAATTGATAGGAATTACATTTTAACTATAGATCAATTTTGGGAGAAATAGCATCTTTATTATGATGATTATCCATGAACATGTTGTGTCTCAAAATTTATTTAGGTCTTCTCTGATTTCTTTCATGAGCATTTTATAATTTTCATAAACCATATTACATATGTATTTTGGTTTTGTTAGACTTTATACCATTGTATTTAATTTTCTTTATAGTGATTATAAATGGTATTGCATTTCACATAATTGCTGTTAATATATAAAAACACAATTTTTCTATATTGATCTTTTCTTTTAACTTGCTAAATTTACTTCTTAGTTCTAGGAATTTTTTTGTGGACTCCTTGAGATTTTCTAGATAGGCAGTTATGATATCTACAAATAGGCATTGTACTATTTCTTCCTTTCCAATCCATATGCCATTTATTTCTTTTTCTTGCCTTTTTAGATTATTTAGAACTTCAATAAACTGTTGAGATAGAGAGATAAAAGACACATCCTTGCTTTGTTCCTGGTCTTCTGTGGGAAGTCTTCAGTCTTTCATCTTAAGTCTGATGTTAGCTGTAGGTGATTGTGTGTGTGTGTGTGTGTGTGTGTTTAGGCACACATGTACATGTGTTTGCTTGCTTGTGCATAGTAGTGGGGACTGAATGAACCCCAAGACCTTGCACATGCTAGGCAAGTGCTCTACCGCTGAGCTGCATGCATAGTACCCCCTTTTACATTTTGAAACAGGATATCACTAAGTTGCCTAGGCTTACCTTGAACTCATGATCCTCCTACCTCAGCCTCCTAAGTAGCTATGATTACAGACATGTGTCATTGTGCCCAAGAGCTGTGGTTTTTGTGTAGATGACCTTTATCAATCTTAGGTACTTCCCCTCTGTTCCTTACTTATTGAAACTTTTATTATGAAAAAGTACTGTATTTTGTCAGAGGCTTACTCTGCATCAATTGACATCATTTTACTTCTTTAATTTCTGTGGTGGTTTAAAATAATAGGTTTCAAATGTTAAGTCAGCCTTATATATGTGAAATAAATTCTGCTTGGTCATAGTTTATAATTCCTTTTATGCATTGTTGGATTTGGTTTGCTACTATTTTGTATGAGATTTTTTAAAATGTTCTTGAGATTTATTGGTCTATGGTTTTCTTGTTTTGTACTGTTTTAGTTGGTTTCATTATTAAGGTAATACTGCCCTCTATTTTTTAGAAAAGTTTGTAAAGAATTGGTATTAATTCCTCTTTAAATGTTTGGCAGAGTTCTCCATTGAAACTTTTGGGACCTGGTTATTTCTTTTTAGGGAACTTTTAAACTACAAATTCAGTTTCTTCAATGTTTGTAAGACTATTTAGGTTATCAGTTGGTTGACTCCTCATAGATTGTGGGTTATTTTGGAATCAGTGCATTTTGCTTAGTTTTTAAATTTATAAGTATATAATTGCTCATAGAATTTCCTTTTTATCTTTGTAATGTCTGTAGGATCTGTAGTGGTATACCCTGTTTCTTTCCTAATATTGATGATTTATGTTTTTTTTCTATTTTTATTTTTTTGTCTTGGTTAAAGCTTAATTAATTTTACTGATTTTTTTCCCTCAAAGAATTAGCCTTTTATTTCATTGATCTTTCTCTGTGGGTTTTTTTTTTTTTGTATTTATATGTTTATCTTTTAGTACTGAGGATTGAACCCAGGGGCACTTAACCACTAAGCCACATGCCAGCACTTTTAAATTTTTATTTATTTATTTTTATTTTGAGACAGGATCCTGCCAAGTTCCTTAGAGCCTCACTAAATTGCTGAGACTGGCCTTCAACCTGCAATCCTTCTGCCTCAGCCTCCTGAGTCTCTGGGATTACAGGCATGAGCCACCACACCCGGCTTTTCTATGGATAATGAGCAGTTTTTGAAGTCCATTTGTCATCTCCAGCCATCAGTTTCACTAATGGTTATTATACTGTTCATTGTGAAGTTCCATGTTAACAAGCATTTGCACATAGATATCCCAAAGGCACCTCAAGTTAAACTTGTCTAAAACTAAACTCAGTGTTTCCCCTATCTCCTGGATATAGGGGAAACACTATTTTGCTCTGAGTTATATAACTCCTTTACTTTTTCTCAGCTAACAATTAATTCTATTTATTCAGGAATCTTAAGCAGGATATTTATGTTTCTTCATTAAGTAATAGTGATTATACTTCTTAACTAGCTTTTGAATCCTTCCTTTTCAGTAGATTTCTACCCCCATGTCCGCATTTTAGGCCTTCTTCATCTCCCATGTTGAAAGTAGAGTAATTTTATAGGGTTTATGAAAAACACCAGCTCTTTTTACACATCACATTTCATACTCCTTATTGGCAAACAATTTTAAATTATTTTATTTGGAGTTTTAAACTATTCACATTTATTTATCTCTAAGTATCATATATACTATTACTTTTTAGTTTTACCATATTGTGTTTATTCTTCTGACTTTCCAAAATAGGAGATGAAGATTTAACTTTCAATTATATGAGTGTTATTCATGGCCTGGCCATGTAGCATACATTACTATGTCTCCTTTATTTTACAAGTTTTTGGTTTCCTTTGAATTTTGTGTCCTCATTTGCTTAGTTTTCTTCATACTTATCAATAATTCATTCCCCAATTCCCTGCTTTTAATTTAAATCTATCGATTTCAGCTTTGATTCATCTCTTCCAGACTCCTCTAATCTCTATTGTACCATCTGGAACTGTGGCTCTGTTGGTTTGCTATTCAGCTAGGTTCTCCCTTCTATAGATTATTGTTTTCTCTCTACTTTGTTTGCTCTTCAGTTTAGTGGCTCTTATTTCCTGTTGCTTGGTTTATTTCCTTGTTTCCAATATACCACATATTCCAGCAGCTTCCATAGTAAGTGCATGGAAGGTAAATTTTTTTGAGACCTTCCACGTCTGAAAAAGTATTTATTCTACCCTCACATTTAATTGATACTATTTGGTGTTGAATTATACTCTGGAAATAATTTTCCCTTAAAGTTTATTTTATTCAATAACATCCATGAAAACATTAAATAAAGTCGCTCAACATCTTTGTTATTTTTTTCCTTCCTGGTCTTTCTCTTCTCTTTCTCCTTCTTTCCTTCTTTTTTGTTTTTAGATTTTTTTTTTGTTAGAGCATTATAGTTATATATAGTATTTGGATTGATTTTGGCACTCATGCATGCATGAAATTTGACTTACTCCATTTTAGTACCTATTCCCCTGCCTTTCCCTCCCCTTTTCCCTCCCCCCACTCTCCTTCCTCTACTGACTCTACTGATTGTCCCTTTACTCCTTTGTTTATTTATCATGTTTTTTCTTACATATAAAGCTGGAATTTCCTGCCATATATGCACATAGCATGGTTTTAATTTATTCTGCATTTCCTTCCCTTTCCCATCTGTTCTCCCTTCCTCTTGTTCTCCTATTCCACTGATCTTCCCTCTATCTTTTATCATATCCAGCCCCCGTCTTTTTTTCCCTTTTCTACCTATCTTTCAACAGATGAGAGAAAATATTCATCCCTTGGTTTTCTTAGCATGGTGTTCTTCATTTCCATTATCTAACAGAAAATGCCATAATTTCATTCTTCTTTATGGCTGAGTAAAACTCCATTGTGTATATATATCATATTTTCTTTATCCATTCATCCTTTGACAGGCATCTGGGCTGGTTCCATAATTTGGGTATGTGAATTGTGCTGCTATAAACATTGATGTGGTTGTATTACTGTAGTATGCTGGTTTTAGTTCTTTTGAATAAATGCCAAGGAGTGGCTTAGCTGGATCATATGGTATTTCCACTCCTAGTTTTTTGAGTAATCTCCATACTGCTTTCCATAGTGGTTGTACTAATAATGTACAAGTGTCCCTTGCCCCCCCCCCCACATCCTTTCCAGCATTTATTACTATTTGGTTTCTTGATGGTTATTATTCTGACTGGTATGAGATAAAATTTGAGCATAGTTTTTAAATTTTTTTTTGGCTGGGAAAAAACAGCTTTAATGGCATTCAAAAATACTTTATAAAAAATGTTCTAGCACAACACTTGTTCGTAAACTAGATTATGTTGTGAACTTTTTTCTAATCTTTTAGGAGCACTGGTTGTTAAGAACTAGAGCTTATTCCTATTCCAAAACTATCTTGCACTCCTGAAAAACTGCAAAAGCACTTGAAAGCTGTGAAGATACGGATTTTTTTTTTTTATTCTTGATGGTAATATGCTGCTGCATTGAGTCTTTGCAGTTTTTATTCAAGATCATGATCCTAAGTTTTGTTGATAACCTGTCCATCTCTAGTTTCAACTGTCTTAATTATAAGTATCCTTTCTGAGTGGGTGTCACCCAGAGGGAGTGAATGCAGGTTCAGGGAGGAGAAGTTGGGAAGAGGCAGAGAAATCCTGTTCATGCCTTCCAGAAGCTTCCTGTAGGTGGCAATCTCAATGTCAAGAGTCATCTTAATATTGAGCAAGTCTTGGTATTCATGAAGGTGACAAGCCATTTCTTCCTTTAGATTCTGAATCTCATTCTGCAGGTAGTCAATAGTGTCTTGGTAGTTATCAGCTTCCACAGCAAAGTTCTCTTCTATTTCATGCATCTGGAGTTCCAGGGACTTGTTAATTCCTTTAAGCACATCCACTTTTCAGGTGAGAGACCACATCTGTCTCCAGTACTCATTTGATTCCTGCTTCGCCTGGTGCAGAGCATCATTGTTCCAGTTAGCAACCTCAGTGAAGTCAGCAAATTTAGCAATTGTATCATTCTTCTGCCTCCTAAAGGTTCTTGGCAGTCACGCTTTCATACTGCTGACGTACATCACACAGGGAAGCTGTGAGGTCAGGCTTAGAACATCCACATTGATTTGAACATGCTGTTCCTGAATCTGAGCCTCATCATGTAGTTTCTTCAAAAAGACAATCTCTTCTTGCAAGGATTACACTTTACAGTCAAGGTCAAGACATGTCAGAGATGCATGTTAATATCCTATCTGAAAGACTGGAAGGTGCCCTTGACTTCCTCTCTCTGAAGCATCTCTTGCAATTTCTGTGGTAGCTATGTGGTGTCCTTAGCCAAATTGTCACACTTTACTTTGACATGGGCCTTGTCATTGGTGAACTGGTCTACCTGACAGCACAGTTCCTGTATCACCTTCTCCTCCTCCTAGAGGTCCCCCAGATGCAGCTTGCCCTGGTCCCTGAGCTGTTTGAGCTGGCCAGCAAGATCTTGTTCTGCTGCTTCAGGAAGGACACCTTGGTGATATAGTTGGCGGAGTGGTCAGTGAGCTCCTGCAACTCCACCTTCTCATTGGTGTGAGTATTCTTGAATTTGGTGTTGATGGCATTGGCCAGTGAGAAGTTCACCAAGTCCTGCTGCAGCCGCACCCCAGGCTTGCTACTCCACAGGCACACGGCCAAGCAGCGCATGACATGGACTGCCCAGGGATGAGGCATAGAGGCTATAGCTGGTACTGGGGTGGACGTGGTCAGGTAGTTCCAGGTGGAGCTTGGCTGGCTCATGGTGCCCAGGCCACCAAACATGCTGCAGTAAGAGGACAAGCACACGAACCTGGAGGACATAGCTACTGAGGGAGGCTGTAGTCTGGATGGCTGCAGCCTTGCAAACTGGCTCCTGGAGGAGGGGCTAGTGAGGGTACAGCAGATGTGGACATTGGGAGCATTGCTGCATCTCTAGTACAGGGACCCTAGAAAAAAAAATGGCAGAGCGTGGTGTAGTTTTGATTTGCATTTTGCTGATTTCTAGAGACGCTGCACATTTATTCATATTTATGTATTGTTGGTCATTTGTGTTTCTTCTTTTGAGAAATGTCTATTTAGGTCTTTGCCAATTTATTAATTGGGTTTGTTGTATTTTTGTTGTTTTATGAGTTCTTTATATTGTCTCAATATTAATCCCTTGACAGAGGAATAGCTGGCAAAGATCTTCTTCCATTCTATAGACTCTCTTTTCATGCTCTGAATTGTTTCCATTGCTGTGCAGAAGCTTTTTAATTTGATGTCATCCCATTTATTGATTCATTTGTTTATTGAGCTTTAGGAATCTTGTTAGGAGGTCAGTGTCTGCACCAATATGATGGTGTATAGACCCTTTTCTTTTGAAGAGTTGCTAAGTTTCTTATCTAATTCCTTAGTCTTTTTAAAATTCCTTAGTCTTTAATCTACTTTTTTTGTAATTTTTTTCTTTTTTATTATTAGTTGTTCAAAACATTACAAAGCTCTTGACATATCATATTTCATACATTTGATTCAAGCAGATTATGAACTCCCATTTTTACCCCATATACATATTGCAGATTCACATTGGTTACACATCCACTTTTTTACATACTGCCATACTAGTGTCTGTTGTATTCTGCTGCCCTTCCTTTAATCTACTTTGATTTGACTTTTGTGCAGAATGAGAAATAGGAATCTAGTTTTATTCTTCTACGTATGAATATCCAGTTTTCTAAATATTGTTTTTTTCCAACATGTATTTTTGGCATAGTTTTCATGTATCAGATGACTAAGTGTGTGTTTGTCTCCATGTCTTCTATTCCATTGGTCTTCATGTCTAGTTTCATGCCAAAACCCATGTTGGTATTTTTTCTTTTTTACTATGCCTGTATAATATAATTTGAAATCAGGTATTTTAATTGATGCCTCTTGCATTATTGTTCTTGCTCAGAATTGATTTTAATATTATGGGTCTTTTAATCTTCCAAATGAATTCAAAGACTGTGTTTTTCTAGTTCTATGAAGAATATTATTGATATTTTGATGGAGATTGCATTGAATCTCTATATTGCTTTTGATAGTCTGACATTTTAACAATATTCTGCCTAAGAATATGAGAGGTCTTTCCATCTTTTAAGGTCTTCTTCAATTTCTTTCTTCCATGTTACATAATTTTTATCATAGAGCTCTTTCACTTCCTTGGTTAGATTAATTCCATGTATTTTTTTAGCTTATTGTGAATGGCATAGTTTGCTGATTTATTTCTTAGCAGAATCACTGTTGGAGTATAGCAAAACTATTGATTTTTGTATGTTGATCTATTCTGCTACTTTTCTAAATTCATTATCAGCTTTAGAAGTCTTCTGGTGGTGTTTTTAGGGTCTTCTAGATATAGGATCACGTCTTCAGCAAATGGTGATAATTTGACTTTTTCTTTTCCTATTTATATCCCTTTAATTTCCTTCTCATGTGTTTATCTGTGGGCACTGTAATCCTTGAGTCAAAGGCTGTGGGTTGTTAAGTCCAAAATCTTTGTTTTCCTCACCTACCTGCCACCTGTTGTGGTTAAGAGCCAAAGCTGCTTGTAGTAGCTTTCAGCTTCCTGTCTCCCAGTAGAGGGTGGGATAGACTGGTCAATGCTGACAGCCCCTTATAGTGGGGCTGGTGCAGAGTTCTAAATTGCTGAGGTTTGCTCTTGGGTAACCCTTGGAACTCTGTTAGTGGGTATTTGAGATTAGTTCACACACCCTATTGATGGAGAGATGCCAATTTCTGCTGGACATTTTGGGCACCAGCACAAAAGGAGCTCTTTCTCCTGTGTCTGGAGTCTGTATGTACTAGGCCCAATTTTCTTTGTGCCTATTTCTGTCACACTGGTCCAGGAAGACTCTGGAGTTCATAATAGGTGGGCAGCTGGCAACTTCCTTCATGAATTCCCAGTCTCTTGCCTCTGCTTGTGGCTGTGTATCACTTATAGATGGTTCCCATGCTGATGAACCCATTTCCTTCTGAAATGTTGGCCAAGAAATTTTGGTTGTTTTTCACTTAACATCTTTCCCCACTGACTCTGGGTTCATTAAGATCAACCTCCTTCTGTATTCTACAGATTACCCCAATCCGTGTTTGTTGTTGTTCTGCTACACATTCCTCTCTACCTGTGTTCTACCTCCCCTGCCATGCTAAGGCCTGCCAAGCTGGCACATCTCTAATGTATTTTTTTCTTATGTTTACACTTTCCAATTTTCTGCATCTCTATGGTTTCTTTTACTCTCCAGTGTTGAATTTCAGTGAGTTACCTTAGTTACTCCCCTCACTGAGAAGCAGTCTTACTGCTTTTGAAGTCTGGTGCTATGGTACTGCTGGGAAGTGCACTCTTCCTCTAATCCCCTATCATCTGAGACCCTTACTTCCTTCTCCTTGAACTTTTGAAGATGCAGTTACATTATCATGTAACTTTGAAGACTGTTCTGAATCTGAACCTTCATACCTCTTCATTTGTGTGTTTTATATTTTTCCCATGAACAATTTTGAGATCTTTCTCAGAATATGCAAATTTCATCTGATTTTCACATCATCAGATGATGAGCTTTGATGTGGATCTCTCACCACTGAGCCTGCTATTGGTGAGTCAAGAAACCCATTTTGTTTTTGTCAGTTGCAGCTATTTTCTTGAATTAGGTTTCTGTTAATTTCCTTTTCTATGATATTTTTGTTCTTCCTGGCAATATACTTATTCTGAAGTTTGAATCCTCAACTAAACTGCATTTCTTTTCTCCTATTTTTCTCTTTGTATTTTGTTAAATTTTTCTTGGGTATATACTCATCTTTTCATTCAAGTTTTTTATTGATCTTTGCTTTTGGCCTTGATTTTTATTTTGCAAGAGCTCGTTGTCATGTTTCTGTCATGTTTGCCAAAAAATCATCTGCAGAAGTTGGGTAGGAAGAATTGTTTAGAGGTAGGATGTGGAGGAGAGGAAGGGACTGCTTCTGAATCATTCATAATTCTGTTTTTAGCTCCAATTTCAATGACATTTTGAATTACCTAGTTCTACTAATTCCGTAGCCTTTCTGGAGTTCTAGGGTTTCTGTAGTACAAATCCAGTTGCAATGTTCAAAGTTTCATATCATTTCTCTCATTGGTTTTGTGCTTTTATCATTTTCCTCTTTTTATTTTTATAAATTCTTTAACTGTTTTACAGGTGTTTTAGAATGGAACACTGGTGAATACATGCATTCTTTAAAGACCTTAACGATGATTTCCTTCCCCAGTCTTATTCCACTCAAATTTACTTTCACATATCTACTCTCAGAGTAGTCTAAGAAATGATAATTGTTCTCATCTGTTCATTCTGATTGGCCAATGTAAATTTTGGTGTTTTACTTAGATTATCATGTATAATCTAACCCCTGCTTTTTTTCAACCTTACCTCTTGTTTGCAGCATTTCTTTTAGAGAAGTATTTATGGTTGTTCAAAAACCCAATATTCTTTCCTCTTCCATATTTTTGGATGAACAGTTTCTTCTCCTGGAGTACCCCACCTCTTCATTATCTGCCTTACAGTGGTTCCTGTATTAAGATGTAATTTAACAGCTATCTCTTCTTTTAAACCTTCCTTAACTCATCATTCTAGTAGTTGTTTATCATCTTCTTTGTATCCATACTATTTATTATATTACCAGCATTTATCATACAGTATTGCAGTTACTTATTTATATGTCTGATTCCTGGAATTTGAGTTTCTACATAGAGATTATGCCCTAATGATTTCTGTGTTTTCAGGATTTAGCTATGCTTTGCATTGGCTTGGTGTTCAATATGCATTTTCTATTCATTTGTGTTGTGATTTGTACACAGTACACTATATTCAGCTTTTGATGGAGAAAGAGATACAAAGTTGAGAGATGTGTCCATGAATATCTTTCAGTGTTATTAAATATTCTACATTTTAATGGCTGGTAAATATTTCATTTTACATATATGCTAACCTATTGATGTTTCCAAATGTTTTCTTTTTTCAAATTGTTCTACAGTAAACCTAGATGTAGGTAAGGTTTAAGGCACATCAGTGATTACTGGACATAAATATAATACTTAGAAGTTAAAAAACTAAGTCAGGAGTAATGTCTGCTTTAAAAACTTTTGATTTATATTTTCTTTCAGGTCAGTTGCACTGATTTATATTTTCAACAGCAATTCATTATTAGTGTACTCACTCCTTCCAGTACTTCTGTAATCACTACCATCACCAGAAATCATCATCATTCCTTGCCAAAATTTATAGTGAAAATAATATTTCTCTGGTTTAATTTGCATCATTCTGGTTACTAATATTTTTAATGCTTAAAAAGTTTATAAACATATTGAGTATCATCTTATAGATTGATCACTTGTATCTTATGACCATTTTTCTGTTAATCTGTTTTTTTCTCCTACTGCCCCAATTATTTTTCTAGGAGAAGGAGATATACTATAACAATATTTATAAGAGTGCAGTGTTTACTTTGACAGTGAATTTAATGTTATATGGTAATATTTATATGTATAACTTAAAAAGTAGTAATTACATTAGAAAGCTGTGTTTGGTCTTAGTGATGAAATTTCTATTTTTATAATCTTCTATACAAATGTTTGAATTGTTACCAAAAATATTTGCAAGTAGGCTAAGTTGAAGAAAACATCTGTCCCCAAATCAGAATGAGACTGGCTGCAACAATTTCACCAGTATCTTTTATGGGGAACAAATCACTTTTAGAAAATATTTTTAAGCACGCAAATATATAATTTTAACCATTAGCCACTAAATTAAGTCTTTAGTGTATACACACCACACAATCCAATTTTAGAATGTTTCCATTATCCCTCAAATTTTCTTTTGCCCACTTGTAGTTATTCTCCATTCCTATCCCAAATCCTGGGCAATCCTAATCTACTTTCTGTCTTTATAGATTTGTTTTTGATGGAGATTTTATGGAAATAGAATAATATGTTGCCCTTTGTATCATACTTCTTATGCTTGCGATGTTTTTTACAAGGTTCATTCATGTTATAACACATATTAGTGCTTAATTTCTTTGTATTGCAGTGTAGCATTGTATTTTATTTACATATCACATCTTGTTTATTGTGAATGGAATTGTTTTCTTGTTTTCATATTTATCAATATAATTTAAAAAAATAATGTCAAGGGCTGGGGTTGTGGCTCAGTGGTAGAGTGCTTGCCTAGCATGTGTGAGACATTGGATTCAATCCCCAGCACTACTGTAAAAAAAAAAACTAAACAAAATAAAGGTATTGTGTCTATCTACAATAAAAATATTTTTAAAGTAAAAAAATAAAAATAATATCAAAATATGTATGACACATTCCCTCCTGCCACACACACAAATTTTGGCTACTGCTAGCATTTTACTTCTAATGTGATATATGATTTAATATACTGGGAAAAAGAAGAATCACTGATGCTTATCATGGGACTAGAACTCTGGGCAATAATTACCTTAATGCATTTTTTTCACGTAAGGAATGAAAGTCTTTAAAAATTTTAAAGTATGTTAATATATAAATAGTCCTGGGAATTCAATTAGAAAACATGACAAAATATTTACAGTAAAGTTCTCTTAGTAACACTGACTTGTGATTCTTGACATTTTATTGATTTTCAAAATTGTTATAAATGTACTCCTTTACACTTAATATTTATCAATCAATCAGCAAATTAGTAAAATGTGCTTATGTTGACACTTATGTTCTTGAGTTAATAGTTTGTTGTAGTGCTCATTTGTGTTTCTGTCACATTAAAAAAGCTTAATTAGAGAAAAAAAATTGCACCATGCAATTAGTTATTACCAAAAAGCGGGGGGGGGGGGGGGTTACTTTGCTAGCCTCAACATAACACTGTGTTTTTCTAGGCTTTTAGTAGAGAGCCATCATTTCAGTCACTTGTTGAAGTGTGATCTTGCAGAATGTTTATGTTATAAGATAGGATATGGTATTATACTTTAAATACTGAATAAACATTAGGGCTGTTCTGGTTGACTGGAATTTTTAAAGAAAGTATATTTAAGTTTTCATAAAATTTTTCTTTCTTTTGGGCACTAGTTATTGGTTATCCTCTAGTAAGCATTAATTAACACTAAAACAAATGACCAAATTGGTTGATGGTAGTACAAAAACTCAGATCATCATGCTTATTTCAACAGCTTATTTTTACTGGCAGAAAATTACACTTTTAGGCTGTAATTGGTAACTCGAACAAAACACAAATGTCAAGTAGACTGTTATTTGCCTTGAAAACTAGGAGAACAGATAAAGAACAGTGTTGTCCACTGTTTTCATAGTTTTCAAAAAGTAGATGAATGTGTTTTTTCTTCTGTATTTTCTAAAACTATTTAAATTGATATGTAAAGTTTTGTAAATAATAGTTTAGGGGAGAATGTGTTATAATGTTTCTGTAATATTTTGAGCTTGGATTAATGATTGTGTGACTTCCTTCCTTATAGGCATGATGCAAAAGAAGGTAGAAGAGATAACAAAGATTTTTGAGGATTTTCAAAGCAAGGAGCAGGAACGCAATGTGAAGATTACCTTTGACTAAAGGCCATATCGTTAGCATACTGATTTTGGATTGTTTCCTATAAATTTTGATGATGTTGACGTGTTTACAGTTACTACTTAATCTTTCATTGCAATAAAATGTGCATGCTCTTTATGTGAATACTCTGATATGAAGAATTATACTATAGTATTCTTCTCAGAATTAAATAAAACTTATATTATCCCCCTTATACAGGTAGCAACCTGTTAGATATTGATTCTGTATGTGTAATACATACCTTATTCTCCTAGAATTCACATACTTCCGCCAACGCACATCTTCCTTCTCTCTCCAACTAAAATGTGGAGAGATGTCTGCCCAAAAGTACATGCCAACCAATCTTTACTGTGTGCTAGTTAGATTCAGCATTAAGTATGATATACTGTAAAGTCTCTCTCTTCAATGGAACTTAATGTCTAGTTTGAGATAAGATTAGTTTCCATCTGTAAAATGAATGTAGACAATACAAGGAAGTATGTTATGCATTATAAATGTATGTTATTGAAATTCAGAGAAGGGCCAAGTGTATGGTGGCTTATGCCTATAATCCCAGTGACTCAGGAGGCTGAGGCAAGAGGCTCCTAAGTTGCCTTGGCAATTTAGCAAGACCCTGACTCAAAATAAAAATAACAAGGGCTTGGAGTATAGCTCAGTAGTAGAGTGTCCCTGGGTTAAAATAAAACTCCAGTACCACCACCACCAATGATAATAATAAAAAGAAAAATTCAGAGAAGGAAGGAATAGTTAGGATGAATTTGTGGTTTCAGTTGGATTTTATGTTTTGTTGGGTGTGTGTGTGTGGTGTGGTACTGGGAATCCTACCCAGATTCTCACACATGCTGGGCAAGTGCTTTACCAATGAACTATACCGCATATTTGAACTAGGTTATGTTTTAAAAGAGCAAGGTTCAGGCAATTTAATTATTGTTTTATTATACACATGTCCTGGTATTTATTTGATTTTAGCATATGATTTATAGTTATTGTTTTTTGTGTATTTCTTTATTTGCTTTTCAAGAAAATGCCATGTTCTTAGCTTTGGAACATTCTAATCTCTTGTATTTCACTTAAATCATAAATAAATGTGATGCTCTACTAAATGAAAACACAACACTAAAATAAAATTAACCACTTAAAAGTTTTTAAGTTACTGGAGCTCAGCTGCCTATAATTACTGAGCTAAATTTCTGTTGTCCTGTCTTCACATGACCATTCTGAGGGGTATATTACAGGAAGAAAAATATTTTGAAGTGAATGTTAGTGATAGTGATTATTAGTGATTAGTCTTATGGATATGCTAAATGCTAGAACTTGCATGGTGTCTCTTTCATATCCAAACTTTTCCAAGAAGCCACTTCTTACCCAGGTAAGTTTTTGTACCACTCAGAATTATAAATGTAAAAGTAATTCAGAGACTGTTTATTTTGTGAATGATTTATGTAGGTAAATATAACTTTTGAGTAGAATCCTGAATAATATCTAATTTTTGAGTTCATATTATTACTACTATTATCTCCTACATAAAAGACATTTACCACATTGTTTATGGAGATTCAATTCTTATACAGTAACCACAATATAAGTTCTATATTCAGTAAAGAAAAAATAGTGTTTTGAGAAGAAAAATGGTTTTAGTCTTCTCTTTACCCAATTAACTGGACAAATAACTTTTTTGTGGGCATTATATTTTGTCTAAAATGCATTGTCTCATATTGTAATTTTTCCAACTGTTTTTTGAAAATAAAAGTAGTTTTCAATTCTCCAATGTCTCAACATTCTTTTTTTTTCTCTGCTAGCAGAGTACTTACTGTAAATTTAAGTAAGATAAAATGGAGGCTAAAGTACTGCTTTCACTATCTTGTTGCTCTGTTTTCTTGGGGAAGTCTAATATTTTTTTTTCCAGTACATGGAATATGCTGGAGAATGGCAAGTGGCTTCCAGAACAATTCAGTAATGCTGTTAAGACTTACTGGGGAATCTCAATGTACTGTCTGAAATCTAGTTCCTTGGACTAAATCATTTCTAAGGTTACTTCTGATTCTGGTTCTAACATGTCATTGTTGAATAAATATTAATTTAAAAGATCAGCAATAACTCATTTTCACAGTAATGTTAAAGCAACATTTTTGTTAGGCACAGGAATTGTGAGCCCCTCCTAGCCATTGTTAACCAGCTAAGAGATTAGCTAAACAAGAATTTTAAAATTTGTTATGTTGACACTTTCAGTCCACATACATTTTTGTCCTTTAAAAAGGTGCTATATTTATTCTCCCTAACAGCACTTATGCTATCTCATTTAGGAAATTTGAAAGACATGCTCAGTTGTTGGCTCCTAATATTAGAAGATAAGTAGATTCAAGAGAAGATCTTTTAGTTTTAACATCTTTCATATTTTGGAGTTATAATTGTTTCCCAATGTATTCATCAGAGGTGTGCTGGAAACAAAAAGCCCTTAAAAAAGGACAAACTCTGAAAACATGTCTACTTTAAGGAGGAGCTTAATTAAACTAACCTTGTTAAATTGTCAGAAAGACAAATGAGGCATATTTTTCAGTTTGTCATAAATTGTTCTGGGAGGGAATTTGTGAAAATGCTTCACGGTAAGCTCCCTGACCACATATATCATCTGGAGATTTCAAAGCTTTTTATACTTTATCTACTATCCTTTTAAGGTGGGGAGACGGATGCTGTGAGAAACAGAATAGCCATTATTACATAGTTAAGTTTGGTAGAGGTAGAAATGGCCTTATTTTCCTTCTAGTGCAATTTTCTGAATGTCCCTTGGTACCTACACTTGGTACTGGCTACAGTTATGTACAGGTACATAAAGTATTTCTCATGACCTTGCTTTCCAGTTGCAATTCCACAGCTCTGTAAGTATGTCTTTTAGCCATTCATTCTTCACTCATCCCACCTAGTGGATTTGTAGTGTATTGTATATCACTTTCGTACCAATAGACTGTATTTTTAAAAATTTTTTTAGTTGTTGATAGATGTTTATTTTATTTTTTTTATATGCAGGGCTGAGAATTGAACCCACTACCTCTCACATGGCCAGGCAAGTGTGCTACCGCAGAGCCACAGCCTCAGCCCCAGTCCCTAGACTGTATGTTTTTATCAGAAGTATACAAGTTTGGTGTGATGTTTGTTCCACTTTTTGTCATCTTCCCAGAAGGCCAACACAGTAGCAAGCTTGGCACATTTTCCCATTTCCTCATGGAAAATTTTGCCAATTGAAAAGTTTGGTTGAGCAGCAGAATTCAATTCTACCACCTGACAGGATTTACCGGATGCAGGCTTATGCTGCTACCCACATTTTTTATGCTTACATTAAGCCTCTGATCTGTCTCTAAGCTGCAAAGTGGTGCATGGTATGTATACTTGTGTACTCCAAGAGCACAGTCATTTGCATATACTAGATGTTGGATAAAAGGCACCATACTTTCAGTCTGCTGGAAGTTATCTGGATAGCAAATATAATGGCGGGGGGGAGTTGTTTCGTTTTGTAGCTTTGGTTTTTCTCTGAGTGTGGCAATACAAAGGAGTTTGAATAAGTATGAACCTACTGGATAAACTTGGAATATTTACTCATAAATAACCACCCCATCATGGCATGACTTTAAAAGCATACTTTGTGTAATGCTTCACAGTTGCCCTATTCTTCTGAGGTATTATCTCTGTTTTACTAAGGAAGCTGTCATTGATCAGTTGAAGAAACTTAGTGAAACTCACATACTTAACAACGCAAAATTTTAAGTCCAGATTGCCTCCGAAACCCTGCTGTACTAGGAGAGTAACTAAGATCAGAGTAGGGAGGAAGAACAGGAGAAGAAGATTAACATTTAACAAGGATGAGAGGTGGGAGGGAAAGGGAGAGAGAAGGGAAATTGCATGGAAATGGAAGGAGACCCTCAGGGTTATACAGTGGAGGGGGTAGAGAGAGAGGAGGGGAGGGGAGGGGAGAGGTGGGGAGGGGGGAGGGTGGAGGATGGGAAAGGCAGTGGAGCACAACAGACACTAGTATGGCAATATGTAAATCAATGGATGTGTAACTGATGTGATTCTGCAATCTGTGTATGGGGTGAAGGTGGGAGTTCATAACCCACTTGAATCAAAGTGTGGAATATGATATGTCAAGAAATTTGTAATATTTTGAACAACCCACAATAAAAAATTAAAAAAAAAAAACAGAACTGAGATTAAAGCCCAGGCAGTGCAATCCCCCAAGTACACAATGTTTTTTCTTCTTTGATTCCTTATAAAATAAGGAAGCTGCTCTTTAATTGAAAAATATTGACTAGGTAATATAGTCATTGAAAGGAATGAGAAAACCAGAGACAGGCAAGCGAGAAATGAAGGATGGAGACCAGGCAGAGATCCACATGAAAGTTTATTTGTCAAAGCTGACAAAGGCCATCTCACAATAAAGAGAGAGGCCCCAAGATATTCGGGTGTTCAGGTTTTATGGGGTAGGTTCTAGAGTTGTAGTGGTGACTCTATGGGATAGGCTGTGTGTGTGTGTGGGGGGGGGGTTTGTGTCAGAGCTAGGTGGCATGGAATAGCATGGAATTTGCTTAGGGTTATGGTACCATGGAATAGGTCACTAATGGGGGTGGGGGGGAGTTCCAGTAAGAGGAAGTACAGGAAAGAGAAACTTATAAGATGGCAGTTAACATTTAAGGTGGCTGCTCAGATGTTAAATCAAGACCCTATAGTCATGTGGTTCAAAATTCAAAGGACATGAAAATCCAGACAATGAAGAGTTTTTCCTGCCCTTGTCCTTCAGACATCTAGTTCCTATACCTGTGAGCATTCACTACTACTATGTGTTCTCCCAGAGATACTTTGTGCATATGAAAGCAAA
The DNA here is from genome assembly GCF_021218885.2 of Marmota monax. Lineage (NCBI taxonomy): Eukaryota > Metazoa > Chordata > Mammalia > Rodentia > Sciuridae > Marmota > Marmota monax. The sequence continues at coordinate 5,691,362 of NW_026694552.1, read as the reverse complement.
CACATCCACCCTTTTTACGCAAATAGAAACATAGACTATGTATTATGCTTAACCTTGCTATTGCACTAAATATATTTTGGAGATTGTTTAGTAGTCCATTAAGGACCTTGCTTCCTTTTAATTTTTGCATAGTTTGTTGTTGAATAAATAACATTTCATGGATATCTGTTTCCAGTATTTTGCTATAAACTGTCACAAAAATAATGCATATGTTTGAAGACATAATATGTTGATATTATAAGTACTGAATTACTGCTTTAAAGGAAATGTGCAAACGTGGAATATATCTTTAAAACATAAAGGGAATGTGCAGTTGAATTTCACTAGTATTCTTCAAAGAGGTTTTTACTTACCAGCAATGTATTGGAGTGTCTATTTCCCATCAGTCTCAACAAAACAAATATGTTGTCAAAGTTTTGTATCCTTCCCAATCTGGTATGTGCAATACATTATTTTTAATTTACTTTCAAAACATAAACTTTAGGTTTTTAGGACAGTTTTAAATTTGCATAAAAGACATATTACAGTGTTCCATATGCCTCCACTCAGTTGCCCTTAATGTTAACATCTTACGTAACTTTGGTACATTTGTCACTACTACAGAAACTTATTAATAGAGTGCATAGTTTATTTACATCAACTTAGTTTTTATCTAGTGTTCTCTTTTTTAATATTTACTTTTTAGTTGTACACAATACCTTAATTTTGTTTATTTACTTTTATGTTATGCTGAGGATCGAACCCAGGGCCTCGCACGTACTAGGTAAGCGCTCTACCGCTAAGCCACAACCCCAGCCCTCTAGTGTTATCTTTTTCTTCCAGGATCTTATCCAGGACACCACATTACATTTAGTTAATCATGTCTCCCTGGGTTTCTCGTGGCTGTGACAGACTCTCAGACTTTCCTTGTTTTTGATGATGACCTTGATAGTTTGGGGGATTACTAATAGTATAGTTTGAAATTTCCATCTCACTTGTAAGTAAATATCTTTTTTTTACGTACATGATAATAATGGAATGCCTTACACTCATTATTACCCATTTACAGCACAATTTTTCGTAACTTTGTATATAAAGTATGTTTACGCCAAAATTATGCCATTATATATATATATATTATATATATATATTCCTTTTTTGCATTGCAATTCTTAATACACATATATACCACAATTTTTCATATCTCTTTGTATATAAGGTATGTTGACACAAAATTCAAATCTTCATACATATATTTTGTATAATGATGACCATCACGTTCCCCAATCCTTGCTTTTCACATACTTAAGGATGTACATTTCCTTTTGGGGACTAAGAGTCCATGCTTTTAACCACCTCTTTCTTGATTCATAATAATTACCAATAAATCATTCAAGAGCTTGAATACACAATTTCTGACTTCAAATTGAGAGAACTTAGAATTCCCTCTTACAAATACAAGAGGATAATTAATGCAAGCAATTTTTTCAGACTTTACCTTCATGGTTACAATACAGAGGATTGACTAGAAGGTTCGTTGGAAACAGAGGTAGGCCATATAAAACCTTGAAAGGGAAGCAGTGTTGCCAGCCATGGTGGTGGAAGCCTATGATCCCAGTGGCTTGAGAGGTTGAGGCAAGAGGATGACAAATTCAAGGCCAGCGTCAGGAATTTTGCAAGGCCCTAGTCAATTTAGAGACCCTGTCTCAAAACAAAAGAGCTGGGGATGTGGCTCAGTGGTTAAACACCCCTGGGTTCAATCCCCGGTACCAAAAAAAAAAAAAAGTAACGTTGAAAGAGTCAAGAAGTCCTAGCTGACTCCCAGGTTTATGAGATGTATATTTGGGGTGTTATCTTTAACTTAAATAGACCAGTCACTGGAAACCTACTTTCTGTCTCCATTTCTATAAGGCTCTGTGCTACTACAACTCCCAGAGGCCCACGCTCCACCACAATCCCCTTCGAGTCTGCCGCGCAGAGTTCTGGGACATGAGGTCCCTGACCTATTTGTCCAAGTTAGTAATAAAGGCCTGTGGAAACATGAAGAGGTAAGGGCTTGTCGGAGTTGCCAGAGACAAGCGGAGCTCCTTTTTTTTTTTTTTTTTTTTTTTTTGCTTTGAAAATGGCTTTTGTTACTTTGTGTCACAATTTTGGGAAGCGGTGTAGTGTGAACGGGAAGACAAAGGTGAAGGGAGGAGGGAAGAAGGGCTGGTTGGGTCAGCTGGGCGAAGTTCGGGAAGGTCGGCGACCAGGGTGGTTTCGGTAGGAATGCCTTCCCGGCTTAGGCCCCAAGAGCTGGCTGGGTGCTGCGGATACTTTCTGTTTCAGACAGACCCACCCAGGCAAAAGGGTGCTGGGTGACAATTCTCAGCGCCAGGGATACCCAAGGCGGCTCCTCCCTGGCCCGCCATACCTCAGCCTCATGAGCCCAGGGGTGCTCAGGGTGGATGCATTTATTTGCACTGTCTGGGTGTTGAAGGATACTTGCTGAAACCAAGTAGCATTTTCAAAGGTTACAGTAAGAGATTGATACTTTCTTTCTCCAAATTTGAAAGGAAAGCCCAAATGGGCTGGATGTGTTATAGGAAAAGAAAGGCATTGCTGCGCTCAGTTCCCCCTACTGGTTCTTCAGTAAATGAACCTTGGTGGTCATTGTTGAGAACCTGTGCCTCATTATTTTGACAGAACAAAGACTTTTAAAAGGATCCTCATTAAATTACTTTGATATTGACTCTGCAAGAGTGATCATGCAGGAATAGTTCTTCTGCACCCTCGGTTCCTTTTTCTTTTTTTAAAATATTTATTATTATTATTATTATTATTATTATTATTATTATGTGTGTGTGTGTGGGGGGGGGTGTTTGTGTGTGTTTTACTGGGGTTTGAAGCTAGGGCCTTGAGCATGCTAGGCAAGCACTCTGTCACTGAGCTACATCCCCAGCCCTTCTAATTTTATTTCCAGACATGGTCTGGCTAAATTGCTGAGGCTGGACTGGAACTTGGAATCATTCTGCCTCAGCCTCCCCGAATAGCTGGAATTTCCTTGCATCTTTGAAGAAACTGGTTCTCATTTTCCCTGTCTTTTAAATTATTCAATGATATATCTCATACGTGCAAAATAATGTTTATTTATTTAAAGAATAACCATAAAGGCTTGTATCAACTACCAGTTTAAGAAATAGGATATTATTAGTACCTTAGAAGTTCTTTGTGTCCCCTTCCTGATTTTTTCTGCTCTCATTCTTTCTTCCCCCATGAGATGACTGATATCCAGAATGTTATATTAATTTATTCCCTTGTTGTTGTTTTTAAAGATTTTTCACATATGAATTTAGCCCTAAACAGTTTGTACATAGTACCAGGGGCAAAGCTCTCTTTCTTAGAGACACATCTGCAAAACAAGAAAAAAAGGGAGTAAGATCATCTTCAGGCTACCACAATTCACAGGAATTGTACCATTATGAGTTACAATAAAAGTCATTGGCAATTTCTCACATTTTGTTACTAGCCTGAAGCACAACTGCAATTTTCATAGTTTTTACCCATTTTCAACTTTACACAAATGGACACATATTGTATGAATTTTTTCTGTGACTTGTTTATTTTAACTCAACATTTCTTTTTGAGATTCATGTGTGTTGATATATTTAGCTATGATTTATTCATTTGAAAAAAAGACCTTTAAACTTAGCAAGAACTTTGGGAATTCTAAATAATCAACAAAAATTGTGATTTTTTAATTGATTTTATTTTTTAAATTCACAACAGTGGAATGCATTACAATTATTATTACACATATAGAGCAAAATTTTTCTTATCTCTGTATATAAAGGATGTTCACCCAAATTCATGTCTTCATACATGTACTTTGGATAATGTCCATCACATTCCACCATCATTGCTAACCCCCTGTCCCCTCTCTTCCCCTCCCACCCCTCTGCCCTGTCTAGAGTTCATCTGTTCCTCCCATGCTACCCCTCCTTCCCCTACTATGAGTCAGTCACCTTATATCAGAGAAAACATTCAGCATTTGTTTTTTGGGAATTGGCTAACTTCACTTAGCATTATCTTCTCCAGATCCATTCATTTACCTGCAAATGCCATGATTTTATTCTCTTTTATTGCTGAGTACTATTCCATTGTGTATATATGCCACTTTTTTTTATCCATTCATCTACTGGAGGGCATCTAGGTTGGTTCCACAGTTTAGCTACTGTGAGTTGTGCTGCTATAAACATTGATGTGGCTGTGTCCATGTAGTATGCTGTTTTTAAGCCCTTTGGGTATAGACTGAGGAGAGGGATAGCTGTGTCAAAAGGTGATTCCATTCCCAGTTTTCCAAGGAATCACCATACTTCTCTCCATATTGGCTGCACCAATTTGCAGTCTCATCAGCAATGTATGAGTGTGCCTTTTCCCCCCACATCCTCACCAACACTTATTGTTGTTTATCTTCTTAATAGCTGCCATTCTGACTGGAGTGAGATGAAGTCTTGGAGTAGTTTTGATTTGCATTTCTCTAATTGCTAGAGATGATGAGCATTTTTTTCATATATTTGTTGATTGATTGTAAATCTTCTTCTGAGAAGTGTCTGTTCAGGTCCTTGGCCCATTTAGTGATTAGGTTATTGGTTTTTTGGTGTTTAATTTTTTGAGTTCTTTATATACCCTAAAGATTAGTGTTCTATCTGATGTGTGAGGAGTAAAAATTTGCTCCCCAGATGTAGGCTCTCTATTCACCTCACAGATTTTTTTTTTTTTCTGAGAAGAAACTTTTTAGTTTGAGTCCATCCCATTTATTGATTCTTGGTTTTAATTCTTGCGCTATAGGAGTCTTATTAAGGAAGTTGGGGCCTAATCCCACATGATGAAGATTAGGGCCTAGTTTTTCTTCTATTAGATGAAGAGTCTCTGGTTTTATTCCTAGGTCCTTGATCCATTTTGAGTTGAGTTTTGTGCATGGTAAGAGATAGGGATTTAATTTCATTTTGTTGCATATAGATTTCCAGTTTTCCCAGCACCATTTGTTGAAGAGACTCTCTTTTCTCCAATGCATGTTTTTGGCTCCTTTGTCTAATATAAGATAATTGTAATTTTGTGGGTTAGTCTCTGTGTCCTCTATTTTGTACCACTGGTCTACCAGTCTGTTTTGGTGTCAATACCATGCTGTTTTTGTTACTGTTGCTCTGTAGTATAGTTTAAGGTCTGGTATAGTGATGCCACCTGCTTCACTCTTCCTGCTAAGGATTGCTTTACCTATTCTGGGTCTCTTATTTTTCCAGATGAATTTCATGATTGCTTTTTCTATTTCTATGTGATTTTAAAGGATTTTTTTTAAAAGTGTTGTATCTAAAAATATTTTAGAATTTTCCAAAATAGGGCCAAGTCTTTCTTGGATTTTGCTTATAATTATAGGGTTTTTCCCTAGATCTTATTATATCTTTACTAGGAAAGGGCGATTTTATAAGAAAGACACTTAAAATTTTAAAATATATTTTCCTCATGGACTTAACTCACTTTTTGTGTTCAGTTTTTTATAATCAATTGTTGCATGCTTAAATAGTCCTATTATATTTTTACATTCTAATAAGAGCTTTCACATATTTAAGGTTAGTTAGCTCATGTTAGTCATTATCTAGATGTCTGCATAGTGATGCCTAGGCTATAAAATATTATGATCCTCTTTATATTTATTTTTAAACTTTCTCCTTTAGACATCTTCTCTCATAGCTCATCTTCTCCACACAGATGACTCCAGATTTCCATGTTCAACCTTAGAATCTCCTCTATGAAACCTTTCTTTCAGCCAATCACTTATGCTGTTACCTATACCTCAGTGTATTCAGAGCATTCCTGATACTTCATTGCTGGTGTTTGAATTATAATAGATAGTTGACTCAACATGATTGCAATAATATTTCCCCAAGCCATTGACTCCATCTGGACCTTCTTTTCTTCATTGATACCGTCATTGTGTTTGTAACATGGTTTGAATTTTGGGGATTATCTTTGACATCCTTACCCTTCCCTGCTTCAAAGGCCTCTCTCATCTAACCATTCTATTTCATTTCTACTATTATCACTTTGTTTTGGGTCTTCATCACCTCATACTTCAATGGTTAATTATTTCTTCAGGTTTCTTTCCTTCTAATGTATATGGCATATTATAACCACATTCATCTTCCTAAACCATTGCTTGCATTATGTCACCTAATTGCCTGATAAATTACTTTTTAATGCCTACACATTAATGTCCAGGCTGTTTAGTTGGTTTATGTAAGGTCATTCACAGTACAAACTGAAATTTAAATTGAAATTCCAGTTATCCTCCAGTATGTATTTCTGTCTCTTCACACTTGTTTTCTAGTTATCCTTTTCATTACAACCAGTATTTCAAATGCCACTTTAAAAATACCTTTCTGAAGATTTCACTTACCACCCTAGCTTCCAACTAATCTTCTATGATCTCTTAATAATTTGACATACTGTGCTCTATATCATTATTAATTCATATTTTTTCTGTTCCCTCAGGCACATGCACACAACACAAACATATATTTCTTCTTCCTAACTAGATTATAAGCTTCTTGATGCTAGATACTGTTATCAATATCTTTGAGTTACATTAATACCTAGCACAATGCCTTCTGTGTGAGTAGGTATTTAGTAAATGTTTGTAGAATGAATGATGAAGTACAATGGATGATTAAAGAAGTTTCTGAACAAATGGAGTCACTAATTAATGATAGGTAATATAGGTATAGAATATATATTCAATTCCCTATCTCTTCTTTTTTCTGTATGTATTGGTATGTCTCCTCCAGGGTAAACAGCTGTGTGAAGAGTGATGAGCATGTCCTGGAGGAACTGGAAACAGAAGGGGAGAGGCAGCTGAAAAGCCTCCTTCAACATCAACTTGATACTTCTGTCTCCATTGAAGAGTAAGTATTGATTTTCTAAACAGGTAGAGTATCCTAGACCCTCACTTCAAAGTGACAGACCCCTCTTAAAGCCTGAAGGGAACACTGCACTTTTTCTCTCCCACTTTCTTTAGCAGACTTCTATGCATCAATAAATGTATATGTATATGTATATATATATATATATATATATATATATATACACACACACACACACATATACAGACACACACACACATATATATATATATATATACATATATATATGTATATATATATATATATATATATATATGTGTGTGTGTGTATTAATCAAAATTAATCTTTTTCTTCCTGAAGGAAGCTTCCATATCCACCAAGTCTGAGCCAGTACCTTTTCTATGCCCTCCTACACCCTGTATTTCTTCCACCATAGCATTTATATCTCGATACTGTCATTGCCTCTTTATTTTCCTATCAGTATTCTTTCACAAAACAGGAGCTATTTTCATCTCTTTGTCTCTCTCTCTCTCTCTCTCTTTCTCTCTCTCTCTCTCTTTTTTTTTTTTTGCTATTAAATCCTCAGTACACAGCACACATCTGATACATAGAAGGACTCAGTAAATGTTCATTAATTTAGTCATTGATTAGTTCTGGATGAAGGGACTGTTGATGGAGTTCCATTTTGTTGCAGTTGTGCTTCACGCTAGTAACAGAATGTGAGAAATTGCCAATGACTTTTATTGTGACTCTTATAATGGTACAATTCCTGTGAATTGTGGTAGCCTGAAGATGATCTTACTCCCTTTTTTTCTTGCTTTGCAGATGTGTCTCTAAGAAAGAGAGCTTTGCCCCTGGTACTATGTACAAACCTTTTGGAAAGGAAGCAGCTGGAACTATGACTTTGTCCCAGTTCCAGACACTACATGAAAAGGACCAAGAAACTGCTTCTCTCAGGGAACTAGGACTCAATGAAACAGAAATCTTAATCTGGAAGAGCCATGTTTCAGGTGAAAAGGTAAGTGGGTTATTGTTTTTCATGAGAATAAAAAGCAGGATCTGTTCATTTTGGCATTGGGGAGTTTTGCATTTTTAGTTCCACAAAACTGAGCTTTGTGTCTGAATCTTCTTTGTTTTTTAGGATAGGGACATTGGTGAAAGAGGACCTGGTTTTGTTTTTTTTTTGTTTTGTTTTTTTTAACTTCTTAGCTAACACTTTAAATAAACACTTTCAATTTCTGTGTCCTGATCATCTTTTTCTTACTTGAAGCACCAGATCATTACTTTCAGGTGTGTCCTCTATGATTTGTCATTTCATTTCCCTCGTTTCAGAGGACAAGGCTGAGGGCAACTCCTGAAGCAATACAGAACCGTCTTCAAGATATTGAAGAAAGGATCTCTGAGCGTCAGCGTATTCTTCGCCTGCCACAGAGATTTTCAAAGAGCAAACAGCTGACTCGGCGAGAAATGGAAATAGAAAAGTCTTTATTTCAGGGAGCTGATCGTCACTCCTTTCTTAAGGCTCTTTATTATCAAGGTATGTGAGCTTCACTGACTTATATATATTCTTTCACTGACAGAAAGATTTAACATGAGTCATTAGATATAAAGAATTAGTGAAGGGAGTAGGGGAAAGACAGGCTATTACTACTCTTGAATGTATGGTCCCATGAAAGAGACAAATATCTGCAGTTAGTTGCATGACAACATGGAAATTAGGAAATTATTATATAGACTTGAATCAAATTCTGAGGAAACACAGAAAATAGAGCACCTAAGTCCAGGTGGGGGAGTCAGAAGTTGGCACTTGTACTGTCTTGATGGATCAACAGGCATTTTTCAGGTAAAGGGGAAAGAGCGTTACAAGATAGTGAATAGGAACAGGATTGTTGAAGGGACCTGGTATGTCTGGGGAACAATGAAAAGTTCAGTGTGGCAAGGGTACAGGAAGTGGCAGGGAATGACAAGGGATGACACAGAAAAGTGAGGCAAGGCTAGGTAGGGTAGTTAGGCTGAAATGACACAGAAAAGTGAGGCAAGGCTAGGTAGGGTAGTTAGGCTGAAATATAAATTAACATTATACATATATATATGTGTGTGTATTAATCAGAATTAGTTTAATGGATTGATTTTACTAGGCACTGTGGGAGGTGCACAGAAACTTAAGAAATAATTCTTGACCTTGTGCCAAGTACAATCTGGTTGGAAATATAAATGTATACCATTTAGTAAAAATGCAAGATACAGTTGCTAAGTGCTATGGGAGTTGAGAGTTTTATTGCTGTGAATGAAGAATGCCTTTCAGAGGAGGTAAGATTCAATTTTTTTAATACTACCTATTTAGAAAGGAGAAGGAATGACATTTGCAGAAGTTGATGTGAGCACTATTGACTGGGAGAGTTATAAGAGGCAAAGTTGGAAATATAACTAATAATATGGGGCTTTATTTGGTTGGTAGTTTATAGCTATATAGATTTTATTTTTAGCTAATCTGAATATAGTTAGAAGTTTTCAAGTCAGGAGTAAAATGTTAAAAGCCACATGGTAGCCAGAAAATTAGGACTTGATAAGGAAGTACTAGAAGCAGAGAGAATGGTTAGGAGGGATTGTAATCTTTGAAACATGAAGATTTGGACTAGATTGGTGACAGTGGAATTGGAAAGACAGGTAGATTTAATTATAAGATACATTACATTGATAGACCTTATTGACTAAAGATGAAGGAAGAAGGTCAATGGAAGGGAATATGTCAAAGATAACCCAGATGTTTCAAGGCTGTGTGACTTAACAATTGTCAAAACCAAGAATGCTTTTATGGGGAAATTTTGAGGAAAGATGATGAATTTGACTTAAATGTGTTGAAATTTTGAGAATGGCAGGATCATTGCTTGCAGATATCAAGGAGACAGAAATAAAGCAGTAAAACTCAGGAAAGAGGTCAGAAGTAGATATGTAGAATTGGGAATCGTTTCTGCTTCAGTCATGTTAAAATCATGAGAATGATTAAATGCTATGTTAGATAGACTGTAGACATGGCAGAGCAGTGATGAAGGAAGGAATGAAAAATGAACAGTTGCGTTTTGTGGAGAGAGATTATGGCATACTGATTATAAACATAGGCTCTGGAGGCAAACTGCCTGGGAAAATCCTGGCTCCCCCACTTATTAGCTATGAGATGCTAGGCAAGTTACCTCTGTAGGCTTCAGTTTCTTCATCAGTAAAGTGAGAATATTAATAGTAGTTATATCACAGGGTTGTTAGGATTAAGTGAGGTAATACATGTAAATCACTTAGAGCAGTACCTGGATTTGGGTGGGGGTTGGGGGGGGATTTATGAATCTGTTCTGTTTTCTATCTTTGAAACTCCTTGCTTTAAACCTTCACAGCATACCACAAAAAGCCAAGTGCAGACAAGTACATGACCTCAATGAAGAGGAAGATAAAATTAGGCACAAAAGGCAAGTCGAGAGTTTTCTTATAGTGTTAGATTTAGGAATGTAACCTAGGGTCCCAGACTTCTAAGTTGAACACCTATTTAATTCCATATTCAGTATATAACAATGATCAGTATGTAACAATGATCCAGAGAGAACATATTATCCTTATATGAAATATTAAAGAGAAGAATTAGTAGAAGTTGTGAAACTTTTACATTTAGTGCTGTTTTAATCTCTATACCTTTAAGTTATTATAGCAGACATAAATTGACCTTACTGATTTTTAGATCCCATTTCACAAATAATTTTTAATATTTTATTAATTAGTAAAGTATGAATATTGATGATGATGATGATGATATAATATTTAATATTTTGTTTTTGAAATGAATTTGCAATAAAATTGCATGGGGCTTTTTTGGTGTATAGTTCTATGAATTGTTAATCATGTAGATTCATGTAACCACCACCAAAGTTAGGAGAGAGAACAGCTCCATCACAATGAAAAACTACCTCATACTATTTCTTTCTAGTCACTCCCAACCCCCACCCATAATTCCTGGCAATCACTGATCTGTTCTCCATCGCTTTAGGTGTATCTTTTAGAGACTGTCACATAAATGAAATCATGTAATGTGTAACTGTGAGACTGGCTTCTTTCACTAAGCATAATATCTTTGAGACTCATTCAAGTTGTTGTATGTATTAACAGTTCATTCATTTTGTGGAATCATATTTCACTGTCTGAATATTCCAAAGTTTCTTTGTCCATTCACCCATTGAAGTGAGTTTGGGTTGTTTCCAGGTATGCTGGTTATGAATAATACTGATATAAACACTTTTGTACAGGTTTTTGTGTGAACATAAGTTTTTATTTCTCTAAGGTAAATATCTAGAAGTGGGATTACTGGGTCATATGGTAAGTGTACATTTAACTTTATATGAAATTGCCAAACCATTCTCTAGAGTGGCTGTACCATTTTGCATTCCCACCAACAATGTATGAGAGTTCTGGTTGCTCTACATCTTTGTCAGCACTTGGTATTGTCAGTATTTATTTTAGTTGTTCTGAGAGGTGTGAAGTGGTATCTCATTGTTGTTTTAAGTTGCATCTTCTTAATGGCTAATGTTGTTGAATATCTTTTCATGTGCTTATTTGCCATATTTATATCCCATTTGCTAATGTATCTGTTTGAATCTTTGGCCATTTTGTCATTAGGTTGTTTATTTTCTTCCTCGTGACTTTTGAGAGTTCTTTGTATATTCTAAGCAGTCTTCTATTGGATATGTGATTTATATTTTCTCCCAGTCTATAGCTTGCTTTCTCATTCTCTTAACAGTGTCTTTTATAGAATGAATTTTTGTTCTTACTGTGATAAAAATATATGTAACAAAGTTTACAATTTTAACCATTTTTAAGTGTATAGTTCTGTGGTATTAAATATATTCCCATTTTTCTGTAACTATCACTACCATTTATCTCCAGAACTTTTTAACTCTGTACTCATTAAATACTACCTTCCTTATTTTCCCCTTCCCCAGTTTCAGGCAACCACCATTCTACTTTCTGTCGCTATGAATTTGACTAATTTCGGTACCTCATATAAGTAGAAGCACATAGTATTTGTCCTTTGTGACTGGGTTACTTTACTTAGAATAAGTCTTCAAGGTTTTGTTTTGTTTTTTTTATGTTGTAGCATGTGTCAGAATTTCCTTCCTTTTTAAGGCTGAAGAAAATTCCATTGTATGTATGTACCACTTTTTAGAAATCTCTTTAATTGTGAGTGGCACTTAGGTTACTTCCATGTTTTAGCTATTGTGAATAATGCTTCTATGAACATCATTATACATGTTTGAGTATTTACTGTTTTTTTGTACCTGGGGATGAGCCACATCCACAGCTCTTTTTATTTATTTATTTATTTTTTTTTTTATTTTGACAAAGGACCTCACCAAATTGCTGAGGCTGACTCTGAATTTGGGATCCTCTGGCCTCAGCCTCCCAAGTTGCTGGGATTACAGGCATGTACCATCATGACTGGCTTCCTTTCTTTTTTATATATACTCGGAAGTGTAATTACAGGATTATATGGTAATTCTACATTTATTTTTTGAGGGACCATCATATCATTTTCAATAGACATTGTGACACTTTACATTCCTACCAGCAATGCACAAGGGTTTCCATTTCTCTTCACCATCACTAATATGACTTGTTATTTTCTGTTTTCCTTTTTGGATAATAGTTAATGGGCATGAAGTGGTATCTCATTGTGGTTTTGGTTTTCACTTTCCTAATGATTCATACTGTTGAGCATCTTTCCATATACTCTTTAGCCAACTGTGTATCTTCTTTGAATAAATGTATGTTCAAGTCTCTTGGTTGATTTTAAATGAATTACTTCTTCATTTGTTGATGAAGTTATAGGAGTTCTATCTATATTCTAGTTACTAATTCCTTATCAGATATATGATTTGCAAATACTTTTCCCTGCTTCTTGGGTTGCCTTTTTACTCTGTCAATGGTATTCCTTGATGCACAAAGTTTTAAATTTTGATGAAGTCCAATTCATCTATTTTTCTTTTGTTGTCTGTGCTTTTGGTGTTACATATAAGAAATTATTGGCAAATCCAATATCATGAAACTTTCACTATGTGTTATTTTCTGAGCTTCCACACTTTTAGCTATTTTACTTAGGTCTTTGATTCATTTCAAGGTTTTTTGTTCTTTGGGTATAATGTAAGTATCCAACTTAATTTTTTCTTGTCCATATCTTGTTTTCACAGTAACATTTTTTGAAAAGACTATTCTTTTCACACTGAATGATCTTGACACCCTGTTCAAAAATCATTTGACTATATGTATGAGAGTTTATATCTGGGATCTCTATTCCACTGGAATATATTTCTTTGTTATGCCAGTACCACACTATTTTAATTACTGTTGCTTAGTAGTAAGTTTTGAAATCAGGAAGAATGTAACTGCCAATTTTATTTTTTCTTTTTCAACATTATTTTGTCTGTTTGAGGTTCCCTTAAGATTCCATAAGAACTTTAGGGTAGATTTTATATTATTGTAATAAAAAAAGGGTCATTGAAATTTTGGTAGGAGGTATGAAAGTGTGAATAATTTGGGTTAGTATAAATATCTTAACTGTATCAAGTCTTCAATAGATTAACATGGGATTTTTTTTATTATTTGCATCTTCTAATTTCTTTCAGCAACATTTTCGTTTTCAGTGTATAAGTTTTCTACCTCAGAGCAAATTTTTTTAACTCTTATAAAATCTAGTTTGTAGTTTCTTTCATGGATCATGCTGTATGTGTGGGTGGGTACGGATGTGTATGCATGTTAAGAACTCTGCCTCATACCTGTTTATGAAAAAGACCTTTCTCTATGTTTTCTTCTAACATTTTTATAGTTCTACATTTTACATTTAGATGTATAGTCCATTTTGATTTAATATTTTACATGTGAGGTTTTTATAAAATTCACTTATTTGCCTATCATTGTCCATTTGTTTCAGTACCAATTGTTAAAATGAGTATTCTTTCTCTATTTACCTATCTTTGCATTTTTTTCAGAAATTAATTGGTCATATTTGTGTGTTAATATTTAATATAAATACAGGTGAAAAATAATTCCCCTCTGAAGAGCAGAAATGAGACAAGGATGTCTGCTCTTCCACTTCTCTTATTAAAGTTGTTTCTGACAGGTTTTGCCAGTTTTCTGATTGCTTTTTTGTAGGAAATTGTCATGGTCCCTATTCCATCCTCTATTTTCAGTGACATTATCTCTCTTACTGGCATCTGAAGTTTGTGATTTGAACGTAGCCTAACTTATTAATTTTTTATGGCTTCTGTTTTGGTTTTGTAATGAAGATTCTTTCAATCCTAGGGTCGCACAGATGTTTTTCATGTGTTCTGAAAGATTATAGTTTTAGCTCATACATTTATGTCTATGAACCATTTTAAAAATGTTTTTAGTTGTAGATGGACACAATAACCTTATTTTATTTATGTGGTACTGAGGATCAATCCCCAGTGCCTCACACATGCTAGGCAAGCCCTCTACCACTGAGCCACAACCCCAGCCCTTATGAACCATTTTAAATTAATTTTTTGCATATAATGTAGGTTAGGGTTACATTAAGTTCTCTCTACATATAATTTTTCTGTGTATAAAATTATGTTGGGGCTGGGGCTATGGCTCAGCAGTAGTGCACTTGCCTGGCATTTGTGAGGCACTGGGTTTGATTCTTAGCACCGGGTATAAACAAATAAAGGTCTATCAACAACTAAAAAAAAATTATGTGTGTATATACATATGTGTGTATAGAGTATATATATACACATACATATATATTATACATGTATGCATATATATGTATAAAATTGTCCTAGTACTTTTATATGAAAATGCTATCCTTTTCCTTTGAATTGTCTTGACACCTTCATGTAAAATCAATTAACCAAGAGTATAAGGCTTTTAAGTTGTTTTTCTTTCTCTTTATTTTCAGCAATTTGATTGTGCCATGTCTGGATGTAAGTTCTTTATTTCAAATTCTGGACTTTTATTCTTTCTACCTGCTACTTTTTAACTTTTTACAGTCTTCAAACATATCAAACATTCTCTCCATGTTTTATTAGTCTATTCAGTGGGAGAGATAGGGTGAAGTATTTATATTTTAACATGCCCAGAAACAGCAGTCCTAATAGCTAATATTCATGCCAGTCCTTGTTCTAAGCATAACTCCAAATTAATGTGTTTAACTTTACAACAACCCCATGAGATATTGGCAGTATTATACCCATTTTACAGACTAAAAATTTGAACTTCAAAGGAGGATAAGTGACTTTTCAGCATCAGTTTTTAAGTGACCATGCCAAGACAAATTCATGATCTTATTACATCTTGACCACAGCACTTGCATATGTAATTTGAAAAGATTTATTGGTTTATTAAATCTGGCTTTAATATATCTTAAAACAGACTTTTTTTTTCAAATTATAGTGTCTCATTTTCTAACTTCAACTCAGGAGAAAAACAAGATATGTTTCTCTAGAAATATACTTCTGAAATATATTCTAGCATATACTTTCAGACCACATTATTTTTCTTATCCTTCTGGGTCTCATAATTCTCTTACCCCCATATACCCTCTATTAAATGCTGTTAAAATCTCCAGTTCCTTGAGTCTTTTTATTTTCTCCCAATATGTCAACCCCAACTTGCTTCCTCTTCCTTTCTAATCTTTCTTAGATTCCATTGTCTATGATTTAACCACATTCTTACCAATGAATCATTGTCCTTCCTTGACTGTATCATTACCTAGAAAAATTTCAGCCCTGAATCAATGCAACCAATTACCTTCTTTGTTGTTGCACCATACCTTCTGAGCTCTACTAGAGAAAAATCATATAACTTTGTTCTTCAGTGCCTTTACAAGTTCCTCATCTCTGATATTGTCTAGAAACTTCTCTCTTGTTTGGCAGGCTAACTTCTAGACCCTGTCAGCTCTCTTTCATTCCTTATCAATACAGTACTATTTTAGATCTTCATTATTCTTTATTATCCTATTTCATTATTTTTAAACTGTAGCATTCTGTCCAGTTTCAAAGCAGCAAGAAATTTCATCCAGTCCCTGCTCAGTTCTCTGATAACTTCTGCATCCTATCTTTCCCTTTCTTCCCACTCAACTCAGAGCTAGGGAAGTCCTCACTGCTTCAAGCTAATTTTTATACCTTATTGCTGAATCTTATCCCTCTTATCACCAAGGAACCTCAGTCAGTCCTGCTTCTTTTCCTTCAAGACTTTTTTTTAATTTAATTTTTTTATTGGTTGTTCAAAACATTACAAAGCTCTTGACATATCTTTAACATGATCATTGTATCATTTGCCAGTTTCTGTGGAATATATACTCCTACCATAAGCTATCTAAACATGATAAAAAATGAAAAATATCCTTCAACTGCTTAGGTGCTTGAGCAAACCATATATGTAGATTTTTCTCTTCACACTATATACCATAATAAATAGCAGTTTGTTTAAAAAATGAAGTGTAAAAGGTCAAGTCAGAAGAAAGATAGGCTTAAGTACATATGTTTATATGTAAATTTTAAAATGAAAATTTTAAAACATATGAAAAAGTTGAAATAATTTTATCACCAACACCCATTATATTACCATCTAGATTATACCATCAATATTATTTTCCCTATGACATATCTAATCCATACCTCTATCCATCTATAAATCAAATTTTACTTCATAAATGTAGTTTTTAAAATTTGCTGATGTCAGCACACATCTGAAATTCTAGCCTTTTGGGAGGCTGAGGCAGGAAGCTTGCAAATTAAAGCCAAGGCTGAGAATTTTGAGACCCTGTCTCAAATTTTTAAAAAATTTAAAAAGGCCTGGTATATAGCCCAGTGGTAGAGTTTCCTTGTGTTCAGTCTCCAGTATTGCAAAAAAAAAAGTGCATATAATTTCATGGCCCACAAATACTTCAGTATGTATAATGTTACCTAAATATTTATTTATAATTTTCTTATGTTATGAAATTTGCATGTAATTAAATGGACAAATCTTAAGTCTTCATTTGATGACTAGTGATCTATAAATCTGTATGTGATATGTTGGTAAAAAAAAAAAAAAGACCCTAATATGTTTCGTTTGCCAATTTCCTTTGGTGTAGATATTCCTGCCACAGTACATTTCAAGCTGATAGTTAGTATGTGTCATCACTGAACATGGAATTGAAAACACATGTATACCGCCATCAGACCATCTTAACATACTGCTGCATGTGTGTACCCTAACTTCTGTCAACATATGAAAGATCTTCATTGCACCAGAAAGTTTTCCCATTCTGCCCTCCTAGAAGCAGCTAGTGTTTTGGTATTTTTCCACTATAGTTAGTTTTACCTATTCTAGAACTTCTTATAACTGGAACAATACAGTATGTATTCTTTGTAGAAGCTTTACTTCAACTTAATGTTTTTAGGACTCGTTCATATTGTTATATATATCAATAATTTGTCCTCTATAACAATTTTTGGAAGATTTTTGCATAATCACTGTATTTAATTCTCAGGGCTGCTGTAATAAATTACCACAAATCAGGTAGCTTAGAATAATAATAAATAAAAAGTTCTCTCTGTAAGTCTGAGTGCTAGAAGTCTGAAATAAAGGTGTTAATAGGCCTGTGTTTTCTCTGCAGATTCTAGGAGTGTATTCTTCCTTGCCTCTTCTAGCTTTTGGTACTTGCCAGCAATCCTTGGTGTTCTTTGGCATGTAGATGCATTCTAATCTCTGCCTCAGTCATCAAATGACATTCTCCTTGTGTGTCTGCCTTTGTCTTCACATGACCTTTTATAAAGACACTGGTCATTGAATTTAGAGCCTACCTTTATCCAGTATTACCTCATCTTAATTTAACTACATGTGCAAAGAACCTATTTCCAAATAAAGTCACAGACTAAGTCTCCGGGTGGACATGAATTTTGGAGGTATACTATTCAACCCAGATCAGTCTGCCAGCTGGGCTCAAACAGTTCATATCCATCTGGACACATGCAAAATGTATTCACCCTTTTACAACATCCCCATTAACCCATTCCAGCATCAAGTCTAAGTGCTAGATCTCATTTAAATATCAAGTCAAAAAGCCCCAAGTCTAATTACCTAAATCACCTAAATTAAGTATTTGTGAGGCTGTGGATATGATTGTTTCTACCCAGCCACCAGTGAAACTAGAAAGCAAGTTTTCTGCTTCTAATATATAATGGTGGGACAAGCATAGGATGGACATCCCCATTCTGAAAGGTTAAGAGGGAAGGAATAAAGGGGTTATTGAGCAAGTTTGTAGTCCAGAAATACAAATTCCATTAGTTTTCAAGATCCAGATGTAATACTCTAAGCTCAATGCTCTATCCTCTGGGCCTGCCCTCTTAGCCCAGTAGTGCAGCCACAATCCCACCCTCTCCAGCCTCTGCACCTGTAGCTTTACATTTGGAGTTATCCTTTATTTTGTTCTATATCTCTCTTTTTCACACCAGGCTGGCACTAAATTATCTAAAATTATCAAAATCTTTGTCAATTTCACGCATGTCAAGACATCTACAACATTACATGAAGGTTCTTTATAGATCCTTCCTGTATAACCTTATCTCTGTTCCTGGCTTCTGCTGTGATGATTGATTGGATCCATAAACCATATTCCTAATCTCTTCAGTGAAAGTTTGTCCAGCCACAACCTTGGCTCCTTTTCCAGAACATTTTGTCTGGGTAGTCTTAGGATTTTTCATATCGTCAAGTGCTTTTTTTTTTTTTTCCTTTAACAGTTCCTTTTTCAATTTACCTCTTTCTCTTATTATTTTAAGCATCAAGGAGAAACCAACCTGCATTTTCCATGCTTTCCTTAAGAAATATCCTTGACAAATATACAAGTCTATCACTTAAAAGTTAATTTTTTTAACCCAACAGCAGAAATTAGTTAGCCGAGTTTCTACCACTGTATAATAAAAATTGCCATTCATCCAGCATCTTAACATGTCATCATTTCCTTCTAAGATCTCACCAGAAACACCTTTAATATTCATATTTCTAGCAGTATTTTATTCATGATTACACACACATGCACACATGGAAAGATGCTTTCTGTCCTATGCTGTTCATTTCCTTCTTGATCCCTACCAGAATTGCCTTTAAATGTGGACTTTTACTTTCACAAACCTCAGAATTTTTCTAGCCTTACCCAGTACTCAATTCCAAAGCCAATTCCACATTTTTATGTTGCAGCAACATTCCATTTCCCAGTACCAAACAACATATTAGATTGCTAGGGCTGCCATAACAAAACACCACAAACTGGGTGGCATAAAACAGCAGAATTTTTTTCTCTCATACTTATGGAAACTAGAAGTATAAAATTAAGATGTTGGCAAGGTTAGTTCCTGCTGGAGGCTATAAAGGAGAATCTGTTCCATGCCTCTTTCCTAACTTCTGGTGTTTGCTGGCAATACTTGTCTTGTAGGTGCATCACACTAAGCACTGCTTCCATCACACATGCCATTTTCTCTGTGTAATTATGTCTCTGTGTCTTTACATGGCTTTTTTATAAGAATGCCAGTCATTGGACATAGGGCCCACTCTAATCTACTGTGACTTTATCTGTTTGTTTGTTTGTTTGTTTTTTGTACTAGAGATTGAATTCAGGGATGCTTTACCACTGAGCTATATCTCCAACCCTTTTTATTTTTTATTTTGAGCAGAGTCTTGCTAAGTTGCTTAGGGCCTCCCTAAGTTGCCAAGGCCGTCCTCAAACTTGTACCTTCCAGATCACTGGGATTATAGGTTTGCACCAATGTGCCTAGCCTGTGACTTTATCTTAAATAATTATATCTCATTTCCAAGTAAGGTGTAATTCTGAGGTTCTGGGTAGACAAGAATTTTGGGAGGATGCTAGTCATCCAAGTACATTAATTTGTTGCCACTTTATCACCTCTCGTTCACTTTTTTAGAAACCATATTTTTAAAAAATAATGATAGAGATCATACTAAAGTGTGATTAAAACATATGTTCAGTTAGATCAAGAAATAGGATATTACTGATATTCTAAAGGGCCCTATGTTCCCCTCCATAATCACAGCCCTCTTCCCATTGGATATAACCAATCTTTTGACTTATGATAATATTTTCCCTACCTTTTTTCAGGTTTTTATGACCTACATATCCAGCGCTAGGCAGTATTTAGTTTTGCCTGTGTTTAAGCATTATATCAGCATATTCTATTGGGTCTTCCTTGTCTAATTGTGAGATTCATCTATATTGCTATGTGTTGCTATAGTTCATTTTTATTGAAGTTTGGTATTATAATTATATAATATAATTATATATATTATAATTTATTTTTCTATTCTATTGTAGTTGAACATTTGGTTGTTCCCATTTGGGGCATACTATAAGTATCAGTCCTGTTACTATGATCCTACTTGTACAGGAATTCTGGGACTTATATGCAGAAGCTTCTCAGGGTATATATAATTTTGCATATCTTCAACTTCATTAGATATTAACTACTTTCTGAAGGGATTTCCCCAAGTTAACATCCCATCAATCATGCAGGAAGGTTCAGGTTACCCAATAACTTTGTCTACACTGGGTACTTTCAGATTCCAGTTTGATCAGTATTTCCTTATATTTCATTGTGTTCTTTATTCCCTTTATTAATAGTTGATATTTGTTTGTTACTTCTGTTTTTTGTCCTTAATCAAGCATTATTTTCCTCAACCTTTCATTTTGAGAAGTTTAAAATGTGGAGAAATATTAAGAGAACCTTTGTTCACCAGCTGTTGACATTTTGCTATATATGCTTTGCCACTCTTCCTCTACATTGAATATGTGTGTATGTAACTTTTTAATTGTTAAAAGCATTTGAAATAGGGTCAGATGTAATTAGGTTTTATTCCTAAATTCTTCCATTATATATTTCTAAGAACAAGCACATTCTCTTATACAATCACAGTATTATGATCACTCTTAAGAAATTTAATGCTATTATTCTACTATTAGCTAATAATATGGTTTATAATCAGATTTCTTACTTTTATCCAGGTTACAATGAGGGATCATACATTGCATTTAGTTTGCTTTAGAACAGTTTCCGGTGTTGTGTGTGTTTTGCTGTGTTTTAAGGCATTTGTATTTTTCAGAAATCTAAGCCTATATTGTTGGTTTCTTTGTGGTTTTAATTTCATTTTCTTGAAAACTAATGATGTTGGACACTTTCTCATGCATTTATTGACTATTTGGATAGCCTGCTTTGTAAAATGGCTATTCAATTATTTTTCCCATTTAGCAAATGTGAAAATGCCTATTTACTGCCAGAATGTCTTTCCATCTGTTTGTATCCATGTCCAGATGTATTCTTGGTTCAGATTACTTTAGGCTTGTATCAAAACTATATATAGCTCAGCTCCAAAAGACCTAGAATAAGACAGATCTCAGCAGTTACCACTTACCTAAGTGTTACTATATAGGGAAGAGGGAACTAGGAACGTTTTAGGGTTATATATCCTGAATATTCTATCTCCAGCTTTCTTCTCTAATCTTGGGTATATGTTCTTATAAATTTGTACAAGTTCTTTATTATTATGAGCACTTGCTCTTTGTTGGTTATGCTAAAAATGTCTGTTTTCATTCTGTG
This sequence comes from Marmota monax, assembly GCF_021218885.2. Taxonomy (NCBI): domain Eukaryota; kingdom Metazoa; phylum Chordata; class Mammalia; order Rodentia; family Sciuridae; genus Marmota; species Marmota monax. The sequence continues at coordinate 5,669,836 of NW_026694552.1, read as the reverse complement.
TCTTATATATAATATATTTTGATGAATACAAGTTATTCATTTGTATGTAAAAAAATATAGAAATCTGTCCTAACACTATATATCAGAAATGTTCCAGTACTATTATTGTACCTCTTTCATAGATCAGGTGTTCACATATGGTTGGTTGCTTTTCTGAATTCTGTCTTTTGTTCCTTTGGTATTTTGGGCTGTTCTATAATCAATATCACACAGTCTAGCTATATAATATTTTGATACCTGATACAGTAGGATAACAATTTCTTCTATATTTTTCTTCAAGTGTTTTGTCTACTTTTGATACTTTAGCTTTCCATATGAATTTTAGAATCAGTTTATCAAATTATTTGAATATATATATATATATATATATATATATACACATATACATACACACACATACATACACATACATGTACATGATTTTGATTGGGATTCTATTGACTACTTAAATCAATTATGGTCAGTTGATATATTTGCATAAATATATCAACATGAGTCTTCAAATCTTCAAAATGTGAGCACAGCATTTTTTATTAGCTTAATTTTTTTTAGTGTCTTGCTGTAAGTACATTTTTTGACTTGTGTTCCTTCTCACATTTTGTGAGACTAAATAATTTGTTTTAAAATAGCTGTGAGTATATAATTTACATATGATGAAATTCATCTGTTAACTATTCAATTCAGTGATTTTTATTAAGTTTATAGAATTTTTTAACCTTTTATTTTTATTTATTTTATTTTTATGTGGTGCTGAGGATCAAACCCAGTGTCTCACAGGTGCGAGGCAAGCGCTCTACCACTGAGCCACAATCCCAGCCCCAAAGTTTATAGAATTTTGCTGTCATCAACACAATCCCTTTTTAGGATATTTCCTTACCCCCACAAATTCCCTTGAGCTTATTTGTAATAAACTTATTGTCATGTATACCCCAAGACTCTGTATTTATAAATTTGTCTTTTCTATATATTTCATCTTAAGTGCAGTCTTAGAATATGTTGTCTTTTGAATCTGACTTCTTTTAGGTAGAGTTTTATCCATGTTCAAATATGTATTTGCAATTTGTCCCTTTTTATCACTTGTTTTTAGTGTATAGATTCCCCACATGTTTATTACTCTTCACAACTTGATCACATTTGAATTGTTTCTAATTTTTGGCTATAATGAATACTGCTACTATGAACATTAGTGTATATCTTTTTTGTAGACATGTTTTCATTTCTCTTGAACAAGTAGAATTTTTGGTGCATATAATAACTATCTGTAACTTTTGAGGAATTGCCAAACCGTTTTCTAATATGATCGCATCATTTTACTTTCTTATCAGTAATACAGGAGGTTTCCTGTTTCTCTGCATCCTTGCTGATACTTGTTAATACATGTCGTTTTATTCCAGCCATTTTATTCCATATGTATACTGACACCTCATTATGGTATAAAGTTTCTGTAATAAACCAAATGATCTTGAATTTTATGTACTAATTTGACATTCATATGTCTTCTTTGGTGAAATGTCTATTCAAACTTTTGCCCAGTTTTTGATCAGATTGTTTATTTTCTTTCTATTGACTGGTGAAAGTTTTTGTGTATTCTGATAAGTCATTTTGGGTTTTTTTTTTTTTTTTTTTTTTGTAACAGGGATTGAACTCAAGGCACTCGACCACTGAGCCACATCCCCAGCCCTATTTTGTGTTATTTTTAAATTTAGAGACAGGGTCTCAATGAGTTGCTTAGTGCCTCACTGTTGCTGAGGCTGGCTTTGAACTCTCAATCTTCCTGCCTCAGCCTCCCGAGCTGCTGGGATTACAGGCATGTGCCACCAGGCCTTGCTACAGGCACTTTTTAGAAATTAATTAATTTTTTTTCTGTCCTGGGGATTGAAACCAGGAACAGTTTACCACTGAGCACATCCCCAAAACCTTTTATTTGTTTATTTACTTTTTGAGGTAGGGTCTCATTAAGCTGCAAACCTCACAAAATTGCTGAGGCTGGCCTCAAAGTTTGGATCCAGGCTCAGCCTCCCAAATTGTTGGGATTATAGGTGTGCACTACCACACCCAGCTACAAATCCTTTATAACGTATATAATTTGCCAATGCTTTCTTCCAGTCTGTAGCTTATCTTTTTATTTTCTTAATAGTCTTTGGAAGCACAAAAATTTTTAATTTTAATGAAGTTCCATTTATAAATTTGTTGTTATGACTTGAGCTTTTGGTGTCATATCTAACAAAAATTTGCTGAAATTCAGGTCAGAAAAATATTCTATGTTTCCTTCCAGAATAGTTGTGGTCTTAGCACTTACATTTAAGTCCATATTCATGTAAGTTAATTTTTGTGTATGAGGTAAAGGGTCTGAGTTCTTATTTTTTGCATATGGATTTCAAATTGTCCCAGCACTATACATTGTAAAGACTATCATTTTACCCATTGAATTTTCTTGACACCTTTGTGGAAAAAAAAAAATCAGTCATAAATGTAAAGGTTTTTTTCCTAGACATACAATTTTGTTCCTTTGTTCTGTATGCCTATCCTTATGCTCTAAGTTCCTTTACCTTTATAGTAAGTTTGGAAATCAGGTAGTGTAACTCTTCCAACTTTGTCCTCATTTTCAAAATTGCTTTTTCTTGCTGGTTATGGTGAGGCATGTCTGTAGTCCCAGTGACTCAAGAGACTAAGGCAGGAGGGCTACAAATTCAAACCAACAAGCAAACGAGGCCCTGTGTCAAAATAAAAAGGACTGGGAATGTAGCTCAGTGATAGAGCACCCCTGGGTTCATCCCCACTACCATAAAATAAAATAAGATAAGATAAAGTAAAAAATAAAATAAACACTTTTTCTATTCTAGGTCTTTCATTTTCCATGCAAATTTTAGATGGAACTTGATTTTTCTACAAAAAAGCCTGCCAGACTTTAATGGGCGTTGAATTGAATGTGTAAATTCAATTTGAGGAAAATTGTCATTTTTAATGAGAAATTATTTTAATCCATGAACATGGAATGTCTCTTCCTTTATTTAGATCTTCTACAGTTTATTTCAGCATTGTTTTATAGCTTTGCATTTAATAATCCTATGCTTATTTTGTTTAAACTTATTTAGTTTGCTTAGAAATACTAAGTATTTTATTCATTTTAATACTCTAGTGAATATAATTGTTTTCTTATTTCATTTTTCTTATTTTGCATGTAATTATATAGGACTACAGTTGATTTTTATGTATTCATCTTGAGTGTGACTAGTGAACAGAATTGTTTTCTTATTTCACTTTCAGATTTTTGCATGCAAATATATAGAAATACAATTTTTTAGTGTATTGATCTTGAGCCCATGTCTAAACTCTTCTGTTAGTTGAAATGGTCTTGTCATGGCTACCTTAGGATTTTCTACATAGATAATTATGTTTCCTATGAAAAAGTTTTACTTCTTTCTTTCTGATCTGGAAGCCTTTTCCCCATCCTTGTACTGCCAAAACCTTTAATCTAATGTTAAATAGAAGTAGTTCAACCTAACATCCTTGCCTTATTCGCAGTCTTAGAGGGAAAGCATTCTACTTTTAATAATGAGGTGTAAGTTTAGCTCTAGGTTTTCTGAACATGCTCTTTGGCAGCATATTGCTTTCCTGTGGGTACTATAACAAATTACCATAAATTTCAGGGCTTAAATCAATGCTTATTTCTTATAAGTCTAGAGATCAAAAGTCCTACTATCAAGATGTTGAAAGGGAACAACATTACTTGTAGATACTGTAGATATTCTAGGTGAGCTTTTTCCAGCTTCTAGAAGCCACTGGCACTCCTTGACTTGTGGTTCCTTTCTCTTATTACTCCAATATCTACAGTCACATCTCCTATCTCTAACCTTCCTCATTCCTTCTTATAAGCAGTCTCATCATTATATTTGCCTCACCTGCTAAATCCAGGATGAATCCTAATCAATAGCCTTAACTTAATCATATCTACAGCTTCCTTTTTGCTATGTAATTTATATTTTCAAAGATTCCAAGGATTAGGATGTGGACTTTCTGAACTACCATTATTCAGCCTACCATAGGCATTTCAAAGACATTCTTTCTATTGATAGTTAATTAAGGTTGATTATATTTTATTATAAATGACTACAGGGTTTTGTTTAAGGCTTTTCTGCACTTACTATGGTGATCATGTTGTTTAAAGTTTTAATCTGTCAATATGATATATTAATTGATTTTTAGATTTTATATCACTCTTGCATTTATTGCATAAACACCACTTATATGTGTATAATTCATTTAATATATTGTTGTTAGATTAGTTTTGGTAATATTTTATTTTTAGTATTTTTGCCTCAATTTTCGTGAAGAATATTAGTCTATGGTTTTATTCTGGTACCTTTGTTTAGTTTTAGAATCAGTGTAATACTAATAGAATGAATTGGAAAGTATTCCCTCATCCTCTGTTCCTGAAAGTGTTTGTATAGGATTGGTATAAGTTCTTTAAATATTTGATAAACTTCACCAAAGAAGCCATCTGGACCTGGGTGTTTCTTTGTGGGTAGTTTGTGTTGATTACTGAGTCAAACTCTTTTTTTGTTATAGGTTTATTCAGCTGTTCTCTTTGTTCAGTCTGCTTTGATAATTTGTATCTTTCTATGAATTTCTCCATTCATGTAAGTTTTCTAATTTTTTGGCTTAAAGGTATTCATAATATCTCTACATAACCATTTTTCATTTCTGAAGGGTTTGTAGTGATGCATCCTCTTTAATTATTGATTTTAGTCATTCTTGTCTTTCTGCTTATTTTCTTGGTTATTTTATTTTGCAATTTGGCTAAACTTTTCAAAAAACCAGTGTTTGATTTCATTGATTTTTCTCTGTATTCTCTCATATTGATTTATACCCTAATTATTTATTTTTCTTTCTTGCTTGCTTTGTATTCAGTTTGTTCTTTTTTCTTGGAAAACTGAGAAGCTCAGGTTATGAATTTGAAAACATTTTTCTTTTATGACATAAGTACTATATAGAAACTATAAATTTCTCTCTGAGCATGTTTTTTTAGATGCATTCCTGAATTTTGATATGTTGTTTTCACTTTTGTTCAGTTTAAAATATTTTAATTTGTATTTTTCTATTTATTTTTGGTAATGGATATTGAACCCAGGTGTGTTTTACCACTGAGCCACATCCCTAGCCCATTTTATTTTTCATATTGAGACAGGGTCTCACTGCTGAGGCTGGCCTTGAACTTGTGATCCTCCTTCCTCAGCCTCTTAATTACCTGGGATTACAAGCATGAGCCACCAACCAAGCAGTTCAATATATTTAAAAATTTCCTTTTTGAATTCTTTGACCAATGGACTGTTTAGAAGTATGCTGTTTAATTTATAAACATTTATGGTTTTCTATAGCTCTTAAAATAGTGGCTAACTAACATGGTTATGTTATGGTCATACAAATATATAGTTTGTATGATTTCAGACTTTTTAAATATTTTGAGATACCCCACCTTGGGCCCTTACTCCAGTGTAATATGGATAGATAATCTCACTTTCTTCAGTCTTGACTCAGATATCACTTTCTCAATAAGATCTATCCATGGGGCTGGGGATGTGACTCAAGCGGTAGCGCGCTTGCCTGGCATGCGTGTGGCCCGGGTTCGATCCTCAGCACCACATATAAAGATGTTGTGTCCGCCAAAAACTAAAAATAAAAAAATAAATAAGTATTTAAAAATTAAAAAAATAAGATCTATCCAGACCAACATTAAAATTACAACCACAAACCAGGCATGGTGTACACACCTGTAATCTCCTGGGACTCAGGAGACCAAGACAGGAGGATTGCAAATTCTAGTCCAGACTGGAAAACTTAGCAAGACTGTTTCCAAATAAAAAATCAAAAGGATTGGGCATAGCCAGGCATGGTGACACATTCCTATAATCCCAGCAACTCAGGAGGCTGAGGCAGGAGGATTGCGAGTTCAAAGCCAGCCTCAGTAAAAGCAAGGCACTAAGCATCTCAGTGAGACCCTATCTCTAAATAAAATACAAAATAAGGCTGGGGATGTGGCTCAGTGGCCGAGTGCCCCTGAGTTCAATCCCCAGTACCCAAAGAAAAGGCGGGGATGGGCATGTAGCTGACTGGTGGAGTGACTTTGAATTCAATTCCTAGTACCACAAAATAGAAAAAAAAAAAAAAAAAAGAACTGCAACCACAGTTGCTACTGCTTCATAACTCTTCCTCTCTTACTCTACTGTATTTTTATTCATAGCACTTATAACCTTTTAATATAGCCATAACGTAGCTCTATGAAAGTAGGGATCTTTAGTCTTTCTGGGTTTTATTTTTATTATTTTAAACCGATAACAAAAAATATAAAAGTACATATTGATAGAGTATTATGCAATGTTAATACATGTATACATTGTATAATATTTAAATCAAGTTAAACATATTTATCTCTACACATTTATCATTTCTTTGTGGTAAAAACTTGAAACATACAGTATATAGGTGTTCTCAATAGTCACTATACAATACTATGCCAGAGCTTCTTGTGCCTATCTGACTGTAACTTAGTACACTTTGATCAAACTTTTTTCCTCAATGCCACTCCCCCTACAGTACCTGGCTTCTTGAAATTATTATCAACTTTAGGAAATCTTTTTTTAATATTCCAGATATGGGTGAGATCATGCAGTACTTGTCTTTCTGTGCCTCATTTCAACAACATAATGATCTCCAGTTCCATACATGTTGTTGCAGGCAACAGGATTTCACTTTCTATGGCTATATAGTATTCCATTTTATATACATACCACATTTTCTTTATCCACTCATCAGTTGAAGGACAATTAGGTATTTCTGTTTCTTAGCTATTATGAATAATGCTGCAACAAACATGGAAATACAGATGTCTCATTAATATACTAATTTAATTTCCTTTGGACATATACTCTGTACTCTGTAGTGGCTATCTCAATTTATATCCCCATCTAGAGCATGCAAAGGTTTCCTTTTCTCCAGAGTCTCACCAGCACTTGTTATATAGTTAGTCTTTTTGAAATTACCATTGTTACTGGAATGAGGTAATATCTCATTATGGTTTTGATTTGCATTTCGCTGATGATTATTGGTATTGACCATTCTTTCATGTACTTGTTGGTTATTGTATATCTTATTTCAGTTTGTTTTTTCACTATTGAGTTTTTGAAATATTTTACATAGTCTTGATTTCAACTCTTTGTCAGATATATACATTGCAAATATTTTATCCCATCTGTAGATTCTGTCTATGCTCTGTTGAGTATTCCTTTGTTTTGCAGAAGTTTTTCAGTTTTATATAATCTATTTTTGCTTTCATTTTCTGTGCTTCTGGGGTCTTATTAAAAAAAAAATCTTACCCACACCAATGCCCTGAAGAAGAAAACATATAAAACTGTTTTCTTCTAACAGTGTTATAGGTTCAGGTCTTACACTTAAATTTTAAATCCATTTTGAGTTGATCTTTATAACTGGGGAAAGTACGGACCTAGCTTTATTCTTCCATATGTGGACATCCAATTTTCCCAAAACTTTTATTGAAAAGAATGTCCTTTTTCCAAAGTGTGTTCTTAGAACATTTTCCATTTTCTTTTTCTTTCTTTCTTTCTTTTTTTTTGGTACTAGGGAGTGAATCTGGGGTCACTTAAACAATGAGCCACATCTCCAGCCCTATTTTGTATTTTATTTAGAGATAGCATCTCACTGAGTTACTTACGGCCTTGCTAAGTTGCTGAGGCTGGCTTTCAACTCACAATCCTCCTACCTCAGCCTCCCAAACCGCTGGGATTATAGGCGTGCACCACCACACCCAGCTATTCTTAGAATATTTTTTGGAAATAAATTGGCTGTAGTTTTGTGAGTTTTCTTTAGGTTCTCTATTCTGTTCCATTGATCTATGTGTTTGTGTTAGTACCATGCTGTTGTGATTACTATAGCTTTGTAGTTGTTTTGAATTCAAGTAATATAATGCCTCCTACTTTTTTGGCACATTATAATTATACATAACAGTGGGATTTGTTATAATCAAACATGCACACAATAAAACAGTATAATTAAGTCAATTTCATTTCCCAGTACTTCCCTTTTTCCTCCCCTCCCTCCCCCTTATCCCCTTCTCCTGTTCTACTGATCTCCCTTTTATTTTTTTAAAACTTGTTCTAATTAGTTATATGTGACCATAGAATACATTTTGACCCATTATATACAAATGGACCACACCTTCTTATTCCTCTGGCTGTACATGGTGCAGAGTCACACCAGTAGTGTAATCATACATGTATGTAGGGTAATGTCTGTCTCATTCTACTATCCTTCCCATCCCCACAACCCCACCCCTCCCCTCACTCTCCTCTGCACAATCCAAAGTAAAGTTCCTTCATTATCCCCTACCCTACCTGCAACATGGATCAGCATCTGCTTTTCAGAGAAAACATTTGGCCTTTGATTTTTGGGATTGGTTTATTTCATTTAGCATGATATTCTCTAGCTCCATAAATAATAATAATAATAATAATAGTAATAATAATAATAATAAATACTTTGTTCTTTTTTATTTAAAGTGGCTTGGTTATTCAGGAGTTTTTATGGTTTTATATAAATTTTAGAATTTTTGTTTCTAGTTCTTTGAAGACTATTTTTACTATGTCAAGATACATTCCTTATATGTCTAATTTGTTCAGCATATTTTAACATGAGGGAACATTGAATTTTACCAAATGCCTTTTCTGCAACTATTGAGATGATTGTAAAGCTTTTTGCCCTTCTTTCTCTTGCTGCAGTTTGTCACATTTATTGATTTACATGTATTGAACCATTCTTGCATCCCTGGGATAAATCCCACTTGATCATGTTAAATAACATTTTAAATGTGTTGTTAGAGTCTCTTGACTAGTGTTTTGTTGAGGATTTTTGTACCTGGATTCATCAAGGATATTGGCCTGTACTTCATTGTTATGTCCTTATTTGGTTTTGGTATCTGGGTCGTGCTGATTTACTCTATCAATTTGTTCATTTCCTCTAGATTATCATATTTGTCAAAATACAGTTGTTAATAATGAAGTCTAATAATCATGTGTGTTTCTGTAGTGTCAGTTGTTTTCATTTCTGATTTTGAGTCTTAAGTACGCTACATGAAGTATTGTTTATTTTATCTTTTTGAAGAATCATTTGTTTCATTGATCTCTTTATTTTTAGTCTCTATTTATTTCTGTTGTGATTGATGTTATTTCTTCTACTAATTTTGGCTTTAGTGTCTTCTTGCTATTCTAGTTCCTTGAGATGCAGTGTTAAACTTTTTATCTGAGATCTTTCTACTCTACTGACGTTGGCATCAATTGTTATAAACTTTCCTCCTGATACTGTTTTCACTGTATACAATAGGTTGAGTGTGTTACATCTCCATTTTTCATTGTTTTAGTAATTTTTAAATTTCCTTCTTGATTTCTTCCTTGATCCATTGGTTGTTCAAAAGTAAGTTGTTAATATCAATGGCTTTATATAATTTGCAAAGTTCTGAATAGTATTGATTTCTAACTTTGTTGCATTGTGCTGAGAAAAGATACTCAATGTTATTTCAGTTTTTAAAATTTATTCAGACTTGTTTTGTGGCCTATCATATGATCCATCATCCTGTTTAATGTTCCATGTGCTGATGAGAAAATATATAACTGTTGGAGGAAATGTTCTATAGATGTCTATTAGGTCCATTTGGTATAGGGTAAATACAACTGTTTCTTTGTTGATATTCTGTCTGATGATCTGTCTATTACTGAAAGTGGGGTATTAAAAGTCTTCAGCAATTAATATTGGAATCCATCTCTCCCTTTCAGTCTATTAATACCTGCTTTATATATATATGGGTACTCTGATGTTGGGTGCATATATTTTTAGAATTATTTCTTCTTTCTGAATCAAAACCCTTTATCATTATATAATGACCTTCCTTGTTTCTTCTTGCTGTATTTGATTTATAGTTGATTTTATCTGATATTAGTATGGGTACTCCTGCCTCTATTCACATGAAATATCTTATTCCAGCCCTTCACTTTCAGTCTATGTATACCTTACAGGTGAAATGAATTTCTTATAAGCAGCATATAGTTGGATATTGTTTTTCACCCATTCAGTCATTCTATGTCTTTTAGAATTTTTAGTCTATTTAGATTCATAGTAATTATTGATAGATAAGATATTACTGCAGCCATTTGTAATTTGTCTTCTTTTTTATTGATTTTAATTTTTTTAAATACATGACAGCAGAATGGATTATGTAACTTGTTTTCTAGTTTCATTGTAGTTTGTTCTCTTTCCCTCTCATAGTCTTTCTTTACGATTAAATGAATTTATTCTAGTAGTGTGTTTTGATAACTTGCTTATTATTTTTAGTTTGTCTATTACAGATTTTTGTTTTATGATTACCATGAGACTTACAAAAACATCTTTTGATTATAACAAGTTATTTTGAAATAGCAATTTGATATGATCATAAGGATGGTAACAAACAAATGAACAAAAGAACAAGAGAAAGTATACTCATAATAAAACTCTCCAGTCATGTTTTGTTCCTCTCCACATTTTGAATTTTATGTCATTTAACATAATGTACATATTATTTTATTTGTTTTTAGTCTCATACTTAAGATATTGAATTGTTTTTGCTTCATGCTTATTATATCAGAACATTCTGAATTTGTTTGTATAATTACTCGTACCAATAAGTTTTATGCCTTTCTATATTTCCTCCTTATTCATTAATGTCTGTTTCTTTCAATTTTAAGAACATTCTTTGACATTTCTCAAAGAATAGGCATGGTAGAGATATTTCCTCTCAGCTTCTGTTTGTCTGGGAAAGCCATTGACTCTTCTCCATATCTAAAGGATAGCTTTGTTGGGTACAGTATTCTTGGCTGAGAATTTTCTCCTTCAATGGATTGAAAATCATATATTTTGAAAAGCCAGTCTTCAAATTTGCTGATTTTTAAAATTCTGTTTGATATTTCCTGCTGTTGATGCCTTCTATTACATTTTTAATTTTGCTAAGTGCATTTTTCAGCTCAAGAATTTCTGTTTTCTGGGCATGGTGATGCATACTTGTAATCCCAGTGACTCAGGAGGCTGAGGCAGGAGAATTACAAGTTTAAGGCCAGCATCAGCAGAATAGTGAGGCAATAAGCAACTTAGAAATACCCTTTCTCAAAATATAAAATGGATGTGACTCAATGATTAAGCATTCCTGGGTTCAATCTCCAGCACCCAAAAAAAAAAAAAAAAGAATTTCTGTTTGTTTTTTTTTTTTCCCTTCAATGCTGGGATCAAACCATCAAACCAGGCTTTATGCAATGACTAGCAAGCACTCTATTACTGTGCTGCATCCCAGCCCTCTGTTTAATTTTTTTAAAAAATTGCTTTCATCTCTCTGTTAAGTTTCTCTGTTAGAGTATTTATGTCTCTGTGTTCTCTTCAAACTCATTGAGTTTCCTTAAGACAGCTATTTTAATTCTCTATGTGAGATGTTCCCATAGTGATTACTGTCTGGTCAGTTTCTGGCACCTTGTTTTGAGTAGTAGGTGAGGTCATGGTTTCCTAAAAGCCTTTGATGCTTGTTGGTATGGCAGTGATGTCTGGGCATTGGAAGGTCACATTTTATTCCATTCTTCCTTATATGGCTTTGTTTATTCCTGTTTTTCCAGAAATCCTAAGCAGCCTGCTTATTTTCTCTGATCCTACAGTCACTTTTACTGCTTCAGCACTAGATGACACTCAGGGCCAGATTTGCCAGGAGTTTGCTCTTTGTGTATTGTCACTATTTCACTATTGGAAGGAAACCCAAGCCTAGGTGTCTACCAAATACTCTGTTGCTGTGTTGTTCAGAAACAAGAGAATACCTACAGAGAGTGATCTGTCCCCATAAGCTTCTTCCTGGAGCCCGTGTAGGCACAGATGCCTCATTCACAGTTAATGGCCTGTGGTCAGTCACTGCAGAATTCTTCCCAGCTCTGGGCAGTGTCGCTGAATGAACTGCCTTGGGCTCTTATGTCACTCTCGGTACCACCAAAGCCACCAAGCTGTGTCACATCCTAAGCCCATACCCCACCAAGATCAGCACAACACTGAGTTAAGACCAAGGCCTACACTGTTGTGGGCTACTTACTGCTGAAGTAGACTCATGGCCTAAGACTGCTGCAACCAGCCAAAGGCAATGCTTGCTGGAATAGAGTTGCAATAGATAGGGACCATGTGTCTTCCTCTGATATTGGAGCTATTTCAAAGACTCCACCCATAGGTTGGATGGGGCCCATTAAGATCTACACTGTGTTAGGTTTTACCAGCCCAGCATTAAGTTCTAAACTGAGTTCTTATCTTTATTGCCCTGTCCTAACCCCAGCAAATTAGGTCTTTCAGCAGGCTATGCTGCCCAAGATTGGAGTAGTATTGGCCAGTCCCTTGGCCACCTGGGCTGATGCTATTGCTAGGTTGTGCCTGAGTCTCACAGCCATATGGACCAGGGTTACACTTAGGCCCATGCTACAGCTGTTGCTGATGCAGGGTGAAACACAAGTATGTCTCACTGGAATTCAGATCTTTGCTTGGTGTTATGGCTGTTATAGAGCTCTGTCTGTGAATATTGGTCTGGAGATAGCTGTGCTGCCTGAAGTTGGGGGATGGGTGGTGGAGACAGTCCCTTGGCCACCAAGGCTGATGCTAAGCTGAGTTGCACCTGAATTTCACTTCTGCAGGGGCCTACAGGGACTTGGGGAGGAGGGTGGTTGTTCCCTAGGCTCACTTCAAGGCTGAAACTGATGCAGGCCAAAACTTGGGTCTGTCCTACAGGCAGGCAGATTTCCATCTGGTGCCAGAGCTCTTCTGGAGGCTCTGTGGGCTCTGACTTGTGTGCAAGGCCTTCTGTTTCTGCTGAGTGCTGGGTCTCACCACAGTGGTCTGGATCTGGGTTTCAAGACCAAGCCCTGAGCTAACTTTTTTGTCTTGCTCCCTAAGGGTGGGTGTAAACTTCCTCCCTACTCTGACACTGAGTTTGGAGGAGGAGTTCTGGAAGCATTCTCTTTACCATCTGGCCTAATGCAGTTCCTGAAACTAAGTTCACAGGTTATCAGTCTGGCAGTAGAGGTCATGGGTTTTGCTCAGCACTGGATTTCACCATGGAGGACCTGTGGTATTGGGTTTCAAGTTTAAGTCCTCAACTTAATTATTTCTCCCTTTCCCATGTGGGAAGTGCCTCTCTCCATGGTGGGCTGCTTATAGTTTGAAGAGGGGTAGTACAGCAATTCTCCCCTTCCTGCCTTCCTCAATGCATCTTTTCATTTTGTTATACTAAAAGCAGGTGCTATGATCTCTTACCTCAATTGCATATCTCTTGTGCTAGTAGTTTGGTACATGAATAGCTATTCAACTTGGTGGATGTTTCTCTGTGGTGAAATTGCCAGAGGATCTTAATGAGCCACCTTCTTGCTCAGTAGTGCCAGGGATCTTTATTTATTGCTATATCCCCCAAACCCAAAAATAATTCCTGGCATATCATGGTCATTGAACGAGTATTTTTGAGTGTAAACATTGTATATTCATTTAATTCCAGTTGCTCTCTAACCTCAGGGACATGTATCATTGGCATTCTTTTTCAGTTTTTCCAGTGTCTGTCTTCCCTATGTGTTTAATTCCCTTCTAAACTTGAATTTCCCTGAATTAAAATACGGTTGAGCACTTTTGCAAACATTTATTAGCTATACATAATTATGAGATACCTCTTCAGTATTTGCTCATTTTCCTAATGGTTGTCTTTATCTTTTTCTTATTGATATGTAGGACATTTTTATTTGTCTGGATTCAAGCTTTTAGTTATTTGTGTAGTAAATACCTTTTAAAAATTCTTTGGCTTTTCTGTCTCTTGATGACATTTTTTTGATGAACAGAAGTTCCTAATTTTAACATGGTTGAATTTACTAATTTTTTCTTTAATTGTTAGTGCTTTTTGTGTCCTAAGAAATATTTCTATAAATACTCTTAGGCCTTGCTGGTGGAAATACAGAATAGTATAACTCCTACAGAGCAAAATCCAATAATATATAGAAAAATTACATGCACATTTATCCTTTGTCTCAGCAATTTTACTTCTTAGAATCTGTTTCAAAGATATTCTATCAAAGTACCAAATCCCATATACACAAGGCTATTGTTTCAAGGCATTATTCATAACAGCATAAGACTGGATATAAAACCAATATGTATCGGGGGACCAGTTGAACAAACTATTGTACATCCACACAATGGAATACTGTACAAAAACAAGAAGGAAGAAGAGCTCTATACATTAATATGGAATTACTTCTAGGATATATTGTTAAGTGCACAAAAGTTGTAGAACAGTATTTATAATAAGTTACCTTTATGAAGGAGAAGGTATAACTAATGAATTTTATATATGTGTGTATGTTTGTATGTGTGTGTGTGCTTATTTGCTTATATTTTTAAAAAAGAAACAATGGAGCCATAAGCCAAACTTAATAAGAAATATTATTAATGGGGAAGGAAGGGAATGGGATGAAGGGAACAGAGATGGAAGTGACACATCTGTGAAGGTACTGTATGACAGTTTTCACTTTTGATCCATGTAAATGTTTTGCATAATTTAAAATTTTAATTACAGAAGGACATAGGGCTGGGGGATGTAGCTCCAAGTAGAGTGCTTGCTTAGTGTGCACAAGGCAAGGCCCTGAGTTCAGTCCCCAGTACCACACACACACAAAGTGGGGAAGGAGATAAATTCATAAAATTCAAAAACAACTTCAAGCAAATAAACCTGATGATAAAGTTGTAACATAACTACACAGAGAAACAATTACTTCAAATGACTTTAATACCTGTATATCCCCAATAAGGTTTAATTTAAAGGCAGAGTAACTGAAAAGAAATATAAAACCGTATTCAGTAGCTTTATTGTTGATAGTGCTATTAGTACTGTATTTGAAATTCTAAAATTCTATAAGTGTATTGTTGTAGGTAGACATTAATAAATAATTTTGTTATTATTAGAATCCAGTGTCTTAAGCATACAAGATACATGTCTAAAATCAAAAAGTTTAAGTAAAAACCTTGTAATCTTAAATCTGAATTAGAATTACTTATATGAACTTGTGATCTATTTTTTTTTTAAATGTGTTAATTTTGCCCACTAAGTAGGACTGGAAACAACAACTCAATACCGATGAACACAGGTAGTAACATATCCTGGTTTCTAAATACCACTTCTCACTGAAAGGAACCAGGGGTCAAGTATTTCAGGTTTAGGTTAAGAAATGTGTGAGATAAGCCTGGGCTGTCTTGCTGTGCCAGAAAATCAAGGCAATACAGGAGCTTATTTGGAAGGACACATCTATCTATAAAAGATTCTTGAATAAAATACTGAACATGAACTTCATCAAATATTTAGATCAGCACTGTTCATTACAATGCTCTGTAATTATGTAAATGGACTTTGTCTATTCTGTCTAGTATGGTATACATTAGCCACATGTAGCTATTGAACATTTGAAACTTGTTAAGTTTCACTGAGTAATTCATACTAAAAACTTAAACAGACATATGTGGCCAGTGGGTATTTATTATATAGCATACCTTTAAATTTAACTGCCCAGAAATAGAGAAGCTTGAGGAACAAGTGAATACTATCAGGAAACAATTCATCCTATTCATTTGTGCATAGAACAAATAATATTTCTCTACTAAATCAATGAAAGGACTAGAAAATAAGTTAGAGGGGTGGAAAGGAAGGGGAACTGTTTTAGAATGAAAGAGATTTAAGAGTTGTAACATCCAAAGACTGATTTAGATCCTGAATTAAATAACCAAGTACAAAAAAAAATCTTTGAAATAATGAAGGCAATTCATATATGAATTCAGTATTTAATGATAATAAGGAACTGTATCAATTTGGTTAAGTGTGATAGTGCCATACTCATTGTATTTTTCAAACATCCTTATCAATGAGAGGTGCATATACTTGTATGATCCTGAGAGTCCTAGGTGCCTCATTTACCTGGCCATCATTCTGGCCTTGCTTGAGATGCACTATAATAAGATAGTTATATACCATTGTCATTTGTCACAGGTTGTAAAGACTTTCCCAGCAGAATTGCTAATTGGAGATCCATGATTTAATTTTTATTTGTTAAACATTGTGCTGGTAGGCTTTGTAGAACTTCCCTATCTCTTTGTCTTGATCCAGATGAACCCCCAAAGAAGAACAAAGGTGATCCCATGAACAACCTGGAAAGTTTTTACCAAGAGATGATAATGAAAAAACGTCTTGAAGAGTTCCAACTTATGAGAGGTGAACCCTTTGCTTCCCACTCACTGGTCTCAGCCACATCAGTGGGTGATAGTGACACAGCTGAGAACCCGTCACTACTCCAGGACAAGGGAAAACAGGCAGCACAGGGTAAAGGTCCCAGTCTCCATGTGACAAAAGTTATTGATTTTTCACCTGAGCAATGTTGGACTGGGCCTAAGAAGCTGACGCAGCCAATAGAATTTGTCCCAGAAGATGAGATCCAGAGAAATCGTTTGTCAGAGGAAGAGATCCGAAAAATTCCTATGTTTTCTTCATATAATCCAGGGGAACCAAACAAGGTATAGGCCAAACCAAGGAAAACAACATGGGTTGTTTTCATTTTTTATTTACCTCTACCAAAAATAATATTTTAAAGTTAGCTTTGATTATACCAAAGATCATGACATAGGCATAGTGATTGTGTTTATCCTTAACCTTGACTATTCGTTCTCTGCATAGTATATAAGTAGCATATTCCCATGATGTTCTTTGTGCTTGTCTTAGGTCCTAAATTACCCTTAAAATTTTAACAAAATCTTGATGACATGCTAGTTCTACCTATTAGAAGACCTTAATTGAAGGAAAAATAACTTCTAATTTCCTAGACTAGCAATAATCAATTATTATTCATAGGACCACCATAACTGGTAGCCATGATGCTTCTGGAATTAGTCAATAATAATTGACCAACTGGTTGTAAGTAGAGTTAACTATTGGTTACCATGTGAGTTTTCAGTTCAGAATGTTCTACCTGACTTTCATGTGACATGACTTAAGTTTCTGTAAGCAAAGACGCAAAATGAAAACATGAGTCCTCTGAGCTTTGAGAAATTGACAACAAATTAACATGTATTATCCTTGTTTTATAGATCAAATCATTATTTCATGTGCATAATATATGTAACATCTGAAATGGGAAACTCATTACCATGTTATGCAATAAGGCAACATAAGCTCTTAAAGAATTATTATACTGTGTCTAATTTAAATACAAAACAAAATAATAATGCCAGTTTCTGACTGTCCCTGAATTAAAAAAAAAAGCACTATAGATGAGGGACGTTAATTATTTTCCTCTGTGTGACTGATTTCTAATGTTTTTTTCTATTTGTTTTTTCTATTTGTTCAAGGGTAGCTTGATTTTTATTTAGTTTACCAAAGGTTATATAAAATACTGTAGCAAGCCCCTGTGTACCTAGTAGCCATATTTATCAAATCTTAATAGTTTCTGTATTTTGTTAATCAAAAAAACTGTAAAGCATTATAGATACACCTGAAGTCTTCCATGTATCCCTTACCAATCCCATTTGCCTTTCCAGATAATTACTATCCTGAATGTGCTATTCCATTTCTATGAACATTTTTAGGCCTTTGTAATGTATCTATATATAGATGTTTCCTGATTTATGATGGCTCAACTTATGATTTTTGACTTTATGATTGTGTGAAAGCAATGGGCATTCTGTAGAAACTGTACTCTGAATTTTGAATTTTGTTTTTTCCTCTAATCTAATGATATGTAGTATAGTACACTCTTGTGATGCTGGGCAGCCACAGTAAGCCATAACCCAGTCAGCCATGCAGTCATGAAGGGTAACAACTGATACTCTACAGTGAACTATTTTGCTAAGTTATAATGTTCCACATTATAACTTAATGCATTTCTAAATTAAGATATTTTTAACTTACAATGGGTTTATTGGTACATAACCCCATTGTAAGTCAAGGAACATCTATATTCATAAACAACATAGTTTTCTGTATTTTAAGACTACATAGATGAAGTCATACACTATATAGTTTTATATAACTTGCTTTTTTGACTCAATATATGCAATGTTTTTAAAATTTATTTCTAATGATACAAAGACTTATTTAGTATTACATTGTAGAAATATTCTATAATTCGTTTATCCATTTTCCTGAACATTTGTCCTTTCCATTAGTTTACTATTACAGATAATTCTGTAATAAACATTGTGTATTTCTCATTGTACATATGCAAGAGTTTATGACAGTGTTTTTCAACTTAGATTACAATTAGTAGGTCACAATCAGTTTCTTTTTTAAAAATCAAGTGAAAGAGAATAGAAAATATCAAAGTATGTTTCATACAGTTAGAGTAATTGCTCTTTCTTAAAGCTTTTATTTTATTGTGTGTACATGTGCTTTAGAGAGAGAGAGAGAGAGTGAGAGGAAGCAAGAGGGGGAGAGAGGTGTGTGGGCCACAATGTAAAATCTAATTCTTCCTGTAGATCTCAGTCAAAAAAGTTGGAAAAGTGTCACTCTTTTGCAGTGGTTCTTACATTGTTAGTGTTCATCAGAATCACCTGAGGGACTTAATAAAACAGATTGCTGGACTTCACCCCCAGAATTTTTTACTCAATAGATCTAGAGTAGGGCATGAAAATTTGTATTTTCAGCTAGTTCCCAGGAGATACTGATGCTGCAGATCTGAGAGTGACATTTTAAGAGTTACTGTTCTACATTTGTTACCTAGGAGTGGAATTACTATGATATGGGATATGCATATCTTCAAGCAGGATTTCAGATTCTCCTTCACATCTTTGCAAAGACTTTATAGCATTAGACTTTTAATTTTGTTGGTCTAGTTGGTTTGAAATGACATCTCATTATTTTAATTTGCAAGTTCCTGGTTTCCAGTGAATTTATACTTTTATTCATATATTAGACCTTCATCAACACTCTGAATTAGCTTTTCCATTCCTTTGCCCATCATTTGTTCATTTTTCTATATTTATTTATAGGGATTATTTAAAACTTCTAGACATGAATGATTGCTTTAGGAAATGTCTTCTCCAAGTAGGTAGCTTACCTTTACCACATTGTTTCTGATATCTTTTGTTGACTTTCATTTTAATGTTATCTAATTATTGTTATTTTTGAATGATTTGTGCTTTTCGGAGTCATTTTAAGGAAACCCTTCTCTACAAATCAATAAGAAACACACAACCCTATTAAAAATGGGTAGAACATATAAACAGGCAATTCACAGGGGCAAAAATTGAATGGCCAATAAATTTAAGAAATCTCATTAGTAATCAAGAAAATGCAAAATAAAAACCCAATGACGGTTTGTGGTTGTAGCTTGTGGTAGAGCACTTGCCTAGTGTGCATGAGGCACTGGGTTCGATCCTCAGAACCACATAAAATAAATAAAATAAAGGTATGAAAAACAATATATACCATTCAATACCTAGAACATTGGCATACATTTAAAGGCATGACAATGCCAACTGTTAGTGAATATGTGGAATAAGAATTCTGAAATACCATTGAGGGAATATAAATGTGTATACCCTCTTTTAAGAACACCGTGACAGTATGTCAGAATACACTCTACTTTTGTGTATACTTAAAAAGAACAACAACAAAAAGAACACCATGACAATATCTAGTAAAACTGAAGATGCTCCAGCACCATCAGTCAGCAGTTATGCATCTAGGCATCTATCCTGGGAAAAATCTTGCACATGCACATTAGATTTCACAAGGATATTTATAGTATCATTTGCAAACAGTACACATGCTCATCGTTAGGAGAATGGATTAAGCATGGTATATTCATAAAATGAATACAATATAATAGAGAGTTAATAAAATAGAATTACAGACATCAACATTGATGAAACCCACAAATATAGTTTTGAATAAAAAATGTTGCAGACTCTTCCTTTCAGGTTCAACATCTCAAGTGCTTGGAAGTCATTACTCCTATCTTACAAGAAGAAATAGCTTAATGAACTAAAAATCAATGAATTTTTCTGGGCACATCAGATAATCAGTCACAGGGCAAACTACAACCCTGAAATCTGGAAAGATAGATAATTATAGGAAATCACATCCCAAATCTGCTTATAGGAATAGAAGACACTGGAGCCATAAACTGATAGGAACAGATAGCAATAACTGACAAATTGGTGGAGGTGGAATATAGAGTAGTGTAGGAGTGATAAACCCCTGTCAGTTGAAATCTAAACTGACCCCCGCATCTTAATGACTTTTACTTCCAGTGGCTCTACAGGCTCTAAACAGATTAATAAAATTTGGCTCAGTTCTTATTACTTGATAATTCACATCTGGCTACAGCCCCACCCCACCCTATTAGAAAACATGCTCAAAAAAAAAAAAAAACAGACTTGAGGAGATAAAACAAGGATGAGAACCAAACTCAAGATGTGACACAAGTTTTTGAATTAGCAGATATAAAATTTAAATATCTATGATTAGTATAGTAAGGAGTCTACTAGTAAAATGAGAGAGCATGCAAGAGCAGATGGCTAATGTAAGTACAGAAGTAGAAACTCAAAGAATCAAAAGGGGATGCTAGAAATAAAACACTGCAACTGAAATGAAGAACTATTTGAAAGACTCATGAATAAGTTGAGTAAGTTGGAAATGAGAAAGGAAATAAACAGAAAGCTTAAAGACATGGCAGTAGAAACTTCCCAAGCTGAAATACAAAGAAAATGAATAGAACAAATGGAACAGAATAGCTTAGAACTATGGGACAATTCCAAAAGGAATAACATATACCTTATTGAAATACCAAAAGAAGAAGAGAAAAAGGAGGAGAAAATTTTGGAGTAGTAATGGCTGAAAATTTTCTGAAACTAATGACAGACAACAAACCACACATCCAGGAAGTTGGAAAACATTAGGCAGGATAAATATAAAAAAAACCACTCCTAAGCATAACTTGTTCAAACTACAGAAAACCAAAGACAGAAAAAGTTTTAAACCAGCCAGAGAAAATAAAATTTTTACCTATATAGGAACAAAGATTAGAATTTCATAAGACTGCTCATCAGGTAAGAAGTATTAGTATTGAGGAGGGAAAAACTCACCCACCTAGAATTCTTTATCCAGAAAAATGATCCTTCAAAAATGAAGGAAGGGGCTGGGGTTGTTGTTCAGTGGTAGAATGCTTGCCTATCATGTGTGAGACACTGGGTTTGATCCTCATCACAACATAAAAATAAATAAAATAAAAATATTATGTCTATCTACAATTATTTTTTTAAAAAGTGAAGGAAAAATAATAAAGAATTTTTCAGACAAAGACAGGAAATTTGTCACTAAAAAATATTCTCCAAGGAGAAGGAAAATTATATAAATCAAAACTCAGATCTGCATAAAGAAAGAGCATAAGAGAAGGACACATGAAAGTTAAATAAAATCTTTTTATTTTCTCATTTTAAAATTAACTTTTCAAAGTAATTAAAATAATGTTTTGTATGATTATAACATATGGATGAAGTGATATGAATAACAGCAATATATATATATATGTGTGTCTGTTTATTATATATACATATATATGTATATATATTGTGTTTATATATGTATATATACACACACGCATACATACATATGTATATGATCACTCACACACACAATCCCTGAAATAAGACAGTGTTATTTAAAAGTGGACTTATATTACTTGAAAATGTATGTTGCAAACTCTAAGGCAACCATTACAAAATTATAGAAGGAAGTAGGCTATGAGAGGGGTGAAAATGGAATCATATAAAATCATACCCATCCTTTACATTCTTTTCCAGAAAATGGAAGCAGAAGGAATACTTCTTACTTCATTTGATGAGATACACCTTAGCTCAATACCAAAGCCAGATAAAGATATTACAGTAAAGGAAAATTAGAGACAAGTATTCATCATGTGCACTAGAAGGAAATATCCTAAACAGTAAGAAAATCAAAACATTTCATTGAAATCAAAATCATAATAGAGAACCAAATCCAATAGTATATCAAAATAATTACACACTGTGATCAACTGAAATTTATTTCAGATATCCAAATAATAATCTGGATTATTATTATGTGATATGGTTCAGCGCTTGAAAATCAAGTATTGTAATCTAACACATGGATAGACTTAAGAAGGAAAATCATACTCATTTGAGTTGAGGTAGAAAAAATATGTTTAAAAATTTTAGCCTCTATTTATGATGAAAAACTTGGCAATCTAGGGTAGAGGAGAACATCCTCAAGTTGATAAAGACAATCTACAATACCCTATAGCTAATATCATCATTAACAATGAGAAATTTGATGTTTTATTTTTGATCAGGAAGAAGGCAAGAATGTTTCCACTCTCCACCTCTTTTGACATTGTATAGAAAACACTAGCCAGTGAAATAAAATAAGAATTTTGAAAATGTATAGATTGGGAAAGGAAAAATAAAACTGTCTTTGCTCAGAGGCAACATCTCTATTTATCTGTAGAAAATCAAAGAATTGACTAAAATCCAGGACTAGTAAGTGAGTATTGGTTGGAAGACACAAGGTTTATATATAAAAGTCAATTGTTTTTCTATATAACAGAACTTAATAATTGGAATTTGAAACTAAAAACAACACTGTTTACAATAGCATCAAAAAGAAATATTTAGGTATAAATTTAACAGAATATATATATAGGATCTATATGCAGAAAAGTGTAAAACTGATAAAAATTTTAAAAGATCAAAGTAAATGCATAGGTGCCGCAGTCTGGCTGGGCACAATCAGGAGCCACTTGTCAAAAGAAACTAACTTTATTTTTAGAATCACACACGACAAACAAAATAGTCTCTCAGGAAAAACCCTCAGAGCCTCAACTGCCACCACCAGCTTTCCACAAGCCTCTCTCTCCCCCCAAGCTTTTCTCCACCTCCCACAATCCTCCTGCTCTTGAGGCCGATTGGCTGGGTCACGTGGGCGGAGCCAAAAAAGTCCCCCAATGAGCAGCTCCGTGGTCTGAAAGGGCAGGGAAACAGCCCAATGAGCATCACTGCAGAGGAGCCAATCAGCTAGATGTTGCTGGGGCCGAGGAGCCAATCAGCTAGATGTTGCTGGGGCCGCTGTGAGCCAATCATCAGCCAGCAGCTGGAAGTTTGCTGGCAGCTGGAAGTTTGCTGGGGCCCCTTTGGCTGTGGCTCTCAACATCTCCCCCTCTCTGTTTAAACAACAAGCATGTGGCTTAGGGACCGTGCCTGTTAGGCAGTCCAATTCAACATATGGTCCTTACCCGTCATCAGATGAACTGACCTCTAGGCGTCAGCCTCCTGTCTTAGGTTGGTACCACTGCAATTGGATCATACCCGTCACTGACTACCGGTCCAGCATACAGCCATACTTGTGGATAGGCCTTTGCACCTGTGGGGGGGTGAGGTTCTTTGCCTCACCTCTGTTGGCCCCCAAATTTTAGACCATCACTAGTAGAGGAGGATGCAAAATGCCATGACATTAAGCCAATTGAGGGCTCCTTTGAAAAATTGTACCACCGGTGACATCATCAGCAAAAATACCCCAACACTACCACAAGTCGCTGCACCAACAGATAGTTCACAATGCATACAGGTGAGCTCACAATGTGTCCAGGCAAGTTCTGCAAGCAGTTCAGTGATGGCTATTGTAGAAGCTGTAGATTGGTTTTATCTTTGACTTCACCAGCACTGGGATGAAGATAGGAATTCTGGCAATAATGGCTAAAGAAAAAATTATGTAACATTCCAGAAGGCACTAAAAGAAAACAATTTTCTTAACAATTTACATTGTCTTCACCGGCACTGGGATGAAGATAGGAATTCTGGCAATAATGGCTAAAGAAAAAATTATGTAACACTACAGAAGGCACTAAAAGAAAATAATTTTCTTAACAATTTACATTATCTTTAAGAGAATTATTAAATATAATGAAAAGGAAAGGTGAAAGTAAACAAACAGATCTGTTAACCTTCTTTTTTGTTTACATATTAAAACAATCCTCAACAGTTGTTTACCCAATTTAAATTAAACCATATAAATCACGTGAAAAAAAAATATTTGGATCCATTTTATCATGAGCGCTCATCATATATGATATATGGACATACGTACATTCAAACATATAACACAAAACACAAGTGTGCACACATAATATAATACATACAACACATAACATTATAGTAAAGGCCTTATAACTTTTTACAGGTGAAATCTCCATTGCAATGTTTAAAAACTCTATAGTCAAAAAATAGAAATGATCAGCAAAACATTAACCTAGGTCTGTATGAGCTCAAAAAACAAAATAGAACTTCATGATATGGCAAAGGGCAATAATAAAATAGATATTGAAAAAAGCATCCTGGTTCTGTTGCAGATGTAAGAATAGCCAAACTGGAGTTTTGGATATCAGTTGTTATGGATTTGAGCCAAATCATCTTCTTTTTGGTCTGTAGAAATCGCTTTAGTTAATCTTTCTGGAATCCAAATCGGCTGCTGTTCTCCCTGTGGAAACACATAAACAGACCCCCGACTCCAGACAATCACTGGGTCAGGACCTTGGTTAATCTCTCTGGAATCCAAATCGGCTGCTGTTCTCCCTGTGGAAACACACAAACAGACCCCCGACTCCAGACAATTACTGGGTCAGGACCTTTCCATTGTCCTGTTAGAATATCCTTCCAAAGTACCTTGGGCTTATGTACATTTTTTGGACACATATGCCTTTCCGCAGCACTAAGTCCTGATGAATCCAAATTTAAAAAGTTTAGAGTAAAAAGGGTTATTTTAAGTTTATCTTTGGGGAATATATATCCCTTCCCAATTCCTTCTTTTTGCTTTAATAAGTACATTTTAATAGTTTGATGAGCTCTTTCAACTATGCCTTGTCCCTGTGGATTGTATGGGATTCCTGTTATATGAGTAATGCCAAATGTTGAGCAAAATTGTTTAAAAGAGGTAGAAGTATAACCAGGGGCATTATCTGTTTTTAACTGTTTTGGAACACCCACAGTGGCAAAATTTTGTAAGCAATGAGCTATAACATCTTTAGTTTTTTCTCCGGCATGAAGGGAGCCCATCAAAAATCCAGAAGAAGTATCAACTGTAACATGCAAATATTTTAATTTTCCAAATTCTGGCAAGTGTGTGACATCCATCTGCCAAATATGGTTAGGTATCAATCCTCTAGGATTGACTCCAAGATTAACTTGTGGTAAAAAGGTCACACAATTTTGACATTGTTTTATTATTTGTCTAGCTTGTTCCTTAGTTTTGTAAAGTATTAGCATTGACATGGAACTTTTTATGAAAATTTATAGCTTCTTCTAGTGTAGAGAAAATATGTATGTTATGTGTAGTTTTATCTGCTAAATCATTGCCCAAACTAAGGGCTCCAGGCAATCCTGTATGTGCCCTGATATGTCCTATAAAGAATGGATCTTTTCTGTCCCAGATTAGACTTTGTATAGTGGAAAGCAAAGAGAAAACAGTAGAAGAAGGGGAAATCCTACCAGCATCTTCAAGAGATACTATAGCATTAACTACATACTGACTATCAGAAAATAAATTAAATACAGAATCTTTACACATCACAAAAGCTTGTAAAACTGCATTAAGCTCTACCTTTTGAGCTGATTGTTTGGGTACTAAAAATGTAAAAGTTTGATCAGGGGTAACTACTGCTGCTGTACCATTATTTGACCCATCAGTGAATATATTTGGAGCATTCATGATAGGTGTTTTTCTTGTCATTTTTGGAAAAATTACAGGATGCAATGACCAAAAAGACAATAAAGGATTAGATGGTAAGTGGTTATCAAATGAAACATTAGATTTGCACATGATTATTGCCCAAGTATTTGACTCATTAGCTAACTCATCAATTTGATTCATAGTATATGGAGTAATAATTTTATTGGGAGAAATTCCAAACACTCCCTTTGCTGCTTTTATTCCTTTGAGTATTAATTGTCCTACAGCCTCAGGATACCTAGTAAGAATAGTGTTAGGAGAATAAGATAAATGTATCCATAATAATGGACCTTCTTGCCAAAATACTCCTGTAGGAATATTTTTTGTTGGTAGTACAATAAATAATAAAGGCAAACTTATATCAATTCTATCCAAATGCATATTTTCCATATATGTTTCAATGATTTTTAATGCCTTTCTTGCTTCAGGTGTTAACATTCGGGGTGAATTTGGATCTGATGGACCTTTTAGGATATCAAATAAAGGTCCCAACTCTCCTGTTGGTATACCTAAATAAGGCCTTATCCAATTTATGTCTCCTAATAACTTTTGAAAGTCATTAAGTGATTTGAGTTGATCTACTCGTATTTGAATTTTTGGTGGACGGACCATGGTTGAGGATAATAGAACTCCTAAATAATTAATTGGAAAATTTAATTGTACTTTATCTATTGCTATCTCTAGATTATAATTTTTTAATAAGTTTGTAAGTGTGGCATAACATTCTAGCAATGTGTTTTTATCTTTGTGTGCTAATAATACATCATCCATATAGTGAAATATTTGTAGTTCAGGATTTTGATTTCTAAGTGGCTGGATTACTTTGTTAACATAAATTTGACACATAGTTGGGCTGTTAGCCATCCCTTGAGGGAGTACTTTCCATTCATATCTCTGATCAGGACCTTCATGATTCAGTGCAGGGATAGTAAATGCAAAACGTGGACTATCCTCAGGATGAATTGGAATTGAAAAAAAACAATCTTTAATATCTATAACTAAAACATACCAGGTTTTTGGCAAAGCAGACAACTGAGGAATCCCTGATTGAGCAGGTCCCATAATAACCATCTCATTATTAATGGCTCTTAAATCTTGCAATAATCTCCATTTACCAGATTTCTTTTTGATGACAAAAATGGGAGTATTATGGGGAGATACAGAAGGTTGTATATGTCCTTCTGCTAATTGTTGTTTGACCAGGTCATGGGCTGCTTGTATCTTTTCTTTAGTCAGGGGCCACTGAGGAACCCATACTGGTCTTTCTGATTTCCAAGTAATTTTTATTGTCTCAGTGGCCCTTTCTGAAAATCCAACCCATGTCTGTCTGTTCCTTGATCTATTTGTATTGGTGCTGCTATACCTTGTTCTTGTTTTTCTAATCTTTTTCCTTTCCTAAAACCTTGTCTAGTCATAATAGTGGGTGCATTTTGGTTGATGTTATTTGTTAATGTCAAACCTAATTGATCTAGGACATCTCGTCCCCATAAATTTACGGGAAGATGATCCAATACATATGGCTGTATAGTTCCTTCACATCCTTCAGGATCCTTCCAATCTAATACCATTGCACTTCTATGGGGATTAGTCGCCACTCCTAGGCCTCGAAGCGTTTGAGTGGCTTGTTGTAATGGCCAATGTTTTGGCCATTCTTGACGAGAGATGATGCTAAGGTCTGCACCTGTATCCAGTAGCCCATTAAATTCATGTCCTTGAATATTTAGTTTTAGCATGGGGCGAGAATCTAAATTTAAAGAAAGCATAGCCCAATCTACACCTGTGGAGCCTAATCCCTTGGAACCTCTTTCTACAGTACGACTGGAAAATTTATCATGTAGGCTGGGTATTATTAGTAACTGTGCTATTCTATCTCCTGGTGAAATTACTGATATACCCTTTGGAGAACTGGCTATAATTTTTATTTCACCTTCATAATCGGGATCAATTACCCCAGGACTTATCATAAGTCCTTTTAGAGTAGAAGAGCTGCGTCCCAATAATAAGCCTACTGTTCCTTTGGGAAGAGGTCCTTTCACCCCTGTGGGAATGATTTGAACTCCCATCTCTGGAGTTAGTACTGCTCTGGCGGAGGCGCAGATGTCCAACCCTGCGCTCCCTCTGGTTTGTCTGATGAGGGATCTGATGGACAGTGTGTCCTGGGCACTACCCTGATGGGGTTGCTGGGTTCCTCCAGTGCTCCGTATATTTGTGGTTTTGGGCCCCGGAGCATTGGGCCCCCCTGTCCATTTTTTGGCAATGGAGCCCAATGCCTTTCTCCACGATATCGTGGATAAACACCTGGTCCTTGTTCGTTTTTTGATAATGGAGTACCCTCTATGGTGGTTTGAGAACGGCATTCATTAGCCCAATGTCTCCCTCTACGGCATCGTGGGCAAATACCTGGTATTCTACTCCTTTGATACCTAGTTTTGTTAAACCCTCCTCCAATGGGGCAATTCCTTTTAAAATGTCCTGTTTGTTCACAATTGTAGCATGTTCTTGGCCTGGCATCTAAAGCCTGTTTTACTGCAGCTGCCACAATTTGCCCTTGTTCATTAATGTCTCTGGCATCTAAAGCCTGTTTTACTGCAGCTGCCACGACTTGCTCTTGTTCATTAATGTCTCTACATAATTTAATATATGTGTTTAAATCTTCATGTTTCCATGGTCTAATGATATCTCTGCACCAACGATTCGCTTGCTCATAAGCCAGGTGTTTTAGTAATGGCATTGCTTGTTCTGTATTCCCAAAAACTCTGGTAGCTGTTTGAATAAGCCTATCTACAAATTCAGCATAAGGTTCATTAGCTCCTTGTATTACCTTAGATAATTGACCTTGTAAACCTCCATGTCCTTGTAAAGTCTTCCATGCCTTAATTGCATCTGCAGCAATTTGTGCGTATACGCCAGGATCATATGCAATTTGTTGCTGCTGATCCTCATAAGGTCCCTTTCCTAACAACATATCTAGATTTCTCTGAGGATAACCAGCTGCTGCATTTCGCCTAGCCGTCTCCTTGCAAAATTCCTCATTGGCAACCTTCCATAACAGGTATTGTCCTCCATTTAGCACAGCTTTACACATATTAGCCCAATCTGCTGGCGTCATGTTCAAGTTGTTAATGGATTCGACCATGCTTACAGTGAAGGGTGCTTGAGGACCATAGGTTGTTACAGCCTCTTTTAGCTGCTTCACTGTTTTGAAATTTAAAACTTGGTAAAATCGCTGCCCTCCTGCCTCAAATACAGGGCATGTTAGTATTTGAGATCTTGTCTCAGGATCCCAACTATCAACTGCGGGGGTTGGGGGCCTCCCAGCATATGGAGGTGGCGCTGTTGGTTGGACACTTACGCCCTCTGGTGATAGAAAGGTGTTAGTAGCAGTCTCCTGTAGAGGTGGTGCTGTTGGTTGGACACTTACACCCTCTGGTGATAGAAAGGTGTTAGTAGCAGTCTCCTGTTGTAACTTTCCCCCTGATGGCTTTTTCTGTTTTACACTTTCTTTCTCTGTCTGACTAGCTTGAGAGGCCTTCTCTTTTACTTGAATCTTTTCCTCTGTCTGACTAACTTGAGAGACCTTCTCTTTTACTTGAATCATTATGTCTTCTCCTTCCTCTACCATTGTCTGAACTGAAGGCTTTGGACTAAGCAAACAAGATACGAATGTCCACAATGGCAATGTGCCAACTGGCAGAGTCCCTGGGCTTTTCTTTTCTACTCTTTTTAAATCTTCACCATGATGGTTCCATTGTGATATATTTAACAACTCCTCCTTAAAAAGCCATGGGCTACATTTTTGTATTGTATCAACGTATGCCCTGACTGCTCTTGATTTTACTGGGATGCCTCCTTCCTCTAACAATTTACTTAACACTCTTTCAGTTTGTTTTTTACTAATTTCTGATCCCATATTTCTACTATAATACAACCCAACAAGATGACGCCAAACAAAACCGAGACAGAATGAAATAAAAAGGGAACAACAAAAAGTCATTATAGCCTTTCTATCCTCCTGACATGGGCATCCGTCCTTTCTCCCTATCTGTTCCTCAGACGTAAATAGTTTTTCCTCAGATGTGAGCGGTTTTTCTTCCGTCTCACTCATCTCCAGGGACAGGCAACTTAAAACAAAAGTGAAGCAAAATAAAAGAGGAATCTTAAAATGGCTACCCATCCTCTTGCCCTGCCCTCAGGGGCGAGCAGTTTCACTTACCCTCAGTCGCTCCCCGTGCGAGCCACCAAATGCCGCAGTCTGGCTGGGCACAATCAGGAGCCACTTGTCAAAAGAAACTAACTTTATTTTTAGAATCACACACGACAAACAAAACAGCCTCTCAGGAAAAACCCTCAGAGCCTCAACTGCCACCACCAGCTTTCCACAAGCCTCTCTCTCCCCCCAAGCTTTTCTCCACCTCCCACAATCCTCCTGCTCAGAGAAATCTAGATATGTTGTTAGGAAAGGGACCTTATGAGGATCAGCAGCAACAAATTGCATATGATCCTGGCGTATACGCACAAATTGCTGCAGATGCAATTAAGGCATGGAAGACTTTACAAGGACATGGAGGTTTACAAGGTCAATTATCTAAGGTAATACAAGGAGCTAATGAACCTTATGCTGAATTTGTAGATAGGCTTATTCAAACAGCTACCAGAGTTTTCAGCTGCCAGCACATAGGTATTTAACATTCACAGATTAAAAGACTAATATTGTTAAGATATCATTTTTCCAAATTAATCTGTAGAATTTGAATTTGTAGATAGGCTTATTCAAACAGCTACCAGAGTTTTCAGCTGCCAGCACATAGGTATTTAACATTCACAGATTAAAAGACTAATATTGTTAAGATATCATTTTTCCAAATTAATCTGTAGATTCCATGTAGTCCCAACAGAATTCTGGCAAGATGTTTTGTCAATATTAACAAACTGATTCTAAGTTTCTTTTTATGAAAATACAAAGATCAAGAATATCCAACCCAATGCTGGAAAAAAGAAAAACCAAGTTGGAGGACAGACACTATCTAACTTCAAGACTTACTGTAATCATTTAATGTGGTATATGTAATTGGTGGGAAAAGATGCATAGATTACTGGAGCAAAATAGAGACCTACAAAATTAAACCCACACAAGGGCAGTGAACTGATCTTTGTCAAAGTAATTAAATGGAAAAGGTATAGTCTTTTCAACAAATGGTGCTATAACAACTGGAAAGTCACATGCAAAAAAATGAATCTAGACACAAACTTTTCATCCTTCATGAAAATTAACTAAAAATGGGCCATAGACCTAAATGTAGAACACAATACTACAAAACTTCTAGAAGTAAACAGGATAAAATAGAAATAAATAAAACAGGAGAAAATAGTGATGTTTTGTTTGGTGATCCATTGTTGAGGTGTTGCACCAAAAGCACACTTTATGTAAGAAAAAAAGGTAAATTGCACCAAAAGCACACTTTATGTAAGAAAAAAAGGTAAATTGAGCTTGATTCAAATTATAGACTTGTGTTACATGAACGACACCTAAGAGAATCAAGATGTGACACACTGGATGAACATATTTAAAAAACACGTCTGATAAGTGGCTTGTATCTAAAACACACAGTGAACTCCTAAAATTCAACTGTAATAAAATGAACAATTCAACTTATAAATGGGCAAAAGATAAGGACACTTCATCAAAGAAGATACATATTATGGCAAATAGACTCATGAAAAGAAACTTATCAGCATATCATCAAGAAATTGCAAAAGAATAATAAGATACCATTACACACCTACTATAATGGCTAAAATAGATAGTAAAACTAATGATACCAAATCCTGTTCATTGCTGGTGGGAATGTAAAATTGTACAATACCTTTGGATTGGCAGTTTCTTATAAAACAAATAATTGTTTTATCATATTATCTAGAACTCCTACTCATTCATCCAGTGGATTTGGAAAAAAAAAACAACACTTATATGCACAGAAAAACTGGCATGTGAATGTTCCAAGAAGCTTTATTCATAATTGCCAAAAACTGGAAGCAATCCAGATGTCCTCCAATAGGTGAATGAATACAATCACCTTTGGTACATTTGTACAATGAAATATAATTCAGCACTAAAAAGAAACATACTATCAAGACACGTAAAGACATAAAAGAACTTTAGATGCATATTAATAAGTGAAATAAACTAGCATAGAAAGACTATATATTATATGATTTCATTAAATGATATTCTGGAAAGTGTAAAACTCTAGAGGCACCAAAGTGATAACTGATTGCTGAGAGTTTAAGGAGAGAGGAAGGAGGGAGTAAATGAATCAAGGGAGATTTTTAGGGGAGTAAAATTATTCTGCATCATATTCTATGGAGGTAGAAAGACATGCACTTGCCAAAACCTCTAAAACTGTAGAGTATAAAGAGTAATTCTTTATTATTATTATTATTTTAGTTGTAGATGGACACAATATCTTTATTTATTTATTTTTATGTGGTGTGAGGATCGAACCCAGTGCCTCACATGTGCAAGGCAGGCGCTCTACCACTGAGCTACAGCCCCAGCCCAATAGTGATTCTTAATGTGTACAAATATTTAAAAATTATTTTGGAGAATGAGGGAAGAAATATACTGACTGTGAGAAGAGGATCTAACTATTATTGCATATATGTGAAACGACCTTATTGAAGGCATGGGGGAATGGGTGCTGACCTAAGTATCTTTGGAAATATGTAGAGTCTGGAAAACTAAAGCCAAATGGAACTGCACATAAGCACTGTAACCTAGTTAATAAGATTGTTTCCAATCAGGGTACTGATTAGCAGTACTGATGCTGCTCTACATGCACAATTGGATGGAACAGTTAAGTAAATGGGTGGGAGCCAGGTTTTCCACTTTGAAATTTACAGATAAGTGAAGTGAGGATGTTAGGGTGATCCATGTGGTAATGATTTTATTGTTTAGGACATCAATATGAACTGTTTAGCTTAATATAGATAGAAGTAGTTATATATAGAAATATTTATATGTATATAGTGAGTAGTATACACACATATTTTTGGCTATGTGAACCAAGCAAGCCCAACACAGGACCCTACAATGAGCTTTCTCAGAATTAATATTGGCTTTTAATACCATTCTCTAATAAAAGAACCAGGGATCCTTGGAGAGATGGCTGCTGCTAGTACTAATGCAGGAAGTACACAAGATGAATCTTGTGCATCTTGTAATGCCAGAAAGTAAAGAAGTACTAAAAAGAACGACAGCATAAAACCATTGTTGGGAGAACATCAAAGGAATGCAAAAGCCTACTAAAAGAATTTCCAGTGATCAAAGCTAGAACTATTTGTACAACAAACTAAATTAATGTTGTATAATAATCCAAAGTATAAAATAAATATTCATGAGTTCAAGTAATAAAAACAAGTGATTGAGGAAATAAATAAATGGAAGTGAAGAGATAAATCTCCAGATAATTTATACAAATACTTTACCACTTTACCTCTAGAAGGGGGAGCATAACTACTTATCACTTAGTTTTGAATTGCTCATAGCAACTTATTTCCAAAGAATACAATATAAAAAGTACTGTATTTTGGAGTAGTAATGGCTACTCCAGGGAAATACCAGGGAGAACTCCATCCTCTATTATTGCTTAGAAATTCTGTTTTTGTTTCCAGGTATGTTTATCTTGTCTTGGAGCCTAGCAGTATCTTTGAAATATTACACACACACACACACACACACACACACACATCAATATATATATGTCTGTTGTGGCTATATACATACGTGAACACGTGTATATGAGTATTTATTTTTGTATATGTACAATTTTGTAGCACAAAAAATGCCTCCAAGCTAGAACTGACAGAACTACATTGACCAGAAGTCTTTTTTGTTTAATGCTCATATCAAAAGGAACAGTCTTAGTATGGATCTTTCCCAATGGGTGAGAAAATTAGAGTATGTTTTTACACACCCCTTTCTATAGTTATTTAATTTGGTGGTGCTTTGCTGATAAGTATTTGAAAGCCAATACACAAGTTCACCAGAAATTACTGAAATGAATCACAAGTCAATTATTCTATGACCTTACCTTTAAGATACAAGCATACATAAATGCTAAATGTTAACATCTAGCTCTTTGAGATTTTGAGACAAAGATTCTACTGCTTATTACCAGTATTTAATATATTTTTCATACATTTCAGTGGTTACATCATTTGTTTCCATTTTTAGCTATTTGCTTTTACTTTTCCTGTCTGAATTCTTCCTTATTCCTTCAGTCTTTAAAAGAGTACATTGGACTTACTCTTTTAACAAATTTTAAGTGTCCAATACAGTATTGTTAATTATGAGCACAATGTCATACAGCAAATCTATGAAACATTTTTATCTTGGATTACTGAAACATTGAGCAGCAACCATTCCCTCCCAGCCCTGGCAACCAAGTTTGACTACTTTTGATATTCATATAAGTAGAGTCTGTGATGAGCTTAGTTCCCTTAGCATACAGCCCTTAAGGTTTGTCTTTATTATAGAATATGACAGGGTTATCTTATTTTTAAGACTGAATAATACTCCATTGTATGTATATGCTACTTTTTCTTTATTCATTCATCAGTGGACATTGAGATTATACCCACCTCTTCTTGGCTATTGTGAATAATGCAGCAGTAAACATTAGAGTGTGTGTATCTGTTTGAGATCCTGATTTCAACTCTTTTGGATAAATCAGCAGAAATGAATTTGGATTGTATGATAGTTATATTTTTATTTTTCAGAGGA
Organism: Marmota monax; assembly: GCF_021218885.2. NCBI lineage: Eukaryota > Metazoa > Chordata > Mammalia > Rodentia > Sciuridae > Marmota > Marmota monax. The sequence continues at coordinate 5,635,157 of NW_026694552.1, read as the reverse complement.
ACTTCCTTATTGCTCTCCACTGCAGATGCACTATCTTATATTCCCTTCAACAGTGTGCAAGTGTTCCACTTTCTCTGTATCCTTCCCAGCACTTGCTACTTTCTGAGTTTTTTTAAAAATAATGGCCATCTCAATAGGCATAAGGTGATAACCTCATTGTAGTTTTGATTTGCATTTCTCTGGTGATTAATAATATTGAACATCTTTTCATATATCTATTAGCTACTTGATGTCTTCTTTAGAGAAATATTTGTTTAAGTATTTTGCTCATATTTTATTTGTATTATTTGGTTTTATGCTATTGAGTTGTAGGAGTTCCTTATATATATTGGATTTTAACTCCTTATTAGATATATGTTTAGCAAATAATCTTTCCTATTTAATAGGTTACTTTTTCACTCTGTTGTTTCCTGTGCTTTGCAGAACTTTCTCTTCTTTGAAAATATTTTTAGTTATAAATGAACACAATACCTTTACATTTTTTATTTTTTTTAGTTGTAGTTGGACACAATAACTTTATTTTGTTTATTTATTTTTAGGTGGTGCTGAGGATCAAACCCATCACCTTGCATGTGCTAGGCGAGTGCTCTACCGCTAAGCCACAACCCCAGCCCGACACAATACCTTTATTTATTTTTATGTGGTGCTGAGGATCTAACCCAGTGCCTCACACATGCTAGGAAAACACTCTACCACTGAGCTATAAACCCAGACCTCTTTTTTTAATTTTTTTAGTTGTCGATGGACCTTTACTTTTATTTATTTAGTTATTTATACACAGTGCTGAGGATCGAACCCAGTGCCTACACATGCCAGGCAAGCACTCTGCTACTGAGCCACAACCCCAGCCCCTTGTAGAACTTTTAGTTTGATATAGTTCTACTTGTCTGTTTTTTCTTTTGCTTCATGTATCATTGAAATCATTGCCAAGACCAATGTTAAGAGGTTTTTACTTTTTTTTCCCCCTAGGAATTTTATAATTTTCTGGTGTTATATTTATATATTTAATTCATTTTAATTTTATTTCTGTATATGGTATAAGGATCTAATTTTATAATTTTGCACATGACTATCTAGTTTTCTTTATATTTTATTGAATAAACTATTTTTGGCCCAATTTATGTTCTTGGCATACTTGTTGAATGTCAGTTTACTATAGATACAGAAATTTCTAGGCTCTCTATTCTGTTCCATTGAACTATGTATCTGTTTATGACATTATACTGTTTTGATTATTGTAGCTTTGTAATATGTGTTGAGATAAGAAACTATGAGGTCTCTAGATATGTTCTTTCTCAAGATTGTTTAGGCTATTTAGGATCATTTATAGTTCCATATGAGTTTTGGGATTTTTGTTTCTCTTTCTATTTAAAATGCCATTGAAATTTTGATGGAAATTTCTATAGATCACTTTGGTAGTATGACAATTTGAAAAATACTGACTTACTTTCCATGAACACATGGCATCTTTTTATTTATTTGTGTCTTCTTTGTTTCTACAACATATTGATATTTTCAATGTACAATTCTTTCATCTCCTTGGTTAATTCTTTTTCAATGCTGTTATAAATGTTTTCTTAATTTCTTCTTAATATTGTTCATTGTTAGTATATAGAAACACAACTGTAGGTGAGGGTTTAATTCAGTGATACAGTGCTGACCTAGTATGTAAAAGACCCTGGTTTTAATCCACAGCAGTGCAAAAAGGAAAAAAAAAATGTATAAGAAAAATAAAGAAAAGAAGCATAACTGATTTTCTACATTAATTTTGTGTCCTATTACTTTCCTGAAATTGTTTATTCTAATTTTTTGTTGAATCTTTGGTATTTTTTGTGTATGATCATTTCATCTGTAAATAGATATAATTTTTTTTTCTTTCTGATTTGGATACATTTATTTTATTCATCTCGATTAATTGACTCTGGATAGAACTTCCAGTGCTATTTTGGATAAAAGTAGGAAGAGTAGGGATCCTTATCTTGTTTGTTTGTTTTTAACAAATGATTTCTTAAATACCTTTATTTATTTTTATGTGGTGCTGAGGATTGAACCCAGTGCCTCACATGTGCTAGGCAAGCGCTCTACCACTGAGTTACAACACTAACCTCTTATCTTGCTCTTGATCTTAGAGGAAAACCCCTCTGTTTCATTATTGAATATGATGTTTGTTATGGGCTTTGCATATATTGCTTTCATTTTGTTGAGGTAATTTCCTTCTATTCCTAGTTTGTTAAAAGTGTATCATGAAACAGTTTGTTGAATTTTGACATGATTATCTCAAGATAATCCTTGCAACCCAAGAATATATACCACATGGTCATGATGTATGGTCCTTTCAATGTGCTGTTGAATTCGGGTTAGTGGTAATTTGTAGAGGATTTTTGCACCTATGTTCATTGGCCTGGGCTTTTCTTTTCTTTTTACATCATTGATTTGTGTACTTTATTTTGTTTTTATTTTGTGGTGCTGGGAATTGAACCCAGGGCCTTGTGTGTGCTAGGCAAGCACTCTACCAACTGAGCTATAAATCCCCAGCCCTGGCCTGTGCTTTTTTCACACTGTTATTTTCTCTGTTGGTATCAGCATGATTCTGATCTCAGAGTGAGTTTGGAAGTATTCCCTCTGCTTCAGTTTTTTGTAAGCATTCAGAAAGAATTCACATTATTTCTTCTTCAAATATTTGATAAAACTCACGAGTGAAACCATCTGGTCATGGGCTTTTCTTTGTTGGGATTTTTTTTAATTATTGAGCTAATCTAACTTATTACAGGTCTAATCCACTTTCAGTTTGTTTATGATCCAATCTTGATAGGTTTTTTCCTAGGAATATATCCTTCTATGTTATCTAGTTTGTTGATGTGCAGTTGTTCATAGTAGTTTCTTATAAACTTGTTGATTTCTGTGATATTAGTTGTAATGTGTTCCCTTTAATTTCTTATTTTATTTGAATTCTTTCTTAGTCTAGTTAAATGATGGTCAACTTTGTCAGTTTGTTCAAAATGAGTTTTAGCTTATTGATTTTTTTCTCTATTTCATTTACTTCTGCTCTAAACTATATTATTTCTGTTATTCTGCTTTGTTTAGTCTTGAGTGGTTCTTCCTTTTCTACTTCCTGAAGGTGTAGAGTTAGGTTGTTTCTTTGAGATCTTTCTTTAATATAGATATTTATTGCTATAAAGTTCCAGCTTGGTGATGCTCTTGCTGATCCTATAAGTTTTGATATATTGTGTTTTCATTTTAATTTATTTCAAGATACTTCCTAATATCTCTTTTGATTTCTTGTTGGTTGTTTTAAAATGTGTTTCTTTTCCACATATTTGTAATTTTCCAATTTTCCTCTGCTATTGATTTGTAGTTGCATTCCATTGTGATCCAAAAAGATACTTAGTTTTATTTTCAGTCTTCTGAAATTAGTTAAGACTTGTCTTGTGACCTTACATGTGACCTGTCCTGGTAAATATTTCATGTGCATTTAAGAAGAATATATTCTATTGCAGGTATGTGGAATATTCTGTGTATATCTGTTAGAACCATTTGACCTGTATTGTTGTTCAAGTCCTCTGTTTCTTTATTAGTTTTTATGTGTATTTCTGGTGCTGGGGATGGAACCTAATGCCTCATGAAGCCAGGCAACAATTCAACCACTGAGCTGTACCCCAGCCCTCTGTTCTCTTTATTGATCTTATGTCTGGGTATTCTATCCCATTATTGAAAGTGGGATATTGAAGTCTCCTACTGTTACTGTGAACTGATTTTTCCCCTGTAGTTCAGTCATTGCTTCATTTATTTTGGTGTTCTGATTTGGGGTATCTATACATACATACACATATATTTGTATTTGTAATTTTTATATCTTCCTGGTGAATTGACACTTATCATTATATGATACCCTTCATTGTCTTAGTGACAGTTTTTTATTTAATCTATTTTGTCATATAAATATGTCCACCACTATTCTCTTTTTGTCACTATTGCATAGAATTCTTGTTTACATCTTTTCATTTTGAACCTATGTGTGTTCTTATATCTAAAATGAGTCTCTTAGCCAGCATAAAGTTGGGTCATGTCAATTTAACCCATTTAGGCACTCTGTCTTTTGGTAACTTTAATCAATTTATACTTAATTATTGATATAGAATGGCTTGCTGTAGCCAGTTGTTCATTGTGTTCTTCATGTCTTGTAGCTCTTTCGTTTCTCTTTGTGGTTCTTTTTTTTTTTTTTTTGGTACCAGGGTTTGAACTTGGGGATACTCAACCACTGAGCCACATCTGCAGCCCAATTTTGTTATTTATTTAGAGACAGAGTCTCACAAGTTGCTTAGTGCCTTGCTTTTGCTGAGACTGGCTTTGAACTTGCTATCCTCCTTCCTCAGCCTCCCAAGCTGCTGGGAATATAGGGGTGCGCTACCACGCCCAGCTGTGGTTCATTTTTGTTTAGTTTGCTTTGGTTTGGTTTTGTAGACATGATTTGATTCCTTTCTCATTTTCTTCTGTGTATCTTGTATAGGCATTTTCTTGGTGTTTACTATAGACATAACAACCTGCTGCCCCATCTAGCATGGGCATCTGAACCAAAGTCACTTGTGTGAATTTGGGGTAATACAAAATACCATGCAGACATGGAATACCTTTATATAAGCTTCAGAATGGCTTCCCAGGCTCCCAGCCTCATGCTCCCACAAGGGGGGCAAGAGAAAGTCATGAGAGGCTGGAGAGAGAGAGAGAGCGTGTGTGCACGTTCTGGAGTTGGCTTTTATTGGGGGATACTGTTTCTTAGAACATTCTATCTGAAATAAGGGCATTGGGTAGGATTGCAAAGCAACAGCTGAGTATAACTCAACACCACTGGGAAACGCCTACTCCTGGAACCATGCCTCAGTATCCGAGTAGAGGTAAAGCCCAAGTTATTGCGGGGCACAATAATTGTTCAGTATCTCTTGCTCAGGACTTACGGGCGTGTATTTTCAGAGTGGATCCCGACATATTCCCCTTTCTTTCTTTGAAAAAGTAAGTGATGAGTCACTATCTCTGGTTCCTGAATTCTTGTTCTGAAGGCAGGACATTCTATGATTACAAGAAAGAATTAATAGCAAAGAGAACAGTCCAATAATATACCATGTGCAATGTTTTAGTATGTTTCCAGGGTTAAAGCCATGAAACGCTCGAAGTATTTGATCAGCTAAAGAAGTAGGATCCGAAAAATCCGAAAAATTTTTGTATATTTTGAATATGATGATGTAACTCCAGAAGATCCAAGCTGTTATTATTTTTTTTGCCAAATACCTAATAAATGGTTTTTAACCTTCTCCCAATCCCATTGGGAAGCATTGTAATTGGAAGCAGTAATACACATATATTTATAATCAGCATGACATTTGAGTCTTTCCTTGAACTTTAAAGCTGAAAGCTCATTACCAATATTTATGACAGTAGCTTCTAAGGCATTTAGCTTAGTTTCAATCCTTTCATCAATATTTATCTGATTATGAAGAGCTTTGGAAGTGATCTGAGTCAAATTATTAAGAAAATCTACATGCTGAAAATTTTGAGATATGGCCACTGAAGCTGTGACCGTGGAAGCAATAAATGAAACTAAGGCAGCCACTCCAAGTATTACGAGTCCAAGAGCTCACTTAGGTCTAGTCAGCTGGGCATGTATTTGTTGTAAGACTTGAAAACCAGCATCAGCATACCGTGGCTCTGGGATATTAGCTGGCAGTAAGACAAAAGAGGGCTGGTGTAGTGTCAGTGTTCCCTTCCTTCTATTGTATCTGGTGATACAATTAGTTAAATTGCATTTATTACAAGCTACAAGATATTTATTATCTTTTCTTTTGACTTTCACATCTCCAGTAATTAAAACGTAAGGAGATTGAACACAGGTTGCAGGCCATAACAAGAACAATTTCTGCCTACAAATTCAGGTAAAGACTTGTCAGTAAAATGTAAAAATTCTGAGGCCTCAATCAAATGCCAAACATCTTTCTGAATGCCACATTCGCTGAAGGTCAAGATGTTACTAACAAATCCTCCAGAGGTCATGGCAGCACCCTTGCCTAATTGTGTTTTGTCAATCCTAGGATACCAGTCTAAAATATACCCACTATTTCTCGACACCTATGCTGTATTGGCAAGGTATTTATGCAATCCATCCATTTAGGTAATGTGCCAATTTCTATTGCAGAATGGTTAGGACAGTGAAGAATTAGTGGACGTTCTGCTAAAATGACTGGCTTGTTATGAGAGAGTCCCATTTTAATAACTATTCTAATATATGGCTTTGATTCCCTGAGGCCAGTACAATTAGCTGGTCTAGGTCCCCCAACTGCTGTCTTTTCCTCAAAGGACATTTTTAGACAGCTAGCATGTTTATTTTGGGACCAACCCATAGGTAACTGACCACTATAGCCAGAATAATTAAATCCAGTCACATAGATGGGAGTAATATGGGTATCTATATTCTCCAGTCCACATTGCTGGGTGTACTAAAGGTGGATCTGGAAAATATGTCCAATATGTTTCTTCCTGTGTCCTAGTTACCTGGCAGCTCAACAGAGCTAGCACTGCTATAAACATTATAACTGGACACTTAGTTATTCCTTGCTGCTGGATCATCTGCTCAGCCTGCAGCGTCAGATTCTTCAACAGCTTCCATGAGGGTAGCTTCACTGTTGGGTCTCTCTGGGCCATCTTCTTTCCCCTCATCCTTCGAAGCTTCCTATTTTTGCTGGGAGTCAGGGCTGACATCTCTGGATCGATCCTCAGTCGTTTGAACCTTGGCTCTTGGTCCTCCATTTCTGATGGCATGTTTAGGTACCCAAGTAGGATGAAATGCACCTTCTGGGAAAATACAAGCGTGACCTCTACCCCACATTATCACTGGATCTAGTCCTTTCCATTGACCTGTTTGTAAATCTTTCCACCAAACTTGGCCTAAAGGACCTGTTGCTTTGGAAGACGTGTATCGCTCAGCTGCAGTGTGACCTTCTGAGTCAGAGTTTAGAAAATTTAAAACAAAGCATGATCAAGGTTATTTTGGGGGGTCTTATTTCCTCCTTTCTGTTTTTGTAATTGCTGCTTAATAGATAAATGAGTTTGTTCTACAATGGCTTGACCCTGAGGGTTGTAAGGAATACCTGTTTTATGGTCAATATGAAACTGTTGGCAGAACTGCTAAAAAGAAGAGCTAGTATAAGCTGGTGCGTTATCAGTTTTAATCTGCAAAGGACATCCTAATACTGCAAAGGCAGCTAGGCAATGAGAAATAACAAGTTGTGTTTTTTTCTTTTGCACAGGCTGTGGCAAAGATAAATCTGGAATAAGTATCTACAATTACATGAACATAACATTGTTTGCCAAATTGAAGAATGTGAGTTACATCCATTTGCCATTTGACGAGCTTGCTCTCTAGTAATATTATTTTTTATGTAAACTAGAAGCATTTGATGATATAAAGAACACGAAGCTTGTGAACAGTCATATAAAGACAGTTGCTGACAAACAGCAACCAATTTATCAATCTTATCATTACCTGATGTTAAAGGCCCTGGGGGATTAGTATGGGCCCGAATATGGCCTATAAAACATGGATGTTGACACATTTGAACTGTCTTAAGGTATTAAACAAATTGAATAACTCTTGTGATGGTGTGTACCCAATAGGTGAAGTTTCAATATTTTTTGTAACTCCAACTGCATATAAACTATCAGAATAAATATTAATTGGCTCATTTGCAAAATGACTTAAAGCACAGATGAGAGCCTGCAGTTCTGCTCATTGTGCAAGAGTATATGGTGTTTATATTACCTCTGTATGAGCATGGCTATAAAAACCTGCTTTACCTGAACTTGATCCATCAATGAACACTGATAGTGCCCCAACTATTGGTTGAGTATGCACAATTTTTGGAAAAATGAATGTAGTTACTAAGGCAAATTGAATAATTTTATCACAAGGATAATGACTTTCTATCTGACCAGGAAAATTAGCAAAAGCTACTTGCCAGGTATTAGAAGTTTGGAAAAGCCAATCATTCTGTTGAGTAGAATAAGGTATAATAACAACATTAGGTTATGATCCAACTAGATATAAAACTTGTATTCTGCCTTTAATAACCAACTGAGCAACAAAATCATGAAAAGGAGTCAATGACTTTTGAGGAGAATGAACTAAGTGGAGCCATTCAGTAACTCCCAATGATTGCCACATCACTCCTGTAGGAGCATAAGCAGTGGGAAATATTAATAAATATTAATTATTTATTAATATTTTAATTCTGTGGGTTAATTCTGGTAAGCTGAGCACTTCTAATAGCAAATTCAACCTTCTTTAAGCCGTTCTTGCTTCTGTTGCGAGCTGACGAGAAGTCAGAGAACAGTCCCCTGTAAAATCTGAAACAAAAGACTCAAATCTGTGGTAGTTAAAGATGATCTCATCCAATTAATATCATCTAATAATTTTTTAAAATCATTAAGAGTGTGTAATCCTTTTATTTGTAAGTGTTGAGGACAAATTGTGTGTCCTTCTATTATATTACCTAGATACTGAAAAGGAGATGTCTTTTGCACCTTTTCAGGTGCTATGCACAAAGCCATTGCAGCAAGTGAATTTTCTAATTAAGCAAAAACTTTTAAAAATACATCTGGACTAGCATGAGCTACAAGTATATCGTCCATAAAATGAATACTATATGCATCAGGGAATTTTTGCCTTACGGACGTGATAGCCCGTGCCACAAAATCTTGACAAAGAGTTGAACTATTACACATACCCTGAGGTAACACCTTCCAGCAATATCTCTTAACTGATTCTTTAAAATTTATTTCTGGAACACTAAAAGCAAATCTTTTTATAATCATCTGGATATAAAGGTATAGTGAAAAAGCAGTCTTTAGATCTATCACCATTAGATGATAATCTAAAGGAATGGCTGTAAGAGAAGGAAGCCCTGGTTGTAAAGCTCCCTGGGCTCAGTAACATGATTAATTGTCCTGAGATCTTGCAACAACCTCCATTTACCAGACTTTTTCTTAATTACAAAAATTGATGTATTCCATGGACTAAAAGCAGGTTCTATATGGTCAGCCTGAAGTTGTTCCAGGACCAACATATTGGCTTTTTTAAAGTTTCCCCCCTGTTATGGGCTACTGACAAACCCAATTTGGCTCTTCTGTAATCCATTTAATCTTTTTTGATGTTTTTTGGGCCAGGAAGAAATTCAGTGCCCTTGCCAAAAATTTTGGCTGGGTGAATTAACTAGTCTTTGCTGGAGAGGCTGGGTTATAGGTGAATACCCTTCATGTGAATTCCCTTCAAATTTCCTAGGAGAAATAAATTTTTGATTAAGTCCCTGAGATGACAAAATGGAGTATGGAGTTATCAATAACAAACCCAGGCTGCTTAGAATATCTCGACTCCATAAATTTACTGGCAAATTGTCTAGGACATAGGGTTTAAAGACTCCAGAATTACCATCTTTATCCTCCCACAGAAGATATTGAACACTCTGTGCAGTTTGAGAAATTGGACCAATCCCTTCTAAGCTGGTAGGTACAATGTGTAAAGGCCACTTCTTTGGCCAGCACCTGCTAGAAATAACTGACTTTTCTGCTCCTGCATCAAGCACACCTCTGAAATTTTTATAGTTGATTTTAAGATCCAATAGAGGGCGCTCCTGTCTAACCAATTGAGCCAAATAGGCTTGGCCCCGGGACCCAGAACTCGGGTTTTCACCCAGGCTGTTTGTGGAGCTACAAGACAAGAATATTAATTGTGCTACAACATCCCTGGGAGAAAGCTGGATAACGCAAATCATTTGAACTGTAACCCTGATTTCTCCTTCAAAATTTGGATCAATAACACTTGGCAATATTTGAATTCCTCTTTGACTTAAATTGCTTCATCCCAACACTAGGCCTATGGTATTTTGCAACAGCAGCCTGTGAATCCCTGTAGGGATATGTTGTCTGCCCAATTCAGGAGTTAAAATGAGTCCCATGGCTGGTCAGAGTCCCAAGCTCTCAGCCTCTGGGATGGAAACATCCCAGAAGGATAGTAATACTGAGCGGCTGGGCTAGGCTTGATGACATCTAACTGTGAGCCTTTGGCTCCTCTTCCAGTGTAAATTGAAACACCCCTACTGTTTGGCGGGGCTGGGGCAAGCCCTGCCTCCAGTTTCCCAGTGGTGGTGAAGATGGAAGTGTAGCCACAAATGGCAGCTGGCCACCTTTGCCATGCCTGCCGGAGCCTCCCATGCCACCTCTCCAGTGGCACCAGCATTAACCAGGTGGATCTCCCCAGATGCATGGCGACCCACAGTCCCTAGCCATGTGCCTCGTCTTACCACAGTTAAAACATTGCCCCTGAGAGTGTCTTCTCCTAGACTGAGGATGTAAAACTTACTTTAAAGCCACAGCGATAATCATACTTTGCAATTGAACTGGACCCACATCAGAGAAAAGGCGAATAAGTTCAGAAACAGTTCCTTTTTTCTGATGGGGTCAGATAATTTCCTGGCAGACTTTATTGGCATTTTCAAAAGCTAATTGTTTGACCAAAACCTCAGATGCATTGGAATCACCAATGGTCCTATTTGCTGCCTGGTAAAGGCATGCTGCAAAATCTGAGAATTTCTCCTCTGGTCCCTGCCAGATCTGACTGAAATCCAAAATGTTTTCACCTTTATTTGGTAATTCTCTCTGGACTCTCTAGCACACATACTAATCTGATCATAAATTGGTAAATCATAATTTAACTGTTGTTCTAAATCTGCAAATGGTCCTATTCCAGTTTACATGTCTACGGGACTATCAATACCATGTCTGCTATTCCTTTTGGCTTGTTCAGTGCAAAAATCCATCCAGTTTGATCTCCATAATAAAAGTCCACCTCCGGACAGACACACTTTGTTTAGCGTAATCCATCATGAGGTGGTAATGGCTCACTACAGATTGATTCAATAAAGCTCTGAACAAAAGGCAAACTGGACCATAAGTGCAACAAGCATTTTTCACTTCCTTCCTAGTTTTAAAAGAAACCACAGGATGAATTCGAACACATTGATTTTGCTTGTCTACCTCAAAAACTGGAAAAAGCTGGAAACCTGTAATGTCTTCTCTCTCCCGAAGGCCACATTAGAATGGCTGAATCTCCTTCTCTGGTAGGGGAGTGGCCGTATCCGAATGGCAGAAGCAGGACCACCCAACCGCAGATTACTTAAACCCATTCCCAGCTCACTTTCTGCATTGGACTTGGGATCCTCCTCCGAACCCGCAGCTCGGCCTCTCTGGAATTTCCCTGTGCGGTTTCCTCCCTTCCATCTTGGATTTTCCCTTCCTGAAATTCAACTTGGGCTGGTTTACTCTCTAGCACAGGCCCCTACCAACAAGTTTTGCTGATATGCTTGTGAATCACTCTCTGCCTTAATCTGCTGTAATTTGAATAGTCTTAGGTTTTGCCCCCAAGCCTTTCTGTCTGAGGTTTACAAGCTACACACTGGGCGTGACTTAACTCTGCCCTTAGTCCGGTCAAAGACAGAGAAATTTGTCTTGGAATGGCACAAGGCTGTCATGTTCAAAGGTCCTAATTGCATCCTGCAGCCCTTCCAACAATTCCTCGGAGGACCAGTGGTCCTCTTCTCGGTCCGCGAAAAGACACATTTCTAAGGCAGTCCAGACTTTCTGAATATTCTTTATTGTACCTCTAGGTAGTTTAGCAGAGAGGCAACCTTTAAACAGCTTTCTACCTACAGAAAGTAGGCAAATTAGGCAATTCTTCCTCACAAAACCATGGACAGACATCATTGACTATTTTTAGGAATGTAGTGAGCTGGGTTCTCTTGATTTGTTTTCCCCTATGATTGATTAATGTCTCCAGGATCATGAAGCAGATTTCTCTCTTTGAAGATGATGAATTCCCCATATTATGATTAGCATCCCTTACTCTCCATCTGCAACCTGTTTTCTCTCACAACCCAATCCACGTTACTCTGAATTTTCTAAGCTGCTTAACCAAAGTCAACCCACCAAATTCACAATGAGTGCCCCTCATTCAGGTGCCAATCTACTGCCCCTATTTAGCACAGGCAACTGAACCAAAGTCACTTATGTGAATTTGGGGTGACACAAAATACCATGCAGACACAGAATACATTTTTTTTTTAAATTTTTTATTGTTGGTTGTTCAAAACATTACATGTTTCTTGATATATCATATTTCACACTTTGATTCAAGTGGGTTATGAACTCCCATTTTTTATAAGCTTCAGGACGGCTTCCCCAGCTCCTGGCCTCAGGTTCCCTCAGGGGGGCAAGAGAAAGTCACAAGAGGCTGGAGAGAGAGGTGGGGTGGGAGCACACATTTTGGAGTTGGCCTTTATTGGGAGACATTGTTTCTTAGAACATTCTATCCAAAAAAGGGACAAGGGGTAGGATTACAAAGGAACAGGTGAGTGTAACTCAACCCCACCAGGTAACACCTACTCCTGGAGCCACACCTCATTACCTGAGGGGAGGTAAAGCCCAAGTATTGCGGTGCATAATAATTGTTCACTATCTCTTGCTCAGGTCTTAAGGGCATGTATTTCCAGAGTGGCTCCTGACAATAACCTATTTTAAGCAACTTAAATTCAATCACATAATATAGCTCTTTTATTTGCTTAGATTTTTAAAATAGTATCCCATTCCTAATTGATAGAATATTTTGTATTATTTCTCTGAGGGTATTAGTTATAATTTTTGAAGGTTTTTCCCCCTCCATAGTGCTTCTTTTTCCCCATTTTCTTCTTTTTATTTTGTTCTGTTCTCTTTCCTTCACATTAGATAGATTTTTCCCTCAAATGCCTGATAATCCATGGCTATATCTATAAGTAAGGACTAAAAAGCTGTTTGGAAGATCCGAGAACATGAATGGCCCATGTGGACTTTGAATTTCATTTTAAGATGTTCTGAGAGCCTGGGGATGTAGTTCAGTCATAGAGTGTTTGGATAGCATTTGACAAATCCTGGGTTTGGTCCCCAACTCTGAGAAAAACAATTATCCTGGCTGGTCATTTCTTAGAGAAATTTCCCATCCAAAGTCAGCATTTAAAAATATTTCCTCTTCGAACTTATCAGTTTCCCCAAAGGAATCTATTCCAAATGCTTTCTTTCTTTTTTTTTCTAATTTGTTCTTTTTAGTACTATTTGCCATTAGACTCAATTTTAACATACTTATACAGACATGGAGAATATCTTATTATAAATAGGATCCCAGTCATGTAGATGTACATGATGTGGAGATTAACTGGTGTATTCATATATGTACATAGGAAAGTTATGTCAGATTTATTCCATTGTCTTTCCTATTCTGTTGTCCCTCCTTTCTCTTCATTCCCTTGTCTAATCCACTGAACATCTATTCTCTCCCTACCTCCCTTTGTTGTATGTTAGCATCTACATATTAGAACATTCAACCTTTGTTTTTTTGTGGATTGGCTTATTTCCCTTAGTGTCATAGTCTCCAGATCTATCCATTTACTGGCAAATGCATAAAGTCATTCTTCTTTAAGGCTGAGTAATATTCCATTGTGTATATATACCACATTTTCTTTATTCATTCATCTGTTAAAGGGCACCTAGGTTGGTTTCATAGCTTAGCTATTGTATATTGAGCTGCTAAAAACATTGATATGGCTTCATCACTGAAGCATGCCAATTTTAAGTCCTTTGGGTTTATGCTGAAGAGTGTGATAACTGGGTGAAATGGTGGTTTCATTCCTACTTTTTTGAGGAATCTCCTATTGCTTTCCATAATGGTTGCACCAATTTGCCGTCCCACTAGCAATATATGAGTGTACCTTTTCCCCCACATCCTCACCAACATTTATTGTTACTTGAATTCTTGATAATTGCCATTCTGACGGGAGTGAGGTGAGATCTCAGTGTAGTTTTAATTTGCATTTCTCTAATCAAATATTTCTTGTGTGGTATTTCAAGCATTCTAGGAGCCAAGTGGTGGGCAAAGACCAGGGAGAAACCAGCATTTAGTATGCATTCTTTCTCTTAGTCTCCTTGCTTTCAGAAATAGTATTCATATTCTCAGCTATGTTATGGCATTATCCATATTCCAACAATGAAACTCCAGTATTCTGCCAGGATCAGCAAATTGCCATTACTCAGTAGCATATTGTAAAGGAGGTATTTAAAGATCACATTAGTTTTTAAACAGGTTTCAGTGCACCAACTTTATTTTAACCCCATCTCTTAATATCCATTTCCAGAGATAGCTGAAATTATCAATTTCTGAACTGTTTGAGAGTTCTTAAGTAGAGATGTGGGTACTGATTTAATATTCAGATTTATGGAGTGTACTGAGTTGTTTCCTAATCATCCAGTTTTTTCCAGTTTCTGGGATATTGTTGCCATTGTCTTCTTTCCTTATTCTTTCTGACCTTCTTAGTTTGTGTTTGCTTTTTTAAAGTGCCTATAATTTTAGAAAGTTTTCTGGAGAGAATAAAATTAGATGAATGTGTTCAATCCATGATATTGATATGAAACTATTTCTAACCATAATGAAGAATTGCCTTACCTACCTCATCTGATATTTCTGTCGATCCTCAATTTACTTTAGGTGTTATACCTGAAGAATCTTAGCCCCCGCGTGAGTGAAAGAGATCTTGTGTCATTATTTGCTCGGTTCCAAGAGAAAAAGGGACCTCCGATTCAATTCCAAATGATGACTGGACGAATGAGGGGACAGGCTTTCATCACATTTCCCAGTAAGTAACTTCATCTAGATAATTACTGTTGTAGTGTCAGTTCACTAGAGACTATAACCTCTCTAGATATAGTCCTTTTATTTCTTTGGATATAGCCCTTTGATTTCTCAACTGCACATGAGAATTAAGGAAAATGTTTTTAGTGCTCCTCTATCCCCCTTTCTGTTCTTCCTCTCCTCTTTTGGCAGTGTGTAACCACCATATGTATGTCTCAATTTTCCCAATGTTGGCATTTCATTCTTACCCTACTAAAATTTATTTCCTTTTGCTAACAATGATATTTCTAGTCTAAGTTATAATTATTCACTGAATAATATATTGATATTCTGATCAGAACACATGTATTTGCCTTATTCCCTATTCCTTTAGGACTAAGTGACTGCAAGATAATATACTAATTCATTACTAAATTATAATTAGTACTGGAGGATGCATTCTTCTAAATATTACTTGCATGTTAATACATGGTTTCAGTGTTCTAATCCAGGTGCCAGAACAATATAGGAGTTTCATGTCTTTTGGGGGAGAAGCTAGGTAGAATGTGTACCTTTAATTGTCACTGAACTGTCATCATTTATAAATAGTCTGCTATCCTTTTTATAAGCAAGTAGTTTTACACATGAATACTGCCAACTCCTCTCCATTGTTTTCATGCAGTTTTTGGTTTTGCTTTTGGTGCTGGGACACTTTACCACTGAGTTACATCCCCAACCCCATTTATTGATTGATTGATTGATTATTTGAGACAAGATCTCATTAAGTTCTTGAGGCTGGCCTTGAACCTACAGTTCTTCCACTGCAGCCTTCCAAGTTGTTGGGATTATAAGCATGTTTCACCATGCCCAGCTTCTTTTCACATAGTCCTATGTCATCTTTCCTATCTCACTGAAAGTTTATAGATCTTCTGTACCAGTGTTTTTCAGTCTTTTCAAGTTTGAGGACCCCTTTTAAATTAAAAAAAATATGACCCACTAATTAAGAAATATGTAATAAAAAGGGCTTACAAACTAAGTACTTTTAATGCATGGCTATTTTACTAATAATAGCAGCAGATATACTACACATTTGAAAATTTGTAGTACATATATCTGAGACAAAAATTGGTTCAGTCTAGTGGGCTGGGGTTGTGGCTCAGTGGTAGAGCACTTGCCCAGCATGTGCAAGGCACTGGGTTCAATCCTCAGCACCACATATAAATAAAATAAAGGTATTATGTTCATCTACAACTAATTTTTTAATTGGTTCAGTCTAATAACATTGTCTACATATGGTTACACAACTCCTGGCCATAATCCATACCTCCTTATTTCTTACATCCAAGTCCCATTAATTGAATATTTGTACTGTACACTATATATTTTCTTACCTGAAGCTTCTATATGCCTACAAAAGTTCTTAAACCTATTTATCCCAATAATATTCCCATAACCACTCCCCCACTGAAAGAAAAATGTAACAAAGCTTCCTTTTATTTTTGTTGCCACTTTGAAAAAGTTTTGGTTTTCATAATACCTATAATCTGTATCAGAGATAGAGGATAATGTATAATTAGTACAGTCTGTACTACTTTAGCACACTGCTCGTATCCTTGTTTCTTTACCTATGTTTTTGAATTAGAATACACCCTCAAACATCTATTTGAAAAAAAAAATCTATTTGAGCTTTGTTGTCATTATTGTGAGATATTTAGTCTTCCTGGTTTATACAAATTTGAAGTTATAGTAAAGATGATAAAATCAAATGATATGACCTTACAGCCAACAGTTAACATTGAAGAAAAGCAATGTAAACTAGACTTGGAATAAAATTGAATTATTAAGTTCTATGTAAATTGATTTGTTTTCTTTTTCTTTTAGATGAGGAGATAGCACAGCAAGCACTGCATCTAGTAAATGGATATAAACTGCATGGGAAAATATTGGTGATAGAGTTTGGAAAGAATAAAAAACAACAGTCAGATCTCCAGGCTGCTTCTTCCATATCATCTACTACACATAGTAGTACAGAAATCAGTGGTAGCTAGGGAAATATATATATATATATATATATATATATATATATATATATATATACACACACACACATACACATACACATACATATACATATACACACACACATACACATACATATACATACATACATACACACATACACACACATACATATACATACACACACACAGTGGGTCCTAGGTAATCTTTCTTACATTAGACTCTTGGAGTAAAGATTTGCATATACATAGAAATTTGTTTGGAGTTGAAAAGGATAAATTAACCGAGAGAGAAAAACATTTATTAGGACAATGCTTTTCAGCTTTCTGAGAGAATTAGTAGAAAACATTTGTTATAATCAAAGACTCTCTAAGACAGAAAATATCCTGAGTATTAAGGGTAATATACAAAGAGTATTATTTTTTAGGATAAATTACATAGAATTTTTCCTGAGGATTTTATAAAACCTTTATCATTTTCTGGTGTTTTTAATATTTACCCCTAGAGATAACATTCTTTCCAGGACTGTCTCCTTTATATAAAACTTTAAAATGGATTAAACATTGAAATACTTATTTATTAGAGTCCATATCTCAAACTTAATCTACCTAGTAAGTAATAGAACAGGCCCTCAGGCCTAAGATCAACAAACACTGTAATGTCAGAATTGTCAGCAGTAATGGTAGGTAGTTTCATAAGTCAATCATCATATTTAATGAATTCTTCCTAAGTTCTCAGAGTCTTCCAAAAGCTATATATTTTTTTCTAATGAAATCTTTTTAAACAAAAATATTGGTGTTCTCATGGCCATTTAAACTAGATACAGTTGAGCAATCTTTCACTTCATCACAATAAACATTGAGTATCTAATATATGTTAAATATAAGGTATATTAATTTTACAAGAGGAACATACTAACAAAGAATTCTAAAGGGATATGGAAAGAAATAGTTCTCCAGAAGAGAAGTATAAATCCCCTAGTTGTTTGTTTATTGTTGCTGAATAATAGAAAGACAGTATGGCATTGAGGAAGTAGTACTAACTTAGGGATCAAACCTGTGCACCTCACAGCCACATTTACCACCCTGTACTTGACAAGTCACTTAATGAGCCTCAGTTTTCTCATCTATAAAGTGAGGATAATAGTACTACTTCCCTCCTTTGGGTTGTGAGGATTAGGTAAGATAATTCTGTCTAGGGTGAACAACAGAAATAAAAGAGAACTGATAAAATTGAAGAGTATAGAACTCAACACCATTAAGCACTCCAGTGTAGAAGTAATGGTAGTGCTAGAAGAAAAGAGAATGAAAGGGGGGGGGAAACATTCCAAGAAATAATGTATGTAAGTGCTTCAAATTTGTTGAGAAACATTAATTTATGTATTGCAGAACCTCAGCAAACCCTAAATAGGACAAACAAAAGGAAAACTACAGACACACATCCTAATAAGTACTAAAATCCAGAGACATAAAATCTTGACAGTAGCACAAATAAAATGAACTATCACTTATTAGAGAACCCCAGTAAGATTAACAACTGACTTCTCAGCAGAAGCCATGCTGGTGGCAATTAGATAACATATTCAAAGTACACAAAGGAAATTAACTCTTGACCAGAATCCTATATACAAAAAAACCTATTTTTTCAAAAATGGAAGTGAAATAAGACATTCGCATGTAACAACAACCAGAGAATTCGTTGCAAACAAACCTCATAGAAAATATTAAAGGAAGTTCTTCAGGTTGAAAGCAAGTATCCTTAGACTTTTATATGAATATACACACAAAAGATCATCAACGAAGGTAAATATGTAATTATAGAAGGCAATCTGCATTCATTTTCCTTTATTAATTTTAAAAACAGTTGTATAAAGCAGTATGTGTATAATTGCATTGCTTTGTCTTTAGCATAAAACATATTTGCCAATAATAGAACAAACAAGGCAGATGGAAATAACACTGTGTTATTAAGGAAAAGACTCTAGATCTCTAGATCATAGCTCAAATCCACAGGAAAAAAAAATTTAAAAATAGGAGAAAAATGAAGGGTAATGTAAAAAAAAAAAAAAGCTATAAATACACACTTGCTTTTCTTCTCTCATCTTCATTTAAAAACATAGAATTATATTAAGTAATGATTATAATAATGTATTATCGGGTTTATAATGAGAAAACAATATGTATGACAGTCATACCACAAAACGGGGGAAAGAAATGGGTTTATATAGGACTAATATTCCTATATATCACTGACATTAACTTAATATATATCTTTAGCTGATCCAGTTTAGTTAAGGTGTGTATGGTAAGCTCTGGAACAACCACCAAGAAAATAACTTTTAAAAAAATGAAATATTATTAAATTTAAATGTCACATTAGAAAATAATACAAAAGGCAAAAAGAGGAAAGGAGAAACAAAAGGTTGAGACAGATAGGAAAAAAAAACAACCAGTAAAATGGATTTTGTAAATCCACCCACCAATAGTAATAATAAATGTGAATGGATTAAACAGTCTAATCAAGAAATGAAGATTGTCAGACTAGGGAAAAAACAAGATTCAAAACTTTGCTGTTTATTATAAGAGATACACTTTATAAAAGTTTGCACAGAAAATTGGGCAAGTCACAAATTTTTTTTAAATGAAGGAGAAAATATAACTACTGACCTTTTAGAAATAATCAATGTACCTAAAAACATGAAATAAATGGGAGAAATAGACATTTACAAAAAAAGTTGGAATGTTTACTACCCCCATTTTCAATAATAGAAGAAGTAGACAGATGATCAATAAGGAAATAGAAGACTTGAACAATATGATAAGCCGAAGAGACCTAAAAGATATTTACAGAACATTCCACACAACAGCATCAGAATACATGGTCTTCTCAAGTGTATATGAAACATTTCCAGATAGATCATAAACAAAACCATAAAACAAGCCTTAATAATTATAAGTGGACTGAAATCATGTAAAGTATGTCTCTGAACACATGGAATAGAGTTAGAAACTAGTAACAGAAACTGCAATTTACAAATATGTGAAAATTAGGCACACTTTTAAGTGACCAATAGGTAAAAGAAGAAATCACAAGGGAAATTTTAGAAAATCCTTTAAGATAAATGGAAATGAAGACAACATACCAAAACTTATGGGATGCAGCTAAAGCAATGCTTAGAGGGAAAAATATTAGATAAAAAGTAAACCACATGGAGGACAGAAAACTGTAGATAAAAATCAATGAAACCAAACCAAAAGTTAGTTCAATAAAAAAGATTACAAAACAAACCTTTTGCTAGATGTATCAGGAAATAAGGAGACTCAAATTACTAGAATCAAAACTGAAGGAAAAATATTATTACTGACTTTGTAGAAATAAAAAGAATTATGAAGAAATTCTATGAACATGTGAATGCATGTGAATAAGTTAACCTGGATGAAATGAACAAATTTATAGAAAAACCAAACTACCAAAAATAACTCAAAATAAGAAAATCTGAACTACCCTAATAACAAGTAAATAGGTTAAATTGAGTAAGGAAAAAATACCCTCAATGAAAAGCCCAGACCCACATGACTTTTTAGGTGAATGCTGCCAAGACTTTAAAGAAAAATTAATACAATTTCCTCATTAAACTCATCCAAAAGGTAGAAGAGCAGGGAACACTTCTTACACATACTATTAACATGCAAGAACCCTGAGAATGTGCTCAGTAAAGGAAGCCAGTCAAAAATGACTACATATTATATGATTCCATTTATATGAAGTGTCCAGAATTGGCAAATATTTAGTAACAGAGGATTAATTGTGTTTTTGAGTCAAGGTGGGAGGGTAAGGAATGGAAAAGGCTAGGGTTAGAGCTGAAGTATATGAGGTTTCTTTAGAGGTTCATTAAAATGTTCCAAAATTGTGTTGATTATAGCACAACATTATGAATTATACTAAAAACTATGAACTATATAATGTGGGTTAATTATATTATGTATGAATTCTATATCAATACAACTGTCACAAAAATGCAAAGTCTGATATTACCCAAATGTTCATCAGTAGGTAAATGTGTAAATAACATCTGGCACATCCACTTAATGGAATACTATGCAGCCATTTAAATATTGGACTATATCTATGAATATATTCTGACTCATATCCAAGGTTTTGTATTAAGTTAAAACATTATATGAAAAAATATGAATAGTGTTAATAAAATTTTTAAGTAAAAGCGTTTATATATATGGTATGTGCATATAGATATTTCAAAATTAATTTAGGAAAAGGCTGGGAAATATGTATACCAAATTATAAACCTTTTGAAGGTAGAATTGGACAGAGTGAAAGTAGGTTTCAGTTTGTAAAATTTTTGAAATGATGTGATTTGGAGTGATTTTTACTTTTTTCAGTATTTTTTAAATTAAAAAAAAATTAAATACTCTTGCAGTTACTTGTCTTCCAGCATATTTGTCAGGCCTATTCTGACGATATCATCTGACTATACTCAGGACAAACTTCTATTCCTCTGATAGACTGTTCACTTTGAATTAACCCTCCAATTTTAAATATAGTTTAAGGAATAGGTAATAAGTTATCCAGGTATAGCCTGTTACACATGTTACCCAGGAACATACTTCTCAGCTGAACTTTCCAAAAGGAACTGCTTCCTGTTGGGTGGAAAATCTCACCTCTGCTCATTACTAGACCTACAGTCCATTAACAATGGAGGAAAGTAAATATGGAGGATATATTTCAACTGGTGCATTGATACAGAAACTGATACATCCAGACTAAGAAATTCTGCGTGGCAATAAAAACTAATGAACCATACATGCAACAACTTGAATGAATCTTCAATGCATTTTGCTAAGTAGAAGAATCCAAACTCAAAAGGCTACTACTGTTTGATTTCATTTGTACATTTTATGGAAAAGGTAAAACAAATAGGGATAGTGGAAAAATAACAATGGATATCAGGGGACAAAGATAGTATTCCTTGACTACAAAGTGGTAACACAATAATGAAGATTTTTTTTTCTATCTTGATTGTAGTTGAATGTGTGCATTTGTCAAAATTCAGAATTGTATGCCAAAAGAATGAGTTTTGCCATATGTAAATTTTTAAATAAATGTAATTATAATGAAGGAAAAACTTTGGAGAAACAGTGATTTCTATTAACTAGTATACCTATTCTGTGGTCTGTACTATTGAAAAGCTAAAGCCACTTTGCTACTATTTCTTTTTTTTCTGCCCACAGGTGAGCAGAAATCATCATGTAAAAACATTTGTATATACATGCATACACAATTCACCATTAAAAGAATCAAAATAAAAACTGTAATATACCAGTTACCACAAGGTGCTCATATCTTTAACATACAATGTATAATTTTTTTAGTACATTAATCACCACTTATTGGCTAATACATTCCAAGACCCCTGGTGAATGTGTGAAACTGGATAGTTTCAAACCCTATATGTACTATTTTTTTTCCTGTATGCCCTACAGCATTGTCACACAGTACCAGAGTTAAATCTTTCCTTCTGTTTTAGGCCCTGGTGCCTCTGTTGCGTCACTACTTCTGTACTTTGGGTCATTATTAAGTTTAGTTGTGGTGAATATTTTAGTGTTTACATATGTACATAAAATCATCAATTTGTATACCCTAAACATATACAATTTTTAATTATCAACTTTACCTCAATAAAGCAGGAAAATGTATAACAAAAATTGTTACAAGATACAATGACATTATACATTGATGAAATAATAAATCCAGCAAGATACAAAATTATAAACATGTATGCATCTAACAACCAAACCCCAAAATATATGAAGCAAAATTTGACATAATTGGATTTTTCAGGGAGACAGAACAAGATTATAAGTGAATAGGATCTTCAAGTGAATATTCTTGCACAGGAATACCAAGTTGAACAGGTATTCACACACCAGACTACCTTTGGAAGAGCTAAGGAAGCCACATGAGAGAACAGAGTACCCAATTTTGGTATGATAATAAGAAAAGACGCATCCAAAAAGGCAGAAAGGATTTGCCCACTTCACCCTAACTCCAAGCCACGTGGATAAGTATACCTCTAGAAGGAATAAGTCCAGGCTTAGACTTGAAAGCCAATACCAGGCCCCCCATGGTGAAACCCAGAGCCAGACAAAGCCTGTGATCCCTACCCCAGGACTATACCAACAGACTCAGCTGCTGAGTCTAGTAGCGAAGCAGCCAAGGACCACCTCTACCGTCCCTGCCCCAACCTTGGGCAGTAGAGAAGGAAGCAAAACTCTGCCTGCTAGGGAGGAAGGCACAAATACTAGTGCAGGACTTTGCTTTAGAGTTCAGTGCCATGCTGGCTGTGTTGAGACTCAGTGCCAGAGAGAAAATGATGGCCCCTACATACAGGCCAGAGCTCACAGATGGAGCCTCTAGATCTGCCCCAGTATGGAGTAGAGACATGTATATTGATGAGACAGACTTGAGTTTTGGCCTGCATCATTGCCACATGTGGAGTAGGCCTGGGGCACATCCCCCATATTGTAAAGGTACCTGTGTCTCAGAGACAAGTGCAACCCAGCTTTGCACCATACTGTCACCACAACCCCTTCTCCAGCCTTAGGGAGCATAGCTATTCCCAGACCACTGCTTACACATGGAGTTCTAGACCTGCCCATAGTATAAGGAAGAGACCAGCACCTTGTGGTTTAGCTTTGTGTTTTGGTGTACATCACTGCCAATGGTGGCACAGACCTGGGTACACCCCTGAGACTGTATAGGTTCTTATAGCTGTGAGATTAAGGAGCTACCCAGTTTAACATTAGCCTTGGTGGCCAAAGGACTGCCTTTACCAACATTACCCCAAGCTTGGGCAGCATAGTGTGGAGCAAGACCGCATTCACCAAGCCCAGGACTTTGGCTTGGAACTTAGTGCTGGGCTGATGAAACCTAATACTGGGAAGATCCTAATGGCCCTCAGCCCCAGGCCAGTACCCAGTACCCATGGATGGAGTGTCTGGAACAGCCCCAATGTCAGGTGGGGACATATGGCCTTAGTCTATCAGACTTCTGGCCAGTATCATGTGTGACTGTAGTGGTCTTGGGCCATGAGTCCACCTCAGCAGTAAGCATCCCATAGTAGTGCAGACATCAGTCGTACTTTGTGTAGAGCTAGTACTAGTGGACTGTGGACTCAGTTTGACAAAGTGTTGGGATGTTCATGGTCACAGTTGAGACAGGAGACCAGGGCTAGTCCCTCCACAGTAATTGTGCCCAGACCCAGGTGGAATTCCACAATTCCTGACCACAACCAATTACTGTGGACAAGGTGTTTGAACCTACCCAGTTCCCAGGAGAGGTTTGTGAGGAACTACGCTTTTTAGGTGCTCCAACAAATTAATTCTGAACAACACCAACTGTGGATTGGAAACAAACCTAGGCTTTCATCACCCTCTAGTGCTGAAAGAAATAACACACCAACAGTGGACTTGAGGCAAACCTGGAGTTAGTATGACATCTAGTGCTGATATAGTGGAAGTGACTTCAGATGCAGAGAAAATAAGCAGATTTCTTGAATTTCTGGAAAGACAGCCAGAAAGCAGCCAGATTATGAAGACTAGAATAAACACCTAATCCTTCAATGTCCAGATGATGTCACACAACAAGTAGCATCAAGAACTTTTAGTGAACCATGACTTCACCTAACAATAAAAAAAGGTACTAGAAACTGACCAGAAAGTAAGCAGTATGGAGAAGTTCTTGGATAGCAAATTTAAAACAGCTGTTTTAAAATAAGTTGATTAGCTTCAAGAGAACACACAGAAATGATTCAATACTCTAACAGAGAAACTGAATAGAGTTTAATAAAGAGATTGAAGCAATTAAAAGAATTATCTAGTAATCCTTAAGCTAAAAAATAGACTAAGGGAAACTAAACAGGCATCAGTGGTGGAATTGATCAGCCAGAAAAGATAATCAGTGAGCTCAAAGACTATTTATTAGTGCAAGAAAAGAAAATACACAGTTGGAGGAGAAAAAAGAATGAATAGTCAGAATTTCACAATAGCATTGAAAGAGCAAATATTTGGGATATTAGAGTTCAAGAAGGACTTGAAAATGCCCCAGGAACAGAAATCTTATTCAAAGAAATAATGACACAAAATTTCCCAAATCTAGAGAAGGGCACAAATAGGTTTAGGAATGTAAAAGGCCACCACTCACATTTAACTCTACTGGCCAGGAAGGAATCGGTGAGATTTTCAAAATACTGAACACAAAAAAAGACATTCCTTAAAAAAAGTGATTGGATGTGTCTCCACCATGGGAAGTTATAAAACTTACTGGTAGGAGGAAATATACACACAAAATCAAAATGCTGTAATTTTGTCAGCATGGTGTATAAACATATCATGTCTTTAGTATGAAGACTAAAAATTTTTTTAAAACCTTTTAAAATAATCATAGCAACATTAATGTGTTGAGAGGCAATATAGAAAGGTGTAAAATGGAATATCAGAAATTTAAGTTGAGGGGTGGAATGGAGTTTAAGCATTCATTGCAGCACTGCACATAATAGCCAAGATATGGAGTCAACTGAGACATCCATCAACTGATGATTGGATAAAGAAAATGTCACATATATAGAGAGTGGAATATTAGTCATCCATAAAAAAGGATGAAATCTTGTCATCTGCAGTAACATGGGTAGAACTGGAGGGCATTATGGTAAGTGAAATAAGTCAAGCACAGAAATATAAATTTTTCATTTTCTCAATCACATATAGAAGCTAAAAAAGTTGAGTTCATATAAGTAGAGAGTAGAATAGTAATCACTGAAAGGTAAGAAGGGTAAGAGAAGGGGAATAGATGCAGGTTGGATAATGGGCATCAAAATATAGTTATTACATAAATTCTAATAAAAGGAATAAGTACTAATGTTTTACAGCACAGTAGGATACCTGTAGTTCATAGCATATTTCTTAAGAACTTGAAGAAAGGAGTTTGAAGTTTTCCAGCATAAGAAAATGACACATGATTCAGGACATGGAAATACTATTTACTATTTGATCATTACACATTGTACACATATATTGAATTATCACACTGTACTTAAATATGTATACTTAAATAAATATGTATACTTAAATATAAATGAAAATGTGCTTAGGTTTAACCAAATTAATGCTGAGGATGACAGGTATGTACCACCTAGTCCAGCAATTTTCAGAATTTTTATAAATTTCAGGTGCCTTATGTTTGTGTTACTATTGTTGCTGCAGTCTGGCTGGGCACACAATCACGAGCCACCACACAGCTTGTAGATTCAAACAGCAACTCTTTATTCCCGAACTCACACCAGCCGTCTACAATCACGTTCTGGGGAAATCCACGTTCTCTGCCCAAATCCACATCCACTGGGCTCTGTCTCCCAAAAAATACTGTCTGAATCCCGTGAGAACTCAAGGGGAACTCAGGCAGCAGGATACGCCCTATTCCCAGCAGGAATAATCTTAAACCTTAAACCTGGAACCTAAACCGGGAACGCCCTAAACCCGATTATCCTAAACCGGGAACACCCTAAACCCGGATCCGCCCTGGTCCTTGAGCAAGGTCACCTACATGCAATGTCACTGCAAAATGTCCTATGTCCACGAGTCCTTCCACTAAGCAACATGGGGTACGCTGGCAAGGAAATTGTCATACCTACTTGGCTAATGGCTCCCAGCATATTGTGAAAGTTTCCTTTTTCTTTTTTAATTCTGTTGGTTAATATATAGAAACCAGTTGAGTTTTAGATGTGCAGTTGACATGATTTTATATCCGACCAATGACATTTCTAAACCCTATTATTTGTTATGTTTGTATGTCCATAATAAGGAAATTGTTTCTTCCTTTCTTTTCCAATATCTTTTATTTATTGTTTTATTGTACTGTTCCTATTCAGTACTGAATAGAAGTGTTGAGAATGGACATCCTCATGTCAATCCCAATCCCAGAGGGAGAGCTTTCAACACTTTACTGTTAAGTATAATGTTCATTGTAGATTTTTTTGTGTTATCAGAATAAGAAAACTCCCTCCTATTCTTAGTTTGGAGAACTTCTTGAACAGGTACTGCTGTTGTCCATGGAAAAGAACCTTCATGGCTGAACTCTTAAATCCAGAAAGAAGAAAATCTGCAAGTTCTACAGTTAATCATGTGTGTCGGGTGATTTCAGCATTTCTTTTTTGCCTGGAAACTCTCAGGTAGAAAAAAATTAGAAATTGTGGGTGTGCATTATTAGAGGTATTATTGTGATTGGGGATGTGGGTCCCAGAATCCTTTAGGAAAAAAACAGTTGAAAGAATTCATTGTCAGCAAAACTGCACTATGAGCCATAGTATTTCCTTCAGGTTGAAGGAAAATGGTATTATATTGAAGACTAGAACTGCGGAAAGGAATGAAGAATATCAGAAAGGACATACGTGCGGACAAACATAAAAGACACTTCTTTAAAGTTACAATAATAACAAGGCATTAGCATTGTTGGGTTATGTGTAGAAGCAAGTACAATTTCATTTAGTTGTCATGGCTCCTAGGGTCTGCTCTCATCTTTTCCTTGTGTTTCATGACCTTGATGATAGAAGTGAAGTGTCCTCTTTAGGTTGTATTGAGAGTACATGGTATCAACATGACTTATCACTGCATCCTTAATTTATTTCAGTTTACCTTAAATTTGTACTTTACCACTTCATAATTATTGTAAACTATATGACACTAAAGGTTTAATTATCTTCCCTTATCCTTTGTGTTATTATATTTCATTTCTATGATGTTTTTTACAGCCCTCAAACTCCTATCTTATCATGATAAAAAATAGCTGATAAACACAAATTGAGGGGCATTCTACCAAAGACCTCATCTGTACTCAAAACAACTTTTGTATGAATGAAAATTTTTGCCAAAAATTGTGGGGGGAAAGGACAAAAGAAAGGATGAATCAGGAAAAAAGAAGGAAACAATAAATAATAAGGTTAAAAACTAAATTAAATATTTTCTACCCCAGATTTTCTGTGTACACAATTCCAGGCTTTTCTATGCATCTAGGCATATTCAAACATACATTATTTTACAGAGAAGGAATAATATATGTCTTATACCTTGATTTTTTTATTTGTTATACAATTGCTATATTTTCATTAATTTACACAGTCAGAAAATATATAGTGCCTGATAAGTAGTCAGGAGGGAAGAGCATGAGAATGTTATCTTTCTAGCATTCCTTTTTTAAACTTTTTAATTTTTATTTGTTCTTTTTAGATAAACATGACAGTAGAGTATATTTTGGCATATTATACATATATAGTGTATAACTTATTCTAATTAGGATCCCATTCTTGTTATACATGATGAGAAATTAGACTGGTCTTATATTCAAATACAAGGTAGGAAAGTCATATCCAATTAATTCTACTATCCTTCCTATTCCTCTCCCCTTCCCTTCCCTTCATTCCCCTTTGTCTAATCCAATAGACTTCTATTCTTCCCCTCACCACCCTCCTTTGTTGTGGGTTAACCTAGGGATAAAGAAAATATGGTATTTATACACAATGGAATAATACCCAGCCACAAAGAAGAATGAACTTATGGCATTTGCTAGTAAATGGATGGAACTGGACAGTATCATGCTAAGTGAAATAAGTCAGTCCCCCAAAACCAAAGACTAAATGTTCTCTCTGGCATGTTCACACTACCATTTCTTAAAGATATTATTCTGGTAGAACTCTAAATTTTTAAAAGACTTAGTCTTTGCCTAGTGATGGAGGTACAGATGTTATTGGATGTGCACAGATTCCTTGGGTATGAAAACACTTCTATAACCCAAACCTTAGTCATTTCACATGAAAACTTAGTCTGAATGTTCAACTTTTGATGGTGAAAACAATTTACCTCTTGTGGACCATAAGCAATGAAGAACTGAAGGTATCCTCAGACAGTCCTATACCAGCACAAGGGAAGAAGCACATAAACTAATAACTGGGACATGCTACTGAGATGCAGCAAGGGTGGCAAATACCACATATAAGAATAAGAAAGACAATAATGAAACAATCTAAAATAATTCAGGTTCTCCAGGGAAGCAAAGCTTCAGTTAGAAAGACCAAACGTCTGAAAACTCATGAGTTGGCATTTCGGAGTGTTGAGAGCCACACACACTCCTTTATACTTACAGAGTATGGGGAAATGCATCTACTTATCTTTTAAGGCTAGAAATACTTATTGAAAACAGTCAAAAACAAACAGAGCAATTGATAAAGAAAATCAGGACAACCTAAAGCCAGCTTTATCCTGAGAGAACTACAACTAAAGCTTCAGCTTTCCATCTAAGGACAGACACTTTGCTCTTTCCCTTGTTGCACATGATATGCTCAGAGAAGGAAAAAAAATGTTAGCTAAAGTCCTAAACCAGTAAGAAGAGGAATTCTGGACCACCTGAAATTATAATAGGGACTGGAGCAAATAAGTAAAACTCCAAGGGAAAAGAAGGTATGTAATCTTTTAATCCCTCAAAAGGAAAACCACTGGATAAAGCATTACAAGGATGCCACAAAATTTGCTGGTCTGTAAAAGTTTTACTTTTTAAGAATCTGCTAAACAATTTTCTGATGTAGTTTTACCTTTCTACCAGGGATGTGTGAGATATCCACTTGTTCTGCATCCTCACCAACAGTATTCTAATTCCTTTTAATTTTAGCTGTCCTAGTGGGCTTGCAATGGTATCTCACTGTGTTTTAATTTGTATTTCCGAAATGACTAATTATGTTGAACATCTTATGCTTACTTTCTAATCTGAATATTTTCTTTTTTTATTGAGATAATTTGCATGCTTCAAAATTTACCCCTTTAAAGTGTAAAATATAGATTTTTCTAGTATATATGCAAGATTGTATAACCACTACCACCAATTCCAAAACTATTATCTTCTCAAATTATTTGCCCATTTTAAATTAGTTTTTTCCCTATTATTACATTGTAAGAATACTTTTTTATGTAATTTTTTTATTTATACACCACAGTGGAATGCATTACAATTCTTATTACATATATAGAGCACAATTTTTCATACCTCTGGTTGTATACATAGTATATTCACACCAATTCATGTCTTTATACATGTACTTTGGAAAATAATAATCATCACATTCCACCATCATTTCTAGCCCCATACCTCATCCTTTCCCCTCCAACCCCTCTGCCCTATCTAGAGTTCATCTATTTCTCCCATGCTCCCTCTCCCTACCCCACTATGAATCAGCCTCCTTATATCAAATAAAACATTCAGCATTTGTTTTTTGGGGATCGACTAGCTTCACTTAGCGTTATCTTCTCTAACGCCATCCATTTACCTGCAAATGCCATGATTTTATTCTCTTTTATTGCTGAGTACTATTCCATTGTGTATATATGCCACATTTTTAAAATCCATTCATCTACTGAAGGACATCTCGGTTGGTTCCAAAATTTAGCTATTGTGAATTGTGCTGCTATAGACATTGATGTGGCTGTGTCCCTGTAGTATGCTGTTTTAAAGTCCTTTGGGTATAGACCAAGGAGAGGGACAGCTGGGTCAAATGGTGGTTCCATTCCCAATTTTCCAAGAAATCTCCATACTGCTTTCCAAATTGGCTGCACCAATTTGCAGTCCCACCAGCAATGTATGAGTGTGCCTTTTTCCCCATATCCTCGCCAGCACTTATTGTTGTTTGTCTTCATAATAGCTGCCATTCTGACTGGAGTGAGATGATATCTTAGAGTAGTTTTGATTTGCATTTCTCTAATTGCTAGTGATGATGAACATTTTTTTCACATATTTGTTGATTGTACATCATCTTCTGAGAATTCTTTATATATTCTACAAGGAATTCCTTTAGTGGTGATATGCTTTCCAAATAGTTTGTTCCAGCAGTGACCTACTTCTCATTTCATAAAAGTATATTTTCCATGTTTCACATTTTACATATGGTAAAATTTACACTTTTTGGTGTGCAGTTCTACAGGTTTAGATAAATGCATGCAACTCATGTGACCACCACTACAATCAAGATACAAAGAAGCTCCAACTCAAAAACTCCTTCATGCTGCTCTCACTATTCAACACCTACCTCCACCCACCATGACCTGCAATCAGTATATTTTTCTTCATATAATTTGCCTTTCTATATTTGATTTAAATGGACTCACATAGTACGTAATCTTTAAAAAATAAATCCTATGATTCATTTTGTTTTCATTTTCCTTTATCTTATTTTAAGTGATTATACAGTTAAATCAACTTTTTTGGTGTACCTACTATGCATTATAACATATATGTAGATCCATGTAACCACTACCACAATCAGTTACAGAATAGTTCTATCACCCCCTCCCATTATCTTGTGCCATTTTTCTTTTTTGTAGTCAAACCACATCACCACTCATAACCACTGTTCTCAATCACTAAAGTTTTTTTCCAAAATGTAATATGAATAGAATCATAAAGTGTGAAAACTTACTGGCTTCTTTCATTTAGCATAATGCTTTTGAGATTCATCCAAATTTTTGTGTCAATATTTTGTCCCTTTTTATTGCTGAGTAGTATTCAGTTGTGTGAATTCAAAGTTTATTTATCCATTTAGTCACTTAAAGGACTGTGTGTCATTTGCAGTTTTGGGGTTTTGTTGTGGTTTTTTGGCAATTCAAACTAGAGGTACTGTAAGCATTCACTTAAAAGTTTTATAGTAAACATAATTTTTCATTTCTCTAGAGTAAATATCTGGGAATGAGATTGTTGGGTCATATTTTAAGTGTATTTTCCATTTATAAGAAAATGCTAGACTGTTTTCCAGAGTAGCTATATCATTTTGCCAAAAATATATAAGAATTCCAACTATTTCAAATCCTTGTCAACATTTGATATTATTAGGGTTTTTATTTGCCTGTTTTGTTTAGTAGTATCTCAGTCTCATGATGATTAGGATTTTAATTTTCATTCTCCTAACTGCTGGTGTTATTGAGCATTTTTTCATGTACTTAGTTATTGTACATTATACCCTCTTTGGTGGGGTGTTTGTTCAAGATTTTTGTCCATGGGCTGGGGCTGTCGCTCAGTGGTAGAGTGCTTACTTAGCATGCATGAGGCACTGGGTTCAATCCTCAGCACCACATAAAAATAACTAAATAAAGTAAAGGTATTGTGTCTATCTACAACTAAAAATATTTTTTAAAAAAATATTTTTGTCCATTAATAGATTGTATTGTTGGTTTTCTTTCTGTAATGGTTTTTATCTTATTTTTATTTTTAATATTTTAAAAGGATTTTAAAGTTTAAACAATATTTAGATTTATGGAAAAATACAAAAAGAATGCAGAGCTTGTAAATACCCCACACCTAGTTTTCTCTATTATTAACATCTTAAATTAATTTCGTACACTTGCTACAATTAATGAACTGATATTGAACATTAAGTTAATACTTTACTTAGATTTCTTCAGTTTTTACCTAATGCCCTTTTGTATTCCAGGATTATATCCAAAATATCACTTTACATTTTTTGTTATGTCTCCTTTATGTGCTTCTTGGTTGTTACTTTTTATTCATGTTCTTGGTTTTTGATGACTGTGGTAGTTTTGAGGAGTGCTGGTAAGGTATTTTGTAAAATGTCCCCTATGCTTTTTTTTTTCTTTGATGTTCTTCTCATGATTAGAATGGAATTTGGGAAAAGAAGACCGCAAAACTTGAATGCCATTCCATCATGTCACATCATGACATCTGCATGACTCATCAGTGTTGATACCAATCTTGATCACCTTGTTATTGGGGTTTTTTCCCCCCTAACTTAATATATATATTTTAGTTGTGAATGGACCTTTATTTTATTTTTATGTGGTGCTGAGGATTGAACCCAGCACCTCACACATGCTAGGCAAGCACTCTGCCATTGAGCTACAACCCCAGCCCTTGTTATTGGGTTTTTGACAACATTTTTCTGTTCTCTGTACAAGTCCTCTGTCAGGTATATGCTTTTCAAAAATCTTTCCTAGTTCGTAGTTCATCTGTGTATTTATTCTTAAAGATTGTCTTTAATTTTGAAGAAGTATAATGTATCAATATTTTCTCTTGGGTGTTTTACTTTCACTTTCATGTATAAGAACTCTTTGTCCAACACAAAGTTGTGAAGTCTACCAGAGTTCCTTCTAAAATTTTACAGTTTTATATTTTACATTAAGATCCATGATTCATTTTGAGTTAAATTTTGTATAGTGTGAATGAAGCTGTTATGGGTTTTAGCATATGTATCGTGTGTGTGTGTGTGTGTGTGTGTGTATTTAGATTTAACACCCAATTATTTATTTATTTTGGTTCATTGTAAATAATATATTATTTTTTATTTCTAATAGTTTATTGATATTATATAGAAATAAAGTTGATTTTTGAATATTGGCTTTGCATCATGGAGCTTGATAAACTTATTTGTTAGTTCTAGGATATTTTTTGTAGATTCCTTGGGATTTTCTATTTAGATCATGCTGTCTGCAAAGAAAAATGGTTGCATGTCTTCATTTCCACTCTTTGCACTTGTTATTTCTTTTGCTGGCCTTATTGTACTGGGTAGGACCTCTAGAGCAATGAGAAGTAGACATCCTTTCCTTTTCCCCCAACGTTAGGGGAAAAGCATTCAGTTTTTTTTATCAGGAAGATCCCTTCTATTTCTATTTTGATTAGGATTTTATCAAAATGGATGTTAGATTTTGTCAAATGCTTTTTCTATATCTAGTGAGATAGTCACAAGAGTTTTCTTTTTTAATCCAGTAATATAATGAATTAAATGACTGATTTTTTATTTTAATTTTTTCAGTACTGGGGATTGAACCCAGGGCACTCTATCACTGAGCTACATCCCTGGCCTTTTTTCTATTTCATTTTGAGGCAGGGTGTCACTAAGTTGTGGAGGCTGGCCTTGAACTTCCTATCCTCTTGCCTCAGCCTCCCAAGTCATTGGGATTATAGGCATGCACCACCATACTTAGCTCCTTTACTATCCTTTTAATCTATAGTCATGCCCCCTCTGTAAGTGATTTTTCTTCTCTCATTTCTGATATTTATCATTTTTGACTTCTGTCTTTTCTCCTGATTATTCTGACTGGAGTTTTATAAATTTTATCTTTTTAAAGAAACAGCCTCCATTTTAATTAATTAATTTAATTTTCTATTTAGTTATTTCTGTCCTTACCTTTATTATTTCTGAATTTGGATATTATAGTGAATTTAATTTACTCTTTTTTCTAGTTTCTTAGAATGGAATTTAGAGTATTAACCGTTTTCTTGTTTTCTAACATAGGCATATAATGCTACAATCTTTCCTCTTAGCACTCTTTTTTTAAGGTCATTTCACTAATTTGGTATGTTGTCTTTTTTGTTTTCATTGAGTTCAAAATGCAGTCTAATTTCCCTTCTAATTCTTCTCATACAGTTTTTTTAAGTGTCTTTTTTGTTTTTCAAATATTTGAGAATTTTCAATTGTATCTGTTGATTTTTATTTTAATTCTATTATATAGAGCATACTTTCTGTATTTGCAATACTTATTAACTTGTAAATTTTTAAAAGTTTAATTTGTCTTTATTGACACTTTATAACTCATATTTTGATTAATGTTCTGTGTGCACTTGAAAAGAAAGGGTATTCTGTGTTTGGGTGCAAGCTTTAATAAATGTCAATTAAGTCAAAGAGCTTGATAGTTTTATTCATGTCTTCTATATCCTTATTGACTTTTTCTACCTATTGCATCATTTATTGAGAGAATGACATTGAAATTTCTGACTATAATTGTGAAGCTATCTGTTTTTCCTTTCAGTTCTATCAGGTTTTGCTTCATGAACTTTGAGGCTTCATTGTTAAGTAAATAAACCTAACAATGGATTGTGCATCCTCTTAATGAATTGTCCCCTTTTCCATTATGAGGTGATCCTCTTTATTCATGGTAGTATTGGTTGAGCTGAAACTTATTTTGTATGATAGTAATACAACTAATCTAGTTTCCTTTGGCTATTAATAAAATAGAATATCTTTTGTCCATTCTCATGATTTTAACCTATGTTTTAATTTTAATTTTCAAGTGGTTTCTAATAGATGGGTCTTTCTTTTTCTCTATTATAACAATGTCTGCTTTTAAATAGGATGTCAAACACATTTTTTTAAACATGATTGTGGATATGCTTGGGTTTAGCTGTATCATTTCATTCTGTTTTCTATTTGTACCACCTGTTTTTTGTGGTCTTTTTCTTATTTTCTATCTTCTTTTGGATTAATTAATTTTGTTATTTTATTGTGCTATTTATTATAACTTTTTATTTTAGTATTTTATTTTCATTTGATGGCTTATGTATATGTATATGACTTATCACAATGTATCTTCCTATGAATATTGTATTATCTGATGTTCACAACATGTATATTTCTTTTCTATTTCTTTTCTTCCAGCCTTTGTTAATTTTTGGCATATATTATATTTCTAAATATGTTATAAAGCCCATAATTTTTTATTATTATTATTATTATTATTATTATTATTATTATTATTATTATTATTATTTTGCTGGTTCTGGTGATGGAACTCAGAGTCTTGTGCACACTATTCAAGTGTCGTACCACTGAGCCAAACTCTCAGTCCTAATTCTTATTAATTCTTCTTGAAAATATATGTCTTTGGGGGATATATATTTTCCATTTCTATATAATTCATTTCTTTATGTAGATTCAAAATTATAAAAAAGGATTTCCTTTTTATAAGAGTATAGTTCAATTATTGTGTCATTTTAACCATTAAGTTTATAATTCTGTGGTATTAGTTACATTTACAAAGTTGTACATCCATTACCACTATTTCCAAGATTTTTCACCATTTCAAAAATATATACTGCACACATAAGTAGTGACTCTACATTTACTTTTTCCACCAGAACTTTGCCTAGCATAGATATTTCATGTAAGTGAAATCAAACAATATTTTTTCTTTCATGTCTGACCATAGTGAATTCTTACAATTTGATGTTGCTTTGACATCCAGTTTGAATATAAGTTGGATTTACCCATACTAAAAGCAGGGTTTATTCACCCTTAACATAGATTTCAGTTCTCTGCCTTCTCCCAGTTCTTTAATGTTCTCAATCCACATATGTACCTTATACAACCACCTCCAGGCAACAGCCTCCCTATGTTACAACTAGATACAACCTATTTGAGCCCCACTGACCTCACACCTCACATGGACTGCACAGATATGCTTCAGTTACAACCTTTCAGTCACAGTTTGAATCCCTGTTATGATTTGAATCTAGAATATCCCCCAAAGTGTCATTTTGAAACCATGATTTCCAATACAACAGGTTCAGAGGTGGTTCAAGGTTTAGGTTTAGGTAATGACTGGATCATGAAGATTCTGGCCTTATAATCAATGTTTTGATTAATGCTGAAAGGACTACTGGATTGTGGGATCTACTTGGAGAAAGCAGGTCACTAGAAGAGTATATCTTCTCCCTAGCCCCTTCTTCTCTTTCTATCTCTGTCTCTTGGCTTCCATGACTTGAAAAGATCTCTTCCTTCATACCCTTCTACCATGATGTTCTGCCTCCCCTTAGGCCCCCCAAAATGGAGCCAGCTGACCATAGACTCAAATCTCTGAAACCATGAGTCAAAATAAATCTGTCTTCCTCTAAGTTGTTCTTGTCAGATATTTTTGTCACAGTGATGAAAAGGAAACTGAAGCACTCCTCAAAACTCATTCCTGCTTGCTCTAAATTCTGCAATTAGAATTCCCCATGAGAAACCTACTTGGGCAATGTCCTAAGCTTCAATAAAGGTTTTGGTCCACAGGTTCCTGACTCTCTCTCTCTTTCTTGTTTTCCAATGGCTGGTTGAGCTTGTATGTCCCAGATTTGCCCCACTTCCTATTGGCCCTACAAACCATGATGCCCTCTTTCCTGTGGAATCTAAGTAATAAATGGCTTCTGCCTCCTCTGTGTCTCACCTCATCAATACACTTAAATCTAACTTCTTTTCCTGTCAGAGTTCTCCTAGAGAATGGCTATCTTGGCAAGAATTAACTGGACACAGGTCAAGCAAGAACTCCTCCAGGGGCAAATGCCAGTATGAACAAGTTTCCTCTGAAAGGGACACCTGGTCATGGGTCAAACATCTAGATCATCTGCAAGGATAAACAAATATCTACAAAAGGCATGTTGTAAATACCAAATCCTTGGAACCCCTTCAGGGTAGGGCTAGAGTTTATAGCCCATTTGTGAGAGAGACCTCAAGACCAAATTACAAAATAAAAATTACACTAGCTTATTTCACTTAGCAAAATGTTTTAAAGTTTTATTCTTGTTTTAGCATGTATCAGAACTTTATTAGATATATGCAAGTATACAAACATACATATCAGGAGTGGATTTGTTGAATTATTGCCAAATTCAAAGTCATGCACATTTACTTGTATGGTTTGTTCTAAGAGTTTTATAATTTTAGCTCTTAAACTTAGGCCTTTGGTCCATTTTAAGTTAATTTTTACATATGATGTAAGGAACGGCTCCAACTTCATTCTTTTGCACGTGGAGGTCCAGTTTTACAAAAACCATTTGTTGAGAAAACTATTCTATTCTCATTTGAATGGTGTTGGCATCGTGTCAAAAGTCATTTTACCATAGATGTTAGGCTCTATTTCTGAATTGTTTTCCATTTGTCTATATGTCCATCCTTATACCACTGCCACATGGTTTTGATTACTGAAGCTTTGTGATAGGTTTTTCATTTAGGAAGTGTGAGACTTTAACTTTGCTTTTCTTTTTCAAAGATTCTTTTGATTATTTTAAGTTCCTTGAAATTCCATAAGAATTTTAAGATTATTTGTCACTTCTGAAAATACTGCCATTAAAGCTGTATGTCAATTTAGGTATTATTGTCTCATTGACAATGTTAAGTTGTGTAATCCGTGAGCACAAGATGTCTTTCCATTTATTTATATATTTTATTGTC
Organism: Marmota monax; assembly: GCF_021218885.2. Taxonomy (NCBI): domain Eukaryota; kingdom Metazoa; phylum Chordata; class Mammalia; order Rodentia; family Sciuridae; genus Marmota; species Marmota monax. The sequence goes on along the minus strand of NW_026694552.1, from coordinate 5,597,361 downwards.
TCACCATTTGCTGCCTAGTGTCACCTCAAATTTCTGTTCCATGCATTGCATCTCAGCCCTCCTTGGCCACCCCAGCTGTGCATCAAATAGGCTCAGGTGTGGCTCGGTCCCCTTACCCGAAGATCACAAGCTGTGAACCTCACTGTTTACCATGTGGTCCCAACTCTGTAGGCATAGACTGTATAAGCTGTGAAGGGATGGATTTCTCCACCTAGATTTCAAAGAGTGCTTTACTCTTTTTGACCTTCTGCCATGTGAGCACATAGTAATCCTCCCTTTGAAAGATGGAGCAACAAGGCACAATTTTGGAAGCAGAGACCTGGCCCCTCACTAGACATTGGACACATCAGCCTATAAAACTGAGAGAAATAAATTTCTGATTTTTTTCTAATGAATTGCCCAGTCTATGCAATGCAAAGGGACTAATACAAAGCCCAATGTCTTTGCTTCCTCAGGGACAGTTTCTATTAATTATTTTCTTTCTAACTTTTGACTATGCCATATTTTCCTGTTTCTTTGCATGTTCTGTGAATTTTTTTGTTGAAAAGTAGACATTCAAATATCATAATGTGGCCTGTAATCCCAGCAGCTTGGGAGGCTGAGGCAGGAAGATCGTGAATTCAAAGCCAGCCTCAGCAAAAGTGAGGTGCTAAGCGACTCGGTGAGACTCTGTCTCTAAATAAAATACAAAATAGGGCTGGGGATGTGGCTCAGTGGTCAAGTACCTTTGAGTTCAATCCCTGGAGATCTATCTATCTATGATATATATATATATATATGAAATACATACATATATATGAAATAAATATATATATTATGGTAACTCTGGAAATCAGATTCTCTTTCATTTCCTTAAGGTTTGTAGTTCTTGATTGTTGAAGGCTTAGCTTTTCTTCTGCCAGTGTTTTGAGATTTCCTTGAATGCCAAGAACTTTAAAAATAAAAATAAATACTTCCCAGTCATAATAGATTTGCTCTGTGTGACAAACAAAATGGATTTGTGGAATATTTAGCTAGGCCATTTACAGTTCTTTCTCAGACTTCATTTCTAACTTGCACTCAGCCTATAGGTCAGCCAGTAGTGAAAACAGGATCTTTTCAGGTCCTTTCTGGCATGGTTCCGTCCTTGGCATGTGCATGATTTTTCGATTTCCACAGTATATGAATGCTTCTGAATGTCATAATTCCCAAAGAACCTTGTTCCTGACCTCAGATGGTCTATTACATGTCTCAACCATAATATTTTGCCCTACATGGCTTCAGGGGTTTTGATCACTTGCAATGTTTTCAAGCAATGCCCATTATTTTTTCACCCTGAGCAGGTTTCAATTTAAGCAAAAAAAAAGAGATGAGTGCCTCACATCAGTCCCTCTGTTAATCCCCAGATGTTTAGAATAGACAGATATAATAATTTATGAATATGGTTTGCTGTGCTTCCTCTGGAATTAAGGACCAGTGTTCTATACTGAGAATATGGCTTTTTTCTTTAAGATTTACTATTGTGCTGGAAAGAGGGTGGGGCAAGGGTAAGTAAAAACACTGAAAGGGTTTCTTAGAATTTTAACGTTACTTTTTTTGATTAATTGTTCACTTTGTTAGTTGTAAACATTTGACAACTTCCCAGAGGTTGTTTATTTTAACATTTCTATGGAATTAGGTATTTTGAAGCTACCTCCTCTGCCATTTCATTCACATTTGAAAGATTCCCGTTAATATTTATTGAATCACTGGTTGACTGGTTATATATTTTTGAGCTGCTGTATGTGTGAAAATTCTTTTATTTCATTCTCACAATGAAAGATCTTTTATGTAGGTAAAAGTTGACAGTGTGTGTCTACCAGTACTTTAAATATGTTGCTCCTCTCTACTTTGCATTGTTTTCATTGAGAAATCTACTGTCATCCTTATCTTTTTCCTTTTATAAGTAATGTCTCTCTGCATATAATGTGCTTTTGGGCTGCTTTTAAGACTTTCCATTTATCACTGTTTTTAAGCGTTTAGTATATGCTTTGGTGTATTTTTCTTCATATTTCATGTGCTTGAGATTCACTGAGCTTTTGAGAGTTATGGATTTATAGATTTAATCATCATATAGATTCTGTTATTGTTTCTTCAAACATTTTTTGTTCTCTTGAACTCTACACATATATTAGGCTGCTTGGAGTTGTTTCACAGAACTAAATGGTGCTCTATTCACACTTTCAGGTTTTTTTTTCCTTTGTATTTCAGTAAGGTTTTTTCTTCTGATATGTCTTCAAATCCGTGCTTGGGTCTTTCTCTCTATATTTATCTCTATCTCTATCTCTCCCTGCCTCCCCGCTTCTACCTTTTTCCTCTTCCTCCTCCTCCTCCTCTTCTTCCTGTCCACCCCCATCTCTCTCTCTCCCTCTTATTTGACTCTCTCATTTCCATTACTGTACCTTTCAAACTCTAGGTATCTTGATCTTCTTAAATTTTCTGTATCTTCAACTTGGGGATACCACTAGGCAATAAGCTGATGAAATATATAGCTCAACTCTTTTCTCCCTTTCTCTTACAGATAAATTACCCTGCTCTGACTATTACTCTATGTCTGAAAACTATTCTTTAGTATTTCTTGTTATGTTTTATAGTTGTTTACAGTGGAAGGATAAATCTAGCCAGAAGCCCACCACCTGATCTTTTATCTATTTTTGCTTAGGTTTTACATTAAATTTGTTTAACTTGGCCCCAAAAAATCTGTGGCAGATTTTGGCTAAGTTGTTTCCACTTTTAAAGTGCCAACCTTGTAAACTAATAAATGAAAATATGTATCAGTTACTATGCTTTAGGGGGCAATGTGTTAGTTTGCTAGGACTTCTATAACAAAGTACCATGGATTAGGTGACTTAAACAACAAAAACTTATTTTCTAATAGTCCTGGAAGTTAGAAATCTGAGATCAAGGTGTCAATGGGGCTAATGCTAGTTTCTTCTTAGGCCTCTCTCTTTGGCCTGTAGATGATCATCTTCTCCCTGAGTCTTCACAGGGGCTTCCCTCTATACTTTGTCTGTGTGTAAATTCCTCTTTGTATGAGGATACCAGTCATATTGGATTAGGGTCCACCTAATGACCTCATACTAAAAGAGCCCCAGTATCTGCAGTGTGTTTACAGTTATGTTTCAAATAACCCCTGCTTATTATCCTAGTTTCTACTTATTTGTGGCTGCAATTCCGCCTGACACACACACAACACTTTAATGAAGGATCAATTAAATTAAAAGAGTGCATAGATTTTATTATTGCTAAAGTAAATGGGAACTGTCACATTGGCTGTAGCTGGTATAATGAGTTCTTCATCTAACCTCCACCATCCTCATATTATTATCCATTTACTTCCATTCATAACCTATGAGATGGTTTTAATTTTTTTAATTCTGAAAAGTGGGACCAAGAGAGATGAATAAAAGTAATGATACCGGATGTATCCCCAGCCTGTGGGCTGAGTGACATCTTGTAGTGAAGGGTGAGAACCAGAAGTTGCAGGGACCATCTAAGAAAGGTTCTGAAACTCTGAGCACAAGCAGATTAGCTTTTTTATTCCACACAACAAAGTCTAACAGAACAGGGAAGCCCTTCCTGTGCCTCTTTATGGGAGTCCTAATAGATACTTCAGCGAACGGTCACTTTCAAGGCAAGCAAAGTCAGCTTAGTTGACACTATAGGTGGTGTCAGTGGTGATGCTTTTCTGAGTAGCTTGACAGGTGGCAGATGTAAACAAACCGGACCCAAAATGGAATAAAGAACATAGTGAATACTTACTAGTAACTACAGCTGATAGATTAGTTTGTAATCACACGTGAGGTGTCCCTTTGGTACAGTTTCCCAGCAGGTATTTTTATTATATTCATATACATGGACACACATAGTCATGGAAAAATATCTAATAGTATACCCTTATCTGGGGTTTCACTTTCTAAGATTTCAGTTACCTGCATTCAACCACATTTTGAAAATATTAAATGAAAATTTCTGGAAGTAAGCAATTTATAAGTTTTAAGTTGTATACCATTCTGGGTATCATGATGAAATCATATGTTGTGCTGCTCCATCCTGTCCAAGATATGAATCAGACGTTCGTCCATTGTGTTCTCACTCTCTTTGCTACCCATCCATTTGCAAGTTAGTAGACAACTCAGTTATCAGATCAACTGCTCCAGTACTGTGGCGCTTGTGCTCAACTATCCCTTTCTTTACTTAATAGTGGCCCCAGAATACAAGAGTTGATATGCTGCCAATTCAAATATGCCAAAGAGAAGCTGAAAATGCTTCATTTAAGTGAAAAGGTAAAAGTTATCAATAAGAAAAGGGGAAAAATTGTATGCAGAGTTTGCTAGGAGTACAATAAGATATTTTGAAAGAGAGAATACATTCACATAATTTATTATAGTATATTGTTATAATTGCTCTAACTTATTAGTAGTTATAATTGGTAATCTCTTACTTTGCCCAATTTATAAATTAAACTTTATTATAGGTATGTATGGTATATATTATATATATAAAGTTTAGTACTATTCACAGTTTCAGGCAACAACTGAGGTTCTTGGAACATAACATCTCTGTATAAGGTGAGGGGACTATTGTACTGATTGCATAAATGTATATGTAGAATAACAAAATTACTTACAGTTAAATATTGTCATAAATAAGTGAATTTGGCAATTTCACTGGAGAAAAAGTCAATATGCAAAAATAAATTTTATTTCAGTATACTAGCAATAAGCAATTATAAATGAAAAATTTTAAACTATACCATTTATAATAAAATATCTACTAATTTAACAAAATCTCTATAAAAGAAACTATAAGCAGAGAGAAGATGAAATAAATATAAACAAATGGGAGAATTTACTAAATTCATGAATTGAAGGACTTGACATTGTAAAGATGTCGGTTCTATTCAAATTAATTTGTAGATGTAATACAATCCAATCAAAATATCAGCACATTCTTCTTTTTGATTGAAATGTATAAGTTGACTCTAACATGTATAAATAATGCAAAGAGGCAACAATATCCAAGACAATCATAAAGTAGAAAAACAAATAGACAAATAAAGCTATCAGATAGCAACATTTGTACAACTACATTAGTAAAGACAGTGTGGTCTTTTTCAAAAGAATAGACAAATAGACCAATAGAACAGAATAAAGAAATATGTCAACATGCATGTGAATATTTGATTTATGATGAAGTGGATACTGCAGAGCAGTGGGAAAGGGAATCCTTTGAAATTAATTGTGCTAGGTCAATAGAAAGAATGAAGAACAAATGAAACTTGGCCACACATTCGTACCTATACAAATATCATTTCAAGGTGGATTGTAGATCAAAATGTGAAAGTTAAAATAATACACCTCCTAGAAAATAACATAATAGAAGATTATGACTTGGAGTAGCAAATATTTCCTAAATGGGACACAAAAATACCTCTAATCATTAAAAGAATTAATAGAGTGAAAAGGCAAGCCACAGAAAGGAGCAAATGTTTGCAAAATATATAACGATAAAAGACTCATATGCAAAAATAAATAAAGAATCCCTACACATCAGTAGGAAAATAGACAAAAACCATAGAAAAATGGGCAAATTTTTGAGGCACTTAATAAAAGTAGATAATTAACATATTGAAGGGTATGCAATGTTATCAGTTGTCAGGGAAGTTCCAATTAAAGCCACAATGATAAACCTCTATACAGGCAACAATGCCAAAATTAAAAACTAACCATAGCAAATGAAGATTTGAAACAAGAGTTCTTATATATTGTGGGTAAAAATATAAATTGGTACAGCCATTTTGGAAAACACTGTGGTAATCTCTACTAAAATATGTGGATTTATAATGGTGTAAAAGGCTTATCCCTCAGTAACATTTCAACAAAATTATGTATAAGATACATGGGATAAAATACCTTGAAAAGACTGCAGGATAAGGGAAAGAATCTCTTAAAGTATGGCTTTTAAGTGTAGATTGTTGTTTGTTGACTGACCACTTTTGACTAGCCTTTCTTTTGCAAAATGGAATGGCAAGACAAAGGTAGTATTAGATATTTGTGAATAATGGGGACAATATTGGAAAATAGGTTCCGTGAAAAAACAGAAGAGAGAAAAGATTATTAATGACCAAAAATTCTTCACTGAACAGCAGAGATGTTTGATAACTATCTTTATGAGATTTCACAATGATGAATGATATAAACTCTTTCCTGGCTTGGATTTATTTGAGGGATTCACAGGTATACCTGGAACAAGAACAAGGACTGCCCATGGGAATCACTTCACAAGCTGGTAGTGATGGCTCCTATGCCAGGCATATTTTCACAGGTATTATACCCTCATTATTACTGAAAGAAATGGACCTATAGCTTGAAAATGGCCTTTTGCCTTTAGAGGTCATATCTTTTAAGTTGTCTTGGGAAGATATCATACTATCTACCCTTCTACTTCCCAGCTGCTGGCCCTGAAAGAAGTTGTTGAGGATCAAAGAAATTCAGGAGCAATCAAGTCTTACAGATCAAGAAGAACAACTTTCAAAAAGAATGTGTTGCTCAGGGACATACAGAGGCTAAAAATTCAACCAAGGAGGATTTTAAGTACAAGATTAATGATACAAACCATTTGGCATTAAACACATGGCAAAGTAAGTAAAAAAAAGAAAGAAAGAAAGAAACCCAAGCTATTTGGCAATAGTAACTCACGATATGCTTGAAATGTAGCTAAGAGGAACTCAAGAGGAACAATTCTGGGTCCAATGTTGTTTTAAGGTGTTATTATAACATAGTATGTGGAAAGATTAGAGGAAGGTTACAGAGTAAGATAATGAAGTGAAGGAAAGGGAGAGTACGAAGGCAAAAAACACAGCAATGCCCACTAAGAAAAGGTGCCTGTTAACCTAATAACTCTTTAAAGTCATAAGCCTGTAGAATGAACGTTTATATGTTCATGTTCCAAATAGATCAAATTAATCCACATACCCATTATTGTCTATCAATGTTTTTTTTAAGTAGGCTATCAAAGACTTGTTCACATTAATACTGAAGGAACAAACAGGATGATAAAGTGGATTCAAGGGAGGATATGAGAGATTGAACTTAAAATGGTGAAATAAAAATATGCTGAAATAAAATTCTAAGTTAGACATAAAACTGGTTGGTGTCTTTACAAGCAATAAAACAATAAACTTTGGGGTTGTATTTTCCTCTGGACATTATTACTTTGCATTTGCAACAAAAGATGTTGCAACTGAATCTTCAGTAATTAACATCTAACTCTGCAGAATCTGGACCATAATTAATAATAAACAGTAAATAATAGATCAAAGTTACAATTTCCTAGAGCATAAGATGAATCTTAGGAAGGTTTTTTAGGCAATACTCTAGAATGAGGGTCAGCAGACAGTGGCATATTGTAAATATTACATTACATTATTTTGCATGTGAATATTTAATTGTCCCAGCACCATTTGTTTAAAAAGACTATTCTTTCTTCACTGTATTCTCATGGCATCCTTGTCAAAAGTCAATTGAGCATATCTATAAGGATTATTTCTAGTTCTCAGTTCTATTCTACTAATTTATACGTCTATCCTTATGCCAATACCACACTGTCTTCATTACTATAGAAGTGCAAGTCCTTACGCTTTGTTCTTTTTCAAGAGTATTTAGGCTGTCCTGCATCCCTTGCATTTCTATATGAATTTTAGGGTCAGTTTGTTAACTTTGGCAGAACACTAGATGGAATTTTGACAAGGATTGTATTGAATCCATAGATCAATTTAGGGAGACTTGCTATCTTAACAATATTAAGTCTTCATTTTTGATTTGCTAACTGCTAATGTATAAAAATACAATTTACTTCTGAACCTTACATACTGCAAACTTATTGAACTTGTTTTTTTTTCTTAAAATTGCTTTTTAAATTATTACATAGAATTTTCTATTTACATGATCCTTTTATATGCAAATAGATAAAGTTTAATTTCTTCCTTTCCAATCTAGACAGTATTTATTTCTTTTCTTGACTTATTTCCTTGGCCAGAACATCCAGCCCAATGTTGAATGAAAATGGTAAGAACAGACTTCTGAATTTTCCCTGACCTATGGGTAGAACTTAAATTTTTTACCAAAACTTATGATGTTAGCTATGGGTTTTTCATAAATATCCTATATAAGATTGAGGTAATGATCTATTTCACCATTGCTGGGTATTTTTATCGTGAAAGAGTGATTTCTCAAATATTTTTTTTCTGTATATATTAAGACTAACATGTGCCTTTATTCTATTTGTGTGAGGCTGAATTTAAAGGTGATGGACTAATTAATCTGGCAGATAGAATATCAGGGAAGAATAGCATTCAGGCAATGATCTGGGTATAGCTGGAAAGTTTGAGCAATATTTTCTGTGAGAACTGCGAGAGAAAGCAGTGGAGGAAAAATGGGATAAACTTGCAGTTTGGACATGTAAAATTTGATCCAGGGAAGTTTCATTGCTAAAAAGATTGCCTCCACTAAAGAGAAGTTTAGTATTTTGCACTGAGACAATAGGAAAGAGGCCTTAAGGGTATCTCAGGAATGAGCCAGATGAAACCATGGCAGGCTCAAAGGTATAAATGTGAGAACTTGTTTAAGATACCATGGGGGCAACCCCACTTGCACAGGGTTACCTATAAAGTTGTTTCCCCAGGATTTGTTTCAGCATGCCTTATCACCCAGGAACACAGAGGTTGCTATAGCTGTGGTCCAAGGAGGGCTGGCTAATATGTCAGTTAGCAGCAGACCTTAGTGTTGCCCACATGGTGCTGGTTCTCTAGGAATGCAGCTGCAGGAGTTAAGGGGTCATGAAGCCTTCCACAGAAACTTCAAAGGAAAACCTGGGAGATTAGGCAATGTGCAGCAAAATCTGAATCCCAACAGGCTGTTCCTTAGTGTAGATAACTAGATAGAAATTAGCAAGGGGATGGCATTGGAAAAATAGGACTCCATTTGGAGTGACTAAATACCACTGCACCTTGATTGACAAAAAACCCCACCCGTGAACCACAAAACCTCCACTCCTGTGCATTTTGCTTAGGTACTGATGACAAAAAAAAAATTTAAGAATGTTTTTTATTAGTAGCCAAATGCGGTGGCACATGCCTGTAATCCCAGCAACATGCAAGGCTGAGACAGTAGGATTGCAAGTTTGAGGCCAACTTCAGCAACTTAGCAAGGCTCTAAGCAACTCAGCAAGACCCTGTTGCAAAATAAAAAATAAAAATGGTGGAGATGTAGCTCAGTGTTAAAGTATTTTTTGGTTCAGTCTCCAGTACAAAGAAAAATAATTTTTATTAATTAATTTATGATATCTGGGTTCATTTTGATATAATTATATAATGATGGAATATAATTTTCTCTAATTCAGTCCCCAGAATTTCCCCTTTCCCTTTCCTCCTCCCTGCCCTTATTCCTTTTCATCTATTTACTGGTCTTCTTTATATTTATTTGTAGTTTTTTTAAAATTAGTATATATGTGTGTGTGTGTGTGTGTATATATATATATATATATATATATGAAATTTAATGTGATATATTTATATGTGTGCATAGGATGGTCCAGTCACTTTCATTTCACTATTTCTGTTTTTTCCAATTCTTCTTCCTACCCCCTTAATTCCCTTCCTCTACAATTTCTCTTCTATTTTCATATATCTCAGGAATGAGCCAGATGAAACCATGGCAGGCTCAAAGGTATAAATGTGAGAACTTGTTTAAGATACCATGGGGGGGCACCCCCACTTGCACAGGGTTACCTATAAAGTTGTTTCTTCTATTTTCATAGGATTCCCCCCTCCATGCTTTTCTGCCTTATTTTGATCTGTCTCCCATATATGATAGAAAACATTTAACCCACGACTTTCCGAGTCTCACTAATTTCATGAAGCATGAAGTTCTCCAGTTCATCCATTTACCAGCAAATGCCATAATTTTGTTCTTTTTTGTGGCTGAGTAAAACTCTGTGTGTGTGTGTGTGTGTGTGTGTGTGGTGTGTGTGTGTATCACATTTTGTTTATCCATTCATCTGTTTACAGGCATCTGGAATGGTTCATAACTTGGGTATTGTGAATTGTGCTGTTACCAAAAAAAATGGTTCTGGATGTATTCCTATAGTATGCTGAATTTAGATCTTTTACATATATGCCAAGGTGTGAATAGCTAATAGCTGGGTCTTCTGGTGATTTTATTCTAGTTTTTTCAGTAATCTCCATACTTCTTTCCAGAGGGGTTGTACTAAATTGTAGCCCCACCAAAAATGTATACCTTTTCCCCACATCCTTACCAGCATTTATTATTATTTGTATTCTTGATAATTGCCAGTCTGCCTGGACTGAGATGAAATCTCAGTGTAGTTTTGATTTCCATTTCTGTGATAGCTAAGGATGTTGAATGTTTTTTCATGTATTCATTGGCTGTTTGTATTTCTTTTGAGAGGAATGTGTTTAGTTCTTTTGCCAGTTTATTAATCAGGTTATCTCGTTGTTTTTGTGGTTGTTTTGGTGTTAAATTTTTTGAGTTCTTTACATATTCTGGATATCAATCCTCTGTCAGAGGAGCAGGTCCCATTCTGTAGGCTCTTTCTTCATGCTCTTTACTTTTCTCTTTGCTGTGGAAGAGCTTTTTAATTTGATGTCATCCCACGTATTAATTCTTGGTTTTATTTTTGCACTTATTAAGGAAGTTTGTGTTAGAGTGTTGATCTTATGTTTTCTTCTAGAAATAGCAAGGTTTATGTTCTAATTCCTAGGTCTTTGATCCACTTTGACTTGATATTTGTGCAGGGTAAAAGATAGGAATCTAGCTTCATTTTCTACATATGGATATTCAGTTTTCCTAATACCATTTGTTAAAGAGGCTGTCTTTTCTCCAACATAAGTTTTTGGCACCTCTGTCAAGTATCAGATGACTATAAGTATGTGGATTTGTCTTTGTGTCTTTTGTTCTGTGCCATTGGTCTCTGTGTTTGTTTTGGTGCCAATATGCTGTTTTTGTTACTATAACTCTATAGTATAAATTGAAGTCTGCTATTGTGATGCCTCCAGCACATTGCTCTTCTTGTTCAGGACTACTTTGGGTATTCTTGTTTTCTTATTCTTCAAAATTAATTTTTGAACTGTTTTTTTCTAGTTCTGTGAGGAATGCCTTTTGAATTTCAATAATAACTTTGAATCGGTATAATAATTTGATAGTATGGCCAGTTTGATAATATTCTGCCTATTCAAGAACATAGAATGTCTTTCCATCTTCTATGATCTTCAATTTTCTTCTTCTATGTTCTACAGTTTCATGTGGAAGTTTTCACCTCCTTGCTTAGGTTTATTCCCAAGTATTTTATTTTACTCTTTGGATCTATTGCAAATGGGATAGTTTTCCTGATTTCTTTTATGGAAAATTCATTATTGGAGTATAGAAAAGTGATTGATTTATATATGTTTGCCTTGTATACTGCTATTTGCTAAATTTGCTTATCAGTTCTAGACGTCTTCTGGTAGAGATTTTTGGGTATTCTAAATGTAGGTTCAGGTCATCAGCAGAAATAATTTGACTTCTTCTATTGCTATTTGTATCCCTTTAATTTCTTTCTCTTGCTTTGTTGCTCTGGATAGAGTTTCAAGGACTATGTTGAATAGGAGTGGTAAGAGTGGGCATCCTTATATTGTTCCTGATTTTAGAGGAAATATTTTCAGGTTTTTTCTATTCAGTATGATATTGGCCTTATGTTTGTTGTACATAGCCTTTACAATATTAAGGTAAGTTCCTTCTACCCCTAGTTTCTCTAGTGTTTTAAACATGAATAGGTACTAGACTGGACCGTGTCCAATGCTTTTGCTGATCTATTGAGATAATCAAGTGATTCTTGACCTTAACTTATGTGGTGAATGACATTTATTGATTTCTGTATGTTGAAACAACCTTGCATCCCTGGGAATGAAACCCACTTGATCATGGTGCACTATTTACTTGATGTGTTTTTTGAAGTGCTTTACCACTGAGACATAACCCCAGCCCTCTTGATGTGATTTTATTCTGGTTTGCCAATATTTTAAAGGACTGTTACATCTATATTTATCAGGGATATTTTTCTAAAATTTTCTTTCCTTGATGTGTCTGTCTAGTTTTGGTATTGGGGTGATACCAGAGTCATAGAATAAATTTGACAGTGTTTACTCATTTTTTATTCCATGGACTAATTTGAGGACAACTGGCATTAGTCCTTCTTTAAAGGTCTGTTAGAACCCAGCTGAGAATTCATCTGGTCCTGGGTTTTGTTGGAAATTTTAAAATGCTGCTTCAATTTCATTACTTGATATTGGTCTAAGTTTTTTAAATCCTCACAGTTCAATTTGTATAGGTCTAGAAATATGCCAATATCTTTAAGATTTTCTATTAGAGTAAATTTTCAAAATAGTTTCTAATGATCCTTTGGATTTCAGAAATGTATGTGGTGATATCTACATTTTCTCTGTAAATTTTTGGATTTGGGTCTTCTCTTTCTTTTGGTTAGTTTGGCTGAGAGTTTATCAATCTTGTTTATCTTTTTCAAAGAACCAGGTTTTTTGGTACCAGGGATTGAACCCAGAGGCACTTAACCACTGAGCCATATCCTCAGATCTTTCTATTTTTAAATTTTGAGACAGGGTCTCACTAGGTTGCTTACAGTCTTGATAAGTTGCAGAGACTGACTTCAAACCTGCAATCCTCCTACCTCAGCCTCCCAAGCCACTGGGATTACAGGCAATCCTTCACATTGTTTATTTATTCTCAACTTCATTAATTTTGGCTCTGATCTTAATTATTTCATGTCTTCTGCTGATTTTGGAATTAGTTTATTCTTTTTTCCCCTATGGGCTTTGAGGTATAACATTATATTATTTGTTTGATATCTTTATATTTATTTTTTCTATTTTTTAAATGTAGGGACTCAGTTCTTCTTAGAAGTGCCTTCATTCTATCCCAGAGATTTTATAATTGGCTTATGGAGCCACATTAAACATATTTGTGTTGTCCTGTGGATCCACATTAAACTACTAAAGAATATACATATACCTATACTAGTCCAGATACCTTATTCAGTTTCTTTTTTATTGATTTTTTTTAAAAAAATTAACAGTGGAATGCATTACAATTCTTATTACACATATACAGCACATTTTTTCATATCTCTGGTTGTATATAAAGTGAGTTGACACCAATTTGTGTCTTCATACATGTACTTTGGATAATAATGATCATCACATTCCACCATCTTTCTAAACCCATGCCCCCTCCCTTCCCCTCCAACCCCTCTGCCCTATCTAGAGTTTGTCTGTTCCTCTCATGCTCCCCCTCCCTACCCCACTATGGATCAGCCTCCTTATAACAGGGAAAACATTCGGCATTTGGGTTTTTTAGGATTGGCTAACTTCACATAGAAGGAAGTCTCCAAAAAGTTCTATACAGCAAGTGAAAGAAAAATAATGGTTCATTGTCATTCCTCAATGGTAATACTGAAATTGGTGGTGTCTTCCTGCAGAGTTCAGCTGTATACAACCAGAGTTTAGTTTGAAAGAGATATGTGTAAGGTATGTTTTGTGCTGAAAGAGAATAATCCATGTGGTTCATAAGTACTGTGCACATCTTCCTGAAGAATTTTTCTCAGAAAGACCTAGATCAAGTATGACTGATCTTAAACATTTTGCTTAGGTAGTTACTACTGGCTACCTCCATTTACAAATTTCTGAGAGTGAAGTCAGGCGGGTGGCACACATCTGTAATCTCTGGCTCAGGAGTCTGAGGCAAGAGAATCACAAGTTCAAAGACAGCCTCAGCAACTTAGTGAAGCCCTAAGCAATTTAACAAGACCCTCTCTCAAAATGAAAAATAAAAAAGGGTTGGGCATATGGCTCAGTGGTTGAGTGGCCCGAGTTCAATCCCTGGTGAAAACACACACACACACAAACACACACACACACACAAAGCAAAACCCAAAACTCTGAGAGATTTCTATCTTATACCACATTCTATAACTCCAGTCCAATGGCAGGTGGATATATATGTGGCAAAGCAGATATTCCCTCTTGTACTAGTCACAATGTATTTGGATACTTTTTGAATGTGTGACATGTTATGGTTTGGATGTGAGGTAATCCCCAAAAGCTCATTTGTGACATAATACAAGAAAGTTTAGAGGAGAAATGATTGGGTTATAAGATTCTTGAACCAATCAGTGAATTAATCCCATGCTGGGATTTACTGTGTGGTAACTGAAGGTAGGCAGGGTGTCAGTAGAGGAGTTGGGTCCCTGGGGGCATGCCTTTGGGGTTTATATTTTGTATCTGGCAAGTGAATTCTCTCTCTCTCTCTGCTTCCTGATCATCATTGGAGCTGCTTCTCTGCACCCACACTCTTCTGCTATGATGTTCAGCGTCACCTTGAGCCCCAAGGAATGAAGCCAGTTATGTTGCCTGAGACTCCTGAAACCATGAGCCCCCCAAATAAGCTTTTGATACTCTAAAATTTTTCTTATTGGGTATTTTAGTCACAGAAGCATAAAAGCTGATGGAAAGAATGTTTGTAAATGACAAATTTAGATATTGATAAATAACAATCCAAGGAGAAGTACTTTGAGCCATTATAAAGTGATTAGAATCACTTAATTATAGGATATTCATTATTTGGTAATTCAATCTCATCCACACATTTACACTGAGTAACATGTTTCCAAATAAAATATTTAGAAGATGTAAGTCAACTGATAGGTTCACATTAAAGTATACATGGTAGAAATCAGTCACCTTAGAGTCCATCTGACAGGTGAAGACAAGCCCTCTCCAAATGAAGACAACAGATTTATCAAATCATAAATACAATGAAATTAATTTAATTGAGTTTTAAGTTCATAAATTGAGTTCATGGAGCGATATTTTTTTAAAAAAATTTAAATTCAACTGAAGTTTATTTTGTTAATTTTTACTTAGCATTTCTCCATACTAAACATAATTTTAAATATATCTAATGACTTTTATCAAGACAGAAAAAATCAATCTTGTCTTTCTGAAGCCCTGAATTTATATAAAGTAGGGTCAGTCTCACTAGCCAGTTTGCAAATGGAATAGTCCTTTCATATGAGTCTTAATATTCACATACCTACTTTCTGTTTAGCTATTTCATACTACTGCTCACTGAAATTTATTAAAATCCAAGTGTTACTGTTGATCTAGGCTCCCTCCTTCATCAAAATTAGCCCTTGAATTGTCTGTTACCACCATAGGGGAGTCTTGGATTTACAGCAGGATCAGGAGAAATTTCTATGGGAGTCAGATTGTACAGTTGTATGTTGTTCGACCCAAAAGGAAGGAAAAATAGACCAGACTAGAGCTTTTACAGTAATAAAAGAGGGAAAACTCAGAACTGTGAGCTACACTAAAATAAACAGTTCCTCTGTTGCTATGGCTTTATAATTTATCAAACAACATCTAGAAAAACAGCAGCATGTTACAAAAATGTTTAGAATTTAAAAAAAAAATTAGTCACAAGAAAGATTTTGTTGCATTGCTCAGACCAATGATTTATGTTATCTTTATGCTTTTAGAGATTATCCTTAAAGTTGGTAAGCCTTCTTATATGATTTTGAGTTCTAATATAAGTGTTTTCCCCTTTCTTTGTGATCATGACTAAAGCCAGTGGAGCATGATGGATACAGTCATGCATGAAAATTAAGGAATCAAGAGACTGTGAGTCTCCACCCTGATAAAACCGAAGAGTTCTGCCAGCATTTAGATTTTCTCAGCTAGTTTTTAGAGAAGTTTTTCAACTACCAGGGTATTCTTTTAAAGGCTCAAATGTTAATCATACATACAAATTGGAGAGTCCTGCTAAGTAAGTTAAACAGCTTGTTCCAAGTACAATTTCAGAGGGCATGGGATTCATTCAAAGGAACTGAAGTATCTAAAAGCTGGCTAGGTGATAGAGATTTAATGGTCAATGAAACAGAATTCCTGGCTCACAAGTCATTAAGACTATTTGGAGAGACAAAGTATACACCTAGTTTTAATGCAGCATGATAATTACTAAAATAGTGATGAGAATAAAGGCACCGGGAATCTTCTTAGGATTGCCTATAGATGAGCTATATGGGATTCATCTCCCCTCACTGAAAGGGACCTCACCTGATCTTAACTTCTTCCAAGGCCTTTTGGTACTTGAGAAACTGGCATTACCAGCAACTCCCAGGAAAACTGACATTACGTTCATAATAAATGGTGTCAAAACTTGGGCTCTTTTGGCAACGTTGCTCTGTCACTTGCTCTATGTAAATGGGGAGCAACATTGATCTAGTTCCATCTCCCAGAACACAGACTCTAAGTGTCCAGCTATATCTAACCAATGTACAGCTGTCCCCAAGATATCAGTAGAAAAGAGAACTGTGTATATAGTCCCAGTGTCCACTTGAGCACTGTGTAAAACATTTGCAGATGCTATGGGAACATGTAGAAGAGGGCCTGACTCTGCTGAGATCACAGAATGCTTCACAGAGGCAGTGGTATTTGAACTAAAAATATCAGGCTGAAGAAAGGTTAATTTAATGAGGAAGAGGGAAGGCAAGGTGAGAAAAATTCCAAACAGAAAGGCTCAGAGGCTTGGAAATTAGCAAAAGTTAGTGTGGTAGGAAAATAAGACTAGTTCAGTCATGTCAAAACATCCCAGGAAGGAAAAAATAATGGAGAAAAATGTAAGAATTAAGTACAGAATAAACATGAATGGTAATATGGGTGGGTCTAGAATATATACCCTGTCATGTCTACAGAGTTGCTGTGTGGCTTTGCACATCTGACATGATGATGTGTCCTCAGTAAAAATGGGTATGATACCTGGGGCATCTGCATCCTGAAGACAAAAGAACTTTATTTCTTAGATTTGTCCAGTAATCAAATCTTCCCCCAGGGGCTAGGGTTGTGGTTCAGTGATGGAGCGCTTGCCTGCCATGTGTGAGGCACTGGGTTTGATCCTCAGCACAATAAATAAATAAATAAATAAATAATAAAGTTCAATCAACAACTAAAAAAAATCTTCCCCAGGTATATGTGGACTATTTCTATTTAACACTTAATGAAAGAAGTCGGGGGTGGGGGATGACACTCTGAAATTTTTGTGTCTCCATTTTTTTTAAAGAGAGAGAGAGAGAGAGAATTTTTTAATATTTATTTTTCAGTTATCAGCGGACACAACATCTTTGTATGTGGTGCTGAGGATCAAACCCAGGCCGCACGCATGCCAGGCGAGTGGGCTACCGCTTGAGCCACATCCCTAGCCCCTTGTGTCTCCATTTTTAAAAACAGAAAAAAAAAATCCTCGTAGAATTAACTTTTAAGGAAATATGGGAACTAATAAAATACCTTCAGTGATATGAAAAGCATTTTTCAACAACTACAGCTGAATCTGAGTAAGAACAGCAAGCTCCTGGTGTTTTAACATATTCTAGTTCCATCTTCCGCCTTTCAGCCAGGATAGACTTGAACATAACAGTCTCTATTCTGGGTATACAAGAAAGCAGAATAGACTGCATACACAAAGAATTATCCTGATTTTACCTGTCTAGTGATTCTCTGTAAGACCCATTCAACAGACTTTCCTTTATTTTATCTGTTAGAATTAACCCAGTGCTAAAATCACTAGAAGGAATTTGTCAAAGACAATTATAGGCAAATGTTTTAGTCACCACTTCTTGGAGCAATGGAAAATAATTGAAACAGACAGTAGAACAAACAAAAATCTTGGGAAGAAATGCTGAGAAGTTAGCTGTACATTAGGTCTTTTTTTTTTAAGGCAAATTACTGCATTTTTGTGTGTGTGTGTGTGTGTGCTGGGGCTCAAACCCAGGGCCTTGTGCTTGCGAGGCAAGTACTCTACCGCTGGGCCACAACCCCAGCCCTACATTAAGTCTTTAATTAGCTTCAACATAGACTTCAGCATCTAGAAGACCATGAACACAATACCCAGGGCTGTGTGCATGCTCAGGAACTACCTGAGAAAGTCCTATGCTCTTACATATGGTTGACCTTGAGGCTCTGCAAAGTCACAGCATACACAAAGAATTTCTGTACAAATACTAGAAGATTTTTTTGGTTGCAGGCATTTAACGAAATCTCTGTCCAATCATTAGCTGACTACTAAGTTAACGGATTGGAGGCTTCAGTGTTCACATGTTAGAGTGAATATAGATACTACATAAGTAGTTCAGAAAAGACACAAGTCAAAGGAACAACAAATCCAGGGGAGGGTAGAATATCTGATTCCCAAAGTTGACACAATGCAATGTGTAGCTTTTGCCAAAAAATTATGAAACATACAAAGAAATAAGAAAGCATATCCCATATACAATGAACAACAAGAAAAAAAATCAATAAAAATTATTCTAGAGGAAGCCCAGATGTTGGGCTTACTAGATAAGGACTTTAAAAAAACTATTTTAAATATTTCCAAATAGTTAATGGAAACCATGTCTAAAGAACTAAAGGAAAACATGAAAATGGTATTGTGCCAAAAATATCAATAAATAGAAAGTATTTAAAGGAACAGCATAGAAATTCTGGATTTGAAAAGAACAATAACTAGAAAAGAAAAATCAATACAGGGAGGCTGAGACAAGAGGATTGCAAGTTCAAAGCCAATCTCAGCAATTTAGCAAGGCCTTGTATTTAAATAAAATAGAAAAAAAATGGCTAGAGATGTGGCTCAGTGTTTAAGCACCCCTGGGTTCAATCCCCAGTACAAAAAAAAAAAAATGACCATAGATCTCAATGGCAGATTTAAGCATGCAAAAGAAACAACTGGTAAGCTTGAAGATAGATCAATTGAGATCATCTAGATTTAGAAAGAGAAAAATTTAAAAAAAAAAAATCAATGGAATCTTAGAGAAATATGGGAAACCATCAAAAACATCAAAATATGCGCAGGAGAAGTCCCAGAAAAAGAGTACAAAGACAAAAGATAAGAACAAATATTTGAAAAACTAGTGACTGAAAATTCCCCAAATATGCTGAAAAATTCACTTAAGAAGTTTAGCAAAACCCAGGAGTGGATAAACTCAGAGACACACACCTAAACACGTTATAATCAAACTATTAAATGTGAAGAGCAAAGAATCTTTAGATTAGCAAGACATAAGTAACTCATCATGTACAAACATTCATCAGTGAGATTAATGGTTCATTTTTCATCAAAAACCATGGAGGCCAAAAGACAGTGGACTGACATATTCAAAGAGCTAAAGGAAAAATATGTCAACTAAGAATTCCATCTCCAGCAAAAGTATTACTCAAGACATTGCCAAATAAATAGAAACTGAGAGAGTTGAGTCATCACAGGTCTTTCAACAGGAATTCTTTGGACTGAAATGAAAAGACACTAAAGAGTAACAGAAATCCACATGAAATTAAAAAAAAAAATGGTAAAATATTCGACCTCAAAGGTGGCAAGAAAAAATCCCTGAAACAGCTCAAGAAGCATGCCAGAGATATGGATGAGGAAGATGAGGCTTTTAAGCAGAAACAGAGGAACAGAAGAAACTTGAGGAGCTAAAAGAAAAGGCTGCACAGAAGGGCCCCCTGGCCACAGGTGGAATTAAGAAATCTGGCAAAAAGGAAGCTGTTCCTTGTGCCTGAGATGAGGGTGACTTTGATTCCATTCCTATTTAAACACCAGGATCCCTTCTGTAACATCTTTTGTCACCTATAGCTAGAATGAAGTGTTGTCTTGGAGTCTATTGTAAATTTAAAAACAAACTTTTGTGAAAAAACACAGTGGTAAAACAAACTACATAATAAATATAAAAGACACTATGAAAAACTATTTTTTAAACTATTTTTTAAAAATCCAATTTAGGGCAGGGGCTTTAGCTCAGTTGTAGAGTGCTTGCCTTGCATGTGCAAGACCCTGGGTTCAATCCCCAGCACCACACACACACACACACACACACACACACACAATAATTAAAACACAACTGCACATGGGCCGGGGGGGTTTGGCTCAGCAGCAGAGCACTCACCTAGCATATGCAAGACCCTGGGTTTGATCCTCAGCACCACATAAAAACAAATAAATAAATTAAAGATATTGTGTCCAACTGCAACTAAGAAATAAAAAATGTATGAAATTAAAAATAGTAATAATTATTATTGTACAAAGCAATAATTATAAATCTAGGTCAATAAGACTCACAATATATCAAAATACCAATACTCATATAAAATGATAATAGCATAAAAGGAGAAACAAAATGATAAAGAATCCAAGTTTTTATAGTCTTGAAAAAAAGTTATTAATGTGAACTGCATTTTTATAAATTGTGAATTGTAATCCACACTGTAACTACTAAGAACTTTAAACTTTAAAGTATTTATAGTAAAAATAAAAACAAGGTAATTAAAATAGTACACTAGAAGATACACTTTTAACAAAGCTGTGATAAAGGAAGAATTGAAGAACAGAAAACATACGAGACATAATAAGAAGCAAATAGCAAAATGGCAGAAGTCAGTCCCTTGTTAATGTAATCACCAGTTACATTAAATAAAGGAATTGAAGCTCTACAATTAAAAGTGAGAGATGAGTAGGGCAATTTTTTAAGACCATTATCTAATTATATGCTGATTTATAAAATACTAATTTTATATTCAAAGACACAAGTATTGAAAGTAAAATATGAAAAAAGATATTCTATGTAACAGTGGGGGTAGACATAACAATTTATGACAATATACACTTCAAGGCAAAAATTATTACTAGAAGCAAAAAGGATAGTCTATAATGATAAAATGTTCATTCACCAAGAAGATATAACAATTATAAACATATATACACCTAAGAATGGAGACCAACAACACTTGGAGGAAAAACTGACAGAATTGAAGGGACAAAAAGGCAATTTAGCAATAACAGCTGAAGACTTCAATACCTTATTTTCAATAATGGATTGAACAGCTAGTCAGAAGATCAACAAGGAAATATAAGGCACTTAACCAACTAGACCTGAGAGACATCTATAGAACATTTCATGAAACATCAGCAGAATACACATTCTTCTCAAGCACACATGGAACATTCTGAAGCACAGTCCATATGCTTGACCATAAAACAAGCCTAAGTAAATTTAAAAGTCTTGAAATTATATAAAGTATGTTCTCCTACCACAAGGGAATGAAACGACCTCAGTAACAGAACAAAATTTGGAAAATCACAAATATGTGGAAACTAAACAACACACTCCTAAGGACAAATGGATTGACAAAGAAATCATAAGAAAATTGGAAATAATTTTAGATGAATGGTATCAATATCAACACATCCAAACTTATGGGATATAGTAAAAAATGATGTTTAGAGGAAAATGTATAGAATTTATATTTTAAAAGAAAAAAATTAAATTGATAGTGTTATCTTCCAACTTAAAGACCACAAAATTAAGAGTAAAACAAACCCAAATAAAGCATAAGAAGAAAAAAAAACAAAGAATAGAAAAAGAAACAGTGGGGGGAAAAAGAAAATTAATAATGGTTTTATGAAAAATCAACAAAATTGACAAATTATTAATTAGGCTGGCCAAGAAAAAACTAAAATTACCAATGTCACTAATGAAAAAGAGGACTTTACTAATGACTTTATAGAAATAAAAAGTATTATAAAATAATACTATGAAAAAGTGTAGGCTAACAAACTGGATAACCTAGATGAAATGGGCAGATTCTTGGAAACATAAACTACAAAAACTAACTGAGGAAGAAATAGGTAATATGAGTAGATGTGAAACGAGTAAAGAGATTAAATTAAGTAATAACAAATCTTCAGACAAAGAAAAGCTGAGAAACACAACCATATGACTTCATTGATGAATCAAAAATTTAAAAAATAACTGTACCAATCTTTCACAAAATCTTCCAAAAAATAGAAGAGGAAAGAACACTTCATCACTATTCTATGAGACTAGCATTACCCTAATGCCATAGCCAGAAAATGACATTACAGGAAAACTACATACCAGTGTCCCTTCTGAATATAGATGCAAAAATACTTAATGATATGCTATCAAACAAAACCCAGTACTTAATATAAGGATTATATACCACAATCAAGCAGGATTTATCCCAGGTATGCAAGGTTAGTTCAACATATGAATCCCAATCAATGTAATATACCATGTTAATATAAGAACAAAAAACCCAACATGATCATTTCAGTAGACACAGAGGAAGCATTTGACATAATCCAATACATTTTATGACAAAAACACAGAACAGATTAAGAATAGTGGAAATTTCCTCAATCTAATGAAAGGCATCTTTGAAAACCCAATAGTTTACATCATATTCAATGGCCAAATACTGAAGTCTCCTTCCTAAGGTCAGTATTGCTCTTAATACTTCTATTCAATATGTACTGGAGATTCTAGGCAGGACAAATATATGAGAAGAAAAAGAGATTAAAGACATTTATATTGGAAAAGAAGGAGTACAACTATCTCTAAGTGCATGTATCATGATATTGTATACAAAAATCCTGAAAACTAAAAACTATTAGACTTTCTGAACCAAGAAATTATGAAACTTATACACTGAAAAGTACAGAACTCTGTTGAAAGATATTAAAGAAGCCCTAAATGAATGGAAAGGTATCATGGATCAAAAGACCTAATATTGTTAACAAACAATGCTTCCCAAATTGTCTATAAGATTTAGTACTATCACTACCAAGTTTCCAACTACCTTTTTTTTCCCAAAATGGGAAAATCTGATCCTAAATACAAGGACCATGAATAGCAAACAGTATTGAAAAGGGAGAAAAAGGTATCATTTTAGTCAGCTTTTTCACTGCTGTGACCAAAGACCTGACAAGAATAATTTTAGAAGAGGAAAAGTTTGTTTGGTGCTCATAGTTTCAGAGGTGTCAGTCTATAGATTACCAACTCTGTTTCTCTGGTTTCTCAGAGGTGATGAAGAACATCACTGGCAGAGGAAAGCAGCTCAGAACATCACACCAGGAAGCAGAGAGACTCTGCATACCAGAAACAAAACCTCTAGCCACACCCTACCTGCCTATATTTACCACTCAGTTAATCCCTATCCGGATTACTGCACTATACTGATTAGTTTAAGACTCTAGTCACCAACCATTTTACCTGCATTGTCTCACACATGAGTTTTTGAGGGACACCTCATATCTAAACCATAAGAGATGGATTACATCCATTTCCCAGTTTCAAAATATATTATGAATGTATAGTAATCAAAACAATGTGATACTGTCATAAGGATAGACATAAATAGGATCGAATTGAGATTTTAAAAATAAATCCATGCATCTATGCTTAATTGATTTTTGCTAATAATCCCAAAGCCATTCAACAAGAGAAAGAATAATCTGTTCAACAATTGGATAAGTTGTTGGATAAGTGTACAAGCAAAAAATGAATTTGGACTCTCACTTCACAAGATTATAAAATTAAGTGAAAATGCACAAAACACATAAACGTAAGAGATAAGTCAATAAACTCTTAGAAGAAAACATAGGTGTAAGTCTTCAAGATATTGTATTAGACAATAGACTGGTGTAAGTATTTGTGATCTTGGATTAGCCAATGGTTTCTTATATATGGTGCCAAAAGCAAAAGTTACATAAGAAAAAAATAGGTCAATCAGAGTTCATCCAAATTTAAAACTTTTGTCCTGCAAAGGACACCATATCTGGGTCATGAGGTAACTGTTTAAATTTACAGGAATTGCCAAATGCTTTAAGCAGTGGCTACACTATTTTACATCTCTGCCAGGAATGTATGAGGTTCCCAATTTCTCTGCATACTCACCAACACTTGTTATTTTCTGATTTTAAATTTGTTTTGTTACAGCCATCTACTAGATGCAAAGTAGTATCGCATAGTGGTTTAATATGCACTTCCATGATGATTAAAATCATGGAATAGGATTAAATTTCCATGTAATAGGATAAAGTATTTGCAAGTTATACATCTGACAAGGGTGTATTATCTAGAATATATAAATAACTTTTAAAAGCCAACAATAAGCTGGGTGTCACCCTTACACACCTGTAATCCCAGCAGCTCAGGAGGCTGAGACAGGAAGATTGTGGATTCAAAGCCAGCCTCAGCAATAGTGAGGTGCTAAGCAACCCAGCAAGACCCTGTCTCTAAATAAAATACAAAATAGGGCTGGGGATGTGGCTCAGTGGTTGAGGTTCCCTAGGTTCAATCCCCTGTACTATCATGGAAATGCATAGTTACAGCATATAAAAACCACAATGCCATTAGATGGCTGTAACA
Organism: Marmota monax; assembly: GCF_021218885.2. Lineage (NCBI taxonomy): Eukaryota > Metazoa > Chordata > Mammalia > Rodentia > Sciuridae > Marmota > Marmota monax. The sequence goes on along the minus strand of NW_026694552.1, from coordinate 5,572,998 downwards.
AAAAATAAAATCAGAAAATAACAAGAGTTGGTTGAGTATGCAGAGAAATTGGGAACCTCATACATTCATAGTAGAAATGTAAAATAGTGAAGCCACTACTTAAAGCACTTGGTAATTCCTCAAATTTAAACATAGTTACTTCGTGACATAGCAATTCCATTCCTAGGTTTATATTCAGTAAAGCAGAAAATGGGTGTTCATTTACAAAAATTTGTAAACAAATGCTAATAGCAGCATTATTTATAGTAGTTAAAAAGTGGACACAATCCAAATATTCATCAACCAAAAAATGAAAAAATGAAAGTGGTACCTCTGTCCAATGGAGTATTATTCAGATATAAAAAGGAAAGAAGGTCAGGCACAGTGGCACACACCTGTAATCCCAGTGGCTCAGGAGGCTGAGGCAGGAGGATTGGGAGTTCAAAGCCAGCCTCAGCAATTTATGGAGGCACTAAGCAACTCAGTGAGACCCTGACTCTAAATAAAATACAAAATAGGGCTAGGGATGTGGCTCAGTGTTTAAGTGCCCCAGCTTCAATCCCTGGTACCAAAAAAAAAAAAAAAAAGAATGAAGTATTGACATAGGCTATGACATGGATGAACTTTGCATATATTATACTATGTGAAAGAAGCCAGACACACAAAGCTAGTTATTATATCATTCCATTTATATAAAATGGCAAGAGTAGACAAATCCATAGGGATGGATAGAAAATAGAGTAGTGGTTTCCAAGGAATGAGGGAAGGGGGAATCGGGAGTGACTGCTAATGGGTAAGGGGTTTCTCTTAGAGGTAATGGAAATGTTCTGGAATTAGTGGCAATGGTGACACAACCTTGTGAGTATACCAGCAACTTTATAGGCAATAAGATTATAAGATTTAAGTTATTTGAATCTCAATTTAAAAGCTTGAGGAGATCCACAATTTCTATATGTTCCTACTAAATTTAGCTTTATGGTATGATCTTCAGAATTCCTATTAAAGTTGTAGTAATTAAGTACATTGTGAGAGAAAGTGACTAAGACATGAATGTGGAAGAGGGGGTGACCATTGTCTAGGAAAGCCTGTTTGGGCCACAGATTTACTGCCATCATGGGCTGTTTTCACTGGAGACTCAAGGTCAATTTCAGAAATTATAAAAACATTGAACATGTGTATTCAAGGAGCGGGGAAAAAGCCAGTCTGTTTCATACTTTGTTAAGGAATAGCTAATATCTTGAATTCTATGAACACAAGACCCTGATAAACAATAATGATAGAAAATGACCTATAATTAGATGCATGTAAGTGAAAGAATTCTAAGTAGATTTCTGGTACTGTACAGGACAGGGGAAGGAAGAAGTTGACAGTTTTGATCTGTAAGTGTTCTTGTTAAGCAGCTATAGTTATGCATGAGCATATATGATACACCATCAGCTCTGAACATTATTTACATTTCAGACTCTAGGAAATGTGTTTTGCCTTTTAGTACATATGAATAAGTATTACTATTGTTTTTATACTTTGAGACCCTGTCTAAAAGAGATCAAGAAGAACCAGGATTAGAATACAAAGTCCACATTCCCAACCTCTTCCCCAAACCATCCCCATGGGTGACGAGTTCCATCAACCTATCATTAACATTAGGTTGGATTGCTAATATTTGTTGGAATTCAGGCACTGAATGAAGACAATTCCTCTGGGAAGGAATTTGGCTGTACTCTCTTCAGATGTGTTGCACAGCTGTGCTGGCCTTCAGAGAAGAGCCAATTCCCATGTCAAGGTCAGTTTGTTTTGTGAGCGGAAGGCAAGTGGAGGCAGAGCCTTACAAAGGCATGGTGGAGCAGGGCCCAACGTCACATGCCTGTAATCCCAGTTCCTCAGGAGGATGAGGCAGGAGGATTACAAGTTTAGGCCAGTTTGGGCAATTGAGCAAGAACCCTGTCTCAAAGTAAAATAGAAAATGGGTTGGGGATTTAGCTTAGTGACAAAGCACCAGCCTAACATATGTGAGGCACTGGGTTCAATGCCCAGCACTGGAAAAAAAAAAAAGGCATGGTGGGTCAGATTGGTAATACACTGCTAAGGAAGTGATGTAGGGCAAGGTATTATGCTGGAATTAAAGAACAGATTTGAATCTGAAATAGTTATAGGGAATGCAAGAGCAGAATAACTAAGCTCTATACTTCAGGTCTCAACCCAAAAGATTAGGATTTGAATCATGACACCACATGTACCCTGAAAGCTGGCCACTTTACTTCCACAACTAGTTTGCCCACACTTTGGTTTTTAGGTTCCAATCAATTCATACTCAAAGAGACCATGTACTCCACATTTCAAGTATTGAGTCTTCTGGTCATATACCCTAAGGAGTCCATTTCACCCTTCAATTTACTTTTTCCAAAGGCACTCAGCAAATATAAGCCAGTAAACAGAATTTAAAATGCCACCCAGCTAAATTAACAGTTTCAGAAATGAAATCTCCAAATTTTATCTCCGCCTTCACCTGAAGTCACAGCTACAGCTACACTATGGCTCACCTACTCTCAACATGCTGCTGCAAATTCCCGCCACAGAATCAATCTTTTTTGTTACCTTCTCAGTAGTTCCCATATCAGATGAGATAGAGTTCTGCATGACTAAATCTTTTCATTGTTTTTTTGCTTTTGTATTTTTGTTACTGGAGATGTAAACCAGGGGTACTCTAACACTGAGATACATCCCCAGTGGCCCTTATTTATATTTTGTTGTTTTGAGACAGGGCTTTGATAATTTTCTCAGGCTAGCCTTGAACTTGTAATCTTCTTGTCTCAGCCTCCCAAGTCACTGTGATTACAGGCATGTTTCACCATGCCTGACCTATATATTTTAACCATATAAAAGTTTGAGCACATTTAAGTAGGTGAATTGTATAGTATTTTAACTATATTTTAATGAAGTCATTATATTTTTAAAAAGTTTGAGTACAAGTTTCAATAATATAGTGGCTGTAGGTACTCAACCCAGTAATTTTGGATATCAATGGCATACAGAAAAAAAACAGCTAAAATTAATGAAATCATCCCATTTATTCATGGGCTTTTAAAAAGGCAAGTGAAGGAGAAATCAGGATGAATAACTTGCAAAATAGCCAAAACTGTCCAACTGGTGTGATAGGAACAGACAAATAATAGAAGTATATCATCATTGGCACCTGAACATATTTAGGTTATGCTGATTAGAAATGAAAGCTACTAGAACTTTAAGTCCTGAGGTGAGTTGGTGATGACCAGTGTCTCCCAGCTGATCAACAGGGTTAGGTTGACTACAGTAGATAGCCAGAAAGGAGTCCCATTTCTCCATCAGGAGCCCTACATGTGCCTCCTTAAACTGCATATTTTGTTGGAAAGTATACTTTCTCAAAATAAAAGTGCCATTCTTCCCCAAGGAATCCCATGTCAGCTCCCAGAAATAAGACCCAAGTATATTTCCTATAATACTTCCCATGGTCACCATATACACTTAATAGAATAATTATACAATGAAAAATTTTCTGGAATACAAAACAGAGATTATAGTATTGTTAAATCTTGTGCCCCTCAGTATGGAAACCCTTTGTGTGAATTTCCTCATAATGAGAAGGAATGAAAACCCCTCAAGCTAACAGATTTCAGGGGAAAAAAAATCCTCCACACTCACACTTGGTTAAGTGTAGAGAACAATAAGGTTATAAATAGGCTTATTTTAAATAGGGAAGGCTTTAATGAATGGGAGATAATATGCATGCTCATTAAGTGTGTGAAATAGCTGGAGTTATAAAACTTGAGCAGAATCACTTTCTCCAACACTTCCCACTATGTGACCCTGAGCATAAATTGATTAATCTAACTCTCAATTTTTCTCATCTGTAATATGGATTAAGTTTTCCTTCTTGGATATGTCAAGGGCACCTTATACTACCTTTATCATAATATTGATCACACTGAATTGTAATTGAATTTTATATATATATATATATATATATATATATATATATATATATAATATATATAATATATAACTACATTATAAGCCTCTGTGGCTTTTTTACAGTGGCATCCTCATCATCTAGCAGAGTTCTTGCTATGGAGTAGGAATTCAATAAATTTAGCATTGATTGATTGGTATATAAAACCCTCAGTAATTCCAACTAAAAGAAGTAGATTGGGTAAAAGTGATGTAACTATACATATTGGCTGACACCTAGAACCCTGAAGTGCAGGAATGAAGGAGAAATTCATCCTAGTACATAAAGAAAAATAAATAAGGTACAACAGAGGGGCAAGTTGAAATATATCCTTGCTCATTCAATAAATATTATTACTAAATAGAATATAGTATTTTAAATTTAAAAAGATATTATAATTGTGAAACATCCAAATTATACAAAAAAAACGATATAATAGACATGTTTCAGTAACCAAGATTAAATATATTAACATTTTGCTAAACATAATTTACATTTCTTTTTCTCAACAAAATATTACAGATACAGCTAAAGTCCTATTACCTTTCCACCCTCCCCAGAGGTAGGTATCATCCTGAAGTTGGTGTGTATCCTTCCCATGTGTAGCTCTATACTCTTACTATAATTACATCCATTAATATGCTCTGTTGTTTTGTGTATTTTTAAATTTTCTTAAATGGTATCATACTTTTCATATCCTTTTTCAATTTGCTTTCTACACTCAATATAGTGTTTGGGGAATTCATTAATTATGATACTTTTATATCTAGTTCATCCACTTTTACTCTAGTATGATTCAATATATCAAAAATTATTTGCACAGATTCTTGGTAGTGGTTAGTTGATGGATATTTGCATTCTTTCCCCATTTTTCCTATTAAAATTGATGCTGAAATGGACATTCTTAAGGATTTTATTCAGAGATTATATATTCTGGAGATTATATTCTCTATGGCATTCACCTACAGGTGTAACTACTAAACCACAGGGAGTGCTTATCTCTAGAAGTGTAATTGTGAGCCTTAGAAAGTGCTTATCAAGTGTTTCCAAATGGCTCTCAAAGTGATTGAACTAATTTATGCTCCCACCAGTAGTATGTGAGTTCCTACTTCCTAACATTGTTACAACACTTTATATAATTAGACATTGATTTTCTTCAATTAGATGATTAAAATGAGCAATCATTTTAATATGCATTTACCTGATTAGTAGTGAGGTTGAGTATTTTTCATTGCTCCTTGTATGACTTTGTGTCTTCCTCTGTGAAGTATTAAGTTATATCCTTGGTGCATTTTTCCATAGCAACGGCTGTCATTCATTATATAATTTGTGTATAAATCTATTCTATGTTTATATAAATCTTCAAATGTATCCATTGCCTCTTCACTTCTTAAGTGTATTCTGAATCATTTACAATTGTTATTTATAAATCAGTATTCTGTTTGAGCATTGTTTCATAAGCATTTTAAAAATTGAATAATAAAAGGTATAAAAGTGGGTTACAAGGAATTAAAGTTTAGAAGCACTAGGAAAATTCTTCTCTTTCTTTGTGGTAATGGAGATTGAAACCAGGGCCTTGTGCATGCTAGACATGTGTTCTACCATTGAGCTATACCCACAAGGAATATTTTTATCTTTTCCTCCTTGAGTGTTGGGAGACCGAGAATAACTTCAAAGTAAAAATGCAGTTATCTTGAATGAAATAGAATAGAAAGCCCAAAGTTAAACTTCCACATATATGGTCAATGGATTTTCAACAAAAGTTCCAAGAGTACACTTCAACATATGGTCCTGGGAAAACTGGATATACACATATAGAAGAATGAAAATTAGACCCTTCCCTTATACCACATGCAAACATCAACTTCAGTAGATTATAGATCTAAACATAAGACCCAAAACTGTAACATTCTTCAGGAAAACTTAGGGGTAAATCTTCATGACATTAGTATAAGCAATAATTTCTCAGATATGACATCAAAACACAAACAATGAAGTCTAAAATATACAAGTAGGACTACATCACACTAAAAATTTCTGCAAAAAAAAAAAAAAAGAGGAAAAATACAACAGAATGAAAAGGCAAGTTGTGTGTGGTGGTGCATGCCTAAATCTCAGCAACTTGGGAGATGGAGGCAGGAAGATCACAAGTTCAAAACCAGCCTCAGAACTTAGTGAGGCCCTAAGCAACTTAGCAAGACCCTGTCCAAAAATAAAAACTAGAAGGGCTGGGATGTGGCTCAGTCATTAAACAACCATGGTACCAAAAACAAAGAAAGAAAGAAAAGGCAATCTATGAAATGGGAGAAAATATTTGCAAACCATATGTCTGATAAGAAGTTAATATTCAAAATATGTAAAGTACTCCTACAACTCAGTAGTAAAAAAAAAGAACATGTAATGCAATTAAAAATATGGACACCAGCCTTGCATAGACATTTCCACAAAGATACCTAAGTGGCCAACAAGTATATTAAAAATGCTCAGCATCACTAATCATCGTTGAAATGCAAATCAAAATGAGATATCACCTCATCCCAGTAAAAATGATGGTGAGGAGGTAGACAAAAAGAAACCCTGGTAAATATTGGTGGGAATGCAAAATGCTACAGCTGCTATGAAAAAAGACCCTCAAAAAGGTAAAAATAGAGCTGTCAGCGCTGGGTGCAGTGGCACATGCCTGTACTCCCAGCAGCTTAGGCGGTTGAGGCAGGAGGATCACAAGTTCAAGACTAGACTCAGCTACTTAGCAAGGCCCTAAGCAACTCAGTGAGACTTGTCTCTAATTAAAATATAAGAAAGGGGTGGCATGTTGCTCAGTGGTTAAGGCCCCTGGGTTAAATCTGTGGTACCAAAAAAAAAAAAAATAGAACTATCATAAGTGTCAGCAATCCACTTCTGGATATATATTCAAAAGAGTATATATCTTACCTGTAATCCTAGTAACTCACAGGCTGAGGCAGGAGGATAGCAAATTAGTGAGATCTTGTCTCAAATAAAAAATAAAAAATGGGCTGGGGATGTAGCTCAGTGGTAGAGCACTGTTGGGTTCAATTCCCGTACTGAAAAACAAAAGAAAAAAAATTGAAATCAAGATTTCAAGAGATATCTGGATTTCTGTATCCACTGAAGCATTATTCACAATAGGCAAAATAGGGAAACAACCCTAAATGTTCATTGATGGTTGAGTAGATAGTGAAACTATAGTATATACTTACAATAGAATATTATTTAGCCTTAACAAAGAAGGAAATCCTGCCATATGGGACAACATGGATAAACCTGAAGAACATTATTCTAAGTGAAATAAGCTGGTCACAAAAAGACAAGTGCCTTTATTATTCCATTTACGTAACATACATAGAGTAGTCAGAATCATAACAGAAAGTAAAATCATGGATGCCAAGGGGCTAGGTTAGAGGGTAATGTTGTTTAATGGGTATAGAATTTCTATTTTACAAGACGAAAAGAGTAATGGAGATGGATTTTGGTGATGATTGTGTAACAGTACAAATGTGTTTAATACTACTTTACTGTACACTTAAAATGGTAAAGATGGTAAATTTCATTAGGCACATTTTATCACAATAAAAACATGAAGAAAAAAATGTGCACAGATTCTTTCACACTCTTCCCATTGAGAGTCAGGGTCATTTACATATGTTCTCCTTGAAACTGGGCTTAGTTACTCATTTATTTGTTTTATTTCAGTTTACACTGAAATACCCTTTTATTCTTCATTTAAGTTGATAGGAAAGGAGGCTTTATTTAATGATCTTTCAAAAAATTAGCTAACCTGGCAGTGGAATTTAATACATCAGTGGTCTCTAACACCTTTGGCATATGACGCATATAAATTTATCTGTAACTTTTATTACAGTTTTTAAACTTTGAAAATTTAAGTCAAATATTTATGAATATATGTACTTCCACTATACCTGTATTCATCTAATAAAGGTACCAAAAATTACCATAGATTGGGTGGTTTAAATAACATAAATTTATTTCTTACAGTTCCAGAGGCTAGAAGTCCAAGACCAATGTGCTGTCAGTGTTTGTTTCTGGTGAGGACTCTATTCCTGGCTTGTAGATGGCTGCTTTCTCATGGTGGGGTCACAAGGTCTTTCCTCTATGCATATATGGAGAGAGAGGAAAAGAGAAGGAGTGATTTGGCATGTCTTCATCTTCTTATAAGGACATTAGTTCTATATAATTAAGGCCCCACCCTTATAACCTCATCTAACCTTTATTACTTCCTTATAGACTCTATCTCCAAATGTAGTCACATTGCAGGTTTGGGTTCTAACATGAGTTGGAGGAAGACACATTTTAGTTCATTACAATACCCTAGAGTTCTCTGAAACATGTTGGGGCAAAAAAAATTGATCTAATCCATTCAGTTTGCTTCTTTATCTATGAGGAAGTAGGTTCAGAAAAGTACTGTGGCTTTCCTGAGTTACTGCTGTACTGTAACACAGGTCTCCCAACTCTGTGGTGTCTTTCCTAGTACAACAAATGAGATGGTTTTCTTATTTATGTCCTTAAAAGGTTCCAATCATCTTCCGCAGCTTCTCATCTAGAAGTCATTTTTAAGCAAAATGTTTGAAAACATCTATTTATTTCCCCCAAGCATCTGACAAAGAATGGAGATCTGAATGCTAGCTCACCCTGGGTTCAGCAGAAGCCTGTCACTCTCCACACCATAGCACACAGCTAATTCTGGCAAGTCATAGCCTACTAGGCCTCAGCTTCACTGATAAAATGGTGCTGGCTACGCTTTACCTGCCAAATGAATGGGCTGGTGGAATGAAGCCCAAGACTCCACTGATCTAGGTTGAACAGAAAACTAAGATCTCTCTTTCTGTGACAGGTCCTACTTTGCCCTTCCTTCATTGAATTCTATCTTTTATGCTCTCATAATAGTAAATGACTAGTAGAAATACATTTTCAAAGATGTCCCTGTCCTCTTCTAGAAGCTTTTCCCATTCCTGGGTTGGTGGAGGTAATAGTGGTATTCAAAGGGCAGAATCAGTTGCTAGCAAGCCATGGTCTTTAAGGCCCTGACTTTACATAGGACATTCCAGGAAATTCTGTGCTTAATAAGGGGTTTTCCTGTATACTTGTTTTGTTGTTTATTGAGACATAGTCAACATAACATAAAATTTGTCTTTTTAATAAAAGTTTGCAATTCAGTGTTTTTAATATATTTGCAGAGTTGTACGTCTATTACCCAATTTTAAATTTTTTCATTAGCATTCGCCTCCCCCAACCCTATGTCTAAACAACCACTACATTTCTATCTTTATAGATTTACTTATAATGGATGGTTCATATGAGTGGCATCATAAAAATATGTAGTTTTATGTCTTTTGTCTTTGGTTTCTTCAACTTAGAAGAACAGCTTCATTCTTGTTACATATAGCAGTACTTCATTTAACAGCTGAATAGTATTCCATCATATGGATATTACATATTTTGTTCATATTTGGATGTTTGCGTTTACCACTTTGGCTATGGTAAAAATTCTGCTATGAACATTCATATACAGGTTTTGGTGTGGACAAATATCTTTATTTCTCTTGAGTACACATTCCTAGGATTGAAATTACTGGGTCATATGGCAACTCTATAGTTAATATTGTAAGAAACCGAAAAAAAATGTTTTACACAGTGGATTTAATGTTTTCTATTCTGATCAGCAGTATGTGAATGTTTCACTTTCTTCACATCTTCACCAAAACCTATTATCTGTCTTTTTCATTATAACCATCCTCATGGGTATAAAGTGGCATCACACTGTGATTGTGACTTCCATTTCCCTGGTGACTCTTTAGGGATGAATAATTGAACATCATTTCATGTGCTTATTGTCTGTTTGTGTATCTTCTTTGGAGAAATGTTTATTCAAATCTTTTGCTCATTTTTAAATTAGATTATTCCGTTTTTTTAAGTTTTAAGAGTTCTTTTAATATTCTGAATACTAGATTTTTATCAGGTATATAGCTTTCAAATTTATTCTCCTAGTCCATGAAGACTTTTCACTTTCTTCTTACTGTCCTTTGTCCTGGACATACATCTTTAATTTATAACAATCTTATTTGGTTTAATACATGTTAAATTTCAATAGTTAACAAAAACTTTACTCCTATAATGCTCCAGTGTCTCTCTCTCTCCTTTGTCTTGTTATTGTCATACAGATTACTTTTATATTTTGCATTCTTATCAACACAGATTTATATGTATTGGTTTATGGAGATATCTTTTAAATAAGATAGGTGAAAATAGTTTAAAAATAAGTCTATACATGTTGTTATGTAGTTAACATTGCTAATGCTTCTTAAATTTTTCATGCTGACTCAAATTAATGTTTAGTGTCAATGTCTTCTCATTTCATCCAGAAGGACTTCCTTTAGCAATTTTTTTGTACCATGGATTGAACACAGCGACACTTAACCACTAAGTCACATCCCTAGCCATTTAAAATTTTTTAATTTGTTTTAATTAGTTATACATAACTGTTGAATGTACTTTGATACATAATATATAATGGCTGTAAATTATGTACATGATGTAAAATCATACCAGTCATATAATTATATATATACATAGCATAATAATGTCTGATTCATTCTACTATCCTTCCTACTGCCATAACCATTATGGGAAGTGGTATGGAGACTCCTCAGAACACTTGGAATGGAATCACCATTTGACCCAGCTATCTCACTTCTCTGTTTAAACCCAAAGGACTTAAAATAAGCATATTACAGTGATGCAGCCACATAAATGTTTATCACAACTCAATTCATAACAGCTAAACAATGGAACCAACTTAGGTGCCCTTCAACAGATGAATGGATAAAAAATGTGATATATATATATATATATATATATATATATATATATATATATATATATGATATATATATATATATTACTCAGCCTTAAAGAAGAATGAAATTATGGCATTTACTGGTAAATGGATGGAGGAGAATATCATGCTAAGCGAAATAAAACAACTCCAGCCATTTTTATATTTTATTTAGAGACAGGGCCTTGCTAAATTGCTGAGGCTGGCTTTGAACTAGCAGTCCTCCTGCCTCAGCCTCCCCAGTCACTGGGATTACAAGTGTGCACCACTACACCCAGCTCCCTTTAGCATTTATTTATATTTTTTAATTTTTTTAGTTGTTGATGGACCTTTATTTTATTTATTTATATGTGGTGTTGAGAATTGAACCTAGTGCTTCACATATGCCAGGCAAATGCTTTACCACTGAGCCAGAGGTTCTGCCATCACACAAGGACTGAAAGCCACACAGTCCTGCCACCCAGAGGGTGAGCACTCGGGAAGATCCCAGGGCCCTGCTGTCCTCATGACACAACACAGGGCAAAAGGGCACACACTCAGGCTGTTGCCAGTGCTGTCTTGGCCATGTACTGGAAGAGCTCTCTAACCTAATCCTCAACAGTTCTATTGTACAAAATATTATAACTGTCACCATAAAGGTGACATATGTTGTTAACATTGCCAATGCTTCTTAAATTTTTCATGCTGATTCAAATTAATGTTTAGTGTCTTCTCAATTCACCCCAGCCCCTTTTAGCATTTCTTATAGGGCAGCTCTGCTAATAAAAAAAATTCTTTCAGTTTTTCTTAATATGTGATGATATTAATTTCTTTTTTGTACTTGGTAGAGAAATATTAATTTCAGTCTTTTTCTATTGGTGTTTTGACATGTTATTGCATTGCCTTCAGGCTGATTTCTGATGAGAAATTGGCTGTTCATCTTACAGAGGCCCTCTTGTATGTGATGCATTGCTATTCTCTGTCAAGATTCTCTTTTGGCTTTGGCTTTTGACAGTTTGGTTATGATATGTGGATACCATTAAATTTATCCTACCTGGAGTTTGTTGAGTTTCTTGGATGTCTAGATAAAGGTTTTCCATCACATTTCTGAAATTATGCACACTATTTTTTATGTGTTTTTTTTTTCTGTCTCTCCTCTTTTTTGGACTTGCATTGTACATGTATTGATGTGCTTAATGATCACCCACATTTCCTTGAGGCTTTCGTTTTTTTTTTTTTTCTTTTTATTCCTTATCCTCACACAGGATAAACAATTGATCTATATTTAAGTTCACTAATTCTTTCTTCTGTTTGCTCAAATCCACTTCAAGTTATTTTATTGATTTCTAAAATTTCAGTAAAAATTTTCAATTCTGCAATTTTTATTTGGTTCTTCTATAATTTCTTTATTTGACATTCTCTATCAAATGAAACATCATTCTTATAATTCTCTCTAGTACTTTTTAAACAATTTTTTTTAGTTGTAGATGTACACAATATCTTTATTTATTTTTATGTGGTGCTGAGGATCGAACCCAGTGCCTCACAATGTGAGGCATGTGCTCTACTACTGAGCCCCAGCCACAGCCCCTCTAGTACTTTCTCTTTTTCTTTCTTTCTTTCTTTCTTTATTATTATTATTATTATTATTGGTACCAGGGATTGAACCTAGGGGCACTTAACTACTGAGCCACATCCCCAATGTGGGGATAAAATATAATTTGTAAATAAAATAATATTTTATAATATTTTATTTAGAGACAGGGTCTCACTAAGTTGCTTAGGGCCTCACTAAATTGCTGAGGCTGGCTTTGAACTTGCAATCTTGCTGCCTAGCCTCCCAGGCTGCTGGTATTACAGACATGCCCCACTGTACCAGCTTCTCTGTAGTTCTTTAAACATAGTTTCCCTGAGTTTCTTGAATATTTGTCAATGATGTTTGAGATTCCTCAAGGATAGCTTCTCTTCACTGCTTATTACCCTATGCATTGGTCATCATTTCTTAGATTATGTTTTTATGCCTCAATTTTTTTGTTGAAAGCTGAATGTTTTTATTTTTTTTCTGATTATAGTTTTTTATTATTATTATTAAATCTCCTTCACATGATCCAGTGATCGAGCAGCAAAACACCTGGGAAGGAACCACATTCATCATCTTCCAGGATCTGCTTTGTTCTAAACAGAACTTAGACCAGAGGGGTTAGGACCTGGGGCTGGGAAGTTCTTCCTAAGGGCTTACAAAGGGATAGGCCATTTGCTGGGCAAGGCACCCAGGACATTGGGCAGTGGAAGTGCTTCCTTTGTGTCCTCATTTATTCCTGTGTACAGATTTGTGCACATCTTCAAGGGGCTTGGTCAGTGGTGTCCCCTGTAGAGCTGGGTTTTAATGAGAGGTTATATGTCCCATTAAAGCAATGAACCTTCAACAGTGGCTGTTTGGAGCCTGTGGGGAATGTTCTGTTTGCTTCCCTTTCAGGAGTCAGTGCCCTGCTCTCCTGGTCCTCACTGTCCTGGGCCCTGGTGTCCTACACCCACTTCCTGGGTGTCCTGAAGCCAGGCCACCGCGTCATGCCATGGGCTGCCCTCTTCTGCCAGCAGCTCTGGCGGATGGGCATGCTGGGGACCCGCGTCCTGAGTCTGGCTCTGTTCTGTAGAGCTTACCGCGTTTGGGTCCTGGTGGTTGGAGGTAAGCAGATCTCACGCTCTGGTCATCTACTGCTGTGTAACACCGCACCGCAGAGCAGTATGTCTTAGAAATCACTGTTGATGATCATGAGCCCCAGGTCTGGGGCTGGCTTGGCTGGGCCGGTGGTTCCTGCATAGGGGTCGCCTGTGGTTGCAGCAGGAGAGCAGGCGTCTGGGTTCACAGGGAAGCTGGAGCGGGCTGAGTGCACACATGGCCTTGCTCTTCCATAAAGTAGCCTGGACTCACCCTTGGCAGCTGAGAATTCTAAGCCTGAATGTTTTTAATAATATAACAACTCTGAAATAATATAATCTGGCAAGCTCTGTAGGTTTGTTGTTTTTGCTATCTTTTGTTTGTCGAGTGACTTTTCTGACCTAATTCTATGTCTGTACTCTGTTTTGTGTGGCCACTGAAGGATATGCTCAGTTAACTCAATAGCCACGTAGTTGTTAGAGAATGGTTTTCTTAAATCCCAGAACCAATAATTCCCTTAGGCCCTGCTAAAGGGCTCTGTGTGGATGTAGGAGCATGCCTTTGACACTTAGCAAGGCAATTGGCATTTCTGTACTGGGTTTCACTTCCTATTTATACAGAGTTTCAAAATCAACTGGAGGTGAGAACTTAGGGCTCTCTCAAATCTTTCCTGGGCATATACATGATTCCGCACATGTGAATGGATATCTATGTCTTAAGAAATATGTTGACATTTTCAAAGGACCCTTTGAACACCTCCTTCTCCAGCTTTTCCTTTAAAATTTTTAAATTTCGTTGAGATATCAAAACTGTGAGTTTTCTAATTTACTGTGGTTCTAAGGAGAGGGGAATGGGAATGAAGCAAGTGCAAATGTTACAAAGCTCACTATTCTTAATGAAATTAAACTATTTTTGTGAATAAATGCTCCCTGGATTATTACATACCTTTGATTAACTTTGAGAGTTCGAAAAATGTTTATTTTGGCCTTTTTTTGATAGTGTCCTCATTGCTTTTATGGAAAAAAAATTCCCACTGAGATCACCACTCAGTTTACAACTCAGCAGCAAGCCCACAACTGGTATGGCAGATAGCACAAGTTGAGCTGGAGTTCCTGGTAATTGTTCAAATTTGCTATATTTGCCTATATACAAACTTTAAATTTACACTATACAGGTTGGTACTTGAAATTATATAATTAGAAACATTGGTTTACAAGTAAAATAGGTTGTAATAGAAATAATTGGGTTTTTTTGTAAATTAATTCCTATAAGAAGTAGGCAACATTGTAGAATTATATAGACCTATGAACTTTTACCATGTATCTTAACTTATCTTCTAAGTTAAGATAAAGATTGTAATTGTTCTCTAGTGCTTTTATATATTAATATTTTATGTTGTAATGTCATTGTTTTTGTTTAAAAATATTGACACTGTGACATTACAATAATCCAAAAATGATTTTTAGGACTTGGAATAAAATAAGAATGTAATTAATGCCCATGTATGTTTAAACAACTATGAAATTTAATATTTAATAATAAAGATGCCTGATAAAGAGGAGGGAAGATGGCGGCGAGGGGAGTGCATTACCCCCGTGTGCTGCTTCACTGTGTGGGAGTATGACAAGTCAGGACGGCTAAAGGATATCTTGTTAGGAATTTCCAGCAATAGTGGGGTGCGCCGGAACCTGGAGGAAGGATTTCCATCGCATGAGGATCGGCTACGGGGACTCAAACGCGAGAGGTTTGTCGCATGGAGGGTAACACTGCTTATTCAGCAAATCGCCCCGCGGCTAGAGTCTGCAAGGCGCGCTGGGATAGAGACGCAGGGTTACAGCGCTGCAGTTTCTGCCAGACGCGCAAGCACCGCACTCAGGGCTGAATTCTGGGTTCGAGACGGGGAAGGAAGCGGTCCATCTCGGTTCTCCACACCGGTCAGACCACAGAGGAGGCCAGCAGCCACCATGTTGGTAAACTGACGTCACCACACCTGTTTTTGACTGACCGCAGCTCATTCAGCCATAGAACAGGTAATTTCAGGCTGCAATTCGCCTGCGGCTTGCAGACAGATTGCTAGGGTTCAGCGCCTGGGGGCTTCTTAAAATCTGATCTTATCGGAGTGAACACGGAGCGCGGGGCGGCCGAGTCCCGGCTCCCGGAACCGTCCCGGAACCGCCCTGGCTCCGGGCTGCGGAGCCTGCGGAGGCTGCTTCTTGGACCCTGCTAATATCAGAGCAAACACGAAACACCAAGAAGCCGAATTCCAGCTCCCGGAACTGAGCCCGCGGGGACTGCTTCTTGGAGCTTACACTTATAGGAGCTTACACCGAGCACAGAGCGGCCGAGTTCCGGCTCCCGGAACCGTCCCGGAACCGCCCTGGCTCAGGGCTGCGGAGCCCGCGGAGGCTGCTTCTTGGACCCTGCTACTATCAGAGCATACACCAAACACTAAGCGGCCGAATTCCGGCTCCCGGAACTGAGCCCGCGGGGGCTGCTTCTTGGAGCCTACACTTATAGGAGCTTACACCGAGCACGGAGCGGCCGAGTTCCGGCTCCCGGAACTTCCCTGGACCGGGGCTAGGAGCCCGCGGAAACTGTGTCTCGGTCCGGGTCCTGCTGAGGGCAGGTCAGGACTCACCCATTGCTTGGGTTGCCTGGCAAGGGGAACGAAATGCTGCCATTCGCATAGGATACCAACATGGCAGAGATCTGATGTCAGCAGAAAGCGGTGGAGGAGAGATCTTCATCAATACCAGCGGTGACATAAGCAGTTGGTCTCCTGGTAAGGGGGGTGAGGCTCAGTCACCCGAGTCTCCTCAATTTGTCCTCGAGCCAGAGGGAAGGAGCCGGGCCGCCGCCAGCCCCCGGAGCAGGCCCAGCGGCTCGCCAGCGTGGTGACCGCGTGACCCCAATTGGAGAGGGGGCGGAGCGGAGCCGCCACCCACACCCGCCAGGTGGGCAGACCCACGACCCAGTAGTACATGGGCGTGGTAGGAGGGGCAGGGCAGAGCCGCCCTTCGCGCTTGCAAGGTAAACAGACCTGTGACAGCCTGGCGGGTCAGGCCCAGTGGCCTGCCAGTGTGGTACACACGTCACCCCAACTCGAGTAGGGGCAGAGCAGATCCTTATCCCACGCCCGGATCAGGCCCTGCCGGTGTGGTGGTCACGTGACCCCAATTGGAGTGGGGGTGGAGCGGAACCGCCACCCGTGCCCGCAGGGTGAGCAGACCAGTGATCAACCTGCAGATCAGGCCCAGGGGTCCGTAGGCGTGGTAGGAGGGGCAGGGCAGATCCGCCGCCCGCGCCTTCAAGGTAGGCAGACCTACAACAGACCGGCGGATCAGGCCCAGGAGCCTGCCGGCGGGGTACAAACACCACCCTAATTGGAGTAGTGACAGAGCAGAGTCGCCTCCCTTGCCAGGAACAGACCCAGCATCCTGCAGGCGGGGTAGTCACGACACCCCAATTGGAGTAGGGGCAAAGCAGAGCCTCCACTCGTGCCCGAAAGGTGGGCAGATCTGCGACCGACCAGCAGGACAGGCCCAGTGGCCTGCTGGTACGACAGACACGTCACCCCAATTGGAGTAGGGGCAGAACAGAGCCGCCACCAGCTCCCAGAACAGGCCCAGTGACCTGCCGGCGTGGTAGCCACGACACCCCAATTGGAATAAGGAGAGAGCAGAGCCGCCGCCCGCACCTGCAGGAAAGATACGCAAGCAGTATGAAAAGACAAGGAAAGAAAGGACCACAAGCAATGCAGGTCAACGCAACTTTAGAAGAGGTAACAGCTGCAGCAGATGGAATGTCAGATAAAGAATTCAGGATATACATGCTTCAGATGATCTGGAGTATCAAGGAAGACATTAAACAGCAAAATCAGACAATGAAAGATCACTTCGACAACGAATTACGCAAACAAATCCAGGAAGCAAAGGATCAACTATACAGGGAGATAGAGGTTATAAAAAACAAGCAATCAGAAATCCTAGAAATGCAGGAAGCAATAAACCAACTTAAAAACTCAATGTAGAATACTACCAACAGAGTAGAACACTTAGAAGATAGAACATCAGACAATGAAGACAAAGTATTTCAACTGGAAAAGAACATAGACAGCTCAGCAAGACTGTTAAGAAACCATGAGCAGAACATCCAAGAAATATGGGATAACATTAAGAGACCAAACTTAAGAGTCATTGGGATACAGGAAGGTACAGAGCTCCAAACCAAAGGAATGAGCTGTCTATTCAATGAAATAATACAAGAAAACTTCCCAGACTTGAAGAATGAGACAGAATCCCAAATCCTAGAAGCCTACAGGACGCCGAGTGTGCAAAATCATAAGAGATCCACACCTAGACACATTATAATGAAGATGCCCAACATACAGAATAAGGAGAGAATTTTAAAAGCTACAAGAGAAAGGAAGCAGATTACATTTAGGGGCAAGCCAATCAGGATAACAGCTGATCTTTCAACACAGACTCTGAAAGCTAGAAGATCCTGGAATAACATATTTCAAACACTGAAAGATAATGGGTTCCAACCAAGAATTGTGTATCCAGCGAAATTAAGCTTCAGGATGGAGAATGAAATTAAAACCTTCCACGATAAACAAAAGTTTAAAGAATTCGCAGCTAGAAAACCATCTCTTCAAAACATCCTAGCCAAAGTATTACAGGAAGAGGAAATGGAAAATAACAATGAAAACCAACAGTGGGAGGTAGGACAGTAAAGGGGGGGGGAAACAATCAAAGAGGAAAACAAACAATGTTTAGTAACAGAAATAAACAAATATGGCTGGAAGAACAACCCATATCTCAATAATAACCCTAAATGTTAATGGCTTAAACTCACCAATTAAGAGACACAGGCTAGTAGAATGGATCACAAAACAAGACCCAACAATATGCTGCCTACAGGAGACGCATTTGATAGGAAAAGACATACATAGGCTGAAGGTGAAAGGTTGGGAAAAATCATATCACTCATATGGACTTCGGAAACAAGCAGGCGTGTCCATACTCATATCAAATAAAATAGATTTCAAGCCAAAGTTAATCAAAAGAGATAAAGAGGGACACTACATACTGCTTAAGGGAACCATACACCAACAAGACATAACAATCATAAATATTTATGCCCCAAACAATGGTGCAGCTATGTTCGTCAAACAAACTCTTCTCAAGTTCAAGAGTCTAATAGACCACCACACCATAATCATGGGAGACTTCAACACACCTCTCTCGCCACTGGACAGATCTTCCAAACAAAAGTTGAATAAGGAAACTATAGAACTCAATAACACTATTAATAACCTAGACCTAATTGACATATATAGAGTATACCACCCAACATCAAGCAGTTACACTTTTTTCTCAGCAGCACATGGATCCTTCTCAAAAATAGATCATATATTATGTCACAGGGCAACTCTTAGACAATATAAAGGAGTAGAGATATTACCATGCATCTTATCTGATCATAATGGAATGAAACTGAAAATCAACGATAAAAGAAGGAAGGAAAAAGCATACATCAATTGGAGAATGAACAATAGGTTACTGAATGATCAATGGGTTATAGAAGACATCAAGGAGGAAATTAAAAAATTCTTAGAGATAAATGAAAACACAGACACAACATATCGGAATCTATGGGACACATTGAAAGCAGTTCTAAGAGGAAAATTCATTGCTTGGAGTTCATTCCTTAAAAAAAGAAAAAACCAACAAATAAATGATCTCATACTTCATCTCAAAATCCTTGAAAAAGAAGAGCAAAACAACAGCAAAAGAAGTAGAAGGCAAGAAATAATTAAAATCAGAGCTGAAATTAATGAAATCGAAACAAAAGAAACAATTGAAAAAATTGACAAAACTAAAAGTTGGTTCTTTGAAAAAATAAACAAAATCGACAGACCCTTAGCGATGCTAGTGAAGAGAAGAAGAGAGAGAACTCAAATTACTAGCATACGGGATGAAAAAGGCAATATCACAACAGACACTTCAGAAATACAGAAGATAATCAAAAACTATTTTGAATCCTTATACTCCAATAAATTAGAAGATAGTGAAGGCATAGATAAATTTCTTAAGTCATATGATCTGCCCAGATTGAGTCAGGAGGATATAGAAAACCTAAACAGACCAATATCAATTGAGGAGATAGAAGAAACCATCAAAAGACTACCAACTAAGAAAAGCCCAGGTCCCGATGGGTATACAGCAGAATTTTACAAAACCTTTAAAGAAGAACTAATACCAATACTTTTCAAGCTACTTCAGGAAATAGAAAAGGAGGGAGAACTTCCAAATTCATTCTATGAGGCCAACATCACCCTGATACCTAAACCAGACAAAGACACTTCAAAGAAAGAAAACTACAGACCAATATCTCTAATGAACCTAGATGCAAAAATCCTCAATAAAATTCTGGCGAATCGGATACAAAAACATATAAAAAAAATTGTACACCATGATCAAGTAGGATTCATCCCTGGGATGCAAGGCTGGTTCAATATACGGAAATCAATAAATGTTATTCACCACATCAATAGACTTAAAAATAAGAACCATATGATCATCTCGATAGATGCGGAAAAAGCATTTGACAAAGTACAGCATCCCTTTATGTTCAAAACTCTAGAAAAACTAGGGATAACAGGAACATACCTCAATATTGTAAAAGCAATCTATGCTAAGCCTCAGGCTAGCATTATTCTGAATGGAGAAAAACTGAAGGCATTCCCTCTAAAATCTGGAACAAGACAGGGATGCCCTCTCTCTCCACTTCTCTTCAACATAGTTCTCGAAACACTGGCCAGAGCAATTAGACAGACGAAAGAAATTAAAGGCATAAAAATAGGAAAAGAAGAAATTAAATTATCACTATTTGCAGATGATATGATTCTATATCTAGCAGACCCAAAAGGCTCTACAAAGAAACTATTAGAGCTAATAAATGAATTCAGCAAAGTGGCAGGATTTAAAATCAACACGCATAAATCAAAGGCATTCCTGTATATCAGCGACAAATCCTCTGAAATGGAAATGAGGACAACCACTCCATTCAAAATATCTTCAAAAAAAATAAAATACTTGGGAATCAACCTAACAAAAGAGGTGAAAGACTTATACAATGAAAACTACAGAACCCTAAAGAGAGAAATAGAAGAAGATCTTAGAAGATGGAAAAATATACCCTGTTCATGGATAGGCAGAACTAACATCATCAAAATGGCGATATTACCAAAAGTTCTCTATAGGTTTAATGCAATGCCAATCAAAATCCCAATGGCATTTCTTGTAGAAATAGAGAAAGCAATCATGAAATTCATATGGAAAAATAAAAGACCCAGAATAGCAAAAACAATGCTAAGCAAGAAGTGTGAATCAGGCGGTATAGCGATACCAGACTTCAAACTATACTACAGAGCAATAGTAACAAAAACAGCATGGTACTGGTACCAAAACAGGCGTGTGGACCAATGGTACAGAATAGAGGACACAGAAACCAATCCACAAAACTACAACTATCTTATATTTGATAAAGGGGCTAAAAGCATGCAATGGAGGAAGGATAGCATCTTCAACAAATGGTGCTGGGAAAACTGGAAATCCATATGCAACAAAATGAAACTGAATCCCTTTCTCTCGCCATGCACAAAAGTGAATTCAAAATGGATCAAGGAACTTGATATCAAATCAGAGACGCGCCGTCTGATAGAAGAAAAAGTTGGCTACGATCTACAGTCGGTGGGGTCGGGCTCCAAATTCCTCAATAGGACACCCATAGCACAAAAGTTAATAACTAGAATCAACAAATGGGACTTACTCAAACTAAGAAGTTTTTTCTCAGCAAAAGAAACAATAAGAGAGGTAAATAGGGAGCCTACATCCTGGGAACAAATCTTTACTCCTCACACTTCAGATAGAGCCCTAATATCCAGAGTATACAAAGAACTCAAAAAATTAGACAATAAGAGAACAAACAACCCAATCAACAAATGGGCCAAGGACCTGAACAGACACTTCACAGAGGAGGACATACAGTCAATCAACAAGTACATGAAAAAATGCTCAACATCTCTAGCTGTCAGAGAAATGCAAATCAAAACCACCCTAAGATACCATCTCACTCCAGTAAGATTGGCAGCCATTAGGAAGTCAAACAACAACAAGTGCTGGCGAGGATGTGGGGAAAAGGGTACACTTGTACATTGCTGGTGGGACTGCAGATTGGTGCAGCCAATTTGGAAAGCAGTATGGAGATTTCTTGGAAAGCTGGGAATGGAGCCACCATTTGACCCAGCTATTCCCCTTCTTGGTCTATTCCCTAAAGACCTAAAAAGAGCATGCTACAGGGACACTGCTACATCGATGTTCATAGCAGCACAGTTCACAATAGCAAGACTGTGGAACCAACCTAGATGCCCTTCAATAGACGAATGGATAAAAAAAATGTGGCATTTATACACAATGGAGTATTACTCTGCATTAAAAAATGACAAAATCATAGAATTTACAGGGAAATGGATGGCATTAGAGCAGATTATGCTAAGTGAAGCTAGCCAATCCCTAAAAAACAAATGCCAAATGTCTTCTTTGATATAAGGAGAGTAACTAAGATCAGAGTAGGGAAGAAGAGCAGGAGAAGAAGATTAACATTTAACAGGGATGAGAGGTGGGAGGGAAAGGGAGAGAGAAGGGAAATTGCATGGAAATGGAAGGAGACCCTCAGGGTTATACAGTGGAGGAGGTAGAGAGAGAGGAGGGGAGGGGAGGGGAGAGGTGGGGAGGGGGGAGGGTGGAGGATGGGAAAGGCAGCGGAGCACAACAGACACTAGTATGGCAATATGTAAATCAATGGATGTGTAACTGATGTGATTCTGCAATCTGTATACTTGGTAAAAATGGGAGTTCATAACCCACTTGAATCAAAGTGTGGAATATGATATGTCAAGAAATTTGTAATGTTTTGAACAACCCACAATAAAAAATTAAAAAAAAAAAAAAAATAAAGATGCCTGGTATAAAAAGTTGAAGAAAAGGATAATCCTTGTGTGGACTCTACATATTTTCATCTAAATGTAAACTACATCAGCTTTTCTAAAGCTTCAGATAAAATAATAAATAACTAATAAATTGTGACTATGACTAGTATTTATAATTTTAAAATACATTATTTTATATTAAATAACATTAACACTTAAATGTTAGGAAAATCTACATATAGTGTAGAATATTAAAGTTAATAAAATGTTATAGATGAAAGAAAAAGCACAATAAATCAGGAAAATTGAAAAGCTTTCTCAAAAAGATAAGAAAAATAATACTATTTTCCCCTATTTGATTCATAATCCATTTTCTTTTTTTCTTTCATACCATCTTTTTTCTCATCAAATTTTCATTACATTATCCCATTATCTTCAATCCCAGCTACTGACTTTGCTTTCTATTTCATTAAGAAAACAAACATTCAGAAGACAGCTCTCAGTGTGATAGTCAGCTTTTCATTGCTGTGACCAAAATACCTGACAAGAATAACCTAGAGGAGGAAAAGTTTGAGTTCACAGTTTCAGAGATTTAGTTCATGGTGGTCCAGTCCCATCACTCTGGGCCAAGGTGAGGCAGAAGGAGCATCATGGCCAAAGGACAAGGTGGAGGACAGCTGCTCACTTCATGTCAACAAGGAAGGAGAGAGAGAGAGAGAGAGAGAGAGAGAGAGAGAGAGAGAGAGAGAGAGAAGAAAAGGGAAGGGGCTACAGAGAAGCTGACTTATTTTAGGGCATACCCCCAGTGACCCCCCACCCCCTCCAGCCACACCACACTTGCTTACAGTTACCACCCAATTAGCCCATTCAAACAAGGCTATATTAATTAGCTCTCACAATCCAATCATTTCACCTTCTGCATTAACACAGGGCTTTGGGGGGACACCTTTTATCTAAACCTTAGCAACCAGTTAAAAGAACATTTATAAAACTATACCCTATGTAATGACCACCTAAGACAAGTAATAAAACAACATAATAATCCACACCCACTCATTCCTCTGCCCTATTGATGACATTCATTCCCCCAATGTAGGGGTAACTCCTCTCCTGAATATTATGATTATCAATTATTTATCTTTCTTTATAGGCTTATTTTCCATATAAGCATCTCTAAAAATCAAAGTATGTCTTACAGATATTTGAACTTCATATACCTGTAATTGTCTGTGTGTTTTATATTGTGATTATCTTCTTTCATTCCATGTTTCTTGAGAGATTTATTCACATCCTTGTAGACAGCTGTAGTTAGTTCATTTGTATTGCTATGCAGTATGCCAGGCATGGTGGTGCATGCCTATAATCCCAGCATCTAGGGAGGCTGAGGTAGGAGGATTGCAGGTTCAAAGCTAGCTTCAGCAAATTAGTGAGGCCCTACGCAATTTAGCAAGACCCTGTCTCTAAATAAAATATTAAAAAGGTCTGGGGATGTGGCTCAGTGGTTAAGTGCTCAATCCCTATTGCCAAAAAAAGTGTATTGCTGTGTGATATTCCATTATATGAATATACCACCATGTGTCCATTTATGGACATTAATTTGATGGACATTTAATGGACAATCTGTGTCTAGTGTTTGACAGTTATAAAATAGTGATACCATGAATATTCTTGTACATCTCTTCTAGTGTATATAAGCACTTAAAGTTTTCTGACTGAATTGATGGTAGGTTAACAGTTTTCTGGAGGCAGATATAACTATGAACTTTATATTCTGTTTCAGTCAGCTTTTTCGCTGCTTTGACTACAAGAATTGACCAGAACAATTGTAGAGGAGTAAAGTTTATTTGAGGGCTCACAGTTTTGAAGGTCTCAGTACAGATAGCTGATTCCATTCCTCAAGGCTCAAGATCAGGCAGAACATCCTGATGGAAGAATATGGTGGAGAGAAGCAGCTCAGATGATGATCAGAAAGCAGAGGGAGACTCCACTCACCAGATACAAAATATATACCCCAAAGGCATGCCCCCAGGTACCTACCTTCAGCCATACCCTACCCACCTTCAGTTACCACTCAGTTAATTCCATCAGGGAAATTAATTCACTGATTAGGTTAAGAATTTCATAACCCAATCATTTCTCCTCTAAACCTTCTTGCATTGTCTCACACATGAGCTTTTGGGGGACACCTCACAGTCAAACCATAATATTCAGCCCCTGGCCCTGTAAAACTCATGACCATTTCACAATGTAAAATATATTTAGTTCATTTCCAAGAGTCCCCATGGTCTCAACAGTTCCAAGATTGCCCAAAAGTTCAAGTCCAAAGTTTTCTCTGAGACTCAGGGAAAGCTCGAATCATGAGCTCATATAAAAATCCAAAGTTATTTACAAGTATCCAATATATAAATGTATGGAGTAAACATTTCCATTCACAAAAATAGAGGCATAGAAAAAGAGATGGGACCAAAACAAGACTGAAATCCAGCTGGGCAAACAAGTCCTGTAGCTCCACATCTAACACCTGGGGCAGATGGCATGGTGATTTTCTATCCAAAGAGCTTGTGTAGCTCCATCCCTGTGGCCTTTTAGGTTGCAGCCCAAGTGGGCTTTCTATTGGCTTGTCCTAGCTCAAGACATGCAACCTTTCTCAATGGACATTGCACGGTACTGGCATTTCATAATCTTTGGGGTCTCCACTGCACCTTTGGCTTCCTCCTCATATTTCCATGCATCACCTTCTCAGGGGTTGCCCACAGGGACTCCAATCCTGCTACACTTTGCCTTGTCTTCCAGGCCTTCCTTTGAAATCTTGGTGGAAACCTCCATGACCGCCTAACTTTAGCATCCCGCATTCCTGCAGAACCAGCACCACATAGTTGATGCCAAGGTCTGCTGCCATCTGAGTAGTAGCCAAGCCTCCAGGGACCCTGGCTGCAGCAGCCTCTGAGTGCCTGGGTAGCTGAGCAAGTTGAAAAAAATTCCTAGGTCCCCTTGTGCAAGAAGGGTGCTGCACTGGTCTCTTCTCAAGAGAATTTTTACTTTTACTTCCTTGAATCTGAGATGGATATGATCTTGCCAACTCCTGAGATGCCCTCAAGCCATTTTTCTTATGGTCTTTGAGCAAAGTCTTTAACATTTCTTTAAAGGCAGTAATGTCTTTAACCACTGCAACTTTCTTAATCCTAGTTTCAGTCTCACCTTTCAAGTCCAAGTTTTTCAAATTTTTCTGCATGCTCTGCTCCTGGTTATCAATAAATTTGGCTAAAATCTGTGAACAATATTCATGTTAAAATTTTAACAATAAATGAGCAAAGGAACTGAACAGGCACTTTACAGAAGAAGAAATATGAATGGTCAACAAATATATGAAAAAAATGTTCAACATCTCTAGCAATTAGACAAATGCAAATTAAAATTACACTGAGATCCTACCTCACTCCAGTCAGAATGGTAATTATCAAGAATACAAGTAACAAAGAATATTGGTGAGGATGTGGGGAAACTGTACACTCATATACTCATACATTGTTGGTGGGACCGCAAACTTTCTGTTTCAGTCAGCTTTTTCACTACTGTGACTAAAAGACATGTCCAGAAAAATTTTAGGGGAGGAAAAGTTTATTTAGGGGCCCATGATTTCAGAGGTCTCAGTCTATAGAAAGCTGGCTCCATTACTTAGGGCTCAAGGTGAGGCAGAACATCATGGCAGAAGAGTGTGGTGGAGAGAAGCATCTCACATGATGATCAGAAAGCAGACTACTCACCAGATACAAAATATATGCCCCAAAGGCACATCCCCAATGACCCAATTTCTCCAGCCATACCCTACCCACCTTCAGTTATCACTCAATTAATCCTATCAGGGAGATTAATTCAGTGATTGGGTTAAATCTCTCATAACCCAATCATTTCTCCTCCAAACTTTCTTGCATTGTCTCACACATGAGCTTTTGAGGGACACCTCACATCCAAACCATAACACATTCAGAAGGTACAAGAGGGAATTTTCTATTTGGCATGATGGATTGAGATGTGAGAACAACAGGATAGAAGGTGAGGTTGCTAGGACACTTCCATTCCGTTTGCTCTGCCCCACTATTTACTATAGTGCAGTCTTGACAATTTGAGGACCAGGATTAGCCACTACTTACTTATAATAGATAATGTGCATGCTGGCTAAAAGTGTAGAATGTCTAGAAATTGGAAACTTGTCTTCTTCCCAGCTATGTGAATGAACACAATTTAATTAACCCAAATCTCGGTTTCCCTTGTCTGTAAAATGGGAATAACATTAACTGAATGCAAATTCTTTACACATTTGTTTCATTTATCAATTGCTGCATAACAAATATCCCCAGAACATGCTGACAAAAGTAACCATTTATTTCCTCAGCATGTTGTGGCTCAGAAATTCAGGCAGGACTCAGGAGCCTCTCTGCTTCACATGGTATTATCTGGAGCAGCTCAACTGAGAGAAGAGAATCCAAGATGGCCCCACTCACATGTCTGCTTCTGGTTCTTGCTTCTGGTACTTGAGTGACATGTCTTGGTTCTCCTCCATGTAGCTTCTTTCCAGCAGAAACATTACCCAAAGAGCAAAATTAGAAGCTACTGAGACCTGTCAGGCCAAGTTTCAGAAATTATACTACTTCTGTTACATACTATTTGTCAAAGCCAATCCCAGAGCCAGTCTAGATTCAAAGACAAGGAAAACACACCTTTGTGCTTAATGAGAGGAAGAGAAAAGTTGCATTGTTGGGGCTGGGGATATAGCTCAGTTGATAGAGTGCTTGCCTAGCATGCACTGGTTTCAATCCCAAGCACCACCAAAAAAAATTGCATTGTAAATAGGCCTGTAGGATGGGAAAGATTGTTATAATCGTCTTTGTAAACAATACATCATACATATATTGTAAACCTTTGGACCCAGAGCCCATTTGTGTCTGTTAGAGCTGGATTTGGCTGTATATCCACATGCAAGTCCAAAATATGAATATGAGAAACATCACCAAGTTTGTTTTGGGCAAGGATACACAGCAGAGATGAAGGCACTGAGAAGGTGGCTCCCAGCAGAGTAGAAGAGAACCACAGGAGTACAGGGGCTTGGAAGCTAAGTGAACACATGTTTTAGGGAGGAGTGATCAACTATGAGTAAAACATTGGTAAGGAGTTGAATAAAATGATTTCTGGGAGGTTTCAGATGGTGGAATAGAGATACAAATTGTGAGCTATCACTATTTTATTCCTCCACAGGATAGAAACAAAGCAAATGGTGCATAATTGCTTCTGGAGATGAGAGCCTATGGATGAACATTGGAAACTGACAGCACAGAAAATGATACTTGGTGAATTCCAAAGACTTGGGAGAATAACAAGGCAGGAAAATCAAAATACTGAATCATCTAGCCCCTGGCACCTGGTCAAAGAAGGGAGACTGTCCCTTCCAGGGAAGTAAAGGTGAAAGAGAAAGTGTGAGAGCACAGCACAGAAGGCTGTACCCTGCAGATAAACAGTTTAAATAAATATGAGACCTGGACTCTGTACAAGTTAGCTTAAGAGTAGAAATTCACTACATCTCTCAGAAAACTCTGCGTTCTACAGCCAGGAGTCATCTTGAGATGAGTTCTATTGTCTGAGACTAAGCTGAGTGACAGGGATGGTAAGAAAACTTGGCATAATCATATCTCATGTCCCTTTGGACAACCCTACTGCATTAACTAGATAGGCAGTGGCCACATGAGACAATCATGGCTTAGAAAAGTACTGAGGGATTTATGCTGCAAAGAAAATAGGCTGCAATAAGAAAGAGAGTAGACAACACAGTGGTTCAATGATCCTTTACTCTATGACATGGAGCATCATGAATCACATGTGATTTCACAGGGGGCCAGGTCTGAAGATGCTGGGATTGAGGCTAGCTGATGGTTCAGTTCCTGTGTTCCCCCTTGCAGCACAGAATTCAGTGGTTCAGTTAGACCCTACACCTCAGAAGCATTCTGGGGAACCACTGCAGCTTTAACATTTGCCACATCCCTGGGTATACAGACTAAAATCTTCTGGAATGAATAAACACCCAGCACCTGTACATGTTCCGCCAAAGCAGTTGGGAAGAAGGGCTCACTGTGGCTATGACATTTACCATGCCTGGGGGGTGCACAGATTAAAAACCTCCAGAGAGAATATATCCCTGGTGCTGTCAACATTCCACCTTAACCTGTTGAGCAAGAAACACGAGGTGTAGCCTGCCTACTGCCCTAACTCGTTTGGTGAGAGATGAGAATTACAAAAAGCTGCAGTCACAACCCACTACCTCTTCCCCCATTACTTGGCAGATTCCAACCTTAGAAGCCCCAGAAAGAAGTTTTTCTAAGTGCCTCAGCTAGGAGGAATTTTTTGTTGGTTTTTGTTTGTTTGATTGTTTGGTTTTTCTCTATTTAATTATGTATTTTTTAAAAAAAATTCTTACTTTTATTTTATTTTTTTTAATTTTATTTTTCTCATTTTACCTCTTTTTAATGTTTTTTGGTCTTTTTTCTTTATATATTTTTATTCTTTATATTTTTTATGATTTTCTGTCTTTCTTTATCCCCCCCACCCCCACCCAGTGCTAGAGATGGAGCATAGGGCAAATTTACTCCCAGCTCAGCTGGGAGGAATTAAGCCCAGCTCCATCCATAACCCAGTCTCACTTGAACCTGGGAAGATGTTTCTCAAAATAGGGGACATAATTTCCCAGCTGTCAGCCTATCCCTAGGTGGGCATAGGTTGGGGAAGGTTGAGGTCTCGCTTCTGGGCAGATACCTATACATTAGCAGCAGAGAGGAAAAACCCAATGGTTGATGATATCACATTCTATGTAGGCCCTCTACATCAATCCCAACCACACCAGGTCAGATCACATAGGGCTGAGAAGTCTGAAGTTGAGTCCCAGAGAGGAGGAGCTATGATTCCATACCCTGCCCCTCCCTGTGAAGGACCTAGATTCGCACAAGTCTCCAATAAGGACAAGAGCTTCAGACCCTTCAACGTGACTGAAGCAACCAGCATCAGAATCACTTTGAAGTAATAGAGACATTATTGAACATACTTGTGGAAATCTCCAACTTCTGAATGGAGTTACCATTCCCACAATAGGAATAACCAAAAAGGGATCGTTCCACATATTCTGCTGCCTATACCACATCTACCTGAAGTACCAGAATATTAGCACCATTAGAAATCTTTCAGAGACAATGGGTCTCTCCAACCCCAGTATGGTATGCTCTTTGCACAAATCATTAAGTTATAACCAAAGAAGCTACATGTAACATACATTACAGAGTCCAGTTGGAAATGAACTCAATATTGCACAACAAACCAATATTCCAAATCACTTTGGCAGAAAAATCTGCATACTATGAAGACCACCACACAAAAGTGGAAGAATTATCCATCTCCAACAGAGGCACAAACCTCAACATAAAAACAAAAGAAATATGAAAAAACAAGGTAATATATTACCTTCTAAAGTTTGTAACCCCATAGCAACAGATTCCAAAGATTTCATCATTCTTTTGAATTTTTTGTTCAACATTTGATGAAATGCTGGGCAAAAAATTCAAAAGAATAATTTTAGAAAGCCCAGTGAACACAAATAAAACATTAAGTGGGTTAAGGAAAACAATGCAGAATATGAATGAGCAATTCAATAAAGAGGTGGATATTTTGAAAAAGAACCATACAGAAACTTGGAATTGAAAGGCTCTATAAATCAGATTTTTTTTAAAAAACTAAATTGAAAACCTTGTCAGCAAAGTAGATCAAGTCGAAGAAAGATGACTCTGTCAAAATATTACACTCAGAGAGCAATACAGAAAAAATAAGAAGGAATGAAAAGAGCATACAAAAATCTCCGGAACAACATTAACATATCAAATATCTGAATAATTGGTATACTGGAAGGAGAAAATCATGTGGAGGGCATAGAACACATTCAGGGAAATATGACTATAAAGCTTCCCAAATCTTAGGAAAGATATGGACATCCAGGTAGAGGAAGCCTTTAGAAAACCAAATCGATATGGCCAGAAAAGAACTGCTTCACAACATATTATAGTTATATTGCCAAAAATACAGGATAAAGGGAAAATTTTAAAAGCTGTAAGAGAGAAGTGCCAAATCACATTAAAAGACAAACCCATAAGAATAACAGCAGAAATTCTGAAGTCCAAGAGGGCATAATTTCCAGCAAAGATTACTATACCCAACAAGATTACCCTTCAATATCAAAAGAAAAAGAAATATCTTCCAAGATAATCACAAACTAAGGGAATTAATAACCACTATACCAGCATTACAGAAGACACTTAAGGAACTGGGGATATAGCTCAGTTGGTAGAGTGCTTGCCTAGCATGCATAAGACCTTGGGTTCAATCCCCAGCACCACCACCAAAACAAAACAAAACACCACCAACAACAACAACAACAAAACCAGAAGAGGGGCTGGGTTGTGGCTCAGCAGTAGAGTGCTCACCTAGTATGTGTGGGGCTCTGGGTTCAAACCTCAGCACCACATAAAACTAAATAAATAAATAAAGGTATTGTGTCCAACTACAACCAAAAAGTAAATATTAAAAAGAAAATCAGAAGACACTTAAGGGAATTCTATATCCATAAGAGGAAGAAAGACAAACACAATCATGAGAGCACATAAAAGAACGAATCTCACTACAAGAGTAGACATGCAAAAGAAAAAATAGGAAATAACCAAGCATTATCAATATGATAAGCCATCAAATTCCTAAGATGAATAAGAGAGAAAGAAGTGAGTATAGAATATTCAAAACAAGAAGAAAATCAATAAAATGACAGGAACAGAAATACCTTTTAATAATAATTCTGAGTGTAAATCATCTTATTTCTCTAATTAAAAGACCCAGATTGGCTCAGTAGATTCAAAAACAATACCCAAACATATGCTACATACAAGAAGTTCAAATCACCTGCAAAGACATAATCAGACTGAAAGTGAAATAGTGGAAAAAGATATTCCAATGAAATGGGGTGTGAATAAGTAGAGCAGGAGTGACTCTACTTATATCCAACAAACTAGATTTTAAGACAAAATCAATTAGAAGAGACAAAGAAAGTCACTATATGTTGATCAAGGAAACAACACTTCAAAAAGTTAAAACACTTATGAATATATATGCATCAAATGTCAGAACACTCAATTTCATAAACAAATACTCTGGGAAAAGGGTGAGATAAGCCTCAGTAAAATAATAGTAGATGATTTCAATACCTCACTCTCACCCATAGATAAATCATTCAGTCCAAAAGAATCAACAATGAAATAGCAGTTAAATTATAAAATAGATCAAGTGGATTTAACAGACATCTCCAGAATACTCCATCCAACAGCTACAAAATACACATTATTTTCATTGGCTCATGGAACTTTGTCCAAAATAGACATTATATTAGGCTACAAAGCAAGTCTTAACAAATTCAAAAAATTGAAATAATTTCTTGCATTTTATCTGATCTCAATGGAATGAAACTAGAAATCAACAAGAGAAATTGCAGAAATTTTACAAACATATAGAGATTGAACATACACTGTTGGATGAACAGTGGGTCTGAATAAATCATTGGGGAAATTTTAAAAATTCCTTAAGCCAAATGAAAATGGAAACAGCATATCAAAATATGTGGGCTATAGAAAAAGTGGTACTAAGAGGAAAATTTATAGTAATGAGTACCTCCATAAAAATAGAGAAATGTCAAATAAATTACCTAATGATGTACCCTCAAGAACTTAGGAAAACAAGAACAAGCCAAGCCCAAAATCAATAGAAGGAAAGATATAATAAAAGATTAGAACAGAAGTAAATGAAATAAAACCTAAAATAATAATGCAAGAATAATTGAAAGTAAGAGTCAGCTCTTTGAAAGTATAAATTAAATTAACAAACTTTTAGCTAAACTCGCCAAAAGAAAGAGAAGAAGATCCAAATAACTAAACCTAGAAATAAATGAAGAGCACAGATACCACTGAAATTCAAAGGATCATTAGGATATATTTTGAAAAACTATGCCAATACATTGGAAAGTCTGGAGGACATGCACAAATATATGAAAACCTATAGCCTACAAAAATTGAACCAAGAGGGACATTAAAAAACCTAAACAGATCAATAACAAGTAATGAGATTGAAGCAGCAATTAAAAGTCTCCCAACAAAGAAAACTCAGTGCTGAATGGATTCATTGTTGAAATTTACCAGACTTTCAAAGAAGAGCAAACACCAAAGCTCCTCAAACTCTTCCATAAAATAGAAAGGGAAACCTTATGAACTTATTTTATAAAGCTAGTATTACCCCACAACTAAAACCCGAGAAGGACAAAACAAAAAAGAAAACTAGAGAAAAAGATCCCTAAAGAACATAGGTGCAAAAATCCTCAACAAAATATTTGAAAACTAAATTCAGCAGCACATTAAAAATATCATACACCATGATCAAATTGGTTTCATTCCAGGGAAGCAAGGATGTTCACCATATATAAATCAATAAAAAATACAGCACATAAGTAGATTTAAGGATAAAACCACACAATCATCCCAATACATGCAGAAAAAGCCTTTGACAAAATTAAATATGACTTCATGAAAAAAAGTCCTGTATAAATTATGTAGAGAATGATCATACCCCGGCATAATAAAAGCTACATGTGACAAACCCATAGCCAACACCATACTGAATGGAGAAAAACTGAAAACATTTCCTCTAAGATTAGGATCAAGACAAGGTTATCCACTCCCATCACTCATATTCAATATAGCACTGGAAATTCTAGCCAGAACAATTAGACACAAAAAGAAATAAAAGGCAAACAAACAGGAAAGGAGGAAGTCAACTTATCCTTGTTTGCAGATGATATGGTTCTATAAGTGGAAAATTCTAAAAACTCCACTGAAAACTTTTAGAACTGATAAAAATTTTCAGTAAAATAGGATGATACAAAATCAACATACAAAAATTAGGAGAGATTACTCACTGAGAAATAAATTAGGAAAACCATCCCATCCACAATAGGCATAAAAATAAATAAATGCCTAGGAATAAACTTAACTAATGTTTAGAATGACCTCTACAATGAAGATTACTAAAAGAGTAAAGAAAGAAATTGAGGAAGACACTAGAAAGTGGAAAGAACACTCATGCTAAGGGGTTAGGAAAATTAATACTGTTTAAATGGCCTTAGTATCCAAAGTGGTTTATAAAGTCAATTCAGTATCCCTCAAAATGTAAACAACATTCTTCACAGAACTAGAAAAAAATCATAAAATTCATGTGGAAACCCAAAGACCCAAGATAATCAAACCAATCATGAGCAAAAAGAAATGCTGGAAGCTTCCTAATACCTGATTTGAAAACACACTACAGAGCCATAGTAACAAAACCAGCATGGTAATGGCATAAAAAAAAGACCCATTTATTTAATAGACCCAGAAATACATCCACATATCTTCAGCCAATTGATTCTTAAGGAAGATGCCAAAAACACGTGGGAGAAAGGACAGCCTTTTCAACAAATGGTGCTAAGAAAACTGGATATTCACATGTAGAAGAATAAAAGTAGACCCCTATCTCACCCTGTACAAAAATCATCTCCAAATGGATCAAATGCCTTGATGGATCAAAGACCTGAATCTTTGAAATTATTAAAAGAAAACATAGTCAAAACACTTCAGGATATTGGCTTGGACAATGATTTCCTGGGTAGGACTTCTACTGGAAACAAAATCAAGGAAACCAAAGCAAGAATTGACAAATGAGATTACATTATATTGAAAAGCTTCTGCACAGCAAAGTTAATAATCAACAGTGAAGAGACAGCCTAGAGAATGGGAGAAAATCTTTGCCAGCTGTTCATTTGCCAGAGGATTAATAAACAATATATATATATATATATATATATATATATATATATATATATATATATATATATAAACTCAAAAACACTGAATAATGAAAAAAACAAATAACCCAATTAATAAATGGGCAAATGATCTGCATACATCATCAAAAAAGGAAATATAAATGACCATTAAATATATGAGGAAAAAACTAATAGCTTTAGCCATCAGGAATATCAAAACTTCATTGAGATTTCATTTCACCCCAATTAGAATGGTTATTATAAAACAAACAAATACTGGTGAAGTTCTGGAGAAAAAGAAAATCTTGTATACTGTTGATAGGAATGTATATTAGTACAGCCAATATAGGAAAAATTATTGAGCTTAAAACAAAACAAAACAAAACAAAAAAACACCAAGAAAATGGAATCACCATATGATTCAGCTATACCACTTGCAGGTATGTTGCCATAGGAAATAAATTCAGCATACAAAAGTGATACTTGCATACCTGTGCGTGCGTGCGCGCGCACACATACACACACATACACACACACTCAAGTGTTATTTACCCATAAAGAAGAATGAAATCCTGTGATTTTCAGGAAAAGGGATAGATATCATATTAAGAGAAATAAGCTAGACACAGAAAGACAAATATTACCCTTTTCTCTTTCATATGTGGAAACTAACAAACAAAACTAAAGGCAATCTGAAAGTAGAAGAGAGACTATCTGGGTCTGGAAAAGGAGTCAGGGAGTACGGACATGATCAAAGTTTGACATATGCATTATAGGAATACCACAGGAGACTATTAATTTGTATACTTAATATATATTATTAATAATAATAAACCTGAAAAAAATAAAATTATTCCTATTTCTTTTCTGGTAAGAACCATAAAAACTTAATAAAAAGCAGCTATCCTCAGGAAGAGGGGATGGAGGAAGAGTAGGTAATACTTTCACTTATCATAACCTAATTTCAATTCTTTTATCTTTCTAACCTTATATATGAATTACTTTTTTTCAATACAAATTATCTAGGAGTAGAGATTATAAAAATTTAAACAAGATCTTTAGAGGGTGCCTTGCCACAAACTTTTCTCACCTTTCAACTAAAGTTAGATTTTTATCTATCTATCCATCTATCCATCCATTCATCCACCCATGTACAGGCACAAACATATACACACCTACATCTATGCATACACACACACACACACAGATTTTACACCATGATATCACAGAGTGGGCGTCTTGTCCATGGTGCCAGCTCCCATATATTTCTACCATCTTGGATCCTTTTAAAACAAAAATAATAATCAGGTCTGCTACCATTTATGGAAATTTTACTTTGTCCCTGGTAACTTGCCAAGAATTTTACATATATCACCTTGTTTTATTCTCACAAAACACAATTAGAAGGGCCATGAACACCATGGTATGCTGCCTCTCTCCTTAACACACCACAGGTGGCCTTCCCTCCTTTTGGTTAACAAAATACTTTCGTATGCACTACTTCAAGTTGATTTTGAGTCTCACAATAACCCTGTGGAATTGGAAAGTTTGGAGCTGTCATTCCCATTTTGCATCAGAAATTTATGTAGGTTCAGGAAATTTCTTAATGCTCTGACAACTAAAACATATAAGCCAGATCTTAACCATCCATATACATACTCATCAAAGTGAGTCTGTCTGTAGGTCTGATGTTATTTAGACATAATGAATGGATATTTATTTTGTTGGATGTGGATATTTATTTGTTCATTTATCACACATTTCTGTTCCCTTCAACTTTCTAGAGACTATCTCAGATATCATACAAACAAAAACTGAGGGCTAAAGGCTATAGCTCAGTGGCAGAGCCCTTGCCTAGCATGTATAAGGCATTGAGTTTGATCCTTAACACCACATTAAAAAAAGGCATTCTGTCCATTTACAACTACAAAAAAAATAATTTTAAAAAACTGAATAAGACACAGCCTTGAATTCAAGGGAGAAAAGAACAATAGAGAGTGACAGCATAATATCACATGTCAGATGCCAGGACAGAGGCTTGGAAGAACTGGGTAGAATAACTGGTTCTGCTGAGAGAGACAGTAGCAAATGCAGCTAAGGCTGCTGGATTAGCTGCTTTCCACGTTCAATAGATGGTAGTGAGGCTGGTTGACCTCTGAAAAACTATAAAGTTAGTCATGTTCATCTACCTTTACCTTCTGCAAGATGTGAAAACAGTAGTCATTGGTTGAAATACAGTTTCTTTCTTTCTTCAATAATGGGAGTTTAATCTAGGAGCACTTTACAACTGAGCTACATCCCCAGTTCTTTTTCTTTTTCTTGTTTTATTTTGAGAGAGGGTCTCACTATGTTGCTTAGGCCTCACTAAATTGCTGAGGCTGGCCTCAAACTTGCAATCCTCCTGTCATAGCCTCCCAGGCTGCTGGGATTACAGGTGTGCACCCCTGTACCTGGCTAAAATATAGTTTCTAAGACAATGAAGTATGATTTCATCAATTATTTAGAAGCAAATAGGATTTCTGTTTGTCACAGTGAAATTATTATAGGCAAGAAATCACATAATTGAGTGTGTATCTTTAAATTGGTTATGAAGTTTAGTTCCATAGCTATTTTAGAAAATGCATTATGGGTGAGAAAATTCCAGCCCAAAACAAGATTAAATGTTATCTTTTCTATGAGGATCTTATGTTTTGTTTTGCTTCTTACTTGTAATTTGTAGCTTTCTCTCATTATTATTGGAAATTTCAAACATACCAAGAGTAGAAAGAATACTATAGTCTACGTCTAATATCTACTTTTAATAGTTATCGACATTTTACTAACCTTGTTTCATCTATTTCTTTATATAGCCACCCTTTTCTTCTGGAGCATTTTAAAGCAACAGCAATCTTAAGATTTGAGAATGACTTGAAGGAGTGTGAAAGTAGAATAAGAAAGTGCATGTCCTTCCAAACCGCAGGAGTCTTTAACCCTAATTAAATTGCCAGCATAATTTTAAAAAATAACCCTACTTTAGTTTTAGTGAAATCTCTCTTATGGCATTAGATCATCTAGCAGCACATAGCTCAGC
Organism: Marmota monax; assembly: GCF_021218885.2. Lineage (NCBI taxonomy): Eukaryota > Metazoa > Chordata > Mammalia > Rodentia > Sciuridae > Marmota > Marmota monax. Next base: position 5,535,534 of record NW_026694552.1, on the reverse strand, counting down.
TGAACAAGGTGTTTTTGGCTCTTCTTTTAAAAGACTTTTGCCAAGACAAACAAGATGGAAAAGCTTTTTGACTGAACACTTCATATAAGAACAATGCACAATGCAGAAATAGATACATAAGAGTTGGGGCTAAATATAAAGATATCATTGTTGTTACTGTTCTGGGAGTTCTGTGTATCTGGGTTTTAGGATAACACATTTGTCCTTTCTGTCATTGGAACTATGATTTCATTTGTTTCCTTGTCCTCTATTTTCAGGAAAGCTGCCTCTTAGTTGGAGGCTTAAGATATCGTAAACTTCACTATGATTACAAGGCAAAAAGTTATAAATAACTTACTAGAGTACAGCTATTAGGCAACATCATCACTAGCATTAGAAATGTGCAAGGGTTTCAAATACAGATTTTTCCCCCCAAGGATATACTCTTCAAAATTACTTTTAAAAAGAAACAACTTAAATGCAAATAAAAAGAAAATAGTAAAATAAATCAGAGTTCATCTAAATAAATTGAAATGTTATAAAAGCATGATTTATTGGTAATTGTTTATTTTATCACATTTCAAGTAAAAGCAATATACAAAATTACATGTCTAACTATGAAGGAAGGGCATGGAAAGAAAAATCAGAAGATAATATGACAAAATGTTAACAGGAATTGCTTCTAAGTGGAAGCATTACAAGTGATTCTACTTCTGTTTCTTTTTATACTTTTCTGTCTTTTTCAAATTTTCTACAGTGAGCATGTAATTACTTGTATAATCAGAAAAACATTTTTTTCTAAATAAAAGGGACAAGCAAGTCTCATAATCCCAGTGCCTAGAACCAGATCAGCAATCTGTTTTGAATGTTTCCAAGGCAGTGAACCAGGCAAAAGTAAGAAGGATGATTTCAGAGTCCCCAGGGGAGACTTGTGTAGTTAGTTCCTAGGAAACCAGAAGTTTTAGCCACTCAAAACACATGTAAGTGTTTTTGGTGTGAATCAAAACCTTCCATTAGACATAATTTCAGCAGCAGCTGTTACACAACCTGTATAAACTATTTTTGGTGTGAACCAAAATTTTAACAACATAGAAACTCTGTTAACTATTTCATGTTCCCATAAATATAAACCTCATCAATCACTGGTCAGGTTTAGCTGCCTTAATATGGGGAAATGCCTGATGCTATGGTGGAACAAACAAGGAAGTCTTAGCCAAGAATTAATACAGTTTTCCTGAGTGATTTTTTTATTCTTTATCTTATTCTTGTAAAGAAAAAAGGCAATTTGAAATGTCATGAGAACAAAAGTATATACAGATAAAGACAGTCTCATTTCTTCTGGTTTCATTAATTTGGAGGAACCAATGTTTTTTTGTAGATGATCATATAGTATGTACAAGCACACACACACAACCAATAGAGAGTTCCTCTTCACATTATTTTCTTTACAAAAATGGACTTGTTTTATTTTATTTTACTTTATTTTATGCTACCAGGTATTGAACCTGGGTTGCTCTACCACTGAGTTACATTCCCAGCCCTTTTAATTTTTTATTTATTTGGAACAGGGTCTCTCTAAGTTGGCAAGGTTGGCCTCGAACTTGTGATCTGCTTGCCTCAGCCTATCAAGTCACTGGATTACAGGTACGTGTCACCACACTTGTCTTAGAGTAATATTTTACACCCAAGCTTATCTGCTCATAGCATTGCCTTGAGTATTTGTTAAAATATAGATTCTTGGGCTGGATCATAAGCCACCCCCCTCCCCACTGCACTGGTGCTTGTAATTAACTTGCACACACAATGAGAAATAGACATTCTGGAAAAGATCCTTAATTCTCCAACATTCTGTTCACTAGCTTTGGATGGCACTCCAACAATGGTCATTTCTTTTAGAGAACACACACCAACATCAAAGTGCTTGGTTCCCATAGGTATCAAAACTTCTCAGCTGTTGATGTAGGTTCATAGCATCTAATGCTACTCAGCAAGGATTTTCCCATCATGTTCTGCAATTGCATAGTTTCTCCCCTGAGGTACTGTGGCCCCTACATAGCATTGTGGAATCATCATACTAGTGAAGTTGTCCAGGAATCAGTGTAAATGTTGTATGTTTCCACAGAGGAAATGTGGCCTATACCATTCAAAACCCCCACCACATAAATATGTTCATTCAGTTGGGCTACTCCAGCACCAGAACACTTGGTAGCCATTTTTCTAACATTAGTTCAGTGTCCTGTAGGGGGTCATAGTTCTCAATAGAACTTAAGATATTCATGCTATCATATCCTCCTAAACAGTGGAATATTTCACTGGAAACTGCTAATCCAGCGCCTTCTTGGGCTGTCTGCAAATCCACTGTTATGCTATACTGGTCAATGTTTGGTTCATATTACTCCCTATTGGCATGATGCTGGATTTCATCAAAGACTCGAAAAACACATATCATATTTCCCAGGGTGGTAGCTCCAGCTAGGCCATCATTGTTTTTTTTTTTTTAATTTTTTTTAGTTGTAGATGGACACAATACCTTTATTTTATTTGTTTATTTTTATGTGATGCCAGAGATGGAACCCAGTGCCTCTTGCATGCTAGGCAAGCACTCTACCACTGAGCCACAACCATGGCCCCCGATCATAGGCTTTTTGGATCTGAGTTTTCAAAGAAGTTAAGTGAGTCCTATAATCAGTAGAGTTGGATAAGTTCTGCTCTACATAGCTGGCTTTCACTTCTTAATAATATATCATGTTTCCTTTCAGGTTAATGTCTAAACAAAAGTCATTATCTTTTGATAGATATAGAGAAAAATAAAAAAAATTCTACAATAGAAAATGAATGATTTGCTTTGTCCACTCCTCAGGACACAGTAGTAATAACATACCGTATATATAGTGCTTTCTGCTTTGAGCCCCACTCATGCTTTCAGTAGTTTGCATCATCTAGTACATAGATCAAGGCAATATTTCCAATGAGGAAGGTACTGCCTCAATAATCTGAGATGGTCTACCAGATGTTGCAATTTCCATCTTTGTGGAGAGAGGTGCAAGTTGCAATAATTTTGTCTTTTACCTGGGATGGCAATTACTTGGTCTATCTCTAACCAATGGACACCTTACAAATGTTTATATTATAGTTCCCTTAATTTTCTTAGGGTTTATCTCCTATGGTGTGAATGGCTGTCTATTGGCAAAGGCATCAATATGCAGACCATTTTATGTACATCAGGTCTAAAGAGCATGATTTCTTTGATAAAGTGGGTAAATTTGATGTTCTGTGGAATATCAAGATCTCTTCAGATTATAGACTCTTTAGCATGGTTGAGGGCAAGAGAGTTATCATAGACATTGAGCAAAATTACAAATGTATATTCTTGGGCTGGTATAATTCACTGGTAAAATGATTGGCTAGAACATGCAAAGCCCTGGGTTTGATTCCCAGAACTGCAAAATATTGTTAATAAATAAAAATTCCACAAGTGTATATTATTGACTGTCCTGTATGAATCTGAATTTGTTTTCTTTTTAAATTTTTATATGTTCTTTTTAGTTATACATGACAGTAGAATGTATTTTGACATATCATACAAACATGAAGTATAACTTCCCATTTTTGTGGTTGTAAATGATGTGGAGTTATACTGGTTGTATATTCATATATGAATGCAGGAAAGTTATAACCAATTCATTCTACTACCTTTCCCATTCCCATCCCCCTCATCTCCCCACACCCTGCCGCCCAACCCACTGAATCTCATCCCAATACCTATTGTGAATTAGCTCTGTATATCAGAGAGAACATATGGCCTTTGTTTGGGGGGAAATTGGCTTATTTCACTTAGCATGATAGTCTCCAGTTCCATCCATTTATTGGCAAATGCCATAATTTCATTCTTCTTTATGGCTGAATAATACTCAATTATGTATATGTACCACATTTTCTTTATCTATTAATCTGTTGAGGGGTGCCTAGGTTGGTTCCATAGCTTAGTAATTGTGAAGTGAGCTGATATAAACATTGTGTATCACTATAGTATGCTGATTTTAAGTCTTTTGGGTATATGCCAAGGAGTGGGACAACTGGGTCAAATGGTGGTTCCATTTCAAGTTTTCTGAGGAATCTCCATATTGCTTTTCAGAACAGTTGCACCAATTTGCAGTCTCACCAGCAATGTATGAGTGTGCCTTCCCCCCACACATCCTCACCAACATTTATTGTTGTTTGTATTCTTGACAATTGCCATTCTGACTGGAGTGAGATAAATATCAGTGTAGTTTTAATTTTTTCTGATCTTCTTTTCTGAACAGTATGGAAAAGATCACATTCACTGAGTTAATAGCTGCATAGCATAAACATGAGGCTGTGTTAATCTGCTGTAGTAAATATATTTCATGTAACAGTGTAGAAATTAGGGTACCACTCTGTTGCGCTTATAGTGGTCTGGTCTATCATTTTCCAAGATCTTTTCCCCTTAGATTTGTACATTAAATATAGATATGACAAGTTCTAACACCCTCACATAGTTAGATGTTTAAGAATGACACTAATTTCCACATCTCCATGCCAAATACAATATTAATTTTCCAAATACTTCATTTTGGAAAATTTTCAGACTTAACCAAAAGTTGGAAGTACCATACCACAAACATCCATATAGACACCAAATAGATTCTAAAATTTACATTTTATTATATTTTCTTTATCATACATTTTTCCATTCTTCTATCCACCCATCAACCCATCTAACTTTGTATGTATTTCAAAGTAAGTTGCAGATATCAGGACACTTCCCTTGAAACACTATAGCATGCATATCTTTAGGGATCAGTGTTTGTCTACAATTCCTTTTTAGGTGAAATTTTCAAGAATGAAATCTTAACCATACCATTTGATGACTTTGACAAATACATATAGTCCATGTACCATACCATTTAAGCACACCTCCCCAAACATACAAAAACACATGGTAGGTTCCACCTATGTGAGCCAACAAGTTACTCATTTGGTACTTTATGCATAGGTTAGACTAGTACCTTTTTTTCTCTGACCACCACATACTCAGGGGACACGTATCCTTGACTCACCACTGAAGAGTGGTGCCCATGGCAGGCTGGCACCAAGAGGAAAAACCCGCAGGGAGGTCAACTTTTGGTGTGCTAACAGTACAATTTTTCCAGCCCTGAACACACCTCCTCACCATAGGTACCCATTCCTATGTTCCTCAGGTAGCTAGAGATTCTCTTTCCTTCCCGCAAGATGCTCTGAGATCCTCGTCCTGTAGGACCCAGGAGGACAGGCTCCTCAGATGTATCGGGATAGGAAAACAAAACCACTGAGAACACCTGTTCTCAGTTAAGCCAAGGCCCAAGTCCTAGGACAGGTTCACTAGGGCCTAAGAAGACCCCAGGAAGAGAAAGAAAGAATTCAATTAAAAACAAACACAACCCAGGCAGAAGAAGGCCTGTGTTTGGCACTGAGCTGGGAGAAAGTGGTGTAGTGCTCCTGGTGCTCGGCCTGGCCCTGCTAGAGTTTCTTGCCAACTGGGAAAAGGCAAGAAGCCCCTCCTGGGCCTGTTTGGGGTTTAGGGGAACTGGGAGGGAGAAAGAGGAGGCTCATTTAATACTTTGTTCTGTCGTCTGCTTCTGACAGGCAGGTGCATGTGAGTGTGCACTCCCCCACCACAAGCCTTTTGCCTCTCTTTTTTGGGGCAGGCCTTTAGGCACCTCCCCCACAGCCATCACTCAAGCTGGGAAGGGAAGTTCTTTCAGTTCACACCCCCAGCCTTTAAGCTGAGCTCCCTTCCAGGCCCTGATATGCTCTACTGAGCTTCTCCCACAGAGATCCCTTGAGTCCTTGGTGTTTCCTTCCCAGGCTCTCAGCCAGCCCTGCTGCACTCCAGCCCCCACTCCTTCCCCAGGGAAGGATCCATAGCTTAATCATGCCCAAGTGAGGCAGTCCCCTGCTCCTCTTGCTATAAAACAGCCTGGCTAATGTAGTTCCCTAGATCTATTTAGATCTGTAATTGATCTGTCATTTGGGGAGTATATTTCCTTCACCTCTGCACTTTATTTTCTCTCTATTTTCTGAGATCTGTTTGCCCTCCCTAAGTGTTCATGACTGCAACTAAAATCAGCTGCAAAACACACCATGCCAGTGGTTGTAATGAAACTGGTTGAAATCTGTTCAAATTGCTTATTTACATTATATCCCAAATGTTCTGTTTTGGTGCCAAAGCTTTTACCAGTAGCAAAAACCTACTGAAGAAAATAAGTATTAAGTGCAATCAAGTTAGATCAGCCACAGGCACCATTCAAAATCACCAATTAAGGCAGATAAATCCAGAGAAAAGTGAAAGGGAGTTCCTCTAGTTAGTAAACATGGCTTTAGATATCCTCTCCATCAATGTTTCGTCTTCCTTTATATCTTCTGTGTAACATGGAGGAAGTAGCCAGAGAATACAGAGTCTGAAAAAGCAAATGACGTTCACCCTATATTGTTAATCTAGTTTGCACAGTACAGCCAGTGACATTTCTCAAACTTAAGCCTGTGTCAGAATCACCTGGGAAGTCTGGGGTGGGGCCTGAGAATTTGTGTTTCAAACATGTTCCCAGGTGGTGCTGGTGCTGTTGGTCTAGGGACCACAATTTGAGAATCACAGCTCTTTAGGAGTTGTGCTGAGTAGGCTTGAAGCTTATGGGTCTTTGGTCCTGGGAGGACATGTGCAGAAGCAGGGGCTGTACCAGATGACCTGGACAAGTTCTGTGAGGCAAGCAGTGGGAAGAGTTCAACAATCTGCCCCTGGGCCTCCTACAGTCACCAGAAGAGCACAGGTTACACCCAGGCTTCCTGGCCAAAGCTCAATTTCCTTTGGCATTGTCTAACTCCTGCTGTCATGCCTCCCTCTTCTTGGGTGAAGAGAGGATAGTGAAGGAAACTTAGACACCAGTAAACCCTGGATCAGGTGGCCCAAGATGAGCCCTGAGCCCTAGAGTAGTGGCAGTTAAGAATTCCTTGGGGTAACACATAGTCCACAGGCCCCACCCAGGAGTTTCTGGATAGAGGCCTGGATTTGCCGTAGCTGAGAATGCACATTTCTAAAAAGGTTCCAGGTGACGCTGACTGATGCTTCTTGCCAAAGGGAATAAAAAGGTTTCTGTGTTATCATGACTGAGGCAGAAGGGTCTTGGCCAGAGAGAGAACAGACCAGGAAACGGCTTGAACATACCTTGGGAATTTATTTGGCCCTAGACAAAATCCTGAGTGACTTGATTTTTCTTAAATTAAAGATTAGCAACAAAGTTACCAAATTATATACAACATTTATTAATTCTAAAATATTTTTGAAACATATTATTGGATGATATTATTTACATTCAGTTATTTTCACAAAGGGAGAAAACTAACATTTACTGAGCTCTATTAAGCTTTGAACTAGAAACTACCTATGTTATCTCATTTGCTTCTCATAACAACCAGACAAAGAAAGCATCAATAATCCTTTTTTTTTCTTTTTGTAGATAAAAAAGCAACTTCAGACAGCTTAAGTGACCTGCCTAACGTCACACATCTTATGAGAGCTGCACCTGGATTCTGCTACACCTCGCTTGGGAATGCATAAAAGGTGCATTATTATTAAAAGAACAGAAGAAAGAGAAGAGAGTGTTTTCAGGAAAACATGATAGAAACAAAATGTTCAACATGGAGAGTACATGTTTGGTGGTAGATGGTAAAGGGCTGTGAAAGTTACCTATGGAATGTGTACTGTGCCACAGCCAATGAAGAGTCATTGCATTCCAGTGTAGCTTAAGAGGAAGGGGAGTGATAGCAGAGGGAATGGCTGTTGGAATCAAAAGCCCTGAGGTCTGAAGGGCCCCTAGAGCTCATCCTAGTTATTCATCTTATAGGTGAGAAAACAGAGACCCAGGGGAAGTAATTTTTTGAATTGGATACTGGAGGGTGCCCCTGGGCCCTGCCCCTCCGCTTTAATATCACAGCACTCATTTTCCCAGCTGTAGGGAGTGCTGGTGGCTGATGGCATGCAGTGAAGTCCCTCTCTAGGAATGGCCTTGGCTGAAGAGAGCCACCATACCTAAGGCCTTGCCTTGAACACTTCCCAGGTAATGGTCTGTGTCCCATGACTGCTCCATGCGAGAGCATAAATATCTGGCACTTTGCTGCAATTCAGGACCTCTCTGAGCTCCATGGGATCAGCTGAGGTCTTACCTGTGCCTGCATCAAAGTTCCACTTCCTACTCTGCTCAGTCTTAGTTTGTCACACCACTGCAGGTGTTGATCCTGAGAGTGCTACCAAATCCTTCTGCCTACAAAACTCTGGCTCCGTCTGCTTCCTTGGGAACATGCCCTGTGATGCTGCTCCAAGGTTATAGGCCAATTCAGAGAAGGAGTTTGGAAAGGATCCTGGGCTTTTCTAACTTTCTAACATACCTGGCTGACCTCCCACCCTGATACCTCTAGGGTTCATCATATTCATCCAGAAACTAAAGACATGTGACCTTAGAGAATGGGTCAGAACATGCTAAGAGAAAGACACACAGAGAGATATACACACACCCTGGTTGCCTGGCATATTAATGGTTACATGCGTGTGGCAAACAATTATATATCTCTATTACAGGTCAGTTTACCAGGAGGAAATGCCAAGTACCTCTCTGACTTTTCCAGGGCAGGAAACAGCGTGGACCAGGAGAAGGGAAGACTCTACATAAAAAAGATAACATAGGGGCTGGGATTGTGGCTTAGGGGTAGAGCACTCACCTGATAGACCCAGTCTGATTCCTTCTTAAAATTGGGAGCCATCTCACCACAAAGACATGAAAAGCTAATTTTGGCTTTACTATAAATTACTGCAAATTCTGAACTGTCTAACACACCTAGCATGCGTGAGGCACTGGGTTTGGTCCTCAGCACCACATAAAAATAAAATAAAGGTATTGTGTCCACCTACAACTAAATATATATATATATATATAATTTTTTTTTAAGATAATGTAGACACTTCAGAGATTCAGACCTAAGGCCCTGGACCAAGGCTGGCTTTGAGATCTAAAGCTCTGCCATTAGGCTAGTAAGAATCCTCTGGTGTTTCACCACTCCCTGTTGAAGTACTTCCTGCTCCTCATTTTGCAGCAAAACCAAGGTTTCACGACTGGCACCCATGGAGCACCAACTGACAGGATATGTTCACTGAAATCCTCCTTCACAAACATGCCAGCCACTGCAGGAGCCTGCTTGGTGGTGAAGAATGTGAAACCTCACATTATGGCCTTTATATAGCCTCAGGGAGCCACAGTGATGGGATTTGTATGGATTCATTTACTGCTTTTGTTTATTGCTGCCCAGTGGCGGTAAGGATAGAGAAGGCCAAGCTCTAGACTTTCAACATCTCCTTTGGCTCCTCAGGATTGCCTGTGTTGTGGGGAGCTGGAAAGGGGCTGAGAGGGGGCCTCTCACCCCAGCTGCCAATCAGAAGACTAAATTGCCTGGAAAAGCACCAAGCTTTTGTTTAAACATCAAATCCCACAAGTAGTAAACAGGCCAATATTTAGTGTGGCATTCACAATGCCCAGCAGCAAGCAAGACAGATGGACCACACAAGCACATCTTAGAAGAAGGTAGTAAATGGTCCTTTTAAAGTTCCCAAGTTTTGAGCCTCAAGATCAAGAGCCAAGCAAGGATTTCAAAATGTTGCTTTGTGCTCAGGAGGAAGAAATAGCAGTGGGTCACTCTGCAAAGAACACTGAATGTTCCATCTAGGCATAATGGTTCTGGTTAAAATGTCTCTAAAATAGGCATTTATCATCTCTGCCTATATAGATTTTCCCTAGGGAAGCCATGTTCTATTTACTATTTCCACAAGTGTTTTCAAGTCTCTCTGGCTGCTCTTTCAATCTTGCTACTCATTATGATAATTAAACCTACCTGACTTTAACTCAGGCATGATGTCTCTATCACTGCAGAGTTCTGCAAACCCCACTGCTATAGTGAACCTAGTTGTGTATCTTCCACCATCATGCCTAAACTACAGAGGATATCTTTGTGAACCTCTCTTTAAGTTTTCCAGGCTTGTTTGATATATCCACTCCAGTATGCACACTTTTGAGTCTTTCCATACCTTATTCTGCTATTTCTACAGCAATGTTGTCCTTTCAACCTCACTTAGCACAGAACATCACTTTTTCAATACTTATAGGAGCCATCTAGTATGAGTTCACACCATCTCCTGTGGGCCTTGTCAGGGTATTATATATTCCAGGAGAGTACTCCCACATTAATAAACTCTCCTTGGCCTGGGGTTGTGGCTCAGCAGTAGAGCACTTGCCTAGCATGTGTGAGGCCCTGGGTTTGATCCTCAGCACCACATACAAAATAAATAAATAAATAAATAAATAACAATAAAAAAATAAACTCTCCATTATCCAATCCTATACTCTAGCTCCCTTAATGAAGCACACTCAGAATCCAGTTACACGTGAACCATTCAAGCTTCTATCAATCCATGGTGGTTACATTTGTAGTTCCTTGGAGAATAATCACTCCCCTCCCTTATCCAGCCTATCATGTCCATGCTGTACTTCAGCTCTTGTTACAGGCCTAGTTCCAGGAGGGGAGAGGAGTGCATGTGTTCTTTTGAGGGAGAAGCTCTCTGTGTCTCTAAGCAAGGGGGGGTGGGTCAGAGACTATCAACAGGGTAGTTCAGCTAGTTCTACAGGCTCAGAGAAATCTGAGGATTCAAAGATTTTTGATGGCATCAATTTAGATACTCCCAAACAATGTAAGAGTGTCCTATTCTTTCCCAAGCAGCATTCAATTTTTCACATAGCAAAAACTCTCTTCAACTGGGAGGGGTTTTTTTCCCACCTGTGTTTTCTTTGGGAGATTGACTTTTTTAAAAAAAGAAAAATATTTTTTAGTTGTAGGTGGACACAATACCTTAATTTATTTATTTTTATGTGGTGCTGAGGATTGAACCCAGTGCCTCACAAATGCTAGGTGAGCGCTCTTCCTCTGAGTCACAACCCCAGCCCCAAGATTGACCTTTTCTAACTACCGCATTTCATGGATCTTATATCTACTACTTCCTCCATATTTCTCAAACAGTTGCTATATCACACCAGATAATATATTCCCTTGTACCAGTATACAATTTCAATTTACCACCTGGTAGAAATCTTGACAATAAAAGAACTGACAGGGGGCAGGGGGCAACCTATGCCTCACCTACTGCCCTGTGATGTGTTCCTGTCAATTGGGCAGTGAGTGATCTAGCTCCCAAATAATCACCTTCATGCCAGATTTCTTGGATTACTATCAATTTCAAGTGGCATAGTTTGAGTTTCCCAGGAGGCAAACTCCAAGACATAGTGTGCAGAGATATTCATGGGATTAACAGCTGTGGAAAGAAGCAGGTATGGTCATGGGGGAAGTTCAGCTGCAATATAGACCCAACAACAGTCTCTACCAACCTCACAGAGGAATATGACCCTTTTGAATTGTCCTAGGTTGGGCTGAGATGGCCTGGCCTTTATATTCCTGCTTTGGTCAGTCACTGTTGAGCTATTGCAGAAAAATTTACAAACTTGGATGAGACAGAGAGACCTGAAGGAACTAATAGCTGAAGGTAGCTTGTTGACAGGTTTCTAAGGAGCTTAGCCAACAAGTCCTTTATTGAAATGGGAGAGGTGATATGATAGATATCACAATATCTATCACACATACTAACTTTTTCCTCTAAACATTGTTGATTAATAATAAAGAGTTAGCTGGGTACCTATAATCCCAGCAATTTGGGTGGCTGACACAAGAGAATCACAAGGCCAGCCTCAACAATGGAGTTGGACTCTGTCTCAAAATAAAAATTTTAAATGGGTTGGAGATGTAGCTCAGTGGTAGTGATCTCCTGAGTAAAGAGTTGGGCTGGAGGTGTAGAGCAGTGGTAGAATGTTTACCTAGCAAATATGAGGCCCTAAGACCCATTCCCAGAACCAAAAAAAGGGGATCCTATTTGAATTGTATTACAGAGAAACTAAATAGTCATGGTTTATGGGTTTAGATTCTATACAGAGAATCCAGCTAATAAATTAGAAAAAAAATGTGAGATTAGACTATCAATTTTGTGATCCTAACACATTTTTTTTTCAAACAATGAGTATCTGGGCTGGGGTTGTGCCTCAGAGGAAAAGTGCTCACCTAGCATGTGTGAGGCACTGAGTTTGATCCCCAGCACCACATAAAAATTAAATAAAGGTATTGTGTCTACCTACAACTAGAGAATAAATGTTTTAAAAAAAACAATGAGTATCAATTGATGGAATCATAAGATAAAACGTTATGTGGGAATTTATAGTGGAATGGTAGTGGAATGGGATGGGTTGTCCCCATCTAAACCCATTGTTGAACCTGAACATTTCTAAGTATTGTATGTACCTCCTGATGTTATGCAATAGGACATGTACAACATCATCTATGAAAATCCCTGCTTAAAAAGTCATTGTTCTGGAATCTATTTAGACCTTTAGAGCCAATTTATAATTTATGGTTAAGTTACACTTTCTCTCTAACCAGAGGAGAACAACGTAAGTGACAACATAAATAAACAAAAAGAAAAAATGGGAATGTAGGGCATTCATCCATACAACTGACTTGGTTTCTTCAACAACTCAATAGCATGAAGAAAAGGGGGGATGTTTTAAATTAAAACAGATTTAAGATACATAATCAAATGCAATGTCTGCATGTTGTTTGAATCTGGATTTAAGCAAACTAAATATAGAGGACATTTTTTGATACAATTGGGGAAATCAGAATATGATCTAGGTATTAGAGGATTATCATAAACTTTGTTTAGTATGAAAGCGGAGTGATAGTTACATTTGTCAGAAAATGTCTGGTTTTTATACAACAGAAATGAACATATATAGGGTAAAATGGCATGCTGTTTGAGATTTGCCCTATAATGCTTACAGAAATGAAATAAAATGAATATATAAAGCAGTTGTCTGTAGTTCAGGCTGCTGTAACAAAGTGCCATAGACTAGGTGGCTTCTAGAAAATAGAAATTTATTTCTCACAGTTCTGGAGGCTGGGAGTCAGACATCAGAGTGCTAACATGGCTGGGTTCTGATGAGGCATAGATGGAAGACTTCTCCTTGTGTCTTCATGTGGAGGAAAGAGGGTGTGAGAGCTCTCTGTGGTCCTATTTATAAAGGCACTATTCTCATTCATTAGCCACCTCCCTTATGATCTACTGACCTCTCAAAGGCTCCACCTGCTAATACCATCACATTGGGGTTAGGATTTCAACATATGAATTTTGAAGGAATACAAATGTTCAATATATTGCATCAAGCATGGCAGTCTTGATAATTTCTGCATCAGAGCAATAAGTATATAAGATTTATTATGTTGTTCTATGTACTTTTGTATATTTTTGAAAATTAAAGAAAAGATAACTTAAAAAGACAAATGCAGCCAGGTGTGGTGGTCTACACATATTCCCAGTGACTCAGGAGACTGAGGCAGGAGGATTGCAAGTTTAAGGCCAGCCTCTGCAACTAAGTTGAGGCTCTAAGCAGCTTAGTGAGAACGTGACTCAAAATAAAAAAATAAAAAGGGCTTGGGATATAGCTCAGTGGCAAAGTGCCTCTGGGTTCAATACCCAGTACACACACACACACACACACACACACAAAAAAAACATTCAAATGACCCCGTAGTGGGAAAATGGTGCTCAAAAGATACAAATAGGTGGGCTGGGGATATAGCTCACATGCATAAGGCCCTGGGTTCTTATGCCCAGCACCAGAAAAAAAGACATATAAACAGGCAATAAAATTTGAAAAGATATTCAGCCTCACTGTTAATCAGGGAAATGCAAATTAAAACAATAAGAGGATACTATTTTCTATCCAAAAGACTGACAAAAAGTTAAAAGATTAGTTCTATGAACATAGCCAAACAGCTGGCTTTTGCTGGGAAGGCAATTGCCTCCACCTTACAGTATTTATAAAGATTAACCCACATGCATATTTTTAGAAGCACCCATCTCACTTTCTGGAATTTATTCTGAAGAAATAATAGTACCAGAAATTAGTGACCTGTGCATGAGAGTGTCTGAGGTAGCACTTTTTGAACTGTCAAAAAAAAGTTGAAGACAACCTAAATTATTATAGAGGGATGGTCAAACAAATTTATGATCCACTCATGCCATGGAATATTATATTTTTTACAAAATACATGAATAATAGGGGCTGGGGTTGTGGCTCAGCGGTAGAGTGCCTAGCACATGCAAGGCCCTGGGTTCTATCCTCAGTACCACATAAAGATAAATAAATAAAATAAAGGTATTGTGTCCAACTACAAATAAATATTTAGAAAAAAAACAAAATACATGAATAATAGTACAAAATACAGATAAAATGGGAAAATGCATAATTCTAGACTCAGAGATATCAACTTGATTTATATTAAATGTTTTTCATTGTGTGTGTATATAGTTGGCTTTCTATATCTGTGAATTCTGCATCCACACATTCAATCAACTGCAGGTTGAAAGTATTCAGAAAAAAACTGTGTCTATACTAAATATGTACAACCTTCTAGTCATTATTCCCTAAATGACATAATATAACAATGATTTATACAGCATTTACATTTATTAGGTATTATAAGTAATCTAGAGACAATTTAAATATATGGAAAGATGTGGGTAGGTTATATGCAAATACTACAACATTTTATGGAATGAAGCATCCATAGATTTTGATATCTTCAAGGGTGATGAAACCAATCTCCTATGGATACTGAATGATGACTGTATCTGTATGAATATATTTGTATGAGTGTATAAATCCGTGTGTATGTATCCATACACACACACACACACACACACACACACTGTGTTAGGTTTTCATCACTGTGATCAAAATACTGAGACCATCTAGTGCTGGGACCATCTAGCACAAACAACTTGGAAGAGGAAAAGTTTATTTTGGCTCACAGTTTTAGAGGTCCATGGTTGGCTGGCTCCATTTGTTTGGGCCTGAGTGAGGCTGAACATCAAGATGGAATGGTGTGGCAGAGGAAAGCCAATCAGCTTATGTCAGCCAGAAAGCAGACAAAGGGGAGGAGCGGAGACAGGGAGGAAGTGGCCAAGGACAACATAATCCCCAAGGGCACATCACTAGTGACTTACTTCCTCCAACCAAACCCCACCTAGCCTATAGTTTCCACCATCTCCAATAATCCATTCAGCTATCAAGTCACGGATAAGGCCAAAGCCTCATAATCCAATCACTTCCCCAAAGTCCTGTGTCTGGATATTGCTGCACTGAAGAACAAGACTTCAGCATGTGAGCTTTTAGGGGACATTCCAGAAACACCGTAACATATGCATACATATATTTGGTCTTCCAATAAAAATATATCACATTACACATCAGGTCATTTGTTTTATTTCGTTTTGGTACCAGGGATTGAATCTAGGACCTCTTAATCACTGAGACACATCCTCCTCCCATTTATTTTTTTATTTTGAGACAGGATATTTCTAAGTTGTTCAGGGCCTCACTAAGTTGTTGAGGCTGGCTTTGAACTCGCCATTTTCATACTTCAGCCTCCTGAGTCACTGGAATTATGAATGAGTGTCACCGTGCATGGCACATTACAATGTATGTTGCAACCTCTTGTTTTCTTAACTCCCTCATAAATTCATTTTATATCAATAAACAGTCACCTAGAACTAACATTCAAAATACATGAGACATGTAATGCAACAGCAAAAAATTAATACATAAAATAACCAAATTAAAATGGGCAAAAGACCTTAGACATTTCTCAAAAGAAGACATACAAAATACCAACAAGGATATGAAAATGCTCAAAATCATTTGTTATCAGGGGAATACAAATCAAAACCACAATGAAATATCCCCTCACTCCTGTTAGAATGATGATTATAAAAAAGACAAAGAAAACCAGTACTGGTGTGGATGTGGAGGAAAGGAACACCCACCACACATTGTTGGTGGGGATGTGAATTATGGAAAACAGTTGGAGGTTCCCCAAAAAGTTAAAAATAGAACGATCATATGATCCAGTAATTCTAGTATGGGGTTCATATCCAAAGGAAATCAAATCAGTACAATGAAGAGACATCTGCACTCCCATGTTTATCCCAGCACAATTCACAATCTTGGAGACTTTAAATCAACCTAAATACCCAACAATGGATGACTACATAAAGAACGGGAATACTATTCAGCCATAAAAAAGTAATGAAATTCCATCATTTGAGACATGACATGGATGAAACTGAAGGACATTATTATGTTGAGTGAAATAAGGCAAATGCAGAAAAAAAAAAAACACCACATGATTCTACTCATATTTGTAGTGTAAACTAAGAGTTATCTGATAGAAGTAGAGAGTATAACAGTGGTTACCAGAGGCGAGAAGAGCTTTGGAAAGCTAAAGGTCAGGAGCAGGCGATCAATGGATACAGAGTTAAGTACTACTGGATGGTCCTGTACATTTTGAAATAGCTGTAAGAGAGGTTTTTGAACGTTTTCATTTCAAAGAAAGATAAATGCACGAGGTGATGGATATGCTAACTATTGTCACTTCATCAATATACAATGCATACATGTATGTGAAGGGAAAGTGAAAAAGAGAGAGGCAAGCGAGAAATGAAGGTCAGAGACCAGGAAGAGACCCACATGAAAGTTTACTTGACAAAGCTGACAAATAAAGGCCATGTCTCTATAGAGAGGATAGAAGCCCTAAGATGTTTGGGTGTTCAGCTTTTGTGGGGTAGAGGTTTGGAGTTGTAGTTGTGGTGCTATGGGATAGGCTGGGGGTGGGGTTGTGTTTGTGTCAGAGCTAGGCGAGTGTGGAATAGCATGGGATTGAGTTAGGTCATGGTACCATGGGGTTTTCCAGAGCCAAGGTGTCCTGTCCTTCTGGGATTGGCTTAGGGTTATGGTACCATGGGGTAGGTCACTAATGGGGGTTGGGGGAGTTCAGTAAGAAAAAGTACAGGAAAGGGAAACTTATCTCATAACAAGGTGGTTAACATTTAAGATGGCTGCTTGAATATTAATCAATACTTTATAGTATGCAAACATCAAAATGTGCCCCATAGGGGCTGGGGTTGTGGCTCATCTTAGAGCACTCACCTAACACGTGTGAGGTGCTGGGTTTGATCCTAGGCACCACATAAAAATAAACAAATGGAGTAAGGATATTGTGCCAAACTATAACTAAAAAAAAATTTTTTAAAAATGTGCCCCATAAATACATAAAATTATAAGCGTCAATAAAATAAAGATTAATTTACAAACATGGCTTTAAAGACTGCTACCTGGGGCTGGGGATGTGGCTCAAGTGGTAGTGCCCTCGCCTGGCATGCGTGCGCCCCGGTTGGATTCTCAGCACCACATACAAACAAAGATGTTGCGTCCATCGAAAACTAAAAAAAAAAATAAATAAATAAATATAAAAAAAATTCTCTCTCTCTCTCTCTCTTTAAAAAAAAAAAAAAAAAAAAAAACTGCTACCATTTTATTTCATGGATACTCCATAACTTAACCAATCCACTGTTTGGCAGGAACATATTTAAGTAAGTCCAATTTCTCCTTTCATAGACAGCCTCCCTACAGGCTTACAGTCTCTCTAGACAGTTTGCCAATCATATTCTAGAAAGTTCTGGGCACTTCCAGAGGCATTTGAGGTAGCTATTCCAAATGCTTTCCCTTAACGCAAGCCTCCTATCTTCCCAGTTATAGCAAAACTGTACTCTTTAGAACTTGAAAAACTTGTCTTATCCTGCCCGTTAGTCATTCAGCCTTAGAGGGACTCGGTTCCAGAAATCCCATGCACGCTCTTCCCTCCTCTAGCCTCATTCCCGCCCCTCCTCACGCGCCATCCCCCCACCGCCGCCCCCCCCCCCACCTCTCGCTTTCCCGCTCGGCGGCCTGGCCTATGGCAAACGCCAAGAATTAATTAGGGGCGGGGATCAAGGAGCGGCTGTCAGGAGGTCGCCATATTTCTGTACGGCCCTGAGGCAGCTCTGGCAGTCCGTGGATCTGTAGAGGTGCTGACAGGGCGGGGCCGTGGCTGGGCTCAGCCGGCCTCACCCCTCCCGCTGGGGACAGGTGGCTGGAGTGCGCCCCGCCTCCGCCAGCTGCGAGTTGGGAGCGGAGGAGAGCCTGTCCCAGACGGCCGCCGCCAGCTGCGACTAGGAGTGAGTGAGGGCTAGTCCGGGACGGCCGGGGCGAGGAGTCCGGCGGCAGCAAACGAATATCGTGGCGGCCAAAAAAATGCTCCTGTACCGAGGGGCCCCCGCGGGCCCTGGCGCGCCAGTCGGCGGGCTGGCCCGGCAGGGCAGTGGCCCGCAGGCCTTCGGGATCCGCCTGAGCACGGTAGGTCAGGGGCCCGAGGGGGCGGACGCGTGCGCGGGCCCCAGGGCTGAGGGGGGCGCGCGGGGAGGGCCTGGCGGGCCGAGGCCTCACGCTGGACGGGACCTTCTCTCGCCCCCAGATGAGCCCCCGCTACCTACAGAGCAACTCCAGCAGCCACACGCGACCCTTCAGTGCCATCGCGGAGCTGCTAGGTGAGTGGCGAGGGCGGGCCTGGCCGCGATAGCCCGAGGCAGTGGTGCCAGCGTGGTGCTGCGGACTCGAGAGGAATGCGCGGAGCTGCACGGGGTGGGCCGGGGCTGGGGAGGGGGCCTCTGGACGGCCCCGGCTCCGCTGGCGGAGGAGGGTGGCTCCCTCACCAGGGATGAGGTTGCGTGAATAAAGCAAAAGCCGAGGAAACGAGGTGTATCCAAAGAGTCAGGACTCACGTGTGGTTCTTCTCTTTGGTTCGTGATGTTCCAGGCACTTTAGGGTAGCTTAGTTAATAATCAAAGGGAGATACATGAAAATATCGGGCCCCAAGGCAGCTGGGCTCAATAGCGCCTGGCGACCCACGGAGGGCTCCAAGTTAGCAAAGGGGCCTGGTACAGGACTTGGTAGGGTCGTTAGGAAAGGTCTAGAAAGCAGAATTCTTTAACTTTTGGGCTTAGAAAGTCTAGGAATGATGGGACATCTCTTAAGAGATGACACGAGTGCATTTGGCTCCCTGAGGCTGCAAGAGGGCTGGGTCCGTGGTCCACGAGCGCCCTCACACCGCTGGAATGAATATTGAGGACTTAACCTCTCGCTCCACCGGTGTTTGCTTTTAAAGCGTTTTCAGTTGATCCCTTGAAGCCAAGTACATCAGCTTTTGCAGTAGTATGCTAAATACTGTGTGGAAGGCAAAGAAGAAAAGCAGTCCTGCATAAAATGCAACAGCATACAGAGCACATTATAAACGCTTCAAAAACTGAAAGAAGTTTGAGAGATTTATGGGGCTAGGTAACACAGGGGACAAAATCGAACATGATTTCAAAGCTCTGTGAATGAGCACTAGTCCTCATTTAAGCTCTTACTGTGGCTATGCCATGAAAGATGTCTTGGTCTAGAAGTTGGTGGGCCGCAGGAGAAGTGTCAGGAGAGTTATTTGGAAGATGATGGAAAATTTTTATGATTAATTTGACTACAACACTGAATACTTACACGCGCGTTCTCTCTCTCCATATATATGTGTGTGTGTGTGTGTATAAAATATGACTTTATTAGAATATTCAGAGGGAAAAAAGCGGCATTGACACATTTGAAATCCTAGATAACAGGGCGTATATCCTTTAGGTTTTACACTATGCTTCCAGTGAATGGCTGTAGCATGGAATAAGATTTGTATGCATGTAACTTACTAAAACAAAACAAAAAAGTAAAATTAACAATTAACATAGTGGGAGGTGGGAGAAATGTGAGAAATGTCATGTTCTTTCACAGTTGCACCCTGTTGTACCTGTGTTGTATTGTGTGTACTGTACTTTAAAGGTGACTTAATGAGTTTTCAATTATTGTCTTAAACATTAACCTAAAGAACCATATCTTGGCCTAAGATGTCTAACATGGGTGTGAATATGTATGATATTATACACACATATATGCATGCATCCAAATATATAAAAACATCTTTTAAAAGTAAGTAACAAATGTTTTTGAAAATAGAGAAAAGGGAGATCACAATATTAATGGCTTGTCCAAAGTTTTCATTTTGGGTTTTCCTTCAGTAGTTAATTCTATTATGCATTAATTTGCTAGTGAATCATATATTCAGTAAATATTGAGCATCTATTGTGTATAAGACCACTGTGGTAGGTACAGAAATGAACAATACAGATTCACCTTCAAATAGGGAAGATATGAAATATACTGCAGGCTTAATCTTTGTACAGCAACATAGAAAATAATATATCAGCAAAGATATGCACAAGTGCTGTGGGAGTTCAGAGGAAGGAGAAATGACTTCCAGCTTATCAGGAAGAGGAGAGTTAGGAAAGGCTTTGTGGAGGAGGTGACATTTGAGCTGAGATTTGAAGGATTGGGACATATGGACATGGTAACATGGAGGGCATTCCAGGCAAAATAAACAACTGGATGAACAAAAGCATGAAGAATATTGAGTCGTTGCATTTAATTAGAGCATGGAGTTCATGTATAGTAAAAACTATAGGTCCCTAGAGTGTTTACAAAGAGCTTTCACAAATACCTTCTTAACTTCACCCTTTGAGGTAAGCAATATTAATTTTTTCATCCTGCAGATGAAGAAACAGAAGATCAGAGAATTAATTTACTTTTCAAAGGTTTCATGTCTAGTAAGTGGCAAATCCAGGACTCAAACACAGGTTTTTTTACTCCAAGTACCAAGTAACAAGTGAGGATGGAAATGTGAACTGGGACCAGGATTCAGACCTGGAGGCTCTGGTATTTGGCCTGTTCATCTGAAGTTTTCTGACCAGGATAATGTCATGATCAGAGTTGTGCTTCAAGAAAGTTAACGTTGCAGCAGCATATAAGATGTATTAAAGAAGAGAGATATGGATTTGAAAGACAAGTCAGGAAGCTGTTTTAATAATTCAGATGAGAGGGATCAAACTCTGCAAATAAAAGGACAATGGGAATAGAAAAAGCAAGATGTAAGAGAATCTAGGGTTGTGTTGAGCAGCAAGAGGGAGAGATTTTAAAATTGATTTTTGTTTTTGCTATGCTAGAAATTGAACTAAGGGTCTTGAGCATGATAGGAAATGTTTCACCACTGCCTGGCATGAGCTACTGCCCCAGCCCAAAAAATTACTTTTGAGTTTCAAATTTGTGGTTATTTGAATGCTGATATTCCCTCTCTCTTTTTCTCTCTGTCTCTTTCTTTCTCTCTCCCCCTCCTTTCTTCCCTCCATATCTCTCTCTCTCTCTCTCTCTCTCTCTCTCTCTCTCTCTCTCTCTGTGTGTGAGAGAGAAAGAGACAGAGAGAAAGAGAGAGATAAAGAATAGGCTTGTGACAGAAGGTAATGATGTTACTTTCAGGCAAGAAAATTTTACCTACTTGCAGAATGTCTGTAGAGCAACAACCCTGCCCTGGTGACCTTACATGTACCTGGACAGGAAAGGATAGCAGGCATGTGAAGTGCTACCTTAAAGCTATCTTTTACCCACCATCTTCTCTCTCCTGAGGGACTATCATTGAACAGTTTTTCATTGCCTTCCAGGTTCTGGTGAGGCATGAGGCTTCTAATGCCTTTTTAGAAGACAAATGAATGAGTGGACCAGATTAGGGTGTAAGATAGATTCCTCATGATCCTCATGCTCTTGCCGAAGGGGTGCATGAAGGGGGAATATCGATAGGGTTTTCCTTATAAGAGATAACACAGGCCAGGTGAGACTCCATGGAATCTGGAAGCAGATAGGGTTGTGCAGCCAGGATAGGGGATAAAGACACTCCAGGATCTGATAGTGCATCTCTTCTTACCTAAGTATTAGTTGAGGAAAGAGAAGTAAGGGATCTCTCATTATCCTACCTGTTCATAGGCTAAGTGGGCTGGGCTGTGGGAGAAGATAGATCTCCTGGAATTTGATAGCATATGCTGCATGTTGAACAGTTTTTAGAAGGTTAAGCAGCAAGAAATAGAATTGAAACCAGTTGCTAGCTTGTGCCTTATTAGTATAAGTTCATCTGTTGAGGCCAACCTTGTTATTATAATTTTATTTGTTGAAGCCAAGCAAAAGGCCACATAAAATGGAAAGTAAGTGCAAAACTGTGCTTGTGGGTGGCCACCCATTGATCACACTTTCCCTGTTGCTCCAACTGACCCTGGCCTCTCATGTTCTCCCTCCCCTCTATATTCCACAAGCTTCCAACCAAGGAGATAAAATGTCTACCTGCACTTAGCAGCTCCTGTGAACTCTTTAAGTGCCTATGTTAAAATTCTTTGGTATATTCCTATTGAAAAAACCTAGTAAAATTTGGGAAAATTTTACAGTAGAGAGCTAGGCTGGTTCTGCATGCCCGTAATCCCAGCAACTTGGGAGGCTGAAGCAGGAGGATGGCAAGTTTGAGGCTAGCCTCAAGAATTTAGTGAGACCCTGTTTCAAAACAAAATATAAAAAGGGCTGAGTATGTAACTCAGTGGTAAAGTGCCCTTGGGTTCAATTTCCAGTAGAAAAACCAAACCAAAACAAAAAAAACCTTACAGTAGAGAGGGAAAAAAGAGGCTGACGTGATTTTTCTAGAGACCCTGTTTTATTCAATACACTGTTGTAAAAATGTGTAATTGGATCCATATGCTATATGTTTGAATTGTAAATATTCATAAACTGTTAGAAAATAATTTCACAATGTCTGAAGTTTTCTATGTGTAAATGACGTCTGGTTGGTCAACAAGTTATCAGTCTCAGTGTCTTTGGCTATCCATCAATAGGAGTGACTGATAAGAGCCTGCATGCCAAGTAAAATTTCTTTAAAGAATGTAGGCAGCTATGCAACTATGCAGGGCTGAATCCTTCTGTCAGTTAAAGAAAAAAATACTGCTGCCTCTTAAAAGTAAAGAACAATATTTCTGAGAAAGATTCCATTGCATGCCAACTTGTAACTCTTGCTTGATGTTAGCCACATTATATGGAACTTAGGTGCTACCTGGGCTTTAAAAATCTACTGTATCAGACCTCTTAAACAACTTTTGGGATTATTGATGATGACTTACTGCTGTTCAGATGTTTTCAATCAGTGAAAATTTTATCAGTGATTCTGGAAATACTATTGTAGTTTTTGAAATTAATCTATGTCTTGTTTTATTTGGAGGACATTCCATAATCAAAGTGATTGTAACTGATACTTTCAATTGTATTATAAAAATTTGGAATATGTGGAATAATTTTCTTGATTATAAGAGATGCTTCCAGTGAAGAAATATGATTTATCAGTGATAATGGGAAAGTATACAACCAAGACCCTATCTGACTCTCTGAGTGCAGCCTTGTATCATCAGTAAAGCAATATAAGATGTCAGGGCAAAGGAAGTGGTTTGAAGGAAAGATCTTTATCTTGCTTAAAGAAGAGCTAGTAGAGATAGGAATGATTAAGGACTTTATCTGTACTAGTCCATTTTATGTTGCTATAACAAAATACCCAAGGCTGGGTGTTTGTCAATAAAGATGTTTATTTGATTCACAATTCCACTGGCTAAAAGGTTCAAATGGCATGGTGTTGGCATCCTGGTAAGGGTCCTCAGGCTACATCACAACATGGTGGAGAAGCCAAAAGGGAACTAGCCATGTGCAGAAGAGGCCAAGCATGTGGGGTAACCTCACTTTAAAACAACCTACACTAGCAGGAGCTAATCCAGTTCTGTCAGACCTGACAGCATGAATCCCTTCCAAGGATAGCATCCCCAATGACACAATTACCTTGCACTAGGCCCCACCTCTTAAAGGTTCCACCACTTCAACACCACCACAATGGGGACCAAGCTTCCAGCATATGAAATTTTGGGAGACAAACTATATCTAAACAATAGCACTATCCAACAGATTTTACAGACTGTCCTTGTATTGAGCCACTTATATCAATGATTGACAATAGTAGATACTAAATTTTTTTTGATGGTGCTGGAGATTGAATCCAGGGCCTTATGCATGCAAAGCAAGCACTCTACCAACTGAGCTATATCCCCAAGCTGACAATAGTAGAAACTGCACTGGTACTTGTGACAAAAGAAAAAGAAAAAGAAATGTGGCAACTAGACAGTAGCACCCTCTGGAGTGGGGACATGGTGCATATTTTAGAATATGGATAAATTTGATGTCTTTGGAGTTTTAAATAATTAACTCATCATAAAGATGTAACTCAGGACAAACTGTTGAACTTTATATGTACATTTTCCACTTTTTTAGTTGTAGTTGGACACAACACCTTTATTTTATTTATTTTTATGTGGTGCTGAGTATCGAACCCAGTGCCTCACACATGCAAGGCAAACACTCTACCAACCGAGCTACAACCCTAGCCCTGTTTTTCCAATTTTATTTGATGCTCTCCCTTTCATGAGAGAATAGACAGCCTCACCTTGAAGACTAGTATAGAGAAAGGCAGCCAAATTGCTTTTTTGCTCTAAGCATGCTTGCTACCATCACTGGGATTTAGGCAGGATTTTAACCTGTAATTCTTTCAGTAGCCCTTGTACTATAAACAGGGATGGTGATAATATCTATGTTCTTTAACACATGAAGTAATATTTTAAAAAGTAGAAAATAAAATTGTCATATATAAACTGTAGTATGTGTGATATGTGTTTATTTTTACCAAATTGTTGGTTCAGTTTTTCTCTGTAGCCAACCTTTACTGTATGCATTCATAAGCAGTAAAGTAGCTAAAAGGAAATAATACAGTGAAATCAGAATAAAATTGGAGTAGTTACTTTTCTTTTAGACCCTGAAGTTAATAGGGAGAAAGGCAGACTACAGATCAACCATGAAATCTAGAAATCAGCTGGGCATGGTGGCACATGCCTGTAATCCCATCAACTCAAGAGGCTGAGACAGGAGGATTGGAAGGTTGAGACTAGCCTCAGCAACTTAATGAGCAATTTAGCAAGACCCTGTCTCAAATAAAAAATAGCTGGGGATGTTGCTCGGTGGTTAAGCACCCCTAGGTTAAGTCTCTAGTGCCAAAAAAAAAAAAAAAGCTAGAAATCAGCTTTATAACTCAAACTGGCATCACATGTGTTTTTATCTATAACTCAGTAGGTATATTACATTAATGTCCCCTGTTTAACTTCTGAGACATCCATATGAGGGTACTGTAGGACAGTTTTCCATGTACTGGGAACACTAAATTAGACATTTTGATAGAATATTGGAAAAGGAGATCTAAGATCACAGATTTCTACCTTTTGCAGATAATGCTGTAGATCCAGATGTATCCGCCAGGACGGTCTTTATAGATGTTGAGGAGGTCAAGAATAAATCTTGTTTGACCTTTACTGATGATGGATGTGGAATGACACCTCACAAACTCTACCGAATGCTCAGGTAAAAATGCTTTTATTCTCCTCTTGAGTTCACAAGCTCTATTTAAGTTTTCATAATTTTCTTTAATATTGTACTTTTACTTTATTCATTCAACAAATATTTATTAAGCATCTGTTAGTGCCAGGGCACTGGTTATGAAACAGACACTGTTCCTGCTGTCACAGAGCATACAGTCTAGCTGGCAACTCAGTTAAGCAAATAATCACAAGAAAATGCAATAAGCATAATGGTAGGAAAACACAGGATACATGGGATGAGTCAACAGGGTAACCCAATCTGATACCAGAGGTTAGGAAAAGCCTCCTAGATGAAGTTATATTTAAGCCGAGATCTAAGGGTGGGTAGAATTTAACTAGGTGAAAAGGTGCAGAAAGTAAGGAATGCGAGTTCAAGCAAAGAGAACAGCAAGTATAAGGACCTGGAGGCTTTCCCTGATCTAAGACCTTCTCCAATTCCTAATTAACCGAAAATCCCTTTTAAATCAGAAATATTAGAGTTGGAATAATTTGTGGATTAGAACCCTGAAGGTATCTGGACATAAACAAGCCCCATTAAAATAAATAGAAGGCAACCACACATATAATATGGAGATTTTGCAGTAGAATTGCAAAGTTATAAAATTCCCTTTTTTAAATATTAAAACTGGTGGTAAATTTCTGTTGCAACTCTCAGTTCACTGGTTGATGGTTAAGAAAATGTTTGTTCTTCATTACCTTCACACATCACTTAGTTCAAGATGAATGTTTTCTTAACTTTTTTCTTCTCTCTTCTTTCTTAGCAGATGAGATTGATTATTCTTCTATGTGTCTCCCTGAACTAGAGTGTGTGAAGCATGAGCAACAATGGAGGGGTACTGAGGAGGAGGGAAAGGGCTCAGGACCCTAAAAATGAAAAACAAATTCATTTGGTTGTAGTTGTCTTTGAATGTTTTCTAAATCAATAACCTTGTTGGTAGGGAAATGCCTTTGATCCATTAAATAAATAAAAATGAAAGTTAGTCAAAGTAAGTAAGTAAGTGGTTATAATTTACTATTCAGTAGTCTATATACCTTGTGTATTAGACCCTTCTAAATAGAAGAATATTTGAGGAAAATCTCTAGACATGATACAAAAATATGACTAGTATACTTGTGAAAGTAGAGAGTTGGCTGTATCCTTTAACTTATTTCACCAGTTTGATTTCCTAAACTTAATTTTAGATGGGAGAGAATCAAAATATGTTGAATTCTGTACATACTAGTTTTCCCCCTAAAATTACTTATCTTCTTTTTTTAAAATTTCTTTTTAGTTTTTGATAGACCTTTATATTATTTATTTATATGTGGTGCTGAGACTTGAATCCAGAATCTCACACATGTCAGGAAAGTGTACTACCACTGAGCCCCAGCCCCAGTCCACTTATCTTCTTAATTACTCCTCCCTGCCACACTTTATCCAGTGACATGGGTGTCAAACATTAGGCCCAGCAAATCTGATCACTTTCCATTTGTCAATGGAAATACATATGAAAGTTGGTATAATTATAAGACAGGAGGGAAAAAGAGGATTATTTCAGAATAATTGTAGCAATTTTTGATCCATATTTGTTCTTTTATTTTTAAAAATTTATTTATTTATTTTTGCATTACAATTCTTAATACAGCATTATACCATAATTTATCATATCTCTGATTATATGTAAGGTATGTTGACACCAAATTCACATCTTCATACATGTAATTTTGTATAATGATGAAGGTCTCCTTTCACCATCCATGCTATTCCCCTTCTCCCTCCCTTTCCCTCCCACCCCTATTCCCTATCTAGAGGTAATCTTCCTCCCTTGCTCTCCCTCCCAACCCCATTTTGAGTCACCACCCCCCCTTATATCAGAGAAGACATTCAGTATTTGTTTTTTTGGGATTGGCTAACTTCACTTAGCATAATCTTTTCTAATGCCATCCATTTCCCTGCAAATGCCATGATCTTTCTTTTTTATTGCTGAGTAACAAATTCTTACTAAGTACCTGTGCATACGGTATTGGAAATAAAGTGGTGAACTAGACAGATATGATCCTTGCTCTTAAATTAGTGAGAAATAAAAGTTGACTAACAATAGTCAACTTTTGACTAAATAGGCTATTCTACCAATGGTAAATTATATAAAAGAAGAGTACAATTTCTTTGAGATTATATAGCACAAGGATCTAATCTAGCCTAGGGAATCAAAAAAGGCTACTCTGAAGAAATGACATTTGAAGTGAAATATGGAGGATCAGTGTCATCCATTAAAAAATCTGTTCCCTTCCCAGGGATCAAAGTAGGTAGAAACTTCTTTAGCCATAACATTTTCCATAGCATACCAACTATACTCCCCAATAGTTTGCTCTGGAAATTGTTCCACTTATTTAAAAATTAATTTTGGAGAACTATTTTAATGAATTCTCAATGTAATATGTGTACTGATTTTGCTATTGTGTCTTAAACTTGAATCAGCCAGAAGATCATTTATTTAAAAGAGATTATTTTTAATCAGATCCTAAATTATAACCGAGTCCACTTTCCACAATTTCTTTTTAAATAATCAAATTTTAGAGGTAGCTTTTGTATTGGGAAAAATAATGAAAGTAATTCTGAAAAATTATTAAGCCTACAGAAATTCTGTTGACTTATAATATTGGTTATCCTATTTACATTTTCCAGTTCTTTATGCTAACTCTTCCTATTTTCAGGCTGATAAAATAGGTGGGTAACTGCAGCAGTAGTTTCTTTCATAAACACAGAATCAACATGAAAATCAAATTAAAAAGGAAAATCCTATCATTAAATTCCTTAAAGGTTAACTTTTTATTCTCTTTAGCTTCTAGGGATAGTATGTGAATCAAGTAGTTTATATATTCAGCTGCCTTTTTTAGCAAAGTGGAAAACCTCTTTCAAAGGTCAAGAGTTAAAAACAGCCATAGAGCCACAGATTCAAGGTATTTGCTACCTCTGCACAGAAGTACATATAGGTCTATTCTAAAGCAACAGCTAGACAATAACAGAAAACTTATCATTCTTTCATTCATTTATATTACATATTATATCACCAATATATCTAGAAAACAATAGTGCATCCCTTTGTATGTTCATGGATTTTATTAAGGTTTGTTTCAGTGATCAGCATTCCAAATTTAAATTTATCTCTCTAGAGTCTAGATTCTCAACATATTAAGGTACTCAAGAGGAAGTTGCTTATTATTGGATTCCATTCAATGAACTAGTATCTAAGCCCCGTTGGTGTGTAATCAGTGCTGTCTCTTACATGAGAGGACAGGACTGACTTAAAGAAAAAAACCACCTGCCTAAGCCAAGATTGCTCTGTAGAAAATTACTGAGCTATACCAAACTATGTAAAATTTATTCCTATAATATTATCATTATGTATGGTGAAGGCTTTTATATCAGTATTTGATTGGTATCAGGCATTCATTTTGCAAATCTGCAGTCAAATAAGAATAACTAATATGGAAAATTAGGTGGAATAATAGCACATGGGAAACATTAAGTGAAACATAACAGCAAAAATAAAATCTAGAACTTCTAGCTCCTCTCATCTCACTTTTATCCTTTTCCATTCTGGTTCTGGCCCTGCCCTACTACTTATCTTTTCAAGCTTATATAGTCATCTGGCCTCCCCAAAATAAGTAACATGAGGATTTATACCTACAAAGGGAAAAAGAGGTGATAGGTGGTAGAAGATAGTAGGAAATTAATGTAGTAATATAGTCCCCCTATTTTTATCCCTTTCTTTGGCTACCTAATTTAAACTTTGTGGTATTAAAGTAATTTTAAATCCAAATAACCACACAAATTCATTTCACATGGTAGATAAGATTTCTGTTTATGAAAAGTCTGAGTTTAGAGGTGATATTAGACCAGAAGTAAGGGTATAGAATAGCATATAACAATTCTTAGAATGACTTCTAGAGTTGGCTTAAAATTTTTAAAAAATTGAAGTTTGAATACTACTTTATAATTAATCTACTGTGCATATAGTATATAATTTAATTCTTATAATGACCCCATCTTTTCTAACCAATTCTTCCATAAGAGGAATAAGAATGTCTGAATTTTACCAACTTATACATCTGTTTTCCTGGAATACCCACAAACAGCATTAACTCAGGGCTCTCTTTTTTCCCCAAAGGACCAGTTCCCTGGAGATTACATTTCTATGTCACTAGATTTATTCATAGAAGGCTTTAAAATGTCTCTATTCTAGAAGGACATATGGTACTTTAGCATCACACTTTGAGATAGAAAATTGAAATGTAGTCCACTTTCTTGGGGAATAAACACAAAACCACAACCTTCAGGAAATGGAAAACAGGCACCTTACCCCTCCGTGCTCAAAGGAGTAAAGCCAAGACCAAGCTGCTAAGTAGCGTCTAATCTGTAATATATGAAATCCTTTCTTAGACTACAAGCTATGAGAGCAAGAATCATACCTGTTTTACTAACAACTGTATCTCCAGTGCTTAGCATAATGTACAGCACATAGTAGGTGCTCCATTATTATGTGTTGAATGAATGCTAGTGTAGACCATAGTAAAATTAGTCAATCTGGAGAGAAATAATCCTTAAAATTAGTTTTATTTGTAGTAAGGGAAAATATAAGAAGATGATCATCATTTTCTAGAATTTATATCATTTTGGTTTATATCTGGATAGAAAATATAAGGAAGGGAAAGGTTCTGGTTCCCAGATCAAACTGATCATGAAGGGCTACAGAGTTTGCTGAGGTGACTCATTGAAAAGCCCTTAATAGAACAAGACAGACTTTATACTGCAGCTGTTTGCAGATATTCAGAGGCAGAACTACCTATTTTTATCTCTTGGCCATATTCCAGTGGACTGTCCCAGCAGATGGAGCAGAGAGTAAGAATTGGAATGGTCATCCTTTGGGTGGAGAGTCAAAATTGTCAAGATATATGATCTCTGACTTTCAGATTTTTAAAGGATGACATAACAAAGTTAGGAGATACCTAGTCTAGTGCCTTTGATCAGTGCCACTATTTGGGACTTTTTGTTGCCCTTTCTAGGCAACTATCCTTTGTACATTATCCTAACTTTTAAAAGTCAGGGCTGTTTTATCTAGATAAGAAAGGCAGTGGCACAAGGCCTTCTCCAGCTCTCTCTGTTAACCAGTGAAAGGGGGCCTTCTTTGCATTTCCAAAGTGTGACTCTTACACAGTAGTACTATTTAAGTATACACCATCCACACAGGAATATCAGTGCCATCACCCCATATAGTGTCCTATGTTTTTAACTTAATAGCTTTGCCTGGAAATACCAAAAAAAGTTATAAAAAAAAAAGGAGGGACTTTTTATATGTGTTATTCATGTGTCAGCCAAACATTCTGCCTCTCACCTATCTTAGGATGCTTTTTACCTTTCTAATTTCTTTTTTTCTTGTGTAATTACAGCTTTGGCTTTACAGATAAAGTAATAAAGAAGAGCCAGTGTCCCATCGGGGTCTTTGGTAATGGTTTCAAATCAGGCTCCATGCGGCTAGGAAAGGACGCTCTTGTCTTCACCAAGAATGGGGGTACTCTTACTGTTGGACTCCTATCACAGACCTATCTGGAATGTGTCCAGGCCCAGGCAGTTATTGTACCAATTGTTCCATTCAGCCAGCAAAACAATATCCTTTCTGCAAATGGAGAATATTGGTTAAAAATTAGTTTAATTTGACTATTTTAGCAGAAACTTTTTCCTTCAGGTCAAATCCATATTTTTTTCATATTTCAAAAAGTGTTCATGTTTTTAAAGTATTGAAATGTCTTAAATTTACTACCATTTCTATTAAATATTTTTAAAATAAATGAACCATTGACAGAAGCATAAAGATATTTTTGCTATGTTGAAATTTTTATATTATGCAGCTTGATTTGTATAGAATGTCTTTTCCCAACTACCACCACCACTATAGTTCCCAGGGCTGTTTTTCCCTAAGGCTAGCTACATTTGTGTTTATACTTTTAAAAACAAATTGTTTTCCAGCTTATCTGATAGCATTTCCCAATACCTGGACAAGCTATTATTTCTGTTAGATACCAGTTTGTTTTCATGGGAGCAATATAGCAGTAAGATTTGAACTTACTGCTTCCAAATAGTTTAAAAATTAGCCTTTGATAATCTCCATAAATATAATACTGTCTTTGTTTACACTGCATCTTTGAGGCTATATCCTGCAGATGAAACTGAATTTGGTGTTTATCTCCACAACCTTTCCTCTTTCCTTCCTTCTGTAGCAGTAATTCTCATGCTTTATGTCTTTATTTTTTATCTAAACATGCAACCCAAAAGGTACTCTTCCTTCTTTAAAGCATATTCTTTTAAAAAATATTTTTAGTTATAGATGGACACAGTACCTTTATTTTATTTATTTTTTTAATGTGGTGCTGAGGATCAAACCCAGTGCCTCACATGTGCAAGGAAAGTACTATACCACTGAGCTACAACCCCAGCCCCTTGATAGCATATTCTTAAGATATTAATTTTTCTTTGACTATATTTGGTTTTACAAAAAATGATTATTACTGAGGATTCCTTGCCCAGCCTGGAAGCCATCTTGAACTATTCAATTTTCAACAGTGAAAATGACCTGCTGTCCCAGTTTGATGCCATCCCAGGCAAAAAAGGCACTCGTGTTCTCATTTGGAACATCCGCAGGTATAGTATCTTGAAGGTGACAAATTCTAACAAGCAAAGGTAGTATTATGAAGCACATTTTAATAAGTCTTTCTACAGAAGCAGAGTTGATAAATTTATACATTTATATATATATATGTGTACATATATAATGATATATATATATAAAATTGCATACCTTTCTATATCTTTCACTTGAGGTAGTGGTTCTTGTTGTTAATATGCTATGTATTTAAAGTAAAACCATGTATATCCTGAGACAGTTGCCACAAATAGTATTCTAACATCCTCAGAATCCTTTATAAATATCAATTTCATATTCATGGACCTTTTATTGAGATTGATAAAGAGAGTTATTTTATATATTTGACAATTAAAATGAAGCATAAGAAAGAGAAATTAGAGTAACAAAACACAACATGATCTTTTAAAAATAAGAACCTCTATTTTAGTGCTTTTAGAATAGCACAGCATTACAAAATTATTTGAAGCAGATCAATTTTAACTATAATGTGTGGCTTAAGATCATGTCTTTAGAACTAATAAAACAATAAAGAAATACTCTATGATACATTATTTGTTTAATCATGGCATGTAAAATGCAATAAATATTAAAACCTAAAAATTAAAAACCTAGAAATATTAATATAAAACAGATGCATTACTGGTGTGTTTAATAGAACAGAGTATCAGTTATATTCATTCTTTCTTTTCAGTTTACATCAAGTGTTTTGTTTCATTTCTTAGCTGGGTAAAACTTATTTAAAAACAATACTGGTTTATATACAGAGAATACTTAATAATTAAAAAGAAAAAAATAATGACTCACACAGGCCTTTTGTCCTACTGGGAAAAACTTCAGTAATATCATATGTATTATTCAGGATCATTTTCCTGAGGAATATCCAATGACTTACACATATTAAGCAGACTTATTTCTTTGCACAAGTTATATGTTATATAAATAAAGAAACATATAAATACTTATGTAAAGTGTTATGTAAGTAAAGAATTGCATGGTCAAATAAATTTGGGGAAAACTGGATTAAATGAAGCCTACTTTGTTGTTTTGGCCCAGGACTTCTCAGAGGCATTCATATGCTAATGTGCATTGAAAATACTTACACTGTGATGTGGTGATGCAGGTGTGTAATACCAGTGGCTTAGGAAGCTGAGGCAGGAGGATCGCAAGTTAAAAGTCAGCTTCAGCAGGACCCTGTCTCAAAATAAAACATAAAAGGTTTGGGGATGTGGTTCAGTGGTTGAGCACTCCTGGGTTCAATCCCTGGTACCAAAAGGCAAAAAGAAAAGAAAATACTTAAGGGAGCAATATAATATGTTGCTCAGTTTTTAAAAATGTTTCTTCAAGCCTCTTTTTCTTGGGTAGGGATGATAGAGGCAGGGAGGACAGGCAACTCTCAGGATGTATTTGTTAGAGTTGGGTGGGATAGTGAGGATCAAGATTATCTTAAAAAATTCAGAATTATACTATTACAGAGGCATGGACTTTATACAGGTGGCATGACACAGTGGCCCTGATTTGGTTCTAAGAATAGGGCTAAATGTTCCATACAGTAGATCTGAGCTTGTGGAACCTGAATTATAAAGCAAGTAGCACTAGACCTTGATGTGAATCTGATGTTGCTGAGAATTGTTCCTCAATTTTACTTTTATTTGTTAATTCTTATTAAATAATATTTCCAGGGACTGTTGTTCCACAAAACAAGTTTTAGGAACTATCATTCTGAATGAACTATACATTTTCCATATAACCCATCATTTGTTTTCAGTTTTTCTTTCTGGGGACAAATGGGTCTTAACCTTTTTTCCTTACGATATAACCCAGGGTCTTAGAATGGAGCAAAGTTAAGTGACCTGAAAACATTATGGCAATAAGAAAGGTTCTTATGAAAAGAACATCAGTACTATTATATTTAAGTGATAATTCCATAAATAGTATTCTAGAGGACTAGTAAATATATGTTGTTTTTATAATAATCTTTTTTCCTTCTAAGATATAGAGTTGGATCTGGGGGAAATCTTAGTATCTCATTAATACTTATATGGTTACAGAAGTTAGTGGAAATAGATTTTGATTCATCTATTCAGTAGGGTAAAGTGATATTGGGTGACTTATCCAGCAACACCAGAAAAGTGGGATCTATTTTAGGATTCCTCTTTGAGGATAGCTGATACTCATTTGATTTATCAGATCACAGACATTCAATATTCCTTTTCTTTACTTATGAACTTGGTATCACCACCAGTGTGAAACATAGATTTCTATAGACTAGAAATACCCTTAAATATTGTGTGATTTCAAATTAGTAGTTTGCAGTTCCCTTGCATTGGTGGTCTGTAAGAACCAGGTACCTGAGTGTTGTTCACATGTTTCTTTTCTCTTGGGTTCCTAGTGCAATTTTGTCTTTTGGAGCCAGTTTTTGTTATATTGGTACTTGTCTCTTTTACCCAGAAACAAAGATGGGAAGTCTGAATTGGACTTTGATACAGATCAATATGATATCCTGGTGTCAGATTTTGATGCAGAAGAAAAAGAGATTAGTGGTTCTGAGCTGCCAGAAACAGAGTATTCTTTACGGGTGAGTAAGAGTGGTTTTCTTCAACATTAAGAGGTAAGATTTCCTATAATATGAAAATATTATAGAATAAGACCAAAGTTTACTTATGTAAAGATGACAACCTTTTAGCTCTGTACTAGGATTCTTTTCACCATGTCCGCTAAAACAATTTAGCTAAAATAGCAGCATTTTAATGTTGTGGTTGATGTGCTGCAAGGTATAGAAAGTAAGGTAGATATTTGCCTAAAATAGACTCAGTTGGCTAAAAGTGGTTAATGGGTATTTCAGTAGAATTGTCAATATTGCATATAAACTTTCCCTTTACTGTTCCATAGGCATATTGTAGTATTCTATATATGAAGCCACGGATGAAAATTTTTCTGCGTCAAAAGAAGGTGACCACCCAGATGATTGCCAAAAGTCTGGCCAATGTAGGATATGATATATATAAACCTACCTTTACAGTATCCTTTCAGCTACATGTAGTTAACCTCTGCATTTTGGGATTAAGTTTTCTAGGTTGGCACAGAAAAACAAAAACTTGTCTTTCCCAGATCAAAATTGTGTCATACACACAAATCCTATTACACTATACTCTAAGGAAGTATTTCTTATATGTCAGACTATATATACACCAATTTTATCAGAACTCATAGGGAAACTCTTAAATAAGAATCTTGAGATTTTAGATTCTGGTTCAGTAGATTCTGAAATCTTTTTTTAATAAGAAATACTTGTCTATTTTAGGATACTTAGCTTTTAACAGAGGAGCAATTACTCATTTTCACTTCTATACTCCTTTGGAATAGATTTTAGATTTTAGAGAAAAATGTTAAAATAAACTATGGAAATGAGGTCAATCTTCATTGACGGCTTTTTTAGCAAAAAAGGGAAGTCTTTGAAAGGCTAAGAACTCATAAACAGGAAGAATTGATCTTTTAATCTATTTTCTAGTAACCATGCGTAACTCTTAATCCATATTTGCTTTATCAAAGATATACGCTTTCTCTTTCTTCACCTAATCAAAAATTAGAAATTGTTTTTCCTTTTTATAAAAGTCCATGTAGTTTTTAATTCATAAGCACATTGATTTTATCCTTTTGGGGAACACATACCTTCTCCACTAGGAAACTTTTTTTAAAGCCCTAAAGAAACTGAACAAAGCCGGAACTCTGAGCATATTAGTTATAATAGAATCTTATATGAGCTAGGATCTTAGTGCTATAGGTTCAACAGAGCTGATATAAAGAAGTGCTTTCCCAATTACTATATTAGAATATACCACATTTCTGTCTGTAGGTTCTTTTTTAAAATATTTTTTTAGTTGTAATTGGACACAGTGCCTTTATTTTATTTATTGTTATGTGGTGCTGAGGATCAAACCCAGCACCTCGCACATGCTAGGCAAGTGCTCTACCACTGAGCCACAACCCCAGCCCCAGCCACAACCCCAGCCCCTCTAGGTTTTTTTTTTTTTCCCCCATGGGTTTCTATAATCAGGCCAACTTCTATGCATGCATTTTATATGTACCCAAATTCTTCTCACCCTCCCTTCCCATTAAACCAGTTACCTTCTTATATTAGAATTTGGGTTAAATGGATTCACTAAAGGCATCAGTAAAATGATACTGCTAATAGAATTTCCCCAAGGTTACTAAGGAACAAGATCATTAATGCTGGCTTATTTGGTTTCCTCCTCAGTTTTCAAAGGCCTCTTTTCTTTTTTCTTTCTTGGCATACTAATTTGGGGAGTGTTCTACCCCATTGTAACCCCATTTCATAATTTAGAATTTTAAAAATATATAACAGAGAAAGGGGATCAAGAGGGAGGGAGAGCATAGGGAAATACTGGGGAGCAAAATTTACCAAATTGTGCTATGCCCATGTACCAATATACTGTACAATGAATCCCACTTACATATATAATTATAATGCACTAATTAAAATAATAATAAAAGGTCAATAGAGTAGAGCAAGCAGATGAGGAGAAGGGAGGAAAAGAGGGAAAGGGAAGGTACTGAGGAATAAGATTGATCAAAGTATGTTATGTGTATGTACAAATATGGCATAATGAATCCCATTATTATGGGTCTTTATTTAATTTATTTATTTATATGTGGTGCTTAGGATTGAACCCAGTGCCTCACACATGCTAAGCAAGCACTCTACCACTGAGCTACAACTCCAGCCCCTAGTGAGCCTGTATTATGTATAATCATAATACACCAATAAAAATTTTAAGTGTACAGAGAAAGAAAATATTTGGTAATCTTTAAAATGTTAGTTTTATAATATGGGAGTTTTGGTTTGTTTGGGGGAGTTTTATCTTGTTTCATTTTTGCATTGTAATAAGGCCTTACTTGAGGTTCCATTTGAGCTCAGAAAATTGTGTTCTGAGTTAAATATTACTGTTGAATACCCACTTGTGTTTGTATCATACCTGACAGAGACATTTTTATATGGTTTTTATGCATGTAGTTTGTCATTTAGAGGGGGCAAAAGAGATCATTTTAAAAAATAAATTTTCATTCAATCCATTTGAATATTAAGAATTCTCACTATTTGTTTTAATGAAAATATCAGTTTCTCTATTTCCTCTTTATCATTGTCATTCTCTTACATTGGACTGCTTTTTGTTTTATTTATTTTATTTTATGTATATATGTATGTTATTTATTTTTTGGTCCTGGGGATTGAACTCAGAAGTACTTTACTACTGAGTTACATCAGCCCTTTTTATTTTTATTTTGAGACAAGGTCTTGCTAAGTTACTGAGGTTAGCCTCAGTCTTCCCACCTCAGTATCCAGAGGAGCTGTGATTACAGGCATGCACAACTGTAACTAGCTTAACTTGGTTTTTAAATCAAGTAGGATTTTTTTAAACATTTACTTCCCAGTGCCTTTGGAGGCTGAGATAGGAGAATCATGAGTGCAAAGCCAGCCTCAGCAATAGGGAGGCGCTAAGCAACTAGTGAGACCCTGTCTCTAAATAAAATACCAAATAGGGCTGAGGATGTGGCTCAGTGGTTGAGTGCCCCTGAGTTCAATCCCTGATATAAAAAAATTCATCATTACCTATGTTTTACATATAACAATTCTCATAATTTGATCTACCCAAATTTGCTAACCTCTTCCTATGAAATATTACTATAAGACTATTATAGTATTATATATCATTGTCTTTTACCTTTCAAAGTTGTTTTGTTCTTATTGTTTTTGTTTCCATTGTATTTTATATGGTTAACTGGACTTACAAATATTGTCTGTAATTGAATGTATTTGTATTGTAGCATTTATAACTCTTATCAGAACCTGTGAACCTTAGCAGCAAAATGAACAACTAGGAAGGGTTAAGAATTCTTTTTTTATTATTCATGAATTATTTAATCACTGGTGGAATTTTGGTATTTTTCTTAGTCTTTTCTATGCATGTATATAATATTTTGTTATATGTGATGTATTATTACATTACATATTACTATTATACATATATGTGTTATATAACAATGCTTGTTATTATTCTGAATATTTCCTAATATTCCAAAATATTATTCAGGGACACAATTTTAAGAGCTGTATAATAGACCATATTTATCCAATATTACTTTATTGTTGGATATTTAAATTATCTGTTTTTCTGCTGTTGTGATTAATTGAAAAAAAAATCTCTTAACTCATCAACTTTTGTGGGCTTCCTCAACTAATTCTTTTGGATAAACTTCTAAGAAGACAATTCCTTGGTCATAGC
Organism: Marmota monax; assembly: GCF_021218885.2. NCBI lineage: Eukaryota > Metazoa > Chordata > Mammalia > Rodentia > Sciuridae > Marmota > Marmota monax. The sequence continues at coordinate 5,497,087 of NW_026694552.1, read as the reverse complement.
TTAAAAATATAGTTAAATTATTGCTATAGATTTTTAAATGCCCTCTAAAAAGGTATCAATCTACATCCAATGGTGTAATCTATAATATGGTACAAAATTTTGTTTGCCAAATCCCCTGGTGTTTGTCTCCTTAATAATTTTATTCTCAGAATAAGCAGGTGAGAATCACTTTTGGATTCTCCTGCAAGAAAACTAACCAGTTTGGAGTAATGATGTATCATAACAACCGGCTCATAAAGTTCTTTGAGAAGGTGGGATGCCAGGTAAAGTTGAGTGGTTAATGTTTCTTTGGCATAGAAGACTGAAAAGAGTAGGGAGAGAATTTAAAATTTGCAAAGGGCATAGATTGATTAATGGTTCTATTCCCATACTGGAATTCTGTGTTATCAGTGAGCATTCTTATGTTGGTTTGCCATAATGTTTTTAGGATAATTTAAAGTAGTAATCCCCATGAGTATCCTCTTAATTTCTTAATTAGATGGTTAAAGCACAGTGAATTATAGACTGCTTTATATTATGCAGTACACATTTACATAGGGCCCAGGATAGCTATTTTCAGCCAATCATATTTGTTCTTGTTATGTCATTTTTAGACAACTTATATTTATTTGCTGGTATAATTACACTTTGACTTAGTTTCTTCCACTAAAAATAACAAAGAACTATTTTAATTCACAAAACATTTTACATCAACTTATAATTAATAAACACAGCCAGTCTGACTTTCTTTGGTAGTTATTTGGTAGTCTATATATGTGGGGAAAATACTTACTTGAATAGATAAGGTGTAACCATCACATAACATCCCTAAAATTTGGGGGTAGTGATGAAGTTTCCTTTCAGTTCCCTCAAATAGTAGTATATAATCTTGTTTTTTTAGCAGTGTACTTTATAAAAAATATTTTTTAGATGTTGATGAGCCTTTATTTTATAATTTATTTATATGCAGTGCTGAGAATCAAACTCAGTGCCTCACACATGCTAGGCAGGTGCTCCACCACTGAGCCACAACCCCAGCCCCAGCAGTGTACTTTTTTATTCAAATGAACTATTATGGCAATGCTGGAATGTGAAACTGATAAAATTGTAGGTTTGTAAGTAAAGAAGAGTTATTATTCCTTGAAAAATCCTATGGATCTATGAATCATTGAAAATCTCTGTTCTAAAATTTTTCAATTTACAGTTCCCTATATATTGGAAGTTTCAATATACTTGCAGTATATTGAAGTACATTCTAAGTGTTTCTCTATATGTTAATGGTCTTTCCTTGCCCATGAACATTATATAATCTTTCTAGAATCAAAAAGAAATGCTTTTAGGAAGTCAACAGTAATGTAAGTATTGAAATTAATATTTTTCTTTTAAGCCAACTCATGGAGAAGGTGTGGGAGTAATTGGAGTCATTGAGTGCAATTTCCTAAAACCTGCCTATAACAAACAAGACTTTGAGTACACTAAGGAATACCGGTGAGTCGTCCCCAACCTGAGGTGCTTCTCATAATTTGTTCAGATACAGTCTGAACAAACCAGCAGTCTGTAAAAACCAGCCAGATAAGTTAACTTAGAATTACTTCAAATCTGTTTTCTGTGATTAAAGATAAAATGATTTTATTTTAAAACAAAGCTTACTGGTATACTTAATATATGGAGTTCAGAGATATTCTTACCTTTAAAAAACTATGAAAAGAACATAGGAGTTATTTAGTAAAATATTTATATGAAATGAAAAGCCTTGTTATTGATCTTTAAAAATATGAGTCCATATAAAGTTGTTGAATACTTTGGAAGGGGTGGAATTTGAAATTTGTTCCAAAATATTTTCTTGAAGTCAGTGAATAGTCTTAGAAGAAAATGTTGAATGACAAGAAAGATGTGTGCTTTCATAGAAGCATCTAGACTTGCTAGTAAAGACAAACTCATAAGAAACATTAAGGAACTTGACACTGAGTCTGAAGCAGTAGGTACATTTTTAGGAGATGAAGAAAGAAGTTGGTAAAGCCAGATGAGAAGTTTTTTTTTTTTTTTTTTTTTTTAACTTTTGGGAAAAGAGAAGTCTTCTATTCCTTCTTTCAAATGCCTTCTATGTGTCATGTACAAAGAGAATAAGAATGAAAAATTACAGTCCTCGATGCCTATGAACAATTGTGATAAGACATATGCAAATAAGAAACTTAAATACACATAAAATAATTGTTTTAATGGGGGTACATATAAAAATGAGAAGAACCTTTAAATATGCCTAAAGGAATCAAGGATGGCTTTGTAAAGCAGATTATATTTTAGATTAAACTTGAAGGAAAACTTGAAGTTTTCTAGATAGACATAGGTAGACATTCTAAGCAGAGGGAAGTATATGTAAGGGCACAGAAAGGAAATGAGTGTTCTGCAAGTATGAAGAAAGACAAAGCAAGAGGACATTTGGTATCATTTCTCCTGAAGTTCTTATAGCAATTTTTCTTAGAGTGAAAGAAAAATAATTCCCCATATCTCTTATTGTGTTCAAAACATTATAGTTAATTAAAAATTTACCTTAATTTACCTGGAACCATAAAAACTTCAGGTTTAGTGTTTCACAAAGAGACAGCTTTTTGAATGGCAGTCCCAAGTTAATTTCAGCATAGTTGGATTTGGGTCACTCAGGCTACTCAGTGGTTATGGCAACTATGTTCCCTCAATCAAAATAAATTGATAATTTAAATATAAGTCTGACCCATAATGGAGATCTTTGACCAGCACTTGACTCTTAAGAGTGAAAATCTTAAATGACATTAGTTTAACAAAAGTCTCAGAGCTAAGTCATTTGGGTTGTCTTGAGCCAAAGGAATAAATGACTTCCAATGATTATCTAAATAATTAAAATATGTAGAATACAAATATTAGATATTAAAAATTACTTAATACCTTTCTATGTCACCTTTGCCATCTTCCCACCAAAATCTATGTTTTGGATTTTGGACACATTAGACTTTTCATTTTTGATGTCTAATTTTGGTAGGATGAGTTTGAGATGATTACAGAAGATCTAAATAGAGATATTCTGTAAATAGCAGATTAATTCAGTTAAACATATAGGATTTCTGGCTTAAGTAGCTTAATATGTACTCTATATTTTATTAAAAGCAGAAAACTAGTACACTATCCTGCATACAGGCTTCTGATGATAGTAAATTTGCATAATTTTATCCAATTCTGGCATTATTGCCCCATCCTTTTTGAGCCTGAGAGTTGAATCCATGGTGTTGCACATGGCTGAGCATGCACTGTAGAATAGCATTTAGGTAAAAATTCAGGAATTTGAGAAAGGGATTAAAGAAGGCTATATGCTAGGATAAACTTGTCCTATGTGTATTAGAGATATCAAAACTGTAAATGATAAAAGAGATACCGGCAATCATACTGCTGGAATGTCTACAAATAAATCACCTGTAATAGCACTTAACAGTTGTGGATATCAGATTTCATCTGCAACTATCAGGGATCAAACCTAAAACATTTTTAGAGTGAACTTCACTTTAAAAGATGCAATCAATGCACTGAGCACTCCACTGGTACATAAACATAGTGGGTAGGTTTTGTGGAATTTTCCAGAGAAATTCAAGACATAGTTGCTTTCTTTAAGAACCTTACAGTCTATTTGTAATAATAGATTGTCACATGTATGAAATAAATTGGACAGCAGTAACATGGCTAATTGATTAATCAAAATCTAATTAGTACGGTATAGGAAAAATGCCTGATAAAGTAAATAGGGAAAGTTCTAGGTAGAGAATATGACTTGAGGTGTGCCTTAAAGGATACAAGATTTAGGGGGAAAAGGAATAGAATTCCAAGAGGAAGTTGTATTATGAACTAATGTAGTGACAGGAATTCAGAATGGTAAGTGTAGAGAGTGGGGATATAAGATTGTAAGTGATGTGAAAGGAAATCAAGTTAGATGGATAGAGTAGGGTCAGGTCCTAGGCAGGAATTGGCAAACATATTCTGAGAAGGTCCAGAAAGTAATTATTTGGGGCTTTGATGGCCATATTGTCTTCTTTTACAACTACTTAATTCTACCATAGTATAAAAGCATATATAGACATTAAGCAAAAACAAGCATGTCTGTGTTCAGTACAAGTTTGTTCACAAAAATAGGCAGTGGGTGGGGTTTGCCTTCTGGGCTGTAGTTTGCTGACCCCTGTACTAGAACCACCATTCCTGAACTATGTGTACCAAATTATACATAATGAACTCATAGGAGAGCCATGAAATATTTTAGATTTTAAGGGAAATAGCAGTACTTGATGTCTGTCTATAAACAATAGAAAGTGTCTTTAATTGTTGTAAGAAGCTACCAGAAACTTGGTGGCTTAAAACAATACTAATTTAACGATCTTAGAATTCTATAAGTTGAAAATCTGACCAAGATCTTGTTAGATTAAAATCAAGGATTTAAAATCAGGCTGCATTCCTTTCTTGAGGCTCTAGGGGAAAATCCATTTCCTTGCCTTTTCCAACTTCTAGAGGCTGCCAGCATTCCTTGGCCCAAGGCCGTCTTTCTCCAACTTCAGAGTCAGTAATGATGGGTTGAGTCCTCCTCACGTTGCATCATTCCAGTGGCCTTGTTTCTGTCATCACATCTACTTCTCTGATTCTGACTCATCTCCCTCATTCTTCTGTTTTTAAAGACTAATAATCCTGTCTTGAGGTCAGTGATGAATGACCTTAATTTCATCTGCAATTTTAATTCCCTCTTGCTATGTAATCTAGTGTGTTCATAGGTTGTGGGAATTAGGACATAGGCATCTTTGGAGAACCATTATTTTATTTACAGGAGTCTGTCCCTTGATCTTCTGAAATTCACTTATTTCTCACATGCAAAACAATGAGTTCATCCCAACACATTTCACTCATGCTACAACTGCATCCTGGAATTCCCAAAAGAAGAATCTCAGTTAAATATCATCAGTTCAGCCAGGCACATGGTACATGTCTGTTATCCCAGAGGCTTGGAAGGATGAGGCAGGAAGAACACATGTTCAAAGCCAGCCTCAGCAACTTGGCAAGGCCCAAGCAACTTAGTGAGACCCTGTCCCAAAATAAAAAATAGAAAGGGCTGGGATATGGATCAGTGGTTAAGCACCCCTGGGTTCAAGTCCTAATACCCCCCACAAAAAAATCAGCTCAAGAGGCTCAAATCTCATGGTTTAAATCACATATGGATGATAACTCTGAGTATGATGTGTCTTGGGACAAAATTCCTCTCCATCATTGCATGTCTTTGTCTCTTCCTCTCTTCTTCCCTTCTTCCCTTCTTCCTTTCTCCTCTCCCTCTCCTTTTTCCTCTCCCTCTCCCTCTCCTCAGCTTGCATTTTACACCTAAAATACCATAGTAGGGCAGTCACAGGACACTAGTTTTAAATAATCTGGGCCATGTGGGAGAGAAAATGGAAGAAAAAAAAAGGAGTCACAAATACCAGGTAATATCTGAAATCCAGCTAAACAAATTTTATTAAATTTAAAAGACTGGGAATAGTTTTCTAGGGCTTGCATCTCTACCTTCTAGTCTTTGAGTTTGGGGCCTCTGGTTTTATGGTTCCACCCTTGAAATCATCTTTCCTTGTTGATGAAGGGTAGCATGTGTTTGCAGCTGAAGTAGTTTCATCAGCTAGTTTCCTGGTGGTAGAAATTTGAAGTTTTAAGGTACAACAGACTACATTCATTTTACACTCTCTCTATCCCTTTCAGTCCAAGCTAAAAATTTTTGTGCTTGTGGCATTCTCAAAAACCTTGTGGAAAAAAAAAAAACCTTGTGAATCTCCCATGAATATCATGGATATTCACTCTATTCAACAAGAGACCCTTGACAGGTCTTTCCTAGATAATCCTATTTCTTTTATGTCTTCAGCTGAGATTGCTGGAGAGAACTGAGTCATGTGCTCAATCATTTTAAAGAGCCTTTTGTGTGAGTGACTGAAGACTGTGACTTTTTGATCTTATTGCAATATTACCAAAAAGTTATCCAGCCCTACCTTTAGTTTTTTTTTCTTTTTTTTTTTTCTCTAAAGAACACTTTCCTGATGGGGAATCTCTAAATTTCAATGTCTTCTGCAATTTGGATAGACTGAGAGTTTTCCAAATCATCAAATTATGGCTCCTTTTAACTTAACAGTTCTTCCCTCAGTTTTTCTCTTTGCCTTGCATTTTACATGAGCAACCAAAGGCCACAAGCTATACTTTCAGAACTTTTCATGGAGATCTCCTCAACTAAATGTCCAGCTCCATCATTTACAAGTTGTGCTTTCCACATAACTGGGGACACTGTTCTGCTAAGTTTTCTACCACTATTTAACAAGCACCACCCTCAAGTTTTCCAGTAAGGTGCTCCTCATTTCCTTCTGAGTGTTCTTTAGTAATGCCTTTAACATCCACATGTCTTTTAACAGTCTGTTTAAAATGATTTAAAGTATTCTCTAAGGCACTTTATATTTTCTCTACCATGCTTCTCCACTTCCTCTGAGCCCTCACCAGTGAACTGTTTAAAATCCATATTTCTATTAATAATCTGTTCAAGGAAATTTAATTTTTTCTGTCATGCTTCTTAAAATTCTTCTAACCTCTGCCAATTCTCAATTCTGAAACTTAGTCCTACATTTTTAGGTATTTGTCAGCAGTATTGCCCCATTTCTAGGTACCCAAATCTGTTGTATTCTTTTTGATCTATCATATCTTTATGAATCTGAATTTAATCTACTTACTTTCAAAATAATCACTGGTAAGAAGAGAGTTAATTCTATCATTTTGCTATTTATTTTTAATATACCTTATATGCTTTTGTCCCTCATTTTCTCTATTACTGTCTTATTAAAAATTTTTAAGTTGTAGATGGACACATTATCTTTATTTTATTTATTTATCTTTATGTGGTGCTGAGGATTGAACCCACTGCCTTACACATGCGAGACAAGTGCTCTACCACTGAGCCACAACCCCAGTCTACTGTCTTCTTTTTTGTTTAGCTGATACTTTTTCTGTATGCTCCATAGCTGTTTACCTTGTGGTTATAATGGGGATTACATTTAACATCCTTAAGTTATGACACTAATTTGAATTTATGCCAATTTAACTTCAATTATGTATAAAAGTTCTCCTTTAACTCTGCTACTACCACTTTCAGTTATTGATCTCACTAAATTACATCTTTGTTCATCATGTGTCCAAAACCATAAGCAAATAGATTTAATGTATTAGTTTCTTAGATTACATAATGCAATTTAATTACAAAATTTGGACTTACAAACCAAAGTCATGATAGTACTATCTTTTAGACTCTTTTCTTTAAATGTATCTTTTATTTTTTTTTTAATTTTGTATTGTTGGTTGTTCAAAACATTACATAGTTCTTGATATATCATATTTCACACTTTGATTCAAGTGGGTTATGAACTCCCATTTTTACCCCATATACAGATTGCAGAATCACATCAGTTACACATCCATTGATTTACATATTGCCATACTAGTGTCTGTTGTATTCTGCTGCCTTTCCTATCCTCTACTATCCCCCCTCCCCTCACCTCCCCTCCCCTCTTCTCTCTCTACCCCCTCGACTGTCATTCATTTTTTCCCCCTTGTATTATTTTTCCCTTTCCCCTCACTTCCTCTTGTATGTACTTTTGTATAACCCTGAGGGTCTCCTTCCATTTCCATGCAATTTCCCTTCTCTCTCCCTTTCCCTCCCACCTCTCATCCCTGTTTAATGTTAATCTTCTTCTCATGCTCTTCGTCCCTACTCTGTTCTTAGTTACTCTCCTTATATCAAAGAAGACATTTGGCATTTGTTTTTTAGGGATTGGCTAGCTTCACTTAGCATAATCTGCTCTAATGCCATCCATTTCCCTGCAAATTCTATGATTTTGTCATTTTTTTAATGCAGAGTAATACTCCATTGTGTATAAATGCCACATTTTTTTTTATCCAATTGTCTATTGAAGGGCATCTAGGTTGGTTCCACAGTCTAGCTATTGTGAATTGTGCTGCTATGAACATCGATGTAGCAGTGTCCCTGTAGCATGCTCTTTTTAGGTCTTTAGGGAATAGACCGAGAAGGGGAATAGCTGGGTCAAATGGTGGTTCCATTCCCAGCTTTCCAAGAAATCTCCATACTGCTTTCCAAATTGGCTGCACCAATTTGCAGTCCCACCAGCAATGTACAAGTGTACCCTTTTCCCCACATCCTCGCCAGCACTTGTTGTTGTTTGACTTCCTAATGGCTACCAATCTTACTAGAGTGAGATGGTATCTTAGGGTGGTTTTGATTTGCATTTCTCTGAGTGCTAGAGATGGTGAGCATTTTTTCATGTACTTGTTGATTGATTGTATGTCCTCCTCTGAGAAGTGTCTGTTCAAGTCCTTGGCCCATTTGTTGATTGGGTTGTTTGTTATCTTATTGTCTAATTTTTTGAGTTCTTTGTATACTCTGGATATTAGGGCTCTATCTGAAGTGTGAGGAGTAAAGATTTGTTCCCAGGATGTAGGCTCCCTATTTACCTCTCTGATTGTTTCTTTTGCTGAGAAAAAACTTTTTAGTTTGAGTAAGTCCCATTTGTTGATTCTAGTTATTAACTTTTGTGCTATGGGTGTCCTATTGAGGAATTTGGAGCCCGACCCCACCGACTGTAGATCGTAGCCAACTTTTTCTTCTATCAGACGGCGCGTCTCTGATTTGATATCAAGCTCCTTGATCCATTTTGAATTCACTTTTGTACATGGCGAGAGAAAGGGATTCAGTTTCATTTTGTTGCATATGGATTTCCAGTTTTCCCAGCACCATTTGTTGAAGATGCTATCCTTCCTCCATTGCATGCTTTTAGCCCCTTTATCAAATATAAGGTAGTTGTAGTTTTGTGGATTGGTTTCTGTGTCCTCTATTCTGTACCATTGGTCCACCCGCCTGTTTTGGTACCAGTACCATGCTGTTTTTGTTACTATTGCTCTGTAGTATAGTTTGAAGTCTGGTATCGCTATACCGCCTGATTCACACTTCCTGCTTAGCATTGTTTTTGCTATTCTGGGTCTTTTATTTTTCCATATGAATTTCATGATTGCTTTCTCTATTTCTACAAGAAATGCCGTTGGGATTTTGATTGGCATTGCATTAAACCTATAGAGAACTTTTGGTAATATCGCCATTTTGATGATGTTAGTTCTGCCTATCCATGAACAGGGTATATTTTTCCATCTTCTAAGATCTTCTTCTATTTCTCTCTTTAGGGTTCTGTAGTTTTCATTGTATAAGTCTTTCACCTCTTTTGTTAGGTTGATTCCCAAGTATTTTATTTTTTTTGAAGATATTTTGAATGGAGTGGTTGTCCTCATTTCCATTTCAGAAGATTTGTCGCTGATATACAGGAATGCCTTTGATTTATGCGTGTTGATTTTATATCCTGCCACTTTGCTGAATTCATTTATTAGCTCTAATAGTTTCTTTGTAGACCCTTTTGGGTCTGCTAGGTATAGAATCATGTCATCTGCAAATAGTGATAATTTAAGTTCTTCTTTTCCTATTTTTATGCCTTTAATTTCTTTCGTCTGTCTAATTGCTCTGGCCAGTGTTTCGAGAACTATGTTGAACAGAAGTGGTGAGAGAGGGCATCCCTGTCTTGTTCCAGATTTTAGAGGGAATGCCTTCAATTTTTCTCCATTCAGAATGATGCTAGCCTGAGGCTTAGCATCATTATTGCTTTTACAATATTGAGGTATGTTCCTGTTATCCCTAGTTTTTCTAGTGTTTTGAACATAAAGGGATGCTGTACTTTGTCCAATGCTTTTTCTGCATCTATCGAGATGATCATATGGTTCTTATTTTTAAGTCTATTGATGTGGTGAATAACATTTATTGATTTCTGTAAATTGAACCAGCCTTGCATCCCAGGGATGAATCCTACTTGATCATGGTGCACAATTTTTTTGATAAGTTTTTGTATCCGATTTGCCAGAATTTTATTGAGGATTTTTGCATCTAGGTTCATTAGAGATATTGGTCTGTAGTTTTCTTTCTTTGAAGTGTCTTTGTCTGGTTTAGGTATCAGGGTGATGTTGGCCTTGTAGAATGAATTTGGAAGTTCTCCCTCTTTTTCTATTTCCTGAAGTAGCTTGAAAAGTATTGGTATTAGTTCCTCTTTAAAGGTTTTGTAAAACTCTGCTGTATACCCATCCGGTCCTGGGCTTTTCTTAGTTGGTAGTCTTTTGATGGCTTCTTCTATTTCCTCAATTGATATTGGTCTGTTTAGGTTGTCTATATCCTCCTGACTCAATCTGGGCAGATCATATGACTTAAGAAATTTATCTATGCCTTCATGATCTTCTAATTTATTGGAGTATAAGGATTCAAAATAATTTTTGATTATCTTCTGTATTTCTGAAGTGTCTGTTGTGATATTGCCTTTTTCATCCCGTATGCTAGTAATTTGAGTTCTCTCTCTTCTTCTCTTCGCTAGCATGGCTAAGGGTTTGTCGATTTTATTTATTTTTTCAAAGAACCAACTTTTAGTTTTGTCAATTTTTTCAATTGTTTCTTTTGTTTCGATTTCATTAATTTCAGCTCTGATTTTCATTATTTCTTGCATTCTACTTCTTTTGCTGTTGTTTTGCTCTTCTTTTTCTAAGATTTTGAGATGAAGTATGAGATCATTTATTTGTTGTTTTTTTCTTTTTTAAAGGAATGAACTCCAAGCAATGAATTTTCCTCTTAGAACTGCTTTCAATGTGTCCCATAGATTCCAATATGTTGTGTCTGTGTTTTCATTTATCTCTAAGAATCTTTTAATTTCCTCCTTGATGTCTTGTATAACCCATTGATCATTCAGTAACCTATTGTTCATTCTCCAAGTGATGTATGCTTTTTCCTTCCTTCTTTTGTCGTTGATTTTCAGTTTCATTCCATTATGATCAGATAAGATGCATGGTATTATCTCTACTCCTTTATATTGTCTAAGAGTTGCCCTGTGACATAATATATGATCTATTTTTGAGAAGGATCCATGTGCTGCTGAGAAAAAAGTATAACTGCTTGATGTTGGGTGGTGTATTCTATATATGTCAATTAAGTCTAGGTTATTAATTGTGTTATTGAGTTCTATAGTTTCCTTATTCAACTTTTGTTTGGAAGATCTGTCCAGTGGCAAGAGAGGTGTGTTGAAGTCTCCCATGATTATTGTATGGTGGTCTATTAGACTCTTGAACTTGAGAAGAGTTTGTTTGATGAACATAGCTGCACCATTGTTTGGGGCATATATATTTATGATTGTTATGTCTTGTTGGTGTATGGTTCCCTTAAGCAGTATGTAGTGTCCCTCTTTATCCCTTTTGATTAACTTTGGCTTGAAATCTATTTTATTTGATATGAGTATGGACACTCCTGCTTGTTTCCGAAGTCCATATGAGTGATATGATTTTTCCCAACCTTTCACCTTCAGCTATATGTATGTCTTTTCCTATCAAATGAGTCTCCTGTAGGCAGCATATTGTTGGGTCTTGTTTTGTGATCCATTCTACTAGCCTGTGTCTCTTACTTGGTGAGTTTAAGCCATTAACATTTAGGGTTATTATTGAGATATGGGTTGTTCTTCCAGCCATATTTGTTTATTTCTGTTACTAAACATGGTTTGTTTTCCTCTTTGATTATTTCCCCCCCTTTACTGTCCTACCTCCCACTGTTGGTTTTCATTGTTATTTTCCATTTCCTCTTCCTCTAATGTTTTGCCGAGGATGTTTTGAAGAGATGGTTTTCTAGCTGCAAATTCTTTTAACTTTTGTTTATCGTGGAAGGTTTTAATTTCATCTTCCATCCTGAAGCTTAATTTCTCTGGATACACAATTCTTGGTTGGAACCCATTTTCTTTCAGTGTTTGAAATATGTTATTCCAGGATCTTCTAGCTTTCAGAGTCTGTGTTGAAAGATCAGCTGTTATCCTGATTGGCTTACCCCTAAATGTAATCTGCTTCCTTTCTCTTGTAGCTTTTAAAATTCTCTCCTTATTCTGTATGTTGGGCATCTTCATTATAATGTGTCTAGGTGTGGATCTCTTATGATTTTGCACATTCGGCGTCCTGTAGGCTTCTAGGATTTGGGATTCTGTCTCATTCTTCAAGTCTGGGAAGTTTTCTCGTATAATTTCATTGAATAGATTGCTCATTCCTTTGGTTTGGAGTTCTATACCTTCCTGTATCCCAATGACTCTTAAGTTTGGTCTCTTTATGTTATCCCATATTTCTTGGATGTTCTGCTCATGGTTTCTTAACAGTCTTGCTGAGCTGTCTATGTTCTTTTCAAGTTGAAATACTTTGTCTTCATTTTCTGATGTTCTATCTTCTAAGTGTTCTACTCTGCTGGTAGTATTCTCAATTGAGTTTTTAAGTTGGTTTATTGCTTCCTGCATTTCTAGGATTTCTGGTTTGTTTTTTTTTTATAACCTCTATCTCCCTGTATAGTTGATCTTTTGCTTCCTGGATTTGTTTGTGTAATTCATTGTCGAAGTGATCTTTCATTGTCTGATTTTGCTGTCTGATGTCTTCCTTGAGACTCCAGATCATCTGAAGCATGTATATCCTGAATTCTTTATCTGACATTCCATCTGCTGCAGCTGTTACCTCTTCTAAAGTTGAGTTGACCTGCATTGCTTGTGGTCCTTTCTTTCCTTGTCTTTTCATACTGCTTGCGTTTCTTTCTGCTTGGTGAAACTGTTGTGTTTTTGAAAATTTTTCCCCCTTATATATTTATATTGCTCTTGTATAGTTGAAAAGTCTCTCTTGCAGGGTCGGACGGCGTTCTGCCTACCTTGCAGGCGCGGGTGGCGGCTCTGCTCTGCCCCTCCTGCAATTGGTGTTTCTTGTCTACCACACCCGCGGACCGCTGGGCCTGTCCCGGGCGCGGGCGAAGGCTCTGCTCTGCCCCTACTCCAGTTGGGGTGACGTGTGTTCCACGCTGGCAGGCCGCTGGGCCTGATCCGCCGGTCTGTCGCAGGTCTGTCTACCTTGCAGGCGCGGGCGGCGGCTCTGCCCTGCCCCTCCTACCACACCCAAGGACCCCTGGGCCTGTTTTGCCGGTCGGTCGCAGGTCTGCCCACCTTGCGGTCGCGGGTGGCGGCTCCGCTCTGCCCCCACTCCAATTGGGGTCACGCGACCACCACGACGGCGAGCCACTGGGCCTGCTCCGGGCGCGGGCGGCGGCCCCGCTCCTCCCCTCTGGCTCGACGACAAAGCGAGAGACTCGGGTGTCTGTGACTCACCCTCCCTACCAGGAGACCAACTGTTTCTGTCGCCGCTGGTATTGATGAAGTTCTCTCCTCCGCCGCTTTCTGATGACATCAGATCTCTGCCATGTTGGTATCCCATGCAAATGGCAGCATTTCGTTCCCTTTGCCGGGTGACCAAAGCAACGGGTGAGTCCTGACCGGCCCTCACAGGCCCCGTCTCAGTCCCGTTGCCACTGCCCACGAAGGCTCGGTTGGTATTTACCTCCACAGTATTCAGCAGGACCTGGACAGAGAAGCAGTTTCCGCTGGCTCCTTAGCCCTGGGCCAGAGCAGTTCCGGGAACCGGAACTCAGCCGCTCAGTGCTCTGTGCATGCTCTGATAAGAGCAGGCTCCAAGAAGCAGTTTCCACGGGTTATTTAGCACTGAGCCTGAGTAATTTGTCTGCAAGCTGCAGGCGAATGGCAGCCTGAAATTACCTGTTCTATGGCTGAATGAGCTGTGATCAGTCGAAAACAGGGATGGTGACGTCAGCTCTCCAAGATGGTGGCCGCTGGCCTCCTCTGTGGTCTGACCAGTGTGGAGAACCGAATTGGACCGCTTCCTTCCCCCGTCTCAAACCCAGAATTCAGCACTGAGTATGGTGCTTGCACAGCTGGCAGAAGCCCGCAGAATCTGCAGTGCTGTATCCCTGTGTCGCTATCTCCTCGTTTCCCAGCGCGCGCCACAGACTCTAGCCGCGGGGCGATTTGCCGAACAAGCAGCGTGACCCTCCATGCGGACAAATCTCTCGTGTTTGAGCCCCCGTAGCTGATCCTCATGCGATGGAAATCCTTCCTCCAGGTTCCGGAGCACCCCACTTTTGCTGGAAATTCCTAACAAGATAGCCTTTAGCCGTCCTGACTCGTTATTCTCCCGCACAGTGACACGGCACACGGGGGCAATGCACTCCCCTCGCCGCCATCTTCTAAATGTATCTTTTAAATTTTTTTCTTTTAAATGTATTCTCTTAAATCCTGTAGAAAAAAAAATGTAGAGTTAAATATTCCAAGTATCTCTTGATTATGACAAGTTACTACTCTCTTGCTACTTTCAAGGTTTTCTTTGTTTTTGTCTTTCAGTGGCTTGATTATAGTTGTGCCTTAGTGTGAGCCACTCTGAGTTCATTCTATTTGGAATTTGTTGAGTTTCTTAGATGCATATAGTCATGTCTTTCTTCAAATTTGGGAAGTTTCAGCCATTATTTCTTCAAATATTCTCTGTCCCTTTCTCTCTTCTCTTTCTTTAACTACACAATGTGTATGTTAGATTACTAATGGTGTTCCACTGGTGCCTTAGGTTGTGCTCACTTTTATTCACTTTTTATTCTTTCTGATCCTTGGGCTTGGGTAATATCTTATCTTGGAGTTTACAGATTCTTCTTCTGTCTGCTCAAATCTGCCTTTGAATCCCTCTAGTGAATTATTGATTGCAATTTTTGTACTTTTCAATGCCAGGCTTTCCTTTTTGGATTCTTTTTAGGTTTTCTGTCTCTTTATTGCAATTTCCATTTTGTTCATGAATTTCTCCTCATCTTCCTTTGGTTCTTTGGACATCTTTATGTCTTTATGAGAGTTGTTTTAAAGCTTTTGGTAGATTCATCATCATATCTTTTCATGGATGGTTTCTGTTGGTTTTATTTTTCCTTTGAATGGGTCATGTTTTCCTGTTTTTTTTTTTTTTTGTATGCCTTGTGATTTTTGTTGTTATTATTGAAAACTGGACATTTGAATCTAATTACCTAGTAACTCTGGAAATCACATTCTCCCCCTTTCCCAGGATTTGCTGTAGTTTTTGTTTTGTTTTTGTTTTTATTGTAGTCCGTTGTCTCTGTTCTAAGGATCAGCCTGAAGTATAAACTTAAGGTCTTCTTACTTGTTTTCTAATCCTGTCTTTTCCTGGGAATTCACAGTGACTTTCTTATTTTACTCATATATGTATTTGCTTTTGAATATCTTACCTTTTAATGTCTGGCTCCCAAAACAGAAAAAGAGAAAAATGAAGGGAATAAAGAGGTGTCAGACTTTTGAGTCCCCTCTTTAGCTAGAGGGTAAAGGGCTCATACCAATAAAAGGTACAACAGAAATGGCTACCTGACATTTTTGTCTGTACTTCTGTGTTCAGAAAGAGCTATCAGGGATGGAAGCAGAGATCCCCAGTATTTGGAGGAAATCATCCTTTTTGCCTGTGCTGTGTTCTACAAATTGCTCTTAGAATACATACAGGATCGTCAGCCATGGAGTTGAAGGTGGGGGATGTGTAGCTGCTACTGTCCTAAAAAATGAAATTAACCAAAATTAACTACAATTTACCATCCAAGCTCTCTTCTAGAAGTTACAAGCCTTCAACAGATTCCTGAGTTCAAAAATACTTACATCAGACAAATTCAGCTAATGCAGTTATTATCTAGATGAGATAGATTCCATGCATACTACTCTTCCATCTTCCCAGAAGCCCATCTGATATATTTCTTTTCAGAAGCACACTACTACTGAGCTTCATTCCCAGCCCTTTTTATTTCTGATATTAAGACAGGTCTCAGTAAGTTTCCCATGGTAGCCTCAAACTTGTGATCCTCCTGCCTCAGCCTTCTAAGTCATTGGAATTATATGCACACACCATCACATGCTGCTATACTTCTTTTAAAAGCAGATTTTAGTAGATTTTTAGGGGGACACAATGTATAGTTTTATGTCCTGTGTTGAGGGAAAGATAGAAATATGGAGATAGGAACACTAGTAGGTTAGAGGGGAATAAGAGTTATAGGGGGTCTCATGATTATTTTATTCTTCTCCATAGTGAGAATATAATTTAATATGAGTAATTGGACGTAAGATTGATTTCTTCTTAAGAAGAGAAAAGGTCTGCAGAAACCTTGAGGAGTGATCCACAGGGCCCAGACATTTTTTTAAAGTATATTTTTCATTGTATATGGACACAATACCTTTATTTTATTTTATTTATTTTCATGTGGTGCTAAGGATGGAACCCAGTGCCTCACATGTGCTAGGCAAGTGCTCTACTACTGAGCTACAACCCCAGCCAGGGCCCAGACATTCTTAAAAATTCTAAATTTGGGGTGTTCTAGGTGTGTATAGGTCTGCATTGGGTTGTATTCTTGGACTGTAGTGTTCTGTATAGGTCTGCATTGAGTTGTATTCTTGGGCAGTATAATTAAGTAGGAGTTATTAATTAGGAAGTTACAAGTTTTTTAAATATATTTTTAGTTGTAGATGGACACAATACCTTTATTTTATTTATTTTTATGTGGTGCAGAGGATCAAACCCAGTATCTTACACATGTGAGACAAGCACTTTACTACTGAGCCACAACCCAAGCCCAGGAAGTTACAAGTTTTTACAATTAAAATGCATGCTCTGACTTTTTTTATTTTAAATGTATTTATTTATTCTAATTTGTTATATATGACAGCAGAATGCATTTCAATTCATAGTACACATATAGAGCACATTTTCATGTCTCTGACTTCTAAAAATCACATTTTTGATGACCCTAAATCTACCCCTGTTTACATGGGAAGAGAGAGAAAAGAAAAAAGAGCACAAACCAGAACTCATACACAGCCTCCAATAACAGCTATATAGTAGAATATCAAAGGGGTTTTTATCTATTAGGGCTTTACTAATATGATCAGCATTTTGATGCAGAGGAACTATATAGACATTTTTAAGTTAATATTTGATTAATTCATAAGAGATAGGGTATAGTGTTTGATCCTCTGACTTTCAACTTAATTCTCAATTACTTGTCATTATCTTACAATTAAATAACTTCCTATCAAATTACCAATATTTGGCTCTGTCCAAGCTTTGCAGTTTGGTCCTCTGTCATAGTCTCCAGGATCAACTTGCCTTCTCCATGATTCTACAAACCCTGAAAATTTTATAGATCTCTACTTTTTAGGTCTTGTGACTATTTTACACAACGTGACTATTCAACATGATTAGTCATTATGGATTGTTTAACAAGTGCTAAACCTTTACATACTTTTTGCATTTTCTTTCAGGTTGACAATAAATGCCCTTGCCCAGAAGCTTAATGCTTATTGGAAGGAAAAGATATCTCAAGAGAATTTTGAGATCTCCACTACAGCCAGGCCAGTAACATGAGTAATAAAATAAAGAATATGGGAAGGATTATGGGTAATGTTCATAGATCAAATTGAAGGAACAAGGGTAAAATGTTTTTCACATTAGGAATTTTAATTCACAAATTGAGAAAGCACAGTTACTAATTGTATCATTTTTTAAACTTCTTCAGTCTGGTTTAACACTTAGGTGATTTCAGTCATAAATATGTCAGGAGTTTAGTATTTCTTGTTTCATAGAGGCAGTGTAATATAGTGGAAAATGATGGCCATTTAATTAGACATTTTTGGGCTAAATGTCTGGATTTGCTTCTTAATATTTGGGTGGGCTTGGGATGGTTATTTCATTTCTCTGAATGTATTGAATTAAGTGACATAACGTTTTTAGCACAGTACCTGGCATAGAGTAGGTATTCATTCATTTTAGCACACTTCGCTTTCTCTTTATTCCTAGTCAATATTATTGACACTAAATTAGTATTGAAATACTGGAAACCTAGCATTAGAGAAAAAGTAGAATAGAAATAAGGAAGAGTTTATTGGATCTAAGTCAGGAAATCACACAACGAAGAGGTTGAAATGCTTCTGAAAGTCAGGAAAGGAGCATAATATAGAGGATAGACTGTATAATAACACAGTTATACTACCATTAAGACAAAGATTAACATGTTAAAAGTTCATTTGGGGATGTTCCCTTTTTTTAAATGGAAGCTACCACACAAATGTATGTTTAAAAATGTGTTTCATATGCAACTATGGCTATATGTATGTTTCCACCTTATTCTAAAGATATCAGTTCATGTCCATCTTCTATATTTTTTGAAGAAATGCATGTTAAGATGAGATGCCTTTTTACCTTTCAAATTAGCAATGATTAATGCAGTGAAACACAGATATTCATATACTGCTAGAGAGTGTATGTGCTAGAAGCAGAATTGTAATAATGCTAATTGTTTATTGATTACATATAAGCCTCACATAGTTCTATTTTTTGTATATTTTTTTAGTTGTAGATGGTCACAATACTTTTATTTTATTTATTTTTATGTGGTGCTGAGAATCGAACCTAATACCTCATACATGGTAGGCAAGCGCTCTACCACTGAGCCACAACTTCAGATACTAATGTTTTTTTAAACTGACTTTTGAACCCAGGGGCAATCTACCACTGAGCTACACCTCCAGCCATTTTTATTTTTTATTTTGTGACAGGGTCTCTCTAAGTTGTAAGGCTGGCTTCAAACTTATGATCCTCCTGCTCCTGTCTCAGCCTCCCAAATCACTGGAATTATAGGTTGTGCTACTGTTACCAGCATTTCAAAGTTTTTACATGTAGTAATTTAATCACTGTAACTCTGAAATAGATATTATTTATAGATGTAGAGACTGATAGACTGATAGCCTACAGGTTAGAGGGACCTTCTCCTCCTAGAATGGGGAGTCCCCCTCTACCCTGGGTGCGGTGGGAGCTCCCCCCGACACCCAGGTTAGAGGGACCTTCCCCCCCTAGAGCGGAGAGTCCCCCTCTATCCTGGGTGCAGTGGAAGCTCCCCCTACACCCAGGTTAGAGTGACCAAGGTAAGACAAGTAGAAAATGTTAGAGCCAAGATTCAAATATAGGCAACTATATCTCTCAACCTAAGTTTTTAGCCACTGCAAAGCGAGGGAATCTACTATAGCTTCCTTAACTTCCTGTTTAATGCAAGCATGAGCTAAAAGCCTCTCCTACCTGCCTGGATTGAAAGATCCACCATGATTGCATATAACCCAAAACAGAGTTACTGCCTCTAAGTGTGCCTGAAAGAATTATACTGTCATCTTTCTACAACAGACTATTCTGTATATATGTGTATAGGCTAATATGACCTTTTTCTTTCCTCCCTCATCTCAACACTACTGCTGAAACCTTTTGCAAGGTCTGGCTTTAAATGAATCAGTGTCTGTGTAGAAATATATAGACACCAGAGGTCAGGCCTGAGCTTAGAGCTTAAAGGTTACAAGTCTGGAACATCCTGCAGCTAAGAGATAGGAAGCTCTAGGTCCAAAAATGTGTATACACTGTGTTAAAACAGAGTTTTAAAAAAGAAGAGACATTGTATTTGAATGGTAGAATTATGAGTGCTTTTTATTTTTTTCTTTATATCTTTCTGTATCTTCTAGTTCTTCCTAAGGAGTTTATTATATTACTTATATAACTAAAAAAAAGCATGTTTGAAGCAATAAAGAAAAATACTAAACCTAGGCTTAAAAGAAACACACCACTCTAATAAAATATTTAGTATTAGAGCAGTGTAAATATAACATACACAAAACTCACCCTAGTGGTTAAATTGGCCCAAGGTGCCCCTCTCCCCTCTTTCTGTCTTTTCTCTAGTCTTCCCTCTTTTAGCTCTAATCCACTCTTCACACCCTAGGTACTGAGTACTATCATATATGGGCCATCTCTTTTCACAGAGAAACAAATTGTCTTTGGGGCATTGGTTACTGGATTCTGTTTCTAATAGTGGATGGGAATGGGTGTGTATTTCAAGAGTTGAACTGTGGAAGACTTTATGTTAATTTAATTCAGTTGTTGGTCTAAAACTACCATTTCTGGTCAGGATATTTAAGCAAAATTCATAGCACTTTTAAAGAATAATTTTGGGAATATCAACCTAAAAAATTTGGATTGAAGCATTATAAACAAAGGGTTTTTTGAAAAAAACAGAAAAGGAATGGGGAATATCTGCAGGGAAATGAGCAAGATGGTTTGATGACTGTGCTTCAGTGATTCCCATAAGTGTATTTTAAATCTGTTATGTAGTTGGACAGAAGTAAATAAAATGATTCAATGGTTTTATTTCTTGGTAATAATGTAACACAGATACACACACACACACACACACACACACACACATACATACATGATGCCTTTTCCTAATAAACTTTTAGAGTTAAAATTATCCTGTTATTAGCTTAGAATAAAATTTGCCAAGATAAATATTATTGACCTCCATAAATAATGTTAGTATTATGTATGAAATTCAAAATAAACACATTTCATACATCTATAACATTTCCAACATAACTCATATATAAAATTAATTATTTTCACTTTTTGTGCCTTTATAATGTAAGGCAGAGCACAGAGCTAGGATATACACAGTCACACTTCTATTTTCCCTCATTCAGGAAGATTCCTGACCAGACATGGGTACAATGTGATGAATGTCTTAAATGGAGGAAACTTCCTGGCAAGGTGGATCCATCTACATTACCTGCAAGATGGTTTTGTTACTATAATTCCCATCCAAAATACAGGTAAGGTTCCAGGTCTCAGTATTGTACCTGAGACAACTCTTGATGTATCTTTATATTCTAAATACTTCATCTCAGTTATACACTCTTCAGCTAACATTCAAATCCCTATGCTGACTTGCCCCACCTTATTTACCCAGTCTTATTTTTCATTATCTTAACACAAATCTTGTACTTTGGCCAGATTTGTGACTTCACTATTCCCTACATGTGCCATACTTACTTTTTCCTCCATGATCATCTTTCCGTTGCTTGCAGTGATCTTCTGCCTTCCATCTGCCTATCCAAATCTTATCCATATCTCATGGGACACTTTTCCCATTGACAGTAGTTTACAGTGACTTCCTGCATGTTTTGATTCATGACATTTGTTCAAATACTGTTTTGTGTTGTGGGGTGTTTTTTATATGTATATGCTTTTGCTCTTCAAGAGATTTTAAATTCTTTTTTGTTCACTTTACATGTATTGACTTTTATGTTTTTAATTTATATATGACAGCAGAATGCATTACAATTCTTATTAAACATATAGAACACAGTTTTTCATATCTCTGGTTATATACAAAGTACATTCACACCAATTTGTGTCTTCATACATGTACTTTGGATAATAATGATCATCACATTCCACCATCATTTCTGACCCTATGCCCCTTCCCTTAATTTTAAATTCTTAAAGAATAAAGTCTTTACATTCCAGGTTAAATTGATTTTTATGTTTCTTATCGAGAATCAATATAAACAGTACCTATTGTACATTCAGTGCTATTTGTTTAAATGTTTGTCTTCCTAATATACGATGTGTTCCTTTCAGCATTCAATCTCTAAATATTGCCTGGCATATCCATTTGTGTTAACTTTAATTTAACAACTTTTTATTTGATTCAGTAGTCGCATATGTCTGTAATAAGTCAGTTTGCCTCAATCCAGTTGTGACTTTCTTAAGATTCTTTTTTGCAGGATAAATGCTAATAGAAAAAAATATTCTACAACAGAGTCTGCTTTCTAGGGGAAATGTCTAAAATGGAGAAAATTAATTAAATGAAATCTAATAGTCTCCAGATGTGCCTAAGTACCTTTTCATGGTGAATAATGAGATCATGTGATTAGAATTCGGGACTGAGTTCTTAGAAGCTTCATTTTTAATACTTTATTTTTTATCTGTTGACAGTCAAGGAGACAGGCTTCCAGGGTACTTCACTCTCTTATAAAATGGATTTCTAATTATTAGGTTTTATTTGTTTTTAGGATAGTTTTTGACCATTGAATAAATTTGAGCACTCTTTCAGTTTTTACTCATAAAATATTCTTCCTCATGCTTTACGTATTAGTGAATTTTTTTGTTTGTTTTTACTGTGAGATCTGAACTCTATAATATTAGAGGATTGTCAAACTGCCCAGTAATAGTGCTAAGGAAAGTACATAGTAAAAGTGAAGAATACATTTTGCTTCCAAAAGATGATTTACTCTCTGTTTTGTAGGAGATGCTCTGTTCCAGAGGAACAAGAACTCATTGATGAAGACTTATATTTGAGCAAAACTAAGAAACAGTTGAGTATGCATGAGGTGGTGTTCTGCATCATAAAGTAGAGGATCCTGGCCCTTTGTATTAATCCAGACTTTTGAGAAGAAGGATAATTTTTGGTGTTCTTAAGGTTTTCCTTAGCTCTCTGTTCTGCCAGTTCTTTATTTCTTTATTCCTTCTTACCATCTCCTGAATGTCTCAACTTTGATTATCTTTAGAGTCTGTCTGTCTCTCGCCACCCCATTTCTCTCTCTCTCTCTCTCTCTCTCTCTCTCTCTCTCCCCCCCCTCCCTCCCTCCCCCCCTCCCCCCTCCCTCCCCCCCCTCCCCCAGCCCATCTCTCAGAGAGAGATAGCATTTGAAAACTTCCTTCAGTAGTATAGTTCAGGAAGGCACCTTTAGTTACTCAATGACACACTATTTCTAACTTGAAATGAACATTATAATCTAAATCTGTAATTGGTAATCCATTTATAGTTGAGACATTTCATGAGTGAACTAAATAGCACTTTTATCTTCTAGAGATCAATCTGTTGAGAAGAAGAAGATATCTATGGAAAATGAGAACCTCCAGGTGAGAGATAGTCCACTCTATTCCTTTTCTCACACACAATTTTCCCCAACAGAAGATATAGGTTGAAGAAAGCAGCAATCTTGAAATCTACATAAAAATAACCATTACTTCTTGTGGTCTTTTCTTTTTATTGGAACTTTGGGTTTTGTGCTGATCTGCTGTTACTGATGCTCAGACCACCTAAAATAGAAGAGTCAAATAATTTATTTCCCAGATTTGGGTTCAGTACTGATTGTGGACAATACTGTCACTTTTGGCGTCACAGAATATTCAGGGTTATGTCCCATCTTCTTACAGGCTGCTCCTGTTGAGTGTCTGGTTTTCCTGTCTCCTTTCTTCCAGGATTCAGGGATGATTCCTTCCTCCTTCCTCTTGGGAAGAAAGGGTGGTTCTTTGTGCGTCTCCCCAATCCCTGCTTTCAGGCTGGCTGGCTTTATAAAGACTCTGCTGTTTTGAATTTTCAGGAGCACTGTCTCTCGGACATGGTTGCCCAGCTCCGGACGCTGAAGGGTGCAATAAGGTTGGCCGTCCTTTCAGGGACACTCCTCTCCTGACAGCCACCATAGCACCCATATATCTTCCCCACCCAACCTTGCCATTCTGCATGATTTCCCTCTTGACCCTATTTCCCAGAGAGACCTGCTAGTCGCATGTTAGATTCACCTTTCACCCATTCGATCAGGGTAGGTCAGACTGGTGAGGATAGAGACAATTTAATATGAATTCTTCTTCTGATATCCTTCCAAAACCCAGGCATATGAGTAATCAGGTTTTTATATACTAATGTCTTGAATTAATAGTCTGATATAGAGATCAGGAGATTTCCTAGGACTGCTCTGTCCTCATTCAGTTTACCTCCCCTTTATATTCCTTTACCTTAATCATTCATACTATTTTCATAAGCTGGCTCTCCCACAATATCCCAAATGCATGTCTCTGTGTGTGTGTGCACTGTAAACATGTGTCATCTCCTGCATGAATTTCTCCCAAACCAGCACAGACACTTGCTGCAATGCTTTTTTCCCTCCACTCCTACTCTCATCACAGATATCAGAAGAATGAAAACCCAGCCTTCAACTGGGTCACAAGATAGAAATAGACAGTGATTAGGGGCCTTGATTTATGTTGTGGGTAGGATAATTATAGGAGCCAATAAGTAATTTGGGGGAGGTCTGTTGGTGTCTAGCTGATAAGGTTAATAACTGAATATGCCTGGGTTCATTGTTCTAGTGTACATTTCTGCGCGCTGTTTATTTTGTGTAGGAAACAGTTTCTTTTTATTTGGCCAAGCGTTCTTTCCTAGCATCAGAAGGATTGACTCATCTTTAAAGTTTGGTTTTAATTTGGGATTTTTATGAATCATTTCTTTCTTTGCTAGGCATTCAGTAATCCACCAAAGATTCCTTCTGTTCAAGATATGGCTGGACTGAATGACAAGACAATCGGATATGAGAGAATTGATAGTCCTACCCTGTTTCCGTCTGTTGGAGAAGAAAGCAGATCACCTTCTCTTCAACTTAAACCTCTGGATTCCAGTGTTTTTCAGTTTTCCAGGTGACTGATACACATACTATATTGTCAATAGTAATCCTCAGGGTCTGTTTTCCTATAGAGTAAGTTGGTATGTCTTACTGTATCAATGTTTTTCATAAATCCTTGTATAGAATTAATAAGAAGAAACACAATTTTGGGTTGATAGAAATGTCTTTCATACACCCCCAATTTTTCCACCTTACAACTGCCAGATCAACTCTACATACTTTCAAGGTGATCATTTGCTGATGCTTTTTTATGTATTATGTGTTCATATTATGTTGGGGATCATGCAAGTGAAATATGGACATAAATCTTTCAAAAGCATTAAGTGCTATAAAAATAGGATAATATCACATAAACATTGTTCCTTTCCGTACGTTTTTGGATACTGAAGTCCTTTGGGGGTTCATTAGTAAAAGTTACGTCTTGGGCCTTGTTCATCTTCAAGTTATTTTATTAGTTCTTATAATAGGAAGGAGCATAACTATTAATTTTCTTAAATATTAGGAATATTTGAAACACTAAAGGATATGAATGTCCCCCATATTGCTGCAAGAATGAACTCATACTCCTAATTATGACTCCTTGCTTTCTCCTCTCTACTGTGCTTCTCACTCTCATAGAGCCAAGTCATAGGGCAGACACCAAGTTGCTCTCTGATGGTAGACTCTTCTATAGTCATCAATAATATGACTTTTATATAATGGATGTGAACTTGTTATTGTTCCTTTTCAGTTCAGGTATCTTCTTAACATATTGGAATAGAGATAATAGAATATATCATAGGGTATGATGAATTCTGGTTTGTGATTTTTTTCCACCAATGTTACTGATTCTTTCCCTATTCATTGCTTCTTGGGTAGGTCTTTTCAGCCTCTCATCTAGATAAAAATATGTACAAGTATACAGGTGTGCAAGTCCCCTATCAGTGATTCTTCCAAACTCAACCCTATAGATAATGGAGGAAACTCAAGACCCCCTGAACAGGGGCAAACAGTCTCAAGAGAAAATAAACTTTTAGGAGCAAAACTAATAAAACACTTTTTATTTCATTTATTGAGTATGTACTTTATTTTGGAGTAATTTATGGACATCAGTATTTAAAAATAATAAAACACCTGGGCTGATGGTGTGGCAAGTGCCTAGCATGTTCAAGGCCCTGGATTTGATACCCAGAACCACAAAAACAAAATAATAATAAAAACAACGATAATAATAAAACTCTTTTAAAAATTTAGATGAGAATCTGTATGAATAAAAATCTAAACAGTGCCTTGGAACCTACTATAAGTAGGTTCTCAATAAGTAATGGTTAAATATGAGTGATATTGGGGGAACAATTTCTAAGACTGAATTTTGTAGCAAGGAAGTAAATAATACAATCCAGCTTTAGTTTCAGAACATAATTATTCCCTCTTCCCCTCTATACTTCTCAACTCCCATTGTAGGTTTGGAGGGATGTACAAAAGTACTATGTGTTTTTGAAGCACATTTTTACATCCCCATCTTGGTCTTCTGGAGATACCCATCATTGCTTTTGAATTCTTTCCCTACTATGGTCACTTCTCCTTTTTTTCTCATTATCTCTTTTGTAACTATAGCAGTTTTTGTAACTTCAAGAGATTACAAATGCAAAGTGTGCACTGTAATATATGTTTTATGAGTGTAGTACTATAGTACATCCATTGGGTGGCATACTTAATCAGTTTTTATTGGGATTTTTGTATGAATTTTTATAGAATGATATATATATATATATATATATATATATATATATATATATATATATATATATGTGTGTGTGTGTGTGTGTGTGTGTGTGTGTATGGGCTGGAAGAAAGAGATACGTGATACCTGATTCCCCTAATACAGGTGTTATATAAGGTTAGTTAATGATAATTGTGCCATTTCAAGCTACATGTGTAGGTAGATTTAAATTGACTGGGAAACCAGGCACAGGGACATGCTCTAATAGTCTCAGCTGCTTGGCAGACTGAGGTAGGAGGATTTCTTGAGCCAGGAGTTCGAGATGCCTAGACAATATAGGGAGACCCGGTCTCAAAAAATTGAGGGAGAGTCTGCCATTTTAGGGAGGAAATGGAAGCTCTCACAAGTTTAATAAAATACACAGGGTTTCTGATATAACAGTGTCCAGGGGATAATAGATTTAATCAAGAGTTACAAAGGTCATCTTTGTTATCAAAACCTAAAATTGATGAGTTCTTGAGTCATGTAGTTTAGCTTACTCACTCTAGATAAAAATAAAGCCTACACTATCCAAGAGAACTTTAAGAAGTTGTAATGGGATATGTTAGTAGGGTCTCTGGAGGTATAATTGGAAATAACTTCATGAGTCTAAAAAAATCTAACAAAAGAAGGAGAGGATCTGCAATAAGGAATAGGTTCAGCTAGTATGCCAGCCAGCATAATCTTTTGGTGGATGACAGTTTATTTCTGTTAAAAGAAGTAATCCCTTCCTGTTTATTCATTCTTCATATATTTGAGTGTTATCTATATGAAAGGAATTGTTCTAGGATAATGATGGGATCCAAGATGAAGGAGCTTACAGTAGTAAGTTTTATATGTAAATATTCCTAATACATGCTAGTTTCATTATGAGTGGTGCAAACTAATGTCTAAAATAGTTTTTGTCCCTACATTTATATACAGGATAAGAATTAATGGCTGTAACTTATGTAGTCATTTTGGGTAAACTATGTCAAAAGCTAATTTAGTTTGTATTTTTAAAGGATAACCAAAATTTAGCTCTAATTTTTAAAGGATAACCAAAAAGTATCTCAGTTATACTGCAATTAATGGTGGAGGGAGAGGAGGAAAGTCATTCTAATATGTTTAAAGAAATATTTGAAAAAAATAACAAGGCGTAAAAATAAATAGAAGAACAATTTGTCAAATGAATAAGATTCAAAGGCCATATAAAATATAATCTGGGAGAACAACTTCTAGAATGGAGAAGTAAGGAGCACAATAAATCCTCTCACCAACAAATAGTTTTTTAACTTGTAAAAATTATTTCAAAAATTCAGAGTTCCTGGAAATTGTTCAGGGGTACACAGCAAATAGAGAAATGTTAATTCAAGAAAATCTACTAAATCTCAGGAAGAACAGCAAGATTCAGTGGCATTTGAACCACGACCTGCTCCCATCCCCAACCCCTTCAAGTCCAGCTTTATGGAAACTACTCAAGGGAGCTTTAATCCAGGTGCGTGTGATATAAAAGATGGGGACTCCCTCTTCCCTTAGCTCCCTGTTTAAATCTATGATTTAAACTGGGAGGGGCAGGCCTCTTACTTTTTTCATCTTCCTCAGTTCTGTATTATAAAATCTCTATTACAGGTAGACCCAGAAGTACTAACCTTTCTTTTCCCACTCAGCTTTTTCTTCCTCACTCAGCCCCCATTGGTAGGGTGGAGACAGTCACAGTGGAACAAAAGGATGATAATATTAGGCCCCCCACAGCTCAAGCACAAGCTTGCTCTTTGATCAAAGGTTCATACTGTTAAGAGCTAGCAAAAACACCACTCAGTGCCCATTCATAAAGAAGGAATTTCACTCTGGAAAAGCCACTGCCTGCCTCAAGCTCTTATATAGTGTTGCAGGGGTTCTGCTTAAAGAGAGGCCTTCAGGATGAACTCCACAATTCTACCTGAAGGATTTGACTTTGTAATTTTATGACAGTGCCTAAGGGCATTGTCAAAACTGAAAAACCATGGTTCAGAACAATTAAGTGGGCACACATAAGTCCATGATACAAGTTAAAACCAAAAAGTAGCCAAATAATCAGAAAATAGGTAACAGAAAATCAGGGAAAGATAGTCAAGAAGAGCTCTCCTGGGATCATAGTCAATCCTATATGTCAGGAAACCTGTTCATAAGCACAAGTTGGCATCCACTAAGATAGCAATCAGAGCAGGACATAAGGTGGACTTGAAACTAGTCCCCAAGCTGTGGGACCTCAAACAACCTCACTGGCATAGGGGCTTAAATACTACCTGGGACCAACCAATGATTAAAATAATAACTCTGACCCAGAGGCAACTTCTAGGAAGCCAAGCTTAAAAATAAAATCACATACATCCCTGGTAACCTGAAAGACTATATATGCTCAAGGCGATATTCTCTCAGGTGTGACTGAACAAGGAAAATCTAAACTACTAATATCTGTGTGAATGTGGTGCAGAAACATGAACTCATTGAACTTTGATAGCAGCTTCCAAGTCACACACACATTCAATAGCAAAGGGTAAAAATCTAACTGGTTAAGGGGACAAAAACACAGCATTTGATCAATAAGTAGCCTATGCAGGACCAGTGATGAACCCTAGATTTCCAGATAAAAGAATAAAACCAAGGTGCTGGGGCTGGGGCTCAGTGGTAGAGCACTTGCCTAGCATATATGAGGTGCTGGGTTCAATCCTCAGCACCACATAGAAGTAAATAAATGTATTTTTTAAAGAATAAAATCAAGGATATCAGAGGTTTTATACTGAAGGGATAGAATTCTTGGAGTCAGTTCTACCAAGTTACCAAATTAAAAACCAGGCAAACAGCAACAATGGAAATCCCCGTGGGAGGGAGGAATCAGAGTCCACAATTGCTATGACATATTATCTAAAATGTCCCGTTATCAACAAAACTTATGAAACATGCAAAGAAACAGGAAAGTATAACCTGAACATAGGAAGAAAAGCAGGCAATAAAATCTGCTCTTGAAGAGACCCAGATGTTGAATTTAGCAGACAAACACTTCAAAGCAGCCATTAAAATATGTTCAAAGAACTAAGGGAGACAATATCTAAACAATGAGGGTATAATGGCAGTGTCTCATCAAATAATATCAGTAAAGGGACAGAAATTATTTTTAAAGAACCAAATGAAAATTCTGGACATGGAAATGGAAAGTACAATAACTGAAATGAGAAATTCTCCAAAGTACATTAGAGTAGGAAGAAGACAGAATCAATACGTTTAAAGAGATCAGTTATAAATTATGCAATCTAAAGAACAAAGAAGAAAAAAATGAAGAAAGCCTCAGAGAAATGTGCATCAAAGGTGCATAATAGTACAAAGAGAAAAGGAAAGAATTAGAAAAACATTTCAAAAGTGCTGAAAACTCCCCAAATTTTATGAATAGCATTAACCTATAACATATAAGGTCAACAAATTTGAAACAGGATAAGTGCAAAGAGATTAACAGGTAGACATATCATAGTGAGTATATTGAAAGGCAAAGGCAAAAACAATCTCTAAAGTAGAAAGATGAAATGATTCATCATATACAAGAGAACCTTAATAAGAGCTGACTTCTCATCAGAAACAATGGAGAGAAAGCAGTGAGTTGCTGCTATAGTTTGGAAATTGTTCATCCCCATCTAAACTCATGTTGATATTTAATTGCCAATGTAACAGTATTGAGAGCTTGGGAGCCTTTAAGAGATGTTTGTGGTCATGGGGTTAATGCACTCATTAAGGGATTAATGTAGTTCTATTTTTAAAATATATAATTCTTACAACTTAATGGGTTTTTAAAAATATTTTTTGTAGTTGTAGATGGACAGAATACCTTTATTTTATTTGTTTATTTTTATGTGGTGCTAAAGATTGAACCCAGTGCCTCACACATGCTAGGCAAGATTAAGCTACAGCCCCAGCCCTAATGTAGTTCTTTTGAGAATGGTTTGGTTGCCACCAAAGTGGATATTTATAAAGTGAGTTCAGTTTCCTCAAGTTTTTTCTTGCTTTCTATCTTACCAATGTAATCTCTTTGCCATTGCCTGCTTGCTCTTCCACTTTTTACCATGAGATCCTCCCCAGAAGCTAGCCAAATGTGGCCACCACTTGGCAACCTTCAGAACTGTGAACAAAAATAAACCTTTTATTTATAAGTCATCCAATCTCAGGTATTCTGTTATAACAACAAAAAACAGACTAAGAAAGATGACATATTCAAGTACTAAAAAAAAAAAGACTTGTCAACCAAGAATTTTTATTCCAGTAAAATTTGCATTAGGAAATGAAGATAAAATAAATGTAGTCCCAGGTAAACAAAAACTGGAAGAAATTTGTTGCTAGAAGACTTTTCTTATAAGAAATACTAAAGGAAGTTATCCAAGGTGAAAGCAAACTGATGCCAGACTGTAATCTGAATTCATATGAAAAAGCAAAGAGTACTGGTAAAGGTAACTTTTTTTAAAAAGTTATTTATAAATTACTAATTATAAAGGGCATTATAATGGCATATTTCTCCTCTTTATATTCTTAACTAGTTTAAAGAATAACTACATTAAACAATACATATTTTTATATAATTGCAGGTATCATTTTGTCATTGGGCTTCTAAGGTATACAAATATATTTGACCATGACAATATGAAGGAGTTGGATGGGAACAAAGCTGTACTGTAATAAGAAAATAATATGAAATATTGATTCAGATCCATAGTCAGAAATCAAAGAACAAAAAAGTGATAAATAAAAATGCTGGTACAGCCAGGTGTGGGGACACATGCCTGTAATCTCAGCAACATGGGAGACCGAGGCAAGAGGATTATAAGTTAAAGCCCAGCACAGCAATTTAGCAAGACCCTGTCTCAAAATAAAAATGAAATGAAATAAAAATGGCTGGGAATATAGCTCATGGTAGAACATTCCTGGGTTTAATTCCTAGAACCTAAAAAAAAGAAGGCTAATACAAAAAAAATCTATAAATATATACTTGCTCTGCTGACTTCTTTGGGTTTTCTCCAAAAAACATAACATTGACTAAAATAATAATAATAATATACTGTTGTTGGATTTATAAATATTATAGTAGAAAACATCCATAAAATATAAAAAGAGAACCAATAAAGGAGGATCAGAAATGGAAGGAGACCCTCAGGGTTATACAAAAGAACATACAAGAGGAAATGAGGGGAAAGGGAAAAATAATACAAGGGGGAGAAATGAAGGACAGTAGAGGGGGTAGAGAGAGAAGAGGGGAGGGGAGGGGAGGGGAGGGGAGGGCGGATAGTAGAGGATAGGAAAGGTAGCAGAACACAACAGACACTAGTATGGCAATATGTAAATCAATGGATGTGTAATTGATGTGATTCTGCAATCTGTATATGGGCTAAAAATGGGAGTTCATAACCCACTTGAAGCAAAGTGTGAAATATGATATATCAAGAACTATGTAATGTTTTGAACAACCAACAATAAAAAAAAATAAAATAAAATAAAAAAAAGAAGAAGACATGACACCTAGAAAACAAAAAGCTAAGCTGGATATAGTGGCTCACGCCTATAATCTCAATGGCTTGGGAGGCTGAGGCAGGAGGATCATGAGTTCAAAACCAGCCTCAGCAGAAGTGAGGCACTGTGTAACTCAGTGAGACCCTGTTGGAGGTTGAGCCAGGAAGATCAGAAGTTCAAGGCCAACCTGGGAAACTTGGTGAGATCATGTCTCAAAATAAAAATAATAAAAAGGACTGGGCATGTGGGCTGGGGCTGTGGCTCAGTGGTAGAGCATTCACCTAGCATGTGTGAGGCACTGGATTCAATCCTCAGCACTACACAGAAATAAAATAATAAAATATTGTCCCCACCTATAACTAAAAAATAAATATTTTTTTAAAAAGGACTGGGGATATAGCTCTTACCCATGTAATCTCTTTGTCCTTGCCTGCTTGCTCTTCCACTTTCTACCATGAGACCCTCACCTGGGTTCAGTCCTCAGTACCAAAAAAAAAAAAGGAAGCCACTTAAATGTCAACTGATGAATTGATTAATATCCAAACAATAGAATATCACTCACCCATAAAAAGAATTATAATAGTTTTTTGGTTATTATAATGAATGAAACACCTAAGGCTGGGTAACTTTATAAAGAAAATGGATTTATTTAACTCAGTTCTAGAGGCTGTAAATTGAAATAGTATGACACCAGCTCTAGTAAAGGCCATCTTTCTGACAGAGTCCTGAGGTGTTATAAGCCCTCACATGGCAAGAGACAGGTTAGTGCCCATGTCTGTCTACATCTGTATCCTCTGATCTCTCTCTCTTGTATAGCCACTTGTATTTAATCCTGGGGGCTTGGCCCTAATTATCTTTTCTAATCCTAATCAGCTCCCTAAAACTCTACCTCTAAATACTATAGTTGAATTATGTTTTCATCCTCTTAATATCTCACAGTGGAGATTAAATTTCAGTATGTGTACCTTTAGGAGACCCACTCAAACATTATCCACAACATAGCAGCAATGAAATATTGATACTAGCTGCAACATATATGAACCTTGAAAACACTGAGTGAAAGAAGACAATTGCAAAAACCATAAAAGTGGCTGGAGATGTAGCTCAGTATGAGTGTTTGCCTAACATGCAAGGCCCTAGGTTTGAATCCCAGCATTATAAAAAAAAAAACTGAAAATAAAAATGAACCAAAGACCACAAGAAGCTGGGTATGGTGATGCATACTAATAGTCTCAACTACTCGGGAGGCTGATATAGTAGGATCAGTTGAGCTCACAATTTCAAGGCCAACCTGGGCAATATAGTAATACCCAATCTCAAAACAATATTTATATGAAGTGCCTAGAATCAGTTTGCTATTCCAGATATATAGAGACCAAAATTAGATTAGTAGTTGCTGAGAAGTAGGTGGAAGTATGGAGAGTGACTACTAATGCATGGAGGTTTCTCTTGGGATGAAATAAATTTTCTAAATTTAGATTGTGTGATGATTATACAACTCTGAATATACTAAAGCCATTGAATTGTACACTTTAAATGGGTGGATTTATGGCCTTTATATCTCAATAAAGAGGTTAAAAATGTTTAATCTTGAGTATAAGTATATGCACTATAGAGGAGACATGTTTTTGGTCCTTATTCTTAGCTATCATTGTGCCGTAAGCATTGTAGGAAATGTGGAATGAGTGAATTTTAAAAATAAAATATCCTAATTTGAATTTAGCATCTCTCTCTTGGTTAGTGAAATACTAAAATGATAGTGGTCAAATATAGAAACCTCTCAGAAAACATTTTAAAGGAGTAGAAGCATAGTATATGTATTTTTTGTCAATAAAATGTAAAATACTTCAAAGAGTAAATTACTAAAATGTATATATAAAGTGAAATTGTTGAATATGACAAAAATAAGCAATAAAATGAGAAGAAACCACACAGTTGGAGAAGAATTCCTAGGATATAAAACCCCTAATTAATCTTTCCTAAATGAGTGAATATAAGTCTAGAATGAGAATCAGTTCTTAGAGGGAAGAGCCAGACTTTCCAGACAAGTATAGACGCAATAAGTAAAATCCAATTATTTTTCTTTCATTTATGTAACAGTTCATTCTTGTTGGCCACTTACATGAAATGTTTTTTTCCCCTTGTCTGTGTCTGGCATACTTCATTAATTTCCCTTAGTCAAGGGTGTTATGCTTTGATATTTTAGTAGGGTACCTAAAAGACATACATACATGCACACATATACATTATACAGTGATCAATACATATTATAAGAGAGCACTAAAAAGTTTTATAGGAATTCAGAAGTAGCATTTGAACTGCTTTTAGATATGCAGTGTTAGGAAGGACAAAGGCCTTCTTATCAAAAGGAGCAGCATAAGAAAAACCATGGGCTTTCATTTTGGCTGGTGTTTGTAAAGTGGGTAATGGGAGATGAAGTTAGGGCCAAATTGTGTTCTAGCTCTATTACTTACTAGCTAACTTCAGAAAATTATTTGACCTCTTCTAATGCATTTTCTTAAAAAAAACAATTGAGATAGTAATACCATTTACCTCAAGGTTATTGGGAGATGATTTAGATGAGAATATACATGTTGAACAGTTATCACGCTTTCTGGCACAAAGTGCTGAATAATGTTTCCTATTATTTGTCACAGAGGCCAATGCCAAGCTAAGACATTAGAGCATTTATGTTGTAGAAAGCCAAAAATAAGGGTTTTAAATAGAGAGGTGACATAGTCAGAGCAATGCTTTAGGAAGATTAACATGGCAGTAGGTGATCTAGAAGTGAAAGAAAGGGAAACCAGAGACCAGAGGAAGTTACTGCAATAGACCAGGAGAAGCAATGAGAGCTTGATAGTTTATAAATGACTATAAAGGGGCTGGGGATGTGGCTCAAGCGGTGGCATGCTGGCCTGGCATGCGTGCGGCCAGGGTTTGATCCTCAGCACCACATACAAACAAAGATGTTGTGTCCGCTGAAAACTAAAAAAATAAATGTTGAAAAATTCTCTCTCTCTCTCTCTTTCTCTCTCTCTCTCTTTCTCTCTCAGAAATAAATAAATAAATGACTATAAAATTCTGTAAAAATTACAATCTGATGGTGGTAACACAAATAGGAAACAGGAGAAGGAGCATATTTGAAGGTAAACATGAAAAGTCAATTTTATATATACTAAGATACCTATGGAACATCCAGGAAAAAAAAAAAAAAAAACATGGGATGGGCAGTTGAAAATCCAATGCTAGATCTCAAAACTTGAGAGAAGGTAGAAGTTATTGCCCAGAGGTTGTATGGGGTTACCAAGAAGGAATACAGGGTCAGAAGAAACGATAGTTAAGGACAGAACCCTTAAAGGTGGAAAAATGAAGATAAGGCAAATAATATGACTTTTATTGCCTTTCATAAAACTTAGTTAATGCTATCTGCTATTATATATGCATTTCCTTCTTTCATGCCAACTGATTGTTTTATTGTCTTACTTAATACCAGAGCTAAATGGACCATCTCTATTGGCCCTTATACATATTTAAATATGGGTGCATTTGTTCTTACATAGCCCCTAAATTCTTTTGCTCTTCCTTTAAGGCCAACACAGGTCTATTGAGATGACAAGCCAGTTTTTATTTCTGAAGAACATACAGGGCATCAAAAGAAGCTAAGGTTTAGGATGTCTTACAGATGTTCTAAGAAATTACAGATATGTGGGCAACCTTGAAGTACTATGATGTGGCAAATAATATGCCTGATTCTTTCTCATTAGAAGTTTGAAAGTTGAAGGCCAGGTGCAGTGGCACACTCCTGTAATCCCAGTGGCTTGGGGGCTGAGACAGGAGGATCGCAAGTTTAAAGGCAATCTCAGCAACAGTGAGGTGCTAAGCAACTCAGTGAGACCCTGTCTCTAAATAAAATACAAAATAGGGCTGGGGATGACTCAGTGGTTGAGTGCCCCTGAGTTCAATTCCTGGTACCAAAAAAATTTAAAAAAAAAAAAGAAGTTTGAAAGTTGATTTTACCTTGAATTTTTTTGTTTATTGGAAAGAGGATAATTATAAGGACGACAATGGGGTTCCCATCCTGCTGAATGATATAAAATTGCCTGTGGATTTCTCTAGCACCAGTTGTTTTGCTTCAACCAGTAGTGCTTATGGCAGCCAAAAATGAAAGGCGATTTGAGGCTGTCATCTTGGGCTTCTCTGAAA
The DNA here is from genome assembly GCF_021218885.2 of Marmota monax. Classification (NCBI taxonomy): domain Eukaryota; kingdom Metazoa; phylum Chordata; class Mammalia; order Rodentia; family Sciuridae; genus Marmota; species Marmota monax. The sequence continues at coordinate 5,461,318 of NW_026694552.1, read as the reverse complement.
AACTAAGGGAGTGCCTGTTTGTGCCTGACCAAGGGGAGTTTTTTGTCACAATGGGGAAATGACTAAAACTGGATAATTCACTTTCTTTGTTTCTGACTAGTGCCTTGTGTTTTAATTAACTTTTACAAGTGAATAATGGGCAATAGCCACAATTCCCTTGGCTAGCAAAACAATCATATAGTGTTCTATTGCAATATAAAAAATGTGCATAAGTCTTTGATACTGGAAGGTTTTGTGGCACTTTAAAATTAACAAGCTTGTTTTATTCTCTGCATATACCAGTAGATTTTTATGACCTTTTAAGTTCATTCTTCTGTTAGGGTATTTTGTGTGTATATTTTTTGTTGTTTTCCTTTACTTGCATTTAGGAAACTTCTAAGTCAGGCTGGTTTCAAATCAATTTTTAGAATTTTTACCAAGTTCATCCTAGTCCTGTTTTATTCAGATACTAACCTTTTAAAACTTTCAACTTCACCTCTCCCTTAAAACCAGTTACTAACTCAGCTGGTTGCATGAATGAAGGGATTGAGGCTTGTAGGTAAAGTTGCTATACTGGTCTGTTTTTTTTTTTGTTGTTGTTGTTGTTGTTGTTGTTGTTGTTTTTTGTTACTCTAATGACATACATGAGGCTGGGTGATTTTATAAAGAAAAGGGGAATATAACTGCTAACCCATAGTTTAATGATTTAACCATAGTTTACCAGATATATTTCTCTTATGAAAGAATTGGTGAGTGACATCTAAAGGCAGTTTTAATATGGAAAATTTGAGGAGGGGCTCCATAGCATAAGAATATACTTAACATATATTGTGACCACTTACAATTTAATTTTCTCTTCTTGCAGTAAGTACAAATGGATTCTAGGTGAGGAACCTGTGGAAAAACGAAGAAGGCTCCAGAGTGAGATGCCAACATCTCCCCTGGATTATTCCATGCCTGGATCTTATAGGAGGGTAGAGGCAGCTGTTGCCTACGCAGAAGGGGAGAACAGCCACGATAAATCAAGTTCTGAGAGAAGTACACCACCGTGCCTTTTCCCAGAATACCCAGAAGCAAACAAGAATACAGGACAGAATAGGGAAGCATCAGTTCTATATCCAGGGGCCCAAGACCAACGCCAAGGGTCCCTGCTTCCTGAAGAATTAGAAGATCAGATGCCAAGATTGGTAGCAGAAGAATCCAATAGAGGAGAATCCAATAGAGGTAGCACAAACATAAACAAAGAAGAAGTGAACAAGGGACCTTTTGTAGCTGTTGTTGGTGTTGCAAAAGGTGTTAGAGATTCAGGGGCCCCCATTCAGCTAATCCCTTTTAACAGAGAGGAGCTTGCTGAGAGAAGAAAAACTGTTGAATCCTGGAACCCAGTGCCTTATTCTTCTGTGACCTCTGCTACAGCCATTGGGGAGAAAGGAAGAGGCTATGAGGAGAGTGGAGGTCGTAATACACCAAAGATGAAGAACCAGAGAGAACTGGAAGAACTGAAAAGAACCACAGAAAAATTGGAATGTGTTTTGGCTGAAAGAAATTTGTTCCAGCAAAAGGTTTGGGCAACATCTTACCATTAGGAATTAGAGCTCATTGTAATCAAGGGTATGGGGTGTTGGTGCTCTGATGGTTTCACGTTCTGAGGCCTTTAAACAAAATATGTCAGTGAACCATTCTGTGGTATGTTTCAGATTGAGTGAGCCCTAATGGGCTTCCCTTCCATATTTTAGGGTTGAAAAGAGATTTCTATAATTAGAGGAATATGTATAATGGAATCACAGGGTAAAGATAGTAAGAACAATTTTGGGCACTCTATTAAGGTTTCAGTAGTATGTGGGCTCATTGAATTTTTTTCTTGGACTTCAGGTGGAGGAGCTGGAACAGGAGAGGAATCACTGGCATTCTGAATTCAAGAAAGTTCAACATGAATTGGTGACCTATAGTACCCAGGAGACAGAAGGGTTATACTGGAGCAAGAAACACATGGGTTATCGCCAAGCTGAATTCCAGATTCTGAAAGCTGAACTAGAAAGAACCAAAGAGGAAAAGCAAGAATTACAAGAGAAATTGAAGGAGACAGAGACACACCTGGAAGTGCTACGGAAGGCTCAGGTCTCCTACCGGACCCCAGAGGGAGATGACCTAGAAAGGTTAATTACTAGGGTTTAGTTATGAGCTTGTGAGTGCTAATGGGAAGCATCTCTTAGGACCCCCAGTTAATGGTCATAGACAAGGGAGGAAACCTTAATTCATAGGCCACCAAGGATTGGATAATTACTTCTTAGAAAGCCTCAGCCCCAATTTCCATGTGTTTGGTGGCATTGTGCTTTCTTCTTTCTTTTTAGCTAATGGAAACATAATTGTTGAGAATGTAGGCCCATTTTGAAGGGACTTCATTTTATTATGTTGGCTAATGACTTCATGTCATCTCTTCTCCTGCCCCCTCACTCTATCATACAGGGCTTTGGCAAAGCTTACGCGACTGCGTATCCACGTCAGCTATCTTCTTACTTCTGTCCTCCCTCACTTGGAGCTTCGTGAGATCGGGTATGACTCAGAACAAGTGGATGGGATCCTGTACACAGTGCTGGAGGCAAATCACATACTGGATTGAGCACCAGACTATATATATTCTTTTCTTTTCAGCCTGTGTACTATATATACTCTTTCCTATACTTCTCTATTCTTCTCTTGCCTTCCCTCTCTTCTCTTTTTCCCTTCCTCCCAAACACACACACAAAAAACTTCTTTCTCTCTCTCTCTGTCTCCTTTATGCCATATGTAGAGAATCTTTGAGTAAATCCTGGATCTTAATCAGTCTGCTGCTCACTCAGTTATGGTGTAGATAGAGAAACCAATTAAATAGACTTTCAAGATTCCAGGAACAGAAAAGCAAGAGTCACCAAGCTAGGTGATCAGAAAGCTTTTTTACTTGGCCTATTTTATATCCTTTCTGAAATGGTTCATACTTGTTTTGGTCAGTCAGTAAATACTAGGTCCAACATACCTGGTGTTTCTTGATGAATTATGAAGTACTCATGGTTTCAGCCTACTAAGATTCTAACAATCTAGTTGAAAATACAAGACACCAAGTTACCTAATTATCCACAGAATTATATGGTTTATATAAGTTAGTGGTAAAAACATAACATAGAAATATGGGAAGGGAGCTCAAGAAAAGCATCACACCAGAAATGGGACCTAAACTAAGGTTTAAAGAATGAGCATGGCCATACTGTTAACATGTGTTGTTCTTTAGGTGGTAGGATTATGGTTGATAATTTTTTCTTCTTCCTATCTTCCTGCCTTTTTCAAATTTTCTATAATAAACTTGATATTCTTACATTTGAAAAAATGAATTATTTTTAAAGAACAATTAGACTTGGATTTGGGTATCAAATGAGAGACTGTGAAACTATATGTAATATTCCATTTATTACTTAGGTTAAATTTAGCATTACCTCTGGAAGAACAGCATGCATGGACAAAGACACAGAAAATTCAGAATGGGAAAAGTGTTTTAGGTAGGAGTGGTAGGTTAATGTAAAGGGAACTGAGATTAAATCATGACCCATCTACCTACCCACTTTCCCATCCACTATGGTATTTGCTTTTTAATTAGGAATATTAAAAAACAAATCTTCAACATTCATCAATTTTAAATATGTATCACCAACTTGAAGATTTTCAGTTATAGGGAGAAGTATTTTACAGTAGGGAGATCTGATGTCTCTCAGAATATACCTATATATCCTTAAGGGTATCCTGAGTGAGGGATAGACCTCATAGTATCAGAAATAGTAAAGCTTATACTCATGTAAATTGAAATGTTTTATTCATTCATTGCTTTATTATATTTATATAGGTCGTACTCTCCAAAGAGTTCCAGGTGCTCATCAAAAGACATTGAACAAAGAACATATAAAAACATGAAGGAATAGGGTTGTGGCTCAGTGGTAGAGTGCTTGCCTAGCATGCATGAGGCCCTGGGTTTGGTCCCCAGCATCAAAAAATCTATATCAACAGTGAAAAATAGGAAGTATAGAAATATAAAAGCAAGGTAGGCTCAAGCAGTGGCAAAAAGGATTAGCTAGACAAAATGCTTTGGATACTCATTCTGTTTCTCTTCTGCAGAGTTACTTCAGAAGACTTTTACAAACATATTTTACCTCATTTGAAAGGAAGCCCATCATAGATAGTCCTGTGAGATTGCAGGGGAAAGGAGGAGGCCAGAACCAGGCTTCACCATTAGAACAAGTACTTAAAGATATCCCTGGCCACTGCCACACCACCTCACCTCACCTTAACTTGCCACATGATTAGTTTTCATGTTGGATATTTGGATCATTATAGTCAAGGTCTCATTTTATCTAAGTGTAAATATTACTGAGGGATAGGGAGCATATTAAGCCATTTTTTCAGTGATATTTGCTTGTCATTTGGGGGCTGAGAGGGCATAAGACTTTGTACAGATATGAATAATATGAATGGGAATCTGGTAGAAGGAAAAGTCAGATTGTTGAAGGTTCAGACTTTGTGTTCATTGGACAAGTGAGGGGCAGAGTAGGAAGGAGGACCGGCAATTGAGCTCTAAAAGGAAAATAATGGAAAATTTAACTCATCTTTACTAGTACTTGCTTTCAGTTTACTCCCTGGCCCATTCCCTGAAAGCCCATGGTCTTGACCCCACAACGTTGTTGTTGTTGTTGTTGTTGTTTTTTTCCTGGCAACAGTTATCTGTGTGAGTCCATTCACTTCAACAATATGAAGTGTTACCTGTTTACTATGAAACCATACCAGCATGAGTTCTAAATACCACTGTGGAGAAATTGGAACTTGTTTTACAACCTTACTCTAGAGTCTATTATCTAGTGTGGAAGCAAAGACATTGAAAAGGTTAGGTTAACATGATCATAATCTTTCTTTCAAATATCTCTCACATTTGCCTTTGAACTTTCCATTTCCATGTTGACATTTAGGCCTTTATTATCTCATGCCTTGATAATTTAAATAGATTCTTAACTGGCCTACCTTGCTTCCTGTTCTCACTTAGTCCACCCTATTCAATATTACTAAATGGCTTTTAACAATTTTATCATGTCATGCCTCTGTTCAAAGATTTGCTAGTGCTGACAGTTGCCCACTGAATGCAATACCAATTCCTTAGCATGGTGCTCAAAACCATTTGTGACCTGGCTTCAACCACTCTCTCTAGACTTATTTTCCAACATTCCAAACACACACTATATTCCATCCAAACTGAACTCTTTCAGTTTCTAAACATGCCTTAAGATTCTCTCCTTTTCTACCTTTGCTGTTCCATTCCCTTTTACCTAGAGTGTTCTTCCACATCATCTTTATTTTGGCTCAAATGCCATTTTTTTCTACAAATTTCTTTGATTAACCAAGTTAGACATGACATTTCCCTTTGAATATTTAAGTTTTATGTCACTTATTAGGCTCTTACCACAAATTTCCTTGTCTAGTCTTCATATTAGATAGCTCCAGATTCAAATATTAAACTGCCTATTTGACATTTACACTTACATATCTCATAGACACTTCAAATAAAACATGTTAAAAATGAACAGTGATATGCCCCAGGACTGTTCTTTCTTCCACAGTTTTCCTTGTCTTAGAAAATGGCACCTCCTCCCACCCAGTTGCTTAAACTGGAAAACTGGAAGTCATCCTTAGTTTTCTTCTTCTCTCATCCTCTACATCCAATCTGTCAAGTCTGTCAGTTTTATTCCAAAGTATATATTGACTATTCATTTTACCATAGCTAACTTAGTCCATCTCCAATGGATTATAATAGCTCATAACAGGAGTTCTTATGTCCACTCTTATTCCCACAATTGTATTTTCACTAGAGATGTGATTTTAAAAAAAATGCAAATTAAATCTTATGACTTCCCTGTTTAAAGCCATTAAACAACTTCTCATTGCACTTAGAATAAAATCCAAACCCCTTACAACATCCTTTAAGACCACTATCTACTTCTTTTACTTTGTTTCATGAATCCTTTTATCCTACCCCACTTTTACCCTGGCTCACTGTGGTCTTTCCACTGAAGCATTCTAAGCTCTTTCATACCTCAGAGCTTGTACCCTTACTGTTCCACCTCCTGAGACATGTTTTACCCCTACTGTTCCTTCTAGAATACTTGTATCTCCATTCATGGCAAGGCTATCTATTCCTTATCCTTCAGGTCTTGATATGTCACTTCCTCAAACAGGCCTTCCTTTTTCTCTATTATTCTCTCATTTTTTTCCTGTTTTTTTTTTTTTTTTCCCAACTCATATCATTGCTCGCAATTTATAATTATGTATCTGGTCACATACCTTGATTCAACAAATATTTATTGAGTACCTACTGTGTGCTGCAAGATATGCAGTGGTGAACACAACACACATGATCCCTGTATGACTCCCTCAATGATAAGTTGCATGATGGGCAGGGCTGTGCCTGTTTTTGTCAACCACTGTATTCTACTTATCTTAGTACCTGGGATATAGTAATCAATAAATGATTGCTAACAAATGAGTTTTTGATTGGAACTGTGTTTTGTTCATATCTTCCTGTCCCCCAAGGATGTAAAACAGTGTCCCATTCATAGACAGGGTTGGATAAATACAGCATGAGTGAGGTAGATAACAATCCTGGGCAATAAACTCTGAAAGACTGAGACAATGCATTGCTCAGGTTATTGGGGGCGGGCAGTGATCAGAGTGGCCTAGTGTTTCTCTTTAGCTAATCTATGACGTGAATAATTAATTAGAAAGGCTGCCAAAGGAGGAAAGGAATATGGGTGTTCTTTACTACAAACATTCTGAATATTATCCAGAAGACGTTCTCTATTGGGCAATTTTTAAATGCTAAGGACTATAGAATAAACCCCGGAGAAGGCTATAGAGACCAGATCTTGAGACTAAGAACCAAAAGGAGAAAAAAATCTGAGGCTTCAGTATTTTCAAGAGTTGTCTTAGTTTATTTCAAGTGAAGAAAGAAGAGCTATATAAAAACAAAGAACAGACAGAAGAGGTCTCAAGGAAACAAGTTCCAGGGACATATTAAGAGGTCAGTATATATTTGTTGGATGAAAGGGACCTAGACCAGAGACTTTGTGGCACAAGGAGGCAGCAAGATTTGCTGCCCGTGGTCAGTAATTGTAAATTATCTGGGCTAACAATTTAGAGGCTGAGGCATAATTGGCAGGTTCTTAGTCCCAAGGGCAATCTCAAGATAAAATGTCTTTCAGGATTCCATATTATGAATTAAAACCCCTTTCTGTAATACTCTATTAGGAGTGAAGCATAGAGGTCTGCTCAGGAATGCTGGATATGAGCTCAGGATAAGCCAAAAGTGATTGCCTCAAAAAACGACTTATGTTTCATGACAAGGACATCCCTAAATCATGATTTATATTAGGCTGACAGGATATTTGAGAACCATACATTCTGAATCAAAAGTGAGAGCACATGCTTGGATAATAAACAAGGTAATTGAAAGAAGAACTGAGATAGTCTTAGGCATAGGAAAACTTCAGTCATTAAGTAAGATAAATATTATTCATTTTCTTTTTCAGTGCCAGAGATTGAACAGGCCTTGTAAATGCTAAATACATGTGGTACCACTGAGCTATGCCTCCAGCCCCATTTTTTTTTTTTTTTTTTGGCACTGGTGATTGAACCCAAGGGTGCATTGCCACCAAGCTACATCCCTAGCACCTTTTATTTTTTTATTTTGAGAAAGGGTCTCACTAGGTTGCTCAAGGCCTCACTAAGTTGCTGAGACTGGCCTTGAATTTGCAGTCCTCCTGTATCAGCCTCCTGAGTCACTGGGATTACAGGCATGCACCACCATGCCTGACCCCAACCCCATTTTCTAATGGAAAATAAAGTCTGCAAATGAAATTCATTTTGTTCCTTGCCTCCATCCATAAACCCAAAGTTTTTATGTGAATCACCAGAAATTCCCAAACTACTTTTAGATAAAATAGGACAAATATTTTGGATGCTTTCTACATGCCAAATGCCTTCCATACATCTGCCCATTGTGTTCTTGGGGGCAGACAAGATAACTTTAGGCAGGAGCTGAGGAAAGTGTTCTCTAAAGGTTTGGTCTTCACGATGGGCCCAGAAAATCCAGAAGAATTGGGAAGGTAGTGGCGTTGGGTGAGGGTTTCCCAGTTATCCCCATAGGGGAAAAGAAAAGTATAAACAAAGTCACGAGATGACAGGTAAACACAGGGAGCATTCATAAATAGTTGAGAAAGGGTGAATTATCCAATTTAGAGGATAAGTAATGGAATGAACCAAGGACTTGGCAATGCTGGCAAGAGGTAGGGTATGCTGAATCTGCCTAACAATGGATGTTTTGGAGGCTAAAAATTAAGAAAGTGACTGTTGGAATCTCTCCAGTTGTCCTTAAGTTTAGAAAATTAACCCCACTCTGCAGTTCCTTTGAACTGGAGTTTTCTCTAGCTCTGGGGTATGGTGAATCATGATTCTATTCCACCCCAGATTCTTAATAGATTTTGATGAGGGTAAAAGAGCCATCACAGGCTGTTTTCCCTCCAACTTCTCAAGTCTGCTTTTCTCCCTGGCTTCTGTTAATAGAATCTTAACAGTAGAAGCCTATCCAAGGTCTTCTAGGGTATTCAGACTTCAGAGAAGAATCTTGAGACATTTTGGCCTGGGAAAGACTTTCCATACTAAATGTAGATTCAGAACCATGGTAAAAAAATACACTTTACCATCTGCCCCCACATCCAAGATAAACACAATTTGATATGATTGGCACTATCCCCTTTAGGTTCCCAGTATGCTTAGATAATAACAGTTAACCATTTCCCATTACCATATCAAGAGGCAGGTATTATTCCCATTTTACAGATGAGGAAACTGAAGTGTAGAGAATTGAAGTAGCTTTCCCATAGTGTTAAGGTAAAATCCAGGTTTGTCTGATTCCAGAGTCCAAGCTCTTTGCCAATTACACCATACAATGAGTCTTGTATTCTTTTTGATAGGAAAATGCTAAAGCCAGCCCACACTGATAGGAATTTCCAAGGAAGAGCATTCCATAATCCCACACAATGTTTAACTGCCCTCATGATCAGGAAATTGTTCACTTATGTAACGAATATCCCTCCAAACAACGTGGAAATTCATTTCCTCTTGACTGGGTTTTTCACTCTGGGCCGTTGCTTGGCAGCTTTCCTGATATCAAAACAGTCATCAAGATCCTATTCTTACACTCCAGGAGGTCTTGGACTTGTTGGCCTCTGCCCGTGGGTGTTCTCACTGGCTCCTTTGAACCCCCCTCCCCAGACAGTGCTGAGTTGGGCAAGTCTCTTGGGGAGTGAGAAAGTGACACTTGAGAACATATTGGTTTATTATTACACACAGAGGAGTAAAATTAACCATGAGATGCCTCTGGAATTGCAAACAGGAGGATGTCACCATCTTCTCATCCTGTCTGCCTTTTTCTTGATTTTTACTTCCCCATCTTTGAAACGGTTGAATTATTTAGTTGAAGGATGCATATGTAACTTAGAAAAATCCCCTCCTTCTCCAAATTGCAGTGTGTGTTGTAGCTGAATTGCTGTTCTAGTTTTTAAACTCACTAGACTCATCTTTTCTGATTCCTTTTAAGGCTAAAATGACAAACTAATACAAATTCAGGTATGTGGCTGAATGTTTTTCTTTTCCCAGTAAATACACTTGAGTTTTAAACTGAGTCCTTTAGTGCTTTTAAACCAAGAAGTCTTCACAGTATCATCCCATGTGGGGGATGCATATCAATTCTCTTGCATCCCACTGGGTAATTCCAGAATAAACAGGCTTAGAGGAAGCTGCAATGAGCATCTTCTCTTTGTTCTTTTTGTGTGACTAGCCTTTCTCCCAAACAACCACCACAAAGTCTGGAAAAAATCTGAAAGTGCTATTGGATAACAGGAGCTACCACTGAAATGCTGGATTGCCTACCATAATACCAGTACTCATCTGACATCTAATTTCACATCACATCATACTCCTTATTATCTTTTTTAAAGCATGTGAGTATTCTCAGTGTTATCTCCACACAGTCATGAGTGTTTGCAAACTGAAAGTTTTCAAAGCCCTCCTAGGACATGACTTGTGAAATGTGTGTCTTTTTGGAGGAATGAGACTTAAGGAATGACAGGAAATCAGTAGCTTTCTCCTAAAAGGGACCTGATGATGTGCCCTTACATGTTGGCCTCCAGTTTTGTCAAGCCCTAAGACACTGTTGCTTGTCTTCTGGAGCAATGAAGTCTATAGAATAGAATTATAGGTGAGAGTTAGCTAGGAATTCCTAAGTACAATTCCCAGGAAAGTGGTGGGTTGTGGGTAGGAGGTGGGTGGTCAGATTACAGTCTCTATATCACTGTACCTGATAACAGCTTGTTAATCTTGTATCACTGATCATATCACATATAGTGAGCCTCAACATAGGGAAGAAGAGAGTGATAACTGCTGGACTTCCTGTTTGTGGTTCCTTTCCCTGTTGAGATAACAGAATGTCTCATCAAAGCCAGTAGCTGCTTAGGCAGGGAGATCAGGCTGGGCCAAGGCCACGCTTCAGCCACCTGAGGAGGAGCACATGCACTTCCTAGCCTGGGGCCTCTGTGTCCTGGAGTGGGCAGCTACAGGCATGAAAGACTCCCCTGTGCATAGGCCCAGGGCTGAGTGGGAGGGAACATTTGACCCTGTTAGACCTCGTTAGCCTGCCTTTAGCACTGGGCCCCTACTCTCTCCTCTCCTCCTTCTCCTATACCCATGTTTCTCCTCTGGTTCAGAGCCAAAAGGCCCCAAGCTACTTGGTTGGGCACTGCTTCTGCTGCCCCACCAATTTTCACAGAACGTCCCAAGGAAAGGATATGAGGAAGGTGAAGCTGAGCCTCAGAATCACTCCCTTTCTTAAAGTCCTTTAGGGGTCTTATAACTCCAAAAGGGCAATTAACAGCTTATTTGTGTGATATATCCCTGTTAGCTCCTTAGCACTCCTATTCACGCTATTTGTCAATTTCCCATAGTTCTTCAGCTGCAGGAAGCAGTTTCTTCTAATCAGCCTTCCCCCGAAAGTTCAATTAATGCCAGGCACTCATTTCATATGGATTGGAATTTAAGGAAACATATGTAAATATTTTTCTTAGCCCCTGACACCTCTATTTTGAATCACTTTGTTCCTGTCTCTCCTAAGAGCATCTATATCCAGCCTTGTAGGACTGGGGATGTAACTCAGTGGTACAACACTTGCCTAGCATGCTTGAGGCCCTGGGTTCAATCTCCAACACCACAAAATACACACACACACACACACACACACACACACCAACAAAAATCAGATTGGTATGTTAATTCTGCCTTTAGTAGTCAGATGTGCATGACTTTTCTCCCCTAGATCAGCTGTCAAATCCTCTAAGGCAGACTTTTTTTTTTTTAACCATATTATGTATTGGTGCACTATAATTATACATAATGGTGAGATTTTTGTTATATGTTTGTACATGTACACAAGGCAGAATTTACATCGTTTATCACCCTCACAGCTCTTAGCACATTGCCTAACACAAAGGAAGAGTTCAGTTTGTGTGGGCTGGCTGACTGTCTGGCTAAAGGGCTGACTGAGTGGCTATTTGACTGGCCGAAGGTCTCTCAAAAAGTTGGAGCTTGCCTTTCCACTAGGAATCCAGTTTCAGTCTCCCCAGCTCCATTAATGATCACGTAGCTGTGGGTCACTAGGGCCCCAAGGGAGAGAAAAAATGAGTCACACTATTATCAGAGGAATGGAAGGCAGAAACATCTGTCCTTGTGCAAGGGTTGAGCCATGAGGTAGGGAAATAAACACAATGACCTTCACTATCCCCCTAGGTCTATGGTTTATCTAAATTACTTTATGATGGAAGGTAATGGTGTTAGCTTATAGATGGTCAACTTGGGCCCAGACTTGGGAAGATTTCTAGGAAACTATTTAGAGCAAGGCTTTTCTTATTCAACCAGCCAAGGGGATCAGTGGCTCTGTCAGGTCTTCCCTGGTTTTTCTAGTTGATGATGAAATTCTATTTTCTTCTATTGAAATTTCCCAGATTAAGAAAGGTCACAGGAACCCCACACTAAGACAAAGGGAAGCTCTATGTCCTTTTTCCCTCACAAACCCTTCTATTCCAGAAGTGGACAGGTACTGGGAACCTGCAAGAATTTGAAGAGCAAAAGGCCCTCAAACACCTTCTGAGACTGGAATCTCAGATCCTAATGCCATGGAAGGAGTTTCCAAGGTTATATACAGATGGGGCACTAACACCATTCTGTAGCTTGAGGGATTTTATTCACTCTCTAGACCTCCATTTTGTCTCCTGTGAGAGATCTACTTTGCTGAGGTATTTGAAGGATGCAGTGAAGTTGGTAGCTCTGAAGGTGCTTTGGTTGCCAGTGAAGGGTCATTAGAGCCCCTTACCAGACTGCTGCCCACACAGCTCAGCAGAATCAGTAAGGCAACCCCTTCTTTCAACCTCTTATGAACCCTAATCATGTACTTTGGGATTCCTGGTGCCAGACCAAAAACATGACTTCTTAGGCTTTTCTCCAAAGATCTCTCCCTCTCCCCGTATTCCCACCTGCTGCCATTCCCTCTAAATAGGCTTGAATGTTGTGGTTCTAGCCTTTGCAACAAAAAGGCCCACTTAAGAAGTGCAAGGGTAGTGCCATAATAGGCTCCTATGAGCTGAGGACCCCTAGATTCAGGGTCTAGTTAAGCTAAATCTCAAGGGCCCCATTATTATCAGTGTTGTCCTAGTTAACAACACCCTTATGAATTAGGCTTGGTTAATTCCCAAAGAGGCTGAATGGCCTCCTAGATTCCCATACTTCCCATATTTAGGGTAATTGGAACTGAGATGCTGTGTCTTATTGAAACATAAACCTGGCATTTCCTTGGTGGGACAATTAGTTGAGCCCAGCTTGGCCAGTTGGCCAGCATGGCAGGAGGGGAATTTTCATATCTGATGAAGTCCTGCTTTTCAAGATCACCCTCATGGGAGACTAAGAGAGCATTCATACCCCCACTGTTACCTTGCTAGCTTTAAGTTATTTTCTTCAGGCTCCTTGGAGACAGTTGTTAGGCTCTTTCTATTGGCTCTGAATACTGTTAGATCAGCAGGGTCTTATTTTGGGAATTAGGAGACTGAGGCACTAACCCCAGCTGTGTGGACCTGGGAAAATTTTTATACCTGTATCAGCCTTATTTTTCCCCTCTGCCAAATGGAGATTGTGAGATCTATTTCATCCTCTTCATAATGGTGGTTACAAGAATGAAAGGAAGGGGCTGGGGTTATGGCTCAATGGTAGAGTGCGTGTCTCACATGTGTGACACACTGGGTTCGATTCTCAGCACTGCATATAAATAAATGAATAAGATAAAAGTCCATCAAAAACTAAATAAATATTTTAAAAAAGAATGAAAGGAATAAGCACATAGCCATTTAGTAGATAACTTAAATGAAATAACTGTTCCAAAAAGGCAGCAGCTCTGGCCAAGATGGTTAGTTTCCTTGGTGAGGGGCATTGTCATGTTTTCTAGTTATTTCCAGTAAAAATATGGAATTTTCTATCTAACCTCAGGGACAAAGTCCAGCTTCCACCCTCCCCACTCCTTGCCCCAATTTCTTCTAGTCACATGTACCCAGTTTGGCTCCCTTTTAATCAATAAAACAGTTACTCAATCAAAACATGTTTATTGATCACCTATTGTGCGCCCAGCACTGTTACACATAGTCTGGGGTGTACAAAGAGGTCTAAGATATAGCTCCAAGTGTTTACAATGTGCTTTTGAGATCAGATACACACACACATAAACACACACACACACACACACACACACGAAACTAACAACCAGAAATTGTGAATGATGAGCATCAAGAAGCAATTTGTACATTGGGGGTTGAAAGAAGGAGGGGAAAGAGAGGGATGGAGTGGTCAGAGAAGGCTCAATGAAAGAGGTGGTGCTGAGCAAGTTCTCCAAGCATGGGGAGGACTTGGCTATCAGAAGAGGGCTTCCAGGTCAGTGAACAACTTGAACATAGTAAGAAGGTGGAAACATGAAAGCATGTTACAGACCATTAATGGGCTCCTTTTGCTGGCACTGAGATTTGGGGAGGTGTACTGGATTTCTTCCAAAGGTGGTCATAGCAAACTGGTGAGGAAAAATGTCTCCAGTTTATGACCCCCCACCAACTCCAATTCCAGGAGAATTGGAGCATTCTCAGACCTTGGATGTGGAACTGTCTGCCTGGGAACCATTTTCTACACTTGTGCCTCAAATGCAATCCCAGGCAGCAGCTCAGTTCTCATTCAGATCATGGTCACAACACCTTGGGCATGTATGTTCCACACCACAGCGTTTGAGTTCCTTTGGGATTATCTTCTGATGGATGGTGAGGAGGATAGGAAGGGTGACAAAGGACCCAACTGGTGTTGGGTTCTTTCAGAGGCTCTATAGTGCTCTGTGAGCAGACCCCATGCAGGGGGCTGGTCTCAGCCCTTTGGGGCTGATTTTCCGTTAGGTCTGAAGACTTTCTGGGAGGCTGCCTCTTTTTGGCACAGTAGAAATACCCAGTGGAGTTACCACACATGTCCAACCAATTTCTTAGATACCAAAATTCTTATTCTTTTTTGACCAGGGTCAAGAAGTAGTATCTTGCTCAGTCTCCCACAGCTTTCCTGTTGTCATCTCCCGGCCAAGGACCAGTTCTTGAAAAACTGGTTTATTGTTCCTCAGGAAACCATTGTCTATGGCCCTTAGCCTTGTGGTTTAGACAGGAAGCCAGGTCAGGTGCCCCAGAGGGAGGCAGAGTCTTTGGTGAAAGTTGAAACTGCAGTTTCTGAAGCAGTTCCTCAGTGGAGTCAGAGTTAGCAGCTGCCTTGAACTTTCCACCACATCTTTTTCCTTGTCCTTCCCTCTAGCTATGGGCTTGATCCTTAACACACATATGTGAAGGAATTCTGGGAAGTGCCCTGGGAAAATGGTTCTGGCTTTTGGTTCCAGGCTGCTTTCCTTTCCTCCCGTCCTGAACCTAGTTGCTTTCCATTCCCTGGACACCATAAGATGGCCTTCTTTCAGTTCATGCACAAACCAGCCTGGACACTCTGGAGTCATAACAAGAGTGGGTTGGAGGCTCCAGGGCTCATTGCTGACCAATCAGTTTCTTTGGAAGGAGGTTTGAGAAAGAGGTTAGAGCGATGCCCATATAAGTCACCATTCCTTCTTCTCTCTATCCCCCAGCAATGAGCTAAAAGCCAGCCAGAGAGACATCTTTGATCACAGAGAGGGTCAGTCAGTGGGATGTGATTAGTAGGTTTTGGGATGGATTTCCACATAAACCAAAATGTAGGAAGGAGCCTCTGGGGCCTGGTCAAAGGTAGGGAGTGGGATTTGGAGTTTGAGGTTGAGTACTTGGGGTGGGGGGAAAGGTGAAGGATATGGGATGGCTTGGCGAGTATACTTGGCAATTCAGCCTACATGCTGCCATACCAGCTCCCATGTCTGCCTTTTGCTCCATCCAATAGCCAAAGTCAGTCTATCCTCAGCAGCACCTTCTGACATGATCCAGTGGCAATGTCCCTCTCCTGTGCCCCTGGGGGCACTGTCCCCTGGTTTCACAGACCCAGCCACCCCCTGGCCCCAGGTTCTTCAGACATACCCTGTCAGGCTGTAGGAGTTGAACTCACTCTTGGCTTTGGGTGGTTGATTAGGCCTTGGAGAGCTCCTTGTGGCAAGAGGCTGGGCCTGGTAGCCATCATAGTAGTTGGCATGATTTCCCTGGGATGAGCAGGAAAAGCAGAGGATGATTCCAGCTATCAGGGAGAACAGGGAGGAAATAATGCCCAAGTAAAGGGCCTCTCCAATCTCAAATTTCATGCTGTCAGGCACCAGTGGTGAGTAGAAGTCCCGCAGGATCCCATGAAGATTCCAGGCAACAGGGATGAAGCCCAGGAGGCCTCCAAGAATGAAGAAGACTCCACCCACTACTGCCACTCTGTCTTTAGCTCGGGATTCCTGGCAGAAGACTGTGCATCTCATGCCCACCACAGAGATAATGCAGGCCAGTGAAGAGATTGCACTAGATGTCACCATCATGGCCTGGGCAGCCTGGATGTCAGCAGGCAGGCCTAGAAGAGTGCTGTAGATGTCACACTGGGTAATGCCTGTGCTGTGTGTGGCACACTCCATCCAGAGACCCTTGGAGAAGCCGACTGCTGTCACAATGCTGGCACCAACATAAGAACTTGTACGCCAGCTAGGAAGCAGCATGGCAATCAATGTGCCCAGCAGCCCCAGAAGGCCTAGGACGTAGCCCACAAGTTGGACGCTAAGAGAGGCCATGGTAGACCTCTCAGCAGAAATGTCTTCAGGGCCTATTCCTTCGTCTTCTGGCTGCAGAACTCGATCCTTGAATCCTGGCCTCTAATCCTTCATTTCAAGGTGTCTCTCTCAGGCTGACTTCTCTCCTCCTTACAAGTGTCTGTGGGCGGCCACAAGCAGGCTCAAGAAGGCATCTAGAAAACCTAAAAAAAAATCCATAAACCAGATTAAATATTGACCAGAAGCTTATGAGAAACCAGAAAATGCTGAATGCCTTTTGACCTTTGTTATCTTTAGAAATAACACATGAGAAAGGAAAAAAAAAAAAAAAAAACTTTGAAACTGGAGCCAAAATGTCATCACCTCCTGCGTAGGCACATGCCTTAGGTTGGCAGTTGGACAAAGGCAGGGGCCAGACAGGTGGCTATTTCCGAGAAGGTAGTGATGGCAGTGGCGGTTATGGTGGTTGCATTAACTCCACTGCTAGTCTCCAAGGACTGCTGTTTAATGCATTGCCAAGCAACAGTGCCAAAGGGCCCCACAATTGCAGAATGAGGCCAAATTCCAGGGGACTGGATCAGGACGAAGAGGTCCTAGAAATGTAGCCTTGGACTCCAGCTTGTTAGAGGTTGCTTGAATCTCTAAAGACTTAGAGAGTAGTGGCTTGAATCATCCTGTCCACAGCAAAAATCTACTCCAGGGCAGATTGGGACAGGAAACAGAGCTTTCGCCTATACTCTGAGAGTTCAGGTCTTCCCAGCTTTTCCCAAAGTCCTCTCTGTGAGGTTGGCCTTAAGCCCCTGCAAGTATAACACACCAGATATATCCTATCTGTTCTCCTATTAGATGCCCCCATCATCAGTCTCTCAGATGATGTGGGAGGACTCTAGAGAAAGATTGTTCCAGATCCTAGGTGGATCCCTAAAGTTCCCTGAACTATCTGTTAGGGGCTATAGGATAGAGGAAAGGGAAGCTGCTTTAAAATAGAGGGCTTTATAAGAGGCAGGCATCTGAACCAATCCTTTGGACCCTCGGAGCTGCACGGGATTTTGCAGTGTTCAGGGAGTCCCCACTTTTTCCAAGGTTCAGGACACTAAGGATGAAGGGTACATCTTTTTCTATCCTCTACAAGACCCTTCAGCGCACTAATTCTTCAACTCACTACAATCTGGCTGTTCCATTTTAGCCTTCTTCAAATTTTCTCCTTCCCTACTCATTTCTTAAGTGTATTTCTGCAAAGTTCATTCTTTTCTCAGTCAACATTCTACCACTGAGCAAACACATCTACCCCTATGACAATCTATTACCTATCCATTGGGACTCCCAAATCTGATTTTCTAATACAGACACTCTTGACCTGCAAAACTGGCAGAGGAATCCTCTATTCAAAATTTCCACAGGAGAATTTCATAGGCACCTCAAATCTGGCATGTCCAAAAGAAAACGCATTACCTCCCCTGTTACATGTTTCTTCAAACAGTTCTCTGGATCTCCTGTGGTCATTGAATAATACCTCTGTCCATCTCCTTATACCAGAACAAAATCCTAGAAGTGATCCTTGATACCTTTCTTATTCTTATCCTCTGCATCTAATAGTTACTATGTCCACCAATTCTATCTCTTGAATATCTCTTGAATCCATGACTCCCCCCACCACCTTTATTTTCATTTTCACTGCTACTTCCTAGTATAGGGTTTCATCATTCTATCTCACCTGGAAGCAACAGCTTCCTAACTGGTCTTACTTACAATCTTGCCTCTTCCAATTCATTCCCCACATTGTTGCCAAGGTGATCTTTCAACACATTAATATGATCAAGTCACTACTCCATATAAGACATTCCAATGGCTCCCTACTGGTTAAAAGATGAAGTCCAAAGTCATTTGTACTCCATGACCTCCCAAACTTCACCTCTTGCCATTACCTTGTTAAACTAAATTTTTCTTAGCTCCTCAATCATGTCAAATGATCTTTAGCTTAAAAGTTTTAGTACAGGCTGTTGTATATAGAATGTCATGCATTTTCCTTCTCTGTTTAGTACTTTCTCATCCTTTAGGAATTAGCTCAGATGTCTCTTATTCTACGCTTGGTCAAGTACTCCTTCTCTATATTCTTATATTATCCTGTATTTCTTTACTTCAATTATCACCATCCTCATAGCAATAATAATAATACTTTAGTGTTTCTCATGTAATGATTAATAAACATTTTACATGTGTTAGCTCACTTAATCATCACAATCTTTTTTGTGATAGGTACCAATAATACCTACTGAGGAAACCAAAATAAGGATAGTACTTTGCACACTATATTGTAATTTCGTATTTAAACTCTTATTCTCTTTGCTATTCTGCAAGCAACTTGACAGCAGAGACTACATTTGATGTATCTCTATCTCATATATCTTACACAGTGCTTAACTTAATGCAGATGTTCAAAAATATCTTCTTTTTAAATTTGTTTTAGTTGTTGATAGACCTTTATTTTATTTATTTAGTTATATGTGGTGCTGAGAATCAAATCCACCACCTCATGCATGCTAGGCAAGTGCTCTACCACTAAGCTACAAGCCCAGGCCCAAAAATATCTTCTTAATGAAAGAATAAGAGTGGTAAAGAGGTATGAGAAGGTCCATATGACTATAAAAGACAGATTTTCAAAATGAGTCAATGACATTGAACTATAATGGTTACAAAGTGCTCCCCAATGTTGGGAAAAAAAGATTGAGATGAAGGCTATCAAAGGAAGAAAGGAGTAAATACAATAGGGGGAGATGGGGAAACGGGCAAAAAACAGTTTCATATACACATGCACACACACCTGTATACATATGCATGGATGTATGTATATGTGCAGACTCATTTGTTGAATATCTTATCTTTTCAATTAAATTATAAACAATTTGAGGGTGAAAAAAACTTCTCTTGTGCCTCTACAGCATTGGCCACATAGTTGATAGTCAATACAATTCATCAGTGTCCAATATTATGTTGCCAGTGTTGATACAAAGCAGTGCAGAACAGGAACCAATAATTTGATGAACTTTGTCACTTTCGGTTGTGATACTGAGCAATTTCTTTCCTGGCACTTATTTTCTTGAAGACATTAGTGATTTTTGTTTTGTTTTGTTTTGTTGTACTGGGGATTGAACCCAGGACCTTGTACTTGCTGGACAAGTACTCTATCACTGAACTATATCCCCAGTGCTCTGGCATGGTTATTGTTAACTTGCATTGAGTTGCATTTATCCCAATCATGATGAGCATAACAGTGAGGCTTTCAGTGCTGCTTGGTGGTCCTAATTTTCCCTGGTATGCATTCTACTTCAAATATTTACCACTCTTTTTAAAGCTCCCTACTCTGCCTTCTCACCATGAAGCTATTACCTTCTTTCTTGATCAATCTCTTTGCAGTCCAGATCCCTGAACAAGCCATTTAATACCGATGTCCCTACTTCTTCACCCTCCCAATCACTTCTCAGTTCTCTGCAGTCTGATTTTTTGCCATTAGTCATCCACTGACTATGTTCTCACTAAGGTTATCAATTACTTCCTTGTTCCAACATCCAATGGTTCTGTCTATCATCTTTTCTTCTCCCTCTCCTTCATAAAATGCCTTCTCCCTTGTCGTCTATAGCACCATTCCCAGATCTCCCCACCCATCAAAATGATTCTTCTAGGCATAGTAGTAAATACCTATATCCTGGCTACTGAAGAGGCCAAAGTGGGAGTCTTCCAAGTTTGAGGCCAACCTGGGCAATTTAGTGAGACTCTGTCTCAAAACAAACAAACAAAAAAATAAATAAATAAAAAGGCTGAGGATACAGCTCCGTGGTAAATCACTCCTAGGTTTGATCTCTAGTATGGAGAAGAGGAAGAAAGATTCTCCTATGTCTTCTTCATAAGTTCTTCTTTGTGGCTGGGGATGTACTCAGTGGTAGAACACTTGACTGTCATGCATGAGGGCCTGGGTTCAATCCCAAGTACAACAAAAAATTCCTCTTCCATTGCCCACTATTTAAATCTAACTATTCCCCTAGATTTCCTATGGTCTGTTTATTCTTCACATTCTCCAAGGGTGATCTCATTTACTCTCTCTCTCTCTCTGTGCCAATGACTAACTACCATCTCTCTCTCTCTCTCTCTCTCTCTCTCTCTCTCTCTCTCTCTCTCTCTTTAGGTTGTAGTTTCTGTAGTTACACTATTTCTTTTTTATCAGTTGTTGATGGACACGATACCTTTATTTTATTTATTTTTATGTGATGCTGAGCATCAAACCCAGTGCCTCACATGTGCTAGCCAAGCATTCTCCCACTGAGCTACAACCCCAGCCCTAGATCTCTCTCTTGAGTTCTTTGTTTGTGTTGTCAACTGCATTTGGAATGGCCCCACCTGAATGTGTTAACAGTACCTCAGATTCAACTTCTGCAAATCTGAAATCATTTGCCCGTTTCTCTCCATACCCTCAAACTATTCCTCATAGAGTATTTCCTATCTCAGTTCCTATCTCAATGGAGTCATCAGCCATCAAATAATCCAAGCCAGTCACCCTTGTTTCCTCACCTTTCCTTGATATATAATCATTATGAAGTCCTATCAGATCTGCTTCCAAATAAATCATGAATCCATTCACTTCTCTCCATCTCTACTACTGAAACCTTAGTTTAGGCCTTGCAACCATCATCTTTTATTCATTTGGAAATCACACAGGTACCTCTTGCAACCATCATCTTTTATTCATTTGGAAATCACACAGGTACCTCGAATTGGACTAATTCCACTTCTCAACTGCCCCTGCAATCAATTATCTATCCAGTAGTCAAAGACCTTTCTGAAGTGGAAATGAAATAAGGACTGTCACCTCACCCTTTGCCATGTTTTTTTTTTTTTTTTTTTAAAAAAAAAAAAAAAAACCTCCAGAAGTCTTTAATTCCAATCAGGATGAAGTTCAGTCTCCTTATTGCAGGAAATCAGAAAACCCCTTCATTGTCTGGCCCCTGCTTTTCTTCCCAACCTCATATCTTACCATTAACCTCCAGTACCATGGTTTATGCTCCCATGCATGCACATGCGCACACACACACATGACCCAATCATGCTTGAACACTTAAATTTCTCAGAATTTACATTTATTTTGTCTCCAAACCCTTAAGCCTGCTGTTCTACCTTCTACTACTTGTATGTCTAGTTGCTAGTCAACCTCCAGGACTCATCCTCTCCTTGAAACTGTCCCTGGGTCCTCTTCCCTTTCCCACCCAGGATTTATCCTTTTCCCTCCTTCCTTCTATCTACATCTGTGCTTTCAGTTAAAGTTAGTGAACAAACTTGATGCTTTGCTGGAGAAGACCTTCTACCTCCCAGAGAAGTAGTTTTCACCTCAGCCTTCCTGAGATGGCACCAGAAGAGCAGCCATGCTTGGGTTTCCCATGAGAATCAACAGCATTTCCCATGAGGAGTGCTTTTCATCAGAGCCAGTCCTGCCTGACTCAGTTAAAGTAAGAAAGTATTTGGGGAGGGGGGAAAGTAAAGAAAATGTCATCACTGCGGTTTAGAATCTCCAAAGAGTCCATTTGGCATAGCTGGGCAAGAGGAAGAACAAGTCATTAGAGCTTATTCCACAATGGCCCCATGGGGATTCACTTTTCAGTCAGGGTCAGGAAGACAAGGTAGAAAAAATTACAAATGGTTGGGCGGTGATCCAGGCTACAATCTGCTTTTATTTGTTTGATGAGCAGTAGGAAGTGAGGGCAGATAGGATTTAGATAAAGGGTCTTGACCTGAGTGTCAAAAGATCTAGTTTTTTTTTTTTTTTTTTTTTGTCTCAGTTCTGCCTGAAACCTGTCCAGGAAGTTCCCTATCTTCTCTAGGCCCTATTTGCTCATCTCTAAGGTTTTGCATCTCAAATAAGGTAATGGGGACAGGAAGTCCATTTTAACAAATACAAAAGACTGAAGAGCTGCTATTAGAAGCAAGTACCTTTAAAAGATACCTCCCTTTGAGCGATCCTCCTAGAGGCCAAGCACCATCTACTCTGGAGGTACAGAGAAATCTAGGCCCTGCCAGCAGAATTTGTCTTCTGGGCAGGAGGCCAACATACTCCATGGCTCAAGGGCTGTGTAAGAAAGTTTCACTTAGGATCCTTACCTAATCTTCCTTAGGGGAGGGATTGGAACTGCAGGAGAGGATTAGGAGGGTCAAGACTGACAGCAGCTCCTGACTTAACCCTTTCTCACCTGGGTACTTGCCCTGATATTTTTCCCACCTTTTGCTCCAAGCATCTAGTGCACAGTACTCCTCTTTTTAAGGTGCTTTCAAAAGACTGAGTGTGACATGGTGTCCTTGGGCTTAAGAAATGATCTGAAGCAGCCTTCGGTATCTGATAGAAGCCACCACTGCCTTCATCTGTAAATCAGCCTCACTTTTCTATCCATTAATCACACAGCCCCTCAGAGGAATTGCAGACACTTGCTCCCTCCTCTGCACCTCACTTCTAGCTTCCAGTGGCTCTAGTAGGTGTTAAAGCCATTCCTTAAGGCCATATTTTTGGAAAGTTTGTCCTTGGATCAGTTAATCTTTCCTTCTGCATCAGTTGATTGATGACAGTTCAGGAAGGAACTGCAAACAGATTGAGAAACTTTCTAATTGCTTTAAAAATAAGTTCAGTTTTGTCCTTATTATTGAAGCAAAGTGTGCTGGAAAACACAGAAAGGCAGAATTTAGAAAACAAAAACTACCTAAAATCCCCTAACTAGAAGTGCTGTGAATGTTTTGGCTACAACTTCATTTTCATGGAAGATACTTGAAAAGAATAATGCTTCATTCCAAATAAGGAATTTCTAATGGTAGACATGCAGACCACTAGGAGAGTTATTTAAGGGCTTAAGGGGAAGGCTTTATGACTTCTCTCAGGAATCTACCTTCTGCTGCTTCCCTGAGCCTTTATGCTAAGGAGGACTCCCGAGATTCCAGCCCTCCTCAGCACTCCCACAAATAGGCAGAGAGGTTAAAGGCAGCTCCTCTCCTCTTGTATTTGCCATGCTCCTTTTATCCCCAAAGCTCCAGTTAGAAATTATCTGATTTGAAGAGTGCTTCTTCTGGTTCTGTACCGTCAAAGACTGGAACCTTTGTGACATCTTTGAAGAAAAAAATACCACCAACCCAAGTGCCAGAGGAATTTTTCCTCCCATATCCTTCATTCAGAAAGTCAAGGTAGCCCAGCCTGACTCTACCAGGAGCTAAACTAACAACAACCAGGAAGGAAAAACACGCACTTAGGTGATTAGCAAAGGCAGTGACTAAATCAGGATTGAGATACTTACAGAACAATTCTTTTGTAGAGCCACAGAGGAGGAGATACCCCAGGAGAGGAAGGAAGGGGTCCTGAGAAAGGGGAACAAGGTCCAAGGGGCCACAGGCTGAGGTGATAAAGGATTTCTAATTGTTAACCACAGCTTTGCAAAATCCATCTGCAAATCTGAGCCTTATTACAGATGAGAATTAAACCCCTGGAGACTGGGAAGGATTGAGGTACTTAAAAAAAAAAAAAAGGTTTGGTGGGTTTTGTGTTTTTCCTGTCAAAAACTCCAGCTGGGCCTTTGTGTGGTGACCTCTGTGAGCCCAGAAGAAACCTTGTGGGGAGGGGGGTTTGGCCCAAGGAAGAATTTAGAACATTCCAGCTTTGGGGGGAGAAAAGGAGGCTCTGTTGCCCATTAGGTGTCCCTGGCTAGCAGCCCTGAGGCCCAGCAGGAAGTAAGCCTCATAAACACAGCCCTGGAGAGTTAGTGCCCAAGCAGCCCTGCACTGTGGCCCTGTGCTGCCTATAGCTCCACGGATTCTTCTACCCATTTTTGGTTCTCCAGCAAGCCCCCAGCTCTACCCTACCCCTAAGGTTGACCCAAGGCTCAAGGTCAAACATGTGCTGTAGATTCAGTCTCTGCAAGTTCAAAGAGCAGAACCTACCAAGTGAGGACTGAGGTGGCTATCATAATGGCAGGCTTACCATTTTTCACCACACACACCAATACCATACACTATGCCATTTAAGCTACTCAAAATTTCTGCGTAGTGCACATTGGGTTTCTTTTCCAAGTGGAAAAAATGTTTTCCTTTTTTTTCTGAATAGGAAATTACTAGATGGTATTGAAAAGAATTCAGAAGAGAAAGAAGAAATAGAAGTCCTCACAATGCCATGAGCCAGAGATCATCATTGCTAACATTTTGATGTACTATACAAAATATTAATAGAATTACTTTTTACGAAATTTTGTCATGCTGTAACTACAATTCTGTAACTTTCTATAGTTTCTAGAACTTGTATCACGGACCTGTTCCCATGCCAATAAAAATAGAGCTACATCATTCTTTTATGGCTTCATTGCATTCTATATAAAAATATGATTTCTTTAACCATCAACAGACATTTTTGTTATTTCCATTTTTTACCATTAAAACCTCACATCTTTACACATAACACTGCCAAATTCCTAGGCATACAATTGCTAGGTCTGAAAGTATGCATTCTTTAAAGGTTAATACAATATATTATAAAAATTAGGCAGTTTTTAGTATTCCCAGGTGAGAAATCTAAATCCCAATTAGATGAAAGAATACATTACCAAACATCTCAAGTTGAGCATTAATATTTAGATCTGGCCAGGAGAAGTGGCACATGCCTGTAATACCAGCAGCTTGGGAGGCTGAGGCAGGAAGATAGCAAGTTCAAATCCAACCTCAGCAAAAGTGAGTTCCTAAGCAACTCAGTGAGACCCTGTCTTTAAATAAAATACAAAATAGGGCTGGGGATGTGGCTCAATGGTTGAGTGCTCCTGAGTTCAATCCCCGGTATCCCCCTCAAAAAATTTAGACCTGGAATCCAGATGTCTAGGTCAGTAAACTTTCCAGTGAACCACAATGACTCTTTTCACAGGATCTCATGTAAAAATCATAAGGCTAGTGGACGCTAATCATTGAACACTTTGTGGTGCCAAGCACTGTGTAGAGAGTTTCACATACATTGTCTCACTGAGCTAGTGCAGAGCAGAGGCAGACATGAGCACTAAACCTGGCCAACTCTGGAGTTTGAATCATTATGCTGGATTTCCCTTTCTCAAGTAATATTAAAACAAACAGATTTGTTGCCTAGGGCGAATTCAGTGAAGCAAATCAGAAATCATTCTTCCTAAGGTGGCCCATCCCTGTCTTGCAGGTATGAATTAGGGCACTGATCCCTCGGCAGTGCTCCAGAACAGGGGTCTCTCTGGCATGTTCCCCCTTGGCAGTCTGGAACAGCCTAAAGGACAGCCAGGACTGAATTTAGGCACAGGGAGTGTCTGGGCATGAAAACAAGCTAGGCTGAAGGGGCTAGAGGAATACCAGGCTAATCCTGTAACCAGCTTTGTGATAGGCAAGTCTTTCCATCTTCTTTATCCAGTTTTTGCCCAGGAGACTTCCTGAGGTTTGGAATAATGAGTCTGAAAGTATTTTGACAGTAGAAATTGATGGTTAAATGCAAAATATTAGAATTTGTAGTTGAGGGACTCTTTATCGGTCTGTGGTGATTCTATGTAATTGAGGATAGGAAAATGCAGAATCTCAGGGTCAGGTGCCAGGGCGGATGAGGGCACAGTGCTGGCAGGATGTGGTTATCATATTGGCAAGCACTCAAGGACTAGGTTCTAACACTGTTTTATACAGGTCGGCACTGTCAGATCCTTGTGGAATCATGCCAAAGTATATGAGTCCTTAGTGTGGAGCCTGGGTAATCATTCTACTAAGACCCCTGCTGAGATGGAGGGAACCTAGAAAGGTGGAGGATGGAGAGGGATCTGGAAGAAGAGGGGAAAGGATAGTAGTCTCAGAAAAGCAGTATCTGTTTTTCCATCTTCTAAGATCTTCTTCTATTTCTCTCTTTAGGGTTCTGTAGTTTTCATTGTATAAGTCATTCACCTCTTTTGTTAGGTTGATTCCCAAGTATTTTATTTTTTTTTTTTTGAGGATATTGTGAATGGCGTGGTTGTCCTCATTTCCATTTCAGAGGATTTGTCGCTGATATACAGGAATGCCTTTGATTTATGCGTGTTGATTTTATATCCTGCCACTTTGCTGAATTCATTTATTAGTTCTAATAGTTTCTTTGTAGACCCTTTTGGGTCTGCTAGGTATAGAATCATGTCATCTGCAAAACTAACATCATTAAAATGGCGATATTACCAAAAGTTCTCTATAGGTTTAATGCAATGCCAATCAAAATCCCAACGGCATTTCTTGTAGAAATAGAGAAAGCAATCATGAAATTCATATGGAAAAATAAAAGACCCAGAATAGCAAAAACAATGCTAAGCAGGAAGTGTGAATCAGGCGGTATAGCGATACCAGACTTCAAACTATACTACAGAGCAATAGTAACAAAAACAGCATGGTACTGGTACCAAAACAGGCGGGTGGACCAATGGTACAGAATAGAGGACACAGAAACCAATCCACAAAACTACAACTATCTTATATTTGATAAAGGGGCTAAAAGCATGCAATGGAGGAAGGATAGCATCTTCAACAAATGGTGCTGGGAAAACTGGAAATCCATATGCAACAAAATGAAACTGAATCCCTTTCTCTCGCCATGCACAAAAGTGAATTCAAAATGGATCAAGGAGCTTGATATCAAATCAGAGATGCACCGTCTGATAGAAGAAAAAGTTGGCTACGATCTACATACGGTGGGGTCGGGCTCCAAATTCCTCAATAGGACACCCATAACACAAAAGTTAATAACTAGAATCAACAAATGGGACTTACTCAAACTAAAAAGTTTTTTCTCAGCTAAAGAAACAATAAGAGAGGTAAATAGGGAGCCTACATCCTGGGAACAAATCTTTACTCCTCACACTTCAGATAGAGCCCTAATATCCAGAGTATACAAAGAACTCAAAAAATTAGACAATAAGAGAACAAACAACCCAATCAACAAATGGGCCAAGGACCTGAACAGACACTTCTCAGAGGAGGACATACAGTCAATCAACAAGTACATGAAAAAATGCTCAACATCTCTAGCTGTCAGAGAAATGCAAATCAAAACCACCCTAAGATACCATCTCACTCCAGTAAGATTGGCAGCCATTAGGAAGTCAAACAACAACAAGTGCTGGCGAGGATGTGGGGAAAAGGGTACACTTGTACATTGCTGGTGGGACTGCAGATTGGTGCAGCCAATTTGGAAAGCAGTATGGAGATTTCTTGGAAAGCTGGGAATGGAGCCACCATTTGACCCAGCTATTCCCCTTCTTGGTCTATTCCCTAAAGACCTAAAAAGAGCATGCTACAGGGACACTGCTATATCGATGTTCATAGCAGCAAAATTCACAATAGCAAGACTGTGGAACCAACCCAGATGCCCTTCAATAGATGAATGGATTAAAAAAATGTGGCATTTATACACAATGGAGTATTACTCTGCATTAAAAAATGACAAAATCATAGAATTTGCAGGGAAATGGATGGCATTAGAGCAGATTATGCTAAGAGAAGCTAGCCAATCCCTAAAAAACAAATGCCAAATGTCTTCTTTGATATAAGGAGAGTAACTAAGATCAGAGTAGGGACGAAGAGCAGGAGAAGAAGATTAACATTTAACAGGGATGAGAGGTGGGAGGGAAAGGGAGAGAGAAGGGAAATTGCATGGAAATGGAAGAAGACCCTCAGGGTTATACAGTGGAGGGGGTAGAGAGAGAGGAGGGGAGGGGAGGGGAGAGGTGGGGAGGGGGGAGGGTGGAGGATGGGAAAGGCAGCGGAGCACAACAGACACTAGTATGGCAATTTGTAAATCAATGGATGTGTAACTGATGTGATTCTGCAATCTGTGTATGGGGTGAAGGTGGGAGTTCATAACCCACTTGAATCAAAGTGTGGAATATGATATGTCAAGAAATTTGTAATGTTTTGAACAACCCACAATAAAAAATTAAAAATAAAAATTAAAAAAAAAAAGAAAAGCAGTATCTGGTTAAAAAGAGAAGTGAATAGTGGGAGAGAAAAGGGGGATAAGGGTCTGGGAAGTGACAGTTTAAGGAATTGAGCAGACGAGATGGGAAGAAGGTTCTTTAAGGAAGAAAATCTAAGGGGTCTGTATGAAGTAAAGTTTTGAAGGATAGAGATAAGTTGGTGCTATGAAAAAAGTCTAGATTTGAGAAACAAGAGCAATTTGAAGGGAAAAAAGAGTAGAGATGAAAGGACTCTGGAAGAAGGAGTTAGGGTCTAGGATAGAGGGAGATTTCAGCCTGACTATTCTACCAAATGAAGAAGTTCTTGGGGTTGTGCTGTAGCTCAGTGGCAGAGTGCTTGCCTAGCATGCGTGAGGCACTGGGTTAGATTTTTAGCACCACATAAAAATAAATAAAATAAAGGCATTCTGTCCATCTACAACCACAATTTTTTTTTAAAAAAGAAGTTCTTGTCTTGGTCACTAATGACCCCATATCATCAAATTCAATGGCCACTCTCCAGTCTTTAACTTTGCTTACCTGTATGCAACATGGTTTCAATTGCTACCTATAATCTGATCACTTTCAAGATGTCATTTTCAGCCCAGACTTCTCTGAGCTTCAGGGCTGTATGTACTGGACATCTCCAATTAGATAGCTCAAAGGTATCTCAAATGAAACATGTCCAAAATTGTCTCTTTGATCTTCATTTTGAACCCAAACCAACCCTCTATCAGTTTTCTCTATTTGCAAAAACCAATTGTGTGAGCCAGAAATCTCAATTCCACCCTTCCCTCATTCTGACCCTCTACATCCCACTTTCTCTGACCTATAAGTCTATCCAATTCTACCTCATTCCTCCATGGTTTCAACTTCTACCTCCATTACCATCATCTCTTAGCTAGACACTGTTAATAGCCTTATGATTTCTCTGCTTCCATTTATTCTTGGTTTCTGTAGTTTATTCTCCACACAGTAGCCATGTATGACCTGACCCCTACATAGCTTTCCAAACTGATTTTGTACTACTCTCCTCCTCATCCACACTCCTCATTGGCTTCCTGTTTCTTAACCTTGTCATGCATCCTTTCATCCTTGGACCTTTACATGTCAGATTCATTTTGCTTTGAACTCTTTATGCACCATGGCCCCACCTTCTGCTAGAAACCTCCTTAACACTCAGCTCTCTGCTTAAGCATTGCTTCCTTGATTCCTGATAAGCCTTAGATGAATATCTCTCCTCTGTGATCCCCAAACACCTTGTTATCTTTGTTATGCCCCCCTCACCAATCCTCCTGGATTGTCATTGATGTTTCTTTTCCCCCACTGTACTGTGAATGCCTGGAGAGCTTGGTTTTCATTTGTCATTTCCATCACTCTATTCTAGGCAACTACAGTGATTAGCATATGGCAGGTGCGCCAGAGGATTGATGGAAATGGACTGAGAAGAGCATGTGGTGAGAAGAGAAATAGTAGATTAGCTAGAGAAGGGAAGATTCTGGGGGAATAGAAGGGAGAGTCAAAATAGTTCTATATGGGAAAGGTAGGTGAAGAAGAGGAGTTCTGGTAGGGAAGGTCAGAGAAGAAACCTCGAAGATGAAGACTGTGAGGACAGAGACTAATGGTTTGAGAAGAAATGGATATAAGCGGGGTGCAATGGCTTATGTCTGTAAATCCCAGCAGCTGGGAAGGCTTGCAAGTTCAAGGCCAGACTCAGCAAAAGCGAGATGCTAAGCAGCTCAGAGAGGCCCTGTTTAAATAAAATTCACTATAGGGCTAGGGATGTGGTTCAGTGGTCAAGTGTCCCTGAGTTCAATCCCTGGTACCAAGAAAAAAAAAAAAGAAAAGAAAAGAAAGAAAGAAGAAAATAAATACATGCAAAGATCTAGTAGGAGGAAAGGTAAGGAGTAAGTGGTTCCTAAGCACTGATGCACAGACTTTTAAGAACTAAGGAAGAGCTGGGCATGGTGGTACACCCCTGTAATCCCAGTGATTCGGGAGACTGAGGCAGGGAGATCACAAGTTCACAGTCAGCCTCAGTAACTTAGCAAGGCCCTAAGCAACTCAGCAAGACCCTGTCTCTAAATAAAATATTTTAAAAGGGCTGGGAATGTGGCTGAGTGGTTAAAAAAAAAAAGCCCATTGGGTTAAATAATCAAAAAAAAAAAAAAGAAGAAGTAAGGAGGAGAGCAGTGAAGGAATCACCAATCGGTGAAAACAAAGGCAAGTGCAGAAAGATTTTTAATTATATAAAGCTTATTCAATTTAAAAAACTAGTTGTAATTCCATGCTTATTCTTTGAATAGTTGGCATTTTAAAAGTTTCTTTTGAAAATAAAAAGTAGTTAGTAGTAGTATTTTATAATGCCCCCAACTAGAAAATCAGAATGTTGGCAACTACATGTTAATTCCCCCTCATTTCTAAAATTTTGAGATTGTACCTATCCATGAAATCCCAAAGAGGGGAAAATTCTGGGAGGAAAACATTCTGTCAATGGGTCTCAAAATTTTTGGTCTCAGGACCACTGTACAATCTTAAAATCATTTAGGCCAGGTGCAGTAGTATATGCCTGTAATCCCATTGACTCAGGAGGCTGAGGCTGGAGGATCAAGAGTTCAAAGCCAGCCTCAGCAACTTAGTGAGGCCCTAAGCAATTCAGCAAGGTCCTGTCTCAAATAAAAATGACAAAACTGTAGGGAAGGAGACTAGATTAGTGGTTGCATGGGGCTGGAGTAGTGGAAGAGGTTGCCCATAATGATTATTTTTAGCATTGGTCAATCATTATGCATTTGTCCAAATTCATAGAGCTGCACAACAAAAAGAGTGAACTTCTTGCACAATTCTTTTGGTTTTTAGAATGCAGGCTATCTCCAGAGGAAGAGACAACCTCCTATGTTATCTTTTATGTTTACCTTTATTTTATTTATTTTTATGCAGTGCTAAGGATTGAACCCAGGGCCTCATACATGCTAGGCAAGCACTCTACCACTGAGATACAACCTCAGCCCCCACCCTTCTATATTTTGTCACACAAATATAAAAACATATGTAAATTTAAAAAGAAAAAAAATAAAAGACATTAGTAAAAAATTATTGATGACTCCAAAGGGCTTTCATTTGTATGGCATATATCATACTTAACATAGTAGAAATTAAAATAAATGCATTTAAAACTAATACCTTATTAATTTGAAATCATAATCATAAATCTATTACATGATAAAATAAATAATATGTATTTTTAAAATGACTATATTTTCCAAAACAAAGAAAAAATGACGAGAAAAGTGGCATTGCTGCATTTAAAAAAATCTCTTTAATATCTGGCTGAATAAAAGGCAGCTGGATTCTTATATTAACTCTTGCATGTAAGCTGTTGCTATATGTTATTTTGAAGTATATAAAGAAACTGCAGCCTCACAAAGATAGTTGGAGAAAAGGGGCATTTAATAGCCTTTGTGGACAGAAATCTAAGACTGACCCCCAAGTGAATCTCACTTGTATATAAATCCACCCTTTGAGAATGAGTGTTTATAATGAGATATGATTATGTTATTTAGAAATTATTCAGGTGGGCCTAATATAATCATGAGCCTTTCAAAAGAAGTTTTCTAGTGGTAGAAGTCAGAATCGGAGGGGAGAAATACTTTTTCCCCCCAGTGAGAAATACTTGATATGCTACTAATGGTTTGGAAATTGAGGATACCATGTGAGAAGGAATATGGACAGTCTCTCAGAGCAGAGAGGAAGAAAGGAAATGGGGACCTCGGACCCAGAACCAGAAGGAACTAGATTCTGCTAATAACTTGAGTAGGCTCAGAAAGGGATTTTTCCTCAGAGCCTCCAGATAACAGCCCAGCCCAGCTGACAACTTTACTTCACCCTTGTGGGCCCCTACACAAAGAACACAAGTGAGCCCACCTGGACTTCTGACCTACACAACTGTAAGGTAGTGAGTATTGGATTAAGTTAAGTTTGCAGTAATTCGTTATGGCAGCAATAGAAGACTAATAAACTGTGTGACTCTTCTTGATAACTACACCTAAACTCCACAGTGGTAGTTTCTTAATATTTATTTGCAGTGTTGAAAGTACACCATATCAATGAACCTTTTGTACTCTGTTATATTAAATCCATCAGTTTATCTTGCACTTTGAATAGATCCATTATCCATAAATGATTTTGAAACATCATGAATTAGTCATGTGTAAAATATCAATCCATCCAGTTATGCAGATCTTCCAATTATTGACTCATTTCCTGATTATACAATATTTAAAAATCATGTTCATTTATACCATTACTAATCTTATCAGAAGGCCATTAAGTGTTTGGGAATCTCTAAAGCTCACAGTGGCAGATAAAGTTTTCAAAAAAAAATTATGAAAATAGATGGAACCCCCCTGAATCTTAGGGGCCTCCTGAATTCTCTGGGCCACACTTTTAAGGAAGGGTAGGAAAGAGGCTTAAAGAGGGTGTAGATTTTTTTTTTTTTTTTTGGTATCAGGGACGGAACCCACTGAGCTCTATTCAGCCCGTTTTATATTTTACTTTCAGACATTGTCTCATTATATTGCTTAAGGCCTTGCTAAGTTCTGAGGCTGGCTTTGAACTTGCAATCCTCCTGCCTCAGCCTCCTGAGCCCCTGGGATTACAGGTGTGCGCCACTGCACCCTGCTGGAGATGAAATTTTAATGGTGCTTAGATATGTCCTGTCAGCAGTGGAGGCAGCTGGGAATGAAGAAAGGGAGAGAAGGTGGAGGATCCTTTCCCAAGGACCTGTGCTATGCCCCATCTGGCTCCTGATCTGCCTTGTCACTGAGCTACCCTCTGAAACTGCCCTCATTCTGAGATCTTGGAGGATGTTTTTTTCTTAAAAGGCCAAAATATCAACAATCCCCTCCTGGCCCAGGTACCTGTCATGGCTGTTTGTCACTCTACACTGGAGACCCACACCCTACCCTGCTAGACTAAATCTCTTCGTCTTCTACCTAGCACCCTATGTCAAACTGTAAAAATCTATTCATTCTATTCATGAAATGAACACCTGCTGTGTACCCAGTCCTGTGCCAGGTGCTAATGGGAGGAAGGAGACATGACAAAACCACAACCCCTTCCTGGATCACTTCAATGGTGAGGCTTGTTTGGCATCTGAAAAGGTAACTGGAAAAAAAAGGCTAGCATCTCTTCATGGAAGGGGAGTTCAGATGAGAGACGTGCAGTAGGAGGCAAATGTTAGCACTGTTTAGAGGCTCCGTGGAATTAGTTTGGGTTCAAAGAGGACATGAAAGGAGGGGTAGAACTCGTGTTCTATAAGAGAGACAGAAAGCAATCTAGAGCAGGGGTGAAGACAGTCACATGTAGGCCCAGTGTAGTAACAAGCCTGCTGGAAGTGACAGGGGAACTGGGTGGAGTTGGAGGTGAGGCTGAAAATATAAGGAAAATAGGTGAATGTCTGATTGATTTCCATCAATCACGGGTTGCCAATGCAGGGATTTGAGAAGGATGGAAACTGTTTAGGAAGCTGAATCTGGTCTAATATGCAGAAAACACCCATTAGGAGGCTGGGGATGTGGCTCAGTGGTAGAGCACTTGCCTAGCATTTGTGAGGCACTGGGTTTGATCCTCAGCCCCACATGAAAATAAATAAAAATAAAGGTATTCTGTCCAACTACAACTAAAAATATTTAAACCCATTAATATAGATGACAAAAAGGCCTAACACCAACTTACCTTCAATGTTTTATTTCATCCTCACTTCAGCCCTGCACAATAGGTACTATTATTTTCATTCTGAGGTATTTGAGACTTATATGAACTTATACTCAAGTTCACCTGGCTGGTAGATGACTACTGAGGAGGGATTTCAACTTAGGCCTGCTTCCAAAGTTTATGCCCTGAATAAGCACAACATACTCAATAGTCGGGGGATAACTATAATAATGATAAAAGCCAACATATACTGAGTGCTAAATATATGTTAGGCTTTAATCAAAATCTAAAAACTATTTCATTCCAATCTTCACTACAACCCTCTTAGGTAAAACCCATTATTATTCCACAAAGCCCAGTCTAGAGTCCAGGATTTTCCACTTTAAGGGCTTCTGCAGAAACACAGGCATTAGATAATAAGGGCTTGAGGTAGAGTGGCAGCCATGCCACTTTATAGCAATTTGATTCTTCCTAAACTATATAATCTCTCTGTGTCTCACTTTTCTGCTCATCTTTTATTTTGGGGGGGGGGTACTGGGAATTGAACCCAGAGGCACTTGACCACTGAGCCACATCCCCAGCTTTATTTTTTATTTTATTTAGAGACATGGTCTCACTGAGTTGTTTAGTGCCTCACTTTTGGTGAGGCTGGGTTTGAACTTGTGATTCTCCTGCCTCAGCCTCCCAAGTTGCTGGGAATATAGGTGTGAGCCACCGTGCCTGGATTCTGTTCATCTTTAAATGGAAGAAATAACACCTTATAGGATTTTTGTAAGGAATAAATGAAGTAAAGCAATAAAGTGCTCAACACAGTACCTGGCACACAGTAAGTGCCCAATAATTGTTAGCTATTTTAATGTTATTGTTGTCATTATTGCTAGTCAGGGTCTACCTCCCAGGAAAGTATCTGCCACCTTTTGCTTTTAGCCAAGGTCATAAAGACACCAACAGTAAAGACAAAGGACTACACTGCTGAGAATTCAGTATTTCTCTATCTTCTCAAAGCTAATGTGAGACTGGGAAAGGAGGCAGTCTCAGAGAAGAGGGGTTGGAGAGGTTGGTGGGAGGACCCAGGGCTGGCTCTGGGCTGACTGAATGGTGAAGGGAAGGAGCTAAGTTGGGAGTGACCTTTCTGAGCACCCTCCCTCCCTCCCTCCTCCTTCCTCAGAATTTTGTTTTTCTAAGCCTCTGCACTCCAAATGAGGAGCAAATGGAGAGCTGCGAGAGACTCTGCCAAGAGAGCCCACACCACATGGCCCAGCCCTGACTCAAATGGCAGGACAAGAGGCAGAGGGTGCAGAGGAGAGCTGATCTAGCAACAAACTGCTCTCCAGAGGGGACTGCCTATCCCAGGACCCGAGGGGCTGGTTTCAAAACTTGGCACATTTGGGACATTTGGACTTGAGGACAGAGGCCCCAGGCACCATTTGCTATTTTTGGTTTGGGAGAGAGGACTTTCTCCTTTCCTTCTTTCTCTGAGCAGCTGCTGCCTCATGCCTTGTCTCCAGTTGGCACCCTCATTGGGTGTTTAGGCCTTCTGCCACCAACCCAGGGCCCTGGCTCAAAAGGCAGAGGTTAGAGGGAAAGAGGAAGATCTTCTGAAGGGAGAAAAGAGCCTGTTTCTGGTACTTTCTGCCCAGCCTGCAAGATTCTACTTCACCAGTGTCCGCGGGCCTAAGCTCTCCCTGTTCCCTGGGCAGTTCACTCTCCTCAATGATCTCCAGTGACAGCAGTGTGGTGCAGTGGTTAAGAGCACAGCAAGTAGCTGAACCCAAATCCCAGTTTTGTCAGTTAAGCTCAGTGACCTTGGGCAATTTCCTTAATCTAATCTGGAGAATGAAGATATTAGTAGTATCTTTCTCATAAGGTTGTTTGTGAGGCTAAAATTAACCCATACAAAGTGCTGAGAACAATGCCTGCACATAACTGTTTAACAAATGTTTTCTACTCTTACTATCTGCTTCTGTGCTAGTTCTCTCTGCCAAGATTACATTTCTCCCTTCTTTCTGCCTCCTTAAACCCAGCTCAACTCAATTTCTCCCTCATCCATTCTACTGAAGTCTGTTATACTCCCCAAGGAGATCAGGACCTTTATGGAAGTGAAAGACTATGACATGAAAGCCACCAACAAATGAATCACAGAATAATATTCACATGAAGCCCTTTAGTGCTGTCAGTTTTTTTGACTGTGACCCAGAGTTAAGAAATATATTTTACAGCAAGATCCAGTGTATTTGCATATCTAAACATAGAGATATATTCAGGAGCGAAACAAAAGTTTCACAGAATACTATAAACCATTACCACATGTGATTCACTCTTATATTTTCTATTCATTTTGTTAAATTCTGGTTTCAACCACTAGACTGATTGTGACACAGTTTGTAAAACACTGCCTCAATATTGACCCTGAATCTCCCCTCCTCTGTGATAAACTCTATTCAGGGTGGGATTAAGATGTTCAGAGACCTTAAACTCTGAAAAAATAACAGATAAATGGCCTGCTTATAGAATGGAAATAGAGTCAATAGGAAGCTGCTGTGGACAGTGTGTGAAGGACCAGGGGAAGCAGAAGCCTGGAGAGGCAGGATGGAGGGCTGCCACACAGAGGAGTTGGATTATTCTTATAGGCATCCAGAATCACTGGAATGTGGTTTTTGTGTGTGTGTTTGGGCAAGGGAATTGAACCCAGGGGCACTTTACCACTGAGCTACAACTACAGCCTTTTTATTTTTAATTTTGAGACAAAGTCTTGCTAAGTTGCTGAGGATGACCTCAAACTTGAAATCCTCTTGCTTCAGCCTTCTGGGTCTTGGATTATAGGTGTGTATCACCTCACCCAGCTCACTGGATGTTTTTAAGATGAGGAAGAGCACACTCAGTGGTGTTTTATAAAGATATCTGGGGCACCAGTGAGAATACATAGGCAACGCTAAGTTAGGGAGAATCAGGAAGCTCTTTGGGGCATACTGGGTGAGAGATGATAAAGGAAGCCATCATTAAAGAAATAGCCAGGAGAGTAGGGGGCATAGAGAAGACAAACACAAGGAACATTGAAGAATAAATCAATAGGACTCACGGGCTCAGGTTTTTAGCTCAAGTGACTAGGTCAATATGATGCTGCTTACCGAGGTATGTACAGAAGAGGTTTGTTGGGGAAAAATTGTTCACCTTTGGAATGAATTTGAGATGGCTATGTGGAAAATTTCAGGATGGAAATGTAGCTGTCATTCTTTCATTTATTCAGTAAATATTTGTGAGACTGACATAGAGAAACATTTCACCAAATGGAAACATTAGAGAAATAAACTAACATTCACTATCACCAAAATTTTGAAAAAGATAAATTTTATCACCAAAAGTTGGAAGGGCAGCTAGGTATAGTGGTGCATGCCTGTAATCCCAGTTACTCAGGAGTCTGAGGCAAGAGGATGGCAAGTTTGAGACTAGCCTGGGCAACTCAGCAAGACCCTGTCTTAAAATTAAAAAAAAAAAAAAACAAACAAATATTGGGGATGGTGTAGGGTGCAATTTAGTGAGGCCCTAAGCAACTTAGGGAAATCCTGTCTCTAATTGAAATATAAAAAGGGCTGGGGATGTAGCTCACTGGTTAAGTATGCTTGGGTTTAATCCTCAGTACCAAAAAGTGAGGGTGGTGGTTATGGATATATCTCAGTGGTAGAACACACCTGGGTTCAATCCCCAGTACCAAAAACAAAAGAGAGGGGGGGGGGACAGGAAGGGCATAATCTCAGAATGAAGGACAGTTGTTTATAATTGAATAGATTTAGATTGTTGAAACACCCTCTTAGGCAAGCTTTTCTCATTTCACTATGACCCATTTAAAGTGTCACTGTGTTTCAATCTGATCTGGAAACAGCCATTTCAGAACCACTGATTTGAGAAATGAGCAGAGAAAGAGAGGTCAAGACTGTAAGGTTCAATCTCCAGCACCAAAAGCAGGGGAGGGAAGGGGG
The DNA here is from genome assembly GCF_021218885.2 of Marmota monax. Classification (NCBI taxonomy): domain Eukaryota; kingdom Metazoa; phylum Chordata; class Mammalia; order Rodentia; family Sciuridae; genus Marmota; species Marmota monax. Next base: position 5,423,282 of record NW_026694552.1, on the reverse strand, counting down.
AAGAGGGGTGGGAGGGAGAGAAAGGGGGAGGGGGGGAGGGGAGGAGGAGGGGGAGGGGGAGAGAGAGAGAGAGAGAGAGAGAGAGAGAGAGAATATGACTGAGAATGAAAGAATATTTAGTTCAAGGAATGGTTCCAGAGATAGGAGGAAAACAAGCAGAGTGTGATCATGGAAGTCAAAAGAGGAAGGAGAGTTTCAGAAATGAGAGTGCTCGACCAACAGTGTCTTTTGCTATCCAGAGTTCAATAAGGTCATTGGATTTGGCAATTAGGAGGTTATTGGTGACTTTTGGCAGTGCTCTTTCACTGGGTGATGGGACTGGGGCCAAACTGGTTGAAGTGTGAATGGGAAGCTGGAGAATGTTGAAGTCTAGGCTGTAGAGTCTACTTTAAACAAACTTGAGGGTGAAGGAAAGGTAAGAGAGAGAAGGCAGGAGGGAGAGGAAAAAAAGTTTGAGAGAAAAAGAAATTTAGGGAAGCAAGAGAACACATGTGGGGAGGGGAGGGCGCTTGATTTTGGAGGTAAGAGAGTCAGGTATTTTATACTCAGAAGAGAAAGTGGTGGTATAGGGCAGCTGAACTTTCCTAAAGGGAAAGAGCATAGTGTCTGAGGAAGGGCCCAGAAAAGGAGGGTGGATGAGCCAAGGCCCAGGTGAAGGGATTAGCCTTTAACGAAAGGGGCACCTTGTCCTCTAAGAAGAGAGGGCTGGAGGGGAAGGAAGTTGAAGAGAGTCCAATTGCAGGTGGGGGGGCAGGGCACTGAGGTGATTCATGCTTGAAGGGCTCTGTTTTCTCAGGGAAGTATGAGCAGAGGTTGTTCCTAGCAGGGAGAGGTGCGGGGTAAGAACATGGTAGGCAACTGAAAAAGTTTAGAATGTGGCCCAGGGAAACGTGGAGGGTGGAGCAGGGGAGTTGACAAGGGAACATGCTTGAGGATTGTCTGAGAGATATCAGCCATGCATAGGCAGGCCAAGTTTTGTCTTCCCCAAGCAGCATTGGTCTACCCCTCTAGGCTGTGAGGCAGGGCCCACAGCACCTTCCTCTTTCTAGTCCATCCCCTTGTTAAGCAATGTCCAGCAAAGTGGCCCCAAGGAGGCACCCAGTCCTCTCAGAAAGGCCTGACAAAGCCCAGAATAACTATAAGGCTTTTAGAGAAAACAAGAAGCAAGATCTTAATTGCCCTGATAGGAAGTTCTCCATTTTAGTTGATCTAGGCATTTCCTGCTCCCCTGCTGACCACCTTAATTTTGTTCTCTGCTAAATGTGAAAGAGAATGGCCTGGCTCCCATTTTTGCCTAGCAACAGACCTTTAATCCTACAGGCTGGGGAGAAGCCAATAAGAGGGTTCAGTGGCTTCATGTCCCACACCTGAATGAGACTATGGCAATTCTTAGGAGGCAGCGAGACATAGCAGTTGTGTAAGGAGAATAAACAGCCATGAAAACAGGACTGAAGGTTCCCTGGACTCTGGGAGAGCATGCTGGGAGTAAGACGTAAGAGGAACCCTGAGGCCTCCTGCTCAAGGAAGTGAAAGGAGTGGCCGAAGGAACACAAGTTCAAGGTGGAAGGTGGCATGTGTTGCACAACTAAGTCTAGTTCATCAGTATTACAGGGCTCAGGAGAAATGTTTATGTGTTCCTCCTGCCTGTTGTCAGAGGCCACCTAGAGGTCAAAAAAATTCCAGGGTGTTACAATATTTCTTGAGCTTCTTTCTTCTGCACATGCTATCTACACAGCGCCCAGTCTCTTTAGCGTCACTTCTCTCAGCCTCACTTCTCATTTCAGCCAGTGATGCAGTACAAGCAAATTTCCATCTCTTGGAAGTTAATTCAGCCAGAATTTTCAGAGACCGGTAGAAGCTGGAGCTCCCCAGAAGCCCTTCCTTCCCCTCCAGGATTCCCCTCTTCAGAATCCAGGGTCTAGCATACACTTTCAGGAACAGAGAGCTCTCCCCCCAGCCCTAGGCAGTGCACTCATTTCATCTCATAGAATAAAACTGTTGAGGGCTGGTACAGTGCCAGGGCCTTGGGTTAGATAGTGACTGAGCTGTTAGAAAGTTTCCCTTCGATTGAGCCAAAATGTGTCTCCCTGTAGCTTCCATCCTTGGGCCACAGCCTTGACCTTTTAATTCACTTAGAACACGTGTAAACTCATTCAAGTATTTGAAAATGGCTGTTGTTTCCCCCAAGAATATTCTTTCTGCCACAGATAAGCATTTTTTCTTTCAATTGGTTTTTGTCATTACTTTTTTTTTTTTTTGATACCAGGGACTGAACCCAGGGAAGCCTAACCACTGAGCAACATCCCCCCTCCTTTTTCTTAAATTTTGAGACAGGGTCTCCCTAAGTTGCTTAGGCTGAGGCTGGCTTTGAACTTGCAATCCTCCTGCCTAGGCTTTCTGAGCTACTGGGATTATGGGTATACACTACTGTGCCCACCTGTCTTTACTTTTAAGAGCAGTTTGGTTGTGTATCTTTCTTGAAAATCCAGGAATGCATATAGAAGGAAGTAGCAATCTGCCATATTCTTCCTCTCAGAACCAACAACTGTAACATTCTTTCTTGTAACCAGTCTTTTTTCCTCTGCATACTGTGCATTCTACACTGTTTTCCAACCAAAATGGAATCCTTCTCTACATAATATTTTAGAAGATTATGTTTTTTCACTCTTGAATGTATTAACTTTCCCCTCATTCTTCTACTAGGCTAATTTTCATATGAAATTCTTTAACTGTTTAATAATTGATTTAACTTACTTTGTCAGGCAAGACACTTAGGTTGTTTTCAATTTTTCTTTACTACAAAGAACACTGGAATTTGAAGTGGGATGGGGTAGGGAGTAGGTGAATGCAGAAAGACGAGCCCTTGAATCAATTAGTCATATGACTTTAGCATCTAATTTTTTTCCATTTTCAATGTTTATAATTATACTTCCTAGAACACGACCATGAATGCCTGCTTAGTATTTGGTTGCAAAGATTTACCCAAATTAATATAACTGGTTTCCTATTATTGGACACTGAGACAGTTTCTAATTTTTGATGATTACAAACCAGGCTGTGATGAATATCCAAGAAGCTAAATCTGTGCTGGTGCTGGACACTGAGGTCAGTAGGGATATTTTCAAGACCTCTAAAGAATAAGGTGCCTGCCAGTAGTTGTAACTGGAAGCTTTTTGGCAAAGACCCAGAAGGCTGGCTAAGGCCAAGGACTGTGGTCAAGCCTCTGGGCTTGCCTGAGGTCAGTACCCATTACCCAGCTCCCATCACATAGTGTTCATGTTGGCAGGGACCTTGGGGACCACTGGGCTGGCAGCCTTATCTCACACGTGAGAGAATGGAGGCCTGGGCTGGTCCTTCGACAGCTTAGCACTGGGCAGAACTCTGCTTCACCCCAGCCCTGGCTCCTGAATGGAAAGCTGTGATCTGCTTTCAGATTTGGAATCCGCCCCAGAGGCCCCAGGAACTCCTGCCTGCTGTCCTTCACTGGACCATTTACTGCTAAGGCTGGAAAGAGAGGACTCAGGCACTTTCGCAAATGAACTGAGCAGCAAGGGGGTGGAGGGTGTTGAAAGAAGATTGGAGGGCTACCCCATAGGCAACTGGGCCTGCTCCACCCAGAATCCCCCTTTTTTTCCCCTAACCAGGTGATAGGCTTAGTGGCAGTCATCCTATGTAAGGTCCATCTGACAAATCTATTTGGGGTTTAAGCTGAAATAGCAGGTGAGTCCCTCCCTTTCCTTAGAGGGGTCAGCTGTTTGTACTGGGAACCAGCTTTGCTAAAAAGGCCTGTCTATCCTGCCCTCTGTCCCCAACAGCTCTCTGTGGTTTTGGGTGCTAATGAGCTCTCCTCCCTCCCTGCTTGGGCCTTGCTCTGGGCTGGGGAATTCACACAAATGGTGTGCAATTTGTCCCTTCTGGGTTTTCCTTTCTGACTTGGAGCTAAAGCAAACCCCTCAACCCCCACTGACACCTTGTTTATTCAACTGGGAGAGATTTAACACCCAGGAACCCAGCTCCCCTCTCTGAGCTCCTTTCCCAAATCTTCATCCCCCTCCCAAGCCCCCAGCCCTGCACTCCCTGAATAATTTATAAGTCTAGGCAGGGCTTATAAAAGGGTCTCCAGAGAAAGACCAATAGTGTGTAGAAAGTTCTGAGAAGTAGGAGAGCCCACTACCTGCCTGACCTTGGTGTCCTAAGGATGGACCCTGCTGCTCCTGCTGCTGTGGTGCCTGTCCCAGACCTGGCCTTGGCCCTACCACCAGTTTCCCAGGAACTCCCTGGCCTGTTACACCCATCACCCCTTCTCTCTTCTGGACAAGAAATACCTGGGAGTGAAAGGTAAGTGGAACTTGGCATTTGGCAACCTGAACTCAGGCTTAGGGGGTTTCTAGGAGAGAAGGGAGATAAGCTATTGGAGCACCTCTGCTCTGTAAAGGGGAGAGGCAATGGCCTCACAACCCCTGCTTCACATCTCTGGCCTGGAATATTTCATTTGGCTTTTCACTTCACTAATGCTTCCAGGTGGCAGGAGGGGATTGGGGGACAGTGGGCATGCCAAAGCTGAAGGTCAAGCAGCCAGGTCCTTGTAGGCCAGGTGTAGAGTCCACTGAGTGGCACTGGGCCTAACATGCCTAGACTGTGGCTGAGGATGTAGGGAAAGAGCCAACATCTAAAGAAGCTTTTGACTGGGGAAATTGTCTTTTCCACAAACATACCATATGACTCTCATCTGCTTTTTTTCTACCTCTGTAAGTCCAGTGGGGAAACAATGGGCCTGGGAATATTTCTGGTTCCTTCCCCCAGCCCAGGAAGATGGTAGTGTTCTGAGCTCTACTTCTTGGAGCAGGAGGTAGGAGGCAAAATAGTTTCCTCCCAACCCTCATTTACTCCTCCAAATATTTCACATTCAACAAACATTTACTAAAGCACCTATTATGTCCCAGGCATTGTGCTAGGTGTTGAGAATTTAGATATGATCAAACATCTCATTGAGCCTAAGAAACTCAACATCAACTGATCTCTTTTTTCTCCTAGAGGAGCTTGTCTTTGGAGGCCCTGGCTGTCCTCCACAAATGACCCCCCAAAACAGGTGAGGAAGTTGGTGGATTGGGTGAGTTTGGGTCCTTGTGATATATCTTTATAGGCACATGCAGCCACATTCATTCACACTGGCCAAGTCCCTTCCCAGAGAGCTCCTGACCTCAGTCCAAGGCTGCAAATCTGAGAGCACATCCTTATGGCTTTGCTAACATTTGAATTCCACAGCAGCTCTGGGAGGCCCAAGATTTCCATGGCCAATGGAAAAATGAAGAGACTTAGGCTCAGAGTGGGAAAAATGTTTGGGAAGGCCCCATAGCCAGTGTGCAGCAGAGCTGGTGCCCAAATCCCAGTCCCCTGGCACAATGCCCTAGTATTCTCCCACCCTACCTCCCTGAATCTTGGCTGCTCCAGTAGAACTCTGCTCCCTGGACAGCCTCCAAACAGGTGTTAGAACAGGGGCGGGAAAGCAAACAACCCCAGGACTCTGTCCATTTGTTTTTCAACCAGAACCAGGACAGACCCACTTGTTGTAGGTCAGGGGGCTGGGGAAGTAGACCCTGGAAACGTCTTAAGATCTCTTCCAGATTGTCCTACCTGCAGATTTCTGACTTCTGATATGGGGGAGGCAGTTATCTGGCCATGCACTTTGAGCCACATGCTAGCTTTTGCTTTGGACAGGCTGCTGGTGGGGTAACGGCCGCTGAGGCCACCAAGGCTGACTCTGAATTCCATCACCCCGTCAGGTAAGCTTCTGGCACCAAGCTTAGAACTTGATATAGATACATTAGCTGTCTAAATCCTCACAACAGTCCTGAGAAGCAGGAGGAAGGGGGCATTTGTATGATCGTTTCACAGTCAAGGAAACTAAGCCCAGAGAGGTTAAGGGACTTTCTTGGCCAAGGTTGCTTTCCCAGGAGGCATTGTCACTGTTCCCTAAGGATGAGCCCCTGTACACACAGCAGTGAAGGAATCTATAATAAAAAAGATGGGAAGCACAGCGATAGAGATTTCTTGGCTAGAAGTCTCCTGGGAAGGGGAGTAGGGTAAGGGCTAGAACTGATAGATGTGGGGCTAGGTCCTCCCACAGCTGTAGGTCCACCAAAGGTGACCTTCTTGCCAGGGTCATTTTGTAACAGTTCAAAAACTTCTATTACAAAGCTTTCTTTCAACCTTTCCCTCTCACCCCATTAATCCAGTTAAGAGAAGGGGTTTAGGGGCTGGCTTCCTTCTTGGCCCTACTGGTGCCTCTGTATACTCAACTAGTCTACATTTGAGGCCATGTTTCTTCTCTGCCCACAGGCTCTTCTGGCCGAAATCACGCTCCTTTGACTACCTGTATAGTGCTGGGGAAATTTTACTGCAGAATTTCCCTGTTCAGGCCACTATCAACCTATATGAGGATTCTGACAGTGAAGACGAAGAAGAAGAGGAGGAGGAGGAGGATGAAGAGGAGAAAGAGGAGGCTAATAAAAAGGGGCCAGAAGGGTGTGTGAGAGTACCAGGGCCTGCACCACACAGGGCCACAGCTCCTCCTGTCCAAACTGAAGCAGTCACTGATTGGCAAGTTTCCAATGGCCTTTCCAAGGGACAGCTTTCTGGACTAAAAACTGGGTCCTCAAGCTGCCCAGCTCATCCTGGCTTACCCAACTAGCTAGTGAACTCAGGCCCCTGGCATGTCATTGTCTGGGCTGATGACAGGATTCCTAGGAGCTCTAGGGAAAGGAAAACCTGTTTCTGAAGCCCCCAGGAAGCAGAGCAGGGCAGGGCATGCCCTTGTGGAGGAGAACAGCCACTTCTCAGGGCCTTTGACAACCAAGCCTTCCCAGGTGGCCACATAAGTCCAGTCTCTCCCATGGGAAGCCTGACTTCTGACTTTACCTCCAGGGACACCAATACCAAATCCAAGCAAATTTGGGGCACCTTTCTGATGAGTCTTGTAGGAAGACAAGGAGGCATCTAGAGAATCAGCTTGCTCTGGGGACTCCTTCCCCCATTTTGCTTGCTCTCCATTGAAATCTGAGTGTTGGCATGAGATGAATCAGGAGAAAAATAAACTACATGATGTTTGCCTTTTTCTTGGAACTGTGCTGATTTCTTAACTGAACTCTGCCCATGTTGTGAAGCCATGAGTGGAGGGTCAGAGACCAGCTCAAGGCCAATTCATTGTTCTACCTGAGGTCAGTTGACAGATTTTTCTCCTTTGGGATGTAGGGCTAGGGACCCAGCATGGTGCCAAGGCTTCTCAATTTGTGAAATCAGGCTTGATTAAATTTCTAGGATAGTTTAGAAAGCCCTCAAAGGGTAGCCTGAAAGTTGGGAGTAGGGGATGGGCTTCAGGGGAAGGAGGGAGTGTTGGAAATGGCTGTGCATGTGTGAGGAGGGGCATTTGGGGGGCTACTAAGTCCTGTCCTGTCGATTTTTTTAGGCACCAAGGATTGAACCCAGAGGCACTAACCACGGAGTGACAACCCCAGTCCTTTTTCTATTTCATTTAGAGACAGGGTCTCACTGAGTTGCTTAGGGCCTTGCTAAATTGCTGAGGTTGGTTTTGAACTCACAATTCTCCTGCTTCAGCCTCCCAAGCCACTGGGATTACAGGTGTGTGTCACCATGCCTGGCCTATCCTGTCAATTTTCTGTCCTTAGTTCCCTTTGTGTCCACCACAGCTCAGGCCTTGTTGTTGACCTTGCCCCAGTTCCTCTTCAGCTAATTTTTTTGCCTCCAGCATGTCCTTTGCAATTTGTTTTCTGAACTGGCTATCGAACCAGGCCAGGTCATGTCCTTACTTCACCAATAGCTAGGCTTATGGTTGTTCTGTTTGGTTTAGGTTTTCTGTTTGTTTTTGATCACAGAATCCCTTGGAAATCTAGGGCTTCCCTACCCAGAAAAAATACATGTGTATACACACATTCAATGCTATGTATTTCCAAATCAAGTCCTTAATGTAATATTCTAAGGTTTTCAATTATCTGGATTTGCCTCTCTTGCTTATTTACTTGTTTTGCAGAACTAGGGATTGAACTCAGGGCTTCACATATGCTAGGCAAATGTTATATCACTAAACTATATCCCAAGCCCAGATTTCTGTCTCTTTAGATTCATCTCTCAACTCTTGCAATTTACACTGTGTCCTTCAATATGGCATACTTTCTAACGTCTTTGTGGCTTTAAACTTCTGTCTGCAATGCCTTTTCACTTTTGCATATCTTGTACTCCCATCCCTGCTATATGACTAGTCCACCGACCACTCCTATGAGAAGCCACTCCAAGCAGACTGACCCCCGCCACTCAGTGCCTCTCCTACCATAGCACCTGCCTCCTTTCCTATCCTATGCGTAAGATATAGCAGGGTTTGATATCCCCATATGACTTCATAGCACAGCACAATGACAGGCACAAAGGAGTTGCTTAGGAAATGCTGAAAGTCAAAATTCTCAAGTCTTCTTAAAGCAGCTCTTGGTAGAACCAACATCCATTTACTTGCCTGTTTCCCTATATCTTAGCTACAAAGAGGACAGGATAACATCTTATTGAGAGGCAGAACGAGGCTATTTTTCTTTCCCCTCCTTTTTCAAACTGAGATAATCAGCTTCAGTTCTGAGCTATAGTTGGGACTTTGCCAATTTAGATAGAGCCTTGAGCTGGCCAACAAACTCACACACTGGTGCCATCTATTGGTCAAAATTTAACCTTGTTCTTTAATTAAAGCTGCTAGTTGATCTTTGACCACTTTAATCCTTTTATTCCATTCTGTTTCTGCTTTTAAGTAAAATGGAAACTACCATGTGCTTGTTGTATGACCTTGGGCAAGTTACTTATCCACTCTGAGCCCTCTCTTCATTGGTATAATGAGGATAATAATGTTACTTCCTCTCAGAGTCATTGTGAGGATTCAACGAGATAATATGTAAAATGTATTTAGTCTGGGACCTGGCACATAGGAAAACCATCCAGTAGGTGATACTAGTCATAATAATAGTAGTTGTGGTAGCTGATATTATTAATTTTATAAAAGAAATGAGAGTATAGGCTTGAGTCAACTAATGACTGATTTATTAAGTACCATTTGATTGTCTAACCAGTCAAAACATCTTTGCAGTGTTCATCTCCATTAAAAACAAACAAACAAACAAAAAACCCAAAAGTTAAATGACAGAGGTCAAGTACTGTTTCCTGGACCACTCTTGACATTCAAATGGCAGCCCACAGGTTTTGGGATCCTATCCTAAGACAGCGGTTTTCAAACCTATTTTCATGCTTTTACAGGAAACCCTTTCTTTGGAATTGTGTTTTGAATCAAGCGCAGAAGCCTAATATATAAGTCAGATTAAATGGGGCTGCCCTGGGGAAGCCAGAATCCCTGCCCTAGTGTCCTCCACTCTCCTTTAAACTCTCTCCCACTTATTTATTTATTTTTGTAGTACTAGGGATTGAACCCAGGGACACTCTACCACTAAGCTGCATTTCCAGTCCTTTAATGTTTTTTTTTGTTTTATTTATTTATTTATTTTTTACATTTTACTTGTAGCAAGGATTACTATCAAACTCCACTCATCGGGTCAGAATGGAGTATTAGCAAAAAACTTGCCCCTCATGTAGCATACTACCTATACTTGCAAGTACATTTTATGTTTTAATTTTAAGACAGGGTCTTGCTAAGTTGCTGATGGTCTCACAAAATTCCTGAGGCTGACCTGAAACTTGCCATCCTCCTGCCTTAGCCTCCAGATTCACTGGAATCTCCACCCTCTTTTGTGAAGCACTATTAGGAATCCCCAGATTGTGGGGAAGACAGTCATGAAACCACTGTCATAAGGGTTAAAATCAAGAATGATATGAAGCTGAGGGGGGATTAATTAGTATTTTAACATGACCAGTGTTCCGTTTAAAATCCTTGTTTTGGGTCCTATATTTTAGGCCCTATTTGGTTAAAATCCTTTGTTTTGGGTTCTATTTTCATATCTCAAAAATTGCTTGAGTCCTTATACCATAGGTTATAGGGATTTAAAATCCTTGGAATCCCAATATCCTTGGTTTTAAAGTATTATATAGCATAGAATTACAAATCCCAAAATCCCCAGAGGTTTAAAGACCCTAAAACCCTTGGAACAGTAATTCTTAACTCAGAATGAGCTCTTCTCACTCCCCCACACCTCCCACTTACTGTGCATGTGCTGTTGTTTACTAAGTAGACATTTTGTCTCACTTTCCTTCCGGTACCATGTCCTGAAATGGCTTCCAATCCTCCTCCCCTCCACATGGTTGCTAAGTGATTGGAACTCACCATTCGGACTAATCAGAGCCCAGTGTGAGTTACTTTGATATTAGTGTATTCAACTCCCATGCACAATTGTAGGGAAAAAAATCTTGTTCAAAACCCAGAGTCCCAGAGTCCTTCCTCCAACTCTGCTCAGCTGTCCCATCCCAGTGTCACACAATACCTTTCCACCCAACCACTGATTGCCTCCTTTCCCCAACCACATAGCAACAGAGAGGGCATATCTGTTGAGAGTGAAGTTGCATTTGAACCGGACCTTGAAGGATGGACATGGTTATAGATGGAGAGAGAAAACTTCCCAAGAAAAGGAGTACCTCTTCATTTACTAAGCACTACTATATGCCCAGTGTTAATATTGTAGTGATTAAGAGCATGATCTTTGGAAGCAGATGTACCTGGTTTCAAATTCCATATTTCTCACCTGTTGATTCTAATCATTAGCCTATGCCCCTGGAGTGTTAAGTTCAGCTTTCTGCTCTTAATCTCACTGCAATCTCTGTAGTTCTTTATTATATCTACCGCCACCTCACCCCACACAAGTTCATTAAAATAGTTGCCTATTCTCTGCCTCTGTGCACAGAATGTCCCCTACTCATACTTCTGTTACCAACTCCGCTTCTCACCCCTTCCCCACAACTGTACCTGTGTGGTTGTGTATCAGGTAGATATGTTATCTCCTTTCTTTGCCAGTCCTATCTTGTAAAATGGTGGCCGATCTTTTTCCCAAACACGTTGTTATGTGGCTTGAGTTGACTGTTTTGACCTGTTAGGAGCCTGGTGTTGGTTACTGTGTTTTTGTTTTACCCCCAGTTGGCATGGCTTGTAGCAGCCTCCATGCAAATGTGCAAACCCAGGTACAAAAAAATCCAATAAGGAAGGCTGGGAGTACGGCTCAGTGGTAAAGCTCTTGCCTGGCAGGCATGAAACCCTCGTTCAATCCTAAGTACTGCCAAACACACACACACATACACACACACACACATCCTAACAAAAACTTAAGCAAAGAGTAAATAAATGCTCAGTGAGTGAGAGTTATAGCACTCACTCTGCCAGGCATTTACCATAGATGGTATGCCCTTAATCTTGTATGACACTATAATCATAACAATCAGGTGATAGGCATAATCAGTAACCTTCATTTATGAATAATTCTTTCTTTCTTTTTTTGTTCTCCTGGGTTTGTGCTTGCATGGAGATTGCATGGGTTTGTGGCTTGCATGGGGCTTACCAGCTGGGGGTAAATCAAAACCCAGTAACCAACCAGGACCCCGACAGGTCAAAAAAGTGAAGGCCACTATTTTACAACAGGGGACTAGGGAGGAAAGCAGGCAAACTGTCTGTCCACTAGATAGCCCCAAGGACACAATTGGGGTGGGTGAGCAGGAGGTGGTAACACCCACTCAGGTGGAAGAGGGGCTTTCCTGTCCAGAGAGCAGGTAATAGGGTGAACAGGAGGATAAGAGAACAGCTGATTATTGTTGAACTCTTCTAGGAACTTTACATGGATTAACTCCTTTAATACAATAACCCCAAGGGGTAGGTAAAGTTAGGGAAACTGAGGCATAGAGTGGTTTTAAAAAAGAATTATTCCAGGGGCTGGGGTTGTGGCTGAGTGGTAGAGCACTCACCTAGCATGTGCAAGGTGCTGGGTTTGATCCTCAGCACCACATAATAATAAATAAAATAAAGATATTGTGTCCAACTATAACTAAAAACTTTTTTTAAAAAAAGAATTATTCCAAATCACACAATTGGTAATCTGTGGCATCTTCTAAGTGCCAGATTCTTGACATGTATTACCTTACAACAACCCTAAAAAGTAAGTACTATTATTGTCCTGATGTAATAGATGAGGAAACTTGGGTACAAAGAGGTTAAGGAATCTGCTCAAGTTCACATAGTTGATGATTGAGCCAAAATTTCAGAGATGGCAGCACTTGCCTATAAGTACACTGATGATGCAGAAGTAGGATTTACATTCCTCTGACTAGAGCTCCAAGCCTTCAGGAGATGGAATCCACAGGGTTAGGTGAAGGATTAAATCTGTGGGAGGGAAAAGAAAAAAAAAGGTTTCAGTTCTGCCTGGAGGGAAGTGAGTCAGAGGATATGAAGAACTCTGGGCCAGGGGCCAGGAAAAGCTGAAGGCCAGTGAAAGGTGTCACTGAGGAGGGATGTTTGGCAGCCTCCTGCTAGGCAATGGCAGGCTCTCATGGAACCTGGGCTTTGAGTACAGGGATACCAGAGGCAAGGGGCTGATGAGGGAATTTTGTTCCTGCCTCTCAGTGCTGTTCTGCCTCAGAGTAGAACAGGACTTTGCTGCCCATGCCTCGTTCTGGTTGAAAAGTCCAGGCCTAGAAGAACTATCAACAGCTGAGCTCTCCTGTGGTGTGCCAGACACTGTGCTTGGTGCCCCACACACTTCATCCAGAATTAGCCTCACCAAACCTCAGCAGAGTGTGTAAGATTATCCTCATGCTTATAAGATAGGGACCCAGGTAAAGTGACTTGTCAGCAATTACACAGTGGGACAGCCTAGGCAGAACTGGGACAGTGTAACTACAAAGTCCCAGCTTTTAACTACTAGTTTCCTTCTCTTCTTCTCCTCATGCCCCCAGACAAACCTTGAGAGCCTTGAAGGCTAGCAGCTGTCTCTGGCCTCCTACAATCTACAGGAAAAAGAACAGTGTAAAATGTCACACAAAGGCACTTCTATACCCATCATGGGTGATACCTGAGGCTTGAGGTCAAGTGCAAATTTTGAGGTTGAGAGGCAGCACGGGAATCAGCTGGAATCAGGCTCTGGGTTCTTCCAGATGTCTTCCACTTGAGAACAAGCTCCACGTGTATATTAACAACTGGAGAGGCTGCGCCCTCTAGTGACCAAAATGTCAATTTACAGCACTATGCACTGGAGCAGGAGGCCCATTCACCTAGAGGATTCTATGGCCAACAATTTTTAGTCCTTGGTAGTTATGGAGAAAGGCTCTAGAATCAAACTAAATCTCGGTTGAAATACTGGTTTTACTCCTTTATATCTAGGTGATCATGAAAACATTAGACTCTTAGCCTTAGGAAGGATAATAATACCAATTCAATAGAGTTATTGTAAGGATTAAGTTAGATAATACATGTAAAGGCTTAGCAGATTACACATTATGATTGTAATATCTATATACGGCATATATATATATATATACACACACACATTATATGCACATTTTCATATATAAATATATGCAATATAAGCACATATACAAAACAATTGTTCTGTTTTTTACATATGCTATCCTATTAGTAGTCATATCTTTGACTTCCTTTGCCTTCCCCATTTAGTTCTATTAGGTGATCTTGATTTAGCCACTCATCTCATGTTGGACAAAACCATCAGGATCTCAGAAGGGCAACTCAATCTCTAGTGAACCTCAAACCCACTGTCCCACCTCAGGGAATGCAATGCCAACACTTTTCTTAAGACTTGTAAACCAGACATAGGCTATGATATTTGCTTTTTTCATGTATACTTTAAAAAACTTAGACCGCGTATCTTTGTCTTCAATATCCTGTGAATATTAATATGTCTGCTTTATACAGGTGTTGGGTTCTTTCTACATTTTAGAGCAACTTTACATCCACATCCATGTTCTCATTAATGATCCATAATTTTTTTGTACGGGAATCTAATACAGGAGTGCTTAACTACTGATCCACATCCCAGTCCTTTTTCTTTCTTTCTTCTTCTTCTTCTTCTTCTTCTTCTTCTTCTTCTTTTTTTTTTTTTTTGAGATGGTCTCACTAAGTTGTTTAGGGCCTTGCCAAGTTGCTGGGACTGACCTAAAATTTGTGATCTTTCTGTCTCAGCCTCTTGAGTTGATGGGATTACAAACACAAGCTACTGTGTCCAGCCATGATTTTCTTAATACTTAGTGAGGAAATCAAGTATGATGAGAAGGGAACTGATTTCCTCAAGTTTGCACAGCAAGTCAGTACAGGATTCAAGGTTAGAGCCCAGAATTTGCTTTTGTACTGGGGGTTAAACCTAGGGTTGCTTTACTGCTGAGCTATACCCCCAGTTCTTTTCATGTTTTTTTTTTTTGTTGTTGTTGTTTGTTTGTTTTGCAAATGGTGTCACTGAATTGCTCAGGCTGGCCTGCAACTTGCAACCCTCCTGCCTCTGGTTCTCAAGTTGGATCCCAAAATCTTGATGTTGAATCCAGTGCTTTCCACCAGCCCTGGCAATCACACAAAGCCCAATGCTCTGGCTAAACGAGAAGCATCTGTAACCCTAGACATGGCTTATTCTTGAAGACCATCTCACTGCACTCTGACGACTCATTTCCTGCTTCTCCTAAATATCCCCAGTACATTATCAAATTATGATTCTTCACATAAAAGAAATGGCAGCATGTTGATAAAACTGGTGACCTCAAATAGCTACATCTCCAAAACTTGCTAAGAATACAATCAAAGATTACATGACAGGTTTGGGGAGAACTGAACATTATCTCTTCAGCCAAGCCATGTGTACTGCTGAGAAATTAGCTGCCCTCACAGCCAGCTTGATTTAGCCACTCATCTCATGATGGACATAACCGTCAGGGTCTCTGAAGGGCAACTCTGTCTCTAGTCACTACAAAGACTGGGAAGTGTTGATGTGTGTCATCAGCATGGGTCCTAATGGTAGCAGCTGTATGCAGGCAGTGAGGGAAGCAGTATGATAATAACTCAAAGCTCTCAGTGTCACTTGACATGACTCTGGGGGCAGAGAATGCAGGCTTGACTGCCAGTACCAGGGACTGTCTGCTTTCATCCTAACACACTAGCAACAACACAAGCATTGCAGAGATAACAAATCATGGAGTCCAAAGACCCCCTACCTATCTCCTAGGTGACACCAAAGCACTGGCAAGCTTGGCTCTGCTCAAGAGGGGAATCTTATTACTTCCTCCTGGAGTGTTGGAACTCTGGGTGGCACAAAATTTCTCTTTCTGCTGTCACTTGTTCTTTGCTCTGTCATCACCATGGCAACCCAGGAGTGGAAGCAAGCATTGAAACCAACCCCTCCCCAACAAGTATTTGTGGAACAGCAAGTGTAGGTCCTCTCTAATATTAGGTAAGCTGAACATTTTTAACCCTCTCTGTGTGCTTCAAACTTGTTCACTGCAGAAAGTTAATACTTTTCACCTGTAATTTCAGGCAGTTAATGTGCCCCTTTCTTCAATCTTTCTACATGGGAGTTACTAACCCGACTTGTCTGAGATCAGTCATTGGGCCACATGTCCCTAGTGAGCAGGATCATAACAGTGAAAAATAATACATATCTGTGACTCTACAGTCTGTCCTGCTTGCTGCTGGATTATTAGGCCAGGTGAAATTTGTTCTGAAAACTTCAGCATCTCAGATTCAAAGGAAGGTAGTACTCTTAAACTGCATTTCACAACCCCCTTTGTTTTTTTAAAACCAGAGGACTTTCTAACAGAAAGAAAGAGGAGGCACAAGGTTACCAGGTCTATGCTGAATTCTCAAATCAATCTTTTTTTAAAATTTTTTTATTGGTTGTTCAAAACATTACATAGCTCTTGACATATCATATTTCATACATTTGATTCAAGTGGATTATGAACTCCCATTTTTACCCCGTATACAAATTACAGAATCATATCGGTTACACATCCACGTTTTTACATACTGCCATACTAGTGTCTGTTGTATTCTGCTGCCTTTCCTATCCTCTACTATCCCCCCTCCCCTCCATCAAATAAATCTTTATAAATATTTTGCTCACTGATATCCTATGGTTCCTTTTGAATTTAGCTTCTTTAGTGGGAAACCTAGGAGAGAAGAGTGAGTGATGTGATTCCAGTATGAAAATTCCATCTTGAACCCACAATACCTAGGAAGATTTGTCCAGATTCAGAGTTTCATCCCAGCCTGTCTACACTGCACAGAAAGGGGACACATGCTCAATGTCATCATCATCCACTGACTTCTGAGGACCTGGGGAGTACATTCAATTTAAATTCAAACTTAAAAAAAAGTAATATTTTAAAAATTGACACAAAGTAATTATCCATGTATGGGGTACAGAGTGACACTGCAATACATGTATACAATGTGTAACAATCAGATCAGTGTAATTGGCATTTCTGTAGCCTCAGACGTATATCCTTGTGCTGGGAATATTCAAAATCCTGATTGCTATATTGAAAGAATCAATTAATTGTTGTCAATTACAGTTACCCCCTACTGTTAGAAATGATTCCTCTTATCCAGCTGCACTCCCTTGCCCACACACATCCTCATCAGCCTACAGTAACTACAATTACTTTCACTATGTCTATGAGATCAACTTTTTAGCTTCCACAGTTAAGTGAGAACATGTGGTATTTGCCTTCCTATGCCTGACTTATTATTAAATTCAACTGCTATACTTCACTTCCAGTTGTGTGTAGCACTTGCATTGACACACCCATGCTGGGAAATTATTAGGCTGGGATAAGAGTCTTTGCCTTGGGCTGACAGTGAAAATTCTCCCAGCTCAAACATAACCATGGAAACCTGCTTCATTACCAAAACATTCTTGGAAAACAGTTGACAATTTCCATATGTAAGAGAGGCTTAAAATAAAAATTATTCTTTGTAAATTTAGTAGGTTTTACTAATGGATATTTAATATTTTATGAGTTGAGGGCTATATGGTGGAAAGGAAAGAGGCCAGATTATCAGGAGACAAGACTTAGGAACTTTTTCAAGTTGTCACTTATTATCTATATAATATCTTAGATAAGTGATCTAGTATACTCATCTCTAAAATGGGGATAATCTTTAATCTACCAACCTCATAAGTTCCTTGGGAATGAGGTTTGTGTTGCTGCTTATATGATGAAACCAATCTGAAAACTGTAAAAGGTTATATAAAGTTGTATTTTAATAGGGACTATGAAAGGAACTTTAGGGGTTTAATCCCCCTACCAACAACAATAACAGAACGAGAGAGAGAGAGAGAGAGAGAGAGAGAGAGAGAGAGAGAGAGAGAGGAAAGTAATAAGAAGAAGAAGGAGGAGGAGGAGGAGGAGGAGGAGGAGGAAAGGAAGGAAGGAAGGAAGGAAGGAAGGAAGGAAGGAAGGAAGGAAGGAAGGAAGGAAGGAAGGAAGAAAAATAAATAAATGCAGGCTCAACTCTAAGAAATATCTGGAAGAAATCCTTGGAGATCTGGCATCAAAGCCATTCTGGTAAATTGCCAGAAAAGTTAAAGCTCATGGCTTCACTCCTAGAGGTAGCTGAAATATTTCAGTTTCTCCTGGATACCCCATTTCCTAGTTAACTTGGGTAAACTGTCCAAGAGGTTCTTTATGTGAAGCTGAATATGGGAGCAGTATCTTTGCTTGAGTGTTCGAAGTGGTGACATCTGGTGGTTGCCATTGGCAATGGCTTACAAACTACAGTTCATATTTTTTGGTATTTCTCCAAAGCTAGAATATCTGAGCATTTGGGGTTCAGTAGTAGAGAGCTTGCCTGGCATGTGTGAGGCACTGGATTCGATCCCCAGCACCACATAAACAAATTAAATAAACAAAATAAAGGTATTGTGTCCATCTACAACTAAAATAAATAAGTAAATAAATAAAAATAAAATAAAATGAACATACTATGTTACTCTGAAAGTGGCCAACATGTTAGGAAAATAGACTTTTTTCTAGAAACCACATTAAGAATTCATACTATTTAAACTTCAAAAAGGTACTAGGAAATGTTCAAATGTAAAATTGTTTGAAAAAGTACAAACAATCCATAAGAGAATTACTACTGGCACAAAAATCACACTAAAAATGGTAGGAGAAACCCAACTGACCAAAATGTTTGCAAAAAATAAGAAGTAAGATGAAGGCAGAGTTGTGGGAATATGAATAAAATGATCAATGGCAGAAGTTTCTTTTACTTTCAAGAAAGTGGACAGCAGGGGCTGGGGTTGTGGCTCAGTGGTAGAGTACTCACCTAGCATGCTTGAGGCACTGAGTTTGATCCTCAGCACCACATAAAAATAAAATAAAGATATTGTGTCCATTAAAACTAAAAAACTACATATTAAAAAAAGAAAGTGAACAGCAGAGATACTAGTCTTTATGTAACGTATTATGTTTTTGTGTACCCTTTCCCTCTTGTATATATACAAAACCATATGTAGGCCCATGAGGAGTTAGCAGAAAGGACAATGTTACTCTTCTTATCCGATTAGAAGGTAAGAATCAGAAGAATACATGTTTGCAATGCTTACTTACATTTATTTTTGTGAATTTGAAAAAATTGTATGCAATTGAAAATACTAGAACTGAAACCAGAGAGAAGGATTAAAAAGAAATGGGCAGAGGACTAAACAATTAACCATATTAAAAATGTTCATAGAAAATTGTATGTAGAGGGTAAATCTGTGGCTTATGTTGAGTTGTTGGCAATGAGATGTAATTTCACATTATTTTCTTTTCCAAATGTTTCTTAAAGAGCTTACATTGGGTTTTTTAGACTTTTTTTTTTCATACTAGAGATTGAAGCCAGGGTGTTTAACCACTGAGCCACATCCCCAGCCTGTTTTTTATATCTTATTTAGAGACAGAGTCTTGCTTAAGGCCTTGTTAAGTTGCTGAGGTTGGCTTTGAACTTGTGATCCTCCTGCCTCAGCCCCCTGAGCCAATGGTATTAGAGTTATGTGCCACCATGCCCGGCTGGACTTTTATTTTTTATTTTTTCCTCAGTACTGAGGATTGAACCCAGAGACCCTCTACCACTGGGCTATATCTCCATCTGTTTCAGCTTTTTCATCACTATGATCAAAAGACCTGACAAGAACCATTTTAAGAGGAGGAAAAGTTTATTTTGCACTCAAGGTATCGGAGGTATCAGTCCATAGATGGCGGATTTCATTGCTCTGGACCTGAGGTGAAGCAGAATATCATGGAGGAATCGTGGTGAAGAAGAAAGTATCTGAGGACACGGCACCAGGATGCAGAAAGTTCTGCTGAACAAGGACAAAACATATACATCAAGGCATGTCCTCGGGGACCTCCCTCCTCCAGCTGTACCCTACCTGCCTTCAGTTACCACCCAGTTAATCCCTATCAATGGATCAATGCACTGATTAAGTTAATAGTCTTCTAACCCACTCATTTTACCTCTAAACTTTCTTGCATTTTCTCACTCATGAGATTTTGGGAGACACCTCATATCTAAACCATAACATTCCACCCCTGGCCCCCCAGAACTCATGCCTATCACAAAATGCAAAAGGCATTTAGTCAATTTCCAAGAGTCCCTATAGTCAACAGTTTTAGCATTGCCCCCAAATCCAAATCCAGTCTCCTCTAAGACTCAAGGCAAACTCACAGCATGAGGTCCTGTAAAAGTCAAAATCAAGTTACATACATTCCATATAATGGTACAGAGTAAACATTTCTGTTCCACAAGGGAAAAATTTGGGTATATATTTTGTCTTTGTTGAAGGGAGCTCCCTCTTTGCTTCCTGGAGACCATGTCCTAAACTGCTTTTCTTGGGCCCAGAGCAATGGAACCAGTCACCTATGGACTGAAACCTCTAAAACTATGAGTGACAAATAAACTTTTCCTCCTCTAAAATGGTTCTTGTCAGGTCTTTTGGTCATAGCAGCAAAAAAGTAGACTAAAGCAACATCCCTGCTTATTTTTTATTATGAGACAGGGTCTTGCTAAGTTGCTGAGGCTGGCTATAACTTTGTGACCCTCCTGCCTCAACTGCCCATGCATTATGTGTTACCATGCCCAGCTTGTTTTTAGATTTTTAAGGATTAAGGCAGTCCAAAGAAAATTGACATTTTAATCTCAAAAGAGAAACAATAAAACCAACAACTTAATAGAACCTGTAGAAGTCAAAGAATGTTATGATCTTGTAAAAGTGCTAGAAAATAAAACGAAGTACCAAGAACAAAACAGAACAAAGTCTAGAACTTGATATCTTGAAAAAAAACTTTAAAATGAAGGCTAGTTGGGTGCAGCAAGGCACTCGTATTATCCCAGCAACTCAGAAGGCTGAGGTGGGAGGATCACAGGTTCAAGGCCAGCCTGGGCAATTCAGCAAGACCCTGTGTCAAAATAAAAAATGAAAAGTGCTAGGGAAGTAGTTCAGTGGTAAAGTGTCCCTGGATTCAATCTCCAGTACCAAAAAATAAATAAAATATAAAAATGAAGACTAATACATCATACAAACATCAAATTGATTTTTGTCAAAGATACATAGCAACTCTACAGATAAAGATAGACTTTTCAAAAAATCATGCTGGAACAAGTGGATGGGAAGAGGCAGAAATAATCCTTGAATTAAACCTCATACCTTATACAAAAATTAACACAAAATGCCATCATACAGTATTTTGACACTCTGTACCTGGCCTATTTCTGTTAACATAATTATTTCTAGTTCTATCTATATGTAATAAATGACAGAATTTCATTTTTAAAGACTTAACGGCATTTCATTGTGTATATTTACCACATTTTCTTTATCTACGTATCTACTGATGCACCCTTAGGTCAATTCCATTTCTAAGCTGTTGTGAATAATGCTGCAATGAATATGGGAGTACAGATGTGTCTTCAACATACTGATAGCAGTTTGTTGTTGTTTATTTTGTTTTGGTACCAGGGATTGGGCCCAAGGGCACTTAACCATTGAGCCACATTCCCAGCCCATTTTTTGGGAGTGGGTAGTGGGGACTGAACTCAGGGGCGCTAGACTCCTGAGCCACATCCCCAGCCCTATTTTGTATTTTATTTAGAGACAGGGTCTCACTGAGTTGCTTAGCGCCTCACTTTTGCTGAGGCTGGCTTTGAACTTGTGATCCTCCTGCTGTAGCCTCATGAGCCACTGGGATTACAAGCATGTGCCACTGTGTCCAGCTTCCCTAGACCTTTTTAATATTTTATTTAGAGACAGGGTCTTACTGAGTTGCTAAGTGCCTCATTTATCTGCTGAGGCTGGCTTTGAATTCACCATCCTCCTGCCTCAGCCTCCCAAGTTGCTGGGATTAGATGCATGTGACACTGCACCTTGCCCTGATATCATTTTTAATAAAATTGCTCTCATTGAAGTAGAGTGGTGGTTACCAGAGGCTAAGATGGTTGTGGGTAGTTGGGGGAATGTTGGTCAAAGGATCCAAAATTTCAGTTAAATAGCTGGGATAATTTTGAGAGATTTATTGTACAATATGGTATCTATAGTTAATAATATGTTGTATTCTTTAAAACTGCTAAGGAAGTGGATGTTAAGAGTTGTCATCATAAAAATACTAACTATGTGAGGTAATGCATATATTAATTGGCTAGATTTATTCACTCTATAATGCATATACACCTTAAAACATCCAGCTACACATGATAAATACATACAATTTTATCTCTGGAATTTTTTTGGGCAATGGTGGGGATGTTTTGTATGTACTAGACAATGTTTTGTATGTTCTAGACAAATGTTCTACCACTGAGCTATACCCCCAGCCCTACACATTTTGTAAAAAGTGAAATAATAGGAAAAAAAAACATTAAAAACCTAAGATTAAAAGAAGAATAAAAGGGAAAAAAACCTAACTCAAAATGGATCATAGACAAGTGTAAAATCATAAAACTTTCAGAGAAATCCACATAAAAAATCTTTGGAAACTGCAACTTGGCATGGAGTTCTAAGATGACTCCAAAATCATGACACTATAGCCCTTTCGACCAGCAGACTACTGGGAGAGGTCAAGTGCAGTGGCCAGATCCACCCACACTGGCCTGTGAGGGACCCAGGCTCATAATAGGCCCGAGTCCACCCCTCTACCCACAGGCACCTGCCGGAGCCCAGCCTCCAACATAGGACTGCCTCTTCTGACTAGCAGACTACTGCGGGAGCCCAGGCCCAGCCCAGATCCACCCATACCAACTTGGGCAGAGACCCAGGTACAAGGTAGGTCCGAGTTTCCCACACACACACACCTGGGAGCCTAAGCCTAACCCACTTCCATCTTGGGACACTGCAGTCATTGCCATAGCCTTCCCCACACAGTAGCCTTTAACTTTTTAACAGCAGACAGGGCCTAGAAGCAGCTGCATCTCAGAGCAGGCATCCCAAAGGGAGTGTGAGGCCCACCCTTTCAGCACCATCTCTGTAAGACATTGCTTCCATCTTGGGGCACCTTAACTATTATCTCGAGTTACCTCAGCTATTGCTGCCACCACCTTTAGATGCAGTAGCATACATTGATGGACACTAACAGGGTCTGGAAGCCCAACATCAAGGTGAGGTACAGACAATCTGCAGGAGTACTACAAGAATATAGGGAATAAACTGTAGTATCTCAGATCCACACTGCAAGAAAGGAAGACACATAGACAACATGAAAAAACAAGAGAGGAAAGTGCCCCAAACAAACCAGGATACTATAATAACAGAACCCATGGACAGCAAAGTTGATGAAATGTCAGAGAAGGAGTTCAGAAGGTTTATAATTAAAAATTACCTAAATGAGCAAATACAGGCAAAAATTGATCACTCCAACAAAGAAATAAAGGAGCAAATACAGGTAGCAAAAGATTACTTCAAGAGAGAGATAGAGACTCTGAAAAAAAACAGTCAGAAATCCTTGAAATGAAGGACACAATGAGTCAAATAAAAAACCCAATAGAAAGCATAACCAACAGACTAGATCACTTGGAAGAAGGAACATCAGATAATGAAGACAAAGTATACAATCTGGAAAATAAAGTTGATCACACGTGTAAGATAGTAAGAAACCATGAACAGAAATCCAAGAATTATGGGACAGAATCAAAAGACCAATTCTAAAAGTTATTGGGATAGAGGAAGGCACAGAGTTTCAAACCAAAGGAATGCACAATCTCTTCAATGAAATAATATCAGAAAATTTCCCAAGCATGAAGAACAAATTGGAAAACCAAATACAAGAGGCTTACAGGACACCAAATGTACAAAATAACAACAGATCTACACCAAGGCACATTATAATGAAAATGCCTAGCATACAGAATAAGGATAGAATCTTAAAAGCTGCAAGAGAGATGAGTCAGATCACATATAGGGGGAGACTAATTTGTATCTCAGCAGATTTTTTAACCCAGACCCTCAAAGCCAGAAGATCATGGAACAACATATACCAAGCTCTGAAAGAAAATGGATGTCAACCAAGAATCTAAATCCCTTAAAACTAAACTTTAGATTTGATGATGAAATAAAAACCTTCCATGATAAACAAAAGTTAAAAGAATTTACAATTAGAAAGCCTGCACTACAGAACATGCTCCGCAAAATATTCCATGAGGAAGAAATGAAAAACAATGATGAAAATCAGCAGAGGGAGGTATTACACTAAAGGAGAAACTAATCAGAGGAGAAACCAAATCATGTTAAATACCAAAAATAAACAAAAATGGCTGGGAATACAAATCATGTCTCAATAATAACCCGGAATGTTAATGGCCTAAACTCACTAATCAAAAGACATAGACTAGCAGGTTGGATTTAAAAAAAGACCCAATAATATGCTTCGTCCAAGAGACACATCTCATAGGAAAAGACATTCAGACTGAAGGTGAAGGGTTGGGAAAAATCATACCACTCACATGGACTGCGGAAGCAAGCAGGGGTTTCCATCCTCATATCAAATAAAGTAGATTTCAAGCTAAAGTCAATCAAAAAAGATAAAGAATGACACTACATACTGCTAAGGAAACCATACACCAACAAGACTTAACAATTATAAATATATATGCCCCAAACAATTGAGCATCTACATTCATCAAACTCTTCTCAATTTCAAGAGACAAATAGACTACCACACAATAAATTTGGGTGACTTTAACACACCTCTTTCATCACTAGATAGATCTTCTAATCAAAAGCTGAACAAAGAAACTGTGGAACTCAATAATACAATCAATAACTTAGACTTAACTGACATATATAGAATATTTCATCCTTCAACGAGAGAATACACTTTCTTCTCAGCAGCACATGGATCCTTCTCTAAAATAGACCATATACTATGCCACAAACAACTCTTACCAAATATAAAAACATAGAGATACTACCCTGCATTCTATCACATCATAATGGAATGAAATTAGAAATCAATGATAAAGGGCTGGGGCTGTGGCTCAGCGGTAGAGCACTTGCCTGGCATGTGTGAGGCACTGGGTTTGATTCTCAGCACCACATGAAATAAATTAAGGACTGACAACAACTAAAAAAAAAATTTTAAAGAAATCAATGATAAAATAAGAAATAAAATCCACTCCAGAACCTGGAGACTAAATAATATGCTACTGAATGAACAGTGGGTTGCAGAAGACATCAAGGAGGAGGTTAAAATCCCTCTTCTCAGTCTATACTTAAAAACAGCATACTACAGGGACACAGCCACATCAATGTTTATAACAACACAATTCACAATAGCTAAACTGTGGAACCAACCTAGATGCCCTTCAATAGATGAATGGATAAAAAAATGTGGCATATATACACAATGGAATATTATTAAAAAAAAAAGAATAAAATCATGGCATTTGCAGGTAAATGGATGGAGTTGGAGAAGATAATGCTAAGTGAAGTTAGCCAATCCCCCACAAAACAAATGGAGAATATTTTCTCTGATATAAGGAGGCTGATTCATAGTGGGGTAGGGAGAGGCAGCAATGGAGGAATAGATGAACTCTAGATAGGTCAGAGGGGTGGGAGGGTAAGGGAGGCGGTATGGGGTTACAAATGATGGTGGAATGTGATGGACATTATTATCCAAAGTACATGTATGAAGACATGAATTGGTGTGAATATACTTTGTATATAACCAGAGATATGAAAAATTGTGCTCTATATGTGTAATAAGAATTGTAAAAAAAAGAATTGTAATGCATTCCACTGTCATATATAAATAAAAAATAATTAAAAAACAAAACAAAATCATGACAATATAAACAAAGTGATAAACTAGATTTCATCAAAATTCAAAGTGTTTGCTCTGAGAAAGAGCTTGTGAATTAGATGAAAAAACAAGCTAAAGACTGGGAAAATATTTGCAAATCACATAGCTGACAAAGGACTCATATCTAGATTATAAAGGCGAAATTCAATAGTTAAATAGACATACAATTCAACTATAACAGGCAAAAGACAGAAAAAGATATTTCACCCAGGAGGGTATATAGATAGCAAATATCCATGTGAAAAGATGTTCAATATCACCATCTGTATTCAATTGCTAAAGCTGCCCAAAATAGACATTTTTTTCACAGTTCTGGAGGCTTGAGGCCCAAGACCAAGGTTGTCTGCATTTTTGGTTTCATTCTGAGGCCTTTCTTCTTGGCTTGTAGATGGTTGCCTTCTCATTGCTTCTCCACATGGTAGTCTCTCTGCACATATACCTCCGGTATCTTTCTCTTCATATAAGGACATCATTCATATCAGATTAAAATCCCAACCTAATGATGCCATTTTTAAATCAATCACCTTTTTACAGGTTCCGTCTCCAAATACCTGAAGCACTGGGGGTTCAAACTTCAATGTATGAATTTGAGCGGGCTCAACTCATCCTATAACAACTAATAAGAACAGCAAAACATGTTCAACATCATTAAACATCAGGGAAATGCAAATTTAAACCACAATGAGATATCGCCTCACACCTGTTAGAATGGCTGTGATCATAAAGACTAAGTTAACAAGTATTGGTGTGAAGATGAAAAAAAGGGAACACTTGTACACTGTTGGTGGGAATGTAAAATCAGTATAGCCGTTATGGAAAACAGTATGGACATTTTCCAAAAACTAAAAATATAAGTACCATATGATCCAGTAACCCAATGGATGGGTATATTCACAAAGGAATCAAAGGTCAAAGACATATATGTACTCCTATTTTCAATGCTGCACACATTATTCCACAGCCAAGACATGCAAACAATGTACATGTCCATCAATGGATGAATGGATAAAGAAAATGTGGTTTATAGACACAACGAGATACTATTTAGCCTTTTAAAAAGAAGAAAATTCTATCATTTGGGACCTCATGGATGAATGCAGAGGACATCATGCTAAGCAAAATAAGCCAGACACAGAGAGACAAATACTGCATGATCTCATTTATATGTAGAATCTAAAAAGTCAAAGTCAAAAGAAGTTGAGAGTAGAATGGTTTGTATTTTTCCTCAGGATTTGTTAGGTTATAGAAAGGGAAGTTCTCAGCTGGGGATATAGCTCAGTTGGTAAAGTGCTTAAATTGCCTGCACAAGGCCCTGGGTTTGATGCCCAACACACACACACACACACACACACACACACACACACACACACACACAAGGAAGGCCTCATCAAGGAGCACATGGGTTACCAGGACCTGAGGGATGCAGTGAAAATGGGGAAAAGGACATGTGGGTCAAAGACTAAAAGATCTCAGAGGAGGAATATTTTAATGATCTATTGAGCATCATGGTGACCATAATTAATATTATACCTGAAAATTGCTAGAAAAGTACATGTTAAATGTTCTCATCACAAAAATAAATACTTGAGGAGATCTATACCAATTATCATGATTTAATAATTTCACAATGTATACATATGAAAATATCACATTGTATCCCCCAAATGCATACAATTATTATCAACTAAATATAAAATTACATTAAAAACATTTTCTATTGATTTTTTTTTTCAGATACTGTGGATAGAACCCAGGGGTACTCTACCACCAAGATACATACCTTCAAGCCCTGTTTTAAATTTTTTGAGACAGGGTTTTGCTAAGTTGTTGAGGCTGCCTTCAAATTTGCAATCTTCCTATCTCACCCTCCAGAGTCACTGGTATTTCAGGCATGCACCACCATGCCTGACTCTATTGAAAATTGTTAAGGGGATATGAAAAAGTGTGGAGAATATTGAAAAGGAAAAGAAAATTTCTGGATGCCAATTTCAGTCCTCCTGTATTTTTCTTTGCTTCTTTACAAATCAGTGATTAGCACAAGCCAGTATTTAGACTTTAATCACTTTCAATGTATTCATTCAGGTATTGGTTTAGGAGAGGAACAATTACCTTGGGCCTCTGAGAATTTCTAAATAGGAAGAAAAGATCCATAGCTAACTTCAATTTTTAATTGTAATTAAGTCAGAACATTCCTCCAGGAGTGGTAAGCAAGAAAATGAACAAGTCTCAGTAGTTAGAGTGTGATGCTTAGCATAATATTAATCAGTAACTAGGAAAGAAGTAGTATATCTACTAGGTTCTAGAAATAACAGGACATGAAAAAGCCAATTCCCTGAGATGGGAAGAAACAAGATATTTCTTATATCTTATATAGACTAGTCCTTCCTTCCTTCTCCTTTTCTTATTCCTTTTGAAAACAGGAGAAAACAAGATACTTTTCATAAAATCTCATTAACAAGGTAAGTTAATTAGAAACAAAATTTGAAATGCCTATAGCAAAATGAAAAAAAACAAAAGCACCTTTGTTCATCAGAATTCCAGGAGACCATGGAAAAAAATGTACATAGGGCTAGTGGGCTACACACAACAGAAATTACCTAGAGTAGAGAGAAGTGTACTGTTTCTTAAAGGGATTTGTATGGCATGGAGAGTCATACATGGAGAGTGTGGACTTTGGGAAGAACATGAACTTGAGGGAATCAACTTCAAGAAAAAGAGAGGAAGAAGCCTGGGGACCAATGAGATGGCAATTCTCCTTGATGGATGTGCTCCTTGATGTGACCTTCCTCTTCTACAACATCACAAATCTTGAGAGTAAATAAAAAATAATTGTAAGCTCATTTTTTGTATTAAAATACAAAATCATTGTTTTTTAATTTCTTTTAGAAGATAGTGAGGTGGTGTTTTTGAATATGTTCTTATTAGAGATCTTATAATAAAGCCCTCTGCATTTAGATGCAGGGAATGATTCAGAGAAACACACACACACACACACACACACACACACACACCAACAAAACAAAACATAATAAAAGTAGGGAAAGAACCACAGAAAAACTGCTTCCTGTGATCCTGGAATTGAGGCTCAAGGCAAATATACTAAGTCTTCACTGAAGGATGAATATTATGGCTTGGTTTTCAACTCCATGTCACACTCACCTTAGTGCCATTCCACACTGTGAAAATTATATATACACACACACACACATTTCCCAGATTCCTTATGATTTAGATCAAGCCAATCAGATACACTTGCACAAGATTTGGAAGGTAGAGTATGGCTTTTGCTGCCTCTAACTACAATCACAGTGCTTAAGGTGTTTGGTTATTCTCCAGAGATTTCAGGATCCAGTTAATAACTATATGGGATTTAAGAGGTAAGGAATGCATCACCCATTTTGCTAGTGTAGGTTATATACAACACGTGGCATGATTCTGGAGCTGGCAGTAGTAATGACTTCCTTATTATGGCAATAGTAACATGGTTCTGGATCCAGAAATTTCCTGATTGTGTGAAAAGACAGCTCTGGAGGACCTGGTTTTGAAAGTCATTCTTGAAGGCTCATTTTGACACCTGTTTCTTTAGCTCTCCTAAGTGATTCTGTAAGCCATTGGATATACTGCAGTAAATTGCTCCTTCCTTAAACTAGCTAGAGTAGTTTCTGTTCTCTGAGGCTAAAGCCTGACCAATAAGAGCATGTTGTACCAAGAGTGACTGCAGGCAATGGTATTCCAAAAAAAAAAAAAATGTGACTGACTAGATAACCTGGCTGAGTTGGAAAACAGTGATAATTCTGTTAGTGTTAGATGAGATGCTGGCAACCCACAGCACACAATGGTAAACCCATCAAATATCATCAATGGACATTCATAATGAAGTGTCTACTGAAGGCAAAACTAGATGAACCAAGTAGCTTCTAATATAGATTATTTTGACATTAATGATGGAACCAAGAACTGTAAAGTGGACTAACTCTTAAGCTCTGTGTTGAGAGCCACAGCCGAAGGGGCCCTAGCAAACTTCCAGCTACCGGCTGATGATTGGCTCACAGCGGCCCCAACAACTTCTAGCTGATTGGCTCCTCTTCAGTGATGCTCATTGGGCTGTTTCCCTGCCCTTTCAGACCATGGAGCTGCTCATTGGGGGACTTTTTTGGCTCCGCCCACGCTACCCAGCCAATCAAGCTCAAGAGCAGGAGGATTGTGGGAGGTGGAGAGGCTGGTGGTTGTAGGAGAGGCTTGTGGGAAGCCGGTGGTGGCAGTTGGGCTCTGAAGATTTTCCGGAGGAGCTGTTTTGTTTGGCGTGTGTGGTTCTAAAAATAAAGTTCATTTCTTTTGATAAGTGGCTCCTGAATTGTGCCCAGCCAGACTGCGGCATTTGGTGGCTCGCACGGGGAACGACTGAGGGTAAGTGATAAGGTAAACTGCTCGCCCCTGAGGGCAGGGCGAGAGGATGTGTAGACATTTTAAGATTCTTCTTTTGTTTTGCTTCACTTTTGTTTTAAGTTGCCTGTCCCTGGAGATGAGTGAGACGGAAGAAAAACCGCTCACATCTGAGGAAAAACTATTTGCGTCTGAGGAACAGATAGGGAGAAAGGACGGATGGACATTTCAGGAGGATAGAAAGGCTATAATGATTTTTTGTTGTTCCATTTTTATTTCATTCTGTCTCGGTTTTGTTTGGTGTTATCTTGTTGGGTAGTATTATAGTAGAAATATGGGATCAGAAATTATTAAAAAATAAACCGAAAGGGTGTTAAGTAAATTGTTAGAGGAAGGAGGCATCCCAGTAAAATCAAGAGCAGTCAGGGCATACGTTGATACAATACAAAAATGTAGCCCATGGCTTTTTAAGGAGGAGTTGTTAAATATATCACAATGGAACCATCATGGTGAAGATTTAAAAAGAATAAAAAAGAAAATCCCAGGAACTCTGCCAGTTGGCACATTGACATTGTGGGCGTTGGTATCTGGTTTGCTTAGTCCAAAGCCTTCAGTTCAGACAAAGATAGAGGAAGAAAGCTTAGAGCAGTAAAAAGCCATTAGGGGGAAAGTTACAAAAGGAGACTGCTACTAACAATTTTCTATCACCAGAGGGCGTAAGTGTCCAACCAACAGCACCACCTCTACAGGAGACTGCTACTAACACCTTTCTATCACCAGAGGATGTAAATGTCCAACTAACAAGGCCACCTCCATATGCTGGGAGGCCCCCAACCCCCGCAGTTGATAGTTGGGATCCTGAGACAGGATCTCAAGTATTAATATGCCCTGTATTTGAGGTAGGAGGGCAACGAATTCACCATGCTTTAAATTTCAAAATAGTGAAGCAGCTAAAAGAGGCTGTAACAACCTATGGTCCTCAAGCACCCTTCACTGTAAGCTTGGTTGAATCCATTAACAACTTGAACATGACGCCAGCAGATTGGGCTAATATGTGTAAAGCTGTGCTAAATGGAGGACAATACCTGTTATGGAAGGTTGCCAATGAGGAATTTTGCAAGGAAATGGCTAGGTGAAATGCAGCAGCTGGTTATCCTCAGAGAAATCTAGATATGTTGTTAGGAAAGGGACCTTATGAGGATCAGCAGCAACAAATTGCATATGATCCTGGAATATACGCACAAATTGCTGCAGAGGCGGTTAGGGCATGGAAGACTTTACAAGGACATGGAGGTTTACAAGGTCAATTATCTAAGGTAATACAAGGAGCTAATGAACCTTATGCTGAATTTGTAGATAGGCTTATTCAAACAGCTACCAGAGTTTTTGGGAATACAGAACAAGCAATGCCATTAATAAAACAACTGGCTTATGACCAAGCAAATCGTTGGTGCAGAGAAATCATTAGACCATGGAAACATGAAGATTTAAACACATATATTAAATTATGTAGAGACATTAATGAACAAGAGCAAGTCGTGGCAGCTGCAGTAAAACAGGCTTTAGATGCCAGAGACATTAATGAACAAGGGCAAATTGTGGCAGCTGCAGTAAAACAGGCTTTAGATGCCAGGCCAAGAACATGCTACAATTGTGAACAAACAGGACATTTTAAAAGGAATTGCCCCATAGGAGGAGGGTTTAACAAAACTAGGTATCAAAGGAGTAGAATACCAGGTATTTGCCCACGATGCCGTAGAGGGAGACATTGGGCTAATGAATGCCATTCTCAAACCACCATAGAGGGTACTCCATTATCAAAAAACGAACAAGGACCAGGTGTTTATCCACGATATCGTGGAGAAAGGCATCGGGCTCCATTGCCAAAAAATGGACAGGGGGGCCCAATGCTCCGCGGCCCAAAACCACAAATATACGGAGCACTGGAGGAACCCAGCAACCCCATCAGGTTAGTGCCCAGGACACATTGTCCATCAGATCCCTCTTCAGACAAACCAGAGGGAGTGCAGGGTTGGACATCTGCGCCTCCGCCAGAGCAGTACTAACTCCAGAGATGGGAGTTCAAATCATTCCCACAGGGAACAGTAGGCTTATTATTAGGACGCAGCTCTTCTACTCTAAAAGGACTTATGATAAGTCCTGGGGTAATTGATCCCGATTATGAAGGTGAAATAAAAATTATAGCCAGTTCTCCAAAGGGTATATCAGTAATTTCACCAGGAGATAGAATAGCACAGTTACTAATAATACCAAGCCTACATGATAAATTTTCCAGTCGTGCTGTAGAAAGAGGTTCCAAGGGATTAGGCTCCACAGGTGTAGATTGGGATATGCTTTCTTTAAATTTAGATTCTCGCCCCATGCTAAAACTAAATATTCAAGGACATGAATTTAATGGGCTACTGGATACAGGTGCAGACCTTAGCATCATCTCTCGTCAAGAATGGCCAAAACATTGGCCATTACAACAAGCCACTCAAATGCTTCGAGGCCTAGGAGTGGCGACTAATCCCCATAGAAGTGCAATGGTAATAGATTGGAAGGATCCTGAAGGATGTGAAGGAACTATACAGCCATATGTATTGGATCATCTTCCCGTAAATTTATGGGGACGAGATGTCCTAGATCAATTAGGTTTGACATTAACAAATAACATCAACCAAAATGCACCCACTATTATGGCTAGACAAGGTTTTAGGAAAGGAAAAAGATTAGAAAAACAAGAACAAGGTATAGCAGCACCAATATAAATAGATCAAGGAACAGCCAGACATGGGTTGGATTTTCAAAAAGGGCCACTGAGACAATAAAAATTACTTGGAAATCAGAAAGACCAGTATGGGTTCCTCAGTGGCCCCTGACTAAAGAAAAGATACAAGCATCCCATGACCTGGTCAAACAACAATTAGCGGAAGGACATATACAACCTTCTGTATCTCCCCATAATACTCCCATTTTTGTCATCAAAAAGAAATCTGGTAAATGGAGATTATTGCAAGATTTAAGAGCCATTAATAATGAGATGGTTATTATGGGACCTGCTCAATCGGGGATTCCTCAATTGTCTGCTTTGCCAAAAACTTGGTATGTTTTAGTTATAGATATTAAAGATTGTTTTTTTTCAATTCCAATTCATCCTGAGGATAGTCCACGTTTTGCATTTACTATCCCTGCACTGAATCATGAAGATCCTGATCAGAGATATGAATGGAAAGTACTCCCTCAAGGGATGGCTAACAGCCCAACTATGTGTCAAATTTTTGTTAACAAAGTAATCCAGCCACTTAGAAATCAAAATCCTGAACTACAAATATTTCACTATATGGATGATGTATTATTAGCACACAAAGATAAAAACACATTGCTAGAATGTTATGCCACACTTACAAACTTATTAAAAAATTATAATCTAGAGATAGCAATAGATAAAGTACAATTAAATCTTCCAATTAATTATTTAGGAGTTCTATTATCCTTAACCATGGTCTGTCCACCAAAAATTCAAATACGAGTAGATCAACTCAAATCACTTAATGACTTTCAAAAGTTATTAGGAGACATAAATTGGATAAGGCCTTATCTAGGTATACCAACAGGAGAGTTGGGACCTTTATTTGATATCCTAAAAGGTCCATCAAATCCAAATTCACCCTGAATGTTAACGCCTGAAGCAAGAAAAGCATTAAAAATCATTGAAACATATATGGAAAATACGCATTTGGATAGAATTGATATAAGTTTGCCTTTATTATTTATTGTACTACCAACAAAAAATATTCCTACAGGAGTATTTTGGCAAGAAGGTCCATTATTATGGATACATTTATCTTATTCTCCTAACACTATTCTTACTAGGTATCCTGAGGCTGTAGGACAATTAATACTCAAAGGAATAAAAGCAGCAAAGGGAGTGTTTGGAATTTCTCCTAATAAAATTATTACTCCATATACTATGAATCAAATTGATGAGTTAGCTAATGAATTAAATACTTGGGCAATAATCATGTGCAAATCTAATGTTTCATTTGATAACCACTTACCATCTAATCCTTTATTGTCTTTTTGGTCATCACATCCTGTAATTTTTCCAAAAATGACAAGAAAAACACCTATCATGAATGCTCCAAATATATTCACTATGGGTCAAATAATGGTACAGCAGCAATAGTTACACCTGATCAAACTTTTACATTTTTAGTACCCAAACAATCAGCTCAAAAGGTAGAGCTTAATGCAGTATTACAAGCTTTTGTGATGTTTAAACATTCTGTATTTAATTTATTTTCTGATAGTCAGTATATAGTTAATGCTATAGTATCCCTTGAAGATGCTGGTAGGATTTCTCCTTCCTCTACTGTTTTCTCTTTGCTTTCCACTATACAAAGTCTAATCTGGGACAGAAAAAATCCATTCTTTATAGGACATATCAGGGCACATACAGGATTGCCTGGAGCCCTTAGTTTGGGCAATGATTTAGCAGATAAAACTACACATGACATACATATTTTCTCTACACTAGAAGAAGCTACGAATTTTCATAAAAAGTTCCATGTCAATGCTAATACTTTACAAAAGCATTTTAAAATAACTAAGGAACAAGCTAGACAAATAACAAAACAATGTCAAAATTGTGTGACCTTTTTACCACAAGTTAATCTTGGAGTCAATCCTAGAGGATTGATACCTAACCATATTTGGCAGATGGACATCACACACTTGCCAGAATTTGGAAATTAAAATATTTGCATGTTACAGTTGATACTTATTCTGGATTTTTGATGGGCTCCCTTCATGCCAGAGAAAAAACTAAAGATGTTATAGCTCATTGCTTACAAAATTTTGCCACTGTGGGTGTTCCAAAACAGTTAAAAACAGATAATGCCCCTGGTTATACTTCTACCTCTTTTAAACAATTTTGCTCATCATTTGGCATTACTCATATAACAGGAATCCCATACAATCCACAGGGACAAGGCATAGTTGAAAGAGCTCATCAAACTATTAAAATGTACTTATTAAAGCAAAAAGAAGGAATTGGGAAGGGGTATATATTCCCCAAAGATAAACTTAAAATAACCCTTTTTACTCTAAACTTTTTAAATTTGGATTCATCAGGGCTTAGTGCTGTGGAAAGGCATATGTGTCCAAAAAATGTACATAAGCCCAAGGTACTTTGGAAGGATATTCTAACAGGACAATGGAAAGTTCCTGACCCAGTGATTGTCTGGAGTCGGGGGTCTGTTTGTGTGTTTCCACAGGGAGAACAGCAGCCGATTTGGATTCCAGAGAGATTAACCAAGGTCCTGACCCAGTGATTGTCTGGAGTCGGGGGTCTGTTTGTGTGTTTCCACAGGGAGAACAGCAGCCGATTTGGATTCCAGAGAGATTAACTAAAGCGATTTCTACAGACCAAAAAGAAGATGATTTGGCTCAAATCCATAACAACTGATATCCAAAACTCCAGTTTGGTTATTCTTACATCTGCGACAGAACCAGGATGCTTTTTTCAATATCTATTTTATTATTGCCCTTTTCCACATCATGAAGTTCCATTTTGTTTTTTGAGCTCATACAGACCTAGGTTAATGTTTTGCTGATCAGTTCTATTTTTTTTGACTATAGAGTTTTTAAACATTGCAATGGAGATTTCACCTGTAAAAAGTTATAAGGCCTTTACTATTATGTTATGTGTTGTATGTATTATATTATGTGTGCACACTTGTGTTTTGTGTTATATGTTTGAATGTACGTAAGTCCATATATCATATATGATGAGCGCTCATGAAAAAATGGATCCAAATATTTTTTTTTTTTATTCACGTGATTTAAATGGTTTAATTTAAATTGGGTAAACCGCTGTTGAGGATTGTTTTAATATGTGAACAAAAAAGGAGGTTAACAGATCTGTTTGTTTACTTTCACCTTTCCTTTTCATTATATTTAATAATTCTGTTCAAGATAATGTA
Organism: Marmota monax; assembly: GCF_021218885.2. Classification (NCBI taxonomy): domain Eukaryota; kingdom Metazoa; phylum Chordata; class Mammalia; order Rodentia; family Sciuridae; genus Marmota; species Marmota monax. The sequence goes on along the minus strand of NW_026694552.1, from coordinate 5,387,598 downwards.
AATTGTTAAGAAAATTGTTTTCTTTTAGTGCCTTCTGTAATGTTATGTAATTTAAGCTCTGGAATTTAAAGAAAACAACAATCTCAGGATTTAAATTACCGGTTGAAGAAACAGAGTACTGAGTTTCTATTCTTTTTGCTTCTTTCTCATAGGAGACAGGGTCTCACTATGTTGCCTAGGTTGGCCCCAAACTCCTGGGCTCAAATGATTCTCATGCCACAGCTTTCCAAGCATTTGGGACTGCAGGCATATTGTCCAGTTATTCTTATTTCTTGTTGACAAAGAGTTGACACAGCTGAAAATTAGAGTCTGATCCAATGCATTATTAAATCACAATATACATTGAACTCAAAGCCCCACTGGGTCACTTTTGCAAAGTAAGTATAATTATTAGAATAGAGTGAGAGCCCAAGAATAGTAATGGAATCATTTGGTTGGACTCAGGTGACTATGTACTCCAATAACGAGCTTCCTTGCTAGCACAAGCAGCCTGTTTGATGAGGCTTGCTTGAACAGCTGAAGTTATTTTCAGGAGAATGTCAACTCTCTTCATGTATCACCCCTACCACCTCTCACTACTCCCAGACATACAACTAGAGTTAGATCAATGCCCCCAAGAATAGATGGAGATCATGTGTGTGTGTGTGTGTGTATTTCATATATATGTATGAATGAACTGAAAGTAGATAAGAATTTCAAGATTTTAATAATTTATAATGGCAGAACTCTGAAGAAGATCTGTGAGAATGTATTGAGGATGTTAAACCATGGAAGAAGGCATGTAATTTTAGATTAGGCTGAATACATTAACATCTATACACTTACTAGATATTCTGCACTCAATTATTAGCTCACCTAATTGGAAGTGGTTCTCTTTGCTTAATTGGTTCACTGAAGCCAAGTCTCAAGAGTAACCCATATTAAAATGAAGTTTATATGCCAACTTATTTGTTGCTATTATATAGAGGAAGTACTCTAAAGGATTAAGGAGATAGGAACATCAGGGTGTACTTATGATAGATGGCCCACTTACCTACCTTATAACCATGTCACCCTACAGATCCCAGAGGATGCTCTCTTCCCCAAGGCATTAAAAATTACATTAGTAAAAGGAGCCTGTGTATACTTAAGATATGCTGCAGTGCCTGTCTTCTGTAAGTTATATGTTGCCATTGACAAATTTTACTAATTTATTGAGAATAATGAGAACACGGAAGGGTAGAAACCAAGTGTCAACACATAATCACCAGAGATTAAGTGAGCATTGTCAGAGAAGTAATCTGAGTGTTTTAACCTATAAAATAGTGGTGTATAATTGTTCTTCAGGTCCCTTAGATCAACATAAATGAGCAGCATATTTTAGAGCCAAAATATTTCTGTCTGGTGAATAGACCTACTTTGAATTGTCAGGACGAAAATTCATTTGTAGACCTGCCAGAAGCTCTCAAAGGGAAGTCAGGTGCCTTTGAAGAACACTTCAATGCCCTGAGCACACACTGTATATCTTTCTTCTGGCTTTCCTTTTTCTAACTGGAAAGGTTAGAAAAAACTGGATATACTTTGGGAAAATTAATATACTCAGATTTTCAGAATTATTGGACACTGAATTTACACTTATCACTGGGAGCGGGTGCAGTGGAGTTAGAACACAATGGTCATCCACTGATCAGAGTCAGAGTTTATGGAGTCATGAGACATATTTTATCTTGAATTGATGTCATTGAGTCCAGTGGATCTGCAAATACATTATATGGCCATTTCTTAGTTCGTGGGTAGTGAACTTAGTTCAATAGTCACTGACAGATCAACCACATTTTCTTTCTGATCAGTACAGTAAGGGCTATTTATGATAGGAAGGGACAAGTAGAATTCACTGTATCTGCCAATATTATATCCCTGGTGAAATTGGAGGCTGAGGCAGGAGTACTGTAAGTTTGAGACGAGCCTCAGCAACTCAGAGTAATCCTTGGCAATTCAGCGAGAATTTGTCTCAGAATAAAAAATAAAAATGGCTGGGAATGTAGCTCAGTTGTAAAACACACCTGAGTTCAATCCCTCATACCAAAAAACCAAAAAACATGTGTGCACCCTGAATCTCCAAAGAATAAATGTATATAAGGGAGGTGGGGTTGATTTGAACCACATCTTCATGTAACTTGCCTATTTAGGCTGTGCAGAAAGTGGACAGATCTTGGAGAATGATAGTCAATTATCAAAATGTAATTATTAATCCCAAATAAGATTTTTTAAAAGCTAGACAATTCATAATAAACTTCAGAACACTGGAAAGGTCCAGATCTTAAAAGCATCCATAAAGACAAGTCACTATCTGCAAAGGAAGACAAGTAGAATTAAGACCTAGAAAATCTATTGCTTGATGGGATGGAGGAAAGATGTAGTTCTGGGAACCAAAATGAAAACTGAAGCATAATGTGATCTAAAAATTAAAATGCACTTTTTCTGGTGATTATATGCCTGGGAATGTATCTGCTGGAAAAAATTACCTTGCCTTGAGGGATCTGGTGCTACAGATTCCCCAGAGTCACATGTATCAGTATACTTGAAGCCAAAGAAACAGATGCCAGCTAATAAAAGCAAACACTTCACTGACTCTATCACTTACTGAAATACTAAAATACTCCTCCTAAAAAAAGGGAGAGGGGATTAAGTCTTGGTGTTTGAACCACTCTTAACTCCTACCTCAGAACTAGAATGTTGATGTGCAAATAACACCACAGCTACCAGAATATATTATATTCTCTATTGTTCCTCTGCTTGCTACAGATTGAGAAATTCCAGGTAGAAGTGCATGATTAACCATTCCTTGGTCACATGGCTGTAAGGATCAGGGATGTAGGGAAAGCAAACATCTGGTCTTTCATAAGGAAGACAAAGAACTAATCAGTGGTTGATTAGGAACAGAGTATGTAATAGGATGGCCTGAGGCAGTTTTTCAGGATGATGGAACTATTCTGTATTTTAATTGCTGTGATGGTTAAACCTGCATTAAAATTCATAGAAATGTACACCAAAAAGTTGAATTGTGGTATGATTAGGAAAAAAGCCCACATTGAGAGAGCCTCATGATCAGTTGCCAAAATGAGAACTGTAGAAGATACCATTTCTTTCTGTCTCTTTGAAGTACATATTTATTTATGATAATCAATTTGCTTATCTGCTTTTCCTCTACTATTTTATATATGGTGAGTTGATGATAATTAACTTTGCAATTTAGCCCACACATTATAGGATACCAAGATGGGATTGAGACTAAATTAGGAAGAATGAACATCTGTGGTTGGATTCAAGTAACTGATAGAAACCTGGATCTTTCCTTAGGAGAGATTAGTGTACTTTTGTTTACAGGAGGGGGATCTATGTTATGAGAGGAATAAGCTGCTGTTGCTACTAGCTATTATTTAGAAGTCTGGGAAATAAGTGGGGCGTGGTTGTGCACACCTGTGATTCTGGCTACTCAGAATGCTAAGACAGGAGGATCACTAGTTTGAGGCCAGCCTGGGCAACATAGCGAAACCCTGTTTCACAAAACAAAACCAAAAACCAAAAAGAAGCATGAAAAAAGTGTATTGTAAGGTGAAAAGGTGAATAACAGATGACGAAGATTGGTGCTTGTGGTTAATAAGACTCTATGGACCACTCGTCCCATGATCTCTCTCCTAATGTTCATATTTTTCTGTAATCCTTTCCCCTTGAGTGAGGGGAGATCTGTAACTTGTCTTTAACCAATGGAAGAGGGCAAGAGGATGGTGTCTCACCACTGTGAATGTTACATTATAATACTCTTGTGATGGACTTATTTGAGAGACTCTCCTTGCTGGCTGGATGAAGTGGCATTGAGAGACTCTCCTTGCTGGCTGGATGAAGTGGCCATTTTGGGGAAGCCCACATGGCAAATAAGTATGGGCAGCTTGCAGAAGCTGAGGGCAACTTCCAGAAATTGACTGAAGCCTTTAGGAGCTGAAAGCAGCTTTCACTCAATCACTAGTAAGAAGCTGGTGCCTCCAGACTGTATCAATAAGGAAGTAAATTCTGCCAACAGCATGAGTGAGTTTGGAAGTGCATTCTTCCTCTGTTGAGCCTCTACATGAGAACTAGCCTAGCTGACATCTTGGTTGCAGCCTTGTGAAATCCTAGGCAGAGGACCTAGCTAAGTTGAGCCCATAGTCCTGACCCACTGAAATGGTGAGACAATAAATGTGCTATGCTAATTCTTTATGCAGCAATAAAAAAACAGTTCTCTATGTCTTCACTTTATCCTCTTAGTGTGCTTTCTTGTATTGCAGAGGCTAAAGTGCTAAAACTGCATTTCTCAGATTCCTTGGTAATTATGATTTTGGCTTCATTACAGGCCAAAAAGATGCTTACATGTGAAACTCGAGTAGCAAAAGTGAGATCGGGACTATGCTTCAGCCATCTCTGTTGTTGATGATGTTTGGCTGCCCTACTGTAGTATAGTCACTAGCTTGTGGGTGCTGAGAGACAGGGGATAGGCATTTATTTCACTGGTGTAAATCAGAGCAGGTGGAGCATGGTATTGGTAGTAGTAGCAGTAGTGATGGCTTTTCATTCTGGCAGTAGGAAACAGTAGTTTCCTAATGATAGAATAGTAACTCCCCTGTGGCATGGTAGTGGTGTGGCTTTGAAACTTGTTATTTTTTAAAATATATATTTTTAGTTGTAGTTAGACACAATAGCTTTATTTTATTTATTTTTATGTGGTGTTTAGGATCAAACCCAGGGCCTTGCATGTTCTAGGCGAGCACTCTACCGCTGAGTCACAATCCCACCCCTTGAAACTTGTTTTTAAAAGCTCAATTTAGTCAGTACTTTGAATAATTATTTAAGTCATTTAATGCCCAATAATAAATCTTTTCTTGCGTAGACTAAGAGTGAATTCTGTTCTTGAGACTGACCCTAATAGATACAGCAGGGAAGTCCTCAAGTGATAAATTTGCGTTAAATGTAAATAAAGCACATCATAGTAAATAATATTAATCTCTAAAAGTAAACAATTTTCATGTTTAATATAATAGATTTATAATATTTATTTTTATAAAGACAAGTAAAACCACCTTATCACATTTAATGTAAAAGATATAATGCATTGGTTCAGTTTGACACACTACGCAAGATTTTTTTATATTAAGAACAACTCATTTTCTTAACAAGGCATTAGCTATAAAACTATAGGTTCAGTTTGTTTCTCCTGCATACTCAGAAAATAATTTTTTAAACTTTATACTCTTACTTCAACTTAAAAATCTCTTTAAATATTCATTTTGATTAATCTATGCTAAAATACAATACTCAATAATCTTCACTATTCCAAATTTAAAATAATATCAAATACTAATAACATATCTTTTAAGAAAGTATTTTTGTAAATATAACTGACAAAATATTCAACAAAGTATGTATAATATTGTCTTTGTATATAAGCATAGACTGTCTTTCTAGAGCTATTGTAGTATAATTTAACAATCATTGCATAATAGTAGATGTGTGAGTTTTGAAATAAACTACTAAGCTTTAAATTTTGGACAGATTTCAAATAATTTCTGAGTAAAAGCATATATGCTTATTTACCAACTATCTCTTTAACTGGTAATTTCCTTGAAAAGACAAAGTTATCCAATCATAGTAATAAAAGACACTACTAATAAACTTCTGGCCAAAACTAACTTATGAATTTCAAAGTCTCACCTTGAAAATTATTTAACTTTTCTGAAGATAACAAATTCATTCTATGGTGACAAACTCCTCTTTGTTAGGCTTTGTTCACAGTGGACTCTTGCCAAAGACTGACTCTACCATTTCCTTTTGAGAAAGGGAGACTTCTTGGGGCACTCTAAAAGTTGTTTGCCCTTTTATTGTTTCACATCTAGAAAAGTCAAAGAGTTTAAAACCAATGAAATAAGCTCCACTGGTTGATTTCTCCACTTCCTAAGCCAAATGATGAATAAATTGCTCTTGTCATAAATAGGACAGAAGAATGGAAAAGTGTGGTTTGCTTGTTTTGTTTTTTTAAAGTGCTAACAAAGTCCATTATGTCTCTAAATGGACTGTCATGTAGTGAAATTTAAGCAGCATAAAGTATATAGATATTGCACATTTACATTAGATAGTCAAAACCTTTTAGATAGACACTGGTAATCCCATACATTATTTTGGCAAGCAAGTATACTTATATGCTTGCCAGATTAATAAAACAGTTCAGTTTTAGTGTAACTATTCTTTACTATCTAACATAAATTAAAACAAGACTGTTGAAAAATCCAAAATCTAGAGCTAGAACTAAATAATCACAAACTATTATGAAATAAATGCCACAAACAGCAGTATTTTGGAGAATTTCTAGTAATTTCTCTAGTTAATGAGAGACCTGTTTCTTAACCCTTTTCTAAAGGCTGGCTTTATCCAGTTCAAATCCAAATATAATTGTTTTTCTTTATATATCAGCTCAGAGTTTAGAATTCTTGAAATTGTTTTGATCAGTAATAGAGTTAGTGGTATGAATCAGCAGCTTCTGAATACCCGCCCCATGTAGAGAGAATGTAGAAGTTACTAACAAATCATACTGTTATGAATGATTGAATGAAATCACTCAAATTGAATGTAATAAACTTTAAAAACATATTAATTATTAGTTAGATAGCTGGAAAATGAGGGCCCTAAATGGTATTCTTGTAGATAATTAAGGTTATAGATCTAAAAGCCCAGTTTTCTAAAGAATTCTAATAGTACTGAGGCAATTTGGAAAACAGGGTTTATCAAAATGATATGTCAGAATCACCAATAAACATAATACCACCTTTTAAAAATTATCAGTAATCACATGTATAAAGCAGTACCAGCTAGTAATTTCTACTAAAAATGTTATGGTGCCCTCTGGTGGTTATATTGCATATCTTCTGAAATATAAAAAGAATAATTATATTTGAGAATATCAAAATTTGAGATCACAAAGGGATATATTATTGTGCTTCTGAGTATCTTTCTCTTTTTTGTTTTCAAGCATATTTGTAACAACAATAAATCCCTGATCTCAACTCCCAGGAATTTAGCTAAGGGATATAGCTACAGGAATCTTGGTAAACTTGACTATGATGCTGAAAAACTTACATTTTGGTCCTAGACCTTAACTGAGAGATTTTTGCATTTTCTAGTTTGGCTTTGAAATCTATGGGTTTTTCAAAAAACCTCACCAAGGCTGGTTCATTCAACAGAGACGCAAGAATCTGTTCAAATGCAAATGACCACTGAGGTTCTTCCCTAAGAGAGGGATCTTTCTCCATGTGGCTCTCAGTTTCTCCCTTTATGGGTCCTCCAGAAGCAGAGACTGTACCAGGGAATTCTTTTGCTGGTGATGTAGGGCTATGTAGCTTCCTTCCAACTTCCTCCATCCTGAGCAAAAGATTGGTTACAACAGCAATGGCTTGATATAATAACTCTTCTTCAGGGTCTTCATGAAATAAATTATAGAGGGTCTTTGAAAACTGAATAAATTGTGACTAGAAGACACAAGTTACAAATATAACATTTTAATGTTAGGTTAGCAAGTATAAAGTGAACTTAGATGAACTTAAAACCATGTCAAAAGTAATCATTAGATAATCTCCTATACAGAATTTATAGCATGTATCCTTCACTCTAGAACTGATGATCAATCCCAAAATAAATTGTGACTCTAGAAAGCTGATATGAACCATAAAAGAATTTCATTTAAGCCTTCTTGATTATTGTATAATAGCAGTATATTATGTCTAGACCTAATAGTTTGTGTATCAGTATTACTTTGTTAAAAAGCACTTTTCATTAGGCAAAGAAAGTCCCGTATTTCCCTACATGTAAATCATTAATTCATTAACCAATCTTAACAAAAGGATTAAGAACAAGTTCCATTTGATCTCCTCAAGGGGCAAGAGTGGGCAGCTTAGCTAAAATAACTACAATTTAGGGAAGAATGACTTTTGGAACCCATCTAGTGGCTCTAAGGAACCTATTTGGACATACTTCTCTCTTTTTTTTTTAGTTGTTGATGGACCTTTATTTTATTTATTTGTATGTGGTGCTGAGAATAGAACCCAGTGCCTCTCACATGCTAGGCAAGCACTCTACCACTGGGCCCCAGCCCCAGCCCCATACTTCTCTTTAAATGCTGAAATAGGGCCAAAGTGGAGAGAAACTAGTTGGACTGCTATTTGTCCCTAGAACATCTAAAAAACAGTCCTTGGAAACATTCATCAATTAAAAAAAGTTATTCCAACACAAATGTCCTATAAGTCAATCACTTAACCAGAAAAGTTCATCTGTAAACAAAAAGCAAACACAAAGGGTGCACTTCATAAAATATATTGTAACAAATGCTTGTTTTCCTTAGTCTACAATATTGTTCATTTATAGTAATTTTAGAATAAATATTTCATACTGACTCATTTAAAAAAGTATTTATTTAATGGTCAGATTATGTAGTCCATGGAGAAACACTAAGTTATTTGACAGTTCTCATTTTGGTAAAGTTCTGGGGATTTCCAATATCTATATCAACTAGATTTTAATTTTAAAAATATAAGAACGTTCTGGCTAAACAGTGAATAAGAAAGAGATGAATTTAAAATTGTATCAAAAGTAATCATTAGTATTATCTAGGGAATGTTCAAATACAAGATCATTAGAAACCAATGTGTGACCTATTTTTGTAATTTCTTATTCCCAGTAAGTAGCAATGGGCTTGGCATATAGTCGGTACTAAAAATCATGTTTACTAGATAAATTAACATTTCCAAAAAAGCTGAAAACATGTTACACATTTTTTTTTCCTGTGGGTACAAATTTTGTCATAGCAAAGGTCCTATCTGAAACATTTAAGTTCATTAAAGTAAAAAATGTAAGTTTTTTTTTTTTTTTGTACCAGGGATTGAACCCAGGTATATATAGCCACTAAGCCACATCCCCAGCCATTCTTTTATATTTCATCTTGAGACAGGGTCTCTCTAAGTTGCTTATGGCCTTCCTTAGTTGATGAGGCTGGCTTTGAACTGAGATCCTCCTGCCTTAGCCTCCTGAGCTGCTGGGATTACAGGCATGTGCCATCATGCCAGTCTGAGTTCTTAAAAAAAAATCATTGAAAAATATTCTCCTCTTCTATGTTGACCTGAAACTTAAAGAGATGATACATACAAGATTACATAACTAATTTGTAAAAGCATATTAGCTATTTTGGAGTTGGTTACATTCATATTCATACAAAAATATAAGAACTGAGAGTTTTTCTCTTGAAAATACTATACCTGATTCATTCTTGGTAAATCTTTAATGTTTTCTTCTTTTTTAAGAAGTTCATCTTGCCACTGACTTAGGTATGCTTGAATATCAATTTTTCCTTTGCCTGAATGAGGGGAGTAAAACCATATCATAATGAATAGCTCTCTAAATTTTCCAAATCTTAAAAAGAAAAATTATTATTAAAAGACATTTCACTGATATAAAATTCCATCTCTTTAATCCAGGAAATAATCTGAATTTACCTTTGATCTTACCCCACTGGTTCTCAGAATACTTTCTCCATTCCCATTTAGACTAAAACTTTTAATTTGGGAAAGCTGAGGACTAGGGAAAATGTAGGAAGAGTGGGGGAAAAAGAATGTTTTTAAATGAAAACAGTATACTGTGACTTGACAATGCAACTTTTCTGTAGTCACTGTTACACATGTACACTACCAAGTTTAAACCAGCTTCGATATCATATTATTGTTTTTTCTTGTAATAGGGATTGAAATATTGTACTACATCCCCAGGCCCTTTTTAAAAATTTATATTTTTTTCTCAAAATTTACTTAGGGCCTCAAGTTGCTGGGGCTGGTCTCAAATTTGTGATCCTCCTTTCTTAGTCTCCTGAGTTGGTGGGATTAAGGGCATTCATCACCACACCAGCTCTATATCATTTTTTATTGTGGGTGGGTATTGGAGATTTAAGGCAGGGGCACTTCACCACTAAGCCACATCCCTAGCCCTTTATTTTTTGTGGTGCTGGGGATTGAACCCAGGGCCCAACTGAGCTATATCCCCAGTCCATCCCTAGCCCTTTTTATTTTTTTTTTATTTTCAGACAGGGTCTTGCTAAGTTGCTTAGGGCCTTGCTAATTTGCTAAGGCTAGCCTTGAACTTGTGATACTCCTACCTCAGCCTCCAGAGTCACTAGGATCACAGGCATGGACCACTGTACCCAGCTCTATATCATATGTACATACAAAAATGGTCTATGGTAGCTCTTATTAAAAAACTCAAAATGCTATTTATTCATTAATTCCTTTAAAGAATTTAAACAAGATGCAACTATTTTTTAACTAAATATTATTCAAAAATCTAAAAAGAGCCAGGCATGGTGGTGCACACCTGAAATTCCAGTAGCTCGGGAGGCTGAGACAGTAGGATAGTGAATTCAAAGCCAGCCTCAGCAACAGCAAGGCACTAAGCAACTCAGTGAGACCTGTTTGTTGAGAACCACAGCCAAAGGGGCCCCAGCAAACTTCCAGGGATCAACTGTTGATCGAGCTGGATCAACAAGGATGGTGAGGGAAAAGTGGGGTGGGGGGTGCAGGGCAGGATCCCTGCTGGAGCATGGGTGGGAGGCTGGAGGGAGAATCCTGCCTGTCTGGTTTGCAGAAGTAGAAAATTCCTGGACCTGGGAGTTGGGAAGTAAGTGCGCCACACCCGTTGGCCCAGGGAGCTCCGTCTCCCCAGCTTCCCTGCCCGGCCTTCTCTCCAGAGCCCACAGTTACCAGCACGTGTGTCATGTATGTGTGACTAGAAACACAACTAGGAATAGATGCTTCTGTGTTGCGAGGGTTGGAAGCAACAGTTAAACAGCATCCAACCTTTTCTGCTCTCAGAAGGCAGGGAAGGGGTTTGGAAAGAGGCCAGCGCCAGAGAGGAAGGACCCAAGGAACCAGCCAGGCATGGTGGACACCTGTAATCCCAGCAACTTGAGAGGCTGAGGCAGGAGGATCATGAGTTCAAAGCCAGCCTCAGCAACTTAGTGAGGCTCTAAGCAACTCAGCAAGGCCCTGTCTCTAAATGAAAAAAAATATTTAAAAAGGACTGGGGATGTGGCTCAAGCTGGAAGTTTGCTGGGGCCCCTTTGGCTGTGGTTCTCAACATCTGTTTCCAAATAAAATACAAAATAGGGCTGGGGATGTGGCTCAGTGATTGAGTGCCCCCAAGTTCAATCCCTGGTACCCCCCCAAATTAAAAGGATTTAAAAGAATAATTTGATATCCTCTCTCAAATTATTTTTCCATAATTTTACTCGTGCATTTTAATTATACATAATAGTGGGATTCAGTGTTTCGTAGTCATACATGTACATATCTCTCAAATTATTAACTGTACATACTATCTGACTTACTATTCCCACACTTCTATGAATTCAACCAATCCTAAAGAAATATTTATAAAATAATATTAAAATATAAAAATGTTTATTGCAGCATACTTTGCAATAAAAAGAACTGAAACAACCTAAATATCCATTAGTATTGGGTTAGTTATTAAAATAACTCATAGTCAAATCAATCAGGAAGTACTCTGCACCCATTAAAAAGTATAATGTCTAGATCCAAATGTACTGACATGAAAAGTTTCCATGGCATATCACAAAATAAGAAAAGAAAATGGTAAAACAGTATTTCTGGAATATTTTTTTTGTTTTGTTTTTAAGAGAAATGTTTGTTGGTAGGACTGCAAATTAGTACAACCACTCTGGAAAGCAGTATGGACGTTCCTCAAAAAACTTGGAATGGAACCACAATATGACTCAGCTATCCCACTCCTAGGTATTAGAACTAAAATCAGCATATTATAGCTGTATAGTCACTTCAATATTTATAGCAGCACAATTCACAATAGCTAAATTACAGAGTTAGCCCAGATGCCCATCAATAAATGAATTTCTGGAAAATGTGGTACATATACACAATGGAGTTTTATTCAGCCATAAAAAATAATGAAATTATGACATTTATTGGTAAATGGATGGAAATGAGAATATCTCGCTAAGTGAAATAAGCCTGATTCAGAAAATCCAGGTGTGAATATTTTCTCTTATATGTGAAAGCTAAAGCAAAGTAAAGGAAAGAAGGTGGGGGTGGATGGATCAGATATCACAAAGATATAGGGAAGATCAGTGGAGTAGCAGTTCAATAGGGAGGGAGGAGGGGTGAAAAAGGAGGAAATATGGAATGAATTCAATAAGATCATGTATGTGCATATATAAATGTACCACAGGGAATTTCACCTTTATGTATATGTAGAAAGTACTAATCAAAAATAAATAAACAAGCAAAAGCAAGATCAGCTAAGTAGAAGAAGGAGAATAGGAGAGGAAGGAGGGGAGGGAAAATGGGGGAAAGGGATTGAAATCAAACTTCATGCATATATGATTTTGTCAAAATGAACCCAACTACTATGTATAACTATAATGCACTAATAATTTTTTTAAAAAAAATACCAAATTTAAAAAGAAAGAGAGAGAAATGTCTAGGTATGTTTGTGAATACACAGAAATATGTCTGGAATGGATATAGTTAAAAGTATTTCTAACCTCTACTTCTGGGTGGGATGGGGTAGGGGTACAAGGGATATATACCATATGAATTTCTGTTAAAGGATTATCTATTACTTTTGTAATTAAGAATACATATTTCTAAAGTAATTAAAATATATGATTATGGGTCACTTAACTGTTTTATATAACTTCTGAGACTTAAAAAATAATAAATTGCTAAACTAATGCAAACGAACTGAAAAAGTTATCAGGACAAAGCAATCCACTCTCTAAAGAAAATGTGGTATATACACACAATGGAGTATTACTTAGCAATAAAAGAGAATAAAATCATGGCATTTGCAGGTAAGTGGATAGAGTTGGAGAACATAATGCTAAGTGAAGTTAGCCAATTCCTAAAAAAACAAATGCCAAATGTGTTCTCTGATATAAGGAGGCTGATTCATAATGGGGTTGGGACAGGGAGCATGGGAGGATTAGATGAACTCTAGATAGGGCAAAGGGGTAGGAGGGGAAAGCAGGTGGGGAAAAAGGTGGAATGAGATGAATATCATTACCCTAAGTACATGTATAAAGATGCAAATGGTATGAATATACTTTGTACACAACCAGAGATATGAAAAATTGTGCTCTATATGTGTAATATGAATGGTAATGCATTCTTCTGTAGTTATTAATATCTACAAAAGCAATAATTTAATAAACTAAATGATATTCTTAGATCATAGTACCTTTTTCAGGGCTATTTTTTCCTGATTCTGCTTCCTTCTCATTTGCAGGTTTGGAAACTAGAAGGAAAAGAGGACAAATGCATATTGTAAAATATTTAATAAATATTTTTTATTAGTAAAATAGTATTTCATACAAAGACTTATAAGCACATGTTATTTTCTTTGATTCAGGAAGTCAATTTTAGCTGACCTGACTTCATGTCACTAGAAGACAAAGTATTCAAGAACTTTCATAGGAAAAACATCCCTAGAGAAATTTCCATATTTAAGAAAAAGCCTAGAAGGGAGTATATAAAATATTAAATATTTATTTCTGGATGATATTTTGATTTTTTAAAAATTAAATTGTATTATTTTTATTATCAGAAAAATTAAAAAACACACACATACTCAAAGTCAGAAGAATGACATACAAGTATTGAGTGTGGCAATAATTCATTGTAAAATCTTGCACAAGGCATTTCTCTCTGGGCTATAAATCTATAAAATTTATAAAATGAAGGAACTTGATTAGATTATTTGTAAGTACTCTTTGATGTTCAAACACGTCAACATATAGTAAGCACATGTATACATTATTCAGAATTTGTCCCTCAGTGAGACACTGCATACTTAAGAAAATAAAACAAAGGACAAATAAGTTCCTATCACTTCTAAATTATGTCTAGTACATGGATTTATTCCTATATCCTATACCTTCACTGACATTTTATAATAAGTATCCACTGTTTGAATAATGGCTATGACCTTTAATCATCAAAGATTCTATTGTTTTCATTGTACTATACAAGGCACGAAAATGGTCTGACACAGTTTGAAAATTTAACATAATTAGAAAAAAAAATCTTAATTCTCTAAGAACAAGAAATTTCACATGTTAAAGCCCTTAAGTGTGGTTTGGTTAATAAGTCAAATATTTACAGATTATACTAAATGAATAGCTAATTTTTTAAGCAAATATTTACCATGAAGCTGACTGAAATAAAGTAATTCTTCCACGGAAAGTTCATCACCTTTTGAAGAGTCCTTAGATTTCACTTCAGTATATGCTGAAAATGTATAACCCAAATCACATTTAACAATAAAGAGATGAGGTTTAACCACAGAGATGAGGTTCATAATGGTCAGGTAGATTTGGGAACAGGAAGTTAAACAATGGGTTATATGAAAAAAATGTAAATAAAGAAATGTGGAAATAATTCTGCTGTGTTGTATAGCAAATAATGAGAAGTATTAGGCCACTTTGAGTTCTATTGTTTCTCCTACTTCTTTTTTTATAGTTTTCTGTAAATCATTACAAGTTAAAATAAGAAAAACTAGAATTTAGAAATCTCTGAATGTGACCTCAGCCATTTAAAAATTTCCTCAGTGATAAAGAAAACATAATGTTGAGTGTTCTGCTTTACTTCCAACATGTGTTTAAATGGGTACATAGTATTTTTCTTATTTTGATCCCTATATGAGTGGTATATTTGATGGCAGTATTAAACATTCAAATTTCAATATAACTTGAAAATGTCAATTTTTTATATTAAATTATTAGGTGTTTTGAATATTATTTTTAATATTGTGTTTGTGAAGAGTTAAAGATGGCTTTTAGTTTGTTGCTCTGGTAAATATTTTTTCATGGCTAATCTGAAGACTTTGAAAGCAATCCCAGGTAGAGCTTTAGACAAAGTAAGAGGTGTTGTTTGTTTTTGTGAATTACCCTAGCTAGCTACTTTATGCAATGTATCTTCAGTTTAAAGCCTAAGACCGTTTTGCCAAAGAAGGGATATCTGGAAAAGGTAGCCTCTTAAGGTCAGTGGGAAAAACTTACATAAACTGGACTTATGCAAGAATGTTGAGGAAGTATGGCAGAAAAAAACCCAGAACTTTGAAGTCAGACAGACCTCACTTTGAATACCAGCTATGTGACCCCTGGCAAATAATCTAATCATCTCCACCCTGAGTTACCTTATGATCAAAATTGGAAGAATAATACCACTTTTCAGGGATACTGAGAGACTTAAGTAAACAAATGCATGCAAAGTGAATGTCCTGGTAGAGCAAGTGCTTGATCAATGGCAGCTATTATTTTACTTCCTTTTCTAAATATTTAATATCCCTGCTACCTTGTCTAATTGTTCTGAATAATTTGTAGTATTATGCAAGCTTGGCAGTTTGTCCAAATCAAATCTCTATTCTAATGACAATAACAACAACAACAATTCAACATTATACCAATATTCAAATGAAATGTAATTCCCATACATAAACTATCATTAAACTGATAGAACATTAATAGAAAGGAAACTTCTGGACACATCAGATACACACAATTTCTTCTATACATTTTGCTACATCTACATACATCAGCAGAAGTAGTTGGTAATGTGATTCAAGGGCCACAATGAAGCAATGACCCTGTATCACACTGAAAATTATGTTATTTGTTAAATGGAATGATATCTGTAGCTATGCTATTTAAAATGAAACAAACTCCTGCTGTACATCATGAAAGACTATTAAATTCTTACCTGGAGGAATATGCAGCTTAAAAAGCAGTTTAAGCTTCTCGGTAAAACTTCCATTGTACATTATGTCTGTTTAACAAAATCCAATTGGAAATAATCATGTAATCCAAAGATGATTCAATCAATTATAGCAAAATAGATTCATTAAGATAGACACTAGCCAGGAATTAGGATTCAAAAACCTTCTGTTATTTCAATAAGAATTAAACAACCATCCAGTCAGCCAGATTCTCTCCTTCAAGTGAACAAGCAAAGTATTCTATCAGGCAATAAAATGCTCTCCTGACTATCTCCTCCTTTTCTCAAACCTAAGATTTCTTTCTTTTTTTTTTTTTTTTTTGAACAAGGCCTTATGCTTCATTTGAGGAAAGAATTGCTCCTCAAGGGGCAATTTGTGATAAGAAACTACTGCTGGAGAGTCTGAAAAAGCAAAGGGACAGTATTTACAGTCACAACACATATACACATACACTATCTACACATATGACATATATGTTGGGTATTTCTCCACCACTTTTCTTGACTATGTGATTGGATTTTTACTAAAAGGGAAAGTGCATCTGTAACATCTATGCACTTGAGTATGGGAAAATTGGGACAGTCTCTTCCTCCACCTTAAACATTAAAACATCCACATCTAACAGCCTGCCTTCCTGATGTGGTTGGGGAAAAATGAGATCGATACACTTAGGTTTATCAACAAACTAAAAAAATGGCCTAGTATTTACTAAAGCTGGAGATAATGTAACTCAGGGTTATATAATCTAACTAAACTGTCAATAGTAGGCATTAGTAAATATTTTTTTGGGTGCATTTATTTTGTGCTACAAAATTATTGGACATCAGCCTACCAATTACAGAGGAGAATTCTTTGAAGTTTATAAGGCAATCAGAGTTTTCATCCAACAATCGGAATGTCCACAAAGCTAGTGAGTCTCTATTTGCAGAATGAGCCCACGGACTCAACAAGTGATACAACACTCTGAACTGCTGGCAGTCAATCTGATACTGTTCCAAATATGACAGGCTGGGGTCATGGTGCTTCAATCCTGGACAACTTAAACACCAGTAACAAGATAAAAACAGCTCCTTCTATTAAAAACAAACAAACAAAGTCATTGCAGAAGATTTTTTTCCTTTAAAGATGTTTGATAAAAAAGATAAAAAATATTTTAGTTCTGATAAAATTCTGCTAAAAGGGAACTACTGTTTCATTTAAAGAAGAAGAACAGTACCTTAAAGATGACATAAAGTTCATCCAATTCGTGAAGTTTCAATTTCACATCTTGTGATACAACACGCAACTTTAAAAAAATTAAAAGCACTTTAGAATTTAGAATTTAACACTTCAATATAGAAATTCTCTTGAATCCACTTAAAAGTCTCACTATGCCAGAAGAAAATATTTTCCTTTTCTAGAGAAATAAAGGTAAATGCACTTATTTAACACTTTTGAACTACAGTTCAATTCTACTCTGATACTACTACTTTGATAGTTATCTCCTTATACCCAGAAATCAATGCCAAAGGATAGCCACTTAATATCTATAAATACAAGCAACAGTATTCTAAGTCTCATTCCACATATTCCTTTCTTGTTACATAAGCAATATTTTAAGTCATCAAGCTAGACTGTCATTTAACACTTCAAAGGTATCAGGAGATATGCATTCCTACTTTGCCAAAAAGTATAATCCAACAAATAATAAGCTTAGAAAATAGAAAATTTTGTTCTACTCCATAAATAATAAGCACTAATAGTACAAACATTATAGAATTTAAGCAATGTAAAAGCAAAGGAAAGGTAAAAGCTTTAATTAATATGATAGAACTTAATCTCTGGGAAGTATGAGAAATAAATTACAAATAAACATCATTGAGAAGAAAAGGATATTATTAGCATGGATATGGAGGTCATTAAAAGTACCCAGTACACAGAAGGTAGCTGTCAATATCTGTTGAATAAATTCCATAACCTTTACATCAATACATTTGAAAATAGATAAAATAGATCTTTCAAAATAGATAATTCCCTAGGAAAATATAAATGACCAAAATAACTTAGAGGTGCAAGAAAATATGAATAAACAAAACTGAAAAGGTTTTGTTTTTGCCACCCATGCAAAGGCAGCAGACTCAGATGCTTTTTTAAAAAAATGTTCTGTTTCAACATTTTTGTTTCATCTGTTTTCATAAGATTCCCTTTCCCCCCCTTTTCTCTCTACCTTCCACATATGAGAGAAACATACAACCCTTGATTTTCTGAGTCTGGCTTATTTTGCTTAGCATGGTATCCTCCAGTTCCATCTATTTTCCTGCAAATGATATAATTTCCTTCTTCTTTATGTCTGAACAAAACTCATTTGTGTATATATACCACATTTTCATTATCCATTCATTTGCTGATGGTAGTTTCCTAGGCTGATTCTATAATTTGGCCATTGTGAATTGAGCTGCTATAAACATGGGTATGCATGTATCTGTAGAATACACTGATTTTAATTCTCTTGTATAATATTGAGGAATGGTACAGCTAAATCATATTGTCATTCTATTCCTAGTCTTCTGAAGAAGCTAAATACTGATTTCCATAGGGGCTATACTAATTTACATTCCCACCAATAGTATATAAGAGTTCCTTTTCAAAATCCTGCATCCTTAACAGCATGTACTGTTACTTGTATTCCTGACGACTGCCATTCTAACTGGAGTGAAATGAAATCTCAGTGTAGTTTTGACCATGTTGGCTAAAGATGTTGAACATTTTTTCATATACTTGTTGGCTGTTACTATGTCTTTTGAGAAGTTTCCATTTAGTTCATTTTCCATTTATTAAATGGGTTATTTATGGATTTTCTGAGTTCTTTATATAATCTAGATATTAGCCCTCTCTCAGATGGTTTTACAGGTTGTTTTCTCAAACCTTCAGATACAGGATAATCTCTATGTGATCTAAAATATTTCAGAGCATAGGAAAATATGAGCTTATTACAAAATTAATTCTATGATGTAAGCACAACTAATATGAAAACTAAAGTTATCACACACACACAAAGAAAAGTTTAAAACAACGTCTCTATAACACAGATGCAAAGAATCTAGCTAAATTATTTGGTAGAACTTTCAAAGCAAACTATTAAAGAATAATATATTATGACCAAATAGGATTTATTTAAAAAATGCAATGGAAGTCTAATATTGATCAGAAATTCTTTAATAAAATTTACATTAGTAAAGTAAAAAAAAAAAAACTAACCTCAATATTTGAAAAAAAATTTGATCAAAGTTAATACTTGATCTTAATTTTAAAAGAAGTACCTAACCTGCTAACCTAGAAACTGAATAAAACTTCCTTAATTTGATAAAGGGCATACTTTAGAAGTCAATAGCAATAAAATATTGGAGACATTCCTATTAAACTCAGGAATAAGACAAGGAAAACTACTTCTATAGCTATTATTTAATACTCTGCTGAAGAGCCTGCCCCATGTAATAACACACAACAAAGAAAAGAGGTATAAATATTAGAAAGTGTCAAAATCCTAAGACTGGAGATAATATGCCTGTCTATTCAGAAAATTTGAGAAAGCCAAGTGAAAACTGTTATAATTAATGAGTCAGTAACTTGACCACTCAGAAAATCAATATGTCCAAATCAATAGCTTTTACATACACAGAAATACACGATTAGAAAATGTAAAGGAAGGGGATGGGGTTATGGCTCATTGTTAGAGTGCTTGCCTAACATGTGAGGCACTGGGTTGGATTCTTAGCACTGCATATAAATAAATAAAAAAAAAATAAAGGTCCATTGACAACTAATAAAAATTAATTAAAAATAAATAAAAGTGTAAAGGAAAAAACTCAATTCTTTTAATGATAAAACCATAAAATACATAGAAGTATAATAAACCTAACAATAAATGTGTAATGACCTACATAATGAAGACCATATGTGCTTACTAAAGGACATTTTAAAAGACAGATAATTAAGATGAATATTAAAAAGGAATTTTAAAAGTTTAAATAGATTACAGAATGAAAATAAGCCACAATAGTTAAAACACTGTGGTATTATTGAAGTGACTACAACAACAAAAGTCCAGAAATATGGCCATGCACGTATGTAAGCATTTAGAATATGGAAAAGTAGAGTACAGTAAATATGGACTATTTAATTAAGTGGTTATAAGACACTGGGTGATAGCAGCTGAAAGAATAACATTAGAGCCCTAACCCACACTATAAACACAAAAATATACTCTAGGTATATTAAAGATCTAAACATTAAAAAAGCAATACCAGTAATATAAGCTATGTATTTTTTATATTTTGTATAATTTTAAATAGGGAAAGCCTTACTAAGTTTGACACGAAACCCAAGTACTATGTAAGAAAAAAGGGAAAGGACTTGACTGCATAATAAATTGTAACATATTTACTCTGAAAGACACCATAAAGATAATGAAAACAAACCAAGACTGGGGGGCAGAATTAGGCCCTAAACATAACTGAGAAAGAATTAATATCCCTAATATTCAAAGAGCTCTTACAAATCAGTAAGCAAAAGATTAAAATAATCTCATAGAAAAATGGATGAAGGCTACGAACAGGCAATTAAGGAATGAAGTAGGCTAGAAACATGTAATAGGCAAAATGAAAATTAAAGTAACATTTGATTTTTTATCTATCTAATTGGCATATACTGAAGATCTTAGTTGTCAGTGTGTGGAAAAGGATGCATTTGTGTATCCTATTGGTGGGTTTTGAATTTGGTGTAAATCTTTTGGCAGATAATTTGGCAGGACCTATCAAATTTTAGACGGTTGTGTCCTTTTACCCAGCTAATACTCTTATAAACACACACACACACACACACACACGATTATGTAATTTATATCTATAAGTGCAAACAAAAAATTGAGACATATTAAATGCACACTGACAGTGAACAGTTAAATAAATCACAGCATATCTATACTATGGTAAACTATTTGATACATTAAGAAGAAAGTAGGATCTCTATGTACTTAAATGTAATGATTATACACACACACACATACACACTTTTTGGGGGAGGATACTTGGGATTGAACCAGGGCTTTCTTAGTGGCTTAACCACTAAGCCACATCCCCAGCCCCCCCGCTTTTTTTTGAGACAGGGTCTAAGTTGCTTATTAGCCTCACTCAACTGCTAAAGCTGGCCTAGAACTTGCAATCTTTTTGCCTCAGCCTCCTGAGTTGCTGGGATTATGGACATGCAACAGAGTACCTGGCCAATGATATATTTTCATTAATTAACTAATTTATTTTAATTATGTATATATGGTAGCAGAATGCAGTTTGATTCATTGTACACAATTGAAGCACAACTTTTCATTTCTCTGGTTGTACATGATGTAGTGTCACATCATATGTGCAGTTGTACATGTACCTATGGTAATGATGTCTATCTCATTCCACCATCTTTCCTACCCCCATGTCCCCTCACTACCCCTCCCTCCCCTTTGCCCCATCAAAGTTCCTCCATTTTTCCCATGCCCGCCTCCCCATTATGGATCAGCATCCACTTATCAGAGAGAACATTCAGCCTTTGGTTTTTTTGGGATTGGCTTACTTCATTTAGCATGATATTCTCCAATTCCATCCATTTACCTGCAAACGCCATAATTTTATTATCTTCTAATGCTCAATATTCCATTGTGTATATATATCAAATTTTCTTTATCCATTCATCTATTGAAGGGCATCTAGGTTGCTTCCACAGTTTAGCTATTTTGAATTAAGCTGCTATGAACACTGATGTGGTTATGTTACTATAGTGTGCTGATTTTAAGTCCTTTGGGTATAGAACGAGGAGTGTGATAGCTGGATTGGTCCATTCGAAGTTTTCTAAGGAATCTCTATACTGCTTTCCAGAGTGGTTGCACCAATTCGCAGTCCCACCAGCAACATGATATATTTTTGAATGAAAAAGGCTGTAGGACAAAACAGTATGATCTTATTTAAAAAGCTATATGTAGTTGTATATGCCTGTAATTCCAGCAGCATGGGAGGCTGAGACCAGGAGGATTGTAAATTCAAGACCAGCCTCAGCAACTTAACAGGTCCCTAAATAACTTAGACCTTGTCTCAAAATAAAAAAAACAAGAAGGGCTATGGGTGTAACTTAGTGAAGCCCCTTGGTTCAGTCTCCAGTACCAAACAAAACAAAATAAAAAGCTGTATGTTCCCTTCCCACTAACATACACACTTAGGTGTCCAGATATATAGAAAAAGGAAGGATATATATCAAATCATTTTAAGATGGTTACTCCTAGGGTGGAAAGCTTTACTCTTTACATTTTTGTAATGCTTGAATTATTTACAATAAACATTATAACTTTAGTAAATTTTAGAAAATATGTAACAGAAACAAGGGGCCTCTGCTAACTATGCTTTGGTAACATCACTGAATTATTTAACTGAAATATAAATGTGGAATATTCAGAAATGTTAAACTTCCTAGAGTTGTTTCTCTGAGGACCCGGTCTTTAAGCAAGTAGATTTACAAAACAACACACACTCATGATAAAATATCAAATAGTACACAATATAAACAGCAAAATAAAATTCTCCCCCTTCTGAAATAATCTCTTCATCTCACTGACATGAGGAAATCAATATTAACAGCTTTTTATAAAGTCATCCAAATGTTAAAAAGGTGAATACTTAAAACTGTTTTGTATCCTATTCAATTTACCTTAGATATGCAAGGAAAACAGTATTAGAGCACTGACTATTATACAGATCAGCTGTTCTTCCTGATACAGTACATCACAAATATTTTATGCTTAAATGCCTACATCATAGCATTTAGTACTGCACTGCAGTGGACTTTAAGGTCAAATAACATAAAACATGTTGGAGAAAGCAACCTAATTCAGCCAGAAGAAAATAAATTATTTTTTCGTATTTTTTTTTCAATAAGCAAAACCTTGGCAAGAATCTAGCTCAAAAATTTAGGTCTTTTTGTTTAGTTCACATGCAATGATAATGTTTAAAGGAAGTTGAAGAAAAAAAAGTTACTCTAACTGGTTTTCCCCCATTTTTTAGATACTCACCACATTCTGCTTTGTTGTTTCCTCTAGGGTCTGTATCACATATAACCTATTTCGACAGCGCATGCTGTGTATATCTTCATAGCGAATATTACCATATTTCTGCAAGAAATGATTTCATTGGATACTCATTCATAATAAATATTCACTTCTCCTCTTTTAATTTTATCAGACTCAATTCTCAGAGGCCTTGATTCTTTTCCTAGCTATTTTCCTGATTTGTTCAGTGATTTTGCAAATTTTCACCTCCCACTTTTCAGTTTTTATATATATATACACACATTGAAAAGAATCCCATCTACTCTGTGTCTAGACCAAGTATAAGAACATTGATAAAATGCTTAGTCTCTAAGGACAAAATAATTTTTATCTTTTTACAGTGATACATATTTAAAAGTCACCATTTGTAAAAGCACGTGAATATAGTTTCATTTAATGAAAGGTGAATTGAGAAAGAAGAGGTCATGCAACCTAGGACCTGTCCACAGAATTCAAAAGTGAAGGTAGCTTTTAAATTGTATCTTTACTTGCATTATTATTTTATTCTGAATATACCACTAGAGATATAACTACAGTTATCATTTAAAATATGCTATGTAATCATATTCATAGTATAAAAACTTACCTCATTGGACTCTTTTATCAAATCTGTAATATCCACTCTAATATGACTGCTTTGTTCATCACTCACATTTGAACCCTGCTGAACATTTGAAGGCAATGGGCTGTCCTTATTAGTGACATTGTCAAAGAACCTATTCAAAAATGGTAGTAATAGAATTAGAGGAACTAAAATTGGTAAAGCTGAGAAAACAAAAACTAATATTTCCATATTTAGTCAGAGGATAATTTCTACTAAGAATACAAGGGAAAGCCTTATGAAGAATTGGAATTTGAAAATGATAGGAAGACGTGGGTGGGGGAAATAGAGTTAATATCATTTTTGGTTGGGGAAGAGAACATGAAGGAAGCAAATATGCTCAGTGTGCACTCAGCAAATACTACACAGCCCAGCAAGAATGGAAACAGAGTCTGTAAAGATATGTAAGGGGAAATAAGTAAAGAAAGGTATATTGAGGCCTCATCACAGAGTTCTGAAGGAATGGGATTTGATGAAGCATTACAACAGTTGCCAATTCAAATGTTAATTTAATGTAAACAAATGTGTACATACACACATAACACACACACACACACACACACACAGAGTCTCCAATATAAAAGAAACATTCATACAAAAACCACCAGGAAAATAAAATGCAACCTACCTGACTGAAACCATATGGAAACCAGGATAACTTCCTACACTGGATATTTAGTATTATCAACTATCACTTTCCCTGTCAAATTACTTTTACACAGAAACACTTTTTAGCTCAAACTGGGATTATGAAAGTCCTAGCATACTGAATCAACAGTATTAGCATAAATAACCTAATTGTTCATTTCCAAGTTGATTTTCTTTTGTTACATTCTATTGAAAAACAATGGACTAGACTTTTTATCTAGCTTTTTCATTCAACTGCTCTGTGACTTTAGGAAAATTGTTTGAAGTTTTTAGAGCTCAGTTAACCTCATTGGTGAAATGAGGGGACTGAACACCACAGTCTCTCAGATTCCCTTCAGATTTAAATGTTATAGTTTCTACAATACCTGTTTAAAGCTGTCACAGCTTCAGCATCATCTTTACATGCCAGTAGCTTGTCTAAATTATAATCAAGTATTGCCAATCCCAATTGTAGAATGGCCTTTATTCCATCATAGAAGAAACAGTCCACCACATTCACTGCACTTTCAATAGGTAGCACACTAATAAAAAGTGTGAGGAACCATGAGAGAGAAACTGAGGAAAAGAATGTCATATCAGTCATGTGTTCTGTGAGTTGAGGAAGATGATCCCTGATAAGTTCTTCAAATACTGCCTGATCCACCAAGGCACCTGGAGAATTCAAAATAAGTTTAAAAATGAACATCTTCAAAAGGATTTTTTCTGATACCTTCCCACTTCTATTAACTTGCTGATATATCTCCTCTCATCCTTAAATTATGAACTCTTTTAGTGCTGTTTCTATATTTAATATATTTCTGCATCTTCTAGTAGAGTATCATGTACCTAAAAGCATTTGGGAAATGCAATCCAAATTCATTTGAAGAGTTATTTGAGTCCTCATTATATCATAGACCTGTACAATTAACAAAATGGTCTCATCTTCAAGAAGTTTAATATCTAGTAGAACTCAAGATAAATGTACAAGTCACTCTAACAAAGGCAATACAATCAATGACCTAGCCATAATAATTAAAGCTTCTAAGTTTTAAGACAGGGGATAAGAGATCTATAAATACTTGATGTTTTAAGAAAATATTATATAGTTATCAAAGCAAGATCTTGATCTTTCTTTCAAAGCTTGTAAATACCTAAATAATTAATATAAATATGGCAATTTTAAGCTGATAAAAATTCTCCTCCCATCAAGAAATATTAAAATTTCCTCTGCATCTCTGGATATTTCAGAGCATCATTATTTTATCATTAAATGATTATAAGTTTAAAGTATTCATTTTATTAAGAAACAGACCTGATGCAATCTTTCCAACTACACATTCTGTATAAATATCATGCAGTAACCAATTATGCCACCAGAGCTCCTAATTGTACAAAAAAGCTGTTCTCTTTTTAAGCAAGTCAGTGAATGTGACATTTTGACATTTTATATATTTTGCAATGTAGTTAATCAATTCTTTTACTTGACTGGCAACTGAGTAGATAAGAGACACTCAAAGGGCTCAGAAAAGAAATATGTGTCTTTTATGGTTTGAATAGATTCCCCAAATTTAATGTGTTGAAAACTTAATCACAAAATTCATATATTAGTGGTATATGGAGGTGGGATCTTTGGTGAGTGGGTCATGAGGGCTCTTCCCTAATGAATGAATTAATCCATCTGTGAATTAGTACATTAATAGGTTATCAAGGGAGTGGCTTTGTTATAAAAGCAAGTTGTCTCTGGCATGCTTGCTCTATCTTACCATGTGATGCACTCCACCACATTATGATGGAGCAAGAAGGCCCTCACCAGATGTTGAGATGATGCTGGCATATATTCTTGGAATTCCTAGCCTCTAGAACCATGAACTAAATAAACCTCTATCACTTATAAATTACACAGTATGTGGCATTTGGTTATGTCGAGAGAAAACAGACTAAGATAGTGTCTGTGTGTGTTTACCAATGATTCGACGATTAAAATAATCAGGCAACATTCGTTCACATACAGCAACCAGAAGCCAAAAAGCTTCTTCTTCTTTTGCATATAGAAGCAACACCGAAGTTAAAATGTTCATTGCCTAAAGTTCATAGAAAAGATACAAAAAAATAAATATTACTTAGATAACAATTGAATTTCTTCTTCAAACTTAGTAGTATTTAATAGTAATGAGAACAAGTGAGAGTATAATAATGGAAACATGAGAACTATGAGCTAGTCCAAAACAAAACAAAGTAAGTCTAATTAGCTATTTTATACAGTAACATTCAAGGAATACAAAGAAGTAATACCACAGATGTAAAATACAGTAGTAAAACTTAAGAGTAATTTCAAAAAACATTATCATAAATCTGAAAAATATCCACATAATTTTCAAGAACATACTAAAATTAGGGAAAATAAACTTCATCTCTATTTCCAACTATCTGTAGAAGAATATAGATGTCAATCATCCTTCACTATGTCCAAAACTAAACATCTTATTCCTATCAAATAGGAATCTCTTCTCAGTTATCCTAATCTTGATTATGGTAGAAACCCTGTATGTTTATTATGCTGCAATGGATACCTTTGTATATCACTCTTCATTCAAGTGTTTTACTATTTTCTCAGGATTAGTTATCTAGAAATGAAATTGTTTTACCAAAGGGTATTATTTATTAAAGACTTAATATTATTGCCAAATTACATTCTAGAAAGATTGTGCCAATTTACATTCCTAGCCAATAGTGTTTGAATGTTTATTTCACTGCACGTTTGCTAATATTGAGAATTGTAATAATTACCCTTATTAAGTTGATACTGTAGATGGTATCTCATTGTTCTAATTTCAATTCTATAAGGTTGGACTTTCTTTTTCAGGTTCATTATCATTCTGCATTTCCTCCTCTGTGACTAATCATTTCCTGTCCATTGCTCATTTTTTAATATTTTGATACCTTTTGAATAGATTTGTATACTAACTATGTCAATTCCTTGACAATATTTGATCACAAGCCATTTTTACTTCTTCACTTTGTTGTGTAAGAAGCCATAAGGGAGGGAACAGAGTGAAAATGGTACCATAGGACTTACAAAAATATTTCTTCTATAAAAGCAATAAGAACACTGGCAGGTAACATCTATTGAAGAAAATGCCTGAGTCTCAGTAAAAACAATGAGCTCTGTGGCAATAATCCTGATAGATAACAGACACCAATGGCAGGTATATGAGGTTAAGAGGATAATTGTTCACACTGGGTTTACTATGCTGACCCCCATCATGTGCTTTCTTTTAAAAAAAAATGTACTTGAGGCCACTCAGGGGAAACTTTTGTGACCTTTATACCAACCAAAGATTCCAAGACTCAGAAAGGATTTCTCAGGTTTAGGCTCTTTTCCAGTCCTTGGAGCCTTCCTATGACTTCCTGGGGCCAACATCTACTTCTTCCAATTTCAGAGGGGGAGGGTTTCCAAATTCATCTGGTTTAAAAACCTAGGTCCTGTAAAAACTACACTGTTCTCTCTGGTGAAGGTCTATTCCGCAACTTGTGCTGTATGCTCATCTCTCTTATTTAACTTTTCCAAATAAACTCATGCCTATTATTCTGTATGACCCCTTGAGATAGTTCCTGCAAGATCACAAAGAACTGGCAGTCTTTAAAATCCTGCATGTAGCCACTTTTCTGAGCCTCAACTTGGTGGAGGATCTGGCAGGCAAGTCTGATGCTGCAACAGTTCTATTCTCATTTTGTCTCTTCAGCTTTAGGATAAAAACCAACACCTAAGGATGGGAATATAGCTCTGTGATAGAGTGCTTTCCTAACATACATGAGGCCCTGGGTTTGATACCCAGCACTGTAAAAAAACAAATAAAAATAAGAAATGCCAAAACAATAACAACAACAACAAAAACATCACCACCCAGCAATCAAAGTGAAAACCAGTACCCAGCTGCCACCAGGGAAACAGGGTAGGATTGGAGCTACTTTAAAGCCCCACTCCCAGAGAATTATCATTATTTAATCTGTCTGGTAGTCTTCTGCAAGATTCTACTCACAAGTCTATCTTTATTTGATCTGACACAGGGCTCCTATAGTACAAAAAGCCTTTTTCCCAAGGGTTTTTATTGAAAACCATCAGAGCTGTTAACATGTGTGTCTCAGAGAATAGATTACAGTTGGGCCAAACAATAGGCTAACAGAGGGTTAAGAAAGATCTGGGGACTTTGAAAATCTGACATATTATTGGGAAAGTAAAATGACATATATATGCCTGGTTTTCTGCACATTTATAGCTGTATGTTGCTTAGGAAAGAACAGAAAAGCCTAATCTTACCTCTGGCTAAAGTTGAGGCTCAGTGCAAGCAGAAAGTGATATAAATCAGAATAAAAATAGAGAAAAAAATTAAACCAAAAGTTGATTTATTGAAAAGATTTTTTAAAAAGACAAAAAGACTTAAGTATCTTTAAGGAGCCTAATCAAAACATTAAAAAAACAAGGAGAGGAGACTCAATTATTACAACCAGGAAATAGAGAATATAATTATTAACCATACAGAAATATAAAAACACAAACTACTGATACCAGTTCAAGAAGAAAGAAATAATTAAACAGATCTATAAAAGTAAACAGATTGAATTCATAATGAAAACACTTCCCAGAAAGAAACCTCTAAGAACAGATGGCTTTACTGGCATATTCGACTCAACATTTAAAGAAGAATTAACACCAGTCCTTCATAAACTCTTCAAAACAAATGAGGAGGAAACATTACCCAACTCATTCTAAAAAATACAGATACCAAAATTTAACAAAAACATCACAACTATATATCAATGTATTTTACAAAATACAAATGTAAAAATCCTGAACAAAATAGTAGAAAGCCAAATTCAATAACATGTAACCAAAAAAGATTACACACCAATACCAAGATTTATTCTGGGACTGTAAGAGTGGTTTAGCATATGAAAATCAATCAATGAAATATACCATTTTAGTAAAAGAAAGGGAAAAAATCACATGATTATCTCAATGGACATAGAAAAAAATCATCTGACAAATTCCAACATTCTTTCATGATAAAAAATTAATAAAATAGGAGGATATAAGAATCTTTTCAACCTGGTAATCTACAAAAATTCAGCTGGGTGTAGTGGTGCATTCCTGTAATTCTAGAGAGTTCAGGCTGAGGCACGAGGATCACAAGTTCATGACCAGCCTGGGCAATTTAGTGAGGCTCTAAGCAACTTAGTGAGACCCTTTTTCAAAATTTAAAAAAAAATAAAAAGGACTGGATTGTACCTCAGTGGTAAAATGCCCCTGGGTTCAAGCCACAGTATCAAAACCAAAAATCTACAAAATCTTCATAACTAACATTATATTTTATGATGAGAGACTGATTGCTTCCAAGATAAATAATAACCTAAGGATACACATTCTTAACAGTTCTATTAATCCAGGTATAGTGGCATGCACGTGTAGTTCCATCTATTCGGGATACTGAGGTCAGAGGATCCTTAAGTCCAGGAGTTTGAGACCAGCCTGGGCAACATAAGGAGACTCCATTTCAAAACAACAACAACAAAACAACATCAATACTTCCATTTTACATTG
This sequence comes from Marmota monax, assembly GCF_021218885.2. Taxonomy (NCBI): domain Eukaryota; kingdom Metazoa; phylum Chordata; class Mammalia; order Rodentia; family Sciuridae; genus Marmota; species Marmota monax. The sequence continues at coordinate 5,357,799 of NW_026694552.1, read as the reverse complement.
TATTGAAGAGTTTAGCCAGGTCAGTGAGGCAAGAAAAAAGCAAAAAGGCATTCAGATTGGGATGGAAGAAGTAAAGTACTACTATTCAGATTCCATAATTTTGTATGTAGAAATTCCTAAAGAATCCACAAAACATTTACTAGAACAATAAATAATCTTGGCAAGGTTATAGGATATAAAATCAATATACATAAAATCAACTGTATTTCTATATACTGGCAACAAATAACCCAAAAATGAAACCAAGAAAACAATTCCATTTACTATAATATTAAAAAAGATTAAAATGCTTGGAAAAATATCCTTTTAATATTGTTAATACTCAATACTCCCCAAGTTGATCTACAGGTTCAATCAATGCAACAGTTATCTGGCTTTTTTCCTTGAAGAAATTGTCAAGTGGATATTAAAATTCATAGACATATGAGGGATGTAAAAGAGCCAAAACTTTAAAATAAATAAATAAATAAAAATGAAAGCACCAAAAAAATTCTGGAAAAGAACAAAGTTAAAGGGCTGATACTTCCTGATTTCAGAACTCACGCAGACACAGTAATCAAGTCAGTGTGATACTGGCATAGGGATAGAAATATAAATGAAGGGAACAGAATCAACATTCCATAAAGAGCCCAAACATCTATGGTCAATTGACTTTTATCAAGGGTATGAAGATACTACTTCACAATCAATTGGATGGCAGAAATCAAAAAAGAGAAATAGTAAGTGTAGTTAAGTATATGAAGAAATTGGAACCCCTTGTACATTCCTGGTAGGAATGTGAAATGGTGAAGTCTCTTTGGAAAATATTTTGGTAGTGCCCTAATAAGTTAAACTTTTTGTCACCAAATAACCTAGCAATTTCACTTCAAGAAATATACCCAAAGGAATAAAAAAAAGTCCACACAAAAACTTTTATATGAATATTAATAGCTGCACTATTCTTTACAGTCAAAATATGGGAATGATCCAAATGGTCACCACCTGTTCAAGAGATATACAAAATGTGGTATATCCATACAATAGAAAGTTATTTAGTCATAACAAGAATGAAGTAGAGATACCATATACTAAATAAAAGAAGGTAGACATGAAAGACCACATACACTATCATTTCAGATAGATAAGATGTCTATACTGGGCATCTTCATAGAGAAAGAAAGTAGAGTAATGATTGCATGGACCAGAGAAAGTAAGGAATGGAAAGTAAATAGTAATGAATACAGGGTTACTTTTTGGAGGATGAAAATGTTTTTGGTGATAGTTGTATGACTTTCTGAATATACTATAAAGCATGAAAAGGTGAAGTTAGCATGTGGCATATCTCAACACAGATAGAGATAGATATGCAAGCCAGGTAAGCATTAACATATCTGTATAGCTTACATGGGTTTTTGACCAAAAGCAATATAACTCGTTTACCATATTAAATTCAAAACTCTATATTCTCAGACTTTAAGGATTCTCCATGATCTTGTCTGTTATAAACTTTTTAAAAAATATTTCTTAGTTGATGGACCTTTATTTTTTATTTATTTATATGCAGTGCTGAGGATCTAATCCAGTGCATCACACATGTGAAGCAAGCACTCTACCACTGAGCCACAACCCCAGCTCCACATACAAACTTATTTACTACTTGATACATGAACTTAGCCAGTCTGATCTCTAAGGTAGGCTCAATTCTCACCTGAATGGTACTGTTCATATGGTTACCTTAACCCAGAGTAACTTTCTTCTTGCTCTGTTTAAATTTGCTCTCATCTTTTAGAAATCAAAATCTAATGCTGCCTACTTTGAAACCATCTCTAAACTACTTCATAGAGATAACATCACAAGCTTTGTGTAAGCTTTTTTTTAAACATTTTTTTAGTTGTAGATGGGCACAATATCTTTCTATTTATTTACTTATTTGTTTGTTTATTTGGTGCTAAGGATCAAACCCAGGGCCTCACGTGTGAGAGGCAAGTGCTCTACCACTGAGCTACAACCCCAGGCTAGCTTTTTTGTTTTTTTGGTATCAGGGATTAAACTGAGGGGTGCTTAACTACTGAGCCACATTCTCAGCCTGTTTATATTTTATTTAGAGATCTTGCTAAGTTGCTTAGGGCCTAGCTAAATTGCTGAGGCTGGCTCTGAACTTATCATCCTCCTGACTCAGCCTCCCCAGTGGCTGGGATTACAGGTGTGTGCTTGTGCCCACCTTAGTTTAAGCTATTTTTTTTTAATCTTTATTTTATTTTTATGTGGTGCTGAGGACTGAACCTAGTGTCTCACAACCTAGTGCTTGTGAGGCAAGCACTCTACCACTGAGCTACAACCCCAGCCCCATGAGTTCAGGCTTTTTTTTTTTTTTTTTTTTTTTTTTTTGCAGAGGGTTCCCTAGGCATTCTTTTTTTAAAAAAAAATTTATATATGACAGCAGAATGCATTACAATTCTTATTACACATATAGAGCACAATTTTTCATATCTCTGGTTGTATATATTGTATATTCACACCAATTCGTGTCTTCATACCTGTACTTTGGATAATAATGACCATCACATTCCACCATCATTTCTAGCCCCATGCCCCCTCCCTTCCCCTCACACCCCTCTGCCCTATCTAGAGTTCATCTGTTCCTCCCATGCTCCCAGTCACTATCCCACTATGAATCAGCCTCCTTATATCAGAGAAAACATTCAGCATATGGTTTTTTGTTATTGGTTAACTTCACTTAGCATTATCTTCTCTAATTCCATCCATTTACCTGAAAATTCCATAATTTTATTCTCTTTTATTGCTGAATAATATTCCATTGTGTATAGTCACATTTTTTAATCCATTCATCATTGTTACAAGAATTAAAATCAAGAATCAATAAATGGGATGGACTCAAACTAAAAAGTTTCTTCTTAGCAAAAGAAACAATCTGTGAGGTGAATAGAGAGCCCACATCTTGGGAGCAAATCTTTACCCCTCACACATCAGATAGAGCAGTAATCACTGGGGTACACAAAGAACTCAAAAAAGTTAAACACCAAAAAAACAAATAACCCAATCAATAAATGGGCCAAGGCCTGAACAAACAGTTCTCAGAAGATGATTTACAATCGATCAACAAATATATGAAAAAATGTTCATCACCATTAGCAATTAGAGAAATGTAAATCGAAACCACTCTAAGACTTCATCTCACTCCAGTCAGAATGGCAGCTATTATGAATACAAACAACAATAAGTGTTGGCAAGGATATGGGGGAAAAAGGGACACTCATACACTGCTGGTGGGACTGCAAATTGGTGCAGCCAATATGGAAAGCAATATGGAGATTTCTTGGAAAATTGGGAATGGAACCACCATTTGATCCAGCTATCCCTCTCCTGGGTCTATACCCAAATGACTTAAAAACAGCATACTACAGACACACAGCCACATCAATGTTTATAGCAGCACAATTCACAATAGCTAAACTGTGAGTTCAAGCTTTTTGAGAAAAGACATATTATGCATCTTTTGTACCTTTCATAGATGTAACAATATGCTAAAAAGTACTTGTCATTTAGACAGTTCATGTACTTAAATTGTTTTTCAAAAAAAATTCTCTAGGGCTAGGCATGTAATTCAGTGGTAGAGTACTTGCCTACCATGTGCAAGGCCATGGGTTTGAGTCCCAGTAACTCCTACTCCCCCCAAAAAAATCTCAGTTAATAAGTTTCAATGGATAGATGGTATTGATATGTAATCTTTATGGGTGCTCAACCTATTAGAAATGAATGTATGGTACAGAGTACTTCCTATCCCCCATAATTCAATCTTTTCTTCTTCCATAGTAGCTGGGCACAGGTCTATTCAGCTCACACTACATGTCATAGAATTCCTTTTGATTTTTTTTTTTTTTGGCAGTACTGGGTATTGAATCTAGGGTTGCTTCATCACTGAGTTATATTTTTGCTTTGATATTGCAATCCTCTTGCCTCAGCCCCCCAAATCACTGGGATTACAAGCATGTACCACAACACTTCACTCACAGACTTCCTTTTAAAGAGATGTGGCCATGTGATAAACATCTTCCAATAGAATGTGGGTGAGGTGGTGTAAGAACCTTCCAGGCCTACTCTGTCAAATCTCTCACAGTTTCTTCATCTCCTCTACCTGCTCCTCTGTCTGTGGTAATAGCAACAGAAGAGTACCTTAATCTCACAAAGAACTGTCTATTAACCTAAATACTCACTTTCTTCTGCTTATTCCTTTAAGAAACAATCTTCTCTTATTTATTATTATTTATTTGTATTAACAGTCTAGCCTAATGAACACAGAGTATTCCTAAAGGATTTTTTCCTAATGATTCCTCTACTACCTATAAAATAAATTCCAAATGACTGACCTGCTTCAATCTACCTTATTTTTTTCTTCAACTACTTTGCTTCATTAACCATACACTTTACTAAACAGAACATTGTCCTATACACACTCCCCATTTACCTCTGTTAGGTTGCACTGATCCTTTCACTTAGAATATTCTTGCATTCTATCTCTTTATGTCCAAAATTCACCAATTTTCATGACCTGAAAATGTCACCTTTTCTGGTTCTCCCAGATGAAATAATTTCTTTTTACTATAAATCTCAACAAGATTTTATAATCATTTAGTAGTTTATCTCACTTGTTTTTCATTTTCCCAATGAAAATGATTTTAATATGTATATAAGTATATATAAATATATATGTACATATATATGTGTGTGTACATATATATTTCTTTCTTTAATGGAAAAATTCCTACCAGACATATCTTAAAATAGCCTTACACATGTGGCACCATATCTTTTATAGAGCAAGGACTCAAAAATACTTGTTAAGTGAAAAAGATAAATTAATAAATATCAATTCTAAATATTCCTACTACTATCATACTTACATTAATAATATTCACTATCAATTCCACTCCATAAAATTCCCAAATTGGTAGAGTTGGATTTAATGTGATTTTATCATTTGAAACATTCACACAGTTGGGTTCATAGTGAGGTCATACCTGGCAGTACCCTATTTTGGGATTCCTATATGCATAGGCAGTAAGTACCCGCCTCAGAGCAGATATGCCAGTGTCACTCTGAAATGCTGGGTGCTCAGGCAGGGAACGACGCAAGTCACGTTCAATTTCTTCAGTAGCCAAGTTGCAGGTCCCTAAAGACTGTTTAACCACTTCAGCATAATAGCCAGGATTAGTAGCCATGTCATTAACAGCACCTGTATAGATGATTGCATTCACACACAAAAAAGGAATATAATATAGCTTGCATATAGTAGCATATTAGCATATATATGAAGAATTGCATTTTAAAATTATTTCATTACCTTGAAATTTAGCTTTATGATTAAGTTATATCTGAACACAAAGACATACACAAAAGAAAATGAAGGAAACGAAAAAGCTTTACACTGGTATCTAAAATGTCAAACTAACAGTATCTAAGAGAATAACATTTTTATGAGATTTTTTCCCCATTTAACTTTCTTTTGACACTAGAGATAGAGATTTCCATCAATTGGACATATCTTGCCTAATAAATTATTCTGCTCAGGCACTAGATGTGTGGATATATAGGTAAGTACACATAATTACATATCTTTCTCTCTTTGACTAGCCTGAATTCCTGATGAGTAAGACTTTGTCCTATTCATGTTTGTAATTCTTTAGCTTAGGGCATAATTCCCTAATTTCTGCTAAATGAATAAAGTTAATAGCTGAAATACCTGAAAAAAGCAGCCAGAGCTCTCCTCTTAAAGCCTCTGGAATCCCTCTTACGACCAGATCTCGAGTCTTTTTGGTTCGAAACATGCTAACACCACGCCCACATTCTGAAAATAGGATGTTCCATGACTGTTCCTTCATCTTTTCTTTCAACTGTATCAAAAAATCAAAGCAATCAAACAGAGTGAGAAAATAACTTCTTTAAAATAAACTGCCCAACCTCTTCACCATGAAACAATATGTATGGATATCAAGAACCTACAAAATAAAAATCAGTATTCACATAGAATTCAAACCCTGGACCTTGTCATCACAAAAATCACTTAAACTCATGTGAGCAAAACAGCTTTAATTCACTATTTTATAATTCTTAAAACTCAAATAAAAATGGTAAAGGGGTCATGCATAGGAGGTAAAGCTCTGAACCATCAGTATTCTCAAATGAACTACATTTCAGCATAGATTATCAGAAATATATGCAAATAAAACTGAATATCAAAAATTTGTTTTTTATTTTCATTTTTTTTGGTAGTGGTGATTTAACCTAGAGGCACTTTACCACTAAGCTACATCCCCAGCCCTTTTTATATTTTATTTTGAGACAGGTTCTTGCTCTGTTGCCAAGGTTGGTCTCAAACTTGCCATCCTTCTGCCTCACCCTCCCAAATTGCTAGTATTACAGGCATGTACCACCATACCTGGCTTATCCTTATTCTTTTTTTTCAAATTTTTATTTGTAGATGGACACAATACCTTTATTATTTTTTAATGTTGTGTTGAGGGTTGAACCTAGTGCCTCACATATGCTAGGCAAGCACTCTACCACTGAGCTACAATCCCAGCCCTTCTTATTCTTTTTTTCTAAGTAGTTTTTTAGTTGTAGACAGACACTATACCTGTATTTTATTTGTTAATTTTTATGTGGTACTGAGGATTGAACCCAGTGCCTCACACATGCTAGGCAAGTGCTCCACCACTGAGTCACAACCCCAGCCCCCAGTACTTCTTAATCTTAACAATACTCTTTGTGTGTTGTGGAACCAAACAACACACATAGTAGTACTTTCTGGTAAACTTTTCCAAATCTCAAAAGAAGAGTTATCAGCCCTGGTACATTCTGATCTCTAAGATTCCAGTTCATAGATTTAAATAGTTTATTTTCTTACCATTTTAGAATTAAGAGTCTCCAAATTTTGAGGGTGAAATACTGTCATTAAGGCTTCGGTGTTCACAGTTTTACTGCATTCTTTTGTACATGTTGAAGATCGCACCTCAAAATTATCAGATGGTTCTGTAGAGTCAGAACTAATAGTACCCTGAAAAACAAAGAAAGAATGTAATTGTAACAAATGCATGCTTAAAAGTTTCTGAAAGAAAAAAACTGCTAAGGTTTTATCTGTCATTTATAAACTACAATCTATGTACATATTAAATATTATGGCAATGTCTCAGAGAAACATTGCTTTCCTATCAGAATTAGAGATATCAACAAACTGACTTCAGGAAAAACAAACTCAAAACCTCAGTGAAACCATTACCCAACAAGCAACAAAATACTGGCAAAACATTCAAAATAAATCATTTCAGAACACCAGAAATTAGGTGGGCATGGAGGCTTGTGCCTAAATCCTAGCAGCTTGAGAGGATGAGGCAGGAAGATTGCAAGTTCAAAGCCACTCTCAGCAAATTAATGAGGCTCTAAACAACTTAGCAAGACCTTGCCTAAAAATAAAACAAAAAATGGCTTAATGGTTAAGCATCCTTGGGTTCAAGCCCTAGTATCAAAAACAAAACAAACAACCTCCCCGCCCCCCCCCCCCCCCCGCCGAAAACACCAGAAATTAACCAAAGGCACAGAATGTATTGAAAAGCATCTATTCAAGAAAACCAATGAGGGTTGGGGATACTGCTCAGTGGTAGAGTTCTTGCCTAACACATAAAACGCTGAATTTTTTAAAAAGTTTATTTTTAAATTAATCAATTATTATTATTATTATTATTATTATTATTATTATTTGCGGTGCTGGGGACTGAACCCAGAGCCTTGCACATATGAGGCAAGCACTCTACCAACTGAGTTATATCTCCAGGCCTAATTAATTAATTTTTTTATGTGATGCTGAGAATAGAACCCAGTGCCTCACAAATGTTAGGCAAATGCTCTCCCACTGAGCCACAACCCCAGCCAAAGACCCTTGATTTGATCCCCAGCACCATAAACAAAAACAAACAGAAAACTAAAGTGTCTCAGTAAGAACAGCAGTCTGTGGGGTTTTAACTTGAGGCCATTCCTATCTTCTCTCCCTCCCAAACTTGGAAATATGATAGGCATGAAAACTGGCACTATGATAGCTAGTGAAACTCTAGGATCATCATTAAAAACCCCATCCCTATCCCATAGCACAGTCAATGTTTAAACCAAACTAGTAGCTTCCTGGAAAATCTCCACCTGCAAGATGTTATCATTTGATTCACAGCTTTGCTAAGTTAAAAAAAAAAAAAGCCTGTTTCTAGGGCATTATAGAAAACAACAGCAATCTTCTTGTAACATCATAATTGCTTAAGGCTGTTATTTCAGTTGGGGCAAACAAAAGCCTGGCTGAAGATTTTAAAGGAAGAAATGGAGAACCAGATGACCATATGGAATGCTGAAAAGTTTCAACAAATTCTTAGGGATCTAGAAGCATGCACACATATGCAGAGCTGCAAGTGACCCAAGGAAAGAAGCTATACAAGAGAAGATCCCAGTTACTCAACTCTAGCCATCTCTGAAAGCAAGAAATGAAAGCTAAGGTTAATTTGTAAAATTTCTGAAGTTTGAATTATACCTTTACACAAAGATGGAAGAAAACAAGGTAAAAGAGCTTTTCCAGTTTTTGCATTAATGTACTTTTTTAAGTCCCATCTAACTGTAGTAGGGTTCCAGAGGATTAATTTGATGCTTTTCCTTAGAAAAGCTTTCAGGAACCTTTACCAACATACTTAGTAAAGTTTAACTTCTCTACTTATATCATATTCATTAATTGCAATTGGACACAATACCTTTATTTATTTGTTTTTATGTGGTGCTGAGGATCAAACCCAGTGCCTTGCACATGCTAGGCAAGCACTTTACCACTGAGCCACAACCCCAGCCCAAAACTTCATGTTTTTTTAAAGGTGTTTCTCCCTTTCTTAAGCTAAATATGTTGACAAAGATTCTTTAAAGCTATTTTCATTAGTTTAGCATCTGAATTAAGATACAAATAACATAATAAAATTGATGCATTTATGGCATAAAGTCAGTGGTTCTAATATATTCAGGGTTGTGCAACCATCATCACAATCTTAAGTTTATTATGATATCATCACCCCTAAAATAAATCCCCTATCCCTTTGCAGTCCCTCCCCCATGACCTTCCCCCCATTCCAGGTTCTACATAACTAATCTGTCAGTATAAATTTACCTATTCTGGACTTTTCATATAAATGGAATAATATAATATGTAGTCTTTTGTGTATTACTTCTTTGAACTTATTTCAAGGTTCATTCATATTATAGTATGTATCAGTATTTCATTTGTTATTGCCGAATGATATTCTACTGTATGTCATATTTTATTCCTTTATTCATCATTTGATGGCTTTTTTACACTTTTTTGGTAATTGTGAATAATCCGGCTAAAAACATCCATGAGCAAGTATTAGGGTGAACATTTATTTGCAGTTCTCTTGGGCAGATAATCTAGAAGTAAAATTACTGTGTCATATGGTAACTCTACACTCAACATTTTGAGGAATTGCTTAACTGTAGTCCAACGTGGCTGTACCATTTTATACTCCCAACAATGTATGAAGTTTTCAATTTCTTCACATCCTCCTCAACAGTTATTATCTGGCTTTTTAATTATACTCACTCTGATGAGTATGAAATGTTATTCCATTATGGTTTTGTCTTGCATTGCTCTAATGACTAATGATACTGAAAACCCTTTCATGTGTTTGTTGGTCATTTATATTCTTTGAACAAATAGCTATTGAAATCCCTTTTCCATATTTTTAGAAAGTGTGTTCTTTACCTTTTACTATTGAAGTGTAAGAGATGTTTATATGTTCTGCATAGAAGTCCCTTATCAGACATAAAACGTCCAAATATTTTCTCCCATCCTGTGAACTTTTTTTGTGTTGATACTATCATTTGTAGCACAAAAGTCCTTATTTTTTATGTATTCAAATTTACCCATTTTTCTTTTGTCATAATCTTGTCAATTAGGAAATAACTGCCTAATTCACAGGCATAAAGATTTACTTCTATGTTTACCTGGCAAGTTTTATAGTTTCAGCTCTTTAATGTAGGTCTGGTGTGTTTTGAGTTAATATGTAGTATCTTGATATCCACGGTCCCACCACTGTCTGTTGAAAAGACTACACACTAAGCAGGGTGTGGTGGCACATGCCTGTAATCCTAGCAATTTGGGAGGCTGAGGCAGGAAGATCACAAGTTTGAAGTCATCCTAAACAATTTAGCAAGACTCTAAGTAACTTAATGAGATTATGTCTCAAAATGAAAAATAAAAAGGGCTGGGAATGTAGCTCAGTGGTAAAGTGCCCCTGGTTTCAATCCCTGTTTTTTTTTTTTTTTTTTTTTTTTTAATGAATATACTTTCCCTCTGTGAATTGATTTGCCATCCTTGTGAAAAATTAAGTGATCATAACTTCTAGACTTTCAATTTTTATTACAGTGATCTATATGTCTATCCTTTTGCCAGTATCACAGTTTACTAGGGTTGTATAGTAAGTTTTAAAATGAAAAGCATGTGAGTCCTCTTTGAGACCCTTGCATTTCTAGATGAATTTTCTGATCATCAAAGTTGTAATTTTAAAATTACTCAAATTCTGTGGATTAACTATACCAGAAGTCTTGAGTTCCTAGTAGGGGTACTTAAAAAGGCTTACCAAGGTCATCACTCAAACTTTAGTAGTTTAAGCAAAATGAAAAGACTGCCCATGATTGAGGTGGAGGAAAAGTGGCAGCTTAGTAGAACGGTCCAGTGGCATTTTAGCTTAAAACCAAGAAAAGTCAGTAATAGACCCAGGAGGGTTGGACATTAAGATAGGATTTAGGTAAAGTTACAAAAGCCGATTCAAATCAATGTCTGAATGAATACAAGGGTATGGCAGAAGAGGCTAATAATGGAAAATTAGTGATTAATCATTATAGGGCACAAACTACAACAGTTGCCTTTAAAAAAAAACCTGTTTTGCTGCATCACAAACTTACTTCCTAAGATTAAAATTAGCTGTTTTATTGAGGAATTAAATGTTGCAAATACATGTTGACAAATTCATAGTTTTAGTATAGATCCCAAGCAAGGTACATTATATGACTGAGGCACCAATTATCTATTGGTAGTATATCCAAACTACAGGGAAAATGTGTAAGAAGGAGAAGCAAATAATCTCTTAAGTGATGAAACCCTACACATAAATTTATAAGAGTGATGACAAATATGCTAGTTGTATCCATAATTATATCCTAAGTATTAAAAAATCAAATTAACATATTCACCTTCAAAGATGTGGCTTAAAACAACTTCATACTTGACATATTATTATCTTTGAGTTACTAGGGATTGAACCCAGAGCCTAATGCATGCTAGACAAGCTCTCTACCACTGAGCTACACCCTAGCCCTCATACTTAAAATTATTTAAAGAGTTTAATAGATTGTTTAAGGAATAAAGCTTATTTTTTGAAACATTTATTTTTTTGCTCTGGCTCTTCTGGTGACAACATCTTTGTCTGTATGTGGTGCAGCCGTGGCTCTTCTGAATGGAAGATTTTACCTCATATCCATCCAGACCAATTCTATATATCTGTTTATTTAGGTTCTTGTAACTCTGACTGGAATAATCTTGGCGCTCATCAAACATTTATTGCCTCAGCAAAACTGAGTCACAGCAAGAAAGTAACAGAGGTTGCTAATTTTATGGCAGATATTCTTAAACCTGTTTGATTTTTGGTGTATGACAGAGTTTAGAAGTAGCATATGCCTCTAACAGTAAAGGAAAGATAGGGCAGATTAATATTTATGTGTAAACTTACTACAAAATATCAGATTTAAATTAGACTATCTCATAAACTTGGCACAATGATGATTGGATCCAGAGTTAACCTGAAAAAACAAAAATTAAGACAAAAATATACAACCCCCCCACTTTTCTCAAATATTAGAAGCTTATCTTAAATAAATTCCCATTCATAATCCATAATTGAAAATGGGATGCTAATTTTATTTCTAAAAATCTTTCTGGTTTCCTACCCTAGAAATAAATCTATTACTTCCCACAGCTACAGTATCTATTTCTAATTTATATTATAGTTACAGGAAACACATTACCTTATTCTTATAAAGGAAAACAAAAATTAGTTATGTGAGTTAAACTATTATTCCTATCTGATTACATAGAATAAGGAAACCACTACTGGTTTTTTATAACTTAAAACTCCTCATTTTAGGGCTGGGGATGTGGCTCAAGTGGTAGCGCGCTCGCCTGGCATGTGTGCAGCCTAGGTTCGATCCTCAGCACCACATATAAACAAAGATGTTGTATCCACTGAAAAAAACTAAAAAAATAAATATTAAAATTAAAAAAAAAAAACCCAAAAAACTCCTCATTTTAGAATCAGGAAATACCTCCTTCTATCAAGTAGAATGAATGTTCCTGGAGCATATTACTTCTAATTAAAAACTTAGAAACTGGGATAATGCTGGTTATGATAAGTAATAAAATAAACACATTTGCATATGCTTGGATAATCTGTAGAAGGTATTTATTTGCCTATCTAAACACTTTAAGACATAAATGCGTTTTCTAACCTTTCTTGACATTCCATAATTCCTAAGATTACTTGTAATGCAGTTTAAAAGCATCAAGCAGGGGCTGGGGTTGTGGCTCAGAGGTAGAGTGCTCGCCTAGCATGTGTGAGGCACTGGGTTTGATCCTCAGCACCACATAAAAATAAAGGTATTGTGTCCACCTATAACTAAAAAATAAATATAAAAAAAATAAAAGCCTCAAGTAAGAGATCTTCAACAGTGCTTTCTATTCTTAGGTCAGTTTGTCAAAAACTAAGTTAAAGAAGCCCATACTTCTTCATCTCATAGTTTTGAAAAATTATCCAATAATATTCCTTAATTATATATGCCAGTAAAAGTAAGAGATCAATCAAGTGTGGTGACACATGACTGTATTTCTGGCTACTTGGGAGGCTGAGGCAAGAGGATTTCAAGTTTGAGGCCAGATAGGGCAATTTTGGAGACCCTGTCTCAAAAAAAAAAAAAAAAAAGCAGTGGGGTTGGGATATAGTCAGTGGTAAAGTGCTTGCTTGGCATGTGCAAGCTATGGATTCAATCTCCAGTACCCCCCTCTCACATAAAAAATAAAAGATTAAAATATCTTTTAAAAACTTGATTAGAATTTTACAAAACCTGTTTATGCATCCAGGTTTTATCATAACTCATAAAAATGGAACATTTTAGTTGATACCTATTTCAAATTTGGACAGAACTGAGTTTATGCATAATCCCAATTACTTCTGGAAGCATTTGTTCTTTGTACCACATCTTTGATGTACTCATAGGAAGAAATTTCTAACTTCCTTCCTACATTCATGTTTTTATTTTATTTAAATTCTTTGAGATTAAGATTTAAAAGTCTAATGTTTCTTATAAAATTTAACCAGGTTTGTTAAAATTATAAAATGCACTCTTTTGTTTCAGTAAACTGGGTGTAACTCTAAAATAATAGAGCTACAATTTCTTTTATTTAGAAATCAAATAGAAATAGTTCTTGTTTTAAAAAGCTTTCCTTCACTAATATTTAAAATATACTATTGATAAAGCTAGATGTATAGAGACAATATTAAAATAGTCAATATTTCTCATCATTGCTATGAAAAAATCTTCAGTGAAAAAAGAATATTAGGACAATTAAAAGATATATTTCAGGCTAGGGTTTTGGCTCAGTGGTAGAGCACCTGCCTAGCATGTGTGAGGCACTGGGTTCAATTCTCAGCACCACATATAAGTAAATAAATGAAATAAAGGTCCATCAACAACTAAAAAAAAATATTTAAAAAAAAAAGATATATTTCGCAGGGCATGGTGGCAGTGGCTCAGGAGGCTGAGGCAGGAGGATAGCGAGTTCAAAGCCAACCTCAGCAAAAAAGCAGGGTGCTATGCAACTCAGTAAGTTTAAAATACAAAATAGGGCTGGAGATGTGGCTCAGTGGCCAAGTGTCCCTGAGTTCAATTCCCGGTACCCCTCTCCCCACAAAAGAGATAATTCCAAGCAAATCAGTGTACTGATTGGTATTTTGTACACATCTTTATAAAACCTCTAAAAATGGGCAAGAAAAAAATAGAAAACCTTATAATTCTGACATATCTGAAAAGATGGTAAATATATTTTGAAACAAAATCCTTTTTTGACAACCGAGCATACTCAGCTACTAGAGACACATGAGTTGTCAGGGGAAAATTCCAGTTCTCTAGGTTCTGGGGAGGCAGATAAATTAAAGGAAATGGAAACATAAGTAGAACATTGGATCTAACATAAAGACTATCTGAAATAAGACAAGGACAATATTGGGCAGTGGTAGTGCAGGGAGAAAAACTACCAAACTGATCAGATTTTACTTGTGTTTTCACATAAAACTAAGAAATATTTTGGGTACATACTAAAAGAGTGAGAGAGAAAGTCGGGCAAGAAAACCTCCTGACAGCCAACATACAGATTCTGTGTCTGCAACTGAGATGATATATATTTCTTAAATTATATTTTTTTCATTGTGGTTTTTCAAAGGGAAATTTAGTCTTATCAATACTGCATTATAATTAAATTAGGATATTATTTTCAGCTTGTACTCTGCAGAAAGTGGGAAAAGGCTCTATATTTCAGTCCAAATAAAATATACCGAGCAAAGCCAATATTAATTTTTTTTCTCTGAATCTTTAATTAAAATATAAATAGTTACAATTTGCTAAGCTTTATCAAATTATTAAGACATGATGTTTCTGGGAACTGAAAAAAATTCATCTGAATTCAATCTGTCCACATTTCCATGAACATACTAAACATCAAAATCAGGCTCTTAACCACTCTTTGCCAAGAATATTTGTCTGCTCTAATAGTTTGCAAGTAAAGGGATATGCCACTATTTTGCTTTGGGCTAGATTATGTAAATGAGGCAAATGTGCTAGTTAAAATATAAAAGATATTCAGACTGGTTTAAAATTGAGATCTCTGCAGCAATAAGAGAAAGATCATTTTTCAAGGCCTTGTTGAATTCTCCAGTGTAGTATGAGTTGTTCAAAAAAAATTATGAGGGCTGGGGCTGTAGCTCAATGGCAGAGCAGTTGTCTGGCATGGGTGAGGCACTGAATTTGATCCTTAGCACCACATAAAAAAAAAGGCATACTTCTGTCTACAACTACAAAAAATTAATAGATACATTAAAAACAAATTATGTAAAGATAGAAGGTGTGTTTCTATGAAAAACAGCAAATACAGTAGAAAGATCCAATAATATTTTTAAAAGTATGAGTTTCTAGATTCAGTCTTGAAAAAAAATAAACATAGGTATGAATAGTAAAGGTACTATGAATTTCTTCTGAAAGAAAAGAACATATGAAACACAATGATTTCTTTCCAAAATTATTTAATTGCTATATTAATCACCTCTGTGCTAATATACTGAGTTGAAGCTGCCCGACACTTGAGGCTGAGTTTTGCCACCAGTTGCTCAAAGTCTTTAACTTCATTGAAGCGAAATGCTGTTTTTCCTTTGATGCTAATGATGACAGATTTACTGGAATCATCTGTCTTATCTATTGCTAAGACCTGGAGGGGAGTGAAAAGATAAATAAGAGATTCACATTTTCCCCTTATTGGAGATACCTTCAGATAAAATGTGTTTGGCTTACTCTTTTGTGGCTAAAAGTTTTAGTCCATGGTACAATCTACTAAGAAACAGACTTTGTTCAATCACGGGAGGGAGGGAGGGAGGGAGGGAGGGAGGAAGGAAGGAAGGGACTAGTTGCATAAATGATATAATTAACCTCAGTGCAAGTTAATTCATTCTCAAAGAAGAGGTTTAAGTAACACGTGGCCTTTAAGATTGGTAATAATAATGAAAATTATTCACTGCTGAACACTGAAAATTTATTTCTGACTTACATAAAAGCCATCAATTCTATTCTTTCTGAGCAAGTTCATCAAATGTGACATTCTAAATTTTGATATTCATGTTTTAAATATCTGAATGTTCAAGCCCATTTGTGGTTTTAATTTGTTTTTCTAGTTTTACTTTCAGTAATAAGTATAAGGTATTACTAAAAGGAATTGAGAATATCTCAAAAGCTAGTACTTTTAGCCTGAAGAATAATACTGAACACAGAAAATGATTATTTTAAATTACTAAAAGGTTTTGCATTTTGAGTTTCTATTAATTTTTGTTATTACATGACATTTTGCAAACTAAAAATTGATATGTAACCAAATTAACGTTACCTCTCGTAAAGGAATGATTACGCTACATAGATTGCCATCCTGGCTAGCAAAGCAGATATAATTTTCTGAGATGCACATTTTTCCATGAGTATTGAAGTGGCTGAATGGTACCCATAACAAACATTCATGTACTTCTTTCAAAGTCTCCTCTTTGGGCAGCCTAAAAAAGGCATTAAATTGCTCACTGTGGGCTCTGTTTTCCAAACCCCTGTAAGAAAGAAACAAAAGGGGGAGAGTGGCTCAAATGATGATTCTAAAGTATACGACATGCCTGTATTGATTAATTTAAATACACTGTACATGAGACAGAGTAGCCAGGTGCAGTAGTGCATGCCTGTAATCCCAGCAATTTGGGAGGCCTAGGCAGGAGGATCACAACTTCAAGGTTAGCCTCAGAAATTTAGAAAGACCCTAAGCAACTTACTGAGACCCTTTCTCAAAATAAAAATAAATAAATATAAAGGGCTGGGGATGCAGTTCAGTGGTGAAGCACCCCTGACTTCATTCCCCAGTACTAAAAATAAAAATAAAACAAAGCAGACAGATTAAATACAAAATGCTGTATTCTTCAATGAATTCTGAAATGGAAAAAAGTATGATTCCTAACAAATGCATTTCACTTCTTATTTTTTATAATTTATTTTATTAGAAGGTTGAAATGTGCACAAGTCTTAAACACATCTATTGTAGAGTGATTTGCTGGAAGACTATCATTATATTATATATTCATAATATGCAACTTGACTAAAACCATTCTCAGCAGACAATAATTTACATATTTGGTCATCAGAAAATCAAGAGTTACCTATTTCAAACAAAAGAAAATTTATGGCATTAAAATTTAGAGAGGAAGCTGGGTGTGGTGGCGAACACCTGTAATCCCAGTGGCTTGGGAGGCTGAGACAGGAGGATTAGGAGTTCAAAGCCAGCCTTAGCAATGGCGAGACACTAAGCAACTCAATGAGACCCTGTCTCTAAATAAAATACAAAACAGGACTGGGGATGTGGCTCAGTGGTTGAGTGCCCCTGAGTTCAATCCCCAGTACCTCCCCCCAAAAAAAAAATATTTAGAGAGTAAGAACAGTCCATAAGAGTGTACTGAAATTAAGTGAAATGAAAATTTAAACCAATGTTTAAAAATACCCCAAATAGAGGCAGGCTAAAACAACATTGCTTGTATAGGGTTGTGCACAGATAGTTAATAAATACAAATGACTTGTTAACTGATACATAAATATATAAATAAAAAAGCAATTGCTTTCAATAGTATAATTTTCCTAGGGGCACTAAATACTTGTGCTAAGCAGTAATGCCATCTGGAGTAATAAGTAAATTATGAAAGTTCTAACTCAAATCCAACCCAGTTAAAACTAAATTCATCCTTCCCACATATACTATTTGAATGTGGTATTTTAACATGTCTTCAAAATAATCTTGACAAATATGACCAGGAACCATGTTAATTTTTACCTTATGTAAATTGTAATTTGACAGGTTACTTCACTATTATTTAAAAGAATGATTGTGGTCCATTTATATGAACAGAAAGGTGTCTGTGACATATTATAGTAAGAGAAAAAACTATGTCATGTTCTGTCCCATTCATATATTTTTTTTTCAAATTAAAAAAATATGCATTTGGGGCTGGGGTTGTGGCTCAACAGTAGAGCGCTCGCCTAGCATGTGCGAGGCACTGGGTTTGATCCTCAACAACACGTAAATAAAATAAAGGTATTGTGTTTTAAAAAAAAATAATGCATTAAAAGGACTGGATGGATGGGTCTGGGGTTGTGGCTCAGTGGTAGAGTGCTTGCCTAGCATGCATGAGGCACTGGGTTCAATCCTCAGCATCACTTAAAAATAAAATAAAGATATTGTATCCTCCTAAAACCAACTAAATATATATATATATATATATATATATATATACATATATATATATATATATATATACATACATATATATATATATGACTGGATGGATACACACTAAGAAATATTATTATGCTTCTGTATTGTTAAAATTATAGAAGTAGTCCCTGGTGATATAGCTCAGTGGTAGAGGTCTTGCCTACCATGTGTGAGGCCCTGGGTTCAATCCTCAGAATCACAATAATAAAATGATTAATTATAGAAGTAATACATATTTGTAAAAATAATAAACAGAGTCAGTAAAGACATTCCATTTTAGAAAAAGTGATTTGGAGACTATAGCTATCAGTTATTGTTCTTTTCGACTTTCTAGAAATAAAGATTTAGATATATAAGGTTTTCAATAGGTTCTTTTTTTAGTTTTTTTTTTTTTTTTTAGTTTTAGATGGACACAATAACTTTTTTTTTAAATTTATTTTTTCTGTGTTGCTAAGGATCAAACTCAGTGCCTCACACATGGTAGGCAAGTGCTCTACCACTGAGCTACAACCCCAGCTCTTCAACAGGTTCTTAAAAATACACAGACAAAATGGATTTTACTATAGCTTATTTAATACAAATTGGTAATGAATAATTTATTAATAGAAGACCTTCTATAGAAAGTTTCAAGGGAAACAAAATGGCTAAAAAGATCATTTATAGCAGCCAATCAAGGAAAAAACTAAAAAGCAAATGTCCAACTAAAATATAACATGAATAGGACTCTTAATCCTATAGAGTACTATTTATAAATCATGTACACTGAGACCTAATTTTGGCAATAAGGTATTTAAAAATTCACCTCTAATCTAATTTCCAGAAAGGCAAGCAGTCTTACAAAGAAATCCTTATGCTAGACGGAACTGTGACCACCCACAGAACAGGCCCAGCGGCCTACTGAGGAGCAGAGCCGCCCACCACCCCCCGCGCCTGCCAGGTAGGCGGAACTGTGACCACCAACGGAAAAGGCCCAGTGGCCCGTGGAGGGGCAGAGCTGCCAACCACACCAGCAAGGTAGGCGGGCCTGCGACCCGCCGGCAGAACAGGAGCAGCGGCCTGCTGAGAGGCAGAGCCGCCCCCTCCCCCCCGCGCCGGCAAGGTAGATGGAACTGTGACCACCCACAGAACAGGCCCAGCGGCCTACTGAGGAGCAGAGCCGCCCCCCACCTCACGCGCCTGCCAGGTAGGCAGAACTGTGACCACCGACAGAAAAGGCCCAGTGGCCCGCAGAGGGGCAGAGCTGCCAACCACTCCTGCAAGGTAGGCGGGCCTGCAACCCACCGGCAGAACAGAAGCAGTGGCCTGCTGAGAGGCAGAGCCGCCCCCTCCCCCCGCGCTGGCAAGGTAGACGGAACTGTGACCACCTACAGAACAGGCCCAGCGGCCTGCTGAGGAGCAGAGCCGCCCCCCACACCCCGCGCCTGCCAGGTAGGCAGAACTGTGACCACCGACAGAAAAGGCCCAGTGGCCCGTGGAGGGGCAGAGCTGCCAACCACTCTGGCAAGGTAGGCGGGCCTGCGACCCACCGGCAGAAGAGGAGCAGTGGCCTGCTGAGAGGCAGAGCCGCCCCTTCCCCCCACGCCGGCAAGGTAGATGGAACTGTGACCACCCACAGAACAGGCCCAGCGGCCTGCTGAGGGGCAGAGCCGCCCCCCACCCCCCACGCCTGCTAGGTAGGAGGAACTGTGACCACTGACAGAAAAGGCCCAGTGGCCCGCGGAGGGGCAGAGCTGCCAACCACTCCTGCAAGGTAGGCGGGCCTGCGACGCACCGGCAGAACAGGAGCAGCGGCCTGCTGAGAGGCAGAGCCGCCCCCTCCCCCCGCGCTGGCAAGGTAGAAGGAACTGTGAACACCAACAGAACAGGCCAGACCTGCAACCGACAAACAGCACAGGCCCAGTGGCCTGCGGAAGGGTAGAGCCGCCCCCCCCCCCCCCGCGCCTGCAAGGAAGGCGGACCTGCGACCCACGGGCAGAACAGCCCCAGAGGCCTGCAGAGGGGCAGTGCCGCTGCCTGCGCCTGCAAAGTAGGCAGAACTGCAACCACCGACAGAACAAGCCTAGCGGCCTGCAGAGGGACAGAGCCGCCGCCCACGCCTGCAAGGTAGGCGGACCTGCTACCGACCGGCAGAACAGGCCCAGCGGCCTGCCGGCGTGGTAGGCACATTGCCCCAATTGGAGGAGGGGCAGAGCCGCCGCGGGCGCCTGCGAGGGAGACTTTGCAACTATACAAGACCAATATAAATATATAGGGGTAAAATTCAATAGCACAAAGTTTCACCAAGCAGAAAGAAACGCGAACAGTATGAAGAGACAAGGAAAGAAAGGACCACAAGCAATGCAGGTCAACTCAACGTTAGAAGAGGTAATAGCTGCAGCAGATGGAATGTCAGATAAAGAAGTCAGGATATACATGCTTCAGATGATCTGGAGTCTCAAGGAAGACATCAGAAAGCAAAATCAGACAATGAAAGATCGCTTCAACAATGAATTACATAAAAAAATCCGAGAAGCAAAAGATCAACTATACAGGGAGATAGAGGTTATAAAAAACAAACAAACAGAAATCCTAGAAATGCAGGAAGCAATAAACCAACTTAAAAACTCAATTGAGAATACTACCAGCAGAGTAGAACACTTAGAAGATAGAACATCAGACAATGAAGATAAAGTATTTCAACTTGAAAAGAACATGGACAGCTCAGCAAGACTGTTAAGAAACCATGAGCAGAACATCCAAGAAATATGGGATAACATCAAGAGACCAAATTTAAGAGTCATTGGGTACAGGAAGGGACAGAGTTTCAAACCAAAGGAATGAGCAATCTATTCAATGAAATTATACGAGAAAACTTCCCCGACTTGAAGAATGAGACAGAATCCCAAATCCTAGAAGCCTACAGGACGCCAAATGTGCAAAATCATAAGAGATCCACACCTAGACACATTATAATGAAGATGCCCAACACACAGAATAAGGAGAGAATTGTAAAAGCTACAAGAGAAAGGAAGCAGATTACATTTAGGGGTAAGCCAATCAGGATAACAGCTGATCTTTCAACACAGACTCTGAAAGCTAGAAGATCCTGGAATAACATATTTCAAACACTGAAAGAAAATGGGTTCCAACCAAGAATTGTGTATCCAGCGAAATTAAGCTTCAGGATGGAAGATGAAATTAAAACCTTCCACGATAAACAAAAGTTAAAAGAATTTGCAGCTAGAACACCATCTCTTCAAAACATCCTCGGCAAAATATTACAGGAGGAGGAAATGGAAAATAACAATGAAAACCAACAGTGGGAGGTAGGACAGACAGTAAAGGGGGGGAAAATAATCAAAGAGGAAAACAAACCATGTTTAGTAACATAAATAAACAAATATGGCTAGAAGAACAACCCATATCTCAATAATAACCCTAAACGTTAATGGCTTAAACTCACCAAGTAAGAGACACAGGCTAGTAGAATGGATCACAAAACAAGACCCAACATTATGCTGCCTACAGGAGACACATTTGATAGGAAAAGACATACATAGGCTGAAGGTGAAAGGTTGGGAAAAATCATATCACTCATATGGACTTCGGAAACAAGCAGGTGTGTCCATACTCATATCAAACAAAATAGATTTCAAGCCCAAGTTAATCAAAAGGGATAACGAGGGACACTACATACTGCTCAAGGGAACCATACACCAACAAGACATAACAATCATAAATATATATGCCCCTAACAATGGTGCAGCTATGTTCATCAAACAAACTCTTCTCAAGTTCAAGAGTCTAATAGACCACCATACAATAATCATGGGAGACTTCAACACACCTCTCTCACCAATGGACAGATCTTCCAAACAAAAGTTGAATAAGGAAACTATAGAACTCAATAACACAATTAATAACCTAGACTTAATTGACATATATAGAATATACTACCCAACATCAAGCAGTTAAAATTTTTTCTCAGCAGCACATGGATCCTTCTCAAAAATAGACCATATATTATGTCACAGGGCAACTCTTAGACAATATAAAGGAGTAGAGATAATACCATGCATCTTATCTGATCATAATGGAATGAAACTGAAAATCAACGATAAAAGAAGGAAGGAAAAAGCTTACATCACTTGGAGAATGAACAATAGGTTACTGAATGATCAATGGGTTATAGAAGACATCAAGGAGGAAATTAAAAAATTCTTAGAGATAAATGAAAACACAGACACAACATATCGGAATCTATGGGACATATTGAAAGCAGTTCTAAGAGGAAAATTCATTGTGTGGAGTTCATTCCTTAAAAAAAGAAAAAACCAACAAATAAATGATCTCATACTTCATCTCAAAATCCTAGAAAAAGAAGAGCAAAACAACAGCCAAAGAAATAGAAGGCAAGAAATACTGAAAATCAGAGCTGAAATTAATGAAATCGAAACAAAAGAAACAATTGAAAAAATTGACAAAACTAAAAGTTGGTTCTTTGAAAAAATAAACAAAATCGACAGACCCTTATCGATGCTAGCAAAGAGAAGAAGAGAGAGAACTCAAATTACTAGCATACGGGATGAAAAAGGCAATATCACAACAGACACTTCAGAAATACAGAAGATAATCAAAAATTATTTTGAATCCTTATACTCCAATAAATTAGAAGATAGTGAAGGCATAGATAAATTTCTTAAGTCATATGATCTGCCCAGATTGAGTCAGGAAGATATAGACAACCTAAACAGACCAATATCAATTGAGGAAATAGAAGAAACCATCAAAAGACTACCAACTAAGAAAAGCCCAGGACCGGATGGGTATACAGCAGAGTTTTACAAAACCTTTAAAGAGGAACTAATACCAATACTTTTCAAGCTACTTCAGGAAATAGAAAAAGAGGGAGAACTTCCAAATTCATTCTACGAGGCCAACATCACCCTGATACCTAAACCAGACAAAGACACTTCAAAGAAAGAAAACTACAGACCAATATCTCTGATGAACCTAGATGCAAAAATCCTCAATAAAATTCTGGCCACTCGGATACAAAAACTTATCAAAAAAATTGTGCACCATGATCAAGTAGGATTCATCCCTGGGATGCAAGGCTGGTTCAATATACGGAAATCAATAAATGTTATTCACCACATCAATAGACTTAAAAATAAGAACCATATGATCATCTCGATAGATGCGGAAAAAGCATTCGACAAAGTGCTGCATCCCTTTATGTTCAAAACTCTAGAAAAACTAGGGATAACAGGAACATACCTCAATATTGTAAAAGCAATCTATGCTAAGCCTCAGGCTAGCATCATTCTGAATGGAGAAAAATTGAAGGCATTCCCTCTAAAATCTGGAACAAGACAGGGATGCCCTCTCTCACCACTTCTGTTCAACATAGTTCTCGAAACACTGGCCAGAGCAATTAGACAGACGAAAGAAATTAAAGGCATAAAAATAGGAAAAGAAGAACTTAAATTATCACTATTTGCTGATGACATGATTCTATACCTAGGAGACCCAAAAGGGTCTACAAAGAAACTATTAGAACTAATAAATGAATTCAGCAAAGTGGCAGGATATAAAATCAACACGCATAAATCAAAGGCATTCCTGTATATCAGCGACAAATCCTCTGAAATGGAAATGAGGACAACCACTCCATTCACAATATCTTCACAAAAAATAAAATACTTGGGAATCAACCTAACAAAAGAGGTGAAAGACTTATACAATGAAAACTACAGAACCCTAAAGAGAGAAATAGAAGATCTTAGAAGATGGAAAAATATACCCTGTTCATGGATAGACAGAACTAACATCATCAAAATGGCGATATTACCAAAAGTTCTCTATAGGTTTAATGCAATGCCAATCAAAATCCCAATGGCATTTCTTGTAGAAATAGAGAAAGCAATCATGAAATTCATATGGAAAAATAAACGACCCAGAATAGCAAAAACAATGCTAAGCAGGAAGTGTGAATCAGGCGGTATAGCGATACCAGACTTCAAACTATACTACAGAGCAATAGTAACAAAAACAGCATGGTACTGGTACCAAAACAGGCGGGTGGACCAATGGTACAGAATAGAGGACACAGAAACCAATCCACAAAACTACAACTATCTTATATTTGATAAAGGGGCTAAAAGCATGCAATGGAGGAAGGATAGCATCTTCAACAAATGGTGCTGGGAAAACTGGAAATCCATATGCAACAAAATGAAACTGAATCCCTTTCTCTCGCCATGCACAAAAGTTAATTCAAAATGGATCAAGGAGCTTGATATCAAATCAGAGACACGCCGTCTGATAGAAGAAAAAGTTGGCTATGATCTACATACTGTGGGGTCGGGCTCCAAATTCCTCAATAGGACACCCATAGCATAAAAGTTAATAACTAGAATCAACAAATGGGACTTACTCAAACTAAAAAGTTTTTTCTCAGCTAAAGAAACAATAAGAGAGGTAAATAGGGAGCCTACATCCTGGGAACAAATCTTTACTCCTCACACTTCAGATAGAGCCCTAATATCCAGAGTATACAAAGAACTCAAAAAATTAGACAATAAAATAACAAACAACACAATCAACAAATGGGCCAAGGACCTGAACAGACACTTCTCAGAGGAGGACATACAATCAATCAACAAGTACATGAAAAAATGCTCACCATCTCTAGCACTCAGAGAAATGCAAATCAAAACCACCCTAAGATACCATCTCACTCCAGTAAGATTGGCAGCCATTATGAAGTCAAACAACAACAAGTGCTGGCGAGGATGTGGGGAAAAGGGTACACTTGTACATTGCTGGTGGGACTGCAAATTGGTGCAGCCAATTTGGAAAGCAGTATGGAGATTTCTTGTAAAGCTGGGAATGGAGCCACCATTTGACCCAGCTATTCCCCTTCTCGGTCTATTCCCTAAAGACCTAAAAAGAGCATGCTACAGGGACACTGCTACATCGATGTTCATAGCAGCACAATTCACAATAGCTAGACTGTGGAACCAACCTAGATGCCCTTCAATAGACGAATGGATAAAAAAAATGTGGCATTTATACACAATGGAGTATTACTCTGCATTAGAAAATGACAAAATCATAGAATTTGCAGGGAAATGGATGGCATTAGAGCAGATTATGCTAAGTGAAGCTAGCCAATCCCTAAAAAACAAATGCCAAATGACTTCTTTGATATAAGGAGAGTAACTAAGGACAGAGTAGGGTTGAAGAGCATGAGAAGAAGATTAACATTAAACAGGGATGAGAGGTGGGAGGGAAAGGGAGAGAGAAGGGAAATTGCATGGAAATGGAAGGAGACCCTCAGGATTATACAAAAGTACATACAAGAGGAAGTGAGGGGAAAGGGAAAAATAATACAAGGGGGACAAATGAATGACAGTAGAGGGGGCATAGAGAGAAGAGGGGAGGGGAGGGGAGGGGGGATAGTAGAGGATAGGAAAGGCAGCAGAACACAACAGACGCTAGTATGGCAATATATAAATCAATGGATGTATAACTGATGTGATTCTGCAATCTGTATATGGGGTAAAAATGGGAGCTCATAACCCACTTGAATCAAAGGGTGAAATATGATATATCAAGAACTATGTAATGTTTTGAATAACCAACAATAAAAAATTAAAAAAAAGAAAAGAAATCCTTATGCATCTAGATTTTAGTAATGGTTTAGAAATATTCAAAAGAAACAACTGTACTTGATTAGGGATATTCTGATGTATACATATAACTTTGGCTCAGGTTACTCTTATTCTTTCCCATACAGACTACCTTCATCTTCCTTTCTAGAAACTGGTTGCACAAGCTATTTCTTGAACCTCTCCCTTCCTCCTACACTTTGGCAAGATTCTTCCAGTCAACTGTTTGAGTATTGAGCAGGAATGAAAGGGCTCTATTCAGTATCAGCAAACTGAATCTACTGGCAAATAGCTATATGTCAGATACTTCTGATTAGGCAGTGATAATGATTATTATTTACCTATTGTTTTTTATGTTACAAAGTGTTTTCACAAATGTTTAATTCATTCCACATAAGTGCCCTTTAAGATAGAAAAGACAAGATGAAAAAACTGAGATCCTAAGTGTATGACTTCTCTAAGAATTGCTCTATTTTTATACTAAAGCCCATACACCACTAGCTACATTAATTTGCCTCTTCATTAAAAAAAAAATCATGCTATTGGGCTAGCTGTGGTGGCACACATTTGCACTCTCAACTTGGAAATTTGAGGCAGGAGGATCACAAGTTGGAGGTCAGGTTGGACAAGTTAGTGAGACTCTCAAAAGAAAAAAATTTAAAAGGGCTGAAGATGTAGTGGTAGAAGCTTGCCTAGCATGTCCTGTGTTCAATTCCAGTACTACGAAAATACTATGCTGTCTATAATATAAACATAGTTATTTAAAAAAATAAACAATAAGTTTAACAACCAATTTCAGACCTGAAATCATCTAAACTCCTCACAGAGAAATTTGGAGTTGGACTAATCACATACACACAAATTTCTACATTTCTGAAACAGTCCAGAAAAATCCTGTCTAAATTTCAAAAACTAACTTCTATTCCTTATTTGGATTAAATTTCACAGAGAATGAAATAATTTGTGAAAATGCATATGAATAAACTCACACAAAAACATATCTATGATCAACTCCAAATCAAAATTATAATATAACAGTCAACTTTTAATGCTAATCAATGCTATTATTCTTACAAACAATACTTAAAGAAACGAATATTAAGCCTTGAGTACCTTTTGGTAATTTGTAGAGGATCATCAAGGATTGGGTCATTATCAAATGTTTCCTTATCGAAAAGTCTCTTTATGGCATAGTTTGCCAGTTGTTCCATAAGAAGATAGGTTTGGTTAATGTGCAAAAACATTGAAAAGTAGTGATTCTCCCCTTGAGAACATACATGAATACTCTCTGTCAGTATAACATTTGAAGTCTTTTCAAGTTTTGAGACTGCATCCCAGGAGATAATGAGTTTTACTGAAAATAAGAATTGTAAGTAGGCATGATTAAATTCTCAATATTAACTTATGCTCATAAATCAGGCCTTTTCAAATAATAACCACTTGAAAAATGCTATGAACAGCTAAAATATTTGAGTTCAAGATTAGTTAAAAACTTGAAACATCACCATGAATATGCAATAATTGGTGATTCTAGTAACATAATTTTAAAGAATTAAAATGCTTCTGATTTGATATTTCAATGCTTCTTTATATAATTACTTAATTATATAATCCCTGATGTAAAAGCTGTACATATACTATACACAGTACTGTTTGATTTTTATTGGGGCTACAAAGTGAGGGGTGGGTCATTAAGTACAATGGATACTAGATTCATATTGTATGTTTAAAACAAGGATTAAAACATGGAATGAAGCAAGCAGGTAATTTATAACAAGGGAAAGAAAGTAGTTATAATGATCCCAGATTGCCATCATGATTTAATATTCATTCACTTCTCACAATATGTGAAGCTTTCTATAAACACTTCTAAAAGCTTCCTATATTAAGCAACCAGTCCTATAAGGATTCTTTCTCTAGATGAAGAGAACTTTTTGATGTACAGTTTAATTACCTTTAATGTCAATCTCATTACTTTTTATATAACCTAACACCACCACAGAGTTAATAGGTCAGCCAGCAAATTCAAAACCATGATAATCAACAGAAACCACTTACTTTCTGATCCCAACAAAAAAGAATAGAAGCTCAGAAAATTGGTACTAAGATAGAGCCAACCCTGACAAGGAACCCGTCCTTTCCAATAACTACATGAATAATAGGTCACTAATTTCTCCTGTTCTGGTAAACCAAAAGATTTTTCAAACTTCAAAAGGGCTTCTCGAAATTTCTCAGGATCATCTTCTTTTGCAAAAGAATGTTTTCCCTCTTCAGCAATTAATCCCTAGAGGAGACAAAATATTTTCTTAAAAATTCATCATCATGTACAAAAATAAACTTTATATGTTTGATTGAATACACCTGTTACATATACATATAGTTACATACAATGTTATACACACACACACACACAATATATATATATATATATATATATATATATATATATATAATTTCTTTTAGGATAGTGGTAAGCAGAATGTTTTCAATATATATGTTTATATTTTATATATATATATATATATATATATATATATATATATATTTTTTTTTTTCCTTAGGGCAGAGGCAAACAGAATTTTTTTTTTTGTACTAGGATTTTTCTAATGCCTCAAGAAGCTACCACAAAAAAAGTATTAAATGTTTTCATTTTCTTTTGAACAAAGGTTTTACTCAAACTCTAAACTCCAGAGACATTGAAATGAAAATATCACTAAAAATACTTACATGGGCACCAATGACAAACCACTGGCTTTACAATTAATATTCCCTCTCTCTTTTCTGGTGGTGCTGGGAATGGAATCCAGGGCCTTATACTAGGCTAGCAAGCACTCTACCACTGAGGTATACCTCCAGCTCAGCTTTAGTTTTCCTAAGCATTATTCTGGCAATCATATGTGTGGTTCTACCAATCCTGAAAAGTGCTAGTAAAAGAATGACCTTCCAGCTGAGCATGGTGGCACATGCCTAGAATCTAAGCAGCTCCAGAGGCTGAGGCAAGAGGATTACGACTCCAAAGCCAGCCTCAGCAAGTAAGCAAGGCCTTAAAAAACTCAGTGAGACTCTGTCTCTAAATAAAAAATACAAAAAAAAAAGAATGATCTTCCATATAACTTCTGATCCTCATAAAAGATGGTCAAAGGTTTTAGTATTCCATTTACAAAATGTATCTATACCACTTACTCGTATCTTTCCTTGTACAAAATTAGTAATATCTTCATTTGAATCAAACACAGATAAGGTCTTCATGATATTTTGTTCCAACCAATCCCAATGCTGGGTTATTTCTTCTCTGTTGGCTCCTGATTAATAACATAAGAGAATATGACTCAAGGGAAGTCGCAACAAAATGGCTGTTGATATTTACAAGCTTACTTTAAAAGGAATGTATCTGCTCACTTTCAGAAATGATAGTCATAAATGAATAAAGGTATTACATTAATTCTATTTCCTCTTCATATGTGTACATGAATATATTTATCATTATAAATAGAAATAATATAATATATAATGAAAGGGGAAAAATTAATTATAGCTCACACAAAAAAGATAAAATTCTGTAAACAATATAACATAACTGATGCATATTATCTTTTGAGGACATGTAAAATACCAGAAAATATACATACATAATTTAATCCTTGATCTTCAAATAACACAACTAGCATTATGTTGCCCATCTGTATGGCTGAAAACAGCATGCATATGATGATCCTAGGAACACTGTGTAAATGTGGATTTCAACTGTGGCCACTCAATTTATGAAACCTCTGTTCAGTTACCCCATGTTAAATAACTTAGTAAACTTACAGCAATTTCATGAATGAGGTTAGAAAACCTGTAGCAAGGTTAAATGCATGTGACTTACTGAATCAGTGTTAGGTGGTTTATTGAAAATCAGATTAAATATTAGTTCTAAATTGCTTTAGCAATGTCTATCAGTCTCCCCTTACCCCCATCTACCTTTAAGGTCTTCCCAGAATCAAGGATAATACAACTATCATTTAAAAAGAAGTATCTTGACCTCTTAGAATATTATTTTTTGTTTTAGGGATTGAACCCAGGGGTGCTTTACCACTGAGCCACATCCCCAGTCCTTTTTATTTTTTATTTTGAAACAGGGCCTTGCTTAGTTGCTTAGGGCCTCACTAAGTTGCTAAATCTGGTCTCAAACTTGCAATCCTCCTATCTAAACCTCCTGCATCATTGGGATTAGAGGCATGCACCCACACCCAGCTAGAAAATTTTATAATATATGGAGACTGACACATTAAAATAGTTATTGAAACTGCCAAATTGTTTATTTTCTAGAATTCAGTTAGAATTGCAATCATGTTACTAAAGTTGCCATACCAAGAAATGATCTATAAATAAGAGCCATGAGGAAATTTTAAAGCCTTTATTTTGATCTTTTATGTACATGAAAGCTCACTCACAGGTAATTACTATATTTCTGCATCAGCTTAACTTGGGAGAATATGTTATATAATCATCCTTTATTTTTTTAAGTAGAAAGGACATTTGTTTCTAAATAATTTCAACCAATCAGATTTAGAGTTGAGGTTATAGAATTTTTGTAATGTCCTCGTTATTTAGTTCAACTGGCATTCAATTTAAAAGAACCAGGAGACAAAAATTAATTATATGTTGTATATTCATACACATGACATGTCTAGAAATTCATATCTTTTGCTTTTTAAAAGTATATCTATATTAGAAGAGAAGAGTAAAAGAGAAAAAGAAAAAAGGCAGTACTTCAACATAAAAAGGCCATAAATCTAGAAATCTGAGATTCTAATTTGGACCAGCAATACAATAGCATCAAAAAACAAGAACAAACTGTCACTGTGGGTATTTAAAAACTTATTTTGACTTGTTTTATTAAAAAGAATTATCACAATTCCTTTCCTACCCACAATATACATGTGGAAACATCTGAACTACCCCAGCATGAAAGAATATGTAGCAGGAAAGAATATTCACATTTTAAGGATATGATGCCTTTTTTGAGAAAGTAGGTGTATGAATTAAAAAAAAAAGGTTCAATTTTTCAGTCTTCTACTTCTTTATGGGACAAGCTTTAAGTTTTGGGATCACATTTAACTTCACATTTTCCTGATTTGAGTTATTAGAAATGAAATATATGAAATAAATATTTCACAGGGAAGGTTCCTTCTTTCTAACAGTTGAATGAAGCAGAAATAACTTGAAAAAATGAATCATCCAGCAGTAGTACTGACCAAAATCTGCTCAGAATCAGCACTGTTGGATAACATGCTTCTAGTTTCTTACATCACTCGATTTTTTTTTCCTTTTTGCAGTGCTGGGGATTAACATCACTAGATTTAAAAATTCCTAGTATTCTCTTATCCTTAAATAAACAGAGATCTTAATACTCTCCCAAAGCAGATTTGCACATTTAACTAATTTCTAAATCTCAAAACAATTGAGGAGTAGAAATAAATTTGAACATTCAGTTTTTTTAGTATCCTTACTCAATTTGAGTAATACATTTTAAAAATCATACTCACCACATGCAATTGACAAGTAAACTTGAGAATCTGGTGTCTGGTGTAAGATGCGAAATGGAGCTACTTTAGCAGTAGAGTCCAAGACTGAATCAAGAGTCCCAACCAGAAGCCCTGTTGTAATAGAAAGATTGCTGAAACTAAACTTTCCAAGAGACAAATAAAATCAATACCACTTCATGTGACAAAACTAATGAATTTGTTTTTCAACTTTTCTAGCCCAAAGAGCCTTTTAATAATGTTTTTAAAGAAAAAAATATATTTGGGATGAAAAGATTATCATGTTCTAATATGAGTAGTGTTTGAGAAAAATATCTTTCAATTATCGAGTAAGTTCAGTTCAATTGTCCAATTCTCACAATGTATCTGCAGCATTTATATACACCTCCTCCACAAGGTTATTTGTATAATAGGTAAGGATATAAAATTGGGCACCACGGACTACCTGTATATGAATCCTGCCTCTGTCACTTGTGTCCACTTGAGTACCTGCATTTATCCACATTTATAAAATAAGGAGAGTAAATAAAACCTACCACAAATGGTTGCTGTAAAGATTAAGTGAATTATTACATATAAAGCACTTAGGACAATGCTTAGCACACAGCAAAGCACTCAATATTAGTTAAATGTATTATTATTTAAGAAAATCTTAAATATTTAAATAAGACAAAACCTTGATTAACAATACTTTAATGAAGGGATTTTCTTTTTAACATTTTGTAATTCCTCTATTTGGAATTCAAGGCTCTTACTCAATTAGTCCAACTTTAATTATCTAATTATATTTCCTGCTACTTCCTAGAACAAAGTTTGATATTTTCTTAAACTAATAGCTAATTTCCCCCCTAGGGTCTTTGCTAAACAATTATCTTTTTACTAAGTAATGCTAACAAAATTCTTCTATTCAAGTACAGCTAATCCAAATTCTATATTTTCTTTAAGACACACTTCCCACATGAAATCTTCATTAGCAACCCCAAGCACTAATGCTTTCCTTTTCTCTGAACACTTATAACACTTCAGTTCCACATTATACAACCTAGCATTAGGTAATTAGACTGGTTATTACAACTACTTTCTAAATGTTTCATGTATAATTATTTGTTTCTCCTTATCTAGATTATTAGGTCTGGGGACAATAACCATGTTTTCTACCTCTGAGTCTGTATCCTTAACTTTCAACATATGCTGGGCACAATAAGGACATAGTTTGTTCACTTAACTGTATCAATGGGATGGCCTTGACTTATTAAATCTACTTTCTTTCCCAGAAGCTTTGATTTTTGGATTTTGATTTTACTCCATGAGGTATTTCCCTTTAATTTAGCATACAGATTTTTGAAAAAATATATAAATCAGGCTTTGGGCTCTTTTCCCACTTAAGCAGAGTTAAGATTTCAAGTAAACTTTAAATGAGAATATATGTAGGTTGATAGATGTGAGATAGAAAGTTATTATAAGCATAGAGGAAAGTAAATTACAGGATTAGAAGATAAACAAAGAGATAAAGGGAAATTTGGCTCAGCTAAAAAGATCAGAAAGAGTGGATATAGGAATAGATTTTTTTAAAAGTGAAAATGGGTCACAAATATAGCATACTATGAGTTAGAAATCTGACAGAGTATTTTGAGAATGGGGACAAAGTATCAAGAGAGAAAACACTTGAAATGGCAACATATAGATGATATAGAAAAGAAGTTATGTGATAATAAAAAGTTAGGATATGGGCTGGAGATGTAGCTCAATGCTATAGCTCTGGCCCAGCATACAGAAGGCCCTGGGTTGAATCCTCAGCGCTGCAAAAAGAAAAGAAAAAAAGAAAGTGAAATTATGAACTGAAAATTTTGTTTATAAAACAGAAATCAGAAGACCCAAACAAGTATTATAGAAAAGGAAGATTTGGGGAAGAGAGAACAGGAATGAGGAGGCAGGACAGAGGAAATGATGATACTTCAATTAATAATGAGAGAATTATTGAAGGATTTGGGGATAAAAGGAAATATAACCTTATCACTTTCAGTGGTTAAGTAGTGACTGAGAGAAACTGGAGATTTGATCAAGGAAAAGACAAATGGGACTTAACATATATGGACAGTGTCCTAAGAGAAAGTGTTTGGAATGGAGTGTCAAGAAATGGAGAAAAGGAGAATGTTCTCAACAAGAAGGCAAGAGAGTGAAAACATTAAAAAGTAAGATAAAAGAGTGACGATGAAAGAAAGCTAAAAGGGGTAAATGTCTCCAGGTTGAAAAATAGAACCAAGTGTGTATAAATAAATGTGTATATAAATATATAGACAAAATTGTCAATATAAAGGAATTATAATTTCAAATTAAAGCTGGACAGTTTTAGCTGTTGATAATTTTCTCTTCCAAGAATTTAAATTCTAAAAAAAGGTTTCAAAAAGAAAATTTCAAATTTATAAGGAAAACCATTTATTTATTTATTTTACAAGATTTGTAACAAAACTAGCTCACACCTATTTCTGTATTCACACATACTGTAAAAAGTAGTATTAAAAGAATAGGAGAAAAAACAAAGGGGGTAAATAAAAATTTGGCTCAGGTGAAAGATAACAGTGGCAGTGTGGAAGTGTGAGGAGACAGCGGAAAGAAAGAAGAGGCATGGAATCATTCCTGAGTGATATAACAATTAGTACTCTGATAAGTTTTGAGACTGAGGATAAGGTGGTCAAAATCACTGGCAAGAAAGGCCATTTTTTTTGCAGCAGAAATGTTTACAAGATTATATGGGCATTAGACTATGTAAAAAAGGAAAATGTTCAGTTTTTGTAAGTGCATGAAAGTAGGCAGTTAATATAAACTATGCAACAAATAATTTGGAAGCTAGCATAAGAATACAATTACAGTCACTCAGGGAACACTTCCAGCTCATTAAGCTGTAATCATCATCAAGTCTCTGCAAGTCATTCAGGAATTAATATGTGCCAATATTGTTATAAAAGTACAAGAAGATAAGCAGACAACATTGGGTTGCTTTTCCATACACAGAGAGGTTTATCATCTAACAACCTGATTATTCAAGGTCACGAACCAGCCTGCACCTGGGAAATCCTATGGCTATACTGAATTGGGAAGAGTATAGATACTGTCTGTCCACTGCATAACAGAACAAGAGATTTTAAAAATATCAATTAAAATCAGCCTTTGACTATAACTAAGTAAGGTAGCAATCAATGCTCTAGATCCTGGTAAAGGTCTATGAAGCTTTGGTAGCATCTTGCCATACAAGTGACACCCACTGTTATGACTGGAATATGAGGGGTCCTCCAAAAGCTCCTGTGTTAACACAGGAATATTAAGAAGCAACGTGATTAGATTATGAAAGCTATAACCTAATCACGCCATCCTAGTTTGAATGGTAACTGTAGGCAGTTGGGCTGGAGAAGGTGTGTCATGGGGACATGTCCTGAAAGGGTGCATCTCCCTATGGCCCCTTCCACCCACCCCTCTCTGCTTCCTAACCCTGCCATAAGCTAAGTAGCTTTCCTCCACTGGACTCTTCCCCCATAATGCTTTGCCTCATTTTGGGCCCAGAGCAATTGAGTCAAAGGACCAAGACCTCTGAAATTGTAGCCCCCAAATAAACCTTCCCTCCTTTAATTTATCCTTGTCAGGTATTTTGATCAGAGACACAAAATCTGACTAAAACCACCACCTTCTTGAGGAAACTCACCCCCATAATTGATGTGAAATACTTTTTATTAAATGTCACAGAAACATAACAAAAATACAGGTTCTACGTTTCTTAAAATATTTGGCACCTTTTTTTTTTTTACAAACAATGATTATTGTTCAAGCACCATTTTTTAGGCTGGATAAAGAACTGTAGACTTTGGAGAAAAAAAAATATGCCAACAGGTCATGTAATTCAACCTTCATCACATTCATTTCTTCTACAGCATCCCTGACAGAAAGTCTAGCTTTATCCTTGAGTAACTCCAGACTTTACATCTCCCAAGGCAGCCTATGACACTGGTGAGCATTTCTATTAATTAGAAAGTCCTTTAAAAAATATGGAAATATTTATATATCAAAATATGATAACTTCTAGGGCTTATGATTTATGCATAGGACCCAGTGCTGAGAAGGACCTTGTACATGGCTTAATGCTCTGTTGTTACTGTCCTGAAATTCTTAATTTTTTTTTTTTTTTTGTGTGTGTGGTACTGGGGATTGAGCCCAAGGGGAGTTCTACTACTGAGCTACAACTCCTGCATATTTTATTTTATAAGACAGGGTCTTACTAAGTTTCACCATACTGACCTCAAACTTGCAATTTTCCTGATTCAGCATCTTAAGTAGCTGGGATTACAGGTGTATGCCACCATGCCTGACAAAAGTCTTTAATTTTTGAACAAGGAGATTTAATTTTCATTTTGCAGTGGGCCTCACACATTAGCTAGCCAGGCCTGATTAGTCAGTTTTCTCTGGGCATTGAGATCATGGGTGATCAATACTTTTTGTATTTACACATAATTTTTGAAAATTTTACAATAGATACTTTTTAACACTTGATAGAAAAACAAAGCCAGCCATGTTTACTTGTCAAAATAAATAAATAAAAAGGAAAAGGAAGGCTTTTGTTAAGATAAATACAATTCTTTTTCGTTGCAACCTCAGGATAATACAAAACATACTCTATTGAATGTAATAGATCTTCAAATATTATGAATATAGATATCCTATTTTCTCTTATTCTTTTCTTCTAGTGTACAATATATCAGGCTCTTTTAACTGATCATGAGATTGTCCAAGTCTCTTATTATTTCTTACACTATTCTCTTAATGTACTTGTTTGTCAAAGGTTCTTTTAAAATGTGTCATTCAAACCTGAATATCAGATAAGGTCTGAACAAAAACAGGTGTTTTATACTGTGGGCTCCATAGTTCTTCTAATACAGTCTAAGATTATTATACTAGATTTATTGGCCACTACCTCATATTATCATACTAAAACTCTGATCAGAGATACTTTGACCCTTTTGATAAACATAAGCACCAACCTAGGTATTCTGATCTGTTCTGACAACTTTTTATGAAAAACTAAAATGCAGTTTACATGTACCCCATTTAAATTTTATCTTACCAATTTCAGCTGAACATTCCAATTTGTCCAGCTCTTTTTTAATTTTTTTAAAAATATTTACTTTTTAGTTGTAGTTGAACACAATACAATATTTATTTATTTTTATGTGGTGCTGAGGATCGAACCCAGTGCCTTGCACATGCTAGACGAGCACTCTACCGCTGAGCCACAACCCCAGCCCTATCCAGCTTTCTGAATCTTGATTTTTTTATCTTCTAAGATAGTGATTATCAATCTAAACTAGAAAATGGAATCATTTGGAGGAGTTTTTAAAACTTAAGTTTTAAAAATACTGAAGCCCCCAAATTCTGATTTAATTGATATGAGGTAGGACCTGTATATACTATTTTATCCTTAATTTTGTATTACAAAATTTTCAAACATAAAAATTTAATTACATGGTAGAACTTCTATGTACCTATCACGTGCTTTAATAATTATCAACACTTTCATTTATCCCTTCTGGAGTATTTTAAATAAAACCTCAGACATAATATCATTTCATCCATAAATACTCTATTTTGGTTTAAAAGGTCCTCAGATGAATCTACCATGCAGCCAGTGTTACTGTTCTATGGCAGAATACAATTCTATGGCATTAATTGTCCACTTTACTCTGGTACATTTGCAAATTTGTAAACATTTCTTTTGTGCTGGAGACCAATGATAATGATGAACAAGAAGGACCAAGAGCTTAGTATTGAAGCAGACACCATTTAAAAACCATAGCTTGAAAAAAATCAGTAAAAATCAAATAAAAACAAAAGTAGAAGAAAAAAACAGTCACAGCTTGAAGATGCTGTGTTCACTGTCAATGTGCTACTTTAGTACACAAACTAAAGTGTAATTTAGTTTGACAAGTGGTTCTTTCTGTTTGTAAACTAGATTGAGGGCATAGTGTAAAACAATACTGCTGTAGATGCAAAGGAGTCATGTAAATGAACTTCCTAAGTACAAACAAGATTTATTTCATTCTAAGTAAAATGTTCAATTACAAATTTTGGCCATAGTAATAACTGCTAGAACCTTACAGCAGATAAAATTTATCTCGTCGTAAGTTTTCATGCTTACAAAGTCAAACCAGTACTCCTTTACTGAATTTTTTATAATTTCAACTTCATTAAATATTAATGAACACACTAATTAGTCATCTGCCAATATACTTAGTAAGAAATATAATCAAATAAGAGAAAGTAGTGCACTCAACAGAGGTTGTAAGTTTTTCTGATTCTATTACTTTTGATACCAGATCTAAGTCTTTAAAACAGGACTGTGAATGTTTATTTTAAAATAATCCAATAGCCACAGTTGACATTTTGGAAGCTGCCAACTTTATACTAAGAGCTTTGGAAAACGGTTAATAAAAATAAGTTTTTTCATCCTGTTTTCAATCATCCTGTTTTCAATCTCCTTGAAAACTGGAGTAAACACACACACACACACACACACACACACACACACACACACACACTTCCTTAACTGAAATAATATTTGTTCATTAAAGGATTTAGAATTTTTTTTAGGGAAGCAACTAGTGACCTTTAGTTACTAAGAGGCAACTGAAGAAAACTGAAAACTACAATGATTTGTAGGAAAAATAAAGAAGAAATAAATGGTCCATCAATCCTAGCTACATAACTTCTTAATATTAAAATGTAGGAAAATTGTTACTGTCTTTACTTACAGCAAGGTCTTACACTTCAAGACTTATGCACCAATGTACAAAAATAGTAACCCTCAGAAAATTAAAGAAAACACAACACCTGAATTCCTAAGTGCAAAGCAAAATGCATGGCAGCAAATGAATAAACTTACAGTGTACTGCTTTGCAACATGATTTAGAAGAACTAAATCAGACCATAATTTTGATTAGTTTAAAACAAGAGGACAACTAAGATAATAATAAAAACCAGAAGAAGTGATTATTGAGTGTGGGATGTAGCTCAATAATTAGTGTTAGAGAGCTTGCCTCACATGTGTGAGGCCCTGGGTTCAAGCCTCAGCACCACACACACACAAAAAGTGTGATTATCTCTTGTGTTTAAACTTCACTTCTTTGCACTAGAGTAAGGGAGAAAAAAATAATAATGTAGATTTGGGTTGAAAGAGCTGAGAAAACCAAGAAAAAAAAAAGGTTTATATATTAGGTCCCTTTAATTCAGGTCTTTCTGTGGTATAAATATGGATGTGACTCTTCAACAGCCTTTTCTAGTTGTCATGTGCATTATATCTTGAGTCTGTATTTTCAACCTCAAATAAACCAATCTGGAATACTTGCTGTGCTCCCAACAACTGTTGTCTTTTGCTTTTGTACTATCATGTTATTCCTCCCACTTAGAATGTCCTCCCCCATTCTCTCTACTAAATCACTTCCCAGATATTGTTAGCACTAATAGATGGATGATTTAATTTAAAAAATCCAAACTAGTTTTTGGCAAGAGGTTCCACAGATGCCATGCTGGAATTCTGCCACCTGTATACCTTTATTTCAGTGCTGGGGAATGAACTCAGAGCCTCTCACATGCTAAGCAAGCATTCTACTACTGAGCTAAATCCCCAGGCCCACCTTTTGTTATTAATCACAGTTTTTTTAAAGTTGTTGATAGATCTTTATTTTATTCATTTGTTTATATGTGGTACTGAGAATTCAACCCAGTGCCACACATATGCTAGGCAAGTATTCTACCACTGAGCCACAACCCCAGCCCCATTAATTACAGTTTTTAGAAAAATTTTTGTATCTTTTAACAGGACCTTAGCATTCATTATACTTGAGTTGGCTTTGGAAAACTGCTTTGGAGGTTTCTAACATTTCCTTATTCATGCATAATCCCCACCACCAAGAGAAAACAACCCACAGGCTCATATTATTATTGACTACTCTAATAATAATATATTTATGTACTTGCTTATCAACTGTCTGTCCTATAATAAACTCTGAAAAAATAGATGTTTTACTCATACCCAGAAAA
This sequence comes from Marmota monax, assembly GCF_021218885.2. Classification (NCBI taxonomy): domain Eukaryota; kingdom Metazoa; phylum Chordata; class Mammalia; order Rodentia; family Sciuridae; genus Marmota; species Marmota monax. Next base: position 5,318,332 of record NW_026694552.1, on the reverse strand, counting down.
AAAATGGCCAGCTACCACTCTATTGCTCTGCATCCCTTCACAGCAAAATTCCTAGAATTACCTGTATTTACTCTGTTCCCAAATATGTGTTTGGTTCATATACTATAGTGTCTCTGGTATCCACTCATAGGTTACCTTAGGATGCCTTCCCAGATCAATTTATATAAAACACCACTCCATCCCATCTCTATAAGGATAACTTATTCTCTTCTTCATTTTGCTTAACTCCACCAGTCATATCATATGTCATATCACAAACATATGCCTCCCTCAACAAGAATGATACACCCATTGGAGAAGGGATTTTGTTTTCTTCATTGCTTTGTCTCCAGTACCTAAAACGGTCCTTGACTTTTAGAAGGCATTTAGTAAGTACCTGTTAAATGAACATATTGCATTACTTCTTTTACTTATATAGCAGTGGCAAAAGGAAGAAAATTAGGCAAACTTTCTAAGATAAAGGCAATATAAAATCTGTGATAGCTTATAGCAATGTGCCTTTTACTCTTATTTTCAGCTTACTTTATAACCATAGTTCTTCCACAACTATCCACAAAGTAGTATGAGGCTTTCATCACTTGGACGGGTATTTCTTCTTCAAGTACTGTTTTGAAAAATACTAATAGGGTAACCAAAGTTATGTGTATTCTTTATTACCATTCAGCAAAACAAGTAATGCTTACATTTGTAGAAGTACTGTTTGAGTACTTCTAGGTTTGAACAATATGATCAAAAGGAAATGCTGTCTTAATATTCTAATTCTTGTACATTATCTTGATTTGTAAAATATATATGCACATGCATAAATAGTACAGTACCAAAATTCTTCAATGATTAACTATCACAATTTTGTGTTTGCAGTGATATCCTTACATCTTGGACCTACTCAATGTAACTCCAAATTAATTTCTATATACAACATGAGAAAAATAATTACTAGAGACAATGCCATGTGTAAACACACACACCCACACCCCCCCCACACACACACATCCTCCTTCCAGCCATAAAATGGCACTAAAAATCTTATAATTTTATTAATATATAAATGAATGTCAAATAGGTGCTTATAGGTGTCAAAACTCACTGGGCCAAAATAACAATGGTCTGGAGGTAGAGAAGACAATGTTATCCTCATTTTGCAGGTGAAGAAACTAAACTTTCACAAAACAATCACAGCTGTGTTAGCGTTTCATCACTATGACCAAAATCCTGATGTAAACAATGTAAAGGAAGACAGTTTTATTTTTAACTCAGTTTCAAAGGGGGTTTATAAGTAGGCAGTCAATAACCCTTCCACTACCACCAAGGAAGTATGACTGTATTGATCATCCTTCATTTCTCAAAACCTCCTGCAAGCCTGTCCTTTTTCATTCAAATAGATCTTAAAGATATTTTTTTCTTATTACTGGAATCAAGGCCATCCCAGAGAGGGAGAGGAGCACAGTATGATTTGCCCTCTTTTGATGTTACCTTTGGAGTTTTCTTTTTAACAATTCAACTGGAAGCTAATATCCATAAATGCACAAATGTACTACCAAATTCAATGACTTCACTTACCCCATAAGCCTGCTTCTTTTATTTTCTTTGATTCATTAATATTTTAAAAATATTAAAGATTCTTTAATATTTTTATGATCTCTTTTCAGCCGTGTCTATGGTTTAGATATGAAGTCTCAAATACTCATGTGTTGTAGGCTTGGTCCCCAGTACAGCAATGTTCAGAGGTGGGGCTTTTAGGAAATGAAAGGTTTCAGTCCATGATTGGCTGGCTCCAAGGAAGAAACATCATAGTAGAAGGATGTGATAGAGAAAAGCTGTTCTGCCCAATGGCAGCCAGGAAGCACTAGGGTGTAAATCACAAGAAATTACTCTTCCAGGGCACAGCCCAAATGACCTAATTCCTCCATCTATGTCTCTTGTCCTACAGTTTCCATCACAACAGTCCATTCAAATTATTAATCCATCAAGTGGATTAATCTACTGATGAGGTTAGAACCCTCATGAACCTTTCATTTCCTAAAAGCCCCACCTCTGAATATTTCTGCACTAGGGACAAAGCCTACAACATATGAGTCTTTGAGACTTCATATCTAAACTATAGACACGGCTGAAAAGAGATCATAAAAATATTAAAGAATCTTTAATATTTTAAAAATATTAATGAATCAAGGAAGATAAAAGAAGCAGAGCTTATGGGGTAAGTGAAGTCATTGGATTTGGTAGTCCATTTGTGCATTTATGGATATTAGCTTACAGTTGAATTGTTAAAAAAGAAAATTCCAAAGACAACATCAAAGGAGGGCAAATCATACTGTACTCCTTTCCCTCTCTGGGATGGCCTTGATCCCAGTAATAAGGAAAAAACTTATTTTTAAAGATCTACTTGAATGAAAAAGGCCTGTAGGAGGTTTGAAGAAATGAAGGATGATCAATACAGTCATACTTCCTTGGTGGTAGTGGAAGGGTTATTGACTGCCTACTTATAAAGCCCCATGCCTTTTCAGGTACCCATTGATACAGTCTCTCAAACTTTCCTCTCCCCTGTTTTTCTTTGGGGAGTACCAGAGATTGAACTCAGGAGCACTTGATCACAGAGCCACATCCCCAGTCCTATTTTGGATTTTATTTAGAGATAGGATCTCAATGAGTTTCTTAGTGCCTCACTTTTGCCGAGGCTGGCTTTGATCTCATGATCCTCCTACCTCAGCCTCCTGAGCTGAGGGAGAATAGTAGAGTAGATTACAGGTGTGTGCCACTGCACCCAGCTCCCCTTTTTGCCATGGGGTCCATTCCATCCTTATGCATAGATTGAAACTACTACTCCAGTTCAGCTTAGGGCCATGAATCCTCAAACCTCAAGAGTTAAAGTCATAACTATGTAAACTGTGTGCAAAAGGTTTGTGGGGGAGTAAGAGATTTATAATGTAATCAGAAAACTAATCAAGTAGATTTCATTCTGACTTTAAAAAAGACTAAAAAGTAGTGATACCAACCATTCTTCATTTCTCAAAGTTTCCTATAAGGCTGCCCATTCTGATTGAAAGAGATAATTCAAGGTATTTTTATTTTTTAAATTTATTTTTAGTGCACTGTAGTTATACATAATAGAGGGGTTCATTTTAACATATTCATAAATGCATAGAACATAGTTTTCTCCATTTTAATTCCCATTACTATCCCCTGATCCCTGTACTCTGCTTTATTGATCTTCCTTCAATTTATTTATTTATTTTTAATTGGTACCTTACAGTTATATATAAATTTGGAATGCACTGGGATATAGTCACACATGCACATAGCATAATTTGGAAACTTTGTTCCCCAGTTCTTCCCCTTTTCCTCCCCTCCTCCCTCCCCCTTGATCCCCTGCTTCTACTCTACTATTCTCCCTTCTGCTTTCAGGAGATTCCCTTTTTTTATACCCTTAAAGACAATTTTAAAATTTGATGTTCTTGGGAGGTAGAGGAACATACAAAGTGATTTGCCTTCCCTAGGGGTTGCCCTGTGGGATTTTCTTTCAAACAAGTCAAAATGATAATTTATTAATTTATTTGTGTGTGTGTGTGTGTGTGTGTGTGTGTGTGTTGGGCAGTAGATCTTTCCTTACCTAATATAAAATGCCATGCCCACCATTTGGGCAACAGATATTTTATAAGAGGGTTCCTTTGTGAACATGGAATACAGGGATATTCTGCTAATACATACTTAATGCCAACATTTTCAGAGCCGGACTCCAGTTGGGGGGTGGGGAAAACAGAAGAAAATATTTATATTTTCAAGGGATGATCAGGAGGAGTTTTATAAAAGGCTACTTATTGTTTACTATGTATACGTTTATAACAAATAGTTTACACAGTTGATTTGTGAAGCCTAAATACCATAAAAGGGAAAGCTTATTTCAAACACTTTAAAATAGAAAGCTAATTTCAAATGTCATCATGTTCTAGTTACTACAGATGATTTAATTTCAAAGTATAGTACACTAAAATGAAAGAGAAATAAGGAAACAATATCTTAAAATCTTCCATTTTAATAAATTTTATTTTGTAGTTTTGTTCTATACCACAAAAAAACAAGGTTTACTTCTGGGCATGGTGGTGCATGCCTGTAATCCTGGTTTGGGAGGCTGAGACAGGAGGATTGGGAGTTCAAAGCCAGCCTTAGCATTTTAGTGAGGCACTAAACAACTCAGTGAGACCCTGTCTCTAAATAAAATACAAAAAAGGGCTGGGGATGTTTCTCAGTGGTTAGGTGGCCCCAGGTTCAACCCATGGTACCAAAAAAAAAAAAAAAAAAGCTTACTGAGTGGGATTATTGATCCAACACCCAAGAACCTGCTTACTATTCAGGTATGAACAATTTCAAGAGAAAAAGTTTCTCACCTTGGGCAGTTTTACCCAAATTAAGGCTTCCTCACTGGCAAATATTCCTTAAGTCCCATACACTAGAGTACTTAATAAAATGTAGCCCATGTTATGGTTCCCATCTGCCAAGAGGGGCAAACTGTTGATTTATGCTTAATAAAAATATGCATACCTTATTTGAATTATACAAAACCAGGTGCTAAATTAAAATGGCATAGAAGAGTCATTACCCTTATCAATCAGGAGAAGCAAGGGATAACAGTAAGGTAACTATAAAATCCAGAAGAGTAATTTACTTCTCTAAATGAAGGAAAACTACTTTTTCTGCATAACAACCTTATATATAATAAATGTTTCCACAAAAATTCCATTGCACTGTGAGCCAGGATAATTAAGATAGATAAAGTTAGGCAAATGATCAGCTATCTACCAGACACCCACTACAAGTGTTTACAAATTTAGAAAAGGGACCTCAAAATTCTTTTTTAAAAAATATTTTTAGTTGGACACGATTCCTTCCTTCCTTCCTTCCTATGTAGTGCTGAGGATCGAACTCTGTGCCTCACACGTGTGAGGCAAGCACTCTACCACTGAGCTACAGCCCCAGCCCAGGACCTCGAAATTCTAACTTCCAAACTAGTCTCCTACTATAACCATCTTAGGGTTCTCTGTTGCTCCTACTTCATTATTAGGGGAAAAAACTGAGTCAACTAACTTCACTAAGTCCATTACCTAAAGTCATTACATGGCTGGTGGCAATTGCCAATTACTATATGGCAAAGAAATGAAATCTTAAAATACAATCATTAACACTTCTGGATGGTAATTATCTTTTCTTCATTAAACAAAATGTATCAGCTAACTTTATAAATGGATAGAACATATCACTAGGTTTTAGCAAACAACATGGTCAAATGCAAGCTTATGCTGGCACACAAACTTGTAGGAGGCTAATTCTAATATGGACTTACATAGTAAAGTGCAATTTTAAGTAAGAATACTGTAATTGAGTATCCAAGAAAATAAGCATATTCTTTTGCTCTGATCCAAAAAGAACCAAATTTAGAAATAGCTCTTTGCTCCTTTCTGGTCCATTTTGTTTAATTTACATGGTCTTATAATGGCAGCTCTCATGCAATAATTAAGGCATCCTGTCAATACTATGGGTAAAATAATCATGCAGAGATACAAACTGACCACCAAGTCAATAGGCTTATCACTAGTCACAACATGTACCATGTGACAGAAATCTTGGTTTATTTCTTCAGACAAATAAATTTCCTCTTATACTAGAGAGAAGGGAATGACTAAAGAGGTGGGTGGGATGGAGAGAAGAAACTGATACAAATGGTCCATGGTTTAAGAAGACATGAAAAATGAAAACTCAAACACAGAAAATAAGTAGTAATTTTATAAAGGAAACTTAACAAGAAAAATACCACCTAACACTATATTATTGTGACTTGATTCTTCAGCATTTGGTTGACCTATTATTTTTCAGAAACACAGTTGTATGAAGTGAAATACACTTATTTGGTAAATATAGACAGAAGATCAGCAAAAATTCTGGTCAAGTAAAATTATGGGAAATCAAAATATAGTAGATGGGGCTGTGGTTGTTGCTCACTGGCAGAGCACTTGCCTAGCACCCGTAAGGCACTGGGTTTGATCCTCAGCACCACATAGAAACAAATAAAGGTATTGTGTCCATCTACAATTAGAAAACATTTAAAAAATATAGTAGACAACTAACTACCTCTGAGGCTGTTAACAGAGGGATGTAAGATCTGTTTCAAATATATCCTGACCTATTATCAATGGCCCCAAATGGTTAATTTACATGACTGAGTAATTGGTTTTCAAATTAAAACTTATTCTCAAATTTTAATCTAGAAAATACCTGTTATCTACTAAATGGCAACTCTTCTGCAAAATAACACCCATAATTTCTAAAAACCAGAAAATGACAAACTACCAAGTTTATAGTGGCAATTTTTGTTGCCATATTTTCAAAAGAACTTTTTTAAAAGCTGGATAAAATAAATAGGTGTTGCAAGATTTTCTATCTCTATCTATATATGACCTGTAGAAACTCAGAATTCTCTTTGGAGGTGGCTTTAAAAAATGGGAAATAACAGCACACATTTATTACCATTTTAACAACATACATTGATTTGGTACCTTTTATCTTTCATTTTATCCTCTCAACTGAAGTAGGCACTGTTTTACAAAAGAAGAAAATCAATGTCACATCCCCCATTAATTTTCACTCAATTTTTCAATCATTTCATTCTAATTATAATTTGCCTGATCTTCCTCCTCTCCTACTCCATCCTCTCCCTTTATCCAGATAATGAGCACTTTAAAGGTGGGGAACAGAATCTTAACAGTCGTTGTATCTGAACATTCACTGTAGCATAGAGTGATCCTGTGAGGCTGAGTAAATGAAAGAATTTAACAAATATCATCCAACAAGTAAGAGATGAGGATGGGACTAAAATGCAGGTTTTCAGATTCCTCTCTCTTTCCTGTACATCATGCTGCCTAAGTTAAGCCAGGTCTACCAACTGCAAGGTCACAATACCGACCAGAAATGATCATGAAAAAGAGTTCTCCTCTCCCCAACGTCCAAAAGTTTGAATGCCCCTGCCCAAGACTAGTGACCTCAAAATAACATTCTCTGGAGACTTCAGACACTTGACCAAGGAGCAGTTCTTAATTTTTAAATCTAAAAATTGAGGGGACGGCAGTGTGAGTTAAGCAGAAAGCGTTGAATTTCCATTTTTCTAATGGATTTGGTTTAGAATCATGGCTTTGAGAGAAGAGCCAGCTTCAAACACTCAAGAGAAATGTATTACGACGTTGTAACAGTCTGGGAGGAGCTCCAAGGACTGAAAACTTGGAGACAAGTAAAGGACGCTAAATTTGGGAGAGGTCAGTAATTCTGAGCCCGATGCCTCGACCTCTTCCACATCCCTCTCCCCAGTTCAATTCCCGATTTCATGCCTACCTCTCAGGATGCGATGGGGGCGCTTCTTTCTCCTCGCCATTCCCGTGCTCCATACCACCCCCTCCCCCCCACACACACTTAAAACTCCCCAGGTGGTGATTATCGGTATATATTTTTTGGGAAAAGTTAAGTCCACAACTGAGAACTGGCCCCTAATACCAGGCTAAATGTGACTGTTCTAGCTTAAACACTAGCCATCAGCCCCCTCCCCCATAGGAAGCGACAGGGCAGGTGCCTGATTCTCTCTCCGCCTCTGAAAGAAGCGTTCCCCACTCCCTTGTCCCACCCAAAAAGCAACTGCTCGTCCAGGGCTCTGTGGTGGTGGCGGTAAGGTGGTGGTAGTGGCGGCGGGAGCTGAACCCCTGTCCCTCCGCCCAGGGTTTAGGATCGGGCATCTGGAAAGCGACGAGTAACTGTTTTCCTCACCACCTTTTAACTAATAGTGAACAGAGTCCTGAGGCAAATAGGGCCAGCCACAGCTTACCTGTGAGACCTCCTCCACCTTCTTCCCCGTAGCCTCGACGCCGTTGCAGCACGAAGTAGTCGTTGGACCTTTCCATCAGCCACAGCTTCAGCGCATTTTTCAGGAGCACTTCCTCAGGCTTTAGCCACATCGCGGTGAACTTTGTGCCCCACCGGGAGCAGCGACCTATATGCCCTCTTCACCTCACCCACAACCCGCTTTTCCCCCTTTTACTTCTCCGCCCACCAAATCTTCCTCTGGCTGCAGCGGCTCAGGTTCAGGTTTCTACACTTCCCCCAACCCTCCCTTCTCTCCCACGTAGGCAGCAAGATTGCCAATTCCCTCCCACAGCGCTACCGCCCGACTGGGAAATAGTCCCGCTTCCTCGCCTATTGGGAGTTGTAGTTTCCTGCCCGTTTGTCTGTATTCACGAGACCTCAGCATGGAACTACAATTCCCAAAATGCATTGGTTGAGAACGGGTGGGGGATGCTTTCAAAGTGGGTCCCGCCACTTGTTAAGCGTGTTTTGGCTGTGTAAAGTTTAAAGCGTTTTCGGTTCTAATAAGTTAACCTTAGGTATAAAGATGTTGGGCACCTCATCCTTTTACAGCGAGGGTTTTAACTTGTAAAAAACAAACTTTCCGGAATTTTGTAGTAACGGCTCATTCTGGGAAGCAGCAGTAGCAGCAACTGACAAGTAGTGCTCCTTGCTTGGTATTGTGTACTTAGGCGATCTCATGATCTCGGGACATCACATCTTCTTCGCCACTTTCCACATCAATAAATGAAAGCACTAACAAGTGAGGTGACTTATCCAAGGTCACACAGTGCTATGATTCCTCGTCGAAGTTCAAAATTTTGTCCCGCTTGAGCTAGCTCTAACTGCTCATATTAAAAGAATATAAAATCTCCATAAGCCACACATTTTCCTTTTGCCACGCATCTCTCCCTTCCCTCGCTGCCGACCCTGTTTATTGAATTACTGTAATAAGCCAAAGAAACTCTCTAGACCATTTTTCCTTTTCAAGATCCAAGCAGTTTATAAACAGGTTTGTTGTTGGTTGTTTTCTTTCTTATACTCTTTTAAGGGGGGAAAAACCTTTTTAGGCCAGCCTTCATCTCTTTATTATATTCTGGCAACACATAGCTTCAACACTAAGGTGAAAGAGGCCAGTAATCTGCATGACATACCTATGAGGAATTTGTGAGGGTTGTTTTTATTATGATAAGTTAGTTCCCCCAGAGTTAAAGAGTGCATTAAAAGGGGAATCAAGTTTACAGGAAGGAAGGAGTTGGGAGACAATGTACAAACCAGGGTTCTTGGCAAGGTGTTTTGGGAATGAATCCTCAAGGCCATATGGTTTAGAAAACTGTGGAGTGCGGCATACACAGATGCCAAGTCCTGGAGCCCAGGAACTTTGCCCTGAAGGAGCATCGTCTCTGGCTTAGCCTTCCCAAGATGTGGGAGCATGCTGCAAGCAGTAATTTTTCTTGTGGGTGAGAAAAAAAGTGCAATCCGGGATTCTCTTCCACAAAAAGGCAGTTAAGTCTTAAGGCAGCTCTCTGGAGAATATGGGAAGAGGCAATCTTCCCAGAGCCCAGACTGCAAAGTATCCTTGGGAAAAGCCATCCCAATTTGGATGTTAATAAGGAAAGTCATTTCTTCTCATCTTTCTGGTAAAAAATCAGCAAACACAGCAAATGCAGAGATATGAAGTTTCTTATTTCCCTTTTAGTTTTCCTTCCCTTTTTAATTTCCTTCCTCATCAAACCACATTCTTTTCTAATATCCTTAAAAGTTAAAGTGAGCAGAAATGAATGTCTGTTTTATTTATTTATTTATTTATTTTACTTTTTACTCCAGATATACCCACAGACTCCCTGTTTTGGGATCAGGCCTACTTTCAGTTCAGAGCAGAGCTTTCAGAGAGCTCCTGCTTTAGTAAATAAACATCTCACCCACCATGCAAAGACAACATTTTTCAAATTAAGTTACTTTTTAATGTAAAGCTTTAGCCAGATTATTTTATGCCTTCATAAATATAAATATTTTTTCCAAAAGTATTTTTAAAAATAAAATATCACTCCTTATTGTTCAATAGTGCATGTTAATGTAAATTGTTAAGAAGAAGGACCTTATTGCAAACATCCTTGAATATTATTGGTGGTATTGTACTGATACTTAATATACATTATATCATTTATTTTTTCATTAATAATACACTTCTTTATGTTTACTTTATAGATGAAGGTTCAGAAAATATACTTTCCAAGCCAATTTTGTTTTATTGTCTCAGATGTGAAACATGTACAAAACTTTAAATATATATATATATACATAATTACATAATATATAATCATATAATTATAACAATATGATTATGCAATACAATAACAATATAATGCAATAATTATTATAATTATAATTTATATATAATTATGTAATATTAATATTAATCAGTATAGTAATATAAGCTCTAGGTTATGATTTCCAACCTTTTTTTTGGTACTGGGGATTGAACTCAGGGGCAGTTAACCACTGAGCCATATCCCCAGCCTTTTTTATTTTTGATTTTGAGACATGGTCTTGCTAAATTGCTTAGGGCCTACCTAAATTTTTGAGGCTGGCTTTGAAGTTGAGCCGCTGGGATTACTGGTGTTCACCTATTTTAATGCACCCATGTCAATTTCATTGAAATAGTCACAGACTTGAAAACTTCAAATTTAGTCAGGCTCAGTGGTGCATGCCTGTAGTTCCAGAGACTCAGGAGGCTGAGACAGGAGGATCATGAGTTCAAAGCCAGCTTCAGCAAGGGTGAGGCGCTAAGCAACTCAGTGAGAACTTGTCTCTAAATAAAATACAAAGTAGGGCTGGGACAAGGCTCAGTGGTTGAGTGCCCCTGAGTTCAATTCCTGGTACAAACAAAACAAAACAAAAAACCTTGGAATTTACTGGATTAACAGCATACAGTTAAACACATGGCAGAGCTGGAATCTGAACCTAGATATATTTGACTACAAACCAAAACACTATCCTGTCCCTGTATATGGTCCACAGAAACCCCAAACATAACATGTCCAAAGCCAAACTCATTTCTCCGAAATCCCACCTGACTGATGTTTTCCCTACTAGGTTCTCTTATTTAAGGGCACTACTGTGTACCAAATTGCTGAAGCCAAGTATCTTGGAATAATCTTAGACTTTCTCTCATCACCTCCTTTTCCCCTACCTCCACCAACCTCTCTCTTCCAATCCCCACTTTCTTTTAAAAAATCCATCCCATCTTCCTACTATGGCTTTAGGTTAGCCTGACAGCACTTCCTTGCTATATTATTATAATGGCTTCCCAACTTGTCCATCTGCTTCCATTCTTGTTTTTTGATTTATCTAAGCCAAATGTTTATGGGCCCAGTGCCCATGTGGAGATGAATAACACCTCATTTATCCAGAGGTCAGTCTTTCAGTTGATTCCGTCTTTTATTTATTTTGGAACTGGGGATTGAACCCAGAGGAGCTTTACCACTGAGCCACATCCCCATCCCTTTTTATTTATTTATTTTTTATTTTGAGACAGGGTCTTGCTAGGTTGCTTAGGGCCTCATTAATTTGTTGAGGCTGGCTTTGAACTTGAAATTCTCTTCCCCCAGCTTCTCAAACTGCTGGGATTACAGACATGTGCCACTGCATCCAGCTCAATCACCTATGAGGAAAGGTGTAAGGAAACCCCAAATAGCAATTCCAAACCCATATTAGGCTGAGTTTTTCATTCGGTGGTTTATTGGCTTCCTATTTAAAATGAAGTTCGCTAGCTTAGTTTATGATTTTTTTTTATAGTCTGCAGCAGATTTAGAAGCAGTAAACTTCAGTGTTTAAGTACTGCTAGTGAATAGCCATTCAAAGCTTCGCTAAGAATCTTGAAGCAGCAACATCTGATCACCAAGTAGCTAATGCAAAATCCAGAATTACAAACCCTGTGCAAGACCTGCTGAATCAAAATGTACATTTTAATAAGGTCCCTAGGTAATTTGTAGGAACACTAAAGTTTTAGATGCACTGAGTTAAAGCAAATTAGAAAATCAAGCTCCAACAAATTGTGGGTAATAATCATGTTTCCAATAAGACCCACATAGGCATTGTAAAAAATAAGCTGTTAAGAAATTTTAGATGACTGAATTGCTTTTTTAAAAAAGTTGTATCAGGAAATGTTCATGAAAGTTCTACAATGCATTGGTTATGACCTGGGATATCAGTTGGAAACAGCTAGAAAGGGAAATTGACACTAAACATCCATACCAAATCCTGTTTATAATATTCTCTAGCTATTAAAATTCATAGGTGTACCTATGGGTGTCTCACATTCATGAGATTGGTTTACATAGAAAAAAGTTGAGAACTAGTAAGTGTTTCTTGACCTTTTAACCAAATTAACTGTGATATTAGGGGCTAATGAATATCTCTGGAGGTCAAAGTACCCACCATAATAATGAATTTTTTACTCTCATGCTGTATATTAATATAAATTTTAGCTGGGCATTGCAGAGCACAACTGTAATCCCAGCTGTCTGGCGGGCTGAAGCAGGAGGGTTCCAAGTTTGAGGCTAGCCTGGGCAGCTTAGTGAGACAATATCAAAATAAAAATTAAAAATAAAAGGGTTGGAGATGTAGCTTAATGGTAGGGTTCTTTGCCTAGAATATGAGAGGTCCTGGGTTTAATCCCTAGTACCACAAAAAAATTTATATTGTTTAATGTGTTTAAAATACTAAAAAGTTACTTCACATAGAAGCAATAGGCAGGGTAAAAAACTAAAAAAATTTATATCTTTTTAAGTTCTTTAAGATCCTTTAAGTTCTTTAAAATATTTCATAAATGAATAAAAACTAGATGTAGGGGGAATAAGGAATGCTCAAAGCATTCCAGTTGTCTCTATAAAGATACTTTTACTGTATGACCTGGAAACCATGTGTGTTTTTAAGATAACAAAACCTGAGTGAGTTCCATTAAACATACAGCTAATCAAAAAAACCCTTTCTTTTTTTTCCTTATCATGTCCAACCGCAAGAATTGTATCCTAATTAGAAAAATTAATACTCCATGTATGCATAATATGTCAAAATTTACTCTACTGTCATGTATATTTAAAACGAACAAATAAAAAACCCCATCTTTCTTAAATTGGCAATTCCCTATACAGAAAAATATTATCTAATGCCACAGGTAAAAGAATCAGCTAATACTTGGATTATTATGTGACAGTATATAATAAAAAGTCTGATGGTCAAGCTAAAGTATATCAAATGATAAAAGAGAGGTAGTAAGAAAATTCAAGGTGGCATGGATTTCTTCTACTTGCTATATACCCAAGAGAATCCAAAACACATATACACACAAAGACTTGTATGTGGATGTGCATAGTAGCAATATGTATAATGATCAGAAAGTTGGAATAATCTAACGGTTCATTTCATTAACTGATGAGTGGATAACCAAATGTGGTAAATTCATGTAATGGAAGATTATTCAGCAATGAAAACAAACATATTACTGATATATGCTACAACATGGAGGAACCTCAAAACCATTATGCCAATGGGATGCCAGTCACAAAAGGCCACATATTGTATGATTCTATTTATATGAAATGTCCAGAATAGGCAAATCTATTGAGAACAGAAGTCTCTCACGAGTCACAGAATTGGTGATTGATTGTGTGGGGCTCCAGCCTGGGAGCAGGTATTGACTGCAAATAGGCATTTTGGAACTTGGGACAATGGAATCTTTAAAAACTGGATTGTGATAAGAGTTGTATAACTCTATGCATTTGCTAAACACATTTATAATGAGTACATTGTTATGTAGATTACATATCAATACAGCTGTTAAAATTTCAACAAGGGCAAAAATGCTCCCCCCAAAGAACCCTTATGAAACTTGAAATAAAATGAACTCTAAGTATATAGGCACACATATGCCTCTCTGGCATATTTTCATGTAAGATGTGTACATTTGGTTTGATAATCATGGTTCTGAGGTATTCCAAGCACTTATGTATTCTTCACATGTTTGACAAAAGAAAGAGATACACTTAACTCATTAACAACATCCTAATGATCACACAAAGAAAAGTTTGCAGGAGAAATTTTAAGTTACTAAAAGATTCTTGTCATGGGTAGTATAAATTAGGATTGGTATCAAGATCTTTTTTTAACATCAAATTACTATTAACTTCATTATTGACTTTGCTAATGTCTAAAAATTCATTGTTAGTTCAGTGATATTATAATTACAGCACTTACTTTCTATGTAATAAAATATGTAAATATACATTATAAGTTTTAGTTTTGGGCCATTTACATCCAACAAATTCTTCTAAAACGCAGGCATATTATATATGAAAAGTTAGTATATGATAGCTAAATTAAATACCAGACACAAACTTTTATTGGAATATTTTATTTACATTTTATATTTAAAGAGAATCAATACAAATTGGGATATATTTACAGCATTTCAAATCAGTGTACAAGAATGCAATGTTTTCATTCTACATTCAGCAAACAAAAATACATGTCTGTTCTATTTTTGTCTAAATTATGCTGGAATTTGCACTGGAAACAAAACGAAAAGAAAAGACAAGCCACACAGAATACAAATAAAGTGCATTTTTAAATAGCTCTATTTAACTTTGGTGGATGAAGCTTCAAACTTTGTATTAAGGCACCTGGAAGTCTCCCCCCCCCCATCAATTCTTTTTCAAACACCAAGAATTCACAAAAATTATAGCTACATGGACAGAATTTTTGTTTAATGTAATTTTAGCCCATTAGGCCAAATGTAAACTCAATTGTCAAAGTTAACGTTGTTTGGAAAACATTTTCTATAGATTAATTTTACAGACATTTTCTGTAGACTAATTCATGCACAAGTCAATCAACAATTTTTGTGTGACTTACTGTCATTAACATTTTCAAATAGTATGGTGGTTTACATACTGTGCTTTTGAAAATGCTATAAGTTTGAGAAATAGTTATGCAATATTTCTGTAAGAAACCTCTATAATCTTGTGCCAATTGGTGTCACAATATATCAATCAATCAATCAACCAATTCAATCCACATTCTCTGATAAACTATGCTTGATACTCTCATGAAGTACATTTAGCTTAATTTTAAAAAGAAGTAAAAGTTAAAATGAATATTTTGCTTTAATTTTGCTCTATCAACTTAATGATTTTAAATAGATATTTCATGAAGTACTAGCCTAAATTTGCATTGCTTTTTACATTAAAATTCCAGATCAATATAAGCACCTGGAGGAAAAACCCTGACACATATAGCCCAAGCTAAAGTAGTATTATTTTAATTAAGATGCTATCATAAAATAAAGTGATTATAGCTACTCCACATTTTAAAAGCAATATATTTTTATAAGAAAAATTGTTATAAATGAAAAACATGATTACTTGAAGACAGGTTTGAATGTTTAAAAATGTTGCTATCATTATTTTAGTGAGAGGAAACTTGCCTATGAAAAACATTATAATGAGTTTGTGGAAAAAAGTTAATAGGTTAAATATTTTAAGCCATTTAACTATAGTATAATATTAGTCATCTCAGCACTTTCAATATCATTTTTACTTTATTAGGTTTATCCAGTTCATTTATAGTAAACTAAGTCCTGATTGGCAGTCCTGTTATTACTAAATGTTCAAATTTTCTATTTACACAGATTTTATGATTTAATCTCTCTCACAGCAGTTTCTTGATCGGGAGTTTCATCTTCTTCAAAGGTTGGGTTGTCAACATGAGGAACTACATCCACTGCCACAGAACTTGCTTCATGGTTTACCAGCTGTAGATTTTCATCTTTGAAAAGAAATGATATTTTAGGACAACCTCACCCTTCTATTAAGACAAAATTAAACATTCTTTTCCAAGGAAACTTTCTTATTTAATTCAATTATACTTTGGTTGTTACACTCACTCTCTGCTCCTCTAGTGATTATTGATTAATGCTATGTTCTACATAAAGCATGTATATAGCATTATTATGTTGACTTATAATTATTTATTTTGATTCGTGTATCTGTGCTTAATTTATATCTAGATTATAGCCTCCTTAAGAGGAAAAGTTACATCTTTTATTTCTTTTCTACACTAAACACAACAGTTCTTAAACCTGATTGCATATTGTTAGCAATTAGGCACTACTAAAAATTATTGAATCTTTTTTTTTTTTTGGTGATGATAGTGTAAATCAATCCCATTAGCTCACACATATTAGGTAAGATATTTACCACTGAACTATACCCACCAGGCATGGTGATGTACACCTGTAATCCTAGCAATTTGGGAGGCTGAAGCAGGAGGATCTCAAGTTCAAGGATGGCCTTAGCAACTTAGCAGATAAGCCTAAATTGATGGACATTCTGCAAAAAAACTGATAGGTAGTCTTTGAAAGTGTCAATGCATGAAAGACAAAAACAAGGAACCATTACAGACTGGAGATTAAGGAGGTAGGAGATTAAATGTAATATAGGATCTTGGGACAGAAAAAGGACATTTGTGGGTCTGTTGAAATTTGAGTAAGGTTGGTCTGTATTTTAGGTAATAATATTTCATCCATTAACTTTCTGGATTGGATGACTATATACACTTATGCAAGATGTTAACATGTGGGGAAACTGGGCATATGAGTATTCTTCAAATGATGTTTCAAACATTTTTTCTGTCAGCTAATCTAAAATTATTTCAAAATTAAAATAAAAAATACTTGTACTTTGGCCCCATTCTTTATAGATTCTGATTTAACTGCTCTGAGGTAGAAACTAGGCATCAGTAATGTTTAAAATATCTCCAAGTGATTCCTATGTGTAGCCAGGGTTGACAATTAGGAGTCTTACTCCATCATTCCCAAAGTGTGATCCCCGGACCAGCAGTATCAGTATCATTTGGAAACTTATTAGAAATTCACTGTCAAATACTATCCCAGGCCCACTGAGTCAGAAATTCTGGTGGTGGGCTCTTTGTTTTTAACAAGCCTTCCAGGTGACTTGATGAGTACTTAAATTTGAAGAGCAGTATTTTATTTGTTTGTTTGGAAATGGGGATTGAACCCAGAGGTACTTAACTACTGAACTACATCCTTAGCCCTTTATAATTTTTATTTTGAAACAAGGTCTCACTAAGTTGCTTAGGGTCTTGCTATGGAAACAGATAGTAGGGCCTTGCATACAAACCAAATTTATTGGGAGAGGAGTAGCAGGGATGGGCAAAGATAATGGCTCAAACTCTGTGGAATTAAGGTTGGAAATTCAGGAAAAGAATCAAGAAAAAGGATACTGAATCAATAGGAATGGACAGCAGGAAGAATCTAGGGTATCCTCAATTTCTTGTTTGGGACACCTGCATGGTTGTTACCATTATTCATTCAGGAAAGGATTATAGGAGGAACATGGATCATTATTTCATTTGCTTTTCAAATTCTCTGCAAAAGCAGTTCAACCCATTCCCCACCCCACCCCCACAAGAACAGAACAGAACACACAAGGAGCTTGGAAATTTTTTTGAACCTCAGCATAGGTAGAATTATCGTGTTCACTCTCTTTTATCTTCACTGAATTCTGTTACCACACAATTATAGGAACACAACATCATCTGGACAAATAGACTGTAGTTCTCTATTATAGCTAGAGTAATCAATATATTATTAAGATTCTTATGACTTATACTCAAAAATGGCTGAAGACTAGATTACAAGAAATATACGCTTTGCTTTTGCATGGTAGTATCCCTCATGACTTCTTCAGAAATGATATGTATGGCACTGATAAGCCTGCAGAGGGCAAAGGTTTTTTGTCAGAGGAAGCTGAAATTTTCACAAGCCATCTTTTTCTTCTACATTTATGCTAAAATTAGATTATCTCAAAATAATAATTGTGGAAAATCTTTTTTTTTTTTTTTGTATCAGGGATTGCACTCAGGGGCACTCAACCACTGAGCCATATCCCCAGCCCTATTTTGTATTTTATTTAGAGACAGGGTATCATGGAGTTGCTTAGCACCTCACCATTGCTGAGGCTGGCTTTGAACTCACGATCCTCCTTTCTCAGCCTCCTGAGCCACTGGGATTACAGGTGTGTGTCACTGTGCCCAGCTGGAAAAACTTTTTTTTTTTTTTTTAGATATTTTTTAGTTGTAGATGGACACAATATTTTTATTTTATTAACTTACTTTATGTGGTGCTGAGGATTGAACCCAGTGCCTCACACATGTGAGGCAAGTGCACTACCACTGAGCTACAACCCCAGCCCTGGAAAAACTTTCAAACCAACAGAAAACAAGAAAAAGTTTGAGTTTAAACAAGGGGAAATAGTTCTTATAGGTATCTTTTCTCTTTATAGGGAAAAAAGTAACAAAATTCTCTAAATTTTCTCCATTGGTATATAAAACTGCTAAGTTACAATACCAGTTCACATGAATTCCGAATATAATAATCAAATTTAGTTTCTAAGTTTATTCATTTCACGGTACACAGTCAACAGGTGGCAGCACATACCATCTTAAACATAGTTCCTATCTACAAAAGGTGGTTTCTGAGAAGTTGGATATAAATTGAGCTTCAGTAAATCAGATTCCATTTTATCATTTCAGGATTCCTTTATCATACTTTCTGATTTATCTGTAATAAGCAATGGCTTCTAGTTTTATTTTTGTTACCTGGGATCAAACCCCCAGAACCTTAACTACTGAGCCACATCCCCAGCCCTTTTTATTTTATTTTATTTTATTTTAGAGACAAGAGTGTCACTAAGTTGCTTACAGTATTGCTAAGATACTGAGGCAGGCCTCCCAACTTGTAAGCCTCCTGCCTCAGCCTCCCAAGTTGTTGCCACAATGCCTGACAAACAATGCCTTCTAAAATTTAAAGTTAAAATGAACTCCTTAGCCTCAGTAAGTAGTTAATAAGTACATATTTCAATGGGTCAGAGGGATGTTTCCCTTTTTTTGTGAATAATACTCATTCCTGATGCATTTCATCTATTTCAGGGGCTTTTGAATTTGTATATACATTAATTAAGGCAGGAGTGCATTCTTCCTTGCATCATTTTAAGAAGAAAAAAACCTGAAATTTGTTAATGGGTGAATGAAACAAATGTTAAAATGTAGGAGCACTCAGATGAACATATGATCCAAAGTGGATCATCTGTGAGTCATTTGTTGCCTTTCAGTATGGTGCTTACTTGCTGACTGCACATGTTCCTCCAGGGGTGGTTCATCTGTTCCTTGAACTGAAGCATATCCAGATGACGCAGTCTCACTACGATTATCCTCTTCATGGAGAGAGGCACTATTGGATGCGTCATTGGATACAGGGACTTGTAAGGAAACTGATCCATCTTCAACATCCACCTTTGGAAAGCATTTGAACAAGTTAAGATTATCAGAGTACATACTTTTCTTCATACGTCATTATAAAATTTCTTCATAAGTGATTCATTAGAACAATATTTCATAACCTTTTAACCTATAATATCTTTTGATAATTGTTATGGTTTGAGTGTGAGGCGTCCCCCAAAAGCTCACATGTGAGACAATGTGAGCGGATTCAAAGGAGAAATGATCAGGTTGTGAGAGCTTTATCAGCAAACTAATCCCTGATTGGATTAACTTAGTAACTGAAGGCATGTGGGGTGTGGCTAAAGGAGTTGGGGCATTAGGGGCATGGCTTTGGGGTTTATATTTGTATTTGGCAAATAATATAATGGAGAGCTCTCTCTGCTTCCAGACCATCATGTAAGCTGTTTCCCTCTGCCACATTCTTCTACCATGTTGTTCTGCCTCACCTAGAGACCTGAGGAACAAAGCCTGCTGTCTATGGATTGAGACCTCTGAAACCATGAGCCCTCAAATAAACTTTTCCTCCTTTACAGTTGTTCTGGTTGGGTCCTTTTAGTTATAGCAACAACAACAACAAACACCGAACTAAAACAATAATTATAAGAAAAATCCCCCTCTTGCTGGCCCCAGTCAGAGCAGTAATTGGGTCCACCAATGGGCTGCACATCTGATGTTCATTTGAATGATCCCATCACCTCATAACATAATGCCTGATACCACATGGGCACTTAAAAATACCTATGTAACTGTATCTATATATGTATCATGCTATCCCCTAATAGAAATGAGGAGTGCTGTTATCCATGTATCTCTACAAGTTATGAAGATTTTATTGAGCTTGATTTTTATTTTACCTTAAAAACGTTTTTTCACTTACCAAATATGAAATTATAATTTACTATCTATTACATATTTTTTTTTTTCAAATTACACATGCTCATTTAACAAATTTGGTCACTATGCAATAATATAATGGAAGCAGAAAGGAGGATGACAAGTTGTTAGTTTATATGATCATCACTTCAAATTCTGATTAAATGATAAGTCCTTTTGAGTAGAGGGAGGAAGAAGGAAAATGGAGATGGTCAAAGATGCAACCTCACTCACTATCTCTATGATGTAAATATGTATAGTTTCAGGTGTAAACTATATGTCTAAAAATAATATTGTTATTTTCCTGAATGCTCATGCACATAAATAACATACTGCTTAAGTTCCTTAATATAAATAGTAAAGAGTGATGTTTACCTCAATTCCCAAAGCTTTGAGAATGTCACATTTGCACATGGGGCAAGTCCTATGTTCTAACAGCCATGGGTCAACACATGTCTTATGGAAAATATGGCTAATAAGGGAGAAAATGCATAATTTAGTTAAAAGATGTAACACAACAACACTTTGCCTAACATTTATTAGCAGGCTGTAGCACAACTTTACTTAGTCTTTGGATGGATGCTTTTTTTTCTTTTAAAAATGCACTATTAATACAAAGAACAAGCCACAGAAATAAAAATTGAAATTTCTTAATATAGTACTTTTAAATATAAACCATATTATTTTAGTTTCAAAAAACTATTTTCAGTACACATTACTTGAAAATGCCTAACAACCTGAGTTAAGACTGTTCAAATGTTACACAATTGAAATTGTAAATTCTTTAATTGTAAAATGGTATAGTCGTTCTCAACAACACAGTACAAAATACTGTGTACAACATGATACTGAAGCTTTAACCAATATAATATGTTCCAAGAACACTTCTATTCAACAGCTAAAAGAAAGAGTGGTAAGAGTCTTAAGAGCAATCTTCAGGAAAGGATAATTAAAAACAAAACAAAACAAAACAAAAAAAAAACCTTGAGTGAAGACTTCTAAATTGGTGCTTATAAATCTATTTTATTTTTTATCAATGGAATTATTATAATGCATTTAAAACCAAATAATCTAGTATTGCCTTTGTGTGTGTGCATGTATGTGTGTGTAAGTGTGTGTGTGTGTATGTATGTGTGTGTTCTGCTGACTAATTCTCAGTTGTGTATGAAATCAGTTCAGAATAAATTGTATTGGATTGTGGAAAGCATACAATTTGACTTCTACCAATTTCAGTGTTATTTTTTTGTGGTACTGGCAATTGAACCCAGGATTGCTCTTTCACTGAATTGCATCCTCATCCCTTTATTTTATTTTGTATTTTGAGTCAGGGTCTTGCTAAATTGTCTGATGAGCCTCAAATTTATGATCCTCCCACTGAGTAGGTATGATTAGAGTGTCATTAATTTAAAAAACTCCTTTATATTTAATTGAAGATAAGTTAAACATACACACTTTCTCTGCACCAGTTAGGAAACATTCAAAATAGTTTTCCCCATCACAATCATTTTGTGAGTCAGCAATTTTTTATTGATGTTATAAAAGAACGTCAAACTTACTTGCAGGTTAAGATGCGCACCAAATCATTTGGTTTATATAATTCAATACACACAGCACAACTATCTCCATCAGGACCAATTTCCTATGAACAAATAGTTATTGTTACTCTGGTAGATAAGAGAAAATGAGTTAAACTTTGGAGTAAGATTGGACTGTCCATATAACTAGCATAACTTCTTATAAATGTAGAAGCATCTTATCACTAAGTGACTATGTAAAGTTTCAACAGGTGATTTAAATTTATTTGGGCTTAAAAAGGTAAAAAGGATAAAGTCAACAAAAAAGGGGAACAGAACAAATAAGATCATATACATTGATTTAGACTCTTTTTCCTGATTTTGGACTTCATAAAACATCATTTGCATAAGTTCTATAGCTGTTTTCCCATTTTTAAAAATTAAGGTATAGTAATTCACATACAGTCTTTTAGTATACAGTTCTGCAAGTTTTGACAAACATACACAGTCACTTACTCCCCACCACAATCAAAGTAAGAATAGTGCCATTACTCTAGCAAATTCCTCCATACCTCTTAGTAATTAATACTTTCTCTCACTTTTAGCTCCTGGAAACCACTTTCCAGTTTCTACACTTTGGGCTTTTACAGAATATCATATAAATAGAATCATGTACTATCTAGTCTTTGAGTCTTGTTTCTTTCACTTCACATAATACTTTTGAGATTATCCATGTAGCTGTATATATCCATAGGATTCCTACATTCGTTTTATTGCAAAATGGTATTCCATGACATAGGTATGCCAAGTTTATCCATTCACCATTTGAAGGACATTCAGGTTCTTTTTAGTTTTGGGAAATTACAAAAAAAGCTGCTATGAGCAATTGTGTATAGGATTTTATGTGAAAATAGGGGTTTCTCTCCCCCTTTTTCAGTAAATATCTAGTATGGTTAAAAAAAAAAAAGCCGCTTGCATTCCTTGACTTATGGCCTCTTTCTCACATCTCTCCAGTGTCTTGTTTCCACTGTCACTTGTTCTACTGTGCTATAATAAAATCCTTCTCTTCCTCTATCTTATAAGGACACTGTGATAATATTTAGGACATCTTCATATAATGTAAAATAATATCCCTGTCTTTATTTCCTTGAGTTAATCATATCTGCAAAATCATATCTGCCACATAAGGTAACATTCACAGGTTCCAGGTATTAGGACTTAGATATCTTTGGTGGACATTATTCAGCATCAAACAACTTTTTAAAAAGTCAATACGGTTCATAAAAGGCAAAGAAAATATATTGGAAGAACATTTTGTTTGAACAATGGTTTGCTAGTATTGCTTTAAAACAAACAGTATTTTAAAATAATAAATGCACCTTGTCTCCTTGTTTCAGTGTACGTAGTTGAAGCCTTCCAATAGCTTTTTTAGCATCTGCCTTTAATTGTCTCTGTAATAAAAAAATCAGATATTAGAAAAAGTAATTTTAAAGATGCATGGTTTAAAAAGGTGGAGTGTATTAATTAACATTTATCAGGTGAATGTCAATGAACAAATGAATTTTAAAAGATAAAATTTAATTAACCATAATAAATGCCTCATTTATCTGTTATCAAGCAGCATTTTTCAAATTATTGAAACTATTTTACTTATTACATTTTCCTATTTTCTTAAATAGTGTCTTTGGGATGGTGATGATAAAGCTACATGTCCCTATTCCAAATGGATTCAGATGCTATAAATTTCCAAATCATTTTTCGTGTTTTACAGTGCAGAGTACCTTAAAGTAAATATTTTCCAATTTTTCCCTCTTTTTTTTTTTTTTTTTTGGTACCGAAGATTGAACCCAGGGGTGCTCAACCACTGAGCCATATCCCCAACCCTTTTTGATATTTTATTTAGAGACAGGGTCTCATTGAGTTGCTAAGTGCCTTGCTAATTTTCTGAGGCTGGGTTTGAACTGGCAATCCTCCTGCCTAAGCCTCCTGAGCCACTGGGATTACAGGTGTGTGCCACCATGCCTGGCTCCACATTTTTATTGGTACATTATAGTTGTACATAATGGTGGGATTTGTTGTTACATATTCCTACATGCACACAATAGCTGTGGATCAAGGACAGCTGGTGCAGAGATACAATGTTCATGCAAATCCCAGTGATCCTGCTCAGGTATAGGTCAAGGTTCTGTTCCTCAAGTGATCCCTTTCTTTTTTTCCCACATTTTATTGGTACATTGTATAGTAGTGGATTCATTGTTACATAACATTACATTATATGCACATAATACAATTTGGCCAGTATCATTCCCTAGTATGTCTCCTTTCCCTCCTCACCTCCCACTGCTGTTCCCTTTCCTCTACAGATCTCCCTTTGATTTTGATGAGATTCCTGCCCTCCCTTTCTTTTCCTTTTTCTCTGTAGTTTCCACATATGAGAGAAAACATACAACCCTTGACCTTCTGAGTTTGGCTTATTTTGCTTAACATAATGTTCTCAATTCCTAGCCATTTTTCTGCAAATGACATAATTTCATTTTTTATTTATGCCTGAATAAAACTCCATTGTGGAATTTTTGTTTGTTTAAGTACTGGGGATTTAGCCCAGGGGTGATTTACCATTGAATTACATCTCCAGCCATTTTTATTTTTTGAGACAGGGTCTCACTAAGTTGCTTAGGGCCTAAGTTGCTGAGGCTGGCTTTGAACTTGCAATCCTCCTGCCTTAGCCTCCTGAGTCACTGGGATTACAGGCATGCACTGCCATGCTCAATTCTACTCTGTGTATATACCACATTTTGTCTCTCCATTCATTCATTCAACTTCAGCTGGTTCATAGTTTGGCTAATGTGAATTGTGCTGTTATAAACATGGTTATACATGTGTCACTATAGTATGATGACTTTAATTCTTTAGGATAAGTACTGAGGAGTGGTATAGCTGGGTCATGTGGTGGTTCTATGCCTAGTCTTTTGAGGAAACTCTATACTGATTTGCATAATGTTTGTACTAATTTACAATCCCACTGACAGTGTAAAAGTGTTCCTTTTTCTCCACATCTCCTCCAGAATTTATTTCCAAGTCCTTTTTTGAAATGCGACATATTTGGTGGAAAGTGCATAGGAATTTAATTCAAATGGACCTTGATTAAAAATCTGATTTTGTCACTTACTCAATGAGTAATTCTAGACATTTCACTTAATACTTTCACCTTATTTACTTGAAAATATTTGGTTTAAGGGGAAAATGCTGTTTATAACCTCTATTGCCTAGTAAGGAGGATGGATTCTGAGAATAGCCACCTTTGTTTCACTAGGCACAAATCTAGAAACATTTGGAAATTCAAAGTCAAGTCCAAGGCTCACTTAGAGAACTCACACTAAAAACTTATGCATCATTGAATCAGAAGTGAATTTGGGGTATGGGAGGAATAAAAAAGGTGAGGAAAATATTATGAATAGAGAGGAATCATTGAGAGATTGTCATATGTGGGGTAAACTGTCCAAATGAAAAAAAAATATCCCAGGTAATATAAGATAATTAGTATTAATATGGTGTACTGTTGCAAAAAAATCCTTCCCTTCCTTTCCTAAAATCTACTGTATACAAAAATGCCTCAAGTGAATATATGTGTAAACTGAACTAGAGCTTAGGCTTCACAGCTGGGTGGATGCTGTGTGGAATATAAAAATAGTATGTTCAGAATGGCAAGATGATAAGCAATCTTTCTATTTTAAACTGTAAAAAGAAAAAAAAACTTAACAGAAATTTAGCAAAAAGTAAGTGCTCAGAACCAGAGGTCATTGTAAGAATGTAAGCTTCTTCCTTATGCCCCTGTAAAAATCCCCCTCCCTACCAGGGTCACCAACTGACATCTAGGTTACATGAAAATTAGAGGTAATGCAAGTAGAGTATCTAATATAATGCCTATGATATAGCAGATGTTCAACAAAATGTTTATTAAATGAAAATATAAGCTACCATTCATAAGTAAGCATTAATGGGTACTTGTAATATGTCTATACATATTTTTAGCAATCATATTTTGGAAGGGGATAGTCCATAGTCCAGGTAGATAAGGAAACTCCTTAATGCCCAAACCTGTCTCCTATATAATATATATCATTTTGTGAAAGGTATTTGGCTTAAAGCTAAGGAAATTACTAGCCAAACTATTTCCTTACTGTCACAGGAATAGCAGCAACCTCTTAAATTGTTACCTGAGCAGCAAGTAGAGCTAGGTTCTAAGTAGAAAAGAGGTGCTAATGAAAGCCCTTTCACTCCCATTTTGGGACTTCATTGTGAGTTTAAAAGGGGTTTCTATGATGGGTCTTTTTTTTGGCACAAGTATCTTCCGTTCTGTTTTTGTTGCTTGCATTATAAATAAATAATAGAGGAATGGTGAATGGAGGACACTTAGGATCTTCAGATCACCAAGGAAACATTTATTGTGACAGATAAGAAAACTGAAGCCTAAAGGGGAAAAATGTCTTGATTAAAATATCAGAGTTGGTGGGGCTGGAATTGTGGCTCAGTGGTAGAGCACTCACCTAGCATGTGTGAGGCACTGGGTTAGATCCTTAGCACCACATATAAATAAAGGTATTGTGTGCAACTACAACTAAAAAATAAATAAATATTTAATAAAATAAAATAAAATATGAGAGTTGGTTACTGTCAGCCCCACTGAAGCTGAGAGTTACATAAAGGAACCCACCTGTGGCTTGGTGTAGGAAGCTACTACTTCTAATACTTCCTTATATTTATACAGTTGATATTTTGAAATCATTTTTATATCCATTACTTCATTTATTCCTTATGACAATCCCCTAAAGGAGGTAAGAATCTCATTTAAAGATAAGCAACTAGGCTGGATGTGGTGGTGTACACCTGTAATCCCAGTGGCTCAGGAGGCTGAGGCAGGAGGACTGCAAGTTCAAGGCCAGACTCAGCAGTTTAGTGAGCCCTAAGCAACTAAGTGAAACCCCATTTCAAAATAAAAAGGGCTGGGGATATAGCTCAGTGCTTAAGTGCCCCTAGGTTCAATCCCTGGTGCGCACGCGCACACACACACACACACAGCAACTAGAAGCTTGGAAAAGTAAAATAACTTGTCCAAAAGGGCATGTAGTGATAAAGCAAGGATGGTCCAAAATACACAAATCAATAAATGTAATACATCACATAAATAGAACCAAGGACAAAAATCATATGACCATCTCAATATATGTAGTAAAGATCCTCAACAAAATTCAACACCCCTTAATGATGAACACCCTGAAGAAAATATGAATAGAAGGAACTTACCTCAACATCATAAAGTCTTTATATGACAAACCCCAAACCAACACCGAACTGAATAAGGAAAACCTGAAAGTATTTCCTCTAATCAGGATCAAGGAAAGGATGTCTACTCTCACCACTCCTATTCAATGTAGTTCTTGAAACTAGCCAGAGCAATCAGGCAAGAGAAGGACAGTAAAAGGGATATAAACAGAAAAAACAAGTCATCTTTGTTTGCTAATTACATGACCCTATATCTAAAATACCCCAAATACTCCACCAGAAGACTTTTAGAGCTGATAAACAAATTCAGCAAAGTAAAAAGATTCAAGACAAACACATAAAAATCAATAATTTACCTACACTACAATAATGAATCTACTGAGAAAGAAATCAGGAAAACTATCCCATTCTCAATAACCTCAAAAAACGAAATACTTGGATGTTAACCAATGGGGTAAAAGACCTCTATAATGAAAATTACGGAACTCTGAAGAAAGAAATTGTAGAAGACACTAGAATGTTGAAAGACATCCCACACTCTTGGATACGCAGAATTAATACTGTTAAAATTGCCATATTATCAAAAGCGTTCTACAGAGTCAATGTAATGCCCACCAATATAGGTATTCTACACAGAAGTAGAAAAAACAATCTTAAAATTTATGTGTTAGAACCAAATATGCAGAATAGCAAAAGCAATGCTGAGCTAAAAGAGCAATGCTTAATCACAGCATCTGATTTCAAATTATAGTACAGGGCTTGGGTAGGGACTCAGAGGTAGAGCGTTTGCCTAGCATGTTTGAGGTAGTGGGTTCGATCCTCAGCACCACATAAACATAAAATAAAGATATTGGGTCCACCTATAATTAAAAAGTAAATATTTTAAAAAATTATAGTACAGAGCCATAGGAACAACAACAACAAAAAAAGAGCAAGGTACTGGCAAAAAAAACCCAAAAAACCCCCCAAAAAACCAGACAAATAGACCAATAGAACAGAATAAAAACAAATCTCCATAGCTATAATGATCCGATTGTTGATAAAGCTGCCAAAAACACATTGGAGAAAAGACAGCCTCTTTAACAAATGGTGCTGGGAAAACTGGAAAACCACATGTAGAAGATCCCTATCTCTCACTCTGCATAAAAGTCAACTCAAAATGGATCAAAGATCTAAGTACAAAACTGGAAACTTTGCAACTGTTAGAAAAATAGGGTAAACACTTCAACATATAGGCATAGCTAACCACTTCCTCAATAAGATTCCTATAGCTCAGGAGATAAAATAATCAACAAATGAGATAATGAGAGGTCATCAAATTAAATAGCTTCTGCATAACAAAGGAAACAATTAACAGTGAGGAGACAACAGATAGAATGGGAAAAAATACTTTTTTTTTTTGTACTGGGGAATGAACCCAGGATCACTTTCCCACTGAGTTATATCCTCAATTCTTTCTATTTTTTCTTTTGAGACAGGGTCTTATTAAGTTGCTGAGGCTGGCCTTGAACTTGCTATCCACCTGCCTCAGCCTCCTGAGCCAGAGGGATTACAGAAATGCACCAATGCATCCAGCAGAGAGAAAAATCTTTGTCAGCTTCCAACAAAGGATTAAAAACCAGGATGTATAAAGAAATCAAAGAGCTCAACATTATAAAAGCAAGTAACACAATCAATAAATGGGAAAAAGAACTCAACAGATAGTTCTCTAAAGGGGAAATACAAATAGCCAACAATTATATGAAAAATGTATGACTTTCTTAGCAATCAGGGAAATGCAAATAAAAACTACACTGAGATTTCATCTCATTCTTGTTAGAATGACAGTCATCAAGAATATAAATAAAAACACATGCTGGTGAGGATGCAGGAAAAAAGGAACTCTTATATACTGTTTAAGGGAATGTAAATCAGTAGAACCACTATGAAAATTGGTATGGAGATTTCTCTAAAAGTTAAAAAAATAGATCTACCCTATGATCAAGCTATATCATTCTTTGGTATTTGTCCAAGAGAAATGTCAGCATACTTTAGAGATACATGCATACCCACAATTATTGCAGCACAGTTCACAATGATCAAATTGTTGAATCAGCCAAGCCGTCCATCAACAGCTGAATGCATAAAGAAAATGTGAGATAGATACATATAGATATGTAATGGAATTTTATTCAGCCATAAAGAAGAATGAAATTATGACATTTGGAGGAAAATGGATGTAACTGGAGACCATAATTTTGAACTAAGTAAGTTAGACTCAGAAAAGTATCATCTCTTTTTTCTCATATGTAAAAGCAGAACAAAAAAAAAATCAAGAATAAAAAGAAACTCCAAGATATCAAAAGGAAGAACAGTAGGATAGAGGGAGAAGAATAGGGTAGGAAAGATATTGGGGAGTGAAACTGATCGAATTATGTTTTGTTTTTTCTAGTACTGGGATTGAACCCAGTGGTACTTTACCATGAGCTACATCCCCAGCCTTATTTATTTATTTATTTATTTATTTTACCAGGGATTGAACCCAGGGGTGCTGATCCACATCCCCAGCCCTTTTAAAAAATATTTTGTTTACAGACAGGGTCTCACTAAGTTGCTTATGGCCTCACTAAACTGCTGAAGCTGGCTTTGAACTCATAATCCTCCTGCCTCAGCCTGCTGACCTGCTGGAAATACAAACATGCACCACTGCACCTGGCTTTTTTTTGTTTGTTTGTTTGTTTTGTTTTGAGACAGGGTCTTGTTAAGTTGCTTAGGGCTTTACTAAGTTGCTGAGGCTGGCATCAATCTTAAAATTCTCTTGCCTCAGCTTCCAAAGTTACTAGGTTTATAGGCATAAGACATTATACCCAGCTCAAATTGTTTTTATCCATTACAAATATGCCTCAATGAAGTCCACTATTCTGTACAATTAATATGCACCAATAATAGGAAAAAACCTAATAATTAAAAAGGGCATGCAGACTTTAAATGATATAACTGGTAGTGGAACTCTGATCTTTATATTCTAAGAGTCCATTACAATCTAACTATCCAAAATTCAGCTATCTTTTGATGTTTTACCAGTTTTTTTTTTGGGGGGGGGTACAAAGGATTGAACTCAGGGGCACTCAACCACTGAGCCACATCCCCAGCCCTATTTTGTATTTTATTTAGAGATAGGATGTCACTGAGTTGCTTAATGCCTTGCTGTTGCTGAGACTGGCTTTGAATTCACTATTCTCTTGTCTCAGCCTCTGGAACTGCTGAGATTACAGGCATATGTCACCGTACCTGGATACCAGTTTCTTGATTCTGTGGTCTGTCAAACTGTGACAATCCTTTCAATGAACCACCAGTCCTGGCCTGGCCTAGATTTCCAAACTTCACTACTTTCTTTTTACATAGATCATCAATTATTTAGACATTGAGAAGAGAAAAAGCAAATGAGAAAAAAAAGTAGAGCCACTAAGAGAAAATGGATGTGTGTTATGGGGAGGCAGTAGTGTATGCGATAATATGTCTCTGATAATCATTTTGCACTTTGTCTTCAAAGCACTTCAGATTTAGGTTTAAGCAACAAGTTCTGTAACCCAATTGGGAAAACATCTGGTAATGAAGTGATGCCTCTCCAGGGGTATTGACTTGATTAAGTCTATACAGTCTGATTTCTCAATCCAAAATATTTAATTCAACACAATATAAATGCCTGAGTCTCCAGTGCTAACACTTATCAATTTATTAGGAATGAATGTCAAATATATAACTTACTTAATTATACCTAATATTTTAATGCAAATTAATTTGAGGTGCAGGATCAAAGGCAAACTCAAAAATGTCTGAGTCTATTCCCAGAATAACAGTAAAACTTAAATTAGACCAGTGCTAAAAAAAAAAAAAAATGGTGGTGGAAGAAGGGAGAATACCAAAAACCTATAGGGCAAAATCCAAGATGCCAGAAGATGTTAAACAAGAGATTTGTTTAATCATTAAAACAATCTCAAGAGAATTTGCAGCATAGCACAAAACAATATTTAATGAAGTGTCCTTTAAATAAAACTTTAACAGGAAATTTTGGAATTCATTGTGGTATATTCATACACGCACACAGCATAATTTGGTCAGTTTCATTCTGTATTTCCTCCCCTTTCCCATCCTTCCTACTTACCCCCTTGATCCTCCTCCTCTATTCCACTGTTCTCCCTTTCATTTCATGAGATTCCCCTTATTTCTAATTCCATATTTCTCTATGGTTTCCATATATGTGAGAAAACATTTGACCCCTGACTTTCTTAGTCTGGCTTATTTCACTTAGCATGTTCTCTAGTTCCATTCATTTACCAGAAAAATACATAATTTCATTCTTCTTTGTTGCTGAGTAATATTTCATTGTGTATACATGCCACATTTTCATTATCCATTCATCTGTTGATGGGCATCTAGGCTGGTTCCATAATTTGTGTATTGTGAATTGTGCTGCTATAATCATTGGTATGCACATGTAACTGTGGTAAGCTGAACTTCAGTTCTTTATGCTATGTGCATGTATGAATATATCACAATGAATTCTACTTTTATGCATAACTATAATATACCAATTAGAAAAACAATAAATAAATAGAAGGAAAATCAGTAGAGAAGGAGAATGGGAGAAGGAAGAGGGGAGGGAATGAGGAAGTACTAGAGATTAAAATGGAGAAAATTAAGTTCTATGCATTTATGTATATTTTAAATGAATCCCATTATTATGTATAATTATAATGCTCTAAGAAAACCATTTTCAAAAAATGAAATTTGGATATTTTCAATATCTTCTGTTGAGTTTATATAAAGAAAAGTCATTTCCTTTAAATATGGATGTGAGACAAGTGATTTTGGTGAAATGAGCTTCAATGAAGGTTACTCATAAAATTGCCATTGGTACTCAAAATATTTCACTCTCACACTGATAGCAACAGTTCCAAGATACAATCCTCCCTCTAAAACACCAAAATATGACAACAACATTAGGATCAAATAGTTTGTATATTAAATATGATATATTATCTGCACAATATCATTTAACATTTGAGTGCCCAATTATTCCTCCACATTTAGAGAGAATATTTAGCAATGCAAATGGTAATTTATCTTATTCCTTAAAAATCAGAACTTCAAGAACATTTCTACCTTATTATACAAATTAGACACTTACCCAGTGCTTTGCCAACATATCAGAATTCCCTTCTACCCTATACATTTCAGTAGCCCATGGTTTCCACCTCTTATCATATTCTATAATTGCATTATTTATTTGTATTTTCCCCCTCCTAGATTGTGAGTAGCTAGAGGACTGGATCTTAGTATTTTAAAACAATTCCCATAGTGGATAGTAATTGCTCAAATAATATTTTCTAAATTTAGAAAATATAAACAGATTTTCAGGGTTTTCTTGTTCTTCCTTTTTATTCAAACAAGATTCCTCTCCATTTTACTTATTTGCTTTTCTTTTTCTGGTACTGGGGACTGAATTCAGGGACACTCCACCACTGTTCTATCGCCAGCCCTTTTTATTTTGAGACAGGATCTAGCTAAGTTGCTGAGGTTGGCCTCAAACTTGTAATCCTCCTGTCTCAGCCTCCTAAATTACTAGGATTACAGGCAGGCACCACCAATCCTGGCCAATTTTGCTCATTTAAATCCTCAAATCCACTGAATTTGGGAAAGAAGGGTTTATAGGGAATTTATTGGGCTCCTACCATGTGTCAGTTTCAACTCTATGATTTTTACATGTGTCATTGTGTGTAATTATTAACAACCTTGTAAATAGGTATTTTAATGTACAAATTTTATAGGCAAGAAAAGTAAGCTTATGAAGCTTGAATAAAGTCCAGGCAGATGGTTAGTTGCAGAGCTGTGATTCAATTCAAGCACAGGTTCTTTCTGGCTTTAAAACCCATGATCTCTCCACTATAGTACACTGCTTCCATTGTGCAACAGCAAAGAAGCCTTTAAAAGGCTTCACATTCCATGAGAAGATAAATGAGAGAAATAGGAGGGAAAAAAACCCTCAAAGTTAGCTATTACCCAATCTTAAAATTCTTTCTAAATTGGCTACTCACTATAATTTCTGAAAAATTTTAAAATAAGTATATTATACCAACAGCCTCTCTCCTACTTCTGAATCTTAAAAAATACCTGGTGTCAGAAGATTTGGCAGTTGAGTTGAAAACTAAAACTAAGCTGGTTGTTGGCCAATTTTCCTAACAGAAGCTTAATGTGACTACTCTGACTAGTCAAAAGCTTTGAAGGCTCTAGCCAATTTTTTTGTATATATATATATATATATATATATATATATATATATATATATAGTTTTCATTTTGTTTTGCTTTTGCTTATGAGTGGGAGTTCAGTGGGGCTGAAAATGAAAAATGAAACCAATTCTTATTCTTTATTATAATGTTAAATTTTAAAATTGTAGTAAATGCAAAAGTATTCTATTTAGTTCATTTGTGTATTTATATCCAATTAGGTAAAATATATGCTTTAGTCTGGTGATTTGCCAGCCTGATTCTTGGTCACAGGGCATTTAGCTTTCAGCTTAAATGAAATTCTCATGAATAACATTAGTTATGCAGGCAAACCTAATTATTTTATAGAGGCAGGGTATGCAAAAGCAAGAAAAGAGGGTAAATGCAAGCAAACTAGATTTTCCTGCACGTAAATCACCTCATTTTAAAAATAAACATTTTCATAAATTTGGCTCAGAGTTTGTAAAGCAAGCTATTTAAAATCAAAAATTATAGTAAGAAGATTCTTTTCTTCTTTTTTTCCTCCGAAGGTGCTGGAAATGAAACCCAGGGGTATCTACTACTGACCTACATCTCCAATCCTTTTTTATTTTTTGAAACAAGGTCTCTCTAAGTTGCTGAGGTTGTCCTCAAATTTGTAATCCTCCTGCCTCAGCTTTGGGAGTCACTGAGATTATAGGTGTGTACTACTGCACCTGAATTCCTCAAATATATTCTTGAGAATTAACTTGAGGTCTGAGCTATGTGGTAGTTGGTGTATATGAAAAATTAAAGAAATTTGTTCTGTACAAGAAAACCTATGTATAATACTTGAATAAAAGTATTCCTACAGGAAAGAAGAAGTGCAGGCTATTAAACAGCTTCCCACAAATCTGTGGAACCTCAGAGAGAGATACATAGGAGTATAGACCATTCCCATAAAGATAAGCACTATGAGCAGTGTACAGAAATGCACTGTGAGGAAAATTTGGGGAGAAAGGGAGAATTTGACTCAGTAAATAGGTTATTTCTCAGATTATAGCCTTTTATGAAGAGAAACAATCAACACCTTTAGAATTAGCAATATAATTGCAAGCTGGTACACTCTGACCAAACTTAGTCCTTGACAATCCCTTTTTCCCCACCCTCAGCCTCTGAAAACTACAATTCTGTTCTATGCTTCTATGAATTCAACATTTTATGAAGACAATTAAGTTCTGAGGATCTGATGTTTTACTTGAAATTTGCTAAGAGTAGATCTTAAGTGTCCTCACAACACACACACACACACACACACACGTAATTATGTATAACTGTGTGGTGATGAATGTGTTAATTTGATTGTGGTAATAACTTCACAGTGTATAATGTATGTCAAATTATCATTTTGTATACCTTGAAAAGATACAATTTTCATTTGTTAATTACACTGCAATAAAGTTGCAGGGGGGCAGGGAATTAGTGATATAAGCCAGGCATGGTAGGGTGAGCTGTAGACCCAGCCCTCTGGAGGCTGAGGCAGTAGGATCACTTTACCCAAGAACTTTAAGACCAACCATGGTAACTGTTCTGGTTTGAATCTTAAGTGTCCCTCAAAGGATCATGTAGTAAAGGTTTGGTTGCCAGCCTATGGCACCACAGGTAGAATCTTTAGGAGGTGAAGCCTAGTGAAGGAAGTTAGATCATTGAGGGTGTGTCCTTGAAGAAGATATTAGGATGTCAACCTCTTCCCTTTTTCTTGGCTTCCTGGTCAAGAGTGAATAGCTCTGCTTCACCACATGTTTCACGCCATGATGTTCTTTCTACCTTGCTACAAGCCCCAAAGTGACAGGGGCCAAATGACCATACACTGAAACTTCTGAAACCATGGGCCAAAATTGACCTCTTTTCTTTTAAGATATTTATCTCAGGTATTTTCTCACAGTGACAGAAAGAGGACAACAACAGTAACCTAGTGAGAAAGAAGTCTCAAAAATGAAATAGTGATATAAATGAAGAATTAAATAAGTAAATCTATAAAAATTGGGACCCATTTTTAGTCTCCTTTTGATTGATGAGAAAGTCAGAAAAAAGATTGTAAAACTAGATCTCACTTAGACAAGTGTTTATTTAACCTGCTCTATATAAGAGCCACAATTCTCATGGTCTTGTAAAAGGCCCTGAAAAATTCTCAAATTTAGGCAGGAACAGATACATACATGCAAACACACCAACCACATATTTGTATATGTTGAGAATAGTATAGTATGCAGATATCTGATGAATCTCCCAGTTAATTTCATGTACTACTGGAATAGAGAAAACTAAATGTAATTGGGAATATTTCAGATAATTTTAATAATGCTTAAAGTTCAAGAATAATTTTCAAGATATTAATGTATCCTAGCCCATCCTCATCTAGAAATGAATAGTAGTAGTGTTATTCTCTTATATCAAACTATATGGACATGGGTGGCCCAAACAAACAGTTTGAGTATCAGGATGAGAGATTTGGATTTGTGGGCTGGTTACTATGGGTTTCTTATTAGCAACCATCCATGTTACCTGAAACTCAGGTCCCCAACACTGAAATGTGCATAGCATCAGTATGAATTGTTGTACAAAGCAAACTTGACAAACTGGTACAACATGGTCCACTGCCTCAGGTGTATATAACATTATCATCAATCACTATCATACGGATCACTTTGAGGGCCACATTCCCATGGCTAAGATCCAATCAAGGCTACCTTTAGGGACATGCAAGGAGTAAGCAGATAGTTCTGCTGTTATTTCTTTTTTTTGCAATCTACAAAGCAATCAGTGCAGTGTCAATATAGTATTTATATAAATACTATATTTTATATAACATTTATTTACTATAATTAGCATTTATATGTGCAACAGTATACATACATTATATATAAATATATTTATATATAAATATTTCTTACTTATACACTATTTATATATACATGTTATACTTCTACTATTATAGTACAGTATTATATTTATATAGTATAGTATTTGTATAATATATATATGTATATAGATTGAACAACATTATATAAACCTGATACTTGTAGAAGCATTCAAGTGGTAGAAACAACTCCCAAAGGTACAATTTCTCCAGTCCATAAGACCATCACAAATATCTTTATATTGTTGTACTAATTTAGTTATCCATTTACTCCCCTGATCTATGGCCACTTGAAATTTGTGATAAACTTGTGCAGAGCTATTTAATAATATAAGAAACTAAGTCATTTTAATTCTTCCTTCAGCTACTCACTCTCCATTGGTATCACATCCTGAGGAGGTTTTAGTTCAATTAACTAATCCATTTGATTACCACATGATTGATTTATATAAGGTAGATGAATTTTACCATCAATACCAGTATTATAGCATATCACAGCATGGTTATGATACAGTTTGGTTTAGCTACAAAATAAATCAGGAAGTATCAGAGAAGTGTTTATTAAACCTTCCTAGAATAATTGGCCTTTGTTCATATACCAAATATTAATATGGACAAGTGTTGTCACTAGTAGCAATGATTCTGTCATTTCTAAGTTCCATGTTAGCTGGGGACACATTTTCTATGACATGTCAAGTCATTACCTCTGGGGACTTATTTGAGCACTTAGTCATCAAAACTTATGGTTATACATTTATCAGTTTCCCTGAAATTATATATCATGTATCATAATATTTAGAAGGAAGAGATTCCTGAATATGTTATTTTTCCTAATATTCTAATGCAAGTTTCCATAACTCACTTCAACACCATTTCTAACAGTAAATGTAGATAATGGAGTTAAATGTTAAATGATAGTTGTAACCATCATGTATATCAAGCTCTGTTTTTAAAAATAAATCAAGGGTCATGAAAATTAAATATATAAATGATAATGTAGAACTTTCAAATATTTATAAGTAAAAGAATAATCAGCCATATATTTAATTCTTTTGTCCACAAATGATAAATTGATACAATCCATTAAGTAGTAAAAGATGCCCTTTCAAAAGCCTTCTATAATAGAAGTTTCAATGCTATTCTTGACCAAGCCTACAGAGGTTAATTTTTCATAAATACATTACAAACTATGAAAATTTCTTAAATGAATGATGAGGTCAGGGCTACATGTTCAATGAAGCTTCTGCAACACCAAAGATTTTTTATAAACTTATTACTTGCTGACTGATTCAATATAATAGCAGTTACAGTACCAAAACACATAACCTACAGTAAACATAGAGAAACCAACCCCTCTTGTCATTGTTACTGTTGAATAGTTAGTCATACAGGATAGCAATTTCTTTCCCACTTCAGAGATAAAAAACAGTATAACATACAAATGTGAAATATTAACTCAATGTGAAGCTATTAAGTAGCCTAGCAAAGGAATTTGAAACATGCTTTTGACCATAGCTAGTAACAGGCTGAACCTGCCACCAATGTGATAAGTGACTTCTTTTTTTTTTTTTTTTTTTTTTTAAAATATTTATTTTTTAGTTTTCGGCGGACACAACATCTTTGTTTGTACGTGGTGCTGAGGATCGAACCCGGGCCGCACGCATGCCAGGCGAGCGCACTACCGCTTGAGCCACATCCCCAGCCCCGTGATAAGTGACTTCTGTGAGAAGGACAGAAGTCAAATAACTTTAAACACTGAGATAATCATCACTTTTAAGAAACCCATATATAATATCTAATCTTTATGAAGTTTTTTAAATTAAATTTCAATTTCTCATCTGTTCTTAGACTCAACATTCTTCCTATTAGAAATCCTCATTGATCCTCCCACCCTTGGTTGTTCTTTGCTTTTCAGAAAGAGTGCTTGAAGTGGACAGAAATTCACTGCCTTTGGAGAAACTTCTCAGTACATATAAAACTGTATTCTGTTCAATCTACTGAAAGAGCATCTAAAAGGCCATCAAACATTCTGGAGAAGTAGCACACCATTCTGCCATTGTGTTGAGAATATCTGAAGGGAAGAGGAGTAAGCAATGATGGTGGTATGGACTGGAGCAAGTGTAAGATGTAATTGGATTCTGGATATATAATGGAGGTGGAACCAATGGAGATTATGTGCGAAGTGAGAAAAAAAAGAAGTAAAAATAACCCAAGGTTTCTGGTCTGGGATCAAGAAAAAGTTCTTTTGAAAATAGGAGCATAATAGTATGTTTTTGTGTTGATGGGAAAGATCCAGAGGAAACACTGTTAGTGGTAGGACAGTGACACAGAACAACTGCTGGAGTAATGTTCTTTAGTATACAAAAGACTAAAAGGATCTTGTGTATGAGGGAAAGTGGACCTTTTCAAGGGAACAGTTCATCCACAGTAACAGAAGATAGAGCAAAGCAATAGGACAAAGACTTAAATGCACTTAGATGGGTAGATGTGGAAGTACTTTTAAAAAAATATATATTTTTAGTTGTGGTTGGACACAATACCTTTATTTAATTTATTTATTTTTATGTATTGGTAAGGATCAAACCCAGTGTCTCACACATGCTAGGCAAGTGCTCTACTGCTGAGCCACAACCCCAGCCTGGAACTTATTTTTTGATTGCTTCAATTTTTATCAATGGAACAGTGAGAATAAAATTGTTGGATGCTTAAGGAGAAAGAAAAAAGTAAGATT
Source organism: Marmota monax (assembly GCF_021218885.2). Lineage (NCBI taxonomy): Eukaryota > Metazoa > Chordata > Mammalia > Rodentia > Sciuridae > Marmota > Marmota monax. Next base: position 5,279,545 of record NW_026694552.1, on the reverse strand, counting down.
ACTTGCCTAGGAAAGTAGGAGAGTAAATGGCTAAGAAAAACATAACATGATTAATGGGCAGCATTAACGGTCATAAATTTGAAGTCAGATCAGTCAGTATAGCTGTAAATGTTTTTCTGCTACTTTAGCTATGCAAGGTGCAGACAGTGTAGGTGGCAAGTAGGATTTAAGAAGGGTTGGATTTTGCTGGCAAGTACAGACAGCCCTCTATAACCATGAGTTCTGCATGCTTGAATCAACCAAGCTTGGATTGAAAATAATCAGAATAAAAAATTGTGTCTCTAATGAACATGTACAGATGATTTCTTGCCACTATTTCTTACAAAATACAATACAACAACTATTTACATAGCGCTTACATTGTATTAGGTATTAAAAGTAATTTAGAGATGATTTAAAGTATATGGAAGGATATATACAGGTTCTCTACAAATACTACACCATTTTATATAACGTAACGGATTGCCTATGTGCAGATTTTGGTATCCATCTGAAGGTCCTGGAACCAATCCCTCATGAAGACCAAAGAGAAGACTGTGTAACAGAGAGTATGGCCAAGGGAACTGAAGATGTATGCTTGGGAGTGGTCATGCATACATCTGAATAAGGCCGTATGAAAAAGGACAGAATGAGGATATCAGGGGGATAAGAAATAGTTTATAGGTGCCAGGATCAAAACCACAGAATCATGGGCACTTCCTTGTTCCATAATACTTTGGTATTTTGGCTCTATTGTTTCTATATTTTGTACCTTTTATGTAATAATGTTACACTATGCTAGATATTATGAATATGTCATGGTTTGGAGCACAACTAGATCTTTAAACCTGCCTTCTCATGAAAGCCAGCCTAGTGTCTTTCTTCAGCCTCACTGTCACATGCAAAGGCACATATATATGTAAAATAACAGTGGTTATCTTTGGGCAGAGATTACAGATATTTTGATATGTTGGATTTTGGGAAGGATTTTTCCTTTTTACCTTCTAATGTCTAAATTTTCTTTATTGAATATGAAGGCTGTTATAATAAAAAATATTTATTTAAAAGGACATATGTATTTACACCCATTTATAATTAAATTCTGGCTGCTTCCTTAATGAGGTGTTAAAGACTTAATCAGGCAGGATTAAATTCCTTGACAAATTAAAAAAATAAATGAAGATGGAGGCTGACATAAATTTTAAGCTACTATATTTTATAAAACATATATATATATATATAGATCTTTGTCTAGCAAGGGAAATATATTAAAATGCAAACGGGAAGAGAGGAGCATTACAAACCTGCTTCCTGCTTTGAGCTCTTGCATTCCGTAATCTTCGAGCAGAATAAAAGATAAAATAGCCCACAGTTGCTGCGGTAATGATAAAAAAGGACACAGAAACAAAGAAAATTGAATAGTGATTCACCCAAGGGCCATGTTTTTTTCCTACTTCAATGACCATTGTTACTTGTATGCCTTTTTGAATAGACTGTAGAATTTTTGTTCCTTTCAGATTGCCAATCATGATTGCAACAATGTCTCCTGCACCTGTAAGTAAAAGAAAAGAAATTCAGTTTTATTGTTTGACACTCTTAATACAAAATCCAACTGCTAAAATTATTTAAAATGAGACACAATGAGAGAAAACAAGTTTACTTATTCATTCAATTAACATTTATCAATCAACTACTGTATACATAAAAGTTGTAGGGGATATAAACATTCATGAGGCTTGGGTACTGATTCTAAGGTCCTCACAGTTTAGTAAGGAAGCTATTGTATATAGCAGGTAGCTCCCCTCTCCTCAGATTAATAACCCATAATTTAAGAGTATTGTCTTTTGGGCCCAATTTGCATTTTATATGAAGATTTCTTTAATGACAAATAGACCTCTAGCTCATAGACAATAGGACTTATGTTCCAGAGAATTTGAGATTTGGGAAATATAAAAATATTCAGCTATGCATCTCTCAACTTGCAGGGTGATAGATTATCATATGTATTCACTAGTAACATATATAAGGATTTACATGTCAGGATAGTAATGTGAGACACATAATGTATGTAAACCAAAATGTACAACTTATTTATGTCCATGATATGTCATTTTTCTATATCCTCAACAGCAATATAAAATTTGTCCAAGGTGTTTAAGGTTTTACATTGACGTGATCTGGTTAGCAATGAAGATTACACGTAGAACTGATGGAAATGTTTCTATTCAGGCTAATTAAGGACATATGAGAGTTGCTAACACTACTGTTTTAAGTGCCAGATATTCCACTATTTATTCCTCATGATTCCTTCCATATGTCTATATTGAATTGGCTTGCTTATTAATAAAACAATTTTTTTGCTTCAAAAAAAGGACATATGAAGTTAAATTAAATTTATTACTAATGATAATTTCTGTAAAAATGCCCTTTCTAATCCCAAATATTTTTTTTCTAGAAAAAAGACAAGCGGTTTTTTCCTATATTCCAAGAATGTCAGATTGCTCAGCCATTCCAATGTTTTTCAAGGTTTATATTCCTTCTAGTTTATATGATCTTAGAACAATAATCTTAAGCAAAAGAAGAGTTCTTTGAATGTTAAGGTATTACCGACCAGTGAAACCTCCCACTGATGTCAGCTTAAGGCACTAATTAAGGTTAATAATCAAACTCCAATCTGGAATAAACAACCACACAAAAACAAGAATCTAAAAGGACCTTTAGACAAAAGTTTAAACATATAATTACAATATTATAATAATATTCACACATTCAATGATCAAATTAAGAGTACAAACCCTAAAAGACAATGTGAATTGTAGAATCCCCCCCCCCGAAATAATCCCTTAAATTTATAGGTCCAATAGCCAAAGACTTCAAAAGATCAGGCCAAACAGAAATACCTCACACTACACACTAGGATCCTCTCCTTGTTTGAAGTTATTAAATTAAAAAAAACATATTCAAAGAGTATCATTCATTATAGATCTTAAATTTTCAAAAGACTATTCTTTTTTGTATATGAAAGCCATTTAGTTAAACCCTTTCATAATTCTACTGACCATGGATGGTGGAAGGAGACCCTCATCGTTATATAAAATACATGTATGAAGATGTGAGAAAAAAAAAGAATAGCATTACCATAGATTAGGTAGAGAGAAGTTATGGGAGGGGAGGGGAGGGGAAGGGGAGAAAGGAAGGACAGTAGAATGAAATAGACATTATTATTGCTGTGTGTATATACGTGACTGTATGACCAATGTGATTCTGCAACCTGTATACTCAGAAAAATGAGAAATTATATCCCACCTGATTCAAATGTATGATATGTCAAGGTCATTGTACTGTCATATGTAACTAATTAAAACAAATAAAAAATAAAAAAAATAATTCTACTGACCAATATGCGATCAGTCAGTTTGATAGAGTTTAATGACTCACTCCATTCTCACTTACATGGGAGAAAATCTCAAAAGTAACTGGGAGTGGAGAAGTCTGAAATGTAGAAACCTTCTGGTGTATCTTCCAATGTGAATATATGACCAAAAAATTCTTTATGCATATGGAGAATTGGTAGTTTTGCGAGTAAGTGGCTCTTTTTGTCATTTATTTGGGGACTTTACATTTCTAAGTAGGACTCTAAAAGCACAAACATTATTTATCTTTTCTCTATAAGCCATGTCTCAATAAAATGACTGGCTATACTGTTTTCATTATTTATATAATCTAGCATTTATTTCTGATATTGTAACCTGCAGAATAAGACTTTGGAATGTATTATAATTTTAAAGATTTCCTTTAAAATCACTGATTGGGCCTTCTAATAAGCTTTTTTGACTAACAGAAATAAGTTTTTATTCTTTTAGAAGATATGAGGTGGGTGGCAGGGGTGGATGCTCAGGAACATACTGGCTATTGTGGTCAGTTGGAGATTAAAAAACAAAGATACTCAAGAAATGTACATTGTCTACATATCAGGAACAATGCTGTATTTCAATCCTCACAATCCATATTCATACAGGCTATATATAATCTAACAATAAAAAATCTACTGAATTCACTTTCTAATCATATAAAAGATTTATTTCTAAGCATTAGGATATACCTCCTTTTTTCCATACTCTTACAGTTATCTGAAAATGTCTCCCCCTCCAGTGTTCCCAATCATAACTAATGGCATCTCAACCTTTCTGGCAACCTAGTTTAAACCACAGAATCATGTTTGAATGTGTACTGCTCACCTAGTTAGTCCTGTATATCCTACTAACTTCCTTTTTGTCTCCCATGATCAGATCCTTCTTTTCATTTCTGCTGCCTTTATGTAGGTCTTCATAATTTCCTTGCCTAAACTATTTCAGTAACCTCCTAACTGGTTGTGCTATATTCAGTATCCCTCTGTTCTTAAAGTTTTATCAGAGTTTACCTTCCTTTTTTTTTTTTTTTTTTTTTGCCATTGTTAGTTTGGATCATGTCTCTTCCCTTCCTGCTCAGAAGTTTTCAGTGATTATTTGTTACTGGCTAAAGTCTGACTCCTTGGCATAGTATGTAAAACCTTATGTGATATGGTCTCAACTGACTTTTCCAGTTTGATATTTTTAGGAGGAGAGATCCAGGGATTGAAGTCAGGGGCACTCAACCATTGAGCCGCATCCCCAGCCCTATTTTGTATTTTATTTAGAGACAGGGTCTCACTAAGTTGCTTAGTGCCTTGCTTTTGCTGAGTATGGCTTTGAACTCGAGATCCTCCTGCCTCAGCCTCCAGAGCTACTGGGATTACAGGTGTGCACCACTGTGCCCCAGTTTGATATATTTTTATTACATCCCCATCTCATGAAAATTCAGATTCAGCTACATGGTACTGTATATTTTCATTCAATTTTTATAACTCTTGTTTCTGCTCTCTCAACCTAAAATGCCCTATGACTGTTCTGACACTCTTTCCTTTTCTGCTTGTCTATGTATTACCCAAATCCCAGTTTAAATGTTGCCCTAAATAGTCTTTCCAAGTTCTGAACTGAGAAAGTAATGTTTCCTTGTTGTTCCCATCATTTGTTTTTTGTTTTGTTTTGTATTTTTGTTTTTGGTACCAGGTATTGAACCCAGGGGTGTTTAATCACTGAGCTACATCCCCAGATCTTTTTTATATTTTATTTAGAGACAGGTTCTCACTGAGTTGCTCAGGGCCTCAGTAAGTTGCTGAGGCTGGCTTTGAACTCTTGTTCCTCCTGCCTCAGGCTCCATTGCCACTGGGATTACAGGTGTGTGTCATAGCACCTGGCCATCACTTGGTTTTAATCCCTATTTAGTACTTATTTTTGTTTGCATCTCAATTTCTATGCCTTACTCCCCTCTTTAAATTAAGAACATTTTAGGGCAGAGAGAATTTCTTAATTATGGGGATGATTTCCCTGTATTGTTAGGAAATTAGATGTTCAACATAAATAAAATTTACAGGTAACAAATACCTTTACACATATACTTAATTTTAACTATTTCTTAGACAATTAAATTTTTATTAACAAAGGTACTGTTTTTCCTCCTCCTCCTCCTCCTCCTCCTCCCCCTCCCCCTCCCCCTCCCCCTCCCCCTCCCCCTCCCCCTCCCCCTCCTCCTCCTCCTCCTCCTCCTCCTCCTTCTTCTCCTCCCAGGGTCTCATGCACTCGAGCCAAGCACTCTACCCACTGAGCTATATCTACAGCCCAAGATATTGTTTTTAACATGTTCAAATATAACTGGTCAGGTCATATTTTAAAAACATAGGTATATAGCTCATAAGTATAATAAACTTTTTATAGAACAATCCACAGATTAACAAAAACAAAAATTGAGCACTGGAATTAAAAATATTCAAAGAGAATCTCTAAGCAGCATTTTATTTCTGCAGAAGAGACATATATCTCATAATAAGTATCTGAAAGAGCTTTTCTTTTACAAAACTCATAATATTCCCAAGAGACTTCATTATTAATGACCCGATAATTCTTTAATTTTAATTTGAATGATTTATAAACTAAATCTTACAACTAGTAAAGTTTTTTTCTTTGTATTAACATGTTACCATTTTGATAAAAATAATTAAAATATATTTCAAGTGAAAATTAGCAATGGAACTTCATAATATATTCTGTGACAGTTTTATTGATTGTGAGGGATACTTTCTAAAACTGATGATCACTGTCATGTTACCCAGATGCAAGAAAGCAGAGAAACACCAGTACAAGCTCTTGTGTAACACAACCTCAAAAGGACACATTATTTATTTTCTTTCCACGTTTTTATTGGTATAGTATAGTTGTACATAATGGTGGAATTTGTTATCCATTAGATTTTCAATGTATTTATTTACTTATTTTGAGACAGAACCTTGCTAAGTTGCTGAGGGCTATGAAAAATTGCTGAGACTGGCCTCAAGTTGCAGTTTTCTTGCCTCAGCCTCCCAAATCATTGGGATTATGGTCTGTGCCACTGTATCCATCTAATGCATAGAATAATAGCTCCAATGGACTGCTATGAAATATATAAATAAGCAAATTAATGTTTAGTACATCTATGGTACCCAGAAATATTTCATCTTCATTTGTAATAGTTTTTTTTATTCTATGACATTCTATAATTAACCATTTTGAACAGACATCTTTTTAAAATTCTTTTTAGTTATAGGTGGACACAATACCTTTATTTACTTATTTGTTTTTATGTGGTGCTGAGGATCAAACCCTCTGCCTCACAGATGCCACACAAGTGCCCTACCACAGAGCCCCAGCCCCAGTTCTTGAACAGACATCTTAAAAAGTAATCTGATATGGTCCCATTTTATTATTGACACTGGATCATGTTTGTGAGCCATTATTTAATGTAGTATTATTTTCCCCAAACTATTATGTTTTTTACCCAATTCATACATTTTTGGAGCAAGAATGGACCTTGGAGTTCACCCAGTCTCACTTTTTTTTGGAGGGGGTGGGTACTGGGTATTGAACTCATGGGCACTCGACCACTGAACCACATCCCCAGCCCTATTTTGTATTTTATTTGGAGACAGGGTCTCACTGAGTTGCTCAGTACCTCACTTATGCTGAGGCTGGCTTTGAACGGCTGATCCTCCTGCCTCAGCCTCCCAAGCCACTGGGATTACAAGCATGTGACAGTCTCACTTATTCTTTTTTTATTATATATTGTTTTTCAGTCATCGATACAGCTTTAATTTAATTTATTTATTTAGATGTGGTTCTGAGAATCGAACCCAGTGCCTCACACATGCCAGGCAAGTGTGGTACCACTGAGCCCAAGCCCCAGCGCTGGTCTCACTTATTCTTAAATTCTCACATCCATCAACGTTTCTTGAAGGACTAAGATTCTTACTCAACTTGTGGCTTCTAGCAGCAGCACTACTCTCTAATCTTATGTTTCTAATCTTCTGTTGGCTCAGAAAAGACAATCAAGCTTGGTTCTGCAAAAAGAGTAAGTAAACCAGGCTTTCAGAAAGAGTTTGGGAGAGCTTCCAATGCAAGTACTCTCTGGTATTTATATTGGTTGCTCAGACATTTTTGTTTACTTCCTGAATCCTGGCTATGTTCTGCAGAATTGAGGTTGTTAGATAAGATTTAACTATAAGCTCGGCCCTTAACATATTTAATCATCACATCAACCCTACAAGGTAGACATTGCTATTGTCCCAATTAAAGATAAAATTGGCTAAATTGTTTAGGATAATACAAGCTAGTCAATGCAGGAGTGATATTTGAACCCCAAACAGTTTGGCTTTAGTATTTCTGCTTTTCAACTCTATTCTACATTAGCTCTGTATTTTTAATGAAACCTAAAGTTATTATTTGATTTTAAAAAATGAAAATCAAGCCAGGCATGGTGGCACACACCTGTAATCTGAATGGCTCAGGAGGCTGAGGCAGGAGAATAGTGAGTTCAAAGCCAGCCTCAGCAATGGAGAGGCGCTAAGCCACTCAGTGAGACCCTGTCTCTAATAAAAATAAATAAATAAATAAGGGTTGGGATGTAGCTCTGTGGTCAAGTGCTCCTGAGTTCAATCCCTGGTATGCCCCCCCAAATGAAAATCAATTAGATACATTCAGGGATATAGTGGTAAAAGTTTAACAATTAGCTTTCAGGGTTACAGGAAGCCCTGATTTGTAGTGTTCACCACAATCTATGGTGTAAATACTTCCACCATGGCCAGATGAAAGTGGAGCTGGGAAGAAGTAGTACAACTGACAGCAAGCTGGCTCCAGCTCACCATTGGACATTATAGTCAAAACTTATGTATAATAGTACACAATTCAATTTAACTTGTAACAAATTTACTTTGCTTATTCTTTTTATTTTTTCACAGCTACTTTTAAAGCCAGTCTATGTACAATTTGAAGTTAAGTTTTTCTACTTGCTACACTGTTGAAAATCACAAAATAAGATAGGTGCCATGAAACTACAAAGAAGAATAGATTTCTTTTTGTAGAACAGGAAAAAAAATTTTTTTTCTGATATTTCGGTTTCTGTTGCTAAAAGCAGGCCTTGCTGAGGTTTGTTATTAAGTTTTTCTATGCCAATGAAATATTGGAAATAGGCTGTTATTTCAAGTGATTATTTCAAATGGTTTGAATTAAAATTAATGACTTTAGGAGTGATTTTTTTTTCATGGTATTAGGAATGGAACTAGAACCTCATGCATGCTGGGCAAGCACTCCACCACTGAGCTCTACCCTGAGTCCTATGAGTGACTTTTAAAAGGATTACAAACATTCTGTACAGATCATTAGCCATTTATTATATGTAAAAAATAAAGTGAGGGGGATACTTAAAATATGAGCAGAGAGGCTAGAAGATCTTTTTCATTTTAAACAAAATTTGGAAAATGTAAATAATGGCATTTTTTCAAAGGGATGATCAAAAATACAATCTTTTACCTGTTTGAAAGAGTGAGATACTGATATTCCTTTCCTAGAAAGAAAATCAAAGTAATTCTTCAATGTTTATGAAAACTGATCCTCTTTGAAGAGAGGAGTCTAGACCCTCAAGAAGATAAGTCCAATTAACTAAACTTATATCATTAAATCTATGTCATTTATGTTGAAGAATTTTACATATCTGTATTCTCTCACTCACGGTAGAACCACATATTAAATGAATACTTTTATCACAGTCTATAAAATTATTGCTACTTCCTCGAAACATTCTTATAGTTAACCGTTAAAATTAAGGCTGGGCTGGGGATATAGATCAGTTGGTAGAGTGCTTGCCTCACATGCACAAGGCCCTGGGTTCAATCCCCAGCAACACACACACACACACACACACACACACACAATCAAGTCTGATGTATTAATTTATACACTGTGGTACAAATTCAGAAGTAATCTACTTTTCAGTGCAAAATTTCACTGAAACAACTATCTCCTTTGAAAAGTGTCAAGTTTTGTCAACTGACTAAACAGTGTTAGTCAACTTTTTGTTATTGTGACCAAAATACGTGACCAGAACAACTTAGAGGAAGAAAGTTTATTTTGGGATCACAGTTTCAGAGGTTCAATCCATTGTGGGCCAAATTCATTGATCTGGGCCTGAGGCGAGGCAGAGTATCATGCTGGAAGGATTCAGTAGAGGAAAACTGCTTGCCTCAGGTTGCCAGGAAGCAGAGAGAGGGACCAAGGTGCTAGGGACAAAATACAACCCGCAAAGGCATGTACCCAGTAACCTACCTTCTCAGCTACATCCTACCTTCCTAGAGTTACCATTCAGTAATCTATTCAATTATTTCTCCATCACATCGATTAATCCACCAATGAGGTTACAGCTCTCATAATCTTATCAGTTCACCATCTGCATTAACATAGGCGCTTTGGGGGAACATCTCATATTCAAATTACAACAGTGCCAATCAGATTAAGATTAATACTAAGGTTCAATTAACCTTCTTATAGACCAGACCAGCTATACAGAATATAGACAATATGCTAACCTCATCCATTAAGTGTTTTTTTTTTTTTTTTTTTGGTACTCAGTTGATTAACCATTGAGCCACATCCCCAGATCTGTTTATTTATTATTTTTTAAATTTTGAGACAAGATCTCACTAAGTCCTTAGGGCCTCACTAATTTGCTGATGTTGTTCTTGAACTTGCAATCTTCCTGCCTCAGCCTCCCAAGTCACTGGTATTACAGGTATGCCCCACCACACCCAGTTGATTAAAGTATTTTTTTAATATTTATTTTTTAGTTTTCAGTGGACATAACATCTTTATTTTATTTGTATGTGGTGCTGAGGATAGAACCCAGCACTCTGCACATGCCAGGCGAGTGCGTTACTGCTTGAGCCACATCCTAAAGTATTTTTTGAGTATCAACATACATGCTAGACACTTTGCTATGCTGTGGTGTTACAAAAAGGAATAAAATATAATCCCTGCCCTGTAGGCACTTGCAAATATATTGTATAGATTAGTCAATCACCATTAGGAAGAATATGATCTTAGTGAAATGAATTTTGCATAACTATTATGGTAGTACTAGAAAAAATAATTTCCAAATCACATTCCCAACTGATACTAGGTTAGTTAAATATCCTTCATCATAAAAAAATTATTTTCCTTCAATGTCCAATATTTGTAGAAATAACACATTACTTTACGATTGTTCTGATATTCCTCAACTTGGTAATACTCTTTACTTAAAACCAGGTACCCATCAACAGATGAATGGATGTTGGTAAATGGATGGAACTGGAGAACATCATACTAAGTGAAATAAACCAGTCTCAGGAAGTCACAAGTTAAAAGTTTTCTCTCATATGTGGAAGTTAGAGCAAAATAAGGAGAACAGGGGAGGGGGTCCCATGAAAATAGATGAGTTATCAGTGGAGTAGAGGAAGAGGATTGAGGGGGCAGAGGGATGGGTAAAGGAAAGGAACTGTGGAATGAAATTGAACAAATTATGCTATGTATATGTAGAAATTCCATCATTGTGTATATCTATAAAGCACCAATTAAAATAAATAAATGGAAGAAAGGCTAATAGAATACAAGAAGGAGAATGGGGTCAGTGGGGGGAGAAGAGGGGAGAGAAAAAGGGAGTACTGAGGACTGAAGCGGAGCAAATTATATTCTAAGCATGTATAAATATATCAAAATGAACCCCAATGTTATTTATGATAATAATACACAAAAAAAACCTTGTTAACAATCTAAAAAGGGAAGCAGCAATTTGTAGCAAAAAGAACACTGAACTCAGGGAATCAGAAGACTGGGCTGCAGTTTCTGCCTGAAGGAGGTAGGGTTGTACTAGGTTTCTAAAGATCTGAAATCAAATCTGTCAAAAGAACACGACTACATTTTTATTATCTTTATGGAATCTTCAAATCAACTATTAATTTCATCCTAGTTTTCTAAAAAAAATAGCACCCATCTCTAAAGAAAATAAAAAATCTTAAATTTGTTGACAGTGTCTGATGAAGAAAACTGACCACTAACTGGACAACAATGGTCATAGAACAGTTCTCATTTCAGGATTTCATCTCTCTAAATATGCACTTTATTTCAAAGGTGATTATGAGACCATTTACACCATTTTATTTCCTGTACCACTGGGCAAATTCATGAAGACACACTACAAAAAGTATAAGTTAAATGTCTTTCTGATTTGTAGAGATAAACTAGTAAACTATTTATTAGTGTTAATGTGTTATAGCTAATAAATACATTTTCAGAGTTGAACAGCAGAAAAAGCTGTTATTTTTTACAATACAGTGTATTTATACTATTTTGTATTTGAAAATTTAATTTTGAAGAACAGTTAATCTGGATACTAATTGCTTAAATATAAATTTGTGGGTCCATTATGACTTAAATGACACTTTCTTGAGATTACATTTGTATGCAGTGTTACAGATTCCAATTCTATAAGGAATCCTTAAGCTTCCTAATTCAAAGTCATTAATAAGAGGTGGCTTAAGTTTTATTACATGTTCACACAGCTATCTAAAGTATTTTAGAAGGAACACATTAGAAATAAATAGCAACAAATGCCGAATGTTTTCTCTGATATAAGAAGGCTGACTCATAGTGGGGTAGGGAGGGGGAGCATGGGAGGAATAGATGTATTCTAGATAGGGAAGAGGGGAGGGAGGGGAAGGGAGGGGGCAGGGGATTAGCAAGGATGGTGGAATGTGATGGTCATCATTATCCAAAGTACATGTATGAAGACATGAATTGGTGTCAACATACTTTATACATAATCAGAGATTTGAAAAATTGTGGTATATATGTGTAATAAGAATTGTAATGCAAAAAAACCCAAAGTACATGTATAAAGATATGAATTGGCATGAACACACTTTATATACAAAGATATGAAAAATTGTGGTATATATGTGTAATATGAATTGTAATGCACTGTGCTGTTGTGTATTTAAAAAAATAAAATCAATTAAATAAAAAAAGAAATAAGTAGCAAATAAGCAGCAGAAGAAATATAAACTCCAATTTCAAATGTTCAACAATGAAAAACAGGTTTGATATGTCCCTACCTTGGGATCAAAGTTAATGAAATAGGCTGTAGCAACTATTGTTACTATTACTAAATAGTAATAGGCATTTATTTTCATCCTTGCTAATTACTTTCATCCTTGCTAATCCCCTGCCCCCTCCCTTCCCCTCCCTCCCCTCTTCCCTATCTTCCCTATCATTCCATTAAAATATTAATAAAAGTATCTATCCTAAGCTTTATGAGGGAATTTTCTAGCTAGCAATCACAATGTATAGAATTTTAACCTAAGATCATGCTAGTGGTCAACCCCTTTCATTTCTTCTAAAACATTAATGATATTATAGTTTTGATCTAGTCTTAATTATTTATTTTTAAGGACAAATTCATTGAACAAATATTTATTAAGTACAATCTATACAGTACATTCTGTACTTCTGAGTCTTTCCCCCATATATTTAATGTTAAAATGTCAAAATCTTCACAAGATATAAAACATTCCAAGCATGGTGATAGCATACTTACACACTTCCCTTGACATTCACACACAAAAGAGAAGAACATGAGGAAAGCAGTGCTAGTATCTCTTTCAACCAATATTCTACTTTTAATATTAGAAAAGAATATTCACAATGAGTGCTACAAGTAATAAGGGCAACTGAAGGCCAAAGTAGTTATTCTAAAACTAAGTTCATATTCAGTTTTGCCCAGACATCCTGATAGTATAATGAAGTCAACACTTTGGAATTCACTGATATCTAGAATGAACAAGAACTGAGTGTGAAGAGTTTCAACATAACAAATGTTTCCTCCATTAGAAAAATCTGGAACCAATTCAAGTGGACTTCTGAATATTCATTTTGTCCACAGTAGCCTTCAAAAGCTGTTTTTCCCTCTACAGCCCAAATTCTTTGGAACATTGGGAAAGACCAACTATTTCAAAGAGGGATACCAAAGCGCAAAAGACCAAGAATCCCTAGTGATGTTTTTTATAAAACAGAAAACAGATTACCTAAACATTTAAGCCAAACTGGTTTTTCCTTCTTGAAAGTCCTGTTTTGTGGCATTTTTTTTGTTTTCTCTTGATTATTGCCAGTCAAGATGAACCAAACTTAAGTTCCTTACATTTACTGCTTCACAGAAGTTCTCTTGATTAAAATAATAGACACATCATCAAGGAAGCAAATATAAAAATGGTTTCTTTTTTTTTTTCTTAAAATATCTGGAAATGTATGTCTGTGGCTCACTAGGAAAGACTAAATCAGTACTGTATGCTCCTCTAAGATGTCATTATGTTTCTAACTAGCCTTTAAAGTTAAAACCTAGTCTGTTTTAGAATAGACAGTACTGGTAAGCTGTTTTTTAAATCAATGGTTCTAAACATTTTGTGTTTCTACAAATCGTATTTTATGGGGAATGGTGGTGGCGAGGAGATGACCAAAACCACATTTTACCATTATCATTTTATAAGCCAATAAAAGAAATGCAAGCATATAATCAGGTACAGTAAATTGCATTTCTGCTCTGCACTACCAAATATTTCAGTTGTAGGCTCCCCACCCTGATACAAAGGATTAAACCCAGGGCACTCTACCATTGAGCTACATCCCCAGCCCTTTTCATTTGTTTATTTATTTTTATTTTGAAACATGGTCTTGCTAAATTGCTGAAGCTGTCCTCAAACTTTCAATCCTCCTGCCTCAGCCTCCCAGTCTCTGGGATTAAGGTGTGCACCACAGTGCCCTGCCTGGCTTTGAAGACAAACTTCATCAGGGAATGGATGACTGACTTGCTAACAGTATATACAAAATATCTTTGGCAAATGGAGTCCCCAGGAAAATTAAACACACTAAGGAAATAGTGTTCAAATGGTCACAGATGAATAATTTGTCCATGACATGTCATACTTACAGGTTAGCAATTTTTAGAATTTTTATAAAAAATACCTAGTGTTACCTGAACTATTCTGACATCCACTTGTGATTATGTTTAGTATATCATTAAGAAACCAAGAGCTAGACCAGCAATTCTCCAATTTTCTGGTCTCAGGAACCCTTTATGCTCTTTAAAGTTATTGAGGGCCTCAATGTTTGCTTATGTAGATTATTTCTATTGATACCAGATTAGAATTTAACAGTGTGCAATTTAAAAATATATTAATCAATTCATTAAAAATATCATAGACACACACCAATATAATTAACATAATTTTATTAAAAATTAATATATTTTCCAAAAAGTACAATAAACAAGAGTGGCATTATCGTTTGGGCAGTTCTTTTTTATGGGGGGGGGACAGGGCAGATGGGGGGATTGAACCCAGTGGTGCTCAACCACTGAGTCATGTCCCCAGCCCTTTTTATTTTTTTATATTTTGAGACAGGTTGCCTTGCCTAACAAGTTGCCTTTCTAAGTTACTGAGACTGGCTTTGAACTTGCGGTCCTTCTGCCTCAGCCTCCCAAAGGTGCTGAGATTACAGGCATGTGCCACTACCCATGGCCAGGCAATCCTTTTTAATATCACACATAGTAGAAGACAGGTAAATAAGGCTGGGTGTTCATATCTGCCTTTGCTTTAGTTCTACTGTGTTATTTTATTTGAGGCATATGAAGTAAATTTTTATTCACATATATAATACAATTGGAAAATTGAGTGGTGTCTTAAAAGAATTTTCATTAGCTGTAAATATTCTTTGATACTACATTAAAACTCAATGGTTTCTCTAAACATTAGTTTCAAAGTAGAATTTGAAGCCATATCAATGAACTCTTCTTAGTTAAATGAAAACCTACTGGTCTAACTTGTAGGCTGAATGGATCCTTTATTCATCCATAATTTTGTAATATTATGCTTGGTCATTTGGAAAATATTGGTTCACTGAGTAATGTAGATCTTCTAAGTGGTGACTCATTTCTAGACTATATGATATCAAAAAATAAATTGGTTATTAATATCACCATTGATCTCATCAGAAAAGTCTAAGCATTAGGAAATTATCAAGTCACATGGTGGGTTAAAGTTTTCAAAATTTTCTAATTTTTGTTTGAAAACTGATGTCATGAACAACAAACACAGTCAGTTGTTTTTCTTGAAATGACAGGTTCATTTTTCATTTTTACAAAAGGTCTTCCAAATACATAAGTCTGAATAGCTGTTGTTTGCCAGCAGGTCTTCAAGTTAAAAGAAGTTGTTTGAAGAAAGCAGCTAGTTCAGCTGACAACTGTGTCACACAAGTGCTTTTTCTTGAGAAATATCATACTTTGTTGTGCTGTGGAAGTGCATTAGGCCTACTTCCCATTTCATCACACAAAAATATACCTATATGTAAGTTGTACAGGGTAGAGATTTATTAAAATTAACTATTCTTACTGATTCATCAAGGACATTCTTATGTAAAAGTGGCATTTTCTTTTTCCTATAAATGCATGGGGGTAGAGACTATAATTAATAGTCTGGTGTCCCATATTAATTGGTTTTAAGATGACAGCAGTGTTACTCACCATTGCTTTTACATAATCTATGTAAATATCAACATAGTGAATAAAGTAAATAATGGCCAAATATTATTACAAAAGTAGTTTTAATATCATGGACCCTTGAGAGAATCTCAGAGACCAGAAGTTCTTAGATCACAATTTAAGAACTTTTGGGCTGGATTAATTATCCTCAAACTTTAATTTGAATGAGAATTTCCTGGAAAACTTGTTAAAATATTGAGCTTCCTGGGACCTATTCTCTGTTTCAGTATGTCTTGGGTGGGGCATGGAAATTTATAGGTTAACAGGTTCTGTGAGTTACTTTGCTACATGTGGCCTGTGGACAATACTTTGAGAAATACCGGGGTGATGCATGCACAAGGCCCTGGGTTCTAATCCTCAGCACCACAAAAGAAAACAAGAACTTTTAAAGGGCTGGGAATATAGCTCAGTTGGTAGACTGCTTGCCTTGCATGCACAAGTCCCTTGGTTGTAATCCCCAGCACCACAAAAAAGGAGAGAGAGAGAGAGAGAGAGAGAGAGAGAGAGAGAGAGAGAGAGAGAAATATATTGGACTGAAGTTTAATTATAGTTTGATTTTATAGTCATGGAATTTCAAGATGGTTGTCCAGTTACTTTGTCCAGACCAATGCCAATCCTTTATCATGCATAGAAAAACTCTTGACAATAGAATTATTTTGGTTTATCAATATGTAATGAACTTCACATAGAGAGATTTGAAAATTAGCCATACCTATGTTTGAAAGTCACATCATAAATAGTCTTATTCTTTTCCTGTTCTAATAAATTTCTAGTGTCATTAATATCTCTTGCCTAAATGTCCATTAATGAACTTCTATTGGGCTCCAAGCTACTAGTCTTAGCCCTCTAATTCATTCTCTTTGTGGCCATCAGAGAAATTTTTCCAAGAGGGGAAAATACTCATATTATTATTGTGCTAAAGGCTCTTTAAAAGTTCCATTTCATCTACAGAATAAAATTCAACCTCCTTTTATAAGTTCTTGACCCATCTGGTTTAATTATTCCACTTTTATACTGTCTAATACAGGCTTCCCTTGCAGTTATCTGGTTTATTTGTCCTTCACTAACCCCTGAACTTCTTCAGGTTAAGGACTGTGTCTTTCATCACTGTATCCACAACATCTAGCAAAATAAGTGGAATGTAACATAAAAATATTTGTCAAATAAATGTTTGATGAATGTAATTTTAAGTACAGTAGTCCCACCTTACCCATGGCTTCACTTTCTGCAGTTTCATCTACCATCAGTCCAAAAATATTACATGGAAAACCCCAGAAATAAATGAGAAATTTTAAATAACTTTTATTATAATTATTGTGATAATTTTTCTCTTACTATTAGTTATTGCTGTTAATATCTTACTATGTCTAATTTATAAGTTAAATTTTATCATGGGTAATGTATATACAGGAAAAAACATACTATATATAGGGTTCAATATTATCTGAGGTTTAAGGCATAAATGCAACATCTTAGAACATATCCTTCAAGGATGGGGGGGAACCTATAGTATGCTATATTTCATATAATTCGAATTAATTCAAACTGAAAAACAAATGTATACTTTAAAGATAATTGTAATGAACAGAGTCCAAGGTGCACCTCCTCCCTACATAGAAGGATGGCATATCTGGACAGGATATGTCCTACTACAGCAAGGAAATATGATATATACAGATAAAAAGTTATATACTCATCCTTCTCTATAGATATTGTTTAGTGTGATGCTTACTGCCACAGTGCTGAATCTGTTAAACTGACCCACCTCAGTTTCCGATTTATGTTCAGATGCTAGGACATATGGTGTTTTAGTTCTAAGTTCAAATTAGAACAGAGTCATTCTGGTTCTCTAGGAGACTGATGGCATTTGGGCACTTATGGGAAGGGCAGCTGGAACAGGTTGAGTATCTATAATACTTTAAATTGTGTTGATACTGAAAAAAAGAAAATAATAAGGCACTCCATTGTAAGAAGTTATAGAATATATGTCATTTAATTAATAATAGGATATTCTGTAAATACATTACAATTTTTTTGCTAACATTTTCTACCTTTCTTTTGTTTTAGCAGTACTGAAAAATGAACCCAGGGGTGCTCTACCATTGAGCTATATCCTCAGCACGTTTTAGTTTTTATTTTGAGATGGGGTCTCACTAAGTTGCTGAGGCTAGCCTAGAACTTGTGATCCAACTGCTTCAGCCTCCCTGAGTAGGGGGGTTACAAGCATGTGACCACACCCTTCTTATGCTAATGTTTTCTATTGTAGTTTTGTTTTGTGGTGGTAAGGGTCCTAGAAACTAAATCCATCATTTGCTGTTGCTACTTGTTAATGTTTTCTGGAGGAATGATAGTAAACTCTACATCATCAACATATTCAATCCCTTGGGATAATAAATTTTGCAATATCCAGAGCTCTTCAGAATCTGATAATAATATCTGATGGTGCAAGATGAAGCAACTGCTGACTAACAAGATAAATACAACAGACTAAAATAATTCAAAAGATATTATTTGTTGGGCAGTAAAAATACGGTAAAGAGAAGACTTATGGATTTCAGGAAAAGAAAACTTAAACAATGAATATTTGGAATTTGGTGATGTTTTTGTCTTGTATTCACAGTTTCTGTTTTCCTATATTGTAAAGCCTTGGGAAGAAGAATTCCACTGAATAAATTGTTGCTCTATCAAGGGAAAAACATACAGGCACAGAATTAGGTCATAGTCTAGACTTATAATGAAACTGGGACGTGGCCTCCACCATTTGCCCCTTTATTCTCAACCTTTTAGCCCGGGTAGAACTAGTATAAGAATGCACAGAAGATACATGCACTCTGTACCTTAAATGTTGTCCAACTCTATACAGTGCCATTTTTGTGTAGATTTGAGAACCCTACCTGAATTGCTATTTGAGTGCCAGGACTTGTGTTAGCGTGCTTTTGTGTCACTGTGACAAAATACCTGTGATAAACAACTTAAAAGGAGGAATGATTCATATTGGCTTATGGTTCCAGAGGGTTTAGTCCATGACTGTTTGGCCCCATTGTTTTGAGGCCTGGGGCAAGGCAGAATAATGAGGGCAGGGAGTGGTGGTGGGGGAGGCTTCTCACCTCATGTAGGCCATGAAGCAGAGAGAGACAGGAAGGGGCTGAGGTCCCAAAATTCCCTTCAAGTGACCTCACTTTCTTCTATTCATTCTTACCTCTGAATAATGACATAGGCTGGTGACTAAGCCTTGAGTGATGGTCTTTCTGGGGGACATTTGAGATCCAAATCATAACATACACTAAAATGTCATTATTACAAAAAATACAATAGAGACTGAAAATGCAGGCTCTTTGGAAGGAGAGGACTATATTATCTTTCTTTACCTATTTGCTCAGTCCTTTCCTCCTAACAATATCTAGCAGAGTATTAGTCATAAATGGGAGTTGAAACTTTGTTAATTCTGGAATCTCATTTTGTACGCATCCTCTTCAGAAATAGTTTGTAATAGGGAGATTAGATTGAAAATTCCATTTACTATTAAAGTTAGAAAGAATATTCTGTTGAGAGATAAGGTATTCATTTTGTCCTGACCCACAGGTGCAGAAGTTACCATAATCTAATTAGTAAGTATTACATTAGGTATCCATAGAGAAAATAAGAACTTAGTGTGCCTTTCTTCACAACTTTTGGTATCATACAGGTACCAAAAAAAGTAAGAAAGAATTATTATTGCCAGGTGTGGTGGCATACAGCTATAATCCCAATAACTTGGAAGACTAAGGCAGTAAGATCACAAGTTCTAGGCCAGCCTGGTCAATTTTGGGAGACTCTATCTTAAAATGAAATGAAATGAAAGAGAGAAAAGAGAGAGAGAGAGAGAGAGAGAGAGAGAGAGAGAGAGAGAGAGAGGGAGGGAGGGAGGGAGGGAGGGAGGGAGGGAGGGGCTGGAGATGTAGCTCTGTGGTAGAGGGCCCCTGGGTTCAATTTATAGTACCAGGGAAAAAAGAATATTCTACTACTTGAGTATATTACATTTCTTTCTGTATGAAATATAAAAGCTAGTTTCTGCACTCCAGCCCACACACTAATAATAAAAGCAAACACAAACTTATCTCACCTGTGTTTTTATTTTTTTTCATTAAATTGTCTCTGAAAGTCAATAAAGAGAATAAAACTCAACTGTAGATCTATGCTTTGAAGTTTTATTAACCTGACATAAAATGTACAAAGAAATATAAATGTTTGTCATCACAGTTGAAAACATTCTGTTCTTATCATAGTTGAGGAAACTCTATTGGTTTAGTCACTCCCTGACACTCACAAATCTTTGATACTATTAAAATATGAGGCCAGCCTAAATACACAACAAAATGAAACAAAAAACAAAATATAAAAGGAAGAAATTGTCAAGTGCATGGTAGTCAGTACTTCCTAATTATATTTCAAATGCTAAGTATTTGGAGATAAAAATTGTTCTATAGATAAATAAGTTCAGAAAATAAAGCATTCCATAAAGTTATATCTGGTTTCTTTAGCATTTTAGAGGCTTCCAGAAATACTACAATGATATGCATTGCCAAGACTGGTCTATAGATGAGGGTAGGAGGAAGGTAAGCTATTCTCTACTGTTATGGTTTGAATATGTGGTATCCCTCAACAGGTCATATATGAAACAATGCAAGAATGTTCAGAGGTGAAATGATCAAATTATGAGAGCTGTAACCTAATTGGTGGATTAATCCACTTGATTGGATTAACTGGGTAGTAAGTGTAGGTAGGTAGGGTGTGGCTGGAGGAGGTAGGTAACAGGGGTATGACTTTGGGGTTTGTATTTTGTCCCTGGTAAGGAAAGCTATGCTTCTTGGTTGACATATTGGGCAAGAGCTATGAAGTTGGCTGTCTGTGGACTGAACCTCTGAAATAAGTCAAATGATTCAAAATAAACTTTTCCTCCCATAAGTTGTTCTTATTAGGTCTTTTGGTCACAGTGATGGAAAACTGACTAAAACATCTATGTACCAGGATGTGTACTAAGTGCTTTCTCTATATTATCTAATTTAGCTCTCATCATAACCCCATAAGGCAGATGCAATTATCATTCTCCATTCTACCTGGGAAAAGACTTGAGTTTTAAAGAGATTAATTTGGCAAGGGTCACAAAGCTATTACATGATGCAGTTGAGATTCATATTAAACTTCATCTGAGTTCTATGTTACTTCTCTACTACCATGCTAACAAGAGGGTCATGGTCATCTGCCATTTCTATTGTTGGAGTATAAAATCTTAATTTTAAAGTTTTGCCATTGCTTAAAATGGAAATACACAGGAGAGAAGAAAGATAAGATAGTTGTTTCCATTTCTTGATTGTGTGATTTATCTCTACATTTCTCAGGAACTTCTGAGAAAAAAATAGCAATATGGATATCACAGTTCTTTTCTACTTCTGC
The DNA here is from genome assembly GCF_021218885.2 of Marmota monax. Classification (NCBI taxonomy): domain Eukaryota; kingdom Metazoa; phylum Chordata; class Mammalia; order Rodentia; family Sciuridae; genus Marmota; species Marmota monax. The sequence goes on along the minus strand of NW_026694552.1, from coordinate 5,258,128 downwards.
ATATAAAACTATTACATATTTCAAAGTGTGGTGGTGAATAGCTATAATAGCCAAAGGGGAATTATTATGTTTAGTAGCAAAACTATTGGAGGCAAAAAGTTCAAGAGAACTAACATTGACTAATTGCTCACAAAAGGCCAAATGCTTTATTTCTAACATCCTGGAAAGTAGGTATTATTATGCCACTTTTTATGAACAAGATAAATGAAGTACAGGTTAATAACCTGACCAAGATCATATATTTATTTACTTGGTAGTGCTAGAATTCAAGTTAAGCAGTGTGACTCAAGGACACTATACTCCCATTGTAATATGACATCTACCAATTGCAAATGGAACACAATTGCCTTTGGTACAATAGACAGAAATAAAAATAGAGCAATCATGTAGCTTTCTTTAACTTCAAATGATAATTTGTTGGCCTTTAATCATATTACTTGAGATAAATCAATTCCCTTGTCTTGTCTGCCACTTCAACCAAAAGGCATTAGCTAGAGAGGGACAGCACAAAGGGAGGGATTTGGGGGTTGGGGCAAGAGTGATTTTACATTGGTCAGTTTCCATCTCTTTCACATATCTTGCTTGTCCTGTTGTCAAAATGAAATGGTGGTGGTGGTGGAGGTAAAAAAGAATTTGACGGAAACACCCTTATTAAAACTTCTTTACAACAGAGTTAAATAGAGATTGCTCATGGGTCTGTGAATGAAAACTTCACACAAATATTCTTCTAGCCTTCATCCAAGTGGCTGCTGAAATTCTCTAAAATGAGAAAAGATGTACTTGAAAATTTACTGATGGCTAACTAACCACAAATCAAAGTTAAGATATATTTGTAAAACTTTTAAGAAGATTACAAATGTTATAAAATAAATAATGTCTTCTGAAACCATCATAGATTAGGAAAACAAAATGCAGAGTCCTTAAGGTGAAATACATGGAAAATGTGAGGTGGGACATTGGTCAACATGACAAAGAGATTGAATAACTAGAGAAAACTACACCAGTGTGGTTGGGAAGAATATAATGAACTATACTTCATAGGGCTATCATAATGGACAATAACCAGAATGGAAATACTAATGGGCAGTGTTTCAGGAATTTATTTTTAAGCTAGTAGTTTGGAACTAGAGACAATACATTTTGCCATAGTAAAGTTGCTAAACTGTTTGGGTTTCCAAAGAGCCCACACATTATTGCGTGTGAAAATACTTTGAGGACTGAAATTGCAAAGCAAGTAGAAATTATTATTTAACTCAAATTTGTCATAAAACTTTTCAAAAAACAATATCATTATAATCCAAAACAAACAAAAGCATTTAATATTTATCTTGAATACTGGAACATGAGAAAATGCATATTTAATCAGGAGGATTACATGGTTGACTGGAGGTTTTGAGATTATGTGGCTGAGTTAGAGATATATTCAAGGTCATCAGATATTGAGAGCATTGGTTTGTCATATTGTTTAATTTCACTTCAAAAGAAGTAGGTACAGTGGTGCATGCCTGTAATCTCAGAACTTGGGGAGGCTGAGGCAGGAGGATCACAATTTTGAGACCAGACTCAGGAACTTAGCTAGACCCTGAGTCAAAATAAAAAAAGAAAAAGGGCTGGGGATGTAGCTCAGTGATAGAGTGCCCCTAGGTTCAATCCCCAGTATCCCTCACCATCAAAAAAATGATATGAAATCACACCGAAGGGAGCACAACATTTTTGATGAAGAAAGGGCTCTGGCAGAGAGAAAAAGACAGAAACACACACACACACACACACACACAGAGAGAGAGAGAGAGAGAGAGAGAGAGAGAGAGAGAGAGAGAAAGAATTTGTGTGTATACACACATGCGTGTAAGAGTACCTAAGGTAGAATTTACCAAGTTGTGAAACGCAGAGTAAGGGGGTAGAAGAGCAGGACACAAAATGCATCTTGAGACGAAAAGAAGTGGTACCAAAGCAACCCTTGAATCTGATAGTTGCTTATGTGAACGATCGACTGGTGGAGTTTCATATTAATTTCAAGGGAAATTAATAATTGATTCAATTTTAATGAGCTGATATGTTCAATATATCATTAATAAAGTAAAAATAAGAACATCATGAATCCTCTTGGTGCCCTCATTCTAGCCAAATTTCCTTCTTTTTTCCTAGAATGACAAAGGTACCATTACCAGGCAAATCCAGTGTCTCTTGAGAAAAAAATTACCAATATATTGAATTCTTTATACTAAATTGTTACATTTAGGATTAATCTGAAAATTATAAACTATAATGGATACTAACGGTTCTAGTGAGGTTAAATAGGCCTGTTTTAAGAAAGAAACAAAAATACAAAGAAAGGAGAGGTACATTTCTCTGTGTGTGAAGGAGAAAAAAAATACAAATAATGATGCAATGGGTAAAGAAAAAAGAAATGCTCCAAATTAAAATAGGAAGAGTCAGTCCTTAAAATTCTTTATTGTTCAAGGCCCATTTTACATATGAAGAAACTAATTAGTGTTAACAAGAAAGGATCACACTAAACAATTATATGGGCTGCATATATTGAAAAGGTCAAAGCAATTCTTAACTGTTCATAATAGTTTGTAAATCATTTCTATTAGCAGATATGCTTTGTTCTTGTTGCTATAGTCACATTGTTAACACTTTCTTCAGGTTTGTCTATACTATTTGAGTATTTATGGATTTTTTAAAATAACTGATTTTTCTGATCATAACTGTAAAACATTCTAGGAAATTCAGAAAAATAATACTGAAGAGAAAAATAATCACCCATAATTTTACGAACAATGTTAACATTATGGTGTGTTTTCTTTTTAAAAAACTAAAACATTATTAGTTGCAGGCATCATTTAACCAAATCATGCCAATATTTTGTCTGGAACGATAAGTTAATGTCTAGAGAGAATCAAAAACACATAAACAGGTAAATCCCAGTACTGTAATTCTTCAAAAAAGGTCAAAATGAATACAGTTAACTCAAAGTCACAGATTTGTACCTAACTTGATCATTCAAGTGTTAAAACCAAGTAATCCACAACCAGATTCTGAACCTAATAACCTCCATCAAGTCTTGTTTCCCACAATTCAGCATGAATCACCAAACTTTCTTTTCCAAAGAATTCAATACTGTAGTGAGCCTATTGGCAAATTCAAGCAGTAGCTACACACCGTGATGCATAGAAGACATGCACACTGCTTGAAAAGAAAAGAACAGGAAATGGAATAATAACAAAGAGCCCTTGTGTACTGCTTTGCCTGTAGAGCTCCAAGGTGGGTGTTGTACAGCCATGTGTGGCAACTCTGAACTGGCTTAGTAACTGCCTCAAAAAAATGCACGTGCTCTATGCTTGATAATAACTCCCTACAGCATGCAGCTGCGGATCACCATTGTAACATAGCCCCAGTGCAGTGAAGTACACTGTTTCTGTGGGCAAATGGGCTTCTATCACAATGTTACAAGAGGTCATTCCCTCAGGAGACAAAGTTGGTAATTGTGCTGCATCAAAAATTCTTCACTTTGGGGTGCAAGGTTATCTTCTGGGCTTTAGAGTTTCTATTTCTTGAGTTGGGTGCTCATTATACAGGTGTTTTCACTTTGTGAAATCCATTGAGCTCTGAACTATTGATTTATGTACCTTTTTGCTGCATGTAATACTGCAAAAATTATGTATGCAAAAATTATTCATTCTCAGAAAATGTGTAGTATCCTATCAAATAATCTTTGGGGAAAACCCTAAGAATAGTTTACAGTTCAGTGGCCATCATGACTTTTTAAAAAGACACTTTAGTCAATGAGGTGCTACTTAAGCAACAAGGAAACTGCTGGCAATCCTCAGTTCTGAAAAAGTTATCACTTATGGGAATATTGTGAGAAGAGAAAATAAAGCACAATTGGTAAACAAATATTTCAAAAGACCAATGCCACAAAGGCAATGCAAATGGGATTAGACCAGACCACATTTATGGCTAGTAAATATATATATTCTTTTCTTTTTACTGGTTCTTTTTAGTTATCCACAACATTCATTTTGACAAAATTATAAAAGCATGGAATATAATTTGTTCTAATTCAGTCCCCAGTATTTCCTCTTCCTCTCCCCTCTTCCCTCCCCCTTTTCTCTTCTCTCTACTCCACTGATCTCTCTGTTATTTATATTGTTTTAACTAGTGTCTTTTGGACATACAAAGGTCAAATGTTTTCTCTGATATACAAAAGCTAATCCAAAATAAGGCGGCGGGAGGATAAAAATGGTATATTTTGATATAAACTTCTGTTGAACAACTTTTTGACTTATATGCCCCAAATCATACTCCTTCTCATCAGATTGTCATACTTCCTTTTTTGCTAGCTAATGGAAGAGAGGTTCAGTCCCTAGCCCTCAGTCAATGGCCATGAAAACCATTTTTCTATTTTTAATCACACAAGGAAGGCTTACAATCAAAAGCACTGGGTGTGATAATGGAGTGCAGTAGATAGAGTACATACAGTTCTTTAAATTATACACATACACACACAGAGAGAGAAAAAGATGACAATAAAATGCTAAAAAGTGGCCATAGCTACAGATTTGTAGGTCATCTTTTAATTTTTATGTATTTTCTTAATACTACATTAGTACTCATGAAAAATTCATCATCATGATAAAAGTAAAATACAAAGCTATAACTATGCGTGGAAAAAAGTTAAGAAGGAATATGAATAATGTTTGTCTCTGTGTTTTAGAGTTATGGGTAACTTTTAATTAGACTTTTCTATATTTTCCAAGTTCTCTATAACAAGGATAATTACCTTTAAAATCAGAAGATAACTGAGAAAATGTCCTTGGTACTCCCCTCTCTTTACTCATTTGATTGGAAACAGACATTAAATGTAGCATTCTGTATTCTGAATGGGGGAAAAGTTCTTTATATACTTAGAAAACAATCTGGTGATCAAGCTATATTTTCCATTTTTAAAAATAAAAAGACGGTGTTCTCTTTTATGTTAATGAGGTTCAATGCTCATCAATGTGTTCAATGGAAGTATATTAACTGGAGACATAAATTGAAGGTTGTTGTAAATAGTTTCTTTTTTGGCGGGATGCTAGGGATTGAACTCAGGGGCACTTGACCACTGAGCCACATCCCCCGCCCTGTTTTGTATTTTACTTTGAGACATGGTCTCATTGAGTTGCTTAGTGTCTTGCTTTTGCTGTGAGTTCAAAGCCATTTGAACTCACGGTCATCCTGCCTCATCCTCCTGATCCGCTGGGATTACAGGTGTATGCCACTGTGCCCAGCTCTGTAAATAGTTTTTAAAACATCAAAAAGCATAGGGGGAGCTCAATTTAAAAACTCTAAAAACATATTTCACTATCTCCTTGTTGTCTAGGTCATTTTGTCATTAAATATCCATATAACTTGCCCATGACAATTGTTATGGTTTGGATGTGAGGTGTCCCCCAAAAGCTCATGTGTGTGACAATACAAGACGGTTCAGAGAAAAAATGATTGGGTTGTGAGAACCTTAACCTAATAAGTGAATTAGTCCCCTGACAGGGATTTACTGAGTGGTAAATGAAGACAGGTAGGATGTGGCTGGAGGAGGTGGGCACTGGGGGCATGTTTTGGGGTATATATTTTGTATCTGGTGTTGTGGATTCTCTCTCTCTGCTTCTTGATCATAATATAAGCCACTTCCCTGTACCACACACTTGCTGCCATGATGCTCTGGCTCACCTCAGCCCCCAAGGAATGAAGTTGGCTATCTATGGACTGAGACTCTGAAACCATGAGCCCCCAAATAAACTTTCCCTCCTCTAATTGTTCTTGCCAGGTTGTTTGGTCCTAGCAATGAAAAAGCTGACTAAAATAAAATAATGGTGGTCACCACAGAAATTAGGGAGCCTGTAATCTTGAAATATTTGTATACTTTTATTGTATGTTCTTCTTCTTCCTCCTCCTAGATTTTTCTACATTCCTAAATAGGGCAGGTACTTTACCTTCATTGTTTTGTATTATTCAAGCAGGAAGCACAATACACAGCAGTCAGTAGATCCTTGATAAATAGTCAATGGTTTGAATTCTAATCCCTTTCCTTAGATACTTTTCTATTGAATCTTATGATCATCTAGCATTAGAATTCTTAGGTGTTTTAAGGCAACTCAACAACCATTTCTAGAATATATCCAAACAAAGATCCCTATGGGGAATCTGAAGATTAACCAAACATTAAAATGATTACAATCCAGTAAGAAGGTAAAATAATCCAGTAAGAAAGTAAAGAAGTTGGGCTGGGGATGTGGCTCAAGTGGTAGCGTGCTCGCCTGGCATGCGTGCAGCCCGGGTTCGATCCTCAGCACCACATACAAACAATGATGCTGTGTCCGCCGATAACTAAAAAATAAATATTAAAATTCTCTCTCTCTCTTTTTAAAAAAGAAGAAAATAAAGAAGTAACTATCAGCAAAATTCATAAAGTACACTAAGAGATGAAGTGCCATCATGATCAAAAAGATCACTTTGTTTTGTGTATGAGCTGTAGTGGGAAGAGAAAAAAAAAGAACTGTATAGAAACACCACATATTGCAACCTATAAATGTGTGTAAATTGTTATGTTTCAATTAAAATAAAACACAACTAAAATTTTTAAATTAAAAAAAGGCTTGAAAGCCGAGGAAACTTTTGTTTTGAACTTTGAAGAATGGATGAATTTTTGAAAAGTACAACTGAAAGAAGGGATGTATAGGCAACAGCAGAAGTACAAGCAAAGTAATAATAATGGGAAAGAATAGAGAATGTTTAGGGAACAATATGAGAGAAGAGGGACATAAAGAGAGAAGTTTGTGACCAGATAATTAAGAGTCTTGTATGATAAGCTGAGCAATGTAGTCTAAACTTTGAGTAATGGTACTTATATGATCAGAGCTGTGTTCTGAGTGGCAATATGGAGGAAGAACTTTATACAAGGAGAAAATGACTGGAGCAAGGAGACCAAACAGGAATCTAAAAAATTTTCCCCCATGAGAAAACAAAGGAACTGAAAGTATGGTGATAACAGTTGCAAGGGAGAAGGGGACATGTGTGAGAATATTGAAAGTGAGAGAATCAACTGGATGTGGTAGCTAGCTACTTTTTTAAGGGGGGAAAATAATAGGGGTATGGAATGCAAAGGAGAAGTGTTAAATGAATGGTTTAATAAAATACCAGAAATGAAAAAAGAAAAAAAAAAGAAAGGCCACAGAAGGAAGAAACTGCTTGGGAGAGTTTCAAAGGAGTGGCCAGTAATTTTAAATACAGTACTGCAGAGATACCAAGAAGAATACATCTGGAAATGGATTTGGGAATGTTATTTGACATGAGTGAATCATCACCACCCAATCCCTTTTGATCCTCTTGTGAGCCTCTTACTATAGTAAAAAACGTTCTGTTCTAAGTCAATGTCCTAGAATAAAAGCTAAATGTAAGAGTTGAGAAGAGACTCAGATAGTGATAAAGAAATGTAATGTTCTTTGTGAGTGGAAAGAAAATTGGTCACTTAAGGAAAAGCAGTTGTATAAGAAAATAATGACAAACCTAGAAGGGCCCCCCCACAAATTTTTTCTTTATAAAAATTCAGTCTATTCAACCTGTTTCTAAAGGGTCCACGTTATGACTTTGAGGAATGTGGACTTTAAAGTACTCCAGGTATTTATTTTCAAATTATGTTCTGATGTAGGATGCAATTTTCATTTTTCTGAAATACATTTAACTATTTTAACTGTGATTAAAAATAGTATCTTCCTATATGACAGATACTGCACTGACACTTTATCTACATTATCTCATTTAATCCTAGCAACCTTATGAGGCAAATTTATTATTGTGCCCATATTATATATTAGAAAACTGAGAAGGAAAATCATTGGCCTATAAATTTAAAAATACTAAACCCTTATTATATATATTAGCCCAATTCCTTAACTAATCTGCTCTACTATCTTTCAACAATGCAAATAAGTAACTTATTTTTTGGTTTGGTTTTTCTTTTTCTTTTTTTTTCATAAGTAACTTTTATATATAAAACTGTATCTCATTGGAGGCCGCCAAATCATTAAATTACACTGTTGGTTCATTCACTTTTTTTTAAACAGCCCTTAGGAATAACACTTCTCTGGCTACCCCTTTGCATATGTTTCAAATTCTTGTAAATGTGTCATGGATTATAAAGGCTGTATCTTGCATGGGTCTTTCAATAAATCCATGCCTGCACATGTTGACTCAAGGAAAATTGTACAAGCAAGTACACACACCACTTCAACCCTGAGGCTGTGTTCAATTAGACAGCAGGCAAGGCTCAGGCCCATCTGCTCAGAGTAAGAACAGTTAGTTGTGCAACAACAAGAGCATGCTTAATGTGTCTGATCATGACCATCTACATTTTAGATGGCTTTAGTGCTTACTCTAAGTTTTGGCTGCTTTTTATCTGATTTTCATATTTAAGATAAGAACTTTGAATAATAATTAAACTTTGAAACTAAATTTCCTTCCAGGTTTCTGGATCCATTTGACTGAAAAAGTGTATATCCAGAGATTCCAAGGCAAACTGTTAATGAATATCTATCATTTGTAATTACCTGTATGAAGCAAGAGTTGCTGAATACATTGTCATCAAAATGAAACACAGAAATTCCATGGGTGGATGCTACATCACAACTACCTTTTATGAAATTTTGGTATACATAAAAACAGCCTTGTTTTCCAAATTGATTGACCTTACACAGTGGAGTTTCTCTCTACTAAACAAAAAATGTAGAGCAACTGTTCTAAATCAGTTAGTTCTATTGCTTCAAACAAATGTATCTTCATGATCAAAGGATTGTGATAAGTGAGAGTGTGGATACTCAGCACAAACTGGAACAAAGGACAAACAATTCAAGTGCAGGCCCCTGTGAGAGTAGGTAAAGATTGATTCTGTAAACAAAAAAGACAGCAATGGCTTCTCCACATTTGGTGACCCCTGTGTAATTTGCAACAATATATCTCGAGTTAATACTTAAACCTCAGTCTTACCTCTCTGCCACTACAATCCAAGACAAATTATTTTTGACCAGACATTAAAAGGAACCCCTAGGTTTACTCTTAGGAGTGAATAAATAATATAGCACTTTGCAAACAAATATTCAATAACACAAGTGGAGGAAATGCAAAGTAATTTCCCCCCACCCATGTTGAAAAGTAGTTTCTCAACTAGGGATAACAGGAACATACCTCAATATTGTAAAAGCAATCTATGCTAAGCCTCAGGCTAGCATTATTCTGAATGGAGAAAAACTGAAGGCATTCCCTCTAAAATCTGGAACAAGACAGGGATGCCCTCTCTCTCCACTTCTGTTCAACATAGTTCTCGAAACACTGGCCAGAGCAATTAGACAGACGAAAGAAATTAAAGGCATAAAAATAGGAAAAGAAGAAATTAAATTATCACTATTTGCAGATGATATGATTCTATATCTAGCAGACCCAAAAGGCTCTACAAAGAAACTATTAGAGCTAATAAATGAATTCAGCAAAGTGGCAGGATTTAAAATCAACACGCATAAATCAAAGGCATTCCTGTATATCAGCGACAAATCCTCTGAAATGGAAATGAGGACAACCACTCCATTCAAAATATCTTCAAAAAAAATAAAATACTTGGGAATCAACCTAACAAAAGAGGTGAAAGACTTATACAATGAAAACTACAGAACCCTAAAGAGAGAAATAGAAGAAGATCTTAGAAGATGGAAAAATATACCCTGTTCATGGATAGGCAGAACTAACATCATCAAAATGGCGATATTACCAAAAGTTCTCTATAGGTTTAATGCAATGCCAATCAAAATCCCAATGGCATTTCTTGTAGAAATAGAGAAAGCAATCATGAAATTCATATGGAAAAATAAAAGACCCAGAATAGCAAAAACAATGCTAAGCAAGAAGTGTGAATCAGGCGGTATAGCGATACCAGACTTCAAACTATACTACAGAGCAATAGTAACAAAAACAGCATGGTACTGGTACCAAAACAGGCGTGTGGACCAATGGTACAGAATAGAGGACACAGAAACCAATCCACAAAACTACAACTATCTTATATTTGATAAAGGGGCTAAAAGCATGCAATGGAGGAAGGATAGCATCTTCAACAAATGGTGCTGGGAAAACTGGAAATCCATATGCAACAAAATGAAACTGAATCCCTTTCTCTCGCCATGCACAAAAGTGAATTCAAAATGGATCAAGGAACTTGATATCAAATCAGAGACGCGCCGTCTGATAGAAGAAAAAGTTGGCTACGATCTACAGTCGGTGGGGTCGGGCTCCAAATTCCTCAATAGGACACCCATAGCACAAAAGTTAATAACTAGAATCAACAAATGGGACTTACTCAAACTAAGAAGTTTTTTCTCAGCAAAAGAAACAATAAGAGAGGTAAATAGGGAGCCTACATCCTGGGAACAAATCTTTACTCCTCACACTTCAGATAGAGCCCTAATATCCAGAGTATACAAAGAACTCAAAAAATTAGACAATAAGAGAACAAACAACCCAATCAACAAATGGGCCAAGGACCTGAACAGACACTTCACAGAGGAGGACATACAGTCAATCAACAAGTACATGAAAAAATGCTCAACATCTCTAGCTGTCAGAGAAATGCAAATCAAAACCACCCTAAGATACCATCTCACTCCAGTAAGATTGGCAGCCATTAGGAAGTCAAACAACAACAAGTGCTGGCGAGGATGTGGGGAAAAGGGTACACTTGTACATTGCTGGTGGGACTGCAGATTGGTGCAGCCAATTTGGAAAGCAGTATGGAGATTTCTTGGAAAGCTGGGAATGGAGCCACCATTTGACCCAGCTATTCCCCTTCTTGGTCTATTCCCTAAAGACCTAAAAAGAGCATGCTACAGGGACACTGCTACATCGATGTTCATAGCAGCACAGTTCACAATAGCAAGACTGTGGAACCAACCTAGATGCCCTTCAATAGACGAATGGATAAAAAAAATGTGGCATTTATACACAATGGAGTATTACTCTGCATTAAAAAATGACAAAATCATAGAATTTACAGGGAAATGGATGGCATTAGAGCAGATTATGCTAAGTGAAGCTAGCCAATCCCTAAAAAACAAATGCCAAATGTCTTCTTTGATATAAGGAAAGTAACTAAGAACAGAGTAGGGACGAAGAACAGGAGAAGAAGATTAACATTTAACAGGGATGAGAGGTGGGAGGGAAAGGGAGGGAGAAGGTAAATTGCACGGTAATGGAAGGAGACCCTCAGGGTTATACAGTGGAGGGGGTAGAGAGAGAGGAGGGGAGGGGAGGGGAGAGGTGGGGAGGGGGGAGGGTGGATGATGGGAAAGGCAGCGGAGCACAACAGACACTAGTATGGCAATTTGTAAATCAATGGATGTGTAACTGATGTGAATCTGCAATCTGTGTATGGGGTGAAGGTGGGAGTTCATAACCCACTAGAATCAAAGTGTGGAATATGATATGTCAAAAAAAAAAAAAAAAAAAAAAGAAAAGTAGTTTCTCCAGGAGTTCAGGGGAGAAATGTGATTCTAAACCCCAAGTAATTTGCCAGTTTTTTGGTTAGTTGGCTTAATGGCAATATTTGCTATCACCATCATCTTAGATAATAATAAGTTTTTAAAGTATCAAAATACCTTTGTGAATGGAGTTAAGCAATCAGTATTTAGGGCTTTATTCATACATGATATCCCGAAACACAATAGGCATAATTAGGTTTCCAGTGCTTATGTTTTTCCTACTACACCATACTGCCTTTCAATAAAGTGTAAAATATATGTATAATGTCTAGCACATAGTAGGAGCTCAACAAAAGGTAATTTTATTGCCTCCTGAAACTATCAGATAAATGTCCTTAACAGAAGTGGAATAAAAATAGTCGAAGTGGGAACTCTCTAATAAAAGAATACGCTTCAATTACAAATCATTCATGCAAATGAATCTCATTTGGAGAAAACAAAGTCAAACCCTTGTGTTTTAGACAGCAAACTGAAATGTAAAGCATTTAAAATTTAATAAATCTTATTATTCACTTTTACTGGAATTTAAAAAGTAATTTCATTCTAATTGTTGGATTATCAACCAAAGAAATATAGTTTGCTCCTATAATCAACATGCTAAATCTAAGAATCACAGCTTTTTAGAGCTAGAAGGGATCTTAGAGTTCATTTAGTTCACTTTTATCTCTGCACACTCTGCCAAACTGGCCTCAACCCTTTACACCTCTATGTTTCCATCTGACACGTGAGTAACTTGTACAAGGTCATGAAGCTGAGAGAGGCAAAGAGGGGGCTAAAGGAACTCAATCTTCTCATTTCCAGTTTAGTGCTGTTTCCATTATACCACCTAGCCACTCAATAAGTACTTTCCAGGCAAATCCTATCATACTGCTTTTAGAAAAACACAAATCCTCTAGCTGTTAAATAAGCAGATTTATCTCTTCAGTGACTCCTAGAAGGCTAATCCATATCAGCTAACCTTTACTGAGAGTGAATAATCTGTTATACTGTCTTAGACTCAAGTTTTATTTCATTTTATTCTCAAGGCAAACCTGTAGATAAGTTTTTCCTTATTAATCATTCCCATTCGAATGATGAGTGCATCCAGACTCAAAGACTTCAAATAAGTTGCCCAAGGTCAGAAGACTAGTAAGCAATGAGCAGAAATTTGAATCAAGGTCTGATCTGAGGCCCAGCTTTTAACCAGCACCATATACTGCTATTGCACGTCTCTTCCTTTTTCTCCTTCAATATTTTTTAATCTGTCCTTTGGGGTCTAGGATCACTATATACATATAGGATATTTGTGATTAGGTATTGTTACCTAATCACAAATAGGGAAGTTTCTGGAAGGATAACTGAAGGGGAAAAACAATAACCTACACCAGCTCCACCAATTTAAGAACTATCTGGACTACTTTACAAAGTCTAGGCCCTTGCTATCCTCATGAATAATAAACCTCTTTCTTTCTCAGTAACTTTAATCACCTGTTTTGGAACTCAATAACTGAAATCAGATTTTTCAAAGACAAATAAAAGCACTGATACCAACAATCTCTTTGGGATCTAAGACCACGGGGCAGAGAACCCAAGAGCTAAGCAAAGTTTCCACCAAAATTTCAATGGGGTTATTAACAGGGCACAGTAACACAACCTTGTACCTGATACCTAGGGAAACAAGGAGAGAAAAATAAGAAGAGAGGCGAGGAAATCTGTCGTACAGCAAAAAGTGGGGAAGAGATTTCCAGATGATCTTCTCCATAGTAGTTTAAAAGCCAGTGCCCACCGCCACTTAATCCAAGGCAAGGCAGCCTTGTGAAACAACAGGAAAAGGCGATGCGAAGAGAGCAAACAGTCCTCAATTCGCCTGCCTCCGCACCTCATTTGTCTTACCCTTTTCCACCAGAGAGGCAAATTCTAAAGGATTTTTTTCCGCCCAACCCCCACGCCTGGTGAATCTCGGGGAGGACCCTGCCCCACTCAGCGGGGGCAAAGGGGGCACCCATTTTCCTTCAGAGCAAGGGGATAGGGAAAGGAGGGCACTGAGGAAAATAGGAGAAACTGGCCATGGCAAAGGTTTGAAGGGGTGCAATTTAGTAGCTGCACTCACCAGGGTGAGACATGGGGATGACCTCATTGCGGGTCCCAGGGAAGTTAAAGATGACAGCTCCAGACGCCCCTCTCTCATAAGCCAGATGGATCTTGTCTGCGAAGGTGCAGCCCCCACCACGTTGGATGAGGGCCAACCAAGAGACTTGAACGGTGCTTCCCCAAACCGTGGGCACTGTGAAATTCGTGTGCGGGTTACAGGCGTTGAGCGCCCCGGGCCCATCAGGAGGTACCAGGACCCCAGCCACAGGCTCCAGCGGCGAGTCCTGGCCGTACACGCCCTCCTCGCTCAGCTCCCACACGGTGCGGTTCACTCCAGTGTGCGGAACCCGCCAGGACACGTTGAGGTACGCGGTCCACACAGCTTCGGCCCCCAGGGAGCCGGGGGCACGCGGACTCAGAGCCAGTAGGAAGCACCATGCCAGCAATCTGGAAGAGCCGCAGCCACCATGGCAGGAGACCCCGGCCCCGGGTGGCGGCCCCATGGCGCGCGCGCGCTTCACAGTTCCCTAGGGCCCCTTGTACGCACTCTCTGGGCACTTGGCAGGACCCTGGCCTTGACCAGGTGCGATCCAGGTGGGGGACGGGCAAAGTGGGACTGATGCACCGAGAGCTAGGTCGGAGCCCAGAGGCACGTAGCGTCCATAAAGAGGTTGCAGCAGACGCAGCTCTTGGAAGCTCCAGTTCTCGCTACTGCTGCGGCCGCTTCGGGCTCTGGGGCTTTTGCATGAAGCTCCGCCCAGCCGACTGGGGGTAGAGGTGGCTGGGAGGGAGGAAAGGACACTGCGGGATCCGCCTCTTAAAAGGGTAACAGGATAGGAAGGCATTGCAGTGGGCTCTGAGCTTGTGTGGCCAGGTGTGTCGCGTCGTTTTATGAAAAATGGACAGGCGAGGGACTCTAGAATCTGCAAACATTCAATCTTTCTGATAGGATTCGAGTCAGTTTTGAACTGCAGGAATACCTCTTTCCCTCCAAACATTTGCTAAAGGGCATTTTGAGATTACGGAGCCTGAATGTGAAAGTACTACTAAAAAGAAGCAGATCCCATGGGTCTGAGTTGTAGTCAAGACAATTTGGGTAGGTGGGTGGTGCTGGAGAGCACAGGGTTTGCCGATTCCCTAGGGAAAGGCCGGAAAGAGCCAGTTCTTGTTACCCAATTTTACTGGCCTCAAATGGCACCTTTCTCCTTTCCTTCTCCTAACAGGCGTCATACGTATGTACTTCCTTCCTATCCTTACCCCAGACTAAATGTACTGCATCAAATACCTCTTCTAAAAGTAAAATTGGTCTTCACAAAAGAATTACTGTTTTCACATACCTCAAAACCAATCCTTTTTTCTTCCCCATCCATAAATCAAGTTTACCCCAATGATTATCCCTGCAGCATTCATGACCTTAACTACATCATCCTTTCTCCTTTTCCCACTAACAGAAAGGAGTCTGACCCACCTAGGCAATTCACCTATGTCATTATTGCATTATGATTTATCCCTACTTAAGTGTACAATTTCTATTTACTGTGTCAATTATTACATTTACTAGGCAATCAATAATATGCACTAAAGCTGAATTAATACATCTTGTGTCTGGCCACTATGAATAACTTCTGATTCTGGGGAACTTAGTTCTTTGTGCCTCAATTCCCTCATCATCTGTAAAATGGGAATAATAATGACCTAATTTATACAGTGGTTCAAATAATTGAGTTCATACATGTAAAGCATTTAGAATAGTGCTTAGCACAATGTAAAATGCTATGTTAAAAACTATTACTATCAAACAGGTTTAGGGACACAGTACATCTAAAATAAAGTTGTTACATTGAGGCAATAATCAGAGAAAATTATTTTTAGAATATTCAGTCTTAGCCACTTTTTTAGTTTAAGGAAATATAAAATTCTTAACCTACCCCAACATTTGTTAAATTCCCAATGAATCACTTCCCTCAATCCCTGACCCAGCCTTTACTTAATTAATATTATTCCCAAAGGTTAAGCATGAGACAATTCTACACTTGATATTCTTATGACTTTGGAGAAAGCTAGAGGAAAAGTACCACCATACACCAAACAGCAACTAGAATATAAATAAATGGGCAATTTTGTGAAATATGAACCATGACGGTTGAAAGGGACTTTGGAGGTCAAGAGAGGGTAGGTAGCAGAGTACCCCTAATTATGGATGACATTAACATCTGAGATTAAAATGAACTAGAAGAAAAGAAATTAGTAAAATAAACCATTTCTAAGAAATGGTACAATTCCAGAAATTATCTGAATTTGTTGATGAAAAACATTGAAAATTAAATCAAGCAATATTACTTGGATGACAATCAACTACATTGTATTTTGAAGAAACAATGTATTCCAAAGAAAAGAAGTATTTTATAAAGTAATATATAAAACAAAATTTGAAAAAAATATTTATTAATGTGCATCCATTCATTATTTTCTTAAACAAATATGTATTGCATATCTGTTATGTCCTAGGGGCTAAACATTGGGATACAAAATCAAATAAGTGCTCTCATAAAGCTCTTAGATTAGTTTGGATGAAAAAGACAAGTAAAATGATAATTGTATGCATATAATGTAAACATTATGATAGATGTATGCATAGGGCAGTAGTGGGAAATAGAGAAGAGTCACTTAACCCAGACTGGGAAATAAGGGAAAGCATCCCAGAGGAGGTTACATCTGTACTGCAAGGGTCAGTCTTTCTAGGCAGAGAAAAACACAAGGAAAGGCACTGAGACATGAAACAGAAAATGTTGGGAAAGTACAATTACAATAAGCCTTGTAATTGTAAAATGGTTGGAACCTAGACTACAAGAGGAAGGATGGTAAGAGATAAAGTTGGAGAGGTCATAAGGTCCAGTTTTGGACAGTCCTTTGGGTAAAGCTAGAAATTTGAACTTTATACTGAACCAAAATGTAATATAATCAGGGACATACACACATATGAATATATATATATATATATATATATATATATATATATATATATATATATATATATATATATAATTCATACTGTTGACAATTGATTAGAGGGGACACAAGTAGCAGAAGTAAACCCAGATAGAAGATTGTTGGCTATGCTCCTGGTGGGAGATGAAGGTGGCCTGGACTAAATAGGTAATAGAGATGAAGAAAAGTGGAATATTGGAGATAAAGTCAACAGGAGTTGGTTTGGGGGAAGAAAGAGATGGAAGAATTAGGGAGTACTCTGAGGTCTTTAGCTCTGAAGACTAGATGGCATTCAGTCCAGGTATTTGGGGTGGTTAAATGTATAAAGTGGGTAGGAAGAGAGATGTGTTTACTTTAGGCATGTTAATCTGGGGGTGCCTATGATGTGACTGGGTAAAACTGTGTGTTAGGCAGTTGGATACTCTAATTACTGAACACCTACTAAGTGCAAAGCACTGTAGAGGCATGGACACAAAGGAACCAGTATTTGCTCTCAGTGAGTTCACACTTTAGAGAGACAGAGGTAATGAAACAATAACAGTACAGAGTAATAAATGTTATGATTGAGAAAAGCAGAGAATGTTATGGCAACACAGATGTGACTGAGTCTTTAGAAACAAGAAGGGTTATCAAAACAAAGAGAGTAAAGATATTTGGGCATAAGCAATAGTATATTATATGAGAATACCAGAGAACATTCAGGGAACTGACTTTCAGTGGTGAGGTATGGCAGGGATGTAAGTTGCCAAAGGGGAACCAAGAAAAGTGAAGCTATTCAAGTAGGCTGGCCCAGAGCACAAAGAGTTTAGAAACTATTAAAACTGTTGAGTCACATGTAAACACACATACTTAAAGCAAATATGGCAAAATTTAACTATTGGATTTTTTTATTTTTTAGTACTGGGGATTGAACTCAGAGGTGTTCAACCATTGAGCCACATCCCCAGCCCTTTTGTATATTTTATTTAGAGACAGGTCTCCATGAGTTGCTTAGGACCTCACTAAGTTGCTGAGACTGGCTTTGAATTCATGATCCTCCTGCCTCAGCCTCATGAGTTGCTGGGATTACAGATGTGCGCCACCATGCCTGGCTGATTGTTGGATCTTGGTGGTGGATACATGGATGCTTATTGTATTAGTTTTCAACTTTTCTGTATATTTTACAATTTTGTAATAATGAGTTTGAAATTATAATTTTTTTTATTGAAGCCACCAAAGCAAATGAATGTTATGATCAGATCTGGGCTTATATAGATAATTCAGATTACATGAGAACAAGACTGGTGACAAAGAGACTAATGGAGAGGCTAGCATCCCCAGATCTATTCTGGAGGTCTAGCCCAATTGTGGAATCAGACTATCTTAGCTTGATGATGCAAACCATTAAAACCATCCTGTGAACTCCCCCTGCTCTGAGTCCATTCTCACCAGGCAACCTTCTTATTATCATTTAGCTCCTCTTGTAAATATGCCTACTGGGAGATAATGCACTGATCAGCAAACACTAGTATCTGGTTCATTTGGAAGTTATACTTCTCATTATAAATTAATCAATTGGCATTCTGGCTCATATATTGGTCTCTTGTGAATTTGGTTAACTATGAGTCAGTTCCCAGGAGCCCAGACTCTGGTTATGCTACCAATCAAATTTCAAAGCTGAGGACCAGATTGTAGATCATGATTGCATCAAAGTCTTTCCACTCTGCGTAATTCACTGGCTTTACCCACCATATCCTTCTGAGTCACTGTGAGTTGTTTTCAAACTACAACAGTAGCCTTGCTACTGAGCATGAGGTTGTTGACCAGGAGCATCACCATTATCAGGCAACTGGTTAGAAATGCAGAATCGCAGGTCCCAAACCAGTCCAACTGAATCAGAATCTGCATTTTAACAAGATCCCCAGGTGATTTTTATGTACATGTACATTGGAGAATCCCTGGAGTAGACTAGACTACTCTTGATAGGTAGTTAGCATCTAGCCTCTGCTTGAATGCTTCCAGTGTAAAAGCTCACTACTTCACGAAGCATCACACTCTGAATATGAGGACTACAATTTGCCTGTCAGAATGTTCATGTGTATGTAGTTTGACCTTGCTTCCCTCCATTCTCTTTCTCCTTTCAACTCTAGACCGTCAGAGTTTGCATGCTACTCTCTAGCTGTATCCTCAGTCCACCAAAGCCTTTTCTCTGAGCCCTGCTCCTGTACCAGACCTCACTTGGTTCTTGACAAACCAAATGTACTAGTTCCACATATATTCCCTCAGGGCCCTTCTCCATAAGGCTAATACCAGCTGCTGTTCATTGAGCATTTACTATGTGCTTTACATCCTTATTCATTTATTCCTCACAGCCATCTATTATTAACTCCATTTTTTTTGAAGAATAGAAAACAGGCTCAGTGAGAATTAGCAACCTGCCTAAGCTCATAGCTAGGAACAGAAGCAGAATTCCAATGTAGTTCCGACTCTAAATATTAATAGCTGATAATGATTCAGTGTCTTCTCTCTGGAGAGTGGCATTCACAATTTAACATTGCTTTATATCAAAGAAAAAAGTTCAAGTGAAATGTTTCTTGTGTGCATTTCAGGCACTGTGAGCATTGAGGGAGATATATTTGGGCCAGGAGCCTTTTTAAATTCCTCAAATCCTACCACAAAGGCTAACCCTGCCAAATATTCGTATCAGCAATACCAAACTAAAAGCTGCCCTGAGCAGTGCACTATCTAATGATGAACTGATAAACAGAGCAACATCCTGCAGGAGCAACAGCAGGGCACCATTGTGGCAGATTAAGTTTCCCATCACACTGAATTTCTGCAGAGGCGTAGAGATGGTCGATAATGTTCAGCCTTTAATATGTCTGCAAAAAAATGAGACATCACCTCTGGCTTCTCACCATTAAATAAATGACAAAGCACAGTCTGGGACAACTAGTGCCCTGGCATCTCAGTGATGCTATGGCTACACAGCTTAACAACATAGGTGTATAGAATGTATAGAGAAAGGATGGCAACAAATCTCAACTCTAGGTGCTGCTGTGAGTAGGAAGAAGAAACGGTAGGGGTGTGGAGACAGTCAGCCAAACAAAACAAAATAAAACATCAAAATGTGATGCCTCAGCATATTTCCAAATGATATGATATCACTTGCAAATGTAGATAAACTTCAGTTGGCTCACATTGGTATACAATGATTAGAAAACGTGGGATTTTTTTTTTTTAAAGAGAGGCCTCATGCACACAAAATTTCAGAGGTCTTGCAGAGAGTAGGTGTGCTAAATCCGAAACTAAGAACAGTCTACTTACATCCAGCATTATTAGCTACAATTGAAAGTCTACTATGGCCAAGCCCGTTATACCTATAAGTATTACATGCTACGTCTTACAGAAGAATCTCAGACTCAGGTCAAGTAAGTTGTTGAGGTCACTCATGATAACCAAGTGACAGAATTATAATTTGACCACATGTGTGAGTGTAAAACTACACTCTTCCTATTATATCACTTTCTGCCCTATATAACACTGCCTTCATAAATAAAGGTAGGAAAATTCTTATATTTATTGAAAACCTATCATGTTTCAGACACTTAAAAAGAATTAATTTTATCTTTTGGTTCTCACAATAGATAATATCCCATTATAATTCTCATTTTTCAAATGAGGGAAATGAAATGCAGAAAGGTGAAGTATTTTGCTAACAGTTACACAGCTAGTACGTGCTAGTTGGAATTCATACAGGGGTATGTATGACTCCCAGTTACATGCATTATCAGTCCACTATACCTCTTTACATACATAGAGATAATATCATTATAATATGGAAAGAATGAATGTATCCAGTAGCACATTCAGCATACCATTTGACCAGAATATCTTGATGTCCTGCTTATCAGCCCCGGAAATCTTAAATAATAAAGATTACAAGAGTGCATCTAGTCAAGTCTCCATAATTATTTATAAATATCTACATATTCATGTGTACATGTTCACTCACATGAGTCTATGGAGAAGAGTGCCTGAACATGTTTTGAAAGGGTGTTTTGCACCCACTGATGAAAACTGGAACAGAAAGGATGTTTTGGTGAAGGATACTAGAGGAAACTTCAGCCATTGTGTCTACTTGATTGTCACTGGGGGATCAGATTAGCTATGTTAAGTTTATGGAGGTGATTAAGAGGATCACAGATAGTAGAAAAGAGATTAAGAGTGAGAAAGGGATCAAGGCATGGGGGGATGGGTGGCCTCTGGGGAAAGTTGGACAGAAGAGGTGCTGAAGTAACTGTGGAGATGAGGGGTCTTTCCTGTCCACTGTGATATCAAGCTAACCTACTTGGGAAACTCATCTGGTCTCATACAGTCTCCTATTTTTCTTTTTCAGGTTTCCAATAAAGTGAAGATTACATAAGAATTAAATCTGTGACCATTAGAGGATTTGAATATATGTTATCGAAAAGAAAGGACAATTATCTGGGAAAAAATGGGAGAAGAAATGTTTTTGATGAATTGTGCCCTACAAAAATGACCACGTATTTGAGGTTTATTGCTGGTCCATTCATCAGATTTCAATAAACTACTCTGTAGCCTAGATCCACAAAAACTTACTCCAGTCATTCTCTTTATTTTAACTTTGTTGTTAATTGTTTATATGACATCAAGTAAATCTCCATTTCCTCTTTTTCAGCTACAAAATAGTGATACTAATAATGAGAAATTGAATAAATATATCCTGACTCATTAATATTTCATTAGATTAAAGCCTAACAAATCAGGAAGTAGGATCATATGTTGCTTGACTATAGTGATATATTCAGAGAAACACATTGTTCGGTGATTTTATCATTGTGTAGTCATCACAGAGTGTACTTTCACAAACGCAGATGGTATAAGACTACTCCACACCTGGGCTATATGGTATGAACTATTGCACCTAGACTACAAACCTGTACTGAATTCACCACAAACCTATAGTTAATACTGTAGAAAATTATAAACAAATGGTAAACCCTTGTGTATCTAAACCTATCTAAACAGAAAAAGTACAGTAAAAATAAAGTAAAAAAAATGGCATATCTGTATGAAAAACTCACCATGGAGCATGCAGGACTAGAAGTTATTCTGGATGAGTCAGTCAGTGGGGGCTGGTGAATGAATGTGAAGGCCTACACATTACCATAGACTTTAAAAACATTGGTACACTGAGTTTATAAAAATATTTTCTTCAATTATAAATTAACCTTGGCTTATTGTACCATTTTTCTTATAAACTTTAATTTTTAAAAACTTTTTGACTTTGTGTAATAAGAGGTTAAAATACAAGTACATTATATAGCTCTACAAAATATTCTTTCTTTATATCCTTTTCTATAAATTTTATTTCTATTTTTAAGCCTTTGTTTTTTTTTTTTTTTAGTTTTTAATCTTTTTTTCTCACAAACAAAAAAAGACACACATGCATTAGCCTAGGCCTACCTAGGGTCAAGATCACCAATACCACCATCTTGTCCTATTGGAAGGGCTTAAGGGGCAAAAACATGTATAGAGCTGTCATCTTTGATGATAACAATGGGTTCTTCTGGAATTCCTCTTGAAGGAACTCAGGCTTTTCTTGAAGAGATGTCACTGTTTGCAGAAATATATCTATAGTAGTTTGCTTGGTTTGTTTCATTTTATTACTTTTTTCATCCTAGATTTGCTTGTAAACAAATATTACAGCATGAGCATTCTTCTCTTTTAATGAGAACTGTTCAGTGTTAAGGTCCATGTTTCACACTCTTTAAAAATATTTTTAGTTGTAGATGTATACAATACCTTTATTCTATTTATTTTTATGTGGTGCTGAGGATTGAACCCAGTGCTTCACACATGCTAGGAAATCACTCTACCACTGATCCACAACCCCAGCCCTCAAAACTCTTAAAGGAGCTTTTTGAGGCCTGCAAAATTTCTGCTAACCCTTTTTTTGTGGGGCTCTTTTTCTTCTTCAGTTTCTTTTTAACTCACCTCTTCTTCAGCTAGGCATTCACTAGATGATAGGAATTTTGTAGCTCCACTATAATCTTATGGGAACACCATCATAAAGGTGATCTGTCATTGACCTAAACATTATATGGCACATGACTGTTTATTTAAATATTTGTGACCCTGCTACTGAACAGGACAAATGACAGAAAGCCTTTGAAGGGATTTGACTTGGCAGGCATAGATAGGTCTAGTTTAGTAAATTATGAAGGAGTTAAGCTCTTAAAAATGCATATGAGCAATAAATACTTTTAGTCTATAAATGGAATGTGATTGTTTTTCAATAGTAACCTCCTTTATTAATTCCTTGAAGATTTGGGCTTCTGAAAACAATTTGAGAATAAATACCAAGGCTGGGGATATAGTTCAATTGTAGAGCTCTTGCCTAGCATGTATGAGGCTCTAGGTTCAGTTGCCAATACTTCAAAAACAAACAAACAAACAAACAAAACATAAACATCCCTTCATTCCCTATGATCAAGTGTGATTTATCCCTGGGATGCAAGAAAATTTCAACTTACACTTATTAATAAGTGTGATATAGCATGTTAACAGAATAAAGTAAAAAATTGTAGTTGTCTCAATAGATGCATAAAAAGCATTTGACAAAATTCAACATCCTCTCATAATAAAAACTCTCAATAAATTAGGTAAAGGACTAGAATGTAATTCAGTGGTAGAACCCTTGCTTAGCATGTGTGAGGCCCTGGATTCCCAGTACTGCAAAAATGTTCAAATTACTTATAGAAGGAATGTTCCTCAATAAAATAAAGGTCACACATGATGAGCCCTCAGCTAATTTAATAATCATTGGTGAAAAGTTGAAAGCTTTTCTTCTGAGATCAGGAACAAGACAAAACTACCCACTATAACCACTTATGTGTGACAGTACTAGAAGTCCTAGTCAAATCAATTATGTAAGAAGAAAAAAAAAGTATTCAAATAGGAAAAGAAGATGGGAACATGACAATACAAAAGAAAGTTTACTGACAACATAATCCCATATGTAGAAAACCCTACAATATCCAGAAAAAAATCTTTTAGAATAGATAAATGAATTCAGTAGGGTTGCAGGATACAAATCAACTTTAATATCAGTAGTATTTCTTTTCTTTCTTTCTTTCTTTTTCTTTTCTTTTCTTTTTCTTTTTTCTTTTTTTTTTTTTTTTTGGTACCAGGGATTGAACTCAGGAGCACTCGACCACTGAGCCACGTCCCCAGCCCTGTTTTGTATTTTATTTAGAGACAAGGTGTCACTGAGTTGCTTAGCACCTTGCCATTGCTGAGGCTGGCTTTGAACTCTCCATCCTCCTGCCTCAGCTTCCTGAGCCACTGGGATTACAAGTGTGTGCCAACACGCCCGGCTCAGTAGTGTTTCTATACACTAATAAAATAGTATCTGAAAAAGAAATTAAGACAATCATTTCACTTACAATAACACCAAAAAGTAAATTAAACAGGAGTAAATTTAGCTACGGAGGTGAAATATCCCTACACTGAAAGCTACAAAAAAATTTGATGAAACAAATTGAAAACAATACAAATAAAATGGAAAATTCTTCTGTGTTCCTGAATAGGAAGAATATTGTTTAAAAGTCCATCATAATACTCAAAGTGATCTACAGATTCAATGCAACCCCTATAAAAATTCTAATGCCATTTTTCAATGAAATAGAAAAAAACAATTCTAAAATTTGTATGGAATGAACTATAAAGGGCCCAAATCTGGCAAAGAAATTTTGAAAGAAAAATAATGAACAAAGTTGAAGACATCACATAAATGGATTTTAAAATACATTACAATGCTATTACAATTAAAACAACATGATACTGGCATTAAAACATACACAATGATCAAGGAATAAAATTGAGAGTCCAGAAACCAACCTACACAACTACGGTCAACTGATTTTTGAAAAGGTGCCGAGAACACACACCAGGGAAAGGACAGTCTTTTTTATAAATGATGCTGGTAAAAGTGGATATTCACATGCATTAGAATTAAAATGGATCTGTATCTTACCACTTATTAGAGAATCAACTCAAATTGGATTAAAGACTTAAATGTAAGAGCTGAACCTGTAAAACTTCTAGAAGCAAACATAGTAAAAATTTCCATGACATTAGCATGGGAAAATGTTCTTGCATAGAATGTTAAAAACACAGACAATGAAAGCAAAAATAGACATTAAGGATTGCATAAAGCTGAACAACTTCTGCACAGCAAAGGAAACTGTGAGTTGGAGAGCTAACACACAGAGTGGAAGAAAATATTTGCAAATCGTACCTCATATAAGAGGCTAATATCCCAAATATGCAAGGAACTCAAGCATCAAGGAAACAAACAACCCCATTAAAATGGAAAAAAGGATCTGAATAGCCATTCCTCAAAAGAAGTTAGATAGGGGCTGGGTTTGTGGCTCCGTGGTAGAGTGCTCATCTAGCATGTGTGAGGCCCTGGGTTCTTCCTAAGCACAACATAAAAATAAATAAGTAAAATAAAGGTATTAAAAAGAGAAGATAGACAAGAAATAAATGAAAAAATGCTCAATACCTCTAATCATCAGAGAAATGCAAATCAAAACCACAATGAGCTATCACTTAACATATGTTAAATTGGCTATTTTCAAAAAGAAAACAGGCAAATTTACAAAGATAGTGAAAAGGGAACCTTTCTACACTGTTGATGGGAATGTAAATTAACATAGCCATTATAGAAAACACAATATGAGATTGTCATACAATTAATAACTGAACTACTATATGATCCAGCAATTACCCCACTAGACATATACTTGAAGAACATGAAATCAAAATGTTGAAAAGATGGCTGTTCATTGCAGTACTACTCACAATAACCAATATATGAAAACAACTGAAGTGCTCATCAATGTATGCTTGGGTCAAGAAAATGTGGTACATATATCCAATGGAATACAAGTCAGTCGTTAAAAAGCCAAAAATTCTTCTGGGCATGGTGGCACACACCTATAATTCCAGGGGATCAAGAGGCTGAGGCAGGAGGATCACAAGTTTAAACCAAGCCTCATCAGCTCAGTGAGGCCTGCAGCAACTCCTGAGATGCTGTCTATAAATAAAAAGGGGCTTGGGGTTGTGCTCAGTGTTTAAGCACCCCTAGGTTCAATCTCCAGTACCAATAAAAAAATAAATAAAGTTTTTTTTAAAAAAGTAAACAATTCTGTCATTTTTTTTGCAAAAGATGAATCAAAAGGACATTATGATATGTGAAATAAGCTAAGCATAGAGACAAATCACATGATCTCATGTATATTTGGAATATTAAAAGTCAAACTAAGAGAAATAGAGAGGAGAATGGTGATTTTCAGAGGCTGGGGTGGGGCAGTATAGATGGGGATAGAAGGAGATGGTCAAAGGGTATAAAGTTTCAGTTGGACAGGAAGAATAGTTTCTGCTGACCTATTACACAACAGGGTGATTACAGTTAAACATACTGTATATTTCAAAATAAGTGAAGGAATGGACTATAAATGTTCTTATCACAAAGAAACGATAAGTATTCAAGGTGATGTTTATGTTTACTAGCCTGATTGGATCATTCCACAATATAAGCAGGTATTGAAACATCACATTGTACTCCATAAATCTATATAATTATTATTTGTAAAATATAATATTGAACTTTAAATAGATATCCAATTTGGGGAGTAATAAAATCTTCAAAAACAAATAAAAATATAAAATATCCTATAGTAGTGCATAATCACAATCATCTATTGAGGCTAAGACTTGCCCTTTAGAAGGGCAAGTCTGCATGAGTGTGGGCAAAGGCAGCTTTTGTATTCCAAGGGGCAAAGTCACAAATTCACAGCTGCCAACTATATGCATTAGGATTAGCTGCAGCTGCCCAGGGCTCAAAATTGATCAATAACTTGGAGTAAACAAGTATCTGGCAATAAGTGACTAGGCTCTAGCACATAGTTGAAACAACTGAAATTGGCTAGCTTGCCACTCTTATCCACACAGTAATTAAGTTTTGTCACCCCAGAATTGAGTAAATGTTATATGTATGTTGGTAGCAGGAAACAGGCAATGGAGAAGCAGGTCTTCAACAAAAAGTCATTTTAGAGTTATAATGTTAGTTTTTATTTCACCACAAATTATATGATACAAAGTATAGGAACTTTTATGGGAAAAATACTGACAGGAATATCAAAAGGAAAATATTCCTAGATATATTGAGTCATAGCACACTGTGGTAACTATGAAATCACTTCTCCAATTCCTGATAATCTTCCAATTAGCAGAGGGGTAATACATTTTTTTGAAGTTCTCTTTGTAACTTTAGGTGCTGATAGTATATAATATTTTATATTCTTTAAATTCTTTATATTCTTCAGACACGGAAATCAGTGACTGCTTAATATTCTGTGTGTTGTCATCTCTAGAGCCACAGAAAACCTTTTACCAGAGGCAGTGAAGTGGTTCAGCAATGTTTGCTTTAGGTGGAAAAAAAGAGAGGGTAGAAATTGAAAACTCAAAGCACTTGCTTGTTTGAAGAAGAGTCTCATCAAGTTTACCTTCAATGATTCCACCAGTTCATTAAACATCTTAGTTTTCCTTAGGTGAAGGCTGAAGTATTTACAGACCTGATGAAAACACATGCTTGAGCTCTGCACAGGGTTTAGGGCACAACAGGGCTGGTGTGCAGGCCTTCTATTTGGTGAGATTCAGGACAAAATGAAACTTCAGCACAGACATTGTAGGAAGCAGGCTAACTGCTTTCAACATGCCCCGCATTTGGTATTTTAGGCAAAGGTTTTCAAGTTTCAAGACAGAAGCAACTGTCAATTGCTTCACAGTAGTATACCTGAGAGTGGAATTAAACTGCTTGCTGTTTTCCAGTTTTCTTTGCAACAGAATCTTTCCCTTGTCACTCACTGAAAATTGTGTTAGATAGCAATGGAATAAGCGAAAAACAAGCAGACTTTCAATTAAAAAATATTGCTAGGAAAAAGTGTGCTAAACTTATCCCACCTGTCACTGCAGTCAGTTTACAAATCTAGAAAAAAAAATATATATATACATATACATATATATTTACCAACCTTGAACCTCTGGAATGTCTGAGATATAAAATTAAATATAATAATCATCTTTGGCCATACAGGAATTATAATTTTCTATTTTAGAGTTTCAATGATATAAAAGAAATTTCACCCACTCTCTAACTTTTCATTAGAATAATAAACATTTTTAAAGCTTCTACTGTCTACAGAGTCCCCTGATAGTTACTGGGGAAGATAAAAAGACGAATGTAACAAGCCCCCCCCCCCATTAAATATCTCAGTCTACAGGGGGTAAATTGTATCAAAAAAAATTGTGGGCCTTCCCTTTGTTTTAGACTACATGCATCTTAGATTAACAACAATACATGCTTTCACTGGAAGCACAGTCTAATGTCAATTTTCTACTAATGGAGAACTTGTGTAGATTTTTGGCAATAGCCTTCTAATTGATCTCCTTGTCTTTAGTCTCTCCTCCATTCCAAATCATTCTTTATATTACAGCAGGATTACAACTTCTAAAACCTAAATGTGACTATAAAATAAAACATAACTTG
This sequence comes from Marmota monax, assembly GCF_021218885.2. Lineage (NCBI taxonomy): Eukaryota > Metazoa > Chordata > Mammalia > Rodentia > Sciuridae > Marmota > Marmota monax. Next base: position 5,229,883 of record NW_026694552.1, on the reverse strand, counting down.
TGATTATATAGTCATTTTTATTATATATTAAATAAGATATAAATATCTTAACATGGAAATCTACATCCTCAATCTGGGACCAAGGTTGCTAGGTTGTTCTGACCACTGCCTCTTCTACATCTGCACTATATGTTATTTTCTTTTTCTTTTGTGGTGTGAGGGATTGAGCCTATGGCTTCTTGCATGCTAGGCAAATTCTACCACTGAGTCAAATAATCGTGCTATATATGTAGCATTTTCGTATTATGCTGTATTTGTTTACTTATATATTTATCTCTTTATTCAGTGACATTTCCTTAAGAGTGGGACCATAATGCTTCCCTGCTTGTATCCAGGTCTTACCCTAGCACATGAACATATATTTAAAGGGCAAATTAGTGGATGACAACAAGTCAAGGGCAGGCTGTCTAATTTACTGCCTAAGTGGTATGAAGTTTTTTCCCACTGGTTTTGTTAACATATAATTTACATGATGTAAAATTCACCCTATTTAGTGTACAGTTCTATACATATGACAAACATAGACAATCTCATAACCACCACCACAATTAATATGGTTTTATTACCCCAAACTCACTTATGCTATGCCTTTATTATCCAACCCCCTCCCACTCCTAAATCCTGGCAACCACTCATCTGTTTTCTTTCCCTATGGTTTTGCCTTTTTCCAGAAGGTCATATAAATGGAATCATTCAGTATTTAGCCTTTTGTGTCTGACTTCTTTCACTTAGCAAAATGCATTTGAGATTTGTCCATGTTATTGTGTTGGCATGGCATTTGAACAAAAGAGTAGTCAGAGAGATGAGTGCTGTGAGGGTGTACACAGTCCTGTGTGAGTATAGAGGCAGGAATGTTTGCCTCTGACTCAAGGAATTAAGGATGTTTCATGGAGAAAGTAACATCTGAGCAGGGCCTAAAGGATAGGTGGGGTTCTGATAGGCACACAAGTTAAGGGAAGGTGTTTTTGTAAAGAATACAGCAGGAACAAAAGCTTAGAGTCAGTATTTCACTTTGGCTAGAGCAAAGGAGGAGGAGGAGGAGGAGGAGGAGGAGGAGGAGGAGGAGGAGGAGCTTGGAGAAGAAATGTAAGTTTGGACTTTGTAGCCCTTCAGTTATATATTTAGGAGTTGGTCTTGATCCTTTAGGCAGTAGAAAGCCTTTGGAAGTTTTTATTCAAACTCTTTTGTGAGGACAGTAAGTAATAGTTTTGCCTGCAGGTGATTCAACTGCCCTTCCTGAGCTGAAGTAGCCTGTTCTCTATCCAAGCCAGTATACAACTGTCTCTCTTCAAACAAGGAAACAAACTACATCTAAATATATCCTAAAGAGTACTGGACTTAAAGTATCTGCACTACAGGTACTTGCTAGAAAGTGCATTCATGAAATGATTCAATCTAATACCTGCCAAGGACTCTCTTTTTTCTCCATTCATTTGCATTCTCTCAATTATCACAGTAGTCAAGTAAGCCAAGTATTTTTCCTGGATCCTATTTTCTTAATTTTCTGTGAAACATCTTCACTGGGGCAAGAGTTAATGTTAGAATATCTGTCTTAGCAGACAGCTGTTGTAAAAATCCCAGTTAAACAACATTCCTTTCTTTTGAAAAAAAAAAAAAAACTTATTACCAAGTGATATTACTCAAATTCCTATGTAAAAGAACTCATTCCTTTTTCGGATGCCTTTTTTTTTTTTTTCAGATTATATGACTTAAATAGACATTTTGCCAAGGAGGATATATAGATGGCAAATCATTAGCCATTTGGGAAATGCAAATTAAAACCACAATGTGATACCAGTACACACCTACCACAATGGCTAAAATTAACCAAAACAAGAAAAAAATGGGGGGCTGGGGATGTGGCTCAAAGTGGTAGCGCACTCGCCTAGCATGCGTGAGGCACTGGGTTCGATTTTCAGCACCACATAAAAACAAAATAAAAATATTAAAAATAAATAAATAAAGGTCCATTGACAACTAAAGAAATATTAAAAAAAGAAAAGAATGGCAAACAAAATAATGTTGAGGACTGAAAAAACAAAACCATATAGACATTTTTGTGGGAATGTAAAAATGGCACATCTAATTTGGAAAACAACCTGACAGTTTCTTATAAAACTAAACATGAAACTAACATGCAACTCAGCAATTTCAGTCATGGACCTTTATCTCAAATAAATGAAAAATGACATTTGCAAGAAAACCCTTTACAAATTTTCACAGAAGATTTATTCTTAATTACCTAAAACTCAAAACTCAAATGCCCTTCAATGAGTGAATGATAAAACAAATGGTGGAATATCTGTACCACAGAATACCATTCAATGATAAAAAGAAAAGAACTATTAGTATATATGAATCTCCAGAGAATCATAGAGACTATAAAAGCCAATCTCAAAAGTTCATATACTATGATTGCATGTATGTACCATTTTGAAATGACAAAATTATACTAACAGAGAACAGATTAATATTTTTCAGAGTTAAGAACTGGTTGTGGAGTGGAGGATAATGTGGCTATAAAAATACAACAACAGGGAACTCTGTGGCAATGGAATCATTCTGCATCTGGAACATGATGGTAGTCAATGAACCTACAGACGTGATGAAAATTTCATAGAACATGCAAATGAGTGCATGTAAAATTAGTGAAATCCGAGTAAGGTGGGTGGATTGTATCAGTATAGATTTCCTGGTTATGATATTATATTTATGCAAGGTGAGCGTTGGGCACAATTGGGTGAAGAGTATAAGGATCTATTACTTGTAACTACATGTGAATCTATAGTTTTCTCAAAATAAAAACTTACAAAAGAAGAAAACATGTTGGTTATAAAAGATATATTGTATTATTTGAATTGAACCTTAGGAAATTATTTTTATTATCTTAGATTGGGAATTTAGATGTTGTTAATGACATAAAAAGGACAGACAATAAAATTCACTGTTTCTAGTTTTAACTTTGTTGTAAGGAAACTGGAAGCCCAAATGGGCAACCACTTCTGTTTCTGTAATGGTTCCTCACCTTTCTGAGGTTAGAGTTACTATGAAAATTTGATAAAACCTATGTAAAGAATAAATAAACACACAATTTTGTGCACAATTTCAATGAGTTCTATGGACCTCCTGAACTTATGCAAAGGTCCCTTGTTAACATTCATCTACTGCTACAGTGTTCATCATGGTACTCAATGACTACATTTGGCAATTTAGATTAAATACAATTAAAAATTCAGTTCTCCAGTCACACTAGCCACATTTCAAGCCAGGAGGCTTCTGGCTACATATTAGCCACAGAAATAAAATATTTTACCATTGCAAAGTGTTCTATTGAACTGCATTGCTCTAAAACATTTAGGATAAGATTTTTTTTAATTAAAAAAAAATCAACTCCATGTACTTATAATTTCAATAATAATTTAATTGTATAAAGACTGCACATGGCCCGTCTACATTTTCCCAAGGACACCTAAGAACCTCTCTTCAGATGACTGTATTTTTAACCATGAATGGTCTTATTTTGTGTTGAGTTTAACCAAGGGATTAACTTAAATCTTCTTTGAATGAGGCAGGCTACAGATCCCAAATTTTTATACTTTCAGTATAGAATGACAGAAGAATACAAGGGCACTTTCAAATAGGAAGAATTATTTCAAGTACATATTTTTTGACAACCTAGATACTTAATAGAAATGGGGAGATAGTTGAGAGTCAGGCTTATCTAAATAACACATAAATGATTGGTTTTAAAATGGAGCATCCAGTTGTTTTTTAAATTGGTATCTTTTACTTATTTTAGTGGCATGAAAACATGTATGATATTAATGGTGGCAAAGGGTAATTAAGATAGAAGGAAGGAGAAGAGCAAGATTTTAAATGCTACAATATAAAAATAAATAGCCTAGTTGAATAAGATTTTAGATGTGTGGGCAGGAAAAAAGGTGGAGAAAATGTAAGGGAACTTATGTTTTGCAATAAGTAGCTTTCTGGTTCATTGCAGTTTCTGGTTCACTGTAGTTTGTCAAATGTTTAAGAAGGGAAAGCATTCATGCTTAAAGCGGTAGTCATTTACCTAAGCTCTGATGATCTTTCTGTTAGAGGAATCATTGTCTTAAACCATAAATAATATATTTGACTTTTTGGGTTTTTCCTTCAGTTTTGAAATCAATATTTTTTCTTTTTTGAATTGAATTTTATTTCTACCTAAAACAAGGTGTAGTTCTCTGAGTCACTGTTTATTTATCCCTTAAAAAGGAATTTGAGTCAGATCTCAATTATAGATACCAGTAGATGGGAAACACTGATATACATAGTACAAAAAGCAGATAATCAAAAAGACATTTGGAGTTGGCTTTGAAATGCATTTTTCAGCACATTTTCATCTTAGATTCTATGCAGGCATTCCCTTCAGACCCATAAGGTGACTCTTAAGTATGCTGAGTGATCAAAGTTAGCCTAAGATTTTTTTTTTTTGTACTAGGGATTGAACTCAGGGGCATTTTATGGTTGAGCCACATACCCAGTCCCTTTAAATTATTTATTTATTTTTCCATATTTTATTGGTGCATTATAGTTGTATATAATGACCGGATTCATTGTTACATATTTGTACATGTACCCAATATAATAATGTAATTTGGCCAATATCCTTTTCAATTTTTATTTTGAAACAGGGTCTCAGTAAATTGCTGAGGGAGGGCTTGAACTTGTGATCCTCTGGCTTCAGCCTCCCAAGTCGCTGAGATTATAGGCGAGTGCCACCACACAGAGCTAGCCAAAGATTTAAACATTGCCACCAGACCAGCCTCATTCAGATACTTAAAACAATAGCATAAGTTAGCATATTTATTTTCGGTATATCACCTTCCTCCAATAAATATGTAACTTCAAAAGAGAGTCTATGTACTCATTGCTCTTACTTATTCTGGGAAATTATTTGCATCAAGATTCCTGGCTTGAATATAATCAATTAGATTGATTTTTGTTTTATTCAAACCTTTTTGGCTGACCTTGGCTAAATGTCTTGGTGTTCTCTTAATCAAAGGATTTGCCATATGGTGTCAGAAGACATTGGAAATTTCACTTCAGATGCCAGACTGACAAGTTACCATTTAAATATGCTTGAGACAAGCTGTGGGGTTTGGCATTTGCATTGGCTATAAAAATGCTCAACATGCCCTCTGCTGGGCCTTTCTTTAATAAGGTTGGAACAAAAAAAGTGCTGTGTCATTCTGTTGTACATAGATTGAGAAAGAAATTCCAGTATAACTATATGATGGATGGATAAACTCAAACATGAATTACAAATCTTTCTGGCACGTTTAAGTCTGGCTTATTTAGCTGGTTTCAGAAGGAACATTTAAAATGCCATCTATGTTGAAATCAATGAAAATTTTGTTATGCACTTAGGAACTTCCCTGTGTTTTATGAAACAAGATGATCTTATTGTCAGATAAACACTCCATTAATATGTAAACCAATTAAATATTTCTGCCATCTATAAGAGGATATCTATGAAGGGGTGGATGGGTGGACGTTAATTCAAGATTTTTGCAGGTGTTGCAAAGATGTATTTCTATTCCTATGCCCCTCCCTTATTGGGGGTCAGTATGTGAGATATTTTGACTCTAAATTAAGTGGGTATTTGCTTATGGAGGAAAATGAGGAATTAGAATAAGCGTTGTTTTTTTTTTTTTTTTTTTTAGCAAAACTAATTTACATATTTGTCATGGATCTAAATATTTTTCAACATTCTGTATGGTAAAGTATCAAATATCCCAAAAGTATCTTTCCAACAACTTCCTTCACAGTCAAATGGAATTTTATATAGTTCAGTTTAGAAATTTTCACACCAGCCACATTTTACTTGACCACATATTCCTGTTTAATGCTTCAGAAGAGCCAATTCATGAAGCTAGACTGAATCTGGAGAGACTACTGTTTCTATGCTCCCCAGCATAGAAAAATATTATTCAAAAAATAATATTGGTCAAAATGTAGTTGGCTATTTTCTTATGAATTTCTCCCAAAGGCACCCAGATGAGCTTTTTTATACCCCCAAGAGTTAAAAGAGTTTTAATTTTACCAAATTTTTGGACTCATTTGAACCAATTCCCTCAATTAAATCAGGTCTCTTCATTTCCAAAAGCATCATTCTCAATCACTTATGACATTTATTGACTCTAAATAAATAATAGCAGATGCAAATGCAGTATTTAGAACACTAGAAATTTGCCTTTTGTTGTGTATTAATCATTGCTGCTTTCCCTTGGATATGAATGTTAGTGCACGTCAAAGATTTGGACGAAACTGACTCAGGAACAGGGAAAATAGCCATATTAAAGAAATTGGGATTATCTATTTTTCATATTTCAATAGAACATGGTACTTTACTGTTTAGCTTCTTGGAAATCAGAATACAATTTTTGTAGTAATTAAATTTATCTGAAAGTAATTTTAGGACAGTAGGATTTTTCTTTGCCATTTTATTTGGCAGTAGGCAAAAGGCTTGAGTTACCTTCTATTCTGAGTAATATTTCTCTAAAGTACAAATAAGCTGTGTTATGGTTTGGATCTTAAGAGTCTCCCAAAGGCCTGTGTGTAAGAGGCTTGGTCTCCTTCTTGGTGCTACTGTGCAGTAGTGGAAACTGTAAGAGGCAGGGCCTAGTGTGTGGGGGAGGTCTTTGGTCATGGGGGAATACCCTCAAAGGGGATTGTGGGACCCTAGACTCTTCCAATTCCTCTCTTTTGCTTCCAGGCAATGTGGTCATAGACTGAAATCTCTGACACCATGAGCCAAAATAAAACTTTTCTCTTTATAAGTTATTTTCTCAGACATTTCTTATAGTAATGGAAAGCTGACTAACAGCATATGTGATCTTAGAAGACTTTTAAAGAACTACATTATCTCCAAGATCTTATCACCATGTTTTAAAAATGTAATTATAGGTTAAGGGCACAGTTCAGTTAAGTGGAAGCTTTAAGTAGCATATTTATAAAGTATGACTGCTTGACAGAGACAAGTCTTATCAACATCTACCACTGTACCAATATTTTACACTTCACAGAATAAATATTAATGGGCTGTGGATATCTACTTCTTCAGAGAAGCATTTGTAGGATATTCAATAATTTGAGTTATTTCTACAAGTGAGCAATGGGGACATTCTTTCAGATTTAATTATTTCCATTGTCCAAGCATATCAAATAAAAAATAGAGCTCTACTTTCACTATGAAATTATTTTTAAAATGGAGTAAAATTTTTACTAAGTCAGAGTTGCTTGAAGTTGGCAAGTTCTATAATTGGAACTACAGAATATAGTAATATTTCATTATTTTGGAGAGAGGCTAGGACTCATTTCATGATGAAATTTATATTATATGTAAGTGCTTCACCGAGAACAGTTACCTTGTACAAGAAAACAAAATTTTCTAGTGCTTTAGGATGTATTCATTTGCATGATAGCAATTGGACAATCAAATTCAAATAACTTACATTGTTCTTTGAAGCAGATTTCTATATTTCATTAGCTTGGTTAACTTACTGTATGTATCTGAAAATTTTATATATATATATATATATATATATATATATATATATATATTTTAAAATATATTTAAACATCGACCATAATCCTGAAGTCTGCAGTTGGATAGGCCTTCCTCTAAGATCTTTAACAAAAGACAAAATGCAGTATTGTTATTTTCAAGTAATACAACGACACAAATGAGTTGCTTCTAAAACTGTGCCAAAGAGAAGCACTGCTGGAGCTGCTCTAATGAATAAGCAAAGATTGTTGGCAGGAAACAGTTGCTTCTATATACTGCTTAGAAGAAGTTTCAGTCACAGAAGGTACTTAATCATCTTCTCAGTCCTTTAAGTGCTAACCTCCCAATTTAAACTTAAACACTGATGAGAATTAATGAGGTTTTATAATACACTACCCAAATTCATGTATGATACAGTTCACTGCATCAGCAATAGCTTACCTAAATAAGTGGAAGGCTAACATTAACTCTACAATTTCATGCAGTGAAACAAGATCTGAACTGCAATCTGCTTCCTTCATTCTATGACCCTGTGTGGGTGCAAGCAGTCTACATAGCTGTGTGAATCACTGGTGGTAATCTAGGCAGTTCCTATTGCCAGAGCTTTATATAGAAGCAGCCTAACAAAGAAGTCATGTCCTGAACTGCCAGCTAAAGATGAGACACCAAGTAGCTGTAGGGAGATCAGATAGAGATAAAAAGAACACTCTGTTAATAGCCAGGAAAGCATCATTAAATTGAGGAACCCTCAAACTTTCTTGTGTTACAGCACTCAAATATCTACACATAGAATTGTGAGGTAGGTAGAGTTGGGGTGGGAAAACACTCCCTCTCTTGCCCCCTCATTCATTCTTGTTTTATTTTGTTTGTTTGTTTTGCTGGTGCTGGTAATCAAACTCTGAACTTCCCACATGCTAGGCAAGTGCTCCTGCTCTCACTGAGTTACATCCCCAGCCCCTCATTTGTTCATTTGCAAAGTCTCATTTATTCATTCATCAGTGTGGGCCAACTCTGAGTTAGTCACTGAGCTAGATATACTGAGATGGCTGAAACAAGGTCTTTGCATCTCCAGCAGTGGAATACAGTTTCCAGGTCACTCCTCATCCAATATGTTTTTATACTTGAATTGCTATTAATGAATTAATCCCTGATGTGGTATCAATTGGTATAGTTAGAAAGGTATCTTTCCCCCATGTGCCTTTTAAACAGGGACTAAAAGACTCCATAGCTTTTAAAACCCATAGGATTTTATGAACCTATCAGTCTATGATAATTAGTAATCCAGGAATAATGCAAATGAATAACTGAAAATATATAAAAATAGGCAGAAAAGCAAATTAACATGACCTAAACCATGTATATAAGCGTTGAATAGGTGACAAATACAAGAGAGACCAGAATAAATGGTTAGTCAAAAATGACTTCTCATAGGATATTAATTTTGCCCAAGATTTTAAAGGTGAAATAGATACAGATAGGCATAGATAACAGAGGAAGAATAATTTAAGAAGGTATATGATTTCATCAGCATCATCTTACCGCTACCATATTTTTAGTTTACACTATTGAATAGATTATGTGAAGCACTTTTCCCCTCCTTTTTTCTTTTTTTGACAACATTCTCTATAATTTAATTAATATTAACAGTAGCAGTAATCAGAATGTATGACCTGCATGGAATAGAAACTTACAAAGGATTCATTTGACTTTGACTCAATCATTCAAGTGGTGGTTTACTATGTTAGAAATGTTTCCAGTCAATGTCAGAGTGCTCTGGAGTGACTGATTCCACCTACTCATAGGCTTGTGTTCCATGGCTCAAACCAGTGTGGCTGTGTGGATTATTACAATATTGAAATACTTACACACTAGTTGGTGAAGAGTCCTGAATGGGTCCCCTCCTTTTTTCACTGCTGGGGAACAAAACCAGGGCCTTGCCCATGCTAAGCACATATTCTGTCATGAGCTACACCCCTAGCCCCATGAAGTGTTTATAGAGATTAAATTTCACAACCACTCTATAAAGTAGTACAACCAGTATGACTGAGATGAGAAGACTGAAATTTAGAGGGGTTAAGTAACTTTTCCAAGACCACACAGCTATAAAACTTAGTCACTACTATATTCCTCTGCTCCTGGTAGAAACCATGCTGCATGCTAGTGAGCTCAGAGACAGAACTATGAGATGCATAACTTGGGAAAGCAGTATTTGACAAATCACTAAATATTTGTTGAGTGAATAAGCAAACCTTTGCTTTTTAGATTTAAAAAAATACAGTTTTGTCTTCTAGTCCCGCATTAGAAAACTCAATTGTGAGCCAGAACTTGCTCTCCCTAAGAGAATTCCTCCTAGCCACCCTTGGACCAGTCTATGGATAGGTAAACAAGAATGAAGGGCACCCCAGGGCTTTGCCCTCCAGGGTTTATCTTCACTTCTTAGTCTCCCAGTTGGGATATGTATCTGTGGTAATATGCATCAGGTTAGAGCCTTAGGATTCCTCTTTAGACCTTCTTTATATTGCCCTTCTGGAGGCAATCAATGGATTGTAGCTTTCAGGTTAGAAAGAATGTGTTCATTGTGAAATGGCCCAACCTCACATCTTCCTTTAACCAAAGTGTGACTTGTTCCTCTCTCCACCTGAATTCAGTTCCAAAAAGTTCTTACAAGGCTTTCTGGTAAATATAGCCTTTTTGTATATCCTGGCTTTTTGAGGACTAATTTACTAAGAATATTTGCCTGCTTGAATAGTTAAAATGGTATTGAATTTCTTAGAATTAATCACTGTGGCCTCCACCTGCAACTAATGTTGATCCACATACATTAGTGAACATTTAGATACTGGCTGCATCCAATATGAGACTAAAAATCAGTTGAAAATTTGTTTCTGAAAAATGGTTATTTGGTTCATGCTGACATTTCTAGAGTTAAAATAATTTTAAACATTCTATTTGACTGATTCTATACTCCTTCTCCTCTGCTGAATAGACTGCTTTGAGAAGAACTCAATTTACATTTCCATTTAAAAGCTAAAAATACACACAAGTAAATGTAGATTGGATTTAATTCAATTCTGGTATGCAGGGTGTCCAGGCATTTAATGATTGCAATTTTGACATTCTACAGTCTTGACTAAGTTTCTACCAATTTTTACAAAAATCCTATTCTCCTCATTGCAGAGATAGGTAATTACCATTAGTCATAACAAACACTATCATTTCCCAGAATATTTGATTTATTAAATTGACTTGAATTTTGTCATGCACTCATTCTTTATAATCATTTCCTATTCTTTTTTTAAAAATATTTATTCTAATTTGTTATATATGACAGCAGAATGCATTACAATTCATAGTACACATATAAAGCACAATTTTTCATATCTCTGGTTGTATATAAAGTATAGTCACACCATTTGTGTCTTCATACAGGTACTTAGGGTAATGATTTCCTATTCTTATGTAACATCCTCCACATAGCCAGGTAGCACTCAAGTCAAGGCCGGACTTGTACCTAGATCAAGGTTTTAAAGCAGTTCCATTTGGAACCTGGGGGCAGGTTAGTTTCATATTCAGGTCATTCAGCACATGCTGCCCTCCATTATACCCTCCCTCTTGCCCACATTAACATGCTTCTCCTTCATCCCTATGATCTATGATCACAGCTCTAGGAATAACCCTTCTGATTTAAATTCTTTTATATTTTCATCTCTAACCTGTTTGGTTCTGCCCTTCTCAGCTCCTTCAAGAGTGCCTGCTCTCTTGTGACTAATTCTCTTATGTTTTATATACACTGCAAGGCTATTACACTGACAAGCCAAGTCTTGCACTTGCCTGAGACAGCTTTATTCCAGAATTTCTTTAGAAATCTTTATCCTGATGCTATCTGGTCTCACGTTCATTTCATCCTTGGTTACAGCCCCAAATGGAGGCTAATTTGCTTACTATTCTGAAATACTCCCCTTTCCACACTGCTTATTACTTTCTTCTGTGATTCTACCCAACCCTTACAAATAAAACCGCTGCTTCTTGGAGCATGGTGACATTTGGTTTTCCTACCCTCTATTGCTTTCCCCCCTGTTCATTCATAGACCAACCTCCCATTCTCCCACCTCAAGTTCTTCCATCCTCCAAGATTCTGGCCTCAGTGTGATTCAACTTCAGGGATTTTGCCTCCATTCTATTTGAGTCACCCCACTGCTTTGGCCATACCCTGGACATTATCCTGAGATGCTCAAAGTCTGAAATCTTTTTTTAAAATTTCTTACATACATGACAATAGTAGAGTGCATTAAATTCATAATTATCCATTCACAGCACAATTTTTCATAACTCTGTATATATAGTATGTTCACGCCAAATTATGCCATTATACATAAACTCTCTTTTTTTGCATCACAATTCTTAATACACTTTTATAATACAATTTATCATATCTCTGTTTGTATATAAGGTATGTTGATGCCAAACCGAAGCATTCCACTTTCTAATTCCCTATCTATCTCACTTTCATATCACCAAGACTGGTCTTTTTTATTTTTAAAAATATTTTAATTTTTTTTGTAGTTGTAGATGGACAGAATGTCTATATTTGGTGCTCTGCCACTGAGCTACAGCCCCAGCCCACCAGGACTGATCTTTGACTTCACTACTATCATCTGTAATATACATTCATGTGGACACAACCCTTCCAACACTCTGACCTCCCGATTTCTTAATCTCTTTAGTTCCCCATATCTTAACACCTATATTATAGGGATACTTTTGTTTTTCAAATATAATTTTATTCAATTCATTTTATAATCATTTTATTCAAATTCTTCCCTCTAGAAGTTGTGTAAATATCAGTCTCCCCTACTACATTTTCCTTCTTAGGGGCAAAGATAATATTTTTGTACCATTTTTTTATAGTGCCTTGCATGGAACATGCTCATTAGAGAGGTAGTATTGTGTACTGATTAGAAGCATAGACTCTGGAGTCAGGATATTAGTTTTCAAACCTTAGCTTTGAAATTTACTAGCTCTGTAACCATAAGGAAGTTAACTAACCTTTCTGTGCTTCAATTTCCTTACATACAAAATGGGAATATTAATACTGTGTATTTCGTGGAGTTGTTGAGATTGTTACATTTAGAAGAATGTTTGGCACAGAGTTCACATAGTACTCAGTATTAACAATTACCTTCACCAGGGGGAAGGAAAAACATATTTTCACTGGTGTAATACTGAAAGAAATTAAGAGCTCCAATTATTATGAGTAATGATACTGAAAGACAGTTATTTAAAATATTAATGGAGGGCTGGGGTTGTGGCTCAGTGGGAGAGCACTTGCCTAGCATGTGTGAGGCACTGGGTTTGATCCTCAGCACCACATGAAAATTAAATAAAATAAAGGTATTGTGTCAATCTACAGCTAAAAAATTTCAAAAAATATACATGCAAAGCAAGTGAATTTTAAAGGGAATTTTTTCATTTCCTTATGATTTTTTTTCCTACCAAGATGTCAATGTATTGATTATTGCTAGAGACTAGTTTATTGGATCACATTGTTTTACTATCATTGTACAGTGATGTCATTAGATAGGTCATGATGAGAATATATATTATTAAAAATGTGGATAAAATATGGCATACATATAAAAATCTTAAAAGTTATCATTAGTACTTTATTGTTGGGCTGGGATTGTGGCTCAGTGGCAGAGTGCTTGCCTTGCACGTGTGAGGTACTGGGTTCAATCCTCAGCACTACATAAAAATAAATAATTAAAAAAAGGTATTGTGTCCATCTACAACTAAAAAAAGTTTTTAAAATATCACTTTATTGTTAAACATTTATGTGCTCAAACTAGGTCCTGAGCACAGGTAGACTAAATTGTTGTTTATATGATACAATGAGGAATGCTATGAAATATCATTGCCCCAAATATACTCTTCCACCATCTGTCAAAGGTCTTGATATTGTCACCAGTTTAAAAATTTGTTTTCTTCCTTTAAGGCATATTCTTTCCAGGTGCTACAATTAAAATACAAACCTATATCTGGGCTGCTTTATTACAATAGCACTTATATATCTTAAGAAGTTATGGTATAGGATTTGCAAGTTTAGATGAAAATGGATATAATATATTTATGCAAAGTCCTTGCTGCCCAGGGTAGGTAAAGTTGAAGGATGAAAGAAGGGTATCTGGGGTGAGGACACTTGGGAACCAACAGTTACTGAAAAGAGAGGGATAGAATACTTAAGAGCAACTAGCCTACTTTGTACAATCTTGTTCAGGCATTTGTTTTGTGTGTATTTACACGTGCACACACATACACATGCATGCACACATTCTTTCCTATTAATTATCAGTAATTATTGGAGAAATCAATGTTCTAGCAGCAAATGATAATATAACAAAAGAAGCAATAAAAGTTTAGGAGAGCTGGGCAAAGTGGCACATGCCTGTAATCTCAGCTGCTCAGGAGGCTGAGGCAGAAGGATTGTAAATTCAAAGCCAGTCGCAGCAACTTTTTGAGGCCCTAATAACTTAGTGAGACCCTTTCTCAAAGTAAAAAATAAAAAGGCCTGGGGATGTGGCTCAGTGGTTAAGCATCTCTGAGTTCAATCCCTGGTACTAAACAAACAAAAAATTAGGATGAAGAGAGACCAAGAGTTAAGCAAGAATATATTAATGAACAAAAACCACATGATTAGACTCTTTCAAAATATTTCTTGATTTGTTGATTTTAAAGTGGAATAAAAGAAGATAAAATATACTTAGGAACTCAGATTCAGTTTACTCATTTTTTTTCTGGAAATCAGTGTCAAGAAGTCTGTATCTTTATTTCTTGATAAATACATACATTTTTATGCATTTATGTTTCTATGTGCCTGTACCTAAGTGAGGTGGGGAGCACTTCAGCACTTGTGTGAAAGTATGAGAAGGGTACTAAAATCTTGTTATTGTAAGCCAGGTTATATAAAGGCTTATGAATTTTACAGAGATTCATGAATTCCAGGTATAGCTATTTCTTATACCTAACATGTTAGGTACTTGCTAGTATATCCCATGGTCACATCAGCTTTTTAAAATGATTGTTCTGGTTTATTTAACTTGTGGGTACAATGCGATTGTCAAATAATTTGCTTGTAAACTTGTGGGTTTTCTTGCCCATGATTTTCTATTTTATATTTGTGTCCACATTTATTACTTTTTACTATCCGCTAAGGTACTCAATCTTGTTTTTAATAAACATTTTTCTAATTGTCAAGATATTTTTAAATTTTGTTTATGTCTTACAACTTGACACTTAATTTGATATGAAAATCAATAAAATATTTTCAGTTCATTTATATGGAACATCAATAAAATGATATTTGAAAAACAAAAGTATCCCTTTTATCTGTTGTTTCTATATACAATTTTATTTTTCCCCAAGCTGACAGTTAACTATTGGATTTCTCCTTTGGGTCATATCCCACAATGGTGAATATATTTAATATCCATATTTATTGACATGTATATATGCATATATTCATATTCTAGTTTACTGATAATAACAATATTTAAAAATCTTACTGAAACTTGATAAAGAATATCTCACTGAAACTTCTATGAACAGCATATTTAATCCTAGCACTTTTTTTATCCAGGAAAACTCAAGGATGTATATTATCACTGCTATTGTAGCCCTGGAATTTCCCTTTAGAAAGAATTAAGTGATATAATTAGTATAAAAGAAGAGGCAAAACTTTGTAGAGAAAATGATCATTTATCTTAAAAATTTTAAAGAATCAATGGCAAACTACTAAAATTAATAGGAATTCAACAAGGTGCTGAAATACAAGATTCATATTAATAGTTTTCTCATGTGTCAGCAATAATTGTGTTAATTGAAGCACTGTTTTTAAAAGAGCAGCACTGAAAACAAATCAAATGTTCATTAACAGAGGTATGGTTAGGTAAATTTTTTTTTTTTTTTTGTGTGTGTGTGTGTGGTGTACCATGGAATATCATGCAATAGTTAAGAATAAATTAGAATGTGATATAAATTTACTGGTATTGAAAAAACTCCAATTCTTACAGTGAGTGGCTCAAGGAGGTACAGAACAACTTCATTAATGTTAATATAAGACACAAAAAGATTGTTTTCTATAGGTTTACATGTAACAATGAATAGAAAAAGTCTGAAAGGTTACAATAATGAATGAAAAACAATAGTTATCTCTTGGAAGGGAACTAGGATTATGGTTGGTAGTCAAGCAGGGACTTTAAATGTATCTTTAGTAATTCTGATCAGGAGAAAGTATTCATTTATTACTTGTATCACTAAAAGTAAAAACAATATCAAAATGCAACTGTTTGATGGATTCACCTAATCAACTTTAACTTGTCTATCTTTTCATATATAAAAGGGAACTGCTTTCCAGTTTCTTAAACTTTTGTTTTTTGAGCAACTAGAGAAGACCATGTAGTATGTTCTGTAAGATGAATACAATGGCAAGTAAGACAGACATGGTCTCTATTCTTCTGGAACTTACAATGTAGTGGGAGTGACAGATAATAAGCAAACAACAAATTAATTATATTTTATAAGACATTTAAATAGAAATGAACACACCACAGTGAATCTCATCTTTATTTATATCCACGAGGTACTAATTAAAAAATATAAATAAACAGCAGAAAGATGAGTAGACTAGAGGGAAGGGAACAGGGGGAGGGAGAAGGGGAAGGTAAAGAGGATTGAATTAGAGCAAATTACATTCCATGCATATATGAATATGTCAAAATGAACCCTAATGGAATGTATAACCAAAAGAACTAATTAATAAAGAGAAATGAACAATATTTTTTTTGTGTGTGTGTGTGTGTGTGGTACTTGAGGTTAAACCCAGGACCTCAGAATGCTAAGTGAGCTCTCTACCACTGAGCTACATCCCCAGCTCAGGTAGCACGTTTTGATGGGAAATAATGTGGGTATGGTTGAGGGAGACCTCTTAGAAAAAGAGACATCATTTAAACTGGAATTTGGAGTGGTGGTAGTTATAAGGAGAAAAACAAGCAAATCAGATCTCATGCAGTAAAAGCTTCATGTGTTGGAGAAATCATTAGGTCAGAGTGATTGAAGGATTGTGAGGGTCAGGGAGAGTGGATGGCTAGGGTGGAGAGGTAGGCAGAGGTAAGTCAGGCAAGTTCTTTGAGGCATGTTTTTATTGAAAAAAAACATGAAAAGTCACTGGGAGGCTTTGAGAAGATAAGTGATGTGATTAACTCATAGTTTTTAAAGATCACTCTGGCTGTGGTGCAGAGGATATATTGTGGTGCACAGAATAGCGAGTATTGAAAGAGGGAATCCAGTTTGGAGGCTATATGCAGTAATCAGTGTGAGAGATATAGTATCCTGAATTAGACTAGTGGTAGCAGACATTTTGAAGGCAGCATTGTAAGAAAAAAGGAAATATAAATAACTCAGACCGTGGAAATAGAGAGTGCGAAAGCTTTAATATATTTCCCTTGGTTAAGAAACAGAAAAAACTAGCTATAGTGGCACATACCTATAATCCCAGTGACTTAGGAGGCTGAGGCAGGAGGATCACAAGTTCCAGGCCAGCCTTAGCAAATACCCTGTCTCCAAAAAAAAAAAAAAAAAGAGAGAAAGAAAGTAAAAGGACTAGGGATGTAACTGTGTGGTAAAGTACCCCTGAGATCAATCCCCATCTCCAGTACAAAAAAAAAAAAAAAAAGACCAGAGTGGCTGAGACTTGGTAATGTGGGAGAGAAAGGCATGGGATGAGTTCTCATCATGTAGTGCCCTTTAGGCCAGGGCACTAAGCCTGGATTTTGTTCTAATTGGGGCTGAATTACATTTTTTACAGCATCTGTCTAGCTCTCTATAGAAGACAGACTCTATAGAAGGGTGAGAGTAGCAGGGAGAGCAGCTGGGAGGGTGTGTAGTGGTCCAGGTGAGAGATGAGGATGACCTAGGTTTGAATTAAAGCAGCAGAGATGGAAAAAGAAAATGGACTTAAGAAATGCTTGGAGATGGAATCAACAGGAATTTATGCTTATTGAGATGTGGGAGTTAAGATAAGGAAGGCATCAAGGATTACTTTCAGGCTGTAGGGCAGGGGAGAATTTACAGTGTAGCTCATGCTCCAACAGTGGTGGAGGGAACAATGGGAGGAGATCAGATCAGAGTGATCAGCAGGGATCAGGTGATTCTGAGCTGGATAAAGACATGGAAAGACATTTGAATTTACTCTTGAGTATTGTGGGAAGCCACAGGAGGATTGTAAATAGTGTGAAATTTATCTTTTCTAAAAAGTCACTTTGGCTGCAGTGTGGGCATTGGGCTTGGAAGAGGACAAGATTTGAAGGGAGATCAGCTAGAAAGCTATTGTGGAGGCCTAAAAGAACAACATGATGTCTTGATGCACTGAACTAGACAAATTTGAGGTTTGTTTGAAGTGAAACTGATTAGTTTTATTATGCATATATCTGAGTCCAAGTCTTATTGGAGTGTTTTTATTATCCTTTCACTTCATTTTTATAGTATCTCCTTATTTAGATTCTAGGAGAACATTTTTATAAAGCACGTGAGTTTGCCACTCTGATTAAACTGTTCCTTTCCATGCATTTAGCTGCTCTGGAATTGGTGAGTGTTGTGGATTTGGAAATGCTGCAAGCCTCATCCCATAATCCATTTTGTTAGTCACAGTCAAAATATAAAAAAAAAATATGAACTATTCTATCCATCCCAAGTTATTGACTTTGCTGACGTAAACTACATTCAAATATAAGCATTTCATAAGGCAATTTGCCTGTAAATAGCATATTTAACTTTCAAAAACTGTTCAGCAAGAAAGAACTTAAATGTTCTGAATTTTCTGCTTGGATAGCTTAGGAGTCCTGACTTTTCTTTCACATCTGGGATAGAATTTGATCAAATTCTTTGCAGCGTTTAGAAAGTGTTGGGGAAAAGGGGGGTCAAGGAATCCTATGAAAATGAAAGAGAAATCAGTGGAGAAGAGGAAGGGAATTGAGGGTGAAGGAGGAGGGATGGGAGAAGGGAGGAACAGTGGAATGAAATTGACCAAACTATCCTGTGTACATATATGAATATACCACAGTGAATTTCATAATTGTGTGTATCTCTAAAGCATTAATTAAAAGTACTATAAATAAATATAAGGAAGACCAGTAAAGTAGAGGAAGGGGAACAGTGAGAGGGAGGAGGGGAGGAAAAGAGGAAGTATGGGGACTGAAGTGGAGCAAGTCATATTCCATGTTTGTATAATTATGTCAAAATTAACCCCAATATTATGTATAAATATAATGCACCAATAAAAATATGAAATGTTAAAAATAAAAATATCCACAAGATGTCAATAACAATTTCAATTAAAAATAAATTGTTTTATTGACCAAAAAGAAGTTGCTTACTTATTTAAGGGCATGAGAAGCATATACTTTTATTTCCAACCACATCAAAATGCCAAATCAAAACACATACCAGATTGGGAAAATTTGAAATTTTACCTATAATACACTATTCTTCTTCAGGGCAGCTGTCTTCAGACTGCAGCTATTGCCTTCAGAAAAATAATAGCTGCTAGTAAGAAAGCTGTAGAGTGGGTACAGGAGGAAGGAATTTCTGTATGTACATCATGAAACCATGAGAAAAAGGGATATGCAGAAGCATCCTTTAGGCTTATTAGGGCCTTTAGAAGCAACCTAGAGTGGACAGGAAAGCACAGAAATGCACTAAGGTATAGGAGGAGAAACTGTATTTGCATACCAGTAAGGGAGAGGGCAAAGTGGATTGTCATTGAGAAGGAAACAAGTAGGCCCTGATATCCAGAATCTGGTCTGGCACTATCAGTTGGACCTTGGTGTTTACTTGTTCAATGTAAACCACGTCACAGAACATCAGCATTAGTGAAGGTCATTCTATGACCATTATGGATCAAGACAGAAACAAGCGACTCTGTAATCATGTCTGAACACAGACAAAATACAAACAGTTCAAAGCCACAAAAATGACCAAATATCTCCCTATCCTGGCAACTATGACTACTGCTTCTTTCCTGTACCTGTAGCCTTAGGCAAGTCTTAACCATGTATAAAAATTATTTAGGAGCAATCACATAATTTCCCCACTTCCTGACAGCATCCAAAACCAGAACAAAGCCAGTTTACACAGGAACTTCCTTGTTTAGAAATCAAAGTCCCTAGTCCAGGAAAACCCCTCAATCTCAAACAAAGTAGGATGGTTGGTCAAGAGCCTGTTTCCTTAAACCCTCCCTCAAACCACCTAAACCTTACTGACATGCCTGGTGGTTTCCCAAGGGTGGCATTCTCCCTTGGCTAAAACAAGTAATAAATCCACCTTTTCTAATCACATACTTATTGCTAATGGTCTTTGGTTTGAGGACATTGAAATCAGCAAGAAGTAAAGACACACAAAAATGCGGAAGGGCTAGTAAGGCCTACCAGAGGATAATGGGAGTGAAGGCATGAAGACACAGGGGAAGCAAGGGAAAAGTGAAAGACTGTGTGTGCCTGAGGGGGGTACACTGTGGTTTTCTGACAATGTGTTTTTTTAGGGGTGGTAAAAGATGAGGTGATAGAAGGTGAAGTCATGAGCTTTAGGTGAATGAGTTTTTGTCCCCATTCTTTGTGTCAACAAAACAAAACACTGATGAAAAGAGAGCAACAGAAAACACAATTTTGGCTTGTGTTATAGTGATTTGGTCTTTTTATGATCTAGAGGCTGATCATATAGTTTTCATATCCACACTTACTTCATTATATTTGTCACTTGCATCACAGAAAAGAGTTTCTAAATAAAGGAAATCCCTGGGAAGAAATAAATCCAATGATTCACTAGCTGATAGTACTAGGAACTGCAAAACTCTAAAGTTAAAACTTCAATTCTTTGGAGATGAGATCATTCAATGTAAAGAACAGTATTCATTAAATAAAACAAAGGTCCTAGAATAGTGCCTGATCTATAATAAATCAAATGAATGTTAACTATTATAGTCATTATCATTATGCTTTCTTTTCTTTAATTCAAATTAAATTTTAACTGATACATAAAAATGTAAACATTATACATATTAATGGGATACCAATGTGATGTTCTGGTACTTGTTTACATTGCAATGTTTAAATCAGGGTAAACATATCAATCTCCTCAAATATTTATCATTTATTTAGGTGAAAACATAGACTTTTTAAATTTTAAAAATTTGTTCTTTGTAATTATATATGACAGTAGGATCTTTTTTGATACATTTTTACAAACATGGAATATATTGCACTCTGTTTAGGGACCCAGTCTTGTGGATATACACAATGCTGTGATTCACTGTGGTGTATATATATATATATATATATATATATATATATATATGAAAATTATGTCAGATTCATTCTACTGTCTTTCCTATTCCTATTCCTCTCCCTTCTCTTCAACCCCTTTTGAAATATATATAGTAGCTTATTGTTATCTCTAGTCACCCCATTGGGCAATAGCATACCAGAATTTCTTACTCTGACCTAACTTTAATTTAGTACCCATTGATCAACATTTCCCCATCCCTATCTCCCCTCTATCCTATATATTTCAATGTGTTTATTGTAATTTTAGCCTGGGGTTTCACCCAGTTGATTATACTGGTCTCAAACTCATGATCCTCCTGGATCAGCCACCAAAGTAGTTGGATTCTAAGCATGTGGCACCCTACCTGGCTCAATGTGCTTATTTATTTATTTATTTATTTATTTATTTATTTATTTATTTGGTTCTGGGGATTGAATCCAGGGATGCTTTACCACTGATCCATATCCCCAGTTCTTCTTATTTTATTTTATTTAGAGATAGGGTCTTTCTGAGTTGCTTAGGGCCTTGCAAAGTTGATGAGGCTGGCTTTGAACTTGAGATCCTCCTGTCTCAGCCTCCCCAGCCACTGGGATTATTAAAGGCATGCACCATCACACCTGGTCTACTGTGCTTATTTTAAAACAGGGGCAATGCTATAGTTTTTTAAAAATGATTTTGCTTACCTGCCTTTGATTATATTGGAGGTATACATCGAATGATAAGTCTAACTATCTTCTTCTTAAAATTGTGGTCAGGGTTATGTATTCAAATGACGGTTCACATACCTTTTGGTGACATTTACCGTGAGTGATCTTTTGTAAATATTTAAAATTCAGCAATGGAGTGCCTACATTCCACTAGATGTTGACCCTTACTGCAGGTTGCAAGTCAAGGTTTGAAAACAGGACTACTAATTAGTTTGATACTGTTTATACTTTAAAAATAGCAGGAGAGCAACTATGTAGAATATGATTGTGCATGCAAAAAGAAACCTAGAGCACTTAGTATCTCTGCATAGGAAGGGAGTAGTTTCTTTAAGATAGATTTAATTTCCATTTGTCACCAGAAAGTTACATTGCTTTTTTCTACAAATATAAAAGCCACTTGTGAAATCAGGAACATTCAGGGAATGCTTGTGAAAAGTTTTTAGCTTGAAAATAAAAAAAAAAGTGACTATCTGAGCTCTGGTGACATCCAGAATGTGTTATAAAAATTAGCAAGTAGAGTTTTTGTACATTTACAATAAGCTTGTACTGCTGAAAGACCATACCCGGCTTTTCAGAGAAACAATAAATTGTTTTTCAAACATTAGTACTAAAGTGTCATCTTATATGTATATAACTTGGAATATTCCAAGTACTCTCTTATTGTTAACACAAATTCAATTTTCTCCTTTTCACAATTCTGAAATGTGTTTAATTTGCATTAATGTTCTTGCAGGTCAAATTTGATGGTATTGACACCAATTATCAAAATATTATATTCATTTACATCATCCCTTATTTGAAATTATTGCCCTTGTTTGAAATTATTCCCCCATATTCCCTTATGCTAAATCTGGAGTAAAAGATATACATGTCCATCCTTGAAAACTTGGGGCAGAAGTTTACTTCAGTGGTTTAAAAAAAACATTTATCCAGAAAATGACATTTTTTTTCTACAAAATAAAATAGAATAAAAAATAGTAACTTTCAAAACCAAATTCCTTTACTGTTAATAAATTAGATGATTAGATTGTTTACTTAAGAAGTCATTTCTAAGGGAAATCTTTATTTTTCATGTGAGTTACATTGCTACCCTATTTCTGCCATACTTTTTAAAATGGATAACATTTCTTGCATAGTAGTTTTGTATATATAAGTCCCACTAATGTTTAAGTTTTACATGCATACAGAATAATCTAATTCTCATTTCTGTAACATTTTACACATTTACAGTATGCTATTCTTTATTCATAATAATCAGTTTTGCAGTTTAATATACTTGCATATATACAATCTTTTTTTTGGGAGAAAATGAATCAAACTGAAAAACACAGCTATTAATCAAAATATTATATTTCAATGTTTAGAGGTGAAGATAGGACTTATTAAAAAGTAATTATGCAATGCAGGCTGAAAAATTTGTAGAACTAAGAAAAATTGAAAGGAAATAGGAACTACTTCATGGACTGCTATTGTTCTTGGGACAAATTTAATAAGATAATTCCAAGTAATGTCCTGGTAAGTATAAAGTAAGATTGTTTTATAACTTCATTGCCAGATCCTAGAGTAATTCTAGATGGAAATGTCACTGTAAGATATACAAAGAGATTAACTTTCTTTGGGAATCAATTCTTACTTACCAAAATTTCCCATCTGTATCCTCTGGTTGCCAGTCTCTGGAGCATTGTAAATCACAACAGCATCAGCATTTCTTCTACCCGCTGTTTGAATTTTTTCGGAATATGAACAATTACCTCTTTCTATCAGTGCAATCCAGGGCTTCTTAGTATTAGTAAATTCAGTGTTGAAGTCACAAGCTTGGTAGTTATTGTTCTTAGGGATGCCTACCACCCCCATAGCATTAGCCACTGGTGAGGCTAATCCATAAACGCCACATTCACATGCCTCTGTTGTAGTGTAGTTGCTGGTTTCATTATAATAAGTCACAGTCACATAGGCATTCAGTGAAAAAGTTGCTGTATTTTTAAGTAAAAGAGTAAAAATTACCAGGAGCCAGGAAAAACTGGACTTATTCTCCTGGTTCATTGCTCATTCATTTGAGCACAAAACTTAAGATGTCTGCTGTTATTTCCAACTATCAGTCACCATTGTCCACTCATTTCCCTGCTAAACAGAAGTTTGAAATTTCAGTTGTAGGCAGGTAACTGATCTTGCCTCTAGCAACATAAGCTCTGAATACATCAGCTCTTTTTTTCACTTTAGTTATCTACGTTCACCTTTGCCTGTCCCTCCTCCAACACACATATACAACCCTTATCCAGACTACCTTCGTACTAAATAACACCATCAACTTTATTCTACATGTCAACTTATCAGAATTGGATGACTTCCTGCAGTGCGTTTTTTTTTTTCTTCTTACTGTTCCAGCTAATGCACTTTCATAAACACGGAGTGGATTGGAATGAGGAACTGGACTCTTGGGAATCACATGTGACAAGGCTGAAAGTCACCTCTCAGAATATCTACAGTACTAAACTGGTTTTCCAAGCTCTGCTGAAATATGTTATCAACCAGTTCAGCCAGAGTAAGTTAAGATCCATAATTTTAATTGCTCTGGCATTAGTAGAAAGGATTTTACTACTTTTTTATCCTCTAATTTCTTTGTGGATTTTTTTCTTAGCAGGCTCCCCAAGGAATATGATCTGCTACCTTGTTTGTTAGAAACCAAACATAATCCAGCGGTTAGAGATCTTTTCACATACAGTGCCTTGCCCATGGTAGGCACTCAAATATTTGTTGATTGATACCTATGAGTTGCTGCATTCCATTAATTTTCCCCCATGTGTTATACTCTAAAAGGATTGTTCAAGGTTTAACTTTTAACATTTAGAGTTTGTAATTTTCATTCTTCCAAAAGCATAAATAGGTTTTAAAAATTGCTTTATGTACTTAAAGCTCTATTTTAAGTCAGGTGTACACTGGATCCTAGCAGCAGTTGGACTTACATTGCTAGAGGATCATCTTGTGTGGGCAATTTTCTGGGATGGGGATATTGCTATGTGTGGTAAGGGCTGCTGAAGGAATAGATGAAAAGACAAGAAGATAAACAGAAAACAGAGATAACAGGAGTCTCATTGGGTCAAGAGTCAGCAATCCAGACTAACAAGAATGAGGCTGTCAGAGAAGCAGAAAGCCACCAGGTCAAAAGGAAGGCAGACACAGTGATAGTTAAAAGTCCAAGGCAAAGAGTCTGGAATCAGGAAAACTACCACAATCAAGGGTGAGAATTGACAATCAATACCACCCAGCAGAGGAAAGGAGTTATGGGAATGACCTGTAGAACCTGCTGAATAAATTCCAACAGGTGAATAATACAAATATTAACCTTTCTATTATATCATAGCTGCCAATGACTCATTTTGCTATCACACTATTTTTTGATGTGTTAAAGACAAACATAATCAGACTGAAAACAAATATTATTATGAAAATATTATTGTCAAAACACTAGTTTGATTGCTGATGATCAGTCATTTGTGATAAATTCAACACCAGAATCCAGCATGCAAGTAATTAGTGAAGTCCCAGAAGTTTGATAAAATCCTTTCAATCATTCATTACATTGCTCCTAAAGGAAAAACCACTCATGAAAACTGTTTAAAAACAGATCAGTGAGAAGTTAGCTAAATACAATAAAAGCTAGATTTTGTTAAATAATCTTAAAATACTAGTTTCAAATATTTACACTATATTATTGCAAATGTTGCATCATTATGTACCTTAAAAATGAAAACTTTCCCACAACACTCTGTGGCAGTGTTGGAATGTTAATGAGAACTTCACTGAAATTTTAGGTTAAATTACTCTGGAGGTTGAAGTGTGTTGACTTCATATGGTAGCCAGCATTGTATAACTTGTGCATGTGTTATGTTTTCCTTTTACAGAGTTTAGAGTCATTATATCCAAAGATACTTTTAAATTGCCTTTAAATATCTGCAATTAAGTAAAACTAACTCACTGGTGTAATTTTCTTTTATCCTTAAAGTAGTTTACTGGAGGGTGAGTTGTCTAAGTGCTTATTCAGTATTTTTAAAGTTTTGTCTCTGAAGCACCTACATTATAATCCCTTAGAGGCTTATTAAAATGAAGGTTCCTGGCTCCCACTCTCCATCACCATGAATCAGAATCTAAGGAAAATCTTGGAATTCTCATTTAAAATAAGATCTCTAGGTAATTCCTATACACTGACAGTTCAAGAACTTTAGATCTCTCACCCTGCACAAAACTCAGAGTGGATCAAAGATTTAAGCATTAGAGCAAAGAACCTGTGCTTAATAGAAGAAAACATAGGCCCAAATCTACATCATGTCGTCTTAGGAACTGACTTCTTTAATAAGACTCATAAAGTGCAAAAAGTAAAATCAAGAATCAATTAATGGGATGGAATAAAACTTAAAAAGCTTCTTCACACAAAGGAAACAATCAAGAATGTGAAAAGAGAGCCTACAGAACGAGAGAAAATTGTTGCCACCTGCACATTTTCATGATATATACAGAATTCAAAAGACTTGGGCTGGGGTTGTGCTCAGTGGTAGAGTGCTTGTCTAGTATGTGTGAAGCACTGGGTTCTATTCTCAGTGCCATGTAAAAATAAATAAATAAATAAAATAAACGTATTGTGTTCATCTACAACTAAAAACAAAATGAAAAAAAAAAACCTCAAAAAACTTAATACACACACACACAAACAAACAAAAACAACCCTAGGGCTGGGGTTGTGACTCAGTGGTAGAGTGCACACCTTGCAGGTGGGAGGCCCTGGGTTCCATCCTCAGCACCACATAAAAGTAAATAAATAAAATAAAGATGTTGTGCCCAACTACAACTAAAAAATAAATCTATAAAAAAATCAACCCGAATAACCCAATCAATAAATGGTCTAAGGAACTGAACAGTCATTTCATAGAAGACAGACAATTGGTCAACAAATACATGAAAAAATGTTCAATATCTCTAGCAATTAGAGAAATGCAAATTAAAACTACACTGAGATTTCATTTCACTCCAGCCAGAATGGCAATTATCAAGAATACAAGTAACATAAATGTTGGTGAGGATGTGGGGGGGAAATGTACACTCATACATTGTTGGTGGGACTGCAAATTGGTGCAACCACTATGGAAAGCAGTATGGAGATTACTCAGAAAACATGGATTAGATCCACCATTTGACCCAGTTATCCCACTCCTTGGTTTATGCGCAAAGGACTTAAAATCAGCATATTATGGTGATGTATCCACATCAATGCTTATAGCAGTTCAATTCACAATAGCTAAACTATGGAACCAATCTAGCCAGCTTTCAACAGATGAATGGATAAAGAAAATGTGGTATATACACACAATGGAATATGGCTCAGCCATAAAGAATAATGAAATTATGGCATTTGCAGGTAAATGTATGGAACTGGAGAATGTCATGCTAAGTCAAATAAGTGAATCCCCCAAAACCAAAGGCTGAATGTTTTCTCTGATACGTGGGTGCTAATTCACAATAAATTGGGGGCTGTGGGAAAATAGAAGTACTTTGGATTAGACAAAGGGAAATGAAGGTAAGGTAGGGGGAATGAGAATAGGAAAGACAGCACAATGAATATTACTACCCTACATGCATATATGATTACATGACCAATGTAATTCTACATCATGTACAACCAGAAGAATGAGAAGTTATACTCCATATGTGTATAATATGTCAAAATACATTCTACTATCATGTATAACTAATTAGGACAAATAAAAAAAGAACTTTAGATCATTCAAATTGTATAGTAACTGGATATAATCTGGTTTTGACAGATTAGTTGCTGTCTATTTTATTCAGTGTGATTTAACTTCCAGCCTATAAAGGTTTGGTGTTTATTTGCACTTTAGATGGTACTCTGAACATTTATGAAGTATCTTGAAAACCAGAAATTTCCACAAGTGATACTTGTGGGTCTTACTAAGTTGCTTAGGTCCTCCCTAAGTTATTGAGACTGGCTTTGAATTCGTGATCCTCCTGCCTGAGACTCCTGAACCACTGGGATTATAGGTGTGCACCATCACACCTGGCTCACATTTTCTTTATACAGTAATCTGTTGAAGGGCACCTAGGTTTGTTCCATAGCTTGGCTATTGTGAATTGTGCTGTTACAAATGTTGATGTGGCTGCATCATTGTAGCATGCTGATTATAAATCTTTTGGAAATACTGAGGAGTTGAGTAGCTGGGTCATAGGGTGGTTTGATGTTAATTTTATTGAGGAATATACTGACTTACAGATTGATTATGCTAATTTTCAGCCCCACCAACAATGTATTAGTGTATATTATCCCCCACATCCTCACTCCATTTATTTATTGTTACCTGTATTCTTGATAATTGCCATTCTGACTGGAGTGAAATGAAATCTCAATGTAGTTTTAAATAAGGCAGTAATATTCAGAATATACAAAGAACTCTAAAAACTTAATACCAAATAAATAAATAAATATATAAAGAAGTCAATAAATAGGCAAAAGAACTAAACAGACACTTCTCAAAAGAAATACAAATGGTCAACAAATAAACAAAAAAAATGTTCAGGGCTGGGGTTGTGGCTCAGTGGCAGAGCACTTGCCTGGAATATGTGAGGCAATGGGTTTGATCCTCAGCATTACATAAAAATAAATAAACAAAATAAAGATATTGTGCCAATGTATAACTAAAAAACATATTTAAAATATGTTCATAACATTGGCTCATTCTTTTATGAGTTTCAGGGTTGAGTTTATCTCACAATGACCTAAAATATTGATATTTTATTGTTATTCAAACATTTTATTTTGTGCTCAAATTACAGTTTAAAGAAAAAAGATTTCAGAGTATAAACCTTATCTCCATCTACAATATAGATATTAACACCTCATTAGAGGCACCTTCTAGAACAGAAGGTAATAGGAGTCAAAAACAGTAACCTTCAAATAACATCAGAAATAAGTTCTTTAAAAAATGTTTGATTTTTCACTGCAAATGTACACATCACTTTTAAATGCTGAAATATTTTAGATTTCTGCTATATATATATACACACACACACATATATATATACATATACACAGATATGTAAAAATAACACATTAAATTAGGAAAAAACACTAGCAATTAAAAAACTAGGATTAAACAATTTCAATGTTTGGTTTTTGGTTGCAGTGAAGTTTTAAGAGAACTTTAAAATGTTCTTAATAGAAAACCTTGTTTCATGAAAATAATTCAAAGGCATTTTCAGCTCTCTAATAACTATAATAATAGACCAAAAGAACCATAGAACTGGATGAGACTATTTGCAAATTTACAAATAAGTAAACTGAGGCCAACCAATTTAAATGGCTTTTCTTAAGATCCTACAGGGATTTAGGGACAGAGCTGTGGCTAGCTTTAAATCTGTATGTTTCTACTCACACATAAGTATAATGAATAAAAACTTGGGTGAGAAAAGGTATTGATATAACAATACAAGATGCAAGAATGAGGTGCATGGTTGGATTAAAAGAAAAGTTTATATCCGCTTATATATAATGATTCTTTTTTGGAGACTTAACACAAACTCAAATATTATCTTACATAAGTAAAAACTTCACATAAGCCTCAAATCTAATTTTTATGTATTTTCAACAATTACCCCTAACCATATGTTATCAAAAATAGTTGATTATTGAAATAAACAGAACTAATTATACACAATTCAGCCCTTACCAATTTGCATGCAAATTCTTGGGCAGCAATGCTTAACAAAGAAAAAAAGTAAATGTATTTGAAAAGATAACTGGTGAAATACCAACAAGCTAAATTATAAATCATATAAATGACTTTAGAAAAATAAGATTTGGTTATAGTTTATATTCTGCATAGAATAATTTTGTTAATATTATAAAATAAGAATTTCAAATCTGAAATCCTCTTTTTAATATGAATGAGAATACTATAGTTTCAGCAAAGAAATAAAAATGTTCATCTGAGAGAACATGAACTCAAATTTTTCCTTTGAGTTTTATCAGCTTACTCAAGGATTTAAATGTGTATGTGTATCTTATTTGCTACCTCAAATTAGAAACTTTGGTGATCTACTGTGGTCCTCTGGTAGATTATGTAGTATTTCATAATTTACTAATCAACTTGTTAATGTGAAGATGGAATTAAACAAGTATATTTGTGTTGCTTTTCAATTAATAACACATCTCTTTAAGATATTTTTTTTCTGATTATATTATGCTATTTTTCTAGGAAACTGCTATAGTAGCTATCCAATTTTGCAACAACCTGATATAGGGACAGAGATTTTGAACTTCAAATTTGGATAGAAATATTGCTAGAACATAAACTAAATTTCCAGGTGAAGTTTTATTTGAATCTCCTCAAATTTTAAAATAGATTTTATTTCCCATGCAATATAAAAAGAGAAATTATACCCATGTATAGTATTGAAATCTTTGCCTGTGGTTTTCCTTCAATGAATATTTAAGGTTTTCCTTCTCTCATATTTATGTAGCACTAAAATGGAATTGCCTTTTAAAAGTTATAATAGCTTAAACTGAAAACCTAGTTTCCATTTTATAAACAACCCATATGGAAAAATCATCTTGGCTCATTTAGCAAGTACATATAACCCCCCAAATACGAAGAAAACACATCAAATTCATTAAAAATGAAACAAGAGATCAAAAAAGTCATTGCATTTTAGCTTCTTTAATAATACACTCAAAATTGTAACACAAGAAGGATTCACTATTTTACTTAACATTTAAACACAGTTATGAAGAATAGAAGAGTGAACACATTTATAAACAAACTGCAGTATATCTTTAAGTTCTTAGGCTGCCCAACAATTTAAAATGTATAGCATATGAAGTAACAACTATAGGGGTACAAGAAAATCCTACAAGTTAATAGCTTAACTACATTCAGAATCATTTTGATATAGAATAATCTTTAATCTCATTTGATGGTTGTTTTAGCTCATCTAACAAACCATATAGATGTCAACTACAGGGCCTTGCAAATGCAGAGTGGCCAATTACATTTAACATGAAGTATAAGACAACCAGAATGAAAACGATTCCTTAGTTACTCTTTTCTACTTTTAATATGAGCACTTAAGATGTTAATATGAAATGAAATTTCACTATCTAAACTCACATTACATATTTGGAACTACAAAAATGAATACAGCAAGATTATAGACATACTGCAGCCTCTGGATTTAACATCATACACTGGCCAAAATATTTAGAAATCCAAAGCATATAAAAATCACAGTATAGTATGGAAAAACTTGAAAACAATTTAATTTGGCTCATTCATTTTACAGCTGACCAAACTTTGGAGACCTGGGGCAACAAGACTGTAACAATCCACATGTGCTTTTGCAAATGATTGAAATTACTTTGGTTGTGAGAATGCAAGTTGACCACTTTAAGAGAATGAGAATTTAATCTTAAAATTGGCAATTCAAAATCTGTCATTACATGTGAATAAAATTGGAAGGATGCTAAATCTCTAGGAAAAGTTACTCTTGTAAGTCTGGACGCCTTATACTGAACCTTTAGAATAAAAGTACACTTCACAAATGGAACACTGAACATAAATTATGACAAGTCAAGATAATAGTCATATAGAAGTAAGGTAATTTTTTGATACATAAGAATTGTTTTAATAACCTTTTTCAATAATGAATCTAGTATTAGTGCATTAGCTCCAAATACAGGACAAACATAAGCCACTTAACTTCAGAGCTCAAGTAATATTCTTGCTGAAAAGAGTTGCTAAAAATATCAACAAAATAATAGAATATCTTTAAGCAGTGTCCTCTTTATAACCTGTAATAATTTCATTTGGCAATTTTAAGAGGTATTCTCTGGACTATAAATTTTCTGCAAATAGACTTCCACTTTGTTGTTACCCAAATTACAGATATCCAAGATACCAATGATATGTACTCTATCCAGTTCAGTTGCTGCTCTTATAATATCACCTAAAAGTAAAAAAAAAAAAAAAAACAAAAAAACAAACAGATGGTAAGTATTGTAAAATAGTTAAATATTTACTTGCATTTAGAATCACATTACCTGATGATTTGTCTTACAATATTAACGCTGTCCCCCATCTCCATCCAATACATCATATGCATTTACCAAATTTTTGTTATAGTAATCTAACTTCTACAGATAAAAGTGAGCACATCAAAGAGATACTACCAATAATTTCAAGATATGGCTTTCCAAAGTCATATTTAATTTTCTTTTCTTTCTTTTTTAGGTGAAGCAACATAAAAATACATATTTTCAAGGTCATTTATAATGTTCCAAATAAACAGCTTATATTAAACTTCAAAGAAATGCAAATTTAAGTTTTCCTATTTTGCAATTAAATTATCAATGTTTTTGTAAAATTTATGAGCCATAAAGCAAAACAACATATATCTAACATATACTCTAATGACATATGCATATGCATATATGTGTATGAATATATAATTGAGGGTTCTTTTAAGTGTATTTCCTTTGAAGTGGCTTGTATCAACTAGGGCATCTTTAGATACTCTCAAGCTTTACCAAAAATTGATCAGGTGAATGATATCACTGAAAATAGCAGAATAGGGAATTCCAGGGCCCTGTCTCTCCATTAAGCATCTTACAAGCTGGGAAAAATTCTCAGAATCAACATTTGGCAAACTCTTAATCTAGACAAAAATTTAGAACCATCAGAGGCAA
Source organism: Marmota monax (assembly GCF_021218885.2). Classification (NCBI taxonomy): domain Eukaryota; kingdom Metazoa; phylum Chordata; class Mammalia; order Rodentia; family Sciuridae; genus Marmota; species Marmota monax. Next base: position 5,197,509 of record NW_026694552.1, on the reverse strand, counting down.
TGATTAAGAAAGAAAGAAAGTGCTACACTATGGTAAGAGTGTGCTATGATGTTTTACATAGCCTGGCTATCATATTTCATACTCCAGATGATTAGTGACCATGAAGATGACAACTCACACTCCTTGGTGGAGGTTGTTAGTACCAAAGAGAGCAATGTAGAACTTATTCTCAATTATGCAGCTGTGTGTTTTGACCCATCTGACAGTTCCCTCAAAGTCCAGGTGCAAGGACTTGCTTTCATTTTACCCAGAGTGGATCATTCTCTCACCTGGGGTGGCTTTCCCCACAACTGCTTTTGTTGAAAGCATGCAAAGAAAAAGTATTGAACAGTGAAATTCTGGGCAGGATAGAGGTTGAGAAAAGAGATAAATGGGAGAATAGATTTTTTAAAAGTGCCTTTGAACACTGGGGAATCAAGAAGACTTTACACATATTCAGGTCTTGATGCATGCTCAGAAAAGGCCTGAGAAGACTGATCATTTACCTCTAGCTGACCTTCAGGCTCTGAGCAAGCAGGAAGTGAAGGCTAAGGCAGAGTTCTAAATAGCCTTGGCTAAGTGTCGAAGAAGTGCTGTGGCACAGGGTCAATCTGCAAAAACTAGAATATATTTTTCTTTATTTTCTTGGCCCTTGTTGTTTAAGGAAACTCTGTCAAAACATTAGTCCACTACTACTAAGCAAATATATTATACAGAGTTCAGTGGCTACAAATGACAGACTTTTTTAAATATGAGAAAACAAAAAACTTGAGAGGTTAAGTAATAAACTCACATGATTCTAATCCAGACAGTAAAGCTTCAAGGTATAAGCTTTCAGCCTTTTATGGTAGAGCTATATCTCTATAAATTTGCACTAAAATTTGGGAGTGCATCTAGTGCACTCTGAAAACCTCTAAAGGGAGGACCCTTTTATGAAACAAAATACGATCAGAGAACCAACAGAGGCAATTATTAAGAAAGAAAGAGGGATTTGAGAGGGATCTATGTATGCTCAGGATTCATTAACTTCACAGTAAACCCATCTTAGACATAAAATATCTAATGAATGATTTAAAATTGTATAAGCTAAATAAAACACATGAATGTTATAACAAATGCTAGTACTATATAATTTTGTTCTTTTTTGAGTGGGATGGACTTTCATCCAGGTAACTGGAAAGATTTCAAGACCTTCAGCTTTGATTTTAACATCAATAACCCAAACCTTACTAATTCTAATTGCTATCATATATTGACTTTTATAAACAATGATTCACATACCACCCACTTTGCCAATTATGTAATACTTCAAGCAAAAGACAACTTCTCTATGTCTCAATTTGCTTCTTTAGAGCAGTGTTTTTAGGGTTAAATACCACAAAGCACTTTAGAGTGGTGGCTAACCACATAGAAAGCACTCAAATAATTGCAGCAATAATTTTTCTTAAGCAAAACTATTGTGAAATAAAGATATCATTTATATGACATAAATCTTTTAATTAAATGACTACTAATTTTATCTATAAAATAAACTTTTGTACATTTTACTTGAAATTGATAGTATAACAAGAATTACACATTTTAGTAACATCAGACATATATAAAGTGAGACAAAGAAAGCTCTATGTATTCTCACTTTGTTTGCTATTATTGGTTACAAGGTAAGACAAAGTGTCCTGGCATCCCTTGAAACTAGGTTGATATCATGTAATTGGGTTCTAGAAAATTAGAAAATGAGTGGGAGTGATGTGTCACTTACATAGGTCAAAAAATAAGTGAGTTTATCCATCTCTTTCTTTCTTTGCCTTGACAACCTTAGAAGTCATCTGTTCTTGCTAGGGCAGCAACAAGAGGGAAGTTAACACAATAAAAAAGTTTCTTGCTTCAGTGTGATACATGCTTCCCTGTTGGATTGGAAATAAGTACTGGGAAGAGAGCTGGTGACTCACTGTATCACAATGAAGCAAGAAAGAAACTTTTATTGTGTTATGTCACTGAGACTTTAGAGTTGCTTTGTAACTAACTGCAACACAGTCCAACCTATCTTGTAATAAAGTGTGGTATTCCTTTGCTAAAAACAGGATGGAAAACCCTGATTAGCTAGAGAATAAAACCATTTTCATGAATGTATGAAAAAAAAACCCTTCTGCCTGTGCTATACTTCTGAAATGTTTATCAATAGATGTGTCAACTCAACGCTTCCAAGGGGGTGGAAGTCATTCATATTCTTGTACTTCATAATTAAATATGACACCAAGAAGGAATTCATATCAGCAAGCCATATTCAAAAAGTGACTTGGGATAAATGACTGTCCATTTGAAAAATAAAATATAAAACTGGATCCTTATGTCACCATCTACACAAAATTCCAAATGAATTAAATTTTTAAGTTGCCAAAATGAAGTCACATATATAATAATGCCTCCGCTAAAAAATTGTAAAAATGGGCAAAGGAATTGAATAGAAATTTCTCCAAATAAATTATACACATGGCCCATAAACACATGAAAAGATACTCAACATCTATAGTAATTAGGTAAATGCAAATCATAACCACAGTGAGATACCAACTCACACCCATGTTGGTGGCTGCTATCAAAATGAAATATAACAGCTTGAAAGTAACAAGGGCTTGAGTGAGGATGCCAAGAATCTGGAATCATCATGGATTGCTGGTGGGATTGTGAAATAGTGAAGATGCTGTGAAAAACAGTTTGGCTATTCCTCAAAAAGTTAAATGTAGGAATACCATATGATCTATCAGTTCCACTCCTGGGTTTATAGCAAAAAAAGTTGAAAGCAGAGACTCAGATACTTATAGACCAATGTTCATAGAAGAATTATTCACAATATCCAAAATACAGAAATAGACCAAATTTACATTAACAGAAAAATGTATAAAGGAAATGTAAAATATAATACAAAGAAATATTATTTAGCCATATAAAGGAATGACATTCTGATATATATTACAATATGAATGAATATTGATAATGCTATACTAAATAAAATAAGTGAGACACAAAACAATATTTCATGATTCAATTTGCATGAAATGACTAAAATAGACAAATTCATAGAGAAAGTGGAATCGTAGTTACCAGGGGCTGAGGAGGGGGGATTGGGATGTTACTATTTAATGGGTACAGTATTTCTGTTTGGGATGATAGAAAATTCTGGAAATGGATACTGATGATGGTTGCACCACATTGTCAATGTACTTAATATAATTGAAAAGACATTTAAAAATGGCTAAAATGGCAAATTTTGTGTTGTCCATTTGATCACAATTAAAAATATATAAGCAAAAATAACAAAGTTCTAAAAGTATTAAGGAAAAGTATAGTGAATTTTTAAAAAGTGTCTTGAGCTGGGTGATGCCTTTTTGAGTATGAAAAGGAGCAGCCACAAAATAAAAGATGATGTACTTGAGTACACAGAAACAAAATTACTTAAAATACCAAAGAAAACTGCTATTGAATAAATGTCAAACTAGGTAAATAAATTTTTAGCACATGAAAAAGGGTTAATTTTTAATATAAAAAGAAAAATTAATAAGAAAAAGAACATTCTTATATCTAAATGGAAAAAATAAGACTAGCACTGTAATTTCTAGAAAGTTCTTGGCAATAAAATTTAAGTGACTGAGCATCAGAATAAGATGGCCGCTGCGCACGGGGGTTGCTGAAGTGCTGAGCGTGGTGCTCAGAGCAGCGGCTTTAATTGAGATTTCGCACAGCGTGTAAGAACCCCTTTCACCGTTAATCTGTAGCGGACCACTTTGCCAAGCAGCAGGAAGAACAAAGAGATCGAAAAAGAGACGCTTGGCTCCGGGACGCTTTGCCGCCCAAAGCCGCGGGCGCTTTGCTCCCATCTGCTTCCTCTTTCGCTTCGCTCTGGGCAGAAAAGGTGAATGTGTAATCAGCAGTGGATTGTAAGTACCCTAGGCAAAGAAAGCTCAGTGCGCCCCGCCTTTTTTTTTTGAATATTTTTTATACAGTGAGAGTTTGTGGATTGGGATCATTGGCTGGGCTGCGGTTTCTGTGCCGAAAATCCACTCCGCGGGAGCCGCCATTTGCTTTCTGCCGGCTGTCTTGATGGCTATGGCTACATTGTCCGGCAGCCACACCTAGAGGTTGGAGCTGGGCTGCGTGCCGAGCCCTGTCCTCCAAAGGCTGGACCGCAGCCTTGAGCGCCTGGGTCGCCTGTTCGCCGCTGCACCCTCGGGCAGAGCCTGCTCTGGGGTCGTTCTGCATGCCCCTGCAAGGGGACCCATGCTTCAGAGGAGGGAGCCGGAGAGCCGCGGCGGCAGCCGCTTGGGCCCTGGGGGCTGGGCACCGGTTCTTTGGGGCAGCTATGGTCACGGACGAGCGCGGCGCACCTGAGCGTGGCCCCGGGGAAGAGGCGACGGCGGCAGGGTTTAATTTCTAGAAATCTGGACTGGAAACAGAAGCAGCAGTTTGTATAATCCCAAGAACTTGCTTATGCCAGGAAGCTGTAAGGGCAACATGAATATCATTGAGGAGATCTAACATGGCAGCGGGCGGGGAGAGATCAAGTCTCTGACCTCTTCAACTGCGCGGGCATAGGGAGCTGTAAACTGTATAAATGCTGTTTGCTCAGGATCACTAGGCAACGCTGAGCTGACGTGGATCTGGGGTGTACAGTCTGGGCCCCTCAGAACACACACACCGAGCCCGGATCGGCTGCATCCAAGCTCCGGTTCGCCTGCTTCTCGTGACTCAGCACTAACAATCCCGCTGAAATAACTGGTTGGCCCTTAGGAACTTTCAGAGGTAATAACCAACCGAGCCTTCATAGGCAGTGGCCACAGGATTGAAATGGGGATTGGGAGAGACAGTCAGGACCCACCCGTTGCACTGGTCACCCGGCAAAGGGAACGAACGGTCACCATTTACATGTGATACCAACTTGGCAGAGAACTGACGTCACGGGCGGAGGAGATAACTGCATTGAAACGAGCGCAACAGGGCTCCCAGGAGCAGCAGACATGGCGTGTAGCCAGTATTGTGGTGAGCGTCACAGGTGAGCGCGGCCTGGCTTGAGGAAACACAAGAGAAGGCCCTAGGCACTCAGGATTGGAGACCCGCCCAGTCTGTGAGGAAGAGCTGCTGCACAGTGAATGGTTCCCACCTATTGAGAGGAGAAGCTTGACCCAGTGGGCACAGCTCCACCTACTGGAAGAGAAATTAATCGAACTCTATGACTGCATTTATTATTATTATTATCATTTTTTTTTCTTTTTCTTTTTTTTCTTTCATTTTCAATTTTTTATTGTTGTTGTTCTTTAACTTTTTTAATGTTTCTAATTTTTTTTAATTTTTATTATTATAATTTTTTTAATTTTAATTTTCATTATTTTTATTATCATTATTATTTTTGTAAAAAAAATTTTTTTCTTTTCTTTCTTTATTTTCTAACTTTTTTGTGTGTGTTTTGTTTTTGTTTCTTTTGTCTTTTCAATTTTCTTATTCCCCCTTCCTTGAATTCTACCTGCCTACTCTCATTCTCTTTAGTGACTTCTTCCCTTCCCCTTCTAATATCTTTCTTCCCAAGCATCAAATAAATTTATAAGAGTAAACAGTAACTCAGCGGTCAAGAAGAACAAGAAGTAACATGAGCAGCATAAAAAAGCAAGGAAGAAAAGGGGTACAAACAATGAAGGACAGCCTAAATATTCAGCAGGACCTAGAGTCAGCAGAAAAATGGTCATATAAAGAACTCAAGGAACACCTTAGACAGGGAACCTTAAAGAGGATACGAGACAGCAAATCCAAACAGTGAAAGAACACTTTGAAAATCAATTACATAAACAGATAAAAGAAGAAGTTAAGCATCTTTATCAGGAGATAGATATTATAAAAAAAAATCAAACAATAATTCTAGAAATGAAGGAAACAATAAACCAAATTAAAAACTCAATTGAGAGTATCACTAACAGAGTGGAGCAAGTAGAAGCCAGAACGTCAGATAATGAAGACAAAATATATCATTTTGAAAAGAGCCTAGCCAACTCAGAAAGGCTGGTTAAAAATCACGAGAGAAACATCCAAGAGATATGGGATAACATAAAAAAACCAAACCTACGAGTCATCGGGATAGAAGAAGGTACAGAGATTCAAACCAAGGGAATGAGTAGCCTGCTGAATGAAATAATTACAGAAAACTTTCCAGAAATAAAAAAGGGAACAGATATACAAATTTTAGATGCATACAGGACACCGAGCACACAAAATCACAGTAGACCAACGCCAAGACACATTGTTATGAAGATATCCAATATACAGAACAAAGAGAAAATATTAAAAGCTACAAGAGAAAGGAGGCAGATTACATTCAGGGATAAACCAATAAGGTTAACAACGGATTTTTCATCACAGACGCTGAAAGCGAGAAGATCCTGGTGTTGAGAGCCACAGCCAAAGGGGCCCCAGCAAACTTCCAGCTGCCAGCAAACTTCCAGCTGCTGGCTGATGATTGGCTCACAGCGGCCCCAGCAACATCTAGCTGATTGGCTCCTCTGCGGTGATGCTCATTGGACTGTTTCCCTGCCCTTTCAGACCACGGAGCTGCTCATTGGGGGACTTTTTTGGCTCCGCCCACGTGACCCAGCCAATCGGCCTCAAGAGCAGGAGGATTGTGGGAGGTGGAGAGAAGCTGTGTGGGAGACAGAGGCTTGGGGAAAGCCGGTGGTGGCAGTTGAGGCTCTGAGGGTTTTTCCTGAGAGACTATTTTGTTTGTCGTGTGTGGTTCTAAAAATAAAGTTAGTTTCTTTTGACAAGTGGCTCCTTGTCAAAAATTTTTTCAAACACTGAAAGACAATGGATGCCAACCAAGAATTCTGTATCCAGCAAAATTAAGCTTCAGGTACGACAACGAAATAAAAATCTTTCATGATAAACAAAAGCTAAAAGAATTTGCAGCCAGAAAACCAGCATCTTGAGCAAAACACTACACGAGGAAGAAATGAAAAACAATAACCAAAACCATCAGTGGGAAGTGCCTCTATAAAAACAGAGGGCGGGGGGGAAAGCTAACCATGGAGAAACAAACTAAATTAAATTAAAAAAAAAAGAAGATAAATAATCAAACATGGCTGGAAGTACAAACCATATATCAATAGTAACTCTAAACGTTAATAGCTTAAACTCTCCAATAAAGCGACATAGGCTGGTAACATGGATTAAAAAAACAAATCCAACAATATGCTGCCTCCAGGAGACACATCTGATTGCAAAAGACATACACAGGCTGAAGGTGAAAGGTTGGGAAAAAATATACCACGCACACGGTCCTCGTAAGCAAGCAGGGGTGGCCATCCTCATATCGAATAAAATCGACTTCAAGACTAAGTTAATCAAAAGGGATAAGGAAGGACATTATATACTGTTAAAAGGAACCATTCACCAACAAGACATAACAATTATCAATATTTATGCACCAAATAATGGTGCTGTGACGTTCATAAAACAAATTCTCCTCAAGTTCAAGAATCAAATAGACCACAACACAATAATTATGGGTGACTTCAACACACCTCTCTCACCATTTGACAGATCCTCCAAACAAAAGTTGAATAAAGAAACTATAGAACTCAATATCACAATCAACAACCTAGACTTAACTGACATAGAATATATCAACCATCATCACGTGGATATACTTTTTTCTCAGCAGCACATGGATCCTCCTCAAAAATAGACCATATATTATGCCATAGGGCAACTCTCAGTAAATATACAGGGGTGGAGATAATCCCATGCATTTTATCTGATCATAATGGAATGAAACTGGAAATCAATGATGAAAGAAGGAAGGAAAAATCCTACATCACATGGAAAATGAACAATATGTTACTGAATGATCAATGGGTTACAGAAGACATAAAGGAGGAAATCAAAAAATTCTTAGAGATAAATGAAAATACAGACACAACATATCGGAATCTATGGGACACAATGAAAGCAGTTTTAAGAGGGAAATTCATCGCCTGGAGGTCATTTCTCAAAAAAAGGAAAAACCAACAAATAAATTAGCTCACACTTCATCTCAAAGCCCTAGAAAAGGAAGAGCAAAACAACAGCAAATGTAGCAGAAGGCAAGAAATAATCAAAATCAGAGCGGAAATCAACGAAATTGAAACAAAAGAAACTATTGAAAAAATTAACAAAACTAAAAGTTGGTTCTTTGAAAAAATAAATAAGATCGACAGACCCTTAGCCATGCTAACGAAGAGAAGAAGAGAGAGAACTCAAATTACTAACATACGGGATGAAAAAGGCAATATCACAACAGACGCTACAGAAATACAGAAGACAATTAGAAATTATTTTGAAAACCTATATTCCAATAAAATAGAAGATAGTGAAGACATTGATAAATTCCTTAAGTCATATGATTTGCCCAGACTGAGTCAGGAGGATACTCACAACTTAAACAGACCAATATCAATAGATGAAATAGAAGAAGCAATCAAAAGACTTCCAACCAAGAAAAGCCCAGGACCAGATGGGTATACAGCGGAGTTTTACAAAACCTTTAAGGAAGAATTAATACCAATACTTTTCAAGCTATTTCAGGAAATAGAAAAAGAGGGAGCTCTGCCAAATTCATTCTATGAGGCCAACATCACCCTGATTCCGAAACCAGACAAAGACACCTCAAAGAAAGAAAACTACAGACCAATATCTCTGATGAACCTAGATGCAAAAATCCTCAATAAAATTCTGGCGAATCGGATACAAAGGCACATCAAAAAAATTGTGCACCATGATCAAGTAGGATTCATCCATGGGATGCAAGGATGGTTCAATATACGGAAATCAATAAATGTTATTCACCACATCAACAGATTTAAAGATAAGAACCATATGATCATCTCAATAGACGCAGAAAAAGCATTCGACAAAGTACAGCATCCCTTTATGTTCAAAACATTAGAAAAACTAGGAATAACAGGAACTTACCTCGACATAGTAAAAGCTATCTATGCTAAGCCTCAGGCTAGCATCATTCTCAATGGAGAAAAATTGAAGGCATTCCCCCTAAAATCTGGAACAAGACAGGGATGTCCTCTACCACTACTTCTATTCAATATAGTTCTTGAAACACTGGCCAGAGCAATTAGACAGACAAAAGAAATTAAAGGCATAAAAATAGGAAAGGAAGAACTTAAATTATCACTATTTGCAGATGACATGATTCTATACCTAGAAGACCCAAAAGGGTCTACAAAAAAACTACTAGAACTAATAAATGAATTCAGCAAAGTGGCAGGATATAAAATCAACACGCATAAATCAAAGGCATTTCTGTATATCAGCGACAAAACTTCTGAAACGGAAATGAGGAAAAACACTCCATTCACAATATCATTCAAAAAAAATAAAATACTTGGGAATCAACCTAACAAAAGAGGTGAAGGACTTATACAATGAAAACTACAAAACCCTAAAAAGAGAAGTAGAAGAAGATCTTAGAAGATGGAAAAATATACTCTGTTCATGGATAGGCAGAACTAACATCATCAAAATGGCGATATTACCAAAAGTTCTCTATAGGTTTAATGCAATGCCAATCAAAATCCCAATGGCATTTCTTGTAGAAATAGATAAAGCAATCATGAAATTCATATGGAAAAATAAAAGACCCAGAATAGCAAAAGCAATTCTAAGCAGGAAGTGTGAATCAGGTGGTATAGCAATACTGGATTTAAAACTATATTACAGAGCAATAGTAACAAAAACAGCATGGTACTGGTACCAAAACAGGCGGGTGGACCAATGGTACAGAATAGAGGACACAGAGACTAATCCACAAAGCTACAGCTATCTTATATTTGATAAAGGAGCTAAAAGCATGCAATGGAGGAAGGATAGCATCTTCAACAAATGGTGCTGGGAAAACTGGAAATCCATATGCAACAAAATGAAACTGAATCCCCTCCTCTCGCCATGCACAAAAGTTAACTCAAAGTGGATCAAGGAGCTAGATATCAAATCAGAGACTCTACATCTGATAGAAGAAAAAGTTGGCTCCGATCTACATATTGTGGGGTCGGGCTCCAAATTCCTTAATAGGACACCCATAGCACAAAAGTTAATAACAAGAATCAACAAATGGGACCTACTTAAACTGAAAAGTTTTTTCTCAGCAAGAGAAACAATAAGAGAGGTAAATAGGGAGCCTACATCATGGGAACAAATTTTTACTCCTCACACTTCAGATAGAGCCCTAATATCCAGAGTATACAAAGAACTCAAAAAATTAAACAATAAGAAAACAAATAACCCAATCAACAAATGGGCCAAGGACCTGAACAGACACTTCTCAGAGGAGGACATACAATCAATCAACAAGTACATGAAAAAATGCTCACCATCACTAGCAGTCAGAGAAATGCAAATCAAAACCACCCTAAGATACCATCTCACTCCAGTAAGATTGGCAGCCATTATGAAGTCAAACAACAACAAGTGCTGGAGAGGATGTGGGGAAAAGGGTACTCTTGTACATTGCTGGTGGGACTGCAAACTGGTGCGGCCAATTTGGAAAGCAGTATGGAGACTCCTGGGAAAGCTGGGAATGGAACCACCATTTGACCCAGCTATTGCCCTTCTCGGACTATTCCCTGAAGACCTTAAAAGAGCGTACTACAGGGATACTGCTACATCCATGTTCATAGCAGCACAATTCACAATCGCTAGACTGTGGAACCAACCCAGATGCCCTTCAATAGATGAATGGATCAAAAAAATGTGGCATTTATACACAATGGAGTATTATACAGCACTAAAAAATGACAAAATCATGGAATTTGCAGGGAAATGGATGGCACTAGAGCAGATTATGCTTAGTGAAGCTAGCCAATCCCTAAAAAACAAATACCAAATGTCTTCTTTGATATAATGAGAGCAACTAAGAACAAAGCAGGGAGGAAGAGCAGGAAGAAAAGATTAACATTAAACAGATACATGAGGTGGGAGGGAAAGGGAGAGAAAAGGGAAATTGCATGGTAATGGAGGGAGATCCTCATTGTTATACAAAATTACATATAAGAGGTTGTGAGGGGAATGGGAAAATAAACAAGGAGAGAAATGAATTACAGTAGATGGGGTAGAGAGAGAAGATGGGAGGGGAGGGGAGGGGACATAGTAGAGGATAGGAAAGGTAGCAGAATACAACAGTTACTAATAGGGCATTATGTAAAAATGTAGATGTGTAACTGACATGATTCTGCAATCTGTATTTGGGGTAAAATTGGGAGTTCAAAACCCACCTGAATCAAATGTATGAAATATGATATGTCAAGAGCTTTGTAATGTTTTGAAAAACCAATAAAAAAAATAAAATAAAATTTAAGTGACTAAAAATCATATGAAGATTTTCCAGTTCAGAAATAATGGAGAAATTCAAATCTAAATAGTAACACATTAGTTTTTCCAGCAGTCTGCCAAAGATTAATAAGAATAATAATACCTAGTCTTTACAAGGGTGTGAATAAAGTGGAACTCTTGACTTTGGCTCTAGTGTAAATTAGTAGATATTAGTTCTCTTATAGAGAAGCATTTAAAACATCTACCAAAATTTTAAATGAACACATCTTTTGAGTTAGTGACTTCTACGAATTCTTCTTACAGATATAGTAGTATATCAAGATTACACACACACACACGCACATATACACACATACAAATATATATGGAAACCCATTGCAGTACTATTTGATAATTTCCCCCCCCTCAGAAAAATAAAATACTTGGGGCTGGAGCTGTAGCTCAGTGGCAGAGCACTTGCCTACCACATGTGAGGCACTAGATTCAATCCTCAGCACCACATAAAAAATAAATAAAATAAAGTTATAAAGATGTTTTTTTCCTTTAAAAAAACCATGAAACAATCTAACTCTCCATTAGTTGGCAACTGGGGAAGTAAATTTTGGTATATCCACACAGTGAAATACTTTGTAGTTATTAAAAAGAATGAGGTATCTCTGTATATACTAACATGAAAAATGTCCAAGGTAAACTGGTAAACTGTCAAAATGAAAAAGATGGTTACAGAATAACACAGTTATATAATTCCATTTGCGTGTACTTTGAGAGACAGAGGATGAGTAAGAATATAAACTGCTTTACACAAAAATAATTTCTTTTTTTTTACAAAAAAATAATTTCTTCAAGGAATAAAAATTCTGTTTATCTCCAGAGAATAGGTGAGTGGGTTGGTGGAAGGGGCTGGATCTGGGAAGGGAAGGAGGGGAACTTGCACTTTTATTCAACACCTTTCTGATATTTAGGCTGTTTGCAATTCCAGATTTCTTAATTTATACCCTAACCTGAGGTTTAAATATTTCTGTACTAATTTTTGTTCCTTTGTTCCTGTTTCAATTTTTAATTATTAACATGTATATAGCTTTTGTAATAAAAAAATGTTAGTTTATTAAAACTGTTTAAAGGATGAATCCATGTCTCAGTATATCACACCACTCTATTTTTATCTTTTAGTTAGAATCATGAAAGGAATGGAAAAGTTTGGATCAGACAGATTTTGGTTCAAATTGTGACTGTTACTCATGTTGGTGAATATCTCTGATTCTCAGTCTAGTTCTCTATAAATAGGAAATATTAATATGCACTCCACAGGGTTATTAGTAAAATTAATTTAAATGTATAAAATGTACAGGCACAATGATTACCACAGAGTTAAATGGACACTATTATTATTAGTGCCAAAGCAAGAAAAACATGGCATTACACTCAAGATGAATTCCTTTGCTTTTGGTTACCATTTTATTTTCTTCCCTAGTGGTTCTTGTCCTTCATATCCAAATATTAACTACTTTGATAGACTTTTCATGTGACCATATTAGTGACTACTGTAATAATATTGGCACTAACAATAAGCATATAACTGAGAACTCTGACCTGATATTTTGTATTGTTGATGGAATATACATATAGCAGAAGATATGTGACAGAAGTGAATATTGCAAGGAACAAAAATTAGTACAGAAATATTTAAACTACAGGTTAGGTATAAATTAAGAAATCTGGAATTGCAAAGAGCCCAAGGAGCTGTAATATAAAAAGTAATACTGCAAGTCAACCAATATATCATCTCTAAAATGGGCTGTGGGAAAATAGAAAACCTCATTTCTTATGAAAGTAGACACTTGTGTTCAGTTTGCATAACCATTACTGTCAAAAGTTACTTCATTGGGTGCAGTTCATAAAAGATTCATTCAAAAACAACATACACTCAAGAGCTTTGTCAGCTTAGAAAGACCTACCACAAAATCCCAGGAAAATAAAGCCTTTCTTAAATGCTCTTTTAAATGTATTAACTTTTAAATGTAAGCTCAGTAAAAACTGCTAGAATTTCACTCTATGCTTCGGAAATATAAATGAAAACAGACAATAAACAGGGTAATTACAATTTGACAGATAATTTCACAAGTTTAAAGAAATAAAGTTTGATATATTATTTAGTAGCCTAAACAAATTTTTGGTTGAAGAGTTTCACTATTGGGACCTCATACACTCCTAGCCGTCCTCAAGGAATTTATTGTTTAGCACTTGAATAACTAAACATTTATAAGAGAGAAATTTTACTATATTATACTTTGGAGATATTGTGATTTCAGACAATTATAAGGTAAAAAGACAAATTGTCTGGCCTGAGTTAAAAGAAGAGAGTATCTCCACAAGAATGGAGTCCTAATTAGAATAAGATAAAATCTATGCTTATATAATTTTATCAGAATGGATTCTACTGTCATGTATAACTAAAGAGAACTAATAAAAAATAAAAAAATAAAAAAGACTAGAACTGCACAGTTCCACATGTATGTCATTTAGATCTGATGAAATAATTACATATCAAATTATATTATAAGAACATTTCTTAATGCCTGCCCAGAATAGAAACAAGTTGCTCAATTTATTTAAAAGATACAACCTCATTTTATAAGTCTTAGGGAACATTTACCAAATAAACCTTTAGTTAAACTACATCAAGTTTTAAGTCTAGAGTTGCTTACATAATTAAATATTGTCAATGGGAAAAGGTTAGAATTGTTTATGATTTTTTTCCTGAGTAAAAGGAACACAGATTTTCTTACTTGCAAGTGCTCGGGGGCCTGGAAATCGGTCACTGACAGTGACTTCTGGAGGATATACACAGCTGTAATTCATGCAGGTCAACAATGTGTCTATTTGAGATGTTCGGACATCTTCTGGACAATACATGGGTAGGAATGCAACATCAATTGCAATCTCATGGTTCAGACCTGTTGGAGAAAATTACACATTATTAAAAGTTTGATGGGTTAGTTTATGGTGCTAATAACGCCAAATTTGCTGTGTTGATCTTTTTTTAAATCTTATTTTGTATTTGTTCTTTTTAGATACATATGACAGTAGAGAGTATTCTGACATATTATACATACATGCATTATAACTTATTCTAATCAGGATCCCATTCTTGTGGTTGTACATGATGTGGAGTTTTACTGATTACATGATGTACATGATGGTGAATTTATATATGAACATAGGAAAGTTATATCCAATTCATTCCACTGTCTTTTCTATTCCTATCTTGGTTTGATCTTTTTTTATGACAATATCTTTATTTTATTTTTATGTGGTGCTGAGCATCGAACCCAATGCCTCATACATGGTAAGCGGGTGCTTTACCTCTGAGCCACAACCCTAGCCCCTGGTTTGATTTTTTTTTTTTAAAGAGAGAGTGAGAGAGGGGAGAGAGAGAGAATTTTAATTTTTTTTTTTTAGTTATCTGCAGACACAACATCTTTGTTTGTATGTGGTGCTGAGGATCGAACCCGGGCCGCACGCATGCCAGGCAAGCGCGCTACCACTTGAGCCACATCCCCAGCCCCCTGGTTTGATTTTAACATGCTGAATTGCTATAGGTTGAAAAAGTAGGTACTTCAGTGCAACCTATCACCACTTCTAGAAATAACAATTAAAAATGTTTTCCCTACTGATATAAAATTAATGTTTTATTATCCAGAGAATAGCCTTGTCACATAAATGAAGATATAGAGAGTGATTCCTTGGTCATTCATGACAGGTAGGAGAATTAAGAGAGATGATTTTTGGTTCCCTTACTGCCATCTGGATATTTGGCTTCAGAAAGACCAGGGATGATGTAACTCGGTCCCATTTGTCCTCGAATACATAAGACACAGTTCACATACTAACTATTAGGGTTAATAAATGGTTTCAGTAGAAAAGGTTCTTAGCCATAGTGAATACTGTCCTTTGACTGCCATCTCTTTATGCTTGCTAGGGTGGATAAAAACAAAACAAAACAAAAACACTTCTTGGAAGAAGACAAGGATTTGATCTGGGTACTAAATGATGAGTGGAAATTAAGCAACAGAGAGGAGGGCATTTCAGGCATGTCATGGAGTAACACAAGCCAAAGATTTAGATAAGAGTAAGGTGACCAGTCTGGCTACATCAAGGGTAAACAAAAAGAGAACAGCTTTAAAACTATGAACTTCATATAGTTTCCCAAGCCAGAAATCCAGGAGTTGTCATAATCCTCATTAGCCCTTTTATTCTTCCTGGATATGTGGTCACCTAAATTCTATGTCCTTAATATTTCTCCTGTTAATCCCTTATAGTGATTCTTAAGTACTGAGTATGGGCCACTGATGGTTAAACAAATTCCTTCTTGTTAAGCTGCAAATTGACCCAGAAGTGCAAATTCTTTGCTATTTATGAGCAAATGACACTAGATACCATAACTTTAAGGTATAACTAAGGGCTGCTTAAATTTTTTTAAAGATCACTAAAATTTGGTATTCATAATGTAAAACAATAATGTTATCTAGAATTTCCTGAGGACTCCAATTCAGTGTTATAAGAAGTGTAGCTATCCTATAACTCTCAGTAGTGCTGCAATGCTCCTGTGAATGTACAGTAAATTTAACTCTAAGCTATATCATTAATGTAATAAGTTATTATAAAAAGAATACTCTGCATTAAATATATCATTGATCATATGATACATTCCAACTTATAAATGTATTTTATTTTTTCTTTTTACACTTGACAGTAGAGATAATTTTGACATACTTATACAAACATGGAGTACATCTTATTCTAATTAGGATTCCAGTCTTGTGGATGTACACAATGTTGAGATTCACTGTGTTGTATTCATATATGTAGATAGGAAATTTATGTCAGGTTCATTCCACTGTCTTTCCTATTCTTGTCCCTCATTCCTTCCCTTCATTCAGCTTTTTCTAATTCAATGAACTTCTATTCTTCCCTCCCTTGTTGTCTGTTAGCATCCACATATCAAAGAGACCATTTCAACCTTTGTTTTTTTTTGGGGGGGGGGATTAGCTTATTTCACATAGCATGATAGTCTCTAGATCCATCCATTTACTTGCAATATCATAGTCACCCTTCTTTATGGCCTATTAATATTCCATTATGCATATACACCACATTTTCTTTATCTGTTCATCTGTTGTAGGGCACCTAGGTTGATTCCATATCTTAGATAATGTGAATTGAGCTGCTATAAATATTGATGTGGCTGTGTCACTGTAGTATGCTGATTTTAACTTTTTTTGGATATACCAAGAAGTGGGATAACTGGGTCAAATGGTGGTTCTATTTCTAGTTTTTTTTTTTTTTGAGGGATTTCCATATTGCTTCAACTTGTAAATGTATTTTGAGCTGCTTTCTAAGTTATAAAATACTATGAGTTTAGCTTTAACATTATCAGTAAAATTAAAATTATTTGATTGAAACTAGACTTGAGAGTGCAAATTCTAGTGATGTGCCTAGGATATTCTTATCCCAGATAACCACTTGGCTTGCTCTTTCTCCTCCTTCAGGTTTCTGGTGAAATGCCATGTTCTCACTGAGACCTTTGCTGAGTAATCTATTTAAAATGGAACCTTTCTCCACCACAGCATTCTTGTTTGTTCTGTCACCTATCACCATCTCACTCTACAGTAAGCTCTTTTAGGGCAGGGATTTTATTTGTTATGTTCACTAATTTAACTTTAGCACTTAGACCAGTATTAGGCACATAGTGGGCACTCAATATATACTTGTTAATTTGAATAAATAAATGTATATTTGTATATTTAATCTATAATTTTCCAACATCAGACTTTAAGACATTTTTGTATTAGCATTCAAATATAAATTCATCTATATACCCACTGCCTGAATGTCCTGTACAAACCTCAATAATAATGGCTATGATATATGAGAGTTGTTAAGATAATTTTTTTCTAAAATTTTTATCAAGATTTTTGGAGCAAATTTGCTCACATGTTTTTTTTCTTGTCTTTAAAATTTAAATGATGATGTAATATATGTGTGATAATTATGTATAATAATACTATGAAATATATAATGATATTATAATAATTTAACAGTACTAATTGTGACATCAAGGAAGTTTGTTATGCTATAGTTATACTGAAATACTAAGACTTTATTTAATCTTGATTTTTTTCCTCCTATTAAAGTAAGTTAGCCAAGCAGAGCAACATAATTCCTGCCTTCTTTGGTATTAGCCCGTTTTGTTCAGGACCAATTATTTGTATGTACCCCTGAAGTATATACCTCCTTATTTGTTGAAAGCCCTGTTTATACAATTAGTTGAGTAGCACTGGTTCCCTCACTATTTATTCCCTCACCAAATAATTCTATTATTGGTATTTATATACCATGATTTCCAAAAGACAAATGGATGGCCCTTAAAGACTTATGAAAGGTTGGCTGGATTGTCTTCCTTCCTTCCTCTCTCCCTCTCTGTCTCCTTCCTTCCCTCCCTCCTCTCTCTTTTTATTTTTTTAACCTCTTCTTCCCTTCTTTTTTCTTTCTTTCTTTTTTTGTGCTGGATATTGAGCCCAAGGCCTTGTACTTACTATCCACTATATCCTCAACCCCTGGATTATGTTTCTAATTGTCTATGCCAAATACAAATTGAAGAGAGGACTCTTAAGTTTTGATTGACTCATAATATTTCATTGGCAACTAAATCAGTGTTATTGGAGCAAATGTTATACTGTTAACATTTGTAAGTCCAATCAAGCTTATAAGAGATATCTTTACGGTAAGAAATAATTCTGAAAATTGGGAACGAATGACTAACAGATTCTAAATTTTGTACCTCTGAAAAAGCACTAAAGTCTTTTTTAAAAATCTTTATTTATTGGGGCTGGGGATGTGGCTCAAGCGGTAGCGCGCTCGCCTGACATGCGTGCGGCCTGGGTTCGATCCTCAGCACCACATACAAACAAAGATGTTGTGTCTGCCAAAAACTAAAAAATAAATATTAAAATTCTCTCTCCCTCTCTCTCTCACTCTCTCTTTAAAAAAAAATAAATCTTTATTTATTTATTTATTTATTTATTTAATGTGGTGCTGAGGATCGAACCGAGGGCCTCATATGTACTAGGTGAGTGCTTTACCACTGAGCCACAATCCCAGCCCAAAAAGCACTAAAGTTTTAATTTGACACTTCATCTAGATATATTCTCCTTAAAGTATGTGGTCATGAATGGTAAGCAATGGGCTAAAGTTTTAGTGATTACTGTCTATTGATTTGAGGAGAGTGAGATAGCAAAACAAGAATTTTAAGACAAGAACCAGTGCTTCTGTGATACATTTGTGATATTGACAAAGTATCCAACTGCTTGTTGAGAGCCATTAAAACTATGGAGAGATTAACAGTTCTTTCAAAGTTTACAATAACAATTCACCCTTTACCAGTCAGAGCAACGGACCAAATTTGGGATCCAAATAACATTTCTGGTTTCAAGAATTTGGCACATCAAAATTGCTGGGTCCTCCAGAGATTAGTAAGATAATGAAGAGGACTAAGAAACCAGTAGGAAATAGTGTCAATATATGTTAGACAATCTCTGTGCTAGGAGTATGTCGAGTATACAGATCCATAAGTCTAGATTGGTGATGGCAGTCTTAGCCAAGAACAGAGCCCTGGAAAAGGGGTCAGAAAATTATATGTCAAGAGCTATGTAATGTTTTGAACAACCAATAAAAAAAAATAAACTAGTATTCTGATTAAAAAAAATTAGAACCTGGGGGTCAAGTCTACTCTGTGCCTGGTTTTGTACACACCATGAGGTAAAGTTTGGCTTTTACATTCTTAACAGTTAAAAAAACAAAGGAACAATATTTTGTGATGGACAAAAATATGAAATTCAAAGTGCAGTGTGCATAGACTTTTATTTAAACACAGCCATGCACACATTCATTTATATATCACTGATAGGTGCTTTCTCATGAAAACAGCACAGCTAAGTTACTGCAACAGAAATTGTATAGCCTGCAAAGCCTCAAACCTGTTTGTCCTTTGTCCTTTACAGAAGTTTGTCCCCCCTGAACAGGATATACTTAAAGTCATCTTTTAGTTTTAGGATTCTATCTTTAAACAGTCCATTCATAAAGATTTAGTCCTTTTTCCTGTGTTCATTTTTTATTTCCACACTTGAAATACTTTCCTAAACTGACAAATTTACCACTCTTACATCTGATAATCAGCTCTCATTTTAACCAGTATAAGAGAATGTCTAAATTTCAAATACTAGTTAGAGAATAGTGGTTTTCTTTTTATTCTTTTTTTTTAAGAGAGAGAGGAGAGAGAGAGAGAGAGAGAGAGAGAGAGAGAGAGAGAGAGAGAGAGAGAGAGAGAGAGAATTTTTTAATATTTATTTTTTAGTTTTCGGTGGTTGCAACATCTTTATTTTATTTGTATGTGGTGCTGAAGATCAAACCCAGCGCCTCGCGCATGCCAGGTGAGCATGCTACCGCTTGAGCCACATCCTCAGCCCAGAGAATAGTGGTTTTCAACCTTTATTCTACTCCTGCATGCCTGATGATCAGATGCATCCTTGCTACTGGCTTTCTCTCTGTGACAATGTCTGCCTCAAGAAGAGAAGAAGACTGAATAAGCTGCTTCTCTAGCATATCTAAGAATTTCAAGGAGTTCGGATAAGTTTGATAATGTACCTCCCTCACTAACATTATATGAGCATCATTAGATCCAGTACTACTTAAATTAGTTGCATATATTTTATATTAAGTTATGCCATTAGAAAGCAGAGTGCATGATTACATAATAATAAAGTGAAAATAAACACCATTATAAAAGTGCCTTATTATGATATGAGTGATGACTGTATAAGTTTTATGCAGGAATCAACTATCATTTAGGACATTTTTTAAAAAATATTTATTTCTCTCTTTTTTTTTTAGTTTTAGTTGGACACAATACCTTTACTTTACTTATTTATTTATTTTTATGTGGTGCTGAGGATCGAACCCAGGGTCTTGCACATGCTAGGTGAGTGTTCTACCAATGAGCCACCGCCCCAGCCCCATTTCCACACCTTGAAAGAGAAAGCTATAGTTGATGAAATCGACTCATTTGTTATTGTGTGCTATTTATATGATAATTTCATACAGTATATTCAGACTTGAATTTTGTTTGAAAAAAAAAAAAGAATTCCTCTATTTGAATGTTTTCTCTGCAACAGAGGATGTTTACAGACTTCAGGAGTACTATTTTTCATCATGATCTGGCTTCAACCTAGCCAGATATTAAGACTAGAAATTATCCAACTTTGTTTAAGTTTTAACATTGAATACGTAATCAGAAGCAAAACAAACAAACAAACAAAAACTCTTTCCCCCTTCCTGCAAGAAAGCTCAGGGAAAATTACTGCTGAACAGTAGTAATTTAGTTATCTACAAGGACCTACTAACACCTTCCTTTTCTGCTTACTTTAAAATGTTCTGTAATGTTTTAGGCATAAATGGATTATTTTTTCACTTTATTTTAACTCTGCAAACCATCCTTGGAAACAGGCAAGGAATATATATATATATATATATATATATATATATATATATATATATAATGCTTCTAACATGAATTAGAGCTGGCAAGCAGAATAAACTTGTCTTCTATATTTGATTCTTGCTTCCAGCTGACTCATAGCCAAAGCTACAAAAAGTTTACAATTAGATGTAAGATAGCTGAGCTGTCTTAGTCAATCTGTTTTAATGGATTGGTACCATGTTAAGAGGAAGAAAATCATTCAATTTCTATGTTTTGAGATGAACTCACTGTTTCCATGGTTACTTTTCTTGATGTATGGGAAATCTTGTTACAGTTTTTGCTTCCCAGATATTAAACTAAGATTGATAAACCATCTGAAGAGATCAAGTAATATAGTCTAGTGAAGAATATTTGAACCTTAGATCTGTAGAAGTCAGTGGAAATTCATCCTTTTCATAGATTATACATATATTTATCCACATGCATATACATCTTTATGTTTGAGGAGATAGGGAAGAAGGGATAGGGGAGAATAAAGGGGAAAATTGTCTTGATAAAAATCAGGGCAGTTCGTTCCAGAACTACAGATGTAAAAATCCATTAACTTTATTTTTTCCAGGCATTAAATTAATGTGCTCATGATTCTTCCTCATTGCTTCCTTTTAAGGCAGCAAGATCTAGTGCTAAGATCTTCTTATGAAAGACAAAATTCTTTCCTTGACTCCAAGAATCATTTTGGCAAAGGTTTTATTTTAGAATTATCTTTGTATATATTTTTCTTTTATTTAGAAACAAACAAGTAAATCTAAATTTAAAATTTTCATTTTAAATGTTTTGAGTTCTATAGCTAGGTATCTCTTAGTTTTGAATAAGATGGGAAATCAGTTTATTTCCCCTTATCAGACAAAATTAGTTTTTTCAATAATTTCTTTCTGTTCAACCTGAGTTACTTGAGAATTTTGTTTCCCCCCCCAGAGGCTAAATAGACCTATATTTTAATATTTATTTTTTAGTTGTAGTTGGATACAATGCCTTTATTTTATTTATTTATTTTTATGTGGTGCTGAGAATCGAACCCAGGGCCTCGCACATGCTAGCCAAGTGCTCTACTGCTGAGCCACAACCCCAACCCCTAAATAGACCTATTTTCATAGAGGCTTACCTTGATTATTACTACTTCTCTTTAACTTACACTTTACCCTTCAACGGTTCATAAAGACTGAAGCAGAGTATATAGACAACAAAGCAGTGGCTAAGAAATAATAGAACCAGTCCTAGAAGTACAGTAGTCAGATAGTTAGGGGTGAAGAAAAGTTCCTTTAATTTCAATTCTTCTCTTCTCAAATACTTTCCAAGGATTTGTCAATCCTGAAAAGCCCAAAATTAGAGCTTCATTTATTGCAGAATTAGTGCTCTATTCCTTTATTTTTAGCCAAAGGGAAGCTCCTTGTGAGCTTAATTTTCATGAGCATGTGTGGAGGGGGCTTAATTTTTTCAAAGAGAAATAGTATCGATATTTAAACTATGTCATTAAAAATAACTGAAGAGAAGAACGGGTGACTTACCTAGGATGGTTACTTCGAAATGTCCAAGGCTTCGAGCACTCATAAAGTCATCAAGTTTTGGGGGTCTTCCTTCTGGTGGTACATATTTTGCAGGCTGAGAATTGTACTGCTGAGTAAGAAACTTCCTGTGTTCTAAAATAAATTTCCGTGGAATACTTTCAGGGTACACATGGCTGTAATGTAGGTGGTCTATTAAGCCAAAACTTTTCTCTCTCCACATTTGGCTCTCCCACCTATCGCTTATGGGTTTTCTGCCCTTGCCTAATGTACTAGCACTTGTACTCTCTTGACCTGTTGAAGACACAACGAAACAAATGCATCTGACTTATAAGCTAGTTAAAACAAGGCATTCACTATGAAAAAAGTATAGATTAATCAGGACTAGATGAGAAATTTGAAAATCAGTCACTTAAAATGCAAAATGAATATCCAAATGATAACTCTTATCAAAGCAAGGAAAGAACTAGATTCACTGATTCCAATAGATTAAAAGCAATATTTTTTCTGTATTGTCAAAGTTATCGATATTTGTAATTATCTTTTTTATTTTTTGGTACCAGGAATTAAACCCAGTTCCATTCAACCACTGAGCCACATCCCCAGCACTTTTTATATTTTACAGTAACGGTCTTGATATGTTGTTTAGGGCCTTGATATGTTGCTGTGACTGGCTTTGAACTTGAGATCTTGCAGCCTCAGCCTCCTGAGCTGCTGTGATTACAGGCATGTACCACTACACCTGGCTATTATAATTAATTTCTTTATATTTTTTTCTGTATTTTCCAAGTGTTCTTAAATAAACATACATTCCTTTTATATTCAGTCACAAATTCAAGTGAAATCAAATTCATGAGAATGGCACCATTTAGAGGTCACTCATTATTGGTAGAATTTGAGCTTAAAATAAAATTTTGTTTATCTCTGCTAAAAGTGACCTGAACAAATATGATCTTTACTCTAGATACATCTCCTCTTAAGAAGGATCATTTATTATATATGACAATCCTTTTATATATAAATAACATAGAAAACAAAGAAGGAACTAAATTGAGATGAAAGAAATTAATTCTTGCTTGTTAAATTTTTATTTTTTTGTGATATTGGAGATTGAACCTAGGGTGCTCTATTGGTGAGCTACATCTCCAGCCCTTTTAAAATTATTTTTCTAAGTGGCCCAGGCTGGACTAAAACTTGTGATTTTCCTGCCTCAGCCTCCTGAGTAGCTGGGATTATGGGCATATACCATCACATCTAGCTTCCTCTTCAATTCTTGAATGTTCTAAATCAATTTAACTCTTATGTACAACTTACCTAAAATGTTTAGTTTCAAAGGTAGAACATAATTTATCCCTTAAACATTATGACATTCATTCAACAAATAATAATAATAATAATAGTTTTGTACAAGGTATTGGACCTAGGGGTGCTTTATCATTGAGCCACATCCTCAGGTCTCTTTTTATATTTTATTTAGAGACAGGTTCTCATTGATTTGCTTAGGGCCTCAATATGTTACTGAGGCTGGCTTTAAACTTGTGATCCTCCTGTCTCAGCCTCCCGAGCCACTGGGATTTATAGGTGTGTGCCACCTTGCATGGCCCAAAAAATAATTATTGAATACCTATTATGGGTCAGACATGATGTTAAGAAATTTGTACAAAAGATATTCTAATTGAATAATATACCCTAGGAACTGAAGACATATGGTAAAATCAGAAAAATGGATGTGGAACAAGACTCTCTAGTTAGTTCTACTAGCTAAGGAAAGCCAACAGCAACTCCCTTTCAGAGTTTAACGAGCTTGCTCTGTTGCTTCCTTGTAGACTGCCTATGTCCTGGTACTGATTCTTACCCTAGTATTAAGAAACATTATTGAGACAGAAGATGGTTTTAACGGCAAGATTTCAGTACAGTTAACATACCACTTCTGCTTTTCAGATTTTATTGCATATTCCAAGACTACTTGCTTGGTTTCTTAAGCCTAGATGAAGACTTACCAAAATTGGAGTACAAAGTAAAATATTATATTGAGTTATAAGGAAAGATTAAGAAATTTGAACATATATTTCTTACCAAGAATCTAAAACACTGCAATATTACAAAAGAGTTTTTTAAACACAAAATTCAGTTGATGAACATACTTAATTGACTTCCAATAATAATGCTTGACAACAAACGGGAAAGCAATCCTACATGGAAAAGAAAGGAATAAAATTAAATCTAAAAGAAATACTCAAGAGTTAATAGGACGAAACAGAGGAGTGGGAAATAGTTTCATCTTTTGCATTTTCTAGAAATAAATCTCCCTTATTCAAACCAATAAAGGCACATAATTTGAATATCATTAAGTTGCTATTACAATGACTGAAACCATAAAGAACATCTCTCTCTTATTTGTTCTAGAATACAGCATGAAAAAGGTATGTGCTGGGGCTGGGGATGTAGCTTAGCAGTACAGTACTTTTTAACATGGCCAAAACCATGGGTTTGATCCCCAGCACTACTATAAAAAAAAGTTGAATGCTACAGTAGTTTTCAAAAAATTAAGTACTTACATTTACCTTCTGGGAAAAAAAGTCATTCTTGACCCTTCCAGAAATAACAATTTTTTATATTTTTTATTTGGATGTTAATACTGAGGACCATCAAGATATTAATGCTTATAGGAAAAATTCCTCTAAATCATATGTTTTATTATTAGTATCATAATTACCTATCCCAATTATATATTCATAATTAATTAATATAAATGGGTCTGAAACCAGTACAGGAGACATTGGAAATGACTGGTTGTGAATAGCAGCATTTCAAAGGAATGTAGGAAAGAGACAAAATATATCTACTACAGCTCAGGTTTCTCTAAATGTAGAATGGAAAATTGTGAACTGGAATTCTTTTATTTTTAGCTTAAATGCTGTTAAAATTGTTGTATGGAACATGTTTTAAGCCTACTTTTACACAGGTAAATACAAATTAATCATGTAGCAAAATTATATTTCTATATTTTATAATTACAATTACTACTTTATTATTTTAGTTACTCATTTAACTCTTATTTCTAGTGAGATCAGTTTTATGATTTAATGAGGAAATTTTAAAATAGGAGACTACATTTAAGTTGTAAAGTAATGAAGGATTCAGTACAAAATATATATACAGGCCTGGAGATTTTCTTCATAATATCTACTTTGAACATTTCATTATGAGGATAATAGTAGACAAGGATGTATAGAAGCATGGGGGAAGGAGAGGAACTATTTTCCTTGTCTCTTTCCCCTTTACCTCCACTCACCCCAGGTAGCGCAAGATCTACAAGGCTAAAGAAGAACAGGGTATTCCAGTCAGTGATAAGGTCTATGTTTGGTGGTAATTATATAATAGACTTTTTAAAGGATTATAAAAGCCAGGGATTACCTGTAATCCTTTAATGTCTTGTGATGTTAGATGTACTGTTCTTATTAATTGTGAACTTTTCAAATATATATCACATCTACTTATCTAAGTTACTAGATATAAAGGATAAGATATTAAACTTTATAGACTTCAAAATACCTGTCACAACAAACTATGCACACATTAACTACATATTCATAACATGAATGAATTTTGAATTTGCAGACGTAGAAAAAAAAAACAAAGCTATCATGAAATATGTCTGGGAATATGTTGGTAACAAGGTTGACAAATATAGATCTATTCTTTTATTTTCTTTTTTTGAAATTCTAGGGATCAAACCCAAGAACTTGTACATGCGAGCCAAGTGCTCTACTGCTAAGCAATTTCCCCAGGCCACATATAGAGATTTAATTCATTCACTGAAATTTCAAGATATCTTCTACTATATGAATATGCTATATTTTATGTATATATCCTCTGTTAATTAACATTTAGCTTTCAATTTTGCCTATTATAAAAAATGTTCTAATAAAAATCTTAGAACAGATCTGCCCATGTGGCCAAAATGTAGGGGGAATCCTGGGGCACAAAGTATATACAACATATTTTCAACCAATTAGGTATTGCCATATTGTTCTTAAAAGGTAGTTAATATTAGTGTATTAATCTAAGAAGGGGGGGGACATGACTCTATTTTTCTCTGATACACACAAATATTTGCTTATATTATAGAAACAAATAATGGAAAAAATGAATGATTCCATTAATTAAAAAGTCATCCATGGTGGGAGTGAAGGGATAAGATGTGGGGGACGAGGATAGAAAACAAAATTCTTTAAATATATATTCTTTTGCATATTTGACTTTGGAACCATGTAAATAATTAACCAAATTAGAAAACAAAAGTACATACTTATTTAAGGAAAGCAATATCTAAACATTAAAATAAAAGAGGTGAACCTAAATGTCTATCCAGTAGATGGTAGAACCTTACAGAAAGGAAGAGTATGAGTGATTTTTAAGCTATAATAATTTGATTGTACATCTTTAGTGGGGTAGAATTTAAATGAATTGCAACAAAACAAACCTTAAAATAATTATTCTGAGGTTGTTTTTATATGTGTTGGGTTAATGCAAATAAGTTATTATCTGATATTCTATCATCCCTAGGGTTTTAAGAACCAGGATTCTTACAGTAGGAAAAAAAAGTATTTTTTTTTTATTTCCTAAGTGGAAGTTATTTAGTTGTGAATTTGAATCTGAAATACAAATGTGAAATCATTACACATTTTGTCTTAATTGACCAACCAGCTAACAACCAATCAATCAGAGCAGCATATTTTCTAGTTCTGTCCACTGCAAAGGCTTAGAGATAATAACTAGGCTAGTATAAATGAGTACACATAATGCCCAATCTTTAGTCTCTTAAGTATGAGAGCTCTGTGGAGAAATGTCTGATTCCATGTCTGGGTAAAAAATAATCAAGATAAGCCTGGAAATATGATGTCAAACAAGATAGCAAACAAGCAAACAAAAAAAGAAAACCAACTATGGAACATTACTAAGGTCATATTAAAAGCACTCATAAGGGCTGTGATTGTAACTCAGTGGTAGAGTGCTTGCCTAGCATGTGTGAGGCACTGTGTTTGATCCTCAGCACCACATAGAAAAATACAGGTATTGTGTCCATCTATAACTAAAAATATCTCCAAAAGCACTCAAGCAAAAATGAATGGTTTCCTAATTCACCAAAGATTGAATAATGTGAGCAACAATGAGGGTGGTAACTGCAATAGGAAATAAAAATTCAGTATGTTTAAATCCATGAGTTTATAATATTAAAAACACCAAAACAACAATGACAACTGGTCACCTTTGGAAGATGCTAGAGATCCAACTCATTACTTTGAAAACTGATAGAGTGAAGTATCAAGCATTTAGCTCATCTTTACAAATAGAACTAAATAATGGGTAACCAAATAATAGATGAAAGGAAGTTTCTTCTTACAGAGCTTTTCAGCTAATAAACAAGGAATGACAGAATTAGGATATGAATATTTTGCAACACTTCATGAATTAACAGACCTAAACATTTATCATCAATGGTTGATAACATTATAAAGAAACAATCAAACCTTATGAGTCTAGCAAAATGGCAGAATAGGTATCTCAAAGTTTCTGACACTTAACAGAAATATTGAAAAGCAAGCAGAAAATATCAGTACTCACTGCCAGAAATCTGGAAAACAGTCAAAGGTTTAGAGCAACCAAGTGAACACTAAATCAGGAAAAAGGGAATTTAACAATAGTAAAAGTTTTGTGGCATTTTTCCCTGTCCTGATCATTGAATCCAGAGCCTTGACATTTTGGCATTTTTTATTTGCCCTTGCTCCACGATTTCCTGGCATGGCTGCAGTCTTGAAGAGGGTAACTCGGGTTCTCACTGATGGGACTCAAGAATTATTATGTAGTCATGTTCTAACCTGCCCAGGGTGTACCTGAAGTACTGACTGAAGACTCTGGTCTCTGTTTCACCTAACATGGAAATGATCCAGCTGAGAAAGCAGTGGATATGGCTTGAAAACATTGTAAATTGGACAAACAACCTGCAGACACCTGGGGCAGAAGATTATGGTTTAAACATAAAATCAACTGCCTAAGACCATGGAGGAAAAGCCAAACAGAAACTTTTGTTGGGAAATTGGTGCATTTAAAGCCATCCTGGGGAATTAAAAAATCCAAGGACAGGCCCAGTACAAGGTACACAGTCAGAAAAGACCTAAGATATTAAGGTATTAACTCAGGCTGCTCCTTAGGTCAGTGCAAGTCTAGCTAAGTTTGACAGAGGACCCAGGCACAGAACCAATCTGCAAAGACTGGGAGAGGTAGTATTTCATTTTAGTTTCTACTGTTCAAAGAACTCTCTGTCAGAACAATAGCTGAAAATAAGCTAAGAAACAGAGTTCTGTGGCCACACACAACAAGTAATAGTCTGCAAAAATTTGGGATAAGTTACTAGACAATGGGATGACTACAGCTTTTAATAATAACCTCCCCCAGCAAACCCTGAGAAAGGGAATCATCTTATTTCCATAGTTACCAAATTGTAATATTTGAATGTCCGGTTTTCAATGAGAAATGAAAGGCATACAAGGAATTAGGAAAGTAAAGTGAAAAGGAAAAACAACAACAACAAAAGCAGTCATAGAGGAAGCCCAGATACTGGACTTGTAAGACAAACACTTTAAAACAGGTATTTAAATATGTTCAAAGAACTAAAAGAAAACAGACATAGTTCTAAAATAAACCAGAAAAAACAATGCATGAACAAATGCAAATATCAATAAAGAAAAAAAAAACATAAAAGGAAGTGAATAAAAAGTCTGATATTAAAAAAAACTGAAAAACAAAAATTCATTTGAGGGTTTCAACAGTATTTTTGAGCAGGCAAAAGAAGAAACAGAAAACCCGAAGGTCAACTGGAATCATCTAATCTGAGAAGAAAGAAAAAAGAATGAAGAATAAACAGAGCATAGGGGACTGGTGGGGTAACATCAAGCTGCCTGACATTCACACTGTAGGAGTTAAAATAGGAGAAGAGAAAGAGAAAGATGTAGAAAGTCATTATTTCTTCAAATAATGACTCAAAACTTCTCAAATTTCAAAAGAGATATGAATCAACACTTCCAGAAAACTCCAACTGGGATAAACTCAAGGAGACCTAAAATGATTCAGATTACAATGTAATTGTCAAAAGACAAAGAAACACGGAAACAGCAAAAGAGAAGCAATTTGTCAAGTGCAAGAGTCTTAATGTGTTTAACAGCAGATTTCTCATCAGTTACCAGAGGGCCAAAAGGCAATGAGATGATATTTTCAGAGTTGTGAAAAAAAAGTCAAATAAGGATTCTATATGTAGCAAAACTTCCTTTCAAAAATGAGGAAGAAATTGAGATGTTTTAAGATGAACAGCAGCTGAGGGAATTTGTTACCATTCCACTGATCCTGCAAGAAGTGCTAAAGTTAGAGTGCTTCAGATTGAAATAAAGGATACTAGGCAGTAACCTGAAGTTAAATGATGAAATAAATATAAAATTAACATTTTCATATTTTAGTTTGTAACTCTACTTTTTATTTTCTATATGAAAACAAACGTATAAAACATAACTATAAATATATGTTATAGGGCATAGAATATGTAGATACAATCTGTGCTGACAACAACATAAACTGTGCAGGGTAGGGAGAGCTATACAGGAGGAGCACAGTCCTATGCTATTGGAATTAAGTTGCTATGAATTCAAACTACATTGTTATAAACTTAGAATGTTATAGTTAATCCTCAGAGCAACCACAAATGAAACAGTCTGCTCTCTCCCTCTCTTTGTAGGCTCTATAATAGTAGATTCATTCAACATTGGATTGAAAATATCTGAAAAACAATTGCATCTGTATTGAACATGTGCAGACTTTTCTCCTTGATATTGTTCTCTATATAATACTGCATAATAACTATTCACTTAGATATCATAAGTGATATACAAATGATTTAAAGTACATGGGAAGATGTGTGAAGGTTATATGCAAACACTACTTATTATATAAAATTTGAGCATCTGAAAATGTTGGTATCTGTCCTGGCCTCAATCCCTTGATCAGTCTATTTCCAGTTTCTGGAGTATAAATTCTTTCATGTGTTACATCTGATCACATTGCTTTAAAGTAGTACATTTCCTTGGGAAGTTTATAATTTTTTAACCATAATTAATTTTCTGTAGTTATTTTCCATGGAAGTTGCAAGCACCCAAGCTTATAAGAACTCCCTTCAAGGAAGTTTCACATTTAACCCTTGTCAATACCTTAAGATCATAATATCACTGATTCTGGACCAGCTATCAAAAGATAATTCCTTATCTCAATGTCCTCACCAGTTGAGTCATGTGAATTATGACCACACTTCCAGGCTGTATAGATCTGATATTCTAATTTATCACTGGTGACTTTCCCCTACCTACAGGGAATATGGGAAGCTCTTCAATAATTCCCTACACTAAGAGGCATAATTTCTCTGGCTCCCATAACTTCCCAATTTTATATTGGTTCTTCTTCACATGAAGGAGGCCTGTGGTCTGGAATCTCTTTTTCCATGTATTGATTATACTTTAGCTCAGGAAAATTAAGGACTTTATTTAGTTCTGAAATGCCCATGAGCTGTTTTAGTTTTGGTTCCTATTCATTACTAGATTTAAATTATATTTGTGTTGCTTTTATGTTTTTTCATTCTTATTTTGGACTTGGTTATATATTTGTATTATAATGTTTTCTCCTTTGTTTTACATGTTTTTTTGGAGGGGGTAGCCAGATCCCAGATCCTTTTGTGGCTTTTTGATCTGCCAGAATTGGCTAGAAGTCAATCTTTTCTTTTATTTTCAATCCAACAGACTATTATTTAAGTTTCTTCTTTCTCTAGTCTAAAACTTAATAATTTATATTATTTTATTTCAGTTAGCACACAAATGGTAAATTTATAGGCTTTTTTTTCAGAAAAAGTATGGAACATGAGGGAAAAGATTAAATTAATTTACAATAATCACTGCCTATGAGATAAATAATATAAATACAAAATCTCAGCATAGAGCTTGGCACATGAATGTTCAATCAATGGCTGGTACTATTATTATATAAATTTGTAAAGTACCATGTTGTTTTCTGTAGGTAAAACTGAAGGGATAATTTAGAGATGTTAATGTAAAAGTTTTTATGAAGTGTGATCATCAGCTGACAAACAGAATTACAGGAATTTAGTCAATTTCTTGGACATGTAGAAACAAACAAAAACCTAAAATCAATTATGGTTTTCTCCTTAATTTTTAGAATTTAGAATCCAGGTAAGATCCATTTTCTGAGAAACATTTTCTTTTTAAGTCTCAAGTTATGCTTAGTTAGGAAAAATAGCCTTTTCTCCATGAGTTCTGAGGTTGTTTAATTTATTTATTCGCTAAAACCAACCAAAATGCTCATTGAAACATTTGAACTAAATAGTAAGCATTATTTAGTGAACAGCCTGTCTAGAATATGACACATGAAATAAGAAAAAAATGTCATTAGCTAATGCATATAAATGTAACAGATAAGGCTAGTATAGATGGCTATTATTTAAGAAAAGAAAGACTAAAAATTTTTACAATAGAATCGTTCAAAATACCACAATTTCATATTATGTAACAATCAACAAACACCTTTATTGAAATACTTTGGAAAAGTTCATTGAGACTTCAAATTTAATGAGAATATAGAATAAAATGACAGTGTTGCCTCTGTTTAGGTGGGAAATGAAAAAAAAAAAAGAATAATACCAAAAAGAAGGATGGACATAAAATGCTAAAACATCTAAACCAGAGAGATGATCTGTTTCAAATAAGATCTTATACAGGGATCAACTCTCTGGACTAGATTTTTATAGTACTTTACCCTCATCTCACTTTTGTTGTTAATCTTAATTTTTTATATCACAGTAAATCCCACTTTCATGTGTAATTATAAGGTACTCATTAAAAATAAATAAATAAATGGGAGACCAGAAGAGTAAAGGAAGGGGATCAGAGGAAAGAAGGAGGGAAGAGAAAGAAAAAGTACTGGGAGATGAAATGGAGCAAATTGTGATATATATGCATATTGAATAATCACAGTGAGCCCACCACTATGTAAAATTATAATGCACTAATAAAATATAATAAAATAAAATAAATCCAAAGTCAATAGCAAAGAAAGGAAGTAAAACTTTTAAAATTCATTTATATTTATTCTCAATTAAAAATTAAACTTCACAATTAGTTATTCTTTGGTTAACTAAAAGAAGTATACTTGCAGGGCTATACTACCACCAAAGAAACCAATATTTGTTTGTATTTACTTTCACTTTTAAAAACATCACTACTATTAACCAATTTACTATGTCAAATAATTTGTACCTGATATAGATATTTGATAGTAGGAAAATTTTTAAAAGGAATATGGACTAAAAAGACAAATAAGAGTCACTTTTAAAATGAAAAAGTATATTCCACATGTAGAAAAACTGCTTTCATTTTGTATTGACACTGGTTACAGTCTAAGAGTGTACAAGAGCACCTCCAAATGGACAATAAGATACATGTTGCTAAATATAAATGGATTTCTTTTGTTAACAAGGAAAATATTTTACAGGCTTTTTGATGAATTCTAACTTATAATAAATGCCCCAATACTGGAGAACATTAACCAACATTGTTGGGCAATATTCAAATAACATAACATTTATTTTCCTACCAAAGTCAATGGCACTAGACAGAATCATGTGCCAAAATTGCCAACTTAAGGAATTTTTTACTTTCAGAAAGTTGCTATTTCTTGGAATGACACTCACTTAGGCATATAGTATACTATGCATATAGGTAGATTTATTAATATTTATTTTACTTGCAAGATCAACTCACAGAAATGGATAGGACCATGAATCCACACCAAAAATATGATGGTCATAGTCACAAGCAAGACTGATAAGATTTTGACTACTTCTTTCCTGTCTACCACACATGTGCTGCTTCTTGAGGGGGATTAGTCTAACTTTCAACTCTGCTTTGTCAATATTTTCTACTTTCTACTAGAGGTTAATGGAGTCCCTCTCAAATAGCATTTCTGTTTAAGGTCATGTTTTTTTTCATATTTTATCATTTTAATACATGGTGGCTGTTCATATAGCCTAACTACTTGTTTTTAAAAATATTTTAAGAATTTAATTCACATATTGTTATACAAATTTATGGGGTACAGTGGAGTGTTTTAATAAGTAATAATCAAGTCAAGGTAATTGGCATATATACCACCTCAAACATTTATCATTTGTGTTGAGTCATTAAAAATCTCTACTAGTTATTTTAAAATATACAATTAAATGTAAACCATACTTACATCACTGTTCCATGGACTATTAGAAGTTATTCCTCTTATCCTGTTGCAGGACTTTTGCACAGAGACACAGGACACCAGGGCATTGAGCAGGAAGCAATGTTTATCTGTGCCTACACAGACTCAGAGCATTCTTATTCAAAGGCTGAGCATTTAGTGTAAGGAGGCCTAGCTTTATATATTTTTGTTAGTTTCCTTTTATATACTAGTTCTTTGTTTCCCATATAAGGTAATGCACATCCTAGTTGGACATTTTATTTCTATACTATAGAGTACCAAAAATGTTACAACTGAGTTGTAGAAGGCTCACATTGATACTGATGGTACCATGTTATCTTTCCTTTGTTCTGAGAAAATCTCTACCACATTTCTACTGCACCCCCTGTACCTGTTAGCCATTTTGTTTTTCACTCCTCTTTCCCAGCCTGTAGTAACTACTATTATAATTACTTTAAATTTTGGGATGACACAAAATTTATCAGTATTTTTGACAATGATCTAAGCT
This sequence comes from Marmota monax, assembly GCF_021218885.2. Classification (NCBI taxonomy): domain Eukaryota; kingdom Metazoa; phylum Chordata; class Mammalia; order Rodentia; family Sciuridae; genus Marmota; species Marmota monax. The sequence goes on along the minus strand of NW_026694552.1, from coordinate 5,163,224 downwards.
AAGATAAACCACTTATATTTTCCTAGTAGCAAGTATGACACAACAAGGCAGAATCAAATCAAACAGTAAGATACATATAATTGTTCCATATAGGTTTCATAAATAATAAAAATAAATAATAACAACATACTTTGGAAGAAGCTTGACGTGCCAGGCTTATTTCCTTTTGTTTGTGCCAGAACCTCTGGCTGAGATACAGCAACTCTACAAAGAATCAAAATAAAATAAATAATAGTTTAAAAAAGTGACACTAATGGGAACAAAAAATCCTAGCTGGTTCTATTCAAAATTTATTTCAATTCAATAAATGTAGAAAATATGCAGGCTGTTTCTTAAAGTAATGTATTAAATATGAATGTGGATATAATTATGAAAATATCTATACATAATATCATTTAAATACTGAAATAAATTTAAATTTTCTTCTAAGGAGTATTCCATTTGAGGAAGCATTTGACTTTATTAAATTTCAAATAAAGATGGAAATATTTTCATTCTCATGTTTGCTTTGTTCAACAATTCTGAAAAACAACCTTGCCTGTTTCTGCAACTTTGTTTCATTGTGTTTTTAAAGACCCATGGTCCTTCAAACTTTTGTGCTTTTCTTTCCATATGGAAAAATCCTATACCCCTTTTGTCTTGTTAACTCCTATTTATCCTTCAATATTTAGCTCAGGCTTTAAGATGCCACCTCTGATCTCTAGTCATGGATAACTGCACCTTGTACATGCTGTTACAGTACAATGAATAGACTTCTAACATAGCATGCATTACACTGTATTGAAATTATAGGTTTATAAATCTGTACCTTACATAAGATCAAGCTTTCTACAACAGTATAGACTTTATTTTGTTTTTGTATCTACCTCAATAACTATTCATTGAACTGAAATGAGTGAATGAAAGGGGAATCATCTTATTTTGAAGCTAAGGAGAATCATGCTTTTCTAAGGAAAATTTTACCTTATGAGCTTTTTTGCAATATTGCTGAGATTTTTCCAATTGTTGCATTTCCAAAATTAAGAGCATAAAGTGAAACAGAAATGTCATATTGTAAAATACCACATCACATTGCTCAACTTAAATAATCAACAGATTTATCTCCTCTAATAGTATTATTAATTCTGCTAGTCAGTTATTGATGAACCAAAAAGAAGTAGTGTTAGTGAAGGAAGAAAGAATCATTTAACTATAAAAGTCTGCAAGTAAAAATATATTTTACAGTTGAGTTTTAAAATTTTTTCAGCTGTATGTAAAAAATAAATAAATAAAAAATATTTTTTTCAGCTAATGAAAACATGGTTATTTCTAGAAATTAGTAAACAAAAAACATAAACCCTAAGAGAAGTCTAAATAATTAAAAATAAATTATTAAATTGCACATATTTTGAGATCCTTTAGCATAATGTACATATTTCTTTAAAAGGGTGATTATAACATGATTTTATTTCATCTGAAATAAATGAGGATAAAAAGTTTTCAAATTCTAATGTTGCCATTATATGGAATTTTAAAGAAGTGGTTGAAGAGAGTCTCACTGGAATATATAATCATTCATCCCAAGAATTTGGTGAACAGTTAAATGTGAGAAGCGGTATCTGTGTATATCAACTGAAGAAACTGGAAAAAAGATGAAAACAAGAATAAAAGGATAACTGAGTATAAAAAGGGTAAACAGGGCTAAAAGAAGAGAAGATAAAGATATATATGGTGCATAGTGGCAGAATATTATAAAAATTATGTCAGGGGCTCTAAATTACACTATAATCTTGCCTTTATTATCAATTTATTGACTTCAGATAAGAAATTTAGATCCTATAGTACGCCATTTCCTCATCCTATTTAACAGGATTATAGTTAGTATTCTTGTAAACTTATAAATGATCTTTAATGCAATGAAATTAAAGGTATTTAATATATTAAATATAATAGATATATTATCTAATCTGTACAATTGAGATAATTATCTTGCTTCTCCCTCACAGGGAAGTTGAGGATCAAATGAGGTAATGTAACTGATCTTGCGTTGTATATTGAAATGCTCTATATAATGAACTGAAGGAATGTTTTCAGTATCTTCTTCCTAAAAAAAAAAAAAAAAAAAAAAAAGCAGAAGACATTTCACATGTCTTTTTTTGTTAAGTTGCTAATATAAGCAAATTAGAAAGTTTATAATGATCAAAAATGTTATAATCCTTGTTTTTTTTTCAGTGCTGGGGATTGAACCCAGGACTGCATGCATGCTAAAAAAGCACTTTACCACTGTGCTACATCCACAGCCCAGTCAGTAATCCTTAATTCAAATTAGCAAATGACTTCCAGGCAACAACCATTAAAAAAAATCTTTCCTACAGTGTTTTTTTTTTTTTTTCCCCCTTAGGAGATGCTGAAAATGATTTTTAAGAGTTCACCTAACCTTGGTATGGTTCACTTTCTCTGTTTATAGAGTAAATATATTAAATAGAATTAAACAAAGAGGTTTCAATGACCCACTTATTATAATTTATTGGATTTTTACTGTATTTTAAAATCTAACATAGAACACTCAGTAGCCCTTAAGTTGACTATCTATCATTAGAATTAAATTGTTGGTGGATATAAGCTCCTAAATACTGTTATAGTACCAATAGTTAATCTACATATTAGAGTTAACAGGTCATGATTTCAAATGGTCTGATTAATACATTCAAGAAAACAGGAAAAGATGGACAAAACAGATACAGAATCTCAACAGTAAATATTTAGAAAAAGAAGCAAGTGGGCTTCTTAGAACTGAAAATCAGAATAGCTGAACTTAAGAACTGTGGTTATAGAACCATGGTAAAGGCTATATTTCGTGTTTTTTTCTTGCACAGTTTCAAACATGTTTGGAATTTCTAAGTGATAGGAGTACCTTTTTATGCTAATGGGTTGACTCTAGTGTGTCCCTGGATAGTTTCAGGATTGGGGCTTGTCTCCAGAAAGACCAAGCAAGTAATCTGTGAGTTGGAGCACAGAGCTAGCTCAGACCTCCTGGGAAGGGAGGATAGATGGATATTTACTTCACTCACATAGTCAATGAATCAATTTATCATGCCTAGATAATTAAATACGAACAACACAAAACAAAAATCTGGGTAACAAGGCTTGATGGAGCTCTATGGTCTGTGAACACATTGATATGCCAGTATTACATAAAGAAAGGGCACAGAAGCTCTACATTCCTTCATAGTCTGTGTCCTATGTGTTTTAAAATTTGGCTATTCCTGATCAGTCTTTATTAATAAAACAGTGATTGTTAAGTTCAGTGATTTCCTAAGTTCTGTGAATTGTCCTAGTACATTATCAAATCTCCGAGGTCTGAGGAACCCTTGAACTTATATGAACAATTTTATAACAACAAGTACTACAATTTAGATGTGAACATTAAATTCTTTTGAAAAACAAAACTGCCAAAGAAATAGAAAATATGAATATTCCAAAAATCTACTAAAGGAATTGAATTTCTTTCCCCAGTGAAAACCTCAGACCCTAATGGCTTAACTAGAGCCCATGTAAACATTTGAGGAAGAAATAACACCAATATTACACATTATCTTCCAGAGAATAATTATTCTTCCTATTATTTTTAATGTGGCCAGCATAAACTTGATGTATAGCCCTGACAAAAATATTTATATACATTTTTATCATAAACGTGGGGACTAAAATGCTAACCAAACTATTGAAATCAAGTCCACTGATATATAACAAAGGCAATATATCATAAGCAAGTAAAAATGTATAAATGATTTAATAGTCAAGAAATTAATGAGTGTAATTAACTATGTGACAAGAATAAATGGTAAAAATTAATAGATAAATAGAATCAGAATAAATATTTGGTAAAATTCATCTTAGATTTATAAGAAAATTTTAGCTTCTAGGATTGAAAGGGAATTTACTTTATCTTTTAAATTTATTCACCAAATTCCTACATGGTGAAATCTTGAGAAATTTGAGTTCAGAAATAAGACAAAGATGCTATTTATCTTTGATCAATTATGTTCAGTGTTGTACTAGAGGTTGTAAACAGTACAATAACGCAAGAAAAGGAAATAAAAGGCAAAATTATTAGAAAGGAAGACATTTGCTGATTATATGAAAATAAAAAAATCAGAGAAAATCCGCAATAATCCTAAAAACTTTTAGAAATAATAAGTCAATCTATCAAGGTTGCTACTTGATATTTGGCACAACTACTATAAAAGACTAGAGGTTGAAAAATCTTAAAATCTAAAATGATTCTGTAATCTGCTTTATAATTATCTTTGTATTCCTGACACTTCAAAGAAACCAAAACTGTTGATCATCTACAATTTATAATAGTTGCACTTTACATAGGTAAGACCCATGCTTGAAAAATTGGTAAAACATGTAAGCTATATTAAATTAAAATAAAATTCAAAATAATATAAACATATATATTTTTAAAAGTAGTACCTGCTTAAACTCTTTCAAATTAGTCCATGCTGAGCATGGCCATATAAGATGGCACCTGCTATAAGTTAAATTGTGTTCATTCCCTCCAATTCATATGTTGAATTCCTAACCACTAATATCCCATATGTGATTTTATTTGGATATAGGGTTACTGCAAATGTAATTTAGTTGATTTAAGAAGAGAACATACTGAAGTAGATGGACGCCTAATTCTGTATGACTGATGTCCTTATAGAAAGTAGAAATTTGGATACAGACAAGCATACATGGAAAAGTCCATGTGGAGACAGAAATGATGCTTCTGTAAGCCAAAAGAAAGCACCAAAAGTTGCCAGAAAATCACCTGAACAGATTATTTCTCACAATCCTCAGTAGAAACCAACACTACTAAAAACCTGACCTATGGCATTTAGCCTCCCAAACTGTAAGATAATACATTTCTGCCATTTAAGTCATCCAGTCTATTGTATTCTATTTTAGCAACCCTACCAAATGAATACATATTTTAGTACTGATAAGTGTAATTGCTGTTGTAACGAATACCTAAAAATGTGACGGTAGCTTTAAATTAGATTTCAAGTGAAAGCTGGAAGAACTTTGAAGAGCATATAGAAAAGGCCTAGATTGCCTTAAGGAGACATTCTTAGAAATATGAACTTTAAAGGAGGACTTTGCAAGGACTCAGAAAGAACTGCAGAGAGAAAGCTCCTGTCATCTTAGACAATACATATCTCATCACAAACAGAATGCAGTTAGAAATATGAATGCAAACTGTGCTTTTGGTGATGTTTCAGAGAGAAATAAGGAAAGTATTATTATAAAGGTGAGCCTTATACTGTGTGGCAAAGGACTGAATCAAATCTCATTTGGTTTAGATGGAATGTTGAGCTTGTAAGTGATAAACCTATATATTTAGCTGAGGAGATTTTTTTAAAGCAATGTGTTGACTTTGTGGCCTTGTTTTTCCTTACTGTACATTAAAATATAAGAAGAGAAAAATCAGTTGAAAGGGAAATTGCCAAGCAAAAAGAATCCAGAATATGAAGATCTACAAAATCATCAGACTATCAATACTGAAAACAACGAGAAAGCTTGCTCTGTAGACATCACTACAGGTGCATACAGAGAAACATTTGTTCAAGAGATTAGGCTTGTTACTTATGGATCCAATCATCCATCAAAGCAGAAAGGGCTGACAGACTACACTGAAAGGATCATATATGAAATGAGATGGAAAAAAATGCTGTCAGACTTCTGGGATTCTATAGGCAGAAAATGAGCTTAGAGAGATATCTAGCTGCAAATAAGTGTTATTCTCCAAGAAAAGGGGAGAATGACCCTGAGGGTAGGGCTAACTCCTAGGTTCCAGAGAACAGGGCTAACTTTCCATTTCCATAGGGTGAAATCATAACCTTAATTCTAGACCAGGGGAACACCATGCAGTGCTGAGGGAGTGGGGCTATCTTGGTGGGCATAAAGAACATAGCATCCAGCTAGAGAGGATAATTCTGAAATCATAAAAATATAATGGAATTTTCTCTGCTAAATTTTGGAGTTGCTTGTGAACCATAATCCCTTTTGTCCTTCCAAATTCTCATTTCAGAATGGAAATGTCTATCCTATGCCTGTGCTATCATTACATTTTGGACAGATAACTTGTCCATTTTCCCAGGTTTACACATGGAGAATTTTGCCCTAGGATATAAATCACCCTGAGTCTCAACTATATGTGATTTAGATTTTTATGCATATAAAAGTTATATATATGTAGCATAATATGTACACATATATGTAATGATAAATGACATATAATGTTTATCTGTATATATTACATATATTATGCATATATATTAAATGTCATATATAATATATATGCATAATATATTTAATATGTAGTATCCAGAATATATAAAGAACTGAAAAAACTTAACACCAAAAAACAATTCAATCAATAAATGGGCAAAAGAACTAAACAGATATTTCTCAATATCTGTTTATTAATATTATATGTAATATTATATATTACATATAATATATATAATCACACATATATATTTCATAAATTAATTCATTTTTCCAGTGCTGGGGACTGAATCCAGGACTTTGCACATGCCAGGAAAACACTCTATCACTGAGCTAGATCCCAAGGCCTTTTTGTTTTATTCTGAGATATTTGTCTAAAACTTGTCTGGGCTAGACTTATACTTGTGATTCTCTTGTCTCGGCCTTCTGAATAGCTATGATTACAGGCATGAAACACTGAGCTCAGATTAGATAATATTTAGGTAAGATTCTGGACCAAAATTGATCTTGGTATGAGTTAAAAATTTGGACGATGTTATGATTGAGTGAATATATTTTGCATGTGAGAAGGACATGAATTTTGGGGAACCAGCAGAAAGATTGTTAAGGATGGAATTGTGTCCCCCCACCACCAAATTTGTATGATGAACTCTTAATCCTCAGTACCTGAAAACATGACCTTATTTGGGAGTACGATTATTAAAGATGTGACTAGTTAAGTTAAGATGGGCTCATACTGGAGGAGGGTGTGCTCCTAATCCAGCATGTCTCGTGTCCTGATAAAAAGGTGAAATTGAACAGACATGTACACAGGGAGAACATCATGTGACGATGAAGGTAGAGACTGATGTGATATTTATACAAATTAAACAATTCCAAAGATTACCATCAAACCAGCAGAAGCTTGGAGGAAAGCATAAAATAGATTCTTAACCCTGTCAACACTTTGATCTTGATCTTGGATTCTAGCCATCAGAACAGTGACACAAAGGATTTCTATGTTTAAGCCACTTAGTTGCAGTATTTTTGTTATGAAAGTTCTTGTAAATTAATATGACTTTTATCACAATTGCTTACTTTCCAGAATATGTGTAAACAAAAAATTATTTGCTTTACATATACATACTTGATACAAGTGACTTACGGTTTAGCATATGGGCCCTGAAGAATTCTTCTTTTCTTGCTGGGACTCAAACTTGCAGATGTACTTTGAAAACACTGAGGACTCATAGGCCTGTCATCTTGATGCCATTTACCATCTCTTTCCTGCCTATGACTTTCATCTCTAGCTGCTTGAGATGTTGAGGGTTGGTTATCATTCTAAAACCAACAATTTAGAGAAAACATTTTAAAAATAATTCACAAAACTATTAATCTTTTAGAAGAATTCAAATTATCTTTGTTTGCTGATGACACGATTCTATATTTAGAAGACCCATAAAACTTAAACAGAAGACTTCCAGACTGACAAATGAATTCAGCAAAGTAACAGGATACAAAATAAAATACTTGGGAATCAATCTAACAAAAGAGTTAAGAACTGCTACAATGAAAACTATATGACACTAAAGAAGGAAATTGAATCAGACCTTAGAAGATAGAAAAACCTCCCATGATTTTGGATAGGCAGAATTAATATTGTTAAAATGGCCATACTACCAAAAGCAACATATAGATTCAATATAATTTCCATCAAAATTCCAAAGTTATTCTTCACAGAACTAGAAAAACCAGTCCTTAAATTCATTCGGAAGAATAAAAGAACCAGAATGTCAAAGCAATCCTGACCAAGTGATACAGGAAGCATCACAATACTTGATCTCAAATTATACTACAGAGCTATAGTAACAAAAATAGCATGGCACTGGCATCAAAATATATATGAAGACCACTGGAATAGAATAAAAGACACAGAGGCAAATGCACATGATAATTCATCTGATCCTTCACAAAGGTGGCAAAAACATACATTCGAGAAAAGACAGCCTTTTTAACCAAAGGTGTGTGCTAGAAAAACTGGATATCTACATGTCAATGGATGAAACTAGATCTATGCCTGTCATCCTGCATTAAAGTCAAATTAAAGTGGATCAAAGACTTAGGAATTAAACTAGAAATCTTACAAATGCTAGAAGAAAACACAGGGTCAACACTCTTATCATATTGGTGAAGGCACTGCCTTCATTAACAAGACTGAAAGCTCAAGACATAAAACCAAGAATCAATAAGTGGGATGCCATCAGATTAAAATGTTATTGCACAGTAAAGGAAATAATTAAGAATGTAAAGATAGAGCCTACAGAATAGCAGAAAATCTTTGCCAGATTCTTCTCCAACAAGGTATTAATATCCAGAATATATAAAGAACTGAAAAAAACTTAACACCAAAAAACTATTCAATCAATAAATGGGCAAAAGAACTAAACAGATATTTCTCAAAAGAAGAAACATAAAAATCCAACAAATATATGAAAAAAGAAGTTCAATACCTCTAGCAATTAAGTGAATGCAAATAAAAACTACACTGAGATTTCATCTCACTCCAGTCTGAATGGCAAGTATTAAGAATAAAAATAATGAAAAATTCTGACAAGAATGTGGGGGGAAAATGTATATTTTTATACATTGTTGGTAGGACTAAAAATTAGTACAACCACTCTGGAAAGCAGTAGGGAGATTCCTCAAGAACTAGGAATGGAACCACCATATCACCAAGCTATCTCAATGCTTGATATTTATCCAAAAGAACTAAAATCATCATACGATAGTGATATGGCTACATCAATGTGAATTGTGCCCATTCACAATAGCCAAATCAGCCCAGGTGCTGGTCTATAGATGAATGAATTAAGCAAATGTGGTATATATATATATATATATATATATATATATATATATATATACACAGAAAAGTTTAACTCAGCCCTAAAGAAGAATGAAATTATGGCATTTGCTAGTCAATAGATGGAAATTGAGAACATTATGCTCAGCAAAATAGGCCAGACTCAGAAAATCAAGAGTTGAATGTTTTCTCTCATATGCAGAAGCTAGAGCAAAATAAGGAGAAAAAAGACATGGGTAGAATATCATAAAGATATAGGGAAAGTCAGTGCAGTAGAAGGAGATTGAGAGGGAGGGAGGAGAGATGGGAAAGGGAAAGAAATGCAGAATAAATTTAACACAATCATATTATGTACATATATAAGTATACCACAGGAAATTTCATCTTTTTGTATGTGTAAAAAGCATCAATCAAATATAAATAAATAAATGAATAAAACGAAGATCAGCAGAATAGAGCAGGAGAATAGGGGGTGAAAAGAGGGAGGTAAAGCAGGGGAACAGGGACTAAATGAAGTAAATCAAATTTGATGCATGTATATGATTTTGTCAAAACAAACCCAACTACTATGTATAACTATAATACTCTAATAAAAAATATTTCTCTCTTAAAAGACTTTAATTTTAGTTTATCTGTGTTTTCATCATTTTAAGAGTTGGGCAAAACTTAATATTCATGATAACTTGATAATTATGATTTTGCTTTTATGAAGATGATGAAATCTAATCTATGTGCTATTAAATATTTTAAAGAGGAAGATAAAAGTCTTCTTAAGTAGTATATCTGAAAAATTTTGACTGAATAATTTTTCTTTGGTAGGGGGGGATTGAAGGCAGAGGTGCTTTAACACTGAGCTACATCCTCAGTCCTTTTTATATTTTGAGAAGGGTCTTCCTAAATTGTTGAGGGTCTTGCTAAGTTGCTGAGGCTGGCCTCGAGCTTGCAATATTCTTGTCTCAGCTTCTAAAGTCCCTGTGATCATAGGTGTGCACTACGGTGCCTGGTCTAAATGCTTATTTATATATAAATATCAATAACCATAGACACAGTTTTTAAAAAGATAAACTCAAACTCAGGGGGAAATTATTTTGTCTTGATTGTGCCTAAATTCCAGAACTGGCCTCTTTTACTATATCATTTATTTTACCAAAATATTGCTATCCCTTATAAAACCTGGGAAGTACTATCATGTCAGATACAGAGGTAAAAACTTTCTGTGGAAGACTTCTTGTAATTTTGGCCTGGACAAAAATTAAGAAATTTAGTCATATATACCAATGGAAGTTTAAGACATTCATGATAGGCTCAAATTATGCAGAAAGCAAAAAACAAGTTTTGAGGGCCTTGGGAAATGTCAGAGGCTGTAACCATTAGCTCCATCTACCACAAAATAAATGATGGAAAAAAGAAACAAACAAAATGCTCAAGTAAGATTTCTCTATGAGGTTTACATCATTAAGAGTCAATATATAATGTACAAGGTACCAACTGTAATTATGATCACAGTGCTTTCTCTGGCACCATACCAGAAGTGTTTCTGATGCTGAGGCACTTTCAGTTGCACAGCCATGGGGGATATACTTTATAACAGTAATTATCCCCTGAATTGCAATGCGCTTTTGTTCCCTATACTGCAAGTCTTCAATCTCCTTCCTCACTTCACTTATAGCTGTCAAGAGCGACTCAACTGCAAAAGAGTAATTCCAAAGAAATTGTAAGTTTTAAAGAACTGAAATGATAAAAATTAGATTTGCAATATAATTTCACAACATAAAATTATAAACTTGCTACATTAAATGTGAGACTTTGTGTTTATATTTGTCATCCTCTTATGTAATTTTTGTAAAATAGACAAAATTAATTTATCAGTTAAATTGTGATACAGGCTTCCAGTCTGAAGTATTCATTTGTAACAGAAATTTTGCATACTGAATGTAATTTATATATATCATATTTCAAAGTATAAAGTGTTGTCTATTGCTGCATAAAAACACATTTTAATTTTTCAACCATATATAAAACATTGCTAACATTATGATATATAAGAGGATGCCAATATTTAGTTAGTAATAGTTTAGCTCTGCAAAGTTTATGTTTTCCCCAAACTGTTCAATCATCTCATAGCTTTTAAAAATGAACAATATTATGTTAAAATTTTCAACTGTTATATAATAATTCTATTTAAAATGTAAATGTTAGGCCTCCCATCAGTACTTCAATTATAATTTAGCTACTCATTGATTCTGTTGTCATTTTCATTTAAAGGTTGCACTCAATTACATTATACACAATATATCATTTCACAAGAGTAGCATAATACAGATGTCAGTATATACACATTAAATTTCCCAGAGTCTCTTTTAAATATCTTTAGTCTTTCTGTATAGTATCATAGTAGTTGGGACCTACCAAAGTCAGATCTGTTCTCAATGACATTAAATCAAAATATTACCCCCAGTTATCTTTTACATTTTCTCTTTTCTTCCAGTCTAATAAAAATCAAACTTTAATCTTTAGGAAACACAACATGTATTTTTAGGTCTACAGTAAGACCTCATGATCATCATTGTGTGTTGCTACCCTTGAATTCACTCCTATAAAAGAATACAGATGACTACTTGAAATAGTATACACCATATGTATAGCATATAAACAAATCATGAAGAAACTGGCAATTACATTAGTACCTTTGACAGAATTACTATACTTGGAAAATGTTTCTGGCACTGGTGGATAGGGGTAATATCCACCAATAACAGTATTCTTCATTTCCCCAGAATCGGTCTTTGTTTTAATCCACTGAATAAAGTTTTTTACCTTGGTATCGTAGGTATATGGCTGGCCTCTATGACCTTTTTGCAAGAAGGGTAGAACATAAAAAAAAAAAAAAAAACAAGAAATAAAAAGGTCACTGTAATAAACTGTATGGACTTCTTTGTATAAAAGTTTAATATTAAAACAGTTTCATATCACCAATAAAAAAGTCAAGTTCACTTATTCACTATGTTGCACAGTTATCCAAAGATAGTAAACAAATCCCAAGAAAATAAGACACATTAGAGTTTAAATGGACTGAACTGCAATTGTCTACAAGATGCTAAAAAACACAGGAAAAAGGAAAAAAATAATAAACTTTTTCTAACTATTCAAATGGTTGGCATCTTCTGAAAAAAACTGATTTTTAGATTATTAATCTGAATGTATAAGATTATTAATAATTAATTATTAATAAGATTATTAATCTGAATGTATAAGATCATCCCAAAACTAAACTGTGTATAAAAACAGTTTACCATTTAAATTAATGTTCTTAAAACATACTTAAAAGTGGCATATTTACATCTGATATTGTTTGTATTTTTAAAATAAGGTATTGACTAAAATATATGTTAAATCTTTCCTGGAACTTTTCTTTGACATATTCATAAATTACCAACATTGTAGAATTCTGGTAAAAATTCCATTCCACACTATTCTCTGATTTGGAAACTTTTATCTTACTTGTTTTTTGAGAGAATAGAGAAAAAGAATGTACAGTTGTTCCTCAATATCTGTGGGGGATTGGTTCCAAGACTCCTGCAGATAACCAGACCTGTGTATTCTGAAGTTCTTTGTATAAAATCTATTTATTTTCATGTAACTCATGTAAACCTTTCATATATTTTAAATCATTGCTAGATTACTTATAATATTTAATAGAGTATAAATGCTATGTAAATTACTATATTGCTTAGGGATTAATAACAAGAAAAAACTGTACATGTTCAGTACAGATAATTTTTTTCAAATATTTTTGATTCATGCTTTGTTGAATTTTGAGCATGAAACCTACAGGTCTGGAAGTCCCACTTATACACAAGCAGTGAGATTCTTCTTAATATAAATAAAATGTGAGATCTTGGGTCAAAAAATTGACACACATTTTTTATTGAGTATGATTTAAAAATAATGTCAACTGAATCTACATTGTGGTACTGGGCCTACCAGTCTTCAATACAGCAAGCAATTTGGGATTATCTACATTCTATGTCAAGCAGAAGTTAAAGTCAACTAAAGTACAAACCCCACAAATTTCTAATGAGTCACAAAATTACTTCTTCAATCAGAAGTAATCTAGAAGCAATATACTTCATAGGCCAAATAGTCTTTGTTAAAGTAGGTTTATAGTGATAATGGAGGTTAAAATAAAGCTTTTGTTGTTGAATGTTACAACCAAAATAAAATAAAATGAAATAAAACCCTATGCTAAAGGTTCTGGTAAAGAAAATATGTTACATTTTCAGTAAAGAATATACAAAGAATTTACTTACCAGTAATAAACACTCGGCTCTCATTTGTAGTAGTGAGGTAAAGAAGTTTAGGTACTTGAGTGTCATTTCTGACAACTTTCAACTGTGTACACACAAAATATGTCACTGTAGAAAATGAAAACACTTATGAAATTAATTTTGCATTTCAAAGAGTACATACCAAGATGAGGAGCTCACATACTGTTTCTCAAACTTTAAAGAACATAGGGATCACAGAGGACTACTGTGAAAACACAAATTCAGATTCAGTAGATCTAGAAGGGGACATGATATTCTGCATTTCTAATAAGCTCCTAGGTGATATTGGTGATAATGGTCTTCTCACCACACATGGAGCAGCTTGTAATGAAAGTCATTTGCCTGTTGCAAAGATGAAGAGTGTGACAATCATTCTAATTGGGCAAGCAACTGAGTATGAATAGTTATTTCCTACAGAGAAAAAATTTTCTCCATGATGCTTTCACTGATTAACTAACTCAATTTAACACAAAACCCCAAATTACTCCAACTCCTTTTACCATATATGGCTATAGATTATTTGTATTTGCTTATGTGAGTGTTTTGTATTTCTCATGTATTTATCTGAATTAGACTTCAAGGCTCAATGATAGTTTTATATCACCTGTCTTTTTTCTTTTTCGTCTTCTACCCTATTGGATAGGCTACAAAGAATTCCTGAATGAGTTTGCAATGACTTGAGACTCAAAAATTTCATTAATACAACATTATTTAACTTATCACATGTCAAAAGAGTTATCTTACAAAATAGAAAATGAAGAAATAAATGTAAATTTGAGTTATTACACAAAGTGGGTTCTTTTTAAGATAAAAAATTTTCAATAGCATAACTATAATTTCATTTTATATATCTCTTCTATAAGTTCTTTATTCTGTAACAAAAAAGGAAATCTGTTTAAATGCTAAGAATGATACTAATTTATATAATTTTTCTTTATTTCAAAAACTAGAAATATATGAATATTAATGTCAAAAGATGCTAACATATCCATACTAAAGACACCTCTAAAAATCTGCTAGAAGACTAGATCTAAGGTTGCATTATTCCCACAAAAAATGAAATTAAGAAATAAAGAAATCTCTAATTCTAACTTACAGCCATTAAAAATCTAATGATTTCTAGTGATTTGACATCTAGAAAATAACTTAATCCCTCTGGATCTTTGCTTTCCCACCTGAAAATCTGTTATAAAATCAACATTCTAAAAGGTAACTGGGAACAAAAAATGAGATAGTAGCTTTAAGCATCTAGTACATAATAAACACACATAATTAGCTCCCCTTAGTTCTTTACCTTCCTAACAGTGAAACAAAACAAAAAACCTATAGTTCTATCAAAGGATTTTGGTATTTTTCCAGAAGACCCTTGGTCATGCTTCCCTAAACAAGCTAAAGCACACTTAATACTCACCATTCATTTAATGATTTTTTTCTCTTCATTCTTGGTTCAATGGCAAAAATGAATTATAATTGTTGTACTAGAATAAATTTCACCAAGGTCTATAATACCTTTCTTAGAAAGAGGTATTTCACATTATCATTAAAAAATAGAACATGTTTGCTTGACAAACTTTCTGTGAGCTTTACCCAAAACTCATGTCAGCTACTTGCTTAAAGTAGCTACAAACAGAGAGTACTTGAGTATAAAGCCCACATAAAATGAGGTAATGGAATTATCACGAGAGGTCATGAGTGCCAATCATTTTTGCCCTCCAAAGAAGTTACATGAGAGATCATAGAACACTGACCATGGAAGTTAATTTCCTTGATATGGCCCAAACTCTCTTTTTGTTTCATCCCTGATAAATTAGAGTGAGATTCAATTGTATTAAAATATATTTAAAAATGTTATTTCATAAGCCAAGGATAGACTCTTATGAAGCAGATGTGTAATACTATATTGCATAGAGAACAAAAGGGCAGCAAAACAGTACTGTATATGGTCTGTAGGTGATATAGGGATCTACAACTTCAATCTCATTACTGGATTAAAAAATCATAAACAGTAAATATTGGAGACTTCCTCAGTGTTGGCAAGTAAAAATAACAAAACAGTATGCAATATCTAAAAGTCTGAATTCAAATAAGAAAAATCTCATTAAAATTGATTAAAAGTATTAAAAGTACTTTTTATAATGATAAATATAAAGAATAGCCTATGTATCTAAAATATTTTCAAATAAATAAAACTAGGGGAATAATACCTTTACAACTGAATGAACACACTGGGAAAAAGTCAATGCCAAAGTAAGCAAAATACTGACCAGCTGGAATAATACCACCAACCTAATATAAATTTAATACTCAAATGAATCATACTTGTCATTATCACTATTTAATTACATAGTCTGCCAATCATTTACCAATTAATGTCACATTAGTAAAGTCTTTGATTTTTTTGGTGGGGTGGGGTAGGCCAGGGGTTGAACTCAGGGGCACTCAGCCACTAAGCCACATCCCCATCCTTATTTTATATTTTATTAAGAGATAGGGTCTCACTGAGTTGCTTAGCTCATTGCTTGTACTAAGTCTGGTTTTGAACTCATGATCCTCCTGCCTCAGCCCCCAATGCCACTGCAATTATAGGTGTATGACAACATACCTGGCAAGTCTTTGATTTTTTAATGGGTCTATTTAGTCAATTTCCAAATGGATACAAAAGAAATTGTATTTTTTATGTGTGAAATTCTAACAATGAAAATGGACAAGAGCACTGGATTCTCTGAAAAGCTGATTTCAATTCTAATATAATTTTGAATAGACAAGCAGCAGGTAGTTAATATCTATAACACTAAATATGATATTAATATAGAAAAGATGTAAACATGCTGTCAGACTGCTTGAGATTGCTAACTCAATATCATGTCACTTCTGTATGTCAGCTTATTATACTATTTGAAAAGCAAACTCTCATTTCCCAAAATAAAAAGATAAAAATATTAAGAATTGAGTACTTGGGTAAATATTTTCAAAGATTTCTGGCTGAGATGTAGAAAACAGTTCCACTATAAACGGTTGCTCTGACGTTCCATCAGCAATGTGAATCCAGCGATATGACCAAAAGTCTTCACGGTTTTCTATATGGATAGAATATTAAAATAAATGAAGGTAGCTGATTTATGCATTTGAAAACAAGACTGAAATACTTTTTATCATTTTCAAATTTAATGCTTACCTTTCTTTTTTGACCGTTGCACCCTTCCTACAAAAGCTAACATGCCAATAACATCACAGATATGATTTTCTGGCATATCATCCAGTTCTGATCTAAAAAAAATCGAAATTATTAAATAGATATTATATATTTAAATAGTAAAAAAAACATTGTATAGTAATACCTATGAAAATGTATATGTTCATAATTGCTAAAGCAAATTCTAGATAGATTTTAAGCAAATTATATTGCATTACTTTTCAGTAACTAATGTTCGAAAATTAATATTGAAGACATTTTACAAGAAACTGTTTTACCTTGTGATAAATCTGTGGTTTAATTTCGGCAATCTCCATTCTGGTTTCACCTGCTTTTCTGGAATTATAATTATATTAGTTGGAGGATCTCGAAGATTGAGGCAGATTTCTGAAAAGCAAATATATTACTTTAATAGATACTAAAGAATATGTATGTGTATAAATTACACAGCAAAAACATAGACTATGCACTTTTGATCTGACAACTAAAAAAGTAGACCAGTATTAATGGTTTCTTCCACCTCCATTACAAATTCACTTATCTTCCCACCAAAGCTTAACCATATCTTTGTTTTTGATAATTTCCTTAAGTTAAGAAAAGTTTTCTCTTATGACTTTCTGGCTAAACAAAATACTGTTTGGCTTTGCTTTTGAACGTAGTATTCTGGGGTTATATTTCACTTAACATTATATCACTAAAGTTTATACATGTAGCTATATGTAATTGGGATTTTTAAAATTTCCATGGCTGAATAATGTTCTGGTGTGATAAAATACTATAATTTATCTAGCCATTACTGTGTTGATAGATACCTGGATTATTTCCATGTTTTCCTTATTACAAACAAGGTTGTTATACATACTTTTATATATACCTTCCTGTGCACACAGGCAAGAGATTCTAAGTTAGTATCCCTAGAATTGAAATTCCTGAGTTGTATTATGTGTAAATATTCAACTCTACAGGATAAGCCCAAATTATTTTAAGTAATGAACATACTTACAGTAGCAATATGTAAATTCCTACTGATACACATTCTCTCCAAATTTTGTTATAGCCAAATTTCTTACTTATTGTCAACCTGGTAATGTAACAGTTTGTTGTGATACTGGTCTGCACTTCCATTATATTAATTATTTTGAACAATATTTAATATACTTACAGTTCACCTATGCATCTTCTTTTTAAAATGGCTGTGTATTTTGTCATTTTTTTATGTTGTATTAACTTTTTCTGTTTGTAATTATTTATATATTGGTTATTAATTCTGTTGATATTGAACTTACACCTATTTTGTTTCTTGTTTTTTTTTTAATTCTTTTTATGCTGTCTTTTAATGGGTGTATATCATTCTTTTAATGGGTGCATATCACACTTTTAATGCAGTTACGGTTATTAATATTTTTAATGTTACTACTTCTTATATGTTCTCTAAGAAATCCTTTCTCATCCCAAGGTCAAACTCCAGGTTACTTTCTATAAATTCTCCTGTTAAGTTTTAAAAGTTTTGCCTTTCACATTTAAGCATTTTCTATACCTGGATTGATTTATATAATGGGATGAATAGTGCCTCTTTCCTTGATGCTCTATATGACACATCTACATCAAAATTCTATGTATAGGGCTTTATGTTGGCTCTATATTTGGACACACTGGTCAATTTGTCCATATATTTTTTTTTTACCAATACCATATTATTTTAAACACTATGGCTTTATAATTATTGATATTTATAGGACAAGTCCTCATTCTCTTTATTCCCCTATTCTTCAGAAGTGTTTTGACTATTCTTGGCAGTTAATGTGCATCTACATGAATTTTAGAATCAGTTTGTTAGTTCTAGAAAAAAACCCTGATGGAATAGCTTTAAAGCAATATAGATCAAATTTGGGGGACTTTATATAGTGATGAAACGGAGGATGACCTCCTACCTGTGAATATGGGATACTTCTTCATTTATTTAGGGCTTTCTTAATGTCTTTCCATAATCTCTAATAATCATCTCCAAAGAGGTTTTACATATCTTCTGCTAGATTTATTTTTAGATACCTTTTACCATAAAATTGTTGACACCATAAATAATACTTTCTAAATTATAATTTCTAACTCTTTAGTATTGAAATTTACAAAATTAGTTGACTTGTAAAGTTATGCTATAGCTAAACTTGAAAATATATTATTATATTTAACACTTTGGATTTTCTGTGTAGAAATACTTTTAACTTGTAAATAATGAGTGTTTTGTAGTTTTTAAATCCTTATGTCTTTTTTTAAAAATATTTTTAAAGTTGTAGTTGGACACAATATCTTTATTTTATTTACTTATTTTTATGTGGTGCTGAGGATCAAACCCAGTGCTTCGCACATGCTAAGCGAGGGCGCTACCGCTAAGCCACAACACCAGTCCCTAAATTTTTGTATCTTTAATGCATTTTTGTCTTCTAACACTGGCTAGGACTGCCAGTGCAACATTAACCAATTGTGTCCCATCATTCCAGATGTAGAACTCTATAAAAACTTAAATATAGTATATGGTATATAATTATATATATGATATGATTATTATATATCATATAATTAATCATACCATGATGACAATTACATTATATTATAGTATAATATTAATATTATAATACATAAGCTTTATATTGTTATTTCCAAGTTATTTAACACACCTGTGTCAATTTTGCTAAAATATTCACAGAATTGAAAATTTGGGACTTAATGGGTTAAATAGAAACATTAATAGGAGGTATATATGATCTTCATTAAAATTTTATTAAAATATTAATTTTACACATTAAAGGGATTCATAGTGATATTTCCATACATGCATACAGCATGCATTGATCAAACCATTCACCCTTTTCCACCCTCACTTCTTCCCCTACCCAGTCCCTAGTAATCACTAGTCTACTTTGAGGCTGACTTTTTTTCTTTTCTCTTTTCTTCCCATTCTTCCCCTTCCCCTTCTACTTTTTAGTTTGTATTTATGAGACAGAATATGCAATAATTGTCTTTCTATGTCTGGCTTATTTCCCTTAACATGATGTC
This sequence comes from Marmota monax, assembly GCF_021218885.2. Taxonomy (NCBI): domain Eukaryota; kingdom Metazoa; phylum Chordata; class Mammalia; order Rodentia; family Sciuridae; genus Marmota; species Marmota monax. The sequence goes on along the minus strand of NW_026694552.1, from coordinate 5,143,543 downwards.
CTCTAGTTCCATCCATTTTCCTACAAATGACAAGATTTCATTTTTTTGGTGAAATAATACTCCATTGCATATATACACCATATTTTTTGTAATTTATTCATCCATTGATGGGCACCTAGGCTGATTCCATATCTTAGCTATTGTGAATAGTGCCTTGATAAACATGTATGTGAGAGATCTCGTCTGAGGACAGACTTCATTTCCTTCAGATATGTACTTAGGAATGGTATAGCTGAATCATATGGTAGTTTAATCTTTAGCTTTATGAGGAATCTCCATCCTGTTTTCCATATGGCTGAACTAATTTACATTCCCTTCAACAGTGTATTGGAGTTCTTTTTTCTCTACATCCTTTCCATCAATTTTTATTTTCTTATTTTATAAAGGAGTATTGTAAACTTGTCCCATTATAACGGTGTTTGCTATTTTATTTTGATATTGTAAATACCTTTTGTCAGGTTAAGAATGGTTCCCTTCTCTTTCTATTTTCTATTTTTTATCTTTATTTTTATTTTTATGTGGTGCTGAGGATCGAACCCAGTACCTCATAGGCAAGCACTCTACCTAAGCCACAACCCCAGCCCTCCATTTTCCTATTTAAAATGAAGAATGGTTTTAAAATGCCTTTTGTGTATCTCTTAGGATGATAATTATTTTCAATCTGTTAATGTGATAGGTGATACAGATTTTCATATGTAAAATCAACTGTTGGGAAAAATATAACTTGGTCACATTGCATGATTTTTCTATAAACAAACAAATTGAGTTTGATAATATTCTATTCAAAATATTTGTATATGTGTTCATGGCTGAAGCTGGCCTATAATTTTCCGGTTTCACACTATTCTTGTTCAGTTTTGATTATTATAGGTATATCGGTGTTAAAGAATGAGTTAGAAAGTATGAACTCAGTTTATTCTCTGGAATTGTTTGGAAGGATATATTCCTTGAATGTGGTAGACTGTCTCCATGAAATGATGTGTACCTGATATTTTCCTTGTGAGAAGACTTTAAATATATTTCAATTCATTTAATAGTTATAAAGCCATTTGGGCTTTCTAATTCTTATTTATCTCAACTAATTACATTTTTCTAAGAATTTGCTATGTTGGAAACAATTAACAGGATGAAGACACCTGATTTCTATTTCTAGCCATGTGATTAGAAAAATTCATTTCACCTTTATGATATTCAATTTATTCATATAGAAGCAAATAAAGCTTGTATTACATAATATCACCTTGTACCTAGAAAATAGTTTGCATTTTACAAATTTGCTTTTTATACTCATATTCTTACTGGATTACATTCAAGTTTCCTCACAGCTCTAAAATGCTAGGATTCCTAATTAAATAACCTCCTCCCCCAAACCAAAAATATTTGATACTATCATCTCAATTTCTATTATTCAATATAGTCTGGAAATCCCAAGATCTTAAATAGTTTATTATTGGGTATGCCATCTGAATATTATTTTATAAAAGACAGATAGAATAATGTATAAAAAATACAATGCCACAACCAGCAAATAAATTATTTTGCAATAGAATTTTCATTTTTATAGGTTTTCATTTATTTCAACTTTTAAAACAGTTACACCATGGGCTGGAGTTGTAGCTCATTGGTATAGTGCTTGTTTAGCAAGTTACAGGCACTGGGTTCAATCCTCAGCACCATATAAAAAGAAGAATAAATAAAGTAAAGGCATTGTGTCCATTTACAACTGAAAATAAAAAATTACATCATAGTTTCTCTAACTTAGTGCTACATTTGTAAATATGAAAAATAAGCCAAGATAAATTACCATAATAGTTTGTTTTCTAATATAAAAACCTAGAAGATTGTGATGGTACCTAAGTCCCCTATTCCCTACTAACCAACGCTACCCTGATTGCATACTATTTCTCATTCACATTGCTCATAACATTTAAACAACCATGTATTTTTCCTAACGTTTGCTTACATTTTCTCCTACCCAATCCATTCTACTCATTTGCCCATTCCTTCTTCTACTACGTTTCTCATTTCTTTTCTTCTTGTCTATCACATCTTTATCTGTTTATTGTCATTAATGTTTCTTTGTACTTTAATTTGTTTATTGTACATAACTGTCCCCCATTAACTAATTTTGAAGGATAGAACTGCAGATTACTTTTTACCTCCTGTGCCTAGTGTGGTTTACAGAAATGCCTTCCCTCCCCCCCTCTATAAGATCACTCATCACTTTGAGATAGGTAATTTTTAAAGATCATAAATTCATAGTTCTCAACCCTGGATGTATTATTAGAATCAGCTATGGGTTTCATTTTTCATATTTATATTTGTATTTATTTTTTTCTGTTATTAGGAATTGAACCCAGGGCCTCATGCATGCTAGGCAAGCACTCTGTCACATAGCTACACCACCAGCCTTTTTAATTTTTATTTTGAGACAGGGTCACACTAATTGTCCAGACTCACCTTGAACTTGTGATCTTCTTGCCTCAGCTTCCCAAAGACCTGAGATTAAAGGCACCACTGTACACCACTGTGCCTGATTGCTGAGGAATTTTTAAGACATATAAATGCCTTAGTCTCCTTCTTAGAATAATTAAATCAATTGGGAATGCCAATGGTTCTTCAAAGCTCCCTAAGCAATTCAAATCTATAAGTTCAGATCTACTTATATATGTAGGCTATGTAAACTACAGATTACAGGTGGCTATTTTTTTGTAAATAAGGTTTTATTACAACACAGTAATGTTCATATGCTTATATATCATATATGTTTGTCTTCACTCTACAAAGGTAAGGCTGAGTAGCTGCAATGGAGACCATATAGCTTGCAATGTTTAATGTATTATCTGAAACTTTACAGAAACAGTTTGTTGACCCCTGATAGAGAAGGAACTCTGTTACTTATCAAGAAAATATGGGAGAAAATTAATGACTAAAATTAATAAGCAGTAAAACTCTTTTAAATGCTAAAAGGCATGTTTTAAAAATATTTTGTTTGGTTTGAATATAAGATGTCCCCCAATCTCATATGTTAATGCTGTAATTCAGAGCTGAAATTTAAATTATGAAAACTGTAACCCAATCAGTGAATTAATATATTCAATAAATTAACAATGTGAGTGGAATAACTGGGTTTTAAAACTAAGCATGTGGTGCATGGGTGGAGGATGTAGTAACTGGAGCATGCCTTAGGTGGGTTTAATCTTCTCTGGGGCCTCCTCCTCCCCTGACCTCTGTTTCCTGGCTACCTTGAGGTAAGCAGCTTTCCTCTGCTCCATCTCACCTTGGGCCCAGAATAATGGAGTCAGCCAGCCATGAACTATACTTCTGAAACCATGAGAAACTTTTGCTCCTCTAAGTTGTTCTCATCAAGTATCTTGGTCACAGCAACAAAAGTTGGCAAACATATACTTTCATCAAGGTTATTGTTTTAAAAATAATTTATATATCTGCAATTATTTATTTGAAAGCATAGTTTTACACATCTTAAAGAGAAGATTTCCATTATGAAAATCTGCCCCTATAATTCTATATAACAATAGTAGCAGCAGTGTTTGGTTTGGTTTCAATGTTAATTTTTTTAATGATTGATTATGTACTGACTACACGCTGTCTATTGCCCTACTTTTCATACATTTTTAAGGTTTAGAAGCAGCTATTAGTTAGTACCAGACATGTTAGACCTTGTCCACAGGCATATAAAAACTATTGTTTGAATTAACTCTCTTTATCCAGAAAACTATTTATCTAGTAGAAATATATAGGCTAGATATCATGAGAACTAAGATTTGATTTCCATTGTTCCAGTGATTCTTACAAGTCATTGACAAAGTCACTTACCTTATCTGTTATTAATAAATAATGTCTCAATCCTTACTAAAGGAATTTTGTCACCTGGATATGCCTGGTTGTGTAATATAATAATGTGTATTTGGAGCTGGGTGTGGTGGTGCCTGCCTGTAATCCCACTGATTTGGGAGGCCGAGGCAGGAGGATTACAAATTCAAGGCTATTGTCAGCAATTTGATGAGACCCTAAGCAACTTAGTGAGACCCTGTCTCAAAATAAAATATAAAAAGGACTGAGGTTGTAGCTCAGTGGTACAGTGCCTCTGGGTTCAATCCCTAGTACTAGAAAAAAAAATCATTCTGTGAATTAGCTTCCTCTTGCTCACTTTTACTATATTTTCTCAAGTAAATCACAATATTTCTATCAATTTAATTTCTTATCTTTCTATAGTAAATTCTAATTAGTCAAAGGACTAAGCATAAATTACCTAGGTAATAACTTCTTCATTTAGCAAGACAGGCCAATGTCTGAAAAATACTTAAGTTTTAAATAAAAATCAGGTGGCACATGCCTGTAATCCCAGCAGCTTGGGAGGCTGAGGCAGGAGGATCATGAGATCAAAGTCAGCCTCAGCAACAGCAAGGCAATAAGCAACTCAGTGAGACCCTGTCTCTAAATAAAAATATATATGTATATAAAAGAAAGGGCTGGAGATGTGGCTCAGTGGTCGAGTGCCCCTGAGTTCAATCCCTAGTACCCTGAAAAAAAATCATATGAGGTTTTCCAAATAAACTCATATTTAAGAAAACAATGAATAATTGCTATAATTACCTGAACAATATCTTGGTAATTAATTTTAATGTATTAGCTGAAGAATAGATATTACACAGAAATAAAGATTCAGAATAAAACTATTACAAGATAAAAACAATCTATTGAGGGATGCTATCTATAATTCTGAAAAAGGAAACTAAAAATTACATCCAAATATAAAAGTAATCATTTAAATTATTAATTCTAGGCTGGGTGAGGTGGCACAAGACTATAATCCCAGTAGCTAAGGAGGCTGAGGTAGGAGGACTTCCAAGTTCAAAGCCAGTTTCAGCAACTTAGTGAGGCCATAAGCAACTTAGAGATATCCTGTCTCAAAATAAAACATAAAATGGACTGGGATGTGGTTAAATTTTTAAGCACTGGTACAAAAAAATTACATTAATTCTAATGCTTCTAAAGTATTTAAGATTTTTAGATATCAAAACTTTGATATCAATACTAATTTGAAAAGCCCTTTAAAGATTGCAATTGGAAAAATCTGAACATTGACTAAATATTAGAAATAGTGTATCAATTTAAAATTTCCTGATTTTTGTAACTGTATTTTGATTATTTAATAGAATGTTCTTTTTCTTCAGAAATATACACTGAAATACTAATGATAGGCTTTCAAATAGATCACATTCTTTCAAATAGTTCATAGGGAAATATATAATGTAAAGAGAGAGAATGTTAAAGCAAAGGTAAACAATTGCTTAATGTTAACAATTGTTTAATGTGGGTTAAGGGAATATAAGTTCTTTATACTATTCTTTGAACTTGAAATAATCACAAAATATAAACTTAACAATAGCCCTTTCAAGATAACACCTAGTAGTAACTTTAAAATATACTCAAGTTATTAACTTAATATTATATAACAAAAACAAAATTTAATAGACTAAAGGAGAAGGGCACAGTGGTGCACGCCTGTAATCCCAGCAACTTGGGAGGCTGAGGCAGGAGGATCACAAATTCAAAGCCAGTCTCAGCAAGAGTGAGGTGCTAAACAACTCAGTGAGACACTGTCTCTAAATAAAATACAAAATAGGGCAGGGGATATGGCTCAGTGTTTGAGTGCCCCTGAGTTCAATTCACGGTACTGCCCCCCAAAACAAAACACAACAAAAAACCAAATAGATAAAGGAATTTGAAAATTTGTTAGATTCTAACAACTTTGGTGTTTTTATGGTCCTTTGCCTGATATGATATTTTCGAATTTTTTATAAGCAAAATAACCATAATACAATAAACTGATTGAATACTTAACCCATTGTAGAAATTAGTTTGATCTGTGGATCCACAGGGAGAGGCTGCATTCTGAATGGATAGCTCTTTTTAACAGAATAATCTTGAAGTAGAAGAACTAAACCAACACGCAAACTTTTATACCACTCAGGACATAGGGCATTCCACATAATCACTGACACCGTGCCTGAACTGTCAGCAACTTCCAAAAAGGTCTAGGAAAAAAAAAGCAAAAGCATATATATATATATATATATATATATATATATATATATATATATATATAATTTATTTATTTTTATTCATATGGATGATATATAGCATATTGTCTGTGAAAATTTAGACCTATGGAAAATAATATTAAGATTTTAATTCTTTATTATTAATGATTCTGTTGCCAACTCTGCCAATAATGGTAATCTACAGGAGAGAATACTATAAGAGGCTTGGAAGTCACAGATGTGCTATTAACTCACTCTTTGTGAACTATGAAGCATAGTCTAAATTTTATTTATATTTGGTTCTCTCATAATTTTTAACACAGTGCCTTAAACGTAGTAACCACCTAATATCTTTGCAAATGAATCAGACCACCCAAACTTGGAAATTTTAAATGAATATCTTGATATAATTCTTGATTATTTAAACTGTGAGAGGGCCTTGATATTTGTATTATAGAACTTCAGACATGTCACTAATTGGATACAATGTTCTGATTATATTAATTTATTTAGACTGGTATTTGAGGCTTTACTATAAATTACATGGGAGTTATTTGTGAGTTACTACGTGGAAACTTATTGGAGCAGAAAAAGGCAGTATAGTTAAAATAGAGAAATCTGTTGTAGTAAAAAGTATATTTTTTCAATTTTAAAATATAATGACAATGTTAGTCCCATAAAAAGGCAGTGTTTCAAGTGTTTTTGATAATAGTTTCTTCTTTTTTGAATTTACTCATATTTCATTCAAAATAAGTTGGGAAATTAATCAGTGGTCACTCTGAAGTATTTCAGTTCATTTGGTGCTTGAATATATAATTAAATTTTTGAAACAGTGAGGTAGTCAAATACCACCAAGGTCCCTCTGGAACATCTTCATAAGGTGGTGCTTCCTAGACTCCAAATTTCTTCTTAAATGATGATTTTACATTCTCATATCCTTTTTCATACTGATGACTATACATTTTGAGTTATCTTTCTTTTTATTAACTAAACTTGCACTGAGTTTGCATGATACTCCAGACATTGTTAGACACTGGGATGAAGATGTGAATCAGCATCCCTAATAATAATAGCCAAAATAGATATAGTACTTACTTACAGGCATGTAAGTCCTTTACCTATATTCACTAATTCAAACCTTGCATCAACTCTGGAAGGAAAGTACAATCAATATCCCCATTTTACAGATGAGTAAACTATAACATTGCTAACGTCATAAAGTTAAGGAGTGGTAAACAGAAATGAAGCTTCCAATCAGACCATATGACTACAGGGTAAATATTCTTAAGCATAATACCACACTGCCTCCCTATAGTCAGAGAACTTGCACAAGAGTAAACTTGGCGAATCTACTAAAAATATACATAACTGAGTTATGCATGTTCTGATAGACAAATATAAGGCCATATAGTAGAATGCAGTTGATTTTCCTTAGTAAATATGCATATGGTTGTGCAGTAAAAGGCTTAAAATAGAGGTCAGTATTGAACTGAATGTTAGAGTTGGCTTTGTCAACCTGATGAGAGCTGAGAGGAAGAACATGCCTGGAAGAAAGAACAACATGAAGAAGCATGAAAGGAAGAAAACAACTGGTTACCTTTGAGAAATTCTTAGTAGGGCAATTTGGCTAGCACAAGGCATGAAAAGCTCAGGAGGAGTTAAGTCTGGAGAAGCAAGCAGGGACTAGTTGAGGGAGACAGAGGAGGTAAGACAATGGAAAAAGTGGGGAGGAAAATTCAAGGAGGAAAGTATTTAGAGAATGAGGAAGCAAAACCTATAGGAAAATCACTGAGTAGTTTTATTATATCACATGACATAATTTGTAAAGTATGAAAAATGTTGAATGAAGAATTTTGGTGATATGAGAAAATAAGAAAATGTTAAATGATACAGAATTCTATGTACACTTGTACACTATGGTTTCCATTTTGTAAGATAATTTAATGTGCTATATGACATGGTCACATGCAATATATAATATACAGGCACATATGTGCTATGTATGATATACATGATATGATAGATATGCATATATTGAATATGTAGATATATGTATATACATAATTTACATACATACAAGAAAGGGAATAAAGCCAACCAAGTTGACAGTGGTTTTCTTTGAGTCATAGATAATACTATTCTCTTTATACAGGTGTCTACATTTTCCAAATTCCTCCCAGTAAGTATGCATAATTTTTATAATAAAAGCTTAATAAAACACCTAAAATGGTTCTTGATTAACATGAGAAACTACAGTATACTAGTAAGCAAAACAATCGAACAGAACACAAATATATCAAGAAAATAGTTCTGGTCAGCATTATATGGCACAGAGAGTCAAGATAATAGAAAAGTATGACATTAGAAGGTCATTCGTGAATAACAAGCTAAAGAAAAAGCCAATGTGGGCTGAGGCTGTAGCTTAGTGGCAGAGCGCTCGCCCAGCATGTGTGAGGCACTGGTTTCAATCCTCATCACCACATAAAAATAAAAAATAAAAAATAAATAAAGGCATTCTGTTCATCTCCAACTACAAAAATTTTTTTTAAAAAAGCCAATGTAATTGTTTTGTTTTGTTTTGTTTTTACATTTTATTGACATTTACTAATAAATTTGAATTCATGTATTACATATAATCCACTTACCCCACCATATGTAAAATATTTATAAAACATTTATATTTAGAGACAAATAAAAATGATACTGTCAACACCATGAAAAGACAAACTTGAAACAATTCAGGTTCCATAGCAGTTCAATGAGTGAATAAGTTGGGTACAACAGAGCCCCAGACAGCAGCACAGCAACATATGTTCAACAGACTGAGGCAAAGAAATGGTTAAAAAAGAAAGAAACAAAAACATTTAACATAATCCTAATGGAATAACAGTGTAGACTACTACTTTAAATAAGTTTTTAGTAAGTTGCTAAAAACTCAAAAGAAATACAATCAAGCAAAACAAGGACTCTTGAGAAATACATGGTGAAATCATTAGGAACAAAAGAGTCACAGAACTCTTACCATCTCTGTATACAGAAGTAACATGATATCAGTGAGACACACCAGAACTGCCAACAACCCATGTTTTTCTAAATGGGGACTTTATGGGTGTTTAGATTCTTCTTATTTAAACATAGCATCGCTTTACTGGTAGAATTACCTTGGCTTCTTCAGGGCATATCACCCCATCCACTCACATATTCAACAATATATTGAAAATCTTAAATCACAAAATAGAAATTTTAAATACTTGGACAAACTGGATTTGTATGGCACCATATAATTGTTTTACCATAACTCATGCATTGAGCTGTCAGGGAAAGGCTATTACCTAGCTACCACTTTTAGTACAGTAACTTTATTATTTTTTATTTGTTCTTTTTTATTTACACATGACAGTAGAGCTAATTCTGACATATTTGTACAAACATGGAGTACATCCTATTCTAATTAAGATTCCAGTCTTGTGGATGTACACAATATTGAGATTCACTGTGGTGTATTCATGTATGTACATAGGAAAGTTATGTCCGATTCATTCCACTGTCTTTCTATTCCTATGCCCCTCCCTTCCCTTCATTCTCCTTTGTCTAATCCACTGAACTTCTATTCTTCCCCTCTCTCCCTTCCCTTGTTGTGTGTTAGCATCCACATATCATCAAAAAGAACATGTGACCTTTGGTTTTTTTGGGGATTTAGCTAATGTAATTGTGTTGAAAAGTAAATGGGAGGCCATCAAGTAAAAACATCCAGTGTAGACTACTACTTTAAGAACCTTGCTTGAAGAAGAAAGAGGGAATAGAGAAGCCGTAAGGTCAAGGGAGATTTTTTTCTCTTTATATTTTTTAAATATGATACTACAGTATGTTTATATGGTGGTATGAAAAACACAGTAGAGAAGAAAAATTTGGAGACAAAGAAAAAGATGTGAAGGAGATCAGCTGTATGTATGAAGGAACTAAAGAGCACCAATATAGAAAGAATTTATTTTCTCTTTTATTTTTTGTAATGCTGGGGATTGAACTCATGCCCCACAAATGCTAGGCAAGTGCTGTACTACTGAGCTATATCCCCAGCCCCCAAGAATTTCTGTCTTACTATAAATTACAAAGAAAAATACTCTGCAATGCATATATATATATATATATATATATATATATATATATATATACATATAATTGAAACTTTGGAATATTATTTAAACTAGTATTTTATCCTACATAGAGTCAACTATATAAGTTATAATCTATAAATGCAGATTCATATATATTATCTTGTCATTACTTGTACCTGGTAAGGTTCAATCATCTTTTTATCAGGTTTTCCATAGTATCGTAGTTTTGATTTATGCAAGATCCTCACAAGCAAGGCAGGAAAATTCCTTCTGTTAGCCCAGGTCATTTCAAGATGAGAAAGGGAAATGATTCTGGTATCTAGAATATAAAAAAGAGAAAAAGTTTTTCTACTTAATATGTCATGGTAACTTTCAAGATCTATTTTAATGTTTAAAGATGGTAGTAAATCACACCAAATGTAATATCTTGCCAACTAAGACACTCTATATACTTATATATACTTCTACATGAACTATGCCTCATTCCTAATAAAAGCATATATATGTATATACATATATATGCTTTATATATATGCCATATATATGTGTATGTGTATATATATATATATATATATATATTACTATATGCCAAATATATAGGTGAATACCTATATAAACTAATGCAGTATTTCATCTAGATTGCCCTCCACCTTACCAAATCATTTGATTACTGCCTGGAAAATTTAGATCTTACCTTACCTCTTAATTATTTTCCCATTATGAGACACTTGTTTAACATACAGATTTTTTCATGGTATTTGCAGGGAAATGGATGGCATTAGAGCAGATTATGCTAAGTGAAGCTAGCCAATCCCTAAAAAACAAATGCCAAATGTCTTCTTTGATATAAGGAGGGCAACTAAGAACAGAGCAGGAAGGAGGAGCATGAGAAGAAGATTACCATTAAACAGGGACGAGAGGTGGGAGGGAAAGGGAGAAGGGAAATTGCATGGAAATGGAAGGAGACCCTCATTGTTATACAAAATTACATATAAGAGGATGTGAGGGGAAAGGGAAAAAAAAACAAGAGAGAGAAATTAATTACAGTAGATGGGGTAGAGAGAGAAGATGGGAGGGGAGGGGAGGGGGGATAGTAGAGGATAGGACAGGCAGCAGAATACAACAGACACTAGTATGGCAGTATGTAAAAACGTGGATGTGTAACCGATGTGATTCTGCAATCTGTATACAGGGTAAAAATTGGAGTTCATAACCCACTTGAATCAAATGTATGAAATATGATATGTCAAGAGCTTTGTAATGTTTTGAACAACTAATAATAAAAAAGAATAAAAAACATATAGGTTTTTTTAATGATATATTTCTGTAGTGTTCTCACCTCAGTTTCATATAAAGAGGTATCATCTTCCTCAAACATGCCAGATATGGTTGTTTATCAGTGCCTTTGTACTTGCTGTTCTCTGGAGCTGGACTATCTTCCTCTTAGATATCCAAGTGTCTTCCTCCCATCCCTCTTCAAGTTTACTTAAAGGTCACTTTCCCAGTGATGTTATCCCCAACCACCCTATTGAAAAGTAACCTCTTTACTTTACCCTGTCCCAGAGAGAGCTTATTATCTTTCATACGCTATATAATTTGAAACATTTTAATCTCCAAGCCTGCTTAAGGATAAAAACTACTTAAAAGCTATTCATCATCTTAAAGGATTAACTCATACTTTTGATTTATCCTCCCTTGGGTTAAGAAGGGTTCCATCTGCAGTTTTCTCCTAATTTTACTCTCACAGACCATAGTCCTGACTTTTAAAATCCGAATTTGCAAGAGTTCCAATATTTTCAGTTTGTTAAGGCATCCTCCTTTTCCATCTTTTTTCACATAATATATTACCTAGTCAACGTTTTGGCATAAAAGTCATACTTGTAATTTATTTTTACTAAGAGTTTTAATGGTATGCTATAATTATGCTTATACCATAAAACAGAGATTTTTCAATATTACTAGGATACCTTGTGTAACTTTCTCACTAGATTTTCCCAAAACATTAGTAGCCCAGAATCATAGATCTGAATATTTGATTTTTTAAAATATTTTTAAATATTTCTTTTTATTAAACATGGTCAGACAAATCATGGATCAGTTTTGAATTATCTAGAACATACACATAACACTCTTGATCAATGAAGGCAGATATGACTACTTTATCGACTGAAATAAATTCAAGAGCTACATGGTTTTGCAAAAAACAGAGTTTTAAGAGCTACTGTTCTGCCATAATTAGGTCCAGACAGTTAGCTCCAATCAAATATCTATCAGCTCAATTAACATTTTTCCAAGTCTGGGTTTTTAACTCACAAATTTAACAGAATATACATACTTCTCAAATTCAAAAAGGAACTAAAATCTATTTACAGAGAATGAGGAATACCTGCAAATTCACAGCAATAAGTGTGTACATTATCAAAAAAGAAAGAATAAAAATAAAAGGTATACAATAAGTTAGAAAATAAGCAATGGAAGAGTGATTCTAAAACTTTTTGGTCCTGGGACCCCTTTACATTCTTACAAAGTATTTAATATCTCAAAGAGATTGATTTTGTTTATGTGGGTTGTATCTATCAATATTTATTGTGTTATAAATAAAAATAAAAAGAAATTTTAAAAATCATCAACTTAAAAATAGTAATAGACCTAAGATATAATTATAATTTGAAAAATGACCATATTTTCCAAAATAAGTATAGTGAGAAGAGTAGTATTGTTTTCCAATTCTGCAAGTATCATTAGTATCTAGCTTATTAAAAAACAGCTATATTCTCATGTCTTCTTCGGCATTCAGTCTGCTTCAATGTCACATGTCAGGCAGCCTCTGGAAAACTTCATGGTGCAGTTGTGAGAGAATAAGAGTGGAAAAAGGTAAGTAAAGCCTTAGTATTATTATTAAAATAGTTTGACCTCAAAAATCCCTTAAAATGTATTGAGTACACCAATGGTGATACTTTAAGAATTATTGCAGAAGAATAAATTTAAGGGATGCAGAAAGGAATAAAGATAAAACCTGAAAATAATGAATTAGAAAACACTATGCCACAATAAACAAAAAGAAAACAGTAGTACTAATAAATCAAATCATCTGGAAAAACTAATGAAAAGGTAAATTTCTGGCAATTCCAATCATGAAAAACAATACAAAATATAATATTCAGAATGTACTAAAACTTACACACAATGAAAAAATTGTTAAAAGAGTATTATGTATGATTCTATATAAATAAATTTGTAAGTATAAGTGAAATAGGTAATCTTCTAGGAAAATACAAATTACCGGTATTGTTGTAAAAAGAAGAAAACCAGGACAGGTCATTAATCATGGAAGTAAATGAAAAATGTGGAAAAGGAAATAGTGGCCTCAAAATGGCAGCAAGTTCACATGGATTTTAACACATTTTAAGGAATAGCTCTGTCCCTGAGCCACAAATTGCTTCAGTGCCCAGTAAAATATACTAATTATACCTATTCATTTATAAACTTAGAATAATGCTGAAAAATTTCAATAGAAGTAGTACAAAAGAGAAAAATTATTAATCAAAATAATTTGTGATGGTAAAAATCTTAAATCATGTTCTAATCTACTATAGCAGCATGCCAAGGGACAAATGTGCCAGGACTAATTAGAGTCCTAAACTTCTTTTCTTGTTCAGGAGGGGAATAGCATAAATTATGAAGACACACATGGACATGTAAGTTTGAATAGTTGAGTATTCATGACTAGAAAAAAAGTACTAGAAGAAAAAAATTATCCTGCAAAAGTCAAAAAAATAACCACAACCTAGTAGGGATTTGAAAGTGACTCAACATCAGCAAATCCATCAGTGCAATTTATTTCATTCATTTCGTTATTCAAAAAGCACTTACTTAATGCCTACTGTGTGCCAAACATTGTTCTAAGTATAAGGATGATGTCTCACAATGGTGAAAAAAAGTTACAAATCTTATGAACAGTTCAGAAGAGAAAAAAAAAGAAAATATTTTCAGAGTATTATGACTCAATGAAAGGCATTTGCAGGGTGCTATAATAAAAATAAACAGGTAGGGAAAACTTACTTAGATATACCTTTCTAGAATGTTTTATATATTTGAGTTGAAACCTGGGAATGGGAAGAAGCTATTCTGAAAGGGGAAAAAGCAGGTGCAAAGTACCTGAGGCAGGCAAAAGGCTGGAAGTTTGGGGATCAAAAGGCTGGCATTGCTAGAACAAAATGAAGAAAAGAAGGGGTTAGAGATGAGGTTAGAGAGGTGAGTAAAGGGATTCTGTATGGCAGGATCAACAAACCCAGGTCCATAGCCAAATCATGCTGCTGCCTATTTTTGTAAATGAACTTCTATTGGAACACAGACCCATTCATTTACACATTGTCTAGGCCTGCTTTAACTTATGATAGCAAAACTGAATAGTTTTGAAAATGACCATATGTCTTGCAAAGGTAAAAAGATTTATCATCTGACGTTTTATAGAAAATTTGCCAACCACTTCTGTAGGACCTTGTGGATCCTAGTGGGTAGTTTGAATTGCTGTGTAAATGCAATGGGCCACTGCAGAGATTTAATCAGGCAATTGGCATGATCTAACCTCCATTTTAAAAAGCTTGTCTTTGAGGTCACAATAGGAGTTACCTTTCAGTCACGGTACTGACTAGGAGAAGGCATGAGAGAATCTTTTGGGGTGCTTGCAATATTCTCTGTCTTGATGGGAGTGTAATGACACAGGTGTATATATCAGTAGAAATTTATCAAACTGTATTTTTAAGACTTTTTCATTTTACCATGTAAAGTTATACCTTAATAAGAGGTTTCAAAAGCACAAAAATATACAATAAACAAAGTTTAGAGAAAAATGGACAGAGTGTGAGAAAATAAATTAGAGTATATAGCAGACAAAAATTAATAACCATTAGCAAAGAAATTTTACTAATAAATAAAAAAGTCAAAAGATATTTTAAAATAGCAAGACATATGAAAATGAGCACTCATACACATTAGTGAATATAAATTAGTACAAATTTTTCAGATGATTTGTCAATTTCCATTAAATTGATTCAAATATTTTTTTACCCCAGAATTCCACTTCTAGGAATCCATCTATTTAATATAAATACTTGAATACAATCAATATGCATATAGCCTAACAATGTTCAACACTGTATCTAATATGGAAAAACTAAACACTGCCAAAGTTACAAATTACCATTCACATGGGCATGATTATAGAAATTACCGTATATCCATTCTATGGAATATTATATATACAAATATACATGAAAGATATCTAAGATAAATTAAGTGGAAATAGCAAATCATGCAATGCCATATAATTCATTATTCTTCAAAGGTGCACACAGAACCATAGACAGTTTGGAATTTTGAGAGAGAAGTTGAAGGTATAGGGGAAGGTTAAAGAGGTCTTTCATTGCACTCCAGAATTTTATGATTAACAATTTCAAACATAGCAAACCTGAAAGGATTTTTCAAAGAACAACAATAAACTCACTTCCTAGATTTTACCACCACCATTTTAGTATACTTGGATCTTGCACTTTTAGCACAACATACTTTTAAATGTATAGTTTCTTTTAGCATAAGGACATTGCATTTTGTAATAAAACATGTTTCTGATAAATGAATAGATACTACTTTAATAATAACAACAAAAACCAAATATACCAATTTTTAACTCTTTTAAAAGCTAGAAATATATATATTTTAACTCTTTTTAACTCTTATAGGACACCAATGTTTCATTTTACATATTCAATTCTAAAAGTAAAAATTATCAACATTTAGAATAGTATGCTTAAGATAAAATCAATCTATTATTTACATCATTACCCTAAGTACATGTATGAAGACACGAATGGTGTGACTCTACTTTGTGTACAACCAGAGACATGAAATATTGTGCTCTATATGTGTGCTAAAAATTTAGAATAAATAAATAAATTAAAAATTACAGTCAGTCCATTATTTCACTCCAGAACTTGACTACAAATTTCTATAACATTTTCTTTTTGCTTTATAACTGGATATGACTATAACTGTGTATTTTTCAATTAGTTATCCTTTTGCTCTCATTTGTTACTGTTACAAATCACAGTAAGATGACCTGTGGTTTAGCAGCTTGATTAAAACATAAAAAATACTGAAAATCAGTAAGTGTAGAAAATTATATTTCTCCTCCTAGTACTTTTTATTTAAATTTTTGTATTTTATTCTTGTCCCATATGTGTTCATGCCCACAGTATTTTCATTCCCCTTAATTCCATCTCATAGGAATAATAAAAGCATTTTAGAGCAGTTACTGATGAGGAGTTGGCATTTTCTGGGTAACTTCCCACTTCTGACACTGAAAAATTGAACTTCATAGGTCAGTAATGTTCATAATAAGTAATAAAAAACATGAAAAGGAGAATTCTGAGCCTTTCCACAAAATCATGCCCTCAAAAAGTGATATTTAAATAACTGTTACAAGGATATAAAAGTGGCATTTTGATTAATGTAAACTATTAAGAAATAAATCATGGGGCATCCTTTATGAATGAAGGTCAAAACCTGCAAACATGCAAATATTTACAACTTCCATGCAAAATTCAAATCTACATGCTCTTCAACCAATACAATGTACTATTTCCACAAATGAAACGTGATGCAACAAAGCTTCATTCACCATAGCCAAATATATAACTAATGCAAGAGGAATACTGAGTTCCACATTAGTGTCTTTGCTACACTGAATTTAAGATGTGTTAAGGCACTTCAGAATGGCCACTCTGCAATCAAACCGAGGAGGGGCTGCACAAATTTCATTAAGAAAGCTTCTGTCACTCTTTCAAGAAAACTTGTTTGCTCCTACCCTTCACTTGTAATCAACAATACAAAAGCACCTTCATTTCCTTGCCTTTAGCGCAAGCTCCTGGAAAAAACAAAGCAACTTTTGGAAACCCTTTGCTGTTCCCTCCAATTACTTACTGTTAAAATTGTATTCCTCAGGTTGCTTGTCCGTTAACCAGATATCTCCATAAGGATCTTCATTATTCCACAGCGCCAGGTAATGACTCTTCCCGCCCCTTAAGGGTCTCTCGGGTTTCTCCTCATGTGCTCTATTTCTGAAGGGAGTTTCTAAAGAAATTGCGTCTAGGGTCTCCCCACAGTGGACATTATCTATGCACAGGATTCCCTGGCCTACCCTTTTCTCATTGTAAAGACACGAGACTCTGGAAATTTTCATTTCTATGCCAACTTTAAGAATATTCTGATATACAAGAGAGTTCAAGCTGGGGTCCAAGTAGCACTTCTCCTGGTACACCCCGTCTGAGATCGTCACATCATAGCAGTAAAGGGGAGGCTTGGGCACTGTGTCCCGTGGCTCATCCTCTAACAGGTACCTTTGGACAGCCAGGACAGTGACAGGCACCACCTCGGAGGGGGTGACCCACTGACGAGGTGAGCCAGTTATTTGCTCAAGAACCTTTTGGATCCAGGACCTGGGCCCCTGGGCACCAGCCCTTCGGATCACTCCTCCTGGGACCCCAGCCCGATCTCTCTGAAGGTTTGGCCAATCTAGCCCAGCGTGTGAGGGGCCAGCCTGAGGCTGACCTGACTCACCAGACATTGTGATATAACCTCGAACTCTCTGTACTCCTAAAAGCTAGTTTGCCGGGTTCAAAGCTGGGAGAAAAGAAACCGCGCGCTTTGGCGACGATCACTACTCTGCCCCTGCTAACTGGCAAGTCTCCGCCCCGTAGCGAGGCTGGAAAGACGCTACGCCTGCGCGCGCTCCAGCTTTCCCGCCCCACCCCTCGCCCGACTTGCTTCTAATTCTGAGGCACTGTTACTAGGCAGTAGCACCAGCGGGTTACGTAGCAGGTCTTCCGACTGGGTGCCTGCCTGATTGTGGTCTGGGGGAGGAGTGGCCGAGGAGTAGGAGGTGGAAGCGATGTCATCAAGGTTCTCAAAGCTTAGCCAGAGGGAGGGGAAAGAGAGCTCCTGGCTCCCACTAAAAGGAGAGTACAAGTGGCAATTGGAAAAGAAAGTGTAAGGAAGTAGGGTGCATGTAATCAAAACTCAGAGGTTTGGGGTTTGGAACTTGGGCCAAGAACAGAAAGTAATTTATCCTTGATTAACATACATGAATGCGATAACATGGGTCTCCTGTAGTATGAACAAAACTGGATAATGTATGCTTTCAGGACAGCCTTCAGGACAGTCTCTAGCGCGCGCGCGCGCACACACACACACACACACACACAGAAAGAAAAGAAAAAGTCCTCAATAAACATTGATTGCTACTGCTTTTATGATTAGCATAATTGTCTGTAGTAGCTTCTTGAGAGCAGGGTGGGTGAATTAGTGATTAAGTGCAAATTAAAACAGAAGATAGTAGAGTTGACTTGATAGAATCACTTTTAGATTGTGCTTTCTTTCTTTCTATTTATTTATTTATTTTTTATTTAAAGGTGGACATAATATCTTGATTTTATTTTTATGTGGTGCTGAGGATCAAACCTAGTGCCTCATGCATGCTAGGTAAGTGCTCTACCACTGAGCCACAACCCCAGCCTACATTGTGCTTTCTTAAAATGCACTTAGTTTTAATATAATAACTAGCCTAATATACAGATAAGCTACAGACTTTCAATTCCTGCATTTCATTAGTACAGAGCATATATCAGGAATAAGTTTGAAGTGAAAAAACTTATTAGAATAGCCAGAATTAAAAATATAAGGGCTCAGTGGTAGAGTGCTTGCCTTGCAAGTGTGAGGCAGTGGGTTTGATCCTCAGCACCACAAAAACATAAACAAAATAAAGCTATTGTCCATCTACAACTAATTTTTTTTTTAAAAATATGATATTTATTAGATGTATCCAGAGGTGCTAATATTACACATAATGTAGTAATTGTCCTAAGAATATTTGTAAGGTTTTATGAGCTGATTTTGTTTTTATTAATTTCATTTTGCTATTTTATTTTATTATTCTTTATACACAGTTTATTAAGACCCTACTATGAAACAGGTACTGTTCTTGTCTACTGGGGATAACTATGGTCAGGGTTTCATAGTCTAGCTTTTCACTGCTTGGGCTGAAGAACTCTGCCATTTTTAATATTTAATTATTTCACTCATTCTACATATATTTTTCTGAGCCGTGTACAGTTGGCTGTGGAGACAAAAAATCATAGTAACGGGAAAAGGAGTGGAGGGACAGGAGTTAATATTTTAGAGTTTGATTAGGGAAAGTTTCTTTAATAACATTGAGTACAAGAGACCTGCAGAAAGTGAGGGGGTGACCTATGCGGATATCTGAGGAAACACTTGAATCAGAGAGAACAGCAAGAGCAGATTCCATAAGAAACAGAAAATATGTTGGATATTTTCAAGGAAATGCAAAAGCAAGTAGGTTGTAGTGCAGGGGAGAAAAGAAGAGGGGTAGATGAAGTCAGATAGGTAGCTGGCCCAGAATGTTTTCCTTTTTTGAGCAGAGGATTGACATTACACTTCAACTTGAGCTCCATTTCCTTCATAGCACCTCACTGAACCAATTAAATCTAGAATGATCTTTCTCTTCTCAGTATTGCCTTGTATATATCATTCATTTAACATTTGTCATCTAATAACTTTCCATTAAAAACATGTCATATACAATGGAGATTTAATCAACCATAACGAAGAATGAAATTTTGTCATTTGCTGGTAAATGGATAAAACTGGAGAACATCATGCTAAGTGAAATAAGCCAGAATCAGAAAGTAAAGGGTTGAATGTTTTCCCTCATATGCAGAATCTAGACAAAAATGAGGAAAATAAGTGCGTGTGAGAGAGAATCCCATGAAAATAGAAGAGAGATCAGTCAATGACAGAAAGGGATAGAAGGGGAGAAAAGAGGAACTGTGGTGGAATGAAATTGACTATTATGCTATGTACATATATGAATATACCATAGTGAATTTCAACATTATGTTTATCTATAAAGCACCAATTTTAAAAACCATAAATAAATTGAAGGAAAAACAGCAGAGTACAGAAAGAGGAATGAGGGAGAGAGGATGAAAGAAAAAAGAGGAAATACTAGGGACTGAAGTGGAACAAATTATATTCCACGCATGTGTGATCATGTCAGAATGAACCCTAGGAATTGTAAAACTATACTGTACTAATAAAAAACATTTTAAAAAACCCTTTCAAATTATGTATTCTGTCTGATTATGGCACTCTTTACATTTTTGGCTAGAAAATTAGTAGTTGTAAGACTGTCTTGTGCACTATAAGATGTTAAGAATTATTCATGGACTCTACCCAGCACATGACTATATTACCTACTCCCCCAGACTCCATTGTGACAATCAAGAATATCCCCAGTCATTGCCAAATGTCTCATGGGGTACAAAATATTCTTGGTTAGGTGGCATTGGAGTAACTAGATTAGAAGCTTTTTGAGAGCAAAACCTGATTTGTTCCTTTTTTATTTCCTATAGTTCTTTCACAGTTACTATGCATAAAAGGCATTTGACTATTTTAAATAAATGTAAAACACAATTATCACTGCCTTTATTCCAAAAGAAATATACAAGTGTATCTTCCCATAAGCACACAAATGCAATAAACAAATATTTTAATTTATAAAGCATAAAATAAGTTCCCTCAACATAGGCACTTTGTGACTTTCACTGCTGAATCTCTAGTGGTAAAATCAGTATCTAGCATAAAGTAGATGCTCAACAGTAATTGTTAAATGATTAAGTGAAATTGTGGATTTTTATTAGATTTACTGTAGGAGCCATTAAATATAAACTATCTATTATTTATCCTTTAAAAAGAACATAATTGAAGTATTTAAAATCTGATTCATCAGCATCTTTTGAACTATGTACTCTATGCAATTTATGCATAATAATACTGTATCATCACATTCTGGTCCCTCCAGCTAATTCATGAAAAATGAATTTTGATTGTAGTGCTTGGTAGTTGAAATTGGGAAGAAATAGCACCCATGTTTGTTTTTACACTACAATTCACAATAAAGACGTACATGACTAAGTGTACACTTTTGGAGTCTTTTGTATTGCTCTGGTAATCTGCTGATAATGTGTGCCACACTAAGAATTTAGGTGTCTATTTGAGCATTTGTTACACTTACAGGAGTATGAATGCTCCCCGATGTGGTATTATTACACCTGTTTTAGGATCAGTTATAGTACACAATAACAGTAATTAAGGGAAGAGACTTTTAGAGTGACTTTTAGGGTAACCTTCAGGTTAGTTCTTCTACCTCATCTGGAAGTATTGTTACAGTGCCCTCCAGAGGTTAAATTATAAAAACAGACAAGGCTATAAAATGGATATGTTCTAAGTAAGATATTCAAAACACTTTAAATATTTCACAAAATGTATTTTGGTAGAACACCAAATTTGGTGCACATCGATTTATTCATCTTTAAAATTGTACTAATAAAAGTAGTCACATTTGTTGAAAATTAAGTTACTTCATATGGGTAAAGTACTTAAAATAATGAATGGCACATACTAAAAATTCAATAAATGCTAGCTATTGTTGCTATTATTCTAAAAGGAAGATAAAGGCGTGACATAAAATCATAGAATACTACAACTATAGGAAGCAGATACTCATTAGTTCAGTGTTCTTCAAACTGTGGATTGTGAAGCATTAGTGAGGTTATGAAATTGATTTACTGGGTCACAACCAGCAATTAAAAATATGAAAAAGAATAGCACAGAAAATATCAAAGTGCATCACACATAGTAATTGTAAGAATTGCTTCATAAAATTCTTGTTTCAGATTTGTTGTCATGTATATGAGTATACTGGGCTGTGCTGTAAAATGTATTTCTTAGATTAGGTTATGGCCAGAAATGTTTAAAAGTAGCTATTAAAATTCAACTTCCTTTTATTACAAATTAAAAAGTTCAGGTATAAAAAAGGGGACTAACATGAACAAGATCACACAGTGATAAATAGAAGAGCATCAGAAGTATAAGTCAAGATTCTTGGTTACCAAGCCTTAATAAAAAGGTTTTTTAATGGGTTGGGGTTGTAGCTCAGCAGTAGAGCGCTTGCCTAGCACGGGTGAGGCACTGGGTTCAATCCTCAATACCACATTAAATATAAATAAATAAAATAAAGGTTTTGTGTCCATAATAGGTTTTTCAAGACCTTAAGTCTGATAAATCCTGCATTATTTACTATATATATATATATATATATATATATATATATTTTAAATAAACTTATTTTGATCTATTCTATTATTCATTAACTATCCTTTCATTCATATCCAAGGGCAGGCAAATTAGCATCATTCCTTAGCCTTGGACATTGGAGGTACACTTGTAGGTGCATCAAATTTGTAAGATTATAAGAGTGTAGGTGGAGTTGTGGGGGAGGAGTAAAAAGAAGTGGCATGACTAGTTGGTGCTAAAAGGATGTGGAGAGTTCAGATGCTATCTCAAAGAGTGTTTAGGTAAGCTCTCCAAACATCACCACGGTAACAAGAGAGGGCCTGAGGGTGGCTGCCTGGCAACCAGAGCACTACAACCTCCAGCTCAGTGCTGCCCTTTTCCAACATCTTTCCCTTTTATGGTTGCTCTTGATGATTTTATTAACTAAATTGCCTCTATATACACAGATGGATTTGTATAGCTTTTAATATCACCTATTTCATTGGAATCAAGGATGTTCCTATGTTATCTTTCTCTCAGATGTGGAATATAGTTTGATTCATTTATTGGAGAGCATAAACAGAAATCTCTAACACAGACCCACCATTTCAGTGGTTTTAGTCCCCTTTTGCCCCTCAGTGTCTCAAAACAAATGCTAATATTTGTCCATATACCTTTGCTTATACTGAGTACATATTAGATGCACTATAAATGGTTTATGATGTTCCCTTTTCCTTCTCTTTTTACCCATTCAAATCCTACTTCTATTTTTCATAAAAATCTCTGTATGTTAGCTTTTCTTCTGTGTTCCAGTGTTATAGATTTGTAAGAGAAGTTAGTATTAGAATGCATTTGCTTATTTTCAACTTATTAGACCTTTCCTTTTCCTGGCATTTTCCTTGAAGAGAAAGAAGGACTGCCAGTAAACTTCTGGGATTTGGGAAATTAACTTTTCACTATTATCCTTATTTATCAACCTAGTATGATGTGTACAGCCTCAATGCTTATATTATTTCAATAATTTATGTTTGGTAAAATGTGTAGCTAAACTTTGATAACATTTTTGGAAATCTGAACACCAGTGTGTATACCGGGTTGTCTTATGTGAATGAGAACCAGGCCAGTAATTTTGTTCTCAATAAGCTATTTATCTCAAGATGTCTGGCTAGTTTTTTTAAATAATAGCTTTGTAGAAGTATAATTCATAAAGCACACAATTTACCCATTTTAAGTGCAGGATTCAGTTGTTTTTACTACATTCAGAGTTGTGCAGTCATCAAAACAACATAATTTTAGAACATTTTATCACCATGAAAATAGTCCTATAAACGTTAGTAGACTTTCCCAATTCCAGCTCCCTGCACCAGCCCCAGGCAACTACTAATCTACTCTCTGTCACTATGGATTTGCCTACTCTGGATATTTCATGTAACTTGAAATATGCATTGTGTCTGACTTTTTTCAGTTAGCACAATTATTTCAAGATTCACCCATGTTGTTCACTCCTTTCCTTGACTGCTAATATTTCATTCTACTGATATACCACATTATATTTATCAATTCATCAGCTGATGAACATTCTTTCCATTTTGGACTATAGTAAAAAATGATGTATTAATGTATACTAATTTCGGGTAATATATGCTTTCAAATCTCTTGTATAATTACCTAGGAGTGATATTGCTGGCTCATAAAGCAACAATATGGTTAATTTTTTGAAGAACTACTAAAGTGTTGTTCCATTTTACATTGCCACTAGCAAAATATGAATTCCACTTTTACCACATCTTTGTCAATAACACTTGTTATTGCCCACTCAGTCTTTTATTATAGTCTTTCCTTGGTATGCACATAGCTGTGCACTGCATATTTTCTTCTAAGTTTTCAGGAATATATCAGATATTTTCAAATTCTCCCCTTAATACCTCATTATTCAGTTTGGGCATCCAGATTGTTCTTGGAAAAATAAATGGTTTATTTTTTATGTAGTCTAATTTATATATTTGTTTTCTCCTGCTTGTACCTTTGGTACCATATCTGAAGTCATTGTATAAGCCAATGTTACAACTATTTACTCTTATGTTTTTAAAATTAGAGTTTTATAATTTTAGATCTTACATATAGGTCTATATTATATTTTGAGTTAATTCTTATATATAGTGTAAGGTGGAAGTTCAAATTCATTTTTTGGCCTATAGATATGTAGGTGTCCTGGCACCATTTGTTGAAAACATTTCTTTCCCTCACTGAACTATATTGCTATTCATGCTGATAATCAATTGACCATAATTTTAAGGATTTATTTTTGGCCTCTTGATTCTATTGCATTGGTTTTATATATATTCTTATTCTAGTGCCACAGACTTGATAACTGTAGGTTTGTAGTAAGTTTTGAACTTGAAAAATATTAGTCCTGCATTTTGCTTCTCTTTTCTCAAGATTGTTTTCACTTATATTCTAAGTCCTTTGCATTTCCATATGAATATTAAGATAAGTTTATTAATTTCTGCAAAAATGAAAGCTGGAAATTTGAATCTTTAGATCAATTTGGGGGGGGGGTGTTGCCAACTTAACAATATTCAGCTTTTGATAAATGATCATGGATGTCTTTCCATTCATTAAGGTTTTATTTAATGTCTTTCAAGAATATTTTTAGTCTTTAGTGTACAAATCTGACACTTCCTTCACTAAACATATATCTAAGTAGTTTATTCTTTTTGATATTATCATAAATAGAATTTTTCATAATTTTATTTTCACACTGTTGATATTATACATAGAAATTGAGTTGACTTTGTCTTAAAATCTTGCTATACTTGTATTTTAGTTCTAATAAGATTTTGGTTGACTGATTAGTACTTCCTATATATAGTACTTCCTATATATTAGTACTTCCTATATATGAGATCATGTAATCTGTGAATCAGGAGTTTTATTTCTCTTTTTCAAATCTGAAAGTCTTTATTTTTTTGTCTAAATATTCTTGCTTAATTGTCAGTATAGTTTCAAATAGAAGTGGTCATTTTTTTTTCTTTTTCCCAGTATGATGAGAACATGCAATCTTCTTAACAGTTTTTGCTTTTAATATTTTGTTAGCTTCTTGTTTGTCTCAAACTGTAACACTGCCATAGGCAGTTTCTATATAAAAAAAATCCCTGCTGGTTGATACTGACAAATGCCCTGGATATAGTGCTGTTCATGTAGAATAATATATGTGTTCAAATAAAGACAAGTTTTGAGAATGGAGCTTTGTAGTAAAGCTGTCAGAAAAAATGAAATGTAACAATTCTCTGAGGATGAGATATTTGGGGGGCAATGGACCTTTCTGCCCCATCCAGTAGCTGCAATATTTCTGGTTTTCTTTTTCTTCCTTTTAAATGATTCCTTATTTCGTTCTTTCCTTTCCTCTTTCTTTCTTTTGTGGTACTGGGGATTGTACCCAGGGGTGCCTTATCACAGAACCACATTCCTAGCCCTTTTTATTTTAAAAGGGTCTCCCTAAGTTGCCCAGCCTGGTCTCAAACTTCTGATCCTCCTGCCTCAGCCTCTTCAGACACTGGGATTACAGTCATGCATCACTGTGTGCAGCATGCCTCTGATTTGCATATATACTACTGCTAGTGAGGATGTTTCCAGACTTTTATAAACCTGAATAGAGGGGAATAGGTTTTGGAGAGTTAAAATAACACAATACCACATAGATCACCATTCTTACTGAAAACCAGCCATTTTTCTCTAGTAACCACCCCCTTTGGATTGTGTAAGCCTTTGGATAATTTTAGAGTTCAAAAAAAAAGTTAATTTTGACATTTTTGCCAATGTTATTGTTGCTTCTATGGAGGAGTGGATTTGGGAGGTTCTAACTCCAGCATTCAGGAAATTCCTCCTGTGTTAAGTTTCAATGAAGAAAAAACATTCTATTTTTTTTTACAAATAATTTCAATAATGTTAAAGTGAAAACAACTCTGAGGTAAAAGGTAATATTTAAATATCATATTATTGCTAAGTAGTTACTTTTCTTAGCATCTTCAAAATTGATCTCATAGACCATGTTTTACTTACTCATAGAATCCTTAGTGCATAGTACTTAGTGCACAGTAAGCAGTCAATAAATTATTGTCAAATACATACATGTGTGATGAAATGATATTCCCTTTAAAAGTTACCTGTCATATACAGGTAAGTCTTTAAAAAAATCTCAAAATTGGCTGTAAGACTTCAATATCACCTAGAATTTTTATTTATTTATTTATTTTTTCCTTCCTTTTAAAAATTCAAGTTCTTTAAACCATTTGTTATTGATTTTTTTTAAAAAAAAATCGATGACACTGGAATGCATTGCAATTCTTATTACACATATACAGCACAACTTTTCATATTTCTGGTTGTATATAAGGTATGTTGACACCAATTCGTGTCTTCATACATGTACTTTGGATAATGATGTCTATCACATTCCACCATCCTAGAATTCTTTTAGAAAATGTCATAGGGCTTTCCTTTCTGGAGTTTTCTGAAAGAATATTGTTTCCAAGCTATTCAAACTGTGTATAGTATAAAACACTTGTTCAGTCAGCAAAAGTTGTTTAGGGCCTCACTAAGTTACTGAGGCTGGCTTTGAACTCATGATCCTCTTGCCTTCCTCCCAAGCCACTGGGATTACAGGAATAACATTGTAGCAAAGTGTCATAATGTCTAGGGTCAGGGTTTATGCGTAAAATCCGGAAAAATTAGAATGTGTGCTGATTAAACAAAGAATAAATGTAGATTATAATAATCAATAATTGTGGAATATACATGGATTAAATGAACTTACTTACATTAATATGCATTGTGTCCCAAGTTCCTGAAGCCCTAAACTATCTACATGGAGTCAGTGGTTTCCAATATTTGATTTAAAGAAAGTTTATTATGATAATATCAGTGACTTATGCAATCATGCAACTCATATGGATATCTTAGGGTAACTGCAGGCTCAAACCATACTGTCACTGGATGGAGAGTATTGTTAGGGGTAACAGATTCTGTAGATTCCTCCCACAGATCCCCTTTACTAGGTTTTGCTTAGGAATACTAGAGAAGTTATATCTTGTTCTAACCCTCTCCTATCCACAGCCAAGGGGTAATCAATCCAGTAGGAGGCACAAATGCATGTATGTCTCAGTGTGGGAAAATTCTGTGGTGCATTCATGCACTGGAGCTTCCCTTTGGATCAGGCTAAAGTTAGATTTAGGTAGAAACCTGACATTTACTTGATTTCTTACTCAGTTGTAGCCAGCTTTATGTACTTTCTTATAAGATTTTCTTAGGAGAGTACTTCCACCATGAAACATTCACCCAAGAATTTCTATCTCCTTCCAGGGAAATTGATTCCACACAATGCAGACATTGACTATTTGGAGATGGTGGATTATGGAAACAAAACAACTGTGTTTGGAAATAGCACTTTAGAGCAACTTGGTAAGTGAGTTCTTAAGAGGTTAGATAATTGAGAGGAGGAATGGTTGTTGGAACAATTCCTTGTCAAGTGTCAGTTCTGGCTTACTCCTATGAATCATATGTGGCATATAGCCTCTCAGCAGACCACAAACACTAACTGATAAAACATTTCTACAAATAGAAGATAACCTCTCTCAGATATGTGTATCACCTACTCCTTTATATCCATTAACTCCTTGCTCAAAATCAGAAAGGCCTACCTTGATTTCCCTGTATAGGATAACATCCCTGCTCCTATTACTGCTTTCTTTCCTAAACTGTTTTTACTTCCATTACATTTATCTTTACTTGCTTTATTACACATATGCATATTTATTCATTGTCTATCACCATAGACTATAAACATCATAAGAGCAAATACTTTTATCCTGCCTTCTTCAGTATCTGGAATATTATTTGATAAGTAATAGATATACAGAGATTTGTTGAAAGAAAGATCAAAAGCTGGGCATGGTGGTGCACACTTGTAATTCCAGTTACCTGGAAGGTTGAAGCAGGTGGATCACAAGTGTGAGACCAGCCTCAGCAACTTAATGAGACCTTTTCTCAAAATAAAAAAAAATACATAAATAAAAAGGGCTGGGGATATACCTCAATATAGGGAACTTCCCTAGCACGTGTGAGGCCCTGGTTTCAATCCCCAGCAATGAAAAAAAAGAAAGAAAGAAAAGGAAAGAGCAAATAAAGATTAAATGAATTATAAATAGATAAATATTTATTTGATCTGCATAACATACATCACATCATGTACTTATGACAATTCTCTTTAGAATATTCAGGAATCTTATATTTCTGTTCCCCTTTCACATAGCTAATGGAGAGAAAAAGTATGTCTCTGTATGTCTTTGATTTTTTTCTTTTGGGGGGCCTGGTTAGTGGGGAATGAACTCAGGGTCACTCAACCACTGAGCCACATCACCAACCCTATTTTGTATTTTATTTAGAGACAGAGTATCTCTGAGTTGCTTAGTATCTTGCTTTTGCTGAGGCTGGCTTTGAACTCTCGATCCTCCCAAGCTGCTGGGATTATAGGCATGCGCCACCATGCCCTGCCTTTGATTTTGTTTTATTTTATTCATCTATTCTTCAGTGCAAGAGAACTAGTATGAATAAAGCTATTTAAACAAAGCTTTACAGAGCCTCTCACTAGGGAGACTTGTCAGCTAAGATGACTTGAAATATGTCTCCTTAATTTTTTTTAAAGAGAGAGAGAGAGAGAGAGAGACAGAGAGAGAGAGAGAGAGAGAGAGAGAGAGAGAGAGAGAGAGAGAGAGAGAGAGAGAGAGAATTTTAATATTTATTTTTTAGTTTTCGGCGGACACAACATCTTTGTTTGTATGTGGTGCTGAGGATCGAACCCAGACGCTTGCCAGGCGTGCGCACTACCGCTTGAGCCACATCCCCAGCCCTCTCCTTAATTTTTTGCTCCTATCTCACTGTATGTATTGGGATAAAAGCATGTATACAGAGCTGATTTTTACATAAGATTGAGTCTTAGGTTTCAATTGCTATGGCATATAGCAACAGACAAACATCCTGAAAAGGATGTAAACTGGCAAACTATTTTCCCAGAGTGGCTCTACCAGTTTATATTCCCATCTGTGGTATATGAGTGACTCAGTTTCTCCAGTATCTCATGAATATTGGGTATTTTGTCACTATTTTTTATTTTAGCTCTATTTTTAGAAATAGTGATATTTCGTTGTGGCTTTAACTTTCATTTCCCTAATGCCTAGTTGTGCTTTCCATCTTTTCAAGTGCTTACATGCTGCTCTGGTTTGAATGTATCTTCAAGAAAGCTTGTATTAGAAACTTACTCCCCAATGCAATAGTGTTAAAGGGTGGGACTGTGAAAAGGTGGAACTGTGGTGAGGTGATTAGACCATAGAATTCTGCCATAATGAATAAATTTAAAGAAATTAGATTGGGAGAGTTTGATCCCCTTCTGACTTATACTCTTGACATTTCACACTGAACCATGGAATGACCCAACACCAAGGCCCTCATCAGATGCTGGCACTACCTTGATATTGGACTTCCCAGCCTCTAGAAACATGAAACAGTAAGTTTCTGTTCTTTATAAATTACTCAGTCCCACATATTTTGTTAAAACAGCACAAAATGGACCAAGACATTTGTCATCCATACAGTCTCTTCAGTGAAATTTCTCTTCATGATTTTTACCCATTTTCTAATTGAATTATTAGTTTTCTTTTACTGTCCTTTGTCAGATATTTGGTTTGCAATTATATTCTCCTAGAGCCTGTAACTTGTCTTTTCATCCTCTCAATAGTGTCTTTCATAGAGCAAATTATTTATTGTTATTTCTTGTTAGTGTCAAGTTGGAGAACTCTTTGCTTAGCCCTTGTTTTTTTTTAAAATCTTCTATATAAGTCCATCACAATCCAATTTGAGTAAATTTTTGTATAAGTTAGGTCATGAATCATTTTCTTGCCTGTTGATATCCAATTGTCCCAGTACCGTTTGTAGAAGACTAACCTTCCTTCATTGAATTACTTTTGCAACTTTGTAAAAAATCAGGGCCTATTTCTCTTTTTCTTGTGTTAGGATATTTTCAAGTTTTCAAATTTGTTAAATTGATCTATGTGTATATCTGTCCATCAATACTCACATTCTATATTGCTGGAGCTGTATAAGGCTTAACATAAGAAAAACTCATTTCCCTTTTTACCTGATTTCTCAAATGTATTTAATTATTCTAACACTTTTGATTTTCTATATAAACTGTAGATGCATTTTGTCAATATCTACAAAAAACTTGCTGGGATTTTGATAGTAATCATTACAAACCTGTATATATATTTGGGGAGATTGACATTTTTACTATAGTGAAGCTTCCAATGTATGAACTTCATTTACTTAAATCATTATTTATTTATTTAATCAGTATTTTGTAGTTTTGAGCATGTAAATCCTATGCAAGTTAGATTTATGCTTATTTCAAACTTTGAGCAATTGTTTAAATCAGCTTTGTGTCACTGTGATCAAAAGTCCTGGTAAGAAAAACTTGGAGGAGGAAAAGTTTATACTGCCTCATGATTTCAGAGGTTCAATTGTGGTTGGCCAATTTCATAGCTGTGGGCATCAGGTAAGGCAGAACATCATGGTGGAAGGGTGTGGCATAGGAAAGCAGCTCAGAACATGGCCACAAGCAAGAGATACAGCACCATTCACTAGGGACAAAATATAAACCCAAGTCATACCCCCAATGACCTACTTCCTCTGTCACACCCTATCTACCTATGGTTACAACATAATTAATCCATATCAGTATATTAATCCACTGATGAGGTCATAACTCTCATAATCTAAACATTTCACCTCTGAACCTTCTTACATTATCTCACACATGAGCTTTTGGGGGAAACTTCATATCTAAACCATAATGGGCTCTGTGTTTTATATTTCAGTGTTAATATACTCATTGCCAATATGTAGAAATACAATTGATTTTTGTATGTTGAAATTTTATCTTAGAAACTCACTGAACTCATGTTTTAGTTCTAGAAATTGTTGGTAGATTCCTTGGAATATTTTATGTAGTACAGACCATCTGCAAATAGGGATAATTTTATTTATGCCTTTCTGACTTTAATGTATTTTGCTCCTTCTCTTTTCTTATTGTGGTGATTAGGATCTCCAGTATAATGTTTAATAGCATTAATGAGAGGAGATATAATTGTTTTGTTCCCAGTCTTTGAAAGGTAACTTTCAGTCTTTCACCATTAGGTTTAATGTTATCATGGGATTTTAAAAAAAAATATTTATTTATTTATTTTTATTTATATATAACATAGAATGCATTACAATTCTTATTACACATATAGAGCTTAATTTTCATATCTCTGGTTGTATACATAGTATACGCACACCAATTCGTGTCTTCATACATGTACTTTGGATAATAATGATATCACCTTCCACCATCATTAATTATCCCATGACCCCTCCCTTTCCCTCCCAACCCTCTGCCCTATCTAGAGTTTTTAAAGATGTTCTTTATCAAATTTTGATAGTTTCCTTCTATTCTTAATTTGTTGTGAATTAAAAAAAAATAATGAATGGGCCAGGCACAGTGGTGCATGCCTGTAATCCCAGCAGTTCAGGAGGCTGAGGCAAGAGGATTGTGAGTTCAAAGCCAGCCTCAGAAAAAAGTGAGGTGCTAAGCAACTCAGTGAGACCCTGCCCCTAAATAAAATACAAAATAGGGATGAGGATATGGCTCAGAGGTCAAGAGATCCTGAGTTCAACCCACTATGACTCTCCCCCAAAATAATAATAATAAATGGATGTTGGCTTTTGTAAAATGTGCTTTTTTCATTAATGGATAATGGTCATGTGATTTTTCTTCTTTATCTAATTGATATGGTGAATAATAGTAAATGTTTTTAAAATGTGGAACAAATCTTGAATATCTGGTATGAATATCACTTGGACATGATATATTATTCTTTCTATAGATTTCTTAATATGTTTTATGAATATTTTGTGGAGAAATTTTGTATCTACATTCATGAGAGCTATTGATCTGTAGTTTTCTTCTTTTATAACACTGTCCTTGTCCAGGTTCGGTATTAGGGTAATAATGAAGCGAGTTATTTCACTCCCGTTATTTTCTTGAAAAGGCTTTTTAGAATTGGTGTTAAATTTTCTATGAATATTTGGTGGTGTTTGCTAATGAAACTGTTAGAGCCTGAAATTTATTTTTCAGTTTTTTTGTTTGTTTGTTTTTGGTGCTGGGGATTGAACCCAGGGCCTCCTCCATTCTAGGCAAGTGATTTACCACTGAACTACATCACCAGCCCTTGTGACGCTTTTAAATGTAAGAGAAAAATAATCTATTGTTTATTTAACCACAATTTTTCGTAGCTTCCAAGAAAATACTAGTTTCAAAAATTACTGTGACTTATAAATGATCCCTGATCTATAGTCAGGACCCTACCAAACAAATGTGTTCTTTTTTGTAAATTCACTTTTTAATTTATTTTTTTGGCAGCAGAATGCATTACAATTCTTATTACATATATAGAGCACAATTTTTCATATCTCTGGTTATATACATAGTATATTCACACCAATTCGTGTCTTCATACCTGTACCAAATGTATTCTTGTAATGATACTTTTAATTGTTTATCCAAGAAATTATTTCTTAAAATATATGTTTTGTGTAGTATATAGATATAATGTTGGCTGACAAAATTTGCTTATAACACAACAGTAAAAATTTAGGTAATATTATTTTTGAAATTAGTGTGTGGTTGGATTTTATTATATCATATGTAAAGTTAGTTACCATGCCTGAATGGCAGCCTCTAAATGTCTGGCTACCTCATTGAGATAAGTAAGATTCTTACACTCTGGATATCTGTTTGCCAATTTTGTTAAACGATAAACTTTGCAAAATAGAAGTTCCAATGATTTTATCTCTTAAACATCTTATAAATAATTCATACTATTAGTCTGTGCCATTGTTCTTATAACCTTTGAATTATGCTTTAAAAATGTGCTATTCCTTCTCTTACCTGACAATATTTCTGGAAGTTTTGGGGGGTACCCTCAGGTCTTGAAATAATTTCATCTACTAATGTACCCCATCTGCATCTATTAATGTATCCTATGTGCTGAAGAATGATGGGAAATTGCAACTCAGTTTTTTTGTTTAGGGATATTGCACCATTGGATCTCAGAATACAGGCATTGATAACAAAATGTGTGCTTTATCCATAGTTTGATTCTAGTTTCACTACTAGAACTGGAAAACTAGTTTTTAATTAGAATAATTCTTATTCTCCCACTTACTATTTGTTTGTTCCTGAACTAATTGACCCCAAATCTCTACTCCTATATCTTCCTTTTAACAGTGTAGTACAGTACCTACCTCACAAGTCTGTTATGGGATCTAAATAATAGTGTGCCTAGAAGGTGTGGGACATAGCCTACTTGAAAGTTAACACTATTTGGAGAGCTTAAATAGGAATTTCTAAAGGTTTATGTTCAATAAAAAGATGTTTTCTAATTTAAGGTATAGTACATAATATGAGCTTATAGATATAGTAAGAATTAAATGAGTTTGATTAATGTCTCTCTGAGTGGGTATATATACACAAATACATATATACAATCTAAATAACCAATAAACATATGAACAGTGTCTAACTTCTTTATTGGCCAAAGAAATGCCAATTAAAATTACTTGCAAAATGGCCAAAAGTTTTTAGAAGGGTGATAATGGGTTATTGGGTGGCAGCCATTTTATCTCATCTCCAAGGAATTGAACCCCAGTGAGGCCTGAGTTTTGGGGAGAAGGTCTTGTTGACTGAACTGTAGAGAAAGCATCTGTCTCAAGGATACTGAGCTACATTAGAATGTGGTTGGGCTGCTTATAGACTTTTCATTGTTTTTCTTGTCTCATACTATGGGACAGATCTAAACTCAACACAATGTTAAGTCCAGAAGACATATATTTTCTTCCCTGTAATATCAGAGGGTGCCTCTAAGACAGAGGCATATTTTAAAATGTAAAATTTGTGACTTGAAAAGTTTTGGCTTTTACTTTCATTTGCAATAGAGTAGCTAGTATTAAACTAACTTTATTGTTGACAATAACTATAAATGCTTGACAAATATTTTACCAGAGAGAAGCAAATTATAAAATAGAATCAAATGAAAATTCAAAAATAAATAACAGAATAACTAAAATTAAGAATTCAATAGATATTGGGGGATGGGGTTGTGGCTCCGTGGTAGAGTGCTTGCCTAGCATGTGTGAGGCACTACGTTTGATTCTCAGAACCACATATAAACAAATAAATGAATAAAGATCCATTAATAACTAATAAAAATTTTAAAAAAATAATTCAGTAGATAAATTAACAAAGACAAGGCAGAGGAGAAGATTATTGAACATCATAAGAGGCCAATATACAATATTTAGACTAATCCCAGAGGAAAAAAAGATTGGAGGATACATAAAAGAGAATAAGAAACACTGATAACATGATCAACAGGTCTAACATAATTAATTGAAACCCAAGAGGAAGAGAAGAAAGAAAAATCAGGGGGAAAAACAATATTTAAAGAAATACTTGCCAAGAATTTTCCAAAAACTTCAGGAAAGCATTAAGTTTCATGTTCAAAAGGCTGTATACATCCAAAGTAGCATGAATGTAGCTGGAAGAAGATGCCTACACCCTAATCCTCAGAACCTATGAATATGTTATGTTACATAGAATAAGAGAATTAAGTTTGCAGATAATTGTTAATCAGATAACTTTAAGATAAGTAAATTATCATGAATTATCTAGGTGGCCCTTAAGTGTAGAAGAGGATGGTAGCCATATTGGTTAGAGAAAAAATGTGGCAAGAGGACAATCACTTCTGGCTTTATAGATGGAGAAAAGGAACTGTGAGTCACACAATGCAGGTGGTCTCTGGAAGCTGGAAATAGTCATCAGCTTACCACCAACAAGAAAACTAGAATTTCAGTTCTACAAGTGCAACAAGTGAATTCTATCAACAACCTGAATGACCTAGGAAATGGATTTTCCCCTACAGCCTCCAGAAAGGAACTCATCCCTACCGACAACTTAATTTTAGCCCAGTAAGACATGTATTATACTTTTGACCTATAAAACTGTAAAACAATGAATTTGTGTTGTTTTAAAATGCTAAATTTGTAGGAATTTGTTATGACAACAATAGAAAAGTAATACTGCAAGAAAGAAAAAAAGCAGATTTAGGTACATCCAAGTAAAATGAAGGGTACCAGAAACAAGAGAACAATTTAAGTGGAAATAGGCAATAAAGACTCATTACTATTATTTTTTAACATTTAAAATATTTATTTTAATCAAAATATAATTATAAACCCATTACATTAGTATAAATAACATTTTTATGAAAAATAGATATACTTTATATATAAAAATGAGAAGAGGAGAATACCAAGGTTTTACATTTTTATAATTTTTTAAAAGAAATCTGGTTTTATTAAAGACATCTGAATTCGCACATTTGCTTCTGCAATATGCTTGTTAGCTCTATATTAAGAAAATCTAACCTTATAGAAAAAAAGTATTTGGAAAAAGGAAGACTTCGTGGAACCCCTGGGGATCTCAGGGACCATGCTTTGAGAAACAGTGGGTCTACAAAGTCCAACATGCCCTAGCTCCTATGTCTTGCTCCAATTCTGCCCGTAACAATTTCTATTCTTTCTCACTGTCTGTTTTAACCAGAAAGGTCTCCTGCTGGTCCCTGGACTCTCCAAGCAAGTTACCACCTCAGGGCATTGCATTTTCTCTTACTGTTCCCATACCCAAAATTGCTTTCTCTAGATATGTGCTTGGATCTCTCCTTCACCTCCTTTAGATATTGGGTTAAATTTTATCTCACACAGATTTTATTGAATCACACTTTTCAAAACAAAAATAAAAAAACAAAGCCCCACTTATTTCCTCTCTTACTGTTTTTTGTCACCCTACCCTGACTTGTTTATTTTAATAAAACTTATAACATTTGGATTTAGGTTAACATTTGATGATATGTATTCTATTTTATTATTTATTTATTTATTTTTATTGGTTGTTCAAAACATTACAAAGCTCTTGACATATCATATTTCATACATTTGATTCAAGCAGATTATGAACTCCCATTTTTACCCCGTATACATATTGCAGAATCACATCGGTTACAATCCACTTTTTTACATACTGCCATACTAGTGTCTGTTGTATTCTGCTGCCCTTCCCATCCTCTGCTATCCCCCCTCCCCTCCCATCCCCTCCCCTCCCATCTTCTCTCTCTACCCCATCTACTGTAATTCATTTCTCTCTCTTGTTTTTTTTTTAAGCTTAACAGCTGATTTTTTTTGGACAAAACAGTGAATAAAAACAATGGTATGGCTGTTCAAAATGCAGAAAAAATGCCAAGCTAGAATTTTTTTTCCCAAAATGAAGACAAAGAAAATTTAGTATAAACAAAAATTGAGATAACTTTTCAGACATGTACTAAAATAAATACTAAATAATTATTTAGGCAAATTGAAAATAATCCCATATGGAAGCACCACATATAAACAAATAAATGAATTTATTCATTTATTCAAGAAGGAATGAAGAAAATGGAGAATATTATGCTAAGTGAAACGAGCAAGTCTCAGAAAGTCAAGGGTTGCATGTTTACATATGCAGAAGCTAGAGAGATATAAAGAGGAATAATAAAAGGGGGGATTTTCTGAAAACAGACAGGAGACTAGTGGAGTACAGGAAGAGGATTGAGAGGGTGGGAGGACTGAAAGCATGGGTAAGTACTAGGGAATGAAATGAATGCAGTGTCCATGTCATTTATGTATGTTTGTGTGTAATTATAATGCACTAATTAAAATAACAATAATAGATGGAAATCAGCAAGTGTATCTGGAGAGGGAGAGGATGGAAAGGGAAGGAATTATGGAATGAGATTGATCAAATTATGTTGTGCTTATGTATGAATATGACATAATTAATCCCACTATTATGTATAATTATGATGCATCAATTAAATAAAAAAATGAGTCAGGTGTGGTGATGCATGCCTGTAATCCCAGCTATTCTGGAAGTTGAGATAGGAGGAATCAAGTTCAAATCCAGCATCAACAATTTAGTGAGACCCTGCTGCAAAATTAAATTAAAAGGACTGGGTTAAGCAACTCTGAGTACAATCTTCAGCCAAAAAATGGGAATGAAGAACACTGAAAAGGTTTAATATGGATAAATCTATACCAATATTGACTATGTAAAACAACAACAATAATAACTTGGGGAGTTTAAAATATATGTGCAATTAAAATACATGATTGCAGCACAAAAGGTAGGAGAGTATAAATGGAGTTGAAGTGTTTCAAGGTTCTTACTTGGTGTGAAAAGTGGTAAAAGCACTATCTTAAGGTAAATTTTAATAAGTCAAGAAAAAGAATAGGAGAAGCTGGGTGCAGTGGTGCATGCTTGTAATCCAAGCAGCTCAGGAGGTTGAGGCAGGAGAATCCTGACTTCAAAGCCAGCCTCAGCAAAAAGTGAGGTGTTAAGCAACTCAGTAAGACCTTGTCTCTAAATAAAATACGAAACAGGCTGGGGATGTGGCTCAGTGGTCGAGTGCCCCTGAGTTCAATTCCTAGTACCCCCCCAAAAAGAAAGAATTAATAGGAAAGAATAGATAAGAAACAAACAATAAAACAGATTAAAACCCAAACTTCCAAGTAATCACATTAAATATGAAATGTCTAAGTATCCCAAATAAAAACAAAGATTATCAGACTGGGTAAAAACGTAAATTACAAATTACAATTATGTTCTGCTTATAAGAGATAAAACCTTAATTATGATATATAAAGTTTGAAAGTAAAAATATTGAAAAAGATATACCATGCAAAAATGAATGAAAATAAAGCTACTATATTTATATTAATAACAGATGAATCAGACTCTAAAGCAAAAAGCATTTTGACAGATATTATGTAGACATTTCACAATTATTAAAGGGTCAATTCAACAATAGGTTTTAAAGAAACTTTGGTTAGCTGTGGTGGTGCATGCCTGTAATCCCAGCGACTCAGGCGGCTGAGGTAGGAGGATTGCAAGTTTGAGGCCACTCTCATCATCTTAGAGAGGCTCTAAGCAATTTAATGAGACTGTCACAAAATAAAATAATTTAAATGGCTGAGGATATGGCTCAGTGGTTAAGTGCCCTTGGGTTCAATCCTTGGGACTAAGAAAAATAAAAATAGAAACCTTAATTAACATGTATGTATACAGTAGTTCCAAAATACATAAAGTGAAAGCTGACAGAACACTAAATAAATATAAATAAATAAACCTACAAAGTTGGATATTTTAGCCCATACCCTCCAATAATTGATGGAAAAGCAGACAAAAAAGAAAACAAGAAGTGTGGGTATAAAAGAATAAATAGGAAGACTAACAAATGTGTCCTAACACAAGTAGAACATTGCATGGAATAAGTGTAGAATGCACATTCTTTTCATATGTGCATGAGCTATTTATCAAAATTGACCATTTGCTGGATCACAAAGCAAGTCTCAACCACTCTACTACAAACCCAGTCCAGATAATTTCTTAATTCAATAAAGAGAACTTTTAAAATGTGCAGTATGTAGCATAATAATGGTGGATTATTGAAGGCTTTCCATGTGACACCAGAAATGAGACCTAAATCTCTATACGACCAT
Source organism: Marmota monax (assembly GCF_021218885.2). Classification (NCBI taxonomy): domain Eukaryota; kingdom Metazoa; phylum Chordata; class Mammalia; order Rodentia; family Sciuridae; genus Marmota; species Marmota monax. The sequence continues at coordinate 5,104,425 of NW_026694552.1, read as the reverse complement.
TCTAATCAATAGGGTATTGACTATTCTAGCCAGTCAAATAAGATAAATGAATCATGAAAAGATTAGAAAGGAAGAAATAAATGCTTCATTATTCACATATGACAGAATTGTGTGCTTATAAATTCCAAAAGTATTTACAAATAACTTAGAATTAATAAGTAATCATTGCAAGTTTGCAAGATAGAAGTTAGGATGGAAAATGAATTATATTTCTATAATATTAGTAACAAGCAGAAAAAAATAGAAACTATACTATTTTCAAAAAATCACCAAATACTGAACATGTTTAAGACCCTTACATAGAAAATTATAAAATATTGAGAAAAATTAACATATACCTAAATAAAAAGAAAATTGTATACTGACAATGGACCATACAACTTTATACTTTAAAGAGGTTAATTTTCCCAATTTGATCCTTGATTCAAAATAATAATTACAGTAGGCTTATTTTTTGTAGAATTGACAAATGGATTCTAAATTTCAAATATAAATATTAATGGCAAGAATGGCAAAGAAAATCTTGAAGAAAAAGTATGATGATTTACAGAAATCAAGTTATTAGATGAACCTATAATAAACAAAATAATGTGCTATTGTTGTAAGTATAGAATAACAGAACCATGGTATAGAAAAGATCAAAAATAGATCCATGCATATATTGATACTCAATTTATGACAAAGAATTCATTATAATGCAGTGGGGAAAGAATAGTAATTTTAATAAGTGGTTTCTGATTAACTGAGTATCTAAAGTGATCCAAATGAAACTTTGTACCTATTTCAAACTTATACAATATTTAATTCCAAGTGGATCACAGATGAAATGTGAAGGGTAAAACAAAATTTATTGAAGATAACATTGGAAAATATCTTAATGACCTTGATATAGTAAAGCATTCCTTTTAAAAAGACACAAAACCACTAACTCTAAATAAAAAAATAAAAAATACACATAAATATATTATAAACAAATACATTCAACTTCATTAAAATTAAAAGACATTATTAAGGCAGGCCACAAAGTGAGGGAAAATAATTGCAGTGATTACATCTGAAAAATGACTTGTATTTAGAATACATTCAGGACTATTAATCAATAAAAAGGCAACCCAATTATTTTTAATGACAAAAATTTGAACGGCCACATCAAAATTAGGATATCCAAATGGCCAATAACATAATAAAAATGTGCTTAATTTTTATATGCAAATGCATTTCATTTATATGATAATAAAATATTTATGTACTCAAAGCAACCAGATTTATACCAGGTTTTAAAATGGCAGTGTGGCCCTTTTATGCCAGATATGATGTATAAAATATAGCACTTATTGTTTACCTTTCCTGTATTAAGCCTACAGAAGCTTGTATTTTACAAACTTTTACATAACACAGTTTTTCCATAACAAAGTTTGGACAAACATTTTGCTCTCAGATGTATACATATCTCAAGTAACATATTTAGGGTGCTAAGTATATTGTAATAATCTAAAATAACTCTTGTTTATCTAACTAGCTATGGAGTTATAATTTTAAAAACTTTAAAACTGGCGCAAATTCTAATTATTTTAAGACTTAGGTTTCCTAATCTAACAGAGTCAAGAATTTATCTTGATAAGTATCTCAAAGTTTTTAGAAATTCTTGTTGTTTCTTTGTTTTATTAGACTTTTTTAGTACAAAATCTGACCTGGCAGGGATCTTAAATACCTCCCTGTGCTGATTATATCCAACTTAATCACATGCACAAACATCTTAGAATCCATCTTCCACAAATCTTTTGCATAAAAACACAAAAATGTGCTGAATTCTGTTAGTTATCAAGTAACTGCAAATTAAAATCACCATTGGATAATGCTGTGTGTTCACCAGGAATGCTAAAATTAAAAAAAAAAAAGCAGTACAGTGTCAACAAGGATGTCGAATATGGGAACTCTAATGCATTACTTTTGTGATTGTAAGTTGGTACAAATACTTTGGAAAACTGATGCACTGAATATCTTAGGGTTTATCATATTACCTAGCAATTCCAGTTAGACACATGAGCATAATGGAAATGCCTGTATATGTTCACCAAAACAAATATATGAGAATGTTCATCTTAACATTATTTGTAGTAGTCAAAAATATTAAATAACCAAAATGTCTATCCACAGTAGAGTGAATAAATTATGTTACATTCATACAGTGGAATTTGTAGCAGCAGTGGAAATGAACCACAATTTTAAAAATGGATACATTTCACAAAATAATATCAAGCAAAAGAAATTAGATATAAAGAATATGAATGTATTATTCTATTTATATGAAGCTCAAAAATAGGCAAAACTAATCTATGGTGATGGAAGTGAGAATAGTGGCTTATGTTGTGGTGTCAATGACTCTGTTGAGAGCCACAGCCGAAGGGGCCCCAGCAAACTTTCAGACTGTCAGCTCATGATTGGCTCACAGAGGCCCCAGCAACTTCTAGCTGATTGGCTCCTCTGCGGTGATGCTCATTGGGCTGTTTCCGCGCCCTTTCAGACTACGGAGCTGCTCATTGGGGGACTTTTTTGGCTCCGCCCACACGACCCAGCCAATCGGCCTCAAGAGGAGGAGGAGTATGGGAGGTGGAGAGGCTTGTGGGAAGCCAGTGGTGGCAGTTGGGCTCTGAAGGTTTTTCCTGAGGAGCAGTTTTGTTTGGCGTGTGGTTCTAAAAATAAAGTTCGTTTCTTTTGACAAGTGGCTCCTGAATTGTGCCCAGCCAGACTGCGGCAGACTCAAAGTGGTATGAGGAAGGCTTCTGGAGTACAGGTGATGTACTATATCTTTATTGAGGTATTGGTTTGATGGATATGTTTGTTTTGTAGAAAATTATCAAGTTGTATACTTATGATGTGTGTACTTTATTGTACGTGTGGTATAGTTTGTTAAAAAAATTACAAAAATTGTGTGATTTTTGTAAATTTCCAGCTCTTTCTCGATCTGGAAAGAATGTGTGGGAATAGGTACTTCGTATATTGTTTTGAAATTTGACTGCTATATCCCTTTTAAACATTGAAAATGTAAAATATTCGTATCATTGATCAAGCAATTCCACTTCTGGGACTCTATCTGTATTAGCCGATATATATATATATATATATATATATATATATATATATATATATATTTTTTTTTTTTTTTTTTTTTTTTGCTTAATAAAAATTGGTTTCTACTATAGGTATATGATAGATAGTTCTTCCCAGTTCACTTGGACTTACATATTGCCATGAATGATCTTTGGTCAATGAGATTTGAGCAAAAGTGACATTTCCACAAACAAAATATGTTCAGTGGTTGAGTAAACCAACCAACCAAAACCACAAACAAACCAATCCCAAACCAAAAACAAAAACCCAATAAAAATGTTAATTCAAACAAGTAGAACTGAGATTTCTTTTTACACCTATTTAGACTTACAAATTAGAAAAAGAAAGACCATATTGACAGTAGGGCAAAGAACTGAGCACTGCTGGGAACATGATCTGGGCCATATAGCTGCGATGTGTGGAAGCCTAAATCAGAACCCAGGTCTGTCTGTATCAACACCTCCTTCCTTGAAAAGCATAGAACTATTAATAAGTACCAGCAGTTCACCAGAGCTAGTCATCCTCTATAATCTATATATACCAGGAAATTTGGACACTGAGAGACTACACACACACACACATACACACACACTCACTTATGGGTATATATATATTACATATATATTGCACTCTTCAGCTATGGGAATTTTACACTCTTCAGCTATGGGAAATTCCATTCTTCAGACAATGACATGTGAGTATATTTGCGTGTATGAAAGTGTATGGTGTATAACGAAATGGGATATGTCATTTTAAGTTCCTTTTCCTGATTATAATACTGTGATCTGAAGAGTAAGATGACAAAAGAAACACTTCTGAGCAGCAAGGCAACTCTTAACATCAGGTACACATACATCACTCTACTCTGCAGCCCCATGGAGAATTCCATTCTCACCTAAAGATAAGTGTGTGTGTAAGTGTGTGTGTGTGTGTGTGTGTGTGTAACAAAACGTGATAGGCCATTTTCAGCTTCAATTTGTTTCTGATATCATGATGTTTATTTGAAAAATCTAAGAAGATGCTGAAACTTATAAAGAAGGAAATACAGAGTAGTCTCCTCACCCAGAACCGTTTGTTGTTAAAATTTAGATCAATTAACTTCCAAATTTTTATTCTATTTATGTGGTTGAATGGTGTCCCTACTTCCCCACCGCAAATATGCTGAAATTTCCATTCCTGTTACCTATAAATGTGATCTTACGTGGAAATCATGAGTTTTCAGATGTAATCAAGGTAATATAAGATCACACTGGATTGAGGTGGGTCCTAATTCAATATTAGAAGAGACAAAGAAAAAGAGAAAGAGTAGAATGCCATGGGAAGACACAGACTCTGAAATAAGTGAAGGCCATGTGAAGACTGAGGGAAATTGATCAAATTACATTTTATGTATATATGAACATACCACAATTAAACCCACCATTCTATATAATTAATATGCACTAATAAAAAGAAAACACAGAAGATACAATTTACCTAATTGTTCAAGAATGACAATCAAATATTTAGTTTTGTGCAAACTTTCTTCTATTATTAACAAGTTTACTACCACGTGCTTGTGTACACACACATACAGATTAGAGTGATACAACTAAAAGTCAAGGAATACCAACAATTTTCAGCAATTCCCAGTTAGAGGCAAGGAAGAATTCTCTCCCTAGAGTTTCAAAGAGAACATGGGCCTGTCAACACATTGATTTTGGACTTCTAGGTTTTATACTGTGAAATAACAAATTTCTCTTATTTTAAGCCACCTAATATGTATCATTTCATTATGACAATCCTAGGAAGCTAATACACTATTTTAAATTAACTATTTGAAAATCATTCCTTAAAAAAATACATGAAATTTATATGGAGCTGGGTGCAATGGCACACACCTGTAATCCCAGCAGCTCCAGAGACTGAGGCAAGACTGAAAGTTCAAAGACAGTCTTAGCAAATTAGTGAGGCACTAAGCACCTCAATGAGACCCTGCCTCCAAAAAAAAAAAAAAAAAAAAAAAAATATATATATATATATATATATATATATATATATATATATATAGAGAGAGAGAGAGAGAGAGAGAGAGAGAGAGAGCTGGGGATGTGGTGAAGTTTTAAGCACCCCTGGTTTCAATACCTGGTACCAAAACATTTTTTTAAATTCATATGGAAGCATGAAAGACACCAAATAGCTAAAGGAATCTTGAACAAAAATAACCAAACTATAGGCATCATGATAGCAGATTTCAAGATATTTAAGGAGCATGGTACTGGTGTAAAGTCAGGCTTATAGACAAATGGAATGAAATTGAGATTATAGAAATAAATCTATGTATCTATGGCAAACTTGTTCTTAACAAACTCATAAAAAACAAACATTGGAGAAAGGACATCCTTTCCAAAAAATGTTTCTGGGAGAACTGGATATATACATGCAGAAGATTAGAACTTGTCACCTGTTTCTCACCCTGAAAAATAATTCAAAATGGAACAAAGTCCTAAATATAAGGCCTGAGACTGTAACACTACTAGAAAAACATAGTACACATACTTCAAGCATCTGAATAGGCAATAATTTTTTGGATATGACCCCCAAATCACAAGAAACAAAAGCAAAAATGGACAAGTGGAGTTACATCAAATTAAAAAGCTTCTGCAAAGCAAAGGAGACACAATCTACAGAGTGAAAGAAAATATTTGCCACATATCTATCTGGCAAAGGATTAATATCCAGAATATATAAGGAACTTAAAAAAATGTAGCAACAAAATCCAAGTAATCCAATTAAAATAGGCAAATGATCTGGGCTGGGGATATAGCTCAAGTTGGTAGAGTACTTGCCTCACATGTACGAGGCCCTGGGTTCAATTCCCCAGACCACCACTGAAAAAAAAATAGGCAAATTATCTGAATAGATACTTCTCAAAAGAAGAAATACTAATGACAAACGAATATATGAAAAAAAAATTACTTAATATCATTAGCCATCAGGAAAATGACTACAATGACATTTCTTCTCACCTCAATTAGAATGGCTATTATAAAACAACAACAAAAAAATGGTGGTGTGGATATTGAGAAAAAGTAACTTTCACACATGGTTGGTGGCAATGCAAATTACTACAACAAGTATGAAAAACAATATGGAGGTTCCTCAAAAAAGCTAAAAATAGCATAAGATCCAGCTATCTCACATCTAGGTACATAGCCCAAAGAAATGAAAGCAGTATACCAAAGAGACCTGCACATTCATGTTCATTGGAGCACTATTCATTATATCTAAGATATGGAGTGGCCTAGGGTCTTATCAACAGATAATTAGATAAAGAAAATGTGGCATATATACAAAATGGATTATTCAGCCATAAAGAAGAACAATTTCTTGTTGTTGGCAGAAAAATAGATATAACTGAAATACACTATGTAAAGAGAAATTAAGTCAGACCCCCCCAAAAGTATCATATGTTCACTTTCATATGTGAAAATTAAAAAACATAAATTAAACTGGATATATAGTAATTACTAGTGGCTGGGAAGGTACAGGGAAAGTGGATAAAGCAAGGCTGGATTTGATATATTGAATACATGCGTTCAAGTATTACACTGATTCCCATAATATGTACAATTAATACATGTAAATAAAAATTAAAAACATTAAGAAACTCAATTACATATTTAATATCCTTATATGCTCATACTGTCTATATCATTATTTTGTAAATCACTTGCAGAAGGAATAGGTTTTACAAAGTTTATATTTTATTTACTTTTCTGATTACAAAGGTAGTACATATTGACGAAAAACAAATAATAAATTTATTAAGATTTTATTGCCCTGTGACCCTATAGCTAAATCCCTTTCTGAGATATTCTCTATGAACAGTTTGTGTGTGTGTGTGTGTGTGTGTGTGTGTATGTATGAAATATTCTAAATGTCTTTCATTTCAGATTTGGTACCAAGAGAAATGTAACTCTTATTCTTTCTTTTCTTATACCAATGAGAGGTGAATTTGTTTTTACCAATATACTTTATTAGCATAAGAATGCTTATTGAAGCATTTTCTATGATGGCAAAATACCGGAAACTGATTGCATATCCACCAATGAGTGGATGCTTGAACAAATTGTGCTGTACTCAGACTATTTTCTTCAGCTGTTAGAGAAAGAATGAGTTATATCTGTATTAATAAATAGAAGGGCTATTTGTGATGTATTGTTACATGACATGCACACAAACACACATAATGATTAGTGAGAAAAGTGTGTACTAAGCAGTATATTATCTAGAGTTTGGAGGTAAGGAAGGGAAGGGTATATGTGTATGTGAAATTTAATTATTTATGAGATCACTATACTATTTCATTCCATTTCTTGCAGTGAACACATGTTAATTTTGTAATTCTGGAAGAATAATTACAGATAGAAAAAGTATACACATTTGAAAATATTTTATTTAATATTTATATATAAATTAAAGAATGTGTGGTGTCATTATCATTTATGTTTTAAATTTATAATAAACTTATTACCTAAAAGAAGAAAAATAACATATTATGTAAACTTTTAGTATTAGTGTCATAAGCATAAAAATATATTTAACTTATTAGTTCTCTCACAGAAAAAATCTCTATTTTCAATATATACTTCCTTCCTTAAAAGGGCCAAATCATCATTCAATAATATGAATTATAAAAATTTATTTATTCAAAAATCCTCATTGATGACAGATAAAGGTTGGGTAAAATTACTTCTCAGGAGATGTAATAGCATTTGCAGAATCCAAATAAAAGGATGTTACAAATAGCTCTTTTGAGAGGCTCTTCAGGGTCATTTACTTGCTCTAGCTATGCGGTTTCCTTTTCAAATTTCTATTTCAGCATGTAATTTTGCAGTATCTACTAATTATAGTAAATGACCATTGTTCCACAAAATATATGACATTTTAGAAAAATGAAATAGCCTCTGCCACAGTAATTTTCTTCCTGTCAACACATTTCTTTCATCATGGTCTTCACTCTAATTTATTGTGGGGACTATAACAGTGTCAATATTTTCCCAGTCTGTTAAAGACTGGTAAATGGCTGAGAACTGTCATAATGCATATGTCACAAGTGGTGCTGCCATTATGTCCCTGAGACTCTGTAGCTTTTACTGGTCGTGATCACAACTTAGTGGATCACAATGTCTTTTGGTATTATGTATCATATAAAATAATTAATTAAATGAATTTTGGGTGCCAGAAACTGTGCTAAGCATTGTGAAAGCATAAATAAAATAACAATTATCCAATTAGGCAGGTATTATTATCTGCACTTTAAACTAAAGCTCAGAGTTTAAATCATTTGTCAAGTAGCAAGTGTCAGAGAACTAGGGCTTAAATTTAGAGTTTGTGAATCCAGGTGTTGTCTTTACCTATAAGCTACACTACTTCCAATAGTATCTGAGGTTTTTATTACTATAGCTCAGCAATACCTGGTTCTTCTTCATTTTATAGGCACCAGAAAGCTATAGTTTCTAGACATCTTGTAAGTAGACAGGGCCATTTAATTAGTTCTAGCAAAGGATCTGTGTGTGAACGAAAAAAAATGATGTTTTGTTTCCAGGTTGAAACATTTAATAGCTATTGTGCAAATCTCTTGACATCTATTTTTCTTGGTTGTAGCAACTGAAGAGGCTTCATGTTGAGATGCTGGAACTTAAAGTTTGAAGAAGCCTGATTACTTAGTCCCCATATAGAGAAGATACATGTAAGAGTTGTCTAAATTCACAGTGTAATGTATATGTGTCAGTAGCATGTTCTTGTTGTATTAAGTCACTGATATTATAGGGTTATTACCCATCTTAATATATCCTGATTAGTAGAAAATGGTACTGAAAGGTATATTACCTTGACAAAAATCTGAAATGTGACATTGGTGAAGTGGTTTTGTGGTTAGATTTTGCAGTGGCAAAATTTGATAAAATTGTCACCTGCAGAAGATTGAACACATATAATTAGGGAACTTATAACATTAAAAGAGATAAGGGGGGATATGGCTATAGCTCAGTGGTAGCACACTTGCCTGGCATGTGTGAGGAACTGGGTTTGATTCTCAGCACCTCATATAAATAAATAAATAAATGTCTATCAACAACAAAAATATTTTTAAAAGAGACAAGGGGGCTGGGGATGTGGCTCAAGCAGTAAGGCTCTCGCCTGGCATGCACGGGGCACTGGGTTCAATCCTCAGCACCACATAAAATAAAATAAAGATGTTGTGTCCAACGAACACTGAAAAATAAATATTAAAAAATTCTCTTTCTCTCTCTCTCTCTCTCTCTCAAAAAAAAAAAAAAGAGAGAGATAAGGGAAAAATTCTTTTAGAGGTATTCTACCAAAAGTTCCTGGAGAAGAGAATGTTAGTAGCATTATTAGTTGTGGTAGTAGGGTTTATTTATTGCTGCCAGATTTGACTGGCAAAATAAGGCAAGAAAGGGAAGAGCATAGAAAGAAATAGTTTGTAAACAAATCATTCACATGAATTTCAGTCCTTGTATGTTTGGAAAACCAACTGGATTTTAACCCCAAACTATAAAATATAAGATGTAGACAGCTTCTGAGGAACAAGCACACATTTAAAACATTTCAGCTTATTAAAATGTACTGGGGAAAATTAGACCAATATAATACCATTTAAAGTTTTAAATTAAATAAAATTGCTCAGAGCAAAGATTAACTTAAGAATATGGTATGTTTACAGAAGACTTAACAGCCTAAAGTTAATCCATATCAAAAATACATGGGAGAAATGGGAAAAAGAAAGGGTAAAATGTCTATATATATGAGAATCATGCCTTTAAAAATACTTTTAGTGTGGTTATTGGCATATGGGGATGACTGAAACCAAGTTTACTAAGTTTTGGGGATAATTGAACCATGAAAAAATCCATGATCCTAAACTAAGAAAGCTTATGAAAAAGATTTAAAATAATCCTTTGGTCACTAGGAATGAAATTATCTGGGCTAGACTCAATTTAAGTGTAAGAAAAACAATCCTTTAGCTAACAAAATTCTTTGGCAAGAAGGTGATTGAGAAAGATATATACCTCATAGGGTACATATTCGGTAACATTCACTTTAGACACAGCTAAGGAACATAATGGAAAATGAAGAACTATGTAGAGGGCAAATCATGGAACCTCAGAGAACAATAATGAAGAGAATCATTGCAAAGAAATTAATTGAACCCCAATAAAGGAATATTTCCAACCTCCTAGGTAAGAGATACCCACAATTTCTGCTACAATTTGCCTCTGTCATTAAGAATTTTTATTGAGGTGATTCCATCCTCATTAAACCATTGCATATTGGGTGGGTAGAGGAGAGATGACTTGTCTTTTTAGTTTATGTATCTCTTGACGAATGGGAGCCACAACTTAATCTGATAGAGAGAGTAGATTATGGACTTTTAAATTATGACTGAGCAACATTTGCATTGTCCTTCTTTCAGAAAAGGTGAGTGTGTTTTCACTGTGGGAAGAATAATGAAGCAAATATTTGGTGGAGTATGGTATTGGTTACTAGCATTCATCATATCCATTTCTCTCTACTTCTAGGGCATAGAACATCATACTTTCAATCTCCTTAAAAATTAGAGTCACATGACTAGGGTTTGGTAATGGACTGTGCTTTTGTGCATTCTATTACTTTTAGTGGCAGAAGTGGAATTGAGATAGCAATACCTAGTTTGTTGCATCACCACTTATAGAACTACCTAATTGCAGTTAGCATTCTGAAACAATTAGGTTCTTCCACTTAGACTTATAAGATGCTTGCAAGGTGGAAGTGAGGTGGAAGACATCTTCCTCTTGCTGTGGTGATACTGGCAAAGTCATGGATAAAAGAATGACAGTTGTCGTGTTTCTGGACTCAGTATTCCAGAAACTTGTCAATAGTTTTGTGGGTATCCAGATGCAATTAGAGGCCAAATTAGCATTAGCTTCATGGTGTTGCAGGAAGTTGGGTGGAAACAGTAGTAGCTTTCCCTGAATTCAATGATATAGTGTAACACCCTGTTTCCATTCTCTGGTCACTATGGTAAATTTGTAAGGACCAAAAATCACTTTAAGTTTCTTTCTGTTTATGAAATAGAGTGGCCTCTGCATCTACTTTGACATCTGCTTTGAGAGACTTGCATCAGCTGAGAATCAGTGTCCCATGATCCTCTTATAGTTTGGCTATTTCCATTCCCCTGTGTATACTTATCCAAATAAATAATCATAACTGCCTAGAATAGGAAAAATATTTATAGTATGTTCTATAACTGTGTTATAGAATCCTGCTTCCAGGTTAGTTGGCTTTCCCTTCATGCAAGGGTACCGGGTACTCTTTTCTTTTAGAATAAGAATAAATTTTTATTTACCTAATTTGTTCTCCAATGCTCTTCCTATTTTTCTGTAGATTTGAGTTTTTGACTTATGTACTTTTCCTTATCTGTAAATCATTTATTTTTACATTTCTTGCAAAAAACAGGTCTACTGGCAACCCATTTTCCCAATTTTTGTTTTTCTGACAAAGTCCTTATTTCTTCTTTATTATTGAAGAATAATTGCATGGAATACATTTCTAGGTTGGTTGTTTTTATCTCAACAGTAGAAAAATTTTGCTGCACTCTCTTCCTGCTTACATGGTTCATGAGAAACTAGATGTAATTCTTATCTTTGCTCCTATATAATTAAAGTGTTTTCCCTCTGGCTTATTTTAGGATTTTCCCTTTACCTTTGATTTTCTACTCTTTGAAAATTATATGACTAGAGTTGTATTTGTGTCTACCATTAATTTAGAGAAATTCTTAGTTATTATTCTTCTAATATTTTTTCCTGTTACTTTCTTGTCTCTTCTTCTTATTGGATTCCTATTATGCATATGTTAACATTTTGTAGTTATCCCACAGTTCTTGAGTACTTTCTTCTTTTTAGTCTTTTTACTCATTACCATTTTTGTTTTAGTGGCTTTATCAGAATCCAGTCTACCAATAAGCCTGTCAAAACCATTCTTCATTTCTGTTACAGTGGTTTTGGTCTCTAGCATTTCCTTTTTATTATTTATTAGAATTTCCGTCTCTCTTTTTACATTGGTCATGAGTTTTTGTATTCTTACTTTATCATTTAGAACCCTTTGAATATTCATCATTTTTTAAAAAAATTCCCAGCCTTATGATTACAATATTTCTGCTATATTTCAGTCCAATGCTGATGTGTGTTTTCTCTCTCTCTCTCTCTCTCCCTCCCTCCCTCCCTCTGTCTCCATATGGGACTTCTGTCCTTTTAGTATGTTTACTAATTTTTTTCTTAATAGCTGAACATGATGTACTGGGTAAAAGAAAATACCTTTAGTAATATGATGGTAAGGTTGGGGGCAAGAGGACAATTTCTACAGTCCTATGCATAGGTCTCAGTCTTTTGGTGACTTATACCACTAGACTATGAATTTCACTTGCAACTGTGAATTTGCTTTTCAGTTTCCTTCCTCCTTCTCTAGGGTATAGGATGACTAAAGTAAGCAGGAAATAGATATTTCTCTCTCCCAAGATCAATTAGTTTCTGATAAAATGCCTCCAGGTTAGACACTGATTAAATAGTTTCTCCTGAGGGCAAGCCTTGTTAAGAAGAACAGAATGCTCTGGTGTATTTCAAAAGTTTCATTTCCCTATCCCCTTTTAGAGGCACCGGGAGATTATTTCTGTGATCTAAACCATGAGAACGCGATTGAGAGTCTGGAGGTAAAACTAACAAATATGTGACCCCTCCCCAATGTTTGAGCTCCCCTGGAGTTTTTATCTCTCAGTCTTGTTATTGTTAGTGTATAGTAATATCACTGAATGTTTGTATATTGATCATATGCAGTGTAACATTTCTAAATATGTTTATTTGCCCTAATAATTGTGTACATGTGTGAACATGTGTGTGTATTCTTTAGGATTTTCTATATATACAATCATGTCACTTGGAAATAGGAGTAATTTTATTTCTTCTTTTCTTTCTTTTAGTACAGCACTGAACAGCAGGGACCAAAGTGGGGAATATTTTTTCCCTGTTTGTAATTCTACAGAATGATGGTTTTCATTGTTGCATATTCATGTGTACCTAAAAACATGAATTGATCAATTACACTCTCCAAAACCTACCCACCTTATCCCTATTCATGCCCCTGATCCCCTTCCTCTACCTAATATTCTCCCTTCTACTTTCATGGCACCTTTTTTCCCTCTAATTTCCACATATAAGAGAGAAAACATATGATAATTTTCTCTCTGAGTCTTTTATTATATTTTTCTTCTTTTTAACTATTGTATTTATTAATATTATAAATATTAACTCATATTAATTGTACAAGTCAATGGGCTTAATTGTGACAATTCCATACGTGCATCTATCGTTCTTTAATCATATCCACCATCTTTCCTACCCTCTCTTGCTCTGCCCTGTCTCCCTTCTTCCCTTGGTCCCCTTCCCCTTCTATTTTCAGGTCATATTTTTTATTCATTTTTTTAAGTTTCCACATAGAAGAGAAAACACTTGATAATTGTCTTTTTGTGCCTGATTTATTTCACTTAACACAATGATCTCCTGTTCCATCAATTTTCCTACAAATGGCATGAATTCATTCTTCCTTATGGTTAAATAGTATGCATGCGAACGCGCGCACGCACATTCCCCAGCATTTATTTTTATTTGTACTCTTGATGAATGCTGTCCTAACTGGAGTGAGATGAAATATCAGTGTAGTTTTGATTTGCATTTGCCTGATAGCTAAAGATGTAAACTTTTTTTCTTCATATAATTGTTGGCTATTTGTACTTCTTCTTTTGAGAAGCATCTGTTCAGTTATTGAAAGTGCCATTTATTGAAAGTGTTATTTGAACTTTTGGTGTTCAGGTTTTTGAGCTGTTTATATATTCTTTATACTAATCCTCTGTCAAAAGTCTACCTGGCAAAAATTTCCTCCCATTCTCTAGGCAGTCGTTTTACTCTGTCATTTCCTTTGCTACACAGAACTTTTTAAATTGATGCCGTACCATTTATTGATTATTTCTCTCATTTCTTGAGTTATAAAGGTTCCATTCAGGAAGTCTTTTCCTACTCCTACATTGTGTTTCTTTTATTTTTTCTTCAAAGGGCTGCAAAGTTTCTGCTCTTATGTTCAGGTTGTTGATCCATTTTGGCTTTACTTTTATATGGGGTGAGAGACAGGGTTCTATTTTTTTCTTGATATTAGTAGGGGGCTTTCAGTTTTCCATCATTGAGTATGATGTTAACTGTGGATTTTTCATAAGCTTTCTTAATCATGTTGAGGTAATTCCCTTCTATTCCTGGTTTTCTGAATATTTTATGATGAAAAGGTATTGGATTTTTTTCAAATATTTTATCTGCCCCAATATGGATAACAATGTTATTGATCATCATAATTCTATTCATATGGCTTATTATATTTATATTTTTATGTAGAACTGTGGTTGCATTGATATGCATTCATAAATCCAATCTGGTCATGGTTTCTAATATTTTGGGGGTTGGCTTGTTAGTATTTTGCTGAGGATTTTTGAATGTATATTCATAAGTGATATTCATCTGTAGTTTTCTGTGATGTTTGTGTTTGGCTTTGCTCTCGCCATAATACTGTTTTCATAGAATGGATTAGGAAGGGTTCATTCTGCCTGTGTATTTAGAAGAGGTTAAAAATTATTGGTGTTAATTCTCCTATAAATGTTTGATAGAATTCATCAGTAAACCCTGTGGTCCTGGGCTTTTCTTTGTTAGGATTTTTGTGATTACTGTTGCAATCTTGTTAATTTTTAAAGGTCTTTTCACACTTTCTAGTTTTTCTTTACTCAATTTTGGTAGTTTGAGTGTTTCTAGGATTTTTTTCCTATTCATATAGATTATTTATTGGCTTAAAACTTCATAATATTCTCTTATAATTCATTTATTTCTGTAAGATTGGTAAAAATAATCTCTCATTTCATGTTATAGTCATTTGCTTCATGTCTTGTTCTCTTAGTCTGGCTAACATTTTATTAATTTTGTTTGTTGAATTTTTTTAAGAATTAATGTTGTTTTTTATCATTAGTTTCTCCATTTTTAAAAATTTCTTATTTAATCTATCACTACTCCAATCTTTATTAGTTAATTATTTTTGTTGGCTTTGGGTTTAGTTTCCCCCCCTCTCCTTTCTAGTTTCTAAAATGGCAATTCTAAGTTATTAGTTTGAGATAATTCTCATTCTATTTTTAAAATTTTATTTAATTTCTAAATTAATTTTAAAAATTAATTGGTGCAATTATAATTTTACATCATAGTGGGATTAATTGTTACATATTGATTTATGCACACAGCACAACAACACAATTTGGTCAATTTCCTTCCCCATTACCTCTCCTTTCCCTCAGATCCTCATTTTTTAATGTAAGCATTCATAGCTGTAAACATCCTTTTAGCATGGCTTTCACTGCATCCTGTAAAATTTTGTATATTGTGTTTTCATTTTCATTCAACTCAAAGTATTTTCTAATTTCCCTTATGAATTCTCCTTTGACACACTGGTTGTTTACAAGTGTGTTATTTAATTTCCACTTATTCATGAATCTGTTTTCCTTATGTTATGGATTTGTAGTTTCACTCCAAGGTGGCCAGTTAAGATTCTTCGTGTGATTTCAATATTTTTACAACTGTTGAGACATTTTAGCCTAACATATGGTCTATGTTAACATATGGAGAATTTCCATGTATATTTGAAAGAATGTGTACCCTACTGTTAAGTGGAGTGTTATGTATATATCTGTTAGTTTTATTTCATTTATGGTATTGGTCATGTTCTGTAATACATTGTTGATCTTGTGGTTAGTTGTATTCATTATTGTTTTTATATTTTTATTTTGTTTATTTATTTTTTATGTGGTGCTGAGGATCAAACCCAGGGTCTCACACGTGTGAGGCTAATGCTCTGCCGCTGAGCCACAGCCCCAGGCCTGTATTCATTATTAATAGTGGGATGTTGAATTTCCTATTATTTTATAACTGTCATCTTCTTCCTTCTCATTTCTTTCAGGGGTTGAGAGACCTGTACTTGCCTTTGCCTTTCTATGGGACACACATACCAGTATCCAATCCTTGTGATTTTTGCCCTCTCCTATTCAGTTTGGGCAGTGGATATAAAGTAGGGAGATCCTTTGGGTCCAAGACTGATATTCAGCATTCACCTCTAAACTCCCAGTGCTAAGTATGGTGCTTTCCACACTGTAGGAACTCAGTCTAGGTTTGGTTGAGAAGAAACAATGGCACAGGACAATTACACTCTCTAATCATTGCCTAGTCCCATCCCATGGTTTCCCAGTTGCCTGAGGATAAAGTCTGCTGTATTTGTTCTGTCTTCCAAATCCCACCATAGATTGTATCTAGGTTTAGCGCAAACTAGTTCCCATTACTTGATCTCCTCCCCCAATTGAATTAAACATATATGTTCTTGTTGTAAAAAAATATTTTTAATTGTAGATGGACACAATATTGTTATTTTATCTATCTATTTTTATGTGGTGCTGAGGATTGAACCCAATGTCTCACACACTGAGCTACAGCCCCAGCCCCAGACATATGATCTTAATGTAGTCCTGAAACTGGCAGTGTCTGAATGAGATTTTTCATGTCATGTCCTGCACATGTTCGATTAACAGGACCCACTGTTATTATTACAACTATAGCTAGATATTTTTTGAGAGAGAGAGAGAGAGAGAGAGAGAGAGAGAGAGAGAATTTTTAATATTTATTTTTTTTCGGTGGACACAACATCTTTATTTTATATTTATGTGGTGCTGAGGATCGAACCCAGCACCCCACGCATGTCAGGTGAGCACGCTACCGCTTGAGCTACATCCCCAGCCCCTATAGCTAGATATTGATGGAGGCAAGGATGAACTATGGTTTCCTGACTGAGTCCAGTGTTCTTTACTTTCACTGTACATATACCTGTACATAACAGGTATACAGTTAATCCTGGAGAGTGGAATTTTATATTCCACCTTCCTTGGCTCCATCTGTATTCCCTTTTTATGTCCTGTGGGAGTGTACAAGGGATTTAAATCATCAGATGATAAGACTGGCTTCCCCCTTGGTAGACATACAAGTATGAAGGATCAGAGTTCTATGGTTAGAAGTTACCTTTGACATTATTTCCTTCACCAATGCACAAATCATTTCTATAGCACCCATTATACAGGTTCACTCAGCTTCTTCCTATGGGTATCTTTTCCTCAAAAGGCTGCCAGCCCCAACACTATTTAGCCTTGATGTTGAGAACTGTCTTTTTCCTGCTGATTTTTGTCACTTCTGCCCATGGAAATCATTCTGTCTGCTGAAGAGACGCTTTGCTGCATGAACCTAAACCCCACCAGTTCTGACAATCATTTGTCTATTTTGTTTCAGACGAAGGATCTAGCAGCCAAAGCATTCCCCCAAATTGAGATCTTAAAATTTTTACAGCTTTTTTTCCCTTTTGGCCTTGGTTTTGTGCTTCAGCTTTGAATACATCATTTCAGAGTTCATTTCAGGGATTTTAAAAATAAGCATGCTCTAGTTTTGCAATAGTGGGAATGTTATAATGATAGAAAGGTGTTGCTTTCTGAGAGATGTGAGTGGCTTCTTGGGCATATGTTGGAAGTAATTTTTCTCTTTGGGAATTCTGAACATCTCTGTTAGCAAATGAAAGTTTCAAATAACCATAAACTCCAAGTTCCTAGGACCAGGGGCCAAGGTTTAAGTGTTGCCATTTGATAATTATTCTTCTAATGAATCTCAGCCTTTTACAGACAAGAGGACTCTGATGCCAATATGGAGATTGGATAGAGTGGTGGAAGGAGGGAGGTTGGGATGGAAGACATAGTAGTCAGTGTTACCTGCTAGGAGCTGACAAAGTGGTTGTGGTCATGTACCAAGGTAGTAGAAGTAGGGATCAAGAGATGAGTAAATTGTGAGAGGTATTCAGGTAGTATTCATAAGGCATCATGACTCATTATAAGTGGAGAATGAGAATGAATGATGCTGTTATGACTCCCAGGTTTCTGGCATTGGGTTCTCTACAGACAGTCATGCAATAGACTGAGATGTGGAATGAACATGAAGGAGCAGGCTTGCAAGGTGGGAAGATGATTGTTCACTTTTGGAAACTTGAGATTTCTAAATTTAGACTTAGAATTGTGTGGACCATCCTGGTGAATGTATCCAATAGGAATCTGAATAAATGGCTAGGAATTCATAAGAACAATCTATACTAGAGATATATTCATTTTAAAAAATTTTTAAAAGATTTATTTATTTATTTTAGTTAGAATAAGATATATTCCATGCTTGCATCAATCTGTGAAAAATGTGTAATTAATTTATTTTAATTAGGTATATATGACATCAGATACATTTTGATTCATTGTACATGGTTGCAGGACAACTTTTCATTTATCTGGTTGTACAAGATGTAGTGTTGCACCATATGTACAGTCATACATGTACCAAGGGTCATGATGCCCATCTCATTCCACCATATTTCCTGCCTCCCATGAACCCTCCCTACCCTCCATCCCTTTTGCCCAGTCAACAATCAATGAGGTGAACAGAGATATATATTCTTTTGTGAGGTTGTATTGATTTCTGGGTGTAGTTAATATAATCCAGAAAAAGGATGGAGGTCTGTGGAAGGCGCCCTGGACCTGTCCTGATTTGGGTCTCTTCCATCTGATCAATCATGTCCATGATTATTGCTTATTCCATAAATAACCACTTTTTTCATTGCCTTGTATTCTTACAGGCTCAGAGCATCTTATTCCTTATCTTTCTGGCTTCATTTCTAGTAATTTAGAAATGATGCACATGGATATAAGAATAATGTTGTTGGTCTGGGGCTGTAGCTCAGTGGCAGAGAACTTGCTGGCATGCTTGAGGCACAGGGTTTGATCCTCAGCACCACATTAAAATAAACAAATAAAATAAAGGCATTCTTTCCCTCTACAACTACAAAAAAATTTAAAAAAGAATAATGTTGTTAAGGTGACTTATACATTAGAAATGATTAGGTGAGGGCTGGGATTGTGGCTTAGTGGTAGAGCGTTCACCTGATGCGTGCAGGGCCCTGGGTTTGATCCTGGGCACCACATAAAAATAGATAGGTAAAATGAAGATATTGTGTCCAACTATAAATAAAAAATAAATATTTTTTAAAAAGAAAAAGAAATGATTAGGTGATAATATTGATAAGAGTGATCTGAAATGCTATTATATTTTCATCGTTTTTGTTGTTTAGAAATATTTCTTCATCTTCCTTGCATCACACAAACACAAAGATTTCAGCACATGAACCTGCTCATTGGTCTGTAAACTACCACCTTTCCATTCCAATTAAAGATATATTTTGAAAATTATTCTCTATTTTTTGTTTAGCCAAAGAAAGTATGGATCTTCTCTCATATAATATCTTATGCATTTTATCTTAAAATACTAAATTAAATAATAATGCAATCCAAAATTCTAATCTATAAAGAATAATATATGCAGAGACTTTACTGGTTTTACCTAAGGGGTTTGGTTCAAATAAAAAGTGATTCAATTTTCATAAATATAATTTACTCACAGCATTTTTATAATGTTTTTGTTACATCCAGATGAGTCCATGACATTATTTCTATGGCCTCAGCAAGCCACTTCTCCTATGCCCTGCTCCTATTAGATGCATCATCAGCTTTTCAGTAGAAAGAGGCCCCCACCCAGCCCCTGGTGAGTGCAGCATGAAACATTTTCTATTGTTTTGTTAATCAAGCTGAGTTATTATTTTTTGTCTCTAAGACAGTGTTTTGCCCAGCTAAATACCCCTAATGATTTTACCGCCTCATCTCTTATAGATTTCTGTTAGTCGTACTTGTCACCATGACCAAAAGACCTAACAATAACACCTTAGAGGAGAAAAATCTATTTGGGCTCATGGTTTCAGAGGATAAGTCCATGGTCAGATGAATCTGCTGCTTTGGGTTCAAGGTGAGGCAGCACATCATTTCAAAAGGGTAGCTGTGGAGGAAAGCTGCTTAATTCATGGGAATCAGGCAGTGGGGTGGGGGAGGAAGGACAAGATAGAATCCCCAAGGGTATGCTCCCAGTGACCTAACTTCCTTCAGCCACACCCCACCTACCTATAGTTACCACCCAGTTAGTCCATTCAAATTAGGATGGGCCAATCAGTTTATAGCTCTCATAATCTAATCATTTTACCTCTGAACATTGCTGTATTAACATAGGAACTTTTGGTGGATAGTTGACATCTGCCTCAACAAAATGCCACTCTCTAGAAGATGTCATCCATCAATGCTGGCTTTGCATTCAACCTGTACTGGAGGTTCACTATGGAGACCCCAGACCAGAACATCTTTTCCCCTGGAACATTTGTGAAGTTTTGGACATGTTTTCCTTTGGGATCTGCTTCCGAACCCAAGCTCACACTTTGAAGTACTTGGAGTTCAACCTCACAGACACCTCAATGGCAGAGATTCAGCAGGGCAGCATATGATCTGTTCACTGAATTTTCCATAGAAGTAACTGGAATTGCAGGTATAAAACACTATCTCTGTTAGGAAGTGGCTGAATCTATTGGCAAAATTGTTCAATTACTTCAAAACATGGTAAAACCTTCTATGAGACCTATGTCCTTAAGAATCTGATTTACTTCTAGGTCCATTTACTGAGCAGTCTAAACATGTTCCTAGTAATACAGAAACTGGTAGCAGTAGTGGAAATTTTGTACATTAAGTTTTCCAAGAAGCAGACTGAAACAGAATTTATTGTACACGATGTTTATGTGGGAATGACTTTGGGACTGATGCCTATAAAAATGAAAGGAAATAAATAGAATTAAGCAGGGGTAGAAGTCAACCTGAAATGCAGGCCAAAACAGCAACAGCCTTGGATGACTGCATGAGGAAATCTGGAGCAAAATTGGCCAATTATAGTTGTCCTGTGTAAGTTCAAAATGGTTAGCTTTTATACACCCACCTTAATCAGTTACTGGTTCTGAGTGGATGTCTCTCTGCAATGGAGGTTGTCACTGAAGGAACTAAAAGCTGAAAACTGTCTGCTAACAGGACTCCGAGCATGTGGAACAATAAGTCCTTTGTTGAAAAGGATATCTGTTTGGAGCACTTTCATGTTCAACACTGTTCACCTGTTTTGCTGAACAAATATACTTTATAAAAGTCTGGGAAATAACTCGTCCAGGGTTCTGATGGGTCTTGATTTGTAGAATGAATTACAACTTCTGCTGCTGTAGCAGGTCTCAGGATCACAACTGCTAACAGTCATTTCCCTTTTGCACTGTCCATTGTAGATTCCCTTATCCCTCACCTGGTGTCTATAGTTTACCTGGTGACATTCCTGATGAATCTGAAGTCAGTGATTACAAGATTTAACTTTGGCTAAGGTTATTGCACTTTTCCATTTGGGTGAAGGAGTACAAAGAGACACCCATAGAAATTAATTGGTTACCAGGAATATTCTGTTTATCTCTATTATATAAAACATACATTCATTTTTATGATATAAAGGGTAAATTGCACCTCTCCAGGTGGTATACTAAAGAGTGTGACTCCATGTTTTGATGTTTCACTTCTGCTATCTTTTAAGCCTCTTCTAAACCAGATCTTAATACTTTATTTTGCTTTTCTAGTTGTTCTTTATAGAAAATTTGGCTTATCGTGAACTACTTCATTTACATGGAAGGAAAAATGCATATGTGTTCTTTAAAAATTTCCCAAGTTATTTGAATATATAGTCCAATTTTAGAACCACTGCCCTAGACAAACACTTGCACATGTGTACTTAGAGACATGTGACAGGAAGTTCAGCAATAGAAAAACTGCAAACCACCAAAATATATATCGATATGGAAATTAATGACTAAATTATAGTATATTCACAGGATGGGATATTATTCAAGCACTAAAATTAATAAACTATAGCTGCATGTATAAACATGAGCATATATTTTTAAAGTTACCTGATAAAAATCAAGTTGAGGAAAAAACAAAATGTGACATATCACATCATTAAGAAAACCACACAAAACAATACTAAATTCTTGGACACATATCTGAAGTAAAGGCATAAAAATATGGATAGGAAATTAATATATCATATTCATGATAATGCTTAGGTACAAATGAGTATTAATGCTATTGTTTAAAATAATAAAAATAAATTTTAACTTTTGAAAGTTATGTATAATGAGGTCTAGTTGTAGGAAAATAGAAAACTGTAGAATAATATGAACTGAATGATTACACTCCTGGAAAAAAGAAACAAAGTCATTTATGAAAAGTAATCCCATGGTTTACCACTCTGTCATTTTTAAAAATTTTATTTATTTATTTTTTAATTTTTGTTAGTTGTCAATGGACATTTATTTTATTTATTTATATGTGGTGCTGAGAATTGAGCCCAGGTTCTCATACATGCTAGACAAGTGCTCTAGAATTGACTGAGCCACAACCCAGCTCTGTCATTTTTTTAAAGGAGGAAAAGTTTACTTTGGCTCATGGTCTCAGTCCACAGATGGCTGACTCCATAGCTCTGGGCAGTAGGTGAGGCAGCACATCATGGCAGAAGGGTATAGAGGAGGAAAACAGTACATGACATGGAAATCAGAAAGCAGAGAGAGAGTTCCACTCACCAGGACAAAACATATACCCCACAGGCACTCTTTCAGTGGCCTACCTTTTCCAGTTATACCTTACCTGCCGAGTTACCACCCAGTTAATTCATATCAGTGGATTAAGCCATTGACTAGGTTACATTTCATAATCTAATCATTATATCTTTGAGCATTCTTGCATTGTCTCATACAATATCTTTTGGGGGACACCACATTTCATCCCTGACCCCCTAAAGCTCATGCCAACTTCACAATGCAAAATAAATTTACTCCAAGAAGTGGAAATGCTAATATATTCTAGAAAATAAATATGTTGTTGTAAAAAATTAAATTTATTTCCATTCCCAAGAATCTCATAGTCTTAACATTTTTTGCCTTGTCCAAAAGTCCAAGTCCAAAGTCTTCTCTGAGACTCAAGGCAAACTCTCAGTGTAACACCCTGTAAAAATCAAAAGATATATACATCCAATATATAAGGGCACAGAGTAAACATTTCCATTCTAGAAGAAAGAAATAAGGGCATATTATTATAAGGGATGAAACCAAAGCAAGACTGAAATTGAGCTGGGCAAACAAATCCTGTAACTCCATATCCAGCAACTGGGGCACATGGCATCACAATTTCCTCTCCAAAGGGCTTCTATAGCTCTGCCCCTACGGCCTTTCTGGTTGCAACTCACATGACCTCTCTCTTGGCTTGTTTCTGCTCCATATCTGTACCTTTCCTTGGCAGACATCCCATAGTATTGGCATCCCTTAATCTTGGGAGTCTCCACTGCAATTTCAGCTCAAATCTTCATGTATCATCCTCTCAGACCCCTGTAGGGTCTCCAACCCTGCTGCACTTTGCCTGGTCTCCCAGGCTTTCCTTTGGAATCTCATTGGAAGCTTCCAGTTATCCCCTAACTCCAGAATCCTGTGTTCCTGCAGAACCAGCACCATGTGGTTGATGTCAAGGTCCTCCACCATTTTGAGCAGCAGCCAAAGTTCCTGCAGTAGCCTTTGAATACCCGGATGACTGAGCATAGTGAAACAACTTCCTAGATGCCCTGTGCAAGCAGGTCTCTTCTCAAAGGAATTCTGTCATTGGATAGTACTGTTTGGACATTATGGTAATTTTGTATTGAATTGGGTATTTAATACAGAGGAGCTTTACCACTGAGCAATATCCCCAGCCCCTTTTTATTTTATTATTTTTGTTTTGTTTTGAGACAGTGTCTCACTAACTTGTCAATGGTCTCTTCTCAAAGGAATTTTTACTTTTACATATTTGAGCCTGAGATGCGTGTGGTCTTGCCAATTCCTGAGACACCCTGAAACCATTCTTCCTACTGTCTGTATGTAAAGTACTTAGCATCTTTTTAGTGACTGCAATGTCTTTAACAACCATAATGTCCCACCCCAGGTTTTTTTGCACTTTTCTGGCCAAACTGCAAGTTTTTCTCAAATCTTTCTGCTCCTGATTATCACAGTAAACTTGGTTAAAAGCTGTCAGCAATATCCATGCCACTGCCTGATTGCTGAGCTGCCTTGAATTTCCTCTGCCAGATTAATCAGTCCATCATTTTAAAATTTGGCCTCAAACAAAATCTCAGGACATGGGTAAAATGCAAACAACTTCTTTGCCAGTCTATAAACAAGTGGACTCTGGTCCAATTCCCAACCGAGTCCCCATTTTCATTTGAAACCTCAGGAGCACAGTCCACATTCCTATCAGCATTCTAGTCTTCTGAGCTTCTACCAGAATTACCCATTAAGCTCAGTTACAACATTCTGAAGCATTTCTGCCTTGCATCTATAAACTTTTCAAAATCCCGCCTTCCAAACAGTTCCAAAGGCTCTGAACCATATAATCATGTTAATCCCAGCAAGGACCCTATTTCTTGGTACCAATTTCTGGTTTAGTCAGCTTTTTGTCACAATAAACAAAATATTTTACAATTCACAATAGCCAAGCTATGGTACCAACCTAGGTGCCCTTCAAAAGATGAATGGATAAAGAAAATGTGGTATAGATACACAATGGAATATTACTCAGCCATAAAGAAGAATGAAATAATGGCATTTGCTAGTAAATGGATGGAACTGGAGAATATCATGCTAAGTCAAATAATCCAGTCCCCAATACCAAAGGCTGAAAGTTCTCGCTGTTATGACTATTATGTGGATGCTAACAAACAATAAGGGTGGGGAGGGAAGAATAGAAGTTCTTGGGATTAGACATAGGGGAATGAAGGGAAGGGATGAGAATAGGAATCACAATAGAATGAATCAGACATTACTTTCCTATTTTCATATATGAATACATGACTAGTGAAACTCCACATTATGTAAAACCACAGGAATGGAAAGTTACACTCCATGTGTGTATAATATGTCAAATTACATTCTACTGTCTTGTATAACTTTTAAAAAGAACAAATAATTTTTTTTCTATGTCCACCTGGGTGTGGTGGTACACACCTATAATCCCAGAGACTGGGGAGGCTAAGGCAGGAGGATCACAAGTTTGAGGCCAGTCTTGACAAGTTAGTTAGAAACAAAACAAAACAAAATAACAAAATAAAATAAAAAGGGGCTGGGGATGTAGCTCAGTGGTAAAGCTCCTCTGCATTCAATACCCAGTACAAAACAAAATTACCATAACTTCCAAACAGTACTATCCAATGGTAGAATTTAAGTTCAGCAAGTCTCCTGGAATTCAATTTTGCCAATAAGATATGTCAGTTCTTATCTCCTAAGGCCTTTATTATGCAGGGCACTGTGATTGTTTTTGCTCTTTTAGGAAACTGTATCCTTCTTATAACCATTCTAATATACATTTTTCTAAATATTTGGAAATAATAAAGGTTAGAATTTTCTTCTGCTACCTACTGAAGGGGCATTATTTTCTAACTGCCTTGTTAGAATTTGCACATTCTGGTTGACATGAAAAGTTTTCTGTGGCAGTATCTGCATGTCTGGTTTGCTTTTCTATAATCCTATGAGACTCATCTCATTAAATCCTCCCCTCCTTATATTATTCCAAAGTGACCAAGAATCCTTGGACATAAAACTTGCATAAACCTAGAAAGTTTCATGACAGACCTGGATGCTGTTGTGACCAGAGTATCCTCAATTTTTTATATTGAATTTGGTTATAAGAAAATCTGCTTCCCACACAGTACTCATTTGACTTGCTCATTAGATTAATATCTATATGCACTATAATGTTTTGGATGGTAGACCCCCAGAATATGTGTCTATGTGCAAGTTAATCTTGCAAATATTAACTTGTTTGGAAAAAGGTTATTTGAATATGTAATGAAATTGAGATAAAATTATCTTGGATTACCTGGATAAACCCTAAATCCAAAGATAAGTGTCCTTATTGGAGACAGAATGGAAGATCTAGTGAAGGTGGACGCAAATGTTGTAGTTATGCAACCACAGGCTAAGTAATACCTAGAACCACTAGAAGCTGGGAGATACAAAGAAGGACTTTATTTGTAGAAAACATAGCCCTGCTGACACCTTGATTTTGGACTTCTGGCCTATAGAACAGTGAAAGAATAAATTTGTATTGCTTCAGCCACCTAGTTTGTGGAAACTTTTTCCAGAACCCACAAGAAATTACAATATTTTAATGTTTTCTGTTGCAATTTGTTCAGTATTCCATGCATTAAGTTTTAGTATTTTGAGACATGTGAATAATTGAAGTATGCTGTAAGGCTGCATCTCTGAGGATAATTTAGGGCACTAATGAAAGGACCAACATGCCAATCTAACAACTGTATTGACGGTAGTTGCAGCAGTTTTTACTTTGGGGTCAAAATATTGAGTAGAGTTAAGCTCCGACAGAACCCCACTGTATATCAGGATATGATATCTGGAATCCTAAGTGACTCAATCTTAGAATTGAATGCTTGTGTTTTGGGGGGAATGGATGCAGGGGATCAGAACCTTCTAATCAGTGAAGGGCATGGGAAATGTCAGAACAGTCCCTTATTCTCCCTTTTAGTCTAAGGTCATTTGAGCAACCCATGTAGTGAGGACAAATTTGAGGCTATTAAAATTTGAAATTCATTCCAGTCTCTAAAGTATTCATAAGTAGGGACTAGTATCTATATCTACATGACAGAGTGTAAATTCCAGCTTTGGTATAAGGATAATTAATGTTGGCCTCATGGAATGTTAGAATGTGTTCCCTTCCCTTCAATTTCTTGGAAGTTTTTGAGAAGGATAGGTATTAATTTTTCACTAAACATTTAGTAGAATTTGCCAATGAAGCCATTTGGTCCTGGGTTTTTTCTTTACTTTTTTAAAAATTTAATTGATTTTATTAGTCCATTACAGTTATACTTAATAGTGAGATTTATTTTGACATAATCATCATATATTCATGAAATTTGATATACTCCATTTCAGTTCCTCATGCCTCTCTTTCTCTCCCCTCTTCATTCCCCCTATTCTCATTTTTCTACTCTGCTGGTCTTCCTTCATTTATTTATTGCTTTTTAAAATTGGTGCTTTATAGATGTACATAGAGGTGAATTCAGTGTTGTATATTCCTGTATGTACATAGCATAATTTGGACAATTTCGTTCCACAGTTATTCCCTTTTCCAGTCCCTTCTCCCTCCCCCTCTATTCCCTTCCTCTCCTCACTGACCCACTGACTTACCTTCTATTTTCATGGGATCTCCATTATTTTGCTCTAGCTTCTGCATATGAAAGAAAAAATTTTCTTGTTATACATCTGTTCAGATTTTCTATATCTTCTTGAAGCAGGTTTAGTAATTTTTTGGTTTCTAGGAATGTACCCATTTATTCTAGATATTCAGATTTGTTGGCATACAGTTTTTCATACTATTTTATTATAATAATTTTTTTCTATAATGTTTTTAATAATGGCTTATATTAGTTTGATAATGTTGCCAAAACAAGGTACTGCAGACTGAATGCTTTAAACAACAAATTACTTCCTCACAGTTTTGAAGGACAGAAGTTCAAGTTCAAGGTGTTACCAGAGTTGCCTATAGGGTTCTGGTCCACTGCATTATCTTTCTTCAGTTTGTGAATGGCCATCTTCCTTTGCCTTTGCAAGGTTTTATTCAATGCATATCCATCTGTGTCCTCTTCTTATAAGAAAACAAGATGTACTGGATCAGGACTGACACTAATGACCTCATTTAACCTAATCACCCTTTCAAAAGCCCTATCTCCAAATACAATCACATTCAGAGTTATTATGTTTAGGATTTAAAAATATGAATTGAGAGGCTGATGGTGTAACTCAATGATAGAGCACTTTCCTACCATATTTGAGGCCCTGAATATAATTCCTAGCACCACAAAAAATAAAATGTGAATTTTTGGGGTAAAACAACCCCTAACATGTCCCCATTTTCATTTCTGGTTTTTGCAACTTGGATCTTCTCTTTTTTTCTTCATCATTCTAGGTAAAGGTTTGTCAATTTTGTCAAACTTTTCATGGACCAACTTTTGGTTTTGACAATTCTCTTTATTGTTTTCTTTATTTTCTATTTCACTTGTCTCTGTTCTAATCTTTATTTCTTCCTTCTCTCTACTAGCTTTGGGTTTAACTTTCCCTTTTTTTTAGCACCTTAAGCCCTACAGTTAGTTTACTGATTTTGGAATTTTTCTTTTTAAATTTTTTTGTTGTTGTGAATGTACATTTATTTTATTTATATGTGGTGCTAAGAATTGAACTTAGTGCCTCACACATGCTAGGCAAGCACTCTACCACTGAGCTACAACCTCAGCCCAATTTTTCTTATTCTTTTTTGTACCAGGGATTGAACTCAGGGGTCTTTAACCATTGAGCCACATCACCAGCCCTATTTTGTATTTTATTTAGAGACAGGATCTCACTGCGTTACTTAGTGTCTTGCCATTGCTGAGGCTGGTTTTGAACTCATGATCCTCCTGCCTCATCTTCCCGAGTTGCTGGGATTTCAGGCATGAGCCACCACTCCCAGCAATTTTTCTTATTTTTAAATATAGGTTTTATAGGTATAAATATTCCACAGAGCACTTCTGTATCCCATACATCTTGGTATGTTTGTTTACATTTGTATTTATCTCAAAAATGTTCTAATGCAAATTGTGCTTTCTTCTTTGACCAATTGTTTACTTGAGTGTATTTGTAGTTCAGCATTTTTGTTTGACTTCTGTTAATTTGTAGGTTCTTCTCCTTGTGGTCAAGAAGATACTTACTATGACTTCAAATATTTAAATTATAATAGGAATTGTTTGTGACTTAACATATAGTTAATCTTGTACAATGTTCCATGTCCACTGAAAATAAAGTGTATTTTGTTGTTGTCATTGAGTGGGGTGTTCTGTATGTGTCTATAGACCTAATTGGTTTATTGTGTAGTTCAGGGCCTTATTAATCTTCCATCTAGTTGTTCTTTGCATTATTCAAAGTGGAATATTGAAAGTCTTCAACTGTTATTGTAGAATTGCCTATTTCTCTTTTTAATTCTGTCATTTTTTGCTTCATATATTTTGGGATGTTATTTTTACACACACACACACACACACACACACACACACACACACATATATATATATATATATATATATATATATATATATATCTTCCTAATTGATATATTATTCTGATGGATTGACAGTTTAATGAATAGTCAATGTCTTTTTGCCCTTTTAAGATTTTAAAAGTACTTTTTGTCTAATATTAGTATTGCTACCTAGATCTCATTTTGGTTACTATTTGCACAGAGTATCTTTATCCTGTATCTGTCTTTGGATCTTAAATGTGTATCTTCTAGACAGAATACAATTGAATTATGTTTTTAAAATCCATCTGGTAATCCAGAGAGATAATCTGTTTGCCTTTAAACTGACTTTTTGACAATAAGAGAGATATTTTACTCAACATATCTTGTGTCTCATGTGTTCCCTAATTCCTTTATCATCTCCTTCATTTGTGGATTTTTATTTTTATAGTGTACAATTTTGATAGCATTACTTCTCATTTCTATTTGTGTGTTTTTCAGTTTTTCTTTTTGTAATTACCCCAGAGATTGCATTTAATTCCTTAAACTTATAACAACCTATTTTGAATTAATATCAAATAACCCGCTGTAGAATACAAAACTCTGCTATGATACAACCTAGATATCTTTCAATGGGTAATGGTTAAGGAAACTTTGATACATTTAGACTAGGGACTATATGTCCACAAACAAATATCAACAAGATAAATGTATAAATATATGAAAGTCTGTTTAACATAATTTTCCATCAGAATAATATATATTTTTAAACTACAAAGAGACTATAATAAGTTTTAAAATGAATTTTAAACTAATAATGTTAAGTTCTAGAAATTAGAATATATTTTGTACTGAATGATAAATTACAATATATTAATACTTATTGGATGTAACTCAAGTGTTCACAGAAGGTTCTCGTGTTATTTCTTGTGACTGCATGCAAATCTATAATTATACAAAATGTGATTTCATTTTTAAAAATACAATATGTAATCCTACCAAAATTAGGTTCTAGATTGTATTTCAAAAAGAATTACAAATTCTGGAGAGGGTGATGAGCAGTGGAATAAGTACATTCACCTGCTGACAAGGGAGAGAGAAGTGGGTTCAGATTTGCTCTCTTCCACTTCCCAGCTATGTAACCTGTAGCTTTGTGACTTAGGGTGCCCATTTTCTCATACCATTGCCAAAATGTATAGTGTGTTCTTTTTTAAAATGTTTTTCTTTAGTTGTAGATGGACACAATACCTTTTTATTTTGTTTATTTATATGTGGTGCTGAGGATTGAACCCAGGCTTCACATGTTCAAGGAAAGTGTTCTACCCCTGAGCTACAACCTCAGTCCTAAGTGCATTATTTTACTAGTTTGTGAATTCGAAAAGATTAAGAAAGAAAATTCCTTTGCTGTTATATTTTTATTTCTTTGATGATGATTGCAAATGAGCATAGTTTTACAAATCATCTTATTTAGCCCTTTTTTTCCTATAATATTTGCATAATTATTTTCACGAATAACATTGCTACGTAATTGGATTTTCTTGGTATATCTCTGTCAGGACTTGCCTTCAAGGTTTAGTCTCATCGGAAAGTCTGTGATTGCTATTTAATTTTTATTGTCAGTTTGAGAGACATACTTTCTCCTCAGCAAATGTTTGGTAGGATACACCAGAGATGCCATCAGATCTGAGGTTTTATTTGAGGGAATGTTTTAAATTATAGAATCAATTTGTTTAACAAACATAAGATTATTCAGATTATCTAGGTTTCTGTGGTTAGTTTTGTAATTCATGTTTTCATGAAATATGTGCACTTACTTTATTAAATTTATCAATGTGTAGTTGTCCAAAATATTCTATTATCATCCTTTGAAAGATCATAGGCTCTGCTGTGATATCTCCCTTTCTTGATGTGGTTTGTTTTTCATTATAATCAGTTTTGCTCATAGTTTATCAATTTAATTATGATATTCAAAGAACAGACTGTTGTCTTTTTTGATTTGCTCTATTTTAATGACTGTATCCTATTGTACTGATATCTGTCCTTACCTTTGTTATTTCTTTTCTTCTTTATTTTATATGGTTTTAATTTTTGCTGTTTAGTTTCTAGTTTCTCCAAATGGAAGCTTAAAATATTAATTTGAAATTTTCTTTTATAAAACATAAATTTTAAACTATGAATTTCCTTCTGTGAACACTTGAGTTACATCCAACTAGTATTAATATATTATAATTTATCATTCAGTACAAAATATATTCTAATTTCTAGGACTTAACCTTATTAGTTTAAAATTCATTTTAAAACTTATTATAGTCTCTTTGTAGTTTAAAATTATATATTATTCAGATGGATAATTATGTTAAACAGACTTTCATATATTTACTGGCCATTCATATAGCCTCCCTTGTGAGCTTTCTATTCAGTCTTTTGTCCATTTTTAAATTAGGTTGTTTTCTTCTTGTTTTGAGTTGAAAGGGCTCTTTATATATTCTGGAGTATAGTCAATTATCAGATGAATTCATTGTGAACAATTTCTCCCATTGAACTGGCATTCCCTTTTATTACTATTATTATTTTTGGTACTGTGGCTTGAACTCAGGGGCACTCGACCATTGAGCCACATACCCAGCCCTCCATTTTATTTTTAATAACATTTTTGAATGGAAGAAAACTTTAATTTGAGCGATGTCCATTTTTTCAATCTTTTATTGGTGATTTTGTGTAATTTTTCTGAAATCTTTATCTCACCCAGGTTTATAAAGATTTTTATCCTATGTTGTTTTCTGACCATATTACCTTTGGCATTTAGGTCTATAATTAATTTCCAATTAATTTTTATGAAGTATGTGATTCATAATTTTAAATAGCCTTTGTATATGGATATCTAGTTTTACTGGCACTATTTGATAAAAAGACTATACTTTCTCCAATTGAATTATGTTAACTCTTTTCTCTAAATCAATTTGGTATGAATATGTAAATCAGTTTTTGGACTCTCCAGTCTGCATTTTTTAAAATCTCTACATCTTTCTTTAGGCCAACATAGTATCATATGGATTACTGCATCTTTATGGTGAGAGTTACAATATGAGGTTGGATAAGTCCTTCAACTTTGTCATTGCTTTTGTTATTTAAAGTTTGCAGTTACACACGCATTTTAGAATCAGCTCTTCAACTTCTACAAAAACTTTTCTGTGATTTTAATTGAAATTACACTGACTCCATAAACAATTTTGGAAAGAATTGACATCTGAAGACTATTAAGTCTTCCAATTCATAAACATGAACTATCATCTCCACTTATTTAGATCTTTAAAAATTTCTTTCAGCAATGTTCTGTAGTTTTCATTCTAGTAGTCTTAGCCATCTTTCATTAATTTCTAAGCATTTTATAATTTTGATTCTATTTCATGTGGTGTTCTTTATGTAAATTTATTTTTCTAAGTATTTGGTGCTACTATTAAAAATAAATAAGATTAGTATTCACCTATCAGAGAAAACATTCAGCCTTTAGATTTTGGGGGATTGGATTATTTCACTTAGCATTATAGTCTTCTCCAGTTCCATCCATTTACCAGCAAATACCATAATTTCATTCTTCTTTATGGCTGAGTAATACTCCATTATGTATACATACCACATTTTCTTTATCCCTTCATCTGTTGAAGGGCACCTATGTTGGTTCCATAGCTTGTATATTGTGAATTGAGCTTCTATAAACATTGATGTGGCTGCCTCACTGTAGTATGCCGATTTTAACTCCTTTGTGGAGTGGGATAAGTGGGTCAAACAGTTGTTCCATTCAAAGTATTCTGAGAAATCTCCATACTGCTTTCCAGAGTGGTTACACCAATTTACAGGTCCACCAGCAACGTATGTGTGAACCTTTTTCCCCACATCCTTGCCAATATTTATTGTTACTTGTCTTCTTGATAATTGCCATTCTGACTGGAGTAAAATGAAATCTCAGTGCAGTTTTAATTTGTATTTCTCTAATTGCTAGTGATGTTGAACATATATTTCATATATTTGTTGAGTGATTATATTTCTTCTGTGAAGTGTCTGTTCATTTCCTTTGCCCAATTATTGATTAGGTTATTTTTTGTGTTAAGTTTTTTGAGTTCTTTATATATTTTGGAGATTAATGCTCTATTTGAAGTGCAGGTGTTAAAGAATTTCTCCCATTCTGTAGGCTCTTTCTTCATGTTCTTGATTGTTTTCTTTGCTATGCAGATGTTCTTTAGTTTGATGCCATCCCATTTATTGATTCTTGATTTTATTTCTTGCACTTTAGGAGTCTTATTTAGGAAGTAAATAAGACAGCAAGGGAGGGTGGAGTGGGGTAGAATAGAATTTAATTGGATTAGACAAAGGGGAATGAAGGGAAGGAATGGGGAAGGGAGCAGGGATAGGAAGGAATAAGAAAGATAGTAAAATGAATCAGACATAACTTTCCTATGCTCTTATATGAATACATGACCAGTGTAACTCCATATCATGTACAACCACAAGAATGGGATCATAATTAGAATAAATTGTGCTCCATGAATGTATAATATGTCAAAATACACTCTATTGTCATGTATATCTAAAAAACAAATTAAAATAATAAGTAAGCTAAAAATAAATAAGAGCTAGGCATGGTGGGGCACACCTAAAATCCTAGAGACTCAGGAGGCTGAGGCAAGAGGATTACAAGTTCAAAACCAGCCTGGGAAAATTAGTGATATCTTGTCTCAATAGTAAAATAAGTAGAGTGTCCCTTGGTTTAATCCCTGGTATCACAAAAATAAACAAATAGAATTTTTATACTAACCTTGTATCCTATATCTTTGACAATTTCAGTTAGTAATCTACTACTTCTTTTGTAAGTTAAAATTTTCCATATAAACTATTATGTCATTTGCAAATCATGACTGATTAATGTTCTCCTTTTTAATTGCTATACCTTGAATTACTCTTTTTTGCATTAATATAATAGAATTTCTACTATAATGCTTATAGAAGTGATGAAATTGAGCACTTTCCCTTGACTTCAATCTTGGGATAAAACATTTACTATTTAAACATCAAGTATGATGTAGTTGTAGAATGCTTATCTATATTCTCTATCAGTTTAAGGTAGTTTCCTTCTATATATTGTTGGGTGAGTTTTTTTTAATTATCAACCTACTGTTAAATTTTCTCAAATTGTTCTTCTGCATCTACTAAAATTATATATATATATATATATATATATATATATATATATATATCCCTTTAACCTAAAATGTGGTGACTTAAATTATTGACTTTTGAATGTTGAAGAACCTTCCATTCCTGAGATAAACCTCACTTCATTGCATTGCATAATTATTTATGTATCTTTGTGGATTTGCAAATATCACAGTGAAGATTCTTATACCTTCAGATTTAACTATGAAAGTTATTTGACTTTGCATTTCTTTACTTGTGATATCCTGATCATTGTTAATATCAGAAATGTTATTCTGGCCTTAAAAATGATATTTGAAAGCATATTTTCCTCCTCTGTTTTCAGAAATTTTAGTGTGAATTTTATATTATTTCTTACTTCAATATTTGAAAGGATTTATATTAAGACCATTTGGGTCTATCTTCTCCTAAACATCAAGCTCTTCATATCTTTGTTTCTTCTTGTTGCCGTATTGTTAAGTTGTCCTTTGCAATAAAATTTGCCAATTTCATTTATTTAAAAATTTGTTGGCATGATTTTCATAATATTCCTTCATTATTTTTTAAAATATATTTTTAGTTGTGATGGACCTTTATTTTATTTATTTATTCACATGTGGTGCTGAGGATTGAACCCAGTGCCTCATACATGCGAGATAAACACTCTACCACTGAACCACATCCCCAGCTCCCTTCTTCATTATTTTTAATGTCTAGATAATCTGTAATAATAGGTCCCCTTTTATTCCTGATATCACTTACTTATGTTTTTCCTCTTTCTTGATTATTCTAGCATGGGGTTCATAAATTTTATGGATATTTTATTAATTTTGTTTTTGTTAATTTCCTCTATGGATTGTCTTCTATATTACTGTCATTATTATTTATTTCTTTTTGTGTGTGTGTGCATGTGTATATATATATATATTTTTCTTTTTTTTCCTCCAAGCAGATTTATTTAAACTAACAAAATTTTATTGACAAAGTGATCTGGACATGCTGCTTCAAAACATGATCCTTATTAATATCTTGATATGTTGGTTAAAAAGCAATACACTCTAAAATAAATAGAAAAGTATCCAATGCATATTCAATGAATGGCTTAATCACTGCAAATTAACTAGTTTTGTAAAATGATTAACATAGTAGGATTGAGTCCCTATGACAGGCTGCAGGAGAACTGATGAGAGACATTAAGAGGCCATTTTGTGCACTGCCACGGTGATGCCATCATGTTTTTGGATCATAATGTTCCCATTATCTGATTCTAGGCACACCACAGGAATATCAGTGGGGTCAGAGGTTAGTTTAGCTGCTTGTTGGGCTAGAACAGATATAACCCCAGCATGTTCATCTGACAGGGTCTCACGACAGCCCAGATTATGTCCTTCTGAGTCTGTGCACAGGACTCCAACAATGGACAGATTCTTCATTGTATCCTCCAAGTGCTGCTCCAAAGTTGCCTCCATCCTGCTTGAAGCCCACCCTGGTGCCACTTTTTTTGCTTATAGGTTTTATATGTCCTTATGGTGGATTATGTATAAAATTCTAAGTTTTCAATAATATTCTTTCATCAAAATTTGAGAGATCAATCCATTGTTTTCAATTTCACATTCTTTTTCTTTTGAGTCATACTGGTGACTTACTGTCTCTCTTTTGAAAATATTGTTTTATGCTTATATTAGTTATAATGAAGTAGATTCTGGGCCCCCTGGCTTTTGAAGGTTCTTTATGCTACTGAATCAACAGGAAAATAATGGAAGTCACTCTTTTGAGTGTGACTGATATTGTTTATCAAGGAGAAACTGTAGTTTCATGGTGGTAGCATGAAGGGCTATGTAAATAAGCCACAAGATTGTCTGGAATAATGCTTAGTAATTATATATCTAGTAGTAAATATTAATGCAAAGATACTGTAACAAAAATAAGGCAAGTTTAATGAGGATTCTAATCCTTCAGGAATGAATGGGTTATCCCCTGGGTAAAGAACATTGATGAGATGGAGTCTTGTCTGAAGGCAAAAGAAATAGGGAATTGGGGGGCTGGGGTTATGGCTCAGTGGTAGAGTGCTCACCTAGCACATGTGAGCACCAGCATTCGATCATCAGCACTACATAAAAATAAATAAATAAAACAAAGGTATTGTGTACAACTACAACTTAAAAACATTTTTAAAAAAGAAATAGGGAATGGTGTGTACAATAAGGAATTTATTAATATATGAACATTAAGTTATATAAATATTAATTATGGCCTTGTGTATAACTAAAGAAATAAGGAAGTCAGTAGCAATGTATTTTTCTCTTTTGCTTATTTGTATTTTTTATGTGCATATTAAGTACCAGGTTTTCAATTCTGCAAATATTTCAATAACATTGTCAGATTCACTAAAATAGGTCGTAAATAATAATCTAGATCTTACATATTATTATATTAATATTATATAATAATTATGATATTCTTATTGTAATTCTATAATTATACTGTTATAAAAGTATAGTATATATTATATACTATAAGTTTTTATATGTGTTTCACATCTAGGATGATGGGAAGAAGTAGGTTAACTACTTTCTTCTATCTCATTTTTTGTGGTTAAGTTTGGAATACAGACCTTAATATTTGTAATATTCAGCTCAAATAGCAAATGAATTTTTGAGAAGTGATTGATATTAGTTCAAGAAGTGTATGATGATTGGCACCCACATTTAGATGAGGTTACTATTGATACTTTGTTTGTCCTTGTTAGGGGAGAGGGTGAGACAATTTTGTTTGTATGAAACACAGTTATCTTGTTAGCCAAAAGTAATAACTGAATTTTATAGTTGTATGGAAGTTCAAAAGTTTGTTAAAATGTATATAGGGGGTACTATTATGTATTATTATTAGCAGGTAAAAAGGTGGTCTGAATTATTTATGAAACTATTTTCTTGAAGCTTCAATATTCTAGTCTCTTTATTTTGTTATTGTTTCTATACCTTTGCTTTTCCAGCTGGCTCACTGATTAACTCTGACATTAATGGTTGTGAGGAGACTAGAAGTTTACTAGAGAGACTGGAAGTTTGTGTCTTCCTGTATGTTTTTCTTTTTATTCACTATCTCCCCAACCAATTACCTTGATTTCTGGAGCATTATTATGAAATAAACTATTAAGTGTCTATAAAGCTATTTTTCTTGAATTTTATTTTATTATTAAAATTGCTACACTTATTTGATAATTGTTTGACATGTGCCAGATATATATATTCCCATCTTTGTATACTATTTTTAAAGTAATATCTAGTTGCAATATTTAATATTGAGGGCCACAGCAGAGTCGGGATGACGCATGGCGTTTTTGCCAGAAGTAGTCTTGAGAGGTGACGCCAGCGAGCCATTAAGATGATGACTTTTGAGTTCTCACGGAGTTCCCGTTGAATTCCGGTTGAGCTCTTGCGGGGATTCCTGAAGAGTTCGCATTGGTTGGTGAAGTTCTGGTGGTGGGAGTTCCGGTTGGTGTGTGGTGTTCCTGAGAGGGCCGCGTGGGTGGCGTTCTCGTGAGTTCGGAAATAAAGTTTGTTCCTGCTTGATTGGCTCGTGATTTGTGCCCAGCCAGACTGCGGCAATTTAACATATCAATTATTGGCGGAGTGTGGTAAATGCACACCTATAATCCCAGTGGCTCAGACTGGCTGAGGCAAGAGGATCATGAGTTCAAAGCCAGCC
The DNA here is from genome assembly GCF_021218885.2 of Marmota monax. Lineage (NCBI taxonomy): Eukaryota > Metazoa > Chordata > Mammalia > Rodentia > Sciuridae > Marmota > Marmota monax. The sequence continues at coordinate 5,066,195 of NW_026694552.1, read as the reverse complement.
TCTGCAAAAGTGAGGTGCTAAGCAACTCAATGAGACCCTGTCTCTAAATAAAATACAAAATAGGGCTGCTGAAGTGGCTCAGTGGTTGAGTTTCCCTGAGTTCAATCCTCAGTACTAAATAAATAAATAAATAAGTAATCAATTATTTATCCTCATAAAACATTTTAAAATTAAAGAAACTCTAGAACTTTACTTCACCAAACCTCCCATAATGCTACTCCCTCATTTCCATATGCAACTATTTATTTCAACAGGTTTGTGTATATCTTTTAAGGGTTTTTTGATCATCTTGTAATTATGTCTTAAGAAGAAATATATAACATCTTTTTAATATACATGTTTTATATTACATGACATACTGTTTTACTGATTAGCTCATAACTTGATTTTATTTTATTATTTTTCTGTTAGTAAATTTGCATATGCCTCATTGTAAATGTATATAGAATATTTAATTTCTGACTAGAACATTGTTTATTTTTGTTATTCTTACCCTTTTTGTTAGCTTTGACTTTGGGATTTTTGTCATGACATAATTTAAAATAATAAAAAATATGTAAATGCTTCCTTATGAATACAGACTTTTTTGGAATGACAGGATTTTGGTTTCAGGCTCTAATCTATGGATCATTTTAAGATATCAAAGGAAGGAGAAGTTAATCTTATGAATTATGTGAAAAATCTATTTTCTATGCTGGCTGAGATAGACCACATATTCCACAGAGGCAGAGTTCAGTAAAAGCATGCTCTAATATGAACATTTGAAAGTTAGCTTCTGGTAACTGAAGTCCCAAGTGACGTATGTCTTTGTGAATTTGTGGGCAGAGATTCTGGATGCAGGTAGAGAAATTCTAACCCCTTCTGCCATGTGATTCACACCTAAGGCACTTATTCAGAGTATATGGCAATGTCTCAGATATGTCTGCATTTTCCCCTTCCCTGGGATTTGGTGTCATTATACATCATGTGGAAGTGAGAGTGCAGTTAGGATTCAGTGGTCTTTGAGATCTCTTTCAGACCCAGAAGATGCTATGGTAGTCTCAGAAAGGTATACTGAACTGGGAATGGAACACAGATGAGTGTCTGACAAGAAAGTCTAAATTGTTGACATGTCTATATAAAGTGATTCCTTAAACCATTGTATAGGAAGATAGGAAGGCTTTCTCTCTAATGCATATCTCTTCATGTGTGTCTGGTACTTCCTATAATATATATTCATTTATCCATTGAATTGGGGGTGTGAATTCAAGTTTCTGAAGTAGGGGTTAAAATTTGGCCTCTGAGAATGAATTTGCACTATCTGGTTGTCATAGAAAACCAGCATCACCCATAATAACATGATGTACTTCTGGTTTCTATGACAACTGGACTATGCCATCTTACCCTGGGAGGAGAAACATTTAACTTGTATATTTACAGGCAGCAAGTGTGTGATACATGCACTAAAATAAGATCATTAGGATGTCTACCTTGCTTGTGAATGTGTATGTATGTGATGCTTAAGGGAATCATTGACTATATTTTGCAAATCTAGGGGATGATTACTCCTCTTGTGGGGGGAGGCGGACAGCCACTACTGAGAGGATATTGAAATGGCTGAGTCACCACTTAGTCTGTCTGCTTCCTTGTTTCTGTGTCCTCAGATGACATCTGTAATGTGAGGCTCTGCGATCTCAGATTTTGTAAAGCAAGTTCACAAACTTTTTAATCTATGCACACCTCTCCAAGAAACATTTTGTACTACCTCTAAAATACATATCTTCATTTGTAATACATCTACATATGTCACAGAAATTTGGGGAAAGTATGTTATGAATGTACAAATTTTGAAACAAATGAAGTGCAACCCATTATGATTTGGATCCCATTGTTGTGGTTAAACATGATGTGGAGTTACACTGGTTGTGTATTCATATACAAGCATAGGAAAGTTATGTCTGATTCATTCTACTGTCTTTCCACCCTATTGTCATATATATCTAAAAACAAAAAATAAAAATATATTTGAAGTTTTTTGAAGCAAATTAAATGTGAGATATAATGAATATAATGTAGAAGTACCAATGCTTTTTTTCTGGTCACCTGTGGATCATTTGCATACTTCCTATTCATCTGAACACCACTTTAGAAATTGCTGCTCTAAAGGGAAATATTTTTACTTATTGCATCATTAATAAAAAAGCTGTAAATGGCTTCCTGTTACTGCAGGCATAAAGTACAAGATCCTTAATGAAGTCTCAGTTCTCAGTAATTGATTTTGGTTGTGATTTTTGTTGATCCTACATTTTTCCTATTCACTATTTAGGTTTCAAAAAGAAGGCAAATTCTTTAAAGTACAGTTATGTATGTCCTAACAATGGAGGCATGTTCTTAGAAATGTATCATTAGTGGATTTTGTCATTGTGTGAACACCATAAAATCTACTTATAAAGATCTAGATAGTGTAGCCTATTATACACTTAGACTAATATATATATATATATATATATATATATATATATATATATATATATATATATTAGTCTATCTATGTATATCTGTGTATGTATGTATATATATATGTGTGTATTTGTGCACATATACATATAGTATAGCCTATTGCTCCTTGTCATGATGAAAAAAGAGCAGGAGATTAAATCAAACACAAGATAAAATACAGTAATCAAGAGAGGAGGCAAACATGAAATGAATGAGGATGTGCCACTGTAACATGACATACTGTTTAACACTATTTTTTCAATTAGTAGGAGTGCACTCAAGTGAATACAATTATATTGTAGTGAATACATAAACTAGTAGCAGTAATTTATAATCATTATCAGGTTTTGTACACTATACATAAATTGTACATGCTATACTTTAATACAACCAAAGTGTGGTAGGTAAGTTTTTAACAGTATCACCACAAACACATAAGTAATACATTGTTCTATGATGTTACTATGGCTGTGACTGTGTTATAGGAATTTTCAGCTCCATTACAATTACACAGGCCCACTGTTGTATATGTGGTCCATTATGTGATGTCTTTATGTGGCATGTGACTATACTTATTGATTCTTTGAAGGAAAACTGTTTTAGTAATCAGTTAATAAATAAGGTATACCTTAATCTCTCAGTTTCACATTCCTGAATATGCTCTGTGATATTGAGACTTGGTATCTGCTAACCCTGTTTCTGCTTTGTCACCTGATTCACTGTTAGGCTGCACTCATAGGGAATGCCTCAGGGACATATGAATCTGTCCAGGTTTTTAGCCCTCGTTCCCTCCTGATCTGCAGGAGAGATGGGGATAACCCGACCCGACCAGAATGAGCCAAGAGCAGATGGCTGATCCTGCTTCTAGAAAGGGTATCCCTGTGCGTGAGCCAGCGGGAGGAGAGTCTTGCTGAGGAGAGTCTTGCTGTGAACGTCCCTTCCATCGGGCATTGGCCCTCTCCTTTCTTGGCTCGCTGGAGAACAATCAGACATATCAGGGAGACCAGTCAAAGCAGGATCTCGTTTAATGAGAAAACACACACAGCTAATATAATGTACAGGAGCCAATTAGGATAAAGGTCAGCAGGGTGGGGAGAGTTCACGTGTACACCCATCTTACAAGCAGTAATGGGTGACACGAGCTGTCCAGGAGGGCGGAAAGGTTCTTAGCCTATCCTAGGGGTGGTCCAATTTTTTTGTCACAACCCATGGTAACGCCTTCTGGCTGATCGCCAGTCGCTATCTTAGCCACATGTGGCCCCAGGACCTGGAAGCAGGTAGCAGCCAGCAAGTTAGGTTTCCTCCTTTCTGATGCAACATGCCCCACATGTTACATCATGCCCTATATGAATCTGTAGGAAGGGAAGCAAATCAATCACACATTCTAGGGATGAATTCCACTTGATCACAGTTATACTGCTAGTTTTATCTGCTGAAATATTTTTGAAATAATGAGGCATATTGGGCTCTAGTTTTCATTTCATATGATAATTTTTCTTTTTTGATTTCAGTGTAATGCTAGACTCATTTAATGAGTTGGGGATCATAACCTCCTTTTTTTCCTAATAATTTGTGTAGAATAAATGTTATTGCCTTCTGTTTCTACCTATGGTACAAGAACAAGAACAAAATTTACCCTCTCTCTCAGTGTTATATCTGCTATAAAATATTGCCACAGATTTTATGGCTTGAAACAACACACATAAATCATTTTACAGTTCTGGAGATCAAAATTCTGAAATGGGTTTCACTAGGTAAAAAACACACAAGGTTTCAGCAGGACCAGCTTCTTCCTCTATCTTCAAATCCAGGAGGTAGCATCTTCAAATCTTTTGCTTTTATTTTCACCTTGCCTTCTTTCTTACAAGGACCCTTGTAATTATATTGGGCCAATGCTGATATTATAGGGTAATCTCCCCATTCAAGATCCTTAACTTATTCACAACAATAAATGGCCTTTTGCAATATAAGAAGATAAATTCATAGATTCTGGGCATTGGGATGTGAAGATATTTGAGATGGTCTATAACTCTATCTGTCACACCTTCCTGTGCAAAAACCAAAACAATCAGAAAAAAAATATGAAACCATGGTTGATCTTCAACACACTGTACATAAAGTAACACAGGACAGTGATAAAGGAGAGGTTAGAAACCAACAAGGTAAGTCTTTGTTGTCCCAATTTATTGGCTATGGAGAGTTTCCTGGGAGAAAGAACTAAGTTGGAGCCTAGTGGACTCCCTGAGTAGGAAAGATGTAGTAATCATCTGAGGAAATCAATATAACTAGAGATTATAAGACAGAAAACTAAAGAGGAAGAATCTTCACAGAGATAACTTCCTAGGTCTGTAAAGAGTCCCACTGAGTATTAAGAATATTAATCAGTATAAGCACATGAGGAACTACCCCTGGCTTATGAAAACAAAAAGGAAAAATTTGAAATTATTAGAGAACAATGCCTAGTACTCACGTAGGAAAAGCAATAGTGCCTGTTCCCATCAAGGAGACTGGAAAACTCATAATTCACTTGCTGTTTGATTAAATACACATGAGAAATTTGTCTCAGTAACAAGGAATAATTAACCTTGGACAGACTGTAACTTGAAACCTACCTGCCAAAATTACAAAAGTAATACCCAAGTAAAATTATTTTCAAGTAACTTAAATATATTTCAGAAAAAATCCAGAATATGTATGGAAATACAAAAATATTCAACACCTAACAAAGGAGAATTCACAGCTGAACTATAAATCTACTTAATGATTGATGGGCATTCAATGAAGTGGGAAAACACAATATACATAATGAGAATGATCAATGTATTAAAACTGACTCAGAAGTGACATAAGAAGATATTTTTGTTACTATATTCCATATGTTCAAAATTAGAGAGTGAAATGAAAGATAATTTTTAAAAGATCAAAATTAGGGCTGGGAATGTGGCTCAAGTGGTAGCGTGCTCGCCTGGCATGCGTGCCGTCTGGGTTCGATCCTCAGCACCAAATACAAACAAAGATGTTGTGTCTGCTGAGAACTAAAAAATAAATATTAAAAAAAATTCTCTCTCAAAAAAAATCAAAATTAAAGTTCTATAGTTCTAATAAAAATGATCAAATTTGAGATGAATAATACACTGTACCCCAAGCAAAACCTTAGTAAATAACTGTGTGGATAAACTGACATCCACCCAAAAGTCAACACAAGATTGGGGGAGAAGCAACAAAGTTAGAGGACTGACACTACTTGACTTCAAGTCTTAACTATAAATCTACATTAACCAAGACTGTGTGATATTGGTGAAAAAAATAGACAAATAGATCAAAGAACAGAGAATAGAGCTGAGAAATCGATTCACATAAATAAAGTCAACTGATTTTTTTTACAAAAGGACAAAGGCAATTCAGTGGAGAAAATGTAGTCTTTCGGCAAATGGTGCGAGAATGGGACACCCAAATGCAATAATAATTAATCTAGATACAGATCATAAATTTTAATGTTGTTATGGGCCATTAAATAGACTCCATTTTTCCCTGAGACTCCCCTCATGTAAGAAATGCTTCTCCATAGAATGCCTCACCTCTGTACCCATCAACAGTTGCTTAGTATATAGCATGTTTGGCAACCAAAAATGGCAATTCTTACACAATGTAAAAGAGTTCTCTTTTTGGTTTCCATTTTTCTTGAACAATGTACCCTGTCTAGATAGTTGATTGTCTACATGTTAGTAATCATTTTTTAACTTGTACTCAACTAGGGACATTTTGGCCCACTCTCTTTTCTGCTTATAATTTTAGATCTCATGACATTTGTTTATGGTTTTGAATCATAGCAACAGCCACTTATGCTTTAATATAAAAGGTGTATTCAAACCCCAGGAGGGGGTCAAAGGGTATAGACTTGCAGCCTACCCCTTGGCCTACCAGCTGGTACATCTGGACAGCCAACTGGTAAATAAAGTTTCTGTCCCCTGCTTTAAAACCAACTTGGTGATTTATTGCCATCTTGCCTCAACATTTTGGATGCCCCAGAGGGATGATCATTGCAGTCAAGTCTGTAGCTCTCGAATGCAGGAATCCTGGATCCTCTGAAGTAGAGAGAGGGGCCCTCCATTTCTAGATTTGGGAATTCTGTTTTGCGAGGGTCTGGACTTCCTGTGGTTACCAATTTGGGCCTGTCCATGAAAGCTCTGGTGTGAGGCACATGTGTAAATGCAGAGGCTTTGAAGGAGGATGGAACTGCATGTGTTGGGAGGTACCTCATTTATTCTCTCCGTTTGACTTGATTGTAAAGCCTTAGAGGTTCTAAGTGCCTGATAGTAAATCTTTCGAATAATATCAGGGACTCTCCTCTGAGGGATAGCAAGCATTTAATTATAAATCTTTCAATGTGTTTCAGGTGCTTGATTGTAAAGCCCAAAGGTGTATCAAGTGACCTTGTGGTCTCTGTCAAGTCCCACTCAGCAAAGCTTCTGATGATGATCTGGAGGCTAGGATTATGTGGAGGAGAGAGTGCCTGTCTTATGTTTTTGTCTTGGCCTATTTGTTGTTTGTTATTGTTTGTTCCCATTTTGTTTATGTTAATAACCATTTCAGTTTGCTTGTAACGTTTTTATCAACTGATTGCCTTAGTGAAATTGGACAGTGACTGGCAGAGCCACCACCTTTGGACTCATGCCTTGTTAGACTTTTGTCTCTCACCTTCCTTTTATTTCTGCCTATTGTTTTAATTGTTAGCCTTGTCATGGGAAACCTAATCAAACCTGGCCTGATTATCTGCCTAGAAAAAAATGGTTTAAAAGTTTTTTAACTGTGACTACTAAAGCTTGCATTGAAATGTAAAAGGCTGCCAACAGATGTTAAAAGTAAAAGCTAAAGGTAGTAAAGGCATTCTAGAGATTGCCTTCATTTAGGAACTGGGAAAGTGGCTACCAGAGTAGACAATGTCAGTTCCTATAGAGGGCAGATTATAACTAGACAGTTTTGTAGGATTATCATTTCTAAGATATGTAAAAGTATAATTTTGTCTAGGAAATTTGGTTTTTGTCTCTCAGCCCTAGATATTCACACACACACACACACACACACACACATACACACACACACACACAAAAAAAAAAAAAACCTTAAAGGCTTCACAGAATAACTTCCAACTATTGGAGGTGACCCAAAAGTTTTCATGACAGTCCAGCTGATAAATGTCTTTCCAAATCCCAGGCTAAGATTTTGGTGGCCACTATCCAAGAGACCAGAAAAACCTGTTTAGAATGGAGCTACCTTTTGGGGAAGTTCCTACAAGGAGGAATAAGGCCCCGGCTTTTATCTGTGTCCCCTTAACTCTTTTCACCGCTGATGAGTGGGACCACTTCAGGAAGGAAGCCAGGAAAGCTTTTAAAATTCTATATTTTTTGATTTATGATTTGGATCAGGCATGCTAAGTTAATATGTTTTTCTGATCAGAATTATTTTATCCAACTATAAAGGTTTTTTTACACTCCTCTTTGTTCAGAGGCCAATTTACAAGGGATAGCTTTCAATTTAACAGGTTTTAAAATAAGCTACAAGATTTTTGTTTGTCTATTTGCTTTGTGTACACTGGTGTATTGTCAGTCTACATGTATTATTGTTACTACATATGTTTGATGCTGAAATTGGCATATGAGCTCATAAATTAAAATTTAAAAAAATGGATCCAAATACCTTTTGTTCACGTGATTTAAAAGTTCAATTTAAATTGGGTAAAGAAACAAAAAAGAAAAAGTAAAAATGTCTTTAAAGTTACTAATGCACAGTTTTGTTTCCAGGTGTTCAAACAGTTGTTGATAAAATATTAATGTCTATAAAATATCTAATATCCATTGTTTCTAGGATTTTTCTTCAACAGAAAAAAAGATTAATGTTGTTCAGTGCATTTCTCTGATATCTTGGTTTTTAAAAATAAGTAAATTGGATTTAACATATATGGGATTAATCATAAATGTGTTTGCTAGAAACATCTAATTGGTTTACAAAGTTAAAATGCTAATTGTTAAATATAACACCAAGTATTCTTAACTCCTTAAATTCCATAGGTTAACATACGTAAACATTAAATGGTGTTTTCATAAATTGGTAAATGAAAAAAAATTAAAATTACTTTGTGTCATCACTAAAAACAAGGTTACTAAGAGTTAAAAGTCCCAACAGGTATAATTCTATATGCAAGGGGTCCAAGGATTCAACTGCATTTCAATTAAAGTACTATAAATAACATAAAATATTTAATCTTATTAAAATAGAGCAATTTATCTAAATTAAAAAATTATAAGAGTTATTTCAGAGTATAAACAAAAAGAGAAGTCAACAGATTAAATAAACTATAAAATATATTTTGTAATTCTAGGTTAAAAAAGGTCTTGTAGTAAAGTAAAATTGTAATACATCTAATTAAACAACAAGAGGAACTAATTAAGTAATAAAAAGGTCTATGTAAATGAAGGGTAAATTTTAAAAGGTTTGTGTAACTAAGTTGGTTATATATAAGTAACACAAACAGTTAAAGCTATTAAAGGTTTTTTCCTAAAGTCAAATATTTATGTATTGATATAAATCAAAGTTTGATATATATGTTAAAATTATAAGGATTTCTTAAAACATCAATTTGCTATTTATATTGCATCTGTTAAGTTTTATTCTCTAGAGCAAGCAGTCTTAAATTAAGGTTTGTACAACTCTGGTTAAATAGCAACTGTTATTTTAGAGTACTGTACTATATTACAGAGTCTAGATTTTTCTTTAAAAGCTAGACTTGGTTAACATAAAAACATCAATGTGATTGTGGTACTATTACTCTTCTTTACATATTAAATGTATTCATATCTTTCAGATATACAAGTCTTTAAAGTGAAAGGTTTAAAGGAGCATTTTATCAAGCTGGTGTTCTCCAAAACTAAAGTTGTCTGAAACTGTAATTTTAGACTTATAAAGATGGCAAATTTTATTGGAGATTTATTTATTTATTTCATTTGATAGTTTGCAACCAAACCTTGAGTTACCTTTTAAATTGGGATATAAAAATTTAAAGGTATTTTTAAAAGATAATGAGAGCCTGATCTATTTAAAGGTTAATAATATAAAATATAAAAAATATTTTGCCACTTTCTTGTGCAAAAGGAAAGTTCAAACCTCTCAGACTTTGTTTGATTCATGTTTTACATATAATGTCACATTATGTTAGCTAACATTCATATAAACTCAGGAAACAATATATGTAAACTTTATAAAATGATATCTAAAAAGGAGGCAAAGATCAACTTCAGAACTAGAACACTTTACCTAAGATTTGTGAAATAAGGTTCTGCCTCCCATCTTACTATTTGTTAAAATGCTTCCAAATTAGGTCAGATTTCAGTTCATTTAAAGTTGTATTCAAAAGATTGATTTTATTGTAGAGATTACTGTGATCTCAAACAGAGGATATAATGTACAACTTAGCCAAGGTACAAAACTATGTACAAACTAAATAAGTTTTTACTCTTGTAATTTCTCTGTATTTTCTTTATAACTGTTGCCTGTTAATGTTTTGCAGAGGTACTGCTTCGAGAACACACAACCTAAGCTAATTTGAGATATTAAGCCATCATCTATAGACAAATAGTAATTAAAGGGGATAAAATTAAGTATAAAGTTATAAGCATTAAAATTAAAACCAGGTACTTTTACTGGTAAGTTAAAACCCAGTACTTTTACTGGTAAGATGTTTAAGACCAAGACATAAAAGATTAAAATAAAGGGGCCAAGAAAACTAATATTTGGCTCTTGCCCTATGAGTCAGCCTGAACCCAGGGAAAAAAGGACAAATTTTGCAACTCTGGGCCACATAACCTCCCGATCAGGGAAATTAATGAGAACACTGGAGAATGGAAAGCTAAACCTTGCACATGCTGCAAAAGAGGAGGGTCAATTGGAAAGGGGAAATATCCCCCATGCTTCCAAGGAAAGCCACATGGTCAGAAGACCTTGACCCATTCTAGTGCAGATGGCACTAGCAGAGCTAAAAGGCTGCTCACAAGTTCCCCAAGAATGTCTTCCAAGGGAATTCAGCTGACCTTAACAATGGATAGGAGCAAGGTCAGTTTGACCAGCATGATCTTAAACAGCGAGCAAAAACAGTTAAAAAAAAAGCACAGACATTCTTGGTCATTTAAAAAAAGAAATAATAGTTATTTTAATGTAACTTAAGATGTACATTTGTGTTAGCCCCCAAGAATAAGTAAGATTGGAGGCAACAGAAAAGAGATTCATAGGCAGGAATGCCGGATAACTATCAAGAGAAACTGCCAGAGCCAGAAGTTTTTAGTCAGTTTAAGGCCTACAGATCTTCCTAACCTCCTACACAGGTAGATTTAATCAGTGTTTGCTAGTATAACTATCTAGCCCTAACTAACAAAGGGATCTCTACTGAACACAGAGGTCATGCCAATAAAAGGGTATTTCACAAAAATTAGATGACATTAAGTAGCTTAACTAAATGTTGTGTTTACATTCCTAATAACTCTGACAATGTTAAAGATTTACATCCCCAAATAAAGTCTTCTTAGACCTTGTTAGGCCTTGTTATGGGGACAAATTCTCAGTTCTTACACCTCTTGGTGAGAGATTATTGATTTTATCATCTTCATAATATTCATTGACAGGTTCCAGATGCTTCAACTGTTATTGTATTAATCGTATTTCAGTGCTCATGTCTTTTTTTCCCCCCCTCTCATAGAAGCACCCACCCCCAGGTGACTTTACAACCTGTTCTTCCTGAACCAGATTTTTTACCATGGACCCCTCCACTGACCCAATTTCTAAAACAGGACTCCAAACTGCTTGCTCCACTGCATGTTGCCCCCTTCAGCTTGAAACAGCAAGAGCAGTCGTCATCCTTTTTCTTACAACAGTAGGAGATCCCTAAAATTTGAGGGGAAGATTAAAGACAGATAGTGTAGATAGGTAATCGGGTCAAATTGCAAAATGGCTTTGGGTCTAAAAAAAAAAGTTATTCATGTTTTTTTTTTCTCTTGCTTGCACTGTTATAAGGCCTGAGCTAGTAAAACAATATATTTTATCAGTCAAATTAATGTATATGCTTGGCTATTACAATCCATTACCTAATTTAAAAGATAAATCAAAGATTTGATTTTTTCTAGAAATGGGGGGAATGTTATGGGCCAAGGTATATCATATCTCAAATATATATAGTATGTGCGTGTATACATATAAATGTGTGTGTATATATATATATATATATATATATATATATATATATACACACACACTTATATAAATGCATATATATATATATATATATATATATATCACCTGGAATCCCAAAAATGTGTATATGCTAATTAAAATAAAAATTAAAATAATTAATAAGTAAACAAAAGCTTCAACATAATTGATTGTTAGCAGAAGAAAAAAATAAAACAAAAGAAATACAAAGCATCTAAAGCATTATTATTGTTTTCCTATCATAATCTATGCTTTAGGATAAAGAGGGAGTCAGTAAGGGATACATATATAAGCTTCATTTGCACATTCACATTCTGCTATGCAGAGGGTCAGACACTACCAACCTTATTTTGCTTTATCAGCTAGCTCCCTAATAGGTACAGTAGTGAGACAGGAATTCTGCAGAACAGAAAAGAAGTTCTTCAAAATATCACCCAATAAAAGTCCTTCACTTTAGCAAGGCTGTGTAATTTCTGTAGGGACAGAGGATAATCCCCTTTACGATTTTTTTTTTTTTGATCTCCAGAAATAGTTATCTGTGTCATCTCAGTCCAGGGGTAGCACAACAGTAGCAGGAAAATGACTTTTTTTCCTTAGAGTTCTGGATTCCATTTTTTTTATTGGAACTCCCAAGTCATATCTGATGGTTGTTTTCACTCATAGAATTTTATTTATTTATTTATTTATTTATGCTGCTACTTCCATATTTTCTCTTCTTGCTTTAGCTGTACATCTTCTACTTTGACTTAACTGCCAGTTCAGTTATTTTATATTTCCTATGTTTAATTCACTATTATTCAATTAAAAACTTCTTAAGGGGTTGTGGTAGTAGCACAATGGTAGAGCACTTGCCTAGCATGGGTAAGGCACTCGGCTCAATCTTCAGCAGCATATAAAAATAAATAAATAAATAAAGGTATTGTGTCCATCTACAACTATTTTTTTCCAAAACATTCTTAATTTCATTAACTCTTCTTTTTATTTCTAGAACTCAATTTGAATTTGAAATTTTTTATAGTTCTCTCAGATTTACTTTATAGATTTTAAGTTTAGGTGCATAAATATTTGATAAAAAATATTTATTTTTACTTATTTCTTCTAAGTAAAATATTTTATCTTTTCACCAACATCTCTGCAATCCCTTCCTTGCCCCTTCCTAGCTTCTGATGACCACCATTTTACTTGACTTTTATAAGATCAACACTTTTAAATTATACATGAGTGAGATCATATAGTATGTGTCTGTCTGCTTCTGGTTTATTTCACTTAGCATAATATCCTCCACATAACTATATATATATACCACATTTTATTTATCCATGTATCCATTGATGGACACTGTTTTAGTCAGCTTTTTTACTGCTGCAACCAAAAGACTTCATAAGAACAATTTTAGAGGAGGAGAATTTATTTGGCACTCATTGATCTGGGCCCAAAGTGAAGCAGAACACCATGGCAGAAGTGTGTGGCAGAGAAAAAATAGTTCAGCACAGTACCCCAGGAAGTAGAGAGAGAGAATTCCACTCACCAAAAACAAAATGCATACCCCAAAGGCACCCCTCCCAATGACCTGCCTCCTCCAGCCATACCCTAACTGCCTATGGTTACCACCCAGTTAATCCGTATTAGGGGATTAATGCACTGATTGTGTTAAAGCTCTTATAATCCAATAATTTCACCTCTAAATTTTCTTTCATTATCTCACACATGAACTTTTAGGGGACACCTCATATTTAAACTGTAATAGACACTTGCATTTATTCCATACATTGGCTAATGTGAATAGTGCTCCAAAAAACATGGGAGTGCAGATATCTCTTTGACTCACTAATATTGATTCCTTTGGATATATAACCTGTAATGGGAATGCTGGATCATATGGCACTTCTATTGTTATATTTTTTAAGGAATTGTTTTCCATAATGGCTGTACAAATTCATATTACCATCAACTGTATACATGCAAGTGTTCCCTTTTCTCCACATCTTCACCAGTGTTTCAGAAATTTTGCTTTATGATAATAATCATTCTAACATGATTGAGGCTTTAATTTGCATTTCCCTAATTATTGGTGATGTAATGTTTTTTTCCATATACCTGATGACTATTTGTATGCTTTATTTTGAGTGCTGTCTATTTAGGTCCTTCATTTTAAAACAAGGTTATTTGTGTTCTTGCTGTTAAGTTGTTATATTTCCTTATATACTTTATATATTTTCTCCTTATCAGATGTATAGCTCACAAATATTCTCTTATTCTGTAGCTTATCTATTTAGTTTATTGATCATTCCTTTTTTCATTTGTCTATTTTTGCCTTTGTTGCCTGTGCTTTTTGAGGTATTTATTAAAAAAAAAATCCCCAGACCAATATCATGGAGTTTTTTCCTTATGTATTCTCTTAGTATATTCAATTTGGGATCAAACATTTAAGTATTTTATTCTCTTTGAGTTGATTTTTTTTTGTGTGTGTGGTGAGAAATAAGTGTCTAATTTCATTCCTTTGCAGGTGGCTATTCAGTGAAAACCATTTATTGAAAAGACTGTCGTTTCCCTACTGTGTGTTCTTGGTGACTTTGCCATCCATTTGTTGGCAGAAAAATCATGAGTTTATTTCTGTATTCTCTACCACTGGTCTATGTGTCTGTATTTATGTTAATACCATACTGATTTGGTTACTATATCTTTGTAGCATATTTTGAAGTAAGGTGTTGTACTACCTCCAGCTTTGTGATGTCTGCTCAAAACAGCTAAAACAATTTGGAGTCTTTTGTAGTTCTGTGTAAATATTGTTTTTTTTCTATTTGTGAAAAGAAGTCATTGAAATTTTGATAGAGATTGCATTTAATCTGTAGATAACCTTGGGTAATAAGGATATTTTTACAATATTAATTCTTTCAGTCCATTTACACAGTCTATATTTCCATTTATTTGTGTCTTCTTCAAATTCTTTCATCAATGTTTTATAGTTTTCATTGTGGAGATATTTCACCTCCTTGGCTATATTTATTCCTAAATATTTTATTTTTGTAGTTACTATAAATGAGATTTTTAAAATCTTGATTTCCCTTTCCAAAAGTTTGCTATTAGTGTGTAGAAAGGCTACTGATTTTTTATTTTGATTTTGTGTCCTGCATCTTTGCTGAATTTGTTTATTATCTCTGCATTTTCTCCCTATCCTATTTAGTTGATTTTTATTTGTTTTTCTTGCTTAGCTTCTCTGACTAGGGATATCAGTACTATGTCAAATAGAAGTGATGAGAATGGGTATCCTCTGTTTTTGTTCCTAATCGTAGAGGAAAATCTTTCAATTTTCCCCATTGAGTATGATATTAGCTGTGCCCTTGTCAAACATGGCCTTTATTGTGTTGAGGTATTTTCCTTTATACATAATTTATTGAGAGTTTCTATCACAAAAGGATGTTTAACTTTGTCAAATGCTTTTCCTGCATCCATTTAAATGATCCTATGTTTTTAGTCCTTCATTCTCTTAGTGTTGTTGTATCACATTTACAGATTTGCATATGTTGAGCCATCTTTGTATACCTAAGATGGATACCATTTGGTCATGGGAAATAATCTTTTTCAATGTGCTCTTAAACTCCATATGCTATTATTCTGTTGAGGATTTTTATATCAATGTTCATCTGGAATATTGACCTGTTGTTTACTTTTTTCACTGTGTCCTTATCTGGTTTTGGTATTAGGGTAGTACTGGCTTTGTAAAGTGAGTTTAAAAGTACTTATTTCTTTTCAACTTTTGGGAATAGTTTGCGAATTAATATTAGTTCATCCTTAAATGTTTCACAGAATTCAGCAGACAAGCCATCTATCCCTGTGCTTTTTTTGAGGGGAAACTTTATATTGCTGACTCAGCCCACTTACTTGTGATTGGTCTGTTCAGATTTTCTGTTTCCCCATAATTCAGATTTGGTAGATTGCATGTGTCAAAGAATTTGCACATTTATTCTGGTTATCCAATTTGTTGGCATATACTTATTCAGAATATTCTCCTGTGATCCTTTGTATTTCTATGTTGTCAGTTCTAATGCTTCATTTTTCATCTCTGATTTAATTCTTTTAAGCCTTTCCTCATTTTCTTAGCCTAAAGGTTTGTCAAATTCATTCATATTTTCAAAGAACCATATCTTACTTTTGTTGCTCTTTCTATTGTTTTTCATTTATTTCTGCTCTAATCTTTATTATTTCCTTCCTTCTTCTAAATTGGATCTTAGTTTGTTCTTTTTCTAGTTCCTTAAGATTATCCTTAAGTTATGTATTTGCTATCTTTATATTTTTTAAATATAGGCATTTATAGCTATAAAGTTTCCTACTAGAACTGCTTTTGCTGCATCTTAGTATTTTGTTAGGTTGTGTTTCCATTTTTGTCCCAAGATTTTAAAATTTTTCTTTTCAGTTATTCATTGACCTACTAAAATTCACTTAAGTGTAAATGTGTTGTTTAATTTTCATGTATTTGTGAATTTTCCTTTTGTTACTCATTTATGATTTTATACCATTTCATTCAGAATACATGTGATATGATTTCAATATTCTTGAAGGAGATTAGTTTTATGCCCTAATTTGTAATCTATTGGCAAATGTTACTATACATATGAGAAGAATGTGTATTCTGCTATTGTTATATGGAATGTTCTGTTTATATTTGATAAGTCCATTTGGTCTATAGTGTTGTCCAAATTAGCTGTTTGTTTATTCCCTGCATATTCTGTTCTTATTGACAGCAGAGTATTAAATCCCTCTAATATTGCCTTATTAGTGTTTATTTCTTCTTTAAGTTCTGTTAGTCTTTGTTTTATATATTTGGGTACTCCAATTTGGGTGCACAAATATTTACAGTTGTTATATATTCTTGATGAAATGGTCTCTTTATCATTATAATGACCTTATTTCTCTCTCTGTGACACACCTGCTCTCTTTTGGTTACCATTGGTGTGACACTTTTTCACCCCTCGTTTTCAGCCCATGTGCGTCCTTAAGCTAAAGTGAGTCTCTTGTACATAGCAAATAGTTGGATCTTACATTTTATTCATTCAGCCTCTCTGCCTTTTTAAAACTAATACATGAAAAAAATAAACTGTACATATTAATGGGACACAATGTAATACTTCAATACCTGCATACATTGTGTCATATATGTCATATTATACATATTTATCTACTCAAATATTTATCATTTTTTAAAATTTTTATTGTTGGTTGTTCAAAACATTACATAGTTCTTGATATATCATATTTCACACTTTGATTCAAGTGGGTTATGAACTCCCATTTTTACCCTATATACAGATTGCAGAATCACATCAGTTACACATCCATTGATTTACATATTGCCATACTAGTGTCTGTTGTATTCTGCTGCCTTTCCTATCCTCTACTATCCCCCCTCCCCTCCCCTCCCATCCCCTATTCTCTCTCTACCCCCTCTACTGTCATTCATTTCTCCCCCTTGTATTTTTTTCCCTTTCCCCTCACTTCCTCTTGTATGTAATTTTGTATAACCCTGAGGGTCTCCTTCCATTTCCATGCAATTTCCCTTCTCTCTCCCTTTCCCTCCCACCTCTAATCCCTGTTTAATGTTAATCTTCTTCTCATGCTCTTCGTCCCTACTCTGTTCTTAGTTACTCTCCTTATATCAAAGAAGACATTTGGCATTGGATTTTAGGGATTGTCTAGCTTCACTTAGCATAATCTGCTCTAATGCCATCCATTTCCCTGCAAATTCTATGATTTTGTCATTTTTTAATGCAGAGTAATACTCCATTGTGTATAAATGCCACATTTTTTTAAATCCATTCGTCTATTGAAGGGCATCTAGGTTGGTTCCACAGTCTTGCTATTGTGAATTGTGCTGCTATGAACATCGATGTAGCAGTGTCCCTGTAGCATGCTCTTTTTAGGTCTTTAGGGAATAGACCAAGAAGAGGAATAGCTGGGTCAAATGGTGGTTCCATTCCCAGCTTTCCAAGAAATCTCCATACTGCTTTCCAAATTGGCTGCACCAATTTGCAGTCCCACCAGCAATGTACAAGTATACCCTTTTCCCCACATCCTCTCCAGCACTTGTTGTTGTTTGACTTCATAATGGCTGCCAGTCTTACTGGAGTGAGATGGTATCTTAGGGTGGTTTTGATTTGCATTTCTCTGACTGCTAGAGATGGTGAGCATTTTTTCATGTACTTGTTGATTGATTGTATGTCCTCCTCTGAGAAGTGTCTGTTCAGGTCCTTGGCCCATTTGTTGATTGGGTTATTTGTTATCTTATTGTTTAATTTTTTGAGTTATTTGTATACTCTGGATATTAGGGCTCTATCTGAAGTGTGAGGAGTAAAGATTTGTTCCCAGAATGTAGGCTCCCTATTTACCTCTCTTATTGTTTCTTTTGCTGAGAAAAAACTTTTTAGTTTGAGTAAGTCCCATTTGTTGATTCTAGTTATTAACTCTTGTGCTATGGGTGTCCTATTGAGGAATTTGGAGCCCGACCTCACAGTATGTAGATCGTAGCCAACTTTTTCTTCTATCAGACGCTGTGTCTCTGATTTGATATCTAGCTCCTTGATCCATTTTGAGTTAATTTTTGTGCATGGCGAGAGAAAGGGATTCAGTTTCATTTTGTTGCATATGGATTTCCAGTTTTCCCAGCACCATTTGTTGAAGATGCTATCCTTCCTCCATTGCATGCTTTTAGCCCCTTTATCAAATATAAGATAGTTGTAGTTTTGTGGATTGGTTTCTGTGTCCTCTATTCTGTACCATTGGTCCACCCGCCTGTTTTGGTACCAGTACCATGCTGTTTTTGTTACTATTGCTCTGTAGTATAGTTTGAAATCTGGTATCACTATAACGCCTGATTCACACTTCCTGCTTAGGATTGTTTTTGCTATTCTCGGTCTTTGATTTTTCCATATGAATTTCATGATTGCTTTCTCTATTTCTACAAGAAATGCCGTTGGGATTTTGATTGACATTGCACTAAACCTATAGAGAACTTTTGGTAATATCGCCGTTTTGATGATGTTAGTTCTGCCTATCCATGAACAGGGTATATTTTTCCATCTTCTAAGATCTTCTTCTATTTCTCTCTTTAGGGTTCTGTAGTTTTCATTCTATAAGCCTTTCACCTCTTTTGTTAGGTTGATTCCCAAGTATTTTATTTTTTTTTGAGGATATTGTGAATGGAGTGGTTGTCCTCATTTCCATTTCAAAGGATTTGTCGCTGATATACAGGAATGCCTTTGATTTATGCGTGTTGATTTTATATCCTGCCACTTTGCTGAATTCATTTATTAGTTCTAATAGTTTCTTTGTAGACCCTTTTGGGTCTGCTAGGTATAGAATCATGTCATCAGCAAATAGTGATAATTTAAGTTCTTCTTTTCCTATTTTTATGCCTTTAATTTCTTTCGTCTGTCTAATTGCTCTGGCCAGTGTTTCGAGAACTATGTTGAACAGAAGTGGTGAGAGAGGGCATCCCTGTCTTGTTCCAGATTTTAGAGGGAATGCCTTCAATTTTTCTCCATTCAGAATGATGCTAGCCTGAGGCTTAGCATAGATTGCTTTTACAATATTGAGGTATGTTCCTGTTATCCCTAGTTTTTCTAGAGTTTTGAACATAAAGGGATGCAGTACTTTGTCGAATGCTTTTTCCGCATCTATCGAGATGATCATATGGTTCTTATTTTTAAGTCTATTGATGTGGTGAATAACATTTATTGATTTCCGTATATTGAACCAGCCTTGCATCCCAGGGATGAATCCTACTTGATCATGGTGCACAATTTTTTTGATATGTTTTTGTAACCGATTCGCCAGAATTTTATTGAGGATTTTTGCATCTAGGTTCATTAGAGATATTGGTCTGTAGTTTTCTTTCTTTGAAGTGTCTTTGTCTGGTTTAGGTATCAGGGTGATGTTGGCCTCGTAGAATGAATTTGGAAGTTCTCCCTCTTTTTCTATTTCCTGAAGTAGCTTGAAAAGTATTGGTATTAGTTCCTCTTTAAAGGTTTTGTAAAACTCTGCTGTATACCCATCCGGTCCTGGGCTTTTCTTAGTTGGTAGTCTTTTGATGGTTTCTTCTATTTCCTCAATTGAAATTGGTCTGTTTACGTTGTCTATATCCTCCTGACCCAATCTTGCCAGATCATATGACTTAAGAAATTTATCTATGCCTTCACTATCTTCTAATTTATTGGAGTATAAGGATTCAAAATAATTTTTGATTATCTTCTGTATTTCTGAAGTGTCTGTTGTGATATTGCCTTTTTCATCCCGTATGCTAGTAATTTGAGTTCTCCCTCTTCTTCTCTTCGTCAGCATGGCTAAGGGTCTGTCAATTTTATTTATTTTTTCAAAGAAACAACTTTTAGTTTTGTCAATTTTTTCAATTGTTTCTTTTGTTTCGATTTCATTAATTTCAGCCCTGATTTTCATTATTTCTTGCCTTCTACTTCTTTTGCTGTTGTTTTGCTCTTCTTTTTCTAGGATTCTGAGATGAAGTATGAGATCATTTATTTGTGGTTTTTTCTTTTTTTAAGGAATGAACTCCAAGCAATGAATTTTCCTCTTAGAACTGCTTTCAATATGTCTCATAAATTCCGATATGTTGTGTCTGTGTTTTCATTTATCTCTAAGAATTTTTTAATTTTCTCCTTGATGTCTTCCATAACCCATTGATCATTCAGTAACCTATTGTTCATTCTCCAAGTGTTGTATGCTTTTTCCTTCCTTCTTTTATCGTTGATTTTCAGTTTCATTCCATTATGATCAGATAAGATGCATGGTATTATCTCTACTCCTTTATATTGTCTAAGAGTTGCCCTGTGACATAATATATGATCTATTTTTGAGAAGGATCTATGTGCTGCTGAGAAAAAAGTGTAACTGCTTGATGTTGGGTGGTATATTCTATATATGTCAATTAAGTCTAGATTATTAATTGTGTTTTTGAGTTCTATAGTTTCCTTATTCAACTTTTGTTTGGAAGATCTGACCAGTGGCGAGAGAGGTGTGTTGAAGTCTCCCATGATTATTGTATGGTGGTCTATTAGACTCTTGAACTTGAGAAGAGTTTGTTTGATGAACATAGCTGCACCATTGTTTGGGGCATATATATTTATGATTGTTATGTCTTGTTGGTGTATGGTTCCCTTGAGCAGTATGTAGTGTCCCTCTTTATCACTTTGATTAACTTTGGCTTGAAATCTATTTTTTTTTTGATATGAGTATGGACACTCCTGCTTGTTTCTGAAGTCCACATGAGTGATATGATTTTTCCCAACCTTTCACTTTCAGTCTATGTATGTCTTTTCCTATCAAATGTGTCTCTTGTAGGCAGCATATTGTTGAGTCTTGTTTTGTGATCCATTCTACTAGCCTGTGTCTCTGAATTGGTGAGTTTAAGCCATTAACATTTAGGGTTATTATTGAGATATGGGTTGTTCTTCCAGCCATATTTGTTTATTTATGTTACTAAACATGGTTTGTTTTCCTCTTTGATTATTTTCCCCCCTTTACTGTCCTACCTCCCACTGTTGGTTTTCATTGTTATTTTCCATTTCCTCTTCCTGTAATGTTTTGCCGAGGATGTTTGGAAGAGATGGTGTTCTAGCTGCAAATTCTTTTAACTTTTGTTTATCGTGGAAGGTTTTAATTTCATCTTCCATCCTGAAGCTTAATTTTGCTGGATACACAATTCTTTGTTGGAACCCATTTTCTTTCAGTGTTTGAAATATGTTATTCCAGGATCTTCTAGCTTTCAGAGTCTGTGTTGAAAGATCAGCTGTTATCCTGATTGGCTTACCCCTAAATGTAATCTGCTTCCTTTCTCTTGTAGCTTTTAAAATTCTCTCCTTATTCTGTATGTTGGGCATCTTCATTACAATGTGTCTAGGTGTGGATCTCTTATGATTTTGCACATTCGGCGTCCTGTAGGCTTCTAGGATTTGGGATTCTGTCTCATTCTTCAAGTCTGGGAAGTTTTCTCGTATAATTTCATTGAATAGATTGCTCATTCCTTTGGTTTGGAGTTCTATACCTTCCTGTATCCCAATGACTCTTTAGTTTGGTCTCTTAATGTTATCCCATATTTCTTGGATGTTCTGCTCATGGTTTCTTAACAGTCTTGCTGAGCTGTCTATGTTCTTTTCAAGTTGAAATACTTTGTCTTCATTGTCTGATGTTCTATCTTCTAAGTGTTCTACTCTGCTGGTAGTATTCTCAATTGAGTTTTTAAGTTGGTTTATTGCTTCCTGCATTTCTAGGATTTCTGTTTGTTTGTTTTTTATAACCTCTATCTTCCTGTATAGTTGATCTTTTGCTTCCTGGATTTGTTTATGTAATTCATTGTCGAAGTGATATTTCTTTGTCTCATTTTGCTGTCTAATGTCTTCCTTGAGACTCCAGATCATCTGAAGCATGTATATCCTGAATTCTTTATCTGACATTCCATCTGCTGCAGCTATTACCTCTTCTAAAGTTGAGTTGAACTGCATTGCTTGTGGTCCTTTCTTTCCTTGTCTTTTCATATTGCTCGCGTTTCTTTCTGCTTGGTGAAACTGTTGTGTTATTGAAATTTTCCCCCTATATATTTATATTGCTCTTGTATTGTTGAAAATTCTCCCTTGCAGGGGCGGGCGGTGGCTGTACTCCTTCTCCAATTGGGGTGATCCGTCTACCATGCTGACGGTCTGTTGGGCCTGTTCTGCTGGTCGGTCGCAGGTCTGCCTACCTTGCAGGCGCGGGCGGCAGCTCTGCTCTGCCCTAACTCCAATTGGGGTGACGTGTCTACCACACCGGCGGGTCGCTGGGCCTGTTCCGGGTGCGGGAGGCGGCTCTGCTCTGCCCCTACTCCAATTGGGGTGACGTGACTACCACGCTGGCGGGTCGCTGGGCCTGTTCCGGGCGCGGGCGGCGGCTCTGCTCTGCCCCTACTCCAATTGGGGTGACGTGACTACCACGCAGGCGGGCCGCTGGGCCTGTTCCGGGTGTGGGCGAAGGCTCTGCTCTGCCCCTACTCCAATTGGGGTGACGTGTCAACCACGCCAGCGGGTCGCTGGGCCTGTATCGGGCGCAGGCAGCGGCTCTGCTCTGCCCCTACTCCAATTGGGGTGACGTGACTACCACGCCAGTGGGTTGTTGGGCCTGTTCCGGATGCGGGCGGCGGCTCTGCTCTGCCCCTACTCCAATTGGGGTGATGTGACTATAACGCCGGCGGGTCGCTTTCTTTCACTCAGCATAATGTTTTGAGATATTGTTGCATAGATTGGTATTTTATTATTTTATTGCTAGATTTATTGCTAGCTATGGCATAATATATTTACCCACCAACTTATGAGAATTTTGTTCATTTCTAGTTTTGTTCATGATAGTTAAACTTTTTGTATATGTTCATGTAAGAGTCTTTGTATCAATTTCTTTTTTTTTCTTGGATTTACATACCAAAGAGTGAAATTTGTGAGTCATAGGGTAAATTAATCTTTATATTTTCTAATGTAAAGCTCAAACATGGAACTACCCCACTATATGGCAATGTGAAAAATAATAGCATGTACAGAATGTGCTTGGACATCTGATTTCTGGTGCTTCTTCACTGAATTAAGTTCCACTATAGGTTTAATTTTACTCTAGCCTGGACCTTTTATGTATTACATGGTATGTGAGATAGCTTCTTCTTCCTGAAATTCCCCTAATTATAGATTTTTTTAAAAAAAATATTTTTTAGACATTGATAGGCCTTTATTTTGTTCATTTATTTATATGTGATGCTGAGAATCAAACCCAGTGCCTCACATGTTAGGCAAGTGCTCTATTGAGCCACAACCCCAGCTCCTATAGATATTTTTTTACATATACTCTTTGCCTCTTGACTTAGCAGTTTTTAACAGAAGATGGACTATATTTTTTCTTACTCAATGATTTTGAGTCTGTCCACATAATTTCATTGGATAATGGAATATTAGTGATGGTGGTAAAATCAGAGGCATGAAGAAGAACTTTTGGCATTTCAGCTTCAATTTCCACACTATATCACCATTGGAATATGCCATGACTAATACAATGGAGAACAAAAGACAAATGGATCATAATAAAGTCACCCTAGGCATCTGGGAGGAGGAATATCCAGATCAGCCAACAGCCAAGCGGCACACATACAACCAAATAAACCCAGCCACGTCCAGGAAATTAGCTGAATTAAACTAGATTAAAACACTCACCTGCAAAATCATGTTCTACGTGGTTCTCAATCAATGACATTGAGGTCTTTGAGATTTTTGTGCATCATTTTATGGCAAATATATAATGATATGAAGTACAATTCTAAATTGATACATCTTCAAAAAGGATGGTAGAAATTATCTCTTTTAGGAAAGTGTAAAATTAAGGTTAAGAAAGTGATTTTTAAATAAGGATAAGGAGAAACTCCCAAGAGCATCACCACATTGTACACTAAGATTTGTCTGAGAATACAGATGCAATATGAAACAGTTTATCCAGGGATTAAAAAGCAAAGTAAGTCACTCTGTGGTCTGATTGGGCCACTCTAAAGGAAGATAAAGCCACCTAAAATTATCATAGGATCCAGTGGCTATAAATCATTTTTGTCATCACTCTAAATAAAGACTTCCAACCTTTTCCTACTAGGGAGTGGTGACTGTGGTATCATATCTCCAGACCTAAGTTTCTAGTCTTTGTATGTCATGCAGAAAATAAAACGGAATATCCTTTTATTTGTGCTTTCTGTCAGATCACATTCAGAAAGATATGTCTGGTTTTGAATCCAAGTCCTGCCATTCACTTCCTTACTGTACAAATATAAAAACTTTTCTAAATAGTCTGTGTTATAATTTCATATGGCAAATAGGGACAGTAGTAAAGCCTTCCACATAAGTTATAAAAGGAACAAACACACATCACACAATAGTTCAATAAACACATGAAAATAGACCACACTACACTCATTTAAAGTGAGAAGATCAGCACTATAATACATAAAAATATTATAGGTATATAGGCACCCTTCAACTGATGAATGGATAAAGAAAATGTGGCATATATACACAATGGAATATGACTCAACCTTAAAGAAGAATGAAATTATGGCATTTGCAGGTAAATGGATGGAACTGGAGAATATAATTCTAAGCAAAATAATGCAATACCCCCCCCCAAAAAAAAATAAAGGCTGAATGTTAACTCTGATATGCAGATGCCAATTCACAATAAGGGGGCTAGGGAATAACAGATGTTCTTTGGATTGGACAGAGGGAAGTGAATGGAGGAGAGGGCTATGGGGTTAGTAATGATAGTAGTATGAGCCAGACATTATTACCCTATGTGCATATATGACACATGACTGGTGTGGTTCTACATCTTGTACAACCAGAAGAATGAGAAGTTATATTCCATTTATGAATGATACATCAAAGTGCATTCTACTGTCATGTATAACTAATTAGAACAAATAAAAATATTATAGGTAAGTTAGTTTGGCATCATTTTAAGTTTATAGCAAGAGAAACATGGAAACATTGGAAGGATGGGAGATAGAATCAAAGAAATCAAAGCTTACCTCAGAGGATCCAAAATTTCATATGGTCTATTGATGCATTATTATTTGGACTAAATAATATGGCAGCTAATGGCCATACATTATGGCATATCTAAATGTGTTTATGACTATAGTGGAGGTACGATGGTATTTATTGGGCCTACTCATATCTCCAACATATCAGAGTAGTAAAGTGCCTGATAAAATGTACAATAATACAAATAATAAAAGGACAAATATAGGGCTGGGGTTTTGGCTCAGTGGTAGAGCATCTGCTTGTCTAGCATGTGTGAGGCACTGGGTTTGATTCTCAGCACAACATATAAATAAATAAAATAAAGGCCCATCAATAGCTAAAAAATATTTTTAAAAAGAATAAATATAAACAATGATGAAATTCTATCTTTTTCACCAGCTCAAAGTTACAGACTTAAAGAAAAATAAAATAACACAACATTGGCAGGAGTGTGAGGAAATGGGATACATGACTAGGGAGCTGTGAAGGCAAAATATAAACCCGGGTTTGTCTGCCTCCATAGAAAGTGACTATACTCTTTCTACCAGTCATCACTGCCTCATGGAGTTGGAATCTTGACTCTCTTTAAAAAGAGGTGGGAAGTCATAATCATGCTCCATAGTGTCCAATAAGAAGCCTGCCCCACCTCTTAATTTCTCTCTAAAAAACATATAACATACAATCATGTAGGGAAATAAATAACTTTATCCTGCATTCCTAGTTTGTAAGAATTTAAATTCTGTATCATTACTCAGCTACAGCTACCATGCCTGTATGCAAAACTTCTTGCATGTACAGTAAATTTAAGTATTCTTAGGTCAAGAGAAGAAGGGGTATGTACTTTAATTAGGGCATAATGTTATTTTAAAGCAGTGACTTTTGTTCAAAAGATTCATTACATATGTGCATTTTTGCAATTTAAAAAATTATAAAAGATGATATCATGTCATGTCATTTAATAAAATTTAACCTACTTGGTTTTAAAATTATTACTTTAATATTAAGTTATTTTATAATATCAACACAATGCATAGTCATTAAAGATAAATCATAAAATAATAACAAATTAATAGTGAAAATATCCATAATCCTATTCACTGACACATCCATTGCTAATTCCATAGTGTTTTTTATATGTGTGTATTCATATATGGAATTCAACTTACTTGTTTTAATAGCATCAAAATTTCACCTAATAATTTTTATTTATACCATGCCATGTAACATTCAATCACCTGTTATATAAAAATGCATTCAATATCTTCTCTCTCTTCTAAGAAGACACAAAAGAGTTTAGTGTCACTTTTTAGTACTGTAGCAGGGACAAATGGAAAATAAATGATAAAGGAAGCAAATAAGAAAGGAATAAAAGTTCCCAATTTCAGTGCAAAGCAAGCAAGCAAACATACCCAGCTCCAAGTTACTCCCTAGGATGGGTGTGATTAAACATTTTTCTCAATTGGTACCTGAGGACTGAGTTTCTCAATCTTCTGCATTGGGAAGTCAATGGGACAGGAAAAACAATAGACTTTCAGGAGCCTGAATGGGCACCATGGGCATTTTCCCACACCATCTTCCTATCCCAACTTACTTGCAAAGTTTCTTCCTGGAAGAAGTTTGTCCATACACTGAGTGCTGTAACTTTATAGCTCCCACTTACGGGGCTGTCATCTAAATCACCTAGCTCTGGGAGTTGATGGGACTCTGTATTCCTGAGTTTCCCTGCACCACAAAGAACAGAGAGGTGGTTTTAAATAGGCATATGAGACTTCTATGGCTCAGCACAGAAAAAAACAAAAAACAGGCAAAACCACAGGTTTTTCCCTGGAGGAGACTTGACTTTAAACATAACATCCTGACTTTCTGAGCTGCTGCTTATAGGTTAGGTCTTCAATTAGCCTGTATCTGGCTGCTGTCAGGCTAGGGCAATTTAGTCCTCTGGGAAACTGAATGAGTGTGTGCTATTTCCCACATATCTGCTGCATCACTCCAGAAATAAAGCCAAGCTTTCAGCTAACTTGCCCCAGCTAACTTCTCAGAGAAGATGGATATCAGCACTTGCTAGATTCTTAGGGATGAGAGGGTAAAGCAAAGGGTTGAAAGAGTGTAGGGTCTGAATGTGACTTCAGGTGTTTGCCACAGTTGCTTTGCCTGGCTTAATGAGGAACAAATGGGAGAGAAACTCCAGATCCCAGCTTTTCCTGAGAACAGAAGAAACTGGAACACAAACTTACACCTTAAGTTTTCCAACTGCTCTCCAGGTGTGGCTTCTAACTTTTCCAGCTGCTCTCCAGGACGTGGCTTCTATCTTGCCTGTCCTAGGGCACTAACAGGACTTGGCAATGGAAGCCAATAAGAACAAAGATAACAACTTAGAAAGCACAAGATTTTAGAGGCATCTAGAATCTCTGGCAAGGCATATTGATGAGATTTATCTCTTACATGAGGTTAACCTGTCAAGTCTGGAATGGGGATTGTCATATCGAATTCAGAAACCAACAGAGAGAGTCAAGGAAAATGAAGCAATAGGGAAATATGTTCCAAACAAAAATAACAAGTTAAATCTCCATAAACTGTCACTAGTGACATAGACATAAGTGATTTATACAATAGAGAATATATAATAACAATCAAAGATGGTCATGGGGGTCAGGAGAGCAATATAAAAACAAAATGAGAATTTCAAAAATTATGTAGTAAATATTAAGAAGCATCAAACAGAAATCATAGAAATGAAGAATAAAATAAGTGAGCTGAAAAAAAAAATCCAATAGAGAGGGCAGACTAGATCAAATGAATGAAGTATAAGCAAATTTTAATGGATCACCAGAATTCATCAAATCAGAGGGGGGAAAACACAGTGAAAGAGTTAAGATAGCTTAAGTAACTTATTGGAAACCTCTATTGGACCAATATATTCCTTATTAGAGTCTATGGGAAACAGAAAAGTTACTCAAAGAAATTGTGGCTGAAAACATTGCAAACCCATGAAAAGAAATAGAAATGTGCATAAGGAAACCTAAATGACACCAAATAAGATGAATCTTAACTGAACATTCCAGGACATATTATAAACAAGGGCTGGAGTTGTGGCTCAGTGGTAGAGTGCTTGCCTGGCATGCATGAGGCCCTGGGCTCAATCCTCAGCACCAAGTAAATAAATAAAATAAAGAGATCCATTGAAAACCAAAAAAATATTTTTTTTAAAAAAGTTAAAGACCAAATATAATTTTGGAAGCCGCAAGAGAAAAGCAAGCTGTTGCATTCAAGAAAACCTCCATAAGAGTATTAGCAGATTTTTCAGTAGAAACTTTGCAGGTTAGCAGAAGAGAACTGATATATACAAAGAGCTGAAATTTTTAAAAACATTAAAAACTACCATCCAAGAAATCTACACTCAGCAAAACTCTCCTTATATAAATGAAGGGGAAATAAAGACTTTCTCAGACAAACAAAAGCTGAGGGACTTTATCACCTCTAGATCTGTAGTCTAAGAAACAATAAAGGGAGTTCTTTGAGTCAAAACAAAAGAACAGGGCTGGGAATATAGCCCAGTGGTAGAGTGCTTGCCTAGCAAATGCAAGGCCGTGTGTTCAATACTCATCCAAGAACATAACAACAACAACAACAACAACAACAAAAAACAGAGAACAAAAAGACACTAGACACAACATGAGAACATAATAAATTTGAAACTTGTTAGCAAAGTAAAGAGATAGACAAAACCAGTATTAGTATTACCATGGTAGGTAAATCAATTCTAATTCTACTATAAAAGTCAATTATGTAAAAACATGTAAATAGATGTAAACTGGGATATCAGTAGCATATAAGGTGAAGGGAGGAGAGGTAAAGGGAGAGTTTTTACATTTAGGGAAGTGATCAGCTTAGAGTAGCTTGTTATATTTTATGCATGCCTTTGTTAGCTTTCTGTTACTATAACAAAACGCCTGAGACAATGAATTTAATAAGGGAGAACACTTATTTTGGCTAATAGTTCAGGAGGTTTCAGCCAATGATCAGTTGACTCCATTGCTTTGGGCTTGTGGTGGCGCATCATGGCAGGATTATGTGGCGGAGCAAAACCACTCAACTATGGTCAAGAAAAAAAAGAGGGAGATATATGACTGGGGTCTCACTATTCCTTTCAAGGGTATAACCCCAATGACATAAAATCCTTTCAATAGGCCCCATCTCTTGAAGTTTCCACTACCTCCCAATAGTAATCAAGCTGGGGATCAAGCTTTTCACACATAGGACTTTGGAATACATTCCAGATCCAAATTATAGCAATGCCCCTTGTTAACAATAATAATTTAAAAACCTATAAAGTTATATGGTGGCACATGCCTACAATTCCAGCAACTTGGGAGACTGAAGCAGGAGGATCACACATTTGAGGCCAGTGTCAGCAATTTAGCAAGACCTAAGCAACTTAGTGAGACCCTGTCTCAAAATAAAAAATTAGAAGGTCTAAAGGTCTAGGAATGTAGCTCAATAAAAGTGTCCTTGGGTTCAATGAAGGAGGAGGAGGAGGAGGAGGAGGAGGAGGAGGAGGAGGAGGAGGAGATGATCCACAAAAGAAGAGAAAGAAATCAAAACATACACATCCAAATAAGAAAAATAAAAACAAAATATATGAAATACAAAAGAAGGATAGAAGGAGAAAAAACAACTAAAAGACAAACAGAAGAGAGTTAACAAAATGGGAAGAAAAAATTCCTCCTTATCAAAAATTACTTTAAATGTAAATGGATTAAACTCCCCAATAAAAAAGAGAAGTCAAATGGATTTTAAAAAGATCCAAATGTATGCTGTTTATAATTAACTCTATTTATATTTAAGGAAAGGCTGAAAGTGAATACATTCACATGATTAACAAAAGAAAGCAGGAGTGGCTATATGTATATTATTCAAAGAAGTCTTAAAGTAAAAAATAGTCTCTAGAGACAATGAAGGCCATTACATTATGAAAAAGGGTAAACTCACCAAGATAATGTAACATTTCTCAAAGGATGAAGTTCAAATGGCTAATATATTTATGAAAAATGCATAACATCATTAGTTGCCAGGGAAAGGCAAATCAAAACTACAATTAGATATCATCTCATTTATTAGTATGTCTACTTTAAATAGGTAAAAATTAATACTGGAAAGGAAGTGTAAAAAGAAGAAAAGGGAAGTCATGTACTCTTGATATGAATGTATATTTGTAAAGCCACTATGTAGAACAGTAAGAAGTTAGGATTAGAAAATTAAAAATACCATATGATTTTGCTATCCCATTTGATTTTGCTATCCCACCTCTGGGTATGTACATCCAAAGGAAATGATATAATATCAAAGAGATATCTATATACCCATGTTTGTTGCTGCACTACTCAAAAGAGCTAAGATGTGGAATCAACCTAGATGGCCATCAATAAGTGAATAGATAAATAAAATACGATATATATATATATAAATAATGGAGTATTGTTCAGCCACAAAAAGAATGATATCCTATCATTTGCAACAAAATGGATATGTTTTTGTCAAAATGAACCAAAATTCTATGTATAATTATAATGCTATAAAAAATAAAAAAGCAGATATATATCAAATAGAAAAATTTGGTGATAGGAAAAATTGACAAAAATAAAATTATGTTTTTGAAAAAATATAACCAACACTTATATTGACTAAGTAAAAATGAAGACTCAAAGTTAGAAATGAAAGAGGAGACATTACAATGAGAAATTAATAAAACTTTGAGATAATATCCCAATACTCAGAAAGTTTTAAAAAATCAATCGTATGCCAACAAATTGGAAAACCTAGTGGAAATGAATGAATTCCTGGAAACATACAACCTATCAAGACTGGATCAAGAAGAAATAGAGATATTAACAGAATGTTGATTCATTTCCTTTTGGTATATACACAAAGGAAAACAGCATTTTTTATTTTGTTTTATTTATTCTTTTCATTTATTAATATTATAGATAGAAAGATTGAAATAGCAATTAGAAATCTCCCAATAAAGAAAAGTTTAGGAGCAGATGACTTCACACCTAAATTCTACCAAACATTTAAAGAAGACTTAATACTGATCCTTACACATTTCAAAAAAATGGAAGAACGTCTTCTAAACTCATTTTTGGGGCCAGAATCCCTCTGATATAAAACTGAGAAAAAGATACCAAATAAAAAGTAAAATGCTAGCCAATATCACTGGTGAACACACATGCAAAAATCCTCAATAAAATACTAGCAAGAGGCCGAGCGGTAGAGCAGCGGAGTGTGGTGAAACTGAAAAGGTGCCTGATTTCCAATTCCTCTACCCCAAAGCTGTGATGACTGGGTGACTACCCAACAAAGAGAGTGCTCAGTTGATCACGAGCACGGGGACGCCCAGACTGAACCCAGAGCTGGGGAAAAGAGTCCCAGTAATTGGGGCCTGGCAGGCAGGAGAAGTGTGGGGGACAGAGACTGGGAGCAACCCAGAGTGACCAGGATTGGAGAGGCACCCGGCAGGGGAGGGAGAGCAGACCCACACAGATTGCTTCCTACATCCTGAGGGCAGGGACTCAACCTAGAATGCACAGTGCCACCTTCAGGAAGAGAAGAAAACAGAATACTAAGAGTGCATTTTTTTTCTTTTTTCTTTCACTCTTTCTTCTTCTTTTCTTTGTACTTTTTTTCCTCCTTCACTTCCCCTCCCAACCTCCCAAGCATTACTACTTCTACTTCGTGTAATTTCCTAAATGCAAATAGGTGAATGTTTCTATGTTTTTATATTCCTTCCAAGTAATTAGCTACCCCAAAATACTCCTGTCTATTCTCCTGTTAATAACCTCCTTCATTAGAGCTCTCCTCCTAGGGAGCTAAGATATATTAACCCCCATATCCTCACATATTTCCTGCTAAACATAAAGTCCTATGACCAACCTTCAGTTCTCTGTATGCCACCAGAATCTGTATGCCTTTTATGAAACTAATGAATTTACTTTAAATCACAATTGAACCCAACATCTCTGGACATTGTCTCCCATCACAAAGGAGAGATCTCGGAGCTATACAAAAGCAAAACAAATTTATAGGAGAAAATAAGAACACAGGAGTCACACAGAGCTGGAAAGAAACATGAGCATCATGAAAAAACAAGGAAAAAAAGGAACACAAACAATGCAGAACAAATCAACAATAGAGGAGTTGGTAGGCACAGCAGAGAAAATGTCAGATAAAGATTTCAAGATATTCATGCTTCAGATCTTATGGAGTCTCAAAGAAGACCTTATACAGCAAATGCAGACAATGAAAGATCACTTTGACAATGAATTACATAAACAAATCCAAGAAGCAAAAGAGCAACTCTACAGGGAGTTAGAGGTTATAAAAAAATAATAATAATAATAAAATAAAACAAACAGAAATCCTGGAAATGAAAGAAACTATAAACCTAATTAAAAATTCAAATGAGAGTATCACCAGTAGAGTAGACCAATTAGAAGTCGGAACATCAGACAATGAAAACAAAATATATCATCTCAAAAAGAGTCTAGTCAACTCAGAAAGACTGGTAAGAAACCATGAGCAGAACATACAAGAGATTTGGGATAACATAAAAAAAACAAACTTAAGAGTCATTGGGATAGAGGAAGGTATAGAGATCTAAACCAAAGGAATGAGCAATCTGTTCAATGAAATAATTTTGGAAAACTTTCCAGACGTGAAGAATGAAACAGAAATCCAAATCCTAGAAGCCTACAGGATGCCAAATGTACAAAACCACAAGAGACACACACCAAGACACATTATAATGAAAATGTCCATCATACAGAACAAGGAGAGAATTTTAAAGGCCACAAGAGAAAGGAGGCAGGGCTAGTGTTGTGGCTCAAGTGGTAGTAGCATGCTCGCCTGGCATGCGTGCGGCCCAGGTTCGATCCTCAGCACCACATACAAAGATGATGTGTCCGCCAAAAACTAAAAAATAAATATTAAAATTCTCTCTTTCTCTCTCTCAAAAAAAAAAGAGAGAGAGAGAAAGGAGGCAGATTACATTTAGAGGTAAACCAATTATGTTAACGGCTGCTTTTTCAACACAGACGCTGAAAGCTGGAAGATCCTGGAACAACATATTTTAAACGCTGAATGATAATGGGTTCCAACCAAGAATTTTGTATCCAGCAAAATTAAGCTTCATGTTTGACAATGAAATAAAAACCTTCCACGATAAACAAAAGTTAAAAGAACTCGCAGCTAGAAAACCAGCACTGCAAAGCATTTTGGTCAAAAACACTACATGAAGAGGAAATGAAAAACAACAATGAAAATCAACAATGGGAGGTAGCACAGTAAAGGGAAAAACTAATCAAAAAAAATTAAGTTAAGTAAAAAAAAAATAAACAAATATGGCTGGAAGCACAAACCATATCTCAATAGTAACCCTAAATGTTAATGGCTTAAACTCACCAATCAAAAGACATAGGCTAGTAGACTGGATTAAGAAAACATATCCAACAATATGCTGCCTCCAGGAGACTCATCTGATAGGAAAAGACATACACAAGCTGAAGGTGAAAGGTTGGGAAAAATCATACCACTCACATGGACCTCAGAAGCAAGCAGGGGTGTCCATACACATATCAAATAAAATTCACTTCAAGCCAAAGTTAATCAAAAGGGATAAAGAAGGACTATATACTGCTAAAGGGAATCATTCACCAACAAGACATAACAATCATCAATATATATGCCCCAAACAATGGTGCAGCTATGTTCATCAAACAAACTCTTCTCAAGTTCAAGAGACAGATAGACCACAACACAATAATCATGGGTGACTTTAACACACCTCTCTCACCACTGGACAGATCTTCCAAACAAAAGTTAAATAAAGAAACTATAGAACTCAATAACACAATTAATAACCTAGACTTAATTGACATATACAGAATATCAACCATCATCAAGTGGATACACTTTTTTATCAGCAGCACATGGATCCTTCTCAAACATAGACCATATATTATACCATAGGGCAACTCTTAGCAAATATAAAGGAATAGAAATAATACCATGAATTTTATCCGATCATAATGGAATGAAATCGGAAATCAACAATAAAATAAGGAAGAAAATTTTCTACATCACTTGGAGAATGAATAATATGCTACTGAGTGAACAATGGGTTACAGAAGACATCAAAGAGGAAATTTAAAATTCTTAGAGATAAATGAAAATGCAGACACAACATATCGAAATCTATGGGACACTATGAAAGCAGTACTAAGAGGAAAATTCATTGCATGCAGTTCATTCCTCAAAAAAAAAAAAAAAAAGAAAAAGAAAAAGCCAACAAATAAATGACCTCACACTACATCTCAAAGCCCTAGAAAAAGAAGAGCAAATCAACAGCAAATGCAGAAGAAGGCAAGAAATAAGTAAAATCAGAGCTGAAATCAATGAAATCAAAATAAAAGAAACAATTGAAAAAATTGACAAAACTAAAAGTTGGTTCTTTGAAAAAATAAATAAGATCGACAGACCCTTAGACATGCTAGTGAGGAGAAGAGAGAGAACCCAAATTACTAGCATATGGGATGAAAAAGGCAATATCAAAACTGACACTACAGAAATACAGAAGATAATTAGAAATTATTTTGAAACCTTATACTCCAATAAAATAGAAGATAGTAAAGGCATTGATAAATTTATTAAGTCATATGACTTGCCCAGATTGAGTCAGGAGGAAATACACAACTTAAACAGACCAATATCAAGTGAAGAAACAGAAGAAGCCATCAAAAGATTACCAACCAAGAAAAGCCCAGGACCGTACGGATATACAGCAGAGTTTTACAAAACCTTTAAAGAAGAACTAATACCAATACTCTTCAATCTATTCCAGGAAATCAAAAAAGAGGGAGTACTTCCAAATTCATTCTATGAGGCCAACATCACCCTGATTCCCAAACCAGACAAAGACACTTCAAAGAAAGAAAACTACAGAACAATATCTCTAATGAATATAGATGCAAAAGTCCTCAATAAAATTCTGGGAAATTGGATACAAAAACATATCAAAAAGATCGTGCACCATGATCAAGTGGGATTCATCCCTGGGATGCAAGGCTGGTTCAATATACGGAAATCAATAAATGTAATTCATCACATCAGTAGACTTAAAGTTAAGAACCATATGATCATCTCGATAGATGTAGAAAAAGCATTCAACAAAATACAGCATCCTTTTATGTTCAAAACACTAGAAAAACTAGGGATAACAGGAACATACCTCAACATTGTAAAAGCTATCTATGCTAAGCCACAGGTCAGTATCATTCTAAACAGAGAAAAACTGAAGGCATTCCCTCTAAAGTCTGGAACAAGACAGGGATGCCCTCTCTCACCACTTCTATTCAACATAGTTCTGGAAGCACTAGCCAGAGCAATTAGACAGATGAAAGAAATTAAA
Source organism: Marmota monax (assembly GCF_021218885.2). NCBI lineage: Eukaryota > Metazoa > Chordata > Mammalia > Rodentia > Sciuridae > Marmota > Marmota monax. The sequence goes on along the minus strand of NW_026694552.1, from coordinate 5,030,420 downwards.
CGTATAACTATAGGAAAAAAAGCACTATTTGCTGCTGACATGACCCTATATATATCAGACCCAAAAGGTTCTACCAAGAAACTTCTAGAACTAGTAAATGAATTCAGCAAAGTGGCAGGATATAAAATCAACACCCATAAATCAAAGGCATTCCTGTATATCAATGACAAATCCTCTAAAATCGTAATGAGAACAACGACTCCATTCACAATATCCTCAAAAAAAAAAATACTTGGGAATCAACTTAACATAAGAGGTGAAAGATTTATACAATGAAAATTACAGAACCCTAAAGAGAGAAATAGAAGAAGACCTTAGAAGATGGAAAGATACCTTGCTCATGGATAGGCAGAATTAATATTATTAAAATTGCTTATATTACCAAAAGCACTTTACAGATTCAATGCAATTCCAATCAAAATCCCAATGGCATTCCTTGTAGAAATAGAAAAAGCAATTATGAAATTCATCTGGAAAAATAAGAGACCCAGAATAGCTAAAGCAATTCTAAGCAGGAAGAGTGAAACAGGTGGTATCGCTATACCAGATCTTAAACTATGCTACAGAGCAATAGTAACAAAAACAGCATGGTACTGGCACCAAAACAGGCTGGTAGACCAATGGTACAGAATAGGGGACACAAAGACCAACCCACAAAATTACAACTACCTTATATTAGACAAAGGTGCTAAAAGCATGCAATGGAGAAAGGATAGTATCTTCAACAAATGGTGTTGGGAGAACTGGAAATCTATATGCAACAAAATGAAATTGAATCCCTATCTCTCACCATGCACAAAAGTTAACTCAAAATAGATCAAGGATTTAGGAATCAAATCATAGACTCGGCATCTAATAGAAGAAAAAGTAGGCCTTAATCTCCATCATGTAGTGTTAGGCCCCATGTTCCTTAATAAGACGCCTATAGCACAAGAATTAAAACCAAGAATCAACAAATGGGACGAATTCAAACTAAAAAGTTTTTTTTCTCAGAAAGAGAAATAATATGTGAAGTGAATAGGGAGCCTACATCCTGGGAACAAATTTTTACCCCTCACATAACAGATAGAGCTCTAATCTCTAGGATATACAAAGAACTCAAAAAGTTAAACAAAACAAAACAAAAAAAACCCACAAATAACCCAATCAACAAATGGGCCAAGGACCTGAACACTTTTCAGAAGAGGATATACAATCAATCAACAAATACATGAAAAAATGCTCACCATCTCTAGCAATCAGAGAAATGCACATTAAAACTACTCTAAGATACCATCTCACTCCAGTAAGAATGGCAGCCATTATGAAGTCAAATAACAACAAGTGCTGGCGAGGATGCGGGGGAAAAAGGTACACTCATACATTGATGGTGGGACTGCAAATTGGTGCAGCCAATTTGGAAAGCAGTATGAAGATTCCTTGGAAAACTGGGAATGGAACCACCATTTGACCCAGCTATTCCTCTTCTCAGACTATACTCAAAAGACATAAAAACGGCATACTACAGGGACACAGCCACATCAATGTTTATAGCAGCACAATTCACAATAGCTAGACTGTGGAGCCAACCTAGATGACCTTCAATGGATGAATGGATAAAAAATGTGACATTTATACACAATGGAATATTACTCAGCACTAAAAAATAACAAGATCATGGCATTTGCAGGGAAATGGATGGCATTAGAGCAGATTATGCTAAGTGAAGTCAGCCAATCCCCCCAAAACAAATGCCCAATGTCTTCTCTGATATAAGGGGGGTGACTCAAAATAAGGTAGGGAGGAAGAACACGAGAAGAAAATTACCTCTAGATAGGAAAGAGAGGTGGGAGGAAAGGGAGGGAGAATGGGAATTGCACGGAAGATGGAAGGAGACCCTCATTATTACACAAAGTATATGTATGATGATGTGAGGGGGAAAAAAAGAAATGTGTCACATTAGATTGGGTAGAGAGAAGTGGGGGGGAGTAGAGAGGGGATAGGAAGGGCAGCAGAATAAAATAGACACTACTATTGCTGTATGTGTATATGTGACTGTACGACTAATGTGATTCTGCCACCTGTACAATCAAAAAAAATGAGAAATTATACCCCATTTGATTCAAATGTATGATATGTCAAGATCACTGTACTGTCGTGTGTAACTAATTAAAACAAATAATAATAAAAATAAAAAATAAAAAAGCAAGATAATTTTAAAAAAGAAAAAAAAAATACTAGCAAACAAAATTCAGTGGCATGCCAAAAAGATATGCCATGACCAAATTGGATTTATTCCTGTGATAAAACATTGACCTGAGTTAGATTTACGTTTTGCTGAGGAAATGGACAGTGTAAGGGAGAGGTGGTATTACAAAGTATTTTGGGAATGATACAATAAAATTGTATTGGGATATTATCTCAAAGTATTATTAATTTCTCATTTGGTATTTTCTTTCTTAAAGATTCTCTTCTTTCTTAAATATTATTTACTCTAATTTGTTATACATGACAGCAGAATGCATTTCAATTCATAGTACACATATAAAGCACAATTTTTAATGTCTCTGGTTGTACAAAAAGTAGTGTCACACCATTCATGTCTTCATACATGTACTTGGGGTAATGATGTTTATCTCACTCCACCATTTTTCCTACCCCCATACTCCCTCCCATCCCCTTCCTCCCTTTGCCCTATCTAAAGTTTCTCCATTCCTCCCTTGCTCCTCCCAACCCCTATTATGGATCAGCATCCACATATCAGAGAAAAAAAATTGATCTTTGGTTTTTGGGGGATTTTCTCACTTCACTTAGCATGATATTCTCCAACTCCACTCATTTACCTGCAAATGCCATGATTTTATTCTATTTTAATACTGAGTAATATTCAATTGTGTATATATACCACAGTTTTTTTTTATCCATTCATCTATTAAAGGGCATCTAGGTTGGTTCCACAATTTAGCTATTGTGAATTCTGCTGCTATAAACATTGATGTGGCTGTGTCACTATAGTACGCTATTTTTAATTCATATGGGAATAGATCAAGGAGTATAATAGCTAGGTCAAATGGTGGTTCTATTCCCAGTTTTCTAAGGAATATCCATACTACTTTCCAGGTTGGTTGCACCAATTTGAAGTTCCACAGCAAATTGTTCCCCCCACACCACATCCTCGCCAACATTTATTGTTGTTTGTATTCTTAACAGCTGCCATTCTGACTGCAGTGAGATAAAATCTTAGTTTTTTGAGAGAGAGAGAGAGAGAGAGAGAGAGAGAGAGAGAGAGAGAGAATTTTTTAATATTTATTTTTTAGTTTTCAGCACACACAACATCTTTGTTTGTATGTGCTGCTGAGGATCGAACCCGGGCTGCATGCATGCCAGTCGAGCACACTACCACTTGAGCCACATCCCCAGCCCCAAATCTTAATTTTGATTTGTATTTCTCTAATTGCTAGAGATCTTGAACATTTTTTCATATGTTTATTGATTGATTGTATATCATCTTCTGAGAAGTGTCTGTTCAGTTCCTTGGCCCATTTATTGATTGGGTTATTTGGGATTTTTTGATGTTAAATTTTTTGAGTTCTTTATATATCCTAGAGATTATTACTCTATCTAATGTGTGGGTGGTAAAAATTTGCTCCCATTCTATAGGCTCTCTATTCACCTCACTGATTATTACTTTTGCTGAGAAGAAGCTTTTCAGTTTGAATCCATGCATTTATTGATTCTTAATTTTTTTCTTGCACTATAGGAGTCTTGTTAAGGGAGTTGGAGCCTAATCCAACATGATAAAGATTTGGGCCTACTTTTTCTTGTATTAGGCACAGGATATCTGGTTTATTTCCTAAGTCCTTGATCCACATTGAATTGAGTTTTGTGCATGGAGAGAGATAGGGGCTTAATTTCATTTTGCTGTATATGAATTTCCAGTTTTCCCAGCACCATTTATTGAAGAGACTGTCGTTTCTCCAATAGATGTTTTTTGGTGCCTTTGTCTAGCATGAGATAACTGTATTTATGTGGGTTTTTCTCTATGTCTTCTATTCTGTACCATTGGTCTACCAGTCTATTTTGGTGCCAATACCATGCATTTTTTGTTACTATTGTTCTGAAGTATAGTTTAAGGTCTGCTATAGTGATGCCACCTGCTTCACTCTTCTTGTTAAGGATTTCTTTGGCTATTCTGGGTCCATTATTTTTCCAGATGAATTTCATGATTGCTTTTTCTATTTCTATGAGGAATGTCATTGGGATTTTGATTGGAATTGCATTAAATCTGTATAGTGCTTTTGGTAGCATGGTAATTTTGACAATATTAATTCTACCTATACAAGAACAAAGGAGATCTTTCCATCTTCTAATGTCTTCTTTAATTTATTTCTTTAATATTCCCTAGTTTTCATTGATTATTGGAGTACAAGTTTTCATTGATTCCCAGGTATTTTTATTTTTTATTTATTGTAAATGGGTAGTTTTCCTGGTTTCTCATTCAGAGGATTTCTCACAGATGTACAGAAATGCCTTTAATTTGTGCATTTTGATTTTATATCCTGCCATTTTGCTGAATTCATTTATTAGTTCTAGAAGTTTTCTGATGAGACTTTTTGGATCCTCTACGTATAGAATCATGTTGGCCAATAGGGATAGTTTCAGTTTTTCTTTTCCTATCCATATCCCTTTAATTTCTTTCATCTGTCTGATTTCTCTGGCTAGAGTTTCAAGAACTGTTAAATAGAAGTGGTGAAAGAGAGCATCCCTGTCTAGTTCCAGTTTTTAGAGGGAATGCTTTCAATTTTTCTCCATTTAGAATGATGTTAGCCTGGAGTTTAGCATAGATAACTTTTACAATGTTGAGATACGTTCCTGTTATCCCTAGTTTTTCTAGTGTTTTGAACACTAGAAAAAGGGTGTTGTATTTTGTCAGATGCATTTTCTGCATCTATTGAGATGATCATATGATTCTTATCTTTAAGTCTATTGATTTGATGAATTACATTTATTGATTTTCTTATGTTGAACCATCCTTGCATCCCTGGGATGAACCACACTTGATCATGGTGCACTATCTTTTTGTTATGTTTTTGTATTTGATTTTCCATAATTATATTGAGAATTTTTGCATCTATGTTCATTAGAAGTATTTGTATGAAGTTTTCTTTCTTTGATGTTTGTTTGTCTGGTTTTGGATCAGGGTGATATTGGCCTCATAGAATGAGTTTGGAAGTGGTCACTCTTTTTTTCTATTTCATGGAATAATTTGAGGAATATTGGTATTAGTTCTTCTTTGAAGGTCTTGTAGAACTCAGCTGTGTATCAATCTGGTCCTGGGCTTTTCTTGGTTGGTAGGCTTCTGATGATGTCTTTTATTTCATTACTTCAAATTGATCTATTTAACATGTGTATATTATCCTGATTCAATTTGGTAAAATCATGTGACTCTAGAAATTTGTCAATGCCCTTGATATTTTCTATTTTATTGGAGAACAAGTTTTCAAAATAATTTCTAATTATCTTTGGTATTTCTATAGTGTCCATTCTGATATTTCCTTTTTCATTATGGATATTCATAATTTGAGTTTTCTCTCTCTTTCTGTTCATTAGCATAGTTAAGGGTTTATCAATTTTATTTATGTTTTTTAAAGAATCAACTTTTTGCTTTGTGAATTTTTTCAATTGTTTCTTTTGTTTCAATTTGATTGATTTCAGCTCTAATTTTAATTATTTCCTGTCTTCTACTGCTTTGGGTGTTGGTCTATCCATCTTTCTCTAGGACATTGAGATGTAATGTTAGGTCTTTTGTTTGTTTACTTCTTATTCTTTTAAGGACTGAAGTCCACTCAGTGAACTTTCTTCTTAGTACTGCCTTCATAGTGTCCCAGAGATTTTGATATGTTGTATCAGTGTTCTCATTTACCTCTATGAATTTTTAATCTCTTCTTTAATGTTTTCTGTAATCCATTGTTCATTCAATAGCATATTATTTAGTCTCCAGGAGTCAGAGTAGCTTCTATTTTTTATTTTATTATTAATTTCTAATTTCATTCCATTATGATCTGATAGAATGCAAGGCAGTTTTGTATTAGCTAAGAGTTGCTTTGTAACATAATATATGTCTATTTTAGAGAAGAACCCATGTGTTGCTGAGAAGAAAGTGTACTTACTCATTGAAGGATGTGATATACTATATGTCAGTTAAGTCTAAGTTATTGATTGTATTATTGAGGTCTATAGTTTCTTTGTTCAGCTTTTGTTTGGAAGATCTATCCAGTGGTGAAAGAGGTGTGTTAAAACCATCCAAAATTACTTTAGCTTGAAGTCTACATTATTTGATATGAGGATGGAAACCTCTGCTTGCTTCCATAGTCCACGTCAGTGGATATGACTTTTCCCAACCTTTCACCTTCAGTCTGTGTGTGTCTTTTTCTATGAGATGAGTCACTTGAAGGCAGCATATTGTTCGCCCTTTTTTTAAATACAATCTGCCAGTTTATGTCTTTTGATTGATGAGTTTACGTTATTCACATTCAGGGTTATTATTGAGACATGATTTGTATTCCCAGACATTTTGGTTTAATTTTGGTTTTTAACTTAACTTGATTTCTCCTTTGATTAGTTTTTCCTTTAGTATAATGCCTCCTTCTGCTGATTTTCATTTTTTTTTCCATTTATTCCTTCTGGAATATTTTGCTAAAAATGCTCTGTAATGCAGGTGTTTTCTTTTTTTTATTACTGGTTGTTAAAAACATTACAAAGCTCTTGACATATCATATTTCATACGATAGATTCAAGTGGGTTATGAACTCCCATTTTTACCCCAAATACAGATTGCAGAATCACATCGGTTACACATCCACGTTTTTACATAATGCCATGTTAGTAACTGTTGTATTCTGCTACCTTTCCTATCCCCTACTATCCCCCCGCCCCTCCCCTCCCATCTTCTCTCTCTACCCCATCTGCTGTAATTTGATTCTCTCCCTTGTTTTTTTTCCCTTTCCCCTCACAACCTCTTATATGTAATTTTGTATAACAATGAGGGTCTCCTTCCATTTCCATGCAATTTCCCTTCTCTCTCCCTTTCCCTCCCACCTCTTGTCTCTGTTTAATGTTAATCTTTTCCTCATGCTCTTCCTCCCAGCTCTGTTCTTAGTTGCTCTCATTATATCAAAGAAGACATTTGGCATTTGTTTTTTAGGGATTGGCTAGCTTCACTTAGCATAATCTGCTCTAATGCCATCCATTTCCGTGCAAATTCCATGATTTTGTCATTTTTTAGTGCTGCATAATACTCCATTGTGTATAAATGCCACATTTTTTTTTATCCATTCATCTATTGAAGGACACCTGGGTTGGTTCCACAGTCTAGCTATTGTGAATTCTGCTGCTATGAACATCGATGTGGCAGTATCCCTGTAGTAAGCTCTTTTAAGGTCTTCGGGGAATAGTCCAAGAAGGGCAATAGCTGGGTCAAATGGTGGTTCCATTCCCAGCTTTCCCAGGAATCTCCATACTGCTTTCCAAATTGGCCACACCAATTTGCAGTCCCACCAGCAATGTACAAGAGTACCCTTTTCCCCACATCCTCTCCAGCACTTGTTGTTGATTGATTGTATATCCTCCTCTGAGAAGTGTCTGTTCAGGTCCTTGGCCCATTTGTTGATTGGGTTGTTTGTTATCTTATTGTTTAATTTTTTGAGTTCTTTGTATACTCTGGATATTAGGGCTCTATCTGAAGTATGAGGAGTAAAAATTTCTTCCCAGGATGTAGGCTCCCTATTTACCTCTCTTATTGTTTCTCTTGCTGAGAAAAAACTTTTTAGTTTGAGTAAGTCCCATTTGTTGATTCTAGTTATTAACTTTTGTGCTATGGGCGTCCTATTAAGGAATTTGGAGCCCGACCCCACAATATGTAGATCGGAGCCAACTTTTTCTTCTATCAGGTGCAGAGTCTCTGATTTGATATCAAGCTCTTTGATCCATTTTGAGTTAACTTTTGTGCATGGCGAGAGACAGGGATTCAGTTTCATTTTGTTGCATATGGATTTCCAGTTTTCCCAGCACCATTTGTTGAAGATGCTATCCTTCCTCCATTGCATGCTAGTTGTAATTTTGTGGATTGGTCTCTGTGTCCTCTATTCTGTAACATTGGTCCACCCGACTGTTTTGGTACCAGTACCATGCTGTTTTTGTTACTATTGCTCTGTAGTACAGTTTGAAATCTGGTATCGCTATACCGCCTGATTCACACTTCCTGCTTAGAATTGCTTTTGCTATTCTGATTCTTTTGTTTTTCCATATGAATTTCATGATTGCTTTATCTATTTCTACAAGAAATGCCGTTGGGATTTTGATTGGCATTGCATTAAACCTATAGAGAACTTTGGGTAATATTGCCATTTTGATGATGTTAGTTCTTCCTATCCATGAATAGGGTATATTTTTCCATCTTCTAAGATCTTCTATTTCTCTCTTTAGGGTTCTGTAGTTTTCATTGTATAAATCTTTCACCTCTTTTGTTAGGTTGATTCCCAAGTATTTTATTTTATTTTTTTGAGGATATTGTGAATGGGGTGGTTGTCCTCATTTCCATTTCAGAAGATTTGTCCCTGATATACAGAAATGCCTTTGATTTATGCATGTTGATTTTATATCCTGACACTTTGCTGAATTCATTTATTAGCTCTAGTAGTTTCTTTGTAAACCCTTTTGGGTCTGTTAGATATAGTGTCATATCATCTGCAAATAGTGAGAATTTAAGTTCTTCTTTTCCTATTACTCATTTCCATTTCAGAGGATTTGTCGCTGATATACAGGAATGCCTTTGATTTATGCGTGTTGATTTTATATCCTGCCACTTTGCTGAATTCATTTATTAGCTCTAATAGTTTCTTTGTAGACCCTTTTGGGTCTGCTAGGTATAGAATCATGTCACCTGCAAATAGTGATAATTTAAGTTCTTCTTTTCCTATTTTTATGCCTTTAATTTCTTTTGTCTGTCTAATTGCTCTGGCCAGTGTTTCGAGAACTAAATTGAATAGAAGTGGTGAGAGAGGGCATCCCTGTCTTGTTCCAGATTTTAGAGGGAATGCCTTCAGTTTTTCTCCATTTAGAATGATGCTAGCCTGAGGCTTAGCATAGATTGCTTTTACAATATTGAGGTAAGTTCCTGTTATCCCTAGTTTTTCTAGTGTTTTGAACATAAAGGGATGCTGTACTTTGTCAAATGCTTTTTCTGAATCTGTCGAGATGATCATGTGGTTCTTATCGCTAAGTCTATTGATGGGGTGAATTACATTTATTGATTTCCATATATTGAACCATCCTTGCATCCCAGGGATGAATCCTACTTGATCATGGTGCACAATTTTTTTGATATGCTTTTGTATTCGATTCGCCAGGATTTTATTGAGGATTTTTGCATCTAAGTTCATTAGAGATATTGGTCTGTAGTTTTCTTTCTTTGAAGTGTCTTAGTTTGGTTTCAGGATCAGGGTGATGTTGGCCTCATAGAATGAATTTGGAAGAGCTCCTTCTTTTTCTATTTCTTGAAATAACTTGAAAAGTATTGGTATTAATTTTTCTTTGAAGGTTTTGTAAAACTCCGCTGTATACCCATCCGGTCCAGGGCTTTTCTCGGTTGGTAGTCTTTAATGGCTTCTTCTATTTCCTCCTTTGTTATTGGTCTGTTTAAATTATGTGTATCTTCCTGACTCAATCTGGGCAAATCATATGACTTAAGAAATTTATGGGTATCTTCACTATCTTCTATTTTATTGGGATATAGGGTTTCAAAATAATTTCTAATTATCTTCTGTATTTCTGTAGTGTCCATTGTTATATTGCCTTTTTCATCCTGTATGTTAGTAATTTGAGTTCTCTCTCTTCTTCCCTTCGTTAGCATGGCTAAGGGTCTTTCGATCTTATTTATTTTTTCGAAGAACCAACTTTTAGTTTTATCAATTTTTTCAATGTTTTTTTTTTGTTTTGTTTCAATTTCATTGATTTCCGCTCTGATTTTAATTATTTCTTGCCTTCTACTACATTTGCTGTTGTTTTGCTCTTCCTTTTCTAGGGTTTTGATATGAAGTGTGAGTTCATTTATTTGTTTTTTTTTTTTTTTTTTTTTTAGGAATGAACTCCAGGCAATGAATTTCCCTCTTGAAACTGCTTTCATTGTGTCCCATAGATTCCGATATGTTGTGTCTGTATTTTCATTTATCTCTAAGAATTTTTTGACTTCCTCCTTTATGTATTCTGTAACCCATTGATCATTCAGTAACATATTGTTCATTTTCCAGGTGATGTAGGATTTTTCCTTCCTTCTTTTATCATTTATTTCCAGTTTCATTCCGTTATGATCAGATAAGATGCATGGTATTATCTCCACACCTTTATATTTACTAAGAGTTGCCCTATGGCATAATATATGGTCTATCTTTGAGAAGGATCCATGTGCTGCTGAGAAGAACGTGTATCCACTTGATGATGGTTGATATATTCTATATATGTTGGTTAAGTCTAGGTTATTGATTGTGTTATTGAGTTCTATAGTTTCTTTATTCAGCTTTTGTCTGAAGGATCCGTCCAATGGAGAAAGCGGTGTGTTGAAGTCACCAATAATTATTGTGTTGTTTTCTATTTGACTCTTGAACTTGAGGAGAATTTGTTTTATGAACGTTGCAGCACCATTGTTTGGTGCATACATATTGATAATTGTTATGTTTTGTTGGTGAATGGTTCCTTTTAACAGTATATATTGTTCTTCTTTATCCCTTTTGATTAACTTAGGTTTGAACTTGATTTTATTCGATATGAGTATGGCCACTCCTGCTTGCTTTCGAGTACCATGTGAGTGGTATGATTTTTCCCAACCTTTCACCTTCAGCCTGTGTATGTCTTTTCCTATCATATGAGTCTCCTGAAGGCAGCATATTGTTGGATTTGTTTTTTTAATCCAGGTTACTAGCCTATGTCTCTTGATTGGTGAATTTAAGCCATTAACATTTAGGGTTACTATTGAGATATGGTTTGTACTTCCAGTCATGCTTATTTATTTATTTATTTATTTTAATATGGCTAGTTTTTCCTCTTTGGTTATTTTCCCCCCCTTTACTGAGTTACCTCCCACTGTTAGTTTTGGGTGCTGTTTTTCAATTCCTCTTCTTGTAGTGTTTTGCTCAAAATGCCTTGCAGTGCTGGTTTTCTGGCTGCGAATTCTTTTAACTTTTGTTTATCGTGAAATATTTTAATTTCATTGTCAAATTTGAAGCTTAATTTTGCTGGATACAGTATTCTTGGTTGGAATCCATTATTTTTCAGTGTTTGAAATAAGTTGTTCCAGGATCTTCTCGCTTTCAAAGTCTGTGATGAAAAATCAGCCGTTAACCTAATTGGTTTACCCCTGAATGTAATCTGCCTCCTTTCTCTCGTAGCTTGTATTATTCTCTCCTTGTTCTGTATGTTGGATATCTTCATAATTATGTGTCTTGGAGTTGGTCTATTATGGTTTTGTATGGTTGGGTCCTGTAGGCTTCCAGGATTTGGCAATCAATTCCATCTTTCATATCTGGGAAGTTTTCTATGATTATTTCATTCAATAGATTGTTCATTCCTTTGGTTTGAACCTCTATACCTTCTTCTATCCCAAAGACTCTCAAGTTTGTTTTTTTTTATTACATCCCATATCTCTTGGATGGATTGCTAGTGATTTCTTAGCATCCTTTCTGTGTTGACTATATTCTTTTCAAGTTGATAAACTTTGTCCTCATTAACTGATGTTCTGGCTTCTATTCGATCTAGCCTATTTGTAATATTCTCGTTTGAGTTTTTAATTTGGTTTATGGTTTCCTGCATTTCTAGGATTACTGTTTGACTATTTTTTAAAATCTCTATCTCCTGGTAGAGTTCATTCTTTGCCATTTGAATTTGCTTATGCAATTCGTTTTCAAAGTATTCTTTCATTGTTTGGACTTGCTGTCTAATGTCTTCTCTAAGATTCCATTCCATCTGAGTTAGGTATGCCTTGAGTTCTTTCTCTGTCCATTTTTCTGATGCTTCTAGGTTCTCCTGTAAATTTAAGTTGTCCTGAATTGTTTGTAATCCTTTTTTCCCTTGTTTTTTCATGGTGCTCACATTACTTTCCAACTCTGTTTGACTGCTGCGCTTCTGTTTTCTCCTTTAAATTTGTTTTGGTTTTTATAGTTCCAATATCTCTCCTTTGTGTTGGGAGACAATGTTTAGAGATGTTGGATTTAATTGTGATTTAAGGTAAATTCATTAATTTCATTAAAGCCCTACAGACTTTGATGGCATATAGCAAATTGAGGTTTGAACTTAGGATTTTATGTTAAGGTTGGGAGATTTGATGGTATGGAGTTTAGTATATGTTAGCTTCTTTGGGAGGTTGCTCAAATGCAGGCGGATATTAACAAGAGAATAGACAGGAGTACTTGGGGATAGTTAAGGGCTTAGGAGGACTATAGACGGACTCGTTGTATTCATCTATTTGCATTTAGTTAATTATACGTAATCTGGGTGGTCATGCTTAAGAGGAAAGATGGGGATAAGGTAAGGAAGCAAACCAAGAAAGAGAGAGGGAGAGAAGAAAGAAAGAGAAAAGAATAGAAAAGACAAAGAAATGATAAAAAATAATAAAATACAGTAAAATAAAAATTACAATAAAAATAATTTAAAAAATTAAAATTAAAAAATTAAACAATAAAAAAAATTTTAAAAAGGCACTGTTAGGCTTCTATTTTCATCGCTTCCAGTAGGTGGTGCTGTGCCTTCCGGGCCAAGATTTTGCCCTCCAGCTGTAGGAAACAATCCATGTGAGGCCGCTCCCTCCTCCCCCCCGCCTGGTGTCTCTCCAAACCTGTTAGCTTAGGTTTATTCCTGGTCTCCAGTCTCCTCGCTTCTCCTGCCAGACAGGCCTTCCCCAGTATGATACCTCTCCGCAGCTCAAGCTACACTCTGGGCCTGCAGTTTCCTGGATGTGGAGCAAGGCTACTGGGAACCGGCCCCTTATTGTTTTGATTCCCTCCGATAGCCACTCCTCCGAGAGTTGGCGAGACAGGTTTCGTTTTCGCTGCTGGTGGGAGGGGGAAGTTGGAGGTCAGGTGCCTTTACCTTTCCCCACACCTCTATTCACGCTCACTCTGATAATCACGACCCTGGAAAGCCGGGGAGAGATTTTATGCAATTTCCCCACTGTATGTGAGAAGGACTAAATGTCACACACCTGTTCTATTGCTGAACTTGCTGCGATGTGTCGGAAACTGGCGATGGTGACGTTAGCTCTCAAAGATGGTGGCCGCTGGCTTCCTCGGTGGGTTGTCCCTTGTGGAGGACAGATCTGTATTGTTTCTCTCCCCCATCTCAAACCCAGAACTCATCCTGGAGCACAGTGAGGGCACAGTTGGCAGGACCCCACAGAATCCGCAGAGCTGTTTCTCTGTGTTCCTGGCACGCCGTTTCTCAGCGCGCAGTCTCTGGCCAGCACGCAGTCTCTGGCTGCAGGGCGGGCCGCCGATCAATCAGCCTGAATCTCCGGGCGCACGGTATCTCCGGGCGAACGGTTCACTCGCGATTGAGCCCCAGTAATTGATCCTCAGGTGATGGAAATCCTTCCTCTAGGTTTTGGTGCACCCCAATTTTGCTGGAAATTCCTAACAAGATAGCTTTTGGCTGTTCTAACTCATTATTCACCTGCGCAGTGACGCGGTACACGGGGAGGTGATTCATTCTATTCGCCGCCATCTTCCCACCTCCAATGCAGGCGTTTTCGCAGTAAAAATTTTTAAAACTTGTTTATCATGAAAGGTTTTTATTTCATCATCAAACTTGAAGCTTAATTTTGCTGAATGTAAGATTCTTGATTGGCATTCTTTTTTGCAGAGCTTGATATATGTTGTACTAGGATCTCCAGGCTTTGACGGTCTCAGTTAAAAAGTTGCTGAGATTTGAATTGGTCTCACCCCTATATGTAATCTGATTCCTTCTCTTGAAGCCTTTAAGATTCTATCCTTATTCTGTATGCTTGGCATTTTCATTATAATGTGCCTTGGTATAGATGTTTTGTAATTTGTACATTTGGTGTCCTATAAGCCTCTTATATTTGGTTTTCCAATTCATTCTTAATGTTTGGGAAATTTTCTGATATTATTTCATTGAAGAGATTGTGCATTCCTTTGGTTTGAAGCTCTGTGCTTTCTCTATTCCAATAAATCTGAATTTGGTCTTTTGATGTTATTCCATAATTTTTGGATGTTCTGTTCATGGTTTCTTACCATCTTCATTCTGTGGGCAACTTTATTTTCAAGATTGTGTATTTTATCTTTATTGTCTGAGGGTCTGTCTTTCAAGTGATCTAGTCTGTTGGTGATGCTTTCTATTGAGTTTTTATTTGGTTTATAATTTCCTTCATTTCAAGGATTTCTGATTTTTTTCAGAATATCTCTCTCTTTCTTGAAGTAATCTTTTGTTACCTGTATTTGCTCCCTTATCCATTTGTTGGTGTGATCAATGGTAGCCTGTAATTACTCCCTTACCTCTTTGTTCATGTGGTCAATGGATGCCTATATTTGCTTTCTTGTCTCTTTGTTGGAGTGATCAATTTTTGCTTGTATTTGCTCTCTTTTGTCATTCTTTAATTCACAGATCATTTTAATTATGTACATCCTGAACTCCTTCTCTGACATTTCATCAAGAGTGCTGTCAATGGATTCTATTAATGTAGAATCTTGTTTTGTTTGGGGCACTTTCTTCCCTTGTTTGTTCATGTTGTCTATGTGTCTTACTTTCCTGCAGTGTGGGTCTGAGGTATTATAATTTCTATCCTATAATCTTGTAGTGTCTCTGCAGATTACCTGTACCTCACCTTGGTGTTCGGCTTCTAGTCCCTGGGCAGTGTCCCAAGATGGATGCTACTGCAACTAACGGTGGTGGCAGCAATTGTGGAGGTGATTCAAGATGTATCCCACCACTTTCAGAGATAGGGCTGTAAGGGTGGGCCTTACAATGGCTTTGGGCGTCTGTTCAGAGATACAGCTGCCTCCAGGCCCTGTCTGTTGTCCCAAGGTGGGGGCTACTATGTATGCAGGGATATGGCAATGGTTGCAGTGCCCCAAGATGGAGGCAGGGTAGGCCTGGGCTCCCAGCTGGGTCGGTAGGCATAGTCCTAGCCCTGGGCCTGCGCTCCAGTGTGTGCCTGCCAGTCAGCTGGGCAGACTTGGGCCTGACCTGGGCCTGGGCTGCAGCATGAGTCAGCAGGTCAGGCTTAATTAATCTTCAAAAAAAAGAGATTGAATTATATTTACTGACATGGAAAGATGTCATATAATAATAAAAAATTATGGAATGGCATATATTAATAATCCCATTTGTGGGGAAAGACATACAATGAAATTTAGTATCTCATTTAGCTACATACAAACTCACTAGTCTTAAACTAAATCTGGTAGAAAGTTCTCTATGCCCATGAAGCCTAAATAGGTACATGTTGGTAGTATGACTCACTGCTCTGGGTCTATTTTCTTGCCCCCATTTACACAGGCTCCTCTGACTCTGATGTTTATCTCTATTTCCTACTTTTTGTAGAGAAATAGCAAAAGACAGATAGAACAAACTAAAATTACATTGTAACACAGAGCCCAAATTTCAAGTCTAGGAGAAGGTGATGAGTAGTGGGCACAGATTATCTGCCTGCCTTGGAGGCAGACAGACTTGGAATCTTATTCTGGCTATTCCATTCCCAGTTGTGTGATCTTGAGCACATGCATGCCAACAGTGCCTGGTTCCACAAATTCTGGTCAATTGCATGATTTGTTATTTTTTTGCCTTTTTGCCTGTTGGTTTAAATGGTGAGTTGGCCAGCCCTTTGGAATAGGAATCAAAATTCTGATCATCTTTGCATTGAATTGATCATTCAATAGTGAGGCAATCTTTTTATACACTGTTTTTTATAGTCTGTTTTTTTTTCTTTTTAATGCAATTTGAAGGGAATCCTATGTGCATTTTCCCTAGGATAACTTGGACATTGTTGGCCCTACCTTCCAAACTACTACCTGTTTTTCATGATATCATTTGTTAAAAACCCATATTTGTGACAATGTTTTGAAGTGGTTGTAGCTCTACAGAACATTTTAATATATGATAGATTTGATTTTCCCCTTTATTTTTATTACAGAATATTTGTAGTTTGGACTCTGTATTTACTTATCCAGACGAACAAAAGCACTGTTTTGTGTTCTTTCATCAACCTCTTGAGGTAAGGATTAATATTTTTAGCATTAAGGGGAGATTTACTTTTAGCTTATTAAGAGCCCCATTGACCCACTCCTTAGTGAAACTGGTGACAATTATGAGAAAACAACCAATTAAAACTTTAGGAAATGACAATAATAACAAACAATAAAGAAAGGAGAGGTGAAGGAAAAGAAAATATTCTGTGAAATAAAGGCTACAAAGTTCTAAAATATATTAAAAAACAAAACAAGTTTAAAAATCTCTCAATTATACTACTACACCCAGCAAAACTATTATTCAAAATGAAGATTCAATATACTGTCCCAGTTTTTTTTTTAAAAAAACTGCTGAATTTGTTCTTTTCTAAAAATATTTATTTTTTTTAGTTATAGTTGGACACAACACCTTTATTTTATTCATTTATTTTTATGTGGTGCTGAGGATCAAACCCAGGGTCTCGCATATGCAAGGCTAGTGCTCTACTGCTGAGCCAAAACCCCAACCACTGATTTTGTTTTTATATACCTCTCTTACAAGAAATAGTAAAGGAAATTATTCAGTCTGAAACAAGATGGTAATTCAAATCTACATAAATGGACAGGTAAAAGTATCTGTGTATCTACAATAGACACCATTAATGTATATTTTCTTCCTTCTTCTCTGATTTAAAAAGCAATTATGTAAAATATTGTATAAAAAAGTATTATTAGACCTAAACATACAGAAATGTAATATACGTAAAATATATTTCACAACAGCACAAGGTAGGCAGGTGGTAGCAAAGTAGACGTGTGAATAATAAAAAATACTAAAGCTATAATCTTAATAATTCCTTGTTAGATTGGTAACATTGCAGGTATAATTTGTTAAAAATAATACTATATAAGAGGTGGAAAAGGAATAAAACTAAATAGGAATAACATTATATTACTGAAGTTCAGTTAGTATGTCAGAAGCTGATTCAGATAAGCTGTATATGGCAATCTCTAGAATGACCACATAAAAATCCCGCAAAAATACAGTGAAAAAATCATTAATGAAATTAAGTGTAATACTAGAAAATTCTTACTTAATACAAAACTAAGCACCAAAGAATGAATAGAGGAACAAAATATCTAAGATATATAAAAAACAAAAAGATAGCAGAGGAAAATCCAATACATCAACAATAACATTACATGTGAATATATCAAACAATCCAAGTGATTTTTAGGGCTGGGGAAGCAACCTATGGAGGTGATAGCTGAAGTTTATAGGGATTTTTTCTGAGATGGTGAATGTTCTAAAATTAACTTTTCTGATGGCTGCACATTAACTGAATATACTAAAACTAGTGAATTTTATGCTTTGAATGGGCAAATTGTATGTTATGTGAATTATATCTCAATAAAGCTGTAAAAGATTGCATATATGAAAACTATGATCCTGAGTCGGTAGCCTACTTAATGTCACATAGCAGATGTGCATCTGCTGTATATGACAATATATTTGTCAGGTTTTCATTTGCCTTAGCTTTTATTTATTCTTTTAAACTTAGCATGATGTATCTCCAAGTCATTTAAATCATAGCTTAATCATCTGTTGACAGTGTGCAGATTCTGGTGTTGCCCAAGGGGCACAAATCCTCAATGTGACAGTCGCAAATTTGTCTCCTCATGGAGAATAGAATATAGAACACACTGTTTAGTTAGTTCATTTCTATTGTGAGGAAGAATTTTCCTTTCCTGCCATTATTGCTAAATCTGTTCAAATATTGACCTGCATTTTTTTGCTCCAAAGGTGCCTCTCAGTGCCTAGTTTGCCTTTCTCTAAACTACAAGTAATCATCGGTAAGTTCTCTCCTGATGTTATTCCAGTTTGACCATGAGTTATTGCACAGATCTCCCTGGCCTCATCAAAGACTTTGAGACTATTCTGACCACATCATCTCTACATGGATTCTATGTAAGAGGAAAACAAACATGTTACTCAGCTTATGTTTCTTCTTTTATTTCAGCTTCTAACACTTTCATTGACAGTTCATAATTGTAAATATTTATTCAAAAATTGATACATCACATTGTGAGCCATGTAAACAACTGGGATATGGCTTAAGGTTCTA
This sequence comes from Marmota monax, assembly GCF_021218885.2. Lineage (NCBI taxonomy): Eukaryota > Metazoa > Chordata > Mammalia > Rodentia > Sciuridae > Marmota > Marmota monax. The sequence goes on along the minus strand of NW_026694552.1, from coordinate 5,012,086 downwards.
CTCTAAAGCAGCATAGAAGGAAGAAGTACCACAGAAAAGAGATATTAATATTTGTGATCCAGATGAAAATCTTTCTCTGATGACTGTATTCACTTTTTTATTTTAGAAGTAGAGATTTTCAGTTGAGGGGAGAACTAGTGGGAATCACTGAATGACAGCATCAGAAATCAGGAGTCATAAGTGATGTCATTTTATGAGTTTATGGATATGGTCTTCTGATGATTCAGACCTGAGGCATTTCCTGAATGGAGAGACAAGTATGTCACATATACATTTATTCTCCTGTTACTTGATTATTGAGTTCTTAAAATGGTTCCTGGGAGTGGATGTGGATTTGGAGTTGTGTGACCTATGAGATCTGTTCCAGAGTCACCAAGTGTCATGTTCAGTTCTAAGGTTTCCATAGGGAGGGACAGAAAATAATACCTATAGTGTATGACTAAAATAGTATTTTTAATTACCATATACTGTATCCCTAATTCACCATTATAAAAGCTTTTCCCTGTAATGCTATTCCTTTGGGTGCCTTATAATATTTTATTAATCAATTTTATATATATATATATAATCTATCTATCTATTAAATTGGCCATGGGTTTAAGTAGCTGAGTTAATAGTTATGGTTCTGCTTCTGTGAATGAATTTTCACTTCCTGGTTGCTATAGTAGACTGACATCAGCCAGATGATCTTGTTTCTATGACAACTAAGACCATTTGTTCCAGAAGGACTCCTTCATCTTTTTTAGGAAGCAGAAACAGTTATCAGGGATATTTACAGGCAATATGTGTGGGATACTAACATCAGCATCAAGCTTATTCAATTGCTATCATTACTGACCCTGTGTTGAGGGAAGGGGAGTTTGTTTAGGCATAAGTGGGCTTAATTTCACTTGTTGTGTGAAATGATGGAAATCCATGCTGAGGGAAGACTAGTGACTGAGTCATCAGCCTCTACTTCTGTTTCCTAGTTTCTATGTCCTAAAATAACAACTATAGTGGGAGGGCCATATGGTGAATGAGCTCTTTCAAAAAGAGGTTTGCAAACATTCTTAATCATCAAACACTGCAAGAAAATGTATTTGAAGATGACTTCAAAAGATTTACCTATATTTATAATAAAAAATAGCCCCAGAATCATCAATCATAAGTTTAAATTCATTGCAATAAATGTTTTGTGTTTGAGTATGTGTTTACATATGCATTGTAAGGAAATAATATTGTGTGATATGAAACACATAAAATTTTAACTTAGGCAATGGATACATATATCAATAAAATTGTAATATTTGCTTTTTTGGAATCTCAATGAACAGATTATGGATTTCTGGGGTTAACCCACCCTATATTTTTAGACATCACTGCTGTAAGGAATATATTTTGGTTTAGTCACACCACTATCTAAGTCTGTAAATGGTTCCCTTAGCATGTAATAAGTTTTTAATCATATATACAATCTCTGTAGTTCTATTTCTTTTGGTAGATATTATTTATGTGATATTTATTGTTTTATTAATTGCATTTAAAAATGTGATGGTTTTATAATGTTTCAACTTGGTTAGCTGAGACTATGATAGAAGAGAAGGCAGTGGCTATCTTGTAGTATATACACACCTTTCCCAGTTATTCAGTCAAGCACTACTGTGCTTGTTTCTGTGAATGGACTTTGCCAGTACAAAGTCTCTAATCAGTTTACCTCAAGTAAGGTATATTATCCTAATAGGCCTGACTTAATCTGTGGAAGTGTTTAAAAGAAGATTTAGGCATTATCTGAGTCATATTCAAGAGAGTACCTGTGTTGACAACCATTCTTCCTTCACTGCATAGTCCTTTCTGAAAGCTCATTGATAACTACATCATCTCATACCTATTGAGTCCTTTTCTGAATGTGAGTCTTATTTATGTGAGACAATGCAAGAATTTTCAGAGGTAAAATGATCAGACTATGAGAGGTGGAACCAAATCAGTAGATTAATCCACTGATGGACTAAATGGGAAGTGATTGTAGGCAGGTAAGTTGTAGCTGGAGGAAATAGGTCATTGGGAGTATGACCTTGGGGTTTATATTTTGTTCCTAGTGAACAGAGCTCTTTGATCCCTGGTTGCCATGTCTTGAACTGTTTTCCTTTGCCATGCTCTTCTGCCATGATATTCTGCCTCACCAAGCCAAGAGCTATGGAGTCAGCCAATCATGTGCAGGTGTTCTACCAACTCCATTTCTCCTTTACCACTGACTTCCTATTAAGCTGAATGCATTAAAGGCCACAGAGGGAGACAGGATGTTCTAAGGATAGAGAAGCATATTGCATCTTTCATTCTCCTTGGTGTTTCTGTCACCCTAATAAAAGATCTCCATATGGGAAGGGATATGTGGATTCAATAGAGACAAGAGGTTCAATTTTATAGTTTTTCTTCAAATGTGAAGGGCTATTATTATTATTATTATTATGAATCACAGTTCTGAGGGAATCTTCCTCTGATAATCTGAGCCTCCAGTATCATTTGAGCAATTCCCCTACTTCAAATGTAGAAGTCCTGATTCTGTAGGTATTCTTTTCTCTGAGATGTTTTAAATACCATGCCCACTCAGATAGCCTCTTTTTATCAGAGATCCAGAACAAGTCTAATGAAAATATCAATGATTCTTTCACAGGCTTTGGAATGGTAAGGTGATTTTGGACTTCTGAACACTTATTTCTTATTGTAAACTCTATCTTCTGTGGATTTTATGAAATTTTCCCATGTTATTTTTCCCTTTTTAGTAATTTTACTGTAATGTGCCTATGTGTGATTTTTCTTTGCACACATTTTTCTTGGAATTTGCAGCATATCTTAATCTATAGCTTGATATCTTTCATCATTTTAAAGTATTTTTTTCTTTCATTTCATTTTTTTCATCCATTCTTTGATTTCTGTTGGAGAACTGTAATTACATGTCTCAGCCCTTTACATGTCTCATCTCTTTCTTAATTTACATATCCTAAAACCAAACTTTTAAAGTATACAATATTTTTTTAAATGATGATGATGATTATATTTTTTGTGGGTATTTGGGATTGAACCTAGGGGTGCTTTACCATTGAGCTATATTCTCAGTCCTTTTTTTTTATTTTGAGACAGGGTCCTTCTAGAATGCTTCAAACTTGTGATCCTGGATTAAAGTCATGTGTCACTGCATACAGCATATTGTTGCTTTTAGTATATGCACAAAGTTGTAGAAATATTACCACTATCTAATATTAGAGCTTTAAAAAATCACTCTAAAGCAAATCCCCATAGCCTTTGGAAGTTCCTTCCCATCCCCATTCCTAGCCTTCTGGTAATCACTACTTTCTGTCTCTATGAATCTGACTAATCTGGATATTTCATATAAATTTCATTATACAATATTTTTGTTACTGGCTTTTTTCACTTAACATGTGTTTTCAGGATTCATCCATGTTGTAGTAGGCATCAGTGCTTTGTTCTTTGTCATTGCTAAGTGATATTCCATTATATGCATTAAATATATTTCATATATCCTTTCATCAGTTGGTGGACCTTTAAGAGGTTACTGATTTTAGACTACTACAAAAATAATTCTATTTTAGCCAAACTCTGGAGCCAACCTAGATGCCCTTCAGTAGATGAATGGATTAAAAAAATGTGGCATATATACACGATGGAATTTTACTAAGCAATAAAAGAGAATAAAATCATGGAATTTGCAGGTAAATGGATGGCATTGGAGAAGATAATGCTAAGTGAAGTTAGCCAATCCCCCCCAAAAACAAATGCTGAATGTTTTCTCTGATATAAGGAGGCTGACTCATAGTGGGGTAGGGAGGGGGAGCATGGGAGGAATAGGTGAATTCTAGATAGGGAAGAGGGATGGGAGAGAAAGGGAGGGGGCAGGGGGTTAGCAAGGATGGTGGAATGTGATGTACATCATTATCCAAAGTACATGTATGAAGACATGAATTGGTGTCAACATACTTTATATATAACCAGAGATATGAAAATTTGTGCTGTATATGTGTAATAAGAATTGTAATGCATTCCACTGTCACTTATTTTTTTAAATCAATTTAAAAAATAATCAATAAAAAAGAAATTTAAAAAATGATGCTCTTTTAATTCTTGTTCAAGATTTCATGTGGATATATTTTTATCTTTCTGGAGTATATAACTAGGGTTTGAATTTCTGGATCATAGATTAATTGAATATTAAACTTTTTGAGAACTGCCAAGGAGGTTCCAATGTGATTGTACAATTTTATAATCCAAACTGCAGAATATAAAGTTTCCATTTTCTTCACATGTTCATCAATACTTGTCATTGGCTACTTTTAAAATTATACCCAATCTAGTGGTTGTGAATTAGTACTTCATTGTGATTTTGATTTGCATATATTAGGGATTTGTTATGTTGGGGATCATAAGCTGTGCTGATAAGCCATTCATATAAACATTTGGTATAAATCCTAATTCAATATTTTGCCCATTTAACAAATTAGCTTGTTTCTTTAATATATTTAGTTTTTCTTTTGTTCATTTGTTATAAAATTTATAACCATTTTGCAGATTCAGTGGAAAAACAAAACTCAGCTAATTTTTAAAAAAATATTTTTTTAGTTGTAGTTGGACACAATATCTTTATTTATTTAATTTTATATGGTGCTGGGGATTGAACCCAGGGCCTTGCCCTTACTAGGCGAGCACTCTACCACTGAGTCACAACCTCAACCCAAGACTCAGCTAAATTTAAAGCAAGCAGAGAAAAGGAACTAGAGATTAGAGTGGGCATAAATGAAATAGAGAATAAGAATAGAAGAACAATAGGGATAATAAATCATTCCAAATCAATAAAATTATGAATAAGGGGTGGGACATTGCTAGAAGCCTTGTAGAAATAAATCAGATTATAAGGGAATTCTAGAAACACTTATATGTCAATGAATTAGTTACCCTACAGGAAATGGGAAATTTCCTAGAAAGATACAAATAACTCAAGAATAAGTAGAAAATCTGAAAATACTTATAAAAGTAAAGACATTAAATTGGTAATTTTAAAATTCCTGCAAAGATTGCCCAACTCTTAATGGTGAACTCTATAAAATATTTAGAAAGCAAATAATAAAATTTATTCACAAAATATCTCAAAAATAAAAATGGGGGAAACACATTTCAACTCATTCTGTGAGGCTAAGATTATCCTGATACCCAAACCAGACAAAGGTATCACAAATAAAGAAAATTACAGACTAATAAGTGTTCAGGCACTTATTGAACACACATGTTAAAAGTCCCCAGCAAAATACTGGGAAACGAAACCCAGCAACATATAAAAAGGATTACACACCATGACCAAGTGGGATTTACACCAGGAATGCAAGGTTTATTTAATTTCTAAGTATTGATTAATGCCATACACCATGTTCATAGAATAAAGTATTTAAAAAATCAAATAAATGTCATCTCAATAGACCAAGGAAAAGCATTTGAAAAATACAATAAACTTTTAAAAACTCTTAGCAAATTAAGAATAAAAAAAAAAACTTTCTCAGTCTATACATTATAATCACTGACTTGTTGATAAAGTTGCCCAAATAATTCAAGGGGGAAAAGAATGGTTAATTTTTCAGACCCAGAGTAACCAATACTTTTGTGGTTAAATTAATCTTGTGTGTTGTCTTTTCATCTTCTATGTGTTGTTTTTTAAAGAACAAGTGTTGTTGAGAATATGCTGAAAATGAAAGCTACAACATGGATGAACTTCAAAAATACTATGCTCAATGAGGGAAGCTAGACACAACGAGTCCCAATGTTGTCTATATTGTATAATTATACATATGCCATCCATAAAAGGCAAATTTATAAAGATAGTAAATAGATTAGTGATTTCTTGGCAGGTAAAAGGAAGAATGGGGATGAAAAATAAATATGCACAAAGGAACATATTGAACTGATGAAAATATTCTAAAACTAGTTTATGGTGATATTTTTCCACTTGGTAAATTTACTACAAATTATTGAACTGTACACTTTAAAATAATGAATTACATGATAGACAAACTATATCTCAATAAAGATAATAGAAAGATCTCCACACAGTGCCAGGCTTGGTGGCACGTGCCTGTAATCCCAGTGACTCTGGAGGCTGAGGCAGGATGATTGCAAGTTCAAAGCCAGACTCAGTAACTTAGTGATAACTCTGAGCAACTTTGCAAGGCCCTATCTCAAAATAAGACATAAACAGGTCTGGGTATATGGCTCAGTGGTTAAGCACCCAAATGAATTAACAAACAAACAAACACACACACAAAAAAACAAATCTCCACACAGAAAACCCTCAATCTGAATGGCCACATTAGTGAATTCAGTGGTGCTGGAATGTGTTTAACAACCCTTCCTCCAAGGCAGAGGGAGAGGAAGGAATGTTGAGAACAGGCTTTATTTTTAGCATTTTTAAAAGCATTTGTCAATTTCCATGATGTAAAAATAGCCCACTATAACTGATTTCAATATAGTGATGTAAAGTCAATGAAAGCAGAGTTGAAGAGATTTTAACAAATCTGGTATTAGAGCTGGTATTAGCTGACCCCAGCCCACCACTTGGTTACTTCTATCAAAAACTCTTCTTTGTGGTATCTTCTTTCACTTGTGGAATATTTTGAATGGTATTGCTCATCTCACTTCCAAATATTTGGAGATTTCCTAGGTATTATATTATCCTTGAGTTATAATTAAATTACATTGTGTTTGTGAGCCTTGAAACTCAATGAGTGTTTCCTTTTTAAAAATTTTTTTAGTTGTAGATGGACACAAAATCCTTATTTTATTTATTTATTTTTATGTGGTGCTGAGGATCAAACCCAGTGCCTCATGCATTCGAGGCAAGCACTCTACCAATGAGCTACAACCCCAGCCCCATCAATGAGTGTTTCTTTTTAGTCTACCATATAGTTTATATAATAAAAGGTTCATATGCACTTGAAAAATGTGTTAGGTATACTGTTCTAGAGTTACATATTAGGTAAAATAATTTGATAGGGTTCATTTCTTCTGTATTATTCCTGCTGATTCCAATGTAAGTGTCATCTATTGATTAGTTTTAGTTTCTATTAGTTTTTAATTTACTTAATTATAGATCACATTTTTCTGCTTTGCATGCCTGGTAATTTTTTATTGTATCCTGCATATTCTGGATAATACATTATGGAAAACATGAAGCATCCTCTTTTGTGTTCCTATTTCTCTGTGTTTTTGCCTTCTTTTACATCAATTGTGCATACTAAGAACTGGGCCCAGGAATGTTCATAAGAATTGGAAGACCCACAATTAAAGGCATCCGAGGTCCCCAAATTGATCTAAAGATTAAACTCAAACCAAATCCCGATTCCACCAAGTTTTGTGTTTGAGTGTGCATGTGTGTAAAAAGTGACAAACTGATTCAAAAAATGTTTTGTAGCATTGTATAATATAACTTTCTGTGATAAAATGTTCTATATCTGTGTTGCTCATTACAATATTCACTATCTGGCTATTAAGAACTTGAAATATGGCTACATTGGCTGAGAAACTGAATATTTAATATGCTCTATTTTAAATTATTTTAAATTGAACTACTTATTTGTGTGTAGTCACCACCATATTGGACAGTGCAGGCACATGGAAATACAGAAGGATATATGTCTTAGTCTGTTCTCTGCTGCTATAACAGAATACTACAGGTGGCATCATTTATAAATAATAGAAGTTTATTTGGCTTATGGTTCTGAAGGCTAGGAAGTTCATGATCTAGGAACTACAATTTATGAAGGCTTTCTTGCTGCATTATAACATGATGAAAGGGCAAGTGAGCATATATTAAACAAAGAAAATTGGGTCAAACTCATCCTTTTTATCAGGAATCCAAACCTGAGATAACTAACTCATTCCATGAGAATGACAGTAATCCATTTATGAGGGCAGAGCCCTCATGATCTAATCATCTTTTAAAAGTCCCACTTGTTAATACTTTCACACTGGCAATGAAATTTCAATATGAGTTTTAGAGGGGACATTCAAACTATAGCAACATATATACAAAAACAACCATGAAAAAAGAGAACACAGATTATCATCCTTCAAATTTATTATAGAACTATAAGAATTAAGGTATGGGGTATTCATCAAGTAGAGGCAAAAACAATGGAAAATTACAGAGTATTGAAAATGTATACTTACACACATTGAACTTATATACTTACAGAGTGTAAAATGTATATGTGTACAAGGCCAGGAGTTAATTGCAAAGAAGGTAGAGTTCCAAAATACCATTGGATGCATGACTTGATGATGTTTCCTATGGAAAAGTCAGGGACCTCATGAAAAATAGACCCATGAGGCCACAGATGGTGGTTTGCATGAAGAACCTGAGAATCTTGAGGTATCAGATCCCCCTTTACCTTACCTATCAGCAGAAGCAGTCCTCTAATATCTCTCCCTCCGACTTGCTAGAGGATGTAAATTCCCCATATTTTGAGACCCTTGAGATATATTACCAACACAGAAGTCTTACATGATGACACATTTAATACCTGTTAGGGTCCTTAAACAAGTCAAGATGGCGCCTGGCATTTTGCCAGAGGGAGTGGATTGAGAAGTAACACCAGCGAGCCATTAAGATGATAGAGATACCTTAATGAGTGACTGCTGTATCTAGATTATGTCAATTAAGTTAAGCTGTGTGTAATCATTAAGATGATGATTCCTTATTGGTTGACTGCTATATCTAGTTTATGTTAATTAAGAACAAGCTATGTGTAATTAGTTATGTATATATACCCCTACTGTCCTACAATAAATGGCTCCCACTGTATCAATCTTCACAAGTCCCCCCCCCCCCCCCAGTTATTTTGCTGCAGGCAGACTGCGGCAAATACCCATGCCCTCATTGCCACCAAGTCAATTGGCAAGGCCAGTTTTCATTACAGGTGGACCAGGGAAGAGAAGCCCCTGCTTTGGGAGGAAAGAGCTTATTATCAAAGGGAGTAGAAAACCTGGCTCAAATATACTGGCACAAATCCTGAGAACATATGTGAGAGGGAATCTTAGAGATTTGAATGGGAATTGAAGAGAATATAAGAATATTATTGAGATGATACCATAGCAGGACTGCTGTAAGAACACTCATTCTCTGGGGGAGAATGACTGGCTGGATAACTGCTTGCTATATAAAAGCACTAAATATGTATACCAGGTTGCTGAGCTGTAGTGAAATCCAGTGTTTGTAGCTATCATCTGTTCCTGCAGTGAAACACAGTGGAATTTGGGGACAGGTGAACTGTTGCTACCAAGCTGATATTCCTGCTGTTTGCTGTGCTGTAAGTAACAAACTGTTTTTGTTCTGATCCACTGAATCTTGCTGTATTCTTTTGGCACTGGTGGAGTGTGACAAAATGAAATGCTTGCTTACTTAATTATCTCCTTTACAGTAACTTCATGCCCTCCTGTATGTAGACAGGTTTCTGCAAGAAATAACACAGAAAAGTACCAATATAGATAACAACTTAGTGGACCAGAAATGGTAAGAGACACATGAGCTAATTCAAGAATATGAGGAAACTACTTAGCTAGGAGGAAATGTGTTTGCCCAAATGGTAGAATAAGTGGAAGGCTAATGGTCTGCTTTTTGAACATGAGTTAATAAATAAACAGAGTAGTGAGGGTCAGATTGCAAATAAGTTGCCCTCTACTAGAGTATGTGACAAGGGGAGCACTGCTAATTCCTGGAAGAAAGGCACAACTTCCCTCCTGTTTGAAAACCACAACTACAACCATCCCCTAGAACTGCAATATGACCCCAAACAGAGCAGTAAGATTAACCCAAGAGACAAAGGAGGTTCACATCTGACACCATTACTGTCAAAAGAATGAGAATCTGTGAGAGATTCAGTTGGTGCAACTGTTGGGAACAAGAAGTGTTATAATTTTAGAGGGTGGATAGTAGCAAGTAGGCCTTCTCACACATGACCACATCATTCATGCAGACTATTCAGTCAGGACAGAATTAAGCCCTAAGCATGGCTTGCAGCTTTGACTTTCTATTTCAGTGGAGGCATTAAGACAAACTTGGAGTGAATACAAAGGAGAAAGCTGTTTGAAACACAGAAGTTGTAGGTGTTCTAGTCTAACCATATTGTGGACAGAATGACAATCCTGACAATGAGGCTTATATTAGTCATCTTTGCATGGCTGTGACCAAAATACCTGACAAGAACAATTGATAAGAAGGTGGTTTTATTTTGGTTCATGGTTTCAGAAGATTCGGTCCATGTTCAGCTAGTTCCAAGGCAGAAACATCATGATGGAAGGCTGTGATGGAGGAATGGTCTCAGAATAGGGAAGCCTGGAAGCAGAGAAAAAGAGACTAGGGAGCCAGGGACAAAATATAGTTCCCTAGAACACTCCTCCAATGACCTACATCATCCAACCATACCCCACTGTCTATAGTACTACCCAGTAATAAATTATTAGTCCATCAAATTGATTAATCCAGTGATGAAGTGACGGCCCTTATCATTGCTTAAAAGCCCCATCTCTGAACCTTGCCACATTAGGGACATGTTTTCAACACATGAACTTTTGGGGGAACATTTCAAATCTAAGCCATAACAATCCTCTTATCCAGAGAATGAGTGATAAAAAGTTTAAGCTCTTCCTCCCTAACATGAAAATGAATGACTTTGTTGTTAGCACCAAGGACCTATGAAAATAATGATGATGATTTGGGGTCCAAAAAATGCATAAGGTGAAGATAGATCCACCCTCAACCAAGCAAGGTTTCCAAAATCTTAGAGAAAACAAAGGATGGGAATAAAAATAAATTCCTTATTAAGGGAACTAACCACTAGTCAATGTGTATTTGGCTCTAAAATAGGGGTTTCTCAAAAAAGAGATTAATATGTTAAGCACTGAAGCATTTGGTCCAGATAGAAGTTATACAGGTAGAGAGAAGGGCCATAGGAAGTTGTCTATCAAATTGAAACAGAATGTGTCTTTGTACAGACAGATTGCTCCATAGAGATCCATGTCTCTACAAGAGGAAGTGAAAACCAAATCACTATCATAGGACAGGTTACTCCTTCAGCACTTCCATGGCCTGATCCTAAGCTCCTGATTCCTGATATGAAGAAAGGAGACTTAGAAGTTATATCAAGGTCTCTTATACCCAGTGGCGAGAGGAGGTCATGACTTTGTAAGGATACAATGAGGCAGAGGTTAAAGATAGATGAAATCTATGGTGGTTTATTTCAATGCCAATATTCAAAATATTGTCATATCAGGTTCTCTTGAGGGGCAAGGGCCACTGTTTATTTAGATGGATTTGAAAATGCAGTAAAATGGTGAAGGGAATTAATTATAACTATCTGTGTGCAGCCATTTGTCCTCCAGTTATGCTCCACTGCTATTACACTTAATGCTTGATGCATAATTTATATTGCTGTTTTATATACAGGTACTGCGAGTATTCAAAAAATCAAGGCAAGATTCTCCCAATTGTGAAGACCATTGTGTAAGGTAGTGATAGTGGGAAGATCACTCTAAAAACAATAGCTAGACTTTCAGTTTTCTCCCATAATATACTATATAAATAATATACAATTTCAGTAGTCAAGGCCTTGATGAAGACCTTGAAGTCAACAGAAGTACTGAAAGATTCATTCTTTACAAAAGACCCCTTGCATGTGAAGTGAAAAAGGCTAATGAGAGGTGGCCAGTTATGGTGATTTACTGCCAAGTGAATCCAGCTATTGTTTCTGTAACTCTTACAGTCACAGTCTTAAATGCATGATTAACATGCTCCATCTGGGGAAATTTGACTTTACTGTTGTTTGTTACCAGTGAGTATGCAGACATATGGAACAAGTCTTTCTCTCTTCTTGGATGACTTGTTTCCAAAACTTTGATGATATCATGCTGGTAGGCCCTAGTAAAGAATAGGTAGCAGTGGCTGTTTATTTACTACATGAAAGCCAAGAAGTGACTTATTAATCCTGATAAGATATAGAGACCAGCCACCCCAAGTGATTTTTGAGAGTGATGTTGGCAGAGACTCAAAGATCAATTTTGAAGATAATAAAGAGAGAATTACTCTATGTCTCACTACTACCTAAAGAGAATCCCTGCACTTCATTTAACTGTTTGGTTATTGTAGACAATATGTAGTTCATACAGATAGTTTGTGGCATGTTATTTACGTGTTGAGCAGAAAATCTAGCAAACTTAACAGGGTACACTCAGTTGTTTGCCCACTTAGGGTACAGTTGTAGAAGACAAGCTGGGGAAGGCAATGGGCTTGTAAAAACCCCAGGGGTTCCTTAGAACTATAGATGCCTGCTTCTAATGACTGTGCTGACTTGAGACTTTACCAAAGACTGACCAAATTCACCCAAAAGTGCTTCTTATGTGTTCTAAATTCATCACCTCCCCAGCTGGGCCATCCACAATACTCTGTTTGGGAAATAGCTACCAGAAGGCTATTGGGCAGCTGTGGAGAATGAGAGTCTTACTCAGGACTGTCTGGTAACATTCCACCCAGACATTCCCACCTGGGGTTTGTTCCATTAACTTATTAATGGAAGAGCCGCACAGGATTTTTTTTAATTAAATGGAAACATGGAATTAAGAGAGAGGTAAATCTCGTTCCACAATTGTGTCCTTGTTATATAAAAATGGTGCATACCTTTAGAGGATGTTGCATTTCCCCTTGCTCACTCAGAAAAGAAGCCCTTAGTTACCTGGTGACCACATTCCAAAAAGACCCCAAGGATGGTTGGCTTTGGATTACTGATGGCTCAGCCAAAATAAAAGCTAATGATGTCACTAGGCATAAAGAGTAAGTCAAGCCTAATGACAATCCTGGAAGACTTCACCACAGTGATGACCAATCAACAAAATGGGATGATTTGAATGCTGCCATTCCTGCCTAAGACAATATTACCAAGGAAATGGTATGTTGTATTTTCACTGATTCTTGAGTTATGGCTGACAGCTTAGCTGTCATGATTGAATTCGTGGAGTATAACTACATATATATAAAAGACATTTGTATGTGAGGCCACAAACTCTGGAAAGCCATTGTTGCAACCAGACAGGATAGTTATGTAATCCATGTGTATGCCTATGCAAAGTGTCCACTCTCACAGAAGCCTAAATCAAACAACATGGTCAACTGGGCTTGCATATACCTCTTTCTATAAGTGTTACCTGAATTTATTATTGGGTTAGGCAAGTGAACTTGCCACCATAAGCCAATGGGCTCAAAATAACTCCATTTGTTTCCTGTTAATAGGTGATAACAACTTTTGAGCCCTGACCACACCTGATGAAGGCTTACTTATGTTCTCTGCTGCCATCTTGTGGCTTCTTCTGGTGTGTAACAAGCATTGAAACCTATTCCAGCCATGAAGTCGACATTTCTATGTGGCAGATTCTGGTCACACCATGGAAACACTTGAGTCTGAGTTTTGCTGTTTATACCACTTACAATCCTCCAATGCATGCTGCTCATGGGAATGCCATGTAATTGCATTTCATGCTAAGGCTGCTGGCATCATCAAGAGTAGAGTGTGTTTTCAGCCTTGTTGTCAGAATTGTGGACTAGACATCATAGTCAGACTTTATGGTCATTATGTGAGTCTCTTCTCTGCAAAGGAATATATCCTTTTGAATGCTTACTTGGGGAACATCAGGATAGAAGGTGTGCTAGTTAGCTGTTTATCATTATGACAAAATACTTGATAAAAGCAACTTAGAGGAGAAAATATTTATTTTGGCTCATAGTTTCAGAGGTTTCAGTCCATGGTAGGCTGATTCCATTGTTTTGGGGTTTGTGGTGAGGCAGTACATCATAGTGAATGGGCATAGAAGAGCAAAGCTACATATATCAAGGAGAGAGGGTGTGTGTGTGTGTGTGTGTGTGTGAATAAAACAAAGAGTGAGAGAGACAGTGAGGGAAGAAGAAGGAGGAGGAGGAGATTGGGGACAAGAAATACCATTCCAAGGCACCTAGGTGACTTACTTCTTCCAATTAGGCCCCACCAACTACAGTTTCCTCCATCTCTTAATAATGGCACGGAATTATTAATTCATCAAGGGATAAATCCACTGATAAGGTTAAAAGACTACATGGTCCAATCAATTCACAAAAAGCCCCACCTCTGAACATTTCTACATGGGGAACCAAACCTTCAACATGTGAATCTTTATGGGGATACTTCCTATCCAAATCATAGCAGAAGGAGTCAGAGAACACAACAGGGAGATCAGCCTTCTGTATCAGTGATTCCATATTGAAAATTTCCAACCATTCCTCCTTTTTTCCTATTAATCTTAGTTCCACAACAAAGTGAGGGTGACTCCAACCTGTTGCTTCTAATATCACCTGCCTTCAGTTATTGAGCATGGTGCATCACAGGTTACGAAGATATTGATCTGTTGGTGGAATCTGTTAAGCCTATATTACCCCTAGTGTCAAACTTCATCAAAAATAAAAGATGTCATGCATAACTGAAAGTCTTACCATTGTACCATAGTCCATGTAACCCTTGATACATTTGAAAATGTCTGGGTGCAGAAATGGATGGATGAATTGATAAGGTACTGACTACTGGATTAGGATAAACAGACTTTGAATGGCCATGGAAGGAGAGCAACAATGTCAGTAACAGGGGCAGAGCTCCTGAGACCCTGGGAGGCATAGGAATGGGAAGTAGATAATGCTGCACATACCCCCAGCTCCAGCTTCACAGCTTTGCAAATAAGTTCCGTCCACATGAGTCAAGTGGCAGCAGAGGATGACTGTCCCACATGAGGTCTATCATCCCTATATACATTCTACAGAAACAGAAAATTCCCAGGGCTGTGGATAATAAACTCAGACCCTTTCATATATGTATACTCTGACCAGTGCAACCTTGTTTGTATATGATTGATACAAACTCATGTGATTCTACTGATGTACCAGTGGCCTAGACTACCAAAGTTATATTTACTCAATGACACTGCTGATGTGGTTTGCCAAAACAATAAGGTGATACAAATAGAATATAAGAAGTTACTTTGAATCAATACTTGTGTATGTGTTGGAGAGTGAACTACAGAATATCTTTCAATTGAGGATAGGGATGACTTATCATCATTACCCTAGGTACATGAATGACTGCACATATGGTGTGATGCTGCATCATGTACAACCATAGAAATGTAAAGTTGTGCTGCAATTGTGTACAACAAATCAAAATACATTCTGTTGTCATATATATCCAATTAAAATAAATTAATTAATTTTTAAATGATTCATGACCATCTCACAATGCAAAATACCAGAGTCACAAAATCTTAACTCTTTCAGTATTGCTCAAAAGTCCAAGTCCATAGACTCTGAGACTCAATATTACCTGTGAGCCCTTTTAAAAATCAAAATCGAGTTGCATACCTTGCCATGCATGGTGGTGCACACCTGTAATCCCAGTGGCTTGGGAGGCTGAAGCAGGAGGATTATGAGTTCTAAGCCAGCCTCAGTAAAAGCAAGATTCTAAGCAACTCAGTGAGACCCTGTCTCTAAATAAAATACAAAATAGGTGGATGTGGCTCAGTGGTCGAGTGCCCCTGAGTTCAATCCCCAATACCCCAAAAAAGTTATATACCTTGAAGATGCAATGATGGAACAGGTATAGGGGATACATTTTTATTCCAAAAGGGAGGAACAGGAAAATAGCAAGGAAACCAAAGCAAGACTGAAATTCTGTAGGGTAAATGTTAAATCATAAATAAATCACAAATCTCCATGTCCAGCATCCAGAGCATATTATGATGGGATATAGACTTGAAAGGGCTTGAGCATTCCTGCCTCTATGGCTTTGTTATCTGCAGTTTGCATGGCTACTCTTATTGGGCAGGTTTCTCATGCTGCCTGCAGCTTCCCTTGGGAAGCATTCCATATCACTGGCATCTCTGTTGTTGGAGTCTCCATTGTAGCTTTGGTTTCACTCTTAACAATCCACTCATTACCCTGACAGGAGCTGCTTGCAGTGGCACTGACTCTATAACATACTGACTGGCTTCCTAGGCTTTCCTTTGGAATCACAGAAGTCCCCATGACCCTATAATTCTTGCATTATGCATGTCTGAAAAACCAGCAACACATGAATAATGCCAATGTCTGCCACCAGAGTAAGCTCTATCTGGTCTTGCTTGAACCACAGATTTCAATGGCCTCTTAATGACTCATTGGCTGACCATTGGAAAATGAATCCCTAGGCACTTTTGGGTGCATAGGGAATCCTGGAGCTCTGTCTCAAAAGTTTTTGAAACAGATTTGTATTTTAGCATCCCCTGAAATGCTCTCAAAGCATCTTTCTTATTGTCCTGGTGTAAAACCCCTTCTTTGGACACACATTTACAAGTGTTCTTTTTTTGTCAAGCTTCAAATTTTTCAAATCTTTCAGCTTTGCTCCTTTTTGTTCACAATTCTCACTGTAAATTTTGCTAAAAGCAGCCAGTAATACCCATGCCACTGCCTAAATGCTTTGCTGTCTTAAACTCTCATCTACCAATTAAGCTAGTTATCACCTTTTAAGTTCCTCCTCCCATGAAATCTCAGGGAATGGACAAATGTTGAAAAATGCTTTACCATGGTATAATGATGATGGTTTCTAAACCAATTTCCAATAGAATCCTCATTTACATTTGAAACTTCATCATTATTGCCTTTTTAATTCACATTTCCTATCAGTATTATAGTCTTCTAAGCCCCTACCAGTGTCTCCTGCTTACAGCATTCTAGGATTTTTATAGGTTAATTCTCCAAAAATTTCTAAATCCATCCCATAAGCCAATTCCAAATGTTATTCCACATTGTCAGGTATATAGTAATGGCATAGATCCCACTCCTTGTACTATTACTATAAAAAAATCTGAGATAATCAAATTATAAAAATAAAAGGTTTATTTTAGCTGATAGTTCTAGAGGTTTCAGCCCATAATCAGTGGGACCTGTTGCAGCACATCATGGTGTGAATGTTTAGTGGAACAAAATTGCACATATCACGGTAAGGAAGTAAAAGAGAAAGATACCAGGGCCCCAAAATCCCTCTTAAGGTCACCCTGCCAAAGACCTGATGATCTCCTACTGTGCTTTCCTCTTAAAGGTTCCACCACCTCCTAATAGTTACAAGCTGGGGACTACATTGTGGGACATTTAAGATACAAATTATAGCATTCAGCAACATCTACTGTAGGTTTGGATTTAGCCAGGTGGAACAAGTCAATGTATCAGCTCAGGTGCAATGCTATCCACAGGATAGCACTTTCTTTCCACTCTCCTCTAGGATCTGGCATATGCACTGAGCTAAATACTGGTATTTAGGTGATGTCACCCGAATCTAGATTTCATGAATTGGGAAACAAAAAGTAAAAATCAGATTGGCTCCTGTGAAAAGGATTCTGGTTCCATTTTTTGATATTTGGTTGCTGAGAGTTTTAAGCTTCACTCTCTTTACTACATCTGGGAAAGTTAAAAAGAAATCCAAGGTAATCTTTCCTTTGGCACCAGTATGAGGTTCAAACTATGTAAGACCCTATCTATGCAACATTACCATCATCATGGTCCCATTCCCTAGCCACAACAAAAAGCCAAAGCCAGCATTTTTTCTTCATCCTCTCAAGTAATTTTTTTTCAGACCAACTTGGGAAGCTCCTCTTCTCTCCCCTAAAAGCCTCATCATGTAAGTAATAAGTCATACCTTCTTGGTATAAGTATGGTGTCATTAATCTTGTTATTTGAAACAAATTTTAGATGGGACGGAGCCCATTCTTTCTTCCTTTCTTTCCCTTTTTTTTCCTTTTGTAACAGGCATTGAACTCATGGGCACTTGACCATTGAGCCACATCCCAGCCCTATTTTGTATTTTATTAGAGACAGGATCTCACTGAGTTGCTCAGCACCTTGCTTTTGCTGAGACTGGCATTGAACTCACGATTCTCCTGGCTCAGCCTCCCGAGCTGCTGGGATTAGTGGCCTGTGCCACTGCACCCAACTTCATTCTTTCTTTAAAGGCTGACTAGAATATCTCCTCACACCATAAATTTCAGTAGCACACTTTCAGAATGTGTACTTATCATCCCTAAAACTTCAGGTTTTGCCATATTAGATATCTTGGGTCTCAAGAGGGCAGGCATCCAGTAAATCACACAGATTGGGTTCTACTAAACATGAAGCTACAGCTACCACCTGATCACTCCAAATCCTCATAGTAATGGAGCATCCGGTAAAGAAAGGAATTTACATATCAATGGGTCAAACTAACTCTTATTACTGTGTAAAATTAAGGGTTGTTGCTACATAATGGGGAGGAAGGAATATGTTTGTTATGGTTTGGAAGTGATGTGTCTCCAAAATCTCATGTGTGAGACAATGAAAGGAGGTTTAGAGGAAAAAATGATTGGGTTATGAGAGCCTTAACCCAATCAGTGAATTAATCCCCTGATGGGCATTAACTGGGTGGTAACTGAAGGCATGTAGGTTGCAACTGGAGGAGGTAGGCATTGGAGGGTATGCCTTTGGGGTACATATTTTGTATCTGACATGTGAAGTATCAGTCTCTGCTTCCTGATCGTGTGAGCCACTTCCTCTGCCACACTCTTCCTCCATGTTGTTCTGCCTCACCTAGAGTCCAGAGGAATGAAGCTGGATGACTGAGTCCTCTGAAAATATGAGTCCCCAAATAAACTTTTTCTCCTGTAAAATTGTTCTTAATTATTTTAGTCACAGCAGCAAAAAGCAGACTAAAACAATGTCTAAAACCTAGAGGATTGATTCATCAAGGATTCCCTTGGTTTTTCTTTATTCGGTAACAATGGTAATTAGAGTTAGTATAAAATAGATGTTCATTTATTTACAACTTTAAATTATTTACACTTGAGGTATTTGCTAAGTGGGATGAATAAAGCAAAATGTCCTGGACAATTGACTCATAAGTCATTCTAGGAAGCATGTCCTTTTACTTTTTGTTGTACGGAGGCCTGGACCTTTAAAAATAGTATCTTTGTTTCCTTATTTCTTTTTAAAATTTTTTAAAAATTTTTAGGTGTAGATAGACACAACACAATGCCTTTATTTTTATGTGATGCTGAGGATCGAACCTGGGTCCCGCCCATGCTAGGTGAGCACTCTACCGCTGAGCCACAATCCCAGCCCCTCCTTATCTTTGGAGAGTGGAAGTGAAATCTGGAGCATTCATCAAACAACTTCCAGATACTGTTTTTAATACTTCAACTCCCCATTCTCACTTCATCCATTTCACCATTGCATGTTGTATTCTAAGTAGCTTTAATAATGATAAAATGTCCAAACTTTGCCTTTCACTCTGTCTGTCCCCCCTCAATAGCTAATAGCTCAACACTTAAGAACAACAGCCATATATGGTGATGCACTCCTATAATACCAGCAGCTATGTAATCCCAGTGGCTCTGGAGGCTTAGGCATGAGAATCATGAATTCAAGGTCAGCCTCAGCAATTTAGTAAGGCCCTATGCAACGTAGTGCAAGACTCTATTTCTAAATAAAATATTTTTAAAAGGGTTAGGGATGTGGCTTAAAGATTAAGTGTCCCTGGGTTCAATCCCCAGTACCAAAACAAACAAAAGAACAACCACCACCACCAGTATGGAAAGTACTATGGAGATTCCTAAGAAAACTTGGAATAGAACTACCATTTGACCCAGTCATCCCACTCCTAGGTTTATACTCAAAAGACATAAAATCAACATAATATACTGAAGCAGCCACATAAATGTTTACAACTCAACTCACAATAGCTAAATTATGGAAGCAAACTAGGTGCCCTTCAACAGATGAACTGATAAGGAAACTATGACCCACACCATCACACATACATGGGAGTTCAGGCCCAGCCCAGGACTGCCTCCACTGACCTGGGAGGGAGCCCAGGCCCAAAATAGGTCCAGGTCCATCCCCTCCACCTAGGAGCCCATGCCTAACATACTTCCATGTTGGGTCACTGCAGCCATTGCCATAGTCTTTCCCACACAGTAGCCTCTACCTTGTGACAGCAGACAGGGCCTAGAAGCAGCTGCATCTCAGAGTAGGTATCCCAAAGCCAGTGTAAGGCCCACCTCTGAAAGACACTGCATCCATCTTGGGGTACTTCCACTGCTATCTTGAGTCACCTCCTGCTATTGCCACCACTACCTATAGTTGCAGTAGCATCCATTGTGGGATACCAGCAGGGTCGGGAAGCCCAACACCAAGGTGAGGTACAGATAATTTGCACAGAAACTACAAGAGTACAGGGTATAAACTGTACTACCTCAGATCCACACTGCAAGAAAGGAAGATACACAGACAACATCAAAAAACAAGGGAGAAGTGACCCCAAACAAACCAGGAAACTACAATAACAGAATCCATGGACAGTGCAGTTGGGGAAATGTCAGAGAAGGAGTTCAGAAAGTTATGGGACAGCATCAAAAGACCAAATATAAGAGTTATTGGGATAGAGGAAGGCACAGAGTTTCAAACCAAAGGAATGCACAATCTCTTCAATGAGATAATGTCAGAAAATTTCCCAAGCATGAAGAACGAATTGGAAAACCAAATACAAGAGGCTTACAGCTTACAGAACACCAAATGTACAAAATTACAACAGATCTACACCAAGGCACATTATAATGAAAATGCCTAGCATACAGAATAAGGATAGAATCTTAATAGACACAAGACAGAGGAATCAGATCACATATAGGGGGAGACCAATTCGCATCTCAGCAGATTTTTCTTTTTTTTTAATATTTATTTTTTAGTTTTCGGTGGACACAACATCTTTGTTTTTGTATGTGGTGCTGAGGATCGAACCCAGGCTGTACGCATTCCAGGCGAGTGCACTACCACTTGAGCCACATCCCCAGCCCTGTCAGCAGATTTTTCAACCAGACCCCCAAAGCATGGAGATTATGGAAAAACATATACCAAGCTCTGAAAGAAAATGGATGCCCATTTTCTTATAAATCTTATATCCAGAAAAATTAAACTTTAGATTTGATGATGAAATAAAAATCTTCCATGATAAACAAAAGGTAAAAGAATTTACAACTAGAAAGCCTGCACTACAGAACATCCTCAGCAAAATATTCCATGAAGAGGAATTGAAAAACAACAATGAAAATCAGCAAAGGGAGGTATTACACTCAAGGAGAAACTAATCAAAGGAGAAACCAAGTCAAGTAAAATAACAAAAATAAACAAAAAATATTTTTTTTATAAAATAAATAAAATAATTATTTATTTTATTGAATACAAATCATGTCTCAAAAATAATGCTGAATGTTAATGGCCTAAACTCACCAATCAAAAGACATAGACTAGCAGATTGGGATTTTTTAAAAAAAAGACCCAACAATATGCAGCCTCCAAAAAACTCATCTCATAGAAAAAGAGAGAGAAAAAGACATCCAAAAAGACATCCACAGAGTGAAGGTAAAGGGTTGGGAAAAATCATACCACGCACATGGACTGCGGAAGTAAGCAAGGGTTTCCATTCTCATATCGAATAAAGTAGGCTTCAAGCTAAAGTCAATCAAAAAGGATAAAGAAGGACACTACCTGCTGCTCAAGGGAACCATACACCAACAAGATATAACAATTATAAATATATATGCCACAAACAATGGAGCATTTATTTTCATCAAACAAACTCTTCTCAAGTTCAAGAGTCAAATTGACCACAACACAATAATTCTGGTGGCTTTAACACACCTCTTTCATAACTAGATAGATCTTCCAAACAAAAGCTGAACAAAGAAACTAAAGAACTCAATAATACCATAAATAACTTAGACTTAACTGACATATATAGAATATTACATCCTTCAATAAGTGAATACACTTTCTTATCAGCAGTACATGGATCCTTATCTAAAACACACCATATTTTATAACACAAAGTAACTGTTAGCAAATATAAAAAAGTAGAGTTATTACCCTGCATTCTATCAGATCATAATGGAATGAAATTACAAATCAATGTTAAAATAAAAAAAATAGAAGCTACTCCAACTCCTGGAGACTAAATAATATGCTACTGAATGAATAATGGGTTGCAGAAGACATCAAGGAGATTAAAAAATTCATAGAAGTGAATTAAAATCTCTGGGACACTATGAAGGCAGTACTAAGAGGAAAGTTCACTGCATGGAGTTCAGTCCTTAAAAAAAGAAAAAGGCAACAAAGAAATGACCTAACATTACATCTCAAAACCCCAGAAAAAGAACAAATCAACACCAAATGCAGTAGAAGACAGGGAATAATTAGAATCAAAGCTGCAATCAATCAAATTAAAACAAAAGAAACAATTGAAAAAATTGACAAAACAAAAAGTTGATTCTTGGGGAAAATGTGGAGAAGATGGCGGCGAGGGGAGTGCATTGCCCCCGTGTGCCGCGTCACTGTGTGGGAGAATGACGAGTCAGGACGGCTAAAGGCTGTCTTGTTAGGAATTTCCAGCAATAGTGGGGTGCTCCGGAACCTGGAGGAAGGATTTCCATCGCACGAGGATCGGCTACAGGGACTCAAACGTGAGAGATTTGTCGCACGGAGGGTAACACTGCTTATTCAGCAAATCGCCCCGCGGCTAGAGTCTGCAGCGCGCGCTGGGAAACGAGGAGATAGCAACACAGGGATACAGCGCTGCAGTTTCTGCCAGCCATGCAAGCACCGTACTCAGTGCTCAATTCTGGGTTCGAGATGGGGGAAGGAAGCGGTCCAATTCGGTTCTCCACACCAGTCAGACCACAGAGGAGGCCAGCGGCCACCATCTTGGAGAGCTGACGTCACCATCCCTGTTTTCGACTGACCGCAGCTCATTCAGCCATAGAACAGGTAATTTCAGGCTGCCATTCGCCTGCGGCTTGCAGAAAAATTACTCAGGCTCAGTGCTAAATAACCCACGGAAACTGCTTCTTGGAGCCTGCTCTTATCAGAGCATACACCAAGCACAGAGCGGCCGAGCTCCGGCGCCCAGAACTGCTCTGTCCCAGGGCTAAGGAGCCCGCGGAAACTGCTTCTCGGTCCAGGTCCTGCTGAGTACTGTGGAGGTAAATACCAACCGAGCCTTCGTGGGCAGTGGCAACAGGACTGAGATGGGGCCTATGAGGGCCGGTCAGGACTCACCCATTGCTTTGGTCACCCAGCAAAGGGAACGAAATGCTGCCATTCGCATAGGATACCAATATGGCAGAGATCTGATGTCATCAGAAAGCGGCGGAGGAGAGAACTTCATCAATACCAGTGGCGACAGAAACAGTTGGTCTCCTGGTAGGGAGGGTGAGTCACAGACACCCGAGTCTCTCTCACTTTGTCGTGGAGCCAGAGGGGAGGAGCCAGGCTGCCGCCCGCGCCCGGAGCAGGCCCAGCGGCTCGCTGGCATGGTGGTCACGTGATCCCAATTGGAGAGGGGGCGGAGCGGAGCCGCCACCCGCGCCCGCAAGGTGGGCAGACCTGCGACCCAGTGGTACGCGGGCATGGTAGGAGGGGCAGGGCAGAGCCGCCGCCCGCACCTGCAAGGTAAGCAGACCTGCGACAGACCGGCGGATCAGGCCCAACGGCCTGCCAGCGTGGTACACACGTCACCCCAACTGGAATAGGGGCAGAGCAGAGCAGAGCCCATGCCCGGATCAGGCCCCGCCGGTGTGGTGGTCACGTGACCCCAATTGGAGTGGGGGCATAGCAGAACCGCCACCCGTGCCCGCAGAGTGGGCAGACCTGCGACCAACCTGCAGATCAGGCCCAGCGGTCCGTGGGCGTGGTAGGAGGGGCAGGGCAGAGCCGCCGCCCGCGCCTGCAAGTTAGGCAGACCTGTGACCTACCGGTGGAACAGGCCCAGCGGCCGGCCGGGGTGGTAGGCAAGTCACCCCAATTGGAGTAGGAGCAGAGCAGAGCCTTCGCCCGGGCCCGGAACAGGCCCAGCGGTCCGCAGGTGTGGTAGACGAGTCACACCAATTGGAGGGGGGGCAGAGCAGAGCCGCCTCCCGCACCTGCAGGGTAGACAGACCTGCAACCGACCGGCAGATCAGGCCCGGTGGCCTGCCGGCGTGGTACACTCGTCACCCCAATTGGAGTAGGGGCAGAGCAGAGCCGCCGCCCGCGCCCGGAACAGGCCCAGTGACCTACCGGCGTGGTAGTCACGACACCCCAACTGGAGTAAGGGCAGAGCAGAGCTGCCTCCCGCGTCCGGAATAAGCCCAGCGACCCGCCGGCGTGGTAGACACGTCACCCCAATTGGAATAAGGGCAGAGCAGAGCCGCCGCCCACGCCTGCAAGGTAGGCAGACCTGCGACCGACTGGCAGAACAGGCCCAGGGGTCCACGGGCGTGGTAGACACCTCACACCAATTGGAGGAGGGGCAGAGCAGAGCCGCCGCCCGCGCCTGCAAGGTAGGCAGACCGCCGCCCTACCCTGCAAGGGAGACTTTTCAACTATACAAGAGCAATATAAATATATAGGGGAAAAAAACATTTCAAAAACACAACAGTTTCACCAAGCAGAAAGAAACACAAGCAGTATGAAAAGACAAGGAAAGAAAGGTCCACAAGCAATGCAGGTCAACGCAACTTTAGAAGAGGTAACAGCTGCAGCAGATGGAATATCAGATAAAGAATTCAGGGTATACATGCTTCAGATGATCTGGAGTATCAAGGAAGACATTAGACAGCAAAATCAGACAATGAAAGATCACTTCGACAATGAATTACACAAACAAATCCAGGAAGCAAAGGATCAACTATACAGGGAGATAGAGGTTATAAAAAACAAACAAACAGAAATCCTAGAAATGCAGGAAGCAATAAACCAACTTAAAAACTCAATGGAGAATACTACCAGCAGAGTAGAACACTTAGAAGATAGAACATCAGACAATGAAGATAAAGTATTTCAACTTGAAAAGAACATAGACAGCTCAGCAAGACTGTTAAGAAACCATGAGCAGAACATCCAAGAAATATGGGATAACATTAAGAGACCAAACTAAAGAGTCATTGGGATACAGGAAGGTATAGAACTCCAAACCAAAGGAATGAGCAATCTATTCAATGAAATTATACGAGAAAACTTCCCAGACTTGAAGAATGAGACAGAATCCCAAATCCTAGAAGCCTACAGGACGCCAAATGTGCAAAATCATAAGAGATCCACACCTAGAAACATTATAATGAAGATGCCCAACATACAGAATAAGGAGAGAATTTTAAAAGCTACAAGAGAAAGGAAGCAGATTGCATTTAGGGGTAAGCCAATCAGGATAACAGCTGATCTTTCAACACAGACTCTGAAAGCTAGAAGATCCTGGAATAACATATTTCAAACACTGAAAGAAAATGGGTTCCAACAAAGAATTGTGTATCCAGCAAAATTAAGCTTCAAGATGGAAGATGAAATTAAAACCTTCCACGATAAACAAAAGTTTAAAGAATTTGCAGCTAGAACACCATATCTTCAAAACATCCTCGGCAAAACATTACAGGAAGAGGAAATGGAAAATAACAATGAAAACCAACAGTGGGAGGTAGTACAGTAAAGGGGGGAAAATAATCAAAGAGGAAAACAAACCATGTTTAGTAACATAAATAAACAAATATGGCTGGAAGAACAACCCATATCTCAATAATAACCCTAAATGTTAATGGCTTAAACTCACCAATTGAGAGACACAGGCTAGTAGAATGGATCACAAAACAAGACCCAACAATATGCTGCCTACAGGAGACGCATTTGATAGGAAAAGACATACATAGACTGAAGGTGAAAGGTTGGGAAAAATCATATCACTCATATGGACTTTGGAAACAAGCAGGAGTGTCCATACTCATATCAAATAAAATAGATTTCAAGCCAAAGTTAATCAAAGTGATAAAGAGGGACACTACATACTGCTCAAGGGAAACATACACCAACAAGACATAACAATCATAAATATATATGCCCCAAACAATGGTGCAGCTATGTTCATCAAACAAACTCTTCTCAAGTTCAAGAGTCTAATAGACCACCATACAATAATCATGGGAGACTTCAACACACCTCTCTCGCCACTGGTCAGATCTTCCAAACAAAAGTTGAATAAGGAAACTATAGAACTCAATAACACTATTAATAACCTAGACCTAATTGACATATATAGAATATACCACCCAACATCAAGCAGTTACACTTTTTTCTCAGCAGCACATGGATCCTTCTCAAAAATAGATCATATATTATGTCACAGGGCAACTCTTAGACAATATAAAGGAGTAGAGATAATACCATGCATCTTATCTGATCATAATGGAATGAAACTGAAAATCAACGATAAAAGAAGGAAGGAAAAAGCATACATCACTTGGAGAATGAACAATAGGTTACTGAATGATCAATGGGTTATAGAAGACATCAAGGAGGAAATTAAAAAATTCTTAGAGATAAATGAAAACACAGACACAACATATCGGAATCTATGGGACACATTGAAAGCAGGTCTAAGAGGAAAATTCATTGCTTGGAGTTCATTCCTTAAAAAAAGAAAAAACCCAACAAATAAATGATCTCATACTTCATCTCAAAATCCTAGAAAAAGAAGAGCAAAACAATAGCAAAAGAAGTAGAAGGCAAGAAATAATGAAAATCAGAGCTGAAATTAATGAAATCGAAACAAAAGAAACAATTGAAAAAATTGACAAAACTAAAAGTTGGTTCTTTGAAAAAATAAACAAAATCGACAGACCCTTAGCCATGCTAGTGAAGAGAAGAAGAGGGAGAACTCAAATTACTAGCATACGGGATGAAAAAGGCAATATCACAACAGACACTTCAGAAATACAGAAGATAATCAAAAATTATTTTGAATCCTTATACTCCAATAAATTAGAAGATAGTGAAGGCATAGATAAATTTCTTAAGTCATATGATCTGGCAAGATTGGGTCAGGAGGATATAGACAACGTAAACAGACCAATTTCAATTGAGGAAATAGAAGAAACCATCAAAAGACTACCAACTAAGAAAAGCCCAGGACCGGATGGGTATACAGCAGAGTTTTACAAAACCTTTAAAGAGGAACTAATACCAATACTTTTCAAGCTACTTCAGGAAATAGAAAAAGAGGGAGAACTTCCAAATTCATTCTACGAGGCCAACATCACCCTGATACCTAAACCAGACAAAGACACTTCAAAGAAAGAAAACTACAGAACAATATCTCTAATGAACCTAGATGCAAAAATCCTCAATAAAATTCTGGTGAATCCGTTACAAAAACATATCAAAAAAAATTGTGCACCATGATCAAGTAGGATTCATCCCTGGGATGCAAGGCTGGTTCAATATACGGAAATCAATAAATGTTATTCACCACATCAATAGACTTAAAAATAAGAACCATATGATCATCTCGATAGATGCGGAAAAAGCATTCGACAAAGTACTGCATCCCTTTATGTTCAAAACTCTAGAAAAACTAGGGATAACAGGAACATACCTCAATATTGTAAAAGCAATCTATGCTAAGCCTCAGGCTAGCATCATTCTGAATGGAGAAAAATTGAAGGCATTCCCTCTAAAATCTGGAACAAGACAGGGATGCCCTCTCTCACCACTTCTGTTCAACATAGTTCTCGAAACACTGGCCAGAGCAATTAGACAGACGAAAGAAATTAAAGGCATAAAAATAGGAAAAGAAGAACTTAAATTATCACTATTTGCTGATGACATGATTCTATACCTAGCAGACCCAAAAGGGTCTACAAAGAAACTATTAGAACTAATAAATGAATTCAGCAAAGTGGCAGGATATAAAATCAACACGCATAAATCAAAGGCATTCCTGTATATCAGCAACAAATCCTCTGAAATGGAAATGAGGACAACCACTCCATTCACAATATCTTCAAAAAAAATAAAATACTTGGGAATCAACCTAACAAAAGAGGTGAAAGACTTATACAATGAAAACTACAGAACCCTAAAGAGAGAAATAGAAGAAGATCTTAGAAGATGGAAAAATATACCCTGTTCATGGATAGGCAGAACTAACATCATCAAAATGGCGATATTACCAAAAGTTCTCTATAGGTTTAATGCAATGCCAATCAAAATCCCAACGGCATTTCTTATAGAAATAGAGAAAGCAATCATGAAATTCATATGGAAAAATAAAAGACCCAGAATAGCAAAAACAATGCTAAGCAGGAAGTCTGAATCAGGTGGTATAGTGATACCAGATTTCAAACTATACTACAGAGCAACAGTAACAAAAACAGCATGGTACTGGTACCAAAACAGGCGGGTGGACCAATGGTACAGAATAGAGGACACAGAAACCAATCCACAAAACTACAACTATCTTATATTTGATAAAGGGGCTAAAAGCATGCAATGGAGGAAGGATAGCATCTTCAACAAATGGTGCTGGGAAAACTGGAAATCCATATGCAACAAAATGAAACTGAATCCCTTTCTCTCGCCATGCACAAAAGTTAATTCAAAATGGATCAAGGAGCTTGATATCAAATCAGAGACACGCCGTCTGATAGAAGAAAAAGTTGGCTACGATCTACATACGGTGGGGTCGGGCTCCAGATTCCTCAATAGGACACCCATAGCACAAAAGTTAATAACTAGAATCAACAAATGGTACTTACTCAAACTAAAAAGTTTTTTCTCAGCAAAAGAAACAATAAGAGAGGTAAATAGGGAGCCTACATCCTGGGAACAAATCTTTACTCCTCACACTTCAGATAGAGCCCTAATATCCAGAGTATACAAAGAACTCAAAAAATTAGACAATAAGATAACAAACAACCCAATCAACAAATGGGCCAAGGACCTGAACAGACACTTCTCAGAGGAGGACATACAATCAATCAACAAGTACATGAAAAAATGCTCACCATCTCTAGCACTCAGAGAAATGCAAATCAAAACCACCCTAAGATACCATCTCACTCCAGTAAGATTGGCAGCCATTAGGAAGTCAAACAACAAGTGCTGGAGAGGATGTGGGGAAAAGGGTACACTTGTACATTGCTGGTGGGACTGCAAATTGGTGCAGCCAATTTGGAAAGCAGTATGGAGATTTCTTGGAAAGCTGGGAATGGAACCACCATTTGATCCAGCTATTCCCCTTCTCGGTCTATTCCCTAAAGACCTAAAAAGAGCATGCTACAGGGACACTGCTACATCGATGTTCATAGCAGCACAATTCACAATAGCAAGACTGTGGAACCAACCTAGATGCCCTTCAATAGACGAATGGATAAAAAAAAATGTGGCATTTATACACAATGGAGTATTACTCTGCATTAAAAAATGACAAAATCATAGAATTTACAGGGAAATGGATGGCATTAGAGCAGATTATGCTAAGTGAAGCTAGCCAATCCCTAAAAAACAAATGCCAAATGTCTTCTTTGATATAAGGAGAGTAACTAAGAACAGAGTAGGGTCGAAGAGCATGAGAAGAAGATTAACATTAAACAGGGATGAGAGCTGGGAGGGAAAGGGAGAGAGAAGGGAAATTGCATGGAAATGGAAGGAGACCCTCAGGGTTATACAAAAGTACATACAAGTGGAAGTGAGGGGAAAGGGAGAAATAATACAAGGGGGAGAAATGAATGACACTAGAGGGGGTAGAGAGAGAAGAGGGGAGGGGAGGGGAGGGGAGGGGGGATAGTAGAGGATAGGAAAGGCAGCAGAACACAACAGACACTAGTATGGCAATATGTAAATCAATGGATGTGTAACTGATGTGATTCTGCGATCTGTATACGGGGTAAAAATGGGAGTTCATAACCCACTTGAATCAAAGTGTGAAATATGATATATCAAGAAATATGTAATGTTTTGAACAACCAACAATAAAAAATTTAAAAAAAAGAGAAATAGATTGAAATGTAATCAGTAAACCTAGACTGACTCTTGAGTGTTGGAGCTAAAAGCAGGTGTAGAAATAAGAAAGTGTAGCTGCAGGGGGCTGTCAGTCCGTGGAGGATTTGGCTTTTGTAATGTGGCCAATATTACAGCAGGTTTATGTAAACACCAGTCAGTGCCAAGAAAAATTGTTGTTGAGGGCAGGAAGAGAAGAAGGACTTTAAAGAATATGATAATGGAGGAAATGGAGAGGGAAAACTGGCTAGCTGCTTGTGTCAAAACTCTAAGTGGAATGACCTTGGTTGTAAAGTAAAAGAATGTACCTGTAAAATATCTGAAGAAATCTGTATGTGCACACAGTAGGCCCGCAACCTATCCTATATCTTGTGGGTGCAACAGGGCCCTTCAGTATATTCTAAGCTGCCCTGTGGAGGAGCCCTTGCGTAATAAAATGTCCAAACCCTCAAAAAAAAAAAAAGTTGATTCTTTGAAAAAATAAATAAAATTGAAAAAATTCCGAGCCATGCTAACAAAGAGGAGAGAAAAAAATTCAACTTTCTAACATATATGATGAAAAAGGAAATATCATGACAGACATTACAGAAATACAGAAGATAATTAGAAATTATTTTGAAAACTTGTGCTCCAATAAAATAAAAAATATTGAAGGCACCAACACATTTCTAGAGTAATATGACTTGCCCAAGTTGAATCAGGATGATGTACACAATTTAAGCAGATCAATTTCAGGCAATGAAATAGAAGATGCCAATCAGAAGCTTAACAACCAAGAAAAGCCCAGGACCAGACAGATACACAGCTGAGTTTTATAAGACATTTAAAGATGAAATAATACCAATACTCCTCAAATTATTTCATGAAATATAAAAAGAGAGAGTACTTCCAAACTCATTCTATGAAGCCAAAATCATCCTGATTCCAAAACCAGGCAAAGACACATCAAAGAAAGAATACTTCAGACCAATATCTCTAATAAACACAAATGCAAAAATTCTCAATAAAATTCTGGCAAATCGAATACAAAAACATATCAAAAAGATAGTGCACCATGATTAAGTGTGGTTCATCCCAGGGATGCAAGGTTGGTTCAACATACGAAAATCAAAAAAATGTAATTCATCACATCAATAGGCTTAAAGATAAGAATCATATGATCATCTCAATTGATGCAGAAAAAGCATTCAACAAAATACAGCACCCTTTGTTCTTCAAAACACCAGAAAAAACAGGGATAACAGGAACATATCTCAACATAGTAAAACTATCTATGCTAAGCCCCAGGCCAACATCATTCTAAATGGATAAAAATTGAAAATATTCCCTCTAAAATCTGGAACATGATATGGATGCCCTCTTTCATGACTTTTCTTTAATATAGTTCTTGAAACGCTGACCAGAGCAATTAGATGAAAGAAGTTAAAGGGATACGGCTAGGAAAAGAAGAATTCAAATTAGCAATATTTGCTGATGATATGATTCTATACCTAGGAGACCCAAAAAAAATTCCACCAGAAGACTTCTAGAACTAGTAAACGAATTCAGCAAATTAGCAGGATATAAAATCAACACCTATAAAATAAAGGCATTTCTGTATATCAGTGACAAATCCTCTGAAAGGGAAATGAGGAAAACTACCCTTTTTTTTCCTTTCTTAACTTTTTGTTTTACCAGAATAAAGGTGGATATATAATGTATGTTGAAAAACAAAAGATAAAATTTTCAAAGACCTAAATGCTGAAGGATATCTTTAGTCAGTCATAATTATTACAATTTTTTAATAAAAAAGCATAACATCCTTGTGATAAATTAGTATTATTAATAAGAGTGATTAGCACATTTTCACTTATATACTTTGATATATCATACATAGATGGGATACAATTTCTCATTTTTCTTTTTTTTTTTTATTTCCTCAATGACCAAGGTTGTTTTTTTTTTTTTTTTTTTTTTTTTTAATTTTATTTATTGGTTGTTCAAAACATTATAAAGCTCTTGACATATCATATTTCATACATTAGATTCAAGTTGGTTATGAACTCCCAATTTTACCCCAAATACAGATTGCAGAATCACATCGGTTACACATCCACATTTTTACATAATGCCCTATTAGTAACTGTTGTATTCTGCTACCTTTCCTATCCTCTACCATCCCCCCTCCCTCCCCTCCCATCTTGTCTCTCTACCCCATCCACTGTAATTCATATCTCTCCTTGTTTATTTTCCCATTCCCCTCACAACCTCTTATATGTAATTTTGTATAACAATGAGGGTCTCCCTCCATTACCATGCAATTTCCCTTTTCTCTCCCTTTCCATCCCACCTCATGTATCTGTTTAATGTTAATCTTTTCTTCCTGCTCTTCCTCCCTGCTCTGTTCTTAGTTGCTCTCATTATATCAAAGAAGACATTTGGTATTTGTTTTTTAGGGATTGGCTAGCTTCACTAAGCATAATCTGCTCTAGTGCCATCCATTTCCCTGCAAATTCTATGATTTTGTCATTTTTTAGTGCTGCGTAATACTCCATGGTGTATAAATGCCACATTTTTTTTATCCATTCATCTATTGAAGGGCATCTGGGTTGGTTCCACAGTCTAGCAATTGTGAATTGTGCTGCTATGAACATCGATGTAGCAGTATCCCTGTAGTACGCTCTTTTAAGGTCTTCAGGGAAAAGTCCAAGAAGGGCAATAGCTGGGTCAAATGGTGGTTCCATTCCCAGCTTTCCCAGGAGTCTCCATACTGTTTTCCAGATTAGCCGCACCAGTTTGCAGTCCCACCAGCAATGTACAAGAGTACCCTTTTCCCCACATCCTCTCCAGCACTTGTTGTTGTTTGACTTCATAATGGCTGCCAATCTTACTGGAGTGAGATGGTATCTTAGGGTGGTTTTGATTTGCATTTCTCTGACTGCTAGAGATGGTGAGAATTTTTTCATGTACTTGTTGATTGATTGTATGTCCTCCTCTGAGAAGTGTCTGTTCAGGTCTTTGGCCCATTTGTTGATTGGGTTATTTGTTTTCTTATTGTTTAATTTTTTGAGTTCTTTGTATACTCTGGATATTAGGGCTCTATCTGAAGTGTGAGGAGTAAAAATTTGTTCCCATGATGTAGGCTCCCTATTTACCGCTTTTATTGTTTCTCTTGCTGAGAGAAAACTTTTCAGTTTAAGTAAGTCCCATTTGTTGATTTTTGTTATCAACTTTTGTGCTATGGGTGTCCTATTAAGGAATTTGGAGCCCGACCCTACAATATGTAGATCGGAGCCAACTTTTTCTTCTATCAGACGCAGAGTCTCTGATTTGATATCTAGCTCCTTGATCCACTTTGAGTTAACTTTTGTGCATGGCGAGAGGAGGGGATTCAGTTTCATTTTGTTGCATATGGATTTCCAGTTTTCCCAGCACCATTTGTTGAAGATGCTATCCTCCCTCCATTGCATGCTTTTAGCTCCTTTATCAAATATAAGATAGTTGTAGCTTTGTGGATTAGTCTCTGTGTCCTCTATTCTGTACCATTGGTCCACCCTCCTGTTTTGGTACCAGTACCATGCTGTTTTTGTTACTATTGCTCTGTAATATAGTTTTAAGTCTGGTATCGCTATACCGCCTGATTCGCACTTCCTGCTTAGAATTGCTTTTGCTATTCTGGGTCTTTTATTTTTCCATATGAATTTCATGATTGCTTTATCCATTTCTACAAGAAATGCCGTTGGGATTTTGATTGGCATTGCATTAAACCTATAGAGAACATTTGGTAATATCGCCATTTTGATGATGTTAGTTCTGCCTATCCATGAACAGGGTATATTTTTCCATCTTCTAAGATCTTCTTCTACTTCTCTTTTTAGGGTTTTGTAGTTTTCATTATATAAATCTTTCACCTCTTTTGTTAGGTTGATTCCCAAGTATTTTATTTTTTTTGAGGATATTGTGAATGGAGTGTTTTTCCTCATTTCCGTTTCAGAAGTTTTGTCGCTGATATACAGAAATGCCTTTGATTTATGCGTGTTGATTTTATATCCTGCCACTTTGCTGAATTCATTTATTAGTTCTAGTAGTTTTTTTGTAGACCCTTTTGGGTCTTCTAGGTATAGAATCATGTCATCTGCAAATAGTGATAATTTAAGTTCTTCCTTTCCTATTTTTATGCCTTTAATTTCTTTCGTCTGTCTAATTGCTCTGGCCAGTGTTTCGAGAACTATGTTGAATAGAAGTGGTGATAGAGGGCATCCCTGTCTTGTTCCAGATTTTAGGGGGAATGCCTTCAATTTTTCTCCATTGAGAATGATGCTAGCCTGAGGCTTAGCATAGATAGCTTTTACAATGTCGAGGTAAGTTCCTGTTATCCCTAGTTTTTCTAATGTTTTGAACATAAAGGGATGCTGTACTTTGTCGAATGCTTTTTCTGCGTCTATTGAGATGATCATATGGTTCTTATTTTTAAGTCTATTGATGTGGTGAATAACATTTATTGATTTCTGTATATTGAACCATCCTTGCATCCCAGGGATGAATCCTACTTGATCATGGTGCACAATTTTTTTGATGTGCCTTTGTATCCGATTCGCCAGAATTTTATTGAGGATTTTTGCATCTATGTTCATCAGAGATATTGGTCTGTAGTTTTCTTTCTTTGAGGTGTCTTTGTCTGGTTTCGGAATCAGGGTGATGTTGGCCTCATAGAATGAATTTGGCAGAGCTCCTTCTTTTTCTATTTCCTGAAATAACTTGAAAAGTATTGGTATTAATTCTTCCTTAAAGGTTTTGTAAAACTCCGCTGTATACCCATCCGGTCCTGGGCTTTTCTTGGTTGGAAGTCTTTTGATTGCTTCTTCTATTTCATCTATTGTTATTGGTCTGTTTAAGTTGTGAGTATCCTCTTGACTCAGTCTGGGCAAATCATATGACTTAAGGAATTTATCAATGTCTTCACTATCTTCTATTTTATTGGAATATAGGTTTTCAAAATAATTTCTAATTGTCTTCTGTATTTCTGTAGTGTCTGTTGTGATATTGCCTTTTTCATCCCGTATGTTAGTGATTTGAGTTCTCTCTCTTCTTCTCTTCGTTAGTATGGCTAAGGGTCTGTCGATCTTATTTATTTTTTCAAAGAACCAACTTTTAGTTTTGTTAATTTTTTCAATAGTTTCTTTTGTTTCAATTTCATTGATTTCCGCTCTGATTTTAATTATTTCTTGCCTTCTGCTACATTTGCTGTTGTTTTGCTCTTCCTTTTCTAGGGCTTTGAGATGAAGTGTGAGCTCATTTATTTGTTGGTTTTTCCTTTTTTTGAGGAATGACCTCCAAGCGATGAATTTCCCTCTTAAAACTGCTTTCATTGTGTCCCATAGATTCCGATATGTTGTGTCTGTATTTTCATTTATCTCTAAGAATTTTTTGATTTCTTCCTTTATGTCTTCTGTAACCCATTGATCATTCAGTAACATATTGTTCATTTTCCAGGTGATGTAGGATTTTTCCTTCCGTCTTTTATCATTGATTTCCAGTTTCATTCCATGATCAGATAAAATGCATGGTATTATCTCCACCCCTGTATATTTACTGAGGGTTGCCCTATGGCATAATATATGGTCTATTTTTGAGGAGGATCCATGTGCTGCTGAGAAAAAAGTATATCCACTTGATGATGGTTGATATATTCTATATATGTCAGTTAAGTCTAGGTTGTTGATTGTGATATTGAGTTCTATAGTTTCTTTATTCAGCTTTTGTTTGGAGGATCTGTCCAATTGTGAGAGAGGTGTGTTGAAGTCACCCATAATTATTGTGCTGTGGTCTATTTGATTCTTGAACTTGAGGAGAATTTGTTTTATGAACGTCGCAGCACCATTATTTGGTGCATAAATATTGATAATTGTTATGTCTTGTTGGTGAATGGTTCCTTTTAACAGTATATAATGCCCTTCCTTATCCCTTTTGATTAATTTAGTCTTGAAGTCAATTTTATTCGATATGAGGATGGCCACCCCTGCTTGCTTACGAGGACCGTGTGCATGGTATATTTTTTCCCAACCTTTCACCTTCAGCCTGTGTATGTCTTTTCCAATCAGATGTGTCTCCTGGAGGCAGCATATTGTTGGATTTGTTTTTTTAATCCATGTTACCATCCTATGTCGCTTTATTGGAGAGTTTAAGCCATTAACGTTTCGAGTTACTATTGATATATGGTTTGTACTTCCAGCCATGTTTGATTATTTATCTTCTTTTTTTTTTTAATTTAGTTTGTTTCTCCATGGTTAGCTTTCCCCCCGCCCTCTGTCTTTATAGAGGCACTTCCCACTGATGGTTTTGCTTATTGTTTTTCATTTCTTCCTCGTGTAGTGTTTTGCTCAAGATGCTTTGCAATGCTGGTTTTCTGGCTGCAAATTCTTTTAGCTTTTGTTTGTCATGAAAGATTTT
The DNA here is from genome assembly GCF_021218885.2 of Marmota monax. Taxonomy (NCBI): domain Eukaryota; kingdom Metazoa; phylum Chordata; class Mammalia; order Rodentia; family Sciuridae; genus Marmota; species Marmota monax. Next base: position 4,975,698 of record NW_026694552.1, on the reverse strand, counting down.
TATTTCGTTATCGTACCTGAAGCTTAATTTTGCTGGATACAGAATTCTTGGTTGGCATCCATTGTCTTTCAGTGTTTGAAATACGTTGTTCCAGGATCTTCTCGCTTTCAGTGTGTGTGATGAAAAATCCGTTGTTAACCTTATTGGTTTACCCCTGAATGTAATCTGCCTCCTTTCTCTTGTAGCTTTTAGTATTTTCTCTTTGTTCTGTATATTGGATATCTTCATAACAATGTGTCTTGGCGTTGGTCTACTGTGATTTTGTGTGCTCGGTGTCCTGTATGCATCTACAATTTGTATATCCGTTTCCTTTTTTATTTCTGGAAAGTTTTCTGTAATTATTTCTTTCAGCAGGTTACTCATTCCCTTGGTTTGAATCTCTGTACCTTCTTCTATCCCGATGACTCGTAGGTTTGGTTTCTTTATGTTATCCCATATCTCTTGGATGTTTTTCTCGTGGTTTTTAACCAGCCTTTCTGAGTTGGCTAGGCTCTTTTCAAGATGATATATTTTGTCTTCATTATCTGATGTTCTGGCTTCTACTTGCTCCACTCTGTTAGTGATACTCTCAATTGAGTTTTTAATTTGGTTTATCGTTTCCTTCATTTCTAGAATTATTGTTTGGTTTTTTTTTTTATAATCTCAATCTCCTGATAAAGATGCTTAACTTCTTCTTTTATCTGTCTATGTAATTCATTTTCAAAGTGTTCTTTCACTGTTTGGATTTGCTGTCTCGTATCTTCTTTAAGGTTCCATTCCATCTGTCTAAGGTATTCCTTGAGTTCTTTATATGACCATTTTTCTGCTGACTCTAGGTCCTCCTGAATATTTAGGCTGTCCTTCATTGTTTGTACTCCTTTTCTACCTTGCTTTTTTATGCTGCTCATGTTACTTCTTGTTCTGTTTGACTGCTGAGTTACTGTTTACTCCTATAAATTTATTTGATGCTTGAGAGGAAAGATATTAGAAGGGAAGAAGTCACTAAAGAGAATGAGAGTAGGCAGGTAGAATTCAAGGAACGGGGAATAAGAAGATTGAAAAGAAATGAAAAGACAAAAGAAGCAAGAATAACAAAGATTAGATAATAAAGAAAGAAAGAAAAGACGAAAAAAAATTTTAACAAAAATAATAGTGATAATAAAAAATGAAAATTAAAATTAAAAAAAAATAATAATAATAAAATAAAAAAAATTAAAAAAATAGAAACATTGAAAAAAAAATTAAAGAACAACAACAAATAAAAATTGAAAATGAAAGAAAAAGAAGAAAAAAAAGAAAAAAAAAGAAAAAGAAAGAAAAAAAAATGATAATAATAATAATAATAAATGCAGTCCTAGAGTTCTATTAACTTCTCTTCCAGTAGGTGGAGCTGTGCCCACTGGGCCAAGCTTCTCCTCTCAATAGGTGGGAACCATTCACTGTGCAGCAGCTCTTTCTCCTAGACTGGGCGGGTCTCCAATCCTGAGTGTCTAGGGCCTTGTCTTGTGTTTCCTCAAGCCAGGCCGTGCTCACCTGTGGCGCTCACCACAATACTGGCTACACGCCAGGTCTGCTGCTCCTGGGAGCCCTGTTTTCATGAACACCTGGGCTCACTCTCCTTTAATAATAAAAAATAATAAAAAAGCATAACATCCTTGTGATAAATTAGTATTATTAATAAGAGTGATTAGCACATTTTCACTTATATACTTTGATATATCATACATAGATGGGATATAATTTCTCATTTTTCTGAGAATACATATTGTAGAATCACATTGGTCATACAGTCACATACATATGTAAAGTAATAACATCTGTTTCATTCTACTATCTTTCTTATCCCCACATTCCCTGTTTGCCCCTCCTTTCACTTCCCTCTACCTAATCTAAGGAAATGCTATTCTTTTTTTTTTGCATTACAATTCTTAATACACATATATTTTTGTATCTCTGTTTGTATATAAAGTACGTTGACACCCAATTCAAGTCTTCATACATATACTTTGTATAATGACGTCTATCACATTCCACCATCCTTGATAATCCCCTGCCCCCTTCCTTTCCCTCCCACCCCTCTTTCCTATCTAGAATTCATCTATTCCTCCCATGCTCTCCCTCCCATTCCCACTATGAGTCAACCTTCTTATATCAGAGGAAACATTCGGTATTTGTTTTTTTGGGATTGGCTGACTTCACTTAGCAATATATTCTCCAATGCCATTCATTTACCTGCAAATGCCATGGTTTTGTTCTTTTTTAATGCTGAGTAAAATTCCATTGTGTATATATGCCACATCTAGTTGGTTCCACAGTTTAGCTATTGTGAATTGTGCTACTAAAAAAATTGAGGTGGCTGTGTCCCTGTAGTATGCTGTTTTTAAGTCCTTTGGATATATACCAAGGAGTGTAATAGCTGGGTCAAATCGTGGTTCCATTCCCATTTTTCCAAGGATTCTCCATACTGCATTCCAGATAGGCTGCACCAATTTGCAGTCCCACCAGCAGTGTATGAATGTGCATTTTCCCCCACATCCTTACCAACACTTATTGTTGATTATGGGTTTTTTAAAAAATTTTATGTATTTATTTTTTGGTATCAGGGATCAAAATCAGGGGCACTTGACCACTGAGCCACATGCCCAGTCCTATTTTGTATTTTATTTAGAGACAGGGTCTCACTGAGTTGCTTAGCTCCTCACTTTTGCTGAGGCTGGTTTTGAACTCTCAATCCTCCTGCCTCAGCCTCTGGAGTCTCCAGGATTACAGGCATGAGCCATTGCACCCAGTTTTGTTGTTTGTATTCTTAATAGCTGCCATTCTGACTGGAGTGAGATGAAATCTTACAGTAGTTTTGATTTGCATTTCTCTAGTTACTAGTAATGTTGAACCTTTTTTCATATATTTGTCGATTGATTGTATGTCATCTTCAGCGAAGTGTCTGTTAAGTTCCTTGGTGTCGGAGTCCAGCTCCAGCAGGGGGTCTCAGGAAATGAATGGATGGTGAGGAGTCTGCGAAAGGCGGTGGAGAAACAACACAGACAAAAAAGTGAAGGTGCTGAATCCCAATCTTTACTTTGAAGTTAATCATATATACTTTTCATTTTGGCAGGCTCACAGTGTTTTGTGGTTACAAAACAGGAATCATTATTCAAAGAAACAAAATATTACGTAGCTACAATTAGATAAGAAGAATGTCTTTTGGTTTATGCATAAGCAAGCATTTTTCCTTTCAGTTCGCGTTTTGCTTTAAGCTGTTTCCGCTTAGTTAGCTTTTAATAATAGTTAGAAATGTCCCAGACTATTGGCCTATACCTTGACTATTCTTTCTTGACCTACTGACTAGAATCGGCACCACGGTTATGGCAAGTGGTTAACTTGAAAAGAGAGACTACTAATTTTAATCAAACAAGAGTAAGAGCACCAAACCATTGTGCACAGGAACAAGAACAAGTTGCCTAGTACCAAGCACTAATCTGTCTTCTCAATATTAATTTTTCTTCTCTAGATTTTAATTTAATTTCTCAAAAACTTTCTTGACTGTTTTTCCTACAGGGGGTTTCTCATTAAACATTAACAATTTATGTTCCACTGCTGAATCATTGCATTTAGAGCAATCAGATTTATTCTTTAGAAGTAGTTGCATTAATTGGGAAAGTCATGTTTTTTCCTTCATACTTAATGGTCATATGAGAAGTCACAACTATATTTATTAAAAGAATACAAAAACAAACCAACCCATTCCCAGAAACATACTGCGCTCCTCCAGAGGATGGACGCCTTGTACCATCCACCTCATTAGGGCCTTGCCATTGCATGAGTCAGGGGACGGGCACAGCACCTTGGCCCATTTATTGACTGGGTTATTTGGTTTCTTTGGTTTTAATATTTGGTGTTCTTTATATACCCCAGAGGCTAGTGCTCTATCTGATGTACATGAAGTAAAAATTTGCTCACATTCTGTAGGCTCTCTATTTACCTTGGTAATTGTTTCTTTTGCTAAGAAACTTTTCAGTTTGAATCCATTCCATTTATTGATTCTTGATTTTAATTCTTGTGCTATAGGACTCTTATTAAGGAAGTCAGGCCCTAATTGGACCGGATGGATATTTGGACCTTCTTTTTCCTCCTAATAGGTGCAGCATCTCTGGTTTAATTCCTAGTTTCTTGATCCACTTTGAGTAGAGTTGTGTGCATGGTGAGAGATAGGGGTTTAATTTTATTTTGTTGCATATGGATTTCCAGTTTTCCCAGCACCATTTGTTGAAGAGACTATCTTTTCCCCAATGTATATTTTGGAGCTTTTGTCTAATATAAGAAAACTGTAGTTATGTGGGTTTGTTTCTGTGTCCTCTGTTCTGTACCATTGGTCTACCAGTCTGTTTTGGTGCCAATCCCATGCTGTTTTTGTTACTATTGCTTTGTAGTATAGTTTAAGGTCTGGTATAGTGATGCCACCTGCTTCACTCTTCCTGCTAAGAATTGCTTTAGCTATTCTGGGTCTCTTATTTTTCCAGATGAATTTCATGACTGATTTTTCTGTTTCTATGAGGAATGTCTTTGGGATTTTGATTGTCATTGCATTAAATCTGTATAGTGCTTTTGGTAGTATAGCCATTTTCACAATATTAATTCTGCCTATTCAAGAACAAGGGAGATCTTTCCATCTTCTAAAGTCTTCTTTAATTTCTTTCTTAGTGTTCTCTAATTTTTATTGTAGAGGCCTTTCACCTTTTTCATTAAGTTGATTCCCAAGTATTTTCTTATGTTATTGTAAATGGGGTAGCATTCCTGGTTATGGAACCAACATTTGACATAGCTATTCCTCTCCTTGGACTATACCCAAAGGACTTAAAAACAGCACACTACAGGGACACAGCTACATCAATGTTTATAGCAGCACAATTCAAAACAGCCAATCCCCCCAAAAAACAAATGCTGAATGTTTTCTCTGATTTAAGGATGCTGATTCATAATGAGGCTGGGGGACACTGGAGGATTAGATGAATTCTAGATAGGGCAAAGGGAAGGGGAATGGGGGTAGGAAAGATGGTGGAATGAGATGGACATCATTACTCCAAGTACATGTATGAAGACATGATTGGTGTGACTCTGATTTTTGTAGAACCAGAGATATGAAAAATTGTGCTCTATATGTGTAATATGAATTGTAATGCATTCTGCTGTCATATATAACAAATTAAAATTTAAAAATAAATTAAAAATGATGGGAGTTAACAGTGATGAGAAGTTTACCAAAATAATGAGGGTCTTTAAAAATGAGAAAGCTTTAAACAAGAAGCATTATAATTTTTATCAGGCCACGTATTAAGAAGTTTGGAAACTTGAGTTACAACAACAGATGTTGCTTCAAAGGCTGGAATTATTGACAAAGGAAATAGTGACTGCAAAAGGCCAATAACCTGAATTGTTAGTACCACGTGGATTATAAAATCTTATTTTCCTTGATTTTATTGTATAAAATATTAAGGAAGGAAAACAAAGGATTAATGCCCCAAAATTAAATTAAAGCCTAGAAATTAATGAGTTTGAAACAAAAGCACAAACACTTTATTTAATCAAGGGCAGTTAAAAATTACTAATTTGCCTTGAACTCTTCTGGTTTGTTTAAAAGAGTTTCATGATCATCTTTAGAAAACTTTATAGTGGTTAATTAAGGAATAAATGTAGATTTTTTTCTTTCCAATTAAAGTTAATAAACAAAACCAAAAACATTCTAGAAACTCCAAACAAAAACAGACAAACAAAAGCAAGCCTCTATCAGAAAAAAGAGAGAAGTCAAGCCAGTAAGCAAATATTTAAAAAGAACAAAATTAAATGCATATCGAAACATAACCAAATATTAGCTGGATCAAAAAATGTATATGAGTTATATACTCCAATGAATGGACGTTTGCTCTGTGCTGCTTGTAATTTCTCCCTCTAAAATAAAAATATTTGGAAATATTGGCAAATAAAAAGTCAAGAGAGTAATCTTTGTAGTAGATAAAGCAGAATTTAAGGCAATAGCATTAAATGCTATGAAGTGGGTCATTTTGATCAAAAGATGTTAAAATCAGCAGTACAGATAAAAATACTTTGAACCCCTCATATACACAATAATATAGTGTAACTGTTAGATAAGGTGAACATGTTTTATATTCAGATTGTTTAGAAAAATTTAATGTGAGATTTTTAACTACTATGACAGAGTAATTGGACATAAATTATTAAGTATGTGATTAATTTCAACATCATTAGAAATAAATGAAAGAAAAGAAAATTAAAATGTGATACCTTTTTCTGTCAAGTAAGCAAAAGATTTTTGAAAATATAATAACAAATATTAACAAGTATGTGTTGGGATGAACCCTTTCATGCGGGAATAGATACAGTTTATGATAAAATTAGGTTTGTCAGATTTTTAAGAGCCTTAGTATTAGCCTTAGTATTTTCACCTCTTTGAGACAAACTGGGAAAAAAGAGGATTTATGCTCATCAATTGCAGAATTATTTGAATTTTTTAAAAGTAAACAAAGTATTTATTAACAGAATAATGGTTAGATAAATTATTTTGTCACATATTAAAATGGCATATTTGAGAATATATAATTTTTTGAAGAATGCTTAAGAAGACAGGAAAAGGAAAATATTTATTTTTACAAAATAAAAATGATTAAACACGATTCATTAAATAGAACAGTCCAATTTGTGGTAAAAAATAAAATTCATAATTATGTCAAAATGGATTTTACTTTCATATATAACCAAAAAGAATGAATAAAAATAAATGTGGTTAAAGTAAAAAAAAAAAAAAAAAAAAAAAAACCTGTGGTATATATACAAAATGGAATATTTCCCAGCCTTACAGAAGTATGAAATCATGGCATTTTCAGGTAAATGGATGGAAGTGGAGAATATTATGCTAAGTGAAATTAGCCAATCCCAAAAAAGGAAAGGCCAAATATTTTTCTCTGATATTTGAATACCAATTCACAATGGGGGCGAATAGAGTTATTTTGGACTAGACAGAGAGGAGTGAAGGGAAGGGAAGGGGCATGGTGATAGAAATTATACTACAATGAATTGGACATTATTACCCTATGTGCATATATGATTACATGACCTGTGTAAACTCTACATCATGAACAACCAGACGAATGAGAAGTTATACTCAATTTATGTATAATGTGTCAAAATGCATTCTGTTGTCATGTATAGCTAATTAGAGCAAATTAAAACAAACAAACCATCAAAAATTATGACTGTGTCCTTATTGGTAGTAGCTATTCCTGGTAGCCACTGGAATCATTGATACTTCAAATGCTCCAGGGCTCTGGCATATTGAATGCTATACAGCAGTTTTGCTGAAAAGGGTAGAATTAACAGAACAGGGCTTACCTGAGCTTCTAAGGCTTGATTAAGAAAACTTGAGAACCTGCACCATTCATTGGATGCGGGGCATGTCAATCTTCACTTTTCAGCAAGTGAGCTTTGGGTGCTCCAGAAGGAAGTGACCCTTTCTCGAACCCCCCCCATGCTCCGCCCCCATGACCAGCATATCAGAAACTTTCCCGCCTTGTCTCAAGACGCAGCTGCAGTGGGTCGCTTCCCCAGGCTACTTCTTACACTTCCTGTCAGTCACAGGACCTGCACAGGCGCAGTCTCAGTGCCTCTCTGGCACCACCCCCACCTCCCAGCATGCTCTGTAGCTGAAATATTCCCCGCCCCTCACAACACACCCCTGGGTGGACGCCATCTTCACTGACATCCTGGTAGCAGCCAGGTTGCCACTCTCTGTGGAAGTCTTTGCTGACCTGTCTCTCAGGCCATGTCTGACACCAACAAACAAGACATGGTCCCAGACAACCAGAGTGAAGCTGATGAAGAGGCAGGCCTGGACCCTGGGTCCCTAGGCACTCCCTTGGTGCCTGTGGAATGGTTAGCTGCAGTGGCAGGAGTTGCAGCCCTTTTGGCTTTCCAGGTGGTTGTGAAAGCTTTTGAGGAGGAGCGTGAGGAGAAAGTGGTCTGGCCCGCCACGGCAGAGAACAAGAACATACAGCTTCTAGAAGAGCAGGAGGAGGAGGAGGAGGAGTTGATGGCAGAACACTACCAGGAATTGGAGGACGACGATTATGATGGTGGCGAGGAAGAGGAAGGAGATGATGAGGAAGACGATGGCGGGCGTGAGGAGAACGAAGAGGGTGCAGCAGCTGCTGGTGTCTGTGAGTTTCCTGTGGTGTTCCAGTCCCAGCTCTCCTTCCCTTCTCCACAGTAGCTTCTATAATGACCTCATCCTGGTCGGGCCCCACACTGGCCTCATGGTGACCAGGCGCCACCTTGTGGGACCCCAGGGAGCTGGTAGAGGAGCCCGTGGGTTGGGAGTGGGGAAGACCTGGCAGTCGGAGCCAAGGCCTGTGGAGAGCAATAGCTGGCAAAGGGGGTCCTGGGTGGCAGAGGACCCTGCAGACAGGACAGCATCCCAGAGGGCTGAGGACGTGGTAGTAGACGACAGGGTCTAAGAGGGCGGTGTCTGGCCTATGGCTCGGCATGGCTATGGTTTGAGTCTAGGGAGGCGGCGGCCTGTGCGCCCAAGGGGGCCAAGGTTGCTGAGTAGCAGCAAAGTCCTCCGGCCCTTGCAGCCTCTGTTGGCCTGGCTGGCTCACTCACAGGCTATGCTCAGATCTTGCCTGCCTGGGTAAGCAGTGGGTCGATATTCTCAAAAAAAAAAAAAAAAAAAAAAAAAAAAAAAAACCTTATGGCCCCGTGTGCCCACTTAGAAACCCAATCCGAGAGAAAGACTTTCTGGTTTTGAGAATCTCAACTGTGCTGCCTTCTACCAACCTCAGTTTGATAAAAGATCTGAGACAATGCAGTGTATGAGCCGGCAAACTTGAACATCAGTGATTAGTAGATATATCAGGAAAGACCTTTGAAAGGAATGGAAAGCGCCTGAAGGCAAAGGACAAACAAGTGGACAAGTGGCATTCCTCACTTGTGGTTGATAGCTTTAAAAAAAATGTGAGGTTTCTTGGTGGGATGATTCAAAAATATTTTAAAAAGTGAACCAATATTAGAGAACTTCACAGGTGTAAACATTCTCTTTTCATGGTTTGAGGAACCAGTGAGCTTCACCATAGAATTTGTTTTAAGTCTAATGAACCTTTTTTCAAGAAAGTTCTGTCAAAAAGCATAATGTGATCAGGTGTAGGTGATTCTTTTCCTTCTCCCAGGTGTCTGAAATAATCAGCAGCACTGGGTGTGGAATGGAAAAGGGTAGGAGGGATATCACCTTGAAAACTATCAAGCAGAAGAAATGTGAGGGTCATGGAAGTATTATATTAGCCAGTAGAAATTAACCCAGATATTTATTTCCTTTATATATTTCTTTTATCCAGATTTTTCTGAGGGTAGAATACTGAGTGCCGAAACCATGTATAAGCTGGGATATTATTTCCATGACATTGTGGTCCCTAAGTCTCTATCATTGCTGGCTGATGTAGCAACTGCATATAGCTATGAAATTTCTGATGAAGAGTCTGAAGAATATGGAGTTGAGGAAGACCAAGAGGAAGTGGATGAAAATGAAGAACTCGAAGAAGGACCCAAGAAGAATCTGGACTCAGGAGGTGGCAACTTCTCTTAAAAATCCAGGTATCGGTTTATAGTCTTTAGCATTAACTAACCATTCCTGATATTCATCTGTTAGTTCTGGTTTTATGTTTTACAATTTTCACTGTATGCTAAATCAAACATTGCTACCATTTAGTTTAAAATGTTCATGTTAATAATGTGCTTATAAATTATATTAACAGAAGGAAATATATACTGGAATGTAATTCATTCCCAGATACACACTCTTTATCCTATACCTATAAATACAGATGTAAAAGTTATCAGACCTTGTAATTGAGAGTAGTGGAGGAATGTGACCAGACAAAGCAGCTAACATGCTGGGCCATGTACTATCTAGCTTTTTATCAGTTGGCCATAGAAAGGTAGTCTCTTATACCGATGTTACCTATGAGAGGGTCGATTGATTGTTGACAAAGTGAAAAAAAATGTTAAGGATGGTAAGACGGACCACATTTTATGACTGATACATAAATACCATTTCAATTTAGTTTTCAGAAAATATTCAAAAAAGAAACTTAGTAAGAATATTATTTATTATGAATCAGAAATTAAATCTTATATTCCCTGTGTATTTTTTCCCTTTCTAAATTTTTATCTCTGTGGACATCAGAAAATTCCTCATTCTCATTTCGCATATATGAAAACTGAGGATCTGGGAATTTAAGGGAACATATATAGTTTGTGTAAAGAGCACAGGCAGAAAGAGTTAAGTAGGTCATAGAGCGTTCTTTTATTAGAAGAAAAAAACATTTTTTTCAGTATGTAAGAGGGCAAGGAGGTTGATGTGATCAAGTGATTAAAGCCATCAAAGGCCTGAGCACCTCACATCTAAAGTTCTGTTTACAAGAGGAAGTGTTTGGTTTCTGCTCACTGAGACAATAGACAATACATACCATTCACTCAGATTTTGACTCATATTTAGAAAGTATGTGTTAATGGCATACAAATGTTAATTGTCTTTGGTTCATTTTACAGTTGGAAAGCATAGAAAGAAATGGATGGAGAAAGACACAACGAATATGGTCTTCATGAATTTTCTACTTTTCATTCATCTAGAACACTTATTTTTCCCCAAACTTTATCACATAAAAAAAGACATTAACTGATATTTGTCTTTATGCTGATATTTTGATTATATATTTGATGCATGTGTTCTGTTAAAAATAAAAGCTTGTTTGAAATGCATAAGCTGCACATTATTTATGCAAATAACTGATTCAAATCTAACTTTTATATCTTTTTTCTGTTTTGACCCACCTTGCTGTCACTAAAATGAATTCGTTTCTATTCTGCAGCAAGCCTGTTTTAAATTATTTTATTATAACCCAAAACAGTCTAATATTTAAAGTTATAAACAATTTGTGTAATGAAAGAGATGAAGGTCTAGCCCCTGCTTCATTTTCTTGGGGTGGGGGGGAAATGCATGTCCTAACTTGCCAGGAGACCAAATGTACTAATGGGCTGCTGTTTACCAGAAGCATCAACAGAAGCTGGAAACTTATTAGAAATGCTAATTGTTGAGCTGCACTGAAGACCTACTGAATCAGGTTCTTAAAGCAGACTAGCAATCAGCATTTTCAAGTCCTCAAAGTATCCCTAATCATATGAAACTTGAGAAACAGTGGTTTAATGCAATGACAGAAAAAAAAAACCCCACTAAATTTCACCCACAGTAGGAGAAGCTTTAATTCACTGACTTGGTATATGCCGTAGTTTTTATCTTGAATGTACCCAAAGGTCCATGTATTGAAGGTTAGTTCCCTAGCTCATGGCACTCTTGGGTATTGATGGAACCTTTACGAGACAGGGTCTGGTCACAGGTTTGATGTCATGCCCGTAAAGGGGATATTGACACCCCAGCTTCTTCCTGGTTTTCTCTTTGCCTCCTAGATGTCATAAGGTGAGAAGTTAACTACCTACATGTTCCTGCCACAATTTACTGCCTCGTCACAGGCCCAAAAGCAATGGACCTAGCAATCAGTACTATAAGCCTCTAAAGTAGGGGCCAACAAAAACCTTTCCTCCTTAAAAGATGATCTATCTCAGGTATTTTGTCACATTAATGGAAAACTAATTAACAATCTGGTGGCAAGTAAACTGAACAGGACAGAAAAGTCTAGACTGTGCAAGAGACTTGAAATTTAGGGTCCTGATACACAAAGTCTTTGGGGGGAATGTGTTCACTTCCTGGGCAGGCATAACAAATTATCACAAATTAGGTGACTTAAAACAACATGTCATTCTCAAAGTTCTGGAAGCTATATAGTCTGAAATAAGTATGTTGACAGAGTTGGTTTCTTCTGGCAGCTGTGAGAGAATCTGTTCCATGCCTCTTTCCTAGATTCTGGAAGCTGTCATCAATTTTCAGCATCCCCTAGATTCCAAGTGCATGACTATAATCTTTTTCCATCTTCACCTAGTGTTATCCCTTTTTTCTCTTGTTTATTAGGAGTCATACAGGGTTAAGAGCATTCTGTAATCCACTATGTCTCCATTGTAATGTGATTACATGTACAAACACTCTATTTCCAAATAAGGTCACAATTGTAGTTTCTGGGGGTTAGGACTGCAACACATTTCTATGGGAGACACAATTTAACTCATAATAAGGGGAAAAGATGGGGGGGTGGCAGTTAAATATTTATAGGAAGGAAAAAACTAGTGATATAAAATAAACATTTTTGAGAACATGTAGCTGAATTAAAACAATAACTTGATTATGAATCCATATATTTGTAGTGAAAAACATTTCTATAGTTGATGTATATATATGTGTCATACAGAAAGACATTTATGAGGAAGATAAATACCTTAGGACAGTAGTTAAATATTGTGGAAAGAAATGGAGAACTTAACTGGATTACAAGGCTTCAACTCTTTGTAATCTTATGTTCTTAAGTTTGGTGGTGGTTGTATGGATGTAGTATACCCTATGAACTTGTGTAGGTCTGAATATTTCATAAAATAAAATAAAAGGAGGAAATGGGCCTAATATTTGGAACCTGTTTAAGGAAAATAAAATGATATAGTTGACCAGAGTGGAGGATCAGAGAAGGAGTGGGCCAGGTGTTTAAAGGTAGAAGGCTTGCTTTCTATATTTAGTTAAGGCTGCCTAGATACCTGATAATTAGTACCAATACAATTTTCTGTGTTCTCGGGTACTGGACATCTCATATCCTAGTGTATATTAACATTATTTTTATTTATGTTTGTCTATCTCCCAACAACCTATAGGGTGAATTAATAATTTTATAGATGGCTATCCTTAATCAGCCATACTGTATTTTCTTTTTTAAAAAATATTTTTAGTTACATGTGGGCAAAATATCTTTATTTTATATATTTATTTTTATGTGGTGCTGAGGATCAAACCCAGTGCCTCATGCATGCTAGGCGAGTGCTCTACAACTGAGCCACAACCCCAGCCCCACACTGTATTTTCTATGCAGTAGCTGCTTGATAAAAGTGTGTTGAAGCAAAGTTAAAGTAATGCATCCCTAATCCACTTTTGTCACTAGTGTTGGTATTTAATAAAATGTTATCAGGTAGCAAAACAGAAGTGCTCCCAGAACAACAACAACAAAAAAGTCACCACACCTTTCATCACCATTGTTTAAAATGAAAGGGCAGTCCCCCCCTCAAGTCAGAATTTATCCATGCAGTGTCATCTGAAGGGACTTGAATTGATTCTATTTGTATATCCCTTCTTTCTTTATCTCTCTAATTTAATATGCACACATATATATGTATATATGCACACACATATATTTAAAATTTTCTCTATTAGAGGCCCTATGTGGGTCCAAGAATCTTATGGGGTAGTAAGGTTTGAATATGACTCTTATAAAATTCATAGGTGTTGCCAGTGTGACGGCACTAAGAGGTGAGCCTTTTAATAGGTGATTAGGCTAAGAATATTCTTCCCTCATGAATGAGGAGTTTGATGGGGGGAGTCAGTTCTCTCTTCCCCTTCTGTCTTCTATCATGTAAAGAAGATCCAGGAAGAAAGCTCCCACCAGATGCCTTTCCCTGATCTTAGATTTCCCAGTACCTAAAACTATAAGGCAATAAGTTTGTGTTCTGAAAGAATTACCCATTCTCAGTTATTCTGTTAGAGAAGCACAAAATGGACTATGACATTGAGTTCCACTCCATTAGACAAAAAGGACATATGTAATTTTCTTTAAAATAAGTCCATGGGTTTCTGCTGAGACTTCTTGGGGACAAAACTATTAAAGTTGTTAGTATGCCTGTGTCAATTCACCTAAAGTTATTTGAGATACTACACCAGATATTTTAAGGCCAAAACAAAGGATTTTATAATCACATCGTTAGCCTCATCTTTACACCATGTTTTCTTATAAGGGTTCTGAATATGATCTTTTCAATAGATGCCCTTTCATAACTCTAGTGTCCTTTGCCATCTGGAGACACCAGGGATTTTCAAAGTAGCAAGTTCTGACTCCTTTTTATAATAGCTAAAGTTTGCTTATCAGTTTAACTTTATTTTTTAGTATTTTACTATAAAGAGAAAAAATCCAAGCATCATCATCAACGTCCTGTTTGTAAGTCCTTTATTATATTACCTATTTCATAAGTACATTTTTACCCCACATATCACTGTACAAAATAGAAAGGTATCCCTCTCCTCCAGTTTCCAATAACATTTTCCTCAATTCTACTTTAGCTTTCATAGGTAACTTTCACATAAATCATCAGGTTTCTGCTAATATTCTGCTCTAAGCATCTTTGACTTTCATTAATGCTCTCTTAAACTTCTTCCAACTTCAGCCCTCTGCCCAGTTTCAAAGTTATTCCACATTTTACATTTTTATTAGTGCAGCACTCTACTCTTGGTGCCAAATGTCTATTTTAATTTTAATTGTTTACTTGCATAACAAATAAGCCCCCAAATGGAGTGGGTAAAAACTATAATTAATATCTCACACTATCAATTGTTCAGGAATTCAAGGTGCCTTAGCTAGGTGGTTCCATCTTCAGATATCTCTTGATGTTGTAGTCAAAATGTTAATGTAGTCTCATGGCCTGGGTGCTAGTTCATTTGTATTGCTATTAAAAATACATGAGACTCAGTAACACATTTATTTCTAATTTTTCTGTAGGCCAATAAGACCACAATCAGGATTTGGTTTGTGATGAAGTCCTGTTCCTCATACATATTGCCATCCATGCTTATTTGAAAGGCAGAAAAATGAAAAAGAAAAAAAAGGGTCTAACCCAGGTACCTATAACCCTGTCAGAAGGAACTAATACATTCATAACTGTAGACCCCTTACTATTTAATCATTTTTTAAAAGACCTTACCCCTTAATACTACCACTATAAGGTCCTTGCTTAGCATCTGGATGGCCATCTTAAGTGACAGCTGCCATTTTAAGAAAAATTTTGCTTTCCTGTCCAAGGGCATTTCTGAAAAATACTCACCACTCCCTCATATCAACCCCACCCTTAACCAACTGCATTAGGACCCGCCTGGCTCTAAACCCTGAGCCTGTCCCAGAAAAGTCCTGAAACCCAAGCCTGTTTTGCCTCTCTCCATCTATGAAGAGATGGCCTTTATTTGTCAGCTCTAACAAAAAAAACCTCTCATGTGTATCTCTGCCTGGTCTCCATCTTTCATTTCTCGCTTGCCTACCTCCTAGTTCCACACTTTCTTTCATTGGTGCCAAAACCCAGGATTGGGTTCCCCAGTGTGCCAAGTTTGGGAGCAAGCTAGAAATTATGCTGATGAGGTACATCAGACCTCCCCTGACCATCCAACTGGCACTCCCTTCTTCGAGGGTCACTGAGCATCACAGGACCCTGTTCTGGATTCCATCATGGGACTAGGTCCTACATTCTGCTGAATGCCCTCTCTGCACCCACCACCAGACATTTCAGGTAAGACCCCTATCTCTGGTCAACCTAAATGACCTATGGGTCCCGGGAAGTGACCATTAATTGTCCGGCACTCCCAGGGTTACTGTGTGGTCAGCGACACCCCCAGCCACAGCTTTCATAGCTATGGCTGATCCCTACTCTCAACTGGTCTATAGGTGGTCTTTTATTTGGGTCCTGGGTTTTGAGAAAAAAACACCGAGAGTGATTGGGAGTTGTTCCTGCTGAGACTACCTGTTGACCTTGGGTTAATCTCCATGGCTTCTGCCCCTATGTAGTCCCAGCTGGGTGCCCAAGTGCCTCTATAGGCCCTGCCCCTAACGCTTACCCAGCAGTGGTGACGACCCCCTGAGTGTAACCGTCCTCTTGAGTGGGTGATACTAGAGACTGGGGGATGCCCCACCTCGAAATTCACCTCCTACATCTCACCATAGATAGCTTTTCATCCATTACCTCCCATAGTCCTCTCAGCTGCCTCCAGGCTAACCTAGAGTCTCTCCCTCTCATTGAGGCCTAAAACCCCCCAAACTTATCTGTTTGTGCAATCGGATCTGGCCTCAATATCCTCTGGACTATAAATGGCCACTCAAGGGCACTCTAGATTCCAATATTATCAGGGATCTTTTCAACTATTGTGAGCATTTAGGAAAATGGAATGAGATATCATATATTCAAGCCTTCTCCTCACTATGTTCTAAGCCCTGTCTCTGCAATTCTTGCTCTCCCACACAAGTCCTCTTAGAATCTCACCTCCCCTATGCCTGCTTCTAAAGGGACAGAAAATTCTACCCAGGACTCCTCCTCCTTCAACCCAGCAGATGAGCCCCTGCCATACCACAATTCTCTTTCTAATGAAGCCTCTGCAGCAACTGTCCCCTTGGCTACTCTGCCCTTCTCTCCTTCGTGTGTAACTCATGGGCCGTCACTGCCCAACCTGTATCTCTGTGTCCTCTCTGCAAGGTGGCTGGGGTAGTTTGGGGTAGGTAGTATAATATGGGTTCATGTGCCTTTTTTTGTCAAATCTTTCACAGATAGAAAAGTGGCTTGGGCCCTATACTTCAAGCCCCACCACCTATATCAAAGAATTTCAATATCTGATCCAGTCATATGATTTGATCTTCTATGATGTCCATATGATCTTGTCTAACACCCTCCTGCCTGAGGAACACAGGCAAGTTTGGGAGCAAGCTAGAAATTATGCTGATGAGGTACATCAGATCTTCCCTGCCCATCCAAGTGGCACTGAAGTGTTCTCTGATTGGGATCCCAATTGGGATTTCGCCTGGATTATAATTCGCTTAGTAAAAACCAATTCATTAACTTGCCTCATGACAAGATTTAGAAAGGCAGCCCATAAGGCTATCAATTATGGAACGCTCCAGGAAGTCATCCAAGACAAAAATGAAAACCCTTCAGTACTTTTAGGTCACCTGAAAAAGATTTATTACAATATACTAATCTGGACCCTGAGACTCCAGGTGGAGACAACTACTAATGACCTACTGTTTCTCCCAGAGTTTCCCTGATATTAAGGCCAAACTAAGGTGCCTTAAGAGGGGGCCCCTAACTCCCCAAGCTGAGGTTCTGGGAGTGGCCTTTAAGGTGTATAACAGGAAAGACGAGAAGGCCCAGAAGCAGAAATATCAGATGCTCACTCAAGCCATCTGTCCGGCCTCAGCATCTATTCCTGGTTCGAGTAGCCCATGGAAGAGTCCCTCAGGACCACTCAGACCCTGTTTTAAATGTGGTCAGATGGGTCACTGGGCTTGTACATGTCCCAAGCCTCACAAGCCTCTGGGTCCTTGTCCTAAATGCCATCAGGAGGGACACTGGGCTTTTGACTGTCCCGGAGCTCATAGCAGCCCCTGGCCTTCCAGCCTTTCTGGTTCCCCTTTCCAACTCTTAGGACTGGCTGCAGAGGCCTGACAAGGCCCAGGTCCCCATCACCCAACCACTACCATCACTCCACGGGAACCCAGGGTAACTCTGTGTATTTAAGGTAGGCCTGTCTCCTTCCTCCTAGACACCAGGCTACATATTCAGTCCTCAAGGAGTTCTGGGGGCCTACTACCAACCCTTACAGACACCTACCCTTGTTTGCACTTTTTGCTCTCTAATTTTTACCCACTCCTTTTTGGTCATTCCACAGTGCCCTGTTCCCCTTATAGGAAGGGACATCCTCACAAAGTTGGGGGCTACACTTTCCTTCTCCCCTTATATATGCTTCCAGACTCACCTGATGTTTTCCTGATCCTAACCCTTACCTTAGGACCATCCCCTATTCTTTCTGCCAGTGCTTTCCCATTACCCCCTTCCGAGGTGGACCCTTCTGCCTGAGATATTTCAAGTCCTTATATCACCTCACACCAAGAGCTCATTCATATCTGTCTCAAAAACTCCCTCCATTTTCTTGACCAATCACAATACCTGCTCTCCCTTCTTGCTGCTGCTGTCCCTCTCTTTTTGCAGAACAGCCTGTCAGGCTCCTGAAAATACATCCAGTTCTTACCCCAGGTGTGTGTGTGATTAGTCCTATGCCACTTTTCTTTCATTGATGCCAGTGACTTGATCATGTTCTCCCACCAGCTTTGCTTTCCCCTCCAGGGATTTGAGCTGCTTTGGGATCCTGACCTGAGGGCCCAGGAAAATTACCACATACTTTCTTCCATTCATCTAGTGCTCTTCTTCTTCATCCACACTCTGGCCTCATTTCGGTAAGTGACTTCACTCTTCCCTTCCCCTCCTCTTCACAAGTCTACTCCCTGGAGATAGCAGGCACATGTCTCCTCTCTAGAACTTAGATCTTGGCCCAGCACCAAGATTCTCACCCATCCCTTCCCCTTGGTGAGTTCACTCCAACTCTGTCCCTTAAGGGGCCCAATAACAAACAAAAAAGTGGGGAATGTAAGGTCCTTGCTTAGCATCTGGATGGCCATCTTAAGTGACAGCTGCCATTTTTTAAAAATATTTTTTAGTTGTTGATGGACCTTTATTTTATTTATTTATATGTGGTGCTGAGAATTGAACCCAGTATCTCATGCATGCTAGGCAAGCACTTTACCACTGAGCCACAACCCCAGTCCCAATAGATGCCATTTTAAGAAAAATTTCTCTTGCCTGCCTAAGGGCCTTTCTGAGAAAGGCTCACCACTCCCTCATACCAACCCCACCCTTAGCCGACTGCATTAGGACCCACCTGGCTCTAATCCCTAAGCCTGCCTCATAAAAGTCCAAAAACCCAAGCCTGTTTTGCCTTTCTCCATATATGTAGATATGGCCTTGATTTGTCATCTCTGACAAATAAATTCTTGTGTGTATCTCTGCCTGGTCTCCATCTTTCATTTCTCAGTATCCCGTCTCCGGGTTCCTCACATTCCTTTCAACCACAAAGGGTGTTAAGTTGCAATAAGAATTTTTGATGGGACACATTCAAGTTATATTAATATGACAGTTTTCTTCCTCAAGAATGAGCAATTCTAGAAAGAATAAGACAGAAGCCACAATGTACTGTTAGGCTTAGCCTTAATGTCACATCCCCCCATTATTTGTATGTGGTGCTGAGAATCGAACCCAGTGCCTCACGCATGCTAGACAAGCACTCTACCACTGAGCCACAACCCCAGTCCCAACAGCTGCCATTTTAAGAAAAATAATAAATTTTATTTATATGGTAGTCTATTTCCTACGTTAATTGACTTAAGAACATTCTGTAGAAAGCCTTTGAAGTTCCCCCATATAAATAAAACAAATTTTATTTATATGGGCTCAAGGCTGAGTGAAGACACTGAGTAGCTCAGGAGTGGCTTCCCACAAACACATAAACACCAAGAGGGTAGGATCACTATTTCAATCCCTGTGCTGAACCAGTTGTTAAGTATATATAGTACAGGTCTGAGCCCATGCTTGAGGGTGCTTATCATGGGCTCCATACTTTATTTGGGGGCTCCATGCCTATCCTCTTACAGTCTCACCTCTCTGCAGATGGCCAAGAATCTTGTGTGGGGGGTAAAAGGGATATGCACTCAGATTTCATGCTCCTCTGCTGGGGGCTGCCCTGCACACAAGCAAACTATCCCCTCTCAGCCTTGATTAATGAAGGTATTGAACTGGCATTACACGCCACTTGCTATGTGAAGCAAGCGGGCCTTACCTTCACTCAGCTAGGAAGTGCTTCAGCTCTGGGCATGAGCATTACCTAATGGGATTGGGCAACCCCCCTTCTGAAATTCTACCCCCTAAGTTATTTTGGTGGATTATCTATTGAATGTCTTTTTCCTAAAAACTAGAGAGATTCTGGGAGCATTCCTTCTCTTGCCTTCCAGCATGGAAGAGGACTCTTGAGGTCACAGAGCAGTCTCACCCTTGACCTGAGAAACTTATGTCCACGTAATATGTGGTTTCTTTGCCATTTTCTAAGTTTAATATTGCAGTCAACTCTTTTAAACCCAGCTCCTCTTAGCGCAGGCAGATGGCAAGAATTGGATACCCCGCTAAGATTTTAAGGTAATTGGTGAAATGCATATTGTTGAGTTCAGTCCTCTCTCATAGGAAAAGCATGTTTATTGTGGATTTTTGTGGATTCTTATTGTGGATATTTTGTATTTTGAAATATTAACATGAGAAGTTTTAGAATTATGTACTGGGGATTAATGTTTAAAGAGTAAAAGGAAGTTTTTTTTTTTAATAATGGGACATTAATACAAGGAATTCTCTAATTCTAGAGAAGCAAATTTTATTTTATTTTACTGTTTGGGGGAATATTCAGACAATTTAAGTTGGGCCAATAGAATCTGCTGAGCTCCATGAATCCTTATTGTATACTGAGATCATATAAGCTGTGAACTGGTTGCTGCTCTGGGATAGATGTGAGACTCTGGCCCACTGTTCCCTATGGGGTCTGTAATTTATATATACAGACCCATTGCCTGCAATATTTTTGCCCCTTAGATAACCTAGTCTGGCCAAACTCAGGCTACCCTAAAAACTAATTGTTGGGAAAAGTATAACGGCCGCCACACCCCAGAGGAAAAAACCCCAACATGGTGCCTAAGGACTTTCTCTTCCTACTTACCCCTTTCTTCACTGGCGCGAAAAGTTCCCGTGGGTGTGAACTCTCCCGCCAGTGCCAATTTCAAATCTCGCTGGTGGGTAACCTTAGCCCCAATAAGAACTAATTCCTGGGCTCCAGAACTGATATCTGGAAGAACTTGCCAATAAATGGGTGGCCCGCCATTTATCTAAGCCCTGCCATCTCTCCTTAGATCTATATAAGCACATAGCCTTTTGCAATAAAATTGGAATTCTCCCTGGCGAGTTGTCTTGCGTGGAGGATTCTTTCATTCAACCCAGGACATGGGTGAGCTCATTCTAACAAGAGCCCCCGTCCCTGGCTCCGCCGAGACACCCCACCCTGCTCCGCTCTTTCAGACGCTGGCTCCCTGCACTCACCACTGATCTGGCTTAGGTAAGTTCCCCCTCCCCGGCACGCCAACTCTCTTCGGGTTAACAGTAGAAACTGTGACCATGATCGTCCAGCACACTCCTGACGCCCAGTAGGAAGGAGGGAACCCACCCCACTAAGACCTTCACAGGCCACAGTGGACCCTCTGGTGACCCACTTCCCTTTGGGGTGTGAGGCTTCTGGGTTTAGACGAGAGGCTCCTCGGTTTCTTCCTCCTCTGCCCGGAGCTGTGTTCCGCCGGAGCTGTGTAGTTGCGTTCCTCTCATTCCTGACTCTTTTGCTCCAGTCAAAAACTTGCCTGACGTCAGGTTGCCTGTGGCCCCGGCCCTATTTGTGTCTCACAGATCGCACTTCACTGATGACGACTGGGAAGTGCCCTCTGTATTTCCTTGCAACGGTTGGTCATTTTGGAGTCGCCCACTTGATCCTTGATTTGCCCCAAGCTTCCAGGAAGCTATTCAGGCCCGGGTTTTCTCTCTGTCCCTCTCTTTTACTCTTATTCATTCTCTCTCTCTCTCTCTCTCTCTCTCTCTCTCTCTCTCTCTCTCTCTTTCTCTCCCCCCTCTCTTCCATCTCTTCCTGTGACCATGGGTGCCTCCTCGTCTATACCTGAAACCTTGCCCCTCAAATGTCTAATAAAAAATCTGACCACACTCTCTCTCACGCCAGATATTAAACCCAAACTTCTGATCAAACTCTGTACCCAAGATTGGCCTACATACCCACTGGATAATGACAATCATTGGCCTCCAGAAGGTTCATTAGATCCAAATCTCCTCTGGGACCTTTTTAACTATTGCCAAGGTCTGAAAAAGTGGAGGGAGATTCCCTGCGTTGAAGGCTTTAGCCTTCTCGCACAACACCCTGCTCTGTGTTCCCCCTGTTCTCCCTCTCAAGTCCTCCTTGCTTGCAAACCCCTCCGTTCCCCTACTTCTACTCCTGACTTCGCAGATTCTTCCTCATTTGATCCGGCAGATGAACCCCCACCTTATCTCTCAGCCCCATCTGCCCCTCCTCTCCCGCCATCCCCTCCTCTTCCTCCGCATGATTCCACGGATCCTCAGCCTTCCGTTTCATTCCCCTCCCCTCTGCCCTCTTCCGCCCACTCCACCTCCTCCTCCACAGAGACATCCCCTTCCCCTCCCTCTTCTTCCTGTCCATCGCCGACTGCCTCTTTCAGTCCTCCTGTTACCAGGTCTAAGGGACTCCTTCCCACTCCCATGACAATCGCACCCCTTCATGAGGTAGCTGGTCCTGAGGGTGTTATCTGAGTACATGACCCTTCTCCATGTCAGACCTTACTCAGCTAGAGAGGAAGTTAGGCTCATTCACCACTGACCCCACCACTTACATTTGGGAGTTTCAATGGATCCTGCAAGCATATAGCCTCACTCATCACGACATTTACATGCTCCTAGTCAATACACTTCTCCCTGAGAAAAGGCGATGGGTCTGGGAACTAGCCCAGGCCTATGCTGATGAAAATCACAGAACCAATCCCAACCACCCCATGGGCCCACACGCTGTCCCGGAGCAGGATCCTCTATGGGATTACAATACCCCTGGAGGCTTACAGTCTCGTGACCTTTTTTCATCCTGCCTCTTGGCGGGCCTGAAGAAGGCTGCCTGCAAGGCCGTTAATTTTCAAAAGGTGCAGGAGGTCATTCAGAAGAAGGAGGAAACACCTTCAGAATTCCTGGATAGACTAACCAAGGCCCTCCAACAATACACAAACCTCGACCCAGAAACCCCTGATGACTGTCCTCCTGCAGGGATTCAGGGATAGTCCCCATCTCTCTGGCCAAGTTCTTGCCCAGGACCTCACATCCTTCCACCCCACCTGTCCTGACTCTACCCTCCTTCAATATGTCGATGATCTTCTTCTATGTAGTCTCTCTTGGGAACACTCTCAATCCCACACCGCACAACTTCTCAATTTCCTAGCGGATAAGGGATATAGGGTGTCTTCCCACAAGACACAGGTTTCCCAGTCTACTGTCACCTACCTTGGTTTTCGCCTTGCACCAGGAAAAAAGGAAATAACACTGGATAGGAGGCAACTCCTCTCTAATCTTCCGGTGCCTCCTACGAAAGCCAAAATACTATCAGTCCTAGGACTAGCAGGATATTTTAGGGCCTGGATCCCAAATTATTCTCTTCTAGCCAAACCCGTGTATGACCTAGCAAAGGGACCCCCTGGTGAATCTCTTGCCTCCTCCCCCCGCTACCACTTTAGCAGACTTCAGCAACTCCTCTTAAAGGCACCCGCCCTTCACCTTCCCGATCTTTCAAGACCATTTCATCTATATGTCCATGAAAAAGGGGGGCAAGCACTTGGGGTTTTGGGTCAAAACTATGGGCCTACATTTGCACCTGTGGCATATTTGTCCAAGCAATTATACCCTACCATCCGTGGGTGGGCCCCTTGCTTAAGAGCTCTGGTGGCTGGACAAATTTTACACAAATAAGCCTTTGAGCTGACTTTCGGGGCCCCTTTAACTATCCACTCCCCACATCATTTGAAGGATCTTTTAGCTTATAAGGGCCTTCAAACCATTCCTCCATCCAGAGTCCTGTTGCTCCTCAATTCCTTTTTGGAAAACCCTAATATTATGTTCCTCCCCTGCCCTGCACTGAACCCTGCCTCACTGCTCCCAACGACCCCCACACCTGACACACCAGCTCATAATTGCTTGGAAACCTTGGATGATTTCCTCCCCTGTCCTTCTTCCATTTCTGAGGGACCACTCACCAAGCCTGACCTTATCTGGTTCACTAACAGCAGTTCCTTTAGGCAGAACGGCACTCATTACTCTGGATACACTGTAGTTTCGGCCACTGAGATTATAGAGGCCAAAGCTCTGCCTTCAGGAACTACCAACCAGCAGGCCGAACTTGTAGCGGCCACTCGTGCCTGCCTTCTAGCACAGGGCAAATCCCTCACCCTTTATACTGACTCAAAATATGTCTTCCATATTCTATTATCCCATGCTGCAATATGGAAGGAGCGAGGCCTACTTACCACTAAAGGTAATGCAATCACTAATTCGGCTCTTATAACCAATTTGATAGAGGCCTCCCACTTACCCACCCAGTTGGGAGTTGTCCATTGTAGGTCCCATCAGAAGGACGGCTCTCTTATCACTGAGGGCAACACCAAAGCTGACCAGGCAGCACAGATGGCTGCTATCACTTCCAATTATGACCCCCCTGGGGGACATATAATGGCCACTTTAGAATGTCCATCTGAAGCCCTTACTTCTTCCAGTAAGAACAAGGACCTTTTCGACTTCCTCCATACTCTATTCCATTCCAATTCTCAGTCTTTGACCCTCTTTTTACAGAACTTCTTCTCCCTCACCCCCTCTGACAAAGCCATGCTACAGAATATAGCCTCTAATTGTCAGATCTGTCAGCGGACCAACCCTCATACTCCTTTAAGGCCTAAACCGTTTCCCTCCCACCAAGCCCGGGGACATATTCCTGCTGCTGACTGGCAGGTAGATTTCACCAACATGCCTGCAGTATGGCACACTAAATACCTCCTTGTCTTTGTGGACACTTTCTCTGGTTGGGTTGAGGCATTTTCCACTTCCAATAAAAAGGCTTCCACTGTAGCTTCAATCTTACTGACAGACATCATCCCCAGGTTTGGTATGCCCACTTCCCTACAATCCAACAATGGCCCTGAGTTTATTTCTAGGATTACACAAAAGGTCTCTCAAGCCCTCTCCTTCAAGTGGCATTTCCACTGTCCATATCGCCCCCAGGCTTCAGGGAAAGTGGAAAGGGTAAATCAGACTCTGAAGGAAGTCCTTACCAAATTGACAATGGAATTAAACTTAGACTGTGTCAAACTCCTTCCCTTGGCTTTGCTTCAGATCAGAGCTCTCCCTAAGAAACCATCTTTACTGTCTCCCTTTGAGATAATGTATGGAAGACCTCTTATACCACCTGGGTTGTTTGTTTCACAAGAACCTCTCACACGAGATTTGTCTTTGCCTCTCTTGTTTCATCTCTGCTCAGAACTCTGGAAATATCAGGACTGGCATCTTCCGGACCCAGACTCCTCTCCAAACACTCCTCCCTTAACACCTGGGAGTTTAGTCTATTATAATACCCTGGAGGAGAAAGGGCCTCTTGCCCCAAAATGGGAAGGCCCCTATCCTGTCATTCTCTGTACCCCCACTGCCGCCAAACTCTCCTTACCAGTCAACCGTCTCACCCCCTGGATTCACATTTCTAGGTTGAAGCCATATCACCAAGAGGCCTCACCTGCTGATGACAGGACCACCCCAGAGGAACTCCAAGAGTGACCTCCTGAACCTCCCCTTTACTTCTGCTCTCCACACCCATCTCACCCTTTTAAGTTGCAGCTCACACGGTGTTCCCCCCAGCCCAATTCCTCTTAAAGAAGGCACAATGATCTGTCCCAACACCCTAGTCCTCTCTCTCTGCTTGTTTTTTTGTGCTCTGCTTGTTTTCTGTGCTCTGTCAGGACTGGTATTTACCCTCCTCTCCTACCATGTACCAATTCACCCTTCGGGAGCGATACTCAGAACATGGCATGCAGAACGTCCGCATAGTGTATGTAACTACTTGCTTCATCCACAACTGCACCTCTGTTTCCTTAAAATTGTCACAAATTCCAGGACCTTTGTTCCCGGTAGCTGGAACTGGCCTTTCATTTGCTTCCTTTTTGATCAAACCAAAGACTATTGCCATTGGTGGCCTGAGATATATAATGGGTGCCCCTATTGGCCATGCAGGCTCCATGATGAATGTGGTAGTTATTCTTACCACTCACTTGGCTACCCTGAAGGGTGGACTTCTAGTTACCTCAAATGGCATAAGGGCTCTTCATCCGATAACAATGGATGGTATACTTTAGATATACCTGACCCCAAGGCCAAACGTTGGGACTATGTTGAGTTTGCTGTCTATGCTCGGACAACCTCAGCCAAACCCACAGGATGGATGACTGTTGGCCACTCCCTGATAACACCACCTAAGGCAACCATCCAGGTAGTCGAACACATCAAGGAGTCAGAATCAAAACTTCGAGATCTTATCCATAGCCCATCCAAAGAAGATTCAGAGCCTTCAACCCCCTCAGGCCCCCCTCCCACATGGTTCAATTTGCTACACCAAACTCTTCGATTATTAAACTCCACCCCTCTTTCTGTGCCTACTTCTCAGTGCTTCCTCTGTGCTTCACTTAGTTGTCCGCTTCTAGCAACAGTCCCATTAGTGGCAGGAAATATTTCAGCAAAAACCTACAGATTCTCTAAGAAAGGACAACCCCTACATGTGGCATGTATCCCACTGTGGTAAAGTTATTCCACCAATACTTCATTCCCTTTCATCTGTTTCCACCTGCCAACAATGAATCCTTTACCCATTTGTTCCTTGAGCTATAGCACCCCATCGAGCCTTGCGTTTATGCAACCTGGACATTTCCTCTGGTGTAACAGGTCTTTAAGTACCTCAATTATCAATGTCTCTGGCACCTGTTTCTGTAGTTCCTCAGCTGTCTTTGTATACTCCCACCGAATTCCGACAGTTAGCTCTACCTTCCCGCACCCGTAGGGCAGTCTTTCTGCCAGTTCTGGTAGGCCTCACTTTAACAACCTCAGTGGCGAGTCTCGGACTCTCTGGTGAAGCTATAGGTCATGCTCTATGGGCACCCAATGACCTTCAGCAAAAACTGCAAGAAGCGCTCAATACCACTGCTGAGTCTCTGGGCTCCTTGCAGCGGCAGGTTACTTCATTGGCACAAGTGGCTTTACAGAACTGAAGGGTGATTGATATTCTCACTGCAGAAAAAGGGGGAACATGCCTGTTCCTCAGAGAGGAATGTTGCTACTATGTTAATGAGTCTGGGCTAATAGAAAAGAATGTTGTTAAATTTCAGGAATTATCGACCCAATTGCTCAAACCCACCTCCTCTAATCCCATAGTGGGGTTCTTCCAATCCTCTCTCGCCACGTACTTGCTACCTCTCTTAGGGACCCTTATTGGGATGCTCCTTTTTTGTGCTCTCTTGCCCTGCATAATGAAGTTCCTTCAAACCCAATTACAGAAAATTTCTAATCAAATTTTCAACCAGCTTCGGCTTAGGCACTACCAGCCTCTGGTGACCAATGAACCCCCAACATCTTCAAGAGAACAGCTAACTCAGTGCTGAAGCTCACTACCAGGCGTGATGGAATGCAATGGACATCAGACAGCAGGAGACAACGAGCCCGGAGAACCTCTTAATATGCCACCCTGGATTCTTGAGCCTTTATGTCCTTTTAAGCCTCCTCATGGCCCTTAGCCTCTTCTCTGTCAGTACCCCAACGTGGAACTTCTGCCAAAAACTGACCTTTGCTTTAATTTTTATCTTCATCCTGTTTTTATTCACTCTGATCTTCTTCAGGTGCTGGAAA
Source organism: Marmota monax (assembly GCF_021218885.2). NCBI lineage: Eukaryota > Metazoa > Chordata > Mammalia > Rodentia > Sciuridae > Marmota > Marmota monax. Next base: position 4,948,293 of record NW_026694552.1, on the reverse strand, counting down.
CGCCATGTCAAGGCAATGCTTCCAATATTTCCTAGAGTGTCTGTTACAGGACCAGTGGCTGATACCAACTGTCTCCTCCATCCAGGACTGGTTCAATGCCATCAACGACTTGTGGCTTCAGGGAACCTTCATAGACTTCACCCCTACCGAAGTAGCTGTCTATAGCCACTGGGCTTTATTTCTGGCTGCCATGATATCCCCAAACCTGCCCCCCGAACATTCGTCCACTTCCCCTTCTAGGCTCCACGCCGCCCCCACACAGCAGGAAGCAGCCTGATCTGACCAACGACGCCCAGTTCCTAAGAAAACAAAAAGGGAGGGATGTTGGGAAAAGTATAACGGCAGCTGCACCCCAGAGAAAAACCCCAACATGACGCCTAAGGACCTTCTCTTCCTACTTTCCCCTTTTTTCACTGGCGGGTGTGAACTCTCCTGCCAGCGCCAATTTCAAATCTCGCTGGCAGGGAACCTTAGCCCCAATAAGAACTAATTCCTGGGCTCCAGAACTGATATCTGGAAGAACTTGCCAATAAACGGATGGCCTGCCATTTATCTAAGCCCTGCCATCTCCCCTTAGATCAATATAAGCACACAGCCTTTTGCAATAAAATTGGAATTCTCCCTGGCAAGTTGTCTTGTGTAGAGGATTCTTTCACTAATAATGCTGAAACCCGCTTTTGAGTTAGGGGAATTTTTGAAGCGCTCTTGTACTGCAAAGGGAAAGTGCAAGCAAACAGGCCATTGTTGGCAGGAGTGCTAATGCTGACAAGATTTGCAGAGATGAAAATGCAGCTGCTGCTGCCTATAGAATTCCCCCCAGGAGGAATGATATATTTGGCCCTGGTATTTCTACACCACTGCCAAATAAAAAGGCTCTGGGAATGCTGCTTAACCCACAACTATGGGAGCCAAACATGGCATCTCATGACCAGGACTGGCAGAATGGCCATGCTATTTAATCCCACAGAGGGATTTAAAGTGGGGAAGTGCAGGCAGACAAGCCCAGCACTAAGGACTCTCACCTGAGAGCCAGGAACAGGACATAATGGAGGCTCCTGGAACAGGCAAAACCCTGACAGCCAAGGGGGACTTTGATGTTTGGGGCAGCTGCAGCACTGGATCCATGCTATAACCATAGCAACCAGTGGAGGGAGCACAAAATGAACAGCACAAATCCATGGACACATGCCGCTTGGAGCAGCGGGGTTCAGCCAGGCTGGCTGCTGGTGAGACATGCAAAATGCTCAGAACCAGGTGATTCATGGGATGAAAATCCCATAATTTCAGGCAAAATTTTGGGTCATAGAGAACATGGAAGAATCCTCCAGCCACTAGCAGAACCAACATGGCAGATAAGTCCTGCCTCCTGCATTTTTCTGGGGCTTCCATTTAGTCCTTCCTACCGCCACTCAGGTGGGACCTCTGGCCCTAGCTCCCAACTACTAACCTGTACTTTGTTTTTCTCAAACAGACATGCAATCAGAGCTGCCATGTTTGCACTTAGCCATTTTAGCTTTTTAAAAAAGAAACGCCCAGCTGTCAAAAAATTTTTCTTCATGGTTTTCAATACATTCCACTAGTGAAAGATATTTTTTTTTCAGGCAAAATCTGATTCGACAAACTCCTGTATTGTAGACCTGAGCCTGACTTATTTTCGAGCTAAGTAAAGTGATTTTTTTATCCCTCAACAGGTTCTTTTAGGAATCCCCTTACTTTTCTCTATGGGTGTGTTAATAAGTAATGTTACATTGATAAGAGATACTATGCATATGCTTTTTTATATTCTACTTTTATTTTAAGAGGTTATGAGGATGGATTTGATCCTCACAAGAACAAAGAAGCTGGCAATCTGAGAAGTTTTTTCTCACAGTGCTCTCATGATGACCAAATATCCTTATTCTTTTGAATTGTAACTGTGTAAATACAAGAAATAAATGAATGTATACAAAAGAATTTTGCTTTAACTGAACTACATCATGTCACATAGATATAAAAGTGAACTCCTATTGTTGGAAGTAAGATAAAAATGGATCCAAATATTTTTTAAGGACCTGGTGATTTAGTAAGATTTATTTTAAATTGTATAATTATATAATGATAAACTGTATCTTTATTATTAATACATATTTTTACAGTTGCGTAAGTAATCTATAATCTTTAATTCATAGGATAATTAACATATATGTCTATTTACTTCTAGTCATTTTCCCTCAACAAGAAAAACATACTTTATATTTTATACATGCATTTATCTGATGCTATACCTTTTTTGTGGACAGAATGCCTTTATTTGTTTATTTTTATGTGGTACTAAGGATTAAACCCAGTGCTTCACACATGCTAGGCAATTGCTCACCATTGAGCTACAGCCCCAGCCCCTAATGCTCTGCCTTTTATAGTTAGAGATATTTAAGATAAGTGTAATTTGCTATAAAATACTTATTTCAAGAGATACTTGTTAAATTACAAGGTTAAGATACAACCATCAAGTACTCTTTAATTCCTAATTATTGTTAATGTTCAGGTTTTTATAAATGGTAAACAGATGTGATTCTATGAATAGGGTATCCAAGACATGGCTACATTTCCATTGAGATATCTCTTCTTATCAAAGGAATAACAGTTTGTTTAGACTCTAAGATTTATAGGAATTATTCCAAAATATAGCAAAAAAAAAAAGAATTCTAGAAGGAGAGAAAGAAATGCTTCTAGAGAGAGGAAACAAAAATTGAAGAGTCCTAAAAGGAAGAAATAAATCATCTCTGGGTACAAAAATGTTCTTTATGTATTCAAGTCTTTAATGATGAAAAGATTTTCCTAAATAGAAAAATCTTTATATGATTATCTAGACAGGAGATATAGAAAGATAAAGTAATTGAGAAGCGGATTTATGTATAACTAGATTGACTATAAATATATAAAATGATCAGTTTTAGAATGTTTCAGGCTTTCCTCTGATATTATTATACTGATATGAACCAAGATTTTTGTCCATATTTTGAGATGACAAAAACTTGTTGTAACATCAGTTTATTCTCATTCCAGTAAGGTCATTACTTATGCCTAGTGATTCTTGCTGTTTAAACAAGGACTAATGTTTATTGAATTAAAATTCATACATTCTTGATTAGACAACAAACATCTTTAAATACCACCTTGAGTTTCAATTTTGAAACTTAACTCTTTAAGGTCTAAATTTGATTGATTTGAAAGCAACAATAATTATGATAATTATTACTAATTTTTACATATTAATTATGTCAGTTTACTAAATATATGGGTCTTTGGGGGTATGGGATTTGAGAGAACATTTTATCAAAACTGGTGTTCTCAAAACTAAAGTTTTATGTTAATTCTAAACTATAAAAAATTACAATTTTTTTGAAAATTTATTTGTATTATATAGGGTTCTCTAACTGGACCTACTATCAATAAGATCTATTGTAAGACTTGTATATTGCTTCCTATACTTGGAAGTAAACTTTATTGTATTTTTAAAGAGAAATGAGAGACAATGACTTATTTAAAGGGTAATATTATGAGATACAAAGATATTTTGAGACCTTCTCTCAGGAAGGGATTAAAGGTTCTCTTAATTTGTCATTTTGCATATAACATCAAAATGGATCAGGTAGTCTACATACTGGGAAATTACAAATGATCAAAAAAAGTGTCTCATTTTCATGTATTGTTAGGTCTAACCTTGATCACTATCATGAGAGAAGGCCCTAAAAATTACCTACTTATGAAGAAAGATCAAAGGAACCCTCCAACTTAATACAGACAAGAACAAATTCAGGGAGATTTTTGAAAGGTCCAAATGCATATATTGTAATATTTTAGAACTTATGCCAGATGTCTGACCTCACCCAGAAAGATATTATGCTATTACTTAGCTAAACTTTAAAATAGAAGGCTACTCTAAAAACAATTTTTAAAAGATCTTAATTATGTCCCAATAACACAGACTAGGGACAAATCTGGTTGTTTTTCTGGAGCACAGATAATTCCCCCAAACAAACTATGATCCTACAGATAAGATGATGACTAAAAAATAATTATAGTAATCCTTCAGGAAAGTCCTACTATTTTCATGGAGAGACTCAAGGAGATGATACACAGCACCCTAAATCTATAGAGGGCCCCCATTTTCAAAGGATGAGTTTATCATCCAGTCCGTCCCAGACATTCAAAAGAAATTACAGAAATTAAGGGCTGGGGATGTGGCTCAAGCGGTAGCACACTGGCCTGGCATGCGTGCAGCCTGGGTTCCATCCTCAGCACCACATGCAAACAAAGATGTTGTGTCTGCTGAAAACTAAAAAATAAATATTAAAAAATTCTCTCTCTCTCTCTCTCTCTCTCTCTCTCTCAAAAAAAAAAGAATATTCAAGAAGCCAGATGTGTGGTAGTGTATGCCTGTAATCCCATCAGCTTGGGATGCTGAGGCAGGAAGATCTCAAGTTCAAAGCCAGCCTCAGTAACTTAGAGAGGCCCTGTCTTTTTTTGTTGTTGTTCTTTATTTTTAATTGTAGTTGGACACAATAATTTTATTTATTTTTGCATGGTGCTGAGGATCTAACCTAGGGCCTTACACATGCTAGGCGAGCACTCTACCGCTGAGCCACAACCCCAGACCGAGAGGCCCTGTCTTAAAATTTAAAAAAAAAATAAATAAAAGGGGCTGGAGATGTGGTTTGGTGGTTTGTTATCCCTGGGTTCAGTTCCTGGTACCAAAAAAAATGTTTAAGGAGAGATATGAATAAGACCTAAGCTCTAGGCAGCAATTTTCAACTCCTTCACATCCCAGAAATGAAGCAGTGAAAGAACAGCTGACCAAAGTGGTGGGAAACAGAATAATCACTCTCAAACTCAATACTGGACACCTTGAGACTTGGAGGGACTTGGAATTTAGTTATAGTAGCAAAAATAAGACAGAATTCTTTGAGATTAAGCATGGTAAAAGGGGCAAGATAATTGGTGATTATGTTTCAGCCTTGCCCTGAAACTAGGTCTCTAGGTCCAAGCCCTCTAGAAAGAAGGCTATGAGATCAAGGTGAATAGACCCTTTCCAAATCAAGAGATCACACTGTTTCTGTGCTTAGGTAACAAAATCTGACAGGGAGGGGAAGGGGCAATAGACTAAATATGTAATCCATATTGACTGTAACATTTGCAGGGTTTGAGGCAAGAGTTCTTTTGTAGGCCTACATGCCACGTACATAAATATTTTAAAAGTTGAATCAACTAATAGAATATTAAGTAAAATGTCTTTTTTATCATGAAAAATATGCCTATCAATCTGAAAGAGCTGTTTCACATTTAGAATACTGGGTGTATTTTAACAATATTTTTTCCTTATTTAGTTTATTAAGAAATTTAGAAATATAAATATGTCAGTAACAAATATAAATCAGGAATATTTGGATGATATTCAAGACTACATATTTGGATACTTGGAGTCTCCAGGGCTAGCCTCCCCAGGGTCAAGTATATTTGTTTTCCATTACTACATAACAAATTACCAAACAAAGTAGATATGTGTATGTATAAAATCTCATAATAATGAGAGCAACATCCCACCACATTTGCTGTTATCTTTTTTCTATTGGTTAGGATGAAGTCAAAGGCCCTGCCCAATTCAAAGGAGTACAAATACCAAAAAGTTGGGATTATTCAGAGTCAATTATCTTCACTAAGGCCCTTGGTTCACAGCTGAGCCCTTAGATTCACTCTGTACCACTTCTCTACACACCCTGAACTTTGCCCTCAAAATAAGAGATTTCAAGTGAATATGTGGATAACTCAGCCCACTTGTCCCATGTTCTATGCGTACAATCACCACTTCTTGGTCTCTGAGTCCTGGGAGTATATATATTAGCAGTACAATTAACACTCAAAAACAAAAACACAGTGAGGAGATGCCAGCAGGTTTCTTGCAGCCTGGGAGTTGAGGTCACTTGGGCAGCAAATATAGGACTCCAAATAACTGGAGCACGTTTGGGATTGGGGAGTCTTGCCAGTTGTCTGCGTTCACAAGATGAACTGTGTTCAAAAGAGCTGGCTGCAACATTAAACTAAGAAAACGGTGAAGAAAACATACAACACATGGACATGAGTTTCATAGGTAGAGAGTAGGACTGCTCTGTGACCTCAAGAGTCCTCTTCCATGCTGGAAGGCAAGAGAGGGTGTGTTCATGGAACCCCTCTTTTTTTCCTTAAAAAAAAAGACATTCCATAGAATATTCCACCCAAATAACTTAGGGAGTCAAATTTCAGAAGGGGGTTTGTCCAATCCCATTGGATAATGCTCAAGCTCAGAGCTGAAGCACTTCATTGCCAAGCAAAGGTAAGGCCCGCTTCCTTCACATAGCATGTGGCGTTGATGCCAGTCCAATACTTTCATTACTCAAGGCTGGTGGGGGGGGGGCGGTGTTTTGCTCATGTGCAGGGTAACCCTTGACATATTCTCCATTTATTAATTTATAAATGCAATCAAGGGGTTATAACTTCTAGTCACTGGATCCTTGCCTGAGGATATCATGATCTACTATTATGACATAAAAAGAATTAGTAGAAAATATATCATTTCAATAACATACCAAATACAATGTTTCAACATATTTTTAGGATTAAAGCCATTTAATTCTTGAAGCATTTGATCAGCTAAAGAGGTAGGATCCAAAGGATATCATGTAACTTCAAAAGATCCAGGCTATTATTGCTCTGCCAAATACCCACTGGAAGATTTTTAATTTTTTCCCAATCTCATTGGGAAGCCTTGTATTTGGCCACAGTAACACAGAAATATTTAAAATTAGCATGGCATTCAAGCCTTTCCTTAAACTTCAGAGCATAAAGCTCATTTCCAATATTTATTACAGTGGCTCCTAAAGCATTCAACATAGTTTCAATCCTTTCTCTTAATTATCACATTTCCAATAATTAGAGCATAAGGAGATTAAATATAGGCCAAGAGGCCATAGCAGAAAATCTGAAGCTGCAATTAAGTGCCAGACGTCCTTTTGGATGCCTGCTCGCTGAAGGTTAGGGTATTACCAACGAAACCTCCAGGAGTCATGGCATCCTCGTGTAATTGTCTTTTGTCAATTCTAGGAGACCAGTCTAAAATACATCCACTATTTCTAGACACTTTGTTGCATTGGCAAGACATTTGTACAATCGATCCATTTAGGAAAGATGCCTGATTCTATTGTAGAATGATTAGGGCAATAATATATTGGTGGATATTCTATGTAAATAATTTGCTTATATGGGAAAATTCTATTTCAATAATCTTTCTATTTTGACAACTCTCCAGATAAATAAATGTAGTCTTAAATTCTAAGGACCAGCAAGATTGGCTGGTTTAAGCCCCCATGTGCTGTCTTTTCCTGAAAGATACTCTTAGACAGTCAACATGCTTATCATGGGACCAAAAAATAGGTAGCTGATCACTATAACCAGTATAATTAAATCCAGTCACATGGATGGATTTTCCAATCCATATTGTAAGGTACATTAAAGGTGGATTTGGGGAATGGGTCCACAGAGGTCTCTTCATAGGTTTTTCTTACCTGGCAACTCATGAAGCTTGCATGCCTGTAAACTCTGCAGTTAGAGATTTTCCTTCCTATGTCAGATTTTTCAGCCATTTCCACGATGACAGGTTTTGATTCTATTCTAGAAATTTGATTTAACTTACTGAACCATGTTCAGTGGCAGTAAGACTTTTAGTATCACAATTTAGGAAAAATTTTTGAAGTATTTGTAAGATTTAGTGCATGCATGTAGGGTCCTGTTTCCCCCCTTTTTATTTATTAATATTGAATAAAAAGCTGGCCTAAGTCATAGTATCATTAGTCTTAATTATTAGACAACAGTTTGGTATAGTACATGTATTTTAATAAGGAAGAGATTTATTATCTTTGGTTGGCCATGAAACTTGACAAGAGTCACTTATTAGCAAAAGGGACCATGATAAATAGAAACTTAATTTTTACCATATGTACGATTCAGTTTTGACCTTAACAGACCTACAAAAATGAAGAATATAATAAGTTGTATATAAAAATTTATATTTTAAAGTAACTTTAGATGAACTTTAATGATTATCTTAACTTGGAATAAGGCGACAGACAGAGATTAATTTAAGAAAATTGGCCTTTACCTGGGGCATGAGAGATATATACAGCCATATTTCCAGAATAGGAAGTACATGTTTAAAAAGCATAGAAAAATATTTTGCTTTTCACAATTAACAAAAATGAAATAGAAAAATGAATAGCCCTTTATTTACCAATCTTTAAAAAATGGTCATTATTATTACTAAATCTAATGAATTATTTAGGAAAATTTAGAATTTTATACGGCAATAATTTAGCAATGACATCTTAAGGGACTTATGTCAAAATAATCTTTATGTATAAAGAACACTTTTATGAACATCTTCAATAACTTAATGTGTAAGATTAGCTTAAATTAGTTATGTATAGTTTATGATTTTACTAATTTAAAATATATCAATGTGTGTTGTAGGGCATTACCTTGTTTCTAGTTAAAATTGAGAACAGGCTTATCATGTTTAAGCTTTTTATTGAGATGAACTATTGGCTGTTGGGATGATTTGTTCATGGCTGTCTGTCTAATGTATTAAGGGTGACTATTTTTAGGGTTATTTCTCTCAGTGATAAACTGATGACAAGAGCTCCAAGTAAGGCCCTTTTTTTAATGTTATATAGGTTCTAAAGCTTGTTTATAACTTAGAAGAGGAGTAACATTTCCACCCAGGAATTTATTCCTCCCAAGGCCAAGACTAGTATTTTAGTTTTTTTCTGTCTCTATATTTTTCTTTTATTTGATCTCTATTTAAACTGTGGGGTGTCATCTAAATTTGATTAGGGCCATGTTAATTTCTTTTTTAAATTTTAATATTTATTTTTTAGTTTTTTCAGTGGACACAACATCTTTGTTTGTATGTGGTGCTGAGGATCGAACCCGGGCCGCATGCATGCCAAGCGAGCATGCTACCGCTTGAGCCACATCCCCAGCCCTTAAATATTCTTAAAAAAATTTTTGTTTTACATGTAATAGCTATATATTTTTTTGGTATAGAGTGTGATATTTCTATACTTGTATATAATGTGTACTGATCAAATCACTGTAATTGATGTGTTACTCTCCTCTAGTTATTCATAAATTATATAAGGGACTACTATGAACTAAAGTCTACCCACTGTGCTATCAAACACTAGAACTTATTATTTCTATTTAGCTCTGTTTGTGTGGCTGTTCATTATCTAGCCTCTCACTTTTCTCCAAACCCCCAACCATTTCTGGCCTTAAAAAAGACTAGACTATATTCAGATAAACTTTTCAATGGAAACATCCACACTTGAGGGAGAATATGCAGAATTTTTCTTTTTGCATTTGACATACTTCATTTAACACAGTATCTTCAACACCCATCCATTTTGCTTCAAATGATCAGATTTCATTTTTCATGACTGAATAGTAGTATCCATACTGTTATCCATTGTGACTATATTGTTTACATCCCCACCAACATTGCATGAGAGTTCTTTACACCCTGACCTGTGCTTTTTTTTTTTTTTTGTCTTTTTGATAATAGTCATCCTAACTGGTATTAGATGATAGTTCATTGTGATTTTGACTTCATGATGACTAACAAGAGTGAGAATATTTTCATAAAATTGTTGGCCATTTGAATTTCCTTTTTGAGAAGTATCTATTTATATCCTTTGCAGATCTTTTAAATTTTTTCCCTTTGCGCATTTTTAGTTAGATTATTTTTGGTTTTGGTTACTGAGTTTCTAAAGGTCTTTATATAGTCTAGCTATTAATCGTTTATGTATATGCATGTATGTGTATGTGTGTGTGTGTGTATATATATATATATATATATATATATATATATATATATATAGAGAGAGAGAGAGAGAGAGAGAGAGAGAAGTTTTCAAATGGTCAAAAACAGTGTACAGATTTAATGCAATCCCCATGAAAACATTAATGATGTTCTTTACAGAACCAGAAAAAACTACCCTAAGATTCATATATAAGCACAAAAGACACCAAATAGAAAGTACAAAGGTGGGGATATCACCATTATCTGAGATCAAAATATACCATAAAGCTATAGTAATCAAAAGAGTATACTATTGTCATAAGAAAAACAGACACATAGATGAGTGAAACAGAGTAGAGTGTCCAGAAATAATCCCAAATATCTACAGCCAACACAGACATAGGTTACAAAAACATACATTTTAGAAAGAATAGCTTCTTCAACAAATGGTGATGGGGAAACTGAATATTCCCACACAGAAGATTGAGACTTGATTCCTTTCCTTACCCTAAACAACAATCAAAAAACCAACTAGAGCTACTTGTTTTTCAGTTTGTTGAGAAATACCCATACTGCTCTTCATAGCAGCTATACTAATTTATTTTCCCACTAACATTGTATTAGAGTTCAATACAAGACCTGAAATTACTAGAAGAAAACATAGGGGAAATTCTTCTATTGGTATAGGCAATGATCCATATACTATGCAGTTTTCCACAGTCACTGCCAACTCCATTGGTTCTACTATGCTAATTTTTACATTTCTACTACCAGTGTGCAAGAGTTTCCTTTTCTCCAGATCCTTGCCAACACTTGTTATCTTTTGACTTTTTTTTTAAAGAGAGAGTGAGAGAGGAGAGAGAGAGAGAATTTTTTAATATTTATTTTTTTTTTAGCTTTTGGCGGACACAACATCTTTGTATGTGGTGCTGAGGATCAAACCCGGGCCGCACGCATGCCAGGCAAGCGTGCTACCACTTGAGCCACATCCCCAGCCCTCTTTTGACTTTTTGATAATAGCTATTCTAATTGCAGTGGGTTAATATTTTGTGGGTTTTTTTTTTTTTTTTGCATTTTTCTGATGACTAGTGAGGGTAAGCATTTTTTCATATCCTTATTGGCCATTTGTATTTCTATTCAGGTTTTTTTTACATATTAAAATCAAGATAATTTTGCTAATTGAGTTTTTTTAGTTCTTTATATATTTTAGATATTAATTTTTTATTAAGTGTATAATTTGTAAATATACATATTCTCTCATTCTGTAGGTTGTGTCCTTACTCTTGCTGTTTCCTTTGCTGTGCAAAAATCTTTTAGCTTGATTTAATTATCTTTGTCTCTTTTTTCTTTTGTTGTGGACAAAGACTCTAAATCAGCTATCTTAAGTATTCCCAACAATCTCAGAAAAACCAGCACAAAATTTAAATAAATATGAAATGTGAATAAAAAGAATTTAAGAGGAGGGACCAAATAGAAAGTCTGGAGGTGAAAAGTACAATAACTGAAATCTCAAATTCATTGGAACATTTTAACAACAGATTTGAATGTGTAGAAGAAAGAATCAGTCAATGAAATGGAAGGTAGATCAATTAAAGTTATGTAGTCTTAGAAGATGAAAGAAAAGAATTAAGAAACATGAACAAAATCTTAAAGACATAAGGAACACCATCCAACACATCAAAATATATATCGTGGTAGTACCAGAAGGAGTGAAGAGGAAGGTTCAGAAAGAATATTTGAAAATATAATGATAAAAATTTCCCAAATTTGATTTTAAAAATATAAATAGATGGGACAGAAAAAAGGGAAAGCCCAAAAACTGGAGGAAATGCTTGAAAAATAAGGATAAGCCAAGAGTTTCATAAGAAGTTGAAACTAGAAAGGCTCTGGGCATACATCTAATTCATCCATCCTCTTAAAGACTAGTGAAACATGTTCTAACATGGGAAGGAAACTGGACTATAAAAGCACATACACAGTACATGAAAGCATCAGAACCAGACCCAGTCCTGCTGACTTAAAGTTCAGGGACAAGACTGTCTTTGTGTCTTCAAATCAAATCTCCCACCAGCTGTGGTGGTACACACTTGTAATCTCAGTGGCTGGAGAGCCTGAGGCAGGAGGATTGTGAGTTCAAAAGCTGCCTCAGCAATTAAGTGACAACCTAAGCAACTCAGCAAGACCCTGTCTGTAAATAAAATATTTAAAAAGGGCAAGGGAGGGGCTGGGGTTGTGGTTCAGTGGTAGAGTACTTGCCTGGCATGTGTGAGGCACTGGGTTCAATCCTCAGCATCACATAAAACAAATAATTAAAAGGTTCATTGACAACTAAAAGAAATATTAAAGAAAAGAGCAAGGGAGGTGGCTCAATGGTTAACTGCCCCTGAGTTCAATCCCTGGTACAAAAAAAAATACCCTCAAAACACCAAACAAAAGCCCCAAATAAAAACCCCAAATCAGATCTCCCCCACCGCCCCCCTCTCTTTTTGCATCCTACTTTCCTTGTAGTTTATAAAAGGATAAATCCATGAATTATTTAGAATCAAAAGAAATGAACTGAATTGAGTAGAATTTACAAAGGAAGGGACCACATAGTTTTAAGGGCTGATCAGTTTCTAAGATCCCATATGGTATGTCATAGAATCAAAACAGCAGGGAAGAATTCTGTCATTCAGTTCACTCTTATGAGTATTACTGACAACTCTGCTATGTGACTATATATTCTTTATGAGAAGTGTTTTTCTGATGCCGTTATCAGGATTGTATTGCTTTTGTCCAAAAGCCATTATAATACTTAGAGCAGAGTAGATGTGATGTCAGCTTTAAAATAAATTAGTAGGATTAAAATAAGCCAAATGAAAGTTCATTACTAAGATTAAGAATGCCTCATATTTTAAGAACATGTTAATAATAGGTGTCATCTAATTCATAATCTCTGGTCATGTTATATGCAGCATTTAATGTGATCATTACAAAATATAAGACTCTACATACAGATTATGGCTACATCCATTTTTCGTAGTAACACAATTGATTTTTTGTCTTCTACTCCCACAGACTTCAACAATAAATCTAGATTCACAGGGACAAAAAAAAAAAGAAAAAAAAATGAATATGTTGAAGGACTTCCCACAGAGGAAGGGGTGGGAACATCCATCTGTAAAACTTGGCAATGGATTCAGAGAAGTTCATCTGAATTTGGAAATACAAGATAAAGTGAAAATTAACACAAATGTTAAGTTTATGTTCCATGTAGCCAGTCTGAGGAGGGATTTTATTTCTCACATACAGGTAACATTTAAAATTTACCCACTTTTAATAGCTTCTTTGGGGAATGATTGATTTACAATTAATTGTAAATATTTACATTTAATTACACCAACTGTAAAATTTTATCTAAAATGTTATATATAGCTGGGCATGGTGGTACACACCTATAATCCCAGCAGCTGGGGAGGCTGAGGCAGGAGGATCACAAGTTCAAAGCCAGCATCAGCAATTTAGCAAGGTTCTAAGCAACTTAGTGAGAACCTGTCTCAAAATAAAAACTAAAAAGGGTTCAGGATATAGCTTAGTGGTTAAGTGTCCCTGGGTTCAATCCCTGGTACCACAAAAAAATATGATTTGACATACGGGGTATCCAAATACAGATGGAAATAAATTCTAGTGTTTCACAACACAGTGGAGTAATTAGAGTTCACAAGAACCTATTATGTACCTTATGTGTAACTAGAAGAGGCTCAAAGGCTCAAATAAAAAGTAATGATAATGAGAAGGAAATATTAATTACCCAGGGGCTGGGGTTGTGGCTCAGCGGTAGAGCGCTCACCTAGCACATGTGAGGCCCTGGGTTCTATCTTCAGCACCACATAAAAACTAAATAAAAACAAAGGTACACAACTAAAATAAATATTAAAAAAAGAAATATTAATTACCCTGATTTGATCAGTACACATCATATAAATGTATTGAAATATCATACTCTACCTCATAAATATGTATGATTATTATGTTATTTCAAAACTTTTTAAAAAGTTGATCATTGGGGCTGGGGTTGTGGTTCAGCGATAGAGCACTCACCTAGCACATGCGAGGTCCTGGGTTCAATCCTCAGCACCACATAAAAATAAATAAACAAAATAAAGGTATTGTGTCCATCCACAACTAAAAAAATAAATAAGTACTTTTTAAAATTTGATCATGATATATTATATATAGGTATCCCATCCCATACTGTACTTCATAAACATGTACAATTAAAAATTAAGAGATTTCAAAAAGATTTGACATATGAATACATCTGTGAAATCATCACCATAATCAAGATAGAGAACTTACCTATCACCCCCAAAAGTTTCTCATTCCCTCCTCCTACCGCCCACCTCAATCTTCAGACTACATTTGATTTGCTTTATGTCACTCTAGACTAACTTGCATTTTGTAGAATTTTATATAAATGTAATCATACAGCATGTATCCCTTTTAGTCTCATTTCTTTCACTCAGTAAAATTATTTTGAGATTCATCCATTATACAGCACATATCAATAATTTATTTTATTACTGAGTAGTAATATGTTTTATGGATGTGCCATAATTTATTTATTCACCCTTTATCCATTGTTTGCTGTCACAAATAAAATTACTATGAGCTTTTATTACAAGGCTTTGAATGGGCATATGATTTTATTACTGAAATAAATATATAGTAGTCTAGCTGTGACTGGGTCATATGGTAGATGAATGTTTAACATTTTTTAAAAAGAAACTGCCTAAGTATTTTTTAAAAAGTATTTATACGTTTTTACATTCCCAACAGCAGTTTATGATTATTCTAGTTGTTTCTTATTCTTGGCAATACTTGATATAAAATTGGCCCAATGAGTTGGTAGTGGTATCTCATTGTGGCTCTAATTTTCAATTTCATAATAAGTAATAATGTTGAGAAATTTTACCCATGCTTATTTTCCATTGACAAATCTGCTTTGATGAAATGCCTTTGGACAATTTTATTTATTGGGACTTGGTCTTATCTTTGAATTATAAGAGTTCTTTATGTATTCTGAATATAACCCATTATCAGATATGACTTGTAAATATTTTTCCAAGTCTGTGGCTTGGTTTTTTATTCCATTAACAGTAATTTTCAATGCAATTCCAATCAAAATCTCAATAGATATTTTGGGGCAAGCTGATCAAAAATTCCTACAGAAATATAAATGATCTGGAATAGCCAAATAAAAAAATGACAGCATTTTATTTTGTGGCTTATGGCATTTTGTGATCTATCAAAGCAACATTTTCTTAAGCTAAAGTTTCAAAAATTTTCTTATATACCTTCTCTTGAAATTTTATGACTTTAGGTTTTACATCTATGTCTATGACCCATCTTGATTTAATTTTTTATTTGTTTTGGTACTAGGGATTGATCCCAGGGTGACTACTCACTGAACCACATTCCCAGCCCTTTCTAGTTTTTGTTTTGAGATAGGGTCTGGCTAAGTTCTTTAGGGTCTTGGTAAATTGCTGACGCTGGCTTTGAGCTTGCAATCCTCCTGCTTCAGCCTCCAGAGTCTTGGGGGTTACAAGCGTGTGCCACTGCACTTGGCTTGATGTAATTGTTTATATGGGAAAATGCATTAATCAAAGTTGTTCTCCTATTTGTTTTTTTGCATATGGCTGTTAATTTGTTATTTATTAGAATACCATTTATCTTTATTCCAGTGACTCACTTTCCTGATTAAAAAGAATAGTTTCCCGATTCCAGGAAAGAGAGTAAAAATCCTTTTATCTACTTTTTTGTTTTTTTATTCCAAAATTAATTTTATATCATAGAGACTTATCAAACCTTTTATTTCTAGTACATTTTGTATATATAATAGGATGTAGCTTCATGTTACATCTTAAAATGAGTTAAAGTGAATCCTCCAACTTTGTTTTTTAATTCCAAAGTTAATTTGGGTATTCCAGATCATTTTCATTTCCACAGGAATTTTAGAATCTACTTGTCAATTTCTACAAAAGCATTTGCTAAGATTTTGATTAGAATTTCATTGAATTTATAGGTCAATTGGGGGAGAAATGGCATTTGAAAAATATTGAGTTTTTTGGACTTAGAATGTGATAAATCTTTTCATTTATTTTGAAAATTTCTCTCAGAGTTTTTTAGTTTGTGTTGCATAGGTCATTCATAGCATTCATTATATTTATCCTTAGATATTTCATACTTGGTGCCATTATAATTGAGCATGTATTTTTCCAAAATTTAATTTTCCAATTGTTCATTGCTAGAATACAGAAATTTGGAGGGATTTTTGTATATTGATTTTATATCATAGACACTTATCAAATCTTTTATTTCTAGTACATTTTGTATATATAATAGGATTTTCTACATAGATGAACATGCAGTCTGCCAAAGAAAAAATATAACTGATTCTACCTTTCCAATATAGATGACTTTTATATACTCTATGTCTCCCTCTTTCTCCTAATTTCCCTCTTTTTCCTTATTCTTTTGACTGATTTTTCCAGCTATAATCTTGAATTCAACATTGCATATAAAGGGCAAACATGAACATCCTTGTCTTCCTCTTCATTTTGGGGGAAGTATTCAGTTTTTTACCATTAAGTATGATGTTAGTTTTTTATAAATTTCCTTTATCAGTTTGAAATCAACCTTTTAATTTACAAGGTAATACTGTATAATACTTTCAGCAGCTTGATAAATTGGGTATTCTGAAGTACTTTCTTGAACCACAAAACAAGTGGGTAAATAAATTAACAACAAATATCCTTGTAAATACATGTGTATTAGGGTTCTCAAGAGATAGAGATATAGATGGATGGATAAATAATTAGATATAGATAGATGAGAGGGGAATTATTAGAAGAATTAGGGCTCATATGATTATGGAAGCTAAGAATTTGCATGACAAGCTATCTGCAAGCTGGAGACACTGGGATGCTGACAGCATGGCTCAGTCCAAATTTGAAAGCCTCAGATTGTGGTTGGGTGAGAGGACCTAGTTTAAGTCCTGGAGTTCAAAGGTCAGAGAGTCTTGAGTTTTGATGTCCAAGAGAAAGAGAATAGTGTCCCGATTCCAGCAAAGAGAATAAAAATCCTTTTATCTACTTTTTTGTTCTATTAGGGCCTTCAGGCAATTGGATGGTACTCCCCACATTGAGGGCAAATCTTCTCTACTCGGTGCACTGACTCAAACACCAGTCTCCTCTGGAAACACTCTCACAGATACACCCAGAAGTAATGCTTTACCAGTTCTTCAGTTATTCCTTAAATTAGTCAAGTTGACATCTAAAATTCAACAACACAGCATACCTGAACTTGCAAGAAAATAAGGAAATCTTCAGGGACTAAAACCAAAGTGGCCAGGTAACACAACATGTATAAGAGATTTGAGATCATCAATTCTACAAGCTTGTAGTTTTGGGTTTTGACACTTGACATCCTCTCTGGCTGTATCACCTCAGTCTCCTTCAAAGGTTCTCTTATTTATGCTCATTTTTATGTTTATTTTTTTCAGGACTCTCCTCTTATCACTTTTTCCTAAATATCTGGTCGATCTAATCTATTACTAATTCAAAACATCATCTCTAAAATGAGGACATTTGAATCCATGTCCCTGCTTTCTTTACCTAGCTCTCATTTCTCCTGTACAACTTTTTCCAGGAAAGAGAATAAAAATCCTTTTATCTACTTTTTTGTTCTATTAGGGCCTTCAGGCAATTGGATGGTACTTTGGAACAGTGAAATTTCTTCAAATTCATGTCCCAGCTATATTTATTTTTTCTCTGCTTGAATGTGTTTCTCCTTCTGAATTAACTACCTTAGTTATTTGTATATAATATGGTAGTCTTCTAAACTGTCTAAGGTTCTCACAAATCCAGTTTTTCAACTTCACTATCTATGTTCACATCATAACTTTTCACCTGAATTACTGCAACAGCCTCCTACTCAGTTCTCTGCAACTACTCCAGCTATCTCTAGTATAACCTCCATGATACCACCAGAGTCATAAGTTATATTGGTTTCCCATTGAACATATAACAAAATTTAACACTCTCAGGCTCTCATATAATATGTAGAAATGATTAAATCCATGCTTTGTTCTCAGGGAATACAAAATCCAGTAAGAAATGAAATGAATGTGGTTTTAGCAGAGCAGAGACAAGTCCAAATTCAGTAAGAGAAGCACAAAGCACTTAAAAATACTAATGATTCTTAAATGGAGCAAAGGAGGAGAGAACCTGTTGGATTCCTATTATCAAGCTTTAACCCACTCTTTTTCTAAAAAAAAGTCTTGATTAAACATATTTGGAGAAAAAATGTCTCCTAAAAGCAGTCACTACCAGGAAGCCAAAAGCAATTTCCAATAAAATGTACTAACTACTCTAAGATTCATTACTAAAAAGTCAAGGGTTGAATTAGGAGAGTCTGAAGATGGTGAAAATAGAGAAAAGGACAAAGATGAGATGGTGAAAGAAATATCAAGTAAAATCAGTAGAATGTGCTGTGCACAGTGGCGCATGCCTGTAAATCCCAGCAGTTCAGAAGGCTGAGGCAGGAGGATTGTGAGTTCATAGCCAGCCTCAGCAACTTAGAAAGACCCTGTCTCTAAATAAAATATAATAAAGGGGGCTGTGGATGTGGCTCAAGCGGTAACGCACTCACCTGGCATGCGCGGGGCGCTGGGTTTGATCCTCAGCACCACATAAAAATAATATAAAGATGTTGTGTCCACCAAAACTAAAACATAAATATTAAAAAATTCTCTCTCTGTCTTTAATATATATATATATATATATATATATATATATATATATATATATATATATATATAATAAAGCGCTGGGGTTGTGGCTCAGTTATTAAACATCTCTGGGTTCAATCCCCAATAAACCGCCCCCCACCAAAAAATATCAGTAGAATGTGTTATTTGTCATCATTTCATTCCAAAATTAACCATTTCTAGTCCTTGGTTTAATTCTCATGATTATCTGATGATTGTGGTTATCATCAAGTACAAGTTAGAGAGCAACTAGTGTTTTCTGGAGAAAGCATCATTTGAGGATGGGTGTTTCTTCACTTGCTTCTAAATGCTTGTTCTGAGGTAAATAGTGCAGATGCTGTACTTTTGTAAATCCCTTTCAAGGCTCCCAACTCTGATCCTCAATCTAGTTATTTATATGCTGCAGTCCGGTTGGGCAAAATAACCTGGAGGTGACAAGCAACTTGAAGGTTGAAGCGGGAACTGCTTTATTGAGAAACAGCAGAGGTATATATACCTAACTGATTACACTCAATTAGCATCATCTAGATACAGCAGTCAGCCAATAAGGAATCCCCACCATCTTAATGGCTCGGTGGCGTTGCCTCACAAACCACTCCTCCTGGCAAAATGCCAGGAGCCATCTTGACTTGATTGTGGCCCCCAACATTTATATTGAAATTATGTTTTACCAAGATATTTCATTTTTCATAGCCCTGCCTTGTATTTCTACATTAAAGTGTTTTGGGGTCTCCAAATTACATTTGGAAGGAAATTTTATTTTTGTTCTTTTGGATCTATTATTCAACTTCTTAAGCATTTAACTCAACTTTGTTAGTTGAGATAACACTTTTATTCCCTTAAAAACCAAGACTGGTGTTGACATTAATGTGGTGGCTGAGCTCCTATTTAATGTAAAATTAAAAAGAACTGCATTTATTCTTTTTTTCTACTTAAATGTGATTAAAATCATAGTAGATATGTGTAAAACATGAATAAACTTCAAGTAGTACTGAGAATCCTATCATGCCTGGTCATGAGAGAGTCTTGGTATATCTTTCCATACTCCGGAGCAGAGTTGTTACCTTTTGACTAGAATTTATATCTACTGGCTTCAAAAGGCCTGATTCCAAAGGTAGGTTGCATCCAAGAAGAGTCAAAACATATTCTGTCTTAGAATAACAAGCTATTTGCTGGTGTTGCTCTTGTGGGCTCATTGATTCTCTGAGTTCTGGATCCTGCCAGCTGACTAGCTTTGATCTATATAGCCCAATTGCTCCTCCTTACTTTTATTCTTCCTTTTCATTTTCCTTTCTTTCTTTTTTTTTGATACAGAGTCTCACTATGTTCCTCAGGCTACTAACTCAGAGTATCTGAGTATTTCTTCCAGAATTATTCTAAACTTGGCATTCTTCCTGGTTATTAAGAATCTTGGACGCTATATGGCATGTGTTTTATCCCTGCTACCAACTTCTGCATCCATGTCTTCATACAGAAGACTGCATAAAGAGTGCTATATAAAAACTTTGTGAGTCCTATGTATGACATTTATGTCATTCAGTGACCACAGGTCAAGTGTTTGTGAAAGAAAGTGAATGATAGGAATACTTTCAGGAAACACAAAATCAAAACAAAATCATTTCTGCAGCCAAAATCAATATGTCATTGTGGAAAACACACAGGTGTTGTTTTGGGGATCTCCCTTTAAGCAAGAAGTTGCCATTCAGCTACAACCAGTGATGTTTGGTGAGAGCCTCCAGTTATTAGTGTTTTCAGGATCTATCTTAGCTTTTATGCAAAAACTTCTCTTTCTGCTTCCTGGGCAAGATTTTTCCCAGCTAGACCTCATGTAATGGCTAGAAATTGCCTGGCAATTTATTCCCAACACAGAATTCATGTAATGAGAAATGATTGCCCTAGAGCTTCCCTATTGGATGGACCAACACTTTGTTATATCTGTCCTGGGGACTGAGACTGTCTCTCCCCAGTCATGTTTCATCCCCCTTTTATTGCTCACAGATGTACTCTAATAAACCACTTATACTCCTACATCTCTCACTCAGTGTCTGCTCTCTGGAGCATTCATATTCAAAATCACCTATTTGTGATGTAAATAGATTTCAGAGAGAGTTGATATATTTGTTCCTTTTACCCCTCCCCCCACATATAAATATATCACCAGGTATTTGGGTAAAGAAAAATAATGAAATTATGTGTACTTACATATTGAGCACTATATTCAATTTGTTGTTAACACATGGGTGAGTGTTTCCATTCATTCCAGAATTATTCAAATATTTTTGATAGGTCACTTGGTTCATGAAGTAAAAACCTCTAGGGTTCTTATATTCAAGTTTGGGTGAAAAAGACAATATGTGGAAGATAGTATTTTTCCTGAGACAGATTCTTTGCATACAGTGCCATGCTATGTGTACTTCACAAGTCCCAGGACTTTAGTAGCAAAAATACCAAATGATTTCATGAACCAGCTCATCATTATCTGTCATGGCAATTATTTTGCTCATTTTACTACATTAGATGAGCATAACTAACAGCTGCAATACTTTTAGAATGCCCAATTAGATATGATAGCAGAAAGATTAAAATGTGAAAACATTAAATTGACTCAGAAAAGTGGAAACTCTGTCATATCATCTTATCTAAGGGACTGAAGATGAATTCCCAAATAATGTCCTCAATTACAAATAGGGTCCTCCTACACATGTAGGAAGTCCAAAATTTCTTTACATTCTTTCCACATTGTTGAATGTGAATTACATCATCCTTTGCAGTCTTATTTGAAAGAGTTTCCAAAATCAGGGAAAAACTTCCAGGGGAAATTTCTAATACTAAAGAAAGTGGATGCTCATGCCTTCTATAGCCATTATGAGGTGAACTTCACCTTATTTCAGGAATTTTTGTGACAAAAACTGGAACTGCAGTATTAGTTTATATGCTTTCTTCTTATGTGCTTCATTGACTTTTACTTGGGACCCTCTCTTATCCCAGCCCAAATGCTAGACATGAGTCATCCATGGCGTTAGAGGAAATGGTCAAAATATAACTAGAGAACAGAAGTGTCAAAATAATGACTCATGAGGTTTTCAAAAGCCATAAATTTAGGGGTATGATAGAATATTTAAAAGCATTTGTAACCTAGTTTTCTTTTCTTCTCTTTCTCCAGATTCTATTGGCTCAGAACAAAAGGGGAAAGAGACCCCATGGAAAGGAGTGGAATGTGAAAGGGAGAAACCATCAAGTTTCACCAGTTGTGGTTCAAGGAGCCTGTTACTCATGGATTGAGTACACAGCAGGAACAAGGCCTGCCTAAAATCATTCAGCAACCCAGGCCCCTCATAAACTTCTTAACAGTTGGGAAAGATGGAATGAAAAAGAAATGTCATAAGATCTCCAATTAAATCAAGGCTCCAGTGAAATGGCCATTGCTACAAGGGTTGCTCTTAATCTGAAGTGATCATGGCTGTAAAGGCAAATACCACCAGGACTACGCAGAACATCATTGGAATTCTGATGTCAGGGTAGGAATGCTCAAGTTGTCATGCTCTTTCTATTACTAGCAAAGGATCCTGGTGGAACAATATAAATTTATCTGAAATTTATCTGAATAGCTTTGGCTATTCAAGCAGGGTTTTGAAAGTAACTATGCCTATTTAAATTCTTCTTACTTAAATGTGAATAACTTCCGAATCCTTACCTATAGCCTCTATTTTCTAATTTTATATGATGACATTTATTATTCAGGGTCTCAATAGGAAACATATGGCTCTTTCAAAGTGAGTGGTATGAGGAAGGTTTAATAAGAAGACTATTTGCTAAGGTGTGGACAAGTCTCAAGAAAACCAACAAAGTTCCCTGGGGCTGTTAACTGCTGGAGCTCTTACTTTCCTTAGGTCTAAAGGAATAAATTAACAGAAGGCATATGGTAGCCATATGGACAGGGCTGCCACTCAGGAGTTGGGACAAGCTGTATAAGGGTGTAACAAATCCCTGATAAGCTAGGAGTGAAGTAACCATGGCAATAATACTCTGACCTCACTCTTTTCTAATCCCTTCCTCTGATTTCCTGGCGATGTCCTCTATTGGCTGAAATCAACTTGAATCCACTGGATGAAGGGGTCCATTGAAGCAATCCACAGGACAGAGCAGAAAAGTGGGCAGAATAGGAATGTGCAGAGTGGGGGCAATTGAAGACATTCAGCATGGACAATTTTATAAAAGTTGGGAACACATGAAACACCGTCCCGGAAAGAAGTGCTTCCTTGGTGAATTTGATAAAAGCTATCAATCTTCAAAACAACAACAACAAAAACCATGAATAAATATAAATATTTGATTTTGCATGGCTTTGCAAGACAGTTTCAGCCCCTGTGGCTTCTTCAAATATGAAGAATACAATAGTACCTAGGAATTCCCTACAAGAACTCACTTCTCTAGAGAGAAGTGTGTAGGACTAAATGCCATCCTGTAACAGTTTTATTTCCTTAGCTTTTTTCCCCTATTAAATTTTCCCTAATTTAGATATCGCAGAGTGAAGCCAACACCTTTGGCCAACTGTAAATGAGCGGATCAGACCTGTTTTTATGTCACATATGCTGAATCTGAGGTATAATATTGAATCTGAGCTATAGTATTGAGTCTGAGTAGAAAATCTCTGAAATAAAGGCAGACAGGAAATGTGGGGTTTATCATGTGATAAGGAGTTGCCTGGCAACACTGGCTAGAAGGCTGTCTTTTCTGGAGTCATGCAGCAGACTGAATTAGATTAGAAAGTGTGTATGAGAGTCAGAAACAGAGACAACGAGACACAAAGATAGAGAGCTAGATAATGAAGAGACAAATAGAGAGTTTAGTAAACAAATAGATAAAAGAAATGAGAGAGAATTATAGTAAGTTGTGGAGAAAACGGGAAATGGAGAAAGGTCTGGGGATAGGCTGTCAGATGAACTCAATTGAAGAAAAAAGAAAAGGAAGAGAAGCAAAGGCTGAAAAGAGAAATGTCCAAAAGAGAAAGTGAGGGGATGTCGGAGCAACTCTACATTTCCAGGCCCCTTCACAGATAGGCTGCTATGTTACACTTACAATGAAAGTTACCCAGTCCCATGTTCTAATTTAAGTTTTTATCATGATTCAAAACCACAGTTTTAGCAGCAGAATGAACTAGGAATTATTTATTAAGTACTACTGTGTCTACAGGATTGCTCAGGCAAGTAAAGATTGATTTACAAAACTGCAATAATAGCTTGTCTCCTGAGCACAGCTTTTTTTTTTTTTTTTTTTTTTTTTTTTTTTTACATTTTACCAGGTGCTTTTACCTTATCATATCATGAGCCCCTGATTGCAGCTGTCAGGCAATGCAGTGACTGTCACTACTTCAATTACACATATGAAGAATCTAAGGCCCTGAGAACAAGAGTGGTTACCTAGGGCCCTATCCATGACCTTGATTCCAAGTTCTAGGGATAGGGCTATCTTTTCCAATTGCACACTAAATGTGGTGGACCTGATCAGGAATCCCTTGCTTTCCACCAACTGTTGAGATGGGAACTGAAGAGCTATTGCAAAGTTCCAAAAAAGTAAAGGCTTAGATTTTCATCTTTTTCCCCATAGTGTTCAAATATGTCCATTTGTGTATCCAAGAACATGACTTAATTGACTCATTTTGCAGGCAGCATCTGACAAACCCTTGAGATCACTAGCACACAACTTCTCAGGAGAACAATGCCTTGCTCATTGTCAGAACAATTCCCAATAATTAAAAACCAGGGCTGGGGTTGTAGCTCAGTGGTAGAGCACTTGCCTAACACGTGTGAGGCACTGGGTTTGATCCTCAGCACCACATAAAATTTAATAAATAAAATAAAGTATTGTGTTCATCTACAGATAAAAAATATTTTTAAAAATAATTTTAAAATACCTCCTGGGCTGGGGGAGGGATATTTGAGAGACAGGAGTAATTTGTAACTAAGGTCAGATTGGGCTAATGAGTCACACAGAGTGGGAGAGCTGGCAACTGAGTGCCTTGGAGCAGTATTTAGTTCCTGTCCTTTCCCAAGCCTTTCCAATGCTTGATGGCTGAGATGAAGCAGAAACAAGCTCTGTCTGGCAGCAAGATCATCTCTTGCCTTGATCTCTCCCTTGTCTGTACTATCCTGTGTCTACTGAAAGATTACATTTCCAAAAATGTCACTTACCTTCTCAGAAACCCTCAATAATTCCTCCAATCATTATGGTATTAATTCAGTCTCTAGCATTGTGTTAGCTTTTTTGGTACTGCAACTAAAGGACCCAACCAGCACAATTGTAGGGAAAGATAAGTTTACTAGAGGGCTCAAGGTTTCAGATGTTTTAGTCTATAGAAGGCCAATTTCATTCCTGAGGCCTGTGAGGCTGAATATCACCATGGAAGAGGGTGAAAGAGGGTGGAAGAGGGATCAGGTGATCAGGAAACAGAGAGAGACTCCACTTGCCAGGTACAAATATATACCCCAGAGCCACACCCCCAATTCTCACCTCCTTCAGCCACACCCTACCACTTCAATTACCTCTCAGTTAATCCCTATCAGGGGATTAAGGCATTGATTAGGTAAAGGCTCTCATAATCCAATCATTTCTCCTCTGAACCTTCCTGTTATCTCACATGTGAACTACTGGGGGACACTTCACATCCAAAAAATAACAGGCATTCAAGAGTCACTTAATATTGCCCCAAACATCCTTTACATCCGTATTCATACAGCTTTATACATGCTTATTCCTATAGCCCAAGTTTCGGAGAAACTGGGATACTTGTTGTTTCCCTAACATACCCCATGCATTATATTCATGCTCTTGTTCTGCCTGTTTCCTCTGGTTGAAACCCCTTTTGCTTCTAATCAGAAAGTAGTTCCCACCAATATCTTCACATAGCACTTGGCTTAGTAATGTATCAAACTGGCTAAGCCAAACTACATTTCCCAGGATTCCTTTTTCTGAAGTTTATAGTGGGCCATGAAAGAGATTCTTATGGGAATTTTCAGGGCATAATAGAAAGAGCAGTTACTTTGTAACTCAGAAGTGGATTAGAAGAATATTATAAATGAAAGCTACCCCATATACATGGCCTGTTCTTTGTGGGTCATTTCCCCTCCTGCTTCATGAGTTGAGCAACATGTGGTAATCACTGGAAACTAAGCAGATTCCAGCACCATGCACTTGGACCTCTAGAACTGTGAGTCAAACAAGTCTCTTTTCTTCATAAACCAATCGGCCTCAGGCATTTTGTTGTAGCACAGAAAATGAACTAAGACAGGATCCAAGCCTTTATGTTTGGTCTTTTAGGATAAAGCATTGTTATCCTACCTTTCTCATCTAACATTTCCTTTTGCTTTCAAAGTCAGTTATAAGTGGAATAACAATATGGAATGCCTTACCAAATTAAATCCTCATTCAATTTTTCATAGCAACAGCATGCTGGGTACAAAATGATAAAAGCTACCCTAATTGTGGAACATTGCTGAACTTATCCAAGCCTTTACTGAAAAAGATATATAAAGTCCTTGAGAGAGAGTTATTTTTCCACTGGAATTGTTAAAATGGTTCCATATAAGTCTTGAATACATAGAAAAATCCCATCCAAAATAATAAAGAGTAAGTCATAAGAATAAAGGAGAATTGGAAAATGGAGGGAAAGAGAAAAAGTGTGTGAATATCATCTGAACCACTAGATATATCCTTAAAATTTTCTGTTATGTAAGCCAATATTTTTTTTTGCTTAAGTCTGTTTGAAAGGTGTTTCTGTCACTTTCAGCTAATAATCACTGACTATTCAATACACTGGTAACAAAAACTGAATTTTGAGTAAAAAAAAAAGCTAAAAATATTGTTAAGTGTCATGTTTCAAATCTGCATAACAATTTCTCACTCCAGCTCTGTGAGTTTTACAAGTCACTTCTCTTTTCTGGGTCTAAGTTTTAATACCAACATAAAATGACAATTTTGCAAAATGATCTCTAAGTTTACTTCCAGTTCCAACAATGGAAATAACAATACTCATGGGTCTTTCTGGAATTCTTAACCTCTGGAACAGCAAAGAACTGGGAGGAGATAAGGATTCTACCATCAGCTCTGTCTCTAGTTAGCTAGAGGACCTTGGTTCAGAAAGTTCCCCTTTCCAGGCTTGGTGGTACATGCCTGTAATCCTAGCAGCTTGGGAGGCTGAGGCGAGAGGATTGCAAGTTCAAAGCCAGCCTCAGCATCTTAGCAAGGCCTTATGCAACTCAGCGAGGCCCTGTCTTTAAATAAAATATAAAAAAGGGCTGGGGATGTTGCTCAGTGGTTAAGTGCCCCGGGTTCAATCCCTGGTACTGAAAAAAAAAACAAACAAAAAAAAAAAACATTCCCCCTCTGTGTCTCACTTCTCTCTCACACATTCCATTGTAAACTTGTACTTGTTGCTCTTAGGAGTTGCTATAACTCCAATGTATTGGACATCTTTGAGCCTCTGAAAGCTTGTCCCTAAACTAGATCAAGACATTTCCTATATTTCTGTTCATCTGGATGTTTGTGGGTTTTGCTATTTTTACACCTGCTGAATGTTTCAGTGGGTTCTTCAACTTTGATAATCTTATCTTTTTTCCATAGAAAGGACTGTCTTGTTCCCCTTTGTAACACCCAGGAAATTTTAAGATGATTTTCTAGTTTCCTTGGTTATGGCTAAATCTTTTGAAAATATTTGACCAAAAAATTTACTTTCAGTCCACTACCTGAAGAGAGAGTAGTGGGGGAAAAGGGAGAAGGAGTGGGAACAGGTGTCAGAATTGGAAAAAGTTTTCTATACCAGTTAGGGATGTTCCAATGTATTCTAATATCAAAGTTAAAGAAAAACATCACTTTGATTTTAAGCCTCCTATTTTAATATGATTATGACTTTAAGGCAAAAAATGAATACATATTTTAAGATTTGAACAGGCCAGAATTCTGAGAAAATAGAATTTTGTTAAATATGGCATTATCAAGTCTCATGAATCATATAATATAGTGAGATGTTTTTAGGTATGAATGTAGATTTCTCAAAAGTCTGAGCACTGCATCATGGATGGTCACTTAGAATATCAGGAATCACTGAATTTATCATAAAATCTATGAAGAAAATTACTTTAAGATTCTTCCTTCTTTCACTTAAGAAGCACCTAAAAGTTGGTGCCCTTGGCTCCCTCATCTAGTTTTTTATCCTGGTACCCTGCTCTTCATTTTTTCTGACTTTTAAACCCCATCAGTTCCTTACAGGTTATTATTTCAGGGACACAGAAGAGAAGTTGGCCTATGTAAGGTATGTAATGAAATAAAGTGAAATCCTATAGATCCATCACCAAGTTTGAGAACTAGAATGCTCTTATTCTTTGAAGTCCACTTGTACCTTTCCTAACCCATCATCCTCTCAATTTTTGTACCATGGATTGAGCCCAGGGGTGCTTAACCACTGAGCCATATCCCTAGCGCTCTCTCTCTCTCTCTCTCTCTCTCTCTCTCTCTATATATATATATATATATATATATATATATATATTTGGATATGAGGTGTCTCCCAAAGGTTTATGTCTAAGACAATGTAGGAATGCTCAGAGGTGAAATTATTGGATTATGAGAGTTGTGATCTAATCAGTGGATTAATCCACTGATAAAGATTAACTGGGTGGTAACTGTAGGAAGGTGGCATGTGGCTGGAGGATGTGGGCCACTGGGGGCATGCCTTTAGGTTTATATTTCATCCCTGGTTAGTGGAGCTCTTTCTGCTTCCTTGCTCCTGTGTCCTGGCCTGCTTTCCTCTGTTCTTCCTCTAGCCAACCATGGACTCAACCTCTAAAATCATGAGCCAAAATAAACTTTTCCTCCTATATTAAAACACACACACACACACACACACACACAGAATCTGACTAAAACACTTGGAATGCTATAGATGACAACCCTTCACAACTAAGTATAACCTGGCTCAAAATGTCAATATTGTTGTACAGAGCTCGTAGACCATTTTAAGTGGATTTTGATTGACAGGCTTCTTTTGTATGCAATTACAGATAGAAAATTCATCACAGGAATTGGCCTTGATCATAGTTGTGTTTTATGATGATTAATTTGGTAATAACATGAAGATTGGATCTGTGAGGGAAAAAGATGAAGGTGGGACAACATTAAGACGGTATAACAAAAGTCCAGGCAAATAGTAATAAAGGTAATGATACTAAGAATTGGTGAGAATGTGGAGCAAATAGAATGATCACTATATATCTAGATGTGAAATTTTTGGATCTGTATAAGTTAAACTTTTCTAGGTAATGCCAATTTTATTTTAAAGTGGTCGTACTAGTATATAGTCCCACCAACAGTAAATGATAATTCTATTTGTTCCACATTCTCACCAATTCTAGCTGTAATTGCATACAAAAGAAGCCTGGCAATCAAAATCCACATAAAATGGTCTACGAGCTCCTATAACTACAAATACCAACCTATTATGGCCTATTACAGAGTACTTAAATAAGCTCTTCTTTTTCTCTGCTGTCTGTTCACCTTTATTTATTGTTGAATACATACTCTTTCTTATGGTCATTTGCTCAGTAATTTATAGGCACTTGCATTCATCTAGTCAATAAATATTCTAATTTACTGAGCATCTATTATGGTGCCTGGCACCACTGTACATACTGGGGATATAGCAGTAAAAAGAAGATCCAGGACAACTCTATAACTGCTCCTATTTTTAGCTTCCCCTCCACCCAAATCTTTGATCGCAGGAACCTTTGCCCCTCGCCAGCACATGATTGTTCTCAGGAATCCTTACCTCTTGGAACCTAATTTTTTCCAGTTTACAATTTCGGGCCCCACACATCATGTCTGGTCCTTCTATATACAATTATGATGTGAGTATTCAATGGGGATGGAACAGAGAGGTGTCTTGGAGAACTGGGGAGATTGGCTTTTTCCTGCATACCCTGAAAGGGTTGTTGTTGGCTTGCTAGTGTCCAGGTATTTTCTCCCTTTGGGTCTTCCCTTGGGCTCTGGTATCTTCCTGTTGCTGTTCTGTCCTGCCTGTCTCTGATGACTATCAAGCAGATCTGGAGGAGGCTATGATGAGGAAGCATGCCAGCAACCATATATTCCACATGTCATGGTCTTGGTCCTGGACCCAGTGAAGCTGGCCAGGAGACTAAGGGGATTTAACTAGGAGCCTCCAGCCTGAGCAGGGTCTGAACTGAGAGAAAAAGAAGAAAAAAAAACTAATTTATTAGAGTTGTTTTTTTCTTCCAGATGTCTTTTGCAACCCACAAGGAAAGGGACAGCTTCCTCTAACTTGGTGACTTGGGGAAAAGAGTGGAAAAAAATTAGACAGTAGACCACTGTCACCAGCTTTTGCCCTATTCTTTCTTTTACACAGTGTTCTGAGGCCATGTATAACAAAAGGAATGACGGGGTGATTGCACTTCTTTAAAACACTTCTTGATGCTACGTTTAGAGAGTGCTTCATAAGTCTTTTTGCAGGTGCACTAAGGCTCACAACTTTGTCTTTCAGTGAAGATGGGCTTCAGGACTCTTCAATATATGGCTAAGAAAAGTCATTGACACCGATGCTACTATGCTTAGTTATTATTCAGTGTTTTATTCTAAATCTCAGGGGAATTTACTTGCTTAAGGCCTAAACTAACAGCTCCTCTTAAAATTGGTCATCATGTGTCTAACTTGTCATATTTCAAAGAGTTGTTTTTGTGTTAAATTCAAATTTATTTCTTGCTGACTGAAAACACATTGATAAATTCAAGGATTCATTTTTGAGGCAGTCTCTTGCCAAACTATCCCCACATGGTAGTTCTCTGGGCAGCATTTCAGCAATATAGTTAACTCACAGCTAATTTGCAAAACAAAATAAGAGGCTTTTAAACTGCATTTAGGTTTGTCTTATTATAAACAAATTATCTAAATGTTGGAAAACAATTTTATTATTTTCCCTAAGGTATAATTAAGACTAGGTTGAAGTCCAAGGCAGGTGAGAAATTTGTTTATTTTTTCCCTATGTTAATAAAAATTTACTAAAAGTGTACCTGCTGCATATCTGGTGATCTTGGTCTTGTAACTAGCAATGCAAAGAAAAAAACATGGTTCTGACCTCAAATTTGTTTGACTCAAAAGGTTAAAAATGTAGAGTAACTAACTGAAAGTCTCTTGGTCAGCAAAACAATAATCACAGTGCAGTTGGATGAGTGTCTTCATAGTGCAAAGTAAGCACACAGGAGTATAAAATAAACTGAAATTTGAAAGATGAGGAGCTTTTGGAGAAATAATGGCATATAATTGAAATCTCCAGGCAGAAAGAATGTTAAGTTTAAAGAAAGTCATCGAGGCAAAAAAATAATATTTTGAAGGGGCTGGGGATGTGGCTCAAGCAGTAGCGCACTCGCCTGGTATGCGTGCGGCCCGGGTTTGATCCTCAGCACCACATACAAACAAAGATGTTGTGTCCGCCGAAAACTAGAAAATAAATATTAAAAAATACTCTCTCTCTCTCTCTCTTAAAAAAAATAATAATATTTTGAAGGTACTGCCAATGTTTCAGTGTGAGGTAGAGTAGTGGGAGTTGAGGCTAAAGAGTCAGGCAAGGGGTTCAGTCATCAGAGACCAAGTATCAGTTGACCAGACTTGATTCTTACAGCTGTGAGAGTCCATTAAAGTGATCTAATATGGGAAGTGATTTGTGTTTTAGAAATGCCACTCTGGGGTTGGGGCTGTGGCTCAGAGGTAGAGTGCTCGCCTACCATGTGTGGGGCACTGGGTTTGATCCCCAGCACCACATACAAATATGTGCCCACCTATAACTAAAAAATAAATATTAAAAAAAGAAATGCCACTCTGGAAAATTTGTGGAGAATGGATTAAAGAAGGGAAACATCGAGTGCAGATCATAGCAGTAGTTTATTTGAGAGATACTGAAGTAGAGGTAGAAGGCATGTTGAAAAGTCCATAGAATTGAGAATCAACAATTGATGGGGTGTGGGCTACATTTGAATATGGGGATGCAGCACGTCTTGAAAATTTAGAGGTATAATTGGTAATGGATGTACTGACAACTTAGTAAGCCTGACTGGGAATAGGGAAAGAAGGCAATGGGGAGAATGCCCCTAAACCAAATGAATGGTGATGACAGTGAGATAGATAAAAGAGAAAGGGCAGATGGGTAGAAAATATGTCAAGTAATGGGAGGTATCAATGAAATAGAAGTGCAGAGAAGGAATGGAAGAATGAAAGAGCATCAGATTGTGGTCCATTTAATTTCAAATGTCAAAGATAGAGTAATTTAAGGTGAAGAACAAGTTAAGAGTGAGTCTTTGTGCAACTGTGGCTAGTATGGTATAAACAAGTTCAGCAGAAAATGAGGAAATCAAATTTTTTGAGTGGTTAATGTAGATATTGGGATCATCTGGAGGTAGTAGGATGGAGCAGAGAGGAAGACCAGTGGATTGCTTTGATCAGTGGGTGATAGCATGATGAAGTCATAGAACATGGCATTGCAGGATGGCACAAACCTTAAAAATACAGAGGTTATTTACAATGATAATGAGAAATGGTCTAGAAGCAACATGAGAATGAAAAAACCCCATATTTCTTATGGTCCTAACGTCCACATTGCAGGCAAGAACAGTGTTCACAGAAGAGGACTTCAAGGTAAGTTATGATCTTAGGGAAAAGCCAGGTTGCAGTTAAGTCCTGAAGATGAAGGAAACAATCAAAGAAGATATTGGACTGGAGATGTTTCTGGGTTTCTCATTCTGTTCCATTGATGTATTTATTTAGCCTTGAGCAAGAACTTCACTAATTACTATAGCCTTATAATGATATTTAACATAGTGGAATGAATCTTCCCACCACCTTCTTTAGTATTTTGACCATTGATTCCTTAACATATAAATTTTAGAGTTAGATTGATAACTTCCACATAATAGGGCCTGTTAGAATTTGATTGCAATTGCAATGAATTATCAATAAATTGGAAGACTATTAATATATTGTTTTTGCCAGCTTTTTCGTTGCTGTTACTAAAGGACCTGACCAGGACAATTATAGAGGAGGAAGAGTTTATTTGAGGGCTCATAGTTTCAGAGGTCTTAGTCCATAGGAAGACCAGCTACATTTCTCAGAGCTGGAGGTAAGGCTGAACATCATGGTGGGATAGGGTGGCAGAGGGAAAGCAGCTTACATCATGGTGACCCGGAAACAGAGAGAAAGTCTCCACTCTCGAGATACAAAATATTTAGCCCATAGCAACACCCCCAGTGAACCACTTCCTCCAGCCACACCCATCTGCCTCCAGTTACCATTCAGTTATCCCATTAGGGATTAATTCACTGATTAGGTTAAGGGTATAACCCAATCATTTCTCCTCTGAAACTTCTTGCATTGTCTCATACATGAGCTTTTGGGGCACACCACATCTAAACCATTACACATATTTACAATATTGGGTTTCGTGACATACAACATAGTTCTATAATATTTTTTAGAGGTCTTGCACATTTTACATTAGACTTATGTGAATAAATAGATTTCTAGGCACTTCATATTTTAAGTACCACTGTAAAACCGTTTTTTAAAAAATGTATTTATTTTATTTTTATGTGGTGCTGAGGATTAAACCCAGTGCTAGGCAAGTGCTCTACCACTAAGCTACATCCCCAAAACTTAGTTTTAATTTAATTTTATAATTAGTTTCTTGAGTCTATTTTATTCTTATAACTTCTTGGGAAAAGTCATTAATTAAGAGACTTTTTCTCTTCTGATTTCTACTTTAACTGCATGTCACAAAATTTTGCTATTTGGTATATTCATTGTTTTTTTAGTTCAAATTATTTTGAATCTTCATTATAATTGCTTCCGTTATCCATGAATTCTTTTAAATGGACTACTTTCAAACATTAGAATTTTCTAGTTAGCATTTGGTTTTGATTTCTAGCTTTAAACCACTGTGTCATAATATGATCTGTGTGTTTTCAATATTTTACAACTTGTTAAATGGACATGGATACAGTCAATTTTTATAACTGTTACATATGTACTTGAAAAATTGCTTTTTATTTGCTTGGTAGATATAGATGTAGTTAGGTCAAGTTTGTTAATGATTTCATTCAAGTCTACTATGTGTTTATTGATTATTTTTCTGCTTGTTTCTTACTTACTAAGAGAGGTATATTATTCAAATATAATTGTTTATTTCTCTTCATAGTTATATCAGCTTTTGGTCTTATAATTTTAGATTATATAATTAGGTAATAAAAATATTAAGACTTTACAGAGTAATAGATACATTAACAATTATACCTATGTAGGGCATGATGTAACATGTGGGGCATGTTGCATCAGAAAAGAGGAAACCTAACTTGCTGGCTGCTACCCGCTTCTGGGTCCTGGGGCCACATGTGGCTAAGATAGCGCCTGGTGATCAGTCAGAAGGCATTGCCGTGTGGAAAAATCAGACCACCTCTAGGATAGGCTCAGAACCATTCTGCCCTCACAGACAGCTCATTACTGCCTGTAGGATGGGTGTACACATGAACTCTCCCCACCCTGCTGACCTTTATCCTGATTGGCTCCTGTACATTATATTAGCTGTGTGTGTTTTCTCAATAAACTGAGATCCTGCTTTGACTGGTCTCCCTGACACATCTGATTGTCCTCTGGTGGAGGGCTGGGTGGTGATGGTCAGTCGACCCTCCCCTTTCTTGGCTCGTCCTGGTCAGGGCATGCTCTCCCCAATCTTTCCCACAGGTCAGAAGAGAGGGTCTAAAAACCCCGACATCCCTAGATATTTTAATTCATCACTCTCAGAATGTGAAAGTTAAAGCTTGCAAAAAACAATGTTATAAAAGGTACGAACACGATAACAAGTTTGAGGTATATGATAAATATAAAACTGTATACTCAACAAAAATAGACTACATGTTCTTTTGAGTACATCTATCATTTATAGAAATAGAACATAAAATAGGAAAAAAGGAGGCTTCAATAAATTCCAAAGGATCAGAATTGTAAAAAGTAGGCTCTCTCATCATACTGCTTATGCAGAAGTTAACAAAAAGATAACTTTGAAAACTCAAATATTTGGAAAGAAAATAGCACATTAATATCCTCAAACTTGTGATCCTTCTCCCTTAGCCTCCCAAGTCACTGGGATTACAAGCATGAGACTGCATAGCCAGCCTCATTTTCCTTTTCAAAAAAAAATTTAAATTGGCATGCAAAAATTGTACATATTTATAGGGTACCTTATGATGTTTTGATATGTATGTATTATGTATTGTTTGAATTAGGGTAAACATCTCTATCTGCTCAAAAAATTATCATTCTTTGTGATGAGAATGTTCAAAATCATTTCTTACAGCTTTTTTTTGAAATATGCAGTATTATTGCTATCATTAGTCACTCCACTGTGCAATAGAAAACAGAACACATTTCTCTTATCTCAGTACCCTTTGACCAACTTTTCCTCATTCCTCTCTCTGCTCTACTGTCCTAAACCTCTGGTAATTAGCATTCCAATCTCAACTTGTATGAGATTAACATTTTTAGATTCTACATATGAAAGAGATCATGTGGTATTTGTCTTTTTGTGCCTGGCTTATTCCACTTAATATAAAGATCTTCAGTCCATCCACAATAATCCAAATGACAAAATTTCAACATTTTTAAGTATGAATGATATTCTGTTGTGTACGTGTCCCACATTTTCTTTATCTGCTCATCAGTTGATGGATACTTAACATTTTTTTCCTTCATATTTTCTTGGCTATTGTGAATAATGCTACAGTGAACATGGAAGCAGTTCTATTTTTAACTCTTTGAGGAACCACTGTACTGTTTTATTTATAATGACTATACTAATTTACATTTCTATCAACAATATGTTAGGGCTCCCTTTTATTCTACCTCCTCATTAGTGTTATGCTCGAATTCGGGACCCCCAAAAGACCACCAGAGACCAAGATGGATGTAAACAGCAAAGAGGTGTTTATTGCAAGCTAGCTCGGTCCTCCGCGCGCACACAGAAACTGGTGATGCTGAGAGGCCCTGAGCCCAGGGTTTGCAGCAGTTTTATACATTCTTTGGAGAAGGCAGGGACCCCCACATACATCATAGCATCTCTTCGCAAATCATCACACACTGTGGGAAAATCAAATAACAACTCTAAAACATGATTAGCACATTCACTGGCGGGAACCAGTTGGGTAGGGGTGATTGGTTACTATAAGAGGGGGATTCATTTGAACTGATTGGTTTAAGCCAAGAGGGGTGTTCATGCTGAACTACATGTTTTCCCAACACCATAAACTACTGGGAGGGTCATCTGGCATCCCAGGTATTTCCCTGTCTCATGCTGATTGGTGGCTGCTAGGGGATTGCTATGGGTCCCCACCTAGCCTGACTGAGTCAGGGATACCTGGCACAGCAGATCTCTCCTGTTATTTGTAGATAAACCACTTAGCAGGGTGGGAATGTGCCTAGGAGTGCTCTGTGGGTCTTTCCAAGGACAAAGGTCATGTCCCTTCCTTGGACAGGCTTTGCTCTGAGGTAGAGGCTGGTTTTTCAATTAGAACTTATATTTTTAGTCTTTTTGATAATAGCTATTCTTATAGGGGTAAGGTGATAGCTCCTTATATTGTTGACTCACAGTTCTCTGATGCTGATTAGTTATATTGAACTTTTTTTCATATACTTGTTGTCCACTAATATATTTAGATCGATTTCTCTGCTTTACAAGTTCCTTATATATTGTGGATATTAACTCCTTGCCATATATATAGTTTGCTTGTGAGAAGGGCTCCTTTCTAATGTGACTATCTTTTGGGTATCAGGGGGGCTGCATTAATCTTGCACTGGTCCTCAATTATTTTAGATTTCACTCCAACTCCCTTTGCTCCTAATTACTGTATCCTTGTATCCTTAGCAATGTTCTTTCTGTTTTCCCCTCAGGTTATATTTTACCTGACCAAGAGAGTTTCTTAGAAGGACTAATCAATATACTCTGCATTGTGATAACAGCAATATTTCCTAATGCAAAATTTAATCCTGTCATTAACATAAGTCACTGAATTTTTCAAAATCTTTCTGAGATATTTATTTACTCTGTGATCTCTGAGACATTATCAGTAGTGCTAATCAAGTATTTTGGATGGTCCCCATATTCTACTGCCCCCTTTAAAAATTTTATTGATGCATTATAATTATGCATTAAATGGAATACATTGTGACATATTCACACGTGCTCATAATGTAATTTGGTCAATTTCAGTACTTCCCCTTTTCCCTTCTCTCTTCCTTCCCCTTGGGGCCCTTTCTCTACTTGTTCTCCCTTCTATTTTCATGAGATACTTCCCAATCTTTCTTTCCTTTTTCTCTCTTGTTTCCATGTATGAGAAAGAAAAAATCTGGCCCTTGACTTTCTAAGTCTGGCTTATTTTGCTTAACACAATGTTCTCAACTTCCATCCATTTCCCTGATGGTAACACAATTTTGTCTTTCTTTATGGCTGAATAAAACTCCATTGTATATATACTACATGTTCTTTATCCATTCAACCTCTGACAGGCACCTAGGTGGGTTCCATAACTTGGTATTGTGAATTGTGCTGTAGCTCTCTTTCAATTAAATGGGAACATGTAATTATTTATAAATAATGAAATGTGAATATTAGTAACTTATACCATTTCTAGGATGAGTCATTTGAGAGCCAGTGCATGATCCTCAAGCTTTCTCTTCCCTGGCCCTGTGAACATGAAAACCAGATATTGAGATGAGAACATCAAAGATGGGCGGAACCTAGATCCCTGAGTCCTCAGATGGGAAAAAGAACTGTTAATATTCATTTGAACTCATTGAAGGTGAAAAATCAAGCCAGCATTCTGAGATGTTCATTTATTTCAGCAAAATCTAACCTATCTTAACAAGTGTACCTTTTCTCCAGTACTCCTATCAACATCTGTACCATTATTATAGAAGCCTATGAACTCTTCTTTCTCCATGCTTTATAGGTAGTGTGCATCCAAAATATCCCTTATTTTAGTCCATTAAATGTCTTCTCATTTTGGCCCTTCAATTCCTATGAATGGATGAATATTCAGTTATGATCTGATTGTAGCCTATAAGTCATCTATATCATTTTCTTCTCTTTCTCCATTCTCATATGCAAAGACTCATCATTCATTCATTCATCAAATATTTATTGAACACCTATTATCTGCAAGGCGCTTTAGGAGAACTGGGATGTAGCAGTGTAAAAACCATTCAAAACTCCTTGCTATCATGTTACTTATATTCTAGCAGGGGGAGGTACACAACCCACAAAATAACTAAAATGCATAATCCTTAAAAGATGTTAAGTGCAATGGGGGAAATTAAAGTAAGAAGGGGTAGCAAGTAGAGAGTGGTGGTTGAAAGGTTGAGATGCTATTTTAAATAAGCTGCTCAGTGCAGGTTTCATTCTGAAGGTGGCATTTGAGCAGAGACCTGAAAGATATAAGAGCAAAAGCCATATAGGAGAAGAGGATTCTAAGAAAGGGAATAATGATTGGGAAACCTTGAAGGTGGAATGTGCTTGGTTTACTTAAAAGAAAAGAAAAGAATTCCTAAATGTAGAACAGAGTAAGTGAGAGGGAGACACGTTTTTTTTCTTAAAAATCTTGTAGTTTTAAATCTTGGGTTTTGGTCTTTGACGCATTTTGAATTAATTTTTGTATTTGGTGTAACATAAGAATAATTTAATTTTGAACATTTTACTTTTGCTTTGACTGATACAGTCACAGAAATGTTAATGTTGAATAAGAATTTGAAATATGTGATCTTTCCTTTCCCTTCCCTGTCCAGAACATTCCTAGAATTTCTTTAATACCCAACCCAGCTGTTGTGAATCATTCCAGAAAGTAAGAGTGGAGAGAATGTCCAGAATTTGGAGCTCATAAAAAAAAGGACTTGAACCTGGTCAACAGATTTGTTGATTAGAGGGTTCATTAGTGAGCACAGAGAGAGCAGAAAACAGTGCCGTATTGAAGAATCTAAAAAGGGTAAGGATAGGTGGCACTCTTTCTGAGGGCTCTGGTACAAAACTTGTTTATCATTTATTTTGGTAATCTATCAGATCTCAAGTGCTTCTCAATTGTTTTGATGATGAAAAGGAACTAGAAGATTTGTTTCTCCAACTATATCTTTCCCTGAAGCATTGTTATAACTCAAGCAGTGGGTGGAATTTACAGACCGATCTGTTTTCACTTAGACTAGGGTCTAATGAAGGCAGTGTCAGAATCTGGTAGATTCAGGAGATCACATTCCATCTCCACCACTCACTGGCTATGTAACTTTGGAAAAGTCATGTTTTATTACGTTCAATTTCCTCATTTGTAAAATTTGAGCATTGAAGTCCTTTCCAATCATTTAAAAATAATTTTGAGAATTTCAAGCAATAGAAATGTAGACATAAAAGTTGTCATTGAGATCACATTGAGCATAATGGAGTCATCAGGCCCAAATTAGATCCTTTTGGAGAAATTGGCCTAGAGGTGAGGGTGTATGCTATCTGAGATCAATGGCGGCAGCAGGGGTGGGGTGGGGGTACAGATTTGAATATACTGTGCACAGTGCTGTCTGTTCCTGCTGTGCTTGACATCTTTTCTCACCAGTACATGATTTTCCAGTAATCAAAGAGGCCCATGAAATGTCTGCATGTTTATTTCACTCCTTGATTTAAGTAGGGCTTCTCATACTAATCTTTTCATTCTCTATTTCCTGTTTTTTTTTTTTTAAATATTTGACTCCCATTTGGGAGAAGACATTAGAAGTCAGTACGATGAGAAACAGTGTTTCTTGGCTATCTAGGCTTTTATGTGTAGTTTACAATATCTTCTACAGGTTTTCCTTCAAGCTTTTCTCCATGATGATTCTCTCCACTGCACCTCTTCACACCACTGCTACTGACCTCAGTTCAAGCTTTCATCCCTGACCTAGACTTTACTAATATATTTCTTATTCATTTCCTCCTCTGGTGTGTTTGCCGCCTCTTTAATCCCTTCTGTATAAGGCCATTTACCTTTCCATCTATCTTCTCTATGCCCTTCCTGTCATGCACACTTGGATCCAGACTAGAGGCTACTAGTCTTCCCCTAAGTGATCCATTATTATATATTTAAGTAATCCTTCTTCTATCAGAACTCCATCTTCTTTTAAATACAAGACTATATACCCTTCTCCCAAAGCCCCATGTGAGGGCTCTAATTGCATGTGCAATGTACGGCTCTCCTTGTGCCCGGATCCCATAGTACCTTTTTATGTATACTTTTCTGCTGTACTGGGGATTGAACCCAGGGCTTCAAAAATGATAGTCAAGTACTCTACCAGTGAGCTACACTGCTAATTCTTTTTAATTT
This sequence comes from Marmota monax, assembly GCF_021218885.2. Lineage (NCBI taxonomy): Eukaryota > Metazoa > Chordata > Mammalia > Rodentia > Sciuridae > Marmota > Marmota monax. The sequence continues at coordinate 4,908,182 of NW_026694552.1, read as the reverse complement.
TTTTTAATTTTAAGACAGGGTCTCACTAATTTGCCTTCACCAGTCTTAAACTTATGATCCTCCTTGCCTCAGCCTCCCTTCTGTGTGATTATGTCTCATTTCCCTTAAAAGTCTGGAATATTCATTTCACTCATCCATAGCTCCATTCCCTTCATATTCTTCCTCATTTTTAAAACAAACTCTTTTTGTCCACCATAATTCATCCCCTGAATCTCTATCCTATTTAACAAATAAACAAAGAACCTTAACCAGGTTGCATGTGGGTTTTACTTGAAAAATTTGACAGGTGATATCCTAAAACACAAAATATAGAAGTCATTTAGGTACTATTTGCCAGTGTAGGAGTCTGACTGAAAAATAATGAGGCTACAATTAATCAATTCCATTGAATGCTGCCTAGGTGTTCTTTTTTAAAATTTGTTCTTTTTTAGGTATATATGACAGTTGCAGTAGCAGGTGTTCTTAATTAATTAATAAGGCACCACATTTGCTCCCCTGGTGTCCCTTTCTCTTTTATTTAAATGTCAAACTCAAGTGGGAAGGTTGGTTAAACTATTTATTTGATTTATTTCTTAGCTTGTGGTTTGACTAACTTAGTCTTTTGCTTGTTCTTGGGCCATATGGGGTTTTTAAGCAATGAATAATTCTTTAGTTTGCTCTTAAGAATGTGGGTGTATTGCATCTATTTAATCCTTTGAATTTACAGAGTGGGCTGGTCTAGATTCAGAGGTAAGTATAGTATTTTGGGGGCATCATCCATTTTCACAAAACAAGATAACAGGAATCCACCACAGACTTTCTAACAGTTTCCATGTTCCAGATGTTGTTTATGAGAACATTTCTCATTATAGGGAATTGTTTCCCCCACACTTCTTTTCTCCCACATGGAGCATATTGGGTTGAGGTGGGACATGAATTGGCAATGTGCCCCACTGGACAAATAGCCACCAAGGTTATGTTTATTAATATTAACAAGGCTAAATCAGGGAAAAAGTATATTAGGAACAGGGAACATATATATTTAAGTGCATAATCTGTTCAGAAAGCTATTACATTCAGGGAATTTTTGCTGTGAACTTATAGCTTCTATTTAGGATTTAGCTATGGAAATGAAGTTGGAGTAACCCTTCTTGTATTCCATTAAATGTAAACTTTTAAAGAGAGCTTTTTACACCAAAATGCATTTTATGCCATTCTATCTATGCAGAACTTCATTTTGTGTTTATTAAAATAAATGGAAATGCTTGTTTCAACTTGAAGATTATGTCTGGAACTTAATTTGCAAAGTATGCTCTCTATACCATCTCACGGATCAGAAAACCATCACCTTATTCCAGATGACTTTAAAAAAAGAGAATAATCCTCAAAGCAGCCCTATATAGTAGATGCTATGATTATCCTCAGTTTTTAGCCAGAAGGGAAGAAGCTATAGTAGAGGTCAAAGTTTAGACCCAGAAGTCTGAACTCATACTGCTTAGGTTTGAATCTTAGCTCTGCCACTCATTAATTGTGTGATCCTAAGCAATTTAGCTAACTTCACTGTGCCTCATTTTTCTCATCTCCAGAGTGACATAATAATAAGAATTCCTTATATAGTAAAATAGGTTAACATATGGAAACACCTAAAATTATCACCAAGTAAACAATGAAAGATCTTTTTCTTCTTCTAAAGTTAAGTGGTCATATTCTAGTCATTCATTAGGACAGTGGGAAGGGAAAATATGGCTTATTGGAGCAGTCTGGATTTATCCTTAGCTCTTAGAATGAGCTGTGTGACTCTGGTTGGGGGCAGGACAGTGCTAGTATATAGAAGGATTAGAGAATGCAATCCAGGGAGAGTGAGTGACTGAGATGGGTCATAAATGTGTCTGCCCCAACTGGGATTTCCTGGAGTTCAGAAAATGTTAAAAGGCCTTTTCAAACTACATGGACAAGTTTTCAAGAAGAATTTGGAACCCCAAGGAATATACAAAGTACTGAGCCCAATTAATCAGGATGAATTCATTTTTAAACTATGATTTTACACTCCTAATTTACAAGTAGCAATTTACAAATCAACTAACAGCACATTATAGTTTTACCTTGAAAGGACAGTTGCTGTTAACCAAGCAGTGGAATAAACTACCTGACTCATGCGGGACCACTTTTTAACATCGTAACTTGTAATTCATCATTGGACTTGGTGTTTTATTATCATATCTCAATTTAAATATTTCAAATATAATTTTGTTCAAAGCTCTCAGTTCATATTGAATTAACTAATGTTTCCCTTTTACTTTTCAGGCACACTCTTGGGTAGTTTCTATAGCAGTGGCTTCAGCATCTGTACCTTCCTATTAGCAACTTTGTTTCAGAAATTCATGTGGAAACTGGCTGGTTCACAATGGAACACAAGACAAAATGCAGGATTTCTTCATGTTTCTATTTTGCTAAAATGAGGGATAAGTGTACTTGGAACAATCACCCACATGGAAAGCAAAGGAGGAATTTAGCAGAGCATAATGTGTGTCAGCTTGAGTTAAGTATCAATCGCATGCCCCTCACTTGGAATTGGATTCCAGTCTCTGACTACTCAAAGGGTTTCTCAATGCCCGAAGAAATATGCAGTCCAGTCTAGCAATACTAGCAATAAGCAACGAATCACAAGGGCCCCCTAGCATAGAGTAGTCACCAGGCCTCTGAGCAGGTACACTCAGGTGATTCAGTATTCTTTTATCTAGTCTTATAAACAATATTTATTGAGACAGCACCACTTGCCAGGCATTTTGCCATGCACAGCCAGACACATGTTCTGCCCCTGGGGATGTGATAATTTAGTAGTACTACAGATGGTGAAACAAGTGATTCCAATATTGTGTGATGCTGTGATACACACAAGAGGAGCTCCTAAACCAGGCTTGCTGGTTTGCAAAGAAAATCAGGTGGCTCGGCATGGCTGGAAGTTAAGTGTTAATCTTCACACTTTTATATATTTTTCTCAACTCTGACCCAATCTATAAGCAAGTCCTATTTTCAGAGTAAAATATAATTCCAACTACTTTTTAACACCTTTTCTTTTTTTCACTCTGACTCAGGTCACTATCGTTTTTCAGGTAAACTACAATGGCCTCCTAACTGTTTTCCTCACTTCTGATTTTTATTCCTATGGCAAATATCATAGATTAATTCAATTAACTACATTTTAACCCCAATTATCACATGACTTACTGATTGATACAGGCTAGAAAGCAAGACTGTATTTCCTGAACTTCCAACCGTATGTACTAGATTTCATGCATGGCTTAGTTTCTGCCAAATGGACAAATCTGCATGAGATTTGGAAGGGGGAATGAAGGGCAGTCCATGATTCTTCTGTGGTTTTTGATTTTTGCAAATGAGGCTAGTTTGGGAAGTTTTTGCTTCTTCCGCAGCAGTGGTAATAAAGGTCCCAGAGTATTGATCATAGTATTTTATATATCAAAAGGCAAGGCATGAAATGTTTATTTTGCTTATATAGATGGAGAATGTGGTCTTAAAGCTAAAATTTGTAATTGTCTCAGCAGAAGCAGTCTGATCTGAGAGCCAGCTCTTGTGGTAATGCTTTACTCACTCTCTCTCCTCCTGAGTGTACCAGTTCTGTGGTGTTGTCTAGGGAAATAATTTTGGAAATTTAGTCTAGAGACTATTCTTCTGGCTCTTTCAATACCTTTGTAAGCACACAATTCCTCCTTTATATTTATGCATCAAAGTTATTTCTGGATCTTTAAGATCACTCTACATTCTACAGTCTATACTGAAGTTAATGAAAATCTTTAAAAAACTGGAAAGTAGATCCTATAATCTTCTTGACCAAAACATTCCAGTGGCTTCCTATGCTGTTTATAATAAAAGCCAAGCTCATAATTTCCTTGCAGTCACATCTCTTCTAATATAAAGTAGCCAAGTAGAAAGTAAGTAGAGTTTCTTTTCATTTCTGAAACATACCCAGGACTTTCCTACTTCAGGGCCTGGCATTTATACCATTTCTTCTAGTATTCGTTCTCCAGATAGGTATGTGAATCAATTTTTCACTTAATTTCAGTGATCTTATTTTAACCTAAAGTAGCCAAATTTTGTCCTCTATAACAGTACCCTGTTTGTTTTCTCCAGAAATAATTTTGTGAGATAATCTTATTATTTATGTTTTGATACATCATTTGCTTCTTCCCACTATTATATTAGTTATATGAAGGTAGGGACTCTGTCTTAATTTTTTCAGTGGATCCATAGGAAAGTCAGCGATACATACAAATTGAAAAAAATACCTAGAGCTTAAGAAAAAGAAGAAATAAAAGACACTAGGGATTTTTGAGGGTTGCAGGGATATTTTGGGTGTTTTTGAATGCAAAAAACAGTCCAGGTCTGGTGGCATACTCCTGTAATCCCAGTGGCTTGGGAGGCTGAGGCAGAAGGATCACAAGTTCAAAGCCAGCCTCAGCAACTTAATGAGGCCCTAAGAAATTCAGAAAGATACTGTCTCTAATAAAATAAATAAATAAAAAGGTATGGGGATGTGGCTCAGTGGTTAAGTGCCCCTGGGTTCATCATTCCCTGGTACAACAACAACAACAATAAAAAGCAAAGCATACAAGAGTGAAAATTAAAAATACCTTAAAAATGTGGTATTCCTGAAGAATATTCTTGCAATTGTGAGATTGAGAATATATATGCAAACAATGTGAAGAACAACCAGACCAGACTTGTGTGTGCAATGGATATCATCAAATCATTGGCATCCAATTTTCTAATTGGCTGGTTTGTGACCTGCTCTGTAACCTATTTGGTGATTTTTTTTTCCTACAAGAACATGTGCTTGGTCCAGTCCAGACATCTTGGAAGTAATAAAGCAGGGTGTTGAAGTTCAGATCATTTGAATGGACAAACCTTCAATTTGCAAGCTTCTCCTGTGTATTTAGCCCAGCACTATATATAATCCCTACCTGTTAAGTGCAACAAATGATGAGATACACTAAAATGATGGTCCATGAGTCTTTGAACTTGGATACTTCAGTAGTGCTGGAACATTTCAGATTTTAACAACTCTTGGAGATAGACTAACTACATTTTGCACTGTTAGATGGACATAAACCTTTCCTCCCTTAGGTTGTTTATCTTATTTTTTTGTCACATTGAAGGAAAGTTGATTGACACAATGCTAATAACAAATTATAGCAAATTTTCTAAAATGAAAATCAATAAATGAATCCTATTTATAGTTGCTATGAAAAATACCCATGAACACATTTAACCAAAGAAATGAAATATTGTCTATAATGAAAACTATAAAATATTGATTAAAGAAATTGAAGAGGATATGTGTGCACACATGTGCACATACACACACACACACAATTAGAAAGACATGCCACATCCACAGATTGTAAGAATCAATATTGCTAAAATGCCTATACTACCTCAAATATCTTCAGATTCTATGCAATTCCTATCAAAATAATAATTATAGTTTTCACAGAATGATAAAAACCCATTCTAAAATTTGTATGAAACACAAATTAGTCAAAGTCATCTTGAGCAAAAATCACAAAGCAGGAGGCAACACACTACCTGACTTCAAAATATTCTACAAAGAATGGTATTGGCATCAAAACAGACACATGGGCCATTGGAACACAATTTGAGAACCTGTAAGTAAAACCATGCATTTTCAGACTCTTCAATAAATGGTGTTGGAAAAACTAGATATCCACATACAGAAGTGGAGAAACGACAGTATTTTAATAAGTGGTACTAGGAAAATTAGGTATCAACATGCACATAATAAATACATGCTTAAAAATGATATTTGTGGAGATAGGAGTTTAACCTATTTAAACATTATGCATTGTATCATACTCTCACATGATGCCCAATAAATATGTACAATTTTATGTATCAGTTAAAAATAATTTAAATTTAAATTTTAAAAAAAGACAGGATCACTTCTCCACCAAGGGCATCACATGTGGCCACACAGGTTGTGCCCTGCAAAGAGGTAGGAGGCGCTACTCATCATTGGTACAGGATCCCTGTTTTTCACTCCTTGGGAGCAGAAGCAGAGGCAGGATGCTCCCAACATCATCAACAGCCTGATCAGGGGCAGAATAACTAGTGGTAACTAAGACTCAAGAGTATAAAGAGAGGTTCATCCATTCAAACATTAAATCTTCTTCCTCAGAAAAGTATTTGCTCTCTATGCTTCCCTCTTCTGTTTAACTGAGCTTCTGAAAAAGATTTCTTCTGTAAGTATCAACCCAGCTTGCCAGCATCTGGGGAAACAATGACTGTAGATTAGGAAGAAAGGAAAAAAGGAAGAAAGAAAGAAAGAAAGAAAGAAAGAAAAGAAAAGAAAAGAAAAGAAGGAAGGAAGGAAGGAAGGAAAGAAAGAGAAAAGAAAAATCCTGGTCTCAATTAGACCAGGAATGCTGAGGACCCCTGGTGGCTAGGCCTGGTAGTGGCAGCAGTTTTTCCAGAAGGAGATTATTAAACATCAAGCTGAGGGAATCAGGGAGATGAAGTCCCAGAGCCAAGAAACTGGGACAGACAGGGATTCCCTTTGTCATAGTTGTTTTTATTTTTAAAAGAAATTATCATGTTCATATTTTAGATGAGAAAACTGAGATTCAGATGCTGTGACACTAAATCTTGAGATTTGTTGTCAAATGCCCTTTTTGTTATACTGTGCTACAACAAATCTTTGGAAAAAAAATAAACAAACTTATAGTTATGGGAGCATTTCCCATTCTCCTGCTCTACCATGGTGTGGGATGAAGATACTAGTAGAAGATGCTATAAATGTTAAAAGGCATGTTTCTGCAGACTTGGAAGAGAGAGCTGTGACTCACAAAAAATGTGAATGCCTAGCAAAAGTGAAGAGAAAATTTGCAAAGACAGAAAAAATCCAGCAATCCCTCCATTTGTTACACTTGTTCAAAATTGTTAGTAACAATGCTTACCACAGATGAAAGCAGGTTAATGTCTTCACTGTCAGACAGCTTTCTGATTGGCTTGGTGTTAGGCAATAGGATTAAATCTGCCCTCCCCATATGTCCTCTAAGGAAAACAGTTTTCTGAGGTGGTGGTGGTAGGGTCTGAGCTATTTTCCCTTCAAATAGGATGAATGCTTGGCAGATTTTTTAACAGCAACAATAACAGCAACCACAAAAAAAAAAAAAAAAAAAAAAAAACATTTGAAATTCTCCTTAGAAAACTATATAGCAGTTTCTGGCTTAGACTGCTGTCAGAAAATTTCAGAGATTCAGGGGACCACAGAATCCCTAAAGTAACATCCTGAATATGAAGCAGAGTTTCTTCAATCATATTCCTGATAAGTGGCCATTTAGTCTTTGTATGAGCAGTTGTAGTAACAAGTAAAGAGCTCACTCTCACAAAAGACAGAACATTGCATTTTTAGCTCTCTTCCAAATATAAACACCTGCAGGAATTGTATGCCTGCCAAGCATAGATGGCCCTGCCAGTGAGTGCATATGGTCAAGTATGTAATAAGATGCCCTGGGAACAACAAAATTGTTCATTTTGTACACTTTTCCTTAGGAAGTGTGTGAAAGTTGGACAGTAAGCAGAAGGAGGAATTTCTACAAATATTTACTTCTGTTCTGTTTTGTTTTAGAAAGTCTCATAAAAGCACAATTATTTAGCCTTAGAGCTCAGTTGCAACTAGTATTTCAGTGTTATGGAAATCACCTTTTTCTTGGTTCATGAGCTGATAGACATATACTTGTAGGATGATGGCTTTCAATGTATGACAAAGACCATTGGGAAAGGCTTCTAGGTGTAAGGTTGCTCCCACAAACTGACTCAAAAAATTGTTTTACTAATTAGGAAATAAATGGATAATATCTTTATTAAAGAGTGTTTCATGGAAATTTTAAGTAAAAGACATTCAAAAGGTCCACTGTCTAAAGGCCCATTTCCTGTCTCAATTCATTCTGCTCCAGCCCAAGATCAAGAGTCATTACATCTAATTTGGATCATTGTTATAATCTTTCTCTCTGGATTTCTGCACATTTACCATGTGTGAGGGAATAGATTTCTATTTATCCTGCCTGGGATTTAATGGGCTTCTAGAATTTGTGGATCAATTAGTGCCTTTCATCTGTTCTAGAAAATTTTTGACCATCAACTTCCCCATTTCTCTCTTCTGTCTGAGCTTTAAATGTATGTTAGATTTTTTCCCTTATATTCATGGTGTCACTTATCCTGTCTTTTCTTTATGCAATTTATGACTATTTCTTGTGGAAGAATTCTAAATGATTTTTTTCGGATCTATCTTGCAATTCAATAACTATAATGTTAATTTTTCATATTATATTTATCACTATTTAATAGTTGTGTTTAGCTTTCTATTAAATACATCCATTAAATTCTCAATTGTACTTGTTTTTAGTTTTAGAAATCTTATTTGATTATTTTTCATTTTACTATGTCATTTGTTATTTGTCTTTCCTTGAAGATATTTCAAAACTTATCTTTTGTTTTTTAAACTATAGGAAACCATAGTGATTAGAATCTGTGTCTCATAATTTGGATATCTGAAGTCTTTGTGAAATTTTTGTTATTTCTTTTTTTCTCCTGGCCATCACTTACAAGGTATTTTTCCTTTGTGTGCCTAGTTATCTTTGACTGGGTATTATTATTGAAAATTTATTTTTAAGACCAATTTCACCCTTAGGAAAACAGAACCTTTCTGCCCTTAGAGTAGTTTCATTTGCTTTTGACAAATGACAGACTTCTCTGTCACTACCTTTTAAAGACCACTTTAATCCAAGTTCAAAGCTTGAGATTACTTGGACCACCCAGGTGATTGGTAGCTAGGCTACAAGTCCATGCAAGGGCTGGTTCACCATTATCCTGAAGAGGTAGTCATTCAGAGTCTGCACTGAATGTGACTGGGGAACTTACTAGATCCCCTACTAATTTGGGCCCAGGGCTTCAATTTGTGTCCCTTTTTTCCATAAGGCCACAGCTCAATTTATTAACACTTTCTTCTGGATTCAGCAAATGCCTTTAGGCAAAAGTGACATTGAGTATTAGCCTTTCCTGTCAGTTTTTGTCATCTAGCTTCCAGCTTCATCATTTCTTAGTTCTCAATAAAGATAATTTATTTTTATACTCCATCCAGTTATTTTAGTTTTCTTCATTGCAACAATTAGTTCAAATTACCTAGTTTGACACTGTCAAAAGCAGAAGTGTGTAGTACTTCTTGAAATGCTCTCCTTGTCTCCAGTATCTGCTCATTCTAGTTCCTTCTTCATGAATTAACAAAAGTTCCTTCTGAGGCACCAGTCGGATTGTATCATTTCTATGTACAAGTCCTTGAAAAGCTTCACATAAGATCTAAACTAGAAATAAAATTTCCTTAAGCCAATCCCAAAAAACCAAGGCTAAATGTTCTCTCTGATTTGTGGATGCCAATCCAAAACAAGGGAGGTTGGGGAGGGGAATAACAGAAATATACTGGATGAAGGGAAGGGAGGGGAATAGGAAGGACAGGAGAATTCACTGGTCATAACTTTCCTAGACTTGTATTTGTATATATGACCAGAGTAACTCCACATCATGTAAAACCTTGAGTGGGAACCTAAACAGAATAAGTTATACTCTATGTATATGTATTCTTCCAAACTACATTCTACTGTCATATATAATTAAATTTTTTTTTAAAATAGAATTTCTTAGTTTGGACAATCAGGTCCCAAACTCTCTTTCTTGCTTCATTAATTCACTCGACCAGCGTTTATTATACATTAAATGTATGACCTTTACCAGACCAGATGTTACATGTTGACTTTTAACATCTTTTATATTGTTTTACCTCCCAGCTCACCCACTCTAGCCAAGCTGTAATACTCATTGTCAACCTGGCCGTTGGGTCAGAACACAGATGGGTTAATTCCTAGGTGATTTCTCTTTCCCCTACACAATGACCATTCAGATTCAACTCCATTAAATTTGGATATTGAAGGATATTCAAATAAATTAACTACGCAAAAGCTCAATAAGTACATATTATACTAGTGTTTTCATATGTTTGTTGCCTTTTTGGCCATTTGCCGTGTGGGTCTGGGATGTACAGTTTGGAAATGAATTAATTGTTGTCATCATTCCCATCTGGCAATCTGCAGTTATAAGGGCATCTAGGGTCAAAACTTCCAGCTTCACCTTGCTTTCCCTAACAAATGAAGAGCTGATTACAGGATTTGATTCTAAGGTGCTGGAAACCACCCACTTCCTAACAAATCTACTCCCACCTGCTGGTGGTTGCCTGAAATAACCAGCCAAAGATGACTCACTGAAAAATACAATGTTACAGAAGCAGGCAAACTTGGAAATAGGGTTCTATTTTTTTCTCTCTCACCAAGAAACCTCTTCCTTCTATAGGCCTCAGTTTCCCCACAAGAATATTTCAGTTGCTTGGACAAAATGATATAAAATGGCCCTTGCATTTTTGACAAGCAAGGTTTGTCTCTACAAGGATGTCTGGTTGGCCAGGGATCAGGGTCACAGGATTAATAGCAGTAGGGCTGAACTCAAATGACCCATTTGTGGATGTGATGATTGGTGATGTGTAGTTCCCCCGCCTTTTTTTCCTTCTGTTGTACATTTTTTTTTTGCTGCAATGGAAGAGAAAATATGGGGAAAATGAGAAAGAAGAAGGTGTGAGGGTAATCTACTGCTCAAAAGGAGGCAGGATACTATGAGACACTTAAAAGAAAAAAAAAACGTGATTGTAATGTTTTTAAGAAAGGGTTAGTAAAGAGTTAAAAGTATTTAGCACTGCAAAACATTCAACCACTCCTGGAAATTTCTAGTAAATGAAGATTTGCAATTGCTGAGCACATGCAGTACTAGATCAGTTCATCAAATACCAAGGAGAAAGGGAAGGAGAGCATGTTTCTGTCTGACTATTCCAGTTAATCAAGAATGAACTTGAACTTTTAAATGGCCTGCCTTAGGAGGTCGAGCACTGGTGAACATAACTGAGCTATGTTTGTTGATTGCCTATCTGGCTTATGGGTCTGGAGAAGCCTATTTCTGAATTCACTTTGTCATGGGTCCAAGACAGGAATGGTTGAGGGAATTGAACAGAGATATTTCCTCATATTTTGAGAATATTATGTTCCACAGGGCAGTGCTCAAGGTTGTAGAAAGAATAGGAGTTAAAATGCCATGCTTTTCCACATGATGGGGCTAGAATACCACAGCATTGGAGCAGCTTGCTTTGCCAAGGTCTAACTTTTTTGAAGATCAAATATATTGACCTTTGCCTTTTTCTTCACTTTAGTTATCCCAACCCCCCCCCCAACTTTAATTTTGCATCTCCAAGTTATGCAATGGGGTTATATTTTGTGGGGTGATTCTTGTTCATGAAGCTACCCTTCTAGTTCTCTGAGCTTTGTCATGGGGAACTTTAAGTTAGGGCAAAGAGCATAGTAGAAAATTTAAATTTTCAGGCAACTATCAAGTTACTGGAGCCCTCCCTCCTTCTATCCTTCTTGGCTAGATTCCTGCCATAAAACCCATTGGTGGTCCATCTCAATAACTACCTCAGCTCCAGCTAACCACAGTTGTAAGGAACTCAGATTTCCTGGATCCTCAAGGATCTAGACATGATTAGCAGTAAAGTACTTCAAAAGGTATCCCAAAGTTGTCAGGTCTTTCAGAATGCAGATTCAACAATGGTGACCAAATCATTGCACTCCTTTTGATAGCACAGATAAGCTTCTCTACCTATCAAGTCTCAGTTCTCTGAAGTCTCTTTTCTTCTGCATGCCCTATATTTTATAGATTAACACCACAATAAAGTTAGCTAGAAATGCACAAAGCACTCCCTTCTCCAACACCCCCTAGTCCCAGGTTATAGGAGAAAGTAACACTTGGAAAAATGCTTGTCAGAAATGCTGACTATAATAAAAGTCAGACACAGCCTCATATAATCAACACAGAAACTTTGATCACTTGTTTTCTTTATATCCATTGGATGAAAACTCTCCCCAACCCATGTGAATAAGGCAATATGTATAGAATTCACACTCCAGAAATGGCTCCTTTTTTGGGAGGGGGGATACTGGGGACTGAACCCTGGGGCACTTAACCACTGATCCACATTTATAGCCCTTTTTATATTTTCTTCAGAGAGAGGGTCTTGCTGAGTTGTTTAGGGCTTCACTAAATTGCTGAGGCTGGCTTTGGACTTGCAATTCTTGTTCCTGAGCTTACTGCGCCGCTGGGATTACAGGCATGTGCCACTGCACCTTGGCAAATGGCTAGTTTTTTAAACATTTGACAACAGAGGTGCCCACTATCTGGGACCCATATACCTTCCATTGAAAAATCTTATAAACTATTCTCTTTTTCTTATGGGCACAGTGGCACATGCTTGTAATCCCAATGACTGGAGAGGCTGAGGTAGAAGTATTACAAATTTGAGGCCAGTCTTGGTCAGGAACTTAGGGAGACCCTGATTCAAAATTTTAAAAAAATAATAAAAGGGCTGGGAATATAGTTCAGTGGCAAATCACCCCTGGGTTCAATCTCCCCTGTGTTTGAAACCAATAAATTGTTGTGGATCTCATCTGTTCAGTGTTGGGTATGGTGTGTTTGGCAGAATCTCTCCCTCACTAGTGGGATGAACATGAAATCATTAAATATTACTCAGGATGGTCCAATCATGACAAAGGACACAGTTTTAATGAGTTGCTCCTTGGTTAACTAGCCAGTTTCATGATATAGTGAAGACTATCTAGAATGAGACTACCAATTGTTTATAGGCACATGCTTTAGCCTATGTGGCACTGTGTTTTCTTTCTTGGGTATTGGATCAAAATTCATTAACTATACAATTGTGTGATGTTTTATCAAGTTTGGCCTGTATTTGGCAGGTGGACTCTGAGTCTCCTACAACCACACATTCCCTAAAACATCAACACTTGAGTATACTTACTAAGGGTTGAGCTAGTGACTCTCAGGTAGTGACAACTGCATCTAGCCTGGTGACTACTACTGACAGCTTGGGGCAAACATACACATGTTATCTGTGAGGATTTTAGAAAGAAAGGAGATAACTATTCTAGGGAAAATTAAGCATGGCACCCTGGTTGCCTAATAGTTATTATTCAGTTAAAGGTAATGATCTTATCCATCTCCTGTGCTGCTATTTCCCTTGCTGCTGTGAATACTCTTCTGACCCCAGTTATCAAAGTACTCATTCATGGTGACCTGTGGCCCAGGCACTGATACAAAAAGGAAATAAGAAGAATATATTGGTAGTGAATTTCTCTTGCAATGTACTTTGGCTTTTCTAATGTTGCTACTTACTAGAAACCCAAAGGGCTAATCTCGTGATCATGGGATTTGGTTACCTCCACGTGGAACATAGACAAAATGAACTCACTGGATGTGAACTCTGACCCCCTGAAGATTGGCACTCTCTGAAGAAGGATGACTAGAAATTTAAAATATCCTAAGGGAATTTAGACACTGAGAAAAAAACAAAAATATCATTATAGCAGAGATGGCAGGACCATAACAGAAGATGGTTTCAGTCCATTAACCTCTGGATTGTAAATCCAGCAAAGTTCTACTGTGTCATTCCACCATTGTAACAACAATCCTGGTTATCATAGTTGTAGGACAAAACACCCATGGTGCCATTGTGGCACTGAAATGAGGTTAATTCAAATGAATCTAATCCAAGAGTCTTTAAATTTTATAAATCATTCTATTACTAAAGGGAAAAACCTAATCCTGAAGATACTGATTAGGATGCATATTAACTATGAGCAGATAAAGAGGATACCTCTAAACCCCACAAAGTATATCCTGTAACAATAAAAAAGGAATGAAAGAGATATAGATAGATTGATTCATACATACATACATACACAGCAAGTAACAAATCTGAATACAGAGGAAAATATCTAAAAATTAACATGGAAATAAAGCTTCATAATTTAACCTAATCAGAAATACAAAACTTACTAAAATACTTGTTTTACAACAAAATAATTTAATATCCTAGTATCATTAACAAGATACTCTCTATTCCCTGTGGCATTCTAGACATTACTGTTATGACCAAGGCACTAATTACATTTCCATATTATACATTGTTAGGCTTTTGAACAAAGTGTTCATTGGAACTTCTACTTCCCTTACCCCAGCTCCTAGTTGTCTTCAGGCAGCTGATATAATTGACAGGTATAATGGGCTCCTCAAATAATTCCTTTTTAAGTTACAAACTGGCACCCCTCTAGATGCCACGATTCCATAGGCATTAATTAGTCTAATTTTATACTTTCTAGGATATGTACTCCTTACACCAGTGCCACACAGGTCCCTCAATTGCCTTTATTGGTCATAAAAGGGAATAAAATTTTGTTTTTGATGACCACTTTCCTCTGTGGTTCCCTTCCTTCCTACCTCCCTAGAATTCTCAGTCATCATCAGAGTTTACATTGTTGTGAAGGCATTAAGGAGTCAATTATGGTGCAAGACCCAAATTAATATTATCATGTGTTGCCTGACTTTTGGTAAAATTGAGAGAGCCTCAAATGGTTTAATTGCAATTTCCATGCCCTACTCCATGCCTGCAAATATGGTTTCCTAGCCAAACAGCTCCCCTTATTAAGTGGACTAGGTATAGTTGTTGCTTATTCCTAGCTAAAGAGGTTCAATTCCATGCCAGCCTGAGGAATCCATTCAAAAAATTCCATCACGCCCTTTCCCAGGAACTAGAGTTACATCTTCCTCTTGATATGACAAAGCTTGCCTGCCTCTTACAGACCCTGGTTGTTCACTGTGTTGAGTACAACCCTAATGTGTCTCTGTGTGATATGCAGTATATTCCCCAGGGCTATAATGTACGTGACTAATTTGTCCAGTGTTTGTTGGATGGCAGGTTTCTTGCCATATATATAACCCTAAGGCAGGGATCCTTTCCTTATCATTAGGGTGAAAAGGAGGTAAGCAAAACAGGAGTATAGGATGATGGGCAAGATACAAAATGCAGACAGGAGAGACACCTGTTTGACTCTGAATTTTAGCCCATTTCGTGTGTGTGTGTGTGTGTGTGTGTGTGTGTCTGTGTATACGCATGTGTCTGTGGTGTGTTTGTGATGAGAAACTAGGGTTCGCTTTTTAATGTCACAGATAGAAATGATAGACTCAGTTTCATCAGAGCCCAAAAAGTGCCATCTATGGCTGAGTAATTGTATAGCCCTAGAGGTTGCATTTTTGTATTTATCCTTGTGAAAAATTTTAAGACTTTTTTTTCTGTTTGACTTCAAGTTTGTTTGGATCTGCTAATAACAGAAGATGTTAATCAGTGATCCATTTCTATGTAGATGAAACAGAAATATATATTTGCTATGGCCACAAATCCTGAGCACTGGCACATTAGTAAAGTATGATAGGAAACTAGGGAAAATACATTGATTTAATTCAGGAATAATTCATGCACATAATTTGGAATATTTCAAAATGAAATTTTATGATAAAAGCTAATCAATAAAAAGGTTTATATGGAAAACCCCAAAATAAATGTGTACTGAGGGTTAAAAACAATAGTTGGACCAGGTGCTAGTTGAACAGTCTTATAATTCGTACAGTCCTATAGGAGATGACTAGTGAAACATGCACACACATACACACTGAGATTTGCAAGGACCAGAGCTCCTTGATCAGCATGTGAAAGGTTCTAAGAGTCAGGGATGTTCAGTGCCTGTTCAAAAGTGCCTTTTGGAGGTAAATGACATTGCAAACAATCTCAGGTGTCTTGGGTGAGTATATCACAGATCTCTGAAAAGGGCAACTCTCTGCTGGGATACTTCTGGGTACTTACATATATTTGCTCAAGACACTTCCAGGGTAGAAGCACATAATTAGTGAGAGAAATGCCAACTCCCAGAAAAGCCTTTGCAAAGACAGTCATGAACCTCAAGAATCTTTATTGGGTAAAAGTCATAAATCTCTGCAATGTGAACAAAAGCTGTGTCTCTGTATCATATGCTACGTTCCCAGCCCTGAAAGCAGAAATACACCAGAGTGAGGTTGACATACTTGTGGCAACAAAATGCTCAGTCCCATGCTGGGTAGGGGAGATGGGATATAGAGCTAATAAAGTAGACTGGTTGACTCAACTCAAGAGGGGACTGAGGATGGAAGATTACATTTCTGGGTGAATTATATACCCCTGAAATGAGGAACCCATTAACCTGGAGGGCTTTGTCTATAATGACTGCATGGTTGGACTCTTTAGGTGGTTGAAGTAAGACATTTCTCTGATATCTCCCACCTGTCTGCTTCCTCTCCTTTCTACTTTTCAGAATGATTGCCTCTGACCCCCTCATCCTGCTTGATAACATGCATCAAATTTTTGTGTCCTGTCCTCTAGATGAAAGCATGAGTGGAAAGGAGGAGTCTTTCTCATTTTTGTGTTTCTGGCTGACCCACCAATGGAAGGGAAGAGGGGTGGTAAAGACAGCTATACATGTCTGCATGTGTGCAAGAGAAGGGAAAATGCAAGAGAAAGTTGCGCTGGGGTCTTCTTTGCTGTTTGTTTTCTGAGAAACAGTGTGGCATGACCAGTGACTTTGTTAAAATGAAAACTGTGTAACTGCAGCTATGGTTCAAAGGTTTTGGACAAGGTACTGACAGGATATAATGTCCATCTGAGACTAAATTTCAGATGTTAGCCACATGCAGACACTTGAGACTAGAACTGATACACAGAAAATCAATCCAGTGGGTAAGCTTACCAATGAGTGGCACTCACCAGGCTCTATACTACTGTATCTCCAGACACTACCTTCTTGACCCAACAGAGACCTGAAGAGGAGTACCCCTAGACATTTTATTCCCATGGCTTTTGCTCTGCCCCTCGAATCCCTCCAATGTCTCTGTTTCACATGCTCTTTTGAAACTCCCTTGTGAGGCCCAAAGTACACACCTTGGCATGGTTGGAGAAGCATCCACAAAAATGGGTATGCAAGCTACAGCATGCTATCCTTCCCAAGCTAGAGTTTCCCTTTCCACCTGTCATTCTCTAGGGGAGAGCACTTGAGCATAAATTCCCTTTACCCTGGACACTTGTCATTAAGTTTATGCAAAACTGAATGCATTGCCTTCCCTGTTCAGTGTACTCCATCTACCCGGGCCTCAGGTGCTTTCCTCTCTTCCCCAAGCCTCAGGAAAACATTTCAAGTCTGTACTTATTTTTCTGTTGACCATGAGTCCTCAGATTAGGCCTTGGTCATCTTGCTTCTGAGTTGTTGTGCCTTAAAAATTAAAGTCATCACTTTGGACCCTGAATTTGGAAATGGCTCATTTAATTGTTTATTTCTCTTTGTTCCACTCTTCCTTCCAGAGGGTGGCACATAAGATGTAGCCCACAATTTCTAATGTGAATGTAAACCTGGAAAATTGGAAATTGGGGTGGAGAGGGCAGGCTCTTTCAATAATTTTATCCTGTAAGTATAGCAGTGCTTTTTCTAGTGGGGCTCTCTAGAAAGGAGGTTAAGACTCTTAAGAGAAAGAAGTGTCAACTTATGGGAGTTCAGGTGCTCGGGCACAGGCATCTCCCTCTAGCCTACACCAGCACTTGTACTATGCTTCTAATTGTACTAAAACTTGTGGGTGTCACAGAAGTAGCTATTTAACTTTCTCCGTTCCTTATTCATGTGTATCTCAGCAAAGGCTAAGCAACAATCATTTAAATATAGTAAGTTCATTTCCCCTACTGTTTTATGATGTGGGAGGGCAAGGATAGCTCAGGATCTTCTTAGGACATGAGGCAGTACTATAGACTCTAAGTCTGTATGTGTGTATGTGTGTGGGAGTATATGTGTGCGTGCACCCGTGTGTGTGTGTGTGTGTGTGTGTGCGTGCATAGGAAGCAGGCTTTTAAATAGATCAGTTGCTCTCTGAATAGAGTAGGTGGCATTGGTGAAGGAGCAAAGAACAAAGCAAAACACTGTGGTGTGAAGCATTTGTCCTTGGAGGTAGTCTCCATTTGGTCAGCAACTGCAGCATGCTCTAGAGGGAAGTCTACAGCAAAGCAGCAAGAGAATAGACACTGTTAAAACAAGGTGAAAGTTGCTGGGAGTGTGTACGTGGGAGGAATAATGAACATGGAAGAGATTTATAACTTCATTTTAGCAGAGAAAGAAAAATCAAGGAATCAAGGAGTGAACAGACTAGATTACATTAATTGTATTTACTTGAAGAAGGAAAGATGCATCAATAGAATGGAAGTTGACATTGAACAGAGATAAGTAGGGAAGCTGGGACAGAGAGGAAAAGGGATAAGAATGAAGAACAGAGAGATAGGAAGTAAAACATTTCCCAGATAAGTACTAATCAGTATTTCAATAGTACTTAAAATCCATTTAAACTATTGCCTACTCCACAGGTAAGTTGAGCCCAAGCCTAAGCCCAAGCCCTGGTCTGTCTATTTAGAAGTGGCAAGTAGGATCCAAGCTGTGACCCTACTCCAGAAACGAGTCATAAGCCCCTGTCCCAATATCCCCTTTCTCAAGAGTTATTCAGGGAAAATGGGTCAAGGGGTTCAGAGTTTAGGGACGCCAGAACTCCTTGTGAAGCTTTTTAGTCTAAGAGTCAAATTTCCCTCTGCATCTGAAATAGAATACACTTTCAAAGTTCGACCCATTCCCTGCCCCCTTGAGTCCACAGGCAAAGGCCTTAGTGGCTATGCCCTGGTCAGGTTCAAATAGGAACTTTCTTAAGAAGAGAAATTGGGACAGTGATAAGAGAAGGATGAGGCTGAGAAATCCAACAAAGCTGGGGTAAGAGTACTGGGATGCCCAAAATGCCCTGAAAAGATGCTCCCATAGGGCATTACCTAGTCCAGCAGCTGTCATGACATAGACACACTGATGAGTGTTTCATCCATTCCTTCATATGCCTGTTCTTTGAGCACTGGCACTAGGGTGAATGCTATGGAGGAGAAATGATTACTTCCACCATTTTTCTTGCTTTCTTCCTCAGGGAGGACAGTGATACTGGGCTGAGACCATCACACCAAAGATGGCATTTATTTAACTTATCTGGAAGCTTCTCTTCTAATTACCCTTTTTAGAGATGTAGAGATGTGGATATATCTTAGCTAAGTTCTTATCTTGATTATTGCTAGCCCATAAGATGGCACTTCTAGGAAAATAAAGGAAGAAAAAAAGTAATTTTTTTTCTGGGATGCATCCCTGTGCCAGAATGCATAGTGTGGTAAAAGAAACGTGGATAGTATTTTTGCTCCCACTTGATCCTTCACCTTGGAGCCCTTGGACAGATCCTTTAGGGTAACCAGATGTATTATCTTCTTGTTGTTCTGATCAAAATTCTTGACAAAAACAACTTAGAAGAGAAAATGTTTATTTTGGGTTCACGGTTTCAGAAGTTTAGTTGATGCTCATCTGACTCCATCATTCTGGGCCAACGGTGAGACAGGACATCATGACATGACGGCAAGATGAAGGAAAACTGCTCAGCTCACTGCAGCCAGGGGGGGAAAGAGAGAGAGAGAGAGAGAGAGAGAGAGAGAGAGAGAGAGAGAGAGAGAGAGAGAGAGAGAATGAGAATCCAGGGGGACAGGACAAGATATAATCCCTAAAGGCATGTCCCCAGAGACCTATTTTCCCCAGCCACACTCTACCTGCTTACAATTACCACCCTGTACAGTAGACTTCTCAAACTATTAATACATCAAATGAATTAATCCAGTGATTAGATCACAACTCTCATAGTCTAATCATTTTACCTCTGAATATCCCTGCATTATCTATCACACAAGCTTATCGGTGGACATCTCATATCCAAACCATAATATTAGGATTCTGATCCTTAGATTAGGAGGAGAGACACTGGTGGGCTGGGTCCTACTGACCCCATATGTTAACTTCCAAACACAATTACCATTCTCTAAAGTCATGTAGGTGCTAAAAGGCTATAATCAAGAACTGTGTTCCTGAAAATCCCTATTACTACATAGCAAGCACTTCACTAAGGCTTGTTCACAGAAGCCTGATTGCTGGAGTGTGGGTTGTACCATAATCCAGAGGCCCATTTACTTCTCAGTGGTATTTAAAACAGTTATTCCCAATAGCACTTGTTTTCTGAAACACTGTACTTAGAGTAACACATTTCTCCCTTTGCAAAGCAGCTTCTGGGCAATTAGCCTGCAGTGAAGTCAATAAGCTAAAATTATAAGGATTACACATGTTTTCATAGAAGGAGTATGATGTAATATAATACCTACAGAATAATGACCTTACTGTAGACCTGGTTATACAGAACTTTGAACAGATGGGGAAAATAATAATAAATTGTTTGTGCATAGTACCTTATACTTTTATGTACTTCAAAATCTCTGGTCATATTTTGAGTCCTACCAGTAGACAGTGGTAACACGGAAGCCTGAAGAAAAACCACAGAAGGGAGAAACACACTCAGATACACATTCTATCTCACATGTACATTAAAACAATAATACACACTGTCACTCACACAAAGGGAGAAACAGACATTTAAAAACTCATACATTTACTTAATCACATGATCATACTTGCAAATTTACTCATACTTCAGACAGACATACAGTCACATACATTAAAACATTCACTGAACTGCAGAGATACAGTCAAATTTACATGCTTATATACAAGACAATGTTCATTTACTCACACACCCAATTAAGCTCACATATATAAAATTATCCAGAGATCTGCTGAAACACATCAACACACTCACACAATCAGTTCCATGTACATCACTTTAATATGTTCACATATATACTTATACATATAGAACATGCTTGCAAGTATACATACATCAACACACTCCCTCACATAAATCTCTTACACCCACTCAAAACTCCAGCAACACACATTAACACACTCATATATTAACAAATGTACTCATTATTCACTGATACATACAAACATGCTCACTCACATAAAGATGCTCACAACTTCCTTCTAACAGAAAAACATGCTCACATACATTCCCATGCTCACAAATTTATTGATTCACATTAATACACACTTTGATGGACTCACATAAGCATGCTCACAGATTTAATCACACACATAAATGCACTCATGTTCACCAACATCCATATACACTCATGCATTCACTTACTCATGCAAAAAACACTTATGCATGCATTTGCTCAAACTTTTTCATATATTCACTGACATGACTATACTTACAAATTTGCTCATATATACTCATGTATGCTTACACATTTCCTCACCCACACACATTAACACACTCACAAATAGTATATATTGTGTATTTTCACAATACCACCACCAATATGTTCACATTCACCATGCAGATCACACATTTACTCATGTACATAGATATATTCACATATACTCACATGTACTCATATTTCAACAAGCTCACTCAAACATATTTACACATCATTTCACACACATGAATATGCTAACATTCATGCACATGATTACAAATATACATACACACTCATGTATATTCTCACACATATGCTCACAACTTTTCTTAAATATACTCACATATTAAAACCCTCATACAAAACATGTTTAAATTCACCCATACACACAAAATGCTAATATTCATAGATACAGTCATATGTTCACTCATACTCATGAACCTGAACATTTACTTAATCTCACAACTATATTTCTATAAACTCACTCATATTTGAATATGCATACATATTTACTCTCCAACATGAACATTGAGTCAAAGATGGCCTCTGTGTCTAGTTCCTATATTGTTTATTTTTTACAGCATGCTGGGACCTATTAGCTCAAAACCCAGCTGGCACCAAACTCAAATTTTACAGTCAGTTGTTTTAAGTATAGCTAATATAAGCAAAGTTTTAGCCATTGAGAATCTACACAATGGAGTATTATACAGCACTAAAAAATGACAAAATCATGGAATTTGCAGGGAAATGGATGGCACTAGAGCAGATTATGCTTAGTGAAGCTAGCCAATCCCTAAAAAACAAATGCCAAATGTCTTCTTTGATATAATGAGAGCAACTAAGAACAAAGCAGGGAGGAAGAGCAGGAAGAAAAGATTAACATTAAACAGATACATGAGGTGGGAGGGAAAGGGAGAGAAAAGGGAAATTGCATGGTAATGGAGGGAGATCCTCATTGTTATACAAAATTACATATAAGAGGTTGTGAGGGGAATGGGAAAATAAATAAGGAGAGAAATGAATTACAGTAGATGGGGTAGAGAGAGAAGATGGGAGGGGAGGGGAGGGGAGATAGTAGAGGATAGGAAAGGTAGCAGAATACAACAGTTACTAATAGGGCATTATGTAAAAATGTAGATGTGTAACCGACATGATTCTGCAATCTGTATTTGGGGTAAAATTGGGAGTTCAAAACCCACCTGAATCAAATGTATGAAATATGATATGTCAAGAGCTTTGTAATGTTTTGAACAACCAATAAAAAAAAAAGAGAATCTATCTATTTTGCGTTGTCTGCCAAACTGCATCCAACATCTGGTAGCCATGGATATGATAAACCTTATAGTTCTCAAAGATCCAAGTCATTTCCATTCTTTAGCTTTCTCTCACTAATAGACTTCCCATTGTGCAGATGAATGATGTCTCCTAGACATACAGGTCCCATCTCTGATCCTAATCTTCTCTGAAAATTCTCTTGCCTTCTTCTGAAAGATCTGATGTGAGGAATTTCTTCTTTATGTAAACCTGGGAAGATGTCATCCAAATAAACTTATGTGTGCTACTGTTACCTTGGCATCATATCTTTTTTCTTGACTAGTTCTTAAGTCCCTTGAACGCAATACAAATGGTGATTTTGGTGATGATAAGGAAATGGATAAAGGATTCACCCAGTCAGTAGGATAATCAATTGAAAAAATTATCCTAGACAGCCTTAAATATTTGAGACTAAAAATTTGGAATGCCTCTGGGTTGGTATGGCATAATGCTGTGCTATATTATAGCATAAATTTGTTATTGTCTCCCCCTCTGCCTCATTAGTCTAATCAAGCAGTAGCACTAGCCTTTGAGTGAACTCATATCATTGCAACTGACTATTGGGGTGAGAGGTATGGAGCTTCATAAGGAAAGAGGTCAGTCAGCCCTGTAGGCCCAGATAGAAAAAGGAGAGGAGTGGGGCTGGGAATGTGGCTCAAGCGGTAGCGTGCTCGCCTGCCATGCGTGGGGTGCTGGGTTCAATCCTCAGCACCACATAAAAATAAAGATGTTGTGTCTGCTGAAAACTAAAAAATAAATATTAAAAAATTATCTCTCTCTCTCTCTTTCTCTCTCTCATCTTTTAAAAAGAAAGAAAAAGGAGAGGAGTGTATACCTGTGGACCAAGGGTAGGCTATTCCTGAAATCATAATGGGATGTAGCAGGGGGAGTTACCCATGACTGGCAGATTGTGTACTCAGAAATTAGAGGGTATTCTTGTCCCCGGGGGCTGCCATGGCACATAAATAAGCCAATAAGGCAGAGACGTCAGACCAAGGCTGGTTTCTTAAACACAGTCGGGGGACATACCTTTTCTTAATTAATTAATTAATTAATTAGTCTGTTTATTTATTTATTTATTTATTTTATGCAATGCTAAGGATCAAATCCAGTGCCACACATGCTAGGCAAGCATTCTGCCATGAGCTACAGCCCCAGCTTGGGGGTACACACCTTTATAAACAGCTACTATGACTCCTTTGCTGTCTCACTTGGATCTGCTATTATAAAAGGCATCATTTTATTTGTTCCCTTAAAATATATTGAAACCTGAATTCCTTCACAGAGACAGCTAAATCATTAAGATTACTACATTACTACAATAAGTTTATATTCTTGCTTTTCCCAGGACTCTGAAGGAAGTGGTTCTCCTACTTTATAGGTGCTCTAAGACCTAGGCTTTGCTCAGGGCAGTCTCTCACTAGGATGCTATAGAAAGGAGGCAGAAGCTCAAACAACTTGGGGGAGATAAGACAAAGAGGAGACTTCTGGGGAAGACTAGTGGGCTCTAGAAGAAAAAACAGCACAGTGCTACCATGAAACAGAGGAAGAAAATTTAGCCTGTACTTTCTTGGCAACCATTCAGAGTAATAAAGACAGGAAAGACAAAAGATGAGGACCAATTAGGTGAGGGTAGTTCTTTATTGGAGGAAACATATCCTTTCTCTTGCCTTAAAATTCAGTTTCATGTTAAGGAACTAGCCCAACAACCTAACAAAAAAGGGCTTACTGTTTATATGTAATCTTTGGGGATGCAAGCTCCATCTAACAGGGGCTGGAATTAAACAACTGACTGCTATAATATGATATGGAAAAATGACATGCCCCCCTAAAGGATCCCACACAATTAATGCAAAAATTAGGAATAGCCCCCAGAGGAGGCTTCACATCCTAGCCTGCATATATAGTACTTTGCTGTTATGTATATTGATGCCTTTGAAATTTTTATACCTTACATCAGCCCTGAACAGACTGTCAATGGAAAATTTTAGCTTCCTGTCAGCTGGGAATGTTAGAATGGACTTATCAGGGAACAGATGGTATGTTGCATGGTAAATTGGCAAATCCAGAGGAGGGTGAATGGAGACCTGAGTCCACCCAGTTGTTTCTCAGTGGCACTCCTAACAAATATAAGCCCTCCTTACTGGCAATGATGGCCATTGTTAAACATTTCAAGAGTAACAGCTGCTTAGATTTAATAGAAACTCATGAAAGACAAACAGAATCAGCAATGCCTGTTAATTATACAAACAACATATTGAGTGAAATTATTGAATCACCCATGTCTTCTACTTTTCAGTGTGGACCCGAGTGACAACAGGCACTAGAGAGACTAAAGGAGACTATCACTTTCACTCTCCAAGCATTTTCCGAAGAGCAGGTCTCATAATTAGTTCTGTGATCCCAAAATTCACTTCATGGAACCTCTGTACCAAAGGGACAGGTAAATTCCTTATCCAGAAGTTTTTGGTATAAGCATCTCCCATATTTGGTTCTATTTGCCACTAGAGAGCCAATTCTTGTAGACATTGGGCACTTACCGAAATTAAATCCATTACTGAGGAAGAGCCAGTTACCCCATCGACTGAGATTCTCATTATACCATGGGTCATAGAAAAAAACTCCTCATGAAACTGAACAGAAACCTCTTCATTAAAATGGAAATGTTATCTATTGGATTAAGCTAAACTCAACACTACTAGAATGTCACAGTGCCATGAGGAAGCAACCACCTATCCTGGCACTGTGCTTAGCCTTCCAAAACCTCCCAAATTACATCTGGTTCTTGCTCATTGGGGAACACAGGGTGGGTAGTCAACACTCTCAAAAAGGAAAAGTAATGATATCTATTTACCTATCAACTGAGTACAGGATATGAGGGAGCCAGACAATGGATGACCTCAGACTATCACTCCTAATACAAACACTCTAATTCTGGGAGGACAGACCAAATTACACAATGAACTTAGTAGCATGCAAAATTCCTAGTAATACAATATGCCCTGACAAACATTTTCCTAAAGTTTGTGTTTTAACAAACTTATGGATAGTGTCTGATAACTGGGGCTTTGGCAAAATCACTGTTAAAGAATACAAAATCAAACTGAGTGCAGTGGCACATGCCTGTAACCCCAGTGGCTTGGGAGGCTGAAGCAGGAGGATCACAAGTTTAAAGCCAGCCTCAGCAATGGTGAGGTGCTAAGCAACTCAGTGAGACTCTATCTCTAAATAAAATACAAAATAGGGCTGGGGATGTGGCTCAGTGGTCAAGTGCCACTGAGTAGTTCAATTCCTGGTACCCCCTGCCCCTCCAAGAAGAATACAAGGTCAAGAGATGTGGGAAAAATCAACACACTGGCTCATGTGCTACCCATTGTGATAAATAGGGACATTTAAATATATAAGTATAATAATGTTGAGGGTTTTTTTTTTCAGAATACAATGTGAAAACTCACACTGAAAACATGATGGCAATTCATTTTATTTTTTTATTATTGGTTCTTTTTAATTATACATAATATTATGATTCATTTTGAGGTCATTTTTTGAAATCACTTGGCTTATCTGTGAAGCTTTCACGTGTGAGTTTCCTATAGTTCAGTGTCTTAATTTGTTTCATGGCTAAATTAGCAACTTTTCCCCAAACTGCTGAGAACATTTTAGAAACTTTTCCATGCCCATAGGAATACAGCAATATTATTGGCAGAAAACCCAAGCAACAATGCACACTGATCTAAACAGGAAGGAATATGCAATTGCTCACCAAACCAAACTGCACATAGCCTTATATGAATATACGATGAAACCACACACTGAGGTTGCTCCCAACCCATCATTTTGATATAAAGCATACTTCTAGTTTAGTCAGCTTTTGCATGTCTGTGACCAATATGCCTGACCATGAACAATGTAAAGGAGGAAAAGTTTATTTAGGCTCATGGTTTCTGAGGTTAGTCCATGGTTGGCCAACTCCATAGCTCTGCACCTAAGTGAGGTGGAACATTATGGCAGAAGGGCATGGTGGAAAAAAGCAGCTTAGGACAGGACAGCCAGAAGCAGACAAATGGGCTCTGCTTACCAGAGACAAAATTTAAACCACAAAGGCACATCTCCAGTAACCTACTTCCTTCAGCCACACCCTACCTGCATATAGTTACTTCCCAGTTAATCCACATAAGTGGATTAATATACCGATTAGTTTACACCTCACAGTATAATCATTTCACCTCTGAAAATTCTTACATTTTCCCACATGTGAACTTTTGGGGGACCCCTCATATCTAAACCATAACAACTTCTCTCAGGCCAAGCTACCCCATGAGCCTCAATTATCAAGATAGGCCCATTCTTCTGATCATTGAAATCCACCTGATATACCCAGGGGATAATATAATGCAAATATGTGGAAATTGGTGGTCTCAGCACCTAACCAATCTAGTTGACTCAGGTCCTAAATGTAAGGTATGCAAGCTCATTCACCTTGACTTTATATTCTTCCTATTAACACCATCTGAAATTGTGCCAAGTCACACAATTTATATTCAAACTAGCAAAAGTCACAGAGGGAGCATATTAGATCTGCAAAGAAATCAGATGTTTTCTCCTGTCACAACCTTCCCCTTGTCTGACCTAGAAAAATATTTCTTGGACTTGGATTTGGCCCAACTTTCCAAATTAAGTTTTGTACTAGTGATTAAACCCAGGGATGCTTTACCACTGAGCTACATCCCCAGTCCATTTTATAATTTTTAAAAAAATTTTTGGGCTGGGGATGTGGCTCAAGTGTAGCATACTCGCCTCGCATACGTGAGGCACTGGGTTTGATACTCAGCACCTCATAAAAATAAGTAAGTGAAATAAAGGCATGCTGTCCATCTACAACTAAAAAATAAATATTAAAAAAATTTTGAGATATGATCTTGCTAAGTTTCTTAGAATCTCACTAAGTTGCTGAGACTAGCTTTGAACTTGTGATCCTCCTGCCTCATTATTTTAGTCAGCTATTTCTCCAGTATGACTAAAAGACCCAACCAGAACAATTGTAGGGGAGGAAAAGTTTATTTAGGGGCTCATGGTTTCAGAGGTCTCAATCCATAGACAGCAGACTTCATTCCTCAGGGCTCCAACTGAGGCTGAACATTATGGAGGCAGATTGTGGCAGAGGGAAGCAGCTCACATGATGATCAGAAAGCAGAGAGACTCCAGATACAAAATATATATCCCATATTCACGCCTCCAATGAACCACTTCCTCCAGGCACACACCACCTGCCTCCAGTTACCACTAAGTTAATCCTATCAGGGATAACTGATTAAGTTAAGGCAATAACCCAATCATTTCTCCACCAAACCTTCTTGCATTGTCTTACACATGATCTTTTGTGGAACATCACATCATCTAAACCATAATACTTGGTCTCCTAGATCTCTGGAATTACAGAAGAGCTCCAACTTTCCAGCTTTTTATTCAGCAGCTGAGTCTCCCATGTACTTTCCCCAACAAATTGTGCAACTCTTCAATTTTGTAGACAAAGTCACATGCATACACTCACTCTCATATGTATAATTTCACAAAAATCACATAACAAACAGAATCTTCTACATTTATGTGACTATATATGCTAACTTAAACTTACAAAATAATTTGATCACAAAAACATGTTCACATGCTTACTGCACACAAAAATGCTCACACTTACAAAGAATCTCACAATTAATTCATACATTAATGAGCTTACAAATGAACACACATTCACTTGTAATATGCTTACAAGTTTATTAACACATATAGAAATATATACATTCTCATCCTCATGCTCACACATCACACAAGACTGCTAACATATTCATTCTTTCGCATGAGTATGCCCATAATTCACTTTCAATTAGGATATTCAAGTATGCTCATATTAACTCAACCACATTTTCTGTTACACACACATATATAAAAACAAAGAGGGATATGCTATTACATTCAATCATGTGCATGAATATCCTCATCTTAATATGTTAACATACATTGTTAATGTATTAAATCACACAAAACACTTATAAAATTATTTACATATGACATCCCTATATATAATCATGCCATATATAATCATATGTACATTTGTAACCCCATAATTACATATTCACACGTGTAATGTCTTACAAATGAATCTTAAATATTTACATATGCAGTCTTGCTATTTATTTACATATTTATGTGTTCTCACACATGAATATGCTCACACATTCATGAAAACACAAATACATGTTCATATGTATAAACACAGCAACACATTCACTAATGTGAACATGCTTATTTTTTACACATATGTAGACATATACTACCACTAGCACACATATTCACTCATGCACATGAACATGCTCACAAATTCATGAATTCAAAAATTCACATCTACAGAGACATAGCCATATACACTGTGTGTTCACATTCACTAATTTACTTAAACAGGTACATCAACATACTCACAAACAGGAATATGCTTATCTAGTCACCTTACACTAATATACTTCCATTCATCATGAACTCAAACATTCACTCTCACACAAAGATGCACTAACATACCCACACTTAACTCATACATTAACAAGTTCACACAAATTAATAGTGACTAACAGTCACTCACTGACACAAACATGCCAACACACCTATGTACATGTTCACAAATTCATAATGCAGTGGAACATATCTAAACATTTATTTTAACACTCAAATATTGTTCCACTTAAACACATTTACAAATTCTCAGCCATATGCACATGTACACATATTCACTTATATTAACATTTACAACTCACTAAGCACAACAAAGTACTCATACGTACAGATACACTAATATATTCACTTTCATGTATTTACACATTCACTCATTCACTAAAAGGTACTCTCATCATCACTCACAAGAGCTTCATCATATAGTCACTCACTTATATGAACATATTCACAAATGAACTTAAATACATAGACCCATAAAGTGTATTTATACACACACAAATAAATTACTACAAAAACATGTTTAAACATTCACTCAATCTTATGCTCATGACCATAAGTTCATACACACCAGGACTCAAATATATACACTGAGATGGTCCCACTCACTTTCACATGCATATTTACATTCATAATCAGGAATTTGCACTCATCGACACACACAGACATGCTCACAGCCACCAAAAGAAAATGTACTCACACACACTTGCACTCACATGCTCACATTTCTTTCACAGAATGTACTCACATGTTAATTAGCTCATAGCAATACACACATATTCAGTCACTCACATGATCATCTAACATTTATGCATATTGTAACAAATACAAGCATACACTTGAATACACAAAATTTAGCTTCAAAACCCAAATATCATCACACTAATTTATTCTCACATATTCAAGTTCACATATTCACTCAATCAAATATGCTTGTTCCCATATATGCCCAGGCTCACACACTAACACAAACATGCTCACACCTCACTTGTTCACGTATGTATTATCACAGTTCACACAAACATACATGCTAAGAAATTCACATACCAAACCCATCCATACATTTATATATAATCATATATCCACCTTCACATAGACATTATTATTGACACAGAAGAGCATGTTCATATCTTAACTGGCACAGGATCATCACACCAAGAAGTTCACAAATTCATTAAAACACATTAATACTTACATTCATTTACATTCAATGACCCATAAGTTTACACATTCCTTTACACAAATAAGTATATTTTATACTAATATATATAAGTTATTAGATCACACCCCCCAAAACACACATTCATTACCCACAAATTTGCAAATATTCAAAAGCTTACAAATACACTGATACAGATTAGCACATACAAATGCTCACTTATACACACATTTACTACCAGTGTGCTCACCTAGAATAGGACATCATATACACTGTCATATTTATGTTTATGTGTATTCAAATTTTTATAAAATCACTCATAAGATGCACTCATTGACTCACACAAATATGGATTTCAAACAATGCACACACATTCCTACATAAACATAAATATACTCATATATAAATATAAATGTATTCATATATATTTTTTGAGTCCAAGCTATATGCTTAAGAAGCCATCTATTTTGAGATATTGTTATGATTTAGATCAGGTGTCACAAAAAAACTCATGTGTGAGACAATGCAAGAAGGTTCAGAAATGAAATGATTGGGTTATAAAAGCCTTAACCCAACCAATGAATTAATCCCCTGATAGGGATTAACTGGGTGGTAACTGAAGGCAGGTAGGATATGGCTGGAGGAGATGGGTCATTGGGGATGCCTATGGGGTATATATTTTGTATCTAACAAGTAGAGTTCTCTCTCTCTCTCTCTCTCTCTCTCTCTCTCTCTCTCTCTCTCTCTCTCTCTCTCTCTCTCTCTCTCCTTTCTGGTGTGATGTCTTGAGCCACATTACTCTACCACACTTTTCTGCCATGATATTCTGCCTCACTTTGAGCCCTGAGGAATTGAGTCAGACTTCTCTGGACTGAGACTTCTGGAACAATGAGCCCCCAAATACACTTTACTTCCTCTAAAATTGTTCTCACTAGGTCTTTTATCACAGCAGTGAAAATCTGACTGACTAAAATAGATATTATATGGTTGCTATTTTAAGCCACTCCATCTCAAATTCATTTATTATGCAGAAATAGACAATGAAAACATGTTTTAGTACCAAGACTAGGGTGCTACAGTAATAAAAACTTTGAGAGTGGCTTTCCACTGATTAAAGGGGAAAACTGGAAAGAAATTCAAGACAGTATTAGTGAAAGTCAAAGATGCTTGGAACAGACTATTATCAGAAACATGTTGGCTGATGTGGAAAATGCCTGTAAAAACTTAAGGGTAAATGAGGAAAACATTATTAGGCACTGGAGGAAAGGGATGGCTTGCGATTTCATGCAGTGAGATGAAAAGTAGAAAATGTTCCTAATAAAGTGGGTGATATAACTAAGGAAAATTATAGTCTTGCAGATGCTACATGGTTTCTTCCTTCTATGTGTAAGAGAGAAAGTTAAAGAAATATTAAATAAAAAGGTCAATGATTATAAATATCCCTAGTTACTTTAAATAGCAAAGTATCACCAACTAGCCAGGCTGGCGACCTGTGCTGGGTTCACAGGAGCTGGCTACATCAATAACTAAGAAAACAGTGAAGAAAGCATGCAAAACACAGAAATACTTTTTGCGGGAATCAGAGATGGCTCTGAGACCTCTGGGATCTGCTGGAAAGAGCGTGCACCTGGATTCTCTTTATTTTTATGGGGGCGGGCACACAAAAGGAGGTTCTTTCAAAATAAGGCAGGAGTCAGGTTTCAGGGGGTTGAGTCTACCTTCTTGATGTCTTGTGGTCAGTAGATTGATTGACATCTTTGCAAGTCACACCCATCTCATGTGCCATGTGGAACACAGGCCAAGAGAGAGGAAAGGGCACATGTGCATCTCACAGCCCAATGAGCCCACAACGACAGGCCAGTCCTCCCATATGCTTAAATTCACATAGCTCACATACGTAGCCCATGGATGGCTTGCAATAGCAAAGAATATTAAAATCAAGAAACTGCTTCTAGATAAAGATCAAATCCAAGAATCTTCTGGAAAACATAGTCGAAACATGAAGTCAAGAGTGTAAGTATAAAATCCTGTTTTGGGAACTCAGGAAGATAAGAGGTAGTACCTCACAGAGACATTTAGTAAAATAACAGACATTCTAAGAAGATGAATGGTTGATTCTAAGAAGTCTTAGCAGAAATCCAAGGTGAAAACAGTTCATCTGAAATAAATAAGTAGGTATGCCTTTGGTATAATGGAGTTAATCCCAATGAAATTCCTGAAAGGTGCTGAATTAGTTTTAATATATTATATGGTAAAATTTCACCAGCATTGACCAATTAGATTTGGAATGTACCTCCTGTCTCTATGTACTGTGAACACAATAAACTATGATTTTTTTCTGAGCTTCTTCTCTCAATCCCCTCATGGCTGCATGAGACTGATATCTTATAGAAGAATTACAAAATGATTGACAACACAAATCGGGTGGATTACTTATGGTTGAGAGAAGACTTAGGGGGTGCTCCTTAGTGGTTTAGTTTACTAATAAGATGTCTTGGTTGGATTCTACCACCTGTGAGGTTTCAATGTCATGTTAACATTCTCAATGTCATGTTTACTGCTCTATGCTGCTTCGTGTTGGCACTTTTTTTTTTGGTACCAGGGATTGAACTCAGGGCATTTGACCACTGAGCCACATCCCCAGCCCTATTTTGTAATTTATTTAGAGGCAGGGGCAGGGTCTCACTGAGTTGCTTAGTGCCTCGCCGTTGCTGAGGCTGGCTTTGAACTCGTGATCCTCCTGCCTCAGCCTCCCAAGCCGCTGGGATTATAGGCGTGAGCCACCACTCCTGGCTGTGTTGCTTCTTTGGGAGACTACTAACGCTTACTGCCCATTATGAATCTTATCATCCTAGAGTTCCCAGAGACTGCTTTTGGAAAGACTTAATTTGGCAAGAAGGGGGAAAAAATCCTCCTCATGTTCCTCAATTTAAGGGATAGACTGGCATAAATAGCTAAAAATATTATAAAATTTTCACTGGGACTAAGAGTGACAGTGGACAGTTGAATTCCTTCAAAGCTTAGAAAGCTTTGCTGGATATCAGATGCCAGCTATTAACTAATTTGTGAGCATATAAGAGATGGTGACCTTCACCATATCACTTGCACTGGGACTGGGAACTGCCTCGTGTTCACATTCAAATTCATGTTTCTCATCTTCTTCATGTGGCAAGCCTACTTTGGCATCCAGCAAAGGTCCATTGCTGATGGAAATCCCTTCCCTGCTGTATGCTTTCTTCTGCCAGTCTTCATTTATGACCTCATGGGACATCCCAGATCTCATTCATGGTGACCAATGATTCAGTGTTTAAAAAAGGGAAAGTTAAGGGGCACTTTGTTCCTGCTACCCCTAAAATACCTGATCAAGTTTCTTAGCTGATTTGAGAGTACAAATTTACAAGTCAATGTACTTGGGTACTTTATTTTTTTTTATTTTTTGGGTACTAGGGATTGAATTCAGAGACACACCCCCAGCCTTACTTGGTATTTCATCTAGAGACAGGGTCTCACCGCTGCTATGTCTGGCTTTGAACTTGCAATCCTCCTGCCTCAGCCATCCAAGCCACTAGGATTACAGGTATGCACCACTGCACCTGGCACCTGGATACTTTTAAATGTTGTTACCTATTGACATGCTGAGAGTTTCCTTCTGAAGATTAAATTGCCATAAAAAGAATTTAAAAGATAAATTTGAGGTCATAGTTACTTTTTTTGATGTAGACCCCAGCCTCTCAGAGGCTGATTATAACACCCTAGAGAGGGAGACCGCTGCTCATAGCAGAGACCATTCAGGGCTATGGGAACTTATCAGATAAACATCAAAAAAAAATAATAGAAGGATAAAGAAACAGAAACAGACCAAAAACAATAAAAGAATAAAAATAGTCACCTGAAATATGAGCAATTCCAAAGGTTTTGCTTTTTTAAAAATGGGGGAAAGGAAAGAGTATATTGTAGATGCAGGATATCCCAAGGGAAAGTTACTGCCTGGAAGCAAGGGCCCCTTCTCAATTACCTCTTTTACTTTTATTGGCCAAAAATCAAAAACAAAGGACTTCTGCTTTTGATGGAAATACACACACACACACACACACACACACACACACACATATATATATATATATATATATATATATAGAGAGAGAGAGAGAGAGAGAGAGAGACTGTTGCTACAAGTCCAAAGGGGAAAAAGGTACTTTAAAACTTTAAATATTATGTATGGGGCAAATTACAGGTGTAGCAAAGATAATCATAGCCTTAGATACTTAATAATTTATAAACAAACCCTTAAGTACAAAGGGAGAACAGAAAAAAATTAAGTATGTATACAATATTTTAATTTAAATATATACTAAATAATTTGTATATGTATATATAATTTATAACTAAATACAATTTCACAATTTGAACCAATTGGAAAAACAAAATTTATATTTGAAACAATTTATGTAGAATGGAAACTCCACCAAGGAAACCAGCGGCCACCATCTTGGAGAGCTGAAGTAACCACCGCCACTCTCTGACAGATTGCAACAATAAAACAGGTGCATGTTACTCAGCTCCTCTCCCATACAGCGGGGAATTCGCATAAAATCTCTCCTAGGCTCTCCGGGGGGAGGGATTATCAGAGCAAGCCTGCATAAAGACACGGGGAGAACTAGAGACACCCGACCTTCAACTCCCCCTCCCATCAGCGGGGATAACGAAACCTGTAATGCCAGCGCGGGGGGGAGGAGCAAGCGGAAAAAATCAAAACAATAGAGTGCCGGGGGGTTCTCAATAGCCACCCTCCACGCCCAACAAACGGCAGGCCCAGAGTACAGTTTGAACAACCGAGAGGCATCACTCAGGGGAAAACTGGTCTAGCAGGAGAAACCAGGGGACTAGAGGCCAGGCCCTCGCGCTGGAGAACGCACACTCGCCGGCTGCCCGCGCAACTGGGTGGCTGGAATCTGCCCCCGCCTTTGACCCACCGCGCGACTGGGCAGCTAGAGATTGCCCGCCCACCAGCAACAGCTGGCCCATTGCCCCTGCGACTGGGTGGCTAGAGATAATAAATAAATAAACATGACTGGAAGTACAAATCATATTTCAATTGTAACCTTAAATGTTAATGGCCTAAACTCACCAATCAAGAGACATAGGCTAGTAACCTGGATCAAAAAAACAAATCCAACAATATGCTGCCTTCAGGAGACTCATATGATAGGAAAAGACATACACAGGCTGAAGGTAAAAGGTTGGGAAAAATCATATCACTCACATGGCCCTCGGAAGCAAGCAGGAGTGGCCATACTCATATCGAATAAAATCAACTTCAAACCTAAGTTAATCAAAAGGGATGAAGAAGGACACTATATACTGTTAAAAGGAACCATCCACCAACAAGACATAACAATTATCAATTTGTATGCACCAAACAATGGAGCTGCAACGTTCATAAAACAAAGTCTCCTCAAGTTCAAGAGTCAAATAGACTACAACACAATAATTATGGGTGACTTCAACACACCGCTCTCACCATTAGACAGATCCTCTAGACAAAAGCTGAATAAAGAAACTA
Organism: Marmota monax; assembly: GCF_021218885.2. Classification (NCBI taxonomy): domain Eukaryota; kingdom Metazoa; phylum Chordata; class Mammalia; order Rodentia; family Sciuridae; genus Marmota; species Marmota monax. Next base: position 4,872,404 of record NW_026694552.1, on the reverse strand, counting down.
TTGAACTCAATAGCACAATCAATAACCTAGACTTAACCGACATATATAGAATATATCAACCATCATCAAGTGGATACACGTTCTTCTCAGCAGCACATGGATCCTACTCAAAGATAGACCATATACTATGCCATAGGGCAACTCTTAGTAAATATAAAGGCGTGGAGATAATACCATGCACCATATATGATCATAATGGAATGAAACTGGAAATCAATGATAAAAGAAGGAAGGAAAAATCATACATCACATGGAAAATGAACAATATGTTACTGAATGATCAATGGGTTACAGAAGACATAAAGGAGGAGATAAAAAAATTCATAGAGACAAATGACAATACAGACACAACATACCGGAATCTATGGGACACAATGAAAGCAGTTTTAAGAGGGAAATTCATTTCTTGGAGTTCTTTCCTCAAAAAAAGAAAAAAACCAACAAATAAATGAACTCACACTACACCTCAAAAACCTAGAAAAGGAAGAGCAAAATAACAGCAAATGTAGTAGAAGACAAGAAATAATTAAAATTAGAGCAGAAATCAACAAAATTGAAACAAAAAAACCATTGAAAAAATTGAAAAAACTAAAAGTTGGTTCTTTGAAAAAATAAATAAGATGGACAGGCCCTTAGCCATGCTAACGAAGAGAAGAAGAGAGAGAACTCAAATTACTAACATACGGGATGAAAAAGGCAATATCACAACAGACACTACAGAAATACAGAAGATAATTAGAAAGTATTTTGAAACCCTATATTCCAATAAAATAGAAGATAGTGAAGATATCGATAAATTTCTTAAGTTATACGATCTTCCCAGATTGAGTCAGGAAGACACACACAATTTAAACAGACCAATAACAAAGGAAGAAATTGAAGAAGCCATCAAAAGACTACCAACCAAAAAAAGCCCTGGACCAGATGGGTATACAGCGGAGTTTTACAAAACCTTCAAAGAAGAATTAATACCAATACTTTTCAAGCTATTTCAAGAAATAGAAAAAGAAGGAGCTCTTCCAAATTCATTCTATGAGGCCAACATCACCCTGATCCCGAAACCAGACAAAGACACTTCAAAGAAAGAAAACTACAGACCAATATCTCTAATGAACTTGGATGCAAAAATTCTCAATAAAATCCTGGCGAATCGAATACAAAAGCATATCAAAAAAATTGTGCACCATGATCAAGTAGGATTCATCCCTGGGATGCAAGGCTGGTTCAATATACGGAAATCAATAAATACTATTCACCACATCAATAGACTTAAAGACAAGAACCATATGATCATCTCGATATATGCAGAAAAAGCATTTGACAAAGTACAGCAACCCTTTATGTTCAAAACACTAGAAAAACTAGGGATAACAGGAACTTACCTCAACATTGTAAAAGCTATATATGCTAAACCTCAGGCTAGCATCATCCTAAATGGAGAAAAACTGAAGGTATTCCCTCTAAAATCTGTAACAATGCAGGGATGCCCTTTATCACCACTTCTATTCAATTTAGTTCTTGAAATACTAGCCAGAGCAATTAGACAGACAAAAGAAATTAAAGGCATAAAAATAGGAAAAGAAGAACTTAAATTATCGCTATTTGCGGATGACATGATAATATATTTAACAGACCCAAAAGGGTCTACAAAGAAACTGCTAGAGTTAATAAATGAATTCAGCAAAGTGGCAGGATATAAAATCAACAGGCATAAATCAAAGGCATTCCTGTATATCAGCAACAAAACTTCTGAAATGGAAATGAGGAAAACCACTCCATTCACAATATCCTCAAAGAAAATAAAATACTTGGGAATCAACCTAACAAAAGAGGTGAAAGATTTATACAATGAAAACTACAGAATCCTAAAGAGAGAGATAGAAGAAGATCTTAGAATATGGAAAAATGTACCCTGTTCATGGTTAGGCAGAACTAACATCATCAAAATGGTGATATTACCCAAAGTTCTTTACAGGTTCAATGCGATGCCAATTAAATTCCCAACGGCATTTCTTGTAGAAATAGATAAAGCAATCATGAAATTCATATGGAAAAACAAAAGACCCAGAATAGCAAAAGCAATTCTAAGCAGGAAGTGTGAATCTGGAGGTATAGCGATACCAGAGTTCAAACTGTACTACAAAACAATAGTAACAAAAACAGCGTGGTACTGGTACCAAAACAGGCAGGTGGACCAATGGTACAGAATATAGGACACAGAAACCAATCCACAAAATTACAACTTTCTTATATTTGATAAATGGGCTAAAAGCATGCAATGGAGGAAGGATAGCATCTTCAACAAATGGTGCTGGGAAAATTGGAAATCCATATGCAATAAAATGAAACTGAATCCCTTTCTCGCCATGCACAAAAGTTAACTCAAAATGGATCAAGGAGCTAGATATCAAATCAGAGACACTGCGTCTCATAGAAGAAAAAGTTGGCTACGATCTACATACTGTGGGGTCGGGCTCCAAATTCCTTAATAGGACGCCCATAGCCCAAGAGTTAATAACAAGAATAAATAAATGGGACTTACTTAAACTAAAAAGTTTTTTCTCAGCAAGAGAAATATGTTGTTCCAGGATCTTCTAGCTTTCAGAGTCTGTGTTGAAAGATCAGCTGTTATCCTGATTGGTTTACCCCTAAATGTAATCTGCTTCCTTTCTCTTGTGGCTTTTAAGATTCTCTCCTTATTCTGTATGTTGAGCATCTTCATTATTATGTGTCTTGGTGTGGATCTCTTATGATTTTGTACATTCTGTGTCCTGTAGGCTTCTAGTATTTGGATTTCTTTTTCATTCTTTAAGTCTGGGGAGTTTTCTAGTATTATTTCATTGAATGGATTGCTCATTCCTTTGGTTTGGACCTCTATACCCTCTTGTATCCCAATAACTCTTAAGTTTGGTTTCTTTATGTTATCCCATAATTCTTAGATGTTCTGCTCATGATTTCTTAACATTCTCGCTGAGCTGTCTATGTTCTTTTCAAGTTGAAAAACTTTGTCTTCGTTGTCTGAAGTTCTATCTTCTAAGTGTTCTACTCTGCTGGTAATACTCTCATTTGAGTTTTTAAATTGGTTTATTGTTTCCTGCATTTCCAGGATTTCTGTTTGTTTTTTATATCCTCTATCTCTCTATAGGGTTGATATTTTGCTTCTTGGATTTGTTTATGTAATTCATTGTCAAAGTGATCTTTCATTGTCTGAATTTGCTGTATAATGTCTTCCTTGAGACTCCAGATCATCTGAAGCATGTATATTCTGAACTCTTTATCTGACATTCCATCAGCAGCAGATATTACCTCATCTAATGTTGAATTGACCTGTATTGTTTGTGGTCCTTTCTTTCCTTGTCTTTTCATACTACTCATGTTTCTTTCTAGCTTTGTGAAACTGTTGTGTTAATGGTTTTCCCCCTTATATATTTATACTGTTCTTGTATAGCTCTAAAATCCCTCTTTTGCGGAGAAAGATAATGTTAACAGTTCCCAATATCAACAGTACATCATCTAAGCACAAGTTTTCATTATTAATACATTTATAGTTAGATTCTAAGTCTACAGATATTGGTTTTAATTATTATTTAAGAATATAGCCATTAGTTTTATAAAAGGCATACCATATCTGGTGGCATATAGAAAACTTAATTTCAGACAAAGGATGTTATACTTAGAGGGAAAGGAGTGAGGGTATGAGGTTAAACTAATTTAGCAACTTTGGAGAACTCTAACCAATAGACTGGTAATTTATGGAAGAATGTATAGACTCAACCTCCTATCTGTATTTAGATAGTTACCCTATGTATAGTTAGCAAAAGTTAGGAGGTTGAAAGTGGGATAGAGGGAATACGAATGAAGAAAAGAAAAAAACTTACAAGGAAGAAAAGAGAAATAAGAGAGAAGGAAAAAGAAAGTAAGATAGAAATAAAGAAAAAAATGGGGAGAAGGTGGGGTATATGCAATTCCTCTATATTACATTATTTTGGTGATTCAGTTGTTCATGCAAAGTTCTTGGTTTCACGTATGTTGAGGTTGTGAAAGAGAGAGAAGAAAAGAGAGAAAGAGAAAAAAAAAAGTCTCTCAGTACACTGTTTTCCTTGCTTCCAGTAGGTGGCGTTGTCTATTCCTAGCTTGAGCCTCTGTATTCAGGGTGGTGGGTATAGCCAGTGTGAAAGGACATGAGCTTCCACCTGTATCTTCCCTACTCTAGTCTCTGAGGTGGAAACCAGGTGCCTGTACAGTTGTTGTTTTGCGTTGATAGCTACAACCCCCAAAAGCTTATGGGAAATATTTTGAGTTATCGCAGCTAAGGGTGGGGGAGTTGGAAACCGGGTACCTGGATCAGCAGCAGAACCGTGCTGGTAGCCACACCCCCTTTGATGGGTTTTAAGGGTTGATGGGCTTCCTCCAGACTAGCATGCGGGGCAGGGCCAGGCTTCCTCCTCAGGTCTGGCTTGGCACCGGGCTTCCTCCTCTGGTCTGGGCCGAGCTGGTGCCGGGCTTCCTCCTCCCAGTAAGCAGTTTTTTAATTGAAAAATTACTTTTTTAAGCCTTTATTTTATTTATTTATATTTATGTGATGCTGCAGATTGAACCTCACACATGCTAGGCAACTGCTCTACCACTGAGCTACAACCCAAGTTCAAGGTGAGCAGTTTTGCTTCACCACATGCTCCAGGCCCAAAGCAAATGGAGTCAACCATGGTCTGGAACCTCTAAAACTGTGAGCCAAAATAAACATTTTCCTTCATAAGCTAATTGTCTCAGATATTTTGTTATAGTGATAGGGAACAGCAGATGTTGGAAGAGGTTTTACTCTGTTATCTCCTTTTTACCTTAAAGTTCTGAACCATGAAGGAAGAAAACAATAACTTTTGGTGCCTTCCCTATGACAGAAAAAAGACTGGGGTCTGTCAACACATCTGAATAGACACATCTTTTATTACAAACCATTGTCTGCTACTTTGGTCTCATTCAGCATTCCAAAGAGAATAGTTTTAAATCCATTTTATATTCTCCAAGCCCAGTGACTTCATCCCAGGTCATTGTATGTTTCACCAAGCCCATATAATTTTCCTCAAATCATTTACTATTCCCCCAGAAATTATCTACATTCCCCCTTTACCCATCCCCTATGCAAAAGGGGTATACAAGCTTCTAAATCATATTTTATCACTGAGTAATTGAACTGTGTGATTGCCTGTGAGCACATAATAAATGTGTGTATCTTTCCTTCTATTGGTTCTGTAATCAATTCTAATAAATCTTCAGAAGGCAGAGGAGAAATATCCTTTTACCCCTAAACATATGCTCTAACAATTATTGGCTAAATAAAATTAAAGTATGTCTTTGACATTGTTAAAAAGGTAAACTAGACAAATAACATTTTAAAGAGTTTATTTGAGCACATTGTGATTTACGAATCGAAGAGGTATAAGGTACAGGCTTTTATAGAGTGAATTCAGAATTAATACAAAGAATACTTAATTGGTTACAGTTTTAAGTTGTCCTTATTTGATCTATCCATTGAAAAGACCCTTGTTATATAAGTTTGTTGGTTGCTTCAGATTGGTTTGGCTTAAATTTGCTTTTCTTTCATGTAAGCATTTACAAGAAATAGCTCAAGTTAAAATTCTCATATGATTGCAAATCAAGCAAGATTAAGGCTACTTCTGAGGCCTAACCAGCTTGGTTTACTCAGGGATTCTTTAGGCTGACCTCCACTTTACATCAACAGTATATACAAATTGTCTTGAGAAAATAGTATGTCATAAATCCCCAGTAAAAATACTTATTATAGCCCAGTGTAAACTAAAACAGAACATTCAGAGATTAAAACTTATTGCATAAAAACCTAATTGATAAAGGATGAATGTCCCCATTTCACTGCCCAATTTTGCTTGTACTTTTTTTTTAATATTTATTTTTTAGTTGTAGTTGTCAATACCTTTATTTTATTTATTTTTTTTATGTGGTGCTGAGGATCAAACCCAGGGCCTCACATGTGCTAGGAGAGTGCTCTACCACAGAGCCACAACCCCAGCCCCTTACTTGTTCTTAAATGGGGAAAAAGTAAAGAATGTCTTCTGATGGTTTATTACAACCTTAATGATATGGTCCCATTCATCAAAGTTCTCATACCCAATATACAGTATTATTAAAATTACTGATCCTTTTTTGTCAATAACCAGTAAGTATTTTTATATATTTTGCTAACATGTACTGTTCAATATCTATTTCACCAGCCTCTCAACTACAGCTGGTCCCCAGTTTCAAAGGGATAATACAACATTTCCATGCTATCTCTGAGGGACCTCAATAGTTTTTACATCACAATCTTTTCACACAGTATCACAACTAAATTCACCTTTCTCAAGTAATGAAGGTAAGATATTTCATCAATGGCATTTGCCTTCAAGGAAACTCATTGACACACTCATTAAGGACCACAAGATGTTAATCTTGTGGTTCCTTATGGATTCTGGTAGCAACATATGCCTCATTTACAAATGTTACTTTTAAATTAAAATTAATAGGCTCTACTGTTAGTGCTCTCAAAAAACTCTTTAACTGTAGAAACTTTGACAACTTGTTCTCATATATACTGGAGTCTCTGGACCACTTATGGACCACTTATGGACCACTCATTACTTATCCAAGGGCTTCTGATGAAAGAAATTGCTCCTCCTAGCCTCATGCTATACATCATTAAAATACCAAAGGAATGGATACCTCATGGATTATTCTGGAATTCAAGACTCTCAGAGACCCTAAGCCTGTGGCCTTCCATACTACTATAATTTTCAACTTGAATGTCCCTCAAAGGCCCATGTGTCTCCAGACTTGGCACTATGGCTTGGTCCCCAGTTTGTGGTGCTATTGGGAAGTGGTGTAACCTTTATGAGGTGAGATCTAATAGAAGGACTTTAGATTATTAGGGATATACCTTTGAATAAGATACTGGAAACCCAACTCCTTCTACTTCTTCTCTTTTTTTCCCAAGGCATGAGGAAATCAACTCCACCCTGCACTCCCCACCATGGTGTGTTGCCTCATCACAGGCTCAAAGCAATAGAGCCAATAGGTTGTGGATCAAAATTTCTATAAAACTGTGAGTTAAAATAAACCTTTTTTATTTTAAATTGATTGTCTAAGATATTTTGTTACAGTGATAGAAAGCTGACTAAAGCATTTACCTAACTGCCTGCTATGCTTTGAGTCCTGGAAACAGCATCCACAAGCTTAACATGACTATTAAAAACCCCCTAAGACAGGATGGAAGTAAACTCAGGCCTTCTCATATACTATATTTGCTGGAGAGATAGCTTTCCCTACCTATTCCTTGCCAGATTCCAGAATGTTTCAGGAGGTCACCCATCTCTGAGATCTCATGGCTACCTACACAGGGCTTATGATTAACTGTATAAACAATAAAAGGAGTTTGTAGACTACATGATGGCACCACTAACCATTATGTGATGGAGCTTCATGGAATGTTGCTGCTTGCCGCCCCTTAGTCAGGATGTCCCCAGTAAGGATAGGATCCATGAAACAACTCATGTGGCCAAACTTCAGGCAATTGTCTTTGAATTGGATGCCCCAATCTACAAATGGCCCCATCTTCACATTATTATGCTATTGGGCCATTACCTAAAAAGTGTTCCCTTGAAGATAATAAACTTGAATTCTTGCCTCTAAGATGTCCAAAATATAAATAAAAATTGTTTGTCACCATATGTACTAAGGTCACGATACAAGGCTTCACCAGAACATTCCTTTTTCTCTTCAAAATTATAGACATTACTGTTAGTAATCAAGATACACGTGCATACACACACACACACACACACTCACACACTTCACTTCCCTTATTAGAATACACAATACTGTGCTCTTAAAAATTACATTCAGTAGAACTTCCACATTCTGGATAGCCCCCAAATATCCAGTGTAATTGGGACATAATGGCTTTCTAAAAAACAAACCCCCAAACCTCTTCTGAATTCTAGAACAACAAATAAACATATCTATCTTGTCCCAAAACTTAACTTATTTTTAATCTTAGCTCATCAAGGCTAGATTGAAAACATATTCCCATAGGTTACATTAACCATAGATTACCCAACAGCCCAGACATCATCTTACCTGACATAAGACCAATTTGAACCTAAAGCTTCACCAAAAAACAAATGAGAAACAAAACCCAAATCAAACCAAAAGAAAAGAAAAGGAAACAAAACAAAACCTTGTCAAGTTCTGTTGTACAACATTCTGTTGACTACTGATCTTACTCCTGGTCTGGTTGATTTTATTGATCTACAAAATGAAGGCCCCAAACTTCCAAGTGAGCCTTTCACTAAATCAAACATGGCAAATGCAGCTGAGCGTGGTGCTTGTAATCTGAGTTACTTGGGAAACTGAGGCAGGATGATTGAGAGTTTAAGGCCAGCCTCAGCAATTTAGGTAGGCCCTAAGCAACTTAACAAGACCCTGTCTTAAAATAAAAAAAATAAAAAGAGCTAAGAATTTGGCTCAGTGTTTAAGAGCCCCTGGGTTCAATCCCCAGTACCCAAACAAGCAAACCGTGGCAAATGCTGAGTATCATACCAACTTGAGTGTGTAGTGTGTACTCATTCAAAAATGATACCCCAATCCCACAGCTCAGGAGACATAACCCCGGGCAAGAAGCTTACTGTTGGAGATCATATGTCCTCAAACAACATCACCCCAGCCTAAGAACTTCCTGTTGAAGATGTCTTTGTTCCTATTGCTGGAAATGATTTTATCCCAGACATTAAAGCCTCTTTCCCAGTGATGCCCATGGACTGCCTATTTTAAGGTTCTAACTGGACTCAGAAAATTTTGGCTTTTTTTGTTTTATATTAGGGAGTCTATCATATTCCCAAGTTCCTTCTCTTCTTAGCCCATGACCCTGGTATACTACTTGATCTCTGTGAGTGTATACCCCTACAATCTATGGGGTGCAGGACATGCTATCCCAAAATATGACATCTTTGCATTTGAGAAAACAGCAGAAGTTGGAAGGTTATTCTCACCTTCATCTTGCCCTTTCCCCTTAATGTAGATAATAGCTATGCTTTAGATGTGAGATGTTATCCAAAAGCTCATGTGTGAGACAACACAAGAAGGTTCAAAGGTAAAATGATTGGGTTATGACACCATTAACCTAATCAGTGCATTAGTCCCCTAATAGGGATTAATTGGGTGGTAACTATTGGCAGGTAAAATTTGGCTGGAGGAGGTGGGTCACTGGGGGCTTGACTTTGGGGTTTATATTTTCTCCTTATTGAGCAGAGCTCTCTGCTTCCCGTTGTCATGTTCTGCACCACTTTCCTCTGCCACACCCTTCTTCCATGATGTTCTGCCTTACCTTGAGCCCCAGGGAATGAAGTTAGCCATCTATGGACTTGGACCTCTGAAACTGAGCCCCCACATTTGTCTAATTGCTCTTGTCAGGTCTTTATGGTCATGGCAGAAAAAAAGCTGACTAAAACAATAATAAAATTTTCATTTCAAAGATACCCTCCGTTTCTTATACCCAGATGAATGGAACATCCTTATCCTTGAAGACAGAAATGCCGGGAAGGATCTGAATAAATAAGCCTTGCTAAGTTACCCTCAATTTATTATCATTAGATCATATTCCTTTTGTCCAATTATACTTCTACAATAATAGTTCACTCTCTATCAAATCTAAGCATAAAAATATTCAGGTTTCTCTGATATCATGGATCTTCATTTGTGAAGGTTGCTTTTTCTTGCAAAACTTACATTAAATAAATTTGTATACTTTTCTCTTTTCAGTCTGTCTTTTGTTATATGAAACTAAGAATGGGTGAGAAATCTTTTCTCTCCTTTAACTCTTGTACCTAAAGGGAAATCTGGTTATGGTTACTACTATCTATGCCTGTCTAAAAAGTGGAGATTGTTGCTTTCCTCAGGAAACAACTATCTCTTTGCAGCCAATCTCATGACCCCTTACAGGGAAGATCATTCATGCTCCAATGCCTTCTCTGACTAAAACCCCTCCAAGTTTCCACCATGAACTCCTGACCTTTGCCTCTGATTATAACCACTCTTACCTTTGTATTACACACAAATATCAGCAATATTTACATATAGTTTACTAAATTATCATTTCATAACCTCTAACAACATAACTGCTAGACCTGGCAACTTGACCTGATTATATTTCTAACATGCTTTACAATTCTACCAAGATAGTTTTAGAGAATACAAAAGTTTCACATGTGTTTTACTTGGCTAATACCATATGCATGGGAAACCTGGTTATGGGCGAGCCTGCAGAGACTCCTTGTACTTGTACTTATGTTCCTTATTTTTTATTCTCATAATAAAATAAGTTCTATGCCTTTTGGTGCAATTTATGTCCTTCTCTCCAAAAATCTTAACAAAAATCACCTGAAAGTTTTGTTAATGATGCCAGAACATCAGAGGACCAATTATATAGTAAATATTTTAAAATTTTCTATATATTTTGACACCTAACAAACAAAACCACACACCTTACTGGCTGGGGAGAGATTGCCTCTCCCTGGGCTTGCCATTTCTCAAAGATTAACAAAGGGTCCAACTAGAGCATCTCTTTTGGTATACATACTAACAAACACACAACCGTAAATCCTCCATGTGGTCATTATACCCCAGGAAGCAATATTCCTCTGCCTCTGTCATTCCAGGGCTAGATACCAGACAAATTGAGATCACCCTTATGGCTTAGAACTCCTCCCCAAATTATTCAAAGTAACCAATCCTAAACGTTTAGTACTGTCCTGCCTGCCTTTCCTATGGAAACCCTAGTAAAGTTCTCAGGATAAGGGTCCCCTCCTTCCTATCTTCTGCCTTATGGCCACCCCAGTGTCTTTTGCATATGATCCTCTGTGGTTTGTTATACCTCCTGTCTCTTAAGACCTGGGAGTGTAATAGAATAAAAAGCACAATATTTTCCTGAGTCTCTCTCTGTCTTCTCTTGTGGCTATAACTTACTATCACATAAAATAATTACAAAAGAGTCGTTTTACCAAAGAATATGAGAGAAGATAGTAGGGCTATCTACATAGAATCAGAGAAAAGTTATATTAATGTAGAATGAGAATTCAACCCTCAATTCCCTATCCTTTTTCCTCAGATCCTCTACTCTGGTCATCTTAAACTTGACATTTTTTGCTTAAACTGATCTTATTGGGCCAAATTTTTCTTGTCTTTCTGTTTTATTCTTAATTAATAAATATTGTTTTATTTGTTTTATTCTTAATTAATAAATATTGCCAAGCTACACAAAATAATATAGAATACTACTATGTACCTGGCACTCAATCAATATAACATTACAAATACCATTGAAGCCCAAAATTTATTCTCCTCTTTTTCCAAAAATATCCAGTATCCTAAACAACATGTTGATTATTCTCTTATGAGTTTCTGTATGCTAAATATGCAGGCATCATGTTATTGCATTCTTTTAACTACATATATGTACCCATAAGCAATTTATGGTGATGGCTCTGAATGTTTTAAACATTTTAAATGTTTGTAAACATTTTTTTCTTTCTTATAAGACCATTCAGGGATATAAATAAAGCTTTTCATACTAAAATTCTGCATTATTGTAATAAACCATAAACTTTTCATCTCCCACAATTTCACTAACCCCATCAGGGCCCTATACTTCGAAGTCTCCATTCCTGTCCTCTTCTACCCTAAATTCTCTGCAAGCAGCAGAATCCAGTATGTGGGGTCAAGAGGATGTGCACACATAGAGACCAAGCCCCATCCTTTCACACATGCTTCACATATCTGGGGCTCTTCCTCTAAAACTTTTCTATCCCATTTAGAACCATAACAAGTCAGCAAATGAAGGTTGGTCTTACTCTAGGTGAGGTCTGCTGGGTTACCCTATTGCTTTAAATCAGGTTTCTCAAAGTTTCATTTGTTTGGAAGTACCTGGAAGACATATAAGTCCTGATTGCTAGACTGCCTTAAGAACTGATTCAGTAGGTTTGGAATAGGGCCCTAAGGAGCTGCATTTTTATTAAGTTCCCAGCTGCAACTGATGCTGATGGCTGATAGCAGCCAATGTATACCATTTGGTCTCCTGGTAAGCTAGGCCATTCATTGGTTTCCTTCAATAAATGCAGTAGGGGCTAGACCTTCATATCTTTTGTCAAATCTTTACAACTTTCGATTTTAGTTTATTTTGATCTACATTTAAATAATTTGTCAAAAACCTAAAAGAAAGTTTTAGATTTTGAGAGTTTTGACCATAAAGAAATGATAAATATTTAAGGAGAATAAGTTCAATCTCATTAAACATTATGTGATACATGTGTACATTACATAGTACCTAATCAATTTGTACAATTTTTTGCTTTTATGTTTCAGATAATAAATTTAATAAAGATTTTTTTTAAAGCTGGCTAATAATGAAAGAACCTCATTTTACTTATAGCAATGAGGGCCAAAAGAAAAAAAAAGATATAAAGTTAGATTTGAGTCATAGTTATTCACATAAATAATGTACACCTTATACATTTCAAACAAGCTTTTATTTTTAACAAAACAGAAGCAGTCAAATATATCAGCAAAAAGTTAGCATATAGACAGATGTCAGTTGATGTCTTTTTTGTGTGATGAACTTTGGAAAAAAATCAGTGTTCTGGGTAAATTTAAAGTAGAAAAATCATGAAGAACAAATTTGCTGTTTCTTTCTCCATCCATTTCTTTCTGTTTTCCAACTGTAGAATGAAACAAAGGACAATTAACATTTGTATGCCATTAACACATACTCTTTAAATCTGAGTAGATGTTATGCATATCTGTTGTCTCAGTGAGTAGAAACCAAACAAGTTCCTCTTAGAAATAGAACTTTAGATATAGGGGTGCTCAGGCCTTTGAGGGCTTTAAGCACCTGATCACATTAATGTCATTGTCTCCTTGTCCACCACAATAAATGCTAATAAATGCTCTTTTTTATGAGAAGCTACTTGATTTACATAATCTTCCTGCCCATGCTCTTTACACCAACCACATATATTTCCATAAGCTGTCATAACCTCAGTTTTTATATCTGCAAAATGAGAATGAGGCTATTATCTGATGTCCACAGATCTGAAAATTCAGAAAGAGAAAAACAAACACTGAAAATGTAAGACCTAGTTTCTGACTCAGTGATAAACAAGTCTTACTAATTGTCTTTTTTTGTTTGAATGTTCTATGAAAACTAGTACTTATGTAGTGAAATATGGTCTCACTTGATATCCTGAACCTTTTATTACTTTGTCAACAGTCAACCCTATCAAAGGCATTGTTAGTGTAAGAGGCTGCCTTTTTGTGGTCAAGCAATGAAAGCCCAGCTAATACATGGCCCAGTCACTTAATCTGCTTCATTGGTCTCAGCTACAAGGTCTGATAAATTTCCCATCTATAGTTACCTTATAACTATAGGATAAAGAACTTGTATCCAGGAATAAAGTACATGTCAGAATATACTACCTTCTGTTCCCTAACATATAAACACACTATTAATACCAAACTGTTTTCAAACTAAATTGTAGCAATATATTATTTGACTTAGGAGAAAACTGCCAAACATAAAGCCAAAAGTAACAAGTGTGTGTCAGGAAGGTTAGTTAATACTAAAGACTCTAGATCAATACCTGGATTTCTAAGGGAGGCTGCTCTCTGCTGAGTCCAGATCCTTTTGGGGTTTTTCTTCCAGTTCTTCATTTCCATTCCCTTCCTCTTCCCCATCCTCACCTCTAGTTTCTTCAGATACTTCATTATGTTTTTTGTAGTAATACTCAGCTGCTTCTTTAGCCAGTATTGATAGAGGCTTAGGGACCCTAAGGTCACAGAAATAATATCCCACCTTACACTTGGTTTTGGCATCTGGTACTCTATCCTCAGGAAAATCTGGATAAAAGAAATACATGGAAAAAAGAAATATCTCTATTAGTTTCTACTGAATGATACAATACTTCCATGGTTCTAATAATTCTTCTGCTTGATAGCTTTCATGGTATTATCCCTTCCACCATTTCAGATGTTAGTGGATTATAAACTGCTTCTAGGAAGATAATTGTTAGGGCTTTTCATTATTAATATTAATGTATTTTGCTATCAAACACCACCCCAGTGCTGCTAATTATTTATGGTACCTGATAGAAGAAAGGATTTGAATCATTTAGGTCTGATCGCATGTATAATTTTGTTGTAACTTTCTTGAAAAAAGATTCGTTTGACTTAAAACAATTCTATGGTGAAGCTCACTGGTTCCTCAATCCCTGAAAAGAGAATGTTTACACCTGTGAAGTGCTCTAATATTGGTTCACTCTTTTTTTATTTTGATCATCCTACCAAGAAACCACATTTATTATTATTTTTTTATTTTTTTGGTGGTGCTGGGGATCGAACCCAGGGCCTTGTGCATGTGAGGCAAGCATTCTACCAACTGAGCTATATCCCCAGCCCTAAGAAACCACATTTTTTTAAAAGCTGACAACCACAAGTGAGGAATGCCACTTGTCCACTTGTCTGTCCTTTGCCTTCAGGCGCTTTCCATTCCTTAGTCTTTCCTGAAATACCTACTAATCACTGACGTTCAAGTTTGCAGGCTCATACACTGCATTGTCTCAGATCTTTTATCAAACTGAGGTTGGTAGAAGGCAGCACAGTTGAGATTCTCAAAACCAGAAAGTCTTTCTCTCGGATTGGGTTTCTAAGTGGGCACACGGGGCCATAAGGTTTTTTTTTTTTTTTGAGAATATCGACCCACTGCTTACCCAGGCAGGCAAGATCTGAGCATAGCCTGTGAGTGAGCCAGCCAGGCCAACAGAGGCTGCAAGGGCCGGAGGACTTTGCTGCTACTCAGCAACCTTGGCCCCCTTGGGCGCACAGGCCGCCGCCTCCCTAGACTCAAACCATAGCCATGCCGAGCCATAGGCCAGACACCGCCCTCTTAGACCCTGTCGTCTACTACCACGTCCTCAGCCCTCTGGGATGCTGTCCTGTCTGCAGGGTCCTCTGCCACCCAGGACCCCCTTTGCCAGCTATTGCTCTCCACAGGCCTTGGCTCCGACTGCCAGGTCTTCCCCACTCCCAACCCACGGGCTCCTCTACCAGCTCCCTGGGGTCCCACGAGGTGGCGCCTGGTCACCATGAGGCCAGTGTGGGGCCCGACCAGGATGAGGTCATTATAGAAGCTACTGTGGAGAAGGGAAGGAGAGCTGGGACTGGAACACCACAGGAAACTCACAGACACCAGCAGCTGCTGCACCCTCTTCGTTCTCCTCACGCCCGCCATCGTCTTCCTCATCATCTCCTTCCTCTTCCTCGCCACCATCATCATCCTCCAGTTCCTGGTAGTGTTCTACCTTCAGCTCCCCCTCCTCCTCCTCCTCGTCCTCCTCCTCCTCCTCTTCTTCCTCCTCTTCTAGAGGCTGTACATTCTTGTTCTCTGTGGTGGTGGGCCAAGTCACTTCCTCATGCCCCTTGTCTTCAAAGGCTTTTACAACCACCTGGAAAGCCAGAAGGGCCGCGACTCCGGCCACTGCAGCCAACCATTCCACAGGCACCAAGGGAGTGCCTAGGGACCCAGGGTCCAGGCTTGCCTCTTCGTCAGCTTCACTCTGGCCACCTGGGACCAGGTCTTGTTTGTTGGTGTCAGACATGGTCCTAGAGACACTCAGCAAAGACTTCGACTGGGAGCGGCAACCTGGCTGCAATGACGACGTCAGTAAAGCTGGCATTGCCCAGACGCGTGCTGTGAGGGGGGTTTTAGCCACAGGGCATGCTGGGAGGCGGGGGCGGTGCCAGAGAGGGCGCCACCCATGAAATAGCATACTGAGAGTGCGCCTGTGGGGGACCATGGTAAATAGGAAGTGCATGAAGGAGGCTGAAGAAGTGGTCCATTGCAACTGCACCCTGAGACAAGGCGGAAAAGTTTCTTTTATGCTGATCATGGGGGCGGAGCCTGGAAGGGTCAAGAAAGGGTCCTGGATTGCCCAAAGCTCTCTTGCTGAGAAGCAAGGATTGACATGCCCCATATCCAATGGATGGTCAAGGTCCTCAGGTTTCTTTAATGAAGCCCTGGATGTTCAGATAAGCCCTGTTCTCTTAATTCTATCTGTGTCAGCAAAACTGCTGTGTAGGGTTCAATATGCCATAGCCCCAGGACATTCAGTATTTTGTTCCTAGTGTCCAATAGGACACAGGTTGTACCAGTAGGGGAAAAAGTTGTTTAAAATTGAGGAAAAGTATAGATAAATTATCAGCAGACTAAAGCCCTTTCAGAAGGGGTGGGGCAGAAAGTTAATTTGGACATTTTAACATAATTAAACCCATGTCTGGCCATTATGAGAAGTTCTGAGATTCTTAGAGACAAGGAGTTGGCTAAACCCTCTGTAGTGAAGACATCTGGGGCCTACTCTTAACAGCAGCATATGTTGTAAATGCAATTGAAACAGGTGTTAGTGACTTTTCTTGGACTCATTCAAGGTAGACATATTTTCAAATAACAGCATCAGAGGACTTAAGTAAAATTTGTAAATGAAGATTATTTTTCACCCAGGTTCCAAATGTTCTAAAAGATGTCAGGTTTGTTTTAGTACTGTGGGTGTCAAGAGGATCAACAAGTATTTATTTCTTTTATTTTTTGTGTAATATGTCAAAATATACTCTAATGTCATGTATAACTAAAAAGAACAAATAAAAAATTAAAACATTATTTTCAACTGATATATAAAAACATTTAAATTTTAGTCTATAGATAAGATCACATAGGCTTCTCATTTGTATATTAAATAAAATTGAAAGTGTTGCCTTGACACATTTTAGCTTCATAAATCCTGAAAGGCTTAACTGATTTCCCCTACTCTAGCTCAGTGTATCCCTACCTAATGGGGCTAGTTTCCTATACAACTTGTTCCTCTAGTTGTTGAGTTATCCATGCATCCACCTACTAGCTTTCACATCCCTGCCAAACCACAAAAGTGTTTAAATAAAGTAGACATCATTTTTGTGAGAACTAAGGTATTTGCCAACCTGGTTGGGTTTTTGATGTTTAGATATTTATTTCTTTATATATCCTAGGGATTAGTGCTCTATCTGATGTGAGTGTGGTAAAAATTTGCTTCCAAAATGTAGTCTCTTTATTCATCTCACTGATTGTTTCTTCTGCCAAGAAGAAGCTTTTCAGTTTGAATCCATCTCACTTATTGATTACTGATTTTAATTCTTGCACTATAGGAGTCTAATTAAGGAAGTTGGCACTAATCCAACATTGATGGAGATTTGGGTCTATTTTTTATTCTATTAGACACAGGGTCTCTGGTTTAATTCCTAGGTCTTTGATCCACTTTGTGTTGAGTTTTGTGCATGGTGAGAGATGGGGGTTTAATTTCATTTTGTTACATGTGGATTTCCAGTTTTCCCAGCACCATTTGTTGAAGAGGCTATCTTTACTCCAATATATGTTTTCGGCACCTTTGTCTAATGTAAGATAACTGTAATTATGTGGGTTAGTCTCTGTATACTTTATTCTATACCATTGGTCTACCAGTCTATTTTGGTGCCAATACCATGCTATTTTTGTTACTATTGATCTGTAGTATATTTTAAGGTCTGGTATAGTGATGCCACTTGCTTCACTCTTCTTGCTAAGGATTGCTTTAGCTATTCTGGGTCTCTAATTTTCCCAGATAAATTTCGTGACTGCTTTTTCTATTTCTATGAGGAATGTCATTGGGATTTTGATTGGAATTGCATTCAATTTGTATAGAGATTTTGGTAGAATTGTCATTTTGATAATATTAATTCTGCCTATCCAAGAACAAGGGAGATCTTCCATCTTCTAAGGACTTCTTTAATTTCTTTCTTTAGAATTCTGTAGTTTTCATCATATAGGTCTTTTCCTCTTTTGTTAAGTTGATTTCCAAGTTTTTTTTTTTTTGAGGTTGTTGTAAATGGGGTAGTTTTCCTCATTTCCCTTTCAGAGAATTTGTCACTGATGTACAGAAATGCCTTTGATTTATGGGTGTTGATTTTATATCCTGCTACTTTGCTGAATTCATTTACTAGTTCTAGAAGTTTTCTGGTGGAATTTTTTGGGTTTTTTTAGGTATAGAATCATATCATTCAAAAATAGTATTAATTTGAGTTCTTCTTTTCTCGTATCCATATCCCTTTAATTTTTTTTCATATGTCTAATTGCTCTGGCAAGTGTTTCAAGAACTATATTAAATAGAAGTGGTGAAATAGGGCATAACTGTCTTGTTCCAGATTTTAGAGGGAATGCTTTCTATTTTTCTCCATTTAGAATTATGTTGGCATGGGGCTTAGCATAGATAGCTTTTATGATGTTTAGATATGTTCCTGTTATTCCTAGTTTTTCTAGTGTTTTGAACATAAGAGGTGCTATTTTTTTAAATATTTATTTTTTAGCTTTAGGTAGACACAATATCTTTATTTTATTTTTATGTGGTGCTGAGGATCGAACCCAGTGCCTCACGCATGCCACGCAAGTGTGCTACTACTTGAGCTATATCCCCAGCCCCCAAGGTGCTGTATTTTGTCAAATGCTTTTTCTGCATCTATTGATATGGTCATATGATTCTTATCTTTGTCTATTGATGTGATGAATTACATTATTGATTTCCGTATGTTGAACCAACCTTGCATCCCTGGGATGAGCCCCACTTGATTGTGGTTCACTATATTTTGATATGTTTTTGTATTCAGTTTGCCAGAATTTTAGCATATATGTTCATTAGAGATATTGGTCTGAAGTTTTCTTTCTTTTATCTGTCTTTGTCTTGTTTTGGAACCAAGGTGATGTTGGCCTAATAGAATGAATTTGGAAGAGCTCCCTCTTTTTCTATTTCATAAAATAATCTGAAGAGTATTAGAATTAGTTCTTCTTTAAAGGTCTTATAGAACTCAGCTCTGTATCCATCTGGTCCTGGGCTTTTCTTGGTTGATAGGCTTCTGATGGCATCTTCTATTTCATTGCTTGAAATTGATCTGTTTAAATTGTGTTCATCATCCTGTTTCAATTTGGGCAAATCGTATGACTCTAGAAATTTGTTCTAGTCTTTTTTGTGTATGGTTCCCTTGATCACTATGCAGTGTCCTTCTTTATCCCTTTATCTCTCTTATATCATCCTTTAATTCACAGAACATTTTAATTATTCTATTTTATTGGAATACAAGTTTTCAAAATAATTTCTAATTATCCTCTGTATTTCTGTAATATCTCTTCTGATATTTCCTTTTTCATCACATGTTAGTAATTTGAGTTTTCTCTCTTTCTTCATTAGCATTTCTAAGGTTTTTGTCCATTTTATTTTTTAAGAACAAACTTTTTGTTTTGTCAGTTCGTTCAATTGTTTCTATTGTTTCAATTTCACTGATTTCAGCTCTGATTTAAATTATTTCCTGTTTTCTACTGTATATCGTTCCCTGTCTTCCTTTTCTAGGGCTTTGAGATACAATATTAGGTCATTTACTTGTTGACTTTTTCTTCTTTTAAGGAATGAATTCCACGCAATGAACTTTCCTCTTAGTACTGCCTTCATAGTGTGTCAGAGATTTTGATATGTTGTTTCAGTGTTCTGATTTACCTCTAAGAATTTTTTAATCTCTTCCTTGATGTCTTTTGCAACCCATTGTTCATTCAGTAGGATATTATTTAGTTCCCAGATGTTGGAGTAGTTTTTATTTTTTATTTTATCATTGATTTCTAATTTCATTCCAATATAATCTGATAGAATGAAGGGTAGTATCTCTACTTTTCTGTATTAGCTAAGAGTTGCTTTGTGGTATATATATATATATATATATATATATATATATATATATATGGTCTATTTAGAGAAGGATCCATGTGCTGCTGAGAAGAAAGTGTATATTCTATATATGTCAGTTAAGTCTAAGTTTTTGATTGTATCATTGAATTCTATAGTTTCTTTGTTCCGCTTTTGTTTGGAAGATGCATACAGTGGTGAAAGAGGTGTGTTAAAGTCACCCAGAATTATTGTGTTGCGATCCTTTTGACGCTTGAACTTGAGAAAAGTTTGTTTGATGAACATAGATGCTCCATTGTTTGGGGCATATATATTTATAATTGTTAGTCTTTTTTGTGTATGGTTCCCTTGATCACTATGTAGTGTCCTTCTTTATCCCTTTTGATTCACTTTAGCTTGAAGTCTGCTTTATTTGATATGAGGATGGAAACCCCTTCTTGCTTCCACAGACCATGTGAATGATATGATTTTTCCCAACTTTGCACCTTCAGTCTGTGTATGTCTTTTCCTGTGTTTGAATTTCTTAGAGGCAGCATATTGTTGGGACTTTTTTGATCCAATCTGCTAGCTATGTCTTTTTTAAAAATATTTTTTAGTTGCCAATGGATTTTTAACTTTGTTTATTATATGTGGTGCTGAGGATCGAACCCAGGGCCTCACACATCTTAGCAAGTGCTCTACCACTGAGCCACTACCCCAGCCCCTAGCTGTGTCTTTTGATTGGTGAGTTTAGGCCATTCACATTCAGGGTTATTATTGAGATATGATTTGTATTCCCAGTCATTTTTGTTTATTTATTTATTTATTTATTTTTAGAGAGAGGAGAGAGAGAGAGAGAGAGAGAGAGAGAGAGAATTTTTATTTATTTTTTTAGTTTTCGGCGGACACAACATCTTTGTTTGTATGTGGTGCTGAGGATCGAACCCGGGCCGCACACATGCCAGGCGAGCGCGCTACCGCTTGAGCCACATCCTCAGCCCCTAGTTTATTTTTATTATTTTACTTGACTTAGTTTCTCCTTTGATTAGTTTTTCCTTTAGTGTAATACCTCCCTCTGCTGATCTTCATTGTTGTTTTTCATTTCCTCTTCATGGAATATTTTTCTAAGGATGTTCTATAGTGCAGGTTTTCTAGTTGTAAATTCTTTTACCTTTTGTTTATCATGGAAGGTTTTTATTTCATCATCAAATCTAAAGGTTAGTTTTGCTGGATATAAGATTCTTGGTTGACATCCATTTTCTTTCATAGCTTCTTCCAGGATCTTCTAGCTGTCAGAGTCTAGGTTGAAAAATCTGTACATAACCTAATTGGTTTCCCCCTATATATAATCTGATTCCTTCTCTTGCCACTTTTAAAATTCTCTCCTTATTCTGTATGTTAGGCATTTTGATTATAATATGCCTTGATGTGGATCTGTTGTGATTTTGTACATTTGGTGTCCTGTAAGATTCTTGTATTTGGTTTTCCATTTCATTCTTCATGTTTGGAAAATTTTATGATATTATTTTATTGAATAGTTTGCTCATTCCTTTGATTTGGACCTGCCTTCCTCTATCCCAATAACTCTTAAATTTGGTCTTTTTATGCTATCCCATATTTCTTGAATGTTCTGCTCATGGTTTCTTACCATTTTCACTGTGTGGTCTACATTATTTTCAAGATCATATATTTTGTCTTCATTATCTGAGGTCCTATCTTCCAGGTGTTCTAATATGTTGGTGATGCTTTCAATTGAGCTTTAATTTGGTTTATTGTTTCTTTAATTTCAAGGGTTTCTGTTTAGTTTTTTTTAGAACCTCTATCTGTTATCTTTTGTTTCCTGTATTTGCTTATGTAGCTCTTTATCAAAATGATCTTTTGCTGCATTTTTTTTGCTCTCATATCATCCCTTAATTCACAGAACATTTTAATTATGTACATCCTGAACTCCTTCTCTGTAATTTCTTCTGCTGTGCTGGCCATGGATTCTAATAATGTGGTATCTTGATTTGTTTGGGGCACTTTCTTCCCTTGTCTTTTCATGTTTTTCCTGTGTCTTCCCTTTTAGCAGTGTGGATTCGAAGCATTACCATTTTTACCCTATAGGTTTATAATGCCTCTGTAGGGTTCCAGTACCTCTCCTTTGAGGGGAAGGACAATGTTAACAGATCTCAATGTAAACGATATACAACCTTAAATCAAATAGTTGCTGTTAATATGTTTACATACAGTGTGGTCACAATGTACAGAAATGGTGAATTAAGTTATTATCTACAATATAATCAGTAGGTTTGCAAAAAGCTTTAAGGTTTCTGATGGTGGACAAAAATCCGGGGGTGAGGTGTAGAATGATATGCTGATGAGGTAGGAGGTGAGGATATAGAGTTATTAGATCTTAGGAAGTGTGAAAGAGAAATCTAAAGAAGGTGGCTAGTAGCAGGAGAGAGAGGAAGTAATTTTGGGTAGACAAATAAGTGGGAAGACAGTAGACTACATAAAACAAACACAAATATATATTAAGAAAATGTTAAAATAGTAAAAAATGGAGAAGAAAATAAGAATATACAATACAACTGTAATATACTGTTCAGACATCCCAGTCCTCAATATCCTAATTTATGGAAAGTACTTGGTTTTGCATATGTTGGGGATGTGAGGGCGGGAAAATAGAGAGGGATGAGAAAAAAATAATCTTGAAGGAAGAAACCCAGATTGATTTGGTTGGAGATAATTATCTTTCCTGCTTCCCTTCTCATCCAAGAGATGGGGTTTGTCTGTTGTTAGGTAGTATCTCTGCCCTCAGAATGGTGAAGGTAACCAGGGTGGGAGGGTTGGTCTTGGGTGCAGGGCATGTGGAAGTGGGGTGTGGCATCTGCTGGTCCCCGGAGGGAGACTACATCTCAAGGATCTCCTTTGGGACATGCTCATGTGATGTGGGTGCCTGGTTTTATCTCCTTATCTCACTTGAAGCCTCCCAGTTCCTGTTCTCTGTGTTAGTCTCTAAATTGTATCATACTCACTCTCTCCCTTTCTACTTCCTAATAAGGGATCGTTCTCTCTGGGGGTCTTGTGTGTTGTGCTTTGTGTGCTGCACACCTGCTGCACTTGCTGCTGAGACCTGTTTTGTATTGGGCAGTCACTGTGCTGGGTTAGTGGCTACTGGTGAGAAGGGGAGTTAGAAACTATGGGTACCTGGTCAGCCGGAGTTTCAAACTGGGAGTTGCCCCCACTAAAGATGGTGATGAAGGTGACCAAAGATGAAGGTGGCTACTTTCGGCAATGGGGTGTCAGGTCGGGTCGGGGGAGCTGGGTGATGGCATTGGATAATGTATTCAAAGATGAGATCTGTGGTGTGCACTGTGTGGCTTTTAGCTGTCTTCAGAGCCTGTGCAATGTCTTCAGGTACAGTCAGGCCACTGCTTGTAGGAGATTATCTCAGTTGCTGCAGATCAAGACGGAGGCAACGGCAGGGGGGCATGTTGGTAAATGGGGGTCCACATGGGAGTGGCAGCCAGAGTTCCTGCATGTTGGAGTGGCATCTTATATTTCTGATCAGGTGTGTGGCCAAAAATTCTGCATAGGTGCTGATGCTCATGGTCCCGTGGGGGAACCTGGTAGTCCTGTGTGGGTGAGTAGTTGGGAGACCTATTCTGATGCTGAGGCTTTGATTCAGCATCAGAAATGTTAAATATAGTAAAAATGTTAAAATAGTATAAATTGGAGAAGAAAAAAAAAAGAAATAACAACACAAATATACTATTCAGTGTACTATTCAGACCAGTGATTCCTGTGCCAGGAGCGTCTGTGGGGGTTTCCTCTATTGCTTGCAGAGAAGCAGTATTCTCACTACTTGAGTTCCAGTTCACAGAGTGACACAAAATGCTGTCTCTCTCTGGCCTGCCATCTTGGATCCACCTCTCCTAGCTCTTTGAAATATATAGTACATTATCATTATCTATAGTCACCCTACTGTGTAATAGAATATCAGCATTTATTTTCCTAGCTAACTATATTTATTATTGATTAATCTTCTGCCATCCTAACTTCACCCCAAATCTCCCCACCCTCTAGGAACCACTATTCTATCTTCAACTTCTGTGAGATCAACTTTTCAAAATTCTGTGAGTGAGATCATGCAGTGTTTGTCTTTCTGTGTCGGTTTATTTGACTTAACATAATGTGTTTTAGTTCCATACATGTTGGTGATGATCTTTTTCTTTCCACACCTGGAATATATTATCCACTACCTTAGGATATCCAAGATATTTGATGTCAGGTATTGGTCTTATTGAGAATCTTTTATATGAATTTATTTATTTTTCTTCCTGTTTTTAATATATTTTTGTCTTGAGCTTTGGAAGTTTAATTACTTTTTGCCTAGGTGTGACTCCTTTGAGCTTCACCCAACAGTATGCCATTGAGTTTCTTGAATGTGTAGGTTGATGATTTTCACCTAATTTGGGAAGGTTTGGCTACTATCTCTTTATACATTATTTCTGCCCCTTCTTCCCTCTCCGTTCCTTCTAAGACTCCCATTACATTAATGTGGACATGCTTCACTCTTGTCCTGTAGGTCTCTGACTCAGTTTATTTTTCTTCACTCGGTTTTCCCTCTTTCCCAGTGTGAATAAACTCAATTGATCTAACTTCTTTCTTGAACTATTTAAAACATACAATATTGAGCCCCAATAGGGAGTTTTTATTCTGCTTACCATACTTTCACCTGTAGTATTTCTGTGTTTTTTTTTTTTCATTTTACAAAATGATGCCTGTTTCTTGATATTCTTCACTTGGTGAGGTATTTTTCTCATATTCAATATGCATGCCTTTAAATTTTTGAACATATCATAATAGTTGATGTAGATTCTTTGCTAAGTCCAATGTATGTATTTCAGGAACAGTTTTTATTGACATCCCCACTGCCACGAGCCATACTTTCTTTGCATATTTTGTAGGTTTTTTGTTGTTTTAGTTAGTTTTTTTCATAATGCAGTGTAGCAACTCTAGAAATAAAATATGTCTCCCTCTCCAGATTTTTTGTTGCTTGGTCTTGTTACTATTTCTTTATTTATAGTGACTTTACTCAAATAATTAATTTTAATTGGATGCTTTATCATCTATAGATACTGAATTATATTCTCTATTAGCAGTCAGTTACTAATTGGAGAAAGTTTATTAAATGACTTGAACCAATAATTATTCTTTTACCTAGTGCTTTGTGAGTATATTTTGGGATGCCTTCAGTAGCCAGTCCAACAGTTTACAACTCTTCTTAAGGCTTCAGTTTCTGTTTAAGCAGAGCCTTAATATCAGTCACAGATAATTTTATGGCTTTTCTGGGTAGTTCCCAGACATGCACAGTTCTGTGCATACTCATGCCTTTCCAAATCTCGTAAATGTTGGAAATTTTTCAAACATCCTGTGTACATTTCCATCCCAAGGTGTTCATTTTAGGTTTTTGGACAACTTCTTTTTAGCTCTACCTAGTATCACCTTCTCTGGAAGCTTCAGTGTTAGACAATCATATCTATCTATCTATCTATCATCTATCATTTTTTTCCCAAATGCCCTGAGATTAGTCCAGTTTATACAAAATGGACTAAGATTAAATGAAGTCATGAACAAGAATGGAGTATTTCAGAGAGCTGTCAGATAGATCAAATAATGATAATTATCTGAGAATGTGATTATTGGGGAGCTCCAAGATGTTCCCCCCTCTCCTGGTTAGCAGGCTGCAAGTTTCTCAGATAACATTCTTGAAAAGTCCTTGGGTTTTAACACTGTTATAGATCTGGGTTGAAGGGCTTCAGAATAGGCCAAATTAAAATGCAATAAAGCTTACTCACTTTTCATAAGATTTGGCCACTTTTCTTTAATAAATTCTCCTTGAATGTTTGAAAGCCTTTTATTAATCTTCAGATTCTGAAAAGCTGCTTTTGACTTTTTTTTATGTTCTTATTGTGTTTTGGAGATCTCCACTCTACCATTGCAGAGGTATTTATTTAAATTATTTCTTAATTTCAGTGTTTCTTTTGGTTGTGCAATTTCCATTTATTTTCATTTCTTTTGTATTTCTAGTCTTTACTTTATAGATTCCAAAATTATAATATCATGTACTTAAATGTTTATTATGACCAGTTATTCTAGTTACAATGAAATATTCCTCAGTTCCTTTGAAAGATATTTGTCATAAATTATAATGTTTTTTATATAAACTTTACTGTATTTCTATTGTTATTGTTCACACATCATGCCTATGTTTTTATTCTATTTAGAGGATTTTAAGAAGTAGTATTTAGTTGCATATTTGAATCATAAATGCATTTGTCTTATAAAATTTCAAATATTCTACTAATACTAAAACCTTGTTTTACCACCTGTCACCATCCTCATTCTCCCTGACTTCATATGTTACTCTTTCATGAGATTATGGGATATAATTACAGACCTTTATCATGTGCATTAACATGAACTTTTGTACTACAAGAAAAAAATCTCTATATATATTTTGAGTTTTTAAACAAATGAAACAATTTAGTACTTATTGGTTTGCAAACTCAGTTTCACCTATTTGTCTGCCATTTGTTGTATTTACATCATCCTCATCCTAATTGATACATATTTCATTTTCTTGATAGTCTTTAGGTTATATATTCATTTGTACTTGGATAGGCACTTTTGTTATGTGAAGTAATATTTTCTTGTTGCAACAGAAAACAATGCAATGAATAACCTTGTAAAAATATCCTTAAAAGCTTGGGATACTATGTGTCTTGAGCACCAATTAGGACTCAATAGGTGATCAGAAAATTATACATCTACCTTACTCACTTGAAAGAAATCATGGATGTCTTATCTTTGGCAAAGCATAAAAAACACTTGACTTCTTAAAATACTATTCAGTAATTAATTATAGCTATAGAGATTTATTAAATTCTCACCTATATTGTATTAATGGGAACTGGAAAATAAATGAATATCTTTAACAGAAAATGTCTACTTACCTGGAGGCAGAATTAAGGGTTTTTGATAATGGAATATATATTGAAACAGAGGATTCTTTGTGAATAAAATTTTGTTGATAAAATTGTGAATGACATATTGGGTGATTATTCATTTAAAAGTAGGTTGATTTATGTCTGTAAACATTCTTTTGAAATTGTTAATTTTAGGAATGATTACAATTAAAAGTTTTTAATTATAAAAGTTTCATGGTATGAATTGTGCATGTATCTGTGGACCTAGAGCTGTTTAGAATGGGACAACTTGTTTAACTGATTATTTTTTAAATAAAGTATTTTAGGTATTTTAATCAATATTTTTTTAAAAAAATTTAGCTGTAGATGGACATAATATTTTTATTTATTTTTATGTGGTGCTGAGGATCGAATCCAGTACCTTGCATGTGTGAGGCAAGCACTCTACCACTGAGCCACAACACTAGCCTGGGATTTTAGTTAATATTTGTTCACAAAATGAGCCAGAGGTTTGCAAAAACATAACTTTATGAAGGAAATTTATCACCTAGAATTGGTGTGTGTGTGTGTGTGTGTGTTTTCAGGTTTAATATGTAAAATTGACAGTAAAGCAAAGAGTTTACCAGATAATTGCTTCTATATTATTGACTTAGTTGTTATTTTTGTAGTTCTCAGTACTGAACTCTGTTATCTAGACTTTCCTTTTTTTTTTTTTTTTTTTTTTCTTTTTTGGTACTGATGATTGAACCCAGTGGTGCTTAATCACTGAGCCTCATCCCCAGCCATTTTTTTAAAAAAAATTAAATTAATTAATTAATTAACTTTTGTATGGTGCTGAGGATTGAACCCAGGGCCTCACACATGCTAGGCTAGTGTGCTCTACCACAGAGCCACAACCCCAGCCCATCCCCAGCCATTTTTATTTTTCACTGTGAGACAAGGTCTCACTAATTTGCTTAGGGCCTCACAAAATTGGTGAGGTTGACTTTGAACTTGCGACCATCCTGTCCTAGCCTCCCAAACCACTGGGATTACAGGCACATGCCATTGCTCCTGGCCTCATTTTTTAACCAGATACTAATATAGTTTAGCCAGATAGTATAAATAAATTCTAAAAATGAAAAGGGACAATTGAATCCTTTCTTTGGGAATTTTATTTCTTGGTCAACCTAATTTGATTCTGAAGTTAGTGTTCAATTGCTAATTGTAACTTGTTTATCTTTTTGTTATGAATATTCTTTTCTAATTTATCTGACAAGGAAAATTAGATTAATACGGTACTGAAGTATTTAATAGTTGGGAACACTGAATAGCTTCTGAAAATTTGAGGTTCTGTGTACTATGATGATTACATACATATACTTTTGCTTGCACACATAACAATAGAATGGTAGCACAGATGATAAAAATGAGGTTGAAGGAAATGTACTTATTCACATCCTTTTGTAGGGAAATTATATGAACTGATTATAAGTTCTCTGATGAAGGCATATTGTACAATTGCCTCTATTAAACAATAACATTTGTGTTTAAAATGATAACTGACCAATAAAAATACAATACAGTACTATACATAGATATGTTCTCTTTACTTGTCTCTTCAAAATTTGATTTAATTTTCTGGGCACTCATAATAGCTGCATAAGTATATTTTGTTTATATTTGAGTGATGGCGGTTTCAATGCCAAATTGAAATGCCTGCTGCATTTTTGGCTTTGACATTTATCTATAACATGTGTGAATATATGTGGCGTGTGTATCTGAGTGTTTATATTTATATCTGTTGATTTACATTTATGCATATATATATCTGTTTATCACTTTTTCTGTATATCCTTGTAAATATATTTGAGAGTGCAGATATTTGTCTATATGTATGTGTGTGAGTGTGTGTGTGTGTATACTGCCTATATAGATAAAATGATAGAGACAGAGAAACCAGAGAGAAGAAGACAGAGACAGAATTAGGGAACTGATATCTTTAAATACAGTTCATGATAAAGTATGATGTATGGTTGTGGCTGACTTTGGCCTCTGTAATAAGAATGGGATTCCAAACTCAGGAGGTGGTGAATACTGCTGGGGAGAGGACAATGTCTATTTCTGTATCACAAAGACTTGGGTTCCAATATTTTTTCCATGACATACTACTTGTGTGACCTTGGGCATGCTTTTCTATAGACTCTTGATGAGGGTACATCATTGTATATTTTTTCTAGCTTGTCAAGCCAAAGAGGTGAACACATTTGAATCTTGTTTTTATTTCTATTTTGTTTCTATTATGGGCGTTGACTTTTTTAAAAAATGATTCTTTGGCCATTCAATATTTATGCACTGGTTTTGTGGTTGTATAGAATTTGAGATCACTGTCAGTATAAGCACTTCTTATTTCCACATTCTAAGATGGTTCTGAAGAGAGACTGAAGCAAGTGTGTTACATGGGAATTCCAGAATCATGAATTATCCTTTTGTGTGCTTTAACTCGGTATTTTTTTTTACTCCACTGCTTTTTTATTTGAGAATTTCTGTTATATCCCTTATCTAATAATTTATTCATTTATCCATTGATCATGTTGATTCTGAGGATGAATTTGTATGTCCCAGTTTCCATTGAAAGTTAATTACAAGCTGATTATTATGCTGAAAATCTCATTTAATGATCACTGAGAAATGCTATTTAATAGCTGGAGGTACCAGCAATTATTGGGGAAGGCAGAAAAGACAGTATTCATACATCCTTAGCAGCCCTATTGAGGGTCTACTATGACACTGATTGTGTGTATGCATGTTTATATGTGTGTGCACGTGCATGTGCATTTGAGAAGGGTATGCGTTTTATCGATGAAACTTTGAGAACTCTTTTACATGGAAAATATAGTTAGCATCTTCTGAGTTAGAAATAGGTGAGTCACCAGTTATTCATTCACTTCTCTTGTTTCTGTGTCCTAAAATAACCTGACACTTGTACAGGGAGAGCTTACTTTGCTTGTGATACTTTCAGTTGTATTCTGTTGATTAACATAGTATAAAATGTGGACAATGAGAAAGACCACTAAAGTTTTCTATTCATTTCAGAAATCTGATATTAATTTAATGCTTTTATAAATGTTCATAATAGTTTTAATTTTAACATTATGTATTAAAAATCCCCCTGGCAAAATTTCCCTAGGTATTACTTTTTAGAAAAAAAAATGAAATTTTAGCAAAGACCTAAAATCTCCCTAAATCATCCTAGATATTGAATATACAAGCAAATAATTATCAAAATTTCCTTTTAATTTTACAAGGCAATTTGAATATTCATATAATGTTAGTAGTATTCCAGAGTAGCTAAGACAATTTTATTACCCAGGACCATTATGGACTGTCTTTTTATTGTAAAATGATGTTTTTTTTGTCTTTATTTTTGGAAACTTCAGGTACTTTAAAATTCACATAGGTTACTTCATGTAAGAAGCTCCAAAGTAAGAGGTTGAAATTTCTTTGGGGGTTTAGAATTAAAGTAAGAAAACAATTTCTTATAGGTCTTGGTGTTCATGAACATAATATTATGAAACATGCTTTTATTTACTGAGAACTCCATACATAAGATTTCTTTTCCTTTAGATATATGTTAATTAACCAACTGGATAGAGAATATAAGAATATGGCTTCCAAATTAATACTTTTTATAGGGTATGCCTATCTATTATATAAATGAAAACTGCTTTTTGTCTAGTGATTTTATTTCAACCTAAGAGAAATGGGGAAAATAAATCATTTTTTGTTAGAAGTGTGACTATTTAAAACCCCTCATTTGGATATTTGATTTCTTGATTAATCTTAGAAAACTTTCAATTTATTGGGCATGGATTTGGCCAGATTAAATCTTTATATTTTACTGTGGGCTGAGAAGGGTTAACTAAGCAGGATTAAGTTTTTCAAACCATGTACATTCCAAAGAAGAGCCTGTCTTCAAAACTGGCCCTTGTTTGGCTCCTGGGAGATAACCTTGGAACCTTTGGAATGTTCTGACTGATAAGTTTAATTTCTATGTTTGTGTCCTTGGACTATGGGTACCTGTTTGATTGTTTAAGTTTGTCTTAGCAATGCGATTGTTTTGTGTGAATGGCTGTTTTTGTTCTAGGGGCTTGATGATTTTTTTTCACCTACTTTAAAAGCTAAATGTTATGCCCAAGATGAAGTAGTTGATATGCTGCATATTGCAAGCCAACTGGTCATTCATGCAAGTGCTGCATGGCTACATGATTTACCCACAATAAAAGCCCTGAAATACAAGGCTCAAGTGGTGTTCCCTAATTCACATATGTCATTTCTGGTACAACTAGCTATGTCCATGTGCGATTCTTCTGGGACACTTGGCAACTTGTGCCTGATTTCTCTTGTATTATGACCCATGTTTCTTTTCCCTTTGCTGACTTTACCTTGTATCCTTTCATGGTAATAAGCCATAAATGTGAGTACAAGGGCTTCCGAGTCCTTTGGGTCCTTTTAGTAATTACTAAGCCTGAGTGTGGTCTTGGTGATGTCCAACAGAGTTGGTGTAAGAAGTGTGATTTATTAGAATAACCTTGCCATGATAAAACATTGAGAATGCATTTTTTGGGGTGGGGAGGAAGGAAGAAGTAATGAAAAATAAACTTTGATGCTTGGATTGCTATTGAGTTACATCCTTTGTATGAGACAACAACTATTATGTAAGTAGTTTACTGGAGATAAAAATTACATAACAATTAAATTTAAAATTGATAGATAACAATCCTGAGTAGTAATGAGAAACAAGCCAAATAGACAACCCCTTTGCTATTTTTAGCTATAATTTATAAAATGAAATCAGAGAATTGTGTTGAATTGAATCCTAGCACTGCATTGAACTCAGACTTCATTCAATCTGAGCTGTGACTTTTAACCTCAGAACTATTACCAAAAGTGAAAAAATGTACTGGAACAATAGATCACACTTCTGTGCATCAAGAAGGTATTCCATGTGTCAGATGGAAGGAAAAAAAAAACTACCGGAATGAGTTAAGTATGGATTTGAAGAGTTGCTTCCTTTTATATATCCATATAATCTTCTTCCTGAAGAACCTTAAGAAAAATGGATTGTGATTGTGACTAACTTGGGAGCAATCTCCTTGGTTTGGAATGCTGAAGAACAGAAGAGTATATTTGGGACTGACCCACTGATTTCTATTGAAGAGGAGACTATATGTGGTTCACAAACACATCAGTTTCTTCCTGAGTGGATAACTAGCCTTGTGGACTGAATAAAACCTCTATAAAGTTCATTCATTCTGTAAAGAACATGATTTTTTTACCTACTTTAAAAGCTAAATGTTATGCCCAAGATGAAGTAGTTAATATGCTGCATATGCAAGCCATGCTGGTTTAACTTTATAATTACTGAAATATTCACCAACTTAATATTATCTCTTAAGGTCAATGTAAATGCTGTGATTTAGGAATATCCCACATAATCCTGTTTTTGCTAAATTAAGCAGTGGTCTAAGAAGCTATATCAGATTTGTCATCTCAGTCCCCCCCTGGGTATCACAGTAAGAAAATGAGAGTGACTCACCAGAAAATAGAGAAATCCAATAATTGTTGTCTCAAAAGAGGCTCAATCACGAAAGTGCTATTTTCTTTTAGCACAATAATATCCTGATGCTCAAAAGAGTAAAGTCATATATTTGCCATGACAATCCTGCTGTTGAACTTGACAAAGTCAAATAGAAGCCTGCAAACCTGAGGTTTCATTGTTTTGTGGTCATACAACATGATGACTAATTGGCTGTATGGTTAATGATTTAATGTAACTCTAGTAATATACCAGTATCCTTGGACTTATTTTCAAGTTACATTATTGCAAAGGATATCATTTAGGAAGGAATTTCTAGGAACAACTCCATACTGGATGATCAGTCTGTGTGGTGTATAACTTCTGGCGTACTAATTACTGTGTCATGAAGCCTGATGATCAAATAATCAGAAAGGTCTCTGGTTATGATGGATGGCATATAACAATGGAATGACTAACATGCCACAAAAGTATGTATCACCTATGCTTGTGTGGATAGAAAGCTATTAAAAAATTTAAAAAACAATGGATTTCTGATGCAAGTAAATCAGTAGCACCAGAGGTTAAATACAGTTTCCCCTAAGGAATGGTGCCAACTTCAACAACTGTCTTGTGTAAATATGCCATATAATAATATTGATATTGGCAAAATATATTGGGATATTGAGTTAAAACCGTCTCAGAATACTGATTAAAAAAAAATGGACATAAACGAGCTGGATTTCACTAACCATCAGCTGACTTTCTTGTTAAATGGTTCTATATAAATTTATCACCAGGTACAAATAACATTGTATTTAGCAGAGAAATCAGTCAAATTAGTATAGAAATAATATGTTTCCTTTCCCCTTTGCTGGATCCTCTAGTTATGAGGTATATTCATACTGATTCTGGTGCTGTATTGATTATATGTTATAGTAAATGCAAATGCACAAGAAAATACGATAATTTTGCTCTAAGTGATCCTAGACCAAGGGTCAAAGGAGCCATCTAGGCAGGGAAGGGTTAACTTGACTTTCTTGGTTTCCTAAAATACAGTATATTGTAAGGAGAGTACTATTTTCAGACCCAACCCTTGACTCACTCCTGGGAGATAACCTCTGTGTAATTGAATATTTTACTTCAAAAGTTTGTTTTTATATGCCCAGACAGAGCCTTGGACCATGCTGTACCAGTTTAAACCGATAAGTTTATTATTTATGCTGAATTCCTATGTAGGCTCCAAGAGTGCAGAGGGAGTCTGGGGTCTAGGTTGGTGAAGTCAGTCCAAAAATGCTCTGCATGTCTATGTGACAGGTCCCTCAAAAAACCCTGCACATCAAAGTTTAGGTGAGCTTCTCTGTTTAGCAATACTTCACCTGCATTGTCACACATTATTACTGATATTTAAGTAGGTCCCTATGCAAATATACTGGGAGGGGACACCTGGAAATTTGAGTCTCATTTCTCTGAGACATTGCTTGGTGTACTTTCTCCCTTTGTATAATGTGACCTATTTGAAATGAATTTTAACTGTGAAAAACTGTAACTACAGATATAGCAAATTTCTGAGTCCAATGAGAACTTAGATAAAATCATTGACACTGAGGATGGTTTTAGGGACCCCTAAAACACATTGTGAGTTAAACATACACCAAGTGTTAGATGATTGAAGTTCAGATAAGTTGAGATATATTGAAATATTTGATAATTTGTAAAAGCACCAAAAGTCTGAGAAATGGAGGATAGTTTAACATAGATGGGTCTTGTTTAGTACCATATTCAAATGGTGAAAGACAACAATGCAGAGATTGAGAAAGACAGACATTCAGAATGAAATACAGACAGGAGAGAGAGAGAGAAGAGAAAGATATGGAGGGGAAAGGAAGAAGGGTAGGAGAGAAGAAGAGACAGAAAAGGAAAGAGGAAGAGAATAGTGA
This sequence comes from Marmota monax, assembly GCF_021218885.2. NCBI lineage: Eukaryota > Metazoa > Chordata > Mammalia > Rodentia > Sciuridae > Marmota > Marmota monax. The sequence goes on along the minus strand of NW_026694552.1, from coordinate 4,838,107 downwards.
GATGTATATGGGTACAGGAAAATGAAATTTTTGAAAGAATATATCCAAACCTGGAAATACGGAATATATTGAGAAAGGGTAATTGAGTGCTATACATTTGAACAATTTTTAAGAAGTAAATTTTGAATTATTTGCATATAGTACATATGAATTTTGTTTAAAAACAACAGAATTTTATTTTTAAGATATGTATAAAATATCATTCCTACATGATGTATACTTTTTAAAAGAAGACAATATGAAAGATAAAATATGTTTAAATCTGGTATAGACTTTCAAAATCAGTAAAGAGTATACTTAAAGCTTTAGAATGAAGCAGGATAAATGCTAAAAGTATATAGTAAAATCTTGACAATAAAGTATTTAATAATTTGAATATTTTCACTCTCATTTATAATGAGAATTCCTACAGTGATGATAGAGAGGAAAGAAAAATACAGACATAGGTTAACTACCAGGGAGATTCTGAGGAGTACCAAGATTCTCTCCAGTGCCTATTTTGTCAGGCTATGGACAAACATGAATTTGAATTCTTTATTGGTTCTAACAAACCAAATATACCAAATTGAAGAAGTCTTTTCACATTTGTGTTCTTTAATTGTTATTGAAGGAGGTATAGTTTTACACATTCACTGGCAATTGCCTTTTCATTTCCTATTTTTGAATTGTGGTTGTACAATAAATCTCATTTCTTTTCCCCATGCAGCTGGCAGCAAAGTTTAGAAAAATATCTATCTGCTGGCAATTTAAATGCTGAAAAATAGAGGTCATAATGCTTAAACTGAAATCTGATGCTCTCAGGAAGCAGATGTGGCTCCCTATTACTTGGTATTACCTTGAATTTTTGATGCTGCTATTTATCCATCATATTCCAAATAAAGCACAGTCATTTTTGTGTCCTCCTACCAGCCCTAGGATTGAAGATGACATTTTGACTCTTTGTCATAAAAGGAAACTAAGAGACAGAGCATACCACTGAAGAAGCTGAGCCACGTGCAAATTTTCTGAAGGACTCTTAGGTTAGAAAAGAGACCCCCAGAGCTATATCAGTATTTCACAACCAGAAGAAATGATGACAGATAGAATGGGGGCCATGGTAGTAAGTGTCTTGTTGCTCAACTCACAGAGAAATGGTTGAAAACTTTACTTTGTATATGGGCATGATGCTGTCCCAGCCTGGCCTTACACCTGTGTATCCCACAAAAAACATGGTGGCTTCTTGAGTAGGAATCCCTGAGGTGAACCACAAAGGGGAACTTCTCTTTGCTTCTGAAATCTGAGAAGAACTGTTTCTTATATATATATATTTTCAGTTGTTGATGGACACAATACCTTTATTTTATTTGTTTATTTTTATATGGTGTGGGGGATTGAACCCAGTGCCTCACGCACGCTAGGCAAGTGCTCTACCACTGACCTTCAACCCTATCCAGAAGAATGGCTTCTTAACTATGGGACAAGTTCTGTCCCCTTGAACTGAGTGTATTGGTCCATACTGATAAATATGAATGTTCTTGTTCACAATTCAGCAGCTTCTTTCTACAACTGTTCATGTGTCATGATGTCTAACAGCCATGCGGCTATGTGGGGTCTTACCTTGGAAGTGAGCAAATTGCTGCATTTCCTCAAGGGAAAAATCAGGTTCCAAATGTCAGAGGTCCAGATTGACTTGTCAATGACTGGCAAAAACCAGGAACTCTGTGGGAGTTCATCATTTGTCAGACACCTTTCTTTCTCCTTTTATTACACATATGTGTTTCCAAACACTGACTTGTGCATCATCGCACAGGCAGAACTCGTTATGTGGCTTGCCTTCCTCTGTACATGGAGGTTTTGATATCTCCAGCTTCTGCAATAGTGATATTTTTCCAAAGCGTCCTGAGAGTTTATGGGCATTCTACCCACACCAATCAACTTATCTTCCTGACAGCCCAGAGGAATCTGGTATCAAGAGCATGCATGTCAGATCAGATCTTATGCATTGTTCAGGGGCAAAAGAAATCTATTCCCCTACATTGCCTTAGCTCTGTGTTGTGAATGAAGTCATCACATTTTGGGTGTTAGCATTTTCTGTACTTCTTCATTCGCTCAGCTATAGCAGTGTGAATCAGAGGTGAGCCTTTTTGATCTGGTTCAATGCTGATGTGGTAATGACAAATGTAATGTGTCATGGAAATGACACTCATCTTGTGACTCAAGAGCCAAAGCACTTTCTCTATTGACTACCATTGAAGGAATAACTTGTGGCTGGATTGAGATTAAAAAAGCAGTGCTAGGGATTGACTAGGCCTTCCATGCGTCAGGAATGCCTCTCAGAGTTTCCCCTGATGGGTTAGTCAGATTGGGTGTGGGTTCTTGATGGCCAGTGATGGCAAATATCATAACCTTCGTGAAACCAAACAAAGTCCTGAAATACACAGGAAAGGGCATCTCAGAGATATTTCTCATCCTTGAGTCTGTGGCTCAATTGCAGCAGCTTGGGAGCTCAGAGATTTTGGTGTTCCTTCACAGCCAAGCAGGCAATAAGTCGACTCCAAACAAATCCTCACTGTGACTCTGGTGGCAGTCAGAATCCTTCTTCAATTGTAAGCTTGCTCCATCATCTATTCCTTGAACAGTTTGTTCCACACAGTACCATTAATATAAAGGTAGCTAAGTATGTCCCTTAAGCATTTGTTCACTCATTACCCTTGTCATTGGTCTAGCTTGCAGAGCTGACGCCTCAGTGATGAATAGAATTCTGGGAGTGAGAGACACAGAAACAGATTGCATATATGTTTCATATATATATATATATATATATATATATATATATATATTTCATATATGTTTCCAATACATATATACATAATATGTATGCATGTGTGTGTGTGTGTGTATTTCCCATTGTAGGCAGTGATATTTCTATACAGGCAATATGACATTTTGGTTTTTTATGAGAAGCATCTATGCGATTGAGTCCTAGGACTTGGATCAGATATAATTACAGGCAGGAAAGGCTGAAACTGTGAATCAATTACAAGCCTGTGCAAAGTCTATCATGACAGTGTGTTTGTGTGAGTCTGTCTGGGTCTCTGTGTATTTCTTAGAGGGAGAGGGTGTTGGGTTCTTCCTGTTGTGTGGGAGATGCTGGCAGCTCTTGCTGAGAGGAGCCTGAAGAGGCTGAGTCACCAGTCAGTGTTTTTCCTTCATTGATTCTGTGAGGGCGACTATGCTAGCTGGGCCTTTTGATGTCTGGTTTCATAAAGCAGAGCTCTCTGACCTTTTCTAAATAAGCACGGTGCTGAAGACAGCTTTTCCCTCAGTATTTTCAAGACGTGTGGCACATGTCATAAAAAACACCCTCGGGGTAATAATATTGAAGGTACGTTAGAAACAGACACAATCAATGTTGGCAAGATTTTTCAGTGAAGTGCCAGATATTAGAAATTTCATTTTGGATATTCATAGGTCTTTGTTCCAGACCAATATGAGCTCTGCCATTCTCTCAGAGAAGAAGCCACGGAAATCAAAGGGCTGTTGTGTTCCAATAAAATTGATTAGAAAGAAAAGGAGACGTGGCAGGACAGATACTACTCTCAGGCCATCATTTGTTGGCCCCTGATAGAAAAGATTAGATACCTAAGTGTTTGCAGGTGCCTCATGCTGTCCTTCTGGGCCGTAATACATCATCATTTTGCTCACCACAGACATACCTGAGGCTGAGTTTGGACACAAACTGTCTAAAGGTAAAGCTGTGTCTTTTCTAGCCACTAATTCAAATCTCTGTATGGCTGTCCTGTACTTGTGGCATAAGGCCCAGGCTCCCTAGAAAGACTCCTTGAGGAAAGTGTGGGTGCCTGCCAATAGATATCGATTTTGATGGAGTTAATAGGAACATTTTGAAAGAAATGTGTTGTCTCTTTAGTCCTTCTTCCTGGTATTCATTCATGATATCTGCTGAGAGAAGAGCCAGATGGTAGATTAGAGGTATCTAAATATGTCAGTTCCACATTTCTTCAATGCCCTGATTTTGTGGCCTGGCCCCTGAGATCAGTGTTCCTCCTTTCCCACTGTTGCTCCTTCCTTCTGATCATTGGCAATGCCACAGGGAGAAGGAAACCTAGGGGAGAAAGGAGCAGGTGCAATTCCCATTCTGCTTCCACTCAGACCGATTTGCTTTTCTCTTTCCTTATGCTCTCTGGAAGTTACTTTAAAGGCATTGGAAAAACAACCAGATGCACTGCTTTTAACATGAAACAATGGACTGAACACTGAAGTTGAAGGTCATTGTTCACTACAAGCAGTGATCCTGGTTTTCCTAGTTTTCACATAAGTCCCATTTCCTCAGCTTTGGATATGGCACTCGGGTTGCTTTTTCTATGGGTTCTTGGGTTATTTTGTTCCAAGGGATAACTGTGTAATGGTGTTCCAAAAGTATGGGCATTTCACACAAATTAAGCAGTGTTGATTTAAAGGCTCATATTTTCACCTGGCATTTTTCTTCTGTGCAAAATATCTACCTTTGTGTGTCTACCTTTCCCTTTTATAAAAGCACTTGGCAACGTGGGGCCAGGGGAGAGGCTTTTCCTTCAATTTAAGAAAGGCTGTCACCAAAACAAACTGCTATTAACATCAGGGTTCCTGATGACAGACTAATCTTCCACCTAACATCAAAAGACCAGGAGGTTGACTCTGGCCACTTCTTTGACTCAAGAAGTACTCATATACAAATAATTTAAAGCCTTTCCCATTAAGCCGTGAGGTACTGGCATTGCTTGCTGTAGGGCTAAATATGTGTAAATTGAAAAGATTAGAGTGGCATTATTTTTGTTTGCTACAATTCAGCTTCTCTCCTTCACAGACTGGTCAAGTCACCTAATCAATCAAGGATAGTGAAAGAGGCTTACCTTGCAGAAAGAGATAATCCAAGAAGCCCCACTGGCCCATGCTCAGCATTCCACAGACTCTACCCCAGCCCCCTAACAGCTCATACCATTTCACCAAGTAATTGACATGTTCAGTAAACATGCTATTTTACCACTTGCCATTATCTAAGGGAACTCCAAGCCTAGAATCTTGTTCTCCTTCTATAAATGTTCAAAGCCACCACTTGGGAAATGTGGGAATCTAAATTCCTACTTAATATATTATGAAAGCATGGATGTTTATTGCAAGACTTTCCTTTCAAGTAAAGTGGCAAAATTCACTGTAATAAAAATACCTGAGAAAATGTGAAGGACTTACGTGGCAATATTACTTCTTTATCATTCTCAGTTCAGTACAAGCAGTGATCCTGTGAAGGTAGAGTGTGGAGAAATCCCCTTAGTAATATTTGCCTTTCATATTCATTTGATTATGAATCCTAACCTTTCAGACTTAAACTGGTTTTTCCCCAGGTCTTTCACAAGTACTGGATATGTATGTAAATGCAAGGTCCTCTGAGAAACTGAGGGGAGATTAAAAGAGCTAGGGTGATCATCAGCCTCTTTTACTGCTAGAGAGGTCCTGTGGGGCAGGAGCCAGAGAACACAGTGACGGGGCAGCTTCATGGCTTTCCCTGAGGATATCTACATATTTTTTTTACATGTTTAGTATTTTTTTCATACACTATGGACCAAATTACTACTTTTATGTTTCTGGGGTGAACCCCATCCAAGCCAATCACAGTAAAATGCACACAGATGAGAACCCTGATGGATGTATTTGCTTTTAAAGGCTATTCATGAAATCCACAAAATACACGTGGGCAGAATAAAAATTTGAAATCCAGACACATTTGTTTACACCAAACCTTTAAATCAACTGTTACAACTTTCAAGGGGATTCCTATGATGGGGAGACAAGAGATGAATATCCTTATATGACATGACACACTCCTTCGTGGGGAACACACACAGACCTGCAGGCAGGCCTTGTCCTCAGGTGATGGTGGAATACCTGAGGCCTGGAGAGTGTTACCTGAGTGCCTTGTCCCTGGTTGCCCAAGTGTCCTGGGTTATTTCCCTTTCAGTGTCCCTGTGCAGAATTCTAGCTCTGGTCAGCAGGTGGCACCTTTCTATACTCCTGTGACTCCTCAGAAGGAAGTTTGTGGGAAGGATGCTTATGGTACAACATGGAGCACAAAATACAAACGTACAAAAATCTATGCATGCATTGGGGTGACAAAGCTGCTTTCGCCAAATGGGGGAGACTGAAATGTAATGACTTGGAATGATGTGCAGTTGCATGAGCAAAGTAAATTCAAGAATGACGTGCATTGGATAGTTCTGTGTCTGGGAAAAGTGCCACTGAAATAAGGTAGACACACCAGCATGCCACCTTCTCCTTAGCTCAGGTGGAGGGATTCTTTGGGCTGCACCCAGACCTGAGGGCTGCAGAGTCCTGGAGTTCCACCCTCTGATTTCTCCTCCTGTGCAATGTTGTCTACACTTCCCGTTCTGACCCAGGACTGTGTTACAAGTTTTGGAGAGACAGGTGAGAGAAGTTGTTTTGAAAGTCAGCTTGTTGGACTCTTATCAAGCTGACTTATGACCATAAGTTTGCTTTTTTTGTTGTTTATGTTAAGAATTCAGAAAGCTTTTTTGTTTGTAGCTTATATTTACCAATATATGAAAATTCATAATACTAATTTGTGGTGAGCCGTTCTTATAGACCGTGGCCGCCATTAGAAGATGGCGCCGGCTTCCACTGTGGCCTGTGATAAACAACTCCTAATATGGAGAGTTTGGCGCGCAATCCCTTATCACCCTATGAGAGAGATCCACGTGGCAGTTTGGGATTGGTATACGGGAGGCTTTATTAGGCTGTGCTTGGGCGCTCGGCGGGGGGTCACTAGAAGATGATACATGAATCAAGGCCTGAATAAACTGCTGAAAGAAGAATCCTGTGTCGTGTTTTCCCTTGCTGGCGGGGGCTCGCGACACTAATTCATTTTAAATCCATTGATTTGTTCATTTAAAATAAAAATGTTACGCCTATTTTATATTCCAATAAAATCACATGTTTAATGGGAAAAAGCTTTATTTTCTGGAAGAAATGTTTCAATTTTCCTTCATGATATTATCACTTTTCTTGATTTATGGACTCCAGGGCACAGAGAGTTTTATTAGAAGCTGTAGGTCATATTTTTGAGTTGCACAGCTGAGACTGAAATCTGCATCTGTCTTTTTCTGAATCTCTGGGATTTGAAGAGACTGACCATGAAATCATTTCACTCTTTTCCCTTCCAGTAAAACTACATAGGTTGCCAACTTACTGTTCAGTGACAGCATCTTGGTAGCTAAAAACATGTAGGCCACAGTGAGAGTTTTATTTTTTTAAAGAGACAGAGAGAAGAGAGAGAGAGAGAGAGAGAGAGAGAGAGAGAGAGAGAGAGAGAGAGAATTTTTAATATTTATTTTTTAAATTTCGGCAGACACAACATCTTTGTTTGTATGTGGTGCTGAATATTGAACCTGGGCTGCACGCATGCCAGGTGAGCACGCTACCGCTTGAGCCACATCCCAGCCCCACACAGTGAGAGTTTTAAACCTGGGAAACACTAGAAATCATTACTGCACTTCTCTCCCCCTAAGCGCCTGTTACCTGCATGTTTTTTGCTAGGACTTAATACATAGACTGGACCTCTCTTATTGTAGCAGAAAGTGCTGCATGATAATGTAACTCTGGCTCCCTATTGCGAATTATTGTGTGTTTAACAGAATCTGTGTGTGCCAATAAATAGATTGTTTTAAGAATTTTAATGTGACTATAAGAGAACCACTTCTAAGTATATTATTTACTATCAATGTGGTTTTAGAATAATTACCTGGGTAGAACAGATCCTCAGTGATTATTTATCTTATGATGAGATTTATCTATTGTTACTCTAGGGCACAGTGTACCTTGTGGGGGTTGTTTATCTTCTCAGGACCCATTTTGTCCTCAGAACCCTTCAAATATGCATGTATCCAAATGTTGGCCATGGCAAAACCAGAATTTCTGGTTTGCCTTCTTCTGATATCCAGGTACTTTATCCTCATATCTGTTCTCCTTTGCTGCTCATTTTTTAGTGATTATAATCCACAAGCTCCTGCCTGAAGGAATGTATCTTGTATTATGGAAAGTTGAATGGTAGTTTAGAACAGAAAGTGTAATGTGAATCTGTGTTTCTAATAGGTGAATCAAGTTTCTCAACCAACCAACAAACCTCCCTCCCTTTCTTTCTCTCTCTCTTTCTTTCATAATCCCTTGTATAAAAAGCTCCTTTTCCCAAAATGTTCATTCTATGAAGAACTTTGGGTATTGTGTCTAATATTTAATGAATTCATTCATTGAATTTGGCATGGGATAAGGGACTGAGCTCAAGATCAGTATTCTGCTTCTGAGGATGTATGTGTACTTCCTGATTTCCTTAGAAAGTGGACATCAACAAGAACATTTTTTTATGAAATTCTGGTTGCTATGACAACTAGGACATGTCATTTTATTCTGGAGGCAGAACATGAGAAGAATATTTACATGCTGGAAGGAAGGACTAGCAGCAAAATTTTTTGGCATAGTAGGTGTCTACTATCACTGTGAGACTCTCTCTGTATGTGTGTTTTGGGAGAGCGAGTTATTTAATTGGATATTTGGAGCTATAAGCTTTCCTGTTTTATTGAAGAGTCTAGCAGTTACTATGGAAGGGATGATGTTACCTGTCATCCCTTGTGTTTCTGAGTCTAAAGATGATACTTGATGTGTGCATGCATCATCATCTAAGTTCTTTAAAGCAGAAGTGTCCAATTATTTCTGATCCGATACCACTGTTTAAGAAATATTTTTGTTTGTATCCATAAAGCTGCATACTATTCATTTTATATGTATACTTTGAACAAAAAATAGTATATGTATATTATGGGATATAGAATTTGAACTCAGCATATGATGAAATAAATGAGTAAGATCGGAAGCTTTAATGTGAATTTGTGAAACTTCAGTTAATATTATGCTCACTTTGAGTAGCTAATACAGAGATTAACAAAGGTCCTATTTTTAAAAGACTAATTTCCCATCATCATGCCACTACTTAAAATCTATTAATGGTTCTTCTTAATATAAACATAAGGTACAAGTTCCTTAACAAAGGTCCTGTTTTTTGTTTTGCATTTTAGGAAGTGGATGTTGCTGACTTCTTTTTTTAATACCACACTTAAACTTAATGACATTCTTTTTGTATTACCACAATGAACTTAATGACATTCTTTTTTCAAAATCTCTGCTTTAGAAAGAAGCACATTGATATGGCTGTATTGCTCTAGTATGCTAACTGTAGTTCTTTTGGAAAAATACCAAGGAGTGGGATACCTGGGTTATATAGTAGGTCTATTCCTATAGTTTAGAAAAATCTCCATACTTCTTTCCAAAGTGGTTGTACTAATTTGATTTTCACCATTCAGTACGATGAACAATAGTGCATAGTTTATCTTAAATTAGAAGAGAGGAATTTGAATGTAGTTGCCATAAAGAAATGACAAAAGTGTAAAGTGATTATGGTAATTGCCCCAGGTTGATTACCACCTATTGTATACATGAGTCAAAACATCACATTATACCTGAGAAATATTTACAAATATTATGTGCCAATAAAAATTTAAATAGGAAAAAACTTTCATTCTGAGAGAGTCACTTACCTTTTTACCTAACATTTGCTCTTGATTTGTGATTTTTGTCTCTTTTATTCTTTGTGTTGAAGGTTGAGTGGGAGCTAGTTTGTGCATGGAATGAGTTTCACTGTTACTTTGCAGAGTTGTGAGTGTAGTGCGGTAGAAGGATCTCTGCCCTGTGAACTTGTAGTATCCCAGTAATTTCTCAATTCCTCTTAACAAAAGGGGGGGGGGGAGCAAGGGACATCAATAGTAACAACAAATATATAGCCTTAAAATAAATATCTTGTGCCTACTATGACATTTCTAACACTAATTCCTACATGAAGATGGATGGTGTGGACAGCATTTAACATTAAAGTCAACAATAAAGAGCTGTGAACTACATCTAACATTAAACAACAGGTTTCAACTACCTCATCTACTGTATTAATAATCACAATGACATGAATGGTGGGGGTTGTAATTATATAAACTAAATAGTTCTAACAGATAGTAAAATTATAATTCCTTAAGTGAAGAAAATATGAGATGGCAAGGCAAGAAAATATTTGAAATATGTAAAAAGTGAACAGACAGGCAGTAGGTGAGAGGGTTGCAGGTGACATCTATAAATAAGGAGGAGTAAAAATAACTAAAAATAATAAAATAAATAGAGTAAAAAGGAATGTATTGTATATATATATATATATATATATATATATATATATATATATATACATATATACACACACACACACATATATGTGTGTATACATATATATATTCTCAAATCTACCAGTGCAGGCACAGAGAATGGAAAAAGCTTTAAAAAAGGAAAGGAAAAAAGTAGGAAAAATTCTTAACAAATGAAGCATTTGTTTGTGCTGAGGTAGTTAAAACTCATGGCAAAGATGGATGTTCATTGCTTATGGTGATGCACTATCCTTTGCATTTCTTTTTATGTCATGTACCCCTTGGATCAAGAGCTGGGGGTTGTTAAACCCAACCTCTTTTTATTCTTAGTGAGCTGCCACTCAGTGTGATCTGGAACTGAAGCTGGTTTTAGTAGCTTTTAGCTTCCTATCTCTCATTATAGGGTAGGATAGACTGGGGAGTAATGACAATTGGAGTTTTATCTGGACAGATTAGGTCATTGCATTCTGAGAGTAAGGCTAATGCAAAGTTCTAAATGGGAAGTTCCAGTGGTTGGGGTTTAATTCTGGCTGTCCTTTTGGAACTTTGTCAGGAGGTATTTGAGATTATATCAATTCCTCACGTTGCTGGGATCAAGGACGTCCCTCAAATTCCCCTTTTAGAGTAGGGGATCTAATCCTCCATAGTTCTCCTGTATTCCACTGCCATGGATGTGAATTTCCCAGTATCGGAACTGCTGTGCAGATGTGTCTGTTTGACCGGTTTCTGACCTTTTCCCAAATGTTTCCATGGGCTCTGGACAACCAAGGGAACTTGAGTTTTTCTCCCCTCAGTATTCCTAGCTTGAATTATCCTGGGAATGATGCTCTCTGCACATGTTTCAGTTGCACTAGTCCAGGCACACTCTGGACCCCATGATAGGTACCTGTCGTTTCAAGCTGAATGCCCTTTATGAACTCCTGATGTTCCACCTCTACAAGTTGCCATGTTGCCTCTGGCCGATAGTTCTCACTGCAGCTCTCCCCTTGCCAGTGAGAGATTCTGATAACTTTCCATCATTAACTTGCCCTACCATCTCCGGGTCAGTCAAGATAAGCCTCACTCTTGTTCCACATATTCTTTCATGCCAAAATTATTTACAGTGCTTTTCTCTCTTCCTGCCTATGTTACCTCTTCCCTCTGCAGTGATTTGGTGGCACTGATGCTGCCACTGCCAGCAAGTCTGGCACTTCTCTAATGTATTATTTCTTATTCTGTGTCCAATGCTTTTGAATTTCTGTATCTTTATGATTATTTTACTCTCTAATATTGAATTTCAGTGAATGCCCTCACTCACCCAGCATTTTAGCAAGCCTGTTTGCTGTGGTGATAAAAAGGTGACAAGACAATTAGAGGAGGAAAAAATTGGGGGGGGGGGCTCACAGTTTCAGAGGTCATCATAGTCTATAGAAAGCTGGCTCCATTCCTTGGGGCTTAAGATGAGGCAGAATATCATGGTGGAAGGGTGTGGCAGAGGAAAGCATCTGGGAATACAGCATCAGGAAGCAGAGACAGAGTTTTGCTTAACAGGGACAAAATATAAACCCCAAAGACATGCCTCCAGGTACCACCTCCACTAGCCACACCCTACCTGCCAACAGATACCACCAAACTAGTCCCCATTAGGGGATTAATCCACTGATTATATTAAGCCTCTCACAACCCAGTTATTTCACATCTAAACTTTCTTGCACTGTCTCACACATGAGCTTTTGGGGAACACCTAATATCTAAAACATAACACACAGCTTACAAAAAAGCAGTACTCTTGCTGCTTGAATCACAGAGCTGTGGAGCATGAATTGGACAATGTACCTGTCCTCTAATCTGCCATCTTCCCTCCCCTGCAGTAAATTTTTAAGGAATCCCATTAAGTTTTTGAATGCTCTATTGTATCCTTCATTTCAAGGATTTCTGACTGGCTTATTTTTTTAATTTAATCCAAAATAATTTCTAATTTGTACCAAAAACTTTCATCTATAGATTATTTTTAAAGAGATTGTTCAATTTTCTAACACCTGTTACTGATTTATAAATTAAATTCCAGTTTTTCTGTTGTTACTAACTTATTACCTAATTACAATATACTCAAGGAATATATTCTGTTGATTTAAATCTTTCAAAATATGTTAAGGTTTAAAAAAAAGTTTTTGAATGAATGTCTTGTGACCAATCTGAATTGATACCAGAAGGAGGTGAAATAGGTGATCCCCAAGAAGATCCTCCTCTCATTTTATGACCTCCTGAGAGTTGATCTAACTCAGCTTTTGTTTCTCTGTTGAAGGAATTGTCATAAAACTCAACTAATTTATTTTTCTGTCTTGGAAGTTTTTTCATTATTTTTGTCTCAATGGTCTTTTCCCTCTGCTTAGCATCACAGCAGTGGAGTCTTTGTAATGACATCCATAAGGAAGTACAGATGTGGTTACTGGGATCATAGTGGTAACCAACTGATATAAAATGTCCCAAAACTTCCTGAGAAGGCCTAAGGAACATTAGTTTTCTGAAACCAATAAAGTGAGGCAGTCAAACAACTTGAAGAAGGAATGCCAAGACTGATGAATGAAGAAGATGATTCTTTGTTCCTTTTTAGAATTTCTTTTCAAGAACAAAAACAGTATGAGTTTAATCTTAACCAGTTGTCAGATCACCCAGGAAAATGATGAATGGATCAGTGATAACTTCCATTCCTATACTAGTCCTTTTTCTTTCTCCTCCAGACACAGTAGGGATAAAATGAGTTCCAACCTTGAATCTGCCAATTTATCCAGCCCTAACTCTATAATAACCATGTTAATGTGCTCATTTTTTAATGATTCATCATAGTTATTGGAAGCCAAAGAGTTGCTGTGAGCTGTAAATTTTCTCTATCAGTGTGCCCATGATGACATCATCTTATTTAAAAAAATCTCCAGAGGACCCATGTGAATCCTTACTTGCAGCTAAGATATCTAAAAATGAAGATTTGCCTCCATTTGTGGGTCCCCAGAATGATATTAAGGAACAGATTCATGGTCCCATTGATATTTGGTACTATTTCTTTCTCAATTGTTTTCAGCCAAACAGAAGCCCACTCTTCGCTTTAGCTTCATAGCAAATCTTATACACTGATAAATGTCTTCAGGTCATTGGAGGTTGTCTTAATGAAGTTGCTGGTGTTTATTTGTGATATTGCAATAAAAACCTGGAAAATGATGGAAGGCGTCTGGAGAGTTTATTCCTTTTCACAGAAGCATCTGGTCTAGGAAGGCATTGGGGCCCCCATAAGAATCAGGGACAGTATGCAGTGAGCTCTGGCTTTTACAGTGAGGAAGCTAGTGTATGTGTGTGTGTGTGTGTGTGTATGTGTGTGTGTGTGTTTGAGTTGTTTGTGTTCCTTAAATATTCTGGATATTAGCCCTTTGTCAGATGTATAGTTTGCAAATATTTCCCCCTTTCTGTAGGTTTCCTCTTTGTTCTGTCGCTTCCTTTGCTATACAGAAGCTTTTTAGTTTGATATAGTCCCATTGTCACTTTTTGTTTTTGTTGCCTGTCTGTCATCACCAAATCTCACAGGCTTCTCTGTCACGCTGGTATTTTCCTGTCATCATTGAATGAACACTTGTCTAAGTTATTATTTGTCCCAATAATTAATGAGGGAAGCAGCAGAGTATTAAACATTTTTTAAATTGCAAATTGAATTTCCTTTTTTCCCAATAGAATAAAATGTACATTAGAAAGAATAGGAATGATTTGCATGGCTATGAAGAGGAAGTGCTGCTGTTGCTATCCGTTTTCTACATGTTTTCATCTGTCCCTTACGGAGTGATGTAGTAGCCTAATCAGTCAAAAACAATGAAAGGGTTATATCCCAACAGAATGAGATAATTCCTGGAAGGTCCATTAGTCAATGTTCGGCATTCCACTAGAAGCACCCTCAGTAATCTCCAGTGCCCATTACCAAGTCTTTGACATGTTTCCCTGACAGGGTGGTATTAAGAGAAGCACTCAAACTTTAAGAGAATTCTTCACTTTAAATATTTTCCTTTCTTCCCTTTTGTTCCCTACATAAATATGCAAAGATTTCACTGTGGTCTGCAGGTGGCACCCATGTAGCTGATATATGAATAAACATTCTCAGTAAAGTACAAATTTCCTGCTATCACCCACTAATTGAAATCTGTAAATGGCTCTTAATTTATACACTAATTGAAATCTGTAAATGGCTCTTAATTTATACAGAAGGATAAGGCAGAAGCTCCTTAACAATGCTTCTGATTTTTGTTTTTGCATTTTAGGATGTGAACATTATTGATTTTATAGTTATTTCTATGTTTATTATGTTTCAGAATAAATGCATAGCATCGAAAAGACTTACTGATGACTTTTATGTCAGGATATGTGCTTTAGGAAGAATCATTTGCTAACTAAAGAATATCTAAGTCTTGGGCTGGGGCTGTAGCTCAGTGGTAGAGTGCTTGCTTTGCATGGGTGACGTGCTGAGTTGGATCCTCAGCACCACAAAAAAATAAATATAAAAATAAATAAAGATATTGTGTCCATCTACAACTAAAAAAATATTTTAAAAAAGAATATCTAAGTCTTGTGGCTCAAAATCCATGATACTGGTTCAGGGACCACCCTGCCAATGTAATTTTGTCTTTACCAATCTGCTTCTTGTTAGTCTCTGCAATTTGTGTTTACCAGGAGACAAGGAGTGTGGAAGAAAGAGAAACAGAATTTGCTTTCCTCTCTGTTTCTGTTTCTCTTAATTTTGACCTGTAAGATGCTTTATAAATAAAGCCTTTTTAAAATAAATAAGCCAGGTGATCTCAGTAGGGGCAAATAATCCATAATATGGTTCATGTCTAAATATTCAAGGACTCTCCATACATAGTCTGCTCAGAAAGACCAGTTATACTGTACTGTTTATCTCTCTCTCTTCTGAGCTCTTGGTCTCAGCTTATGAATAGATAACTGTAACCATTAAGTATGGTGTCTTGGGTTTTAAGGATCCCTGTAGTAATCTATAGAAACTCTGGGTAAGCATCTGTAATTCTTTAGAAGTCTATGTCCCAGATTTCAGTATCCCCTTCTCCAAGTTAAACAGATTTTAGAATCACCAAAATTTCCCTATGCTTTTTCCAGAAAGTACATGTTGCTTCCTCTACTACTGGTATCTCTATTAAATCATTGCTTCCTATATGCCTATTTGGATTCAAAATCAAGTTCTTTCTGACTTAAAAAAAGGAGGAATAGAGAATTGTGAATTGTTTGTTTTTCATTTTGTTTCTTCCAAATTTCTTCTTTTATCTTTGGTTTCTAGGAATTTCACAATGATAGGCCCAGATGTGTATGTGCTGGGTTGTGTGTTTGTATTTGTCTCTGTGTGTATAGATGGTATATTTTGGGATTAGCACATCTTCAATTTTCCACTTCATATTGTCTTTTATTTTGTTCCTTTGAACATTCTACTTCTCTAAGCCCTTTCCTGGTACTCTAGTTTCACATTTCTTATGTGGTTAGGTATATAACCTTACATTGATAATTATCAGCCTAAGACAATTTTAAAGATATTTTCTTCACATTCTCTTTCGTATGGCACCATTGTGTTGTTTGATTTGTTTTTGTTCACTTATATATTTTATTTCATATCTCCTTAGAGTATTTATAAAGTAATACTTAAGTGCATATGTACATGTAAATGCCTTCTCCCAATAATCTTTTATAATATGATAGGGAAAGTCAGTCCTACCTTTACCATTGTTCTGTCCTTGTTCCTCTCATGTCTGTCATCAGATTTCTGTTTACCATTCAAGATATTGTAATTTTTATGTTGAGTTGAACATATGTAGAATTGTTGTCTATGTATATTTTTTACATAAATGGAATCATTTGTGTTGTTTGGTTACCTAGCCTAACCTGTATTTTTTCTGTTAGTGCATTCAGATCTGCATCAGTTTTTGTAAGTGAAAAGTAACACATCATTGTTGACCTACCTATGGATTTTCAATCTGTCCCATACATAGCACAGTGGTTATATCCAATTTCATTGTTGTTGTTTTGATAAACTACGGTGCATTTCTCTGATTGCTAGAGATGATGAACATTTTTTCATATATTTGTTGACTGATTGTATATCCTCTTCTGAGAAGTGTCTGTTCAGGTCCTTGGCCCATTTGTTGATTGGGTTATTTATTTATTTTTTTTTTTGGTTTGATGCTTAGATTTTTGAGTTCTTTATATACACTAGAGATTGGTGCTCTATCTGATATGTGAGGGGTAAAGATTTGCTCCCAGGATGTAGGCTCTATCTGTTCACCTCACAGATTGTTTCTTTTGCTGAGAAGAAACTTTTTAGTTTGATTCCATCCCATTTATTGATTCTTGGTTTTAATTATTGAACTATATGAATCTTGTTAAGGAAGTTGGGGCCTAATCCCACATGATGAAGATTAGGGCCTACTTTTTCTTCTATTAGACACAGAGTCTCTGGTTTAATTCCTAGGTCCTTGATCCATTTTGAGTTAAATTTCATGCATGGTGAGAGATATGGATTTAATTTCATTTTGTTGCATATGGATTTCCAGTTTTCCCAGCATCATTCGTTGAAAATGCTATCTTTTCTCTAGTGCATGTTTTTGGCACCTCTGTCTAATATAAGATAGTTGTAATTTGTGGGTTAGTTTCTGTGTCCTCTATTCTGTACTATGGGTCTACCAGTCTGTTTTGGTTCCAATACCATACTGTTTTTGTTACTATTGCTCTGTAGTATAGTTTAAGGTCTGGTATAGCAATGTCACCTGCTTCACTCTTCCTGATAAGGATTGTTTTAGCTATTCTGGGTCTCTTATTTTTCCAGATGAATTTCATGACTGCTTTTTCTATTTCTATGAGGAATGCCATTGGGATTTTGATTGGAATTGCATTAAATCTGTATAGTTCTTTTGGTAGTATGGCCATTTTTATAATATTAATTCTGCCTGTCCTAGAACAAGGTAGAACTTTCCATCTTCTAAGGTCTTCTTTGATTTCTCTCTTTAGGGTTCTGTAGTTTTCGTTGTATAGATCTTTCACCTCTTTCGTTAAGTTGATTCCCAAGTATCTTATTTTTTGAGGTTATTGTGAATGGGATAGTTTTCCTCATTTCCTTCTCAGAGGCTTTGTCACTGATATATAGAAATGGTTTTGATTTATGGGTATTGATTTTATATCCTGCTACTTTGCTGAATTCATTAACTAGTTCTAGAAGTTTTCTGGTGGAGTTTTTTGGGTCTTCTAGGTATAGAATCATATCATCAGCAAGTAGTGCTAATTTAAGTTCTTCTTTTCCTATACACATCCCTTTGAATTCTTTTGTCTAATTGCTCTGGCCAGTGTTTCTAGAACTATGTTGAACAGAAGGGTTGAAAGAGGGCACCCCTGTCTTGTTCCAATTTTTATAGGGGATGTCTTCAATTTTTCTCCATTTAGAATGATGTTGGCCTGAGGCTTAGCATAGATAGCCTTTACGATGTTGAGATATGTTCTTGTTATCCCTGTTTTTTCTAGTGTTTTGAACTCAAAGGGGTGCTGTATTATATCAAATGCTTTTTCTTCATCTATTGAAATGATCATATGATTCTTATCTTTAAGTCTATTGATGTGATGAATTACATTTATTGATTTCCGTATGTTGAACCAACCTTGCATCCCTGGGATGAATCCCACTTGATCATGGTGCACAATCTTCTTGATATTTTTTGTATTTGATTTGCTAGAATTTTATTGAGAATTTTTGCATCTATGTTCATTAGAGATATTGGTCTGAAGTTTTCTTTCTTTGATGTGTCTTTGCCTGGTTTTGTGATCAGGGTGATTATTTTGTGGACACAAGAAACTTATTTTTAGTGGCCTGTTTTAAGTTACAATTTTTTTTAAAAAATATTTGTTCTAATTAATTATATATGACAGTAGAATATATGTATGCACTTTAATATACATTAATGGAGTATAATTTCTCATTGTACATGTTGTAGAATCACATTAGTCAATTACTCATATATGTACATACCGTAATAATGTATGTTTAATTTTACTATCCTTCCTACCCCCATACCCCTCCCCTTCATTCACTCCCCTCTATCTAATCTAAAGTAACTCTATTCTTCCCTAGCCCCACCCATTATTGTGAATTAGCATCATCCTATCAGAGAAATTATTTGGCCTTTGGTTTTGGGGAATATATTATTTCACTTAGCATGATATTCTTCAGCTCCATCCATTTACTGACAAAAGCCATAATTTCATTTTTCTTTAAAGCTGAGTAATATTCCATCATATATATATATATATATATATATATATATATATATATATATATATATATATCTCACATTTTTTTCCATTCATGTGTTGAAGGGCACCTAGGTTGGTTCTATACTTTAGCTATTGTGAGTTGAGCTGCTCTAAACATTGATGTGGCTGCATCACTGTAAAATGTTGATTTTAAGTCCTTTGGGTATGAACCAAGAAGTAAGATAGCTGGGTCAAATGGTGGTTCCATTCCAAGTTTTCTGAGGAATCTCCATTTTGCTCTCCATAATGGTTGTACCAATTTGCATTCCCACCAACAATGTATGGGTGTACCTTTTCCCCCACATCCTGGCAACATTTACTGTTGCTTGTATTCATGAAAATTGCCATTCTGACTGGGGTAAGATGAAATCTTAGAGTACTTCTGATTTGCATTTCTTTAATTGTTAAAGATGTTGAACATTTTTTCATAAATTTGCTAATCAATTGTATTTCTTCTTCTGTGAAGTGTCTGTTCTGTTCTTTACTTAGCCTACTTACTGATTTGTTATTTTTTTGTTTTGTTTTTAATTTTTTTTAGTTGTAAATGGACACAATATCTTTATTTTAATTTTTTTTATTTTTGTGTGGTGCTGAGGATTGAACCCAGGGCCTCACACGTGTGAGGCAAGTGCTCTACCACTGAGCTACAACCCCAGCCCTGGTTATTTGTTTTTTTGGTGTTAAGTGTTTTTGAGTTCTTTATATAACCTGGAGATTAATTCCCTATCTGAGGTGAATGTGGTAAAGATTTTCTCCCATGTAGGCTCTCTCATCATATTATTGATTCTTTCCTTTGCTGAGAAGGAGCTTTTTAGTTTGAATTCATCCCATTTATTGATTCTTGATTTTACTTCTTGTGCTTTAGGAGTCTTGTTAAGGAAGTCAGATCCTAAGCCAACATGGTGAAGATTTGGGCCTATTCTTTATTAGGTGCAGGGTCTCTGGTCTAGTGCTAAGTATTTGATCCACTTTGAGTTGAGTTTCCTGCAGGATGAGAGATAGGGGTTTAATTTCATTTTGTTGCATGTGGATTCCCAATTTTCCCAGCACCATTTATTGAATAGACTATCTTTTTTCCATTGAATGTTTTTGGCACCTTTGTCTAGTATGAGATAACTATGTTTATTTGGATTTCTCTCTGTGTCTCCTATTGTGTACCAATAGGTCTGTGTATCTGTTTTGGGTCTAATACCATGTCATTCTTATTACTATGGTCTGTAGTATAGTTTAAGGTCTGGTATCACATACCAGACCTTAAAATACATGATGCCTCCTGCTTCACTCTTCTTGCTAAGAGTGATTGGGCTATTCTGGTTCTTTTATTTTACCAAATGAATTTCATGATTGCTTTTTTTAGTTCTATAAAGAATGTCATTGGGATTTTAATTGGAATGGCATTAAATCTGTATAATGCTTTTGGTAGTATGGCCATTTTGACAATATTAATTCTGCCTATCCAGGAGCATGGGAGATCTTTCCATCTTCCAAGTTCTTCTTCAATTTCTTTCTTTAGTGTTCTGTATTTTTCATTTTAGAGGATTTCTTTTTTACCTCTTTTGTTAGATTGACTCTCTTATTTTTTTAAGCTATTGTGAATGAGGTAGTTTTCCTAATTTCTCTTTCAGTAGTTCATCACTTATGTATAGGAGTGCATTTGATTTATGGGTGTTGATTTTATATTCTGCTACTTTGCTGAATTTGTTTATTAGTTCTACAAGTTTCTGGTGGAATTTTTTGGATCTCTAAATATACAATTATGTCTTCTGCAAATAATGATAGTTTGAGTTCTTCTTTTCCTATTTGTATCCCTTTAATTTCTTTCTCCTGTCTAATTGCTCTGGCTAGAGTTTCAAGAATGATGTTGAGTAGAAGTGGTGAAAGAGGGCATCCTTGTCTTGTTCCAGTTTTTAGAGGGAATGCTTTTAATTTTTTTTTCCTTTTAGAATTATATTTGCCTTGGGTTTAGCATGTATAGCTTTTGTGATGTTGAGGTGTGTTCCTACTGTCCCTAGTTGTTCTTGTGTTTTGAACATGAAGGGGTGTTTTATTTTGTCAGATGCTTTTTCTGCATCTATTGAGATGATCATACGATTTTTGTTTATAAGGCTATTGATGTGATGAATTACATTTATTTATTTCTGTATGTCGAACCAATGTTGCATCCCTGGGATGAACCCTAATTGATTGTGTTGCACTATTTTTTAAATATGTTTTTATATGTGACTTGGCAGAGTTTTATTGAGAATTTTTGTGTCTATGTTCCTCAGGGATATTGGTCTGAAGTTTTATTTCTTTCATGTGTCTTTGTCTGATTTTGGTTATTGGCCTCATAGAATGAGTTAGGAAGATTTCCCTCCTTTTCTGTTTCATGGAATACTTTGAGGAGTATCAGTGTTCTTCTTTGAAGATCTTATAGAACTCAGCTGAGAATCCATCTGGTCATGGGCTTTTCTGGGTAGGCTTTTGATGACATTTTCTATTTCATTACTTGTAATTGATCTGTTTAAATTATCTATGTCCTCCTGATTCAGTTTGGATAGGACAAGAAACTTTTTTATTCTTATACAAAATGCGAGGAAATCAACAGGTTCAGGAAAATACATATTGTTCACAAATCTGGTTATTGGTAATTAAGGAGGTCTCACTTTGAGGACAAGAAGTTACCCTTGACCTTTTAACCCAGAACACTGTATGTGATATATAAAATGCTCCATCTGTGGCAGAGTAATGGGATCTAGAAGGTTAAAAGAGCATCTCTGAAAGAAAGCTGCCCTCCTCAAAAACAACCTAAGTTTTGTAGAGTAATAGCCTTCAAAAGGGAACATATTCACTCTAGTCTTAAACTAATTCCTTAAAATCATTCATGAAATCTATATAGCTCTTTGTCAAAAGAGTCTCTTGCATTTTCTATGTGGGAGATAGTATTTGAAGTGATACACTGGATTAATAGGTTTTGTGGTTGGTTGTTTAGGGAAATATTGGGACTCAGAACTTTAAAACTGAAAATTTTGTCATTTGAACATATGTATCTATATTTATGATAATATTATATAATTAGGAAAGCAAGTACAGGTCTAAGTTTTATTCCTAATTAGAAAACTTAGGGCAATTTCATAAGTTTTGCTTGCAATAGTTGACATTTAAATTTGTATGTATGTACATTTAAATTTTCTAGTATGTACTAGAAACCCTCTTCTAATAATGAACCTCTGAAGCAATATCAGCAATCAGTGAATATCATGAGAGAAAAATAATTTAAAAATACAAAAATTTACTCAATCATTCTGCAAATTCATGATGGACCCAATGAAATCTTAAAAGCTTTTGTATAAATTCTTGTCTGAAAATTTATGCTAAAATTATTCTGGAGATGGAAATGTGCAAGAATAGGCAAGGATTATTTTCTTTATGAGAGCAATTTTGTAAATTGTGGCTTTGATAAAGGGAACTTTCACCTCATATTTTTTGAAAAATTTTGTTGGAGGCTTTAAATTATAAATCTTACTGCTTACAAGAAGCTTTAACAAATAGCTAGTAATTGTAGGAAAGGAGCATTGTGGTAAATGAATCATTGCCTTTGGATAATGGTATGACAGGATTTATATCAAGAAATATATCCTTATCCTTGCTGAGGGTTGTGTTTCTTTTTACTTCAGAAGTTATTTAAGCCATTATTTTAGAATTTATTTAAAAAAATACAGCTTCCAAAATATTTCCTCCAAAACCAAGGTTGCTAACTGGAGAAACACTAATTTTCATCTAATTATTTTATTCTTTAAAAATAGTAAATGTCATAGAATAGAAGTTAAACAGGGACTTAAAAATAAACTACTCAATTTGACAAATTTATTTCTTAATAATCTAAAATTGACTATGATGCTATGGATTTCAAATTTACTAGTTACAGTATTTCCCCTTTGTCATATACTTATTATTTTCACATTTTCAAGTAGTAGTTGATTTCATTCTAAAATTAGATATTGATTACATTTTATTCCCATGGTCTTCAATGAAATTTATTTTTTTTAAAAGTTAGCCTGGTGTTCAATGTTCTATGAGTATGGCATCAGTACTGGTGTGGAAAAGAGGATCAATATATAATATTATATATAATAATATATCATTATTTCTCTGTTTGTCATCCATATTTATTTCTCTGTCCCTAGAAGAGTAAAGAGATGTTCCTATTAATACAAAACATGAAAAGAAGAGTATCTTTAAGATTATATTGATGGAGGGAAAATGGTGGCGTATAGAAAAGGTACACTTCCCTGTAGTTCCTCAGCTCAAGATTTAATAAAACTGGAACACTGATCCTCAGCAAGTTTAGTGACTAAGGGAATTCACTGAAATTCAACATTGTATAGCAAAACCATCATAGACACACAGAAAATCAGAAACTTTTAACACAATATAAGAAATTGGAGAGGAATATGGCAGAGCAGAGCAAGGCAGTAAGTCCTGATTCCTCCACAGTCCAGAAAGGAGATAGCAAAAGAAGAGCTTACCAGAGTTGGGTGACAGAGTAAAAAAATCTAAAACTCAATCCTGGGCATTCTGAGATTTAGAGAGACTTGAAGTTTGGTTACTGAAATAGAAAATAAGGATAGAGTTCCCTAAACCTGAAACCAAACTTGGGTTGGGTGAGGGTGTAAGGGCAATAAAGAGAGAAAGAGAGTGAGGAAAAACACATAGGCTCACTTTCTTAACTACTGAAAATAAAAAGCAGACTGAATAAAAATGTGACAAGAGCAACAAAGGCTGCATGGCAGTTCCTCACACCTATAATCCCAGCAGCTCAGGAGGCTGAGGCAGTTCAAAGTTTCAAAGACAGATCAGGAGTTCAAAGCCAGCCTCAGCAACTTACCAAAGTCCTAAGCAACTCAGCAAGATTCAGTCTCTAATAAAATACAAAAAAGGTCTGGGGATGTGGCTCAGTGGTTAGGCATCCCAGAGTTCAATGCCTGGTACAAAAATAAAATAAAGGGGAAAAAAGTAACAAGTCAGTGAAGGAGAATAGGAGAATAAGTAGTTTAACCCAAATTGTGGACTGAAATTCATACTAGGCATGGTAGCCATTTTGTAGAGTCCATAGCTATCCATACTCCATAGAAGGTATTAAATCAACACAGAATCTCTCCACATTCAGATAGCAACAAATAAAAGCAGAGGGAATACCTCTACAGTGGGATGCCTCAACAATCCATCTAGATGGAACTTGTAGAGGGATCACTGCTAGCTTAACGTTACTGATACCCCTTCCCCCTCACTACAGACAAGGGGGGGTGGAACTTGAGAGCTAGTCACTCCTGGGACGTGCTAGCCTAATCCAGCATCCCACAAAGCCTCCAGGGGAGCTCAGGCAGATATGAGAGGACACCCATGATTTACAGTTGTAGGCAGTTAGATCTCAAAGACAACTTTCTCTGTACCAGGCAGTGTGGGGAGAATGACACCTACAATTCACAGTTGTGGGCAGTGGGAGCTCCAGTACAGGCAGAAGAACACTTTCCCAGTAAGCAGAGGGGAATAGTACCCCCAATTCACAACCACAGATAGTAAGAGCTTGGATAAATGTGTACCAGCTGAGTCTCTTTCTCATTCCCAAGACTGTGTACTGGGGATCTTCAATGATCAGGAGGGGATGCTTCCATACCACAAACCACTCACAGAGAGCCTGCACTTTCAGACAGCAACCAGACTTTATGCCACATGGAAGAGGACCCTGTAGAGGTGAGCAGATGTGCAAAATCTCACTACAGTCAGAGTATCAGCCCTGAGTTCTGCATCCTGTGCTCCTTCACACAATAGAAAGAGCCAGCAGACACAGCATAGCACCCTTGGAACATCCAACCTCAGAGTCCTGGACTGACAAAGAGAACGAGGGGTGGGAATTCTATAGGAATTTGGGTATTCTTCCAGCACCTCTGGGGGGAGGACCCAAAGCTAAAGTGAGATAGACGTCTTCTAAAGGACCCAATCTTGATGAAATTCAAAAAACCCAATTAATAAATGGGCAAAATAACTAAACAGACATTTCTCAAAAGAAGAAATACAAATAGCCAACTAATACATGAAAAAATCTCCAACAGTTCTATCAAATATGGAAATGCAAATCAAAACTACATTTAAATTTCATTTCACTCCAGTTAGAATTGCAATCATCAAAATTACAAATAATAAAAATGCTGGCAAGGGTGTGGGGAGAAAGGTACACTCATACATTGTTGGTGGGACTAAAAATTAGTACAACCACTTTGGAAAGCAGTGTAGATTCCTCAAAATGCTAGGAGTGGACCCAACATAGCTAACCCACTCCTCAGTAATAAAACCCAAAGCACTAAAATCAGCATGTTATGGTGATACAGCCACATCCATGTTTATTACAGTGCACCTCAAAATAGCCAAGATATGAAACCAGCCCAGATACCCATCAACAGGTGAGTGAATTAAGAAATTGTTTACACACACACACACACACACACACACACAAAATGGAGTTTTACTTACTCATAAAGAATAATGGAATTATAGCATTTTCCTGCAAGTAAATGGAATGGGAGACCATCATGCTAAGTGAAATAAACCAAACTCAGAAAATCAAAGGTCAATTGATTTCTCTTTTACGTGGAAAATAGAGCAAAGTGAGGGAAAGTAGGGGAGTGGAGCTGCTTGGATATCATAGAGGAAAGATTATTGGAATAGAAGAAGGAGATTTAGTGGGAGGGAGGAGGGAAAGGTGAGTAAATGCAAAATTACTTTGATAAAACTATGCTAAATACATGTATAAATATACCACAGTAAATTCTACCTTCGTGTGTGTGTGTGTGTGTGTGTATCAGCAAGTAAAATAAATAATAAATGTGCGGTAGAGTCAGGGCAATAGGGAAAGGGAGGAGGGATGGGAAAGAGTGGGTACCAAGGACTGAAATTAGGTAAATTAAATTCTGTTCAGGTATGGTTATGTCAAAATGAACACAACTTTTATATACAACTCTGATGCACTCAGAAAAAGAAAACACAAGATTTTATTAGATTGAGAAAAAAAGAGTGTGTTTATAGGATCAAAGCGCACTGTGAAGGAACAGCTAAATATTTTTATTTAATGTATTTTCCTTATCATTCTTTCTATCAGGCATGTAATTCTTTTGTAACAAAACAATAAACATTATTTTTAATATGTATTTATAGTACTGTTTAAAAGGAGTTTACCTCTAAAATGGTGCAAGTAAATATGAATATTGACAAATATCTAAATGGACTGTACATTCTTAAATAGCTTTGATATTTTATATAAGCATATGTATAAGTAGGATTAAAATCCTGGGGTATATAGATCGAAATATTTATAGTAAGTATTCCTGGATTATTGGGATACTAATGCTTTATATATTTCTTTCTTTTTAATTTCTTTTTTTAGTTGTTGATGAACCTTTATTTTATTTATTTTTATATGGTGATAAGGATCAAACCCAGTGCCTCACACATGCTAGGCAAGCACTCTACCACTGTGCCACAAACCGAGGCCTATTTCTTTTTAATTTTAAACATTATTCTAGGTTTTCTCCCAAGAATTTTGATAATAAGTGAGTAATTGAAGTTGAAAGTAATACCAAAATTAGAAAAAAAATGCAGGAATGTACATAGGCATTAATTATAGGATACGTGAATTAATATCAGAATTCACTTGAATATGGTGTGTGTGTGTGTGTGTGTGTGTGTGTGTGTGTGTGTGTGTGTGTGTTAGAGCTTAGGAAGTTATTTCTGACTGAATCAACTGAATTTTGTGAGAAAGGTATATAAGTCTTCCTGAAAAGAAATTAAGATGACTTACTCGTCAGATACCAGATATTTACAAGTTTTACTGTGTCCTCAGATGACACCTATGATTTGATAGCCAAGTTGTCTAAGTTGTCTGAAGCAGAATCCTACATACTTGTGAGATAATCTACTGTTCCAAGAAAAACATTTGTGCATATTATCATCAAACTATATATGCATAAATACAATTACAACTTATATATGTATATTGTATATAAGAGCGTGTATAAACAAATATATGTATTTATTATAAAAATATTTAGAAAACAAAATTTGAAGTCAACACAACTGATAAAATATACAAATATATTGTAATATATATTTCTAAAATCTATACAGAAAATGGGACAATATACACAAACACAGCAAAAGAATTTTGGATTAAGAAAAGAAGATTGAGAAAAAAATTCATCTTCCATGTTATATATATTTTTTCATTGCTTGAAATTTCTAAAGGTGAATTTTAGAAACAAATTGCTTTAAAAATCACAAATATTTGACAAATATTTATTTACATGAAAAGTAGCTTAAATATAATACTGAGTAAAAATGTTTTGTATAATCTGTGCATGTAAGCATCTATGATTGCATGAAAAAACTGTAGGAAGCAAAAACCCCATCATGTTAGCATGATGTGCTACAATGTGCTATATTCTTTTTTAAGTTGTATATGGACAAATTACTTATTTTTAAAGTTCTTTTGGTTATCAATGGACTTTATTTTGTTTATTTATATGAAGTGCTAAGAATCAAACCCAGTGCCTCTCACATGCTAGGCAAGCATTCTACCACTGAGCCACAATCTCAGCCCCACAATACCTTTCATTAAATTTATTTTATGTGGTGCTGAGCATTGAACCTAGTACCTCACACATGCTAGGACAGCGCTCTACCACTGAGCTACAACCCCAACCCTAATGTGCTATACTCTTAAGATAATATAATTTATATTTCATAGTCTCCATAAGTTGTTTCAAAATAAAATTGGATTAAAATCAAAAAGAGCAGTTTGGATTGTAGAATTAAGGAAGATGGTCATGTGACTGCTTCTTAAGAGTTCAATAAGCTGACTTTCAAAACAACTTCTCTCACCTGTCTCTCCAAAACTTGTAACACAGTCCTGGGTCAGAACGGGAAGTGTAGACAACATTGCACAGGAGGAGAAATCAGAGGGTGGAACTCCAGGACTCTGCAGCCCTCAGGTCTGGGTGCAGCCCAAAGAATCCCTCCACCTGAGCTAAGGAGAAGGTGGCATGCTGGTGTGTCTACCTTATTTCAGTGGCACTTTTCCCAGACACAGAACTATCCAATGCACGTCATTCTTGAATTTACTTTGCTCATGCAACTGCACATCATTCCAAGTCATTACATTTCAGTCTCCCCCATTTGGCGAAAGCAGCTTTGTCACCCCAATGCATGCATAGATTTTTGTACGTTTGTATTTTGTGCTCCATGTTGTACCATAAGCATCCTTCCCACAAACTTCCTTCTGAGGAGTCACAGGAGTATAGAAAGGTGCCACCTGCTGACCAGAGCTAGAATTCTGCACAGGGACACTGAAAGGGAAATAACCCAGGACACTTGGGCAACCAGGGACAAGGCACTCAGGTAACACTCTCCAGGCCTCAGGTATTCCACCATCACCTGAGGACAAGGCCTGCCTGCAGGTCTGTGTGTGTTCCCCACGAAGGAGTGTGTCATGTCATATAAGGATATTCATCTCTTGTCTCCCCATCATAGGAATCCCCTTGAAAGTTGTAACAGTTGATTTAAAGGTTTGGTGTAAACAAATGTGTCTGGATTTCAAATTTTTATTCTGCCCACGTGTATTTTGTGGATTTCATGAATAGCCTTTAAAAGCAAATACATCCATCAGGGTTCTCATCTGTGTGCATTTTACTGTGATTGGCTTGGATGGGGTTCACCCCAGAAACATAAAAGTAGTAATTTGGTCCATAGTGTATGAAAAAAATACTAAACATGTAAAAAAAATATGTAGATATCCTCAGGGAAAGCCATGAAGCTGCCCCGTCACTGTGTTCTCTGGCTCCTGCCCCACAGGACCTCTCTAGCAGTAAAAGAGGCTGATGATCACCCTAGCTCTTTTAATCTCCCCTCAGTTTCTCAGAGGACCTTGCATTTACATACATATCCAGTACTTGTGAAAGACCTGGGGAAAAACCAGTTTAAGTCTGAAAGGTTAGGATTCATAATCAAATGAATATGAAAGGCAAATATTACTAAGGGGATTTCTCCACACTCTACCTTCACAGGATCACTGCTTGTACTGAACTGAGAATGATAAAGAAGTAATATTGCCACGTAAGTCCTTCACATTTTCTCAGGTATTTTTATTACAGTGAATTTTGCCACTTTACTTGAAAGGAAAGTCTTGCAATAAACATCCATGCTTTCATAATATATTAAGTAGGAATTTAGATTCCCACATTTCCCAAGTGGTGGCTTTGAACATTTATAGAAGGAGAACAAGATTCTAGGCTTGGAGTTCCCTTAGATAATGGCAAGTGGTAAAATAGCATGTTTACTGAACATGTCAATTACTTGGTGAAATGGTATGAGCTGTTAGGGGGCTGGGGTAGAGTCTGTGGAATGCTGAGCATGGGCCAGTGGGGCTTCTTGGATTATCTCTTTCTGCAAGGTAAGCCTCTTTCACTATCCTTGATTGATTAGGTGACTTGACCAGTCTGTGAAGGAGAGAAGCTGAATTGTAGCAAACAAAAATAATGCCACTCTAATCTTTTCAATTTACACATATTTAGCCCTACAGCAAGCAATGCCAGTACCTCACGGCTTAATGGGAAAGGCTTTAAATTATTTGTATATGAGTACTTCTTGAGTCAAAGAAGTGGCCAGAGTCAACCTCCTGGTCTTTTGATGTTAGGTGGAAGATTAGACTGTCATCAGGAACCCTGATGTTAATAGCAGTTTGTTTTGGTGACAGCCTTTCTTAAATTGAAGGAAAAGCCTCTCCCCTGGCCCCACGTTGCCAAGTGCTTTTATAAAAGGGAAAGGTAGACACACAAAGGTAGATATTTTGCACAGAAGAAAAATGCCAGGTGAAAATATGAGCCTTTAAATCAACACTGCTTAATTTGTGTGAAATGCCCATACTTTTGGAACACCATTACACAGTTATCCCTTGGAACAAAATAACCCAAGAACCCATAGAAAAAGCAACCCGAGTGCCATATCCAAAGCTGAGGAAATGGGACTTATGTGAAAACTAGGAAAACCAGGATCACTGCTTGTAGTGAACAATGACCTTCAACTTCAGTGTTCAGTCCATTGTTTCATGTTAAAAGCAGTGCATCTGGTTGTTTTTCCAATGCCTTTAAAGTAACTTCCAGAGAGCATAAGGAAAGAGAAAAGCAAATCGGTCTGAGTGGAAGCAGAATGGGAATTGCACCTGCTCCTTTCTCCCCTAGGTTTCCTTCTCCCTGTGGCATTGCCAATGATCAGAAGGAAGGAGCAACAGTGGGAAAGGAGGAACACTGATCTCAGGGGCCAGGCCACAAAATCAGGGCATTGAAGAAATGTGGAACTGACATATTTAGATACCTCTAATCTACCATCTGGCTCTTCTCTCAGCAGATATCATGAATGAATACCAGGAAGAAGGACTAAAGAGACAACACATTTCTTTCAAAATGTTCCTATTAACTCCATCAAAATCGATATCTATTGGCAGGCACCCACACTTTCCTCAAGGAGTCTTTCTAGGGAGCCTGGGCCTTATGCCACAAGTACAGGACAGCCATACAGAGATTTGAATTAGTGGCTAGAAAAGACACAGCTTTACCTTTAGACAGTTTGTGTCCAAACTCAGCCTCAGGTATGTCTGTGGTGAGCAAAATGATGATGTATTACGACCCAGAAGGATAGCATGAGGCACCTGCAAACACTTAGGTATCTAATCTTTTCTATCAGGGGCCAACAAATGATGGCCTGAGAGTAGTATCTGTCCTGCCACGTCTCCTTTTCTTTCTAATCAATTTTATTGGAACACAACAGCCCTTTGATTTCCGTGGCTTCTTCTCTGAGAGAATGGCAGAGCTCATATTGGTCTGGAACAAAGACCTATGAATATCCAAAATGAAATTTCTAATATCTGGCACTTCACTGAAAAATCTTGCCAACATTGATTGTGTCTGTTTCTAACGTACCTTCAATATTATTACCCCGAGGGTGTTTTTTATGACATGTGCCACACGTCTTGAAAATACTGAGGGAAAAGCTGTCTTCAGCACCGTGCTTATTTAGAAAAGGTCAGAGAGCTCTGCTTTATGAAACCAGACATCAAAAGGCCCAGCTAGCATAGTCGCCCTCACAGAATCAATGAAGGAAAAACACTGACTGGTGACTCAGCCTCTTCAGGCTCCTCTCAGCAAGAGCTGCCAGCATCTCCCACACAACAGGAAGAACCCAACACCCTCTCCCTCTAAGAAATACACAGAGACCCAGACAGACTCACACAAACACACTGTCATGATAGACTTTGCACAGGCTTGTAATTGATTCACAGTTTCAGCCTTTCCTGCCTGTAATTATATCTGATCCAAGTCCTAGGACTCAATCGCATAGATGCTTCTCATAAAAAACCAAAATGTCATATTGCCTGTATAGAAATATCACTGCCTACAATGGGAAATACACACACACACACACACATGCATACATATTATGTATATATGTATTGGAAACATATATGAAATATATATATATATATATATATATATATATATATATATATATATATATGAAACATATATGCAATCTGTGTCTGTGTCTCTCACTCCCAGAATTCTATTCATCACTGAGGCGTCAGCTCTGCAAGCTAGACCAATGACAAGGGTAATGAGTGAACAAATGCTTAAGGGACATACTTAGCTACCTTTATATTAATGGTACTGTGTGGAACAAACTGTTCAAGGAATAGATGATGGAGCAAGCTTACAATTGAAGAAGGATTCTGACTGCCACCAGAGTCACAGTGAGGATTTGTTTGGAGTCGACTTATTGCCTGCTTGGCTGTGAAGGAACACCAAAATCTCTGAGCTCCCAAGCTGCTGCAATTGAGCCACAGACTCAAGGATGAGAAATATCTCTGAGATGCCCTTTCCTGTGTATTTCAGGACTTTGTTTGGTTTCACGAAGGTTATGATATTTGCCATCACTGGCCATCAAGAACCCACACTCAGGTTGAGTAACACATTAAGGGAAACCCTGAGAGGCATTCCTGACGCGTGGAAGGCCTAGTCAATCCCTAGCACTGCTTTTTTAATCTCAATCCAGCCACAAGTTATTACTTCAATGGCAGTCAGTAGAGAAAGTGCTTTGGCTCTTGAGTCACAAGATGAGTGTCATTTCCATGACACATTACATTTGTCATCACCATATCAGCACTGAACCAGATCAAAAAGGCTCACCTCTGATTCACACTGCTATAGCTGAGCGAATGAAGAAGCACAGAAAATGCTAACACCCAAAATGTGATGACTTCATTCACAACATAGAGCTAAGGCAATGAAGGGGAATAGATTTCTTTTGCCCCTGAATAATGCATATGATCTGATCTGATTATGCTCTCGTTACCAGGTTTCTCTGGGCTGTCAGGAAGATAAGTTGATTGGTGTGGATGGGGTGCCCATGAACTCTCAGGATGCTTTGGAGAAATATCACTATTGCAGAAGCTGGAGATATGAAAACCTCCATGTACAGAGGAAGGCAAGCCATATAATGAGTTCTGCCTGTGCGATGATACACAGGTCATTGTTTGGAAACACATATGTGTAATGAAAGGAGAAAGAAAGGTGTCTGAGAAGCGATGAACTCCCACAGAGTTCCTGGTTTTTGCCAGTCATTGACAAGTCAATCTGGACCTCTGATATTTGGAACCTGATTTTTCCCTTGAGCAAATGCAACAATCTTCTCACTTCCAATATACGACCTTACATGGCCTCATGGCTATTATAGACCATGATCCATAGACAGTTGTAGAAAGAAGATTCTGGAGTTTGAAGGGGAATATTCATATTTATTAGTATGGACCTGTATACATAGTTCAAGGGGACATAACTTGTCTCAGAGTTAAGAAGCAGTTCTTCTCATATTTTAGAAGCAAAGAGAAGATCTTCTTCATGATTCTCCTCAGGGACTCCTACTTAAGAAGCCTTCGTGTTCTTTGTAAGGTCAGGCTGGGACAGTGTCATGCCCATATACAAAATAAAGTTTTCATCTGTTTCTCTGTGAGGTGAGCAACAAGACATATACCATGGCCCCCATCCTATCTGTGATCATTTCTCTTGGTTGTGAAATACTGGTATAGCTCTGAGGGTCACTTTTCTAACTTGAGAGTCCTTCAGAAAATTTGTGTGTGTGTCAGCTTCTTCAGTGGTATGCTCTGACTCTTAGTCTCCTTTTCTGACAGAGTCAAAATGCCATCTTCAATCCTAGGAATGGTAGGAGGACACAAAAGTGCACTGTGTTTTATTTGGCATGTGAAGGATAAATAGCAGCATCAAAAAATCAAGGTAATATTAAGTAATAGGGAGCCACACCTGGTTCCTGGGAGCATCAGCTTTTAGCGTAAGCATTATGACCTCTATTTTTCAGCATTTAAATTGCCAGCAGATAGATATTTTTCTAAACTTTGCCTCCTATTTTATTGGGAAGAGAAATGAAATTTATTATGCAACCACAAATCAAAAATAGGGAAACGGTTGATTGTAATGGTAAGCCTGTAGTTCCAGTACTCAGGAACTTTAGGACCATTGCTTAAGCCCAGTAAATCTGGCCCATATTGTGCTATACTGGTAGGTTTTCTTCACTATGTTTGGCATAAATATTGTGACCTTTTGGTAGTGGAGTGCAGTAGGTTTGTATGATGAGCAGTTAATTGG
This sequence comes from Marmota monax, assembly GCF_021218885.2. NCBI lineage: Eukaryota > Metazoa > Chordata > Mammalia > Rodentia > Sciuridae > Marmota > Marmota monax. Next base: position 4,804,767 of record NW_026694552.1, on the reverse strand, counting down.
TTCAGGCTGAAAATGGAGCAAGTCAAAAATAAGGAAACCAAGTCAATGGGCAGTGAATATGTGAATGCTACCTTTAACAATAATAATGAAAGAACCTCAGTGTCATAGGGATTCTTTATTTTTGGCCATTTTATTGGGCAAAATTACCAAGATTGTTTATATTTTGACTAAATGCTGGGAAGGAACTTGTGCTGTTGCTTCACACATCACACAGGTATGAATTGGAAAAGTCAGATCATTACTGGTTTTCTGTATAACCAAATCTGACACTTTTCTCTCTCCGTTATATCACTTCTTGTTTTGTTGTAAATCTCTGACTACTTAGAGAAATGCAAATTAAAACTACTCTAAGATTTCATTTCACTCCAATCAGAATGGCAATTATCGAGAATACAAGGAACAATAATTGTTGGTGGGGATGTGGGGGAAAAGGTACACTCATATATTGCTGGTGGAACTGCAAATTGATGTAACCACTCTAGAAAGCAGTATGGAGATTCCTCAGAAAACCTGAAATGGAACCACCATTTGGCCCAGCTATCCACTCCTCAGTTTATACCTAAAGGACTTAAAATCAGCATACTACAGTGATGAAGACACATTAATATTTATAGCAGTGCAGTAGTTCATAATAGCTAAACTATGGAACCAACCTAGATACCCTTCAACAGTTGATTGGATAAAGAAAATGTGCTATATATATATACACACAATGGAATATTACTCAGTGTTAAAAGAAGAATGAAATTATTGCATTTGCTGGTAAATAGATGGAGCTGGAGAATATCATGCTAAGCAAAATAAGCTAATCCAAAGAAACCAAAGGCCAAATGTTTTCTCTGGTATGGTGATGCTGACCCATAATGTAGGGGAGGCTAAGGAGTAATGGAGGAACCTTGGATTGAGCAGAGGGGAGGGGGTTTGGGGTTGGGAAGGACAGTGGAATGAGACACACATTATTACCATATGTACATGTATGATTGCACAGCCGGTGTGATTCTGCATTGTGTACAGCCAGAGGAATGAGAAGTTGGGCTCCATTTGTGTACAGTATGTCAAAATACATTCTGCTATCATGTATAACTAATTAGAACAAATAAAAAATAATAAAAAAAATCTTTGACTACTCTTGTCTCATTATTTTATTTAAGATTATTATGTCACGACATTTCAATATCTTTTTTTTTCTTTATTACTGGGGATCAAAGCTAGGGGTGCCATACCACTGTTTTAGACAGCTTTTTCACTGCAGTGACTAAAAGACCTGACCAGAACAATTGTAGAGGAAAATATTGAAGGCTGAGGGTTTAAGAGGTCTCAGTTGATGGACAGCAGGCTCCATTACTCAGGGCTCAAGGTTAGGCAGAACATCATGACAAAAGAGAATGGCAGAAAGCAGTTCACATGATGATCAGGCAGCAAAGGATACTCCACTTTCCAGATACAAAATATATACCCCAAAGGCATGCCACCAATGATCCACCTCTTCCAGCCATACCCTACCTGCCTTTAGTTATCAGAGTTAATCCCAATAGTGTTGGGACCTCTGCTGACCATGGAAGTGCAATCGCTGGGGAAAAAGAAATCCCCAGTCTTGTGATTCTGGTTTTGTGATTCTCCATGTACCTGACGGTTAGAGCTTGAGAAATGGCTTCCATATACGTGCCTGAACGGCCCCAAGATATGGCTTCCGCAAACACAAAGAATAACTCCCCAGCAACGGGGCACACATACCTAATGGGGTATTGTTTCTGTAACTAGGGTAACGGGGCTCTGTTTCAGTAACTGGGGTAACGGGGCACTGTTTCTGTAACTGGGGTGCCTAGGCTATCCCAACTTGGGGGACTCTCTGATCTCTGATTGGCCCCTGCCTTTGCCCCCCCCCCCTCCTTCTCCTCTCTCTATATACGTCCTCTCCCTCCACAATAAACTGAGTTGCTGCGCCATCTCGGCTGACTCAACTCCCGACTCGGTGTGATTTTTCGCCAGGCTGGGTGGCAGGCCGGGTCGCGACACTCACCCTCTCGCTCAGCCCGGAGACACTCACTAGCTGGTCTAGTGATTCTCTTCAACCTCTGTCGGAGGGCGGTCCGACACAATAGGGAGTTAATTCACTATTTGGGTTAAGGCTCTCTAATACAATCATTTCTCCTCTAACTTTACTGCATTTTCTCACTCATGAGCTTTTGGGGGACACCTCACATCCAAACCCTAAATCCACTGAGCTACAGTCTTTTTATTTATTTATTTATTTATTTTGAGACTGCATCTTGCTCAGTAGCTTAGGGCCTCACTTAGTTGCTGAGGCTGGTTTTGAACTCATAAACCTCTTGCCTCAGCCTCCTGAGTTGCCGGAATTACAGGCATGCACCCCAATGCATAGATCATAATCTTATTTTTTTAAAAGTAGAACATATAGGTCAGTTTTAAAGCTAGAACATACAATTATTGTGAAACAGATCCTGGATTTCCAACCAGCTATAGGCCTTATGTCTGTATATACTCTTAATTGAGTACAAAAAAAAAACTACTATATTTGGGAAAAGACAAGAAAAGTTGAATATGTGTGAAATCTAATGAGTTTTTTTCTTAATTTTATTTTTTAGACGAGAGATCATTTAATAGCTTATGTTTTTAGATTTTCTTCTTACATTTTGACATTATTCCCTATTACTTCATAAATAATGAAATTATTTTATTAATAAGGCATAGTATTTCAAAGTATATGCTTATACATGTGTTCATATCATATACCAAACATCATCACTTTACAAGAGAAAGTTATTATTTTGACTCTCTCTTCTATGAAAATGTAGAGATATAGATAAATGGCATATACAAGCCAAACTATTTGTCTACATAGCATGATGGCAGGGAAAACACCCATGACAGTTGTTAGGTACCCAACCACAGAAATATAACCAACAGCAGTAATATTCTACTCTATTAAATATAAATGTGTGTGTCTGTGTATGTGTGTATACACAAGTGTGTGTGACTGTGCTTTACAAAAGGGCACTGTATACAATTTTTATTTTTGTTTTATGGCACCAGTGATTTAATCCAGGGGTGCTAAACCACTGAGAAACATCCCCAGCCTTTTTTTTTTTTTTACTTTTTATTTTGAGACAAGGTCACACTAAGTTGCTTAGAGTCTCTTTGAGTTGCTAAGGCTGGCTTTGAACTTTTGATCCTTCTGCCTCAGCCACCTGAGCTTCTGGAATTCCAGGAGTGTTCTACTGCACTCAGTAGTTATACTATTTTAATCTCATTTTGTTCTGATCCTATGAATGCTCATTAGAAAAACTAAAAAAAGAGACAGTGTGATTATATACTTCCAATATTTTGTGCTTTTCATAGATTTATTTCTATGACTAAAAGTCTTTATTTTTTAAAAAAAAGTTTGTAGCACATTTGAGCATGGATTTGTTGTTTATATCTCTGTGTATCTTAGTATATGAATCATGTTGATTATGTATTGTTTGCATACCCCTGGTTTATAAATTTCAGTGTTTTTTTCTGATAAAATGTTGCATGCTTAATATAAACAAATACTAGGAAAATATCTTAAATGAAAAACATCCAAATGTACTATTACATCACTCAGTGTCCTCTCTTAAATATAGCTTTTACTACCAAGTTTGTATAGACTTACAGACATTTCATTTCATTTTCTATAACCATAGCTACCTCACTTTATTCTCTATTCTCTCTCTTTATTTCTCTTTCTCATATTATCTTTTGCCATTAGTTCATGATACTAAACAATGCCTAACGTACATTAGGGTAGCTCTAAAATCCCAGACGTCTTCGATATTATTCAAGTACCAATATAGCATCATTTACCCTGATCCAGATCTTCTAAAATTTACCATAATTTTTATAGGCAAATATGAATTACTATAAAGAGCAAAAATTGCTCTTGCCCAGTTCATGCCCTATAAATTCAATTTTATAAGAATGATAAAGAAACAATTTGTCAAAAATAGGAGGTTTTCTTCCCATGGTTTTAACAAAGATAATATTTTATCTTCTACCATTGCTGTAAGGTTGAAATATAACCACCAATCAAGAAGTAGTTTTCAATAGAAGAAAGACCAGTAGATTAGAGAAAGGAGGCCACTGGGAAGGAGGAGGGGCCCTGGGGATAAAATTTGCTAGATTATATTATGTACATATATGCATATGTAAAAATGAATCCCACTATTATGTATAATTATAATGCACCAATAAAAATGTACTTTTAATTTATCCAAATGGTAGTCATGTTCTATAGAATTATTAATTTGGGAACTGTATTCTGACAGCCTCTTACTTGGGTGGTTAATTAACATATCCCTCAAGGAAAAGAAATCTGATGTATGGATTTCCAAATAAACACACATTTCTTAAAATGATCCACATGAACAGCAACACCTATGGACAAAAATTTGAATTTTTGTCACTTTTATTCCACATCTACATCACTTTAATTATAAGCTATTAACTTAATTTTCTTGTATTATGTGCCTTTGGAAATTTAAAGGATCCTGAATGGTGTGTTTCTAAAAAGCATTGAGTAAAGAGATTATTTTTGTAATAAATGGGCAGCTCATAATGGTCATATATAATTGAAGGATGGCAGAATATGTCACCCCAAATATGACAGTATGGCAAATAAGGTTTATTTTTTGAGCTGAATGCACTTGGGAAACAGCAGGAGCAAGAAGGGAATTTGAAACTCTTTTTTTTCTGAAAACAGAAAATTAAAACTCCCATGTAAATATACTCTCCCTGTACCAAAAAAAAAAAGGGAACATTCTTCAGAGGGAGTCACAGATGAGACAATTCTGTACAAACAGAACCTGCTAAAATAATTCTTATCTTCCTTTAGCCTCCCCACATAATTTAGTTTTCTCTAACTGCCTCTCTCAACCTAGTATAAAAAACATATAGGTTTTGCTCCTTATTTGGTTCTTTATTTCCTTATAAGGACTCCCATTTCACATAAAACATATATTTCTATGCTTTTCCCATTTTAATCTGTTTTATATAAAATTAATTATCTGTACCAGCTAAGAGAATAGAGAAATAATTTTGCTTCTCCTTACATAATACAAATGTTTTGGCTCTTCTGGAACCTTCAGGACACTAAATCAATTTTAGAATGATTTTCTATAATTAAAAGGAACTCTTGATAACTGATTATTTTGGCATTTACTATATAGCGTAATTTAGAGGAAATTTGGGCCTTCACAAAAATTCCATTGTTTTCATAATAACTATTTTGTCAGGATAGTTTTTTAATATATAATGTTAAAATGAAAATATGAACATTTATGAAATAATAATTTTAACTTAGAACTCTTTTTTTTCCAAATTTAATTCTATATCCACCAAAAGAATCCAATTGCAAGTACCAAAGACTAACTAGGCTCTCCCTGCACAGATGTTGGGCTATTTTAGAACACAGAAACAAGGGAATTAAATAAGTAACCAGTGACTCAGCTACTTACATCTCTCCTTGTAAATAGTTGACAGTATATCTCAAGTTACAGAGGAGATCAGAACCAGCTTTTCCAATAAAATATTTTACTACTTCAAACACAGAAACACACACACACACACACACATACACACACACAAAATAGTCATAAGGATGATAGACCCCCTGATAGGCTTATTACAGTTGCTTGGAAATATCCTTGCAATTTGTTTCTACCTCTGGCCATCAGGGAGCATAACCCAGTTGTCATAGAAACCAGAATATCAGCATAACAATAAGTTTTACATTAGCTTTCCAAAGAAACTGGGAAGTACAAATTCATCCTCAGCTTCAATGCAATGAATGAATAAATGAATATCATATTACAAGAGATTATACCATCAATTTCCAAAAAAAAATCATCAGAGTGAAATAAAAGGATTTTTGAAACAATGGATTAAAGTGAAAGAAAAGGATGGTTAATCATGGGTTTCCTGTCAGATGCATCTAATCCAGCCTCTGTCTCTGTTTAGGACCACCATAGAATTTGAAATAACAGATGTGTTTGCTGAAAGGGATATCAAATCAGTACATTTCAAAACCATTCACAAAGCTTGTGCAAACATTCAATAGCTCCAGACAGTGTGGCTCAAAAGGTTAACAGTCTCTATCTATTGTACCTTAAATTCATCCTGAGTCAGAGCTTTGCATCATAGCTCAGTGATTCACTTGTGACTCATCATGTTAAAACCAAATGAATACATGAGGCAGAACAAAAAAAAAAAGCTGTTAGAATTTGGACATCAAAACAATGCAAATGAGGACACAGATCCTGAGTAATATCTAAGAATGAGATTTTCCCCCACCAAGATATTTGTTGATAATGTCCCTACTTTATTACAACAACCCCAGAACTATAATAAGAATATATACAAGGATGTTTGATAATTTTGGAATGACAGGAGAAGGAAAATATTTAGTGAGTATCAGTCTTCCAGATAGAGAATTTGGTAAACCAGCTACTGCAGAGCTACCTGGGCTAAGGACACTGGTAAATTTTTGGACAAGTATTTATGAAGATGGAAGCATGAAAACAATGACACCACTTATTTCTAGTTCCAGGAAAAAAAATAATGCAGATTCATTTTTCTTTCTCCTTCACCCATAATATCATAGGAATAATTGTGACAAACAATCAAGAAAGGACTCTGAAGGTAAAGGAAGAAGTTGACCCTGCAGGGAACTGAGGACTTGAGGAGAGTTATCACTATGAGTCCATTGGGCTTATCTTTTTTATCTTTATAAAATCATGCTTGGGTATCAAAAGGCCTGTAACCAGGAAGCTCCAACAGACAGGAGAAAAACAAAAGGAAACAAGAAAAACCTGTTATTGCTAGACAAAGGAACTATAAAAACAATGCTGGCAATGATGTAGTGGGGAGATCTTTCCTTCCCAACAAACAAAGCAGTAGTAGCCACCATCATAGCATAGTTAGCAGGCTCCAGCCAGGAATCCATCCCACAGTCCATGCATGCATCAGTTACAAGTTAGTCCATCACTGCACTATCAGCCAGGCCTGTTTTTTCATGAGCCCACCCAGTGGCACTGGAAACACAGGTGGTACCTGAATGCATCAAATGGGAGACTAGCAGAATCAGAACAAAGCCAACCAGAATAGCACTGACCCAACCTTTGACCACTAAATTTAAAGATCACAGGGGCTGGGTTTGTGGCTCAGCCATAGAGCGCTCACCTATCATGTGCGAGGCCCTGGGTTTGATCCTCAGCACCACATGAAGATAAAGAAGTAAAATAAATTTAAAGGTCACAAAATTAGCTAGTATCTACAGGTTAGACCTATTAGAGAAATGGTTTATTGACATGGAATATTTATGTATGATTAAGAACTTCCTAACATAATGTTCAAAATGTCTAAGATTTTATCAAAAATCACTCATCAGACTAAGGACCATGGAAAACAACTTGAATCATATGCTAAGTGAAATAAGTCACAGAAAGTCAAATATTGTATGATTTTAATTTTATGTGAAATAAAAAAATGAACTTGTAGAAGCAAGATTAGAATGTTGGTTAGCAGGAGATGGAGTGGGGAAATAAATGGTTGAGACATTGGTTAAAAGGTACAAAACTATATAAGATTAACAAATTCTGAGATCTAATCCTGGCATGGGTAGTAATGGATGTATTAATTTGGTTGTGGTAATCATTACAAAATTCATATCAAATTGCCATATTTTATACCTTGAATACATATAATCTTTATTTGTCAAATAAATATTTGTAAAGAATAGATAAATCACTCTATAGTGCACTCATATTTATCTATGATAAATATGAGGTTGTTACTTTAGGGATTATGCCATTCCCTAGGCAATGGTGAAATCTGTAGAATACTATTGATAATCAATTACAGATAGGTGTTTCACATACATGCTATGTTAGGATTTATTTTTAAAAATTTAGGTACATGATGATGACCAGAAAAGCTTATCAGCAGAATAGGGAAGTACACATCCATTTTCTATAACACATGATTAGAGAGACAGAGTTACCCTAGAGAGACACAGCTCTATTTCTTATTAAGGCATAGAAGCCACTACTCTGTTGTTGGTTGAGGAACTCAAAAACAAGAACACATTTAATATTTCCTAGGATCCATAGGGTACCAGGCAAGTCCAGAAATATGCCTTTAAACAAACAGAGTAAATGTTTTCAACATTCTTTTCAGTGAAGAAAAAATGGAGGAGGAAACCAAGACTTTAGAGTTAGTCACAAAAGATAAATATTGATAGAACTGCTGAATTTAGTAAATAAAATTGTAAGACACCCTGTTAAATTTGACTTTCAAATACACAACAAATATTGCACAAGATATGCTTAAAATAAAATATTATTGTATATTTGAAATTCAGTTTTAATTGAGTGTAAAGTATTTTATCTCTATCTTATATTGGAGTCATTCACAGCTGTATTTTCTAATCAGAGCGCTATTCAGAAAGATGTGTGTGGGTTTGAGTCACAGCTCTGCCCCTTGCTAGCTCTGTTGATTTCAGTATGACCTTTCTGTTTCCTAGTCTCTTCTTTGTGGTTTCATTTACAAGGGCTTTTTGTTTTGTTTTGTTTTTGAGTACCCTAGAGAATCCACTCAATTTAACAGTCACTTTAACAGTTCTTTTCATAAAACTCAAAATTAGTCCCTGGATTAACAGACCAATGTTCTTATTATTATTTTCTTTCTTCCCTTCCTGTCCTTATAACCTGAGAGACTGGAGACATCATAAGCTCCTGATGCTTTAAATGACTCAAGCATAGGGTTTGGAGCTTAGAATCCATGGGTACTTCTTTCTAGAGAAGGGGCATATGTAATGGGCAAATTCTAGGTATGAACTGAGTGCGTAATTCTTTCAGCATCTATTGATGTCTCTGTGTTGTGCTCAAGATTATTGCCATAAGATTATTCATTGCATTTTTTTTATGACAAAGCAAAATGAAAACTGCTGTTAAAAATGTGCCATTTTAGGGACTAGAAGTAATTGGAATGGAATATTATGACTCTAGTGAATGATGTGTTGGATCTAATTATATTAACATAAAAAGAAAAATAACATATACAAAAATCAGGTTATACATCAAAGAGAAAAATGATATCATTGATGTGAAAATACCATACAGATGGAGACAATACTCTGTATTCTCTGAGGACGTAAGACATATCCATATCCATAGAAAAATGGTGTTCAATAGGATTGTGAAACTAATAAAATGGATTTGATCTGAAATAAGTAAAAGGAAAGGAGGATCGCCAGATGATGAGAGTTAACTATAGTGTTGTTGTAGTCATAATGTAAAATTTAACCAGGAGAACACATTTCTACTTGTCTTATTCATCTAATTAATACTTCTGAAAAACCATGAAGAGACACATAAAATATTTATGTTGAGAATATATTTTAAAATTAGATCAGTGGGTAAATATTAATATAATATTAAAGAGCATTAAAGGGGAATACCTTTTAAAAGCACATAGGAATTAGTTTATATTAATCAAAGAAACTATTCACCAAGAAATTATATATATCTAAGAATATAGGTTAAAGAAAAAAAAATTACTTTTAAAATATTAATTTAATATTTAAGAAATATAATTGCATAGAGACTGTGACAAATTCAACACTGAATAAAATTAGTTGAAATGTAAAATGTAGAAATTGAGAATCTCAAATATAAAATTTGACAGTGAAAGATGAAAAACTGAATGAGAGAAAAAAAGAATTTTACTAATAATGATGGAGCAGCAAAAATCCCATGAAAATGTAGAAAATGACAGTAGAAATTTATAGGACACAGTGTAAATGATAGGTGAGAGAGATTGAAGAGGAAGTAATAATATTCAGAAAATGAATCAGAAAGTTGAAGAGGTGACCATGGAAAAGCATAGGCCAAGAAGACAACTGATAGCCACCAAAGGAAAAAAAACTAAGACATGTAATATTAATCAGGGTCCCTTCATAAACACTAGTGTGTCAGTCAGAGTGGTGCTATAAAGGAAATAAAAAACACACGAGGTTAGTAAAAGTGGGGATTTCGTAGAGGGGGTTGGTTAAATAGGTTGGAAAAGTCCTGAATGAAAGACTAAAGTCATAGACAAAGAAAGGGCAAGGTGGAACTCTCATTCCTGGAGCCAGCAAATCAAGGGAAACTTGGGCATTCTGAGAACCCATATGAGAGGAGATTAGCCTCTCAGAATTAAGGGTCAGACCTGTGAGGAAAGGAGACTCCCCTGCTAGTGGTGGCTCCTATAGCAGCTCAGAGCAAGAAAAGCACAAATCATAGAATCCTATTTCTCAGGAGGGGGAGCTTCCTGTGTGTATGTATCTCAGAGGAGAACCCCACCCCACACACCAATTTAAACTCAGACTTCTAAGAGTGATCCTAGTAGGCTGCTTTTCCAGGGCTTTCTGCATAGGCATATTGAGTGTCTGGAGTTTGGGGAGCATAAACAGCAAAATGGATATTCCTGAAGACCACTCTGCTGGAATAGGACTATGAAACATAGAAAGCAGAAGGAGAAGTTCTCTGTATATCTTCTTACTTTCCTTTACCTTTCTTTCCTCCTTCCTTCCCTCTCTCACTGTCCTTCCATTTTGGGTTTCCTTCTCATTCTGTTTTATATACATACACAGAGTTAGTAATTGCTGATAGACTTTACTTACCAAGAACAGTGATTTGATCTATAATAAATGAAACTAATGTTAATCTATCCCCCAAATTCTCAGAATCCTTGAATTTAAGCAAGTATCGGAAAAACTCAATTTAACTTTAACTCAAATCTATCCAAACTAGCCAGAATGGTTTACCTACAGGCAAATATTAGAGCTGTAAATCCATGTCCTATATATTTATATTCCATTTTTAAATTCCCATCAGCTAAATACCACAGGAACAGATAGTTACATAAACAAGTTGAGTTTATTATTTTGTTGCAGGAAAGAAGAACACTAATCATAGGAAATGCAATAGTTTTAATAAAGGAGTATTAGAGAGGGCTTAAAGGATTTAAACTTTGGTTCAGTATTTATTTAGTTCAGTGATTATTTATGTATGATAGAAGAACATGGCTTCTTAGTGCCAGGTAAACTTCCTAAACCCAGAGGTGCTATCCTTTTTACTTCATTAGTGTTTCAAAGCATCAAGAAATAAGTGAGTATTTTAAAGTTTCTTGTTTAAAAATATTTGATTGTGTATATGATCCCTGAAATACTTGTTTTCAGTTATTCCATTGATTACCATACAATAGGATGTATAAGTTTCACAGATATGTTCTGGTAAAATAAGGGTATATTTTCAAAAATGATCCTCAGTGACATCAATACTTAGGGAGAAATTCATTTTTTATCTCTTTTACCCCAAAGCCTCTAGCCAATGTAGAAGGTATTGCCTTGGGGCTTTCTACATGGTTCTGTATTTGGAAATTTAAAGCCACATGCATGAACTGTTTATTAAAAATGAAGAGTCAGCTAGGCGTGGTGGCACATGTCTGTAATCTCAGCAGCTTGGGAGGCTGAGGCAGGAGGATCGTGATTTGAAAGCCAGCCTCAGCAACTTAGCGAGGCTCTAAGCAGTGAGACCCTGTCTCTAAATAGAATACAAAATAGGGCTGGGCACATGGCTCAGTGGTTAAGCACCCCTGAGTCCAATCCCTAGTACCAAAATAAAATAATAAAAAAATGAAAATGTCAGAAAACTTTACTATAATTCAGGAGCCAGTCATAATCAATTTATGTTAAAATATTTTGGCCACCTTGCTGACTCTAGATGAATTTTAGGATTGGTTTGTATAATCAGTGGGAATTTTTGAAATTTGATTGCTTTGACATGTAAACCAGTCAATTGAAATGTAAAGCATTTTAGAGATAATTTAGCTCTTCTCCAAAGTCCTTTTGGTTTTGTTTCTCTGAAAACTGAAACTAATAAGGATTTTTATATTAAGAGCCATTCTAGAGAAAGAGAATTTTAAGTATGAGCTTTCTGAATTGGTCTGGGGTTTCTGGAATTGGATCTCTAATTTTATTAGATTTAAATGTACTAATGACTCTATTCCCAGTAATAAAGAGAGCACCAATAGTCTATGGCATGACCTGGCAATAGACAAATACAAAATATTTCCATTGAAAATCCCTCCACATGTAAGGAGCAAGGATCTGGGTGTTTGTGCATATGTTTTTGAATATTTTTTGGAAATTTAATATTGCTGGAGAAAGTATTGAAAGAAAAAGTTGAGTTTTGAGATTTGAATTCCAAGTTCAAGTACAATATAAAGGACGTGAAAGCTTCTATGTGTGACCTAAGTAGATCCTTATCTCCTATACCTGCAGGGCTAGTTTGATGAAATTCAAATGCAAAATCTCTTCCTGTGATTGCTGAATTATAATGAAAGCTGAAATCCCAGACTCTCAGGGTGTTTACTGTTAAAAAGAAAGCATTGATTAGAAAAGAATGGGATCCTCTAGTTGAAATGGGGATGTGTGTAAAGATGCTGATGAAACTGGGGACCTTGAGTCCCTAAATCCTAATGAGTCTTCCTTGCCAGTAGAAGAGGTCTCTCCACCTCCTATGGTGGTGGCCTTTATATCCCTATCAAAGAAGGTTGATCAGCACCTGAGGAAATTATAATAACTTCTGAGGCTGATGCTATACAAGACATTGCTGATTCTCTTCCTGATTTATCTTGAACATCCCTCTTTTCTTCTAGACCCATAAGTAGATCCAAGTCCCAGCAGACCTCTAAATGGGAGGTACAAACTATGACCCAAGCACTGCACTACAAAGAACTACCTGTACTTTAAAATTCATATGTATATCTGAGGAACATGCATGTGAATGGATATCAAGGGTGTAGAATAATGGTAGAAGGAATATAAGATTGTATCAGGCTGAATTTATTGACACAGGCTTGGTAAGTAGAGATTCTTCATTTAGTGTTACAGCTTAGGGATTTAAGAAGAGCTCTAACACTTTGGTTTGGTTGGATGAAACATGGGCCAAAATATGGTCCATAGTGAGTGAGTGAATTAGAAATCCAGATTTACCTTTGTTTAATGTAGACAAATAGGTTAAAGGTTTAGGGAGTTTGGAACTTGAGAATGGTTTTATCATTTAAGACCCTCTTACACACACTGGGAGGGTCCATAAGACATAGCTGTCAGCATTACTATGAGAAATTAACTTTGAATTGAGTTCCAATATTCTAAAAGAACTCTGCAATTATTCTTATCTATTGGCAGACCTTATAGGGGGTACTGCAGTAACTGAATTAAGAAACCAAAATGCAATGGAAATAATTGGATCCAAGGGTGGCAACTGACAATATCACTGTGGTCCATCAAACAGAATAGGGGATTATGAAGACCAGGTGATCAATAGAGTTTTAGCTCAGTTTCCCAAACCCATCTTTGGGTTATTTCTCCAGTTCCAGAATGCATAATTGGAATAGACATACTCAAAATTGGCCAAAATCTCCATGATGTTTCCCTGACCTGTAGAGTGAGGGTTGTTGTGGTAGGAAGGTTCAGTAGAAGTCAGTAGAACTGCCTCTACCTAGGCAAATAATAAACCAAAAGTAATATTATACTTCTAGAGAGATCACAGAGATTAGCACCATCATCAAGAACTTGAAAGATGAAAGGGTAGTGATTTCTCCCACATCCTCATTCAACTCTCCTATTTGGCCTGTACAGAAGACAGATGGACCTTGGAGAATAACAGTGAATCATTTCAAGATTAAGCAGGTGGTAATTCCAGTTGCAGCTGCTGTACAGATCTGGTTTCATTGCTTGAGCAAGTCAAAACGTCTTGGTCCCTAGTTTATATTTACTGATCACGTAAATGACATTTCTTGATAGCTATTAGTAAATAACACCAGAAGAATAAGTTTTCTTTTAGCTGGGAGTACAACTTCACTGTACAATCTCAGAAACATGTCAGCTCTTCAGCGCTAATTTAGTTCATGGGGATCTTGATTAACTTTCTTTTCCACGTCATTCAAGTCCATTATATTTATGACCTTATGATGATTGGAGCAGGCAGTAGCTACCACTTTAGATTAATTCTAAAAATTTGCACATCATAAGGTAGGAAATACAACTGAAAAAAATTCAGGGACCTTTGACTCAGTGAAATTTCTAATGGTATGGGAAATGTCAAATTGCCCTTTCTAAAGTGAAGAATAATTATTGCATCTGACACCCTCCTACAATGAAAAAGGAGTCATAATACCTACTGAGTCCCACTGAATTTTAGAGGTAACATATTACTTCTTTGGATGTGTTACTTTGGTCTGCTTACCAAGTGAACTGAAATGCTACTAGTTTTGAATGTGGCCCAGAACAAGAGAAGTCTGTGAAGGAGGTTCAAGTTGCTCTACAAGCTGCTTTGCTACTGGAGCCATATGATCCAGTAGATAATAGCTATTCAAGTGTATGTGGAAGATAAGGATGCTATTTGGAGCCTTTGGAAGTCCCCTATATGTGAATTGTAACACAGGCCTTCAGAATTTTGGAAACGAAGCCCCCCTATCCTTCACAGTAAATTACTCTTTTTTTTTTTTTTGAAAAGTAGCTCTTGACCTGATCATGGACCATAGTAATGACTGAATGCTTAAATGTGGGCTACCAAATTACCATGCAGCATGAGCTGTCCTTCATAGAATGTTGTCTGACCCACAAAGCAAATAAAACTGGTCCACATAAAGCAATACTTCATCATGAAATGGTATGCATGCATGTTGTGTACGTGTGTGTGTATGTGTGTGTATGATTGTGCCTCAGCACAAGTCCATAAATACATGTGTAAGTTCTATGAAAAAGTGATCCAAATGCCCATAGTCACTGCATCACTACTTGGGCTATATTGCTATCTTTCTCCTAGTCCATACATATGGCCTCATGTGGTGTTCCCTATAATCAGTTGGCAGAAGAAAAGAAGAGTTGGGCCTAATTTATAAATGGTTTTTCATAATATGCAGGCACTACCCAAAGGTGAATAGCTATTAAAACTATATCCCCTTTCTGGGACATCACTTACAGACAGTGGTAAAGGCAAATCCTCCAGGTGGACAGAATTTTGAGTAGTGTACCTTGTTGTTCACGTTGCTTGGAAAGAAAAATGATAAGAAATGTAATTATATACCAGTTCATGGAACATGGACAATAGTTTGGTCAGATGGTCAGATACTTGGAGTAAACATAATTGGAAAATTGATGACAAGGACATTTAGGGAACAGGTATGTGGATAGAACTCCCTGGATAGAAAACATAAATTCAAAATGCAAAACAAAATAATAATAAAAAATTCCATGAGGATATTTGTGTCCCATATGAATGCTCACCAAAGCTGGCCTCAGCAGAGGAGAATTTTAATAATTATCCCAATAGCATGACCTAATATGAGGATACCAGTCAGTCTTTTTTCCCAGTCAAACCTGTCATTGCCAAAAAGGCTCATGAATCAAATGGCCATGGTGGCAAAGAGGGAGGTTATGCTTGGGTTCAGGAACACAGACTTCCATTCTACAAGGTTGACTTGGCTACAGCCACTGCCAAGTGCCTAATCTGTCAATATCAATGACTAACTCTGTGCCCTTGATATGGCTCCATTCCCTGAAGTGATCAGCCAGCTACGTGGTGTTAAGTTGATTACAAACTGCTTCCATTATGACAGGGACATTATTTTGTTCTTATTGGAATGGACACTTAATCTAGATATGTAATTTGCCCTAAAGAAATGCTTCTGCCAAAATTAACATTCATGGACTTATAGAATTCCTTTTCTACCATCATGGCATTCCTCACAACATTATTTCTTATCAAGCAACTGTCTTTAGAGCAAAAGAAGGAAAGAATGAGCATATGTTCCACCACCTGGAAGCCTCTGGATTGACAGAATAGTGGAATGGCCTTTTGAAGATTCAGTTGCATGTGAGCTAGGTAGCAATATCATGCAGGGCTACAGAATGTTTCTATAGAAGACAGTGTATGGTCTATATAAGTATCCAATATATGATGCTCTTAGTCTCACAACCAGGATTCAAATGTCTAGGAATCAGGATGGAAATATAAGTTGACATCATTCACTGTTATCACTAATGACTCACTAGAAAAATTTTTGCTTCTTGTTCCTCTGTTCTTATTCTCTGTTGGCCTAAATAACAGTTCCAAACAGAGGAATGCTTCCACCAGGAGATACAATGATTCTACTGAAATGAAAGCTAAGATTGCAGCCCCAAACTATAATAAAAGACAAAGGTCATTATATAATGATAAAATGGTCAAATTATCAAGAGAATATAATAATTATAAGCATACATGCACCTAACATCACATCACCTAAATATATAAAGTAAACATTGACAGATCTAAAGGGGAAAAATAGACATCAATGCTATAACAGCAGGGGCTTCAATACCTCACTTTCAACAAAAGAATAGATCTTTCTGACAGAAAATCAATAAGGAAACATTGTACTTGAACTGAAATTTTGAAAAAAAAAGGGCCTGACAGAGATATAAAACATATTTCATTCAAAAACAGCAGAAAACACATTCTTCTCAATCATACACAGAAAGATCTCCAATATCAATCATATATTTCTCAAAAAATAAATCTTAACAAATTTAACAAGAATGGAATCATATCAACCATGTTTTCTTATCACAGTGCTATGAAACTGGAATTCAATAGTGGAGGAAAATAGAAAATTCATAAATGTGTGGAAATCAAACAACACACTTTTAAACAACTAATGGGTCAAAGAAAAGAGAAAATTAGAACATATTTAGACACATATTAAAGAAGAAACATGACATAATTATGAAATACAGCAAAAACAGTTTTAAGAAAGACGTTTATGTTAATGATAAATGCCTGCATGAACAAAAGAAGAGAAAAAAACTCAAACAATCTAACCTTATATTTCAAGGAGACAAACCAAAAAAGGATAAAATCAGCCCAAATTTAGTATAAAGAAAGAAATAACTAATATTGTAGTAGGAATAAACAAAATAGATAGTAGAAAAATAAAAAAAGATGAATCTAGGAGTTGGTTTTGTGAAAAGATAAAACTGGCAAAATTTAGCTAGATGAATTAAGAAAAAAAATAAATGTTACAGTTAGCTTTTTGGTGCTGTGACCAAAATACCTGATAAGAACAACTTAGAGGAGGAAAAGTTTATTTGAAGATCATGGTCTCAGAGGTCACAGTCCCTAGATTGTGGACTGCATTACTGCATTGCTCTCGTCCCAAGTTGAGGCAGCACATCATGGAGGGAAGTTGCTTCCCTCATGGCAACAAGGAAACACATATACAAGGAAGAGACAGAGATGGTTTGGTGGGGCTGGGGAGACATTATAGGGAGAGAAACCCTTTCAGAGCATGCCTTTGTGGCTCTCCTCCTCCAGCCACACCCCACCTGTGTATAGTTACCACCCAGTCCATTCAAACTAGGATGGATTGATTGAGTTCACTTCACCTCTGAATATTCCTGCTGAAACACAAGAGCTTTGGAAGGACACCTTAAATCTAATACATGACAAGAAAGAAGATTCAAATAAATAGAATTACATATGAAAGACACATTACAACTGATACCACAGAAACATAAAGGATCATAAGAGACAACTATGAGCAATTATATGCTAAAAAATTGATTAACCTAAAACAGGTAAATTGCCAGAAACATACAACTTGCAAAGACTACATCATGAAAAATTAGAGAAAATAAACAGACTAATAGTGAATAAGGACATTGAATCAATAATCAAAAATCTCTCACAAAAGAAAACCCCAGGTCATAAACTGATTAAATCTACCAAATATTTAAGTAAGGATTGATACCAATACTCTTCAAACACTCCAAAAAATGGAATAGGAGGAAATACTTCCAAACTTATTTTTACAAGGTTAGAGTTATCCTGATACCAAAACCTGAAAAGGGAGTAAAGCAAATTTCAGATCAATATCCCTTATTAACATAAATACAAAAATCAGCAAAATACTAGCAAATGGGTTTGGGGATATAGCTTAGTGGTAAAGTGTTTGCCTACTGTGTGCAAGGCCCTGGTTTCAGTCCCTACTAGTACTGAAAAACGTGCTAGCAAATGGAATTCAATAACACATTAAAGGATTACACATTGTGATTATATAAGATCTATCCTTAAGATATTAAGGAAGATCAATATATGTAAATCAATAAGTGATACACCACAGTGATAGAATGAAAGGAAAAATGTATGTTCAGGAAAGTATTTGACAAATTTCAATAGCCTTTCATGATAACGGTTTTCAACAAATTAAAGAAGAAATATAACCAAACACAATAAAGGCCATTTATGAAATTTGCTAATATGCTAATTTCTTCAATGGTAAAAAATTAAATGCTTTTCCTCTAAGATAAAGAACAAGATAAGGATGCCCACTTTTGCCAATTCTATTCAACATAGCACTGGAAGTCCTAGCCAGAGCAATTAGGAAGGGAAAAGAAATAATGCATTTAAGTCAGAAAGGAAGAACTAAGATTATTTCTGGTTATTCCAACATGATTGTATATTCATAAAATCCTAATGACTCCACAAAAAATAAACCTATTAGACCTAATAAACAAATTGAGTAAAATTGAAGGATTGAAAATCAACATACAAATTGAATTGCATTTCTGTACACTAACATCAAACTATCCAAGATACAAACTAAGAAAACATTCCCATTTATAAAAGTGTAAAAACCAACAAGATATTAGGAGTAAATTTCACTAAGGAAGTGAAAGCTTGTATACTAAAAGCTATAAAGCATTGATAAAAGAAATTAAGAAAATACAAATAAATGGAGATATATCTCATGTTCATTGGAAGAATCAATATTGTCAAAATGTCCATACTATCCAAAGTGATCTACAAATTCAATATAAATTCTATCAAAATTTCAATGGTGCTTTTCAAAGATACAGAAAAAGTGATACCCAAAATTCATATGAAACCACAAAAGAAACAGAATAGTTAAAGCAATTTTTTTAAATTTTTTTTTGTTAAAATTTTGAGACAGAGTCTCACTAAGTTTTGAGCCTAGCCTTGACCTTGTTATCCTCTTGCCTCAGCCTCCCAATTACAGGGATTACAGGCATGCATCACCATGTCAAGCTACTTAAAACAATTTTGAGCAAGAAGTACAAAGCTGGAGGCATTGTACTTCCTGATGTCAAATAAGATTACAAATCTAGAGTAGTTAAAACAGTATGGTACAGCAATAAAAATATGGACACATGGGCCAATGGAAAAAAGATAGATCGAGAAATAAACTCATGCATATATAGACAAATAATCATGTGTGTGTGTGTGTGTGTGTGTGTGTGTGTGTGTAGAGACTGGGGATTGAGCTCAGGGGTGCTCTACCACTGTGCTATATTCCCAGCTCTTTTATTTATTTTGAGACATGGTCTTGTTTAGTTTCCTAGGCTGATCTCAAACTTATGATCCTCCTGTCTCAGCTTCCCAAATTACTGTGATCACAAGGTGTGTGGCATCAATGCAGCTTGATCAAATAATCTTTGACAAGGTAATCAGGAACACACCTTGGAGAAATGATAATCTCATTGGTAAATGGTTCTGGGGAAATCTGGATATCTACATGTTAGAAAAATATATTTATATGTGCGCACACATACAGAGGATCCATATTTTACACCAGACACAAAAATCAACTCCAAATGGATTAAAGACTTGAATGTAACACTTGAAATATAAAATCCTAGGCAAATTCCATCATGACATTGATCTTGGCAATGATTTAAAAGTTTTCTTTCTCTCTCTATCTCTCTTGGGGTGCTAGGTATCAAACCCAGGTCTCATGCATGCTAGGTAAGAATTCAACTACTGAGCCACACCCCTAGTTTGCAGTGATTTTTTTTAACATATGACACTAAAAGCATAGGCACTGAATGCAACACTAATAAATGGAACTACATCAGACTTCTGCACAGCAAGGGAAAAAATTAGATAAAATATTTGTAAACAAGGTATCTAATAAGAGGTTAATACCCTGGCTGGGGTTGTGGCTCAGCAGTAGAGTGCTCACCTTGCAGGTGCAAGGCCCTGGGTCTGATCCTCATCACCACATAAAAATAAATAAATGGAACAAAGGAGGGCTGGGCATATAGCTCAGTTGGTAGAGTGTTTGCCTTGCATACACAAGGGCCTGGGTTCAATTTCCACCACCAAAAAACGAACAACAACAACAACAAAAGATATATATATGTTAATCCCCAAAATATATAAGGAATAATATAATTTAGTGGGGTGTTTTTGGTGCCAGGGATTGAACACAGGGGCACTTAACCACTGAGCCACATCCCCAGCTCTTTTTAATATTTTATTTAGAGACAAGGTCTTACAGAGTTACTTAGCAACTTGCTAAGTTGCTGGGGCTAGCTTTGAACTCAGAAGCCTCCTGCCTCAGCCTTACAGGTGTGCACCTCTGTGTCTGGTTTATAATTCAGTTTTAATAAGTCCAAAATTCTCCCCCCCCATAAAAATTACACATAACCCCACTAAAAATGGGCAGAGGATCTGAACAGACATTTTTCCAAAGAATACATAGAAATGGCTAATAGTTATATGAAAATGTGCAGAGCATCACTAATCATTGGGGAAATGCAAATTGAAACCATAATGAGCTATTACCTCATACCTATTAGAATGGATAATATCAAAATACCAAAAGATAAGAACTGTTGGTGAGCCTATGGAGAAAAGGGAACTCTTTCACATTGTGGTGCTAATGTAAATTCTACAGCTATTATGAAAATACCATATGATCCAGCAATCCCAGAAATCCCATCTCTGGGTAAATACTCAAAGGAAATAAAATCACTATCTCTAATGTACTCCCATGTTCCATTCAGCCTTATTTATAATAACCAAGAATGGAAACCACCTAAGTATCTATTGATAGATGAATGCATAAATTAAACACATAACACATGCACACATGCACACGTGCACACACATACACAAATAAAAATTTTATTCAGACTTTAAAAATAAGGAAAGACTGATTTCTGACAACAATGATGAACTTAAATTACATTATGCAAAATGAAACAAGCCAGCTTCAGGAAGGCAAGTACTGCATATTTGTGCTTATATTTGGAACTAAAGTAGTCAAACATTGATACACAGAGTTGACTCGTGGTTAGCAGGGTCAGATTGAGGGAAATGAGGATATGTTGGCCAAGGGATAGACAATTTCAGTTATAGGGGAATGAATTCTGAAGTTCTAATGGTGACTATAGTTAATAATAATGTATTATATACTTCAAATTTATTAAGAGCAGATTGTAAGTTTTCTTACTCCAGGAAAAGAAAAGGTAATTATGGAGATGATAGGTATGTTACTTAACTTGATTTCAGTAATCACTTCTCAATAATAAATATATCAAACATCATGGTGTACATCATGTATGGCCATATATATGTTTTATCAAATGCACCTCAATAAAGCCAAGAGGAAAAAAGACTACCACCAGACCACTTTCAACTCCTCATGACACTGAATCAATAATCAAAGGACGTTAATGTGCTGAGGAGATTGAAATTAGACACCTACTTTCACAATGGAGGTAAGGAAGACTAGTTTAAGCAGATTTCCTTAAGTGTGAGTGGGCTGCCTTCAATCTACTGAAGGCCTATATAGAACAAAATGTTGAGTAAGAAAGAATTATGTCTGTGATTTCGATGGGAGGTGTCCCCAAAAAGCTCATGAGTGAGACAATGCGAGAAGTTTTAAAGGACAAGCAATTGGATTATGAGAGCCTTAAACCAATCAGTGAATTAATCACCTGGTGGGATTAATTAAGTGGTAATTGAAGGAAGGTGGGGTGTGGCTGAAAGAGGTGGGGCATTGGGGGCATATTTTGGGGGTATATATTTGTATTTGGCAAGTGGTGCTCTCTTTCTCTCATTTCTGATCATCATGTGAGCTGCTTCCCTCTGCCACATTCTTCTGCCATAATGTTCAACCTCACCTCAAGCCTCAATGGAGCCTGCTGTCTATGGATTGAGACCTCTGAAACCGTGAGGCCACAAATAATTTTTTTCTCCTCTATAATTGTTCTTGTCAGGTCTTTCAATCACAGCAGTGAAAAAGCTTACTAAAACACTGTCCATCTGCCTGATTGTCTTAAAAGCGGGGTCACTAGTTCTGCCTTCAGATTTGGACTCAGGCTGGAACTTCCACCATTATTAACTAGGCATGTTGTTAGCTGGAATGCTCTTTAAATATCAAATTAAGTCATATAGATGACAGGGTTGTATAGATCTTCTTCAAGCTTACTTAAATATTTTATTTTATTAATTGTTCAGTAAATGATTTTATTCTTTCAATTATTGAAAGAGTAGTATTAAAATTTCCAATATAGTTACTAATTTTGTTTCTACATTAATTTCTATCACTTTTTACTAATTTTGTGTCTACATTAATTTCTATCAGCTTAACACATATTAAAGCTCAGTTTGGGAGCACATATCCATTTAGGACTTTTCTTTCTTCTTGATCTATTGGCCAGACATGGTGGTGCACACCTGTAATCTCAGCTAATTGGGTGGCTGAGGCAGGAGGATCATAAGTTCTTCCAATCAGTTGATCCTTTTATCATTGTTAAAGCCTATTTTTTTAATCACTGTTTAATATTCCTTGTTTTGAAATCTTATATTTTTATTATTATATGCACTCCATAGTATATGCACTCCATCATTCTTTTGATTATTGTTTCCATTGTGTGTGTGTGTGTATATATATATATATATATATATATATATATATATATATATATATATATTACTTATTTT
This sequence comes from Marmota monax, assembly GCF_021218885.2. Classification (NCBI taxonomy): domain Eukaryota; kingdom Metazoa; phylum Chordata; class Mammalia; order Rodentia; family Sciuridae; genus Marmota; species Marmota monax. Next base: position 4,781,887 of record NW_026694552.1, on the reverse strand, counting down.
ACTCTATTAAATGGCTTTAAGTGGGCATAGTTGACATACAATTTATTGCATATATTTAAATTATACAATGTAGTTTTTTAATATATCCATGCAATAATCACCACATTCAAGATAATGGACATTTCAATCATTCCCAGAAGTTTCCTCATTCTCCTTTGTAACCTCTTCTTATTTCCACCACCTGCAACCCTTGTCTTGTTCCCTAGGATCCATAGGCTTTGAATTTCCCATGATTTTGTTAATTTAATCATACATTATGCACTTTTCTGTTTTGCTTTCTTCATTTGCAATACTCTTGTTGATTCCTCTATGTTGTAACATGTCAGTAATTTATACTTATTAATGAAACACTGATAGATGATATAAATGGATGGACAGATAGATATAGCTATATCACACTTTGTAGTTTGTCCATTTAGTTCTTGATGGACATTTGAGTTGAATACATTTGTAGTATTTATCTGATTCAAATAAAATTGCTAAGGATATTTGTGTACAAGTCTTTCTATAGACATATATTTTATTTTCTCTTTAGTAAATATCCAGAAGTATAATGGTATAACATATGGTAGGTATGTTCACCTTTTAAAGAAACTGCTAAGCTATTCTTCAAAGTGTCTATGCCATTTTACATTCTCACCAGCAGTGTATAAAAGTTTAAGTTTCTCCATGTCTTCACTCATAGTTGGCATGGTCAAACATTTTTAATTTTAACCATTCTGATGTGTGTGATCCTAACTCATGGTGAATTTAATTTTTAATTTTCTTAATAATTAGTGATGTCAGACAACTCTTGATGTTCCAAATTAACATCTTGATGTCCTATTTAACAAATGTTGGTTAAAATATTTTCCTGTAATTTTTGTTGTATTATTATCAACTTTTTAGATTTTATTTTATGTTAAGTTATTTTTTATTGAGTTCCAACATGTGAAAAATATATTCTGGATGTATGACTTTTATCAAGGTATGAATCTTAGCTTGTCTGTTTTCTTGCAGTGCCTTTTGAGGAGTATAGATTTAATTTTGATAATGTCTAGTTTATCTATTTGTTCTGTTATAAATCATACTTTTGGTGTGACATCTAAAAAAGTTTGGCCACAAATATGTTCTCTAATGTTTTCTCCTAGATATTCTATAGTTTTAGGTTTAACATTTAATTTGATGGTGCATTTTAACAAAATTTTAAATATGGTATCATATATCAAATACTTAAATAAAAATGGAGATATATAAATTTTCTCAGAATGATAGTCACTTCCAACTCTTTGAGACAGAACTAGGTGGCTTTCCCTGGAGCTTTTCATGTCTTGTGCCACAATGCTCACATGTGGTTTTCAGAATACTTTTTATTCAAGTCAGAGGATGCCAAAAGAAGTAAATGTTATAACCTCTCCCAGTTCAGTGATACTTTAAATTTGGATGCTCTTTCCCAATTCGCCTGCTGCTGTTTATACCTAAGAATCTTTACATAGCTACTCCATGCATTCTGTTCAAATTTTATGGTTGTATTCAGTGGAAGAGATCAGTGAAATGTGCTTATTTTATATTATTTGGAACCAGACTAATGTTCCTACTCTCATAGATTTTTACTACTATGTTTACCTTACAAATACACAGATAACCCAGAAACTAATGCCATTTTTTTTTCCTAAGAGACACAAATATCAGTGTTGGAAATACCCAGAAACTAATAACCATGGCTGGCATTAGATGACATCAGCACTGGCAAGTAAGATGTATAAAATATTCTTCATTCAATGAACAACACCTGTGCATATTAATCTCCTAATAATGCAGTGGAAGAATTTTGCTTCTCACAGTTGTGCCACATAAAACTCTACTTTCCTTTAAAAAAATAAAAAAACAGTATTCTATTGTGCTAAATAATTCAATTACATATTTCTCAGCTTGACTCTCAATACAGATAAGCAAAATGTTTTCTCATGTGCAGAGTTCTGTGCCAATAACTTATCCCAAACTCACCATTTTATTTTTATTTTGGGGGGTACGGGGATTGAACTCAGGGGCATTCAACCACTTGGCCACATCCCCAGCTTTATTTTGTATTTTCTTTAGAGACTGGGTCTCACTGAGTTGCTTAGTGCCTCGCCATTGCTCAGGCTGGCTTTGAACTCTCAATCTTCCTGTCTGAGCCTCCGGAGCCACTGGGATTACAGGCATGTGCCACCGCTCCTGGTTCAAACTCCCCATTTTAAAGGAAGAATTTTAAACATCTTATTTAATATAATATCTCTTTGTATCCTAAAGTTCCAAATAAAATGGAAAGTTTTCTTTTAATGTATAGGCTTATTTATATAAAACAATATATAATCACCATATATATCCATAAGACACTAATTGAAAGAAACTTTATTTGAAGAAAACCACTTTTAAAAAATTGGCTTGGGTGCGTGCACTTCAGATTTCAGGCAAACAATGAGCAAGAAATTTCCCTTCATCTTGGAAGGTATGTTTTCCTTAAGTAAAAAGGAGTACATAACAACTTTTTCAGGTAATCTGTAAATTCTGCAGTAAATTATGACTGAGGACTAAATGGCTTTATTTTATCATATGTCAGTTTCCAAAAACACTATTCGCCCCATTTTGGCTCCTTCTGAGACCATAGTGGGGAAAATTCTTACTTAGTTATCTAGATGAGAGCCGAGTTAGCTATGGGCAGATTCTTAGTACTTCCAGTGATTAAGAATGTAGAATGAAATAGTGGGGTGCACCGGAACCTGGAGGAAGGATTTCCATCGCACGAGGATTGGCTACGGGGACTCAAACGCGAGAGATTTGTCGCACAGAGGGTAACACTGCTTATTCAGCAAATCGCCCCACGGCTAGAGTCTGCAGCGCGCACTGGGAAACGAGGAGGAGATAGTGGCGCAGGGATACAGCGCTGCAGTTTCTGCCAGCCGTGCAAGCACCGTACTCAGTGCTGAATTCTGGGTTCGAGACGGGGGAAGGAAGCGGTCCATTTCGGTTCTCCACACCGGTCAGACCACAGAGGAGGCCAGCGGCCAGCATCTGGGAGAGCTGACGTCACCATCCCTGTTTTTGACTGACTGCAGCTCATTCAGCCATAGAACAGGTAATTTCAGGCTGCCATTCGCCTGCGGCTTGCAGACAGATTACTCAGGCTCAGTGCCTGAGTGCTTCTTGGAGCCTGCTCTTATCAGAGCATACACTGAGCACGGAGCAGCCGAGTTCCGGCTCCCAGAACTGCTCTGGCCCAGGGTTAAGGAGCCCGCGGAAACTGCTTCTCGGTCCGGGTCCTGCTGAGGGCCGGTCAGGACTCACCCGTTGCTTTGGTTACCCGGCAAAGGGAACGAAATGCTGCCATTCGCATAGGATACCAACATGGCAGAGATCTGATGTCATCAGAAAGCGGCGGAGGAGAGAACTTCATCAATACCAGTGGCGACAGAAACAGTTGGTCTCCTGGTAGTGAGGGTGAGGCACAGACACCCGAGTCTCTCTCGATTTGTCGTCAAGCCAGAGGGGAGGAGCCCGGCTGACGCCTGCACCTGGAGCAGGCCCAGCGGCTCACCAGCTTGGTGATCGCGTGACCCCAATTGGAGAGGGGGCGGAGCGGAGCCGCCACCCGCGCCCGCAAGGTGGGCAGACCCGCGACCCAGTGGTACACGGGCGTGGTAGGAGGGGCAGGGCAGAGCCGTCGCCCGCGCCTCCAAGGTAAGCAGACCTGCGACAGACTGGTGGGTCAGGCCCAGCGGCCTGCCAGCACGGTACACACATCACCCCAACTGGAGTAGGGGCAGAGCAGAGCCTTCGCCCGCGCCCGGATCAGGCCCCACCGGTGTGGTGGTCACGTGACCCCAATTGGAGTGGGGGCGGAGCGGAACCGCCACCTGTGCCCGCAGGGTGAGCAGACCTGCCACCACCCTGCAGATCAGGCCCAGCGGTCCGCAGGCGTGGTAGGAGGGGCAGGGCAGAGCCGCCGCCCTAGCCTCCAAGGTAGGCAGACCTGCGACAGACCGGCGGATCAGGCCCAGGAGCCTGCCGGCGTGGTACACACGTCACCCCAATTGGAGTAGGGGCAGAGCAGAGTCGCCACCCATGCCAGGAACAGGCCCAGCGACCTGCCGGTGTGGTAGTCACGACACCCCAATTGGAGTAGGGGCAGAGCAGAGCCGCCACCCGTGCCCGAAAGGTGGGCAGACCTGCGACCGAACAGCGGGACAGGCCCAGTGGCCTGCCAGCGTGGTACACTCATCACCCCATTTGGAGTAGGGGCAGAGCAGAGCCGCCGCCCACGCCTGCAGGGTAGGAAGACCTGCAACCGACCGGCGGATCAGGCCCGGTGGCCTGCCAGCGTGGTACACTCATCACCCCAATTGGAGTAGGGGCAGAACGGAGCCGCCGCCCGCGCCCGGAACAGGCCCAGTGACCTGCCGGCGTGGTAGTCACGACACCCCAATTGGAGTAAGGAGAGAGCAGAGCCGCCGCCCGTGCCTGCAAGGTAGGCAGACCGCCGCCCGACCCTGCAAGGGAGACTTTTCAACTATACAAGAGCAATATAAATATATAGGAGAAAAAAACATTTCAAAAACACAACAGTTTCACCAAGCAGAAAGAAACACAAGCAGTATGAAAAGACAAGGAAAGAAAGGACCACAAGCAATGCAGGTCAACTCAACTTTAGAAGAGGTAACAGCTGCAGCAGATGGAATGTCAGACAAAGAATTCAGGATATACATGCTTCAGATGATCTGGAGTATCAAGGAAGACATTAGACAGCAAAATCAGACAATGAAAGATCACTTCGAAAATGAATTACACAAACAAATCCAGGAAGCAAAGGATCAACTATACAGGGAGATAGAGGTTATAAAAAACAAACAAACAGAAATCCTAGAAATGCAGGAAGCAATAAACCAACTTAAAAACTCAATGGAGAATACTACCAGCAGAGTAGAACACTTAGAAGATAGAACATCAGACAATGAAGACAAAGTATTTCAACTTGAAAAGAACATAGACAGCTCAGCAAGACTGTTAAGAAACCATGAGCAGAACATCCAAGAAATATGGGATAACATTAAGAGACCAAACTTAAGAGTCATTGGGATACAGGAAGGTACAGAACTCCAAACCAAAGGAATGAGCAATCTATTCAATGAAATAATACGAGAAAACTTCCCAGACTTGAAGAATGAAACAGAATCCCAAATCCTAGAAGCCTACAGGACGCCGAATGTGCAAAATCATAAGAGATCCACACCTAGACACATTATAGTGAAGATGCCTAACATACAGAATAAGGAGAGAATTTTAAAAGCTACAAGAGAAAGGAAGCAGATTACATTTAGGGGCAAGCCAATCAGGATAACAGCTGATCTTTCAACACAGACTCTGAAAGCTAGAAGATCCTGGAATAACATATTTCAAACACTGAAAGAAAATGGGTTCCAACCAAGAATTGTGTATCCAGCGAAATTAAGCTTCAGGATGGAAGATGAAATTAAAACCTTCCACGATAAACAAAAGTTAAAAGAATTTGCAGCTAGAAAACCATCTCTTCAAAACATCCTCAGCAAAACATTACAGGAAGAGGAAATGGAAAATAACAATGAAAACCAACAGTGGGAGGTAGGACAGTAAAGGGGGGAAAATAATCAAAGAGGAAAACAAACCATGTTTAGTAACATAAATAAACAAATATGGCTGGAAGAACAACCCATATCTCAATAATAACCCTAAATGTTAATGGCTTAAACTCACCAATTAAGAGACACAGGCTAGTAGAATGGATCACAAAACAAGACCCAACACTATGCTGCCTACAGGAGATGCATTTGATAGGAAAAGACATACATAGGCTGAAGGTGAAAGGTTGGGAAAAATCATATCACTCATATGGACTTCGGAAGTAAGCAGGAGTATCCATACTCATATCAAATAAAATAGATTTCAAGCCAAAGTTAATCAAAAGGGATAAAGAGGGACACTACATACTGCTTAAGGGAACCATACACCAAGAAGACATAACAATCATAAATATATATGCCCAAAACAATGGTGCAGCTATGTTCATCAAATAAACTCTTCTCAAGTTCAAGAGTCTAATAGACCACCATACAATAATCATGGGAGACTTCAACACACCTCTCTTGCCACTGGACAGATCTTCCAAACAAAAGTTGAATAAGGAAACTATAGAACTCAATAATACAATTAATACCCTAGACTTAATTGACATATATAGGATATACCACCCAACATCAAGCAGTTACACTTTTTTCTCAGCAGCACATGGATCCTTCTCTAAAATAGATCATATATTATGTCACAGGGCAACTCTTAGACAATATAAAGGAGTAGAGATAATACCATGCATCTTATCTGATCATAATGGAATGAAACTGAAAATCAATGGTAAAAGAAGGAAGGAAAAAGCATACATCACTTGGAGAATGAACAATAGGTTACTGAATGATCAATGGGTCATAGAAGATATCAAGGAGGAAATTAAAAAATTCTTAGAGATAAATGAAAACACAGACACAACATATCGGAATCTATGGGACATATTGAAAGCAGTTCTAAGAGGAAAATTCATTGCTTGGAGTTCACTCCTTAAAAAAAGAAGAAACCAACAAATAAATGATCTCATACTTCATCTCAAAATCCTAGAAAAAGAAGAGCAAAAAAACAGCAAAAGAAGTAGAAGGCAAGAAATAATTAAAATCAGAGCTGAAATTAATGAAATTGAAACAAAAGAAACAATTGAAAAAATTGACAAAACTAAAAGTTGGTTCTTTGAAAAAATAAACAAAATTGACAGACCCTTAGCCATGCTAGCGAAGAGAAGAAGAGAGAGAACTCAAATTACTAGCATACGGGATAAAAAGGCAATATCACAACAGACACTTCAGAAATACAGAAGATAATCAAAAATTATTTTGAATCCTTATACTCCAATAAATTAGAAGATAGTGAAGGCATAGATAAATTTCTTAAGTCATATGATCTGCCCAGATTGAGTCAGGAGGATATAGACAACCTAAACAGACCAATATCAATTGAGGAAATAGAAGAAACCATCAAAAGACTACCAACTAAGAAAAGCCCAGGACCGGATGGGTATACAGCAGAGTTTTACAAAACCTTTAAAGAGGAACTAATACCAATACTTTTCAAGCTACTTCAGGAAATAGAAAAAGAGGGAGAACTTCCAAATTCATTCTACGAGGCCAACATCACCCTGATACCTAAACCAGACAAAGACACTTCAAAGAAAGAAAACTTCAGACCAATATCTCTAATGAACCTAGATGCAAAAATCCTCAATAAAATTCTGGTGAATCGGATACAAAAACATATCAAAAAAATTGTGCACCATGATCAAGTAGGATTCATCCCTGGGATGCAAGGCTGGTTCAATATATGGAAATCAATAAATGTTATTCACCACATCAATAGACTTAAAAATAAGAACCATATGATCATCTCGATAGATGCGGAAAAAGCATTGGACAAAGTACAGCATCCCTTTATGTTCAAAACTCTAGAAAAACTAGGGATAACAGGAACATACCTCAATATTGTAAAGCAATCTATGCTAAGCCTCAGGCTAGCATCATTCTGAATGGAGAAAAATTGAAGGCATTCCCTCTAAAATCTGGAAGAAGACAGGGATGCCCTCTCTCTCCACTTCTGTTCAACATAGTTCTCGAAACACTGGCCAGAGCAATTAGACAGACGAAAGAAATTAAAGGCATAAAAATAGGAAAAGAAGAACTTAAATTATCACTATTTGCAGATGATATGATTCTATACCTAGCAGACCCAAAAGGCTCTACAAAGAAACTATTAGAGCTAATAAATGAATTCAGCAAAGTGGCAGGATATAAAATCAACACGCATAAATCAAAGGCATTCCTGTATATCAGCGACAAATCCTCTGAAATGGAAATGAGTACAACCACTCCATTCACAATATCTTAAAAAAAAAATAAAATACTTGGGAATCAACCTAACAAAAGAGGTGAAAGACTTATACAATGAAAACTACAGAACCCTAAAGAGAGAAATAGAAGATCTTAGAAGATGGAAAAATATACCCTGTTCATGGATAGGCAGAACTAACATCATCAAAATGGTGATACTACCAAAAGTTCTCTATAGGTTTAATGCAATGTCAATCAAAATCCCAATGGCATTTCTTGTAGAAATAGAGAAAGCAATCATGAAATTCATATGGAAAAATAAAAGACCCAGAATAGCAATAACAATGCTAAGCAGGAAGTGTGAATCAGGCGGTATAGCGATACCAGACTTCAAACTATACTACAGAGCAATAGTAACAAAAACAGCATGGTACTGGTACCAAAACAGGCGGGTGGACCAATGGTACAGAATAGAGGACACAGAAACCAATCCACAAAACTACAACTATCTTATATTTGATAAAGGGGCTAAAAGCATGCAATGGAGGAAGGATAGCATCTTCAACAAATGGTGCTGGGAAAACTGGAAATCCATATGCAACAAAACGAAACTGAATCCCTTTCTCTCGCCATGCACAAAAGTTAATTCAAAATGGATCAAGGAGCTTGATGTCAAATCAGAGACACGCCTTCTGATAGAAGAAAAAGTTGGCTATGATCTACATACGGTGGGGTCGGGCTCCAAATTCCTCAATAGGACACCCATAGCACAAAAGTTAATAACTAGAATCAACAAATGGGACTTACTCAAACTAAAAAGTTTTTTTTTTTTTTTTTTTTTTTTTTTTTGCAAAAGAATCGGAAAACATTTATTGTACTGAAAATGTGTACATCCTACTATTAAAAAAACAAAGTAGCAAATTTGCTGGTGCCATAATTTATTTAACCTGTTTTACTGGGACAGACTAACGGTTAATGCCACTCAGTATTAATTTCAAGTTTGATGAGCTTGTATTTTATCCCACTTTTCTAAAACCTGATGAATTCAAAATAGCACACAGCATTAAATGACATTTATTGTTCCATAAATCATGAGACCCAAAGGAATGCTAAATAGACAAGCAAAACTCTAAAACAACTGAGAAGCTTACTTCTTTCAAGAACCAAGTGACTGGTACAGAAAACATGTGGTCACACAAAAGCAAAGGGGAGAAGGACAGAAAGGAAAACTCTCCTCCTACATGGTCTATAGGAGTAACAGATATTTCTGAACTAAGATGAAAATATTTTCTCAGCAAAAGAAACAATAAGAGAGGTAAATAGGGAGCCTACATCCTGGGAACAAATCTTTGCTCCTCACACTTCAGATAGAGCCCTAATATCCAGAGTATACAAAGAACTCAAAAAATTAGACAATAAGAGAACAAACAACCCAATCAACAAATGGGCCAAGGACCTGAACAGACACTTCTCAGAGGAGAACATACATTCAATCAACAAGTACATGAAAAAATGCTCACCATCTCTAGCTGTCAGAGAAATGCAAATCAAAACCACGCTAAGATACCATCTCACTCCATTAAGATTGGCAGCCATTATGAAGTCAAACAACAACAAGTGCTGGCCAGGATGTGGGGAAAAGGGTACTCTTGTACATTGCTGGTGGTACTGCAGATTGGTGCAGCCAATTTGGAAAGCAGTATGGAGATTTCTTGGAAAGTTGGGAATGGAGCCACCATTTGACCCAGCTATTCCCCTTCTCGTTCTATTCCCTAAAGACCTAAAAAGAGCATGCTACAGGGACACTGCTACATCGATGTTCATAGCAGCACAATTCACAATAGCAAGACTGTGGAACCAACCTAGATGCCCTTCAATAGACGAATGGATAAAAAAAATTTGGCATTTATACACAATGGAGTATTACTCTGCATTAAAAAATGACAAAATCATAGAATTTGCAGGGAAATGGATGGCATTAGAGCAGATTATGCTAAGTGAAGCTAGCCAATCCCTAAAAAACAAATGCCAAATGTCTTCTTTGATATAAGGAGAGTAACTAAGAACAGAGTAGGGATGAAGAGCATGAGAAGAAGATTAACATTAAACAGGGATGAGAGGTGGGAGGGAAAGGGAGAGAGAAGGGAAATTGCATGGAAATGGAAGGAGACCCTCAGGGTTATATAAAAGTACATACAAGAGGAAGTGAGGGGAAAGGGAAAAATAATACAAGGGGGAGAAATGAATGACAGTAGAGGGGGTAGAGAGAGAAGAGGGGAGGGGAGGGGAGGGGAGGGGGGATAGTAGAGGATAGGAAAGGCAGCAGAACACAACAGACACTAGTATGGCAATATGTAAATCAATGGATGTGTAACTGATGTAATTCTGCAATCTGTATATGGGGTAAAAATGGGAGTTCATAACCCACTTGAATCAAAGTGTGAAATATGATATATCAAGAAATTTGTAATGTTTTGAACAACCAACAATAAAAAATTAAAAAAAATAAAAATAAATGGCTTTATTGAGATACAATTCACAGATAATACAATTTACCTATTTAATGTATATACATATATATATATATATATAAATAAATATATATACATATACATATATATGTATGTATGTGTGTGTGTGTGTGTGTGTGTGTGTGTATATCTCCAATGGTTTTTGTTTTGTTCAAAGAGTTGTATAGTGGTCATAACAATTTTAGAATATTTTTGCCACCCAAGATGAAACTCAAAAATTATTACTTATCATTCCCCCTTTCTCTCCCACCATCTATCCACGTCCCTTCCACCAACCCCTAGTAATCATCTATTTACTCTCTCTATTCCTACTATCTAATTATAATTACATAGCCATTGACCATCATCTCTTTCTCCCTCCCTGTCCTCTAAACACCCAAACCTCTGATAACTATCATTCAACTCTACTTTCTAGATTCTACATATGAGTGTCTACATATGAGCGTCTACATATGAGTGTCTACATATTTGTTTGTCTTTTTGTGCTTGTCATTTTCAACCAACATAATGTTCTTTAGGTTCATTTGTGTTGTCACGAGTGACAACATTTTATTTGTTGTTATGGCTAAAATTATTCCATATATGTATCTATGTATGCATACACATTTTCTTTATCATTCATCCATTGATGAACAATTAGATTAATTCAGTTGCTCTTGAAATATGCTTTGGGATTAGAAATATCTCAGATTGCAGCCCTTGTTTCATATTACTCATCAAAGAACAGAAGTTTCAATAGCCTTTCAAGGAAAATCATGCATAAGAGCAACATACTCTTGTTGTTTAGTAATTTTCAAATTTCAAACTTTGTCTGAAATATTTCCCAAAGTTTCAGAAATGGACAGCCCAAACATTTATTTCCCACATTTTTCTTAGGCTTATTATTTACATTTATATTAAATCCTACTGGGAAACCCATGAGATTTAACTACATTTTTTTTGTTTGTGAGATAAACACAATAGATGTATTAAATATTTCTTTGTGTTTCCTAGATCGGAATCAACTGAAAAATGAGAATTGGGTAGCAGAGAGATTGGTAACAAATCATTAGCCTAATCCTTGATAATATTTAACCAAACTGCTTTCCAAATACTTTATCCAGAAGTAGAGAGATTTATTTATCTAGTCTGACATTGCTAGAAAAATCACAGCCCTTACCATCTTCTAGCACCACAGTTCATGTTTATTTTAACTTATGGCATACAGAAAGCAAGTTTAAATCCCCATTTGGATATTAAGATCCAAAGACGAAATAAGGGGCTGGGACTGGGCTGGGTGGTAGAATGCTGGCCTACCATATGTGAGGTCCTGGGTTCATTACTTAGAAAGGAAGGAGGAGGAGAAAAGACTGATCCGGTTTCACTTAATTTTTTTTTTCCTCCAAGCTTATCAAGGTCATCAGACGTCCAACCCAAGGAAGGGAAGGCCAAGGAGAGACATCAAGAGTGTCACTCTGGAAATAAGTTTCCAGGGAAATGGATTATCTCCAACCCATTATTATTCAATGTTCCACTAGGTTTTTGTTCTCTTAACACCATGAATTTAATATATGGAAAACCAAGTGTGTAGCTGCATCATTCTCTCATCAGATTTTATTAGAGGTACTTTTCTTCCCATCCAGCATATTTAAACATTTTACTTGCCAATTGAGCCCTGTTTCTGTCACAAGAGTCATAAACTGACTGTGGACTTTATCTAGCCACCTGCTCTCATAAGCAAGATTTCGCACATATGTGGCAGCCAAGTGTTCATTTACAAACATAGCCTTGCTTTCTCTGTAGTCCCAGCCCTCTGCTGTAAGTTTAATATCTCTTTTATTTCTCATCCCATAATATCCATCTATGTTGCTCAATATAGTACATCACAGGTTCTAAGAATATCACAATATAAGATATACCAATAGCAATAATATAGAGATGCTTTAAATTTAGAAGCAAAACCCTCCTTTTCCTTTATGAATTTCAAATAATAAAAGAAATAAATACAATTATTTTGCTCTTGTGTCAAACTAAATTAAAATTCCCAAAATGTAAAGTCCTGCCCAATGCTTTCTTTTCTTTTTAATTTTGGCCAAAGGGGTTCCTGATGCCTGGATAGTACTGAGCTTATTTCAGCAGCTACCTTCTGGGATGTAGATTGAGTATAGTACTTTCCAAGCCTCAGAAATAATAAGAGTTGAATGTCAATATTTTATAACTCTTACTATTTTTCCATGTAAAGAAAGAGCTGTACTTAATCGATTTGATTTCCATAGTTCTCTTTCATTTAGTTCATTCAATAAATACTGGATACTTTGTTTAAGGCAGTAGAAATACAGCAGAAAAAAGAGAAGCAAAAATCATATGGGGTCCTAAGCTTCCATATTCTAGGAAGTTTTCATGGGCATGAATATAAGATAAAAGCAACTTCAAATTTTAAGACAATTATCCTGTCCAATTATGTTCCTATAACAGAGTATATGGTGTTGCCAACATCCATATCAATGATTGAATGATATTTGATGAAAGGAAGGAAAGTGGACAAAATCTTGTCTTACTGTTGTCAATCATTTAATGTAACTTGCTCAGATGATAATGCCTAATCAATAACTGAAAGGGAAAAATCTCATTTCAAGAGGTCAGTTATGGAACCATATTATGTAAATGTATGGATTAATGGGGGAGACCCATTCATGAATACATTTTTTTTCCTTTTTCTTACCTAATTGGTGTGGCTAGAATTTTCAGTAAATTGTTGTATAGAATTGAGAGAAGCAAACATTATTGTCTGGTTACTGATATTAGAGGGAAATATTTCTGTCTTTCACTAGTGTATATGATATTAGCTCTGAGTTTTCCTTAGATGCCTTTTGTCAGGGTGAGGAAGTTCTTTTCTATTCCTGGATCATTTTTAAAACAATATGAATTTATTATCTTACAGTTCCATCATTCAGAAGTCTGATAAGTGTCTCACTGGACTAAATCAAGATATAGGTAGGGTTTTGCTCTTTTCTGTAGATTCTAGAGGAAATTAATTTCCTTGCCTTCTCCAGATTCACTGTACTTCTTAACTTCCTCTTCCTACATTTTCAAACCAGCAATAGCAGATAGTGTTTCTTACATTGAATCACTCAGACTCATTTTTATGCCTTCCTTTTTCATTTTTTCTCCCTTAGCTTCATTAAGGTACGGTTCACAAATAGAAATTGTATATATTTCCAGTTTATGATGTGATGTTTTGACACATGTATATATTGTGAAATGATTAAATCAAGGTAGTACATATATTCATCACCTCAGAAATATTTTTTGTGATGAGAACATTTAAGGTAGTTTTTTAAAAATTTCCAAGTATAAAATATATTGTGTTAAGTATAATCACTATATTATTCGATATATCTCCAGAATTTATTCATTCTGCATAACTTAAACTTTGTGATCTTTGATCAACATCTTCCCTTTGCATGCCTCAGCCCTAACCTCTGGTAACCTCCATTTTATTCTTTACTTTTTTGAGTCAATTATTTTAGTTTTTCCATGAAAGTGAGTTCATGCAGTATTTCTCTTGCTGTGCCTAATTTATTCCACTTACCAAAATGTCCTCCAGGCTCATCCATGTTGTCACAAAAATGATAGGATTTTGTTCTTTGCTATGGCTGAATAGTATTCCATTGTGTACATGTACCAAATTTTCTTTACCCATTCATCATAAATGCACTTTTACATTGTTTACTTTTATTGGCATTATAAATAATGCTTCAGTGAAACTGGGAGTGCAGATATCTCCTTGAAAGTAATTTTATGTTCTTTGAGTATTTACTATGAAATAAGATTGCTGAATCATATGGTAGTTCTATTTTTAATTTTTTTGAGGAAATCCCATACTGTTTTTCATAATGGTTTATACTAATTTATATTCCCCACCAACAGTGTATAAGTGTTATCTTTTCTTTGCATCTTCACCAGAATTCGTTAGATTCTTTTTTTTTTTTGTTAATTGTTATACTAATAAGTATCAGATGATATAGCTTTATGGCTTTAATTTGCGTCTTCCTGATCTTTGGTGATGTTAAACCTTCTTTTTTTAAAAGAAATTGTAGTTATAAATGGATAGCATACCTTTGTTTATTTTTATGTGATGCTGAGGATTGAACTCAGTGCCTCACACATGCTAGGCAAGCATTCTGCCACTGAGCTACAGCCCCAGCCCTGACTGAGCCTTCTTTTCATATACCCATTGGCCATTTGTATGTCTTCTTTTAAGACATGTCTGTTCAGGTCATCTGTCCATTTTTAAATAGAGTTATTTGTTTTCTTGCTACTGAGTTCCATATAAATTTTGGATATTAACCCTTATTAGATGTATGGTTCACAAATATTTTCTTCCATTCCATGAGTTGTCCATCGACTCTGCTGATTGTTTACTTTTCTGTGCATTTCTAGGCAGTTTCTTCCTCTGGTTGTACAATTCCCTTATGTATATTGCTTGTTTAGTGGCTATGAATTCCCTTAGTTTACACTTGATTTGGAGGATCTTTATTTCTTCTTTAATTCTGAAGGATAACTTGACTGAGATAGTAATCTAGGTTGTCAGTTGTTGATTTCTTTCAGAACTTGAAATACATCATTCCATTCTTTCTTGGCTGAATCATATGGTAGTTCTATTTTTAATTTTTTTGAGGAAATGCCATATGTTAATATGAAGAAAAGATGACACTTATACACTGTTGGTGGGAATGTAAATTAGTGTAAACAATTATAAAAAACGGTATGGAATTTCCTCAAAATTTAAAAATAGAACTACCATATGATTCAGCAATCTTATTTCATAGTAAATACCCAATAAACATAAAATCACTTTCAAAGAGATATTTGTACTCCCAGGTTCAAAGCATTATTTATAATGCCAAGAAACCCATTTTGATAGGTTTACCTTTAAATGTGACTTGGCATTCCTCTCTTGCAGATTTTAATATTTTTTCTTTGTTCTGTACTTTTGACAGTTTAATGTCATGGAAAGATTCTTTTGGGGCCATGTCTATTTTGGGTTCTCAAGCCTCCTATTCATAGATGTCTATGTCTTTTCCAAAATTCATGAAGCTTTCTGCTATTAATTGGCTGAATAATTTTTCTTATGCTTTCAACCTGTAGTTCTTCTACCTTGTCTATTCTTATTATCAGAGGTGTGGTCTTTTAATGGTGACTCAGAGATCTTGTAGGTTCTGTTCATACTTTCCTATTTATTTATTTATTGGTATGGGGGACTGAACCCAAGGGTTTATTTTTTTAACCACTGAGCTATATTGACTCTAGCTTGCTGCTGCTGCTGCTGCTGCTGCTGCTGCTGCTCCTGCTCCTCCTCCTCCTCCTCCTCCTCCTCCTCCTCCTCATCCTCCTCCTCCTCCTCATCATCATCCTCATCATCATGGTATCACTTAATTGCTGATGGTCTTGCTAAATTGCAGAGATGGCTTTAAATTTGAGATCCTCCTGCCTCAGAATCCCAAGTTGCTGGTATTACTATATTTTTCTTTACTGTCTGAATATGATTATTCCTTAACTTTGTCTTCAACCTGGTTATTCTTTCTTTTACTGCTCTAGCCTGTTGGTTAGGATTTTGACTGAGGTGTTACTATGATTATTAAGCTTTTCATTTCCAATATTTCTGTTTGATTCTTTTGAAAATCTCTATCTCCTTATCTAATTGCTCACTCATATCCTGCATTATATTCCTTAGTTTATCTACCTCTTTATTTGTATCCTCTTGGAATTCATTGAGCTTTTAAAAATCATTATTTTAAACTATTTTTCTAGCATTTCATATATGTTGCTATCTTTGGAATCAGTTACTAGAGAGGTTAGGAGGTGTTACATTGCCTTGTTTTTTTCATATTTCTTATGTTTCTATGTTTATATTTGTGTATCAGTTGTAATGGAGATTTCTTTCACTTTTATATATATTGTGCTGAAGCCTGAGAGACTTTCTTTCTTTGTAGGTCTTGCAAGAGTGGGGTACCTCTAGTAGTTCAGGCAGGTCTGTGGTGTAGCCAACAGAATATATATAGTGAACCCTCTCTGGTTATTCCTCCAGTCTTGACACCAGTGTTTGGTCTGAGAGGGTATGGGAGCAACCTATTCTGAGGATCCTCAGAAATGCAAAGTCTGAAATAGTACTGTCATTTCTCTCTGCTTGTGCCATATGGTGGTGAATGTCCAGGAGTAGTATTTTAGGTCCTCTCTAGCTATAATCTATTTGGGGCCAGGTCTATGGTTTGTGGATTTTATTTCCCCTTTTCTTTAAGTTGAAGTATCCATCAAGGTTTGAGCAGCTGCAGGTCATATTTAGAGTAAAATGGTCCAGATTCTCTGAGCTGTGCTGGGAGTGTAGCTCAGTGACAGTACCCATCTAATGTGCTCAAGGGGCCAGGCTCAAACCTCAGAATTGCATAGGAATATGAAAACAAGAAAACAAAACAAAAAAGCAGATACAGAAATATGTAAAAATCAAATAAAAACAACATCAACCACAACACCACAAACAACAGAAAAGAATGGGGAAAATAATATAGAATAAACTAAAAGGTTAAAAATATGAAAAAAATAATTTAAGAAGGAAAATTAAAAAGTCATAAAGAGAAATAAAAAATAGAACAAGGCAGGATAAATATGAAAAGTGGGATGAAAAGAGAAGAAAATGTTAGATATTAAATATTGAAAGGTTAAATGTTAAATATTAAAAAAACTTTGTTATGCTTATATATGGATATATGACCAGTGTAACTCCACATCATGTGCAATCACAAGAATGGGATCAAAATCATAATGAGTTGCACCCCATGTATGTATGTATGTTAAAACACACCCTAATGTCATGTACATCTAAAAACATCAAATAAATAAATGAAACAGTGTTAACATAAAAAGCAACAAAAGATGTAATTTACCTTTCCACCAACATGCTTGATTGTGCAACAAAGTGTTTGCAACTGATTCTGATCAGAGCTTTTTTTTTTTTTTTTCATTGTTTTCTTAGGCTAAGCAACCCTTGGAGAGCAAATTCTGGGGATTATTTGCCCCCTTCTTTCCTTTGTGTGTCAACCAGGTGACTAAAGGGAATAGTTTGTAGCTGAAACCAGTTGGAATGCATCTCAGCTCCCTTGCACACCAGAATGAGCTAGGACAGAATTCAGAGCTCCCCATATAGTTTTACTCTGGATTTATTTTGGTTATATATTCTGAGAGCAGGTCATATTCCAACATTGCAGCATGGAATGTGGAACTTGGCTAGCACTGGTTGCCTCCTGAGTTTTTGTGCTGTGCATTCCAATGGCAGGGCTGATATAGGGTCCTACTTTGTGTCAAGTACTTTGGTGCTTTTTTGGATTGCTTATGCTGAGGACTATAAGATACTATGGAGTCACAATTATCTGTGCAGAGGGAGTGGTGATAGCTCTGTGCTAGCCAACACCCATGACTTCAGTCTTCTGAGACATAACTCCTTCTTCTTACCCCAGACTCCTGCAACTATCTTCCCAAATCACAAGTTTTATAGGGAAAATGTCCTCTATTCCCTTACATGTCACAGTCTAGTTTCCCAACACACAGAATTCTCAGTAGGTTTGTGTCAGAAGCTTTCTCCCAAAGCTAAACTGACTGCTAAACCAGTGTATCAACATTGCCATGGGGGCATGGAAACAAGAAAATGCAAGGGCCTTTGATTCCCAGAGCACTAAACTCAGACAAGAGCTTCTCAAGATGGTTCCATGTTACAGTACTCTGAGACTGCTCTGGAAAGTTCAGAGAACTTCTCCAAAGCCAGTTTGCTATGCAGGCCTATTTTCTAGCAGTTGCTGCTTCCTGTGCTAGTGGTGCTCACTGAACTCTCCCTCTTTCACCTCTGTAGTGCAGTAGTGTACAGTAATAACCAAGGCCTAGAAGCAATAGGCTATACATGTATCCTAGGTATGTAGTATCTATCTAGATTTGAATAAGTACACTGTCTACAATGTTTACACAATAATGAAATTGCGTGATGGTGTATTTCTCAGAAGGCATACCTATTGCTAAATGAAGTATGATTTTATATATCACATATTGGTTTTCTATTCATTCTTCCATGGGCATCCTATTTACTGTTGCCAATTTTCATTAGACTCCAGAGTTCCAAATAAGTTAATTCTGACTCTCTTTGCCAACTTGTTTGTTGCATTAGTGGATTGACATATCCTTGAAATTCTCAACTCTATAATTACAGTGACTCCACTCTAATAAATATATTTTTAACATATATTTAATGGTGAAATCAACATTTTAAGTATGCATAATATACTATAATTTTTCAGTGTTATAAATTTTAATTGCAATTATCTTGGCTGAATGTATGTCTTCCTCTTAAAAAATTAACTTACTAAATGAAAATGGGTAGTTACCCATCTGTTATGGTTTGGATATGAGGTGTACCCCAAAAGGTCCTGTTAATGCAGGAATGATCATAGGTAAATGGTTAGATTATGAGAGCTGTTACTTAATCAGTCCATCCTAGTTTAAATCAACTGGGTTAACTATAGCCATGTGGGGTGTGGCTGAAGAAGTTGGGTCCATGGGGGAAGGCCCTAGAATGGTATCTTCATATGGCTCTCCTTTCTTTCCCTTTTTCTCTCGGCTTCCTGACCCCACTATGAACTGAGCAACTTTCCTCTGCTGTACCCTTCCTACTTGATGTGCTGCCTCAACTTGGGTTCAGAGCACTGGAATTGGCCATCTTTGGACTGAGACCCATGAAACTGTGAGCTCCAAATAAAAATTTCCTCCTTTAAGTTGTTCTTGTTAGGTATTTTGGTCACAGCAATGCAAAAGCTAACTAAAACTTCATCTGATAGAAAATACAATATAATTTTGATTAAGAGAGCTTCTAAAAATGGGGGGGAATCAAGACATAATATCATTCTCCCCATAAAGCCAGGATGATATAACATCAACTACCATAGTCATTACTATGCAAAATATAATTCTTTCACAAATGAGCTGCAGTTGAATCACGTAAGAGGTAAAAATGCAGTCAAGTCCAAAATAAGCACTGAGCATTCGTTTTCATATCATTTTACTAGCTTTTCAAACAGTCCTTCTCACAAAAGTCTCATTTCAATTTATGATAAGCATTTTTGGCTTCATATTTGAACTTTGAACAGTGTATATTTAACCATATTTGGATAATCATCTTATTTAGCCAAATGGAGGGTTTTCCCCCTATGTCCCATTTCCAAATTCTCAGATTTTTGTACATTTACCCCTTCTAGCAGATTGGAATGATCACTTACCAGTCAGCATTTGTACTATTGGGACCAACTGGAACTGTTCTATGAAATCAGATGTTAAAGCTTGCTTGATTTAAGACAAATGACTATGTATTTGAGATAAAAGTCTCAGAAAAGAGTTCTTGCTTTTTCTTCAGTTTATAACAAACTGGATGAATTTGGCATTTTTCAGCTTTGTGTCACTGTTATGAAACAACTTGTCACAGGCTACTTATGAAAAAAAAGAGAGGTTTATTTTGACCCATTGTTCTAGAGGTTCAAGTATAAACTTGGAGAGCCCCATTGGTTTGGGCCTTTGGTAAGAGCAGCATCACGTTGTGAGCATGTGTCAGATGTGTTAACATCTCATACCAGGAAGCAGAGAGAGAGAGAGGACAGGCCAGGGTCCCAGTCTATTTTGGGGATACACCCCCAATGACCTAAGGACTTCCCACTAGGCTTTACTACTTAAAACCACACAGAAACTCCTATTATTCCTGCCACCCTAGGGACCAAGCCTCTACATATGGACATTTGGGGAACACTCATCCAAACCATAGAAAACAGTAAGTATAGACTCCATAAGTCTAGAGTAGCCAGTTCCTGAATTCAGTGATTCCAGCTGCTTTCCACATGAGAACACATGGCTATATTATGAAGAGTCACTCAATGTTAGTTATGAAAAGCCTGGGTATTTCAAGAAACCATCCAACCACACCACTGATAAATGGGTACTCTAATAAATGCAAGGAAATTCAGAGATTGTATAGAGTGAACAATCTTGTTCAAGGCTGACAAAATTAATTATTGCATACTGAGATTTTATTCTCATATATACTGAATAAATCTAATGTATTAACTTTCTTTTAATTACAGAAAGTTTTCTTGCAGAAGCAAATGAAGTTGGTGATAATATATAAGTAAGCACAGAAAGTATCTCTGTCATTTGTTTGACATTTCAGTCCTTCTTCCAAAAGTAAATACCCAACATAGGGAAAATTCAGTAATTAGCTTAAGAAAAATCCAAGTTTTTATCAATAAAGCAAAAAATTCAATTGATATTTCTGAAAAACATTAATTTTTAGAATTACTGTTGCTTAATATATGACACTAGTGCCTTTTCATATCAAAATGTGAACTCTGTTTAAATATCAAATGTACTTAAGAGAAACATTATAAAAACAAAATGGTATTTATTTACCTTTAATTTTATTTGAAGTGTTGGTCCATTTCATCTAAGAAATAAAAATAATGTGTTTGATGATGTTGATAGCATTTTATTATCCTTTATTGTCCATAGGATTAGTAGTAATATCACATCTTTCATTCCTGATATTGATAACTTATTTCAAGAGAGAAGTTTTTCAACACCTATAACATGAGTCCTTAGAGCCACTAATTTTTGAGTGCCTTCTCTATATAGTCATTCTCTTGACAATTAATATGAAGCACAGGTACGTATGTGACTTGCTTCCATTCCCATAGTTCCATTCACATGCTTCTTATCTAGACTTTCATCTATTCAATTTCTAATCCTTCTCCTTCCAAGACTTTGAACATACCAGCCAAATTAATCTCCACAGTCCAGAATACCACCTCATTAGATCCCCTGCGTTACAAAGTACAGTACCAAGTGTACTGCTCACAATTCAGCTAATTAGGAGTTTTCCCATCAACACTATTCCTTAGGGCTACTTTAACTGATGCTGAAGTGTGGCAGTAGTCAATTTACATATATCATTAACATTTAATGCTGACATCTGTGCATCAGGTTTGATATTTGCCTCTTCCATTTGTTGGTCATAGGTCACCTTCTACTCCATGAGCCCACAGAACTGAAGGGAGGGACATCATTGCAATAATTGTCAGTGTGGGGGCTGAGGTTGTGGCTCAGTGGTAGAGCGCTTGCCTAGCATGAGTGAGGCACTGGGTTCAATTCTTAGCACCACATATAAATTAATAAATAAATAAAGGTCCATCAACAACTGAAAAAAATTAAAAAAAATAATTATTAGTGTCACAGAGATTTGTGCAACCTGATGATTTTCTTGTGCTATATCAGGCTGGATACCAATAGTATCATTTCCAACATGGGGTGGACTGCTGTTTAGCCTGTTGGACCTTAACACTTGGTGAATTTTAATGTACAGCTTATGATTGGCAGGTTCTATCATATAGTAACTTGCTGTCTATTGGGTTAGACTATTATTTATTAAGACTTAATAGTATACAAGGAGTTATTTTTTAAATGGCACTTAGTTTATAGGACACAGTTTTTCCTCAGAGCCTCAGAATTCTGTGTTGCAATATATTCTAATCCTTATAGATAATACTGGAAAAGATCTTAGCACTATCAGATAATGCTGAGTCATATGGCTTTAGTGCTAGGACAACTTGTACTGTGTATCTTCACCTTGGTAGGGGACCATAATTTTCCACTGCAGCTAACATCAGATTTGGCTGAGCAGGTCACATCTTGTTTTTGTACATAAGAAGTAATATACCAGCCACCTGTCCATATACCTAGCCCTGGAATACTACTATCTACCAGTCATTGCTACAGATTTTAGTCAATCAAAATTACCTGATTCTAATCTGATCTTGCCTCCCATTAGGAAAAAGATACTTACCTTGCCTCTCGGGTTTTGTGCTGCCACTTAGGCCCTACAATTCTGGAATCTCATCATTCTCACTGCAATATAGTTTACTTCCAACCATGGTTTGCCAAGGAGAGCCAACACTTGAGATACTAAAAAATGTCAAGTGTTTCTCATCAACACATTTCTTATCATTACTGTGCCTTCTCGTCCCTCCTAGGGAAAATAGTTCAGAGATAGGTTCTGTCTTCTCACACAGTAAATCATTTCTTATACTCCTATCCCCTTGGCAATCTCACCAATTCCTCAGTACTCTGGCAAAAATGTTCCAGTAGGCTGTTTTGGTCCAAGCTTAAAAGATGCCACACCAGTAGCATATTAGGCCAACTCCAGGTCTTTGAACCAAGTTATAGGTGTGTGATCCCATGTTGCTAAGTTCTCCTCTATGTTCACTTAGGTTCTGCTCTCCTTCCATACTAGTTTGACATCCTCAAAATGCATTCCACCATATATTATCCTATTTTATTATAGTATATATTAGCCCATTCCTACTAGTTCTTTCTGAATATAAAGTTCTTCTCCACCTAATTAGAGACTGCAATTTGCCCCCTGTGCTGTGATGATACCTTATCTTTGTTATGAGCTGGAGGCAATGAAAAATATCAGCACTGGTTGTTGACTAATACAGGCAACATCTTTTGAGGTAACTGTATCTGGTGAGTTTATTGCATTTTCTCCAGAAAGAGGCTGTCCTCTGATATCATGGGTTTAGGTGGCTGCAAATGCCAGGCTGAGGGATCAGGGGATTTTAAGTATTCAAGATTCTTACATTAATTTATATTCCAGGTCTCAGAGTTCTACTCATCATAGATAGATGATAGGTACCTAGACAAATGGATAGAGATACCTATAAATATTATGGATGCTGTCTCCCTGAAGTCCTACAGACCTTACAAACAGATTCTGGGCCTCATATTCAGCAGTCTTTTATAACTGAAAATGAGAGTCTTCTAAATCCAATGGGTTAGGGTGGATGATGGGTCAGTCTTTCCCATCAGAGATACAAACCTATGCTAGAGACCCAGCTTAGGGCAATCTTAGAGCCTTCCTTAACAACTACTCAGGCTAGAAGTAATCAGAGTTCCCATTCAGTTGGACGCTAAACCCATCTTCTTCCATAACCCAAATACCATTCAGTCACCTACTCAAAGAGAATAGATTTGTCTGAGGCACACCTGCCTCACCTGAACATATGCCACAAGATAAATGACATATCAAGAGAGATCCAATGCTCATTCTTTACCCCAAATCAGATACCCAGGAACTCTCAAATAGGGTGAAACAAGGGTCTTTGGTTTTCGAATACAGGCAGTCAGTCCACAAGGTTAATAAAATATTTCTCATTGTGATGAGGTTGTACATTGTAATCATCTTAAAAATTACATGATATTTATAGGAATAATATCTTCTGTGTGCCCTGTAATCTAACCTCAGGGCACACCATTAAACCACATTATCACTTTCTCTCCTCATAAGGCTATAAATGAGGTAGTAAATATTAAATTAGGTGGTAAAATATTAGAACCAGGAGATAGATAGCTCAATGAAAATGCTGAAGTGGGTAATACATTGGAATCAGAGGGACACAGTATTATAGCATGAATAAGGGTGTTTTCCTAGATTATAAAGTCCACATATTGTGTGGTAATGGTATGTTTTCAAATACTTTTCAAGGCCATGAGGAAACTATTTTGGATTAGTTCAGGCTGGATCCATAGAAGATTTTGTGGGAGCTGCAGCACATAAAATTGGGAAGGCTTTTTTCTAAAATAACACAAAATCAACCATGGAAATGAATATTTATTCAGAATCATAACTTATAACAAACATTAAAATGATGGCACCTATAAAAAGCAAAAATTCCAAAAAAACACAACACATCACTTATGTAGCTATATAATCTGGAGTATGGAGTAAATATCCAAAGTGAAGGAAATAATGGTTTTATTACAAATCAAAATACCAAATTTTTAAAAATTTTAGATACACATGTAGCTATGTGAACACATAACAAGAGCCCAAGAATAACAGCTGTCTTACTCGAAGATGTAAAATTGTAGACAGGTTCATGTTAAGTCTTCAGCACTTCTTATCATAACAATTTTTTAAAAACAATAAACTAGTTTTTCTAAGATGTAGTCTCACAAAAATCTTGTTTTGAGTTAGAATATATTCATCTGCTTCATCCTATCGATTATCTATATTTAACTATATTTCGGTAATTGCCATATTTAACCAATGGGGGCTTTTTCTGTGATCCATTTCCAAATTCCCAGGTTTTGGTCCATCTACTCCTTCTGATAGTTTGGAATGACTTACTAGTTGACATATTAGTACTGGAATCAATGGGAACTTCTGTACAAATAAGCCGGATGCTAAAGTTTGCTTGATTTGAGACAAATGACTACATATTTTGAAATAAGACTCAGAATGTAGTGCTTGCTTTTTCTACAGTTTGCATCAAACTACATGGGCTCTTAAGCAGTAAGTCTGGACTTTAGAGTGACCAGACTGTGGTTACAATGACTGTAGCTGCCTTTTACATGTGGTCAGACAGCTATAATAAGAAGATCCACTCTTGGTTAGTTATGAAGACAGCCAAAAGCCTGTCTGTTTTAACAAACTATTCAACCATTTTGAGGACAGACACTGAACAAAACTGAATTTCATGGAAGTATAGAATTGGTTATCCTGTTCAAGGCTGCTGAAATATTTTCTGCATGCTGAAATGTTATTCACACAAATATAGACTGCATGCATAAAAAATATTTTTTAACTTTAGACTATTTTGCAAAAGCAACTGTGGTTAGTTATAATATACAGCAAAGCTTATCTATCATCTATCTTTGGTTCTATGTCTTAGAGATACTTTTTTTCCAAAAATAAATAGGCATGGCAGGAAAAATAATTCAACTATTTTAAGAGAAAACCCAGTATTTTATAAAAAATTAAGCAAAAAAATATAATCATGTTTCTTTTAGACTTCTTTTCTAACTATCTTGCTTAATATCTAATACCAGTGCAACTTTAATATTGAAATGATTGTGCATACTGCATTTTCTTATACAGCATACACACAAAAATGTCATAAAACCAAAGAGTACTTTCTTTTAAAAATCATTTAGGAATTATGCATTCTAAAAATGTATTTGAAAGTAAAAATTCTGAAATATGCTGATGAAATTGACTCTGAAGAAGCATAAGAAAATAAACATGTAGTGATCTCTGCAGATCCTAGAGATCTTTAAAAAAAAGTGAACATGTTGCTCAAAGTCTTTCCTTTTCAGAAAATATTTACATTGTAGAGAGAACTGTTAAAAT
This sequence comes from Marmota monax, assembly GCF_021218885.2. Classification (NCBI taxonomy): domain Eukaryota; kingdom Metazoa; phylum Chordata; class Mammalia; order Rodentia; family Sciuridae; genus Marmota; species Marmota monax. The sequence goes on along the minus strand of NW_026694552.1, from coordinate 4,756,190 downwards.
GAGATTTTTTTTTAAACTAACATCTGTAAAAGCTCCTTGTTATGATTTTGACTCTTGGGATATTTAATGAGCTTCATTTGTTAATGGTTTCCGTCTCTTTTCAAATATGATTTTTGCATCAAATAATTCTCTTTCCCTATAGCCGAGAGAAGGCCCTTTTAGATACTTTGCTTCAGCTGCTTCATAATCTAATCCATCAACAGCAGAAATTGAGAAAATAATTGCTTCTGGCAGGAGAACTTCCAGGATGAATTTAATTTTGTCATGTTTTATCCGAATCAGCATGCTTTCATCTATTTGTTTGTAGATTTCCTGTAAATATTTCACTACTTCATCCAACTGATCATCATCTTCAAAGTATGTTTCAATACAGGGTGTGAACCTATTTGCATTCAAAAATGATTTCAGCCATCTGGATGCTTTGGTGCCTTTTAAAATGGCCAAAAGATGGTTTTCTGTTCCCTTTGCATTCACAATAAAGTCCACCAGGTTCTTGTTGGCTCGGTCCCGAGCAGCCTTCATCCTGTCAGGGAGAATTTTTTGGAAGGCCATTTTCTTGGTCTGGGAAGTCACAACCATTTGTTCCACAGTATCATCACTCTGGAGCTTTGGAAATCGATTCCTGAAGGTATCCTGTTTGATTGCTTTCCTGATTGGATAACTAATGTCAGCAGCATAGTACTCAAGGAAAGAGCCTGTAAAAGATCCACAACCTATTCTAACTCTGTAGTCACAAATCAATGAAATGCACCAGTCGATACTTTCACTATACTCCTCCCTGGCTTTATCCACTAGTGCTTGTTTCTCCTTACAATCAAACTTTTTTAATCTTCTGAATGGTACTCTAATGCCTTTCTTCTCAGGATTTATGTTTGCCTCAACAAAAAGCACACTTGCTTTCCTCTCTTTACGCCTGATGCTTTTTACCACTGCTGGCCAAAATGGGTATTTTTGATATTTAAACCAGACTATCATTCCTGTTTCAAATGAACGTGGCTCATAATTTAAAATGAAGCGTGGGAGTTCTTCATCTTCCTCATTGTCATCTAGTGCAGAAGCACTAACAGGATTTAGATTCGGTGACTTGTCAGAAGCTTGAATGTCTTCCTCAAGTTCCTCTAAATCCAGCCTCTGAAAACTTCTTTCATTATTCACAAGAAGTGAATAATCCAGGACAGGGTTAGAGGCACTAACTGAAGCCTGGCATTCCCCTGAACAACTTGCAGAGGATGTTGTAGCACCTGTCTCTGATTCCACAGAAGGTTGATCCTGGGTGGCATCTGTGCATGGATTTGGATTTGAAGGACCTTCTCCAGGATCTTCAATATTCTCTGAGAATGTAGAACATTCAGAGGAAACAGCAGGGGTCTCTGAGCATATGTCTTTTTCTTCTTCTTTCAAAGCTTTGGGCATAGTGACAATATCTGATGACAAAGATGGAACAAACTTTTCATCTTTAACAGGTGCATCCTCTTCTTTGACTGTGGAACTTACAGATAAAATTGCTGATGTGTCAATCTTTTTCTTCTCTTTTTCATCATCATCTTCTGAAAGTGAAGGGAAAGTCTGGAAGATGGGGTTCTGTGATGACTTTGTTTCCATTTCACTCGGAGTATCAATACTTGTGTTCACCTGTGATTTATCATCAGGCAGGGAATTACCACTCTCTGAAGATATTATCAGGGATGTTGGGTCTTTATTTTCCTCAAGAGACTCCTGTAAGTCCTCTTCATGCCTCCGATACTTTTTACGAGGGGGTGAATCAGACAGCTTTTGTGGTTCGTTGTCAGATATCACAATGGTCTCTTCTTCATGTGAAATGCTTGCTTGATTCAATTTTTTTCTCTCATTCAGGATATCCAGTGCCACTTTTAGTGATCTTCTGTAAGCTGTTTCCTCTTGAGGTGGGGCATTGTCCTCTGACTGTAGCCCAAGAGCGGAGGCAATGGCTTCAACTTGAGATTTCTCAAGAATCTTTGTTTCTGTGATATCCACTTCAATCTTCTCATCTAGTGAGAGTATTTGAACTTCTAGGGAAATTGCCTTTTGTCTCTTACTGTCTGATGAAGTTTCAGATCTGGTCAAAACTTTTGCTGGCCATAACTGGTCTTTCCAATTGCACAGGACATACTCAGCTTCCATGATGATTTTGAGTTGTGTGCCAAGGAGCTCTTATCAGAGGTTGAGGTGGCTTGCTGTCCTTGTTACTGCAAACACAGTTCCTACCAAAACAATACTCTCAACAAAGTCTCTTTTGTTTTAGGACTACAAAGAGTTTATAGCTTTTTTGTCTTCTCCACTACAATAACCCCAGGATTCGTGAACACGTTGTTTGAATAGGACAATACTGAAGATACTGAAATGGGGGGAAAAAAGTATCAGCAAACAAAATTATTTTGTCAAAATAGAATATGAGCAATTGCAAACCAAGAAGAAATAAACTAGAGATAAGAATGCTCAATACAAGATCAGACAGTGAATAATGCAGCATAATTTAAGGGGAGATAAGAACTGGAAAATTGTTTTACAATATGTCAAATTCAAGAACTTGCACATATTTATTAGGGAGTTATGTGTATACATGTAGGCATAGGGGGAGGGCTTATGGTGGTGTTTCAGGAAACTTATATTATTAGACTCTGATATTTTTATCCCTCTACTATTTGACCTATGGCAGTGGGTCTCCAAACTTAATATGTATCAGAATCATCTGGAAGACTTAGATTTCTAGGCACCCTCCTGAAAGTCTTAATCAGAATGTCTGGGTTGGGCTCAAAAATTCATATTTCTAATAAGTTCTCAAATGATTTCAATGCTACATGTCCAAGAGGAACTTGTTGAGAACTAGTATACTAGCCAAATACACAGCATTATAAATTTTAAGTTCTACCAAAGCATCCAGACAAACAAAACAAGGTCTGTACCTACTGCATCTACACAACAACATACTGACCTTCTAAAAATCATAAGCAGAAGACAGAGACTCAGAATGGCTACTATGGACACTTACTGGATCTAGTGGTTTCAAGTATTTGAGAGCCAGATCATTGTCTGAAAACTTGGGTAGACACCTGAAAAGCCTCTTGCATAATTTTTGCTTAGTGGTTTTATACATTATATTCTCAAAATGAGAAGTTGAGACATTTTAACTTCTTACATTAATTACAAATATTATGGCTAGAGAACAAGGATCAAGTTGAATTATACCTCAGATTTTCAACTGAATGCAATTTTAATATGAAATGTGTTTTTTTTTTAGTTTAAAGTGCATAGCTGCAAAGCATGAAGCAAAATATTCTTCATGATCTCAATAAGTGTTTAATGTGAAATATTGCATGAAATGGGAATAGTCTTACCCTGTCACAAGAATTGTGGTAGTCTGGTCCTGTAATACAGCTGTATTGATTCTTACTCCAACTGTTTGTCTAGCACAGCCTTCACCATGCTGGGCACTTCTGTTGTTGTACTGTCTTTCTGGGGCTCACCTGGAATCACATGCAGATTGCCCAGGTCTCATGGAACTCTGATATTAACCTAGGATATCCAAAAGGAAGACAGGGGATCAAGGCAATAAAATGGAAAAGATGTAAGGAAATTTCCCTACCAAAACACTATCAAGTATGTCATTCTGAAACACAGAGACAAAGTGAAATCTTATCCCTGATGTAGATGTCATGTCCTTATAATATGAAATGTTCTTTGAGACACATTTATATTATTTGGTTCATGATGAAATCATGTCTCTCAGGAAAAGTGTGAGGTTGAAATAGGAAAGAAGGAAGTAACAATTACCTTGTTCTACAAGTCAGAGTATAGATTTTCTATTGAATCCATCAGTTATCATGTATACTTCTTTCTTTTTGATACACAAAATTTTCAATGGAATCACAGTTACACTGTATATGCTATCTATTAATACAAAATAATTTCATTGCTTTTTTGCCTACTTCAAAAAAAATGATTGCCTGGAAGAAATTTAGGCTGTTTGACAAGCGACATCTTGTGACCAGAACCAGAACTGCAGCCTGCCCATAAGGTATAGGGAGGACCTGAATCACTACTAGATCTTTCTTATGGGAAGAGTATGGGAACTACTCTAGCCAGCCAGGAGCCTGCTAGTGCTTCTAGACTTCTCTATTCTAAACTTAATGGTTCTGTTGTATGGGATTATAACAGGAATATATGTCTTCAAACATAATGTTTCTTATTATCAAAACACCCAGAAACCCTTAAAATTGAAAAGATGCAAAAATATACATACCAAAGAAATTATAATTCTATACAAACAACCTCTATGACTATTCTGCATGTATCATTCTAGAATTATTTTACATATATAGATAAATATCATTTCAAACTAGCCTTAGATTTCACTCAAGAGCATAAATATTTTCCACATGATGTTTTATAAATTATTTTAAGTGAAATTTTCTCAACACTACTATATTTTAGCTCAACATTTCCTTTAAGATGTGAAAAATAAATAAGTATATATTATTAATTTTTAAAATAGAGAACAGTAAAGCAATCTCTGTTTCTCCAACTATACAAATAATCCTATTAGTAATTTGGCAGATATGCAATTCCAGATTTGGTTACATAGATGACAGTAACATATATACATATAAACTAGTATATTTATTTATTCTGAGGAGAGATCATATACTATATGCTATTCTATAACTTAATTTTTCATCTTAAACTATTTCTCAGGCATTTTCAACTCACATGTACAGATTCATGTTTGTATTCACCAGATACATAATATTCCATTATGTGGATTTACCATCCCATATAATATTTTAAATTGCTTATACAAATAAACCAAATATTGTGTCTCACTATTAACTTAGGTGATACAGAAAAATGGTTCTTGCTGACCATAACTGTATCTGTGGCCTGAAATAATGAACTGCAAGGAGGATACACACAGGAATATAGTCAACACAGCAACCAGGCTAACTATTTGATCAGGTCCAGGAAAATTTCCACTATTGGCAAAAGGCGGGGGATTATGGGAGCATGGCTGTGTGTTTGTCTATGAATGTTTATGTGTCTGAAACAAAATGGATATTATGTTCTAGCTTAAGTTTTCTTTCATGATTATAAAAACAATCATGAAGAAATCCTTTCTTAAAATATGGAAATAGGTTATAAAATAGTATTTAAATAGTAACCTACTGACCCAGGAATGCTGAATGTTAAAAAGAGCTTATTTTCTCACAGATTTCTTTCTAATCACCCATATATACATGTATATATTATGTGTAAGTATCTTCACTCAACTACATATTTGATCTCCTTTCCATGCTCATGTATATGTGACACACGGTCTTCTTATGTATCAATCAATTTACAGAAGTATTTCCATGCATGCTGTCAAAACATTTGTCAGTTAAATTTTTGTGTAAATCAATAAATGTTTAAAACTTCAAACAGAAACATAATGTCTAGCAATATACACATGGAATGCTAACTCAATAAATTAGTATGAACAGCCACGCTGCACTGACTGAAGCCTTAATTTAGAGGCTGTAATCTGATCACCCCTTCTCCCACTGTGGACTTATAAACATTGGGAGATACAAAAATTCCAGAGGACTAATTCCTTCAAAATGCCTGTAATTCTCGCAAAACCACACTCTGTTCCTACCACTCCAAGACCATCATCCCTATTTTTCACATCTATACTCTAGGGCCCTCAGAAGTCACTGGAAAATAACTAAATTTAAGACAGCCATTACCTTGAAGCTTCTTGTCAGCTGCAGACTGGAGAAATGCAGCTCCTCCCCCAAGACTGGCCAGGCACAGCTCACTGCCAAGCAGCTCAGAGAAGGCTCCACCCACTGGCTGAGATGAAGAGCAGAAGGCCCCTCCCTGAATTAAAGGACAGAAACGCCAAGACAAACTGCTGAAAGGTTGAAGTATGGAAATGTTCCTTTTAAAAGAACTTTAAAGTGAAATGGCAACAAGTGTCTGTTTAATTTCCATTCAAATGCTTCAGTGGGTGATTTCTCGAAGAAAAGAGGCAGCAAATCACTTTACCATATGATAAAAACCCAGTTAAATATTTTTTACATTTTTTTCTTGCCTTCTCTAGCATCTTACTGCTACAGGTAAATTTAAAACCCAGCTTTGTCAAACTGCACTAAACACGACTGCTAAGGTATTGATTGTGAGGAAAATAAAAAGGGAGACAGAGAGACAAGGTGCAGAGGCAGGAAAGTGACTGCTTGACCAAGCAGCCTCATTTATTTATACCAGTAGGCTACATTTGGTCATTAGTACCATAACTACGTTATTGTTTAGAGTATCAGTAAGGTTGCTTATTTGCAGTTCCATTCCAGTTACAAAATGCAATGTCAGGACCTTTGTGATGCTCTTAAGAAAGTTCATTGTCTAAAATTACTGTTAAGCACACAGATCCAGGAGTACCGGAGCTTGGTGAAACATTGTAGTTATCGAGCAAGCAAGTTTCTCTATTCCCAGGAGTTATGTGCCTAAGATCAAGGTCGAAATTGATAAAACCCTTAACACAGAGCTTCCTCCTGAAGAACATTGCTACAGCGGCCAGGCATCCCGTGTCTTTTACATGGAAGTTCCCAGCAGCCAGGCATTCTGTGCCTTTGCACAGAAACTTCCTAGCCACCAAGCATGCCACAATCACTATGTTTATCAGAGACCCCAATCCCAAACACAGGACGCCTACAATTGATAGGGATTGTATTAAAACTGTCCACTATTTATGGGAGAACTGACTTCTTAAAAATTATTATTTTTATTATTATTTTATTATTTCATGACATATTATGTTTCCCCTTTTACTCAGTTCTCCTCTGGAACCCTTCATGGAGGTTTCAACAAATTCTTCACATACATGCTCATTTAAAAAAAAATAGTTGTAGACAGACACCATACTTTTATTCTATTTATTTTTTATGCAGTGCTGAGGATTGAACCCAGTGCCTCACGCATGCTAGGCAAGTACTCTACCATTGAGCTAAGCTCCCAGAATACATGTTCATTTTTGATAAGAGGTTGAACATCATTGTTTTGGCAGGAAAATACCCATTTCATATTTCCTCATCAATAACTGGAAATTTCTCCTTTCTGTTTTGTTGTTGTTTTTCATTTGAGCATTTCAATGTGAGGTGAACTAATTTTGTTTAAATTTACATGTCTTTACTTGTTTCTGTATCTGAAACATTTTTTTAGTATTTGTTTTTAGTTGTAGTTGAACACAATACCTTTATTTATTTTTATGTGGTGCTGAGAATTGAACCTAGGGCTTTGCATGTGCTAGGAGATCACTCTACTGCTGAGCCACAACCCCTGAAATATATGTTATGCATCTATTCATCAAAATTCTCCTGCATTAAATTTATATTTCTGATTTAAAGTAGAAATTCAAGTTTTAAGTAACAGTATCGATAATTTGGGGGGGATGAAGTATTTTATTTGGACTTTGTTTCACATAATACATAATATTACTCATATTTATATTATTACATTTTAAAATCTACATTTATATAAACATTAATGTTAGAACAATAAATAGAAATGAATTAATAAAGGTGATCTCTTGGCTGGTATATTTTTTTTTGCTCTAACAATTAGAGTAGGTAATGTTTGTGCTATAAATAATCCTTAAATCACAGAGGCTCAATCATCAAAAAGTGTATTTTGCTGATGTCAAAGTTCAATGTATGTAATCAAGTGGCCAGAGGGGACTGTTCTAAGTCGTCACTAAGGGACCCAATTATCTTCCATCCTTATGGCTCTACCATCTTCTTTTGCCATGAAGTCCTTCAGTGCATTCTTTTTAACTGGCTAGCAGTCAACAAAGAGAGGATGGAGAGTCTTATGGATGGTTTGAAGGGACAGGTCTGGCAAACAACACTGCTGGCCACAGTCCACTAGCCAGAACTCGGGTATGAAGCACCAACTGCCTTAAAGGCTGGGGAATATACTGTCCTTGTCTTACCCTGAAGATAATTTAACAGTTTGGTTTTCTCTGCCACAGGACATTTTCTCTTACATTTTTAAAAATATATTTCTGTTATCTGTTTAATGTTTTTCTACAATCCAGTATCATATTTATAATGAACTGGGCATGAATTGCTAGTTGCCTACTTAATATCCACTTTTTTCATTCTTCCTCATGAGCAGAACCCCAGTTATATTCTAGGTGGCAGTATGAGCTCCTAAAATATTATTTTTTCCAGACTTTCTCACTGCACACCATGGAATTTCTTGTTTACAAATACAAACAAATATTGTTGTGAAGATTAGATTCTAATCAAAGGGGGATAAATAATTTTTTTATTTTATATTTATATTTTTAATTTTTTTCACTTCCTTCCATTTTCTTACTTTCTAGAAATTGCTCATGATAGATACAGTTAGGACAACCATTCTAAACCAAGAAGTGACTTAGAAAACGGTTATAACTCACTAGGGATGGATTATTTTGAGCCCCTGAATAATGGGACCACCTCATTTCAATCTTGATGTGGTGGAACAATGAACTTCTGTGTTACTTAAGTCACTGTGTTTTCCAGTTTGTTTCTAATAGTAGAATGAAGTACTTGATCTTATAATCACCACAAACAAAAAAGTCATTATTATTGTAGAACTAATCCTTTCTAAGTATTTCTATGTAATTTAAATAGGATTATTGGGCCAATGTGAATATGGATTTATTTATTTTTATTTATTATTGCTTTATTTTTGTTCTTTTAAGTTATATATGACAGTAGAGTATAACTTGACTTATTTATGCAAACATGGAGTATATCTTATTCTAATTAGGATCCCAGTCTTGTGGGTGTACATGATGTAGAGATTCATTGATTCTATTTCTACAAGAGTGGGTTAGTGATTATAGGTGTGGGTTGGTGATAAAAGCATGAGTTTGGCGCCCTTCTTCCTTTCTGTGTGCTCCCTCACCATGTGATACTATCTGCCATGCAGTGACACAGCAAGACCATTACCAGATGCACTTCTTTGTTGTGGACTTTCCAGCCTCCAGAACTGTTAGCTAAACAAATATCTATTGTTTATAAATGATACAGCCTCAACTATTACATTATAGCAGCACAAAATCGAATAAAATAGTGGATATTATGAGTATCCTCGTTTTGGAGATGAGGAATTGGAGAGGTTAATGAATTTTTACAAGGATATCCAGAGAGTATTTGGCACATGTCAAATTCTTTGACATCCCTGCTGCTTTGACTCCAGGTTCTATGCTCTTAATCACTAAGATACTTGTATCTTCCTCCTTGTAAATGGAAAATACTCTGTGAATGTGTATGAGATGAATGGATGAAGGAACACATGTATTTAAAATAGTTATATGCCAGGAGCCAATGGAACTTAGAAAATGCTGTCCCTGATTCTGCATCTAACCTGCCTCCCTCCTCCCTTTCTCTTATTCTCTCCTATTTCTCTATACATTTAGCTATTACAGAGTTTAATATAACCTAACAATCAATGGGATGAGTGGCATTATATCATCTTTGTGAAATTCTATTGATTAGCAAGGCTGGGGTTGTGGCTCAGTGGTAAAGCACTTGCCTCACACATGTGAGGCACTGGGTTGGATCCTCAGCACCACATAGAAACAAATAAATGAATTAAAGGTATTGTGTCCATCTACAAATTAAAGAAAAAATTTAAAAAAAGAATCAAGGTGCAGGTTCTATCCACACTCAAGCAGAAGAGATTATACAAGGAGGTGGGTCTTTTAAGGTTTGTCTGCCACAATGCTCTATGACTGCATTTATATGACTTTTTAAAATGATAAAAGTAGCCACGTGCAGTGGCACATGCCAGAGGCTTGGGAGGCTAAAGCAGGAGGATCATGAGTTCAAGCCAGCGTCAGCAAAAGTGAGGTGCTAAGCAACTCAGTGAGACCTTGTCTCTAAATAAAATACAAAATGAGGCTGGGGATGTGGCTCAGTAGTCGATTGCCTCTGAGTTCAATCACCAGTACAAAAAAAAAAAATGATGAAAGTACAGCAAAAGTAAAAGTTTAGTTTTCCCTGGTGTATATGTGGGGGAGGGTGTAGCTATAGAAGGACAGCAAAAAGAAGTTGTGAGGGTGATGAAACTTTTGTCTTCTGATTCTGATATGTTTATATAAACATAGACATGTTAAAATCCAGAAAATTGCATACAAAAAAGTTTGAGTATAGTATATGATACTTTCAAGTATGATTTTACTATATTATATTCAAAAAATAAAATAATAATTAGAAATATGGAATAATAACCATTATATAAACCCTTTATATATAAACTTTAGAAATCATCTGTTTTTCCTAAAGCATATTTAGTAGAAACAAAAGTAACACCCATGTATACACTATTGAAAATCACTAGTCCCACTTTCATTTGGTATATAAAAAGGTTTAAGAAAATCTCACCAATAACTTAATAATTATAAATCTCTAGATATCTTACAAAATCATAATTTTCTTTCAGCTTACCAGAGAACTTAATTAAACTGAATACCAAAGAATAACCAGCCCTTTAAAGAGAAGCAGGATGTCTTTCATCTTTGCCAGAGCATGGAGACACAAGGTATCTGCCATACAAGCAGGTAAAAGGAAATCATTTAAAATCTTGGTGATTGGTGAATTTTTAGAGATAAAGCATGGGCTAGCTTTTCAGTTTGAAATATCTGAAGTCTCCAACACTTATTCACTCATTGCCTGGTTCTTTTTTATGTTTCTTAACCAGAAACTCAAAATGATGATTAGGGAATAAACAAGAGGCCTAATGACTCCACTGCGAAGGTGATCTGGTTGTCACATCTGTCACCCTACTGATCACCAGGGTTGATATGGCTGATGTGTTTGGCTAGGTAGGTCCCATCCTCCCTCACTGAACCATGTGCATCCTTCCTGAACCTGTGCCTTTGATGGAAAAGGACAACCTTCTCTGATAGAGAAGGACCATTTTTTGGTCAAGTGCAAATGAGTAGATGTGCTCCCCTTGGTAGAACCTCCAAACATTCTCTCAAGTGTCCACTGATTCAGGTTTGTGAGACACAAGCTGCTGTTGTGAAGAGACAGATATCTCAAACACTTAAACTCAAACCCTTCTACAGAGAGCAAAAGTGTTAAACCAGTTGAGGAGAAGCAGCAAATCTCTTCCTGGACAAAGGCAAAAATCTAGTGCTTCTGGGGGAGCAGTGGGGACAAAACTCATCTGCCTGGGGAGGGAAATAACAGGAAACTTTCTCATCCCCAGGACAAAAGCAGATATCCATTGCTGCTGGGAGAAAAGCAGAAGCAAAACCCCTCTACCCTTAAGGAACAGCAGGAAATCCTCTTGGATCCAGGATGTTACAAGAATAAAAATCAGTGGTCAGCTATTGCTGAGGCAGAGGCAAGAAAATACATCTTACAAAAGATACAAATCAGAGGTTAGCTGCCATGGGGGAAAAGACAGATGCCAAGGTAGTCCCAATTCTCAAGGTCCAGGTGCACAGGTCTCTGTAAATTTGAGGCTGGACAGGACAAGATACAAAACTCGTTGCCTTACCAGGCACCTAGTGCCTAATACTCTCAGCAGCCTATTGCTGAGAAATGGGCAAGAGGATGAAGACAGACCCTTCTCTGGTAGCATAGGTGTGAAGGAATTGCTGAAAATTTAGGATGGAAAATCATGGAGAAATAACCTCTGTCACTCCAAGCTCTACTTGAAAAAAAAATAACTATGTTATGTAAGCCAGATGATAAAGAAGTGAGAAAAGGAAGGAAAAAACTCCAGAATACTTTATAACACCAACATTAAGATGATAGAAAACCAGAAAAATAACCTCATATGATAAGTATAGAACTACATACCATTATCTTTCATAAACACAGAGAAATTGTTAACAAAGTGCTATTAATCAAAGCCAATGATACAGAAAAAGGACAGTATAACTAAGTGGAGTTTACCCTGGAAATGTAAGGACAGTTTATCATAAACAAATCAACTGATATATCTCACAATTATTAGTATACTAAAAAAGAGGAAAAGGCATCTCATTTGATGAAGAAAAAGCATCTAATAACATTTGGTACATGTTTATGATAAACACACTAAACACACCATGAAATACAAGGATCTTCCTCAACCTGATCAAAAGTATCTACAAAAAAATCTCCGTAATTAACATTGTATTTAATGGTGAAACATAGAATGCTTTTTAATAAAATCAAGAATATGGCAAGAATTTCTGCTTCTACAACTTTCTTCGACATTATATTTAAGATCCTAGTCAATAAAAAAGGCCTGAAATTAAAAAAAAAAAAAAAGGATTGGAAAGGAAGAAGTAAAACTATTTGTAGACAATATGATGATCTATGTAGAAAATCCTAATGAATCTATCAAAAAGGAAAAAAAAAAGATAAAAGCTACTAGACCTAATAAATAAGTTTAATAGTATCACCAAATATAAGTTCAATATAAAACAACTAATTTTATTTTTTACAACAAAATCTGAAAGTTAAAGTTTAAAAAAGTGTGCCAATTCAAAACAGGAAATGCTAAGGAAGAAAAAAAATCCAGCAAATATGTGCCAGACTTCTATGTAGAAAACTTAATATACCAATGAATGAAATTAAACATCTAAATAAACGTAGAAATATGTTATGTTCACGGACTGAAATACTCACAAATTTTAAGATGTTTTTCCACCCTCTAAATATATTTTTTCGTACCAGAGATTGATCTCAGGGACACTCAACCACTGAGCCACATCCCCAGCCCTAGTTTGTATTTTATTTAGCGATAGGGTCTCACTGAGTTGCTTAGCAATTTGCTATTGCTAAGGCTGGCTTTGAACTCGAGATCCTCCTGACTCAGCCTTCCCAGCTGCTGGGTTTACAGGTGTGTGCTACTGGACCTGGCTCTCTAAATACATCTTATCTACAGAGTCACTGCAATATCAATCAAAACCCCAGCAAATTTTTTGTAAAAATTGAAAAGATAAATAAAATATATATGGAAAACAGAGGAACTATAGGAGCCAAACAAATTCTAGAAGGAAATACAAAAGGTAGAAGACTCACACTAAGACTACAGTATTAAAGACAGTGTTGTTAATTAGCATAAGATTGACATACAGATCAACAGAACACAGATCAGCAAATATGGTCAATCAACTTTTGAAAATGGTAGTTAAATGGAGAAATGGTGGTCTTTTCCATAATTGGTACAGGAAAAACTGAACATTATAAGCACAAATATTCAACTTGACCCCTTAACTAAGACCACAGATAAAAATTAACTCAAAAATGGATTACTGAACCAAATACAAGCCCCGAATCTATAAAATTTGCAAAAGAGAACAAGGTAGAAAGTCTTTGAGACCTTAGATGAAGCAAAGGCTTACTGAGATACAAAAAGCATGAACTATTAAAAAACAGACAAATCGAACTTGAAAACTGCTTTTCAAAAAAAATCAAATGAATATCTATGTGCAAAACATATTTCTGATAAAGCACGTGTATCCAGGATATATAAAGTACTCTTAAAATTCAGTAAGATTAGAAGCTCAATTAAAAATAGAAAATAATGTATTTATATTCTATTTAGACACTTCATCAAAGATGATGTATGAAAAAATATGAAACATGAAACATATGAAAAATGTTTAACACTATGAGTAATTAAGGACATTCAAGTAAAACCAGAATGAAATATCATTAACAACTTTATAAGAACAGCTGATATTAAAGAGAAAAGAAAACCTGACAGTATCAACTTCTGGAAATGATGCAGAGCAACTAAAACTCTTATAAAATTTCTGGTGGAAATGTGAAAATGTCAAACTGCCACTTTATAAAACAGTTTGGCAGTTGTTAATGTAGTTAAATATATATTTACAATCCACCCAGAATCCCACTACTAGGTATTTACCCAAAAGAAATGAAAATCAGGTACCCACAAAGATCTGTTTTGGGAATGTTTAAAAACTTTAATCACAATCACCCAAAATTATAAAGCTACTGATAAGTATATACGCAAATTCTAGAACATCCATACTTCTCAGCTATACTATGGAATCAGCTACTGATACATGCAATAGTGTGGGTGAAGAATAACCCCCCCACACACACACATAAATCCAGATGCAAAAGCCTACCTAATTTATTATTCCATATATATGATATCCTGGAAAATGAAAAACCATAGGGACAAAAATCACATCAGTAGTTGTCAAGGAATTGGGGTGGAGAGAGGGTCCTGCTGACTACAGTGGGGCAGGAAAGAACATTTTTGAGTTAAGGAAATATTTTCTCAATTGCATTAGTAGTTACATGACTGTCAAAGCTCAACAAACTATGCACTGAATAAGCTAGTGAATTTAACTGTATCTAAATCATACCTCAATAAACCCGAGTCTTAAAAAGGCATCTAATTAGAATAGGACCTATAAAAAAGACTTGTATTTTATTCTGAGCATAATGGGGATACATACAGATATTTTGATTTGTACTTTGGATCAATGACTGCCAAAGAAGGCTGTAGGTAACCACAAGTTATGTGTAAAATATTCCCTGGAATACAGAAAGAATATATTACAAATTCAAATTACTTCAATCTCTTCAATTTTTTATTAACTTCTACTTTTGAATTTGCTTTAAAGTAAAGAGGAGGCATCTAAGACACCTGATTTTTGACATGGTTATATAACTCCTCCTGTAAGTTCATATTGTCACTATATTTTTTCATGAAAGGTTGTCTAGCACATGATAATTTTCAGGAAACCTGATGATATAAAAATCCTCTAGCTTATGAAATTTATCCACAGTGGCAGAGCTTTTAACTATACTGAAATTATCATATGCCACTTAACTACTTGGATGGAAGCAAAGGAAGGAGGAACATACGAAGGAAACAAAGAATAGATGCTAAATTCTACAATCTGGTGACAGAAATTAGGTTAAAATAAGTCCCCAGTGAAAAAACAGAAGCTGAATGAAACACAAGAGATAAACTGGTTATAGAATAAAAGTCAATATTTAGTGCATTAAGTGTAGTTACAACATCACAAACATCATGCAGGGGCCACAGCAAGAAATCTTAGACATTTAACAAATATGCAAAATATTCAATAACACTTAAGGCAGAGGCATACACAAATAACAAAGGAAATTGGCTGTAAACACAGTTCAATCTTATTAATACCCACTGACAGAATATCAAGCTACCTGAAGAGGAAAAATATAAAGGAGAATAAAAACTTACAAAGGATGAATATTCCAAGTGCAAAAAAAGGCAAACCATAGAATGAAACATTACTAGTGTCAAAAGGATTCCATAATCTCTGACCAAATATATGACAGAGAAAGTATAAAAGAAAAAGAAAAGCAACCAGTGACTTACAGATTTCAAGGGGAAAAAGTTCTCATGTTTGGAACTTTGTATTCTGTAGGCAAGGTAAAAATTAGAGTGCCAATGGATAAAACTATTAGGAGTTAATACTCAAGATGATGGAATGGGAAAATTTCTTAAAGGGATAAAATTAAAGAAAGGTTTTGAGGGCCTTAAAACACCATCATGACAGAGCATATACAAAGCTCTATTATACTCTGGGTATCCAAATACAGTGTTCTTCCTGGCACTAACAAGCAATGAGAAAGACCTTTCTTAGATCTGCTTTGAGAAATTTAAAGAAAAAAAAAATGAGTACTATCATCAAATCTTGCCAACCTGCAGGAAAACATCCAAGCAAGATCAAAATCATTCTCATCACCACTCTGATAAATGGAATTCATCAGTACCTTTCAGGATGAGACAAGAGATACTATTACATATCAAATTGCAGTCTAAATGTCAGTTTGTCAGGCAGTCATTATGGCAAGATTGCTGTATGTTTCAAGTTCTAAAACAGATACAAAGACATGGATTTGAGATCCAGGTTTAACTTTATTTGTGGACTAAAAGGACAATTGGTGCTACCAGATATCAAAATATATTGTGAAGTTAAAATAATTTTTAAAAGCTTAGTTACAATCTAAGTTTGTAGCAAGAGGTAGATATGGATGTAGAAAGGAAGGGGAAAAGAAAAAAAAAGTTCAAAATGAACACAGAATAACTGGATATGGGTATAATTCATTGGCACATCTGGATATAGACCAGAAATGAATGGATGAGCTCTTAAGTCATCTAGAAAAGTCTTTATGTCACTGTGTTTGACTGCCTAGTTTAACCAGAAAAGTGTTGCTTTTAGAGACCTCTATTGCCATAGGGTTACTTAATAGTTTCTTCCTTCTGTGGCTTATTCATATGCTTCTGCAAATTCACAAATAAGCTTGAATAAATAATTTTGGATAGCTGACACTGAAGGATGCTCAATAAAAAAGAAAAACAAATAAAAAAGAATACCCAAAGGAATAACTTCTGTCAGAGCAGAAGGAAAATGGAAAATGGAGAAGACAAAATGCATAAAGGATGAATAAATACTTGGCATCAGACCAAAAAACATATTGTGGTTTTAGAAAATATTTAAAAATTCAAAATAAGAGAAGCAGTTGTATTATGTCCTAGTATTTAGCTCTGAGTACAATTATTACCAAAAGGGAATGAATGTGTATGTTGTGGTTTGATGGGAAGTTGTCAAGGAGAATTGGAAAATACATCAGGGACACCATTTCTGATACTGAGTATTTTGGTACTGTGAGGTGTCTCAAAGTTTATTCTATGGGAATCCTATTTTAACTTGTCTAAGCTGCCAGTGCTGCTCTACCTACTCAAGACAGCCAAACATAGATACTTGGATCTGTGTCTCCTAGACTAGCCCAGGTAACAACACAATAACTTCATTAAGAAATGAGAGATTTTGGATGGCTGTCATTGCTATGTATTGTCAAGGACTTATTAAGAGTCAGGTAGTTGGCTGGGACATGCAAGTCTGAAGTAAGTGGTCACCATTACAACTACTTGTTTAATTTCTTTATAGGGGTTTAGCATACCCATGTTCCTCAACTTGTGATGGGGCTACATCCTAGTTAACTCATCATAAGTTGAAAATATCATAGTGGAAAATATATTTAATGTGTTCTGTAGACGTTATGTGATATGAAAACACAAAACAATATACAGAAAACACTGCCAACAAAGTCTCCTATAGAGCACTGATTGTTTCCCCTCAAGACTCCATGGCTGACTGGGAGCTGTGAATCACTACTGCTGCCTAGCATGAAGAAAATGTTGTCGCAGATGCAAGACACTGCTGCCAAAGACACCACTGCAGTGCCTGGAGGTCTCTTCTCTGGGCACCCAGTTGCCTCGGTTACCTCAGACGCTACTTCCAAGGCTACCTCCATGGTCTCTGCTGCTGAACTGGAAATATCCTGTCAATCAACTGCTGCCTGCATTACTACCGCCACTGCTGCTCCCTCTGATTCCGCTGCTACCAGCCTGAGGTTGCCTGGGGGGTCTTCTTTCTGGGTGCTGCTGCCACAGAAGACACCACTCCCCTGGATGCAACTGAAGCTGACACTGCTGCTGACACCTGGAGATTGCCTGGTGACACTGCCCCCACGGCTGCAGCAGCAGCACAGCTGCAGCCGCCACTCTGCCTGCTGACAACCAACCCCCCTCCCACTACCGCTGATATCCTAGAAGACTGCTTTGGGGGAGACCCCAAGTTAGGTTGCACATGGATGCACCCATTTTGGGACATCAGCCAGAGCCTGGGGTCCAGGTGCCAGCAGGTTTACCACCACAAAAGCCTCTGTCTGGGGACTCCAGCCGGAGCCTGCAGGCCCAGTGGCGGGGGGGGGGCTGGTGGTGGGGCTGTTGGTTTGGAGGAGCATGGGGTATGCCTGCTGGGAGTTCTGGTGGCCCTTGTCTTGCTGCTGCATCTTGGGGTTGCTACTTTGCATGAGTGTATCCCTGGTGGTCTCTCTGCAAGTAGGAACAACACTAAAATCTTGGGACTGCAGTGTGGCTGAGCCTGAGGTATCTGAAACCTAGATTGGTGGGATAGAGACTGGGTCTGCGAGGGCTGATCTGGGTTCAGTGATCCTGAGAGATGTCAGAGATAGGGATAAGAAACTGTTGAACACTTTCAGAGACAGTTCGACTTTCCAGCAAGATTTATTTTATTATTATTTTTTTTTTGATTTGCTAATCTTTCTAACATATTTGGAACAGGATGTTTTTTATGCATCAGTATGTGGAGGACAATGATATATGAATGGTGTTTTGCATTTTTGTTGTATTCTTATGTCTTTAATTTTTTCTCTTTGTTCGTATTCTTCCTCTCTCATCTATTTTCTTGGATTTTCTTTGCAACGTTTCTCCAACCATCAGCCAGTCTCTGTCGGCTCCTTACTCTTCCTATGAATTTTTACTTCTAGCTTCTCTCTTCCTCCCTTGTGAATATCACATACTACACTACCTCTGTTCTGTCATCCACCATTTGAAATTATAAAACATTTAAACAAATTTTCTGTTTGTACTACAGGTAGTTATTGAACTCATTATTTTAGTTTAATATGAGAAAGCAGTAGATGCCTTAGTGGGAACTATTAGGATCAAGGCTATATATTGTATATACTGGGTGCTGTTGATATTGGTTTCAACATTAAAGGCAAAGCACTGGAAACCTTCAGGGACACTATAGTTCTATAGAGTAGGATTTATGCTGCCTTAGATCCATACTTCTAGATGGGAAAACACACTAACAACATGAAAAAACAAGGGAATAAAGTGCCCCAAACAAACCAATCAGATGCTTTAACAAGAGAAGCCACTGATAACAGTAGAAGAAATGCCCAAGAATGAGTTCACATTGTACATAGTTAAATTGATATGTGAAGTAAAGGATAGTATAAGGCAAGAAATCAAAGAAAAAAATACAGGAAGTGAAAGACCACTTCAATAGAGATCGTAAAAAAAAAAAAAGCAGAAATACTTGAAATGAAAAATTCAGTAAACCAAATTATAAATTAAATAGAAAGCATCACCAACAGATCAGATCACTTGGAAGACAGAACCTCAGACAATGAAGACAAAATATATAATCTTGAATGTAGAGTTGATTATGCAAAGAAGGTGGTAAGAAACCATGATCAGAACATCCACAAATTATGGGATAATATGAAAAGACCAAATTTAAGAGTTATCAGAATAGATGAAGGAGCAGAGATACAGAATAAGGAATGCACAATCTTTTCAATGATATAATAGCAAAAAATTTCCCAAACCTAAAGAATGGAATGGAAAATCAAATACAAGAGCCTTTCAAGACCCCAAATGTACAAAATTACAGCAGACCCACACAAAGACACATTATAATGAGAATGACTAACACAGGATAAAGATAAAATCTTAAAGGCTGTGAGAGAAAAAGAAATTACATATAGGGGGAAACCAATTTGGATCTCAACTGATTTTTCAACCCAGACCCTCAAAGCTAGGAGGTCCAGGAATAATATATTTCAAGCTCTGAAAGAAAATGGATGCGAATCAAGAATTTTATATCCAGCAAAATTAAGTTTTAAGATTTGAAGATGAAATTAAAACCTCCCATGACAAACAAAAATTAAAAGAATTCACAACTAGAAAGCCTATACTACAGAACATTGTCAACAAAATATTCCATGAGGATGAAGTGGAAACCAGCAAAGGGAGGATCTACACTAAAGGGAAATTCAACCAAATGAGAAATTAAGAAAAATAAAAAACCAGAAGTAAATAAAAATGACAGGGAATACAAATCATATCTCAATAATAACCTTGAATGTTAACAGCCTAAACTCATCAATCAAAAGACCTAGATTGGCAGACTGGATTAAAAAGCAAGACCCAACATTAGGCTGTCTTCAAAAGACTTATCTCATGGGCAAAGACATCTACAGGCTGAAGGTAAAAGGATGGGAAAAAAACTTATCACTCATATGGATTGTGTAAACAAGCAGGGGTTCCTATTCTCATCTCAGATAAAGTAGACTTCAAACCAAAGTTAATCAGAAGAGACAAAGAAGGACATTTCATACTTCTTAAGGGAAGCATATATAAGGAGGACACAACAATTATAAATATTTATGCCCCAAATAAAGAAGCATCTATGTACATAAAAAAAAAAAAAAACCTTCCTTAATTTCAAGAGTCAAATAGACCATAATACAATAATACTGGGTGACTTTATCACACATCTCTCACTACTGGACAGATCTTCCAAACCAGAGCTAAATATGGAAACTATAGAACTAAATAATACAATCAATAATGTAGACTTAATAGACATATATAGAATATTTCATCCATCCACAAGCAAATATACTTTCTTCTCAGCAGCACATGGCTCCTTCTATAAAATAAACCATATCTATGCCACAAAGCAACTCTCAATAAGTACAAAAAACAGAGATAATACCCTTCATTCTATCAAATCAAAATGGAATGAAATTAGAAATCAATGACAAAATAAAAAAATACAAGCTACTGTAACAAATGGAGACTAAATAATATACTATTGAGTGAATAGTAGAAGAAATCAAGGATGAAATAAAAAAATCCTTAGAGGTAAATTAGAACACTGATATATAACATATCAAAATCTCTGGGACACTATGAAAGCAGTACTAAGAGGAAAGTTTATTGTATTAAGTGCATTCATTAAAAGAATAAAAAGTCAACAAATTAATGACCTAACACTACATCTAAAAGCCCTAGGAAAAAGGAGAACAAATCAATACAAAAAACAATAGAATACAGGAAATAATTTAAATCAGAGCTGCAATCAATGAAATTGAAATAAAAGAAACAATTGAAAAAAATTGACAAAACAAAAAGTTGGTTCTTTGAACAATAAATAAAATAGATAAACCCCTGACCATGCTAATGAGGAGAAAAAGAGAGAAAACTCAAATTACTACAAGATGAAGAAGGAAATATCACAACAGACATGTCTGAAATACAGAAGATAATGGAAACTATTTTAAAAAAATTATATTCCAATAAAATAGACAATATCGAAGACATAGACCAATTTCTAAAGACATATGACCTTCCCAAAGTGAATGAGGAGGTTATGCATGATTTAAACAGGTAACTTTCAAGTAAAGAAATAGAAAATGCCATCAAAAGACTACCAAGCAAGAAAAGCCCAGGACCAGATTGATTCTCATCCTAGTTCTACAAGACTTTCAAAGAAGAAATAATACTAATACTCCTCAAAGTATTCCATGAAATAGAAAAGGAGGGATCCCTTCCAAACTCATTCTATGAGACTAATATCATCCTGAAACCAAAACCAAAGACACATCAAGGAAAGAAAACTTCAGACCAATATCACTGATGAACATAGATGCAAAATTTTCAATAATATTCTGGCAAATCACATACAAAAACATATTAAAAAGATAGTGCACCACAGTCAAGTGGGGTTCATCCCAGGGATACAGGGTTGGTTCAACATGTGGAAATCAATAATCGTTATTCATCATATTAAAATACTTAAAAACAAGAATCATATGATCATCTCAGTAGATGCAGTAAAAGCATTTGACAAAATACAGCATAACTTCATGTTCAAAAAAACTACAAAAATAGGGATAGTAGGAACATACCTCAATATTATAAAAGCTATATATGCTATGCCCAAGGCCAGCATCATTCTTAATGGAGAAAAATTGAAAACATTCCCTCTAAAAACTGGAACAAGACAAGGATGTCCTTTTTCACTACTTCTATTCAACATCATCCTTGAAACTCTAGCCAGAGCAATTAGACAAAAGAAAGAAATGAAAGGGATACAAATAGGTAAAGAAGAATTCAAACTATCACTATTTGCTGATGACACGATTCTATATCTAGAAGATCCAAAAAATTCCACCAGACAACTAGAACTAGTAAATGAATTTAGCAAAGTAGCAGGATATAAAATCAACACCCATAAATCAAATGCATTCTTATACATCAGCAATTAATCCTCTGAAAGAGAAATGAGGAAAGGTAGGGAATATGGGGATAGGACATTATTTATGTATATATGTGACTACATGATCAATATGATTCTGCAATATGTATACTCAGAAAAATAATAAATTATATCCCATCTATGTATGATATATAAAAGTACATAAATGCATTCTACTCTCATGTATAATTAAAATAAATTTTAAAATTAATTTAAAAAGGAAAAATAATAATTAAAAAGAAAGAAAGTATGTTGTACTTCACATTCAAGCCTGGAAAATACCCAAATTCAAAATTCAAAGTATGGATTCTACTGAATATCAATGGATTTTGCACTGTTCTAATAGGGGGTGGGGTGGTTTATATGTGTTTGTGTGTGTGTGTTCCATAGGACTTTCTGTATACAAGATGATGTTATGTGTGAATAGAGATAATTTACTTCTTTCTCTTCCAATGTGGGCACTGTACCAATACCACACTTTTTCATTGTTACAGCTTCACCATAGGTCCTACTATCTGATTAAGTTATTTTTCTACCCTTGCTCCTTATAAAGGTGAAAAATTATAAGTTGAAGCATTGCAAGCTGAGGACCAGCACTAGAATGTGTAGTTTTAACTTAGAATGTTATGGCACTAAACCAGAAACAAAGTACATTTTATTCCATATTCTCAATATATTTTTAATATAAAAAGTTTTATAAAATGGGGAATAGTCTTACTCTCTGTCACAAGGATTGTGGTGGGTCTGGCACTGTGATCCAGCTGTCTTGATTCTCACTCCAACTGCTTGTCCAGCACAGTCTTCACCCTGCTGGGTATTTTTGTGGTTGTACTGCCTTTATGGGGCTCAACTGGTATCACATGCAGATTCTCAGGTCCTATGCAACCCTGATATTAACCTCAGCTGTCCAACAGAAAGAGAGGGAATTAAGGCAATAAAATGGAGAAAGTTTAAGGAAATTTCCCTACCAAAAACACTAGCAGGTATATTATTCTGAAACACAGGGATGAAGTGAAATCCTATCCCTGATGTAGATGTTATATCTATTTTTCTCTCATGTTCTTATAATATGAAATGCTCTCAGTGACACAGTTATGTTATGCTGAAATCATCTCCCTTTGGAAAACAATGAGGTGAAGACAGAAGAGAAGGAAAATAACATCTGCCTTATGTCTATTTTGGCCAGAGTTTATGAAGCAGCATTTTTTGGTTGTTGTTTTCTGTTTGAATCCTTGGGTTGGGGCTTTATCTCTTAGACACACACACATTTTTCAATGTAATTTCAATCACACTCTTCATGCTTATCGTCCACTAATACAAAATATGTTTCATTACTCTGTTGGCTCACTTTCATAAAAACAGTTGTCTGGAGAAAATTTAGGCTATCTGATAAGCGCCATCTTGTGACCAAAACCAGAACTATCACTAACACATGCTTGTGGGAGACGGGTGGGAATTATATCCTGCTAGCCAGCAGATTTCTCAGGCTTCTAGAATATACTATGTTCAAATTTAGAGCTTTGTTATTCACTACACAAAAACAGAATCCAAATATATTCACCTGCAATGGTCTTATTTTTTTAAAAAAAGAAACACTGAATGCTTACTGAAAATGAGAAAAATATAAAAATTATACTTTGAGAAAGAACACTATTATTTCTTGTATATCTTTCCAGAGTTTTCATTACATATGTACATTAATGCATATCATTTCAAGCCAGTTTTTTACCCTGCTTAAGCTCACAGTTTGAACATTTTTCCATATTAGTAAGTATTCTCAACATGATTCTTCAATGAATCAGTTCAAATGCAATTCTCCCCTCCCAACTTTGAAGCATTTTATCTCAATCTTTTTTTTATGGTTATTGTTGGAAAATGTCTAAATATATATTTAAAATCATTGAAAAACAGAGATAGTAAAGCTTGTTATATGTCAACTACACAAATAAAAAACTCCATAAGTTAGTTGCTTGTCTGTGCACAGTCAAATGAACACTGCACTCTTCATTTATTTGTGTGTGTGTGTGTGTGTGTATGTGTGTAGAGTATCAGGGATTTAACCCAGGGGCATTTAACCACTGACCCACATCCCCAGCTCTTTTTAAAATTTTGAAACAGGGTCTTGTTAAGTTGCTGAGGGCCTAAGTTGCTGAAGCTGGCTTTAGAACTTGCCATCTTTCTGCCTCAGCCTCAAAGCTATGCCTTATATATATATATTTTCTGATTTGCTTATGCATACTTTATTGACTTAGTTTTTTCTCCTTAAACAACATACAATGCTGCTTTCCATTCTGAAATTTAATTTGTTTCACCTAATACTACTTCACAGACACCTTTTCTTCTTCCTTTTTTTTGGGGGGGTGGCAGGGATTGAACTCAGGGGTACCTGACCACTGAGACACATCCCCAGCCCTATTCTGTACTTTATTTAGAGGCATTTAGAGAC
Source organism: Marmota monax (assembly GCF_021218885.2). NCBI lineage: Eukaryota > Metazoa > Chordata > Mammalia > Rodentia > Sciuridae > Marmota > Marmota monax. The sequence continues at coordinate 4,731,807 of NW_026694552.1, read as the reverse complement.
AGGGTTTCACTGAGTTGCTTAGTGCCTCGCTTTTGTTGATGCTGGCTTTGAACTTGTGCTCCTCCTGCCTCAGCCTCTGGAGCTGCTGGGATTATAGGAGTGCCATACCATGCCTGGCCACAGACATCTTCTGGAATCACTGAGTTCATACGTTTTGTCTTTATGTTCCATTCAATGGAAGTATCATGCCACATAGTAACTTTTAAAACTGCTAATAGAAATAAACCAAATCCTCTTTCAATCTCACTTTTAAACTTAGATGATATAAGAAAAATGATTCTTGCTGACCACAGCTATACCTGTGGCCTGAAAGGATGATTTGCAGTGAGGACACAGGCAGGATATGAAACAGCAACCAGGATACCTATTTGACCAGGTCCAGGAAAAATTCCACTAATGGCAAAAAAAAAAAAGGGGGGGGGGCAGAAAGGAGAACATATCTGGGTACCTGTGAATATTTATGTGTCTGACACATAATGTGTATGTTGTTTCAGCAAAATTTTATTCTTCTAATTATAAAAACGATCATAGAAAAAAAGCAGTTCTAAAAAATGCTGAAACCAATTAAAATACATTTTTAAAAACTTAGCAATCTGAACACTGAGAGATACTGTTAACACCAGAGCCTAGTTCCCCCAATAAAAATGCAGATTTTTACAAGTTTTATCACTCAAAAGCACATCTGAATCCCTTTCCATGTATATGTACATTTATCTTTGTGTTTGTATATGTCATTCATTTTCAATGTTTACATTTTTCTATCAGTTATTTTTGGGTAGAATATTAATGTTTAAAAATGTAATAAAATGTGTAATGAAGATAGAAACATGAAATTCCATGTAAAAATTAACATGTACAGTATGCCTCACTGAAGTCTTAATTTTAGAAGCTGTAATCTGATCACCTATTCCCACACTGTGGACTTTAAAAATATCGGGAGAAACAAAAATTCCAGAGGATTAATTCTGTGCCAGTAACAGCAATTCGACCAAAACCATGTTTCATTCCTACCTCTCCCAGGCAACAATCTCTATTTTTTTTTCACCTTAACACCAAGGCCCGAGAAATTCCCAGAAAATAACTAGCTTAAAGACAGCCATTACCTTGAAGCTTCTTGTCAGCTGCAGCCTCCTGAAATGCAGCCCCTCCCCCAAGACTGGCCAGGCACAGCTCACTTCCCAGCTGCTTGGAGAAGGCTCCACCCCCTCCTGTGATGGGGAAAGCAAGGGGCCTTTCCCTCAATTAGAGGGAAGAGAATCACCAAGTTAAAATGAAATTCACTTAAAGGGGAAAAATGTTCATTTTTAAAGCACTTGAAAGCGGAATGGCAACACTTGTCTCTGTAATTTACATTCAAACCACAAGGGTGGGTGATTTCCTTAAAAAAAAGTAGAAATGTCTTTAGCATATAATAAAGACCTAGCAAAGAATATGTTTTGTGTATTATCTGATTAGTTTGGCACCTAATTTCTACAAATGATTTTAAGACCCAGCTGGTCAAGCTCCATTTATAAGACCCACTAGGTCCTTATTTCTGATTGCAGTAAATTAACACATTATTTTGTGGGGAAATTACAAATTCTTTTGGTACTGGGCTATGCTACTTCTCTTTTTTATTCAGGTCTTCCTATTTATCTTTCAGAAAGTTTCATAGATTTTACAACTATAATGAATTCTAGATATAAAAAAATCAACCAGAAGTCCTTAATGAGGTATATATCTGAACATAACTGAAATTTAAAAAAAAATGCTAGGGTAAAACAATGTTGAAAACAGAATAGCTTGCTAAGACTGTTTTCAATGCAAAAATATCACTATCCTAAAGCAGTTTTTACATATTACTAAGAAATAAATAGCAAAGTAAAATGGGCAAAGAACAATATGTTGAGGGAATAATTATGTTTACTTTCTTGTGAGCAAGATAATGCAATGCAACCACAGGTATCTTTGTCCTTCTTGTGTAGTTACAAGTCTGCAAGCTGTTTGATTAGATGTGCTTAAATTACAGGTTTATAAAGCCCATGATTTTTATAATAGTCAATGCCCTGCAACTTTTCCCTTGTTCTAAAACTGGCATTTGTCTTCCATTTACAATTCCATTTACTTTATATAAATTTGTTCAGTAGAGAAAAGGAGATGCTGTTTATTATGGCTTCTCAAAATTCAAAATAAAAATTAAAACTGACCAATATATAAAAGATATTCACTTTCCCTAATAAAGAGATGTAAATGTAAATAGACCTTAAATAGAACTTTCCCTAATAAAGAGATGTAAATGTAAATAGACCTTAAATAGACCTGAGATGTCATTTTTCTGCCTAGTTTGACTGAAAAGAAGCAAAGAAATGACACAGTGAACAGTCAGCAAGAAAATGGACGCTTTCACACTCATGCCCAAGACAACAAATCTGGGAAGAAGGCAAGATAAAATCAGAGCCAAAGTCTATCTGACCCCCAAACATGAGGATGTTCACTTTCTTCACCAGTAGTCACCATCTCCTGGGCCTGGAATTCTGTCTCTTCAGCAAAAACAAAGATGATGTTATTTACTTTGAGATTGTGAGGAAAATGGTGAATATAACCCCAGAGTGAGTGCGGCTTAATTTCATGTTCCTGCTGGGTAACACATGGTGAACTATGACCATCTTCAGTAACTTACCATACTCATTCATGAACTCTTTCCATCTCTTACATTCTCACACAAACTTAAAAATATTTTGGTGGACTATGCTTCTGCAGTGAGTGTATCTACACGACAGCACTCACTTGGCCTTAGAACAGTTATGACATGTCTTTTTTTCTGTTGCTTGGTCTTGGCAATAACTTCCTTTTCAGATATGCCTATTCCTGGACAAGCAATGAAAATCATTTTTCATGCAATAAAGTGCCCATTTCATTTCACCCTTATTAACAATTGGCAATTCTTTGTTCCTGTGCTTTGTTGTTTATAATTACCGATTCAATATGGGAAACTGTGTTTCTATCATCTTTTGCTGAGCTTTTCCACAAAATCCTTGAGATTAAGACAGAAATTAAGATTTTTATTCCTTTAACTTTAAGGTTATTTCCTAGGAAATGCTAAAACTTACACACTGATGATTCTGAGGTTTAGGTCTCTTAAGAAAATGCTTGCTAAATTTCAAAACATAAATTCTAAAATTTTCAAACAACCCTATCCATGATCACAGTGAACAGGTAAATGTATCTCCTGCCACATTCTACCAATTCAATTTAGAGAAACGGTTGTATTATGACATAACTTTTCCTGTAATGAACAGAGGAAAAAAACCTATTTGCATTGGGGACTCTAAAGAAAGAAGAAGCCATCATTTTTCCAGAATTCTATAACAGAAGGGTCAGGCTGGGACAACATTATTCTATAATCACTCTAAAAGGGACATCAAGGGTTCTTTAAACAGTCAGGCAAGAAGTCAGACAGTTGTGGGTTTGAAGACTTTATTAGCGCTGTAGAAAGAAAACTTCTAAATCCCTGACAACTATTTAGGTGGTCATATCTACATTCTATTACAAAGATGCATGGACACAAAGATTCATAGATAATGTGCATCTCTGATATTAACCTAGGTTATGGAAATATCAAATATTAAACTACATTTATGATATAGTAATAAAAAACTGTAGATACCTGGTTTTCTAGAAAGCAGTGTTTTTTGAAGACATCTTACTTAAGAGCCTTTAGAGTAAGCAAATGGTTCTTACTTGCTGTAGCCTTTTCATTATTCCCTGAAACTTCACAGTAGCTTGAATGAGGTGTTTTCAGTGAATGATAACTGGATTAGATTAAAACATCGTGAAAAAAAGATGAGATAAAATGTTTACTTGGCTATGCTTAAAGAAGGCTGACCAACAATGGGGAATAGAGATAAGATACAAGTCAGAACAATAAATTGAATTGACAAAAGAGTTTTGAGACATACTTTGGGGGCCAGAAACAAAAACAGTTAAGCACTACACAACACAAACCCATGTTTATTTTTTCTCTTGTATAAGAAGAAGAGAATGTGTATAGGAGAGTATTTGGCAATTAGGGATGTTATTTGTGTGCATGGGATATCAGATCCTTTTGGATCCCTCTGAGTTATCATAAGTAATGCTGGATTTTAATGTTTTACAAGCTGCTACTTCTTCCTGTTTTTCCAAGGCAACCAGACAGTGGTATTCAATACCAACAACTTCAATAAAAGCACAACCTTAGGAGTCAGAGTTTTATGATGGTTGCTGGGAAATAATTAAATGTGTTAAACCATTGCAAATGTTATTCTAGAGAGTGCACAGATATCTAGGGAAGGTCATAAGACTTTAAGAAGTCTTAGGAAATCTCTGTAACTACATTGTCTAGTACTTGGTGATGACAATCTAGCATAGTTGTTAAGGTTCTGAGAGTAAGCCATGGGCTGGAACCTCAAGTAAACACCTCAAAAGCCTCTTGCATGATTTCTTCATAGTGGTTTAATACTTTCTCAAAATGAGAAGTTATAACTTTTAATTAAAAACACTGTGGATGCAGAATGGGGAGCCAAATGAATTATACCTCAAATTCTCAATCAAGCATAATTTAAATATAAAATGATATTTCAAATTTAAGATGCTATGACTGTGGGTTGGGAGTATAGCTCAGTGGTAGAGCACTTGCTAATATGTGCAAGGCCCAGTGTTGGATTTCCAGCTCCACACATACACAAAAAAGATGCTACAACTGCAAAGCAGGAAGCAAAATAAATTATCCTTCATGATCTCAAAATGTTTTCATTGTGCTCTTTTATGAAATGGGAAAAGACTTACCCTCTGTCACCTGGATTGTAGTTGGTCTGGTCCTGTGATCCAGCTGCCTGATTTTCACTCTAACTGCTTACACAGCAGAGCTTTTACCCTGCTGGGCACTTTGGTTGCCCTGCTGCTTTTCTGGGGCTTAACTGGATTCACAGGCAGATTGTTCAAGTTGTGTACACCTCTGGTATTAACCTAGACTGTCCAAAAGAAAGACAGTAAACAATAAAATGGGAAAAGCGTAAGAAGGGAAAAGCATAAGAAAATTTGCTTACCAAAACTCTAACAGGTAGTCATTATGAAACACAGAATCTCTGATGTAGATGTCATGTTTATTTTCCTTTGTGCTGTTTGAGTGTGTGAAATTCTTTCTATTTACACATTTATTATTAAGTTCATGCTAAAATCATCTCCCTCAGGAAAATTAGGAGGTGGAGACATGACAGAAGGGAAGTAAAAACTTCTTTGTGTCTACTATGAGCAAAATGCTGTGTAGCTACTTTTAATACGTTATGTGTGATTCCTCACATCAGTCCTTGTGTGGAGGTTTTTCTAGAATACACATATAACTTTCAACAGATTTTCAATCACACTCTACATACTGTCTCAAAGTAGGCTAAAACAAAATATGTTTCATAGCTTTGTTTATCCATTCCATAAAAATGGTTGCCTGGAGAAAGTTTAGGAAACCAGGCAAGCGCCATCTTGTGGCCAGAACAAGAACTGCAGAATCTTCCTTAGAAAGGGAACTAGACAGTAGCCTTCTCTGGCTTCTGGAATTTTTCATTCAGCTTAAGAAGTTGTGTGCATGTGTTATACAAAAATAGGATCATAACGTCATAATTTTAGTATCTATCATTATAATATCTCTTGTGCACATTGTATATCTTCCATCTTTTGAATTTCCAAAGACAAAAGCAAATCCCTATAATAATGGTTAAAATATGTATTGAAACTCTATATATAATTTCTATATTTTTCCTACAAATACTTATAAATGTGTATGGTTTTTGAAACCAGAACTTGTATTCCTTCAATAATATATCTGGTCATCTTCAATATCAATAGCTATTTTATTATCTTTTTATGAATTACTTTACAATAATTTTCTATATTTCTAAAATATTATCTCATTTTCTCATAATGCAAGTAATTCCAGCTTTTAAAAAAAAATTTTAGTTTTATTTTTTAGTTGTTGATAGTCCTTTATTTATATGTGGTGCTGAGAATCGAACCCAGTGCCTCATACGTGACAGGCAAGTTCACTACCTCTGAGCCACAGCCGCAACTCCTCAAGCTTGTTTTTTAAAAATGAAGAAATAAGCCTAAAGTGTTCTGTCTCTCCAACTCCACTTATATTTACAATTTAAAAAGTACCATTATATTTCCAGATTTCGCTTGCATACACTATATGTATTCTTTTTTGGAAAAGGTGGGATTGTATGATGCAGGCCATTCTGCAATTTGCTTTTAAAAAATATACACTGGATACCTTTTCTTCATTGAATTTAGATATAGTTCTTTCTTTTTATGGGTAAGTAGTATTCAACATTAAGGGTTTACTATCCTACATCACTATTCCACAGTACACTTTAAAATTTTTCTTAATTTTCAATAGTATATAGATGAATAGCTTCTGCTTGAATGAATAGTCTAACATTTAAATTGTAACAACAGAACAACAACCAGGTAACTAGCCTTCTCAGATCTACAGAAAAAACAAACTTCAGTTAAACACAGTGGAATGTGTGTGGGTATTTCTTCAGGTATTTTAACATAATTTATTATTTCCCTTTCAGCTCCATTGATATACACAGAGAGTCTGGAAGTTCATAAAATTTAAATAAGAAAATACACTTCATCAGAACTCCAGTCCCTGCATTATACACTACTTATATTTTAACTTAATCCCTTTGATTTTTTTCCTTCATTACACACATATACAAATATTCAAAGTTCTTTATTCAATTACATATTTTAACATCTTTTCATTTTTTAAAATAAATTTATACCATTTTGGAGAAGGTAGCCCCCCCCCCCAAGACTTTAAATCCTCACTGCAGTTTTTTTTTTTTTTATGCTGATACAGATACTACACATTTAGTGAAATAGTGAAGGAGAAAATTTATTGTTTCCCCCCTTGATAGCCTTTATTACTAGACATCCTTTATTACTAGATATAATTTGCTTTATTGTATTCAGATATATGAATTACTTATGGTCTCTTAGGTATGTTTCATATTATCATACAAATAGGAACATACCATTCTCTCCATAGGTAGAGATGTAGACAAAGATCACCTTTTGCACATCATTAAACAAAACAACTCTTAAAATACTGCGTATCCACTGAACAAATAACCGAACTCCCAATTCTCTTAGGTACTTGAAACTGCGCAATTATACGTTACTTCAGGTCACTATACAAACTCCGACAAAACAATGATTTGCTTGAAACACAATCAACACGATCAAAGACATATAAAAAACAAAACATCCCTAACAAACAACTTCATTTTCATTTAGGATTATCATAACTGTTTTTTTCAAAATAAGGAAAATTGATTTCCCAAGTTTTGTTTCATCGTTTATTCTAGCCAGTACCGGTTTTTAATTGAAACAAAATGCCTTCTTCAAAAGTTAGGTTTGGCAACCGCATGAAAAAAATTTTCCCCCCCGCAGGTGTAATCTGATCACTACCTCCCCCACTGTGGACTTCTAAAATATTTTAAGGAATACAAAATCCAGATATTAATTCCCTCACAGAAATAACGACTCACACGAGGTAGTGATACCCTTACAGAATCAACGACTCACACAAAAACCGACTCTCCTTTCCCATTACGCCACATCAACACTCTCTTCTCTTTTTACCTTTACACCAAATCTTCTAGAAGTCTCTGAAAATAACCAGCTTTTACGACAGCCATTACCTCCAAGCTCCTTCTCTTCAACGGAAGCCTGCGAAGCCTGTATGTAACTCGGCTCCTCCCCCAGGACTGGCCAGGCTCCGCTTGCTTTCAAGCCTCTAGAAGAGGCTCCGCCCCCTCCCTGTGATGGGAAAAGCGGGAGGTCGTTCCTTCATTCAGAGCGAGGAGAGTCATTAAGTCAAACCAAAACACAGTTAAAAGAAAGAAATGTTGTTTAAAACGAACTTTAAAGTGCAGTCACAAGATATGTCTGTTCAATATCAATTCAGACCCCCTAGAGCGGGTGATTTCCTTGCGGGGGGGGGGGGGGAGATTGCATGTCTCTTACTTATATTTTACAGAAGCCATTAAAATATTCCTAACGTTTTTTGTGACCCTTTCGCCCTTTATTTTTGGTAAATGTAAGATCTATTGGTTAAACTACCAACCAAAGGATGCTAAGGATCTTGGGATTTTAGTGAATTAATACTTATTTTAGGTACAATAGATTCTTTACACTTTTTAATTTGAGCCTTGGACACAGTATATCTTTCTTTTTGTTGAAGTTTTTTAAAAAAAACAATTCCCTTGGTCATTTCTAAAGAGAAACCCTCAAAGGCTGATTATACTGAATCCTAAAAACATAATATGTATCTGTAAGACCATAATAAGCCAAAGTAAAAAATCAATAAATATGGAACTCCTTTTCAATGCAAATGATTGGATACAGTAAAAATATCACTGAGCTAGTTCCTTTATTTCAATAAGAAAGAAATTCACAACACAGGGAAGAAAGTGGCAAAAATTCTGGGAAGAAAGGGAAGAAAGTCTGCAGTGACTCAAGCAGACAATTCCCAACTTTCTTCCTTATTCTTGTGCAACTTTAAGATTCTAGGCTACTACACTAGAGAGAGGTTTCTTCATTAATGAATTATTTTGCTTAAATGTGGAGTTCTGTTACTCTCATTTCACTCCCACAATAAGCTATATCCTGCAATTTCCCTTCCTGTCTTAACCCATTATGTCCCATCATCACATTTATGGAACACCTATAAAACTTAAATTGAACAACAAATATACCATCTAGGGTAACTTTAAAATAGTTAGGTTTTTGGAGTTCTGTACTTCTGAGAAAAGTAATAGATGAATGATTTCTGATAATATTCATTAATAGTATGAATTACATGTTGATAATAAATTATATATGAACCTCTAGATTATTTTCAGCCTATTTTAACATACTTGTGTCAGTGTCATTGCAATATTCACAAAGTTGAAAACTTGAAACTTAATGGATTAATAAAGCCAATATTTGGTTTGTTTTATTCCAACTTGTTCATCATTTTTTGATCACTGTACAATTTTATGTTCCCACTAAATTACCTCAAAATGTTCATCATTTTTTGATCACTGAACAATTTTATGTTCCCACTAAATTACCTCAAAATGTGATAATGAAAACAATGAATAGAAATAAATCATTTGACAAGAAAAGTTTAATTAGCTCTAACGAAAGTTGTGTGAAATAGTGGTCAGTTCCTCCTGAGGCTCTTTTAACATACAAAGCATTTTGATTCTCCCAGATGAAAGTCTATTTATTTTTCTCCTCTTGTATTGTCTACTATAATTTATTTTCCCCATCTTATTGAAGTGTAATAGACAAAAGTGTATATATTCAAGATGTACAATCTGATGATTTGTTATATGTATAAAATTTGAAGTGATTATTACAAGGTAATGAACATATCCATGACCTTACATAGTTCCTGTTGTGTGTGTGTGGTATGGTAATAATACTAAGATCTATAGTCTGTGGAGTTCTGTTAGTCTGATTTCACTCTCACAATAAGTTCTATCCTGCAATTTCCCTTCCTCTCTTAACAAATTTCAAATATATACTATATTATTATTAAAAACATCCACCATACTGTACATTAACCTTCCAGAATTAATTCATCTTATAACTGAAAGTTTGTACCCTTTGACCAAAAAACTCCCTGTTTTCCTCAACCTTGATCCCTGGTAACACCATTCTACTCCATTTTAGTGACTTTAAATTTTTTAGACCTCGCATATAAGTGAGGACATGTAATATTTATCTTTCTGTGTTTGGCTTATTTTACTTAGCATGATATTCACATCATCTGTGTTGATGAAAATGGCAAGATTTCTTTCTTCTTTAAGGCTTAATAATATTCCATTACACATATACCACTTTTACTTTATTCATTCATCATGGATGGACACTTAGATTCCTTAAATTTCTTGACTATTTGAATAGCACTGCAGTAAACCTGGGAGTACAGATGTCTCTTCAGCATACTGATTTCATTACCTATGGATATATACCCAGTAGTGGGATTTCCCAATCATATATTAGTTTTGTTTTTAATTTTTTTGAGGAAACTCATGAAAGAGATGTACCAATTTATATTCACATCAACTATGAATAATGGTTCCCTTTTCTCCACATCCTTGTCAAAACTTTTTACCATTTGCATTTTAGATAATAGCCATCCTAACAGGTATGAAATGATATGTTTCTTTTAATATGCTTTTTAGTTGTAGATGGATATAATATCTTTATTTGTTTACTTTTATGTGGTGCTGAGGATTGAACCCAGTGCCTCATGCGTACAAGGCAAGTGTTCTACTACTGAGCCACTGAGATGATAAGGTGGTTTTGATTTACTTTATGTTTACCTGATGATTACTGATATCAAGCACCTTTGTCCATTTATATATTGTGTAACTTGTTTGATTTTTTACTATTTAATTTTATCAATACCTATATATTTTGGGTATTGATATTTCATCAAATATATAGCTTGCAAATATTTTCTCCTATGATTGTCTTTTCATCTGATTGATCATTTCCTTTGCTGTGCAAAAACTCTTTAGTTTCATATAGTCCCACTTGTTCATTCTTATGACTTATAAGTTTTCTTATGACTTATAAGTTCCCTCAAGAGCTTTGATATAATTTAAAAAATGAAAGCTTCTCAATACTGAAATTCAATAAAACAGTTTGTATTCACAGCAATCTCTACAAGATTGTCAAAGCAGTTCTTCTCATGTGTATCAAGGACATAAGACTAGGGATCATTGTTTATTAAAACATAGTCTTCAAGATCGGAGAACTTAAATTAACAAGACTTTCAGAAATGTTGCTATTTAGAACAAAAAGATTCTTATCTGACGTGTTTCTTTTTTTATTATTGTTGATATTATTTTTATTTTCTTTGCTATTTAAAAACTACTTTAAAAGCAGCAAACATAAACATGTCAAAATATAAAATATTGACAATGCAAATGTTGGTAAAGATGAAGAGCACTTGGAAGGTTTATAAAATGGTGATAAGATTGTAAATTGGAACTAATATTTCAGGAAATGTTTTGATCTTATTGCCTAAAGCTGAACATTATGGAGGACACAGAGAACCATTTAGAGGTTTAAGTAGAAGAGCAGCATGTCTAAATTGACAGTAGAGAAATAGTTCCCAGAGAAAGCTATGAATACTTCAGGGCATATATAAGACCATCCAGTGTGCATAGGAAGTCAATGTTCTAAATTCTTTGTTTTTCATTTTGATTTATTTTATAAAAATCTGCTTAAACACGTTCTTAAATGCACACAATAAAGTATTCATACTATGACACATTATACATGTTGTAACAATCAAACTATTGGGGTGAATATCAATATTTTTCAAGTCATGGTAGGTTAATATGTGGCAAAGTAAGATTTACAACCCACATGGGTCTCCCACTTCTCCATGATTTGCATGGTTTGGCATTATCATCTTATAAAAAAAAGACTAATTAGTCTAAATGTACTAAATTTCCTACTGCTCAGAGAAGCTAACATTACTCCCATTAAATATTTAAGATAATAATGAGAAATTGAATTAGAAAAGGATTGGTTCTTTCAGTTTAGAACAAGCTACAAAATATGTTGACATACAGTTACTCTATTTGTACTGCAGTAATAATAACAACAATAATTGTGATTTTTAAAATATCAACCTAAATTTAATTTTTATGTTCTGTATTTGAATTTGATATATTGAAAATAATGGATATACCTCAGAATTTGACATATTGAAAATAATGGATATACATATTGAAAATAATGGATATAACTCAGAGGTATAGTGCTTGCCTCACATTCACAGCATCCTGGGTTCCATCCCCAGCACCACACACACACACAATTTATGTTTGAATGCCTGGAAAATTCCTAAGAAAATCTGAATCTGTGAAGACAAAGTATCAAGCATATCAAGTTGTGGCACAAAAATCTTTGTTTAAATTCTTACTTAAACATAAAATTATTTAATTTTTTAAAGATAAAAATAAAATTATAAAATAAATATTGTATGTGTATTATATTCTAATGTTAGGAGGTTAACTATATTTAGTTTCAATTAAACCTTTCTCATATGTGTTTATGTATGTCCATATATTTATGTGGTTCTGTATATTTCAATACAATATACAATGTGATGTTAATTTAAATAGTAGTTTAGGAGCAATAAAAATAAAAGAGTTAAACAATTAAACTGAAAAATAATCTTAGAATATGCAATAAACTGAAAAGCGTCTTCTCAGCAAAAGGAAACAATCAATTACATGAAGAGAGAGCTTACAGAAGGGGAGAAAATCTTTACCACATGCTCAGATAGAGCACTCATCTCTAGGATGTATAAAGAACTCAAAAAACTTAACACCAAAAAACCCAAATAACCCAATCAATAAATGGGCTAAGGAACTGAACAGACACTTCACAGAAGAAGAAATACAATCGATCAACAAACATGAAAAAAATTCATCACCTTGAGCAATTGGAGAAATGCAAATAAAAACTACTCTAAGATTTCATCTCACTCAAGTGAGAATGGCAATTATCAAGAATACAAACAATAATAAGTTTTGGTGAGAATGTGGGAAGAAAGGTACACTTATACATTGTTGGTAGGACTGCAAATTGGTGCAACCACTATGGAAAGCAGTATAGAGATTCCTTAGAAAACTTGGAATGGAATCACCATTTGAGCCAGCCATCCCACTTCTTGGTTTATAACCAAAGAACTTAAAATCAGCATATTATAGTGACACAGCCACATCAATGTTTATAACAGCTTAATTCACAATAGCTAAACTATGGAACCAAACTAGATGTCCTTCAACAAATGAATGGATAAAGAAAACGTGGTACATATACACAATGGAATATTAATCAGCCTTAAAGAAGAATGAAATTAGGGCATCTGCAGGTAAATGGATAGAACTGGAGGATATTATGCTAAGTGAAATAAGCCAATAACAAAAAATTAAAGGCCTAATGTTTTCTCTGATAAGGGGATGCTGATTCATAGTGTGGGGAGGGTAGGCAAGAATGAGGAACTTTGGATTGTGCAGAGGGAAGTAAGCGAGGGGTGGGCTAGGGTTAGGGTTAGGGTTAGGGGTGGGTTAGGGTTAGGGTTAGGGTTAGGGTTAGCAGAATGAGAAGATGTGCTCCATTTGTGTACAATGAGAAGGTGTGCTCCATTTGTGTACAATGTGTCATGTACAACTAATTAGAAAAAATTAAGATATTTTTACAAAATTGGATAGAATAAAATTCAGTTTAAAAAGGTAACTTGTATTCTTTATGTTGCTCTTAGATTCTTCATTTTAACAAAAGTTGCAATTTTTATTTGTTGTACTTCATTCTGTTGAGTTTGTTTTAAATATTGCATTGTCTCTACAAGTAATTAAGTATCCATGGATATAACTGTTCCTTGCTGTAAGGAACCTATTTTCTAATTTTATTGGAGCAGTCAGTTTTCCCTGATAGCCTCTTTTATTTTCTTCCCCAAAATCTGACCCTAAATTTAGAATAATAAAACCATCAAGGTATCTTGTACACTGAAATTATTTTTGGCAGCTTTCAGATGGCTAGAAAATAATAGAAAAAGCATGCTCCTTCACATTATAAAAGGAAGAATGAAAACTAAGCATATTTAATGTGCACCATATTTTATGATGCAGTCCGCAATACTGGAAGAACTATTATTTTTCAGATACATGTTGTGGAAAATGGTCAAATCAAAAAAGAGAAAATAGAGCTCTCCTACATTAATTTTGTATAGCTAACTGGATATTGATATAAAGATATTTCAGTATGTCTTGTGTGGTGTCACAAACCTGTAATTTCAGCTACTTGAGAGGCTGAGGGAGGAGGACCACAAGTTCAAAGCCAGCCTCAGCAACTTAGCGAAACCCTATCTCAAAATAAAAAATAATTTTTAAAAGGGGTTGGAAACATAGCTTACTGGTATATCACCCCTGGGCATGTATATGTGTGTGTGTGTGTGTGTGTGTGTTTCAATGACTGTATCTTTTTAGAATAGTTAAAAGCATGCTATTATTCATGTGTGCAGGAAGGTACAATAACATAAATTTATGTACAAGATTTCATTTTGGGTTATTGTTTATGATAATTGTGAGCCACACTTTATGGGAATGTTTCAAAAGCCTGGATATTTGGCAATCAAATTCATAAAGTTTTCTTATACTTGCTTATAACAATTATTGTCTAAGCCCTTAACAAAAGGTCATGTTGGGCCCATGTGTTTATGTATTATACCCATCAGGGAAGTCAGTGCTCCTCCATTCTGATATATTTAATTATTTTACTAAGTTAACCCAAGCCCATTTACTTTGCATCCCTCACCCCATATAAGCTTAATGTCACCTGTCATCACTGACAGGTCAGGGTGTAGGCTTCATGGAAGAAAGTCATAAGAAACTCAGTCTTAGAGCCTCAGCGAAACAGATTGAACACAGGATCTGAGATTCAAAATTTCCCAGGCCATTTCAGTCCAGAAACAGAGAACTTCAAGAATTCAACTGTTAATCTCAAGACAAATTGAACAAGAATTGGTTACATGTGACTAAAGGAGACTGAATGAAAGGAATGAGAAAAATCTGATTGTGATTGTTTACATTGGTATGTTTAAGGTATTGTGCATAGCATTCTTTATTCTGACAATTTTATGCCATAAAGCTTTTCTCTTTATCCATTTACCCTCCAATTCTTCTTCCTCTTTCTTTTTAAACGATAACTCTCAAAATCACAGAGTAAAAGGAATATCTTGCCTTTGACATCGTTTAAAATTTAAATGACCCCCCCAAATTCACAGGAAGAATATTATGGTGTAGCTCATGTCATCACATTTTAATTTAAGATGCAATAGTGCAAATTCTTCAGATATTACTTGTGTTACCATACATCAGAATCCAAAGCCCAACAAAGTTTCCTATGCTTGCATTAAGAAATTTTAATGTAAAAGGACTATAAATATGAATTTTAAGGGGAAAAAAAACTCAGATGATGACTCTACTTATGTAGGACACTACTCATTAGGCCTAATGCTTAAAATTTATATATTACTAGGGAAGTATATGATAAGATAGTTGTTTAATATATTCAATACAACAGGCAATCTGATGGATATTAATTTATTCCCCATATCTTCCATTTACTATTTGCATAATCTTAAATAAGTACCCTTTCTACCATGTGCTTCAGTTTCCTCATATGTAAAATGTATGAATTATAACACCTACTATTAGAATTAACAGAAGTAACCAAAACAATGTAGTAGCTCACTTGAAATCAAATTTGTAACTAATCCTAACAAAAATATCAAATATAAAGGTACAAATCTCAATCAAAATTGATAAGCCTACCACAAAGAAATACACTTGATAACAATGCCTAAAAAAACCTCCCAGCAAACCATCTAATACTTTCTCTAATGTTCAAAGAGTACCTGTTTTAAAAGTAGTAAATAATGCCTATTTTCTGCCAAGTCAGAGAACTTGGAAATTTGGGGGCAACCTCTCAAAGTTTGGGATTGCCCCACAGTAATTAGTATGCAAAATTGATGAAGGAGTATTTCTTAGTCTTTATATTCTGGATTTGGAGAGTGTAAGGTCATAAAATAGTAAAGCACACTTTTGGAGGAATAAGAACCACTTAAAATAGAGCTTTGGATTATTTTCATAAACTTTCCATAAATATTATCAGGGTGTGCTAGTTTCACACCATGAAAAGGCTGCTAATGATAAATTAAGGAGGTGTGTGTATATTTAGTAGCACTTGATATACTTATGTAAATATATCAGCATATATAGGAAAAGGACACACAGCTTCCTGGACAACATTAAGATTGATTTACTGGACTGCGGTTGTAACTCAGTGGTAGAGGACTTGTCTGGCATGTGTAAAGCACTGGGTTTGATCCTCAGCATCACGTAAAAATAAATAAATAAAATAAAGGTATTGTGTCCATATACAACTAAATATATAAATACAAATATCGATATATAGATTGATTTATTTTGTGATTTTATTTGGAAATTTGTCCCAGATGTTAAGAACTAAGAAATAATTTATGTAAATTAGTACAAACCTTGCTGGTAATTGTGATTCTTACAATAGTTTATTTTAAAGTAAGCCTGTACATAAGTTTCCCTATATTTAAAATTTTTAAAAATATTCAATCAAATGATAAGTTAAAATGCAAATGAGTATTGTCATTTTAAGGAGGATACTAAAAACTATGGTCAAATGAAAATAAACAACATGTAAACAAACTAAGAAATGGACAAAGTATATATTTCTCATTTAATTTTTCACCTTGAAAAAATATTCACTAGCAATTATTTGTTTTTGGTTTTTGCTCTGCTTCCAATCTCTGTTGACTTTGTTTCATGCTTTCTCTTGAGACGTTCCTATTACACATTATTTCCGGAGAATGAAAACTTTTAATCTCAAGCAGACATATTCTTAACATTTGCTACTTAAATATGCTGTTTTTTTTTTATCTTCTAGCTGATATCTAGCATTTACTGTACTGCCCTTATCTTCATTTTTAACAACTGGCAGGAACATTACAGGCTTAAGACTAGTGAAAGGAAACTTTCTTAGTTACTATAAAAACCTACTTGTTTATGTAGGCATTCTTTGTCTCTAAATTTCTGATCATTCCATTTCAACATCCTTTCTGACCTGAGACACAAATGTTTTTGTTATTTTGTTGGTTTCCAGGCTGATAAATTAATAACATCTGATAATGCTAGAGATAAAGCATGTTTAAAGCAAAATTTTATACAAAGTATGTAACAACCCCTAAAGCAGAGACCTTGAGCAATACTCCAAACTGGCTATAAACAAACAGCATGACTATGAAAATGCATATTAACTGTATGTCAGCCTACTTTAAGTGCAAAAGCAAAAAATAATTCAGTGGAGTTGAACGCCTGGATACTGAGAAAGGAAAAAATAATCATTGTGTCACTGCCAGGGCCAAAGGAGGCCAAAAAATGTCTGTTTAAATGTATTGAAGCAGGAGGAGTAGGCAAAAGTGCTCCCAGTGGAAAGAGATGAGCTCCCATAGAGAATCCACAAACTCATGATCCATAGGAATACAAGTGTGAGTTTGCTGCATTTGGGGATTTTGTGCTCCCAAGTCAATACTAAAACCTGCACATGCCAATGGGTAATAATTCTATGAGTTAAACTGCTTAGAGTGATATTATACTAAGATTATTTTCAATGTAAACAAGGCTGCTGAAGACCTGACAATTGCATCATCATAGTGCATAGATAACTATCAAAATATCCTAATTGTTGCCATACTCAGATCACAGGTGGGGCAAAACAGTTCTTCTTAGGATTAACAAGGAAAGAGCAGGTCTTATGTGATCAATCTTGGGAATTATAATGCAAAAAGTCATCTTATTCCCTTGGTGACTCATAAAAGAAAGGCCAGTCTGGATTAAAATTTTTTCCTGTATCTACTCTTAGTAGAGGTCATGATAAATTTCAAGTAAGGATGTATAGAAGACCATTCACAAGGCCCACTGTTTAGCTCTTATAAATTGTCAGGGATGCATATGCCCCAGATGCTTACATATTTGATATTTTCAATATGACAGGCAATCTAGTAGATGTAAATGTATTTCCCAGATCTATCCTAGTTTAGTCATCTTAAGTACGTTCCTTATCTTCTACATACTTCAGTTTCTTCATCTTTAATATGTGGCAAATCTTAATGTCTACCTATAGAGTTGACAGAAGTAATCAAAACTATACTGTAGCTTACCTGAAATAAAAAATCTGTGAATCTCCAGGAAGTTTCTGAAAATAAGTGTTAAGTAAGAAAAATCAGGACTACTACATATGAATCCATAAAAACAAAGTTCCAATGATTAAAAGTTTTTACTATTAACCTACCTAATCATGTAGCATGCAGCTAATGAAGACATAGCAAAAAAAGGGAGACAGGGAAAATGAAGCCCAAATGAACCGCAGAGTATTTGAAGATTACATTTGGTTCATTGATAAACCAGAAATCTAGCCTGGATTCTCTATACTGTGAAAGAATTCTTAGGCCATTGATCTGTTTTTAATTTCTGATTCTCTATGAAAGCTGTGTTTTAATAAGGTTCTTTTGGTTTTGAATTACTAATTGCTGTCACTTTGATGACATCACCTTTTCCTCCTAAAACTTTAAGGGGATTTGCACACTTGTTTTGAATGGACAGTGCTTAAAGATACTAGAGTATATACAAGAGACAAAAGAAGAACCATCAAAGAAATGTCTTATGTTGAAGAAGGAATCCTGTCCATGAGAATACAGTAAAAATACAAACATAAAGAAAAAAGAGTGGGGATTTTACAAAGGAGATCACCTACATGGAATATACTTTAAAAATAAACTGAGTGCTATCACATCATTTTATGACCAAGATATTCTTATTATTGTTAATTTATTTAAATTGGTAAGTATGTATATCACACACACACACACACACTGTATTCATATGTGTGTGAGCAACACTGATGTTACAGAAGCCTGCATGTTCAAAGTCACCTACACTATTGTCATCGGAGCCAAAGCCCATGAGTTCTCTGAGGCTATGGGAATAAAATCATACAAGTGCTGTGCTACCAAGACTGCTAGAATTCCCATTACCTCTATTAAGAGTGAAAGCCAGGAGCACCCTACTGCCTAGGCTGCCATGGCATCTGAGAATTACCACCACAGCAATCACCTAGGAAATCACAATTTTACTAAGGAACCTACACCACGACTGAGGAGTCTACCTCCTTACTGCTATTGCCACTATTGTAGGAAGCACTGAGACAAAAGAAAAACAAAGAATGAAGATAAAGAACAATAGCTTCTCTTTCTTTCACCTTCCAATATCCTATCAATGTCTCCTATTGAAATAATCTAATAAATATCAAGCTGGCAAAGGATTCAGGGGAAAAGTAGTCTATGGGTTTCCTTTACTTATAATACTGAACTATGGGAAAGAAACTGAAAGCACCAGACATAAAAATATTGTAATGTCTTTATTGTCATTTTTTTCTAAAAAATAATTACACATAGAAAATTTAAAAATACAGTAAGATGATTCTTAGATTATTCAATTTACAATGATGTGAAATTGATATTCATTAATTAAATCTC
This sequence comes from Marmota monax, assembly GCF_021218885.2. NCBI lineage: Eukaryota > Metazoa > Chordata > Mammalia > Rodentia > Sciuridae > Marmota > Marmota monax. The sequence goes on along the minus strand of NW_026694552.1, from coordinate 4,712,579 downwards.
ACTTTGAGCTTTGAATTTTAATCTTTCTGAAACTATGGATATGATAGAGTACAGTCCTCCCTTACAATGTTGGGCAACAGCAGCAAGCCATATCTCCCAATCAGCCATAGGATCACAAGGGAAACAACTCTACTGTGTACTGTGTTTCCAGCATTATTTTGGGTTTTGCTATAGAATCATGTCTACAAATGTCCCTCTGTGTACTCTGCTTCTGGTGAGAAGAATAAGGCAATTCACTCTTGAGATGAAATTCAAGGTAATTGCTCAGCATGAAGGCAGTAAGCCACTAATGTCCATTGCAAGCAAGGACCCTTGAATTGATTATCCCAACCATTCCAAAGGATAAACAGTGGATCAGACGTGCAATGAAATTGTCAGCATCAGTTAAATCCATGGTCATCAAAAGTAAAAGGGCTGGCTTAATCAATGACGTGGAAAAATTACTTGTCACATGGATGAAAACCAGATACATAAGTGTATACCTTTCATCTTGCTGATGATGTGGGATAAAGTAAAATGTCTTTCAATATGCCAAAAGAGTATGCCAATGATCCTATGCATACACGTATCATGTGTGGTTCCAGTGCTTCAAAAGGCATCATAATTTTCAGAATTTTAAAATCAGCAGTGAAGCTGCATATGCCAGTACTGAAGGAACTGAAGATTTTAAGGAAGAATTGTGAGTTAGAACTATTTATCAAAATTATTTAATGTTGATGAAAAGACAGTGTTCTGGAAGTGTTTGCCAGAGTGTACGTCTTAATCTTAAGACTGAAAAATTCAGGATCAAGGCATTCAAAGACGATATAACACTGGAGGTGTTGTTGTTGTAGGATTTTAATTAAAATATTTTTTAGTCTACCCCTCAAAGAACTTGAGAGCACTTGAGGATGTGAACTAGCATGCACTTCCTGTTTACTATTGCCACAACAAGAAAGTGTGCATGACATCAGTATTGATTAAAGATTGATTTTTTTATTTCCACATTTTTATTGGAGCATTATGTTGTACATATTGATGGGATTTGTTGTTACATATTTGTACATGCCCCAAATATAACAATATAATTTGGCCAATATCACTTACCAGCAGTTCCTCCTCCATCCCTGTCTCCAACCCCTTGTTCCCTTTCTTATACTGAACTCCCTTTAAATTTTAGGAGTTACACCCCTACCTTTGTTTTCCTTTCTCCTTTCTAGCTTCTGCATATGAGAGAAAACAAAGGACCCTTGACCTGAGTTTGACCTATTTTGCTTAACATGATGGTCTCTAGTTCCATATATTTTCTGCAAATGCCATAATTCAGTTTTTCTTTATATCCTTTTATCAATAAGTCAAAGTAGGTTTTTTCCTCTCATACAGATCCCTGAACAGTCAAAGATTTGAATTGATAAGTTTTATGTAAGTTAAAATCTTAGTTTGGTACTTGTAAATAGGACTAGGTAGGGTCTTACTCTTTGAGAATTAAGGCAGCAGATAGATTTAGAAAAATTATTTTAAATCAGTCAATTTACATGTAAAGACTGATTTTTGAACTGTTTTATTTCATAGGAAATAGAATATTCTAGGAAAAACAACATCCCATTCAAGATTCTTCTGAACTTGATGCTTCAGGACATCCACAGCATATCAGTGGCATGCATCCCGATGTAAAGGTTGTGTATTTGCAACCAAACACAACTGCAGTCATTCAACCAACGACCTAGACACAATGACTATGTCTAAAGTGTTCTATTTACATCAAACATTTCTGGAGGCTGTTGAGATAAATGAATCTACTCAAATCATCTTAGATATTTGGGAAGGTTTTAACATTGTAAATGCTATCTGGAATTTTGCTGCAGCATGGGAAGAAGGCACACAGCCTTCATGAATAGCATTTGGGAGAAAGTTTTAAAGAAGTGAACACATTTAAAGATTTTTAAAAAGATACTGCTGTTGATAAAATACTAAGTAAGTAAAAAGATATTAGTGCTTGGAACACAGCATTTAACATCAGTGAAGAGGATATTCATGAGTTTATTAGCATTGAAGCTAAAAAGGTTTTCAATGACTAGCTGATAAAACTGAAGGAAGAAAGAAGTACAGAATTGAGACAGAGGAAGTATAATTTTCATAAAGAAAATTTACAGCAAATAAATTGAAGGTGCCAGGCATGGTGGTGCATACCTGTAATCCAAGTGACTTGGGAGGCTGAGGCAGGAGGATTGCAAGTTCAAAGCCAGCCTCAGCAATTTAGTGAAGCCTTAAGCAACTTAGTGATATGCTGGCTCAAAAATAAAACATATAAAAAAGGAATGGAGATGTGGTTCATTGTATAAGTGACCCTGGGTTAAATCCCTCATACCCCCCCACCACCAGAAAATGAAAGAAACTGGAAGAGACATTACAATCAGCAGTGGCATACAGATATTGGAAGACATGGACATTCGTTATAAGAGATTAACAGGTGATGACTGTCATGTACAGGATTTTGCTTGAGATACAGAAATGTGTAATGCAAAGAAGAACCACAATGTAAGAGCAAAATAACATCCTGAAGAACACTATGCCTGCTAAGCAATCAACAAGTGTTAATTTCCCTGTGCCTTTTAATAGCTTTTCTTACACTTCATCAGAAGAGAGAAATAGATGACCCTCTCACTGTAGCATTCATATCAAACAGCAATTAATTTTAGTTCAATGCATCAAACATGCTTCAGGTCTAGTATGCCTTCAGCTGTGTGATTAATGGTGAGTTCCCATATAACCATGCTATTTTTCACTTTCAGAACATTATTCAATGCATTATATGAGATATTCAATACTTTATTATAAGCGTAAGTTTTGTATTAGATGATTTTGGAGCATATTTAAGTTAGGCTAGGCTGTTATGATGTTTAGTAGGTCAGATGCATTAAATGTATTTTTTAAAAATATCATGTTTTAGTTGTAGTTGGACACAATATCTTTATTTTATTTTTATGTGATACTGAGGATTAAACCCAATGTCCTGCACATGCCAGGTGAATGCTCTACCTCTGTGCCAAAACCCCAGCCCTCATTAAATGTATTTTTGACACAATATTTTCAATTTATTATTGGCTTATTAGGCTCCAACTCCATAGTGAGTCAAGGAACATTTACATAAAGAAGACAATGTAACGCACCAGAGATATTCACTGCTAATATGTATAGATTTTACCCTTCATATGTTTTTACACATATATGCAAATGTTATTTGAAAGGTAGGGCTTTTAATTCAACAATATATTTGAACATTTTTATATAAAACACTTTTCATCATTTAAAATATGATTGTGAGCAAAATATTTCTTTTGTTTCAAAAATATCTCTTTTTTTCTGGTAGCACAAATATATTATTTTTTAAAAAATGAAGTGAGAGAATTACATAACATAGAAGTAATTTGGTGTAATACTATATCACCACCCCCCCTAACTTACCTGATTTTTCTTCCTAGATATGCTCTGATAATTACTCAAATAAATTTTTGAGATTTTAAAATCACTTATTATAATTATTAGATTATTAATTGTATAAGATAATGAATTTCTTTGTTACATTTTCATACATACATATAATGTACTTTGATTGTTTTCACCTTCCCTATTTCTCTTTCTTAACCATTTCCTCCCTTTCTTAATCATCCCCCTTATATTTTTATGGTTTTTTTCTATATTCCACATATGAGAGAAAACATATGATACTTGTCTGAGTTGGACTTATTTTGCTTAACATGATGATTTCCAGTTCCATCCATTTCTTGCAAATGACATGATTTGGTTTTTCATGTCAGAATAATCCTCCATTGTATATTTATTACACATTTTCTTTGTCTATCTATTTGCTGATGGGCATTTAGGCTGAGCTCATTACTTGGTTATTGTGAATAGTGCCACAATAAACATGGCTTTATACGTCTCTCTTGCCATGCAAGGACCTGGACACAGGATTTCTCAATGTTGCCCCTTGTGCTATATGGGGTTGCAGCAAGAAGGCACAGATCCTCACTAGACACATGTTTGTGCCTTGATTAGGAGTGTGAAAAATAAATTTATATATGTAAATATTCTGTCTAAGAAATTTATTTTGTAGCATTAGGAAAGGACATAGAAATAAACCATGTTTCATAACTTGCTTTTTAAAAATAGCTTTATTGCAGTATAAATAGCATATTATAAAATGCATATATTTAAATATCATAATTTAACAATAATGTTAGTATATATGAACTATTGAAATTATCAGTACAATCAAGATTATTAAGTTTTCCATACCCCTTCATAATACTCCTCCCCCACTCAATTCCTATTTCCAGTCAACTACCAATCTGCTTTTTGTCACTACAGATTTGTTTAGTTTTTTCTAGAGTTAATGCACTTGTACAGTAAGCAATCTTTTAATCTATTTTACTCAGAATAGTCATTTTGAGATTCATTTTTCTTATTTTATCTTTTAAGAGTTTATTCCTTTCTATTGCTGATTAAGTATTGCATTTAACAGATATACCACAATTTTTCATCCACTCAACAGTTAATGGGCATTGTGGTTGTTTCTAGTATGGAGCTATTGTAAATAAAGCTGTTACAATTATTAATGTGCAAATCTTTGTAGGGACTCCCTTTTTTCCTGTTGTGTAATTACCTAGGAGTAGAATGGCTGGATTATACAGTAAGTATATGTATAACATTTTAAGAAACTGCCAAACTATTTTTCACAGTGGTTGGACCATTTTACATTTCCATCAGAGGCACAAGAAAATTCAGTCCTCTGCATCCTTAACAACATTAGTATACGAAGATTTTTTTAAAGAGCCCTGTTAAGTATGTAGTGGTTTTGATTTGCATTTCCTTAATTACTAATGATGCTGAACATCTTTTATATGCTTATTTGTTATTTTTAAATCTTCCTTGTTGAAGAATTGATTGAAAAAAATTGCCTATTATTTAACTTAAATTGATTTTTAACTGATACATAAAGACATAAACATTATACCTATTTATGGAATACTATGTGGCATTTCAACATGTGCATTATATAATGTTCAGATCAAGGTATCTACTCAAATTTTTATTATTTTTTATGGTGAAAAATTCAAAACCATTTCTTCCTGCTTTTTGAAATACACGGTACATTTTCATTATTCATAGTCATTCTATTGTATATAACAACAGAACTTCTCATTCCTATCTAACTATAATTAGCACACATTGATCACCCCTTCTCTGCCCCTCTCCTTACTGTCTCCAGCCTCTTATTACCACTATTCTACTTCAACTTCTATGAAATGAACTATTTTTTAGATTCTACATGTAAGATCGTGTAGTTTTCTTTCTTTCTTTAAAAATTTTTACTTTGTTCTAATTTGTTATACATGACAGTAGAATTCATTTGACACATCATACATAAATGGAGTATAACTTCTCATTCTTCTGGTTGTACATGATGTAGAGTTACACAGGTTGTATAATCATGTATACACATAGGATAATAATGCCCGATTCATTCTACTATCATTCCTACCCCTTCCCCTCCCTTCACTCCCCTTTCTCTAATCCAAAGTACCTCTATCACCCACCCTCCTTATTGTGAATTAGCCTCTGTGTATCAGAGAAAACATCTCTGGTTCTTTGTGATTGGCTTATTTTGCTTAGCATAATATTCTCCAGTTCCATCCAATTACTAATATTCCATTGTGTATATATGTCACAATTTCTTTTTTATTTGTAAATGGATCTTTAATTTAATTTATTTATTTATATGTGGTGCTGAGGATTGAACCCAGGGCCTCCTCACACAGGCCAGGCAAATACTCTTCCACTGAGCCAAAACTCCAGCCCATCACAATTTCTTTATCCATTAATCTGTTGAAGGGCACCTAGGTTGGTTCCACTATTTAGCTATTATGAATTGAGCAGCTATAAACATTGATGTGTCTGTGTCACTGTACTATGTTTATTTTAAGTCCTTTGAATATAAATCAAAGAGTGGGATCACCAGCTCAAATGGTGGTTCCATTCCAAGTGTTCTAAGGAATCTCCAAATTGCTTTCCATATTGGTTGCACAAATTTGTAGTCCCATCAGCAATGTATGAGTGTGCCTTTATTTCCCTACATCCTTGCCAACATTTATTGTTGCTTGTATTCTTGATAGTTGCCATTCTGATAGTTGCTTAGGGCCTCACTAAATTGCTGAGCCTGCCTTTGAACTTTCGATCCTCTTGCCTCAGCCTCCTGAGCTAGTGGGATTACAGGCCTGTGCCATAGCATCTGGGCACTATGTATCTTTCTGTGTCTGACTTAGTTCACGAAATATAGTGATTTCCATTTCCATCCATGTTGTTACAAATGACAGGATTTCAAACTTTTTATCACTGGATATTATTATGGCTGGATATTATTTATATGTACCACATTAACTAAGGGTAGCACAATGTAGTAAGTATAGGACTTTGTCTTGAAACTCAGTGTTGGGCTGATGAGACCTAACACTGTGTAGATGGCAACCTCTCCATGCCAGTGCCCTCAAATGGAGCTCCTGGAACAGCCCAGTGTTAGAGTCTCTGATCTATCAGATTTCTATTTCATCCAGCCTTATACCTGGATGGTTGTAGTGGTCTTGTGCCACAAGTCTAACTCTACAATAGGCAGCCCATAGGAAGATGGGCCTTGTTCCCTTTCTATTGCTGTTCTGTCCTTGGCTGGCTGTGGCCTGAGAATGTGAAATGGTACTGCAGTGTTGGTGGACTCTGGCAAGGCATCAGAGCCTAGGGCTGGTCCCTTCGTGGTTATTCTCCCCAGAGTCCAGCAGAATCCTGCAGTGCCTAACCATAGAACAGTAACTCTGGGTAAGGCATCAGGGCTTACTCCAGTTCCTAGAAGAGGCCTGAAGAACCCTACTACTACTTTTAAGTACTCCACCAGTTCAAGCAATTTGATTATGACATAGGACATAACTTGCCATTTTTCCCCATTCTGTTCTTTCTCATAGCCACACTCAACTCACTCTTGTACACCATCCTTGACCACAGGAGATTACTAAATCATACTCCATTTTTTATAATTTCATTACAATGATCTTGACAAAGAGAGAGAGAGAGAGAGAGAGAGAGAGAGAGAGAGAGAGAGAGAGAGAGAGAGATAAGTGTCACAGTAGTATGGGTAGACAATACGGATGGGATGGGAATGTCATTGGTTTTAAATCTAACAAGTTTGCCTATCCCTGAATCCTGAAGATTTTTTCCTAAAAGTTTATTTTTAATATTTGTAGATTAAATTAATTTTCAACTGATACATAAACATACAAGTTTTACATATTAATGATATAACATGTTATATTTCAATATGGGCATATATAGTATAATGTTTTCAAACAGTTTTCTAGATTTACACTTTACCTTTAAGTCCACAACTTATTTTGAATTAATTTTTGTATAAAATATGAGCCTTAGGGTGAATTTTACTTTGTTGCCTATGGTTGTCCTATACTTCCAGGACCATTTGTTGTAAAAGATTATCCTTCCTTTATTGAATTGCTTTTACTTGTCAAAATTTAGGTAAGTATATTTGTGTGGATATATTTCTGTCTTCTCCATTCTGTTTCATTGATCTATGTGTCTGTCCATTCACTAATACCACGCTGTCTAGATTACTGTACTATAGGTATTAATGCCAAAAAAAATGACTGAACTATTTTGTTCCCTTGCCTTTTCATGCAAATTTTAGAATAAACTGGTGTATGTCTGCAAAATCATTCTGGGATATTGATAGGGAATTCATTACCTATGAATTTGGGAGAAATGACATCTTATTATGTTTACACTTCCATTCCACAAACACAGTAAGACTTTTTAAGTATTCAGGTGTTTAATTTATTGTAGTATTTTGTGATTTTAAGCATACAGTATCTACACAAGATTTGTCAAATGTATACCTATATATTTCATTTTTTGGAATGGTTGCAAATGACACTGTTCTCTAAAATTTTATTTCCATATGTTCATTGTTAACATGTAGAAATTGTGTTGATTTTTGTATGCTATTTTTTTGTATATATTTTTTTTAGTTGTAGGTGGACATGATACCTTTATTTTATTTATTTATTTGTGGGGCTGAGGATTGAACAGAGGGCCTCACACATGCTAGATGAGCATACTACCACTGAGCCAAAACCCCAGCCCATTGTGTGCTACTTTTTATACTAAAACATTACCTGATTAAGTATAGGAGTATTTTATACATTCACTGTAAATTTCTATTTTGATAATCAGGTCATCTACAAACAGGCCTAGTTTTGTTTCTTCCTTTAAAATATATATGCTTTTGTATCCCTTGCCTTATTGCAGTGGTTAGAATTTCCAGTAATATATTGAATAGGAATTGTGAGAGCAGAACCTGTCTTTGAGGTAAAGTATTGCCTTTGGTGATCAAATATGATATTAGTTGTAAGTTGTTTGTGGGTATCTCATCAAATTGAGGTAATTTCTTTGTATTCTTAAATTTGTTGAAAATTTTGTCACGATTAAGTAGTGGATTTTCTGCATCGATTAGGATAATTATGGTTTTCATTTTGGCTTGTTGATATGGTACATTATATTGATTAATTCTCATAAATTTGCAGAATTTAAATAAATTCCACTTGGTCATGTAGTATAGAACTTATTACATATTGTTTGATTCAGTTTACTAGTATTTTTTGTTGTTTATTTTTACTGTTTTTAATTTTGGTGGTGGGGTAATACTGGCCTTATGGAGTGAATTAGAAAGTATTTTCTCTTGTTTTTTGGGCAAAAATATTTTGAAATATTCATTTTAATTCTTTGAATGTTTGATAGACTTTTGAGTAAAACTAGCTAGGCCTAGGGTTTTGTTTAATTTGTGCTTTTTAAAAAAATTTTAAACACAACTTATTGAATAATCATAGGACTTTTTTGAGTGCATTTTTCATCAGAATTGAATTTTATTATTTTGTGTTTTTGGAGAATTGGTCCACTTTTTCTAAGTAATATGGGCATAAAGTTGTTCATGATATTCCTTTATCATCCTTTAAATAGATATAGGATCTATAGTGATAACTCACATTTTTTTCCTGATATTGTTGAATTATATCTTCTCTCTTTCTATGTTTGTCAGTCTTTCTAGAGGTTTTTCATCTATTTTATTGATTTTTATACCTGTTTTTTGTTTCATTTATATTTTCATTGTTTTTCTTTTTTATTTCATTGATTCTTATTCTTATCTTTATTATTTATTTCCCTATATTTGTTTTTATTTATTTTTCTCTTTTTAAGGTATACTGAAGTGGGAAATTATTCATTTTAGTCATCTCATCTTTTTTAATGAAAGCACTTTATGGATTCCAGCTCATCTGTACCTTAGTTCACATATTTTTTAGATTGTTTTATTTTCATTTAGTTTCATATTTTATTTACTTTGAGACTTCTTATTCAATCTAATGAATTATTTCAATAAATATATTTGCCTAATATCCAAATTATTGAGCTTTTTCTATTGTCTGTCTGCTTTGATTACTAGTTTGATTTGATTATGATCAAGGAGCTTTTCATATGTTTGTTGATTGATTGTTCATCCTCTTCTGAGAAATGTCTGTTCATGTCCTTGGCCCATTTATTGATTGAGTTATTTGGGGTTTTTTGGTGTTTAGCTTTTTGAGTTCTTTATATAACCTAGAGATTAGTGCTCTAGCTAACGTGTGAGGGGTAATGATTTGTTCCCAAGATGTATACTCTCTGTTTACCTCACAGATTGTTTCTTTGCTGAGAAGAAATTTTTTAGTTTGAATCCATCCCATTTATTGATTCTTGATTTTAAATCTTGCCCCAAAGGAATCTTATTAAGGAAGTTGGGGCCTAATCCCACATGATGGAGAATAGGGCCTACTTTTTCTTCTATAGACACAGGGTCTCTGGTTTTATTCCTAGTTTCTTGATCCATTTTGAGTTCAGTTTTTTGCATGGTGAGAGATATGGGTTTAATTTCATTAGAGAAATGCAAATCAAAACTACTGTAAGATTTCATCTCACTCTAGTCAGAATGGTAGCTATTATGAAGACAAGCAACAATAAGTGTTGGCTAGGATGTGGGGAAAAAGGGACACTCATACAGTGTTGGTGGGACTGCAAATTGGTGTAGCCAATATGGAAAGCAGTATGGAGATTTCTTGGAAAATTGGGAATGGAACTACCATTTGACCCAGCTATCCCTCTCCTTGGTCTATACCCAAAGGACTTAAAAACAGCATACTACAGGGACACAGCCACCAATGTTTATAGCAGCACAATTCACAATTGCTAAACTGTGAAACTAAACTAGATGCCCTTCAATAGATGAATGGACAAAAAATGTAGCATAGATACACAATGGAATATTACTCATCAATAAAAGAGAATAAAATCATGGCATTTGCAGGTAAATGGATGGAATTAGAGAAGATAATGGCTAAGTTAGCCAATCCCAAAAAACAAATGCTGAATGTTTTCTCCAACATAAGGATGCTGACTCATAGTGGGGTAGGAATAGACAAACTCTAAATAGGCCAGAGGGGTGGGAAGGGAAGGGAGGGGGCATGGGGTTATAAATGATGGTGGAATATGATGATCATTATTATCCAAAGTACATGTATGAAGACACGAATTGGAGTGAATATACTTTGTATACAACCAGAGATATGAAAAATTGTGCTCTATATGTGTAATAAGAATTGTAGTGCTGTCATATATAAAAAATAATTTAAATAAATAAATAAATAGAATAAAAAGTAAAGCTTTAAAAAATGACCAGGAAACATATCATATATGGTTATAATTCTTTTAAATTTGTTGAGATTTTTTTTAATGGCCCAGGGTATAGTCTATCTTGGTGAATGCTAAACGGACACTTGAATAAAATATGTAATTTGCTCTTATTGGGTGAAGTGTTATATAAATGTAAGTTAGAGTCTATCAATATTATTTTGTTCTGTTCTTCTATTCCTTGCTGATTTTCTATCAATTTCTGAGAGTAGGGATTGAACTCCCAAAGTATAATTGTATATTTCTCTATTTATCCATTAGCTTTTGCTTCAAGTATTATGAGGGCCTGAGTTTTGGGATGATCTCATTTAGGATTGCTGTTTTCCAAGTGAACTCATCCTTTTTTCATTGTATACTCTTCTTCTTTATCACTAGTAATCATCATTGCTGTGAAGTCTTCTATATCTAATAGCAATACAGCCACTTCTGCTGTTTTTGTATAATGCTGGCATGATATATCTATTTCTGTTTCTTAATCTTTTTACCTCAACTACGTTTTAGGAAGTAAGCAGATTGTGGGATTATTTATTGGAAAATCCATCCACCAAAACCTTTATTTTACTTGGTATGTTTAGGCTATTTACATTTAAGCTAATTAATATACCGTGTCATTTATGTTATTCTTGTTTTCACTGATTCTTGTCAACTGCCTATCTTTTCTTACCTTCTGTGGATTATTAGAACAATTTTTAAAAATATTCCATCTCGATTTCTTTGTAGTATTTTACAATACAACACTTCTTATAGTTTTCTTAGTAGTAGATTCTCCAGGTATTATAATATGCATATGTGACCTATTATATGTTACTGGTAAGAACATTTTACCACTTTGAGTAAAGTGACAAATTTTACTCTTATTTTGGTCTCCTTTCCCTATACATTTAAAAATATAATTGGGTTAAATATTTCTTTTACATATATTAACTACCACATCAAATGGTATTATAGCTTTTGCTTCAACTATCAAATGATATTAAAGGAATGCAATTTAACCCCTATTTTACCCACTAAAATGCTCTTTTGTAACGTTCCACTCCTTCTATTATCATTGCATTTTTGTTTAGATAATTTTCTTCAGTCATATTTAAGTTACAAGCTTCCTAAGGACACATTCTCCTAGTTTTCCTTCATTTGGGAATGTCTTTATTTTCCCTTCAATTATAAAGTAAATTTTCTGCAGATATAAAATTTGCAGCTGAAAATAATTTTCTTTCAGTGTATGGAAAATATTGTGCCACTTCTTTCTGGTCTCCAGGATTTTGGATGAAATGTTATTTTAATTGTATTCTTTCTGGCTACTTTCATTTTTTTTTCTTTCTTTAGATCCAAAAGTTTAGTTAGAAATGTCTTTGTGTGGGCTTCTGAGTTTAGTTAGAAAACTAGTTACTACATCTGATATTTTATTAGTTTCTTGAATCTGTAGATTATCTATTTCACCAAATTTGGGAAACTTTAAACTATTATCTCTTTGAATATTCCTACTTTCCTCTCTGGGACTTCGATGAGAATTGATTCTTTTATTTTTATATCACAAATTATTAAGACTTTGTCCATTTTAAGTTTCTTTTTCTCTATTGTGTAGATTCTATTGAACTGTCTGTAAGTTTAATTGTTCTATTCTCTACTCTCTTGCCTCTACTATTGATCCTATTCAATGAGATTTTTATTTCAATTATTGTTTCTCATTTAAAGAATTTTCATACATTGTCTTATATAACTTTTATTTCTTTACTAGAATTCTCTTTATTTCAATTGTTTCAAAATAATTCCTACTTGTTGAGTCATTTTATAGTAACTGTTTTAAAATCCTTGTCATTAATTCTAATTTGGATTTAACTCTGAGTTGGCATTAGTTTTTATATTATCCTTCATTTTTTTCCGGTTCCTCATGTGATTTGAATGATTTTTAGTTACATTTTGGACATTTTACATATTATAGTATGTAAAATGTATTCTATTTAATCTTAATTTTAGTAGGCTTTCCCCATGTTGAGTTGTAGTGAAAGGCCTGGGGAGTGTGTTTGTTTTGCTTTTGTCTCAATTTCACCAACACCACCTAGGAAAAAAAAAAGGTACTGTCTTCACATTACCTCACAGAAGATGGAAGAAGTGGCTTCACACTGTGCCCTATGAAACCAGGGAGAACAATCAGATTGCCAATAAGCCTGGCTTTGAACCTCTTTGTTCACTCTTGTTGCTACTATGTAAGTGGATACTTGGCTCTCTACCTCACTGACACCAGAGGTGGGAAAAAAAGAGAACTCCTTACTATTTTTGACTTGCACCACTTTGTTCTGTGTTGTTGATGTCATATAAGGATATAGACCATGCTCCTTACCTGACCCCATTGTCAATGTACCATAGCAGATGATTTCAAACATCGCCTGCTTCTGCAGGGCATGGGAATGGAAGATCAGCTGCCTGCTATCCCCTCTGCCACCTGGTTGGGAAATTACACTATTGTCTGCTTTCACCAATTTTAACATATATGAGCTTCCTGACCAGTGCCACTGATACCACCTAGTAGGGAAATTGTAATGTGCAGCTGCTTACCTGGCGCAGTTATATGGGGAGGATGATTGATCTCCTGTTCAGTTCTACTGAAATTGCAAGAGATGTGCAGTTTTTACATTAGTGTTTCATTGGTTTAGGGCAATTATTGTCCAAAGATTTTCTGTTGTTGAGCTACACTTTTCTAACATCAGACAATGGGAAATAGACTTTCCTTGGAGCTTTATTTTATTTCATATTTCTGATAGTTTTTATGAGTTGGAAACTTCTGCAGTGCAGTCTCCAGGATGTATAGAAGTAATAAGGAAACTAAGAAAATTAACTGCTGTTTTCTGCAAGTCCTGAGGTCTCTAGTGACTCTGTCTTATTTCCAACTCCTTCAGAGTTGGCATTGCCTGTTTGCTATATGTCCAGTGTATCATAGTTGTAAGCATAGAGAAGGATGGTCATAATCATTAAATCTCTCAATACTCATATGCCAAATTTGATGTTTAAATATTTAAAAAATATTTTTAGTTATACATGGACACAATATCTTTATTTTGTTTATTCATTTTTATGTGGTACTGAGGATTGAATCCAGTGCCTCACATGTGCAAGGCAAGTGCTCTACCACTGAACCACAATCCTGCACCTGTTTAAGCATTTTTTACCTATCAATTTTGCTAACAATAACAATAAAAATTTTAATACCCTGACCAGCTAAGGTATGTTGACAAAGGCATATTGTTGGTGGTGTTATACATTGATAAAATGAATTTGGAGTAGATATATTTTAAAATTTAAGAGCATCTATAATGATTTTATGTCGCTAATAATTTCTTACTTTATATGTATTTATATATCACTTTTGGTTCTGTTCTGCAATACACTTTATAAAAGAGAAGAAAGTAAAGATATTTGTATCTTAACAATTGACCCCCATGCATATATAAAATGTATTAATTTTAAAATAAGCAGTCTTAATTTTTTGTCATATTTTTAATTGCATTTTACTTTATCACTTAAGGTACACTTTTATTTCTCATTTAATTTTTTAAGTTGTACATGACAGTAAAATACATTTTGATATGGTTATACAAGCATGGAATATATCTTATTCTAATTAGGACCCCATCCTTTCGGGTGTATATGATAGTGGGAAGCTCGTATTTTTATATATGTATATAGGAGAATTATGTTAGATTCATTCTACAAACTTTACTATTCCTATAGCCCTCCTTTCCCTTCACTCCCCTTTGTCTAATCCAAAGTACCTCTATCCACCCCCACCCCCACCCTGCTTATTGTGAATTAGCCTCTGTGTAGAATGCATTTGACACATCATACATAAATGGAGTTTAACTTCTCATTCTTCTGGTTGTACATGATGTAGGGTTACACAGGTTGTATAATCATGTATAAACATAGGATAATAATGCCTGATTCATTCTACTATCATTCCTACCCCTTACCCTCCCTTTACTCCCCTTTCTCTAATCCAAAGTACCTCTATCACCCCCACCCCCCTTATTGTGAATTAGCCTCTGTGTATCAGAGAAAACATCTCTGGTTCTTTGGGATTGGCTTATTTTGTTTAGCATAATATTCTCCAGTTTCATCAAATTACTAATATTCCATTGTGTATATATATCACAATTTCTTCATCCATTCATCTACTGAAGGGCACCTAGGTTGGTTCCACTGTTTAGCTCTTAAGAATTGTGCTTCTATAAACATTGGTGTGGCTGTGTCACTGTAATATGCTGATTTCAGATCTTTTGGATGTATTCCAAGGAGTGGGATAACTGGGTCAAATGGTGGTTCCATTCCAAGTTTTCTGAAGAATTTCCATACTCCTTTCAGAGTGGTTGTACCAATTTGCGTCCCACCAGCAATGTATGAGTGTACCTTTTCCCTCACATCCTCATCAACATTTATTGTTACTTGTATTCTTGATAGTTGCCATTCTGACTGGAGTGAGATGGAATCTCAGTGTAGTTTTAATTCTCATTTCTCTAATTGTTAGTGATATTGAACATTTTTATGTATTTATTGACCATTCATATTTCTTCTTCTATGAAGTGTCTGATCAGTTTCTTTGCCCAATTGTTTCATTAGGTTGTATGTTTGTTTGGTGTTGTTTTTTGAGTCCTTTTTATATCCTGGAGATTAATGCTTTATCTGAGACACAGGTGGCAAAGATTTTCTCCCATTATGTAGGATCTCTCTTTATGTTCTTGAATATTTCCTTTGCTCAAAGAAGTCTTTTTGTTTTATGCCATCCCATTTATTCATTTTTAAATTTTATGACTTGCACTTTAGTATTCTTCTTAAGGAATTAATTTCCTAAGCCAATATAATGAAGTGTTGGGTCTACATATTCTTTGAGTATGTTCAGGGTTTTTGCTCTAACTTCTAGGTTTTTGATCCACTTTGAGTTGACTTTTATGCAGGGTAAGAGATAGGGGTTCAATTTCATTCTATTACATATGGATCGCCAGTTTTCTCAGAACCATTTATTAAAGAGGCTATCTATCTTTTCTCTAGTGTATGTTTTGGCACCTTTGTCTAGTATGAGGTAACTGTATTCATGTAAGTTTGTCTCTATATCTTCTATTTTGTTTAATTAGTCTTCTTGACTGTTTTGGTGTCAATAACATGCTATTTTTGTTACTATAGCTCTGTAGTATAATTTAAGGTCTGGTATCATAATGCCCCCTGCTTTGTTTTTCTCACTATGGATTGCTTTGGATATTCTGGGCCTTTTATTTTTACAAATGAATTTATGATATATTTTTCTATTTCTTTGAAGAATATCATTGGAATTTGGATGGAAATTGTGTTGAATCTGTATAGCACTTTTGGTATTATGGCCATTTTGGCAATATTAATTCTGCTTATCCAAGAACATGGGAGGTATTTCATCTTCTAAGGTCTTCTTTAATTTCTTTCTGTAGTGTTCTGTAGTTTTCATTGTAGAGGTCTTTCATCTCTTCTGTTAGGTTGATTCCTAAGTATTTCCTTTTTTGGGGGGGTTATTGTGAATGGGATAGTTTTCCTCATTTCTTTTTCAGCTGATTAATCCTTGGAGTATAGGAATGCATTTGATTTATGGGTGTTCATTTTGTATCCTGCTACTTTGCTGAATTCATTTATGCATTCCAAAGTGAGGCACAATTTCCATAAGCTAAACTTTATACATATTAATTGTATAGCTTAATGACATTTTACATATACATATAGTACTGCAATCACCACATAGTTTAACATGTATAACAATTTTACCACTAAGGGAAGTTTATTCCCTCTTTTCTTTCAATTGCCACACCTCTGTATCTACAAATTTTCTAACTGTATTGACATAGATGAGTTATGTCTGATCTTGAACTTCATATTAATAGAATCATTCAATATGTATCTTTTTGGGTATGGCTTCTTTTACTAAATATTATCTATGAGATTAATATATGTAGAGTATCTTCAGCAATTAAAAAGACAGAGCTACTGATAAACTCTCCATACACAAATTTCATAGATAATATTTAATAAAAGAAGCCATACCCAAAAACCATACCCATCTATTACTAAAAATATTTTTAAAAATCAATTGGATTCCTTGTGACATAGGTGTTAGCATCCTACAATGACACACTATGCAGCAATAAAAAAGACAGAGCTACTGATAGTGTGTCATTGTAGGATGCTAACACCTACTTCACAAGGATTCCAATTGATTTTTAAAATATTTTTAGTAGTAGATGGGCACAATACCTTTATTTATTTATTTTTTGGTTGATAAAGATTGAACCCAGTGCCTCACATGTCTAGGCAAGCACTCTGACAAGTGAGCCAATACTCCACACTTTCAATTGACATTTTTTTTTTATTTTTAAATTTTTTAATTAGTTATACATGGCAATAGAATACACTGTGGCTGTACATGGTTCATAGTCACACCAGTAGTGAAATCATACATGTATATAGGACAATAATGTCTGACTCATTCCACTGTCCTTCCCATCCCACACTTCCTCCCCTTCCCTCATTCCCTTCTGCCCAATCCAAAGTTCCTTCATTCTCCCCTACCCACCCCCATTATGGATCAACATCTGCTTAGCAGTGAAAATATTTTGCCTTTGGTTTTTTGGTTTTGGCTTATTTTGCTTAGGGCGGTATTCTCCAGCTCCATCCATTTACCTGCAAATGCTACAATTTAATTCTTCTTTAAGGCTGAGTAATATTTCAATTATTTTGATGTGCTTTTATGATCATTTTTAAAATTTCTAATCATATTTCTCTAACATCTTTGGCATCATTTGATAGTCTTTCCTCAGTCAAGTTATGGTTTTCTGTGGTTTTGTTATTATAAAAGATCTACTTCAATCTGGAGATTTTAAAAATCATTAGATTATTGATCTTATTATTTTAAATTAGGAATACCTTTACTGAAGAATAGTGTGTGGACGGACAGAATTCTGACTTATACTGTCTGTCTCAGTAAAGATGAGTAAAGTAAAAGTTTAACTCTCCTTGCAACTCTGCAAATTTTTTTTTCAGGTAAAAGTGGGGCATTGACTCACAGTGCTTTGTTGCCTTCAATCAGGATTATGTGCACATTGGCCTGCTAATGTGAGTAATAAAGCAGAGAGATAACTCACATAATTTTTTTTTCTGCAAGCATAAAAGTGGGTTAACATATTTAGGAAATAATATAACCAGAAGATGTAGCACTTGCACACTGAAACTGTAGATATTGCTGAAAGAAATTAAAGAATAAATAAATAAATGAGAAGATATGCTAGTTCATTGATAGGAACATATAATATTGTTAATATGACATTAATCCCCAAATGAATCTACAGATTCAATGCAATTCCTGTCAAAATTCCAATGTTTTTTTTTATTATTTTTTTGCAGAAATGCACAAACTGGTCTTAAAACTCAAAAGGGATTTCAATGAGTTCTGAGTAGCCAAATAAATCTTGAAAAAGGAAGACAAAGTTGAGACACTCAAGTTCTTGATCTTGAAACTTATGACAAAGGTACAATAATCAAAACTGTGTGGTATAAAAATAAAAAGATACTTATAAATAAATGGAAGAGAATTAATAGACCATAATTAAAGTAATACATTACAGTTGATTGAGTTTTCTTAAGGATAGTAAGATGTTTCCATAGGTAAAGCTTAGCCTTTAAAATAAGCAATTCTGGGACAACTAAATAGGTGTATGTCAAATATGTTGGGTCTTTGACTTATGTTGTATACAAAATTTAACTCAAAATGGATGAATAACCCAAATGTAAGTGCTAATACTAAAAAATCTCTTCAAAAAAAGTATAGTGTCAAATCTTCATATTCTTGAATTTGGCAAAGATTTCCAAAATATGACACCAAAAGCACAAGTGTTAAAGAAAAAAATCATAAAGTATATTCCATCAAAATAAAAATATTTGAGCATCTGAAGGTTCCACCAAGAAAATTAAAAGACAACTTATAGAATGGGAGAAAATATTTGCAAATCATGTCTGAAAAGGAATTGGTATTCAGAATATATAAAAATTCATACAGCTAAACAACAAAAAGAAAATCACTCGATTTTTGAAATGAGCAAATTCTTGAACTTTTATTTCTCTAAATAATCACCAACCATCACATGAAAAAGTTCTCTATTAATTATCAAGGAAATGGAAATGGAAAAATGCCATGAGATATCACTTTGAATCCAGTATAATGCCAACAATAAAAAATGTGGAAAAACAACAAGCATCATCAAGGAAAAGGAAACATTGAAATTTCCTAGTATGAATATAAAATGGCACAGTTGCTTTGACACACTTTGATGATTCCTTAAAATATTTAACATAGAATTATCGTATGATCAAGCAATTTCACTGTTAATATATACCCCAAAGAAATGAAAACGTATAACCAAATAAAAACATGTACAATTATATTCATAGTAGCAGCATTGATTCCAAGACTGGAAACAATCCAAATATCCATCATTGGATAATGAACAAAATGTGATATATATATATATATATATATATATATATATATATATATATATATATATATATATATAATGGAATATTAATCTGTTATAAAAATGAAGTATTGTTACATGGTATGATATGGATGGTCCTTGAAAAACTGCTAAGCATAGAAGATATATGAGCAAATTAACACAGACTGAAAGCAGACTACTGATTGCTATGGTCTGAGAATAGTAAGAAAGGGTAATGGAAGCTTACTGGGTGCGAAGTTTCCTTTGGGATTGATGAAATGTTCTAGAACTAGATAAACATAATGATTTCACAGCATTGTTAATGCATGAGAAGTCACTTAATTGTATATTGTAAGAAGGCTAAAGTGGTGAATTTTAGCTTAAGTGAATTTTACTCCTTTCTAAAAAAAGATTTTCAATTTCTGCAATGGTTATAAACTCAGCCACTGTTAGCTTTTGTTTGAAATGACATGGCTTATAAAAATTACTTATACTTCTGCAATCAAAGACTTACTATATTCTTATATTATAAAGTACAATCTATCATCTCTTTGGTCCATTTCGATTTAAAACTTACATATGGGGGTAATAGGGAGGATCTGGCAATGAATTCTTACAAAATAATTGCATTTTCCTTAATCACAACCCCAAATATAATCATGACCCCAATATATCAGTTTCTTCTATCTCCCTTTATCCCAGTGCCTGAAACTTTCTATTACTATTTTAATACTTGTTGTGAGCTACAGCCTTTAATAAAGCAGAGATCTTCCAGGGAAGTATTTTCTAAAAATAAGATTTAGCTAATTTCTTAATTTTACTAAAGTCTAATATTCCATTTAAATTATCATTATTGATTCTCAATGGACCTTTACTTCACCAGATGAATTTAATATAGATTGTCAAATATTGAAAAGGATTAAAGAAGAAAAAAGCAAATATTGCTATATGAATTTACAATGAAAGCTTTTGAATATATAAAGCAATGAATAATAAAACTACAAAAATTGACAGTATAATTTTGGAATATTAAGATATACATTTATTAGAAAATAAACTATACAAACAAATTATGTAATAATACAGAGAAGTAGAAAATACATGTACCAAGTGTGATCTAATAGAAAAATATAGAATTCTGCATCCAGGAGAAATTATACAGAGAAAAATATACATTCTTATATGTATGTATTAGATGAGACAAATTTGAGAAAACATTCACAAAATATATCTAAATGTAAAAAGTTTGATATTGTCCAATTTACCATTGTTGAATTCAACTTGTAAATCAATTATCAACCACAAAATGCATTCATTAAAGGCTGGGTACCTGGCAATGTAACAAAATAACATTTAAATACACATGAAAAAAAATATATACATATATATATATATATATATATATATATATATATATATATTACTGTTTGCAGAGCATGTATGATCATGAGATCATGAACTGGAACAATTTAAAGAACATGTAGACATAACTTCCAAAAATGTTCAATGAGGAAAAGCAAATGCCCAAAGAATGTTAAAAGTTTTTCTTAGCATTAATAGTAACTGGAAAACATTTATATAAAAACATGTGTATGTTTTTAAATACAATATCTTTATTTGTTTATTTTTATGTGGTGCTGGGGACAGAACCCAGGGCCTCATGCATGCGAGGCAAGTGCTCTACCACTGAGCTACAAC
This sequence comes from Marmota monax, assembly GCF_021218885.2. Classification (NCBI taxonomy): domain Eukaryota; kingdom Metazoa; phylum Chordata; class Mammalia; order Rodentia; family Sciuridae; genus Marmota; species Marmota monax. Next base: position 4,691,568 of record NW_026694552.1, on the reverse strand, counting down.
CCCAGCCCAAAAACATGTATATTAAAACAGCATTTCATTAGGTTGAAAAAATATTTTTAAGTTTTGTATTACCCCTTGATGAGGATGTAGAGAAATGAGTACATACACAATCTGTATTACCAAGTTGGGAACATAATAGGTCAACTTGAAATGAAAACTGGAAGTCCTCGCAGAAATTTTAAATTAGCCCACCTAGATTTCCGTTTTTGGAAATGACAAACTGACTTCTCTTACACCAATCTCTTGAAAGAAAATATATATGGAAGTAGAATAAAGGATTAAAAAAATTCCCATTCGAAGATACAAGCAAGCTAGTGAGGCAGCTAAAACCCTAGGAGACAAAAATTTCCAAAGCAGTGGGGAGCAAAGGGATGAGGCTAAAAATTTGTCAGGGTATTTCTCCATAAGACATTTACTAATTTGAAAGTAGCAGCAGAGAGGTTGAGGAGCTGAGCAGAGCTTCCAAAAGTGCTATGGGGCTTGAGGAATAAAACTGGATCTTTGGGTCTGATACAAAAGAAAAGTCCAAGGATTTCAGTTAAGAAATTATGAGGGGCTAGATACAAAAAATAAAAAATGAACTGGAAATAGGTCATCCTTCTCTAAGTTGAATCTTAACTTTGAATTGCCTTCCTAAATGAAGATCTTCCTTCTTAACAGAGATAATAGCCTTGGTGCAAAGGTCTAAAAGATGTGTACTTTCAGTCCTAGGAGGAAAGAGAATACAAAATGAATAAAGCAAAATAGTTGAGAATTTCTAAAAACATTTAAAGGCATTAAAATACACATTCAAAAAACATGGTGTACAAAGCTCTAGAACTAGAAGAGATTATTTAAATTATCCTTTTTATTTCTCTTTCAGTTGTAATTCACTTGTTAATTTTAAGGGAGAGAGAATTGGGTAGAGAGCAAAGAAATACACAAACAAATTTAACTGAATGAAAGCAACTTGGTAGATAAAGTGAACTTGGTAAGTGGGCCATGGAAAGAATAGTTAGTGCCTTCTAAAAAGTGTCTAGTTACCCAGTGTCTTCCAAACTTAAGCTATAGTAACATCTGTTTAAAGGATACAGAACATGTAAGAGTTTAAGCCCAAGATAAATCTTTATAGACTGATATTTTTAATTTTTATTGACTAGACTGCAGATACTATTTATTTTGACAATCTAGAATTTTCAAATAGATTATATTTATATTTAAAGATTCTAGACCCTGACATTTTGTAATATTATTGTTTAAAGATTGGTAAATTTGCATATACACCTTGATTCTGAAATTCATTCCATACCTGTCACATTCTTTCTCCCTTTTTTATGTACTGCTTTACAACATAAATTTTCAATACTCAATATTGAAACCAAAAATTAGATATGAAGTCTATATTATATTTGATCCACATTTTATATTTTTCTTCTTCATAATTCAACTTTGAAAATACTACAACTGGGTACTTCTTCAAACAGATGGCCTACATGTTCTATAGTAATAATGTAAAAGTTGCTTAACCCTCATGTAGAGTTTTTTTTTCAGAAAACTTGTAACTTGTGTCTTGGCTTAATATTCAAGGGTTAATATAGCCTTTTGTTTACTAGCTCCTTCCTAAAAAGAATGTTTGCATTGTAATTTCTTTTAATTATGGCTTACATACTATATAAATAAATCTTTAGTAATAAATAATTATAAATTGAAAAAGGACACAGTTGGCAAAATAATCCTAAGACTTGCAGACAGAAAGAATAAAGGCATGTCTGAGATATGCCCAATTATATTACCTAAAAATATTCATTATGTCCATCTTTGAAAGATGATTCAGAGAGCAAAAGACAGACACAAAATGCAAAGCCAAAAGCCATAGAACTTCAGTGAAAGTAGGTATAATAGAGTTTTTTTGTCTTCTTCTATATGTTCCAAAGAACTTGGGAAAGCAAAATATGAGTTCAGGGTTTCAAATTCACAGACCAAGTTCTGGATAGAAGACCAAACCACCTCTTTGGCTGCTAAAAGAATAATCCCTGTCTCTTATATTCTTAGAGATGAGATTTATGCAAAGCAAATCTTAAGTATAATCTTGTGGGGTATATAAATGCCATGTAAGTTTATTTCTCAATGGCTGTCACCAGTTAAAGTTAGAACATTGAAAGAGAAGAATAGACAGGAACATACAGGAAGATATAAAGATATACTTCAGAACTTCCACAAAGAAAGCAGGAAGGTGTGTAAGTGTGTCCTACCAGTGATAAGATCAGGTGACATGGTTGGATCTTGGCAGCACTGGAATTCCTGGGGAGGGCAACCCAAACCTGGAGGAGAAATAGAAGGGCTGAAAGGGAAGAAAAGTCATGGAAGAAACAGAGAAGGAAAATTCAAGTTTCTCTCTTTCAGGTTCCCTTTCTTTCTTCAATGAAAATACACATGACATCATGCTTTCTCATTACATTGATGATATCAATGAAAGGATAAAAGAAATTGAAATTAAAATGTAAAGGACCAGGATTTGTAAAGTTTCTAAGCTGCACTCAGAACCTGAAATTCCTGTGGCAGTTAAAACAATTCCTGGAACTGCCCATTAGATGTGTGTCGAAATCTCCCCTGACCACCTAGTTGCTTAACCACCCCCTCCCGGAGACCATGCAGTTCAGCATGTATACACCTTAGGGCTTAAACCAATCAGTTTGAATGTATACCCCTCCTTAGGACTGACCTATCACCCCCGCCCGACCTGTTCCCGCCAGTGAATGTACTAATCATGTTTAAGAGTTGTTATTTGATTTTCCCGTGGTGTACAGTGATTTGCTAAGAGAGGCTATGATGTGTGTAGAGTCCCTGCCCTCTCCAAAGAATGTATATAAACTCTGCTTAAGTTGTTCTCGGGGCTCTTTGTTCTCTGCTCTTCTGAAGTGAGCTCTGAGCCCCAGCATGCTGGACCCCCAATAAACCCTTTGCTGTTGCATGAGACGGTCTCTTGGTGGTCTTTTCCTCCGACGCTCGCCTGACCTTTTCATTACCGCTGTTTACCCGGTGAAGAGTCCTTGCTTCCCCGAATGCTGAAGTATAACACCAGAGAAGCAGCCAAGACAAGTGGAGAGTGGAAAGTGGAAGGCTTTATTAAAGGACAGCAGAAAAGACTTCTCCCCAGAGGAAGAAGGGGACCCGAAAGAAGGGGGGAGGTCTTTCCTTTTTTATAGCTAAGGTCTTCTTTTAGTCTTCCCACATTCATGTCTTTTGTTTCCCTTTATCTTGTAGGTGGGAAGGGCCAAAAGGTGGGAGATAGGTGGGCTTAAGGAGTAAGCTGGGTAGGAAGGGCCTGGGGCAGCTTTTGATTACCACCTCCCTGTTTGCTGGGAGCTATTTCTTTAACAGTTGCTTAGGATGGGTTGCAGGCCTTGTGGACATTAACCTTTCAATTTCCCCATCTGCTGCTCTGCTTTCCTGGACTCCATTCTCTATAATGGCCTCCATTTTATTTATCTTACTCAATATTAGACCCAATTTACCTAACTACACTAACTACCTATCTGTAAATCTGGCTTCAGATGGAGGGCTTATTTCCACCTATGGTGGTGAAATCTGTTGGCAACGATGGATTTTTCAGTCTTTGTATTTATTTTTGTGCCTGTATTTTTGGCCATTGTCCTGGTGCTTCTCACCAGCAGACAGCTGTGTATAGTAGCATTCAGCTTCCAATATCCCAGAATTGGGTGGAATAGATTAGGACATGCTGATGAATTGTTTAATCCTATAGTGGAGGTGATGCAGAATTCTAGATTGGAGTTTCTAGTTGTTGAGGTTAGGACTTTGGTGGGTTTGGAACTCTGTTGGTGGATATCCCCATTCTGGTGTGGCATTTCCTATCTCTGCTGGGCTTCTGGCTCTCTGGGACTTTCAGAAAAATCCACCATTAGGATGTAAGGGTCTAAGCCACAACATGTTTCACCTTCACTGTTATGATTGTGAATTACCAGGTGTCCACCCTGGAGTGTATTTGCACTTTTGGGGCCCCAGTGAGCATCTTTCAATATCTCTTATGGGGTGCCAACTATTATGGAAAAATTTCCCTTAGGATCTAGAAGCTGGATGTTCCAGGTAAAATATTATTGTGCCTATTTCAGTCTCTCTAGTTTAGGCACCCTCTGGTAATTTTTTCCTTGGCTACTGGTAACTTCCTTTATGAGTTCTTATCTTCCCCCACCCCTTCCCATCCCTTCTCTGCTCACAGCTGTATAAACTGCACCAGGACAACTTTCAAGACCTGGGGACATTTTTCTCACCTGCTAGCATGTTCCATGCTCTCAGGGGACTTTGTGGATCAGACCAAGGAGAGCTTTCTCTACCACGGTAGTGGAGGGCTGCCTGCACACCCAGTGGATCGCTTTAGATTTTTTTCACTAAGATGCTTACCTGATCAATGCTGTCCATTAAAATCAGCCTTCCCTTGGCTGAGGTTGTGGCTCAGTGGTAGAGCACTTGCCTAGCATGTGTGAGGCACTGGGTTCGATCCTCAGCACCACATATAAATAAATGAATAAAATAAAGGTCCATATATATAAAAATATTTTTAAAAAATCAACCTTCCTTCATAACCACAGGTTTCACAAAGATTCTTTTCTTTATTTTTAATTTCTTTATCCACAGGCCACATGTCACATTTGTCTGCAATCTTTGCAGTGATGGCCGGAGCCAGCAATCTCTAAGGTATTATTTCTTCTGCTCAAGTTACTGACTTCTTGTAGATCTATGATTTTTTTTTTTTTTACAATTCAGTACCATGTTTCAGTGAGGTTCATTTGTTACCTCTCTGAGGAGCAGTGTTCCTGCTTTGTAAGTGTAGTGCTGAGGAACTGCTGGGTCATGCTTCCTTCTTCTACTCTGCCATCTTGTTCCCTCCCTCAACTTTATATCTTCTTTATGAGGTAGCTTTAATAACATTATGGCTAAGTTCTTTTCTGTCTCTCTTCTTTTACCACTACTGAGTTCAGAGCTATACAATTGTTTAATGACTCTATCCCTACTGCCATAACCATCTCAAGTAGAAATCAGGGACCACTTGCAGTGCCTGTGCTGCACGGTTCATCCATATTGGAAGAGTATTGTTTTGATTACAATGTGGAATTTTCTTTTTCTTTTTATTTTTTTAGTTGTAGATGGACATAGTACCTTTGTTTTTATGTGGTGCCAGGGATCAAACCCAGTTCCTCATGCATGCTAGGCAAGCACTCTACTACTGAGTCACAACCTCGGCCCCACAATGTGAAATTTAAGAAAAAAATCAGACTCTAAAAGGTAGCGAAGATACTAAGGCCTCAAAGGAAAGAGAAAAGATGCTGAGTATTCCATAGATTCTGAGGACATTGATCATTCATTGAATGCTAGGTATGTCAATACTCACTTGTTAGCAAGTGAGCTTAGAGCTCAGGAGGAAGAGTCATAGCCATTTTTTTTCATGATTCTAGGCTCCACCTTCATCACTCAGTCAACTGGCACAACTCATCCACCCCCTAACTTATGGAGTAGCTGCTGTGTGTCACTCCTCAGGTTACCCTCCTCCCCTCCTTATTACTGGGCTTCCATAGCACCATCTCAGTCTTTTCACCTGTGTGAATACTTTCTCTGCTGCCCTCACTGCCTCCCAGTAAGACCCAACCATCATCCCTTCCATCATGACAGCTATCTGTACAGATGCTATCTTCACCAACATTGTTGTATTCTCCTCACAGCTCCAGTTGAGGTCGTAACCGCTGGTCATTCCTGCCATGTCTGCCACAGAGGAGCAAGACACAGGCTTAAGTGTCCACGACAGAGCTGAGGGTGGAATAGAGCAGGAACACCCCAGAAAAAACTGTGTTGGATATGCTGCCTGTAGCTAAGTTAGAAGATGGCATTAAGGAAGCCACAATCTTTCTGGTTTCTGGAGTAATTGAGCGAGGCTTTACTGAGAAACCTGGTGACAGTGAATTCTGACCTGGTGTTCAGGAGGTGTGGCCCAATGTTGAGCAGATCTGGACTGATGTCCAGGATGTTGTGGCCAGAAGAACAGGCAGGAGACAACAGAGAAAGAGGTGAGGAAGTTGAAGAGGAGCAGGACTAAAACTATGAGGAAGGGGATGAGGAGCATGAAAGAGAAGATGAGAACAAGAGGAGGGAGCAGACCTCATCCAAAGCATCTGTGTGTATCCTATGGCAGGGGTTCAGTTCCCAATCCAGGACCTTGTCTGTTCTTTAACACAGGGTAACTGTTTGAATGGCCATATCCTGTTCTATCCCTATGAAAATAATGTAGTGGTCAGATCAGTCCCTGGGAGTTAAGAGACTCAAGAGAAAAAAGGATTCTCAAGGAGGGTAAAGACACAGGAGAGAGAGCAGGGAGCTACATGGGTGATTACTTAGCTGAAGGAACTGCCCTGAGAGTGCCCAAGAAAACTGTAGCAGCTAGAGCACAAGTCAGAGGAAACCAAGGAGGTCCTGCTATAGGGGAGTGTCTTTGAATAGTGTTGCTGCATACTAATTAGAATACAATGCCTTTGAGAAGTCAACTACCCACAATATGGTAAAAAGTTAATAATTTCAAGTTCAATCAAAATTAATGACTAATACCTAAATATTCATTCACTTTTAAATTTTTGTATTTCATGTGATTTTCAAATGCAAATTAATCATAAGATTGAAGCCAGATTTAAAGATTGGTAGGGCAGTTATGTAAATCAGGTCTAATATTGAGTAAGATAAATAAAATTGAGGCTATTATAGAGAATGGAGTCCAGGAAAGAAGAGCGGCACTTGGGGAAATTGAAATGTTAATGTCCCCAAGGCCCGGAACCCACCCTAAGAAACTGTTAATGAAGCAGCTCCCAACAAACAGGGAAGTGCTAATCCAAAACCGCTACAGGCCCTTACTGCCCAGATTACTCCTTCAGCCCACCTATCTACCACCTTTTGGGCCTTCCCACCTGCATTCTACCACTGCAGGATAAAGGGAAACAAAGGACGTGAATGTGGGAAGACTAAAAGAAGACCTTAGCTATAAAAAAGGGAAGACCTCCCCCCTTCTTTCGGGTCCCCTTCTTCCTCTGGGGAGAAGTCTTTTCTGCTGTCCTTTAATAAAGCCTCCCACTTTCCACTCTCCACTTGTCTTGGCTGCTTCTCTGGTGTTATACTTCAGCATTCGGGGAAGCAAGGACTCTTCACTGATAAACAGCAGTAACAAGATGATTTTGGTTACTACTGAATTTTTAATTAACTTGTATTTTATTTATCATTTTTCTCCCTTCATTCTGCTTTTTCTTGTCCTTTTACACATGTGAAAACTGAGGTTCTGGAAGGTTAAGAAATTATGGTTTATGGAAAAGATGTGTGCTTTCAAGGCAGAAAGACTTATTTATTTTCCTGACTAGTGTCTCAAGAAGAAAACAATCGCCCCTTTTTTTGGTGTTTGGCAAGAGAGAGATGAGGTTGGTGTGATCAGATTGTTGAAAACATTAGATAATACATGAGTATCCTGTTACCAAAAGATCCATGTTATAGAGGAAAATGTGTTTATTTCTCCTGTTAAAACAACAAACTATTTTCTTAGACGTATAAAATCATTGATTCATGTTGACAGTGTACACTTGTTAATTGTCTGGCTACCTGTCATCAGCTGGATCAGGCACACCTATGTGAAGCCCCTTTGAATCAGCACAATCTTTCTTAAGAACTTTGATGCTCAGAAAACCTTCATGTCTGAATTATCAATATCCTATTTGCTTTCATTCCCTCATTACATACAGACTGAAATGGGCTACAGAATAGCAACTATTTTGGAAATTTAGTTTTTCATAAGGCAAAGATCAGAGGAACTACAAAGAAGCTAGAAACTTGTCACACCGTGTTTCTCTGCATCTAGACATGCTTAGCCTCTTCACTGAAAAAAAGAAGAAGGAACAGAATCATATTCATGATGTTGCTAAATTTGGAAAAGAAAATATTCATATAGAATTTTCATTGTGGGAATAACTTATATTTGTCCTCTCTGAAAAAAGTAAAGGGGTAGGTGATACAATACCTAGGATAATTATTTGGGTAAGGGTATCAATACAAACAAACTAACAATATTTGACATGTGCATTAGGAAGAAATATAACCAAATTTATAACCTATATGAGCCTAGAAAATTCTCCACACAGCATCCTGAATTTCTAGTCAATTGCCAGTGCCATTGATCTTCTGGGCTACATCAACCAGATGGCAAAACATTTTGCATTGTAGCCTGGGTCCACAGCAGAGATTTTTTTCTCTGACCACTACTCAAAACTGGTAAGCTTTTAGATAAATAATAAATAATTTATATGATGCCCTCAGAATGATAATCCACTAAGAAGGTGTAACTGATAGCAGGGGCCAGAAGCAACTATTATTCTTTCCTTTTTTTCAATAGGCTATAACTTTGAACCTCTAGAATTAAATTCAACAAGGAGCCAGTCCCTAAATATTTGTGCAGTGTATTTCCTATGCTTTGCCATGAAAGCGTCTTACTAAGATGTCAAATGTAGTTACTACATTGTATTAATCAGTTCTAATCATCATGATGAAAAGGTCGGGCAAATGTCAGAGGAAAAGACCACCAAGAGACCGTCTCATGCAACAGCAAAGGGTTTATTGGGGGTCCAGCATGCTGGGGCTCAGAGCTCACTTCAGAAGAGCAGAGAACAAAGAGCCCTGAGAACCACTTGAGCAGAGTTTATATACATTCTTTAGAGAGGGCAGGGGCTTTACATATGTCATAGCCTCCTTTAGCAAATCATCATATACCGCGGGAAAATCAAATAACAACTCTAAAACATGATTAGCACATTCATTGGCGGGAACAGGTCGGGTGGGGGTGATTGGTCAGCACTAAGATAGGCATACATTTAAACTGATTGGTTGAAGCCCTGAGACGTGTACGTGCTGAGCTGCACGGCCTCTGGGAAGGGGTGATTTAGTAACTAGGTGGTCAGGGGAAGATTTCGACACACATCTAACAGGCAGTTCCGGGACCTGTCTTAACTGCCACAGGAATTTCAGGCTCTGAGTGCAGCTTGGAAACTTTACAAAACCTGGTCCTTTACATTTTAACTTCAATTTCTTTTATCCTTTCAGTAACACATGTATCTTTTTTTTTCTTTTTTTTTTCTGGTTTCTTTTTTCTCCATATCCCCATTTTTACTCTTTTTTTAAATTTTACCCTTTTTTTTCAAACCTCATTCACAGTATTGTATTATTCCACACTTGTTTTTCTTTATGCATGATTTTGTGAATATGTAAGTGTGCTTGTATGGTTGTGTATGCTCTCACTGTGCAGATAGGTTTGAATATATGTACATATATATTCCTTTAACTTTACTCATACATTAATAGCTCTCTCCTGCATGTGTTCAACATTTAGCCTAGATTAAACTTAGGTGTGGTACAATAATATGAGGGTTCAAGTTTTTATATTACATGTTCTTGTTCATTCATACCTAGGTTACAGGTCCTCCTATCTCCTCTTCTTCACTCTCTTCCTCCAGTAACAGCCAGTATTTCCTGTTCCTTCCTGCTTTCTTTTTTGCATTATCTTCAGTTAACTTATTTCTCATCTTCTTTACAGCTGACATCTGCTCCCTATCTCCCACCTCTCCTATGATCAATATTTCAATTTTAAAACACTTCAAACTTTTTCTACCCTATTTTCCCTTACTTAAGAAACTGTAACCCCACTAAATAATAGAATGTAGTTAGATTTCTGTAGTTAGACTTCCTCCCTGATGCTTCCAGCAGGCTATGTTTTAGTGCATAGCTGAGGTCATGAACATTCTGATTCAGCATATGTACTCAACGTCATAAACATTTGCTTGTGAGCAAGTGCCCACTAATATAACCTTTTGGCAGTATGCCTTCTTTGTATAGCCTGCATACAAAAAATCCTGTGGAAAAGAATTGGTATTCTAAATTAAACTGGGGCTAAATGGGACTGGCTAGGGGCTGTTGATGCATCTGAATAAAGGATGACTGATATTTCCAATGTGCCTCATATCTTCTTTCAATTGCCAGATCCTCAAACTTTGCTTTCTGGGCCTGAGCCTTGCCCTCTCCCTTACAGTACTGTTGTTAAATGCTAACTCTAAATAGGTGTCAACTGGTGTTATAGATGGGAAAGAGACACTATGCATATATGTTAAGGTAGTATATCTGTTGCTGACATTAGTGCCATTCCTGGCTCCCCCGTTCAGGTGGCACTGGAAACAGTTTGGGACACTTCTAGATCACAGTAGAGATTCTGATGCCAAGAAATACAACTCAATCAAGCAACAGTGAATCTCACCCCTCACAAAATCTAGCCCCATATGAGCCTTAATGTTACTCCAATTCAAACAATTGAGGTGATTAAAAAAAACCCAAACCAATAACCAGGACCCAAGGAGGAACAATCAGAGAGGGACCTCAGGTCTCACCTCTTGAAATCTACCCATATTGTAAAGGTCGGGCAAACGTCGGAGGAAAAGACCACCAAGAGACTGTGTCATGCAACAGCAAAGGGTTTATTGGGGGTCCAGCATGCTGGGGCTCCAAGCTCACCTCGAAGGGGTAAAGAGCCAAGAGCCCCAAGAACAGCTTGAGCAGAGCTTATATACATTCTTTGGAAAGGGCAGGGACTTCACATACAGCATAGCAAATCATCACATGCCGCGGGAAAATCAAACAACAACTCTTAACCATGATTAGTACATTCACAGGCAGGAACAATTCGGGTAGGGGTGATTGGTCAGCACAAAGAAGGGTATACATTCGAACTGATTGGCTTAAGTCCTGAGGTGTGTACGTCCCGGACTGCATGGTTTCTGGGTGGGGAGGGGGTTGTTTTTTTTTACAGAGCAACCAGATGGTCAGGGGAGATTTCAACAAACATTTCAGTGGCTTTTCCGGAAGTTGTTTTAAACTTCCACATGAATTTCAGGTTCCAAATACAACTTAACAGAACTTAAAAACTTTACAGAACTTGAAACAAATCTTATCTTTTACATTTCAATTTCCTTAACCTTTCATTATATCAAAAACAGATACAAGTCCCAAAATGAAAGGACAAGCACAAAAAAGAGGAAGGGGACTTGGAAATAAATGCTCACAGAGGTGTATATGATATATAATATATAAAAAATATGATCAGTATTGGAGTCTATAAAAATAGATATTTGTAGGGGAAAAAAGGGTCTAATTGATAGTTAGGTTGAGAAATGGTCTTCCTGATGGTGGCTTTATAAACTCTAAAGAAGACTTGGTATTACATACTTTCCTCTCATCTTAGTACAGTGGTTTTATAACTCATAGTCTCCAATGAAACAGTACCTAGAATGCCAAGTTTAACTTTATCACTACTCTAATGAATCTTAACCTTTGTACAGGGACTTCTGTTCCCATATGGACAGAGGGACATTGGCTTAATTGATATTCTTATTTGTTTTTGAAAATTGAGAGTCTTAGGCAAAAGTTGTTCAGCCTTTTAATCTATCCTTAGGCTTACAGAGAGAGGCAAAAGGAACAGAACCTGCCATCAGTCACAAGGGTTGATAATTTGGTCCTAAGTTTTCTAGAGAGAGAGGGAGCAGGGTAAGAAGAACATGGACTGAGGCAAACACATGTTTCCTAGTGAGGATTCTTGGGAGCAATCAAAGCAATTCAAGTAGAGCCTGGGCTTCTCTGGGGGAGTCATGACACCTAGATACTTACAGTCACGTTTGCTACTGCTGTTTATTATCCTGGCAATGCCTGCTGTTAGTATACTTTAAAGGAGATGGTTTGTAGTAACAGACAATCCCCTTTTATCTTCAACCAGATTACCTCTGAAGGGGATCAAATTTAAGTTTCTAAAGTCTGTTTAGGGGTGCTGGGCAAAACAATCTTAAAGAGTTTTGACTTAGGGTTTAATTTTCTCTTGAAGTTAGAACAACTTGCTGCAGTACAGGGAATGTATTCACAGCAGAGACAGAGTTACTCAGCTTATGAGGGAGCCTACACTCTTGCTCCACTGACAGAGTCCTATGCAGGAGCTAGAATACTACTTCCCTAGCTTTCTTTGATCCCCTGTGTTGGAATCCTTGTCTATCTGATAAGGTAAGTTCAGCTATGGTGTCAGGAACTAAGGAGAAATACCAAAGATCTCCCTTGGAAACAAAAAAAAGCTTATATTGTTACGCTCGAATTTGGGACCCCCAAAAGACCACCAGAGACCCAAGATCGATGTAAGCAGCAAAGAGGTGTTTATTGCGAGCTAGCTTGGTCCTCCGCACACACACAGCAACAGGTGACGCTAAGAGGCCCCGAGCCCAGGTTTTGCAGCAGTTTTATACATTCTTTGGAGAAGGCAGGGACCCCCACAGACCCCCACATACATCATAGCATCTCCTAGCAAATCATCACACACCGAGGGAAAATCAAATAACAACTCTAAAACATGATTAGCACATTCACTGGCAGGAACAAGTTGGGTAGGGGTGATTGGTCACTACAAGAGGGGGATTAATCTGAACTGATTGGTTTAAACCATGAGGATGTCTCAAGGGGAGTACGTGCCAAACTGCAGGGCTTCTAGTTTAAATACTGGTCACCACACCTAGGTGGAGGCCATCTGGAATTTCAGATATGTGGTTATCTTGGTCTATCTGCGGCTTTTCTGGCTTCTCGGAGAACTCTTTCCACAGAGCTTTTCTGTAGTTTTTTCCTGACTTTCTGTAGTTTTTTCCTGACTTTAGGACTTCCTGACTTTTCCTGACTTCAGAGGTTAAGTTTCAGAGCAAAATGAGGTCCCAAGCAGAATGAGATTGCTTGGGTCTTTCAATATAAAACTGCTAACACCTTCTAAGAATGTTCCATAGCTTCCTCCAGTACTCCCAAAGACCCATACACTTGGCTGGTAAGGTAACCCATGGGACCCTCAGACTCTTGGAAAACATCCACTAGCACCCTCCTAGCATGCTCTGCAAATTCCATTAATGCTTCTCAAAGGGCCTCTGTGTGGTATTCCAGAATAACTTTGGAATTGGACTACCTGGCTCACTGAATCAATTTGCTAGGACCTCAGCTGAGCTGGAGAGCTCATCGAGGGGCTATGTTTCAGTGAAGCTGTTTAACAGAAGCGGAAATGAAAGGTCAGTCAAGGCCTTAATCACTGCATCAAGTTGAGAAAAAAACCTAACCTGGAGAAAATGTTACCTCCTCTCTGTTCCATTTATGCCCATGGAACAGCATAAATTGAAGGTCAGGTGGACAAAAATAAGACATGGAGGTTGTCTTACTAGTTAGGAGCGTTGGACAAAATGCTCTTGTAGTTGTATAGAACAAGGGCTCTGAAGTGGAAAAGAACAAAGGACTAACATTGGAATTATTCGAACTTATCCAGAATGGTGAAAAGTATCTTCAATTTTCCTCCACTGTCCTCAATAAAAGGAGATTTCAGCAAAGGTGCCTGTGAAAGCCACCTATCAAAGACCAAAGAGACAACTGGGTTAGGGATGAAGCTATGTAGAAGAACCTGGCTGGCCAGGGGGCTTTGTTCTTTGACAGTAACTCCCTTCAGAAACTGCAATGCATTGGTTTTATAAGTCTTGTGTGAGGACAGAAGTTTTTCCCATGAGGTCTGCTAAGTAAAGCTTTTGTAATTGTTTATGGTCACACCTGAAAAATCATACATGGGTTTTTTAACCAGGAGACAGACTCCACATTTTCATTACATTTTTTTGAGTTTTTGTTATTATTATTTTTCACTGGTTGCCCTAGGCTTATCATATGTCTTATGTTTTCCAAAATTAGCTTCAAATTTTTACTACTTAATTTCAGTTAAATATAGAAACATTATTTCTATGTAGTTGTATTTCCCTTTACTATTTTTGGGATATTATTTTTATGTGTGTTACATATATAAATGTTACCTAATAAATAACGACCTAATAAATAATATGTTGTTATTGTTATTACTTTATATAATTTTATGTCACTTTACAAATCTGGGAGAAGAAAGGAAAACAAGTACGTATTTATAGATTTTGTTATCAACCTTTAGCTATAGTTTGTGTTGTTGTGTGGGAGACGCCCCGCTGAAGTTATGTTTCTGTCTCTCAAGAACATCATGGAATCGCTTGCCCCTCCCCCTCCTCTCAGAAAGTCGCCAAGCCTACAAGCACCAAATTCAAAGGTTTTCTCAGCCAATCCCCACAGGACACAGTGTCCTCTTGCAGTTCCTCAGTCATCCTGCCAATCAGCACGTGCCAGGTCGCCTGCACAACCGTTCTTAAGCCAAAGCTTGCAAGCTCACACTCTCTACCCTCTTCTCTGCCCTCTTCCTCTCTGTCCTCGTCCTCTTCTTTCTCTCCTCTCTCTACTCTTTCTCTTTCTCTCTGCTCTCTTTCTCTCCCTGTCTGCCCTCCTCTCCTCTCTCTGCTCTCTGCCTCTCCTTTCCTTCCCCCCAATAAAATCTCTTGGTTGAATCTCCATCTCGGGTGAGTCACTTCCCTTTCAGTTTGGATCTGGAATGTTTTCTAAAGGCCCATGTGTTAAAGGGTTAGTATATAATTTATGGCACTATTGAGAGGTAGTGAAACCCTTAAAAATGAGGCCTAGTGGAAGAAGTTATGTCACTTGGGGTAATCCCTCAAAGGGGATTATGGGACCCTGGCCTCTTGGTCTCTCTCCTATATTTTTTCTTTTCTTTCTGGTGATGTGGTGAACCATTTTGATCCATCATGCACGCCCCACCAAGATGTGCTGCCTCCTTACAGGCACCAAAGCGTGGGACCAACATACCATGAACTAAAACTATGAGCTAAAATGAATCATTTTCTCTTTTTAAGATGATTATCTCAGACATTTTGTTACATTAACAGAATGGATACACCTTATTACTTATTTTTGATGTTTCTCTTAATTTATTCCTATAAATTCAAGTTACCATATGGAGATATTTCTTGCTCCTATCATATTTGTGCTGTTATTGACAAATGTTACATATTATAGACCAAACTATATTTTTTTCCATATTGTAGATCTGTTAAGAAAGAAGAATAAATGTATTTTTATAATTAGAAAATTACTCTTAGTGGTATCTCTTTTGTGTGTGAGGATTCAAATTATCCAAGGTGACACAATGTCAGCCTTTAGCATTTTTGTGTGATAAGTGGGCTAGTAAAAAAATATGTACATTTTTTGTTGTTCTCTGATATATTTGTTTCACCTGAATTTTTGGGAGACTGCCTTGATTGTTATGGAATTCTTGGTTTCTTGGTTCACATTTTATTTTTCCTTTGAGAATCTTCACAAGTTATCCTGACTTCCATGGCTTCTTTTTCCTTCCTTCTCTCTCTCTCTCTCTCTCTCTCTCTCTCTCTCTCTCTCTCTCTCTCTCCCTCCCTCCCTCCCTTAGTGTCTTGTGGATGTACACAATGGTGTGATCCACTGTGGTATATTATTAATATAGGATTAATATAGGTACATAGGAAAGTAAGGTCAGAATCATTCTTGTGTTCTCCCTTTATCCCATCCCTTCTCTCTCCCCCTCAGTCCCCTTCATCTAATCTTCCAGTCTTCCTTCTATTTTGATGGAGATACCCCTCCTTTTTCCCTTTCTCTCTCATTTTTTTATATATATTCCCTTATTTTGAACTAGCTTCCACATATCAGAGAAAACATTTTACATTGTTTTGCTGATTTCAAGATTTTCTCCTCAATTTTAGATTTCACTGTCTTTACTGAAAACATCTCTTTTGTATCTCTTTGCATTTATCCTACTTTGAGTAACTTGGGCTTCCTGGGTATGTACATTAATATTTTTCATGAAGTTGGGAAATTTTCAACTATTGTTTCTTCAAATACTTTTATTCTCCTCTATTCCTTCCCCTCTCCCGATCCTAGCACTCCCATCACATGCACATTGGTGAACTTGATGTTCTCTCCCATTTCTCTGAGACTCTGTTAATTTATATTTATTCTTTTTATTTCTCTTATGAGAATGAATCTACCTTCAACTTTAATAATTCTTTCTTCTGGCAGTTGTAACCTATTGTTGAGCATCTATAATGAATAATTCATTTCATTTATTGTATTTTCAGTTCCAGAATTTCTATATGGTTCTTTTTAATAATTTCTTACTATTCAGTTTTTGATGAGGTTTTGTTGTCTGTCATACATACATTTACTTCTTTAGCCATTATTCTTACAGTTCTTCCAACATACATATATAATGGCTCATTAAAGTCACTGACATTGTTTGCTCTCACAGATAGTTGCTTTTTAAGAAATGTCTGTTTTAGTCAGCTTTTATGCTGCTATGACCAATGGACCTGACAAGAACAATCTTAGATGGGGGAAAGTTTAATTTGGGGCTCATGGTTTCAGAGGTCTTAGTCCACAGATGGCTGATTCCATTCTTCAGGGCTTGAAGTTTGGCTGAAGATCATGGCAGAAGTGTGTGCTGGAGAGAAGCATTTCAGACCATTACCAGGAATGTGGGGGATCCCCTCACAGACAAATTATAAACCCATATGGGCACATTCCCATGGACCCACCTCCTCCAGTTACATCCTACCTACGTACAGTGACCACTCCCTATAAGAGGTTAATGCACTGATTATGTCAAGACCCCCACAATCCAATCATTTCACCTCTAAACCATCTGGCATTGTATCACACATGAGCCTTTGTGGGACACCAAATATCTAAACCATAACAATGTCATTATGTGCACTTTATTTCAAGAAAGACAAAAGATAGGGCCGAGGCTGGAGCTCAATGGCAGAGAACTTGGCTAGCATGTGTGAAGCATTGGGTTGGATCCTTAGCCCCACATAAAAATAAATAAATAAAATACAGTCATTCTGTCCATCTACAACTACAAAAAAAAAGACAAAAGACAAAAAGCATAAAGAAGTCTAGATGTCATAAAAATGAATGTATTTCAAAGATTCTAATTAAAACAAATTTAAAATATCATTTTCTGCAAGAAATATACCCCTTCTTAAATTAAAAAAAATATTATTCTGAATTATAAATGCTTTGGATTGTTTTTTAAGTCCACATGATTTTCTAATGAATAAATTTTCCATTAATCAGACTTGGTCTATTACTGTAGTTTTAAAAAGTTCAGTGACACAATGTGTTAACTATATACCCAACAGATAATACTGTATGAAAACAATGAACTTGATGTAAAGTAAAAATTTTTTATTAATACATTGAAAATTGACATAACACATGCCTTTAAAATAAGAAGAAGACTTCTTCATTTTAAGAATTCATTTGAAAATGAAGCAGAATCTAATATGTATAAATAAGCTGCTTGTAACATGCATAAAAATAATTAACATACTCCTGGATTATCAGTTGTCTGCATTTAATTTCCAATACTGTACTTTCTTTACAATCATTCAAAATATAAAACTCCTCTTTAGGAAAAAAATGCTGTTCTTTGACATTCTTTACACAAAAATATTCTGAGCTCATGGAAAGTTAATGCAGTCAAGAGGCAAAAGCATACTAACTTTTATATAGTACATTTTCTAAAAAAGCCTCCCCCTAAATACATTATATGCTTCCTTAAAAATATCAACCTCTTATGGTAGCTTTTTTTAGAGGATCAAGTCTTTAAAAAGTTGTTAGTTCATTATAGGTATACATTATTTTGAGGTTCATTTTGACATCTATATATATATATATATATATATATATATATATATATATATAATCATAATTTACTCCCTTTCAATCCCCAGTACTACCCCGTCTTCTCCCTTCGTTCCTCTCCTGATCCTATTCTTCTACTCTATTGGTCTTCCTTCTATTAATTTATTTTTAATTGGTGCATTATAGTTATACATAAAAGTGGACTTCATTGTGATATATTTATATTTGCACAAAGCATAGTTTGGTCAATTTCATTTTGCATTTCCTTTCCTTTCCCATCTCTCTTCCCTCTCCCTCAATTCCCTTTCTTTATTCCACTAGAGAATCAAGTGTGAAAGGCTATTTTCATATAACATTGTAACCACCATAAGAAAGATCCTATTAACTGTGCTGGTGACTTGAGTGTGTTGTGCCACAGAATTATGTATAAGTATTAATAGTTTCCAAGGCTGTTACACACAATTTTGAATTGACTGCGACCTAGAGCACAACAGATATAACTATCACTCCATACAAAATAACTAAATATATCAAGTCACTATGCTGAATACTTCATTCCTGGAGGAAATGAAAGGCAGGAAAAACCAATCAAGCCCAAGAGATGGCCAAGCTCTCTTTTTCAAAAATTAGTGAGCATGGGGAAGTCAGGTGTACTTTTATCCATTATATCTGACATTACCATTTGGAATGCATACCAACATATGGCTTAAATCTAGCCAGGCGTGTGGCACACGCCTGTAATCCCAGCAGCTGGGAGGCTGAGGCAGGAGGATCGTGAGTTCAAAGCCAGCCTCAGCCAAAGCTAGATGATAAGCAACTCAGTGAGACCCTGTCTCTAAATATACAAAATAAGGCTGGGGATGTGGCTCAGTGGTTGTGTGGCCGTGAGTTCAATCCCTGGTCCACTGCCCCCCAAAATAATCTTTTGAATGTCAGACATTCATATATTCTTAACTGTTCTAAGTAAGATTTCTGTTTTTAAAAAAGATTTCAGCTATTATAGAACTAGAATAAAAGTGCATATCCTTCTAAATAAAATTATAAGATTTTATAAATAAAATTATAAACTAGGATGTTTATACATAAGTAACTTTATTAGAGCTGAACTTGGTCTAAAGTCTCTTTTGCTTAGTTTTACTACCTACTGAAATGGACTTCAGTAACCATTGATTATTATTGGACACCAAAGTATAGGAGATCAAGGTGATGTACAAAATGCAAAATTTCAGTAGTAATGACAATATTTGTGTGTTAAATCAAAAGGACCCTACATTCTCTCTCCTTCAGTGATTTGACAAATCTTCATATTTATTCTGGGGACAGAAAATCATGCAAGTGAAATCTGTCTTTGATGTGAGGTCAAATATATTAATTTTGTTTTATATGAATCTTCAGAAATGAAACCTATTTTAGGAGTTCATTAGCATTTTTATCTATAAACTGACTTTCTGTAGGGATTCCACTTAAAGGTTTACATGTAGAGATTTGTAGTGGGTTGCCAAGTGTTATTTATTTATTTATTTATTTATTTTGGTACTGGAAATTGAATTCAGGGGCACTGGACTACTGAGCTTAGTGCCTCACTGTTGCTGAGGTTGGCTTTGAACTCAGAATCCACCTGTCTCTGTTCCCAGAGCTTCTGGAATTATAGGCATGCACCACTGTGCCCAGCTGTTATTGTTTTTGAAAGATCTCTTCCAAGGATAACTCCCCTATGTGGTTTCCTTGTACACAAATATAATTTTCACAGAAAGGCTGGTATCTGACTAGGTGAATTTTGAAGTCTAAAATGTGCAGTAACCTATTGGCATATACCTGGTAGAAACTTTAATAAGACTGTTGCAATTTTGAGAAATTTATTTCAGAACTTCTCTGAAATATGGTCTTAATTTCAAATAAACATGATAAACAATATCATGAAAAGAATTGGGAAAGCAAATGATGCATCTCCTAGCTTATTTAGATGGACTATACTGAATTAGTGTTTCATCCAGACCTAAAAATAGGCAGAATTCTGCTGTGCTTTTTGTTTTCAATGGAAGAATAGGTCTACTATTTAGTTTTTCTTTTATCAGTGCTTGAGGAAATAATAAGGGTCAATTGCTCTCCAGTCTTATTCATAGGTGGCCTTTGCATGAGCTAATGAATAAAAACTATCTGGAGTTGTTTGTGCCTAAAGGGTAGGCTATCACAATTAACTGCTTCTCACACTTTTCTAAACTATTATTTATCAACAGCCTCATTTGAACTGCTTGATTTGAGAAAGCTGCTCCATTAGTTGATACTGTAGTTTATCAGTAGCATTTTTCTCCACCTGTTCCATATAAAGTTGTTTTACTAGCTCTTCAACTTTCATAGCCTGCCCTGGAGATCTGATCCTGATGTTTTATTTTTATTTATTTGTGAAAAAAACCCTTCAAGACAAGAGAAATACCTGCCACTTTGCTGAATTCATTTATTAGTTCTAGTAGTTTTTTTGTAGACCCTTTTGGGTCTGCTAGGTATAGAATCATGTCATCTGCAAATAGTGATAATTTAAGTTCTTCCTTTCCTATTTTTATGCCTTTAATTTCTTTCGTCTGTCTAATTGCTCTGGCCAGTGTTTCGAGAACTATATTGAATAGAAGTGGTGATAGAGGGCATCCCTGTCTTGTTCCAGATTTTAGGGGGAATGCCTTCAATTTTTCTCCATTGAGAATGATGCTAGCCTGAGGCTTAGCATAGATAGCTTTTACAATGTCGAGGTAAGTTCCTGTTATCCCTAGTTTTTCTAATGTTTTGAACATAAAGGGATGCTGTACTTTGTCGAATGCTTTTTCTGCGTCTATTGAGATGATCATATGGTTCTTATTTTTAAGTCTATTGATGTGGTGAATAACATTTATTGATTTCCGTATATTGAACCATCCTTGCATCCCAGGGATGAATCCAACTTGATCATGGTGCACAATTTTTTTGATGTGCCTTTGTATCCGGTTCGCCAGAATTTTATTGAGGATTTTTGCATCTATGTTCATCAGAGATATTGGTCTGTAGTTTTCTTTCTTTGAGGTGTCTTTGTCTGGTTTCGGAATCAGGGTGATGTTGGCCTCATAGAATGAATTTGTCAGAGCTCCTTCTTTTTCTATTTCCTGAAATAACTTGAAAAGTATTGGTATTAATTCTTCCTTAAAGGTTTTGTAAAACTCCGCTGTATACCCATCCGGTCCTGGGCTTTTCTTGGTTGGAAGTCTTTTGATTGCTTCTTCTATTTCATCTATTGTTATTGGTCTGTTTAAGTTGTGAGTATCCTCCTGACTCAGTCTGGGCAAATCATATGACTTAAGGAATTTATCAATGTCTTCACTATCTTCTATTTTATTGGAATATAGGTTTTCAAAATAATTTCTAATTGTCTTCTGTATTTCTGTAGTGTCTGTTGTGATATTGCCTTTTTCATCCCGTATGTTAGTGATTTGAGTTCTCTCTCTTCTTCTCTTCGTTAGCATGGCTAAGGGTCTGTCGATCTTATTTATTTTTTCAAAGAACCAACTTTTAGTTTTGTTAATTTTTTCAATAGTTTCTTTTGTTTCAATTTCATTGATTTCCGCTCTGATTTTAATTATTTCTTGCCTTCTGCTACATTTGCTGTTGTTTTGCTCTTCCTTTTCTAGGGCTTTGAGATGAAGTGTGAGCTCATTTATTTGTTGGTTTTTCCTTTTTTTGAGGAATGACCTCCAAGCGATGAATTTCCCTCTTAAAACTGCTTTCATTGTGTCCCATAGATTCCGATATGTTGTGTCTGTATTTTCATTTATCTCTAAGAATTTTTTGATTTCTTCCTTTATGTCTTCTGTAACCCATTGATCATTCAGTAACATATTGTTCATTTTCCATGTGATGTAGGATTTTTCCTTCCGTCTTTTATCATTGATTTCCAGTTTCATTCCATTATGATCAGATAAAATGCATGGTATTATCTCCACCCCTGTATATTTACTGAGGGTTGCCCTATGGCATAATATATGGTCTATTTTTGAGGAGGATCCATGTGCTGCTGAGAAAAAAGTATATCCACTTGATGATGGTTGATATATTCTATATATGTCGGTTAAGTCTAGGTTGTTGATTGTGATATTGAGTTCTATAGTTTCTTTATTCAGCTTTTGTTTGGAGGATCTGTCCAATTGTGAGAGAGGTGTGTTGAAGTCACCCATAATTATTGTGTTGTGGTCTATTTGATTCTTGAACTTGAGGAGAATTTGTTTTATGAACGTCGCAGCACCATTATTTGGTGCATAAATATTGATAATTGTTATGTCTTGTTGGTAAATGGTTCCTTTTAACAGTATATAATGTCCTTCCTTATCCCTTTTGATTAATTTAGTCTTGAAGTCAATTTTATTCGATATGAGGATGGCCACCCCTGCTTGCTTACGAGGACCGTGTGCATGGTATATTTTTTCCCAACCTTTCACCTTCAGCCTGTGTATGTCTTTTCCAATCAGATGTGTCTCCTGGAGGCAGCATATTGTTGGATTTGTTTTTTTAATCCATGTTACCAGCCTATGTCGCTTTATTGGAGAGTTTAAGCCATTAATGTTTAGAGTTACTATTGATATATGGTTTGTACTTCCAGCCATGTTTGATTATTTATCTTCTTCTTTTTTTTTTTTTTTAATTTAGTTTGTTTCTCCATGGTTAGCTTTCCCCCCGCCCTCTGTCTTTATAGAGGCACTTCCCACTGATGGTTTTGGTTATTGTTTTTCATTTCTTCCTCGTGTAGTGTTTTGCTCAAGATGCTTTGCAATGCTGGTTTTCTGGCTGCAAATTCTTTTAGCTTTTGTTTGTCATGAAAGATTTTTATTTCGTTATCGTACCTGAAGCTTAATTTTGCTGGATACAGAATTCTTGGTTGGCATCCATTGTCTTTCAGTGTTTGAAATACGTTGTTCCAGGATCTTCTCGCTTTCAGCGTCTGTGATGAAAAATCCGTTGTTAACCTTATTGGTTTACCCCTGAATGTAATCTGCCTCCTTTCTCTTGTAGCTTTTAGTATTTTCTCTTTGTTCTGTATATTGGATATCTTCATAACAATGTGTCTTGGCGTTGGTCTACTGTCAGCGACAAAACTTCTGAAACGGAAATGAGGAAAAACACTCCATTCACAATATCCTCAAAAAAAATAAAATACTTGGGAATCAACCTAACAAGAGAGGTGAAAGATTTATATAATGAAAACTACAAAACCCTAAAAAGAGAAGTAGAAGAAGATATTAGAAGATGGAAAAATATACCCTGTTCATGGATAGGCAGAAGTAACATCATCAAAATGGCGATATTACCAAAAGTTCTCTATAGGTTTAATGCAATGCCAATCAAAATCCCAACGGCATTTCTTGTAGAAATGGATAAAGCAATCATGAAATTCATATGGAAAAATAAAAGACCCAGAATAGCAAAAGCAATTCTAAGCAGGAAGTGTGAATCAGGCGGTATAGCGATACCAGACTTAAAACTATATTACAGAGCAATAGTAACAAAAACAGCATGGTACTGGTACCAAAACAGGCAGGTGGACCAATGGTACAGAATAGAGGACACAGAGACTAATCCACAAAGCTACAACTATCTTATATTTGATAAAGGAGCTAAAAGCATGCAATGGAGGGAGGATAGCATCTTCAACAAATGGTGCTGGGAAAACTGGAAATCCATATGCAACAAAATGAAACTGAATCCCCTCCTCTCGCCATGCACAAAAGTTAACTCAAAGTGGATCAAGGAGCTAGATATCAAATCAGAGACTCTGCGTCTGATAGAAGAAAAAGTTGGCTCCGATCTACATATTGTAGGGTCGGGCTCCAAATTCCTTAATAGGACACCCATAGCACAAAAGTTGATAACAAAAATCAACAAATGGGACTTACTTAAACTGAAAAGTTTTCTCTCAGCAAGAGAAACAATAAAAGAGGTAAATAGGGAGCCTACATCATGGGAACAAATTTTTACTCCTCACACTTCAGATAGAGCCCTAATATCCAGAGTATACAAAGAACTCAAAAAATTAAACAATAAGAAAACAAATAACCCAATCAACAAATGGGCCAAAGACCTGAACAGACACTTCTCAGAGGAGGACATACAATCAATCAACAAGTACATGAAAAAATGCTCACCATCTCTAGCAGTCAGAGAAATGCAAATCAAAACCACCCTAAGATACCATCTCACTCCAGTAAGATTGGCAGCCATTATGAAGTCAAACAACAACAAGTGCTGGAGAGGATGTGGGGAAAAGGGTACTCTTGTACATTGCTGGTGGGACTGCAAACTGGTGCGGCCAATCTGGAAAACAGTATGGAGACTCCTGGGAAAGCTGGGAATGGAACCACCATTTGACCCAGCTATTGCCCTTCTTGGACTTTTCCCTGAAGACCTTAAAAGAGCGTACTACAGGGATACTGCTACATCGATGTTCATAGCAGCACAATTCACAATTGCTAGACTGTGGAACCAACCCAGATGCCCTTCAATAGATGAATGGATAAAAAAAATGTGGCATTTATACACCATGGAGTATTACGCAGCACTAAAAAATGACAAAATCATAGAATTTGCAGGGAAATGGATGGCACTAGAGCAGATTATGCTTAGTGAAGCTAGCCAATCCCTAAAAAACAAATACCAAATGTCTTCTTTGATATAAGGAGAGCAACTAAGAACAGAGCAGGGAGGAAGAGCAGGAAGAAAAGATTAACATTAAACAGATACATGAGGTGGGATGGAAAGGGAGAGAAAAGGGAAATTGCATGGTAATGGAGGGAGACCCTCATTGTTATACAAAATTACATATAAGAGGTTGTGAGGGGAATGGGAAAATAAACAAGGAGAGATATGAATTACAGTGGATGGGGTAGAGAGAGAAGATGGGAGGGGAGGGAGGGGGGATGGTAGAGGATAGGAAAGGTAGCAGAATACAACAGTTACTAATAGGGCATTATGTAAAAATGTGGATGTGTAACCGATGTGATTCTGCAATCTGTATTTGGGGTAAAATTGGGAGTTCATAACCAACTTGAATCTAATGTATGAAATATGATATGTGAAGAGCTTTATAATGTTTTGAACAACCAATAAAAAAAAATTAAAAAAAAAAAAAAAAAAAAGACAAGAGAAATACACGTTTACAAAATGTAGGTCTTGGAAGATTTCCAGAGGAAGGATTATCCTCTAATTTTACACTGTGTTGATTTATCATTTCATAAATACCAGCTTTTAACTTACTTGTTTTTTAGGCTTTTTTCCTGCTCTTAGTGTTTATGAAATCAAATTATTATCTATATCATGCCCAATTCTACCATATTTTAAAGGATTTTATCTTTCTTGGTTGTGCTTCCTATAATGATTTTAAAAACTTGAAGTTAACAAGCTGGTTTCATTCTTTGGCAATTTTTATTCTCCTGAAGGCAGACTATCAACAACCTATATTTGCTCTTTGGTAGTACATTGTGTTTGGATGTAATTAGATTGCTGAGAACCTTTCCATGTTTTCAGCCTCATCTTTTATGGGTAGCTCATTGTAAACTAACTGTGGCAATAGAGAAGTGTCCTCAGGCTATGGCAATGGTCCTGACAGCTCAATGTGTGGTGTCTTTTCTGTTAGCCTGAAGCAGTGATATAACCATCTCTTTCAGCCTGTTTTTACCTACTGCCATTCTGTGCTGTACATTCAGGGTCGCAAATGGAAATTCCGTCAGTGTATTTTGACCACTTATTTTTTTCCATTGTTATGCTTAAAATTTAATATATTGTCTTGACAGTTTGAGCCTCACAGTGCCTCGAATGACTAGTTAGTATTTCCTTTACTCTTGTCTGATATTACCCCAGTCAGTGGGAAAGTCTTTTCACCAGGCAAGTTCACCTATCAGCCTATTCAGCTGTACTCCACCCAGTCATCAACCTAGTGAACTTCCTTTCCTTGCCAGACTGCAAAATTATTCAAACAAACCAATCATATCATCCTGATGGAACTAGGGTCATCTTAATTTTTTTACTCCAAAGTCTGGTTCCACAGTTCCTGCTTGTTCACTCTGAGCATAAATACAATGGTTATGTGTTAAACCTGAACTTCTGGGGCTTGATACTGTTATTTGCTTTTTGTTTAGTGACTGGCTGATTGTATTATTTTGGTGAAGTCTATTCCCTTCCCCCAAGGCATAAAAACTCTGATGATCCTCTTCAGGAAGCACAGGCTTGGGTATGCCCAGGCACCCTGGGATGATGGTGGTTTGGGCACTGCTCCCTTTGATTATCCCTTTCCCTGACCACATTCAGCTGTTACTCTCCATTAATTGCCATGTAAAGCATACATCGCTCAACCTACTGATCCAATTAAATCCAGGATCCTTTGAAGGGATAGATTTTTAGGCTATGTTAATTTTTTTTTCTGACTCCAAATGGAGAAGGTCTTCTTAGCTCTTAACCTGGTTCCTGTCATAAGCTTGCTTGCTGATACTTTTATTTTTAATGATTCTATCAATTTCTTCTTAATTCCTCTCAATCACAAACTCCATTATTTTTGAGATCCATAAACTTTAACTTTTCACACTCCATTGCAAATGGGTTCACTTTCTTTGGGAAGAGATACATAACTCTATTAAATGACCTGATTTTTTCCCTGGGCAAAATTGCTTAGGTATGAATCTGGATCTGGTAATGGGAGCAGACACTTTGTAATCAAGGAGCTGTGCATTCAATAGGGGGAAGTACTTGGTTTTCTTTGTTATCTCTCCCAGTGAAAAATCTCTTACCAGATTGGGGGCCTAATATTCTCAGCAGTGCTGTGTAAATCATCCATCCTGCAAGTGGAGGCTGCATGAAAGATGTGAATCTCTATTCTAAACTGGACTCACCTGAAACTCAGCCTCAGCAAAGGTAGCTGGGAGCAAGATGAGAAATGCTAGTGGTCATTTCTTTCTGGTAAGATCATTCTGGAGGGGCTGGGGTTGTGGCTTAGTGGTAGAGCACTTGCCAAGCATGTGTGAGACACTGGGTTTGATCTTCAGAATCACATAAAAATAAATAAAGATATTGCAAAAATAAAGGTCATTGTGGACAGAAGGGCAGGAGGAGATAAATCCTGTTTTCTTGACTGCACTAACCTTGAATTTCCATCTTGCTGAAATTAGAGGAAGGAATAGAAAATATGTACCTAGTTTAGGATACCCACACTCACTATTCTTCCCAAAATTTCAGTAGCTTTCCTTGAGTAAATGTTTGTTTGCTTGCTGTATGACCTTAAGACCATTTTAAGAGAAGTTATATAATTGGGCTTTTTAAAAAAGTGATTTTCACAGGTTTACCTGGGGAAAGGATCAGCAGAGCTCCTCAGGCTACCATGGCAGAAATAGTATTTCTATCAAACTTATTAATCAATTCTTTAAAAGATTATTCCATATCTTAAAGTGCCAGCCTTTTTCATGTTTATTAGTGCTGTAGTAGGTATCTTTCATCAAGATGCTATCATGCTATTCATGATAGCATGCCATCTTCTGAGTTTGAATGTCCTAGTTACCCAAAACTGTCTTGAGCTTAGACTCAAGAACTACCATTATGTGGACAGAATCTGCTACCAATGTAGGAATGGAAACTTCTTAGCCTGACCAAGTTTTCAATTCCTATTGGACATCAGTGATAGTCACAAAACAGAGGCAGAGAACTCATGTAGTTCATGTATCAGGAATGAGGGCAGCCAGTTTCTTAAGCTATATGTTTTAAAGTATTTGCAATACTTCTCTATATGAGAAGGGGAGTTCCAGATGAAGAATACTATGATTAGAACATTGGTTGTGGCACAAATGCAAAGCCAAAAGTCCATCTGGTTCTTCTAAGCTAGTCATGTGGTTAGCATGCAGCAGTGAAAAACACCAAGACGGGGCCAAGAGAGGGTCAATAAGCCCAAGGGGGGAATGAGTAGACCAAATATTTAACATAGCCAACCTATAATATTTGTAAAAAATTGCAGGGTTTAGGGCAAGAAATCATTTGGAAGCATACATGTCCTATACCTAAGAATTTAAAATGTTTAAATCAACTAATAAACTGTTAAATAACATTTTCTGTATCTCCTTCCAGAACTAATATATCATTCTAACAATCTGAAAAGTCAGATTTTAATTCAGAATTCCTGGACTACTCTACCTTCTGTATGATCGGTATGGGAAGAACTATTACCACCATTCTAAGCCCATGAGCATAGGTAAGCCAGTACTCTTTATCTTCCCAACCTGAGTTTCATCCCCTGCCATGACAAAACTCATTTACTGTGTTTACCCTTTCATCACTTGTCCCCTATGTATAGCTAGCCCATAGCCATGTATGAATGTATATACCATCAGTTATTTCTCCAAAGGACAATGTAGAGAAGTATACATGGTGGTAGAAACAGACCTGAGACCAGATGGGTAAAGAACGTAGGGGTCCCAATTATCTTGAGGATAAACTGGAGTGGATAAGGACTCTGAGTATGCATATATTCCTTTGGATCCACAAACTGGGCTCCTGGTCCTGTGGGAATGGTATAGCATGGAGAGAACCAAGAGGGGTCTCTAAAGCATGGGATGTAGAACAAGGGTTCCTCTTTTTTAAAAAATACTTATTTTTTAGTTGGATTTGGACAAAATACCTTTATTTATTTATTTTTATGTGGTTCTGAGCATCGAACCCAGGGCTTTGCCCATTCTAGGTGAGTACTCTACTGCTGAGCCACAATCCCAGCCCCAAGAGTCCCTCTTGACAGGATCTTGAAAGCGATCCCCTTCAATGACTGGTGGCCAAAACAACAAGAAAAATACATCAAGATTTGAGTTTGTGTTATTTATCAGTCTTTAGCTTATTCATTTCAAAAACATTTTATTTTTGAACAGAACAAATGCTGTCAAATATATCCAAAAAGCATAGAAGAAGAACAGTGTACATCACTTTTTGGGTGATGAACTTCAACAAAATCAGTGTTGATAAATTTCTCATGTGCGACTAAAAATCAGAAAATCTTAAATCTGTTACAAATTCACTGCTTCTTCCTTCTTTTAGTTCTCTGCTTTCAAACTGTGGGAAGAAATAAGAGATAATTGATAAATGTACACCATTAACATGCATTTAGATTTCAAAATCTGAGAAAATAGTCAATGTATGTTGTCTCAAAAGGCAAAATCAACTCAGTTTCCTCTTATAACCCAGATCCTTGGGTATTAAAGTGCTCATGCATAATCAGAATTTTATGTTCTGATCACAGCCACCTCATTTCTCACTTTCAAACATCAAAAATGCTTGTTTTGTTTTGAGAGATCATTCTTGGGTTTCCATTGAAAAAGCTTATGCTGTCTCCATGAATTTTTTTTGTTTAGTTTACCAAATTTTAACAGGTATATTTCCAGGAATGGTTAGGTGATACACAAAGCTACACATAGATACCTGGATTCTAGGGGCTGCTTTCAGCTGGTTCTGAATTATTGTTAGGATCTTCTTCCAGTTTTTCATTGTCATCCTCATCTTTCTCTTTTTCACATTCTGCTTCTTGAGCCTCATCATCAGAGTCGCCATACTTATATTCAGCTACTGGAATAGTAAAGAATAAAACAGGCCACAGCTTCTCAGACAAAAAAAATTGCTCAATTTACAATTTGCAGTAACATCCAGGACTCTACCTTCAGGACAGGAGTATGTTTTGTAAAAAGAATATCTGGAGACCTTCCTAGTAGTTGATACAATATTTCCATGGCCCTCATATTTCTTCTGGTCAGTAGTTTTCACAGTGATATTTTCCCCTCTTTCCAATAGAGCCCAACCCTGTGCTACTGATTATATCTAGCCCTTCAGACTAGAAGCGATCAGAATCATCTGGGTCTGATTGCATTTGTTATGTTTCTGTCAAAAATTTACTGAATAAGTATTTGTTTGATTTAAATTCTATTGTGAAATTACTTGATTGCTCAACCTATGAAAATCTAATTTTAGCATCTTTGAAATGCTCTAGTACCGGTTCATCATTTTATTTGATTATCCTACCAAGAATCTTCACATTTTTAAAATCTACCAGCCAAAAACAGGGTATACCATTAGTTTGCCCTTTGCCTTCAAACTCTCCATACATTTCCTCTTAAGATCCGTCCTGAACACTTAGTACCTGCTAGCATTCATTTTCCATGGGCACATACACTGCATTGAATATCTTCAATCTCTTATCAGAGATTGGTAGAAGGCAACATAATTTTTCTCAAGACTGGAAGGTATTTATAGAATTGGGCTTCTACATGGGAAAATTGGGCCAAAGGTTTTTTGAGAACACTGGCCTGCTTACCAAGGACAGTCAAGCTATAAGCATGCCCTGCAAGTGAGCCAGCTACTAACAGAGACTTCAAAGGCCCAAGTACTTTGTTGCAATGACCTGGTAACTTCCACTCCCTGGGGTCCACTATGCCCCAGGCTCCCTGTAGTTAAGACATCTGTTGGGTCTTGCCCTCCTCAATCTCAGCATCTGCTGCTGGTTCCTCTGCCTTCTAGAATGCTGCTAGGTCCCCTTGCCCCCAGGGTAGGTATTTGCCCATCTACACCTTGGCACTCTCTTGTGGGTCATCAGGTTTCCCCATTGCCTGTGTGGTGCCTTACTGTAATAAGATCATTATAATACGTAGAAAGGACAAGATCCCAGCACAAGGACCAAAACACACAAAAGATAACTCACCAACAACTGCGACTTCTTCCATTTCCTGATCATTTTCCTCATCATTGTCCTCAGTGTGTACCCACTCTTCATGGCTATCTTCTTCTTCCTTCTCCTTTCCCTCCTCCTCATTGTCTTCTCCCTCTTCGATGTTTTCTTCTTCCTCTTCCATCAGCTGTACATCCCTCTCAACATCCTCAACATCTGGCCAGGCCTCCTCCTCTTCTTCTTCGTCGTCGTCGTCGTCGTCCTCCTCCTCCTCCTCCTCCCAAATGGCTTGCATCTCTGCTTGAAAAGCCATTGGTGCCACAAATCCGGCAGCTATGTCTACCCATTCTTCAGGCACTAAACCATCTTCCATGTATTCCTGATCTGGATTCACCCATCTTCCAGCTCCATTGTGGCCCCCTAAGGCTGGTTCTCGCCCTTTAGTTGTCTCAGACATGACAGGTGAGACACACTAGTTACGTAATGAGATCTGGTGTCAAAGATGATGGCTATGAAAATGGCTGCCACCTAAGGTGAATGTATGACGGAGGTATGGAGGGGAGGATTTTGGGCGCGGGGCATGCTGGGACGTGGTGGGGGCACTAGAGAAGGTGTTCGCACAGGGAATAGCAGCCTGAGACTGCTCCTGTAGAGGCCCCACAAGAGCCGGAGGGCAGACCAAGGAGTGACTTACCCCTTCTGGGCACAGCGATGATGGCAGAAAAGATGGGAAAGATTCAGAATGTCCGTTGATGGGGGCAGAGATTACAGGTGTCAACAAAGGATCACCTCTTTCTCACGAGCTGTAAGATCATTTGCTGAGAGTGATGATTGACATGATCTGTGTCCAATGAGTGATCAAGGTTCTCAGTTCCTAGAGTTCAGGACTTGTTTCCCTTTTTCTTGAGTCCTTTGGTTCTTGGGCTAACATTTAGAACAGTGTATGTCCCATCCTTTAAATTCTATCATTGCCAAAAATAAAGTAGTCCAATATGTTGGCACCCTGAAACACAGGAACTATGAATTTTTCCTGATTTCTACCTAGGAGGGACAGACATAAAAAAGAAATCACATATCCAATCCAGTTTTACGAATCTGAGGGTGGGGAACAAATGCAGATATTTTAATGTTATTAAAACTATTTATAAAAGAGCATACAAAATTGAAATATATGCAGTTAGAATAGAAGGTTGGGTAGAATTAAAAAAAAAAAAACAAAGAAAAAAAAAAACTAGAGCAGGAAAACGTTCAATGAAAGCTTCCAAATTTGCACCAAGCCTCTGAAAAATGCACAAAAAAGGAGGGATGGATACCTGTTTGAATGCAACAATAACAGACATTATAAAGGACAGGTTTCATAGGCTAGTTTCTGAGTAAACAAACAAGGACTTTGTGTTGCAATTACCCTACTAAGCCAGGGTCTCAATTGTAAATAATTCTTATAATTATGTATATAATCAACACTATTTCATACTTTGACTGAAAAAAAAATCTCTTATCACACTGAAAATATTTTTTTAGTGGTTACACATTATTGAGTTTATTTTAATTACTCATAGTTCCTTTGAGATTAGCACTTACACAAAAGAGAAAATGTTTCCATTTGTTGAGCGCCTGGAGGACTCATAAATAATACATGCATATTTGCCAAACCCACATTTTATTCATTCACAGACTTTTATGAAGTAATGCATTTATACATCTGTTAGTGATTTAATTATCACTACCATCCCAATGAGTAGTAAACGTATATAATACTTTTTAATTTGGAAGCTCAAAGAAGAACATTGTTTCCTTTTGTAAATGTATGCCATACAACTTTTAAAATCTTAAATTTAAGTACAACATTAAGTATTTTCTTCCCTAATTCCACTATGTAAAATACAAAGTGAGCCATCCATATTATACATGAGGATCCAATTATTACACTGAATATGATAAATATCTTAAGTGAATAATCATGTTAAAATGCAATCACTTGGCTGAAAACAAAAGATATATTTATAGAATAGTGGGAATAGTGCTTCATATATTTATAAGAATGTTAATAAACTTGTTTAAAAGATATTTATGAAAAACTTAATGTTTTAAAGTATCTTAATTACAAACAAAATTTATAGTTATAACAGCTTTAAACAAGGAACAGTGCACAAACAATCCTTTATACCTTTTCTAACCTCATTGTTTGTTAGTGTCTGGAAAGTATATTATACTATCTTCCCTACCAGAAAGACCACAGTTTATTATAATTCGCTGCCTGCTGTCTCAAAATAAAAAAGCATGCAAAAAAATGAAATGAGAAAGTGTAAAAATATAAAATATACCAGAAAAAGAAGGCATAAAGTTCAGATACTGCTAATGATTTACTCCTATATAAACACCAAGAATATATAAATCCTACCTAATGAAATCATTCTAGAATAATTTTGAGAATATTCACATTCCGAAAATGTTTTTAGAAAAATATGAATCAAGAAATATCACATTTCAGAAAAATGCTACCAATAAAACCCTTTAATTACTTTCACCAAACTGAAGTGTTTTTAATATTGTCCCTGGTTCCACTTCTAAAAGGAAGCATGATGGTTCTTATAAATCACTGGTTTAAATCTGGAAATAAATATAGAAAACTTCTAGTCTATTCTCTTTTCAAAGATAACAAAATTTAATAAGAATCCAAATCTGACGTATAAAGTTGGTTTCATCACTTGCTTTCTGTTGTGACCATTGTGGGTTACTTATTATTGCCAGGACTTAATTTTATCATCTGTAATCCAAGCAAAATTATTCCCTATTTACTTCATAATGTTTGACAATCAAATTAGATAATGGGCATGAAAGCACTTTTCACATTTGGTATGCTATATTTATATAAATATTATCAATTCAAGTTGAATATCCTTTGTCTGAAATGCTTGAAAATGGGAATGTTTTAGCTTTCAGATTTTTTCAGATTCTGTGATATATATATATATATATATATATATATATATATATATATATATATATATATTTAGTACCAGATATTGAACCCAGGGATGCTTAACCACTGAGATCCTTTCCCAGCTCTTTATTTTATTTTGAGACAGGGTCTTTCTCAGTTTCTAAGGGCCATTCCAAGGCTGGCTTTGAACTTGTGATCTTCCTGCCTCAGCCTCCCCAGCTTCTGGGTTTAAAGGCATGTGCCACTGTACTTGGCTGTAATGAGATATCTTGTGTGGGATACAAGTCTAAAAATTAAATTTATTTATATTCTATATATACTTTCTATGCATAGCCTGAAGATAATTTTTTAAATATGTATTTTTTAGTTGTAGTTGTTCACAATATCTTTATTTTTATTTATTTTTATGTGGTGCTGAGGATCGAACCCAGTGCCTCATACTTGAGAGGCAAGCGCTCTGCCACTGAGCCACAATTCCAGGCTGCTGAAGGTAATTTTATACAATACTTTTAGTTCACTTTTGTTTTGAGTTTGACCTATCACATGATGTCAGGTATGGAATTTGTACTTGAAACATCATGTTGATGTTCAAAAAGTTTTGCATTTTGGAGTATGTCAAATTTCAGATTTTTCAATTAGGTATTCTTAACCTATAATATTGCTATTCTATTCTTGAATTATTGGGAAGAGTCTATTGATTGATCTCTTAGGTCTTCAGAATGAACACTCTGATTTGATTTTGGCAGAATCCACTTTTTCCAGGCATGGAGTTTAAACACATATTCATTGGGTGTGTGAGAATTTAGTTAAGGTTTGAGATTAGATGGATTTGTATTTAGGATATTAACTATTTAACCAAAAATTTTTCTGCTTTATTTTTAAGACATTTTAAAGTGATTAATGTTTCTAAGTCTACAGTTAAAACTTCTAAATTCCTTCAATAAAAAGAAGAATGTAAGACCTATGCTGGAGTCCAGCCTCAGGCCTCGGAGTGCCCCACTGACCCTCGACCCTCATGAGAGCTCCCAAGGTTAGTCCCAGGACCACCCTTGCCCACCTGCAGACCCAGTACCTATCCCACTTTCATCTTGGGGCACTATAGCAATCCCTATACCCTCCCCATATAGTAGCCTCCACCTTGGGACAACAGATAGGGCCTGGAGGCAGCTGCATCTCTGAACAGGCAGCCCAAAGCCATTGTAAGTTTCACCCTTTCAGCTCCATCTCTGAAAGTGGTGGAGCTTTCACCATCCATCTTGGGACACCCCCACTGCTATCTTGAGTTATCTCTGTTATTCCCACCACCACATTTAGTTGCAGTAGCATTTATCATGGGACACTGGCCAGGGTTTAGAAGCCCAACAGCAAGGTGAGGTATAGGTTATCTGCAGGGACACTATAAGATTATAGGGTAGGAACTGTAATACCTCAGAGCTGCATTGCAAGAAGGGAAGACACATAGACAACATGAAAAACAAAGGAGGAAAGTGCCCCAAACAAACCAAGATACTACAGTAATAGAATCCATGGACAGTTCCGTTGATTAAATATCAGAGATGGAGTTCAGAATGTACATAATTAAAATTATCTGTGAATTAAAGAATGACCTAAATGAGCAAATACAGTCAAAAATTGATCATTCCAAAAAAGAGATAAGAGAGCAAATACAGGCAAACATTGATCACACCAACAAAGAGTTAAGGGAGCAGATACAGACAACCATTGATAACTCCAAGAAAGAGATAAGGGAGCAAATACAGGGAGCAAAGACTACTTCAAGTAAGAGAGATTCTGAAAAAAAACAGAAATCCTTGAAATTTAGGAAATAATAAACAAAATTAAAATCTAAAATACTTGGAAGACAGAACATCAGATAATGAAGACAAAATATACAATCTTGAAAATAAAGTTGACTGCTCAATGAAGATGGTAAGAAACCATGAACAGAACATCCAAGAACTATGGAATAGCATCAGACGACCAAATCTAAGATTTATTGGGATGGAGGAAGGCACAGAGATTCAAACCAAAGGAATGCAGAATCTCTTCAATGAAATG
Organism: Marmota monax; assembly: GCF_021218885.2. Classification (NCBI taxonomy): domain Eukaryota; kingdom Metazoa; phylum Chordata; class Mammalia; order Rodentia; family Sciuridae; genus Marmota; species Marmota monax. The sequence continues at coordinate 4,656,214 of NW_026694552.1, read as the reverse complement.
ATATCACAAAATTTCCCAAAAGAATGAATTGGAAAACCAAATATAAGAGGCTTGCATGACACCATATATACAAAATTACAACAGATCTACAACAAGACACATTATAATGAAAATGCCTATCATACAGAATAAGGGTAGAATTTTAAAAGCCAGAACAGAAGGGAATCAGATTACATATAGAGGGAAAACAATCAGGATTTCTCCATATTTTTCAACCCAGAAGCTGTACCAAGTTCTGAAAGAAAATGGATACCAAACAAGAATCTTATATCCAGCAAAATCAAGCTTTATATTTGATTACAAAAAACACCCTTCCATGATAAACAAGTTAAGAGAATTTACAACTAGAAAGCCTGTGCTATAGAACACCCTCAGCAAGCTATGCCATGAAGAAGAAATAAAAAACTACAATGAAAATCATCAAAGAGAGTTATTACACTAAAGGAAAAAACAATCAAAAGTGAAACCAAATCAAGTTAAATACTAAAAATAAATAAAAATGACAAGGAATTATAAGTCATGTCTCAATAATAACCCTGAATGTTAATGGCCTAAATTTACCAGTCAAAAGACATAGACTGGCAGATTGGATTTTAAAAAGAGCCAACATTATGCTGCCTTCAAGAGACTCATATCATAGGAAAAGACATCCACAGACTGAAGGTTAAAGGTTGGGAAAAACATACCACTCCCATGGACTACAGAAACAAGCAGGTGTTTCTATCCTCAAATCAAATAAAGTAGATTTCACACCAAAGTTAATCAAATGGGATAAAGAAGGACATTTCATAATACTGAAGGGAACCATACATCAACAAGACATAACAATTATAAGTATATATGCCCCAAACAATGGAGCATCTACATTCATTAATCAAACTCTTCTCAAGTTCAAGAGTCAAATAGGCCACAACACAATAATTCTGAACATCTATTTCACCACTAGATAGATCTTCCAAACAAAAGCTGAACAAAGAAACTATAGAAGTCAATAATATAATCAATAACTTAGACGTAACAGATATATATATATATATATATATATATATATATATATATAGACTATTTCATTCATCAACAAGGGAATACACTTTCTTCTCAACAGCACATGTATCCTTCTCTAAAATAGACCATATGTTATGCCACAAAACAACTCTTAGCAAATGTAAAAAAAAGTAGAGATACTACCCTGCATTCTATCAGATCATAATGGAATGGAATTAGGAATCAATGACAAAATAAAAAATACAAGCTACTCCAAACCTGGAGACTAAATTATATGCTATTGAATGAACAATGTGTTGTAGAAGACATCAAAGAGGAGACTAAAAATTTCTTAGATGGAAATGAGAGCATTGATATAGCATATCAAAATCTCTGGGACAGTATGAAGGCATTACTACAAAGAAAGTTCATTGCATGGAGTTCATTTCTTAAAAGAAGAAAAAGTCAACAAATAAATGACTTAACATTACATTTCAAAGCCCTAGAAAAAAGAAGAGAAAATCAACACCAAATGCAGTAGAAGACAGGGAATAATTAAAATCAGAGCTGAAATTAATGAAATTGAAACAACAGAAATAATTGAAAAAATTGACAAAACAAAAAGTTGGTTCTTTGAAAAAAATAAATAATGCTAATGAAGAAAGTTGAGAGAAAACTCAAGTTACTAACATCCGTGATGAAAAAGGAAATATCATGACAAATACTACAGAAAAATACAGAAGATAATTAGAAATTATTTTGAAAATATGAACTCCATTAAAATGGAAAATATCAAAGGCATTGACAAATTACTCGAGTTATAAAATTTGCCCAAACTGAATCAGGATGATATACACAAGTTAAAAAAAGTTAAAGTCAATTTCAAGCAATGAAATAGAAGGTGCCATCAGAAGCTTACCAACCAAGAAAAGCCTAGGACCAGATGGAAACATAGTTGAGTTCTACAAGACTTTCAAAGAAGAACTAATACCAATACTCCTCAAAGTATTTCATGAAGTAGAAAAAGAGTGACCACTTCCAAACTCATTCTATGCATTGAATATCACCCTGATTCCAAAACCAGACAAAGACACATCAAAGAAAGAAAACTTCAGACCATTATCTCTAATGAATATAGATGCAAAAATTATCAATACAATTCTGGAAAATCAAATAAAAATATCAAAAAGATAGTGCACCATGATCAAGTGGGATTCATCCCAGGGATGCAAAGTTAATTCAACATATGGAAATCAATAAATGTAATTCATCACATCAATAGACGTGAAGATAAGAATCATACAATCATCTCAACAGATGCAGAAAATGCATTTGACAAAATACAGCACACCTTCATGTTCAAAACACTAGAAAAACTAGAAATAACAGGAACATATTGCAACATCATAAAAGCTATCTATGCTAAACCCCAGGCCAACATCATTCTAAATGGAGAAAAATTGAAAGCATTCCCTCTAAAAACTGGAACAACACAGGGATGCCCTCTTTCACCACTTCTATTTAATATAGTTCTTGAAACTCTAGCCAGAGTATTTGACAGATGAAATAAATTAAAGGGATACAAATAAGAAAAGAAGGACTCAAACTAGGACTGTTTGCTCATGACATGATTCTATACCTAGAGGATCCAAAAAAAACATTCTACCAGAAAACTTCTAGAACTAGTAAATGAATTCAGCAAAGTAGCAAGATATAAAATCAACACCCATAAATCAAAGGCATTTCTGTACACCAGTAATAAATCCTCTGAAAGAGAAAAGTAGGAAAAGTACCCCATTTACAACAACCTCAAAAATACTTGGGAATCAACTTAATGAAAGAGATAAAATACATCTATAATGAAAACTACAGAATTTTAGAGAAATAAATTAAAGAATATCTTAGAAGATGGAAAGATCTCCCATGTTCTTGGATAGCTAGAATCAATATTGTCAAAATGACCATACTACCAAAAGCACTATATAGATTTAATGCAATTCTTATCAATTTCCCAATGGCATTCCTCATAGAAATAGACAAAGCAGTCATGAAATTCATCTGGAAAAATAAGAGACCCATAATAGCTAAAGCAACGCTTAGCAATAATAGTGAAGCAGGTGGCATCACTATTCCAGACCTTAAACTATATTGCAGAGCAATAGTAACAAAACAGCATGGTATTGGCACCAAAATAGACTTGTAGACCAATGGTGCAGAGTAGAGGACACGGAGACACACCCACAAAAATACAGTTATCTCATATTAGACAAAGGTGCCAAAAACATGTATTAGAGAAAAGATAGCCTCTTCAGCAAATGGTGCTGGAAAAACTGGAAGTTCATATGCAGCAAAAATTAAGCCCCTATTTCTCACCATGCACAAAACTCAACTCAACATGGATCAAGGACCTAGGAATTAAACCAGATACCCTGCACCTAATACAAGAAAAAGTAGGACCAAATCTTCATCATGTCAGATTAGGTCTTGACTTCCTTAATAAGACTCCTATAGGGCAGGAAACAAAATCAAGAATCAATAAATGGAATGGATTAAAACTGAAAAGCATCTTCTCAGCAAAAGAAACAATCAGTGAAGTGAATAGCAAGCCTATAGAATGGGAACAAATTTTTACCACATACACATCGGATAGAGCACTAATCTCTAGGATATATAAAGAAGTCAGAAAACTTAACACCAGAAAAATAAGTAATGTAACCAATAAATGGGCCAAGGAACTGAACAGACACTTCTCAGAAGATGATATATAATCAATCAACAAACATATGAAAAAATGTTCAACATCTCTAGCAATTAGAGAAATGAAAACTAAGATTTCATTTCACTCCAGTCAGAATGGTAGCTATTAAGAATACAAGCAACAATAGGTGTTGGTGAGGATGTGGGAAAAAAGGCACACTCAAACATTGCTTGTGGGACTGCAAATTGGTGCAACCAATCTGGAAAGCAGTATGGAACTTCCTTGGAAAACTTAGAATGGAATCACCATTTGACCCAGCTATACCACCCCTTGGTTTATACCCAAAGGACTTAAAATCAGCATACTACAGTGATGCAGCCACATCAATATTTATAGCTGCACAATTCACAATAGCTAAATTGTGGAACCAACCAGGTATTCTTCAATGGATGAATGGATAAAGAGACTAGTACATATACACAATGGAATATTACTCAGTATTAAAAGAGAATAAAATTATGGTATTTGCAGGTAAATGGATGGAGTTGGAGAATTTTGTGCTAAGTGAATTAAGCCAATCTTAAGAAAAACAAAGGCCAAATATTTTCTCTGATATGTGGTTGCTCATGCATAATGGGGATGGGTGGTACCATGAGAGAAGTAAAAGAACTTTAGATAGGGCAAGGGGGAGGGAATGGAAGGGAGGTGGCTTGGGGGAAGGAAAGATGGTGGAATGAGATGGACATCATTACCCTAAATACATGTTTGAAGACATGAATGGTGTGACTCAACTTTGTGAACATCCAGAGACATGAAAATTTGTGTTCTGTATGTGTAGTGTGAGTTGAAATGCATTCTGCTTCATTTATAATAAATTAGAATAATTAAATTTAAAATAAAAAATAAAAAAATCATCTTATTCTGTATTTCCTTCTTCTTTGAAGGTATTCTGAATTTTTCATTCAAATCCTTAATCAATCTGGAATTAACATTAGTACACAGCATGAGACATCAGTTGATTTTTAGTTTGAACAGCTATGACACAAGACTATTTTTGAGTAATTCATACCCTTCCACCTAATGTGTGGTTATACACTATTTTGCATTTTCTCTAAATGGAGGAAAAATAGGAGAGGAATTTTGGATTCTCGTTGAATTCCAGAGCTGGACGGTGAATTAGAGATTGCTTCCAAGACTTTTTTTTCTTAGAGAAACTGAGACGACCCAAAGCAGCTAACTGGTTTTCCAACATCATGCTAGATAGTAGCAGAGTGATTCTCAAAATAAGCTTCCCTAAATCCAATCTGAATTTGAGACAGCATTTCTTCCTAACTATCCAGCTTGTTGGGCATTTTATCAGCTGAACGCTTAAATAACTAGCTACAAAGAAAGTCAATGGCCCCAAGGTAAGGGACTCTAAAAGGATGAGACTATCCTGCCCTCACAACTCTTCCCATTCCTGCTCAAACAAAATTCTCAGGGCTGGGTGCTATGGTGTACCCCTGTAATCCCAGTGTTTGGGAGGCTGAGGCAGGTGGATTGTGAGTTCAAAGCCAGCCTCAGCAACTTAGGGAGGCCTGAAGCAAGCCAGTGTCTCTAAATAAATTACAAACTAGGGCTGGGGATGTGGTTCAGTGGTCAAGTACCCCTGAGTTCAATCCCTGGTACCAAAACACACACACACACACACACACACACAAAATAATATTCTCAGGGACTAAGAAGTGTGTGCCACTCTTTCTGGAAATAAGGGACTCCAAGTCAGGTTGTAGAAGGAGACTGAATAAAAAATGGAGCCATTACTTAAGGAACTTTATAAGTAATATATTGACTATAAATCTGTGTAGTTGAAATACTCAGGAAAGTTCACAATGAATGGGCTTTTATCTAGAAAGAAGGAAGGAGGACTTTAGGTTAACATCAAAATCTGGCCACAGACCCCTGAGTAGAGACTACAGTTTTTATTTTCCCTTTAAAATGTACTTGTTTTCTGAGAGCTTCCTTAACTTTCTGGAAGAAGGGATTTATAATAGGGACTTGACCTTATACTATGGTGGGAACTAGTAAAACAATCTTCATACATCTGCTTCTTTAGAGTCTGATGCTGATTTTCAAATAACATGATATAGGGTTAGGAAGAACCAGTGAACATAGACTGGGGAAATATAAGGAAAAAATGGAATGTGCAACCAAGATGGAAACTATCTTTCTTTCCCTGGAACACATGTCAAACTTTCTTCATATTCAGGTAGAAAAGTTGACTGCCATGTAGGACCTGCCAGAGAAGTGGAAGTCTTTCCACAAAGCTTCTCTTGAACCTGGCCTAGAACTTAGAGAAGCTGGAAGAATAGGACCCTAGAAACCAAAGCCACAAACCTGGCTACTGCCATTGGCAACAAGGCAAACCAGCATATGCACAAAGATGTGTGATCCACAAGAGAACTACTGATCTACACCATCGTTTGAAAAGCAAACTGTTTCATTTCTGCTTTACAAAGTTTAGGGAAATTTCTATTGGGAGCAACCCTAAACAGAAACATGCAAAGAAAGATTTCTTAGAGATGTAGTTGGGCTTAGCCCAATATGGTACATTGTGAATATCCCTCAGTCCAACTCTTGTCACCTTGGCACCCACATGTACCATATTAATGCCCATTTCACTTCCAAGTAAAGGAAAAAGCAAAGCCATCCTTCTATATCATGATGCATCTCTCCCACATGCAACTGCAAACATGCTAAACCTCTCCACACAAGAGGATACGAAGTCCCTGCTGTGGTTGCGTGTGTTCCTCTCAAATGTTATGTTGAAATTCTAATCCCTAAGGTGATGGTGTTAGGTGGTAGAGCCTTTAGGAAGTGATTAGGTTATTGAGGCATAGCCCTCATGATTGGGATTTGTGCCCTTATAAAAGAGGTCCAGGAGGGGATATATCACCCTTCCATCAAGAGGACACAGGGAGAAAGCACTCAACATGGCAGGTTAGAGGCAGTGAAAACTTTAAAACATGGGTCTAGTATTAGGACATTCACTTGGGGAATATCTTCAAAGTGGATTAAGGTTGTGCTCATGGCATCCCTCCATTAGCTTTCATGTCATCATGTTATAAAAGCCTGGCTCTTAATTCTGAATAAATCCCTGACTTCCTGTCTGGCCATGTGATCTCTTCCTCATCCATATCCTCATGTATGCCCTCCCACTAATGTGATTCCATCTTCCATAGGCTCTCATCAGAGCTAAGATTATGCTGATGTCATGCTCTTCAACCTCCAGAATTATGAGCTAAATAAACCTTTCCTTATAAAGTCACCCAGTCTTAGTAATTTTGTTATAATACCAGAAACTTGACTAATATATTCCTTTAAATTTCATTTGATACAAATATCTACCTTAGAGGTGAGAAAACTGTGGTTTAGGGATTAAGTATCTTGACTCAAATTACAAGTTAGTATATAGAAGAGACATGACAGAAACACAGGGCTAGTGATTCTGACTCCAGAATACAGAGCAAGAGAGTCTCTAGGGGAATGGATGCCTTTCTCATGTATCAGACAAGCCCTGTTGCTATCTGCCAGTTAAGCTCGGTAAAATCAGATGCAGCAAAGAACCTGTGCCACTGTATAGCTATGCCACCAGAGGGCAGAGGTTTGGATGTTTTCTTTTTAAACATGCTTGTAGCATTTTTTTTTTCTTCAGGGAGTTGGGGTAGCTGAAAGAGCACGTAATGTGTTATACTACCAGAATTGATTATTAACTGGCTTGACATTCAAGAGACCTGAGCTTACCACTGATTTTCTTTGGGACACATGCTCCAGTTAGATATATGAGCATTTTGGGCATGTGTGCTAATGCCATTAGGTTAAATGTTCCCTCTTCTATTCAATTTGAGCAGTGAGTGCCAAGTAATTCAAGAGATCACTTGGGTACATGAATGATACTCAGCATTCACCTCTGAACTCCAGTGCTTTCCATACAAGGAGCTCAGTCTTTATTCAGTTGAGAAGTAAAAATGGCACAGTACATTCACCCTCACTGTACCCATTGCCTTATCAAAATACCTTTCTGTTTTACCAATCCCCTCAGGTTAAAGCCTGAACTATTTATCCTGGTTTCAAAATACTATCATAGGCTGCATCTAAACCTCTAGTATCTCCCCTTACTGCCTGTCTGACTTAAAGCGTATGTCTGCAATGTAGTCCTGATGCTGGCCGTATTTAGAATAAGATACTTCACACCAATCTGGCATGTGGTCAGTTAGCAGCAGGAATTGCTATTACTACTATAGTCACTATAGCTAGAAACTTGCATAGTCAAAACTGAATTCAGTTATTGCTGAGTTCAGTGGACTTTTCTCCTGGTGATTCATTGTATACTCAAGTACATAATTAATCCTGGATAGTGGGATTTTAAGTTTATGTTCCTTGACTCCTTCTGCATCTTCTTATGGAATTCTCTGGGCAAGGGAGAGTATATAGAATTTAGTGACCAGAGAACAGCACTAGTTTTCCTCTAGGTTCCTCTAGGTGTGTGTGTGTGTGTGTGTATGTGTGTGTGTTAGTTATAATTTATTTATATATATAATATGTATATTATACTATATACTATAGGTTCCTCTCTCTCTCTCTCTCTCTCTCTCTCTCTCTCTATATATATATATATATATATATATATATATATAGTATTATAGTGGAACGAAAAAAAAGGTGTGGTGGAGAAGGAAAGAAGAAAGGGGCATGAAGAAGATATAATCCCCAGAGGACTATAAATTCCCAGTACTTTATACTTCTTCTAACCATGCCCTACCTGCCTGCAGTTTCTACTTCTACCAACTAGTTAATTTAAATTATTTATCCACCAAATAGATTGATCCACTGATGAAGTTAGAGCTCTCATATTCCAAACTTTTCTCCAAAGACTCACCTCAAAACATTGCTGCATGGGAGACCAAGTCTTTAATAGATGAGCTTTTAGGGGACATTCCAAACCCAAACCCATGATATGTTAGAGGTTACCTTTGATATCACTTCCTCCACAAATGAAGAAATCATTTCTACAGCACCCATTAGAGAGGTTTACCCAGCCTCTGCCTGTGTGTACCTTTCTCTGCAAATACTGCCAATCCTGGACTATTTGGCCTTGATGGCAAGAACTGTCTTTTTTCCTGTGACTTTTGGCCATTTTACTCATCTATGTCATTCTGTCTGCTGAAAAGACACTTTTCCTAGCACGAATATGGACTACACTGGCTCTGACAACCCTCTTTCTCTTTTGATTTAGATGAAGGATCTAGCAGCCAAAGCAATCACTCAAAGTTCAAATCTTATCATTTTTGCTTTTTTCCTTTTGGCCTTGGTTTTGTAAATCAGTTTTGAAAATATCATCCCATGGTTCATGTCAGGGTTAATTTATAACTAAGAGTGTTCTAGTTTTGCAATAGAGGGCATGTTATAAAGATGGAAAGGTGTTTCTTTCAGAGAGGTGCAAGTGACTTCTTGAGAATGTGCTGTAAGTACTTATTTTCTCTTTGGGAAATTTAAACATCTCTGTCAGAAGCCAGAGTCCCAAATAACTGTGAGCTCCAAGTTCCTAGGTCCAGAGGCCAAGCTCTAAGTATGGTCATCTGATAACTGACCTTCTAATCAGCCTTGGTCTTTTACAGAAAGAGGACCCTTGTGACAATATTGAGATTGGTTAGAATAGTTTAAGGAGGAAGGGGTGGAGGAAATAGCAGACAGTGTGGTCTGATAGGAGTTGACACAGTGGTTCTGGCCATGAACTGAGGCAATGGAAACAGAGGAATGGACAGAAAGCAGAAGTTGTGAGACATATTCAGGCAGTGTTCACAGGGCATCATGATTCATTAGAAGTGGGGAATGAGAATGAAGGAAACTCTCAGGATGAATCCCAGGTTTCAGGCATGGAGTTCTCCACAAAGAGTGATGAAATAGACTGTGATGGATACAAGATGAAGGAATGCACTCGAAGGTTAGGGAAATGATATGTTTATATTTTGAAACTTTGAATTTTCCCATTTGAGACCAGGGCATGAGTGGATCATCCTGGTGGATGTGTCCAGTATGCAGCTGGGTAGATGTTTAAGAATTCAGGAGAACAATGTGGACTAGAGAGAAAGTGGTTTGTGAGGTAACATTTAAGTTCCTAGTATGAAATCATTCAGGAAGAAGAGGAAAGTTTGAGAAAGGAGCCCTGTCTTGACTCCAGGGATCTCTTCATTAGCCACTTATCCATTGTCATTGGTTAGTCCACAGCTGATTCCCTTGTGCACTTTCCTTGTACTCTTCCAGGTTCAGAGAAGCATATGCTATAGCATTCTGGTCCCCCTCTAATAATTAGAAAATAACATGAGTGTGAGAATAATAGTGTAAATAGGTCTTAAAAATTATAAATGACTCTTTAGATGAATCTGATGGTAAAAGAGATCTAAAACACAGAAAGCTGTACTTTTATTTTCTTGTTGTTTGAAAATACTACTGTGGCTTCCATGTATTTAATAAATGCATAAATTTTTGCTCATGACTTTATACATGGCTCCATAAATCACTACTGTTTTATTCTAACTAATCATATGCCATATAAATTCCTCTTATATTTTTCTCTTAGCTATGGAAATTATAGGTGTTCTATCATCTCATTTCACAGATGTTAGCTTAAGAATATGCTAAATTAAACACACCAACACAAGTCAAAATACTAAACTATAATAACATAAGAAGAAGGAGTGCTAGTTCTACCTAGGAATTCTTTCCCCTCCATAAGGCTACTCTAGTTTAAACAAAAAGTAATTTGATTTCAATCAATTTAATATACTCACAGTATTTTCATATGTTGCTCTTACACTTAATGAGAGTACATGGCATTATTTTTGTGGCCCTAACAAGACATTTCTCCTAGTAACTGCCCCAAATAGATATGTAATAAGCTTTATTTAAAAAAGATGTTTCAGTTGTAGTTGGACACAATACCTTTAATTAAGTAATTATTTAATTTTTATGTGGTGCTGAGTATTGAACCCAGTGCCTCGCAGTGCTAGGTGAGTGCTCTACTGCTGAGCCACAACCCTAGCTCCTGTCATAAGCTTTTTTTTTTTAAAAAATTGTATTTATAGAGGGGCAGAATGTCTCTCTATTTTATTTGTTTATTTTTATGTGGTGCTAAGTATCAAACCCAGTGCCCCACACATGCTAGGCAAGTGTTCCACCACTGAGCCCCATCCCCAGCCCCTGTCATAAGCTTTTTAGAGGAGAGAAATAACCACCCATTCCTTGGTGAACACACCATCAAATATTTGCTATTGTTTTATTGATCAAGATGGATGATTTTTATGTCTCTGGATCAGAGAGTGTTTAATCCAGCTAAGCTTCCCCAATGGTTCTCTCAATTCATCTTTTATAGATTATCTTCCTTCCAGAATGTCATTGTTCTTCTATCTGATTCTGTTGATACTTGGGCTTCATGCTACAATCCATTGTACACCACCTAACATCTCTGAAGGCAAAGTCACTACCTGCCATTTGCCCCAACAAAATGCCACTCTCTATAAGATGTCATCCATCAATGCTGACTTTGCATTCAACCTGTACCGGAGGCTCACTGTGGAGATCCCAGAACGGAACATCTTCTTTTCCCCTGTGAGCATTGCTGCAGCTTTGGCCATGCTTTCCTTTGCAGCTGGCTCCAGTACCCAAACTCAGATCCTGGAGGTCTTAGGGTACAACATCACAGACACTCCAGTGGCAGAGATACAGCAGGGCTTCCAACACCTGATTTGTTCACTGAATTTTCCAAAGAAGGAACTGGAATTGCAGATGGGAAATGCCCTCTTCATTGGGAAGCATCTGAAACCACTGGGAAAGTTCTTGGATGATGTCAAGACCCTCTATGAGACTGAAGTCTTTTCTACTGACTTCTCCAATGTTTCTGCAGCCCAACAGGAGATAAACTGTCATGTGCAGAAGCAAACCAAAGGGAAAATTGTGAACCTAATCCAAGACCTCAAGCTGAACACCATCATGGTCCTGGTGAATTATATTTATTTTAGAGGTAAGGCTCTAGTATGTCACTTTCAAGTCTACTGTTCAGATACTTTGGTGGAGCGCTGGGGGGAGCTCATGGTCTCTTATTACTGGCATCAGTAGGTGTCCCTCACACCACAATGATCTGCTCCACTGGACATAGCTGTGCATAGTATTGGATCATCCAGGAAGGACACAGCTCTGTGAATGAGCCCAGGAAATTTCTAGGGAGAGCGCCCTTTCAGAGAGGTGGGTGACAATGGTATGAACATCCTGCTCATATTTGGCTAAAAAAATGGTGTTTTCAAAATATTTGCTGAAGTGGGACCAGCCTGTTCTTGGCAAGTAAACAGATTTATATGTAAATTCTACTGTGACCCTCACTTGTAATGCATATTTGGACAAATTACATAAATACTTTTATCATGTATCATGTACTCTCTATGTACCAAACACTATGCTACATATGATTTACATATATTGTCTTATCCAATCCTCATTTTCATCTAATCCAAGTTCATACAGTTAATAAGTTTCAAAGCTGGTGTTCCCAACCAAGTCTTTCTAACTGTAAAGCTGTTCCATGTAACAAGAAATCATTGTGCCAAATAATTTCATATAATTCTATAGTATATGTCAGCCAGGTTGGTGGAGAAGTGAAAAATTATTTGCCATAAACCACACACATATAGGTGGTTAAAGTAGCAGAATGGATTTTTTGTCTCATTTCACCCTGTATGTTGGATGTCCTTATACCTTTTATGGAAGAGAAAATTGTCGCTCTGGTGGGCTCTGTTTAAGTATATTGGTTTTGAACACAAACAATGCCATTTGCTAGCTGGGTGACCATGTCAAGTGACTTTGTTTCTCTGATCCTAAGCTGCTCATTGTAAAACTGGCTGACAGTTGGTACCTACCTCTTGGTAGTCTTAATTACTAGATGAGATGGCAAATGGAAGCACTCTCATTGGTATTAATACTGGCTTAAAAGAAACACCTCTCTTTTCTCTGTATTTTAAGCCCAGTGGGCAAATCCTTTTCATCCATCTAAGACAGAAGAGAGCTCCAGTTTCTTAGTGGACAAGACCACCACAGTGCAAGTGCCCATGATGCACCAGACAGAACAATACTATCACCTGGTAGATATGGAATTGAACTGCACAGTACTGCAAATGGACTACAGCAAGAATGCACTTGCACTCTTTGTTTTTCCAAAAGAGGGACAGATGGAGCAGGTAGAAGCAACCATGTCATCAAAAATACTGAAAAAATGGAACCGCTTACTGCAGAAGGGGTAAATGATATAGAGAATATGAGGGGTAAAAGGTGGGCATAATGGTGCAGGTAAGACAAAGTTCAACAGAAACCCAGAAGCTGGAGAATGACCCTGAGCCAGTTATGTGATTATCATTAGAGTATGCCAAATAAAACCATGTGCCAGGCCTGCTGATGGACACTTTACTCACTTCATTTGACCTAAGCACTTTGTCAAACCTGTAAGGAGGTAGTATTATTGATATCTTTCAAATTAGAAAGAAAGGCCTAGAAAGATAAAATGAACTCTCCAAAGTCAACCAGCTAATAAATTGTTGACCTCCTTAACACCAACTAGAGCTTTGGGGATGAGTAGGATTTCAAAGTTGAGTTGGTTGGGCAGTCATTCTGGGCTGGGAGTACAAGATGGTAAACTATTATATTCCTAGATGATATCCTTTGACCTTTGTGCCACTGGCTCCTTAACCTTGGCCAACACCACCAAGATGTATCCTTTTTATAATAGAGGAGTTACAGCCCAAAGTTATAGCCCAACATTGGCTAAACCAGAGTGCATTCCTTCCACATAACTTATGTGTTTTTCATATCATGTATTCATCTACATAGCAGTGGTTATCAATATTTAAGGGAGGATCAGAGTCTAATAAAATACCGTCATGAAAGATATAGAGAAGGAGAGAATCACGATTGGTGTAGTGATTGAAGTATCTCTCCTTCTTCAATCCCCACAGGTGGATTGACTTGTTTGTTCCAAAGTTTTCCATTTCTGCCACATATGATCTTGGAACCATGCTTATGAAAATGGGCCTCAAGGATGCCTTTGCTGAAAATGCTGATTTTCTTGGACTCACAGAGGACAACGGTTTGAAACTTTCCTATGTAAGTTGGTAGATTAAGAGACCTTGAATTTATGAGTTGGAAGAGCCATTGAGAGTCAATTAATTCACCCCTTTCATTGTATCACTGAAAAGAATCTGTTATCTATGGGTGTGACTCCTTCTAGGCCACAATTACATCAGATTTATTCCCATTACAACAAATAAGTCACTCCAACAGCTCCTTCCATCTCTTACCTAAAATGACACTAATGGAAAACCTTAAGAATCAGAAGTGACTCTGGTGAGATACAGTTCTGAAGACGGATCAGGTGCTTAACAGGTGACTCTTGGAGGCAGAAGGCCATGGAGAATAGGCCTAACAACTAGCCCTAAAATGCCAGAGATTCTTTAACTGCACTTAGCTAAGTAACCTTTATATTCAAGCAGCATCAACATAATATAAAAAATGGGTAGTCCCAAATATCCTTTTTTCTCACTACCTCCAAACCTTCCCAAAGACTGTTGCTATAATTTCAGGGGACCAATAATGTTTGTTCTCCTCACCACAGGCTGCCCACAAGGCTGTGCTGCACCTTGGTGAAGAGGGGACTGAAGATGTAGAGGTCCCTGAAGTTGGATTCCTGGATCAGCATGAAATAACTCTTCACCCTATTATCCAATTTAATAGGACCTTTCTGCTGATGATTTTGGAGAAAAGCACTAGAAGTGTTCTGTTTCTAGGGAAAGTTGTGGACCCAACAGAAGTATGATTTGGGCAATTGCATGTTCATATTATAATGGCAAATAAATAAATATAATGGTAAATAAATAAATAAAATATCCTGATGTGATGTGATTGATGTGGGCTTGAACTTGCCTTCTTTTACAAAGGGGTGAATATTGGACCTGGTACAACTGCCTGTGAAAGATTAATCCTGCGACTAAAGATTCAGAAAGTCAATGGCTGATTTATTATTATTTGTAACAAAAGAAGGTTCTATGTTAATATATTCTTCAGAATCCCTTCCCCCAATTATTTAGCCCCAGAAAATTTGACTGGAATGACAGATGCCTTTGCCATTGAAATAGTTGAAATGCAGGTCAGGTCCTCATATTCCAGTATTCCAATAAAATCAATGGATATAAAAATGCCAGGTAGTGGCTTATATGTAAATTTCTCAACTTCCTTCCTTCTACCCTTTAAGAATGCTTCTCTGTGTTCTTGTCAGAACTGCCATTGGTAGGTTGAATGAAACTTTTCCCACTATACTACTGAGAAACAGAGCTTACTGCTTTGTGACCTAGTAAGCATGGAACAATAGAGCAAGAGAGAAATAAATTCCCCTGAACAACCTTACCTTCCCCCAAATGTTCTCATCTTGCTAAGTTTTAAGCTGCCAATGGAGAAGGAGTCATTCACTCATATCTTATAGCCACTCATTCTCAGTGTTCTAATCAGACAGACAGACTCTTTTTCAAATATTGCACTCCTGTCACACTCCATCAAGTAGGAATATCCTCGTTACCCTCTCTTTTGGTCTCTATCTTCAATGAAGTTTTATAGTTTTTGAATCCTCAGAGTTTTTCTGCCCATGCATAACAACTCACCTCACTATCCAAAGTAGATTTAATTTCAGATAATATGTATTCAAATTCCTGAATTAGAATTTGGCATACACAAATAGCACAGTGAGGATTAATTCCATAGTTAATTCTAGTCCCAAGGTAAAAATCTTTCAGCAATAGGGAAATAGCAACAAATGCATAAGTGCTATTTTAGATGTTGCACTTCCAGATTAAAATAAATATATGTTTACAAAAATGTGCATATTTGTAAATATACACATTTTGTAAATATATGGGTTTCAAATTTTTTCTTATTAGACACACTTTTTTGTAGGTTTTCTCATTTCTGATATAGTTCACACTTTGGTCTTATGGATATGAAATTGGAAGCCCAGAAAAGGATAGCAATTCCTAGTACAGAAAGTTAACTATTAAAATGGAGTCTGGTTTCAATGAAATTACATTACAATCCTACTTCTGCTACTTACACTATTTTGTAATCTTGAGCAAGGTAGCTAAATCCTGTACCTTATTTTTCCAATCTATAAATGGAAATACTAATAATATTTATGTCATCACTGTATACCAAAAACTATGAGATGCAGCAAAAATGCTGACATTGAAATACATAGTGATAAATACTTACATTAAATGGAAGAAAGATCTGAAAAGAACCCTAACTTTATATCTCAAGGATCTAATAAAAAAAATTTATGTCTAAATTTAGTGTAAGAGAAAAAATAATGTTAGAGCAGAAATAAAACAGAATATAAAAACAGAAAAAAAACAATAAATTAAAATTGGTTTTTGAAAAGATGGCAAATCTGTAGGTATTCTAAAAAATAGAAGACTCAAAATCAGAAATAAAACAGGAGATAATACAACTAATGACACAAAGTGGATCAGAAGGTAGGCCTGGGTCCCCTCCTCCACCAGTGGGGCAGACACCCACCAGAGCCCAGCTTCCAGCACAGGACTGCCTCTTCTGACCAGCAGACTACCGAGGGAGCCCAGGGCCAGCCCAGATCCATCTATACCAGCCCACACAGGACCCAGGCTCACAGTAGGCCTAGGTCCACTCTTCAACCAGCAGCACCAGCCAGACCCCAACTTCCAGCACAGGACCGCCTCTTCTGACCAGCAGACTAACAGGGAGCCCAGGTCTGTCTGACCCAGATCTGTCCACACCAACTTGTGCAGGACCCAGGCCCAGGGTATGTCTGAGTTTGCCCCCCCCCCGTACCCCACCTGGGACCCTAAGCCTAACCCACATCCATCTTGGGACACTGCAGTCATTGCCATAGCCTTATCCATGCAGTAGCCCCTAACTTTTTGACAACAGACAGGGCCCTGAAACAGCTGCATCTTAGGCAGGCATCCCAAAGGGAGTATGAGGCCCACACTTTTAGCCCCATCTCTGTAAAACATTGCTTCCATTTTGGGGCACCTTAACTATTATCTCGAGTTACCTCGGCTATTGCTGCCACCACCTTTAGATGCAGTAGCATACATTGATGGATACTAATAGGGTCTGGAAGCCCAACATCAAGGTGAGGTACAGACAATCTACAGGAGTACTACAAGAATATAGGGAGTAAACTGTAGTATCTCAGATCCACACTGCAAGAAAGGAAGACACATAGACAACATGAAAAAACAAGAGAGGAAAGTGCCCCAAACAAACCAGGATACTATAATAACAGAACCCATGGACAGCAAAGTTGATGAAATGTCAGAGAAGGAGTTCAGAAGATTCATAATTAAAATGATCTGTTAATTAGAGAATGGCCTAAATGAACAAATACAGGCAAAAATTGATAACTGCAACAAAGAGATAAAAGAGCAAATACAGGTAGCAGAAGATTACTTTAAGACGGAGACAGAGACTCTGAAAAAAAAAAACAGTCAGAAATCCTTAAAATGAAGGATACAATAAATCAAATAAAAAACTCAATAGAAAGCATAACCAACAGACGAGATCACTTAGAAAAAAGAACGTCAGATAATGAAGAAAAAGTATACAATCTGGAAAATAAAGTTGATCATACAGTGAAGATAGTAAGAAACCATGAACAGAACATCCAAAAATTATGGGATAGCATCAAATGACCAAATCTAAGAGTTATTGGGATAGAGGAAGGCACAGAGTTTCAAACCAAAGGAATGCACATTCTCTTCATTGAGATAATACCAGAAAATTCACCAAGCATAAAGAACGAATTGGAAAACCAAATACAAGAGGCTCACAGGATGCCCAATGTACAAAATTACAGCAGATCTACACCAAGGCACATTATAATGAAAATGCCAAGCATACAGAATAAGGATAGAATCTTAAAGGCTGCAAGAGAGATGAGTCAGATCATATATAGGGGGAGACCAAATCAAATCTCAGCAGATTTTTCAACCTAGAACCTCAAAGCCAGGAGATAATGGAACAACATATACCAAGCTCTGAAAGAAAATGGATGTCAACCAAGAAGCTTTAGATTGATGATGATATAAAAACCTTCCATGATAATTAAAAGTTAAAAGAATTTACAACTAGAAAGCCAGCACTATAGAACATCCTCAGCAAAATATTCCAAGAAGAGGAAATGAAAAACAATGATGAAAATCACCAGAGGGAGGTATTACACTAAAGGAAAATCTAATCAGAGGAGAAACCAAGTCACATTAAATACCAAAATAAACAAAAATGCCTGGGAATACAAATCATGTCTCAATAATAACCTTGAATATTAATGGCCTAAACTCACCAGTCAAAAGACATAGACTAGCAGGTTGGATTAAAAAAAGACCTAACAATATGCTGCCTCCAAGAGACTCATAGGAAAAGACATACACAGACTGAAGGTGAAGGGTTAGGAAAAATCATACCACTCACATGGACTGCAGAAGCAAGCAGGGGTTTCCATACTCATATCAAATAAAGTAGACTTCAAGCTAAATTCAAATGAAAAGGATAAAGAAGGACACTTCATACTGCTCAAGGGAAGCATACACCAACAAGACTTAACAAACGTAAATATATATGCCCCAAACAATGGAGCATCTACATTCATCAAATAAACTCTTCTCAAGTTAAAAAGTCAAATAGACCACAACACAATATTTTTGGGTGACTTTAACACACCTTTTCACCACTGGTTAGATCTTCCAAACAAAAGCTGAGCAAAGAAACTATAGAACTCAATAATACAATCAATAACTTAGACTTAACAGACATATATAGACTATTTTATTCATCAACAAGTGCATACACTTTTTTCTCAGCAGCACATGGATCCTTCTCTAAAAGAGACCATATACTATGCCATAAAGCAACTCTTAGCAAAAATTAAAAAGTAGAGATTCTACCCTGCGTTCTATAAGATCATAATAGAATGAAATTAGAAATCAATGATAAAATAAGAAATAAAATCCACTCCAACACCTGAAGACTAAACAATATCTACTGAATGAACAATGGGTTGCAGAAGACATCAAGGAAAAGATTAAAAAATTTTAGAGGTGAATGAAAACACAGATAGAACATATTGAAATCTCTGGAACACTATGAAAGCAGTTCTTAGAGGAAAGTTCATTGAATTGAGTTCATTCCTTAAAAGAAGAAAAAGTCAACAAATAAATAACTTAACATTACATCTCAAAGTCCTAGAAAAAAGAAGAACAAATAAACACGAAAAACAGCAAAATATAGGAAATAATTAAAATCAGAGATAAAATCAATGGAATTGAAACAAAAGAAATAATTGAAAAAAATTGACAAAACAAAAAGTTGGTTCTTTGATAAAATAAATAAAATTGACAGACCCTTAGCCATGTTAATGAAGAGAAGGAGAGAGAAAACTCAAATTACTAACATACATGATGAAAAGGGAATATCACAACAGACATTACAGAAATACAGAAGATAATTAGAAATTATTTTGAAAACTTGTACTCCAATGAAATAGGAAATATTAAAGGCATTGACAAATTTCTAGAGTCATATAACTTGCTCAAGTTGAATTAGAATGATATACACAATTTAAACAGATCAATTTCAAGAGATGAAATAGAAGATGCCATTAAAAGTCTAGCAACCAAGAAAAGCCCAGAACCAGATGGATACACAGGTGAGTTCTACAAGACCTTTAAATAAGAACTAATATCAATAATCTTCAATTTATTTCAGGAAATACAAAAAGAAGGAGCACTTCCAAACTCATTCTATGAGGCCTATATCACCTTGATTACAAAACCAGGCAAAGAAACATCAAAAACACAAAACTTGAGACCAAAATCTGTAATGAACATAGATGCAAAAATTCTCAATAAAATCCTGGCAAATCGAACACAAAAACATATCAAAAAGATTGTGCACTATGATCAAATGAGATTCATCTCAGGGATGCAAGGGTGGTTTAACATATGAAAATCAATTAATGTAATTCATCACATCAGTAGACTTAAAGATAAGAATCATATGATCATCTCAATAGACTCAGAAAAAGCACTTGACAAGATACAGCACCCCATTATGTTCAGAACACTAGAAAAATTAGAAATAAAAGAAACATATGTCAACATCATAAAAGCTATCTACGCTAAGCCCCAGGCCAACATCATTCTAAATGGAGAAAAATTGAAGGCATTCCCTCTAAAAATCGGAACAAGACAGGGATGCCTTCTTTCACCACTTCTATTTAACATAGTTCTTGAAACACTGGCTAGAGCAATTAGACAGATGAAAGAAATTAAAGGGATACACATAGGAAAAGAAAAACTCAAATCGGTACTATTTGCTGATATGATTCTATACCTAGAAGACCCTAAAATTTCCACCAGAAAACTTCTAGAACTAGTTAATGAATTCAGCAAAGTAGCAGGATATAAAATCAACACCCATAAATCAAAGGCATTTCTGTATATCAGTGACAAATCCTCAGAAAGTGAAATAAGGAATACTACCTCATTTACAATAGTCTCAAAAAAATAAAATAAAATACTTGGGAATCAAGTTAATGAAAGAGGTGAAACAGCTATATAATGAAAATTACAGAATCCTAAAGAAAGAAGTCAAAGAAGACCTTAGAAGATGGAAAGATCTACCTTGTTCTTGGATAGGCAGAATTAATATTATAAAAATGACCATACTACCAAAAGCACTACATAGATTTAATGCAATTCCAATCAAAATATCAATTACATTCCTCATAGAAATAGAAAAAGCAGTCATGAAATTCATCTGGAAAAATAAGAGACCCAGAATAGCTAAAGCAATCCTTAGCAGGAAGAGTGAAGCAGGTGGCATCACTAAACCAGACCTTATACTATACTACAGATTAATAGTAACAAAAGCAGCATGGTATTGGCACCAAAATAAACTTGTAGACCAATGGTACAGAATAGAGGACACAGAGACTAACCCACAAAATTACAATTATCTTATATTAGACAAAGGTGCCAAAAACATGCATTGGAGAAAAGAGATCCTCTTCAGCAAGTGGTGCTGGGAAAACTGGAAATCTATATGCAACCCCTATCTCTCACCATGCACAAAACTCAACTTAAAATGGATCAAGGACTTAGGAATAAAACCAGAGACCATGTGTCTAATAGAAGAAAAAGTAGGCCCAAATCTCTATCATATGGGTTTAGGCCCCAACTTCCTTCATAAGACTCCTTTGACAGAAGAATTAAAATCAAGAATCAATAAACGGGATGGACTCAAACTAAAAAGTTCCTTCTCAGCAAAATAAACAATCTGTGAGGTGAATAGAGGGCCTACATCTTGGGAGCAAATCTTTACACCTCACACTTCAGAGAGCTCTAATCTCTAGGGTATATAAATAAGTAAAAAAGCCAAGTGCGCACACACACACACACACACACACACACACTAAAAAACAAAACAAAACAAAACAAAAAACTCAATTGTTAAATGGACCAAGGACCTGAACAGACAAGGACTCAGAAGATGATATACAATCAGGGCTGGGATTGTGGCTCTGTGGTAGCGTGCTTGCCTAGCATATGTGTGAGGCCCTGGGTTCGACCCTCAGCACCATATTAAAATAAATAAATAAAATAAAGATATTGTGTCCAACTACAACTAAAAAATAAATAAAATTCTCTCTCTCTCTCTTTAAAAAAAGATGATATAGAATCAACAAATATATGAAAAAACGTTCATCATCGCTAGCAATTAGAGAAATGGAAATCAAAACTACTCTAAGATTTCATGTCACTCCAGTCAGAATGCCAGATATTATGAAGACAAACAGCAATAAGTGTTGGCAAGGATGTGGGGGAAAAAGGATACTCATATACTGCTGGTGGGACTGCAAATTGGTGCAGCCAATATGGAAAGCAGTATGGAGATTTCTTGGAAAACTTGGAATGGAACCACCATTTGACCCAGCTGTCCCTCTCCTCGGTCTATACCCAAAGGACTTAAAAACAGCATACTACAGGGACACAGCCACCTCAATGTTTATAGCACCACAATTCACAATAGCAAAACATAGATGCCCTTCAATAGATGAATGGATAAAAAATGTGGCATATATACATAATGGAATATTACTCAACAATAAGAGAAAATAAAATCATGTCATTTGCAGGTTAATGGATGGAGTTAGAGAAGATAATGCTAAGTCAAGTTAGCCAATCTCCCACAACCAGATGCCAAATGTTTTCTCTAATATAAGGATGCTGATTTATAGTTGGGTAGGGAGAGGGAGCATGGGAGGAACAGATGACCTCTAGATAGGGCAGAGGGGTGTGAGGGGAAGGGAGGGGGCATGGGGTTAGAAATGATGGTGGACTATGATGGATATTATTATCCAAATACATGTATGAAGACACAAATTGGTGTGAATGTACTTTGTATAAAACCAGAGATATGAAAAATTGTGCTCTGTATGTGTAGTAATGCATTCTGCTGTCACATAAAAATAAAAATTAGTTTTAAAAAAGTGGATTAGAAGACACTATTATGAATAAATTCACTCCAACAAATTTGATCATGTAGAATAAATGAATAAATTCCTGGAACCATACAGCTCAGTAAGACTGAGTCATGAAGAAATAGAAAATCTAAATAGACATAACTAATGAGGAGGGTGAATCAGAAATTAGCAACTTCTCATCCAAAAAAAAAAAAAAAAAAAAAAAAAAACTAGGACCAGATGACATCACTGGTGAATCCTACTAGACATTTGTGGAATAATTAGTACCAATCCATTTCAAACTCTCCCCACACCAAAAAGGAAAGGAGTGAACAGGCTTAAACTCATTTTATGAGACCAAATGGAACACAGCCAAACAAAGACACCACAAGGAAAAAATTACAAGCCATTATCCCTGATGAATGTAAAAGTTCATCATCACCAATGAAATACTAGCAAGCTGAAGCTGGATATGGTGATAGATGACTATAATCCCAGCTACTGGGTAGACTGGGGCAGGGGAATCACAATTTCCATGTCACCCAAGAAGTCATATTGATTTGGATATGGTTTGAGTGTGTCATCCAAGGATTCATGTGTTGAAATTTAAACCCCATTGTTAGGTGTTAAGAGGATAGACAATCCAATCCAATTATGGTGTTTAGAAATGGATGCTAACACACCACAAGGGGAGGGAAGAATAGAAGTTCATTGAATTAGACAAAGGGGAATGAAGGGAAGAGGGGGTGAGAATAGGAAAGATAGTAGAATGAATCAGACATAGCTTTACTATATACATATGTGAATACATGACCAGTAAAACTCCACATCATGAACAACCACAAGAATGGGAAGTTATACTCCAGGTATGTATAATCTGTATGTATAACACATTATTCTGTCATGTATATCTAAAAAGACAAATAAAAAATGGAATATTTGAGAGGTGATTAGTATTATATAAGTTCATTAAAATAGAGACCCCATGATTGAATCTTGGTGGCTTTATCAGAAAAGAGTGACAGATCAGAATAGACACACATATACAGGCATGCTCACTATCTCTTGTTATGAAATGACCTGTGCCTCCTTGGGACTCTTCCAGCAAGAAACCATCACCAGATGCAACCCCTCAGTCTTAGACCACCATCATAAGCAAAAATAAACTTCCTTTCTTTATAAATGGTCTAATCTGTATTAATCTGTGTTACTGTGTTATTGGCAACTTAAAATTGACTAATATAAAGGTGAAAGACTTGTATGTTGAAAACTAAAAAACATTGCTGGAATAAAATAAAGACTATACATGTTAAGACACATACCCATTTAGACTTAAAATGACAATGAGACATGCACTGCATGAAGAGGCATGATGAAGAACATAGTAGGTGCAAATAAAAATCCTACCTCTATATGTTATAACATCAAGAGACCAAGTTTCTGCCTACCCTATAAATACCTTAGAAGCTATAAAACTTTGTCCTTTGCTTTACTCTCTCAGTTATTCTCCATTCTTTCTCAAGCAGAAGCCCCTAAGAAAGTCTTGTTTCTGCCTAAATTCTTTCCAGGTCTAGTTTTCATTTCTATTGACTCTGAATTTGACAACTATAGGTAATAATAATATATTGTATACATGAAAATTGTTGGGAGAATAGATATTAAATGTACTGAATTATAGAAATAAAAGGTAACTTTGTGAGGTAATGGTACGGTACGTTAAACAGCTTCATTATAGTAGTCATTTCAAAATGTATACATATGCTAAAACAAAACATTGTACATTATAAATAGATACAATTATTTTGGTCAAGTATACATTTTTTAAAAAAGAATTTAAAAGGCAAGATTCAACAATCCATGGATATACATATTTGAAGTAAAAGTATAAAAGTAAGAACTGGAAATATATACCAAATTCATGCTAATCCTTACTGTTTTTTTTTTGTGTGTGTGTGTGTATGTGTGGTGCTGGGGATTGAACCCATGGCCTTGTGGATGCTAGGCAAGCACTCTATCAACTGAGCTATATCCCCAGCCCAAATCCTTACTTCTAAGTGGGAAAAATGTGGTGATGAGATTGAGTTAGAGAATAACAAGGAATTCAGTCATACCTATAATTGTTTATTTCATTTTTACTTGTTTCTCAAGGAATAAGGGGAATATATAACCATTTTCTGTATTGCAGTTTTGGCATCTGCATCTTGTATTATTTTCAGTACTTATCTATAGTCTTTGAACTTTTAAACCTTAAAAAAGGAAAGCATAGTTCAAATATGACTGTGCTGGTGAAGTGATCCCAGATTTATATATATATATATATATATATATATATATATATATATATATATATATATATATATATATATATATATATATATTAGTTGTAGATGGACACAATACCTTTATTTTATTTGTTTTTATTTTCATGTGGTTTCGGGGAATGAACCCAGTGCCTTATGCATGCTAGGCAAGTGCTCTACCACTGAGCCACAACCCTGGCCCCATCCCTGATTTTTTAAAAATATTTTTAGTTGTAGATGAACACAATACCTTTATTTTATGTATTTATTTTTATGTGGTGCTGAGGATCAAACCCAGGGCCTCACATGTGCTAGGCAAGCACTCTACCACTGAGGTACAACCCCATGCTCTTATCCCTGATTTTAATAAGCAAATTTAGTACCTCTTTTCTCCCTATGCCCACTGGTTCTTCTCCCTGACATCTGCTGTTATATCACTAACTAAAACTTATTTAATAATCTATTTGCTCCCATGTTATTACTTGCATATGAAAAATATACAAAGAACAAACTTCCAGGACAGGCTGAAGGCTCTTTGGAGTCCTATCTCCCATATATTGAAGAGTAGGAATGTGCCTATCCAAGAGATAGTTAGATGATCTCTGGGCACTAGTAATGTGGATTCCTGATAGATGGGGCTCAGGTGTGTGCAGCTGGTGATGATTAATGAAAATGTGCACTTAGGAGCTGGGCATTTTATTATGTATGTTTACTCCAATTTTTTTTTTTACTCCCAGTGTGATAAGACATTTTCAAAAAGTGAACAACTAGTTCCCAAGGATATTGGTGCCAAACACCCCAGAACCACTCATTCTTGGCTCTTTCCCATGGGAATTTATCCAGGCTTCCAATGTGCCAAACCCTCAATTCCAGCTCACCTCCTGCCTTCCTGTTTTGTCATGTCCCATCCATGGCTTCCAAGGACCCTGGATACACTGGTATGTCCCATCTCAGACTGCCCCTCACCTCATGTGCTTGCTCTGGGAAACCTTTCCATCATACAGGCATGTCCTGATCTCTCCAGCCTGCCTTTCCCACCCAGCATAAATGTACACTCAGACTTCCTGAACTTAGGTTTTCTTAATTACAATGGGACTTTAGATAGATGAATCTACTCTCTCAAAATTTAATTTGTGCTCTGTGAAATCCACAGATATGACAAACGTATATCCAAACCACCATCTCAGTTTATAAAAGGAAAAGTAATACTTGGAGCCTAGGAAGAGTATGAGGGGGGCCAGGGTAGACACTGACTATTCTTGGAACCTCCAGGTTCTTCTGCTTCTGGCTGCTTCCCTGCAGCCAGAACCATCCTCAGCTCACTTTTGGTAAGTAATTAAATTGTTTAGTCCAATCAGAGTGACTGGAGCTGAAGTCCAGTCATGAGTATTTTTGAAGAACCTCAGGTTGTTATTATACATAGCCAGGGTAAGAACAATTGCTTTTGATTTGAGTTCCATGAGAAAAAGGATATCTGAAGGATGTGTCAAGGTCTCCTGTGTCACCATTTGTGTCTGACACCTAGCTCAAGGAATGGCATAAAGCTGGCAGCTTGTCTTGTGTCATCCTGAAACAGCACCTGTGATACTCCTGTTAATATTAACTTGAGCTCATCCATTTCATAAGACTGTCAAGGAACTAAACTAAGTCACAACCAGCTACAGACCTGGTGATAGCAGCAGGCTCTTCTGGAAGGTTATGTAAGTCATAGATTTTTATCTTCATTCTCAGAGGCTACATCCCTAAAAGGTCTAGTTTGGTTTCCTATAGAGAGAACTCCTGATCACTGATTTGCACATAGCACCATCATGGAGAAAGTGATGGGCTACATCATATAAAATAAACATTAGTATATTTGGGGGGCCAAGTACTCTGTGCACATATTGTCTGAAATTATTCTTTGTTATGATGACTGTGATAGGTAATTTTATATGTCTACTTTGCTAGGCTATAATGTCCAGTTTGGGGTTGCTGTGAAGGTGTTATTAAATGTGATGAACATTTTAATCAATAAACTTTGAGTGAAGCAGATTACCCTTCAGTTGAAGGTTTTATGAAAAAGGAATGAAGTCTTTGAAAAAAGACAAAAATTTACCTCCAGACTGCTTTGAACCTGACAATGCAACATAAACTCTTTCCTGGGATTCCATCCTGCCAGCCTTGCTGATTTCAGACTTGTCAACCTCCACAATCATGTAAGTTAATTTTCTAAAATTCCTCTCTCTCTCTCTCTCTCTCTATATATATATATATTTATATTTCTCTCTACATAGATAGGTAGGTAGATAGATAGATAGATAGATACAATATAATCTTGTTCTCAGGCTCCCTAATATCATGAGTAATGATGTTGTGAACATTTATCTGAAGTAGCTTATGGAATTGAAAAAAAAATGTTACTTTATTTTCCTATAACTTCACTGAACATTTATCTTGACCATGCAACTCTTCTAATAGCATATCAACTTCTTTAGTCATTTATTAAAATTTCCTTCCTCTTTGGTTGACTATATGGCCCAAATCAAGATTTTTCCCACCTTTTTATTACTACCTCATGATGATTTAACTAACATAAAAGGTAAGATTTACTCATGAATTGGCTTGATATCAGGGGATAAATTTCTTGTCCAAGGTAGTGAACATTCGTTTACATTGGCTTCTGCTAATATTTCCTTTCCACAGTGGCTGCTGTCCATCTCCACAGGCATTGGTTCCATTTGTGTATGACCTGCCCTGACCTTCATAGGGGCCTTTTAATATAACATTCTCTTGATGCCCACTCAAGCTTTCTTTCAATTCTCTGGTTCTTCTTTAATGTTTTAGGGTACCCCTTGGGACATAAAGACTCAGCTACTCTCCCTACACCATGTGGGGCTTCCAGGGTTTCTATGAGGTTATCCTCATGTACATGTACTTCCACACTTCTCTAAACCTTTGCTTCTATTCTAAAATACTATGTTGGATGTATGGCTTATCCATACAGGTTTCAGACATCCAAGATGACATCCTAGAAATTAAGGCAAGATATTATAATTATCTGGAATTTATTTTGGCCTCTTCACTTGGGACTCAGCATAGGCAGATAGAGGAGACAGGTCAGAAACAGGTTGTAGGTTCCTTTTTCAAAGGCTGGTATATTTGCTAATCACTGCTGTTTACAGTGGGTGGAACAGGAATATGGTACAGTGGTTTCTACTGGAATATGGAAATGTATTTTTTCCTGGAGATATGAGCTTTAAAGTAGTCTCTGATATGTGTGCCTAAGTGGAAGCCATGCCCAAGACCCATGACTAAAAGGAGACAAAGATGAAACAATAAGTCTGCTCTGAGGATGCATGCATTTTAAGTTACATCCATTACTAATGTATTCATGTGCTTTAGGAACACTGAGACATCAGAGCAAACTTCAAGAGGGTGAAAGTTACTTTGGAATTGATGATCAGGTCTTGGGTCTAGAGGACTAAGTCCCTCCAAAAAAGTACACAAAGGCTTTCTTGGCCTCTGGCATAAATTTCTTTGGTGCAGAGAAAACTCAAGTTAATGAATAAGATAAATGATCTCCATCCAGGGGTGTCAAATTGATTGACTTTGTGTAGTTCCCTCACAGTGATTTTTAATCTGGTCCTTAGAAAATGATTGCAAATTCCTTGATAGGCAAGGTTAATTAAGTAGTTTGAGAAAGTGATATACACCTCTGAGGCAAGGTTACCTAATTTGGATGAAAAGAGTTTTGTGTATCAAAAGACTTACTCAAGAGAGTGAAGAAACCACCAGATAATTGTATAAAATATTTTCAGATAATTTCTGATAAGAAATTATTATCCAGAATATATAAAGAACTCCTATAATTCAATAACAGCAACAATGAAAATCACCCAATTAAAATATGGGAAAATTTTAATTTTATTTTTATTTCTTTTCTTTTTTAAAAGAAAGAGGAGAGAGAGAGAGAGAGAGAGAGAGAGAGAGAGAGAGAGAAATTTTTTTTGATATTTATTTTTCAGTTCTTGGCAGACACAACATCTTTGTTTGTATGTGGTGCTGAGGATCGAACCCAGGCCGCACGCATGGCAGGCAAGCGCACTACCGCTTGAGCCACATCCCCAGCCCCTTATTTTTATTTCTACTAGGAAGATATAAAAATGGCCAGAAAGCACTGAAAAGATGCTGAACATCATAGTCTTAGGGAAATGCAGACTGAAATCATAAAGGGACAGTATTTTATACCCATTAGGATAAGTACTATTTTAAATAATGGAAAAGAAGTGTTGGAGAAGATGTAGAGAAGTAGGAATGCTTGGATATTGTTAATGGGAATGAACAAATGTACAAATTCCGTGGAAAACAGTTTGGTATTTCCTTAAAATATTAAACATAGAATTACTGAAGTGTCCAGCAACTTTGCTTCAAGGTAGCTATCCTAAAGAACTGAAGGCAATGACTCAAACCAATGCTTGTATACCAATGTTCTTAGAAGCATCATTCACGATAGGCAAAACCTAGATGTTCATTAACAGATGACTAAATGAAAATAATGTGTTGCATACATTCAATGAAATTCAGCCACAAAAATGAAGTTCTGACAAAACCTATAATAGGAATGAACCTTGAAATCATTCTAAGTGAAATAATCTATGAAAGGACAAATATTATGTGGTTTCACTTAGATGAGGTTCCTGGAATATTCAAACTCATTGAGTCAGATGGTAGAATAGAATTCACATGAGGAAGGTGGTGATGATAGTAGTGAGAAAGGGGAGTTGTTGTTTAATCAGTATTGTTTTAATTTGGGATGATA
This sequence comes from Marmota monax, assembly GCF_021218885.2. NCBI lineage: Eukaryota > Metazoa > Chordata > Mammalia > Rodentia > Sciuridae > Marmota > Marmota monax. The sequence goes on along the minus strand of NW_026694552.1, from coordinate 4,626,806 downwards.
AAAATATTCCAGAAATGGAGAGTGGTAATAATTGCCCAACATTGTGAATTTACCTGATGCCAATAATTGTACTTTATCCATATTTTTATTGGTACATTATAGTGGTATATAATGGTGGGGTTTGTTTGGGCACATATTATGTGCACAAAATTTAGCAATATAACTTGCCCAATATCCTTTCCCAGTATCAATAATTGTACTCTTAAAGGTGGTTGAAATATTTTTTTAACAAAACAAAACAAACTTACAAATTTGCTTTTGCATTCCTAAAAAAATATTCTACACATAATAAAGTGTCCTGGATAGCATGGGACAAACCTTGTACTAAACCTTGTGAGGAATATGAAATAAGCATATTAGCTTTCCCTAACTAGGCCTAAAAATCACTCGAGAGCCAAGTTTTATGAACATTAAGTTGGTGTTCTCTGAATAAATGAAAGCATATTCTGATGTGCACAAGATGCCTGACTGGGAAGCAGAAAGAAAAAAATAGAAATTAGATATATCAATAAATATGTAAATTTATAATAAATGAGTATGCATAAATATATAAATGCAGATTTTCTCAGATCAGAGATTTATCAAGGAGCTGGTTAAAACAATTTTAAATCATCAAAATTTGGGGGAATATGAATTTATATTCTCTCACAATAATTATCTATGGTTAGTAAAAGTTAACTTTTAGAATAACAAAAATGAACAAAGAGATAGAATGGAAGAGTGCAAATTAACACATTTAATTTGACCAGAACAATAATAGATATGATATATCAAGAGTTTACTATGTTGCAGTCAGTATGCTAAGCGTTTTGTACATATTATCTCAATTTTTATGACAACCCTATGCAGGAATGTGGCAGAGGCAACTAGCTGTCCTGCTCCTACCTCCATAGTGAAGGGTTATTTCTGGTAAATGCACCCAATGAGGGACTACATTTTCTATCCATCCCTATGCAATCAAATGCATTAATGTGATCAGTACTCATGGTAAACTAAACAATGGTCCCTAAAGGTATATACATCCTAATCTGTGGAACCTATTAATCGTACTTTATATGGCGAAAGGGACTTTGTCAATGAAGAAAGTTAAGGATTTTGAGTGATTATTTTGTATTACTCAGATGAGTCCTAAATGTAATCACAAGTGAACCTTTAAGAGGGAGACAATGGGATATTTTCTCACAAAGGTAGTGTAATGATGAAGTCAGAGAGAGATTTGAAGATGCTGTGTTGCTGGATTTGAGGTTGGATGAAGGGGCTATAGTTCAAGGAATGCAAGGTATGCTGCACTTGAAGTTGAAAAGGACAAGGGAATTGATTCTCTTCTAGTGCCTCCAGATAGGGAACACATCTGTTGGCATGTATGTTTCTGTCCAGAAAATATGTTTTCTGTTTCTGACCTCCAAAACTATAAGGAAATCAGTTTCTCTCATTTTAAGCCCTTGAGTTTGTAGTAATTTGTTACAGAAGCCATCAGAAGCTAATATAGTTCCCATCAAAGAAAAATGGGCAGAATATGACCAGGGCCACAAAGCTATTTGCAAAGACCCTACGTATTTTGACCTCATAAACCTCTTTCTCCATAAAATTGTATGTTATGACTGCGTTGATACAAAAATGAATATAATCTAGGTTCAAATCATAATCGTATGTCTGTTATTATTACGTTCATTTTTCTTCTTTTAAAAAATCAATTTAAATTAAAACATATGGGCTCATAAAAATATCATAAGACACAGGCCTTGGGACTACTGTACCTCATAGGTAAGTCAGAGCTGTATGACACTTTGAACCATGGAGGTTATGAGTCCAGAGTGCCTTCTACACTTTCTCTTTCTTGAAAGAGTTAACAGAAGAAAGACATTTTGTGTTTTCTGAGGCACCATGTGAAGGAAAGTTACTTGTATCTTCCAATACTTACATAGAACTGTTACATAAGTGAAAAATGAGCATTTGTTGTTTTAAGTCACAGAAAGACTGGAGTGCATTTGTAACAGCAGATAACACCAGAATAATGAATATAGAAACTGTCTTTTGAAGTGGAATTCATCTATAATGAAAAACTTTACTGCATAGTTTGCTTAGTGGTCAATTTATATGAAGTGAATAAGCTAACACTGAAAACTAGAGATATGGATACCCAAGTTGTACAGTGGCAAAATATTGGGTGAAATCATAATACGTGATAACTTGGAAGTCACACCAAAGACTTGCTAAGCCCAAATCTCTAGAAGGAGAAACTAGATAACAGAATGTTGATAAACGTATGTTAGTTGTTACTAGCTGCATTTAGCAAGATGTGCAAAAAACTGGGTGCACATGGGTTAAAAATCGGCTATTTTGAAATTAAAGCAATAGAATCTAAAAATTAATGGCCAAATTAGTCTTATCAGGCTGCCACAATAAAATACCATAGACAACAGAAATTAATTTTCTCACCATTCTGCAGGACTGAAATCCCAGATTAAGTTCTGGTTGGATATATTTCTGGTGAAGACTTCCTTTCTGGCTTGTAGCCAGCTGGCTTCTCACTGATTCCTCACATGCTCTTTCTTCTGTGCAAGTGCATGAAAAGAGAGAAATATAATTCCCTTCCTCTTTTTATAAGGGCAGCAATCCGATTGCATTAATACCCCATGATAATGGTCTCATTTACTCTTAGTCACATTTTAAATCTTTATCCTCAAATACATTCGTACTGGGGCTTAGGACTTCAACATATGAATTGTGTGGGGACATGATTAAGTCCATAGCAGTAGGCTTGAAGGATTTTAAATGCCAACTACTGCTACTTTCAAAACAGAAATAATTCAAACTGAAAAAATTCTTTAAGCAAAGACGTTAATAAAAACTCTGAGTGTAAAATGGCAAAATAGAGAATGCCAAAAACCCATCTTCCACAGAACAACTAACAAACTAGCAAAAATCTGTCACAATTTTTCTTATCTCCAGAGACTAACTAAAAGCTTACAGAAACAAGATGAACCTTAATCAAGAAAAGAATAGTGGAATCTGAGTAGGAACAGATAGATTTTTAAAATTTAAATTACAGTGGTCCCTTATTCCATTCCCCAGTTCAATGGGACCTAGAGGACAATAGTTTGTTCTAGGGAGAGATAATGGTACCAAAGGGAGTAGAATAGATATTTTCTCAAAGGATTGTATTTGATTGCTTTGGCATATTTGGTAGCTCCCTGGAAGATAGGCTAAAATATTTGCCTTAATTTCACCTAACAGTCTCACTTTTGAGATGACTGTTAAAAAAAAAAAACAGTTATTGAAGATATTTAAAGGCAAATGACTTTGTCACTGCTGGAGACAAATGGATAAAGTTGGATCATACAGAACACTAACCCAAAAACATGGGAAGAAAATAATATGGACTTTTTGATTTGGGGAACATAGACTTGCAAATGCTCTACATAGTCTTAGGAATATATAAGTGTCCACACTGGTGACAGTGGTGCCAGTGGATTTGTATCTTCTCAGGAAATACCTGAGAGCCTAATCCTTAGCTCTGGATGACATCCAGTTCTGTGCAAATGGAAGCAGAGTTGTAACAGCCGTGTTAAGTATTAGAGACAAGTCCCAATACATACACTGTGCCCATTTGCAAATAATTGTTTTAGTATCTAGAATGTTAAGCACCTTACCAAAAAGAAAGGCCCCATACAAGGATGTGTGGCATACAGAAATCTCTGTCCATTTGCTAGCTGATTAAGCTAATGCAGCAAAGACTTCATTTATTACATGTAAAAGTAATACATACATACAGTTAGTTCAGAAAGTAACTAAGCAAATAGTAACAACTATAGCAAGCAGCAACAAAAAAGTCTAAGCATGGAGGAATAACTAATCTTCAGAATTACCATATTTTGATGCTCAAAATGACTGGATTTGACAAAAATTTCACATCAAGTGAATAAATAAAAAGTATAGTTATTGTATAGTTAATGTGGACAAAAAGGAATTGACAAAAATTGTCTTGGTGGAATGTAAGTATTGGGAGTATTAGACAATGTCTTTTAAATACCTATTTTAAATATATTCAAATAGCTAAAAGAAACTTCATGATGGGAGTGAAAGAAAGCCACAAAAATGATGTCTCACCAGTTAAAGAATATCAACAAAAATAGATATTAAGGAAATAGAAATTCTTGAGTTGAAAAATATAGTAACTCAAATGAAAAAAATCACTAGATGAATTAGTGGAAGATTTGAGAAGGCAGAGAAGAGAATTGGCACACTTGAAAGTAGGTCAATTGGGAGTCAGAAAGAAAACAAATAAAGTCCAATAGTCCTATATTACATGATTTGTGTACCAACAGATGTGTAATGGGAGTCTCAAAAGGGAATAGGGAGAAAAAGGAAAATAAAGAATATTTGCAAAAATAATGACTGAAAAGTTACTCATTTTTTGAAAGATATGACCACACAACTAAGAACCTTAATGAACCCCAAATAAAATAAACTGAAAGAGATCTTTGCTAAACATGTTACGGTCATATCTTCAGAGAACAAAGAGAATCCTGAAACTAGCAACAGAGAAGCAATTCATTAATTATAAGGGATCCTTATAAAACTAATCCTTATAATAAGACAGACACAAATTATTTTTCATTGGACACCTTGAAGACCAGGAGGTATATTTAAAAATGATAAAAATAATTGTCAATAGAGAATTTTAAGTCCAGCAAACTGTTCTCCAAAATGAAGTAAGAAACATGGTGTTCTTAGAGGAAAAAAGAATCTGAGGGAGCTTGTTATTAGTAGACTTGATTATTTTCTACGGATTCATGGTGAAATGAAAGAATGTCAGAAATATCAGAAAGTAAGTCAAATGCACATAAAGAAATTAGGAATAATATCAAAGATAGAAAAATGAAAATTTAAATAAAACCATCAATTTTAATTATGTATTTTTTGTTTGCAACTCCTGTATTTTCTTATATCATTTTAAAAGAAAACTGCTTAAACAATACTTTAAAGTGATGGACACATAGTGTATAAAATAAAATGTAATTTGTGACAATAACATCATAAAATGGGGGATAGAGCCATATAGGAACAGTTTATATCTTACTGTTATAAGTAATCTGATATTAATTCAAACTAGATAGATGCAAACTGAGACATAAATTATAATCCCAGACAACCACTAAGAAAATAACTATATGAAACACACACACACACACACACACACATTCTAAGTGGAATGGAATAAGGAACCAGTATAGATATATGGGTATGTATCTATCTATATTAAAAATGAACAGGGAACTAAAATGATCTATTTTACAAAAATCAGTATCAACAAACTAAGGTACTAAAAAGGCATTTAAAATCAAAGAAAAATGGCAGATGTTATTTCTTTCTTATCACTAATTACACTAAATAAAATGAATTAAAACCTCCATTTTAAAGGCAAAAATGGACAGAATTGATAAAAGGTAATTATCAAACTTTATGATATCCACAAGAGGGTGACTTTACACTCAAATACACAAATAGTTTGAAAGTAAAATGAGAGGAAAATATTTCATAAAACAGTAACTAAAATAGAGTTATTATGGCTATCTGATTATCAGACAAAATAGCATTAAGAAAAAATTGTTACAAGAGAAAAAGAAGGGCATAATATGATGATAAATTGTTAGTTCATCAGAAAAAAGATGAATTATAAAAACAAGATGAGTTATAAATATTATGCATCTATATACACCATTCAAAATATATGAGGCAAAGACAGAACTGAAGGAAGAAATAGTTTAGTAATAAACAATTGCTTAATAAATAATTAGATGAGGAAAAGAAATAAATGGCATACAGATTGGAAATGTAGAAGTAAACTGTTTATTTGCATGACATAATTTTATATCTACAGAAACAAAGAATCTGAAAAAAAACTACTATAGTTAATATGCATTTAGCAATGTTGCAGGATAAGAAACCAATACACAGAAATAAATCATATTCCTATCTATAAGTAATGAACAATCTTGGTGGAAATTTAACAAATCAAATTATAATAATTATTGTAAGGAAGATCAAAATTCTTAGAAATAAATTTAACCAAGGAAATGTAAGACTGGTACACTGAAACTCTGAAATGTTGTTGGAAGAAATTAAAGAAGACCTAAATAAGTCAAACATTTTCCTGGGTCTTTGGATGAGAAGACTTAATATTATAAATGCCCTTATCTTTTTATAGAAATGGTGTAGCTAGTACAAAACTATATATGTAAGGGTAAAGGATCTTGAAAAGCCAAAACAACTGAAAAAGAACAATGAAGTTGTAGTGCTCATACATCATAATTTCTAAACATTTGACAAGATATAGTAATAAATAAATGCTATCCCTGACTAATGTGTAGATCAAAGGGATAGAAATGAGAGTTAAGAAATTAAACCTATGTATTTATAGTGATTGATTTTGACAAGGGCCTCAAGAACATTCAATGGGCAATAATAGTGTGTTTAACACATGATGCTGGGGAAACTGGGTATCCATATGCAAACAAATGAAGCTGGACCCTTTCCTTACACCACAAACAAAAATTCACCCCAGGGGCTGGGGCTGTAGCTCAGTGGCAGAGTGCTTGCCTTGCACATGTGAGGCACTGGGTTCAATACTCAGCACCACACAAAAATAAACAAATAAAATAAAAGCATGCTGTTCATCTATATCTATAATTTTTTAAAAAAAACACTTCAAGCAGAAAAAAATAGAATTAAGAAGGTTTTGAATAAAACAGGCCTATTAAGACCTGTCAGTTAAAAAGATGGACTGTTCTTCAGCAAAGATCAGATTATAGTTGTAGAATATAGCTAGTTCAGAAACTGGTTCAGATGGCCTCCATTTAGAAAAGAGAGAAAAAGGATCAGGAAGCAAAGAAATAAGGCAGACAATAATTGCTTCTAGGAAAAAAAAGTATGGTTGCAGGCACACAGGAGTGGTTGAATAGAAATAGCCTGAAAGTTTAATGTGTTTTAAGGCAATTGCTCTGCCTAAGAAACCACAAACTAGTTCTGAAAGAGCCTGCAACAATACAGCAATCCCATGGCCCTCATACCTGTATTAGCAGGAAGGTCGCTGTGGAAAATTCTGTATCTAATAAAGGGGGCAAACTCCCCAAACTCACCTCAGATATGGCCATGGAGAACAATGGACAAGGGAGTCTCCCACAGAGAGAAGAATCAGAAACTAACCAGGGAGCTTCCCCTACTGCCAGGGCAAGATGTCCTCAACATGACTGACCAATAAGATCCCATTATTGCTATGGACCAGTATCATTGTATATCTTTTTTATTCAATTTCTTTGTTTCCTTTTTTAAAATATTTTTTTAGTTTTCAATGGACTTTATTTTATTTATTTATATGCAGTGCTGAGAATCAAACCCAGTGCCTCACATGTGCTAGGCAAGTGCTCTACCACGGAGCTACAGCCCCAGTCCATCATTCTTCCATTTCTTTCTTTCTTTCTTTTTTAATGAGGTAACTTTTTTCATAGCTTTATTTTGTTCATTTATTTTTATGTGGTGCGGAGGATTGAACACAGGGCCTCACATGTGCTAGGCAAGTGCACTACCACTGAGCCACAACCCCAGTCCATCTTCCATTTCTTAATCAGGGTTTTTACTGGTATTTTTTATCCCTGTCTCATGATTGTACATCTGGGATGTGGAAAGAGGGAGAAATTAACTTGCAGTTTAACAGGAGTCCAGTGGATTTTTATCTGAATGTAGTAACTTGATGAACATTGGGTTATCTACTATGGGGAGGGATTGATTGTATTCCAGGTGTGAAAAGGAATATACATTTTGCTATTTGGTTGCCAGAGGAGCAAACACAAATAACTATCCTCCAAATATTCGTGTCCGGCCTTCCATTGGATAAATTAGTTTCTAAGAAATAGATGCTTATCCAGGACTTTTATTTCCTAGACTTTTTAAAATTCAGACAGATATTTGTGACTTGTTTTGACCAATGCAAAGTGAGTGGAAGTGATCTGTGTTATAAGTGAGTCAAGAAGATTAAGGGGCAGATATTCCCTTTCCATCATATCTTTCCTTATTTTGCTAGCTGGATGCAAGGCACTCCAGAATCTGAGTATATAGGACAGTCACAAGACAGAGGAGCTGGGACCTTTAAATCATTATGTGGAGAAAACCACTTACCACAAACAATGGATTATATTCTTATATGAAATTGAAACAAATGTATAATTTATTAAGCCATGAAAATGATTTTTTAAGAAAATAATAAGTGTTACCCTGATTTAGAAATGTACTAATGTTATCCCCACTGAACAGATGAGGAAATAGAAGCTCAGAGCCTCAGACTTTCCCAAAGGCACATGAATATTTAGAGATGAAACCAGGATTCTCACTTGGGTTGCCTCTACTCTTTTTTAAAAATAATTTTTTTTTAGCTGTCAATGGACCTCTATTTCATTTATTTATTTATTTATTTATTTATTTATTTGTTTGTTTATATGTGGTGCTGAGAATTGAAGCCAGTACTTCGCACATTCCAGGCAAGCCCTCTTCCACTGAGCCTTGACCCCAGCTCTGCCTCTACTTTTAATTAGGACATTACTTGCCTCCTGGGAAATGGCAGTAAGAAGGGCAGTGGCAGCAGCACTGATCTCTTTTTGAAATTAGTTTTGCTTCAGGAAGCCACCCAGAAGGTAACTAGAAGGCAATAAACAAAAGCAGTCAGAAAGCTTTACCTATTTTAAAGAAGGAAACACGAGTTTCCAAGAAGCCAGTAGGAATGTTGGAACTGGATATAGAACCCCATCTCCTTCAGAATAGAGGGTATCACAAATCCTCTTAATGACACATTCATTCACAAAAAGCAAACTAAAATGTAGACTATATCAAGTGTTATATAGGGATAAATACTATGGAGAAAAATAAAACAGGGAGGAAAGAAGTACAGAAGTTCAGATGTGGTGGCTCCTTTCTTCAGGCTGGAGAAACAAGGGTTACTCTCTCTTTGTGATGCACCACACTTCCCAGAACTCAAGATGAAATGCCTCACAAGGTCTAAGTTGATTTTTCCTATCCCTATCACTTATTTGTGTTTCTGCAAATTATTAACTGTGCAAGGTGAGATTTTGCAATGGCTAGTTTAAGTTTGCATCTCCCTTCCCCTACTCTGTTTTGGCAACTATCCTATTTGCTTACCATATCTCTACTGACAAAACAGCAGGCCTACTCTTTGTTGATTGTGGGCCTGCTACATGAAGAACTCTGATGTTGCTTCACTTCCTTTCTCCCTCCAGTCCCAGTTCCTTCCTATTTTTTAAAGCAACCAGGTTAGCATCACAAGTGGGCAATTTGAAGTCAGAAATACTTCAGTACAAACTCTGATTCTATTATTACTGATTTTGAGAACTTGGTGAATTATTGAATGACAAAGTACCTGGAATGGATATAATACTAGAGTAAGATTTTGGAGTCATAACCTAGATTAAAGAGTTAGCACCAGAATGTAAATCAATTTTTCTCATGCAGGACATCCAAGGGCTCAGAAAAATTATGAATTACATTTGAGTACTCCACTAAGTAATGAACACCAACTGCCGGGGTGCTGGTAGAAAGAAACGGGGAAGACTATAACTTAAGAGTGGAGGAAGAAGTCATACATACTAAATAAGAACTTAAGACCAGCTTCAGAATTGATTTTGTTTTTACAAATATGTCCTTTCTACCTGGTCATGGATATATACCTATATATTTTAATTAATATGTATTCTATTTCCTCTTAATCTAGATATCAACTGTGATTATGATGATTAAATCTAGTCCATAGTTTGAAGAATATTGAACCATTTTAATTATGTATTGGAAGTCTTATGGATTCTGTGCCAATGATCTTAGAATTGGAGGTCAATAAAGTGACTGATGAGATGTTTAGAATTGATAAAATTTGTTTTGCATTGTATGTAAAATTATTGTATCATTTTAGACAGGAGCTTTTTTTGAAGTGTCTATGAGAAGATGTATAGATATTGGGAATTCATAAGCATGAATTCTGGTATATGTGTATTGCTTTTTTGAAACCAAACATAATTTTTCCCCTTCCTAATGGTGCTCCAATTTCATATTTTTTTGGAAGCGGGTACTGGTGTTTGAACTCAGGGGTATTCAACCATTGAGCCACATACCCAACCCTATTTTGTATTATCTTTAGAGACAGAGTCTCACTGAGTAGCTTAGTGCCTTGTGTTTGCTGAGGCTGGCTTTGAACTCTTGATCTTTCTGCCTCAGCCTACCAAGCCACTGGGATTATAGATGTGCACCACCATGCCCAGCTCCAACTTCCTTTTAAAGACTTACTCCTTGCCCTTATATTAGGTCTACTAAATGATTCTATTATTATCTAAGAGGCAGGCATATAACCTAAGTTTAGATAATCTAATGCTGAGTGGTTAGATATTGAATCCTAATCATAGGGTAAAGAGACTGAAATTTTCTTAGGTTCAGGCAATTAAGACGGCAGTGTCCTAATTAGACCAATCATTCTATAACACCACTTTTGCTCATTCCTAGCCTAGTTCTGCAGTTTCCTATTGGTTCTTGGCCTTTAATATTATTGTTATATGTTTACACTTGCTTAAGTTTACCGGAATTGTTTTCCATATTTCCCCAACTTTTGATGGATTTCAGTAGAAGGACCACATATACCAAAGACATACATGGATATTAGCATCAGAACATGAAGTTTAATGTTGTTTCTACCACTTGCTTATCCTCTCTGGTTCTCAGTTTCCTTACTTGGAACAAAGAAAATGATAAAATGGCACCTACATCTTCTACATCTTGGAGTTATTGTGTGATATGTGCCTAATAAATGTTAGCTTTTAGTATTATGTAATCATGACTAAATCTTTTAAAAAGTAAGTATTCCTATGCTTTCCTCCTTTACTACCAAGTACAAGAAGGCATCCCCTGATGCATTGGCAACACCCAGAAATGCTGTAATAATGGGTCAAATTGTTTCCAAATGAAATACAGTGAAAAATGTTAGCTCAGTTTACATGGGAAAAGGCCAGGAGCTACTGCTAGAAATAAGGTGAATATTTAAATTGCTCTTAAATAATTTTTGACTGTTGACCTGGGTCTTTTGCATGTAACTTTATAACATAACTGACCAGAGTCAGGAAATTTTCTTCTGAATTAATTAAAAGAAATTGTGTGTGTGTGTGTGTGTGTGTGTGTGTGTGTGTGTGTGTGTTAGATGAGGGCTCTTCCCCTGATATTGTACTGGGGGCTTCAAGTGATGTTGATCAAAACTTCCTCTTTCTGTGCTTGTTTCCTTATTGTCTTTTATTATCTAGTCTTCAGCACTAACACATACACAATTAGTTTTTGGCCTGAATAGTCCGTGTGTTCATAACATTCCCATTGGCCTGCCATAGATTTCTGAAGAATTTTGTCAATATATTTAACGAGTGTTTACTTTGAAAACACTGAGGATATTTAAACTTGCCCCATTAGCCACTTTCTCTTTTGCATCTGGCAGCTTCAATTTTGCTCCAGACAGTGTGAAATGCTTCTTTTCCTGGTGCACAAGCAGTATCATCAGAAACAGTAATCATCTTTTAATAAAAGTGATTTTGCTAATGGAATATCTTTTCTTATTGCTTATTCTGATTTAAACTCCCAGAATTTGATAAGTCTGTGAAAGCCTAGATTTATTCGGTTATGAATATTTGCAATTCTTTTACTCTTCAAAAATACTGTATTTGTAGAGAGAAGGTTTGAAAATCAACTAAATTTCTGATTTGCTGACATACATACATAGCTGTTAGTAGTTGGCCCTGAGTAGAAGGGGGTAGAAGTAAAGGTAAAGGTGGGTGTGGACATAGGACATTTAAATTATTATGTTATACACATCATTTTTTGAATAAAGAATGTGTGGCACTTTTACAATTATATGTTTTTTTTCAATTTCAACAGAATAATATATAATTGAATAGAGGTAAAAACAGAGTTCTTTGGGAACAGGACTGGATAAGAATATTTATAGGGCTAATCAATGGAAGAATTACAATGCTCTCAGCTGTGAAATCAAAATGATAATAAGAATAATAAGTGAATAAAGCATAGAACCTAATAGAAAATTGGTCAGATGACCTGAACTTGTTCTAAAAAGAAGATAACCAAATGTTTTTTAAAGCTATAGACTTTTTCCTTCCAAATGCATTTTCTTAGGCAGTCCATTAAATCAGTATCCATATTTATGTATTTTATCTAACTCAAATTCCATGGTCAACCATAATCATTTTCATACACATGTCTTTGACTTTCTTACCTCTATAACTTTGTCATATTTGGGAAAGTCATAATCTCAATTAAATACAACTTCGTTCCATGTGTATACTTAAAAAACTGATTATAACTGGAGAAAATAATGCACAATAATTAATTGCCACACATTTAAAGAAGGTATTAAATGATGCTTTTGATGCAACCAAAATATCTTTTTTTTTGGTTCTGGAAATTGAACCCAGGGATGCTTTATCACTGAGCCACATCCCTAGCCCTTTTAATGTTTAATTTTGAGATAGGGTCTTACTAAGGACTCAGGTCCTTCCTTAGTTGCTAAAGTGGCTTTGAACTTGTAATCCACCTGTCTTAGCCTCCCAAGTTGCTGGGAATACAGGTGGATACCACTGTACCTGGCTTATTGTTTGTTATTGGACCATTAAATTTCCCATTTCATACCTTCTCTGGCTTCAAAATTCCAATATAATCTCCTCCATCCTCTCTCAACTGATGACTTTGTTTCCTATTTTTCAGTGAAAATTGAATAAATTAAACAAGAATCTCCACAAACTGGTACCATTACTAGTGTTATCCACTTAGCAATGTCTATGCCTATTATGGCTTGGATTTGGCATGTCTCCCCAAATATGATGTGTTTGGAGGTGAGAATTCTAGGAAATAATTGAATCATGAGAGCTTTAATCTCATTTGTGGGTAAACCCATTATGGATTAATAATTTGAATAGATTATTGGGAGATGATAGAAACTGTAGAGGTAGTGCCTAGTTGGAGGAAGTAGGTCACTGGGGGCAAGTCCTGTAGGGATATATATTCTCCCCAGACCCTTCCTTTCTCTCTGTCTTTGCTTTCCGGCTTTCATGAGCTGATCATCTTTCTTCCATCATGCCTTTCCACCATGATGTTCTTATCTCACCTCAGGCCCAAATCATAGAACCAGATGACCATGAACTGAAATCTTTGAAACTGTGAGCCCCAAATAAACTTTTCTTCCTTTAAATTGTTCACATCATTTATTTTGTTCACAGTAAACAAATGATGGCTAACACAATGCTGATCTATTCTAAATTCCTGTACATTATAAAGATGAATTTCTCTTACTCTTCTCTATAAGCATTATTTTTGCACTAGATTACACATTCTTTTGCCTACTTTTACCTTGAGCTCCAGCAGTTCTTCCTTTTCTCTCCTTGAAAATTATTATTTCTTGCATTCCAATGGATTATTCTAAAAACTATGAATTTCCTGTTTTATTTTGACATTTAAAAATGCTCCTTGATCTCACTTCCCTGTTAACACCATATTCCTTTACCCGACTTTCATAAGAAAACTTCAAAATTTATCAATACTAATTCTCAAATTCTCTCATCTCATCTCATCCTTTATCTCCTGCATTGCTTCTCTTTTTCTCTTTCATGTCCATTCCTGCACATATTTTATTATAATTTCAATAGAGTAAAATAATTATTTTGAAAATGTCTTATTGAGTCTTTACAGATATGTACAGTCTCAAAATCATCTTCAAATCAGAAAATACAATATTTACATTGATCTAGAAATGTTTCCTCATGTCCCTTTCCAGTCAAACTCTACCTCCACTTCAAGTAAACAGTGTTTCTATTTATATAGGGATAGAGTACTTAAATCTATTCTTAAATGTTGATGAACTCGATAGTTATTAGATATTTATTTTTTATATCTAGCTTCTACAGTTCTGTATCGTAAGGCTTGAAGATCCATATCTTTGGGGGGGGATTTCTGAGTTTCCCAGGGCACAAAAGGTTAAGTGGTTGAGTTTTCCTGCTTATTCTGTCATGCCTCTCATTCAAGCAAGAAAAGTCCCACCACCTAGCTAGTCTTATATGAAACAAGCTGTAGGCCCTCTGTTTCTCTGTTGTAACAGATTTAACTTCTCCACTTAATGTGAAATTATTTAAAGAAGCCAATCACATATTCCTGGGTAACCAGGGTCATACCATTCTTCCTTCACTAAAAAGCCTCACCCCCACCCCTTTTGGTCCATTCTGCTCCCAAGTTCATGTGGCTCTGCATGGCATATAGTATCCTCCTCCATGAGGCTGTGGATAGAGTATATATGACTAATAAATGATGCCAAAAATCATCTGTTGAGTTCCAGGTATCTCATATTCAGCCATTCCCAGAGTCCTAGGGCCTGACTCCCTCTCTCACTTACAAAGTGAATAGTGAAGGATATGGAAAATAGGCCCCAGGGCATTTCTCCTATCTACAGCTCTTCCCCCACCTGCCTTGTGAGTCCTAAATTGGAAATTGGTCATATAAAGGCTCAGGCCTTAGCCAGGGGAAGGCCAGAAGGAAAACAGGAGAACACAAAAGACTGGCATCTGACTCCCCACCCCAGTGAATAAGCTGATCCCAATAACTTCCCTGCCTACCTTCCTGTTTCACCCTAATGGATCCACTGACCCTAATAAACCCTAATAAACCTTCCTGTCCCACCCTAAATGAAGTATATAAAACTCGGACCCTTGTCTTGGTCCAAGCTCCTTGTCTGCCCTGAAGATGAGCCTCTCAGTGTTTGTTTGATTTTTCTGCTAAATAAAAAACTAGCTGATCCCAGGGTGGCTTCCTGCCTTCATTCTTTGTGCTTACATTTTTGGTTCCCTGACTGGGAATCCTCTTAAAGCTCCTTTCTGCTTACAAATAGAGGTGATCAAAATCAACTTCATGGGCTGGGTTGTGGCTCAGCAGTGGAGTGCTCACCTGGTACATGCAAGGCGCTGGGTTCAATCCTCAGCAACATGTAAAAATAAACAAATAAAATAAAGGTATTGTGTCCAACTACAACTATATATATATATATATATATATATATATATATATATATATATAAATCAGCTTCATGATTTAAAAGTTTTTTATACTGTTGTTTGCATTACCAGCTTGTTTCTTCTATTGCTGAGTAGAAGTCCATTGTGTGAATATAATATGATTTGTTTACTCAATTCTATATTCATTGATATTGGAATGATTTTAGTATATGAAGCTAAAGCTGCTATTAATGTCCTTATATCAGTCCTTTTGTGGATGTAGGTTTTCATATGTCTAGTTTAAATATCTAGGAGTATAATTGTTCGGTCATACGTTAAGTAATATGTTTAAATTTATGGGAAATTGCAAAAATGTTTCCCAAAGTAGTTGTATTGTTTTACCTCCCCCACATACTCCCTTGGTTATATCCAATCTCTTGGCTTTAAATACCATCCATATGCTAAAGAAAACCAAATTCATTTCATCATTCTAACTTTCACCCAAACTTAGGATTTGTATATCCAAATGCCTACTTGATACTTCTTGAATTTTTAAAAATATATCTCAACTCATCCTACCCCAAATTGAACTCTTAATAATCTACCTGATGCCAGGTCTTCCCAGAGACCTCTACATTATAGTTAATAATAACTTCAAACTATGAAGCTCATCATTGAATACACTATTTTTTATTTCACAGCTCATGTCTACTCCATTAGTGAATTCCATAGATCTAACTTCAAAATGTATCCAGATTTCAATCATTTCTTGCCAAACACTCTGCTACAACCCTAATCAAAACAATCATTATTTTTGCTTCCTATACTAGCCTCCTAATTTCTTTTCCTTCCACCTTACCCCTTTCTTTCCTCCACATACATAGCCTGTTTTAACATGGTATCCACAGTGATATTTTTTTAAAAAAGTTTAGTTGTTGATGGACCTTTATTTTATTTATTTTTATGTGGTGCTGAGAATCAAATCCAGTGCCTCACATATGCTAGGCAAGTGCTCTACCACTGAGCCACAAATCCAGCCCACAGTGGTATTTTTATAGTATCCTTATCTAATCTTTCTAGTCCATCCATATTGACCTCCTCATTCGTCCTCAAAACATGCCAAGTACACTATCACTTTAGAGTCTTTGCTCTGGGTATTCCCTTTTCCTGGAATGTTTCCTACAGATACTTTCTTTACTAGGTCTTTCATATCTTTCAAATATTTGTTTTAAAAAATCAAATTTTCAGTGAGACTTATCATGGCAACACTAACATTGTAAGGTTTTCTTCCTATTTGTATTTTTTAACTTTAAAATCAACTTTAACATGATAATTCATGGATGAGCCTTAAGCATAATGTGCTAAGTGAAATAAACTAGTCACAAAAAGACAATTACTGCATGATTCTACTTATTGACACATACAAAGCAGTCAAACTCATGGAAATAGAAAGTAGGATGTTATTTGCCATGGGCTGGGGAAGTGAGAAAACAGGAATTGTTAATATCTTCAGTTAGTATAGCATTTCAGTTTTGCAAGACAAAAAAGTTCTAGAGGTCTGTTGCAAGCAATATATATATATATATATATATATATAGTTAACACTATTTTACTAAATATTCAAAAATGGTTACAATGGTATATTTTGTGACAAGTTTCTTTCTTTCTTTCTTTCTTTTTTTTACCACAATGAAAAAGAAAGCAGTAAGTCAGCACCTCTGGGTTCAGTCACTGGTACAAAGAGAAATTAAGTTTAACAAAACACAGGGACAAATAACTTTGACATGTTGCCAACTTTGACATGTAAAGAGCTTAGAGGTCATAATCCTCATACTTACAAAAATGAGAAAGATGGATGAACTGAAAATCGATGACATTTTTTTTGAATTATCAAAAAATGGCAGGAAAAATGCCATTCTTAAATCTGGAGAGTCCAGAGTTACAAGCCAGTTCTTTTCACCTGAACAAAGGTCACTAAATACACAAAGTGATAGGAACACATCAATAATTTTGAGTGTCAAACATTGTGAGAGTGAGAAATTTCATAGGAAGTCCCTAAATTTTCAGAAGTTTTACCTTGAAAAAGCCCATCAGATTATAATGGTAAAGGGCAAAAAATACTCAATCTTCACTCTAGCAAGAGGAGAAAAGTAACATAGCCAAGACCCTTCTTTCTAGGGGAACAGATTTTATTAGAGCTATATGCAATGTCATAGAAAACATTCCCCTTGCTTTAGCCTCCTCCAATCTTTCTGTCTTACCTATGGAGGAGAAACCTATAAATATTAGTAAATACCATAGCTCAAGAATACAGACCCACTGAAAAATTGATATTAAATATAAAAAATATTTAAATATTAAAATAGTTCACTTTTGTTTTAAAAATAGTGAACACTACTTTTAGTTTTTTGAAGAAACTCCATTTGTTTTCTATTACGGTTGTCCTAATTTATATTCCCAACAATAGTGTACAAGGGTTCTTTTTTCTTTACATCATTGCCACCACTTACCTTCATTTATTTATGCCAGCCATTCTGACAGGTGCGAAGTAATATCTTACTATGGTTCTAATTTGCATTTCCCTGATGATTAAGGATATTGATATTTTTTCGTATGTGTTGGGTATTTATGTGTCTTATTTTGAAAATTTTCTGTTCAGGTCCTTGGCCAGTTTTTTTAATCAAGATGTTTCTTTTCTTACTGAGTTGTTTCAGTTCCTTATTTATAAACCATATGATGGAGAAATCCCACTTGTGGATCTGCACCTTAAGGATTTGAATCCATTATATTGAAGAGCTATTTGTGCCCCTCCATGTTCATTTCAGTACTGTTCACCATAGCCAAGGTATTTTGGGAGCCTATTAATTGTTCATTCAATTTCTTCAATAGATATAGGCCTGTTCAAATGATTTATTTCTTCTTGTGTGAGTTTTGGTTTAGTTTATTTTTTAATTGACCCATTTTATCTAAGTTATTAAATTTGTGGACATGTAGTTATTCATAATATTACTTTATTATTCTTATGTGTCCATGAGATCAGTAGATCTCTTTCATTTCAGATATTGGTAATTTGTGTCTTTTCTCTTTTATTCATGGTCAGCTTAACCTACAGGCTTATTGATTGTATTTATCTTTTTAAAGAACCAGCTTCCAGTTTTATTGATTTTTCTCCATTGTTTTACTCTTTCTAATTTATTTCTATTTCTGCTCAATATTTTATTTATTATTTTCTTCTACTTGCTTCTACATGCTTCGTGCTTCTTCTTTTTCAGATCTCTAAGGTGGAAACTTGCATTACTGATATTAAATATTACCTTTTTAACTATATATGCATTTAATGCCTCCCCCAAATAATTACCAATGCCAGATGATTCCCTCATGTATTCCACAATACATTTAAAGGAGAAACAAAATTCTATCAATTTCTTCCAGAAAATAAAAGTAGAGTGAATGCTTCCATGAGTGTATTAGTCAACTTTTTGTCACTGTGACTAAAATATCCGGCAAGAACAATATGGTGAAAAAAAATTTATTTGTCTCATGGTTTTGGAGAGTCAGTTCATGCATGGCAGACATTGCTTTGGACCAGAAGTCAGGCAGAACATCATTGCAGAAGTAAGATGAGAGAGGAAAGCTGCTAACCTTATGGTGACCAAGAAAGAGAGAGAGAAAGGAGTTGGGGGGAAGAGAATGAGAGAATATGAATATGAATCACAGGGGGACAAGATATAATCCCCAAGGGCACATCTCTAGTGGCCTAACTTCCTCCTCCAGCCATACCAGACCAACCTATATTTACTACCTTGATATTCCATATAAGTTAGGATGGACTGATAACCTCTGAATATTCCTCAATCAACACAGGAGCTTTGGGGTGATATCTCATATTGAAACTGTGAAAATGATGTTGGTTGGCATTGCTATAATATGAAAATTAGATAAAGACATTGTATTGTAAGAGAAATAGAGACCAAAATCTATCACAAAAAAATTCAAAATTCCCAGTAAAACATTAGCAAATCACATCCAACTGTTTGCAAAAATAATTGTACAGCACTTTGAATTAAAATTTATTATAGGTATGCTAGCAAACTTCAACAATTGAACAGTAAATATGTGTATCATATCAACAAGCTAAGGAGTAAAGGCATATTGTCATGTAAATTGATGCAGAAAAAAAGAAAATTGATAAATTCCAACACCCATTGAAGATTAAAAAAAGAAACTCTCAGTGAAGTAGGAACAGAGAGGAACTGTCTCAACATCATGAAGATGATCTACTCAAAACCTCCAGTTAACATCATAATTAATGGTGAGGACTGTATCCTTTTCCCCTAATGTCAGGATCAAGATACCAATATCCTTTCTTATAACCCCAATTAAACGTCATACTGGAAGTCCTACTTGGTGGCATTAAGATAAGGACATAAGGGGCATATACATTAGGAAGAAAGTAGTTCAATGTATTATTTTCCTAAGTGATAGTTGCATTGGTTGGCTTTTCCCTGCTGTCACAATACCTGAGAAAATCAACTTAGAGGAGGAAAGATTTATTTTGGCTCATGGTTTCAGAGCTTTCAGTCCATGGTCAGCTGGCTCCAAGGCAGAAACCTCATGTGAGAAGAGTCTGGTTGAGCAATGCTGCTCACCTAATGGCAGCTGGGAAGCAGAGGGTCACAAACAGTGCCAGGAACAAGATATAGTTACAAAGGGCACAATCTCAAGGACCCACATCTTTAACTAGCTCCTGCCTCCTACAATTTTCACTACCTCCACAACATGCCATCAAATTTCAAATTATAAATCCACTGATAAACTTAGGGTGCTCATGATCCAATCACTTCCCAAATCCCCTCCTCTGGAACATTGCTGCACTGGGAACCAAACCTTCAATACATGAACTTCTGGGGAACATTCTAGATCCAAACCATAAAAACATTATTGCCTATGAGAAAATTTCACAGAATTGACAAAAACCAGAAATGATAAGTATATCAAGGTAACAGATTCACAGTTAATATACAAAAATTGTTTCCTATACACCTGCAATTAACCATTGAAATTTGAAAATTTTAAATATGAAAGTTAAGCCAGAATTAAAGATAGTCAGTGTAGATAGGTACTGGGGTTGGATCAAGAAAATGGAGGCCAGTTTGGATTTGGGAAGTTGGAGACCACCCCCTGAGAGATTGGAATATTAATGCATTCAGAGCCCTGCCTATATCGCCCCTCCCAAAAGGTGGTTAATGAAGCAACTCCTGAGCAGAGCAGGAACTACTAACTAATTAATGCTCCCTGGGCCATTGGCCCCTTCCTGCCAGAATCACTCCACTTGGGCCCTCCAGCCCACCTGTTTCTCACCTTTTGTCCCCCACCACCCCCAATCTCCTGGGCCTAGTCACATACACAAGGAGGAGAGAGATAAGGGGGAAGAAGGTATGACAACAGAGAAAGTCTAAAATGTATCAAAGGGGCAGAACTCTCTCACTTCTTGGGATACCAGGATACCAGTTATGGCCCTCTTTTGCCTCCTGGGAGAGGTCTGTGTTACTATTTTTTAAAATAAAACCTGCTTCATATGTTTGCCTGGGCATGCTTCTATAATGTTATACTTCAACACTTGAAGACATAGAACTTGTCACCAAGAACCGGCAGTATCAAAAAGATAAGAAGTTGATTGGACTGGCTCCGTATCTTGACTGTATCAATATAAGTAACTACTTGTGTTATTGTAAGATATCACGAGATGTTACCGCCGGAGAAAAGGGAAAAATACACAGGATCTCTGTTTTATTCTTCTGGAACTTTAAATACACACTAATCTAACTTTGACATCTTTCTCTATGTATAACTTATCACAGTGTTACATTCTATATGTCTCAATTATTAATTACATTATTGTTTGTTCTCTGCCTTTACTAGATGTAATCTTCACGAAAGCACTAATTACCTTTTCTTTTTTATCCCTGATGTATATCCCATGTATCTATAGTAGTGTCAGACCAAAAGCCTAGAGTTCAAAATATTAAAAGTTAAAATATTTATTGAATAAGATGAAGGTTATATAAAGCATCACTTCGTTGAAGGCCTATCAAGCCTTGAAAAGTGTTTCCCTTCAAGTGTTCAAGCTTGAAATGTACGGTGTCTCACATTCCTCTTATCCTGTTGGCAATCAGCTCGAACTTCTAACACTAAAAGAATCAGAATAGGTCCACCAATGGGGCTATTGTTGATAGGTTCCCTCCTCTCACAAGCATCTCCCTGATAATTCCTAAGATTTGCCTTATGTTTTGTCTGACCATAATCTAAACTTTTGCCCTTACTCACCTCTGGATGTCAAATACTTTGCTGGTCACAAAAGTTATTTGCTACCTATTTGAAAAAGAAATACAGTCATATTTAAATCTTAACTCCCAAGATTTTTCACTATCCCTCAAATTAATACATACTTTTTTCCCTCAATATGCATAATTTTTTTCTTTCACATTTCCAAGAAAGCTCCTCAAGGATCATCTCAGTGAGATTTACCTTGATCATCCTATTTAAATTATAACCAACTATTCCAGCATCTTCTTCCATTTTAGTATACTTTTCTATAATATATCATCTTCTAAAATTCTATATAATGCACTTACTCATTTTATATATTCAGTGTCTCATGTTGCAACAGATTTGGTCTCTTCCATTCACAGCATCTATTTGAATGCCTCATAAATATTAAGCACAAAAGAAAATTGGTGAATTTTGAATAATTCTTTGACTATTTCTATTCTTGACTTTTCCTAAATTTATCCATTTTCATCATTTTTATCTCACTGCCATTGTGCAGACAGCTGATTTTTATTACTGATTGACACTGTCTACCCATAGGTGCTCTTTGCAGTTGCCATCATATGGGCTAATATTTTGTAATGCTTACCTTCATGGATATTCTGTCTGTTCAAATGTCACTATTTCTGTATGCAAACTCAGTACAGCAATCCAAATACATAATTTGTTATCATATTGTGCCCCTGAATAATATAACTCTGTTTCTCCTATAAAGCTTTCTTCAGTATAATAATCTTTGGGGCTTTAGTTTCTTGAAACTAGTAGTACACACCTTTTGACATATCTATACAATAGGTTAAAATTATCTAATATATATAAATATATAAGAAACTCTTGTGCTATGACACATTTAATTTTATGCTCACAGCTATTCCATTTCATAAGATCCAAAAGTGATTCTTGGGAGTGGGTCAGGGTGTGTTTCAGCATTATGGATTTAGTATACTTTAATGTTTCCAGTTTTGTACTTACCCTTATTGTTATTTCATCTTGATGTCTATTGCATAGTTTGATTCATGTTGCTAGACTCTATATTCTGCCATGCTGATTCAATTGCACTTCTATTGTGCCCTCCCTATTCAATTTGGCAGCTGTGCATCTATGCATAACGTGTAAACCTTTAGTGTACAGAGAAGACAAGTTTTTTTTTTCCCTAAGAGATGAGTTGATCTAATAAGAGTCTTCATCAAGGATAGCACCTCTGAGGTGTAATCAACAAAGGCTCAGTCTCTTCCACCTATCTGATGGACCTGTCTAAGAAGGTGTCTTAATTTTTTGTTGCTGTGACCAAAATATCTGACAAGAACATCTTAGAAGAGGAAAAGTTTACTTGAGCTCATGGGTTCAGATAGTTTATAGTCAGCTGACCTCATTGCTCTGGGTACAAGGTTAGGCAGAACATCATAGTGGGAGGGCATGGCAGAGGGAAGCTGTTCACCTTATGGCATCCAGAAAGTAGAGAGAGGGGAAGGGGCCACAGGAAGATGAAACCTTCCAGGGAACTCCCCCAGTGACCCATGTCCTCCAGCTATGCCCACCTGCCTACAGTTACCACCCAATAAGTCCATTCAAACTAGGATGGACTATTTGGGTTAGCTCTGGCAATTCAATAATTTTATCTCCAAACATTTCTGCATTAATCCAGGAGTTTTGGGGGAACACCTTATATTCAAACCGTAATAAGAAGGTGTTTGCATGACAAAGTAAAAGCATATTTAGTTTCATGGAGTTGTGATGCTTTTGTTTAGGGACGATTATGTAAATATCAAAGAAAAACGAAACCCTGAATATCTCTTCATCTATATTTGGGGAAATATTGCCAAGGGAAAAGTCTCCATAGGCTTGCAGACTCATTGGCACTAAATAAGTATGTAGAGTCTAAGCCTGACAGCATTCATAGTCTTTAGTTCCCCGTGTGAAAATTACTTCATGCTCATGACAATTAGGATTAGGATTTACTGCAGGTGACAAAAAAATATTTAAAATGTAGCTGCTTAAATACTTTACAAATGTATTTTCTCTCATGTAAAAGTCTGGAGCTTCATGGTACTGGGGTGACATGGCAGCTCTGATCAATGAAATTCTTAAGAATTCAAGCTCCTCCAGCTTGTTTTTCACTATGCTGAATTGTGGCTCTCATCCTTAGTGCTTCAGTCAGCTTTTTCTCTGCTATAATCAAAACATCTGACAAAAACAATTTTAAATGAGGAAAAGTTTATTTTGGGTCTCACAGTTTCATAGGACTCAGTCCATAGATGTCCTACTCTATTGCTCTGGGCACTAGATGAGGTAGAGCGTCAGAGTGAAAGGTGGGGTGAAAGAAAGCATCTGGGAACATGGCACCAGGAAGCAGAGAGAGAAGAGACTTCTCTCACTACAGGCAAAATATTTACCCCAAAGGCACATTCCCCAATAATTCACTTCCTCCAGCTACATCATTCCTGCTTACAGTTTTCACCCAGTTAATCTCTATCAGGGGATTAATGCACTGATTAGGTTAAGATTTTCATAAACCAATATCCTCACCTCTAAACTTTCTTACATTGTCTCACACATGAGCTTTTGGGGACACCTAATATTGAAACCGTAACACTGAGTTCTGAAGCATCACCTGCATTATGGGCAGCAGGACAGAGGAAATGTTGAAATAAAAGGCACAGAATATAAACTCCAGCATTTTTATAAGGGTCTTCAAAGCTGTTACATGTTGTTGTTTGACTTCATAATAGGTGCCAATCTTACTGGAGTGAGATGGTATCTTAGGGTGGTTTTGATTTGCATTTCTCTGACTGCTAGAGATGGTGAGCATTTTTTCATGTACTTGTTGATTGATTGTATGTCCTCCTCTGAGAAGTGTCTGTTCAGGTCCTTGGCCCATTTGTTGATTGGGTTGTTTGTTATCTTATTGTCTAATTTTTGGAGTTCTTTGTATACTCTGGATATTAGGGCTCTATCTGAAGTGTGAGGAGTAAAGATTTGTTCCCAGGATGTAGGCTCCCTATTTACCTCTTTTATTGTTTCTCTTGCTGAGAGAAAACTTTTTAGTTTGAGTAAGTCCCATTTGTTGATTCTAGTTATTAACTTTTGTGCTATGGGTGTCCTATTGAGGAATTTGGAGCCCGGCCCCACAATATGTAGATCGGAGCCAACTTTTTCTTCTATCAGACGCAGAGTCTCTGATTTGATATCTAGCTCCTTGATTCACTTTGAGTTAACTTTTGTGCATGGCGAGAGGAGGGGATTCAGTTTCATTTTGTTGCATATGAATTTCCAGTTTTCCCAACACCATTTGTTGAAGATGCTATCCTTCCTCCATTGCATGCTTTTAGCTCCTTTATCAAATATAAGATAGTTGTAGCTTTGTGGATTAGTCTCTGTGTCCTCTATTCTGTACCATTGGTCCACCCGCCTGTTTTGGTACCAGTACCATGCTGTTTTTGTTAAGGGTACTCTTGTACATTGCTGGTGGGACTGCAAACTGGTGCGGCCAATTTGGAAAGCAGTATGGAGATTCCTGGGAAAGCTGGGAATGGAACCACCATTTGACCCAGCTATTGCCCTTCTCGGACTATTCCCTGAAGACCTTAAAAGAGCGTACTACAGGGATACTGCCACATCGATGTTCATAGCAGCACAATTCACAATTGCTAGACTGTGGAACCAACCCAGATGCCCTTCAATAGATGAATGGATAAAAAAATGTGGCATTTATACACAATGGAGTATTACTCTGCATTAAAAAATGACAAAATCATGGAATTTACAGGGAAATGGATGGCACTAGAGCAGATTATGCTTAGTGAAGCTAGCCAATCCCTAAAAAACAAATGCCAAATGTCTTCTTTGATATAATGAGAGCAACTAAGAACAGAGCAGGGAGGAAGAGCAGGAAGAAAAGGTTAACATTAAACAGAGACATGAGGTGGGAGGGAAAGGGAGAGAAAAGGGAAATTGCATGGTAATGGAGGGAGACCCTCATCGTTATACAAAATTACATATAAGAGGTTGTGAGGGGAATGGGAAAATAAACAAGGAGAGAAATGAATTACAGTAGATGGGGTAGAGAGAGAAGATGGGAGGGGAGGGGAGTGGGGATAGTAGAGGATAGGAAAGGTAGCAGAATACAACAGTTACTAATAGGGAATTATGTAAAAATGTGGATGTGTAACCGATGTGATTCTGCAATCTGTATTTGGGGTAAAATTGGGAGTTCATAACCAACTTGAATCTAATGTATGAAATATGATAAGTCAAGAGCTTTGTAATGTTTTGAACAACCAATAAAAAAAAAGAAAGCTGTTACATGTTACTTTTATCTGATTGGCCAGAAGTTAATCATAGATCAAATGTAGGAATGTTCCGAAATCCATTCATTCTTCTGGGCAGCAATATTCCCAGCTAAAATTAGTTGACTAATTTAAACTAAAGGTCAGTGCTATTGTTTGAATATTTGTGTCTCCTCCAAAGTTCATGTTGAAATTTAATTCTTAATGCAACAGTATTAAAAGGTGGGACAATACTATGTGATTAGACCACAAGGACTCTGCTCTTATAAATGGGGTTAGTGCCCTTACAAAAGGGTTGGAGAGAACCAGCTAAACATTTTTGTCCCTCTGTCTCTTTTGTCATGTGGGAACACATTGTTTGTTCCATCCAGAAGTTGCAGCCACAAGTAATGTCCTGGAAAAACAGAGCAATCCTCACGGACACACATAATTTGCCATCAACTTGATTTGGGACTTCTCAGCATTTATAGCTGTAAGAAATTCCTATTATTTATAAGTTCCCCAGTCTATGGCATGTTTTTGCAGCAGTACAGATCAAGATAGCCAGTACCAGGCTTAAGACGGATGGGACAGCTTCTGACACAACCCTTCTTAATTAAGGTACTTTTTGCTTACACATATGTATAAGACAGTTGAGTGTGTGTGTGTGTGTGTGTGTGTGTGTGTGTGTGTGTGTGAGAGAGAGAGAGAGAGAGAGAGAGAGAGAGAGAGAGAGAGAGAAAGAGAGAGAGAGAGGCATTTTCATATGTTCCTATATGGAACGGTATGAGATAAGACAGAGATAAGACAGTGGATAAAAACGTACACTTGATTTCATTACATTCTGTTGTGAACTTAAGGGTGTTGTAAAAATAAAGTTTATTAATAATTAAGGAAAAGAATCATTAAAGGGCCTGGTAGTATACTGAGTAGTAGAATATTACTTATTATGCACAAGGCCTTGGGTTCTTTTTGCAGTACTTTAAACAGAAAAAAAGCATGGACTTCAGGAAGCAGACCTCAGAATTCAACTCCAATTCTTTACTTTAAGTTGTATAACCTTGCACAAACTATTTTACCTCACCAAATCTTAGTTTCCCATGTGTGAAACTAAACTAATTATACCCACTAGTGGGATGACTATAATTTTTATCTCAGTAATGTATAAATTGCTTAAATATAGTGACACATTAAATTCAATAAATGGAAACTAGAAATATTTTATTATTTATGTGTATGCATACATATTTATATAAAGCTCACCAATTTGCCCATATAAAATGCTGTTTTTATTTGAATACTGGATGGATATGTTATGATAACTGAGATTCAAAATTGTTGAAGCATTATGTATGATTTTTCTGAAAGAGCTTCAAAGTCAGGAAACTTGAGTTTTAATGCAGGTAGCCTTGGGCAAGTCACTTTGCTTTTGGTTTTCTATTTCTATTTCTTTTTCCTCTTCCTCCTCTTCGTCATCCTTCTTCTTCTCTAATTTATAATGACATTGCCCCAAACCTGAAGCCAGGGAAATCTCTTGGTTGGCAAAAGGAAAGGTAGTGGGCCCACTCTGCTGACCATGTATGATACTTCTCTCCATGCATCCAGAACCTCTGTGTGTGTGTGCCTAAGATACAAAATACCTTACCCTTCCAGAGAGAATTTAGTCTACTGGGCAAGGGAAACCATGAAGCCAGACATTCTGCAATACCAGAGAGTCAATAAGTTCTCAAACCAGCTGTGTAATTTCCAGAGCCACCTGAATTTGCATTGAAGGAGGGCAGGGTGAAGTCTTGGTGATTACCTCTGTACCCGGATCCACTATTGATTCTTCCCAAGAACCAAGAAATCCCTGAGAGCACACAAAACTACCATGCATGCTAGGGAGGGATCTGGCTATCAGGGTGGGACAGGACAGTTTGTAGAGTGTCCTCAGGCTCACAGGCCCACAGCAAACACCCAGAGATGCCTAGGTTTATACAAGAAAGGGAGGGGCGTTGTGGCAACCACTGGATGGATAGGCTTTGATGACTGAGCTCCATGCAATTTTTTGAAACGAGAGCCGTATCTAGACATGGGTAAAAACAAATACACATCCCCAACCCCAGTGGAAGGCCACTGTCTCCATGGGCAGAACTAATCAGATGATACCCAGCCAACGTTTGGATGTTGCCCATGCATTTGATGCTAGGAAGATTTAAAAACTGGAAGTACCTGAAAGAATTCTTTTCATGTTAAACACCTCAAGAAGGAGAACTTTTTCATATTTTTTTCAATTTACCTTATAGTTTCCTATGTTGGTTTGAGTAGCTTCCTATCACTAGTTGTTATTTCAGATTTTTATATAACTTTTTGAAGTAGTTTAAACATTTGTTCATTAAATATTTCTTCTCTCTCATTTGTATTCCCTTCCCTCCTTTTTTATTTATTCTCTTTATCAATTTATCTTCTCTCATAATTCCCCCCAAATTTTGTTTTTGTTTTTCAAATTTTAAATTTTTCCCTATATTCCCTCTCTCCTCTACTTTGTATATAGTTTAATTTTGGGGAGATGGGGGTACTGAAGATTGAGCTCAGGGGCACTCGACCACTGAGCCACATCCCTAGCCCTATTTTGTATTTGATTTAGAGACAGGGTCTCACTGAGTTGCTTAACACCTCACCATTGCTAAGACTGGCTCTGAACTTGCAATCCTCCTGTTTTAGCCTCCTGAGCCTCTGGGATTACAGGCATGCACCACTGCACCTGGCAGTTTAATGTTATTTTTATATCCATTATTACATAATCTTTCGTGTATTCTATATAATCACTTCTCCCACTTCTGCTCTTTGTTTAATGGATTGTTAGAGCACATTTTCAAAAAGTTTTTATTGTATGTTGATATATGGTTTGATTTCAGGTTGTAGCTATAACTGTTATTTTCTCCTCTCAAAGTAGAGCTTGGGATTGAACATACCACTTTGAACCCATTCAATGGTGCTTTGAACACATTGAGTGGATGCTTTGTGTCCCAGGCCAGGATGTATCACAGAAAGTGGCTCAAGAAAAAGAATCTCATGTAAAAGTGATAGATATATACCCCACCAAAAAAAGAGAAAACTTCAACATATAAAAAATAAAACATGAGAAAACAAGGCAGTAAGATGCCTCTAAAAGTTCAAAATTCCCAAACAACTGAATCCATACACATTGATGTATAGGAAATGCCAAAGAATTTTTAAAAAAATGATTAAAATTATGAATTAATTTAATGAACTAAGGAATGAACTAAGAAAGAATGCAGTATATGAAGGAGAATTTCATATATTAGGCCACAAAACAAGTCTTAACAAATATTAAAAAAGAGAAAATCCCTTGAGTTTTTAAGAGCATAATGGATATTAGAAATCAATAGCAAGAAAAAATAGAGAAACTGTACAAATAATTGGAGGTTAAATATCATACATGTAACAAAGGCAATTTAAATAGGAACATTTATAGCTTTGAGTGCCTACATAAAAAACAATTCAGAAAGATCTCAGGTAAATAATCCAATGATGCATGTCGAGGTATTAGGAAAACAAGAACAAACCAATGTCAAAACCAGTAGAAGGAAAGAAATAATAAAGATCAGAAGTGAAATTACTGAGACAGAGAATGAAACAATACAAACATCATGGACTCAGATTGGTGTCTGTCTGCCCACAGAGGAATGAATAAAGAAATCGTGTTTTTTATATATATATATATATATATATATATATATGTAATTCTATTGTATATATGCAATTCTATTGTATATATATATATGTATACATGTGTGTGTACACACACACACACATACATACAAAACAAAGTTTTATTCAGCCATAAAGAAGAAGGAAATCATGTTTTTTTACAAGAAAATGGATGGAACTGGAGAACATCATGTTAACTAAAATAAGTCAAGGGTCAAATGTATTCTTTCATATGTGGGAGCTAGAAAGAAAAAAATGGGGATCTTATGAAAATAGAAGGTCAGGAGAGTGGAGGAAGGAGGTTGGGGGAGGGAGGAGAGGATGTAAAGGGAACGAACTGGGGATTTATATTGATCAAATTATGTTATGTGCATGCGTGAACACACCAATGAAACCAACTATTCTGTATATTTATTATGTAATAATAATAATAATAATATTAATAATACAAAGATCAATGAAACAGAGTTGGTTCTTTGAAAAGATTGATATTTATGAATAGTTAAGCAAGATTGATAATGCTTAGAAAAACTAATGAAATAGAAGACCAAACTAATAAAATCAGAGATGAAACAAGGGTTACTATAAAAGACACCTCTGAAATCCAGAGGATTATTAGCAACCATTTGGAAAACTATATTCCAGTAAACTGGAAAATTTAGAAAACATGTATAAATTCCTACATACATGAGACTTACCATTGTTGAACCATTGCTACAGGTAGTAAGGACTGAATCCCAGCAGGACCACCTAAGAAGTGTATGCAATATCTCCAAGCATAATCCATCAGAAGGTTCAGTGGCCAAAGGCATTTCTTTACTAGATTCTGTTCTATGCTGGTTGAGCATTATCAAAAACAAGAGATCTATTCAGTAATAATCAGCCAAGCCTGGGAATCATCTTTGTCTCTGCAGGGCATGATACTTCCCTTCCTTATTCAGAGACACCAGGGTATTTTTGTGGCATGGGAAGAGAGAAAAGCCTGAAAGCCTCTACCCTATGGTTGTGAGACACCGGTTCCCCACCCATATATACTAGGGCACGTATGAGAGAAGTATAGCTATTGGTAATGGTATATTCTAGAGGGTATTCCTGTGGGCATGAATGGTTACAGATAATGTGTTCAAGTTTATCGGGCAGGAAGTGATGGGTTACAGAAGGAAAGTTATTGAAGGAATCACTTAGGTAAATGTTAACACTATCAACAATTAAAATAGGCAAAGCATCGGGTGAAATGACAGGTAGTGCTAACATTTTTAAGGAATGAGGAATACTATTGTTTGAATGTTTGTGACCCCTCCCAAGTTAATGTTGAAACTGGATCCCCAATGCAATGGTATTAAGAGATTGGGTCTTTAGTATGTGATTAGACCATAGTGGCTCCACCTTCATTGACTGAATCAATGCTTTATAAGTTGTCTTGAGGGGGAAAATTTGTTCCCTGTATACTTTCTGTCATAGGAGCACAGTATTGATCCCCTCTGGATAACACAGCAACAATGTACCACATTAGAAGCAGAGATTAGCTGTTACCAGACACCAAATCTGATGGTACCTTGATCTTAGACTTTACAGCCTGGAGGACTATGAGAAATTTTTGTTCTTTGCAAATTTACTAACCTCAGGTATTTTGTTATAGTGGCACAAATGGACTCAGCTAAGAAGGAATGGCATGGGGTGAATATATAGGACTGACACAAAGAGAAATAAAAGGTAATATAGCCTAACAGCAATACCTTAAAGGGTGGAAGATTTTAGGGAGAAAGGGGGCAGTGAATAGAAGGGACAATTACTGGGAAGCTGCTACACAGCACAAGGAAAGAATAAAGGTACTAAGGAAGAGATTGAAGTGGGTGATGAGACATGATTAGGAATTTCTGGCCATCAAGAGCAATAATGTTGTCTCATCTAAAATTTTAAAATATGATTTATTATATTATTTTGATACTTTTATATGTAGGTGACAGAATAATTGTTGTCTTAGTTTGTTTTCACTGAATTTCCCCTCTCCTAGCTTATGAGGTATTCAGGTGGACGGAGAGATTATATAATGGAACCTAAAGAGAAACAAGTCTGAAAATATCATGTTGGCCTTTTTAAAGACCTTTTTGTTGTAGATGGGCACAATACTTTATTTTATTTATTTATGTGGTGCTGAGATAAAACCCAGTGCCACACCCATGCTAGACAAGTGCTCTACCACTGAGCCACAACCCCATGTTGTATTTTTTAAGCCTAAATTCTTTGGCACAATTATATTGGGTCATTGTCAAAAGGAAATGTAAAGAGGTAAATGAATTGTATGTGGGATGGAATGGGGACAGGAATATAAAAGGTTAAGGAGAAGGGTAAATTCACCAGGAATGGGAAGGGAGAGGAGGAACTAAAGCTTGCAAAACAGCAGGGACTCATACACTCCCAGCATCCAGGGAGTTAGTGTGACCACTGTGGATATGATCCAAGGCATGTGGATCTCAAATTTGACAAAGATTTCCACAGCCATATGTGCACAGAACCGCTAGAGCAACTTC
The DNA here is from genome assembly GCF_021218885.2 of Marmota monax. NCBI lineage: Eukaryota > Metazoa > Chordata > Mammalia > Rodentia > Sciuridae > Marmota > Marmota monax. The sequence goes on along the minus strand of NW_026694552.1, from coordinate 4,594,880 downwards.
AAGAAATTAAGGCGAAAAATAAACATATCAATGTGGGTTTGTATAAACTATAGACAAGTGGGTACCCCTGAATTTTCTCATCTGTAAAAGATATGTGGCTCCTTTGCATAACTATAATGGATGGATGAGGAAAGCACAAATGATTAAGATTAAATTTCACACCAAACCCTGAGGATGGGGTTTGGAGTCCTAATAATTGTGTTTTGTTTCATTCTTTTTTCCATATTTTTATTGGTGAATTATAGTTGTACAAAATGGTGGGATTTGTTGTTACATATTTTTGCATGCACATGAATATGTATACACACACATACACTATATATATATATATATATATATATATATATATATATATATTAACACTCCTTGGTATATATCCAGGGGATTTAAAATCAGCATTCTATAGGGACACAGGCACATCAATGTTTATAGCAGCTCAATTCACAACAGCTAAGCTAAGCTATGGAACCAACCTAGGTGCCATCAACAGATGAATAGATAAATAAAATATGGTATTTATACATGATGGAATATTACTTAGCCATAAAGAGAATGAAAGTATAATATGTGCTGATAAATGCATGGAACTGTAGACTATCATGCTAAGTGAAATAAGCCAGTCCTCCAAAAAACAAAGGCAGAATGTTCTCTCTGATATGTGGATGCTAACCCACAACAAGGGAAGGTGGGGAGGAGAAGAAAAGAAGTTCATTAGATTACATAAAGGAGGAATGAAGGGAAGGGAGAGGAAATGTGATTAGGAAAGACAGTAGAATGAATTGGACATAGCTTTCCTATCCTTATATACAAATACATAACTAGTATAACTCCATATCATGTACAACCACAAGAACAGGATCCTAATTAGAAAAAGTTATACTTTATGTATGTAAAATGTTTACAATATATTCTACTGTCATATATATCTTTAAAAAAAGCAAATAAAAAAGAAGAAAGCAATACTTTCATATCTGCACGAGATAACCTATTAGCTATAGTCCTTCTTATGTTAATGAAGGTTAATCATCAAATTGGTTAAAAAAATCTTTAGAACTTAGGTATGTTTTATAGAACTATAATAACTTTAAACACAGTTTAGAAGAACTAATGTCATTTCATCAAGTAAGAATATATACATATATACTTTAAAATATATATTGTAAAGTAAGTTATAACATAAATTCAACAGTTCATTTGAGGAAATCCTTTTTTAAAAAGCTTCACTTTTATAGAGCCCTAGTTCATGTTAAGTAAAAATGACTACAAACATATAGAAGGTATTATAATTAGAGATGTTAGCAAAAAAACTTAGTCGCCTCTATATTATGCTAAGAGAAAAATCAAGATAATCAGTGTTATATTCATACAGTCAGATTTTGAAAGCTTTAGAGCATCTGCATCAATAAAGCATATAGTTTATTTAACTAGAGGTACAAGCCAGAGAGAGAGAGAGAGAGAGAGAGAGAGAGAGAGAAATTGTAGAACAAATGAAAATTTGTATAAATCTTAACATTTGTAGGACTCAATTTTACTTTTAGCAATAAGTTTTTTTTAAATGTTTTTAATTTTAGATAGACACAATAACTTTAATTTATTTTTATTTTTTAATGTGGTGCTGAGGATTGAACACTGTGAGATGCAAGTGCTCCACCCCTGAGCTACAACCCCAGTCCAGCAATAAGTTTTTAGAAACTAAAATCAGCAGCAAACATTAAAAAAAAATCTTGATAAAACATACAATATTTGTTCTTTCTTTTAAAAATATTTTTAATTGTTGTTGGATCTTTATTTTATTCATTTATTTATATGAGGTGCTGAGAATCAAACCCAGTGCCTCACACATGTACCACTGAGCCACAACCCCAGTTTACAATATTTGTTCTTTAAGCCAGTTTTATTTGTAAACTTTATTAAGAGCACATCAGAGAGATCCAACATGGCGGCGAGAGGGGAGGCAGCGCTTTCAGTACCTCCTCAACAACGGGGTCAGAGAGACGCATGGATACGCTTAGATTCGACCTGCTGAGAAACTCCTAGCAAAATTCCACTAAAGAGAGACCGGCTGGGAATCTGTAGGATTTTTGGAGGTGACAGTTTGCGCTAGACGAGTGAATCTCCGCCACGCAGTGCAGAGGTCCAGACCCGCTAGCCGCTGCCCGCGCGACTCGGCGACTGTCGGCTGCCTTCACTGGCCCCCACGTCAGGGCGGCTAGCCTCCGAGGCGCAGCGCAGCAGGAGCGGTGCAGGGACTCTAGGAAGAGGTCTCTCGCCAAGCCTTCATGAAATAGCGAACCGGGAGCTGAAACGAACCAGAGACAGACCAGTCCCACCCCTCCCTTTGGACACTCCGGCAAGGAGCCTGGGGCCCGCCATAGCAGAGAGGTGACATCACCAAATTTCCGCGGACAGAATTCCTTCCCAGAGGAATCCACGTTAGCAGGTGTGTGACTCCCACCCCCTCCAGATACAAGCAGCCAGGAAACCTCGGGAATCTCTCCGGGGGCGTGTCTGTAGGGAAGCAGAGGGGATTCCAGATCCCCACCTCCCCTTAACACCAGCAGCGACACCCAAGATCTTAGCCACCAGTTTCTGGGGGCGTGCCCACCAAAGGGGTCCGGAAAAATTAAACTGTTGGTTCCCAGATCACCCCTCCACAGCACTGGGGCTTAGATGAATGACAGAGAGGGTGTTCATCGTTCGGGATATAGGACACGCGGTGGGGCTGCAAGTATAATCAGATCCTTGGGGAACCGCCTCTGGTGAACAGAACCTGGCTGGCTGGCTGGGAGGAGGAACAGGGGGAGGGGCCGGATAAGTGAAAGGGCTCTGGACTAACAGGATTGAGAGACTCCCAGGAGCCACCGTACAGGGATTTCTGTCAGCACATAGAGGGCAGAAGCTCGGCTCAGAGGGCACAGCTCCGCCTATTGGAAGAGAAGAAAATGGGATTCAGCCATAGAACAGGGGATGCCAGCATGGCAGAGATCTGATGTCATCGGAGAGCGGCCGAGGAGAGAACTTCATCGGTGCCAGCGGCGACGGAAACAGTTGGTCCCCTGGTAGGGAGGGTGAGTCACAGATACCCGAGTCTCTCTCGCTTTGTCGTCGAGCCAGAAGGGAGGAGCGGGGCCACCGCCCGCGCCCGCAAGGTAGGCAGACCTGCGACCAACCTGCAGATCAGGCCCAGCGGTCTGCAGGCGTGGTAGGAGGGGCAGGGCAGAGCCGCTGCCCGCGCCGGCAAGGTAAGCAGACCTGCGACAGACCGGCGGATCAGGCCCAGCGGCCTGCCAGCGTGGTACACACTTCACCCCAACTGGAGTAAGGGCAGAGCAGAGCCTTCGCCCACGGCCAGATCAGGCCCAGCGGCCCGCCTGTGTGGTGGTCAAGTGACCCCAATTGGAGTGGGGGCAGAGCGGAACTGACACCCGTGCCCGCAAGGTGGGCAGACCAGCGACCAACCTGCAGATCAGGCCTAGCGGTCCCCGGGCGTGGTAGGAGGGGCAGAGCAGAGCCTTCGCCCCCACCTGCAAGGTAGGCAGACCTGTGACAGAACGGCGGATCAGGCCCAGGGGTCGGCGGGCGTGGTAGACACCTCACACCAATCGGAAGAGGTGCAGAGCAGAGCCCCCGCCCGCACCTGCAAGGGAGAATTTTCAACTATACAAGAGCAATATAAATATATAGGGGGGGAAAAATTTCAAAAACACAACAGTTTCACCAAGAAGAAAGAAACGCAAGCAGTATGAAAAGACAAGGAAAGAAAGGACTACAAGCAATGCAGGTCAACTCAACTTTAGAAGAGGTAACAGCTGCAGCAGATGGAATGTCAGATAAAGAATTCAGGATATATATGCTTCAGATGATCTGGAGTATCAAGGAAGACATTAGACAGCAAAATCAGACAATGAAAGATCACTTCGACAAGGAATTACACAAACAAATCCAGGAAGCAAAGGATCAACTATACAGGGAGATAGAGGTTATAAAAAACAAACAAACAGAAATCCTAGAAATGCAGGAAGCAATAAACCAACTTAAAAACTCAATTGAGAATACTACCAGCAGAGTAGAACACTTAGAAGATAGAACATCAGACAATGAAGACAAAGTATTTCAACTTGAAAAGAACATAGACAGCTCAGCAAGACTGTTAAGAAACCATGAGCAGAACATCCAAGAAATATGGGATAACATCAAGAGACCAAACTTAAGAGTCATTGGGATACAGGAAGGTACAGAGCTCCAAACCAAAGGAATGAGCGGTCTATTCAAAGAAATAATACGAGAAAAATACCCAGACTTGAAGAATGAGACAGAATCCCAAACTCTAGAAGCCTACAGGACGCCGAATGTGCAAAATTATAAGAGATCCACACCTAGACACATTATAATGAAGATGCCCAACATACAGAATAAGGAGAGAATTTTAAAAGCTACAAGAGAAAGGAAGCAGATTACATTTAGGGGCAAGCCAATCAGGATAACAGCTGATCTTTCAACACAGACTCTGAAAGCTAGAAGATCCTGGAATAACATATTTCAAACACTGAAAGAAAATGGGTTCCAACCAAGAATTGTGTATCCAGCGAAATTAAGCTTCAGGATGGAAGATGAAATTAAAACTTCCATGACAAACAAAAGTTAAAAGAATATGCAGCTAGAAAACCATCTCTTCAAAACATCCTCGGCAAAACATTACAGGAAGAGGAAATGGAAAATAACAATGAAAACCAACAGTGGGAGGTAGGACAGTAAAGGGGGGGGATAATCATAGAGGAAAACAAACCATGTTTAGTAACATAAATAAACAAATATGGCTGGAACAACAACCCATATCTCAATAATAACCCTAAATGTTAATGGCTTAAACTCACCAATTAAGAGACACAGGCTAGTAGAATGGATCACAAAACAAGACCCAACAATATGCTGCCTACAGGAGACGCATTTGATAGGAAAAGACATACATAGGCTGAAGGTGAAAGGTTGGGAAAAATCATATCACTCATATGGACTTCGGAAACAAGCAGGAGTGTCCATACTCATATCAAATAAAATAGATTTCAAGCCAAAGTTAATCAAAAGGGATAAAGAGGGACACTACATACTGCTTAAGAGAACCATACACCAACAAGACATAACAATCATAAATATATATGCCCCTAACAATGGTGCAGCTATGTTCATCAAACAAACTCTTCTCAAGTTCAAGAGTCTAATAGACCACCATACAATAATCATGGGAGACTTCAACACACCTCTCTCGCCACTGGACAGATCTTCCAAACAAAAGTTGAATAAGGAAACTATAGAACTCAATAACACAATTAATAACCTAGACTTAATTGACATATATAGAATATACCACCCAACATCAAGCAGTTACACTTTTTTCTCAGCAGCACATGGATCCTTCTCAAAAATAGATCATATATTATGTCACAGGGCAACTCTTAGACAATATAAAGGAGTAGAGATAATACATGCATCCTATCTGGTCATAATGGAATGAAACTGAAAATCAACGATAAAAGAAGGAAGGAAAAAGCATACATCAATTGGAGAATGAACAATAGGTTACTGAATGATCAATGGGTTATAGAAGACATCAAGGAGGAAATTAAAAAATTCTTAGAGATTAATGAAAAAACAGACACAACATATCGGAATCTATGGGACACATTGAAAGCAGTTCTAAGAGGAAAATTCATTGCTTGGAGTTCATTCCTTAAAAAAAGAAAAAACCAACAAATAAATGATCTCATACTTCATCTCAAAATCCTAGGAAAAGAAGAGCAAAACAACAGCAAAATAAGTAGAAGGCAAGAAATAATTAAAATCAGAGCTGAAATTAATGAAATCGAAACAAAAGAAACAATTGAAAAATTGACAAAACTAAAAGTTGGTTCTTTGAAAAAATGAACAAAATCGACAGACCCTTAGCCATGCTAGCTAAGAGAAGAAGAGAGAGAACTCAAATTACTAGCATACGGGATGAAAAAGGCAATATCACAACAGACACTTCAGAAATACAGAAGATAATCAAAAACTATTTTGAATCCTTATACTCCAATAAATTAGAAGATAGTGAAGGCATAGATAAATTTCTTAAGTCATATGATCTGCCCAGATTGAGTCAGGAGGATATAGACAACCTAAACAGACCAATATCAATTGAGGAAATAGAAGAAACCATCAAAAGACTACCAACTAAGAAAAGCCCAGGACCGGATGGGTATACAGCAGAATTTTACAAAACCGTTAAAGAGGAACTAATACCAATACTTTTCAAGCTACTTCAGGAAATAGAAAAAGAGGGAGAACTTCCAAATTCATTCTACGAGGCCAACATCACCCTGATACCTAAACCAGACAAAGACACTTCAAAGAAAGAAAACTTCAGACCAATATCTCTAATGAACCTAGATGCAAAAATCCTCAATAAAATTCTGGCGAATCGGATACAAAAACATATCAAAAAAATTGTGCACCATGATCAAGTAGGATTCATCCCTGGGATGCAAGGCTGGTTCAATATATGGAAATCAATAAATGTTATTCACCACATCAATAGACTTAAAAATAAGAACCATATGATCATCTCGATAGATGCGGAAAAAGCATTGGACAAAGTACAGCATCCCTTTATGTTCAAAACTCTAGAAAAACTAGGGATAACAGGAACATACCTCAGTATTGTAAAAGCAATCTATGCTAAGCCTCAGGCTAGCATCATTCTGAATGGAGAAAAATTGAAGGCATTCCCTCTAAAATCTGGAACAAGACAGGGATGCCCTCTTTCACCACTTCTGTTCAACATAGTTCTCGAAAAGCTGGCCAGAGCAATTAGACAGACAAAAGAAATTAAAGGCATAAAAATAGGAAAAGAAGAACTTAAATTATCACTATTTGCAGATGATATGATTCTATACCTAGCAGACCCAAAAGGCTCTACAAAGAAACTATTAGAGCTAATAAATGAATTCAGCAAAGTGGCAGGATATAAAATCAACACGCATAAATCAAAGGCATTTCTGTATATCAGCGACAAATCCTCTGAAATGGAAATGAGGACAACCACTCCATTCACAATATCTTAAAAAAAAAATAAAATACTTGGGAATCAACCTAACAAAAGAGGTGAAAGACTTATACAATGAAAACTACAGAACCCTAAAGAGAGAAATAGAAGAAGATCTTAGAAGATGGAAAAATATACCCTGTTCATGGATAGGCAGAACTAACATCATCAAAATGGCAATATTACCAAAAGTTCTCTATAGGTTTAATGCAATGCCAATCAAAATCCCAATGGCATTTCTTGTAGAAATAGAGAAAGCAATCATGAAATTCATATGGAAAAATAAAAGACCCAGAATAGCAAAAACAATGCTAAGCAGGAAGTGTGAATCAGGCGGTATAGCGATACCAGACTTCAAACTACACTACAGAGCAATAGTAACAAAAACAGCATGGTACTGGTACCAAAACAGGCGGGTGGACCAATGGTACAGAACAGAGGACACAGAAACCAATCCACAAAACTACGACTATCTTATATTTGATAAAGGGGCTAAAAGCATGCAATGGAGGAAGGATAGCATCTTCAACAAATGGTGCTGGGAAAACTGGAAATCCATATGCAACAAAATGAAACTGAATCCCTTTCTCTCGCCATGCACAAAAGTTAATTCAAAATGGATCAAGGAGCTTGATATCAAATCAGAGACACGCCTTCTGATAGAAGAAAAAGTTGGCTACGATCTACATACGGTGGGGTCGGGCTCCAAATTCCTCAATAGGACACCCATAGCACAAAAGTTAATAACTAGAATCAACAAATGGGACTTACTCAAACTAAAATTTTTTTCTCAGCTAAAGAAACAATAAGAGAGGTAAATAGAGAGCCTACATCCTGGGAACAAATCTTTACTCCTCACACTTCAGATAGAGCCCTAATATCCAGAGTATACAAAGAACTCCAAAAATTAGACAATAAGATAACAAACAACCCAATCAACAAATGGGCCAAGGACCTGAACAGACACTTCTCAGAGGAGGACATACAATCAATCAACAAGTACATGAAAAAATGCTCACCATCTCTAGCAGTCAGAGAAATGCAAATCAAAACCACCCTAAGATACCATCTCACTCCAGTAAGATTGGCAGCCATTATGAAGTCAAACAACAACAAGTGCTGGCGAGGATGTGGGGAAAAGGGTACACTTGTACATTGCTGGTGGGACTGCAAATTGGTGCAGCCAATCTGGAAAGCAGTATGGAGATTTCTTGGAAAGCTGGGAATGGAGCCACCATTTGACCCAGCTATTCCCCTTCTTGGTCTATTCCCTAAAGACCTAAAAAGAGCATGCTACAGGGACACTGCTACATCGATGTTCATAGCAGCTCAATTCACAATTGCAAGACTGTGGAACCAACCCAGATGCCCTTCAATAGACGAATGGATTAAAAAAATGTGGCATTTATACACAATGGAGTATTACTCTGCATTAAAAAATGACAAAATCATAGAATTTGCAGGGAAATGGATGGCACTAGAGCAGATTATGCTAAGTGAAGCTAGCCAATCCCTAAAATACAAATACCAAATGTCTTCTTTGATATAAGGAGAGTAACTAAGAACAGAGTAGGGACGAAGAGCATGAGAAGAAGATTAACATTAAACAGAGATGAGAGGTGGGAGGGAAAGGGAGAGAAAAGGGAAATTGCATGGAAATGGAAGGAGACCCTCAGGGTTATACAAAAGAACATACAAGAGGAAATGAGGGGAAAGGGAAAAATAATACAAGGGGGAGAAATGAAGGTCAGTAGAGGGGGTAGAGAGAGAAGAGGGGAGGGGAGGGGGGAGGGGGGATAGTAGAGGATAGGAAAGTTAGCAGAACAGGACAGTCACTAGTATGGCAATATGTAAATCAATGGATGTGTAATTGATGTGATACTGCAATCTGTATATGGGCTAAAAATGGGAGTTCATAACCCACTTGAAGAAAAGTGTGAAAGATGATATATCAAGAACTATGTAATGTTTTGAACAACCAACAATAAAAAAAATAGAGGCTTATGCCAGATACCATGGCACATGCCTATAATCCCAGCTACTCAGGAGGCTGAGGCAAGAGGATTGCAAGTTCAAGACCAGCCCAAGCAACTTAGTAAGACCTGAAACTGTCTCAAACTGAAAAATAAAAAGGGCTTCAGATGTAAAAAAAAAAAAAAAGCACATCAGTCATTGCTAAACTGTTGGATCCTAGTTAAAAATACATTTCAAAAGTTACTTTTAATTCCTCTAGAATTTTGGTAGTATTAGACTTGTCATCAAACAGAACAAAATCCATTTAATATTTTAAGAAGGCAGCAAAGCAACTTGCTAATTAAAATAATGAAACTCAGTGTGTGCAGAGACTATTAAAGTATTAATGGAAAATGAGTTGTTCTATAAGCAACACCATGCCTTGTATATCAACATGAAACTTTCCTAACAAGGCAATTGTGAAAATAAATTTATAAGAGGTCAACTAGTTGTAAAACATTTAGGTTACTTATTGAGAGTATAGACAGACTGAGAGTTAAGTTTTGAAATTTCCACAAGGATTTATAATCAATTAACAAAAACAACAACAAAAGAAATGATGTCATTCCAGGAATCAGGAAGAGAAGCTATACACAGGTAATTAGCATTTTAAATCACCTGTTATCTCCTTTGACTTTTATCAGGCCTGAAACAAGGAAAGCATACTTTTACTTGTGAATTTTCAAATCTGTTAGATGAATAATGTTTTAGACAATCCATGAATGTTGTCTATAGATAGAAGCATTATATACTTATTGGAATAAAACAGAATATTTTAGAAGTGTGAAAAGCCTAAATTTTCTAGCTCTTGTTTCCTTGTGAAAGCAAAATGACTTAAAAAGCTACATTTTAAAGAATTCTAAAGGCCTGCTTTATTTAATTTACTCATTGTAATACCTATCTATACAAATTCAAGGAATTCAAGCATAGTTAATATTCTCAGTTATTTTTTTTTTTTGCCAAAAATGTCTGAAAGAGGTTGTTGTAAATAGAAAATGTTCAACTCTCTATGTTGAACTCATACAGAAAAATATCCCAGTTGGTTGGCAGTTCAGAGAATTGAATTACTAGATTTTAAAGGCATTCTTATTATGAACAAGTTCCAATTGCTGATTACAGATTTAGTAAGTCATGTGAATCAAAAGGCCTTTAAGCTAATTTTTGTTAGTTAATTTAGTACTATGTAAACAGATAATATATTGCATATAAACATATAAGTTCATAGAAGGAAACTTTAAGGCTTACATCTATCATTTGCTAGTATTAAAAAACAGACTAAGAACCTGATATTGAAAGCAATCTGTTAAATTTTAAATTTGTATTTCCAAATTTGAGGCCAGTTAGAAATTTACATCTTTTTAAAAATATTTTTTTTAGTTGTAGATGGATACAATACCTTTATTTTATTTATTTATTTTTATGTGGTCCTGGGGATTGAACCCAGTGCCTCACACATGCTATGCAACACTCTACCACAGAGCAACTACCTGGGCCCCAGAAATTTACATCTTAAAGACTAAGGCTAGCAGCCTGTGTGGAAAAATTTGCCTATAATCCCAGAGCCTCTCTGGAGGCTGATGCAGAAGGATCAGGAGTTCAAAGACAGCCTCAGCAATACATAGAGGTTCTAAGAAATTTAGTGATACCCTGTCCCCTGTTGAGAGAGAGAGAGAGAGAGAGAGAGAGAGAGAGAGAGAGAGAGAGACAGACAGACAGACAGACAGACTTAATTAGATAAAATAAAACAAAAATATAATTTAAGCAAGCCAAAAGAAGCAAAATCATGGGGTGGGGAAGGGAAAAAAGCTCAAATAAAGCAATCACAGATCACTTTAGTCCATTTCTTTTTGACAAAGGCCTATCTGATGAAGGAAGCAAGGACTATGTTTAGAAAATGTTTTGGGTAAGTAAAATGTGCTACTTTTAGGAGTTTCTTCCCACGTTTTACCAGTGGCCCAGAATATCCACCTTAAATGTTGAGAGGGGAAAACATCACACACTAAGGAGTAAATGGGGTTAGCTTGAAGTGTGGGTTGACCAGACCCTTATGCACCATCTGCATGAGCTTCCTGAAGTTCCTTCTAACCCAGTGATGGGATGGGGTATGTTCTGCAAATGAATCCCCTATGCTAGTGGATAAACATGTTGCTATAGCCATCAGAATATAGCCTATTGAAGCCCACTGTCAAGTTAATAAACATGAAGCAGTTAGACTAAATCAGCATGGACTTTTAGATTATTAGACCATGGTATAATCTTCCAAAACCAACCCAAACAAAGGAGTACTCTCCAAACCAATATAATTAATGAAAAATGCTTATGAGTTCTGAAGTCTATCTTACTGACCCAAAAAGCCAATGGCTTAGAAGAGCTCACTCAAGCTCCAAGCAGCTTAAGTTTTAAATGGCTTACTCAAGCCCAAAACAGCTCACTCAAGCCCAGAGGATGAATAGCTAGTACTGCAAAATGACCCAATGAGGGTCCAAAAACTCAATTATTGCAAATAAAATCCTCAGTGTGTATTCCAATGGGACTGCCAACAATGTCCTGTTGACCATTACCAATAACATTATTTTCCTTACCAGTGAAGAAATTTTTAAGTAGCTGAAGCTAGAGCAGGAAGGAAAGGACAAACTCCCTGGGATTATCTCTGGGTAGCTGTGAGACCCTTCCTGACTTTCCAGCTGCAGGTTCAGCTAGTTGTGAAAGTGTCTTAGCCCTGAGGTCTTTTCTCCTCAGAGATCTCTACAGGCCCAAGAAATATGCTTAAGGGTAGCGTTTTACTCCTAGAGTGGCCTGCCAAAACTGTTATTGACTGACTCTATTACCACTCAGGAGGAAAGAGGCTATGCTATAATGCTCACTGCTCCAGAAATATTTGGAGTCAAATTGGTAGGAAAATGGTTTTTATTTAATACCAGCTTTGAGGAAAGATAGATGAAACTTAATTGTTTTAGTTTCTATCTTCAAGAAGCTCTGGGGAGGAGGGAGTCTTTTAAAAGGAGAAAGGGATTCATTAGGACAAAAGATAGGACTTCCACAAATTTTGCTTCCAGGTCCTTGGAACCTCTTTATCATGTCAAAAGAAGCTAGGACTTCCTGGGCCTAGCATATCTATCTTCTAATTTCAGAAGTAGGTGGGGAGAGGCAAATTCAGTCTGTTTCATCAAGACTCTATTGTTCTATATAGTTTTGTAGACTTTTGGATAGATGGTCCCATTTGGCATGCATTTTAATGACTACCTTCCCACCTGTTAAGTCAGACACTTTCGGGTGCTAGAAACATGCCCTTAATTAAGGAGCACTTGGGATTTTTAATGGATTTACAATGTAAAATATTTGAATGAAAAGTATATTGAAAAACTTTGAAGATCCTTAAATATATCTCAGGATGCTACAACATAATGTGTTAATCTTGTGAAATAAATTACATTCGAACCAAATATTTGTATAAATCATCCAGTTGAATGGCTTGTTTTGTGCTATTTTTTATGCTACTAAACAATATTTGTCATTATTAAAGAGCCTTGAGTAATTACTATAGTAATTAGTATGTTACTTTTGTGTTCCTTTTAAAGATAAACAAACCAAATTTTAAAAGACACAATTTTTATGTCCAGATCTTTATCTTAATTGTATATTCATGAGGTAAAATGTTTTTAAATCATCCCCCATACTTTATGGCCCTTTGGTCACTAGAGTACAGATGATACTTTCATGAGACAAATAATGAATTTGTTCATTTCAAGTGGTTGTAAGTGAAGTAGCACAAAGGACAATCGAAGCAAAAAAAAAAAGTCAGCTTAAGTCATGTTTTTATTGAAAACATCTGTATGTTAAGCACCAAATGAGGCACATTGATATATAGGATGGCAAAGCTACAAATTAAAATTAATCCCAATTCTGATTTTGGACTTATCTACTGTTTCATTATGAACCAGCTTCTGAAAATATAAGTCCATATAGAATTAATTTTTCTCCTTCTGGAACTTTTTTTAATTAGTTGACCGGGTTGTGAACTACATAAAAAATTACATGTGTCAATGCTTTATGAAGTATGTTTATTAGTTTCCACCATTCATTTGAAAATAAAGATGTGTCACACTCAATGACTTTATTATCTTAAGGACCTTGTGTTCTATTATTAGCTTTAAGTGAGGGAGAAAGGCCCTGTATACGAAAAAAAAGTGTAAGACTGGAAATCAGTGTTGGGAAAAGATTCAGTTAGTAGCTTTGCAGTATTGGAGCCTGTAAATCCATTGTTCTCTTTGTGAGTGATAAAGTTATTAACAGTTAATATTCTTCAATTCATCACCCACCCTGTCCCCATGGTTTGAGAAGGGGTTCCCAGGATAACACTCCCAGACTTAGTGCTTCATTCTGTAGAATTTAATTGTAATTTATGATAACACTTTTATCTTTGGTTCATAATACTGTCCTTTTAAGTAGCTGAAGTCAGTGGGCTCTATGTATAAAGTTGAATATATCAACTTGATTGTAATGAAGCATTTTGGATTTATCTTTGAAAAAGCCTGAACAAGCTTAATGTGTTCATGTAGCCAAGCTCCTAATTGACTGGCTTCTTTTGACAAATTAGGCCCATGCCCAACTGGCACTAAGAGGAAATTTTGATGAACCTCTCTCCAGAATGCCCTAAAATGACATGAAGTACATGGTACCCTGCTTCGCATGTATCACTGCTGAGACATCTTCTGAGAGAAGTACTGTTCCTCTGGTTCCAAAGGAAGGAAACAGCTTTACTGACAACCTGCCATGATGATGCCTTCTTCTGTTTTCCATCATCAGCCTGCACTAAACTCTTTCATAAATGCTAAGAAAATATAAATATTTACTCCTTTATTTTTTTTAATTTTTTATTGTTGGTTGTTCAAAACATTACATAGTTCTTGATATATCATATTTCACACTTTGATTCAAGTGGGTTATGAACTCCCATTTTTACCCCATATACAGATTGCAGAATCACATCAGTTACACATCCATTGATTTACATATTGCCATACTAGTGTCTGTTGTGTTCTGCTGCCTTTCCTATCCTCTACTATCCCCCCTCCCCTCCCCTCCCCTCCCCTCTTCTCTCTCTACCCGCTCTACTGTCATTCATTTCTCCCCCTTGTATTATTTTTCCCTTTCCCCTCACTTCCTCTTGTATGTACTTTTGTATAACCCTGAGGGTCTCCTTCCATTTCCATGCAATTTCCCTTCTCTCTCCCTTTCCCTCCCACCTCTCATCCCTGTTTAATGTTAATCTTCTTCTCATGCTCTTTGTCCCTACTCTGTTCTTAGTTACTCTCCTTATATCAAAGAAGACATTTGGCATTTGTTTTTTAGGGATTGGCTAGCTTCACTTAGCATAATCTGCTCTAATGCCATCCATTTCCCTGCAAATTCTATGATTTTGTCATTTTTTAATGCAGAGTAATACTCCATTGTGTATAAATGCCACATTTTTTTTATCCATTTGTCTATTGAAGGGCATCTAGGTTGGTTCCACAGTCTTGCTATTGTGAATTGTGCTGCTATGAACATCGATGTAGCAGTGTCCCTGTAGCATGCTCTTTTTAGGTCTTTAGGGAATAGACCAAGAAGGGGAATAGCTGTGAATAAGGTTCCTTCTCTTTCCACTGTACTTGAAAATACAGGGGTAAGAATAGGAGGGAAGGGCTGGGATTGTAGCTCAGTGGTTGAGCGCTTACTTCAAATGCGTGAGGCACTGGGTTTGATCCTCAGCACCACATAAATAAATAAATAAATAAATAAAATGAAGATATTGTGTATATCTACAAGTAAAAAACTATTTACAAAAAAGAATAGGAGGGAAGCAGCATTAAAACTTGCCTGGGTTTCACCCATTTCATGTGAGTCTGTGTAAAGTCTCATGTATTTAGAAGAAATTTTATCCATTTCTAATTTCACTACTGTAGATAGAAAGATTTTTAATCAGATTAATATCTACTTCTTCAGCCAGAATTCCTAATGCAATACTAGGCAGAACCTCTAACATCTTTTAATCAATGCATTATTACATATTTTAAAGAAATGAATACTCCTTCAAGCAATCTTAATTCCAAGGCATTCGACAAATATACTTCAATAATGATAAAAATCAATAATTTTGATAATTTTTATTTTTAGAAGTTGAACAATGATTTATTACAGAATTTCTGATTAAGCAATTACCATTCTCAAAAGATTTTTTTGATATTTTTAGAGTATAGATTGAATACAAATTGAAATTGACACACTTATTGAAACAAATTGAAGAGTACTTAAAATATCCCATTGAATGTGTGTAGCATTAGTCCTCATTTTATAGTGTCTCAACTAAATGAATTTTGGCAGAAGTTTTGGCAGGGATTAATTTGTTTCAAAATTAGCATTATGAAAAACATTAAACTTATGCATTCTATTATGTGTGTGTATCTGTGTGTGTATATGTGTGTATGTGTGTGTGTATGTGTATATATGTGTGTGTATGTGTGTATGTGTGTGTATATGTGTATGTATGTGTGTATATATGTGTGTATGTGTGTGTATGTGTGTGTGTATGTGTGTGTGTTCTTGTGTGATTCTGCTTTGCTTCTTTTAACATCTTAATGATTATTCCTTTGTTTTGTTCTTCTGAGGATCTTACCTTATTTCAACTGACTCAACTACTCAGATTTTATCAGCCCTATTCATCCAAAATTTTCTAGATTTTCCATATTTTTAATTTTACCTTTTATTTTGAACAAGGGCTTTAATGAAAAAATTAATCTCGCTAAAATAAAACCACACTGTATCACTAGTGCTGCTCACAACCTGCCAGAACTTTCATGCTTCAAACCACAGGGCTGGGAAAATTGGCTTACAGAAGTCCCCTTCCATATCTCTGTGATGGGCTGGGTTTGTAGTACTGCTGCTACAATAGTAAAGCACAGATATAATTTCTTCTATCTGTTACAAAATATAGTGACTATGAAATTTCACTTTCCCTTCACTTTCTTCTTTCAGCTGGCAAAGGATATGGAAATTCCAGACCAGTTTACATCAAAATTGGAAATATCCATCACCTATGAACTGCTTCAAATATTTTCGGTCCTTTCTGTTTGGCTAACTAACATTTGAATCCCTCCTCTTCTTGATGTGTGCCCAGTTTCCTTTCTTCCATGATACCTTATTCATTAAAGCTCAGTTACACATTACAATCTCTCTTATGTGGTTACTTTGGGGTGACTTTGTAGATGCCATTCATTATTGTGTATATATACTAGAATAACTACCACAGAATACAAATGGGAGTTGAATTCCTAAGATAGATTTAATGTATTACTGCCTTAAACTATGATTTTAAGATAAAACTTATTAAGCTTAACACTGAGTAAATATAATGAAGAAACAAAATGAATTCCTTAAAATACTTTTTTTCTACATACTACCTAAATGAGAAAATCTTGAAATTCAAACATAGCAAGCTCCATTTGCTCAGCAATGAGGTACTTGCACAAAGTTCCCCCATGGCCTTTTGGTGTACAAATTTAAAATAAAGAAGACTACTTCTAAGGAAATGATTTGACATAAAAGTTTGTTTTCTTTTTAAAACTACTTCATTTAAAAAAGTCATTTGAGTTGTAAACACTCAAGGATAAGCCAGTTTTAGGATCACATTATTGTATCACAGTAACAGAAATGTGAATCACATTTATTACTTTAATTCATGGATTTAGGTTCTCCTAAATTCTTAACATTGAGCTACTACACTCTTGATAGAAGTTGTTAGGAAAATCCAAATCTTCATTTCTGGCAGCAAAGTGCCAAGAAATGATGTGCTATGATGAAATCACACAGTCAGCTGCTTCTTATTTTGGTAAACCAGGTAGTTTGAAAATTATTATCCCACTAGCACTGTCTTCAGATTTTAGAACAGAGCTAGAGGAATTATTAATGAGGTATACTTTGTGGTAGTTCTGTTGCTTCTCTATTGCTCCAGAACTAACCGTGTTATTGAGGATGGATATGCAGAAATTATGCTTTTCACCAGGTAGTAGTAACCATAGGTGACCAAACATCACCTATTTATGGCGTCTATATGTGAGTGATGGGCTAGCATGACTTTCACTACTCTAATTTTGCAGAATTAGGTATATGAAGAAGGTTATATTTTTTTCAAAATCTTTTCATTTCTTTACTTACAACATTAAGTCATTACATATGGAATTATCACTGAAATAATTTCAAATGAATTTCTGATTTTATAGTAATATAATTTGAAAATTTAAGTATTAGCAGTTGAAAATGTTGTTGTTTTGTTTTTATTTTGCCTACTAAATGAAGGGAAATTTTTATTCTGAGATTTGGTAAATATTTGGTGCTGTCTGATGGTCCTACCATTGTGTAGTTAATAATTTTGGAAAAGTCAGCCAATCTTGGGGATAAAATTTGACGCCTAAAGTATTAAAAAAAAAAAAAAAACAAAACTCTTTCTACAGTACATGTGTATTGGAGTTCAGTCCTGCATTCAGGCTTACAAGTGTATTATTTGGTGGTGTGTAAAAACAGCTATTGCACATCTTTGGGAATTATGAGGAAAGCATCTGAGGCTTTATTTCATTCTTACTGTAGGGAGAAAACCAGTTTAACGTGAGTGAAAAGAACATAACCGGTCTCTAACTGCAGGCTTAATTGTGAGAAAATGGGTGAGTTTCCTTTCTTTATTGCTATAATTTTCTCTGGGCATGCAGGTTGTTCAACCTTAGTCTGTGTTATAAAATATTCACTACAATTTTTATTTCACAATCTGACTTTTTTTATATGATAAGAAAAATTACATGTAGTTTGTTTTATCTTTCTGAGAACTTGTTCAGGGCCAATGCTGCTTGTAATCTAACTTATGACAGGTTTCTTTACTCCTTGTTGTAAATATGAATACAGATACTGTCCAAAGTGTCCTAAGAGTTTGTTTGAATTCACAGTAACAAAAGTTACAAAGTTTGTGCAAAAGATATTGTACACCACTGGAGTACATAGAGCTTGCTATAGTTAATTTTATATGTAAAGCTACATTCTCATTAAAACTATTCTGAGCTACATTAAAAGTTTCTGATTTAATTTTTCTCTAACAATAAAACTGAATGCTCATTTTAATCTCTAAAATCTGAAGATGCAATTGCATATATGTGATGTTTATAAATGTTATAATAAATCACTGGAACCTTTTAAACACCATAATTGCTTTGGAGCTCTTCAAGTTTTCCGAGGGTCATAAAGTAAACACGGCTGTGGCGGTTGCGCAGGGTAGAGGTAAAGAACAGCTTTAAAAGAAAGAGAAAAACACTATCAGTAGATATTTAATACATTTAACCAGATATTTCATAAACAAAAGTGTGAAGTACTAGTATATAGCTATAATTTCAATTTATCTGCATCTGGTAATTAAAATACTAAGCCAAGGGGCTGGGGTTTTAGCTCAGCGGTAGAGTGCTCAGCTAGCATATGTGAGGCATTGGGTTTAATCCTCAGCACCACATTAAAAAATGTGTATTAAAAATACATAAACAAAATAAAGGTATTGTGTCCATCTACAACTAAAAAAAATTTAAAAAAATACTAAGTCAAACTGTTGTTTGAAATAGGTTTTCCTCCAACCAAGAATAAAAATTTAAATTAGTTTGGAGTTTAATTTACAAACTTAAAAATAACCTTCCCCATATTCCATAAAATTGCAATTTATAGTTTAAATAAAATATTTTTGTAGGTGAGATTCATATGCTAATGTTCT
Source organism: Marmota monax (assembly GCF_021218885.2). NCBI lineage: Eukaryota > Metazoa > Chordata > Mammalia > Rodentia > Sciuridae > Marmota > Marmota monax. The sequence goes on along the minus strand of NW_026694552.1, from coordinate 4,576,008 downwards.
TGAGTTTTGATTTTCTTACTTTAAAAATCTATTTTTATTCAAGTTGGCATTTCTTTCAATAAAAGAAAAATTGTTCTGATGTTATTTATCATTGCTTCTGGTGTTTAAGAAGCCACTGAAAATTTCTGCTTCCTGCAATTTTCCATTTCATAGAAATATAGTGAGACCAATAGATTGATATAATGAGTTAAACCAAATGGCTTAGAGAGGGGCATGTTGGGTAAACATGGACTGTTCCTCAGAACAGAACATGGACATAAATATCAAACACACATCCTCTTGTTAGGACTAAGATTTTTGACATTCATATTGGATAAATACTTAGGAGAATCTGAGACATAATAATAATGATGAAGATCAGGTACACTAGCTACTTGACTTAACATATTTTATGTGCCAGACATTCTTGTGAGATGCTTACGAAGTACACATTTTGTGAATTTTCACATTTGTTCCCAAAGCAATTATTAATATTCCTATTTTGGAGATGAAGGAAACTAAGGCTCAGAAAGATCAAACTCCTCAGGTTCTCATACTTAGTTAACTGGCAGAACCAGGACTGCATTGTAGGTCTATATGGCCTCTAACACTGCTTCTTGCCATTACATCATTTTACATTGAAAATCAACATCCTTCCTTAATTTGCTCTGCTTTACTCTAGTTATTCTGATATTAACTTGAAACCTCTACAATGTCTTTTAAATAGGAAAGTTTCTTATTCTTATTAGGATTATTTCTTCACACTATTATTTCCCATAATATGTAGAAATGGTAATGGTTTCATGCAATGTACTTTTCCACCTAGCTATTTGAAATAATTGTTAAAATTAATCAAATTACAGAAGTAATTGCCAAATTTTGATTTTATTTTCCTTGTCTGCAAAACAGACTTCATAATAGATACTTGTGAATATAAATTAATAACTTTTACATTACCAAGCATAAAAAAGATATCATGTAATTAGGTGCATTGAAAACATAAAAACCTTTTCCTTCTTCTATTATTGGATTATATTGAAAGTTGTAAAAGACGTATTTACCCCTGCCCCACTGGAAAAACAAAACAAAACAAAAATGCGGGGCTGCGGATGTGGATCAAGTGGTAGCACGCTCGCCTGGCATGGTGCCGCCTGGGTTCCATCCTCAGCACCACAAACAAACAAAGATGTTGTGTCTGCTGAAAACTAAAAAAAAATAAATATTAAAATTCTCTCTTTCTCTCTCTCTCTCTCTCTCTCTCTCTCTCTCTCTCTCTCTCTCTTTAAAAAAAATGCTGGCAAAGATGTGGAGAAAAAAGAACTCTCATATACTATTGGTGAGGAAGTAAGTTAGTACATCCTTTGGAGAACAGTGTAGAGGTTTCTCAAAAAAAAAAATAGATCTATCATACAACCTAGCTATTCCACTTTTGGATATAAACCCAAAAGAAATGAAATCATTACAATAAAGAGATACTTTCATGCCCATATTTATTGTAGAACTATTCACAATAGCTTGGGAATCAGCCTCAGTATCCATCCACTGATGAATGGATAAAGATTATGTGGTACATAAACACAATGGAAAATTATTCAGCCATAAAAAATGAAATTCTATCATTTGCAGCAAAAATGAATGGAACTGGAAAAAAATTATGTTAAGTGAAATAATCCAGGCACAAAAAGGCACGCACTACATGTTTTTTTTCTCTCATGTGGAAGCTAAGAAAAGTTGTCCTGAATGTAGAATAATGGTTAATAGAGGTTGGGAAGGGTGTGGGGAGTGGTAGATAAATGGAGGATGGACTAAATTGGTTCACAGTGTATGCATGTGTTGAAATAGTACACCAAACCACATCAATATGTACAATTAATACACATTCACCAAAAACAAAATACAAAAACATTTTGAAAAGACAGTTTTGCTCAAACATTTTTTGTTTAAAAATATTATTTTAATATAAATATGTAAATGACTATGGATCAAAGATAATTAATTCTTCCCAAACCAAAAATGGATAAATTTTGTGTAAGACAGAACTAGAAATTCTTACTTTTTTTGAAAATAGGTCATTTTGAAACAGAATTTTATTATCTACCAAATTTGTTTCTACTGGAAAAGAGAAAAATTGTTTCTTTTATCAATAATATGCCAATTAAAAATACATAACAGAATGTATACAACACAAATTTCTTTAGTTAATTTCAATGATTGCTGTAATTTTGCTCTAACTGAAGAGTATTAACATACCTTGTCACCTCGGGTACACAGAAATCTCAGTTTCTTAATTGATCTGCGTTTCAGCTCATTTTCCAGAGCCCTTGATTGCAAAGAACGCGCTTCAATGGCCTTTTGGCCCCATCCTGTGGTTCGCTGGGAACACTCAAAAGCTAAAATACAAATGATGAATATCAGAAAATCACAAAATCTTTTTGTCAGTGATAGAAAATTAAAATCACAATCAATGTTTGATTATTTTGCTTCATTCCTACATTTCAGGTTAACCCATCCCTTTTCCCCCTTCTTCTATGATTTGGCCATTTTGCTGTTCAACAGTGTTTTCAAGCTAGCTATTTTAAGGCACCATCGTGACCAACACTGAATTACTAGATCTCTATTAATTCTTGTATTCATTTTCTCTAAGACCACAGAAAAAGTCAAAGATTAATTCTACCTTCTTTGTATAAATCTAAGTCTATTCACTGGTATTCTTTAATAGTCTAAGTGGCTAATAAGAATTTCTAATAAGGGTTCATATCTGTGCTTGTGTGACACACATGGAAACTTAATTCCTAAAAATTAAAAGTGTTAAAATGATTTGTTCAAATAATTACTTTGGCAACCTTAATATAATTGAATAAGTTACCATGTTATAAGCATAACCAATGCTAATTTGACACTTTTAAGGCTTTTTCCTGCTCGAGAAATTTTTATTAAGATCTTAACTATTTTAGCCCTGTTTTATAATACTTTGTGACAATATAGATTATGACAAAAATTGCCTTAAAGCAGAAAACTTAATTATGTAGATAACCACACAGTCATCTGGTGTTGTATGGTATTTTGTGGTATTGGGAGCAGCAAAATCATTAAATGTTTAAATTTCAAGATGCTATTCTTTATATATTTTGTAGGGAAAATTCCATAGCTAAATTAAATCATGACATTTAAAATAATATCAAGATTTGTAACTCAAGTGAAAATAGTATAGAAAACACAAAATAAAACAATTTCATTCTTACATTAGCATGATTTACATCAGAATTCATTAATTTGACTTTCCATTTTTTTCTGTTTTGAAGGAAATAAATTCTGCTTGATATGAGTATAGGTCTTTTAATTTTTCTCTTATCTTTCAAAGTTTCTAAGATGACTTTGTTTAAACCCAAATTTACCTGACCTATATATGAATACATTAAATATACATAAAAGAAGATGTAAATCTAATTCACCATGTAGTGCTATTTACCATACAACATTTAAAAAAATATTTATTTAGTTGTAGATAAACATACCGTATCTTTATTTATTTTTATGTGGTGCTGTGGATCGAACCCAGTGCCTCACACATTCGAGGCAAGCACTTTACCACTGAGCTATAGTCCCAGCACCTCCATATAATATTTTTAAAGAATTGTGATTTTGTAGATAAAATTTCCTATATGACCACAAAATATATTATTGTCTTTGCTCATATTAAGATTGAAGAACAAAAAATATCACCTTCATTATTTTTTTTAAAAAAATCTTGTTCCTTTCAAACTCTAAAAGTATCTAAGATTGGGACAAGATGGTCGACATGGTGTGCTACTTCACACCCTAAATTAATATACTTAGAAAGCTATATCAATTTAACTCCAAAAGATTTCAAAGTTGTGAGGGTCTGGCGGTACAGGCCTGTAATCCCAGCTTCTCAGGAGGATGACAATGTGAGGGTAGCCTGGGCAACTTAGTGAAACTCTGTCTCAAAAAATAAAAATAAAAAATAAAGGGCTGGGGTTGTAGGTCTATGGTGAAACCCTTCCTAGCAAGCATTGGGCCCTCTGTTGAATCCTCAGTTATCAGTGGGGGAAAAAATATTTCTTATGTGGCCTTTGATGCTGTTTTGTAGATTGATCCTGGTACCTCCACTATTCAACAGAGTTGTATTATCAAAAATATTTTGCAGTTTATATATTAAAATTTTAAATGTTCTTATATCAATTTAAAGGCGGTTTTTATTTTAACATAGAACTACAGCTTTTTGATAGCTTTCATGATTTTTTTTTTTTTTTTTTGGCACTGAGGATTGAAACCCGGGATGCTTTACTACTGAACTATATCCCTAGTCCTTTTCAGTTTTCATTTTGAGACAAGGTCTTGCTAAATTGCTTAGGGACTAGCACTTGAGAGACCCTCCTGACTCAGCTGCCCAAGTCTCTGGATTACAGGTGTACGCCCCAGCACCAGGCTCACTCATTCACATGAGCTTATTTCCCTCCTTTCTTTCCTTTTCCTCCTTATTTCTATTTCAGCTTTATTATTTCTTATTAAAATTATTAATGCATATTGTTTTAGAAACTATAAAACTTCATATGAAAATAGATAATTTAAATGATTTCTACTGTCATGTATAACTAATTAGGAAAAAATAGAAAAAATAAATCTTCAAAACTGTAAAAAAAAAAAAGAGGGTGGGAGGGAAAGGGAGGGGACAGGGGATTAGCAAGGATGATGGAATGTGATGGACATCATTATCCAAAGTACATATATGAAGACAAAATTTGGGTGTCAACATACATTATATACAGAGATATGAAAAATGGTGGTATATATGTGTAATAAGAATTGTAATGCAAAAAAACAAAGCATATGTATGAAGACATGAATTGCGTGAACATACTTTATATACAAAGATGAAAGATTGTGCTCTATATGTGTAATAAGAATTGTAATGCATTCTGCTGTCATGTTTTTTAAAAATAAAATCAATAAAAAATGTAAAAAAAAAGAACTCATGAAGAAAATTTTGAACTTTTATAAAAAAGACTTTTTTTTTTTTTAATCAAGGATGGAAACCAGGGGCACTTTACCACTGAGCTACATTACATTCCCAGCCCTTTTAATACTTTATTTAAAAATTTGAAACAGGGTCTCCCTAAGTTATTTAGGGCCTTGCTAAGTTGCTGAGGCTGGCCTCAAACTTGAGACCCTCCTGCCTCAGCATCCCAAGTTGCTGGGGCTACAGGCATGTGCCACCGTGTTCTGTAAAAATGACTTTCACATGCAGTGTGAGCAAAGAATCCCTAAAATAAAATTATCAAACATTCATTATCTTCTGCCCCCTTTAATATTGCAATTCAAACTAATTTTGTTTATAAAATTGACATTAAAGTTATAATTAAATTGCTATTATATTTTGATTCAGAAAGTAGCTGTCCTGCAGGAACTTTGTAAGTCTTATTTCAGACTGGAATTAAAACCACTCCAGATTATAGAGAAGAAACAAGTGACCTGAGCAATGGGAACAAGTAATAGATATTTTTTTTTTACCCATGTAACTACTTCATTAAAAAGGGCATTTTGGGGGCTGAGGTTGTGGCTCAGTAGTAGAGCACTCACCTAGCACATGTGAGGTGCTGGGTTCGATCCTCAGCACCATATAAAAATAAAAACAAATAAAAAAATAAAGGTATTGTGTCCAACTACAATAAATAAATAAATAAATAAATGGCATTTTTGTCAACAATCACATACAGAAAAAGACTTTCTAAACTTAATGCACAGGCTACTTGCTGATTCCAAGTATACAGCTAATTTCTATCTTAATACTGAAACACATAAGTCTGCCACTTAAACAAGCTACTAAGCTAGTTTGCTTTCTGAAATAGAACTTACTCAGTGATTTGAAAGTGGGAACACTTAGTAAAACTTTCTGTAATTGTTATGTTTCTGTATATTTGTTTGAAAATGTAGATCAATGATCTTATTGATGTCATTGTCAAAGGCATTTACCACATGAAAATGTAAAATTTATATACAGGAAATCTGGATCTGGGCAAGTCTTAAAAAGCAAAGTAATTGTTTTTAGACAGAAAAATAGAATAATTGATTTCCTTAATATCAGTGTTGTGATATAATATATTCTCAATATATCCTTAATACTTAAACCAAAATATAAAGTGTCTATAGCACTATGATTTACTTTACATGTAGATGTCTTTCAAATTCTAGTACCTTAAGATGACTTTTTGGTTTAGGTGAGAAATTTTCCTGCCTAAGTATAAGAACTATACAAGATGACTTTTCAAGATCTCTTTTATTGCTGTGATTGTCTAGTGGCATAAATATAGGCATATCTTGAGTTCCCAAATTTAAACTGAATTACCTTATTCCAATTTGTAATATATTGATCACAAAAGTATTACTATAAAGGTTATAGCATGATTATTTTTTTTCACTTTCTTTTGCCTGAGATCTGTCAATTATACTGTAAGCATTTATCTCTGTCAATTAAAATGGTTTGATATCCTCTGTGAATTCTTACCTTGCTGAGGAAAATGGAGCATGTTTTCAGGACAATTCTGAACTATGTACGCAAATCATAAAAGATTCTGCAGATGCAATGCAAAGTGCCATCATTCCATAGGAAAACAATGTCCATTATAAACAGTTCTTTCAAACTGATCCTTAAAGCCACTGCAGGATAATTTTCAGCCATTTTTTTTTTGAGATTTCAGAGGTTTAAGGCTTCTATCTGGATAAAGTACCTTTTTCTCTCTCAGTCTCTCTCTCCTTTCTCTGTTCTTCTCTACACACACACACACACACACACACACACACACACCCCTTCCTTCTTCCTTTATTTGGTTCATTAAACTCCTCTTTCCTTTGGGAATAGTTATTCTCCAATTAATCATTCTACCCTCTCTAATATTTTTACTTTGCATTCTGGTCTCTATCTGGAATCACTTGTATAGTCATCATGCCTCAAAAATATGAATAAGAATCTCAAATTATTTGGATTTCTCAGTCTTGTAGTAAGTTGTTCACTGGTTAGGAAGAAAAAATGTCCTGGTTTAAAGAAGATTCAAAAGGTTGTTACCTCTATGTTGCCATCTGGGTGGTACCTAATAGGTATCAAGGTCAGACATATTTCTTTTTTCTAAATGATGTGATTCTTCACAGGCACATCACTCACTGAAGGTAACACTACTGACTATACAAAAGAGAAATATTTGGCTCTTCTTTGACTGGAAGCTTCCTAAGATAAAGGTAAGCCCCCCAAATCCTTGTGATGGAAAGAAGCATTTTCAATGTTTGTGTAAAGATTGCAAGCAAAGGGAGTTTAAGCAAAATTATAGATTATTGTGGAGGGAATTAGTTTCTATTTCAATTATACAACTGTTTCAAATGAACCACTCAGAAAACCCAAATTAGTCTCTTTTTGGTATTCTTCATGAATGTGCTAAGCATATCACAAAAAATTGCTTCATTTTACTAAGGGAATACATGTGCAGGATTCCAAATTAACACTCTGTACCTTGAGAATATAATAATTCAGGAAATCTTCACTTAGGACACATATTTATCCTTGAAAAACTTATTTGGTATCATATGAAATAATAATCAATTGTATACATACCAACAGAGGACGGTATGTCTTTCCATACTTCAAGGATCTTCTTGAAGAGGTGTTCATTTGCTTCCACAGAGAGAGCTTCAGCGTTGAAGGTGAGCATCATGCCAATTCCCAAGGAATCAGGTAAAATGATGATATTCTGTGGTATAATGAGTTCCAAGGGCTGGAATTATGTTTCATAAAAAATTATATGTTCAACATTTTACCACTACTATTGTAATTGAAGCAGCTTGGCTGAGCAATAAAGATCAAAGAGATTCAAAGTGTAGGAAGGAAGGTAACAAAAGAGTTGCTTTCCTTATGCCATAATGTGATCACTATTTAATATTTTCCTTTTTATTTAGGAGAAAGAATGGTTTGAAAAAATAAGAGATACATTTCCTAATACAGAGAAATTGGTTTAAATTACACAAAGTATAATGTATAGTTATTGAAAAAAAATAGACAAGAGACTTGGATTTAAGTTTCATTTCAGAAATAATTTGATGAATAATTTGATAATGAATGTGTCCACCAAGTAATGAGTACACAATCCTTGGTTGTCAGTAAAATTTGTTAAAATAAAAATAGAAAATAAACCTAAAAATAGCTTGAGCTTAACACACTTATAAGGGGCAACTTTATATTCATCATAGCTTGAAATATAATAGTCATAAACCTTTGCAAAAAATGTAGAATTTCTTATCAAATTTTCATAATCTTAAAAATCGGTTGAATACAAGATTCAGAGATGTATTAGGTAGTATAAGAGGAAATACTAAGAAATATCTAAGTACTTCCAAATTTCATGATGCATAAAATGTGACAAAATTGGCTTAAACTACAGATATTCCCTGATAATGAACAATTGTGTTCTTTTCTCCAAATTAGAAGGTAAAAAAAAAAAAAAAAGATCAAAAGCTATACTTGCCAAACCCAGCGTACTCAGACCAAGGGCTTGAGGCCATGTCTCAGCAACAACAATCCTTAAAACTAAAATGGGGATCCAGAGGCGAAAAGCAATTTTAATACGCTCCCTGGGCACTTGCATGAGCAATTGAATCAGGAAAGAGATGAATGAAGAGAATAAAAGAAAATTGCAAGAAAGAAGTTTGTCTCAGTAAAATCTGTAAACAATAAAACTGGACTGCTGCAAATCGAGACAGACTCTGAGGTTATTATCTTCTTTCTGAAGTAACCAGATATTCTGTAGCACACGTGGCTCCCTTGTAACATTACATGTTTTATAATCTAGAACTCTTGAAAAGTTATTATTTTTAGTACATTCTGTTTCAGAAGACACCCCTTGTCTCCCTTAGAGTCAGCTTTCTTTTAATGGGTCAAGATACTAGGGCATTCTTCTAAAAATATTTTTGAATATATATAAGGTATCCTAATTAGGTCAGAACATGACTTTTAAAAATGCATCATTTCTCATTGTAGCTTCCACAGTAATTAATGAATTTATTCAAAAATGAAATATTTTTTGTTTTTTCATCAGGTGAAACACTGAGTTAAACTTCTTGAATGACTTTTCAAATAAATATAAACTTGGACCAATGCTGCAATGTTCAATATTGCCCTGTATTCTAAATAAATTCTCTTTGACCCACATAAAAAGTAAGATGCAGAAATCTATAAAAATGTAATACAATATTCACAATATATAAAAGAATAATATAATATTCATATCAAAATTATTTTGACCTTATATCTAAGTGGTTTTATCTGAGGTTGGTTCAGTATTTTTCACATTATAAACATGGTAAGTTGCATATAATCATAGAAAATCACTGGTGATCAGCTAATTATTATTAATATAAGCAAAATCCTTTAAAAAGTATTCATTAATGTACTGACAATTGATCCATGTAATTTATTACAGAGGTATGAGATGATTCTGAAGGCTATTCAAAAATATCACATCTATACTAATTTAATAGTGTGTACAATTTTTCTCCAGGAATTTTTATACCATGCTAAGCTGTTATGATTTTAATTGTTAATAAATGGGAATTAAAAAAATAGTTGATGTAAAAAAAGGTGATACAGGCTTTCCTTTTAAATGTAATTTTCAACAGGAAAATCAGCATTGCCACCTTCAAATTTTAGACAAAGAATTGTGTTTTGTATGGTGTGCATGTAGGGGTATTATATTATATTTAAGTATTTTATGTAAATTATGTGAGTATATTTTTAAAACAATTCATATTTTAGGTGCTGCACCATATTTTCACTACTTAAGAGTTTAGGTACATTTGCTTTTGCAATGCTGAACCCTTTGATCAGAAATTAAAAGTGTAAGTGGTATGATAAAACAACATTTTATGATAATTTACTATGTACCACTGTTAAAGTAATGCAATAAAAGAGGATATACATAACAATTCCATGATACTGTCATTGCATTTTAAAAAATCTATTAATATATTGTGGGGTACAGAAGGACTAAGGCAAGGACTTCAAACTCAAATACCTCTTAGGGCTAATTATTATAAATATGGAAAGATATATAGATAGAGATTGTAGAGCATATATCCTATCTAAATGCTCTACAATTTCTATCTAAAAAGGGGCAAGTATAAATCAGTTCAAGTTGACAGTGGCCAGTTAGTAACATGGGCCTGAGGTTTCCAGGTATTCCAGTTTATCAATAGAAGTACAGATTTTAGATGTAAACTTTACTTATTAAAAAATAAGCCAGGTGATAGACAAACAAAATATTTCTGCAGAATAAACTCAGCTATCTGGACTCAGAAGTCATCAGTGATGTTTGTTTAAGTGTGACCACTTTATGGAAATCTATACTTACATTTTAGGTCTCCATTCAAGTATAGATATTGTTACTCACATGTTTGAACCTTTCAGTTTTGATGGTTGTAAATATTCAGTGTTATACAATAATATCTAGGGATCTGAGAGTAGTATCTTACATTATTTGGCAGGGTCACATCAGACATAACTTCAGATTCTGCATCGATGATGTGATATCCATCTGCTGAGCTGAAGAAAATCTTTAGTGTTTTCTCAGAACCAATAGCCAGGTCAACTGTCACTGGCTTATGACCAAGAGTTGGAAATACCTGAAAATATAAAAACAAGTATGGCCAAAAGGCATTCGAACTAAGGTAAAAATTTCCCCACTCTTTTCCAGGTTTGTAGGTTTATAAAACCCAGGTTAATTTTCAAAATTGCATATTGTATTTAAAGACCTATGTATTAGAACTTTTCTTAGGTCTGTTACAACAACAAAGACAAATATATTTAGGTTCTAAATATTGTTTCCCTTCAAATATCAAAATGCTAATGATTGTAAGAGCCTCATATGCCCCTGCACTGTTTGCTGTCTTTAAGTTTCTTGCCTTGAGCTTCAGCAAATGAAGGAGCTCATCTGGTCTCTTAAACCGGTTTGCTGGATCAGCTGCCTGTATTTTTGCCAGTATTCGTATATAGGCTTCATAGGACATGTAGTCTCCTTCGGAGTCTGCTGATTGATCAATGCATACTTGATAAGGAATGAAAAAGGCCATAAATGTTAACCTACTATAGACTGGGTGTAACCTAGGCTCTATGGTTTCTAATCCAAGGAAACAAAAGGCCAATCAGGATTCATTGCCATGATCAGGTCACCATGGAGGACTGAGCATCACAGGATTCACCATACTGTAGTCATGAGTTGGAATTCAAGAACTGGAGTGAGGACTTGGACAGGAACTGTGTATGAGGCTATACAGATTGTTGGTACTTATCTCTTTTGTTTTCCATTTCATACCAGGTAGCTCTGACCAATCAGCAGACACCCAAGAACAAACCCATATCCAAACACTGACAGCAGGGCCAAAGCCCAATTTAGGAAGATCAGTCAGGGATGTGATTTGTCAGGACACACCCAGACTATCTATGTAGTAAACTATGCTCTTTTATTAAAAAAAAAAAGAAAAACAGTTATGTGATGTTTTGGACTACAAAACAGACCATGTAAACAGATCCTATTCTAAGATACAAAAGTAGTATGTGAATACCTTACTGAGGTCTATCAGGATGTGTGCATATCAGCACTTTGTAAAAATCCATCTATGGACCAACTAGTTCAATAGTGACTGGAACATTTGCTAAAAATATAGATTGACAGGCCCTACTCCAGACCTGAAATTTAGCCTGGGGTTGAGTCTGAGATCTAAATGTCTAACAAATTCTCCAGGCAATTCTGATGCATATCCAGGTTAAGAGGTATTTGACTTGATAGAACACTGCCATTCCATTAATCAGCCCTCATTATAATGGAGTATATACAAAATAATATTATTTAAGTGAAATTCTGTAGCATTGTAATTAAATTATATACAGTACTCTGTTTATGTGATGTGATTTAAAAAAATCACCAGCATCTTGTTTGGAATATTAAATGATTCCCTTCCTTGGCTGATCCATAAAAGTCCAATTAAACCATAATAAAATGAAAAAATGAATAAGCCTAACCACTAATATGTCTTACAATAGTTTAGAGAGAAATGTACTTAGAGTTCCAGTTTGGAAGGAATGAAGACCCACCCATTTCCTACATAACCCCACCTATTGTAGGTATGGTAACTGGAGCAAAGGTTTTCTCTTCTCTCCTTCTTCTTCCAATGGTGTTCCTCCTTCGACCATCTTCACACAATTTCTTACCTTCCCTCTACTCCCCCACCCAACTAAAGAGAAAACAGGGATTTTTTCAGATTCAAGTCATTTGGTGTAGCATCTGAGGTCTATATTTGGGCATCTATAAGTAGAGATCTTCATGTTGACTACAGGAATTGGGAGTGAGAAGCTGGTGTGGAGGTCCTGTGAAGACAAGGGTAAGGGATTTCCCTCACATTCTCACTTGCTGTGGTGCCTGTGGATTATCTAAGAAAGGGTTAAATGATAATTATTGATATGATACATTCCAACTGTAAAATAATGGTATATATATATTTTTTTTTTCTTATATGCATTCAAAAATATTGTGCTTTTTAAAACAACTTCTTCTCAAAAGAACACTGTCATGATCCAAAGGAAAAAGAGATCACTTACTTTAATAGCAGTGCTTTCATCAAAGGACTTTGGTGCCCATGCATAAAGATGAATTGATGATTTCAAAGCAATTGCAATGTATGTTGTTTCTTCATGTTGGACTACAATAATAAAATAAAATAAATAACAATGCCACAGAATCAACAAGAACATTCAAGTGGTTTTGTTATTGAAAATGTCATAACCACTTAGTGAGTGCACAAAGTGTATAATTTTAGAAAAATCTACTTGGTTACAATTTAATGTCCCAAAATGTAATTAGATTACTATCTATTTTTATGGAGTTTCTGCATTAGCTTTCAAGAGAATTCTAAATTGTCCACTGAAAGCTACAGAACACTGATGAAAGAAATTATGGACCTAAATAAATGGAAAAACTTTCCATGTTCATGGTAGACTTAATATTGTTAAGACAGCAACACTATCCAACAAAATCTCTATAGAATCAATGAAATTGCTAAAATCCCAATGCCCTTTTTTATTAGAAATGATTATTTTCACATGAAATTGTAAGTTGTTCCGAGTAACTAAAACAATCTTTAAAATCAAATTTGGAAGGCATACATTTTCTGATTTCAAACAATTTCATTCACAAAACCCTAAAAAATACTTGAGACTCAATCAAATCAAGTAGGTGAAAGCCCTCTATAATGAAAACTATGGAATACCAGAAAAAGAAATTGAAGATGACCTTGGAAGATAGAGACTACATATGTTCTTGAGTAGGCATAACTAGTATTGTCAAAATGGCCATGCTACCAAAAACAATCTGTAGATTCAATGCAATTCCAATATAAATGCCATAACATTTCTAACAGAACTAGAAAAAAGTCCTAAAATTCATATGGAAGAATAAAAGATCCAGAATAGTCAAAACTATCCTGAGCAATAAGAGTGATATGAAAGTTTCACACTACCTGATCTCAAATTATACTACAGAGCTATAGTAACAAAAGCAGAATGGTATTGGCATAAAACCAAACATGAAGACCAATGAAATAGAATAGAAAACACAGAGATAAATCCACATAAGTACATTCATCTGATCCTTGACAAAAGTGCCAAAAACACACATTGAAGAAAAGTTAGCCTTTTTAACAAATTGTGCTATGGAAACTTGATATCCCTATATAGAAGAATGAAACTAGATCAACTGATGAATGGATAACAAAAGGACAAAAGATGATATATCTGTACAAAGCAGTACTATACATGTGTAAAGAGTAATGAAGTGAATAATTAATAAGCACTTTAAATTGATACATTTCATAATATATAAATTATGCAACAGGACCATAAACATCATATGGATGTATATGCTTGCTCTCAACCCTTCTGATTCTCATGGAATATGTTTTATTGATAGATTCATACTTTATGTTAAACCCCTCTTCCTTGGTTATATTATGTTTGGGATATGTGATATTCCCCAAAACCTCATGTGTGAGACAATGCAAGAAAAGAGTGATTTGGTTAGATTATAAGAGTTGTGGATTAATCCTCTTGAATGGATTCACTGAGTGGTGAAATCTGGCAGGTAGGTTAGGCTGGAGGAGGTAGGTCACTGGGGGAATGCCTTTGTAGTGTATATTTTGTCCCAGATGAGCAGAACTCTCTCTTCTTCCTGCCTATATTGTCTTGAGATGCTTTCCCCTGCCATGCCCTTCTTCCATGGTGTTCTGGTTCACCTTAGGCCCAGAGCAATAGAGTAGGCTCACTATGGACAAACCTCTGAAACTATGAGCCCAAACAAACTTTCCTCTTCTCTGTTGTTTTTGTCAGGTCTTTTGGTCACAGTGACAGTAAAGCTGACTAAAACAGCTGGAATATTGATTAGTTTTCTCTCTCTCTTCTCTCCACTTTTTCTGAGTCTAGCTTACTCTTTTTTATTCTTTTGGTACTAGGGATTGAACTCCAGGGCACTTGACCACTGAGCTACATCCCTAGCCCCATTTTGTATATTATTCAGAGACAGGGTCTCACTGAGATGCTTAGGACCTCACTAAATTGCTGAGGCTGGCTTTGAACTCATGATCCTTCTGTCTCAGCCTCCTGAGTCACTGGAATTACAGGCATACACCACCACACCCAGCTGGCTTACTCTTTCATTTTCTTTTTTATCATTTCTAAACAGGTCAAAGAAATATGATTAATAAACCAACAACAATGGGCTAGGGTTGTGGCTCAATGGTAGAGCACTTGCCTAGCACATGTGAGGCACTGGGTTCGATCCTCAGTACCACATATAAATAAGTAACTAAAATAAAGGTATTGGGTCCATGTGCAAATGAAAATATTTTTTAAAATCCACCAACAAGTATTCTTGGTTAAGCGAAACCTTCCTATCAATTTTATATGGAGAAATAATTGGTGCCCCTCCATTATTTTATGAATCTTGGAAGGCTATGAAAATACCACTAACTATGATTGATCCATTGCTATACTCCTATATGAAGCTGCTACCAGTCTACCTGTCAATGAGTCACATGGTTTACTGTTATTGTTCTGAGTTCTAGGGTGAAATGGAACGGGGTCAGCCAGGAAAATTGGACTTAACTAGTCCAGACCTGAAGAGCACTGATTTACTAGATGGCTACCTTTATAATCAAGTCTTACTGAGATTAAAAAAAAAAAAATACAAATAATTGGAAGTAGTTCTGCAATATAAACTCCTATCTATGGATAACTTTCACCTCTGGGGATAGCAAATTTATATCATATGACTGGAGGAAAGTAGTGATATCAACAACTAGAAGAAAGTAGGGCATGTATTTAATCCTTTAGTTATCTAGGTCCTCAGTTTCCCTTTTAATTGATGTATGTACATATGTGGACATATTTGAAAACATATCCTGGGAAAGCCACTTTATACTCAGAGCAACAATGGTCAGTCTGAACAGAAATATTTTGTTGCAATACATATAATGCGATTTGAGCTATCACCCACCCATGTACCAGTTCACCTGATGGGGCAATCAGTGCTGGGGAAAAGAAGATAAAGAAGGCTGATAGTAGAGGGGATTTTCTTCAGAAATGAACCAGAATGGGATGATATTACTTAGCAGTTGTTTATAGCTGAAAGCAGAGTTCTGAGATCTTAGAGTTGCTACTCCATTTCATAGTGGATGCTTGTGAAGAGATTGAGGATATGAAAACATTATCTAACCAAATTGAAAACACTGATTATACTCATGAGTTCTGACAGTGGGAGCAAGAGTCAGCAAGTCTTAGAAGATTGTTTTTATGACTCATCATAAAATTTCCTAGTCAGTATTAAGAGGAATTCTATTTTATTGCCGATTCAAGGAAATAACCCACATGAATCTCTGCACATTGTAGAAGATACATCAAGAATATTTATATAGTTGAAACTATAGATAGGCAGGAAAAAAATCAGTTTAACTGGAATATTCAGGTTGAATGGGAAGGAAATAAAGATGAGGAAGTAAATCAAATTTAACTTCAATTGCTATTTTAGTTGGTCATAATTTTCTTATTAATAGCCAAGATTGTAGCAGAAAAGACCTGGAGGATGTCTCAATGAAATTCACAAATTGCTTCCGTTCTGTTTTGCCTTCCATGATTATGTACTTCACCAAATGAAAGGAAGCAACATTTCAATAGCTATAGTAAATATGAAATGGGACATACGGACACTGAAGTGTTCACAACCAGTCAACTTATCAATAGCTTTGCAAGCTTCTTCTGTCTTCAGCATTTCTTCTTGTCTTTTTTTACTTTCTGGATCATTATTCAAAATCTTGTTTCTCAGCCAAGTCAAATGATACACCCGAAGTCTGTTCTTACGGCCTGATGGATAAGATACAGTAGTTCAATTAAATCTATACTTTTTTTATATCTTAGAAGAATAAAAATTAAAGGTATTTTGCCTTTTAAAACAAATGTTTTCATGAAGGTAAAAATAACTTTTAACACACCACATAGTATCAGTGTCCCCTTCAGGATTTGGAAATGTGATAGCAAAGTCTTAGTGTATCAATTCCAACAGGTAGTTGAAGTGTCTACTAACTACCTCTAAGCCAGTCTAAAGTGACATCTAAAACATTTCTCTGGGACAGGTTATGGCTGCCACTAAGCAGGCAAAAAATCATTCATTCATTAGAAACTTGGAGTTTTACAAAGTCATGATCCCTCTAGGGTTCAGAGAGCTAGAAGTTGTCCCTGATAACGTGTGTATATGAGAGGGATGTCTGAATATTGACTGTTTAGGCATTTAGTTCCATTAAGATAAATTTCTTTGAATTCTATCATTCTAGCATGCTTATAACAGAGTTGGATAGTTTTATTGTTTTTAACCCAGTTTATATGTTTTATTATTTTTTATTTCTATTGATTTAATATATTTTTAATTTTTTTGATTTATACAAAATATTTGTACATATTTATGAAGTACAATGTGATATTTTGATTTATGTATACATCATGTAGTGATCAACTTGTAGTAATTAGCATAGCTATCAACTTAAACATCATTTTTAATGGTGAGTACATTTAATTCTTCAAACTGTTTTGACATATAAAATGCATTATTTATAATTATATTCATTCTGCTCTACCACAGTACAACATAATTTATTTCTCCTATTTAACTTTACCCATCATCTAATTATAACCATCAGACCCCTTGACCAATTTTTTCCCTTTCCCCCTATTTAACCCAGTCTCTGTTAACCACTATTATACATTTCACTTTTATGAGATCAACTTTTTAGGTTCTACTTAAGTGAGATAATACCTTTAATATTAGTTTCCTAATTATAAATCCCAGCAAATTTTTACAATTAATTAAAAAACATGGGCCATTAAAATTACACATTTCTTTCCCTAAAAATGATTTTATTTCTAGTGATTTTTAAGGTTTATATGATATTCATTTTATTTATTTATTTGATTATTTATTTATCTAGTTTTAGTTGTGGGTGGAAAGGACACCTTTGTTTTTTAATTTATTTTTATGTGGTGCTGAGGATCAAACCAGTACCTCACATTTGCTAGGCAAGCGCTCTAGTATTGAGCTACGTTCCCTGTCCTGGTTTATAATATTTCTAATCCCAACAATAGAATTCTTACTTATATGATTAATATGTTTTAAATAAAGTTTTTATAGCAGTATTAGGGTTCTATTCTTAAATGGTAAATCAAACTATTGAGTATCTCTCAATACTTATAATCTTAGTACTATTGTAATTAAAAATAATACACATTAAAGAGAAGCTCAACCATTAAGGAGGGTACATTTGGGTTAGAGAATACTAGAACACTAAAAAAGAAAGAAATCTGGGGCTGGAGATGTGGCTCAAGCAGTAGCGCGCTCACCTGGCATGCGCAGGATGCTGGGTTCGATCCTCAGCACCACATAAAAAATATAGATGTTGTGTCCACCGAAAACTAAAAAATAAATAAATATTAAAAAATTCTCTCTCTCTCTTTAAAAAAATAAAGAAATCTGTTCTCTAGATGTTTACTCTCTTAGGTACCCAGATGTAAAAAATCTAAATATTGCTTCTGTAATCAAATAATTATAAATGAATGTTGACAAAAGTGACTTAAAAAAACATGAGCTCTGAGCATACCTATAAAGGGTTTTCTACCCTAATTCAAATTAAATCAAATTGACCTTATTTAGAAATACACATTATCAGTATGTGCATGGCAATTTGCATACTAATATATATTTTACACACATATTTATATTATAAAATACATAATTCAGATAAATAACTATGATTAGCATGAGCTTATTCTGTATGAAACCTATTTCTTCAACTTTTCCTTTTTTTGTCTGTCATCTTATGCCTATAGTCAAAATTAATGCTATTGCTGTTTTGATACCAGGTCCTTTTTAGTAATCTTTTTTATTTTATTTTTTGTACTGGAAATTGAACTCAGGGGCACTTGGCTACTGAGCCACTGAGGCACATTCCTAGTTTTTATTTTATTTTGTTTTATTTTATTTTTTGATACTGGAAATTGAACTCAGGGGCACTTGGCCACTGAACCACTGAGCCACATCCCTAGTGCTATTTTGTATTTTATTTAGAGACAGGGTTTCACTGAGTTGCTTAGCGCCTCACTTTTGCTGAGACTGGATTTGAACTCTCAATCCCCCTGTCTCAGCCTCCAGAGCCACTGGGATTATAGGCGTGCACCACCATGCCCAGCCTGTTTAGAAATCTTAATCACTATAACACCCATTTACTTGCTATCTCATAGTCAAAGATTCAAGGTTTACCAAAACTAAGAAATCCAACTATTGTGTAGGGAAACTGTAGAGTTCTTTAAAAGGAAATCCATTGTTGTAACCAACCCTATCTTAGGCCTTTTGATAAGTTTGTGCTAGGGACAAACTTATTTAATACTCTATTATCTGTTCACTTTGTTCCTTGTTGCTTCTAACACATCAGAGAAAAGATATATGTTGGATTTTCATGTGATCAGGTGTGCATGAGTAGATGTGAATGACAGCTGTGAAGTTGTACAAGGCTACTTTGTAAAGAACCTGCAAGGAAGCAAATAGTGTGAGTTTTCATATCAATAACCTAAATTAGGTGTGCTGCAATCAAAGGAAGTTAGTTTCAGTTGTAAATAGATAAGAAAATACAAGTAGGAAAATCTGGTATCCCAATTAAAGGTTATATTTAAAGTGTTCTCTTATGAACACTTTCACCTGAGAAAGTCTTTAACCCAGTTTGCAGTCTAATTAATCTGCTTAATTATTCAGCTAATTTTAGTTCTTAAACAAACCAGAGATGGTAATCAGCAAATTGAGTGGCTCTACAACTTGAATCTGGCGAAATGGTCGTCGCTTTATAAGTTTAGTAATGTCTGCCTTTCCACTTCTGTCCATCAGATACAGATTAGATCGGGTTCCAAGAAGCAAATTGACTCCTGTTCAAGGATAAAAAAAAGAAATATACTATATTAAAACTCATTTTATATTTGCATTTATATTACATTTTTGCTACTCCATTGTGATGATCTATATAAAAGTGACTTTTAACATTTTTAGGCTAATGCTAATCAAATACTGTGTAACTACTTACTCTTTACTAACATACACATAACAAATGCATTGAAATACATAAAAAGATAGAAGATAATGATCTCAAGCAATATTCTATGGGATCATGTCTGGTATGCCACCTTGAAAATAGAATTGTACCTACATCTCAGCACCCTGTAGTAGCATCCCGAATTTTATTAAAATCAATTCTTTTTGAAAATTACTATTAAACATTCTTAGTGTAGCATATATAAAGATCTCAACTCAGTTCATTTCTCATCCATTACTGTAACTACAGGTTCTTATGTTTTTTAATATTTATTTTTTAGTTATAGGTGGACACAATATCTTTATTTTATTTTTATGTGGGGCTGAGGATCAAACCCAGTGCCTCACACATGCTAGGTGAGTGCTCTACCACTGAGTCACAACCCCAGCCTGGTTTGAATGTTTTTAAAATCATTATATGTAGATAATTTTTAAATTGAATAATTCTATATTTATGCAGATGTTAAAACTTTTACATTGCTAAATGCCTGTAAAATTAGTTCTTATCTTCATATACCTAAATTCGTATATTCTGTCTTTTATTTCTTGACTGGGTCTATTTGTTCATATATAAGCACTGTTTAAAGAACAAGGAGAGGACTGAAATAGAAGAAAGAACTGAAGTTAAAATACACTTAAAAGTACTGTGGCAGTTTTTCTCCATATACCAAGACTTAGGAGAAAATTGACCAAGTAATTAACAGGAGAAAACTTCAGTGTCTTCCATTTAGATAATGTTTGTGCTCTAAGGGTATAAGAAGGAAAAGACAAGTGTTTCTGCTTTCATTTTCCTACTCTGTCCTTCACCAAATCTCAAGCCAATGGCAAATTTTGAAACTGCATCTTCCTCCCAGAAGAGACTCAAGGAAGGAGGAGGAAGTATTGTAAATTTTCACTATAATTTTTATTATTCAAAATGTAAATCATTTCTTATAAAATGAATTAGTAGACATTAATCACATTTTTGAGTAGTTTCCAGACTGAAATGTTAAACGCCTTCTTATATTTGATACACTCAATTAGCAAAACTTTGGGGATAACATTTTTCTAAGTCAATTCATATAATATGCTTGCCACCATGTTCTAGTTTTAATTCAAAGCCCTATCTCCTATTCAATCATACATTAAGTAAAATCTATCAAACAGAAGTCAGAAGTTGGCATTTACTATGGATTTCTATCCTCCTTGCATTCATCAATTCTGCTTTATTTGTTATTCAACTGGCTTGAGGTAAAATACAGTCTCAATACCACCCATATGACTATAACTCTTCCGAAAAAAAGGATTGCGAAAGTTTAAGGCCTACAAATCTTCAAGAGTGTTTAAAATGAGATCCTGCAAAATCTTTTTTGTAAGACCTATTTAGCTATCTGTTATGGTATGTATCTGGAACGTCCCTCAAAAGCTCATGTGTGGAAAGCTTGGTCTCTAGGGCAACAATATACAGAGTTGGGGCTTTTCAGAAGGGACTGAATGTTGAGGGCTCTCATCTCATCAGTGGGTTAATTCATCTGATGGTTTAATAATTTGAATACACTACTGGGAGGTGGTAGAAACTGTAAGCAGGTGGGGCATGGTTGGAGGAAGTAGGTTGCTGAGGACTATATCTTGTCCATTGCCCCTTTTAAGAATTTAGGGACAGGTATTAAAAGAAATTACTAATCTATACATCATATGTGCTTGAGTGTTTCCACAAATGAGACTTCTGCCATAAATTGAGAAATTTTGTCCACCACATCCTTCTGATCTTTCTGCCTTGGATCCAGCCAGTCACGAATTGAAACCTCTGAAAACATGAGCCAAAATAAATCTTTACCCCCTCTAATCTGTCAGTATTTTGGTTGCAGCTAGAAAAAGCTAATTAACAGTATTATATGCTGAAAACTACTCTGTATTAGGAATACTAATCTTAAAATTTCAAATAATTATAATCTAGTCAAATTTTATATTTTATCTGAATTAATTAAGGTTAAAAAGAAAATAGAATAAAAATCAGGAGGAATCAATTAAATCATCAAATCACTTCTAAGAAAATACATTTTATTTGATTGATAATGGGTTGGTAATAATAAACAAATGTTTTACATCTATGATTTTCATGGGTTTGCTACGTAGATTTAAAAAGATTCTTTTAAAAACAACCAAATTTCAGAAATCAAACTTACCCCATAAAGAACCACAGAAGATCTCAGAAGTGAATTCCTTTTCATACATGTGAATTAGTGGTTTTTTACATGCAGGAGAGACATAGAGTGGGTTAACATTGACTTCAGAGGGTTGCTTAGGTGATTTTTCAGGTACTTCCACGAATCCAGCATATACTGTTAAGAATTAAGGGACAGGTATTAAAAGAAATTACTAATCTATACATTATATGTGCTTGAGTGTTTCCACAAATAAGACCCAGCCTAGAAAATATATTTTCATTTTTTTGTATTTTATTTTTACTGGAGGAGTCACTTTAGTAATTCATAAGCCATTGGACAACACAAATAATGATGGTTAAAATATATTCTTGAATATAGTTTTAAGTTATTGTGATTTTTAATGCAAAATAAATCCAATGAAGGACTCAATTTCTCAACTGAATCTGACATTCAGGCATCATAAAGATTCAGTGAGGAACACATTTTTATTTTACTTTAAAAATGTTTTTCATAGTGCCTTGTTTACTAATATAGGGGTTTATTTAGACATGGAATATAATTTATTCTGTTTCAGTCCTCAGTACTTCCTCTTTACCTTCCCTCCTCCCTCCTGCTGTTTACCTTCTTCTATTCTACTGGTCTGTCTTCTATTTATTTAAATCAGTGCTTTACAGACATGCATAAACATGGCATTCACTGTGGTATAATCATGTATGTACATAGCATAATAGGGTCAATTCCATTCTGCAGTTCCTCCCTTTTCCCATCCCTCTTCCCTCCCTATCTATCCCCTTCCTGTACTCTACTGATCTTCCCTCTGATTTCATGAGATCCCTTCTTCTTTCCCCTCTTATTTTGGTGTAGTTTCCATATATGAGTGTAAACATTTGACCCCTGATTGTTGAACCTGGTTTATTTCACTTAACATAAAGTTCTCCAGTTTCATCCATGTACCAACAAATGTCATAATGTAGATTTTTAAAAATCGTATATCAATATGAATTTGGGTCAAATGAATATGAGAATTACTTAATTCCATGCAGATTTTGAACAAGTAGTTAAAAACTAATGTGTGAACAGGTATCAGAATTGATAGATCATAGTAGACACACTCACAGATGGCACTGGCAAAATCATCAGCAGCAGCTCCCCCAGAATCTTTGGAAGGAGATGAATGGCTGTCAGGAAAATCCAATTGTATTGATGAGTCAGATATGTCCCTATTGTCATTCTCATCATCAAATGCTGAGGGAACACTAACTGAGGCAATGGAATTTGAGGCCTCACTTTCACCATCTGGCTCCTAAAATGAGACCAAAATAGTTTTAATTCATTAAGAGGGTTTAAACTGAAAAATATTCTAGGGGTTACTAGAAAAAATGAATGCAAAATTTTAGTATGTTCGTTCTTGTAAAATGCATACTTACTAAAAATTTCAACAATATCATCAAAAAAGAGAGAAGTAACCTATTATTTGAGATAATTGATTTTTAGAGAAATTCAAAGAGCTTTAATTTCCACCCCCTTTGCAACTTGGGACCTCATAATTGTGAAAATATGCCAGGTACTGTGCTAAGAATCTTATTTACTTATCTTCATGAATCCTTACAACTATCCAACAAGTAAATATAAGTATATTCCATTTATTTATAAGAAAACTAATGTTTATAAGGTTAAATAATATTTTATATGTTTTAAACCTAGAAAGTAGGGGAACTAGACCTTGAAGCAAAAGTTTGTTTGATTTTCAAGTGTACGTTCAGCTATGTTACGCCAAATAGTTGCTTGAAAAAATATAAAGCACAATATGGGGGTATTTTTTCCATTGCTTTAAGGTACCTTGAGAGAATGGGTAGTGTGAAAAACCTACACAGAGAATTTTCAAATGATAAAGTGAATGATGGAAAATCAACTTACACAAACTCAAAGGAATAAACATATTTTGATGAAAATCTAGCCTGCTTTCAGTAAAATTACTCAAAGATAAAAACCACAAATTGTGACAATTTAGGTGGCATTCTATATGCTATGGGAAAGCATATCAACTGTTTTTAGTAAACCTGTTTATTGATGACCTCCTCTTTGTGCATAGTGATTCTTGGCACAGAGAGTTGTGCTACCCTGTCAGCGACTGGTTTTTATGAACTTTCTAGCCACAAAAACATGTTCTAGCAGTATATCCCTTTTAAATTAAAATGAAAGGAAGACCCATTTATTCTGTAAATTTCAAAAATATTACTAAAGATAACTAGAGACACCCAGGTGTGTTATAAAACTAATGTTAAGACATCCTGTTTTAATCTTTCTTTTCATCGCTTCCACAAATTCTTTTTTTTTAATTTATTTTTTTATTATTGGTTGTTCAAAACATTACAAAGCTCTTGACATATCATATTTCATACATTTGATTCAAGTGGGTTATGAACTCCTATTTTTACCCCATATACAGATTGCAGAATCACATCAGTTACACATCCATTGATTTACATATTGCCATACTAATGTCTGTTGTATTCTGCTGCCTTTCCTATCCTCTACTATTCCCCCTCCCCTCCCCTCCCCTCCCATCTTCTCTCTCTACCCCATCTACTGTAATTCATTTCTCTCCCTTGTTTTTTTTTTCCCTTTCCCCTCACATCCTCTTATATGTAATTTTGTATAACCCTGAGGGTCTCCTTCCATTTCCATGCAATTTCCCTTCTCTCTCCCTTTCCCTCCCACATCTCGTCCCTGTCTAATGTTAATCTTCTTCTCATGCTCTTCCTCCCTGCTCTGTTCTTAGTTGCTCTCCTTATATCAAAGAAGACATTTGGCGTTTGTTTTGTAGGGATTGGCTAGCTTCACTTAGCATAATCTGCTCTAATGCCATCCATTTCCCTGCAAATCCCATGATTTTGTCATTTTTTAGTGCTGAGCAATACTCCATTGTGTATAAATGCCACATTTTTTTAATCCATTCGTCTATTGAAGGGCATCTGGGTTGGTTCCACAGTCTTGCTATTGTGAACTGTGCTGCTATGAACATCGATGTAGCAGTGTCCCTGTAGCATGCTCTTTTAAGGTCTTCAGGGAATAGTCGGAGAAGGGCAATAGCTGGGTCAAATGGTGGTTACATTCCCAGCTTTCCCAGGAATCTCCATACTGCTTTCCAAATTGGCCTCACCAATTTGCAGTCCCACCAGCAACACGGAAAGACATATGGACAGATGGACATAGGTAATTTTCCACTGATAACTACTATCCCATCAGAAAGTACTCACGGTATTTTCTTCCTGTGTTCCCCCCTTTTTTAATTTCCTTTATTGATTTCTTCCATAATTATTACATGTGTATCATGACCAGGCCCTAGGTTGACTTTGAGTTTGGATGAATTATTAGAAAAGTAACCAAAGACGGAGTATACACAGTTTCTTGCTTCTAATAGTTCATAATCTTGTGTGATAGACATCACTAAACAAATAACTAAGTTACAAAATTATAAGTACCAAAATGGAACTATATGTAAAATGCTTGCAAGCACAGAGGAGGTATTATCTAATACTGCTTTGGGGAATCAGAAATGACATTTGATTTGAATCATAAAAGATGGCTAACTCAACAAATTAAGAATAGGTGAGAGGGCAGCCTTCTAGACAGAGGGGAAAGTTTGCACAGGGAACAATAATTCATGAAAAACAGCACAGCATCTTCAAAGCTACTATGAGTGATAGGATAATATGCTAGTAAAGTAGATTGGCACAATATTTTCTTGTTCTGGAGTTCCACTTTAATTTTCAGATATCTAGATGCTGTGAATTTACCAAGAATTAATTCAAATACCATGTAATCTAGGAAATCTCTGGGAAAATTCCTATTGATATAGCATTAGTGAAGCTACACAAGTATTTTAAATCTATTTATAAAATCAATAAACATTGTTGAACTATAAAAATGACTAAACAGAGGACTTTACTTCAATTAAAATTTTATGTGTTACTAATTCCTTAAAAAATTAAACATGCACTTACATATGACAAAGTAATTTCACTCACAAGTATGGACATCAAAAGAATGAAAAGTAGATACTCAAAGAGATACTTGTATACCAACATTCAAAGAAGCTTATTCAATGTAGCCAGAAAGTGGAAACCAAACACAATGTGGTAAATACATATGATGGAATATTTTTTATCTGTGTAAAGTAATGAAATTCTGATATATACTATAAAATAACCCTGAAAATATTATGCTAAGTAAAATAAGCCAAAGACGAATGAACAAATATTGTGTTTCAATTTATATAAGATACCTAGAGAGAATGTAGAATACAGGTTACCACAGACTGAGGGGATGGACTGGGATTTAACTGCTAAGAAAAATAAAAATGTAATAAAATTGGATACTGGTGAAGTTTGAACAATATTGTGAATGTTCTTACTTTCACCAAATTGTAAATTTAAAATAGTTAAAAATGTAAATTCTGTGGTATGTATTTTACAATAAATATAATTTTTCCAGAAAAAAAATTGTATGTGTTAACAGACACTACTTTGAATATGTGGTTTGAGTAAACAAAGCAAACAAATAAAAGACATTTGTCCCCAGAAGTAAATAGAAGCCTCCAAATTAGTAGCAAAGACACCCACATACCTGTAATTTAAAAATATTTAAGGCTCTGGGTTGAAGGTTAAAATCTATTTGGAATATCTGGAAATGTCACATATCACATTCAGAAAATATCCTCAAAATGAAAGGAGTTTCTCTTTTTAAAATGGTGCATTACCTCCTGTTGATGTTCAAAGTCCTGGAATACAGGTCTCTCCAATCCTAGATCCTCTATCTCTGAATAATTTTCTCCTCCAATGTGTCCAAGTGCTCCATAATCATTATTGGCCCAACTGACTCCCTTACTTCCATTACTCCTGCTACCTCTTCCATGTCCTTCCTGGTCTCCAATGGCTGCATTGTCCCCATTGGCTGCACTTCTTCCATGGCTTCTATTAGCTCTATAGAAGCCATAGCCTCTGGTGGCTCCTTGATTTCCAACACTTGCATCACTACCTTCTTGCATGAACCTTCCATCTCTGCCATAGCTTGCCCTGATAACAAGGGAAAATGAGTGAAATAAGGCCACCAAATAAAAACACATTTTGAGAGTGAACAAATGAAATAAAATTAAAATTTATCTTATACATTATATCTACCATGTCCAGGCATGTTTTAGGTCTATGTGATACTATTGGTGTGATATAGACAAGAAAAATGCCTGTGTCCTGTTAATCTTAAATATTGAACTAACACCACAGCACTGTCAATGACTTAGCTATACGTGAACAAAAGAGGGAAAAATTTTTATTCTTTGTTAGGTATATGTATTAGGTTAGAAGAATAAACATGTATTTGTTTCTTAAATAATAAACTGTTTCATGCATTAGAAACTTCAGAGAGATGTGAATGATCAATCCCATATCTTTGGCTTAATACAATATATTTGTAAAAAATTTTCTTGCAATATATCAAGTTTAAATAATATACTAATTTAAAATATTATCTGATTTTCTAACATATGTAAAGTCTGCTTAGTTAAAAAAAATCTCATTGGTCAACTGTTCCCATCAGGAAGTTCCAGAAATATAAACCTAGTATTTTACAGAACTAAGATAATCATTTAATTATTTTGTAAAAACACCATCCTTCAGAAAATATTGCAATGCTCTTTTTTTTTTTTGCAGAAGAGACAACATTAAATGTATGTGCATGGAGAGATTCTAAAAGTAACGTTATGTTACAATGGAAATTTTGATAGAATTTTAGTTGGAAAAAATCAAATGATTTCTTGGTAATTTCCCCATTAATTAACCATAAGAATCATCATGTTAGTTTTGTTATATAGATGACACTATCTCAGCTGTTTGAGTAATGAATAGCTGTGTTTGAAAAAATATTAGAAGCATTCATTTTCCCCACTTTTCATGCCCATTGTGGTTTTACAGGGTAGAAAGATTTTTTTCAATATTTTTATTGATACATTTTATCACACACAATAGTGGGATTCATAGCTTCAGTGGCATTAATTTTAATGGAAACAAATAACTCCAGTTATAAATAAATAAGCTAATAAATACTTGTTTAAAAAATAATATGCAAATAATGAAAAATTAAGCATTCTGCATTAAACCAATTTAAAATATATTGCTGAAGATCAAACCATGTACTAATATGTAAATGAAATTAACTAATACTTTTGATAATACATCTTAAAAATAAACCAGAGATGCAAATATATCTGAAGTTATAAAACATGGATAGTGTAAGTAATCTAGAAAAACCAACCTTGACCAATTAGGAGCATCATCATAATTATCATTTATGTCATCACCAGATACATCCCTGTTGTCACCAACATCATGGGCTTCACAGACACCAGTTGCCTGATCAACCTGGTTATCCAAGTCATCATTGCCAAAGGCATGGTCATAGGTATCTTCATAAGCATCATTAGAATCCTCATCATTGCCATCAGTATCAGCACCAGCATCATAGAGTTCAACATAATCACCATCCTCTTCAGGTGGCTGAATGACAGGTGCAGGAGTTAACCAATCATTCCGGAAGATTTCAGAGAGTGCATTATAGCCCACCCATTCATTTGTCAAGTACACAGGGGGTGATATTTTTCCTACTTTAAATCCATCTGGAACCTGTGTGCACAAGAAAGGTTAATGTAGTCTCTAGTAGTCTTTCATTTTCTTTTAGATTGTGAAGTTTCCATGCTAACAACAGTTTAAAAAATATTCTCAATTGGAACAAAGATGTTTGCTCACTAGATATAGCCAAGATTTTAGTGAAGATGCCAAAACCCAAACATCAGGCTGTGATTATTAGTGCAGTTTCCAGATCACACAGAGCAAGATTTACTCACTTTGCTTTTTGTATTACTCCTATTTGTCTGCTGAGGAGTAGATATTTACATTTGATGCTGGAGAGCAGAACAGGTGAATTGGAGCTTTATGAACACATTTTCCTTTTGTTTTATTCCCTGATGTTGGGATTAATGTGTCTTGAAATCAGTAGGTTAATTTCCCAGCTTTCATTTTACATTCCTTAGGTTATCTTAAATTATTTCAAACACTTTTTAAAGAGTAAATTAATATAAATTCACCTCTTGTGTTTAGTAGGTGACATATAGCAACTGTTTGGTATAGATATGTGTATGCTAGAGTAGGAGTAACTATAAAAATGAAATGATCTGTAAGCTTACTGCAAAATAAGTTTAAAGATTTTTAATTTATGCAATCAAAGAATACTTTATACTTTACTAAGTATTTTATTTTTTTATATTGTCCCAATACCCAAAGAGTGCTGTTAAAACTTAGACATCTAATTCTTACCCCTTACTTTGAGATCTATGCTTATCTGCTTACTACCCTTCTCTGTCCAATATGTTCTGACAGAAGAAAAGTGAAGATAAAATAGTGTCTGATCAATTAAGGATTTTTCATTTAATTTTTAACTTCTAAATTTTGTATTCTGAATGTTCCCATAGTAAAGAAAATCATTTTCAAAACAATACAAAATTAAACTCTTTAACCTTTCCCTCCTTAAGTGAGTATGATAAAATGTACATCAAAACAAATTAGAAATTAAGAACAGATATAAATGTGGTAAGATGGACACCTACATGGACATCAATTAGCAACTTCTGATCAATAGTAGAATAAGGTGGTGATGACTGAGACCTCCTCCCAATCACAGGACTCTCCTCCTCAGAAGATGATTCTATGGAATTCCAAAAACATGTTAGTAATAGTGGTGATTACACTGATTGCCTTCATTTGTTAGTATATCAGTTCAATTCCATGTTTTTCTTGTAGCCTCTGTAATTCCATTCAGGAAATATCACCTGATAAATACTCATGGGCCCAGAATCCTAAGATTTATTTACTTATGTAGGTATGTATGTATGTACTAGGGATTGAACCCAGGGGTGCTTAACTACTGAGTCACATCCCCATCCCTTTTTCTTTTTTAAAAATTTGTTCTAATTAGTTATACATGACAATAGAATACATTTTGACACATTGTACACAAATGGAGCACAACTTCTCATTCTTGTACCATCCCTTTTTTAAAGTATTTTATTTAGAGACTGTATCTCACTAAATTGCATAGGGCCTTGCTAAGTTGCTGAGGCTGGCTTTGACTTTGTGATCCTTCTGCCTCAGAGTCCCAAGCTCTACCATCAGAAGCAGTAGTAGGCTCAAATATTATTCCATCTGTAGACTCACATGACATTTTTGTTTTCAATATTTGATGTATACTTTCTAAATATTTCTCCCTATCCATGTAAGGTTTCTGTCTCTCTTCTATGTAAGAATGGTAACTAGATTGACACATTTTTTAAAAAATGAATGTTGGGGTTACCACTGGCCTCACATACTCACCTAGAAGAAAAAGAGACCAACAGTGTATTAGATAATGATAGATTGGCCAAAACTCTCAGGAGTTAATTGTGCAATCTTAAGCCCCTCCAATTTTCATCTAGAGATATATCTTCAACTATTTCAATAGAGTTGAAGAGTCAACTACTGAAAAGAGACAAAACTTCACCCTTTCTCCAAAGCTGGGAACTTTCTATATGAGTAGATCTGTGTAGTAGATCTTTCTGCAATGATAGAAATGTTCTATAACTTCACTATTCAATACGTAGCCACTGGTCACATATGAATATTGAATACTTGAAATGTGATCAGTATGCCTGAGAAGTGAACTTTTAAAGTTTATTTTTCTTTTCAGTTTTCATTTTAATTGCCACAAGTGGCTAGTTGCTTTCACACTGGACAGCTAAACTCCATAGGATAAATATTTCCATTTAAAACACAAATTTATACAGGTTAAAAGTGTAGCTTTTGACATTAATTTTAAAATCTAGTGAAAATAGTTAAAAGGCTCAAAAATCCATACATCTGGATGAGCATGTTCAGAAAAAAGTTTCCCTAAGGGAACATTCAGGTCACTATTTATTGTTTTTGTGTACTAGAAATTAAACACAAACACTACTGCCCCTCTTTTATTTATAGCCTTAGTATATACAGCCAAAGTGTAGCCACTACAACTCCGAAAAGCACACATTTATAAACACTGCTGTCTTTTGAGAACATTATAACAAACTCATCTTACAATGTATATCCTTATTTTCTGGCATTGTAATTTTCCCATTTATTATTTTTCTACAGAAGACTATGTTTTTGAGTCTTTTGGTCTGGCAGTAGACTAAATAATAAGTTTGGGTCAGTGTCTTATGATTTTGAGGCACACCTGTATAGTAAGGTCATTTCCTCTGTGATGAAACCTATAATCTCATGGGAATATCAAATGGTCTATGTAGTAAATAGAATAATATAACAGAATTTTTGAATTGAAAAGACATTTAACTATTATCTGCATAGATGTTATTCTCTCCTCCATCCTACCAATATTCATGACTATTGTGGTGCTTAATCCAACATTTATTTCAAAGAGGCAACATAAATAGACCCTAAATTTTTAGTTGTTTATCTAGTAGTAGTAAAGTTAGCCCTAGTTGAGCCAGAAAGATAAGATTCTTAGAAAAAAAAATCCTAAAATCACTCCTCATTAGGCTTCTATTACATATAAGAACATAGTATTTCTGCACAAGAATAATTTAAAATAATTTTGTCACTATATGCCTCTTAAGGTGAAAAATGGGGTTTTTAATTTCAGATCTTTGAACATTTGGTTTTAGATGTTCTTTTTATATTAACATTTTAATAAAATCTGTATGCACATTTTAAAAGATGACTTAGGGACTTGTTCAGGCATTTCCCACTTGCTTAACTTACCTGGCTTTCTTTTTTTAAACTTTGTAATGCCAGATTTTATGACTCAAGGCATAACTTTTGGTTTTGTTTATCACATTCCACAAAACTATAATTCATTTAAACTCTCGAAAGCACATGTTAAAATACTTGTTTGAAATTCATATCACAAATTTTGACTTTATTTTATGAATTGATTATTTTTTCATGTATTCTGAATGAAACTATCAATTTGTAACATTTAGAAATATTTGTGAGGTATTATGTATATCATATTTTGGGGAGGTGAAATAACAAGCTGACAAAACACACTCTCACAACTATTCCTGCCAGTATTGTAAAAGTTGCCTATAAATGTTAGCTTGGAGATGCATGTCTCAAGTTCCATTTCCATCATTTTGACACCGGATATAGTAACTAAATAAAGTTAAATTATCTACCTCCACAGAAATATTCCTAACTACTACTCAACTGCTAAAATACATTTCAGAAAAATACTTCTACTTCTCAAAAGACACCAATGACCACTGAATGATCAAATCCAAAGGCCTATTCCTACTTTGCCTCCCTTATATTTTTTATTCACTCTGTAATGAAATTCTTCTTTCTTGACTTCTGAAATATAAATTGTTAACCATTAACATTATGTTTTGACTGTTGAAACTTTGTGTTTTGAATCACCTGATGCTTCTGGGCAAATTTGAAGATTTTGTGAACTCCTTTGTCTGATGTCAATGGGCTGCTGAGCTTCTTCCAAAAGAGATGGTGGAGGAACACTAAAGAAAAGATGGAAAAGCATGTGCAATGTGCTAACATTCATAAGGGGAATGTACAACTTTTCATAAGGACCAACAAAATAGTTATATATATATATATATATATATATATATATATATATATGTCATACTGAAGAGAAATCGAGTATAAGTAATCTTTTTCAACTTCCAATTTTCTCCAAACTTGTTACATTATCAAGAAGAGAGAAATGATTTTTGAAACAGAAAAAAAACACGTTTCCATATAGCCCCTTTCCTTCACATGCCATATTTATTTCTTAACATTTGTATAAACTTTCTTTAAGGTACTATTCAGACATTATTACCTGAGAAACACAGTGAAAAACTTACAATGTTTAACATGGTAAATCTATTAAGTTATTAATATGTCAAATATTCTACTATTATTTCTTGATTTCAAATGCTTAGAGCTTACATTTAATGCACTATTCATGATTTAGATGGGTGGATAGAAAGGGAGGAAACTTTAGTCCTTGCTATTCAAATTCAAATATCATGCTACATGTTATAGTCACTTTGGCTTTTCTATATGGGAAAGGTATGTATGTATATGTATATGTATCTGTGATATACATACACAACACATATAATATATATATATATATATATATATATATAAATATCTACATATATATATATATAAATGATCTTTGAAAATTACTAAAGATCACGAATAGTACAAAGATAAAAATATAGGGACTGGTGTCAATGTCACATATGATATCTTATTCATAAAATATTGAGTCTTAGATAAAATTTTGTCTCTAAAGTCATTTTCAGGCTTGCCCATTCTGTGGCATTAGCTTCTGCAGATGGGGATAAGACTTGTGTGTGTTTATCATGTAGTACATGCAAGAAAACTCACTTGAAATTTCAAGTTATTTGGTTGCCAATTACTAATTGAAAATTGACAAATGATTCAAATAATTGTTTTATTTATATTGTGGATTTTGCTAGCTAATTATCAACTAAATGATATGGGGACTGGAGTAAGACCAAATGTGAAAGATGTAGTTATTGAATCATTGTAGTTAAGTTTTAAATGTGGGACAATCATGACAGTGCTGGTGATGTTGTCATTGATATTTTAGTTTTTGTTTCACAGAGCACTTCGTGTCAAATAAACAAAGTTTACTTTTCCATGTGATAATCATGAATAACTTGAATACAAAATCAGACACATACCTTGAATTGAACTTGACACGGTGTGGACGTTGTGGACATTCCTGGTTATAAGGCACGGAAGCTGGCATCTCTTGGACCTTGAAGACACAATGTAATTCTTAGGTAAAATTCTCAATCATAAATTATTTTGAGTTACTAATTTAAAAAATGCCATTCTTTATATATATATATATATATATATATATATATATATATATATATATATTTATATATTTTTATATATATTTTTATATATATTTATATATATATATTTGTTCACAAAAATATGACTTATAAAATATAATTTTTATAGATAGTTTCTATTTTCATAGTTATTTATAGTACAACATTGGAACTGCTTAGCTGTAATTTCTTTTTTCTTTTTTTGGTACTGGGGATTGAACCCAGGGGCACTCAATCACTGAGCCACATCCCAAGCCCTTTTTGTATTTTATTTAGAGACAGAGCCTCACTAAGTTGCTTAGG
Source organism: Marmota monax (assembly GCF_021218885.2). Classification (NCBI taxonomy): domain Eukaryota; kingdom Metazoa; phylum Chordata; class Mammalia; order Rodentia; family Sciuridae; genus Marmota; species Marmota monax. Next base: position 4,541,890 of record NW_026694552.1, on the reverse strand, counting down.
GCCTCATTAAGTTGCTGAGCTGGCTTTGAACTCACGATTCTCCTGACTAGGCCTCCTGAACTGCTGGGATTATAGGCATGCCCAACCACCCAGGTTAATTTCAAATGATTCCTTTGAATTTTACTATACAAACAGATTCTTGAGAGCATATTATCAAAATCACTCATTTTGTTGTTGGGGAATCTGTATCCCAAAGAAGGAAAATGGCTTTTCTAAGAATATTGCATGAAGTCAAAGAAATATCTAAAATCAGAATGCAGGCCTCCCAACTCTTAATTTAGTTTTTTTTCCATGTTATCACATTAATTTTTTATATCAAGTCCATACTTCTCACTCAAATTTAAGAATTTAAGTTAAAATTTCTTACATGTTTAAGCTAATCCTAGATTTTGAAATGCTGTCACACATACATGCACATCATTAAAATCTCTCAAAAATCAAAATTGTCTCACTTTTAAAAGTCCCTTTTTAATTTTACAGTTTGTACTGTCATAATCAGTATTCCAAATACTTTTGCTTCTCAATAAATTTGGATTTTACTATTTATAAATCCATCCAATACAGCAAAACACTCAAGAAAGGGCACATATAATGAGCCAGTTTTCATCACATCAATGAGGCAAATTTACTTTCTGCCAATATTGGCAGAGAGGGCCATGAAATGTTTCCTTGCTTCATGCAGTTTTATATACCTAGGTTTCTACTCACAATAGTTTGTAGCTACTAAAAATATAGATCATTCTGTCATGCAACGAGAACATCACACTAAATTCTTTAGAAAGGCAATTTCAACATTTTACACTTTAAAAAAATCTAGCATTTTCATGCTGATAAAATCACTCTATTTTCTAGAAACTGTAGTAGCTTTAGTATACTATTTTTCACTGTGAAGTGACTTTTTCAAGGCTGTTTTTACACTCCAGCAAACAGATTGATGAAAAATGAAAAATCTTATCAATCTTCCACATGTTTTACTAATGAGTGTTTCCAAATATAACCAGATGTTTGGCAGTATGCAGTTTAAATGTCTACCTGACAAACTTTTTATACCTTCAGTACAGATAGCTGGAGTCATATTGACCCAATCTAATCCTTTTGGTTTTATGAAGGTGATCTCAAGAGGTTTATTGTATTGAATTTTAGGTATATATGTATGTATGTATATATTTGAGGCAGGGTATTGCTGTGTTGTCCAGGCTGGCCTTGAGCTCTTGGACTCAAGTGATCCTCCCACCTCCAAGCAGCATGCTTTATCACGTCCAGCTTAAGAAGTTTATTGACACTCTTAAACCAAAGGCCAAAATCACTCAAAACAGATATGGCTCAAAGTGGCAAACACAAGGCCTAATATGAGCTGTCTATGTCTGGTCTAATAAATGGGAAGAGGAGCATTATTAGTAAAAATGGCTTATAATATATTCTCAAATAAACACAGCTCATTAGATTCCCTGCTTACAGTCTCGTACTTAAATTGTTACCTAAGAGTATAAGGGAACTCATTTGCTAATACAGTGAAGAAAACATATTGCCTCTTCTCATTAAATAATACAATCTACTTCTGCAAATGATTCGTATCTATAAATAAATATTTTAACTATTCACTTCAGAGGAAGGTTATTATTGGGGAATTATATTTAAAAGGTGAACTTTCCATGAAAGACTTCATAATAGACTCCTATGAAGCCTCTTTTGCTAATGAATATCTTATGCTAATTAGGAACAACAATGATGCTCCTGATTCACCATCAATAGAGTGGGAGTTTATGTTCTTTACACATTCACCCAATCCATCTTAGTGACTAAGACTTTTTAGATGTCTGGCTGTTAGGAACACTGGCAGTGATAATACTACCTTGTACACATAAGAACTGAACTTACCACACTGGCCTCACCAAATCATGTGCTAATTAGGATACTGTTAATGAAGTCATGGAAACAGAAGTTAACCTGGATGCTAGAATGAACTAATTATTCCCATAAGTGTGAGGAAATAAATCACAGATTAAATTATCCAAACTCTGTCACAAACGGTATCCCAGAACAGATACAATCAAGGAGAAAGTTATGCCTATTTATGTTATCCACATTTTTATGGGCAATATTTCTACTTAAGGAATGACTGACAAACTATGATCTTTCAAATTATGGGCATTTTGTAGACATTTTATTTTAAATGAGTGAAATAAGCCTGTTGATTTAAAAAAATGATGCTATTTGTTGGTGATGATAAAATTAAGTTTTCACAAGAAAATTATAATTTTTCAACTTATATCTGCCACTGAGCACTTGACAGCTTACAAATACTCAATTATATTCATGATGAAATTGCTAATGATATTAACATTTTTTTTTTCATATTGTATAATTAAACATGCAAGCATTTGGGAAGATCAATACAGGCAGTTAGCCAATATTTTTCCAACTGACAAATGCATAAAGTGAAAATTCATGCATAAGCAAAACATCTAATTCCAGCACAAGATAGACCAATGCATTTTAATATTACTAATTATACAGAATTTCATTGATATGTCTTTAGATTTCATTTCTTTAGTTTTGGTATATCAAAGAATATGCACAATAGTTTGGGATATCTACAAAAAGTCTCCCTTTCCAACTATCTATATGTGAGAAACTAGATTTTATTCAATATACTAGAACTAAAACATCATATGACAACAATTAAATGCAGAAGCAGATATGAGAACCCAGCTGTTTTCCATTAAACAAGATAAATTAAAGAACTCTGCAAAGAAATAAAATGGTTACATCTCTCAAATTTTGTTTTAGAAAATATAAATATTTTTCATCAAAATTTATTTATTATATTAACATGTAATCATTTCATTATTTTTGAAATAAATTAGTATATATTTAATTATTTTGTTTTAATTTCTACTGTTAAATATTGAATAATATACTCTATATGATAAACAAAAGCTTTTTGGAGTGCTCAATATTTAAGATTATAACAGTTTCTAAGACTAAAAAGTTTAAGAACCAGGACTGGGGTTATGACTCAACAGTAGAACGCTTGCCTAGCATGTGTGAGGTGCTAGGTTTGATCCTCAACACCACACAAAAATAAATACATAAAATAAAGATATTGTATCCAACTACAACTGAAACAAAATATTTTAAAAAGTTTAAGAATCACTGTTATATGCTCCTCCTAATGTCATAGAAATTCATTTTGAGAAATTTACCTCATCTTCTCTAGGGTTTGGATCATGTTGCTGTGATGGTTCTATTTGTACTTCTGCCTGAATTGAATGAAATACTTCATCATTGTCTGATGATTCATCTTCTTTGTCCTTTGAAACAAAAAGTAGCATAAATATTTTAATTTTTGTTAAAATACAAACAAAAGTAACAACTGCATCATCATAATATACAGTTGAAAAGATTAATTTCCAAATTTTAAAACTGATTTAAACCAGTAGTTTCTAAGAGTTTTGAATTAGGATCTCACTTAAAATCTGAGGAATGCTACAAATTGTCCATAGAAAAATGCATATAGAAACAGATTTGCATATGTTTTCAGGGGGATTGCTAACCTACTGAAGCTCATCTGTGGGATCCAGATTAAGAATTTCTGCTCTAAGCCTTGATTAACTCATAATCCTCAATAAAGCTTTGCATTTACTAAACTGTTAGAAACTCCAACGTTTGGTCATTTTGAGTAATGAAAGATCTATCTGTGGTATAAAGGTGTTAAAGTTCCTCCCTAATTGATCTCCAAGAATTCAGGATATTTTTTTTTTCTTTTAGGTCAATCAGTATTATCCCTTCAAGTCAAAGAGGGTAATGAACACATGTTTTGTGTGTGTGTGTGTATGTGTGTGTGTGTGTGCGTGTGCATGTGTGTGTGTGTGTTTTCTGATGGTGAGCCGAAGCATCTACAAATGCCTCTAAATTTTAAACTAAATTTCAGGTATTTCAAAAGACCTATGACTTCAAGTATAGGTAGTTTCAATACTTTTCTTTTGTGATTTATTAAGGATCATACAAAAAGATTTGAATGATTGTTCAAGATGCTAGGGTCATGGGATTGGTATCTATTATTTATTAACTTTTCCTTCTATTATAAAATGGCTTCTCACATATATATGAAAACAATATATGACAATAAGTATGTGTTATGTTGGTGATACCCGACTTTTGAGAGATAAATAAAGGTGTGTTTTTTTCCCACTAATGAGAGCCCATTATATCTTCAGTGGTTAACAGCGTTCATTGAAAATATTAGCATGTTAGAGGCTTTAATTTCTGGGAAATATCACCATTCCAGACTCATACTTTTCCTTCTCCATCTGCTTTCTTTCTCTTTATATTCTAGGAGTTAGAAGGCCCCATTTTGGCCTTTCTTTTGCTGCTTTTACTTTTTTTCATGCTAAACATGCCAGGGAATTAGCATTTGTTCAATTGATTCCATGTGCACAAACCTAAAGAATTCTTATGTAGATATTCAGACAAGGTTCATTTGTAATTACCACATGAATTGTTATTAGGTAAGTGGAAGTGGATAACAGTGTTTAATTTAGTATCATCACAGTAATTCTTTTACATAAATGGGGAAAATAGAAAGTTTTTCTAATCTTGTCTAAAATCATTAATTTGCTTATCAAGCTCACAAACTATTATCATTAAAGTTGCCAAATTAAATTCAACAGCTCCATCAAATTGCATTCATTTAAATTATAAGCCTTTGAAAGAATGAAGATTTATTCTTAAATAAGAGATGTTAACACAATGTATTGCATATTTCAAAAGGGTGCAGAGACCAAGTTATAACTTGTTTCATGGTCTGTGCAGTTATACCATTGATTAATTTTGCAAAATGGGTGGTAATTCTTTTTAAACAAGTCATAAACCTGGTAAATACTGTCTACAAAATGTTTGGGAAACTACTTTTCCTTCTCATTATAATATGTACAAAATTTGTATTCATTTATTCACACAGTCTAGCATTCCACAGCAAGAAAGAACAAATAAAATAACTTCAGGGATAGAGAAATATAAAACACGTATCTTTGAAATTTAAATTACGAAAGTAATGTTTAAATATCAAAATATGCATATAGTATCTCTTTACTGGTTAAGGGGATACTAATTAGAAAACAAATAATTATATTTTATTTGGTTTTACAGAAGAAAAAAAAATCAAACATCAGAATTTTTCAGTCAGTTAAAAATGCCAAGCACTCTTACATTTTCAACTTGTCTCAATTCCTCCTCATGCTGATTAAAGATGTCCTCCCATCTGCGTTGGCGCCTTTGCCTGCAAGCTTCTAAATCTGAGAGTTCAATTTCTTCATGTTTCCGTGATGACTTTATCCTAAACCTCTTTGGTGACAGTCTTTTTGCCAGAGCTTGTCTTAGACTAGAAACTTTTGATTTTTTCTTCCGAGCCTGTTCTGGTTGAGAGTAAAACATGTTTGATGACAGGTTTTCCATCAGGGTTTGCAGCAGACCAAGTGGCTTTGAATTATCTGAGTTTGGTGCTCGGAGCAAGTCTCTTGATAGTCCTTCTATCAGTGCTTGAACTGAGTCAACTGCCTGTGAGGGCTCTAGTGCCCAGCCCTGTGCCTGAGAGGACCCTTCATTTTGCTCTCCTATTGGAATGAGCACCTGAGTATCCAAATGTAGTGGCAACAGCACATGGTGGTTCTGTGACAGTAGAGGCAGGAACACCTGGGCATGTACTCTCAATGACTCAGGTTCCTCCCCCTCTGCCTCTGCCTGTGCAGGCTCAGCAGCCTGTTCCTGTACCTCTGGCTGTTCAGGTGCCTGGTTTTGCTCCAGATGCTGTTCAGGGACCTGATTCTGCCTCTGCTGTTGTCCAGCAGCCTGGCCCTGCCTTTGCTGTTGTTCAGGAACCTGATTGTGCCCATGAAATTCCTCTGGCACCTGATCTAGATCTTGAGGCTGTTCTGATGCCTGGCTCTGGATGTGGGCCTGAGTCTGCTGCTCTTTGGGTTCTGGGGTGTGAACCTGTAGAGGCTTAGGAACCTCATCCTGAGCCTGTAGTGGCATGACCACCTGGACTGCCCTCCGAAGTCGTGGAGGTGCCTTCATCTGCATGTGCAAAGGCTTAGATGACTTAGACTTAACTTGAGCCTGTAGTGGCATAAACACCTGAGCTGCCCCATGTAGTCGTTGAGGTGCCTGAGCCTGCCCTTGTGGAGGCCTACGTGTGTTGTCCTGAGCCTGTAGTGGTGTAAATACCCTGGCTGCTCCCTGTAGTTGCTGAAGTGCCTGGATCTGTGGCTCCTCTTGATCAGGTAACCACCTTGGCTGAGAAGGTTCTCCATGCAGGACTCTAAGTGGTCTGCATCTGCTGCTGGTTGGCAATCTCAGAAGCTCATGAGTACAAGAGGGCCCTCTGAAATAAACAAATGATTGCCACACAATTCGAAACTTTAGTGGAATGGAGTCATTCAAGGAACTATTATTTTAAAATATATTTTCTATGAAAATATATATTTTCAGTAAATCTTTGTGGAATCATTCTTGTAACATCTGAACTATCTTTTTGCAAACATTTATAATGCTTAATGTATTAAATTATTAGTGGAGTCTGATAATATACTTTAAAAATATCTTTTAATTATACATGTACAAAATATCTTTATTTTGTTTATTTATTTTTATGTGGTCCTGAGGATGGAACCCAGTGCCTTACATGTGCAAGGCAAGTGCTCTGCCATTGACCACAACCCCAGCCCTGATAATATACTTGATTATTCTATTACCACTTATTAAGGTGTCATTGAGTAGTCATGAAAATTCTCAACATTTCCACTCAATATCTCATTGAAACAGAGATCTGGCATATAGTTGTTCTGAGTAAAAGGCAACAGTATGGAATCAATTGCCATGTGTAAATTGCTACCATAAAATATATATGCAATTTGTTTAACACACCTGAATCTTCTCATGGTGTACTGTTCCTTAATAGCTTCTTCTCTTTCAAAGACCAGAGGTATCCCTTTTTTATGAAAGAGAAAGAAATAATGTATAAACACTCAGTGAAATGCATTTAATTTAATCCACCTTAGTTACTGTGTATACTCTAAATGCTCAGGATATAGAATTTACAGAGGCAAGAAGGCACTGAAGAAAGTAGGCCTTCATAAACACTTGCTTGGTACTTTATACAATATTCTATCAGGCCCACTTTTACAATATAGTACTGCTATTACAGGCAGATTAATTTTTCTGGACATAGGAAAGAAAATTTGGCTACACAATTGCTACAATTCTAGGAAAAGAAGCAAGAATGGGGCAATAAAAGAATGAGACAAGAGAAGCTCTAGATGGTTGGTGGGCATAGCTTCCAGCTATATGATCTATATGTAAAACTTTGTGGCTCAGGATTAACATTTAGTCTTTATAAGAAGAAGATAAAACCTTCATTTTGGGTTTTATACTTAATACATTTAAAATATTCATTTTTTCTATAAGTTTTGCTGTCACTACTGAACTATAGAAGCTTATCATCAAGAGCTTTGCTTTGGATTTCCTATATTAAAATATTGGGGACACTATGTTTACATTTTTCAGGGTAACCTCTATCTAATTGGGACTTTTCCTATAGGTAATGTTCTGGACATTTTGCAACTCCAGATATTAGGAAGTTATCAAATAGACTTATGGTTTTTCTGCACTCATTTGGGATTGGTTGGCCTCTGTAATGCTGGTCCAACGATTTCATCACTAGAAGCATAAATAATCTGGCTGCTCCTTACTTGAAAACAGGATACTTATAGTTATGCAGATAGAACAGCACCACTATGATAAATCCTGGAGTTGATCTGAGGACACCTGCTATCATTGTAGTTTCTCCATTTCAACTCCATTGTTTCCTTGGACCTAGCCTGTGGTATCTGAAAGTAAATGTAGAATGTGCCACAAAACAAAGTTAGAGCTTCCAGACTAGTTTCTCCTAGGACTGGTGGAAAGCCATCTTGTCATTTTGAACATCAATAGATAGAATTTTGCTTCTGTTAGTATAAATTAATTCCTTTGATTATATCTCATAGTTGGAGATAAGTACATAACATGAGCTTTATGTGATATACAAACATTACTTCAAATTGGCAGTTAATAAATGATTAAGTACAAACCTATTTATCTCCATAGAGTCAATTAAAATATCTTTATTAGGGCTTTACTTAAAATGACATTATCACATGATGAAATTCTATTTGAGACTTTCAATGTCTTCATAAATACAAATGCTTGCCAGATATAACTAGGAGCAATGAATAATCTCATATATAAACACTCAGGCAAAAGTTAACCATTAGAATAAATTGTTGGAGAAACTAAATATTGAAGGCCTCAGACCTTTTATTTTCAACCTAATTTTTTCCTAAAACCAGTAAATTCTGATATCATCTGAATATTCATTTCAGTGAAATGAAACCTCATAGATTATACCTTTTTTCTGTCTCTTTTTAATGATTCCAGTAAGATGTTTTGTTAATGACTCAACAACATGGCGTTCATTTTTTATGTTCCGAACAAATGGGTGGTGAAGCATGTTTGCAGAAGTAGGGCGAAACAGGAAGTTTTTTATCATGCACTTTTCCATGAAATTGTGGAACTTGCGGGACCTAAAATAAATGAATAAAAGGAAAGAAAGAGCATTTTTAGGCTTGCCATACCTCTATCCACCCCCAACCCCATCCATGCCTCTCTGAAAGTCATTTTTTTATAAGAGTTGTCTCTAGTTATCATAGTCCTTTCAATCAGCCAATATCCTGCAGTTTAAAAATATACATTATAAAATGAGGTCATTTAAACCTCAGAAAAAGAAAGTATTTTCTACCCAAATAATAGTAAATATTTCAATGGCTTCAGAAGCATGCACATAGTAAAAACACATATGGTATTCTGGCAATTAAATGGTTAATGTGTGTATGTGTGTGTATGTATGTGTGTGTGTGTGTGTGTTGTGTGTATATATATATATATATATATATATATATAGTCTGTGAGACTAGATTGGTCATCCTACAATAGTCATCCACTGAAGCCAGAATATTTAACTTACTATATGAAATTTTAGCTGCAGAAGCATGGATATAATGATACAATAAGAGGGTGCTAACTAACCAGGACTAACTGATCTTATAAAATGGCCCACAGAAAGGATATTGCCAGAAAGCCTGAATCTGTAGAAAGGGTTAAATTGAATTACAAGGAAGAATGTCAATAATCAAATCATAGTTACCATTTCAATCAGGAAAAGTAATAAATACTGAAAATAAAGCAAGAGCTTAAGGTACTAGGTCAACAGCTTCAGAGAGAATTTCCAAGTTTAGCTGTCCAGTACCACTCTGAAGGAACAAGTCCTCTGCTGTAGATCTATAATTCCTCTTTTGTTTCATGGGCCAACCAAAAGGGCTGTATATCACAGTCACTCACTGCCTAAATAGGCACAGTGAGAAACTTCACAAATGGTTAGCATTTGGGGAAACAAATGAAAAATGCCCATTAATGACAGAACAGTAATGTGATCATCATATTCTGAAGGATATTATTTATTTCTAGCTGGCTGGCTATCTCTTTGGTGAAACAGGATTGATAGAATGAATAAAAACTTTGCTATATAAAAATATTGAGTCAATGTATTTAGAAGATTAACACATTTATCTTTACCATCCACTGGATTTGACAGTGGGAGCAGATTCCCGCAAAATAACGAAGAGGGCTTCCAAAGGCTGAAGGTTACACAGAGCTGCAAAGGGAAACAGATAGGTTTAGAAAGAATAAAGAGGGTAACAACATTTGGGAGGGGATTCTCAGAGTTCTTTTACATATCCTGTTAGGCATTAAGGGATGAGTACATACAAAAAAAATAAAGGTAGTGTCATTGTAACACATTGTATTATATAAGATTCCAAAATTTCATATTACTGGGTGTGACAAATAATAAGTTCAATTAGATAAGAATTTTGAAATGTGTGGTTGATCTACATTAGAAAAGTTAATTAAAAGTAGAGATAAATACAATCCCTTGTTCCCTCAATGTAGGTATTTATAGTCGGAAAAGTAGAATATGTAGTTAAAGAATGAAACTGTCTGGTATGTAGTAGGTATTTAATAAATGTTAACTATTAATATTATGATAAAAACTTTATCTGGCAATTCATATCTGTGCCAAATTACTGGACTCTCATTCTTTTTCATACACATGGCATATAAAGAAAAGCCTATTTCGATATGAGCTATATAAATTAATTACCTCATTGGTTTGGGAATTCTGGGTTTTTCTATAAGTGTCAAAATATGTGTATCACTTCACTTATTTCCTCTTGTGTTTTGATTAAAGGAAGCTGGCAGTGCAAAACTTCCCCAACAGAGACCATTAATGTAAATGTCATCTAACACTACAAGCATGTCATTCATGAGAGGACAGTTTGATATGAACAATTCTTAATAGAATCATCCTTCCTCTCCCAAAATGCATTCCTTAGAAAACCTACAGTGTCAAACAGACCTCTCAGTAGTAGGGAAAAAACCCCTCACTAGAATTATTTTACTAGGGTGATATAAAGACAATTGTTCAAAGTTCAAGCTTTGTTCTCAATTACACGAGTATAAATAAATAGAAGGTTCAGGCTTATAATTGAGGGCAGAATTAGCACCAAGCCCAAAATATCAGGGTCATATTTGGCTCTTTTAATTCCTTTACTGTGTCCAATCAGTCACCCAATCCTGTCCTTTAAACATATTATGAGTTTGTACAATATTAAACAGTTGTCATTTATTAACATTTGAGCAACATTCAGTCAACTGACAACATCTTCAGAGGTCAAGAGTTAGCACATAGGGCAGGCAAGCCTTTTTTCCAATGGAAACAAAAAAGTCACAAAAGAATGGAGCATAGGGTGGGTAAAAGAGCTATGTCAACAGCAGCTGTGCATGGTTTCCTATGTGGCCTAATTTTAGGAATGTCAGTAAGTCCCCCCTCTCCCGCCAGCACATATCTCATAACACTGCTTAAATGTTTACCATTTTAGAGGCCCATTCCTTTGAAATAGCAAACCTTCTTTTAAAAACACGTCTCTTACGGGGTTGGGCACGTATTAAACTGAGCTTAGTTTAAATTAGGTTAAATAATGCAGTTTATTCCTAACATGTTGAGATCTGAAGACTTCTGAATACTGAAGAAATGAGCCTCTTGAAGGGTCAGAGGTAAATTTGAATCATGAGGTGTTCAGGAAAAGATTGACATAGGGCGTGCGGGAGGGACACAGCAAGGAATAGAAGTCAGACACTAAACAAGTATGATTGAAAATATTAAGAATGATTTCTACAATATCAAGAAAAATGCTAAAATTGGGAAAGATACAGTGGGAGATTAAGGTAAATTTGCTGATGTAGACTTGACAAGAAAGGGAAGATAACCCTAACCTGATTCTCTTTCAGGAAAAGATGTACATTTATAATAATAATAAGAATATATCTTCAACATTAGTTGACTACTAGCAATATTCTGGCCTTGGTTTAAAGGCCCCAATATTGTTTGAATTGCTACCCAGAACCTAAGGACTGAAGGTAGTCCTGGTATGCAAGAGTCCAGTTCTTCTCTTCACTAAAGGTCTTCATAGAATCTTTTCATTGAGAATTTATTCTTACTCTTATTTCTCTGGGAAAGACTTACCAAAGAACAGAGGGAAATCATTTTGTTATCAGATAACTGTTGCGTTACATAGCCATTCCTTCTGAAATTATTATTATCAGAACTTGGAGGATTGCTACAATTAAATTCACGAAATTCACTTTCATGCAAAGTTAATGCTCCAGGCAGTAAAGGAGGGTGATGAAAGAAAAATTTTAGTGGAGTGCCTATCTAGAGTTGCTCATGATCAAAGATCCAACACTACACATATTTATCCAGGCATAGTGACCTTATTTTCTGTCCCCGTGGGTTATGAATCTTCTGGTTCTCACTGGTCTTTTGCAAGAAGCTTTCCATTTGCATATTCTATGCAAGACTTCTCTGTACTCCCTCTGTAAGTTTGCTCATTGCTTTTTCCCAATGATTTAATATTTAAGTCAAAAATATTTCATTTTCTTTCTCAAAATGAAAGAATTTTTGAAGAGTAATCAGAAACAATGGGAAAAAAGATGCAGACATGTCTCTTGCATGACTATTTGATACAGTTATGTATCCTAACCAAATTCATGCAATACTTATATGAAATGTGATACTCTGCATTTAAGGAGAGAGAAAGGGACAGAGTGAAGAGAGACTGAAGAGGAGGAGGAAGTATAAGAGAAGAGGGAGTAGGAAAAGCAGTCTGGTGCTTCACAACCTAACATAATCTAAGCATGTTTTCCAAACAGAAATCATTAGGGAATGATGAGGAATAAGTTGCATCTCTACAGTTTCTATTTTATATATGTGCCATATGTAAGTTTTTCATTTTAATATTTTCCAACATTAATATTTTTTAAAAAATTTTGGACACCTTTATTAATTTTATTTATTTTTTAATGTGGTGCTGAGGATTGAACCCACTGCCTCACATGTGCTAGGTAAGCACTCTACCACTGAGCCACAACCCAAGCCCCCTCCATCATTAATTTTTTATTCATCCAACTTAGGTACTTTGCAGTTTGGAGGTCATTAAAACAGAAACAGTAGGAAACAGATCTTCACAACTGTCCTAGCTTTTTTATTCAGCCCCTTTTTGGTATTCCAAGGAATATCAGAAATTCAAAAATTATGTTACCACTATTTCTACTTGAAACTCCCATTGTCCTTGAAACACTATGTTAATCCAAATTTATTAAGCTTGGCAGGTAGATGCTGTGCAGATGGAGCATGTAGGAATGTGGGAGCATATTAGATCTGCTTGGAGAGGAGGAAGCAAAGCCCCTACCCCACACATCCCTGAAGGCATTCCTCACTCCTGTCACAACAATACCAGGAATGCATTATCATTTATACCTTTGGATTTAAATACTGAGGACAGCAAATGTTATGGAGCCATGCACTAGATGAATATCAATCATTTACACTCAAGTTCACATTTCACTTTCCTACCAGAAACAGTGCCTTGAGAGGATGGCATGTCACTAAGTAATTTAAATGATGGGGAGGTGAGGAATATAAGATGAAATTATCAAGGGTTTTGGGGTAGCTGAAAGGAGGAAATAAGTGAGTTGAATTGCTTCCAAAGGGGAAAAATACTTAATTCCCAATATTGTTGAGGATTGGTTCAATTTCAATGATCCACTGGTGGATTTTTTCAACTATCCTAGCCTTTAGCAGTAGTAGAGTGTGACCATAAACATTCTAGAACCTAAATATTCCATCAGTAAATATAGATTGGGATGCCTTTGTTTTGGGTTGCTCAGGACAGTCAGAACCAAATACTGTGAGGCTAAACTGAAACAGCACTCAGTCAGCCTAAATAAGGTATAAGAAAGAAAATCACAAGCTAGTTTTATGTATTCAAATTCAGCAATTATGACAAAAGCATTTAGTAATCACTGAAAAGGCTACCATTAATAGTTTGGCATGTAGTGTGACACCTGTGTGTTCAGTAAACCTGAATAGTACAAGTGGCAGTATCATCTTCTTCCAGAGAATCAAGTTTGTACAGTATGTTTCCCTAGCCTTTAACAAATATCAAACATTTTTACTCACGTGGAGCACCTTCAGCCATTTCAATAGCAGTGATTCCAACAGACCATACATCACTCTGCAAAAGAAAAGATGACAAAAAATATGTAACATAAAATGGGAAATTGGGGGGCTAGAATTGAAGCTCACTTGGTTAGCACATGTGAAACACTGCATTTGATCTTCAGCACTGCATAAAACAAATTAATACAATAAAGGTACTATATATATATATATATATATATATATATATATATATATATAATTTATATATATTTATATATGGAAAACTGGTAGTATTAAGAATCTTAATCTTTGGCTGATGGTGGATGTTGTCAACACCAGAGCCATTTCATAGTTTTTATATAATGAAGCTTCATTATAAATTAATATCATAGGAAGACATTATCTGAGCTTGATCTCCAGTTAGACCCTCAACACAACAGGCTGATATGATGGAATGAGGTTCAGTGGAGGAAAAGTTCTTCTTGGGTGTACTGCTTGTGTTGCCTTACCTGAAATATCAAAAGGAACTCACTGTAAAGAAGATCTAATACACAGATCCACAAGCTGTGTGATCTATAGCAAATGATTTAAATCTCTGAACCTCAATTTCATTGTATATAAAATGGTGATTATAATAGGACCCATTTCATAAGATTTGTGTATGTGTGTGTATACATATGTATACACACACATTTAACATATATAAATACACTTTATGTTAAACATAATTATAATTAACAGCTTCTATATTAAATATATAATACAAAATATTACATATTATAATATAAATATGTGTACTAGTTTATAAATTACATAGTGTATATAAATTATTAATATATTTATATGTGTAAATATACATTTCAGCTGTTCCTGGAATACAGTAAACTTAAGCTGTAATTATCATGAGACCCATAGAAATTGTTCTGACCACTACTAACTGTACTTTGTTTTTCAGAGTATGGAAAGGTCACAGGGCTACAGTACACTAGCTGAATGACTCCTAAATGAGGTCAATGAAGTTTTGGAATCCTTGTTTATGGTTCTTTTTTTCAGCTTTTTTGTTGGTTCTTTTTAGTTATACATGACATTAGAATTAATTTTGATATAATTATACAACCATGGAATATATCATATTCTAGTTAGGACCCCTTTCTTAGGGATGTACATGATGGTGGGATTCACTGTGATGTTTTCATACATGTATATGGGAAAACTGAATCTGACATGATTTCCCCATGGTTTATAGTTCTTCACACTTCATTTGTGATATTCTAAGATGAAGTATTAATTTGACTAAATAGGGCAAAAATATAAAAATAAATAGTTAATGCAGGTAAAAATTCTAGGAAGGTTATCAAAATACACAGGTATAAAGCTCTATTTTTATAGCAAGTCACTTGAAGAACTAATGCTTCTGTAGTCTCCACAGATCCTAATATAGCACTGAATATGTTATGAGTGCTCAGTAAATAATTACTTTGCAGATCAAGCAGAGGGCATTCAAGGAAATGGAAAAGGGATGAAACTTAGATTAATCAACTTCAAGTTTTGAGCCCTAGGTTCCACACAGGGAGACCACAATGAATTGTTTGGATGACTTATGATGTGGAGAGTGAGTGAGGTTTTTCCAGTCTATAGCAACTGGAGAGTTTTCCTTCTTTCCACATCAGCCTTTTGAAATGTGTACATAGATGTATATTGTCCAAATTGCAATTTCAGTGGAAATTTTAATAAATAGCACAAATTGTTACTTAATTTGACTATTCCACTGATTCTCTGTGGTTTTAGAAGTGAACAACATGCCAAAGATTTTCTCTGTTACCCTGAGTAATCAAATTATCTGTTTTTTTTTTCTTTTTGGAGCTAAGTTATTGTGCAGATTAATAATTGGCTTTACATTTATTCATTTATAAGTTTAAAATATCCTCTGTCCCTGGATGTTAAAGTTCCATATAAAGCCACATAATATAATATTTTTTAACCAAGTAGTTGCAAGCAACATGAACTAGATTCCCCCTCAAATTTGAATAACTCCCAATTGTCTACTTTTTCTACATTCATAGAAAATATTATTTTCACATATACTATCAAACCACATAGAGAAATAGAGGCTAGATTTTCCTCTTAAAGTTAATATGAAGGGAGGAGCTGCCTGCTTTTTCCTATAATATTTTATCATTAAATGTTCATCAAAAATCCTTTCCAAATTTTGATTCCCAATATCTGAATCCTTATACTCACTCTGTAATCATAGGAGCGTCTTGGGTCCTCATCACAGTTAATCACTTCAGGTGCCATCCAGTATGGTGTCCCAATGAAGCTATTTCTTCGTCCATTAGTTCTGCTCACCTGGGCACTCACTCCAAAATCCACTGCAAAATTCAGCATATGTCAAAATAATTAATCAGGAACAAAAAACTCAATAAGTTATTGCTTTAACTTGGAAAGCCAATACAAAAGCCACAATGGGTAACAGATTTTCATTCCAGCTCTGAAAACTTTACCATGAATTCTACTCCAGGAATACTGGGAAATAAGCTTTTGCTGCTATTTATGTTGGAATGAGACTCAATAGTGCTATTATAAATCTACAGTAGGTTTGGCTGTATGTTTACCATGAATATTAAAAATAAAGTTCCACTGGTACACTCTGAACCTCTGAAGTGATAACATATGTAGTATTTGGACCTGCCACCAAGCTAGAGGAAGAATAACAGTATAAGCATCATCTAAGAAATGTTAAACATATTAGTAGTTGCTTAGGAAGCTCTCACTCATAACATTAGGAAGTCCTAATGTCAATGATAAAGAAAATTGAGTTTTTTTCTGGAATTTAGTTTAAATGCTTACACAAATTTTCTGAATCAGATGCAAATATTTACTGTGGTACATATATCTTAACTTAGGCCATGAAAGTTTAGTCTCCTATTCATCTGTGGGATACATTAGAAGAAAATATTTAGTATGGTATCCTCAGAAACAGACAGAAAATAGGCTGAAGTAGACCAGGGTTATTTATTCCAGAAAAAATAAGACAGGGATGAAAAATGAAGTAGATTTTCTAATTTAGAATGGTTTCCAGGAATCTAGATGATGGTGAACAAAACTGACTGAAAAACAGCTTGAAGAATTTAGAGAAAGAAAAGAAAAAGGAAAAGAAAAACCCTGATAGTTCAAGACAGATTAAGAAAGGTCTAACAAAAACACGAACACACACGTTCATATTGTGAAGACCACCATTGGGTGCTGCAAAATCTCATTATCTATAATTTTTAAAGAACTAGTTTAACTTGGAGCTTAGCATTTCCACTATCCTTAATGGCCAACTTTAATGGCAAAGAAATAACCTGTGATAGCCATAAGCTGATATATATGGTGTACATTCCAGGGGAGAAAATCAAAAGAGAAAAGATTAGAAGAAAGAGTGATGAATAGAAGAAAAGGGGAAAATAGAATGAGAAAGTTAAAATTAAGATGAAGGGTATAGTAGAAACCTCAACAATGTCATAGTTTAACCTTTTCCTTAATAACATTAAGGCTTGAAATGTGAAGATTATTGATCAATTGCAACCACAATATACTTATTTTTGTGTCTCTTTCATTTCCATCACTTCCTTTGCCTATCATTAGGTTTGCCTTCTGGAAACTTCTCATAAGATGTTGTTTTAAAAAATATGTGAGGATCTGAGAAATCTAAAACAAGTTATGAGAGAATTATGTGTGTAATAAGCCTGATTAAATTTGAATCCAGCACTCCACCAGAGTGAACCAATATTTTAGTGATTTTTTTTTCACTTAACAATTTCTCTTCTGTGTTGTAAATGGTTGGATTGGCAAGCAACTTGACCCAAGCTTAGGGAAGTGTTGCTGTACTCATGAACATAATACTTAGCCTTATGGTGGTATATACATCCTGCACGATTGAACTTGAAATCTATAATGCCTCTTATGTGCTTTAATGCAGTTTCTTAAAATTGTGCTTCTAGCTTTGTAACTTTTAAGTAGAAAAAGAATGATACATTTTCTGGAAACTACTTTCACTTATTTCAAGAACAATTATTACTTCATACTTTTCCACAAAATCCATTTAAAAACTGTTTTCAATGAATTACCAAAGTCTCTATGCAGATTCTATTTGTTTAGCAAGAAAATGGAAAATATGTTAAGGTCATATTAAGACACATGATAAAAAATAATTGATATAATTAAAAAACACAATACTTATGTTTTATATCAATGAATTAATGGGGTTATCTGCCATTATGTAGTACTGACTTAGTTTATGTGGTATTATTGAAAAACCAACCATCAGTGTTTTTTAAATATTAAAAGGTATAATATATTGTTGTTCCCTATTACCTGTGAGACTATATATATATATATATTTTTTTTTTTCAAATGAATTATGTCATTCTAATTCCTAAAATAATAAGCTAGGGACTTTCTGTCCTTTGATTTCTAATTCTGAATTTGATTTGGATATTATTAGAGCTTCACTTCCAAATGACATATTTTCTTTAAATAATTGAGGGAAAATGCAAAGAAACAACTCATGCTTAAGTAATTTAAAAATTCTTTGGTATTCTTGAGAAAACATGGCTCTGTGATGTGTAATTTTTGAAATTCCTGCCAATGACACAGAAATTCACACATGGTAAATCCTCCATTTAATTGTTGAAATGAATATAATAGGTATCTCTAATAGATGGTAAAACATTGACCAAAAAGTAATCCCCATTATAATTTAGGATATTTTAATCAACATTAGTTCAAAGAAGTGGTTGGTAACATCCTTTTTCTTTTCCCCCACCTTTCCTTCCAAACAAAATTTTAAAATTTGATTGATTTTTCTAAGCAGGGGAATCTCAGCTCAACTAAGTAGAGGATATTGTTAGTGATAAAGAGCACCGTTAACCTAAAGGAATTTTCTTCATAAAATGTTTTGACCCTCACCTTAAATATTGCAAGAAGAAACTTACCCAGTTTTACTTCAGCATTATGAGTCAGTAGCACATTCTGACCTTTGATGTCCCGGTGAATTACTCGGTGTGCATGAAGGTGAGCCAAGCCCTGTATGCACATGTGTTAAAAAGAAAGTCACATTAGTATATATTTTACTCTTTTCTGGTACTATTATTAGTATTTTGGAGAAAACTTTTGGTAAGAAAAATGGCCCAGAGTTGATGTGTCAGGCAAAATTCTTTCTTTATGCTGGAATTAATACAACCAATTCCCAGAAATTCTACTTTTGGCTATAAGGAAAGGAAAATAAATCAGGACACCCATGAAAGAAAAAGTACACCAAGAAGTAATGTTTGTATACATTGGGTCACTTTACCTTCCTTTCTAACCTCCATATTTCCAACTAACCATAACAGTAAAGACCTGGACATACTAACTTTATCAGAGCTCAGCCATAGTTTTGCTCTATTCCTCATCCAACCATTTGTTTAGTCCAAAATATTTTCAAGTCAGCCTTGTAGGCTGAGAATTTGAGGTAATATGGAAATTCATTTTAAAGCATTTGCAATTTGTGTTGGCTTACCGTGCTGGCTTCAACCCACTCACCACTAAAACTAACCCGTGACCTGGCTAAACCATGATATGGTATGCAGTATTAGGCTGCAGTGAGACTGCTTCAGACACTAACTGGGAGGTAATAATAGAAGTAAAAATAAAAACAGTGAAAAATTATTGAGCCCTTATTCTTTGCCAGACATTTTGCAAAGTACTTTAAATGGAGTAAATTGTTAAATCCTTAAAGCAACCATTTGAGGATGGTGCCAATATCACCCTATACTACACACAAGGAAAGAGACTTGGAGAAATTATGTAATTGACTTAAGATCACATGGCTAACGTAGGTGAGATGGAATTACAACTCAGTCAAGAGTTTGCACTCATAACCATTTACACTAACATCACAAGTGAATCCAACCAAAATCCCAGAAAGTATATTCAAACAATGTAGAGTGGTACTGTTCGGTTCCAGTCACATCTTCTTCTCTGACCCTAAACACTTAAGTCACACACTAAAAAATGAGACTGGTAGACCAAGAATATTGTTGCCTTTATCCAACTGTGTATTAGAAATAAAGAAAAGAAATGTGGGGCAGTATTCAAAAATGATATCTGTCTGGAAAAAGATGGGTGCAGATTTTCTGTAGATCAGTGACTTCTGACTCACCTTCATCTTAATCTATGACGATAGTGCTATGGCTTTTTAGAAATAGCTCTAAAATCAACATAATATATAATCCCAGTGGTCATTTCCCTGATAGTTTAACACAGTAGTATGAATCTGAAAAAACTATTAAAGGCCATGATTTGCAAAGAATTGTTAACCCATTTTGTGATGTACCTTAAAGTTGAGGGACATTATCTCAACGTTTGCTTTCTCCAAAGTTTTCTGGTCTTCTTAGGTTCCCTGATCCATAAGTTAAGTTAAACAGTCTTAAACAATCAGATAGGAGGTATAAGGTACATCTGCATATTTTTCTCAAGTTCTTTCAAGATCAAGAAAAATGATTATATGAAGGCATACCTGAAGGATTTCTCTGCAGATATAAGCAATCCAATCTTCTTTTAAACTCTGATTTTTTGTCATCCTCACTACATCAGTGACTGAGCCTGCTGCACATAACTCCATCACCATCTGTGGGGAAGTTAAGAAAGTATAAAGAATTAAAAAGTAATTCTGTGAAAATATCCCAAGAATTCCCAGTACATATAGCTTGTATCTGTATGTAATGTTTAGAGATTAAGGCACTGCAAACCTGGCTCAATTGTCAGGTGGAAAACTCCAAAGACTAGTGGAATTAGAAAGAATTTGTGGAGGGAGAGAAACTAGTTATCATTTCAGAGATATTTAACCAGGAGGAGGGATTTAAAATAATCCTTGAATCATAGGTAATGTTTGGAAATGCTTAGAAAAAGAACATTAGGTTTATGGAAAACAGAATGAATAATGGCCTTGGAAATAAGCTTGTGAATGGGACAAACCTAGGTGAACCTTAAGTGGAAAGGATAATAGAGATAACAGTTTGGTTTGAAGTGAAGTAAGATGTGGAGGGTCAAAAGAATTTACATTTCCATATCAAGACTAAGTTTAGTTGTCATTGTTTTATTTATGTTTTCAAATTCCAGTTTATTTTCTCCAAGATACAGGCAGCTATAACTTAAAGGGGAAATTTTTCTATTGAATTCCTGTAGGATAATTTCTTCCAAATGCGATTCCTGCCAAGGAAATAAGACTAACATCTTTGAAAATATTAATTCTGATTTTTTCTATTAATACACACAATTTCTCAGGAAATCCCTAAAGATCTTTCTAATATTATGTGAGAAGATCTCAATTATTAGAGGAATGTGAGATATTCACAATCATTTTCCAGCCTTGCAAGCACAGTGCTTGGCTCATATACTTTATAAATGGCAATTATCTATTTACTTATTTTCTGATTTACATGGGTTTTAAAGTGTTAGTGATCCCATAAAAACTCTTACTTCCACAAATAATTTATGCATTAAATGCTTTCTCATCTTTCAGATAGCAGTTCAAGCTTTTATTTCCTCAAGGAAAAGTTCCTCTTTCCTCAGCTTAATTTAAGTTCCTTTGTTTTCCACCCAAATGTAATCATGTTATATTCCTTCTAAGTAGACATTTTTGTGAATGTATGATTGACATTGGTCTTTGCAAGTAGACTGCAAGCTACAGTTGTCCAGGGTCATGTCTATTCAGCTTACCATTGTATCCCCAGCATCTAGTAGAATGTCTGGCAAATAGGTGATTTTTCAATGAATGTATATTGAATGACTGAATGAACTGAGTACTAGTAATGCATATCCAATAAGGAGACTACAACATTTCTCATAGTTTGCCATATTGTCAAGAGGAAAAATTTTATACAGAAAAATATATGAAAGGACAAATGGTATATGCAAAAAAGTAACCAGTAAGCTGTGACTAAAATTTACTAAAATGTCTATGAGAATTGTCAGCAAATACAAGATTTGAGTTAACTGGGCATTTGGAAGAAAATAGAGTTAAATTGAAGATCTCTAAATTTGGTGATTCTCAGAGTGTGGCGCTCAGCAGCAACATTAACATCATCTATAAACTTATTAGAAAGTACAAATTTTACACACATCCCTAACCTACAGAATCAGAAACCCTGTGAGTGTCCTCCAGCATTCTGTGTTTTTTGTGGCTGACCAGAAGATTCTGATGCATGCTAAGGTTTGAGAACCTCTGTTTCAATTCAACCCCCAGCTGAAAATTTATAGTATTCACTGTCCTACTCCTCAAGTTCATTATATAGAATACAATAGAATCATCCATTGACACTTGAAGATCCTGAAAAGTTTAAGTCACTATTTTCAAACAAACAAATGCAATTACTGACTAGGAGTGTAAATGAAAATGTAGAAAGTATAGAGCTCATGTATACAATGACTCCAATTATGTTTTAAATATTCCATTTTTAATAAAGACATCATTGAAAGCTCATTTTATTTATAATACAGTAGAAATAGGTATAAATAGAATACATATTCTGGTAGCTGTGGCCTAGTTAACATATGGTGTAATTAGCCTCTAGAATTTATATTTCATTAATCCAGAATTTGTGATACCCCAGCCATGGCTAAGAAGAGGAGAAGTCATCTAACCCTTAGAAAAGAATTTCTAGGAAGTAATTTACTCAAGTATACATATATTTTGCAAACATTTAAAATGCACTCTTCATGCTCTTGTTGACTGCTAGTGAGAAATGATCCTTATCCATTAACTATATTATAATTCATTAGGAAGCTTCAACAGCACAATGGAAATTATTTAAAGTTAAAAGCAGTCAAGCTGCATTTCAAAATATTTGTTAGATATTTCCAGTGTTCATTCAAGTCCTCCCTCACCCTTCTGAATTAGCTATTGCCAGTCACAGAAGTTATTTTCCCATACTTTATCATGCCCATCTCCATTCATCAGAGTATATTTTGCCATACTACCTTGAGTAGTTGACTGCTTAGCTTTTCCAAGTAGGTGCTCAGAAGTAACATTTTAGCTTATGAAAATGTATATCCTTGAGTAAAACTTTTCTTATTGAATAAGATCAGGGTAATTAAAAACATACCCAAAGTTGGTGCCTGTGGCCAGGAGGACTCAGTTTGAAAAATGCACCATAGAAAGACACAATGTTTTTGTGGAAAGAGTACTTCCTCAGAAGGTTGAGTTCAGTCCTGAGATCCTCTTCCTCATCCTATAGAATAAAAAGAGTCAACTAAGCTTCAAAGCTATGCAATCCAATAACTATTGATCTCTATAGGAGATTCACAATCGAAAATCCTATGCAACCAATTTATCCTACATAATAAAATCTCAGCTAGAATTATCAGTGAATGGAGATATCTGGTTAACTTGAAATTTGAGAGAAAAAGGGTAAGTCCATGATCTCTTATCAATTCAGCAGTTCTCAGTGTTCCATGGCCCATCAGCACTGACCATTATATAAAGTTTTCATTGAATGGAATGATACATTTTAGTTTCTTTTTAAATAGTTTTATTGAGATACAATTCATGCGCCCTACTGTTTACTCATTTAAAGTATAAAATTCTGTGATTTTTAGTATATTTACAGAGTTGTACAATCATCACACTCAATTTTAGAACATTTTTATCACACTGAAATTACATACATTTTAGGTATCACCCCCAAATTCTACCCAACACATACCTTAGTTCTAATCAACCACCAATCTACTTTCTGTTTATATACTGGATATTTCATATAAATGAAACCATATAATATGTGGTCTTTTATGACTAGGCTTTTTATAAAGTTTGTCCATGTTGTACCAGGTATTAGTATTCCATTCCTATGGGTTTATCATTCATTAATTGTTAGACATTTGGGTTAAATTTATACCTTTTTGGCATTGTGATTAATGCTTCTATGAGATTTATGTCAAGTTTTTGTGTCAATAGATGTTTTCATTTCTCTTGGGTATATATCTAGGGAGTGAAATTCCTCAATCAAATGATAACTTTGTGGAATATTTGAAGAAATTCCAAACTATTTTCCATAGTGGCCGTACCATTTTAAATTCCCAACAGCAACATATAAAGGGGGTTCCAATTTCTCCATACCTTTACCAACACTTGTTATTTTCTCTTTTTTTATTATAACCACTCTAGTGGGTGGACCATGGTATGTCATTGTGGTTTTGATATATTATAACCTGATGGCTAATGATATTGAAAATATTTTTTTTTAATTTTAATATTTATTTTTTAGTTTTTGGCAGACACAACATCTTTGTTTGTATGTGGTGCTGAGGATCGAACCTGGGCCGCACACATGCCATGGAAGCGCACTACCGCTTGAGCCACATCCCCAGCCCTTGAAAATATTTTCATGTGCTTATTATCCATTGTATATGTTCTTTGAGAAATGTCTATAAAAATTCTTTGCCTTTTTTAAAAGTTGGGTTTTCTTTTCAACATTAAATTTTTAAGGGCTCTTCATATATTGTAGACACAAGTACTTTATCAAATATACAATTTGCAAATATTTCTCCCATTCTCTGAGTTTCCTTAAACTTTCTTGATACTGTACATTGAGCCACAAAAATTAATTTTTATGAATTCCAAATTGATGGTTTCTTATTTTGTTGCTTGTACTTTTGGTGTCATATCTAAAGATCTATTGCCAAACCAAAGGTCACAAAGATTTACTCTTGTGTTCTCTTCTAAGCATTTTACTACTTTAGCTCTCACATTTAGGTATCTAATCTACTTTGAGTAATTTTTTTTTATAAAGTAGGGCCCATCTTAATTCTTTTGTATGTGGATATCTAGTATCACACTGTATTTATTAGTCTGTAATTTATTACATTTTAGAGGCACTGTTTTTTTCTCTACCAATCTTTTAAAAATGTTTAAAATACTTTATTTTCCTAATCACAGTGGTGGTACATGTATACAGAGCAAGATGTACAAGTGGTCTATTCTCACTAAATCTTTCCCCCACTCATTTTAGCAGTTTATAGTATAAATTCTTTCAGAGAGTTGTATATGCTGATACAATAGAGGAATGACTGGATAAAGATATGATGAAAAGATACATGTTTATATTTATATATTATACATGATATTTATTTTAAATCTAAACAAGTTAATATTATTCTATTTTTTCAATTCAAACATTTTATGAATATGTAAAACACATTTATCTATATCAATAAGCAAATTCTGTTTCTTTTTATGGCTGCATAAGACTGCATAGAACAGACATATAGGTCTAATGCTCAGTTGCTGGGATCAGGCTTACAGGTATTGCCTTTAAGAATGATCTGTATAGCGATAATTGAAGCCTTCTGACTGGATGAGATCACTCAAGTAGAACACATACTTTCACAAGACAGCTATAGCATAAGACAGTATGGCATCAGTCAGAAAAGAGCACCTACCATGGGCATTAGGACTCTTAGGATTTAGCACTGATTTGAGAGTAGGAAATTCTCACTTAAATCTCTCCAAGGTTCATTTTACTTTTTTCTAAAAGGAAGATGGTGACCATTTCCTATTTCCATGGAATGACAAGTTAGTGGGGCCAAATGGGATAAAATATGTGAAATTCTTTGATATATTCAGAATAAAAATGAATAAATACAAGCTATTATTACAAAATATCTTGTATTACTTGACCTCTTGTTTGAATTAGAGTTCTATCAGAACTGAGAAATTCTGTCTACTTTTTTCCTTAATCTACAAACATTAGCACTCTCCATTCCCAGTACATTTGTTATAGTGAAATAAAATAAGAAGCAATTGTCTCTCCCTAAGTTCATCTATGTATGCATGTACCATGTCAACCAAGTAGTTTGATAATTCTTCTGTAACCCTTATTTCTTGCCAATCTAGGAAAAAAAATCCTCACTTTTAATAAATTGAAAATTACTATACTTTCATATATATAGGTGAGATGCATGCAGAAAATGAAAATTTTATATTACAAAAAAGTTATCTTAGATTGCTAGAAATTTATAATGAACATATTGTTGATTTGTGCGTTTAAGTAGTATGGTTCTAACTTAAGCAATCACAGGGAGTAAGATTCATATGTAGGAATGAAATTGACAATGATTAATACAAGACAGTGAACAACAAATTGGAAGACGATGTTAGATGACTCAGGAAGGAATTCTGCACTTGACAAATAGATTCACCACTGGGCTCCTTTGAATGCCTACTATCTCTAGATTATATTTGATTGAAAATAAAATGACTCTTCCATTGCATCTAGAAATGTTTCATTTATATAAACATTTTAGAAATATTTTTGTTGTCAAAAATGAAATATTTTGTAGATTATAAAGTAAAAAATAGAGATTCTAAATAAAAATACAAAGATTTCCTTTTCTGAATTTCAGTGAAAAAAAAAGATATTTTTGGCTTCTGGGGGACAATGAACCAAGACAGGGACAACTGATGTAAAAAACAATTAAGGGGTTAACTGACAATTATTTTTACTTCTTCCTAGCATTTTTATCAACTACCCTGACTTAATGACTTGAGGAAAGAAGTCTCTTAGCTGAATTGAATAGGTAACTGAATGTATCTATTCAGTAATCAGTTTTCTTCTTAGCTTATTATCTAAAACCCAGCAGGAAAATGGGCAATTACTTTTAATGTTTAGTTTTAAATATACTCGTGAAATAAATATAAGGAAATGCACTAGGCTTCATAGTGTCACCAAGTTGAATCAATTTTTTTGCTTGTAAATTAGCTTTTCTCCTCCTAAATGTCTATAGTTTTCTGTATCATTTAAAAATCTGAGAGAAATAGCTGGAAGCTGCAGAGCATTATTTGGCATTTTCCTAGGATTTTTCAGTGAATTTATCCATAAACATTCAACTTTTAGAAAATAAATTTAGGTACCTATTTGTCTTATTGGGGAAGGGGATGGAGCCTCATTTGTAAAGTTGGAACCCCAGTGAAAGGTGAAAGGTTCTTTCTATTTATTGCAAAATGAAGGCATAAATGAATAAAACTACCCATTTATAGCATGAGGAATTACATAGAAGTACAGGCTTGAGTCTCATCCTAACCTTGCAAACGAATTAATAAATCCCCTTCAAATTCCTTTAATCTGTTTTCTACAAAGGTAAAAGTTAATCCTGTGGCTTTCATTTCTGTCATTTCTGGAAGGCTCTTAGACTTCCATGAATCTCTGTGATGTAGCCCTCCTTTGAAATGGTAACAATATCTGGTCCCATATAGAAATAACCCAAAGAGACTAGCCATTTTGTATGTACTCTCAGCTTATAATATTAAGATTCTACCAAGAGGAATATGAACTCATAATACTATAATAAATAGGAATGAGATGCTGGAGTGAAGCTAGGAATACAAATAACAACTTAAAAAGAAGCAGAGGCAAGACGGAGTCTTGTTTGGTTTTTTAATGTCAAGGAGATTGCTTTTCTTTCTTTGTTACAAAGCTAACATCACCTAGCAAGAATAGGAGAATAGCTGAACTCTTAGCAGGGAAGGAGTTTTTGTGGAGTTACTTTACCTATTAGAAACCTGAGGTCTAGAGACATAAAAAGACCACTCTTCCAAGTACTTTTTGTCTCATTGGTGGTAGACTTTGGGTTTGAACTTTTTTCTAAATTTCCACATTATTGCTATTTCCATGAACCCCTGACATCTACAAGATGTGTGAGCAAGTCACATACTTTCTGACCCAAAGGAATAAAGGTGTTTTGAAGATGCTAAATGGCTGATTAGCTAGCAGTGAATTTTCTTACTAAATAATCAGAAAATCAAAGTCCTTGACTAGGAGAAAAAAGAAAAAAAATACCAAGAGTAGGTTTAAATGTAAACTCCCCCAAAACAAATAAATGTAGATCAGATATGTTTGGAAAGCATTAGTGTATTTGCCACTCTCAATTAACAGGAAGTTGAGCTTGTGAGAAACACATAAGTACATTATATCCATCAGGCCAAGTGGGTAATTTGAAACTCTTACACATCGCCTGTAATATGATGCTACAGCATTTCCTGGCTGAGGGCCAGTTGATCTGAGGCTGACCTGAATACCCTGCTTTTTGTCAAGAAGAGTCAGTTAAAATATGCCAGAACTTCCTTTGTAATTTCACCAAATTCTAGAATCAAAATCCGTTTTACTATGGAAAAATACCAGAAAAGTTTGGGGGTAAGATCTTTAAAGAATTTTATTAACGTAAGTGTTTGATGAAATCAGAATCTGTCAAACAATTATATTTTTCATACCATATGTTTTGTGACCTCTGATCTGCTAAAGACTGTTATAACTGTTTCCTTTGGATATGCCTTATCTCTCAAGATAAATTATATAAATAAAGGGGGACCAGTACTTAAAAGATAAATCATGAATCTGTTTAGCAATACTTTTCTAATATAATAGAAAGATCCCAAATATGATGGTCTTGATAGAAAATGTTATTTTTAATGTGCTGGTAGTATATTTATTAAGGCACAAAAGGCTGGAAATATCTAAATCTCTTATGTTGAATGGGGGAGAAATGTCAGAAAATAGCAATGAATTTTATTGATAAGAGTGGGAATTCTGCTTTTAGGTCCATATAATACCAACATCTATTGAAAAGATAATTTTATTTGCCTGAGCTTATTTTTGAGCCAGTTAGGATGAGAGATATCTCAAAAAGTTACAAGTAAAATACATCTTCACAATCCTCCATGTGTTCAAGGGCAGCTGCCAGATGTTTGAAGGCTTTTAGTCAGGGTAACCTGTCGGTGTTCTGTCTGCTATTGCTCTTAAAATAAAAATGGGAAGCTGAGCTGGGGTTATGGCTCAGTAGCAGAGCACTTGCCTAGCACGTGTGAGGCACTGGGTTCAATCCTCTGCACCACATAAAAATAAATAAATAAAATAAAGGTATTGTGTCTATCTACAAATAAAAATATTTTTTAAAAAGGGGAAAACCATCATTTGGCTCATATATAATGTCAATGTTTGTTAGAGTCATATGGAAGAGAAGCTATTTAGTCTAGACCACATGCACAAGGTGTGCAAAAGACATTTCCAAGGCCAGTTTTAGGCAAAATTTGCTCTTGGTCCCATCAATACCTCTTTTGTTACCACCCAGTGGGAAGCCTCCATATTCTGTAGATGTACTTAACATCCTTCCTCGGCAGCCAACACTTTCCTGTTCAGATGACCATTTCTTCTAGGCCCCGCTCTTTGACAAATGCTAGTGTTCAAATATGATGACTGAATCTATGTGAACATGTTACAAGATATAAATATATTATCACTTCTAGGCAAGAAAACTTCAGGGGCAGCCTTATAGAAATAATGACAATTCAAATAGATGAGTTTAAAGTTGAAAATTAAAGGAAGGACTGCTGGGCTAATGAGCACTTTTAATACTCACGCTGTATCTCCATCCAACAGACTTTTGATATTTATTCACTCTCACCTTCCTTCCTATTTCAGGTAAAGGAGTCTGCAAAACCAAGAACGAAATGTTATTAAACCTACTGGTCCATTCTGAAAATGATTTATGCTTAAGTATTTTGTACTCCTTTAGGACTAAATTAAATAGTAAGATAATATTATTCCTCTCGAGTCTCACTAATAGTTCTTTCTTATTATATATAGAAACTTGGCACAACATTCATGGTAATAGATGTAACTGCCATATTAATGGGAAAATTATAGTTAAATAATAGTAAAGTACTATTTTCCATTTATAAACACAGGTAATTAACACCAATCATCTATCGGCTAAACACGATTTTTAAATATTTCAAAAATCCGAGTATCTGAAACATAGATTAGAAGTGGGTCCAGGTGTCTCAAGCCAAAACAAGAAAATAAATATTTTCTAGATTCTCATTCAAAAAAGACCGAGGTTGATAATTTAGAAGCCATGATTTGCAGAGCAAAATGAATCCACAAAACCTCAAAATCCATTGAAACTCAAATTGGTTTCCAACGTTTCATATTTTTCCAACGAAAAGCACACAAGTCTCTAAATAGTTGCAGCCTCATTTCCTAAACAAATTGGAAAAAAAATCTATGATATTGACAACAGTTCTGTGAATCAGTATGTTTTTTCAACTCAGATTTTCTCTTTTTAAAAAATATTTGTTTTTTTAATTGTACTTGGATACAATACCTTTATTTTATTTATTTATTTTTATGTGGTGCTGAGGATTGAACCCAGAGCCTCGCACATGCTAGGCAAGTGCTCTACCAATGAGCCACAATCCCAGCCCATCAACACAAATGTGGAAATATAGTGAACCAATAAGTACAGTATACTAATGTGTATAAATAGTATTAAGTGACAAATATAATAGATCCAGATTAAGATAACAATAATTACATAAAACAACGATTTTAAAACAAAATATTTTCTGAGATGTTTATCCCAAGAACACTATCCATTAATGGAACAGAACACAGAGAGAGTATAATATTACCTTACGCGCATTCATCACTTTAACAGCTGTAAATGCACCAGTCTTTTCATGGAGTCCCTGAAACACAGGATAGTGACAAACGTCAAATGTTAACTATGTAGCTAT
Source organism: Marmota monax (assembly GCF_021218885.2). NCBI lineage: Eukaryota > Metazoa > Chordata > Mammalia > Rodentia > Sciuridae > Marmota > Marmota monax. The sequence goes on along the minus strand of NW_026694552.1, from coordinate 4,511,639 downwards.
CAAGAAGCAACCAAACTAAAAAAAAATACTATACAAATTACATAAAGTCAAAAACAGAGCATATAATGAAATATAAAATATGACATATAGATGAAATATAAAGTAAATATATAAAAAAGAAATATTAAGTTATCAACACTTTAAAGAAATCCCAACCATTTCACTCCAAATAATTAAGAAAGTTTATGGAGTAGTTTTGCTTTTTATATATTTGTACTAAGTGTGAACATTAATTGATCCTTTAAACATATTGCTTAGTTAATGTATTTAGTCTAGATTTGTATGACACCTAAGCATCTGGATGAAAAATACAAATTTTCATTAGAAGATGGTGGGAAAGGAGGTGGACATTTCTTTTTTATAATTATTTGTTCTAATTATGCATGACAGCAGAATGCATTTTGACTCATTGTACACAAAAGAAGCACAACTTTTCATTTCTCTGGTTATACACAATGCAGAGTCACATAATTTGTGCAATCATACATATAGACATTTCTTTACATACATAAATTTCTCAATAAGGATCACTAATAAAAACAACTTATAATTAATTTAAGAGCCTAAACTGTTTAATATGTCCTGAATTATATAAACCAAAAAGTTTATGAAAGAAACTAGTTCTAGAAGATTCTTTCTTATTGGAAACATGATGAGTTCTAAGAACTTATTCTTTTCCTGAATGAAGAGCAAGTTGTAAAATTACAAAGTTTTAAAAAATGAACATATTTGTTTAAATTTAAAGCTCTTATTTTGGGTTCTAACTTATAAACATATTTGAAGCTATGGTAATAAAAGAAATTTCAGTCCAGCTTTAGTATGAGTAACTTAAGTTTGGGATAAACTTAAAAAGAATGCCTGATTTTCTAGTTCTCTAGCAGAAAATTTGATTTTGGGGGTAGACTGTGTTGAACAGTGTCCACCCAAATTTCAAATTGATCTGGAACCCCAAATTGTGACCATATTTGAAAACAGATTCTTTGTAGATGTAATCAAATTAAGGTGAGGTCATACAAAAGTAGGGAACTAAAAGAACACTATCACCTGTCTTCATTGCAGCAGCTTATTTAGATAGAATGAGATTATTTTGTAGGGTTACAACAGCACTTAAATTGAATGGAGTTCATAAAAGTTACTGAATATGTTGAAGACTTCAGATTTATTTACATCTCTGGGAGAAATTATAAACGTACACACACATAGATGTATTCAAATAGCAATTATGATTTAGAAAGAATTTTTTCCTAACTATGCCTACAAATATTTCCTACTGAAAAATTTCCCATATCTGTATGCACAAATAAAACATGTTGGAAACTGGTTCTCATAGACCCCTTAAAAGAATGACAATGTCCCCTTCTTTGATTCTAAGAGGTTATTTATGGGCCAAACTACTATTCTGTGTAATACAGATTATTTAGCATATTAAGAAAGATATTAGTCCACACTTTATTTGATTTAAATGATAGTGAACTTTAAAAGTTTTAAAATCTGAAATGTATAGCCATTAAACTTGTGTTATACAGTAGTAGGATAACTGAATGTCATTAAAAGGTGCTATCCATAGCCATAGAACAAAAAGTGTCAGCTTGGTTCTACCCTCACTATATACAGTTGATTTTCATTTGAAAATTGTACAAAATTATTTTGTCTGACAATGTATCCCATTGTTGGGTTTCAAAATATACTGTTACTACAGAGGAATAAAACCCTAGATCTTGGAATGTAATTGTTTAAGACCAAACCATTATACAAGCTTCCATAGCTAAAGATAAATTGTTGCCATTAAAATAACATTTGAGAGAGTTCCCCTGTATTTTGACCTTTAAAAGTTATTTTGAAATATTTTTGAACAGACAATAGTTTCAAAGATAGCACCTCTACACTGTATATCTTCACCCAGATTTTTCTAAAGTTAACATGTTTCATGACCACGGTACAGTTGTCAAAACTGAGAAATTAATATGGGTACAATGCCCTTAATTAAATTTTAGGCTTGTTCTAATATTCCTGGTTTTTCTACTAATGTCCTTTTTTCAGGACCCAAACTGGGATCCCATATTCTAACTAACAACCATGTCTCCTTACTTCTCCAGTCTTTATTTTTCATGACTGACACTTTTCAAGAGTACTGGTCAAGTATTTTGCATAACGTTCCTTAGTTTGGGTTTGGCTGATGTTTTCCTGTGATTAGACTGAGGTTATGTGTTTTGGGAAAAAAATATCACAGAGATAAAATATCCTTTCTTCACATAACGTGAGGGGTGTGTGGCATTACTATGATCATGATATGATCAATGGTGATGCTAACTTTATCATTTAGCTAAGGTAATATTTGCCAGGTTTTTTTCCACTGCAAAATTACTATTTTCTCCTTTCAAACTCTGTTCTCTCGAAGTGATTGTCAATGGTTTTGAAGAGGTTTTGTATGTCTACATAGAGAACCTAGAAGTTATCTTGAGATAATTGTTCAGTAGTGCCATCTTGTGGTTCACTGATTATATGGAAGCTGTTTAGTGACCTCCTTAGCTGAATAACAGTACATCATAAATTTTCTAAGTGAGATGTTGAATTAGGCCATGCATATCTGGTTTTTAGGATGAGTATTTTTTTCAGTTATAATGTACAATCTATGGCAAATGAAGTTAAACCATTATTTGTTAGCATTATCTGTGTTTTAACAGTGTTTAAGAAAGGAGTTTGGTTTTGAATTCTACATTGAGTGTTAAATAATCACAATCGTCATTGGCTGTAGAGAATTTCACACAGGAAAATAACAAGAGCCCTAAATTATAAATGTGGATTTTGTTCTCTTTTTCTTACCAGCAATAATCAGCAATGCATAGGAATCAGGAGCTGTACTAGTAGCTGCTCCCTTAGATTGAATTTGAGTACACAAAATGGCCTTTATATATTTTTTTATATTGGAAAATAAAAAGTGTATACATTTCTGGTGCATTAACAAGATGACTTAATATATGCTTACCTTGTGGAATGGCTAAATCAAACTACCTAACATATGCATCATCTCACATGCTTATATTTATTTTAGTGGGGAAAATATAAGCCTTAAAATCTATTTTATTGAGTTTGAAGGTTCCCAACACAAAGAAATGATAAATGTTTAAGGATATGGAAACACTAAATACTCTCATTTTATCAGTACACACTGTATGCATTTATTGAATTATCACACTATACAATGCTATATCAATTTTTTTTTAAAAATCTCTTAAAAATTCTAAGTATACAATGTATTTGACTTTTAAAAAATTTTGTTCTAATTATTTATACATCTAATTATCCAATATAGTTTTATTAACCAAAGTCACCATGTTCTTTGATCATTTTCCCATCCTTACACTGTACTTTGCTTCTAGCAAGCACTTATTTTACTCTGTTTCTGTTAGTTTGCCTCTTTATAGATTACTTACATAGTTAAAACATTTGTTATTTTTTTCTGTGCCTGGCTCATTTCACTTAGCATAATATCCTCTAAGTTCATCCATGATATCACAAATGACAGAATTTCCTCTTATTAAATAATTCTTGAGAGTCAAAGAGCAAGAAGAAAATTCTTAGATCTCATTCTTATCATAAGAAATGGTTACGTAAATCATTTATGGAAGTCCATAGGCTGTGTACAGAAGATGATATGTAATAGAAATGCTTTATAGCTGTTATGGTTTGGATATAAAGTGTCCCCAAAAATCTCATGTGTTAGAATGCTCAAAAGTGATATGATTAGATTATAAGAACTGCAACCTGATCGGTGGATTAATCCATTTAATGATTTATATTTTGAAAGGACTACTGTACTGGGTGGTGGCACACGGGAAGCAAGGTGTGGCTGAAAGAATTAGATGACTGGGGGCAAGACTTTGAGGTTTATATTTTCTTCATGGTAAGTGCAGCTGTCTCTTTCTGCTTCCTGACTGCCATGAACTGAGCAACTTTCCTCTGCCATGCTCTTCTGACATGATGCTCTGCTTCATCTTTGGCCCAGAGCTATGGAGTCAACTGACCGTAGACTGAACCTCTGAAACTGGGAGCTCAACATAAACTTTTGTTTCTCAAAGTTGTTATAGTCAGGCATAGTGATCAAAGTGAATTAAAGCTGACTAAACAATATCCATTCCTGACTGTAGGCTTAAGACTATTGACACTGAGAATCAAGATGTATACCATCTTCATATTAGGCAACTCATTGTCTTATTATCCAATTCATTCAACATACTCAAGATTGGTTATTAATGTATCAAGCAAATATTAAATTATGGTTTGATAATCAACAGGAGAACAGCTACTTTAAAAATTTCTCACCACATGCCATAACCAGAAAAATGTATAAAATTCATTCAAGTTCTCTCCTCCATTTTGTTAAGGCAACAAAACTCCCTGATTATTCGGACATTAGCTGAAATAAAGACATATGATTATTTTCATTTATGTTTTAGTATGTGTTAAAGTAGTCAGATGAGGTAACTACAATCATGACAATGAACAGGTATGTATTGATGGAAAGGAAAGGCAGAGGAAGGAAAGGGCCAGAGCCTCAGAAATTCCAGGAGAGGCTGTTCTTCAGCTATAATGAAGGGAATAGATGTCTGGAATGGGAGGGAGGAAAAGTGAGTAAGGATGGATTTTTAAGTTTTGAGAGGAGGAAGATAGAGAGGTGGAAAGATAAACTGTTCCAAGTCACAAGTTTATTGGAGGAATTTACAGTTTTTACAATGGATAATCTGATAAAATTAGAGAATAGAATAAAAAATAAAAACTTGTTTTAACATAAATTCTTAGATTCCCTCATCCAGTCTGTGAAAAGGGTTAAAGGAATTAATATATGCTACCATGAGCAGAACATAAATAAGATCTTAAAACACTTTCCTGACAAATTTATGCTGTCACAGCTAACTCTGTTTCCTGGGGTTGCACAACAAAATACAGTAATTAGGAAGAACATGTATTCTTTTCACAGGGCTAGTTGAAATTACCCAGGAGAGAACATAAATCCCTCAATGTGTTGATTTCAATTTGGCAAGGATTTGTGTTATTAATGAATTAATTTAGATAATTAAATAAGCACCATTATTTAGTCTGCTTCCCCCCAAGAAAATATTTTATTACTGTGTTGATGCTCTGCAATGACTCCAAGATGAATATTAGTACTCTGAATATATCTTATGAACAGAAAATGTTACATGTCCCTGAATTTAAGATACAGCTCACATATTAAACATTGTTATGCCTCTTAACAATGTTTAATTTATAACCAATATCTTAAATTATAACACAGACACGAAATACAACACACACACACACAATTTGCTTTAGACAAATACAATTTGCTTTAAACAAATACAATGCAGGAAAACAATGATACACATAGCAAAAAAAAAATGAAAAAGAATGATCATTTTCTTGTTTATAAAATGATTTGTATTAGTATTGAGTAAATACCATACTACTTGAATTTATTTTGGGAAGCAGATTATACTATATTTTAGATTTCTTCCACTTTGTAAGAATATCTCAAAAATAATAAAGCAAGCTCAAATGATATACAGGGGATGCAGAATCAAATATAGTTAACTCAATAACTGAAGGGGGAATTTATAAATTCAGTGTTCTGATCACCTGAGAAAGCCTTGCTGACCTCTAACTGGCCAACCTGTCCACCATCTTCCCAAGCCCATACTTTTGGCACAAAACATCTCAATATTTCCACTTTCTTTTTATGGGACTCCTTTCTCCCTTTGGGCCTGTTAAGTTAGGTATGTTTCTTCTAGTTATTTGCTATGATTTCTGTTAACAAATGTAAGAGATAAACCTAGATGGAGGGAAGGCACAAGGGAGAACAGTGGTAGAACAGGAAGCAACTGATGGCCCTAGGTGGTACCTAGTCTTCTCAAATAATGATATTGACAAAGTTGTGAAAGGCATATGGGGAAATTTATTAAATACAGGATATTTTGATAGAAAAATACATTGAGGCAAGAAAGACTAGATATCAAACACATCATTATATTATTGGTTCACTTCATAAATAAAATCAGGTAAAACATAAAAGTTCTTGAAGTGTGACAATATATTGCTTTCATTTGGGTATCTCTAGTGCCTAGCATAGTGGTAGATAAGATCTTTTAATGAATACTAATTGAGTGAATGATGAATAGAATAACTAGAAAGCTCCATCAAAGAGGTACAATGTCAATTGGACCATGAAGATGGCATAGCATTTGAAGAGAATTGAAAGTAGACAGTGAGCCCAATGTTTGGGACATCATGAGCTGAATAGAAAGGCACAGTCACTGAAGACAAAAAAAAATAAAAACAGAAAATTGGGTAATGGCCATATAGAAAGGAGAGATGAAAATAAGGGGATACAAGAGTGCACCTGTTTTTGTCATGCCAGAAATTTCAGTATAAATTTTGTTTAAAGTAAAAACCTTATTTAAAAGAAACAGAAGTCATCATAGAGAAATAAGCCATTAGTAGTTTAGCAGTTTATGGCTGGCTTTTGCTAGTTAATAGTCTGATGCAAAGCTCAGAATTGTTAAGTTACTGAAAAACCAGCATTGAACTGCAGTAATGATCAATTTCTTGGGGATTACACATTTTAAACCATAACAAATGATTTAAAATAGCAGTTGTGACAGCTGTGTTGGGAAAATCCATCATTCTGCAGCAGATAATCAGCACGTTTTTTTTTTCCCCCGGAAAGAATATGGGACAGTCCTTGATGGCCTTGTTATTTTGATTAGGCTATTTTTTATATCATGCTGCTAAAGAAATTGTTGAGGAAAGACTGCTGAATCATTAGCAGTTCCTGCGTAGTCCTTCCAGTTATTTATTTTGCCTTCTGTTGGCAAATCTAAACCACATAATCCCCTGAGCTTTTTTTTTTTTTTCTTTTCAATTGGTTTTGTGGTGGGGAAAGGCCATGAGGCTACTCACTATACTCATGTTCACTTTGTAACCTTATTTTTCATTCACACAATTTTGTCCTTCCTGTCATTTGTTTGGGAGACTAGCAAAGAAACCATGTGATCCTTTAAGGCCACCAAGAGTGCAGCCATAAACAGCATCTCAGAATATTTGATGCTGTGCTACAGAAAAATGAGACAACATGCATAGTAGGATAGTTTTGGTCAGCATCATGTCTGTGCAGAGAAATAAAAACGTGGAGCTGGAGAGGACTTTTGAACATGAACAAATCATATCCTGCCTCCAAGAAGGCCTTTCCTTAACCAATCCTTGAGATGGAAAATAAGGACAGTTAGTTCCTATTGGAACTCTTCATTTTGTTTCCTTTCTTAGTCTTCAAGAATTCCAAAGGGACAGATGTGTTCAGCATGATCAGGTATTAGAGTTGTGTGGAAAAAAACTAGCCAAGGTTGGGAGATAGAATTGGAGAAAGAAAAAGGTACACACTAATCACACTCCACCTCATACCTTATTCATCAGGCAGAGTTATTTCTTTAAAACAATTGCAAAATAAGGAGATGCATCCTATTTGGGGAGACCCTCAAAAGAATTCCATAGACTTCAACTTTAGATGTGTTAAAGTAGGTTTAAGGGACTCTGATGTACAGCTGTTTGATGTTATTTGATAATTGACACATTACTAAGACTTACACTCTTTTTAATTCCCACAAAGTCTAGTATACTGCTCAGGTACAGACGTTGATGATTATATTACAATAAAGGGCAATCATTTGTCAAAGGGCACCAAAGAGGGTCTCTGAGTTAATATTTGCATGAACATCCCATCACCACAAATGTTTTGAAATAGCCAAGTGTAATCAAAATTAGCAAATTCTTTTTTAGGTGTGATTTTTTTTCTCCTTTTGGAGAAAACTTAGAATAGGCAGAAGCAGATATTTCTGGCTCTGAACAGATGAAGCCTGGAGTTGAATAAATACAATTTTGACTTTGACACCTTAAGATTGAAGGCATGTATGATCAAGCTGCTACAACTTTCAGAGCAAGCATTGTAAGTTAAAGGTACCAGAGGGAAAGGAGGTCCTTTTTCATCAAGCACAGTAACAACTGAGATAGTTGCTAGACTTTATAAATATTACTTAAAGCACAGTTGTTACTTTTGGACCACCATGAACATATATCATTTCACACATATCAGAGAGTAAATTTACATTCAAGTTGTTTAAAAAGCACAAATGAAACTCACATGATCAGGAGATGCTGTATGTTTCTAAGGCATCATAAGTTCCTTTTACCTAATTAATCTATTTGCATATTCATCTCCTTTTTTTATACTGGCAGCTGCCTAAGGGCAAATTCTCTCTTTGTATAATGATAGGGTCTAGTACATTGCCTGGCAAATTGTAGGCACTCATCAATCTCAACATGAAGTTCTAAAAGATATGCTGGGTACAGTGGAATATGCCTGTAATTCCAACCACTGAGAAGACTGAGGAAGGAGGACTGCAAGTTTAAGACCAGCCTTGGAAATTTAGGGAGACCCCATCTCAAAAGAAAAGTAAAACAAACAAATAAATAAGATAAAGAAATAAGGGGGCTGGAGATGATGTAGTCCAGTGGTACAATATCCCAAGGTCAACCCCCAGTACTGCAAAAATACATACATACAGACAGACAGACAGACAAAAGGAGAGGAGATGCATGGAGGGGTGTATACATGTATGTATGTGATGGTTGTGATGCAAATATAATTTTTATGCTAAAAAATAATATGGGAGAAAAGGGAATCACTGTCCAATGTGTCCTATGACACATTGGAGTTTTCACACAAAGGCTGTAAAATGCTGCAATGTAGCAAATTACTTTCAGTATTCAAAGGTGATTATTTATCCATAGGTGAATTTCCTTTTTTTTTTTTAACCCTATAATCATCTTTCTGATTCCATTGTGAGGCCAAATTTCCTCACAAATTTCTTCAGTTAAAAAGCCCCAAGGGAAAAGATATGAACTAGTTAAGGTCAGAGGGCATGAATGTAAAAACACAGTAGAAGCTTCTGCCAAATTGGCATAAGTTGGGATTGTCAGATCACATTACCTAATTTTCATCCATGTTTCCTCCAGCTTCTACTCTGGTACCTTCTTCACTAAATGTATGATACAACCTTGTAGTTATATCAACTATGGAAACATGAGATGGAGAAAGTTCCAATTACTTCACCTCTTCTTTTTCCCTCAGCAAACCCCCAAATTACACAAATCTTGATTAGTTTAATTTAAAAAATGCATACTGGACCATATTTGTAGGTAAAAAGTTACAGAAATACCAGAATGATATTTTTCCTCTTCCAGAAATTTGGGACAGTGATGGTCATGCTTTTTAGAACTGTGAAAGGAGTCAGAAAAGGGCCTTCGTGGTTTCAGTGGCTTTGTAGCTTAGAAACTGCTCTGTAATTTGAGGCAGTTATGTGTGCTTATACAGCAGCTTCAACTGAGTTTTATTACCCTTGTTATTACTCCTGCAGGGAAAAATAGGTCAAAATATGTAGTAACATCATTTGCAAATGGAGCTGCTCTGTATTGTGCTACAACACTGAAATAGGAAATTGCACAAAATGGACAATAAAGTTCAATGTTTTGGGCTGCAGGATACAAACAACATTTGCTGGAAATAAATGAATAGCTATACTAGGTAACTAAGGGAAGACCTCAATATACTGCTATATGATAAGGCAGATCTACAGGGGACAAAAACACAAAGCCAGTGATGGTCACTATTACAAATGGGTGACATTTAAAAATCTTCAATGCTGGTCATTAATTAAATTTAAAGCCACAGGCTGTAACTGCACATACTGAGGAAAGTATATAGGAAATCCATGAGACTAGGGCTCACCCCATCTCAAACCCTCTGATAACTTATCTGAGCAGCTTTATTTGTCAAAGTATAGTAGAATCATAATCAAGTGGGAGATGACTATGTAGTGCTCCATGTATGAAGCTTCCCCACAATGACATTTTTTCCTCTGACAGACCACATACTACAAAAATGAAAGGGAACTCAGCTACCAGAAGTTGATTTGGTATTCAGAAATTTTTCCCACTCAGTGCCTAATTTTCTTTCCCACTGTCACAGATTTTACTCTTTTATTCTTGTAGATTTATGTGGGTTTAACCATATAGCAGTGTATTTGAGGGCATGGGCAAGGGCAAAGAAATAAATCCTCCATAAACAAACAGGTTTCAGTGCACGACCAGTAATGCTTCATTGCAATATCACAATGTTTTAATATAGATTACTTTCTTTATGCAATGCATGAATCAGTTAACACTCATGCAAAATACATTCCATCTGCTCAGACAGATGTAAGCTGCAGTGTTTCCAATTCTATCAAACAGTACAACTAGCTGAAAGAGAAGAACTGACACAGATGGGCAATGTGTGAGGAGAGGGGCTCAAATTAAAGAAAAAGCTTTGTCTTAAAATCTACCCAGTTGAAAAATGAGATTCTCATTTCATCCATGTTTGTCCACAGAGGTACAAACACAACAGCCCTTAGTATGAAGTAAGATGGAGAGGGTGTTTATGTCTTAGTGAAAACATTTTAACTAAATGGAATCACCTTTGGAGTCTGTAGCAGTGATTAGCAATTCTAAAAGGCTCTTTAAGTAACATAAGCTTGACTAGGATAGATGCTAGGACTAAGGGAAATGTCAAGGGGTATGGAAAATGGAAAAGGAAAGAATAATAGGAAAAGTGAGAGAAGAGGTAGATTGTTGAAGAAAGATTGGGAGAGGAGGAGATGATGAGAAAAAGATGACTTCTATTAAAGATTGGCCAAGAAATGCCAACAATAGCCCTAAAGATCTTATCAGTATTCTTAAGCACAGATGTAAAAGATAAAAGTAATAATTTCCATCAATATCAAGTTGCTAACTTATCATTAATTCCCAAGCTTTTCCAAACGCAAATACTTAAATATTGTCATTGTAGCCCCTAGGGTTGACTGAAAGCTACTTCTCCATGTAGTCTGTTGCCTTGAATTCACCTTTGTGGACAATGCTCAAAGTCCGATATTCCCTCTCTTAACACTCTACCTTGCTGCCACATTCACTCAGCATCCTATATGGCCTTTGCAAAATCAAAGCACTAGCTAACTTTCCCTTATTAATGAATTACAAAGGTCTTGCCCTGTGATCTCTTCTCACCAAGGTACTACATATGCATTTCAACTGGAGCTGTTTTTGTTCAAGAGTCTTTTCAACTCTAAGGAATTACCAATGCACTGGGAATTTCAGCACATTTTGGCTACTATAATGTTGGATTTGCCCATGACAGGCTGTTTACCTCAAGCCTACAGAAATGAAATTTGAAGAGTGTGAAATCAACTGAAAGGCTCAGAGTTAAACCCCTCAATGTACCCCTCACAGTTGTGTGGCAGACAGAGGTGGGAGGAGGTAAGGGATGGTAGGATATAGCCACATAGAGAATGTCAAGCTGAAAACTGCAACATGATAAAAGGAGAATGGTGCTAGTGCATAGGAAAATAGAATCTAAGCACAGAAAGATCCTAGTTAAGGTTACCAAAAATTAACAAAAAATAATCACCGAGGCAAGTAAAATCTGGCAAAGCAGGGTGGAAGACTAAGGCAACAATCAAGATGAAAACACATATTCATGCAAAATATTTGGTTATGTCAATAAAGTATGTATATGTGAATATATGCATGTAAGAGGATTTCATGGGGGCAACAATGTGTGTGGGCAGCAGTAACAATTCCTGAATTCAGAGGGAAGGAAGGAAAGAGATTTTAAAAAGGATCATGGAAGTCTGTAAAAACTAACTTTGTCTTATAAACAACTTGGACATTTTTCCTTCCTTCTTCAAATAGTTTTTCCTGCTGTAATTCTTCATATTTGTTTATCTCCACTGCTCAATGGCACAGATTCATCAGAGCCAAGACTAATCCCAAGACTCCCTTCCTATTTTAGTGCTCTTTTTATTCTTTCACACTATCTCCTATTAAAGAGGAAGTTATCATCTGTGGGCTAGGCAGCAAGCAAGATATTGTAAAAATTAGTTTCTACTTTTAAGGAACTTTTAATAAAGTAATAAAGATTTGCAAATGACATGATTCTATACCTAGAAGACCCAAAAGGGTCTACAAAAAAACTACTAGAACTAATAAATGAATTCAGCAAAGTGGCAGGATATAAAATCAACACGCATAAATCAAAGGCATTTCTGTATATCAGCGACAAAACTTCTGAAACGGAAATGAGGAAAAACACTACATTCACAATATCCTCAAAAAAAATAAAATACTTGGGAATCAACCTAACAAAAGAGATGAAAGATTTATACAATGAAAACTACAGAACCCTAAAAAGAGAAGTAGAAGAAGATCTTAGAAGATGGAAAAATATACCCTGTACATGGATAGGCAGAACTAACATAATCAAAATGGCGATATTACCAAAAGTTCTCTATAGGTTTAATGCAATGCCAATCAAAATCCCAACGGCATTTCTTGTAGAAATAGAGAAAGCAATCATGAAATTCATATGGAAAAATAAACGACCCAGAATAGCAAAAACAATGCTAAGCAGGAAGTGTGAATCGGGAGGTATAGCGATACCAGACTTAAAACTATATTACAGAGCAATAGTAACAAAAACAGCATGGTACTGGTACCAAAACAGGCGGGTGGAACAATGGTACAGAATAGAGGACACAGAGACTAATCCACAAAGCTACAACTATCTTATATTTGATAAAGGAGCTAAAAGCATGCAATGGAGGAAGGATAGCATCTTCAACAAATGGTGTTGGGAAAACTGGAAATCCATATGCAACAAAATGAAACTGCATCCCCTCCTCTCGCCATGCACAAAAGTTAACTCAAAGTGAATCAAGGAGCTAGATATCAAATCAGAGACTCTGCATCTGATAGAAGAAAAAGTTGGCTCTGATCTACATATTGTGGGGTCGGGCTCCAAATTCCTTAATAGGACACCCATAGCACAAGAGTTAATAACAAGAATCAACAAATGGGACTTACTTAAACTGAAAAGTTTTTTCTCAGCAAGAGCAACAATAAGAGAGGTAAATAGGGAGCCTACATCATGGGAACAAATTTTTACTCCTCACACTTCAGATTGAGCCCTAATATACAGAGTATACAAGGAACTCAAAAAATTAGACAAAAAGATAACAAACAACCCTATCAACAAATGGGCCAAGGACCTGAACAGACACTTCTCAGAAGAGGACATACAATCAATCAACAAGTACATGAAAAAATGCTCACCATCTCTAGCAGTCAGAGAAATGCAAATCAAAACCACCCTAAGATACCATCTCACTCCAGTAAGATTGGCAGCCATTATGAAGTCAAACAACAAGTGCTGGAGAGGATGTGGGGAAAAGGGTACTCTTGTACATTGCTGGTGGGACTGCAAACTGGTGCGGCCAATTTGGAAAGCAGTATGGAGATTCCTGGGAAAGCTGGGAATGGAACCACCATTTGACCCAGCTATTGCCCTTCTCAGACTATTCCCTGAAGACCATAAAAGAGCATACTACAGGGATACTGCCACATCGATGTTCATAGCAGCACAATTCACAATTGCTAGACTGTGGAACCAACCCAGATGCCCTTCAATAGATGAATGGATAAAAAAATGTGGCATTTATACACCATGGAGTATTACACAGCACTAAAAAATGACAAAATCATGGAATTTGCAGGGAAATGGATGGCACTAGAGCAGATTATGCTTAGTGAAGCTAGCCAATCCCTAAAAAACAAATACAAAATGTCTTCTTTGATATAATGAGAGCAACTAAGAACAGAGCAGGGAGGAAGAGCAGGAAGAAAAGATTAACATTAAACAGAGACATGAGGTGGGAGGGAAAGGGAGAGAAAAGGGAAATTGCATGGTAATGGAGGGAGACCCTCACTGTTATACAAAATTACATATAAGAGGTTGTGAGGGGAATGTGAAAATAAACAAGGAGAGAAGTGAATTACAGTAGATGGGGTAGAGAGAGAAGATGGGAGGGGAGGGGAGGGGAGGGGGGATAGTAGAGGATAGGAAAGGTAGCAGAATACAACAGTTACTAATAGGGAATTATGTAAAAATGTGGATGTGTAACTGATGTGATTCTGCAATCTGTATTTGGGGTAAAATTGGGAGTTCATAACCCAGTTGAATCTAATGTATGAAATATGATATGTCAAGAGCTTTGTAATGTTTTGAACAACCAATAAAAAAAAGATATTCAAACCACCATACATCAGAGACAATGTGGCAGTTTTCATAATAAGTGTACAAATGAGAAGTTATATGGTCCTAAAAGTATTAAAATTGTATTCAAGATTTTCCTATGGAAAATATTTCATAAACCCAGATCAGCATTCTCAAAAAACAGTGAAATTCTTTATATTTGACTCCTTTTAAGTCCTTGGCATATATTTTAATCCATACATAGTTGCAATATTCTGTGAGGTCAGAGGGTCTGTTTGACATCACATTGATTCAAATGCCATCTACTACTGCTATAATCATAAGCTTCCTAATGGTCCATAATTAAATTCCATGGAGCAAATTGCTAATATTTGGGAGACATAAAGAAAACAACTGGTATATCAAGATGACTGAATTTTTCATTTTTAAATTTTAATCCATAATGGAAAAAAATTTCATAAATAAAGATTATCCTGAATACAATTGTAGGCACAAATGTTTTCTGCTGTAAACAATCCAATAAAAATTAACAGAAATCCTGCTTACTAAGCACTATTCTAGGAAATGTGTGATAGAAAATTTAATATAACAATGCAGTCAAAGAACTTGAAAATACTGTTATCTTAAAAAGATTAAACTTCTTACAACTTTGTCTACTATACTAATTTGCTTAATGATACTTTTTCTAAGCATTCAACAAATATTTATGAATTATGCTATGGAGTTAATATTATTACTTGATATGCATAGAAGGTCAAAATATTCTTTTCATCTTTAATTGAAAATATTATAGGATTAGATAAATATCTGATAGAATAAATACTTGGAGCTTACATTATAATAGTATTTTGACTATAAATTATTTAGATATATTTGTGATCAATTACTAAATGCATATGTGTTTTTGTTACATTTTATGGTGGCTTTCCAATTTGTATTGAATTTTGGTCAGAAGGTAAGTTTTGTAGGATTTGGATTCTTTGGTATCTAAGATTTTCTTTATTGCTAAACATATAACTGTTTTTTTTAAAAATGTCCCTTATGTGCTGGAAAAGAATGCTTGTTTTCTACTTGTTGACTGAAAAATTCTACATATTCTGAGACAAAGTTCGCTGATTGCATTTGTTTGTGTGTCTCTCTCTCTGTGTGCATGGTGCTGGGGATCAAACCCAGGGCTTGCACATGTTATAAACATTTTATCACTAAGTTACATAACCCACCTGCTGATTGTATTATTATTTTTTCTGACAATTTTATCAATAAAATTCTGAGACATACATCAAAGTATTTCACTGTGATTCTGAATGTACTGTAACAATATCTCCTTGTAATTGTAGCAACTTTGCTTTGTTTATTTTTAGGATGTATTTTAGGTGCATATGCATATAAGTCTGATACTTTGATAATTTATCAATAGATTTCCATCCAATTTATGCAATATACCACTTATTTTTGGTAATAAAAGTAAATTTGAACCAAAAATTCATTGAAGATTTTCTAACAGAGATTAAAACCTACCATTAAAAATCTCCTGACTTTTATTGTTTACTTTTTGCTTTGTTTTGTTTAATGAACCTGACTTACATTGTTTGAGAACTATGCCACCTATAGCACTCCCAAGGCTAAGCAGTGCTTCTTGGGACAAACTTCAAAAATAAAATAATTAACTGATCTGGTTTTCCCCTGAATTGACTGACAAATGACTGTGTTGGCAGAATATAAATGAGGAAAAGATTATCTTTCTATAACAATGCCTATAAGGCTGCACACCAATATCTTTTTCCTAAATAAGTCTTCAGTTGATATAGAAATAGAACTAGAGGCCTGCAATGAAAGGTGGTAAAGACAACCGGTTTATTTTTGTCCTTTCCTCCAATTTTATTTATTAATACAAAATATTCAATTCCTTTTAGGCCTAAATTACAATATGTACATAAATAGCAGCACAGCAGCCTCACCGCTTGTTTAGGTTTAGATGTTTGTTGCACCCTTAACAGCTGCTGAAACAGATTGCAGGGTTTTCACTTCAGCAAGGTAATTACAAACAAGATTCCACTTTCTCGCTAAGTCTACTTCTGGGATTTCACACAACCAGAGTACTCCTACTCCAAGGATCTTAGCTGGTGTTGCAGTCATGAATCACTGTCAGTGTAGAAATTTAAAGGTTGCTCTTATTTATCAAATGCTATACCTTTATTTCATTGTGAACTTTGAAAAGCCAGAGAATGTCTATACCCTTTATGGGGCAGAATCTGGAAGAGTGAGTCCATCATCCTTCTTAAGGTGGATTCTAACCCAGGAAAAATTAAGCATATCCTCCATGGAATACACCTCTACCTTTTACTGCCTCCTCTCCCACTTTCCCTACCTGCCAGCTCAGATGTGGACTTAGTAAGTTTGCTGAAGTGGAACCCTTGCAATGCATTTCTTTTTTCTGGTGGGGGTACTGGGGATTGAACTCAGGGATACTTGACCACTGAGCCACATCCCCAGCCTTATTTTGTATTTTATTTAGAGACAGGGTCTCACTGAGTTACTTAGTGCCTTGCTTTTACAGAGGCTGGCTTTGAACTCATGATCCTCCTGCCTCTGACTCCTGAGCTGCTGGGATTACAGGTGTAGGCCACTGCACCCTCTGCAATACATTTCAATAGCTGCCAACGTGGGCAACAAACATTTAAATACAGAGAAGATTCATAGCTGAAAACAAATATCAAAAGAAATCTTGAAGGTGCAAAACATCTCTCAAGATAATACTGAAGAAAAACATAAAAAGCTGTGTAGAAGGGCAGAAGAAAGGTGAAGAGAGTAGGGAGAAGAGACTAATTTTCCTGTGTGAGTGACAAAATAGGGTAGGGCTGTAGGTTTAAATAAATTTAATTGAATTTCATTAAAGCAGGGTTTACTTAATATCAGGAGAATGGCCAAAGTGCAGAGCCAGAAAATCAACAGGACTGGCCCTTTTTTCCCCAAATCTGTGAAATTTACCTAGTATCTAAGCAAAATTCAAACCCCCTAAATGACTGTGTTTTACTTTCACAAACTAATTCTGTCCTGACCAAGCTTTGTCATACAGAAAGTAAAAATTAATCATCAAATTAAACAAATAAGACTTAGTATTGAGAAACACATGCACAGTGTTTCTCACTTAATATGTATAAATTCACTTTTTGACAATTTGATTTCTTTGCCACCAGTTAAAACAATTACCTTTCTGTAAACTTCTTCCTATAATGATGTGTTCAGTGGTTTTCAATTAATATTTCTTTTAATTTTTTTTTAAAATATTTATTTATTTTTTTGTTGTAGTTGGACACAATATCTTTATCTTATTTTTATGTGGTGCTGAGGATCGAACCCAGGGCCTCACATGTGCTAGGCAAGCGCTCTACCGCTGAGCCACAATCCCAGCCCCTCTTTTAATTTTAAATGACCTAACTACTTCAAGCTCAGACAATTGGGGGAGTATTTCCTAAGAAATAGAGTCACTTTGCTAAACTGGCAATTTTTTTTTATTAAATTGGAAAATTTTAACTGAGCAGCAGCCCATACATGTCTCAATATCTCTTCTATGTTTATGAAACTATTAGACTACACAGTATTAAAGGATCAATAACTGTTTTTGTTTGTGTTTCATTTAGATTTTTGATGTTAAGTAGCATCAAGAATTGTGGGATCCTTATGGGGATTATACACTCTGCTCTTTATTTGAATAAATTAAGCTGGAAATATCTATGCAATATACATTGTAAAAATTGTTACAGTAGAGGGGAAAAACCTTTTAAATAAAATTTTTAAGTCTCCATTCAAATTACAACTTTATATTGTTTTTCATGTATTGAATGACCTTGGGTAAGGGAAGCTTAGGACATACTCCTCAAAAACAAGTCACTCACCTGGGTTAACCAAATTGACTTCAACAGCAAAAGCCTTTAAGAAGTGCTTTGGCAGAAGCCCTGCTTATATAGTTTTTTATAAATCACCAATAAGATATCGAGAAATGGCAATCTGAAAAATGTCAGGGTAATAAATGAAAGGTTCCTAGATTGAATTCTGAGATTGCTAGCCTCCTTCTTTTATCTGGAAATGTATAAAAAGTGCACATGCTCCTGAACAGACTCAGCTTAAGCCAATTGGGCATTATTACATTTGAAGGGGAAGAATAGTCTTTTACACAAAATAACAGAAATGATTGAAGAGATGAAAGATGTGATGGGGATATGGCTCAGTGGTAGAGTGCTTGCCTGGAAAGCATGAAGCTATGGGTTCAATTCCCAGCACACCACACACACACACACACACAAAGATGAATCTTTCTAAGAAAGTTTGGAGGTTTTACACGGCTATGCTGAAAGAAGAGAAAGTTCAATATCTTTGAATATACAGGTCAGGGCTGCTGCTGTAATTATAGGAAACTTATCAAAAAGAAATAGGCTGGGGCTGGGGCTCAGTGGTAGCACACTTGCCTGGCATGTGTGAGGCACTGGGTTTGGTTCTCAGCACTGCATATAAATAAATAAAATAAAGGTCTATCAACAACTTAAAAAGTTTAGAAAAAGAAATAGGCTTTACTTAAAGCAGGAAGGGTTTTTGACTAACCATCAGCAAGAATTTCTTGACAATTACAATGATAACACACGGGAATAGGTAACTTACTTTTCATAGAGACCTTAATTTTGTATATATGTGTGTTTTTGCAACTAACCTAAAAGTCTGAAATTTGGCTAGTCTAAAGAGGGTATTGCAACAAAACTTTATTCTCTAATAGTAATAGTAGTCAACTGCCTTCTTATGTAACATTGGCTTCTTTAAAATAATCCCTATAGTCTTTATAGTGGCATTCTTTCTTGCTTTTTAGGAAATGTGATCAATGTGGTGCAATAACCTGGGCTGAGGTTTTATAAAAATCATATACCATATGGTTGTTACTTAGTTTAACATTATTCCTTGTCTATGATTTTTACAATATTAGTTTTGGTTTTCCCACATCTGTTTTGGAAAACATAACATAAACTCTCTTGCTACTTTCTAACTTTTTAATGACCAAAATTTTAATTCTCAAACCAACTACTCTCCATGGTGAAGGTTTATGTTTTAGTCAGCTATTTTGCTGCTGTGACTAAAAGAACCCAACCAGAACAATTGTAGAGGAGGAAAAGTTTATTTGAGGGCTCATGGTTTCAGATGTCTTGTCCATAGAAGGCTGACTCCATTCCTTGGGGATCCTGCTGAAGCAAAACAGTGTGGCAGCCGGAAACAGCTCACGTGATTCTCAGCAAGCACAGAGAGAGATCTACACTTGCCCCCAAAAGCCATGCCCCCAATTCCACCTCCTCTACCGCTTCAGTGGTAACACCCAGTTAATCCCTAATAGGGGATAAATTCACTGATTGGTTAAGACTCTCACAATCCAATCATATCTCCTCTGAACCTTCTCTCACTGTCTCACATGTGCGCTTTTGGGGGACACCTCACATCCAAACCATAAAGTTTAAGACCAAAGTATGTATTTGTTAAGTACTATGCAGAGCCTCTTTAATACAAAGGTATTGCCCACTGGAAATAAATTTAGTCAACTTGCTGAGAAGCATTAAGGCTACAATAAGCACAAGCCTCTCTATCCTAGTTTTCACATCTGCCACTAATTATATCCATCATAAATGTTGACCTAGGAAGTGTAATGCTGCAAACACATCCATTAAAGGCCAACTTTTACTCCATATAGTTTGTTTGCACATCAAATGATCCGTATCCTGGTACCACAATATTCTGTCACCCATTGCTATTTTTTGAAACAAATTTCTGTATAATCTCAGTCAAAGGAAAATCAAGAGGATGGAAGGACTGCAGAGACAGGGAAATTCATTTATTCTGCTATTTGGAAATGGGTGATGACTTTCCTGTTATTCGTGTTTTTCAAAATTTCTTATGATTAGGTTTAATAGTGCAGGATAATTATCTAGCTTGTTTTTCTTTTCCTGTTTGAAGTTTGAGTTAATTATCAATAGAGAATTTCTGAATTTTACAGAAGGCAGCCAATGATGACATTTCTATATTTCATTATTCCAAACCAGATCTTGACTAATCCATTTCACAGTTAAGGTTAAATTATTATAAATAATAATAAATTGGTATGAAAAAGGACCAGTGATATTTATTTTTAAAGTTAGAAATCACTTAATATTTCCTCCATAATAACAAAATTGTTTTGTAGCAAGTAGGCACAATATGTATCTTAACCAATAATTCCT
The DNA here is from genome assembly GCF_021218885.2 of Marmota monax. NCBI lineage: Eukaryota > Metazoa > Chordata > Mammalia > Rodentia > Sciuridae > Marmota > Marmota monax. The sequence continues at coordinate 4,491,194 of NW_026694552.1, read as the reverse complement.
TTTGTATGAAGCTCAAATATCTGAGTAAAATCCATGGAAAGCATAATTAAGAATAATATGTCTTGATAATTGCATACAAATAATTTAAATAAACCTTACTTTTACAGCCAATTGATTTTGGACAGGAGTATCAAGACAATTCAAAGAAGAAGGATTAAATCACTTTAAGAAATGATGATGAGACAACCTGCAAAAACCTTCATACCATATACAGAAATTAAAATGGATCAGTTTTCTATATGTCAGAGATTAAAAAGTTCTTAGAAGAAAATATAGGAGAAAATCTTAGTGAAGCTTGATTAGGTTTGGTTTCTTCAATATGGCAACAAAAGGCCAAGGAACCAAAGGAAACAGATAAATTTTACTTGATCAAAGTTAAAATGAAAAGACAACACACAGAATATCAAAATATAATTACACACGATGCATCTGATCAGAGACATGTATTGGCAAAAGATTTCTATACATATTTATTTAAGGAAGATACACACATGGTCAATTAAGACATGAAAATATGCTCATTAGTCTTTAGGGAACTGCAAATCAAAACCACAATGAGATACCATGCCATGCTACATTCACTAAGATGGCCATAGTAAGTTTTTAAAATGGAAAACAATATTTGTGAGGGTGGGTAGCATTTAAAACTTTAATATCATATTGGCAGGGATTAAAATGGTGCAGTCCTAGTAGAATATGGTCTTGCAGTTCCTTAAAACTTTGCACATATGAATACATGACCAGTGACACTCCACTTCATGTAAAACCATAAGAATGGGATCCTAATTAGGACAAGTTATTCTCCATGTATGTAGATATGTTAAAATACATTCTACTGTCATGTGTATCTAAAAAGAACAAGTACAAAATTTAAAAAGATTATAAAAATCAAATAAAACCAAATGGGTGGGCTGGGGTTGTGGCTCAGTGGTACTGCACTTGCCTAGCATGTGTAAGGCTCTGCGTTCAATTCTCAACACCACATGCAAATAAATAAATAAAATAAAGTTCCATAAACAACTAGTAAAAATATTTTTTAAAAAATGGTACGCAAAAAGAAAAAATGCACACAGATTTAATATATGACACTGCAATTCCATTTAGAGGCATATAGCCAATAGGATTGAAAATATGGTACAAAATCTTATATAGGAATAATCATATTGGCATTATTGATAATAATCAAAAGGGTAAAACAACCAAAATATCCATCAATACTGATGAATGGATAAAATGCTGTGGTAAATCCATAGCAGGAAAATATCTTTTGGCCATTAAAAAGGAACAGTGTCCTGATTCAACCTTATAGCATGGATGATCCCTGAAAACAGTATCTAAATAAAAGTAGTAATTCACAAAAAGTCACATTTTATATGGTTTAATTTATAGGAAATATCCAGAATATGCAAATCCATAGAGACAAATGGATTTAGTGGTTGCCAGTGGCTGGGGTTTAGGGAACTGAGAAATATCTGCTAATAGATATAGGGTTTCTTTTGAAGGTGATAAAAATTATCTGGAATTAAATTGTGGCCATTATTGCATAGGATGTGAATGTACTAAAAACTATAGAATTGTGCACTTTGAAAAGGTGACTGTCATAGGAATCATATTTCAATAAAATTGTTAGTTCAAAATCAAGATCAAGTAAGTAATGATTGTGGGAATATTAAGAATGAATTTCCTCTAGTGTTAAGTGAAAAGTTAATCAAAATACACATTTTAATAATAATGAGTAACATATTTAAGGGAAATAATATATGGTCAATCTCTTTGGGGACTGAAGCAAACTCTGGTATAATAGAAAATCACTTTAGTCTTTGAATACCAGCTGCTTACCATTATCTAACTATTTGACTATTAGGCAAGTTCCTCAGACTCATTAAGTCTGTTTCCTCATCTATAAAATGGGAAGGTTATTCCCTTCCTTACTGGATTGTTTGGGAGATTAAAAATGATAGCATACATAAAAGGTGTAGCATAATATATGGCAGACACTAAAATTTTTCACAACCAAATAGAATAAAAATACTTTTAATGTAAGTACTAAGTTTGAGCTTAAAAAAAATTAAGTAAAGGGGCTTTACCTTTAAGTGGATCAAGATCACCTTGGCTATTTCCAAATTATAATTGATAGTTATATTTTTCCTTTCAAACTTTTTGTATTAAAAAACAAATGCCAAATGTCTTCTCTAATATAAGGGGGGTGACTCAAAATGGGGAAGAGAGGAAGAGCATGGGGAAAAGATTACCTCTCCATAGGGAAGAGAGGTGGGAGGGAAAGGGAGGGAGAAAGGGAATTGCATGGATTGTGGAAGGAGACCCTCATTGTTATACAAAATACAAGTATGAAGTTGTGAGGAAAAAAAAGAATAGTGCTATCTTGATTAAGTAGAGAGAAGTGATGGGAGGGAGGGGAGGGGTTGGGGAGATAGGAAGGATAGTAGAATGAAACAGACATTATTATTACTGTGGGTATATATGTGACTGCATGACCAATGTGATTCTACAACCTGTATACTCAGAAAAATGAGAAATTATATCCCATCTGATTCAAATGTATGATATGTCAAGGTCATTGTACTGTCATGTGTAACTAATTAAAACAAATTAAAAATATTAAAAAATTTTTAAAAAGGAATTCCCAACTACTTGTTTGCCCCCTCAGCCCCTTAAAACATTATTGTACCCTGCTATGTACCACATGTGTCTAGGGAAACATAAGGTAGTACAAATAATTATATTTATGCATGACTAAATTAACATTATAAAGTAGGAAATAGCTGTAATATAGTTTTACATATTGTAAAATAGAAGCCAGCCTTCTATGCATACTGTTGAAGAACATATTCAATTTTATTTCTGAGAAACATGTAGACTTCTCAGCTTCTGCTGTTCTCTAGGTTCAAGACACTATTATGTTAACCACACTTTATAAGGTTATGAGTCACTAAAATGATGCTGATACTGGCTAATGATTTGGTAAGTCATTGATAATTAAGAGTACTCCGATTTATCACTGAAGAACATATCTGGAAGATTTTATTGATAGATGCTCCTCGTATGCCGAGGAAAGCCATGGTCAACCATAAAAACATGCTTTGCCCTGGCCCTTATCATTACTTTTTTCAAACACATCAAATTGACTGTTTTATGTGGGTCTATTCATGCTTGGAAATGGAAATACTGTTCTCCCAAAGATAATCTATCTATATTATATAGCACATATCAATATTCCTATACTCTTCCACATTCTATACTGATGCAAACAATAATACAGGTTTTTCTCCCTTCATTAAATGAAATATATTTATTTGAGCAAGTAATTTTATGAAAGCAAGACAGTAAAATACTCATATTCAGAAAAAATAATACTTACTCATCTTAAGAGCAAACTTTATCCTTTTGACTATAATCCTCTTACATTGAGATTAACTTTTCATTAGTGCACTTTTCCTCTTCCCCTACTAGCTCAAAAATCTTCCCAAGAAATTAAAGTGAAAACAACCCTAAAATCTATAAAACTGATAATAGCCTTTCTTTACACTGGTCAAAATGTCTTGGGTCAACTAGATTCTGATTTCTGCAACCTGATATATCACTTCAACCCAGGTGGCTCCATCTTGACCCAGACACTGCTATAGTAGGCTAACAGATGTTTCTCAAATTTCACATGACATTATCCATTCCACCTGTTTTTGTGACAGATGATTTACTTTCTGACACTTAAACAAGTCTCTCTCCCTGTTCTTCCCATCCTCCCCCCAAATCAGGCCACCTCAACAGAGAATTTGCCTGAGCTTAATGAGAATTTAGTCCAACCCCTTCAGTTTACAAAGGCAGAAACAAACTTCAGAAAGGGAAGGTAACCTTACTGGGAGGCACTAGAGGGAGAGGTATAGCCAGTGGTGTAGCTGAGCCTGAAATTATGTTTGTGAAGTCTCAGTCTCAATATTTAATATTATTGTTATTAGAGCTTTATATTTATACATAGTACTTGGTTTATCTCAACAAACTCATACTTGCATAAAATTCAATTTGGTTCATGATCCCCCCTTTTCCCTCCCATCTTCTCTCCCCTCCTGTAATCTCCTTCTATTCTACTAGACTTTCTTTTACTTTTCTATTTATTTACATTTGATTGGTCTTTTTAACTTATGTATAAAGGTGAAATTCCCTGTGATATATTTATACATGCACCTAACGTGATGTTTAAAGAATTAATTCTGCATTGCCTCCCCTTACCCATCCCTCCACTCTGCCTCTCAATATCCTTCTTCTACATTACTGATCTTCCCTTTATCTTTATGATATCCTATCCTTCCCTCCCCCTCAATTATTTTCTATAATGCAAAATTTTATCATTGTTGTTGTTGTTTGAGACTGGGTCTTGCTATATTAATCCAACAGGTCTGGAACTCCTGGGCTCAAGAAATCCTCCTGCCTCAGCTTCCTCCTGTAGCTGGAACTTCATGCACAGCAGTATCACTACACTTGGCTTCAGAATTGCATTTATTTACCATTTTGGTTGTCTCTCTGTTCATCCATTCCAATATATTTTATCTATCTATTAGATAGATAAAAAATTGGAGATGGTGCACATTGTTTTGGTTAGGTTCATTGAGGTGTAATTTATATTAGTATAATTTGCTCCCATTATGCACATACCTGAGTTTTGACAAACACATGTAGTCATATAACCACCAACAGATATAGAATAGTCTTATTATCTCAGAAAAATCTCCTAGGGTTGCACTTTATTCTTACCTTTTTGACAGTGCTTGTATTGCACTTATTAAAGGAAAGTTATTTGACTAAATGTTTAGCTTAACCAGGAGGCAACCAAGAAAAACTTTTTGTCCCACTTTTGCTGATAAGCTTTCTATAATGCCAGTATTCATTTGCTGCCTCATTAAGGAGAGAAGAAAAAGGTAGTAGGTATCAGCCAGCTTGTTTGGTCAGGTAGGTTTCCTCAGGTGACAGACCTGGGCAACCAAGGGAGGGAGAGGTCAAACAAAGAAACTATAGGGGAGGGAGAGAGGGAGAAAGAAAATGAGAGAAGCAAGAGAAGTGGGAGAGGAGACTGCAAAGGAAATTTTGTTCATTCAGGCATTTTGTAGTCAGTTTTGTGAAACCCCACTGAATGTATGCCCACTGGCTCTCAAATACCTGTAAATAGCTTTATAAACATATTTGTTATATTCCTGGTTGTTAAAAGCTACATATATAACAAAATATCCAGTCAATTAAGAGCTCTTCTGATTGGGCTTAACCAATCAAAATCTGACCAAAAAAATAAAATATCCATTGTTTCACTAAAAATTGACATAAATGTCATCATAGTTTTTGAAAATGGTCATGTGCTGTTTAATAATGCTTCTGTCAACTTTGGATTGCATATCTGACAGTGACCATAAGATCATAATATAGCCTAGGTGGGTTTGTATAAGTGTACTCTATGATATTCCCACAGTGAAGAAATGGACCCAGAAAACGTTCCTGTCATTAAGTGATGCCTGACTATACTTATTCCTTTGGCCTTTGATATCAGGAAATCCTGTTTTTGTAATTCAATCTAACTAATTTTCTCATTATCGATTCATGGCATAATTATCTTTATTCTTCTAGTTTGGATTTTAATGTCTCACCTTGATCTTAAAAATGCATATTAACATTATAGGTTGCCTCAAATCCTTTAACAAAAGGCAGGATTCAACTTTAAATTGTTTATATGTGGTTACTTTATTACTGGCTGTAAGGACTAGTGTGGAACATGGATCTATATCAACCTTTTGCTCCTTAACTGTCTATAATTTAAAATGAGTGTGATTCTAAGTCAAAGATTATAGAGCAAAAATATTTTCTCAAGAGCAGAATAAAGTGATACAAATAGTGATTGCTTAAAAAAGGAATTGAAGCCAGGGGCAGTGGTGCACACCTATAATCCCAGTGGCTGGGGAGGCTGAGGCAGGAGGATCATGAGTTTGAAGATATCTTCAGAAAAGGCGAGGGGCTAAGCAACTCAGTGAGACCCTGTCTCTAAATAAAATACAAAATAGGGCTGGGGATGTGGCTCAGGAGTCAAGTGCCCCTGAGTTCAATCCCTAGTACCCCCAACAAAGAAAAGAAATGAATAAATTGAAATTTCTTTAACATGCTGGTTATTGTCACACATTTTTTTTCAGGACAAAGATTCATTAGACTCAAATATCCAATTACAATTATAAAGAAATAAAATTTTCTGATGATGTATTACATAACGCATTCTGTTCTGAAAACTCTTACATATATAAACTCACAACTATTGTAGGGTAAGTAGTATTACCATATTCACTTTGCAGTTGGCAAAATTGAAAATTCACATGATCAAGACCACAGAGGTACTTAGGTGACAGATCCAGGATACAAATTCAGAAAATCTGACTATAGATTTTATGTTTAAAACTATTATATGATCCTTGCTCTTTCATTATATGTTTGGTCAAATAACTTCCTTCACTAAGTCTCAACTGACTCAAAATATTTGATTTAGTAAATATTTGAAACAGCCCCATATACAGATATTTAAGTCTGGTTACTGCTGTAACTAAGAAAATCAGGAATTTCTATTTCTGTGTTTCAGAAGTCCCTATTTTGGTCCCTAAAAAAATCAATGTTGCTTTGGCAATGGTATCCTTAGTCTGGTATATTATGTTCTACTCCTTTATCAACATTGAAATGGCTTACAAGTGTAATGAATATTGATATTGTTTTCTGCTTCTTTTGCATCCATGAGTATTCTTAAATAACTCACATGCACATTGACAATATCAACTCAATGCTATAGCATTCAAATACTGTCAAACATCCAGATGTTTAGCATCTTATGTACTTGAGCACTAATCCTACAACATAATGTACTAAAATGAGATTTTTCATTGCATTCCAGGAGCATTAGTGTTACTTTATTGCAGACTGTTTACATACCATTGAAGATCAAATGGCAAAAGTAAAGAATAAACACAGGCCTATGATTTAGAATTCCTTTAAGGAAAAGGATTGTAGTGGGAATTCCTTTGTCAGGTACCTATGTACTTCATCAGAGCGTTTTCATAAATTTCTTGGTTTTCAGATTTGTTGTGACTAAAATATTTAGATATTTTTTCATAAAGTATCAATTCAAGGCTCTGGAAAAATTGGCCAAAAATAGTTTTGTTTTGATCCAAGAAGGAGTGATTACAGGAAAAAGACCAGTAGAAACAATAAAAATGTTACTATACCAAACTTTCTCTTTGAGTGTGGATTATAAGTGCAAAACTTGAAAAGAAATGGGTTAGGAAAAAATTATTATTTTCATGGATCAAATGGAGGAAAACTATAAGTACTCCTGATTATCTAATAAATACAGAGTGACAATTTGTTCATCCTCATAATCCTTAGTTTGTTTAATTTGTTGTTCTTCTGAGGTTAGGAATGTCACAATGGTCTAGAATGAGACATGAGTTGATATCTTAATAATATATTTTATTTTTCCTAAAACATGATATCCACAGTGGCTCTCATCTTCTTTCTAGCACAATTAGGGAAAAAATTAAAAATACTACTGCCTCTTAAAAAAAGTGAAGCATGTAGATCTATAGGTCCTTATTGCCAATAAATTTCCTTTACTCTCTTGTTTTATAAGTTAGATAAAGATCATTCAGGAGATAGTCATCTGAGGAGATAATAAATTATGTATGCTGCAAATACAGACTTGTCTCCCAGTTAAAGACAAGGTGAGAGGGCCAAAGGAGAAAGCTTTCTGTGACTCTGTATCCCCATTCTTCTCAATCACAATAATTTCAATATGCCTTTCCATCTGTCATTTCCACAATACCCTGATCATTTTTAGTTTTCTTTATATTATGGTATACAACGTATTACACTTTTTTTTGCGTGATCCCATAGCTCAATCATGAAATTTTCCCTCTTCCTCCTTATTCCAGTTTTTACTTCTTCCCTCAAAATTCTGTACTTTCATCTTACCATTTGGTATTGTTTCCTCCACTGAGTCAAAAACTTTGGCCTTGTTAATAAATTACAGTGCACATAGAAGTATAGGGAACAGTGGTTACCAGAGGCCTGGAAGAGTAGGAGGGGGAGGGATAGGGAAAGGCTAATCAATGATCATCATGATATAGTTAAATAGGAGCAAGAAGTTCTGGCTTGCTATTGCACAATAGAGTGACTATGGATAACAATAACATACCATAAATTTCAAAAAGCTAGAAGAAAGAATTTTAAAAGTTTTCACCATAAACTGGGAATGGTAGTTCATACTGATAATCCCACTGACTCAGGAGGCTGAGGCAGGAGGATCACAAGTTGAAAGTCAGACTCAGCAATTTAGTGAGACCCTGTCTCAAAATTAAAATAATAATAATAATAATAAAATGGGCTGGAGGTGTCACTCAGTGTCCTCAGTACCAAAATAATAATAATAATAATAACAACAACAACAACCAACAATAACAAAAAAAGTTTCCCTATGAAGAAATGTCAAGTATGGATATATTTACCTTCATTTAAACATTCTTCAATGTATACAAGTATCAAAAACTACATAATACTCCCTTATAAATATTAACTTTTATGTTTTTATGTCTCAGTCTTGAAGAGTTAAAATTAAAAAAAAAAAAGGGCTGGGGATGTGGCTCAAGCGGTAGCGCGCTCGCCTGGCGTGCATGCGGCCCGGGTTCGATCTTCAGCACCACGTACAAACAAAGATGTTGTGTCTGCCGAGAACTAAAAAATAAATATTAAACAATTCTCTCTCTCTGTCTCTCTCTCTTTCTTTAAAAAAAAAAAACCAAAAACTAAATCAGAGCACAAGGAGGTGAATATGAAGCCCCTTACCATTCTTTCCTCCTTTCTTCAATAGCTTTTATATTACTCATACATGCATAGCTCATGAGGGACCTGGCAGGAAGAGAAATAATATATGTCCTCCAACTCACTGGCACAACTGATTGCATGTGTCTCTTGGTTAAGATGAGATTCTCAAGTGCAACTTCAGTCCTTTGCCTTGAAAGGCGGTAAATAACATTTACTGAGCACTCTTTAAGTACTAGGCACTGAATACTGTAAGGTTAAGTATCATCATTCTTAATTTTACAGATGAGGAAAACTGAGGCACAGATAGATTAAGTAATTTTCTGGGGGTCACAGAAAAAATAGCAGAGTTAAGGTTAAAACCATGTGTGAGTGACTCCAAATCTCAGGTCTGAAAGATTCCAATACTTTCTGTCATACATCATGCAGTTCCCCAAGGCAAAACAGGTTTTATTTATTCAAAATCGGAATAAAAGGAGCTATACAACTGAGCATTCCCTTATAGGTACTTGAAACCCAACCTCAGAAGGAGCAGAAGGACATTTTTCACTGGACATATCCACTTAAAATGTTATGTAGTAGATCATAGTGAACCTGTTCAGTCAACTGGGGTGCAGAATAAAAGAAACATAGGTAAAATGTAATAACAATATAAAATGTTGGTTCTTCCTGTGACTCAGTGATTATATTTCATCTGAAGCCCACTAACCAAAGATAAAATTATATTAATGTGGCTTGCTGATGTTTATACTGCCTCAGTTTCTTACTAGGAACATATCACACCACAGCAATATGTTGAGGCTATGTGCCTTGAATGAAATAATCAGCCTGTATAAGTTAACCAAGAACAACTACGTTGATGAACTTTCTTTTTTATTACCAAATTTATTGACCAAGTTGACTGGAATAATAAACCAATCTGTTTGGCGGGAAAATAACAAAGGTTTTGAAATCATTTGCAAAATATCTCATTCTGTAAATCCTACCAAGAAGGTATCTTACAGCTTTCTACATCACCATCCTCAACTTCTTCTCGCTCTGAAAATTCTTGCCTAGGTTTACAGATCTGAAAGGTCTGCAGAAACATTTAGTGAATTCTAAGCCATCATCATGAGAAAATTTACTGCAGAATGCTGTTGCACTGCTCCAAACCATTGCACTAAGCTGCCATCACTAACTTGCCAAGAAAAAAACTTTGTGAAGACAGCCCCCAAATGCTACTCGGTTGTGTATTAAGATGTAAGGAACAAATTGCTTTAAGTTTCCAATTCACTAGCAGGATACATATGCAAAGCAAGCAAAAGTAACTAATTCTATAATCAAAACCAGGGATACATGTATTTCTAAACTTCTAGGGATTTGTGGTGTGGTAGCAGGGGAGTCAGGATATTTGCTTTTATCAGTGCCCAAAGACATGCTTTCATATAGTTTATTTTTTTTTTTTTTACTGTGAAGGAGAGTCTTAAATGCCTTCCACAAATCTATATATTCTAAGAACTTAATCTGGAAGATAATCTACATAAATATATATGCCTGACGTGGGGAAATTTTGCCTGCTTCACCCTTTTCCTGGAATGTACCCAGTGCGAGAGAAATACTTAGTTCACTTTTTCCTTCTTGGAATATTCAAGTAATGATGAATTTTTTTTTTATCTCCCAAATGTGTGTGTGTGTGTGTGTGTGCTCTCGCACATGTGCACTCACATGCACACATGTTCATAAGGGTGGGAAGAGAAGGAATCAGTGTTGCCAAATTACTGTGAAACTCTAATAAAAAAATGTGATTTTCTTCTGTTAGTGCCTGATTCTAAGTGAGGGTAATATGTGCAATGGGACAAGCTTCAGGGACCGGATATAAGTAAGAATTGTACGAAGGCAGTGGCTCTCCAACTTGGTGCATTCCCAGAATGACCTAATCTGTTAAAACAGATTGTCATTGGGATTTTAGCTCACTGGTAGAGCGCTTGCCTAGCATGTGTGAGGCACTGGGTTCAATTCTCAGCACCACATATATGATAAAGGCCCATCAACAACTAAAAAAATTAAAAACAAAAAAACAAAAACAGATTGTCCACTGGCTATCCTAACTCAGAGTTTGAGTTTCTGATTCAGTATTTCTGGGTTGGCCCCCAAGAATTTTGCATTTCTGACAACTTTCTGGGAAATTCTGATGCTACTGGTCCAGGAGCCAAATTTGAGAATCACTATACTAAGGGAATTTATATGTGAAAATAGAATCTGAGAATCAAACACTCTAAAAGATCATAAAGGAAATACAAAAGAGCCATTCCAAGAATGACCAGAACATGGCCACTTTACAGGAAGCAACTGTAAGCCAGAAGATGGGAAAAAATCACAAGTGAAACCAACTACCATGATTTATTTACTTGACAGATTTGAAAGTCACAAGTGTGTAATGGAGATATTCAAAAAATTTCAAAAAGTCACTGCATTCCTCCTTCCTTTGCCACGAAGACTGTTAAGGTCTTGGGAGTTTGGGGAAGTTTGAGCAGATTTCCAGTAAATCCAGTGACTAGATTTTAATTCCACTTTATTATCTGCCAAGATTTTAGTTCTGACTTCTCAGCTTCCCTTAAGAAAGTGGTCCACACTCATGCCACTTCAACTGGCTTCCTTAATTGAAAACATTGGTGCTGTTTTAGGGACTAGATGCTAACTTTGCGGAGAAGGAGTGAGAAAAAGAGTTCATGCATTTGGCTTCGTTTAAATCCTGCTGCTTAGATTTGATATGTGCTTTAATCCCTCTTTTACATAGCCAAATATAAAAAAAAGAAAAAATGTTAAAGTCCAAGGCTCAAGTTATCTGACCAAAGAGCAACAGAATGATCCAAGAACAGATGAATCAAAACCATATTTTTAAAGAGAACATATTATCTAACCTATATGCTACTCCGAAGACATCTGAACAAATTAGGTTTATTAATACCTGGAAAGAGAGAAAAAAATAGAATGTCTGGTTATGAAAGTCCCAAATCCCCAAACTTCTTTTATATCCATGACCAAAACTCGCCATTTTCGTATTTTTCAGTTAACTTAAAACAGTCAATTCTACATGAGCATTTACCCACCTCCTCTATTCTGCCTCCAGCATAGTTACCTATGCTTACCACCACTGCTACATTTTCAGTATATTGAAGGGTACTGACAATATTTGATCTAAAGGTCAGTTCCCCTCTCTACCAGAAAAATGAAAAAGCCCCACAACTCTGGATAAGTTTCAGGTGAGCAAACAAAACAGCATTTGCAAGGAGGTTGAGAACATTTTTTTTTCTCCATTGGTTTAACATAGTTTAACTGTTTTCCCTGAACTGACAAATAGATTCTTGAATATACAGTATGTGTGTTGTTTGTTTTCTCTTTTCTGAATGGACCAAATCAATCAGCTGTTTAATACTGTGTATCCTAAACGGTAGGATTAAATCCCTCCAGCCTTTCTCCTTTTGTTGCTTTGCATTTAAATGAACCAGGGTCAGTGAAGGGTCATTCTAAGCAAGAGAGACTTGAGCCTGTGAGAGTGAGAGAAGCAGGCTCCCTCCATCAAGGGCAATTGGATAACCTCTGGCAAAAGTGTAGTTAGCCTTCATTCCCCTGCCCTCCCTTGTAGCCCTTAAGGCTCTTTCCTCTTACTGAGGTGCTACATCTGGCTTGGCTTTCCTTGGGAACAACTCCCCTTGTTACAAAACTCTCCCTCTCAACTCTCACACAACCATCAAAAATAATTTACCTGCCTTGTGCCTCATTTCCCTTAGGCTTAAGGTGAGAACTAATCTCATGTGTGCTAAAGTGTTAATCAGTGGCTTAATGTATTGCTTAATTTATAATATGCACGTGAGCAGGTGATTTCTGGTGAGGGGTCTGAAAGTATGACTCTACTAATGGGAATTTGAAGGAAAGTGGCAGGCTGTCCTGTGGGAAATATTTCCAGTCTGGGATATTTTTCTGCAAATTACACCACATTGAATTAAATCTCTCCCTTCTCAACACATACGCTTATTTTTTCCAACTTCTGAAAAAAGTAATTAATCCTCCCTGATATTTCTAGTTTATACTTAGAATCTCAAGTTCAGCTAACAAGTAGTTTCAAATCAGAATATTTTGAGTGGGTCTTGAACATTTGCATTTTCAAATGATTCCTCCAGAGGATATTGGTGTTCACTCCTACTTGACAACCTCTGTAATGTAGAAATAAGGGTATTCTGTTGGGGCAGCATGTCTAGGCCTGCTGCTGACTCTCTTCACCATGTTGCTGAAACAGTTTCTCAATTCATGTCTAACTGTAGATTACCCAGAACAAATGCAACATTGAGATCCATGATCTATTATATATTGTTTAATTTATTCTCTGTCCCTCACTGACTCCTGACCCCTTGCACACCTAGTATTAGCAGTTAGTTGACCTACTACAGAATCATATAGAAAATAATAGAGCCAGGCTTTCACTAGATTCAGTGCTTTCAAATGATTACCACCAACTAAGATATCTGGGAGAAATTATGCAAAATGTTACATAATAATACTGAGTAGGGCTGGGGTTGTGGCTCAGTGATAGAGGGTTGCCTCCTCAACATAAAGTCAATAGTATTCTTTACTTATAGCTGTCACTCAAGAGATTTTAGAAGTACATTTGAATCATTATCCCTAATTTTTAAAATATAATAGCTTCACTGGTATTATAGAACAGTTATTTCCATCAGCTTCAATTATTGCTATTCTAATTATTGACAATTTGTTGTGGAAGGGAAAATAGTGAGATATTTCACTGTCAGCTCGCTAGGACATTTAGGGGAAGGCTACCTAGAAGCTGGATTATACATTAATATCTGGGAAGCCTTGAATGAGTGGGAGTGAGTTAGGGAAGTATAGGAACATGGGATTTCTATAGGAAATTGAAGCTTTATATTTTCTGATATTTGACCTTAAACAAGTCATTTCCACTATCAAGGCTTGATTTTTGTCATCTATGAATTAAAATTTTATCTATAGACTTTAGGGAATCCTCCTAGCTCTTCCTTGTAGTAGGGTTTGATTTTTTTTCTCATCTATTTCAGCTTTCTAAGCATTGAATATTAAAACAAACTTCATATTAAACAAACACATTCCCTCATTAATTTTCCAACACTCAATGTTAAGAACATTTTAAAATTATTTTCAATATTGATGAAGGGGATTTTCATGTTCTTTCATGCCATAATAAAACATACATTACATAATAGATTTCATTGTCCCCATTATTTTTGTGAAACTTCTGTGCCCTAGAGAGGTTAGTTGACTCACTCTCTGGTCATTTACTTCATAGAGCCATGAGTAAATTCAGACACATGTTTCCACTGTGGCAGAGTAGGGGACGAGGATAACTTGATTATATAAAGATGGAAGCTACATACTCCAACTTGGATTCAATAAGTTTCTACATAAATTTTTAGCTAACTACATTGAATGCATTTCATGAAATTAAACTGATACCTTACAGGGCTCTCATCAAAGTAATTAGTCTTTTAAATAGTGGTTGTCTACTGTCTAGTTTTTTTGGAAAAAGAAATTTACCTCTTGAAATTTTATAGCAAAATATCAATAGCATGATATTTTTTTCTGTTTTTCTTGGTTCCAAAACTTATATTGTGTGCTGGATACTGGGCTGCTGAAATATTTCATGTAAAATTTATTCTTTAAAAAACAGCTTGCTCTCAGTGATAAATTTTAATTGAATCCTTAAATATTTACCTCTCAGAACAAGTGCTTTGTGAAAGACTAATTACTTTCTCACATAGTCTCTAGTGTTCCTCATAAAATGTGCCAGGTAATCTGGGTTTGTCAGACTTAAAAGACAATTCTCTAATTTTCTCTGCCTTTGTCAGAAAGACTCTTTGAGACTTACTGAAGGAAAACAATAATGCTATTGAAACTAGGAAAATCGTATACTCTGGAGTCTCATCATAAACACTCTTTGTGGGCTCGGTGTAACTACTTTTCAGGTCCCCACTGATCTGATTATGTCATACAGAAGGGTGCTCTTTTTGTATCTAACAATTCTCCTATAGTTTTATGTGGCATAGTTAAAAGTGAGGCCAGTGAAATCTGAATTCAAAGTTGGCCCAGCCATGTACTGCACGACTTTAGACAAGTGACTTAATTTGCTACCCCTCAGTTTCAGATATGAAATCAGAACACTTATAAAAAATTACCTCATGTGATTGCTATTGGGATTGAATGAGTTAATTCCCATAAAGTAGATAGAATAGTATCTGGTATATAGTAAGCAGTTAATTAATGGTGTTATCTTGAATGGTCATTGGCTAAAATCTAATCTTTTTAAATCTCTACATTACAGTACATGGCCTTTCTTACTTTTTAATTAGGAGCCTAAATCACTAGAAAGAGGGTTAATGGAAAAAGATCCAGCCAATGAGGTCCCTGCGAGAGCTGGCAGATATTGACACTGTTTATGGTTCTATTTCTCTCTCTACTTGGAATCTGAGCAAATCCAGAGAAGGCATAACCAGCAATGCCATATCAACTGGGGACTTCCAGTACTGTGCTGCTACTTTGTGAATCTTCTTATAATTTGCATAAGCATTATTTCTTTGGAGATCGTCAATTGTCCTTGAGAGAACATTATTTTACAAAATGGAGAAAATAATACAATCTTTGGGTAATGCTGATGGAATTAGGAGGAGGGTGATGTGAGGATATATTTAAGAATTTATGCTGCTAATATACCTCAATTTTACACTGTACACATGCCAGTCATGCCCTGTTTATCCGTCCTTAAGGTAAACTTCCCAGTGCCTAGGTAAAAAGAGTTATTTAAATTACAACTCAGAGAAATGAAGCACATCCAATGAGGTGCTAAGCGACACAAATGGTCTTTCTGTGACCAATCTGTAGATTGAAACCAGTGATAGCCTGGCCTGTGAGATAAAATATAAGATCTTTCAATAAAACGACCAATATCACTGATTAATATTTATTACAATTATAGTAGGTGTTTGCATCATTTAAGTATAATTAAACTGAAGTGTTACCTATCAGTTTACCAGTCCAGAGCCCTTCTAAAATAACAACATGAAGTATATAACTTTGATTTTCTTTTTTTTTTTTTTTGACAAATCAGGCAATCTCCATTCAAAGATCTCCCATGTACCACTCTCCTACTTTCCCTCTACTCTATATTTTCCCCACCCCTACCTGATCATCAAGGCCTTGGAATATAAGATTTGAATGAAGAAAACCACAAAATATAGAATTAACTATCAAAATATGACTCAACACAGTGATTCTGCAGAGGATATTAAAGTAATGTACATTATATTGTCCTTGCTTTTATAGCTTTTATAGAATAAAAAGTTGGGGGCTAGTTACTGGGGTCCACATTTCATTCTACCTATTTTAATGCAAATTGAGGGCAAGTTCCATAGACTTAGAGACACATCCCCAGGCACTAAATCTCTATAACTATAATTCATATAAACTGAATTATAGTTTTCTGCCAAGTGTGTAATGATATATAAAATGTGAGTAATTGGCAAGATAATTCACAAACCAACAGAACCAAAAGACATGAGCATTTACTAAAGGAGTTGAGAGCATATCCCTGTATTTTTTAACTAATTTAAATTTTTTTAGTTGTAGATGGAAACAATACCTTTATTCTATTTATTTATTTTTATGTGGTGCTGAGGATCAAACCCAGTGCCTTACATATGCTATGCAAGTGCTCTGCCACTGAACTATACCCCCAGTCCATATATTTGTATTCTAAAATCTGTTATAGGGAGATCCTTAATAAAGTACAAATTCTCCTGTTTTGTAGAGTAGAAGAAGGCTTTAAAACAGCCTCAATGGAATCATGGAAATAGTTACTTTGCTATTTTTTTTCTATAAACAAATTATGTTGTATAAATTAACCAGTCATTCTAATGGATAAGTAAACTCTCTCCCATCCCAATTCACCTATCACTCATGCCACTGCCAGATCCAAAAATGTGGAAGAAATTAGTGAAGGTTTATCTAAAAAATTCTGGCCTCACACCACAGCATCCCATCTTAAGGGCCTCAGGAAAGGAGGTGGACAGTGAGTTATGCTTTGCTAATCTCCTTCCCTGAGTTCAGGCATTAACATCTGCCTGAGAAGTCCCTAATAGCATTTTTTTAAAAATTTTTTATTGTTGGCTGTTCAAAACATTACATAGTTCTTGATATATCATATTTCACAATTTGATTCAAGTGGGTTATGAGCTCCCATTTTTACCCCATATACAGATTGCAGAATCACATCAGTTACACATCCATTGATTTACATATTGCCATACTAGTGTCTGTTGTATTCTGCTGCCTTTCCTATCCTCTACTATCCCCCCTCCCCTCCCCTCCCCTCCCCTCCCCTCCTCTCTTCTCTCTCTGCTCCCTCTACTGACATTCGTTTGTCCCCCTTATATTATTTTTCCCCTTCCCCTCACTTCCTCTTGTATGTACTTTTGTATAACTCTGAGGGTCTCCTTCCATTTCCATGCATTTTCCCTTCTCTCTCCCTTTCCCTCCCACCTCTCATCCCTGTTTAATGTTAATCTTCTTCTCATGCTCTTCGACCCTACTCTGTTCTTAGTTACTCTCCTTATATCAAAGAAGACATTTGGCATTTGTTTTTTAGGGATTGGCTAGCTTCACTTAGCATAATCTGCTCTAATGCCATCCATTTCCCTGTAAATTCTATGATTTTGTCATTTTTTAATGCACAGTAATACTCCATTGTGTATAAATGCCACATTTTTTTTATCCATTCATCCATTGAAGGGCATCTAGGTTGGTTCCACAGTCTAGCTATTGTGAATTGTGCTGCTATGAACATCGATGTAGCAGTGTCCCTGTAGCATGCTCTTTTTAGGTCTTTAGGGAATAGACCGAGAAGGGGAATAGCTGGGTCAAATGGTGGCTCCATTCCCAGCTTTCCAAGAAATCTCCATACTGCTTTCCAGATTGGCTGCACCAATTTGCAGTCCCACCAGCAATGTACAAGTGTACCCTTTTCCCCACATCCTCGCCAGCACTTGTTGTTGTTTGACTTCATAATGGCTGCCAATCTAACTGGAGCATTTTGGATGCAATGTAAAACGTCCATTTTCCATTTTAGTAAGGTTATGTGTACCAGATGCCAACAAATATTTTTGGTAATTTCCATCAAAAACCAGTCATTTAATTCCATCTGTATATTTTAAGGGGGTGGACGTCATAGTGGTGAAAAAAAAAATCAGTCAAGCCAATTTTCACATTGTACTAATTAGAGTAAACTATGTGCCCTACCCATATCACCACTCTATTTTACGATTCTTTTCAACTATTTTGCACTTATTTTTCATGTTTATTACTTGTACTCTAGTGGAGAAAAAGATACCTCTAACTTTACTATGTATTATATGTTGTTGAAACATGAAAGGACATAAATCAAGCATATACATACAGTAGCCAACTATCCCAGACTGATAGCAGCTTTCCAGGATGTGGGATTGAAAAATTACTCATAAAGTTAAGAAAAATTGGTCAGTGTGTGTGCGTGTGTGTGTGTGTGTGTGTGTGTGTGTGTAAAGAACCTGCAAAATCCACATTACTAAAACTTTTAGAGTTTAATATTTTGGGCCATTGAATTTCTTTTGAAACTTAATAAAATTTAAGGTAGTTAAAAAACCCATTATAGTGACTGGCAAGCATAGATAGAAGACGAAGAGAAGCAAGGACATTTTTAGGCTCTTATTTATATGTGTTTTTCTTTCTAATGGCTGCCAATTTTCCAAGTCAGGAAATATTTGAACATGTTCTAGACTTCTTCCTGAAGGTATGAGGCTCTCTTGAAACCATCCTTATACTTGACCATGCCAACAACACTACAGAAAACTACAGTACCCCAAGAAAAAATATACTCTTTCAAGCTTCCTAAATGACTCATTCAGCAAAAAGTAATAAAAAATTAAGGCTAATATTTTCATCCTTTGGAAATATTTATCTCTACACAGTGCCACCTTTTTTAAATTGTCAGAATAGAAAGTTTCTCAGGTGGTATAATTTTGAAAGGCTAACCTGTCTCCAGCATTAGTTTAAGAGGGTGTCATTAGTCAATCTTTTCCACCAAGATACATCTGTTAAAATATGTAATTTGGGAAGGGGTCAGTTGCGCATATCATTTTAGTTGCAGTAGAAGTTGGGCCAAGCATTCATGTATATAAGATATTGTGCTAGTCTCAAAGAGATTACAAAGGTGAATAAGATAAATTTTCCAGACATACATAATTTTTATAATATCTACTGTATAGGATGACAATACTGATAACAAAATAAGGACATAAGTGTGGGAAACAGAAAACATACCAAAAAGTCTACACTGAAATTTTGCTTGTCATTTATTCCTGATGCCCTTGTGCCTAATATATGCAAGGCATTTTATATGCTAGGTATTCTGGGAGTTTTATGAAAATAGAAAAATCCAGGTTCCTGCCCCTGAAGAAATTTGAAAGGTAGTGTTACAATCTAAAAAGTCTTTAAGGGTCCATTCCAGGTCTTACAGCTAGTTTCTTACTGTCATTGCAACAATCTATTTTGTGACAAGTTGGGAGAAATTCTGTTGCTTGCAAAACTCTTGTAGAGGTTAACCACCAGGGAAACCTCAGGCTGT
Source organism: Marmota monax (assembly GCF_021218885.2). Classification (NCBI taxonomy): domain Eukaryota; kingdom Metazoa; phylum Chordata; class Mammalia; order Rodentia; family Sciuridae; genus Marmota; species Marmota monax. Next base: position 4,471,663 of record NW_026694552.1, on the reverse strand, counting down.
AAGTTCTGTTGAACCCTGCATCCCCATCTAATGGGAACAATATAAAGATAATTTTACAGCACACCTGCTATTCACCTTCTCATCTCAATGTCAAACCTTGTCTATATACACCTACTGGACTCTCTTCCTCTGCTACCTTCTAACCTTCTAGGCTATAACCACTTAGGCCCTCCATGTAATTTATTCCAGCCAGGCTTCTGGAAGTTTTGTTCTTAGGCAGGGGACAAAGGTCCCCTAAGTTTTATATATTATAATCTTCACTCATATTCTTAGAAAGTCATCTATTAGAAAATACATATTTTTAAAATTTTATTTATTCTTAAAATACCCAACAATTAGAAACCAATCATTCACAATGGATACATTATCTTTCAGTGTTCCTTCAGGGTCTTCCTCTTCCCCTAGACTCCCAAGATGAGCAGTAACTGAGGAAAAGTGTCCCTGATCTTGAAGATGGGACACTTTTCACTAGAAGACAGTGAAGGGATAACAGAATGTAGTTCTCTACCTTTCTAGGATTTCCACAGTCTAAGTAAGAATGCAACCATGAGATTCTAGTATTCTGTAAAGCCTATCTGCTCATCCTCATCCACTTTGAAATTCTATTAGGTTCCAGAAAAGGACCCTCAGATTATATTATTACTCACCATGAAAGAAATAAATATGCTGAAGGGCTACATCACTAATGGTCTTCATCACTGAACACAGTTCACTAGTTTTCTGTAAATTTGGGCACTTTTGCACTTGGGCAGATAGTTTTTAACTGGATGATCTAGTTGAATGCTTTTTGACTATGGGGTATAGATTCTGAGATGAATATCATATAGTAGGGGTTAAGAGCACACACCTATGAACCAGGAAAAATTTGGCTTGACACCTGAATTCACAGTGTATTATTTTTGTGAATTTGTTCAGCAACTCAAGCTCTTGAATATTCAGTTTCCTCATTTCTGAATGGAAGGACGATAGCAATGATACTAATTTCATAATGCTCTTATGAGATGTAAGTGAATTTTAAGGACTAGGTACAATGTAAGCACTCAGTGATTGTTACCCACTTTTAGGAATTGGGGTCACTATCTCTAAAAGTGGCTAATATTTGAGTCTAACTTTTTTCAACTAGTGTGTATACTAAATAATTTAACTTATTTAATTTTTATCTATGTCAAGAAAAGCCATCCTTCTCTGAGGACTCTTAGACTTGTCCTTTTTGATCATGGTAGTTTTTTTGTTTTGTTTTGTTTTCTGCTCTTCAGAGTTAATGATTTATACAAAAAGTTACTGGCAGTGCTTAGAATATAATCAATCTTCTTTTCCCTCAGGGGACTCTGAACAATCCAACCTTTTTTTCCTAGTCATAAAGGAACTCTGCGGAAAAAGGACAAACCTAAAAGAATCTTATTTTTCTAAAAAGAATTGCACATAAACCACTACCATATCCTAATTTCTCCAATTTAAGTGACACACAATTCATGTGTCATTTTCCCTTTCTTTTTCCATGTTATAGTAGAGGATTAATTTATTATAACCTAAGTGCAGATGAGCAGAGAAAAATAAGATTGCAAGATAAAGAACTGTGTAATCTTTTTATAATCTTTGATATTTTAATTTTATTTTGTTGGTAGGCTTCTTTGTAAGAGCCTACCTTGAGAGTAGCCCAGGCCACATAAAATTTAAGAGCTTCCACTATTCCTTTGATACCACCAGAGAGATACATTAGCACAATAATTTCTATGTATTTTGGGCATTACCCACAAAACAACCTTAGGTAGAAATAGACAAATAAGATAGAGCATTGGAAAGACATAAAATCATATTAGGACACCATTTTTTTTTTTATTTCAAGAGTAAGGAATTGACTAAAATCTATTTTTTAAAGTGTCTATTGTAGAAAATGTGGTGGGAACCTAGCTAACTAGTTCTTAGTGGTCAACTACTAGAGGATAAAGGAGATCAATAATTCTTTAAACTTAAACCATTTCTAATGAATTTACTCTGAATATGTGACCATAATATACAAGCAAAACAAAGTCTGCTTTTCAATATATTACACTAAGAGTACATCAATGCTGCTAACACAGCCCCATCCAACCTCACTACTTTTTAAAATGGTGTATAAAAACTTATTCATATTGGTCAGGGGTGGCACATATGCCTGTAATCCCAGGGGCTCGGAGGCTGAAGCAGGAGGATCACAAGTTTGAGGCCAGCCTATGCAACTTAGTGAGGCCCCAAGCAATATAGTGAGATTGTTTCAAAATTTAAAAAAATGAAAAGAAAATAAAGGTCTAGGGATGTGGCTAAGTGGTTAAATGCCCTTGGGTTCAATCCTTGGTACCAAACAAAAAACAAAAAAATTTGTCTACATAAATTTTTGTAAGACTGATACATTTAAAGCATCGTTATGTATACAAAGTAAATATCAAATAGGCAATTTTCTATATTTATTTTTAATTAACTGTACTATTTCTTCTCATGCAGAGATTTATATTATGTTTAATAAAGAATTTTACAATTGAGACACTTTTATTTTACTGATCAAAGCCATCATTCTATGAAGAATTTATTAGTTGTGACTTTGTTTAAAATGTTTATTTATGTACAAACATTTAAATTTGTCTTTTCTGACCCTGGGACTACTTTATATTAATCAACTGGATTAAGTATCTGCAAAAATGAGATAATGATTTTTATTATCCTAACATTCCAAGTATAGAATTTGAATTGCTCCCCATCTACATTTGTGAATTTATTAAACATATTTCAGTAGTTGTGAAAAATTTTATTATGGACTCTTGGGAACAGAAATCCCACATGTGACTTTTACTTTTGCCTCTTGTTCCTATCTTACCATTAACTGCTTCTTTCTCCCTCAAGATTTATTGAGATGCAGAAGTAAATTTTTGAATAACACAGGAAAAAAAAATACAAGCCTACAATTCAGAGACCTGGGTTATATTCCACAGTTGGAGAGATGTCATGGCCAAGATAGAAATATTCCATTTTCTCCAAGGCCTTTAAGCCTCAGCACTTTCCACTAATTTGGTCCCCTGAGTCTTAATTTATTTAGCCTATGCTGGTTCTTTTCACCCCCAGTACAAACATTCAACCTCTGTTCTCTTATTGAGGAAAAACTTATTCTTGGAGTCTTAGTTAGAAAGTTAGAAGCTTCATTAGACTTTCTACATCCAGGAAAATAAAACTATATTCCTATTTTCTCCTTTCTTTCCCCAACCTCACCCAGGTCCCCTGTTTCTTCATAGTGCCCATCACTTTTCTCAAATGAGAGGTCACAATTACAGGGAAAATACCTCCATCATTACCTCTACTTAAAGTGAATCAGTAAAAATTACCCCCCCCCAGATGTTCCTGATCATTCTAACAAGCACCTAGTACCTAACACAGTGCTTAGGACATAGTATGCATTCAATAAATATTTTTAAAATATTTTATTATGGACAATTTTAAACATTCAAAACGATGTTTTTACTTAATGGATAAATTTAATGTTTCCTATGCTAGAGCAGCCTGAGGTTACTTAACAAAGATTGAACTTGACTTTTCAGGCACAATATCACGAGGGAGCAAAGTCACAGGAAGAAGGTGGAACAAGAAGTGGCTCTGGACTTGTGGTATTGCACTATGAAGACACAACAGCCTACTATGCCTATGGCCTCAATTAAGCTTTAGCTTCAACTCCCAGTTTAGTGGCTTGCAACATATAATGAAATACACAGTGTTAATGCTTTATGGGCGCTCAAATAATATTTGTTGGCTGACTTAATTGAGCTATATTTGCAAAATGGCAAGGATGTGAGGAAACTTTCCTACCTAAAAAGAAAGCATTCACAGTGCTAGACATTTGGTAGGCAAATAAACAGTATAATTTCAGCCTAAAAGGAAAAATACTCAAACCCCCACCCAATAGGCCTGGTGACTAGGCAACCTAAATGTCAGCACCATGTTTCTGAAACTTAATTTAAAATGTCATAAGTTGTATGTCATCAACTTTAAGGACAACATTTTTTTCCTTCTTTTCTGTTGCCATTCCCTGCCCCAAGTTCAAATCTAGAAATGTAACTAATAAACCTAAATCTCACCTGTCTGATGAGGCTTGCAAGTAAAAGCAATGTGTCAAGCATGGATTTAAAAATCAACAAATTTAAGAGTGATGCATTAGACAGTGTTTTGAAAAGAAACTTCCATATTTAATGGTGCACTTAAAGAGTGTAAACAATTTAAGAATTTGCTTATGACTATAATGCCACACCTTCATATATCTGAGTAAATCTGCTGACTACCAAGATGTAAGACACTGTTAATCCCTATCAGATGCTTACTTAAGATCAAGTATGTTTTAAGTTTTAGAACAATAAGAAATTCAGTGTGGTCTCTCCCTTTTACATGTAATTGCATTCCAACTAGGCATCAGGCATATATGTAAGTAGGCTCTAGAGCTATCCATAGATGTTTTCTGTTTATCAGTAAATTTTCCTTCACTGAAAATGGTTGCCATGAATCTTTTCCTCTTCCATTTTCTGTTCTCACCTGCAAATGGCAACGTCGAAGCAGCTGATTGGTGTTAGCTGTGCAGTCAAGTATTTATGAAGGTCAGGGTGAACTCATCCATTCTCAAAGAGCAGTTCATTATTTACCTCACGAGCATTATGTTTTAAAAATGGTATTACATAACAATAACCTATGATGAAGAATACTGCCTTTCTGGAATGTCTGCTACCCAGTTTTACCTTTGCATTGGATATCATAGTAGTTTCTGTGCAAAATATCAAGTCCATCAGATGGTGAAGCAGAAGGGAACAAAAGGAAAAACATGATGAAATATGAAAATATTTATTTGGTAAAATATGAAAATACTCCAACTAATAGCCAATAATCAACTTATATTTTGTAAGGTGGTGAAAGGATTATCAGATTATTATTATTAGGATGATGACAGAAAGAATAAGAATAGCTTACATTTTACTGAGTCTCAGGCACTGTAAGGTGTTTAATCTCAAATCTAGAAGAAACTCTGAAAATTATCTAGTCTAGGATATGTGCAATATAATTGAAAAAAATGAGCACAGAAAAGTCAAGTGACATGTTGAGAGTCAGTGGGAGTCAGGCTGCCAAGTCTAGTTATGCCACTATAAAGGACTTTTGGTCTCTTTCTTAATATTTTATAAAATAACTGTGGTCTCTTTGTGTACATTACTCCTTGGGAAATTCATTTTTTAATCATACCATTAAAAAATTAGTTTCACACTATTTTTTTCAAAAATGGCTTTACATACCCAAATACTAAATGTTCCTTCAATTCAAATGATGGCCCATAAGCTATGAAAGTAATAGTTAAGGATGAAGAGGGAAATATATTTTCTAATTCTACTAGAGAGAAAAGGAAGAACAGTACTTCTCTCTACCAAAAATAAAAGGAAAAAGAAAACCCACAATTTCAAGAGAAGTTTATATTGGCAAGAGGTGGGAGAGGGTGGAAGGATAGACACCTAATTCAAAGAAAAAGAAGGAAGGGAAAAGTGTTACAATGCAGAGTGCGAGACTCAGTCTTCTTTTCAATGTACACAAACCTCAGCAGACAGCTGGAAAATTGCCAGAGAAGGAGGTCTTGGAAACAAGCTGGAAGACATTGGAGAGACTTTAACCAAAACAAACACCAGCAGGGGATGTGGTTGGCAGCACTGAAAAAGCAAAGGACTCTATGAGTCACTTTGCCATTAATTTTGAATGGTATGATGCTTCCATTTTGTTGTACAGTTTACATACACAGCATTTGGCAACTATATATATATATATATATATATATATATATATATATATATATATATATAATATTATATGAATATATAAAAAATATATGTATATACACACATTCACAGAAACATTTATAATATTTACATATATTACTTAAATAATATTTACATATATATTATAAAATATAGGCTAGTAAATATAGAGAGTAGAAAAACACAGCCAGACATGGTGGCACATGCCTATAATCCCATCTACTTGGGAGACTGACACAGGAGATCAAAGCAGGCCTCAGCAATTTAGCAAGGCCCTAAGCAACACTGTGTGACCCTGCCTCGAAATAAAAGAGGCTCAGTGGTTAAGCACATTTGGGTTTAATCCCCAGTGCCAAAATTAAAAAAATAAAAATAAAAAAGAAACAGAAACACCCAATGTCTCATTATTTTAAACAGTTAAGTCACCATTTTCATCTGCATGTTTAAACATAATCATAATCAGGATGTATGTATAATAAAGAATACTTAATGTCTTAAGCATAGTTCTATACTACTATATAATTTCATAAACACTGCTTTACAGGAAAATGATACATGGCATACAAAATAATCCATTTATATTTGTTTTAATTATTTAGAGTGTTATTGGATTGTTCTTTTTTAAAATAATAACAACAATAAAGATAGTATTGACTGTATTTTAACAGATATCTACAATATATCAAACATTTTATACATATTATTTCTGAATTTCATCAAACCTTGCAAGGTAAGTATTTCTAGCTTCTTCGTATAAATAAGGAAATGTATACTCAGAGGTTAAGTAACTTGCTCAAGATCATAGTTCATTAATGACCAAATAGCACTGAATTAGATAGAACTGCGTGTGTCAAAGCAGGCCCTTTTCACTACAATATGTTACCTTTCTACTGCAATGAGTATCTGTATGTTTTTACTATATCTTTGATGGTTATCATAAATTTCCAAAAGTGGAATTGTTGATGTAAAGGAGATGAACTTTTTAAAGTGTTTAGTACATACCCCAGGTTGTTTAACATGAGGCTGGTATCACTATTCAGTGATAACATTCCCAAATTTTTTGCAGAAGGAAATTAATTTGAGTTAGAAAAAAGGGGTGTCAAGTTCATGAGAGATGGGGGAATCTGTGTGGTGTAAATAAAGCTGAGAGCAACTATTTTCTGTAACACAGGTTTCTACTTTGAAAATCTGATGGTAAAAAAATATTCTCTATTTCTGGATCTGAATAGGTTCATATAAAATTCTTAGGAATTATGAATATGTACATGACCAAGCATATGGCAAATACTTCATGAAGATTCTGCCATAAAGAATTGACATGGATTTCTTGCTTCTGATGGGGATCTGAAGTCTGGAAAACATGCCCATCCTAACCTAATGACATGAAAAGGCTGGGTAATTTTAAAAATTACAACTTTTCTTCAATCCAGAGAGAAATCTTGAGGCAACCAAAGTAGCCTAAGTCTGAAGAAAGACAAGTGCCTGCAAGGAGAGATGGGACATGAGCACTCGCTCACCTGTGGCTACAAGTAGATGACAGGATCACCACAGAAGCAGGTATAAAAAAGTTCAACTATTCTTTCATGAATTGCTAACGACCAAGTGTGGGCTTGCATGAGAGTACAGAATCCTTAGGCGCCACAAACACAAGAGAAATTTACACACACACACACACACACACAAACACACACAGGCTTTTCTGCATGGATTTAGGGTACAGACCTAGTAAAGAAAAGTCACCACATGGGAAAGTTAAGTCACCATTTTTAGTTTAGTCAGTTTCTCTCTTTGTAAGGAATAAAAATCTTAAGCTCTAAGGGAAAGACAACAAACCCTATTTCTTTCAGGGTACAGAAGATCTACTGCAAATGGGGAAAGTTAAAAACATAATGTCTTTTACTTTGGGAGGAAGGCAATAATTAGTTCTGAGCCAAAATGATTAGAAGTGTGTCCTACCCCTAAGAGAGGGTCAGGATAACTAAGAAAGCCCCATTCCCATGACTCAGGGTCACAAGATCTGTAAGAAAGGTTAATTCTGGAAAGCAGAGAATTCCTCTCTGCTTCACACCACCAGGCTAATAAGCACTTTGTAAGAAGCAATGACAGTATACTACTAGGAGAGGGCAAGAGCATGGAGAGAGAATCTCTCTGAGGCCCACATGAACAGAAACGTCTGAAGTTGAGGGTAGAGTGTGAATATTGAGAAAAACCTTCCATAAAACTAACTCCCATACTAAGTACAAGGTAACAGAGTAATCTGAAACTGGTAGTAAACTGAGGGTAACCACAGCAATGACATAACCCAAGTGTAGTTTATTTCCTTTTGGATTGATTCAACCTCAACATTAACAATTTAGCTGAACAAGTGTGCACACTTCAAGGCACAAATACTATTTACTCCAATCTACACTCATCTATCTACTATGTCTAACATTTAAACAGAAATTTTAAGATGCATAAAAGGGGGGAGAGTTCATTCTCAAGAGACAAAGCAATCAACATAAATAGCCTCGGATATGACTTAGCTGTTGAAACCATCAGTCACAGAACTTAACAAAATGATGATTGATACAAGGAAACCTTTGGTGAAAAATATGGAAAACATGCATGAACAAATAGGGGACTTCAGCAAAGATGTTAACTATAAAAATGTCAACTAGAAGTGCTAACAATGAAAAGAAAGGGATAGAACTGAAGAATGCCTTTGGTAGTCTTCGTAGATTTAAAAGAGCTGAGAAAGGAATCAGTGAAAGTGAAGACAAGGAAAAAAGTGATCCAAACAGAAACAAAAGAAAAAAGAGAATGAAAATACCTATAGCACACTCAATCTGAGCAACTAAGAATTGTGGGTAATATTGAATGTTCTTTCACATATAAAATTGGATTTAAAAAGGAAGAAAGAGAACAGGGCAAAATAAATATCTGAAGAGATAAAGGCCAAACATTTCCACAAAATAATGAAATATTTCAAGTCACATATAAGAATCTCAGAGAATACCAAAGATCTCTAACTCTTATCTTTGATAAATACCCCATCAAAACACACATGCACACAAACAATAATTTTCTATGCATTTCAAATTTAAATTTCTGAAAAACAAAGAGAGAGAAAAGTCTTAAAGACTGTTTCTGCTAGAGAAAAAATACAAAGAAGCAGATAAGAATTATAGCAGACTTCAGAAACTACGTAATCCAGATGACAATGGAGTGACATTTTTATAGTGCTGAAAAAATAAATGTCAAACCGGAATCCTATACTCAATGTAAATGTCTTTTATAAATGAATGAGAAATATATACTTTCCATGCCATGTCAGAGACTTTATTACTACAAGCCCTGAGCTATAATAAATGTTACAGGGAATTCTTCAGGTGTAACTTTTTCATACCCGATAAAAACTTGGACCTACATAAAGAAATGAAAATTTCAGAAATAGCTAAACTAAAAATTAATATAAAATAATTATTTACTTTAATTGTTATCTACATAAAATGGTAGTGAGTATATAGGAAAAATAAATGTAGTAAATACAGGAAAAGTATAGTAGTATTGTAGGTTTATGTTACAGCAAAAGTATATGACAACTATTACCATACCACATCCGCTGGGATAGCACAATGAACTGGTTGAACAGCCCTTGAAGGTAGTCTGTCATTAGCTTAAGATATATATTGAAAATAGCTATTAATAGTTGCATGGCTATGTGTGTTTGTTTAAACTAATAAAACTTCAGTGAATTTTACCAAATTTATATTATACTCAATAGGTGTTAAAACAGGAAATTCTTATGCACAACTTACCTGTTTATCCTCTTGACTTTTCTTCTAGGCATGGCATCACAGTTCTGATGAATGATGATGATAAACTATCCCCCTATGTTGTCTAATCTTACCTTTACTTCTTACCTTTTTTTGAGATTACTTCTAATATTTGATGGAGGAGAAGGCTGTAATCCTTTGAGTCAAAATAAATATGTATACACCCACACAGGCACATACACACACCCCTCAGGAATTAAAATACGTATAAAGCAATGGAATTGTAAATGTGTCATAAGGAAGAGGAACTTCTTCCGTCTATGCATAACATGTAATTTTCTATTAATTAAGTGGCAAAACTGATCAAGATCACACAAATGTTAAATAACCATTCAGTATGATACTCAATTAAGATAGCATAAATAATATATTTGAATCTCTATCATCTCACTGTCTCTAGTTTATTTGTTCCATAAATAGCTAAGGTCAAAATGGCTTAAAAATCTTTTTTTTAAATAAATACTGGCATTCTCTGTTCCTTATACTCACCAAGGTTCTTTCTGCATGTAGGACCTCTCCCCATGCTATTTGTAATACTGAAATTCTATGACATGGTTGATTTTGTGCAAAATCTAAGATGTGTCACCTCACTCAACCTCAGTAGATGAGTTAGAAAGGAAGCCCCTTCTGGGAAAATGCATCCCCAGAGATGTGAGTCAGAAAGTAGAGGGTGGCACCATCTGAATTAGAAAGGGATGGGAGATCAACACTGACACTCCAATAAAATAAAGGCTCCAGGCCCAGTTCTATGTTTTTATGTCACTAGGAATTTTCTTATGTATAATACATTACAATTGAAATTACACAGTTTTTTCTTATGTGTGTGTGTGTGCTTACTTACGTGGCTCCTACAACCCCTCCACACACATACATACATATATTTCTAGATCATACGCCTAGGAAAAGCAGGAATCTTTGCTTATTTTGTCCAACACTTCATCCCTGAAGACAAACAGAGTGCCATGGAGCTTAATATGTAATCATTAAACAAATGCAGGATTTTTCTTGTTATATTCTTCAGCAAACTTTATCACACATACACACACACACACACACACACATTCACACTCATGTATGCAGTATGATAGAGAATTTTATGATAACTTTTCTTTTTATAACATTCAGTTTAAAGTTGAATGTGGATAATTAGAATGGCACAGATACATAATATAAAAAGTAATATTATTTGGGTACATTTCATTTGAATTAATTCTCCTTTGCATTGGTGATTTTATTAATTTTCTGCTAATAATTTGAGAATATATGTTGCATTGTTTGGTTTAAGATAGATTCACTAATCCATCCATTTTGTGAAGTGGATCGGTTCACTATAGATTCATTAATCCATCCCTTTAGTAACAATAAACATGGGCCAAAGACCTGAACAGACACTTCTCAGAGGAGGACATACAATCAATCAACAAGTACATGAAAAAATGCTCACCATCTCTAGCAGTCAGAGAAATGCAAATCAAAACCACCCTAAGATACCATCTCACTCCAGTAAGATTGGCAGCCATTATGAAGTCAAACAACAACAAGTGCTGGAGAGGATGTGGGGAAAAGGGTACTCTTGTACATTGCTGGTGGGACTGCAAACTGATGCGGCCAATCTGGAAAGCAGTATGGAGATTCCTGGGAAAGCTGGGAATGGAACCACCATTTGACCCAGCTATTGCCCTTCTTGGACTATTCCCTGAAGATCTTAAAAGAGCGTACTACAGGGCTACTGCTACATCGATGTTCATAGCAGCACAATTCACAATTGCTAGACTGTGGAACCAACCCAGATGCCCTTCAATAGATGAATGGATAAAAAAAATGTGGCATTTATACACCATGGAGTATTACACAGCACTAAAAAATGACAAAATCATAGAATTTGCAGGGAAATGGATGGCACTAGAGCAGATCATGCTTAGTGAAGCTAGCCAATCCCTAAAAAACAAATACCAAATGTGTTCTTTGATATAATGAGAGCAACTAAGAACAGAGCAGGGAGGAAGAGCAGGAAGAAAAGATTAACATTAAACAGATACATGAGGTGGGATGGAAAGGGAGAGAAAGGGAAATTGCATGGTAATGGAGGGAGACCCTCATTGTTATACAAAATTACATATAAGATGTTGTGAGGGGAATGGGAAAATAAACAAGGAGAGAAATGAATTACAGTGGATGGGTTAGTGAGAGAAGATGGGAGGGGAGGGAGGGGGGATGGTAGAGGATAGTAAAGGTAGCAGAATACAACAGTTACTAATAGGGCATTATGTAAAAATGTGGATGTGTAACCAATGTGATTCTGCAATCTGTATTTGGGGTAAAATTGGGAGTTCGTAACCAACTTGAATCTATTGTATGAAATATGATATGTCAATAGCTTTATAATGTTTTGAACAACCAATAAAAAAAATAAATTAAAAAAAACAAAACAAACAAACAAACAAAACAATAAACAATAAGTTTTACAGATGTAACTATGCTATCTTAATTTGATTCATCTCTCAGAGTAAAATGTCATGTTTTACATTGTTTGACTTGCAATGTAGGGTTCAACTGAAAATTATTGTTGTTATTAGAAAATGAAAAAATCAATACATAATCTAATCCCACTTACCAAGTAGATTCTTCCATAAGTACCAAGGCCAATGGTTTTATCTAGTGAGAATATTCCAGTTGGATCCTGAAAAAAATAGTAAAAAAAGATGTCAATGTTCTTGAGAAAATTCCAATCTGCCTTATTTATTCATCTAAAATTTACATTTGAAGAACTTAAGTGTCATTTTACCAAAAGAATAGATATGTCATAATATTTTGGATAGAGTTGAATCATTTATAAAAGAGAAACAGGGGTACAAACCTTAAATATGTTTGTGATTAATTATTATAAAACTTTTAAGTACATACAAGTATGTGAAGCTGAGGAAAATTCATGATGTAATTAGAAAGGTAATCAAAATAGAAATAAATTCACTTACTTGCTGTTGAAGTAATCAGTATCCATTTTTGAGTGCTAACCAGACAGCCAGAAAGTTTAACATATAGCAAAAGGATTAGATTTTGGATCCAAAGTCTAGATGACTTATTAAGATTATAATAGCTCTATAATAATGTTTTATTAGTGCATTATAATTATACATATCATTGGGGTTCAATTTGACATAGTCATATTTGCATCGAATATAATTAGCTCCACTTCAGTCCCAAATTTGTCCTCCTCTTTTTTTCCCTCACTCCCTGGTGCTTTATAGTTATACATAAAGGTGAAATTTACTGCGGTGTATTCATATATGTACGTAGCAAAATCTTGTCAATTTCATTTCAAAGTTCCTCACTTTTTCCGTCCTTCCTCCCTTCCTACTCCACTGAGATTTCTATTTTCATGGAATCCCTCCCTTGCCTCCTTATTTTGCTCTAGCTTCTGTACATGACAGAAAATATTCTACCCTTGAATTCCTGGATATTGCTTATTTCACATAGCATGGTGCTATACAGTTTTATGCATTTACTGGCATATGCCATAATTTCATATTTATTTATAGCTGAGTGAAATACCAGTGTGTGTGTGTGTGTGTGTGCACGCATGCATGCATGTGTGATATATTTAATATCTTATTTATCCATTTATCTGTTGATAGGTACGTGGGCTGGTTATATAACTTGGCTATCATGAATTATGATGCTCTAAACATTGATGTGCCTGTATCACTACAGCATGCTGATTTTAGATCTTTTTGGATATTTATTAAGGAGTGGTATAGCTGAGTCATATGGTGGTTCTGTTCCTCATCTTTTGAGGAAACTCCATATTGCTTTCCAAAGTGTTTGTACTAATCTGCAGTCCTACCAACAATGTATGAGTGTACATTTCTCCCCACATTCTTACCAGCATTTATTATTATTTTTATTCTCAATGATTGCCATTTTAATTTGAGTTGAAATCTCAATGAGGTTTGATTTACATTCTCTACAATAACTCATAAATAAGAAATAAATTTATTTATGAATAACAAGACCATGGCATTAAAAGAACAGCATCTAGGAAAACTAGATATTATTTGTTTTATTTTTAAATAGTAATATTTACATCAGCTGAATGCCTTTTTATAACACAAGTTGATAGTTTTGAGACTCAAGTTTAAATATAGCATCATAGGAAACAAAATATATTCATGGGCAGAATCTTAAGCCTTCCATATTCATCTTAAAGCATTATTTCTTTACTTTTAAATATGGGTGTTCTTTTCTTATTTTCCACAAAACAATGCTTTTTGAAATTTTTACTTTATGAATTCTCAGACTATTTTTATAATACTTAAATGAGACATTAGTAGATGCCAACTTATACAAAAAATGATATACTTATTATACATAGAAACATGTACATAGAAACTTTGACAAGTTCTTGAAAATTCTCATTACGTATAGAAAACATATTTAATCCTGGTAGAAAACATTTTTATCACTATGACAAGCAAATTAAACAGAAAAACTATTGAATATATGCAACGTATACAAATTAAATCATAGACTTCTTAATATTGGCATGATGTTTGTGTCATCTAGCAAAACTGTCAGAGGAAAATGACACAGCTCTGAAATTGCGTCAGTCAACAAATATTCAACTAGATGGAGAGTCAGGAGATTTAAGTTTTAACCCCAGCTCTGCCATTAATTAACTATATGACCCTGGGTGAGTTATTTACTCTCTCTGGAATTCAGTTTCCATACATATAATATGAAGATGTTGTGTTAGGTGATTTCCAAGCTCTAAAATTTCTACCATTCTAAAATCCAGATGTTTCCACTGGATTAATATGATCATTGTTAAAGCAGCAGCCTACTTTCTCAAAATCATCATCAAAATTAATATAACAATAGAGTTATGAGTATAAGCAAATAGTTCAGGAAGTATATTCCCAACGAAAAGATGACATTATTCAGGAATTGAGAGGTAAAAATAGATTGTTATAATGCCCTTGATATTAAGCTTATCACTTTTGTTATAATTCATTGCAAAACTTATGGGGAAAAGTTAGGCAATAAAGAAATCACTAAATGACAAGCTTAGAGACTTTATCACTTTAGCATGTTTTCTTGAAGAATATTATTAAAGGATGTATTTTAGAAATTAGTAGTTTTGGAGAAACAGCTGCTGGTCACTTTCAGAAAATTCATACATGTTAACTGATTCATATTGGTAAACCATTCTTTGTTATAGTTAAGGCTTCCCTTTAGCTGAAAAAGATGCCATTTGTTAGAGGATTGTGGTATTGTGTACACAACTTTTTTTCTGAATCTCTGAGCACAGTTAATTTTTTTAATGCTGTTTCTAGCCTTCAATAACATGTGCTCCTTAAACTTAGATTTGTACTTGGTGGTAATTGCTTTAAAGAGAATCCAAGGAAGTGTACTATAATAATAAAACGTCTATGGACTTATAGAGGCTTTATTTTCTCCGTATCTGTGTTGTCAGGAAACTGTCTCCTACCCACAAATAACCAAACCATCTTTATTGTATTCTTGCTCACATTTAATAAAATGTTTTTTTATAAAATGTCCTGTTTTTTAAAGAAGCTCAACTTAGTACCTATATATTCAAAGACTATATTGTTTTCATTCGTTTTATTTTAATTTCCTGTCTCGAAGCTACTATCTTTCAAGAATAAATGGTTGTCAAATTGGAAAAAAAGAGGGAAGAACTGTGCCAATTATTAAGTTAATAATACTCAATTTCTTATACTTTCCACTTTGTCAGAGCAAGTTTATTCTGGGCTCCCAAGGAAGGAAGAATTTAAAAGGAACTCTCTTTGTGATCACTGTGAAATTATGAGGTCTACATCACAGGCATCTTCATATTACTCAAACCTTTCCACTGCTCTGCCACACTGAGATAAGAATACCAGAATAGGAAAGATATATCTATTTATGACTTCTATATCAATTTGTAGATTATTTGGGGTTTCAGTAGACTTTGTGTTCCATTTGGGTAAACAAAATAATAAAGGAGAAATTCCAATTTGTAAAGCTTTTCAGTAAGGAAAATTACTAAAAATCATAGTTTTAAAATATTTGGGGACTATAACATTTTTCGATAAATATTTTCATGATATTTTTCCTACCTGTCTAAATTATCTTCTACAATTTAAAAGTCCTAGTCTAACTATTACCTGAAATTCAAAATTTTGGAAAATCCTGTCTGTCTTCTGAATTCAAGGGGAGAGGAAAAGGATTGAGCACCTTGATGATTAATTTAAAAAGGGTGGCGGGGGGGGGGGGGGGGGGGGGGGGCGGGGGGGAACAGGAAGAAAAAGGACCACTAGAAGGCAGTGTTTACTGGTCAAGGGAGATACCATCAAAGCAGTATGACCCACAAAACCAAATATGGCAGAGACTTAAGGAGAAATAGAAATTTTAAAAATAGTCACCAAAATAAGTAAAGGCATTTTAAATTTAGGATAGAAAAGAAGAAGTATGAGGGAAAGTATTCCAGTAGTCAAGAAGCAAAAGGAAGGAGATTGTGCAGTACCTAGAATGAGATAGCAGAGACTTTTTTGTTTTAAAAATTAGGAAGAGTGATTTTATGAAAAGATAAAACCTAAAAATGATGGAAATGATAGGAAACATGTTAGAGTGACATCCAGGCATAATTCAAGGAATTTATTTCACAATTCAAGTGGAATATTTAGAACGGAAAAATCTCTTCTTATAGATCAGTGCTTCTCAAACTGTGGATTGCATAGGCTCCCTTTCTATAAGAATAATATGGAGAATTCTGTTAAAAATACAGATTATTTGGGCCTAATATTGAATTTTGAAATAAGAATTTCCTAGGATGGATCCCCAAGATCCCCAGATGATTCTTGCATACTGTTTTTGTGCATCAACATATGAAAAGCACATCTCTAGAAACTGGATAAAAAGACAGAAAATAGATTGAAGTACAATGTCAAACTAAGGTGATGCTCTATGTGTAATGGAAGATACACTGAATATTTTAATCCTTGTGGACTTTAAAGTAAAACTGCTTCCAAACAACAGGAGCTAAAGGACTTTGTAAAGTGGGAATTTTCTCATTACTGAAAGTGGAAAACAGGTTTGATCTGGGTGGCAGGGAATGGGAGAGTTAGCAGTTATATTTAAATATAAACCTAATGTAATTCAAATATAGTTTTGGATCATGTACTATTTCAGATCACCTCTGCCACTATGGTCCTCAAGGCCTGTCTAATCCTGACCCCAATATAGATTAGGACTACACATGGCAGTGTCAAATACCAAGGCCACAGCCCTGAGGAATGTCATTACCATACTGGGCACAGAAGGCAGAGGGGACAATCATAGTGAAAGACATGCCAGATTTGGAGATGAAGAAATAGTTTCCAGTCCCAAGTATTGAGTGACACAGGCATACTAAGGAGGAAAAATACACACACACACACACACACACACACACACACACACTCCGGGTATTGCTGATGGGAAAGGTGAAAAAATACACACACTCACATAAAGAAATGTATAAAGCCAAAAGGCTTTGCAATAATACCCTTTTCAAAAAGGAACCACAAACCGCAAACTTCTGCACTTTCTATTTTTTCTACCTATAAGAAATATTTGTTCAATAGGAGATCAGGGACAATTACAGCAACCCATCAATTACACAAGTATGATAGAATTGGCCTATTATTCACTGATATTAGTATTAACTTTCTTATGACTCGATGGTATTATACAAAAAAGTTTTATAATTATATAACATTAAAACTCTTAATTGTAAATATTGTGTAATTTTCTTTCCCTTTCCTGTTTTCCCACCTTCCACTTCTGCTTCATGTTTGAATTTGCAAATATTATCCATCCAATAAAAATACCAGAAACTTTCCACAAACCACTTTCTTTAAAATCTCAGTTCACACAGCAAGCCTGTTCTCTCTCAAGGTTTTTTTTTTTTTTTTTTTTTTTTTCCCCCTTGTGGTCATTTATCTGTCCAGCACTGCAGAGCATATAATGTATGAACCTTAAACTAGACCAATATTTAATTATATTTCTGTGTGCTGCAAGATAATTTTTGATCAATTTGACAGTCCAAGATTTGAATCTCCCCTCATTATCTGGCAGTTGCCAAACTGTTTTACTTGGTATTGACAGTGCTAATGGTCTGATCTTCACATTTGTCCTATTGAGGATAATTATTTCCAGGGATACCACCATATGCAGGTTTCTTTCCTTGCTTTACAATCTCTCCTTTGCATCAATGTGCAAAGTGCAAATTTTCACACGAATGACTTAGATAACTTTTCTTCTCTTCATTTATTTATACTTCTTTAAAGACTCTGGAAATAAGTCAAATGTAAAAAAATAAAATTCCAAATCATTGGTATATACCTTAGTCACCAAAGCAACAATAATTTCCACATAACTAAAAATTTGACATAAAGGAAATTCTGAAGGGTGTGTTGTTCTTACACTATATATCTTAGGGTTTGGATATGGGTGTTTGGGGAGGGAAAATATCACGCATAATTACCTCAGAGATGGGCAAAATGGCTCCTTATAAAATTTATAAATTTAAGAATTTTTAGGAGCTGAGGACTTTTTGAGATTTTCATGAGATTTATAAGATGGGGCCAACCATTGGTGCCCTAAGGTTTTGCGTCTAGTACTCCCTACATTACAAATTAACCTCAGCTTGATCCCCTCCCCACTTGTGGTCTTCCCTACTTAACCTTCAGAAAAGTCATACTCCACCAATATAAAGATTGCAGCCTTTCTGCATATCTTCTGGACTTTCACAAATTATTATGTCCCAGGCCATGACCATTTATTTATGTCCCCCCCCCCATTTATTTTGTGGCAATAACATTTTCACTTCTTTTACTCATTGGATGTGGAATTCCCTACCTGATCATTTCTAGGAGTCCTTTCCCATTCCTCTCTTTAGTCATTTTTAGAAAGGAGTTTTTTTTTTTTTTTTTTCAGTTTGTCCATGTGTGGTTTTACATATCTGCCCTAGTTTGGTTGTCTTTCTCTCTCTCTTCTCCCACCATATACAGAGAATTTTGTAGAAGTGTGACATTTCATTGTGATTGAATCTTTATCTGAATATAAAAATTCTATTCAGAAAGAAAGCCACCAGTTGAGGCCTCCATATTCCAGAAATATTATGTATACATTGTAGAGAAGGAATTTCAGGTGCATGTGGGGTAGAAAAGTTACTTTAAAAAGGTTCTATGGTCTTATTTTATGAAGGTGCAACAATAATTGCAATTCTAATATTTGTAATTCTAAATGTGTGTATTGAGGTTTGTTTTTTCAATGACTGTGAACAATTTGCTAAATGTTACTCCTGTACATTGCCTCCCTCCACAGACACAACATTGTTGTGTAAAGTTATATGGTGAGGTTTAGAGAAAGCCACATTTTTTTGTGGGGGTCAGGCATCTGTCATTATCATGAACACAATCTTTAAAGGCCAAATATAAATAAAATTAAGGCAAAGCAACTTTGAATAGTCTTATAACCTCAAGGTTAATATTTAGCTTTTCCCAAAGCAAGCAGGCCACTGCCCTGAACTACAGATGCCTGGGGATCATTCCAGCACGGTGCCTGCTTATTTCCCTTTCTGAGAGTCCAGGGGCCCTTTGCATTCAAGAGAGGGTGCAAGTGAAATGCCAATCTAAAAAGGGAACTTGAAAAACGGATTTGGGTGGGATCCAATATCAGCCAGAAACCAGATGCCAATGAAATAAACGACACGGCTAAAATAATAAGTCTGCTAATAATGATGGCAATAATAGCTCACCAATCAATTACAAGTGTGGAGAAAACTGGGCATTGGGCAACAGGACAATCAGCATATGAAATCCACGAGAAAAAGATAAATCTGGATAACTAGGAAGCATAATACTTTTTTTTTAATGGGGATGTGCAGAATTAACTTCTTTCCCAAATGGCGTCGAGTTCTTTTCGGTCCTGCAACACTAAAATTGGGAACATTGTCCTGGCGAGAATAAAGTTTTAGAAATTGCTATTAGAAAGTGAGAAAAGTTAGACTCCAATGCGTAATTTTCAAACCCGTTGTCACCTAAAAGTAAAGGTCACTCGATGAACAGGCATCTCCTCTGGCAAAAGAAGAAAAAGACGGGTAGCCTGTAAGAGGAAGGAGTACTCTTAGGAAGTCAAGGGACTTCGCACTTTTTGGCCTTTCTTTGAGCTCCTCTGGGATAGGTACCCAAGTGCCGCTAGACAAAGCAGGGTGCCTTTTGAAAATGTACCACTGTTTAGGGACCACTGCCACCCCTTCACCCCACCGCCGCCCCTTCCCTTTGCCTTTTGGTGGAGTTTGATGCGGTCCTGGGTACTTAGGGGTGTCTATTCCTCCTGCCAGTTTCCCAGGTCCCCTTCCGCGCCTGCTGTTCCGTCGAAGTCCTGGCCAACTCCTGCTCTGGAGACTCTACTCTCCCTTGTGCTCAGAACTTGAAGAAATAGAGTACTTAGAGGGTGACAGGCGTCCTTCACTTACCGGCAAGTGGCCCAGATCTGTGACCTCCTTGTCCCTCCAGCCCCCCGGTCCCGCCATGGCTTCAGAGGAGCAGGAGCGGGCTACTGACTTGGGAGCGCACCGGGTGTCAGTGGAAACTGACGAGAAGTTGAAGGGAAGGGAGAGGAAAGGGGATGGCGGGAGAAAGGAGTGGGGATTGGGGTTTGTGGAGTGGGAGATAGAGGAGTGGAAAGTGGAGGGAAAAGAGCTGGGAGTGGAGGGAAGCTGGAGTTTGAGAGGCGGGAAAGCAAGTTTGGTTAAGGCAAGAGGAGAGTTTGAGAGCCTCGGTACTGGAGAAGAAGCTAGAGGGGTGCTCCGCCGCGAGAGCGCAGTGTCTGCCCCAGCAGGGTGCGCCTCTTTCAGGGTGAGGAGGGGGGCGGTGCAAGGAGAGGGGCCCGGGAGCAGCTCGAAGGGGATTGGTGCAGCGTCACGTCGCCAGGTGGGCAGCCGCGCAGCGGGGAGGCAGGCTAGGGGCCACTAGCCAAGGGAGGTTCTGAAGGACTATAACGGTTTGCTAGCTGGCCTTTCTCGGCCTTCACCCCGCCCCCGCCCTCTCGCCCCCTCCCAGGTCCACTGCTGTGCCCGCCGCTCCCGCCCCCGCTGGAGAGCGTTCCACAGGAAACTTTTTCTAGGCAGCTGCCAGCCCCGGAAAACCGGTCCCGCTCCGCGCCGCTCCCAGTCTGGGCCCCACTGCTCTGCCACAGTCCAAACAGCCCGCACCCTCGTCTCCCCAAGAAACACTTGTGACTTTTCTAGTTGTCTATTTTCTCTTTCTGCTCCTTTGATTTCATTGATCCATTTATTGCAAAACCCCATCAAGTTAAAGAAGGAAATGACTTGCTACCGGATTAGGGATAAAACCTAGTCAAGCCCTTGTTTGAGCGGCCGAGTGGAGCCCTAGGGCTGCCACAGCTCGGCCTTCGAAGCCACTAGCAGAGGGCTGTACAGAATGGACAGAGACACTAGAAACTCTCCTCCAGACGGGCCACATCTCCTCTGGACCAGGGGCTAGTTGGTACTAGGCCGGTGCCGATTACGCCAAACAGCACCTGTTCACAGGTGCTTGGGGTAAAGAGAGACTGATGGTCTCTGCAGCCCGGGCCGCCCTGGGTCCTAAATTTACAGACGCAGCGTTCTCATTTCGCGGAGAAAGTTCCTGCCTTCTTCCCAGTTTCCAGCGTTGGGGCCGGGTTTCATTCATTCGCACATTCAGTGCAAAACGTTTCCCCGCGCTCACGCTCTTCTCCTCCGCTCCCCGCCCACCCCGCCAAACCTCAGGTAGGGATAACAGAAGGTTAAAAAGAATCGAACAAACACAATTTAGCCTTAAGTATGGCGCCCCTTGAAGCATTTTGGTCAAGGGTTTTAGTGCGTAAAACAAACCACATTCTAAGCTCTTGCGCTGCAAAGAGCACTTTAGAAAATATCCCGAAGTCGCTTACTTTTCCTGGAGCTCACAGACTGCTTCGCGCTTACCCTAACGCCTGGTCGGAACGCGACATTAGGGGTTTATTTCCTGTTTCTTTTTAAATTAATTTTTTAACCTCCTCTAAGAAGATTTATATGAATAATTCTTGCCACTGATCTCGCGCTCACCGTTTCTGACCCACTCTTCTAACTTCTGTAATTATTAACTTTAAGTATTTGTGGATTTTTTTTTCGTGTCTATTTCAATGCCTGAGTTTGACCTCTGTACATTCCTTAACCTCGGAACCTCCGTGAGCTGTGTAATGGCCACAGCCTGCCTGAGGAACCGGGTCTCGCTAAAGAAAATTCTCTGTTAACGGGTGCGGAGAAAGCCAACCACCACCTCCCCCCAAAAACAAACCTAGGTGTCCTGGATCGAATTTTCTCGTTAATTCAAATGTGATATTTACCATTATAGAAATTATATTTTCCAAGAATTCATATCTTGATAACTCCACCACACACCACACAAATCTTGCCCTTTAAAACCGTTTAAGAATTTTTTGGTGATCAGTAAAGTTCTTATGGATCTGCTTTAATGTTAGTATGGAAATTGACACTTCATAACTAGAAATGGGCAGGTGAGCCAGTAAATAGGAAGTTACACTTTTATATACATATCTTGTTTTTAGAAATAAAGTCACCAAATCAAGATATGAATTTAAAGGAACTCTAATCTTCACTAAAGAAAAGAAGCTTTCATAAATTTCCATTTTAAACAATGTGGTTTGTTGAATGTAAGGTGTGGGGAAATGCCCCTTGGTCCCCGATGGCAGACTCTTTTAGCCTGTCTAAGGGGACAAGTCCAGACCAGGCTAAAGATTCCAGGATAGATCATTGGACTTTCTAGTTGCAAGCCTCAGTGGGAGGTTAGTGGCTTCATGGCTCCACAGGGATTAGTCACATTACGGGAGAGATCCCCCTGGGTGGGGGGAAGGGAAGCTAGTTGTTTGACCAGAATATGACAGAGAACATACATTTTTTAAAGTTATTATTTTCAAGAAAAAAAGGAGGCATGGAAGAACATGGAAACTTTGCCTTTTAAACTGGCATTATAGGGATTTTTGTGGCTGACTTGGGAAAGGTCATCTGGGATAGCAGACCATAAGGCAAATAGATGGCCCCTAAGCATGAGGCTCAGCTTTAAGCACAACCCTGAAATAGGGCACTTTTTTTTTACAACTTAGAACTTCTCTCCCCCTCACCCCACCGCAATCACCTCCCCTCCCCACTTCTGACATGATCTTTTTTTTTTTTTTTTTTAATTTCCTGACATCAAACTCCACAAAAATAATCCTAGTCTGTGCAGGGTCCAGGAACTTGTCAGATGTGTTTTAACCAGAAATTATCTCTCTGCCAGCACTATATATCCCATATTTTTCTATCCCTTTCTTTTCCACTGAATGTTTTTTTATCTTACAGCCCTGGACTCTTTGTAACTTTTGATTGTTGCTTTTTTTAATAGCTATAGTTTATTGAATTCATACTGTATTTTCCAGGCTAAGTGCTTTGCATATATTATCTCATTTAATTTCTTGAAAAATTCCAGGTTATTAATTTTTATCCTTGTTGCATAGGCAAACAAATAAAGGCTCAGAGAGATGGAGTAGTTTGCCTAAAGCTTCACAGCTAGTAATTAGAGGATTCTGGCTTCCAACTCAGGCAGTCTGACTCCAGAGCCCACTTGTCAATGAGTGTTGAAGGACTGGTACATATTTTGAGACTGTGTGAAGAGAAGCCAAATTCAAAAAAGCCTCAGGGTAAGAGAGATCAGATGACAATAGTTAGGCCCCTGAGCTATACAGTTCCCCCTGCCCCCTTTCAGCCCTCAAGCCCTCCTAACAGAAATAACATGGACTTTATAAAAAACAGTGGAACCTAGTCATTGCCTAAGAGTAGCCAATGACTGCCTAGCAGAGATCACTAAGTGGATCACCTCACAGGGAAAGATCATGGATTTCACAAAGTGGATCACCTCACAGGAGAAAAATCATGGATTTCAAGCTTAAGAAACTTCCAGAACAAAGAGCCCTAGCCCTTTCAATGCTTAAAAAAAATTAAAATCCATTCCTATTCCTTCCAGAGAGATTTTCTGACTGGGAACAAACCTTGAGGATTTGAAGGAGGCTGTGTTTGTGAGCAATCGTGCTTAGCAGACCTGAGATACTAAATGGCAAGGTTACAGCCAGTTAGTTCAGTTGGTAGGAGTACTGTAAACATGGTGTCAAGGGCATGGATTTGATTCTCCAGGGGGCTGGTGTGCATCATTCTACTCTTTGGTCCTTGATAGCACCTAACTTCTTGCCTCTCAGTGTGCCTTTTATTGAAAAAAAACTTCGAAGTTAGTACTTGCATTTTTATATACAAAGAACTATGTATTCATCATTTCTTACAAGTGGCTTGTCACCAGAGTGTGGAGAAATTATACTGCAAAGACATGTGTGTGTACCATGACAAATATAGATTCAAAAGTTTCCTGGTTGTTTTTTGTTTTTCTTTTCTTATTTTTTCCCCATTTACACATGTAAGATTGGTAATATATGTGAATAGATAATGTATTCAAAGATTGAATCCCACGGAATGCTTTATCAAAATTTTCAAGTTAATAGTCTCCCCCTTATTTCCAGGGAATATATTCCAAGATCCCCAGTGGATGCCTGATAGCAAGTATAAGTATAGTGTATATGTATGTGTGTATGTGTATATATACACATACACACACACACACACACACACACATATATGCTATATGCCTACGATGGTGTTAGTTGATAAATTAGGTGTGGTAAGAGACTAACAAGAATAACTAATAACAAAAAAGATCAATAGAATAATTTTAACAATATACTGCATTGGGAATTATTTAAAACTTATGAATTGTTTATTTATTGAATTTTCCATTTAATATTTTCAGATCATGGTTCACTGTGGGTAACTGAAACTGTGGAAGCAAATCTATGGATCAAGAGAGACTACTATGCACAAAAAGTTCTGTCACTTATTGAATTTCCTCTTCTCTGAGACCTCACATGTGAAAATGAATCAATGTCTTACAAACTTCAGTTGCTACTCATTTGCTGCCTACAACACTGAGTCCTGGGTGGGAATAGTGAAATAAGATTATATAGTAATCTTCCTGAAAAGAGTATTCACATATCTGTGATTCCAAACACATCAGGTTCAATATCTGCTAACATACTTGTAAGTGGCTGTGGAAACCTATCTGAGAGAGGCCCAAAAAGTCCTAGTAGCCGGAGGAACCTTCTTTGGGAACCACTTGGCTAAAGGCCCTTCTTGACATTTTCTTTCTTATGGAGATACTTCTGCAACTGTAGGATTTCTACTATAGTTCCTAACAGTCTTGCTACCACTACTTTTTGATATTTCCTATGTGCCACTCCTCTACCTAATGTTTCTCAGGCTAAAGGTCATGAAATGTGCCTTCTGACCATAGTTTGCAAAGCTTCTGTTGCTTGTCATGGAATGCTCTTAAGCTCGGCATGATTTGAGCTATGCTTGTTTCTAAAATGAGACCCTGGAAATCTGATCCTAGAAGAACACAGGTCTCATAGCTATTGAAAACTGGAATGCCACTCTAAAAAAGGCAATTGTTTTATAAAGAGAACTAAAAAGGGGAAATTAAAACATAAAGTCAGATAGATTTCTGAAGTTGGTTATGAAGCTTCCTTTTTTCCTTAGTGTTTTCTCCCTTAGGAGGCCATAATATTTTGTTCTTGAATTTCCAGCCCTGCAGCTTTAGGATATCCATCCATCCACCCTCGCCTGACACAGATGTACATAGGAACATATTTACTGTGACAGTAATGAATCTTAAGTTTCAGTTTCTCTCACTTGCATTTCTAAGGCCATGGGAATGGCCCTAGTAGTTCTGTATAGATGATTTTACATTCCTTTTTTTCTTAAAGTGGGCTTCCTAAATTATAAAAGCTTCAAACTCAAAAAACTTGGATTTAGCCCTGAATATACAACATAAAGAGAACACAGTAAAATTGAAAAATGTGTGTGTCTGCATGTATGTCTATGTGTGAAATTTCCATAATATCCCTGAAGCTTGAAAAACTAACAGTTGCAACTAGAAATGCAAAACTAGAGAATATTTATTACTAAAAGAAAAAAAAATGTCCGTAGGAAGAATGTAGGATTAGCACTGAACTTTAAGAAATTATTTGTCTATGTAAAAAGGGAGTACATCACATGAGCAGGATGAATATCCTATTGACTGAGGATAAAAAAGAAGAAACAGATGTAATTTTTAATGAGTATATGCCACAAAATTTCTAAATCCAGATCATAACACTTTGGAGGAGACAATAGTAATGATAACATTTTAATAATTTAAATTATTAAAATTATTTTAATTTTAATTATTATATTAGAAATTTTTATACAATTAGTATGTGCTTATTGTTATAAGTAAAAATCAGTCAAAAGTGAATGTTGCCAAAGGTAATAATCTCTAAGTTCTCCATTCAATCATACATAACCACCACCACTCATTCTCAAAATAATCAATGTTAAAAATTTGATGTATATCTTTATACAATTCTCCATGACCACAACTTTTATGTCAACACACAGATGAAGAATTCTCGTTGCTTGTTCTTTCATTCTGTTTTCATTTTTAAAACAAAAATTAGACTACACCATTGACATCTCAACTTAAAATATATATCAACAGTATCTTTCCAAGTGAAATATAGAAATCTAACTAATTCTGAAATTATTCACTTGAATTTTGTTTTTCTAAGAGAAAAAGTAAAACATGAAAAGTTAATAGATTTCCATGCTGACAATTTTATTTATTAGAAGATACAGGAAATAGTGAGAAAAGTTGCCTCTCTGGATTTAATTCTGAGCAATAAGGAAAAGATAGTTACCTGGAAAATATAAGATAAACTATACTATTTTGGACATTTAAATAGAAAAATAAGTGAATTCTGGGCATAGTCAAATACAATAGAATTCATTGTCAAATACAATAGAAATAAGGTGCTTTTTTAAAAAAAATATGCATTCATGTATATGTATACAGCAGTGTGCCATCCATCTCACATTCACTAGAAACTTTTTAATAGAAGAAAATGTGGTCCAAGAATGTTAGAAAGACCAAATCAGTGAAAATCTGTATTGAGTGTGTGTGTGTGTGTGTGTATAAATTTACCACAGATAAATAATAGATAAATAATATTACCTGGCCTAATGATATAAAGAATGTCACATTCCTTAAAAATACCTAATGCTGGAAAAATTAACTAAAATTCTTCTGAATCTATGTTTACATGCATGTTTTGTACAAAACAGAACTATGAATAAGAATCACACTCCTTGAATAAATATATGGTACAGTGGCCATTGATCATATAGATTAGATGAAGTTGCTTAATTCCTATTGTATTTCCTTGTCATCATTGAGGATAATATTTCTAATTATAAAGTGCCAACCAAACATCATTAGAAAGAATTGAGTCTCAACATTTGAGAGAATATATATTCAGCTAAATTTTATTGTGAGGCACTACTCAAAGTTTGAACAGGAAAGAAAATTCATAGGTAATACACAGCTTTTATGCTTGGGGAAATATCTAGGCTCAGAAAAATGACAGATTTAAAATTCAACTACAATAACAAAATTTTAAAAATCTGAAAATGTGATTATTTTGGTAGTGTCTGAAGCACAGTAGAAGGACCAAAAGTTTGGAAACAAGCACAAGTCCCAATTTTAAAAACAGGACAAAAGATTCTATAAAGTACATATGAATACATTTTATATTGATTATAGGGTAAATCCTCATAGAATATTATGAAGATGGCTCCCAAAAGATGTTTCCCAGGAACAAGCAGAGACTTACTAATAATGATCCATGACAAATTGGTTTATTTCCTGTTTTTAATGATGCAATAGCAAACCCTCAATGTAATTCCCAATGAACTAGGCATCCTAGTTCACTTTATGTGGTTGCCTCCCACACTGAATCAGGCCTTGCTCTACAAGATCAATACAACGCAGAAAAAATGACCTTATATAGTTTATAAGTTTAGGTCATTAAAGGCCCTGAAACATCTAGCTAGGTCTTTTAGATTGTTTGACATGTGGAAAGTCATTTGCCAGATCTTGAGGACTTGGAAGTAGCCCTGTAGCGAGCCTTACATAGAGAAGAACTGAGGCCATGGCTAACTTTCCAACCATGTTAGTGAACCACATTGAAAGTGAATTTCCAACCCTCTTTGTGTCCTTAGGATGATAACTGACCCAGCAAGCATCTTATTAACTTCATGACAGATCTTGAGTTAAGCCATTCCAAAATTTATGACCCACAGAAAACATGATTAAAAATATGTTATTGTTTTAGTTACCAAATTGGAGAATGACAGATTATAAATTGATAAATAAATAATTGAGTGTTTGGTCACCAAGGAGCTCAGGGTACTACTATAATCAACGTATGTTTATTTTGACAAAGAATTTTACTATATCCTGTTGGATAAAATAGAAAAATGTGGACTGAATAAAGCAAAATAGGCACATTTGTGACTGATTAAAAATAGTTAATGAATCAATGGCAAAATGAAGAGAAGTTGCAATATTGATACCAGATTATTCAAGGAATAATCAAATGTATATTCTAGAGTAGTACTGCCAAATGGAAATTTCTGTAATATTGAAAATATTCTGTCTATATTATATGAGAGCCACTAGAAACATGTGGCCAAGTGCTTGAAATATGACCACTTCAGGACTGAAATTTAACTTTATTTTAAGATAAATTTGAACTGATACACACAAATATGGATAATGGCTAATACAACTGTCTAAAATCTAGGAAATAAGATTTGTTAAACTTGAGAGAAAAGAAATAGAAAACTAAGGACAGACACTCTAAAATGAACATGGTTCAGATTTTTTATCCTTGGCTCAGTGTTCAATTTATTAACCAATATTTTAGGTGACAACATAAAAGACATGAATATAACTTTTGTTGATGAATTCAAACTTGGAAGAATTAGTAATTTATAGTTTGATGGTATTTTCTGACCAGGGTCATAGAAAGAAGGGAGTAGAGCTAGGGAAGTGATGTGGCTGATACATGAGGTAGTCCTTAGGGTTAGTTCAAAGGAAAGGGTCCCAAGGCCAGAAGAGGATAGAGGAGACAAGCCATAAATTGGGCCTAGGTTTGGGAGGCAGTGAAGCAGAAAAGCTGAGAAGATAAAACTAGAGATGAGACTGGAGCTGACAGGAAGCTAGAATGATGAATGAGCAGGGGGTTAGGAAAGGGAGGCAGGGGGCAAACTGAAGTGGAACAAGGAATAAGCACAGAGGAAGGCCATGCTGGATTTTGGCTGCCTTATTTCTCCTGTTGTTTTTGCTTATGGCTTTTTGCATTCCCTCTGGGCTTGAGCTGGAGAAGTAAAGCCTACAGATCCATTCTGGAGAGATTCACACTATGCAAGAGCCTGGAATCATTGACCTAAACCAACCAGAAGACATTTTACAGAGATAAATGTGAAACTCTGTAGCTGAGTTTGGAAAACAAACAATCAAGTCCATAAACATGGGATGTGAGAAAACTAATGTAAACAGGTAATGTTAATCCAGTGCTGCAGTGATACCAGAGAGACCAATTAAACACCCCAATCAAGTGCAATTGCCTGAATTGCACCCTATACCAAGTAAAGACATCTGAGGAGGTGTGACTATTTCAGAGTATTGCATTTTAAACAAATGCAACTGTCTCCAAAGTAGGGAAATAATTTTGAAATAATGACATATTTGGATGGGTTGAAGGTCTGGAGGCATATAGCATTTTGTACAGAAGGCTTAGGGAGATGAGAAGCTATCTTCAGACAATATTTGTAGGGTGTTATAAGGAAAAAAATCAATAGGTTATAAAAATGTAAAATTCAGAAAATTAAATGAAGAACATTTTATCAATTATCACTCTAAAGAATTAACTGCTTTCTAGAGGAAATATTTCTCTATAACTGGAAATATTTCAAGCAGAGACTAGATGATCACTGGCCCCAGATTTGTATTAAAAAACTTGTGGATTCTAAGATAGATTGAATTAAAGCAACTCTGTTTTTTTCCAGTTCAAAGAAAATAATCAACTACTATTCTTTTTCTGAATATATTGTGGTCTCTCAATACTTAGCCAGAAGATATTGCTATTCTCTTTCTACTGTAGGGGCATGTACTAGCCCTAAGTCACACCCACAAAACCACATTTTATATAAGGTCACAGAACAAATGCTACCCTCCCTTAGAATGCAAAGGCATAACTAGCTATTTTTATATGTGGAGCAAGCAGCAAGCAATGCAAACATCGCCACCACTCCTTCCCTCTCTCCTTAACCTCCTCCCACCCCTAGGCACTACCATGCTAAGTGCACTCATCACATTCTGCAAATATCTACTTCCATCTTCTCCTTTTTTCTCTTTGTAGTATTGGAATATTGAAGAGGGTCTTCAAGGTCAGGTAGTGCGTGTGTGAGGGAGGTGGCTAGTGCTTCATCTCTGGGAATGTGTCTGAGTGGTTATGCTACTCACCAAACCATAAGTTATGGGATATATCCAATCAATTATTTGTCTAGAGTGCTTTCAAGGGGAATCCGTGGGAAAGGATGGTGCTTGACCCACATGATACACATTCTTCTCCATGGAGAATGGTGGAATCACAGTGGTGGTGGTATTCTTTAAGATTTTTTCCTTTTATGTATTTTTAAAAATACAGCACTCAAAACATCGTTTACAATCAGAGATGTATAAAAGTAGTTTCCTTAGCTGTATTATTTAGATTTTTGTCTTTGTGACCAAAAAACCTGACCAGAACAACTTACAGGAGGAAAAGTTTATTTTGAGCTCAATTTCATAGTTTCAGTCCATGTTCAGTTGACTTCATCACTCTGGACTCAAGATGAGGAGGAACATCATGACAGAAAGGCAGGGTGGAGGAAAGTTGCTCACATCATGGTAGCCAGGAAGCAGAGAAAGGTGGTGAGGGGAAGCCCGGGGGACAAGGAATAATTCCCCAAGGGCGTTTCCCCTGAGACCTACTTCTTGCAATCACATCCATCTGCCTACAGTTAACACCCAGTCTTCCATTCAATTTATTAATCCATCCAATGGATTAATATACTGATTAGGTTATAGCACACATAATTGAATCATTTCACCTCCTACATTAACAGAGGAGATTTTGGAAGACACTGTCATATTAAAACCATAACATTAGGAGTTTGGGATTTTTATCTTTCCATACCTTTATGTTTACTCAGAAAAATATATGCAAACATAATCTTATATTTCCTTGTTTTTTTTCAAATATAAGAGGATAGTATCATAATAATTTGTTATTCAGTAACTTACCTTATTTCACTTAATATGATACAAATATAAAAACATATAGGTATAATTTATTGTATTAAAACCTGTAAGAAATTATTGATAGGATTCATCACATAAAACGGAAAACTTGCCCAGCATGGTGGTGCACTCCTGTAATTCCAGTGGCTCAGGGGGCTAATACAGGAGGATTGCAAGTTCAAAGCCAGCCTCAGCAAAAGTGAGGTGCTAAGCAACTCAGTGAAATCCCGTCTCTAAATAAAATACAAAATAGGGTTGGGGATGTGGTTTAGTGGTCAAATGTCCCAGAGTTCAATCCCCAGTACCCCTGTCCCCTGAAAAAAACACAATGGACCTGAAAAAATGTTTATAATACAAATGATCAACAAATGGTTACTGCCATTAACAGACAAGAACACATATAAATTGCCAGAGAAAGGATACTATCAAATAGAGAAATGGGCAAAAACTACAAATAGATAATTCACAGAAAAAGATATATAAATATACAATATGTGAGAAGTAACTCATTCAATGTCATTAGCTTTTAGGGAAAAGCAAACACAAAGAAAAAGCTAATTTCATTAAAAATTACAAAAGTGGTTATTATGGTTTTGATGTGAGGTGTCCCCCAAAAGTTTATGTATGAGACAATGCAAGAAGGGAAATGATTGGATTGTAAGTGTCTTAACTCAATCAGTGAATTATTCTCTGATGGGATTAATTGAAGTGGTAGGGTATGGCTGAAGGGGGTGGGAATTGGGGCATGGCTATGGGGTATATATTTATATCTGGCAAGTGGAGATCTGTGTGTGTGTGTGTGTGTGTGTTTGTGTGTGTTTCTTGATCACCATGATGTGAGGTGCTTCCCTCTGCCACCCTCTTCCACCATGATGTTCATTCAGCCTCACCTCAAGCCCTGAGGAATGGAGCCAGCCTTCTATGGACTAAGACCTCTGAAACAATGAGCCCTCAAATAAGACTTTTCTCCTCTACAATTGTGCTGGTCTGGTCCTTTAGTCACAGCAGCAAAAAAGCTGGCTAAAACAGTGGTAAAGTCTCATTTAAAAAACAAGGTTAACAGTCAAACTACACAAAGATATAGAGAGAAAAATTTAATAGTCTGAACTTTGCATGTGTAGTCTTACTTCCCATGAAGTTATCATACAATGAACTTTATAATTCTATGCATAGTACCCATTTGTTGGTCATGTTTTTTGCAGTTTTCCAGAATTCTTGGTTTTGGTTTCTTATTTTGTATATGACTTGATCTTACCCCTCTGGTAAACTGATGAGAAGACTTTCAGCCAACAGTGTGAATGTGCTAACTCAAAAATCACCATTTTTGCACACTACTCAGACTAGGATAATAATCATCATTTTTCTGAGAAATTAACTCATCATTGTAGCAGTGTTCATTCATGGAGATGATTGTAGAAATTAGCAACCTACTGAAAAGACAGTCTTGATGCTAAATTTAGGCTAAGAGAAAGAAAAGTAAACATTGAGAAGTTTCTTAGATTTCAGCTAAGAAGTTCTTGGTCCAATACATCTTAGTAAACATAACAGTGCTGCCGTGTAGGTCACTTTCCTAGTGCTAGTGGCCCAGTGTTATGTCTCAGACTCACAGAAGATTATTTGTAATAAGCAGGTGTAATTTGTTGGATGCTTAAGACATGATGGGCACAGCACTTATGTTTTACAGTCATTATCTCATATGAATTCTATGGGGATACTATTAACATCTCCACTTTTCACATAAAAAATGAGACCCACAAGAGTTTAAGTGATTTAGTCAAGGTGGAATGGGGACTTGAACAGAGTTCTGTGGGATTTCAAAGGTTAGGTGGTCTATGTAAGGGGTAAGCACATTTTTTTCTTCAAATGGTCATATAGTAAATATTTTAGGATTTGCAGGTCATTCAGCCTAGGTTGTAACTACTCCACTCTGCCATTGTAGCACAAAAGCAACCAGAGACAATATAAAAGCAAGTGAGCATAGCTGTGTTCCAATTAACTTTATTTGCAGATGCTGAAGTTTGAATGCCATATACTTTTTCATTTATGAAATATTGCTCTTCTTTTCATTTTTCCAACCATTTAAAATGTAAAAGACACTCTTAGCTTGTGCATGATACAAAAACACCAACCACTAATCTATGCTACCTCAAAGGTTGCAGAACGTATCATTCACATAATTGAAGGACTTCATCAACCACCCTGCTTTCTCTTAATAACTCAAATATAGGTTGGTCATTGCAGGTACATGTCTAAGCCTTTTTAGGAGCTATTTTTCTATTCAGTACCATACATGTACTGTTTTTATCTGGGACAAAGTAATCCTTTTTTAAGGATCCATTCAAATATTCTAGCATTCAGTGAACAAGCCTGCATTTATTGGATTCTTTTATTTTTTTAAAACCTGGCTCTTCTTTATTTCACATACCATGCCAAAGATTTGCCCACTTTGCCAACACTTCTTCTATAACATATTCATCCTCCAACAGCTTGGGGCATCGTCTACACAATTAACAACTCTCATAAAATAATAAATATGTTACTTTTAAAATATTATAGTGATTGAAGGATTATACTAGTGTCAATGATTTCAACAATGGGCAGCTTTACTAAAAAGACTGAAAAACTGCAGTACATTCCAAGAGATTTCTTTTTTTTCTTTCTTGATCTCTGTAAACATTACTATTTTGCCCTGTGTCCTTCAAAATAGAGACAGTGAGATACATAGCAGCAAAAGACCTCTCATAGTACCTGGCACATAGTAGGTACACACTTATTGAAAAAATGAATTATTCAATAAAATGCTCTAATATCAATGATTTTTAGAAGCTTTGGGTTGAAGAAAAATGAACGATGTTTCCTAGACTTTTTTTTTTTTTTTTGGTTGGGGAAATATCTGGTAGGCCAGAAAACTACTTGACAGTGGTACTCACTATCTTCCACATGTTCTGGTGTTTGACATGGTGGTATCTCTCCAACTAGTCAGTATTTTGATCAGGATCGGGCCAGAGTTATCTTCTGGCAAGCAGAAAAGCAAAGCTATTTCTCAGCACCTGTGGGCTTGCTTTTGTGTCCCTTATACTCTGTTATTTGAACAGATGTGGGGAAGCAGATTAATAAGACTGAAATTACGAATGTAGTTTCCTTGTAGACCTCTTATCTGTAGATTTTAGCATTTTATCAACTTTATTGTGTAAATATGCCTCTCACCACAAGGCGGTCAGAGAGTATTGTGGATAGTTCAGAGCAAACCTCTCACCACTCTTAATAAAAGTTCAATATCTATGTCCTATTGTTGATGGTGGGTCAGAAGTGTCTGTCATGTTGAGAAAAAAATTGAAAAGGGAAAAGTAAAGGAGTAAGAACTGATAGAAAGTTATTTCACTGAGAAAAAAAGGGAATCTATCTGCAATACTTCAATTGGACCATGATGAGTGAGAAAAGCTCATGGGATGATATTTGACTTTCTTGAAAGAATGTGGGATTTATTCATTTAAGGACAATTTAAGGGGCACACATTATATGCCAAATACACTAACACAATACTAGTTTGGTTTTACAAGTGCTAGGAAAATAATAAAAAAAGAATATGAGAAAGAATAACAATAAAGGGGATGGACTATATATGGTAGTCAGATAAATTCTCAATGAAAAGGTGATATTTATCTAAGAATGCCATCTGATAAATAAATCTTATGCTTTATTTTCTCCTATTTTAATCTTAGCTCTATTATTGGGTTATGGGGAAGCTTTTCTAAAGAAGATTTTTTTCCCATGAAAATAATAATCTTCCTTAGACATTAAAGAGCAATCAAGATGCAGAATGGAAGGCAACTGATATTTATTGAACATTTGCCTTAAACCAGACCCTTTGCACATATTATTTCATTTCATTCTTATAATAGCCCTGCGATGTCTATGTTATTTTTTTTTTCTGTTTGGTGGATGAATAAACAGAAATTCAAGATGGTTACATAACTTGCTCAAAGTAACACAGAAAAAGTAAAAGAAAAGTCTGGGATTCAAAATTAAATTTGGTTTCCCTATTACATTTATTCTCTTTCCATTGTACCATGATATTATCTAGCTGTATAAATTAATTCATCTTGAATCAAAGAGTGAAATATGATATATCAAGAACTATGTAATGTTTTGAACAACCAACAATAAAAATTAAAAAAAATAAAAAAATAAAAAAAGAATAATAATTGGCTGTCCTTAGTGAGGAGATACTACACTAACAGATTTAGAAACATTATTTCATTTAATCCTCAATTGTCTACTGAAGGAAGCACCAACCCATTGTAAATATAAAAACTTAAGGCCTCAGGAGCTTAAGAAACTTGCTCAACTCAATTATGGATACCTAATTTCACTTCATCACTTTTAAATCTTTAGACTTACAATTAGAAATGTCTGATGTTCCCAAATGTGGTTCTGTCTTGAAGTCAGGTTAAAGGAAACATTAGTCATTCAATTGAGTCCTCATATTTCTTCAGTCAAGGCCCAACTGCTCTGGAACTGAAGTGAAGCAGTAAAGCAAAATCATTTCGCAAATGTAAAATAATTGTAATAAAAGAGAGAATAGTGCTTGTGTTTCTCTTTTGAAAAAAAAAAATACCATTTTCCCAGGAAATACAAGAATATACTAGGTCGCATTAGAGTCTAAGCAAGAGAGTAATTAAAGCTATGGCATGTTGAAAATGCTTGCTAGTGAGCTTCCCTTCCTTTTAAATACAGCTGTGGATATACTCATTTTAGATTTTAACATTTTCCCATGGGAATAGAAGTTTTGCTGTTTCATCCAAATAACCAATTCTTGCAAACGTCATTTGCATAAGAGGTGGAGAATATCTGAAACAGAAGGGAGAGGGGTTGGGGCCCTGTAAACTTCTGAGGTTGAGTGTGCATTTAGTTCTGCATTGATCACTATTCAGGTATCTCTTTTCTTTACCTACATTGGAGGTACTCCTTCATCATCCACAGCTTCCTCAATAATCTGGGGTATTCTCTGCATTTTCACCTCCACAAGACCTCTGAAAACAGAAGCTGCTAAATTCTTCAGAAAATGTCCACAAAACCTAAATATAATATGTTTATTCTCCTTGGAAGTGGCTAAATTTTAATAGTAGTAATAGTTAACATGTATTGTGAAGTTACTCTATTCCTGGCACTGTGACAAATATATTATTTCATTTAACCTATGTGATATTTAATGGGGTGTTATTATTAGTAGTAGTACCACTCTCATTTTATAAGTTTGGAAAAATTGGCTCAGAGAAAGTAATTTATTTTTCCAAGGCTACTCAGTTAATAAGTGATATAGAAGTGTTTGCAACACAAATCTGAATGATTCAAGCCTATGTTTTTTTTTTTTTTTACATTTTGTTAGTTGTAGATAGACACAATACCTTTATTTTATTTATTTTTATGCCGTGCTGAAAATCAAACCCAGTGCCTCACATGTGCTAGGCAAGCCCTCTACTCTACTGAGCCACAATTCCAGCCCATCAAGCCTGTGTTCTTAATGAATTACTGTAGGGTCTTAAGATGAAAGAATAAAGCAATAACTGGAAATTTAGTTATCAGCAAGCTAGATGGGAGAGGCATTTGTGGGATGATGGGCAAGTGAAATAGGTAGAAGGCAGATGGTAGTTTCATGATATCCTCATATATACACCATGAATTAGGATGCATATTCCACTCACAAGTCATAATAATAAAGAATACCACTTCTGGGCTGGGGCTGTAACTCAGTGGCAGAGCATTTGCCTTGCATGTGTGAGGCACTGGGTTCGATCCTTAGCACCACATAAAAATAAACAAATAAAATAAATGCATTCTGTCCATCTACAACTACAAAAAAATTAAAAAGAATACCTCTTCCAAGTGCAATCTCTCTCAGTTTATATCATTATTGAATATGTATAGTATAAGTATAATTATTTTGTTATATTCATGAATGATCTTGCCTGGTTCTATTGCTAAATTGCAGCTTTTGTGGGAAAGGGTAGCTCTCCTCCCACCTCCAGAGATTTTCTAACATATATCCCAAAGTGTTTAAAACTTTATACCACTAGACACTAACCTTTGATATAGTAGTACCATTTGAAAGCAAATAAGTTTTACTCAGTGGTGCAACAGAATTCAAAATTGTAGTCATCTATTTTCTTGATTTGAGCATTCTATGTATTTTGACCATTGTGCTGTGATAAGTTTTCAAGTGAATGAGATAGTAGCATGGGCATGGATTTTTGAATCTTAAGTTTTAATGGTCCTGCATCAATAAGGGGGAAAGACATTGACTTTTTCTTCTACATGGATTTTCTGACAAAGAATGTTGCTAGTGTATCTGCCATTTATATACCCTTACTTCAAGAAACAGTAATTTTAACAAATTTCTTTTAAACTCCTGAGTTCGTTTCAATGGATTCCACAAAAGGAAGTTGTACAACAATTTATCTGTCTCTTCCTTTCCCTAATATTTCCCATTAGACAAGCCAACTTGAAAGAAGAAGGCCTTTATCTCCTTAACCAGGAATGAGCTTCAGGTCTCACTCATATTATTTCTTAATCATTTGGAATGGGACTTCCTGGTATTTTATTTTGAAATATTGATCTTTTCTTTTGTTCAAAAGTAGCCTCTCACAAAGTTCCTGGGTTTTTCAAGATGACCTTATATACATTTTTAAGATGAGATTAGACTCCATGCTCAAAACACAATATCCCAAAATTATTTTTCAACTACTAGTGGTCATTGGAGGGTTTCTGTTTGCCTTTACAAATATACTCACACATTTAATTTTCCTTTAAGGGCAATTCTCAACAATATTTGCACAGGCTTGTCAAGCTACCAAATTCTTTTTTATTTATTTTTTTGGCTTGTTGAGCTAGGATTTGGCTTCCTTGGGCTTATGGCCTTGGCTTGGAATTTAATTTCCACTATGCAAATGAGAGCTTCAACTAATGGAAACTTTTATTCTTTGAGATAATATTTTCCCAATATTATTCAAATATTTTATGTTTATAAATTAAAATTTGAGGAATATCATATAAATAGTTTTAAAGGGTCTTCAAAACAAAGACTTTACCAAAAGTAGAAACACTCCAAGTCCATTAACACAAATACTACACTTTATTGATTTTGTTAGATTTTAGAGGAAAAAAGTATATTTGGATCCATTTAATGCAGTCTCATTTTGGTATATAATTATTTGTTTTCTAGTGTCCATGTTATAAACATTCACTGTCATTGAAGGGTCAAATGTGTTATATAATGTCTGCATTGTTATAGAATCAGTGAAATAAAAATATTCCCTAATTATATATACCTTCATTCATCTCTAAACGTACAATTGAAATATATATCCCTGATGTCTAAATGTTTTCTACAGGCATTATTATAGGAAAAAAATCACTCTATTTTGTTTTTGTTTTCAATTTAAATTGAGAACTTTTAACATCTTCCCCCATTTTTATTTAGTTGCTTCCATTTTAGTTGCTTCTCTTTGAACTGTTGGGTCACTTGGCTCTTGGCACCATGATGGCAGCAATTTAATAAGGAAATGATGGGTTTTGCTGATCTCTGTTCTATCTGGATACCTATACTTGGCCAGATAACTGGTTTGGGGAGTGAAATAGGAGAGAGTTGCTCTCTCATAAAGGGCCACTCATTTCAAATGAATAGCTATATGTAAATTAATATTATATGTTAGCTACATTCTGGTTAACACCCACCCTGCTCCTGTTGATCAAAAATAGTTGCCTTAGTTCTCCTCTTCTTCCTTTTTTTCTTGGTACTGGGAATTGAACTCAGGTATGCTTTACAACTGAGCCACATCACCAGCCCTTTTATTTTATTTATTTATTTAGGACAGAGTTTCACTAAGTTTCTGAGGCTGGCCTTGAATTTGTGATCCTCCTGCTTCAGTCTTCTGAGTCTCTGAGATTATAGGTGTGTGCCACCATGCCCAGCTATCTTGGCCTTATTGTGAAGAAAAATATCCTTACTTTTCCCCACTTCAATACATTACTTGATAATGTTTATTATAAAATGTATTTAGGGGTCTAGAAGTGGGGAATCTATGTCATTGGGAGATTGCCTTTCTCTCTCCTCTCAAAACTGATGAGTATTGAATTTTTAATTTCTTGCCTAGTGCGGTCCTTGAGACTATATTTTTATTATTGTAATATTTTTGTTGTATAGTGTAATTCATCAACTTTAAAAACAGCTCTGTTCCCCAGCAATATGTGCAGTCATAGCAGCAGCACCAATATAGGTAGGCATCCATGCTGTGAACTTTAATGTGCTGAAACCCCTCCCTGTCCCACAATGAATTTCTATCTGACTTGCTTCAGTTCCCAAAATTCCCACCATATCCTTTCATTCCTTGGATTAAGTCTTCACTGAAATCTTCTCCTAAAATGTGTATATACCTGGGGGGTATAATAACTCATCCTGAGTTTTTAATTCCATGCCTTAATTGAGTTTATCAAATTATATCTAGTAGAAAACAGGCTAATATTGGGGCTAGGGATGTGGCTCAAGCGGTAACGCACTCGCCTGGCATGCATGCAGCCTGGGTTCGATCCTCAGCACCACATAAAAAGAAAATAAAAATGTTGTGTCTATCGAAATCTAAAAAATAAATATTAAAAATATTCTCTCTCTCTCTAAAAAAAATGAAAACAGGCTAATAAACAGAAAAAATGGAGAAATAAAATATCTTGAATGTTTCTGGGTTTTGGGAAACAAACTTGAAACCTAGGTTGGAGAAATCCAAAAATTTTGTCAATTGATTCTAATTTAAAGCACATTAAAATAACATAAACTTGTTTACGTGGCAGCATATTACAATAGACATTGCCCATCTTAGTGATTCACACAGTTTTGTTGCTGTTCTTTTTATTCAACATTGTTTTTCTCCCACTTTTTTCACTTTGAAAACCATGTTGGAGATCTTTCTTCTTTTACCCCTCTCTTTTTAAGATTCTCGGGGTACTCTCTTTAAGGCCATTTAAATCTATTATGTTCTTCTTCCCAAATATTTTCTAACCCTGTATAGAGAGAGGAGGCTGAATGTTGTTTACTGATAGGTTAGGGCATCAACAAGAAAAAATGAGAAAATCACTCTATTTTAGAAGTGACTTTTTAAAAACAATTTTTAAAACATTCACAGACTAACAGTTAATTTTCTTAATTTTGTTTTTTGCCTATCAAACAAGGGAAATTCTATCTGTCTGCTATCTTTGTAACCCACTGAACTGAAAAGTTATAGGAGACTTTAACTATCTCTGCTCAAAGGTTAACATCTTTCTCCCAATCAATAGAACTTAGAATCATCAGGCTTGCATTATAGTTTCCAATTTCTTTCCTTTCAGGTCATGGTGGTCTCCTTCCTAAGCTTCTTGGGTGGCATTTTAAAATGATGGGTAAGAAATGAGACTAAATGATGTACAAGAGAGAGGAAGAAGCAAGCTTAACTGTAGACTGCTGACTGGGAGGAGTACTTTTCAAAAGAAAGAGGCAAGGACTTGGACATTCCAGAAAAAAAATCTTTTAAAGCATTTTATATTTATATCTGTGTTTATTGTTGGGACTATAACACCTGCTGCCTGGGTTATTATAGGAATTAATTGAGATAATGAATGTTAAAACAGTTTGTAATAACGAATGACACAAATG
The DNA here is from genome assembly GCF_021218885.2 of Marmota monax. Classification (NCBI taxonomy): domain Eukaryota; kingdom Metazoa; phylum Chordata; class Mammalia; order Rodentia; family Sciuridae; genus Marmota; species Marmota monax. Next base: position 4,430,970 of record NW_026694552.1, on the reverse strand, counting down.
TTACTCTGAAATCAATCTGCTAGTCTCATCTGTTTCTCTATCTCCATTCAATCGCTAATATTTCCCCCCAACTCTTTAAAAAACCCAGAGAGAATCACTGTTTTTTGTCTTCTTTGCCTGAGTATCTTTTGACTAAACATCAGTTCCGGAGGTAAGCCTTCTTGGATTTGATTCTGAATTCTGCCACTTCTAGGTATGTTTTATCCTTATACCGGTCACTTCTACAGGCCTTGATTTCTGCTCTTGTATTTAGAGGATTACATACAATGACATATGAAAAGCATATGCATAGTTCTTGGAATATAGTAGGTATTTTGTGTGCTAGTTCTACAGGTAAACATTAAAATCACAAAGAAAACTGTCCAAGTAGAACCTCTACTTCTTCTTCTTACTGACTCCCACCTTTCCAAAGTGACAAGAACTCCTTAGTAGTTTTTCTGGATTTTGCATTTTGGTTAAAAAGGCAGGTATATTTACCCTTGAATATAGAATATGCATATTCTGAAGTGCTGCTCAGTCTTCTTCATGTGTCACTTGTGGAACTGCACACTTACTGGAAGAAGCTGACCTTCACAGAGAGAGGCCCATGCTCTTTGGTTAAGGTTATAGGAACAGCTGTGTACCCTGTGAAAGCCTCCAAAGAAATGCATTGGCACTTATGATAAGCTTTTCTCAGCATGTTGACATTTCTATTGGCTTCAAACAGCCCTTGATATTTTAATACATTTAGGCAGTTGATAGGCCATTTCCTAGCAAAGTCGGACTTAGCTACAACAGAGCCTGGTGGTTTCCATATGTGGACCTTAATACTTGAATTACCTTCCAAGGTTTACTTTTAGAATACTTGACAGGCACATAAATTTACTCATATCAACCTCATCTGTCATTATAATTCACAAATGAGGTTTTCATGTCTCAGTGATATCCTTGCTTTTCTAACTAAGCATCATCTTCCAAGTATTCCATATGCTCTAGATTTCTTTTGTCCTTTAGGACACTCATGGAAGCTCTGCCAGAATTAAGAGCCTGTCAAAGTTCTACTACAAACATAGTTTTATTACTGATGTGGAGCAAAGGGTAAAGAACATATCATAGAAGTTATAGCCAAATCCAAGCCTTCCTACATTGTAGCCCAGTTATGAACATTTTTCTGTGATGTTTTGTAAACATTAAGAACTTACATGTCCACCCAGCTTTTAATCATAAATTTGATGGCTTCTGCAAAGCAACTAAGTGGAGGTGATAAACTTAACATGCAATACTATCGATAGATTGATTATGGGGCCTTTAAAAATTTCCCCCCTAAAATATCCCAAGGAATTCAGAGAACTTTATTCCCTCAAAAGAATTCTGCCAAGTTGAACCAGAAATGAGAAATTATTTAGGCCCAGGCTATGCTCAGTACATACAATATTGAACATATTTCTTTTTATACATGACTTTATAGAGGTAAACATAATATGAATGAATTAGGTTTTTTTTTTCATTTTCCTTTCCTTCTTTCATCAATGATCTGTGTCGTGATGGTCATAGAGACTCATGCAGAGGAAGAAAGAGTCAGAGGAAAAGATAAAGCAAATGGAAGATAGATAAAACATTATGAGACAGAGAATGGAAAAAACATGAAGTTAGACACTCTGGGCAGGGTGTCACGGTGGGATTTGGGTAGTAAAAGGAAATGAAATTTGGAACCAGGATCCCAAGAGACTAGCATGATCTGAAGGATCTAGATGTCAAAAGGTTAGTTATTCTACTTAAATATCTGGGAATTTGAACTCATTAGAAAACTAGAATTTTGCTTTATGCAAAGTCCTAGATATAGGGCTTTGGTTATGAAATTGTTGCTAACAACAATTCATAATTGATAAGACTCACCTATTCAAATCATTTTCTTTCCTTGTCCCAAATGTCCTTCAACTGTGTATATTGGAGTCACTATTAGAATAATCGAAGTCATAGGTATTTCATTATTAAACATTTATTTTCTTCTCTATTGCATATGTCTATACAAATTATTAATGTGTCTTAAAGACAATACATACTCTCACAACCCAGAAAAATCAGGTAACCATCAGTATTCCTGAAAAGGCAAAAAGTGTATCCATGACAATACTCACAAGAAATTTTCAAACCAACTGTTTTTTTCCCAGTCATTTAGAAGTTTGTAGATCTCCTTGGTTTCTCAGTAATTTTTCCCTAAGTTGTACCATAATAATATACCAAGAACACAATACTTCAAAATGGCTGATATTTGAGCAGAATCTCATACTCCTCTACATTGGAAGCTTAAGATATTTGCCCTTCTACACATCAGAAGGTTGGAGTGAGTGCCACTCTTTCATCAGGGTTGTTCAATGCATTACCTCCTTACATCTTTTCACCCACATAAATGGTTTTGTAACTTTAGAAAAGTTACTTAACAAAGGCTGAGCTTGAAAGTACTCATCTGCACAATGGGGTAAGTTTTTTTACCTTACAGGGTCACTATAGAAATCAAGGAAACAAAGTATATAAAATATTTGTGATAGACTTTATGAATTGTTCCACAATATTCTGTACTAAACTTCCTCCTTAATAGTAGAATGATTAATTTTATCTTTGCACATAACCACCTGGAATTTCTTTCCTATATGTTTTTGCATCTGAGTGTACACTATGTGACTGTTTTCTGAATACTGGGATAAAGTTGGTAGAGGCAAGAAATTATAAGCAATCTCCAGCTAACTTCCAGCAAAGGACTGAATCGTGCTATCTGCCAGGTATATAAATTTTGGAAGAAAAGTTCTCCCAGTCTTTACTTCACATGAAACTACAGCTTCAGCTAGAACCTTTCCTGAAGCCTTACAGAGGATGCAGCTAAGCCGTGCACAGATTCCTGACCCACACAACTGTGAGATTTAAACTGCTAATTTGGGGAACAATTTTAATGCAGCAAAGGGTAATTGACACAGGAATAAATGTGGGGGTTGAAATATTTGACTTCTAGAAAATGTTCTAAGACATGGTGTGTCCTGCTACTGCTTTCATTTGGTAGCTGGATTAAGGATTTGATGCCTGGAACTCTAGCAGCTATTTTGAAATACAAAGAAGAATAATAAATTGAAGAGAAACTGGGTACTCAAGATTATTATTTATAATACTATTTGGATCACCTACATCTACCTAAACAATAAGAAATTAATACCAGCCGGGTGGCTCATGCCTGTAATCCCCACAGCTTGGGGAGCTGAGGCAGGGGGATCATGAGTTCCGAAGCCAGCCTCGGCAACTTAGTAAGGCACTAAGCAAAGCAGTGAGACCCTGTCTCTAAATAAAATACAAAATAGGACTGGGGATGTGGCTCAGTGGTCCAGTGCCCCTAAGTTCAATCCTTGTAAAAAAAAAAAAAAAAAAAGGAAGAAAGAAAAGGAGTCAGTGTCAACTTTTTAAAGTACTATTTTTTTTTCTTTGTAAATTTTCAAATGAAGACAAATTACCTGTAATTAATTGTGGTACCTGACACTAATCTAATCATCTGCTAAATATATAAGAAATACTTCTTCTTTCTATCTAGCACCACAGAAGTGTGAATACAAATATCTGAAGCATAATGCTGTTCTTTTAGGAACACATAGTGTATTTTAAAATTGTTTTAATGGTTGAGTTAAATTTTTTCTTACCAAACTCCACCTCCATTAACCTATCATTATTAACATTTAAATATACCAGTTTTTCTGAATGTTAATTTCTCTTTTGTGATAGGAAACATACAAAACATGCATTTTGTGATAGCAATATGCACCCTTAATTCTATCAATTGATCAAAATTTAGATTACACACACACACACACACACACACATTTGAGTTCTGGTTTTGTAACTAGCAATCTTTATGAATCTACCTAAGTCATTTAAAACCTCAGAGTCTCAGACTCCCCTCAGCAAAAGAGGAATAATAATAGTTTTCTTCTTCTTAGTGTAGATTAAATGAGATAATACACCTAAAATATTTAGTGTAGTGCACCACACAAGTAAATACCATGAAAATGGTAACTACAATTATCATATTATTTGGAAGGTTATAATTAATACATACCTCTAATCAATACATTTTGTGTTTATCCTGGCCTACTTTGGTTCTAATATATAATATGTGGACTTTCAGGTTCCCTGAAGACAATACTTAAAGAATTAATTAGTCTAACATTGAAAATCTCAGGCACAAAGGCAGATTAAGAATGCAGTTTTTTAAAAACATTTTTAGGCATCCTTCACATTCCTCTCCATTCATGGAGTAACTCTCCATTCTTATTCCTATGGCAGACCCTAAAATGACAGCAGAATATTATTTTAATTTTTCTGTAGAACTCCACAGGTACAAACTCTCCACATCATATCTCACTTTTATTCAATCTTTTACTATGACATCTTGTTTCTTTATTGTTGAACAAGCTCTTTCTTAGTCCTTGATTTCTATATTAACCTCATGGAAAGACCTAGATACATACATGCATCATCACTACCTGATCGATGGTACTACTTACAGACACACAATGTGTATAAAGAAAAATAGTGGTCCAGTTTTGGTCTCTTCCATGGATTTTATGCTTCTTTTTGCACTGAGGGTCATCTGTTAGATATTTTGGCAAATGTTTGCTGGCCTAATCTTCTGGATGTCAGGGCTAGTCACATAATCTACTCCCAGGTTCATATGAATTTCTTTACACTACTCATCCAGCTGCTTTGGCTCGCTGGAGACTGCTCAATACTAGAATTTTCATACAAAGCTCTCTGCTCTCCACCCCACCCAAGAAGTTTAGTTCCCTCAGGGGTGTGATCAGAATTGAAATCACTGGAAAATTATTGTAGCTCTAATTGATGATAAAGAATTCCTGAGCTGCCCCCAGGGTTTAGATGGCTCAGATATTCTGTACGAATGAGCTTGTGACAGAGAAAACAGCATCTCTATAGACTTTAATGTTAGCAAGGAAGTATATTTCTTATAGAGGAGAAAGATATTCTATCTTGTCTTCATGAAATTTTAAGGTGATATTCTTTCTTTTTCCTAGCCATGTGGCTGTAACTGGTTGCATAATTTCACTACTTAATTTCCTTTTTGAACATTTGAGGAATACACACACACACACACACACATACACACACATGCACACATATGTATGTATTTTGTATATGCATTATATGTTTATATATATATATATATATATATATATATATATATATATATATATAATTATATATTCTCTAGAATGAAGTTAACAGATTGTTTGAGAAGCATGTTACTAATTACTAATTGGCAATCATGGTTTTAATCAATGATACTGTCCATAAATTTTTTTAAAGCTATATGCAGAGACAGCTAATATTTCCCTGGTTGATGCAATAGTCTACCAAACTGGTCGTCAAGTAGATTTTCTCTATGTGTCTTACATTGTTGCATATTCTATCTTACTTAAATGTACTAGGATGGTCATGATTTAAAACAAAAAAAAACTGAATATAACAACGGTTTGTGAGGATGTGAAGATTTTGGAACCCTCATAGATTGCTTGTAGGAGTACATAATGGTGCAGATGCCATGGAAAAATAGTTTGCTAGTTCCTCAAAAAGTTAAACCACAGAATCACCATATGATCCAGTGAATGCACTCTTAGGTATATATCAATAAGAATTGCAAACTAGTGTTCAAATAAAAGCCTATATATTAATGTGCATAGCAGCACTATTCATGCTAGCTGAAATGTGGAAAAAATGCAAATGTCCATCAACTGATGAGTATATATAGAAACATATACACATAATGGAATACTACTCAGTCAGTAAAAGAAGTGAAGTACTAATATATGGTAAACATTATGAACCTCAAAAAGATTATGCTGAATGAAATAAGCCAGAGAGTAAATGTCACATATTGTTTGATTTCACTTATATGAACTATTCAGAATAGGTCAATGTATAAAGGAAAAAGCAGATGAGAGGTTGGCAAGGCCTAGAGAAAAGGGGGAACAGGGGAAAGAAGGAGTGAGTGCTTATTGGATATAAGGCTCTCTTTTGATATTAAGAAAATATTTAGGAACTAGATAGAAGTGTTGGTTGGACAACACTGCAAATGTACTAAATGCCTCTGAGTTGTGTACTTTAAAATGGTTAATTTTATTTTCTGTGAATTTTACCTCAAAAATGTGAAATGAACTCTGTCTTATTGGTTCAGCTGGGAAGTGTACTGACTCCTTTAAAAGGCAGTAGGCAGTCATCATTCATATTGCTTTCATGGAAATTTGTTTTTCAACAGTGAGGTTTACATTTTGCATTTCTGAGATGAATTTGGTTTAGGAAGCAGAATACAGAAAAAAAAACTTCTAGAGGTAAAAATATGTATTTAAAGAAAGTATTCTTAGCTATTTCACAGAGTCAATATCAAGTTGAAAGTTTCCTTAGAGGCCATATAGGTCAACCTAATTCCTTATTAAAACTTAGATGTGTGTCATAGATCATGGTTGTTGAAAATCAATGGGTCTAATACTTGTTTTTCTGTTTAAGTTGTCTCATGTTGTGTTCCACTGACAATATTCTGTTTTTATTCCTCAGATATGCATTTTATTTCATTTCTTGATTTCTTTGTGTTTTTGGTCTTTTTTCTTGGAATAGCTTTCTTACATTTGGCTACGTAGCAAAGTTGCTCCTCTTTCATGAACTAAGTCAAAGTGTCACTTCCTCAAGCTGACTTAGTTTCTCCTTCCTCTGTTGTACTTAATATATTGCACATGCAACTCTGAATGCACTTAGAACACTTATAATTGCATGCTTGTGTTTTCATTTCCTCCACTAGCCTGTGAGTTCCTTAATAGTATCTATACCCTTTTTCTCTGAACTGTTTGTAGTGGCTAGAAAAGTGCAGAGCCTATAAGAGGAGCTGAGAAAAGTTTGTTGAGAAACTTAATTACACAAATGACACTATAATATTGTTTTTCTTGGAGGAAGGAGAATTATGAAATACCATTGGAAATTCAGTGATATCTGAGGGTGGTTGTAGCTGCCATAGAATTCTTTTTGAGAATTTTAGCCACAAGGAAACCTGTCTCAAAGCCTCAATCATTTATCTCCTCCCAAGATATAATGTCTCTGCTGTTTTGTTCCCAGCTTCTCCATTTGAGAAAGGTCCCTGATTATTTGTGCTGGCAAAAGTATTTCCTGTAGATGCTCTTAATGTAAAATACAGCATTCTGAGATCATGGGATCTACACTGAAGAACTTTTTTTCTACTTGTATCTGCTGCCATGGCTCAATTGTTCTGAAGATTTGGCCACTTTTTTGTGACCTGATTTTCTCCAAAAAAGACAACTCCCTCATCCCTAGAGCCCTTGAAAGTCTCTAGAAGCTTTAGCAAGGCAGATGAGTCCGCCAACTTCAGCATTCTGCCAGTTTCCATCCTGTACATGTTTTTAACCCTCAGGGTAGAGTGAATGCCTGGAGATATTCTTTCATAACATTTGTTTGGCAAGAAAAACAGAAAAAAATGATAGCAGCCAAGGGTCACAGTTTCTACATCCTGCAAGAATATCTTTAAGCATATTCTGCTTTTATTTTAGCAGAGTAAAAAGCTCAGAGCTTTGTACAACTCTTCACATTATTTTTTTATTTTTGTTTTTTAATTTGTGAGATAGGGGCTATCACAATTACAATTACAGATTGCTCATATTCTTCAAGTATGTTACATTTGAAAGTGTTAACTTTCTTCCTTTTTTCTATGTATCCTTCTACCTATGTTCTGCTTTCAATTTCTAAAGGAGGCACTCTAAATTGGGGACCACTGACCTTTAGTAACATCCATAGATGTGCTTCTAGAGATATAGGAAATTCCCTCAGGTTGTAATCTGTGCAAAACTATGTACTTTTTGTATGTGTGTTTTGTTTTTGAGAAATTGGATCCACACATTTCACTAGATCCCCAAAGTGGTCCTAAAGTTTGTTCAGAATCATCATCATATATAAGCTTAAATGAATTTACTCTAAGGGAACACTTCAGAGAATAAAATTAGGGTCTTTGACCCAAAATGTTTTCTCTCAAGACAGCTCTCTTTCTTTACGGAATTCTTATGAAATGAGACTAGAATTTTCTGGATTGCTTTGTGATTGAATTCTCACACCTTGAGATTGAGTCTCCTTATTCAAGCTGCTGGAACTTACAGATCAGTAGCTAAGCTGTTGGAAGTCACATAAAAATCACCAGTTGTAGCTCCTAAAGGAGAAACAGCAAAGGAACTGTTGCTGGACTTATAAATCTTTTTCAAATATTTGAGGTCCAGTTGTTATTTGTAGGTTGCTGCAGAAAATGTTCCAGCATATTAATATCTGTGAATTTATATGTGTAAACCTGTGTACATTTCTTTATCAATCTGCATTTATTCAGCACTCTAAGATGATTTACACCCTCCCAGTCCCTGAACACCCTGAGGACAGAGTGCTACACATACTCCCAATTATTTATGCATAAAAATATGAGGTTTGGCCATTGGACCCACTGACATAGCTAAACATTTTTGGCCTCCTCACAAGGTAAAGAGTGGAGATGTGGCGGTTTGTGGACTTACATTCCATAGTCTGCACTGGTCTGTGGGGGAAGTGAAGAGTGGAGAGAAAAAGAGCTCCTTCAGCTTCTCAGGCAAACTCTCAGAGAAACAAAGTTTCATCCATTGAGGCACAACATCAGAATTGGGACATTTTCAGATTTTGTTAATTTTGACTTTTCATTTATGCCCTTAAGTCATCCCCTTTCCTAACAATGCTCCTTGTACATATGCTTGGTTTGACAGAGAAGTTGGATATGAAGTGCATAGATTTCATATTTGGTAGTTTTGTATCTATGTTCACATTCACCCAGACTTTATAGAATTTCTGCTTTCCTACAACCTATTCATTGTCCAGTATTACCAGAATCAGGGTCTATGACTTATCCTATGGGTTCTCTGCATGTTTAATACAAAGCTCAGCATAAAATACTCAGTATCTACTAATTATTTCAATTTTCATATTAACTAGTGATTTCTGGTGATTAAAAATAATGTCTCTAACTCCACGAGATAGGGTGGTTGGATTTTAAATTTAAGATATAAAGCCAAATAACAGAGCTCATTGGTCAGGTGTGGCTTCTGTTCTTTGTGGTAGTCAACTCAGGTTGGATCTAGTTAGATTGGACCTGACCCTAATTAGAATGGACAAAGCTGAAAGCTTCTAGGACTTATTTTCTTTTACACCAGACTGACCTATTACCTTTCTGATGGTCATATTGAAACACAAAGATAAGAATTCAGTTTCCACAATTGTTCCACATGGTAAACTCAGTGTTATTTTAGTTCAAGTTAGTTCGACAGTATACAAGAAAGTTTTACAGAAGGGCAAATCATATAAAATATTCTTTTAAAAAATATTTCTTTTATAGGATATTATTGACCATATGTTATAATATGAACTCTATTGGGACATGTATCTGTATTTGTTTTGTTCATTTTTGTATCCCAGTGAGTGAAACATTGATTCCAGAGAGGAAGCTCAATAAAACTTTCCAAGTAGACTCAAACAATAAAGAGCTTACTGAGAAGCAACAATGTGCCTTATAAAGTAACATGTGCTCTGGAGATAAAAAAGAAAAAAAATGAAAATGAAGCAATTATTGAGTTTAGAATTCGCCTTAGAAGGTGAACAGATTCAAAACAATTATATTCTAAAGCACCCTGAGTGAGAATAGAAAGATTTTTTTTTGGGGGGGGAGGTGTGCTCTACTACTATTTCACTGGGTTAATTTGAATAAGTCACTTTATTTGGGAACATTATCTTTTCCTCAATCGAATACCATGAATTAGATAAATCTAGAGATTTGACATATGATAATTCTGTGTTTAGAAATGCAGAGGAATAAGAGTCACAGTGAGTTGTAATAGTCAAAGCATGTTAGGTAAAAGGTGGACCAGAAATGGCTTTGAAGAATGAGTGCCACTTAACTTCGTGGAGGGAAGTACTGCAAGAGTTTCAGGAAGAAGGACAATATATAAAAAGGCACAGGGTAAAACATGAGTTTAACATAACTAGGACGACTTTAATAGTAGAGGATATGTTTTGGAGAAGAGGGAGGAATAAGGTTCCAGAGATAGTTGTGAAGTAGGTACAAAAAGTCAGAAAAGAGTTTTGGACCCATCCAGTCTTATATAAATTGTGTGTATATCCATTTAATCCTTAGAACAGTGTCTGGCACCAACTAAATGTGCCTGAATTATTAAATAAGTGTTTGTGTCTGAGGGAGACAAAAGAGGAAACAATAGAGGAGTGGAGGGGAAGGGAAGTGGGAGGAAAGGAGAGAGAGAGAGAGAGAGAGAGAGAGAGAGAGAGAGAGAGAGAGAGAGAGAAGATGAGGTAACTAAACATTAAATAGATCAACAGTAATGGCGAAGGTCAATTAGAAAGTAATCCTGCTAGATAGGTATTTCAATAATCTGAGTATACAGTCATGGGGCTATAGTCACAGGTTTGAGTTGGAAACATTCTTAGATATCAACCATTTCAACCTCACACTTAAACTAGAAGTCCTTCGTGCATTTTCCCAGTCTCTTGAGGGTTTTCAGTGACAAAGTTTACCATTTTACAATGCAGCACATTCTGTTTATGGGTAGTTTATATCCTTAGACAGAGCTTTCTGATCCTGAGCCTAAATTTGCCTCCTGATGAGTTGTACTTATTATACTGGTTCTCCCTTTGGGACTACACTGAATATGTCTAATTTTGATTCCATGTCACATTCTGGCTAAATTTCTTATTTTTCAGGAAAAACATTTCCAGTTCCTTCAATCATCTCTTCCATGGCATGGTTTCAGTACTTGACCATCTGGACCATGTTTCCTCTGAAATCTCTCTAGACTGACAAAGTTCTTATTAGAATATGGGTGCCCCAAAGTGAGCAAAGTCTACCAGATGTGGTCTGGCTAGTACTGAGTTCTTCCCTTAGACCAAGCATTATACTTGTATTTCTCTATTCTAACACTGCATTTGCTTTCTAAGCAACTACATCACACTATTGACTCATTTTAACTTGTGATTGCCTAAAAGCCACAACTATGCAATGGCTTATTGACCCAGTGAACTTCCTCTTTATTATTTTGGCTTTTCAAACCTGTTACAATCTTCATGAGTGGAAAATTCAGGGAGTTTGGCAGGATGAAAAAGTTACTTCTTTGTTAAAAACGTCTAGGGTTGTTTTATTTGTGGGGAGAGGTGGTTGCCTGCAGAGGTACACCCACAACTCACTAATTTAAAGTAGTTGGAGCATCTATTTGCTGAATTTGTGAAAAGTCTGAATAACTTTCTAATTTGATAAAGAATGCTATTTGATAAAAAATAGTAATTGGAATGAAGATTATGGTAATGTTTTCAAGGAAAGGACATACTTGACTAACTTTAATGAATAGACATGACTAGCAATTAATGCCACCCTTCCTTGCATATATTTCATGGTTAAAATCCTTTAAAACATTCCCTGTAGCTCTCAATGTTGGGCATGAATTTGCTGAGCTAATTTTTCTCTGTAAAGAAGACAGGAAAAGGGGCTGGAGATGTGGCTCAAGTGGTAATGTGCTCGCCTGGCATGCGCAGGGCACTGGGTTCGATCCTCAGCACCACATAAAAATAAAAATAAAGATGTAGTGTCTACCAAAAACTGAAAAATAAATATTAAAAAATTCTCTTTCTTTTTCTTTTCTATCTTTAAAAAAAGAAGAGAGGAAAGCAAGTGATAACAATTTTACAGTATCTACTACATAGATGAGTTTCTGTTCTGGGCATTTAATATGCTCATTTTATCTTCCCATCAATCCCATGAAGTGGACAGTATTGTTATAATTATTATTCTCATCTCTGTCTTCCCAATGAGGCACTGAGAATTTAAGTAACTTGACCAAACTGAAATATTCTGTAAATTCAAATCTTGAATTTGAATGTAGGCAGTTTGGCCCTAGAATTGGTGCTAACAGTGCCTCTCTTATCTCAACACTCATCCTAAGCAAAATAACAACATTCAAATGTCTTACAGTATCTAGAAAATGTCCCCAACTTGCATTGGCTAGGAAGATTAAGTTTAAGGGCAAGTTCATCTCCTAGGGTACAGAATAATCAATATTCTCTCTCACAAGTATTGTTGGTAGTTTTGGGGAGGAAGATTCACAACTGATTTTGGCTTTGTGTATGTAGGATATAGGTGTAATGTTTAGGATCTCACAAATGGATCCATGTGACATAAAGATGTTAGAAATAATTTAGAGTATCTTTAATCAGCAAGACGTTGTCTATCCTCCACCTGAAAAGGTAGATGAATAGGTGAATATTTTCAGAATCCAGTCTGTGAATTGTTGAGGGCATAATTAGGATAGTGGAGAGTATGGCCAATCATGAACCCTGAATTCTAGTTTTGGCTCCTTCACTGTTGGTTCTCTAATGCTGGATAAGTGACAACATTTCTGCATCTTAGGTTCTCATTTTTAAAGTAAGAGGATTAGGTGATCTTTCTGGTCCCTTCCAACTCTAATATGCTATGTTTTAAGAGATTAAAGGAAACCAATGGTGGAGAAGTAAAGAAAAAGTTTAAAGAACTTTCATGAATGAAGGAATAATGTCAAGTCTTGGCTTTGCAATTTTTAATCATCATTGGGTTGTGGCTGGATTTGAAAAGCTAAGAAGAAGATCAATGACCCTCATCCTCCACAACATGGCTCAGAACTGGGTTTGCTCACATTAAAGGACAGGAAAGGAAAAAAGAAATCTTTCAAACCAATAAAGCTAATTTCATGTGAATTGGCATCAGTGCAAAATAAATTAGATGAGTAGTTTACAGTATATCTCCCATAATAATCTGGCTTGTCTTGAAACATTGAGCTTTTTAAATAAATTTTACTGCCTGGTCTATGGCTTTGTGGTTCTATCATGCTCAAGGAAAAATGCTGACAACTTGTTTTTTGTTTCCACTGGCAGCATTACTGTTTTTAAATTGAAATGATAAATGGTTGGTTATGGTGCAATGGTTGAACTCTGAATTCTATAGTGATATTATATATTTCTCTTTAGTGTACACATTTTTATTTCCAGGTAGATTTCTACCATTTAGAAGAATGGTCATTAGGTAATAATCATAATCAATGAACAATTATATAAATAGTTGTCCTAGCACTCAAAAAGTATATGCTTCAATTCAGTCTTCTCTTCACTAAACGAAGTGCTTTGAGCAGACCAGACAACACTGAGGAGAAAATTCCTCCTTGTTTTTTTCTATGGGGGAAACCCAGGTGTGCAGAATATTTTTCTAATTTATTTTTATCCATGCCTTTTGAAGCATTTGAGAACAGTTGATTTGTATTTTCTCCACAAATACTGCCAAAGACAATGCTAGAGACCTGGAAAGACTCACTTTGATCTGAAGGTAGTTTTGCTTGCCATGTGCTTGTGCAACTGGGCACAAGTTGATAATCAAAACCAACTCCCAACCCTTAGCTTAGTCCTTCGACACCTTATTTGAGTCCTTGCAGGAAAGCTTAAACCTTTCTATCTTCATCTGCCAAATGAGATGATCCAGTTCCCAAACATTATACACAATGATTTTTAACCACTGTGGTAGATGGGGCAATCACAAAAGACTGCTGTTTGTGTTACGTAGTGTTGTATATATTAACAAAATTATTCATAAGTGAAGCTTACTTATCTTGGAATTCCTATGACTCCTCTGCTTCTTGTCCATCTAACTCCCACTCCTACCCTCAACATGTTCACATTCCCCATGTACCAAGTAACTTCACGAACTCCTGAATTATTACTACTTTTCTATTTCCTTCTACCATTATATATATATATATAAAATTATATATTATATATAATTATATATATATATATATATATATATATATATATATATATAAATTATCCATCAGTTGCCTCGTAATTGTAGGCTTCTGTATTCCAGAGTATATTTGTCACTTGAACATGTCACTTAGCCTCTGGACCTCAGTTTTCCTATAACTGAAATGAAGGGATTGAAGTAGTTCCCATACAGTTCTAAAATTACAGAAGTCAATACCTTTATTAATGTGCTATTTAGTTAACTTGTTTCATCTCTTGATAGAGGAGTTTAGTGGAATTATAAACACTAGATTGTGGTAACTCACTAGGAACATCATGATTTAACCTAGATTATTTTAGGACACTATAGGCCTTTTGGGAACTCCTTCATGAATATTTATTTCCTTCAAGTCACACTTCATAAATGGCTACTCATTTTGCTTATGCCTATAACCTTATCCCTATGTTGATTTCCAGGTAGCAAATATTTCATGAATATAGACAATAAACAGAAGAAGAGATTTATAAGTTTCTTTTAAATTTGACTTATTGCAGATTTAGTTGAAGTCAGGTCCTCTTAGGAAATAACCAATATTTCTGATGAGCTTCTTTAGCAAAGTTTACTCTTGGTATCATCCCAGCCATACTTTCCCAGATAGTTCAGCATGATCAACTCTTCCAAGATATTGTCTCACTGCAAAAGCAATCGCTTCTCCCAAATGCTACTCATGGATCAAATGACTTCTTTAACTGAAAAAAAATCTCTTCCTGAAATACAACTCATTCAAGGCTATTATCAAAAAGCTTCTTAATCATCTTTTGGCCATATTAAACTTCTATAACAAGAATTGAGCTTGATTTTACCCAGGTTAAGGAAAAAGACAAACTGTGGTTGATTTTTTTTTGGTGTCCCCCCCCCCTTTGGCTTCTCTTTCCTTTTAAAACAAAGAACAAAATGACAAATCCAAATTTGAGACATCTGGATGTTTCCCATCATGAGGCTTAAACATCTGCATTTTTTCACTTCTCATCCAGATGTTTTGGTCTTATGTAAACCTAGCTAAAGTGAAGCAGAATATCAAGCAATCATCTGGGGACTTTGATTAGCATGGACAGCAAATCTGAATAATCCATGTTCTGAGAGTCCTGTTTTTTGTCTAGTGCAGAACGCATTACTAATGAGGTCAAAGTTACTGTAGGCTTGTTCCTTGTATGGGCCAGTTAGCTCTAATCTGTTCCATGACCACAGAATGCACCTCTAGCCTCATCCAGCTGTCTAGAAAATGAGAGTGTCCTTGGTCATACACGTAGTCACGCAAGAAACTGAATAGCCGACCTCTACAACTTGGAAAATAAAATAAAAATGCATTTCTCATGGATTGTGGGTCAGCTGTGCTGTTTTTGTACAAAGTAATAATTATAATACTAACTCTCATATAGTTCTTATTCTTTGCCAAACACTGTTCTAAACACTTTATATACATTAATTCACAAAGTTCAAAACTGCCTGCATGTTACTGTTATATTTATTTTATAAATGAGAAAATGGAGGCAAAGAAAGGCTAAGGAATTAGCCCCAGATAAAATGGGTGGCATTCTTAGTTTTCTAGGCATTTCCTCACACCTCCTCTATCAAAAAGGTTGGGAACCCTGAATACATTGGTTGCTTTAAAAATACATCAAAATTCAAATATTTCTGCATAATCAATTTATGGGTGAAAATACTACTGAGGTGCAAGCTGTACCCATAAAGTAGGTTAATCTAATCCCCATTCTTCCATCCAATATGAAAGTTATAGCTATAAAAATACCCTTTTGCAAAAAAGAAAGGCAAGTGTTTGTTGGAGATAAGTCAGTATATAATGTAGCATTTAGGAAAAAGGGCAATGCGGTTAGGAACAATAATATATGTTGGGTGGCCTCATGGAACTAAATTGTATAAATATTTTGAGGAAGAATGATTTGTGTGACTGGCAGAGTGCTTAGGAATGTTTGATCTCCAAGCACAAATTGACTTTGAATCTTAAAATTTCTAGTCCCAGACAAGATATAGAGAGATAATCTGATATTTTCTTTTTATAAAATAGCAAATAATAAAAGTGCTTGCCTAAAGAAGAATTGAAAAAATAACTCACATATTTGAAAAGCTTCAGGAATTGAAATTTCACAGATGCTCCCAAATGTATCTGTCTACTTAATCAACAAATGTGATGTAAGCACCTACCTTGTGACCTGCTCGATTATGGGTGTTTGGAGTGGCAAGTGATAAGATGAGGTCACTCATCTTCAGAAACTCTTAATGTAGTCCCATGTTTTCCCTTTCAAAACATAAAGGTTCTTCTTCTATAACTCCCCGAGTAATTATGGTAAAGCAATTGCTTAGTATCTTAGTAATGGAGTCGATGATCCTTAAGACCCATTTTTTCCCCCTTGGAGAAAAAAGCTACACTACATTTCCCACTCTCCCACTCCATCCTCCTTTGGAATATGTATTCTTTTTATGGGCCATCCTATGCCAACCTCCATTCTCTCTTTACCCATATAGAAGCTGAATGGAGAAGACTTGTTGGAACTTGAGGAGAGCAGAGCAACAACATGGAAAGAGCCTGTCTTTAAATGACTGTGAAGCAGAGCCTCTCCCTATAAACCTGCCCAATCCTCATTAGACTCTAATGGGAACAACTAATATTTTTTATTGTTAAGATATATATGGGTGGTTGTCATGACTACTCTGAATAATATACCTTATGAAATTCCTTCATAATTATAAAGATGGTAATTAGCTAACAACTTCATTTTCAATTTTAGTGAAAATTGGGTTCCAGTCTCATCAGGTCCTCAATTACTTCTATTGTTCTTCACAGGATCACTCTCTGCTCTTCCTTCCTCCTTTTGATCCAAGACACCTCAACGTATCTCATGCTGTGCATTGGCAACCTTGTCCAGTTTCTCTATTTTAGAACTGGTTACCAGTAACCCCAATCCCAGCCTTTTGAAATTTGTTTCCCTCTGACTTTCAATCACTGAAATGTCTTCATTTTAAGATCACAATTCTTTATATCAGAATAAGGTGAGAAATTTAAATACAATCAGAAGATGACATCTGAAGGACCAAACACCATCATTTTCTTCTTTGTGAATTTGGAATTATGATATGATTTTTAAACCAGATTTACAGAATCACTTTGCTGATCATTTCTCTCATCCAAATATTTGGGGGATGCTTCAGTGGCAAATACACCTAGTATTGTGTTGTCTTTATTCTTGTTCTGACAGTATCAGGATACTCAGTTAAGAAGAGAGTTTAACCAATCAAAAATAATTCCTTTGGTACAACTGACTTTTTTAATCCTTGAAGTCTTTGTTAATACTGTTTGCTTTTTTCACTTTCTATTTTTTGCATCACAAAGTCCTATTTATTTATATTTTTTTCTTTTTTTTTTCTGTACTGTGAATTGAACCCAGGATACTCATCCTCTAATCTATACTTCTGATCCATTTTAAAATTTTTATTTTGAGACAGGGTTTCACTAAGTCACTGAGGGAAGGCACTGAGGCTAGCCTCAAACTTGGAATCCTCATACCTTAGCCTCAGGAGTTGCTGGGATTATAGGCATGTGCCACCACATCTGGCTAAATTTGCCATTTTATGAGAGGATCCATGTCACGACCCTAACTGCATCTCTCATCATCTCACAGTTGAAAAAGTGACAATAGCCTCCTAGCTAACCTCCCTGCCTCCATTCTCTCCCTTTACTTAAATTCTTCCTGCATCTGCTCTCAGATGAATGCTCCAAAAATTTTCTCAGCCTTTTAAAATATATACTTATATAGATTTCTGCTTTTACCAACTAAATGTGCTTTCTATCAGCTAAATAGAATTTGCTTATTCTTCCCAGAATCTTCACATGTGCTATTTTCTGCACTTGGGAAATTCCTGTTCTTCACCACTGTCTCCTCTATTCCAAACTCATCTCTTGCCCAAGTCAACAGTGAATTTCCTCACTTCACTTGTCTTCTCTGGATGTTCAATATTAATTTTCCTACACTGGAATGTGTTTTATGATGAATATGATGTATAAATTATTTGAAAACAATGATTGCAATTAAAAATTTCTACTATACTTTAGACACTGGCCAGTACACAATAGGCACTAACTAATAATTATAAATGTGGTTGAGAAAATAGCAGTAAACCTTTGGGGGAAAATACAGATAGGTGTAAGTGATTCCACAGTAAGTAAATGGAGCACTGAAAAACATGTTTAAATTGCTTGTGGCCAAATTCAGTTCTAAAAAAAGGCAACTTAGATATGAAAAGTTTGAACTGAATGATTTTTGTTTATCAAACTGTTCCATACATTTTTCAGAGAGCCTTAATGCTTAAAACTGTGACCTCCTATCAGACATCTTAAAACAAAAATGCATGAGTAATGGAGAAATTGGAGCCAGACAATTTTCAACATTAAATTCTCTCCCATAAAAGAGCATGACAATTGCAAGTGTTCAAACTTAACTGATCACGGTGGAACTATTTTCTTTCTTCACTTTAAGTCTGGTTTTATCAGTTCACTATCTCACCATGAAATATGAATATAAGGAGTAGAAAGATATATATGTGGAATAATTAGGGCATATCCTCTGGTCATCAATTTTCTGATTAGTTGTTTAAACAACTAATTTTTTAAAAATAAAATGCCCAAGGCAGTAAACATTTTAAACCAGTGATTCTATAGTCTTATATGCCTTTCAAATACCATGTGAGTGGAGAAGTCTCTTTCCCTTTCTTGCCAAAATATTCTTTCTCACACTTGCCATTTTCCCACCTGTTGCAAAAGTAATCCTTAGGATACAAATCATTTCCCTCTCCTTTTGAACTCTTTTATAAATTTCTCTTTCATAACTGAACTCTTGTTTTTACCTTGAATTGCCCCCTTTAAGCCCCACAATATTAACCATCCACCCTCAACCAAAATATCTACCTTTCACACCATGCGACCAGGTTGAAGCCTTACCAGAAGCCTGAAAGTTTCTCTGTGTTCATATTTTTGAATGAGTGTTTGAAAACAGAACAGATTTGGATCTAATTCAATTAAGGCTTAGAGGCAGTGAAGAAAGACATCTTTTCAGGGAACATCCAGATACATTTCAGAGTCTCCATGGTTAGATTGGAGCCCATACATTATCAAAACTGCCAGATTTCATATTTTGCAAAATTAAACCCATGTTTACATTGTACATCTCCTTGAGCATTGTTTATTCTCAGTGCAGTTTTCTTTTGCTATGTATTCATTGAGTTTATGCATTTCTCATTTGTGCCATCGTTTATGATGTTTTCAGGGTGTTTCACCTTAAAAAGTCAGTTTTAAAATGTATGTTTACACAATCACATAACAATAAATTCGTTATAATTGTCTTAGAACTAGTTGTACAAAGGGTCTTCATAGATTTCCAAAATCCATTTCAGTGAAATGCTGAAAAGAAAAATAAATTTCTTGGGCTGGGGATGTGGCTCAAGAGGTAGCGCGCTCGCCTGGCATGCGTGCGACCCGGGTTCGATCCTCAGCACCACATACAAAGATGTTGTGTCCACCGAAAACTAAAAGATAAATAAATATTAAAAATTCTCTCTCTCTCCCTCTCTCTCTCTTTAAAAAAATAAATAAATTTCCTCACTGTGAAAGCAACTGGAAGAATACATTATGTTCTAGACTAAATACTTATTATACCCTTATAGGTTTTATCTTTCAAAAATCTCATATGAAAATTAAATTTTGAATTGCCATCTAGAAATAAATTTTTATAGATAGAGTACACATTAGTTCCTGAAAATGGTAGAAAAGGTTTCTTGTCAAGTTCCCCAGCACAAGTGTGAATGCTCTGTTTTTGAGTACCTACTAGTAGTGAAAGGATACATTGTGGCCAGCCAACTCAAATTGCTACCCACGTTTAATCATTGTAAATAAAGGAAGCAGAGAGACCCATGTTATATTTTCAGAACTGGCATGCTCAATACAGAACTATTAGTTTAAAAATACCACTGAACATTCTATTTGAATTAATCTAGATTTCTGTGAAAAATAAAATAGTAAAAAGTACAATTGGCCACTTAAACATATACCACTCATTTCATGCAGATTATTAATTTGGTAATTACACATTGCATTAAAGAACAAATAGAGTAAATACAACTTTGTAACATTTGGAAAACAGTTCAGAATTGATAAATTTTCATTTTGAAATACCTATAGTTTTTACAGAAGCAAAATCTCCTTTCTCCGTGGAGAAAAATACATCTATGAAACACCTACATGTGTTGAACTGGACTTTTCAAAGGAACAACTAAATATCCCACTGTGAAGTGAACATGTATAACTGCTAAGCTTTCACATACTGTTGGTGCATAATACATTTTCTGAACAGCTGGATATAGAAAAGCAAGAAAGAAACAAGTAGGATGAACGAAACTCATGTATCACAGGGAATCAGTAATGGAAAGAGGTTGAGAGAAATCATCAAAGCATATTATCTAATGTTTTCTTATACATTGATGTTCACAATTACAAGGCCTAGGCAAATTCTTGATTTTTACATATTGTATACATTTGCCCTTTTTTATGTTTATCCAAGAACTTGATTTATGAACCATTTGCAAAATGCCCCAATCCAACTTGATAAAGGCATCTAGGTGGAGAGTACACCAAATTTGACTAATTGGAAAGCATACAAAGTAGTAATCCACAATAGATACTAAAATAGGGGCACATTACTTACAGCAAATATGGAATAGATTATTCACAGATATTTTGGGGTATGGTGCAGTCACAGTCACTGCATGAGGATGGACAAGTTTAGTCTATCAAATATACTCTTAGAAGCACCGGAAATAGAGATACTTCTGCAGGAACCTTGCACTCATGGCCAAGCAGACACAGTGTACATATAGAACAGTCTATTTCACAACCACTTGGCAGATGAGAATCTCTGCAATTGCTGCTCTACCATTAGTAAGCTCAAATCATTTAGCACTTCATCTGTGAATATTATTTCTTTTCAATTGCTGACACTTGCAGTCAATACATATTTAAATTCAAACTCCAATGATGCTGAAAATCAAGTAAGAAAATACCAATATCTTCATAAAGCTTATAGCAGGTCAAGAGAGCATTTGGAAAAAAGTCTAAATGTAAATTTGTTAGAAAACAGTAAAAGGTGTACTTCAAGATGGGTTTTCAAAGTTGTAAAACTTTTGAAATAAGCCAGAAAGCCGTAAGTGTTGTTCAAAATCATCCTAAAAACTCACACCCTGTCTATTCATTTGCTTAAGAAATGCACATTGTTTACCTACCTACCAGTTTGCCTACAGAAGATATGGCCTAACAAAACTAAAAGCTGTTATTATGAGTTGTTGATTTAGTCTATAGAAGTTGTCCATGGTGTTGGAGAGATTTTACATGTTTCAATCATGTTTTTTTTTTCCTCAACTGATCTTCCTTTACAAACAGTCTTCCAATTGGAGTTAGTCAACAAAATTTTCTTTATAATTTCTGATTTTTCAGTTACTCTATAAAAAGTTATCTTTTCCCCTTAAAGTTAGTTCAGAGTTTTCAAATTCACTTAGTCTTTAAGTTTTCCTTATTTCAAATACCATGTAAATGCTGAAATATTCATAAATATGGGGGAGATAGCTCACCTAATAAGGTTGCAGTCCATGTGGAATAATAAAACCTACGTGAAAACAACAAAGTTTTTAAATTTTTTTTAGGAAGAAATTAAAACTATACATTGGAACAAGGTGCCATACTACAAAAGCAAGTCTTTCCTTCCCCCCATTAGTCAGGAAATATAAACAAAAATATTTGAGTATAAAAGTGATTTCTGTGCCTTTTTATTCACTTTTTCAGCACCTCAATGTTCTTAGGTGTACTTTATGCTTGGTACAGCAGAAATTCTGTATGCTCAGATAGCTGTTTGGAGGATTTCATATTTTTCACTACCAAATATCGCTGGTGAAGCTAAGTTCTTTGGATGATAAAGGTAGCAGGGTATTGTTTCTAGGAAATTCCTGGGTGTCTTTCAGAGTGTTATTAAGGGGTAACTGTCCATTGAGTAGTGTCAGAGGCAAGTTACAGTAAGTATGGTGGTTGTCTAAGGAAGGTACTGGCAAGGTGGTGGTTGGCATCTCATGTTTATAGCCTCTGCAACAGTGCCTCATTTGCATTGAATCTGAATGGTGGAAATCAGGGAGATCAGCTTGAGATGATGCCAGAGTGGCAGATGTACTGGTCATGGCAATTGAGGGTATAGGCTGGAGTTCTCTGAAAAGTCCTTGTTCTGCAGAGTCTAGAACATGGCATCGAGAAAGCATTTCTTTTTTCTTGATAGGCATTTCATATAATAAATGCTTCCAAAACTTAGAATTTAATTTGCTGCTTTTGGGTCCCTTCCACTTGATCAGGGACAGAAGTTTGATGCTTCGCTTTAGGGATTCCATTTCCTGGCAATTCACCTTCCCTTTCAACTCTGTACACTCAATCAAAATCACTTTGATTTCTCCACTGACTAGCATGTTATGGAGTCTGCTTTCCAATTCGAAAATACTCCATCCCCGTCTGAGAATATAGTCTGGAGTTAGCACGATAATAAGTCTTCTGCTTTGCTCAACACATCTTGTGAGATCTTCAATGTATGCTACAAATCACAGAAAGAGAGAAAGAGTAAAACAAAGACATTGCCAGTCTTTAAAGCACCAGGTTTTCACTCTAGTATAGCACAGATCCAGTCTGTCACTAAAGTCCATTACATTTTCTTTTCTTGTATTGCACATTCCAAAACCCCTTTCCTTAAAAAATTAAGAAAATTAAAAAAATACTGCATAAATTCTTATTTTCTTTTGCCTTATTGTTACTTACAGTGTTTTGATAGCCAATACAAGCTCTGGCTTCTTCAGAGCTTAGGTATATTTCAGTGATTTTTATTTATTTAATCACTTAATTCAAAGCAGGCTTCCAGGCTAGTACTCTAAGTGAACAAGCAATGAACAGGTCAATAAAAATAGATTTGGAACCTTCTAATAAACGCAGGGTTACTGTATGTTTGTAGCTGTTTTTCTTCCTGTTTTCCCCTTGTAAATTAATACTATTTTTAATTGACAAATAATAATGGTATACATGACGCCTAGTTTTCATCTTCCTAACAAGTACTGGCACTATGTTTATCAAGTATTTGAGAGATAATTCTGATATAGAGATGATGAAAAAATCCTTTCTAGAATCAGCTTGTTTCTCAGAATACCTTCTGTCATTTGCAAACTTAGGTTTCCCTATTTTGTCCTTCATACCCAGATACAGGGAAGTGGTGTGTGCTTAATTTGAACCAGCTGTTTTTTGTTCCAAAGAGGAGTGAAAGGTAAACTTGGAGATGGGAGATGGAGTGGAATGAATGGTGAAAGAGGAGAAACAATCAACTGAGAAGTAAGTTTTGCGCTGTTTTGTGGAGCAATTCTGAAAGTGAGGTGAATGTGTTATGGCTTTTTTCATGGTAGAAAAACACAATAACTCTAGATTTGTTTATCCCAAGGAATAATCCTTTTGTAATCATGCTTCCCAAAGTATTATCTGCCAAAAAGGGAAACGCACACATGTGTTAACAAATGGAGACTTGGACACAGGTGCTGCACCAGAACACTGTCTTTACTAAGCAGAGCACAAGGCTTTGTCTAATGTACAGTGCCCTCTAGCAGAAGCAGTGCTTACAGAAGCATAGCAACATTTGTCGCTGCAAATTTGTCCAAGGTTACAGACTACTTTCACATTCAGCACATAGTGTGGGGACACCAAACAGCCCAGTACAAGCCATTTGAAAGAGACACTTATTTTACAGATGCATGTTTTACAGATGATCTTTCTTTTCCAGGGTTTTATTTCCACCACTTGGCAGCAAGAAAACTTTCACAAGTGAAAATGAGCAAATTTTCTACACACCCTACAGATAAACAAAAAAAAAAGTTTTTTAAAGAGATACACATAAAATTGCCTATTTAACAATTTGTTGTTAGGGCTGTTTAGGTTTTGACTTAATACATTTCAGGACTTTCTCATGCAGTAGATACAATGACTGTATCTGAGGGGATAAGGCAGTTGTTAGGTTGGGATGGAACCTCTTAAATATTATAAGTGTTTTATTTTAGGGATCACGTATTTTGGGGAAAATCAGCAGTGGAATCTGTAAAAACAAAACAACACAAAATAAAAATAACCACACAAGTAGCAATGGGGAAGTTTATCACTGAGTAATTATCACTTAGAGAACTGGTGAAACAGAATGGAAGGAAAGGTAGAGAGATTCAATAGAGTGGAAAAATATTATCCCACTGTATCAACAGCTCTGACTCTTCATTTTCTTCCTTTCTTTCTGCTCCCAAAAAGAAAGAAGTTATGTGGGAAGCTTCATCATTAGAAGTTGGATCTGTAAGATATAGTAAAATAAACTATCATGCATCTTTCCCATTTTTCTTTTCACCTTTCCTCCAAAACAAAACAAAACAAATTCCAAAACCAGAATCATGGTATCAGTGCAGTAGTCCAAGAGACTACAGTTTTCCCAGGTGAATTATGACTTAATTGTTAATTTTATAGAAATATTCTTTACAAAATAATTTCCCAATTGGTAACTTTGACTAGTACTCTTTCTCATTACTTTTAGCATGTAATTTAAATTAAAATAGTGTTCTGTACAAACCTTGTCAGGAGTCACATCAAATACACCTCTAGGAACAACATTATTTCTGTGTTCAAATATAATATAAATGTACTTTTTGACTATATGTTTAAAAACAAAAGCTAGCTGTGTACATGTCTCCATTAAAAAAAAAATTACAACCCAGGTATCTGCAGTCATAAGGGAAATTATACCTATATGTACTAATGAATTTGACTGTGATATCATGGGCTTTGGTTTTGCTAGATTCTTTTTTGGGGCATGGAGAAGGGAAAAGTGTAATATATATTTTACCATGTGTACAGTTCTCCTGCTTCAGATTTTTTTTTTTTTTGAACCAGAGATTGAGCTCAGGGTTTCTTAACCACTGAGCCACATTCCCAGTCCTTTTTAATATTTTATTTAAAGACAGGGTTTGCTGAGTTTCCTAGGGCCTCACTAAGTTGCTGAGGCTGGCTTTGAACTTGTGATCCTCCTGCCTCAGCCTCCCAAACCTCTGGGAATTCAGGCGTGCACCACCACGCCTGGCTCAGAATCTATTCTGACATTTGACAGGTAAAAATGCAACATTTAGGTTTCTTGGGGCTTCTTACAGACTCATTAGACATAATCTGCATTTGCCCCCAGAAAGAATGCCTGTCAGGACAGATCCCACTAAGCTCAGCTGTACAGGGTGTGGTGTTGAAGGGAACCTTGGAGAGAGGGAGTGGTCCTGTCTCCTGCATACTACACTGGCTGTGCTTATCCTGGCAAAGCCTAGTGGAGAGTTGAGGCAACCATCCAGATAACTTCGGCTGAAAACCTGCTGTGGAAGAAAAAAGTTCTGAATTATCCTGGTTTGCCCTATATATACATTAATCATATGCACTGGAGTCAGTCAGTCAGTACATCAAAATTTTCCCTGGGTAGACACAGCACAAGAGTCCCAAAGAAAACACAAGCCATTTGCTTGGGCCCTGAATCTCGTGTTCCATTTCACTTGGTGAAAAACCAAGTGGAAGTTTTCAGATGTGGAGCCCACATTTCACTTCTTGGGATGGTGATCAGTGGCTGGGCAGCAACCTCAGTGTTTGAAAGCAGCTGGGGAGGTGCCTCAAAGAGCTGCCTGGCTCTAAGGAAAAGAAGGAGAGACTGTGCCTTTACTTCCATAATCTGGCTCACTCTCTGTTTTTCTCTTTTTCTTCCCCTTTTCCTCTCCCTACCTCTTTCTTTCTGCCTTTCCTTTTTCTCTCATCCTTTCCTGTCTTTTACTTTTATCTCCCTCTTTGCTTTCTTTTTGCCTCTCTCTTCTATATTCCTCTCCCTCCTTCCTCCTCGTTTCTTATGGCTTTCTTCATCTATCTTTTAATTTTGGCAAAAACAAGATCACAGCTATCATGAAAATATATATAAATGACAGTAAGATGAAACAGCATAGTTCACCTTTTTCACTTGCTTATCTTTAGCCTTGGAGTTGTTCCTGGTGTGTATAATTAAATGCCCAAGATAATCCCCAACCCCTTAGGGCTACATGTTTGCATTTAATGACTGTGACTTGGAGCTTGATCCATTAAGGACTGTGTCCTATTTTCATATGACACATGAACTATGAACAATATTTTACATATTTAACAAGTGTTCAAAAAGATGATGATGATGATGATGATAAAGAAGAATAAGAATATCATGCAATTGAGACCATATGTGACCCACAAACCCTTAAATATTTATTATCTAGACCTTTACAGAGAAGGTTTGTCACCCCTGACTTAGAGACCAAGCAGAGTGGTTAGGTTTGGAAAAGTTCCAAACAAACAAAGCAGAAACAGGTATCAAGTTAAGACATTGCTGGTCCATAGGGTAGTCTCAGACAGGCTGTGGGTTTTTCCCTGGTAGGGCTGTGGTTTTGTGGGAGACATTTTAGAAACCTTCAGAAAATGTTCAAAAAGCTTGTTACCACAAAGAGATAATAAAGAAACGTTCTTTTGAAAAAAAAATCCCTAAATCCACAGCACATATGAAAATCTTGCCCTGACTTGTTCAGGCAAATTTAGCTACTGAATGGCAAGGATCCCTTTAAAAGACTCCTTTTTCCACATAGAAATGTAAACTATCCCTTAAATAAAAGGTCACCAAGTCATTTCTTTGCAAATTCTGGTTTGAAATAACTTTTGATGACAGAATAGACCAAAGAAGTCTGTGTCTGATAGTCTTTGGTTTCTCTAGACAAGTCTGTGAAACCACTGAAGATTTTCAGACATGACAATTTAATTAGATAAATAAAATATCCCCTTTAATATAGTGTTGTTGGGGTGATTAATTTGGTATAAATTAAATCTTCACATTGTAAGTACAAATACAAAGAAACTTTTACTTCTGTCTGTGCTGAAATTGACAGAGTTGGGAAAATATTCTTGAAGAAAATACATTTTCAAGAGGCCATATTAGGGATGTGGACTTATTAGGAAAATGAAGAGAAATCATGCCAGTAGCAACAGTACTGATGGGAAATAAGAAAACTGGCTACCTAAAGCCTTATTAAAATCAAAGCAAATTTGATTTTAAAATCTCTTTCAGGAGCAGTTGTATATTCGTGAATTTCTATGGAGTCTAGCTGCTGCCTATTGACCACATGATCTCTCAAATTAATAAATTACTTTCTTATAAATTATTTGTGGGTTAACACTTCCACTTATATCAGGGCTATGTATTATCAAGAGTGTATAGCATACTTTATATAAATAAGTTAAAAGATGAATATTTAGTTTCTAGACAAAGGCATAATATATTACTTTAATAGATTCAAATATAGTAGTTTGATATACTTAAACTCGTAGATATGTACTGAAGCTGTTATGTAAAAAATACACATCACTGCTACAAGACAGAATTCATCAAGGCAGATGAAACTACTAATTTTGGGGAAACATTAGCTAATTGATAGCTATCAGTAATGATGATTATAAAACCTACAGGGTGATATATTGATTTAAAATCAGCCTTATATATAGGTTTCCCATATACAAAAGTATTTTTCAACACTATAAAGTTAGGAAGAAATATTAGACTTTTATTATACCTACAGGCTTATAGTGAGATACTTTACAGTATAGTTTCGCTGGAAGTAGTATTTGGATTTGATAAGAAATTTAGTCTGTTTACTTTTCTGAGCATACTGGAGTAGAGTTCCTTCTCTCTTCACTCAAACATGAAGCGGGTGGTAGACACATCTAATTTTATTTCATGTGAGTAAATTTCACACAATGTGTTAAATTTTCATGGTTGTGCATGTCACTGCTGCCTCACACTTTTTAGGTCACAGACATTAGATTCCCTGGAAAAGGATTTTATTACTCCCAAAGGACAACTTATTTGAATGGTATCCAATCTGTTCAGCTATTAGAGAAACTATTGGCAATGAATACTTACAGATCCATGTACAAAAATGTTTTTTGCATGCCTCACTTCAGAAGTGACTAGGGATCATCTGACACCAGATGTATTCTCCAGTCATTTGTCATTTCATTGTCAGCACAATCGCATGGCTAATACTAAGCAGTAGAGAACTGAGGATTAGACTAGTGAGGAGAGTTTAGCAAATGCAGGAGTGTAATCAAACATTAGATTTTTCCCTTAAATTATTGAAAAATCATATGATTCTTGAGTGAGAGAAATTTATGGGAAATTGAGCTTGAAAAAAAATGAAAAGACAGTTTGATACTTGGGGCCAAATTTATAGGTATAATTTCAATAGACATGATTGATTAACCTTATGCATGATAATATTTTTAGTTCACTAGCATTTTTCTCTGGTGCAATCATGCGTGGATACTCACATAAGATTCTCATAGTCTTCCTATGCATAGGAGAACATATTGAGGTAAAATCATTTGAAGGAATTTTTCCTTAAGTTTACTTACACATTTATAGTTTTGCTTAAAGCTTTAGCCAGAACAGGCTTGAATTGTTATTATTAATAAATAGTGACATGTACTTTTAAGTACCTTACTTTCTTTCTCATAAAGCCTTGGCAGGATTGTTTTTTCTTTTTTTTTTTTTTTGCCTACTTTTAGTCTTAGAATGCTATTTTCCCAATCTGCCCAGTGGCCCTCAATCTGATTCAATAACATTTTATATTTTTTATGTTTTTAATCTCTACAGAAACACTGAGATAAGATGGGCCCCACAGCATAAATAGTACTCATCCAAAAATGTCCCCAATCTCAGGATCTCACTTGCACAGCTGGCTTCTGTTGGTCACATGTCAGCTTCAGAGCACATCTGTTCATTCCTCAAGGATCCACTAGGCCCCATGAACACAATGTGCTCTGTGTAGAGTACTTTACACCACAAAACCCAGCAGCTGCAGGGGTGAGAAAATCTCTACTTCTCAAGTTTGTGTCTCTAGGCAGTTTGAGTAGGGTGTTTTCTATCTGGCTTTCTTTTGGTTGCCTGTCACTTCTGACATTCAGATGCCTATTGGCAACAAAGTTGCTTTTACTGTTCCCAGGGACAGATGTTTCTAGTCTGGGAAGAAACAGACCAAAATTTTACTGGAAAGTAAGAATTCTTGCCACATTTAGGCACCCAACCTGAGAAAACATAAGGAAGATCCTAGCTACAGGCTCAAGAATGGAAAGGTAATCATTGCCAGGAAAATAATGTCCAGACATGAACAGCTAGTCTCAGCATTTAGGAAAAAAAAAAAATATTTGCATCAAATCTCCCCATCTCTGCTGGTTCATAGAGAACAACAAACAACATTTTCCTGGTAGGGCATGTGGGAAAGGTACAGATATATTCAGTTCATTTTCAGAAGTGATGCCTTTGTTCCTAAGCTTTCTAAGAAGTTAAGAAAAAGAGAGTGTAGTGTTTCAAGTACTTTTGAAACTGTGTGCGCATTGGAAAGGGTATGTGTTGACAAAGTTCGGTTGGAACACCATAAGAGTGCACAAAAGAAACTGTAGGTGCATGAAATTGAAGACATTAAATATAAGTGGGTTTGTGTCATATACTTTGTTAATTTGATTCATAGAAATTCATTGTCATGAATGATTAATGATCTCATGAAGTCTGCTTTTATAGTCCTCAAAGGCCTCATTGCTAGTTTCTGGAGGAAGGAGTAGTCTTAGGTCAACATGTTTTAAATGAGATGTGAGGGACAAACATAGCTTATAATATCGTAACTAGCTTTTTTTTTCCCCACAGGAATGTGTCTATATTTATATAGCATAACCTGTTAACTCTGTACCAATGGCTGCAAATACAGACCACAGAAGCTTCTTTAATAACACACATAACACCAAGTCCAAAATGTTCTACTCTGTCATTCATGTGTAAATCAAGTATATTATTCATATACTTCATCGACTTCCTGAATGCGTGCTAAAAATGCCAAGGAAAAACTCATTAATCGTGACATGGTGATTGCTCAGCTAGCTCTGAAATGTTGATGGAAAAGAAAAATTGTCAAAGGGCCTTTTTAAGAACCTCTGCAGGTTACACTCGCAAATCGGAATTCAGAGAACATGAATTTCCTCTTGCAGGAAGGAAGGATTTAAATCAAACACCCTCCAGTGGTTGCATCTAAAAACTGCATATTTGTCCCAATGGCTTACTTTAAAAAATTTAAAATAAAGTCTTCCTGTGCACCATTGAGTATCCAAGATGCAAGTGCAAGTTCCTGCTTAGGCTGATGGGTGTACACAATCTGAAAAGTATTAAAATGATTTCTATATACTATAAAATCTCTGCTCATCTTAATGCCATTGCCTTGGGCATCTTATGTGGAAATATTTTAAATGCCTAGGTAAACTACATGACTATCTCCTGTTATCTTTCACACAGTATGTTATAATCCATAACAAAATCTTGAAACTTTGAGCTACGAAATTTTATGGTTTGTGCAGGCCTTTACCCCCATGGTCAAGGAGAACTTTCAGAATATGGTACACCAAATCAACCAATGAATTTCAATCAACCTAGCCACACGACCTGCTGATTCAATGAAGTACAAAATATTCTACATGCTATTTGGCTAATTCTACACTGAGCTGATTCAATTAATTTGTCAAGTCATCATAATGGAGCTATAAGAGGGCATAACTTTGGAATGCATCTCTCTTATTTTCATGTTCTCCCAGTCTTGTTCTCACTCTCATGCAATATCTGCTTCATTATACACAAAGCAAGGGTCATCTACTGAGTATCAGATAAAGAGGATCAATCACCTATAAGGAATATTCTTAGGTCAACATGTTTTAAAGCTATGTTTGTCCCTTTCGGATGTACAGAATGATGAAACATTCTTTTCCAGTTCAGAAGGACAATCACTAATGTTGAAATGTTCAGATCTAAAGACTGACATTTTAAAAAATTATTTATAGGGGTTGATAAAGAGTGCCAATTGTGCCAACAATTGTGGAACATACAAAAGCAGAAAATTTCGTACCATACTGAGTTCTACTAAAAATGATCTGACATATAATCCATTTTGGTGATGATATTACCATAATATAATTTAGGACACTATTACTCTAAAATAGATTTGGAAGAATTTCTGTTTCACAAGATGTTTTTGCCAAAACATATATATATAAGAAATCATATATACATATATATATATATATATATATATATATATATATATATATAAGTTAGGTCAAGAACTAGTATAAGAATATTTTAAATTTTTCATCAATGATTAACCAATATCTTCTAGGTATTTCCTTTTTAAAAAAATTGGCAATTTTTGGAACAGACCCCAGGAGCTCACACATGCTAGTTTATATTCCAGCCCACTAGGCATTTTTTTTCTAATATGAAAAAAATATACATATATATATGGCATGTGTATGTAGATGACACTTGCTTTGTGTATAATGAAGCAGATACCATATGAAGATGTGAGAAAGGCATGTGTTTGTGTTATCCTATTCTAATGATTGATATTATTCTTATGAATTACCCACAATTTTTTTTTCTTTCAGTAAAATGCTGCTTTTAACTTTCACATTCACCTTGTTAAAGGAAATGCCTTTCAAATACTGCTATGCACAAATGTAAGCCCTTCATTATTTCATACTTGTTACTACCTCTTGTCTTAAAACAACACTGTTCAAACAAAATCAAAAGACAACTATGAGACCCTTAATGAAACCAAATCTTTTGTTAGGTAACAGTAAAATATGAAGATAAATGAGATTCAGCACCTATTTATTGTCATGGAGCTTATAATCTTGCTGACTAAACAAGACATAAATAGATGGAAAGCTGCTGCATAAAGTTATAAAACAAAACAAAATAGAAGTACAAAATTTACAGTCAAACAAGTAATTATGCACCATAAAATATTGGACTGGAGAGATTATTATGTACCCTTCACAGAGGCAGTGATATGAAGAAGGATAAATAGGATTTAAATAGGCCTAGAAGACTAACATGAACAAAAGCAATGAAGGGACACACAATGTATTAAAAGACACAGTTTGACTGGAGTGGAAGATATGAGTAGAGAAAATGGTAGAAGACAAATTTAGGAGATAAATCTGGGCTGGTAGCAGTCTGAAATTTATTATTTAGCAAATAGTAAACAATTAGTTTATTGAACTGGGGTTGTGGCATGATCAAGGATGTTCACATAATATTAATGGGGCCAAATGGATGGCAGGAAACATAAGTAAAGGGAGATAATCAACATTGTAGGAGTAATTAGGTTTTGTACTTGAGTTGTTGGTACTGAAAATTCAAAGGATGAAAGTGGCACAAGATTTGGGAGGAAGATAGAAGAACAAAAAGTAATGCTGAGTTATCCAGATGTTCCTTTGGGAATCAGTTAATATAGAATGGTATTTAAAGTCATGAAAATGGGAGAAATTAACAAAAAATAGTAAAGGTTGAAAAATAGTATGGGTTGAAGTGTGGGGAATCCTGATGTTTATACTTCTTACATTGCAGGAAAGAAATGAACCAGTAAATATGTTCTCTTTGTTCCTTTCCATGCACGTGTAAGTGTGAATACTAAATTATACACACAGAAGATATACATAGATATACGTGTGCCCTAAGAAAAGAGATGGACAACAAAAGCTCAGTTCTTTCCATTTGTCTCTTATCATCTTAGTGACCATGGCGGACTGCTAATAATCTGAATAAATGTTATTGATGAACAGCCTGACATAGCAAAATGAGAACTAAAGTTAAACAGATCTAGGTTCTACTCCCAGCTCTATTCTTTGCCAGCTGTCTAATCTTGGACTTCTTTGAGCCTTTGATTCCTCATCTGGAGGATAAGGACCCTAAAATAAGGATTATTGCAAATATCAAGTGTAATAATGTATGTGAAATTATTTTATATACTGTCAAGTATTGAAAATATAGGCCTTTTTATTATAATGTGTTTAATTTATCATGTTGTCTATTTTATTCACCAGATCAATCTTCTCCTCTCGAGGATATTATCAGACACATGGAAATAAGTTGTCCTTCTTTTATTTTTTCTCAAGAACATTCTTAAAAGTTCCTTGAGAGCAGGAACCACAACATAGGCTTCTCTGTATTGTCATTACACTTTACCATGTACACATTCTGAATATTAACAAGAACAAAGTACATATCTTGACTTGAAGCTAAATTTATTTTGAAAGCTCAAATGTAGCATTCAATATGCAGCATTAGTTAAAAGTGGCATGCAAGCCTACAGTGTCCAGCACTTCATAAAAGTAATTTACATACATCATGAGAATACTGTACCCAATATCCTCATGTACCTTTCTTAAGTGGAGTTTTCCTCATATTTCTGGGAATGGTAACAGGGTATAATGAATAACAAGGTTGGAATGCAGATATTCAGAGTTATTAGTAAAAATGATTGGAAGAATAAGTAGCAGCACAATGACAGAAGACCGGCTTTGGAACTGAAAAGCACTGAAATGGTTTACAGTGACTTTTACAGACTTTTTAGAAGGACCATAATTTTCTCAGAATACTAACATAATATAATTAAAAAATGCCATTAAGGCACAATTTAAAAGCCACACCTAAAACACAAGTGAGAATGCCTTTTAAAAGTTCAAATGCTCTAAAGGGGAAATACAGGTGTTGAGGAGAAATTTGAATTTTAAAAATCTATAAGAAACAACTGTCTAAATACTTGGCTCTGATGGCTTGAAGCCTCCATATAACTTTCTAAAAGTAACTATTTTAAAAACAAAATTTGAAAATACTTACTTCCACTTGGAATGAGATCCCTTTCTGGGATGAAGAGTTTGTATCCATAATGTTTTTCCAGGACATCTGGCAGTATTTCAAGAGCAAACTGCTCTTCTTCAGGATTGTCACAGTCTAACGTATCTTGATCCACTTTGGTGTAAGACAGATAGGCATCATATTCCTTGTTGTCTTAGAGCAAAAACAGAGTGGTAAGTATTAAAAGGTCGTTGTGGATTTTTTTTCGGATTAAAGGAAAAATTTATTAAAGCATAAGTAATTGAATGTACTTTTTATTCTTACTTTTTTATTGTTAACACATATTAATTGTACAAGTTACTGGATTTCACTGTGATATTTCCATATGGTTCCATGTATGGGGCCTTGATTCTTCTACCATCTTTTAGAATCTATAACTACTAATAGGCTGAAATACACACTATAATTAAGTCACATGACACATTATAGGAAATCAAGTCAATTTCAACATAAAGTAGTCATGTGAAATGAACTGAAACTTTTATTTGATGGGCTACTTTTATTTAGGACAGACTAAAGGAATTATTTTTGATGTTCAATGATGTGTGTATATGATTAGCTCAGTGTTTTTGAATGTAGGAATAAATAGACCAAAGTCATGGATTTGAACCCTTTATCTGCCAGTTGGCTTGGCTGTGCTACTTGGTCACAGACTTTACCTTGTTTGTACAAATATGTGCAAGAGATCCAACAGGGGCTTGGCCATAGAGTGTGGAAGATTTAAATAATCCAGCTTCCCTCCTGGAGACACTACTCAAAGCACATGCCATACTTCCAGTTGGTTAGTGTCGTCATCTTCATATACAAAAAGCAGTTCATTACCAAATATTAGAGACAGCAGCTGGGTTTTAGACAAATACATTGACTGTTACTCTTGTTTAGACCATGGCCAACTAATTTGACATAAGGTCCAAAAGAAGTCTTTGTTTCAAAATATACATCCTTCCAATATTGCCAAATTAGGTTTTTCCCTTCACATATTTAGTCAGGGAGTTAACTGTGCTTTGAAAGTATATTTTTTCCTCTTTTGCTGTATTGGATCATAGCCAGTCTCTCTAAGGTAAAAATGTGTATGCATGCATTATTTCCTACAAAATGTTAATGAACACAGCTATTCAAAGTATTAGTCCCCATGGGTTTAGAAGGGCTACACTGAAAAAGTTATAGTGTTATTTTCAAAATTCCCTCAGTTATGGAAAAAGATTTTTTAAAGTTAATTTAGTGAGCATAGGCTCACGACAAACTGTAAATGAATGCTTATTAAGCCCAGTGACTTGCAAATAATCCTTTTGACAGACTGGCAAGAATTCCAAGATTGTTTCTAGAATATATCAACATTGTTCATTTAAACAGATCTGATTAGAATATGGCTAAAACATGACAAAAAGGTAATTTATAGAACAAAGCAGCCACTCACCCATGATATTAGTGATTTGGTTCTACCTGCTGAATGAGATATAAACTATAGACATACAAGATACAGGTATTCTATTGTAGAAGGAGTTGGGACGCCCCCCTCACTATTTAGAGATACCTGAGGTAGGATTTATGGTGTTCTAATTCTAGTCAGATTCTAGTCTTCATCACCCCAGCATGAAAAGAACTTTGGTTATCTCTGTCAAGATGGTATCTGAGACTGGGAGTAAAGTTTAATAGTCTTTAGCATGTCCCTTGCTTGCAAAAGGATTTCATAAACCTTGGCTAGATTACTTGATTGCCTAGAAGCAGATGTACATGAAAGACTGCCCTTGATAGTTGAGGAGATCATTTGGTTTAAAAATTGGGCACATTCCACGGTTGTGCATAAAACTCCACTTGGAAGTGAGAATGTTCATGAGCAATGTTAATGTAAGAACCTCCTGGTAATCCTAGCACCTCTGCCCCTGTTCCAATCAAGCACAGGATGCACCTGCAGGCCCTTGACTTTCTCCAACTATAATTACTCACCTGGGACCCAGAGCTGCCGATGATACACAGCTGGAAGAATAAAATAGGCCAAAGGACAAACAGCTCCATTCCTATGAGCAGAATATATTTCATTGTTCTTGGTGGATAATGTTACTGCCTCAAACTCCACGTCCAGCAAGATCCTTGTTTGCTGTGACTTTGATAGCCTTCCTACATGATAAACTTCCCTAAATTAAAGTGCATATTAATTCATTCAACAATGATTTGTTGAAGATGCACTATGAGCTAGCCACATGCAATGGCTACCTGACTCTATCACTCATCTCATCAGACCTTCTAGATTGTTATTCCAATGCTAGTCCTGACTATGGCTATAGCCCTCCAAATATGCCTAAATAAACTCAAAATTTCTGGTCCTATCCTTACTTACTCTGTCTGTATTCTGAATACTACAGTCCAGTGCTGCAAAGACTTTTTCCTAGAAAAGTATTTCTATATTTGTGTATCCAAAATTAATTATGACAAAGAACGTGGATCCCTTTGACATGTTAACACCCAAAACATCTGGATAATAAATTTTACTTAGCATTCTAGAAGCACATCACTCATTTGAGAACATTTGCTTCTCATTTCAGTCCTGTCCCTTTAAGATGAACTAAAGGTGAAGAGCTTATGGTGGTTGGCCAGAGCAGGAAGAGAGCTCTCAAAGCCACCATGTCAGATGTCCCAGAAACTCTAGGATGCCAAGTAGTGATCCAGGAATGACGCAGATGCCACAGCTTAAAAAATGCACTTCAGCTTTATGTAGACAGCCAAGAAAATCTCATGAATAGCCACAGCTGTTTCTCACAAAGAGGTGCAACATGGGTAGAGCAAAAGCAACAACATGATGTGAATAAGGTTAACAGCAAGGCCTGAAAATTGTCTTAAAATTGAAAGGCAGTTCAGGGACACTGGTTTTCTAAGCAACACTAATGAGCCTTCTTATGTGCTAAATCATGCTAACTAAACTCATCTGAGGAACCAGAAAATAGAGCACAATGCAGAGATTGCAATAGAAGGAAGAGGACTGGCACAGTGGTCATCATAGGCATGCTGTTCTAGTGAAAAGAGTAGTTATGAAGAAGACAACCAAACTATTTATGGAAGAATGTTCTTGTTGTCACACCTTTCCTTCCTTGTTTTTAAGTCTAATTTTAATCTTGTTCATCACCAGGTAGTCATTTCTGTTTACAGCCCAGTTCTTCCGCATCTGTGCTGAATACTGTTCTAACCCTTAACTTCTAAACTGAAAAGACTGTGTAACTTTGGTGATTATTAGATACTTGGTTCCTACTATAGTACACATGTGTGTATGATGTTCTGATCATGAGGAAGAATATAAGAAAATGCAACATGCACAGCACTTGCCACACAGTAGACATTTATTAAATATTTAATGACCAAAAAATTGAAAGATCAAAGAAATAAAACAATCTGTTTTTGTGGGTTGAAATGAAGTGAATTCAATTAAAAATAATTAAGAAGTCAAAGTTTGTTGAATGGATTTTATTTTATAAAACAAAGTATATTTTTCCTAGAAAAGTATTTATTTATTTCATAAAACAGAGTATATTTATCATAACTTGCAGGAAATGCCACTATAAAAAGGTCAAAGAAAAAACATGAAGAAAAGATATGCAGGTAAAATTTATGAGATTCCAGATATTTAAATGAAGCAATGAAAATGTTGGTATCCTATCTGTCTGACATTTGGCATCATTCAACTGGATATTTGTAAAAGGAGGTGAAAATTCATATATTAATCCTTACGGCACATCTGCTGACTTTAAAGTATTCCATTTTGCTATCACAGAGATTTTGAATCCAAAATCTCTGTAATAGCTAACTGGAATATTTTAAAAATATTTTAATTTTTTTCCTAATGAATACCCTTAAAATACCCTCCTACCATACTGCATTTCCCCCATGCAATGGGTTTTGTATCAATATATACAATTTTCTAAATAAAATTATCTTTATTACTGCAGTCTTGAATCACATGGGCCAAATAATTGGTAATAAAGATGTAAAATGAAATATTTGATCCCTGATAATCCAATGATATTAGCACGGACTTAATATTAATTTGCATACTCCAAATAATCAGTTACTTTGGATTATTGGGTATGTGTGATGAAAATTATTGTAAATTAACCCAATAAATTGTATCATTTCTTACAGAGATGATAAAAGATGTTCATCTTTTACCTTCCCAAATGGATAGTTTAGCCACTTGTTCATCTGGGAACCAGTGACATTTTCCTTAGTAGCATATTTCATCTAGTTATTTTACATGAACAGGTAAGACGTCAGATTTTTCAATATGAATTACTGTATAAAAGAGCAGAGGGTAATTGACCACATTTTCATGTGTACTGTATAACAATGAATAAAACAAGTTCGAATTTCTCATTTTGAAGGTACGTCTGAATAAGAGTGTGTAATACTTTTATTTTTTATTAATTTTGATTTTTTTGCATTACAATTCTTATTACACATATAGAGGAGTGTGTAGTACTTTTAAACAGGCTAGTATAATTATGTAAATACACAGCTTGGAAATAAATGAGCATGCATATTTACTCATCAAGGAGCATTTCTCTAATTTACTGTGAAAATATGAAAGTCAATTAAGACTCGCACATATAGCCGTTTAATATTAACAATAAGACCCAAATCAAAGATCTTCAAAATTTTGGTGTTACACCTATCACTATAACAAAAAACAAAATCATGAACTCCTCTTCTTTTCTGTAAGACCATTTTTGTTAAGACCATTAACCCAAAGAAGGGGGAAAAAAACCACAAGCAAAATTTCTCTCTTGATTTCAGTATGACAAAAATTCAGTTTTAAACTGCCTTTTAATAATGATTTGCAAATTGTAATTTTTCAAAAAATGTGGGTCAGGAACAATGGTGCATGCCTGTAATCCTATAATCCCAATGACTCCAGAGGCTAAAACAGGAGGATCACAAGTTTGAGGCCAGCCTCAGCAATTTAAAGAGGCCATAAGTTACTTAGTGAGACCCTATAAAATAAAATAAAATTAATGGGGCTGGTGATGTGGGGATGTAGCTAAGTGGTAATGTTTCTGTAGGCTCAATCCCCAGTACCAAAAAATAAAATAAAATAAAATAAATAATAAAAATAAAAATGTAGGCTTACCTAAGGCATTTTTACACGTTTACAAGGCTCACAGTAGTC
Organism: Marmota monax; assembly: GCF_021218885.2. Lineage (NCBI taxonomy): Eukaryota > Metazoa > Chordata > Mammalia > Rodentia > Sciuridae > Marmota > Marmota monax. The sequence goes on along the minus strand of NW_026694552.1, from coordinate 4,392,005 downwards.
TGTAGGGGTGAAGGCTTTATAAGAAGCAATATGTCATGATTTCTTATTGGTGTTGATTGAAAACATGGTAATTTGTTCTCTTGAAAAAAACTGAAACATTGTTTGGTTGTCCAAAGACATAAGGCTCAGTACAATTCTTTGTTGATACATCATAAAAAAGATTTCCAAAAGTCATGAAAAGCAAATAGAAAAGTATAACACACAGTCTAAATTTTTATCCTTTGAGTCACCTTTGAGAATAGTGCTACAAGCATTCAAAATATGTACATTCATGTACTTTGAAGTGTAAAATGTATTTCTGTAGATTTTAATCTGTTTCTTGCATGTTTATTTTCTTTTAAAAAAATTAAAAATAATTTTATTTTATTAATTTTTATGAAGTGCTGAGGATCAAACCCAGTGCCTTACACATATGAGATGAGCACTGTACCACTGAGCCATGACCCCAGCTCCATGTTTGTTTTCTGCGTGGCAGCAATGGTTAAAAATGATCTGTACATACATGTGAATTTTCTAGACAAAAACATGGAATTGATTTTTTTAAATTTTTTGAGTTTTTAGGGATCAAAGCCAGGGCTTTGTACATACTAAGCATGCTCTACCACTGTGCTACATCCTCAGCTCTTTTTATTTTAGTTTGAGACATGGTCATGCTAACTTGCCCATCCTAGCCTTGAACTTATGATCCTCTTGCCTTAGCCTCCCAGATAGCTGGGATTAAAACACAGAATTTATTCTTAATTTATTTCTTACTAAGGGAAAAGGCATTAACAGAAATAATTTTATTTCCTAACCAAATAATGCCTTCTTATTAAACTTTTCTGGAAATTATTTCAAACAAAGCACTGCAAAAATAAAATTATTTCAAAAAATACATATATCCTTTACCTAGATTCACCTACTAATATTTTCTCCTCTTTTCTCTTTCTTGACAGATAAATTGTTTTTCTAAATTATTTGAGGGTAAGTTGCATATATCATGGCCTTTTACATCTAAATATTTCAGTTCATATTTCTAAAGAATAGGGATATTCTTGCCAGGTGCAGTAGCTCAGGCCTGTATCCCAATGACTAGGGAAACTGAGGCAAGAGGATTGCAAGTTCAAAGCCAGCATCAGCAATTTACAGAGGCCCTAACCAATTTAGTGAGACCCTGTCTCAAAATAAACAATAAAAAGGGCTGGGGGGTGAAGTTAAGTGACCCTGGGTTCAACCTCTGGTGCACCCTCCAAAAAAAGAATAGGGATATTCTTTTACATAATTATAAATAAATATTTTAATTGAACAACAGGAGACAACTTACCATCAGTAGTTTCATCACCTCCAAAATGCTGTCTATAGAAGAGCATCAGTTCAATGTTGTAGCATTTGTAGATGATCACCAGCAGTATAAAGAGGAGGAAGATTGCTCCCAAGCCCCCTGCAAGCTCAATTTTGTAGATTAAATCTGAAGCAAACAGAATCAACAGGAAAAGGTAATTAAACCAGGGATACTTGGGATTTTCCCAGATTTCTAGTTTGTGTGTAAAATTTACTACCCCTTTGTATTTTCTTTCAAAAATATTCTTGCTTAATGCTTTGCTCTTGATATATCTGTATGAGTCAAATCTTTGTAAAATTAATTATTTTCTAAAAATTTGATTTGTTTTTATTTTATTTATTTTTATTTTTTATTTTTAGTTATACATGGCAGTCAAGTATAATTTAACTCATTTATACAAACATGGAGTACATCTTATTCTAATTAGGATCTCAGTCTTGTGGTTGTACATGATGTGAGATTCACTGTGGTACATTCATATATTTACATAGGAATTTTAGGTCAGAACTATTCCCCTGTCTTTCCTATTTCTTTCTGATTTGCTATTAAAGGTCACAAGTCTATCTAAAATGAAATAGTCACTCCCAATTTATATTGTTTTCATATATATACTATTGCTTTAACTGTATTTCAGGGAACTGTTAAAGCTGTGTTGTTCTGGTTTCAGGGCCTATGTTTTCTTGTTTTTGCTAAATTATCTCATTGGCTTAGCAAGATTGCCATCTTGAACTTCTCAGGCCACAGGTCCTATTCTTCTGAAGGAGAACAACCTCATAAAATTACTTTCGGAATCAAATAAAATCTAATAAGGTTGAAATATTAATCTGTTTCACTTAACCCCAGTAGAGCATAATCTAATACAAGGTAAGCAGAGGAAATTAGCTTACCCATTTCCCCTACTTATTTGAATAAATGACCATAATATATATATATATATATATATATATATATATATATATATGATATAATACGCACTGTGGAATTAAAAGAGAATGAGAAATACTAGCTAATCACTTAGCCTCTTTGACTAACACCAGGTTACACCTGTATTAGGCTGCTCCAGTGGGCATCCCTAGATGGCATAATCAAATCAACACATAATAGAAGGAAACAGAATGTCTCCCTGGATCAGGGAACAGTGAATTACCCATAGATTAGTTAGTGATATTAACAAATCTAAAGAATGTATCATCAAAAGAGGGAATGCTACCATGGAATTTAGGGAAATGGAAAATCAACAGAGAATTTAGAATGTGAGTTCAGCACTGTAAAGAGAAGAAATGCTAAATCTGAGAGATATGAGAGCAGAAATATATTTTAACTGAGGACAAGAACATTTAGTGGTCTCATCATAATTCAATGAAATTGCTTAAAGATTATCTGACCTCCTTTTAATCTAATTCATAATTACCAAGTGGCTATTTTATTACAAATTTAGCTCTCCAAGTAATGAGAAACTGGGAAAGGGAATGACATTCTGGTCTATACATCAGTTGTTTTTGAGTTTCATTGGCATTGGTGAGTCTCTCTGGATGGATCAATTCTGGAGCACTGTCAAAATTAAATTACTGGCCATGTCAATATGTCACTCTTGAAAATCAGATAGTCAATATTTCTCTGTGAATCTCCTTGTCTTTTCATATGATCATTGCTTAAGAAAAATTAATCAGGACCAATATATCAATTAAGATTGATTTACCATGTTATACTTTGTAAAAAGAAAAGCATATAGCATATACAGGGAATATACTACTTTATAGATAAAAAATTTATCCAGTCTATTATCTACTATGTAAATAATCCTACAGCACAAAAAAATATTCAAACCTGTAGATGAAGAATTTGAAATGGTAGTATAAGTCACTTATCCAAGGTCATGTACCTAAAAGAAGTGGCCAATATAGGACATGAGCTAAGGTCTCCTAACTTCAAATTGAAGTTTTATTATACCACAGCTTTACATGCTCTATTCTGAATGAAAGCACAGAAATACTACCTATTTTTCCATAGACTGTTGGTAGTACTTCCTGAATATCATGTGACTTGTGAATTTTGACTTCTTTTGACCTTTTAGTTCCAAGGTGAAAAGATAAACTACAATTTATCAGACAGAATGAAAGAACTGGGTAGCTCTCAGAAACATCAATGGGGGCAGGTACCACAGAATCTTGTAGCTGTAGCAGGGGAGAAAGGATGGGATACCTGGAGTCCATTTTATGAAAAATATGTTAGGTTTTGTGGGGAGAAAGGGAATGTAGTCTTGTAAAGGAAGTGGAGTGAGAGAGGAGATGATGGTGGCCAGCCAATAAGGAAAATCATGGAGTGGAAATATAAAAATCACAAAGGTCACCTTTTTTTGAGCAAGGAGTGAGAGAGAAGAATGAAGAAAGGAAGAGAGTGGGACTGGTATGATGTACAAACTATATCAATTAGGAATATTATGAGGGGACATGTAATGAGCAGTGATAGAAAATTGGAATCTATTGCAAGAGGAGTTCATTTTGGATATTAAGCAAATTTTAATTTGAAAAAATAATTCCCACCACAAATTAGCTCTGCTTCTTCTCCTCTACACCGCCTACCTCTAAGCTTGCTCAAAGAGACCTCTGTAGAGATGCAAATCACCAATCTTTGTTTTCTTACTGTCTTACATCAATTATGAATAATTAATAGCCAGTGTTATGTTGAAAGCAATACAATTTTTTGTTACTCTGAAAATCAGTTTCTCTTTCATTTTAGGGCATTAATTGACTTAATCCAAAATGTTTTTATCCTGTTATGTTTATTTTATGATATAAATGCTATTCTCTTTCCCCCCTCTTTCTCCTACAACCGCCCGCCCCCCTCACATTTTTCTCTCTGGTCAGAACAGCTTTAACTGTTTTCAAAGTCACTTAATGGAGATTTTACCATCAATTTCTATGTTATTTACAGAGTAGAATTTATATTAGGTAGATGGGAAAATTCAGCAGCAGAAACAATTTGTGCTCCCAAGAAGCAGACACTTTATTCAGCAGTAAATTTATGGAAGAAAACTATGGTGTGAAAAGTACCTTTGTGATCTTGGAGTCCATTTTACAAGAAAAAGTCTTTGAAAAGTATTACATAATGATGGGTGTTTAAGTTGAAAACTGTGGACCTAGGCTCCGAGACTCAACCTGTATTCTTTGATCAGGCAGTCACATCAAAAGGGAAACATCTATCCTATAATCAGAGGGGAGAATTGCCATCACCCAAATAACACTTGGCTTTTCTTTTGTCTTCTGTTTTCAATTGCCATTTTGTATCTCAGCAGGAGCTATATTTCTAGGGACATTCCCTGACTTCGAAGCTGAAAGTCATTTTATTTGGGCTGTACTTGTATACTGTTCATGAGGATAGCTGTAGTTAGAACAGCAAATATTTATGGGATGGGATTGTAACTTTTTCTAAGCACCCAAAGTACAAGTATAGTTTTTAAAATTTTCTTACTTTGAACCTAGCTATTTCTTTACCATGAATACAAACATCAGATACTACAGAATGGAACAAATAGCACCTGAAGCCAATAGACCGGAGAGAAAGAGGGCTGGGAATGTTTGAACTTGCTCTTCTGACTTATAATTTGGGAGGCAGGTTAGGAGATCCTAACCTGAGGACTTTTTCTGTTATGTGAATGTTCTTGTCCTCTCTAAATTCATATGTTTAAACCCAACCCCCAAAGTTATAGCAATAAAATATGGGGCCCTTGGGAGGCGATTAGGTCATGAGGGCTCCACTTTTATGAGTGGGATTAGTGCTCTTATAAAGGAGGTCTGGGGTTGAGGCTCAGTGGCAGAGCACTTACCTAGCATGTGTGAGGCACTAGGTTCGATACTTAGCACCACATTAAAAATAAAACAAATAAAATAAAGACATTCTGTCCATCTACAACTACAAAAATGTTAAAAAAATAAAGGAAGTCTGAGGGAACTTGTTTACCTCTTTTGCCATGTGAGTACACATAAAATGCACCATCTCTGAGGAAAGGGTCCTTGCCAGACACCAGATATGCTGATACCTTGATTTTGAATAGCCCAGCCTCCAGAATTACAAGCAATACATTTGGTTATTTATATATTACTCAATCTAACGCATTTTGCTATAGCAATCAAATGAACTAAGTCAGAAATTGGTACTGAGAAGTAGGAAGCTACTGTAACAAATACCTAAAATGTGGAAGTACTTTTGGGTAATGGATAGAGTTTTGAGGTCCATTGCTATGAAAGGAGCCTTGAGAGATTTGGGGGAGGGCTTAGAATAATAGTTCTGTAGGGAAATCCTCAATATTCTTAGATATTACCTAAGTGGTGTTGGTTTGAACATTGGCAGAAATATGGGTGGTAAAGGCCATTCTGATATTCTCTTATATAAAAAAGATGACTGGATCCTTACCACACATGAATCTAACAGTGCCTTAATTTTGGACATTACAGCCTTCAGAGCTGTGGGAAATAAAGTTTCTGTTCTTTATAAATTACTTGATCTTAGGTAAATTTTATGGCAACCTGAATACACTAAGAAAACTTTCTGTATACTTTGAAGAGTTAGGGCATAACAAGAAGATTGAAATGAAAAGAGGTATTCAGTGATACATCTCTGTTTTGTGGTAAAGATCTTTTTTTTTCTTTGCAGAGAATGAGGAATAATTATGAGAATTTCTTTAGCTTAAGTTCAGAGTCTTGGCATACCAAAAAGAAAAACATTTAGGACAGACCTTGTACCGAAATTTAGTTGTACTTACTGACTAATGTTTCATCTAAGAATAAGACAGTGGTAAGTGTAGGTTAAAGATGCATAGGTTAAGGGCATCTTGTTTTTTTTTTTACAAAATCTGACCCTGTTAATTGGGTACGTTGGACATGAGTTTTCATTTTACAAAAGGCCTTTTTTAGTTTATGAATGGATCAATCACTTTTCTTCTTGATCACTTAGAAAATTTAAGATGTTTGACTTACAGATCATTAAGAAGTTATTGTTCCATGAAAAGCCATATTCATATTCTAGTTAGAAAATCTATAGTCAACAAGGTCAGTCTATGCTGAGATAAAACCAAAAAGATGTAACTCCAAAGGATATGTCTGAAGTTTCTCAAGACAACCAAAACTTTGGTCTGACTAAAATAATTAGGGTAGAATCATATGTATTTTTGCTCTTCTTTGGGGTTCTACCATATTTTTGAGAGCTGCTAATAAGATGAAATGAGAAAAGATTAACTGCATCCTTTTGCAAGGATGAAAAAGTGAAAAAAAAAATAAATGTTACCTAGAATGGAGAGGGTAAACTGGTGTACTGTGAGTGAAAAATTGTTTTGTTGGAGTTCACAATGTTTCAAAAAATGAATATTAATATTTAAAAATGAAAATGTTTCATAATCAGCCTTTCAGCTTCTTGAAAACTTTCAAGCTCTCATATACATGAACCCACATTCTAGTAAGCATGGTAAAAATCTTCTAGAACAAAATAATGGTTTCCCTCTTTAAAGCAAGAGATGTTTTCTTTAATCTATGTTTTTTTTTTAATCTGGCTGTTTAAAAAACATTCTCTAACTGCCTAGTCCCCGAGGACTTTGAGTTTTCAATACGAAACATGGAAAGTATAGGTGGACATAGTGGGACACAAGTGTAATCCCAGTGGCACAGGAGACTGAGGTAGGAGGATTGCAAATATCAAGCCAGGATGGCCAATTTAGGAACATCCTTCTCAAAACAAACAAATAAACAAAAGGGGGCTGGAGCTATAGCTCAGAGGTAGAATGCTCCTAGGATTAATCCCTAACACTACACACACAAAAATAAGAGAATAAAAACTTGGAAAGTAAAAATTTTTGAAAGGAAAACATGTATTTTGGTAAACCAGGGAAGACAGTAGTTAAGACAAGAGCACAGATCAAATTTTCTCTGTATTAATCCTTTTATCTTTCTCTTACCCCCACTGTCCTGGTCCTCTGTGAGGAGAGTTTTCATCCAACAAATATTTTTGAGCACTTATTGTGTTTTATATACTAGGGGTAAAATGATAAATAAGGCTGATAAAGTCCCTGTTCTCATGCTATTTATTTGTAGCAGGGGAAGAAGAAAAGAAGCCAATAAATATGTAATTATAATATCAAATATAATGAAAACAATAAAAAGAAATCAGGCAAGTTAGAGAAAAAGTAAAATTAAGCTAATTATATTTCATAAATGGTTGCCAGGGAAGACCTAATGAGTAGGTAATATATAAGAAGACAACTGTGTGAAATAAGGGAGTGAGTCATGGAGATAGCTGAGGAAAGAGTGTTTCTGGAAGAGGAAATAGCCTGTGTAAAGTATTTGAGGTGGGACTGTACTTAATGAGCATGAGAAATAGAAAGGGGGCTAGTGTGTATGATGATTAAGACAGAGTGTTGTAGAAAGTAAGAGGAAAAATAAGTAGATTGTGAAGTGCCTTATAGGTCATAGTTCAGGTTTGGGATTTCATTCAATTTGTGCTGGTCCATCAGAATACAGTGGGGGCAGTGATGGAAGTGATCAGATTCTGGATAGGCTTTGAAAGTAGAGACATGGGATTTTTTGATGTGCTCAATACAGGATGTGGGTAGAGAAAAGGTAAAGTGAAGAATGACTTCACAAATTTTGGCCTGAGCAACCAGAAGGATGGTGATGGAGATAAAGAAGGAGACTGAAGGACGAGATTTGTAGAGGGGAGAAATTGGAAATCTTGTTTGGGGAAAGCAAAATTTGATATGGATACTAGATCTCAAAATGGCATTGTTGAGCAGACAAATTGATATACAAGTTTGGGGTTCAGGTGAGAAATCCTGGCTAGTGATATAAATATTGGAGTTTTCATCATATATGGTAAGCAAAAACATGATGGAGGCTGAATGAAATTACCTGGCCAATGAGCAAGGAGACCTGAAACCTGGGAACCCCAATATTTAAATACTAGAAGGATGAGAATTGATATCATCAATTATTCATAATTTTAGATAGGTTTACTTGTAGAAACTATAGGAGGTAGCAGAGTTTTACAGAGTGTCTTATTTGACAGAACCAGATTTCTAGAAATTTTATGGATTGTTGTTTGTTGTTTTACTTATTAAAGAGTGATGACTTTATTTGAAAACTAATATAAGACTATGCCTGTCTCCACTGGCTAAATTATAGTACCCTCAATATTTTTCTTAATTGGAGGTTTCTAATTGTAACACTACATATCTTTTGTGAATTTTTTTCTTAATATTTAATGTATGGCTTTCTTTGCATTCTCACCTCCACAAAGACTACAAGCTCCACAAGACTTGTGGGATATCTATTTTATTCAGCAGTCTATTCTTCACAATAAGCATGGTGCTTGCTATACATGAATCCTCAATGACTAAATATAATTTTAATTATTTATTTGACCAGAATATATTCAAGGTACCTATTAGTGGCCAGATACTGCCTAAATTGCTAAAGGTACAGAAGTACAGCAGCATCTCTGGCTTGGAGAATCTCTGAACATGAAATAAGACTGAAATGGACAGGAACGAAGTGATCTTTGCTATAAGGTACCTGGACATGGTCAGTGCCTGCCCTTCATGTAGGTGGACTAAGTGGATTCCTAATACATAGGAGAACATAGGGGGAATTATGCAAGTTTCATATAATAAAAAATTATTTAGGCATAATAAGTTTCACATCCATTATATCATTATCATTTGAACTCAAAGTAACTCAAGAAGGTAGATATTATAACCCCTATTTTACAGATGAGAAAGCTGATATTCAGGAATCATAATCAGACAAAAAAAATCCTACTGAATCATATGGCTGAACATGGATCTCCTGACTTTACTTTCTGTATTAGACTTAAGTACTCCTTTATTTTAAGAAAGAATCAAGTACAATAGAGTTAAGAAATGGTGCTAGAGAGAGAGAAGCATTATTCTTGGAATAATGACACTTCTCATTTTCTTCCAGAGCTTCTGGTCATGCTCAAGAATTAAGGCTGGCTGGAAAATAGAAATTCCATCCTGGCCAGGATGTACAAATGGTGACCTTGCTGATTGAATTGTTCTTTTGCTCCATAGCCTAGGCAACAAGAACACTGATTGAGAACATTTGTTCTGCTACATTTACAAAACTTTTGCCAGATGCACACACAAAGTATTTAGCCTCTTGCAGTAATCAAGAGTCATAGCAAGGTAAGAGCCAATTTAGAAACTTCTTTAGCTGCTGAGATTGTTCCTAGGTCTGTAAATTTAGAGTTTCTTTTCTTTGTCCTTTATAAACATTTTATCCAATCTAGACCTGATTCTAGATAAGGATCTCTATAAATGCCAAATTATTTAGAAATATATTGACCTATGAAAAGCCTCTTAACACCAGGTTATATTACAAAATATAGCTTATAAACTTTATGTTAATAATTGAAAGGTTATAGGACACTATTAATTATTTTATTTAAGTTTTAGTCAGAAAATAAACAAGCAACTTAGTTTTTCATATGGTTTTCAAATTTTTCATACAATTCCTATCATTATATTTAAATAACATAAGATATATGAAGGTGAAATACAGACAAAATATTGAATGAATCTGTGGATTCCATTTAATGTAACATGATTATAATCAGGTACATTTCATCTCAACTGATTTAACATATAATAATGCTTAGTTTACTTATTTATTTCCTAGTGATACTGAAGATCATAGGTATTTTATGTAAATGAGAAATATTGTTCCTTGAAGACACAAAATGATTAACAGAAATTGATACTCTATGATACAATAAAGCCAGAAAACATACAACTTTAAACTATTTGTGACTAAACAAAATATAGTTATAGCTATAAAAATAAGTACCCTTTTTACGTAGAAGAACACTGGCGTGTTTCCGTCCATTTCGGTTTTCTACATGGCAGGTATAATTAGCCAGGTCAGCCTCCACCACTGAATCAAAAATGAGTGCCAACTCAACTTCTTTTTCTCCAAGATGCTCTTTGAGGAGTCTGAAATAAAGACAGTATTCTTGTTTTAATCAGTTTGTATTGGGTAGAAAGCATCCATGTAGTCTACAAATCGTTACACAATCCTCCCATCCTAAGTCTCTGATGGCCACAAGAGAGTTCTGCCTGGATGTATGTGTATGTGGACCCTCAAATAAGAAAATACAAAAGTGTATCTTGACTGAAGGACAAATAAGAAAGAAAAGTGAGGAACTCAGTAATACAAAATATTAGCATGATAAATGAAGCCAACATGGTTTGTGTGGCAAAAAAAGATGGAACATTAGCTTCCACATTCTAAACTGATTTTATGAGAACTAATTGGATACTTTTATATTATGATATGAAGGAAAAACAAATTTTTAGAAGTATAGGTTTTGTTATTAGAGGTCAGAGTTTTAGGCAGTAAAATGGTTGCCATATGAAAAGTAAACCAAAGATGCTTAATTGCCTTCAATTTTCAAATATCAGTGAGAAGCTTTTTCTCTTGCTTGTTGTTTAATGCACTAATGTGGCAGGCTCCCTAATCTCCCCAGTGATGCTCATCCCACCTCTACCTTGGCCCTGATTCCTCCAGACAATGTTCCACAATTACCCTTCTGTTTTGCCAACTCACAGGAAGTAACATGCTTTATGTGACATTCAGGTTTTTGCTTTCTCAAATGAAGTTGCAAAGGGTGTATAATAGCCAGGAATAGGTATTCTTTGCAGAGAAGTTGATTTTCCAGAACTCTTTTTTCAGGGGTGCAGCTTTTGATTATTGAAGGGTTATATTCTTACTAGCAATGTATTACCTCCTGAGCAAGATAAAACTGGGTACCCTACTGCCTTTTCTTTATTCTGCTGCCTTTTTCCAAAGAGGGAGCCAGTCATGTGACAAAGTTGTGGCAATCCTGCATTTTGGTTCTAGTACATGTCCTTACATACACAGATTTGTAAGAATAAAATATTTCATATGAAATGGGGAACTGAAAGTAATTCTTTTTTGTTGTTGTTTTGTGCTGTCTTGCCCTTTATTTATTTATTAATTTTTTATGTGTTCTCTTTAGTTACACATGACAGTAGAATGTATTTTTCTTATCTTCATTGTGGACATATGAATATGAGTGTAGGGAGGAACCCTGAGTTATCAGTACTGTGCATAAGTTGGAAAAGGCAATTGTGCTCAGGAAAAAGCTGGGTTCTAAATACAGGCCTCTCACTGAAACTCAAGCTGGATCCTTAAAAAAATCATTAACTAAATTTTGCTTTAATTTAACTCATATTTAAGTTGGAGAAAAAAAAACTCATACGCTTAATTTTGTTGTGAGAATGAAATGGGTTAAAGTGATTTGAAAAGTAAATAGCACTCTACAAATGCAAAGGAATGTTATTGAATATAAACATTTCATTATCTGAAGGTAGATTATTTAGATTTTGACTTCTACAAAAATATTTGTACTTATATTTATTGATATTTCGGGTTGACTTGGCTTAATATCTTCTGGCTTTTGAGAGAAGGAAGGGCTTAAAGTAGGGTTGGTGGAAGAGAGTTTCCAGACTCTGAGAATCTCCAGTGAAATCTTAAGCCCAAATTTTATTTATAGTAGACATGCTTTTAAAATTAACTCTGTTTCTGTTTTTTTCCAACAGTGTCCATGCCTGAGAGTTTAGAATACTAGCATTTGTAGTTCAATTAAGTCTTCTCTTGTCCATGACATTTATGTACTGTCACTGTACATAAAGCGAGTATAAGGTTTTCTTAACTGATTTTTTTGAGACAGAGTCTCACTAAGTTGCTTAGGGCCTCACTATGATGATGAGGGTGATCTTGAACTTGTGATCCTCCTGTCTAGCCTTCTGAGCTGCTGAAATCTTAACTGAATATTTGAAAGTACATTTTACTGTTAGTCTTTCTGATAAGTGTTTTTCTTTCTAACTAAAGTTATAGTTTCCCCTTTCTCTATTTTTTCCTCAAGGAAAAACTGGGAATTTACTATCTTCAGGTTTACATTGATTTGCTCCCTGCATTTCCTCCCTACTACTGATAAATCTCACAATATTCAATTATTTTAGCTCTATATAACCTACAATGGATAACCCTCCTGTAGTTCCAGAAGCTGCTTAGGCACCACAAATTCAGTTTGATTTAAAGCTTCACAGGGAAGTCAGCCACAACCTCTGCCAAACACAGGGCCGAAAGCTGATCTTGTTCCTCACGACCAAACCTTTCCCTCTGCATTTCTAATGCAGTTTCCAAAAACAGCTCTTCACAAGCTACAGAAAGAATTTGGAGAGAGGATTTGAAAAATGATCCTTGGTCCATCTATTAATATATATGAGGTGTCTTAATTATCAGCTCTTAAAAACCTAGAGGTGACTTGCTTTTTTGGAATTAAATAGCAGGTTGGTGTTTATGTCTACAAATCACTCTGCAGAGCAGTCATAATTTCCTACCAAATATTGATATATAACAATCCATTAATGATTCTTTGTCAGTTTCTAATAAGTGTCTAGCTATGGGTGAGATATTTGGTATAAGAGAAATGTAAACTTTAAAAATCCTGGTCTCTGACTCCATTAAGCTTTAAAATTCAAATGAGTAGATAAAAGTAAAACAGTTGAAAACATAGGAAAAGTGAAGTAAAGCAGGGTGATACAGTCATGCTTATAAAAGAATTTCAAAGGAGGAAGATACTGTCTAAATTAATTAGAAAAGACTTGAGAAACTGGGTAGACAAAAGGAAATGTGGGGAGTTTTCTATAAGAGAAGATAGGAGCATGTTTTTTGCAAAATGCATGAAAGAGAAACACTAAAGAAATAGGTGTTGAATGGAGGATACAAGTGAGGGAATCCTGGGATGTATTTCAAATGACTTCAGAAATATATCATTAAAAGGCTTTACACAGGGTGGGGAGGGATGAGCCACATACATTTGAATTTATTTTATTTTTTAAAAATATTTTTGTAGTTGCAGATGGACAGAATGCCTTTATTTTATTTGTTTATTTTTATGTGACGCTGAGGATCAAACCCAGTGCCTTGCATGTGCTAAGCAAGTGTTCTGCCTCTGAGCTACAGCACCAGCCCTTGAATTTATTTTTAACAGCTTCTTTAGGGTATAATTGATATACTAAAAATTTGCACATATGTACTTGACACAGTTTGGTGAGTTTTGGACACATGCATATATCCATGGGGATGATATGACAATGAAATAGTCCAACAATTAATATTTAAAGCAACTTACTGTAGTAGTGAACAATGGAAAATAATTTGGGGGGACAGAAATTGCTACTTTCAAAAGTAAGTTTAGGGGCTGGGATTGTAGTTTAGTGGCAGAGCACTTGCCTAGCATGTGTGAGGCACTGGGTTAGATCCTCAGCATCACATAAAAACAAATAAATAAATAAAACAAAATAAAGATATTGTGTCTATGTGAGAAAGGGAGTGACAATTTCCATACTCTTTCTAGTATTAGTTTTTAACCAATTGTTCTAACTAGAGTGTGGAAATCGTCACTCCCTTCCTCACACAAAAATATATTGAACTAATGGAAAATTACCAACTCTTCTTAGATTCATTAGGTAATTGAAGTCACAGGACAAACTCCTGCCCACTATGTACTTGTATTAAAATCTCAAGAGTTTGTGCCAGTACCAGCAGAAACACTTAGATTACAATCGAATGCAATGAGTTCATGTACTGACTCATCATATTGTATTTCATTAATATGTACCATGTTTATGTTTTTATGCATAAGTTAGGACAAATTTTTTTAAAAAAAAATGAAATGGATTAATTTTTAGAGGCTCATTGTGGTTGAACTTAAGAATTAAAAACTCCATGGTACATAATCTTAGAGACCTCACACTTTCATAAGTTTTGCCTAGAGCCTAGAGGAGCAGAACCAGTTCTCAGGGTGAAAATTAGATAAAGGTCCCCTTATGCTTCAGGCAGGTAGAAAGGAAAAGGTAATCATTTAAAAAATGAGCCCAGAACATTCTGTTCTCCTTTTCAAAAACCTGCCTTCAGGGGAAACTAGTTTATCAGAACCTAAACTATTTAAAATTTACCAAGGCCTAACCTAACAGGGAAAAGCGAAACACCCAACTTCAGGCCCCTCTAGCTTTCCCGTGTTACCTAAAGGGAGGGAACCTGAGAAACATTTATGATGATAACAGTCCAGGGGGATAGGCTCATTAAAAGAATGAAACTTCATCATAGAATTATGGAATGATTGCCACCATCTCAATCAGACTCCTATGTGATAACAAACGACTTTAGCTGAAATAATTGCAAAGCTCAGACCCTGTTTAAGAAACCATTTCTAGCAAAACAGTGGAGACAAAAACTAGGACACCAGAGGAAATTTTATTCTTTGATACTTGCAGCTATAATGAACAGCAAACATAGCCTAACCCTTAGCCAGATAAAAAGAAAGTCTCACGTTAAAGGCCTATTAATATCAGTTTATTTAATCCAATACATTTTTATCTGATTTCAACAAGAACAATGGCAACAACAACAATAACAAAATTGCAAAGCATGCAAAAAAGCAACAAAATTAAGCGACAAAAGCCCCTATAGATATATCAGAGACTGAAAATATAAAAAAAAATCTATGATTAATTTTAAGGGCTCTGATGGAGAAACTGTACAATATACATTAATAGATAAGTAATAGAACAAGAGAGATGAAAATTCTAAGAGTCAAAAGTAAATGCTAGAAATTAAAGCACTGTACAGAAATGAATAATGCTTTTGACAGACTGTAGATGAGAAGTAGCCAAAGAAAGAATCAGTGAACTTAAACATATGATGACAGAAATGCTGAACTGAAATGCAAAGAAAAAAGGAATGAAAAAGAGTGTAACACAATATTTAACTTTAAAACATCAAAGACAAAAAAAGTCTTGAAAGACACCAATAGAAACAAAACAATAACAAAATACCTTATATACAGAGCAATAGCATAAAAGAAATATCAGATTTTTATTTAAAAACAATTTGTTAAAGAAGAATTTGGAGTGATATATTCAAAGTGTGGAAAGGAAACAACCACCCACCTAAAATGATTTGCCTAAATTATTCTTCAAAAATTAAGGTAAAACAAAACTTTTTAGACACACAAAAAGTGAGGGGCTTTGTTACCAGTAGAAAATAAAAATGTTTAAAAAGTTCTTGGGCTGGGGATGTGGCTCAAGCAGTAACACGCTCACCTGGCATGCGCGGGGTGCTGGGTTCAATCTTCAGCACCACATAAAAATAAAATAAAGATGTTGTGTCCACCGAAAACTGAAAAATAAATATTAAAAAATTCTTTCTCTCACTTCTCTCTCTATTTAAAAAAATAACTTTAGATAAAATGAAAATCTTATGTGTCAGAAGTTTGAATATTCATAAAGAAGAGTGTTAGAACATGGCTAAATGAAAATAAAAGTAAAATTGTATATTTTTGTTATTCTTAATTGACTTAAAAGGCAAGGTAATTCAAAACAATAGAAATGATATGTTCATTATAGCTTATACATAGGCATAATTAATGACAGCAGAGTTAAAAGAGACAGAATGAATGAATGGGGAATACTCAGTTTTATAGCACCAGTACTACATGTGAAAGAATGTGGTGTTATTTCAAAGTGGACCTAGATTAGTTAAAAATGTATATTGCAAACTCTAAAGCTACTACCAAAAATGTTTAAGTGTAAGCGATATAAGAAAGGAGAAAATTTAATAATATAAAATGTTTAATTAAAACCAGAGAAGGAAGAAAAAGAATAGAAGACAAAAGAAAAAGATAAATATAAAACTGATACTAATACTGTAGACATTTAACCAACTATATCAATAATCACTATAAATGTGGAAGATCTAATTACACCAAGTAAAAGAGATTGTCAAAGTGGTTAAAAGAAAAAGGACCAACTATTTGTTGTTTATAAGAAATTAACTTTAAAGACAGAGACATATTTAAAAGATAGAGAGTGATAGACCATATTAGAAATATTTGTAATTAAGTACAAAGCTATATATTAATTTCAGACAAACCAGATCAGAAATAAAGAGGAACCTTCCATTATTAATGGGACATTTCTAAAAATACATAACATTCCTTACTATGTATGCATGTATTAGAATATAAAATATTGACACAAAAACTGATGTTGCTACAAAGGAAAATAGATGAATCAAATATTATAGTTGAAAATTTCCATACCTTACTAGCAATAATGGATATATTTAGTAGGCAGAAAATCAGTAGGGACATAGTTTAACTGACCAGCTTCAAAAGGATTTAATAAACATTTATGGAATACTTCATGTAACAACAGTTGAATACACATGTTTCTCAAGCTCATATAAACCATTTACCAAATAGATCACATTCTAAGCCATACAAAGAGTATAAACGATGCAACACATGCTCTCAGTCCGCAATAAGATCAAACTAGAAATCAGTAAGAAAAATATAACTGTAAAATTCCAGAGTGGAGATTAAATAGCACATTTCGAAATATGGTCAAGGAAGAAATCTCAAGAAAAATTTAATCATAATTATAAATAAATTAAGGGCTGAGGCTGTGGCTCAGTGGTAGTGCTTGGAATGTGTGAGGCACTGGGTTCGATCCTCAGCACCACATATAAGTAAATAAAAAAAAAAGGTCCACTGACAACTAAAAAATATTAAAAAAGAAATAAATTAAAATGAAAATATAATTTAAAACTTGTAGAACACAGTAAATGTAGTACATAAAGGGAAACTGATGTCAGCAAGTGGATATACTAGAAAAGGAGGAAGATCTAAAACAAACTAAGCTTCTATCTTAGAAAGTTAGAAAAGGAAACAAATTTAATCCAAAGTTTGCAGAAGAAATCATAAAAATCAGAGCAGAAATCAATGAAATTTTAAGTAGGAAACAATATAAAAAAATCAACAAAACCCAAAGCTAGTTCTTTGAAAAAAATCAATAAAATTGATGAAAATTGTTTTAGTCAGTTTTGGTTGTTGTTGTTGTTGTTGCTGTTACCAAAGACCTGACAAAAACAACTTAAAGGATGAAAAGTTTATTTTGGCTCATAGTTTTAGAGCTTCAGTCCACAGCTGGCTGACTCTGTAGCTCTGGGCCCCAGGTAAGGCAGAAGCCATGGCAAAAGGGTGTGGCAGAAAGAAGAAGCTCAAGAAAACGCAATAAGAAAGCAGAAAGAGCTCCTCTCCCCAGGGACAAAAACTAAAGGGCAAAGGGATGCCCTCCACACTCTATCTGCCTACAGTTACCACCCAGTTAATCCATATCAGTGAATTAATCCACTGACTAGGTTATGGCTTTCGTAATCTAATCACTTCACCTCTTAAATTTCTTGCAGTCTCAAGCATGAGTTTGGGGGGTTACCTCATATCTAAACCACATCAAACCTCTATCCAGAGTTGAAGAAAACAAAAGTAGAGTCACAAATTATTAAATTATGACAATCAGATAAAATCATGAAAAGTTTATAGCTAACATCTTACTTCACTGTGAGAAATTTAATGTTTTCCTCCTAAGATCAGGAACAAGGCAAGGATATTTCCTTTATCTCACTCCACCTCCTTAAAATCATACTGGAAGCATTAGTGCATTAAGACAAGAAAGGGAAATAAAATATATGCAGATTCATAAGGAAGAAATAAACTTTGTGGATGGCATAATTTTCTATATGGGAAAATACCAAAGTATCAATGAAAATCTCCTTGAATTAGTAAGCAGTTACAGCAAGATTGTAGATTACAATGTTAGAACACAAAAGTCAATTGCTTTCTTATATGCCAACTATGAACAATTGGAATTTAAAATTTTAAAGACAACACCATTTAAATTGAGAACAAAGAAAACTTGAAATATTTATGTATAAATTAACAAAATATGTATAATATTTATGAGGAAGCCTGTAAATCTGTGATGAAAGAAATGAAAGTTCTAAATAACTGCAGCTACTTAATATTCATGGATAGAAAGACTCAATATTGTTGAGTCAGCTTTTCCCAACATGATCGGTAGATTTAACACAATTCCAATAAAATATCCAGTAAGTTGTTTTATGTATATTGGAAAACTGATTGTAATGCTTATCAGGAAAGTCAAAAGATCCAGCAAAACTATAATGATATTTGAAAAGAATAAAATCAGAGAAATGACACTTGAGTTTATGATTTACTAT
Source organism: Marmota monax (assembly GCF_021218885.2). Taxonomy (NCBI): domain Eukaryota; kingdom Metazoa; phylum Chordata; class Mammalia; order Rodentia; family Sciuridae; genus Marmota; species Marmota monax. Next base: position 4,373,510 of record NW_026694552.1, on the reverse strand, counting down.
AAAGCTAAATTATTCAAGACAGTATGGTATCAATAAAGTAACAGACAAATAGATGAATGGAACAGAATATAGAACCCGAAAATAGATCCACAAATAGTAATCCCCAAAATAGCATATTGATCTTTGACCAAGAAATACAGGTAGTTCAGTGGAGAAATGATAGCTTTTCAACAAATGGTGCTGGAATAACTGTATATCCTACTAGAATGGCTAAAATCCAATATACTAACACCAAGAAATGTTGGCAAGGATATGGAACAACACGTACTCTCATTCATTGCTGAAGGGAAAATAAAATGTTGCAGTTACTTTGAAAGATATTTCAATATAGTTCCTTATGAAGTTAAATATTGTCCTAGTATATGATCCATCAATTGCATTTTATATTAAAACAAGGACCTACACACAGCATTCATAGTGGTTTTACTTATAATTGCCAAGACCTGGAAGCAACCAAGATGTTTACTCAATAGGGGAATGGACATCTTGGATACATCCACACAATGGAATATTATTCAGTGATAAAGAGAAATGAGGTACCAAGCCAAGAATAGACAAGAAGACACCCTAACTGCACATTAGTATTTGAAAGAAACAGGGCTGGAAAGACAGTCTGATTATAATCATATGATATTTAGCAAAAGGCAACAATATAGATGTAGATATCTAAAACGTCTCTGGTTAAGAGGGATTTGAGGCAGGAGATATGAAGGATGAGTAGGCAGAAAACAGAGAATTTTAGTATAGTAAAACTACTCTTATGTTACTTTAATGTTAAACATTTCATTAATTATAACATATGTACCACATTAATGCAAGATAGTAATAATAAGGAAAACTGGGAGGAGGCACAGAGTGGGTAGGTGGGAACTCTCTGTACTTTCTCTGTATCTTTGCTTTTTATTACGGTAAAAATCACATAACATAAATTTACGCTATTATCTGCTCATTTTCATAAACCCATAAAACTACTATAAAAATATGCCTAACAAATAAAAGATAATTCATTTATCTTTGTGTCTTAAAAATGTTATACTAGAGTTACTCTTAGGGTATGATTGAACCTTAATTTTGTATAATCAGCAACTAGCACACGGCTGGTGGCATCATTGGAACTCAATAAAGGTATAGTGAATAAGTGAATGTGATTTTTTTGAAAAATGTAATGTGTCATAAAAATAAATGGAGCCATAAATACACATTACTAAGTAAAAGAAGCCAAGATTAAAAGGCTACCTTCTATATCACTCCAACTATATGACCTTCTGGAAAAGACAAAAACTTGAATACAGGAAAAAGATCAGAAGTTGCCAGCAGTTTTAACAGAGGGAGAGATGAACGGATGGGACAAAGAAGATATACAGGTCAATGAAATTATTCTATATGATACTATAATGATAGGTAACATGTCCTTTTACATTTGTCAAAACCATAGAATGAACAACACCAAGAAATGAACTCTAATATAAACTATGGACTTTAGGTGATAAAGATGTGTCAATGAACAAATAAAATAACAAATAAAATAATATGATACTGGATATTGATAGCAGGGGAGGCTGCCTTGGGGGTCAAGAGTATATGAGAACGTTACCTGTCCCTCACATTTATCATGGACGTAAATCTCCTCTAAAATTTAAAGTATATGTGTGTAACCCTAACAAGACTACATTTGTACAATTTAATACAAGGTCATGCCATGAAACAGATATTTTGAAAGTTCTATGTGCCTAGCCTTGTGGTGAACTGAGTTGCATTAATAAAGCAAATATTGTCTCAAACTATCATACTTTACCTTTCATTATTGACTTGCTCTAATAAGATTTAGCTATGGTGTTGAAAAGAGATAAATAAAAAGTAGTATAAATTAGCTCTCTGTATCAGTGGGTTCCATATTCATGGATTTGACCAACTGAGGATTAAATATATTCAGAAAATATGTCTGTACTAAATATGTACACACTCTTATCTTGTCATTATTCCCTAAAGAATGCAGTATTTCAACTATTTATACACCATTTGTATTGAATTAGTCATCAAAAGTAATATAGAGATGATTTAAATTATATGGGAAAGACAAGTATCACTTGATCTCAGTCATGTGTGGAATCAAGTTTATCTCACAACAGTTGAGAGTAGAATGGTGGTTACCATAGTCTGGGGAGACTAGGTGGCAGGGAGGAATTGGGAGAGGTCAATCAATGCGTATAATAAGTTACAGTTAGATGGGAGTGAGAAGTTCAGGTATCTTATTACACAGTGAGGTGACTCAAATAACAACATCATTCTGTACATTTTTTAAAAAATTTTAGTTGTGGTTGGACACAATACCTTTATTTTATTTGTTTTTATGTGGTGCTGAGGATCAAACCCAGTGCCTTGCACATGCTAGGTGAGTGCTCTACTGCTGAGCCACAACCCCAGCCCATCATTCTGTATATTTTAAAAAAGCTACAAGAAAGGATTTTTGTAAGTTTCCACCGTAAAGAAATGATGTTCGAGGCGATATGTTTAGTAGATTTAAACATTGTACAATGTAATATGTATTGAAATATCATGTTACTCCATTAATATGTATACTTTTTATATTTTATATATGAATTGAAACAAATTAAATGCAAAATAAAGTATATGGTAAATTTGTTTAGGTTATGTGCAAATAACTATACCATTACTATTTTCTAAAAAGGACTGAGTATCTGTGGATTTTTGTATCTGCAGGATGTCTTGGGGGATATCCCTACTGGGTACTTGAGGACAACTGTACTACTTTATCAGGGAAGTTACAAACTACTTTCTTCTACTAGCAGCAGTACTTTTAATTATTTTCAAAGATGTTGAACAACACAGTCCACACTCTTCAGTATCTGCCCATTATCACCATTGCTGTTATCATTATCAGAAACTGTGGATATACCTTTACTTACAATGGGACTATGTTCCAATAAACCCATCATAAGTTGAGACTTTTGTAAGTGGAAAACTCATTGAATACACCACCCCTATGGAATATGCTAGCATAGTGACACAGAATACTACAGAGTTATCACTTGTTTCCCCTTAGATCGTTTAGCTACTGGGAGCTGTAGCTCTATACTGCTGCCCTTCACAGCAAGAGAATGCCATACCATTTATCACTAGTCTGGGAAAAGATCAATATTAAAAATTCAAAGTAGTTTCTATTGAATGTGCATCACTTTTGCACCATTGTAAAATAAAAAAAATATAAGTTGAATAATTGTAAGTTGGGGACCATTTGTATGTATTAGTAAGAAACAATCTGTTCTGCTATACTCTGCTAGTCTATGTTTATTGCTGCTCCCTGCACTCCTAAAGATAAAAATCTAAAAGAACCGTGGAAGGGAATGATAAAATTGTATTCAGATAAGGAACACAGATGCAATGAAATATTAGTGAAATTGTGGTTAATGGGATTGTTCAGAACTGGGGATTGTAGCTAATTGAATTTTATATTCACCTGAAATTTAAATAGAAAATCCTATTGGTTTCTTAATTGAGGTAAATAATTCTAAAATGTCTAAGTCCAATTTGAATTTATTGTAAATGACTCCTTGAACTAAATTAAGTCCTCCTTTGATATCTAAGAATCAAGCAGCATCTCTGGATCATTATTCTGAATTATACATAATCATCATCCAGGAGTGATGACTGAGAAGATGAAGTGTAGCAGGTATGGTTTAAAGAAACCTTTTAATTAAACAAAATCTCACTTTTATGTCTCTTATGTGCTTTTTATTTCACTATTAAATATTTATTAGTCAAGGAGCACCATCAAGTCCATATTCTGACAAAATCATATTTATTGACTCATTGCGTTAAGGGAGGACATTCCAGGAACTATAGAGCAATCCTTGATTGAAAAAAGGAAAAAAAATAATCTTTTGTAACAATTATGTTTTAACTGAAAGGTCCTGAGGAGGGCCTAGGGAAGTAGTGGCAAATTCTGGATTGGTTGGACTTTCTGAAGTAGAATTTGAGGAAAGTGGAATTAAGTAGGGAGTGGATTCTGTCATGAGGTAGGAAGTCTTAGCCAATGGGTATTCCCAGTAATAAATGTAAATAGCAAAGCTGGTCCGGGCCTCAGTGGAAGGAAAGCAGTAATCACTCAAGGAACGAGGGGTTCCTTATGGCATTTTACAACTGCTACATGACCCTGGGAGAAACTGTTTTCTGTTAACTTTGCAGCTGGCTTTATCTGTCTGTCCTCCCAGCCTGATTAATGGTGGAGCTGCTTATTCTCACTCTATACTGGTTTTTACTCTTTCAGTCCTAGGCAGGAAAATTCTGGACAATTGAAGATTCTTGCTAGCTGTGTTTTGATGAGTTCAATCTAGCCTCACAGGAATTGTAAACTGTTCAAGGGTGGCGTTTTCTTAGTATCTAAACCTCAGTTTATTTATTTTACAAATAAAGATAATGCTATTTATTTCTGATTGTTACTTTGAAAATCCAAAATGATTTCGGATGCAAAAATGCCTTTATAATCTGTTGTGTATTTTAAAATAAGAAATAAAATAATAATAATTATTATTATTGTTGTTGTTATTATTTACTATCTATAGGTTCTTGTCTAGAGAAACTTATAATCCAAGACAAAATAGTTGAAGCTGGGGATCTAGAGTCCAATTATTAAATTGACAAATTTAAGTATCTAAACCTTTTAAGACAAATAGTCTTAGGTATGTTTTAAGTATTTTATGCATATTCTATGCATAGGTCAAGCCTAAAACCCACTGTGGAACCATGGATATTAGAACCTACTCCTCCAAAAATGTTTTTTCAAATAACCAGCAATTAAGTCTGACCCTAGGTAAAATCATGCTGCTTATGAAGTTTATGTTTTCTATGGAAGTCTCCTCAAGAGTTACAAAATCTGCATTAACAAATAGATGTGATAAGCTTTGAGATTTATTTAAATCCAAGTCAAAATTATTACTCAGGTTTCCTTCTTCCAATGAATAACCTGAGGATGGAAAAAATGAAGACTATTTTTTGGAGCTCAACTCTGGAAGACCAAGGGTATGTGGAATGCTTCAGGGCACTGAAAAAGCATGTGCAGTTGCCAAAAAAGGGCTTATCATTTTACCTTAGGCTGTCTTGGACTCCATTTATTTCCTTTACACAGCCATGAGTGGTAGAAGGGTTAGGTCAATTATAGACCATATATACAACTGTTGTCCCATAAGATTACTTACCTAGTGACATCATGGCCATCTTTGATTGTGTAAGTACACTTTAGGATATGTCTGCACAACAATAAAATAGCCTACCAGCGCATTTCTTAGAACTTGTTCCCTTCATTAAGTTACACATGACTGTACTTTGGGGACAAACTACTTATTCACAGCTCCATATTTTTTTTTAAAAAGGGAATATTAATAGGTTATTTTTGGTCTTTTCAATATACCCATCTTATTTCAAGAATAAAATCTTTTCAATCCTATATCACATATCCACTTTTTAGAGTATTTTACTCATCGAAGGAGATTATGTTAAGGTAAATGATAGAACAGAAGACTACAAAGTAGTAAAAACAAGAGGAAAGAAACCAAAACTAAAAACAAAGCCTATATTCAATATGTAGCCTTTCAGGAATTGAATATAAATGAAATTATTTGCATTTTGAGAAGCTTTTCTGAAAAAACCTTAAGATAAATTGAATTTTTTCAGGTCACGAATTATAAAATATTTTATAAAATGATATATAGTATTGCCTGAGGAAGAAAACATTAGGTATTGACAGGGCAATTTGTAAAGACAGATTTATAATTGAAAATTACTCTCCATTGGGACAAAACAACTGTCTTAAAATTCATGCAGGTTCTTTCAACAATCAGATACAATTCACAACCCTGCAGGCAATCTTGAAGACTATTATGTCTTGTTTAATAGGATTGGTTAGATTTTTCTGGCATTTTTTATTGGCACTGTGGAATACATACCACACTAGCAAATTCTTATTTTTTAATCCTTAAGCTTTAAGATTTAATTAAAAGGAAGTTGTGTAGAGGTGTGGAACTGGGGTGGCATCTCTAGAATGTTCACCCCCAAAGGCTACTTCTTTCCATGAACTCTCTATTGCCACTCTGCAAGCAGTTCCTATTCATTAAACAGAGGTATAGAAATCAGAAAACCCTCTGATGATGGCTGCCACTGGATCTCCTCTGCACAATTATTTGACTTCTCTGAATAGACATGGTGAAGTTTGCAGAGAGAAGTTTGTTGGAATGCCTTTAAAACTATAGAAAAAAAACTTGCAAAATTGCAGCTTCTGCGATGATGCACACACAAAAATAATTTCCTTACAATCTCTACAAATTATATCTTCTGGGTTCAGTGAAAGGGTTCTGATGCAGTTGCCTGGGACAGGCTGGCAGTTGTGAATAGATGCTACATTTGAGCTCAGATTTTCTTGGGGCTTAATCTCTTAGCAACATCAGAGACATGGGAGGCCTTTGCCAATCTTTGCTTAAAGGGAGATAAAGGGGAATGTGTATGCCCAGTGCAGGGTCTAAGTGCTTTGGCAATGAGCTGCAAATCAGGAGCTGTTAGAGTCCTCAGTGGTCAAAATGACCCAGAGAGCAAACAAATGAGAACTCTAAAATGCTGGCCAGAATTTCATCTCATATTCTAGTCAAGCTTCAGGGAATCTGCTAAATACAGAGGTGACACTTTGTGAAATCTGAGTGACATTATATCATCAAGCCCTTGGTGTGTATCCAAATCTTTCCCCTGAGTGATTTAAAAAAAATCCTCCATTCCTTTGGGGCACTACTAAGAGATTAAAAGTTGCAACACATACTTGTAGGATCAAGCTGCTGCCTAGGAAATTGAGAACCTAGGCTGAGGGGCTAGTCTTCCTGCCAGATTCTATGCCTCTAGGACAGCTTCTCCATAAGTCAACTGCCTGAGAGCTATTTATTTATATCCCCACTTTTAATCTACTTGGCAATGTACTTTTAAAAATTTTATTAATATATACTAGTTTTACATAATAATGGAATTCAGTATATTTTATACATGTGTACATCGTGCACTGATCAAATCCAACCACCATCCCCCCACATGCATTTCTCAATGCCTAGTAATCACTACCCACTTTTTAAAGCAATAGACTTTTGACATGTGTGCACAACATAAGAGCTATAATTCAATTAAAATAATAAATCTAATAAAACATCCCTTCTAGAGTTTGAACATTAGTGCTTCCATTCATATGTTAGAACCTAATACTCAATATGATAGGATTAGGAGGTGAGGCCTCTGAAAATTAGTTAAGCCCTGAAGGGCCCAACTTTATGAATGTGATAGTGCTCTTATAATAAAATAGACTGAAGTTTACTCCTTTGTTCTTTCTGCTTATGAGGACACAAAGAAGTCACCATCTATGAGGAACAGGGTCCCACAAGACAACAAATCTTCTGTATCCTTGATCCTGGACTTTCCAATCTCCAGAAATGTGAGCAACAAATTTTACTATTTATAAATTATCCAGTCTACAGTATTTTTTTATAATAACCTGGATTGACAGAGAAAATTCTGAAGGAGAGCCATGCTTTCAAAATTAAATTTTGTTTACAGAAATGTCTTCAAGAGGAATCCCCTAATCAAAATCCACAGTGTTTTACCTTCAGAGTTATTTCCTTTGGAGACAATGTGTAAGAATTGTCTGTGAAAGAATATATGTCTTCTCTTGGTTCTAGTAATAGGATGATTAGCAATTTTTTTTATTATAAACTGCCTGATTTGTTCCAATCTGTCAGGCTGTATAAAAATCTTGTATGCTTTGTTTCAAGGACATTAGCTTTGAAGGCTAGAAGACAGGGTCTAGTAGTTAACTTCTAGGTTAGCATAAATGGCCATAGCCTGAAGGAATGCTGGAACCCACTCAATCTCCCAAATAAATTACAGATCTCACAATTAATATTACAAAATGGCCAACTATATGTTTTTGTTGGCAAGAAATTTCTGCCTCTTTATTTCTCCTAAAGTGTCTGTAGTTAGTAATTTGGTTGTGTGAAATTTTCAAAATAAATTTTCTATAACTCTCCTCCACTGTAAATATAATATGGTCCTTTTTTAAACCACAGGTGGGTGTTGGGAAAGGTGGAAGAAGGGATGTAACAAAAATCAAATAAACAATAGCATTTTGCAAGTCCTGAAAGGTTGACTTCTATAGCACTTACTAGCCTGTTGACTCATTTGGCACCTGGTACATTGGCTTCTTCTTGACTTAATTACTTCATGTTTATATGTTTTGACACCAACCAATTCTTTTTAAAATTTTTAGTTGTAGATGGACATAATACCCTTATTTTATTTGTTTATTTTTATGTGGTGTCAGGGATTGAACACAGTTGCCTCATGCATGCTAGGCAAGTGCCGTACCACTAAGCCACAACCCCAGCCCTGTCTCCAACCAATTCTAATCATTTGCTGCTAGAGAGCAACACAAGCAGTGTCTCACTTCATCTTTTATAAAATTGTATAACCACTTTAGAATATAGTTAGGCATGTTCTTAAAAAATAATACTGGAGGAGAAAAAGGAAGGAGCCAAACTAAGGAAATTGGATGGTAAAAAAAGATTTTAATTAACAATAATGTATCAATTTTAGTTAATTAGTTATAACAAATGTAGCATAGCAATTCAGGATGTTAACAATTGGAGAAATTAAGTATTAGGTATATATGAACGCTCCATAATATCTTCACAAGTTTTTTTTTTTTTTTGAGAGAGAGAGAGAGAGAGAGAGAGAGAGAGAATTTTCCAATATTTATTTTATTTTTTTTTAGTTTTTGGCAGACACAACATCTTTGTTTGTATGTGGTGCTGAGGATAGAACCCGGGCCGCGCGCATGCCAGGCGAGCGCACTACCGCTTGAGCCACATCCCCAGCCCTTCACAAGTTTTTTGTAAGTTAGAAATTACTATAAAAATCAAGGTTTCTTCTCGAAGAGTTTGAAGGTTCCCAACACATGAAAATGATAAATGTTTGAGGAAATGGAAATGTTAATTACCTCATTTGATCACTGCACAATGTGTAGATGCATTAAATTACCATACTGTATTTCATAAATATGTACAAGTATTACTTGTGGACTAATAAAAAGAATAACTGACTAAAAGCCAAAACAATGAATGTTATGGATCAAAATAATTGAAAAACACATTTGTTATAGTTTGCACTAAAAAATAAAGTTTATTTTTGGAAGATAGCTAAAATGAAAATCTATTCTATCCTAGAGAATTAAATTTTTTTAAAAAGCAGATTTATTAAGATAAAGTTCATATAATATACAATTTACCTATTGAAAGTATACAACCCAATTAATTTTGAGAATAATCACAGATATGTGCAACCATAACATGATCAATTTTATAACATTTTCATAACCTCAAGAAAGAAAGAAAGAAAGGAAGGAAGGAAGGAAGGAAGGAAGGAAGGAAGGAAGGACATAAGTTATTCAGTCCCTTACTGCAAAGCAGGATTTTTTTTTTTTTCCGAGGGGGGCGGGGGTGGTTAAAAATGTTCTGGAACTATAGAGTGGTAGTGGTTGCACAATATTATGAATGCACTGAATTCCAATGAATTGTATACTTTATAATGATGTATTTTACATTAAGTTGTATTTTATGACACATACATATAAATGTACCCATACAATTTAGCTATTATGGTCCTATCACTCCATCCCTCCTCACCAGCCCTAAATAACCAGTGATCTACTTTCTGTCATGGATTTGCCTATTCTGAACATTTTACATGAATCATGTTAATATGTTTATTTTTCACTGGCTTATTTTACTGAGAAAAATATTTTCAATGTTATCCATATTCTAGTGAATATTAGTACCTCAATTTTTTTCATGGCAAACAATAATTCTTTGTATGAATACACTACATTTTATTTATCCATTCATTAGGTGATAGACATTTACATTGTTTCCACCTTTTGTGTATTATGAATCAAGCAACTATTAACATTCATGGATACCTTTTTGTGAGGTTGTATGTTTTGATTACTCTTGGTTACATATCTAGGAGATGCATTGTTGCATCAAATGGCAATTATATGCTTATCTATTTGAGGACTTATGAGACTGTTTTCCAAAGTGTTTGCACTGTTGTGCATTTTAACTGATTTCCAATTTCTTTGCATCCTCACCAATGTTTGCTATAAAGTGATTTTTTAAAAATTAAAGCCATACTAGTAAATATGAAGCGATACCATAAGGTATTGATTTGAATTTCCATGTTGACTAATAACATTGAACATTTTTTCATGTATATTTTTTTCTAGAAATATCTCCTATAGTCAATATTTGGTATAGGCTCTTGGAATTCATGGACCATCAAATTGCGTGGTAAATGATTATCATGGGAGTAATTATAAATTATATTTAATTATAGTAAATATTATAAAGTATACTTGTTTCATTTACACTGCTATATATTCAGTAAGAAATCTGAAGGAGTCCTTATTAACATGTACTGAAATACTAGATTAATTTCCAGCACATGATTATTGATAGGGGTTGAGAGGAGGTAGCCCAATCCCTATCAGAAAGGGGAGCCTACTCTACAAATCGTTATTAGTGAAATCAATAGGAAACATCACAGATTGAATGAGTTAAGAAAAGTGTCCTATCTCTGTTTTGAAAAAAATAAGAAGGTACTAATTAGAATGAAAAAAAAAAAAAAAACAATTGCATTGAATCCATACCTATACACAAGGAAGGTAACTGGGTAACAGGAGAGTGAGAGCAAGGTCTAGAGAGGTGCTAACCTGAAGGATCAGTAACTTTCAGGATGAGCACTGGATGCTGGGAAAAATAAACTCTATTCAAAAAGAGTCAACACCGATTTTGGCAGATTATCAGTGTGCTACTGCCATCACAGCTTTACACTTGTGACATATGAAGATTGTCTGTTCCCAAGGGAGTAAATGAACATTTGCCCAGTAGACTGAGAAGTCACCTGCACAGTTTGGACCTTTGCTATGACTGGATGGAGTAACAGTAGCCTTAGCTTCGGAAACTCAAAGGAATTTGCTTAGGTACTTTGAGAGGGTCATTATATTCTGATGACATATTCTTAGAACCTGAAAAAAAAACATGTTTATCAGCAGCTTACAAATTTTCATTTCTTTAGGTAGTTACCCTTGGTTTGTCTACCAGATCCACTTTAGAGAATGGAGTGTTTTGAAGTTGCAACTAAAATCCTAGGCAGAATCCTTTTTAGGATATTTTATTTTTTAACTGCAAAGACAGCAAAGAAAAACAAACAATTAAGGTTCTGTACCTTATTTCTCCTTCTCTAATGTGGCCTGCCAGTTCTTCAATAAACTTCTCCCCTTTCATCCAGTAGATCATTGGCCCAGATTCTCCACTGAATCCAAAGAATGCTTTGCAAGGGATATTCAGAGGCTTACCTGAGAATGAGGAAAAAAAATAAGAAAATTGACTACTGGTTATCATTAGAGGCCAAGGATGAGCCCTTTAATATCTGAAGGAAAACTCAGAGATGACATATTTTTCAACTGTTCTTCTAATCATCTTACCATTGTACAGGCAAAAATATTAAAATATTATGAGGACTTCTGGGAAATTTAAATGTTCAAGCTATTATATAAACAAAAATAAAGAATAGTACTCATTTTTAACTTTATTTTTATGATTTCCTTCCCAGGAACTAACATGAAAGAATCAAATGGAAATAATCCCTTATTTTTTTGAGAGAGAATTAAGTTCTGCTTAGTTGGACTTGCCTTTGAAGGTAACATTAATCAAAAGTATGAGTTAATCCTTGACTAATAAGAAAACATATCAGAAGAGACTATCCCCACTATTATTAAGATTGCACTGAGAAAATTTTTTGCTCTGATCATTATCTTTTTAAAAAAAAAAACAACAATATAAAAAACAGTGATTGTTAAGTTTTGATGTCAACTTGAATGGACTAAGGAATACATAGATTGCTGGTAAAACATCATTTCTGGATATGTCTGTGAGACATATCCAGAAAAGATTAGCATTGGAGGTGGTGAACTGAGTGGGCACCATCTACTCTGTTAGGGTCCTGGATAGAATTAAAAGTCAGAGGAAAGGAAAATTCCCTCTCTCTCTCTCTCTATTGGAATTGGAACAACTGTCTTGTCCTGTCTTTCAGCTTCAGAAGTCCAAGTTCTCTGGATTTGTACTTAAGTACTAGCACCATCAGCTTCCTATAGTTCCTGGGCCTTCAGCTTTGGAAACTGAAGTTGTATCCTACTCTTATTATGAGGCTGAAGCGTTGTACTTCCTGGCTCTCCAGCCTGCAATAGCCTATTATAGGACTCTTTAGCTTCCATAGTCACATGATGTAATTTATCTAATAAATCCTCTATCATTTATCTATCTATCTATTCTATCTACTTATCTATCTCTCTAATGATGATCTTATAATTTCTTCCTCTCTGGAGAACCCCGAGTAATACACAAACCAAAGGAAATTTTTGGAATTCAAATGTATCTATAAAAGTACATATGCATATACCTTATCATAATTATTCTTTTCATCACCCACTTTGTTGAAATAATTACAGGCAGTATTTCAGTACTTTTTATTATGAATCATGATTGTAGAAAAATACTTCATTTTAACTTTAAGTTTCTCATCAAATAAGCAATTGTAATACAATATTAAGACAGTATGGGAAAAGTAGTAGAAGAGCACAATCTTGATATTTTTGACTAAGGAATTCCCAGATCCATAAATCATATTACAGTATATCACTCCATAAAATGTACTCTTTTTCCTTAGTTAAAATACTAGATGAAGCAATGTAAAATATTTTTCCTCATGGAGCTAATAGTAATTTGTTAGCACCATTATTCTAAACTATGGACAAATTCTCCGTTGTACATTTAAATAAATTCAAAGCTTCCATGTTCTAAAAATAAGTGCTTTCTGAAACCAAATCTCTTTAATCATCAAACTAGCAGATGACTTTTTAAAGAACCATTTTCACAACGAAATAGTTTAATTCGAGTTAAGGTCTACATTAAGATAAATTGGAAATTAACAAAACTTCATAGTCACATGGTTACTGTGTGATAGACTGAGCTTACTCATAATAAGGGATTTGTTGCCAAATGATAGTTTTATTATACTTAAAATTTTTCACTCAGCAAAATGATGTGTCCTGGACCTTTTGATCTTATCATAGTTGTCAGATCTTTCCCTGTCAAGAGTCTGTCCTATATGTCTGACACAAATTTGAAATAAGGTTATGTGAAATATGCTTTCATATAAGGTTGTGTAAAAACTAGATTATCTTATATACTGGAAAGTGCACTGGACTAAGAGTCAGGAAACTTAAATCTTAGTTTTTGATCTAATGTGAACAAACAAACTGGCTCTAGGCAGATTACCTAACTTTATGTAAACTGATTTCTCATATATGTAATGGGGATGGTAATAAAACTTGAGAGGTTCAAACAGGACAATGTATGCAAAAGTGCTTGCTGAACTCAAAAGTCTCAGTGAAACGTTGCATAGGTTGTTTTTCTTCTGAGGCTTAGTTATTTAAGTAGAAGTCAAATATGAATCATAATCCAATGTGGATACTGAGATAAATACACATTAATTTTACCCTGTCAATCTTATGTGCTTCTTTCACGGATGTCTATGGAGCAATATCCTTCTCTTAACAACATTCTGTAAAGTTTCCTTGGATTCTAGAGTATGTATGATTGACCCTATCAGGCACCTAGTTCTCTAAATCTGAAGACAGGATTTTTCCCCTATGCCTTGCTACCTTTTATTCTTTTGAAATTGAAGGCATTAAGAAATATCAAACCAGCTGCAAGGTAGGCGGGCCTGCGACCCACCGGCAGAAGAGGAGCAGCGACCTGCTGAGAGGCAGAGCCGCCCCCTCCCCCTGCACCGGCAAGGTAGAGGGAACTGTGACCACGCACAGAGCAGGCCCAGAGGCCTGCTGAGGGGCAGAGCCACCCCCCACCCCCTGCGCCTGCCAGGTGACCACCGACAGAAAAGGCCCAGTGGCCTGCGGTGGGACAGAGCTTCCAATCACTCCTGCAAGGTAGGCGGGCCTGAGACCCACCGGCAGAAGAGGAGCAGCGACCTGCTGAGAGGCAGAGCCGCCCCCTCCCCCTGCACCGGCAAGGTAGAGGGAACTGTGACCACGCACAGAGCAGGCCCAGCGGCCTGCTGAGGGGCAGAACCGCCCCCCACCCCCCGCGCCTGCCAGGTAGGTGGAACTGTGACCACGGACAGAAAAGGCCCAGTGGCCCGCGGCGGGACAGAGCTCCCAATCACTCCTGCAAGGTAGGCGGGCCTGCGACCCACCAGCAGAAGAGGAGCAGCGACCTGCTGAGAGGCAGAGCTGCCCCCTCCCCCTGCACTGGCAAGGTAGAGGGAACTGTGAACACGCACAGAGCAGGCCCAGCGGCCTGCTGAGGGGCAGAGCCGCCCCCCACCCCCCGCGCCTCCCAGGTAGGTGGAACGGTGACCACCGACAGAAAAGGCCCAGTGGCCCGTGGCGGGACAGAGCTTCCAATCACTCCTGCAAGGTAGGCGGGCCTGTGACCCACCGGCAGAAGAGGAGCAGCGGCCTGCTGAGAGGCTGAGCCGCCCCGTCCCCCTGTGCCGGCAAAGTAGAGGGAACTGTGACCATGCACGGAGCAGGCCCAGCGGCCTGCTGAGGGGCAGAGCCGCCCCACACCCCCCGCGTCTGCCAGGTAGGGGAACTGTGACCACGGACAGAAAAGGCCCAGTGGCCTGCGGCGGGACAGAGCTTCCAATCACTCCTGCAAGGTAGGCGGGCCTGCAACCCACCTGCAGAAGAGGAGCAGCGACCTGCTGAGAGGCAGAGCCGCCCCCTCCCCCCAGCGCCTGCAAGGTAGACGGAACTGTGACCACCATCAGAGCAGGCCAGACCTGCAACCAAGAGACAGAACAGGCCCAGTGGCCTGAGGAAGGGTAGAGCCGCCCCCCCCCCCGCGCCTGCAAGGTAGGCGCACCTGCGACCCATTGGCAGTACAGCCCCAGAGGCCTGCAGAGGGGCAGTGCCGCTGCCTGCGCCTGCAGAGTAGACAGAACTGTGACCACCGACAGAACAAGCCTAGCGGCCCGCAGAGGGACAGAGCCGCCGCCCGCTCCTGCGAGGGAGACTTTGCAACTATACAAGACCAATATAAATATATAGGGGGAAAATTCAATAGCACAACAGTTTCACCAAGTAGAAAGGAACGGGAACAGTATGAAGAGACAAGGAAAGAAAGGACCACAAGCATTGCAGGTCAACTCAACGTTAGAAGAGGTAATAGCTGCAGCAGATGGAATGTCAGATAAAGAATTCAGGATATACATGCTTCAGATGATCTGGAGTCTCAAGGAAGACATCAGACAGCAAAATCAGACAATGAAAGATCACTTCAACAATGAATTACATAAACAAATCCAAGAAGCAAAAGATCAACTATACAGGGAAATAGAGGTTATAAAAAACAAACAAACAGAAATCCTAGAAATGCAGGAAGCAATAAGCCAACTTAAAAACTCAATTGAGAATACTACCAGCAGAGTAGAACACTTAGAAGACAGAACATCAGACAATGAAGATAAAGTATTTCAACTTGAAAAGAACATAGACAGCTCAGCAAGACTGTTAAGAAACCATGAGCAGAACATCCAAGAAATATGGGATAACATCAAGAGACCAAATTTAAGAGTCATTGGGATACAGGAAGGGACAGAGTTTCAAACCAAAGGAATGAGCAATCTATTCAATGAGATAATACGAGAAAACTTCCCAGACTTGAAGAATGAGACAGAACCCCAAATCCTAGAAGCCTACAGGATGCCGAATGTGCAAAATCATAAGAGACCCACACCTAGACACATTATAATGAAGATGCCCAACATACAGAATAAGGAGAGAATTTTAAAAGCTACAAGAGAAAGGAAGCAGATCACATTTAGGGGTAAGCCAATCAGGATAACAGCTGATCTTTCAACACAGACTCTGAAAGCTAGAAGATCCTGGAATAACATATTTCAAACACTGAAAGAAAATGGGTTCCAACCAAGAATTGTGTTTCCAGCGAAATTAAGCTTCAGGATGGAAGATGAAATTAAAACCTTCCACGATAAACAAAAGTTAAAAGAATTTGCAGCTAGAAAACCATCTCTTCAAAACATCCTTGGCAAAACATTACAGGAAGAGGAAATGGAAAATAACAATGAAAACCAACAGTGGGAGGTAGGACACTAAAGGGGAGAAAATAATCAAAGAGGAAAACAAACCATGTTTAGTAACATAAATAAACAAATATGGCTGGAAGAACAGCCCATATCTCAATAATAACCCTAAATGTTAATGGCTTAAACTCACCAATCAAGAGACACAGGCTAGTAGAATGGATCACAAAACAAGACCCAACAATATGCTGCCTACAGGAGACGCATTTGATAGGAAAAGACATACATAGGCTGAAGGTGAAAGGTTGGGAAAAATCATATCACTCATATGGACTTCGGAAACAAGCAGGAGTATCCATACTCATATCAAATAAAATAGATTTCAAGCCAAAGTTAATCAAAAGGGATAAAGAGGGACACTACATACTGCTCAAGGGAACCATACACCAACAAGACATAACAATCATAAATATATATGCCCCAAACAATGGTGCAGCTATGTTCATCAAACAAACTCTTCTCAAGTTCAAGAGTCTAATAGACCACCATACAATAATCATGGGAGACTTCAACACACCTCTATCACCACTGGACAGATCTTCCAAACAAAAGTTGAATAAGGAAACTATAGAACTCAATAACACAATTAATAACCTAGACTTAATTGACATATATAGAATATACCACCCAACATCAAGCAGTTACACTTTTTTCTCAGCAGCACATGGATCCTTCTCAAAAATAGATCATATATTATGTCACAGGGAAACTCTTAGACAATATAAAGGAGTAGAGATAATACCATGCATCCTATCTGATCATAATGGAATGGAACTGAAAATCAATGATAAAAGAAGGAAGGGAAAAGAATACATCACTTGGAGAATGAACAATAGGTTACTGAACGATCAATGGGTTATAGAAGACATCAAGGAAGAAATTAAAAAATTCTTAGAGATTAATGAAAACACAGACACAACATATCGGAATCTATGGGACACATTGAAAGCAGTTCTAAGAGGAAAATTCATTGCTTGGAGTTCATTCCTTAAAAAAAGAAAAAACCAACAAATGAATGATCTCATACTTCATCTCAAAATCCTAGAAAAAGAAGAGCAAAACAACAGCAAAAGAAGTAGAAGGCAAGAAATAATTAAAATCAGAGCTGAAATTAATGAAATCGAAACAAAAGAAACAATTGAAAAAATTGACAAAACTAAAAGTTGGTTCTTTGAAAAAATAAACAAAATCGACAGACCCTTAGCCATGCTAGCGAAGAGAAGAAGAGAGAGAACTCAAATTACTAACATACGGGATGAAAGAGGCAATATCACAACAGACACTTCAGAAATACAGAAGATAATCAAAAATTATTTTGAATCCTTATACTCCAATAAATTAGAAGATAGTGAAGGCATCGATAAATTTCTTAAGTCATATGATCTGCCCAGATTGAGTCAGGAGGATATAGACAACCTAAACAGACCAATATCAATTGAGGAAATAGAAGAAACCATCAAAAGACTACCAAGTAAGAAAAGCCCAGGACCGGATGGGTATACAGCAGAGTTTTACAAAACCTTTAAAGAGGAACTAATACCAATACTTTTCAAGCTACTTCGGGAAATAGAAAAAGAGGGAGAACTTCCAAATTCATTCTACGAGGCCAACATCACCCTGATACCTAAACCAGACAAAGACACTTCCAAGAAAGAAAACTACAGACCAATATCTCTAATGAACCTAGATGCAAAAATCCTCAATAAAATTCTGGCCAGTCGGATACAAAAACTTATCAAAAAAATTGTGCACCATGATCAAGTAGGATTCATCCCTGGGATGCAAGGCTGGTTCAATATACGGAAATCAATAAATGTTATTCACCACATCAATAGACTTAAAAATAAGAATCATATGATCATCTCGATAGATGCGGAAAAAGCATTCGACAAAGTACAGCATCCCTTTATGTTCAAAACTCTAGAAAAACTAGGGATAACAGGAACATTCCTCAATATTGTAAAAGCAATCTATGCTAAGCCTCAGGCTAGCATCATTCTGAATGGAGAAAAATTGAAGGCATTCCCTCTAAAATCTGGAACAAGACAGGGATGCCCTCTCTCACCACTTCTGTTCAACATAGTTCTCGAAACACTGGCCAGAGCAATTAGACAGACAAAAGAAATTAAAGGCATCAAAATAGGAAAAGAAGAACTTAAATTATCACTATTTGCAGATGACATGATTCTATACCTAGCAGACCCAAAAGGGTCTACAAAGAAACTATTAGAGCTAATAAATGAATTCAGCAAAGTGGCAGGATATAAAATCAACACGCATAAATCAAAGGCATTCCTGTATATCAGCGACAAATCCTCTGAAATGGAAATGAGGACAACCACTCCATTCACAATATCTTCAAAAAAAATAAAATACTTGGGAATCAACCTAACAAAAGAGGTGAAAGACTTATACAATGAAAACTACAGAACCCTAAAGAGAGAAATAGAAGAAGATCTTAGAAGATGGAAAAATATACCCTGTTCATGGATAGGCAGAACTAACATCATCAAAATGGCGATATTACCAAAAGTTCTCTATAGGTTTAATGCAATGCCAATCAAAATCCCAACGGCATTTCTTGTAGAAATAGAGAAAGCAATCATGAAATTCATATGGAAAAACAAAAGACCCAGAATAGCAAAAACAATGCTAAGCAGGAAGTGTGAATCAGGCGGTATAGCGATACCAGACTTCAAACTATACTACAGAGCAATAGTAACAAAAACAGCATGGTACTGGTACCAAAACAGGCGGGTGGACCAATGGTACAGAATAGAGGACACAGAAACCAATCCACAAAACTACAACTACCTTATATTTGATAAAGGGGCTAAATGCATGCAATGGAGGAAGGATAGCATCTTCAACAAATGGTGCTGGGAAAACTGGAAATCCATATGCAACAAAATGAAACTGAATCCCTTTCTCTCGCCATGCACAAAAGTTAATTCAAAATGGATCAAGGAGCTTGATATCAAATCAGAGACACGGCGTCTGATAGAAGAAAAAGTTGGCTACGATCTACATACTGTGGGGTCGGGCTCCAAATTCCTCAATAGGACACCCATAGCACAAAAGTTAATAACTAGAATCAACAAATGGGACTTACTCAAACTAAAAAGTTTTTTCTCAGCAAAAGATACAATAAGAGAGGTAAATAGAGAGCCTACATCCTGGGAACAAATCTTTACTCCTCACACTTCAGATAGAGCCCTAATATCCAGAGTATACAAAGAACTCAAAAAATTAGACAATAAAATAACAAACAACACAATCAACAAATGGGCCAAGGACCTGAACAGACACTTCTCAGAGGAGGACATACAATCAATCAACAAGTACATGAAAAAATGCTCACCATCTCTAGCACTCAGAGAAATGCAAATCAAAACCACCCTAAGATACCATCTCACTCCAGTAAGATTGGCAGCCATTATGAAGTCAAACAACAACAAGTGCTGGCGAGGATGTGGGGAAAAGGGTACACTTGTACATTGCTGGTGGGACTGCAAATTGGTGCAGCCAATTTGGAAAGCAGTATGGAGATTTCTTGTAAAGCTGGGAATGGAGCCACCATTTGACCCAGCTATTCCCCTTCTTGGTCTATTCCCTAAAGACCTAAAAAGAGCATGCTACAGGGACACTGCTACATCGATGTTCATAGCAGCACAGTTCACAATAGCAAGATTGTGGAACCAACCTAGATGCCCTTCAATAGACGAATGGATTAAAAAAAATGTGGCATTTATACACAATGGAGTATTACTCTGCATTAAAAAATGACAAAATCATAGAATTTACAGGGAAATGGATGGCATTAGAGCAGATTATGCTAAGTGAAGCTAGCCAATCCCTAAAAAACAAATGCCAAATGTCTTCTTTGATATAAGGAGAGTAACTAAGAACAGAGTAGGGTCGAAGAGCATGAGAAGAAGATTAACATTAAACAGGGATGAGAGGTGGGAGGGAAAGGGAGAGAGAAGGGAAAATGCATGGAAATGGAAGGAGACCCTCAGAGTTATACAAAAGTACATACAAGAGGAAGTGAGGGGAAGGGGAAAAATAATATAAGGGGGACAAACGAATGTCAGTAGAGGGAGCAGAGAGAGAAGAGGGGAGGGGAGGGGAGGGGAGGGGAGGGGGGATAGTAGAGGATAGGAAAGGCAGCAGAATACAACAGACACTAGTATGGCAATATGTAAATCAATGGATGTGTAACTGATGTGATTCTGCAATCTGTATATGGGGTAAAAATGGGAGCTCATAACCCACTTGAATCAAATTGTGAAATATGATATATCAAGAACTATGTAATGTTTTGAACAGCCAACAATAAAAAATTAAAAAAAAAATAAATAAAATCATTGGAAAGTATTAAAAAAAAAAAAGAAATATCAAACCAGATGGCAGACAATCCAGAGATATTTTTGGTACCACAGATTGAATCCAGGGTCACTCAACCACTGAGTCACATCCCCAGCCATTTTTACGTTTTATTTTGAGACAGGGTCTCATTAAGTTGCTGAGGTTTTTGCTAAATTGCTGAAGCTGGCTTTGAACTTGTAATCCCATTGCCTCATCCTCCCCAGCCACTGGGATTACAGGTGTGTACAACCATGTCCAGCTCAATCCAGATATTTTGATAAATATTATTGTGAGGGATCCCAGTTGCTGAAATTACCAGTGTGTGTGTGTGTGTGTGTGTGTGTGTGTATATATATATATATATATATATATATATATATATATATATATATATACACACACACATACATACATACATTTTGGTTGTCATTCCGCTGGGCTATGTTGAAAGTAAATATCAAATAAAATCTTTTAGTGATTCTTAATGTGTCAGTGGGGTTGGGTCTGGTTTAATTTTAATGGAGAAAGACAATTATAAAGCAATGTACAAAAAGGGTTCTCCTTGAGGTGGTCCATCAATAATGACAGTGTTTCTTCTTTCTTTGGCACTACACACAAGATACTGACTATTGTAGAAATTTCTCCTGAGAGGAATGTTTTTACTCTCCCATCATCTGTGTTCTTCTTAAATAAACACAATAGACAGATATTTCAGCAGTCTAGTTTCTACAAATGCTGAATAAATATCCTGAAGCCTTTTGTTAATGGCCAAAACCAGGAAAACCATCCAACCATCATATGCAACACTCTGAGAAGAATACCAATCTAATAAGCTCTTGTGTCAGGTAGTGATATTCAATGTTTGCCAAAGGGTGGGCATTTCCTCTTCCAAAAGGTATGAGAAGGATCTCTGTATTGATTGGGCAAATAACCTGAAACAGAATCTCTCCAAGCATTTTTAAATCTGGCCTATGTGCCAACTCCTATCTACCATTGGCATCTGTAAGCTACTGTATTATTTTGCCTGAAGAGATTTTCAAATTCATTCTGTTACTGTATGCCCTATTATTAGAGAAGGGCAACTTACATTTGTATATAAGTAGTTTGAAGATTATCACAGTAAAAGAATTTTGTGAGTTGTTACCTCAGTAATGAGGAACGTTAGATGTGATGGAAAGTGGCCTACATGGAGTGAATTGGCTCTCCACTGCCTCAACATTTCCCCAATTTCCTTTCTCAGAGAGCTCTCTGAGTATCTATATCATGAGACATTTGCCTAGAATATCCATAATTTCAAGCAGGCTTAAGTTTTTTTAGCTGCCATGACTTTGCTGTTCATTTATCTTATAAACAGATAAACTCTAGTATTGATGTGTTCAAGAGGAGAGATTCTGGAGAGAATTTAAGCATTAAAGTCTTATTAAATTTTTCTTGGTGTTATTAGTCTATACATTTACAAAACAGATCATAAGGTAAGAAAATAGTGTTGTGAATGTTCTGATAGTGGATATTAGCAGAGTTTGTATGCCTCTTCGTGTGGATATAAGTGTAAATGTAGGTGGGGTTAAAAAGGGAGTAGGATTTGGAGAGGAACAAGATCTACATCATATAATTTCTGCCATTTCTAAAAAATGAACATATATATAGTATGCTGGCAAATGTTTAATGGGTGGTTTTCTGGAAAGAAATATACACATAACATATATAAGTTAATTATAAATTATATTGATATACAGGATACACATAATACAGTTTATTTTTTTTAAGAGAGAGAGAGCGAGAGAGAGAGAGAGAGAGAGATAGAGAGAGAGAGAGAGAGAGAGAGAGAATTTTTTTTAATATTTATTTTTTAGTTTGTTTTCGGCAGACACAACATCTTTGTCTGCATGTGGTGCTGAGGATCGAACCTGGGCCGCATGCATGCCAGGCGAGTGCGCCACCACTTGAGCCACATCCCCAGCCCCTACAGTTTATAAATAACAATAAAACTATAATATTTTTCGTGTAACTTGATTCTTACAGAATGCTTTCATTTATTTTTATAGAACCTGTGTTTGCAGATGAAAAAGCAGTGTAGTTCCAATATGAGTATTTGTCAATATTAGCATTGACATTAATGAGAAAGGTCAAAGTACAATAGATGCCTTTCACGACTTCACTCATTCTTCAGTTATATGAATGATTTATTTTGATGGATTGGGCAACAGATTTTAATTTGCTTTTCAAATCTACAGATTTGCTCTTAATATATTTTTTTAAAAGCTGAGACTGAATTATCTGAGAGAATTGCAGGTAAGTGTGAAAAGATAAAAATCTATTTTATTTTGAACACATCTTAATCTTTCCCTCTGCTATGACTTCCTAAAAAATTTCTGAAGGGCAACAATTTTGTTTTCAATTTATCTCTGCCCCTCATGGACTACACATTTTGTAAAGGCCACAGATAACCACCAATACCCTTTTCTTGCCACAGTTTTTATCCCTTCTTGTTTTTTCTCTTAAACAATTTTCCATCTCTTTTAACATCTCTTTAAAATTGTCCTATTATCTCTACTTCTCAGGATGCACTTTTCTTCCATTGTGTCAGGCAAGCACTCCCATGATGGTTAACGTTTTTGTGAGTTATATAATTTCATTACTATTTTTTCACATATACTTGGGATAGTCATCTGTTGGAGTTCTGGGTGCTGAGGAGAGTAAGGAATTCCCTCAAGAATAGTTCCAAGTTTGCCTCTGCCAAGGGCCCTACAAGTTTCACTGGTTTCTAACTAGTTTTTCTGTTAATTTCTCAGCTTAGGATTTCTGCTGCCTGTGGAATGTGTGAATTTAAGTTCACACCCACAGTTGGTACAACTTTATTTTTTTTTATTTGTAAAAAGCAAGTTTCTTTTTTTATTGGTTGTTCAAAACATTACAAAGCGCTTGACATATATTTCATACATTAGATTCAAGTGGGTTATGAACTCCCATTTTTACCCCGTATACAGATTGCAGAATCACATCGGTTACACATCCACTTTTTTACATATTGCCATACTAGTGTCTGATGTGTTCTGCTACCTTTCCTATCCTCTACTATCTCCCCTCCCCTCCCCTCCCATCTTCTCTCTTTACCCCATCTGCTGTAATTTAATTGTCTCCCTTGTTTTTTCCCTTTCCCTTCACAACCTCTTATATGTAATTTTGTATAACAATGAGGGTCTCCTTCCATTTCCATGCAATTTCCCTTTTCTCTCCCTTTCCCTCCCACCTCATGTCTCTGTTTAATGTTAATCTTTTCCTCCTGCTCTTCCTCCCTGCTCTGTTCTTAGTTGCTCTCATTATATCAAAGAATACATTTGGCATTTGTTTTGTAGGGATTGGCTAGCTTCACTTAGCATAATCTGCTCTAATGCCATCCATTTCCCTGCAAATTCCATGATTTTGTCATTTTTTAGTGCTGCATAATACTCCATTGTTTATAACTGCCACATTTTTTTATCCATTCTTCTATTGAAGGGCATCTGGGTTGTTTCCACAGTCTAGCTATTGTGAATTGTGTTGCTATGAACATCGATGTGGCAGTATCCCTGTAGTACGCTCTTTTAAGGTCTTCAGGGAATAGTCTGAGAAGGGCAAAAGCTGGGTCAAATGGTGGTTCCATTCCCAGCTTTCCCAGGGATCAGTTGGTACAACTTTAGAGCCCAGTTTCTCTTAAATGTCTCTTCCCATTCATGACAATGGCTCTGGTCTGAATGTGAAGCCCTGGATGCTTTCCTGGACCAATGAGCAATGTCTAGTCAGTAGTTCATCAGGTTTTACATAGTATAGAACATTCCAACTTCTAGATTTTTGCTGGGGTCTTAGTTCTAGCTCCATACTTTACACATATCTTGAGCTCAAACTGTTACACCTCTAAGGTCCATATCTGGTTTCACATTAGAGTCCTCTTTTCATTCCCAAAGCCTAAAAATTTTGCTTCCTGATTTCAAATTAGGCTAAGCATGTAAACTTTTTGTTCTGTTTTGACCAGCACTTCTTTGTGGTTATAACAAGAGATGAACATTTACCATATCCATTTGTTATGCCACATAGGCTAGGTGTCTGAAGTTCTACTACAGAAATCTATAAATTGTGTATCTTCAGCCCATACAATAAGGTCATTTTATTTCTCCATCTCACCAAGGAGTTAAACAGTTTCTGTTCTTGTTGAAGCTAACATAAATAGAGATTCTCCTTTCTTCTCTGGGCACAAACACAGATTTGGTCTTTACAAGATGAGAGATGAGAGGAAAAGAAGAGTGTAGTTCCAGTGCCAATGTAAAAGCTACTGGCCTTCCTGTTGCGTTTTAGGTCCTCAAGTTTGTAGCTTCACCTTTCAAGAGGTTTACTTCCTTCTTAATAAAAGACTCCAGGATTAGGTAAAACATCTTTAATTTGTGCATGTAAGAGGACCCTAAGTTATATGCTCCAGTCCAGTAGGTCAGTGTCAGGACACACAAAAACAAAGGAGCATATGACTTTCAGTTGTGAGACATATTTAAAGAGGTTTGTTGCTAATAACTCATTGAAGTTTGTGAATTAGTTTCTCAAACATTTACAGAAGAGGTGAAGTCATTATTATATTAATGTCATTCTTAAACATATGCAATCTAGTATGCTTTCTTTACTGGGAGACAAAGGATGGAGTAATAATTTGAGTATGGAAGTGGGTGGAGGGTAGAGCCGGGGGCTGAATTAGAACAAATTATATTCCATGTTTTTATAATTATGTCAAAATGTATCCTAATGTTATATGCAACTACAAAGAATCAATAAAAATTTCATTGTAATTAAAAATAAGAGTGTATATTAGAATTCATGTCATCTGTCCAGTGGGCTTAGCGGGGAAAGCTGACTTAGGATATAGCCTAGTGGTTGAGTTCTTTTCTAGGATACACAAAGTCCTGGGGTTGATTCCCAGCACAGGAAAAAAAAAAAAAAAGAATGACAGCTGAGAACTAAGGCTACATTGGTAGAGAAATATAAATCCTCTCATTCTGAAACACACACACACACACACACACAAATATCTCTCTTCATACTAGTGTCTTATTCCTTTCATTCACACTGGTTCTTCATTCCTCACACTAAACTTTCCTATCAGTCCTCTAATATGTTAAGGATATACTTGCAGCCAAAACTACACTGGTAAAAACACCAGGGTCCTCGCTTTCCCTGAGAATAAGTCTCAAATTGAGTGAATGGAATGGATTACTGAAGTTTAGAAATAAGCTTAGACAGAAATTAAAACGATTTTACTGAGGTCAAAATTTGAGCCAGCTTCAATGCTGAAAAAGAATTCATATTTTCTGAGCGGGGGTGGTGACTCAGTGGCAGAGAGCTTGCCTGGCCTGCATGAGGCAATGAGTTCAATCCTCAGTACCACATAAAAATAAAACAAATAAAATAAAGGCATTCTGTCCATTTACAACCACAAAAAATGTTAAAAAATTCATACGTTCATATTTTCTAATATATAGTATTGTTCAATCTACTAGAGCCAAATTGCCATCCCATCTTCATGCACTCAGAAAACAAAGCAGCTTCCACATTCCAGAGTGATCTTGTGCAGTCATTTTATCCTTTCTTTTAAAGAAGAATCCTCTTCTCATCATTTTCTAAATTAAATAATACAGACACTGAGGTAAATTCTGAATTATACTTGAGAGCAAGCTGTTATGAAACTAAAGACAAGAAGAAAGACTGTATTTCTTCCAGTAAGATGGAAAGGGAGACAGAAATTTGATGAAGCAAAGAGACATGATGAGTTAGTTGTTCCAGATGGTAGAAAGTACAGACAAGTAGAGTTTTTAACCCAGAAAACAGTAAGACTTTGTAAGAGAAGAAAGCAACACCAAAGTTAATTAATCTGGGAAAGAAGAAGAGGAAGAAAATATTTTATTACCCTTGGACTAAATGACCATTTTGGGAAGAGAATGAGAGGGGGAAAGGGGAGACACAGAGAAGAGGTGAGAGAAGGAGGGAAAAACAGAGAGGGATTAAGGGTACATGAGTGCCTTAAACTTTTTCTCCTTTCTTATTTCAAATTGTGTGTGAAGCCAGGGAATCTTTTAAAAGTTATCTTTAAATTTTTATTGGTTCATATTAATTATATAGAATGGTGAATTTCATTGTGTCATACTGGTAAATACATATAACAAAATTTGATCGATTTTACTCCCCAATATTTCCTCTTACTCTCGCCTTCACCCTCCCCTGGTCACTTTCTTTTGTGGTTCTACCTTCTATTTGGGAGGATGTCCTTTTCTTTTGACCCTTCTTTACCCACTAGCTTCCACATATGAGATAAAACATACAGTAATTTTCTTTCTGTGTCTGGTTTATTTCACTTTACTTGATGCTCTCCATTTTCATTCATTTTCCTGAAGATGACATAATTTTTTCTTCTTTGTAGCTGAATAAAATTTCATTGTGTATATACACCACAATTCTTTATCCATTCATCTGTTGGCAGACACAACGTCTGATTCTGTAACTTGGCTGTTGCAAATTATGGTGGGATAAACATGGATATGCCTGAATCTCTAAACTTTACTGACACAAGTTCTTTGGGATGGTGCTGCATCATATGGTAATTCTATTTTTAGCTTTTTGAGGAACCTCCATACTGATATCTATGCTAATCCCTCTACTAATTGACATTCCCACCACCAGTGTATAAGATTTTCTTTTTCCCCCCAAGTCCTTGCCAGCATGTATTGTTACCTTTATTTTTGATAATTGCCATTCTAATTGAAATAAAATTAATTCTCAGTGTGGATTTGATTCACGTTTCCTTGATGGGTAAAGATGGTGAAGATTTTTTTTTCATATTTGTTGGATAACTGTATTCTTTGAGAAGTGTTTATCCAGTTCTTCTCACCATTTATAAAATGGGTTACTTGTTCTTTGGCGTTGAAATTTCTTTATATATTTTATATTTTTATATTATATATTTTATATTTTATATATTTTATATTATATATTTTATATTCTTTATATATTTCTTTATATATTTTAGATATAAATCTTGTGTTAGACAAAGATTTTTCTCCCACTTTGGAGCATGTATCTTCATGCCATTGTTTCCTCTTCTGTGCAAAATCTTTTAAATTTGATGTTATCCCATTTATTATTTCTTATTATTTCCTGAGCTATATGTGTCCTATTCAGAAAGTTGTTACCTGTGCCTACATATTGAAGTGTTCCCCCATATTTTCTTCCAACATTTGCAAACTTTCTGGTTTTGTGTGTAGGTCCTTGATCCATTTTGAGTTGATTTTTGTATAGGTTGAGAGATATGGATCTAGTTTCTTTCTTCTGTATATGAATATCCAGTTTTCTCAGCACCATTTGTTAAAGAGGTTTTCCTTTATGTATATTTCTGATAAAAATATCAGATGATGTTGCTATTGACATATGGCTCTGTGTCTTCTATTCAGTACTGTTGGTCTAAGTGTCTCTTTTTAGGCCAGTACCATGCTGTTTTGTTTCTATTGCTCTGCAGTATAATTTGAAATCAGGTATTGCAATGCCTCTTGCATTGTTCTTTGCTTAGAATTGCTTTGGCTACTCTGGGTCTTCTGTTTTTCCATATGAATTTTAGGATTGCTTATTCTAGTTTTGTCAGGAATATCATTGACATTTTGGTGGTGATTACATGGAATCTGCAGATTGATTTTTGTAATATAATTTTGGTTAAAATTACCAAAATTTTAACAGTATTAATTTAACAATATTAATTCTTCATATCCAAGAGCATGGGAGGTCTTTCCATCTTCTAGTGTCTTCTTCAACTTGTTTTTTCAGCACTCTGTAATATAAATTGTAGAATTTTTTCATGTCTTTTATTTATTTATTCCTAGTTATTGTATTTTTAAGCTATTATGAATAAAACTTTTTTCCTGAATTCTTTATCAGTGAATTCATTATTAGTGTATAGAAAAGCTACTGATTATTTTTTGTCATGAGTTCTAATTATGTGGTTTACTTTGTCTATTGATATGCTTATATTGTACTATCTTTGCATCCATGTAATGGAACCAACATGACCAAATGTATGATATTTTAAATATGTTGTCAAATTTAATTTGTTAACTTTTCATTAAGGATTTTTAAATTAATATCTGCCAAGTATATTTGTCTGTAGTTTCCTTTCCTAAATGTGTCTTTATTTAATTTTGGTGTCAGGGGTTGATATAGGCTTCATAGAATGAGTTTGGCAGCATTCTCTCCCCCCTCTGTTTCATGGAATATTTTGAGGAGCATTGGTATTAGTTTTTCTTTAAAGATCTGGTACAAGTCATCTGTAAATCTGTCCGTTCCATTGTTATTGATTTTTTACATTTTCTATATCCTGTTGTTTCACTGTTGGTAGATCATATGTGTCTAGAAATTAATCCATTTATTCTAGATTTTCCAATTTGTTGGAATACAAGTTTTTAAAATAGTCCCCAATAATCCTTTAGATTTCAAATGTGCCTGTTGTAATATTCCTATTTTTGTCTCTAATTTTATTAATTTTAATCTTCTCTCTCTTTGGGTAGTTTGGCTAAGGGTTTACCAATCTTGCTTATTTTCTCAAAAACCTACTCCTTCTTTCATTGACTTTTGTATTTGTATTGCTCTTATTTTCTACTTTATTAATTTAAGTTCTGATCTTTATTATTTATTTCCTTCTATTAGTTTTGGGACTGGTCTGTTCTTGTTTTTCTAATACCTTGAGATTCATTATTAGGTTGTTTATCTGGAATCTCTCCTGTTTTATATAGGCACTCATCACTATAAACTTTCCTGTTAGAACTGCCATTGCTGTATCACAGAGATTTTTGTATGCTGTGTTTCTATTTTTGTTTGAGTCTAAGAACATTTATCCCCCCAATTTCTTCAGTGACCCACTCATCATCCAAAAGTGTATTGTTCAATCTCTAGGTATTTTTATTTTTCTGTAGTTTTTTCCTGCTCTTCTATTTTTTATTCCATTATGATCTGAAATCATGAAAGAGAACATTTTTATTTTTTGGTACTTTTTAAGACTTGCTTTATGACCTAATATATGAACAATTTTGGAAAAAGCTACATGAATAGCTAATAAAAATGTATTCAGCTCTTATTGGATAAAATAATCTATACATATATGTTAAGTCCATTTCATCTATAGTATAGTTTATATCTGATATATTCTTGCTTAGTTTCCGACTGCATGACCTGTCTGTTAGTGGGAATGATGTGCTGAAGTTCCTAATTATTACTTTTCCCTTTACATCAAGCAAATTTTATTCATGAAATTAAATTCAATAATAGACAGGGCATAAATACTTATAATCACTATATCTTCTTGTTGGATTTATCCCTTTAGCAATATGTAGAGACCTTCTTTGTTTCTTCTAATTTTGGCTTGAAGTTTACTTTGTCTGATATGAGAGTAGTTATCCTGCTATGTATTGGATTCCATTTGCATGAAATGTTATCTTCATTCTTTTTTATCATTCAGTGTGTGAATATATTCACCTGTGAGGTGTTTGTTGGAGACAACATTAAGTCGGGTCTTGTTTTTCAATCCAGTCTTCCAGTCTATGTTTCTTAGAGAGTTAACATCATTTATATTCAGTTATATTATAAAGAAGGATGTGCTATTTCCTGCCCTTTTGTTATATTTCTAACATTTGAATTATACTTAATTCTCATTTCCTTATGTATTCTCTAAAAGATCTGTATTCCTTCCCATGCTCTCTTGGTTATTTTTAATTTTCTTTTCTGCATATAATATTCCATTGAGTATCTTCTGCAATGCTGGCTGTGTGGTCATGAATTACTTTACTTTATGCTTATCTTTGGAGGATTTATTTCTTCTTCAGTTCTGAAGAGCAGCTTTGCTGGATATAGTAACCTATGTTGGCAGTTATTTTCTTTCAGGGCTTGAAATACATCATTCCATGTACTCTAAGTTAACTTGGATTAATTTTAGAACTTGTGGTGAGAAATTTGCTTTTATACTGATGGTTTTGCCTTTATAAGTGTCTTGGTGCCTCTCTCTTGCAGCTTTTAAAATTCTTTTCTGTATTCTGAATTTTTGGCATTTTAACTATAATATATCCTGCAGAAATTCTTTTCTGGTCCTGTGTATTTGAAGTTCTAATAGTCCCTAGTACCTGCATATCCTTTTCATTCCTACATTTAGGGAAAATTTCTGCTCTTATTTAACAGGGTAAATTTTATGTGCAATTAGTCTGCATCTTCTCTTTCTTCAAGCCCTATAAGCCTTAAGATTATCTTTAAAATGTTGTCCCAGAACTCTTGTATATTCTTTTCATAGTTTAATTCTTTTCTTTATACTATATGAAAGGTATAATTCATCTGCTTTGTCTTTGAACCCTTGAACCCTGATATTATTTCTTGCATTTGGTATAGTTTATTGGTGAGATCTTCCACAATTTTTTATTGAGTTTTTCATTTCCAAGATTACTATCTGGTTCTTTTTCAGATTCCCTATGTCTATATAAATGCACTTTCATACCCTGCATTTTCTCTCTTACTGCATTCCTTTGGACTACATTTAATTCATTGATCAGTTTAATAATTAAAGTTTTTAATTCTTTGTCTTTCTCTAACCTCAGTATCTATGAGTTCAGTTATTGCATGGTAATGTACCTTTGGAACTTTCTTGTTTTCTCATGTTTCCAGTGTTTCAATGTTGAGATTTCTACATCAGTTGGGATGGATATTCATCCATTTTTATGTAAGGGTATTTTTAATTGAATTTCTTTCTATGTGCCCTGGTTCAGTAGAATATCTCAACATCAAAGGACCCATTCAGCATGTTCATAGTACTATGATCAATTCCTAGTATCACTCTGAGAGGAGATAATAATAACCAATAACTACAACCACTTCACAGCAAACAATATACAAATAAACCATAAAACCTTTTTAAAAATGTTCTTTGGAGCTCCTCTAGTTCAATGTGGAAAGGGAGAGTAATACACTGTTTTAGTCTGAAAATTAGGTATTAAAAACAAAATTGATATTAAATTACATATAGCACAAAATAAAAGGGAGAGAAGAAGCATAAAAGGAGGAAGATATTGAAGAGTCATTAAAAAGCAAAAAGAAAAAGAGAGAAAAATGAGAGGGTATTAAAAGTAAAAGAAGAAAGAGAATAAATACCATTAACACATTACATCAAATAAGAAAAATACATGAAGTTGATGTAAGCAGTGTTAAAAACTTAAGGGGGTGCACAAACCTACCACATCAATATTGAAGATACTATCATTGAAATTAAAAGCTAACATTAAAGACTCTAAAATTACTCCTTGCTGAATTGGTTGAGATGAAGAGATTTCTTATTAGGCTTTCCAGATTTGGATACAACCAGGTGTTGGGAAGCATGGTAAATGCTCAAGCCTCAATTATGTGTCCTCTGAATGCATATATAAGAAGCTGGTGTCTGCAGCCACCATATTGATCCTCTCTGCAGTTAATTTTTAGTTGGGAACACACCTATAACTATTGGCCATTATTAGAGAAAAACAGAATAGCATCAGACTTCAAAGTAAGTTTAGAAAGTTCGCCTTTTACACAGTGAAAACAGTAAGTTATGGATTTGCTTTGGTCCACAATGGTCTCAAAGGGACAAGTGGTAGAAAATCTACTGGAGGATGAACTATTTAGAATTAAGAGAACCTACCTAGCTGCCTTTCTAACTAGCTTGAAACTGAATAGAAGTTTCTGTTACTCAATATGAACTAGAGTGAATGCAGAGGACCCACATTATGACTAGACATTGTCCCGATAAACTTTGCTTACTTTTTCCTTTTTCATCTTTTTAGGATAAGGATTGGTTGGCTCAGTGTCTAAAGGTTCTAGTTTTCTCAGTCTTTTTTTTTTTGAGGATATGGTATTCATTCTTTTTTTTTAATTTTTTATTGTTGGCTGTTCAAAACATTACATAGTTCTTGATATATCATATTTCACACTTTGATTCAAGTGGGTTATGAGCTCCCATTTTTACCCCATATACAGATTGCAGAATCACATCAGTTACACATCCATTGATTTACATATTGCCATACTCGTGTCTGTTGTGTTCTGCTGCCTTTCCTATCCTCTACTATCCCCCCTCCCCTCCCCTCCCCTCCCCTCTTCTCTCTCTGCCCCCTCTACTGACATTCATTTGTCCCCCTTGAATTATTTTTCCCCTTCCCCTCACTTCCTCTTGTATGTACTTTAGTCTCAGTCTTATCTTCAAGGGTTCTAGGTGTAGGTGAGGCAGAAGTATGTAATGGAAAGACTACTCAGGAAAGTACATAAAAGTTACAGTCCCAGTCATCCCACTAAATTGCTGTAATTTTTTGACAAATCTACTTCCCTATTGAGCCTTGATTTCTTATTGTAAAAAGTTATAGGATCAACTGAGAAAATCTCAAGCACTCTTCCAGGTCTGACATTGTCATATTTTAAGTAGCTGTAGTAGTATGGTGAGTGATAGGACTTTCCAGGTGGCATGAACTGCTTCACTTTCATTCCCACCCCATGAGTACTGGTTTTTGTGTATTCAAGTGAAAGAAAGAGGATGTGAGTCTCTGTGCCTAATGTAGGCTTTAGCTTTAGCTTGCAAGGCCCCTTAGTCATAGTGTTTTGTGTCTGAGTCAGCCTGCCTGCTGTGACTGGAGTCTCAGTTCCTCCATATGCTCTAATTTCTGACTTCTGATTTCAGAGAGGAGTTCCTGCCTATGAACCCTACTTTGCCTTGAACCCTAGTTCCTTTCTATCCCACTGGCCCCTGGCTGCTTACGTTGGCTCTTCTGATCTTGGCTTATGGCCCATGTTTCCTTGACCCAGTGCTCTGCATATCTCAGCTTGACAAAGGGATTTTAAAAAGCTCCCTAGGGGAAAAGACAAAGTCCTTGGATATTAACTCACTGCACTGGCTAGTCCAATTCGTACTCAGCAAAATGAGATGTCAGGAGAGTTGAATTCAGCAAATACACTATCTTTGTGTGTGTGTGTGTGTGTGTGTGTGTGTGTGATCAAATGTGTGTATAGTTGCAAAAGAATTCATTTGGAT
This sequence comes from Marmota monax, assembly GCF_021218885.2. NCBI lineage: Eukaryota > Metazoa > Chordata > Mammalia > Rodentia > Sciuridae > Marmota > Marmota monax. Next base: position 4,339,765 of record NW_026694552.1, on the reverse strand, counting down.
TGAATTAATTCTTCAAAATTAAATGCACATGATTCTCTATGTCATGTTAATTGAAGGCTAAACAGACCACTTCTATAAACGCTTTGAGATTTAATTACTTCATTTTTTACAAATTCTCTTATTGATATAGAAATACAGGTATACAGGGTAGCCAACCTGTGTAATCATATTGAGAAAAGATATAAATCCACATTAGATTCATATTTAAATATATTTTATCTGTTTCAAAAGTTGTTTGTTTTCATGGAATTAAGTGTTAAGGCTTATACAGTTTGTCTATTTAGAAGTCAGAAAAAACAGAATAAAAAAAGATGGCATAACCATTAATTTCTCTAAAAGAGATCACTTTTATCATTTGAAAATACCTAATTGGAAACAAATCACTTTCCCTTTTGCATCTTCTGCATTATCAGAAGTACCAGTGAAACCTTTACTGATAAGATCACAACTTCTGGTACTAGAAATGACTGGCTAGTTAAATCCTGCTGTACACATTTTGAAGAGAAATGCAACAGTACAACCGTGGCAATTCTTACTGTATATCTGAAGATCAATTCAGGTATTATATGGTGGCTGAAGAAAATACCAATGTGTTTTCTGAACATAATAGTGTGGTTTAAAATGTGGCCATGGAAAGCTTTGAAAAAAATCTCCAAAAAATAACAACAAAAATAAAATGTGGCTATGGTTTTAACACAGGTGCCATTCAGTTTAATAAGCCTTATTGGCTGTCTGCACACTAAATAATCCCACAAGGATCCTTTAATCCTTCAGAAAATGGAAATATCAAGGTTTAATACCTACTTGAGAAAATGAAACCCAAAGTGATCCACAGATTACTGATCAGAATCATGTCTCTCTATTGATTTTCTGAAGGGTCCTTTTGGATTATTATTTCCTTCACCACAAATAAATTCTGGTCTCCCAATTCATTGTGCTATAGTTGCAGCCTACCTGATTGGCATGCCTTATCTTTCTTTCACCTTTGCCCAAAGTCTTACCCACTGATTTACCTCACCTGTCACCTATACCACAAAATCAGCCCTGACTACTGTAGTACACACCGACTTTTCTCTTTTCTCTCTATCCCATTTGCATTTGGTCATAAAGAGTTAAAAGTTTTGTTGAGCTCTGCTTCATATGATTATTACAACAAAAATAAGTGAAGTGCTTAATATGTTCTGTACAAGTTAATCCTCACAGAAATATAGTGATAAAGGTGTTGTTATTCTCAGTTTACAAATGAGCAAACAGAAGCAAGAGATGTTGAGCAACTTGTCCAAAGCCACAAATATTGTAAGCAGCAGTGATTTAAAACCAGACTCAGAGTCAAAGATCTTAACCACTCTTCCATATTGCTTTTCACAGATGTTTGCCTCCTCTTCCCATATAAATGTTACTGTCTTTAAGAATAGAAACAATATTTCATTTCATTTTCATTTGCTAGCATGGGGCAAGACACATAGCTGTGCTCAATAGCATTTGCTTGATTGTTAAAAGCTTAGCTCAATTTCCTTAATTGTTCTTATTTTAAATGGTATTCTCTTGCAGCATTATATTTATCTTTGTAAGTCATCACTCTATTTGGAATAAACCAGGACTCAAACAATAAATGAACACCCTGTAGTTCAAAGTTCAAGCTTTTCCCTTTGTCCATTTACTTTTTTGTTGTTGTTGTTACCAGGGATTGAACCTACAAGCGCTTAACCACTGAGCAATGTCCCCAGCCCTTTTTAAAATTTTATATTTTATTTTTATACAGGGTCTTGATGAATTGCTTAAGGCCTTGCTGAGTTGCTGAGGCTAGTTTGAAATTGCATTCCTCATATCTCAACCTTCTGAGCCACTGGGATTACAGGTGTGCACCACCACACTGGCTGCTTTGCAATTTTAAAAAAGGAGAAGGGAGGAAAGGAAAGGGGAACAATCATGATCTGGGTTGCCTTTTCAAAAGTTCTCTCAAGGCATGAGCCAACAAAGAAATGGGAAAAAAAAAGATCTTCAATGTTATGTGCCTGTACAAATCAGCCAGAATGCTATGTTCAGATAATAGCAAACAGATACTGTCACCACCTCTTTTTTAATTTTAGAGTTTTGTCTTGAATAACCTTGTGTACAGAATCATTCTTTCCCCATGTCCATAAATTCTAGAGGAGAGAAGGGAGTTAGTCCAATGGATCCAGAAAAGGAGAGTAGAGTAGGCACATTCTACTCACTTAATAAGTTCAAACAATTTTCTATTCTTTTAATATAAAAGGATGTGTAAATGAAAACAGAGAATTTTGTGGTTAATTATTACATTTAGCAATATCAAAATGCTCAAAAAGTTAATTCCCTTTTGTGCCTCTGCTGAAATTATGGTGAATGAAAGAAATAAAGACCCATCATTGTTCACGAGTCAGTAGCCAAGTTCTGAGTCTTATACCAGGAATAGGCTGAAACCAAATTCATAAAATTAGTAGTGTACTTTGAGATTTTCTTATATCCTTTAGTGCTTCATCCCCATTGCTTGGGCCATGAAATCCCCAGTTCTAAGTCCTCACATTGATCTTCCTGCCACACTGAGCCAACTCCCCTGCTGCCAGTGAATTTTCACCCCATCATTGTTCTTGCCTCCTTTGTTGATGTACATTGCCTCTAGCCACTTATCCTTACTAGCTTATATACCTTCCCCACATAGTAATAATGTTTCATTACTAACTCTTTGTACCTTCCATGATGAAATAATTAGCAATATTTTAAAATAATGCCCAATTATTTGGTAACAGGGGATGAAGTTTAAAAAGGGGAATTTCCATACTTTTCCATGTACTGTGCATTTTTCTTTGAAAATTAATGCATATCTTTTGCAGTTTCTCAAAAAGCAGGACGATTGTTAAGCAATAAGGATTGCTTAACACAGCTGAGTTTCTAAAATTCTTCCTACTAATCTATTGACTCAAAGTCCTCAAAACAGCTGCTCAATAATCTTTCCTCTTTCTCATGCAAAATAATCTCCCAAATCCACCGGGAACATTTCTGTATCCTCAGTCATCCTCACTTATCCTATCTTCTGGATCTTGTCCTATCTTCTATGAGTTGCACTCTGCTCTTTAGTTCATAAAGTATCTATAAAACTGTGAGTTGTTTTGGTATGAAAACTAAAATGAACAGAAAATGCAAAACAAACAAATAATGCTTGTAAAATCCAATTACATACTGTAACTTCTCAATTACACTGTTAACTATTTTATAAGTATCTTATAAGCAGGCTTGCAAACAGTGTTCTTCCTCTATTTTGAATTTCCATAAGCTGTTTTGTTCCATAAATATGTCACTTCATTTCAACAAACATATAACCAGTATCTATGATGGCCATCTTTCTTAGGTATTGAGTGGATATAATATCAAATAATACATGGTTAATTCTGCCTTCCATGCTTTCAGTGTCACTAGGAACTCTTAATCAATGTTAGTTTCATGGCATTTCTTAGATTGGTAGTTTTCTTTCTACCTATTTAGGTTCAATCTTCAGAACTTTTCACAAACTGGGGCCAGGATGATGCCTTATACCATTTTGTTTTTCCCATAGTGTGAATGTTGTACAAATAGCAGGTTATGAGTGACCTAGTTTGGGAAAAAAAGTCTCAAAGCTGATTGTTTCTGTCACACCTTCTTCTGAATTTGGTTGGAGCAAAGAGGAATCTCAACATTCCTCCACTTGAGCCATTCACCTCACTGTCCTTTAGTTACTCTCCATAGTCAGAATCCTGATGAAAAGAAAAGAAAAAAAAGAAAGAAAAGAAAACCTCATTCCCCACAGCTCTCAAGTTAAACAGACACTCAAAGGTGAGTTTACTTAACCACTCAACTCAGCAAATGAAGGAAGTCTTCTTTCCTGATGCATTTGGGCTGGAAACTGGCCAACATGAATTACACTTTATGGGCATGGACTGGCCCTCTGCCATATATTCATGGCCAACTGATGAAAAGGTATTCAATCTGCCATCTAGATGTGGGCTTGGACAAAAAAAGCTTTACATAGAGGAATCAAGGACACATCTTTTGGAAGAAATATTTAAGTTGACAATGCTGAATAACCTCTGTAACTAGGAGTGCAGGTGGTGTTGCAAAAGCCCCAGTACTCATATTATTTCTCCATTTCTTGTTTGAATACCAGCACCACATAATTAAGACCTCTGTTTTCTGCATGTGATTTTTTTAAAGAAAAGCAGACATTGAGCTCCCTGAGGATAAAATGCTAGGTCTTCTATCTTTACTAACTAGCATAGTGCTAGGCACACATAACCCTTGATTTGTTGGCTAGATTACTCCAAGTTTAACCGTGGATTTTATTGCATGCAGAAAATGAAGGTATGCTTGTTTTAATTAAATTCTGGTTCATTTATGCTTTTTGTCTTGGAAGAGATGGTGCACTGAGCGATAGTTTTATTTTTACTATTGTCACATTTTTAGAATCTGAAGCAAACCATATCTCCTAAGCCTCCTTTTAGTAGTCTATTTTCAATTGCACTTCTTATTTCCTTATTCTTAATATTCACCCTGACCCTTTCCTTTCTTATCTGCAAATGATTAGTCTAACTCTCCCAAGTTCTGTGAATAATTTCCATCCTGTGTTTATATTGTTCCTTGAATGTACTTACTTGTAGCCAGAAGTGAGGTCCAAACTAGAATAGCCTGCTGTACTTATCAGCTTCTTTCTCTTCATGAGTCTTTGCTTGGAATATTTTGGTTTCCTTTTTTCTACTTTTTCATTTTTTCTGTTTATTCACACTTTTCCTACATGTGTTACAAGGAATGTGTGCACCATTCAAGATTTTGCTCTTAAGTTTCAGAATTACCCAAGAGAAAGTACATATGATTATCTGCAAAGAGTGTAGGGAAAGCAAAATTTATTGAAATCCATAAATAATATGCAACTACATTTTCAGTACTAGTTTACATGTCTCTTCATAGTCTTTTACTTAAAGATAGCTAAAGGAGCTAAAGTGACCTAGTCATTTCTTACATTCTCTGCTTGCTTACTAAATAAGCTTACTAAATAAGTACAGTAATTTAACAGGTAAAAGAAAGGAAAGTAAAGCATCTCCAAATCATTCCTGAATAGTTGCCAATTATCTATATTATATTTGGTCTAGATATGCAAACAGATACACATACACATCCATCTCATACACATATGTATGTTTATGTAGCTGTATTTACTTTTCATATATCTATATTTACCTACATATTTTCTACACATCTATATACATCTATATATCTATATCTATTACTATCTACATCTATCATCTAGCTAGCTAGTTGTTTATCTACATATCATATACTTATTTTTCTGTTTTTAAGATAATATTAGCTTTTGCCCTGAATTAATTATATCAGTCTCTACCACATCCCCTTTACATTGTGTATGTGTGAACAGAAGTATGTATGTACTTCAATAAGAATCTCAAATATGACCTAAAGTGGTACATGTGCTATGTACATAGCTCAGCTGGCCAACCTAAGATAGGGCAAAACTCATAGAAAACAGCTGAGCAGGAAATATATTCTTATAGAATTTGTACTTAATGGCATATAGTAAAACATTAACATTAAAAATATTGCAAATTTACAACAAAGATTAATAAAACAAGAAATAAAATATTACAGATACAATTTTAAGAATATTTAATGTTTTAAATACTTTAAAAAGGAGATGGATTTCAAGGTCTCCTTTTTAAAGTATTTACTTATAAGCAAATTGGTAGCTGCCAACCATTTTTGTCTACTTGGTAAGGCTCCATTGGCAAATGAGGTTAACCATGTGTGGAACAATTACATTGAAGTTATGTATTATACATTATAATTGAGTCAGTGGGCAATTGTTCAAATTACATTCTTCTAACTCACGTATTTTTAGCACCTCAGTGAAAAAGTTGTATGTGTTTTTAAGAATAAATTTGATTATATTTATGAACCTGAATTTAAGCTGTATTCTACACAATTAAACAATTTGAAAATAAGCTTGTTGATGTGTATGGGACTTACACATATGGTTTGTTTGGAATTTACTACACTATGCTCTGGATTATAATTGTGTATATTCCTGACCTACATATTATGCTATAAAATCCTTGTCAGACCCCATAACTAATTCATCTTGGTAACCTTTGCAAAGTCTGTCTTGTACTTAGTTTGTTTTCAGGAAATGCTAAATTAATGAGATTAAGTAGTTGCCAAAATTCCTTGCCTAGACAATACTTCCACATCTACATTCTAAGTACTTCATGTACTTGAAAGTAATATCCAGGGGAGGGGAGGGGAGGGGGGATAGTAGAGGATAGGAAAGGCAGCAGAACACAACAGAAACTAGTATGGCAATATGTAAATCAATGGATGTGTAACTGATGTAATTCTGCAATCTGTATATGGGGTAAAAATGGGAGTTCATAACCCACTTGAATCAAAGTGTGAAATATGATATATCAAGAAATTTGTAATGTTTTGAACAACCAACAATAAAAAATTAAAAAAAGAAAGTAATATAACTACATATTTCTAAAATACTTTTCATAATTTGGATTTTTCAATATTTCTGACTTGCCTTTGCACCCAACATAATCTAAGACAGTGAGGTCATGCTATTTATCTTTACAGAGAGAAGTCAGACACATATTTGATACTAAGATTCTTTTAAAAGATATACAGAAAAGAATGGATGTAGACAAAGTCAGTGAGAACATTTTCCTATCTGTCTCTAATGGACCTAGAAGGGAACTTTGAAATCATCTTGTCTCACTCTAGATGAGAAATGGAGGACATGGATTTTAAATAACTCTTACAATAACATATACTATTTGCAGAGTTTGCAATGCAGTCCAAGTGCTCTCCCTCTAAATTTAATGCTCTTTCCAATATAGCAACTACGTCTGGCTCTTACCCTGAGGCCACTTCATATCCTCCTCACAGGCTTCTTTTTTTCCTATGCCTTCAGTTACTTCCTCCTTCCAATTTGTTCTGTATACTTTGCCATGTTTATCTTCTTTGGGCATGGACATATTCATGATATTTCTGTACTTCAAAATATTAGATGGTTTTCATAATCTACCAATTGCGGTGGTTCTCAGCAGGGGATAATTTGTCCAAGAGGGAGCATTTAGTAATAACTAGAGACATTTGGGGTTTTCAGAACTGAGTGAGAGGCTGTTATTTTTTATCTACTAGATAAAGCCCAGGGATATTGATAAATATCAATTATGTACAGGGTATTAACCATAACAAAGAATTATTAAGCCCAAAGTGTCAATAAGCTGAGGTTGAGAAATCCTTTTCTAGAATTAGAGGATTTTCATGTTCTGCTTTCAACTGTCTTTTACAACCTTGTTTCCTAACACTTTTCTACATAGTTAAAAAATTAGGAATTGTTATATTTGCTTCACACTTTCCCGTTGCCCTTAATTTGCTTAACTTGGTTTATTTTCCTCATCTGTTCATCTTCTTCCTAATTATAAAAGATGACCATATGTGATTACCTCCATAAAAATCTCCCTTGATCCTTATAAACAGATCATCATCTTTTCTTAAAGAAGTTTGTATGTAGGCAGTTTTAAAAAAATTATATGGTATTTTGACAAAGTTTGACTGTTAGACTCTGAAGCAGCTATGTGAAAGTGTACACTAGGGTTGGAGTTCAAAGACTTGTAACTCTACCATTTCTTAAATGTGTTTAACCTTGAACATGCCATTGTTCCACACTTGGTCTTATATTTTTCATCACTGAAATAGTACAAATAATACCTACTTCAAAGGTGGTCAGTTGAGGAAGTAAAATTATCTGAAGGAAAGTGTTTTTTAAGTTTTAAAACACTATGCTAATGTAAGGTATAATTATTTTCATTGCAGGGGGAGCTAGCCCTTGAAAGTCAGGTAAAATTTCCATTTAACCTCATGTAGAGAATAAGTAACACCATTGACCATACTGCAAATTTTCTAGCTGACTTTGTATGGGGGCATGGCATATGCTTAAGTCTAATTTTACCCATGAAGAATACAGTATGTTCTTTATACCTTGCATGTACAGCATGGTAGAAAGGAAATACTTCCTTTCTCTAGAGAAGAAAGAGAACAGGTGAGTGCATTAGCCAATTATTCACAACAGGAATGCCAGGGGCAACATGAGACCTACAAAACAATATTTTTTTTTCTGCAAATACATCTAGCCCATAAAGAATGCCATAATTTACTTCCAGTTCCCAGCAAGGGCATTTATGGAAGAGTTGTCCTTGCCATCTCAAAATCCCCAGAATGCAACAGACCTTTGGTTTTGAAAGTTTGGGCATAAAACATATAAACACTAATAAGAATCCCAACTTTGTTTGTAGATGATAATTTGTCATGATTGTGGAAGTTTTACCAGTTATATGTTGCATAACTCTTATACCTATGGAAATTGAGGCTGGATAAAAGCTTGAGATTATAACTATGCAGATGTTTCACACTAGAGGTCACTCTTGCAATCCAAGAACAAAATTCTGAAAATAAGAAAACACAGCAAAAAAAAACAAAAAGCAAACAACCATCAACAACAATACCACAACACATGTATAATATCAATGCAAAAATTAAGGAGATAGTTTTTCATTTGAAATCTATGAAGATGCTCTTAAAATGATCAAATGATTTGGTGCTGTGATGGACAGCCCTGACTGAGTGTGTGAGACAGAAAGAGCAAATAAATAACACTGGCTTTACCTGGCAGGCAGGCAGGCAGGTAAGTAGTCAGTTCTTTCCTGACTTGGCACATAAACCAAATCTGTAATGAAGTGATCAGTTTGCTAGGTAGACTGGGATGACATACATATTTTATACCAATTTAATAGTTGGTAAGAGGGATTGCAAAAATTCAATGCAGCAACATAGTGAAAAATAAATATCCTTTGTGCATGGTTGTTTCAAGAATGGTAGATTTTATTGTGAAAATACACTTCTTGAATTAATGTCAAATGTCCAAATAAGTGAATTTGGAATCACCCAAAGAGTTGTCTCAAGGGCTAGATATACGTTTATTTACAACAGATGTCTATCTATATATTTTATGATATAAAAAATTCATACTCTATTCTCACTTTTCCATACTCCTCATTCATTCTTCTTACAAATCTGATTGGCCTGTATAGTGCCTGACATTACTTTATTATTCCTTCCACAAGTTAATACATTTTACTTTCAGATGTCTCTTATTGAATTAAAAAAGAAAACTTCCAGGAGCACAAGAGTAGTAAGAGATAAAGTAATTCCCACCATGGAAACTGTAACTCATTTTTAAGTTATATTATCATTGGGGCATTTGACAGAAAAGCCCTAAGGGAGATAGAACACATGATATAAGAGGAAACAGTTATGGGATTCAGAGGAGGGTAAGGTATGGATGGTAAACTTGAAGCACCACTGGGAAATGTTTGAGGAAGGAGTGAGGTGTTGAAAAGAACACAGGGGGTAATAAAGTATTCAAATTTTGTCTAGCTCATAGTAGGAGGGAGGTTTAAAAACCTGGCCTTTCATCTGCAAACAAAAATCAACATTGTCACAAGAAGATTTTAATTTTTGTCTCTATCAATGAATAGGATAAATGATAAATAACATTATTGTAGACACTAAGAAACAAGTTCTAGACTGGTAATAAATCAAATGAATTTTGAAGCAGCAAGTTTGATCTTTCTGACACATTCTCTTTCTTAATGACATGTTTAAAACAAGAATAAAGCCAGAGAAATGGGCTTGGGTTTCACAAGTTTGAATGTCTTGTTTACCAAAGCATATTAATAAAATGTCACCATAAAGCCCCATGGGAATTCAAGCACTTTTTAAGAACTTTAACTGCTATTGCCTGGGAGAATGATAGGCAGTTATGCTGGAATGAGGCAAATCGAATTATAGGATTTGAGTTAGGAAGACTAGGTGAGTCGTTTAGGGAAATTCTTTTTACCATGTATACCTTTGAAGAAAATCAGATGATGTCTCAAAACCTGTCTAAACATGGGGAATGAAGTGGTTACATGACTCAATTATCTCCAATAATTCAAGCCCCAAAATAGCTCTCTCTTGCCTCAGTTGCAGATTTAGCTGCCTGCAAAATTGCTATAAGAAATTGACTTTAACACTCATTTTTTATTTGAATGCAGTTATGGAGCCAAAAACAGTGCAAGAAAAGCAATTTTTGCTGAATAACTCGCCCTACTCCAATTTGTACTTCTACTATCATTGTGCTCTACAACCTTGGGAGAATTTACCAGTTCTTATTAACACCAACCACTTCCATAATGAATGAAAAGTGGAAGACAGAGATAAAAACTCTGTTGCCAAGCAATAAAAAACAAAGACAAAACCTAGGATGAATATATAGATATAGGTATATTAACTGTAGCTATATAAAGATACTGCTGAGAGAAAGGTAGTGGCTTCTGGAAGACATTTAAAAGGAGTAACATATTCCCTTTTACCTAGAAAGCAAAAAATGATGGCTAAGAATCTATTCTTTGCAACATGAGCTGAGTGCAATTTGAAAACTAAAAAGGAAAAGAAAAGAAAATCTAAGCAGTGACCTAGAGAAAAGGACAAAAATACCAGAAAGTTTATGCTTAGAGTGTGTTTCATCCAAAAGGGTTAAAATAAAGCCATGTTAAAAATAAGAAAGCCTATCTAAGAAATGCATCTCACTTCATACTAGAACCCTTACAAAGGTCACAAAGAAAGCAGAGATTTGTTGAAGCCTAGGAGAGGATAAATTCCAAATCCCATCCCACAGAAGAGGGTAGAAAATAAAACAATAGCAATGGTAAATTAAGCTAATCAGAGAAAGAGAAATTAAGTGGATGGATAATACCTGGAATCTAGTCCAGGATTATTTACTCATGTGAAACTCTCTGACACAGGATAAAGAATAATTTATATAACTTTCTATAATGTTAAGAATATATGATGGATGAGGGAAGGGATTTTTGTCTGTGATGTTCATTGCCACATCCTCAGATGACAGAAGAGCAAATGACACATAGTAGACCCTCATATTTCTTGCAGAAAGATCAAATGAATGAGGTGTATCACTCTAATCTGTAAAGCATAATATAGCTAAGAAATATCATGAGGGTTGGTTATAGAGTACACAGATAGGAACCAATTCAGGTTCCGTGGCTCTAAGGTTACACACAAAAAAAGAACACAATATTAAGTATGAAAGTGAATAAGTGACAAGAAATCACTTCATATTATACATTTTTTGAAAGCTGATAAATACCATGAACATCACGGAATCCCCTCCCCCCCCAAAAAAAAGCACATTTTCATAAATTAACTGCATGACACACTTTATACCTTTATTCCTTACATTTCTGTTGTATATATTTTGTTTTCCTCTTTATATAACAAAATTTTATATTTTCTATAGACAGAATGGAAAGAAAATATGATATTTCCTCTAGCATGTTTGATTGAGATTCATTTTTTATTATTGATAAATCTGAGAGTTTCCTTAAGCTGTATACTTTGTTACTATTCAAAATGTGAAAATTTTGACAATTACTGTCAAACAAGGAAAAATTTCTAACAATTTTTAAAATCAATTTTCCTTTAAATGTAGAGTAATTTTCCAAAGGCTGGTTCTAGCTTTCTGTATTTCAAAGCTTATGTCTCTATCTTTGACTTCTGCTTCTGTTACCAAACACTTTAGGGCACATCTTGATGCTTACATGACTTCTGATTCTGCAGCCTCTGGTCTTTGGGTTAGAGAGTACAGGGTGTGGTAGAAGGATTTCTTTTAGGCCAATGAAACTGGGGTCAATAACATATTTTATCTATATGCAGAAATGACTGTGAATCCCAAGAATATGTCCTACTAAAACAAATATTTTGTGAACTCAACTTCAGATCCCTGAAATGCTTGTTTACTCCAATGTTACCAGATAAGAGTGAAAGTGTCTAAACCAAATTCCATTAAAATATCTTCTGCATATTTTATAAAATATATGATAAGACAAAACATTGCTAAAGCTGCTCTCAGGGATTGGAGGAGGCCTGGAAAAATTTATATGCTTCATTAGCTTTACAGCAATCAACATCTGAAGATAAGTGTACTTTGTAAAGTGCAAAGTGTCATACAAATGTTGATAAAAAATGATGACGATGAGATGATAATCTTACATAAAAATGTAATCTGGTGATATTTGTAAAAGATAACATGATATGGGAGAAGGCACACTCAATTAGCTATCTTGGAGTCAGCTTGATGCTGTGTGTACTCCCCTCCCTTGAATATCATTAGTAGGAACCAAATTCTGAAGTTCTGACCTGAATTTCAGGAAGTAAGAGAAAAACTTTTGCTTGTATACCTATGTCACTCACTGAGTGATTCCATAGAAAAAGAGGCCTTTACAAACCAATCTCAACAATGACAAGGATTTTCTGGAGTGCCACTCTTATTTTTACCATGTGATTTTTAAGAAAAATACACAATGACTGGAAATAGCTACTAGTTCACTAAATCTTTGAAATAAACTGAGATTTTATTCCTCACAATATCATTTGCACACAGCTTAAAAATGTTAGTGATAATACTGATACAGTATCCAGGTGTATTTGTGTTCATGTAGTTTCATAAGTCCTTGCAGTTTCTAAGCTAATTCTGACCCTGGTCAAGAGCACATTAGAATGGTCTATCCCATACATGGGTAAGAGCCAGAGCTTATCTTCCTCTTGTGATGTTTTTTAAGCTACTATACTAATGTAACTCCCAATCATTCAGTTGACATCATATAAACATAAGACTTAATCATTCTTTCACTGCACATAATCACACCCCTAAAGGGCTTGCTCCTACATATTCTGAGCCCTGAATAGTTGATTATTGATTCTTCTGCCACCTAACCTCATTATTCCTTCTCCCATTTGTGATTCTGCTTCAAAATTCTGATTTGTTATTTGACATTGCATTTTTATCTAGGACTTTTCCATCCTTCCTTGACTGGAAATTTTGCTTCTCTTTCTGGGCTATATTGCCTTAGGTCACAAAAAGTAAATTTTCTTTTGATTATAGTTGGCTCCCACTAACCTGGGGTACTGTGGTTAGGTTTCTCCTGGTCCCATGAGTAGAAACTGGATAATAGGTGTACAGAATCCTTAATGTGAGCCCTAGTTATTCACATGTGTCCCAAATTACAGTCTTTTCTCTGCTACGTTTACACAATTTTTACAACCTCCCTGATGAAATGGACTCTACTCCAGTTCATTTCATCAAGAGCATCTTACTTTGTCTAATTTTTGGCAGCTCCTCCACTTACCACCTGGGGATTAGATATGATATTCTATATCCACTCATCATCAATAACCATATTTTAAATATTTCCAATGTTTGATATGTTACTTGTCATAAATACAAGATGGGGGCACCTTGGCTATTTACCATAGTCCAAACCAACCACATCCTTTTAGACAGTAACATAGTTCTTTAGCTATTAAACAGTTGGATGATAGCTAGCCACCTAGAATCATGTTAAGCATGACAAATTCAGACATTTGCTTTTAGTCAAGCATCTATGAATCTCTAGTTTAATGTGTTAGCCTTATCTCTCAGACTATATTATGAAGGCCTTGAGGAAAGGAGCCATGCCTTATGCTTATATCTCTCCTTAGTCCTGGATACATAATAAATATTAATGGATGATTGTGCTTGAATTTTGAAAACAAAATATTAGGATACATGAGCTGATTGGGAAGAAAGTAGCAGTTTAATGGGAATCCAGATTTCAGACCTAATTATCTTCCTGAACTTAAGATGGCCCACCATTACAGAAGTTATATGTAGATATTGCTTGCAGTACAAGCAAAAGGGAAATTGATTAAGCATGTGGCTGAGAGGTCAGGAAGAAAATAATTTAAATCCTGGATTAATTTCCTAGCTTTGTTACTTTCTATTTGTGGGTGTTTGATCAAATCACTTATTCTCTCTACTTTAACATCTTCATATAAAAAATTAAGAAGGTAATAGTATCTACTGTACAATTGGTTTTTGTTATGACTGAATGTGGTGGTATACTAAAATGCTTAGCTCAATGCCTGACACATAGTAATGCTCCATAAGAAGTAGGCTTTATATTGATACTACAGCTACTTTCTTTGTAACTTGAAGCCTGAACAGTTAGGAGGAAGAAGATAAAGAGATCTGTTATACAGGATAGGGACTTTATTTAAAGACCATAAATTGTATTCATGAAAAAAGTTAACAAGGTGGCTGGGGTTGTGGCTCAGCAGTAGAGTGCTCGCCTAGCACATGCGGAGGCGCTGGGTTCAAGCCTCAGCACCACATAAAAATAAATAAATAAATAAATAAATAAGTAACTAAAGGTATTGTGTCCAACTACAGCTACAAAATAAAATATATTTTTTTAAAAGTTAATGGTACATGTTAAGAGCTCTCACTACAAAATTATGAGAGGTGTATATGCTATTTATATAGATTTAACCATTCTACAATGCATACATACTTAAAAAATCAGGTTGTACATGACGAATACAATTTTATCTGTCAATTTAAAAATTGTAATTATATTTATTTACAGTAAAGGCAACTATCTGCTCTGGGTTAGATTTCCTATCATAAGGAAGGCCCATACAATCATCCCATCTAACTGTAAGCCTCACCTAAGTAATAGGTGTACAGTGTAACAGATAACACTCTATATTTTGTAGAATAGGGATTTCCAATGCAAAAGTTTATTGTATGTCTGTTTTCCCTTGAAAACATGGTACATTTTTTGTTGCTCAACTATATCAATTATCTATTGATTCATAAAACAATGCTAGATAAATATCTAGTGGAATGAGAACCAAAAGTTAGAATATGTCTTTTACATGGAAATTCAAAGATGGAATACTTAAAAGCAATTTTTATATCTTTAAGATCAGTGACATCACATTCATTTTTACAATTTTCAAGTTAGTATATGAAGAGATATGTAAAAAGTTGCTAAGGAAACTAGCTACATGATATAACAGGAGTTAAGAAATGAACCTAAACTATGTAATGTTTTGAACAACCAACAATAAAAAATTTAAAAAAAAGAAATTAAAAAAAAGAAAGAAATGAACCTAACTATCTTCAACTTTGGGTGTTTGCTACTTCCTCAACTTGCTAATAGTTCCCAAGGAGAAAGAGAAAGAAAAAATATGATTTCCAGAGAAAGAAGCCTTAACGACCATGTCTTCCTTTATAAAACCCCTAAATAAAATCTTAGTAAACCCAGCATCTTAGGTCTTATGACTAGTGTCCTTATGGTACGATTAGTAAAAGGTGGCTTCATTTGGATTTGCATTTTTTTTTGTATTCCACATTAAGTTTATTTAAAATGTGTAAAAGTATTAACAGATGCTAGAGTATTATTTACTCAACAGTATGTTTTACTGTTACATAGAACATTTAGTCAAGTGGAACACTATTATATCTGTCATTTAACAACAGGATGCAATACATGAGTGTTAACATATAAACAAATATTCAGTTATAAAGACATATTGCATACATAAGGTAAATATAGGTAAAAAAGATGCACTGTAAACCTGGCATGATGGTCCATGCTTGTAATCCAAGCAAATTGGGAAGCTGAGTAGTTTCAGAAGTTCAAATTCAGCCTCAGCAACTTAGTGTGGTTTCAAGCAACTTAGCAATACAGTCTCAAAATTTGAAAAAGTGGAGAGAGGGCTTAAGAATGTGGCTCAGTGTATAAAAATACCTAAACGTAAACTGAAATACAACAAAAAATTAAAGTTTAAAATATTACACTTCAGTGTTAAACATCAAAAATAGATTTCATATAATTCTTTTCTCAGTATTCAAAAGTGAAAATAGTAATTTTTGATTTAGAAAAACAATTATATTCTTTCAAAGATGACGTTTCTTCACTATGCATGTATGATATTTATGACTGTTATTTCTACAAAATAACTTGATAATGCTTAATAAATTTAAGCAAAAGCTAAAGACAACTACTTGTTTTCTAAACTTAAATGAGTTCTGTATTTTACTGATCCTCATATATATCAAGGTGTAATATATAGATAATAAATTTACTATACTCTCACATTTATTATAAATGTTACACTGTTATATAAGGCATATATTTTGGACAAAATCTGTTCAATTTTCACTACTAGTATAAGTTTTCAGATGTTCAATGAATTTAAAATTTAAATACATTTTGGATATATTATTTAACTTTTTAGGGTTTCTGGGCACAATGAATTTTCCAAAAATAAGCAGTGTTTAAGAAACATGTAGCTATATTTTTTTTTCCATTTGTATTTTCTCTAACCAGTATGTATCCACAGGTTCTGAGTATTGGTGAATAAATTTTGGAGGCATTGTCACATTGTCAATTTTCACATTTCAAAACATTCTCTACGCTATGGTTATTGTGGTGAGGATTAAATGTTGTCCCTTTCTTAGAGTAACAGTACAATGGTCTCATTTTTATAGCTTCTCTCCAATGTGTTTTCTCTGATGTCTAGTAATATATGATATATAATTTAAAATGTTTCTACATTCTCTACATTTATATGTCTTCTTTCCAGAATAAGTAGCCTAGTGGTGAAAATAATTGATTTCTTATTAAAAGCTTTCCTGCATTTTTTTCAATTTGTAGAGGTTCTTTTCTGTATAAATTCTGTTGTTAATGAGGTTTACTCTCTTTTTTATGTTTATTTTTTAGTTTTAGTTGGACAAAATACCATTATTTCACTTATTTATTTTAATGTGGTGCTGAGGATCAAAGCCAGGATCTCACATATGCGAGGCTAGCACTCTACAACAGAACCTCAACCCCAGCACCACAGTCTTTACATTTGTAGGACTTCTCTCCAGTGAGTTCTGCTGTGATGAATAAGGCTTGATTTTTGACCAAAAGCTTTGCCACATTCTGTACATTTGTACGGCTTCTCTCCAGTGTGAGTTCTGCTGTGGCAAATTAGGTCTGAATTTCGACCAAAAGCTTTGCTACAGTCTTTACATTTGTAGGGCTTCTCTCCAGTGTGAGATCTGCTGTGGTAAATTAGGACTGATTTTTGACAAAAAGCTTTGCCACAATCTTTACATTTGTAGGGCTTCTCTCCAGTGTGAATTCTTCTGTGGCAAATAAGGCTTGATTTTTGACAAAAAGCTTTGCCACAATCTTTACATTTGTAGGGCTTCTCTCCAGTGTGAGTTCTTCTGTGGCAAATAATGCTTGATTTTCGACCAAAAGCTTTGCCACAGTCTTTACATTTGTAGGGCTTCTCTCCAGTGTGATATCTGCTGTGGTAAATAAGTTCTGATTTTTCAACAAAAGCTTTGCCACAATCTTTACATTTGTAGGGCTTCTCTCCAGTGTGAGTTCTGCTGTGGCGAATAAGGTGTGATTTTCGACCAAAAGCTTTGGCACATACTTTACATTTGTAGGGCTTTTCTCCATTATGGTTTCCTCTGTGGTAAATAAGACCTTTTTTTTTACTAAAAGCTTTGCCACATTCTTTATATTTGTAGGACTTCTCTCCAGTATAAATTCTCTGGTGGAGAACAAGGCCTGATTTTTTATATGATTTCTGGTGTTCACTCTCACTTGGAGTTTTCCCTATTTTCTTTTTTGGTAAATATTCAAGATTACAACTTCTATATTTTGCACTTATCACTTCATGAAATATATGTTTTAGGCCCTTTTCTGGTGAACATACTTGGGTATAATTAGGAGTCATGGCATCCACATAGTATTTAATAGGTCACCATCCTGTGCAATTTATACATATAAGATCTATTCCTCTTGATAAAAAAGTGATGATTCAGTGAAGCTTCTCTCCAGGAAGGCAAAGTTTCTATAATTCTCTAGCATCACATCTCTATATAAATTTTTCTGAGCAGGCTGAAGGCATTCCCACTCCTCTTCAGTAAAATCAATGGCTATATCCATAAATGTTAACAGTTCCTGGCATGCGTGCAGCCCGGGTTCGATCCTCAGCACCACATACAAACAAAGATTTTGTGTCTGCCGAAAACATTTCCTGGCTCTCAGGGTTCTCAGCGTTCTCCCTGTGGTTTGTTTTCAGATTCTGCATAGCACAGACACCTGGGCTCCAGATCCAGAACAGAAGCCTACAAAAAGATTGAAAAAATGGCGGTTTCCAGACACCAAGGGGGATGGATTTGCATTTTTAATAATAGCTTCTCCTTCAGTTTTCTACATTATCTGGTATGTAGTATGCTGGTGTGGAAGTGAACATTGTTATCCATTCCAGATAATACAGTAAGCAGAGGCTTATTTTCCATTAATCTGAGAACTCAAGAGGGGATGTGGCAAGGGCAAGGGTATGGCAATATGTAAGAAACATAGTCTAATCAAGAGAAATAAACAGGGGTCAGTAGTCCTGTGTTCTAATTTAAGTTATAGGAAATCAGACAAATCATTTCATCCCTTTGGGATTCAGTTTTGACCTCTGATAAAGGTAGATGATAATATTCACTTAACTTCATAGGTTTGGTGTGAGGATCCACTATGTTTTACCTTCTATTTATGCTCCTTATTCAGTTAATAATAAAAATTTGATGGGTTTTCTGATTAAATATTCTTTGAACTTTTCTATTCCTTTCCAGCCTTATCATAACAAACTTAGTTGAAGTTTTTTACCCTTGTTACCTGGATTACTCTGTCTCCAAAATTATGAATTTAAAAAGGCAACAAAGTTTCATATGTCTCTAATTAAAAGATGGATTTTATTTCCTCATCCTTGAATCAGAGCTGAATTTGTGATTTGCTCTGCCTAAAGGAATGTGGAAAAAGTAACAATGTGCAACTTTTGAACAAGCCTTTGGAGGCCTTGTAGCCTCTGCTTTTATTTATCTTATAGCTTGGAAGGTCAGAATTTCAAAATCAGTCTCACTGAATTAAAGTGAAGGTTTTACTAGGTTGCATTCCTTCTGCAAACTCTGTGGAGGAGGATTTTTTCTTACATTTTCCAGCTTCTGTATGCTGCCTATATTCCTTGGCTCATAGCTTCTTCCTCTAGCTTCAAAGCTCGCTTGGTAGCATTTCAAATGTCTTTCTAAATCCCTCACCACTGATTTTTGTCATCATATCTCCTCCTGTAACTGGGATCTTCCTGATCCCCTCTCATAAGGACTCTCATAATTGGATTGTGCCCATCTGTATAGACCAGGATAATCTCCCTATCTCATGATCATTAACTTAATGACATCTGCAGTGCCCTCCTTTTTTTATTATGTAAGGTAATATAGTCCCAATTCTAGGGATTAGAGCACAGACACCTTTGGAGAGCCATGATTCTCTCTTTTGTACCATGTAGAGAACCACGGGTTACCTTTTTATAGATTAAAAGCTATGGGGACAGAGAGGCCCACAAAATAGATAACACAAATGATCAAATGTGTGGATGATATCCCAGAGGAGATTTATGGAAGAGGCCAAGTGATTACAGACCAAATTGCTAATCCACAGAAATTTAAGCAAACAAATAGTCCAATCATTTTTGAAAGTTTTTAATATTATTATTTTTTGGATAACTGATAGTCTCTCTAGAACCAGGTATGCTACCTGTTCAATTCCATTCCCATACTTCTACTGATATGATTTTTCTTAAATGAAATTTTGATTATGTCACTGCTTTGCTTTGAACCCTAAAGTAGCTCTAACTGGTCTTCCAGGTAAAGTCAAAGTTGCTCAGCATGGTATTCAAGGCCGTCTCTAACCTCATACCTGCCACATCTTTAATGTTTTATTCATTCAATATTCATTTCTTTGATATATGTGTTCTGCATCATTGAAATATTAATTCTTATTACTGTATATTGCTTTGGAATTATATAGATATATCTATTTGCCTCTTTAGCCTGGGAATTCAAAGCCAGGATTCTGCTTCACTTATATATGTACTTGTAGCACTTAGCATAGTACCTGGGATGTAGTAGTACTCAATAATTATTCAATGAACCAATGCAAGAATGAGGATTTGTTTTTGTTTTTTTGATTCAGAAAAGATTAATTATTTTATTAAACTTATAGATTATATTAATCAACATCAAAATTCAGGTTAAATTCTCTAAATTACCCACTGACATCATAGAGGCCTAACTACTAGTACTCGCTACCCATTTAAACATGGACAGGCTATTTAAATTTTCAGTGTCTTAGTTTCTCCACTTATAAAATGGAGACAGTATAAGTATCCACTTCAGAGCTATTAAAAGGAATATATGAATTAATGTATGTAAAGTGTTTACAGGCATGCTTGGAACGAATTAAGTGCTATGAAAGAATAGGAATTGTTATGATGATTGTAGTGTTGGAGGTGGTTGTTTCCCACCAGTCTGTGAGGGTATATGTCATTCCATTACTCCTTTATTAAATATCCATTTGTGATTCTTCGGCTTCTCATTTAAAACAGTTATAATATATACATCCTATCATGTGAGTAAAATTTAACGTATTTATTTTTATATATTTGAGATTTTTTTGAATTTTTAAATTTGTTCTAATTAGTTATTCATGACAGTAGAATACATTTGGACACATTGTACACAAATGGAGCACAACTTCTCATTCCTCTGGCTGTACATGGCGTAGAGAGTCACATCAGTGGTGTAAGCATATATGTATAAAGGGTAATAATATCTGTATCATTCTACTATCCTTCCCATCCCCAGAGACCGACCCTTCCCTTAACTCTCCTCTGCACAATCCAAAGTTGAGATCTTTTCCTGAAAATTACATTTCAAGAGTTTTAATTTAGCTTTGTTTTTCCTTGGCTCCCAGAGGTGAATCTAAAGTGATCACAGCACTATGCTGACAGTATTTTTATAATATTAATTTTGATTTCAACTAATGTTTTTATGCTTTGATTTTTTTTATTATTGGTTGTTCAAAACATTACAAAACTCTTGACATATCATATTTCATACATTAGATTCAAGTGGGTTATGAACTCCCATTTTTATCCCAAATACAGATTGCAGAATCACATGGGTTACACATCCACATTTTTACATAATGCCATATTAGTGACTGTTGTATTCTGCTACCTTTCCTATCCTCAACTATCCCCCTCCCCTCCCCTCCCATCTTCTCTCTCTACCCCATCTACTGTAATTCATTTCTCTCCTTGTTTATTTTCCCATTCCCCTCACAACCTCCCTGCTCTGTTCTTAGTTGCTCTCATTATATCAAAGAAGACATTTGGCATTTGTTTTTTAGGGATTGGCTAGATTCACTTAGCATAATCTGCTCTAGTGCCATCCATTTCCCTTCAAATTCCATGATTTTATCATTTTTTAGTGCTGCATAATACTCCATGGTGTATAAATGCCACATTTTTTTTATCCGTTCATCTATATGTACCATTGGTCCACCCGCCTGTTTTAGTACCAGTACCATGCTGTTTTTGTTAATATTGCTCTCTAATATAGTTTGAAATCCGGAATTGCTATACCGCCTGATTCACACTTCCTGCTTAGAATTGCTTTTGCTATTCTGGGTCTTTTATTTTTCCATATGAATTTCATGATTGCTTTATCTATTTCTACAAGAAATACCGTTTGGATTTTGATTGGCATTGCATTAAACCTATAGAGAATTTTCGGTAATATCGCCATTTTGATGATGTTAGTTCTGCCCATCAATGAACAGAGTATATTTTTCCATCTTCTAATATCTTCTTCTACTTCTCTCTTTAGGGTTCTGTAGTTTTCATTGTATAAATATTTCACCTCTTTTGTTAGGTTGATTCCCAAGTATTTTATTTTTTTTTTGAGGATATTGTGAATGGAGTGTTTTTCCTCATTTCCGTTTCAGAAGTTTTGTCGCCGATATACAGAAATGCCTTTGATTTATGCGTGTTGATTTTATATCCTGCCACTTTGCTGAATTCATTTATTAGTTCTAGTAGTTTTTTGTAGACCCTTTTGGGTCTTCTAGGTATAGAATCATGTCTTCCACAAATAGTGATAATTTAAGTTCTTCTTTTCCTATTTTTATGCCTTTAATTTCTTTCGTGTGTCTAATTGCTCTGGCCAGTGTTTCGAGAACTATATAGAATAGAAGTGGTGATAGAGGGCATCCCTGTCTTGTTCCAGATTTTAGAGGGAATGCCTTCAGTTTTTCTCCATTCAGAATGATGCTAGCCTGAGGCTTAGCATAGATTGCTTTTACAATATTGAGGTATGTTCCTGTTATCCCTAGTTTTTCTAATGTTTTGATCATAAAGGGATGCTGTACTTTGTCAAATGCTTTTTCTGCGTCTATTTAGATGATCATATGGTTCTTATCTTTAAGTCTATTGATGTGGTGAATAACATTTATTGATTTCCGTATATTGAACCATCCTTGCATCCCAGGCAATGAATGATTGGATCATGAGAGCTCTGAACTCACCAGTCAGGATTAATCCATCAACTCATTGATAGTTGAATGAACTCCTGGGAGGTAGGACCTAGTTTGAGGAAGTAGGTCAATGGGGGAAAGCCCTGGAAGAGTTTCTTTCTGGCCTCTCTCACTGCTTCCCAGCTGACGTGAGGTGAGCAGATTTACTCTGCCATGCATGTCCACCATGATGTTCTGCCTCACCTCAGGCTCAGAGAAATGTAGCTGACTGACTGTGAACTGAATCCTCTGAAACTGTGAGTCAAAATAAATATTTCCTCTTCTAAGTTGTTCTTGTCATGTATTTTGGTCACTGCAAAGCAAAGCAGACTAATACAAGAGGTGATAAAATTAATTAGGTTTGTTTGATGTATTATTATTTATGAGTTTCATGAGAAGAATTTTCCAATCAGAAGAAATGCTCACCCTTCTCTAAGTTAAATGTATCTGGGTAAAATATTATTAACATAAAGCTTTCAGTTATTGTATATTGTGTGGGATGTTCTGCATGAGTTGTCAAAATGCTTGCTGTCCCATGATATGGTTCTATTTATCAGAGTGTTGGTGGTGATTTGCCTGATATTAGATGACAAGTATATAGTGTTCTTAGTCATAATTTAAGTTATTTCATAAATGTTAACTTGGTCAAATGTAGCTTCTTTAACTGGAATATACCATCTTATCTGTCAGTGGATATCAAATGGGAATTCACAGCACTTACTGAAGGAATGTGTGTGTGTATGTGTGTGTGTGTGTGTGTGTGTGTTTGGGGTTATATTCCAGACTTATCTAAATCTCTTTACTCAATATATTATTGGTACATTGTTACTATATACTTGGCATACTTATTACATGTTATGTTAGGCTTATTGTATTTTTTATTTTAAGATATTTCTCTCGGTAAAAATTATATTCATTCCATTTTCACAAATTAGGTGTATTGTTTATGGTCTTCTGTGAAAATAAAGTTAATCATTTTTCTTATAATTATTTCATCTGAAACATTTTTTTGGACTGACTCTACTATCTTGGTTTACATGTCAAAGAAACAACAAAATTTCCTTGTCAGCTTCATTATTCTTATAATGAATGCTCATTAGATCTTTCAATTTTGGAAATTATCAGTAATAAATTAACCACAGCCATTTAAAATCTTTTTGTCATTTATAAATGATTTTGTTTGTTTCACTCTGATGCTTACCTGAAAATGTCTGCCATAAGCTATAGGCCTGAGTGCTTCACCTTCAACAAAGAAAATCTGTCTTAGAGACTCTATGAAAAAGGATTGTGTCAGATACTAAAGATACTGGCTTATGCTACCAAGATCCTGTGCAACAAGAATATTTACACAAGATATGATATGATGTGATTTTCTAAGGATATTTTTGCATTTTAATGTTCTATTTTCTAAATGTATAAGGAATTGTTTCTCTTTCCTCTTAAGCAAATATTGGGGTTCAGACATGATACACTAAAGTATGGTATCTTGGCAGATTTAGTACTTTGAACTGAAAGAAAGTGTAAAGTTTCAGATGCAAGGTATTTCTGATCTCTCATCTGCCTGTCTCATACTTTTCTCTCTCCTCTGAAGTAAGCTACGAATAACAATATTCCTATTGCTCAAGGTGGGTCATAAAGACTAGATCTCCTTTCCCCCAAAGCCATCCATAAAACATAAAAAGGCCACTCTCTCCCTTATCTCTGAAGACTCTTGTTCTAGAAGGGTCCTGCCTCATACAAATACCAGAGGCAAAGTGTCCTAGAAAAATCTGAACCAACAGGCCTTGCTGTCTTTACCCCTCGGTGTATGGATCATTAGATCATACTCTTAGATTACCATACCATACCATTAGATCATACCCTTTTTGTCCAATCATATTTGTACACTTCTGTCAATTTTTTTTAAAAAATAAATAAATGCAAAAGGCTGGGGATATAATAGGGATAGTTCACCCTGGGTCTTTGGAGTTCTCATTTTTCAAGTCTCCTGTGTCATATAAAACTATAAACAAGAAATTGTTATACTTTTCTCTTGTTAACCTCTCTTTTGTTATTGGAGTGTTGATATGACCCTTATGATAGACAAGGAAAGGTATTACACATTTTTGCCTCTATACTATCTGTGACTCAATAAGTTAGTAGATTCTGCTTTTGTGAACTGAAATAAAACATTTGTAAATAATATTTTGTTCTTCTTGTCTGACCCCTTCAGATTCCAGATTCTAGCCCTGTTCATTGTCTGAATAATTTTGCAATTCATTTAAATTATAGGTAATTAATATGTAATTTCTATCCTGTCTGATAGAGATTTGACTTCCCCACTTCATTCTAGAAAAAAGTTTTGTGTTTGTGATGGTTAATTTTATGTGTTAGTTTGATTTGTTATAGAATATTTACAGTGACGGTATTTCCAGAAAAGGTAAGAATGTAAATCTGAGAAAACAGTGTGGAAGATCAAGCCTCAATTTTGGTGTTTACAATTCAAACCGCAGAGGTCCAGATAGAACAATCACAGAAGGCAAATTGGTCTCCCTCTCTCTGAGCTGGAATAAACTCTTCTACTTCCTTGAACACCAGAACTTCAAGTTCTCTGGTCTTTGGATCCAGGCCCTGTACCAATAGTCACCTAGGTTCTCAGGTCTTTGGCTTCTAATTAAGTTATACCATCATCTTAGTTTTGAGGCTTTGAGACCTGAAGTGGACCATGCTACTGGCATCTCATGGTCTTCAGCTTGCAGACTGCCTATCATGGAACTTCTCAGCTTATATAATTGTGTAAGCCAATTCTTATAATAGATTCCTTCTCATAAATATATATGCATATTCTATTGCTTCTATCTCTTTGGAGAACCATAATACAGTCTCTATTTGCAATTCATTTAAATATTCCTTTACCACATAAAAACTTTTGACCTTTATTTTAAATCAGTTAAAACATCTGCCTTGTTCCCTCATATCATATAAATAAAATAAATTTTAATTCATTTTTAATGTGCATAAAAGCCATAATTCTACCTTGCTCTTGAAGGAGGCAGGCTATGCCATCACAAAATATGATGCTTTAATGTGCTGATAATTTGAAACTGAAGATACTTTGGGAATATGGGATGCAGGCAGAGAACTTTTTCTCAGTTTCTGTCATTTGCCTAAGGAGGGATCTCCAAAAGGAACTAATTTTCATGAATTCCATCTCTGGAAACCTTATCACCTAAGGAAGATTAACTTGGATCACAGGAGAGGAGACTGGAGGTTGACACCATGCCCAGATACACTATTATCATTTCTTCTAAGAGTTGCCCTTAGACAACTTTTATTATCTGAGACTTTTTGTCTGCATTACAAGACAAACAATTCCCCATATAGTTTCTCTCATAACTTGTGGCCACTTCTTCAAAAGTCCCAAAGCTCTATTCCTTTCTGTAGCTTAAGATACTATATAAGATTCAGTGTTTTGACCCTTATTTAAGTTTCATGTTTTGTGGGACTCCCCTATGAACATATATAATTGAAGTGTTTCTCTTGTTAATCTATATTACTTCAACTTAATTTGTCACTCACCCAAGAAACTAGACAGGTAGAGGTAAGTCATTTTCACTATCCTCCATGAAAGAAAAATTAACTTTTAACAGTATATTTAATTCCTAGTTATCTTTACAAGTTTGGATCATAGAGATGACTGTTCTTTCTATCAAGAAACCTTATAATTTAACAAAAAAATGTAAAGAAGTAGTTGACCTGCCATGGAAAATGACATGGATAATATCATTTTAGTATTATTTCAGTTGTCCATTGATCTTTCTTTATAATTCCCTATGGCAAACAAGTCTAGGGAATAAAAAACTGTGGAGCACAATTAAGATGTCATTTTGTCTATCACTGCTAATAAAAAAAGATAAACTTTTCTGGAAGCCATCTCTTGACACAGTTGTAGGATATATTTCATCCCTTAACCAAACATCTTGAGTTTTTCATTTATGCTCCATTTCATCTTTTCTTTATCACATATGGATATTTAAAACCTATGCTACTGGTTGTTAGAGAAAATCATTCATTTTTTAGTTACATATAATAGAAATTAGCCTGTTACTATCTAGTTAGCCAAAGGAAGATTGCTTACAAGAGTTGTTTGTTGGTCTCTGATAAGACATCTATATCTCCTTAGGGCCTTGCACAGGGATTGGGGGAAAATTCTATTTCAAGTCTCAGAGACTCCTAATCTTAACTCTTGCCACTGTAAATATCATGCTATTGACTCTGAGAATTAACTATCATGAATAAAGGAAAAGACAAGAAAACCAATGACATTCAATTTCATAACCTGAAGAACTGCTACCAACTCTAGGTCATTCTATAATGTGCAATTACTATCTCTTCTGAGTTGCTGGTTGCTATTCTGTTAAATTTATTATGTTATATAATATCTATCTGATAATTCTATTTTCTAAGTATTGAATAACCATAATAAATCTTACAGATTAAAATATCTATCTAGTATTTGTATTTATCCTCTTTTCTTTCATTATTTATGTCTAGTTCTTATATATTTATTGATACTCTTGTTTTTTTCATTAATCATAAGATAATGGATCTATACTTTAGATATCACATGCAGAATTGAGCTTCTAGAGGTGACACAAACTCTGTTTTCATTTTGCTAGAAAAGGACATGCAGTACAGCTATCCTCTCAGGAATTTTTTTTCTGAAATAGCTTCACTTCACAAATAGGCTCTGAAATTTAGTAAGAGTTTGGCTACACTGCAATGTGCACAAGAACATTATTTTAAACTTCCATTTAAACTTTTCATAGAGTACATATAGGACCATAATGGTAGGGGCAACTTTGTCCCCTAGGGAACATTTGACAGTGTGTGGAACCATTTGTGATTGCCATCACTGGTGAGGAGTACCACTGGCAATCAGCTTGTAAAGGTCAGGAGGTACTGTTGAACAGCACAAGACAGCTCCTTTCCCCAATAAAGAATCTTTCAAGTCCTAAATGTCAATAGTGCTGAGAATAAGAAATCCTGTCTTAGTGTACTAACAATGGCATCTACCTGCTATTGAAGTGTTTCATTTTTAATAAGGACTATTTATAAAAATATTCTTCTGATTTTATGGAATCAGATTTTATTATTTTATAATTTTATGATTTTATGGAATCAGATTGCCATTTAAAATAAGTATTTCTCTTTGCTTGTTCTCTAGAGCCTATTATAAAGAGTAGGGAAAATTGTAGAAATTTAAATAATATAGTAGGAAAATTATTGGCAGGTTTTGGAATGTGCAGTACATATTCATACATACTGAATAAAATCATTCTACAAAGTTGCTATATTTTGGATCCAAAATGCCCCCAAAGGTCTGTGTTAGAAGCTTGGTCTCCAACTGATTGCTATTGGGAAGTGGTGGAAACTTTTAGAGATAGGACTTAATACGAGGTTTAATGTCACTGGACGCATTCCCTCAAAGGAGATTATGAGATCTCAGTCTATTCCTCTTTCTCTTTTTGTGCCCTGGCTTTATTCTACAATGACATGCTGCCCATGCTGTACACATATGTGAGGGCCTGAGTAGCACTAGGTCCACCAGATCATGGACTGGAACTTTCAAACTATGAGCCAGAATAAACTTTCTCTCTTTATAAGTTGATTATCCCAGGAACTTGTTAAAATGATGGAATTCTGATTAAGGGAAATGCTAAACAAGTTTTACTTAGCCTATGGGATTTGATATTTACATTTCATGCAAAGAGGAGCAATTTTTCAGGAGCTATTGGAACTTGTGGCAGTTTCTTTGATTTGACAGTGTTCAGTGGCAATTTTCCCTTATAATTTAAATTGTCAACTTTGGAAATCTTCAACACAGAGATCTGAAAACTGGAAAAGGAAGTATATTAAATTATTTCCATTATTCAATTTCAGAGTAAAGTTCCTCTTTTGTGCCAGATAAGTGTGAAAAAGCACCTATAATAACCAAAACAACAATAATAACAATCCCAGGAGACATTTGAAATTTCTAAAAATGGGAGATTTGCTTTACATAGCACACAGAAGAAAATAATGAAATACTGTGTCTCTTATTAAATATTATTTAAGAAAAGGATTTTACATCCTACCTGGTTATTTAGTAAATAAATATGTAGTCACCAAAGCATTATGACTCAATATCTTGCTGTTTCTCTCATATAATTGCACTAAAGGAATGAAAAATACTATGCAATTATTATCCAGTTTTGACAAGGTACTATGTAGTCATCTATTCAGTTGTTGCTATGTAATTATTAAGAAGACCATTCATCTAACATTTCCTGTGCTTTGGCAAAGATTACTCTGTAATGTGGTACTAAGCAGAATCTAGCAGTGAAACAAATCTGCCAACATTTGTATCAATAATTTTTAGTGTATCCCTTAAGGGATATAGATATCCAAGAGGTAGAGATTCATTTTGGCCAAAGTGTTGGGGGGTGTCTTTTGGTACAAGGGAATACCTTTTATCCCACATTGCTTTAGTTAGTCCCATTTTTCTAACATTTGAGTTGTTCCTAACATGGGTTATAATGATTCTAATGACATTAAGAAGTAAAAAAATTTTGTTATCTCTTCCTCCTCAACTCTGACCACCTAAGGAGAGTCTGAAAAACTCTCCTGCCTTCCAATATAATAATAAAAGACAAACTGAGAGAGAATATTTACCATCCAAAACAGCCTATATCAAACTATCATGACATGGAAGTTAATAGGAATGAGCTCAAGTCTGCCCTGGGATGGCTCAATGATTTTGAAAGAACATATTACTTTTTACCAATGGGGGAGATACCCAATCAGACACAAATTTGTTTTTAAAATTTGTTTTATAAGTCTTCATCTTCCAGAAGGATGAAGCAGATATACTTTTCCCTGTTCCTCTCAGCAAGTACAACTAAGCTCTCTGGATATTATGTTTAAAACAAACATAAGCAGACTGAACAGAGTGGAGAAGGAAAACAGTTTAGGGATCTCAGGATCAAAGAAATAACATACTAATGAGCTACTCTGGGTTTTCCTTATGTGTCATACATCCCAAGCTTGTTGCTGAGAAAACCAGAAATCCAGAAACCCAGAAACCCAGAAATGCTAACAGGCATGCTTCTCCTGGGACTTCAAAGACATGAATGTTGAAATTTTGTTATAGTCCAATGGGGCTCTTAGAATTTCTGTTCATTTTGTTTTCTAGTCTATATTTTTCTCTCTTATTCAAAAGGGGTAATTTCTATTGTTTTATTTCCAATCCACTGATTTTGTCTCATCAATCCCCTCTACTGTTGAGTCCATCCACTGAGTTTTGTATTTCAGTTTTATTGTTTTTCAGTTCTAAAATTTCCATTTTGTTCTTTCTTTTAATTCATTGCTGAGACTGTCTAAGACTTTCCATTACTTTATTGACTCTTCTTATTTTTCATTTGACTGAAATGCATTCATAATTGTTAGTTGAAACATTTTTAATGTGGTTGTTTACATAATTGTCAGACAATTCTAACATCTATCATCTTGTTATTGGTATGTATTGATTGTCTTTTCTCATTTAGTTTGAAATATTCTTAGTTTAGCAATTTCCAATTTAAGACTGGACATTTTCATATCATGGTTCTATTTAAACCTTTTGTTTTAGATGGTTTTCTGTGACACCACTCCATCAAGAGAAGGGGGCAGGGCTTCAGGTAAGGTAGAAGTCCCTGTTGCACACTCAGCTTCACTGACACTAGAAGTGAGGGTTTCCTAACTACTGTTTGGTAGGTAAGAGTTCTAGGTTCTTTCAGAGTCACTATTGACACCATGATAGTGGCCTCATTATCACTTGACAATAGTGAAAGACCTCCTCTGACAGAACCTTAGTGGAGAGGTAGAGGAATACCTTAGTAAAGTTGGCTGGGTGAAGAAGTCTAGACTCCTGATATGGTCTCCACTTACACTGCAAAGGGCTAGAGGAGTGAAGTTCTCGATAATAACTGAGAAGGATAAAAATCTTGGCAAATTGTCTCTAACTGAAATACAAAGGTCAGATTTAATGCATCCCTAATCAAAATTTCAGTGAGATTTTTTAATAGATGTAGACAATATTATTCTAAATTTATATGGAAAGCCAGTGGACTTAGAATGGTTAAAACAATATTTTAAAAATAATGGCTCAGGAGGCTGAAGCAGGTATATTGTGAGTTCAATATATCTGTGAGTTCAAAGTCAGCCTCAGCAACTTAGTGAGAGCCTAAGCAACTTAGATAGATCCCGTCTCAAAATAAAAATATAAAAAGGACTAGGTATGTGGCTCATTGGTAAAGCACGCCAGGGTTCAATCCCTGATACCAAAAAAAAAAAGTAGTATTCAATCAATGTGTTTTCAATATTTTTATATAGTTATAGCCACCAAGATTGCATGGCACTGGTAGAGAGATAGCTGCATGTGAATGGAGATGAATAGAATAGAACAGGAAACACAGACACAGATCAACACAAATATATTCAACTGACTTTTTCAAAAATGTAAAAGCATTTCAGTGGAGGAAAAGATAGCCTTTTCATCAAATGCTGCTGTAGCAACTGGATATCCATGAGTGAAAATAGTGAACTTATAAAAAAGTATCACATTTTTATAAATTATTTTTTAGTTGTAGTTGGAAACAAGACCTTTGTTTTAATTAGTTTTTTTTTTTTTGTGTGTGCAAGTGTGTATGGTGCTGGGGATCGAACCCAGGGCCTTGCACATGCTAGGTGAGCACTCTACCACTGAGCCACACCCCAACCCCAAGACTCGCATTTTATATATCAAAATTAATTCATGAATCAAAGATTTAAACACAATATGTTTCTACAACTGTAGAAATTTTAGCAAAGTGGTGAAAATATTTGGGTCTAGAGCTTGGTAAAGAGTTATTAGGATTAAAAACAAAACCAAAATTCATAAGTGGTAAAAGGAATATAGTGGACTTCATTAAAGCTAAAAACTTTTGCTCTGTGAAATACTCTATTAAAAAGGGTGAAGATAATCTCTAAAATGGAATAAAATATTTGTAAATCACATAACTGACAAAAGAATCAAATCAAATCAAATAAAAAGAGTACGTTAATCTCTAGTAGTTAAAATGGTATCTTGAAACACAATAGTAGGAAAATCATACAATAAATTGGAATTTAAGCAACATGAAGATATTTTATCAAAGTGGTTATAAGTTGAAAAATAAACATGTGTAGACATGTTCAATATTGCTAGATGTTACAGAAATGCAAGCTAAAATCATAATGAGATATCACTATAGAACTATCAAAATTAGTAAAAAAAACTTATGACAATACCAAATGCTGAAAAGGTTGCAAGGTAACTGGATCATTCATATATCCCTTGTGGGAATCTAATATGGTATAGTCACTATGGAAAACAGTTCAGCAGTTTCTTTTAAAACTAAATATGCAACTACCATATGACTCAGCAGTTGTACTCTTGAGCATTTATCAAGAGAAATATGTACATTCTCTACTTAAAAATCTTGTAAATTAATGTTTACATCAACTTCATTCATAATAAATGTTCAAAATCTGGAGAAAACCCTAGATATCCTTCAACAAGTAGTGGTTGAAAGGTTTTGGTATATACATAGTCTGGACTACTCATCCATAATTCAAAAAAACCTATTAACATAAAACCTGGGTAAATCTCCAGAGAAGTACGCTAAATGAAAATATCTGATGCCAAAAGGTTATAAGGTGTATGATCCATTTTTATAACATTATCAAAATGACAATTACAGAAATGGAGAGCTGTTAAGTGGTTGCCAAGAGTAAGAAGGGAATGGGGCAGTAAAATGAATCAGACAATATTACCCTATGTACATATGCAGTTTATACCACCAGTGTGATTCTACATCTTGTACAACAAGAAGAATGAGAAATTATACTCCATTGTATATAATGTAGCAAAGTGCATTCCACTGTCATGTATAACTAATTAAAACATTAAAAAATAAAAAGGAGTGGGGAAAAGAGAAATTTTGTATTTTTATAAAGGATCAAAGTGTAAGATTTTTAGGAGAATAGAACTGTTCTCTCTCTCTCTCTCTCTCTCTCTCTCTCTCTATATATATATATATATATATATATATATATATATATATATATATATCTTTTTGAGATATCCTGCTGCAGTTCTGGAAGACATTACCACTATGTGAACTGGATAAATAGTACATAGTGTCTCTCTATATTATTTCTTATACATGAATGTGCAATTTTCTCCAAAAAAAAAATCATTGGAAAAGTTGTGTTGCATGGAAAAAATAAAAATGAAATCAGCATGTTAAGGACAATATAATGGTTGAATTTATCTTTCAAGAAATGAAATCTTCTCAGGCATTTGGCCATGGGGATGCCATGGTAGGGATTTTGGTGGGACTAACCAGGCTTTTCTATACATAATTGATAAAAAATGATCCTCCATTTCTTTTGTTTTGAGGATACTGAGCTCAGGAAAATGAAAAAACTTGAACCAGTGGAATCCAAAGTGAGAAATGAATGAAAAATTAGCAACATGAGAAATCTCTTTTGATTTATTTGCTTATGTAATGTTAATAACATCCCTTTCTTCTTTTATCCTAAGATATTTTTGTACCCGTATCAATAACAAAAATGAATAATTTCATTTTATTTTGACATTAATTTTAAAATTAAAAACTACATATAAATCAACTGATTTTGAGCCATAGTATGCTATTAAAATAATGGTAGATAAATTTTAAAATGCTTGAAATGGAGTACAAACCTACATAGCTTCATTTTTTTTCAATTGTTAAGTTGGGGTAAGTTAGTAACCATTTCTGTATTTTGTACTTCATGTTTACTCAAAGAAGTAAAAACTCATTTTGAGAAAACTATAGAGGAGATAAAAAATAATTTCAATTCAATAACATATGCCCAGTTACTGAATCAATATTTTATGTCATCAACTCAGTGAACAATTTACAATGAAAATTAATCACTTCTAATCTGCCAAAATGAAAGAAAGCATCTTGTTATTTGTCCTTTTCAGGAAAACAAGTAATGTTAAATAGTATTATGGTAGAGACAGTTTTTTAAAAAGGTCAATTGTTTTAGAAGTCCGTCCATAAAAATATAAGTTTTTCTTAGTTGGGCTTCATTTCCCCATATTATAGAAAGAAAACAATACAATGTGCTGATCTGTTAAGGTGAATAAACTACAATCCCATACATATATGCACAAATAAGGGCTCATGCAATTTTCTTCTACGTAAGATTGAGCTTCTTAGGTTGTAACTATTAAGGACAAAGGTCTAAGTATGAAAATCCTTTCTACTTTATGGCTTGAAGTATCATCTACCAACTATAGCTAAATATCATATAGAAAAATACCCTTAGCTGCTTTATAAAGAGATGATATGCTAATAAACTTATTAGTGTCTTATTGGTTATACATTTTTATGTAACAAAATACATTTAAGCTTAGTGGTATAAAATAACATTTCTTAATTCAGTTTCTATTGGTGAGGGATTTGTGAATGGGTTAGCTAGACAGTTCTGACTCAGAATCTTTCGGAAAGTTTCAGTCAAGATGATGGCTGAGGCTGTAGTAATCTGAAATCCTGATTGTGGCTTCAGGATTATTTAGAGATGGCTCACTTACATGGTTCTTAGTAGGAGACCACAGTTCCCCTCCATGGAAGACCTCTCCATAAGCTACTTGAATGTTCTCATGATATAGCAACTAGCTTCCCTGAGAGAAAGCAATATAAGAAAGAGTAATTGAAGAGGAGGAAACCATAGTATCTTTAATAATTTAGTCTACAAGGTGACAAACTGCTGCCTCTCATTTATTTGTTAGAAGTGTTATTAAGGCCTGCACATACTCCAAGGAAGAGGTAGTGTCTACCACTCAAAGAGAGGAATTTCAAAGAATTCATGGACATTTTTTCTAAAGCACTACTATGGCCAACTCCAGTTTATGCTGAGTATTTTTCCTCGTACTCTGTTGATAAATTTTACCGTAGTCACACATAAAATAAGATATCAGTTACAAAGACCCATAAATCAATTGCATTCCTACACACTGAAAAGGAAATCAGAAAAAATACCCCATTCACAAGAGCCACAAAAAAAATAAAATACTTGGGAATCAATCTAACAAACCTCTACAATGAAAACCACAAAACACTAATGAAATTAAAGAAGACCTTAGAAAATGGAAAGATCTTCCATGTTCTTCGATAGGCAGAATGAACATTGTCAAAATGGCTACAATACCCAAAGTGCTATACAGATTTAATGTAATTCCTATTAAAATTTCAATTATGTTCTTTATAGAAATAGAAAACACAGTCATGAAATTCATTTGGAAATATAAGAGGCCCAGAATAGCCAAAACAATCCTTAGTGAGAAAAGTGATACAGGAGGCATCACAATACCAGACCTTAAATAATACCACAGAGATATAGTAACAAAAATGACATGGCATTGGCACAAAAACAGGCATGAAGACCAATCACACATTTTCAAAGACACAGAGACATACTGCTATGGTTTGGATGTGATGTGTCCCCCAAAAGCTCATTTTAGACAATGCAAGAAGGTTCAGAAGAAAAATGATTGGGTTGTGAGAGTCTTAACCCAATCAGGGAATTGATCCCCTGATAAGAATTAACTAAGTGATGCCTGAAGTTGTAGGGTATGGCTGGAGGAGGTGGTAATTGGGGGGGTGTCTTTGGGTTATATATTTGTATCTGGCAAGTAGAGACTCTCTCTGCTTTCTGATCAACATGTGGAGTGGCTTCCCTTTGCCACATTCTTCCACCATGATGTTCAGCCTCACCTGGAGTCCTAAAAAATGGAGCCAGCCTCCTCTGGACTAAGACCTCTGAAACTGTGAGCCCTCAAACAAACTTCCTCCTTTAAAAATTGTTCTGGTTAGATCTTTTAGCCACAGCAGTGAAAAAGCTGAATAAAACACATACCCACATAAATACAATTATCTCATATTAGACAAAGGCACCACAAATTTATACATTGGAGAAAAGGTAGCCTTTTCAACAAATGGTGATGGGAAAATTGGAAATTTATATGTAGTAGATTGAAATTGAACCTCTGTCTCACCCTGCAGAAAATGCAACTCAAAGTGGAACAAGGACCTAGGCATTATACCAGTGACCGTGTATCTACTAGAAGAAAATATAGACCCAACTCTCCATCATGTAAGCTCAGGAATGGACTTCTTTACTAAGATTCTTAAAGCATAAGAAGTAAAATCAAGAATCAATAAAATCAAGAATCAATAAATCAATAAACTAAGAAGCTTCTTCACAGCAAAGGAAACAATCAAGAACAAGAACAGAGAACCTACAAATTGGGAGAAAAATCTTTATCACCTGCACCTCAGAAGAAGAAATGCAATCGATCAACAAATATATAAAAAAATGTTCAACATCTATAGCAATTAGAGAAATGCAAATCACAACTACTAGAAGATTTCATCTCACTCCAGTCAGAATGGCAATTATCAAGAATACAAGTAACAGTAAATGTTGGTGAGGATGTGGGAGGAAAGGTACACTCATACATTGCTGGTGGGACTGCAAAGTTACACTCTGGAAAGCAGTATGGAGATTCCTTAGCAAACTTGGAATGAAGCCACCATTTGACTCATTTATCCCACTCCTTAGTTTATACCAAAAGACTTAAAATCAGCATACTACTGTGATGCAGGCACATCAGTGTTTATATGTGGTGAGCCGCTTCTGCCGTTTCTGCAGATTATGGTCGCCATTACAAGATGACGCTGGCTCCGCTGTGGTCTGTGACAAACAACTTCTTATCTGGGAAAGTTGGCACATGATTTTTCATCACCCTGTGAGAAAGCTCCACGCGGCAGCTTTGCATTGGGGCTTGGGATGCTTTATTAAGGCTGGGAGGGGCATCCGAGAGAGAGAAGAAGAAATATCAAGGGCCTGAATAAACTGCTGAAAGAAGATTCCTGAGTTGCGTCTTCCTTGCGGGCAAGGGGTCGCGACAAGTGGTGCCGAAACCCGGGAACCAGAACTTTCAACAGTCAGGGGTGGTGCACCGGTTAGTCCCAGGTAAGTGGGATCCGCGATCAAAGCGGGGTTAGTCCCAGGTAAGTGGGATCCGCGATCAAAGCGGGGTTAGTCCCTAGTAAGTGGGATCCGCGACCAAAGCGGGACAGCTCCTCTGTAATGAAAGAGAGAGCCTTACATTTTATTGCAGCTGCACTGTGTACTTTCGCTCCTACTTTCGCTTTCTTTTTTTTGTGCTTCCTTTGTTGTTGGGTCATGGGTGCCGCATCTTCAAGTCCGCTTCTCCTGGCCCTAGATGGCCTGTTACGTTCCAAGGGACTGGAAGTGAAACATAGTACTTTACAGAGATTTTTACAGAAGATAGATATCGCTGCACCGTGGTTTGCATTTTCGGGCAGCCTTACTGTGCCTAGTTGGGATAAATTAGGCAAAGATCTTGACTTTGCTTCTGAGCAGGGCATATTAGAGGGTGGGGTGATACCCCTTTGGAAAATGGTCCGTGGTTGCCTTACAGATGGTAAATGCCAGGAAGCTGTGAGTGAGGGTCAAGCTATTCTTGAGCAACTGCATGAGGAAAAATCTGAAGGATCATGTAGTGGAGTGGCAGAGAGTATTAAAAGTAACAATAGTGAGAAGGCAAAAGAGCCTGAAGATAAAAATAGGAGAAGGCTCTACCCAGACTTGACCGAATTAAAAACGCCTGAAAACACAAGCGACTCAGAGAGTTCTGAGGACCTTGATATATTGTTACAACAACTACATAAGATAAAAATGAAAAAGAAGAAAAAGGAGACACAGGGCACGCAGGCCTACTGTAAGAAGGGGAAGGGAGTTAACATCGGTCAACAAAACTCTGAGGAGGAGGAGGTAGAATATCTAGAAGAAGATATGGTGCCGATTGCCCCACCTCTGTATGTGGGGGGGAGCCAAGGTTCCGGGAGATCTTTTCATGCACAAGTTTGGAGGACAGTTAATACAGATATGGGACTTGCATACCCTGTATTTCAGGACAATAACAGGGGAAGATATCATGAGCCTTTAGACTTTAAGATAATTAAAACCTTGGCAGAATCTGTCCGCACTTATGGCATAGATGCCGCTTTCACTCTCACTCAGGTGGAGGGACTTACTAGATTTTGCATGACTCCCTCAGATTGGGCTAGTCTAGTCTGCGCTTGTGTTTCCCCAGGGAAATATTAGGAGTCCAAAGTTGGCTGTTTAATGTTTCTGGCAGTACCCAAGACTCGGAGCGAGGTAGGAGGCTTAAAATTTCTGCAAATAATTCACAATTATCTAATGCTACATTACCCTCCGCAGCAGTCCGTCTCCAATCTCCGTTCCTGTTTCTTTTGGCTAATGTTACATTACAGGGGATGCTTAATTGTTCTAATATTACCTGTTATTTGTCTGCGTGTTGGAATGGCTCCTGGACTACGGCAGTGATTATGAAAATTCCAACTTTTGTCCCGATCCCGGTTACTGCAGATCCAGAGTCTTTTCCTATTGTTGAACTGATTAGAGCCCGTAGAGATTTTGGAATTACGGCAGCTATAGTGACAGCTGTGGCAGTGTCTGCTGCTGCAGCAGTTACAGCTGGAGTAGCCATGGCCAGCCAGGTACAAACTGCTGCCACTATTAATCAGGTTATTCAACAAACATCCACCATACTTGAATCTCAAAGTAGAATTAATCAACACATTCTATCTGGGATTTTGGCTGCTAATCAAAGGATAGATCTACTTCAAGCTCAAGTTGAGGAATTGTCTGATCTAGTACATTTGGGTTGTATTGACCAACGTGCACATTTATGTATAACCTCTGTCAGATTTTATGATTCCAGAAATGCCTCCCACATCATCGGGGAGTATCCATCCGGAAC
Source organism: Marmota monax (assembly GCF_021218885.2). Taxonomy (NCBI): domain Eukaryota; kingdom Metazoa; phylum Chordata; class Mammalia; order Rodentia; family Sciuridae; genus Marmota; species Marmota monax. The sequence goes on along the minus strand of NW_026694552.1, from coordinate 4,301,395 downwards.
CTGGTCCATGGAAGCAGAAAACATGATCCAGTCTCAACTAACCCAGATAGCTGTCTTGAACAGTACCCGTGTCGAACCAGTGACTTTGGGTCAATTCACCGATTGGATATCTTCTGCTTTTTCCTTCTTCAAAGAGTGGGTGGGAGTAGGCATTTTTGGTGCAATGTGTTGCTTCAGTGTTGTGCTCTGTTTGTGGCTTCTCTGTCGCCTTAAAACTCGCCATGCACAAGAAAAGGCTATGATCATACAAGCTCTTGAAGCTTTAGAAAATGGCAACTCACCTCAATTCTGGCTTGCGCATCTTAAGCAGTAAACCTTTGTCATGGTCGTTACACCCCAAGTTATTATAACATTGCACTGGGATCGACATGACTTTCCTTGTTATTCTCTTAGTGTTGGAAAGCCCTTGCACTCTGCCGGTCTTACTGCCATTGCACGCAGATGGGTTTCCACACTAGTGCTTTTCTATCGTCTTAAAGTCCGTGCCTTTCTTTCAGGGTGCTGTCAACTTGTTTGTCGTTATAAACAGCCACAGTTCAGCCTCAGCTATCCCCCTTCGTCCACCATCGTCACGATACAGGATGCGAGGCAAGGCACTGCACTTGAGTGATCCTTGACGTGGACCTCAAGGAGAGCATGTCCTATTGCATGCGGGTTAGACGCGTCCACGCCCCGCCCCACGAAAAAAGGCGTCGGCTGATATGGCCTCAGATCTGGGGAAGGGCCCTCCTTGGGACTGAGCCATACTATGCAGCCACTTCTGCACAGTGGGATAGGACCTCTACTCTCGCCTGTATTGTTTTAATAAAACAAAAAAGGGGGAACTGTGGTGAGCCGCTTCTGCCGTTTCTGCAGATTATGGTCGCCATTACAAGATGACGCTGGCTCCGCTGTGGTCTGTGACAAACAACTTCTTATCTGGGAAAGTTGGCACATGATTTTTCATCACCCTGTGAGAAAGCTCCACGCGGCAGCTTTGCATTGGGGCTTGGGATGCTTTATTAAGGCTGGGAGGGGCATCCGAGAGAGAGAAGAAGAAATATCAAGGGCCTGAATAAACTGCTGAAAGAAGATTCCTGAGTTGCGTCTTCCTTGCGGGCAAGGGGTCGCGACATTTATAGAAGCTCAATTCACAATAGCCAAGCTATGCAACCAACGTAGGTGCCCTTAAACAGATAAATGAATAACGAAAATGTTTTGTATATACATAGTGGAATATTACTCAGCCATAAAGAGGAAAGAAATTATGGTATTTGCAGGTAAATGGATCATGCTTAGTGAATTAAAAATTAAAATAAAAAAAAAATAAAAAAGGCCAAATATTCTTTCTGATATGTGGATGCTGACCCATAACAAGGGAGGGTGGGGAGTAGAAGAATTGAAGTTCATTGGATTAGACAAAGGGGAATGAAGGGAAGGGAGGGAGAAGTGAAGGGGAATAGGAAAGAGAGTAGAATTAATCAGAGGCAACTTTCCTATCCTTGCATTTGAATATATGACCACTGTAATTCCGCATTAGTTACAACCACAAGAATCAGGTCCAAATTGGAATGGGATGTACTCCAAGTATGTATTATATGTCAAAATACACTCTACTGTCATATATACACACACACACACACACAACAGAAAGATATCAGTTACATAGAACTCAAATAATACAATGCAAAGTTCATAATGAACCAAAGAATGTAAAACATAATGACTTACAATTGATGTTTCTGAGAGTTCTGTCTAAGGTCTAGAGGTCTAGAATCACTTTAGAAAGCGTTGTCTTGATACCAGTCCATATCTCTCTCATTAGCATGGGGGTTTCATAAGCATTATTGGAAGAGAGCTTTTTTTTTTTTTTTTGGGGGGGGGTACTTGGGATTGAACCCAGGGAGCTTAACCACTGAGCCACATCCCTATCCCTGTTTTGTATTTTATTTTGAGATAGGGTCTTCCTGAGTTGCTTAATGTCTCACTAAGTTGCTAAGGCTGGCTTGGAACTCATGATCTTCCTGCCTCAGTCTTCTGAGAGGGGAAGAGTGAGATTATAGGTGTGTACCACCACACCCAGCCAAAGATCTTTTGTTGTACATGCAGAAAATGAGCATGGGAGCAATGAACTTTCTGTCATTAGCTTTTGTGGAAGATAAAGCATAGTGCAGAAAACTCAGAGAACAAAAAGAATGAGAAACACTGATAAAAATATTGAAGAATTTGTGAAGATGGGAAAAGTTTCTCACAACAAAATAGGTATGCTTCAGATGTTACTATGTAATTAAACTAGCTAGTGATTTAATCATGTTTTCACTACTGCATTTTAATCTAAGATTTATAATAGAAGTGGTCTAAGTCAGTATGGTCAAATGCTACTTTTTAGTAAAGAAGTAAACATAATTTGTAAGTCCATATCCTCACAAAAGAAAAGAAATTTAAAAATAAAAAAGTGATATTTATAGATTACTTTTTAACTAGCTTCAGAGGGAATCCCCTGAAGCAATTCCAATTTCCCTGGGAAGTGTCTTCCTAGGTGTTCCTTTTTTGAAATTGGAAAGTTGCTTTATGAGTCATCTGATATTAATTAGAGAACTGATAGGTGTTAGATAATTATGTTTTTATGGATTCTTAGAAGTGAACTGTATCTCTCAGTGAAAGTAAAGAACTTATAAGATACTTTCACCAACTAGCCCATCAAAATATGAATTTTTTTCTCAGGATCGGGAAAGGATGGGTGAATTTCTATAAAAAAGTATAGTTTCAGAATGTACTTTGAATAATATGGAGATTTGCATGACAATAATATGTTCCATATGTGATAGAATTATTCTGTCAGTCCATTCTGTGTGTCAGTTATGAACCACACCACAATCTCATTTTCCACAGGCTGCTATGGTCACCAACACTAGAAATTTGGAATAGCAACTTTTCGCTAGCTGATTAGTTTTAATTGTGAAACTGGGTTCAAGATAATATATATAACCAAAAACAAGAATGAATTTTTTATTTGTTTTAGTCTAAAAGGTTTCTGGGGAAAATTTGGTCTTACATGTTATTAATGAAGTTTAATAGTTCACATAGGGCAATTGTATGATACTTTAAGCTGTGTGTGGCCAACTGCATTATAATAATCTCGTTAAAAACTAAGATATATATTTAATATATTTAAGTACATTCTAGAGATTCCACTATCTTATTTAATGCCTCTAACTGTAATAGGTCCCTACCACACAAGACAATGAAGAAATAGGAGATGGAGGAGCAGGAAGAGTAGCAGCAGGAGGAGGAGGACAATAAGAAGAGGGAAAAGAAGGTAAAATTTTAAATTTTTTAATGCACCACTACATGCTAAACTCTCTACTGGAATCTAGAAGCAAAGTAAGACATACATCTCATGTTTAAGACAGTATAGCTGTAAATTAAACGTTTAAATATAAAGATCTGAATGAATGAAAAATTGGTCACCAAATTGAGAAAACTTCAAAAGAGAAGAACTTCTTTGTAGATAATTTTAGGAAAATTAAACAGAACACTTAAATATTCCCCATTCTGGTTAGTAGACACATAGAGTTTGTTATATCAAGAGCTGGAACTGGCTAAAAGTGTAATTAGGCTCAAGGAGAATTTAGGATAAATTCTTAGAGGAAAGATTCATAATAAGTTAAGGACAGCTAGTAATATATAGGGATGTCCTTAAATTTTGAGGTTGACATCATGGATAACATGATTGTAACCATAATCACATATCTTCGTTTTCTTGTCCAGGAATAGTATAAGTGCACATGAGGTATGTGTACACGTGTATGTATGTGTGTTTTGTCAGAATTACAGTTGTATTAGTAGGGGTGATGGTGTATATTTTAGGCACGTAATTATAACAGGAAGGGAATGGACTCTATTTGCAAAAGCAAGAAGAAATATAAAATTGTTTGTCATGTTTAGGGATATTAATGGAAAGTTAGGTGCACCTTATGTGTAATCTGTGTGTCTGAGGTAATAAAAAGAAGAACATTTTAAAGTGAGTTGTTACTTTCTTTTTTATTGATTTTAAAAGAATAAATGACAGCCGAATGCATTACAATTCATATATATATATATATATATATATATATATATATATATAGCACAGCCCTTCTTATCTCTGGTTGTATATAAAATATGTTGACACCAATTCGTGTCTTCATACATGTGCTTTGGATAATGATGTCCATCACATTCCACCATCCTTGCTAACCCCCTGCCCCCTCCCTTTCTCTCCCACCCCTCTATCCCATCTAGAATTCATCTATTCCTCCCATGCTCCTCCTCCCCACCCCATTATGAGTCAGCCTCCTTATAGCAGAGAAAATATTTGGCATTTGTTTTGGGGGGGATTGGCTGACTTCACTTAGTATTATCTTTTCCAACACCATCCATTTACCTGTAAATGCCATGATTTTATTCTCTTTTATTGCTGAGTAATATTCCATTGTGTATATATGCCACATTTATTTTTATCCATTCATCTACTGAAGGCCATCTAGGGTGGTTCCATAGTTTAGCTATTTGTGAATTGTGCCACTATAAACATTGATGTGACTGTGTCCCTGTAGTATGCTGTTTTTAAGTCTTTTGAGTATAGACCAAGGAGAGGAATAGCTTTGTCAAATGGTGGTTACATTCCCAGATTTCCAAGGAATATCCATACTGCTTTCCATATTGGCTGCACCAATTTCTAGTCCCGCCAGCAATGTATGAGTGTACCTTTTCCCCCACATCCTCGCCAACACTTATTGTTGTTTGTCTTCAAAATAGCTGCCATTCTGACTGGAGTGAGATGATATGTTAGAGTAGTTTTTATTTTTATTTCTCTAATTGCTAGAGATGATGAACATTTTTTGATATATTTGTTGATTGACTGTATGTTCTCTTCTGAGAAGTGGGATAACAAGAACATATCTCAGCAGTGTAAAGGCTATCTACACTAAGCCTTAGGCCAATGTCATTCTACATGGAGAAAAATTGAAGGCATTCCCTCTAAAAATTGGAAGAAGACAGGGATGCCCTCTTTCCCTACTTCTATTCAACATAGTTCTTGAAACACTGGCCAGAGCAATTAGACAAAAGAAATTAAAGGGATACACACAGGAAAAATAAGAACTTTAAATAGTTATTTGCTGATGATATGATTCTATACCTAGAAGACACCAAAAGTTGTTGCTTTCTCTAGAACTGAGAATGTGTGTTTCTTGTGCAGTTAAATTCAAGACTACTGATTTGAGAGATGACTCTGTGATATTCTTTGAAAACTTGTCAACTACACATCCAGGGAAAGGAGAGAGGAGAACCAAAAGTCTTCATGAGAAAAATGCATTGCCACAAAGGCCTGTAGAAACTATATATATACATGTATCCATCTCCATCCATTCATATACCAGTTATATTGAGTCTCCAAGAACACATAAGAGTGCTTTGCATGAAATAGGTGCTCAATAAATATGTTCAGTCTTTTCTGTTAAATAGTGTAAAAACAAACAAATAGGCTTCCATATGAAGACTTCCTATTATGGTATAGTGATTCTTTTCCTCCCATCTGTCTACTCTCTATTCCATAACAAAGAAAAAATAATTGTGGCATACATATTTATAGATCACTTGCTTCTCTCTTTTCCTTCCAATTGGTCCCCTCCAAAACCCTAAGAATTTTAAAAATAAAGAATTAAAATTAAAATGCACAGTCCAATCTCCCAATATCTCAACTTAGAAAAGAACCTGATAATTACAATGCTAAAGAAAAGCTAAAAGTACAAGTTGATGACAACAATCTAATAAACAAAATATCACTGTTAGAAGAATTAAAAATAAGAAAATGGTGGTAGCATTGCAATAATTTCTACTGTCTGGTACATGCTTTTTCAAAGACCCAGGTTTACGGCTCAAATGTTAAATTGATTCTCTCCATCCAAAATATGTTCTACTTTGTACTCTGACATTGAAGAAATACAGATAGTTGCAAAATAGGCTGAATCTGTTTATAACACTTTTGCAGCCAAACAAATTCATTGGAACATAATAGCAACATATTGCCTGGACAATGACATTATAAAGCCCAACAAGCCAAAAGTCACAAAGTAATTGGCAATATTGAAAAGAATTTCAGAATTAGAAGGGAAATGCTTATTTTGATTTAAAATTATGTAAGTATGAAGAATGGGATCATTTTGAATGAGATGGGATGGGGTTTGGTGTGGTGAGAGATACACCCCATAATCTGTACTATCAAAACTTAGATTGATGTTTGATGCCTGAGTCCTGGCTTTCAGCCTAAGATACATGCTTGTCTTCAGTACAGAAAAGTGATACTTGGACACTTGTTAGGAACAGAAATGTTGGCTCAGTAGATCAGGAGTATGATCCAATGTTACTTTCCTTATATTGGGCTTACAGCACAATGAAACACAGAAATATAATTCTAAAGTATCAAATGAAAAAGTGTCAGCCTGTCTGGTCATCTTAAAAAAAATTTAGTCTCAGAACCACATGAATATTTCCCACCATTTTGAGCACTTTTAAAAGTACTTAAAAGTTCCACATTTCCCTGGGGCTTCTCCCTATCTTTGCTCCATATTGTCAGTCAGTGTGCTAAGTGGGTAGGACACGAAGGAAGAATTGAACTGAGTGTGACCTGCACCTATATCTCAAGGACTGTCCAAATTCATTTTCTTTCAGCCCAAATGCTGATGGAAGAAAAATCAGTTGTGCTTCTGAGAGCCATCAATGGTCTATTCAGAAAAATAAAAGGAAGAAACTATGCTAAAGTCAATTCATACTGGAAAAAAAGACTTTGGATATAATATTAAAGTTGAACACAATTAACTGAAAAAGAACAATAAGTCTTTAGCCTGCTTGGGAATAGATGTTGGTACATAAGCAATGAAAGAGGACAAAAAGGGAAGATTGAGGCATTTAAATTATTTAATAAGGAACTATTCCACCTCAAAATAGTGAAATAGGACCTTATTTGCTAAAGCTTCCAGGGCAAGTCTCCTATCAACTTCTTGAATTAACAGAGATACAATCCATATTAATATTGGATATTAAATATGACCTTTATTTGAAATATCAAAGAAAAAAACTTCTTTCTAGTATTAAACTTTTATGTTTCTGAGGTTAAGGTAAGAGATTAAAGAATGTAAATGAACAGTGGAATATGAGCCTAAGGATTGTTGATTTAGGAGATAAATGGGATAAAAGGAAAACTAGCTCTTGCTGTCTCATTCACATAAAGGAAAGAGAGTCTTAATTTCCCTCTTTCAGTGGACTCCAGAAATACTGACAAGCATTATAATACTTCACAGAGTTCTGTAGTGAAAAATTCAAAAGATTTGAGCATATTGTTTTAGCCATCACCTCAAAGGTCAAAGTAGATCAAGTCACAGCCAAGCCAACAGAATCTCCAGGACATGCTTTTGAGTTTTCCAAGATTTCTTGTTCAATCCTGGGTCAAGTTGGACATATTTGAAATATGTTAAAGTATTTCAATTTTCCAACAGAGGGTGCATTTGTGTGTGTGTGTGTGTGTGTGCGCGCGCGCGTGCGCTCACGCACATACATACTTGTTTGCATATTTGTAATCACAAAATAAAGTCTGAAAATCAGTTTATGAGAAAACTGATACTCAGCCCCCAGACTCATTCTCACCTGCCCTTGCCAGATACATGTGTAAGCAAAACTACATAAAGTATTGGATGGCCCTGTCACTCTTAAATCAAAACATTGTTGTCTCTTATATAATCAGTGTTTATCTTGAGAAATTATGAAGACATATCTTCAAGATGAATTTTACATGAATGATACTTGTTTGAGGATGAGGAAGGGAACATGTTTATATTTTGACCTCTTTTAACCTAGGTTTTTAAATTAATTCTACTTCCAGGAAGAAATAATACTACTGTGTACCTCATTAAAAGAAGTTGTTATTAAATGAAGGAAGAAAGGAAGGGAGGGATGGAAGGAGGAAGGAAGGAAGAAAGGAAGGAAGGAATAAAGGAAAAGAGGAAGGAAGAAAGAAAACAACTACATACCTTGAGATGCATAACATATGGCTATATCAGATACAGTGTGAATTCTTTTGGATTCCTAAACTCGTTAAGTTTCAAAAACGTTTCATTTTATCATCTGAAATATGCCTTTACTGTTCCAAACAATGGGTAAAAACTGATTTTCAGCATCACAAATCATTTCTTTTATTCTGTTATGTCACATCCTCATGCCAGGCATAAGAAAGAAGAAGAAAATCCAAGTTGCAGGAGAAAACTGAAATCCCAAAGGAGAGTATTTTCTAGGGACTCCAAAGTACTTTAAAAATATTTTTATTAGCCATTGATGGGACTTTATTTATTTATTTATTTGTTTGTTTTTTTATAAGTAAATTGAACCAAGTGCCTCACACATGTTAGGCAAGCACTCTCCCACTGAACCACAACCCCAGCCCCAAGTTCTTTTTTTTTTTTTTTTTTTATTGTATAGTGATTGAAACCAGGGGTGTTTTACCATTGAATCACATTCCCAGCCCTTTGTATTTTTTATTTTTTATTTTGAGACAGGATCTTGCTAAGTTGCTGAGGCTGATCTCAGACTTGAGATCCTTCTGCCTTAGCTTCCCAAGCTACTGGGATTAGAGACATGTGGTACTGAGCAGGGCCAAAGCTATTGTTTTCTTATTTTAGTATGCCAGAGCAACAGTTCACTACCATGATGATATTGTTTCTTTTGCTTTGTTTGATGTTTGCTTTGTTTAATGACCTTTTCTATATTTTTTTCTTTAAATGTACATTGAATTTTTCCGTCTATCTATACTATGAGCAGAGGAAGTATGTTCCCTTCTTTTATCCTCATAGACCACATCAAAGTATTGATATATAGTAAATATTCATAAATATGTGTTAATGAAGTAATAGTATACACCTAGAACCACTGAATGCAAGTTTATCTGATTTTGATTATCCCTTCTGTTCATCTGTTCATCCTTCCATAGAGTACTATATTTATTTTGAGCTTAGTATATATTTTTTTGTTTACATAAGTATAAAAATTAGTACAAGCCACAATTATTCCCTTCAAAAGCTTACAATTTAATAATGGTAACAATATTGCACTAGAGATGATGAAGTAAGATTCAGTGACTTAATAGATAGTAAAGAAAATAGGCATTATGAATTTAGAGAAGGGGGTATTACTGGGGTTCAATTGATTAAAGTGGTCTTTCACAAAGGAAGTTAATAGAAATTAGCTCTGAACAATAATATTTAATTCATAATATCTTTGTAAACGTTAAGTAAATTTGAAGGCTTAAAACAGTCTTAAGCATGGTAAACAATTAACAAATAGTATCTATGATGACAATGATGAGAGAAAATGAGGAGAAGGAGAATTGGATAAGTGGAAAGGCTGGTAATTTGGGGGTAATAGAAGGCATCCAAGTAAAGAGTATATTTTAGGATAATTAAGGCTGATGGGAATAGTTAAGCCAAAATAGAGAATCCATTCTAAGGAAGCAAAATAGCAAAAGAAGTTTGTGTGGGGGAAATCCCATCAAAATAGAAAGCATATCAGTGGAAGGGGATAGATGGGGAGGGAGGAGGGATGAGAAAATGGAGGAGCTGCAGAATGAAATTAGCCAAAATAAATTATCTACATAAACGGATATACCACAGTTAATTTCACCTTTACATGTATCTATAAAGCATCAATTAAAAATCAATAAATAAATAGAAAGAAGTCCTGTGGAGTGTATGAAGGGAAACAGAGGGAAGAAGGAGTGGAGGAAAAGAGGAAGTACTAGGGACTTAAGTAGAACAAATTATATTTCATTCATGTATGAATATGTCAAAATGAACCCCACGATTAGGTATAATTTGAATGTACTAATATACATATTTTAAAAATGCAGAGAGAAAAGTTCATGTCAAGATTGAAGAAGATCTTGAGTGTTAAGCTAGGAATTAAGATTTACTTTTCTATATGCAGCTAGGAGTCATTTGTATTTGATATGTTCTTACTACAATTTAATGGATCTGTAGGTGCTTTCATTACTACAGGCATATCATGTACCTACATTTTACCAACACTCAGTACAAAGATCCAGGCTTTGTACTCTAAAATGACTATTTTAATCTAAAGTTGCCTAAAGTTGATAGTTTCTCTTTCTAGTTTCAGCCTTTCACTTCTGCCTCAAAATGATTGAACCAAATTATTATTTTGACTTAGACACAGCAAACATGCCTCTAAAATATATACTCAGTGAAAGCCAAGTGAAAATACTATGCTGAATTATCATCACATATTCTCTCACACTGTATCATATCATGAAATTTAAGAAAACAATGGTTAGCTATTAAATTGCTCTAAAATAATGTGCTAAATGCTATGCAAAGCCTGCACATGCTCTCAGACCTTCACAGGAGAATTAACACAAAAGTGAAAAGTGAGGAAATTAACAAAATAGGAAAAGAAATTTGGAGAAGAGAGGAAGGGAAGTGAGGCAGAGTTAACGGTTTCCAATAATCAAGAGAGTGGAAAAGTCACATAATAAATTTCCATAAGTAGGAATAACTGAGAAAGTGAAATTACATTAACTGGAAACATAATGCAAACTGTGCATTGAAAAAATGAACACCTTAGGGGACATGGTGCAAATAATACACAAAGGTACAGACTTCACAGAATCACAGAACTAAGAAAAATTTTTAGATTTTGCCACTCCCATTATCTTCATGCAAAACCTCACCTCAGTCACCTCTGACAAGAGAAAATCCATTCTGTTTGAAACCAAATTGTAAAACAACCCAAAGGTAATTTCATGACCTCTAACGTAATATATTCTGGTGTTTGACAGCCTTCACTGCCAGTAAATTCTTCCTTAAACTTTCTTCTACTATAGTGTCATTTCCTGTATCTCCACCAGCTCTGCAGATGGGGAGCATCTGGTCCTATTGATTGTCCTTCAGGTCCTCGAAGATCATTACTAAGTCACCCCTTAGCCAGCTCTTCTATGGGCTAAACAATCTCAATTCCCCTTGGTTTTCTCTTCTTCAGCTTATTTTCCTGCTGTTTATCATCTCTGTTCTGGAATAGTTTTAAAGAAGAGAAACAATCTTGCTGCATTTCATGCCAAATAGGCATACAATTAAAGTTCTAATTAAAAAAAAAAAGAGCATATATCCGCCTAGGCTCCTAAGGCCAAGAATATTTTTTAAAAAATAGTCTCTTTTCCTTTTCTCGATGACAAATGCCAGTGGAAAATCTTACTTAACCTAAAAAACAGTTTTTCTCTAAGGACTTGAGCTGTGCAGAAGAATTATTTCTGGTGTGGATAGAGATCAACCTTTTATCCCCCTGTCTTCATGGGTAAATTATGTAGTTACATAAAGGGAAAAGTTACTCAAAGTGCCACTGCTGTAGGAAGTTTTACCAACTTATACAGCCTCAGGCAAAGGTCATGTTCCTGAACTCTGAACCCACCTTTCCTAGTTATCTTCAGTAATCCAAATAGAGTAAATGATAGAGAAAAATATTCTAGGCCTTCAAATGATAAAGTAACACTTTTCCAAAACCTAAGGGACAAAGAGTAATTGTCAGAGGATTAAAAAAGTCAAAACCAATTTTAGAAATATTTGACCCATAAACTACAGTAAGTCAATTCTGAACTGCTACCTCAACCCTGAAATCCAGACAAAAACTTTATGTATTGCTTCAAAGGCAATAAATATAATTTATCAACATAATTGTATATTATGTTGTTTACAAATTCTTGTTGGCTTCTCTCTTTACTTGTAATCAGGGCCTTTGTGTTCCTGCTAGAATTTAGGCATAAGCCACATGTTAAAAGGTTAAGATTGTAGTTGGATTTTAGGTAAGATTTTGAGCTATACTCCATTCTTTGGGCACTGAGAATCTCTTGAATCCCTAACATATATCAGGCAGTACACAAATGTGCTGCTATTTATGGAAGAGGTTGGCAAAGAATTAAATCCAGAGTAAAACACCATCTTTCTTAAACAAGGGCAGTATAGTATTATTATTTCTGAAGAAGAAGATTTGGGAGAAATGTCACATTTTTCAATAACTAACAGGTACCTCCCCAAGCCCCAGCAGCTTGATTTGGTATAAGTTTCAAATATATGAGTCTCAAAAATACTACTCACAAATAAATAAATAAAAACACACAAGGAACTTTGGCCTTACCCCATATTACAGTAATAGCTAGGATTGCACCCCATCAAAATGTCATTGCCCACCATCACCATGAGGGTGTGTCTTCATTTGTCCCCATAAACCAGTTACTCTCAGCTAGTGATAATTGCCTCTGGGGGACATTTGACAAATGTGTGGAGTCATATTGGTTAGACAAGTAGGGATGGTAGTATAGCTGGCATCTCATGTATACAGGCCAGGGATGCTATTTAACCAACCACATTGTACGTAACAGCCTCCACAACAAAATATTATCCAGCTCCAAAGTGTCAAGAATGCTGAGGTTAAGAAATCCTGGCCTAACCTAAAGAGAGCACCTGACAGACACTGTCACCCAGGGGAAGAAGGCTCTTATTGGTCTCTATGTCATAGTTTGCTTTATTCAGAATGTTACTCTTCTATCAATGTTCTAAATTTTTGCCCTTGCTACATCCCCCTCCTCCTTTCTTTCTAAAGGATGAGAAAACCTGAGAAGACCTATTCTTTTACTGTGGAAGAGAGTGCCAACTTGTGACTTTACCTCCTGCTTAATATTCTTTAGTCCCAAGTCTTGAGGGAAATTCTAGGGGAAGCATATGCCCTTTTAATTAAGAGATGGCAGTAATGTTCCACTCTAGTTTATAGAGGTCTATGTTGCTCTGCCCTACCTCTTGACCACTTCCATTTCTACCCATAGGCAGTTTTTCTAGACTCTGTAGCTCTGGCCTCTATCTTTCTAGAGCTTCTAAATGCATTCAAATAAGTATTTGTTGAGGACTTATCTACATTGTGATATAACCTTGGCAATATATGTTTGAGTTTTTATTAACTATTATTAGTATTGGAAGCACTCTGAGTCATTTTGGTTAGCCAAATTCTGGATAACTGATAGTCATTAGAGATACCATAACAGAATCACTGTTTTATCAAGGACTCAGAGAGAAACCAAAAATACCAAACAGTAAATCTATAGTAGATACCGTTTAATATTTGTTGGACATTTTAAATGGTTCACTAGGACCTTTTATTTCCTTAGGATCATTATTAGAAGTTGCTCTATCTCTAATTGCTTGACCAACGCTGGGTAGAGGAAAGAGATCAATTAAAGAATCCTGGATAACAGAATGACGCCTTGAATGAATATTATTGGCTGTATAAAGAAAGGAGATAGATGAGCCCCTGTTGTAGAAATCAGTTGCCTAAATCTTGACACTTAGAAATATCTATCCAAGTGCACAGCAGCATAGGCCTATAATTCCAGCAACTGTAGAACCTGAGGCAGAAGGATCACAAATTTGAGGCCATCCTCAGCAACTTAGTGAGATGTAATCTCAAAGTTTTTAAAAAGAACTGTGGATGTATCTCAGTGACAAAGCACTCCTGGGTTCAAAAAAATATTAGAAACACAGAAAGCATGCAGAAGCAGAGATCTCAAAGTAGTGTGGTACCCTCAGTTGCATATTGGATGTAACTTTCAGATATAATTTCCTAGAAGAATCTACTCATATTCAGCAAACTGTACTTTAGTAATCTAAATGGCTTTAGCTCAAATTTTTAATAGCATGCTGACATTTCATTATCCATTGCTGCCATTAAATGTATTGTTTTGTGCTTAGTCTTAAACCTACTGTTCTGAGATAACACTGACATTTGGGGGCTGACTACACCAGAACTTTTCTCTGTTACTCCTTCCTTGTCTCCTCCAGTGGCTTTACAGTAATTCTCCACACTCAGACAAGTACATGAACTCGGTGACCAGCTTGCCTGCGTCTTTTGCCAAAGGAAAAATCAGTTTTGTTTTGTTGCCTTGGAAAATAGAAAACATTACACTTGCTCTGTGCCAAGTATGCTAAACACCTAGCAGCTTCTTCCCCAGTACAGCACTCTACAATGTCATAGAGATGCAGCCTTGAGAATATCAGAATTCATCCTTTCCTTCCTTTATGTTTTTTTAACATATTTATTTTTTAGTTGTAGGTGGATACAATATCTTTATTTTATTTTTATGTGATGCTGAGGATAGAACCCAGGGCCTCATGTGTGCTAGGCAAGCACTCTATCACTGAGCCCCAGCCCCAGACAATCCTTCCTTTATGCTTTTGTACAGCACTTTACTCTGCAGATTCCTTGCAGTATCACAGACCTGATGAAATTGTTGAGGTTAGTTAAACATAGCCATATCTACAAATTTGATGATTGATTTGTATCTTGGAATTTGAACTTTTATATTCTTGCTCTCTATTTATTTATTGTTATTTAAAAAACAAAACAAAACAAAAAACTCTGGTCTCCTACCAGTCTGAGACAATCTACAGGAAGCAAGCCTAATATGTTCCCAACATGTTAAGCCATAGGCAATTTCCAGGAGCTCAGATCCTTGTATTGAAACTTTACTATTGTTTATCACTTCTACCAGAACAGAACAAGTATATTATGAGCACTAGAAAAAGTTCTGATTCTCCTTTGTGGATTATCTATATTTTCTTAATGAAAAATGTGCCATCATTCATTTAAAAAGGTGCTTCATGAGATCTGCCATAATAGGAAAGTCATTTTTTCTCATTAATATGAATAAAAATACCAAGTGCTTACCATATTGTAGTTATTTCTTCTGTATGATCAATATTATTCCCAACCACCCAGTAAGGTATTATTATAAACACCATTTTATAGATAGGACAAAAGATTCAGAGAACTTAAGTGATAAATGTATATTCCTTTTCTTACAATTACACTGTGCCTTTTCTTTTTAGGCTACTGAATTATAGGATTCCTTATTGGGTCTAATTTTTTGACCAAGCTCCATTGACAACTCAGCTGGATAGAGTTGTGAGATGTGTTGGTTCAAGTCCTTTAAGAAGCAGATGCCATAGCAAGATGAGACATCCAAGAGACTTCCTGGAGGTCAGGGCGAGTCAGTGATAGAAAATGGAATGGAGACAAGGGAAGCTGGGAAAGCCAATACACCGTGATGCAGTTGTGACTCTTGGTGAAGAGGAAAGGGAAGAGGATTAATTAATAAGTCTTAAATTGCAGACCAATTCTAATGCTAATGAAGTTTGCCTTCTTTTTTTTTCCTTGGAAAAATGGAAGATTTCCAAATTAGGCAGAGCTAATGAAGCTAAAGTCATCTGTCAGAATTTTCTGAATCTCTCAGGAATGGGATGCTCTAGAATCCTTGCTATACTCAGTCATTGGTTAAGAGCTGCCTATGAGAAATATGGCCCCTAGTTCAGCGGTAGTTTTAGAGCATGGCAGCTGAGGCTGTCAGTCAATTACATTCCTCACCTTAAGAGAACTGAGAGGCAGATTTTCATTGCTGCCATGAGGTATAGGCTGGGTTAGATTCAGGGTTTGACTGTAGACCTTTGGCCTAATTAGGAAACTCTACTTGCCCACATTGAACTAACCCAACTCTTCTGAGGATAGGAGTTGTAGCTTACTTGTTTTTGTATCTTTCACAGTACCTGCACAGGTACAAAATAGGTGCTCAGTGATTGACATTAACTCAACATGACTTGGCCAGGAGCAATCTGCCCTCCTGCAAAGTAATGCAAACAATCTGATGACACTTTGCAAAAATAAGATGATAATTTCCTTAAATGACTCTTAAAATGACTAGCCCTAAAAAAGTAAAGCTGAAGGGGAGAGGTGGGGAGGGGGGAGGGTGGATGATGGGAAAGGCAGCGGAGCACAACAGACAATAGTATGGCAATTTGTAAATCAATGGATGTGTAACTGATGTGAATCTGCAATCTGTGTATGGGGTGAAGGTGGGAGTTCATAACCCACTAGAATCAAAGTGTGGAATATGATATGTCAAGAAATTTGTAATGTTTTGAACAACCCACAATAAAAAATTAAAAAAAAAAAAAAAAAGTAAAGCTGAAAAATATAGCTAATTACCATTACAACCGCAGTACTTATAACCCTTTGCTCTTCCCAACCTGGCCCCTCTTCACCAAAGGAAAATCCCCAGGATTTGAACTACAGGACAAAACCTGAATCAAAGGTGCATCAACATACACAAACTCAGACACTCATATGCAAAACACTTGCCATTCCACACATTGCTATCATATAATTTCACTTCATATAATACAGTCATGCCTTTCCTCTGGAGGGCAAAGAAGCTCTGACATATGAGCTTCCTTCACTCCCAGGATCATCACTAAGACAGAGCTTAGAAAAGCTCCTAGGTACCAACTGTGGAATCATATCCATGTCATAGGTATGATAGCAAAAGAAAACTGGAGCAGGAGAGAAGGAAGACATTTGGGAGAGTTGAAGGAAAGAAGAGAAAGGGAAAGAACGCAAGAGGAAAGATGAGTAATAATACTGAACCTATGAGAGAGTAGTAGTACATTTGAATTAATGATTTTGGGGTGATGGGGCTAGTTAAGACCATAGATTACCCATGCCATTGACTGAAAATTAAAGAGCTCAATAATTTCAGCAATTAACTGGAATACACACTGATCATAATATTAGCTACCTTGTGTTGAATACTTATTATGTGCCAGGCACAGTGCAAAACACTTTATCTAAGTTACTTAAAACTTATTTCAAGGAAATCCTGTTACTTAGCTACTAAAATAGCTCCTTTACAGATGAAGCAACTACCATGAGAAAGGGCAAGCAACAATAAATGGCAGAACTCAAATGGGAACCAATTCTGTAAGATACATTTACCACCTACACTGTTTTGTTCCTTCACCTATCAAAACCATTTAAATTGCTTATTTATACATATTGTGCAAGTACATTGTATTTGAGAAATTGGGTCTGTTGCTAAGATCATGGTTCCTACTACCAAATATCATAGATTTTTAGCTTCTGATTAAAAAAAAAGTGCACACAAATGCTCAAAACAAAAACAGGAATCAAAAGCAATTCAAAGGGCTGGGGTTGTGGTTTAGTGGTAGAGCGATTGCCTCTCACGTGTGAATCCCTGGCTTTGATCCTCAGCTCCACATATAAATCAAGACTATGTAATGTTTTGAACAACCAACAATAAAAATTAAAAAAAAAAAACAAACAAATAAAGTGAAGGTATTTTAAAAAAGCAATCCAGATGGCTGGGGCTGGGTATCAGTGGTAGAGTGTTCACCTGGCATATATGAGGCACTGGGTTTGATCCTCAGGACCACATAAAAATACATAAATAAAATAAAGGTATTGTGTCCATTTACAACTAAAGAAATACATATTTTAAAAAAAGAAATCCAGAAATCAAAAAATAACAAAAGTACATTGAGAGAAGGGAATCATGACAGGATGGATAGTAGTCTGGGTCCATCAGACAAGCTTTCTAAGGATGTGGCAATCTTAAGATACACAATCAAGGAGAGAAGAAAATATGGTCTGATTTAATATTTACAGCAGAAATTTCCCATCATGTTATGAGAATGAATGATATAAGACTTTCTGAATGGCTGCCTGGAAAAGGAGTGCTGAAAATTCAGACATCAGACCTGAGACGTTGTTTCCTAAACAAGAACTATGATGGAAAAGCTTGTTTGTACATATACTATTGTATTATGTAGCAACACTGTCAATTTGAGCCAGACACATCATCATCAGAAAGTGCTACCACTGCGTGGGATCAAATCACCAGCACAAATGGCACCCTCTTGAGCAGTGCCAGCCAAGATGCCAAAGGCTGACTGAGCATGAAAGGTGGCAGATGGACAGTGCCGACAAGGAGCTTGCCCAGCTGCCGACACTGTAAAACTTTGTCCCGCTGTGAAACTTTTTCTGGGCCAGAATAGGTACAATTCTGGGACTGTCAGCATGAGTCTAGTTTTCTTACAAAGAAGTAAAGAGGCAGAAGTGTGACCTAAGGAAGACACACATTTAATCTGTTTTGTCTATCAGTCTGTGATAGTGTTTCTGTCCCTGTCCTTGGTCCTTTAAGTGGATCTAGATCATTTCTGTAAGATGCTAAGGGGAGCAATGCAAAAGCCCGAGTACAGGCAACAGCATTCTGCCTCAGGTCTTTGCCCACATGCTCTCCTGCTTGTCAATCTTAACCAGTTCTCACTTATCTTGACTCTCAGACAGTAATCACTCTAAACTCTGGTCACTAATGCTTGCCTTAGACACTATTTTCTTTGACAATCTATTTAGACTTATTTCTCTGGTTTATTTACCTCAATTCTCAGCTCTCTGTATACAGTTTTCCACTTTCAACTTTGTACACACCATCAACATCACCAACACCTGCAGATGTAAGCAATAGACAGTCCTGCCACCCACCCCAGCCCTGTAGGGCCCATACTAGTTATGCCATCTTTCAGGAACCCTTGCCAAGATAAGAGATGGGACACCTGGCATAGAGGAATATTTCTACATTTAAAAGGCTGTTTGAAAAATCCAAAGTTGTATTCAGTTGCATGCTCAGGCTTCTAAGGGCCCAAAGGGGAATTATGGGGGACAGAACCTTGTCAGTCAAGATAATTAATTCTAAGGTGTGAAAGGAGACTGTGTTTAAAGCAGAGCAGGAACTGGCAGTGTGCCCACAGAGGCAGTTGTGATATAGAACAAAGAAAACTAGCCAAGGTGTCAGGAGATCTGAGTTCCAGGCATAAAAAGCTATGAATAGTTGTATGAACTTGGTTCAGCCCTGTCCCCTCTATGGACCTTGGATTTCTTATCTAAAAAGATGATACTGGGTTAAATGACCTTCTGAGGTCAATTAGAAATATCATCTTCTAGGACTAACTGATTGCTTAGCAGATAGTCACAAGTGAAGAGGGTAGAAATGACTCTTTTTGATGCACTGAAACCTGATTTCCAATGAGACAGATTTATTGTTGGGAAATAAAAGCAATATATTGCAAAGCTGAATAATAGAGACCAGGAATTGGATGGTGGTTTTGCATTGTAGGTTTGGGAGAGAGGTGTGCCATTAGTAATGGGTTATTAATTTGAAAAAAGATGTCTGGTGGACTAAAAATCTATAAGTAGGGTTAAAAGCTGGAATATATTTGTGTAATGACATTTACATGATGCCATTTAAGGAACCTTGAAGGGGCCCAACTGATGCCAAATGACTTTGCTTTTCTACCAATATACTTGTGATTCCCAAATTCTGTGTGTCTGTATATTATTAAGGACATATGACACAGATGACAAATCGATCACTTACATCTAAGCACAAACTAATTTCTTCAGTTTACTCAACCTTACCTAGCAGGGCTTTGAGGGAATGCGATGTAGGATAAGCAAATATTGATAAAGGCAAGGATGGTGGGGATGTGAGGGCAGGAGTTGTGGTGTGAAGGGAAAATGATCTAGACTTAGTGGGGCTACTTAGGAGTAAAATTCTGGTAATATATTCTTTCCTCTTTTTTTCCCCCAAGCAGGGATCTCCAGGAAATCAGTGAATTCTGTGACATAAGAAACTTGAAGGAACTTTGTAAGGTTAAAAACAGACAATACACAGAAAAGATTATAAGAGTATAAGAGAGGCACAGACATTGTAAACATCAGTGATAGGCACACAAACATAAAGGTTTATCTCTTTCTCTCATGCTGTATTCAATTATGGACTGAATGCCCATATAAAATTGTTTCCCCAGGCACCTCAAAAACAAAATATGCAAAAAATAGAAAGTGAAACACCACTATCTATCAATATATTCCCCATGTATTCTTCATCCTGATTGATGTGACCATCTTCTTGTTACCTTGCTGTCTAAGTTAGAAATAGAAGTACTAGAGTTTTTGTTTTTCCTTATTATTCCACCACTTTCATCAAGTTATTAGATTCTAGGGGTTTTCTTAATAATTAAAATAATTGTCACCCAGGATCCTTTTAATTAACTCAGTTCAAGTCCACCATTTGGATTGCTGCAACAGCTTCCTAACCAATCCACGGGTGTATCTAGCCTACCCCTGAGACGAAATGCTGTCAGATCTTCCATAATGCTGTCAGGGAATTCTAAGATATAATTCTAATCATGTCACCATTGTCTTCCAGATGCCTATTAAAATTAAACAAAATTCAAACTATTACCTCGTTTATAAGGCTTGTCTTCTACCATTTTCCTATATATTCTCTTTATTCTAACCTACATCAAATTTCTTATCTTTCCCCAAACTTGTAATACTGCTACATGTCCATGTGCCTTTGAACTGAATGCGTGATCCATCACCCACTATGAGAAAGCTAGCTTCTTACCCTTAGACTCAGGAATCACTTCCTTAAGGAAGCCTACATCTCTGTCCCTGTGCCTACCCTCCCAATAGGTGAGGTATACTTCACTGTGTTCTCATGGCATCTTATGGTTAGTTCTTCTTAGTTTTTGTCTAGTTTAAAAATCATCAAGTTAAATTCTGCTCTTTACTGGATTGTGAGTTCCACTGACAAAGGCTGTTATTTTTCTGATTATCATCTCTGTATCCCCTACCTAGCAGATTTTCTGGCATTTACTCAGCAGGATGCTCAGTAAATATCTGCCAAATGAATAAACAAATAAACAAAGGAAGTGAGAGTTAATTTACAAATGAATCATTGAGTTGCCATATTATAAGGAGCAAAAGAACTTTCAAGCCCAACTTAAGTATTTTTGTGTTGGACATACCAACTCAATAAAATCTATTTTCCTAATGATCTCACATCTCCATAGGCTAAGAAAGTACAGAATTTGAGATGCTAGCCTAGTGTCTTCCAATCTTAAGAGCCTATGTCTACCTACTTTGTGTTTAATTTTCATTAGTTTACCTTCTATTTTCAATATTATTTTTACTCAGCTCCTTTTATAAAGAACTACCCAATTAGGCCTCACACAGTTCTTACATAGGCATTGTTGTCTCTGTCAATCAGTCTTAGCCATTAACAGATTAGTTGGAAATACAGGAGCCTGGGCTTAAGGAAGGGAAAAAAGATCCACAAATGGTCAAATCTGCTTGTCTATCTTCATTTTCTTTTTACTTGAAAAGACTTTGTGTACTCTAATGACCAAACCTTACATTATTTTTTAACTTTTGAAATGGTTTGAGGCTTTTAGGCAAATAGCTTGTTAGTCCATGCCAGTCTTTTTGGTTACTTTTGTGCACAATGAAAGCAAACATAATCAGCAGTTTAATCTCCAAACACAAAAATCTGGCCTATATGATCCTCTTTTAACTAGTACTCAATAGAAGTGAGTATTTTGAGCCTGTTGCAGGATTATTTGTAGTTAATACAAAAGGACACAGCAAAAGAATTCCTGTCATGGCTGATACAGGGCAGGAGGGAGGGTCCTAATGGAGATGTATGGAAGTAAATCTGAAACTGGTCCATGGTAATGGTAGGCATTCCTGAGCAACCAGGCCACTAAAAGTTTGTTTAAAATTCATTTTTTCCAGTGAATTATTTGCCCTATTTTAAATACCTAACACAAACCTGAATGGGTTTAGATGTGAATTATAGTAATAGTAACAACTGCATATTTCATAGAACATAAGAAATTCCTGTAGTTTTCAGCTAGACGTGGAATATCATAGATAGGTAGATAGATAATAGAGTTATAACTATTCATAGAATTTGAATCTTAATAGATATATATTATGATAAAGGACGGACTCCAAATTTAACATGTATTGGCTGGCTGTAACAAGAAAATTTTGTCACCTGGGGGCCCCCTGAGTATTTAAAAGTCATGACATTTTTGTGTGAGTGTGTGTCTTGTTCCCTTTTTAAAAAATCTTTTTATTTTGTTTTTTTAAAAGGGGAAAAGGAAGAAGTAAGAGGAGTTGCCAGATATGGGGATTTTAGTTAGAAAAACTGAACTGGAAACAGATGATTATTCCACAATAAAAACGAAGAGTGGTGGTTATTGGTCTGAAGGTAAATTGCAAAATGTAAAACCTCATGTGGAGAAAAATGAATTTAATTTTTCTACAGCTGGCTCATCATTTCTAAGCTCTCCATTTCTATAATGCATTATCTCTTATTCCAGGCACGTAGCCCCTTGGCTTTCAGATATGTTCTAGATTTTCTGTTACTTACCACATTAGAATTTCTATTTTCAGTATCTTCTTAACAGTGCTGTTGTGAATGCTGCACAAATATTCATATTTTACTTGCACCTGATGTCACATGAGCAAGAATTTAGCTTGGGTGTTCATGGAAAATGGCTAGGGAGAGTTACAGTTATGTCCCATGAAATGCAGTATGTTCCCAGTGATTCTTAGGTGAGGATTAAAAATATTATAAACGTGAATAAAGATCAATTTAATAAATAAATATTTCATACAAATAAATGTAAAATTGTTTACTATCCTTAGTATCAGGGAAATGCAAATCAAAACTTCCATGAGATTTTATCTTACTTCATTTAGAATGAAAATTATCAAGACAGAAATAATAATAAATGCTGGCAAGGATTTGCAGAAAATGTACAGTCATATGTTGTTAGTGGGACTGCAAATTTGTATAACTACTTTGGAAAGCAACGTGGAGATTCCTGAAAAATGTAGGAATGGACCCACCATAAGACTCAGCTATCCCATTCCTTGGTATTTATCTGAAAGAACTGAAATCAACTTACTATAATGATACAGGCATATTATGTATATAGCAATTAAATTCACAGTAGCCAGTGCTGGGGTTGTAGCTCAGTGGTAGAATACTAGCCTAGCATGTTTGAGGCACTAGGTTCAATCCTCAGCACAACATAATTAATAAAAAATAGTTATTTTAAAAAGTTATGAAACCAGCCTAGGTACCTGTCAACAGATGAGTGGATAAAGAAAATGTGAGATATACATACACACACAATGGAGTATTACTCAGCCACAAAGAAGAATAAAATTATGGCATGTATTGGTAAGTGGATAGGGCTGGAGAATATCATGCTAAGTGAAATAAGCCAGACTCAGAAAGTCAAAGATCAAATGTTTTTTCTCATATGTGGAAGTGATGAAAATTAAAGAAATTAAAAATGGTAAATCTCATTAAAAATAGAAGGGAGATCAGTGGAGTAGAGAAAGGGGATTGAGGGAGAGAGAAGAGGGAAAAGATAAGGGGAGGAACTACAGAATAAAATTAGCCAAGTTGTCCTGTGTACATATATGAATATAGTACAGTGAATTCCCCTGTTGTTTATAATTATAAAGCACCAATTAAAAAAAAAGCACAATGAATAGACATAAAGGAGACCAGTATGGTAGAGGAAAGGGAGCAAGGGGAGGAAGGAGGAGGAGAGGAAAAGTGGAAGTACTAGGGACTCAAATGGAGAAAATTATATTCTATGCATGTATGAATAAACTCCACTATTATATGTAACTATAATGTACTAATAAGAACATTAAAAATGAAATAAATATTTCAAAATCATAAATTGATATCAAATAAAAGTATGCAGAGTGATTTAAAGCTTGGAATATTTATTGACATTTCTCTTTAGCAAAAACCTCATAAAATCCATACTGGAACCCAGTATTGAATACTAAACAGGATACAACTTAATACTACCTGGAAAAAAAATTGAGTGAAAGGAAGTGTAAACCTCCTCAAATAGAACTTGCATTTCTACTAAGAGTTCTTCTATGTCTAAATCATTAAAAATGGCATGTACTAATTCAGCTTTTAAAATAAAATTGATCATTAATGTCTTTTTTCTCTATTTTCTTTCACTAGGTACCACTTCTGGATGATTCACAGCAAAAAATAAGAGAAAAACATAACCCAGGTCAACATAAAAGCCAGAGCCAGAACAGGGGAGTCTCAGCATGTGAATAAAACAGCTCTTCTCTTTCAGAATAAAATATACCTTGTGCCATATATGGTTCTCACAAGTGTACAAAATCCCTGGTACCAAACAGAAATCTTTCATTTTTACATAAGATTAACTCAATTGCAAAGTCAATTCATCTGACAGTTTTAATTATTTACATTTTTTTTCTTTTCCCCCTTTCCCTTGAAGAACTAGCTATATTTGAAATAGTGGTTTATGTCACACTGATTAAAATTATGCTTCTTGCACACCATTCAAGGGACCTCTAAAGGAGGACTCCTTCCCCAGTACAAAAGAAAAATTTCAGTTTTGCAAGGTTAATGTGGATATGAGTTTACATCAAGACCATCATATAGAATCACAGAATTTTCCAGGTGAATGATTGTGTTCCCCCATCAGACTATTAACCATCAGAGAATAGGTTTCTTTTTTCCTTGTCAAATTGTCTTTAGTAAGCATGTGTTCTTTTATAAATAACCTCTGTGCCCAAACAGCAGGAATAACAATTTCAAACAATTAAGAGAACAAAAACAATAACATTAGAACTTTTCCAAATCTTCCACAATGCCTTCTATTACTGCCAAATCTTGTATTTTATCTACTTGATGTTCCTTCTAATGTGTAACCATAGTCTTCCCTGCTTCAATTCATAGTTAATTCCTTTTTTGTTAAGAAATGGAAAATGAGAGGTGAATCTGAAAAGAAAAGTATTCAAACTGAGTCTTCTACAATATGTCTGAGTCTGCCAATGAATGAAGACGGGCCTGCCAAATATTTTTTTTTAAAGAGAGAGAGAGAGAGAGAGAGAGAGAGAGAGAGAGAGAGAGAGAGAGAGGGAGGGGGGGAGGGAGGGAGAGAGAGAATTTTTTAAATATTTATTTATTTTTATTTATTTACTTTTTAAAATTTTTATTGTTGGTTGTTCAAAACATTACATAGTTCTTGACATATCATATTTCACACTTTGATTCAAGTGGGTTATGAAATCCCATTTTTCCCCCGTATACAGATTGCAGAATCACATCGGTTACACATCCACTGATTTACATATTGCCATACTAGTGTCTGTTGTATTCTGCTGCCTTTCCTTTATTTTTTAGTTATCGGCGGACACAACATCTTTGTTTGTATGTGGTGCTGAGGATCGAACCCCGGGCCGCACGCATGCCAGGCGAGCACGCTACCACTTGAGCCACATCCCCAGCCCCCTGCCAAATAATTTAATGCTAAGACAGACCACTGCCATCCATAGCTTCTTCAGAGGCTCAGCATCATGCCAGGACAGAGGGATGAAATGGAGTGTGTCTGATCAGATTGAGGGAGTCATTTCAGAATTTCCTTTTTATAAAATTTAAATATATTGTTCAATTTCCTAGAGTGACTATTCCAGATGGGCCAACTTGTTCAGATAAAATAGAAACTGACCTACAACCACTCTTCCAGTTTCAAGGAAGAAAGAAATACAGATTGGATTAGGCTGTTTATCATTTTTAAATATCGTCTGCCCTGAGGTGAGTTATAGTCACTGCCCTTTTCATGTGGGAAAAGGTGTAACAACAGAGATTGAAACAAGACAAGATGAGTTGTGTATATGTACAGAGAAGGGTTTCTGCCCAGCAGGCAGAAAGATCTAATAGCAAGGTTCCTTCTTTCTTGTAGTCCCTCACTATTTTCTCTACTTTCTCACCTTCTCAACCGTAGAAATGGAAAGCAATTCATTTATATTATAATTTAGAACATATAACTCTTATTTTCTCCTATGACCCAATAACCCAGAGGTTAGATTTAGAGCCACTGTGTACCACCACCCCCACCCCTTAGACTTTCAGTTCAGTGTCCTTGATGTCAGACACTGAGGATGAAGCCAGGGTAGTGAGTTGCAGCTGTTGCCTGTAATGTAACACTTTAGGAGAATTCCTGGCCTCTATGCAGGTCCCTATTAAAGAAACAGTACAGGGTCAAAACTGATCTCAAATATCACCTCCTTTGGAAAAGACTTCCCTCCACTCCACCCCTTGCCTCTTAACCCAGGGCACCAGTATTTCATGGTTTTTACCTCGATCACAGCATTCATCATGCCGCATTATTTTGTGTTGATTTTTCTGTCTCTTTTATTAGGCTATGAAATCTTTGGGGATGTGAACTCTGTCTTTTATCTCTGTATCCCCAATGCATAACACAGATCCCAGAACATAGCCGACTTCCAATATATGTGGAATGATTGACAGTTTCACACTAACATCTGTCTGCGTCTGAGGGTCACCTGGGGGAGTGTAAATTTCTTTTTTGTTTCCAACATTTTTATGAAAATTCAGCTACCAGAGAGAGATAACATGTTTTGTCATTATCTAATGCCCTGGCATCTTTAATTTTATCACTATTTATATGTCCTAATTAATTATATTTGTGCTTCATAGTCATCTTACATTTTAATTATTTTATGACTAAAAGTTCATGTAATAAATTCCAATTATAATAGGTAATTATACTTAACCAAGTAAGATGCTCACTGAATCAGACACAAGGGATTGCATTTGCTGGGATCAAGGATAGAAGAGGTTAAGAAAATGGGCTTTCTAATAAATATCTTTCTTCTTTCAAAGTTGAAACTTTCCCTTTGTCCTTTTAATCTTACTCCTTGTTTCTCTGCCACATTCCTATTCCATAAATTATACCTTCTCATTCCCTTTCCACTAGCTAGTATTGAGCCAACAATAGGTTCAGTCCTCCTGTGTATCCTAAAAGAATATTCTCTCTATTCTTGTATCACCCCAGGCTACCCACCCCCAATGTTTAACTTTCTTTGCCAACCCTATGGAATTGTAGACAGAATAAGTTGATTACCCATAACCTCCACTGTCTTACCACCCACTCATTTCACAATCATTCTTACATCTGTCCCTCCTTTCCAATCAGTTTTTGCTATCTGAACTCCTATACATTATTCTTGCTGAAACCTCTCTCTCAGGGGTGACCTGCTCTTCAATAAATTCAATGGAAATAGATCTTAGAGATTAAGAACACAAGTTTCAGAGTTAAGCCAATTTTGATTTAAGTTAAGGCTGTGCTTTTAAACTATGAGGACTCAATCAAGTTTTATTTAAACTCCATACTCAGTTTACTTTTCTTTAAAATGGGGGAAATCACAGTCTATCTCAAAAGGGGTTCTGAGGATTAAATGGAAAATTCCTGTAAAGTGCTTAGCATGGTACAAGGAGCACAGAAAGTGATCAATAAGTGATATCAATTTAGCCTACTATAAACCATGATTCTTTTCAATTTTATAGCATTTGACACTAGAGACTAAATATCTTCTTCTGATACCCTGACCTTCCATGGCACTCACCCTGCTGAGAAACTCTGCTTTTCTTATTACCCTTCTAACTGCTTTGTTTCCAAGTACATAGGCGATGGGTCACTCTGCTCCAACCCCATCAGTATGATAATGTCCTAAGATTCAGTTCTTGGCTTATATTCTTTCTTTTTCAATGAGGTTGGATATATGGGTCTGGAATTCAGAAGTGAAGATATGGCATGTCTTCAGCCACACTCATTACCTTCCCTTGTAAATTGGCTTTCCTTTCAACTTGGTTCTTTCTATCACTAGTACCATAGATTTGACTTAGCTCCACCAAACCATACTGTTGGAAACACTCTACATACCACATTTGCTTTACAGTCTTCATATTTTTGCTTTTTGTGATCCTTTTTTTCCTGTTAAAGTTCAACCCATTCCTTAAAGACCATTTTAAATGTTTTTTTTTCTTCTTCTTCTATATCTTTCTTGTCAATGTAGGCTCTAGAATAATTCTAGTTCTAACATTTGCTAGCTGTGTGAATATGGAGAAGTTACTACACAACTCAGCTTCAGTTTTCTCATTCATAACAGGAGAACAATAATAACCCCTAACTGATCAAGTTGGTATAAAGATTAAATTAAGTGCTGGATGCAGTTAAGCACACCTGTAATCCCAGAGGCTTGGGAGGCTGAGGCAGGAGGATTGTAAGTTCAAAGCTACCTCACTGATTTAGTGAGGCCCTAAGCAACTCAGCGAGACCCTGTCTCAGAATAAAAGATAAAAAGGGCTGGGGATGTGGCTCAGTGGTTAAGTGCTTCTGGGTTCAATCCCCAGTACCAAAAAAACAAAAAGAATTAAGTGAGAAAATTTTTATGAAAGTGCTTTTAATAGCATCTGACATATAATAAACCTTAATAGAGGATAGTAATTATTGTTACTGTTGTTAGTACTACTCCTAAATACTAGTATTATCAGGTATTGTTCACTTGGGACTCCAGAGCAATTAAATTCTTCTTCATTTATTGAATTATCTCAGTGCTAAGTTTGGTGAGAAATATTTATCCACATGGGTTGACACCTGCCATTAACCCCTTCCAACTACTAGAATATGCAGACAAGAACAACTTCTTCCTTGTATTACTTTGTAGGGGCTCAATATGTTTTTGTTGAATTTAAGTAAATTGAATTATATTTCCTCCTGGTCTATTTTAGCATTTACTTTGTTTTCTTCTCTTTTTGTTTGGTTCCAAAGGTAGAAGTAATAATCAGCATAAGAATGTAAAACCATTTGTTCTAATATTTATTTCCTATCTTTTTAAAACATATTTTTTAGTTGTAGTTGGACACAATGCCTTTATTTTATTTATTTTTATGTGATGCTGAGGATCGAACCCAGCACCTTATATGTGCTGGGTGAGCACTCTACCACTGAGCCCCAGTCCCCAGCCCCTAATTTTCTTTTTAAAAATTTTTTTAGTTGTTGATGGAACTTTATTTTATTTACATATATGTGGTGCTGAGAATTGAACCCAGTGCCTCACATCTGCTAGGCAAGCACTCTACCACTGAGCTACAACCCAAGCCCACCCCCCCTTATTTTCTATCTTTAAAATGATTCTGGTTTTCCCTTTGCTTAGTTTCCTATCAAATAGTTTAGTTAGGGACTGTGCTGACTGGAGCTAAGTGGCAGGAGCTTAGCTTTAGAGTTAATGGAAGAAATTGTGTGTTTGATTCATAGGAGGGGAATGCTTACCTTTCCTTTTTGCACTCTTTTCAAATACATCACTTATGCTTCTCTTTTAGAACAAGGAATGCTAGACAATATTATCCATTGATTTATTTTTGTGTACCGATCTTTAGACTCTGGAGAGCATATAAGAAAAGAAGTCATGTTCTTAACCCTAAAAAGAGGTCAGGTGAAGACCAGAGTCTTTTTCCTAAGCTGTCAGAGAGAACATTAAAAAATGAAGGAAAGGAAAGTAAATAAAGAATAATAACTATGCCCACTGGTGGCATTTAAGAGTAAAGCCTAGGTGAATCACAAAAGTATTTGTCATATATCCATACATTTGCCCCTTGATCCCTTTACATGGCCCCTCTATGGACCTCTTCATGTGCTGAGCACCAAATGTTCTTCCTAGACTCAATTTCAAAACCTAGCATCTCTCACTTCTCATTCACAGTCAGAGATAAATTTGTTGAGAACAGCTTAGGGAGTTTCAGTGAGCATATAAGAGAGAGAGAGTGTGTGTGTGTGTGTTTGTGTGTGTGTGTTACATTTCAAATAGGAATGAAATTGCCTAAAACGTGTCTCTGATGACTAGATTTTAAATGCTAACCTAAAGGTAGAAGCCATGGTAGGAATTCTGAAGAGATGGAGAAGCTTTCCTATGGATCTTGAATTCACATTACAAAGGTCATCTGCTTTGCCTACACATAATATGGTTTTGTCACCATAAAAAAAAATTGTCTAATTGTTATAAGGCCCAATACCAAAACTATTAGTTTTAAACTTTTATTTCAAATTTTCAAGACTCAAGAAATTGCTTTGTGTCCATATTCTCTGAAGATCAATAAACGAGGGGAGAAATTAGAACAAAATTATACAAGTTTGATTAAGATGATAGCTAAGTATAACTTTGAGCTTATCAGATCCTCCTTATGAAAAATAAAGCAAAGAACAATACCCAAATACATCTTAAGTAAGGATGTGAATTTATGAATGCATTCATTCTTTTATTGGCTCATAACAGGCTATATAAATAACCAGTTAACTTAGTTCTTGGTAATTCCTTTTATCTACAAGTTCTCTTTGTATAAATGCCTATATTACAGTAAAGAAATATTTAACAAGGAATTAAATAATAAAAATGACAGTGGAGAAACAGCATCTCAAGGCTCAATCCACCTGACCTACAAGCTATAATTACTTTTCTCTCAGAGAAGCAACAGAGGAAGTTTCCATGGAGAATGGAATGAATGTATTGAAGGTGCACCTTCACACCTGAGCACAAAGAGAAAGTTCTGTGTCAAATTCTTTTCCTCAAGACAGCAAAAAAGAGAAACTGTATTTTGTGTAAAACTTGCACAACTGGGTGTGGCTGAAACTTCTCTCAGTGAGAATTGGCATGGTGATTAAATCTGTCTGGGGCTGTGGTTTTCCCAACTGAGAAAGTCAACCATTTTGATTTGTTGTACTTGGAATCTTTTCCTTAATAATGATAAGTTTTACACAAGTTAGATTATATGGTCTCAGTAAAGACATATTATAATAGGAGGGTGGAAGAGCCCACATAGCCTATTAGAAATAAAGTATTAAAATTTCTGTTCTATTCAGCAGGAACAAATCTGAGCTAACATCTTACTTAAGATTAGAAATAATTTCGTAAGAGTGAGATGTAAGTCTGGGGGCAAAACAGAATAGTGATTGCTGCCAAGAATTGTATAAAGAAGTTCCTCCAATTCTTTGCTCCACTATCTTCAACAAAAAAGGACAACTTTGACTTTTCTTCTTGAAGCTGTTAACAAGCCTCATTCAATACTGATAGAATAGGAACATTCAAAATCTATGGTGTTTCAAGCAGGCCACACTTTTAGTCCTCCTGTCAATGTCAAATTCTGTCAGCTGCAGAAAGCCAAAATGTCTTATTACCAGAAACATATGGAAGTTAGAGGAGGGATTCACCCATTACATTGAACTTTTAAAAAGGTCTATTGACCATTTGCACAGCATTCAACACTAGATTTAGTGGAGAATGTAAAAGTGTATAGTTTGCCCTTTAATCTGAGGGAGTTTATGAAGACCACACTTGAACACTCTGAAGGTCAGGGGCCAGTAACTGCTTTGGTTCTGTGTGGCTGTCAGCAGAGTTAAGCCATAGAGTGTTCAGACAGGCTTAAGGCATAGGCAGAAAAGGAAAAGAAAGGGAGAAGAATGAGAATGAGTACTTTGGAAAGCAGGAAAAGACAAAGGAAAGACTGAGAATAACAAAAATAAAAGGTACAAAAAGGGTGAGGGAACTTTACTTAGGAAGATAGAAGACCACCAGGACAAAGTAAACTTTAGGCTGTCTGCCCTCTTTTGTGCATATCTACACCAACTTTAATGCTGGGTTCCTTAAGCCAAAGCTGAGATTCACAGGTGGATTAGCTCTGCTTTCAAAATGAAAGCGTTGAAAGAAGGAAAAATAACAGGGGTTTTGCCATGCTTGAATTCCTTTATCTGCTTATTACAACTTCAGGGGCTTAGAGGTTCAACCTTGCACTGAGATTGAATCATGCCATTTCATTTTATAAAGCACTGAGGCTTGAATTGTACTGAGCCATCTTGCCTCTTATAGGGAGCTCACACTTCCAGTCAAAAGCAGGCCTGGGTTGGTTTGTTGATTCATTTCTGAAACTGGATTCTGGATGCCAAATGAAGGAGGGGCTGTTTTTTCAGGAAATTAGAGACTGTGTCAGGATAGCATGCTCTCACCATCCTTCTCCATTTGTTGTGAAGAAGGACCAAGTGGAATGATGGATGATTGGAGTGTTTATAACTATTGAATATGCCTAATATGAACTCTAGGCAATTAGGGCTATTCAGCTTTAACCTTTTGGCTGGGCTATTCATTTCAACCAGATGTACCAGATGCACTGATTAAGTCTACACTTTTATGGCATCTCCTATTTGCCTGAACACTCAATGAGATACAAATATGTTCTATTTTAAAAGATGCTATAGACACATTTCAAATAAAGTATGGAATGAACCCCCTCATATTATATTATATTTATTTATTTATTTATTTGATTTTGTTTTGTTTAGACAAAAAGGGCTATGCAAGTTTGCAAGTTCTCTGACTGCTTTTCCAAAGATACACATTCCCTTTAAAAACTTCTTACTGCAAAATTGAATCATATCCCCACATGTGAAATCCTTCTGTTCATTCTCCACTCTAAAGTTTATGATGATATAGGCAAGAATGCCGCAAGTTGTCATATAATCACAGAATCCAAGGGAAGGAAGGAGAAGTTAGTTATTCTTATCACTTAAGAAATGAGAAAAGTAAGACCTACATAGGAAACAAAATTTTCTCAAATTAACACTGCAATTTATAGC
Organism: Marmota monax; assembly: GCF_021218885.2. Taxonomy (NCBI): domain Eukaryota; kingdom Metazoa; phylum Chordata; class Mammalia; order Rodentia; family Sciuridae; genus Marmota; species Marmota monax. The sequence continues at coordinate 4,269,068 of NW_026694552.1, read as the reverse complement.
AGAACTGAGACTTCTGATTTGGACAGAAGTATGATCATAAGATACTTCCTACTTAATATCTCTGTTCTCCTTCCATGGGTGATTTATACTTTGAACATTTTATGTTCAATTCATTGACATGTAATTCCTTCAATGTTTACTTTCTAGACAGTTTTCATTTACCCCAAAAACCTAAATGAATAATCACTTCTCTACTTTAGTTAAAACCTTTAAGAGAAGTAGTTGAATCTTCAACAATATTTTATTCTCTATAATGCCTTTCAAAGTTTCCTCAAAACTCTGATAAATATTTTTAAAAGCAGCACAGTTTGGAGAAACTGAACTCTGAATATGAAGCCAAAAAGATTTGGTTTGCAGCTCAGCAATGATACTTACTAGCTGTGTCCTTGATTAAGTAATTTGCCATAATGGAGCCTCTTTTTTTTTGGTGTGTAAGTCCAGTATTTATTTTTACATGTTATTTTTTTTATTATTGTTCAAAACATTACAGGGCTCTTGAAATATCATATTTCATACATTTGATTCAAGTGGGTTATGAACTCCCATTTTTACCACGTGCTCAGATTGCAGAATCACATTGGTTACACATCCACTGTTTTATATATTGCCATACTAGTGTCTGTTGTATTCTGCTGCCTTTCCTATCCCCTACTATCCCCCCTCCCCTCCCCTCCCTTCTTCTCTCTCTACCCCATCTACTGTAATTCATTTCTCTCTCTTGTTTTTTTTCCCCTTCCCCTCACTTCCTCTTATATGTAATTTTGTATAACAATGAGGGTCTCCTTCCATTTCCATGCAATTTCCCTTCTCTCTCCCTTTCCCTCCCACCTCTAGACCCTGTTTAATGTTAATCTTCTTCTCATGCTCTTCCTCCCTGCTCTGTTCTTAGTTGCCCTCCTTATATCAAAGAAGACATTCAGCATTTGTTTTTAAGGAATTGGCTAGCTTCACTTAGCATGATCTGCTCTAATGCCATTCATTTCCCTGAAAATGCCATGATTTTGTTATTTTTAGTGCTGAGTAATATTCCATTGTGTATAAATGCCACATTTTTTTTTATCCATTCATCTATTGAAGGGCCTCTAGGTTGGTTCCACAGTCTAGCTATTGTGAATTGTGCTGCTATGAACATGGATGTAACTGTATCTCTATAGTATGCTCTTTTTAGGTCTTTGGGGAATAGTCTGAGAAGGGGAATAGCTGGGTCGAATGGTGGTTCCATTCCCAGCTTTCCAAGGAATCTCCATACTGCTTTCCAAATTGGCCACACTAATTTGCAGTCCCACCAGCAATGTACAAGTGTACCCTTTTCCCCACATCCTTGCCAGCACTTGTTATTGTTTGACTTCATAATGGCTGCCATTCTTACTGGAGTGAGATGGTATCTTAGGGTGGTTTTAATTTGCATTTCTCTGATTGGTAGAGATGATGATCATTTTTTCATGTATTTGTTGATTAATTGTATATCCTTCTCTGAGAAGTGTCTGTTCAGGTCCTTGACCCATTTGTTGATTGGGTTATTTGTTATCTTATTGTTTAATTTTTTGAGTTCTTTGTATACTCTGGATATTATGGCTCTATCTGAAGAGTAAGGAGTAAAAATTTGTTCCCAGGATGTAGACTCCCTATTTACCTCCCTTATTGTTTCCCTTGCTGAGAAAAAAACTTTTTAGTTTGAGTATGTCCCATTTGTTGATTCTTGTTTTTAACTCTTGTGCTATTGGTGTCCTATTAAGGAATTTGGAGCCCGACCCCACAAGATGTAGATTTGAGCCAACTTTTTCTTCTATCTGACGCAGAGTTTCTGGTTTGATATCAAGCCTGGAGCCTTTTTCTACATCTATAATATGGAGCTCATTATAATATCTACCTCTTGAGGTTTTCATAATAACTGAGAGAAGGCATATAGTATGCCTAACAGGGTGCCTGCACTTGGAAGTGTTCAATAAGTGATGGCCATTCATATTACTGAATGAAGGGGTGAGTGAATACTTACAAGTGAGATGTGTCTACACTTAACAGGAAGGCCACAGGGAAGAGTTAAAGGGACAAATGCTCTTCCCATCCCCACTTCACCCTACCCCTCCATCCCAAGACATGCATATTCCAGGGGAATAAAAGAATTCTGTTGACATAGTCTTGCCTGAACAGATAAAGCAAACTTTCACAGATTTTTTACTGAATGATTTCAGCAATTTAGGTGCCATTCCTGAACCTGCCATATGTAGAATGGCTGAGGAGAACTGACTTTGTGAAATCAACATGTTTCCTTAATTATTGAAAGAGGTTCTGGGATGTGTACTCAGCACACACCTTTGGGTCTATTCCCATCCAAGCACAAGCTGATGTAATAAAACTGTTTGCATCAGGGCTCAGGGATAGATCTGATTTCAAATGGGGATCAGCACAAATTCATGTAATTAGGAGAACAACTTTCTAACTTTCCAAGGGTTTCAAATAACAAAACCTTATTGTATGGAAAAGAAACTTCATGTATATAGTAGATGAGGTGTGGTAGGGTAAAGGGTAATGGGGTAAGAGCAGGGTGGAGCAGGGAAACATTATCTGTGTTTCAAATATCAATTCTGAAAGACTTCCATTCATATTTCTAAGCTGAAAGCAGTAATGCCTGACAACATACTGCATTGGCATTCAAAAACATAAATTCTCACCTTCTCTAGGCCAGTAGTTAATTGTGTGATGTTAGGCTATTCACTTAACTCCAGTGTAATTTTTACTTTTCACTTGTAAAATAATTATAAACGTAAAATGGATAATGCTTATTCTCAATCTTAAAACAAAGGAGAATGGGAATCAAAAGATAATCTTTAAATATAAATTATGATGAATAATATGACAATTAGTTGGCTTTTTAAAACAAACCAATAAATGAACAAATTGCAGCCCTAGGATTTTCTTTTTTTTTTCTTCTTCTTTTTTTGGTGGTGCTGGGGATTGAACCCAGGGTTTTGTGCTTGTGAGGCAAGCACACTACCAACGGAGCCATATCTCTGGCCCTCTGGTCCTAGGATTTTCTAAGAGGACATGTGAGCTCTTACTAAAAGAACAAAGCCTTTTAATATGTAGGCAGCTTGCTCTTCAACTCAGTTCCACTAGAAACAATATGAAACAAATATGTAAACCATTTCTAAGATGCATTAAAAAGTAGTTTCTCAATTATTACAGTTTTGTGATTCCCTGTCACTGGTCTTTCAGATCTCTGGGGCAACCTCCAGGAGTAATGCAATCCATACAATTTTCCAAGTTTTTGTGATGCACATTGGAATTTGAGAAGTGCCAGGGCAAGGAGACAAGACTGATTTTTAAGAACAGGCAGAGAATGATATCTCAATGTAGTTAAACTACTATCTTGGAGAACTTTTCAATTATTTTTGTGGGTTATTTGAAACTAAATAAAAAATGCCTCTTAAACATAATTGCCATTGACTATGCTTATGTTTAAAATCTTCTCCTCAAAACCAAGGAATTTGAAACTTCTACTCATCACATTTTGAAGGAAAGGGTGGCCTGAAAACCACCATCAGATTTACTTTCCACTTTTTTTCCCCATTGCTCAGGCTGAAAAGGGATTTCTGGTTATCTCAGTACAAGTTGCACCTGGGACCACTCTGAACTCATATAATAGATTTAATGAGCTCAGAATGGATTGTTGACCTTCTTCTAATTCATTAATGCCTTTCAGCAACTCTGCCCATTTCTGTCTCCCTGTTAGCTTCTTTCCAAACACACCTTGTTGTGGAATTTCAATGACAAAAAGATGTGTGCACCTCAAAAATTCAAAATAGCATTTTCAAAGGCTCATCTGACAAAAGGCAAGAATTTTACTGCCTCCCTGTTTTTTTTCTTAGGGCAGCTTACTCCTATTCTGAAATATATACAGCTTTTAGAGCCCTGAGCCTGTATATTATCTTCACTAAGACATGCTTAACCTACCTGTCTTTGGGTCAACTAAGAATTATCCAGCCAAGGATTTTAGCAGAATTTAAATAAAGCACCCCTAGAGCAATGAGCTATAAATTCAAATTAACAAGGGTTGGGAGAGATTCTGATACACTGAATTTATATTTTTCTTTAGAGTTATTATTCAGTGAAGCATATTTGAACAGCTCTCTAAACATCTGTAAGTAGTTTCTAGAAGTGGAACTTATGTCCAAATTTACTAGAACAATGATTTTGGCCTTTTTCTAACTATTGCAATTCACCCTGAGCTCTCTTCCCTGAACATACTCAGAGGTAGCTCCATAGTGAATAATACTTTATTATTTTCAAATTGTCATTTGAGGGTATTTTCACACTCTTCTATAGATTCTAAAATATCTTGAGGGAAAGAAAAAGCAATCTGATTCTTCACTATTCACCACAATCCCCAGCATATCTTGGATACTAAGGCAAAACTTGTTTATTGATTGTTCTAAGGAAAATATGCTTCAAAAATAATGGGTTTCAGCAGTTACAAGATGAAATGCAATCTTTAAGTTGCAAGTATGTCTGGAGATATTAGTATTTTTTGATATCAGATACACATAATAAAAGGACTAGATCTTGTGGTCACATCAACAGGTACAATTCACTTTTCCTTCCTTTGCAATCTTACAGAATATATTTTACAGTGTTCATTCTGTCTTGTAATATAGTCAGTTTCACACATATTTGTCATATATCACTTGATTCTTCCCTATAATATAGTTAATTCCACATTCTATATATGTCATACACATTGAATATGAAGTTCTTGAGGGTTTAGATTCTATTTAGCAATCATAAAATTTCCATGTCCTGGCACAGAGGTTGGCCCACAAGTGAACAATCAGCTAGTATTTAATATTCCATATATTTGTATATGTATGTATGTGCTGTTTATGTTACAGGAATTTAAATCTAATCGTTTTTGCGAAAAGGTAAGGATGCAAATGGTTTCCTAAGACTTTTTTCAGATGCTAGTACTATGGTTGCATAAAAACACTATAGAAAGTGGGGTCTGCACTAGGAATATAGTTCACAGATAGATCACATGCCCTGCATGTGCTAGGTCCATGGTTCAAATCCTCAATGTCAAACTCTCTCTCTCTCTCACACACACACACACACACACACACACACACACACACACACGAAAAGCAATAACAACAAAACACTGTGGAAATTGAAGCTAGCAAATCCCAACAAGGCATCTATGTCTAAAGGTAATATTAGTATAAATAAATTATTATAATTTAGATGTGAAGGATCATCCTATGTTGACTTTTTAAAGGAGAAACATTTTATTTCATATCATAAAGAAATAAATTCAACATTTATTATCTATTGCATATCATGCATTTTGTCAGGTTCTTTTTTTGTGGGGGTATACAGGGGATTCAACTCAGGTCACTCAACTACTGAGCCACATCCCCAGCCCTATTTTGTATTTTATTTAGACACAGGGTCTCACTGAGTTACTTAGTGCCACAATGTTGCTGAGGCTGGCTTTGAACTTGTGATCCTCTTGATTCAATCTCCCACGCTGTTGGGATTACAGGCGTGAGCTTGCCAGGTTCTTTCACACACATTAATTATCTTATTTAATTGTTACAATCACCCTACTAGATAGGTATTATTAGTTCCACATTCCACATTTCAAATGAGGGAATTGAGTTTTAGAATTAATTTATTGAAGATCACTCAGAAAATTAGTTGTAGAGTTAATCCACGTATATGAATTCATATCATGTCATTATGGCTCCAGAGCCTTTTTGGCTTTATGTTATTGCTATTGGCAGAATGAGCTGGCAAATTGCTTGAATTATCAACCCTACCCTCAGTACATAGATTCCAGTACCGTATCTAAGAGTGAACAGTATTTTCACAAACCACATTGAATAGGCTTTCCTTCAACAATTATAATATAGGTCATCTCTGATTTAAAAAGGAATATCTGGGTAAGATTGCAAGACCATAGCTAGGTAGAAAAGGGCAACTGAAGTGTGAGTTGTAGACGCAGGTGATGAGTTAGCTGTGATACTCATGTGAATGATTTTCCAGTATTGATAAGCTGAATCTATGGTTGTATATAAGCTTCAAGTGAGTCATGAGAATAACTAGTGAGGTCCCCTTGCTGCATACTTTTGAGATTCCTACTTTCAAGATTCCTTCCAAGAACACTGACCACAACTCTCAACATAGCCCTTCATTGTAGTGGTAGCATTAGTTCAGGGCAGTCACCTGGCATAATGTAGCCCCAGCCTAAGTTTACAACCTTATTTGGAGTCATTCTTGTTCTCCTTCACCCTTCTCTACCCACACTGGCCATATTTTAGGTCTTTAGTCTGTCAAACGCTTCTCTTCAGTGCCTTTGATTGGCTTTAAGTCCTTCCTGAAAACTCTTCCCGCACATTTTCCTTGGCTAACTGCAACAAACTCTGAGCTTTAGCTTACATTTCCTTCCATGAAAAAGACCTTTCTTTAGCTACCCATGCCACCATTTAGAATAAATTTCCTTTTTTATTATTTATTTAACATATTCCTTTCCTTCATAATGTCTTAGAAGTTGAACATTTGTTTTGTGGTAATTTGTTTAATATCTTTCCAATGGAATCTAGGTTACATGAAGGCAAGCACAAATTTCTCTTTGTTCATTGTGTTGTGTCCTCAACAGATGACATTATGCCTAATTTGTGGCAGGTGGTCAATAAACACTTGTTGCATAAATTAATGATTCACTTTAATTTACAGGAGGATCTCTAGTCTAACACTGAGAAAGAAGACTACTTATATTCATCTGGTCTACATCTGGTCTACAAAGTTTCCAAATGAAACCTGGTTATTATAGTTTAGATCTGAAAAGTCCCCCAAATTCTCATGTGTTGAAGACTTGATCCCCAATGGTGATGCTTTTGTCAGGTGATGGAAACTGTAAGAACCAGGTCCTAATTGAAAGAAGTTGGTCACTGGGGGTGTGTCCTTGAAGGGTATATCTTGTTGCAGGCCCCTTCTCTCTCCACTTCCTGTGTGCCATGAGGTGAGAAGTTTGTTCCATCATGAACTCCCCACTATGGTGTTCTGCCTCACCAGAAGCCCAAGTAACAGGGTGAAGTGAATATGGACTGAAACTTCTGAAATCATGAGCTAAAATAAATCTTTCCTCCTCTAAGTTAATTCTAAGGAATTTTGTCACAGCAATGGAAAGCTGACAAACACATTGGTCCCAGGGCATGAGAAATTTTAGTTCTAATTTACATCTGCTTTAGGTTATTACATTACATCTATAATATTAGTCCATGTAGTAATGATGGTTAGAGTTATAAGCAAATGGACTTGACCCAATAAGGAAATTGGCTTTTCTAAAAGTCGGCACTCTTAAACAATAGAATAGGCTATATATTTATGATATGAGCTTTTGGTCATTGGACACAGAAAGACTAAATGATTATCTCTCACAAGTATTATAAGAATAGCTTTATTGAGAGAGAAGTTGAAACAGATGAACTCAAAGAAGCCTAAGTATTCTCAAATTATATAACTGAAAGATTGTAAAAGAAATTTGACAACACATTGGGTTCACAATGTGTGAAAGACAGAAAAATTTCTGCTGAGAAACACACTCCTGCTCCTTTAGGAGGTATCTGACAACTGATATGTATTTATCTGTGTATTTGCCCACAGAATATGATGCTTGGTTGAACTAATATTTTGAATATCCTGGGCAGTCTCTGATGCTTCTATCATCTTAATCATCATTGTCATTATTTTTATTTATTAACTTTAAATTCAGATCAAGAAAATGGACATTTTTATGCTTCTGTCAATATATATTTAAAGTATAATTAGCCTCCTAAGTGAATATTTTTAAATATTTGATTGTCAGTCTATTATCAAATTTGTTATTGTGGTGTGATTAAAAAGGAAGGGTACTTTAAATGAGTCAAGTGGAAACTTCCAATCTGGTTCATGCTTAAAGAATACTTAATTGGAACATTTAAACTTGCTTTTATTGACAGAGAAATGAATGAAACGCAAGTGAACCATTACTATTTCTCCCTCTGCCCACATACATTTAAAGCCTAAGGGAATACTTTAATTCGTATGTGGAACGCTAACCTGAGGAATGTGATAAGCTTAATGTCCACATCATTAGTTCCTATGGTGTATGTCGGTAGCTTAGCAAATCCAGAACCTAAAGACTTTTCCTTCCTAGGGGCATAATTTTTGACCGATATTCACACTTCATTTAAAATATTTTAAGCCAAACACCTCAAAAAAGTGACTTATTGCCAACAGTTTAAAACAACCAAACCAAATAGACAGAGATTTTATGTGTCCCTTCCCTACTGACCAACAAAACTCTGTCTGGCAGAAAGCATTAGAATATTTTCATATATTCAACACTCTCCAAATTCTTTACTGAGCCCTTCAAACTTTGTTTTTGAAAGAATCACAGGCAATAAGGCATTTATTTTACTTTGGGCTTGAACCTTATTTCATAGGGCCTCCCTATGTATAGGAAACACACCTGGTTTAAAACCAGTGGGCTTGCCATGATGCCCTAAAATTCACACCATGGAATATTACTTTGCTTGAGATTTTGAAGGTTCATTTATTAAAGCAACAAATATTTGTGTCTAGTAATTTTCAGACTTTGTGCTGCTGGAAAAACTCAAACAGATCAATTAAATATTTAAGGGTTCTCCATATAGGAATTTGTCCATAATTAGGTCACCTTAACAGCCTCATTCAAAACAATAAAAAATAATTTGGTGTCTGCAGACAATTATAATGTGCTGTGGATACTCTATGTGTTTACTGAATGCCTATTGAAATTATATATATTTGTGATATGTTTAGAAACCCCTTTTTTGGAGCCAAAAGACTGAGTGAAAACAGGAATTGTAAATATACATTTATGTTGATATTGTACTGAGGGATATTGAACCCAATGAAATAAATATTCTTGTATTTAGGACACCTTCTGGTCTTTCCAGCTAATAGAAGAAACTTCACATTCACAAAGTGTTTGAGAACACTGTTCTCACAAGCCAAGGCCATGGGTTCATTTTTGTGTTAGTTGGTGATGTTCAGCCTGTTTTATAGCCCCAAATGACTTAGATTCAAAAGCAAAAAAAAATTTATTCACATTTTTACCATTTTTAAGATAACTTTAGAAAACATGAACAGATGCTTTTCTAATATCTTTCTGACTTTTAATAATCACCTTCAACTTCTTATTTGGAATAAAATTTTATCTTTTGAAATATTCATCAATTTTTAATACTTATTTTTTAGTTTTTTTTAGGTGGACACAATTTTATTTTATTTTTATGTGGTGCTGAGGATCTAACCAGTGCCTCACACGTGCTAGGTGAGCACTCTACCACTTGAGCCACAACCCCAGCCCAATATTCATCATTTTAATGTCATGCCTTCAGTATTCTTGGCATTTGGAGAGATTTATGTCCCCTTTAGTTTTTTTTTTTCCTTTCTATTTACCTAAGATCACATGAGATGAAAGCTCCACAATCAGACAAAGGGGTATTTAAAGCACCACTCTGCCACTTACTAACTGTAATATTTTAGCTAAGTCACTTTACATCTCTAAACCTTTGGTTTTCTCATATATAAAATAGGGATAAACAGGATTTTATAAGAATAAGAGGATATAAAACATCTAAAGAACTTTAACCCTAGACCTGGACACAGCAGGATTTGTACTAGTCTGTTTTAAGTTGCTACAACAAAATAACTAAGGCTAGATACGTTACAAAGAAAAGACATTTATACATTTCAGATTTGGGGAGTTTGAAAGTTCCAGGTCATTGACTCTATTGAATTGGCCTCAAATGAGAGTCCCCTGGGTTGCATCACATCAAGGCATGTGGCATAACTGTGGGAATGCATGATGGAGGTAGAGATCTTATGACAAGACAGGAAACCAGAGATTGGGTAGGGGCTAGTCTTCCTCTTTTATTCCTACTCTCATGGAAACTAACTAGGGTACCGTAAGAATTTCATTCATGTTCTCTGAGGGCAGCATCCCCAATGACTTTATTGGTTTCCTCCAAGTCCTGTCAGTTAAAGGATCCACCACATGCCAACACTGCCACACTGGGGACCTTGATCCCAACACACAAACTTTTGGGGAAAACACTCACATTGCACCCAAACCGTAACAGTTCTCCATTAATGGTCACTATGCTGCATGTGGAGGCTGAAGGGCCATGAAATCACCTCCATTTATTTACTAATCTGAATTGCTTCACTTCTGTAAACAGTGGCTTCTCTATCTATAACATCAATATGATCATTCCTACCTAGATGTATTCAGAGTTTAAGTGGTAAAATGCATAAAAATTACTTAGCATATAGAAGTTCTGTACTTATTACTTTGAAGAATACAACCAATATTCTTTATTAATGTGGCCTCTTTCTAAATAATCTGACTAGTGTATTTAACAGTTGGTGAAGTGTTGCATTTCTATAATATCATTAAGAAGAAATCAACAAACACTGTTATGCATACCTGAATTAATACAGAGACCCAAAGACCTCTATTGTAGGGAGGTGATCTCATCTGGTTCCATGTCTTTGTGCACCTGATTCTTGTATCTTTATATTCTGCCCGGACTTCTCTAAATTCCATCTGTTCTTGTTCCTCCTCTGAGTGTCAAACTCAAATCCACTTATCTCTTTTACACATCCAACTACATTTCCACTAGGCATCTCAAAATTAATATTGTCCAAATAAAAAACCTTCATCACATAAATCTCCAAAGATTATGGTATACACTTTACTCCATGTTTTCCTCTCATCCTTGAATCTTATGGAATCTACATCCAAAGTGTAGCTTCAAATATACATATTTCTATCTCAATTGCCACTTCTCCAGGCCAAGTGTCTATCATCTCTCTCCTGACAATGAACACAGCATGTTAAATGATTTCCCCACTTCTATACTGGGTCTTTGTATCATTACCTTAATCACCTATATGTGAACATCTGATGGGGTCAGATATGCTACGCCAAAATATTCCTGCAGAAAATCAGAATATGCTACCCAAAATTGTGCTTCTTTGGGATAAGGATTATTTTGGGCAGGCTAATTTCAGACACTGCAGACATAGAAGCTCTGAAAAGTCGCATATTGTAAGCAAAATTTGCATCAATAAAGAAAATCTCCATTCCTAAGAGTGTTTACATTTCTGCACCAGGAAGAGAGGGGTGACCAAATTATTGGAGAAAATATTGACTTAAATCTGTATAATACACCTTATCTGTATTTTATGATACATTTCTTGGCTTCCATCTTAACCCTGCTTTCACCCATACCCTTTTATCTTTAGTTCACAGAATGATGGTACTTAATCCTTAAATCTAAGTCAACCCTTGAGATTTGCTCATTTCTCTGTAATACACATGAGGTATGCATATTAATATACTTCAGTTTGTTTTTCTCATGTTGTTCTTCATTACAGAAGTCCCTCCCAACTAAGAATTAAGAAGATTAAAGAGTAAACTATTTTCCTTCCCTACAACTCCCATGGGAAGGGCATGAGGTAGCTTTGTGTAAGTGAGCTAGTTTCTGAAGGAGGTTAAAACTGAAGACTCTCAGCTGGCTACACTTCCATTAGTTTGGACAATATGTCCCTCCTTGAAGGAAAAGGAGTTCAGGTATTGTCATTGAAAAATGCGGTTTTTTGTATGATGATTATTTTACATTAAAGGAATTTAGAGAGCAGAAGATGCTAGAAGAGGGTTTACCATGATATATCCTTGTCTTTATAAAGTCCAAACACACCAAAAAAGGAGCAGTTATCACTCATCCCTTCGCTGAGCTTTCATTAACTAAACTCATATGTAAGGAAGAGGGACCAAAGTTGTTAACACATCTGGACAGATTTTTGTCACACAACATCATCCATTTTGGGTCCTATATAGAGAAAATTATTTATAATTCATTGTCTGTTTTGCATTCCCAAAGGTATTTTTCCCAGGCCATTGTATGTTCTCTGAGCCCATTGAGTTCCCCTAAAAGTCCTTTACTATTCTCTTAACATTCTCCATTGTCCTCCTTTATAGAAAAGGCCATATATATGTTTCTGTATCATGTTGGCCTAGTGGGTAATCACACTTTTGTGATTTTTCCCTCATGCAGTTATTTTTCCTCTTTTGCACAGAAATATTTCTGAGTGCCCTTTCTCTTATTTAACTGGTCTATTGTCAATTTATTCATGTGGACTTTTAGACAGCAAAGGGAAACCTTGCTTTTTGCCTCTACTTAGGGAAATATGGACAATGCAATTCCATTAGAATGGACATCCTAATCAAAAGCCTTTACCTGTCTTGTTTTAGAATATAAATGGGCAATTCTCTGATATTCCCTTACCATTAGAGAACATTTAGATTTCACAAAGATTTTATGCTTTTATTTGATTTTTTTCAATGAAATTGTAATGTAAACATAAATAAATAAATAATTTCTCACATAAAGAAATTATGGATCAGAGAGGTTTTGACTGAAGGTCACAAAGTTTGTAGGTAGTATAAAGGAGACTTACAATTTGACTCTAAATGCAACCATTCTTCCTACAATGCTTTAGCACCTTCCTAATTAGAGACATTAGTTGAATAGAAAACTTCATTTCTCACCATGCTTCTTTAGTAAGATCTTGTTAATGTTTTTTTTTTTTTCTCTATTTGTTATTTCTGCCCAGGGTGTATGTTTTTATTACCAGAACTATGGGGTAAAACTGACACATGCATCAGGAAAATGCAATCTACAAAGTTATCAGGTTCAGACCTTCTTGTAAAGACTTATATGGTTAATAGAATATTTTAAATGGTAGCTTTAGAAAATCATTTTTTATGAAAATTATTTTTTAATAATGTTCTTAGTAGGTATTTATCCAGAGCAAAGGAGTTGAGATTGCAACTGTTTCCTGTCAGACAATCCATTAAAGAGAGTTTCAAGATAGCTGTGTATGCTGAGCACATTCTAATGACAAACTTCCATATTCAGCAAACCTGAATTTATTATTAATATATAGTAGGTAAGATTGGTAAGTAAGCTTCAAAGAACTTTTCAGTGTCAAAGCCCAAAGCCTTGACAGTTGATTTGAGAAGGTAGTCAAACCTTCTGAATTAGTCAGCCTGTCAGCCTGTCATAAGAATTATGTGGAATTGCAGGTAATAGCTCATTAGCAAGACATCTCTATTGGTAATTATGACAAGGTCAGAAAAGTAGTATCTTTCAGAATTTGGGAGAATATTAAAAATTCTAATGAAAATGTTTTACATTAGTACAAGATTCAAAATAAGGTACAGAAAACTATGTCTGAAGAATACGAGCTTTATGGTCTCCTATATCTTATATGATGCTCTTGGCACAAAAACAAACTCTCTAAATTAGATACCTGCCGACTGAGGTAGTCAATGGTCACTCAGAGCTATGCTCATACACTCTTGGTAGAATTGTAAAATGGTATAATTATGTTGTAAAACAATTTGGTTGTTTCTTATAATGTCAAATATGCATTTATCACATAACCTAGCAATTCCACTCTCTAGTATTTGCCCAAGAGAAATAAAAATATATGTCCACAGAAAGAATTATATGTAAAGGTTCATAGCAACATAATTTATAATAGCCCCAAACTAGAGAGAACTCAAATGCCCATAAGCTGTTGGACTAATAAAATCTATGTTATATTCACATAATAAATTTCAAAAGAAAACATAGCTGAATTTCATAGACCTTATGTTGAGCAAAAAAGCCAAACACAAAGGAATATATTCTACAAGATTTCATTCACTTGGTGTACTAGAATATATAAAAAGGATCTACAGGGCTTTCTTGTTTTTCTAAGAAAAAGTCAATGGTTGCCTAGAGCAGGAATGGGGAAGTTACTGTAGATGAACTACAAAGGGTCATAAAAGAAATAGTTCAACCTTAATTAGGGTGGTTATTATATTGGTTACATTTGTCAAACGTTATCAATGTGTACACTTAAAAAGTACATTTTCTTGTATGTAATTTACAGTTCACTAAGGAAATTTTAAAATAGCTTTATAAGGGGAAATGCATTTAAAAATATCTTAATTGAAAGAAAATCTAACTGAATAAAATAAATCAACAAAATAAGTGACTGTTATTAGGATGGTATCCAAGAGTCTATCTATCCTAGCAACCAAGTCCAACCCACCAACTAGGGAAGTACTTTTCACATAAGGATTGATATGCAATAGCTTCCAGTCTTCCCTGTTACTCTCATGGATGGTAGTTATGCTTTTCCCACTAGGATCTGTTACCAAATCAAATGGGAGCCACAGACAGATAGAGACTCCTTTCTGTCCACATATATTCTCTGTTTAAAATAACTGTGAGTTTGAAAGCTAGATGATTTGAATATATCAAAAGAAAAATCATAAGGCAGAACACCTGAAGTAATAAAAAAACTACTATGAAAAATTAGACTGTTATCAATCCTAATTAGTTTAATCAGTTACTGGTACCCCTCCCCAATCTAATCAGAACTCACTTTGAACCATCCTAGCTTTGGAAATTTGCCTAGATCTTGGTCTGGGCACAAGTGCAGTTTGCTGTCTGCTTATTCTGTTGGCTCTGATTGAAATGTGGGACATCAGAGGTTGGCATGAAGCTGGTCACTTTAGGTTATGAAACCTCTTAATCATTCACTAACTATAATTACTCTCTATTAGGACCTTATCTACTCCTGACTCACATGATGTTCTCATTTCAGTTTAAATTTCTGGTATTCTTCCTAGACTGAGGATGGAGAAGGAACAGCTTCCCTCTATTTAGGTTCCATGTACTATAAAATGGGAAAAAGCTGAATTTGAGCAAATATAGTAATGTATAGAATGACTATTACCTTATCAGAAAAAAGAAACCTCCTTTTAGAGGACTCTATGATTATCCCTACCTTTATGTTTACTTAGCATTCAAGGTTTTAAAAAATTGTATTGTATGCATAAAATTTACCAGTGTAACTATATAATTCAGTGCCATTAAGTATATTCATAATGTTGTTCAACTATCACTACTGTCCATTTCCATAAACTTTTCATCATCTTAAACTACCACCCTGCTTTTACTGGTGCTGAGGATCAAACCCACTTATCTGTCTCACACATAAGAGGCAAACACTATACCACTGGGCTGTACTCCCCAATCTCAGACCATCACTTTTTTTTTAATGGATAACAATATAAATATTGATTTCCTTGCTGAGAACCTTAATTTCAGCATAATTTATTTGCTGTCTACAAATAACTTATTTTATGAAATTTAACCATCTTGCCCCTTTCCTGTATTTTAATCTTTCTACAACCTTTAAAATATTTTGAATACACAGAACCAAACCATTTTAAGCAGTTGCTCAGAATAGCAGTTTACTCAGAGAGAGATTATGGCACGAGGGGTGTGACATTCTCCCATGATTCAGGGGATGAAGTTTCAGAACAGATCCTAGAGAGGAGTTGAGTTTCTCCCTACTGAACTCTGCCTTTATTTCAGGATGTGGCCACTGCATAATTTGTGGTGAATCATCATGTTAGAATAGAAGGCATGACAATTTGGATTTTCTTAGACATAGATAAACTAAAACAAACAAACAAACAAACTGGTACAGTCCACATTATCTGTTCCCTAATGTTTCTCTTGAAATTATTTTGAGTGATTTGAATATAACAAATAAGTTAAAATCTGTAAAATTAGGTTAGTCATGTAATTCCACATAAAGAAAATTAGAAAATTATAGACATCTTTGAAAGTTTTTAAACTTTTGCTTTATTTATCTGACTTTTATCAATGGGTTGTTCTAGTCATTTTTAAAAGAACTTTGGCCTTTATCTATTCTGGATTAACTGCAGATTTAAAACAATTATATTTCAAGGCTTAAAATGTCCTATTAATGCTCTCTCTGTACCAGAAGTCAAAATACTTAAGTCAGAAACATTAATTATCTTGCTTTCTTATTTTCTGCCAGCTAAAATAATTCACTTTTGCATAGGTCTCCACTTGAGGTTCTCCTAGATTTTCCCACTTGTTCTTTCTTTCATTCTGAGATTCCAAGCTGCCTTTTAAACTATAGGCATGTCTGTCTTTATCTGTTTCAAA
The DNA here is from genome assembly GCF_021218885.2 of Marmota monax. Lineage (NCBI taxonomy): Eukaryota > Metazoa > Chordata > Mammalia > Rodentia > Sciuridae > Marmota > Marmota monax. The sequence goes on along the minus strand of NW_026694552.1, from coordinate 4,252,938 downwards.
AACCCTCCGAGAACTACTTTTTTTGGTAAACAAAAAATCTTTATTTGACATTTTAAAGATTGATTACTTAAGGCAGCCATATTGCACAATTTTATAGCAAAGACAACCTTGGCTTTAATTAAATTACATGGTAAAATATATATACCTAATGTACCTTGGATTTATATATTTGATATCACCCTTATTTTTAAAATAACATAACATTAAAATAATATACACATATATTAAATAATATAACAGTTTTCTCCTTCTAAACCTATGAATCACAGTGTTATTTTAAATTAATCATGTCCTATGATTCTATCACAGCTTAATAGTTTCCTTATAAAATTTTACTGATTAAGCCATCTTATACAGTTCTCTTCTTTAATTCCTATGGTATTCATACCACTTTTCCCTCTTTAAACTAAATTCTTCTGCCAAAGACAGTTGATTTTATTGTTTCCCTGCTCAAAAGCTTATAATAGCTGTAACCTATCTGGAGGATCATTCTATAATCTTTAATAGAGCAAATAAAGCCCCTTATAATCTGTCCCCCATCTTATTCTCTGGCCTCAAAATCCTACCTGGATTATGAGAACTGTCCTCTAGTGATACTACATAGCTGATAATCTTTAAATATGCTGTATAATTTCATACCTCCGTGTATTGGCACATGCTTCTTAGAACTAAAATAACTTTCTTACTTTATATTTCCTGATGAATATCTGTGCATCTTTTAGTACCTGGCTAAAAATCACTTTCTTTGTGAAAATTTCTCTGACCCTTACAGGTCAAAAAAATAAAGTTATCATAACTAGAAGAGGATCATGCTGTTATAGAATTAGATAAATATATCAATGAAACAGAGCTTCAAAACAGAATCATGTACACTTGAGAATTTTTTTTTAATTTATTTTTTAAAATTTATTTATTTATTCATTTATTTATTTTGGCAGTATTCGGGATTGAACCTAGTAATGCTTTACCACTGAACTATATCCCTAAGTCCTTTTTATTTTATTTTATTTTATTTTTTTATTGGTTGTTCAAAACATTATAAAGCTCTTGACATATCATATTTCATACATTAGATTCAAGTTGGTTATGAACTCCCAATTTTACCCCAAATAGAGATTGCAGAATCACATCGGTTACACATCCACATTTTTACATAATGCCCTATTAGTAACTGTTGTATTCTGCTACCTTTCCTATCCTCTACCATCCCCCCTCCCTCCCCTCCCATCTTCTCTCTCTACCCCATCCACTGTAATTCATATCTCTCCTTGTTTATTTTCCCATTCCCCTCACAACCTCTTATATGTAATTTTGTATAACAATGAGGGTCTCCCTCCATTACCATGCAATTTCCCTTTTCTCTCCCTTTCCATCCCACCTCATGTATCTGTTTAATGTTAATCTTTTCTTCCTGCTCTTCCTCCCTGCTCTGTTCTTAGTTGCTCTCATTATATCAAAGAAGACATTTGGTATTTGTTTTTTAGGGATTGGCTAGCTTCACTAAGCATAATCTGCTCTAGTGCCATCCATTTCCCTGCAAATTCTATGATTTTGTCATTTTTTAGTGCTGCGTAATACTCCATGGTGTATAAATGCCACATTTTTTTTTATCCATTCATCTATTGAAGGGCATCTGGGTTGGTTCCACAGTCTAGCAATTGTGAATTGTGCTGCTATGAACATCGATGTAGCAGTATCCCTGTAGTACGCTCTTTTAATAAAAGAGGTAAATAGGGAGCCTACATCATGGGAACAAATTTTTACTCCTCACACTTCAGATAGAGCCCTAATATCCAGAGTATACAAAGAACTCAAAAAATTAAACAATAAGAAAACAAATAACCCAATCAACAAATGGGCCAAAGAACTGAACAGACACTTCTCAGAGGAGGACATACAATCAATCAACAAGTACATGAAAAAATGCTCACCATCTCTAGCAGTCAGAGAAATGCAAATCAAAACCACCCTAAGATACCATCTCACTCCAGTAAGATTGGCAGCCATTATGAAGTCAAACAACAACAAGTGCTGGAGAGGATGTGGGGAAAAGGGTACTCTTGTACATTGCTGGTGGGACTGCAAACTGGTGCGGCCAATCTGGAAAACAGTATGGAGACTCCTGGGAAAGCTGGGAATGGAACCACCATTTGACCCAGCTATTGCCCTTCTTGGACTTTTCACTTGAGAATTTAGTGTACGGTAAAGTAGTAATCTCAATCAAATGATGCTAGAACAAAGAAAAATAAATAAAAATTGGTAACACCTATCACTAAAAAAATTGATTTTCAAAAATGAACCATAAAAGAACTTTACATAAAATAGAAGTCAAATAGCTATTTGAATGAAATTTTAGTGGGGAAGAAATTGAAAAATAAACATAATATTTCAATTAAATATGACTATATTTAACTTTATCACAAATAAAACCTTCTCAATGAGAAGATACTCTAAACAAATTTAATCAAAAAGCAATAGATTAGACATAAATATTTGAATTATTTATAATGTATCAGACAAGTTATTAATATCCATATTACATAAAGAAATCATGAAATTTAATTGGAAAATAACAAATTGCCGGTTTTAGTCAGATTTTTTGATTCTGGGAACAAAAGCCCTGATAAGAATAATTTTAGAAGAGGAAAAGTTTATTTGGCTCTCATAGATTCAGAGGTCTCAGTCCACAGATGGCTGATTCCATTACTGTGGGCCCCAGGTGAAGCAGAACACCAAGGCAGAAGGGTGTGGAGGAGAATAGCAGCTCAATACATGGCCTCCAGGAAGAAGAAAGAGAGAGAGCTCTTTTCATCAAAACCAATATAAACCCAATGGAATGCCCCCAGTGACCTACCTTGTCCAGCCAGACCCTACCTGCCTACAGTTACCAACCAGCTAATACCAATCAGTGGATTAATGCACTAATTAGGTTAAGGTTCTTATAACCCAATGAGTTCACTTGCAAACTCTTTTGCTTTGTCTCACACATGAGCTTTGGGGGACCCCTCATATCTAAACTATATCATTCTCCAACAGAAACATAGACAAATAATCTGGAAAGGCAGTTCATAGAAAAGGATATGTCTATGTCCAATAAATACATAAAAGATAGCCATTATCAAGTACATTGGGAATGTAAATGAACAGCAATGAGATACTATTTTAAACCATCAAATTAACAAATAATGAATAAGTTTGAAGATACTGCATGTTAATAATGGTGTGGTAAAACAAATAGTCATACAATTCTAATGGGAGAGTCAATTAGAATGGCCACTTTGGAAGGCAATTAGTAACAATGATGATTAAATCAATTTTAATATTCCAGAAAATCCAGCAACTCTACTTCTCAATACCTAAACTAGAAAGACATTATGTGTGTATGTATAAGAATGTTCACTGCAGCAGTGTCATAATAGTGATCAATTGTAAACATCCCTAAATGAATATCAATCGTGCAACTAAATGAACAAACTGCAGTATATACTTACTATGGAACACTATGAGGTAATTAACAAGACTGAGATATTGACTAGGCACAGTGTTAAATGAAACAAAAGCAAACATGCACACATATTTGTACAAATAATGTCAATTTCATTTAAAAAGCAAAATTAATATTATGTAGTATCTGCAGATACTATGTATATAAATTCTTAGAAAAATTCTGTTTTAAGGAAATACTAATCTTACCTTGCATATGCTTATATGATACTAATATTATTAAGAGTTAAAACCAAAAAAGTAAGAAATAGGTTAGGTTTCTTTGCATTTGAACATTATTCATAATGAATTATTGTTTTAAAAAAGACCCAAAGGCTATTTCCACAATTTTACAGTTTATAACTGACAATTGAAGAAAAGGACTATACCAAAGATACTACTCTAAATTCATTATCTCCTTTGATTTCTATAACCAACAAGGCCAAGTTTAGGAAGATGTGAGAGAGAGCAAGTCATCTGAGTGCAGGATTGGAGATTGTGTTTAAAAATCTATATATTTTTTCTTTGTGACAGATTCTGCATTAAATTTGAGATTTTCAAATATTATAATACAATATTATTTGTCATGATTACTGAGTATTTTGATGCCCCCTAAATTATGAACCTAAGGTGAGTGTACCCTGTGTAACAGCAGTCAGAGTCTGGTAATATTACATCTCTTTTATAAGATAGGAAGTTAAAGTTCCCAAACCTAGAAAATCAGTAAATACTGAAGCCAGAATTCAAATCCAGATCCACTGCACTCAAAGCCCATATTTACCATCTCTGAGTTTCTGTAAAATTTTATTTTGTTTTGTTTTATTAGTTCAATGAACATATTCACTTTGAATGATAATGTGCTTCATATATATTCCATATATCTGTGCTTCACACCATATTTGGTAATTTGGTCTCAGCCTTGACAAACTATTTGTGGAAGTACTCTGTACTTTGTATTGCTTGCCATCTCTTAGAGAAATATTGAAAATATCTTATAAGAAATAGGATATGAATTACATAGAACATAAGTGGTTTGATCATACACTTCAAGCAAGGATCATAAACACGTGTAAACTGCAATGCAAATTTAATGACATCATCTGATTTTGACAAAGCACTAATTGAAAGATAAATTAATGATTTTTCATTATGAATTCTCATGTCTATTTTTTGTTGTTGTTGTTGTTTTTGATGCTAGGCATGGGACCAACGGCCTCACACATGCTAAGCATGTGCTCTACCACTGAGCTACATCCCAGTTCAATGAAAGTTTTTATTAAACACTCAGATTTCCTCTTGGTGGTTCTCAACTAGGGTCTGAAATCCCCCTATGGGGGATTTAGAAATGTGTATGGATGTTTTGTTTATCCAAAAATAAGTTTAAAGTGACTACTTAAAATAATTTCAAAGGAGGGGGAAATTACATCTGTAATGATGGGAAGGGAAGGAATATCTTTTCTGCCCTGAATGTTATGAAACTAGAAATAAATAACAGGGAAGGAAACTGAAAAATACAAAAATATGTGTAAATTAAACAAAATGTTCCTAAACAATCAGTGAGTCAAAGAGATCAAAAGATAAGCTTAAAAATATATTGAGGAATATTAAAATGAAAATACAACATCCCAAAGCTTTTGTGATGCAGCTTAATCAAGTTTAAGAGGTAAATTTATAACAATGAACACCTATGTTAAAAATGAAAAAAAATACTTTGAATAAAAAAAACAACATTATACTTAAGGAATTAGAGAAAGAACAAATTAAACCCAAAGTTAGTAGAAGGAAAGAAAGAATGAAATAATAAAGATCAGAGTGGAAATAAACCAATTAAAAATATAAAATCAGTAGAAAAAAGTTTAAAAAGCTGACTTGTATTTTTCAAAAAATTAAAAATTAAACAATATATACAAGCCCTTAGCTAGAATAAGAAGAAAGAGAATACACTCAAATCTATAAATCAGAAATAAAATGGATATAATACAATGGATATCTCAGAAATAAAAAGGATCATTATACTCTCTACAACTATGAGCCAACAAAATGCATAACTCAGAGGAAACAGATAAATTCCTAGAAACATACAACTTACCAAGACTGAATGAAGAAGAAATTGAAGGTTTGAGCAAGATCAATAATATATAGAGAAATTGAAGTAATAATTGAATGGCTTTTAACAATGAAACGCCTAGGATCAGATAGTTTCACAAATGAATTCTAGCAAACATTGAAAAAATTAATACCAATTCTTGTCATACTCTTCCAGAAGACAGAAATAGAGAAAACATTTTCAAAGTCATTTTATTAGGCTATCAACACCTGTTACCAAAACCAGGCAAAACCACCACAAGAAAAACAAATAACAATAACAACAACAACAACAAAACCTACATGCCAATGTATTTGCTGAATACAATTGCAAAAGTCCTCAATGAAATGTTTAAAGGTTTTAACTCACTCATCACAGCAAGTTTTTACAGAGAACTCTGATTTTCAGGAAAATGCTACTTAATTGATTTTTATAATAGATGGCCTTAATTATATGCTCACAAGTATATGGAATTTTAAGAGAAATTTCAGTGATAAAATGCCTATTTAATATAGTTTAAACTGTACTCTTACAACCCTGTTTGGTGAAAGAAATATTTTTATTCATGAATCTCTAATGGTATCTGTGTTCTAACACATTTTGAGAAACTTTATAAATAACAGAGCATAGGATGGTTACAGAGAAAGTGAACAAGATATAAATATGAGAAAATTTTCTGTTTTTAGACATCAAAGAAAGTTTTTCTTTTTACAACATCATAAAATGATCCATGCTTCTGTTGTGGTGATATAATGACAAAGTAGAGACATATTTTGAGGTTCATTCATCTAATGACACCTAATTAATTTATATCTCTCAGTATGACTTTTTCAACTTGACAGTCATTCTATATTTCATGTATAGGAATAAACTAAAACAAATAGTTGCTACCACTCTATAAAAGTAAGAATAATAACAAGATTTTTTTTTACTATATGGTTAATTGAGCTATTAAGGTAAAAAAACACAGAATACTGTGGTATTAGTATGAGAAGTTTAAATGGATCAGAACAAATAAGCCAGAGACATAGAAGCACACTTAAGCATTGGATCATGGGGCCTGAGGCTCTAGCTCAGTGGTCGAACACTTGCATAACATGTGTGAGGCATTGGGTTCCATCCTTAGCAATGCATAAAAATAAAATAATTATAAAAAAATACTTGGATTATGTAAAATGTGATATGATAAATCAGGAAATTATGGTCACAAATTATTCTATTAATGATTATAAGGTTATGCCATCTAAGTAGATAAAAATAAAAAGTTAGATTCTAGAACTTTTCTGTATAATGAAATATATTACAGATATCTTGGAAATGCTAAATCAAAGTAGGAAAAAAGAAAACAAGAAAAATATAGGTAAATATATACTATTATAGAAAAAGTATAACTTTTTGAGGATAGATCAGTGGAAAAAGAACAAAATAAAAAGGGTTGATATATTATATGCTCTCATTTAAAACTACCAACTATAAAATGCTCATTCTGCAATTGAGTAATATAAATTGTCCTCAAAAATAAAATTTATAATAAAAAGTAGAACTTATGCCAGAACATAAGCAAGTCTTATTAAATTTTTCAGAATATGTATGTATCATATAGACAATATTCTCTGTCCACACACAAGTGAGATGTTATTAATAAAATAAAATCAATAAAATAATTAATATTAATAATATCTAATAAATAAGATAAAAATAATCATAATAAGTGTTCATACATGTGAAAACTTTAGCAAAACAATTTCAGGGTAAAAAGAAGAAATTATAATGGAATTTTAAAAATGCTTAGTATTAGGTGGTAATGACAAAATAGCACAACAAAATTTATTGGGTGTAGTGAAAACCTGGTTTATTACATAAATTCATACTCTTACATGCTTATTTTACAAAAATGTTACCAGCAGAAAATTAACAAGATCAAACTAAGAAGGTAGAAATAAAAGAACCAACAGAATAAACTCAGAGAAAGTAGAAAAAAATAATAGTAAAAAGTATTAGGAAGTAATGATATTAGTAGAAAGATAGTAACAAGAACAGGAAAGTCAAGTAAATAAAAAATAGTAGTAAAAAAATCAAGAAACTTATTTTAATGATAAATTTCCCAGAAGTGTATGGCCTATCTTGTGGGGAGAAATTAAACCTAAATAAAAGCTTCTCTGGAACTTACCTAAAATTTCAAGAGCAATCCTCAAAAAGATGCAATTGATTCTAAGTAAAAACTATGTATCTTAACAAATTTCAACAACATTTAAAATAATATAACAACTTCTACAACCCAAAAACATAAAATTCATAATCAATAACATTAAAAGAAACAAAAAATATGAGCATAACCATAAAAATGTCATTTGGTAGAAATATCAATAAACAATGAAAATTATAGAATTAACAAATAAGGATGGTAAAATTGATATTATTAATATACTCAATATGTTTAAATTTATAAAACATGAATGTGATAAATAAAAAAACCAAGAGATACAGAAAGATACAAGTCGAATTTATACAAATTAAAAACAATATGTAAAAGGAAACTATTTCATTTATGGATGAGATCAACAGTAAATTAAAATAACTCCAAATTTAAAAAAAGAAAGATAGTGTCCTAAAATAAACCATAAATGGGAGGAAAAAAAGACTGGCAAAAATGTACAGTTGCATGAGATGATGTAAAAAAATGCTATATTTCATCTGTTTTCCAGGTGAGGAAGGATAGGGGAAACAAGAAAAATGAAAGAAAAAAAGAATGAATATTTTCCATATGACAGTCAAAACATGTCAGGTTAAAAATACATAATCTTAAGAAATTATGCAAGCCATAACATGGTAGAGCAAATTAAGACACAGATAAAAACCACTGTCAATATAGAATTTTATAGGCAGCAAAAATAGTAAATACTTGGGTAAATATATATGATTCTGTTTTTCTCCTATTTAATTGATTTTGCAAGCAATTCACTTAGCAAAGCAGGAAAAAGCAGCAACATATCAAACTGGATAAATGCTCCAATAAATAGTAGCAGCAGCAGCAAGTGTGTAAAAAGCCATCACCAAAATGGGTCATATTTGGAAATTTAGTAACATATGTCTAAATCTATGGGATAAAGAGGAAAGCACAAACGAAATTAGAGAATATCTTGACCTGAATTAACATGAAAATCAACATATCCAAATTTGTATGATGTAGCAAAGGCAGTACTTGGAGGTAAATTTATATATTAAATGTTTATATTGAAAAGGTAGTATGTGAAAGGCCCTGGGTTTGGTCCCCAGAACAAAAACAAAGAAACAAACAAAAAAGGTAGAAAGTTCTCAAATCAATGATTTAAGCTCCCAACATAAGAAGCTAGTGAACGTAAAGCAAAAGTAAGCACAAAAAATGAAAGAATAAAGAGCAGAAATATATGAAATAGAAATGGAAAAAATAAATAAAATATTCAAAAGGATCAGTATAATTTATAAAACTCTAGAAAGACTGAACAGAAGAAAGAACGCATCATTTATGTTAAGTAAGCTAGAAGATATAGCACTACATATTCAAAGGCAATTATGAGGATAATTAGGGAATATTATAAACAACTTTATGCTAATAAATACAATTTAAAAGATACAAACTAACAAGGCTTACACTGAATAAAATAGATAACATGAGTATCCTTACATCAATAAAGAATTGGTTTCTTAGTTACAGTCTTCCCACAAATTATGATTGAATTTATACAAAATTCTAGAAAATGCAAAGTAACCTATAGTAAAAGAAATCAGATCAATCATTCCTTGAGGATGGGAGGGGAAGGTAGTGTGAAATTGGATGATTGATGATATATTGTGATGGTTTTATGAATTATTTCATATATTAAAACTTATCAAGTTACACTTTAAATATGTCCAGTTCATTATATCTCAATTATTTCTCGATGAAACTGTTTCCACAAAAAGAATAACAAACTTTAAAGCAAGATGGCTCCACTGGTTAATTTCCCCTAGTACTAATTTTTATGGAAAAACTAGTACCAATTATGTATAAATTTTTCAAAAACATAGATAAGAAAAATAAGTCCACAACTCATTTTAAGACGTTCACATCACAGAATTCCAAAACCAGAAAAACTTGCAAATACTAAAATGCATTAAAATTTTATGATAGACACATACACTCACTTGACAAAATGAATAAAAGTGTATTAAAATGATTATGACCAAGTAGGATTTATCTGTGTAGTTTTATAGTAACACTGTGAAAATTAACAAATAATTCACCACGTGAACAGACCAAAATAGAAAAAGTAATATGGTACCATCAATAGATGGATAAAGCCATTTGATAAAATTGACTACCCTCATGATGGAATAAAATCTCAACAAACTAGCTAACTTCCTTAACCTGATAGAGGGTATCTATATAACATCTATAGCTAACATTATACTTGAAAATCAAAAATTGAAGGCTGAGAAATGATATTTTTAATAGCATAAAAACATGAAATAATTATATATATACTTAAAATATTGTGTTATTTTGTATATTGAAAACTGCAAAAATACTATTGAAAGAAATGTTTAAAATATTGAAATAAATGAATAAATATCTCAAATTAATCTATGGATGTCATTAAAATTTAAACCAAATTTCTATTATATATATTTATTATAGAAATTAACAAGCTGATTTTTGAATTTGTATGAGATAAAGGGACTTTGAAGAGACAACAGAAATTTTCCAAAGAACAAATTTGGAAGACTTAAAATATATAATTTAAGACACACTATTAAGCTATTCAAGTGACTCTGATACTCACACAAAGACTATTGATTGTTGTGATGGTTACACAACTGAAAATTAATAAAAACTCATATAACTTTATACTTAAAATCTGAATTATTCCTCAAATAAGTTCTGAAAAAATTGCAACAAATGAAGGAAGAAGGAGTTATATTATTGACATATACAGAAATGGCAGGGGTTGGGGATGTAGCTAAATGGTAGAGCATCTGCTTAGCATGGGTAATTCCCTGTGTTCAATCCTCAGCAACAAAAAAAAAATAAATAAATAAATAAATAAATAAAAGATTAAATGGAAATAGGATGTATCAATGATGAAAAGATTAACATCTTAATTTTTAAAAATTCGTGCAGCACTTAGAACATTCAAGGAAACCAAAAGCTAGAAACCTAAATAAATAAAAATAAAATATTAAAAAGGAAATAAAATTATAATATTTGATAACTTATTTTCCCACCTAAATATGTTTATATATGTGTGTGTTAGACCTTGGATTGTGTGTTGGAGTTAGACATTTTATAAAGTTCTGGAATGGTTGTAGATTTGTTTAACTTTTCAGAAAGCAGTCTACATTTTCAAGAGACTCAAAAATACACATTCTCAGGGCTATGATATCAATATTTAGAACCCTAGCCCAAAGAAGCAATCAGAGATACATTTAAAATTTATTCCCACTATTATTCATAATGTTAGTGAAATATAGCCTAAATGTTCAAAAACGTGTTATTAATAAATAAATTGTGGTGAATCCAAGTGGTTAAAAAACTTAAACATGATTCAGTTTGCTGGTGAAGAAATTTTACATGGAAAGTGTTCAAAATAAATTTTAAATAATACAGGAAATAAGATTAAATATACAGTTAGATCTTAAATTCATGATCTAGCTACATTTATAATCATTTATAAAAACTGGCCTGAAATATTAATAACTATACTCTTTAAATGATGAGACAACAGATGTTTTTTTATTTTCTTTATCATTTTTGTATTTTCCAAATTTTCTATGATGAAGTTTAAATTTTTTATAATTGCCAACATCCTTTTAGAATGTAGAAATGAATAAAAATTTTAATGTTAGGTTTTGGCTGAGGTAAGAGAAACTGCATGATTGTAGCAATATGTCATGACCAGAATAACTGTGTACAGTTAATCCCCTTTATAGTACATCTACACAAGATGGTACATCCCAGGCTCTGGGTTAAGCCCCTTTTTCTAGGTTCCCTGCACTATGCCAGTTGGTGAGTATCCAAGAACTTTCAACCACTTGAGATATTAGTCTGAACAAAATCTAAAGTGAGTCCAGTCAGACAAATATCCCAGAATGCATTTCCAAGTCAAATGCAAATTATTTAAATTTCTCTCCTTTTCCACCTCCACCTTAAAGTTATTTGACTCTTTTCTCTCCTGCTTAGCAGCATGGAAAATTAAGAGATTCTAAATTATTTTTTTTTAATTTCCATAAAATATTTTAAGTTGTAAAAAACATGGCCCAATGAAATCTAACAGAATTCATCTCAGAGCAAGCAAACTGAAAGAGTTTCCAAGATTTACCTTTTAAAAGTTACCCTGGGGATCCTCTCTCTGCCTAACTTTCTGAGCAGCCTTTCCTGGAGGAGCCTCAAGGTCTTGGTTTGATAATTCTTTGGTTTGACAGATTTGTTTATTTGTCCTGTACTACAGCCCTTAGGTACTTACGTTGTGAAATCCGTCTGCTGCTGGCTCTTCTTTTGCAGAACTATCCTGTTATTGTTGTCAAAGGTCATGCATTAGAAGGAACCCCAGCTGTCCCCAGGGTTGTTGAGTTAAGGTGATTGCCTGGGCCTCTTCTTAGGGGAAAGAGGGGATACATATTGTTGACAGCTGTACAGTAATTCTGCTATGGACCCAAGGGAAGTGTCCTTTTCCAGAATATGGCAAAAAATACATGAGGCTCACTTAATACCAGTTCTTAACTTTCTTCCTCCAGCCAGAACCAAGGCATAAACATTGGCTAGGAATATCTTTCTCCAAGTTTATCTCTTTGTATATGACTGAGGCTACCCATTCAAAAGTTCTTTTCCATTTACTGTGGTCTGATTTCACTGGATACAAATGTGGGATTTAGGGCAGAAAAGCAGACAAGATGATTTGTCCATCAAATAACATAAACAGTATCATAGATATATCTTCCAACATATCTACTGAATATAGAGTGCAAAGAAGCCTTTACCAGAACAATTAACTTGCAGCAATAAGTTCATAAAGCAATATGTGGCATACTATTTCAAAGAGAGGGAAACTCTGATTATGTTCTTCAGTATGCATGGTAAGGCAAAAGAGTTAAGTTTTTGGCTCCAAGGACTATCTGGGCCTCTTTGCTATCAATGTAATGGTCTGTGAGGATACCACAATCATTCCCAATTGTTTATCTTGGGCTTAGGAAAGGAGCTTAGTATTTTGTTTTGTGGCATTTTTACCATGTAGTTGATGTTCTGAAGCAATATGGACTAAGGGATAACATCAGATTGTGGTATTAGAGACAGCATAGAGTACTGGCTTCTCATCTTCATACTTACGTGATCATGAGTAAGTTTATGTTCTTCTTTGATCCTCAGATATCTGTTATGTGGAGCAATGCTGTGGTTTTGGATGTTCTGTACCTTTGAAAACTCATGTTCAGATTTAATTCCCATTATGAAATAGTAAGAGGAGGGACCAAGAAAAGTCTTTAAGAGATGATTAGGGCTCAGCTCTCAGGAATGGATTGATCCATTCATAGGATTAATGTATTAACAGATTAATAGGATATATCCAGAGTGGGTCTGTTATAAAAGGCAGTTTGTCTAGATCTCTCATATGCTTCCTGTATCTTTACCATACAACATCCTGTGCCTCCTTGGGACTCTGCCAGCAAGAATGTCATCACCAGACTGGAAACCCTCAATGTTGGACCAGAACAATAAAACAAAATAAACCTCTTTTTAAATAACATACCTAGCCTGTGGTGTTGTTTTTTAGCATCAGAAAACAGACTAAGACAAATAGAGATACTTATTGCACAGATTTATTTTGAAGAATAAGTGTGATAATAAGAAAGCAATTAGCTTAGAATCTATCTCATAGTAGTCTCAATGCTTGTTGGTAACAGTATGCATGTAAATTGTAAAAGTAGTCATAGTAGAGATTTTATTTTTTGTTATTATTCATAGCCTTATATTTCTGCGATTACATTATAGAGATTACCGTATACTATGGTAGAGGCTAGATTGCTAGTTTCCCCAGGTAGAAAAAAATAAAAGCAAATGTGTTTCATTACTTTTTTTATTTCAAAGTTTAGGATATTAAACAAAATAACCATGAGTGTTACTTAAATTTTTGTTGTCATCATGTGAATTTATTTTATGGTTTGAATATTTACTATGGGTTTGCATTTTTTTTTTCCTGAAAGTGAAACAAAAATAATTGGAATGACAAGAAAGACATGAAAAGTTAGTTGAAAGGAGAAAAATTCCTCTATTTTAGCAGTGAAATTGCCAAATGCCAAAAGTAAATGTAACTAGCCAATAGATAATTTTCCCCAAATGGACATGCAAGCCAAGCAAAAGTCAGGTAGCTGGCAAATATCAAGAGTTCACCTCTACTTTTATTTCTTTGAATAGAGGGCTGAAAATTCCAGTAATTAGATAGATTTTCTATCCAATGGAATTCAATTCTTGAAGAAGCAGAATGCCTTCATTATAAAAAGGATCTCAATTATAACATGTACTTGAGCAACAAAGACTCATTATTTTACATATTAATAAACACTTTTGATCACATGACTCAGAAAAGTCATTAAAGAAAGTACCAAGTCTGTAGACTTTGAAAATCTTTGATATATTTTCAGTGTCTCCTATTTACCATAGTGAGATAAACATTTTAGAGTTGTCCAATTACTTATTGATACTACAGTTTAGCTACTGTTCCTTTTGTAATTATTAGGAGTGTACTTTCAAGGGGCCAATAGATTTGAAAATCTCTCATTTGTTGCTCAGCTGCAATAGCACTTGCATCAGAAATTTCTTGGCTTCTCTTTCTCCTTACCTTTGGTGTTTGGAATTTTAGGAGTTAAAGCTAAAAAGGAAATGTTCATATTTCACTGAAGCAGACTGTGTTACTTCAGAAAAAGTATTAGTCACTGTGATTTAAAATGATGTAAAGCATAATTAAATGTACTTGTAGGAAAAAATGTCAAATGTAAATATTAAAACATCAAACCAAGCCTGGCAGACATGGTTTTTGTCTTATATAACCCCCATGTTTGACATATCACTTAACCTTGAACATAGTAAGTGACCCCTTCTTCAAAAAACTGAAGTTTGTTTCAGGAACTATTCCCATGTGAGACTATATATATATATATATATATATATATATATATATATATATATATATATATCCATGTGCATGAAGGCTGGTCAAGACAACAGTCTTTCTACTGTTACAAATGATTGCAAAGTTTGCATTGTACAAAGAAAGTGAAAATTTTCTTGCAACCGAGAACATCTTGAATTCTTCAAGGCTCACATAACTTCAGAGCAATGGAAACCACATTTTTCACTGTATCCCAGGTCCTACCACAGAATGGAAAAAGAGAAGGGGTTTGGTATGGGGGAGTTGAGGAGTGTGGTTAGTAAGAGGGGAAACTATTATATACTGGCACTTTAAATCTCTTCAGTATAGGGTTATGGGAGAAGGTGGTAGGAAGTAGGCACATGCTTTCTCATGGTTCAGTATAGTCTGGAAAATGTGCCCTCAATTTTGGCTGAGGAGAGAAATGTTTAAAAACCCTAAGACTGTCAATCAAATCAACCACAATAGTATGTATTGAGTGCCTATTATATGGGAGGTAAAGAAAGCCAAAGAAATATA
This sequence comes from Marmota monax, assembly GCF_021218885.2. Taxonomy (NCBI): domain Eukaryota; kingdom Metazoa; phylum Chordata; class Mammalia; order Rodentia; family Sciuridae; genus Marmota; species Marmota monax. The sequence goes on along the minus strand of NW_026694552.1, from coordinate 4,237,692 downwards.
CTGTCTTTGATAGTACAACCTCATTGAGGTGACAGAACATACACGGATTGTGTTAAACCATATGCCTAATTGTGTTAGTGCTATTAATGATTAGAATGAGGAAAATATGTGGCTTTAGAGTCACTGGAAAAGTTAATTGTCTGGTTCAACCTTTTTATAAACTGTGCCATCAAAAAATATTCCATGAAAATATCAAAGTAAGAATTAGGCATCATATTTGGCAATTATTTCTATAAGCAACTTTCCACTATTATCACACAGGAGCATTCCAAAAAGATGGTGAGATTTTCCAGTCTTTAGCTCCATTATTAGTGAAATGTTCTGCTCATAGTAGGCACCTAAAAATGTTTGGCTTAATGAATGAATTTCTGAGAGTTACCTTTTTCAATTACACACAATAGTCTGTTCTTATTTGCAGGGGATAATTCCAAGACCCTGGGTCAATGGTGGAAATCACAGGCAGTAGCAAAACCTTTACAAATACTGCTTTTTCACAGACACACACACACACACACATAAAATTTAACTTATAAATTAGGTGCAATAAAAGTAATAACAACAATAATAAAATAGAACAATTAAACAATTATAACAATACATTGTTTTAAGTTATTTACATTTATGAATTGTTTATTTCTGGAACTTTTAATTTAATATATTCAGACCACAGTTGACCTCAGGTAAGTGAAACTATTGAAATTGACTTTGTAGAAATTCTAAACATCAGATAAGCAGGGGACTAGTGCAGGTATTTTTTTTTATTATTCTCTGAAATATTCTCATGCCATCTGGTACTTCTGGATCACTTTTGCAGTTTTTTTCCATTAATTCTAACACTGACCAGGCAGTAAGATCATGTAGGTATTGCATATAAGTGTTCTTTCACACAACTATATCTTAGCTCCCTAACAGAATATAAGTTCCTTAAAGAAAGTGACAAGGCCAAACCTTCTGAATAACATCAAGAAGACTACTATTGGAAAACTTGTGTAAGAGTTGAGCATAATGGACATTGCTGACCTACTGATCTGCAAATTTTTGGCAATTTTATTCATAAGGCTTAGTAATGCTAGACTGTTTCCTCCCCCTATTTCCATATCATTCTTTCTAACATTGAACTAATGTGTGACTTGGTTAATATCTATTAGAGTCAGGAGATATTGTAATAAATTGTACCTACATTAGTATGTTCTTTAGAATGATTCTTTTTTCCCATCATACACCCAGCAATGCACACTACTTCAGTCTCACAAAATCATACAATTGGTTACAGGGAAGAAAACCTCAGGTTTCTCCAAACTATACTTAACACTACTATAGTATTTTTCTAAACACAGCATTAGTATAGAGCTGATTGTGCATTCAAGTGCCATCAGAAACAGTATAGGGACCCTTCAACACTCCATGTGCCCACTTGTTGTCTATCTTTCCTCTGGATTTTGAAAATATCCTGCCTGATGAAAAAGGAAATTAAGTCATGTTCCTCTTAGTCGATCCTACTAAAGAAAGACAGCTCTGGGAAAGCTAATGTCATGGAACTATGAATCATAATCTTAGACATGTGATTACCATCCAAAATCTAAATGTCAGCTCTTTTTGAATTAGTCTCACTGACACGAGACCTGAGACGTTGAGGAGGTTGGACTGTTGTATACAGAGTTTTCTTGGCCTGGTAACCTGCAACTCCAGTGGGTCTTCCCTGTATCTTCTTCATCTTCCTTACAGGCTTCTTGCCTTCAACATAATAAGTTCAAGAAACTCCTTCCTGTCCTCAAAAAACACTTCCTTGATTTAAGATTCCCTCTAGTTATTTTATTCTTCAGTCTTTCATAGAAAAATTACTTAAAATATTAGCTTATATACACTGTTTTTTACTTTTCTTCCAAGTCATTGATTTTCCTAAGGTCATTAGTAAACTCTATCTTTACAAATTCAATGAATATTCTTCAATGATAACATTTTATTACTTGATCTCTCATAGGCATTTCACATTTCCTTTAATTTATTTTTCTTTTGGCTTTCATGATACACTCGTGGTTTTTTTTTTTGTTGTTGTTTTTTTACTTCCCCCATTGGTAGTTCCTTTTCAATATCCTAATATCCTTCATGGCCTTCCCATATGTTGTGGGCTCTCTCTGCAATTGTTTGAAATCCTGTTGTTTCCCCTGTGCTCATCCTCAATCTCATTCTCTTCTAACCCTACAGCGATCTGCTAAATGATTTATTCCAAACCACCACCAAGATTGCCAGTCATATAGGGTGATTTTAAATACAGAGTATATCTTTTAAATAAAGACTATATATTTATTTCAGAAGTCTTTTGTTCAATCCCAGGCTTATGTATTCTACATGCCGAAAGAATATTTCCACCTGGATTTCTCACAAGCACATCATATTCAACATGTACAAAACTGAACCCACCTTGTTTCCCTAAAATTTCCCTCTCTTTCTTAGGTTACTCTTTTCTGAGAAGGGTACCCTACACATGCAGTTTTCTAAGTCAGAAATCTTTAGGTATCCCATACTCCATCTTTTCCCTTACTACTAATATCCATTTTGCCATCACAAAATCATGTTGCTTCTGCCTTCTTAATAACATTTGCATGAGTCTTCTTCAACTTCTTTTTACTACTTAAAATCAGAACTCATCATCTTTTTTCTGGATAACAATATTTACCTATTTGATCTCTATCCAATCCATCTGCCACAATGATATCAAAGCAAATCACATCAGTGAACTGAATTAAAAACCTTCCAGAGTTTCCTACCCTTGGGTTGAAGTTTAAAATCCTTAGTTAAGTATATAAAACTCTTCATGACATGGTCTCTGTCCTCTCCAATATCTTCATCTCTAAATCTTCTGCATGTTTAACTTTTTGACCATATGAAAATATTTTAATTTCTCCAAATAAATAAAATAAATTTGCTAACAGTTTAATGCACTAGAGTAGAGGTCAGAAAACTATTTCTATAAAGGGCCAAATTGTAAGTAACTGATACTGCAGGTCATACAGTCTTTGTTGCAATAGCTTTTCTATGACTACAAGCAATTAAAAAAATTATTTACAAAAACAGAAGCTTGTCAATTTAGCACTCAGCTCATTATTTTCTAACTCTAACACTAGAGGACCATGCTGTGTAAAGAAATTCTGTCTTAAATCCTTTCATAGAGCTTAGAACTAATCTTGATTTGGTATCAATTAAGATTTTTCACATATTGGGTTTACTTAAACAACTTATACTTGCATTTAAGACACTATGTAAAAGTCATCTTTATCCTCAGAATGATCTAAACTCAAACAAGTAATTAATTTCTATCCAGATTTTATATTCATGGCCACAACATAGACTTAATATTTCTTAAGGATTCCACAGATACATATTTTCACTTGGAAAATAAATGATCTAGGAGTGTGTGTGTGTGTGTGTGTGTACTGGGGATTGGATCCAGGGGCACTTAACCACTGAGTCACATTCCCAGCCATTTTTTTTGTTTTAATTTTGAGACAGGGTCTCACTATGTTTCTCAGGGCCTCCTTAAGTTGCTGAGGCTGGCTTTGAACTCAGGATCCTCCTGACTCAGCCTCCAGAGGTGCTGGGATTACAGCTATGCACCACAGCACCCAGCATTCTAGGAGTTCTTTGCTTCAGTGGATTTGATTTTTCCCTCTACCCTTGTGGTGCTTCCCCACACCTATGCTAATGTTTCCTATAAATCATTACTTTTATGTTTCTAGGGGTTTGTGTTTCCAAAGTAGGAGGAAATTCAGAGTCTGTAAAATATTAGGCATGTCAAGGAAAAACTGATGCTACTAAATGTTTCTATGGTGCATTAAGAAACAGACTGAGTATTCTTACGATGAAGAAGTGAAAATGAAAATACTTAGGTCATCTTCATTTCTACTTGTGCAGATAAAATTTTAAAAACCTGATGTTGAAGTCTGATCTATGGACTGAAATTAAGGAATGTTTTGATCATTTACTCCTTAGTGCAAGGAGAAAATAAGGACACAACAAGAGTTTAATCCTATACATATACATAAGTGGAGTGGGTAGTTATCTGTAGTCTAATTCTCCACAAAGCCTAACTTACTATACGGTCCAATTACCAAGCATTAGCAGACATTACTTATCAATCATGCTCTTACTCCTTAGTGATCTCCTTTAGAGAAATAGATCTGATAAGCACAGTGTGTCAATTATTATTGGCAATATTCTATTTGAATTAATACACTTTTCTTGAAGAATAAATTAAATACAGGAAGTAGTAGAAGGAGAACTATTGGAAAAGGGGAAGAAGACTAGATGTAGTAACAGAAGGAAAGGATACTAGGCAAGGGGAGTGGATATAATCAAAGCATGTTCTGTGCATGTAGAGAAATGATAAAATGAAGCCCACTAATTTGTAAAAATATGTGAAATGATTAAATTTTATAAAGGAAAAAAGAATAAGTCAAGTAAATATATTGTCAAGAAGTGGTATTACATGAAGCTTCTCATATGATAATGATCATGGTATGAGATTATCATCTTGGGCCATGTGAATGAGTATAATATAGTAGAGTGGAGCTACAGGACAGAAGGAGCCTGAATCCATCAAAATGTGAATCACTGTATTAGCCCTTGAGTACTTACACATTGAGTAACATGTGGTGGTGGTGGCAAGGAACCACTTAAAACAGTAGGTGTTTAGGCTTCTTCATTAAGGAAGCCCAACCTATGTCATAACAAATTGGAATGATTTATCATTTTCTCCTCATCCTCCTGGTCCCTCTCCTCCTCCTCTCTCCTTTTCCTTCTCCTTATTCTGCTTCTTTTATCAAAATACAGAGGTTCTAGTTTATGTTCAATGCTAACAAGAAGACTTATAAGTTAGGAACTTGAATATAGATTCTTTTTATTTTATCTTATTAAAGAAATGAGATACTTCTTATATTATTTTATTAAATAGATCTGAGTCCCAAGGAACATATAAATATATCCAAGAAAAATAGTTATGTATAAACCATGCCAGGCCTCTTCCTTTTGGATCTCAGTTTCCTCCTCTGTAAGACAGGAAGTTGAACCAAAGGTTCTTTCCATTTAAAAATTTTATGATTCTGCAATTGTATAGGCTCTTCTGCATTTTTATTTTGAGTGATTTGGTAAGAAAAAATGAAATAATGATAATGAGTTTTTGTATATTGCTGAGGGAAAGCCCCACTGAAGTTTGAATTATGGCTGCAAGAAGGTGACTATTATAATTTTCTAATTCTGTCATAACAATATCTGACATTTTCCCCATCCAGAGAGATAGATTATATTCAGAGAAACCAATTTCTATATTGACAGAGTGAACTTTTGGTTCTGAAGTAATTCAAAGATAACTTTCCCCTAATTCCTGCACATTCTCTTTCTTTTTCCTGTTCATAGATGATATTTAAATGCTCTTATGCTTGATATGGCAAGGCCATTTGTATGCGATTTGTGTATGCGATTGTGATCACTTGCATGTTCTTCTCTACTTCAATTCACAATCTTCCCCTTTAGTATCAAATATCTTTCTTTCTGATGAAAAGTATATATGAAGGATGAAGATAAATTGGTCACCTGCTTAAAAGTGGGAGTTGGAAATACCAGACTCATGACATTCTTTCAAGGCCTGAATCTGTCATTAGTCTATCACCACTATACTTAAAGAGAATAGGACACTGATGGTCCATTCAATACAACTACCCAATCCAAAATGCTTCAGTCTGAGGGTAGTCAGAAAATGTTACTGATGTACCAGCACAAAATAAGTACTGGCAACAGAAGAGCAAGGTTTGACAGATGTGAAACTATAATGAAACATACTTAAATGAGAATACATTGGTCATTCCTCTGGAAAGAATATATCTATAAGTCAGGATAGAATAGGTTATGCATTAACAACAAAAATCATTCAAAAACTCAGTGGCTTAAACCAAAAAAGGTTTATTTCTTATTTACATTTTCTTTCCAGTAGGTTGGTGGGGTGGAAGCTCTGTCTATGGTAATCACTCAAGAACCAGTTCAAAGAACCCATTTTGAAATGTGTTTCCACATGACTACAGTAGGATATATGAAAGGCTAGATGTGAACACTTGATCAAGAAATGACATCAGCCATTTCTTCTCACATTTCTTTTTTCCCATTTTTATTGATGCATTATAATTATACATAATGGTGTGATCCACTGTTACATATTGTACATACATGCAATATAACAATCTAATTTAGTCACTATCATGGTAACCAAAGAAATTCATATGGTCACCACTAAGTTCAAAGTGTTGGTAGAATACAAACCTACCAAATGGCTGCAAGGGGAACTGAAATATTTAGAACAGCATTATTGTCTACCAGAAGTTATAAGAATGCAAGCCATGAGACCATGGTTCCAGTTTTAATTTTACCATTAGGTTTGTGACTCACAGCTTTTCAACTCAATGGGCTTCACAGTGTTCCACATAAGTATGTTGTGAGGGTCAAAGTGATAATAGAATAGGGAAAGTAGAAACCATTAATTACATATAAGGTAATGAGTTAATTATTCACATACTATGATGAATTGTTTAATCTAAAAGTAGAGACACAGGTGCTTCTTATGTAGATAGAATTATAGAAATGCAATCTATAGGGATTTGGGATAGCAACTATATTGTTAATATTATATGTTGATATATAATATTAATAATTCAACAATAAATTAGTATTAATAAAAGGTGTATATACTGTTACTTCTTTGTGTTGCTGTGATATTTGACACTTCAGAAAAAAAATTGTGTGAGTATAACCTTTCAGTGATTGGTGATACTCCAGAGATCAGAATCTGTGTTGCTATGAAAAGTCTAGATACAAAGCTAACTATTTCATGCATTTAACAAAGGTTGCAATGACTCTCACATTCAACTAACTTCTCTTTTAAGGCTGGTATTCCATGCAATGCAGTAATACAAAGTACTGATTCAATGAATTATTGCAAATAAAACTGGCCTTATTTGAAACTTACCTAGTTTATATTTCCTGGATTGATATGTGTAGGAAAAGAGAGAGTTGAACAAAGAGGTAAAAAACATATCTCTCTTTTTGCTTCTCTGAATGAGCCAAATCACTGCTAGTCTTTGAAGAATATTAAGCTTCAAGGATTTATAAAATTCTGCTACAAATACATATCAGTCATATGCCCTGCCAAGACAGCCTAACATGGGCTTTATGACATACCCTATTGTTCATCACCCAATTGTTTTGAGCTTCATCCAAAAGTACTAGAAGATTCTAATAAGAATATTAAATTAAAGGGATGTTATTTTCTTATTTTCTTTTCTAAAATAACTGATATATTGAGATACATACAAACATATATTTCAAATACCTGACTTTTAAAACTAAATCTATACTGTGTGGTACATACATGTTGGACAGGCAGACAATACCTGAAAAACAAAGTTAAGATATTAGGAGATGTTGCTTGAATATGGAAGAAAGGCATCAACACTCGATTTTCATCTCTTGAGTGAGACTGTTTGCTGAGAAGCAGCTCTAACATAAAAGGATATAGTGGCTGATATGTTGTGGCTTTTGTTTATATTTCTTTGTTTCCCTGTTTCCCTCTCTGACTCTTTGTTATACACACTCACACACACATATACACACAGACACATACACACACTCACATACATATACACATATTTTGACAGTTCAATTATCTTTGCCTATGTAAATTATATTAATGTATTCTGGGGACTTATGGCAGAGAGTACTCTGAAAAATCTAATAAATGAGTGAAAGCACTAAAAGAGAAAGGACTGCACAAAGGCAAGTCTGTGAGTTTTTTCTTCTTAGGGCTTTATATTCCTTTGAATAAAACTTTCCACAAATCCCTAGATAAATGTCATAAACCATGGATATTTCGGAAACTTTCCTGGGAAAAAAGAAATCTTATGAAATTTTTAATGCATCAATAATGTTATATTTAATAAAGTCTGTAAAATATTTCCAGGCCAAGAAAAATCCAAGATAAATTGACAAATGAGATTTTATGTATCAGTCCTACAGATCCACCCACAAAAATGGTATTGTAGAAGATACCAAATAATTCAGGATGACATAATCCATTGCAATGGAATTAAAGATTCAAATGTAAATGAGTTCTTAAGAAGAAAGGGAAAAGGATGACCTATTAATCACAGATCTATACTTTTGGTAAAATATTGTTTTATGTAGCCGAAAGTTCTCTGGTCTTCTCATACTCTTCTAGAAAAATTCTGTACTGAGGGCCTGGCTCATCTTTAATATTGAAATAAATTATTCTGATTTTCTGCTAGAATTATAGAAATTCACCTGTGTGTACTATTTGTGTATAAATGTGTATGATTGTCTTCTTGCTTGTGTGTCAGAGTGTAGAGAATGCTCATGCCTTTCATACTCAATGGACCTCAAATCTAAGCTACTTTCCCCATAAATCTATAGCTTAAGCCTTGAGGGAGGACGCTGCTCTCATTTCATGCTTTGTGAAGTGTTTGATTCATTGTTTTGCATGAATCTTTCTCTGTATCACTAATGCTATTCTCTCCTTTATCTTGGATAGCTAATATGTCCTAAATTCTGGCTCTTAAATTGAGATCAAAGGTTTAAAACCTCCTCTAGAAAATCTTAGAAAATAATTTAAGAAAAAATTTAATCATATTTAAAGCCACAATTTCTCAGGCTGTGTAAGTTTTCAGATGCTCATTTAATTAATATATGTATTAGGTTTCTCAACCCTTTTAAAAAACTTCTTATGGAAGAATTACTTCAGGTTAGAGACAAAGGGTAGCCTATGGTGAAGAACAGAAAGGTAAGGAAAGATAGCAAATGTTTGGGGAGCACATATATTTTCAGCACTACCATTTACGCTTGTTCAAAATCATAAAGAAGATATCATCTCTTTACTCTCCTCCACTCTCTCCTTCATGATACACGTTTAATTAGCCACCAAGCCCTGTCATTTGTATTTCTAAATGTCTTTGAGACTAAGCCTTTCTCTCCTTATCCTCATAACATGCTGCCCATCCGCTCTGCCCCTGCTTAGTTGTTGCTTTTAAAAATATACATGTTCATCTCACTACATTGATACATGCATATCCCATTTATAGCAGCACAATTAATAATAGCCAAACTACAGAACAACCTAGGTGTCTATCAATAGATAAGTTAATATAGAAAATGTGTTATATAAACACAATGAAGTTTTATTTAGCCATAAAGAAAAATGAAATTATGTCATTTGCAGGAAAGTGAATAAATCATGAGAAAATTATATTAAGTAAAATAAGCTAAATTCAGAAGGTCAAGAGTCATATGTTTTCTCCCACATGTGAAAGCTAGAGATGAAAAAGGAAAAGAAAGGTGTGTGTAGGGGAAAGTTGATGAAAATCAAAGGGAGATAAGTAGAACAGAAGAAAGGGACCAGAAGGTAGGAATGGGGTAGGAATAGGGGAAGTACTGATATTGACCAAATTATGTTATATTGTGTGCATGTACAAATATGTAACAACAAATCCTATCATATATTCAACTATAATGCACCAATAAAAATGTAGAAAAATATATTTTAAAGAATACACATATTCCAATTGTAGAGTAAGCAATGGCTTTATTTCCCCATGGAGACTTCTATAAACAAAGCACTTTGTTTTGCTTTCCTCTTATCTGGCCTGCATCCTTACTGGCTCCCCATCCATTCTATCCCCACATGAATCCCTATAAGCCAAGTAAGCATGGTAGCTTTCTGATTCTAAAGCTGGCGTGACACTCTAAAGATCTTCACCAGCCAAATTACTCTCCATAGATTGCTTAATTTGTGGAACATGATCCATAATCACATTTTTCTCCTGACTACCCTACAATCTTTCCTTCTCCTTATTTCTTTGCCCCATTTCTTTTTCCTTGCTGGCAGCAGGTGGTCAGCGGTATCTTGGAAAGAGAACGTGGCACCAATTCAAACCTGGCAAAGCAACAGAAACTATGCTTTATTTAACTATTATTTTCTAAGTATAATTTTTGATAATAGACTAAGCTTGTCTATACTGACTGTGTAGGTGGGCAGAAGTGTGGTATAGAAAAGTGGTACAGAGACAACAACTTCCAGGTGTGCAACCACAGTATGTTTGTCCATTAAAAGTCAATTAAATTCTTCTTTATTTTGTTTATAAGTTTGAATTGAAATTACTGGATATTATAGTTTAAATATGAGGTTTCCTCCCAAAAGCTCACATGTTAGTATAGGAATGTTCAGTGATGAAATAATCAGATTATGAGAGCTACAATTTCATTAGTAGATTAATACACTTAACGGATTATTAATTTGAAAAAAAACACTGGATATTAAATGTAGGCAGGTGGGGCATGGCTGGAGGATGTAGGTCACTGGTGTAGGGGGTGCCCTTGGGGATTATATATTGTCCCTGGCTCCTTGCAGCTTTCCTCCACCACACCATTCTGCCATGATGTTCTGCGTCATTTCAGGCCCAGAGAAATGGAGTCAGCTGACCATGGACTGAATCTCTAAAATCGTAAGCCAAGATAAATTCTCCCTCTTTTAAGTAGTTCCTGTCAAGTAGTTTGAACACTGTAAAGAAAAGCTGATCAATATACTGGAAGACATTGGCTTGGAATATTGTAATAAAGATGACAATCTATCCATTTGACAGATGGGACAATAGTCAAAGGTGAGGTCATACATGTGGTCTACTTTAGTTCCTAGAGCAAAATTTAAAAATCCATAGCACAATAAGATTTCTTGAGCTCTTGATCCTTAAAACATATACTTTCCAAAAGCTCTTTGAAAATTAACTTTTTTTCATTTTATTTTTATTCATATTCAATTTTCAGTTCTGATTCAGTTTTCAACAAATATTAGTTTATAATCCCTGGCTCAGTGGAGCCAAAGGTGAATTCCAATGGTTCCTCTGGTCCCCTGAGAGGATTCTAAGAAGTAATACATTTTCCTTTTAAAACAGACACCTAGTTCTCAAAGATGTGTAATGAATCCTTGAAAGTTTTGATGAAGCAATAACCAACAAAATAGTATTTTATAGCTGAGTAAAGAATTACCTGAAGAATACAAATGATGGAGTTGGTCAGTCTTCCACATTAAGGGAGTCTCAGCTTCCTCTGTGGGGAGCCACCTAAGGTTCTGTTAGAGATCCAACAGGCAAGTGTCTGTTTGCCTAATATTCAGTAAAAATCAAAGCCTTTGACTGTGTGGGAAAATAGAAGGTGGATGTAGAGAGGGGAAAGGCAAAGTAAGGCAGAGCAGTCATGGGGTGAGAGGCAGACTTGTTTCTTATCCAGAATAATGAGTGGGTGAGTTGGGCTCATACCACAACTGATCTGACCACATCTTGGCTGCACCATATCAAACAGAGGCTATAGCACAAGACAGGCAGTACACCATTTGGCTTTCTTTGCTAACACTTCCCCAGCCTATTATTCTGGCATCCTCATGGTGTTATTACTCTATTATTAGAAAAGAAAATGTTGGCAGGTAAGGCACTTCTAAAGTCATTTCATTAAGGCTGACAGCTTTAAACTGAGCTTCTGACGGGACAGGGAACCAACCCTTGTTATCAAAGCATTACTTGATAATCCTCAAATATCAAATGATTTTTTTCCTTCTTATCCTTACTAAGTCTACTTGCTTTGCTCTCTTGGAATACCTGATTCAAAGATAGTAGCAGTTATACAGGTGGATGCACTGTTCAAGAGCTATTCGCATGTGACTACCAGGTCTCAGTGAAAACCTAGACATACCAGTTTTTGATATATCAAATTGTAAAAATTGTCAAGAATCAAAGTAACTTTTTGTCATTGTCTGAATGTTTGTGCATCTCCAAAAAATTCACATGTTAAACTTAATCACCAATATGAACGTATTAAGAAGAAGTGCCTGAGGGGTAGAGTACCCTTACAAAGAGGCCTGGGGATGCTTGTTTGCTTCTTCCACCTTGTAAAGACACAGGGAGAAGATATCATCTATGAAATAAACAGAGCCCACATTAGGCATTGAATCTATTGGTCCCTTGATCTTATACTTTTCAGACTCTAGAACTATGAAAAAAATAAATTTCTGTTGCTTATAAGCCACACAGATTATGGTATTTTTGTTACAGATGCCTGAGTGGTCTAAGATATTTAATGTGGGAGAAGAAGTTGAGGAGGAAGTTGTCAAAGTTCCCCTAAGCCACTGCTATTCCTCTGAAACTATGAAGTTTTTATTGTGCTGTCTCTTCCTCCTCTTCATATTGTCTTCAAGCATTTTTTTTCTGGATTTCCTTTTCTCTTTCTTCTCTCTAAAGACAATATGATATATAAGAGCATGATTTTGCTGAAAAATTAACCCCAAAATTCATAATCATAATCCTTTGTTCCCTGAGACCTTGAAATTGCTTAGCCATTCCGAACCTCATCTACAACATAGGTATGTTTATGACTACCTTAGAGTTCTGTTGGTAGGATTAAATGAGACTATCTATATAAAATAGCTATACATAGACCATATTTGAATATTAGTAATTTCATTTGCCCTTTGCTTTTTGAGGTCTTTCTGCCAGGTGCCGACCTTTCCCTGCTTCAGTAATTGCTTCTTTTTGTATAGCTCTATCAGTCTCTCTCAAGGCTAACTAGAAAGTGTACAAGTCTCTCTGAGGTCAGTAGAGTCCAAAATGCAAGTTATCACAATGGTTACAAGGTTGGATTCTGTGCCAGAGTGCTTGATTTCAAACCCCACCTCCATCTATAACTATGGATTCTTGAAGGAAATTCTTGATTTCCTTGTTTGTAAAATAAGGATAATAATGGGTCTACGTCCTAGGGTTTCAGTGAAGATAGCATGTGTTAATTCTTCTAGCTTGAATATAATAGGTACTCAATAAATGTGTAGTGTTAAAAATTAAATGTTATCTTCCAGGGAGAGTTCTCTAACTACCCTATTTTAAATAGTAGCCATTCCTCTTACTTTCTTTTACTTAACCCTGCTTAATTTTTTAACAATCACTACCCTCTGACCCAACATATATTTATCTGTTTTTGTTTCTATTGTGTCTTCCTCTAACACTAAAATAATACCTACAAGAAATCAAAGATTTTATTTTCATTAATCTCCAACACTTAGAATAGAGCAAGAAACATAGTAGACACTAAATATTTATTGACTGGGTGAATGAATTCTGTGTAAAACATTCCAATGAGAGCAGGATATCAGATCTTTGAGGATGAAGGAGGCCACAACTTAAGCCTGGGAGCTTTTCTATTGTATACTGAGATATTATCTTTTCATATTCCTCAGCAGAGCATCCTGAAAGCCAAAAGAAACTCTCTGGGTGACTAGAACCCTAGAATATTGCTCATAAGTATGGGCATAAACTCTTGCTTCTCTGGCATCCTGGCTATGAGGCCTAATTTCCTTAGCTGTCTCATATGTGACATGTGTGTGTGAGTGTGTGTGTGTGTGTGTGTGCATGTTTGTGTGTGTATGCATGTGTGCCAATGTATACTAAAGTTTTATTTTAATTGAAAAATAATTGTACATACTTCTTGGCTATAATGTGATTTTTAATATATGTATACATTTACACAATGATAAAATCAGGGTAACTAACATAACCAAAATCTCAAGTGTTCATTTTTTGTGTTGAGAAATTTTCACATCCAGTTTTTAATTATTTTGAAATATACAATATATGACTATGAACTATAGTAAACATACTAGTCAATAATATTTTTTAAATAATTTCTGCTGATTTTAACTAGACATGCAAGATTGTTTAAGTAAGTGGCTTATCACTTCATGGAGTAACCCTGGATCTCAAATCAAGCCTACTACTTTTCATTAGTAGTACACCAATAACAGATAAAACAATCAATGAGAGAGAAACTCTGTATGATAGGAATTGGGAACAAGATGTGTCCAAAACAACTGTACCCAGCTATTTCCATTGTTTATGTATATTTGTAAATCACCACAACACTCTCCTTAGTAAGCTTGCTTACTACTGCAGACCTGAGATCTTCTGCTGACTTTTCATCTTGCTTGCTGTTGTCCGTTGTATTAATAAAATCTATTTTCCTTTTTTAGTTTTTGGTACAGGGGCTTAAACCCAAGGGCACTTAACCACTGAGCAACTTCCCCAGGCCTTTTGATATTTTATTTAGAGACAGGATCTCGCTAAGTTGCTAAGATGGCTTTGAACCCGCAATCCTCCTGCCTCAGCCTCCTGAGCTGCTGGGATTACAGGCATATTCCACCATGCTCAGCTATTTTCCTCTTATGATATAAACCCCTGCATTGTCTATCTCTGCATAGTACCATCATTTTAAGGAATATTTTATAGCAAAGGTCAGGAGAGAAGGGATTAGACATTAGATCAGGGTGAAGCCAGGCTATTATGCAGTGGCAAAATGAAGTAGAGGCACTTAATCTACCTAATTGTGAGAGGAAATAGCTCTTAGCTTTAGCATTATTCATATATGCTTGACCTTCAAAGGGCAGTAATGAATATCAGTTTTTCTGTTGATAAATATTGTTTCTCTGTGCTGGTGGAAATTGAAGTTCATTTGGAGTTTTAAACTATCAGCTGTGACTTATTAAGAACCCACATGCTCCTCAACATGCTTGGGTAACTGTTGTTCTTGCTCACCTACCAAGTCTAGGCCAGTTATTTCAAAGAAAACATGGATCAAAGAATATTTCTGTCAGTGCATTTCATTTTGGACTGGAGGAAAATGTGAATCTTAATAGCTTTTGGAGATAAGCTGTGAGAATTGATATTTACTTAGCCATATGTTTATTAATGGTTGGCATCCATATCTCAGGGAGTTTGTGGTATAAAAGTATCCTATCTATCTGATTACTGTTACACCTCAGAAATGTTATAAGGTTCCATATCATGGGCCAGTTTATAGGGAGGATATTCCATTTCTTAGGTATTTTCCTGAAGAATAAAATCACTTCAAGTGGTCTAAAACTGACCTAGTTTAGGGATGATGAATTATCTGGCTCAATTGAATTATGGTAAGCTAACTTTTGATAATGTCATAGATCAGCCATAAAAATAAAAATTGGTTCAGTTAGGTCAGGTCTATAATAAAATAAAACTATAAGACCCTATAGAATATTTAAGAATGAAAACTAGGCTGCTTACTCCTAATTCTGTGTCTCCGTCTTCTTCTCTTATTTGGTGTGATTGGAGGATAAGTTTATGGTGAGATCTTTGCTTTAGTTTCTTTTATTGTTGTTGTGTTTTTTAATTGAAATAGAACATAAAAAGAGAGGTGTGAGGGTGGAAGCAATGAAAATTGGTGAAGTGCCCATATATAAGAGGGACAAAATATTGTCTTTTTTTATAGGACATAATAATAATATTCGGAAAATAATTGTTGCCTATACAGATCAAGATGGATGGATAATGCAAAGTTAGAGGTTTGGCTAATAGACAGTATCATTCATCAAATGATTGGTCATCAAGAAAGCACTGTGATTTTATTTTCATGGTCACAGCTTGATTGGGCCTTTTTCCTCACTCTGGAATCCGTATACCATTTACGCTAGATGGGCTTGGCTCTTTCCTGCTCATTTTTCTTCAAAATCTGCTCAATACTTTCATTTATACTCAGGTACAGATAGCAGGTAATTATGCAACCCATTCCCTCTTCTAGGTAAACTTCCATGTAAAGATCAAAGTACTTAGGTGAAAGGAAACATCTATGAGAGCAAAGTCCAGGCATCAAGCCAACAGTTAAGAGAAGGCAAGGTGTAATCCACAAGTGGGCATCAGTATCTTCATTGGTCCCTTGAAATCTGAGCATAGAATATTTCTTGTTCTAAGCTGGCCTGACTCAGAACAATAGAGTCTTCATGTAGATTCTTGAGGTTTCCTTCTTTAAATATGTTGAAGAGATCTCATCTTGAGCCTGGCTATTTTAGTTTGGGCAAGTCCAAATGGCTGTGGTGAACAGGAGGAGTTAGTCTCTATCAGGCTGAAAGAAGAGGGAGATTTTTGTCCAAATTTTGTACAGATTTCTGAGGCAATAATGGGAGATAAAGAGGTCAATGTGGTGCCTGGTGTTCCATTTAATCTCAAGAATGGGGATCTGAGCCATATGGAGAGCAAGGTCAAAGATAGAGGCCAAGGAAGCTATTTTTACAACACTCATAAGGAAATTCAGCGACACAAGCAATGCTGCTTCAGTGCCCAGGTGACAAAGTGCTATAAATAGGACACTGAGTGGTATTTTTCCCATTTTTACCCAGAGCAGCACTGACACAGTAAGACTTGGAAAGAACCTAATTGTTGGTTTGGCTTCTCACAAGATTTTCTACTTTGGAGAACACAAGAAGAGATTATTCAAAAAAAAAAAAAGAAAGAAAAGAAAAAATAACAAACAACAACAAAAACAATTATGGCACCACAAGGTGGCATGGCAGAAGTGACAATAGCAGGGATATTCCAGAGATGTTTTCAAATATATTCTTGGGGGCTGACATCAACAAAGAGCCTAAAAAGGATAAATATGAGTAAATCATGTGTGAACACATTTGAGACACCTCCAGAGATTTTCCTGCATGACTGGGTGACACTTTGGGGAAAAAAGTAAAGAGATCTTGAAATACATAAGTAGAAAAATAAGGCAGTGATACTGGCATTATTATAGTTAATGTGACCTCATTTGTAAGAGCCTGGTGAGGTCTGGCATTCACACTGCATAAACAAAATGATCATTCTGATTCAAAACGTGTCAAATATACATATGTGTACTAGTCAGTTTTATGTCATTGTGATCAAAATACCTAATGAACAACTTAGAGGAGGAAAAGTTTATTTTGGCTCATGGTCCCAGAGGTTTAGTCCATTGCTCTGGGCCCAAAATGAGGCAGAACATCATGGTGGAAGTGTATGGTGGATGAGTGCTGCTCCATTTATGGCATCCAGGAAGCAAGAGAGAGAAGGGAAAAGGGCCACAGGAAAGATGTCCTTCAAGGGCATACCCCCAGTGACCTACCTCCTCCAGCCATGCCCCACCTGCTTACACTTACCACCCACTCTATTCAAACTAGGATGGACTGATTAGGTTATGGCTCTCGCAATCCAATCATTTCACCTCTGAATATTCCACATTAATAGAAGCTTTTCGAGGATTCCTTATATTCAACCCATAACAGTAAGAGAATTTATTGTTGTTGTTATTGTTTGCTTGTATTTGTGTTTTTAGTAATGGAGACAGCTTTCACCTTAAGAATCTATAACCTCTCAATAAATCTCCCTTTTGGTAAAGAGTATGCATCTATGACAGAGCTGCACTGGTGGCAAAGAGGTAACTGACTCTAATAAAAATCAAACCTGCAGCCTTGATCTCATTAGTATGTTCCAACCATTTGAATTAACTGGCCATAATCCTGGGAAACATTTTCCTTCTGAACTCTAGAAACTCAAAAATCTCAGTAATGTGATAAAGATAAGTTGGTTTATGAGTAAAAATTAGAAGATGTTCTGAGTCAATGGCCCTAGGCTTAGAAGAGTCAATGTAAAGTAAAGATAAATGTCTGCTCTGGGCAGGGATTATAAGAGTATCAAGATATAGAGTGAAACCTATGAGTAGATAATTTTTAAAAATGTAATGAAAATTGAGGTAACCAGATTTAATTAAAACACAGACTTCCTAAATCCATTTTCTGTGATTATTTGTTATTATTCTTAGGAGGTGATTAAGCAGTAACAGATGTCACTAATACACAAATCTCATTATACATGTAAAATGTGTTTAGTACATAGAAGAAGACCATGATTAGAATATTTCTGAAAGGTACTACTAACAACTTCCTTTTTGATTTTGAAGAAAATTTTACTTTAGATTTTAGAAAATATGTAAAGTTTGAGTAGAAACTTAGGTTACTTTCAGGGAAATCATGAAACCAAATCAAGGTTGTCATTTTTATTTAAATATATAAATATTCATTACATGTAACATGGGAAGAGAATTCAGAATAGGAAAATAATTATTTCATCAAGTTGGACTTTGCCTTAAAGAATAAAGAGGGCAAAAATGGGAGAATGGAATGGAGAAAATGTCATTCTGTTCTGGCCAATCAAGAAGTTGCTTCATGTAACAACATTCTGGAATGAAAGTAGCAGGGAAATAAGACTGTGAGATATGTGTGTTTTGTTGTGGGGAACTTTCAGTTTATCGCTAACACCTGGGCAGTATTTTCATTTACCTGGCATACTAAGTAATTTGCATATGTTTACTTGATAAAAAATAGGACTTAAGGTATGCATTACAATTATTATCTCCATTTTATAGTAAAAGAAACTGAGACACAAGGGACACGATTTTCCCAAGAACCAAAGACCAATAAACAAGTGGTTGAACTGGGGACTTGAATCCAGGCAGTCTGACTTCAGAGTTATTGCCATACCATGCTGCCTCTCAGTGAAGGTTATAGAAGTATTCTTGTGTTATGAATTCTTCAATATTCAGTCAGAATTAGTTTACCAGATTGAATGAGTAAATGCCTTTACTAAGTACATGATTTTTTTAAAAAAATGTATAAAATGCTCTCCAAACAGTGTTATGTATGATTCTTTTCTCTGAGGCAAATAAATACGTAAAAGCAGTGATGATTATTAGCAAGTCAACAGTTTTACAGAGTGCACAGCAATTTCCTATGAAAGCATACCACACATTTTTCTAGTGTCCCAAACTATTGAAAAATATATGAATTGCCAACAAGAAATGTTTTTGTTGCAGGATGTGGGGAGTACTATTCTTCCTTTTATTCAGCATTGAAAGGTACTTTATATGATTCAACGTTGTGAAAATGGGGGGAGATAATTAATGATAATATTTGGAATTGTGCTCCAGAAACCCTTTATATTGGTCCCCTTCTATTGCAGGAAAAGGGTGCCACAGGAAGACTGGAAAGAAATATTATAATTTGGTTCCTGAATTAAATGGTACTTATAAGACATACTTTTTGAATTAACAAAGACATAAGTATCAGGACTTTGCTTCCATTCCTTGTAAAACTACTAACATTTGTATTTACTTGAAAATATGTAGATTACTGGTATTTCTTTTAGGATCTGGCAGAATAAAATATTTGTGTTACAAAATATTATTTCTTTCAGGATCTCAAAAAAAAAAAAAACCCAATTTACTGGCTAGGATTACACTGTATTATTCCAGTGTATCTCTTTATTTCATTTAACAGGCTTTGAGGCAATGGTCTCTCATCTCTCTGGAAATATGACAGCTCACCACTGAGGGCAATGTTGGGGAAGAGGAGGATTGTGAACAGAGGGATCCAAAGTTAGAACATCTGCAGAATGGCTCTCTGAATCTTCTCTAAGCCACAGCACACAGTATGATATGATTCGTTTTTCTAAAATGCAATGAAAAGACTTTCAACTTCAAACAACCAGACAATAAACAACCATATTTCCATGTGAAAGATCAAAAGGAAATTTTATAGTCCCATAGTTTACAGCAATAAGGCAGAAAGGCCATATGAAGCAGACCACTATCTTAGGCATTTCACTGATTCTCTGAAGTAAGAAGTGATTTATTAGTAAAAAGCAATGTTTGCTGTCTCATGCTTTCCTATTATTACTTAATTTATTTTCTGTACTTGTTTCTATATTTAACTAGAAAATTAATTTTTTTAAATGCACTTCTATTTTATGCCTATAAAAGAGTGGTGTAAATTTTTCATTAAACATTAATAAAATATGGTGAGTAAAATATAAACACAGACTGAGCCTTTCCTAGGAAATGCTGATGACAAGGCTGGTCACATACATGTTCTCAATTTTAAACACCACTTGAGTTTATCACTGTTACTTAAAATTATTTTTGTTTATCACAGTCTATACAATAACCAATAATATGCGAACCATGGAATAAGGGGCTGCACGCAATGGCACACACCTGTAACCCTGTGGAGGCTGAGGCAAGAGGATTGAAAATTTGAGGCTAGCCTTGACAACTTAGTCAGACCTACTACAAAAGTGAAAATAAAATGGTTTTTGGATGTAGCTCAATGATAAAACACCCTGAGTTCAATCCACACTTTCACCAGAAAGAAAAAGGAATTAGGGATCTAACACAATGTATTAATTCATTTCTTGATTGCCAGATGACCTTGAATAAGTGTTGTGTCTTGAATCTCAGCTTCCTTTTACAAAAACAACATTAAGTGGCACTATCAAATATTATATATGATAATATTTGATCAATTAAATTACTAAAATTAATATTAATTATTAATTAATTAAATTACTAAAAATTCAAAAAATTCACAAGTATTTAGCAAAAGTCTAAAATGTATTTCAAAAAGGCCAAAAGAATAATCAAGTATACAACAGCTTCTGGTAATGTACCCTATGAGATGACAAAATGTGACAATGCTAGTGATTAAATTCATTAGTTGATTTATGTAAGGAACAATCCTAAATTATAGGTGTGGGATGTTAGAATAATGCCTCTGGTTCTAAAGGAAGAAAAAATAAGTGACTAGCATAATCTTGGCCTGTTTGATCACTTCTTTTCAAAGGCTTCTGAAGTCCAAATGATTTTACTGATCACTGACTACTAAAGATACATAATATAAATAAGAGATGAATAAAATAAGACCTGTAATTCAAGTCCACAAAGGGCTGATGTATATTCTTTATAAAAGGAGAGAAATGTTTTGTTCTCTGTCTGAAGTGCTCAATAATCTTTTACACTGAAGGACAATTCACAAATATATACATACTTAATAAGAACAAGTGAATATACATCTCATTTGAAGCTTTGATGTCAAAACGTTTTCTTCAAGAAAAGTTTTTTTTTAAGCTAAAATTTTAATGGAACCTCATAGCATGATATAGGCTGGAGTGGGCAAGGAAAGGAATGTGTAAAGATAAAATACTGAGAGGAACTTAGAATCTGTGTACATACCATTTGATCAAACAGGGGCTGCCAAGAGACCAAATTTTATACTAAACTATAATGGAAAGCCATCCTTTATGTATGGCTGAGAGCTTTCAAATGGGTTCCTTAAGTATGTTGCTTCCGACCATGAAGGAATAACTGGCATTGGATTACTAACTCAAAACAAGTAGGGAAATGGATTAAATATATGAGATAATGGTTTTCAAATTAGATATCACACAACACAAAACTTTGAACCTTCAATGAAGGGAAATAAATAAACAAACCCTGTGAAGCTACCCTAGCTTTCTGCCTGGGGGAATTTTTGAATTTCAAGGTAGGGCAGATGGGAGAATGCAAGTGGAACATGATAGTCTTATTAAATTGAAGAGACAGAGATAGAAATTTGGTGAGATTGAGATATCTGGGATTTGCAAGGTAGAATACTGGAAAAGATGGAGCTACAAAGAGAATTAGTTTCATCAATCTGTATAATGATATCCTGAATCTTTGTCTTATATTAAGCTTTAACCTGCATAAGGTTCAAGTCTGGGCAAAGAATAACCATGAGGGAGCTGTAAATTCAACAATTCCCACAGTTCATCCAGGACTGGGGAAAGATTGAGTTTTGATCATCTAGAGTGGATGCTTCCTTGAGTGCCTAGAACAATAAATATAGAATGCAGAAGATTCTACCCTTCATTATAAAAGGTCACTGTCCACTAGGAAAAGCATCAACCAATAGAACCAAACATGAAAATGATAGAGATGACAGATTTATTATATAAAGAATTTAAAATAGCTGTCATAAGTATGATCAAGTATTTAAAGTTAGATGTGACAATAATGAGAACAGAAATACAAACTATAAAAATAATCAAATATATATGGAACTCAAGATATTTAAAAAAATCACTGGATGGCCTTAATGTAAATTGAAATATTATAAAAGAAAAAAAAACAATGAACTTTAAGACTGATCACTAAAAATAGTCACAAGGAAAAAGCTGAAACAAGTAAACATTATCAGAGACCTGTAGAACAATATTCGCAGTTTAATATACATTTGAGTTCTAGAAAAGGGGAGGGGCAAAAAATATGTGAAGAAATATAGGCTGAAGATTTTTCAAATTTGATTAAAAACATCAATCACAAATTTTAGAAAGTTATTGTTTTCTATACAGAATAAACATAAAGAATACTAGATAAGCTGGGTGTGTTATGCACACCTATAATCCCAGCTACTTGCAGGCTGAGGCAGGAGGATCCTGCCTAATCTAGGGAGACTCCTTCTCAAAATAGAAAGTAAAAAGGGCTGGGTATGTAG
Organism: Marmota monax; assembly: GCF_021218885.2. Lineage (NCBI taxonomy): Eukaryota > Metazoa > Chordata > Mammalia > Rodentia > Sciuridae > Marmota > Marmota monax. The sequence continues at coordinate 4,215,410 of NW_026694552.1, read as the reverse complement.
CTCAGTGGAAGAGGGCTTGCATAGCATGTGCAAAGTCCTGGGTTTGATCTCTAGTACCACATAGAAAAATGAAAAAGAAAACACTCAACTGCCAAGATATTTCATTGCTGCTGAAAACCAAAAAGAATGATAAAATACTTAAAAGAACTAGGAGGATAAAATAAGGTTCCTTGCCATCATACGGCATTATCTTTCTAGAATCCTTGGTTAAAATGTATGTACTCCTGAGACAGAACACATTATACAAATGAAACTTTCCTGTGGTGGAGTTTCAGTATTACTTTGAAATAGAACAGGTGATGGGAAGGTCTCTGAGGGAATGTGACACAGATGTAAATGTGAAAATGTAAATGTGAAAAGGCCCTAGAGGGCGAGGTAACCTCTGATGACATGTTACAAAGTGGGAAGGTAAAAAAGATACAGCAGACAAGTTAAATCAACTTTGAAGTTTGTACTCAGGATGATTATGGTGCCTCAGGCTGAGGGTAATGAATGGGGGGCTTATTGCTAAACATAAAACTTTTCAAAATTGGAAAAAGATCTGTAAACTCACAGAGTGCTTGTAAAGTCAGTCCTATTGAGGAAAAATAAGCTTATTTTCCCTTAGGCACTAAGTTTAAAATTTCCACATCTGTCTCCCAAGTGACCAGTGATACCTTGAGTTATGAAATATAAACCATGTTATTTTGGTTACTGCAAAGTGTAGAAGATTGATAGAACATTAAAAGTGATTTTTCTATACTTGAAATGTTTGTTTTATAAAAATAAATTATTAAAATAACAGCATGACTATTAATTAAACTCTTCATTTAAGTAAATATATCATAGACAGTGATTTAAAATGAAATATAAATACCCTTGGTCCCTTATATTGATTGTGCATGCAAATATGTAATAAAAAAGTTCACCATTATGCACAACTAGAAGGCATCAATAAAATTATGGAAAAATAAATAAATAAAAAGGAAATATAAATACCTAGAGAAAAATATTATCAAGTTCACTATTAAAATATATAATTATTATTAATCATCTTGAATATACTGAGCTTTCTTTTATACACTAGTGAGAAAACATGTGGCATTTACAAAGCTCTAGGCATTAGCTCAGCCAATTCACATTTGTACCTACAGAGTTAAAATTCCTTTTAGCTACTTTCTCCTTTTGCCAGTAACAGTTGTCCAAATGAGAGTTTCCTCTTGATTGTCACAGCAGATCCCAACATGCCCTCCATCAGGTAGTTTCTGTGGCCTGTTATGGATGGCTCTCTATTTCAAAGTCCCTGCCAACTAATCACAAAGAAGCTCCTAAAACACACAGTCACTCATAATCCTCTGGGCCATGTTTTTCTCTGATTATCTTCTTTCCTATCTTTCAACTATCCCACTATAGTTTATTCATTCTCCAAGGAGGCTCAGGTTGAGTGAGAGATCTTTTCAAAACAATAGCTAAAGATCACTTATTCACCGAATAATAAATGCTATAGGAGAGACAAGTACAGGGATTCAAAGATTCCGTCTCTAAAGAGAATTCCTCTCATTTACTACTTCCCTACACTTCAGCTCAAGAGAAATGACATCTTTCTTTGTATGTTAAAGAAATGTGAGCTGAGTAATTAGGAGAAGAGAATTTAGAACTTTTTATTGGCTCCTTATTGTATTATGGTCATTTTTATTTGCAGCCCAGAAGATTCATATATTTTATGGGGCTAAATTCTTGCTTATTTAACATTCACTATACATGCTGCTTTACATGTCTTACAGATATTTTTAAGGGAAAGGAAAGAGAATTTTTCTTAGTTATTGAGTAGTTTTCTTTTTCTTTTAGGTCTACTGTTCTGAGGGGACTGCAGTGTTGTTCCACCAAAATATCCATAAGTTAAATAAAAATAAATTAATGAGTTTAATAAAACTACTTAAAAGAAGGGGAGATTCTTAAGATCAAAGGCCTATTTTCACTTTATTATAAAAGAATGAAGCATCTGTGAAGACTAGGTACCATTTTTTTTTAAAGAACATGGTTTCTCTTCTACATTAGCAAAAGTAATGCTTTCAGAAGCATGTTGAGAGACATATTGGATCCTGAAATTATGAATAAAATACTATTTTTTAATTGTTACTCATTCTCTTTGGTTATACATGACAATAGAATCAAGGCATCTTATCCATTGCCTTTTTTGTTTTGTTTTTCTTTTTATTGATCTAATAAAATGACAGTGGAATGCATTACAATTCTTATTACACATATATACCACAATTTTTCATACCTCTGCTTGTATATAAAGTATGTTGTCATTGATAAAGAGGGAGAAGTAGGGGAATAGGCAGTATTCAGAATGATGAGCAGATAATTCATTAGGGTCTGCCTTCCTATGTGTCCTCCACCACAATTATGACAGTAGAATGTATTACGTGTCTTCATATATGTACTTTGGATAATGATGTCCATCACATTCCATCATCCTCACTAATCCCCTGTCCCCTTCCTTTCCCTCCCACCCCTCTTCCCTATCTAGAATTCATCTATTCCTCCCATGCTCCCCCTCCCTACCCCACTATGAGTCAGCCTCCTTATATCAGAGAAAACATTCTGCATTTGTTTTTTTGGGAGGGGGATTGGCTAACTTTACTTAGCATTATCTTCTCCAGTCCCATCCATTTATATCAGAGAAAACATTCTGCATTTGTTTTTTTGGGATTGGCTGACTTCACTTAGCATTATCTTCTCCAACCCCATCCATTTACCTGCAAATGCCATGATTTTATTCCCTTTAATTGCTGAGTAAAATTCCATTGTGTATATATGCCACATTTTTTTAATCTATTCATCCACTGAAGGGCATCTAGGTTGGCTCCACAGTTTAGCTATTGTGAATTGTGCTGCTATAAACATTGAAGTGGCTGTGTCCCTGTGGTATGCTGTTTTAAAGTCCTTTGGGTATAGTCTGAGGAGAGGGATAGCTGGGTCAAGTGGTGCTTCCATTCCCAGATTTCCAAGGAATCTCCATATTGCTTTTCATATTGGCTGCACCAATTTGCAGTCTCACCAGCAATGTATGAGTGTACATTTTACCCCACATCCTTGCCAACACTTATTGTTGTTCATCTTCATAACAGCTGCCATTCTTACTGGAGTGAGATGATATGTTATACTAGTTTTGATTTTTATTTCTCTAATTGCTACAGATGCTGAGCATTTTTGCATATATTTCTTGATTGACTGTATATCCTGAGAAGTGTCTGTTCTGTTCCTTGGCCCTTTAGTTGATTGGGTTATTTGGGGTTTTTTGGGTTTTTTTTTTTTTTTGGTGCTTAGATTTTTGAGTTCTTTATATACCCTAGATATTAGTGCTCTATCTGATGTGTGAGGAGTAAAAATTTGCTCCCAGAATGTAGGCTCATCTTCAACAAATGGTGTTGGGAAAACTGGAAATCCATATGCAACAAAATGAAATTAAACCCCCCTCTCTCTCTCACCATGTACAAAACTTAACTCAAAATGTATCAAGGACCTAGGAATTAAACCAGAGACTCTGTGTCTAATAGAAGAAAAAGTAGGCCCTAATTTTTATCATGCTGGATTAGGATCCAACTTCCTTAATGAGACTCCTATAGCACAAGAATTAAAATCAAGAACCAATAAATGGGATGGAGTCAAACTAGAAAGTTTACTGAGACTCCTATAGCACAAGAATTAAAATCAAGAACCAATAAATGGGATGGAGTCAAACTAAAAAGTTTCTTCTCAGCAAAAGAAACAATCTGTGAGGTGAACAGAGAGTCCACTGCCCTTTAAAACTAGCATGCAGTTATATAAAGAAAATTAGGCTTGGTGTCAGGAGAAGAAAATTGTAGTCCTGCCTTATATACTATTTACTGTAAGAACCTGAAAAGCACCTCACTTATGTTCACCTGGCTTCACTCTGTTTTCTGTGTGTTAAAAGCATACGAAATAATGCAAATCACACACACACACACACACACACATATATATATGTGTGTGTGTGTGTGTGTGTGTGTGTCTGTCTGTCTGTCTGTCTGAAGGTATAGCATGAGAGTTTCCTAGAATCCAGGTTATTTCTTTTAGCATAAAGTTATTACCAAAGTGATATAAATTTAATATGAAGTGAAACCAAAGAAAATATTTAATCCTACTATGCAGAGATGATAACCACTCTTTTTGGTATATCCTCCCAGAGTTTCACTAGTCCTGGGCCCACACCCTGCATTTTAAAAATCTCTTTACTGCTTCTCTAAATACATTCAATTTTGGAAAATGATCTACAAGCAACCAGGGGAGCACTTTTTCCATTATCAGAGTTAGAGGCATCAGCCATTTTCAGTTTGAAAGACCCTGTGAGCTTGCAACAAAAAGGGAACATGCTGATGACTTCAGGGTAAAGAATAGGGATTATATGGATAGGGCTGTAAATAATATTAAAGCTAGTGAAATGACCTGGATGGGACAGAAAGATTGATTTCATAGTTTATCTGAAGACTCTTGGGAGACAGACGATGGAATATAGCCTTAGTGTTCAATTTCATCCATTTTCATTGAGTCAGGGGATGTTTAAAGACATTTATAGAGCTCTTTGAAAGTCAGAAATTTTAATAAGTGGCACTGAGAAAAGATTACACTGAAGGAGATCCAGGTGACAATACAGAACATGAGACATGAGGGAATTTATAATGGCTGAGCTAATTGTGGTGGAGGACACACAGGAAGGCAGACCCTAGTGAATTATCTGCTCATTTTCCTGACTACTGCCTATTCCCCTACCTCTCCCTCTTTATCAATGACAGGTTCACAGTACTCAGGTCTTATTGTCTGGAAGTGTGCTGCAATGTGAAGAGTTGGTTTATATAGTAATGCCATTCTCAAACTCAGTAATCATTCCTAATATAGAAAGACATCTTAGTGCAAAGTCAGGCAAATTTCATAGAATTTGGAACCTACATTTTTTATGAGCACCTCGAGAAGCATCAAGAGATACTGAAGAAACTGTAATTGATCCTATAAAAAAAGATTTAATGAAGAATTTTCTCAGAGTGATTGGAGCCCAAAATAGAAAATTCAGAGATGGGACTCAAGATTAAGTTCTGTGAGTAAATGTGGGTTTCAGGTTTTAAAAGATGGGATCAGGGTAGAGCTCAGTGATAGAGCATTTGCCTAGCATTCAAGAGGCCCTGGGTTCAATCATCAGCACTGCAAAAAAAAATTGTTAAGAGATGTTAAGAGGTTGGGTTTTCTGAAGTAGTTATTGAAAGGGAATTGGCCTGCCAATTGCTTAGGGTACTTATTAGGGATCAATACCTGTGGAAGGGAGGAGAAGGAGCAGGAAGAATTAGATAAGTCAAGAAAACTGCCATCCAGGCCAATCTCACATGAATTTTTGGAGTATAAATGACTCATTGTAATATGTCATTTTGGTCTCAGATGGCTGGGTGTATATCACTACTACAATTAGTCACTGGATAGGAAAGTATGCCCATGTGAAAAACAGCTCTCTGTAGCTGAGACAAACTCTCTAGGAGTTGACAGTAAGAGGTGCTATGAGAAGACCCTCCTTCCTTTAAGAAGGCTCTGGGAAAACACATCCCTATATCTACTGTGAAGTGCAGTTAGGTGGGAAAAGATTAGACTGGATGAAGGTTACGGTTTCTATTAGTCCTGAAATCTTATTGCTTTAAATATAATGACATATCATAACTAATTAGGTAATTTTAAAATGGCAATCCCTATCGTGAAATAATATGATAGAGAAAAAGATTCCAACCGTTACTATTAACTTAGAGACTATGACTCAATTAATTACAAGCACATACATATACACATACCTGCACATATCAGGAAATAAATAATGATATTTCATAATGCAGTTTGTAAGATAGCATGCATGCTAACTTCACTTTCTTCATACCGAGAAAGAACCAAATCCAATTGAGTTATTTTTATATCACAGCATGAAGGACTCAGGTTGGATATTTTGGGATAATATTTCCAAGAATGAATACAAAACCTTGAGGATTGTCAAATGAAGAAGCTCAGTTAAAACCCTTATGTTCAGAATATATTTGAAGAAGAATGCCCCAATATAGTAAAGAGGAATAAAAAGAGGTTGATAAGATTACTGCTATCATTTGGTCACTGTTTACTATATGTCAGAGACTATGTTAAGCTCTTTACATAAATTAGTGTTTTAAATTAATCTAGCAACTTATGAAGTACTTATTAATACCTCTCTCTTTACAAATGAAGAAACAGGTCTGTGATCAGTTACTAGTAGAGTACTGATTCCCATATTTTGATTCCAGAGTCTACCTAACACTCTTAAGAACCATCTTATAGTGACATCACAAGAAAGAGGGATTTGAATTACCCTTGCTGACTTCCAGAAATAAAATGACAAACTCCACAAGGCTCCATGCAATCTGTTTGTTGCCTCTAATACTAGTTTAAAACAATTTTCACTTTGCTCTAATAATATTGAATTGAAACAAGTAAAGTTCTTTCCACCTCAGGGCCTTTTCCTACACTGTTTACCCTACCTGAAATTCTCTTTCCCTACTCTTCACCTAATATTTATGTCACTTCATCAAGTAAGCTTTTCCATATCTTTTCCCCCAGATTCATTTGGATGCTCCCAGTATAAATGTTCTCATGGTTTCTTTGACTTCTTCAAAGCATATATAGTTTTTCAAGATATATTTGTTTTTTTAAAAAAAATTATTCACTGTCTTCTTATAGTAGATTATGAGTTTTATGATAGCAAGGATTGCATCTGTTTCATTCACCATGTTTTCCTAAGATATTCTGTGTTTAATGCATCAGGTGCTTGCTTGCTAACTAGCTAGATTAAAAGCTGTATTTATGGATTTAAAAATACTATCATCAATGAATGGAAGCTACCATGTTTCAGAGATGAACTGTGATGAAAGAAGCCATCTTAGAAGGTACTAAACTTATTAACATTGGAGATTTTCAAGCAAAATACGGACAGGTACAATAACAGAAGTTTTGAGATTACTTAATAAACATTTTCCTTATTCACATTGTGCATTTTCCTCCCTTCCCATCAAGAAATAGTTTATTTCTCCATCCCTTGAAGCTAGGCTTGGTCATATAATTTTTCTTTTGCAATGAGATATAAACAAATATAACAGAAGCACACATGTAAAGTATATACTCATTGAAACACGTCCTCTATTCAAAGATTGTCCCAACAACCTATGAGACCAGATTAGAACACTGCTGGATAGTAAAGCCACTAAATACTTGCAGTCTCATGAATGACCCAGTTGAAACCAGGAGAAGTGCCTAGCTAAGCCTGGCCCAAATTGGTGAACCATAGAATCATGAGCAATATATATATATATATATATATATATATATATATATATATATATATATATATATATATAAATAATTTAATGCCACTAGATTTGGAGAGGGTTGCTTATATAGTATTAGATAGCTGAATCAGGGGATGCTTGAGAAATGCTTCTAGTAACAGGCAGAGGGATTTAGTAGATGACCTTATATGGCCTTTTCGATCTTAAGAACTTACGATTAGAAATAAATGTATCTTTCAAATACTTAAATGTCATTTGAAATGGTCATCAAGTCCCTTTTTTATTAAAAATGTAATATTAATCAATTTTATTTTCTATACTTGTCATAATTAAAGAACCATTTAAGCATTTGATTTGTACTTAAAATTCACATAATTTTAAATAGTACTCTAAATCCTTCCTAGCAAGCAAAATAACATTTAGGCTAAAATCTGTCTCATGGCCTGTTCTGTGTCTCCACATACAGACTGCAGGAGGTATAATTCATCCATAAAAGACAGCTGAAATACGTGCTGCTTTGAATTGTTTTAATATTGTGCATAAGGGACTGGAAGAGAAAATTAACTGCCGTATGCTGCCTCATTCAAATATCAGATGGATAATAATAAAACAGAAAACATATAAAATCATTTAGAGCCATTTTAGGACCATATGCTCAACTTCACTGACAATAATCAACTATAATATATTTCAGAAAATAGAAGTGGAGAGAGTATAATTCTACTCATTATATTGGGTGTTAGATTCCAAATCATTTGAAAATTTCATGGATATATAGAAAATGTAGTTTGTAAGTAGAGATAACTAGACCTTTGTAAAGATTAATTCAATTACTCATGGGGCATTGTTTCTCCTCTTTTTGCCATAACTCAAATTTCACCTCCATCAAAGGGCAGGCTCCAAGCTCCTAGTTTTCAGGATGTACTCCCAAATGTACTACAATTCATGCAGATTCCTGCTTCTGATTGTATCCTCCCATGTATGTACTTGACCTATGGATGTATTGGTAGGCAGTGAATATTATTAGCTTTTCACAACTCACCATAAGCTTTCTTTAAACAATAATAATCACTAATGTTATATTTCTTATTTCCCCTCCTTCCTCTTTTTTTCTATTTCATTGATATCAATCCATTGTAATTTTTTTTTCTGTGGGTTGGTTTTCCTAACTAATTATGAAGTTCCTTGAGGATGTGTGAATACTGTGACTTGGGAAATTGGATTGAAAGATGGCACATATTAGGTTCTCAAGAAAATTCTTGGATAAATTAATGAGTGAAGAAATGAATTTTAAATGCTATATTCATTATAGCTTTCAATTTACAATCTACAAATACTCCTTTAAAAGGAAAGTGCTATATATTCATTTATGCATTGAGACACAGAGTTTTTTATTTTATTTCAAGTGAATAATATTGTAATTTTATGTGTATGAATTCTAGAATTCAATCATCTAAAAAGCAGAGAGGCAAAGTAGGAGATGGAAATTGCACTTATGGCAGAGTAAGGGGTTGTCAAAACCTCTTCCCAAAAAGCAACTGAAATTATGAGAAAACTGAAAAAGAAATGTTAAAACAATCTGGAAATGGACAAAAGCACACAACAATCTGAAAGTTGTTTATTTTTGGAAAACAGATGATGTTTTTGTTTTATCTTATTTTTTTATGGTGCTTGGGATTGAACCCAAGGCTTTGTGCATGTGAGGCAAGCACTCTACCAATTGAGTTATATCCCCATCCCAATGTTTTTATTTTTGAATAAAACAGTGGGAACCTGTGGTGGTATGGTAATTCTCAGATCCTTGCTATTTCTCACCTTCCATCAAAGCCAAGGCAAAAATCCTGTCAAATTATGGCATGGCACAAGAGCTGGTAGCCTCTTGGAAAAATGAGCATTAGTGACATCCACTCCCAGCAATTTTATCAGCAGAAGTGATAATTTTGGAATCAGATGAGTAAGAAGAATGAATACCTCTATTAATTCTAGACTGTACTCATGGTATTTTTATACCCTTTAGATTCAAAAACATTAAAAAATGGATGTAAAAGGATGGGAAGAAGTATACCATGCAAACAGTTACCATAAGAGTTAGAGTGGCTGCGTTAATATCAAAGAGACAAAGAATAGGCCCAGCATGGTGGTGCATACCTGGAATCCCAGTGGCTCAGAACCAGGAGGATCATGAGTTCAAAGTCAGCCTCAACAAAAGTGAGGCACTAGGCAACTCAGTGAGTTGCCTATAGAAAATAGGGCTGGGACCCACTAGAATCAAAGTGTGGAATATGAAATGTCAAGAAATTTGTAATGTTTTGAACAACCCACAATAAAAAATTAAAAAAAAAAAAAAAAAAAAAAAAAAAAAAGAAAATAGGGCTGGGGATGTGGCTCAGTGGTCAAGTGCCCCTGAGTTCAATCCCTGGTGCCCCCTACCCCGAAAAAAAGAGACAAAGAACATTTTATAGTGATAATGCAAGACACATATTTATCTTGTATCTAGGATGATATATAGGAGATAGAACAACAATAAATGCATATGCACCTAACAGCAGAAACATAAACCAAATCCAGAAAGAACTGAAAAGAGAAAACAGCAATTCAATAATAATGTTTAGAGTTATTAATACTAGACTATCAATGTTATGTGAAACAACTGGAGAGAAAATCAGAAGGAAACAAAAGATATAAACAACACTGTCAATTAACTAATATATAGAATTTTCCACTCAATGACCACAGAATACATATTATTTTTAAGCATATAGGAAATATTCCCCAAGATAGACTATATAGTAGCCCTTAAAACGAGCCTTATTTTTCTATCTCCACAAACATTAATCATTACTTTCTGATAAATGTTACAATAGTTTCTTCTGTTATTTTAAAATGCACCACATATTATTGTTATTTGTAATCACACTATTGTACAGTAACACACCAGAACTTCTTATTCCTGTGTAATGTAGTATCCATTAATCAACTTCCCCTTATCCCTCCATGTCTCCTACTCTCCCTAGCATCTGGTGACCACCATTCTCCTCTTAACTTCGATGAAATAAGCTTTTTTATTTCCCATGTAAGTGAGATCATGCGGTACTTGTCTTTTAGAGATGAGGTTTATTTCATTTACTATAGTGCCCTCCAGTTTCAACCATATTGTCACAAATGACAGTATTTCATTCTTTTATGGGTTAATAATATTCTATTGTGTATATGTACTACATTTTCTATCCATTCATCATTTAGTGGACTCTTCAGGGTATTTTTTTTTTGTCTTGGCTATTGTGGATAATGCTGCAGAGCACATGAGGATGCAGATCACTCTTCAATATACTAGTTTCATTTCCTTTAGGTACATATCCAGCAATTTGCATTTCCACCACCAGTGTGCAAGGGATTCCCTTTTTTCATGTCCTTATAGGTACTTGTTACCTTTTGTCATTTTTATAATACCTAGTCTCACTAAGTGAGGTGATATCTTGCTAGAACTTTGATTTACATTTCCCTAATGATTCATGATGTTGAGCATTCTTCCATATACTTATTGGCCATTTGTGTATCTTCTCTTGGGAAATGTCTATTTAGGTCAATGTTCATTATCTAATCTGATTATTTATTTTTTTAATATTAAGTTGTTTGAGATATTTATATATTCTGTATATTAATGCCATGTCATGTATATAATTTGTAAATATTCTCTCCCATTCTATAGGTTTCTTCCTTATTGTATAGATTGATTCCTTTGCTGTATAGAAGTTTTTAGAACTAATAAACAAATTCAGAAAAATAGCATTACATGAAATCAACATATAAAATCAATATTAATGCTACATGTAAATAGAAATAATCTGAAGTAGCAATCCCATTTGCAAAAGCCACAACAAAATGAAATACCTAGGAATAAATTTAACTAAACAGGTGAACAATTTCTATGTCGAAAATTATAAAACATTGATGGAAGAATTTAAAGAGGCTATACAAAAATTGAAAGTCATCCGTTCACAGATTGGAAGAATTAAATGTTGATACTACCCCAAATGATCTACAGATAAATACAACGCCTATGAAAATACCAATGACAAGCCACACATGGTGGCTCAGACCTGTAATCCCAGAAATTCCAGGAGCTGAGGCAGGAGGATTGCCAGTTCAAATACAGCCTCAGCAATTTAGCAAGGCCCTAAGGAATTTAGTGAGACCCTGTCTCTAAATAAAATATAAAAAGGGGCTGGGATGTGGTTCAGTGGTTAAGTGCCCCTGGTACCATAAAAAGTAGACATTTATCACAGAATTAGAAAAAAAATCCTAGAATTCATATGGCACCACAGAAACACTGCACAGTCGAACCCTTTTTTATGAAAAAATAATAAACCAGGAGGCATAATACTGCCTGACTTCAAAATATACTACAAAACCATAGAAATAAAAATGGCATGCTACTGAAACATAGGTCAATAGAAGAGAATAGAGATCCTAGAAACAAACTCTCATATATAAATTATCTTGACAAGATATTGAGAACACTCATTGAAGAAAGGACAACCTCTTCAATAAATGGTACTAAGAAAATTGGGTGTTCACAGACAGAAGAATTAAACTAGATCTCTCTCTCCAGTTACACAAATCAATTCAAATAGAATTAAAGTCTTTAGCTGGGCATGGTGGCGCATGCTTGCAATACCAGTGGCTTGGGCAGCTGAGGCAGGAGGATCATGAGTTCAAAACAAGCCTCAGCAACTTATCGAGGTGATAAGCAAATCAGTGAAACCTTGAATAAAATACAAAATAGGGCTGGGGATGTGGCCCAGTGGCTGAGTACCCCTGAGTTTCATGGTACCCCCACCAAAAAGAAAAGAATAAAAACTTCAATATAAAATTTGAAACTATGAAATAATTAGAAGAAAATCCATGAGAAATTATTGAGGATATTGGGAGGGACAAGGAATTTCTTTATAAGACCCCCCAAAACATAGTAAACAGAAGAATAAAATGAGACCAACTAAGTCTTCACTAGAGTATTCCAACAGGCACAAAATTTACTCAACATGGATAGTAGATGTGAGTTACTCTTCCATTCTGTGCTTAAATCAGAGTAGGTGTTCAGCCTCTGTGATCTTTTTTGTTTTCAAATATTTTAGGTTGATCATGGGGAAAACACTTCAGAGACTCAGTCAACCCTAGACATATGGGCATCTATGACATCTAGACATATTAATAAACTCAGCATATCTCACTTTCAGTTAATTTGCACAGCTTCAACATATTATATGTGGAAGAGAAAGCCAGTGTGTGAAGTATAGGAACAGATCAGAATTGTTCATATTTGGATTTCCAATTCTGTAGCAATCATTCAAGTATTTTTCAACCTATTTGATGTATTGCCCCTGAGTTGCTGAATATTTTATATGATTTTATTTCTTTTCTTTTGTGTCTTAGGAGATTGGGCCATGCAGTATATACTCAAGACTTAGTGGTTGATTGATTGAGCTTTGAAGGTGAGTCTATTGTTTTTACAGGATTTAAATGAGTGAAGATGCCAGGTCACTTCCCTGGAAACATGTTTGTATAAGGAGTTATTGTCCCATGATTCCATTAAAGGGTAGTGTTTACTTAAAGAGAGATCAATGTTACAAATTCTTCTCAGAAATCTGAAGAAGTTTCCTTACCCAAAGAGTAAATATTTTTACTTCTCTTAAACAGTGGTAGTGTAATGTGTGTACAGAGTTCATCAGCTTAAAATACCCTGCTATCAAGTTTAAATTTTATTCTGTGGGCAACACAGAAATACTGAAGGTTTTTGAAGAGGGATGTAGCATAATCACAGTTGTGCTTTAGAAAACTTAAGGTGACAGAGAAAAAGGTTGGTTGAAGTAGTGGGGAAAGGAAGGATTAATTAAGAGGTTGTTAAGATTTCCTAGGCAAGAGGTAACTTGTGCTAGAACCAGGGAAGAGAAAATGAAGAATGTAGAGGAGGAAAGAGACTGAAAAGAAATTTCAGGAGGAAGCATAAATGAATATGTGACAATTTACCACACTTCTGCTCTGTTTAGGCTATGTCACATCTCAAGTATACAATGAGCTGCACAATCTGTCCCAATTACTTTTTTTCCATAAATTTACCTTTTACTAAGCATCCACATCTCATTTTGCAAATTTTATTGGATCACATTCCCTTATTCAAACATAACCTGTAATTTTCTACTTACTCCCCTTATTTCAACATGTACAAATTTGACTTGCCTTTGAAAGTCTACCTCAAATATCATCTATTCCACCAAACCTTTCTGACTCTCTTCTAGACACAATTAACTTGTCCCTATGCTATTCCTTCACAGAATTTAATTTTTTACCTCTGCTTTAGCACTCAACTCACTATATATGTATGTCCCACAATAGTCAATCACACACAAAATTAAATTTAAAAAGCTTAGTGTGGTATCCAAGACCGTTATCATAGAAAGTAAGTAGTTCTTTGGTCATTAATTTATTCACTAATTCATTCAACGAATGTTTGTATATCTCATATATACCAGATACTTTGCTAAGCACTAAAGATCTAATAGGTAAGAAGATGAAGTGCTTAATTTCACTGAGTACACATTCAACTGGAAGAGGCAGGCAGAATCAAACAACAAATAAATTCATTAAGACTTATACTCAGTGATATGAAGGATATACCCAGCAAGAATAATGCAAAGCAATAAATGGAAAATTCAGGGCTGTGGCTGTAGCTCAGTGGTAGAGTGCTTGCCTTGCAGGTGTGAAGCACTGAGTTTGATCCTCAGCACCACATAAATATAAATAAATAAATAAATAAACAAATAAATAAATAAATAAAGATTTGTGTCCATCTACAACTAAAAAATATTTTAAAAAAATAAATAATTGGAAAACTTCATTTTAACTAAGGTGATCATCAAGGGAATATTTAAAAATATGATATTTAACTGAAGATCAACAAGAATAGAAGCAGCTTCATGAAGAGTTTCAGGAAGGGAATTTGAAACAAAGGAAATATGCTGTGTAAAGTTACTGAGTTAGCGAAGGCAATGGTACATTCCAATAACTAAAATGAAACTAATAAGAGGTTGAGCACACAATGAGGAGAATGGTTATGAGTTGAGGCTGGAGATATAAAGCTTAGGCTTGGTTGGACATAGTAAGGACTTCACCTTTTAATCAAGCTCAGTGGGAATTCACTTAAAAGTTTAACCAGAAGAGTAACCTGGTTTGATTTATATTTTAAAACAATCATTTTTATTGCTCTTTGGGTAATACAGAGATTAAAATCTGTGTGAAGTCCAACTAGGAGGCTATTTCCCTAGTTCAAGCAAGAAATTTATGGTGACCTGACTAAAAAATGTCAATGTATATGAAGAAAAGAAGGCTGGTCAACCTATATATGGTAAAATTGGTCCACCGGTACTGAAAAATTGAATGTGGGAGAAAATATTCAAAGGTGATAGTTGAGCATCTGATAGTCTGAGTTTGTAAGTAGTGGCTTTTACAAAGATGCAGACTATTCATATAGGAGGTAGATTTTAAGATGAAGGTCAGAGTTTAGTTTTACTTTTTTTTTATTTTTTATTGTTGGTTGTTCAAAACATTACATAGTTCTTGACATATCATATTTCACACTTTGATTCAAGTGGGTTATGAACTCCCATTTTTACCCCATATACAGATTACAGAATCACATCAGTTACACATCCATTGATTTACATATTGCCTTACTAGTATCTGTTGTGTTCTGCTGTCTTTCCTATCCTCTACTATCCCCCCTCCCCTCCCCTCCCCTCCCCTCTTCTCTCTCTACCCCCTCTACTGTCATTCATTTCTCCCCCTTGTATTATTTTTCTCTTTCCCCTCACTTCCTCTTGTATGTACTTTTGTATAACACTGAGGGTCTCCTTCCATTTCCATGCAATTTCCCTTCTCTCTCCCTTTCCCTCCCACCTCTCATCCCTGTTTAATGTTAATCTTCTTCTCATGCTCTTCGTCCCTACTCTGTTCTTAGTTACTCTCCTTATATCAAAGAAGACATTTGGCATTTGTTTTTTAGGGATTGGCTAGCTTCACTTAGCATAATCTGCTCTAATGCCATCCATTTCCCTGCAAATTCTATGATTTTGTCATTTTTTAATGCAGAGTAATACTCCATTGTGTATAAATGCCACATTTTTTTTATCCATTTGTCTATTGAAGGGCATCTAGGTTGGTTCCACAGTCTTGCTATTGTGAATTGAGCTGCTATGAACATCGATGTAGCAGTGTCCCTGTAGCATGCTCTTTTTAGGTCTTTAGGGAATAGACCAAGAAGGGGAATAGCTGGGTCAAATGGTGGCTCCATTCCCAGCTTTCCAAGAAATCTCCATACTGCTTTCCAAATTGGCTGCACCAATTTGCAGTCCCACCAGCAATGTACAAGTGTACCCTTTTCCACACATCCTCGCCAGCACTTGTTGTTTGACTTCATAATGGCTGCCAATCTTACTGGAGTGAGATGGTATCTTAGGGTGGTTTTGATTTGCATTTCTCTGACTGCTAGAGATGGTGAGCATTTTTTCATGTACTTGTTGATTGACTGTATGTCCTCCTCTGAGAAGTGTCTGTTCAGGTCCTTGGCCCATTTGTTGATTGGGTTGTTTGTTCTCTTATTGTCTAATTTTTTGAGTTCTTTGTATACTCTGGATATTAGGGCTCTATCTGAAGTGTGAGGAGTAAAGATTTGTTCCCAGGATGTAGGCTCCCTATTTACCTCTCTTATTGTTTCTTTTGCTGAGAAAAAAACTTTTTAGTTTGAGTAAGTCCCATTTGTTGATTCTAGTTATTAACTTTTGTTCTATGGGTGTCCTATTGAGGAATTTGGAGCCCGACCCCACCGAATGTAGATCGTAGCCAACTTTTTCTTCTATCAGACGGCGTGTCTCTGATTTGATATCAAGCTCCTTGATGCATTTTGAATTAACTTTTGTGCATGGCGAGAGAAAGGGATTCAGTTTCATTTTGTTGCATATGGATTTCCAGTTTTCCCAGCACCATTTGTTGAAGATGCTATCCTTCCTCCATTGCATGCTTTTAGCCCCTTTATCAACTATAGTTGTAGTTTTGTGGATTGGTTTCTGTGTCCTCTATTCTGTACCATTGGTCCACCCGCCTGTTTTGGTACCAGTACCATGCTGTTTTTGTTACTACTGCTCTGTAGTTTGAAGTCTGGTATCGCTATACCGCCTGATTCACACTTCCTGCTTAGCATTGTTTTTGCTATTCTGGGTCTTTTATTTTTCCATATGAATTTCATGATTGCTTTCTCTGTTTCTACAAGAAATGCCATTGGGATTTTGATTGGCATTGCATTAAACCTATAGAGAACTTTTGGTAATATCGCCATTTTGATGATGTTAGTTCTGCCTATCCATGAACAGGGTATATTTTTCCATCTTCTAAGATCTTCTTCTATTTCTCTCTTTAGGGTTCTGTAGTTTTCATTGTATAAGTCTTTCACCTCTTTTGTTAGGTTGATTCCCAAGTATTTTATTTTTTTTAAGATATTGTGAATGGAGTGGTTGTCCTCATTTCCATTTCAGAGGATTTGTCGCTGATATACAGGAATGCCTTTGATTTATGCATGTTGATTTTATATCCTGCCACTTTGCTGAATTCATTTATTAGCTCTAATAGTTTCTTTGTAGACCCTTTTGGGTCTGCTAGGTATAGAATCATGTCAACTGCAAATAGTGATAATTAAAGTTCTTCTTTTCCTATTTTTATGCCTTTAATTTCTTTCGTCTAATTGCTCTGGCCAGTGTTTCGAGAACTATGTTGAACAGAAGTGGAGAGACAGGGCATCCCTGTCTTGTTCCAGATTTTAGAGGGAATGCCTTCAATTTTTCTCCATTCAGAATGATGCTAGCCTGAGGCTTAGCATAGATTGCTTTTATAATATTGAGGTATGTTCCTGTTATCCCTAGTTTTTCTAGAGTTTTGAAAATAAAGGGATCCTGTACTTTGTCGAATGCATTTTCCGCATCTATCAAGATGATCATATGGTTCTTATTTTTAAGTCTATTGATGTGGTGAATAACATTTATTGATTTACGTATATTGAACCAGCCTTGCATCCCAGGGATGAATCCTACTAGATCATGGTGCACAATTTTTTTGATATGTTTTTGTATCTGATTCGCCAGAATTTTATTGAGGATTTTTGCATCTAGGTTCATTAGAGATATTGGTCTGTAGTTTTCTTTCTTTGAAGTGTCTTTATCTGGTTTAGGTATCAGGGTGATGTTGGCCTCGTAGAATGAATTTGGAAGTTCTCCCTCTTTTTCTATTTCCTGAAGTAGCTTGAAAAGTATTGGTATTAGTTCCTCTTTAAAGGTTTTGTAAAACTCTGCTGTATACCCATCCGGTCCTGGGCTTTTCTTACTTGGTAGTCTTTTGATGGTTTCTTCTATTTCCTCAATTGATATTGGTCTGCTTAGGTTGTCTATATCCTCCTGACTCAATCTGGGCAGATCATATGACTTAAGAAATTTATCTATGCCTTCACTATCTTCTAATTTATTGGAGTATAAGGATTCAAAATAATTTTTGATTATCTTCTGTATTTCTGAAGTGTCTGTTGTGATATTGCCTTTTTCATCCCGTATGCTAGTAATTTGAGTTCTCTCTCTTCTTCTCTTCGCTAGCATGGCTAAGGGTCTGTCGATTTTGTTTATTTTTTCAAAGAACCAACTTTTAGTTTTGTCAATTTTTTCAATTGTTTCTTTTGTTTCGATTTCATTAATTTCAGCTCTGATTTTAATTATTTCTTGCCTTCTACTTCTTTTGCTGTTGTTTTGCTCTTCTTTTTCTAGGATTTTGAGATGAAGTATGAGATCATTTATTTGTTGGTTTTTTCTTTTTTTAAGGAGTGAACTCCAAGCAATGAGTTTTCCTCTTAGAACTGCTTTCAATGTGTCCCATAGATTCTGATATGTTGTGTCTGTGTTTTCATTTATCTCTAAGAATTTTTTAATTTCCTCCTTGATGTCTTCTATAACCCATTGATCATTCAGTAACCTATTGTTCATTCTCCAAGTGATGCATGATTTTTCCTTCCTTCTTTTATCGTTGATTTTCAGTTTCATTCCATTATGATCAGATGAGATGCATGGTATTATCTCTACTCCTTTATATTGTCTAAGAGTTGCCCTGTGACATAATATATGATCTATTTTTGAGAAGGATCCATGTGCTGCTGAGAAAAAAGTGTAACTGCTTGATGTTGGGTGGTATATTCTATATATGTCAATTAAGTCTAGGTTATTAATTGTGTTATTGAGTTCTATAGTTTCCTTATTCAACTTTTGTTTGGAAGATCTGTCCAGTGGTGAGAGAGGTGTGTTGAAGTCTCCCATGATTATTGTATGGTGGTCTATTAGACTCTTGAACTTGAGAAGAGTTTGTTTGATGAACATAGCTGCGGGGCGATTTGCTGAATAAGCAGTGTTACCCTCCTTGCGACAAATCTCTCGCGTTTGAGTCCCTGCAGTCGATCCTCGTGCGATGGAAATCCTTCCTCCAGGTTCCGGAGCACCCCACTATTGCTGGAAATTCCTAACAAGATAGCCTTTAGCAGTCCTGACTCGTCATTCTCCCACACAGTGACACGGCACACGGGGGCAATGCACTCCCCTCGCCGCCATCTTCTACTTTTTTGTAGTTTTACTTTTGAGATGCTTATTCAGATGCCAAATGAAGATGTCTGTAGGCAGTTAGACATAAATCAGAAATTCAACAGAGCTGTAGGAGCTACAGAAAAATATTTTGGAATCAATGGAATATAATGATAATCAAATCATGGGACTGTAAGAGATTATTTAGGGAGAAAATTTAGAGAAAGAATCAAAGTGAATCATGTATTCAGTCCTGAAGAACTCCCAACATTTAAAAGGTATAAGAAGAGAAGCCTACAAATAAAATTTACTTAAAGCAGCTAGTGATGCAAGAAAATAAAGAAACTGTGATATGTATACATAATGGAATATTACTCAGCATTAAAAGAGAATAAAATTGTAGCATTTGCAGGTAAATGGATGGAGTTGGAGAATATCATGCTAAGTGAAGTAAACCAATCCCCAAAAAACAAATGCAGAATGTTTTCTCTGATAGTGGATGCTGATCCATAGTGGGGGTGCCAGTAGCATGGGAGGAATAGAGGAACTTTAGATGGGGCAAAATGGAGGGAGAGGAAGGGAAAATGGGGTAGGAAAGATGGTAGAATGAAATGAACATAATTACCCTAGGTACATGTATGAAGACATGAATGGTGTGACTCTACTTTGTGTACAACCAGATAAATGAAAAATTGTGCTCTATTTGTGTACTATAGT
This sequence comes from Marmota monax, assembly GCF_021218885.2. Taxonomy (NCBI): domain Eukaryota; kingdom Metazoa; phylum Chordata; class Mammalia; order Rodentia; family Sciuridae; genus Marmota; species Marmota monax. The sequence continues at coordinate 4,195,684 of NW_026694552.1, read as the reverse complement.
AATGTAAGCATAGTACACAATGCTTGCATTACTATGTTGTCATGTATAACAAATTAGAACACATAAACAGATAAAAACTGGGAAAGAGGAATAATTGCTGAAGATAAAAGAACTGAATGTTTTCTCTGATATAAGGAGGCTGACTCATAGTGGGGTAGGGAGGGGGAGCATGGAAGGAATAGATTAATTCTAGATAGAGAAGAGGGGCGGGAGGGAAAGGTAGGGGGCAGGGGATTAGCGAGGATGATGGAATGTGATGGACATCATTATACAAAGTACATCTATGAAGAATTGAATTGGGTATCAACATACTTTATATACAAACAGATATGAAAAATTGTGGTATATATGTGTAATAAGAATTGTAATGCAAAAAATAAACAGTGAACTGAATTGTATCACATGATACTTAGGTAGGATGATGACAGAGAAAAGTCTACCAACTTCTGCCAATGGAAAATTTCTTATCACATTTCAAAAATACATTAAATTATCTTCAGAGAAGAGAAGCCAGGTTTGAAGGGTAAATTAAAGCTCATAAAATGAAGAAGTGAATGTGAATAAATCTTAAAATGAACTTGCCTTTCTGAACAGCAGAGAAATGGAATGATAGTTGGAGTAGGTATGGTTGTAGAAAGGTTGTTTCTGTTTCTAAAATGGGAGACTGGGCAATACAAGCATTTAATATTAATGGAAATAATCCAATAGAGAAGGATAAACTAGTGATGTGGAGTAGTTATAAGATAACTGAAGTAGAAAAATTCTTGAAGAGGTGAAAGAGGATGGGAATAGAGTAGATGGAGGGATTTGCTCTTCACAGAATGATAGACGGATACCTTCTCCTTTATGTTGTTGGAAAGGGGAAGAATGCATTGGCAGATTGGGGGACATGGAAGAGTTCCCACCTGACAATGAAGATAGAAAACATAGACACTTATTTGCAGGCCCCTCTCCCTCCCTCCCTCCCTCCCTCCCTCTCTCTCTCTCTCTCTCTCTCTCTCTCTCTGACAGAAACACACACATACACACAATTTGCTCAAAACTATTTACAGTTGAAAACTCTGAAAGACAGAAAGGTTAAGAACTTTCTCAAGATAATATTGCAAATAGGTGGCTGAGCTGAAATTCATATTCAGACAGTATAAATATAATATTCATGATTTTAATAGTACACTATTTTTTCAATGAGGTATGAAATAAAGTAATAAAATGTAAGCAAAGGTAGGAAAGCTTGAATGAGTTAGGAAAAACAGGAAATAATCATTTTGATAAGTGGGAAGGCAAGCCCCAAAAGGAGTATAGTAGAATTACTGGTTAATATTGCATGCCTATTTTAGGTTTGAAGTCTTAATTTAACCAGAAATCAGTCAGGTATGTCTAGAAATAAGTTCATAAATGTCATATATAGGTATATGTTCCCTATGAAATTATAAACTCCTGGAAATGAAGGATATATCCTTCTTATCTATGTATTCACCACAGTATCCTGCAAATAATAGGCCCCTAATGTCTATTTAATTGAGTTTGTTTGATCTATTGCTCCCAATTAAAATCACAGGAGAGAGGCTTGTTAAAAACATTCTCTCTAAGGGAAAAGACCTTCTAAATATGATTCAAGCTCCAGATGTTAAAAAGATTGATAAATTTGATTACACAAAAGTTTCTGCATGGAAAAAACACTATATTCAAAGCAAAAATTCAAATGGCAAAATGGAAAACAATAATTTGCCATGTGTATCCCCAAAGGATTAATATCCATAATATACAGATATGCACACTTCAAAGTAATGTAAATACTAGATTAAAATTTTTAGAAAAATAGGCAAAATATATAAACAGACAATTCACAAAATATAAAACTTAACCTTAAATATATTTAAAAAGATGATCAAATTTTCTTGAAATTAGAGAAATGCAAATCAAAACTATAATGAGATACATTTTCTCATCCATCAGTTTAGAAATACTTTAAAGCTTCATAATACACTGCTGCTGAGACTGGCAAAACAGGAATACTCATATATTGCTGGTAAGGGTGCAGAATGATGAATCCTTCTAGGGAACTTTGAAATGCCCCACACTGTGTTGGTAAATGTTTTACAGCTTGTTCTTGGGGGGAAAAATCCAATCCACATCCAGGAAATCCTTTAATTTACTTGGTGAAAATTGTCCCACCATGGCTAATTTTAAACTAGCAGGGTAAAGTCAATGAGAACAAATTGAGAAGAGATGCACTGATAGCACACTATTTTATAGTTTTCCTAACATACACATAAAATTAATGTGAATAACTACAACACCATAGGTAATAGTAAAATGTTGATTAAAAGAATTATGAAGTAATGATTTTAAAGTATTTATTCCCTTAATTTTAATATGATTTTTAAAAAATATTGAACATTTATATTATTTAATTTGCTAATGTTTTACAAAATCCTGAATATCCAATGATTGACTCTTAAAAGCCAGTATGTAACACCTGTAGCACACTTCTGAAATAGCTAAAAGGCTAAATGCCCATTTATATTTTACCTAAAATTCCCATTTTTGTAACTTACTCTAAAGACATACATATATATATATATATATTTTTTTTTTTTTCAATGACAAAAAATGCATTTGGCCAAAAGTATTCATTGAAGAATTTTCATCACAAAAGTGTTAGAAATAATCTACATTCTCACCACATAGGAAATCCACACAATGAAGTTCTAGATGCCTATAAAAATACCCAATAGTCCTTCATTGAGTAAATGGTTAAATAAACTGCTATATATCCACTCCACAGAAAAATAATCAGCAATAACAAGGAAAAATTATTATTATACACAACAATTTGGATAAACCTCAAGGACCTCAAATTATACAAGGCTATGGTAACAAAAATAGCATGTTCTTGGCATCAAAAACCAAAGACAAACCCACATACTTACTGATACTAGATAAAGGTACCCAAAAGATTTCTATTTATTTATTCATACATGACAATAGTGGAATGCATTACAAAACATTTGTTGGAAACCAAGATAGCCTTTTTTTTAAGTGGTGCTGGGAAAACTAGAAATCTGTATGTAGAAGAATGAAACTTGACCCTTACCCTGCTCAAAAGTCAATACAAAGTGGATCAGTGACTTAGAAATTAGACCAAATATTCTGTAACTGCTAGAAGAAAATGTAGTCCCAACACTCCAACATGTCCATACAGGAACCAACTTCGTTAACAAGATTCTTAAAGTGCAAGAAGTAAAACCAAAAACAATAAGTGGGATGACATCAAATGAAAACCTTCTGCACAGAAGAGAAAACACTTCAGAGTATTAAGAGAGAGCCTACAAAATAGGAGAAGATCTTTGCCATTTGCTTCTCAGGGCATTAATATCCAGAATATAGAAAGAACTAAAAAAAATTACACCAAAAAATGAAACCCAGTTGATAAATGGGCAAAATAATTAAACAAACTCTTCTCAAAAGAAGAAATACAAATGGCCAACAAATATAAGGGCAATAGCAAATAGGGAAACACAAAACTATATTGGGATTTCATCTCACTCTAGGCAGAATGACAATTATCAAGATACTAAATATAAGTGTTGACAAAAATGTGGGGGGAATGGTACATTCACACATTGTTGGTGGAATTCAAATCAATGTACCCACTTTTGAAAGCAGTATGGAGATTCCTCAAAATACTAGGAATGTAACCACAATATGATCCAGCTATCCCACTCCTTGGTATATATCTAAAGGATTTTAAATCAGCATACAACAGTGATACAGCCACGATGATATTTATAGCAGCACAATTCACAGTAGCCAAACTATGGAGCCAAACTGCTTGACCTTCAACAGATGAATCAACAAAGAAAATATCACATATATACACAATGGAGTTTTACTCAGTCATAAAGAAGAATGACATTATGGCATTTACCAGTGAATGGATTGAACTGGAGACCATCATGCTAAGTGAAATAAGCCAGAGCAAAAAAGCAAAAATATTCAAGGTTTTTTTGTTTTTTTTTTCTGATATGGGGAAGCTAGTCCAAAACAAAGGTGGAGAGAGAAAAAGGAAAAAAGTGGGAGGATTCTATTAAAATATAAGAAAGATCAGTGGAATAGACAAAGGAGAGTAAGAGGCAGGGAGGAAGGAAGGTATAAGGGAAGAACAGTAGAATGAATCTGATCTAACTTTCCTATGTATGTATCTGAATATATCAAAATGAATCACACCATCATGTATAGCCACATGGCACTAATTAAAAAAAAAAAAAACATGAGGATGGAAGACCTTGAACATGAATGTTCAGAGTAGCCTTATTCATTAAAGTCCCAAACCAGAAACTACCCAATAGTTCTTCTGTATGTGCATGGTTAAATAAATGACAGTACATTCATTCCATGGAAAACTGATCAGGAATAACAAGGAACAAATATTATTACACACAAGTTGGGAAAACCTCAAGGAAATTTTGCTGAGTAGAAAATATTCCAATCTTCAAAGAATACATACTGCATGATTCCATTTATGTAACATTTGTGAGATAATTATAGATATAAAGAACATATTAGAGGTCTTCAGGGATTTAGGAATTATGCAGCAGGATGTAGGTGTGGCTATAAAATAGTACCTTAAGGGATTCTTGTGTTGATGGTATGTTTGAATATCTTGCTTGTAGTAGTGGTTTCATAAGGATATATATGTGATAAAACTGCAAGAGCTGCACATACACAAAAACATAACTGAGTATAAATATAACTGGCCAAATCAGAACAACTCTCTATCGTACTCATGCCAAATTTTGGGAGATCAATATTGTATTCTAGTTGTGTATGATACTAACATTTGTGAAGCTGAGTAAGGTACACAGAATTTTCTGTACATTCTTTGCAACAACCTGTGACTTTATATGATTATAATTATTTCGAATAATTTTGAAAACTTTAAAAAATAAATTATTTATCTAGGAACTGATATGAACAAAATGGAGTGCTTTCCTAGACTATATTGTCAAATAAAAAGGTGCAAAAGATAATGAATGTATTAACATATATATATACACATACAGTTTGTAAATATTAATACAACACATATAGAAAATACTTTATGAAAATTTTATTAAAATGAGGAAATGTGGAAAAAAAGACAAAATATAATTATGTGTTTTTTTAATATAACAAAGGAATAAAGCAGAAATAAATGAAATTTACATAAAGGGAATAGAACAGTGTGTTGTGAAAGTGACAGGAAATCAGAAAAAAAAAACTTTTTTGAATTATAAAAAGAATTTAATGAATTTAATTTTAATTATGTTAATGTTTTATATGTTCAAGTACATACATTTAAAAAAGATGAGGAAAACCTTAAGGATGAATTCAAACATAAAAAATACACCTATTTAGATATCAGATACATAAAAAAGAAATAAATTTTGAATAGTATATTATGACTATACACTGTGTGGATATGTTTTAAGTACAAAAGTAACTGCAGTACATTATACTTTTATTGTATAGGTCTTTCCCCTGCTAGCTTTAATTTACTCATAGTTATAAATCCATGCTGCTTTCCAAAGTGGTTGTACTAATAAGCAGTCATCAACAATCTGATTGTACTTTTCCTCTTACATAGTGGTCAGCATATATTATAATTTATCTTCTTGCTGATTGCCATTCTACCTGGAGTGAGATGAAATCTCAATGTAGTTTGATTTGCATTTCCCTGAAAACTAGGGATGTTGTTTTAGTCAGATGTTCCCCACTGTGACCAAAGGACATGACAAGAACATTATAGAGGAGTTAAAGTTTATTTGGGTCCCATGGTTTCAGAGGTCTCAGTCCATAGAAAGCCAATTCCCTTGTTCTGGGCACCAAGGTGGAAGGGCATGAAAGAGGAAAGCAGCTCAGAACATGGAAAATAGGAAACAGAGAAACAGACTCTTCTCACCAGAAAAAATATACCACAAAGCTATGCTCCAGTGATCCACCTACTCCAGCCATACCCAACCTACTTGCAGTTAACCACCCAGTTAATTTCTATCAGTGTATTAATGCACTGATTAGTTTAAGGCTTTCATAAACCAATCATTTCACCTCTAAGCTTTATTTCATTGTTTCACACATGAACTTTTAGAGTACAAATTATATATAAACTATAACAGACATTAAACAGTTTTTTTCATCTATTTGTTGGTCATTTGTATTTATTCCTTTGAGAAATGTCTGCTCAGTTCATTTACCCATTTATTGATTGGATTGTGTGTGAGTGTGTGTGTGTGTAAGAGAGAGAGAGAGAGAGAGAGAGAGAGAGAGAGAGAGAGAGAGAGAGATTGGTGTTAATTTTTTGAGTCCTCTACGTATTCTGAAAATGAATATCCTGTTGGAGGAGTAACTGGCAAATATTTTCTCCTATTCTGTAAGCTCTGTCTTCATGTTCTTAATTGTTTCCTTTGCTGTGCAGAAGCATTTAATTTGACATCCCACTTATTGATTCTTGGTTTTATTTCCTGGGCTTTAAGTGCCTTATTGAGGAAGTCAGTGCCTGTGCCAATATGTTGGAGTGTTGACTCTATGGTTTCTTCTAACAGCTATAAAGTTTCTAATCTAATTCCTAGGTCTTTGATTCTTTTTGAGTTGATTTTTGTAGAGGGATGGCAGATAGGGAATCAAGTCTCATTTTTCTGCATATGAACATCCAGGTTTCCCAGAACCATTTGTTTAAAAGGCTATCTTTTTCCCCAAGCATGCTTTCGGCATGTGGATCAGATGCCAAAAAGGATGACTGGATCAGATGACTTGAACAATGTGGGATTGTCTCGGTATCATCTAGTCTGTTTCATTGTTCTACAAACCTGTTTATATTATTATCTCTGGACTATACTTTGAAATTGGTACCACAATGCCTCTAGCATTACTATTTTTGTTCGGAATTGCTTAGGCTATTTTGAGTCTTTTATTTCTCCATGTGAATTATAGGACTATTATTTCTTGATTGCAAAGAATGTCATTTGTATTTTTGTGGGGATTACATTGAATCTATAGTATACTTTTTTATAATAGGGCCGTTTTAACAATATAAATTTTTCCTATCCATGAACACAGGAGGTCTTTCCATCTTCTAGTGTCTTCTATTTCTTTTTTCTGTGTTCTGTAATTTTTTTTATTTTATTTGTTCATTTTTGTTATATATGATGGTAGAACTCATTTTGATATAATAATACAAACATGTAATATCTCTTATTCAAATTAGGACCCCAGTCTTATGGATGTACACATAGTGAGATTCACTCTGGTGTATTCATATATTTACATAGAAAAGTTATGTCAGGTTCATCCCACTGTCTTTCCTTTTCCTTTCCCCTCTTCTCTTCCTTTCTTTCCCCTTTCTCTAATACACTGAACTTCTACCTGCCCCCCATACATTGTGGGTTAGCTTCCACGTATCAGAAAAAAAAAAAATTGATCTTGGTTTTGGGGATTGATTTATTTTACTTAGCATGATAGTCTCCAGATCCATCCATTTACTGGAAAATGCCAGAAAGTCATTGTTCTCTATGGCTAAATAATATTCCACTGTATATATACACCACATTTTCTTAAACCATTCATCTGTTGAAGGGCAGCTAGGTTGACTCCATAGTTTAGCTATTATGAATTGTGCTTCTATAAACTTTGATGTGACTGTATCACTGTAGTATGTTAATTTAAAATCCTTTGGATATATATCAAGGAGTGAAATATCTGGATCAAATGGTGGTTTCATTCCTAATTTTTTAAGCACTCTCCATACTGTTTTCCAGAGTGGTTCCACCAAATTGAAGTCCCATAAGCAATGTATGAGTGAACCTTTTCCCCACATCCTTGCCAATATTTATTGTTACTTGTATTCGTGATAATTGCCATTCTGACTAGTGTGAGATAGAATCTCAATGTAGTTTTAATTTGCATTTCTATGATTTTTTGTTGCAAGATTTTTCACCTTTATGTTATTCTTAGGTATGTATTTTATATTCTTGATGCTATTGTAACTACAATTGCACTGAATTCTTTTTCAACAGATTAATTAATAGGATATAGAAAAACTGTTCATTTTTGTATGTTGATTTTATATTTTCCTACTCTGTTGAATTTGTTTATCAGCTCTAGAATAGTCTTCTGATGAAACCACTGGGCTCTTCTAAATATATGATCATATAATTGGCAAACAGTGATAATTTGGCTTCTTCATTTCCTATTTGTATACCTTCCCCATTTTTCCTACTCTTGCCTAATTGCTCCAGGTAAAATTGCAAGTGCTCATTTGAATAGGGGTGGTGAAAGGGGACATTATTGTCTTGTTCATGATTTCAGAGGAAATGCTTTCAATTTTTCCCCATTCAATATGCTGTTGGTTTGGGGTAGTTATATATAACATTTATGATTAACATGTTCCTTATATCCCTACTTTATTCATGGTTTAAACATGAATGAAAGCTAATTTTTGAAGAAGTTTTCTGCATATTTTTAGATGATCATGTGACTTTTGTCCTTGATTCTATTCATGTAGTGAATTACATTTATTGAATTACATATGTTGAATAATTACTGCATTTGTGGAAAGAAAGCAACATGAGTATGATGGACAATCTTCTAAATGTGCTCTTGAATATGGTTGATTAATATTTTATTAAGAACTTTTTATCTATGTTTAATGATATTCTGATATGTCCTCATCTCTTTTTGGTATTTGGCTGATAATGGTTTCATAGATTGAGCTTGGAAGTGTGCCCTCTTTCAATTTCATGGAATAAATTGAGGAATATTGATATCAGTTCTTCTTTGAAGGCATGGGAGAAATCAGGTGAGAATTCATCTGGTCTTTGGCTTTTTTTATTTAAGGGTTTTATTACTATTTCAATCTTATTGCCTGCTATTGATTTTAGGTTTTATGTATCCTCTTGATTCAATTTTGGTAGGTTATATGTGTCTAGAAATTTGTCATTTCTTTTTGATTTTCCAATTTATTGGAATATAAATTCTCAAAATAGTCCTTAATGATCCTCTGCATTCCAAGGATGTCTGTGGTGATATCTCTTTTTTCATGTCTATTTTCATTAACTTGGGTTTTCTCTTTTAATTTGGAAAATTTTGGTAAGAGTTTATCAATCTTATCTATTGTTTCAAAGAACTAAATCATTGTTAAATTGATCCTTTTATTTTTTATTTTCTACTTCATTAATTTTGGTTCTTAATTATTTCCTTTCTCATTTGCTTTTGAAATTAACATGTTCTTGTTTGTGTAGAACCTTAAGATGCATCATTAAAATATTTATTTGGAATCTTTCTATTTTTTTTCTTAATGTAGGCACTCAGAGTAATAAAAATTTTTCTTAGAAATGTCTTCATAGTATCCCAGAGATTCCGGATTATTTAATCTCTATTCTCATTTGATTCTGAGATTTTAAAAATTTCTCCTCTGATATTTTATGACCCACTTGTTGTTAAAAATATATTGTTCAATCTCCATGTTTTTACAGTTTCTATAGCTTTTCTTGCTAATTATTTCTAATTTCATTACATATTGATCTGATAAGATGGAAAAGACTTGTTTTATAACCTAAAATATGGTCTATTATTGAATAAAATTCCATGAGCAATTGAATAGAAAGTATATTCACCTGCGTTTTGATGAAATATTCTGTAGAAATCAGTTGAGTCGATTTAATTTATAATATTTTTTGGAATCTGAAATGTCTTTGTTGATTTTATGCATGGATGGCCCATCTATTCATGAGAGAGGTGTATTAATATCACTCAGTGTTCATTGTATTAGAAACAATTTGGGCCTCTATGACGTGTATAGTTTGCATTTTTGTAATCAGGTGTATCAAATTTGTACCAGATATGTTTGGTATAGTTAAAACTTCTTACTGAATCATTTACTCTACCAGTATATAATGACCTGCTTCATGATTTCTTATTAATTTTGGCTTGAATTCTTCTTTTTTGGATATAAAAGTAGCTATCCTTGTTTAGTTTAAGATTCCATTTCATGGGATATAGTTTTATATCCTTTTACTATCAGCCTGTGAATATCTTTGCATATGAGGTGCATTTCTTGCAAGCAAAACATAGATCTTGTTTTTCTTTTAATCCAGTCTTCCAGTCTATGTTTTCTAAGAGGATTTTTAAAACCATTTATAATCAGTGTTGTTAAAGAGATGTGTTTTTATTACTTGCTATATCGATTGATTTCTAATATTTAATTCCATGTTCATTTGCTTATCTAATCTTCTAATAAGACTTATCTGATTCCAAAGTATGATGTTTGTTTTTATCTTCTACTTATAGAATTTCTATAAGTATCTTTTGCAATGCTGGCTTAGTAGTAATGAATTCTCTTAGTTTATCCTCACCTTGAAATGTTTTTATTTCCTCTTCAATTTTCAAAGATTGCTTTATTTGATATAGCAATATTGGTTATTTTTTTATTTCAGGATTTGAATTACATTGTTCCAAGCCCTCTTAGATTTTAAGGTTTCTGATCAGTTATTAGATGTTATACTGGTAGGTTTACTTCCTTTTTAAAAACTATTTTTTTTAGTTATAGATGCATGCAGTATCTTTATTCTGTTTATTCATTTTTATGTGGTGCTGAGGATCGAACCCAGTGCCTCACATGTGCAAGATAAGGACTCTACCACTGAGCCCCCTGGTAGGTTTACTTCTAAATGTGATCTGATATTTCTCTCTTGAGGGTTTTAGAATTCTAACCTTATCAAGTATAGTTTCCAGTTTAATTACAATGTGTCATGGAGAGGTTCCTTTTAAATGTTTATTTGGGGTTCTAAATGTCTGCAGTATCTAGATGTCCATGTCATTACCAAGATTTTGAAATTTTCCTGCTTTTATTTCACATGAGAGATTATCATGACAGGAGTCTATAGCTCTACTTCTATATCTCTACTTCTTCTGCAAAACCAATGATTTTTAAGTTTGATGTTTTAAGGTTGTCTCAGAATTCCTGTATATTTGTATCATTGTTTCTTGCTTTTTTGGATATTGCTCTCTAAGTGTTCAAATTAATATAACTTATATTCAAGGCCTGAAATTCTGTCTTCTATATTATATAATGTACTAGTGAGACTATGCTGTGAATTTTTTACTTGATTAATTGATTTTTTTTTCATTTCCAGGATTTCTTTTTGGTTCTTTTTCAGAATCTCAATCTCTGTTGAAACATTTTTTCATATCCTGCATTTTTTTTCTTGAGTTCATCTCTTAGATCTTTCAAAAGTTCATTTATCATTTCAACAGTAAATTTTTAAAATTCTTTTGTCTTGAATTTTTCCACTTTGATGTCTAGGGGATCAATTATTGTAATGTTTTGAACTTTTAAGAGTGTATTATTATCTTTTCTCTCATATTTCCTGTATTTATATGTTGATTGTTGCACATATATTGGGATAATTATCACTTCTACTGTTATGTGAAGATTTAGTGAGTTGCTTTCTCTTTACTGTGTGCTTCAGGCTGGTTGTATATCTAAGTGTCAAAACTCACACTCACCATAATCATAATGTAATGTTCAGTTTCTTGCACTGCTTTTAGAGGACAAAATAATCACCAATAACTGTGTATACTTCAGAAAAAAGCCATGTAATAATAAAACTTTAAAAAACATATTGAAACTCTTCTCTAAAGCTCTTCTAATCCAAAAGTGAAAAAGCAAGGGTAATGCCCTAGAATAAGCTGAGAAACTATGTATCAAAATAAAATTACTATTAAACTATATAGAGACCTAAAATGAAAAAGAGAATAAAAGAAGGAAACAGTAAAAAAGAAAAATAAAGGAATCGGGATAGAGACAGGAGCAGATAATGCAAGAAGAAAATAGACAAAAAGAATAGATTATAACAATCAAGGAGAAAAAAAGAAAAAAAAGAAAAAATCCGATTGATTTTTTAAGAATTAAAGATATAAAAAATATTAATCTGTAAGAATGTAAAATCTATAAAACTAGATTAAGGAATTCATTGTGAAATGGTAGGGGGAAAACAAGTCAATACAGATGATGATATCTGTGAAATCAAAGAAAAACTGACATTAGAAAATATTAAGTTATTCCATGCCAAGGTATTTGAGATGGAAAGATTTCCTATTGGGTCTTATTAATTTGGATTTCAACAGGTTTGGGTATACTTACCCACACCTTCTCACTTAAGCACTATGTTTCTCTGGGCATGGAGGTAGTAGCCTTACCACCCCACCTATGATTCAAATCTAGGATGATCTATTCTTTGATGTGCCTGGATACATAATAGGTTCCTGGAACATCAGAAAAAAAACAAACAAACCAAAAAAAAAAAAAAATCCTCTGTCTGTATTCATGGCCAGGTCTTTCTCTGATTGGGGATTCAGTATTTTATGCCTTCCCATAAAAATTTTCATGCACCAAGAACTGTTAAAATATATTTGAGCTTGATTTTGTTGGATGCTGAATCTATAAAGCATGGTAGCCCATAGTAGAGGCATGGCAACCCAGCAGTTCTGGCACTATGTGACCTGTGAGAGATATGGGGTAATGTCCTGTGCATTGATAGGCCCACATCTGGGCATAGCTGATGGTGGCTGGCATCTATGGGGTACATGTCTGTAGTCCACATCTATAGGGTGATGCTGGGCCCTGGGCAGATTCTGCCATCTACTACAATTCATGCATCTATGGCCTATGCTGCCCTCTCTGAGAGTTACTTGTTCTCCATTCTATTCCACCTCACTCCCTTTGTCAGTGGAGGTGGCAGGGGTTTTGATGACCTTTAAATGGCAGAGATCCTTCTACAAAGATTACTCAGACAGCCCATTTCAAAGGCATTCTCTATGATAGTAGTTGCTGCTAAATTAGGTAGGATGAAACTGTATGAATTTAATTCTTTCTAGGAAGTGGGCTTAGATGTGGGCTCTACAAAAGGCTGCCTGCCACAGTTTTCTGCCAGCAATTTGAGATAAGCTGTGCACTTCTCACTCTCTAAGTGGCTTTGCAGTTCCTGCCCTGGCTTAACTGGATCTGACTTTCTTTTCTACCATTGTTAATAAAGTAAGTTTGTCATCTTTGCCCCTCTTTCTCCCTTTGTTACCACCAACAACCCATAAACACACACACACACACACACGCACACACACACACGGAGCAGCCCTGGTCAGGAATTATGGTTAATGAATCATTTCCTATCATTCTGTTCCAGAAACCAGAACTTCCAAGTCCCTCCAAGTCTCTGACTTTCCAGTATTGTGTCTTACAGCATTCCCTCTATCACCCACCTCTTTGATCTGTTGTTCTCCCACTGCTTCAATTCCAAACTGCAGAGGAGTTGAAATTTAATTCCATTCCACCATTTTGCTTCTTTCCTTCGTGGACTCTTCAAGGTTTTCTTGGTATAGAATTACAACTTCTTCAAACAGGGAAAATTTTGCTTCCTCTTTTCCTATTTGAACCCTTTTATTTCTTTTCCTGACTGCTCTAGCTAAATTTTCCAGCACTGTAATAAATAAGAGTGGTGAGAGTAGACATGCTTGTATCATTACTGATTTTAGAGGAAATACTCTCAGGTTTTCCCTATTTAGTATGATGTTGGCAATGGGTTTTTAACACATTACCTTTATCATATTGATATATGATACTTCTACACCTAGTTTGTTCAGAATTTTTATTATGAAGGGATGTTGAATTTTATCAAGGCTTTTTATCACCTCTATTGAGATGATCATGTGACTTTTATCCTTGATTTGACTTATATAGTGTATTGTATTTATTTTTATATATTGAGAGCAAGGAATCCTATGTTCATGTGTTGGGAGAATTAATATTAAAATGAACATACTACAGAAAGTAATCTACAGATTCAATGCAATCCCCATCAAATACCATTGGCATTCTTCACAAAACTGGAAAAAAATTAAAATTCATATGGAAGCACAAAAGATCCTCAAATTGCCAAAAATAATCCTTAGCAAAAATGAACAATGCTGGAGGCTTCACAATAGTTGATTTCAAAATAAACTATAGAGAAATTTTAATGAAATAACATGATATTAGCATAAAAATAGACATATAGATTAGTGGAATAAAATAGAGGACCCAGGAATGAATCCATTCATCAACAGTCATCTTATTCTCAAGAAAAGAACCAAAAACATAAATTTGAGAAAAAGCAGTCTCTTCAGAAAATAGTCTTGGAAAAACTTGACTTCCATCTATAGAAGATTGACACTAGATTCTGTCTCTCAGCTTGTGTAAAAATCAATTAAAATGAATAAAAGACCTTAATGTTAGACCTGAAACTTGTAAACTATGAGAGGAAAACATGAGGGAAACACTCTAATATACAAGTATAAGCAATAATTTCCTGAACAGCACTCTGATAGCTCAAGAAATAATAGAAGGAATACATAAATGAGATTACACCTAATTAAATAGCTTCTGTGCAGCAAAGGAAACAGTCAATAGAGTGAAGAGCCAACCTACAAAATGGGAGAAAATATTTGTCAGCTATTCATCTGACTAAGGGTTAATATCCAGAATATGTTTTAGAACTCAAAGACAACAAAAAACAAGTTACCCAATAAAAAATGAACAAATCAGCTGAAAGTGCAAAATTTCAATAAATGTATGAAAAAATGTTCAACATCTTTATATCAGGGAAATGCAAATAAAAATGATACTGAAATTCTAATTCATCCTAGTCAGAATGGTTTTTATATGGTTTTTATCAAGAAAACAAAAACTAAAAATTTTGGCAAAGATGTGGCTCAAAAGGTACCCTTATACACTGTAGGTAGAGTTGTAAATTAGTACAGCCCCTATGAAAAAGAATATTAAGGATTCTCAAAAGATAGAAATAAAACTGCCATGTGACCAAGGTATAGCTCTCCTAGGTGTATAACCAAAATAATAAAAATCAGCATACTATAGAGACATCTGCATACCTATGTTTATTACATGTTATTCAAAATAGGGACATTGCAGAATTAGGCTAGATGCCCATAAATACATGAATAGATGAAGAAAATGTGGAGTATTATTCACTCATAAAGAAGAATGAAGTCATGTCATTGTAGGAAAATGAATGAAACTAAAGATCACTATTTTAAAAAAAATAAGACATATTCAGAAAGCCAAGTATATCATGCTTTTGTTCATGTGTGTAATTATCAAAATAAAAGATTTCATGAGGCTAGAAGGGGGAATATTTAGGAAGGTGAAAGAGATGGGAACAATACAGTAGGGGATTAGAAATGATAATAGAAAGGGTGAATATGATCAAAGAATGTTACATGCATGCATGAAATTGTCACAAAGAAACACTATTTTGTATAACTTACATGTACTGATAATTATAATAAAAATAACTGCAAATACATTTTGCTTTTTTAAAAAAAGTACATATATTTTTAATTGTAAATGGACACAATGCCTTAATTTATTTATTTATCTTTTTATGTGGTGCTGAGGATTGAACCCAGGGCCTCCCACATGCTAGGCAAGCACAAATTTTACTTTTAATTTAAGGTTTATTGTTGATATTTATATGGATATAGAAATTCCAAAAAGTAAAAAAAAAATCCTTCACATTTTATGGGTTAATTTTCATAATTTGGGTAAAGGGTAATGCAAGGAAGAAATAGAAGATAAAGTGAAATAAACCTGTGATATTAAATTGGAAATAGAAGTGTCAATAAGAATTCATTTACCTTGAAGAATTCTAAAAGCAATGACACATTAATAAAAATCAGCAAAACTGGCACTTAAATCCTGTGGTTTCAAAATGCTGTTCCCTATTAAAATGATCCAGACATCCTTCCAGGACTGGGAGAGAAAGTACCCAGTACGTCTGGAACTTTAAGTGACATAAAGTAAGGAAGTACTCAAATACTTATGGAGATATTTTAAAATAATGTAGGTGTAATGTTGAAGAAGAATCTTCTGGACTAATTTGGAAAATACTGAAGACTGAAAAAGATTAATGTGAATTTTTCAAAATTCAAAATGTCTTCTTATCAAAAACATGATTAAGAATGTGAAAAAGACAAGCCAGAGACTGGGAGAAAAGTTTAAAATCAATTAATCAATCAACCAACCAAGTCTCCCACCTTCCTCCTTTCCTCCCTCCCTCTAACTCTCTCTTCTTGCCCCCACCCCCTGAAATATAAATATGAAGAACTCCCAAAACTCAGTGAGGAAAATAAATAATTTTTAAAAGTTGTCCAAATTCCTGTATAAGCACTTCACTAAAGAATGTATTTGAATGGATAAAGAAAGTATATATACACAATAGAATATTATTCAGCCATAAAGAAGAATGAAATTATGGCATTTGCTGGTAAATGGATGGAACTGGAGAAGATCATGTTAACTGAAATAAGGCAATCAAAAAAAAAACAAAACAAAGGCTGAATGTTTTCTCTCATTTGTCAATGCTAACCCAAAGGAAGGTGGAAAGAGGACTAATAGAAACCATTTGATAACACAAAGGGAAATGAAGGGAAGGGAGTGGTGGGGAGGGGAATATAAAAGACAATAAAATGAATAGGTTATATCTTTCTTAACCTTGTATTTATATACACAATCAGGGTAACTTCACATCATTTACAACCACAGGAGTGGAATCCTAAACAGAATAAGTTATATTCTGTGTATGTATGATCTACCAAAATACATTCTCCTATCATGCATAACTAAAAAGAACAAATAAGAAGATATTTGAATGACTACTCTCTATAAAAATGTTACTTGTGATTAGGAAATATAATTTGAAACCAACATGAAGTACTAATACACAGAAAGTACAAAATGACAAAGAAGTAATACCAAGAGTATATATCACTTTGAAAAACAGTTTATCAGTTCATTTCAAGGTTGACTTTATACTTACCGTATGACCTAGTTATTCCACTCCTAAGTTTGTGTCCATGAGCAATGAGTCCATATATTTATCAAAGACCATAATAAGAATGTTGATATTAGCTTGATTTACACATGCCAAAATTTTGAAATAACCCAAATATCCATTAACAGAATACATAAACTTATTCATATAATGTTATCTCATTAGCAATTACAAAATGAACTGTTGGGCTGGGTTGTGGCTCAGTGGTAGAGTGCTTGCCTATCATGTGTGAGGCACTGGGTTCGATTCTTGGCGCCACATATAAAATAAATGAATAAAACAAAGGTCCATAAACATGTAAAAATATTTTTTAAAAAATAAACTGTTGATCAAGGGATAATACAGATATATCTCAAAAATATTTTGAGATGTGCTTTTCCACCACTGGCCTGCAAACCACCCAGTCATGCTTTAGTCAAGCTGACCCCCTCCCATAGTTTTCTAAACAAAACTAGCATATCCATACATTTGCACATTCTGTTCTCTATACCTGACAAATCTTCCCATCCTTCTTATCTTACCTCCTGGAATAAATATTCTATTATTACTAGATCCTTGTATGATTGCCTCTAACTTGTCCATCCAGTTTAGTTTGCATCTATCTTGTTCCAAAATCGCTTTAAATAAAGTGAATGTCTTCATTCAATTTCTTTGACTAAATATTAATTTCTTGATGGCATGACTTAGTGTCTCATATTTCTGTGTAGCTACAGAATCCTTAGCATATTTACTTTATAAAATTTAGACCCATTAAGCCCTTGTTCATTACAAATAACATTTCACAGTAGAGTGTATACTGTTTCATTCTATTATATAAAGTTCAAAAACAGGCCAATCAAATATATGATAGATTCCACATTACTTGGGGAGGACTGACTGGACAGGGACATGAAATAATTTTCTGGAATGATGGAAATGGTCTAGAAATTGATGTGTTGATTACATGGGCAATAAATATAGGCAAAATTTCCTGAAAAGGATTTAAAAAATCAATGCCAAATTATTATTTGGACTTTTGTACACTAATAATGAATAATCTAAGAATTAAATAAAGAAAAATCCATTTGTAATAGTATAAAAAGAATAAAATAGTTACAAATAAAGATAAACAAATAGGTGAAAGACTTGCACATTAAACTATGAAAAGTTGCTGAAAGAAATTAATAACAAATTAATGAAAGACATTATGCATTCTTGGATTTGAAAATGAAATATTGTTAGGATGACACTAATACCTAAAGGAATCCACATTATCATTGAAGTTCCTATCAAAATACCAACATTAATAACCAAGGCAGTCTTAAAATACCACAAAGTTGGAGAATCTCATACTTCTTGATTTAAAAACTCACTTCATTACAAAGTGAACTGTTGGGCTGGGGTTGTGGCTCAGTATTGCAAAAGCTACAGTATTGCAAAAGGTATGGTATTATCATAAAGATAATTATTAATGTATTAATAATATTAATTAAAAGATAATATATTAATGTATAAAGTACTGTTTCAATGTTAAATTTCTTAAATATTACAGTTGTATTCCAGTTATATAGGTGAAACTCTCAAGACAAATGTTAAGTTTTTTGGGGGGTGAAGTATCATCTACAGCTGACTCTCAAATTGCTCAGAAAACAGTGCAAGTTATACTAAGAAATATATGTAGATATAATGCAAATACAGGGCCAGATTAATGAGTGGTGAATCTAGGTATAAGACATATGGGTGCTCACTATAATTTTTCTCATGATAATTCTATAATTTTGAAATTTTTCCAAAAAATGTTGGGAAAAGTAAAATAAAATAACTTTAAAAATATTCCCTCTCTATTTTAAGGCACCTAATTTGTTGAGGCCAAAACCTGATGTATTTGAAGGAAGAAAGGAATGGCTGGGTGGCTAAATAAATAGCTCAGAGTCAGATGCTCTAAATTTCAGTCCAGGTTCTGTCATTAACTTGTCATTTCACATGGGTTTTCTCATGGTTCAAACAGGGAGTGATAATGCCTTCTTGCCATGTCTACTTTATAGGGCTGTTGTGAGGATTAAATGAGATAACAGATGGGAAAATATACTGACAAGGGGAAAAGTGCTATTCAAATTCAGAACATACATATTGTTGTTGTCATCTTACAATATTTTGCAATGGTCACTACCGAATCCATTGCCATAAGTTGACAACTATTGCTTTGCAAATTTCCAATGGTGTGCATTTACCCCTTTGATTTTGAAATTCCTGAATCCCATGTCATGGGTATTCCCTGAAATGATTGATAGCCCTTGCAGGCTATCATTAGCACTGAATGAGACCACTGGCGTCCAAGAGGATTCTGCCACATGCCTGCTTTCTGGCCAGCAGTTCTGCATATTTTCCATTTGAGTCAGTGGTAGGAGTTCTGGTTAAATCAAGTGTAACCAGAGAAGATGGTGGGGAAAAGGGAGGTTGGTAGAAAGAAAGAGGAAGGCAAGGTGGCATGGTCACAAAGAGAATAAATGATAAATTTCAAGGTAGAGAATCAAAAGTTCTGAAACTTTCCTCTCCTTGGATATTTTGATTTTTCACTAGAACCCTTTCTCATCAATTTGTACCACATAGTGGTAAGAAAGCAGTCCAAAATTCAATGTCTCATTCACACTATTTGGATATACACAGATAGGTCTGTTTCAATAATCATTATGTGAGGCAGTACTTATTTTTCACTTAACTATTGATTCAATATCCTTGGCATACAAATTGTATCACAGTTAATCTAAGGGTAATCTTTGGTAAAAATAAAAACCAAAAATGTTAAGATCCCCAAACTATTTCAGGAAGCAAAATATACTGTATACACACTAAAATTTACTGCATGACCTCTTTTATCCTGTACATTTTAGGACAAAGACACATTTGTGACATAAAACCATCAATCAGTCATCATTTATCTTTTAGACTTTGATCCACATGGGAACATAAATAGTAGAAACCAAGAAATATAGGTCTATTCAATTGTAGCATCTTAGAAATAGAAAGCTATGGATCAATCTTATTCTAAATTATGTCTTCTGTCATTGGTTCATTTATCCATTCATTCATCCAATTCTTCCAACTTACACTAGAACCTAGCCTTCAGACATGTGGTTAGATGTTCTTTGTCAAATTTTCATTAATAAGAGAACCAAACTTGACAGATTAGGAGGCAACATATTGTGTTTAATCAATATTGAAGGGAGCTGGGTTCTCTTCCCGGTCTTTGTGATCACAGGAAATTAGTAAAAATATTTTTCTCTTCATCATCAGTAAATTTTATCTAATAGTTGTTGCCTAATCTTAGTGTTATTATAATGATTAAATCCAGAAATGCATTAAGATGATCAATATTATTAAATATAAGCATTAATACTTTGCATCAAACTTTGACATATGTGAAATAATTGTATTCTGCCCAGAAAACAGTAAACCAGAAAAAGAATCAGACAACTTAGTGTATTTTTCAATTATGACTAAGTTAATGGCCAAGATGTCAAACAGCACTCCTAAAATCCCTCTGTAGCCAAGTTGCAAAGCTTAGAAGAAAGTTTAGAGCCTGGCAAAGAACAACTCTCAAAATGCCAGAGTCCTTTTTCCTGGCAGCATTGATGGGGCCCATAATAGCAAAGCGTGACAGCAATCCTGTCAATAACCACCAGCATGGGAACAAGAGCTGCACAGTTCTTGTCTAGGCATGATGGAACCCATGCTATTTCTAAATGTGATGCTTTGTCCAGGATTAAATATTTGACTCAAGATTTAATCTTTAATACATAGAAGGACACAAACAAGGCAGAATAAATTGGGGGAAATACTAATAAAAGCTGATATTAAATAGTTACACTTTCCACGTGGTGAATCATTTTGTGGAGTCTGATGTTTTTTAACAGCAATATTTTGGCTTGAGTTACCCCAGAGGAGAATGATACGTAAATCATATATTTCTTCAAGGCATACGCAAACCTTAAATGGACAATACACTGATCACATCTGATAAAATTCAAGAAACTTTCGTAACTCTAGTATGCAGATAATTATTAAATATAATTATTTGTAATGTATTTAAAATTAAATAAATTGCAAACAATTACATAAATAAATTATAATAATTAAATACATCATGAATAAATATATTTAATAATTAAATATATTCCAAAAAGGTAAAAGAATAATATAATTACAAAGGAAACACATAAAGATATTCTACATAGGAAAAAGTGAAAATACTGTTTGTTTTAGATCCATAGCTGTTGATAGAGTTGATATATTTGCTTATTTTAATTATTACTAATGCGGGGTTGGGGCTGTAGCTCAGTGGCAGAGCCCTTGCCTAGTACATAATAATGAACTGATAAAATAAACGTATTGTGTCCATCTACACCTGATTTTTTAAAATTATTACTAATACAATCCTTTTCAACAGTGTGATTAAGATAGCTCTGGATACATACTGCAACTTTCAAACATGAATGTTTGTGTCTAACAAATACTAACTTCATTTCATGAAAAGAAAGATTTTTCCCAGTGAGGAATGAGGGTTAAAACCTTACCTGCAGATACAGAGGGTCATGGGACAGGGGCAACTTGTATGAGTTTATACAGGCAAATTTAATTTCCCTCTATTCTTTTTTTTTTCTTTTGATGGTTTGGGAAGAGGCATGGGGGAGAGAACAAGAAGAGCAGAGGCAGGTTTTCTCTCTTCTGCACTCCAGAGGGAAGAACTAAGCAATTATAATAAAATTGCATGAGTAATTAACTGACAAGTCAACTTATGAGGATGCCCTGAACATATATGTGCATATCTACAGCAACAGTTATATGAGAATGGAAGAAGCCACTATCATGGCCCTTCAATAAGCCCCCAAACTCATAAAATTCAATAGATCATATTATTAATGTTGTGAATGATTTAATAATGCTGTGATTACAAAAGAAAATGCCAATATTTTTAGACATGTCTGCTGAAGCACTTAGGGGTGGAATATCATGATTATTTTTAATCATATCAAAATAATTGTGGAAAAATAATGGATTTGCAATTATCATATCTAGCATTTGTTGCAT
The DNA here is from genome assembly GCF_021218885.2 of Marmota monax. NCBI lineage: Eukaryota > Metazoa > Chordata > Mammalia > Rodentia > Sciuridae > Marmota > Marmota monax. The sequence continues at coordinate 4,173,695 of NW_026694552.1, read as the reverse complement.
ATAAGTTCTTTTTAATTTTTTTTTACAGGTGGACCCAATACTTTTATTTTATTTATTTATTTGTATGTGGTGTTGAGGAACACTAGGGGAGCACTCTACTGCTGAGCCCCAGCCCCAGCCCTGCATATAAGTTCTTAAGTGCTTGAAAAGTATATGTTGTATGTAGTTCATCTAGACTTAATTTATACTTATGTGGCAAAATATTAACAGTTGTAATACCTAGGTACTAGATTATGGATATTCATCAACACTGTTATTTTTGCTTTTGTGCATATTTGCAAACTTTTGGGGGGAAATCTGATTTCAATCAGACAAAAAAATCTGAATAACATCTGTATCAAAGGGACTTTTTCCCTTTACTTTTTACTCTTCATAGTAGCTGAAGCTAAGCTAGTTTTTTTCTCTTTTATCAATTATTTGATTGATTGATATATGCCTTGTTCTAAAAAGGATTTATGAATGTACAATTTGACAATGTCAAATAAATTTAAAATGATGGTAGAAATGTGAAAAGGAATCACAACATGTAAGTGATAATGTCTACTACCCTTCTACAAGGTAGGCCACAACATAAACCCAAGCTGCCTGGCAGCATAATGAACAAGAAAATATTTGTACAATATTTATTTGGTCAAAAATAATTATTTAGTTATTAAGAAAAAATAATGATGCTATTATAGATACTTCCTGAGCATTTGCCATTTGTGACAGGAATAATTCTAAGCATTTCTCATGTTTAAATTCATTTAATCCTCACCACAGGGGCAGTTTTATCTTTATTCTACTGGTAAGAAAACTGAGATTCATAGAAAGGAAGAAACTTGACAAAGATCACACAGCCAGGAAGTGACAGGGTTGGGATTTAACTACAGATAGTCTGATTAGGAAGCTTACATTTTAATCTCAAATTAATATTGTCTGTTTTCCTGGTAAGTATAACTTTACCTAATGACAAGATCAGAAAGAAATGTATATTTCATGGGATTTGGTACAAAAAATAATAAACACCCTCGGAAAACATCTTTACTATAAACATAGTGGCAGATTTCATTGGGCTTGTCATGATGATTTATAATGATCACTCTAGTATTTGTTGCAAATAAGTTCTTAGGTGCTTGAAAACTATATGTTTTATGTAGTTTAAACATACTTCCCTCCATCTGTTAACACTGTTAATCTGCTGAGAACAATTGTGCCCCCTGCCCCGCTCTTTTATCAAAGAATTCTGAGTCATCACAAATTCTGAATTACTGCAGCTTGAATCTCTGACATGTTAAAAGTGGCAAGGCTCATTTAGACATAATTTATACTTATTCTGGATAAAATCGTGTATGGCAGACTTTGAATGTTGTGATAGATTAAATAATGAAGTCAAATGGTAGGAAATGAATGATGAGCAGCTTGACTGAATGTTAAATCAAGTTATACTAACATACTAGGAATTTGGTCTTGAACAAATCAGCAAAGTGCATAACACCCTTCACACTTCTACCTCCTTTCCCCTACTTATTTCTTATTCATACTCTAAGTGGGGCCTTTGAGGCCAGAACTTCTACAGAAAATATTACAATGATGACTGCAGTAAAATCATAAGCAGGATGCAAATCTGCTCTCAAAATATAGAATTATCTGATTAGGTAAGATTTAAAATTGAGATGAACTGTCATGAAATTACAACATTGCTGCACTTCATATTCTCGGTTTGCTCACTTCAGAAAGCACTATTCATTCATACAGTACTGAACTGTGTAGGAGACAGGGAAACAGGTGGCCTATTACTAGATCCATTAAACAAGAGATTTATACATTACATATCCATCTTGAGGCAATTAGGCTGATCATTTTTTTTCTTTTATGGTTTCATTGAAAACTCTTGGCAATAAAGCAATTATGAAGTATGTATCTTATCATTTATCTATGATATCAAATGCAGTGGGCTTTTCATGCATTAGAAATAAAGTGGACCCCTATTCACTTTTCCCTTGAGAAATCCAGTACATTCGAGGAAAATTTGCTGTTCTTAAAGATGTGCAAATACGAGGCAGTCTGGTGTACGAATGGCAAACAGGATTGGTGAAGCAATTTATTTTGATTGCCACATCATTGTTTGCTGATTTTAAACAAATGCCCAATTATGATCTACCATTATTTATCATTTAAAAAAGGCATGCTTGCCAATGTGAATTTCAACAAGTGGATTTGTACCAGGATATGTGCAAAATCTGTTACAGACATTATTTTATTTAATGCACCTGGCCTTAAAATTATCATTATCTCCATTTTATTGATGTGAATACTGAGTCCAAAAGAAGTTACATAAGTTATTCAAGGTCACAAAATAAATAGTGGAACCACAATTTCAATTCAGACAGAATAACCCTGAAATCATAATAGTAACTACCATGCTATACTATTTTAGGATCATAATGGCAAAATATTTGTGGGATAAGGATAAAACCATCCACAATCATTTAGATACTGTTGTTGTAAATAAAATGTTAAGTAGGTTGACATGAACTGAACAAGGTCAGTACTGACAGTCTGTCAGGATTTAGATTTGGTCAAAAATCAGGTATCAGAAAATGGGAGAAATTTGTGGTATTTTAGAAAATAAGAAACTTAAAAACAAAGAACCAGATTCCAAAACTTACTTTTCTAACTAAGCAGGGTCAGATCAAGAGTGATTCAGTTTTAAGGTGCACCATATATAGCCAGAGGAATGAGAAGTTGTGCTCCATTTGTGTACAATGTGTCAAAATGCATCCTACTGTCATGTATAATTAATTAGAACAAATTAAACAATAAAAAAAGAAATGGGTAGGGTTAAAAAAAAGTGATCAAAATACAAGAAAAAAATGTTTTGGGAACCTACTAATTGGTAACCTCTAGGGAACTGATCTAAGAAATAAGAACCTTAGTTACTGAGGAAGTCCTGAGATACCATAGGCAGCAAAGGTCCCATTTGGTGAATCAACTAGATCATAATTTTAATCTTACCTTATTCATATTAAAAATAGTTAATGAACTTTTGAAACACTTGGATGTCTTTTTATTTGATTCTAAATAATGACTAACCCTATAGCCTCTGAATATCCGAATGCCTGAAAGAGTTTAGGGAATTTTTCTTGATAACAAAATAAAATTTGATATTTTATGTGGAGTTTTTTTTTTGACACATGAAATTATTAACTAATATACCATGAAATTTATCATTATGTTGATTCACATATACTATATGTGAAAACGCCTTTTTCATTCCAAGCAATCCCAAATAGTAAAATCTGGATAATGTGACATAAAATGTGACATAGTAAGAGAATGAAGCTCCAACTCTTCAATCAAGGTTTTGGATTCAATTAAAATTCACTGATGGTTCATCATATAATAAATTATTGCTTTTTGTTTTAATATACATTAGGGAATTATGATATTAAGAGTATATAATTGCTAAGTCACAGAGTTACTGAGAGGATCAATTTGAAATAATATATGTGAAATTTCTGGTTCATAATAAATTCTAGAAGATATTAAAATCTAATTTTATTTAATGAAACTTCCCCAAAATGTGTGTATCATTTGGGGCCAGTGATAGTAGCTGTACAGACAGTAACATAAGGTTACCTGACATTGAGGATGATTTATACCACCAATACATATGCAGCTTTATGAGATTCATCTAAATATCAGATGATTATATTATTTCCCCTTAAGTGCTTTGATATCTTAATTTCAGTTTGATAATCTAATTTCAGTTAGAGACTGCTAGAAAATGATATATTAATAGAAGTATCAATTTATTTGTTATTCCTGATACTATTTTTGTTGTTGTATTGTTGGCTCCAAATCCCAATGTGAGCTTGTGACTCATTTAATGTAGATGGTAAAATTCAGATGCCTGAAATTTGTATACCTTGTTCTCAGAAATAGTCATAATATAACTATCTAGTTTAAAACCATGAGAATGACTAAATCTAATCTAATAGAGGATTCCAAACAGTTGTAGTACTAGTAAGCCCAATGTGGTACCTACAACCCTGATTTGTGAATTTCCCTTTAATTCGTTCATACACATGCAATTACCTTTGGGGAGTCTTTCCCCAGCTAATGTTCTGAATGAATGTAAGTAATATATATATATATATAAATATAAATATAAATAAAATCTGGGAAAATGTATGGGTCACTGACTGATGCTTCTAGACGAAAAAAACTATATGACATAATTTTAAGATAAAAAAGCAAAATCTGTAATTTTGATTTTGTTGTGGTTTATAATTGGATAAAGAACAATTTAAGGCTTTAGGCATAGTTTTCTTATGCATCTGACAACTCAAAATGATCTCATTTTATACAAGAAAATTGACAGGTTATTACTCTATAGTAAGCATTAATTAAACTACCTTCAAAAATAATTTCAAAAGCATATTAAAACTTTGCTGAAAAGTAATATCTGAAAATCACCTAAGCATGTACAGCTCAAAATGCAAATGGTGACACCAACTAATTGACAAATGAAGTGTAAGCAATGTGAGTACAAGGAAAGATCACTGTGATTCAAAGCAATGAGAAGGTAAATGGAATGATCCATTCCAGACACTTAATTCTTGCAGCAATAATGGGTCCTCAATTAAAAGCTTCACAACTTCAGCACTTCTCATTATGTTCTCATTAGGGCACATGATCATTGTGTAGCACAAAATAGAAGGAGCCTAGTCAGACAGACTGGCTGAATGTTTGGTGCCTTCAATTTAATATTTTTAAACAATTCATAACAACAACTTCTGAACAGGATCCAAATAACTGTGTATTTCAGAACAAAGCAGAATTGGGAGTATTAAGGTTTGAATATGTCCCCTCCTCAGAATTCAGATGTTGGAAAATTAGTTCCCAATGTGGCAGTATTAGAGAGGTGGTGGGGCCTTTAGGAGGTAATTTGATCATAGGAACTCCACTCTCTTGAATGCATTAATATCTTTCTCAGGGAGTATCTAACCCTGTAACCTCAAGAGTGGGTATAACTGAAAAGAACAAATAAAAAATTAAAAAAGAATGATCAAAAATAAAAATAACAACAACAACAAAATGTGTGGGTTGCTATAAAATGAGATTGCCCCTTGTTCCTTGTCTTTTCCTCATGTGCCTGCTTGCCCTTCTGCTTGTCTGTCATGGTATGATGCAACATGAAACATTCATCAGAAGCCAACTGGATGGTGGCATCATGTTTTGAACTTCCCTATCTTCAGAACTATGAACCAAAATAAGCATCTCTTCTATATGAATTGCTCAGTCTAAGGTATTCTGTTATAGCTACATTGATTGGATGGACTAAGGTACAGTTTTCTAGAGGGTGTTTAAAGTGAAAACAGGATTCTATTGTCAGGTTTTGAAAAAGTCTGTGTTGTTAAGGCAGGACTTCTCTGTGACTTTAATATACATTGTGATTTGAGACACAAAACTCTCTTCTCTCATACTAGCGTAGACACTGAGAACTGAAACCACACATTACTGCCTATGTTAATATGACTACTAATTTGTATCTTCGCTAGCATGTATTTTTACTCTTCCAGGAGTATCCTTTCCAGGGCAATTGTGTGATTGCTCATTATAGGAAATTTCTGAAAGATCTATCAACTCTTCAACAGAGTATTCACAGACAGTTTGAGCCTTAGGTTCTCATTAGGGCACATGATCATTGTGTAGCACAAAATAGAAGGAGCCTAGTCTTCTTCCTTCAGAATCATCACTTTGCTACTTCCACCAATCCTGGACTGTTGTATTATGATTCATATTCAGTCCTAGTCAAATCGCCATACTGTATTATCTATCTTAAATGAAATTTCAATTCATAGTAAATTCTGTCCTTACCTACCCACCAAAAAATAACAATATTGGCTGGGCACGGTGGCACACACCAGCTCAGGAGGCTGAGGCAGGAGGATCACAAGTTCAAAGCCAGCCTCAGAAAAAGTGTGGCATTAAGCAACTCAGTGAAACTCTGTCTAAAGCAAATACAAACTAGGGCTGGGGATGTGGCTCAGTGGTCAAGTGCCCCTGAATTCAATCCCTGGTACAAAAAAAAAATGACAACATAGTCAAAGCTTTGTGGGGGTATGTGTTATGGTTTAGATATGAGGTGTCTCCCAAAAGCTCATGTGTGAGAGAATGCAAAACAGTTCAGAGGCAAAATGGTTGAGTTATAAGAGCCTTAACCCAATCAGTAAATTAATCCCCCTGATAAGGATTAAATGAGCAGTAACTGAAAGCAGGATGTGGCTGCAGGGGTGGGGGGTCACTGGGAGTGTGCTCTTCAGGTATATATTTTGTACATGGTGAATGGAGTCTCTCTCTGCTTCCTGGCGTGATGTCCTGAGATTCTTTCCTCCACCACTCTTCCACCATGATGTTCTGCCTAGCCTTGGGCCTTGAGGAATGGAACTGTCTATCTATAGAGTAAAATGTCTGAAACTGTGAACCTCCAACAAATCTTTTCCTCCTTAAAATTGTTCTTGTCAGATCTTTTGGTCATAGCAGTGAAAAAGCTATATAAAACAGTATATATTCAATAAACTCAGTTTTGTCTTATCTTAGGAGACTTCATGACAGAATCTTCTAGCAGACATTTATTACAAGGCGTATAATATTCTAAATTTATTGACTGTCCCCCAACATATGCATGTATATGTGTACACATGCCTGTGAGCTCTGTTGGGTGTGTGTGTCACCTTGCATATTTACAACCTTTGAGAAAACCTAATGTAATAGAAACGTAAGATCTGTGTTCCAGGTCCAACTCTGTTTCTAATTACTTGGGTGCTCTTGGGTAAACCTGCTCCTATTTCTGGACCTTACGTTCCTTATAAATGAAAGGATAGGACTAGATGACTTCTAAAGATATGGAAGATTTTTTAAATCTTTTTTTACCAGTGCACTAATGCTGAAAGATGAACAAATATCTGTGTTGTAGCATAAGTAAGGCAAGTTGTAGATTATAGATAATTCCTAGTATACTGGTCTTCCTGTCTAATTTAAAAACATAAATAAAAATATAAGCCAGTGCATGGTGTTATTATAGGGTTATGTTAGGAACCAAGTATTTTAAATAAGTCACTAGGATATGATAACTTAGAGGCTAAAAACTACTGGTTCAAAATACTTTTGTTGAATGACAATAATTTCTCCAAGCAGTATTGGAAAAAACTACAACAATCCCAGATAAACTTATAGAAGAGAAATCTCTTTTCTTCTTTTAATAAATATAGTAATTGATTTTCTAAAGTCAGATATACCACATAGTTCTCTAATAGGATCCTAGATGCAAAATAAAATCCAATACAAACCATATACTTGGTACTGAGGTCAATTGCAGAAGATGCACAGAAAATCATCATGACTATAAACGGGAGCTCTTCATCACTATCTTGGCTCTTTATTGAATACTTTTTCAATTGTGAAGCACCTTAATATATAGACTGTGTTATTTTTTCTGGGTTATCTTGCTTATATTCTCATTGAATCTATATAATAATTCTTAATGTAGTTGAAGGAGGTAGTTATTTCCCTCATTTTGGAGATTGGGAAAGACTTTCATAGAAGTTAAATAACTTGTATAAGGTTATACAATAGATAACTCAGGAGTGCAGCCCAGAGTTTTAAATTATGATTTTCTTTTTTCTCCTGTCCTCAAAATTTCTACTTTTGGACACTCTTTGCCCAACAAAGACCTCCTATCTGTTATATCCAATTGCATCTTGGATCATTTCACATTTGGTCATACTTTCTTCATTCTTTCATTTATTCAACAGATTTTCTTTGTTTGTGTATTCTTGTTCCTTGATCTTTCTGCCTTATTCAACACTGTTATGCATCCCTTTCTCCCATTTACTCTCAGGTTTTGCTACTTATATGTCTCCTTCTCTGGCTTCATTTTTTCTCAGACCCACTGCTTGTGTTTCCTAACTTCTGACCTTAGCATTCTTCTGTTATCTCTCTGTACCTTGCCTTTGGCAATTTGAGTTTCAATATTCAATTATTATCTCTGTATTAACAATACCTAAATTTCTTTCTAATAAGACAAAAGCACAAATAAAATGCTATAAAATCTTGAATGAGGTAGGAATCACTTCCAGGTTTGTTTTTTAAAGGGCTCATAGAGTGTGAATCAGAATTTTTTGGGTTTTGGATAGGTTCTTAGAGGTTGAGGTTGGATTGGATATGAAGAAATAGTAGAACCGGTCTTCTAATAGAGAAATAAGGATGAATAGAAAACACATTAATGGGAAATGATAGCACATGGGGTGAAAAGAGCAAACCTTTTACTCTGCATTACAGAATTATAACGTAGTAGGAATGTTCGATAATATTTGGGGGAATCTGTAGTGCTTGCTAAGAGTATTTTTAGTCTTTTTAAAAAATCATTTTTATTTGTTTTAATTATTTATACTCTTTGAACTATAGATACTAGCAGGATCACCAAGGTGAAACAGCCGGTAAGCAGATGCATACATAAATTTGGACCTAGGGAGATACTTTACCACCATGTTTACAGCATTATACCTCAATGTTACTTGCATGTTTGTCTTTGATATTAACACTAGACGTGGGTTTCTTGAGAGAGTGATCTTTGTACATCTCATGTTGATTACTTCCCCAGCCTCAGAATTTTTTGTAGTAACTTGGAGTCAATAAATGAATAAATGATGCCTACTTAATTACTGGCAATATTATTTTTCAAAATGCCTCTGTCTTTTGATTCTTTTTAATTTTTATTTTTTAGTTGTAGTTGGACAAATATCTTTATTTTATTTATTTATTTTATGAGGTGCTGAAGATCATATCCAGGGCCTCAAATGTGCTAGGCAAGCACTCTACAATCCCAGCCCTGTCCTTTGATTTTTATAGCCTTTCACAATATGCTATGTTTCTAGTGAAACGCAAGAATGGCTTAAAAATCTGGGGCCTGACTTCAAGTATTATACTAAAAACATCTTAACTCGTCCTACTGTAGCTGATCTCTATGTTGGCTCTTATTCAACTTCTACTCTGGTTTAGCTGACTCTTCTGTGGAATCTTTTAGAAAATCTCCAAAATCTTAAAGGTGTACATATTTATCACATCACTACTCACTATGCATTCTATTAATTTATTTGTCTGTTTTCTCTTGAGCTGTGAACTCCTTGCAGAAAAGGGCTGTGTATTACATTTCTATGTCTCTACACAGGTACCAAGCACACAGTAGATACTAAAAGCATGTTATGGTTTTGATATTAGGTTTTTGATATTAAGCTATTTGATATTTGATTTTCCCCAAAAAAGCTCATTTGTGAGACAATGCAAGAAAGTTTAGAGGTAAAGTGATTGGGTTATGAAAGCCTTATTTTAATCAGTGAATTAATGCACTGATAGGAATTAACTGGGTGGTAACCATAGGCAAGATATGGCTGGAGGAGGGAGGTTATTGGGGATATGTCTTTGGGTTATATATTTTATTCCTGGTGAGTGAAGCCTCTGATTCTGCCTTTCTCTTCCTCTCCCTGCTCATTCTCCTTGTTATCATGTTGTGAGCTGCTTTCCTTTACTACATGCTCCCATCATGATGTTCTTCTTCACCTGGGTCAAAGAGCAATGGAGTTGGCATGGATGGACTGAGACTTTTGAAGCTGTGAGCCCCAAATAAACTTTCCTCCTTTTTATGGTTCTTATTGGGTCTTTTGGTCACAGTGATGAAAAAGCTGATTAAAACAAAGCAGCAGGGGCTGGGGTTTTAGCGCAGTGGTAGAGCACTCAATGGTAGACCATGTGTGAGGCACTGCATTCAATTTTCAGCATTGCATATAAGTAAACAAACAAATAAATAAAACAAAGGTCCATCAACAACTAAAGAAATATTTTTTTAAAAAAGTACCAAAGGAGCATGCAGTGACTATAGGAATGATTTTTCCAAAGTTTGTCTATTTAGTGTCTCCAATATGTATGACACTATTATTGTTTAGATATGAGGTGAACTGTCAAAAGCTCATGTGTTAGGCAATGCAAGAAAGTTTAGAGGTTAAATGATTGGGTTATGAGACCTAACAATTTTAGTCCAGTTAAATGGATTAACTGGGTGGTAGCCTTAGGCGGGTAGGGTGTGGCTGGAGGAAGTAGGTCATTGAGGGCATGGCTTTGGGGTTTAAATTTTATCTCTGATGAGTAAGTCTCCCTACTTCCTGGTGCCATGTCCTGAGCTGCTTTCCTCCACCACATTCTTCTGCAATGATGTTCTGCCTTAATCTAGGGCCTAGAATAATGGAGTCAGCAGTCTATGGACTGAGACCTCTGGAATCATGCCCAAATAAATTTTCCTCCATTAAAATATTTCTGGTCAGGTCTTTGTTATAGTAATGAAAAAACTGACTAAGACAGATAATTTAATTTGAATAGTGGGGGTATCAAATGGATTCTGTCCTCAAAGAAGAGCTTTTCACATTCTAGGGAAATAATCTGCACAAATGTGTGTGTGTGTGTATGTATGTATGTTAACACACATACACACACACACACAAACAAAAAGGGTCAACCAATTTCTAAGCAGGTTTTTTCCACTGTCCTGTCTTTTATTTATACTAGTGTTTGATATCCTGGATACCCCAAACCTGGATGATTCCTGACATTTCCTCCAGATGTCATGCCATCTTATAATTATGGACAAAATCTCACCTATGTTCTGGGGATGCTGTCAAATGCAACCCAGAATAACTTGCTATAACTCTGAAATCAGTACAGTAAGTTCAGAATGATGGATTAAATGAAAAAATCCTGCCCAATGCAAGAAAAATAAAGTTTCTTTTTGCCAAATCACTGCAGTGCTGGGTTATTTGCTGTCTAAGTAAACAATATGCACTCAATTAGAACACAATCTGGCTGGGGAAAAGCATTGCAACCACCTGTCCCCAGAATCTGAATCACATATTCGAAAGAAAATGTTTGAGCTTGCATATTATTTATTCATATCCATTCATCCATTCTCCTCTCCTTCCCCTGACTTGTTGGCTTTGATCTTCTCTCAGAAACACATTCTTGTACCTTACAAACTTCTAAACTCCACTGAGAACCACTCAACTTCTCTAGGAATAGATTTTCTGTGAATCTGTGAAAGATACAGAATCCTCACTTGTCACATATACTAAAGCATGTCACAAGGATAAAGGTGTACTTCTTATAGGTTTGTATAGTATTTTCTCATTTACTTTCATCAAGTAAGCCATATCCATTTCCCTGATGCTAAACCACAAAACAGATGTCAAGAGATTTATGTCCTGCTGTTCCACTCCCTCTACTCTTCCTAGTCACAAATTCCTGATTTTCTTCCTCACTACACCCCTAACAGGCATCTCTGCCTAATCAAGACTGTCTTATGCAATAACCAGAGCAAATCTTTTCTTCTATATTTCTTACTTCAAATGATCCAAACATGGCTCAGTTCCTTGGACTCACCAAAGCTTCCCTGACCATTCTAGCCTATCCTGAGCTCCTCAAACATTTGTTGTCTGTTGCATTCCAAATGATTTCATGTGGCCAAATCCTTATCTGAGAGTTGGTCAAATTTTTAAGGCCTAAGTGTCTAAGACAGAAAACACTCTAATATCATTGCTGATCTTTCTTCTCAACGGAAAGCTGTAAAATGAGCATACAACAACATATAAGAGTAATGATGGTAAATATAGGGTTTTACATAGGATCCAAGACACCATGAACCTCCCAAAAGAATGTGCACCATTTTCAGTATAATGAACATTACCCCGCCCAAGAGATTCTGTAGTTCTCATAGATTCTCACTGTGATCTATGATAACCAAATGGTTAAGCACTATAGGATTTGTGTTTCATTGCCTTGTCAGGAAAATCTTGGTCCATGGCTCTATCTTCAGTGGAACCAAATGGATATTGTAATCAGCAACACATTTACTTGGGGTTTTTTGGACTGTTTAAGTGGAAATGGCTATGAACTCATGTACATACCTAAAGAAAAGAAAATATGTGAACAGAGACTAAGAGTCACATTGTCATTATCTTGAATATTTATTTTGTTCCTGATATATTCAGAGTGCTAGACAATTTATAAAGCTCACCTTATGTACTACCTCCATTACTCTAACTTGGTTCTCTCAGACTCCTCTCCTTCTCTTCAACCTGATTGGATTGATTTGCTCTAGGAGGATCTTCCTTGAAGTCTGACAAAGGTTAATGTTTTAAACAAATTAAGGACAGTAGAACCTTTGTTTACAGTTGCTTACTTGTGCAGCTGGTACTTAAGGAACTTGGTTAAGTAGAAATATAAAGCAAAACTTCCATCAACCCTTTGCTTTCCTTTGCTGCCACCTCATCCCACTGGGCCTCAGTAGTTTCTCCTCATGAGCCGCCTCTTATTGCCCAGTTTTGCTTCTTGGACTACCTTGCATATCTCTGGGGCAGTATTGCCCATATGTCTTGGTTACACATAGTATCATGGGTTATGATGTAATGTTTATAAACTATAAATCTCCAATGTTTTTGGACTATTTTTTGAGGCAATTTCACATTATTTTACCACATATAATATTTTTTAACTGAATACTGGAAAGTATCATTTCCCTCATCTGCTAAATGAATGAACTAAAAGTGGAAAAGGGAGCAACTTACTGAAGATTCAGCCAGTTGGAAACAAGAAGTTTCTTGATGCCTTGTTTCTGGATTATACTGGATCATGCTGCTTCTTCTATACTTGAGAAATTCACCACTGAGTTTCCAGTGGTTATTGGTTATAAATCCCAAACTGAGCTAGGCAGCTTTTTAGGATGTTATCACGTAAGAGACTGTGGTTAGTTGGCTAAAGCCTTAATGTAGAAAATTAGACATACAGCCTACATTTTCTAGGAAATATCCACTGTTAGAATTTATTAAAACCAGGTTGGTTTTGAATTGTCACTTTTCCGTCAACCCACAGAATTATAGTTAGTGAACATTAGCTTTCCCTGTTCCATTGCCATCTCATATGATTTGATAAAAAAACTGAATTAGATATGATGAAGTCAGTTTAAACTTTTAAAAATTGCTAATTTCAGTCTAGGTATACCTGGAAAATTAAAAGACAATTCATATGCCTACCAGCTGTTTTGTTGACCTCTGCTTAATTCTATAATCATCTGTTACTGTCAATGGTAATCCAAATAAGACTGACTGAAAAGTTTTTTAAAACACGATTATCTGATTCTTTTGACTACATGTTAGTGTGTGTGTGTGTGTGTGTGAGAGAGACAGAGAGAGAGAGAGAGAGAGAGAGAGAGAGAGAGAGAGAAGATCTGGCATTGCAGGTTATTTTTTCTCTGTTTCGTTTATGGATACTTTCTCACTTTCATTTGGAAGATGACTTCATATTATTTAATTTTTCCTAAAATTGTTCTCATTCCATGAGTTTTGTTTTTTTTCTGTAAAAGTTATGTGCTAAATATATAACCAAATTTTATTTAATTTTTAGAACTTTGTAGGACTTTACACACAAATAAATTAAAAATCAGATAAAATGGAGGGTTAGATAATACATTCTAATTTCTGATTTGGAAAATATAGTTATTATTACTTCTTTGGGCATGAGGAAGCTAAGAAAAGAAAAGCCATAGGTGAAATACCTCTTTGGCTTCTGTGTTTCCAAAAGATACAGAGAAAGGCTTTCTACTGATAGGTAAACACTAGGACAATGCCAACTTATAGACTTAGGGATCCAGGTGTTTTAGAATAAAAGTCACTAAAAGTTTCTCAGCAAGTTCCTACCATTGACCCAAGCTCAGTAAGAAACAATAGAGAAGAAGTAAAGGCACATTTCCAATTACAACATCTATCTTGAAGGTTGTTCAATTGGAACAAATTAATAATCCATGAAAACAAAATCTGCTTGTAACAATTTTTACCAAGAAATACCATATGGTAGCACTGAAATTAAAGAGAAACAACGGAAAAGTTTGAAATTAGAGTCACTAAGTCCTTGCATCACAGATAGTGTTTGAAACTTGGTATCACTCAAATGTTTGTTCCTTTGTTAGCTATTTCTCCATGAGCCAACCACATGAAAAAGGACATGGAAGTATTTGATATATAGTATATAACTATGTGGAAGTTCAATTAAAAACACAAGCTATTTTCTTTGTAAAACATTCAGTTAAGCATGGAATATTAACAGTCTTATCCACCTGGATGTTTATTTTAAGATGTTTTATATGAGAGAAAGATAGCCTTTTACTCAACAGTGTGCTACCTAGAAGATACTAAGACATTCATTCTCAAAGCTGAAGTCCGTTTTGTTTTTCTATTAGTTCATCTGACTACTAATAAAGCCAAGTTAATGGATCTATTTTTATAAAGGCCAATCAGCTTCTCTCTACTTCAATTTCTCTTTTATTGGTTCTTTGTAGTTATACATGGCAGTAGAATATACTTTTTATATAATTATACAATAATGACATATCTTATTTTAATTAGGAGCCCATTCTTATAGATCTACGTGATGATGGTAGTATTCACTATGGTGTATTCATATATGTACATAGGAAAATTATTTGTCTCTACTCCAAGTTCACAGCCACTGTCCAACTCAGTAATCATGATATTGACCAATAAAATTATGTTTATTTTGGAAAGGACACATGAGGGTGGGTGGTTGGGTGGTGTAGGGAAAATTTTTCTTCGTGGCTAGGAAAAAACAACCTCAAAATATATGCCCTAAAGAGGATAGGTTAATAGAGCTCTCTTTGCATATGCAGGAGACCACAAAATAGCCTACTAGAGTTTTATTAGAAAATTTCTCCCCCTTTTACGAAGCAGCACTCAAAAAAACTTGCTAGAGAAATGAAATGAAAAAAGGAGATATCATTCATATTTATAATGTTCTTGTAGACTTAGACCTACAAAGAGAATACAGTGAGAAAGTTATTTCAACATAACTAATGATCTTTTCTGAAATCTTAAGGACTGGTTAAACAGAATTAGTAAAAATATGAAAATACTGATAAGTGAAATGATCTCCATGATTTGCTTGCCTTTTAAATCTCAATTTGATATTGATTTACATTCACTCTCAAAGTAAGTAGTCAACTTCCATAGTGTATCTGTCAATGTGGCTGAAGGAATTATATTTTCTATGCCATATTTGCAGAGTAGTCTACTAAATTAGCTCTCTATGTTGGTTGGTTCCTTTCTAATATAATGTGTTCTACCCACAAGATGAGTACTGTTCATTATCTATTGCTGCTATAACAAATTATCATAAATTTAGTGTTTGAACAATAGAAGTTTACTGTTTTATAGATCTGTAGGTCACAAATTGGATAGGGGGCTCACCAAGGCTAAAATCAAGATGTTGGCAGGGATGTATATTCTTGATATTCTAGGGGACAGTCCTTGTTTTTATCAACTTCTAGCAGATGTCTTATAAAGCTCAATGAGATCTTTATTTGCATTTACCCTCAATGTGACTGTAAGTAGTCAACTTCTTACTATCCAGATTTCTTGCCTTGTAGCTCCTTTTCCCATTTTCAATGCTAGCATCAGCATGTTGAATCCTTTTCACTTGACAGCATATCACTGCCTTCCTATTCTCATTTGCCTTTCAGTTTTAAGGATGCTTATAATCTGGGGCCATGCAGTTAATTCCAGCTGCCATCTTAATTCCTTTTTGCCATGTAAGGTATTATGCTCACAGGTACCAAGGGATTATTCTGCAGAAGCATGTTGAGTAGGTATTATTCTATCTGTCACATGAGATAAAATAAAACTCAATGCTACTGAACACAAAATCCATTTAGTTTTTATACAAGTTACCCAAACTCATGCCTAGCATTTCATACAGTGTGCTCAAATGTTGGTGGGCATAATGTACCAGACACACATATGTATGCATGCCACACACATGCATTCACACGCACATGTACATACACATATATATACGTTTTCACACTAAGGATTCCAGAGTTAAATATGCTTAAGAAATGATGGATTAACTGGATGCAATGACACACACCTTTAATCCCAGCTACTTGGAAGCTTGAGGCAGAAAGATCAAAAGTTTGAGGCCAGCCATGGCAACTCACTGTCTCAAAATAAAAGAAAAAAAAAACTGGGAATGTAAGTGAGAGATATAATACTCCTGGGTTTGATCTCTAGGGCTGGAAAAACAGAAAAGAGAGAAAAAGAAAAGAAAAAAAATGATGGATTAAACAAAGTTCAATAGGTTTCTTTAATTACATGATATTACAGAAACTTTGATGGACTAATAGTCACTATAAATGTCCAAGATGAGAAGAGCATGGGAGGCCTTTCCAGAATTTAATTGAGTATAAAACTCTTGATCCTAATTTATCTTGCTAGAGTTAGAAGGAAGTGCTATCCTAAGTTTTATTTTGGCACCTAATTTCAGTTGCTTTAAGAGACCAGTGCTAATATGATTAACTGGATGACAATCTAATTGGTCTATTCTGTGGCTATAAATTGCATCTAGTCATTAATTTCCCCCTTTGAAATCTTTTTCATTTGTTTCTTACTATGTACAAACTCAGTGGGAAGGCCCTAAAACAAACACACATACACACACATTTATATATTTTACATATGAAATTAAACCTGATTTATATGTTTTAAAATGTTAACCGATGAGAAAATTATGTTTATTTTCTGTCAAGGAGGCCAACTTCACAGGTTTTCTCCATTTAATGCCCACAGTTGTCCATAATCCAAAAGACCAGTGAAAGTCTACTTTTTATTATAAGTTCATCAAGCTCTTCCCTCATTGGCTCTTTCCTATCCTAAATGCGATCTCTTCAGTCATGTCTTCTCTGATCATTCCACATTAGCCTCTCAGAGTTAGTTTCTATATAACATCTTGTTTTTTTCTTCACAGAACTTTATTAGAATCAGTGAACATCTTAGTTTCTTTGGTTGCTCATCTAATATTTGTTTCTTTTCCCAACGAAAATGTAAATTCAATGAGGACAGATATTTTGTCAGTCTTTTTACTGCTACATTTCCAATGCTTAGAATTATTCCTAACACACAGCAAGTAGTCAATAAATATCTGTTGAATGAATGAATGGATACGTATTCTATAAAGAAAAGTTGAGTTAAAGAGGTAAATTACTTGCTAGTATCACCAAGCCTCTTTGCAGCACAACAGGGATCATATCTCTTGTCTCCTGATGCTTAGAGAAGTGTTCTTTGCTTTATAGAAGGTAATTGCTAATTACTGGCCCATGAATCTTCTGTGGTTTAATTGGTAGTTACTAGTCAATACTTCTCCCCACAGCTTTATGAATGAATCTGTAAGCACTGGTGCTTGATCAATGAATAAGGCTTCCAGTGTTAGACATAGGTAGAGAGGTATGAGAATGTTCACATTTCTTCCTTTTGAGAAACTAGCAATAACATGCTTTCTTTTTTTTTCTCTCTCTCTCTCTTCTGCCAGATCCTTTGGAGCCTTCTATGGGTAACCCCACAACTGTTCTTTCCAATTTCTGAAGATTAAGAGCATCTACTGAGGAGAGTTTTTATTTTCAGAGCCAGTAAATATTAAATTACATGAGGTAAACATTAAAAATATGCAAGTAGAAGTATTGATGCAATGTGAAATTCAAACGTTTTTATTATGATAAAAAATACATGATTTGATAATTAAATCTAAGTGATGTGAATACTCTAGTCATACAACTATAGCTTATGGCCACTATGACCTTTGGTGACTGTTTCATAAATCAGGTACTTATGCTAATTTTGGCAATATGATCTCTGAAAAAGTTCCCCATGTTGAAGGGTGAGGTTTTTATATATTCTCAAGTACTGAATGGGATCTGTGGGCTTAGCACTGTCAAAGTTACTACATAGGGTCTAAAAGAAATAAAGAATAATAATACTACTGCTGGGTTTGTACTTGGGGAGCTTCAGGATCTCATTTTTCCTTGGGGCAAAGAACTGAAAGTTCACTTTACAAAGATCCATTTTCCCTTTCAGGCAGCTGTGCATTGTAATAGAACACAGGTTTTCAAAAATGACTTTATTCTGCAGAGCCTTAGGGGAACTGATGGCTGTGGCTTGAGGCCTAGTAGGATTGGGACCTCAACAGGAATCCTCTCGATCACGAACACTCCTTCTCTTAATTTTGTTTTCCTATTTGACTTCAGCATTAAATTGCTTTTATAGACATTGTTCTATTACTAAATGGGGGATGTCCCTAAAATAGATAATAATTTTTAAGTGTTGTTAAGTCCCATTATTTTGATTTCTAGACATAAAATATGTCTATCATAAGTATCTGCCTAGTTGTTTTTTAATAACATTTACATGAATTAAAATTTAAATTGTAATTAAAATTTTGGACAATTGAAATAATTAGAGATCATTGAGAAATCTTCAGGACTAGGGTTGATAAATGCAGCACTATCAAACCCATTTATAAGATGGATCTAAAGTCTGACCATACGTAGTAAAATTCCCCTTTATAAAGACTTTAAGAAGTAATGCCAACTTTAATCATCACATTGTTCATTTCTTGCCCTTCATACCAACATCATCATGTAAATAGTCTTCTAAATCAGATTTTCTTATCTGTGTATGATGGGAAGGGGTAGAGAGTAATAAGACAGATTTATCTTTGATTTTAATCCTTGCCTTGAAAAATAGTCTCATGATACATTATTTTGACCTTCTGAGTATTGTATATTTTGATTTGATGGTCATTCCACCTCTTTTCCACAGTTCACTGAGGCTGTAAAGATGAGAATATGTACAATGGCATACTCTGAAAATTATACATTGTTGAAAAGGTCAAAATAGTAGAATTGAATGTTGCTATGTGTAATTTACAGAATATATGAGACATTCAAATTCAAATAACTCTTTCTCTTGACACACTGAGTAAGAAAACATAAAATGGTACAACATGAATCCATTTGGGAAACAGACACTAGAAATAAAACATAGACAGAGCCCAATTTCTTTCTTGGTTTCTTAAGATGTGTTCAATTTTCTTATTTTTCACAAGCACAAAAAAACTTAAGAGTTTCCTACAAAAAAAGTTACATTTCACTCAAATGTTAGGTTGTAAAATATTGAAAGAAAAAGTAAAAACTCAAAAATAGGTTACACTTTGTTATGCAAAGAGGGAACAATAATGCAGTAAAAAACTCAGTCACTGACTTGGAAAAATGGCACTTAGGATACTATATACTACTTAGCTGTGTGACTATAAATATGGCATGTTTTTATCTTTAGACTTGAGTTTCATCATGTGAAACAGTCTGTGATTGTGATTGTGATTGGAGACTTGGAGACAAAGCTCTCTTAAGAGCTCCCTCGCTTGAATATTCTGTGATTTATAATACAAATCTCCTTTCACACTTTTCCATGATAGGAGATTGTTTTCAAAGATTGCCACTAATCATTATATATAAGTAATTTCTCATTTTTAAAAGTGGAATCAATTTTGCTTCCCCTTATATTTGTGTTGAAGTTGTGACTTGCTTTAACCAATAGAATGTGGTGGAAAGAAATACCCTTTCCAATCCCAGTCTTTAAGTGACCTGGCATCTACTGACTGTTTTAGAAGAGAGCCTCTAAGTAAAAGAACCCAGAAAAGTAAATAACAATCAAATAAAATAACGAATAAAAATATTTTAGGAAAAAGGAGGTGCTTCTATTAGAAGTGAGTCGCAAAGCCCAAGAAATGTGAGTTTATGATAGGTGTTCCAGATCCACTAATCTCTCAGTTGAATGGAACTGCTTTATTGACAATAGTTGAAATCATGTACAGCAAAAGAATTGCCCAGATAGTCACAGCATCACAAAAAATAATAAATCATTATCTTTTGAGGTACTACATTTGGGAAAAGGAATGTATATTATAGAGTGATAGGTAATTGAAACACCCCCTTTAGTAAATAACATCTTTATTTAAATAACTTGCCAATGACCAGAAAGCCTCTCATTACACCTACACTCTTTCTCACCTACCCGTATCTAATCCATTAACAAATACCCTAGACAACAAGTTTCTTGAAGACAAGAATCGTGTCTTTTTGCTCCCTATTGCATTTCTAGCTCCTAACCCATTTCTGATACATAGTATGGTTATTTTAGGGAATTGTTATCAAGCTTACCACACTTCAAATAACCACTTGTCTCCATCTACATCAACACCTGCGGTCTGAGTCACCTTCATTTTTTGCCTAAAATACTGCAATATCAATATCCTTTTAACTAATGTTCTTTAAAGTTGGGTGAAAGGGTATCCAGGAAACTTCTATGAAACTTCTATGAAGTAGTCCAAAACTACTTCAAAATGAAAAGTTAAAAACAAATGAGCATAAATTATATCATAAGACATCTATGACTTGTATGTTTCTGAGATTCTCCATGATGTGAGTTCTATTTACCCCTCTGATGTCAATTTATGTTACCCTTATCTTCATTTCTGTTGATGTTCTAGCTACACTGGACTTAAATCAAAAAACACTTCCAACCTTTCCTCTTCTGGAGGACATTAACATGTGCTACTCCCTCTACATGAAACACATTTCTCTCCTCATTTTCATATGGTACCTCCTTCTTATCCTTTAGGTTTCTGCTTTTGTACTTTCTGAAGACACACATCTGGACCCATCCAGAATCTCATAGATGTTTTCTCTTCTTTGCAGTTATAATACAAACTTGTAATTTGTAATTTTACATTCATGTAAAAGAGTAAGTTAACTTTCTTAACTTCTTTCTCCTCTGCTAAGATAGTAATCATCATGAGAGAAGTCATGTCATCCCCAGTGTTTAGAAGAGTACTTTACACATCATTCACACTCAGTAACTCCTTGTGGAATGATTCAAATCCAATGAATCTTTGCTTATATATTTTTATGAATTATTATTTAAAATTTATACAAATTAGAGTACCTTGACAAATGTCTTGTTTTTGAACAGGAAGGAACATCCTCAAGCAAAGAAGGGAAGGTGAGAGTTCATTTTGTAGCTCTACACAGAATAAAGATTAAACCATTGCATACCACCATAGCAGCACTAAGAACCTAAGGTTCATAATGGAAGAAAATGCTACACCTTTATTTACTGTCCCATAGTAATATTATATTTGTTTCATTCAATAATCTTTACAATCTATTATATGTGCTGTCTTTTTTTTTTACACTGGTCATACATGTTGTCTTCACTGCCATGTATTTGCTATTGGAAGAAGGATATATGTTGTATCATATATTTAGATTAAAAGAATTCCAAGTGACATCAATCTCACACAACAGTAATCAAGAAAGCCAGTTTATAATTATCTGCAATCTATTTGTAGAAAAACAAGAGCTATTTTGCTTTATCTCCTAAACTACCCTTTTTCTCCACAATTTTGGGGCTTAAATAAGTAAGGAACTCTGAACTTGTATTTGCTCACTATACCACTTCTATGATTTGTATATATATCCTTAAAATTTTGTTGGCCAGATTTTTCTCTCCTCAGTATTGTCTTATAATGAATGTCTTTTTTCACTTTTTTTCTTCTCTATAAATACAAATTCTATAGACAAGTGAGGATCTCAGCATTTTCCAGGTGATGAGGAAATATTTCTGTCAAGGGAGATAGTTAAAATTAGTAAGCCATTATGGTCCCAAGAAAAAAAGTAAACAAAAAACACTTCAAATGAAGTCCAATTATGAAAGGGTCTTCATTTAAATGTAAACATTTTCCCTCCTGGACTGGTGAGCTAAACTTATAGATTTGGCCCAAGACCTCAGCCTATTTTTATATAAGACTTCCCATTTTAGACCTGTAGGAGACCTGCTTATGTGTTTGTCTAACAGTGAAGTTTTCTAGGAATCAACAATGCTATGAAAACTCAAACTGTCATGCTTCAAGATGTACAAATTTTAGGAAAACAAACTTCTCATTTTGGTACTTTGTATCTAGACTGTAACTGTCATATGGATCTCAATGTAAATATGCATAGCTTTATAGATTGAATTATGTCTCTCAAAAAGCTTTGTACCTAACCTTAGAACCTAAAAATGTAACCTTATTTGGAAATAGGATTTGCGTGGAGTTAAAATGAGGTTATACTGGATTAAGGCGAGCCCTATAATCCAATGGCTCCTCACCTTATAAGAAGAGGGAAATTTGGAAACAGAAAAAGACACAGAGAGAGAACACCATGTGGTGACAGAGCTAGAGATTAGAGTGTGGCATCTATGAGCTAAGGGACAACAAGTATTGCCAGCAACTGCCAGAAACTTGGAGAGAGACATGGAACAGATTCTCCCTTGGTGCCTCCGGAAGGAACCAACACTGCTGACACTGATTTGAGATTTCTATTATCTTGAACAGGGATGCAACAAATTTCTGTTGTTTGAAGCTACCCTCTAGGCAGTTTGTTAAATCAGCCCCAGGAAACTAGTACATTTTGTATGGGAGGATACGGCATAGCAAAATGCAATATCCACCTAAATATAATGCATCTATATATGATACACAACTGTCTCCTTGGGGTAACTATTCAGAGAAATACTCTATTTAGGCCCAGTCATAATTGCTGTGTACTTTTCACTTTCCAATAAGGAAACTGGAAATTCTGGTGTACCAAGAGCATAGAGAATTAATACACTTCAAACATTATATAATTAAGTAGCTATTCATTGATTCAAGTAGTACAATTAATTAATTGGAAACTTTTTTCAAAAGCTCAATATTTGAAAATGCCATCATGATTCCCTATGGAGAAGTACAAATAGACTAAGGAATTAAAATGACTGCATTCAAAAATCCTGATCCTTTCATTATGGACTGCTAATCCTGGATTTAGGAGATGAACTCTGATTTATGGGCTTGAGAAGTAAATGATCCAGAAAGTTCCTGGAGAGGGAGAAGAATATGATGGAAAAGGTATGTTTTTCCATATATCTGTTTTAACTGTACTAATCATGTAATCTCATGTCTGCTATTATTTATGGTTTCTGTGCTTCGGCATAATTTAAATTGCTCATGATACATGCAGAATTCCCAGAAATATGTGCAGTTCTTAACCACAGCAGTTAATAAAAACAAAGCCATTAGCTACTAAAAAGGAAATCAAACGTTTGAGGCCATTTCCACATCAATGATACAAATGGATCAAAAAGGCCTCAAATCAGATTTTGTTGTCACACAGACAAAAAAATATATGCTTAGGTAACTGAATTTGAATTTGAACTTTCAAAATAAACACAGATTTTGGTCAAAGTGGTTTGTGTAGCTTGATAGAACTAAAACTTGTCAAGAGTTTTAAGCTGAAAGTCAGCTATGGAAATCTAGGCACTACTAAGCCTACTTTCTCAAAGGCAAAAAAATGAATAATGTATTTTTCACTGACCATGGAGAAAATGATTATGGGGATCATTTATGTACTGAGAAAAAGGTTTGGGAGTTTATCTGACCACAGGTTAAAAATATTAGCCAACAGTGTGATGTGGCTGCTGAATAAGCTCACACAATCTTAAGCTACATTTGTAATAGTAATGATAGCTTCTATGAGTGTATTGCTTTACATTGTAAAGAATGCTTACACACAGATGATCTCATTTTACATAGTAACCAGAATACAGGAAGTCAGTATTGTTCTCTGAATGACCTAAACACATCTGTTGTATGGTCTCATATTATAAGGAATATAGTGACACCTTTCACTAGACTATATTCAGAAGAGGGTAGGCTTAATAGCATAAAGTTTCTATAAGAAATTATTGACATTTAATATAAAATATGTATATGGGGTAAAAATGGGAGCTCATAACCCACTTGAATCAAATTGTGAAATATGATATATCAAGAACTATGTAATGTTTTGAACAGCCAACAATAAAAAATGTAAAAAAAAAGAATTATTTAGAATATGGAGAAAAACAATGCCAAATGTTTTCTCTGATATAAGGAGGCTGATTCATAGTGGGGTAGGGAGGGGGAGCATGGGAGAAATAGATGAATTCTAGATAGGGCAGGGGGGTGGGAGGAAAAGAAGAGGGCAGGGGATTAGCAAGAATGGTGGAATATGATAGTCATCATTATCCAAAGTACATGTATGAAGACTTTATACACAACCAGAGATATGAAAAATTGTGCTCTATATGTGTAATAAGAATTGTAAAGCATTCTTCTATCATTTTTTTAAAAAATCAATAAAAAGAATATGAAAAAAAGATAAAAAAATATATATAAAATCTACTTCTTTGGGGGGGATATTAGCAATTGAACTCAGAGGCACTCAGCCACTGAGCCTCATCACCAACCCAATTTTGTATTTTATTTAGAGACAGGGTCTCACTGAGTTGCTTAGCACCTCTCTTATTGCTGAGGCTGGCTTTGAACTCATGATCCTCCTGCCTCAGCCTCCAGAGCTGCTGGGATTACAGGTGTGTGCCAGTATGCCTGGCTGAAATCTACTTACAACAAATTTGTTAATACATAGCACAGTATGGTTACCTATATACCTATTGTTGTTTGTCATAACTTTTTCATCTTGCATGACTGAAACTCTACATTTATCTATATTCATTGTATTCCTCATATTTACTTCCCCAATCCCTTTAAACCATTATTTTACATTCTGCTTCTAAGAAATATATTAGATGACCTTATGCAGTATTTGTCGTTTCGTGACTGTCTTATTTCACTAAGTGTTCACTAAATATAATCTCCTCAAGGTTAATTCAGATCACAGGAGTTCCTTCATTTTCAAGGATAAATATATTCTATTGTATGCATGTAACACATTTTATTTATCCATTCTTCTGACAATGGATGTTTAGGTTATTTCTATCTCTTGGCTATTGTGAAGAGTGCTGCAGTGAACACAGGAATGTAAATATCTCTTTAAGATTCTGATTTCAATTCTTTTTGGACAAGACATAAAAATGGGATTGTTGGATGATTCGTTTCTATTTGTTTGTGTGCTTGTAATTAAACCCAGGCCGTTGTACATGCTAGGCAAGCACTCGGCCATTGAGCTATACCACTAGCTCCTATTTTTAAATTTTTCAAGACCTACTATACTGTTTCCTACAGAGATTGTGCCATTATACATTTTCACCAATGGTACACAAATTTTCCAATTTCTCCATATTCTCACTATCCCTTCTTTTTTTCTCAGTCTGTTTTTTTTTATGAATAGCTATTCTAATGGGTGCAAGATGATATCTCACTGTGGTTTTGGCTTTTATTTCCCTGATCATTAGTGATTTCTATCATTTTTTGCTCTGCCTATCAACCATATATAATATATTCTTTGGGAATATCTATTCATGTCCACTTCCAGTATTTAATCAGGTTATATTTTGCTATTTTTTATTAAGTTGTAGTAGTAATATCTATATTTTGGATATTAACCCCTTATCAGATATAGAGTTAATATTTCCTCACATTTCATAGGTGTTTTTTCACTTGATTATTTCCTTCACTTTACAGACACTTTCCAGTTTGCTGTTGTCCCACTTGCTTATTTTTGCTTCAGTTTTCTGTACTGCTGCTGTCATAGCAAAAAAAAAAAAAAATCATTGCCAATACTAATGTCATTAAGCATTTCCCTTGTGTTTTCTTCTGGGATTTTTATAGTTTCAGGTTTTATGTTTAAATCTTTAATCCATTTTGAGTTGATTTGGGGGTATGGTATGAGATAAGAGTCTAAATACATTTTTTTTCATGTGGATACACATTTTTCCCAAGGCTGTTTGTTTTGGGATACTATTCTTTTCCCATTGTGTAGTCGTCACCCATTTATTTATGATCATTTGACCAAACATTTGCAGCTTTATATATGGGCTCTTTTGTTCTATTCATCTATATGGTTCTCCTTATTCCAGTACTGTACTGTTTTAATTATTACAGATTTGTTATATGTTTTGAATACAGAACGTGTGAGGCTTCCAGCTATGTTTTTATTTCTCAAGGTTGTTTTGGTTAATTGGGAACCTCTGTGGTTTTGTTTCAGTTTTAGGATCTTTTTTCTATTTGTGCAAAAAAAATGCAAATAGAATTTGGATAGCTATTGTACTGAATCAGTAGATTACTTTGAGTTGTATGAACATTTTAACAATACTTAATCTTCTACCTGAAGAATGGGGGCTGTCTTTTCATTACTTGTACCTTCTATAATTTATTTCAGCAATGTTTTTAGTTTTCAGTGCACAAGTCTTCTACATCCTATGTTAAATATATTCCTAAGTATTTTATTCTTTTAGTGCTATAAATGGGATTTTTAAAATTTCCTTTGTATTTTGTTCATTCTGAATCTATGGAAATGGAAATATTCTTTCTAAAATATGTTTTAGAACTTTTATTTGTTTATTTTTATGCAGTGCTAAAGATTGAACCCAGTGCCTCACATGTGCTAGGCAAGCACTCTGCCACTGAGCCCCAGCCCCAGCCCTAAAAATATTCTTTGTATGTTGATTTTGATTAATGCAACATTGGTTAAGTTTCTTATTTTAACAGTTCTTTTTAGTTTTCTTCCTACCTAGATGATCAAGTCATCTGTATATAGATACTTGCACTTCTTTCTTTCTGATTTGAAAATTTTTTTTCTTGCCTAATTGCTCTGGCCAGGACTTCATTTACTATGTTGAATAAAAGTAGCAAGATTGGGTATCTTTTTCTCGTTCTTAATATTGTAGGAGAAGCTTTCAATTTTGTATCATTGAGTATGATATTAACTGTAAGGTTTTATATATGGCTTTTATTCTGTTAAAGTAATTTTTTATTTCCACTTTGTTGCATATTTTTTATTATCAAATTGTATTGAATTTTGTAGAAGTAAAGTTCTGTCAATGTTTGGATCACATATTTGGTTGTTCTGAATTTGGGTGTATATGTACTTATAATTGTACATGACTGGTAAATTGACAGTTTTTGTTATTACACTGTATCATTCTTGGTTTGTCTGATAATTTTGACATAAAATATATTTTATCTGATATCTATGATCACATATTTTCTTCTTTGGTTATCATTTACATGGATATATTTCTATCCTTCACTTTCATCCTATATTTGTACTTGAATCCAGGGTGAATTTTTTGTGGAGAGCATATGGTAGTATCTCTCTCTTTTAATCCATTTAATCAATCTATGTCTTTTGATTGGGAGCTTAATTCAACTACATTTAAAGTAATTACTGATAGAAAAAGACTTAGTATTATCATTTTATTGTTTTCTGTCTTCTAGCCCCACCCCCCATTCCTTTTTTTATTTTGCTCCTCTGACTAGACTGTTGCCTTGAAGTTCTTTGATTCTTTCTTCTGATTGGTCAAGTCTGCTCTTGAACTCCTCTAGTGAATTTTTCAATTCAATTATTGTGTTCTTCATCTCTAAAATTCCTTTGGGATAAAAAACAGATTTATACCTCTGTTGATATTCTCATTTTGTTCATGTGCACTTTTACTCTTCCTTATTTCCACTAAAAAATAATTTTACTAAGCCTCTTCAGTATCATTATAATGATTATAATAAATTATTTTTCAGGTCATCCACATGTGTCCATTTCTCAAGGGTCAGCTTATGAAAATTTATCTTGTGCCCTTTATTGGGCTATATTTTCATGTTCTTCACGTATCTTGTAACTTTGTGTTGGAATACACACATTTGAAAATAATAGTCACCTTTCCTGCTGTTCATAGACTATATTTGTGTAGGAAAAGACCTTAATCTACCCACCTAGAAATTCTTGGGTCATATCAAACCTTTCAGACAGCAATGGGTGTGCCTTCTCTGGGATTATGTTTATAATTTTTCAGTTAAAGAACTTTGCCAATTTATGTTTTTCAGCAGTTTTTACTTTTTTTTTTCACTTTTAACTCTGTCTGCCATACTGCAGGTTCTCTTGCACTACTTCAAGCCTCTAAGCTCTTTTTGTTCTCTATGTTTCCTAGGTATCCAAATATGGTGGTCACATTAGTATCCAAGTAAGGTAAGATAGAAATCAGTCTCTTTGGGAATTCCCCCAAAAGTCAGAATGTTAGATGAATATTCTCTCTCCCAAGGTGCAATCTACTAGTTTTGCTTTTCTTCCCAATTGTAAGCTATCATTTGGAGGAGAGACTGACATGGTTGAAAAGCAAATATTTTTCTTATGTAATTTAACATGGTTAAATTTCTTATGTAATTTAACGTAGTTTTCTGGGGTGCTATGAATTCCTATATGATTTTTAGAGTTCTAATAAAAGCATTTTGGATGGTATATTGCTGTGAAGTTCTTATTTATGTGGGAAAACATTGTAGGGTCTTCCAATTACACATCTTTCTAGTATTACCTCCTGCCCTATATTGCTTGTTTATACCATTCTTCTCCCTCCTTATTTGCTTAGGGCCATGCTTGCCTCTAAGCCACCTTTGTTTCTCCACAGATCCTACACACAGTAGGTATTCAATAAATATTAACTGAATGAGCCCTATCAATAATTCTAATTAAGAATGAGAGAGTACCTTCTTGAAGCTTTGGTTCATTAAGAGTAGGTGTTTCCTTTGTTATGAAATATACCAAAGTAGGAGCTTATATTTTTAGGTTGGTGATATACATTAACTGAAACTATATTATCATGATACAATTTTGTGAAGATTTTAAAATTATATTTATTATTGTAAACTTGTATACTTATTGTGATAGATATAAGAAAGAGATATTAAGAAGAAACAGGATTCTTATTATTGAAAACTAAAAGATAAAACAAGAGAGTTTGAGGAGGTAGTGTTCATCACACACTAAACATCTATTGTGTTCCAGGCAAGGTTCTAGCAGAGAAATCCTTCAATGTTGCAAAAGAGTGTATAAAGATCCTGAGAAGTAAGAGGATACAGAGTCCTAGATTTGAGGTGTGCCTGAGAAGCTTCTTGTAATGCATAAATGTTCATAAGTAAAATGATTAAATTATGAGACCTATCACCTAATGAATGACATTCTTGTCTGAATGAACTCACTGGATGGTAACTATAGACAGGTAAGGTATGGCTGGAGGAGGTGAGTCATTGTGGACATGCCACAGAAGGGTGTATTGTCCCTGTGCCCCTTCTCTCCACCTGATTCTCCTTCCTAGGTGCCATGAGGAGAGCAACTTCTCTCTACCGCACCCTGACTCCATGTACCCAGAGTAATGGAGTTAGCCATCTGTGAACTGAGGCCTCTGAAACAGTGAGCTTCACATAAACTTTTCCTCCTCTAAGTTGTTCTTGTCAAGTGTTTTGGTCACAGAAATGAAACAGCTAACTAAAACAGAGAAAATTACCCAATTATGTAATCATAAGGATACTGAGAGATGAGTTTCAATAAAGTGGTGGGGGTGAAGTTAAATTTTGGTGAGATAAGAAATAAATGATATATAATAAAACAGATGCTCTGTATATACTTTTCCCCCAAACAATTAGATAGGGACAGGAAAAAGATGGAATAGTAAATCCTGAAAAGATACAGGATATCAAGGGAATATGTACGCATGTGTGTGTGTGTGTGTTTGTGTGTATACACACATACATACATACATATATTTATATGTGTATATATGTGTATATATATATGTATATATACATATGGAGAGAGAATTTACTCTAATTATTATAATTATTATAGGATCTAATTTCAAATTACAGTTGCAAGAAGAAATAATTGATGGTTTCTAAAATATATGGGAAGGATACAAATAAGGGCAGAGGTAGATAATTTAAATTTGGAAAGTTAGGGAGGGAGAGATAAAATAATATGATACTTTGAAATACAGGGGAAGAAAACTGAGTCATTTTACATTAAATTGTCTTGGTCTATTTTCCCAGTGGCTGGATATGACATGGGTTTAAGACCTATAGATGAGATAAATTACACTAAGTTTCCTTCACTGCAAATAAAGACCATAGAATGGAGTTATAACACTGAGAAGAGTAGATTAAATACAATGAAACAATCCCTTATAAAAACAGGTGGAAGATGACTACTAGAATTATTTATGGGAAATTATTAATGTAAATCAAATAGAATGTTGAAGAGACAAGAGCCTAATGAAACAATATAACCATGGACTTGCCTTTTATAAATGAGAAGTTAATTCTTATTCAGCTATTTCTACACATTATTACATGAAGGCAGGGTTTCCCTCTGATCTTCAAATTTTAACCCACTCCCACTGCTATTGGCTCATTATTTATTGTTGTTTACCTCCTCTCTTACTTAAACTTCTTTGTATGTCCTAAGAATGTAAAAACTAAAATCTCAGGCTCAATGTTAGGAATAAATAATTAAATGTATGCATACAGAAGCAACCTGCAATATATAATAGCTACTTGTTTGATATACAAAATATTCATTCATGAGAACAGCTGTTATTAGGTTAATAAAGTGTTTGGATATGAGATGTTCCCCCCAAAGCTCATGTGGCGATGCACAGATATTCAGATATTAATGATTAGATTATAAGAGCTATAACCTCAGCAGTGGAATAATTCATTTAATGGATTAATAGTTTGAATGTATTTGTAGGTAGTGACTCTAGGCAGGTAGGGCATGGCTGGAAAAAGTAGGTAACTAAGGGTAGGCCCCTGGGGATTATATTATGCTGGCTCCTTGCACTCAAGCTCTCTGCTTCCTGGCTTCCATGAGCTGAAAAGCTTTTCTCCATCACACAATTTTACCATGATTTTTCTGCCTCATTTGTGTCCAGTGTAATGACTTGGCCAACCCAGGGACTGAACCATGAGCCCCAAATAAACTTTTCCTCTTCTAAATTGCTTTTGTCAAGTATTTTGGTCACAGCAATAAAAAACTGACATATGTAAGCTAACTACCTGGCTGAGAATGAAAGTAGAAACACAAAAGTAGGTAAATTATTCCTGTAACACATTCATACGTATATAATATCAGTCATGATAATTTTTGAGCTGACTAATAATGGTTGTGCTAAGAATCATGTATTTAGTTGATTCCTCATGAATATGTTCAGTTAAACTGCCTGCTACAAGTGTCAATGGCTAAAGGAATCTTTCTATCATGCTAATTTACATAATTCTTTAAGAAATTAATTAAATAGTACCTAAAATGGTTTGAGTTCCTTTGAGAATTATATTGCATAAATAAGAGGTGTTATTATTAAAGTTGACCCTTTCCTTTCCTCAATTCCTTTATATAGAGTTGGTATATATTTCTTTAATTACAAAGCACTCTCATATTCCCATAATTGAGCTAAGGGGGTTTTCAAACTGGGCCTTGACAAAAATTCCTTCTCTTCTATTATATTACACATTACATCACACATTCGCATTCCTTTTATTCCTTTGCTAACTCATCATCACAATCAGCCTTGACACATGCTGAGAGCCATAGCTAAGTAGGTACACACATGGCAATTTCCTTGTCAGCCTACCCCATGTTGCTTAGAGGAAGGACTCTCCATTGTGGACCCAGGTCATTTGCAGTGACTTTGCATGAAAGGTGACCTTGCTCAAGGACCAGGGCGGATCCAGGTTTAGGGCGGATCCGGGTTTAGGGCAGATGGGGTTTAGGGCGGTTCCAGGTTTAAGGTGATTCCTGCTGGGAATAGGGCATATCCTGCTGCCTCAGGCGCCTTGAGTTCCCCTTGAGTTCTCGCGGGATTCAGAGAGTATTTGGGATTCAGAGCCTGGTGGAGAGTGTGGATTTTGCCCAGAACGTACGTGTAGAGTGCCGGTGACAGTTCGGGAATAAAGAATTGCTGTTTGAATCTGCAAGGCTGTGAGTGGCTCATGATTTTGTGCCCAGCCAGACTGCAGCAGACACACACCATGGTTATCATCTCAACAAGTTAAAATCTTAAGCTTAGCTATGAATGGAACATTATCTATACTATCTTATAATGATAACCAGTTTTCAGGTATGGCTATAGCTATCAAATTATTTTACCATTTGAGAAGGAGTTGGGGCCTAACTTGCAAAGATTAAAATGTCAAAATAATACTATCTTAATAATTTTTATTTTCTTACTAAAGCAGTTCAAACTAGATAGCCTTTTAACTTGCCATATCTGATCATTCTTACCCTCTGTCCAAAAATCTATTTTAAAAAAGAAGTAGCAGGAGGGCTGGGGTTGTGGCTCAGCAGTAATGCACTTGCCTGGCATGTGTGAGGCACTGGGGCACATGTGTGAGGCACTGGGATTGATTCTCAGCACCACATATAAATAAATAAAATAAAGGTCTATCAACAACTAAAAAAAACCTTTAAAAAAAGTAGCATGGGTAAGCCATCAGTATAAGAGAAGTGAATAAACAATGCTACTAATATTAATGGGCATTATGGTTAAGTATGGCTATATACATATCTCCAAGGAAGAAACAAACCCATAATAATATATACTGGGATG
The DNA here is from genome assembly GCF_021218885.2 of Marmota monax. Taxonomy (NCBI): domain Eukaryota; kingdom Metazoa; phylum Chordata; class Mammalia; order Rodentia; family Sciuridae; genus Marmota; species Marmota monax. The sequence continues at coordinate 4,141,317 of NW_026694552.1, read as the reverse complement.
ATCATTATTTTTTAAAAAGTGAATGATAAAAAGTGTTATCAGAAATGTGGAAAAAATTTTTAACTTTTCTATATTAGTTCTAATGTAAAATGGTGTAATTACTTAGGAACATTGTCTGGCAATTCCTATGAAGATTAAACATAGAATGACTATATGACCAGAAATTCTACTCCCAGGTGTATATATATATATATATATATATATATATATATATATATATATGAGAAATTAAAACATTTGTCCACACAAAAAAAATTGTATGAGAAAATTTATAGCAGCCTTCATCATAATAGCCAAAAAGTACAATAAACTGAAATGTCTATCAACTGATGAATAGATAAACATAATATAGTATTTCCATATGATGGAGTAGTATTTGGAAATAAAAAGGAATTAAGATTTTATACATACTACAACATGATTAAATATGAAGATATTAAGAACAATATGACGGGAACAATATGTTAAGTGTCAGAAGCCACTCACAAAAAATAACATGTTGTAGATTTTTTATGTTAAATGTATAGAATAGGCAAATATATAGTGACATAAAGCTCATTGGGTTGCCTGGAGAAAACGATGAGTGACCAAAGACTGACTGAGGATGGGGAAATGAGAGTGCTTCTTATCAGGGTGATAAAAATATTTTGATTGTGATATTTGCACAACTCTCTAAATATATTAAATAATTTAAATGGGTTAATTGAATGATTTATAATCATGCCCCAATAAATCTGTTAAAATATTGTGAGTAGTTGTGCCTATCTCATAGAACTACTGGGAAAATTAATGTGATTATTCATATAAACTACTTAATATATAATACCTAGTACACAATCAATAGCTCTATTGTTAATAATAACTTTATTATATTATTATTGATAGTGCTACTACTATAAATACTGCTACTACTAATTCTTAATTGTATTAGTAGAACAATTATTAAATAAATATTATTATAGTGGCAATAACAACTATTCTTAGATTTATTAAATTAATACTAAGTATTACTATTACTTATTAATGTTATTATTAATGGTAGAATTATAAAATTGTAATAATTATTATTGTTAATTATTTAACTGCCCATATTAGACTGAATTTTTTTCTAGGAAAGATTTTATTCTAGGAGCTTTTTTTATAGATAATGTGATCAACCCTAGTATAATATAATAAAAATAACATAAACTTTGGAGTCAGACAGATCTGATTGAAATCTCATCTCTGTCACTTACTAAAATATGTAGCCTCCATCCTGGGAGAAAATCTTCACCCCCCACACATCAAACACAGCACCAATCTCCAGAATATATAAAGAACTCAAAAAGCCAAACACCAAAAAACCAAATATTCCAATCAACAAATGTAGGCTCTCTATTCACCTCACAGGTTGTTTCTTTTGCTGAGAAGAAAATTTTTTGTTTGAGTCCATCCCATTTATTGATTTTTGATTTTGATTCTTGCGCTATGGGAGTCTTCTTGGGGAAGTTGGGGCCTGGTCCAATATGATGAAGATTGTGGCCTGCTTTCTCTTCTATTGGACACAGGGTCTCTGATTTAATTCCTGGGTTCCTGGTCCACTTTTAATTGTGTTTTGTGCATGATGAGAGGTGAGGGTTTAATTTCAATTTGTTGCATATGGAGTTGGAGAATATAATGCTAAATAAAGTTAGCCAATCCCCCCAAAAAACAAATGCCGAATGTTTTCTGTGATATAAAGGAGACTGATTCATAGTGGTTAGGGAGGGGGAGCATGGGAGGAATAGACAAACTCTAGATAGAGCAAAGGGGTGGGAGGGGAAGGGAGGGGGTAGGGGGTTAGCAATGATGGTGGAATATGATGTACATCATTATCCAAAGTACATTCATAAAGACACAAATCGGTGTGAATATACTTTATATACAACCAGAGATATGAAAAATTGTGCTCTATATGTGTAATATTAATTGTAATACATTCCATTTGTCATTTATTTTAAAAAAAGAAAAAAATAACAAAAAATAAAATAGGTAGCCTCAAGTAATCTATTTCATGTTTCTGAGGCTAAGACTCCTTATCTGCAAATTGTCCAATAATATGTACTATTAATTTGGGATCTTATGAGGAAAAAATAAGATGGTACATGTGCAAATGTTCACTGAATTATATAGTACATAGTACTTCCCTAGCATATATACATAGTACCTAGTACACACGTATAAAATTATGATCATAGCAATAAATATGATAAAGTACCATCAAACTTTTTTCAAGATCCCAATAGGACACAAGGCTAAGCAGTTCATTCAAAGATAAATAAATACAAAAAGATTAATAAATACATAGAAGAATGGTTAACAATTATTTTATTTAAGAGAAGATCCTAAATCAACTTGTTACATTATAATAAAATATTTAGTAAACCTATTAATTTTCTTCATTCTTAAAAACCCAAGAAAAGTACTACCAAGTTAGGAAATTTAGATAAAGTAAGAAAACCAGTTTCAGTCTCAGTCATTAATACTATAGCCAACTCTTAGGATAAATTCTTGGACCATATTTTCCAAAGTTCTAAATAATACATGTGTGGTACACTCTGGGAAATAGAATGACTTTCAGTTTGAAGTAGTCCATGTTAAACTTATGTGTTTTACCCTGAATGAATAGTTCTTTGGGAAATAATTCACTAACCCTAGAATGTCTACAAGGGAGAAGAAATGCTGCCATAAACCAGTTCTAGTTCTATGTGCCAAGAAATATGAATGAGCTCATGATGCCCTCTTTCTTCCTCTCCAAACTCTCTAAAATCTTGTTATTCAAGAATACATGAGAGTATCCAAGGAATTTTTGAAAGTAAGAGGATATGAATAGTGTATATTTAAAAAAAAATCCCTTGTTAACAGCATAACACACACAATGCATATACCAAGTCATGACTCCAGATAATGAAGTGATCATACATTGCTTTTTATCAACAATAATTCTGGTTTGACATTTTAGCTCAATTAGTTTATGACCTACTTAGGAGTGTTTGTTATATATCAACTTTAGAAGGATTTGACTAATTTTGCTGAACCAAAGTGACTCAAGGGTATTATAAGTTTCCATTTTAGGATTTGACATATTGAAGCAAATGATGAAGAAATTGTGATTTCAAAAATTCTGTCTTTGACAATTCTTAATCACTTTCAAATAAATTTAGTATTTGGGTTGAGGTTACCTAGCTATGTCACTGTATTTAGTAAAAGCCTGAGAACATGGCACCTTTAATATTATGAGGTCCTGCCACAAAAAAAAAAAATAAATAAATAAAATCATTCTCTTTTTTTCATCTCTGTTTTGGCAGTTATCCTATTGCATTTCAATTCTGCTTACATACCTGTGTTTCTTATCAGACTGAAAATCCCTTAAGGTTAAGAATCTCAGTTAATTCCCATCTACAGCTTCAGGATCTAACAAAGTACTTGACACACAATAAGAACTCAATGAAGGGCTGGGCTTGTGACTCAGTGGTAGAACGCTTGCCTAGCATATGTGAGGCACTGGGTTTGATTCTCAGCACTACATATAAATAAAGATCCATTAACAACTAAAAATATATTCAAAAAAGAACTCAATAGATGTTTTTAGATAAGTAAAGTTTAAAAAAAGACATAGATTTTGTTGAAGAGCTAATTTCTTAATTTGGGGTTCAATTAGTTTTTTGCCTTCTAATATTGACTATTAGATTAAATGTTATATTCTGCTTTATTCTCTTATAGAGTTTTTTCAGAAGTTTCTTAGGAGATATAATATAATTTTTAGTAAAAACTTACAAGCTGGGGAAATTTATATCTGATGAAGATTAACAATCCTTACACACGTAGAGACAGTTTAAGCCAGTACTACAAAACTCAGTTATGAAATATGTATTTGAATAGCCTGTGAAAATAAAATAAATTCTAAAATTAGAATAGAAATGAAAGAAAGAAAGAGAACCTTTTATACTAGATCAAATTCACCCAAAGGTGAACTATTGGCTTTTTGAAACATTTAAGGCAATGAATGCAATTATCTTTGACAGTTCTACTGGTCTTACTTTTTCTGATATGACTTAACTCCCCCCAGCCACAAACACAAGACTTCCTTTTGACTTATAAGGAGAAAGTAAGTAGGATTTATAGGATTTGTATTAATTTTCTACACAATAGTGTCTGGATTATTTTAAGTCTTAAGAAAAATTCCATGAAGAAAATGATCATTGTTTGTGAGAACAGGGCACATTTTTAGATTCACCTTAATTAAAATTAGACAGTTGATCTCAATTCTTTAAATCCATGTTTGCTCATACCCTTTTCAAAGCTTCTAGAAGTGTGTTAAAGTTTGTAAAAACTGTATTTTGGGCCATAACAAAAACAAATATATAAAGAGGAATCTACCTAGTATCAATACATTAAAATAGGGCACCTGTCCCTATGATGTTTTAAGAGTTTATTATTAAATGTGTAATATAAATTAATATATTGCAATAATGTTTTCTTAGAAAATATTAAAATATATTCCTTCTCAACTTCTGAGAACAGAATTAGCACTAGTATGTTAAAGTGTTTTTTTTTTTTTCTACAAATTTGAACTAACCTCCAGCGAGGGATAATAATTGGAAGATAAAAGGACAAAATTGGATTTGTGTGTGTTGTACATTGTTTTTTCTCTTTATATTTCATAAATTACCATAGGCAGCTTTAGCTACACAGGCTTGCTATGTGAAAACAATGGTTTTTAGACTATTTTGTTATGAATGTGTTTATCATCACAAAATATATGGTTATTTGGTTAACATTAATCTTGTTTCAGCAATACAATGTGAACACAATTTAGTAACAACCAAACTGTCATCACTAAGTCAGCAAAAATGTATGTAAATTTCTAAAACTTGCAGATGACTAATGGATTACACTATAGGAGAAAGAAAGTTGAGATGTTTATTATCCTCTAGAGACACAACAAAAAATCTGAACTGATGCCAACTCCATGTACTAAACAATATGAATTTATACTGAAAATTTTCGTTCACCGAATTTTCTTTAGAAATATCCACAACTGAGAGCAGTATAACCCTCAAGCATCTAAACCATTGTTGGAGACTCTATTTTATAAAACTACCTTGAACCTAGTATTCAAATATTTTCTGCAGTATTTCTCATTTTGTATGAATTGGCTGCATAATTCTTATCCATGGGAAAAAATGGAATCAAGAATGCTCTAGAGAATCTAATTTATGTTTACTTTTGTTATATACTATTGCCTAACAAAGTATCTCTAATTTATTTGCCACTGGCATTCACTTTAACTCATAATTTTTGCGTCAAGTATTTGAGAACAGTTCATTTCAGTAGTTTGCCTCTAATCTATGTGACACAAGCCAGGTTAGCTAGGACTGGGGGGATCTACTTCTAAAAAACTTCTTCATTCATATTTCTGGCACTTTGAAAGTGCTCCTTGGTCTTTCTCTTTCCACATGGTGTCTTATCTTCTAGGGTCTCTCCCTGGAGCTTGGGCTATAAGTAGCATTATAGTTTCAGAGCAAACCATGAAACTGGGATAGAAGTTGCTAGTTTCTCTCAATGTGATCTCCAAAATCTCAGAACATCAATTATGCCATACTTTACTGGTAAAGCATATTTCCAAAGCCAACCCAGAATAAAATGTGAGGGGGAGATTAAGTCCGCATTTAGATGATGTGAGTAGCAAAAACATCTAGGACCAATTTTAATATGCCACATTGTTATTTCAATTATTAAGTGCTAGGATTTGGGAAACCAAAACTTGATAGTATGCTTAATGACAATTTGAATTGGACTACTGTACTTTTTGGGAAGTTCTAATTTTAGTTATAGTTTGAGGATATCTGAAACTAAATGTTGCTTGACAAACTTTAGATGCAGAAAGAAAACAACTTCTAGAAGTTTTTATTACCTCATGGAATTCTGAAAGTTCCCCATAGAGATGTCCAATAGCCCCAGTTATCTTTCTCTATTTCTTTTTTATATCTATAGTTTTATAAACTCTCATCATTCTGTCTGCAGATCTCCCACTGAGGCTGAGGATCTCTCTGAGATTTATAGCACTCTTAATGTCACCTTACAATTGAGGTATATGAGCACCTCACAAAATGATTCCCCATTGTGAATATATGGTGTTAATAAATTTGCAGAAAAGTTAAACTCACTTATAATTAACTAGTCATATGCTCATTGAAACCATGAAGATCTTGAATGAAAACATGAGAAGTTTTCTATCTTTCTGTCAATAAAGTTATCTCTAAATTATATTACCAACTAAAAACTGAAAAGTTTAGCCTTACATTTAATGTAATGTGGCAGTCAATTACCTTAGTGATTTTAAAGGATGGCACTGTCAATAGGATATTTTGGCATATATGCCTATGTTGGACTACTTGTTCATATAAAGCTTTATAAAATATACACCATAATAGGTGCCCTGAATAGCATATATAGGTGTTGCACCAAGTGAATTGAATGAAACATATCCATTAGAAAGGTCCCTCTCACTACTGTGTACCAGTACTTGTCAAATTTTTCTGTTGAAATGTGAATAATGGTAGAACAGAATGGAAAGATATCTCCACTGAGGCCACAAACATGAAATGTACCTATAATTTTTAGGTGAATTTTGTTTTCATTCCTTAATATATAAATTTTGAAATAAAACAACTTTTCCACTAGAATCTCCATGTAAACTGATGATACAAGATCATTAAATAGCTTTATGTAATCCCTAACAAACTATAGAGTACCATAGAGATATTTTTATCCCAGTTTGAAATGGAGAAGTGTAAGTAAAAATTATTGGAGGGTAAGGATATAAGAATATCTGAATCTGAATCTTACAAAATATAATGCCTCCAAAATAAGACAGGGAATGTGGAAAGAGCCATAGTCAATAGTTCAACATTATTTACAAAACAGTCACCACTTCCACAGGTTATATTTGACAACATGTTTATTATTTTCTCCTCTTTTAGTTTTAACCTATTTAACTTTGGTCCTCCTCAAATTGATACTCTATATTTAGAAAGTACTGTGCTACATTTCATTTTAGAACAGTGAGCAAACACTTTGGAATGTAATTTTCTCTCTCTTATTTCCAAGATAGATATAAAATTGTATTGAAAAGATCAAAAGTTGAGCCTAAAAATTCCAAAGTGAATGAAATATTATAGTCAATTCATCCTACTTGACTATATATATAATTGGTGGTTACCACTATGATCACAATTTTTTTAAAATCATGTACCCAATGTATGTCTAATATACTTTTTGCCTGTACACTCAATTTTTTTGAGATTCTTTTGGTTAGAATTGAAGAAATTGAGGATTGTGGGGTGAAATCCACAAGAGATGAAAGCTCACAAATGTTAAAGAACAGGGTTTAGATTAAAGGCCACAGCTTAAAAGAGATGCTAGCAGGCTTCTGAGTAACAAGCTTATAGTACTCAAACTCACAAGGACTAGTGGCAGCACACTCAAAATTGGCTCAAATTCTCATGTCCTTATTCAAGTTTGTAAAAAGACAGTAGCGTTCATATATCAACTAGTTACTTTTCCCCCCAACATCATATGAATCATAAATATTCAGGATCCCAATCTAAATTTTTTGTTAAATAGCATTGGATTGTGTCATTGGAAATAATATTATCAAATCCTTTTAAAGGCAGTACTGAAGGGCTGTGTTTTATATTAAGATGTGCTTGGCCTCCAGGAGTTAATTCTCTCCAAATAAAATGTTTTGGCTGACATGTATGAAAAATTTTCTTCACCAATCACCACTGGAAGACAGCATGAATCCATCAATCACAGAGTTAAAAAGCTCTGTCATATAGCACATTTAATACCCAGCATAACAAATTAGTATTACCATTCCTTGATGCAATACAAATTCATTTCCTTAAACTGCTAACTCCAGGGTTATAAATGAGCAGAAAGCAAATTGATTTGCATGTAATAACAGTGGCAATAAACCTTTCCTGGTTCATGCAATTTTCCCCATCTGTTAATAGAGAGCAAGTTTAGGATCTATTATTCCCAGAAGGAGACTTACCCAGCTGGACATCTATAACACTTGGCTGATTCTCCATGGGGAACAATGGCTTGGGAGGCTTGTCTGTGAGTAAAGCTAGAAGAGAAAATGAAAGAAAGTAATGGAAAAATTGAGATAAATTATAGAATAGGAAAGATTATATCATTGTATGATATTTAATGTTTGTAGACTTGATGGTATGTAAACATTTATTAGTGTTCTTATTTGGGTTGCTACTCTATCCATACAATATCCATATCCCAGCACATTTAAAACACTGATGATTCACTTTAAATAGGCCATTTCAACATCTAAATCTTCCAACAAGATAAAAAATGGACTATTTTTCTGTTTTTAAAAGCTTGTGTAAAAATTAGAGATTTAAAGAATATAATCAGAGAAACATTAAATCCTTATATCTGCTTTGTAGCACTATTCTCAATGAAATATAACCCTAGTAGACATTTCTGGGGGCATGAAACTTTTAAGACTCTAAATCATCTCCCATTCTCCATCTCAAATTCTAGAATATAATAAAGCACTGGTACCTTCATTAGTAATTGATTAAAAAATATTAATTTGTGTACCAAGTCCTGTGCTAGGTGTTAAGGGAGAGAAGGTAAAGTCTTTTTTAGGGCCTTCAATTTATAACATACTAGCACATGAAAATAAAGAGAGAATTGAAAACAGAATATAATCTTATGGAAGATGCAGCATTTGAGGTATAAGAATATATGTTTGTGTGTGTGTGTGTGTGTGTGTGTGCGCGTGCACACATGCACGTGTGTATAGCAAAGGAATACAGAGGAGTCAATATTGGTTATTATGATGATTGGGAACATTTTATAAAGGAAATTGGATCTCCCTATGAGCCTTAAGGGATGGAGAAGATCTGGAAAAGCAGAGAGTAAGGAAAAAGAAATTCAGGAAAGTTTAACATAAACCAAGGGACAAAGGTAGAATTTAGCAAGCATAATATGCTTAGAGGAGAATGGTCTGGTGAAAAGGGGTTGGATGGGATACGTTTGGGTGGAGAATTAGTTGGTCTTAATGTATGCATCAAAATTTGGAAATAAAATTTGATAGATAGGATGAGGCTCAGTTCTAGAGGACTGCAGGGAAGAGGCACAGGAATTTGGACCTGATGTCGCAGGCTACAGTACCATTTCAGATTCTTTGGACAAAAGAATGACTAATATGAAGTGTTATCTAATGATGATTGGCTTGAAATATGGGATGGCTAGAGAACAAAAGTAGCTAAGAGTATACGAAAGAAATTAAAGGCATAAAAATAGGAAAAGAAGAACTTAAATTAACACTATTTGCGGGAGACATGATTCTATACCTAGAAGACCCAAAAGGGTCTACAAAAAAACTACTAGAACTAATAAATGAATTCAGCAGAGTGGCAGGATATAAAATCAACATGCATAAATCAAAGGTATTTCTGTATATCAGCAACAAAACTTCTGAAATGGAAATGAGGAAAAACACCCCATTCACAATATCGTCAAAATAATAAAATACTTGGGAATCAACCTAACAAAAGAGGTGAAAGATTTATACAATGAAAACTACAGAACCCTAAAGAGAGAAATAGAAGAAGATCTTAGAAGATGGAAAAATATACCCTGTTCATGGATAGGCAGAACTAACATCATCAAAATGGTGATATTACCCAAAGTTCTCTATAGGTTTAATGCAATGCCAATCAAAATCCCAACGGCATTTCTTGTAGAAATAGAGAAAGCAATCATGAAATTCATATGGAAAAATAAAAGACCCAGAATAGCAAAAGCAACTCTAAGCAGGAAGTGTGAATCAGGCGGCATAGCCATACCAGATTTCAAACTATACTACAGAGCAATAGTAACAAAAACAGCATGGTATTGGTACCAAAACAGGCGGGTGGACCAATGGTACAGAATAGAGGACACAGACACTAATCCACAAAGTTACAACTATCTTATATTTGATAAAGGGGCTAAAAGCATGCAATGGAGGAAGGATAGTATCTTCAACAAATGGTGTTGGGAAAACTGGAAATCAATATGCAACAAAATGAAACTGAATCCCCTTCTCTCGCCATGCACAAAAGTTAACTCAAAATGGATCAAGGAGCTTGATATCAAATCAGAAACACGCCGTCTGATAGAAGAAAAAGTTGGCTACGATCTACATATTGTGGGGTTGGGCTCCAAATTCCTTAATAGGACACCCATAGCACAAGAGTTAATAATAAGAATCAACAAATGGGACTTACTCAAACTAAAAAGTTTTTTCTCAGCAAGAGAAACAATAAGAGAGGTAAATAGGGAGCCTACATCCTGGGAACAAATTTTTACTCCTCACACTTCAGATAGAGCCCTAATATCCAGAGTATACAAAGAACTCAAAAAATTAGACAATAAGATAACAAATAACCCAATCAACAAATGGGCCAAGGACCTGAACAGACACTTCTCAGAGGAGGACATACAATCAATCAACAAGTACATGAAAAAATGCTCACCATCTCTAGCAGTCAGAGAAATGCAAATCAAAACCACCCTAAGATACCATCTCACTCCAGTAAGATTGGCAGCCATTATGAAGTCAAACAACAACAAGTGCTGGCGAGGATGTGGGGAAAAGGGTACTCTTCTACATTGCTGGTGGGACTACAAATTGGTGCGGCCAATTTGGAAAGCAGTATGGAGATTCCTGGGAAAGCTGGGAATGGAACCACCATTTGACCCAGCTATTGCCCTTCTCGGACTATTCCCTGAAGACCTTAGAAGAGCATACTATAGGGATACTGCTACATCAATATTCATAGCAGCACAATTCACAATAGCTAGACTATGGAACCAACCTAGATGCCCTTCAATAGATGAATGGATAAAAAAATGTGGCATTTATACACAATGGAGTATTACTCTGCACTAAAAAATGACAAAATCATGGAATTTGCATGGAAATGGATGGCATTAGAGCAGATTATGCTAAGTGAAGCTAGCCAATCCCTAAAAAACAAATGCCAAATGTCTTCTTTGATATAATGAGAGCAACTAAGAACAGAGCAGGGAGGAAGAGCAGGAGGAAAAGATTAACATTAAACAGAGACATGAGGTGGGAGGGAAAGGGAGAGAAAAGGGAAATTGCATGGAAATGGAAGGAGACCCTCATTGTTATACAAAATTACATATAAAAGGTTGTGAGGGGAATGGGAAAAAAAACAAGGAGAGAAATGAATTACAGTAGATGGGGTAGAGAGAGAAGATGGGAGGGGAGGGGAGGGGGGATAGTATAGGATAGGAAAGGTAGCAGAATACAACAGTTACTAATATGGCATTATGTTAACCGATGCGATTCTGCAATCTGTATTTGGGGAGTTCATAACCCACTTGAATCTAATGTATGAAATATGATATGTCAAGAGCTTTGTAATGTTTTGAACAACCAATAAAAAAATGTTTTCAGGGCTGGGGTTGTGGCTCAGTGATAGAGTGCTCATCTAGCACATGTGAGGCCCTGGGTTCGATCCTCAGAACCACATAAAAATAAATAAAATAAAGGTATTGTGTTCAACTACTTCTAAAAAATAAATTTAAAAAAATGTTTTGGTTATGAAAGAGCTAGGAGTCAGAGCATGGTAAAATCTGGGAAAATGAAAAAAGGAAAGATCAAATCAGAGTGATACCTGGAAAAAAGAAATGAGAGGAACTGGCATACAATGTCATATGTATTCATATAAAACTATTATTAATAGCCTGAATTCCTTTTAATTGTTCTTATATTTATGCCTTGCTTCAACTATCCAACTGAACTCTTACCTAATAAAACAAAATGTTTTATCCTGCTTTATAATTCACAGGCGGCTTAGTGTAGGATTGGTCTATAAAAGATAATCATTATACCATCATTAATTGACTGGCTTAGGAATCCCCTGTGAACATAAGAGAAGTTTTTCTTATATTTGTGAGGATGTTTAGAAGAAACAGAGAAAAATGAGAGTTGATCACAGAAGGGTAAGTTTAAGAAACATATAAATCTGGAGAGATTTCCAAAAATAGCTTATAACAAACAAATGCACCAGGAATATTTTGAATGGTATTTACATAATAACACATTTTTCTTCCTATAATCTAAATTATTTGAGGGGATGTGGCTCCAGCGGTAACGCGCTCACCTGGCATGCATGGGGCACTAGTTTCCAGCCTCAGCACCATATAAAATAAAATAAAGATGTTGTGTACACCAAAAACTGAAAAATAAATATTAAAAAATTCTCTCTCTCTCTCTCTCTCTCTCTCTCTCTCTCTCTCTCTCTCTCTCTCTCTCTCTCTCTCTCTCTCTCTCTTTAAAAAAAATAAAAAACAAATAAATTACTTTAACTGGGAAAATTGTGGTGAATTAATTGTTCTCATGTTCCAACAAATCTTTACCGATGTCCAGCAACATGTATTATGCTTACAGAATTCAATGACATATTTGAATTAAGCTGATTTGAGCATAATTTAGACAGATCTATAAGCAAAATACTAGGTTTCATTATATATGAAATAATCTTAATAATATGACCTTAAATATTATTTGAAATATAAGGAATAAGTAAAATTTAAATATTTGAATTAAAAATCCATTCACATCAGATGTTCAATTTTTTTGCTATTGTTTGTTAATGTTGGTAATAAAAAATATTTGAAACAACTTATATATCCATCAGTAGGAGAATGGTTATATAAAACTGTTGTAATTTCATATACTGAAATATTAAGATACAGCTTTTTAAAAGAATTAGGTACATCTGTACATCTGTCATGAAAATATCTATAAGATATACTGTTTAATGAAAAGCAAGATTCCAAATAGCTGGCATATATAAGCTTATTTGTGTAAGCATGGGAGTTTCCTAGAGAAAAACATATGTAATTGATAATAGTGTTTTCCTCTGGGGATAACTGATGGTTGAGGAATAGTGGGAAGAGAAAGACAGTGTGGGCAGATAGCAGGAAGATAAAATCTTCACTATATACATTTTGAACAGTATACAGTGCTATATTTAAAATATGATTAAAATTAAATAAATTATAGCCATTTTATCTTTTATTTATAAAAATGTAATTTTGGTTTCTTTATGGAATTATCATCAGCTTGCCTTACACATCCAAATTATAGACATTTACCCTGCTGTAAACTGTTCTTCATATTTTAAGTATGTCTTGCTACCAAATGAACTAACTGGAATGTGAATAAGTGGAAAGTAACTATAAGTAATATTTGTTGTATAGAAGTGCTGATCTTGTTCTATTTTCAGGAAGATATGAATTTGGGGTCTTTATTACCTTATCTCCCACCTTTAACTATGGATATACTAACCCTGATTTTATTATTGTTAAATGTTATTATTGAAGTGATATTTATTAATATTAAAATTTATTTGAAGTAATGTTATAATTTTGATATGAAGTGTTTTTCTAAAGCTCCTGTTGCCAGAATATTCAGAGGTGAAATAATTGGATTATGAGAACTGTAACCTAATCAGGTCACCTAGTTTGAAATGTAGGTAGATGGGTTGTAGCTAGAGGAAGTGGGTCACTGGGAGTATTCCTGGAAGGGTATATCTTCCCTGTGGTCCCTTCACATCTCCCCTACTTCTTGACCCCATCATTATCTGAGCTGCTTTCCTCTGCTGGGCCATTTCTCCATGATGTGCTGCCTTATCTTGGGCCCAGAGCAATGGAGTCAGCCATCTATGGACTGAGACCTCTGAAACCATGAGCCTCAAATGAACTTTCCTTCCTCTAAGTTGTTCTTGTCAGGTATTTTGGTCACAGTAGTGCAAAAGCTGACTAAAACAAGTGCCTTAAATTTGAAGGTGGTTTAAATGTTCAAAGTGCTTTTGAATTCATTAGCTTATGTGACTTATGCAGTTACCTTGAAATATAAAGAAGAAAGTTAATGTTTTGGGCAATACAGAGATGACACTAATTGACCTTACATTGTCCTATTTGGTGTCCCCTTGTGACTGAAAGCCCCTATTTGCAGGATGGATACAGATATACGTTTTAGGTAGAAGTCAAGTAAAATAATGAGTACTGAAATCAGTAGTTTTAACCTCTTTGATTCCACACTAATTAACTGAGCTAAGTTTCAAAAGCCAATGTGAGTGGCTCCATGGTAAATATCCAGTTGAAACATGATTTCTGTAGGACACTTGACATGCATATACGTTTTATTCCTAAACCCATGAATAGAATGGAAAAATTTTTCACTTACCCCAATGCATTCTAATGGGATGCATGGGTGTGGAGCCTTATTAAATTCCAATATTATGTTTAGGCCTGGAAATTGCCAAGAAGTGCAGAATATTTATGATGATAAACCAGCAACTGTAGCAGTTCAATGGGATCCTGACTACCAGCCCAGAGACAAATGTATTAGCACCCCATATAATTACAATATTTGCAGATTAGCTGGAGCAAATGCTGTCATGGACAGGCAAACTTGATTTCTTATATTTTTAAAAATTCTCATCTGAAACTTATAGTTACTATGGGATAAAGGAAGTGGGGGGTCTCAATACCAAACCCCCTGAATGATAGGGCAGAGATTTACAATTTTATTAGGAAACTTATCCCAGACTTTGAAAGGAACTAATTGGGATCTGAGCGAGACCCCAGTGGAAATTTGTTGCTTAAGCTTCATGTTTTGATTGAAAGAATGGGAACATGGGATGCTCTTTGTTACTAATATTTCAGTCTACAATCCCTCCCCTGTAGTTCTTTCTGTAGCTGCTTATTGTTTAATTATCCTTAAATATAATTGTTCTACTGAGTATACCATGATGCTAATCAATGTGCTATTGAAGCTACTATGGTTACTGCCAGCCTATTCCTAAAGGTAGATTTTAAATATTTAACACTAATATTCCCTGAGAAGAATGTCCAATTTAACGTTTTCTTTTCTGTTTCAGGCAATGGTTTGTGTCTACATGTATAAACAAATCAATTAATGCGATTGAAATGAATTTTTAGTTTCCATGAATGTAGTGTAAAAAATCAGTAGAATTATTTATTGGATTGAATAAATAATGTTACACAAGTTTTGTATATTGTTGTTATAATTTTTGTTGCTCCCTTTTGTTGTTTACTTGTTTATTTTTGGTACCAGAGATTGAACTCAGGGGCACTAGACCACTGAGCCCCAGCCCCAGCCCTATTTTGTATTTTTATTTAGAGACAGGTTCTCACTGAGTTGCTTAGCACCTCGCTTTTGTTGAGGCTGCTTTGAACTCATGATCCTCTTGACTCAGCCTCCCAAGCTGCTGGGATTACCAGCATGGTGCACGGCTTATTTATTTATATTTGCCAGAAAGACCAAGTGGGGGAATATGAAAGGTCGGTGACTCATTAATTTCAGTGAATAAAGCCATTTTTGAATTTGTATATTAAGGTTAATGAAATATATCTTCTAAAATATATTCAAAACACTATTTGAAATCACATTTCAAAATCAGTGTTTTCTCACAACATTTCACCACTCAAACTTACCACTGTCTCCTATGTATAACAGAGGATAAAATATGAATTTATCAACTAGGAACATAAAAGCAACCGCAAAATAATCTTTAAAACTTTCCTGCCTTTTCACCCACCTTTTATTTTATCAGTGCTATAACCAAGTTACTTTGCACATTTTCCTTATTAACATGTTGCGTTAATTTCCAAATCTGCATCTTGGCTTAAACTCTTCTTCCAAGTTTGGAAACAAATAGTAATAGCTACCACATTTATCATTTATTATTTACCATTGCTAGGCACTGTTGTAAGTTATATTACATTTTACAAATAATTTGTTCAAAGTCAAGTAACATTTGAATCATAAAGTAGGAATCTGAATTGAGTTCTATCTAATGTCACCATGTACTCAATGCTCTGAGACCTCCCCTTTCTTTTTTGCCATCATAAGACCTATACAGTCTCTAAAAAGCCTTCTATAATAACATCCTAAACTAATATTTTCAATCTCTGAAATCCTAAATCATTTACTAGTATTTGACCCACTTATTTGGTTCATAGCATACACCACTGTTAGTACAAATTAATCCTCACTGTACATGGGTATGTCTAATTTTCCCAAGTAGATTTTAAGCTCCTGGAGGACAAGGGCCATGCCTCATATAACTCAGGAAATATAATAGTGCCTGGCATTGTGGAACAAATAAACACAATCTCCAAATTAATTTTCCCATTATATTCTTTCTCTAAAAACAAGTGCTTCCAGTAGAATTCTTAGATTGCAATGAACAAATAAAATTTGCTAATTAAAACAAAAAGAGAACTTATCGGAATGATATCTCAAAGATGGCCAGAAAGTCTGTAAGAACTAGGTTTAGGAACAGAAAATAAACTAGGCCACATTTAGATGTACAATCAAAAGAGACTACACAATGATCTCATCTTGACCCTATTATTTGATTAAACTTGTTTTGATTTTCTTAAATGTGTTTTCTATTTATTCTAGCTTAAAATTTTATTTGGAAATTACAGATTTTATTAAAAAACAAATATTTATCCAGGATGAATTTTTATTTAAGTTTTCCCCTAAGAACTCTTTAATTTACTTTTTATTATAAAAATTAACTCATATTGATTGTACAGATTTGTGAGTTTCATTGTAATACTTCCATACATGGATGTATTGCACTTCAATCACATCAACCCTCTTTACTACCCTTTTTTCCCTCCCTTCTCTTCTTCCTCCTGTCTGTTTCTTTCCCCCTCCCTAATATAGTACCCTCTTCTACTTCCAGGTCATCTTTTTTTTCCAGACATATATCTGAAATATAGTTCTTTTTTTGTTGTTTCTAAATATGAGAGAAAACATGTGATACTTGTTTTTCTATGTTTGGTTTATTTTGCTTGTCATGATGATCTCTAGTTGCATCCATTTTCCTGCAAATGCCATGATTTCATTCCTTTTTATGACTGAATTTAAATTTTTTTGTCCTTATGTCACTTTGATCAAGATTCAAATCCCCAGGAAAATCAGGCTGAGTAGATAAATTTGAGATCTGGCCTTAGTCAAAATTGTATGCATATCATGAGGAGAAGAATCCCATAAAAGCCAGTTTTCTCAACCTCAGCATTATTAACACTATTAGATAATTTTTTATCATGGATGACAGTAGTCCTGTGAATTGTTGGATATGTAGCAGCATCCCTATCCACTACCCAAGTAAACTCCAATAATTCCCTGCCCACCTTGTAAGAACGGAATATTGAGCGTTGGTCAATGATCCCAAGGAATAAAGCCATTCCTGATTGAGAACCACTGCCCTAAAGGAAATTTAAACTGCTGTTGGAAAAGAAATGAATACTAGATAGTCAACAATAACAGGCAATTGCACCTCTTTACTCAACTCCAGGGTCGGGTTATACTAATTTCTATGTAAATTACATTCCTTGGGGCACATAGTATTAATAGGAGGTCTTGGAGTTGTGCAAATAGATGGCCTTGACACAGATTCACTATTCTAGGCATTGTGTTTTATTGATTTAAACAATGATTTTGTTATGCCAAATACCTGGCAAATTCTGAAATAGTCACTGGCATTTGTCAATTGGTAGCAGCTGTTTACTGGGATATTGCTCCTTCCAAATCACCTAGACTCACAAACTAACTCTGAAAATGGATAACAGCAGCCCTGTGGCACTGCCCCAAAGTGCCCAGGTGCACAGTTATTAGTGATTTCCTGATGTTCTGAGGGAATTGAGGGTCTTGGAAAGAAAACTTGGAAATAACCTCCATGTAGGAAAACATAAGAAGGTTCTTACTAAGCAAATTAGATTTAGGGGAAGCCTTAAAAGTTTTCTGTAATCATGAAAGTAGATTTGCCAATACTAACTCAAGCAGATGATTAATTTGAAGAACAGAAAGAATCCAGAAATTGCTAAGTTCTGAACATATCTTAAGCATTATTATCTTTTGAAATACTTTGCATTTTCTTATATTATTACCTAATTGCATGAGGCATTCAAGGAATATCTCCTTCTGAATTAACTACATAGATTTCTTAATTCTAAATTATGGAGTATATATTTTACTGGAAAGTTAATGTAAGGTCTCATATGTTTAAACTATTTTAATTTATAGGTTTACTAGGCTGAGTCCCCTAATTTAAGTGACTATTCAAGAAAAAAATACATAATTCCCATAACTGTTCAATATCATCCTTAATCTTACAAAACAATAACTCCAAACAGGATCAGTCTTGGGTACAAAGTGTCTCCTATACCCTATGCTCCTTCATTTTGTGTTCCCTACTTCAGAGAATTTTCTCCTGCAGTATGCTTTTAGGCACTCAGGGTTGTATTGACTCTCATCAAAACCAGTTGCAAAGAAGCCTTTAGGAATTTAAGACACTGTACTTCTTCCCATAAGGTGTTTTTGAAGGCTTGTCTCTAAATGTGGAATGGAACACTTTATTCTTTTGGGTGAGTTAATCAGCAATAACACATTGGACCCCAAGGCCCTTCTCTGAACTTTTATCTTCACATTAATGTTGGCCAATAAACACAGTGTACTTTAGCAGAAGTCTATGAGGACAGATACAATTATTTTTTCCCTCAAGATTCCAACCAGCATTATTATGAGAGATTCCTTCACTATGAAATTATTTTGGAAAGAGAGCCCAAACATATTTTATTTATTTTTTTTTACTATCCTATGTGCATATATTTTTTAATGCTATTTTATTTTATTTTTTATTGGTTGTTCAAAACATTACAAAGCTCTTGACATATCATATTTCATACATTAGATTCAATTGGGTTATGAACTCCCATTTTTACCCCAAATACAGATTGCAGAATCACATTGTTTACACATCCACATTTTTACATAATGCCATATTAGTAACTGTTGTATTCTGCTACCTTTCCTAAACATATTTTAAATAGACCAACAAATGCCTATTAAAAGTCAAGTTTTGTTTTCACTTTGGCTTTTTATTACCTTCATCAACTGCCTACTGTAGCAATTAGTTTTATATAATTATTTTCTCTGCCTAAATTCTAATATTCTCTTATATTTGGAATAGGACACAGAATGACATGGACTTTTTTTTTCCTTTTGTACCATGGATTGAATCCAGGGATGCTTAATCACTGAGCTATACACCCAATCCTTTTTATTTTTATTGTGAGACAGGGTCACACTAGGTTGCTTATGGTCTTGCTAATTTGTTGAGCCTGGCCACAAACTGTAGATCCTCCTTCCTCAGCCTCCCAGGCTGCTTGGATTACAGGTGAGCACCAATGTGCCTGGCACATCAGCCATTTATTAAAACTATCTAGAAAATGATGTATTCTCCAGGTGTCCCAGTTATAATAGCAAGGTCATGATGAATTAGGGGAAAAATTGTCAATAATTCTCAGAAAAATTTGGAGATTATTTTTCAAAGCCTTGATCCTTTAACCTTCAGATATTTTAATATTTATCTCCTGCATGCCCCATTAATAAGAATTCCCTTTATTAAATAATTGTTACTGATGATAATGGTTCAGGTGCTTTATACAGCTATTTGGAAGATAAAATTATTGAGAACCACTAAAAGTCAAACAGGAGGTCATAATCAGGGGATTAAATTGCTTTGAAAACACACATTCTACTTGCTCTACAAATACTCCTGCCATCATCTAAAGCAATTGCAAGTATATGTCTTTTTTTAGCCTAGAACTTAAAGTCAGTTACTGTCTTTGAATAAATAAGTGATCCTTTAACAGACAGATGCTGTTTCTGGAAACACTGGGCAATCTACCTGACTGTTGCCCCTGCACAGCTCAGGGCCTCCCTACCAACTGGCTCAGAGCTTGTGCTCTGATTTGTAATTCAGTGGATGTGCCCTGAGGGTGGTGAATGGTCATGGATACTGTGAACTTGCCCTGAGATGCCCTTTTCTCTGAATACCATATTTATTTTTACTAATATTTGAGTTTTGAGCAATGCATAAGCTTTGGGAAAGCTTTCACAAAGGCAGGGTGATTTCTTCTCAATGCCATTTGACACAGGGCCCTTCTCTGGAGAGCAGAATGTTTACCCAGCACAAATCGGCCCAGGCATAAAGCAACTTCTTCAAACTTGAAAAGAAAACAACCTTGGGGAAAATGGAAGCTTAAAGAAAGGTTATGATCATAGTTTTCCCCTCTTTTTCTTCACAGTGATTTTCTTTCTACTCTTACCTTTTTGCTCTTTCAAGTAATTTGCCTCCTTTCTCTAAAATAGTACTCCCAGGATCCTTATGTTGGTGATGTCAAATTCCATATGTGGTTACTATCAAATAAAGATACTACCGGCTTCCACACAGTATTTGAGATGCAGTTAACATTAAAATAAATTAGAGGTTAAATATAGGATAAAGGTCAATTTTACCTTGCATCAGGATCATCATTTGGCTCTCTTGTTATTGATATATTACATTTTAGAAATTTGGCCTTGATAGTGATGCCTAAGAAAACAGGAAGTTGAATACACAAGGATGAATGGTTTGGGGCTAGATAATCCTTTATAGGTTTTATTCTTCTAGTTATTTTGACAGAAGAAGAAAATGAAAAACAGAAAAGAAAGGATGCATTCAATATCATATAGCAAATTAGCGATAAATCAAAAGAATAAAACCAAAGTTTCTTGAAGTCAAGATACTCTTCTTTATTCTTAAGGGATTAAGTAAAGTTTTAATTATGCATAGGGTTAAAAGGATTCCTAATGAATAAATACCTCACATCAAGAAAAACATCACATGGGTAGGAAGTAGGCTGATTTTTAAAAAAAATATTTTTTTTAGTTGTAGATGGACACAGCACCTTTATTTTATTTATTTATTTTTATATGGTGCTGAAGATCAAACCCAGTGCCTTACACATGCCAGGTAAGTGCTCTACCACTGAGCCACAACCCCTAGGCTTATATTTTTAAGAAGGTGCTGAAGATAAAGCAGACATTGATAATCTTTAGAACATTAGTTCTATGTTAAGGCCCAGTATTCTTCTCACTGTACCATGGCTAATCTTGACCTATTAGGATCCAAGTTTTCAATTCTGTGAACCTAACAGATATTCAAATATTATTTCAAAGTCGTATATTATGTGCTCCATTTAAGTTTTTATAGCTGTTCCACATCTGGGATGATTCAACAAAATGGTTTAAGCACACATTTTATGCCAGACACTTTTACACTAATTTTCTCATTAAATTCTCACAAGGATGTATAACATGGCTTCTATTATCAACATTTGACAAGTGAGAAAATTGATGCTTACATCAAATAATTAGCTCAAAGTCATATTGATGATGAATATACTATGGGTCCAGGATTCAACCTTAATCTATCACACCTTTGAGATCTTATATTATTTCTTTTTAAAATTCAAAATAGATCCTATGTTTCTATACAAGTGTTACCAAAATAAAAAAGAAAAGGAGTGGGTTGCTGGGCCTGACCTGCCGGTGGGTCGCAGGTCCACCTACCTTGCAGGCGAGTAACTAAGAACAGAGTTGGGAGGAAGAGCATGAGAAGAAGATTAACATTAAACAGGGATGAGAGGTGGGAGGGAAAGGGAGAGAGAAGGGAAATTGCATGGAAATGGAAGGAGACCCTCAGGGTTATACAAAATTACATACAAGAGGAAGTGAGGGGAAAGGGGAAAAAAAAACAAGGGGGAGAAATGAATTACAGTAGATGGGGTAGAGAGAGAAGATGGGAGGGGAGGGGAGGGGGGATAGTAGAGGATAGGAAAGGCAGCAGAATACAACAGACACTAGTATGGCAATATGTAAATCAGTGGATGTGTAAATGATGTGATGCTGCAATCTGTATACGGGGTAAAAATGGGAGTTCATAACCCACTTGAATCAAAGTGTGAAATATGATATATCAAGAACTATGTAATGTTTTGAACAACCAACAATAAAAATTAAAAAAAATAAAAATAAAAAAGAAAAGGAACTATATAACAAAATTGATGAGGTTGAGCGTGAATTGATTAAATAGTTGTAGCTGTGTCTACATAATTCTATGGGTCAGAATGGAATGAAAATTCAATTCATTCTTTCACTCAGTTAATACATGTTTATATTCCTATTATAGATATTATAGAAAAGTGTTCTGCCAAATAGTGTGTGTAATCCAGTGTGAAGTATAGATCTGAAGAATATATAGAATATCAAAAGGGTTAGTCTTGTAGCACAAACAGATATACACACATGGATATAGTAAATAACAAAGTAGCAATTACTTCTTTTAGTTTTTATTATTACTATAACAACTTCCCCAGGAACTTAGGTTAAATTGACATTTTATTATTAATTACAGTTTGGAGGAGAAAAATATGATGTGGGTCTTTCTAGGTTAAAATTTAGGATGTGTTCAGGTCTGTGTACTGTTCTGAAGGCTCCAGGAGATAATTCCCTTTCCTTTTCCAACCTTTAGAGGCTGTTCACATTTGTTAGTTCTTGTCCTTCTCAGTCTTCAAAGCCAGCAATGAAAGTGTGGGTCCTTCTCACATCACATCACATCACCCAGGACTTCCATTCTGCCTCCCATTCCCATATTTAAGGACCCTTATCATATACTGGACCCACCTGCAGAATCCAGGATACTTTCCCTATTTTAAGGTTAGCTAATCAGCAATCATAATTCCATTTGCCATGTTAATTTGCTTTTTCTATGGATTTTAACATGTTCCTAACAGATTAGGTTGAGGAGATCTTTGAAAGGAGGCCTCAGTCTGCTTAGCACCATGCCATAAGAGGTAATTAAATAACATATAAATAGAACTTAAAGAGGGGAATATGTCATATGGAACTATGTACATTACATACGCTGCATTTTCATGAAATGAATTTTTCTTTACTCATTTAATTTGAGCCAAATTAGTTTGTGAAAATAACTCTTGTATTTCAAACCAAAGCTTATTAAGGCAGTTATTTGAGTAGAATGGGCTAGTATGAATATTCTGTTTTCAATCTAATGGTTTGTTTATCTGTGGTTGTCAAATGCCTTAGGTGTTCATATTCTGTCAACATAAGCTATTATAATACAAGAGTAAGAGAAAGCAAAATATCATGTAAGCAAACTTAAGTATTTAAGATGTACTAATAATCCCCAATGAGGACAACAGACAACTATGGATATTAAATAAGCAATTTATGGACTGGGGTATGGCTCAGTGGTACAGCACTTGCCTAGCATGTTTGAGGCACTTGATTTGATCCTCATCACTACATAAAGATAAATAAAGGTATGTGTCCACCTATAACTAATTTTTTTCAAAAATTAACAATTTACTTAGAATAAAATGTTTAATGACAAAAATAATATCCTAATTTACAGAATATTCTTTTAGTGGACATTCAACATGGTGTGATATTTAGAACTCAGGAAAAGTTGTTCTAATTAGAGACTTAGTTTATGGTCTGAAGTGGAAGACAGAATTGCTGTCAATCACAGGACATTATCATTTTACACTCCTCTCTGTTAGTTATTTCCAGATTTGTTCTGATGATTTCCAGTAACACATTTATTTGCAGGAGAATAAACAAACTGCATGGTCATCCAATACCCATAAATTGAAAGGTATTGTTTTGCTTTTAAAATGAGCAAACTGAAGTTCAGAATATTATTTTGGAGGACATTGAACATGATGTGATACTTAGAACTCAGGAAGTAATTGTCCTCCTAAGTAGCGAGTCACTCTAATATAAAGACATTCAGAAAACTTAAATTACTCAAGCAAGGACTCACCTCTGGAGACTAGAGGCCAGAATCAGGATTTAAATCCCAAATAATAACTCCTGTACTATAGTCCCTTAGTCTCATTTGATCTTCACAAAATTGCTGTGAGGTAAAAATAACTATTAATTTGTTTGATCATTGAGGAAATTAAGTTTCAGAGAGGTTAGGTAACTTGACCAGTTTTACCCAGATAGCAAAACTGGCAGAGCTGTCATTCAAACCTACATTGATCTAACCTTAGAGCTGGGATCTTTCTCTCTGAATCTCTCCAGGATGAATATATAATAGTATTTCAAATGAACTCAATTGTACTAGAAAAAAATGGAAAAAAACCCAAAAACATTGCTTTCCATTTTCATCACTGAAGTCAGGACCTGGTCCTTAGAAATCTTGATTAATTTCCCACTTGATGGCAGCTCTCTGGGAGGTTTCCAAGCTTGTTCCCTGTCTTCATAACACTGATGAGCACTAATTTAATTAATCAAATATAAGTTGATGATCTACGATGTTGAAATTGATTTTCAAATGAAACCAATTATAACTGCTCACAGTTCCAAGAAGAAAATATAAGCTAAGTGATTTTAAGATGCAATTACTGGATGCAGTAGAATCAGAGGAGAAAAAAATAAACTGAATTTACAAAGCACTCTCTTCTTTCCATTATTATCCCATTAAGTCCAACTGGGAGGCTAGGAAGACAAAGATTGTTGTCTCCAGAAACTAAGATATGAAAACTCATGATTTTTTCTAATTATGATGCAAGTCTCTCAAAACAGGTGTCCCGCCTTTTAAAATCAATTTCATAAACTTGCCTTCTAACTACGGAACTTGAAAGGTGGTCCCATATTTTCTGATAGTATAAGCATTTCCTGAGTTGTCATTGTTCATCTCCTATTATAGCTTTGTCAAGAATGTAAGCCCAGTGCTCAGAAGGAGATGCTGAGACTTTAAATAAGCCAAATTTGAAATACCATAAGGCAGGCTAATGGTTTGACAGGAAAGCCATTCCCACCACAGTCTTATCTATATAGACTGACATGAATCAGTTTCCAAGTATAGTCTAATTCACCTAAGAGTCTGCACATTTCCCCCTGCCCTACCCACATTCTATCACCCTCTGGTCTGGACTAATATTTCCTTTATAGAACATTCCAGTACAGGTGGAAACTCAGGAGTTCAAGGCTGCTCTGGCCTTCAACCAAATTGATCTGGTGCCACTGGATGTTTCTACAGCAAACATGCACTTTCTCTGAGAGTGTCTTTAGTCAAGAAGTGCTCAGATCATTTCTGAAAGAACAAAAGGATTTTCAGGAAACTCTTCTGTTGGGGTGGTTACCTGGGGTTACAAACGAGGGAAAGTACTACAGGTAGATGTTGCTGCATTGAGACCCAGTGTCTACTATTCTGTTTTTAGTCAGACAGGCTAGTTACATGCCTGACTAAAGCTCAGCTCTTTAAGATCTTTGTCTATGGGCTGATGACACATCAATGCGTTAGTATAAATCTGACAGCTGCAGCTTACTAGCATATAACCATTTGGTCTCAGATAGTGTTGAAGAAGAAAAGGGCATTGCTTAGTTCTAGTTTTGAGAAGGGAATTTCAAAAGCTCCTCATTCTTGCCTGTTTTATGTCTTTACAGACCTTGGGAATGTCTGTGATATTCATCAGCATCAGACTGATCTCACCCTAATTCAGAGCAGATGGTTCCTTGTATATTATGATTTTATAGGGGATGTCTCTCTCAACTTTCAAAAACACCTGCCACCCACTATGTAGGTCACAAAACTCTAAAATGTTGCAGTTGAAAGCATAGGCTCTGGATTAAGAATACCTGAGTTTGATTTCTGGTGCTGCCATTTGCTGTGTGAATTTGCTCATGATTTTTAACCTCCTCTGGGACTCAATTTCCTTAATGTGTAACTATGGATGATAATAATACCCACTTTTTAGAATTTGTTATGGTTTGGATCTGAGGTGTCCCCCAAATGCTCATGTGTGAGATAATGCAGGAAGGCTCAAAGAGGAAATGATTAGGTTATGATAGCCTTAACTAATCAGTAAATTAATTACCTGATGGGATTAAATGAGTAGTAACTGAAGACTGGTGGGGTGTGGCTTTGGGGTATATATTTGTAGCTGGTGAATGGAGTCTCTCTATCTGCTTCCTAATCATCATGTGAACTACTTTCTTCAACTACAGTCTTCCACCATAATATCTTGCCTCACCTTGAACCCCAAGGAATGGAGCCAGCTACATATGGACTGAGACCTCTGAAACTGTGAGTCCTTAAATAAATAAATGTATCTTTCTTTACAGTTGTTCTGGTCAGGTCCTTTAGTAACAGCAGTGAAAAAGCTAATTAAAACAGAAATTTGTACTAAGAAGTGGGATTGTTGCTATGATTAACCTGACCATGTGGTTCAGAAGCTTTTTGAGCTTTTTTTTTTTAATTTGGTGGGAGGAATTTTAAGATCCTTAGCAGTGCAAGCTGGAAATGCTTTAGGTTGTAAGCAGAGTTTGATGGCTGATTCTGGTGGTAGCTCAGAAGACCAGAATGCCAATAGGACCACTGACAGTGGAGACAGAGCTCAAGAGGGTTCAGAAAAAGAGGACACTATTGGAATTTGAACTAGAGAACTTTCCTGTTATGTTCTGGCTGAGAACTTGTCTGCATTGTTCCTATGTCCTGACACTTTCTGTGAAGTTGATTTTAAAAGCAATGGACTTTATAATCCTGCAGAAGAAATGTCTAAGCAGCATGGCATTCAGGAAGTGGCACAGGTATTGCTGGTTGCTTTTACCAAGTTGATTTTGATATTCAGAAGCAGAAAGATTTGAAAAACTTGGACTTATAAGGCAGGAGTAAAACTGGGACTAAGGAAGTTTCAGTTGTTAAAGACATTATTAACACTAAAGACATCCTAAAGAATTTGCCTAGAGACAATAAAAAAGATGGCTTTAGGGCATTTCAGGAGCTGTCAACACCACACCCATCCCAGGATCAAGGGAGTAAAAGTGAAAATTCTCTTGAGAAGAGACCAGTGGGGAATCCTTCTTGCTCAAGGGGGGCTAGGAAGTTTTTTCAATATGCTCAGCCACTTAGACACTCAGAGGCTGCTGCATCCATGGTCTCTGGAGGCTTGGCTACTGCTCAAGATGGTGGCAGACCTTGGCATCAACCACATGGTGCTGGTTCTGTAGGAATGTGGGATGCTGGAGTTAGGGGGTCATGGAGGCTTCCAAGAATTCAAAGGAAGGCCTGAGAGGCCAGGCAAAGTGCAAGAGGGTTGGAGTCCCTGCAGGCAGCCCCTAAAAGAGCAAAACATGGAGATGTTGAGGAGGAAGCCAAAGCTGCAGTGAAAACCCCCAAAATAAAGAA
Source organism: Marmota monax (assembly GCF_021218885.2). NCBI lineage: Eukaryota > Metazoa > Chordata > Mammalia > Rodentia > Sciuridae > Marmota > Marmota monax. Next base: position 4,114,099 of record NW_026694552.1, on the reverse strand, counting down.
ATGCAAGTAATGTGGGACATCATCCTAGGAAAGCTACAGGAATTGAGCAGATAAAAGCCAACAGAAAGGCCACATAGGCTGCAACCAATAAGGCCACAAGGGCAGAGCTACACAAGCCTTTTGGAGATAACATCATGCCATGTGCTCCAGACACCGAACTATAGGGCAGGTTTGCCCAGGTGGATTTTGGTCTTGCTTTTGTCCCATCCTTCTTTCTATGGCCCTATTTTTGTAAGTAGAAATATTTATTCAGTACCTTTATATAGTGGATATTTGTAAATTGCTTTTAATTTTATAGGAGCTCATAATGCGAGACTGCCTTGAGCCTCAGAAAAGACCAACCTTAGAATTGTTGAGATGTGGGGGACTCTTGGAAATGGACACTACATGTATTTTGTACTGTTAGATGAGTGTGAGCTTTTATGGGCCAGAGGCAGAATGTTATCATTTGGATGTGAGGTGTCCCCTAAATGCTCATGTGTGAGACAATGCAAGAAGGTTCAGAGAAGAAATGACTGGGTTATGAGAGCCTTAACCAGTCAGTGAATTAATACCCTGATGGGATTGATTGAGTGATAACTGAAGGCTGGTGGGGTGTGGCTGGAGGAGGAAGGCATTGGGGTGTGGTTTGGGTTATATATTTGTATCTGGCAAGTGAACTCTCTCTCATCATCATGTGAGTGGCTTCCCTCTGCCACACTCTTCCACCATGATGTCCTGCCTCACCTTGAGTCCCAAGCAATGGAGCCAGCTATCTATAGACTGAGACCTCTGAAACTATGAGTACTTCAATAAGTTTTTCTTCTCCTAAAATTGTTCTGTTCAGATCTTTTAGTCACAGCAGCAAAAAGGCTGACTAAAACAGGATTGTTCTGAAGATAAAATAATATCATGCTTCTAATATGCTAAGCAGAGGATTGCTTCATAGTTTAGTTCTCAATAAACAGTAGCTGTTGAGAGCCACAGCCGAAGGGGCCCCAGCAAACTTCCAGCTGCCAGCTGATGATTGGCTCACAGCGGCCCCAGCAAACTTCTAGCTGCCAACTGATTGGCTCCTCTGCGGTGATGCTCATTGGGCTGTTTCCCTGCCCTTTCAGACCATGGAGCTGCTCATTGGGGGACTTTTTTTGGCTCTGCCCACGCGACCCAGCCAATCGGCCTCAAGAGCAGGAGGAGTGGGGGAGGTGGAGAGGCTTGTGGGAAGCCGGTGGTGGCAGTTGGGCTCTGAGGGTTTTTCCTGAGGAGCTGTGTGGTGTGGTGTGTGTGTTCTAAAAATAAAGTTCCTTTCTTTTGACAAGTGGCTCCTGAATTGTGCCCAGCCAGACTGCGGCAGGTAGCAAATATTATAGTGCCAATTATAGTGTATATTGACTGTATTTCCACTTTGGGAGTGATCTAATTAATTATTTATAGTGAATGAATGACTGAGAATAGTTATGACAAGCAGAGGATGTTTGAAAAGACAAAGGTGATATATTAAAGAGAATAGGTGCAGAGTAATGTTATGGTTTAGATGTGAGGTATCCCCCAAAGCTCATACGGGAGACAAGATGGTTTAGAGATGAAGTGATTGGGTCATACAAGCCTTATCCCAATCAGTGAATTAGTTCCATCTTATGGATTAACTGAATGGTTACTGAAGTTAGGACTGTGTGGCTAAAGAAGGTGGGTCATTGGGGCATGCCTTTGAGGTATATATGTTATCCCTTGTAGGTAGAGTCAGTCTCTCTCTCTCTCTCTCTCTCTCTCTCTCATTCCTGGTGCCATGTTCTAAGCTGATTTCCTCTGCCATACACACCCACATACACCCACACACCCACACCACACCCACCCCTCAGGCCCTGAGGAATGGAGTCAGCAATCTATAGACTGAGACCTCTGAAACTGTAACTCCCAAATAAACTTTTCCTTCTCTAATTGTTCTTGTCAGGTCTTTTGGTCACAAGCAGCAAAAAAAAAAAAAAAAAAAAAAAAGCTTACTAAAAAAGTTGATTAAGAACACCAGGATCATGAAGACAAGTCTCGCTCACTTCAATAATTCAGTTCTTCAATACCAAGAGCCATCGCAACACTTTTCCATAGAGATCCAGGTTTAAAACTCACACAGGCAGCCCCTGCCTTGGTAAGGAAATCAATGTTTACTCAACAAATTTAATGAAATACCTACAACAATGCAAAGAAAAACGGATGAGCTTGCAGATGTGTTTCGATAGTATCTCCATAGATAATTCACTCAGCATAAGTCACTGCTTTTATTGAGCCCCCTAGATTCTGCAAAACCAAAATAAGATTAACCTGGATAGCTTGAATTTCAGCCCAATATAAATTTGGCTAAAAAGCAAATTATTGTTAGAATAATGGAAGCCATTTAATCAGCTTAATGTTATGTCTTACATAGATTGGATAGTCTAAACGCATCTCATTAACTATATGGTATATCTCTGAGCTCTGAGCTAAAATCTAAGAGATATGGGTTCTAATCCAGTCTCCACTAATAATTTATAGCATGACCTTAGGCAATTCAGTTAATTTTTGTATCGCTTCAGTTCTTCATCTTCAAAACAGGGATGGTGGTTGCCCTCTGTTGTTGTAGAGCTAATAAGAGGAGCAAATAAAAATTTTAAAAGTATAACAGTGCTAACAGGTATAACAAAGAAACCATACATATATGAACTACAAATATAGAAATTTCTACCCAAAAGTCACAACTTACAAAAATGCATCCCAAAGATACAGCTGTCTTTTGCCATTGTTAGGGGTCCCTGAGTAGAATATGTCCATGATCATTTCAATTGCTTCTTTAGTGTTTTAAAATATTTTCCCACAATAGCACTCTATTTATGCTTAGTATAAGTTGATCTAACTCTAATGAAAGGCTTTTTTTCATTTAAGAAAATGGATAAGAATCATTAACTACATTTCTGGACAACAAAAATATATACCACTTATATAGCATTTGTTATAAGTAAAATATTATTCTAAGGACCTTGATATTAATGTATTTAATGCTTTCTGCAACTGTGTAAAAGATACATAGTATCATTATCTCCATTTTACAGATAAAAACAGAGGCATCAAGAAATTATATGATTTCAAATGTATGAATTGCCAAGATCATTGTAATGTCATGTGTAGCTAATAAAAAAAGAAAAAAAAAGAAATTATATGATGTTCCCAAGGGTATATGACTAGTAAAAACAGCTGAGTTGGGAATTTAGTTCATCTGGTTCCAGAGTCCTTGTTAAATATAAGCTTAACAGTATCCTGATCAATTTAAATCATTTCAACAGTATTTAGTCTTACAGAATCTTGAAATTATAAAGACTTTAGTTCTTCTGCCTAGTATATGAGTTTTCTCTGCAGAGTCCCCAGCATTCAGCTTTGGCTTGAGAATCTTTCTATAAGCCAATAATTCTATAAGGTCATCATTTCAATTTTTTAATAACTCTATTATTTTTTTTCCTTTATATTCAGCCAAAATGTGTCTCTGTGTATTTTACCAGTTAGTCCTACTTCTGTTCCCTAGAATAACATGGAATAAATTCAATATATCTTCTACATACCAAGGCCTAAAATATCTGCAGACAAATTTCTCGATCTCTTTCACCTTCTGCCCTCCTGAAAATCTTCCCCTCTCCAGGCTAAACACTCTCAGTTCCTTCAATTGTCCATTGTCTTTTAAGTGACATGCTTTCCAAAATCCTTTCCCATTTTAGACATCCTTTTTTGGGCACAATGCAGTCTGTCAATAGGCCTCTTAAATATGGCACAATAAACTTAACACATAATTTAAGATGTCATCTAAAGTGCACTGGAACCAATACTTCTATTGTTCTGATCCTACCTTTTAGTGACGTGGACTAAGTTGGAATTAGCATTTTTGGCAACCTAGACAACCTGTTCATGCTCCTAGCCAAATAAAATCCCAAGAATATGCTTTTGCAATTGGATTTTTAGACATGAATAAAAAGCTTTACATTTTTTCCTATTAAATGTCATCTGGTTAGTTTCAACCCATCATTCCAAACAACTGAGATCTTGTTATATGAGAATTATGTCCTCCAAAGAATTAACTGTCCCTCCCAACTTCCCCACATCTGACACCATGATATGTATAATTTATATACCATCTAAGTCACTGATAAAAAATGCAGAACAGTACAGCACCCTGGGAGAGGGCTCTCTGGTGGTCAGCAATGGTTCATTAATGAATGCTTAAGTACAGGGCCTGCTGCCTGATCAAATTCCCACACTGTACCATCCATATTTCTTTGGGTCTGCTTCACATTCTGAGATATTCTTCCCCAAACTGATTAGCTATATAATTTGTGTGTGTGTGGGGGGGGGGGTGGTAGTGCAAAACAAATGCATAGGACCCCTGGTTAAAATTATTAAGAATTTCAAAACAGTAATAACAAATAGTTAATTAAACCAATTTGGGGTCCTTCTAAGTTCAGGACTCTGAATAACTGTACAGAACATATACCCCTGAGGCCAATCCTCTCCACATACTTTCTTGTGACAGAGACTGCTAACTATTCATCAAAATCTGTTCCCTTATTCTTTCTGAGAACATACCTAGACTTCATACTTGCCAGCTTTCTTTGCAGTTAGGTGTGACCATATGTCTGAGTTCTAGCCAATGTAATGGGAGTGGGAGTGATATGTACCAGTTCCAGATCTGACCCAGAAAAATCTCCCACACAACATTTTTTATGTCATTTTCTATTTCACAAGCTTGATGATGATGGTGACCTTGGAAGTCATGTACTACCAGATGAAACTCCAAGAATGAAGGAGCTCGGGTTCTTAAATTAAGAACAATTGCTAGGACTTAGGACAAGCAAAAAATAAGTTTCTATCATATCTGTACCATTATGTATAGACCTTTGGGTTTGCTTGTTACAGTTCTAGTATTGCCCTAAATAATATATTGCCCTATCAGAATTATCAAAAGGACAAATTAAAATTCACATTTCTAAGTTCCTCTATCATCACATGGAATCTATTGGATCTGGAGTGGGAATAGGAATCTATATATTTAACAAATCCTAAACAGCTGATTCTGATAATAAGAGCTTGAGGGTCTGCTGATCTAGAGTTTTCCTTACATTTTCCCTATCACAATGCTCCCTGGTCTATGCTCCATTTCCTCCTGTTTGTTTCCAAGGTGACATTTACTTCAGGTTGTTAATTAATATACTTCATAGAATACAAACTTTATGTATGGAGCTTCACCAGCATTCTTATAAATTTAGAACAGAAGTAAAATTAAATGATGGAGGAGCAGAAAGTAGAAGCCTACATCCCTGATGAATTCTTGAAGTTGATATACTAATTCTGGTTGTCCCACTCCTTTTCTTTTTGTTTAAAGAATCAACATGAATGTGTTTGAACAATAAATAAGCAGGGTTTTCTGTTATATGTTGCTGGGAGCCATTAGCCAAGTAAGTGGGTATGACAATTTCCTTGCCAGCATACCCCATGTTGCAGTGACATTGAATGTAGGTGACCTTGCTCAAGGACCAAGGCAGATTAGGGTGTTCCCGGTTTTAAGATAATCGTGTTTAGGGCGTTCCCAGTTTAGGTTCCAGGTTTAAGGTTTAAGATTATTCCTGCTGGGAATAGGGCGTATCCTGCTGCCTGAGTTCCCCTTGAGTTCTCACGGGATTTAGACAGTATATTTTGGAGATAGAAGCCCAGTGGAGGGGGATTTGGGAAGAGAACGTGGATTTCCCCAGAACGTGATTGTAGATGGCTGGTGTGAGTTCGGGAATAAAGAGTTGCTGTTTGAATCTACAAGCTGTGTGGTGGCTCGTGATTGTGTGCCCAGCCAGACTGCGGCATTTGTGCCCAGCCAGACTGCGGCATTTGTGCCCAGCCAGACTGCGGCAATATGTAGTTGAATCCATTTCTTATTCAGAGGTAATTATGTTGAAATATGGTGCCCATTCAAGTCCATGATATAAATATATTATATATATGTATATATATATATATATATATATATATATATATATATACATATATAATATATATGTTTGTATGTATGTATATGTGTGTGTGTGTGTGTGTGTATATTTCCCTATGCTGTTAGATGTTCTCTGTTTTCACATAACATCAGGATTTCCCTGAGTAACTTGTTCAAGCAACTGAGTCTCAAGTTCAAAGTGATAGAAGTCAATATTTCATTTCGTTTGGATCTTAAATCATATTGTGTTTTTCCTTGGTTAACTAGAACTGTCTCATAGAAGGCTAGAGAAATCACTGTTAAAGTCTTAAAATCTCAGAGAAAATATTCAGTGTTTGATATTTTTCAGTGAATGAAGACTTCATCTTATACCAGTTCACATACTTCTTAACACAATAAAGAGTAAATCAGTGTGCTTTTGAGAAGCAGCAAGATCATTGAGGCACCCTGTTTGCTTCAGGGCAATTTTGTGAAGCATGTTTGAGCATGGTTCTTTCATTCTCTTTCTTTTTCATCTATTAAAAAGTAAAGAGCGATGGATGAAGCAGGATCTGATCATTCATCTTGAAGGGACAGTTGAAGTTTTGCATACAAATGAAAGCTATCAATCTTGTCAGTCTTAAATTGGAGCTCTAAACACTAAGTCTACAGCCAATTAATATCCCATGACCAATCAGAGCACTCATGCAGACTGTCCTGCCATTCTGAAACATAATCCCAATACCAAGAATTATTAACTACAGAAAATAGAGTAGTTTTAACTTGTGATTTCCAACAATGAGACAATATATTATTCATTTGTGCTAAAAATAGGTATTTTACAAAAAAATATTTTGACCAAAATTTGCCGATGAAAAGCAGCTGAATGACAGGCCTAAATTACATGGGATTAGGCACTCTGTAATGTCACCACAGGGTTCAGTTCCACAAAGTTGAGCTTCATAAAGGTCATACACATGGAGGGGAGGCTTAACACAATTCTGATTTCTGATTCAGGAGACAAAATCATCATTTGGCTGGGTGATTTGACCGTCAATTCTGAATTTCAGGAGTGCCACCACCATCCCTTACAAATCCTCAGAATATGCCAATTTGGATGTTTTATATGTGCAACATCAATAATGTCAGGGGTAAAATATTTCTACTGAGCATGCCCAAGGGATCATATGCCCTTAAAAGATACAAAAGCTGAAGAACAAAGACTAACAGGCTTATTGACAGCTAACAAGATGCCACAGGCAGCTCTAAAACTGGAGACAGAGAAGTATTTTGCTTAAAAGCCCATTGTACACGAACAAAGAGAGAAAGCTCCTTGTACAGAAAAAAGACAGGTCAATTTTCCCATTCTGAAATGTTGACAGCACTTTCCTTGCTGGTTTTGCTATCTACCAAGTTGACTTCCTTACCCCTTGAGTTTGAAAATCTACCTATAGGAGGCCATTTCTGGCTATTCAGATTCAGGTTATAGATTCAGGAGTAGGTGAAGCAGTCCTTATCAAGATGAATTGATTACTTGCCACAAATATAGAGTTCATATTTATAAATGTTGAAATTCAAGAAAACAATGTCCTATACATTTATTTCAATGTCTTTGAAGTAAAAACACATCTATCTTTAAGTGATCAAAGAGGAAAATAAATAAACAATAGTGTATAACATAATCTATTTTAAAACATAAGATCTGGTACTCAAACTCAGAATTATGCATATTTATGATTTGATAATACAAAATAAGAACATGTCCTCTCCATTCAAAGAGATTATTGATACTAAATGTACTGTATGGGCTCAGAAAAAAAATTATTTAGAGTCAATTTCAAGAAAAAAAATGCATATTTTTTCAGAATTGAGCCTTGAAAAGGAAGTAAATGCTATGTTATTTTTTTATTCTAGATGAGAAGGGAACTATGGATACTGTGGAATTATAACATGGATTAGTTCATAACAAAGGGCTTTCCTTTATTTACAATTAGTCATTACAATAGCAGTTACAGGATTTCTAGAAGACATGGGTTCAAATCCTTGCTCCACTACTTCTTAACTACGTGACCTATGAAAACCATTGAACCACTCTATGCTTCAAGTTCCCCAGCAGTAAGAAAGAATAGTAGTATTTTAGTTGGTATATAGTAAGCACTTGTTGATGTGCTTTTGATTATTAGTATGTTCTATAAAACAAAGTTATAATCTTTTAAAAAGTCAAGAAGGAACATCCAAACATTAGTGTCATACTCTAATGTAATTGTCCAAAGATAACTTTGCCAGAAGGTATTGATTGACTATTATGTACTAAGTACTGTAAAGAAACATATGAAGATTTTACAGTCCCTGCCTTCAAGGAATATACAGTCAAATCTGAAGTATGTAAACTATTTTTGGTGAAATGCAATAAATGGTCTGTGACATAAACTAGAAATGTTTAATCTATAGCAAGTAATATAAGCACAAGACTAGAATATAATACTATCTCAAATTCCTTTGTTGTATGCAGAGGCAAAGTGGGAGGACAGATACTAAGATCATGCCAAGAGTGATTTATTAATAGATTTTAGATAAAACAGAAACTTCAGGTAAGGAAAAATTTCTCAGCACAGCCATCACCCTATACACTTAAGAGAATAAATTAAATTTAAAGCTTCCCTACTAGAAGGAGCTTTAAATGACTCACTACTAACTGCTTGCATTGCATGACTTCTTTATAGGTACATGCATGTGGGGGGGGGGGGAGAGAACATCAAATTTCTAGCCCAAAACATACCTTCATGATAAAACTGCTGAACAAATTAGTTATAAAAGGTATGTACCTTAATATAATTAAAGCCATTTGTAATAAGCAACTAACTACCATACTGAATGGGGAAATGCTGACAGCTTTCTCTCTAAGACCGAATGATAGGCAAGGATGCTCACTTTCATCACTTTTATTTAACATAGTGCTGGAAGATCTAGCCAGAAAAATTAAGCAAAAGAAAAAATAAAGGGCATCCAAAATGGAAAAGAAGGAAAAAGCTGTAAGAAAAGATTTTGAAAATTTCCCTATAAAGAAAGCATAAATGTTTGGGGAGATAAATATGTTTAATCTGTTTAAACCATTATGCAGTGTGAACATGTACTAAATGTTACATGGTACCCTGCTAATATATACAGTTTGTATATATTTCTGCATCAGTTAAAAATGAATTTTCTAATTAGATTAAGATATACTCTATGTTTGTATCAATGTGTCAAAAATAGACTCTACTGTCATGTATAACTAAAAATAACAAATAAAAAAGTAAAACTAAAAACTATATATCCCAATTCCTTTTTATATGAATACCAAAAGAGGTATTACTCTTTGCTTAAAGTCAAATATGTGATAATTAACAAATGATAATTAAAACCCTAATCTTGAACTATCTAGCATCTTTCTAGATCCTGGGAAGATTATCACACCAATACTCCAGTTCCTTTAAAGGAAGCCAAGAACTTATTCTTGTGTTTATGAGACAGATCCACGACTTCAACATCCTTTGCTTCAATATTTTAATGTTCATTAAAATATTCCTAAAATGTACTAATCTGATAGCAAATAGTTAAGGACAAATAGCTCTCTAACCACTTAGTCTCCATTGGACAAATAGCATATTGAGAGCTCAATAAATGCTTATTGACGGTGATTTGATTCAAAATTGGTGAAAAATAATCCATAGATTCCCTTATTCCACAGAAGTTAAATATATTGTTGCCAAAGGGAGAAAAAAACTGTTATACTCAATGTGTCAAATTCATAAGATTCTTATCAGTTTTTCTATCAAATAATTATGCTTCAGAGAATGCACCATTTAAGAAAGTATATTACTCAATGATTTTCATGTAAGAATTCTGTGCCATAAGAGAAAAAGCTGAATGTATCTAATAATTGCCAAAAGGAAAAATAAAATAGGGGTCAGGGCTTCAGATGACAGATCAGGAGAGTGTTCTAACTATTTGAACCAAGGGAAAGTAGCATGAATAGGGTTGGACAAAAGACTGTGTATACTGGGACAGGAGAATTTAACCTCTTAATTTTGATTAGGGGTTAAATGATTTATATTGGAAAAGAAAGAAAGGAAGAAAATGAGGGAAAACATTGATGTTAAAGCACCTGGGCTGCTTCTCTCAGGGGCCAACATTTGATGAATTGCCAGGTAGTATGTAAATTCATTGATTTGTCTCTGAGAACAATCATTCTGACCTTAACTTTTTCAATAGCTCTTTTAACAAACTATTCCTAAAATGCTCTAAACTTACAGCAAATAGCTAAGGACAAGAGGATATATTTTTCCTCTCTTCATATAATCGCAAAGTATAATTAAAACCACCAGCTTAAAAAAAAAAAAAAAAAAAAAAAAAAAAAAAAAAAAAAAAAAAACAGCAGCAGCTATTTCAAGAGCCTTCTGTAATAAATAAGGCCGAAACACAAAGCTGTTAGTGTATAAATTCCAAGCATTTCTCATCTTAAATAAAATGACACAAAGAATGCAAATCCATAGCTTCAGCAAATTTTCTCTTTCTGAAAATGATTTATCACCATCAGATTACATTGCAATTTCATGAAATGGGCTGTGGTGGCATTTTGAAAAATTAGGAAGGGGGACTGCAACCAGAATGGAATAAAGAAAATATTACATAACCCCAAGTGCAACATTAATTCCATCTAGATGGCCATTGTGCTTTCATTATCAGGAAACAAATGTCACATAGCTCCTTAAGAATCCAAATTTTGATAGCATTCAGAAGCCCAGTAATGAGATAATTTGGAGATAATCCCTAGGCAGGAAGAATTAATGATGTAGTATGAAACTCTTGCATAGAGGAAACAGGTAGTAGGAAGAGAGGACTGTGAAACCAAAAATACAAATGAAGATAGATGGTTTTCAGTGGCCTGTTTATTTGGGAACCAAAGGAGTAACAGGTCTAAGATAGACCCTGCTTCTTTCTTTATGAAGTATACTTTTTATAAATTACATGTACACACACACACACACACACACTTACATGCCCCCACAGTTTTACACATTCCCCCACATACATAAATCTCTAATATGTACAGACAATACACATATATCTAGATATTACGTCTTTCCTCTGTATGTTGCATCAAGCATTTGCAAACACTATGCCTGCAACCTCCTTTTTTTTGCTATTAAACTAGATTTTGCTATTATTTCTTATTTAACTTTCAGGGCAGTGAGTTTATGACAGGATATAATTGTTCTCCAAAATGAAAGGAAGTACTTCTCATGGAATGTTCAGTGATTTTTCTTAAAAAAAAATAATTGTTTAAAAAAAACTAAAAGCTTATTTTTCAGACAGCCTGAGCCTTCAGGGGAAAAAGTGGGCTAATATTAATTTATGCAGATGTGTATGGATTTGTGTTTGGATTGGCCTAATGTACTCCATTTGGGAATGGCATTAACCCTTTTAAGCCACTAAGGAAATACATAGGAAAAAAGAATTTCAAATCTAAATAAATTTTGGTAATGATAGGAAGATATAAATGAAAGTGTCCCATTGGTGAAAAGCCACTAGCACTAGCTGCTTCTTGCTCTAATCCCTAATCCTCTTTCTATATGTACTTCAGCTGATGGGGACTAAGCAAATTCTAACATCAACTGACACCACAGAATCAACCTGTAAATTTGTGGAGTGGTTCCATTTAGTCCTCCACAGGACTTGGGACCCTGAAAACTCCCCTTGAATATTAGCATCAGTTGGCAATAATCAGTGAGTGCTTACTATGTGTAAAGCACAGTGTTTGGCATTTTGCATGTTTTATTTCATTTAATCCTCTTGACCTCAATCACTTCAATATAACAGGAAATTCACATTTTATACAGAAGGAAACTAGCAAATACATAATAGAGCAAAATGCAAGCCTGTCTCACTTAATCACCTATGTTCCTTCAAAGATTCCTCTTTAACAACAGACTAAGTTCCCAGTTCTTGAATGTATGCACCACATGGTTTATTTGTTTGTTTCTGGGTAAATGAGTGAATTGCTGTCTTTTCTTCCATCTGGATGGGTAGGTGACTGAGTTTTAGCAGCACATCTTTTTAAGTGTTCATGATTTGCTCAATACAAATGGTTTCCCAAGAGGAGAATTTTTTTAAATGAATATGGAAGAGACTAGGGGAACTCATCTTGCCTACTGCTAACTAAACATAGATTTTTCAGTATGCTTAGACTATAATATTCTAGTCACAAATCCCTGCATTTCATTTCAGGGTGAGGGAAGGAAAAGGGTTATAGCAAATTCATTATCTAGCTTGCTAACCTCCATTACTTGGAAAAATTCCCAGATGAAGAGCATGTCATTTTTATGTGCTTATGAAAATAATATTCCTTATTTGAAAGAAACATTATAAAAAGAAGTGGTTCACATGTGCCCAGAAGGAAAGAAGAGGAGAAGGAGAAAGGGATAATGGGAGGAAGAAAAGAAAGACTTTAAGAAAGAAAGGGAGAGAAAGAGGAAGATATAAGGGACCATTAACAGCATTTGTTTTACAGAGAGACATATAAGATTGGGGCTGTATTCCCTGCTGTGGATTGTTGTCTGTTTATTTAAATAAGACTGTTCTTAAAATAATTTTGTGGTCATTTGGACAGCCTTATACAAAGCAGGGTTACTGCCTTTATGTATTATAAGAGAAGAAACATAGGAACTGAATCAGTACATTTGTGGGCACTAAAGATATAACTTTACCTGCTTAACCATTTTGTCAAGATGGGTACAGAGAAAATATGATTAGACAAACTGGAAGCAAATAATTATTTAATATTCCAGGGGTATCAGTGAAATTTCGATTTAGTTTGGACTAAATAAGTGAAGTATGGGATTATATTGGCAAATTGTATATATTGACACTTAGCCTAGTATCATTTTACCAACAAAAGGGACTTCTATTATGAATTTGCTTAAGAATACATCTTTCCTTGTGGCTAGATTATATGTTTGCTGGTCAATGATTAAACAATAGCTTGGAATGCCAAACAAATCTCATCTGATTTGAAGTTTTGCACATAAAAAAATCACAAAGATGTAAATTTTAGCTAGATCATGTGATTTGCCTTAATAATAAATACAACTGAATAAATGACTTGGATTACATTCAGAATAAATGGTCAGAAAGAATGAGTGGACCTCGGACAACTGATTTGACATATAATATGCACAGCCTAAATTATTTTGGAACTCTGAACCTAAAACTCCTGATAAAGTGAGTATTGTGCATAGGCGAAAGTGATTAATATAGGCCAAAGGAACTTTCATCCTCACCATTAGAATATTTAAAATTCTAAGATGCGGAAGATTGAATATGTGCTCTTGGGTCAGCATGAGGCATAAGATACTTAGTGACACAGGTTCACCAAAAGTAGTTGGGAAGGAGGGATTCTAAGAAACATTCTTAGGCTATTTCTCAATTTTGCTTCCCAGTGGAAATAGTTAGTTATATAGAATATCTTGTTGTTTCTCCTCAAAAGTAGATATTTATCATTAAAAGACTTTCCACAATGTTCAACTTGTATTTTGCAGCCAATGTTCACCATACATCATCTTAGTGTCTTTGTTAAGTTACTTCAAAATTCTGTTTTACAGGTTTTTAAATATATATTCAAAATGCCAATAAAAATGTTCATTGTGGGGCTAAGGGTAACGAAGTATAAACTTCAACATCAAATCTCTTAGAATTTCCCTTTTCAAATCTTTAGTGGAATGGACAATTGACATCTAGAGTTGAATCTGGAAAAAAATTTCAACTGATAATTTTGGGTGTTTGAGTGTTTAAAAGTATTATTTATAACATTGAGAATCTTTGAAAAAAATAATGACCTTTTCAATGTCTATTGGATGAAAATGCAAAACAAAATCTCTCTCTCTCTCTCTCTCTCTCTCTCTCTCTCTCTCTCTCTCTTTCTCTCTCTTCTTGTTCTCCCAGGAGAAATAAAGACAGAAACTGATATTTTGGAAACATCAACAAAGCTAGATCTTACCCAAAATGTTTTTTCATGATAGTCCTGCCATACAAAGGGTCAAAGGAGATTTGTTATGTGGAGTGACAATCCTTAGAAAGTCCTCCATATAGGAATTTTACTGTGTCTTTCAAAAGCACTGTTCCCAAATTATCAGTTAATTGTGCAAATTTATTCACTAGTTTGTGAAGAAAGCTGGATATGATCACCCCTGAAAATTATCTTGAATTTGAAGTGTATGATTTCTAACAACTGTAAAATTTTGTTTTCCACTTCATCATTAGATAAAGGAAGTTTTAAAAGACCAATAGTAGCAAAAATAGAAGAAAGTTCAGTTTGTTTCTAAAATTGGCCAGAAATGCAGGAATTTCATCTTTTGTATATGAACTGTTTTTCCACTCTTTATTTTAATGTACACATTAAGTTTAGATCATTGCCAGATGATGCAAAACTTTTTCAACAGTATTATTTAGGTGGCCACCTTTGGAAAATCTAATCTGCTATAATAACTTAATATTCACTAAATGATTTGTTTAAAACAGTACAATAAAACCAGGTGTGGTGGCACACACACCCAGCCACTTGGGAGTGCAAGGTAGGAAGACAGCAAGTTTAATACCAGCCTCAGCAACTTAGCAAGACCCTCAGCAACTAAGCTAGACCTTGTCTCAAAATGAAAAATTAAAGAGACCTTAGCATCATCTCTCGTCAAGAATGGCCAAAACATTGGCCATTACAACAAGCCACTCAAACGCTTCGAGGCCTAGGAGTGGCAACTAATCCCCATAGAAGTGCAATGGTATTAGATTGGAAGGATCCTGAAGGATGTGAAGGAACTATACAGCCATATGTATTGGATCATCTTCCTATAAATTTATGGGGACGAGATGTCCTAGATCAATTAGGTTTGACATTAACAAATAACATCAACCAAAATGCACCCACTATTATGACTAGACAAGGTTTTAGGAAAGGAAAAAGATTAGAAAAACAAGAACAAGGTATAGCAGCACCAATACAAATAGATCAAGGAACAGACAGACATGGGTTGGATTTTCAGAAAGGGCCACTGAGACAATAAAAATTACTTGGAAATCAGAAAGACCAGTATGGGTTCCTCAGTGGCCCCTGACTAAAGAAAAGATACAAGCAGCCCATGACCTGGTCAAACAACAATTAGAGGAAGGACATATACAACCTTCTGTATCTCCCCGTAATACTCCCATTTTTGTCATCAAAAAGAAATCTGGTAAATGGAGATTATTGCAAGATTTAAGAGCCATTAATAATGAGATGGTTATTATGGGACCTGCTCAGTCAGGGATTCCTCAGTTGTCTGCTTTGCCAAAAACCTGGTATGTTTTAGTTATAGATATTAAAGATTGTTTTTTTTTCAATTCCAATTCATCCTGAGGATAGTCCACGTTTTGCATTTACTATCCCTGCACTGAATCATGAAGGTCCTGATCAGAGATATGAATGGAAAGTACTCCCTCAAGGGATGGCTAACAGCCCAACTATGTGTCAAATTTATGTTAACAAAGTAATCCAGCCACTTAGAAATCAAAATCCTGAACTACAAATATTTCACTATATGGATGATGTATTATTAGCACACAAAGATAAAAACACATTGCTAGAATGTTATGCCACACTTACAAACTTATTAAAAAATTATAATCTAGAGATAGCAATAGATAAAGTACAATTAAATTTTCCAATTAATTATTTAGGAGTTCTATTATCCTCAACCATGGTCCGTCCACCAAAAATTCAAATACGAGTAGATCAACTCAAATCACTTAACGACTTTCAAAAGTTATTAGGAGACATAAATTGGATAAGGCCTTATTTAGGTATACCAACAGGAGAGTTGGGACCTTTATTTGATATCCTAAAAGGTCCATCAGATCCAAATTCACCCCGAATGTTAACGCCTGAAGCAAGAAAGGCATTAAAAATCATTGAAACATATATGGAAAATATGCATTTGGATAGAATTGATATAAGTTTGCCTTTATTATTTATTGTACTACCAACAAAAAATATTCCTACAGGAGTATTTTGGCAAGAAGGTCCATTATTATGGATACATTTATCTTATTCTCCTAACACTATTCTTACTAGGTATCCTGAGGCTGTAGGACAATTAATACTCAAAGGAATAAAAGCAGCAAAGGGAGTGTTTGGAATTTCTCCCAATAAAATTATTACTCCATATACTATGAATCAAATTGATGAGTTAGCTCATGAGTTAAATACTTGGGCAATAATCATGTGCAAATCTAATGTTTCATTTGATAACCACTTACCATCGAATCCTTTATTGTCTTTTTGGTCATTGCATCCTGTAATTTTTCCAAAAATGACAAGAAAAACACCTATCATGAATGCTCCAAATATATTCACTGATGGGTCAAATAATGGTACAGCAGCAGTAGTTACCCCTGATCAAACTTTTACATTTTTAGTACCCAAACAATCAGCTCAAAAGGTAGAGCTTAATGCAGTTTTACAAGCTTTTGTGATGTTTAAAGATTCTGTATTTAATTTATTTTCTGATAGTCAGTATGTAGTTAATGCTATAGTATCTCTTGAAGATGCTGGTAGGATTTCCCCTTCTTCTACTGTTTTCTCTTTGCTTTCCACTATACAGAGTCTAATCTGGGACAGAAAAGATCCATTCTTTATAGGACATATCAGGGCACATACAGGATTGCCTGGAGCCCTTAGTTTGGGCAATGATTTAGCAGATAAAACTACACATGACATACATATTTTCTGTACACTAGAAGAAGCTATAAATTTTCATAAAAAGTTCCATGTCAATGCTAATACTTTACAAAAGCATTTTAAAATAACTAAGGAACAAGCTAGACAAATAATAAAACAATGTCAAAATTGTGTGACCTTTTTACCACAAGTTAATCTTGGAGTCAATCCTAGAGGACTGATACCTAACCATATTTGGCAGATGGACGTCACACACTTGCCAGAATTTGGAAAATTAAAATATTTGCATGTTACAGTTGATACTTCTTCTGGATTTTTGATGGGCTCCCTTCATGCCGGAGAAAAAACTAAAGATGTTATAGCTCATTGCTTACAAAATTTTGCCACTGTGGGTGTTCCAAAACAGTTAAAAACAGATAATGCCCCTGGTTATACTTCTACCTCTTTTAAACAATTTTGCTCAACATTTGGCATTACTCATATAACAGGAATCCCATACAATCCACAGGGACAAGGCATAGTTGAAAGAGCTCATCAAACTATTAAAATGTACTTATTAAAGCAAAAAGAAGGAATTGGGAAGGGGTATATATTCCAAAAAGATAAACTTAAAATAACCCTTTTTACTCTAAACTTTTTAAATTTGGATTCATCAGGACTTAGTGCTGCGGAAAGGCATATGTGTCCAAAAAATGTACATAAGCCCAAGGTACTTTGGAAGGATATTCTAACAGGACAATGGAAAGGTCCTGACCCAGTAATTGTCTGGAGTCGGGGGTCTGTTTGTGTGTTTCCACAGGGAGAACAGCAGCCGATTTGGATTCCAGAGAGATTAACCAAGGTCCTGACCCAGTGATTGTCTGGAGTTGGGGGTCTGTTTATGTGTTTCCACAGGGAGAACAGCAGCCGATTTGGATTCCAGAAAGATTAACTAAAGCGATTTCTACAGACCAAAAAGAAGATGATTTGGCTCAAATCCATAACAACTGATATCCAAAACTCCAGTTTGGCTATTCTTACATCTGCAACAGAACCAGGATGCTTTTTTCAATATCTATTTTATTATTGCCCTTTGCCATATCATGAAGTTCTATTTTGTTTTTTGAGCTCATACAGACCTAGGTTAATGTTTTGCTGATCAGTTCTATTTTTTGACTATAGAGTTTTTCAACATTGCAATGGAGATTTCACCTGTAAAAAGTTATAAGGCCTTTACTATAATGTTATGTGTTGTATGTATTATATTATGTGTGCACACTTGTGTTTTGTGTTATATGTTTGAATGTACGTATGTCCATATATCATATATGATGAGCGCTCATAATAAAATGGATCCAAATTTTTTTTTTTCACGTGATTTATATGGTTTAATTTAAATTGGGTAAACAACTGTTGAGGATTGTTTTAATATGTAAACAGAAAAGAAGGTTAACAGATCTGTTTGTTTACTTTCACCTTTCCTTTTCATTATATTTAATAATTCTCTTAAAGATAATGTAAATTGTTAAGAAAATTGTTTTCTTTTAGTGCCTTCTGTAGTGTTACATAATTTTTTCTTTAGCCATTATTGCCAGAATTCCTATCTTCATCCCAGTGCCGGTGAAGACAATGTAAATTGTTAAGAAAATTGTTTTCTTTTAGTGCCTTCTGGAATGTTACATAATTTTTTCTTTAGCCATTATTGCCAGAATTCCTATCTTCATCCCAGTGCTGGTGAAGTCAAAGATAAAACCAATCTACAGCTTCTACAATAGCCATCACTGAACTGCTTGCAGAACTTGCCTGGACACATTGTGAGCTCACCTGTATGCATTGTGAACTATCTGTTGGTACAGCGAATTGTGGTAGTGCTGGAGTATTTTTGCTGATGGTGTCACCGGTGGTACAATTTAGGAGCCCTCAATTGGCTTAATGTCATGGCATTTTGCATCCTCCTCTACTAGTGATGGTCTAAAATTTGGGGGCCAACAGAGGTGAGGCAAAGAACCTCACCCCCCCCACAGGTGCAAAGGCCTATCCACAAGTATGGCTGTATGCTGGACCGGTAGTCAGTGACGGGTATGATCCAATTGCAGTGGTACCAACCTAAGACAGGAGGCTGACGCCTAGAGGTCAGTTCATCCGATGACGGGTAAGGACCATATGTTGAATTGGACTGCCTAACAGGCACGGTCCCTAAGCCACATGCTTGTTGTTTAAACAGAGAGGGGGAGATGTTGAGAGACACAGCCGAAGGGGCCCCAGCAAACTTCCAGCTGCCAGCTGATGATTGGCTCACAGCGGCCCCAGCAACATCTAGCTGATTGGCTCCTCGGCCCCAGCAACATCTAGCTGATTGGCTCCTCGGCCCCAGCAACATCTAGCTGATTGGCTCCTCTGCGGTGATGCTCATTGGGCTGTTTCCCTGCCCTTTCAGACCACGGAGCTGCTCATTGGGGGACTTTTTTGGCTCCGCCCACATGACCCAGCCAATCGGCCTCAAGAGCAGGAGGATTGGGGGAGGTGGAGAGAAGCTGGTGTGGGAGAGAGAGGCTTGTGGAAAGCCGGTGGTGGCAGTTGAGGCTCTGAGGGTTTTTCCTGAGAGGCTGTTTTGTTTGGCGTGTGTGGTTCTAAAAATAAAGTTAGTTTCTTTTGACAAGTGGCTCCTGATTGTGCCCAGCCAGACTGCGGCAATTTAGTATAACAAAAAGGATTCAACACTGGAGATTTTGCCAGGGATAAAGCATACTTTTAAAGCACCTCCTATGGCAAAAGGTACAATTGAAAATGTAACTTCTGGAAGCATCTAAAGTGTTATAGGGGACTTTTTTAGGCCATATGACTATATTTACATTAGTAATTATATACTGGAGGACTTTTCAAAGGGTGATCGGGAGACATCTGTAAGTTCATAATTATTACTGGGGAAATACTCTACCCATAACTATTGAATGTAGTTAATAGGTAATTCACCAAATGTATTTGTTTTCTTTTGGTAACAGGGATTGAACGAAGGGGTGCTTTATCACTGAGTTACATCCCCAGCCCTTTTATTATTTATTTATCTTTAATTTTGAGACAGAGTTTTCCTAATTTGCTTAGGGCCTCACCAAGTTGCCGAGGCTGTCCTTGAATGTGTGATTCTTCTGCCTCAGCCTCCTGGGTCACTGGAATTACAAGATTGCACCACTGTGTACAGCACCAAATATCTTTTTACCTTTCCTTCAACATATAGGCAAAGACAGTATCAAACTGGGCTTGACCTGGGTACCTGCAACTAATATGTATGCAGAAGTTGTTTTAACCTCTCTTTATAGACACTATGCTTACACACATACCTCATCTTTTCACAGATGTTATTATGGATAGACTAATCTGGGAAACCAGAATGTTTATGTAATCAAAGCACAGATGTTCATGGAAGGAACAGTAAAAGCATGGGCATGCCTGCCTAAAATCAAAGGGAACCACTATCAAGGCTAAAATAGATTTAAAACACTCTTTCCTTTCTCTTATACTAACACTTTAATATATGTCCTATATATTAAGAGCTACCATTTATTAAGTGTCTCATGTGCCAGGAACAATGCCAGGTACTTTTGCATTTATTCTCATTCAACCCTCATAGTCTCATAAAATGGTAATTATAACCTCTATCTTGCAATCAAGAAAACTAAGAGAAAGATAAACTTGACTCTTTCCCAGTAGAGGAATCAGTTTGAGCCCAGACCATCAGATAAGTCCATGGAGTAAGGAGAGAGGTCAAGAGATACAGAGGTTTAGAAAAGATTTATACAAAGAGAGTACTTTCTGTTTTATTCTAACAGTTCTTTCTTTTGGAGGGGAGGGTATGGGTAACTGGAGATTGAACTCAGGGGCACTCAGCCACTATGCCACTTCCCCAGCCCTAATTTATATTTTATTTAGAGACAGGGTCTCACTGAGTTGCTTAGCTTCTCGCTTTTGCTGAAGCTGGCTTTGAATTTGTGATCCTCTTGTCTTAGCCTCCCAAGCCTCTGGGATTACAGGTGAGTGCCACTGCACTCAGCTAACAGTTCTTTCTCAAAAAAAAAAAAAAAATCAGAGTAAGATTTAAGTGCTGGGTTTTCAAATATAAACTAGAATTTCTAAGGAAAGACAGATCCATGACTGAATCAGAGAAGGCTTCATGGAGGAGGTAGTTCTAAGAGAAAATGGAAGAAACATTGTGAGCATGAAAACACACTATGAAAGTATACAGAGATACAAATGAGCAATAAAATCAATTAATCTGTATCATTAAAAATGATAGCAACACTGACAACTGTAATTTTAACAGAACAATAAAAAACAGACCTGGGATTAAGTTGTATGTACTTGACAAAGTTTATTACATTTCTTGATTTGTAAAATGGAAATTATGACATCCATCCTTTCTTCACAAGGCTTTTAATAGAAATTAAATTCACTAATATATGTGAATACGGTCTTATAGATTTACTCAAAAGAAAGAGATTATTATTCCATGTTATGCAAAGTTGATTTTTCCTCACAAACATCCATTCTTGGAAAATCCCCAGAAATGTACACTGAAGACTTTAATACAAATAGTTTTACTCTATCCTCTTAGAGTTCTTCACTGCAACTGTCTATAAGGTCCTCCATGAGGACACTTGGGGGACTGAGACTACCCTTCAGATAATCAGTCTGTTTCCAGTTTCATTGATTTAACTGGTTGTTGACTGACTGTTAGACGGAATTAGAAATCATGCAAAAAGATTTACATTGTCAGTCCAATAAAGAGAGTACCTATAAAGTGCTCATAGGCTATGATCGACCCTTTGAACTGAAGACATTTTGTCCTTACTCAAAGAGAAGGTATCCAGCTTGTGAACATATACCAAATTATTGGAAGCATAGAGCTTCTGGTGCACATTACAGGGCAATAAAGTATGAAAATACTTCAAAGACGGGGTAGTAATAATGGAAATGTAGGGATAACCTTATATGTGCTT
Organism: Marmota monax; assembly: GCF_021218885.2. NCBI lineage: Eukaryota > Metazoa > Chordata > Mammalia > Rodentia > Sciuridae > Marmota > Marmota monax. The sequence goes on along the minus strand of NW_026694552.1, from coordinate 4,092,426 downwards.
TTGTCTGTGTGAAAATTATCCATGCAGGAGATGGGAGGTTGGTATCATTTGGGGCCATTAGAGGGCAGAAACAGCTTTCTAAAATATACTGTCATGTTTCTGGATAATAGGGAGTTGACCATGTAGGAAGAAATATAGGGTAGTGCTAAAGGGATTAAACAGAGTTAGCACCTCATGAATTTTTTTCCCCTGGAGCCAGGGTTAGAAAATTGTATATTCTTTTACCCAATTCATAATAATGAACCTTTTTGTAGTTGTAATTTATGAATGCTATAAATCAAATATTTACATAGAAAAGTAATAGTATTAAGAATGTACTTCAAACCTGTCAGAATGATCAATCAATGTACCACTATCCCATCAGATAAATGTCATTAAAAAGCTATCACTTGCAATGAAACCCTGTCTCTTACTTCTGGGTGTCCTGTTATTTTCCTCTAGTTGATAAGATAACATCCAAAGACTTTACAGAAAGATATAGAAAAGATTTGGATAAGTTTAGACACTTATATAATCAACTTCACACACACACACACACACACACACACACACACACACCCCACATACCAGATGTTAAACAGAATGGAAGCTAGTATAGGCTGAGCATTTCTAATCCAATAATCCAAAATCTAAAATTTTTTGAGAATCATGCTCAAAAATTTTGGATTTGGGAACATTTTAGAGTATCTATTTTTGGTATAGAGATGCTGAGCTGGTAAATTTTATGCAAATATTCCAAAATCTAGAAAAATCTGAACTACTTCTAGTCTCAAACACTTCATATAAAGGATATTCAGCCTGTACCTACAAATAAGATCCAGCTCCCTGTATATTCATAAGTCAGGGTCATGTTTATGTGCCTTTGGGAGCCTGCCAGTCTTAGTTTGATATTAACAAGCTATGTATTCCTCAGTTCAAGGCTGATTCTCAGTATGAGACAATGGCGTATATCTTGTGAATATAATCTATATGAGTTGGCATGTTTTAGGAGAGAACTGGGTTCATTTAATACTAGAAATTTAAGAATTTATTTAAAGGCCTAGAGGATGGAGACATACTCTATTAGCCAGCACTACTTAGAATCTCATCTTTTATCAATTAATTTCCAAAGTTCTCTTTCTCCTTCATTTACAAAATTTAGCTGTCAACATTCATATAACTTTGAGCATCCTATAATAATATGTGGTAGTCACAATAAAAGGAATTACATGGATAAACCCTTGTATTTTCTCCCCCACAGTGACATTGACTAATAGCATAATCTATTCTTCTTCAGTAAAAGATAGAGTAGAAAATAATATTTAGTTGATATTCTTTCTTCTAAAGATTTAGGGTACCCTTAATCTGATACACATCGGATTACAGGCAGGTGCCACTGCACCTGGCCCCTTCTTCTTAAGAAATACAAACTGAACTATTTGTGGTTAAAGGGGCATGATTATCTTCAACTTATTCTCAAATTATTAAAAAATCTATATTATTATATAACAATATATAATGTATATGTTACAAATTTGATGTTCATTTCTCTTCTTCCTCTTTTAGAGATGGGTAGTGAGGAAGCTCTCAAGGCAAAAGAAATCTCAATAAATGGCATATGGTAGACTTGTGAGCAATGCTTGAAAACTTTCAACTCCACAGAAAGTAGTTACCATTGAAAGGTTAAGAAATGAATTTTTGTAATCATAAGGAATATAATTCAGTTCCTTAAACATAGAATTAAACCTTTTCAAAATTTTTAAAATATCCCCAGATTTTTTAAAAAATATATATTTTCCCATTCATCTTGGTAAGTACAATGATAATTGGAAAATAAAAGAAAAAATAATATCTCTCTGCCTCCAGCAGTTATTCCTTACAGGCCTGCCAATTTAATTTTGTATCCTACATCTTTATAATTATCTTTATATTTTGTTAATTAAATTCTTTATCCTCCAATACAGAATATCAGTCATAGTAAAGTTTCAACCTTATTATCCAGCAATAGTAGCATACAGCTTGTGTTTTCTCATAAATCTGGTGTCTTCAAAATAAATTAGGAGCAAATGATAAGCATTTGAAAGAACAGTAAAGTTTTCAAAAGGGAATCTTAGATTTGGGATTTTCCAATCCACAGAAAGAGATAGGGACAGAGACACGGAGATTGGGAGAAAAAGATAGGTAGAGAGGGAGGAAAAAGGAAAATAAAAATAAAAGTATCTATTAAAGATGAAAGCTATTACTGACAATATTTAATACATAAAATATATTAAAATAGATCTACTGAATGTGTGCATTTGTGGTAAAAACACCTAACATGAGATCTATCTTCTTTTTTTTCATGTTATTGATTTTATTATTTTTTAAAATACATGACAACAGTGGAATGGATTACAACCCTTATTACACATATAGAGCACAATTTTTCATATCTCTGAATATAAAGTATGTTCACATCAATTTATGCCATTATACATGTATTTTTTTGCATTACAATTCTTAATACACATATATACCACAATTTTTCATATCTCTGTTTGTATATAAGGTATATTGACACCCAATTCAAGTCTTCATACATGTATTTTATAGAATGATGACCATCACATTCCACCATCCTTGCTAATCCCCTTCTCCCTCCCTTTCCCTCCCACCCCTCTTCCCTATCTAGAATTACTCTAATCCTCCCATGCTCTCCCTCCCTACCTCACTATGAGCACCCCCTTTATATCAGAGAAAACATTCCACATTTCTTTTTTGGGATTGGCTGACTTCGCTTTGCATTATCTTCTCCAACCCCATCCATTTGCAGGTAAATGGAGATCTATCTTCTTAACACATGTTAAAGTGCACAAAACCATATTGTTAATGATAGGTATTAAGATATAGAACAGATTTTTAGTACTTATTCATTTTGTAACTGAAACTTTATACCAACTGAGAAACAGAAGGAGGATTCTGGAGATGATGAATATGTTTGGTACTTTGATGTGGGGATGGAATCATGGGTGTATGCATATGTCAAAACTCATCAAAATATATACATTAAATATGTGCGATGTTCATACATCAATTACAGTTAAATAAAGCTTAAAAATTGATCTAATATGTACATGAGAATGGTTGGACTGCACTCAGTTCTCAAGTACTTTAGGGAATTTATCTGTATTAATACTTATTTCATACAAAGTAATGTGAAAAGCTCCTTTGAAGTTACGTATCTTCCTTCAGATACTACTTGATTTTTCCATCACACACAAAAAATTCTCAATAGAAACTGATTTTTTCCCCTTCCTTATTTTCCAGTATCCCTTCAACTCACTCCTGTTAGGCTTTTTCCCCCACAATTGCATCAAAACTTACTTTTATCAAGGTTCCCACAATACTGTCATACAATAATCTATTCATAGTCCTCACCTTATACAAACTCGGCAGTATATACTAGAATTGATCACTCCCTCCAATTCAAAACAACATATTCTCTTCACTTCTGTGACACCCATATTCCTGGAGTTCCTTCCACTTCACTGGCCACTGTTCCTCTCTTATTGACTCTTCTCCTACCCAATCTGAAAATGTTGAAGTTCTTTCAGTTTCAGAGTCATATCTTTTTATCTTCCCTAGTTAATATTTCTCGGATGACCTCATCAATTAGCATGGCCATGAATGTCATTTATATAGTGATGATCTTCAAAATTACATCTCCAGCCCTGGATTCTCTCCAAGCTCCACATTCATATATCTAAATATATCTTTTATTTCTCCATTTGAATATCAAATAGATATTTTAACTTATAACACAAACTGAACTGTTGATTCAAATTCCAGCCTCAATCCTTGAACTTATGTTTCCCAGTTTCCCCAATATAATAAATTGCATCACTATCCCACTCAGTTAAATAAGTGAGAAACCTGAGTCATCCTTAATTCCCTCTTTTCCTTCACCCCACCATATCTAATCCATTAACAAGTACTGTCCATTCTTTCTCCAAATTATTATTTTTATTTTTCATTTGTTCTTGTTAGCTATACATGACTATAGAGTGTTTTTTGACATATTAAACATGCATGGGGTATAACTTATTCTAATTAGGATCCCATTCTTGTGGTTTTACATGATGTGTAGGCTCACTGGTCATTTATTCGTATATGAACAGAGGAAAAGTTTCTTGTAGGGACTACTGTAATGTATAGTAACCCACTAACCCACTGATTTTCCTGCCTTCAATAGTAATGCATTCTCTGCATAGCAGCCAGAGTGATCATTTTTAAATATAAAGAAGATTATGGCATTACCCTGTTAAAAATCTTCTAACAGCTTCCCGTTGTGCTTTTTTTTTTTTTTTTGTACTGGGGATTAAACCCAGGGGCACTCAACCAGTGAGCCACATCCCCAGCCCTTTTCTTTATTTCATTTAGAGACAGTTGCTTACGGCCTCGCTAAATTGCTGAGGCTGACTTTGAAATCTCAAAGTAATATAATGTGCCACTGCACCTGGCCCCTATTGTGCTTTTGAATAACATTCTAACACCATGTTCCAGAGACAGGCTCCATATTATCTAGTTTCTGAGTACCTCTCTAACCTCATTTTCTACTTAACCTCTTGATCTCTATGATTCAGATGTACCATCTTTCATTTTGTTTCCCCAAAGCATATTCTAGTTTTTTCATAGTGGTTACTTCTTCTTGATATGTTCTTCATTCTAGATCTTTAACTTCACACAGTCCTTTGCTAAAATGTCACATCCTCAGTGAGACCTCCCCTGCCAATTTCTCTCTTTCACCGTTTTTATTTTAGTACTTGTAACTACATGACATTATATATTATACTATATTTGTTTATTGTTTGTTTTCACTTTCATAATGTCAGTTCCATGAAAGCATATGGTTAACTTTCTTCATTGCTATAACTCCAGTGAGGATCCAATGAATATTTGCTGAGTGAATGAATTAGCACAGTAAATCACTCGGGAGTAAATGATTTTTTTAGAGTTAGAAAAGATATCACATTAACTAGATCAGTCCCATATTTTTAATAGGGGCAGTGTCGTAATCCAAAAGAACCAGAGAGATCAAATGGCATATTAAAGGTGATAGAATTTTCTGGTGACAGAGCCAAGACTAGTGTTGAGGTCTTCTGATTCCTAGCCCAGTGCTCTCTCCCCTGATCCATTCTGTCTCTTGCTGTCATACTGAGAAAAATAGTGGGACAATACTTTGCTGAAATATATAATGCCTTTCTGCTTAAGTGAAAAAAGATACTGAAGTGTGTCATAAATTCAGCATTTTTTCACATATTCAGCAGTTGTTTACTGTCCATCTACCATGTGAAAGACACTGTTTACATAGAAGAAGTATACATGAAGTGACCCTTTCAATAGTATATAATCTAGAAAAGGGAATAAACCCAATTGATACAATGTATGTCAGAATGTAATGTTTCATGACTGTCAAAAGTATTATGTGGTTCTAGAGGAGAAACCAATTTTGCCTAGCCAAAATGATTATGAAAATTATGGTCTTAAAAGATGAGAAGGGCAAGTAACTGGGGAATAGCATGAACAAAGGTGTAAGAGAATGATAATCCTGGCATTCTGAAAAGAGTGAGTAGTGTAGTTAAGATGATCCACGGAGTTTCTGTGGTACCACTATAATTGATAAAGCTGGAAAACGTTTGGGGTAAGAACTCACTTTACATATGTGACTGAACAAAGAGTTTGAGTTTTATTTCCTAGGTGCTTAACAATTATTTTCTAAATAAATTTTTTTAAAATGAATAATGAGTCCATTGCATCTTTTGAAATAGGGGGATGGTATGATATGAAAACCACTTTAGAAAGATTACTCTGGCAGCTGGGAATATGATGGATTGATTATGTGAATTTGGGTGGTTAGAAATGAATCGGGAAAGAAGTAAATAACTAGAAAGTTGTGGTGAGGTGCTTCCATTAATGTTCAAATAAATCATACAGGCTTTAAAAATTTACATGATAGTGAAATGGACTTAATTTATTGCTATACTCTATATCAAAAATGTTCATATTTGAACTATTTCCTCATTCAAAAATCCCAAACTATATTTACATTGTGACCCAAATGCATGTGTATGCACAATGACACAAATACTTGAAATATAATTTCACAAACATACTTTCTCTTATCATGCTGTAGTTTGATACTTCCTATTCTAATCTCAACTTCACTTAAAAATTATCAGTCACAACATTTGACACTGATTTATACTCTATTAACAGGTCGTACCACACAGTTTGAAAAACATACACTAGATTTAGTCCCCCTGATTTGGATATCCAGGTAATGGGATTTTGATAACTTTTGTTTAATCATCTATCGAGAGTTAATCAGTTTGCCTCAAAACAAATAATTCAAGTGCTACAAAAATTACAGGTTTTGAGGCATCTTACAAATGCTTTTATATGAAAAGATACCTACCTCACATCAGACTACTTTAATAACATAATCAACCTGCCACCAAACTCACAACCTCAAGAGTAATCTGCCTATTTTGTAGGTTACCCATTTCCTGCTCAGACTGCTTCCATGGTTCCCTACTGCTCAGTTAAAAAATCTAAACTATATGCCATGACTTTCAAAGGCCTGCATAATTTATTTCCTCCCTATTCAATCTCACTTTCCCTAACTTCTCACAAATATATTCCTGTTAGAATGATTAATCCTAATATTACACACTGTTATTCCTTCCTCTATAATGTGCTCCTTTTTTCTTCATTGATCACTGAACCACATACTCTAGACCAGCTACTTCATGTAGCATCTGCATTCTCTCACTGAATCCCTATAAACACACACATAATCACAGGGTGTTTGACTTTACCAAAGTGTACCCACTATTTCCTTTGTATAACTTTTAGCTGAGGCAATGTGTTGAATGGGAAGAACATAAACTTTGTAGTCAGATAGACCTAAGTTTGAATCCTGAATCTGCCATTTACTAGTTGTTTCCTTTGGAAAATTTCTTCTTTAAACCTTAAGTTTCATATCCATTATGTATTAATAATAGTACCTACTTCAGAAATGTGTGTTAGCTTTCTGTAACTGTAACAAAATTCCTGAGATAAACAACTTATAAGAAGAAAGGTGTATTTTAGCTCACAGTTTCAGATTCCATGGTTCATGAACAATTGACTCCACTATTTGTTGGCCTGTGGTAAGGCAGAACATCTTGAAAGTGAGTGTGTGGTAGACCAAATCTGATCACCGCATGGCAGCCAGGAAGCAAAATGATAAAAGAAAGGGGCAAGAGTGCCAATATCCCTTCAGGGGCATGTCCCCAATAGCCTAACATCCTTCTACTAGGATTCATATCCTAAAGGTTTCAAGACTTTCCAAAGGCTGGTGGCCAAGCATTCAACATCTGGCCTTTGGGGGACATTTAAACCATAATGGTAATTATGAGTTTTAAATGAGATGATAATGCCTAAAAGATGTAGACAATTTCCTGATATGTGTCAATGAGTATTTCCTTGTATTTTTCTCCCCTGGAAACAGATATCATGTCTTATTTAACATCTCCCACAAGGTTAAGTACATAGTAGGCACATAGTAAACTTGTTGATTTACTGATCAATCAATTTACTTTTCTCCATTATAGTATAAAATAAATTTTTCCCAGTCAACATACACTACCTAATAAATGGAGCAGCCAGAAATAAAGGTAAAACATATTCTTTTTCATTGAGCTTACTTACTTTTGCTGAAATTTAGGTGTGCGAGATTCCCATTGATGATTTGAGAAGTACAAGAGATAAACCCTGAAAAGGCAGTGCTTTCCCCAGATCACTTTATGTTTTGCTGTGACTTTACCCTCAAAGTTTCATGTATGGTATTCTGTGCTACCTAATTAAACCAAATGGTTCAAAATAGGCATGTCAACTATGTGGCTATGAATTTTTTTTAGAAAATTATTGTATCTAATTTGGGTAAAATGCCATAGCAGATGAAACAAGATAGTGTCTCTAATGTGTTCCCATTCTATCATAGAAAAGGCTCATATTAGAAATCATTCTAATTATTATTAAGAACAAGGTGTCTAATAAAATGTATACAGAAATTTCCCTGGCCTCAGCTCCAATAAAAATGTAGAGGTCTGGTAAACATAAACTGATCTTTAAGAATTTGTCCACTGAACTGTATAAAGTGGTGACAGATATGGGAATAGCATGCCCTGTGGTTTACCACAGAGGACAGGTAAAGGAGAAAGCACATCACTTACAAGCAGGAAAAATGATTTTCATTACATTATGATCTATTGTTACTAAATACTTTTGCTCAACTCTTTAGTTTTAGTTATATCATATTACAAACAGTTCAATCATTGTGTTGCACACTTGCTAAGCTAGCTTCTTGGATAGCTCAAATGTACTTGTTAATGTTTTCAGGCTGTAAGAGCAGAAAGGCTCCTTAGCATCTTAGGCATTGAGCTCATTTCTAAAGGGTACTCTGTCTAAAGTTGAGGTCTATATTAATTTGTCAAGAATTATGTTTACAATAGTAAAGATTACTTGTACCAAGATGACACTTTTCTCTTTAAAGAAACATATGGTTCACAGAAAAATAAAATGTAATCACTTTGAAATATATGAAAACATGCTTAACACCAATCATAATAGGATAAATTTAAAATAAAATCTGCAATGAGATACAGTTTTCCCCCATCTGGTAGGGAAAGAGTAAAAAGTTTGAGGAAAAAGTATGTTGGCAAAGATTTGGAGAAGCAGGTGAAACTGTAGGTAGAAGTATCAACTGGTAGACAAATTGGCACTTTTCTTTCATTTTAAATACATACGTTATTTAATCCAGTAATTTCAGTTTCAGTAATTTTACACACACATCCACATATTGTCTTTAATTATTGTGCATGTATATATGTGTGTAAATACATGTATATTTTGTTCATTCATCATACGGTGTGTGTGTTTGTGTGTGTGTATGTGTGTGTGTGTGTGTGTGTGTGTGTGTGTGAGAGAGAGAGAGAGAGAGAGAGAGAGAGATACTATGCAGTTATTTAACAGTGACATATCTACCATTATCTACCATTCCTGGTATAGAATGATGACCATACAATGTTAAGGACAAAAATTCAAATCATTGGCTGGGGCTGTAGCTCAGTTGCAGAGCACTTGCTTAGCATGTGTGAGGCACTGGGTTCGTTCCTCAGCACCACATAAAAATAAAGGCATTCTGTCCATCTACAAATACAAAAAAAATGTTAAAAATTCAAGTCATGTGAAATTTATGTGTAAAGTATGCTAACTTTGTGCCTGTGTGTACAACAATAGATATACAGACACACATATATATGTATACAAACAGAATGATAGATATAATAACCAGTGTACACATGTTTTTTTTAATATGTCAGCAGTTATCAACCATTTGGTTTCAGGACTGCTCTTACTCTTAAACATTAAAATTGATCTCAGGTAACATTTATATATATATATATATATATATATATATATATATATATATATATATATATATATATTAGAAATGAAAACTGAGAAAAATTCAAAATATTTAATAACTCATTTAATATAATAAAATCAATTATATGCTTTTATGATATAACATTTGCTTTTAAGGAATACAATGTATTTTTCAGAAAAAATAACTTTATTTCCCAAAACAAACAAACAAAAAAGACAGAAAAATGGTATGTTTTACTTATGTATTTTTTATTAGAGCACTATAATTATATATATACTATTTGGATTCATTTTGAGAAAATCATACATACAAGGATTTTGATTCCAATCCCCTTTCCCGCCTTACTTCCTCTCTCTCCATTTTCTTCCTTTTCAACTGTACTAATCTTGATTGGCACTTTCTACATATGCATAAAGGTGAAATTGACTTTGATACATTTATATATGTCTTTCATATGATTCTGTTAGATTCATTCCATATTTATCCCCCTTTCCCTTTCTTCCTCCCTCCCTCTCATTCTCCTACTCCTACTATGCTGATCTTCCCCATATCTTTATGATATTCTATCCCCTTTCACACTACCATCTTTCCCCTATTTTGCTCTAGCTTCTGCATACAAGAGGAAACATCTGGCCCTTGATTTTTGAGTCTAGCTTATTTCATTTAGAATGATTTTCTCCATCTCCACTGATTTACTGGCAAATGCCATTATTTCTTTCTTCTTTATGGCTGAGTAATACACACACACACACACACACACACATTTTAGTCTTCTTAATTCCAGGCTTATTAGAAGACAGCAAAAATCTCATACGTGATTCTTAATTCAACTTTTTGTGATATATTTTTGCTTGAAATATATAAAAAAAAAACCCAGCAGGTCCTATGACCTAATAATTTCTAGGCCCTGGGGTGACTAGAAATTATTGAACTAGGCTTAGGGAATCATTATTACATACAATAGAATATTTATGAAATGATATCCAAGAAACTGGAAAAACAATTATTCTATCTGGGTGAGGCTGGAGGAAGAAAGGAGATTTTGCAGTATAGAGCTACTTTTATTGTTTGGATTTTTTTTTTACCGGGTACAAGTATTGCATATTCAAAAATAGAGACAGTTTTTTTCTTTGCATCCTTAATAAAGCTAAGTGACTTCATCAATAATTCTTAAAAGGAAGAAAGGCTTATATTTGAGAATTAGGGCTTATATTACTGATGACTTTATGATTGTATCATAAATGTCACAAATCCATTATGATTGTTTGAAAAGCATTATGATTCAGGTAGACACAAGTCTTCACAATAAAGTTTCATTTTTGCTTCCCTAGAATTTCTGTCAAAGAATTAATGAATAACAAACAAGTATTTAAAAGCAGTAAGCAAAAGATATGTATTAACATATGCCCTGTAAGATTTTCATTTCTCTTTTTTTAAAGCACAAAATATATACAAAGGTCCCAGTGAACACAGTTCTCAAATATACTATTCTATGAAAGAGGCTTTGACAAGTAGTGATTCAGCACATAATGTAATAATTCATTACATTGCAAAATGGTTTTGATTTTGATCAAGCCTAGGGGAGGCTTTAAATAGGCAGAAACAGCCTTTCTGAAGGGCTAAAGGCCCAGCTGTAGATCTCATTCGATGGTCCTTCAGAGCCATGTGTGCCAACACTTGACCTACTTTTACCATGCATAAAAGAAAATGTCTTATTATAAAACTGAAATTCTGTGAACTTGGATGGTTCATTTAGAGGAAAATCCAACTCCATTAAGTGTTAGTGAAGTACCAGAATAGGCAGTATTCACTTCTCTAGTGCCAGAATTCTCAACCTGAATCAAATTTAAGCAAGAGAATTATATTCTACCTGACAGACCAATACTGGATCTTCAATGATCTAGGAGACCTTTTTATAACCATCAACATAATCACCCAGGAAAGAAACAGGGAAGTTATTTCATTGATTCCTTCTTCTCTCTTCTCCCTTCCCAATTTGCCACCAACAATTCCTCTAATATAGAAATCTTTTCCAAAATTAAAGTCTTTAATAGCAACCAATTATCAAGGTAAATTCCAAGCTTCTTAGCATGGCACACAAGATTCAGAATTATTCAACCCTTATTTCTTTTTCAAGCCCTTCCCCAACATGTCTAATTGATAAATTAAAATCCAGCTTTCAAAATAATGCTCAGATATTTCAATTCTGTGAAGCATTTCTGGCTATGTTCTTCTGTTGTTTACAGTACCTTACCTCATCACTGAAATATCTTTATCAAAAATCATCTTTTTTGAAAAACCTCTCTTCTGTCATACCTTATCTTTGTTCAAGATGAATTCTGTGCTTCCATAATATTTTGGACATGTCTCAACTATAGCACTATGTATGTAGTATTATTGTTAATGCATCTTATTCCTCTAACCATAGATTACCTAGAAGCAGAGACCATATCTTATTTATCTTTGAATTTGAACAGAGTATATTAGGTAAATTACTGTTGATGGACATTTATTTGGGATTGTAATGACTTGCACTTGCTAATGGCTATTTGTAACTAGGCAAAACTGATGTGCAATATCTCTTTTAATCCTTATAATAAAATTATAAGAATCATCATCATCATCATCATCATCATCATCATCATCTGCACTGCCAATGGAGGACATTGAGGCTCAGAGAAGTGAAGTGCCTTGTCCAAATTCAGACAGCTGGCAAGAGGGCATGATTTGTATGAGAACTTCTGTGCCATTCTATTAAACTACTTTTGGCCTATCAGGGTTAAAAACAACAGTTCTAACAAACGAAAAAGAGAGTAGCAATATACACTAGTAATAAATTATTTAATGGAGGAATGACCAACCACATATAAATAAATACCTACTATCTTGTAGACTCCAGGGATTATGTTTTCAAGAACTCTGTGGAACGTATCATTACCATGACCCCAAAAGCACACTAAAACAAGCATGATAAGATCAACATTTCTCTATAGTCTAGTCACTGACATATAGTCTTAAGTTTAGAATATAAGAATCTAATTTAAAGTAAAAGAAAGGGAAGTGGTCTTCCTCCAGTGTGTACTCACAATATTCACGTGAGGCTATTAAATGTGAGCTCACTTAAACAAAACTAGTGACAAAAACCAGACAGGCAGTTGCCTGGGACCAAGTGGTAATGGAATTAACTGTAAATTTTCAGAGTTATGTACCTTTTTAGTGTACATGTATTTATCAAAACTCATCAATGTGTGCATTTTATTGAATGTAAATTATTCATCGAATGTTAATTTTAAAATACATGTTTATAATACATTTAAACAAAAATACATTATAAATGTATACTGTCTTAATGTAATGAAGAGTTAAATGGAAATATATGTAAAAAAGATTAGGGAATGACTTTTACCTTACAAAAGTACATAGTAAACTACTCAGTTTATTCAAAGTATGATTTACTTTACCCCAATCTGGTTTACACCCAACTTTCCAGGACCCTAATTCATATCTTATAAAGATAAAGGAACACATGACTAGTTCTGCAAGACATTGAGAAAACAGCCAGTGACACCAGGAATTGCCTCTCGACTCTTAGGCATAAAATATATAGCCAAGTTAAATATCATACTAAGCAGAAAATAGAAATGAGAAGGTAAAATACATAGCTGTCTTTTGCTCTCAATGCCTAATGTCTAGTGGAGAGGTCTGACAAATTAATATATAACCAAATCCCACCTTCATAATGTCTTCTCTTGTCAATGCCCCAACAGTTCCCCAACTCAGCCCCATTCTCTGAATGATCTGTTCCTCTGGACTTCCCTTGTATTCTTGGTGTAGGCATATGTCTATTGAGACAGCTTTTACACTGTAAATGCCCCTTGATATTGTTTATGTCCTCTCCCATTAGATTATGAGTTTCGTGTGGGTAAGAACCACAATTTGTTCATTTCTGAATTTCCAGCACCTAGCATGGTACTTGACACAGTAGTGTATGGAAAGATCTTTGATTGAATGCACCTTGACGTACCTGAGCTCTCACTAGAAGATACCACAATCCATTCAGTGTGTAAGCAAGAAACCTAAGCATCACTTAAGAGACATCCTTCTATTTATATCTAGTCCATAACCAAGTCCTAATGATTTTACCTTCTAACTGGTCCACAGGGCCATTTACTTCTCTCCATATCCATAAATAAATCTCACCATAGTTTAACTTACTATCACCACTAGCCTGGACTAGTGGAAGTGTGTATATGTTGGCTTTCCTCCAACCCATTTTTCATACTAAAATCATCTGATTATGTCACAGCTACACTTTCTTTAAAACCACTTTAATATCTTCCTGTTTCTCTTTGAATAGAGAGAAAAACTTTAAGATTCTGCATTGTCTGTCCCTAAATACCTTAGTTTATTTTAGTCTCCTTGTCTCTCACTTTACTCTAGCCAGCTAAAGTTGACATAATTTATTTACTGGCATTCATCATGATCTCTTCACAAAACCTGGTTGTACATGGTTATCCTTTATCCAAAAAAGTCCCTCCTTCCTTTCCTTTCCCAGTTAATGCTCACTTATTCTTTGTATTTATACTCAAGTTTGACTTCCTCTAAGAAGCTTTCCCTAACCTCCTTGATTAGATGAAATCCCCCAGATACATGATACATGATATTTCAGTCCATGTACCTCTTTCTTACACAGCGTTTTCACAATTAAAAGTTCACATGTATTTGTATGATTGAAGACTGTTCCCACCAATATATTTTAAGCTCTTAAAAGCAAGAATTGTGAGGTTTTTTGTTTGTTTGTTTGTTTGTTTTTTTATTGGTTGTTCAAAACATTACAAAGCTCTTCACATATCACCTTTCATACATTTGATTCAAGTGGGTTATGAACTCCCATTTTTACCCCAAATACAGATTGTAGAATCACATTGGTTACACATCCATGTTTTACATAATGCCATATTAGTGACTGTTGTATTCTGCTACCTTTCCTAACCCCTGCTATCCCCCCTCCCCTCCCTTCCCATCTTCTCTGTCTACCCCATCTGCTGTAATTCAATTCTCTCCCTTGTTTTTTTTTCCCTTTCCCCTCACAACCTCTTATATGTAATTTTGTGTAACAATGAGGGTCTCCTTCCATTTCCATGCAATTTCCCTTCTCTCTGCCTTTCCCTCCTACCACTCATCTCTGTTTAATGTTAATCTTTTCCTCATGCTCTTCCTCCCTGCTCTGTTCTTAGTTGCTCTCCTTATATCAAAGAAGACATTTGGCATTTGTTTTGTAGGGATTGGCTAGCTTCACTTAGCATAATCTGCTCTAATGCCATCCATTTCCCTGCAAATTCCATGATTCTGTCATTTTTTAGTGCTGCATAATACTCCATTGTGTATAGATGCCACATTTTGTTTATCCATTCATCTATTGAAGGGCATCTGGGTTGGTTCCACAGTCTAGCTATTGTGAATTGTGCTGCTATGAACATTGATGTAGCAGTATCCCTATAGTACGCTCTTTTAAGGTCTTCAGGGAATAGTCCGAGAAGGGCAATACCTGGGTAAAATGGTGGTTAAATTCCCAGCTTTCCAAGGAATCTCCATACTGCTTTCCAAATTGGCCGCACCAATTTGCAGTCCTACCAGCAATGTACAAGTGTACCCTTTTCCCCACATCCTCGCCAGCACTTATTGTTGTTTGACTTCATAATGGCTGCCAATCTTACTGGAGTGAGATGGTATCTTAGGGTGGTTTTGATTTGCATTTCTCTGACTGCTAGAGATGGTGAGCATTTTTTCATGTACTTGTTAATTGACTGTATGTCCTCCTCTGAGAAGTGTCTGTTCAGGTCCTTGGCCCATTTGTTGATTGGGTTATTTGTTATCTTATTGTTTAATTTTTTGAGTTCTTTGTATACTCTGGATATTAGGGCTCTATCTGAAGTGTGAGGAGTAAAAATTTGTTCCCATGATGTAGGCTCCCTATTTACCTCTCTTATTGTTTCTCTTGCTGAGAAAAAAAAAACTTTTTAGTTTAAGTAAGTCCCATTTGTTTATTCTTGTTATTAACTCTTGTGCTACAGGTGTCCTATTAAGGAATTTGGAGCCCAGCCCCACAATATGTAGATCGGAGCCAACTTTTTCTTCTATCAGACGGCGTGTCTCTGATTTGATATCAAGCTCCTTGATCCATTTTGAGTTAATTTTTGTGCATGGCGAGAGAAAGGGATTCAGTTTCATTTTGTTGCATATGGATTTCCAGTTTTCCACGCACCATTTGTTGAAGATGCTATTCTTCCTCCATTGCATGCTTTTAGCCCCTTTATCAAATATAAGAAAGTTGTAATTTTGTGGATTGGTCTCTGTGTCCTCTATTCTGTACCATTGGTCCACCCGCTTGTTTTGGTACCAGTACCATGCTATTTTTGTTACTATTGCTCTGTACTACAGTTTGAAATCTGGTATCGCTATACCGCCAGATTCACACTTCCTGCTTAGAATTGCTTTTGCTCTTCTGGGTCTTTTGTTTTTCCATATGAATTTAATGATTGCTTTATCTATTTCTACAAGAAATGCCGTTGGGATTTTGATTGGCATTGCATTAAACCTATAGAGAATTTTGGGTAATATCGCCATTTTGATGATGTTACTTCTGCCTATCCATGAACAGGGTATATTTTTCCATCTTCTAAGATCTTCTATTTCTCTCTTTAGGGTTCTGAAGTTTTTATTGTATAAATCTTTCACCTCTTTTGTTAGGTTGATTCCCAAGTATTATATTTTTTTTTGAGGATATTGTGAATGGAGTGGTTTTCCTCATTTCCATTTCAGAAGCTTTGTTGCTGATATACAGGAATGCTTTTGATATATGCGTGTTGATTTTATATCCTGCCACTTTTCTAAATTCATTTATTGGCTCCAGTAGTTTCTTTGTAGACCCTTTTGGGTCTGTTAGATATAGTATCATCCACAAATAGTGATAATTTAAGTTCTTCTTTTCCTATTTTTATGCCTTTAATTTATTTTGTCTGTCTAATTGCTCTGGCTAGTATTTCAAAAATTAAATTGAATAGAAGTGGTGAGAGAGGGCATCCCTGTGTTGTTCCAGATTTTAGAGGGAATGCCTTCAGTTTTTCTCCATTTAGAATGATGATAGCCTGAGGCTTAGCATATATAGCTTTTACAATGTTGACGTAAGTTCCTGTTATCCCTAGTTTTTCTAGTGCTTTGAACATAAAGGGATGCTGTACTTTGTTGAATGCTTTTTCTGCATCTATCGAGATGATCATGTGGTTCTTATCATTAAGTCTACTGATGTGGTGAATAACATTTATTGATTTCCGTATATTGAACCAGCCTTGCATCCCAGGGATGAATCCTACTTGATCATGGTGCACAATTTTTTTTGATATGCTTTTGTATTCGATTCACTAGGATTTTATTGAGGATTTTTGCATCTAAGTTCATTAGAGATATTGGTCTGTAGTTTTCTTTCTTTGAAGTGTCTTTGTCTGGTTTCGGGATCAGGGTGATGTTGGCCTCATAGAATGAATTTGGAAGAGCTCCTTCTTTTTCTACTTCTTGAAATAACTTGAAAAGTACTGGAATTAATTCTTATTTCAAGGTTTTGTAAAACTCCACTGTATACCCATCCGGTCCAGGGCTTTTCTTGGTTCGTAGTCTTTTGATGGCTTCTTATATTTCCTCCTTTGTTATTTGTCTGTGTAAATTGTGTGTGTCTTCCTGACTCAATCTGGGTAGATCACATGACTTAAGAAATTTATTGATAACTTCACTATCTTCTATTTTATTGGAATATAGGGTTTCAAAATAATTTCTGTATTTCTGTAGTGTCCATTGTGATATTGCCTTTTTCAACCCATATGTTAGTAATTTGCGTTCTCTCTCTTCTTCTCTTCGTTAGCATGGCTAAGGGTCTGGCAATCTTATTTATTTTTTCAAAGAACCAACTTTTAGTTTTATCAATTTTATCAATGGTTTATTTTGTTTCAATTTCGTTGATTTCCACTCTGATTTTAATTATTTCTTGTCTTCTACTACATTTGCTGTTGTTTTGCTCTTCCTTTTCTAGGGTTTTGAGATGAAGTGTTAGCTCATTTATCTGTTGTTTTTTTTTTTTCTTTATTTAAGGAATGAACTCCAGGCAATGAATTTCCCTCTTAAAATGGCTTTCATTGTGTCCCATAGATTCTGACATGTTGTGTCTGTATTTTCATTTATCTCTAAGAATTTTTTGATTTCCTCCTTTATGTCTTCTGTAACCCATTGATCATTCAGTAACATATTGTTCATTTTCCAGGTGATGTAGGATTTTTCCTTCCTTCTTTTATCATTGATTTCCAGTTTCATTCCATTATGATCAGATAAGATGCATGGTATTATCTCCACACCTTTATATTTACTAAGAGTTGCCCTATGGCATAATATATGGTCTATCTTTGAGAAGGATCCATGTGCTGCTGAGAAGAATGTGTATCCACTTGATGATGGTTGATATATTCTATATATGTTGGTTAAGTCTAGGTTATTGATTGTTTTATTGAGTTCTATAGTTTCTTTATTCAGCTTTTGTCTGGAGGATCTGTCCAATGGAGAGAGCGGTGTGTTGAAGTCACCCATAATTATTGTGTTGTGGTCTATTTGACTCTTGAACTTGAGTAAAGTTTGTTTTATGAACGTTGCAGCACCATTTTTTGGTGCATACAAATTGATAATTGTTATGTCTTGTTGGTGAATGGTTCCTTTTAACAGTATATAGTGTCCTTCTTTATCCCTTTTGATTAACTTAGGTTTGAAGTTGATTTTATTTGATATGAGTATGGCCACTCCTGCTTGCTTCCAAGGGCCATGTGAGTGATATGATTTTTCTCAACCTTTTACCTTCAGCTTGTGTATGTCTTTTCCTATCATATGAGTCTCCTGAAGGCAGCATATTGTTGGATCTGTTTTTTTTTTTTTTTAATCCAGGTTACTAGCCTATGTCTCTTGATTGGTGAATTTAAGCCATTAACATTTAGGGTTACTATTGAAATATGGTTTGTACTTCCAGTCATGCTTATTTATTTATTTATTTTAATTTGGCTAGTTTTTCCTCTTTGGTTATTTTTCTCCTCCTTTACTGAGATATCTCCCGCTGTTAGTTTTGGGTGCTGTTTTTCAATTCCTCTTCTTGTAGTGTTTTGCTCAAATGCCTTGCAGTGCTGGTTTTCTGGCTGCGAATTTTTTTAACTTTTGTTTATCGAGAAATATTTTAATTTCACTGACAAATCTGAAGCTTAATTTTGCTAGATACAGTATTCTTGGTTGGAATCCATTATTTTTCAGCGTTTGAAATATGTTGTTCCAGGATCTTCTCGCTTTCAATGTCTGTGATGAAAAATCAGCCATTAACCTAATTGGTTTACCCCTGAATGTAATCTGCCTCCTTTCTCTCGTAGCTTTTAATATTCTCTCCTCGTTCTGTATGTTGGATATTTTCATAATTATGTGTCTTGGAGTTGGTCTATTATGGTTGTGTATGTTTGGGGTCCTGTAGGCTTCCAGGATTTGGCAATCCATTCCATCTTTCATATCTGGGAAGTTTTCTAAGATTATTTCATTCAACAGATTGTTCATTCATTTGGTTTGAACCTCTATACCTTCTTCTATCCCAATGACTCTCAAGTTTGTTTTTTTTTAACGACATCCCATATCTCTTGGTTGCATTGCTCTTGATTTTTTTTTTAATTTTTTATTGTTGGTTGTTCAAAACATTACAAATTTCTTGACATATCATATTCCACACTTTGATTCAAGTTGCTCTTGATTTTTTAACATCCTTTCTTCATTGACTATATTGTTTTCGAGTTGATAAACTTTGACTTCATTATCTGATGTTCTGACTTCTATTTGATCTAGTCTATATGTAATATTCTTGTTTGAGTTTTTAATTTGATTTATGGTTTCCTGCATTTCTAGGATTACTGATTGATTTTTTTTTAAATCTCTATCTCCTGGTAGAGTTCATTCTTTGCAATTTGAATTTGCTTATGCAATTCATTTTCAAAGTATTCTTTCATTGCTTCGACTTGCTGTCTAATGTCTTCTCTAAGATTCCATTCCATCTGAGTCAGGTATGCCTTGAGTTCTTTCTCTGTCCATTTTTCTGATGCCTCTAGGTTCTCCTGTAGATTTAAGTTGTCCTGCATTGTTTGTAATCCTTTTTTCCCTTGTTTTTTCATGTTGTTCACGTTACTTTCCAACTCTGTTTATCTGCTGTGTTTCTGTTTTCTCCTATAAATTTATTTTGGTTTTGTATATCTCTGTGGTCTCTCCTTTGTGGTGGGAGACTATGCCTAGAAATGTTGGGCTTTATTGTACTTTAAAGCTGATTCATTCAATTCATAAAAGGCTTCCGGATTCTGTATGCATATAGTGATTTGTTGTTTGGTCTTAGGACTTTATGTTTAGGTTAGGTGCTATAATGGTATGAGGGTTAGTATGTCTTGGCTACTTTGGAAGATTGCTCTACTGAAGGGGGATATTAACAGGCGATTGGATCAGGGTGTTTGGTAATAGCTAGGTATTTAGGAGCCCTATAGACAGCCTTGAAACATTCATCTATTTGCATTTAGACAATTACACATAATGGAAGACGTAATGCTTGGGATGAAAGCGGGGGGAAGGGGAAGGAAGGTGCTCTTAAAAAGAAAGAGGGAGAGAGAGAGAGATAGAATAGAGGAGAATGGAAAGAACAATAAAACTTGAAAAGGGAAAGAAAGAAAGGAGGAAAAGGGCAGAAAAAAACTAATAAAATAGAAATTTCCAAAAAAATGAAGTCTTAGAGATCCATTTTCTTCTCTTCCAGTAGGCGGAGCTGTGCCCTCTGAGCCCAGCTTCTGCCCTCTATGTGCTGACAGCAATCCCTGTTAGGCAGCTCCTGGGAGTCTCTCAATCCTGTTAGTCCAGAGCCATTTCACTTCTCCGCCCCCTCCCCCCTTCCTCCTGCCAGCCAGCCAGGCCCCAAGGATCTTGTTACACTTGCAGCCCCACTGCGTGCCCTATTTCCCGAACGACTGAGCACTCTCTCTGTCATTCATCTAAGCCCCAGTGCTGTGGAATGGTGATCTGGGAACCAACAGTTTAATTTTTCCAGACCCCTTTGGTGGGCACGCCCTCGGAAACTGGTGGCTAAGACCTTGGGTGTCGCTGCTGGTGGTAAGGGGAGTTGGGGATCGAGAATCCCCTCTGCTTCCCTCCGCCCCTACAGTCACGCCCACGCCACAGGAGGCAGTGTGAGTTGGGGGTCGGGAGTCCCTCGGCCCCTAGAGTCACGCCCACGGAGAGATTTTTGAGGTTTCCCGGATGTATGTATCTGGTGGGGATGGGAGTCACACACCTGCTAAAGCGGATTCCGCTGGGAAGGAATTCTGTTGGCTGAACTCTGGTGATGTCACCTCTCTGCTATGGCGGGCCCCAGGCTCCTTGCCGGAGTGTCCAAAGGGAGGGGTGGGACTGGCCTTTCTCTGGTCTGACCCGGTCTCGGTTGGTTCCGGGTTCGCTAGTTCATGAAAGCTTGCTTAGAGACCTCTTCATAGGGTCCCTGCTCCGCGCCTGCTGAGCCGCCTCGGAGGATGGTCGCTGCGCAGCAGCAGCGGGTTGCGGGTCTGGACCTCTGCGCTGTGTGGCAGAGATTCACTCGTCTGGGGCAAACTGTCACCTCCAATAATCCTACTAATTCCCGGCGGGTCTCACTTCAACGGAATTTTGGTAGAAGTTTCTCAGCAGGTAGAATCTGAGCGTATTAATGCGACTCTCTGACCCTGTTTTTGAGGAGGTACTGAAAGCGCTGCCTCCCCACCCGCCGCCATGTTGGGTCCCTCTGTGTTTGTTTGTTTTTTACCACTGCATCCCCAGTGCTTAGCACAATACCTGTCATATAGTAGAAGCCCAAGTATTTTGGGGTTTGTTTGTTTGCTTGTTTGTTTGTTTTGGTACTGGGGATTAAACCCAGGGGCTCTTAAAAACTAAGACCCATACCCAGCCATTTTTATTTTTTACTTTGGGACAGGGTCTTCCTAAGTTGCTCAGAGCCTTACTAAGGTGCTGAGGATGGTTTTGAAGTTGCAATCCTCCTGCCTCAGCCTCCTGAGCTGCTGGAATTACAAGCTTGTGCCACGGAGCCCTGCTCCAAATATTTTTTTTTTTTTAATAAACAAGTGAATTTACCTATACAGAAACAATAGCAGATAAATAATACACAATTTTACCATTAGGGATTTGAAATACTCATTTAACAGATAAGCATAAATCTCCTATTCATTGTCTAGGAACATGCTAAAGTTACAAGAACACAAAAAGACAAAATAGAATTCTTGTGCTGATACAAATTACAGGCTAGTTTAATGAAAGAGTTATCCTCTCAATAATTTCATTTATAGAAATATACTTTCTTTGCTTATCTAACATATTTTTTTCAGTAGATTGTTTGAACTTTCTGATTTTTACTATTATTAGAGGATATTTTGTTCCATGATTGCTTATTTGTCTCAATTTTTTTTGAGCTGATTCCATCTGTTAATATTTAAATGGGGGTATGTACCACCTTTCTAGTAGATTAATAGTGATAGTAGTAGTAGCAGGGCTACTTTACTAGTAGTAGTACCATTATTAAGAAAAGTAAATAATAATTATAGTGGCAGTGGTAATGACAGAAATAGCTATCATTTACTTCATCTATCTCAATTTTTTCCAATTCTACAAGATAAAGATATACAAACAGATGTGAGAGGGGAGCCTCAGAAGAGTTAATGATTTACCAAAGATTATTCAGAATGTAAATGATAAAGAAAAAATATAAAACCAAATCTTTCTTATTTTAAAACCTGGGCTCTTTCCACTCCAGCATATATAACATTTCTCAGTTCTGTTTCCTGTGGTCTCCCTGCTAATAGACTTGAACATTCATTAAGTAATTTGTTACTGATTTTACAGTACATATAATCACCAAGGAAGGTTGCAGGTTTTGAGGAACAAAACATCTTTGGATTAGAAAATTGACTTATGATCTAATCACAAAGAGTATAAATATGGAGTCTACTAATGTTAGTTTGAAAATTGTCCTCTTTTGATGTTAATTATGAAAGTTATTGAAGAACATAAGCTAATGGCTTTTAGAAAATGTCAAAAAAACCATATATTGCCATAGTTGTGCTTGAATGACTTTTATAAACTAGATCAGCATAATTTTCTGAAGGCTTTACATTAATTTGACTTAAACATTTCAATTATAATGAAGACATTGATTAAATTTGGCATATAAAAATCCTTCAAGGCAAGACTTAGGACTAAGTTAGACACTGTGGAATAGTAGGAAGCATAGAAAGCAGCACTACAATGGGGAAAGTCCCAAAATACCTATTGTCAAACTGTGTCTGAGCTTCTGCTATCTTACCTACAGAATGAGAGAATCAAATTATATGCTTATCAGAGTCCTTTCTAGTTCTTATCCAAGCCTAAAGGTAACTTAGATTTTACTGGGTAAATAAAAAGTCTGTGTAGGTGTAATTCCAAGCAATCAGAAATCAATTAATTAATTTCAAAAGAAGTATTCAAGAATTAGAGAATACTTACATGACAGGACTGGATAGGCTTATGGTCTCTTTTGCAGAAGCTCCAAAAAATAACAATAACTATCTCTCAATCATCATTTTTTCCTAGCTCTCTCCACCATCCAGACCTACAGAGGCCAGTTGGTATGATTAGGTGTTCCTACAAGCTCCAAGCAAGCAATGGAACAGCAACTATCATAGTGTCTAGTAGAGATATTGAAGAAATCTTATTCAAATTGAATTAAGATTGCTGGGTGCAGTGGCACATGCCTGTAATCCCAGCAGCTCAGGAGGCTGAGGCAGGAGTATTGCAGGTTCAAAGCCAGCCTCAGCAACTTAACAAGGCTATAAGCAACCTAGTGAGAACCTATCTCACAATAAAAATTTTAAAAAATCAAAAAAGGGCTGCGGATGTGGCTCAGTGGTTAAGCAACCATGGGATCAATCCCTGGTACCAAATAATAATAATAATAATTAAAATATAAGAAAGAACTGTCTTCAGATTAGACTGCACAAGGGAAGACAGACCTTCTGGTATCTCGGGGGGGGGGGACACAGCTAAGCAGGGCTTACACATAGATATGAGGACTTTCAGTTTAGAAATATTTGCCCAATGAAAGATAAATCATAATATTTTTGTAACACTTATTTCCTAACAGGCTAAGAATATGAATTATTCTTCCTGACATTCAAGGCCCTCCAGTACTCAGGTCTACCTTCAATGTTTTCCAATGTAGTCTCCTGGCTTTGCTCAGTCATTAAACTTGAGAATGTGTGAATTATAAACTTAGGAATCAGAAATTGGTCTTTAAATTCCAATTCATTCCCTCATTGGCTGTGTAATCATTGGAAAGTTACTTAATATTGATTATTCTTTATTTCTTCACTAATAAAATAAAAATACTTACTTCACAGGGCTTTTGTGAACTTGTCATTGAATAAGATGTAGAAAATTATAATAGTTATAATATATTATGAACTAATTATTTATCAGGCAGTATAGTCCTTTCATTGTATCATACTTAAGGAGTTGCCCTACTGTTGGTAATACATATCCAAATAAGAATTCAGAACAGGGAATCTAAAAGGCATTATAGAGGATGTTGTTTCCTCCAGATGGTCAGTAAGTGATGAGTATCCCACAGGAAGCTGTGCATGTACACCAGAAGTCTAGGGACAGGCCCCATGAAACAATCCAGTCTAGCAGGCTTTTATTTAATAGCAGACCCAGCAGCAAATTTTCCATATCAACACTTTATTCTTTCTAGATTTTCCTTTGGGTATAAAAATTGGCAAATCATAAGAATTCAAAAGGAAATTTCTTTTTTTTTTCATTTATGTTTTCATTCGTGCATTATAATTTTACATAATTGTGGGGTTTATTTTGACATGTTCATAATGCCTGTAACATAATTTGCTCCATTTCATTTCCCAGTATTACTCCCTTTCCTTACTTCCTCCCTGCCTCTTATTTCCTTTCTCTATTCTATTAATTTATTTTTTAATTTGTACATTACAATTATACCTAAATTCTTTTTTTTTTTGCATTACAATTCTTATTACACACATATAGAGTAGAATTTTTCATATCTTTGTATATAGAATATGTTTACACCAATTCATGCCTTTATACATGTACTTTGGTTTTTTTATTTGCTTTACAATTCTTATTACACATATATACTTCAATTTTTCATATCTGTTTTTATATAAAGTATGTTACACTCAATTTGAGTCTTCATACATGTACTTTGGATAATGATGTCCATCACATTCCACCATCCTTGCTAATCCCCTGTCCCTCCCTTTCCCTCCCATCCCTCTGCTTTATCTAGAGTTCATCCATTCCTCCCATGCTCTCCCTCCCTACCCCACTATGAATCCTCCTTATATCAGAAAAAAAACATTTGGCATTTGTTTTGTTGGGATTGGCTAACTTCACTTAGCATTATCTTCTCCAACTCCATCCATTTACCTGCAAATGCCATGATTTTATTCTCTTTTATTGCTGAGTAAAATTCCATTGTGTGTATATGCCACATTTTTTTTATCCATTCATCCACTGAAGGGCATTTAGGTTGGCTCCACAGTTTAGCTATTGTGAATTGTGCTGCTATAAACATTGATGTGGCTGTGTCCCTGTGGTATGCTGTTTTTAAGTCTTTTGGGTATAGTCCGAGGAGAGGGAAAGCTGGGTCAAATGGTGGCTCTATTCCCAGATTTCCAAGGAATCTCCATACTGCTTCCCATATTGGCTGCACCAATTTGCAGTCCCACCAGCAATGTATGACTATACCTTTTCCCCCGCATCTTCACCAATACTTATTGTTGTTCATCTTCATAACAGCTGCCATTCTGACTGGAGTGAGATGATATCTTAGAGTAGTTCTGATTAGCAGTTCTCTGATTGCTAGAGATGCTGAGCTTTTTTCATTTATTTGTTGATTGATTGTATATCCTCTTCTGATGTCTGTTCTGTTCCTTGGCCCATTTGTTGATTGTGTTATTTGGTTTTTTGATGCTTAGCTTTTTCAGTTTATATATCCAGAGATTAGTGCTCTATCTGATGCGTGAGGAGTAAAAATTTGCTCCCAGGATGTGGGCTCTCTGTTTACCTCACAGATTGTTCCTTTTGTTGAGAAGAAACTTTTTAGTTTGATTCCATCGCATTTATTGATTCTTGGTTTCAATTCTTGTGCTATAGAGTCTTATTAAGGAAGTTGAGGCCTAATCCTACATAATGAAGATTAGGGCCTACTTTTTTTTCTATTAGACACAGAGTCTCTGGTTGAATTCCTAGGTCCTTAATCCATTTTGAGTTAAGTTTTGAGCATGGTGAGTGACAGGGGTTTAATTTCATCCAAAAGGAAATTTCATGTCACTTTCTAAAATGTTGAACTGGAATGGTGGGTCCCACATTTATTTGTTGTGTGGCCTTAGGGAAGTTTTATAACTTATCAAGTCTGAGTTCGTTACCTAAAAATTAGGGCCTGTACTTTTCAGGTTTGTGGTAAAAATTAGAAATAATGTATATAAAGTTATTAATGTGATCCTCAGTTTATATAATAAATAGCGACTAGGTTTACCATGACATTAGTTATATTCTTCTAGCTCTAAAGATTCAAATGTCAGCTAAATGCAGGATGTCATTACATATATCAGCAAAATACAGGTACAAACATCGTGCTTGATATTTAACAATTTGATGAGGCTTGGAAAAAATCATGATGAGTAGCTTTTTTACACTGTCATGATTCTGGGGAAAATCTGTAACATAAAGCCAAGGAGCTGCATTTTGCATTGATCTCCATAGCAATCATCAATTTCCCCACAAAATTTAGTACTTTATTTTATCCCATTCTATATACCAGGCAGACAGCTCTAAAATATATATATCCAGCCCACACTATTCTGTGAATACAAGACTCATATATCTAATTGTCTAGTTAACATTCTCTAGAGGATATCCAATAGATAGCTCAAATAAACATGGTCAAACAGAGCTCTTAATACACCCCACAAAATGTGGCCTCCTTCAGTCTTCCCCATTTCAGTAAAAAAAAAAAACACCACTATTGTCCAACTATTTCTAAAATCAGTAACAAAAGAACCATCATGAGAAGGTATAAACATATCTATCTTTGCAGTTATATTTTGAATCTTCCTGCTTTTTAAATCTCTATAACCATATCTCTAGTCCAAGCTACCATCAACATATGATGTTCCCTCTGAATATTTTCACTCATTGTTCACCTTTTTGACTACTTCTTAACTTTCAGAGTCCAGTTTAAATTTTATTTTGCATCAAGTAGATGGTCCCCATTCTTAGTCTATTTTCCATTTTATCAGGTATTGCAATATATAACTATATAACTAACCACATATTTATTAATTTAATGCCCCCCAATATACTTCAAGCTCCATCAGGGAAGACAACATATCTCTCTTTATTCCCCACATTTTTATTTATTTATTTATTTTGGTACTGGTGATTGAACCAAGGGTGCTTAACCAATGAGCTACGTCCCCATCCCTTTCTGTGTTTTATTTTGAGACAGGGTCTCACTAAGTTGCTTAGGGCTCTACTAAGTTGCTGACACTCACCTCAAACTTGCAATCATCTTGCCTTAGCCTCCCAAGTCACTGGGATTACAGGCAAACATCACCATGCCCAGCTTTGTTCACCACTGTTCACCTAGCACAATAAGCATTTGGTGAATATTCAAAGAATATTAAATGTATTATTTGTGGACCCAGGGTTTGATAATACTGCCTTAGATAATAAATACTTATTTACATGTCCTCAAATGTACTTAGCACTTTTCACCTCAAATGATGGTGAAAATTATATAGCATCATGAGAATACTTTTACTAACAAAGAATGTATTGACAAATGTTGGATTTTAGGAGCAAGAGGAATTAGGCAGTTAAAATATAATTTAAAATGTTTTTTATTAAAAAAATTAAAGCACACTTATTTCTCACACAACTAACATGCCAGAATTATGGTGAAGCTATGATGCCCTAATCATTAAAATTGAACAAAAATTCGGGTTATTAGTCTAATAACTTCTGAATATTATTATTACTGCATTCCCATCTTGCTTACCCAAACTCAGGTACAGAGAGTTATCAGACATTATAGATGGGCTCCAATTCAAAGGATCCAAAATACATAAAATATTTAAATCCACTCAACAAACATATTAAGTGATTACTATACCAGACACACAAGCATGTGGTTTTCCAGGCAATTCAGACATGGCAACGTGCCCCATAAAAAATCAACTTTCTTTCCCTACAGAGCCATGCCCATGCAGGTCATCATTCAGATTTTTGCATCTGGTGTCTGCCAGTTGCTCCTCAGGATCTCTGCTGAAGCATAGTGCCAACTCAAGGAGACATTTCCAGCTACATAAAGTACTCTTGGTACCAAGAAATGATTTATGGACTTGAACTGATGAATTATTTTCCCATTTGACAGCCAAAGGAGGCCATTTAACTGCCTTTACAAACTACTAGGGATGAATCATAATGACGTAAAGAATTGCCGGACAGGAAAAGGCCCCGACATGCTTGTTCTGTGGACTCGTTTCTACTTAGCTTTGTCTTAGCTGCATTTGCTCTTGGCTCACTCACCATTAAAATGTCTTGCTGGCTGCAAAACTCACTGTACAGTCAACAGCATTTGTTCTGACCATCTTAATTGACAAATTATTCTACATGACTGCATCTCCTTTAATGAAATAGTTCTTCCTGAAATCCCTATTTATGTGGCTCTGTGCTTAAGTTTTTCATAGCCCTTGGTTAAATTGCTGATTTTTAAAATTCATCCTCTATTAAAAAATAACTATATTAACAATAGCAATTTGTCTTTGGCTATTTATCAGATTACTTTCTTGTGGCAAAATGGCTACAAGGTCACCTTTATAACTTATTTAGTAATAATGATGATGATGATGATGATGATGATGATGATACTAATAATTATACTAACATGAATTGCTGAGTACCTTCTTCCTAGAGAGCATTCATATATTTTCTTCAGTTAAAGATATCAACATTATTCTACCTGTATACATGGGAAAGACACTGAGGTTCAGAGAAGCAAATTAGTTTTCTCAAAATCACAAAGCTAATGTCAGAATCAGGATTTGGGTCATAATATTCTGGTTCTGAAACGGACCACGGGAGCAAAACAAGTTTTTTTTTTTAAATTTTTCACTGGTCTTCTCCTAGAATAAAATTCTTGTTTCACTGAGCTCCCTTTATTTTTGTGTATGTGCCTCTATGTACATGTGTTAGAAGCATCTTCCTGTAGATATGTTGCTCAGCATAAGGTCTCATCCTTCTACATATAAGAAAATCCGTTCTAGTCAAATGAGATCATAGTGCCATGAGCAGTTCATAGTTATATAAGCTTTTACTAGTGAAAAGAACTCAAGTTTTGTAAAACAACAACCACCCATGTCTTTAAAGGATCATCATTATTTGCTGTAAAACATTTGGAAAACTACCTCCCAAATTTCTTTTTTTTTTCTTTTTTTTTAATTTTTTTTATTGGTTGTTCAAAACATTATAAAGCTATTGACATATCATATTTCATACAATAGATTCAAGTTGGTTATGAACTCCCAATTTTACCCCAAATAGAGATTGCAGAATCACATCGGTTACACATCCACATTTTTACATAATGCCCTATTAGTAACTGTTGTATTCTGCTACCTTTACTATCCTCTACTATCCCCCCTCCCTCCCCTCCCATCTTCTCTCACTAACCCATCCACTGTAATTCATTTCTCTCCTTGTTTATTTTCCCATTCCCCTCACAACCTCTTATATGTAATTTTGTATAACAATGAGGGTCTCCCTCCATTACCATGCAATTTCCCTTTCTCTCCTTTTCCATCCCACCTCATGTATCTGTTTAATGTTAATCTTTTCTTCCTGCTCTTCCTCCCTGCTCTGTTCTTAGTTGCTCTCATTATATCAAAGAAGACATTTGGTATTTGTTTTTTAGGGATTGGCTAGCTTCACTAAGCATGATCTGCTCTAGTGCCATCCATTGCCCTGCAAATTCTATGATTTTGTCATTTTTTAGTGCTGTGTAGTACTCCATGGTGTATAAATGCCACATTTTTTTAATCCATTCATCTATTGAAGGGCATCTGGGTTGGTTCCACAGTCTAGCAATTGTGAATTGTGCTGCTATGAACATCGATGTAGCAGTATCCCTGTAGTACGCTCTTTTAAGATCTTCAGGGAATAGTCCAAGAAGGGCAATAGCTGGGTCAAATGGTGGTTCCATTCCCAGCTTTCCCAGGAATCTCCATACTGCTTTCCAGATTGGCCGCACCAGTTTGCAGTCCCACCAGCAATGTACAAGAGTACCCTTTTCCCCACATCCTCGCCAGCACTTGTTGTTGTTTGACTTCATAATGGCTGCCAATCTTACTGGAGTGAGATGGTATCTTAGGGTGGTTTTGATTTGCATTTCTCTGACTGCTAGAGATGGTGAGCATTTTTTCATGTACTTGTTGATTGATTGTATGTCCTCCTCTGAGAAGTGTCTGTTCAGGTCTTTGGCCCATTTGTTGATTGGGTTATTTGTTTTCTTATTGTTTAATTTTTTGAGTTCTTTGTATACTCTGTATATTAGGGCTCTATCTGAAGTGTGAGGAGTAAAAATTTGTTCCCATGATGTAGGCTCCCTATTTACCTCTTTTATTGTTTCTCTTGCTGAGAGAAATTTCCATATCTGTAAATTAGGGATGAAATAACATATCTCATAAGATTTTAGGATGACTAAATGTGATCATCTATGTGAAAGCACACAACCCTACTCTTAGTTCCATAATTCTATGTGGTATTTATGTATAAGGGTAAATCTTTGTATCAGGAGCAGCAGATCTTGGAGGACATTAATATAATTGGTAAGCCCCTTAGAAAAGTGGCTGTATAGAAACAGAGATATGAAAAAAATTGTTCTATATGTGTAATAAGAATTGTGATGCCATCTCTAGCTGTCAGAGAAATGCAAATCAAAACCACCCTAAGATACCATCTCACTCCAGTAAGATTGGCAGCCATTATGAAGTCAAACAACAACAAGTGCTGGCGAGGATGTGGGGAAAAGGGTACACTTGTACATTGCTGGTCGGCCTGCAGATTGGTGCAGCCAATTTGGAAAGCAGTATGGAGATTTCTTGGAAAGCTGGGAATGGAGCCACCATTTGACCCAGCTATTCCCCTTCTTGGTCTATTCCCTAAAGACCTAAAAAGAGCATGCTACAGGGACACTGCTACATCGATGTTCATAGCAGCACAGTTCACAATAGCAAGACTGTGGAACCAACCTAGATGCCCTTCAATAGACGAATGGATAAAAAAACGTGGCATTTATACACAATGGAGTATTACTCTGCATTAAAAAATGACAAAATCATAGAATTTGCAGGGAAATGGATGGCATTAGAACAGATTATGCTAAGTGAAGCTAGCCAATCCCTAAAAAACAAATGCCAAATGTCTTCTTTGATATAAGGAGAGTAACTAAGATCAGAGTAGGGACGAAGAGCAGGAGAAGAAGATTAACATTTAACAGGGATGAGAGGTGGGAGGGAAAGGGAGAGAGAAGGGAAATTGCATGGAAATGGAAGGAGACCCTCAGGGTTATACAGTGGAGGGGGTAGAGAGAGAGGAGGGGAGGGGAGGGGAGAGGTGGGGAGGGGGGAGGGTGGAGGATGGGAAAGGCAGCGGAGCACAACAGACACTAGTATGGCAATATGTAAATCAATGGATGTGTAACTGATGTGATTCTGCAATCTGTGTATGGGGTGAAGGTGGGAGTTCATAACCCACTTGAATCAAAGTGTGGAATATGATATGTCAAGAAATTTGTAATGTTTTGAACAACCCACAATAAAAAATTAAAAAAAAAAGGTGTCCACCAAAAACTGAAAAATAAATATTAAAAAATTAAAAAAAAAAGAATTGTGATGCATTCTGCTGTCATGTATTTAAAAAATAAAAGCAATTAAAAAAGAATATTCTCAGCTTGTTCAAATCACTGCTTCCAAATTAGGGGAAAACAACGTAGCCAAGACTATCAGACATAAACATAATGGACCTAGAAAAATCTGTGCCCATGGGTGCAACCTAGGAGACATAATTCAAACCCTCCCCCAAACTCTCCTCTCCCAGCAATAACTTGGTGCTAGAGAAGATAGTCAAGGAGTCAAAGATCACCTCTGATACTGAAAGCGAACCATCAGAGCATAACTGGCCTGGATTGGGCACATTTGCCATATCCTGCTGTCATATGCTCCAACTTGTTCACTCCCAGCTCTCCAAGCTGATCCCCTACACAGCTGCTTGCAAAATAAGTCCATAGGAACAAATGTTCTCATAGTCCCTGGCTTTGCAGAAAAACAAGACTGTCTTTCTGTGGATGGGACAGTTAATAGTGTTAGTTCATCACCCTATAGGGCACAGAAACATGACACACACATTTTCCTAGGACAAAGACTGGCAATCTCTTTGACCCTGGCTGTCACTATAGGGTTACTAGACGTCTCTATGCCAAAGGTTGGGGGCACAGTGAAGAAAATCTGGGAGAAAAAGGAGAGACTCAATAAGAATGGCTGAGGAGGACTGATAAAAAAAAATCACTCTTTAAACTGACACCCAAAATCCTCCTTTCCAGTAATCCTAAGCAGGTTATTTTTCTCCCTAGTCCCTAAAGGTCAGGAATAGGGTTGACCTTGTTTCTAGAGAGAACAAGTGGCCACCTGCAGGGTAGGAATCATGACACTCTGGGAAAGGCTCCCACAGGCTCTGCCAATTTGCCAGAAATTCACAGCATTAGTTATGCCTATGAGTTACAGAATTGAAATATCTATTAAATTGCAAATATGCTAGCTGAGAAGGAAAATTTTGGGCTCTTTTCAGTCACAGATTCCTATACTTATTGAGATATTAGATTAGCTCCAGAAGAAAACAAAGATCTGAGAAAATGGGTTACAAAGAAGACAGGACATTAGAATATTTAAAATAGGTGAATAAGGGAAAGAGATACCATTGAGGGAAGGTTTGGTAACTGCAATGGCCAGAGTAACACAGGAAAGGAAAAGGAGGCCTAGGAGGAAAGGTAATGAAGCTTCTGCGAGCCAGTTTAGTCCTGAGATTTTTGCACCTGCAAGCGTGCAAAAGAACAGTCAATTATGAAATGCACAGTAAGTCATGTGAAAAGTTCTCTTAATGCAGCCAAGTACTATTGACTGCTGAGGTCTTTTTTTATTAAGTCACAAAAAAGGTACAAACGAGATCCATTTTCATGTGATAATCAGGATACAGACATTCAGATCATGTTAACTGGCTGCTCAGAGAGTACATGGAGGAGAAAGAACATATGCCAATGATTTGTTTCTTTCTGTGCTTCACATCACACTGCTTCAGAGCAACTTTAAGGTGGATGCTTTCTTGGCCAAGCTCTTTATTTTTCTGGAACATTTGAGACCAACTTGCTTCATCATCTAAATCGCCCATCTCTGTAAGGTGATCAATTTGTCAATAGCCCTCCTGTAGTATTACATCGATAAATTGTGCTCTTCACTCTCTACTTGGATCGACCAGTCTATTGGATGGTGTGATTACGATAGCTTCCCAGTGCTGTTCTCAGTTTGTGTATTAACTTCTCTCTAGGCTACTTCAGGGTTTTACATTTTTTCCCTACTCACTACTGAAGATGGAAATAGTGCAGCTGATTCTGAGCAAGCCACACAGTCAGTCGCTTGTTTAAATGTCCTACTGAAACAAATATTTTAAGGAAAATGCCACAAACAGGCCCAAATTGATTTAGCTCACAAGCATGCTTTATTTGGTCCATAGAGTGCTTTACGATCCAGGGATTTTCACATAAAAACCAGATTTCCACATCTCCTCAAAATTAGAGACCTGGCAATATTGGATTCTTAGTCTCACCTGGCAGCAATCAGTTAGGGCTGAATGGGTGCAGCCAGCATACTCCAATTTGCCACTCCCTATTGCCTGGAACACCTGGTCTACACCACTCATATACATGACCTACCTGGCTGCTAGAAATATTTGAATATTGAGTAGGGAACTCCGCCATCCAAATGCTTTTCCTATTAAATTAACAATTATTCTTAAAGACAAAGCAACTGATTGACATACTAACATTTTAGATTAAAGGTTATTTTAGGGACCCTTATACCTGAGCTCGGGACTCACCAACTTTCAATCCTTCCAGGGTTGTATCTCTTCTTTTGACCCAGCACCCAGGATTAAGGGACTTTAGAGAGAATAAAAGGCGGGGGGTAAGGTAATAAAAGCATGTACTAAGATTCAGGATATGGTGGTTCTAGTTCTAGCCATACTATTTAACACCTGCCATCCCAGGACAAATGTTTTTAAATTTCTCCAAGCCATAGTTTACACTTTTAAAAATTTATATTGCTACTACTATTACTACTAGTAGTACTACTAATGATAATAATATCACCTTTGCTGCTAACTCCATAAAGTGCTTGTGAGCAACAGAATGTAAAATGATTTTAAATTCATTTGTAAATTTATGTTCATTCAACAGGAGTGAAATGATTCAAAATTATAAATTGTTCTACAAACACAAAGCTGTCTTATTGGTACCCAACTAAAGCACTCACCAATCAAATAAACACCCTTCCAGACAAAGCTACAAATAATAATTTTTGGAAACCTGCTATATACTCAGAACTTGGGAACAAAGAAAAGAAATGATCAACAAATGCCATCCTTTAAGGCTTGTTAGGAAAATAAGACAAACAATGAAACATACTAATTATAGTTGTGATATAAAGTAAGTGTCCAATAAATATTTTATTGAAACCATGAAGTTACAGGCATTAGTAGGATCCCAATAAATTACGTACTCACTTAGCTATTCACTTAGCTTTCCTGATGTTTATTCTGTGGAAACAGCATCCTCAAATGCTCTCAAGGGGAAAAAAGTGTTATATGGTCATACAAGTTTAGGAAATGTCCTAAAATGCATGCCATTTCACTTTGGTAAATTAATAAATATTAGAATATTATAAGCAATAAGCTTCCTTGGGATGACTTGCAAAAATAAAATTGTTTGAATTTCATCTAGCAAATAAACAAATGGTTATAGCCTCTTTTTTCTTCTCCCCTCTCATTTTTCCTCCCCTCCCCTCCCCTCCCCTCCTCTCCTCTCCTCTCCTGGAAATCTCTTAAAAATTTTGTTAATCTCCCTCAGAATTTGAGTTCCACAGAACACTGTTCCCTTGAATAAATTTAATATTTTTACAGGTTCCCAGGGGATCATTCTTCCATCTCCCTACTGTCTGCTTTCAGAACCACATTAAAAAACTTGGATCCTGAATTACTTGTTGCACATAGCAGGCACTGATTTATGTGCAAACAGATCTTTACCAACTGAACCATACTGTTTAACTAGATGCTTCTCCATTGCTTCACTTACCCTAGTTCAGTATCACTATCATAACTTCAGTAAACCTATTTGAGTCTATTTTTTCCTCAATATGAAATGTCAAATTAATAGGGAATGAGGCACTAAAACATGAAATCTGGCAAATTCCGTCTTTCATGCATTTTTGTTTTTCCTTCTTACTTCTCTGGCATTAACCTCAGTTCTGATTCAATTCTGCTTTTCATTCCTAAAGATTTTAACTGAGGCCACGCATGGCAGTATATGCCCGTAATTCCAGCAACTCATGAGCCTGAGGGAATAGGATCACAAGTTCAAGACCAGCCTCAGCAATTTAGTGAGGCCCTAAGCAACTTTAAAAAGAGCTGGGGATGTGCCTCAGTGGTTAAATACCACTTGGTTCAATCACTGGTACCAAAACAAAAAGATTAAGAGCTAAGGACTAAGCTCAAAATTTCAAGTGTACCCTATGAGGGGTGTTTAAGCTCTAATACAGAATTATTAAAAACCAAATGGTACATGTTCTAAAAGGAATATTTCAGTGGAAAGATGTGTGACAAATATTTTGGTATTTATTCTCAAGATAGGCAATGTATGTTTAGTGAATGAAATCATATGACTTGTTCTTTGTGATGGTAAAAATTTATATTTAAGAGTCAGAAAGACCTAGATTCATATCTGTACTCTTATAATTACAAAGCACATAGCCCTGGGCACAGCATATCTCACAAGTTTTAGTTTCTTCTTCTGTAAAATGGGGACAATAATAATAACCACTGTCTTATGGTTGTTGTGAATATTAAATGAGAAAATGAATGAAAAACCCTAAGCACAATGTATACCACATAGTGAGCTCTAAAAAGAGGCATTAACTGTCTGGGTCCCCCGGTCATGATTATTATATAATTGTTGGCTTAAAGACCACTTCCCCTGTTGTATTATCCTTAATCAAAATACCAAATTTCATTTATTCCACCAACTCTCAACCATATCAC
This sequence comes from Marmota monax, assembly GCF_021218885.2. NCBI lineage: Eukaryota > Metazoa > Chordata > Mammalia > Rodentia > Sciuridae > Marmota > Marmota monax. Next base: position 4,056,404 of record NW_026694552.1, on the reverse strand, counting down.
TACATTCCATGTTTTTTCTCACCCCAGTGTCTCAGCATTAACAGCAGAGGCATAAAGGAACTAAGTGTAAGGACCACAAACACCATGATCACCAACATGAATGTGAAATTTATCCCTGTGTGTATATTGCTACCATTTTCCACACCAGAGGAAGTTTATTCTAACAATGCAGTCTAAATGAAACCTGCAACAATGCACCACTGTTAAACTTTGCAAAGTGGAGATTAAAAGCACTTGCTGAAGTCATGCATTTGAACATCTTCACCACAGACTGATCCCAAATTCTACTTTGCAGTTTTACAAAGTTCTGCACATCTAGAATGCTATGCTACCACTGCTTTACAGTGACCAAGCATCGAATCTTTGAAGTATATCCATAAAAGAAACCCTCTAGTCATAGCATTCAGACACCAATGTTTATGGGATTACTCCCAATATGTGAAAAAACTCCAATCAGGAACTCTAGAGATATCTACAACAATCCAGAGGAAGGGTGTTATTTGCATATTCACTAGATAACAGGTTATTGGGATTTTTTTTTCTAAGTAGCCAATGCTCATTTCTAAAAAGCTTCATAAAAGCATGAATTTGTGAAAGATTTGTCATGTGAACTGTGAATTATCTTCCAGATAAAGTTAATTAGTGATGGCTTCCTGCATTTATTCATTTTTTAACATCCGCATAATTTATGTGTACCACTGACCTTCTCAAGGATGACCTTGTCCTGTAATCCCAGGAGACCCTATTCCATTACCCTGCTCATGTTCTCCCACTCCTTTCCTCCTCCTTCCATTATCACCTGCTCTACATTTTCACATTGTTTTAACCAATTCCCCTGTCTTTCTTTATCACTTTAACTAGCACTCTGCACAAATTCAATGTGAGAATACAGGGGAAATCTATAAAATAGCAAATAGTTACCTAAAATATGCCATGGGATATAAAGCTGCCGGCTGTATTCATCATTGGCAAATGACCTAAACAAGTCTATTTATTCTTATAGCCTCCCTGTTCATCTGCAGCTTCCAAAACTATAAAAAGAAATTTCCACAATAACATCACACAGGTATACTAAGATTTATATAACCAAAGTATTCCAGACAAGTTGCATTTAAAGCAAATCCTATTTAAATGTAGTAAAAAGGTAACTGTTTAAAAGGAGATACTGTAGCATATTATTTTATATGAATGAATAATTTCATAAAGCACATTGTTACCTTCTAACTTAACAGTTTTGAATACCTGAATCTTTTTATAATTGATCTACTTAAAATAAATATCAACTATAAACTTTAAGAGAACACTTGTTTTACTATAGACATATTTCTCAGAAATATCAATTTTAAGAGAACAGCCAGAAAATAACTTTTTAAAAAAAAACCTTTAAAAATCTGAAAATCTTGTAAAGCTTGTATATTTTCAATACTCCATATTATAGAATGTCATATTATTCAATTTTATAATTAAAAGGTCCCATTAATTTCACATTGAAATTCTTACCCTATGCCTGTATACTCCTAAACTCAAAATAAGTTAATGTTTCTCTTTAAATAATCCCAGCTTTATATTCTGAATTATGAGAGGACAATCTGTTTAATTTTGTTTTCATAATACTCAGCATACAAAGCCAGTATAGCATACATTGCAAAAAGAATCAGCTTTCACACAGCAACCTCTTGAGCTTCCATTTCAAGAAACCATTTTGTTTCTACATGAAGCATAACATTTAAACTATTAATATCTAAACTTCATATTTCTCACGTGAATCAACATTGACCCAAAGATAATGACTTAAATTTGAATTTTTCTTATATCTAGTTCATTGCTTAGCATGTAATATATACTTAGTATATTTTTTATTTGAATGGTAAATAAATGACTTTTCATTTATTGAGGTTGCTTTACCCACATAATCCCTTGACATGTTTCCTGTGGTTACCAATGACCATGATATTCATGATAGCTTTTAGAAGTTTAAGGGATACAATTTGGGGTCTATGGAAATATGATTGTTTTATGTGTGTGAACCAACATGCTTACAAGAAATCAAAAGCACCATTCTTTCTTCTAGTGTTTCTCAAAGAATAACTCTTAGAAAGCATATACCCAAATGCCTGGACAAAAAGGTAAGTAAATTCTTTATCTTATTGATGTACTAAACAAGAATCAGAGAGAAAGACATGGGGATCTGTATTTGAAGATTTTTCTCCTCATCCTTCCTGGGTCTCTCCACATGATTCTGATGTACACTAAATTTTGTGAACCTTCTGGGCACAGTGACACATGACTGTCATCCCAGAAACTCAGAAGGCTTAGGTAGGAGGATTAAAAGTTTGAGGTCATCCTGGGCAAATTAGCAAGACCCTGTCTCTTTTTTTTTTTTTAAAGAAAAGGGCTGGGGATGTAGCTCAGTAGTAAAGAGCACCTGGGCTCAAACCTCAGTACTTACCAAAAATCTAAATCTGAATCTCTGTAAGGGATCCAGATGAAATTTGAGTCCCACAGTTCAATTATACTAAAAGTTTAGAGCAAATAAATCAATACCTCATAAGATACACAAAAAGTGGCTGTAGCTTTGCCTTTCTAGATTCTAAAATAAAAATAAAGATGCAAATTGTTGCTATCATATTTTATTAGATCAGAGTGTAAAGGAGATTTGGTGTTTAATTTATTATGGTTCAATTTAAACATAAACCAAATACGAATGTGACTGCAAAACGAATGTGTTTCCCAAGCATCTGATAAGTATTGGTGATTGTAGTCAAAGTGACAATGCCATAGCCTTTGTGCATGGTCCATGGTCAGATCACTTATTAATGATGTATAACTGCCTATGATTGAATATTCTACCATGAATGAGTCCAGGAAGTCTAGTTCATGTTGAGAAAAACAGAAATTAATCAAAGGCAAATATTTGGAATTTGGGATTGGCCTGATTGATATGATAGTTATTTTTTAAAATCCCATGAGAATGGAACACACCTTGGTGCCCTTCAACAGATGAATGGATAAGAAAAACTGTAGTGTATATACACAATGGAGTATTACTCAGCCATAAAAAGGTTGACTTTATGACATTTATAAGTAAATGGATGGACCTGGTGATTAGCATGATAAGTGAAATAAGCCAGTCCCCCCCAAAAAAAAGGTTGAAAATTTTATCTGACATGTGGAAGCTAACCCACAATAATGGGGAGGGGGGAAGAACAGATATTCAGTGGATTAGACAAAGGGGGATGAAGGGAAGAAACAAGAAATAGGAAAAGGGAAGACAGAAGAATGAATTTGAAATTATTTTCCTATGCACATATATGAATACACCATAGTGAATCCCATCATCATGTATATCCATAAGAATGGGGTCCCAACTAGAATAAGATGTATTCCATGCTTGTATAATTATATCAAAATTAATTCTACTGTTATGTATAACTAAAAAGAACCAACAAAAATAAATTTTAAAAAGTCCATGGGGGGAAGAACAGCCATTCTAATCCAAAGAACTATTTAAACTTTCACAGAAGGTGCTCTCCAAATTCAAACTAAAGTAAAACTGTCGTTTATTATGATAGAGAGTGGACAAAATGTGTGTAAACTCTCACTTAAAATTTTGGAAAGGACAAAAAAAACCCCAAATTTAAATACACATATGGGTTTTAGCACTGAATTCAGCAAGTATTAATACAAGTTGACTGATTTTTAAACTACCCCAAGAGATCTTCCAGACATAAAAAAAAGAAATATAGAAAAAAAATGTATTCCTACCCTTAGCAATGCCATGATAATTAACTACCTGGTTGATGTCAACATTAGGTGATTAAACAGGTAATGCCCAAATACATTAATCATAAATAAATCAATGTAATCAATATTGCAATTGTCTTAATAATTTCAAAGTTCATCATAGCTCAGATTTTATCCAAAATACAAATGTGTATATGTATATATACAAACATACACATGTGTGTTTTAAAATCATATGTATTTGAAGTTCATATGTATTTGAAGTATACAGCATGACATTTTAATATACACATATATATGGTGACTTGATTACTGTAGTCTAGAAAATTAATTTATCTATCTCATAAAGCTATTTTTTCACTTTTTTGTGTTAAATGTACCTGAAATCTATTCTTTCAGCAAATTTCAAGCAAACACTATAATAGTATCAACTAGTCATCATGCTATATGTTAAATCACTAGACTTATTCCTCCTACATAATCATAAATTTGTATATACCTTTTGACCTACATCTCCCTATTTCTATTTCTCTGCCCCACCTACTCTCTTGATGTATATTCGACTTTTTTCGGATTCTACATATAAGTGAGATTATTATATATTTAAAGTATTTACATAATACAGGTTGAATATCCCTAACCTGAAATCCTAAATGCTCCAAACTCCAGAACTTTTTGATTGCTGATATGAAGCCACAAAAAGAATACTCCATACTTGTCATCATGTGATGGGTCAGAGTGAAAAATACAGTTGCACTAAAATATCATATAAACTTACCATATGGTTATATGTATGTATACATTAGGCTCTTGATCCTTAAATTAATCGTTCATATTCTACATATAGCACTTTTCAGTGAAATTTATTAATAGTATGCTTTCCAACTGTTTGATTTGCAACCAATTCTAAGTTCATAGAAAGTTGCCTCCTTGAACAAAACTCTTTCTTCCCAAATCAAGTTACATTTAGCATTTAATTTGCTGTATTTAATAGAACCAATTCCTACCTGTAACTTTCAATTCAGTTGTTCGTCTTACAAGTTTTCCTTCATACTTAAGTTCACATGTGTAATTTCCTCCATCTTCTTCTTGAACTTCCTGGATTAGAAGAGCATTTCCTTTCTGTATTATTATACTTCTCCACATTTTTGGCTTGCATTCCTAAAGAGAAAATATTTTTAAGTAAATCAAAAATAAATATTCACATCATTATATTTTCATGCTGGCAAGTTACTGCTTTCACTTTTTTTTGCATTCTTCTCTTTAGTTTCAAAATAGGTAGCTAAGGAGTTAAATAAATGACCAAGCAACATCACAAATGTATATTATTTTATCTCATTCAAATATAATCACCCATCACATTAAGAGCCACTTGAAATACCTGGCACCAATAGCCAGAAGATTTATGAAGCATTCTGCAAAATTAGAAAAGCATACAAGTCCCCTAAATGTAAGAGATGTAGAGTAGAACCTTAAAAGTTGCTAAATATATAATGTCCTGTCAAGTACAAAAAAAATCATCTACATGGAATAAAGGGAGAGGTAATTTAAAGGTTCTTCTGACCAAAATATAGTTCCTGATACTACCTGCTAAGGTTAGTGTTGGAGTGGCCTCTTACGATCTGTATGTTTTAATGAAAACACATAGATATAAAGAACTTTTAATGCACTGCATTAAAGTATCATCTTGCTGGTGGATAGTTAACCAATTAGTGAAGATTTATTTTTATATGATTAGTCCATTAGCACCAATTTTTACCATCACCCTAACCCTAAGATTCCTAAGAGGATATGGTTCACTTAGACATTTAGCTTACTCCAGGGGGTCTTAAGCATTATTAAACATTCATAAAATGCTTTTTATTTGGCAAGGAAGTTTATAATTCTTTCATTAATCCCACCTTATTGTAAAACTAATACAAATACTCCAGAGCCTCCCTCCTTGTGGTCAAGATATCCATTATGAGGCTACAAGAAAGCGTCTAGAAAATTTGGTTGAAAGAATTCTCTAGAAATGCAGCTAGGGGAAATAAGGATGTGCATTGAAAAAAATCATCCACCTATTTTGTATGCTCAGTGACCAGAGAATATGGTTTGAGTTTTGAAGCCAATTTGTTTTACTCCTCTGATGGGAATGTGAGCAAGTCTTACTACTGGGATTGGACTACCTTAGAAAGGAATGCATAACACTTTTGCAGACATTGACACTTTTCCAGAGAGTGACAAGCAATAACAAATTATGTAAGAATATTCAAGAATTTTTGACCACGTGGCATTGTCTTTAGCAACAACTTCAGTCAACTTTGACATACTGTCCCAGTCTGTCTATTACTTACCACAAATTTTCAACCAAAGTGATAACCAAACACTATACAAATATCAGTGACAGCATAGGGGATAGCTGTGAGGGAGTGCTAAACAAGGCAAAAATATGTTATCATCTAAATTATGATTCTCTTAATTGAGGTAAGAAATTGTGAGGCAGAGTAATTGGACAATAGTAAAAAGCACTTTCCACTTTCTCCATTACAGCATTTACAGTATCTGCATCTACTCCTGTTCAACCACACCCTCCTCAATACATCCTAAGTGTTCACAGAAAGTTAGAATCTATGCTGACTCTCTAGCCTCAGATGTGAGTGTCTGTGTGTAAATGATTTGAGAGAGTAAATGCTCATATTAGTGTTTGACCATAACAATTTTTCTTCTGTTTGCAGGAGTTTTGACAAGAAAACACAAAAACCAGCACTTAAGTTCACAGGTATAATATTTAAGAGATACACTTGCTTTATGTCCAGTACAACTACCCACACACATTTTCAGAGAGTAAATAAAAGTAATATTATGGAGAACATCTAGATATAAGATTGCTTTACTCCCTAGGGTCTTTCGGAAGAACAGTTAAGGGTTTGTCTGAAATTATATTACATACCATGTCTGGCAAGGTTTATCACCTATATGAGATTTGCTTCTGAGTTAAACCTTGGGATATAAGGTTTCTGGGAAAATGAAGAAAAAAGTCTGAACAGAGAGGAAAAAACAGCCCAGCTGCCACTGTCGTCATACAATAATAATCCACAATTATTTTCGCATTGCTTCCAACTCTGATAGCCTCAGATTTCTAAAGAATCATTCTGAAGGTCATTAAACAAAAATATGGTCCCTCTGGGCATTTTGAGAGGAAAGGAAAATGAAAACTGAGCTGAGGGTAGGCAAATGAGCCCACATACTCATTTTATTCAAAGATAAATGTTATTGTTTTCTCATGTCATTTGGTGGCAAAGTCCATATGCAATTAGTTCTAACCATTTTCATTTTCCCTGCTCACTGTTTTGAATTTCTCCCAGGAAGTAAAAACTAAAGAATGTATAAGCATTAGAAATAACTCCTGACAAAGAACTGCCAGGAATATTTATATGTTCTTTGAGACAGATCTAGATAATCCAATGTGGCAACTTTCCAAGTCCCCACATCCAGGTTTATAAAGGATTATTTGTATCCAATAGGTTTGTTTTTTGTTTTGTTCTTTTTTTTTCTGAAAACTGTGGCATAAGAATATGCCACCTTCAGGTTACCTCTAACCCTCTGGATACAATGTTGTACAGATGAAGAAGAAAACCGCCTTTAGGTTGAAGATACCTCTAGGTTAAAAACCAGAGTTCACCCAAGTTCTGTGATCATGAGAAAATTTGCTTAACTTCCTTAGGTCTCAATTTCCTACTCTGCAATTTGGTGATAATACTAATTACCATATGAGCAGCCAGAACCTAGAGGCTTGCAGGATTTATTCATTATATCTTGTTGGGCAGCACTATATATAGCAGTCATCCAGCACAGAAATTGCTTTTATTTCTAAACCTTTCCAGTCCTGGATCATGTCTCTCCAGAACTTCTGACTGTAGATGGTAAAAATTGGTGCTAATGGACTAATCATATAAAAATAAATCTTCACTAATTGGTTAACTATCCACCAGCAAGATGATACTTTAATGCAGTGCATTAAAAGTTCTTTATATCTATGTGTTTTCATTAAAACATACAGATCGTAAGAGGCCACTCCAACACTAACCTTAGCAGGTAGTATCAGGAACTATATTTTGGTCAGAAGAACCTTTAAATTACCTCTCCCTTTATTCCATGTAGATGATCATCCTGATACTTACTTTCATCTACCATTCACAAAGTTACTTTTTTGGCCATTCTACTAAGGTCTGGATGTGTCTATATAGAAGTTCAGATGTTTTTCAGGCCCTTAAACCCATTATTTGCAATGTTTCTTCCTATGTGACTGGCTATTAAGCTTAAAAGTTGTCTCTGCTTTTCTCTTGACTCTTATCTTCCTAGTGGAAAATCAATGTCACCATACCTTACTGCCCCAGACCTGTTGAGAGATTAATTCTGACAGCCTGTTAGGCAAAGAAGTTTGAAGTACATAGGCCAAGTCTCAAAATGGTTGTTTCTCTGAGACTAGGATATCTCTCAAAGACTCAACTATGTGCAAGCAGATAACATTGGCCTCAATGTGCAAATTCCCTACTATTCATTGCCCCGAGATTATTAAAATAAATTTTATCAACTTGAAGATTGAGGACCATTTTTTATGAAGTTGCCTATATTTAACAAGCAACTTCATTTAGTGCTCTGACCATTCACAGAGCAGTTTGTTATACATATCCTTGCTTGGCTAACTTAATGGCAATATGTAAAGCCCAGGTTCTTTCCTTCCCTTTTTCTTTGGGTGGCAGACATCCCATGACAGAAGTTGCTGAACCCTGAATACACAACAAAAACATTTATTGACCAAGACCATTGAAGTGAAATATTGCCAGACATATTTGGATATGGGAGTTTCCACCTTGAATATTAACGACTGAACTCAGTCTAATTATGAGATACCACCTTCATACTCACAGGTGCTTTTTAATCCATTTGACTTGTGGTTGTGGTTGTGTTTGTGCCATTCACTACACACAACTCATTCCTCATGATAAGTATATTAAAAAGATTGATTTAAATATTTCTTCTGGTTCTGAGTATCACAAAGCAGCTGTACAACCACAAGCCAATCAACTTCAGATCCCCAAAGCACTTCTGTTTGAATAGCAACACCCAGGATTTCAGAACAATTTCTCCCTTTTCCTCTAGAGTCTATCCTATCCCTTGAGGCACTCATATATGTCTAACACACTTTAGGGAACCAAACTTTCTGCAAGTTGAATACGGAAGAGATATTTAGAAACCCAATTGTAAATTAGGTATTAACCTTGCTGTTAAGGCTTGAATATATGGTGTTCCCCAAAAGTTCCTGTGTTAATTCAGGAATATTCAGAAGTGAAATGATTAGATGAGAAGAACTGCAGTCTAATCAGTCCATTCTAATTTGAATAGATCAACTTGGTAGTAAACTGTAGGCAGGTAAAGTGTGATTGAAGGAGGTAGGTCATTTCAGGGGGTGTGCCCTAAAGGTTTCATCTTCCCTATAGGCTCTTCCCCTTGTTCTTTCTGCTTCCCAGACACCATGTGGTGAGCAATAATCCTCCACTATGCTCTTTTTCATAATGTTCTGCCTCACCTTGGGTCCAGAGTGATGGATTTGGCTAACCATAGACTAACACTCTGAAGCTATGAACCAGAATGAACTTCCCTCCTCTTAAGTTGTTCTTGTCAGGTATTTTGGTTATATAAATGCAAAGCTGACTAGCATACTTGCCCCTTTTAGCCCTCTCTTTAATCTATTTACCTGGGATAAACGACTCCAAGGAGTCCTTCCCTGCCCAATCTGTACTTCTCCAACTCTATCTTTGTAGCCTTAATGTTAAGATTGGGAGCTGTATTAGTCAGTTTTTCATGGCTGTGACCAAAATACCTGTCACAACTTAAAGGAAGAAAATTTATTTGGGCTCAGTGTTTCAGAAGATTTGTCCATCATTATCTGGCTGGCAGAAACATCATAGTGGCAGGGCAAGGCAGAGAAAAACTGCTCAGTGCATGGCAGCTGGGAAGCAGAGAGAAAGAGAGGAAGGGGCTAGGGAGAAGGTATATCCCTCCAAGGCACATTCCCAGTAATCTACTTCCTCCAGCGTGGTCCTACCTCCCAATAGTCCATCCAGCTATCCAGCTAGCCAATCCACTGAGGAGGTCAGAGCTCACATGATCAAACTACTACCTAAAAACCCCACCTCTGAACCTTCAATACATGAGCTTTTAGAGTACAATCCAGATCCAAACTATAATTGTAGCCCACAGTCATTGAACTAATAAAGTCTAGACTCAAACACTTGGACCAGAATCCCAAGTTCTATATTATTGAACATGCTATTAAGTCAATGTAAACCTCAGTTGCTTCATCTATAGAAAACAGATGGTGATATTCTTTACCAACTGAGATGATTATAAGTATTAAATGAGGTAATATATATAAATGCTCTGTAATATAAGGTATCATATGCTAAAATCACTCAAGAAATATTAAATATTATTCTATTATTGTTCATTCCCTGGTAGTCTGTTTTAAGATTATATAAGAATCCATTATGGCATATGAATTATCATAAAGAGTTAATGTGACATTTCTGGAGGAGTCTAGAGGCAATACTGTAACCCAAAGTTATAATACTATGCTGGGATCAACTTCAGTTTCCAGTCTGACATGTAAGTAGCCTAGAAGGCATCACCACCATTCTCACAGTAAGGAAAAATGCTGAAAAAAAACCCTGAAAATTGACAACTCTTCTCAGAACCATCAAGTAACAGATGTTACAGAGAAAACTCCCACCTACCCTTCTTAAAATTAGAGAGACAGGACAATACATAGATTCACAGCTCACTAGGAACAGAACTGCAGAACTGCCTTGCTGCAGCCAGCATCTGGCATGAACACCAGCCCTGTCTAGCTTTTAAATTGGAGAAAGAAAAATAGCCAGCTCCAGCTCCCCTAAACTTCCTGTCCAATTAGTGAAGGATGAGAATAAAGATGAGAAGTAGTTGTGGAGGTAATAGCCCAGACACAAGTCAGGGTAAAAGACAAAGACCTAATCACATAACTATAGTACACTTTCCCTTGCCCTATACCTTACCAACACATTCAGAAGGCTTTTGTCTAATAATATGGGTTTAACATTGAAAGAATTGTACAACTCAGGCCTTATCAAGGAATAAGTCTCTAGAAAAAAAATAAAGACAACAGGACAGTAAAAAATAAGGAAATCAGAGAAAATTTTCACCCCTAATACCTCCAATTATAACAGATAGTAGACACATTCTAACTCTTAGCCAGAAAAAAAATATAAAGGATTAGGATTATTTGCCTCAGATTCTCTTACCAGTCAGTACATCATGTATGGCTTTCAACCAAACATTACAAGGAATACCAACACACACACACACACACACACACACACACGCACATTTGAAAAGAAAGAAAGTATCCACACTAGATTGATCTGGCAGAGATTTTATATTTACCAGACAGGAAATTTAATAAGTATGATTAAAATGTTCATGACTCTGAAGGAAAACATGGACGACATGCAAGAAGAGATAGATAATATAAACAGAGAAATGGAAATTTCAGAAAGAATCAAAATTGAATGGTACATATCAAAACATTGGAAAAGAAATAAAGAATGCTTCTGATGGACGTATTAGTAGAGCAACTGTGGAAAGAGTCACTGAGTTTGAAGATAATGTCAATAGAAACTTTCTAAACAGAAAAGAAGGAAAAAAGAATGAAAAAATGGGATAAAATATCCAAAAATTGTAGGACAAATACAAAAGTGTAACAATGATAAAGGGAATAAAAATAGTAGAATAAGAAGAGAAATAACAAAAAAAATATTTGAATTCTAATGTTGGTTGATTCATTTATTACAGCAGCCTTGGTATGGGCAAAGAATGTTGTTTATGTAGTTATGATGAACATTTGAGCTGAGTTTTAATAATATATAAAATATAGGCAAGTAGGACATATCAGACAGAAAAAAATAACATGTATAAAAAGAAGTACTCAGAAGCGAAAAAGCATGAAAACAAACAAAATTGTAAATGCTTTTTCTCTGTTGGGAGTGACTATGTCCAGATATAAAAAAGCCCTAAGTCCCATCCTAAGATTCAGGGTTCAAATCCTAGAATCCTAGTGCCTCTGCCACTGTGTAGCTTATCTCAAAGGGCTATTGATTAATTCTGGTAATACAAGAAGATATTTGGTACAATGTCAGGCCCTGTAAACACTTGATAGAAAACAGATGTCAGCTAAATGGTTTTATAGACTCTACTGGAGTTCATTAAATAGCAGTATCCCTTGATCAGATGTACATTCTAAAAGATCATTCTTGTGGTTATATAGAAGATATACTAGAAGAAGTACACTGCTTAAGAAGTTTTGATTTGCTTTGATGAGTTTTTATCTATTATATGCCATTAAGGTTATAATAAAAGTCTTCTAAGCATGTGTTCTTATAATAATTTGGGAAATATTAATAGCAAACTCTTAAAATTTGAAAAATTTAAAGCATATCTATTGAAAGACAGTAAAGGTAGACAAAAACTAATCATGTTGATAAAACCAGAAAATATGAAATCAAAATCCAATCTTAAAACACCTTTGTCCCCAATCAACATAACTGGAAACAACCCAAATGGCCATGAACCAGTGGCAAATGGTTAAACAGTGGTACAAATATACAGTGGAATACTAGTAATACCACTTAGCAATAGAAAGGAAGGAACTATTGCTACATGTCATAATATAGATGAATCTCAAATGCATTATGCTAAAGAAAACATGCCAGACACAAAATCTATATATCATGTAATTATATAATATTCTGTAAATGCCAAATTATAAGAATAGAAAGCAGATGAAATTTTAAACAAGGACAGTTGCGAGAGGAGAGGATTAAGCATAAAAAGACATGGAGGAACTTGGAGTGATAGAAATGTTCTAAATCTTGATTGTGGTATATATTTTTCAAAACAGAGAATCAAACTGTACATGTAAAAGGGATGAATTTTTCATTTGTAAATTATACAGAATAATATGGCATAAAATAACTCAACCTTAAATTCCCAATTAGAGTCTCAGATATCTTATTAACTATTACTGACTTTTGTGCAATTTTTCTATTTCTGTCATTGCAACAAATATCAAATAAGGACTTTAGTCATGAATTTTTATCACATGTCTAGGATATAAAGAGATATTATTGCATCTAATTTACATGTTGAGAAATTTAAGCCTAGGAACATTATTTATCCATTTTAATGATACTATGCTGACCAGAATGGAAGTCCTGAGACTTAAAGCACAGTGATTAACACATATATCAAATACCATTTCTTCTCATATTAACCAACACATTTTATAATTTATAAGAAGTAAATAAGCCCTTTCCCACCTAAATGATGTAAGTAGGAATAAAAACAAGGACAAATGGATATTAAAATGTATATATCACTGGTAGCAGTTTCAAGACGCACCAAACTAAAGCCTTCATGGGCATTTCAGTTAATTCATTTGGATAAAAGTGTCTGAAAATTCTCATTACAAGATTGTGAATTCAAGGCTAGAATATAATTTTATGTACAAAAGAAGGCATAGATTATTTTTATTATATTTCCAAACCTGATTCAAAAGCCTTAAGCATTTTGGTGAAATCTTTTTTTCTTCTTTTTTGATCAAAAAGTGTTAGTCATTTGGACTGTGGTCTTATGAGGTCACAGATGAACATTTCTTATCCCTTTAATAAAAACAACAGTCATAATATGTGAGAAGGTAAGTCAATATAAAACTCTTATCTTTAGCAATTTAACTTGTTAAAGTGAGTGATGGTATTTAATACTGTTCATTCCTAAACTCACTTTTTTGTAGGTTACTTTACAGCTCATTTGGAAATTTCTTAGAGTATATGAGTCAGATATTGAATTATTTTTTCCAAGTAAACAGTCAACTATGTCAATTCCACTTTTTAATAATTCATTATCCCCCTCTACAACCATTTCTTGATTCTCTATTTTATTCCATTACTCTTTTATCCTGTAATAATTTCTAAAAAATATTTTTAGTTGTAGGCCAACACAATACCTTTATTTATTTTTATGTGGTGCTGAGGATCAAACCCAGTGCCTCACACGTGTGAGGCAAGTGCTCTACAACAGAGCCACAATCCCGGCCCCTTGTTCTAAATTTACTTTATTAATCGATGCTATTTTTCAGTACTTGTTAGTGTTTGGTAGAATAAGCTCCCTCATATGAATGGTTTTTCCAAATATTTTTGGCAATTCTCATTCACTCATTCATACATATAAACTGTGTAATCATGTTGTCAATTTTCAAAAAAATTAAATTCTACCAATTTGCAATATTTATATGTATATAAAAAGATTTAATCCTTCAACCTATCATAATTTCATTTGCAGAAACATGTTGTCACTCTCCATTAATTTAGATCAGGTCTCATTTCTTTAGTAAAATGTTTTGAGATAGGTCCCTTCCCATAATTGTTAAGTATATTCCAAAGTGTTTTATGGTTTATCACTGTTGAAAATGAGATAATTTCACCTTTTCCTTATACATGACTAACTGATCATTGCTAGTAAAACAAAAGCTATTTAATTTTTATGTTTTTAGTAACTACCTTATTGAATTTTCTTATTCTATTTTTGTTGTTATTGTGGTTGCCGTTGCTGCCGTTGTCTAGTCTCTCAGATTTTCTAGGTATAAACTCATATAGTCTAAAATTAACATTGGAATTAATGTGACCAAACTTTCTTTTGTATATAAACGAATAGACTACTATGAATTTAACATCATATATATCCATAAGGCACTAATTAAAATGCACATAAATAGAAGAAAGATGAATAAATTATAGTAAAGGGAATGAGGGAGGGGGAGGAGAGGGAAAGGGAAAGTACTGGGGACTGAATTATAGGAAATTAAATTTTGTGCTTGTATAATTATGTCAAAATGAAACCTAATATTATCTGTAACTAACATGAACTCTTAAAAATAAAATAAAAATTAAGATTATTTTGTTTCAATTTTTCAATATTTATACAGCATATTTCATTTAGTTTTCATATTGCATCAGCCAGAACCCCCAAAAACAATGTTGAATAACAGTGATGAGAAAGAACATTTCTATCTTGTAAGTTGTAGGTATAAGAATATATGTATGTTAATAAGGATGCTCACTGTAACACTGTGCTTATTAAAAATAAGATTGGAAAAATGAATATATGTAAGTGAAAGAATAGTTGAATAAAGTAAAGTAGCTCCATCTTATGAATTATTATGCTGCTATTAAAAGTGAATTAGGTATGGGGCTAGATGTAACTAGTGGTAGAGCATATGCTTAACATCATGAGGACCTGGATTTGATCCACAGTACCAGAAAAAAATTAAATCTATGGAATCAACATGGAAGGTATTTTTAATATGTTTATATGTGATGAGGAGAGCTAAAGAGTAATATGTATATTATATTCCTTTTTTCATCAAAAGAAGAGAGAGAAACATAGCAAGAGCACATGGACAAGCATAAAGCAGTATGAAAGTATATGTTATGTTTAAAATGGAGTGGAATATAAAGAAGTGGTTTTCTTCATGCACTTATAGATTGTTTTTCAAAATGATAAGGTTTTAAGTACATACACAGAGACATACAGATTGAATATTCCTTATCTGAAATACATGGGATCAGAAGTATTTTGGATGTCAGATTTTGGAATACTGCATACACATAACGAGATATCTTAAGGGATGGAACCCAAATATGAACATGAAATTCACTTATGTTTCATAAACATCTTAAACACATAGCCTGATGTTAATTTTATATAATATTTCCTCAATACAAGATGTTACTGGTCACAAGTATATCTGTTCTTTACATGTTTTCATTGGTGGTTTTTCAGAGGTTGACCATTGCATATTTCAGACAGTCTTGCAAATCCAAAAGAGAAGATGAATGATATAATCTAATTAAAGAGTAAATAAACAGTAGAGATAGTTGAAAAAGAAACTAGTTTAAAGATTATACATGTTTGAAAAGATGGCTGGGGAAAAATTATGCAAAACATACTTTTCAGTGTTAAAATACTTGAGATAAAATACTAGACATATCTAACTTTGGATGTGTACCAGAATGAACTCTGGACAAATGGATCCTCCCCTTTATATTGCTGTAGCCCAAGAAAATTGCTTCTTGGACAACCAGGTGGGGAATACACAGACTGCAAAGCACATAGAGAAGATTATCCAAATATTGACTATATGTGGAAATATTTTTCTAATACATCAGAATATCTTCTCAGATTTATTTGAAACACTGTATATGAACCAAGTGATAAAATATATTCTTAAGTTTCAGGGACTATGTTTTAACTTTATATCCTGACCTCTTTGTATCTTACAGTGGGTAAGAAGGTAGGGCCACAGGCCAAACTATAAGTCACAAACTGCTCTGTGACTTTTGCTAAGTCACTTAACTTGTCTGAGTCTCTCTCCAGTTACCTCTTCCATAAAATGGGGATAATAATATATAACTTATATGGTAGTTATTTATTTAAATATTTATTTTTAGCTATAGATGGACATAATATCTATATTTTATGTTTTTTAATGTGGTGCTGAGGATCAAACCCAGTGCCCCATGCATGCTAGGCAATCGCAGTACCTCTGAGCCACAACTCCAGCCCCACTTATATGGTAGTTCTAAAGATTGAGTTCATCCATCTAAACATTTAAAATATAGAATAGCATGTGAGAAGTATTCAATAAATGTTATATATCATTTTGATTATTACTTATCAATGATGAAATGTTACATAAATATTAAATATCAAATATTAAATATTAAAAAACAGAAATATTAAAATAGTTGTTGTGTAAAATCTTCCAGTGATTATCTCCCACAGACACACACGTTTAACTGCTACATACCCACCAAACAAGAGGTAAGATACCTTAGAGCCTGCTTTAAATATTACAAAACAAAAGACAAATTACATTGAAGATAGCAGAAAGAAATTGTCCACATCACCTTCCTTCAACTTGAAGCAGCATAGCATAGAGACACCTTTCACATAGGGGAGGTAAAAAGATTTATGCTCAGGTCCTAGAACTGAAATCCCAGTCCCAGGCCCACCACAATGATTCCTGGTACAGGCAGAGATCCATAACCCCTCCTGATAGTATAATACTAACAGACTGAGCCAATGAAACTATGACAGTTAGGTAGCAAATAGACTGCCGCCACTACCCTTCCTCATCTTGGGCGGCTGACTGAGGAGCAAGAATTGCAATCTAGTACAAGACTTATCTTGGAGCTCTGTGCAAGGCTTGTCTCAGTGAGACCTAGCAGCATATAGAAACCAACAGCCATATACCCAGGTAAGAGCTCACAAACAGATCCTGCAGATCTGGCCTGGCATTAGGCAGAGACCTATGTACTAGCAGGACAGACTCCAGTTTTGGCCTGCACCATGATCATGGTGTAGTGGGCCTGTGACATACCCTCCTCCTCCATGATACTGTGCAGATCACTGTGGTTGGGAAACCCAGCACAATCCAGCTTAGTGTCAGCTTAGATGGTCAAAGGACTGCCTTAACCAATACTACCCCAATTTTGAACAGCACAATGAAGAGCAATACCCTATTTGCTGGAAGTAGGACAGCATAATAAGCACTGAACTTTTCCCTGAAACTTATTGCCAGGCTAGTAAAACCTAACACTGGGCAAATGCTAACAATCCCCTGCCCACAGCCTGCCTGCAGAAGGAGCCTCTAGAACAGCTCCAGTGCTGGGGAAGAAACATGAACCCAGTTTGTTAGATTTCTATTCCAACCAGAATCACCTGGTATCTCATTGTAATGGTATTGGGCCATGAGTCCAACTCAGCAATTGGCAACCCATAGTAACTTGGTTTTACTCCTTCCCTAGTGCTGTGCTGGTTTTAGCAGGCCATAGGATTAGGATATGACACAGCCTGGCATCACTGGTGGCCACAAGTGTGGCATAGGAGCCTGGGAGTAGTTAATCCATAGTGATTCTACCCAGGCTACACAGAATCCCACAGTCTATAGCCATGGCTGGTGACTGTTGACTAAGTATCTGGGCTTACCCTGGAACACACTACTCTTTCTAGGTTCATTTTGACTAAATATAGATTTGGGACAAACCTGGGCTTAGATTGCCCTCTAGTGCTAAAATAGTGCTAAAACACTAGTAGTATACTCAAGGCAAACCTGGACCTGGGTGCCATCCAGTGATGAAATAGTGGTAATGACTACAGTCTCAGAGAAAAAAAGCAGCCTGCTTAGAATTTCTGGAAGAACAGGCGGAAAGCCAGATTAGGAAGACTGGAATGAATACCTAATTCTTCAATGCACAGACAATATCATGCCAATAAGCATGAAGAGCTTTCAGGAAATCTTGATCTAATCTGCTACTCAAAATAAAGCATAAGAAACTGACCAAGCAATGATCAGTATGGGAGAACCCCCAGAGAACCTGAAGCAACTGTTTTGAGAAAACTCAGTGAACTGGAAGAAAACACAGAAACATTTTAATATTCTAATAGAAAAATTTAAAAATGGGAGTAAATAAATATCAAATAGAATTTCTTGAGCTGAAAAATACACTCAGGGAAATTAAAAACACAACAGAAGGAATTAATAGCACAATAGATTATACAGAAGAAAGAATCAGTGAGATCAAAGGCAGGCTGTTTGAAAATATAGTCAGAGGAGAAAAAAGAACAAAGATAAGTCTAGAAAGCTTATGGGAACTTTGGGACACTATTAAAAGAGCAAATATTTGGGCAACTGGGGTCCAAGAGGGAATTGATTATGCCAAAGTGATAGAAATCTTATTCAAATAAATAATAAGAAAAAATGTCCCAAACCTAGACAAGTATAGGAAGGTCAAATGTCACCAAATTTCACATAAACAAAATGGATTGGAAGAATTATTGATGTTAAAATATCTACAAAGTCATCTACAGGTTCAATGGAATCCCTTTCAAAATGCGTGCACACACACACACACACGCACACACACACATACACAAACACCCCAAATACCCAAAGCCATCTTGAATAAAACAGAACAAAGCAGGAGGCATTGCACTACCTGACTTCAAAATACATCAAACTATAGTACTCAAAATAGCATGTTACTAACACACACACAAGGCAATAGGACAGAATTAAGAGATTACTAGTAAACCCACACATTTATAGACAACTATTTTTGACAAAGGTGCTAAGAACATGCATGGAGAAAAACATAGCCTTTTCAATAAATTGTATTAGGAAAATTGGATATCCAAATGCAAAAGAATGAAACTAGACTTCTATGTCTCACCAGTTATATAAATCTACTTAAAATGGATTAAATATAGAAATGTAAGACCTGAAACTATGTAATAACAAGAGAAAGTGTTTTAGGACATTAGAGTGAAGAGACAAGCTACAGAATGAGAAAATATTTGTAAACTGAATGTCTGACAAGGGGTTGATATCCAGAATATATAAGGAACTCCAAGAATTCAAGAGCAAAAAAAAGTTTGATTGAAAATGGGCAGTAGACCTACATTTTCTTTAAAAAAAAAGGAAAAAGGAAGACATAAAAATGACAATCACGTATTTGGAAAACTGCTCAGTATCATTAATAACCAGGAAAATCCATATCAAAAACACAACGGTATATCATCTCACTCTAATAAGAATGGTTAATATCAGAAAAGTAAAAACACCAAGTCTTGGTCATGATATGAAGAAAAGAATCTTTATACACTACAGGTGTGAATGTCAATTAGTACAGCCATTATGAAAAACAGTTTGAAGTTTCCTCAAAAGTTAAAAATAAAACTACCATATGATCCAGCAATCCCACTTCTGGAATATTCAAAGGAAATGAAACAGTATGTTGAAGGGACATCTCTATCCCTATGTTCATTGCAGCACTAATCACAGTAGCCACGAACTAGGAGAAAAAAAGAAGGATCTATCAACTGATGAACAGATAAAGAAATGTAGCACATATACACAATGGAAAAATTATCCAGCCATAAAAGGAATAGAATCCTGTCAGTTGTGATAACAAGGATGGAACTAGAAATCACTATGTGAATTGAAATAAGCCAGGCACTGAGAGAAAAGTATAAATGATCTCACTCATATGTGGAATCTAAAATGTTAATCTTCTTTTTTTTGGGAGGGGGGCAGGGAACTAGGAATTGTACCCAGGGGTGTTTTACCACTGAGCTGCAACCCCAGTCCATTTATTTATTTATTCAATCATTCATTCATTCATTCATAATTTTGAGACAGGGTGTAGCTAAATCACTGAGAGTGGCCTTGAGCTTGATCTCCTAATAGTTAAAGATAGAAATGTGGCTACTAGAACCTGGGGAAGGTAAACAGGAATGATGAAAGAGGTAATGTTAATCAATGTGTACCAAGTTATAATTAGATAGGAACAAGAAGTTCTGATGTAGTATTATTGCATAGTAGTATGATTATAGTAAACAATAAGGTCTTATACATTTCAAAATAACCAGGAGAAGGGACTGAGAGTATAGCTCAGTGGGGGAGTTCTTATCTAACAAGCAGAAGGCCCTGGGTTCAGTCCCCAGCACTGATAAAACCAAAAACAAAATAGCAAAACAAAATAAGTAGAAGAGAGGATTTTTTAATTTTCTCATCACAATTAAATGATAAATGTTTAAGGACATAGATACATTTAACCTGATTTACACATTACATATACATGATGTATATGAGTATCAAAACATCACATCTTGCCCCATTAATTTGTACATTTTTTATGTTTTCATATATCAGTTTAAAATAAATTTAATAATAAAAGCAAATTTTAAACATTATTATTCTGGAAATGCATTTTCCTTCTCCATTGTTGCTCTATTTGTAAAAATTGAGTGGTAGCATGTCCCAAGGAATAAATTGCTTTGGTATGTAATGATAACAGTGATGTCTAGAGATGTGAGGAAAAGGGAAGAAATAATTTAGCAGAAAGATACAGAGATGAGATAGAAGAATGAATTCATATGTAAGGAGGCTGATGACCTGGAATTTACCTCAAACTGGTATATCTTGGGCAGGTCAAATTCCCTTCCTCACCTATAAAATTGAAATAAAACCATCTTACTCTCTTTTTGCCTGATCCTTAGCACCAGCACTAAATTTTACAGAAGTGCCAATGATCAAGGCTGGTTCATTACAGAAAAGAGTAGTAATTAATAAAATGGACTCTGGAGCCACACTGCCTTGAATATAAATCAAGTTTTGTTTGCCATGTAACTTTACATCTAAGCCCCGATTATTTTCTCTATTAAATGCATACAATAGTATTCTCCATACAGAATTGCATTGAGATTGAAATAAGATGATGCATAAACCAATCTTAGCTCAGTGAATGCCACATAATAGTGCTTAATAAATATGAAGGAGGGAAATGATCACATGAAGGATCACACTAGCCAGGCATGATGGCACACACTTATAATCCCAGGGGCACAGGAAGCTGAGGCAAGAGGATTGAGAATTCAAGATCAGTGTCAGCAAATTAGCAAGGCACTCAACAACTTAGTGAGATGCAGTCTCAAAATAAAAAATAAAAAGGGCTGGGGATGTGGCTCAGTGGTATAGCACCCTGGGTTCAATCCCAGTGCCCCCCTCCCCAAAAAGGATCACCCTAAATTATAAGTCTATGTATAATAAATATAATGACCCTTTTTAATATGCCACAAGATTGTCTTCATTAAGAAAAACATAAAAGGAATATGTCAAAGTGAAGAACATGCTCTTGTGGCTTATCGGTAAATTTCATCATGTAAGAACATGTAGAGGCTTCCAAATGTAAAATCACCCAACAGCTGTGGGAGTTAGGGTTTAGGTTTCCCTGCAAACTGAGAGTCAGTGGAATCCTAGAGAAACAACCTACTATAGCTCTTTAAGTATTGTTAGGGTCCAACAATGCACATAGCATCTGCACACAAATTCTTCTTGGTCACCTCCAGCTGTCATACATAAAAACTGTCAACCTCTGTGGCTCAGAACCAGCATGGACTGCTCAGTCCTGCTACAGGACCACAGGGCAGAATATAATATCTGGACTCATATGGTTGCTCTCGCCTTGTCTACTGGATCCACTCTCTGTCCTTGTCTTTCCTACTTTATGCCTAGAAAAGCTGAAGATTATTGATTGCATCTACCATCTTTGCTTCTGATTTCTCTTTGAGTTCAAACTGGGGAGGCAATTAGCAGAAAACCAGAGAGTAGGAGTTAAGAAAGATTAAGGTCTTTATCCTGCTCCTTCCCTCCCTCTTCCACCTTCACATGTTCCTCTAAGGCTACAAATCTTGATAGGCCCTCTCTATTCTTCCTAGGTTCCAGTGACATTGATACTTCCCCTTACCAGTATAGGCTAGTGGAATGAATTTAACAGCCTCCCAGAGTTGGTTCCCTCAACTCTGCCCATATCTCTGTAAATAAATATTTCATTCAACTCTCTTCAATTCAACTTTCACTGAGTGTAGCTTATTTCCAGTTACTAGACCTTATAAGTGTCCATGAATGCTGCATTGGACCCATTTCTCTCCTCTGTATTCACTACAGTGGCTTTTACATTGTAGATGATCATAACACCTAATCTTTTCAAGTACTACTTGTAATGATGGGCCTTTCAATTACTAACAGTAAATAATATTTATATGTTCCCAAATAATTCTTTCATGTATTATTTAAAGCTTCACTTTTCTTCCCATTTGGTCTTATGAGTTGTGTTAAAGGGAGATTTTGTTTATTTTTAGTTTTTGGGGGAAGTGGGACTGCTTTTGACACCTGCTGATGGAAATGCATGAAAATCAGTGGTATATAGGAGTCAAATGTCTCAGTTACTTGGTTGTCAATCCATTGATTATGCTCAGTAAAATATTTAATACCCCAAACTTTTCATATCCCCAAAGCCTGCTACAGACTGAGGTAAAAAATGAATTTGACACCATGCTGAATTACCTTGTACCAGACAACATCGGGCTCCTGATCAGACTTCTTAAAGTCATCCATGTCTGGACAGGAGATCTCTTTTCTTTTAGTGACTTCAGATTTTTCTAAATAGCGGATTCTGCTATTGTAGCACAGGCCTGATTCATTCTCTGCTACAGTCAAGGACATTGACACCTTCATACAATATGTTGAGTTTCTGTAGGAACAGAAAAATAACAAAATAGTTTTATTGGGTGTTTACATATTTGTTTGTACTCTATATTTCAAGAGTATTGACTTTTCCATTTAAGGCTTGCCCCCAAATCAGAAATGACATTAAAACAACACACAGCAATTTTCTACTTCAACCGACACAGTGATATGAAATAAGATGCTAATGTGGGCATTGCCAGCCATGAAGTAGCTATAGAGCTATACAGGGGAGTTATAGCCATCTACAGAACTGAAACAAAATCAGACTTTTTTTCCAATAGTAAATGGTGCTACACTGAAAATCTAAGTGAAAACTTGTGAGAAAATTTCTATAAATACAGCTAGAGTCATCTCTGCTCTTCCTCCATGGCTAGTCCTTTAGAAGTTATTCAAGAGCTTGTTGAATTTTACCATTGGTTTCTTAGCCAACATTTCCTTTTATAAGATATATATATAGAAAACCAGATCAACACACAGAGGTCACATGTTAACTTATATACCTTTTTAAGGTGCTTACTGAGACGTACCAAGGATCAAATTTGGGGCTCCCATAAAGAACAAGTCTTAGTAGAGTCAATTTGAATTAATCCACCAATACTTACCATTATAAAAGAATATCAACATTGAATTTTAACATTAGGCCACTTTAGAAATTGACTAACTCATTATGTGGGAGTATTTATGAAATTAAAATTCCACTTTCTTGTAACTTGGTTAGTATCTTCTCAGTAATATGAGCTCAGTAAACATGTTTGACCAATTTATTTAACTACAAATAAATAAACAAAATTGTATGCCTTCATTTCTGTATGTATACTCCATGAATTTTTCCTACCCAGAGGATGTCAACCACACAGAAGAAAATTGAAATGTGTGGGGAAGGGATCAGAAGCAACCTGATAAGACTGAGAAGGCCAACTGTAAATCTTGGTAGGAGTGTTGAATTTACTTTATGGAGGACTTTTCAGGAGTGTATCTGTTCTAAACATAAAGGATACTTGCTGCCAAAAATACAAAGTGCCAAGGGCAGCTATACAAAAACCAAGTGTTTCTACCAACAAGTAATAATAATCCTATAACAGATGGAATTAGCATGCCAACTGCTAACTTGAAGATGGCCCCAAATGACTGGTGCTATGCATACTATTTATTACTCACTCATTGAAATTCATATATCTCAAAACACAGGAGGACAGACAGCTGTGTGCATTGGGCTTATAAACTAACATAATCAAAATGACTCCTACTTGTTTCTAGTGAAGTTAATTAGCAAGCACCCCTGACTATGTCATGTGAGAAAAATGTTGTGAAAGCACTCTAATTCAGATGTTCAGATGCAACCCAATACACTATGTAGATTGTAGGATATTGCTTTTCTCTCTTCCTAATATAGAACCCAAACAACATGAGTTACGCCCACTAGGATCAAATGAAAGAAATTCACATACTCTTGTCAAGTTTTGGATAACCTCTTTAAATGCTATGAAGTTAAAGGCACTATTATGATAAAATGTCAGGAGAGAATAAAGCAGAGTTTAATCAATTTAATTCTTTTTGACTATGATTTCAATAGTTTTGTCGTAAATAATTCCAAACTCTCTTGTTTCCAACAAAGCAATACATGATCTGGTTCAACACTGCACTCTTTTCTTCATTCATTAAGGTACAGTCACGATGGCATTTTTCTCTGTTTCTTGAACACGTTATACAAACCATAGGCCTTTATACTTGCTCTTCTCTCTGCTCTTCTAACATTTGTTTATTTCATAAATGTAACTTAATTAGGACAAATAATTTGTTGCTCTTGTTTATGACTCTATCTCTGGAATATAAATGATTAACTAATAGATGCTCAGTAGATGTTTGTTACTTAAATGAGTAAGCACTAAGTGGTATTTGTTTAACAGATATGTTATCTCTGCTCTACTTTGGCATCAACGCCATATGGTTCAAGCATCCTAATTCAGATTCAGTTATATGACTATCTGAATATCAAATTCCTAGATCTATGACCTAGATAGTTTTCAGGTGTTCTTGAATTATCATTAATGGAAAAAGTAGTCAAGTTTTGTACATCTGCATATTGGCAAAGAATGGAGTATATTGGCTATATCTGGGAGACAAAGAGGACTAGAGAAGTGGCAGTGGGTAGAGGGAAGGTAAATGTTCACATGGTTTAAAAGGTATTAACACAGAAGAAAAAGAAATGCTTCTGCTGGATATCCAAAGTATTCTGAAGACTTTTTGATGTTACAAACTTTAAACATATCTGCTCCATGGCATTTTTCCATGCAGATGAAGAGATTTATTTGTTAAATATATTCCCCTTCTTATACTATACCCCCATGGAAAGAGAACTGTTCACCAGAGGTCTCAATAATAGAAAGAATAGGTAGAATGTCCAAAGTTCAGAAAGAAGTTCACTATAAAATGCATTTATCCCTTTGGAAGAAAATAAGGTTGACTAAAGTAAAGGATAATTCTAATACAGTGCTTTCTTTTAAAAATGGTTTTAGTTGTAGATGGACACAATACCTTTATTTTATTCATTTATTTACTTTTTATGTGGTGCTAAGGATTGAACCCAGTACTTCACACATGCTAGGTAAGAGCTCTACCACTGAACTATAACCCCAGCCCATATAGTGGTTTCTTAACTCAGAATTAAGCTTTCAACTAAGACACACTGGGTTTAACTAGCTCTGTGACCCCAGACAAGTTATTTAACTCTGTTTCCTCACCTGGAAACTGAGAAGTTCTTTACGATGACTCCATTAGAAATGGAAGAAAGGGGGTCCTTTTATTATCTGACTATGAGCAAAAATAGATGCATATTCTTAACTGGAATGATTATAATGTATAACCACATATTAAAATAATATGTGGAAAATAAATAATATAGTATTGGCATATAGTAGGTATTCAATAAACTGAAGCCATAATTGGAATTGTTGGTATTGCTAGCATTGCTATGTATATTGCTAATAAATAATAATTTTGATTTATATGTTATAATAACCATGAACAATCACCAATATATTTTAAAAAAATAACAACACTGGCAGTACTATGTTAAGAAAGGCCACTGGGTTAGGAATGCTACTTGACAGGAAAAGTACAAAAGAGGTCAGTTGGCAAGGTAGCTAATACCAGAGGATTCTGCTGGTCTGAAAGGATAAAAATATTACACTGACTTAGGCACAAAATAAGTGAATCAAGAAAGAGCAGCTAAAGCAGGAAGAAACCCCCAGGTACAACAAGTACTACAAGGCCAGGATGTTGGAAGTCAAAAGGTTAATAAAGTTCCACTTATCTTCTGGAAACATCTTAGACCAGTGTCTTCTACTATAAAGCCCAGATCCCCAGACATGCTTTCAGGCACAAGACAGGAGACTCTCTTATGTGTCATTGTCCAACCCTTTCAAAGTACAAATGATGCAGGTCATGCCAGCCTCACATGCATTAACTTGAGATGGTGATAAGGGGTTAAAGGGGGAAATGTTTCTATGTTCTCTAACCCTTAACCTTCCATGAGCAACCTTAGGCTTGGGCTCTCCATATATTTACTCCCACTCTACTGGCATATGAACAGTAGACAACAAATTGCTTGTTAATCCTTGAACAAGCTCTAATATGAAGTTGTTGATGATGACCAAGATCCTAGAATTCAAAGACAAAGCCTAGTTTGAGTCCTGCTGTCACTATTGCTGACCTAGTAAAAGTATGATCAAGACTGCCTGACAGTCTGAGACTCAGGTTGATTTTTATTAGTCATGTAATCTAGCTCTGGCACAGTTCCCATTAACAATCTTGCATTATTTAGATTTTATTTTGAAAAATGCCCCTGGCCAGTTCTATTTAAAATGTTTCCTGCAACTAAGACCCCCCAAAATGTTACTTTTCTTTCATTAGGTACAATTAGAGCTATGTAAGTTTGAGGAGGTAGACTGACAAGCGTGCAAGAATGGGGATTGTATTTTTTTTCTCTCTCCCCTACATAACCTGAGAGGACAAGGAACACATTAAGACTTAAAGTAAGCAAAGGGTCATCCCAGTGATATTGTGGAAACAACTTGCAATTACTTTCATTTATAATATTTTCAAGTAGAGTTCTCCCTCAATATCCAGGAAAGATTGGCTTTAGGACCACCCATTCCTGTGGACACATAAATCTCCAGATGCTCAAGTCTTTTATAGAAAATGGCATTGAATTTGTGAATAAACTATGTATATCCTCCCATATACTTTAAATCATCAATATATTCATCATACTACCTAATAAAATATAAATACTACGTAAATTGTTATGTTACATTGTGTAGTGAATAATGACAAGAAAAATCTGTACGTGTTAGATACAAATATAATTATTTTATTTCCTATTATTTTTGATCCATGGTTGGTTGAATTCATAGATGTTAAATCCACAAATATAAAAAGTCAAATGTGGGCTTGGATTGTGGCTCAATGGTAGAGTGCTTGCCTAGCATGAATGAGGCACAAGATTCAATTCTCAGCACCACATATAAATGAACAACATAAAGTCCATTGACAACTAAAAAAAATACTTTTAAAAAAGTCAACTATCTTCATATCTATTATCCTATTTAATTCTGCCAACATCCATGAAAGCAAACAGGGTAAATCACCTAACAATTGTAAAACATAAACCGAACAAATAACTTAATCAAGCTAATAACCTGGTCAGTGGTTTAGAGTCAATGTTTCCAACTAGTAGTCACAGGGGTCCTCAGAACTTGATACTAACGTTAGTTAAGAGCGGTGGCACATGCCTGTAATCCCAACAGCTCTAGAGGCTGAGGCAGGAGTGTAAAGGCGCTAAGCAACTGAGTGAGACTCTGTCTCTAAATAAAATACAAAATAGGGCTAGGGATGTGGCTCAGTGGCCGACTGCCCTGAGTTCAGTTCCCAGAATCCCCCCGCTCCCCCAAAAAAGAGACAAGCTAACTTGAGGTTATCCATGCCAATGTGGGCAATATGAAAAAAGAAACGCAGATGACTAAAGATAACATCTGAAGAATAGTTATTAATGTGAACAGGAAAATAATTTGTAAATTTTTGAAAAAAAATCAGTTATGATTCCAAAAGTTTAATGTTAGCTATTTTAGAGTGTAATTTATACCTTTTCTTCCACAGAAATTTCTAAGGGAAATTTTTCATCAATTTTGTGTTCTTGGGGCAAGGGAGTCAGAGGCAAGCCTCAGGATTTAAAACATACATGAGGGCCCAGCCACCCTCCTGTGCAGTAGGCAGACCACCCCAACTGGAGGAGGGGCCCGGCCGCCTACCCACACGGTCACCTGACCGAGCTCTGGACAAACATACGGTCTCCCAAACACCCCCCCACCCCCATCAAACACCTTAGGAGAAAAACAGATGGAACTCATCTTGGAAAATCCCAACAACTCTTAAAATTCATCAACCAGTGGGCATGGCTACCAGCTCCGTTCTGCAGCGGATCAGGTTCCTGGTTTATATCTCCAAATTCCTTAATAGGACACCTATAGCACAAGAGTTAAAATCAAGAATCAACAAATGGGACGTATTCAAACTAAAAAGTTTTTTTCTCAGCAAGAGAAACAATAAGAGAGGTAAATAGGGAGCCTACATCCTGGGAACAAATATTTACCCCTCACACTTCATATAGAGCCCTAATATCCAGAGTATACAATGAACTCAAAAAGTTAAACAACAAGAAAACAAATAACCCAATCAACAAATAGGCCAAGGATCTGAACAGACACTTCTCAGAGAAGGATATACAATCAATCAACAAATACATGAAAAAATGCTCACCATCTCTAGCAGTCAGAGAAATGCAAATTTAAACCACTCTAAGATACCATCTCACTGCAGTAAGAATGGCAGCCATTATGAAGTCAAACAATGACAAGTGCTGGCGAGGATGTGGGGAAAAGGGTACACTTGTACATTGCTTGTGGGACTGCAAATTGGTTCAGCCAATTTGGAAAGCAGTATGGAGATTCCTTGGAAAGCTGAGAATGGAACACCATTTGACCCAGCTATTCCCCTTCTCGGACTATACCCAAAAGACCTAAAAAGAGTATACAAAAGGGACACAGCTACATCAATGTTCATAGCAGCACAATTCACAATAGCTAGACTGTGGAACCAACCCAGATGCCCTTCAATAGATGAATGGATAAAAAAAAAATGTGGCATTTATACACAATGGAATATTACTCAGCACTAAAAAATAACAAAATTATGGCATTTGCAGGGAAATGGATGGCATTAGAGCAGATTATGCTAAGTGAAGCTAGCCAATCCCTAAAAAACAAATGCAGAATGTCTTATTTGATATAAGGAGGGCGACTCAAAACAGAGCAGGGAGGAAGAGCATGAGAAGAAGATTACCATTATATAGGGATGAGAGGTGCGTGGGAATGGGAGAGAGAAGGGGAATTGCACGGAAGATGGTAGGAGACCCTCATGGTCATGCAAAATTACATATAAGATGATGTGAGGGGGAAGAAAAAAGAGAGAGAAACGTGTCACAGTAGATTGGGTAGAAAGAGGTGATGGGAGGGTAGAGGAGGGGAGGGGGGATAGGAAGGGCAGCACAATACAATAGACACTAGTATAGCCCTATGTATAAACGTGGCTGTATAACCAATGTGATCCTGCAATCTGTACACGTGGAAAAATAAGATTACGTACCCCATTTGAATCAAATGTATGATATGTCAAGATCATTGTAATGTTTTGAGCAACTAATAAAAAATTAAAAAATTAAAAATAAAACATACATGAAAAATCAGAATGTCCCTAACTTCCATCTATAAACATGTTTATACTATAAAATGTAAATTTTTATTTCAGAGTTTATGTGAATTTATTGTAACATCACAGATAATCTAGTAAAAATCTATATAAATTAGAGAATTTTTTCATACCTAAAAGCAGAAGCCCTAGATAAAATGCCTGAGGATACAGTTGAAACTTTTCTAACTGGTTCCTGCCATAGTCTTATATTCACTTCAAAATACTTCCTTTGCAAATTCCAGAAGCATTTAATGAACAGCAAACTAAAATAAACTTTACTTTTTGACATTTTAAAACTGTGAATTGACTATTATACATAACTATCAATCATTTTGCCCTTGTTACATGAGACTACACTCCTCAAACAAAAGCTATTTACTAATATTGTAGCAAATTCAGGGAAGAGAAACAAATGAATAATAAAAAAAATCTCAGATACTTTGATGATCTTTATTTCTCAAAAATTCATTAGAAAAATAAAACGTTTTAATGAAAAATATCTCTAAACTTGTGGAAAGGGAAAATTTCAGACTACTGCAAAAAATAACAATATAAAATTACAAACAAATAATTTTAATGCACTAAAAAGCCAGAAAGGCCAAAACTGGCTGATTTATTAACATCATTATCTAAGAAGAATGACAAACCTGTAGAATCATTCAAATGACATTTTACCAGGTATTTGCTGTGTGCTGTACTGATTATATACATTGAAAAGTAGATGTAAACCTAATACAAGAATAAAAATATTTATGCTACTTTTTTTCCTCCCTTTCACCTTCGGTCTGTGTATGTCTTTTCCCGTGAGATGAGTCTCTTGAAGGCAATATATATCTGGGTCTTCATTTTAATTCCAATCTGTCAGTCTATGTCATTTAGTTGATTAATTTAGGCCATCCATATTCAGAGTTATTATTGAAATATAATTTGTATTCCCAGACATTTTGGGTTATTTTTGGTTTTTAACTTAACTTGGTTTCTATTTTGATTGGCCTTTCTGAACAATAAATGTGGGGGAACAGGCACACTCATACATTTCTTGTGGGACTACAAATTGGTGCAACCAATCTGGAAAGCAGCATGGAGAAACTGGAATGGAACCACTATTGGGGAAATTGAAATGGAACCACTATTTGACCCAGCTATCCCCTACTGGGTCTATACCCAAAGGACTTAAAATCAGCATGCTATAATAATGCAGCTACATGAATATTCATAGCAGCTCAATTCACAATAGCCAAACTGTGGAAGCAACCTAGATGCCCTTCTGTAGATGAGTGGATAAAGAAACTGTGTTATATATATACACAATGAAATATTACTCAGCATTAAAAAGAATAAAATTATGGCATTCACAGGTAAATAGATGGAGTTGGAGGATATCATGCTGAGCAAAGTAAGCCTATCCCAAAAAACAAAGCTGAGCTGAATATTCTCTCTGATAAGTGGATGCTGATCCATAACCAGGAGGAGGGAAGCATGAGAAAAATGTAAAAAGCTTTGATTGGGCAAAGGGGAGGGAAGGAAGGGAGGGTGCATGGGGGCAGGAAAGATGGTGGAATGAGATGGCCATTATTACCCTAGGTACAAGTATGACTGCACATATGGTATGACGCTACATCACGTACAACCATAGAAGTGAAAAGTTGTGCTGCAATTGTGTACAATGAATCAAAATGCATTCTGCTGTCATATTTACCTAATTAAAATAAATTTTAAAATTCACATTATAATAAGCATTTAGGGGAAACACTGGATCTTTTGAAAAAACTCATTTTTGTTATTTTTAGTCTATAAGCCTTACTTTCAGTTTTGTAGAGTTATGAAAACTTCAGAGGGTTGTGGTCTTCTTTTTTTTTTTGCTTTTATAAGTTATTTTTTATGGATCTCTGGCCTGTAAAATGTCAACAGATTTTAAGTGTGTACATTTTTTTTTTCCATCAGGCAGAGATTGGTTAGTAAACAAACAGGATTTGATGGAGGTATGAAGAGAGAATATTAACTCTTTTTAACTTCTGCCAACATGAATATTCAGCTTTGGCCATGATACTGATAATCTCCAGCTCAGAATCATAGAAACATAATTTGCTTATAGTTCATGTTACAGTTAGTCAATAGGTCAACCCTGGGACTTGAACTGTACTTGAATAGATTACTGCTTGAGATAATGGCCTTTAGAGGCAGATATGTAAGTTCAACTTCCAGCTCTATAATGTTCTATCTATGGATCTTTGGATAGGTGACTAAATCTGTTTGAGGCTTATATAAGTTAGATTAATAAAAAGCAACTATTTTACAGGGTTGTTATATCACATAAGTGTTAAAAATTGTAAAGGGTCTGAAATTTTACCCAATTTCAAAACTAACAAGTTATCCTGCCAGTTTCAAGGAAACTCCTATGTCACAAATAATAAATAATTTCTCACAATAGAGCATCAGCATTTGTGTTGCTTACTCAAACTCAGTCTCACAGGACAATACAAAGAGGATCAGGGAACACCTGCAAAAGCAATGGGTCATAGGCAATGTGTCATATAGTACAGTGGAAGAGCTTCAAGCTTAGGAAACACACATCTTTTATTATGGGTCATAAGCATATCAGCCCTTTGTTCCAGAAGTAAATATGCTCTTTTTTCCAAGGCTGTATGCAAACCTTACTTTGGCTCTAGAGGGAGACATTATTTCTATCTTCCAAGAGTCTTCTCTATACATACAACTTTGAAAAGCTAATCCAGGACAAAGTATAGTATGCTCAGAAGATATGCAGAAATGTGAGAGACCTAGAACAAAATCTCTCCTAACAATGAAATAGTTCACTTAAAGCATTTAGCAAGTGCCCAGTATATACTAAGCACTCTATAAAAATAAACTCCTTTATCATCATCACCACTATTACCACATTGCCTACAAATAAGTACCACAAAATAGCTACAAAATACAAATACCTACAAAATACAAATACCACATTACCTCCCAATACAAATCATAAAGTCAATGAAAAGATTTGTTTTCTTGTCACTGTTTTTAAGAAAACAGTCAATGGACCAGGATACAGGAAACATTACACTTATTCTAAAAACTGTTTGCTCAGGATAAATTTTATTATAAAAATGCCCTTTACAATAAATTCAAAACAAACTAATTTATTCTGAGACTGAGCATTAAATTCAGATAAATACTAATAAAATTATGATATATTACATATATATTTGACCCATTCATGTATAACTGAGAATTGTGGATCTTTCTATTGATCTGTTATGTCACCATTCCCAAGGAAAGCAATTACAGTTTTTCACCTAAGAATACAGGTAATTTGCTCAAAATCTGACCCAAAGACTGAATGAAGATGAGGGTAAAGGTAACAGGATAATCAAGGTAAATTTAAAATTTCTTGCCACCACCATTATGCACACTATAAGTGATTCTTGCTTTCTTGTTTGAATGAAAACAACTTTAAGAATAATAATCTGAAATACATCATCCTATAATCAAAAAGCTTTCCATAAATCTGTGGAGAATCCTGATATTTCTATTAACAACAATATATCTCTCATCCAGAAAGCCTTCCCCAACCAATTCCACTGACTCTATTCCTACCTCCTCATTGGCTCATACTTACATTACAGATATTTTGTATTTGTTAATAATATTGTTTTATAATTTTCCTCATAATATTGACAAAGATTTTGTCAATTACCCAAGTTACACCTCAAACTCTTCAAAAACCGTTTTCTTTATATGATTACCTACCTTGCCTGACTTTCTGTTGAAAATTTTATAACTAAATTGTCTTAGCAACTAATCTATCATGCCCTATGCCTCCATGATCTATTCTCTGACTTCTGTCTATGCCACCATAGCTGTCAGTTTCAGAGACCTTGAAAGACTTGTCAATATTCACTATTTATACTTGCTCCTCTAACTTCATTCTATGGCCCAATATCATTTTACTTCTGCCATATCATTCTATTGATTTTCTAATCAGTAGAATCATTAAGAATACCTTATTATGTGAACTGGATGACCTTTTGTTCATTAGGTTTAGCTAATAATCTAAACCTAATCCAATCCAACCTCCATGTATTATTTGAAAAGAGTAACACTTATTTCACCTTCAAAATCTCTTAGTTTAAAACTATCCCCCTCCTTTTTTCTACTTCTTTCTACCACTTCTATTGCTTATTATTTTTCCTTGGTTTACTCCCAAATTATTGACCACTCTTCCCTAGGCATTAGTGGTTTTTTTTTTTTTTTTTTTTTTTCTGTTTCATTTTTTTTTCTCCCCACCTAACCTTCATCTTAAGCACTGGATCCTAGCCACAACTGAGCACTGCAACCATCCAAAGCTATAATATATATCTCCAGTTATGTTCTCTCTCTTAAATTCCAGCCCAGTTGAGTCATCTAAGAGTCAATATAAGTGTCATGAGGCACTTATCAATCCAAACTGAACTCATCTGTCTCCTATAGTCTGATTTTCCTTCTATACTATGGCTAGAGGCATCACTAATCATAACACCAAATTTCACCAGATACCTCAAAATCACCCTCCATGCCATCTTCCCATATTTATTGTTATTATAAAACTGGATAATAAGTCATTCTAATTCTGTTTCAAAATCTGTCCTAAGGGGACAAACGGAATAAGATTGATCAGTGAGTACTAAGATATCATTAGAAAAGAGCTAGTATTTTTGGTGTGCTATTGCACAGTAAGGTGACAACAGATAACAAAAATGTACTATGCATTTCAAAACACTACTAGAAAGGATTTTGAATGTTTTCACCATAAAAATGGTAAATTTTTGAGGAGGTATATAAGTTTAACTCGATTTAAACATTATAAAATGGATACTTGTATCAAAACATCATGCTACCCCACTAACATGTGTTTCAGTAGTTAAAAATAAATTTAATTCAGGGGCTGGGGATGTGGCTCAAGTGATAGCACATTCACCTAGCATGCGTGAGGCACTGGATTCAATTCTCAGCACCACATAAATGTAAAATAAATATATTGTCCACTTAAAAAAAACCTAAAAGAATAAATATTTTAAAAAATAAAAAAATAAATTTAATTTAAATTTTAAAAATTGTGTACTCTTCTGACATCTAGATTCTTCCATAGTTCAAACCCTAATAAAGTTCTGCTTATGCACTGAAATAATTTTCTAACAGATCTCCCTCTCTTTTGTTTTTTTTCCCTTCTTCAATTCTTTAGCCATGTGAAAAAAATTTATTTTTCCAAAGATGTTTATTCAGCAGAAGTGAAATGATGGCAGCATATGGAGAAAACTGATTTCAAGCTGAAGTCCATGTTTAAATTCTTATCAAAGAAAAGTAGGGTAAAAGATGTTCTTACATTAGAAGAATAGAAGACAAAGAATAAGGTAGATAACTATTAAACCACCAAAGACAGGACCCTGATAGAAAGGAAGAGATTCATAAGGCAGGCCTCTTCCCACTCTATATCCTCTCCCTATGTTATTTCAAACACTACCAAGAATTCAACTTCTTCCTCCCACTATAATAATTCTAACCCTGATATCTCTCCTAAGCTTTAGACTCAAACTGCTGACTGGGTATCTCTACCAGGTCACCCAACAGGTTACCTCAATATCTATCTATCTATCTATCTATCTATCTATCTATCCATCCATCCATCCATCTCTATCTATCTATCTATAGGAAGGTAAACTAACTCTAACCAACTGCTTCATTATCCATCAAAGTCTATCTTCTTAGTCCCCTATACCAGAAACCTGGAAATTATCTTAGGCATTTCCTAACTCTCATCCCTAACATCTCTAATGAATTCCACCTAAAGTCCATGTTTAAACTGGACAAATGACTCTCTGCATTCTTCTCTCCATCTCTACATCTAGCACCTCAATTTACCTCTTGAATTACTGTGACAGCTCCCTCATGATCCTCCCTATCACTTGTCTCTCCCACTTCTCCTCAAAAGTTCATTTTCTGAGTGCCCTTTCTGCAGAAATCACTCTAAAACCAAATTATGAACCATGACTACTGATGGCTGATAAATACAAAAGTTTAAATGTAAAGAAAGTACAAGACAGTATTTTAAAAGAATGTTAAATCAGGGAAACTCTCTATCTTTGGTATTCAACTACCCTCTTAGGTAATATTTTAAAGCCTGATTGTTTTTTTTTTCTCTTTTACTACCATATAGGATAAATACTACCATTTTCAATGTAGTTCACAGAACAAAACATAATGCTGAATAATAAAGGATGAATAACCTGATTTTTCCAGGGATAGATAATGCAAAACACAAAATAAGTGTATCTGTTCATGACTTATTCCTTTGGGATGTATTAATAATAGGAGAGAAGATAATGGAGATTATTAAATCCAAAAGGCAGGCTGTAGAAAGATTCTAATATCAGGACAAAGAGTGTAACATAAGGAGCCATCATATATTTTTAAGCTTAGGAGTAACCTGAACATAGAAAAAATCTAGAAGCAATTAGGAATTAGGAGGAAATTAAAGACAGGAACAATATTTTAGAAACAATATGGGCAATCTCTAAATGTGAACAGATATCCAAGGAGTTTCTAAGGTACTAGCAAAGGGTATGGTGACCAATTGTTGCCTACATTTTGGGCAGTTAGTTAGGTTTTGTTTTTTTTCCAAGACTTCTATATTGCACAACATAGGAATAAGTAGGAGGTCACTGACCTGAGACTGTTCCTACATTTTGAGTCCTTACCTAAGCTATGAACAAATATGGTATATTGAAAAACTCAAATTTTAAAGAATAACAAACAGCCAGGTTTGCACCAATCAAAATCAGCTGTATTTCAGCCAATCACATGAAGTCATGCAATCAGATCATTCCCAAATAAGGCAGATTGCCTAGCTGTAATCAGGTGGTTTCTCTATTTTTATGTTTGTCCTATAAATCTCACTGCTCAGGCTGAATCATTCCTGAATCTCTCCAAAATTCAGGAGAATTTTGACTCATGAATCATTCTCTGCTCAAATAAACTTCATTGAACTTGTCTAAACTTTTAAACAAAGAGTGTTGAGTTACATTAAGAACATTCTGATTTGAGAGGTCTTTAGGACACACATGACATGGGAATATAGAGCAGGAGTTAGGCCAAATCATGCCAACTGCCTACTCTAAATAAAATTTTACCAGAACACAGAACATGCTCATTCCTTCAGGTATTATTTATGGCTACTTTTTTATGGCAAGTAGTTGGGATACATATTCTTTTTCCCCAGAGCCTCAAATAATTACTCTCTGTTCCTTTACAGAAAATGTTAACTAAACTTCCTATTGGAGGGAATTCAATACTCTGAACATGAGCTACAGAAATTTTCTCCAGGGGGTGGCGCCAGAGGCCACTGAGAGGTTGGAGATGTTCCCTGACTGGAACACTCTACCTCTAGGGGTCTTAACATACTCTGGGGTTAGATAAATATATGTCGGGAAGGAGGGGTTTCGGCATTTTGTTACTTGTACAAAAGTTTCCTTTTCTTCATTCTGTGTCTTTTCTAACCACTCTTGGCAAATTAATTTGCAGGCCAAAAAGTACATAGCATCAGGGAAATGAAAGGAATGTTTTCATCCTTTGCATTCTTAAGTTTAGCTCCTCTCCTCCACCCCTCTTCCTTCGGGGCTACTTGATGCCACAGAGGTGTTGGAGTTACTTCCTGTTCTAGAATATTCGAAGTATTGGAGGGGGCTCACCAGGCCTGGAACAAACCATCATGGTGGGGTGGGACCTTTTGGACTTACTTCTGAGAGCTTCATTTTCTTCATTCTGGGTCTTTTCTAACCAGTCCCGTTTCTTCCCGCCTTCGATGGCTTTCAGCCATGTGGTGGGTTCCCTTAGGAGCCCAGGAGGGGGCGGGACCTTCGGCTCTCCCTCCTCGGCACCCCCGCAGTCTCTGGGAGTTGGAACAGTCCTAGAGTAAAAGCCTAGAGATTTCGCCGCGTGGCTCCCTTTTCCCGGAGCCCTCGAAGCGAGAGGGACCCCTTTCTGCCTGGGAGAGGGCTGTGGTAGCCCTGTATCTACTCTGGTGAGCCCGGTGGGAAGCGTTCTATGAGGGGACTGAGGCAGAGGCGGCTCTTTATGAGTGGGTGGGACAGAGAAGCGAGGGGTGGGACAGAGAAGAGAGGGGTGGGGAGCGAAGGAAAGGGGAGGAGAGTAAAGGCGAAGGGAGGGGCTAAGGGTGGGGGAGGGGAGTGAGGGTGAGGGGAGGGGCTAAGGGCTATGGGGGTTGGGGTGGGCCCTAAAGGCAGGGGAGGGATACTAAGAGTGATGGGGTGGGGGACTATAGGCAACTGGGGTGTGGGTGGGGAGGCTGAGGACTAGGGGGTCTTAAGGGAGAAGGACAGGACAACTGGTTGATCCATCTCCCAGGGCCCACAAAGCCACAAGCCCCTTAGACATCATGGCCTTGAAACCTGAGGACCCCTGTAGTGGATTTCGGCATAGCAAGGTGGTGGCCTTCATCAACGAGAAGATGGCCAGGCACGTGAAAGGCCCTGAGTTCTACCTTGAGAATATGTCTTTGTCCTGGGAGGAGGTGGAAGATAAGATCAGAACCATCCTGGAGGACAGTGAGATGTCCAGCGAGGCCCAGGAAGCCTGCGCCTGGGGCAGCCTGGCTCTGGGCTTGCGCTTTGCTTGCAGACAGGAGCACTTACAGGGGCACAGGGTGCAGTGGCTGCAGGACTTCTCCAAATTGCACAAGTCAGCCGCCCAAGCCTTGGCCTCAG
This sequence comes from Marmota monax, assembly GCF_021218885.2. Classification (NCBI taxonomy): domain Eukaryota; kingdom Metazoa; phylum Chordata; class Mammalia; order Rodentia; family Sciuridae; genus Marmota; species Marmota monax. Next base: position 4,017,866 of record NW_026694552.1, on the reverse strand, counting down.
AACTGAAGCAGCTCACGATGCAACAAGAGATGGAGCGCAAGGAGGCTGCTTTCCAACTATGGATGACCCAAGCCAAACTGGTGGAAGTGCAGAAAGAGTGTGACCTACTAAAGTGGAAGCTGCTCCAGGTGGTAAGATCACCCTGCCATGCCAGTCCTACCTTTCACCCCTACTCTAGGCCAGTCCTCACCCCCTTGACCACAGATCACATCTCAGCCCTGCCCACTTCTCTCCAGGAATTCAGGGCTCCCCCAGAGCAGGTTGCAGAGGGGCCAAGCCTGGCTGCTGCTAGAGGGGCAGGGACCGAAGGAACAGGAGAGATGGAAGAGACAACAGCAGCTACAGATGATGCCACAGGAGGAGGAAGAGGAGGAAGAAGAAGAGAGGAGAGTAATGCAGTGGGAGCTGCCTCCATGGAGGCTGAACAGGAGCTGGGTGGGAACTTCCTGCAGCTTCTTGGAACTACTGAGCCAAAAAATTACACCTCTGGTGGGCAGAGGGAGGGAGATCCTGGATCCATGGAAAATTCCATGTTTTCTCTCTCTGGGACCCTGAATACCCTGTTCATAGCCTCATCAGAACCCCTCCCTGTTCAGCTCCCTGCCTCATTCTCTTACTCACATTCATCCTCTTTGTCCCCATTCCCAGCCTCACCCTCACCCTCACCATCTCCACCAACAGCCATGGTCACAGCACCTGCTCCACCTCAGATGCTTCCCCACAGCTCAGCCTTTGATGTTAGCCTGTGGTCTGATATGGGGGCCCAGGGATTAGACCCTCCAGAAACCCTTAATAGGAAAGACTTTGAACTCCACCAGCCAAGAAAACCTCCGGTTTTTCGCAGGCCTGGGGATTGGGACTGCCCTTGGTGTAAAGCTGTGAATTTTTCACGAAGGGAAAGTTGCTTCCGCTGTGGGAGGGGAATCTGGCTGCAAAGCCCTTAGTGAATTCAGAAATATGAAATAGAACCGAAACATATCCCAGTGGGAAATCAATTTTCAGAGGTGGGTGGGAGGTGGAGGGAAGGGGTGGAATGGAGGTGAGGGATGAGAGGTGGGGAGGGTGTAGATGGTGGAAGGAAAGACAGGGTTTGATTACCCTTGTTTTTGTTTTTTGTTTAGTTTTGTATTGGAGCTTGAACTCAGGAGTGCTCTACCCCTGAGCTCTATTCTGAGCCCTTTCAATTTTTATTTTTTAATTTTGAGACAGAGTCTTGCTAAATGGTCCAGGCTGACCTCAAACTGGTGATCTTCCTGCCTTAGCCTCCTGAGTAGCTGGTATTATAGGTGTGTACCACAACACCCAACTTGATTACCCCTTTTTATTCCAGAGGGTCATTTAGTACCCTAGATCTACTGCAGCTTTTGGGGTGTGTGTATGTGTGTGTGTGTGTACGCACACACGTGAACACCTGTCTCCCCACAGATGTGCACAGTCATGTATATAAAAGTCCACCCTCTTTCCCCGCCTAGTCCTTATATAGTTAAGTGTGGTCATTTGACACATCCCGAGCCACACAGATTCCCAGGATAGATCATCTGCACTGAGAGGTAGATGCCATAGTCATGATGGAGTTGGTCAGTGAAGCAGTGGGTAATTTTGTTGAGGCCTGGGTCATAGCCACAAACACTGAGGCCACAGCTGAGGCCTAGCCCTGACTATGGGGGAGAAAAACTGGGTGCTTTACAGAGGTATCTTTTGGAGGACACGAGTGTGAGGTCCCAGGATGCAGACAGGCATAGAAGAGTTGATCCAGTGACTCCAGAGAGCTGGAGAGAGTGGTTGTGGTGCAACTCCTTTCACATATTGCAATTATGCTACGTGAGGATACACTTTACCCAGATAGTCTTTTATTTTTTATAACCTTATTTTATTTACTTATTTATTTTTATGTGGTTCTGAGGATGGAACCCAGTGCTTCACACATGCCAGACAAGGGTGCTACCACTGAGCCACAACCCTAGCCCCAGATACCTTTTTCTTTAAGCTAACTTGAGTAGGCTCCTATTCTGGAGAACCTGATTATTTCCCTGTCAGAAACTGGTAACAGCAGAGAAATTTCAAGCAACAGACCATTAAAGAAACTGTTGAAACTGGATGGGGAGTTCCATCGAGGTTTGGCGAGTAGTGGGAATTCCTGCATCCCAAGAGTCCCCAAGAATGAATTGAATAGGGATGGCTCATGTTCTGGGGGAGTTAAATCACAAGAAAAATCAAAGAAAGCTTGGAGGGTGGGTAACCCTAGGTTTATACTGGGCTCAAATTAACACAGCAGAAATTCGCCACCCCTAAGAGAATCCCCACAGGGCTGCATACAAAAGATGCCAGCAGCACCAGCTGCCAGCAAGGACTCCTATAACTGCACAGTCTCATGACAGGAGAATCCTCCCTACTCATCAGTAGATGAAACCAGAGACAGATTTGAATTCATACCACTGCCAAGGTGAGTCAGAAACTCATAGTACTCAGGGTATGCTCATCTAGACCATTCTCTCTTCCAACCCACCACCAGGAAAAATGTGGTAAAGGAATCTGGCTATAAAGTTCTCGGTGAATTCAGAAATGTGAAACATAACAGAAGCATATCCAATGTCTGTTCAGCTCCCTGCCTCATTCTCTTACTCATATTCATCCCAACCGCCAGTGGGAGGGGGAGAGGTGGGAGGAAGAGGAGAGTGAGTCAGGGAAGGGGATGGGTGGGAGGTTGGTCTGCTTTTCCCCCTGGTGACCATAAGCTGTGTTGAAGGGCGCTAAAAGTGTGTTTTAGCCCTCAGGTGGAAGGATGGGGAGGAGGTGTGCAACTGGAGCACAATGAGACATGACTGGAGGAGTCCTGGACATCACCTAGGGACTGTGGACCTACATACCAGAAAGCTGCCATGGCTCTGGGACATCCAGCAGAGATGTGACTTTCGGCTGCCTCCTGTTGGGAAGGGTGTGGACAATCACCATCCAAATTGGGGGCTAGATACTTAGCCTGTACATTTGAGAAATGCCTTCATGTTTGTTTATTTCCTTCTATGCAGATTTTCTTAACCTCAGTACTCCTGACATTTAGAATTGGATAATTCTTTGTTGTGGGGGACTGGCTATGCATTGTAGGATGTTCAGCAGACTCCCTAGCCTCTATCCACTAGATGCCAGTGGTACCCACCCCACTTATTCAGTCATGACAGACAAAATTGACTCCAGATGTCGCCACATATCCGCTAAAGGTTAAAATCATCCCCAGTTGGAGATGACTGGAGGCAATAAAGTAATTAGGAACAGTTTGAATAGGGTATGAATCAAAAAAAAGAAGGTCATATAGGCTGAGGGGCCCTGAGAGTTAAAGGCTGAAAATGTCCATTGGGCTTGGCATTTACTTTGGATCTTCAATCAAATTCAGGGGCGTGGTAGGGTAGAAGCCAAACTGCAAGGACGGAGTGAATGGGAAGTGAGGAAGTGGAGTCAGTGAGGGGAAGCTCTTTTTAAGGACAAAGATTGATTGTGACTGGATATGTGGTTGAGAGAGAGAGTTCTTTTGAACATGGGAGAAACTTGAGTCATGGGGAAAGAGATCACAGAAGCATGAAATATATGACAGAATAAAATACTGCAAACTGTATTAGAGCTACAGCTACTGTTATTATTTTTTGAAGTCTATGACAGGGTCACTTTTTATTTTTGTATACAAAATTCCTTTAAAAATCCTATTAGTGTATATGCATAGTTGGTATGTATGTTTGTAGATTTATGTTTAAGTATAGAAGAGGTCTGGAAAGACATTCAGCAAATATTTGCATTAACTAGGCAGAGTGCACTCATCTCTGCCAATGAGTGCTATGGGGTTCAGTTGGGGCTATGAAATTCAGAACTTTTTACTTTATAAACTTCCATTTTGTGAAAGTCAAATAATTAAATGTTAAAAAAATTAAAATGGATTGAATTTATTGACTTGGATAGATTTGGAAGTTCCAGTTCCTCTGTGATAGAAGAGAGAAGACACTGCATGGCTAGACGATTGGAAACCAAGGGGGCTTCTGCCTATGTGTCTGTTAAAAAAGACACCTGAGGGGACAAGGATAGAAGGTCAAAAGGGGTGGCTTCTGAATAATGGTACATATAAGAATAATCATGGAAATGGAGGTGAGGAATGGGGAAGAAAGAAAGGATCATTAAGCTGCACAGAGAACACCATTGGTATAATACCCAAGTGGGATGGTGGTAGGATTCCAGGAGGGGGCATTGGAAAAGAAGTTGTGGCATTCCAGGAGGGCACCAGACACAAATCTCTGGTGCTACAACTTATTTTCATATTTAAAAAAATATTTTAGTTGTAGATGGACACAACATCTTTATTTTTATGTGGTGCTGATGATCAAACCCAGTGTCTCACATGTGTGAGGCAAGCACTCTACCACTGAGCTATAACCCCAGCCTTCATATTTTTTTTTCAGTAATGGATTCAGTGTGTTTGAATTTGGATTTTATATTTGGTAGGACCATGGAAAGACAAAGACTTTTACATAACTTCATGTGTTTGCCCATTTAATTTTTTCTGTGAGTCTGAAGGAAAGATGTCAACAAATTGTAATTATTTCTGCTTCCATCACTTATTACCCTCTAAAAACTCAGCAGAGGGGATCTGACATGGTCTTTGAGACCTTGAGCAAGGATGCTTAGTGATAGAGATAGCTAAAAAGGAAGATATCTTTAAAAACAATATAGGTCTAGTGGGCAAGAAAATTGGATAAAAATTTCATGGGAACAAAGCCATGTTCCAAAACCGTGAACTCTACCTCTAGAAAAGCGGTGATGCTCCTGATGCTTCCCTTTTGAGATAACAACAAAGTGTTAAAAGGGAATATTGAAGGATTCTCTGTTGACCTTTCTCTTTCTGGTGACACATCCACACTGGAAAGTCAAACTTGACTTTCCCTGTCTCTAAAAAGTAAAAATGACTCAAACCATATTTTATTTAGAAAAAAACAATGATTTTTGGACTTTGTATCATATCGTGTGAGATTGAAGTCAAGAGTTGGCCAGGGTATTTGTACAGAAATGTTACCTAGTATAGTAAGATTCCCTGAATACCTTAAAATTCAGGATTTTCTAAATGACCTAATGATGCATCTCAAGGTCTTCAAAAAATAAGAACAAACTGAACCTAAAATCAGTAGAAGGAAAGAAATAACAAAGACCAGGATAGAAATAAATGAAATAGAGACAAAAAGAATACAAAGGTTCAATGAAACAGATTTGTTTCTTTGAAAAGAAAACAAAATTGACAAATCGTTAGTCAAACTAAGAGAAAGAGAAAAGAAACAATGTAAAATTAGAGGTGAAGAAGGGTATATTACAACAGATAACCTCTGAAATCCATAGGATCATTAAGGGATATTTTGAAAAACTATATGTCAATAAGTTGGAGAATCTAGAATAAATTTCTGGGCACAAAAGACTTGCCAAAACTGAACCAAGATGATCTATAAGTAGATCAGTAACAATGAGATTGGAATAGTAATAAAAGTCTCCCAAAGAAGCCAAGGACTGTATATATTCACTGCTGAATTTTACTAGACTTTGAAAAGAAGAGTTAAAACCAATGCTCCCCTGTTACATAAAATAGAAAGGAAAGGTACCTTTTCAAACTCAATTTTATGAAGCCAGTATCATCCTGATAACAAATCTGGATAAGGAGACAAGAACAAAAGCAAAAAGAGAACAAGACCAATAGCCATGATGAACATTGATGCAAAAATCCTTATTAAAATTCTGAGAAATAGGGGCTGGGATTGTGGCTCAGCGGTAGGGCACTCGCCTACCATAGGCAGGACCCAGGTTCGATCCTCAGTACCACATGAACAAATAAAGGCATTGTGTTGTGTCCATCTACACCTAAAAAAAATAAAATAAAAAATACTGAGAAATAGCACATTAAAAGATCATTCACTACCAAAAGGTAAATGGATTAAGAGCATATATTTAATACAGTATTATTTGGCCAGAAAGAATTATGTCATATGCAGCAAAATGTATAAAACTGGAGGACATGATGTTAAGCAAAATAAGCCAGACACAGAAAGATAAGTATTTCATGTTTTCTCCCATATGTGGAAATTAAGGGGGGTAAATAGACCTGAAAGCATAAGACAAGCTATTAGAGAATTGGGTGGAGAAGGGGGAAAGAGGGTAGAATGAATAAAGCACAATATGTGTGGCAATGTCACAGTGAAATGCACTAATATCTAAAATTAATATGTGCTATTAATTATAATTAAAAAGTGCTTCAAGGAAAAGTATTAAAAATTAAAATAATCAGGATTTTCTGTGACTTTTTGTCCTGCTACAAAATACTAGGGTTCCCAGCATCATTATTTGCATGCCAACTCACAAAATCACCTTTCTGCTATTTCTTTTTTGTAAAACAACATATTAAAAAAGAAAGATGCATGCAAGAAAATTAAAAATCTCTGTACTGTAGTGATCTACAGGTTTTGACCAGTAAGTCAACATGCAACATATTTGAAAAGCTGTTCTGTGTATATGTATATTCACTGTGTGAGGAGGAAGCTTGGGTAGGCTTTGGAATCAGTTAAGGAGGAGGAGAGAGAAATCTCTTCCTTGAGAGTAAGGGAAAGGAATGGAAACAGAAAAGGTGGCCAAAACCCTTTCCTTGTGGGGAATTAAGGGAAAGGTAGTAAGCCGGCATATGGGTAACAAGGTTAAAAACACAAAAAAATGTATATAATATTTCTATACCCAAATATGTACATATTGCCTTACTTCTGAAGAATATGATCTTGTCTGGAAATGATTATGTGTTGGTCAGTGCTACTCTATGTTTACTTTAATTAGATCAAGGTTGCAGGGTAGAAATTCATATCACATCCTACTTTGCTTTTCTCTGTTTCATAGCCATAGATCCAGACTATACCCATAAAATACCAACCAACTATCTTGTCAAAGTGGATCATTCTTTAGTGTGGTAAGAGTGTGATCATGGTTCCATGGGTATTCATCCCTATCCTTGAGAAAACTAGTTGCATTGCGTGCTCTGATTAACACTAATATGGTCAGCAGCATTGCTCTTCTTTAATCAGGGTGGAGTCTTAGAATGGAGTTTCCCCACTTTATACATACATTGTCTCCAAGGAAAGAACTGCTATAAAGGTGCCTTAATACCTGACACAACTTAAAGTGTACATTAGTTGTATCTTTTAGCTCTTCTCAGAATTGGTCAATGTCTTAAAATATTATGCTCCAAAATATATGCAAGACCTCCATAAAGTAAAAAAGGGCCTTGATAAACAGGTTCCAGCCAAACTTAACTGCCTTTTTTCCCTGTTCACAATCATATAGTCTTGCCTGTGAATATGTCTACTATCACTATCTGTTTAGATCCTCAATAACAATTAATATCAAATACCTCTGATTCTGTAAGTCAAAAGCTATATTTACATACTCTATACTACTACTTTATCTTTCTTATAGCATTCATTATCTTCTCTCATGTGTGAAGGGATAAAATATATTAAGTTTAATGTTTGCAGCTCCCAACCCCAGCCTCCTTGCCTTCTATACATAATCCTTTTTTTCGCTACATGGTTCCCTCCAAAACATGGTTCTTGGTATAACAGAACAGTTATGGGTACTTAGTGTACAGAATAGGAGTAATGGCCAGAAAGAGCTGACATATTGCAATGCCAGTTTAACTAAATTATTCTCGAAAGGAGAACAAGAGCTCACAAGTAAAAACAAGTGATACAAGATGAGAAAGGGCAAAAATAGGAAAAACTTGCAGGAGATTCATTTCAAGAAGCGATTTTAGTTGGGAGTGAGAGTGAGGAGTGATAGGAGAAGTTTCTGGGCAGCTATAGGATGTAAGAGCTATATGGAGTGAAAATATCATGAGTAGATCATTTGAAGTTTTTCTGAGGGTTACAAATTGGCTCTTCTTTGGCATTTTTAAAGGGAATACAATAATTACTTAAATATTCAAACATTGAAAAGTATGTTTAGTTGCAGGATGATGTTTCCTAGGGTACAATTCTATGCTGAATCCCTTGATATCCTGTCTTTTGAGTTATGCTTGTTTGGTTATGATTTATAGACACATCCTAATTCTCCTTTTAATCTATTAGAAATTAGGAGCCCTGCCATTCATTTTTAGTTTTTTAGTACTGTTTACAAGAATGTATTCAATAAATATTTGTTTAATATATAATGGATACCTGACAGCTGAAATGATATGGGCTAAAAAATATCCCTTTAATTTAAAAACAAATAAATAAATAACTGCAGTTAGTAACAAATAAGTTCTCATTTCTTTTCCACTATGAAACATTTCAACTTTAATATGAATGGAAAGAACAAGGTTTCATTTAATGAGTTCTTGAAAAACATGACAATACATTTAAGACATCTGATTAATATTCGTTTTAGCACTCTGTCATGTGCTAATTATGCTTCTTTAATTTATGTGGGTCTTATATGTTGAATGTTTTGGAGTTAATAGACCAAAACTAAGAGACAGATAAGGATATACTCCCACAGAGTTCCTCCATCTCTCTTCTTTGGTAGAAAACAATTTTTAGGCCCTTCTGTTTTTGTTTCATTTTAAAAAATTTTGTTGCTGAGGGTGGCTTTGAATTTTCCATCATCTTGCCTCAGCCTCCTGAGCTGCTAGAATTACAGGCATGTGCCACTGTGCCCTGCTAGAATTCTGTCTTTATCACAAGATGATACCATACCCTAAGGAAACTGGAGATAGAACCACAGAACTTTATACAGGCAGGAATTAACATATGTAATAATACATTATTTGTTGTGATACACAAATATAGAGAGGGAAAAATGGCTCAGGTGATTTCCTCATGTAGCCTAATAGGGAGAAGATCTAGAGCACGCATGAAGTGATTGGCCTATCTGTGTAGTGCCTGGAATCTATCCATACTAAGGGCTGTAAGGCAGATTATATAGATGCAGATGCCAGTAGGTGGGTGGAAATAGTGGAAGTTCTCTCCTGGTTGCTTCATTTTTTCAGTGAAATGGGAAGCAATGGGTTGGAGATGATGAAGATTTGAAGAGAGAAGGCAATGTAAACTACTTATCTGGGCAGATGGGAGGCTGAATGGACTAAGAATATACAATAAGGCTGCCTGGTAGTATTAAGGATTCATTTGAAGTTCATGTATTTAATGTGAAATCAGTCATTGTTATTACATATTTCCTTCAGTAAGGTTCAGCTGCAAGAATGAAGGCACAGCATAGAGGGACAGTGGGTTTAACAATATTATGATTTTCACAAGCAAGTAAGATGAAGGGAGAATGGTTCAAAAGCACCAAAAGTGTATGTGTGTATATATATATATATATATATATATATATATATATATATATATATATGAGTGATTATAATGGTGGATCACTATATACTAGGTGGACCTCTTAATTTTAAGCCCTATAGATATAGGCTTGATAATTAGCTGGGATAAATAGATGATCAGAGATTGAATCTAGAAAGAAAGGGCTAGAAAAAGTAGACAGTGGTGGCAAGGGAATAAAAGGTGTGAAATGAGATTGTGAATGGGACAGCTATAACCTCCAACACTGCAAACTGTTTCAAGTGGTCTGCCATATTCATTGCACTACCTTCTTGGCCCTTAAAAAGATATAGACTTTGCAACACATATAGGTTGCAACCTTAATTCTATTAATAATAACTATAACTCTGAAATTCACTGTATTTTATATAATGATCAAGGAATAAAAAGTGTATAGAATACCTGTGTTAGCTAGTTCATCAATAACTATTTGAAATCAATTTTTATTTTATGGTCATAAAATATAATCCATTAATTCTTTAATCCTACTAATTGATTAAACCATAAACATCTACTTCTTTCCAATAAACAAATTGAAAAGAGTTGAAATTGTATTAGCAATATATAACAGAATAGTTATATCCCCCTCTACATATGCACACAAATACACACACACATATATATATATATATATATATATATATATATATATACATACACATATATACAAAATTCACTGTTAATGAAATGAAAGCAAAATCACAACTTCTTTGATATGTTGTTACATATAATTTTATAAACAAATTTTATAAATAAATTTTTATCAAAACTTGGAGATTGAAAAACAATTTTGTCAGTTTAGATCTGTGCTCTTTTATGCATAATTGCTACCAAAAATAATGAAATCAGGGACTTATGCTTATAACAGAAAATAGAGAGAAAAACAATGAATTGCATTTCATTTTAGCCTATAAATAGACCAAAGAAGGCATTCGTTACTATCTTAAGACCCTGCTACACAATGTTGATCTTTTCTGGGGTCAATTAATTCTATAAGATCCAGGCTTTCATTTTTTCCAAGAGACTATCGGCTTTCCTGGAAATTGCTACCCAGGCAACTGACTTCTTGACAGTTAACTTTTCAAGGATCGATAGTTAAGATGGATTTGAATTATAAGAAATGTTTAATGTCCTTTGAAATCTCTTGGTATCCATTGTGGAGAGTAAGATCAGGAGGGTAGAAAGTGATAAGAACTATTTCCTAGTGTTTGGGGTAGACTAGGATAATGGCTTTTCTTTTTAAAAGATATCAGTTTCCCTACAATATGGCATAAAGGGAATCCTGCAGTATAAATTCAACAGAATCTTTTTTGACTGAAATATAAAAATTGCTGATATATGTTATATAGGCATTTATAGATCAGGATGATTTAAGAGCAAAAATCAGGGAAAATAACACTTTTAATTTATTTCTTCTCTTTTATTATGGGATATTTCAAAAATATACCAAAATTAAAAGGACAATATAGGGGCTGGGGTTGTGCTCAGTGGTAGAGCGCTTGCCTAACATGTGTGAGGCACTGGGTTCGATTCTCAGCACTGCATATAAATTAATAAAATAAAGGCCCATTGACAACTAGAAAATATTTAACAAAAAAGAAAAAAATTTATAACGAACCCTCAGTTGTCCATTATACAGATTCAAAACTTAGCAGTACACTACATTTATTGTTTAAACTATTCCTATCCCTTTAACTTTCTTGGTGATGGTTTCCTGGAGGAATAATCATTTAAGAATGACATGATAATTCATATTTGAATAATTAAAGCAAATGTCATGACTCTGGGCAGGATAAATATGGTAAGGAACTCTTTAGAAAAAGTTTGTGAAGCTTTCAGATTTGGGGAAACTAGCTTATTTCAATGATTATTAAAGAACAAAAAACAATTGAATTATGTTCTCATTTAATAAAGAGATTTCTTGTTTTGTTTACATCCTTGTAGAAATAAATGCTCAAAAAGAATTTGAACCTCTAACTAGTTCTTTGTACTTGGTCATATTTATCCTCAAATATGCAGGTTTCTCTATTATTTTTTTTCAATATCCATGAATTTAACTCAGGATTATAATATTACTATATTTGTCTTCATCCACAGTTTAGACACCCTTATTGAGAAAATGATTGTGTGGGTTTTGTCAGATAAGATTAGTATATCATTATTCTATTATATGCCTTCATTGAAAAGATTTGGGTATGGAGGTAGGAAAATAGGAATTCTTGGATTGGCACTGCATCTCAAAATATGACTTTATCTTCCACTAATCATTTATTCCTAATCTATTAGCATGATGATAAATTCAAATAATTGCTCTTGAGACAGGTTAAATAAAAATTTTAAAGTAATTAGTTACTGAACTATCACAAACAGTAACCTTACTATGACTTAAATAGGTGAAGAATATTAATAATATTTCATATCTGTATTTCAAACACAATGAAATAAATAGAATAATTTCTAATAAGGTTAAGAAAACTCATTTGTGGTTAAATTGAAGTATCAAATTAGGAATTTTAGGTGAATATCCACACTGTCAATTTAAGAACCTTTTTCAACTATAAATGTCACTCAACAATTATATAAAATCACCTATATGGAGGGAATTTATCACTTGGCACATACTTGAAGTCAGTGGCTACTACTAGATCAGAAATGTTTGTTATTCACAGAAAAAAAATGATAGTTACTTCATCTATGTATACTAAAATTAAATTTCTATGTCTTTGAGTTGACAAGAATGGTTGCTTCCTTTATATTTTCTTTGTGTTTCATTATTATTTTATTGAACATTACTGTTCTAGTTGTTAAAATTCTTGATTATCATTTCATGTTGGATGATTGATAGATGGAAAACACTACTGTACTTTTGTTTTGGAAATGGGGTCTTACTATATTGCTCAGACTGGCCTCAAACTCCTGGGCTCAAGTGATCCTCCTGCCTCAGCCCCTCAAATATCTGGAACTACAGATGCGTAACACTAAGCCTGACACATTGCACATTTGTGTACATTCTTTTATTGTGTTAACAGACTAGATTATTCTTATACATTCTTTGGATTAATTTTTCTATATTCACAAGCTTATCTTTCTGCATGATATTTAAATCATTTACCCAAATTCCAAGTTCTTTAAGTATAATTAATTGACTACAATTAATTTAAGACTTTAATCTGTCAAATGTGTAAGATTCTTTTTAATTATAATTATTAAGTTGTAGTAATTGTACAAATTAATAGGTTTCACTGTAACTGTGGCATTTCCATACATGGCTATATTGAGCTTTGATCATGTCCACCCTCCCATCTCCTACCCCTTTGCCCCAGATCTCCTTCCTGATTCCTAATCATCCCCTTTTCAGGTCATCTTTCTTGTTGTTTTGGTTGCTTCTTTTAGAACAGTGGTTTTCAAATTTTGATTCTCTTTAACAAAAATACATATGATAGATAATATTCAAAAGTTCCACCCAACACAATCAGTTCCAATTGTTCCCTAAGGCCTTCTGCATAAACAAAAGAAGGTACCAGTTATACTTGAATCAAAGCCTGTGCTCAATAGAATGACATCCCTTTCTCTTTTACTGACTTATATGTGAATTGAGAACCACTAACTCAGATTTGATCTACAATAGATATAAACAATTTGAATCTGATGTGTACTTGAAAGAGGGCCATGTATAGGAAAGCACTTCCAGGATATTGGGAAGTTTCATTACTCTCAGAGTATTCCATCACCATCTGTGAACTTGTGCATGAAATCGTGCAATATTTCATTTAAAAGCAAACAAATTTTCAGCTGATAGGACTTAGAAGCACCAAAACCCTAGAAGAAATGAGTACACCTAACACCTGAATCTTGATTTCTAGTGCTATTCTCTATTAAAGTGAATCAGGCAGGGCTCTTGGGAAAATGGATAATTCTCTAATTCTCAGCCTGAGGCAGGAAATACACAAAATAAGCTGGAAACACTTTTTGGTAATGTAAGAAATGCTGCAAAAAAAAAAAAAAAAAAAAAGCAAAATAGCTGGTTGCAGTGGCACACGCCTGTTATCCCTGCTACTTGAGAGGCTAAAGCAGGAGGATCACAAGTTTGAGACAAGCCTGGGAAACTTAGTGAGACCCTCTCTCAAAATTTTAAAAACTAATAAAAATTAAAAGAGCTGGGAATATAGGTCAGTAATTCAGCACCCCTGGGTTCATTCACAAGTACTACAAAAAATAAAAGTAAGCAAAACAATCCCAAATTGATGGGGTTATAACAAAGGAACAAAAAAGCCAATGAAAGAATTCCCAATGGGCAAATTTGAGAGATTTGGAGCAAGAAAATAAAATAGAATTGCATTATAATCCAATGCATTATATAAATATCCATGAGTCCATACTAATAAAACTAAATGATTGAATAAATAAATAAATACAGAAGAAAAGACAAATCTCCCCATGCAAAAGAGTTATAGATAATTCTTGTAGATATTCCACCCTGAAAGAGGTAGAACACAACTCCCCACCCTCAACTGTAAACTGTGAATAATGACTTTCTTCCAAAGACTACAGTATGGAAAGAAAGGCAAAATCAGCAACTTTACAGTGAAAAAAGGCAAATGCTATCTCAAGCCGGGTGATCAAGGTTAACATCAACAGTAATAAGTCATATTGATCCATTCCACCCTTGATACAATGTGTTGAGAATGGTATTTTACGTTTACAGACTTCCTCTGCAAAACACATTATCCCAGTCTAACCATGAGGAAAACACCAGACATATTTCAACTAAAACACATCTGACTGATATACCTCAAACATTCAAGGTTATCAAAAACAAGGGAAGTCTGATGAATTGCCACAGACAAAAAGAGCTTAAAGGAGACATGACAACTACATGGAATGAGGTATTACAGATGAGATCCTGAAACAGAAAGGGATATTAAGGAAAGACTCAGGAAATACAAAGAAAGTATTTACTGTTGAACAGTATACCACTATTACATTTGTTCATTGGTTCATTAGTTGTAATAAATATATCATAGGCAATGTGAGATATTAATAAGAGTGAAGAATATACAGAAACTGTACTTTCATTGAAATAATTCTGTAAATCAAATTACTCTAAAGCTTAAAAGTACATTTAAAAATAAATAGGGAATTTTTGTTATAGCACTTTTATACACATAAAAATCTGTAAACAAAGTGTATATTCTTCAATAGGAAAATTAATATTTCAGTTGTGGTATTATAAAATATTAAGCAACACAGAATATTATACACTAAAAAAAAGAGTGAGTGAGCTCTCAAATGACTTGGAGAGATTACTACTAAGTTTATTTTACTAAGAAAATAAAATGCCGAGAAATATATAATCCTGCTTTTATTTTGTAAAACAATGAGGAGAATCTCCATGTAAAATGTTTGTGTAGTTTTTTAAAAAGTAAGGAAAATGCATGTAATGTTCACACTAAGTTGTTATCATTGCTAGGAGTAGGAGAGTGGTTTAGAGGGGGGAGGGAAAAAGAGGAGAGGTATCTAGACTGAGGACATAAGTAGGGCAGAGGAAGTAAGCAATAATTAGTTAATTGACTCATTATAAACCTGTGCATACTGAGTTAATGCTTTGCAAATAAACATTAAATTTGTGAAAACAACAAACAAAAGCAATAGAGGTAGGTGGAGAGAAAGGGATCTTTTTGATTGGCAGATTGTGCAGTGAGGATGGAGGATATAAAGGGTGTGACTGAAATATAGAGGGTGTGTCTGAAATACAGAGGATGGAGGATATAGAGGGTGTGACTGAAATTCAGCTATAGTGACTGAAACTGTATTTTCTAGGGTGGTGTTACACCCTAGAAAAAGAGTAACACCACCCTAGAAAATACAGTTTCAGTCACTATAGCTGAATTACACCTACTTCTCAATTTTGCCAAGAGCTGCACACTAAGGGTGTGATGAAAATAATTGATGCTTCTGCCAAAATCCTGGGGATTTTTTCTACCTCAAACAGACACTGAACTTACCATTTGTTCTTCCAACATTCCCCTCCCTACATTAAAGTGATTCTTAAGGCATCAAGAAGGTTCTCAATTTTATACACCACCTTGTTCTCCTGCCCTTTAGAACAATGAGACCTCACCAGGCAGTTCCAAGTGTTTTTGATGAAGAAGTGACATAGCTTTGGCATCAAAGTCCACAGGAGACAAAAATAGGGTCTGTATTTTCAAAAGTTAAAATCAAATAGTAGAGTTCAGATCCCTGTTGAGCAAGATCAGAGACTCTCAAAACGGCAAAATTGAAAGGTGATTTAAAGGTCATCTCAGCTATCTACTTCAATACCTAATCCAGTCTCTATATGAGATGCTAGATCCTAGATTCTAGTACTGGGATAGAGAGGGGGAAGGGAAGACATATTGTACAATCCCTAAAGATAAAACAGATTGCTTTTCACTGTAAACTTCTTGCAAGCAAGAATTTTGTCTGTGAAATCTTCCCAGTATAGCACCTAGAAACTCAGGTTGGCTGTGTGTTTACAGAGATCTGTGCTGAATATTTAGACACAGTAGAAACAAACTCACATTGAAAATTCTACAAAGGATATTAACAGTAGCTCTTTTGCTAAGAGGCCTCCTAGCAGCATTGGAGTTATTTTCCATCAACAAGGAAAGAGAGACCTTGGCCTAAAAATACTTAACATCATTTTCATGGCCAGCTATCAAGATCATTGAGCCAATTGGCTCTATGGAAAAGTAATTACTCATATAAGACCCTGGGGCAGGGGTGGAGTTGGAAAAGAAAAGAGGCACACAATTTTCTATATTAAATAAGCACACACAGTACTTTATGATAATTTGATACAAATTTGCTGCATATTTTCAATAGGTAATTAGAATTGAATTTACTGAAGTACTCCATGTCCTGTAAGCTATTTTTAAAATTTTTTTTAGTTGGACACAATACCTTTATTTTATTTATTTTTATGTGGTACTGAGGATCAAACCCAGCATCTCACACATGCTAGGCAAGCACTCTACCACTGAGCTACAACCCCAGCCCCATCCTGTAAGCTTTTAAGAACATATCCACCATATACTGTGAGGTACATCTGCGTATACTCCAGTCCTAATCAAAAGACTATCAGCCACATGATTGAGTAATATTTTCACATGATACTTACCTTAAAACACAAGTGTAAAATCCACTGTCTTGTGCCTCAGCTGAGTGAAACCATATTGAATCTTCTTCTTTGCTCATCCTGACCTCTGAAAAGATGATGGGCTCTTCCAAATCACCTTTGTTTTTGTACCACATAAGCCTGAGCCCAGTGCTTTGGGCCATGCTGTAGTTGGTACGAATGTAACTGTAGAAAAGGGCACATTTCACTCGAACTGGTTCACCTGCCAAAGCCATGTATGTCTTGAGATCCACTGACCAGTCAATGCAGCCATCCACTGAAATGAAAACCAGATGAGTCATGAGATTCAGTGTGCATGTTTGGTAATAATGATAAGAGCAACCATCATTGCCATCATGTACTGAGAACTTTCTATGAACCAGGTACTGAGTCAAGTTCTTTACATAGATTACTTTATTAAACCTTCTCAGTGACCCTATGAGATAGACCAGTATCTTTCTTAGACTATATCAAATAGGACCCTGCTCTAGCTCTGTACCTCTAGGTGGTGTTGTTGTTTTTTTTTTTTTTTTTCCAATCAACTGTAGCAACCTTCAACTTGGTAATCAAGATCCTCCTAGGAGTTCTAGCACTCATACAAACAAGGTTGTTCTGAGATCTCCCAGCCAGATCCCAATTCCAGCAGAGTGTCTGGGCAACTGAATTGCTCCTACTAGCTATTGAGTATTTCCTTTGCAGAGCCATGTGAAATTGGGCTGCTAGAATAGCAGTGATGTATTGCTCTTAGGTGACTCAAATAATTTATTATGCAAGAGTCACACAAAGCAAATATTTCCAAGAGGTTCCAGCACAGTCTAGGAACAGGACTGAGATAACAGTGGCATTCTTATTTTACTGATGAGGACACTGAGACTCAAATAAATTAAATGACCTTACCCAAGGTCACACAGCTACTAAATGGTGGAAAACCCGTCTCTGATTGCAGGGACTATATTCTTAACTAGTGTATACTGCCTATGCCTATAACCGTAATGAGAACCAATTTGTTATTTAGCTGACTTTGAGATAGTAATGTTGGGGTTAGAAGGAGTGGGCACCTAAAGTGATTATTTGTTATCAAATGCATGTCATTTTTCTATGGTATGAAGTATTAATAGTAGATATTTAACCACAGGTCAATTTCTCTTTATACCCTTAGGTTTCCCTTGCTGCTTAGCTGGTGTGTGCTCATGGGAATATATTAGATTAATGCCAGCTTTAATCAAATAATATTAGGTGGGTAAATCTACCTTTAAAGAAAGTCATATATAGAAAATTTGCTCTTTACCAGAAAGGCTAGAAATGAGACACTGCAGCTAATTTAATATGGTAGTCAATATAATTAGCATAGATATTCTTCCTCTGATTGCTTATTTTTGAAGAATTTCATCAAATTATGCTACATCCTTTTATGTTACTTGATTACTGTTTATAAATTAATCATTTCATAAAATGTATAAACACTGCCATTTTAAAATTACAAGTTTTGCTTATAATTTTGTGAACTGATCGGCTTCCCTTTTTAGATGTTGAGAACTTAGTAACCCAATGTGTTTAACTTTTTCACCTCAGTTGACAGGAAGTTGAGAGCTAAATGTAATGCCCAAGTGTAATAACCATCATACCTCAGGATTTCACTTTCTGTATGTGAAGGATTATTGAACCAGGGTTTAAGAACTTCCAGGAGAAAGATACATGAATAGACTTCAGGTTGTTGGCAAAATAATTGTCTATTTGCAAAGATATACCATTTTGAGGAACTTTTCTATAGCCTAAGAATTTTTTTGAACTCCATAGTTTCTGATCTTTTTTTCTGACTTGATTTTTCTCTTCGCTGCTGCAAATGTGCTTTTTATTATAAGTTGCCGGAATTGTTAATATAATATGTGAAGTATTCATTAGAAGTAAATACTAGATTCAAAAAACTCATATTAAACTTATACTGAAGGGTATATAAAACTTCTTTGAGTATTCAGAAGTACCAAATTCATCACTATGGATTTTAATGTCCACTGTTTACTGTTAAAGCCAAGAAGATATAGATTTGACTAAATATATACTGATAATTGGCTATCTCTTGGGGTCCTTTTTATTCTCCCCTTGGTTTTGGCTTGTTTACCTATGATTTGTCAATCTTATCACTCATGAACAGAGAGGGAAATTTGAATTAATTAAACTTTGGGGGGTTAAAGTAAATTACTGAAAACATATCTCTAGATGCAATTTTAATATTTATTTTATCATTTTGAAATGAATTTTGTCTTATTCCTTCTTATGGATTATCATGAAACTGTTCACATGCATTTAAATAACTCAGAGGACAATGGTGGAATTTTTTTTTAGGAAATGTAACTTTTTCATAGATGGATTTTAAAAGTTGATTAGTGGAAACAAAGAAAACATGGAGACAATAAAAAAGAGAGCCATGTTCTATTTCTCATTCTCTATAAACCCTAAGATGCACAGTAATTGTTTTTGAATCAATAAATTAGACTTGGAAAAATAGCTTATACCTCTATAGTTATTTATTTGATAGAAAAAAAATCGTCTTGATTTTTTTTTCATTTGCTCCCTAAATTCCTTTAATTCCTTCTTCTGAACTGTTACATCTGAACTATCTACACTTTTACAATGTTAACAAACCAGTTTGGCCCATAAGTGATGAGACATTATTGGTATTGAAAATAATCAAAAGGGTATATAAAACTTCTGCTACTGAGTTACAACAATTATGCTCAACAAGAGTTTGAAGCATTTAACTGCTCTTACAATTAGCTTTTTCATATAGACCTTGAGAGTACACTGAGAATTCATTTTCTTTTAAGTAGCATCTAAGCAACATGCATTTGATTTAATAGATTTATACCTTCTTTTTTTCTTCTGTTACCTTGTCTTAGGTATCAGAGAGGGTGTACTTGGAGAACACAAACCAGTAATGGGGAACATGACTTCTAAATGTTATCCCCTTTATTATTTTTTCTTTCTTAGTATTTACAGTACAAGGTTATGCCATAGGTATTTAGAGAGACTGAGAGGGTTTTTCCCATTAAATAGTTAAAGGATATGATATCAAGGATCTATGAAGGCCCATATATAAGCAAATATTTTGCCATACTAAATTTCCACTAGTAGAATTCCATTTCTGTGAGCTAACTTTCTAGCTAAAGAATATTAGATCCCTAGTAGATTCTAAAGAATTGATATGATCTATTTATTTTGTATTGCTATTCTTAGCAATCTAACTAAGTAGCAAGAATGGATGTAATAAGATAGAGTACACTTATTTTCAGATTTGGGACTACTGAAGCAACTAAGAAATATAAACTGAGTTGAGAGGCCTGAAAAGTCAGGTAAAAAGCCAGCATAAAGAGCTTGAACATTTGGGTTTAACCAGGATGATCTGAAAGAGATCAGAGGGTCACAAAAAAAGGAAAGAAGAGGTAAAAGGTCACATACAACTGAATTTACCAAGTGCCATCACAAGTCACAAAACCATGTCACATTTCTTTCTTTTTTTATTGGTTATGTTTAATTTCTAATGACAGTAAAATCCATTTTGACATAATTATAAAAAGCATGGAATATAATACCTCAGTATCTCTCCTTCCCCTCCTCTGCCCCACCACCAACTTCCTTCCCTTTACTGATATTTCTACTATTTACCCATATATTTTTAAAAATTAATTTCTTATGGATGTGTAAGGTCAGATCCATTGTGGTATAGTCATATATGTACATATGAAAATTTTGTCCTTCCATTGTCTTTCCTTTTCCTATCCTTCACCTTTCCCTTCATTCCCCTTTGTCTAATCTCTGAACTTCTATTCTTCTCCCCTCACCCTTATTGTGGGTTAGCTTCCATATATCAGAGAAAACATCCAGCCTTTGGTTTTTTGGTATTGGCATATTGCATTTAGCATGATAGTTTCCAGATTCATCTGTTTACGGGAAAATGTTATAAAGTTATTCTTGTTTATGGCTGAGTAATACTCCATTGTGTTATATACCACATTTTCTTTACCCATTCATGTGTTGAAGGGCACCTATGATGGCTCCATGGCTTAGCTACTGTGAAGAATTGTGCTATAAACATTGAATAATTGTGCTATAAACATTGATGTGTCTGCGTCACTGTAGTATGCTGATTTTAAGTCATTTGGGTATAAATCAAGGAGTGGAATAATAGAGTCAAGTGGTGGTTTCATTCCTAGTTTTTTTAGGGATATCCATACTGCTTTCCAGAGTGGTTGCACCAATTTGCAGTCCCATCAGCAATGTATAGTACATCTTTTTCCCCACATCCTCATCAACATTTATTGTTACTTGTATTCTCGATAATGAGGAGCTTGTCACACTTTCAGAGCCTTTTGCCTGTGGACTTTCCATATCTGTGTGGCAAATAGCTGAATGAAAAGATTTGTGATACTGCTTATGAAGGTGAAGGTTATGGCAAGGACGGTGACATAATGGAACTGAGCAGTTCACAGAAGAAGCCCAATGGTGAGCTTGACCTCAGCAGCACCGGCCTCCAACCAACAGAGCCATTCAACCCTATTCTGTTCACAGCTTCAGTGGCAGCTGTGGCAGCAGGCCCCCAACAGGGCTCCTGAGAAAAGTGTTTTCCAGATAGATTTGCTTCTCCCCCAGGTGATTTAATAAGTGATTCTCACTGATCTGCTACATGTGTAAACAGAATCACTACAGGATAGGGGAGTTTTCCACACAAAAGGTGAAAGTCTGAGGCTTTCCCCCCCCCCACACACACACACACAAATGGTGAAATTCTGTAGAAGCATCCTACAGAACAAACACATTGAAAATACAAGTGCTTGAATACTTCCCCTCTGCTTAATAATCACTCAGTATAGTTACAAATATTCCTGTTCTACCATTAAAAAAAATACCTCCAGGGCTGAGGGTATAACTCAGTGGTAGAGCACTTACTTGGCTAACATATGCAAGGTCCTGGGCTGGTGACACGCACTGCAAATAAAATTGCATACAATTTCATTGTGGCTACTGAAGTCTAACTAACCCATATAAAAATAATATCTCCTAGATAATGCTAAGTGAAGTTAGCTAATCCCCCAAAAACAAATGCCGAATGTTTTCCCTGATATAAGGAGGCTGATTCATAGGGAGGGGGAGCACAGGAGGAATAGACAAATTCTAGATAGGGCAGAGGGGTGGGAGGGGAAGGGACCTACCTGCAGCAAGGATGGTGGAATGTGATGATTCATTACTATCCAAAGAACATGTCTGAAGACATGAATTGGTGTGAATATACTTTATATACAACCAGATAAAAAATAAAAATAAAATTCACACACACACAAACAAAAGTTACACATCTGACATTCAGGTTCCCTATTCTTCCTAATTTGTACACTGAGCTCTTAAAACTCTAAATATTTGTCTTAGTTCTAAGACTGTTTTGTTCAAGTCTGTCAGAGATTCTGCTGTGCAACCCAGAGTCCCAGGTTCAAAATAAATTGTGCTGGTGTGCTTGGAAAAAAAAAATCTTCTATTTCTACATTTTTCATTATCTGTTCACTCTTTAATCTATGCATAACAATTCAAGTATTTAAAAGAAGAGTTGTGTTTCTTTTTTTCTTTTTAAAAAATATTTATTTTTTTTTTAGTTGTAGTTGGACACAACACCTTTATTTCACTTATTTATTTTTTTTATGTAGTGCTGAGGATCTAACCCAGGGTCTCGCACGTGGGAGGCAAGTGCTCTACCGCTGAGCTACAACCCCAGCCCCAAGTTATGTTTCTTTAGATTATCTTCTCCATTCCCTTGATTTAGATTTATATAAAGCTCACAAAGTTGTTACTCTTGGTTTAGTCTTATTGGCATAAAATGCTCCAATATCTATGTTCTCTAAAACAATTATAATGGAGCAAAGAAAGTCATTTTAAAAAAACCCAGGTCTCTATTTTAATCATTTTCATTCCAGTCTGCAAAACAAGTATGTCCTTAGGGAGCTTGACATAAAGATTCAAAAGAAGGAGTATATAAAGTATATAAAGGTATATGGTAACATCCATGAAATTTATATTGCCACAAGGAGATTTCTCTGAGTGAAAACTAGAACAGTCCCCTACAAAATACCCTCAAGCTAGCAAACCCATTTAGTCCCTTTATATCAGATAAGCATGCTGTTATCTCCTCATTATAACCAGAAGAGCAAATATTGCCACACCTACCTGCTGTAAAAACAAAGCTCTGTGAAAAGTCTATAAGTTACTTTAAGAGGAGATGATGTTATTATCAACAATGATTATAATACTATGTTAGGAGAAAAAAGAATATTGAATGCAGTAAAATTAGACTCTAATGGCTATTTACATTACAATTATTTTTCTGGGGGATAGAATATATAGTTGTACACAGAATTAGTAATTCTGGATTTTGGCTGCAAATTGTAAATCCCCTATGTTAGGTAAAATAGCTAATTAGCTCATGAGAAAATATGCAAACTACAAACACTGGGTTGATATTTGCTGCAACTTAAGTACTTTTCCTGAGATGTATCCCATCCTAGTTTCATAGGCGTTTTGGGTTGACAAACTCATTTTTAAAACAATGCGAGTTGTTTTGAACTTTATCCCATTCATTTTTACCAATAGCTCTCCTTTCTAAATCTGTAGGGCAATTGTTGGGGGCAATTCATTAAATTACCACTAGAGGGCGAGCTACCCAAGGTTTTGTGAAGCACTTAGGGTTTCCTGGCCAAATCTCTAAAATGAAGGATTTGTTATTGACCAACTAAGGGTTGTTGGGGAGGAATATCCATACACTTATGGGGATGCACCACTGTGCTTGATAGAAGGAGCCCAAAACTGAGAACACAGCTGAAATCTTAGTCAAATCCAGGAACCTGGCTACATAGGTCAGGTGAATGACTCAGCACCTAAAGCTCCCATAAGCAGCAGCAGAGGCTACCAGAATCCTTAGCTTCTGAAGAACAAGGCGTTGTGCCAAATGTTTTGCATGCATTTTTTTGCATTTCATTCTCATGCCAACTCTGAAAGACAGGGACTCTTGCCATTCCCACATTACTAGTGAGAAAACAAAAGCTCGGAGAATTCAAGTGACTTGCTCAAGATCGCTCAAATTGTAGTGGCAGAATTCAGACCATAACTGAGATACATTAGATTTCAGAATGTATACTCTTAATCACTGTGTGTTCCATATTCTGCCTCCTATGCTTTTCCTCATCTCAGCTCATGAGTCAGTGAAAGATTAAAATTTACTTGGTGCTATCCAAATTGTTATATATATATATATATTTTTTTTTTTTTTCATTCCATGGGGATTATGCTTGCCCAGTACAGTAGACCTTTCTAGCTGAATGATATTGTATCCCCAAATAATAATCACTGTGGGAATAAAAGCCATCAAATAATATATGCCAATTATTTATCCATGAATTAATAACAGCAATTGTAAAGTGACAAATTATTAATAATCCATGTATTTTATGTAACATCTAAAGATCATACCTAACCTTGGATAAATTTTATTTGACCAATATCAATTTATTTTAAATTAAATATCTAGAGATTATCAGTTCTTGCCATTATAATCAAGAAAGTCATTTGTGTGCTTATTTTGGTATTTCTACTAATTATGTATTATACTCATTGAATACAATATCCTGATCCCTGTTCTTAATATTTTAATGTGGAAGTTGAATGGCTTCTCTTTCTCTCAAATCATTCCCCACCTAAAGACAAGTTTCAATTTATTTGTAGCCATCACAGTGACACTGCCTACCTCAAATGCACATACTGCAGGCAAAAAAAAAAAAAAAAGCCAAACTCCAAGAATTCAGTGAGCTGGACCTTTATTACTAGACCTGGGCCTTCATGCTCCCAGCCCAGAATTATGGACAGAGCTGTTCATCTTTTTTTAAAAAATAAGGATTTGACTATGGGGAAAATATTGTTTTTAAAATTTCATCTGTACACTGGTACACATCAATAGAAAGAATTGTAG
Source organism: Marmota monax (assembly GCF_021218885.2). Taxonomy (NCBI): domain Eukaryota; kingdom Metazoa; phylum Chordata; class Mammalia; order Rodentia; family Sciuridae; genus Marmota; species Marmota monax. The sequence goes on along the minus strand of NW_026694552.1, from coordinate 3,993,337 downwards.
AGCTCCAGCTCTATAAATATAATGAATGATTATTGCTTCAAGTTTTAAAAAGAAGTTTTACATTTTTTATGAATTGGATTATATGCTTCCCTTTCACACTTTTACCCCCTACTATTCATCAATGGGAAAGTCCTGCCTAAATGAAGTCCTTCATCTTATTTCAACCTAGTTATTAAGCTTAATAATGGGCTGGCAACCATCTTCATTTCCCTCTCAGTACAGGATCTGTGCAATACTTTGTCAAGATCATTCTTTTGATCTTTATCCGATGAATGAGCCTCAATAATGTTCTGGAGGTGAAGCATGGGGAGACATTACAACCAACTTCTCAACTCCTGATTTCCTGAGGCCTGATGAGTTGCTTTGGGAATTGGCCACTAGCCAGAATCTCTTCTCAGATGCATTTATGTTAAGTGAAGGCAGGGGCAGCAAATGTGCCTATGGGAAACAGGATATCAGCACTGCCAGCTAAATGCTCTAGCAGGCTCTCTCCTGCACCCTCAAATCCAGGATGCTTGGCAGTGAGTTTTTTTTTTCCTGTGTCAAATCTGCTTCGCCTCCCATGTTTGTAGCCCTAGCCAACAACTTTGGGAGCCATCTTTGAATCTTGTCTTTCCCTTCCCAATGACCTTGCCCGACTCTTCCCATAAAACATTAAGACTTACAATTTCTTAAATTACTCAATCTATCACTTCCTCTCCATCTTCATAGATCCTGAAGTATAGGCCCTTCTCATATTTGGCAATATCCTTCTTTGGTCACCTTTATTAAATTTAAATGGACAAATAACAATTTTATATACTTACAGTATACAACAAAATGTTACAAATATATTTGTACTGGTATTTGTATACATTGTGAAATAATTAAACTAAGCTAATTAATATATCCATTACCTCACGTATTTTTCATTTTTTGGTGAGCACATTTAACATATATTATTTAAGAGATTTTCAAGTATATTACATAATTATTAACTATAGTCACTATGTTATATAATAGATTTCTTGAACTTGTTCCTTCTGTTTAACTGAAACTTTATATTCTATAACCAACATTTTCTTATTCTGCACTCCATGTCCCTGATAACCATCATTCTACACTGTTTTTATGAGTTCAAATTTTTTACATTCCACATAAAAGTGAGATCATGCAGCATTTATCTTTTTGTGTTTATTTTATTTCACTTGACATAATATCCTTCATTTTTGTCCATGCTGTTGCAAATGAAAGTATTTTCTTCTTTTATACAGTTTAATAGAATTCATACACACACACACACACACACACACACATGTGCGCGTGCGCGCGTGCACACACACACACACACATTTTCCTTATCCATCTTTGGGACACAAAGGCTAATTCCATTTCTTGGTTATTATAAATAATGCTACAAAGAGTGAGGGGGAGTACAGGTATATGATATTTAACACATAAAATATTTTTTCACACATAGATATCTCTTTGATATCCTGATTTCATTCCCTTTGGCTACATGATCAGAAGTATTTCTGTTTTTAATTTGTGAGGAACTTCCAAACTGTTTTCCATAATGGCTATAATAATTTACATTCTAATCAAAAGTGTATAAGGCTTCCCATTTCTCTAGTCTTTTCCAATACTTATTGTACTTTTCCTTTTTGATAATAGCCACTTCAACATGCTTGAAGTAATAGTTCTTTTTTTTTGCATTTCACTTATTATTAGTGATTAGTGATTTTTTTTCATATACTGGTTGGTCATTTGTATGTATTCTTTTGAGAAATTTCTCCTCAAGTCCTTTGCCCATTTTTCAATTTTTTTTTGTTTTCTTAATTTATTTTGGTTTTATATATTTGAGATATTAAGCCCTTTTCTGATATAGGCTAAAGGTTTTTCTTCCATTCCGTAGGTTGTTTCTTCATTCTGTTGTTTTCTAAATTTTGCAGAAACTGTTTATTGATGTCATGCCATTTGTCTATTTTTGCTTTTGTTGCCTATGCTTTTGGTGTCATTGCCAAAAAATAATCATCGCCTTAACCAATTTCATGGAGCTTTTACATCTATCTTTCCTTCTAGGAGTTTTACTATTCCAGATCTTACTTTTAACTCTTTAATCCATTTGTTTTTTTTTTTTTTATTTTTACCTGTGGTGTAAAATTAGAGTCTAATTTCTTCACTCTTTTCCATGTAGTATCCAGTTTTCCCAGAGCATTTATTGAGGAGCCTATGCTTTCCCCATTGTGTCTTATTAATAACTTTGTCAAAGATAAGCTTACCATAAATGTATGAATATTTCAGGGCTCTCTTATCTGTACCATTGGTCTATATGCCTGGGTTTTAAATGCTACTATTATGCTATCTGAATAACTATAGCTTTGTAGTGTATTTTGAGATCAGGTAGTATGGGGCCTTAACTTTGTTCTTGTTACTTATCAAGATTGGTTTTGCTATTCAGAGACTTTTATGGTTCAATAAAAATTTTGGAATATTTTCTAATCCTGTGAAAAATGGCATTAGGATTTTTTAATAGTGATTGCATTATATCTATACATTGTTTTGAGTAGTATAGACATTAAGACAATACTATTCTCCTAATCCACAAACACAGCTTATCTTCTAATTTGTTTGTACCTTCTTCAATTTCTTTCATCAATGTTTTATAGTTTATAATATATAAATCTTTTACATCCTCAGTTAACTTTATTACTAAGTATGTTTACATGTTATCATGAATGAGTTTTATTGATTTCCTTTTCTTTTTAGGGGGATTTTTTTGGTGTATAGAAATACTACTGGTCTATGTATGTTGATTTTTTTACCATGTTATTGTAATATCTTTCTAAATGATTTTTCAACTTTTCCATTCTAATTTATTTTATTTTCTTTGTTTTGTTTTTGATGTGTTGGGGATGGAACCCAAGACCTTGTGTATGCTAGGTAAGTGCCCTATATCCCCAAACCCCAATCTGTTTTATTAAATTGCTATTCAAATTAACCCTCCTAAAGTATATGACCATAGCCTTTCAATGATAATAACCTTCAGTGAATTCCTATTTACAAATCTCTAAGCCAAGCCCTCCTTGTTCCTTCTGGACACATCCTAAGTTTCAGGCAAATATTTACCACTGCCTAAACAGATCATTCAGTATTTTGTTTTTGCCCCTCCTTTCCTTCTACTAGAATACACTTTGCTCTGTGCCAAACTGTTGAGATTCTACAAATGTCACTTCCATGGAACTGTACTTCACTGCCACATGTGAATTCTTCCCCCTGTGATACCCTCACCATGTATCTGTTTACTTGGCTCCTTCACAATTAAGTAAAGGGTGTCTCATTTTCGTTGTGTCTCTAGGATAAGGTTAAATGCATTGCACACAGTAGGTACTCATTCAATCTTTACTAGATTAAATCATATGAGCAATTGTTTCCCATATTCACTGATAATGAAAAGTTGTTTGTACTTGTCAAAGACACCATAAGATTTCTTCTGCTGTTCCCAACCAAAGCATTGCTACATCTAAAATCTGATGAGGAGTGTCAGTGAATAGGCTTCAATGTACAAAATACGTTCATAATAAAAACAGTTGCAATCTTTCCATTATCTGATATAATGAAAAACAGGAAAATAAAAGAATCTTTCTGCAAAACCCCTGCTCCAAAATTCATGATTCCCTGCTGATTAAGTAAAACCAATCACTAAGTCTACTGTCTAGGCCCTTTCAAATCAGGCTAACCCTATAAAAGTGGCTGTTTCCCACTCCATGCACTAGAGAGACCCCCTCTATCTGTGTCTTATCTTATCAGAGAGCAGTTGTGCTTTGGGCTCTCATCTACTCTCATCTACTTACAGTTCTTTCTTGTTTTCCAATCTTATACCATTTATTTTGCCTTGCATGAATCCCCTATCTAAATTCATGCTCTGAGATGAATTTACCCAGGTATCAAGCTAGAAATGTTATCCTGGTTTTCCTACCACACTGATTTACATATGTCATGGTTAGAGACTCCTGTGTTCTCATTCTCTCTCATGTTCCCCACCACACCCCCCACCCCATCTTTTTCTCTCTCCATCTCCCCTCAGTACTATTTGAACCAGACACTTAAAAGGCCTTGCTGAATAAAAATTTACATATTCTCATTCCATCAGACCTCATACAATAATGTGCTACTAAACTGCTTTGGTTGACTAATTCTTCACATTAGCTGAAATTCAACTTTTTAATTGTTGAATATCTTTTCTAAAACATCTGGATCCACATTCCTGTCATAATAAGTAGAGACCTAGGAAGACAATGAAATCCTTCAGGATTATGAAGATGTGTTAGGACTTTGAGGTCATCACCCTGGATCCCAGTTTCAAGGTGGTAAAAACAGCATAGAGCTAGCTGAGGTTCAGAAACTTGGGTTCCCATTACACTTCTACCCAATCCTGTTCAAGTCATTTTCTACTCCTAAAGAACTGACAGTATTAAACTAGACAAGTTCTAACCCACCACCAATAATATGTATTATCTGACAGATATTGAAGTCCATGTTCAAGAAGATACTTATGTATGTCTTTGGACTATCTACCCCTGGTGATCTTCTTTTTTATTTTTTTCTTAATTACAAAGTTATAGAAAACTAAAACAAATAATTTTATGATCTCCCATAATTTCGCCATCCAAAATTAATAATGTTAACCTTTTTTTCCAATTCGCCTTTAGTAGTTCTGTTTTATTAAAGAAATAAAACATTGCAGATATAGTAAATGTACCTTTTAACCAGCACATGCAGTCCCATCTTCCTCTCAAACCCCTGACTGGAGGTACCCACTACTCTTTCCAATGTTGAGACTTTTACATACACAGGCAAGAACCTGGAAAAACTTTTAGTGACTAATAGCTTGCCCTACAAGGGGAGGGGTCATAGATGGGAATAAAAACCAGTTCACTGATGGGTCTTATGTGTTCCAGTCAACTGAGGTCTAAAAAAGTGTACTTGTCTGTGTGTACATATCTGTCACACAGATGATGCTCAGTCTTTCATATTACTGCTATTGAAATTACTACTTATATTAATTATATAGATGTTTTACTGATTTTCTGTTGTTCTTCTCAAGTCTTTGCAGATGATAATACATGTTATTTCAATATGAATTACTTTTATTTTATCTTTACATTAAAGTTAGTTATTAGATTTTTTTCTAAATTTCGGGCATAGGTAAGTCATAATATTTATACATTCCACTTGAAGACACTTTAATAGGCATTATGTAATATTCTAACATAATTTTTGTATGTTTTATAACATAATATACATTATTCCATATAATAATCATATTTGGTATATGCTATATTATACTAAATTATGTCACAATATTATTATAAATTACATATATTTATCTATTATGAATTTACATATGTAAATTTATATTACAGATATTTGTAGTCTATAAACTTGCATATATTTACATAATGTGTTTTTATATTTATGAAGTTACAAGATGTACTAAAGTATATTGTTATAACTAAATATAAATATATATATATATATATATATATAATTCCATTTACATTTTAAATATTATAGATTGCATTATATGAAACTGCTGTTTTTATAAGAGTTAACAATTTCATGATTCATTCTGATGTATATTGTTGAGAGCCACAGCCGAAGGGGCCCCAGCAAACTTCCAGCTGACAGCAAACTTCCAGCTGCCAGCTGATGATTGGCTCACAGCAGCCCCAGCAAACTTTTAGCTGCCAACTGATTGGCTCCTCTGCGGTGATGCTCATTGGGCTGTTTCCCCACCCTTTCAGACCACGGAGCTGCTCATTGGGGGACTTTTTTGGCTCCGCCCATGCGACCCAGACATTCGGCCTCAAGAGCAGGAGGAGTGGGGGAGGTTGAGAGGCTTGGGGGAAGCTGGTGGTGGCAATTGGGCTCTGAGGGAATTCCTGAAGAGCTTGTGTGGTGTGGCATGTGTGTTCTAAAAATAAAGTACGTTTCTGCTTCACAAGTGGCTCGTGAATTTTGCCCAGCCAGACTGCGGCATTTGGTGGCCCGCAAGGGGAACGACTGAGGGTAAGTGATAAGGTAAACTGCTCACCCCTGAGGGCAGGGCGAGAGGATGGGTAGCCATTTTAAGATTCTTCTTTTGTTTTGCTTCACTTTTGTTGTAAGTTGCCTGTCCCTGGAGATGTGTAAGATGGAAGAAAAACCGCTCACATCTGAGGAACAGATAGGGAGAAAGGACGGATGGACATTTCAGGAGGCTATTATAATAATTTTTTATTGTTTCAATTTTGTTTCACTCTTTTTCAGTTTTGTTTGGCGTTATCTTGTTGGGTTGTATTATAGTTGTAGTAGAAATATTCAAGTAAAAGAGAAGGTCTCTCGAGCTAGTCAGACAGAGAAAAAATTCAAGTAAAAAAGAAGGTCTCTTGAACTAGTCAGTCAGAAGAAGAAAGTTTAGAGCAGAAAAAGCCATCAGGGGAAAAGTTACAACAGGAAACTGCTACTAACACCTTTCTATCACCAAAGGACGTAAGTGTTCAACCAACAGCACCACCTCCATATGCTGGGAGGCCCGCAGCCCTCGCAGTTGATAGATGGGATCCTGAGACAAGACCTCAAATATTAACATGCCCTGTATTTGAGCAGGCAGGAGGGCAGCGAATTCACCATGCTTTAAATTTCAAAACAGTGAAGCAGCTAAAAGAGGCTGTAACAACCTATGGTCCTCAAGCACCCTTCACTGTAAGCATGGTCAAATCCATTACCAACTTGAACATGGCACCAGCAGATTGGGCTAGTATGTGTAAAGCTGTGCTAAATGGAGGACAATACCTGTTATGGAAGGTTGCCAATGAGGAATTTTGCAAGGAGACGGCTAGGCGAAATGCAGCAGCTGGTTATCCTCAGAGAAATCTAGATATGTTGTTAGGAATGGGACCTATGTTGTTAGGAAAGGGACCTTATGAGGATCAGCAGCAACAAATTGCATATGATCCTGGCATATACTAACAAATTGCTGTTGATGCGGTTAGGGCATGGAAGACTTTACAAGGACATGGAGGTTTACAAGGTCAATTATCTAAGGTAATACAAGGAGCTAATGAATCTTACGCTGAATTTGTAGATAGGCTTATTCAAACAGCTACCAGAGTTTTTGGGAATACAGAACAAGCAATGCCATTAATAAAACAACTGGCTTATAAGCAAGTGAATCGCTGGTGCAGAGAAGTCATTAGACCATGGAAACATGAAAATTTAAACACATATATTAAATTATGTAGAGACATTAATGAACAAGGGCAAATCATGGCAGCTGCAGTACAACAGGTTTTAGATGCCAGGCCAAAAACATGCTACAATTGTGAACAAACAGGACATTTTAAAAGGAATTGACCCATAGGAGGAGGGTTTAACAAAACTAGGTATCAGAGGAGTAGAATACTGGGTATTTGCCCACGATGCCATAGAGGGAGATATTAGGCTAATGAATGCCATTCTCAAACCACCATAGAGGGTACTCCATTATCAAAAAACGAACAATGACCAGGTGTTTATCCACAATATCATGAAGAAAGGCATCGGGCTCCATTGCCAAAAAATGGACAGGGGGGACCAATGCTCTGGGGCCCAAGGCCACAAATATACAGAGCACTGGAGGAACCCAGCAACCCCATCAGGGTAGTGCCAAGGACACATTGTCCATTAAATCCCTCAATAGACAAACCAGAGGAAGCACAGGATTGGACATTTGCACCTCCGCCAGAGCAGTACTAACTCCAGAGATGGGAGTTCAAATCATTCCCACAGGAGTAAAAGGACCTCTTCCCCAAGGAACAGTAGGCTTATTATTGGGACACAGTTCTTCGACACTAAAAGGATTTATGATAAGTCCTGGGGTAATTGATCCCGATTATGAAGGTGAAATAAAAATTATAGCCAGTTCTCCAAAGGGTATATCAGTAATTTCACCAGGAGATAGAATAGAACAGTTATTAATAATACCCAGCCTACATGATAAATTTTCCAGTCGTACTGTAGAAAGAGGTTCCAGGGGATTAGGCTCCACATGTGTAGATTGGGCTATGATTTCTTTAAATTTAGATTCTTGCCCCATGCTAAAACTAAATATTCAAGGACATGAATTTAATGGACTACTGGATACAGGTGCAGACCTTAGCATCATCTCTCGTCAAGAATGGCCAAAACATTGGCCATTACAACAAGCCATTCAAACGCTTCGAGGCCTAGGAGTGGCTACTAATCCCCATAGAAGTGCAATGGTATTAGATTGGAAGGATCCTGAAGGATGTGAAGGAACTATACAGCCATATGTATTGGATCATCTTCCCGTAAATTTATGGGGACGAGATGTCCTAGATCAATTAGGACTAACATTAACAAATAACATCAATCCAAATGCGCCCACTATTATGGCTAGACAAGGTTTTAGGAAAGGAAAAAGATTAGGAGAACAAGAACAAGGTATAGCAGCACCAATACAAATAGATTAAGGAATGGACAGACATGGGTTGGATTTTCAGGAGGGGTCACTGAGACAATAAAAATTACTTGGAAATCAGAAAGAACAATATGGGTTCCTCAGTGGCCCCTGACTAAAGAAAAGATACAAGCAGCCCATGACCTGGTCAAACAACAATTAGAGGAAGGACATATACAACCTTCTGTATCTCCCCATAATACTCCCATTTTTGTCATCAAAAAGAAATCTGGTAAATGGAAATTATTGCAAGATTTAAGAGCCATTAATAATGAGATGGTTATTATGGGACCTGCTCAATCGGGGATTCCTCAATTGTCTGCTTTGCCAAAAACCTGGTATGTTTTAGTTATAGATATTAAAGATTGTTTTTTTCAATTCCAATTCATCCTGAGGATAGTCTACGTTTTGCCTTTACTATCCCTACACTGAATCATGAAGGTTCTGATCAGAGATATGAATGGAAAGTACTCCCTCAAGGGATGGCTAACAGCCCAACTATGTGTCAAATTTATGTTAGCAAAGTAATCCAGCCACTTACAAATCAAAATCCTGAACTACAAATATTTCACTATATGGATGATGTATTATTAGCACACAAAGATAAAAACACATTGCTAGAATGTTATGCCACACTTACAAACTTATTAAAAAATTATAATCTAGAGATAGCAATAGATAAAGTACAATTAAATTTTCCAATTAATTATTTAGGAGTTCTATTATCCTCAACCATGGTCCATCCACCAAAAATTCAAATATGAGTAGATCAACTCAAATCACTTAACGACTTTCAAAAGTTATTAGGAGACATAAATTGGATAAGGTCTTATCTAGGTATACCAACAGGAGAGTTGGGACCTTTATTTGATATCCTAAAAGGTCCATCAGATTCAAATTCACCCTGCATGTTAACTCCTGAAGCAAGAAAGGCATTAAAAATCATTGAAACATATATGGAAAATATGCATTTGGATAGAATTGATATAAGTTTGCCTTTATTATTTATTGTACTACCAACAAAAAATATTCCTACAGGAGTATTTTGGCAAGAAGGTCCATTATTATGGATACATTTATCTTATTCTCCTAACACTATTCTTACTAGGTATCCTGAAGCTGTAGGACAATTAATACTCAAAGGAATAAAAGCAGCAAAGGGAGTGTTTGGAATTTCTCCCAATAAAATTATTACTCCATATACTATGGATCAAATTGATAAGTTAGGTAATGAGTTAAACACTTGGGCAATAATCATGTGCAAATCTAATGTTTCATTTGATAACCACTTACCATCTAATCCTTTATTGTCTTTTTGGTCATTGCATCCTGTAATTTTTCCAAAAATGACAAGAAAAACACCTATCATGAATGCTCCAAATATATTCACTAATGGGTCAAATAATGGTACAGCAGCAATAGTTACACCTGATCAAACTTTGACATTTTTAGTACCCAAACAATCAGCTCAAAATGTAGAGCTTAATGCAGTATTACAAGCTTTTGTGATGTTTAAAGATTCTGTATTTAATTTATTTTCTGATAGTCAGTATATAGTTAATGCTATAGTATCCCTTGAAGATGCTGGTAGGATTTCCCCTTCCTCTGCTGTTTTCTCTTTGCTTTCCACTATACAAAGTCTAATCTGGGACAGAAAAGATCCATTCTTTATAGACATATCAGGGCACATACAGGATTGCCAGGAGCCCTTAGTTTGGGCAATGATTTAGCAGATAAAACTACACATGACATACATATTTTCTCTACACTAGAAGAAGCTACAAATTTTCATAAAAAGTTCCATGTCAATGCTAATACTTTACAAAAGCATTTTAAAATAACTAAGGAACAAGCTAGACAAATAATAAAACAATGTCAAAATTGTGTGACCTTTTTACCACAAGTTAATCTTGGAGTCAATCCTAGAGGACTGATACCTAACCATATTTGGCAGATGGACGTCACACACTTGCCAGAATTTGGAAAATTAAAATATTTGCATGTTACAGTTGATACTTCTTCTGGATTTTTGATGGGCTCCCTTCATGCAGGATAAAAAAAACTAAAGATATTATAGCTCATTGCTTACAAAATTTTGCCACTGTGGGCATTCCAAAACAGTTAAAAATATATAATGCCCCTGGTTATACTTCTACCTCTTTTAAACAATTTTGCTCATCATTTGGCATTACTCATATAACAGGAATCCCATACAATCCACAGGGACAAGGCATAGTTGAAAGAGCTCATCAAACTATTAAAATGTACTTATTAAAGCAAAAAGAGGGAATTGGGAAGGGGTATATATTCCCCAAAGATAAACTTAAAATAACCTGTTTTACTCTAAAGTTTTAAAATTTGGATTCATCAGGACTTAGTGCTGCGGAAAGGCATATGTGTCCAAAAAATGTACATAAGCCCAAGTTACTTTGGAAGGATATTCTAACAGGACAATGGAAAGTTCCTGACCCAGTAATTGTCTGGAGTCAGGGGTCTGTTTGTGTGTTTCCACTGAGAACAGCAGCCGATTTGGATTCCAGAGAGATTAACTAAAGTCATTTCTACAGGCCAAAAAGAAGATGATTTGGCTCAAATCCATAACAGCTGATATCCAAAACTCCAGTTTGGCTATCCTTACATCTGCAACAGAACCAGGATGCTTTTTTCAATATCTATTTTATTATTACCCTATCCCACATCATGAAGTTCTATTTTGTTTTTTGAGCTCATACAGACCTAGGTTAATGTTTTGTTGATCAGTTCTATTTTTTGACTATAGAGTTTTTAAACATTGCAATGGAGATTTCACCTGCAAAAAGTTATAAGGCCTTTACTATTATGTTATGTGTTGTATGTATTATGTGTGCACACTGGTGTTTTATGTTGTATGTTTCTATGTACGTATGTCCATATATCATATATGATGAGCACTCATGAAAAAATAGATCCAAATATTTTTTTTTATTCACGTGATTTAAAACCCACTTGAATCTAATGTATGAAATATGATATGTCAAGAGTTCTGTAATGTTTTGAACAACCAATAAAAAAAATATGTGAACAAAAAAGGAGGTTAAAAGATCTGTTTGTTTACTTTCACCTTTCCTTTTCATTATATTTAATAATTCTGTTCAAGATAATGTAAATTGTTAAGAAAATTGTTTTCTTTTAGTACCTTCTGGAATGTTACATAATTTTTTCTTTAGCCATTATTGCCAGAATTCCTATCTTCATCCCAGTTCCGGTGAAGACAAACATAAAACCAATCTACAGCTTCTGCAATAGCTATCACTGAACTGCTTGCAGAACTTGCCTTGACTATGTATCACTTGTATGCATTCTGAACTCACTTGTATGCATTGTGAACTATCTGTTGGTGCAGCGACTTGTGATAGTGATGGGGTATTTTTGCTGATGGTGTCATCGGTGGTACAATTTTTCCAAAAGGAGCCATCAATTGGCTTGGTGTATCTTCCTCCCTTCTGCTTGTGATGGTCGTTCAGCTAAAATTTGGGGGCCAACAGAGGTGAGGCAAAGAACCTCACCCACCCCTCCGCTGGTACAAAGGCCTACCCACAGGTGTGGCTGTATGCTGGACCGGTAGTCAATGGCGGGTAAGATCCAATTGCAATGGTACCAACCTAAGACAGGAGGCTGACACCTTGAGGTCAGCTCATCCGATGACGGGTAACAACCATATGTAGTATTGGACAACCTAAGGCAGGCATGGTCCCTAAGCCACATGCTTGTTGTTTAAATAGAGAGGGGGAGATGTTGAGAGCCACAGCCAAAGGGGCCCCAGCAAACTTCCAGCTGCCAGCACCAGCTGCCAGCTGATGATTGGCTCACAGCGGCCCCAGCAAACTTCTAGCTGCCAACTGATTGGCTCCTCTGCAGTGATGCTCATTGGGCTGTTTCCCTGCCCTTTCAGACCACGGAGCTTCTATTGGGGGACTTTTTTTGCTCCGCCCATACGACCCAGCCAATCTGCCTCAAGAGCAGGAGGAGTGGGGGAGGTTGAGAGGCTTGGGGGAAGCTGGTGGTGGCAGTTGGGCTCTGAGGGAATTCCTGAAGAGCTCGTGTGGTGTGGCGTGTGTGTTCTAAAAATAAAGTTCCTTTCTGCTTGACAAGTGGCTCGTGAATTGTGCCCAGCCAGACTGCAGCAGTATATACTATATAAAAATCATAAACATGAATAAAAACATATTACATAATATTGAAACTATCCTTAAAAATGGAAGTAAAGTCAGATAGGGTTGAGAACCACTTTGTTGGTAAATATTTTTATTATTTGTCAACACAAATTTGTCTGTGCAAGGGCCATTTAAATAGTTCATAAACCTGCAAAGCAGTTTCAAGCCTGCAGGTCTTTGTAATGGCCATGCAATATACCTAGTACACTGTTCCCTCAGATATCCATATGGATCCCTCATGGCCCATATCTTTCACCCATCTGTTTAAATAAGTTGGGGGTGAGAGGAATTTACTTGTTCTTTGGATTCATTCCAGAATTGATCAGGCAATGGGATCTGTGGCTTAATACCCTAACCTCATCATCTCTAGAAAGCAGCTTCTAGACCCTGAGCACTTCTGGCTTCTTTCACCCACCTCCAAGAACATCCCTACCTATCAGCATTGTATACATCAATGTATACAATGATGTATCCAGGCTCATCAAGGTTGATAATTTGAGGAGAGGCACTAGTGGAAGGGGGCAGTAATTTTTCACTTTTGGCCACCCGAAGTGGCTGTCCTCTCTGATAAATACATTACCTTGACCCTTGTGGTTCTGTACAGCAGGGGCCATGGAGAATGGGTGAGTGTGGGTCAGCCTGTGTGCTCTCAAAGAGGAAATACTCACACCAGGGGTAAATGCTGGTCCTCAGTGAACCTCAGAAGGTAATGTGTTTCAGGAAGAGCCTTTAGAGCAATGGTACATCCTGAGCTATAGGGGCTCTTTAAGCTGGTGAAACTGGGGTACTGGGCTGAGACTGGGGATGACTGGAAGGTGTAGCTACACAGAGGTGGGTACTACACAGAGGTAGTACTGATATGACTAACAGAGATGATGCTTAAGAGGGCATCACCTACAGCCAAGTTGGCTCAGGTCAGGAAAATGGGCCACATTCAAAAAACAGATTCTGACTATAACCTATATCTGTGTTGTGTTATCCCCTTAATAATAAAAATCTTCAAAATACAGAATGCTGACCTCACCTTTTCCTCTCTGGGAAATAAGTGTAGTTACAGAACATTCCCTAATGTGACTATGTGTAAGTTAATATTAGAAGGTTAAATACTTGTCATTGTACATGTGTATTAATCATCACTGTAGGGAAAATGGCATATTCCAGCACGTCAATAATATTATTTTTATGGTTATATTAATATAATATGAAATTAGTTAGCCAGGAGTACCACCAGGAAGATTTGTTTGTGTTTTAACTTCTATTATTTGAGGATAATTACTATGCACCTATTATTTGTATTTATGTTATCATTAATTACATTCTTTAATTATTTTACCTTTAGAATATCAATTGCTATAATTAAGGTCATTAAATGATTGTATCATTAATCATTATTATAATCAATGCCATAATTAAGTTACCTTTCATTATGTATATCACAATCATTGTTAATTATAAGTTTTACAGTAAGTATAATGTAGTTTTAATAATTTATTAATAAATATAATTAATCCTATACTGTTAAGAAACCCTGGCATTCTCTTTTCATCTTTCAGAATTAGCAAAACTACAGTAAATCATTAATACAGTTACTCATACTAAACTATTATTTTTTTAAATTGCAGTAACTACCACCCCTGGCAAATTCTAGTGTGATCTTTTCCATTCTGGGAAATGGCAAAACCATGTCACATGGCTAATGTTATTTTTACCATTGTTATTGTTGTTGTTGTTATTATTTTAGTATACATCCTTATGTTTGATACCAATATAAGAATAATGGCATTATCTATTTCTGCCTGTGAAATAAAGATGGTTGTAGAATATAGGTAATATTAATATTATAATAATTAATACCATTCCTAAAAAGCTTGGCATACATCTGTAAGATGAACATAATTATGAAGCCTCACATATATTCCTATTATTATTTCATTTATGTTAATACTATAATTGCAATTAATGCTAGTATTAAAAATGTGGGTTTCTTACAGATTAGGAAGAAATTTGTAACTTACAGGTTGTCAAATTTCAATGACATCAGACCTAGTATCCAGTAGTAATATTAGTACTGATGATGATATAATAATAGAAGAGTTTCTTGTTCCTTATTGTGAATCAAGCATTTCTTTAAATATTTTACATATATTGACTAATTTAATCTTCACAATAAACTTATGATAGGTATTATAGATATTCCCAGTTTACATTTGAACAAATTGAGACAGAGGTTAAATATCTTGCCTAAGGTCCAACAACTATTTTGATTCCAAATTCTGTTCACTTAACCATTTTCACTCTTATGAATATCAATGAGAATAATTATGATATGTTGCTAATGTTTTTATCTAAGCAATAGCAATCTTTTTGTTATGATATACTAGAGAATGAGTGTTTCCTCTTTCTCTTCTCTAAAATGATCATAGGCACAGGTAGTAGCTGATGTTGCAGGTTCTGACCTTGGGGATCCAGCCAGTGGTGCACTGACCAATGTTCAAGGTATTGGTAGGGACTGATCTCTTGCTCTTGATACTGTCAGCAGACACATATGAAGTAGCTCAAGAGAAAAGTACATTTTTGGTATATTGTTGGTACATATTACATACTTCTCAAAGATTCATTAAATATTCAACATGGCACTTAGCTTCCTGGTATCCCAGGTAAAAAAAGTAAACAATATTTAGGAAGGTGAAAAGAAAAAGATACTTTCCCCAGTGCTCAGTAAGTGACTGACAAAAACTCTTTTATTTGTCTAGCTATGGCATCGTCCTCTCCATCTTTATCAGCCCACCCTCCCCTCTGTGCTCAAAGGAAGGTACTTCGTGTTGATAACCTGTTGTTCATGCTATTTATGTGGCTAGTATTCAACATTACACAGTGGTATAAGGCTTCAAAACTGCATGTGTCCAATGGAGTATGTGCTTGGATAAGGTCCAGATCAAGCAATATTGCCTGGAAGACTGCCGAGGGAATGAAGTGAGTCTCCATGCCTGGGGGATGACAGCATGAATGATGATGATGCCTTGGTGGATGAGGAATTGAGAGGGGAAACAAGGAAGATTTGTTAATGGGGTTGAGGTTTGCCAGCCCTTCCTTCGTAGGAAGAAATTGGAGGCAGGAGTTCCCTCTAGGAGTGGGAGGGTGAAAGTGAAACTTAACAAAATGATCAAATGGAAGTTTGTCTTAAGAAACTTTTAGAACCTCAGATATACCACCCAGCATAGTTTCACATGATAATAAATGGCTGGATGAGAAAGCCGTAAATGGTAAAATAGAGATGGTATGGTTTACCTGGGTATACCTACCCAGGACAGGCCACACCTGGCTATTGATGTTCATTTATCTACCACTGAGCTTGGGAATCCTGAAGAAACATTGGAGAGTAATCCAGCCTAGACTGCCACAGTTAGGTCTATTAGGACAAAGATCCCCAGACTCAATGCTCTGTCCCCCAACCAGAATGCATGGCCACCCTCTTCCCCTGCTCTAAGGAAAATGATTCCTCCCTCTGAAAAATAGAGTTAGATGCTAGGGCTCTGGAATCTGCTAGCTTCTGCTTTACTTTTGGCACTGTCCCAAACCACTCCTGAGAAAACCTACACTGTTACCCACTGTGTTTAATGTGGCTTATATATGGGTGATCCTGGAAAGATACCAGAATTGTCCATACCAAATAGGTCTCACCATGAACTTCCAGAGACATGAGTGATGTCTTCATTTAGGTGGCTAAGAAAGGAGGGTGGCTCTGCACATTCTGTTTTTGGGAGACTTTAGGATGGAAGAATCTCAAATTTCAGAACACTAAGGACCCTTCTGATCCATATCTTCCCCTTTCTACCCTCATCCCTAGTCATTCTCACTGAATTTCTGGGGCCCGTCAATTTAACCTAGACCACACATAGTTAAGGTACTACAAGAGTTAATAGATGGCTGGATTCTCCCCACAATTATATCTCCAACTAAAACATAGGCTCCTGGATCATGCTTTGGGTAAAAGTAGAGGTACAGTCTTTGGAGCTTGGTGTTTCTAGTGAAATACTAAGTCCCTTGCCCTCCAACAAATAATGCTTTCATGATGAATGCATGCCAGGTACTCATAACAAACTGTATCTAATATGTAGTAAGTACTCATATTTGTTATTGCTAATAGTAGTAATATCAAATATAATTTGATTTCTAACTTTTGCAGTGACTATTCTTATCAGTAATATAATTTATGATATTGGGAATTTTGGATATTAGGAATGATACTCTATTATTAGAAATAGCATCTAATATCAGTAGTGATAATTCAGTTCACATTTGGCAAGTATAATTTAACCAATTATCCTAATAATCTGTCCTTAAGATGTTATAAATATTTTCACATACTTGTTTGTAATTTGTTTCCTATCATCACCATGTTTGCACATTCTTTTTAGCTGACAAATTACGAATGATTCAAAAGACTGTCTCCCTTTGTTTTATATTTATTTGAATGGAGTCATTATTATCAAACTGCAGGAAAGCTTTTCATAACAAAGAAGAAGCTGTAACTACACACTTTTTGTCCTTTATGACATTGATTCCAATATCATCAGGTGAACCTTGGATGAGTATCTAGCTGGTGATTGAAGGCTTTCAAAGCTACAAAACAAAAATCCTGTTGCTCTTCCTGACTGTGCCTGGGACCAATTCAGTTGACAAGAGGAACAAGTAGAACCTGCACTCTCCCTTCAGTGCATTCACAGAGTTTCTATTATAGAAACTGAAAGGCTTCCCAATCAAAGGGGTTGACCTGGTTTTACCTCCTTTGTGCCATTTAGGATTTTTGGGAATCTTGGACTTTATTGAATTAGAGCATCTAATACTCTAGGAGGAGTAACAAACATCCGTATAACTGAGATATTATTGTTAGAAATTAGCATAGATTCTGCTATCTGATTAACCCAATACTTCCTAAATAATAGGACCAGAGAGATAGTTTTCATTAGATAGAAATGTCAGAAGGAAAAATGAAAAGGGTACTTGGCTATTAGGTGGTTTCTAGCCCTTAGTAAATTATATCATTCAATGAAGAATGGCATGCAGGTTATATGGTATAGCCAAAAGAACAGATTATTTGAAAAATCTGGTTTTTGATCAAATTTTCTTACTAGCTCAACTTACAACAAGAGAGTTTTGTAAAGATCAAGGAAGGGAATCTGAAGTGAGAGATCTTTTATCTAGTCCTTACTACATGTCAGACATCAGGTTAGGTGACTAGGTTGGTTAATTTTATCTGTTAACTTGACTGCAACACAGGATGTCCAGTCATCTGAAAAAATATTATTTTGAATGTTTCTGTGAGGGTGTTTCTGGATGAGATTCACATTTGAATCAGCAAACTGAGTAAAGTGGATTGCCATCCCTTAGGAGGGTGGGTCTCATCCAATCAATTGAAGACCTGAATGAACACAAAAGCTGAGTAAAACAGAATTCCTTCTTCCTGGCTGCCTTAGAGTTTGGGCATTAGTTTTTTCCTGCCTATAAACTTGAAATGAAACATTGGTTCTTCCTGTGTCTTCAGCCTGCTGACATTCAGAATGGAACTGACACTCTTATGTCAGTCTCTGTAATTGCATAAGCCAACACTTTTTAAAGAAATCTCCCTTTCTCTCTCTTGATATCTATCAATAAGAAAACATTTCCTATTGGTTGTGTTTCTCTGGAGAATCTTGACTAATACAATGACTTATGTGCATTTAATCCTTACTAAAACCTTAGCATATGATAAGACCCAAATTTTTAAGAGGACACAAGCTCACAGAACTTACATTGTGCTGTCCAAACTTTCCCATGTCCTTGACACAGGGAAAATAATAAAATGTATTGCATTATTGGGATAAAATGACAAGACTTCTAACAGCCTGAAGTAACTTCTCATCCCAGATTTACTGGCTCTCCAAAGGCTAAGGATCAATGTATTGGCATCTTGTAGCCTATCTTTAGCACACTGGTTGAGAAACTCTGTTAAGTTACCTAGCCAAGATCACATGTTTGTTATATAAGCAGAATTTTTTTAAAAAATATTAAGAATCAGTTATACGTATGTTTGAATTCAGAATCTGCAATTTACTAGGCTGTATGATGTTGGACAGTTAGGGTAACCTCTCTGTGCCTTAGTTCCCCATCTTCAAAATTATGCCTTTCTCATGAGTCATTAAAGGATGAAATTTAAATTATATAAAGCATCCAACATAGATATTGGTGCATAGTAAACACTCTATAAATACTGATGTTGCTAATAACAATTACAATAATATTAAAGTAGCAAAACAAGGAGTCTATGACTCCAAAGTCCATGTTCCTTCCTTGCCTCTCCTGAAGATACACTTCCATAGCTTTACAAGTTTGCAATGAATCTATACCATTCACTTTAGAAGCAAGGCTATATTGCTGTGTGGATGTACATATGCAGGTACAGAGAGGGCAGTGTGGGCCCTACCAAGCTCTGTGCTCTGCAGCCCTTCAAAGCTGTTTCCACAGAATCCATTCCTCTTCTTACTGTTTTTATTTTGTCATCTCCTGTTAAAGTGACTGACCAGTGAAATGACTGAATCAAAGAGACCAAGTATTTGCCATAACCAGCTATGGTGAAAGTGTGTGGTTTTGCAGCCAGAGGAAGTCCATAAGAAATGGGTCTGAAGGAGAATAAAAAACAAAACTGACCAAATAAATGTTCAAAAATATCATTGAAAATCTCAGCTCAAATAGCTGTCTCAGAGTTAAGAAATAATTCCTTAAAAAAACATCTACTTGGGAGGGACCAGCAAAATTATAGGTCATATGATGATAAACATACCTCTTCATGATAGAGCACTAGGCCAACCCTTCCCCCACTTCATTATATCTAAGTATCAGTGTTCACACTGCTATTCAACTAATATAGTAAGTGATCTGGGACTCCTTGACTATGGCTTCAGACAAGAGGTAAGAGAAGTTGGAGCACTAAGCCCAGCTTGCCTAGTTATCTGGTTGAAGAAAGGCAAGACAGAACTTCATAGAGAAACAACTTCAAAGAGAAACAAATGGAAGGTAATCATTTCTAATAAGGCTTTTAACATCCGATGGCTTTTTTTTTTTTTTTTTTGGTTTGGTACTAGGGATTGAATCCAGGGGTGCTCAATCACTGAGCCATATCCCCAGCCCTTTTTTGTATTTGATTTAGAGACAGGGTCTCACTGAGTTACTTAGGGCCTCACTAAGTTGCTGAGGCTGGCTTTAAACTCATGATCCTCCTGCCTCAGCCTCCAGAGCCACTGAGATTACAGGTGTTGGTGACCATGCCTGGCCATTTGATGGCATTTTTGAAAAATGGTCTTGCAATGAGTTTGGACTACATCTTAATTATAGAAATGTTGCCAATCAAACAGATGCTTCCTCCCTACTCCCCATTAAAGGCATAACCAAGAAGCCTTATCTTGTGTAACTGTATAGCCTCAAATCTAGGTCAGTTTGTCTCCATATATGTGAAGCAGAGATGTTCTTCTTACTATGCTGACAATCACCTTAGTTCATGTGGTTCCTGATTAATCTAGAATCTGGAAATTCTGAAAATCATCTCTGCAAGTTTCTAGAATGAGCAGGATGGATCTCAGCTAGCACTATGATTAAGATATCCTTTCACCATTTTTCTTTTGTGATTTGATAGGATTTCAATTTTGGAACACAGGATGGCATCATCCTTTGATTATTTTCCCAAGGCTTAAAGTTATAGCAAAGATAAAACTCCTGGCATTTGAAAAATGGAGTCAATCCTGCATACTTTCCCCAAATAGTACAGTGGATACTGCATATGCAAAAAGAAAGGGCTGGCTAGAATCATTAGTATCTGCCTCTTCCGAAGCTGGGGTTTGTTGTGCTAGAATATTAATTAATTTTGGTGGGAGAGGCATTTCAGTTTTTCATTTTTGCATTTCACTTATTTATTTCTCCATTTACTCATTCCTTTTTCAACACCCATTTATTAAGCTCCTATTTATTAGACTTTAGTGCAGTTCCAAGTGCTACACTGTTCAAAAATACAAGGTCCTTACTCTCAGGAAACTTACAGTCTAGTGTACTTACTAAATAAACAATTATAATGATGGTATTAATTGGTAAAAATAATGAGTTTATCATGTGCCATGTACTATTCAAGTACTTTACATGTATATACTCATTTAGTATTTACACCAACCCCTGCAAGTTGGTTTTATCATTATTATTTCCTCATTTCATTGTCAAGGACACTGAGCTTAAGTATCCTACCCAAATCTACTTTGATAGTGTGAGAATAATATTCAAGTCTAAGTAGACTGCTCCCAAGGCCATGCTTTTAACAATTAAGTATACTGCCTCTTTAATATGATACCAAGAAGGAAGCATTATGTCATGAGAGCTACCAAACTAGATTGGAAGGTCAAAAAGAGCTTTGCAAAGGAGAATCTTGGCATAAATTTTGAAGAATGAGAAGTCAATAGGTCTATGAATACAGTGGACAATTAGAGGAAACTATACATATGAGGTCATGGAGGCCTAAAACAATGACAGGTTCAGGAAACTACAGTTGTTCCATATGTCTAGAAATATACTAGTAAGTGTTAGAAGAAAATACCAAAGAGGTAAATAAGAGACAGATAATAATAGGCCTCATATAGTAAACCAAGAAGTTTGGCAGTTATTGTGAAAGCTATGTGGAACTCCTCAATATCTTTAATGATTAGCTTTTGACAAAGGTCATTCTACCATTAGTATGGAACAAAAAAAAAAAAACAGAAGGGGAAAAAAAACTAAAAGTATGGTGATAATTTATGAAATTATCACCATACTTCAGGTAAAAAATGTGAAGATGAACCAAGGCAGTAGCAAAGGTAATAATGGAATAGATGTAAGTGATGTGTAGGTAGGAAGATTGATTTGTAAGAGATTGAATATGAAGATTGAGAAAACAAGAGAAGTTAATGGCTCCCAGGTTTTTGCTTTGGTGGCAATACTACCAAGCTCCCAAGTATTGTAGCAAAGTTGGTGGTACCCAATAAATGTTTTATAACAAATGAAGAATATGTATATCAAAGAATGAATGAATGGACAGTGTTAGATGTTTATTGAATAAAAAAGATCATTGCGAGGGTTAAGGAGAGACAGAAGAGTAAAGAATGATCCATAGTTTCTGGCTCAGATAATTTCCTTCCTATACTGAGATAGGCAACATAGAAGAAAGAGAAGTCTGGGGACAAGAGTAAGGAGTTTAAGTGTTTTTTTCCAACTTATATGTAGATTTAATTTTCTTATCCAATTGTTTTAACTGATATACAAAACATAAATGCTGTACATATTAATGTGTTACTATGTAATATTCAATACATGTATACATTGCATAATGTAAGGTACAGTTTATATAAGTTGAGTTGGAAATGCCTATGAGACACTGACATTGTAGTAATATATGCAAAGAATAAAGTTCCTGAAAATGATATAGTAGTAGCTAACCCTAGGTGCATACTATGTTGTAGAAACTCATCTAAGTGTTGTGTAATGATTTGCTTAATCTTTCTCCAAACCACACAAGGTAGCTACTGCTCTCAGTATCCTTATTTATGGATGATGAAAATAAGGCCCAGAGAGTTTATATAATCTCTTCAAAGTCCCTCAGACTATCAGTGGTAGAGCCAGCATTTAAGCCCACCTCATTTGAGTCCCAAGACTGAGATTTTAGCACTATGCTGTAGGTGTCAATCCTTAGCAGGGATAGAACATGAATTGAATGCACTTGAGGGAGGATATGATTAAGCCAGGGAGCCCATTGTATGTTAGCCATTGCAATAACTTAACAGGGCTCTTATTCTTGCCCTGTTCATTTTGCTTGTTAGTAGATCTCACATATGCTACTAACTAGCATTTGATCACCTATATTTTCCACATTTCTTTGTACAGTATCTAGGTTGAACTATTATTTTATCTAATAGTTCACCTGGGGTCACTAACTTGTCCCAGTTTGCTCAAGACTGAAGGGTTTCCCAAAATATGGAACTTTCAGTTATAAAATCAAGGCCAACCTAGGAAAACTGCAAACCAGTCATTCTCAGCACATTGAATCATAATACAAATGGGAAGCTTTGGGATCAGCTCAAGCCAATTTGCATTTTACTCAAACCTCTCATCCAAAAATGAATATGAGAACTCCATCAATCACCGCTTCTGAGACACAACCTGATTACTAAGAAATCTGCTTCAGCTCAAGATTTGTGAATTCCAGGATAATACAAGATTTTTGTTTTGTTTTAAAAGGCAATTGAAATCCTTTTAGGTCAGTCTTTCCTTCAACTGTTGACAGGAATACCTGAATGTCCTCCACTCATTACAACAAATGTCTAATTCATCACCTGCCTAGATACTTTGTATAAATTTTATACCCATGGGAGACCTCTTCTAACATTTTTTCTTTATAACTGAGGTAGCATGAGAGGTCTTAATCAAATAACCAAGCTTTAAATAGAGATCAGTAACAAGGTGGACAAGCACCTTGGACCACTCTCTTCTTCCTACTTTGATCCAAACCTCACTGTAAGCATTTCCTGCCTTTTCTGCATCATTAAGTGACCATCATTTTTAGGAATAGGGGATAGTTTGGCAAAACAGACATAAGACCTACAGATCCCACAATGCTAGTTCTCAGAAACTAGGGTAGAAAGCACAGAAAGTATTTTTGTGTGTTGTTATATTTTCAGATACTATTAATTCAATGTGAAATATACATGATATACTATCAGATTATCAAATATTCTGGAAAACATAGTTTAACATCCTACAACACTTGTTTGCAAAATAAAATCACTCAAAACCTGCAAGGAAGCTCCACTTTAGTGAAGATTAGTTACATTCTTATTGTCTATATGGGGAAAATTAAGAAGACAATTGAAAGGAACTAAAAACAAAAGCAGAAACCTTGTCAATTGCCTTTGTATGTTCTTTCCTGGGGCAAAAGAAGTAGCTCAAAACTTGTGTATATCAGGGGGAAAGAGCTTTTCATTTGCAACGGGAAAGGGGTAATTTTAGGCAGCTTTTTTCTGCAAGGTATAGAGTAGGAGTCAGCAAACTCCTTTTTTAAGAAGCTCAAAAATAAATATTTTCAGCTTTGTAAGCAATACCTACCACATGTCATTGATACTCAACTCTCCATTATAATGAGAAACCAGAAATGGACAAGTTTTAAAGAAATAAGCATGACTGTGTTCTAGTACAACTTTGTAACCACAGGCAGCGGGCCACATTTGGCCCCTGAGCCATAGTTTGCCAATACCTCATCTACAGATTAGAGGAACTCCAAAATAATTGCTTAGATATCCCTCTGCTATGTGTTGAATTATCTCATATGTTATGGTTTGGATGTGAGGTATCCCCTAAAAGCTCATGTGTGAGAAAATGCAAGAAGGTTCAGAGGTGAAATTATTGGGTTGTAAGGCAGGTAGGGTGTGGCTAGAGCAGGTAGGGCATTGGAGGTGTAGCTGTAGGTTATATATTTTTTAAACATTTATTTTTTAGTTGCAGGTTAACACAAGACCTTTATTTTTTAATGTGTTTTAACGTGGTGCTGAGGAGTGAACCCAGTGCCTCATGCATGCTAGGCAAGTGCTCTACCTCTGAGCCACTACCCCAGCCTTAGGTTATATTTTTGTATTTGGCAAGTGGTGATATCTCTCTCTCTCTCTCTCCCTCCCTCCCTCCCTCCCTCTCTCTCTCTCTCTCTCTCTCCCCTCCCTCCCTCCCTCCCTCCCCTTCTTGATTACCATGTCAGCCACTTTCCTTTGCCACACTCTTCTGCCATGTTTTTCTGCCTCACCTCAAGCCCTGAGAAATGAAGCCACTTACCTATGGACAGAAACCTCTGAAACTATGAGCCCCCAAATAAACTTTTCCTCCTATACAATTGTTATGGTTAGGTCTTTTAGTCACAGTAGCAAAAACACTGACTAAAACATCATAATTCCTATTTTGAAATCCTGACCCTCAAGGTGATGATATTGGAAAGTGGGCCCTTTTGGAAGGTGATAGGCCACACACTCTCTAAACAACAATATCATAAAGCAATTGATCTTCATTTCAAGAAAAGAAATTTCATTCATTTTAAAAGATAATTTTAGTTGTAGATGGACACAATACCTTTATCGTTTTTTTTTTTGTTTGTTTTTTTTGTTTTTTTTTTTGTCTTTCTTGGAACTAGAAGTCAAACCCAGGGCTTTGTGAATGCAAGGCAGACCCTTTGCCACTGAGCTACATCCCAGCCCTACCTGTATCTTGCTTATTTTTTTATGTGGTGCTGAGGATTAGACCCAGTGCCTCACATGTGCTAGGCAAACACTTTACCACTGAGCTACAAACCTAACCCAATCTCTTCCTGTTTTATGGGGCCTGATTTATGAAGCACTTTCCAAGAATTTTTCCTTCTTCCTCACAGCAATCATGAGTGGTAGACAGAGAATTCATGGTCATTCCAAGTTACATAGTAAAATGAGGCCTTGGGAAGTTATGCGATTTACTCATGTCATATATTAAGTTACAACTCCATCCTTAACTCCATAGCAAGTGTTCTTGCCATTGTACCATAAGACAACTAAGTATTTTATATTATTATATAATTTGAATTATAGCATATTCTAATAATGATGAGTAGACATAGACTGGGTTGAACAGTTGGATGTTTATTCGTGGGCGGAGGAAATTTATTCCAATCATTAAACCCAGTTCAAGAAGCTATGCAGAGATAAGCTTGCAAAGTCTCCCATAACACAGTTTTTAGGATCAGAGCCAGGAAAGCCACATTTTAAGGGAACGTACCTAATGCTATACAGTGACTAAATCCCCTTGGAGAGACTCCAAGTCATACCCATCTTATAATGAACTCTAATTTATGGAAAATAATATTTTAGTGAGATTCTCGTGACAGATTTTTTTCTGTTGTGGCTTTGCGAACTATATGGTCTTAAGGCTGTTTTGAAATGAAGATTTTGACAGGTGATAGTAAATGAAAAAGTGGCACACAAATTGCCATGTTCCAAAGCTAGTAATCATTTTATAATATAGATTCCATTTTTCAATTCATAACAATTTGCAATTTTCTTATTTAAAATAAAACCATGTGGTCTATGCAAACTGGGTGAATTTTAGCATGAACCATAATAATTTATGAGCAATTATAGAAGCATATGTACACAGCCTCTGAGTAATTTGTCTTTCTGCTTGCTGTCAAATAAATAATTTTTGCATCTTGAATCTGCCTGTAATAATTTTTCTATGGCACCATCACCTGGAGCAATTTATACTGTACAGTTGTTACACCCATTTGTCTCATATCTCATTACCCAAAATTCAATTTTAAATTCAAGTAAATTAGAAAAGCCACAATAATTTGTTGATGTTCTGTCTAAAGGAGGCTAGTGTGACTTAAGTACTGACTGATTTTTAACCATGTGCAATTCAAAGAGATTACTGTGTAGCTACTAGTAACATCTTGAAGTTTCAATCCAGATGGATCTATTGAGATATTTTCATGTGTTGAAGCAGGGGCCTATATTTTCAATCAGATATTCTCTTTGGTTGCTTTTTTATATTTAAATGAATTAAGTGAGTGGATCTCTTTAGTTTGAATGTAGAACAAATTCCAAGATACTTTATATAAGTTTGATACCTTTGGAAGATATCAAATCTAGATGCAATTTTGGTGTCTCAGATAAATCAAAATAAGAATCAATCAATCCCTCAATCAACAAGCCCTCCTTTATCTATCCTTCCCTACCATCACTTAGATTTATACCTTAATTTATTTTAAATTCTAGATGACTATTTTTTGGAGAAATTAAACAAAGAGGAGATGGATAAACTAGGCTGAATATATGTATATGTAATTATTTGAATATTTATATTTGAATATATATTTTCCAAGAATACATTTCAGAGCACTTATACATTTGAAATAGGGAAAGCCCCTAAAGGCATGAATAGCAATATTTTCCTATATCAAAATATCTATCTAGCTAGCTATCTCTATATATACATATATTTCTTTTTTTGCAATATTGGAGATTGAACTCAGACCTTGCATGCTAGGCAAGAGCTGTACCAATAAGTTATACCCCAGTTTTATGTTATATGTAATTCTATCACATTTTTCTCTTGAGTGCCCTTATATTATGTAAGTATCCCTTGATGTGGTATAAATGCATTTGTAAAAATGTATCACATTATATTATATAACAGAAATAATGTGAGAGAATATGTTCAGGATGCCAGGAAAATGTCCATATCTGTTTTAATTAGGCAATGGAATGTATGTAGGAATCAGTGAGTTATTAAAACAACAAACTCAGAATCATTGATAAGAAAACTGAGATTGGATCACAGACTTGGAAAAGAGATAGAAGAAAAGTTCAACAGTTCTATGGATACTAAGAATCAACTTGTGAGGGAAAGGAACTTGATTAATATTAGTTGATATAGGCTTTCTTTGAATTTTATCTAGTTTTATAGCAAATGTTCAAATCAATATGGGCTTCAGATTGGATCACTAGGTTAGAACCCAACAGATTATGTTCTGTGACAGTAAACATTTTTATCATAGAAAACAAATATGTTGCTTATTTAAACGAATTGTATGTCACCAATAACTGAGTAACTTTAGGCAAGCCACGTATCCCATGTTATCTGGTTTGTCTCAGGAAAAAATAGGGGTTTGGACTACATGAACTTTAAGTTTCTTTCCAATTCAAAGTTTGTGATATTATAAAGAGACAAAACAATCACCTATTATGTGGTATTGACTTACACATAATAGAGAACATGGAAAGAACTGTAGAAAGCAGAGTGAATACTTTGTGGAGCAAAAAGAAGCATTTTTCTCAAAGTACTTTTCATGATTTCCCCTAAATGACTCTTCCACACTTAGCCTTAGAATTTCTATACCCTTTCTCTTACAGTAATTTCTTTGTGTGGAAATCAATATGTTTCCAGAAGGATTATTTGGAAATGTGTCAGATACAGAACCCATTGCTACCAATATGGCACCAATTAGTTTATTCCTAAACAAAAAGAATTTTCCACAGTGGACCTGGTACAGGGTACTATGGTTTGGATATATATACTTTTTTAACCTAAGGGATCATGTGTTGGGGAATTGGTCCCCAGTGTTACAATGTGTACGATTGTGGGACCTTTAAGAGGTAGGGCTTAGTAGTAGATGGTTAGGTCATTGTGGGTGCTGCCCTCAGAAGGGATTAATGTACTTCTTATGGGACCCTGATTGGTTCTTGTGAGAGTGATTTTATAAAAGAGCAAGACTGGCCCATCTGTAGTCTTTGGCTTCCTGTCTTACCATACAATTCTTCCTCATATGTGCTTTGCCATGTTGCTATACATATGATATGACAGAGCCAGGGAGGCCCTTGCATGCTATTTGGATTTTCAATCTCTAAAACTATAAGCTAAATAAATCTCTTATCTTTATGAAGTACTCAGTATCTGGTATCCTATTATAGCAGTAGAAAATGGACTAATACACAGGAAAAGTTTAATATTACCCCAATCTAGCTCCATTCTATTCTTTCCTGCCCTTATTTCCAGTTTTGGTAGTAGAGAAGTCAGAGAAAACCTTCTAGTAAGACTATTTAGAAGGAGATTAGAATTTCTAGGTTGCTTGGTTTTTCAATCTGAATGAGACCAATATCAGCAGTTGACATTTTCTTCACTTCTACTCTGTCTGGGCCTTTATAGTCAGAACTTCTTACCAACCTCCAGGCTATAGAGAAAAAAAATTAGTACTTCTTACAGACAGTCTATCTCTTATTAGCTTTACAATTTGGATGAATGTTAAATGTCTCTAAAGTTTATTTTCTTCATCTCCAAAGTGATAATAAAATAATATCTACTTCATAGACTTGTAGAAATAGGATAATAAACATAAATCACTCAGTATTATTCCTAATGCATAGCAAACATCATGAATAGAACTCCTTCTTTTACAACCATTGTTCTGGAATATTGGTTTGGAGAGCTCCCTCTTATTGGCCAGTGAATAGCACCTCTGGGGTTCAGAAGCCCGATGATGAAGACAAATATGTTAGTGAAACACAATGCTGAAAGAGATCCTTTAGAAACTCCTTCATGCTATAGTGATGTGAAATGACTTGCCCCAGTTTGCATAGCTAGTTAATAGAAGACAAGGAATCAGGGCTCATGTCACCTAACTTTCATTCTAGAGGTCTTCAGTTGGATGCAAGCCATCTCCTGCAAACCTGTTTTACCTATTGCATTATGTATCCAAAATCAGGGAGTCAAATGGCTATTGTAACTGTCCCAGTAAGGTAAGAGATGATGATGACTATAGTGAAGTGGCAATGAAGAAGATGATAGAATTTGGAATATATTTTCAATAACTGGGTGATGTTTTGATGTGTGATAAGCTAAAATTAGATGAGTCAAGAGTAACTTTTACCTTTTGTGCTTGAGCCAAAATGAATGGACTTGCCATTTGGGGGGAAAAAAGAAGTAACAAGGAACAGATGAGGGAAAGATAAGAATCAAGGATTTAGGTTTGGCAATGTTTAGACTAAGATCCATTGTGGATGACCTTGGCTAGACATTAAAGATAAGGTGTATAAAGGGTCTAGCTATAGATAAAACTATTCTTTAGTGTTCTATATTTCTCTATTTAAAACAACTTGGTACTAGTCTGTAAAAAAATCTATATTCTTACTTCTCAATCAAAACATGTTTTTCAGGTAGAAAGGCAAAACGTGTTCACTCTAAAGATAAATAATGATAGGGTGAATTATGTCTTACTTTGCAGGGAAATTTATATTTTAAAATAACAACCCAAATATTTCCTACCCACTGTCTAATTCCTAAAATGTTATTTCTTTTGATGTCCAATAGGAAATGATACTTTTTGGTTAAAAGAATTTCAGTGATGGAAGATTTATTAAGTCCAATTTATGATTTCTTTCTATGTACTTTTCTGTAATATAGGTTCTTTAATCCTTAACTGCCATTTCCATTTCAAATGAATCACCTGTACTAGACACAACTCTTTGGACTATTGTGAATCCTCAATGCAAATGCATTCATTCCATAGGCTGGTTGGCAAATTATGACAAGGTCTGGCTTGAAAAGTTAAGCTGAGCAGTCATTTTCCATTTTGAATTTTGTAACTGGAAATTGATAGGATGAGCCTGATAATTGTGTTGTGGGTGAGTTAGAAGGAAATGGAACACTTCAGAGTAGAAACTTTTTGAACAACATGTAAGCCAGGGGTCACACAAAGAAGCCAACAGTAGAAAGAGAACACACTATAGACAGGGGGAGAAAAGTATAACAAATGGTGGCATGTGTAGTGTATGTGCCTTGCAATTAGTCAGATGCTGAGAGAAAGTAACCTTCAATTCTGATGGCTTTTCTGTCCTTTATTCCAGTTTCTATGAGGTCTGGGTATGCTGGGCCACAATATGCCCTTTGATTCCTATAAGTCTGAGAAATGTTCACGTTGCATGATTTTAGAAAGATCTTTTTTTTCTTGAACTATCGTGAAGCCAAAAATAATGCTGATAGTTATTCTGTTACCATACTTATTTTATAGACAGGAAAAAGCAACTCAAGAAAGTCAAGGGTTTTACCTAAGTTCTTACAGCACTTATAGGACAGACCTGGCAATAGAATGCAGGAATTCTAAATTTTTTTACCAGAAGAGAGAAATCCCTGCAATAATTTTCTATAATAGAAATTCCTGTTAAATACATTGTCTAATCAATTTAAGGTAACATTTAAATGTATAGTTAAAGAAATTAGCATCAGTATATGAGAGAAATGTATTAGGGAAGAGTCTTAAGGTCAAATAAATATTTTGTTTATAGGCATTCTTTTCTCTGATTACTTTATAATATTAGGATCATAAAACAAACTGTATTTTTCAGATAATAGCAACTATATTCAGAGATGAATAGGTATATAGTTCAATTGAGTAAAGAATATTTTGAAAATGAAAAGAAATGAAGCAAATTTTAAACAGTTTATAAAATTAAACCAACAAAATCTGTCATTTGTGCAAATATATTCACTTTCTGAAGTGGTGCTAAAGTATGCAAATGGAGCTAAAAGATGCATTAGCTATGAAGCAGAGCCCATACTATAGCCAGAAATCTTAGAATAAAGTCAACCAACATTTACAAAGTCCCTACTGAAACATAAAATGTGATCTAATTCAGTAAACACCACTGGAAGAAGAAAGGAGGATGTGAAAAACAGAGCCATTAAAAGTCCCTGTAAGTTTTGAGGCTTCATCATAATAACAATGAACTGGGAAATATACCTGTAAGATGACTGATCCAAGCCCTCTGAGAGAATGAAAGGAAACACTCAAGGAAATTATTTTTACGAACCACAATGAGCCTTAGAACTGGATGATGTAGAATGGAGATCTAAGGAATATGACATGGTTTCTGCCCTCAAGAGGCTCCTGATGTCTCTTACTGCAGAGGTAAAACATCCTTAAATTAAAATCCAGGTTAATAGAAAGCACATAGCTAATGCTATTGTGGTTACTAAAGGTAGAGCATTAGGTTTCTGCCTAGTCATAGCATGTGAAGTCTCTGCCAGCTGGAGTGAACTTTCAGTTAATCCTGTCTGATGATTATGGACAAGTTGTGTTGTTCCCAGTGCTCCTTTGGGACAAGTTCTCCTAGAGAAAGGAGTACTGAAGCTTGGAGGATGAGAATATTTTGATAGATATTCTCCTGGTCATCTGATCTCTAACCCTCCCACTTCTTTCCCCTACCGCCTGCGAATTCAGCCTCTCAGGAAACCTTGTCAAATCTCTTTCCATAATGCTTTTCACATCTGCATCCATCTCATCAGTTCTGTTCTCACTGTCATCCTATTCAAAGCCATCATTAACTCACATCTGAACCCTATTACAACCTCCTCACCAGGCCCCTCTCTCCACTCTCTCCTCCCACTAATCTACCCTATACACAGCTGCCAGATTCATCTTTCTGAAGTGCCACTTTTATCCTGTCTCTACCCATTTCCTATATGATACATTTTAAATTCCTTTCCCTGGTATTCAAGCCTCCTTACAATCAGAGCCTAGACTATATTTCCAATCTCATTTTTATTACAAGAATATTCTAGTTCATCCAGGCCTACTTAACTGTCTCCAAGCTTTTCTTAATTTCAATCTCAAGCTTCTGTTCACAGTTTTACCCAATCATAATTGGCATCCTTGGCCATCTTTATTGATATAAATTTTATCTCCTACATAAAGCTTTCCTGATTACCCCAACTAATCAGTGCTTGCTCTTCTGACTTCAAATTGTTCTTTTTCTACTTATTTTAACTCTAGTTTATCTGGGCATATTTTTCTTCCCTAACTTAGCAGAATAGGTGATAAGGATGAGAAATAGGAAAAGACACTAGGGGGTAAGCACCAAGGAAGCCAGGGGACCAGTTAGAAGGTTATTAGACTCTTGCAAGCAAGAGATAATGAGGTCTGGAAAAGATTCAGGCCCTGGGAATACAAAAGAATTAATGGATGAGATACATTATGAAAAAAGAATCAACAGGACTTGATTGATGAGATAAGGGAATCAAAAGGATGAATAACAAATTAGTTGGAAGTTTTGAGGCTGAATCATGCCATTAAAATTAAAAAGGTGGTATCAAACTGGTTTGGTAAAGAGGGTGACAAATTTTTTCTTAGACTAAGTGAGCCCATGGCAGGTTACAGTGGGTGATTAGAGAGACAAGAGCTTATAAAAATGATTTGACTTGGAAAAAAGCTGCTTAGATGTATTCATTGAAGTCATGATTATAAATGCATTTATAGGGGCTGGGGTTGTAGCTCAGTGGTAGGGAGCTTCCCTAGAACATGTGAGGTACTGGGTTCAATCCTCAGCACCACACAAAAATAAATTTTAAAATAAAGGTATTTTTAAAGGAAAGACAACAAGAATATCTTTTAAAAATAAATGCATTCATAAAGAGAAAGAATGAAGAACAAGGAAAGAAGGGGAGCAAGAGAAGAGGATCCGATGCAGGAGACACCTGGGCAATAGAAAGGAGTAGGGAAATACAGTAAACAGAGAGCTTCAGTGCAATAAGAGAAAACAAATTCAACAACTCTGATTCTGATCAGTAGGACATTAATAGTAACTTCTGAGATGTGTTTTAGGAAGTATACCCTTCCTTATAAGACATAGGATACTACTAATTCTGAGTAGTAGGGAAATGAAGGTAATAGTGTCTGGCACAGATGACAGGACAGAGAAAAAATGGCACAGAAGCTAAAGGTCACAGAGGAGCAAAAATATAATTTTGATATAATTGGCCTCTACTGTATCATATGGTGACATTGTTGAGTTGTATGGTTTAGTGATTGAGAGTACAGATACTAATGTTGGTCTGCCTGATTTCATATCCTACATCTGCTGCTTTCAACTTGTATAAACTTGTGGCATTTATTTAACCACCCTGTGACTCACTTTCCTTATCTATTATTTGCAGATACTGAAAATAATATCTACCTGCCTGGGTTGTTTACAGATTTAAGTATGTTAATATAGGTCAGTGGCTAGAATACAAAATATATTTAATAAATGTTAACCATATTATGATGGCATTTATTCTTAGCACATGATCCCATTCACATGGTGCTCTATACAGATACTTACCCATTTTCCCAAAAGAACTCCAGGCTAGAAGGACCACTCAAAATCAGCCCTGGTATTAATTGGAATGGGAAAAGGACTAACACAGAGATGTCAAGTTGTCTCAGAGTTTAACTGAACTAAACAAACAAAAAAATAACTGATTGTCTTCATCAGCTTTTTTTCTGCTATAAGAGAATACAACAGACTGGGTAATTTATTCTGAACAGAATTTTATTGACTCATAGCTCTGGAGGCTAGGAAGTCTGGAGTGAGTGACAAGTCAGGCAAAGCCTTTCTTGCTGTGTCATCCCGTGGCACAAGGGCAAAGAGACAAAAGAGGGTCAAATTTGTCCTTTTATAAGGAACCACTCCTAAGATTAATCCATTCATGAGAACAGAGCCCTCATGTCCTAATCACCTCTTGAAGGTCCCACCTCTCAATACTGCTACAACTTCAACATGAGTTTCAGAAGGGACAAACACTCAACCCATACCACTAATTATATTTGTGACACTCGGGAATTTGGAATTTTTTTGTCTAGACTTGACAACCTATGAGTAGTCAAGATTTTGCATATAATCCCCAACAAGTATGATGATTTAAATGAATTTCAAGATACATATGTTTTTTTTCATTTGACCAGAGAATCTAGTTAACAAAAAAGGAAGTATTTGTTGCTATGCAATAGTTCCTTAGAATAACACAGTATCTAATAATAAAAATGTCACTTCTTATTTTTATGAGCCATAGAACACATTCAGTGAACTAGAATAGGGTGAGATTGAACCAACTAAAAATTCTATGACAAGATGAATTGTAGGTACTCATTTACAGCACTATATACCTGAAATAATTTTTCTAGAGTTAAAATCTTTTCATGTAATCAAGTACTCATTTTCTAATATGTTGAAATAACATAGACTCTGGGTACAATCAAAAATTATTATTTACATTTATCATCTTGCTCCTATTTCCAGTAAGCAGTAAAATAGAGGAAGTGGAGTTTTCCTTATAGTTGAATTCTCTCATTTCCCATTCCAATTAATACCAGTTGACTATGATAAATGTGCAGATCTTCAAATATACCTGCAATGTTGTAAATGTGCCCAAGAGTGGATACTAATGGGTTATAATGGGTTATTTGGTTATTGGGGTGTGATGTGATATTGTGATATGATCTCTTTATTTCTTTGTCCACCCCCTCCTCTCTACTAGAATTAAATGTTAATCAGTCAGACCACAATTAAGAAAAATCTCATCTCATGATTTGAGCGTTCCACTTAGAAAAGAAAGTGGCAAGTCATATGGGGACAAAAAATCATAGTAGTACTCTCACCAAAAATACTTTCAAGTAATAAAGGACTGAGTGCAATTCAAATCAGTTACATAAACCTTCATTTCCAACTATGACTATAGATATTGCTCACTGATGGTCAAATCAGTGATCCAGAGATATGGGGCACCATAGCTAAACAATAAATTAAGGACACTGTAAAAGTTTCCAGCAAAATAGAAAAACTTATTTCAGTTTGATCAAATTTTCATCAAGATAGGAAAGTAGACAAATCAGAAAGATTTCTCGATAATTTGAAAATATAAAGGAACCTTTAAAACTGTGATGCATAGCTAAAACAGTCCTTTTAGAAATACAGTTGCCATGCACATTTTCCCCTAAAATACACTGATTTTGTCTGTTTCTCCACAAATGTAGAACATTCTTAATACTTGATTCTTTTGCTATTTCCTCACATTCTAAGACCGGTTGAGGAAATATAGCACCAAAGATTTTTAACTATTTGTCACCTGTGGTGATTTACTTTACATTTGGTTGCTATACAAGTGTTTCTAAGTACACAACCAGAAAAGTAATTTGTTAAGATCCCTAACAGATTGCATGCCAAAGCCTGAACAGTTATGGACAAACCAACCAAAACAAGAGATTCACTTATTAACCTCCATGAAAGACAGACCATTTTATTCTTTCCCTTAAGGCTAAGGAAGCTGAAGAATTGTCAGCATGGTCCAGCTTGAGTCAGACAGCAGATTTCCTTTCTACTGAGGCAGCTGTTCATTTACTCTAAGGAATGAAGATGTTTAACAATACCAGGAAGCAAAGAAATGCCAAAAAGAATGCACTGTGTAGAGAAATAAAGGCACCTGGGAGCTCTTTAAACAAGCCATTCTAGCTTCAGGGAAATATTTGAACAGATGGATTTTTAACCCTCTATGGGTCTAATTGAAAGCTATCCAGTTGGGAACTGGTTTGTACCTCAGAAATCTGAAGGTGGAAGTTCCTCCACTTTCTATCACTCCACCACATTGGAAGAAAAAGTTAAAGGTTGAACTCTGATCCAATTAACAAA
The DNA here is from genome assembly GCF_021218885.2 of Marmota monax. Classification (NCBI taxonomy): domain Eukaryota; kingdom Metazoa; phylum Chordata; class Mammalia; order Rodentia; family Sciuridae; genus Marmota; species Marmota monax. The sequence goes on along the minus strand of NW_026694552.1, from coordinate 3,957,608 downwards.
CAGAATATCTAAGTGGCACATCATGCCTTTTGATAATAGTATTTGGATGTTTTACTGCTCTGATAATTAACTAGTGGTTGGTTTAATTGTGTTTTAATGTGATTTTCCTGCTTCAATGGTGATTTTATATTGATGCTGAACTAATCTGATGCCCTAGTGTCTTCATTTCACATGTTTTGCTGTGCAGAAATAAATGGAAATGGTTTAAAATCTTAGATTTTGGCAGGGTATTGTGGCACATGCCTATAATCCCAGAAACTCAGGAGGCTGAGACAAGAGCATTACAAGTTCAAAGCCAGCCTCAGCAACTTAGTGAGGCCTTAAGCAAATTGTCTCAAAAAATAAAAAGGGCTGGGGATGTAGCTCAGTGCTTAATTGCTCCTGAGTTCAATCCCTGGTACCAAAAAGATAAAAAAAAAAAGAAGAAAAAGAAAAACAGATTTTTGAATGGAACATGTATTAACTGATAAAATTAAATTCATTCTAATTCAAGCTGCACGTCATCCAGATACTATTAGAACTCTCTTCTATGAAAAATAATATATTAGCATTATTAATTAAAATTAAATTTTATTTTAAAATAATTATGTAAAACATATTTATATTGTGATTTACTATTCACAGTATTTAATATACATATTCTTCTTTGATCCATACAATATGAACTAAGTACTATTATTACTGCTCATACTTTACAGATGAAGAAACTAAGGAGCAGAATAGTTAAGCAACATACTCATGCTAGTTAACTAGCAGTCTACAACTTGAAGCAGATGTTAAGTTCACTGCTCCTTCTCTCTATTCTCCCTATTTGTACCAGATTTTCCAAATATTTCATTCAAGGTCTTTCACTGTGTTCATCTTTCTAAAGTCTTAGACACTCAAGTGAAATCTCAGTCTTAGGAGATCATGCATATAGATATGCCTTAAATACATATATAGCATTTAAAAATGGGATTGCATAGATTCTTCCCACCCCACAAAAGAATCAAAAGTACAGGTTTTATACTACAAGGAAGACATGATTTGCTTTTTCTAAACATCTCAAATACTGATAAACTGTCCTTTATTGCTGTCACCTTCACATCATTCATGAAAGCACTTTGATTTCTTCTCCTACATTGCAGACCGCCAAAGAGCATGTGCATCCGGTGACCTATCTTATTCAATTTGTGCTGCTGTAACAGAATACCTTCAATTGTGTAATTTATAAATAATATAAATTTGTTGTTTGCAGTTCTGGAGGCTGAGAAATCAAAGATCAATTTACCTGCAGATTCAGGGTCTGGTGAGACCTTGAACTCTTTAATGATGGCACCTTCCTGCTGTGTCCTCACATAAGTAGAAGGGATAAACAAGCTTCCTGAAACCCCTTTTATGAGGGCACTAAGAGGAGTAGGCTTTAACACACGAATTTTGTGGTAGGGGGGGATACAAACATTCAGACTATATCACGGCCTCTGAGAATTTTCCTGTCAATCAAGGGAAATTTCTTGAAAGATTATTTTAAATTCAGATAAATACTTGAACCTACTAACAAATGTGATATGGCAAGTCAGAAATCTTTTTTTAGGGGAAACTAAACATCACTATCTTCTCCATCTTTAGAACTGCCTCCAAGAGATTGAACCTCTACTTCCTTTGTAGCAAAATACATTTCCTGGATTCCAATAAAGTGCTAGAAACTTTTAAAAAGAAAATATAGGTCTTTCAAAATCCATCAGATGGCATGTTCATAACACACTATTTATTAAAAACAAATAATAAAGTACATTTTCACATAAGTTTCATTGTATGCTGTCAACTCTCTGCTGCTGTTCAGGTATAAAATGAAAGACAACACTATATTTGCCACCATAATTGTAATATGTTCAGGCTCCTGAGAATACAGAAAATGTATTATAATCTGAAGGTGGCTATAGGTCGATCTGGTAATCAGCTTTGTCCATATATGGACAAAGAATAGTGTCCTAGGAGAACAGTGATTTGCCACTTGGAAATAGGGTAGTTAGTGATGCAAATGCCAATGTATCACTGACTTCTGAAAAGCAAAAAAAAAAAAAAACAAAAAAAAAAATTACCTCATTATGTGAGGTTTTTAGATCAAAAATGCCCTGTGTGGGTAAGTATTCTCATATAAGATAAAGTGGACTTCGAGCCAAAGTTAATCAGAAGAGACAAAGGTCATTTCATACTGCTTAGGGGTATCAGAAAATAACAAGAAACAATAATTATAAATAGTTATGCTCCAAACAATGGAGCATCTATATACATCAAACAAACCATTCTCAATTATGAAGAATCAAATAGATCACAGCACAGTAATACTGGGTGACTTTAACATGCCTCTGTCATCACTGGATAGATCTTCCTAACAAAAAAATAAATAAAAGCTATAGAAATAAAAACACAATTAATAATTTAGAATTAACAGACATATATAGAATATTTTATCCATCAATGACTGAACATACTTTCTTCTCAGCAGCATATGGATCATTTTCTAAAATAGACCATATCTTCATCAAGAAACCAACAAATAGTAATTACAAAAAAGTAGAGATAATACTTTGCATTCTATCAGAACATAATGGAATGAAATCAGAAATAGAAACTACTCTAAATTCTGCAGATTCAATAATATGTTATTGAATGATCAATGGACAATAGAAGAAATAAAGAGTGAAATAAAAAACACAGGTAAATGAAAATAGTGATACAACATATCAAATCTCTGGGACACTATGGAGGGGGTTGTAAAAGGAAAGTTCAATTCATTGAGCTCATATATTAAAAGAATACAAAGACACCAAATAAATAATATAACATTACATCTCAAGGCCCTAGAAAAAGAAGAAGAATTCAACAACAAAGTCAGTAGGAAGCAGGAAATAATTAAAATCAGAACAGAAATCAATGAAATTGAGATTTTTAAAAAATTCAAAAAATATCATGAAACCAAAGTTGAAAAACCCTTAGCTAATCTAACCAAAAGAAAGAGAAAAAACTGAAATTATTAAAATTCATGAAGAAAAAGGAAATATCACCACAGACACTACAGAAATACAGAAGACAATCAGAAACTATTTTGAAAATTTATACTTCAATAAACTATAAAATTTTGAAGACATTGACAAATTCCTAGACATATGACTACCCAAATTGAACCAGGAGAATACAGAAAATTCAAACAGATAAATTTCAAGTAATAAAATTGAAGATACCATCAAAAGCCTAGCAGCAAAGAAAAGCCCAGGGCCAGATGGATTCTCAGCTGAGTTGTACCAAACATTTAAAAAAACTAATACCAATTCTCCTAAAGTTATCCCATGAAATAGAAAAGGAGGGAACCCTTCCAAACTAATTTCATGAAGCTAGTATAACCCTGATACCAAAACCAGAAAAAAGACACATCAAGAAAACATCAGACCAATATCCTTGATGAAGATAGATACAAAAATTCTAACTAAAATACTGGCTAATCTCATACAAAAACATATTTAAAAGATATTACACCATGATTAAGTGAGTTTCATCCCAGGAATACAAATTTGATTCAACATACAGAAATCAATAAATGTAATTCACCACATAAATAGACATAAATAGAAGAATCACATAATTATCCCAATAGAAATAGAAAAAGCATTTGAAAAAACACAGCCTCTGTTTATATTTAAAATACTAGTAAAAATAGGGATGTAAGGAACATACCCCAACATTATAAAAGTTATATAGGACAAACCCGAGTCCTATATTATTCTAAATGGAGAAAATGAAAGCATTTTCTAAATGAAAGCATTCACTCTAAAAACTGGAGTAAGACAGGGATGCCCTGTTTCATCAATTCTTTTCAACATAGTTCTTGAAACTCTTGCCAGAGCAATTAGGCAAAAGAAATTAAAGGGATATGAATAGGAAAAGAAGAGTTCAAACTCTCTCTATTTGACAATGAAATGATCCTAAAGTTAGAAGACCAGAAAAACTATGAGGAAGCTTCTAGAACTCATAAATTAATTCAGCAAAGAAGCAGATACATAATTAACACACATAAATCAATTGCATCCCTATACACCAATGATGAAGGAGCTGAAAGAGTAATTAGGAAAACTATCCCATTCACAAAAGCCTCAAAAAATAAAAAATAAAATATTGGGGAATCAATCTAAGAAAAGAGGTAAAAGACCTCCATAATTAAAACTAAAAATACTAAAAAATTGAAGAAGACTTTAGAAGAGGAAAAGATATCTCAAGTACTTATATACTCGGAATTAATATTGTAAAAATGGTCATGCTACCAAAAGCATTATATAGGTTTAAAGGCATTACTATTAAAATTCCAATGACATTATTCATAGAAATAGAAAAAGTAGTCATGAAATTTATTTGGAAAAATAAGAGGCCCAGAATAGCCAAAGCAATAGTTAGTAAGAAAAGCAAAGCAGGAGTCATCATAATACCATGCCTTAAATTATACTACAGAGCTATAGTAACAAAAACAGCATGGTATTAGCACTGAAACAAGCATGAAGATGAATAGAATAGAAGACATGGAGACAAACTCACATAAATACAGTTATATCTTACTATACAAAGGCACCCAAAAAGTGCATTAGAGAAATAGGCTCTTCAACAATAGTGCTGAGAAAACTGAAACTCCATATGAATTAGAATAAAATTTAAACCCTATATCTCACCCTGTACAAAACTCAAAGTGGATCAAAGACCCAGGTATTTGACCACAAACTATAGATAATAAAAGAAAATGTAGGACTGACACTCCAACATGTGGGCTCAAGAACTGACTTCCTTAACTCCTATAGCATAAGAAGTAAAATAAAAAATCAATAAATGGGGACCACGCGACTCAGAGAAGGTGCCCAGGCGCCCGCCTGTGCAGTAGGCAGACCACCCCAACTGGAGGAGGGGCCCAGCCACCCGCCTGCACGGTAGACAAACCACTTCAACTGGTGGAGGGGCCCAGTCACCAGCCTGTACGGTAGGCAGACCACCTCAACTGGAGGAGGGGCCTAGCTGCCCGCCCACACGGTCACCAGACCGAGCTCTGGACAAACATAAGGTCTCCACAACACCCCCCACCTCATCAAACACCTTATGAGAAAAACTGATGGAAGTCATCTTGGAAAATCCCATCAACCCTTAAAACCCATCAACCGGTGGGAGTGGCTACCAGCTTGGTTCTGCAGCAGATCAAGTGCCTGGTTTACATCTCAGAGAATAAGAGTAGAGAGGCCACAGATGGAAGCTCAAGTCCTCTCACATTGACTACCACCACCAGCCTGAATGCAGAGACTCAAGATAGGAATAGACAACACGACTCACTGGAAGAAAAGGAAACAGAGTTCTGAGAGACATTTTTTTTTCCTTTTTTATTCTTTCTTTCTCTTCTCTCACTCTTTTCATCCATTCATCGAGTCTCCTCTACCCTTCCCCCTCTGGTCCTCACAACCTCAACATATGTGAAACCAAGAATTGTGCATGAAAAAGGTCTTTAACAACTGAATCACCAGAATAATATAATATAGAGGAATTGCATATCCCCCACCTCCCTCCCCGCTTTTATTTCTTTTCTTTTTTCTCATATTTTCTTTTTCCCACTCTCTTTCTTCTCCTTCTTTCCTTGTTCTTTGGTCTTCTCCTTCTTACTCCCTCTATCCCACTTGCAACCCCCTAAATTTTACTATTTATAAGTAAGGTAATCTTATAAATACAGATAGGAGTTTGAATCTAGACATTCTTCCATTAATTACCCATCTATTGGTTAGAGCTCACCAATTTGCAGTTCCACCAGCAATGTAGAAGAGTACCCTTTTCCCCATATCCTCGCCAGCACTTGTTGTTGTTTGACTTCATAATGGCTGCCAATCTTACTGGAGTGAGATGGTATCTTAGGGTGGTTTTGATTTGCATTTCTCTGACTGCTAGAGATGGTGAGCATTTTTTCATGTACTTGTTAATTGATTGTATGTCCTCCTCTGAGAAGTGTCTGTTCAGGTCCTTGGCCCATTTGTTGATTGGGTTGTTTGTTATCTTATTGTTTAATTTTTTGAGTTCTTTGTATACTCTGGATATTAGGGCTCTATCTGAAGTGTGAGGGGTAAATATTTGTTCCCAGGACGTAGGCTCCCTATTTACCTCTCTTATTGTTTCTCTTGCTGAGAAAAAAACTTTTTAGTTTGAATACGACCCATTTGTTGATTCTTGATTTTAACTCTTGTGCTATAGGTGTCCTATTAAGGAATTTGGAGCCCGACCCCACGAGGTGGAGATTAGGGCCAACTTTTTCTTCTATTACAGGCAATGTTTCTGGTTTGATTCCTTGACCCATTTTGAGTTAACACTTGTGCAAGGTGAGAGAAAGGGTTTCAATTTCATTTTGTTGCAAATGGATTTCCAGTTCTCCCAGCACCATTTTTTGAAGATGCATTCCTTTCTCCATTGCATGCTTTTGGCACCTTTGTCTAATATAAGGTAGTTGTAATTTTGTGGATTGGTCTCTGTGTCCTCTATTCTGTACCATTGCTCTACCTGCCTGTTTTGGTACCAGTACCATGCTGTTTTTGTTTCTATTGCTCTGTAGTATAGTTTAAAGTCTGGTATCGCTATACTGCCAGTTTCACTCTTCCTGTTTAGAATTGCTTTTGCTATTCTGGGTCTTTTATTTTTCCAGATGAATTTCATGATTGCTTTTTCTATTTCTGTGAGGAATGCCATTGGGATTTTGATTGGCATTGCATTAAACTTATAGAGAACTTTTGGTATTATGGCCATTTTAATGATATTAGTTCTGCCTATCCATGAACAAGGTATATCTTTCCACCTTCTAAGGTCTTCTTCTATTTCTCTTTAGGGTTCTGTAGTTTTCGTTGTATAGTTCTTTCATGTCTTTTGTTAGTTTGATTCCCAAGTATTTTATTTTTTTGAGGATATTGTGAATGGAGTCATTGTTCTCATTACCATTTCAGAGGATTTGTCACTGATATACAGGAATGCCTTTGATTTATGCGTGTTGATTTTATATCCTGCCACTTTGCTGAATTCATTTACTAGCTCTGGAAGTTTCTTGGTAGACCCTTTTGGGTCTCCTAGGTATAGGATCATGTCATTTGCAAACAGTGATAATTTAAGTTCTTATTTTCCTATCTTTATGCCTTTAATTTCTTTTGTCTGTCTAATTGCTCTGGCCACTGTTTTGAGAACTATGTTGAACAGAAGTGGTGATAGAGGACATCCCTGTCTTGTTCCAGATTTTAGAGGGAATGCCTTCAATTTTTCTCCATTCAGAATGATGTTAGCCTGAGGCTTATCATAGATAGCTTTTACAATGTTGAGGTATGTTCCTGTTATCCCTAGTTTTTCTAGTGTTTTGAACATAAAGGGATGCTATACTTTGTTGAATGCTTTTTTTGCATCTATCGAGATGATCATATGGTTCTTATCTTTAAGTCTATTGATGTGGTGAATAACATTTATTGATTTCCGTATATTGAACCAGCCTTGCATCCCAGGGATGAATCCTACTTGATCATGATGCACGATCTTTTTGATATGTTTTTGTATCTGATTTGCCAGAATTTTATTGAGGATTTTTGCATCTATGTTCATTAGAGGCATTGGTCTGTAGTTTTCTTTCTTTCAAGTGTCTTTGTCTGGTTTAGAATCAGGGTGATTTTGGCCTCGTAGAATGAATTTGGAAGTTCTCCCTCTTTTTCTATTTCCTGAAATAACTTGAAAAGTATTGGTATTAGTTCTTCTTTAAAGGTTTTGTAAAACTCTGCTGTATACCCATCTGGTCCTGGGCCTTTCTTGGCTGGTAGTCTTTTGATGGCTTCTTCTATTTCCTCAATTGATATTGTTCTGTTTAGGTTGTGTATATCCTCCTGACTCAATCTGGGCAGATCATATGACTTAAGAAATTTATCGATATCTTCACTATCTTCTATTTTATTGGAATAGAGGGTTTCAAAATAATTTCTAATTATCTTCTGTATTTCTGTAGTGTCCATTGTGATATTGCCTTTTTCATCCCGTATGTTAGTAATTTGAGTTCTCTCTCTTCTTCTCTTCATTAGCATGGCTAAGGGTCTGCCGATCTTATTTATTTTTTTGAAGAACCAACTTTTAGTTTTATCAATTTTTTCAATGTTTTTTTTTGTTTCAATTTTGTTGATTTCCGCTCTGATTTTAATTATTTCTTGTCTTCTGCTATATTTGCTGTTGTTTTGCTCTTCCTTTTCTAGGGTTTTGAGATGTAGTGTGAGTTCATTTATTTGTTGTTTTTTTTCTTTTTCTGAGGAATGAACTCCAGGAAATGAATTCCCCTCTTAAAACTGCTTTCATTGTGTCCCATAGATTCCAGTATGTTGTGTCTGTATTGTCGTTTATCTCTAAGAATATTTGATTTCCTCCTTTATGTCTTCTGTAACCCATTGATCATTCAGTAACATATTGTTTATTTTCCATGTGACGCAGGATTTTTCCTTCCTTCTTTTATCATTGATTTCCAGTTTCATTCCATTATGATCAGATATGGTGCATGGTATTATTTCCACACCTTTATATTTACTAAGAGTTGCCCTATGGCGTAATATATGATCTATCTTTGAGTAAGATCCATGTGCTGCTGAGAAGAACGTGTATCCACTTGATGATGGTTGATATATTCTATATATGTCGGTTAAGTCTAGGTTATTGATTATATCATTGAGTTCTATAGTTTCTTTATTCAGCTTTTGTCTGGAGGATCTGTCTAATGGCGAGAGCGGTGTGTTGAAGTCACCCATAATTATTGTGTTGTGGTCTGTTTGACTCTTGAACTTGAGGAGAGTTTGTTTTATGAACGTTGCCGCACCATTGTTTGGTGCATACAAATTGATAACCTAAAGTCCTAAGAACAAACAACAGATCACTATATGCATACAGAATCCGGAAGCCCTCTATAAATTGAATGAAACAGCTCTAAAGTGCAATAAAGCCCAACATCTCTAGGCATAATCTCCCACCACAAACGAGAGACAACAGAGATATATAAAGCCAAAACAAATGTATAGGAGAAAGCAGTTACAAAGCAGTCAAACAGAGCTGGAAAGTAACGTGAACAACATGAAAAAACAAGGGAAAACAGGATTACAAACAATGCAGGACAACTTAAATCTACAGGAGGACCTAGAAGCATCAGAAACATGGACAGGGAAAGAAATCAAGGCATACCTAACTCAGATGGAACGGAATATTAGAGAAGACATGAGACAGCAAGTCCAAACATTGAAAGTATATTTTGAAAATGAACTAAACAAACAAATTCAAACTGCAGAGAACGAGCTTTACCAGGAGATAGAGATCTTAAAAAAAAAACCAAACAGTAATCCTAGAAATGCAAGAAACAATAAACCAGATTAAAAACTCTAACAAGAATATTACAAATAGACTAGATCAAGTAGAAGTCAGAACATCAGATAATGAAGACAAAGTTTATCAACTTGAAAAGAATATAGTCAACACAGAAAAGATGCTTAAATCTCACGAGCAATCTATCCAAGAGATATGGGATCTCATCAAAAAAACAAATTTGAGAGTTATTGGGATAGAAGAAGGCACAGAGGTTAAAACCAAAGGAATGGACAACCTATTGAATGAAATAATCCTAGAAAACTTCCCAGAGATGAAAGATGGAATGGATTGCCAAATCCTGGAAGCCTACAGGACCCCAAACATCCAAAACCGTAATAGACCAACTCCAAGACATATAATTATGAAGATATCCAACATACAGAACAAGGAGAGAATATTAAAAGCTACGAGAGAAAGGAGGCAGATTACATTCAGGGGTAAACCAATTAGGTTAACGATGGATTTTTCATCACAGACTGTGAAAGCGAGAAGATCCTGGAACAATGTAGTTCAAATGCTGAAAAATAATGGATTCCAACCAAGAATACTGTATCCAGCAAAATTAAGCTTCAGATTTGACAATGAAATTAAAATCTTTCACAATAAACCAAAGCTAAAAGAATTTGCAGCCAGAAAACCAGCTCTGCAAAGCATTTTGGGCAAAATTCTACAAGAAGAGGAATGGAAAAATAGTGCCCAAAACTAACAGCGGGAGGTATCTCAGTAAAGGGGGAGGAAAATAACCAAAAAGTAAAAACTAGCCAAACTAAAATAAATAAATAAATAAACATGACTGGAAGTACAAATCATATTTCAATTGTAACCTTAAATGTTAATGGACTAAACTCACCAATCAAGAGACACAAGCTAGTAACCTGGATCAGAAAAACAAATCCAACAATATGCTGCCTTCAGGAGACTCATATGATAGGAAAAGACATACACAGGCTGAAGGTGAAAGGTTGGGAAAAATCATACCACTCACATGGCCCTCGGAAGCAAGCAGGAGTGGCCATACTCATATTGAATAAAATCAACTTCAAACCTAAGTTAATCAAAAGGGATAAAAAGGACACTATATCCTGTTAAAAGGATTTTAGGGTATTACTAAAGGTGCATTTTATATTTTTAAAAGCGATATATGCCATCCTGTTCTCTATGAATTCATATATATTTACATCATTGAATCACAGAAATTTAAAAATAAATGAAATAAAACATTTTAAAAAATCAATAAATGGAATGGTATCAAACTAAAAACCTGTTCACAGCAAAGGAAACAATCAAGAATAAGAAGAGAGATCCTACAGATTGAAAAAAAAATCTTTGCCACTTGAACTTCAGGTGATTAATCTCCAGGATATATAAATAACTCTTAATTCACAATGATGATGCCCATCAAAGATGAACAGATAAAGAAATTATGGTATATAAATGCAATGGAATATTACTGAGCCATAAAAAAGTGACTTTATGACATTTTCTGTAAATGGATGTATCTGAAGGATCATGCTATGTGAAATAAGCTAGACTCCCCCCCAAAAAAAAATTTGAATGTTTTCTCTGATTTGTGGATACTAAAACACAACAAGGACAGGGAAAGAGGGGAATAGAAGTTCAGAGATTAGACAAAGTGTAATGAAAAGAATGGTGGATTGAATAGAGATGGAAGGGCAATGGAAAGAGTCTGGCATAACTTTCCTATGTACATATATGAATACACTACAGTGAATTTCCACATCATCTACATCCAGAAGACTGGGGTCCTAATCAAAATATGATATATTTCAGGCATGTAAAATTTTATCAAAATGGACTTTACTGTCATAAATAACTAAAAAGAATCAATAAAAAATATCATTCACATCTACACCTATAATTCACCAGCTTTCATTACTTTGAAGGCAGGAAAATGGAAAGTTCCTTTTTTTTTTGAGAGAGAGAGAGAGAGAGATAATTTTTTTTAATATTTATTTTTTATTTATCAGCGGACACAACATCTTTCTTTGTATGTGGTGCTGAGGATTGAACCCGGGCGGCACACATGCCAGGAGAGCGCGCTACCGCTTGAGCCACATCCCCAGCCCTGGAAAGTTCTTTTAATAGCTATTTTTTTACCCTACTGATTTAGAAGGTGAGAGTGGCAACATCTTTTCTCCTCCCCACATAAAGCAACATAATAGATGTTGATTGTTTCTAAAGAACCCTGAGAGTCTTAATTTTAAAAATGCACTAGCAATTCTACTCTTAGGTATACAAACAAAAGGAATTTAAAAAATATGTTCACACAAAAGCTTGTATATGAATGTTTACAGGAGCTCTATTCATGATGATCAAAAAGTATAAACAGGGCTGGGGTTGTGGCTCAGTGGTAGGACACTTGCCTCACACATGTGGGGCACTGGGTTTGATCCTCAGCACCACATGAAAATAGATAGAGGTATTTTTTTTTCCATCTACAACTGAAAGTATTTTTTTAAAAAGTAAAAACAACCCAAATGTCTATGCATTAATGTATGAATAAATAAAATGTGGTATATCCATATAATGAAATATCATCAGACATGAAAATAAATGAGTTCTTATAAAGGCCGTGATATGGATAACATTGAAAATATTATGTTAAGTGAAAGGAGACACAAAAGTCCAAATATATGATTGCATTTATATGAAATGTCTAGAAAAGGCATAGAGACAGAAAGTAGATTAGTGATTGGCAAGAGATAGAGGGATTGGGAAGAAATAAAAAATGGCTACAAATAGGTTTGGAGTTTCTTTTTTGGGGGGGTGACAAAAATGTTATAAATTGATTATAATAATGATTGCAAAACTCCAAGTATGCTAAAAACCATTGAATTGTGCACTTTAGGTGACTAAATTATATGATGTTAATTATAATCTCAATAAAATTGCTATTTAGAAAAGAAATAAGCAAATTAGAAGCCATGAAGTGTAGCTTTTAAATACAAAGTACAAATGTAAAATTCATGTTATCCTAATAAGAATATTTGAAAATCTGTTGGCTGAGAATCTTTTTTTATCTTCACATATATTAGGGTTGTTAAGATGATTTCTCAGACTTTGTAAGGAGAGCATAAATAGGAAGGAGAAGCACTGGGAAGTCCTAAAGTCCTAAAGGAGAGGGAATAGAACCTGCTGGACCAAATCAGAAGGCAGAGTGGGATATATCTTATTTGTAGGAAGAGGCATGTCTTAGTCTATTCAGGCTGCTATAACAAAATACATAATTGGCTTATAAACAACACATTTATTTCTCATAGATCTAGAGGTTAAATGTCCATAAGCAAGGCACTGGCAGATTTGGTGTCTACTTTCTTATTGTGTCCTTACATAGCAGAAAGAAAAAAAATTAGGCCTCTGAGGACTTTTTTGTAAGGGTGCTAACCCTATTTATGAGAGCTCCATACTTATGATCTTAGCATCTCCCAGAGGCCCCAGCTTTTACTAATATCAACATGAGTTTCAGGAGAACACGAATGTTTAGACCATTGCAGGAAAAAATGGGGTTATTGTGCCTCATAGTTCAGAGATACTATATAGTCTTAGTAGCCAAGGGAGGACTATGATATTAGTGTAGGCTGGATAACTGTGGTACACTTGGGTAGACCCAAAAAATAATTGGTCAGACACTCACAGGAACATGGAGGGGGCTCTCTCAAAGACTGGGAAACAGATTAAAAGGAAGTGATTATGCTGGGAGTACCTAGTAAATCTGTTTAGTATTACTTTGAGTCTGTAGGGCCACATTAGTAGCTGGGTGAGTTTGAATTAAGAAAGGTAGACACTAACTAATGTTTTCCCTTGTAAATAGTTCCTACTCTGACAGCTTCTCCCCAGCCTTCCTTCCTGTATGTACTGACACAGTACAGGAAATTGTAGGAGTTTTAGGGACTAGAAAGAACAAGGGAAGGATAATATAGGACAGTTCAGGGACCTGGCCCTGACTGAAAGTCAACTGAGGAGTTTCTCTTATTTTACGTGCAGCAAATAGATAATATAGCTCATCAGTATCAAACTGTAGGGTTCATAAAGCAACCTTACATGTACTATTTTATTTTAGTATCTATAATAACATCCACTATTCAAAGGACTTAGATCTTTAGGCTTTAAGAGTTTAGCTTTTTAGAAGAATAGAAATTAGGTTTCACTTGGCCAGGAATTTGCTGACCTTTCTTCTCCAAAATAAAATTAGGTTTACATCTGGGGACACAAGATGGTGGGCCAGAGGGAGGCAGCATTCTGTGTGGCTCCGTAACCCGGGTCTCAACTAGTGGGAATACTGCTTTGCTGAGAGTAATAGAGGACCCCTCCATAGCTGATCCCACACAGGAATCATGGCCGTCATGCTGCACAGGGCCCCAGGCCTCAGGGTTAGAAAAGAACTCCCAATTCCCAACTACTCGCCCACTCACGTCTCGTGGGTGCCTCAGCAGAACCACTGGCATCAGCACCAGCACAGAATTCCCAGAACCACTCCCAAGAAGGACACCCAGCCACTACGGATGCACAGGAACTCCAGCCACCACTCCCATGTGAACCCCATTTATCAACATGGGGCTCCCCTGGTCGCCTCCATTCTGGGCCTCAGCAGCTACTGCCATAGTCCCCTATTCACTGTAGCCTGCCTGCACCTGGAGACATCACAAGCTCTGAAGAAAGCTGGGAGCCACAACACTGCACGCCACAGAGCTCATCTCTGAATGCATTGCACAACACCATTGCCTGGCTCCCCCCACCCAACATGACACCCTATCACTGAAAGCAGCTGCTTCCATCTTGGGTCACCTCCATCACAACCTTTAGTTGGGACAACTACCAGTTTGGAACACCACATAGCCAGGTACCCATAATTTTCTAATTTCCCCCAATCCCCAGCAGCTGCTAACTTGGCAGAGTGATTGCCCAATACAAAACAACCCTCTATGAAGGGTGTGCAGCCACCAGAGTGCAACACACAAGACCCCTGGAGAGAAATGTTCCGAACTAGGAAGTAGAAAGGGAGAGGGTGAAGGAAACAGGCTTTAGAGATTAATCAAGAGGGCAGGAACTGTGAGGTCTACAGGCGAGATGAGGAGATAAGACCAGATGCCCAGTCACAGGATCAGACCTCAAAGGAAATCCTTCAGGTGCAGTCTCCCGATGGGACTGGCGGGTGCCATACCCCACTTCCAGGTGCCCTGCACCCAAGACCAACCCTCACAACCTGGTAACCCACACCATCCTGAGGGCAGAGATACCAACTAAAAACAGAAAACCTCACCTATTGCATGAGAAGGGAAGCAGGAAAGATACTGATCTCCAAAACAATCCTTGTTCCTTCCTTCAAGATTTTTTTCTTTATTCTCCCTCTTTATTCTGTCCTCACATCCCCAGCATATGTGAAACCAAGTACGTTCCATGAATTAGGATACTGAAGATGGAGACGACTGAATAGTATATTACATTTGTGTTGTATATTCTTTTTTCCCTTTTTTTTTTGTCTACAATTTTTACTATTTTAACATTTTTTACTTTTCTTAATATATATGTGTGTTTGTTTTATGTACTCCATTGTCTTCCCTCTTACTTGTCTACCCAAAATTACTACCTCTCTATTCTCCTGCTACTAACCTTCTTCTTTAGATTTCTGTTTCACACTTTCTAAGATATAATAACTCTATATCCTCATCTCCTACCTCCTCAGCATATCTTCCTACACCTCACAACTGGTTCTTTTTCCACCATCAGAAACTGTAAATCCTTTTACAAACCTACTGATTATATTGTAGATAATAACTGAATTCCCCGTTTCTGTACATTGTGACCAAACTGTAAAGGTCTTAATAACAACTATTTGTTTTTTGGTGGTATTTTGTTTACATTGGGATCTGTTAACATTGTTCTTACTCTCAAAGGAGAGGTATTGGAACCTTACAGGGGGACTATAAGCCTATAGGATGAAAATGGTAATGCCTAGGATTCATAGAGCTAGAAAGGAAGACACACTAGCAACATGAAAAGACAAGGGAAGAAAGTGCCCCCAAACAAACCAACTAACACATTATTAGAATCCATGGCCAGCACAGCAGATAAAATTACAGAGAAGGAGTTCAGTATGTACATAATTAAAATGTTCTGTGAATAAAAGGATGATACAAGAGAGCAAATACAGGCAGCAAAAGATCATTTTGACAAAGAGCTACATAAACAAATACAGGAAGCAAAAGATTACTTTAATGGGGAGATAGATATTCTAAAGAAAAACCAAACAGAAATCCTTGAAATGAGAGAAACAATAAACCAAATTAAAAGTTCAATTGAAAGCATCACCAACAGATTAGAACACTTGGAAGACAGGACCTCAGACAATGAAGACGAAATATATAATCTTTAAAAGAATGTAGACCACACAATAAAATGGTAAGAAATCATGAGCAGAACATTCAAGAAATATGGGATAGCATAAAAAGATCAAATTTAAGAGTTATTTGGATAGAGGAAGTCATAGCATTCCAAACCAAAGGCATGAACAATCTGTTCAACAAAATAATATCAAAAACATTTCCAGGGGCTAGGGATGTGGCTCAAGCAGTAGCGTGCTTGCCTGGCATGTGCAGGGCGATGGGTTCGATCCTCAGCATCACATAAAAATAAAATAAAGATGTTGTGTCCACCGAAAACTAAAAAATAAATATTAAAAAATTCTCTCGAAAAAAAAAATTCCAAACGTGAAAAATGAATTGGAAAACCAAATTCAAGAGACTTACAAAACACCAAATGTACAAAATCACAACAGATACACACCAAGTCACATTATAATGAAAATGCCTAACATACAGAATAAGGAGAGAATATTAAAAGCCACGAGAGAAAGGAATAAGATTACATATAAGGGGAAACCAATTAGGTTATGTGCAGATTTTCCAACCCAGACCCTGAAAGCTAGAAGATCCTGGAAAAACATATATAAAGCTCTGAAAAAAATTCTTGGATGCCAACCAAGAATTTTGTATCAGAAAAATTAAGCTTTAGATTTGATGATGAAATAAAAACTTTCCATAATAAATAAAAGTTAAAAGAACTTACAGCTAGAAAATCTGTAATACAGAACATCCTTGGCAAAATATTCTATGAAAAGAAAATGAAAATCAGCAGAGGGATGTATTACATTAAAGGAAAAGCTAATCAAAGGAGAAACTAAGTCAAGTTAAATAACAAAAATGAACAAAAATATTTGAGAATACAAATCATGTCTCAATAATAACTCTGAATATTAGTAGCCTAAACTCACCAATCAAAAGACACAGGCTAGCTAATGGATCAAAAAAAAAGGACTCAACAATATGCTGCTTCCAAGAGACTCATCTCATAGGAAAGGTAAAAGGTTGGGAGAAATCATACCACTCACTTGGACTGTGGAAACAAGTGTAGAAGCAAGCAAATAAAGTAGACTTAAAGCTAAAATTAATCAAAAGGAACAAAGAAGGACATTTCATACTGCTCAATGGAAACATACACCAACAACACATAACAATTATAAATATGTACGCCCCAAACAATGGAGTATTTATGTTCACCAAACAAAGTCTTCTCAAGTTCTAAAGTCAAATAGACCACAACACAATAATTTTAGGTCACTTTAACACACCTCTTTCACCACTGGATAGATCTTCCAAAAAAAAGCTGAACAAAGAAAATATAGAACTCAATAACACAATCAATAACTTAGACTTAATTGACATATATAGAATATTTCATCCTTCAACAAGCGAATATACTTTCTTCTCAGCAGCACATGGATCCTTCTCTAAAACAGATCATATACTATGCCACAAAGCAACATAACAAATACAAAAAAGGAGAGATACTACCCTGTATTCTATCAGATCACAATGGAATGAAATTAAAAATCAATGATAAAATAAAAAATAAAAACTACTCCAACACCTGGAGACTAAATAAAATGCTACCAAATGAACAATGGGTTGCAAAAGACATTAAGGAGGAGGTTAAAAAATTCTTAGAGGTAAATTAGAACACTGATACAATATATCAAAATCTCTGGGACACTTAAACAGTACTAAGAGGAAAGTTCATTGCATGAAGTTCATTCCTTAAAAGAAGAAAAGGTCAACAAATAAATGACCTAATGTTACAACCCAAAACCCTAGAAAAAGAAGAAACCAACACCAAAAGCAGTAGAAGACAGGAAATAATTAAAATCAAAGTTGAAATCAATGAAACTGAAACAAAAGAAACAGTTGAAAAAATTAGAAAAAAGTTGGTTCTTCAAAAAAATAAATCAAATTGACAAACCCTTAGTCATGATAACAAAAAAGAAAGAAAACTCAAATCACTAACATACATGATTAAAAAGGAAATATCATAACAGACACTACAGAAATACAGAAGATAAAAGAAATTATTTTGAAAACATGTATTCTAATAAAATAGAGACTATCAAAGGCAATGACAAATTTCTTGAGTCATATGATTTGCCCAAATTGAATCAGGATGATACACATAATTTAAATAGATCAATTTGAAGCAATGAAATAGAAGACACCATCAGAACCTACCAACCAAGATGGAACAGATGGTTACAAAGCTGAGTTCTACATGACCTATAAAGAATAACTAATACCTATACTCTACAAATTATTTCAGGAAATAGAAAAAGAGGGAGCATTTCCAAACTCATTCTATGAAGCCAATATTACCCTGATTCCAAAATTAGACAAAGTCACATCAAATAAAGAAAACTTTAGACCAATATCTCTAATGAACATAGATGCAAAAATTCTCAATAAAATTTTGGCAAATCAAATACAAAAACATATCAAAAGGATTTGCACCACGATCAAGTGGGACTCATCCAAGAGATTCAAGGTTGGTTCCACATATGAAAATCAATAAATGTAATTCATCGCATCTATAGACTTAAAGATAAGAATCATATGATCATCTCAATAGATGCATGAAAAGCATTTGACAAAATACAGAACCCCTTCATGTTCAAATCCATTAGAAAAACTAGGGATAACAGGAACATATCTCAACATCGTAAAAGCTATCTATGCTAATCCCCAGGCCAACATCATTCTAAATGGAGAAAAACTGAGAGCATTCCCTTTAAAAACTGGAACAAGACAGGGATACCCTCTTTCACCACTTCTATTTAACATAGTTTTTGAAATACTGGCCAGAGCAATTAGACAGATGAAAGAAATTAAAAGGATAAGATAGGAAAAGAGGAACTCAAATTAGCACCATTTGCTGATGATATGATTCTGTACCCAGAAGACCCAAAAAATTTCACCAGAAAACTTCTAGAACTAGTAAATGAATTCAGCAGAGTTGCAGGATACAAAATCAACACCCATAAATCAAAGGCATTTCTGTATACAAGTGACAAATCCACTGAAAGGGAAAGGAAGAAAAGTGCCCCATTTACAATTGTCTCAAAAAAAAAAAAAATACTTGGGAATCAACCTAACGAAAGAGGTGAAAGACCTGTACAATGGAAACTACAGAACACTAAAGAAAGAATTTAAAGAAGACCTTAGAAGATGGAAAGATCTCCTTTGCTCTTGGATAGGCAGAATTAATATTGTCAAAGTTACTATACTACCAAAAGCACTATACAGATTCAATCCAATTCCAATCAAAATGAAATTCCTCATAGTAATAGGAAAAGCAATCATGTAATTCATCTAGAAAAATAAGAGACCCAGAATAGCTAAAGCAATCCTTAGCAAGAAGAATGAAGCAGGTGGCATCACTATACCAGTCCTTAAACTATACTACAGAGCAATAGTAACAAAAACAGCATGATATTGGCACCAAAATAAACTGATAGACCAGTCTATTTGGTACAGAATAGAGAATACAGAGACTAACCCATATAATTAGATATATTAGACAAAGGCACCAAAAACATACATTGGAGAAAAGATAGCCTCTTCAACAAATGGTGCTGGGAAAACTGGAAATCCATATGCAACAAAATGAAATTAAACCCCTATCTCTCATCATGCACAAAACTCAACTCAAAGTGGATCAAGGACCTAGGAATTAAACCAGAGATCCTGCACCTATTAGAAGAAAAACTAGGCCCAAATCTCCATCATGTTGTATTAGGCCCTGACTTCTTTAATAAGACTCCTACAGCACAAGAATTAAAATCAAGAATCAATAAATGGGATGATTCAAACTAAAAAGCTTCTTCTCGGCAAAAGAAACAATCAATAGAATAGAGAGCCTACATCCTCAGAGCAAATTTTTACCACTCGCACATCAGATAGAGCACTATCTTTAGGGTACATAAAGAAATAAAAAAAAATAAACACCAAAAAATCAAATAGCCCAAGCAATAAATGGGCCAAGGGACTGAACAGACACCTCTCAGAAGATGATATACAGTCAGTCAATAAATATATGAAAAAATGTTTGACATTTCTAGCAATTAGAAAAATGTAAATCAAAATTACTCTAAGATTTTATCTCATTCCAGTCAGAATGGCAGCTATTAAGAACACAAACAACAATAACTGTTGGCAAGGATGTGGGGTGAAAAGTACACTCATACATTGCTGGTGGGACTGCAAATTGGTACAGCCAATACGGAAAGCAGTATGGAGATTCCTTGGAAAACTGGGAATGGAACCACCATTTGACCCAGTTATCCCATTCCTCAGTCTATATACATCCAAAGGACTTAAAAACAGCACACTACAGGGACACAACCAAATCAAAGTTTATAACAGCACAATGCAGAAGAGCTAAACTGTGGAACCAACCTAGATGTCCTTCAGTGGATGAATGGATAAAAAAATATGGCATATATACACAATGTAATATTATTCGGCAATAAAACAAATAAAATAATGGCATTTTCAGGTGAATGGATGGAATTGGAGAATATAATGCTAAGCAAAGTTATCCAATCCGAAAAATCCAAATGCTGAATGTTTTCACTGATGTAAGGAGGCTTATTCATAGTGGGGTTGGGAGGGGGAGCATGGGAGGAATAGATGAACTCTAGATAGGCCAAAGGCATGGAAGGAGAAAGGAGGGGACGTGGGGGTAAAAAAGATAGTAGAATGAGACGAATATCATTACCCAAAGTGCCTGTATGAAGACATGAATGCTGTGAATATATTTTATATATAACCAGAGATATGAAAAATTGTGCTGTATATGTATAATAAGAATTGTAATGCATTCTGCTGTCATATATAACAAATTAGAATAAAAATAAATAAATATTTTTTTTAAAAAAATTAGGTTTACAAAAGATTTACTCATCACCCATTCTCAGGTTTTTTCCACGTTTGGGAGATGCGGAGCAGAATAAAATATAATCCTTGACTTTTGGGACACTCCCATTCTTATTCTATGGTAAATATTATTATGGACCTGAATTTGAAGGAGAGGTACTGGGGAGGCTATTTGAAAAAGCACATATATGAAAACAGTGGCATGAAGAGTTAGATTATACCCTTCCTAGAAAGACCCCATACATACAGCACTTTTGTTACATTTGGCACCCAAACTTATTTATTTTAGGCCCCAGCTCTTTGAGCCTCACTGATGGTAAGGCTAACCTCTAAAACCCAATGTGAGTAAACAGCTAACACTGGCTTAATGTGCAGCCCTCCTAAGATCTACATCTTAACTAAGATGGAACTGTCTGTGATTAAAGGGAGTGAAAAGAAAAAGCAAAATGTCTTTTCCCCAACTCTTCCAATCTTGAATGTAAGTACATATTAAAGGGAGAAAGAGCATGGTGAATTTAAGAATAACCCAAAGAATAAAGTATTGGGAATGAGGAAGTAATGGTGTGAGTATGTGGCTGCTTACCCAAAGGGGAGACGGAAAAGCATCTAAAGACACAGAAAAACGTTGGCAGGAGCAAATGAGGGGAGGCAAAGACAAAAGGAAGATAATAGACTTATACACACCCCACAAACATCCATCCAGGGACTGGGGTTATGGCTCAGCAGTAGAGCGATCACCTCACAGGTGCAAGGCCCTGAGTTTGATCCTCAGCACCACATAAAAATAAATAAATAAAAAGTTATTTTTAAAAAGTCCATCCAAAGAGACTCTGATTATAACCTTTTAGGTCCCAGAAGTATACCAATATAACTAAGTATTTAATATTCTGAATAAAAGTATCTCCATGAGAAAATAAATTTCACATAAAAGAAATGTGTTTTGAAATCACAGATATAAACAACCTTCACTGAAGCTGCAGAGGGATTCTCTCTCCCCTTCTCCTTCCTCTCTTTGCCCCACCTTCTGTGTGCTTAATGGTAGAAAAAACATAGCATCCAGGCAGGGTCTGTTCCACAAGGAATGGCAGATGAGGATGCTCCAGGGGACTTGGGCTTATAAGAAATCCATGTGCCAAGAATGAAATTTAACCCCTATCTCTCACCCTGCACAAAACTCAACTCAAAGTGGATCAAGGACCTAGGCATTGGACCAGAGACCCTGTGCCTACTGGAAGAAAATATAGGCCTAACTCTATCATGTCAGCTTAGGAAATGTCTTCCTCAACAAGACTCATAAAGCACAAGAAGTAAAATCAAGAATCAATACATGGGATGGTATCAACTAAAAAAATTCTTCATAGCAAAGGAAACAATCAAGAATGTGAAGAGAGAGCCTACAGAATTGGTGAATTTTAGGGGAAAGATTTCCATCCTGGTTTTGTCGCTCCCTTGCAACTTCTTTGAGATAATGAGATTAAAGTATTTTCTGATTACTCTTTGGGTTCCATAATTTCTGATGCTCTTTTCTACCACTCTTTCCTATTTTCTTTTACATATTCATACCAACTTATCACTCCCCTAATTCAAATTCATTCTATGATTGGCTTTCCTTAAATGCTCTTCTCTCATGAACATAATTTCACATTACAACCCTGCATTAGCATTTGCTACTAAACATCTGAAATTACTCCTTTAATCCTTCAAACACCCAGTTCAAAAACCCTTCCATAAAGCTTCCTTAGAGTCTTAGGATTTACATATACATTTGCACTTGGAGTAGGCTACTTCATAAGTATAAATTGAGTTTGGATTTGGCTTTGAGTAGTACCAGAAAGCCCATCTTCAGTGACTAAAGCAATGAGTGTTTATTTCCTCTCTCATAGGTAAAGGCCTGAGAGGTAAGAAGCCCAGGGCTACAACTGCTTCACAATACCATCCACATACCAGGTTTGTTATAACCTTTTACTCTACCCTTGGCACTTGATTATCATCCTTGTGCATGTCACTTCATGGTTCTAGGTTGGTTACTGCACATCTAGTCTAGTGTCTGAATTCTAGTCAAAAGGGGAAGGAAAGCAGGAAGAAGTAGTGCCTAATCTCAACATATGTGCTACTGCTCAGATGCCTGTCACATAGCTACATTAGCTGCAAGCAAATATGAGTAGGCAGGTTGTTGCCATCAACAAAATTGGGGTTTTTATAGAATGGTAAGAGAATGACTATTGAGATTTTAGTAGCATTTTCTGTTATAGTGTTATGTACTTATATCAAATTTGACCACAATCTATTCTCTAATTAAAGTATAACCTTCCTGAGGTCAGGGGTCATTAATTTTATTTCTTTTATATCTCCCTCCTCTCCTTAGCACACTTAAACCTTTCCATGCATAATGCTAATTAAATGATCCAAGTAGGAAGGTATACCACATATTATCTTCTATCACTGCCTTTAATGGCATTTGTTTGTATAAATGTGAGTTTATTCCAGAAAAAGAGAGCAAGCAATGCATTTAATTTTAAAACCACAGAAGTTACATTAAGAATACAACATGGGTCCTGTTTTCTACCAAATAATTTCCAATCTATAATAGACTGAAAGTTTGTGTGCCCCCACAGACTCATCTATTGAAATCCTAATCCCAATTTTATTTTATTTGGAGGTGGAGATTGTGGAAAATGATTAGGTCATAAGTGGAACCTTCAAGAGTGGGATGAGCCCCCTTATATGAATAGACATAAGAGCTAACAAGCTTTCTTTCTGCCATGAGAAGACACATGGAAAAGGCAGCAGTCAGCAACCTGGAAGAGAGTCCTCACTCTACAGGTGCAATTTCTATGGTTTAAAAGCCACTTAATCTCTGGTGCTTTGTTACAGCAACTCAAAATAAGAAAATCATTTACTTGATACTTAAAACTCGCTTCAACCTAGTCTGTCCTGTCATCCTCTCAAGCCTAATACACCCTTCCCTTTCACAAACTGAACTACTTACTATTAAAATTCACTATCTTATTTTGTATAGTGTACTTGATTGAGCAACACAAAAATAAGCAATGACAACAACAAGTTCTGACTCTTGAATTTGTCCTTTTGCACAATATTCTCTTACCACATTCAGTATCCAAATTCTTAGTTGTTTTCTATATAATCTTTTCTGAGATTCAATGAGATAATATGAGTACATGAGTTGGGAGAGAGAGCAGAATGAAGCGTTAGGTCCCTATGTTTGCTTTCCTAACTTACCCCTTATATGTGGTCAGGATGCTGTAACCACCCTAAGACAAAGCTGAGAAATCATCAGCATTCACAGAGAGAGATTTATTTTTCTTTATATGTTATACTATCAAGAATCTAAAAGTACTTAACCTTATCCCTGTGAAAGTCTAAAAAGAACCAGCATGGATCGTGAAGTATTGTCTCATAGGTTTCCACCACGTCTAGTACAGGGGATAGCTGCAGGTAGGGGAACAACTCTATCCACATGAGTTTATATAACTCTATCTCCATTCAGGTTCTCTCCATGACAAGGCATAAAAGAATATAGCAGGACATTCTAATTTGGCTGTACTTTCTTCTCACCAACCCCTCTCATTTTATTAGCTAGCATTTGAGACTTTTTTCTGTGAAATTTTTCCCACATTAGCCCTACCCATTCTCTATTCCTGTTCCACTAAATTTTTGTTCCTGTTTTACTATACAATCACAAAGTCAGTGATGGAATAAGAAGATGGAAGAAAACAAGAAAGATTGTTGTTGTTAGAATCTATTGTCAACTAAAATATTGAGATAACAGTATAATTTTCTGATGACAGCTTTAGTTCTTTCAAAGAACCTGAATATGTACATCACAAGCAAATTATGATAAAACTCTTTAGAGTCAAGTAGTACATGCAATCAAACACCCTCTTGAACAATGTGACTCACCATATTCATTCAAGTGCTCATTTATTACATAGCATTTGTGTACTGCACACAGCACAGAGTGATAGGGAATAGAGATTACATTTGTGAATGCCTATATGGAGTGTATTTACAGCATCCATTTGCACCCATCCAGAAAGGAGGGTTTAGGAAGAACAGGCAATAAAGGTCAAGGTAAGCAGATTAATACCAGGGAAAAATTCTAAAATAAGCCTAGGCCTTATGACAGTGGCTGGATACAGGAAAACATATTGTACCTTCTGAATTCAGCTAGATCAATGTAAATAAACCTTACCCTATTGAAAGCTCCTTTCAATAAGAAAGCATTATCCTGGATGCATATTCAGTTGCAATGAATAATCATCTTGTTAACACTTGAGTATAATCAATAATGTGCAAAGTCACAAAACATCCTCCTTGATGTTCACTGTTAGTCTTAATTCCACGCTTTATTTGACATGCATGGAGCTGATTCCATTAAAGCTGATGACACCACTTTCCAGGCCTTCAGTGGAACTCTTTCCAGTCCCAGTCTCACTGTGGTGGCAATCCCAAGAAAGTACTAAAATGTGAAGTTAGTTCCAAATCCATAGCTTGTCTTTTCAGAACCTCTGCTTAAAGTTTCAGTAGAGCAGAATGACAGTTAGTAATGAAAAATCCTAACTCCTCCTGACACACTGTGCAAAAGCAGTTGTCATTAGGGGAATGTGGTCATATGCATAAAACATCTCCTTGTGAAAAACTATAAATGATGGCTATTTCCATAACTTTATATGAAATCTTTAAACTAAAACAGGAACCAATTGCTAAGTTGATTGTTTTGATATTTGAAAAATATCAAATAATTTCTGAGCATTTGCATGCCCATCACTGTGTATTTTCTAGGAATTAAAATCACAATTTAAAATACAGTCCATGCCCCCAAGAACCTCATAATTTAATTCTCCACTCTAGATCTACAATCTTATATTAGTAGTGTCAAAAATATTTAGTTAGCAGTTATCTGTACTACTGCAAAATGAGGCTTTCCCTATTTGCAGACTGCAAATCTATAATGGAAAGCTTAGATGGCATAAAGATTTGCTTTTGAACTTTTTTATGTGAAATTCTCCTTTTCTAATACAGATAACCAACAACTAATTTTCGTGTTTCTTCAGCCTTTAGGGGAAAAAACGAAACTAAATAACAGTACCATGTGTTTTTATAAGAGAATCTTAAAAACATACCAAATCATTTAATGGCTGCTCTAACTACTGATTAACTAGTCAAAATGTACAGCAAACTCCTCAGAACAACTGAAATAAAAGGACCATGAAGATAGTCCACATGTTAATATATCCCTTAGGTTGTGGCAAGGCATTTTTATTAAACACATTTAAATGTTAACAACTATAACCTGGGTATGTTTACTTGTGTTACCCAGAAGATGGCATAGACAAATAACAATGTAGCAAAGAGAAGGGGTCCTTTCTGTAGCTCTGAATCCAAGTAAGATACACCTTTTCTGAAGTAGTACTCTTCTTTTTTTTCTGACCCATTGTTATAGTTGGGATGTGGGATATTCCTCAAAGATTCATGTGTTGAAGACTTGGTACCCAATGCAGCAATGTTCATAGGTGGGGATTTTTAAAAGTGAATCATGAGGGGTCTGACTCCATCAGTGGATTAATCCTTGATGGAGTCATGATTTTATTACATTAGTGGGAGGCGGTGGAAATTGTAGGCAAGTAGGTAGATCTTGGTTGAAGGAACTAGGTAACTAGGGATGTGCCCTGGAAGGGAAGAACTTGTCCCCAGTTGCTGCGGCTGCTGCTGTTCTTCCTCCTCCTTCTTTCCCTTTCCTTCCCCCCTCTCCTTCTTGGGTGCCATGAGGTAAGTAGCTTTTTTCTGTCATACCCTCCACACCATTATGTTCTGTCCAACCACAGGCCCACAGTGATGGGGCCAAGCAACTAGGGACTGAAATCCCCAAACCTGTAAGCCAAAATAAATCTTTCCTTCTTTATATTGTTTTTCTCAGTGTATTTTCTAAAGTGATGGGAAGCTAACTAACACACACATCTTAGTCACCACTAGCTAAACAATTTTGGTCCATGTAGACAGATAAAAAATATAAGGAAACTCTATTTGGAGATGTAGGAATATAGCCAATTTCACATTAATTTCTGAAGTTGTGCACCAAAGATTAAGTCTTAAAATCAAGGGTTTTAGGAGACAAGGGAAAAAATAAAACAGAGAGCAGACCCAGAGGGATTAGGTACAAATAAGGGCATACACAAGAAGACCTATACTTGGTCATGACCAGCACTAATTTTTTTCTGAAGAATAAATGGAGGGTGACATTAGAATTCATCACATAGCATTGCAAATGTATATAGTCCTCATTATTGAGTGTAAAGCTCCATAATTTTCAACCCTTTCATTTACTGTTCATAAAGTCTCCCCTATCGTTTAGATATCTGCTCCTGAAGACAGCATTAATTACCTGAACTAGGTGAGCTCTGCTTGTATATTAAAACTACAATTTTGACCCTAATGTGGGGAAGAAAACTAAGCAACTATTCTTCAATAATTCTGTGTAAGTATACTTAAGAAAGGGATGTTGTCTTATTCCTCACTTTATCTCTAGAACTTAGTACAATGCCTAACATTTATTAGATCATTAATAAATGTATGTTGAATGAATGAATATGTGAAACACATTGTACTAGTTTAATAATACTGGGTAGCAGTAGAGCCCCATGGTATGGCTGTATCTATATGAAACTATTGGTTTTAAAATTTTGTTTGAATTGAATAGAAACTACATTGCCTAATTCCATCAATAAGAGGTATAAATTTTTTCTGCTTATTAAATTAAATTTGCTTATTAAATTGATCATATCATTTATTATATAAAATAATACATATAAATAATAAATATATTATATAAAGTAATAAAAACGTGATATAAAATCAGGTTCCAATTGTTCTGGCATCATAGGTAAATATTTATATTAATATTTATATAAATATTTATATTTATATCAATGAATTGTAGACTGTGGTATCAGAAATCACTCAAATTAAATCAATCAGAAAATAGAAATAAAATGCAGCCTGATATTAGCAAGATAAATTTACAAACATACAGTTGTATCACACAGAAATAGAAAAGTTGTAGAATGTCTCATTTCTTATAAGAACATATCTACAAGTTGTTCTGAAATGATGTGCTGCTTTTATAATAATATTAGGGTTTGAATGTTGATGTCCTCCCCAAATAATCATATGCTGAAACTTAATCCCCAATATGACTGTATTAACAAGTGGAGGCTTTTGGAAGGTGATTAATTTATAAGAGCAGAACCCTCATGAATGTAATTAATGATGGTATAAAAGAGGCCTGAGTGAATTTGCTTACCCCTTCTACAATGTAAGGACACATAGAAGTGCCATCTATGAAGAAAAGGTCATCAATAAACACTGAATTGGTTGGTACCTTCATCCTGGAATCCTCAGTTACAACTGCAAGCAATAAATTTCTATTGTTTATAAATTATTCAGTTTAAGGTATTTTGTTATTGCAGCCTGAACAACATGAAAAAAAATGTCATTATCTTACTGTTGGTCCTGAGAGCAAATTTATACAAAAGACACTTGGAGTGTGCACGTATCCACATATCCACACACATGTGCATGCATACACATGGAAAATCAATTACTTAAAATCTTAAAATCATGGGGCTGGGGTTATGGCTCAGCGGTAGAGTGCTCATCTAGCAGTGTGAGGCCCTGGGTTCAATCCTCAGCACCATATAAAAATAAATAAAATAAAGGCATCGTGTCCAACTACAACTAAGAATTGTTTTTAAGAAATCTTAAAATCATGAACAGACAAATGGAAGCAGCTATTTGTATAAAAATGCATTCATCACACAGAAAATATGAATGTTGAATTTCCCATAGTTAAATGTTAAGTTCATATCTTTGTTCACAACTAGGTATTTGACAAAACGTTAGCAATAGGAAGGAACTGAAGGAATTCTAAAGTGTTACCAATTATAGTCTATTAAAGAGCAATAACAATAATGTTACATACCTCTCCAAGATTCTGAAAAGCAGTGGAGAAAATAAAATTTGACTTGGAAGTTTTATTTATATACAGTATTTACTGCGCAAAATGAAATCTACCTTCATGTCAATATTTTGGTGGATTTTTTAGATAATTATTTATATCGTCAAATTTATGAAGAAGACAATAAAAGAAACAATGATCTGTGTTCCTGAACTTCCAATGTTGCCAGTGAAATAGGAAGAGCAATGTTACTTCATAGAAATATTTTTATCAACAAACTTCAACTCTGCAAGTAACTCTACATAGATCATGCTTTTAGCTGATCCAAGTTTCCCATTTTCAGAATTGCACTTTCTACTCTGCTTTTTCCCATATTGATTTCAATTAAGTTTCATCTCTAAGAACCTAAGAAACTTCATATTGTGTTCTTCTTTCCTTAGTGAATTTGCCCCCAAATATCTTCTCTCTGCTTAAATCAAAAGACAGAGAATACAAGAAACAACATGATCTCTTCTTAATAAATTCCCTGAGATTTTAATTCTTTCTTTCATATATGTCCCTAGTAATAATCCTTCTCTAGGTTATCTTATAGGATAAATTTTTTATAAAGGAGGTCATTGATTTGGAAAAGGAAATAGGGTGGGAAGCCAGCCAGGCACATTGTCCCCTTTTCTTGGCCACCTTCCTATTGCAGCTGGTTATCTGAAGGCTGGGCAGTATGTAAAAATATCATGCTGCAATGGCTAAATTTGTGCTTCTGTTTTCTCCCTGGAAACCTATTTTTTTAAGAAACCCTGAATTTTAAGTTGATCACTGTTATTATTATAAGGACTCTTACCTACTTTTAAATGCTGAAAATTATCTTAATTGAACCTTTTTAGAGGAGACAACCTACCCACCATTTTGAATAAAGCTTTAAATGGCTAATGGCATTTGACAACACTCTGGTTGAATTTCCAACTGTGATTTTTCCTTTGATTAAAATAAATAAATAAATGGTGGAGCACCAACTCTGTCACCTGAGCATTGTTAAAGCTGACATTTGCAAAACAAGTATGCTAATATGACATTTTCCTTTCTTCTTGGTACTTTGGTATGATCTGACAATGAACCAAGAGGACTTTCCTTGAAACCTTTGATATTTGACCAAGTGCCACCTATATATCAGTTGCTTTCAGATCATTGTCATTTTCCTGCTTCCCTGCCATGAATTAAAGGAATAGTCCTTAATAAAACTTGAGTGAATTTTTCATCCTCACCAAAAGTAACACAGAGCACTATAGCCAGTTCATAGACTATTTTAAAAGATTTGCAATGCCCTTTTAGTCAAAAGAACTGCTACAGCTATTGTGAAACATTTTTTTTATTGCATATACTTGGACACTCTGTTTTCCCTCCTGGAGATTAGAAATAATTTAGCAAAGCAGAGTTATCCACTCATAAACTAATGTGTCTCTCTCTTTCTGTTAACTTTTGCTATAAACAACATTCTTTCAACACCACTAATATGCTGTGAACTTCAAGTGGCTAACATGTTTTCTCTGTAATGTTCACAAAATATCTGCTCAACTTGAGGAAAGATTATATTGACCTTTGAAAGAACAAAATTAATTCACAGCCTGGATTAGAAAACTATGATCCTTGGACTAAATCCACACTGCTGTCTAGTTTGGTATTGGCCTATGAGCAAAAAAAAAATGTTTTCTACAACTTGAAATACTTTTTACAAATCAATATTATTTAATGATATGTGAAAATTATTTGAAATTCAAAACTCAGTGTTCAGAACATTCATTTATACACACTCACACAAAAATATTTATGCCTGTTTCCATGCTACAACAGCAGTTGAAGAGGTGTGATAGAAACCATCTAGGTCACAAAGTCTAAAATTTACTACCAGGAAAAAATGTTCACTAACCCTGATCTAGAGTCATATTTAATTAGTTTTAGACTTATTCAGTCCTCTCCCCTTAAATATAGCTGCAAAGCCCAGCTTTCCAAAGCTTAATGCTTAAGCAGAGATAAAATTGATATTCTTTAAAAAACAATCAACAAGCACAAATCAATAAAAACTCTACCAAAAATAAAGTCTATATTTATTCTGTGTGAATTTGGTTACACTACCTTCCCTTTCTCTATAAAATTGGAGTTGAATGACATCCTTTTTCTGGTCTTTTTCAGATATAGGAATCTAAGATTTTCACCGTTTTTAAAAAATTCTTATTTACAGAGCAAAAATATCACTTACTTTACTAAAAGACTCATCACAGGATTTTAGTATCTATTTATCTTTAGTATCTAGTATCTAATATTCTAGAGTATTTGAATATTTGTGTAAGCGGCCATTCCTTACTAAGTACTTGACTGAAATAATTGAAGTGTTAGGCTTCTAGAGATCTCTTAAAAATAAATGGTAGTAGGGGGCGGGGCGGGGGGGGCGCTGAGGTTATGGCTCAGCAGTAGAGCGCTCACCTAGCATGTGCAAGGCTCTGGGTTCGGTCCTCAGCACCACACAAAAATAAATAAATAAAATGAAGATATTCTGTCCAACTACAACTAAAAAGATATTTAAAAAAAAAGAGAAAAAATGGTAGTAATTCTGAAATGATCCTGAAAGTCAATGGGACATGGGATCCAAGTGCAGAAAGATTTGCATGTGAGCTTTCTAATATACATTTATTTGTGAAAACACGTTACTCAATTCAAATTAACCCCCACATTTATGCTAAATTCACCTTTTGTCTTGATCCACTAAACTAGGCATGTAAGTTAGAACATTTCTACCTCAAAAGTTGTCTATGAACCAACATTTGCATCCTCTGGGAGCTTGTTAGAAATGCAGAAAATCAGGCCCAGCCCAATATACTGATTTATGGGTATACTAAAATTTGAGAATCCCTGGTGTAGAATAGTGCTTTCCAAATGTTGGAAAGTAAGACATCAGAATCACCTGGGGGTGCTAAGTAAACATGCATATTGGTTGGCCTGAATCAGAATTTCTTGAAGGAGGTTGAAAAATCAAGTTTTAGGAAGTATTCCAGGTGATTACTATAATATTATGTGCCTAATATTATTTGGGAACACTGGAATAGTGGTTAAGAACAAGATTATTTTGGCAGAACATTCCATGTTCTCCTACTTACTAACTCTGTGCTATCATCTTTCTTGAATTTTAGCTCAGTTTCAGCATTTGTAAAATAAGCATTACAAAAATATCCACCTTACAGAGTTTAGTAGAAGATTCAAATGCAGAATGTGTGTGTCTTGCATACATTAAGGAAACAGTAAATGTTACCTGATAACATCAGGAATTTCTACATCCAGCAGCAGAAGTAGCAGGAGTGATGAAACATAAAACTGAACATATAATTGAGATGAGAAGATATCATATGGGGCTTTGTTTTCCAGACTAATCAACTTGTGCTTTAATCTGAATATATTGGAGAAGGTTTCTAAGCAGAGAAGTTACCCAAGTTTGATGAAATTGGTCTTCGTGGTTAGTGAGGCTCTCCAGACCAAAAGGTCAAGAGGTATCACCTAGTTCTCTCAATAGGCTTGTGATATTGCATTCCACAACAATGGAGTATTACGCAGCACTAAAAAATGACAAAATCATGGAATTTGAAGGGAAATGGATGGCATTAGAGCAGATTATGCTAAGTGAAGCTAGCCAATCCCTAAAAAACAAATGCCAAATGTCTTCTTTGATATAATGAGAGCAACTAAGAACAGAGCAGGGAGGAAGAGCATGAGGAAAAGATTAACATTAAACAGAGACATGAGGTGGGAGGGAAAGGGAGAGAAATGGGAAATTGCATGGAAATGGAAGGAGACCCTCATTGTTACACAAAATTACATATAAGAGGTTGTGAGGGGAATGGGAAAATAAACAAGGAGAGAAATGAATTACAGTAGATGGGGTAGAGAGAGAAGATGGGAGGGGAGGGGGGATAGTAGAGGATAGGAAAGGTAGCAGAATACAACAGTTACTAATATGGCATTATGTAAAAATGTGGATGTGTAACCGATGTGATTTTGCAATCTGTATACGGGGTAAAAATGGGAGTTTATAACCCACTTGAATCAAATGTATGAAATATGATATGTCAAGAGCTTTGTAATGTTTTGAACAACTAATAAAAAATAAAAATAAAATAAAATAAAAAAGAAAGAAAAAAAAAGAAACATTTAGCCCCAGCCGTCTTCAACGTATAACTTAGATAATAGTTGATCTGAGGCTCAAATGCCTCCTGGCCCCAGATTTTAGCAACAATTCCAGAGTTCTCTGAGATTAGGAATGACCCTCTTGTATAAGACCCATAGGTCTTTCTATTTTGTCAATAAATCAACCATATTGGTTAAGAGTAAACAGAAGGATGAGACAAATTCAAATATCTGGGAGGAAGCTAATTGCTATGGTTTGAAAGTACGCATCCCTCCAAATTCACAGGTTGAAATTTAACCCCCAGGTTGATGGCATTAATAAGTGGGGTTTTAGGATCAAATTAGACCAGGAAGTCTCTGCCTTTATGTATGGGATTAATGACAATATAAAAGTACTTGGGGACATGACATTATACCTTTTTGCTCATCTGCCTTGTAAGGATACTGCATTCACCCCTCCTGTTATGTGAGAATTCAGTAAGAATTTGATTGCTGTGAAGCTCAGAGAAAACCCTCATTAGGCACAGAATCTGCTGTTAGATCTCAGAGAGCCCAGCCTTCTGAATTGTCAGGAATAAATTGATATTGTTTATAAATTACTCAGTTGAAGGTATTTTTTATAGCAAGAGGAACAGACTAAGGCACCATAACTGACTGGAGACAAAAAAATGCACAGAACTAAGCATCTTCATAGAAGATAAGTATTCTGAGTTGGGTTCAGAATAAAGTTAAATGTCTGTCAGAAACAATAATATATTAGAAAACTGAGGATGTATATACACTCAGGAAGCTGGCTGTTTTTTATTTGTAGTTTGCTTACTTACTTTAAACTTCTTAATAAAAATTTATTTTCATTTCTTTGTGTCTTCCAGAGTGAAGCATTTGTGTTTATTTCCTCCAGTTCCCCTTTTGTATCCTTATGACCTAAAAGTTCAATAAAACTATTAAAGACCCCAAAATGGCCTACCTACAAGAATCTTTAGTTTAATACAACTTATTTGGCAAGGTTCAAATTTGGTATAAAACCCTGAAGAAATTATTATGGTGACTTTTTTTAAATTTTATCTAACTTTTATTTTATCTAAATTTTTTATCTAAATTTATCTATTTTATTTTATCCATTTTTTAAAATTTAAATAGGACTTCTAAATATGCTTACATAAAGAGTTTTGCCACTATTTCCTATGAACCAGTTGTGTGACTTTGGACAAGCCACTTTACTCCTCTAAGTATATAATTTTCCTACTTGAATATGTCTGGTAGCTCAAAAGATCTCAGTTTCTTCCAATCCTAAATAATATATATTATCCTTAAAATTCACCACATACAATTTATACTTAGTCTCAAACTAGCCACTGATGGTCTTCAGTCACATGGTTCATTCAGAACATAATGCAGATATCTATACACGGAGCAAAATAATGAATCATGATAAATTTGAGCAAATATTTGGTTGATAGTCTTTGGGGAAGTAGTTAGCAATACAGAGCTTCTTTTGCTGGAATGAAATGTCTGTCTGCAGGGTTGTCAATCTTTCAAATATTGAAGCTACTTGT
Source organism: Marmota monax (assembly GCF_021218885.2). Lineage (NCBI taxonomy): Eukaryota > Metazoa > Chordata > Mammalia > Rodentia > Sciuridae > Marmota > Marmota monax. Next base: position 3,923,220 of record NW_026694552.1, on the reverse strand, counting down.
TACAAAAAAAGTGATTGGTTTCTTACTGCTTTATAACTTTACTGATTATCTTGTCCTTATCTGAGATCTACTCAAATGCATCTAGCAATTAAATTGCTTTCCTTGCTTCTTCTTTTGGGAGTCTCTATTGCACATGCATAAAAACTGGAAGAAAAAAATCAGAATCAATTTTTTAGAGGAGAAAAAAGAGGCAAAAATGAAGAATTAGCTGATGCTCACAGATTTTTGCTATATTGAAATGGTTTTCAACATTCTAGAGCATTTCTGGACAAGATCCCAGGGGTTATAAATGGAGGACTATGCTCATTATTGTATGTGGTGATTCTCTTCTGGCAGAACCTTGAAGCAATATTGATCATCTTGGGAAGAATGGTATGTTGCCTGGTTGCATCTGTTAGTAGGGAATGTTATTCTGTCATTCATAGAAAATTAATGCAGTTGACACATACACTATGAAACAAACATTGCCTACCTAGATATCTGTAATTAGAACTAAGATGAAGAGAAATAGCTTCCACCACTAAAATTTCTGGCCCTTTTCTAGTGGCATATTAATGCATCTTGATTTACTTACTACACATAACTTCAATCACTAAGAAAATGATTTTCACCTATTTAGCAAGTGGCTAAATATGGATCTTATTTAAATCTTTAGCAGGAAAAAAAACTAGCTTGGAACTTACAGTAATTCAGAAAGGAACATTGTTAAAATTTACATTTGGAGCTCTGGGGATTGAATCCAGGGGCACTTTACTAGTGAGCTACATCCCCAGTCTTATTTATTTACTTATGTATTTATTTAGAGACAGGGTTTCACTAAGTTGCTTGGGGCCTAAGGTAAGTTGCTGAGTCTAGCCTCAAACTTGCAAACCTCCTGCCATAGCTTCCCAAGTGGCTGGGATTATAGGCATGTACCATCACATCTGGATAAAGTTTACTTTTTTAATATATGTGTATGGGGGATGGAATATACTAAACCTAGATGGCTGGTGGCCCTAAGTGTATACAGGTAACATCCAGTGTCAACTATGCAGGAATGTTTACTGACATGTCTATGTCCATATCAGTATGATCAAGGAGTCCTGGGAATGATCCTCTAGAGGGGGTACAGATCAGTGAGAAAAATGTGGATGTAATAATCCTTATCATCCAAATGGCTCCTTCCAACTGATTCTTGGCTTAAAATTTACCAGACAATACACAATATAGACTATTATAGCATTATGTACTGGATCAAGAGGCGGATCTATGATACCTATTTGATGACATCAACTACATGAAGCTCCTTCACATGAAAGGACTAGGAAATTAATTCTGTATGGGTACAAAGTCTAAACTAGGACTAAGTACAAGAAAATTACAGGGAGATAGGATTTGAGTCATCATTTATGACGAAATTTTCAACAATGAAATAGGCTTCTACAAAAAAAGCATGTTCTATCATTGCAGAAGGGTTTGGTAAGAATTTGAATTAAAGTGTTTCTAAGTTCCCTTCAAATTCTGAAATTCTGTTTTCTAAGACTATATTTAAGTTACTTGAGAAAATTAATTTTAAGTACTTTGTAAATACCAACTGAGAACAAAAGAGTAATTACAAATTATTATTATTTCTTAAACACAAGGAATGTCTATCCTGAAACTGTGTTAGTTTAGTTGAAATTTCTGGGCTTGAATAAGATAAAATTGCATTCTTCAAAATTATTTTGTTATTTTTGACTGGCCTTTCTCTCTTGGAATACCTGTCACAAAAATTCCCATACACTCAGAATTAGTAAAGAGTTAGCAAACAACTTTGAGAAAAATAGATGAACATTTCAGAAGATTTCAGGACCAGAATGATTAACTGGCTTTTTGAAACATTAAGCTTTTCCCAAAGCACAAGTGTTAATGCCTCATTACACATTTAACACACATTTCTTGAGCATCTCTGGTCTATCCAGCACTGTACTAAGCTCTGGGAGTAAATACAATGGAAAATAAAACAGGCACAACCCCTTTTATCATGTAATTTATAATATTAACTACCATAATTTTAGTGGAAAATACATTTGAACTTAACAAACAGTATCTCCTCTTCTAAATGGCAGAAAGTCAACAACAAGAAACTGGAAGAAAAACTACCATACACAAACAAAATGATATTGGAACAAAGACTGTTCAGACTTATCTTAGATAAATGTTTGATTGTGTAAGGTGTGGAAAAAATTACAATAATTCCTTTTCATAAAATAAGAAAAGGAAGGAAGGCATGCAGGCAGAAAATGTAATTAGTATTCCTTATGATTTAGGAGTCATACTCAATGAACAATCAAGTCTTTGGAAGCAGGTGACAACAATTAAAGATATATTTTAAACAGGGGAAATGGAGACATCTCTTAATATTTTTTTTAAAAAAATATCATAATACTCATGACGCTCTAAGTAGGCACACGTAAAGTTTACTTATGTTCATGAATCATATAATCTTTCACCAAGACCTCGTAATCTGAGGTCTCTGAATGGGTTTCTACAAATGTGTGTAAAACCACATAGGCATGCATAATATGTGGAGAGACTTCACAGTTTTTTTCCAAATTCCCAAGAATGACCTACAGCCCATTCTACCCAATATCATCACAAAGTGTTAAAAAAAAAAAAAAAAAAAAAAAACACTGATTTTAAAGGCAACATGGTGGAAGACACCAGAAAGGCAAAAAGGGCTATTGGCAGAATCAAGGCTTTGTAGTACAGGGAGGAATAATGACTAGTTAAGCACTTTAGCAGAGTGCCAGCACTGTTATGAGCCAATTTACAAGTGATGGGAAGTCAAGGTTGTGCCTTAAAAAAAAAAAAAAACTGAAATTGTCCTGATGATGCCACATTTAAATACATGATTAATATGAAGTTGATGAGAATTTGCTACCTCCAAAAGGAACCATAAATAATTATCACACTTAAACAAGCCATGTTGAGGCTACTTATATTTATATGAACATGGAAAAAGACCAGGATTAGTCTTTTATGTTGATTAGAGTAATGGAGGGTCTTTTTAAAAATCCTGTAGTTTTGAAGCAAAACTATATAGGAGGATAAAATGTGAACTTTCATAAACATAATCTTATCTCAAGGTCACTCAAGGGAAGAGAAATACTAGTTCACTTACATACCAGTAAGTATATATAGCTTTGGATATGTAAATATGTATTTGAATAATCCTCTTTCACTTTACCACTGACATCAGCATCTACAAAGAAATCCCTTTTAATATGCTCTTTGTTCCTAAAGCCTGGCAGAATTCATGGTTTAAATTCATCAACTAAATCACAGATCATCAGTCTACCAATTATTCTCATGCATCACCAGTCATATAAAAAGAAGGTATGTTTGATCCATTCTTTTTTCTAGAGTGAGGGAAATGAGCACCTGCTTGTGATTTGTAAATTCTATTTGTACAATGACTGGTTTGGATAAGAGGATGGGTCAGACTTGAGCTAACCGGTTCAAACAAGAACTAGATCTTTAATTACAATGACTTTCTAACATAGGAATCTTACCATCTAAACTAAGTTACTTTATGACTTCATTATGAAAATGAATCCTGAAATATGATCATAGGAATAAAGCTTCCCTGACATGCCTCCCCCCACCTCTAATCTTTCTTTCTCTGCTTCAGTCTCTGATTTCTGGCTTTCTCATTTTTTAATTTTTTTTAAGGAATCACTGTTTCTCTCCACTGGGACAAAAGTACCTCAAGTAAAGGTATTCTGGCAGAAACTAACCCTTTATCTTTCCTACCACACTACAATGAAGCACTATATGAATTTAAGAAAAGGGAAATAATAGGCACCATGAACATTATTTTGTTGGAATGAGTATACATGCTCCATTTCATTTTGGCTCATCAGGATGCTCTTAGGTTTAAAGCTTTCAATTTTAGGAAAGCCTCATAAATATTTATCGTTGGGGCAACATCCAAATGCAAGGCTATTTATTGGGTCCTGGGCCTTGTGCAGAACAGAAAACAGGTTTGTTTACTGTCTGCCCTTCCCACACTTCAAATGTTAGCTTCATGAGAACTCAGATTTTGGTTTGTTCACTAACATATTCGTGAACCTAAAACAATTCTGGGACTCTATTAGATGCTCAGCAAATGTTTCCGGAGTGCATAAATGAATGATATGATTTATGCCTGTTGTAGACTTATCCAAATACGTTTTGCTAAGAAATTTCTTTTGGATTTTTATTTATAAGTAATATGTCACATTTTATGTAACTTTTTTCACATTGGCCATTTAGGTTCTTTGATTTAATTCAGGAACCCCTATGCCAAGTTCCCAGAGGGCAATTGGCGTTTGCCTTAGTATCATCTATTGTAATTCTCCAGGCATTTAAGTGGGTCACTCTGGGTCACTCTATGGATACTCCCTGTGTCTGGTTGTGCCACAGGCTTTATTTTACAAGTTTTAAAATTTAAACCCGTTTTCCAAGCACTCTTTGTTTATAAGTATAGCTTCTTTCTCTCTTCCGTTTTTTTTTTTTTTTTTTTTCCTCTAAAGCTCAAGAGGAAGCATTTAGAAAACCCCTCCAAGAACTTGGGGGTTTGATTAGAGCAAATCTTCTTGTTAGAACTTGTATTGTTTGTTCAAAACAAAACAAAAAAAAAAGTAATCTTCTAAAGGTCATTCTTGTTCTAAGGGTTACCAATTTTCCCCTTGTGCAGTTCTAATAAAAGAAATATGGATGTACTGTTGAACTACATACACTCCAGGGATCAGATATTAAATAGACTGTCACAAGGTAACCTGGATACAAACAGATGGACAAGCGCTGGATCTTCAGCTGCACCATTCAGTGGGGTTTCCTTTAGCCAATTTGAATGTCTCAGAGGATGAGAGCCTTTACACCTGACACATCTGTGCTCCAGATCCCCTGCCTTCAAAATGACTTTTTTGAGTGTTATTGGAAACAACGACATTAAGATAATGGCAGGAATGACAGTAAGGCATGCACAAGGGAAAGAAAATAAATGAAATCAATTAGCATTATAAATATTGGTTCCTGTTTCACATGTCTTTCATGTCAATTACATAAACATAACACTCTAATGCTCAACGTATTAACCACCTTGCTTTGATCAGATATTAAAAAAATAGAAAAAGAGGGGGGCTCTAATTTGCTGTTCTTTATCAGACTCTTTTTAATGTCACTTAAGTTTATAGAGAAACAAAAAATACTTCAATATAATCTATTGTTTGTTAAAAAAAATGAAAAAAAAAACCCAGAAAATAAAAGAGGTTTAAATAAGCTCACTTGATAGAAAAACCACATGTTCCAATTTACTTGATTTAATGGAAATCCACTCATAGCCCTGTATAAATGAAGACAAAATGTGCATAACCAACAGCACTGTTAAAATGGGCAGTAGCAGAATGTATCATTTTGAGGTCAGCTGTCATTCTGTTTGAATGGGTCCCTTAACAGATCACAGAGCAGATGGAAAAGGCCAGTATGACATGACTCTCTGACTTAATTATAGCATTACCAAGACAGCATATGGACTTTGTATGTACTGGAGAATTTTATTCAGTGAATTTATTTGCACATAAATTCTGTGATGTGCTTCATTTGGTTTTATATTACCTTCAATATTTATATTTCACTTTAATTGAATAATTTTTATCTATGGATTAATAGGTCAGGCTGTTCTACCAATTACAGTTGACTCTTGTTGAAGCCCTTTTTTAATAAAAAAGGTGTGGAATTTGAATTTATGTCTTATTCAACATTCCTCAATTTAGAACACTATTACAGCTCTGCCTACAGCTGTCATTCCTGAAATTGGGGAGAAGGGTCTTAATGTGCCAGGGATTTGATGCTTTCTAAGAGTACTCATCTTTTGCTTTCAAGAAACTGATTGGTCTACCCATGGTAAAATGCACAGCAGAGCCAAAATCCCCAGAGAGAACTTAATCAGTTTTGTGGGAAACACATCACCTTACAACCCTTCCCAAAGTCAAATCCAAGGGAGCTACTGATCTAATTCATTTAAAAAGGAGTTGGAGAGCTTCGGGATTTTACTGCAAATCTGTCACACGCAACTCTGCATGGACACGGTATGCATCACTGGAAAATAATTTAAAACTTCTGCAGACATCGGGGAGTATAGTCTAAGTGCTAAATTTAGGTGACAGCACAGATAAAACAGGAGGTGAAATACTGCCCAAAGAAACCAGCCCTTGACTTGGTCAAAGCCAGAATTTAGATCCACAGTCCACAATATATCAGCAGCTGTAATTTAACTGGATTCCCAGAAGAGCAATAAAATGGTGGCTCGGGAAGAGGGCAGTAACATCACGCACACCAGCTTTGGCTTCCACTCCAAATTTCCAGATCTTACACTTGATCTTTGCTAAAAGGGAGATTTAATTTGAATTCAAATAAATATTAAGGCAAAGAGACAAACCTGTGATGTTCTAATCACAAAGATTTAAAGGTTATTTCATTTATCTACCTAGGGGCACACATATTTCCTAAGGTTATAATTCCTTTACTCCTATATAAGGACATTGGAGGATTTGAATATATGTATCCAATACATATTAAGGGCTTTTCTGGTTTAAACAAACTTTCATTTTTTCTCCTAAAGAAGTTATCTTGCAGTCTACAGTTCAAAAATCCACTGTGACAGTGTCAGAATCAGCAGAATAGTAGTCGGTAACACAGGCTTTGGTGTTAATACTGTCTGGGTTTGAGTCTTAATCAACCACTTAATAGCCATATGACCTTGGATAAGTCACTTATTTGTGTCAAAATTTTCCTCTCAGGAAAACCTTGGACAATAATAACATCTGTTTCATAGTGTTGTGATGAAAGATTATATAACAGTTTATGTAATATACTTGAAAGAGCTCCATAAATACAGCCTTTTTAATTATTAGAGTAATTAAATTACTATAGTCAACTGTCATGATCATTATCATTACAATAATTGCTGTATCTGATACATTGGTCAATTTGTCAGCAGAACACAACTAACTCATCTAGCTTAAACTACTTGCTTACAGCTGTGTGTTCTTTCTCAACACCCAACACCTACTGTGTAGACACACATGCTGGGAATGAGTCAATCCATTGACTGGCAAAAGCCAATTCAATTTCCTTCAAAACCACTTAAGACCACAATAAGTACAACAACCACCTGAAGCCCCTGATGCTCTGATGAGCTGGAGGTATGAGGAAGTAGATATTAAGAGCCAGACAGAGGAAACCATTCTACAGAATGCAGGATGGAGCAGCTATGCAGAAAGCAGCAGAAATGACAAATTATGTGGTTATGGAGAGCAAGAGATGAGTAGATGAGCTATCTGACCATTTCCAATTCCCCATAAAATAGGGTTCCATATGACTCCCTGATCCTCAAAATGCACTTTTCTTTACTGGGCTGAACTTGTGACGATTTTTATTCCTTGCAGGCAACCCATAAGTTACCTAATGTTATGCTTTAATTGTATTCAAATCCTTCCTGTTTGCTTTCTCATTTCTTTTAAACCTGGTCTAAGTTCTTTCCAAAAGGAGTCATATATGTTCAAATTGATTTATTGAACTATATAAAATACAACAGAATCCTGTTACAACAGAGCTTGTAGCTAAAACTTGGCCATAGCACAGGTCAAAGTGTGTCTTATGAATTGTAACAACTTCACTGAGCCTGGTTTCTCTGCAAAGCTGGCATCTAAAGGAACTTTCCCCAAGACACTGGCTTGATCATGCAGGTGTCATTAAGTCACCTACAGAACCACATATCTTAAATTTACATACTTTTAGATAACAAAGAAAAATCAGAAACCCCCAATCATTTTAGTTTCCACATCTCATTTTTATTAGGGTCGTGCAGCATGTTTTCTAAACTATTGCATATGATGGACATTTCATAATATACTCACGCATCTCTGCTGATAGGGGACTAGATATCTTTGCATGAGATTCCCCAAACAAGAATAGTCAGCTATCATTTAAACAACAAATCTGAATAAATGAAAAGCAATATATATTTCAGAAGAACAGCAAACATTGTGCATAAGTCCAGGGAGATTTTAAGCTGTTGTAAGATTGTTTTTCTTTTTTTTTTCTTCTTCTCTTTATTTGGCTAACTTGGCATTCTGAAACATACAGAGCTGAGATGTCCAACAAAAGGCTGAACTGCTCAGACCATTCAAGTGGTCTGATTGTAACTACCTCTTAGGAGTACAATTAATCCTAACAAACTCAATTTACTTGCACACTTGTGAATGGAATAAATGGGTTACCCGCTCCACATTACGAGCTACCTCCATGAAAAGAAAAAGGGAATACAGCTGCCTGGGATGTCCTTTCCTCTCATCTCACCAGTCCTAGAACAGAATATCTTAGTACTATTACTTTTTTTTTAGCTAATCGGCTGATAACCCTGATCTTTGGAATAACAAATTTATTTCTCATTCAGTGGCTTTTTGTTTCTGGATTACCAAAAGCCCCATTTAAATTGTCTGTTAATACCACCTCAAATATTTTTTTTTTTTACTCAGTCATGATACACAGAGATCATTTGGACCCTCCGATGGGTTGAGAACTCAATCACCTTAAATAACTATTTCGGAATTTCCATTTGAACATTTGCTGAGCTTTGAGTTCAACATTGACTTGAAGTCTGTCAGGCAACTAACAGAGTTCTACATGGCAGAAAGCAGATCACTGTACTTCATGTATCTAAATGATATTAATGACCTGAACAAAAATCCTAAGCCTTGGCTTGTTTATTTAGTAGTGTGTGGATTATTGTTATTCAGTCCTTATGAACAGTAGAAACAGATTGCAGTAAATAGTATAGTCTCAGGGCCAGAGTCCATTCAATCACATAAGTGCTTAACTGTGTCTATTTGGGGAAGGCAACTTGTATGTTTTAAGGAATAAACCTAAAGGGTCATTACTATTTTATTAGAATCAAGATGTTAAGAAAACAACATTTCTGGACTGGAGTTGTGGCTCAGTGGTGGAGTGCTTGCTTTGCACACACGAGGTCCTGGGTTCAACACTCAGCACCACATAAAAAAAATAAATAGATAGATAGATGAATACATAAATAAAGATATTGTGTCCATCTACAACTAAAAAGTTATATTTTTAAAAAACCAATGTTTTTAAATATCCTTCCACAACCCCCCAAAGACCCCAAAATAAAATGTTGCATTGTACCATCCACTGATCACATCCACTGGTTTCCCACCAAAAATCCCGGACAATCCAGTCTTAACTATTAGGTAATGAATCTTTACTTCTGTACTAAATTTATGATAAGAAAAGTACTTTTCTTATCTTCCTTTCAAAACCTCTTACTTTCAAATCACAAAACATTTTGAATGATAGTTTTGATGTGAAAAGAATACCAAAAACACACAGTGATGAAGTATGACAGTAATAAATTCCCAAAACTTGAAGGTTTAAAATGGTTGCAAATGATGTTTCAAGAAGATGTCATTGTATCAGATCACTCTCTGGGGAAAAATTTAATATTTTAAAGGAGTCTTTCAGAAATATCTTGGCAATTACTCTCTGGACCTAGGTGAAACTGAAATTGTCCTGCGGGTACATTTGTCAGCAATGTCAAGTCAGCCAAGAAGAACTGGGGCTCCAGATAATGGTTATTTTGTGAGCTAGAGAGTGAAAGGCATGAAAGCCTTTGCTCTACAACTCTAATTTCCTACCAAAAATTAGTTCTGTATTAGAGAAATGTTCTTAGCAAAAAAATTATAAATCTTCAGAAGTATACTGAAATAAAAATGGTCACTTCAGACTTCAGTTGCTTTTAAGTATTTGCATGTAGTTTTGCTGTTCTGTGGATAAGCCACAGAAATTCTTGCATTCCTAGCATGCTTTGCTTGGGTCCTAGACTTGCTTCTCTGCTACTCTCATACCAATTCACCTCCTGGCTAGTCCCATCAGTAAGTATAAGCACTCTGGCTGCCAAACCACATAAGTGATAGCCAAAACTATCTAGAAATATCAATGTGCTATGAAAAAAAATGCAGGACACATTCCACAAACTGTGTATATAACTGTAAAATGTTAATAACAGCAACCATTTATGAAGTACATACTTTGCGTGAGGCTCTTCATATATATTTCCTCCAATTTATCAAATGTTCAAGCTAATTCTTATTATTTCTTATGGTCTGGGTATTTAAAGCCCTCTGAAAAGCTCGTGTGTTAAAAGCATGGTCTCCAATGTAGAGAGGTTCAGAGGTGGGGTTTTAGGCAATGCTGAGAGCTATAACCTCATCAGTGGATTAATCCATTTGAAGCGTTAAAAGTTCAATAGACGAATGGATAAAAAAAATGTGGCATTTATACACAATGGAGTATTACTCTGCATTAAAAAATGACAAAATCATAGAATTTATGGGGAAATGGATGGCATTAGAGCAGATTATGCTAAGTGAAGCTAGCCAATCCCTAAAAAAACAAATGCCAAATGTATTCTTTGATATAAGGAGAGTAACTAAGATCAGAGTAGGGACAAAGAGCAGGAGAAGAAGATTAACATTTAACAGGGATGAGAGGTGGGAGGGAAAGGGAGAGAGAAGGGAAATTGCATGGTAATGGAAGGAGACCCTCAGGGTTATACAGTGGAGGGGGTAGAGAGAGAGGAGGGGAGGGGAGGGGAGAGGTGGGGAGGGGGGAGGGTGGAGGATGGGAAAGGCAGCGGAGCACAACAGACACTAGTATGGCAATATGTAAATCAATGGATGTGTAACTGATGTGATTCTGCAATCTGTGTATGGGGTGAAGGTGGGAGTTCATAACCCACTTGAATCAAAGTGTAGAATATGATATGTCAAGAAATTTGTAATGTTTTGAACAACCCACAATAAAAAATTAAAAATAAAAAAAAAGTTTAATGGACTCCTGGGTAGTAATTTTAGGTAAGTTGGAAATGGCTGGAGGAAGTAGTTCAATGGGGACATGCCCTTGGGGATTATATGTTGCCCTTGACTCCTGTCTGTATGTCTCCCACTTTTTCTCTCTGCTTCCTAGCTGCCATCAGCTGAGCAGCTTTACTCTGCCATGCCATTCTGCCATAATGTTCTGTCTCATTTTTGGCCCAAAGTAATGGAGCTGGAGGATCATGGACTGAACCTCTGAAAGCATGAGCTAAAATACGCTTTTCCTCCTCTCATTTGTTCTTGTCTGGTATTTTGCTCACAGCAACACAAAGCTAAGGTATTATTTTCAGTTTGGAAATCAAACAATGGCATATCAGAAAGGTTTGGTAAATTTCTGCAGAGCACATGACTAGTGAATACAGCTAGATTTTGCTCCTTGAATTGTCTAATAAAACTCCTAACATGTGGCAGGCACTGTGTGAGATACTTAGCATATGTTATCACATTACTTATAATTGTTATGGGAACTCTTCTGCGTTGATGCTTAAGCTTCCATAGAAAGCAAGAGAAGTAGGGGAGGAACAATTCCTGATTTTCTCCATCCCTCTCCACTCCTGCCTAAGGAAGGAGAGCAATACATATTTGGCAAGATTGAGAGAATGAACTAGACAGATACAATTCGGTAACTTCTGAATTTTCAGTGTTTCTTCCAGAAAACCCACAGATTCCCAGCTCAGCCATTAGAAAAGATTTGCCTTTGAAGGGCAGGACTATGGTTGTCCAATTTTTCATGTGACCAACTGGTTGGGTAACTTGAATTCTAGGTGAAAGCAAATTGCAGTAATTAGTCTCCAGTTTAAATCAACATTGTTAATAATGAGATTAATATTTTGATCTTTGTTTTTTTCTGACTCAAAGAGTAGCTTCTAACTTGAAATATGAAAAGAGGAATGATTTCCCATCCTAAAACCCCAACAGTGTTACTCTTATTAGACTCATTGACTTAATCTGTTCAGGCCTCTATAAAAACATTGTGTAAATTAGGTGGCTTATAGACAATAGTCACTTATTTCTCACAGAAATAATTTTCTTTTACTGATGTCTTACATGATAGAAGGATCCAGGGAATGCTCTGGGGTCTTTTTTATGAGAAAAGTGATTCCATTCATGAAGGCTCCACCTTCATGGTCTAATCACTTCCCAAAGTCCCATTTCCTAATGCCATCACCTAAAATACTAGGATTTCAATATACACAGTTTAGGAGGATGGGAGAATTTAGTCCATTACATTCTACTCTCCCCCCCAAAAACCATGCCCTTCTTATATAAAAAATATTTTCATTTCATCTCAATAGCCCCCAAGTCCTAACTGGTTTCAGCTTCAACTAAGTTCAAAGTCTCATCTAAATACCATTTAAATCAAGTATGAATGAGACTTGAGCTCTGAGTCATTCTGAGGCAAATTTCTTTCTAGCTATTAACCTGTACTATCAAACAATTTATGTGTTTCTAAAATCCAGTGGTGACATAACCATAGGGTAGGCATTTCTATTCTAAAAAGGAGAAAGAATAAAGGAGTCACTGGTCACAAGAAAGTCTGAAATCCAACAGGGAAAATATTAACCTTTAAATCATTGAGAATAATCTTTGACCAAGTCCTCTGCCCTCCAGGACAAAGGAGTCATAGTTACTGGTTGTCAACTAGGACTCAAACACTGACCTAACAAACTCCATTTTGTCCCTATGACTCCATCTTGCCATTTGACTTGATTTCATTTTCCTTCTGTATTCCCACAAGTCATTCTCTCCTGAAACTCCCATGTATTCTAGGAACATGGTTTGATGAATAAATATTTTGACAGAATACCAAAACTACCTTAAAGCAACAACAACCCTCTTGGTGCCTACAAAGCTCTGCATGGCCAATCTCTAAGAAAATTCCCTGGGATAATAATCAACCAGCCACAGCCAGACCAAAATGACCTGTTTTGCCAGCTCTGCAGACCTCCAATGCGTGCCCTTGCTCCTCTTTTCTATAAAGCTGAAAGCTCTTTTCAACCCCTTGAAAACAGATCCTAGGTCACTAGACCTTTCTATTCTTCCTAATGTGCCCACACTGATAACAAAGCTCCTTTCCTGAGTTGACCATAACTAATCTTATTGATTAGCTTACTGGAACAGTTGGCTGACCTTGGTCAGAGGGGAACCCCCACCCCATTAGAATAGGGACTATCTCCTTATACTTGTAAGAAACTTTGGTTATCCAGCCAGTTTGCCATAGACCTTGGGTAACCCTTGTAATTAGCTGACTATGGAGAATAATGAAGGATTAAATGGTCCCATGCAGATGCCAAAATTAATTCTATTTTTGGAATTAATTTTCTTTTCAATTTGGGCTGGCATTAGCCATTTTTACAGTGCCCTGTTGTGAGTTTCCCACCTTCCAGACCATTGGGATGGAGGTCTCATCACTGTGGCATTGCCAAATACAGTTTGTGTCCCACAGGTAGCCCTATCCCCACAGTAGATCTGTGTCTGGGATTACATTTTCTGGGCTTCCATGGGCTGGGATCATGCACCAGTGACTCTACAAATCTTCCATCACAGGGGTTGCATTGTCCCCATAATTCCCTTGGATGTTGCCCTAACAGAACTTCTTTGTGGTATCCCCATATTGGTTGGATCTCTTGTATCCTGGGCCTGTGATGGAAAGGGTAATCCTGATGATCATTTAAATACTTTTCTGGTCATTCTTACATTGGTTTGGGCAACAGATGGAAAATTCTATTTAGATTGCTAATTTCCTTATCAAAATGGGCATTTGACCATAACTTAACAATCTTTCTCCTTGCCTTTAGTTTAGATAAGCTTATAACTTTTAAAAATCTTTACCTTCTGTTTCCCTATTAATAATTCCACATTTAATTCATTTCTCTCCTTTTGCATTTTACTTTAATTGCTCATGAAGAAACTGCTTCTTCAACACTTTGCTTATTCATTTCTTCAGCTAAATATCCAACTTAATTGTTACCAAGTTATACTTTCCATGAAATACTAGGACATGAAAATATTTCAGCAAAGTTCTTTGTCATTTTACAATAGGAATGGCCTTTCCTGCATTGTCCAATAACATGTCCCTCATTTCCATTTGACATCTTATCAGAATGGCCTTTCAACATCTGCTTGGGATTACCTAGGCATTCTTTAAGAATATTGAGGCCTTTATGCATTTTTTTTTAATTTGGTCTTCACCAGAATTGCCTTTAAAGGTCCATTTTTGGCAATGTAGAATTTTTCAAGCATATACCTCAAAAATTTTCTAGCCTCAGCCCATCTCCTAATTCTAAAACCACTGACACATTTCTATTTGTAACAACAGCCATGCCACTTCTTGAAACAAATTTCTATCTTATTCTGTTTGAGCTTCTGTAACAAAATAGCAAAACTGGTTGGCTTATAAAGAGTAATAGTTTATTTCTCATAGCACTGGACATTTGGGAATTGCAAGACCAAGATGCTAGCCAATCCACATGTGCTGATGACCTACCTCCCCATCAATGACCATCTTCTCACAGTAAATTCACATAGTAGAAGAGGTGAGGGAATTCTCTCCTGTGTCTTTATTAAGGTAACTAATCCTAATAGTGAGGGTTCCAATCTTATGATTCAATAACCTTCAAAAGGCCCATCTCCTAATACTATTGCCTTAAGGGCTAGGATTTTGACATATCAGTTGGGGGCATAAATATTTAATCTATTGCATACATTTCCAGAGGAAGAAACAGGCCCAGAGTAGTTAGTTACTGTGCCCAAGATCAGATAACTAGTAAGTGGTAGAAATAGGCATTGAGGCTAGGTCTGTCATTCTAAATCCCTCAATCTTTCCACACTTTACTGTGAACAAACTATATTCATGTGCCCTAAATTATCAGAGATAATCAAACAAGGTAGCCATTCTTCAAATCTAACATAAGGATATGGAAGAGAAAAAAGGAATAACAAGCAACAGCAATAACAATGACAAAATCTTGTTAGTTTTCATTTTTAAAATAAGATGAATATCAGAGAGAATTCATAAAAGATGGAAAATTCAATCAGGTAGAGATTGAAGGACAGGTGGTAGGGATACAAAATTATAGCCAGAATTCAAAGTAATGTGCCACACAGTGGAGGTATAATTGTTATGGTTAAGATATATGGTGTCCCCCAAAATCTCATGTGTAAGACAAAGCAAGAATTTTCAGAGGTAAAATGATTTAGATTATGATAGGTGTAACCTAATCTTGGATTAATCCACTGATGGACTAACTGAGCAATAACTGTAGGCACGTAGGATATGGCTGGAAAATGTAGGTCATTGGGGGGTATATTAGGGGTTTATATTTTGTTCTTGGTGAGAGGAGCTCTGTTTCCTGGCCATCTTGTCCTGAGCTGCTTTCCTCTGCTACAACTTCCATCGTGATATTCTGCCTTACTTTAGGACCCAGACCTATGTAGTTGGCTGACCATGGACTGCATCTCTGAAATCATAAGCCAAAATAAACTTTTCCTCCTTTAAGTTGTTACTGTAAGTTCTTTTCACAGCACGGAAAAGTTTACTAAAACAGGAATATTCTACTCCAAGAAGGCCTGCTCTGGGGCAGAGTAATAGGAATTTATTTCTGGAAAACTGGCACACAGTGAATATCATTTTGTTGCACCCAAGTTCCTGTTTAATGAACTTATGAATAATTAGATGATTGAGATTACTTTGCTAGATTCTCTTACCTCTGATTCTCTATTACCACTCCCTCCATACACAGGGACACTTAGGCCCACTTCTATGGAAGGACACCCAAGGCTTCATAATGAGGTTATGTATGGTATAGAAACTAAAGAGAGAGGCTAGAAAAAGAATGCCATTTACACATAGCAAGAACTATACAGAATATTACCCAATAGTCATATGTATCAGCATCACTACTATTCATAATGAAACTTCCCAGGGGGATAGCTATGCTCATTCAAAGTAGATAGGCTTATTTCCTGTTTGCTGGTAGTGAGACTCTAGAGAATATAGTGCTAATAGAGTTCTGGGCTCTAAGTAGAGATATGGTGTCATCCCCATGTAATTACAGACATTTGCCCTTGTATCAATTGCAATAGATGCAAGGTTTGCTGCAGATACGCTTGCCTTTGGAAACAAGAGGTGAGATCTGTACAGAATGCTTTTTTTTTTTTCCTTTTATTTAGCTAGTAGGAAGGCATAGCAATCTTTTAAAAGTTACTTCTAAATGTAGGCCTGGGACTAAAATGGCACTTTTCTGATACATAATCCCTTTACAAGAAAAGAATGAAGAATGAATATGCATAATCCCCTCAAGGAAAAGGTGCTTCCCTTAAGGGAACCTAGGAAGCTACAGGCAGAATTAATCTATTTTAGAAATTTCATGTATAGCAACTTTCACTGCAGAAGATGCCTGCATCTGCAAAGTTGTGTGGTGAGGCTAGGTGACTTGACCCACACAAAGTTATGCTATATTTGATAGTTACATGGTAACAAAAATACAAGTAGACAGAAATTCAAACATGTAAGCTAATATATATTCAGTGATCTTGTGCTTTTGACTAATATATTATGTACTTTACATTACCCAAATTAACTTTTTCAAATACCTTTCCATTCATTTTAATTTAATACCTTTATGTGAGACATTTTCATTCAAGCAGAGCATGATATAAGTACAGTTCCAGATTCTTATTTCTCTTTTAACCTATAAAAACCCAAATTTGGTTGTCCAGAAAACCCATTAACACTTTAATAAAATTTTAGCTAAGTATGTGTGCATATTTTCATATTTTTGCGGGTGATAGTTTTGTGGGAAGAGGATTAAGAAAAAAAGCAAATAATCGATCAACATTTTTCTCTTTAAGCATGGCTGTATAGCAACAAAAAAAAATTGGAAAGGCCCCAACAATTGCAATATACTCACTTTAAACAAAATTAATGGTTTTCCTAGAGGCAAGCACTCCTGTAGTTAAATTGTCTACAGACTAATTTAAATTGTCCCAGGCTGCTGGGTAATAGAATTCCTTATGCTTTAGAAAAGGGTATTCTCCCAATACAGTAGATACAGACAGTGAGGTTTGGGGCCAAAATCACTAAAATTTAAACAGTTCCATTTGGCAGAGCTTGAGTTGGTTCATTGGCCCAGGAAGTGTCTCAGTAAAGTACATAGATATCAGAGCTGGAAAGCTCTAGATAATTCTGATCAAAGATGAATTCTTCTTATAATAGTTAAATAGCATCACTGCTTTAATTTCTTTCTTTTCATGCATGGGAGCATGAAAAATGAGACCAGCCATTAATTTATGTCAGCTAGAGAGAGAGTCAGAAAGAAAGCATTAAGCATCTACCATATAATTTCCTTCCTTCATTCTCTGTTTCAAAACAACAACTAAAAAAATGCCCAAGGAAACTTTGTAAGTTAATTAGGAGTCAATATTTTCCTGAAGATTGTCGTTGCAGGAATACTCATTAAAATGGTTTAAACCAGCAATGTTATCTAATACCATTAGTAAATCAAGAAACTTGAAGCATTTTTCAAGGCAGATAATTAACTTATCTGAAGGAAATGTTGTCATTGTTTGCTGCGTCCTGCAAATGTACATTATTACATGACTTTAGGGCTTGATATGAAACAAAAGTTAAGAAACTTAAAGGAATTCTTCAGACTGACTTTTTTATTAGAGGACAGTGTATCAGGAATATTTAGCCATCCTTTCCTTTTTGTCTTCTAGACTTCAAGCTTCCAGGTATTATTAGCAAAATTAATAATGACTTAAATAGGTTGTGGGGGTGGTTGGTGCAGACTACAACAAAAGAACACACTGTACCTTCTATAACACAGACCCCCCCTCAATAAAATTTAATTTAAAAGAGGTTGTTACCATCAAGTAGATGAAATAGAGAATTGTGGAAATATTGTCACTTACATCTTATTAAAATTACTATGTTTAGGAGTATAGTGAGGAGGATTTGAGATGGTAGATTAGAAGAGGCACCTAGGATTTACCTACTTTTACAAGACAGAATCAAAACACTTGGATAGCAGATGAATATCAAGGTGAGTGATTGGGAGAATGCTGAATTTCAACAGTGGTCACAGGAGACTTGGAGAAAACTGGAGACTTCAGACAGCAGAATAGAGGGTAAACTGGCACGCCCAGAACTGATCAAGTAGTAGCACAGCATAGGGGTGGGGCAAGAGGTGAAAGAGGAAGAGTTCCAGTGAGTGCCAGTGGCATAGGATTTGGTGCCTCACAGATATATACTCTACACAGACAATATACTTAGGGTCTGCAGAGCAAACTGGCTATGGAGAAGTGCTCTACACTTCCTAGCATATTCTCACAGTGCTGTCACAGGGAATCATCTTCAGGAAGTCTTGTCTGAGTGTACTCCTCTAGGACTTAAAAGTCCCTGTAATTTCAAGTCTCTATGACCCCTAAGCACTACTGCTGTACTGGTTAAGGGGATAGCTGCCTTGAGAATCAGTTTGACTCCACAGGAGAGTCTCTGACAAAAACCCGCTAGGGATTCTATGCAATGGGAAACTGGACTACTAAGCATAAAATAATGGGGGAAGCTTTCCCATTAAAACAAGTGGTATGGGAAGTCAACTACAGGAGTCCAAGGGAACAAGCAATCATACATGATTTCATGTAGGAGCTTAGTCTTGAAACACCAGAGTTATAGCAAGTGCATTGCATTGCATTGGGCCCACCACCCCATCTTCTTCAGCACAGATAGTTGTGACTCAACAACCATCCCTTGTACTCATAGTATTCAGCATTTGCTCAGCATCTGAGTCCCTGATATACTGTAATGTAAATGTTTCAGTCAGCTTTTTGTCACTGTGACAAAATACCTGAGAAAAAAATGATAAGAAATTTATTTTGGCTCACAGTTTCAAAGCTTTCAGTCCATAGTTGGCTGACTCCATTGCTATGGGCTTGTATTGAGGCAGAGCATGATGGTGGAGAGAACAGGGTAGAGCAGAGCTGCTTAGCTCATGTTGGCTGGGAAGCAGAGAGAAAGAGAGAGAGAGAAAGAAGGGACAGGGACAAGAAATACCCTTACAGAGTATGCCACAAGTGACCCATCTCTTCCATCTAGGCCCCATCTCCTAATGTTTTTACCACCTCCATATAGCACCAAAGGATAGGGACCAAGCCTTCAACATATGAGCCTTTGGGTTCAAAGGCAGTGTTCAAACTGTAACATTCTGCTCCACCCCTGGCCTCCAAAGGATGATGTTCATCTCACAGTGAAAAAATGCATTTATTTATTTATTTATTTATTTATTTATTTTAGTTGTTGATAGACATTTATTTTATTTATTTATTTTTATGTGATGCTGAGGATCAAACCCAGGGCCTCACACATGCTAGGCAAACCCTCTACCATTGAGCCACAACCCCACCCCCCAACCCCCGCAAAATATATTTAGACCATCTCCAAGAGTCCTCAGTCTCCACTGTCCCTGAATTGCTCTAAAGTACAAGTCCATAGTCTCCTCTGGAACTCAAGGCAAACTCTTAGCTGTGAGCTTGTCATGGTTTTGATGTGAGGTTTATCCCAAAAGCTCATTTGTGAGTCAATGCAAGGTTTGGAGGAGAAATTATATTGGGTTATGAGTGCCTTAACCCAATCAATGAATCAATCACCTGATGGGATTAACTGGTAATTGAAAGCAGGTAGGTTATGGGGAGGAAGTGGGGCCTCAGGTGCATGACTTTGGGGTATATATTTGTATCTGGCAAGTGGAGATCTCCCTTTCTCTCTGCTTTCTGATCATCATGTGAGCTGCTTCCTTCCACCACACTCTTTCATCATAATGTCCTGCCTTGAGGAATTCAGCCTGCTGCCTATGGACTAAGACCTGTGAAAACAGGAGCCTTCAAATAAACTTTTCCTCCACTACAGTCATTCTGGTCAGGTCTTTTAGTCACAGCAGTGAAAAGGCTGACTAAAACAGAAATTGGTACCAGAAGTGGGGTCATTGCCCTGACTAACCTGACCATGTGGTTCAGAAGCTTTTGAAGACTTTTGTAATTTGCAGGAGAAATTTTTGGGGGGATGGGTACCAGAGATTAAACTCAAGGGCACTCAACCACTGAGCCAGATTCCCAGCCTCATTTTTATATTTAGAGACAGGGTTTCACTGAGTTGCTTTTGGCTTTGAACTCACAATCCTCTTGCCTTAGCCTCCCAAACTTCTGGGATTACAGGCATGCACCACTGCGACTGGCTGCAGGAGAAATTTTGTGATGTTTAGCAGTGCAAGATAGTTGTAATCAGAGGTTAATGGCCGATTCTGGTGAGAGCTCAGAAGACCAGAATGCCAATAGGACCTTGGACTCTGAAGAAAGGGCTCAAGAGGGTTCAAAGGAGGACTGTATTGGAATTTGGACTAGAGAACATTCCTGTTATGTTCTGTCCTGAGACATTATGTGATGCTGTTTTTAAAAGCAATGGACATATTAATCTGGCAGAAGAAATGTCTAAACAGCATAATATTCAGGAAGTGGCATGGATATTTCTGGAGACTTTTAACCAAATTTATTGTGATATTCAGTAGCATAAAGCAGAGCAGAAAGATTTGAAAAACTTGGACTTGAAAGGTGGGAGTAAAACTGGGGCTAAAGAAGTTGCAGTTATTAAAGACTTTACTCCCACTAAAGAAATGCTAATGACTTTGCCCAGAGACATTGAGAAAGATGGCTTGAGGGCATCTCAGGAACTGGGAAGATACCCTTCTTGCATAAGGGGGCCTAGGATTTTTTTTTTTTAACATGCACAGCTACCTAGGCATTCAGAGGCCACTGCAGCCAGGGTCTCTGGAGGCTTGGCTACTGCTCAAATGGAGGTAGACCTTGATGTCAACCAGGTGGTACTGGTTCTGCAAGAATGCAGGATGCTGGAATTAGGGGGTCATGGAGGTTTCCACCAAGGTTTCAAAGGAAGGCCTGAGAGGCCAGGCAAAGTGCAACAGGGTCAGAGTCCCTGTGGGCAGCCCCTGAAAGGGGAAAGTGTAGAGATGTGAGAAGAAAGCTGAAGCTACAATGGAGACCCTTGAGATTGCAAAATGCCAGTAATGTGGGGCGTCATCCTAGGAAAGCTGCAGGACTTGAGCAGAGGCAAGCCAACAGGAAGGCCACTTGGGCTGCAACCAACAAGGCCACAGGGGCATAGCTACACAAGATCTTTGAACAGAATGTCACCATGCCATGTGCCCCAGATGCCACAGGTGGAGGTATAGAACTTATTTACCTCACTGGATTTTGGTCTTGCTTTGATCCTATCCCTTCTTTCTATGCCCTTATTTTTGTGAATGATAATGTTTATTCTGAATTTTTATACATTGGATACTTATAAATAGCTTTTGATTTTTACAGGAATTCATGAAGTAAGTTTGCCCTGAATCTCAGAGGAGACTTTGGACTTGAACTTTTAGGTGATCATTGAACTGTTGAGACTATGGAGACTTTTGGAAATGGACTAAATGTATTTTGCATTACAAGATGGTCATGAGCTTTTGGGGACCAGGGGCGAAATGTTATGGTTTGGATTTGAGGTGTCCCCCAAAAGCTCATTTGTGAAACAATGCAAGAAGGTTTGGAGGAGAAATAATTTGGTTATGAGAGACTTAACCCAATCAGTGAATTAATCACCTGATAGGATTAATTGGTAATTGAAGGCAATTTATTCTGGTTGAGTCTTTTAGTCACAACAGTGAAAAAGCTGACAAAAACAGAGCCCATGTTTAAAAAAGATTACATACTTCCACATACAGCAGTGAGACAAGCATTCCAAATGTAGGAACAAAGACATAGAAAGGAGGTACAGGACTAAACCATGACTGGAGCTCAGCAAGGCAAATGTTAAATCCAAAGCTCCAAGTCTAGCATCTGGGGCACATGGTAGTACAATATGGACTCCAAATGGCTTTACCACCCGGTCTCTATGGCCTTTCTAGTTGAAGCCCACATGGCCTCTTTCTTGGACTGGTTTTCCCCTTTGCCTCTGCAAGATGAAAACCAGACCCCTATCTCTCAGTATGGAGGTTCCTCAACAAACTAAAAATAGAACTACCATATTATCCACCTATACAACTCCTGAGGATTTATCTAAAGAACAAGAAGTCAGTATACAAAAGAGGTAGCAGCATATTCATATTTATCACAGTACTTTTCTCAATATCCAAGGTATAAAATTTACCTGAGTACCCATCAACAGATGAATGGATAAAGAAAATATGAAATATATACACAATAGAGTTTTAATCAGCTATAAAAAAGAATTAAATAATTCCATATACAAGAAAATGGATGAAACTGGAGTTTAATTATCACGTTTTCTCTCATGTAAACTATAAATAAATAATTAATAATTTATAAAAGATTATCTTGAGGGGCCAGGGTTGTGGCTCAGTGACAGAGCGCTTGCCTAGCATGCACGAGACGAGGCACTGGGTTCAATCCCCAGAACCACATAAATAAATAAATAAATAAATAAATAAATAAATAAAAATAAAGGTGTTGTGTCCACCTACAATGTATATATATATATATATATGTGTGTGTGTGTGTGTGTGTGTGTGTGTATTATATATATAATGATCTAGAAGTAAAAGAGGGACTATTAGGGAAGGAAACTGAAAGAAGTAAAGAAGAGAGAAGGCAGAAAAGGGTAGAAGGGAAGGCAGACATGATCAAAGCATGATATATGAATATATAGAAATAGTCCAGTGAAATCCACCAATTTGTACAATTACTATAGGTTAATAATTATAGTAAAAAGTAAAGTGTCTGGTTCAACAAGATTTAATCCCTTCAATTTTTGTTACTTTCTAAAATAATTTTAAATAAAATATTATCCATTTTATTAAACATTTTCCATAAACCAGTATAATTAGATACATTGGAGAAGAACACACAGGAAAACATTTTGAACTTTCATTTTTTAAAAAAGGCAACAAGAAAAGTCATTCAATATTTTTAGAGCACAGGTTGCAGTTTGCATTCTAAAAGGTTCTTTCACCTTATGTTTCTTTATTCCAGCATAGTGAATGTTGCCTTGATTTTTTTTCCCTAAAGTAATGTTGCATTCATTTGAGCCAGTGATGCCTTACAGCCAGTCTCTGCCAAATACAATTTACTCAAGGACTGGTGAGCCTGTCAACTGGAGCTGGAGATATTTATCATGAAAGAGGTTCCATGTGTGGTTATTATATACACACTATAGAAGAAATATTAATTCTGACTTCAGATGAAGCTCAGAGAACACTGGATTCTTCTGGATCTAAATACTGTCCTCTCCAATGTTTTCAAGAAAAATAATCCATGGCAGAACATACAAGTTGCCTGCCATAAATCCATTCACTTTTTCTTCCTAACTAATAGGCACTACATTTCTCAGCCTCCCTTGCAGATAGGGTTGAATAACAATTTACAAGCAGAAGTTGTGGAGGGCTTCTGGGAAATCTCTTAAGAAGTCTGACTTAACTGGGTATAATGGAAAGAACCCCAAAATGAGTCTCAGGAGACAAAGACTTTTGTATTGATGTGGTCACCAAGTTGTTTTGTGTACTTAGAGAGTCATTTTCACATTGTACCTCTCCTTTCTCATATATAGAATGAGATTGATAAATCATATAATCTCCAAGTTTCTTTCCAAATTTAGGACCCTACATTTTCTCTCCCAGTTGCTAATTCTCAAGGAGGTAAAAATGTAGAGGCACAAAATGATTTGTGAATGCAAACTAAAATATGAAGCATAACTAGATCCTATTTCTCTACCCTCTAGTATATTAAAAATCAACCAGTTCTATCCTACATTTGCAGATATATAGTTTATACTCATTCATTAATTTTTAACATCTTTACTGAGATATGATTCTTATACCAAAAAACTCACAATTTTGTCTTGCGGCTAAAAATATTCTATTGTTTTGGGTACATCACATTAGCTTATCCATTCATCAGATGGCAGATATGGGTAATACCCACATTTTGGATATTTTGTATATTTCTTCTCTGAATTGCTCTGTAAGATTCATTTCTAGCAGGTATCTTCTATGTGCCAGGTATTGTGTTTGGCATATAAGACAGAAATAGTCCCTGCCCAGAGGAAACGTACAGCATAATTGGGAGGAAACATTTTGAATAAATAAGGAAGTGGGTTTTGAGTAGGAAAAAAAGATAAATTGAAGTCTGAAAAGAATAGACTGCTAGAAGAAAAAAAAGGAGAAATATAAGACTAAAACTTGAGGACCACTCTCAGGTAATTTTTAAGAAAATAGTAGAAAGACTCAAAAGGAGACTGAAAGGAACAATTAACTTTAAAGGAAATTAGGAAAGTGAATCACAGAAGTTTAAGAAAGATCCCATATCAAGGAGGAGAGAATGGTCAATATTGGAGAATATGAATGAAAAGTTAAATAAAATGAAAATTCAAAAGCCATGTACAACTAAAAAGAAGCAATAAATTAAAAAACAAAAAGCAGTAATCACTGGACTTATTGAAAATAATAGTGAACTTAGCAAAAGCCATGTTAAATAACATGGTAGGGAATGGGAAGTCAGATACGGCCTTTTATGCCTTTCTAAATATTCTTTTTTTAAATTTTTTTTTAGTTGTAGTTGGACACAATGCCTATGTTTTATTTATTTATTTTTTATGTGGTGCTGAGGATCCAATGCAGGGCCTGGCACATGCTAGGCAAGAGCTCTGCCACTGAGTCACAACCCCAGCCCCCTAAATATTCTTAAAGAGAATCAACTCATTAAAAGCATCAGCCCTTATGCCCTATAAGGAATGAATAAAATGCAGATTAATTGGAAAATTCCTGAAACTCAGCTCTTTTTCCATTTTCTAATTTATTTAATATTCCAGCAACATAGTTAAATGACTCATCCAAGGTCACTCAACTGGTCATTCATTGGCAAAGCTCTGACTCAACCTCATATTTTCTGACTTCAGGTTTGATACATTTCCCAAAGCACCATAGCAGCATTCCTTTTTTAAGATCCTTCTCCAGGTACCCACTAAGAATAAGTACTCCATAAATGATTTGAAAATGGTTTTCTCATTAAGGTACTGTGTTAAATGTGAGATAAGGAATGAATTTTACAACTAGTTCTAAAATAGACAGCTTAACACCATCTGGTCTATAACATTCTATATTCTTAAGAGCTAAGTGATAAAGATGAGATAAATGATGGCAAATAATGCCTATATTTAGAAATACTTATTGAGAATAGACATAACTTTATAGTCAATTGTGTATGAATCTGTGTCCTGTTAGACTGGACACTCCTCAATGGTAGGTAATTCATCTCATCCATCTCTCTAATGCCTAGCACAGTGGTTGGCCCAGAGGAAGAGATCAATAAATCTTTACTAAATCACATAGTATAGCAGAAGAAAATACATTTTAATTTCCTGATCCTTTTTGCCTATAATAACAACAATTACTGTCATTTACTATTATGTCAGACATTGTCCTAAGCCATTTATTGGATTAATCCCATTTAGCATTTGCAAAAACTCTAGGTCACAGGTACCATTATCATCCTTATTTGATACATGGAATAATTGAGGCTCAGAAGGACTGAGTGACTCCTGCATTGCTACAAAGGTAGTAGATGGAAGAGCCAGCCTTCTAACACAGGTAGGACTCCAGAAGCCAAGCTCTTAACCTTGAGTGTCTCTCATTTAAACTTAGCTTTTTCTGTGTAACATTCTTCATACTTTTTCCATATGACAGTTGCACTAATCAATGAAAAACACTTGGTGCCATTAATTTTTTTATATTTCCCTATTCCAGATATTCTTCAATTTTTAAATTTAATAAGTTAATACAAAAATATTCTTAAAGAGTAAATTCTGGTTCTTGATTTTACTTCTTGTACTTTAGGAACCTGGTTAAGGAAGTTCGTTCCTAAGCCGACATGATGTAGATTTGAGGCTGCTTTTTCTTCTATTAGACACAGGGTCTCTGGGCTAATGCCTAAGTCCTTGATCCACTTTGAGTTGAATTTTGTTCATGGTGAGAGAGATGGGGTTTAATTTAATTTTGCTATATATGGATTTCCAGTGTTCCCAGAACCATTTGTTGAACAGGCTAACTTTTCTCCAGTGTATGTTTTAGGCCAAGTATTTTCTCTGATACACAGATGCTAATTTACAATAAGGGGGGTAGGAGGGAAGAATAGAAGTACTTTGGATTAGACAAAGTGGAATGAAGGTAAGGGAGGGGGAATGGAATAGGAAAGACAGTAGAATGAATTGAATGTTATTATCCTATGTGCATATATGATTACATGACCAATGTAATTCTATATCATGTACAATCAGAAGAATGAGAAGTATATACTCATTATATGTATATATACATATATATGTATAATATGTCAAAATACATTCTATTGTCATGTATAACTAATAAGAACAAATAAAAAATTTTTAATGTGTAAATTAAATTCTGGGACTTTAATACTCTGAGGATCCTGAAATCCATACAAAATAGGATGTTGCTTTTCATTCTATCTGCACTGGTAAAACCTTAGGAAGTTCATTCTTCTTCAGTGTCTTTATATCGTGTGCTTTTTTATCTTTGGTCTTTTGGGCCACTTTTCTCCCACAAATAGGCTATGAATGTATTTGGGGGACTATAAAGCTATGGATAGTTTTCCTGGCTGAAGAAAGATTAGATTCTACTTTTGCAGGCCATGTCCTTCCTACTTAATAGGAAATATGGAACTGGAGGCTGCCCACATATATTCAAATATCATGTATTAGTTTCAAGGGAGTAAAAATAGAAGGAGTTTTTAATATTTGTAGCCCAATTCAGAAATCAAATATTTGTATGAGGAACTAAATTTAAAAGTCACTGAGCAAAAGAATGGAATAATATGGGTGTGTCAAAGAAAACTGGCCTGGAAGTATGAAGCCCTAGATCTGGTCTTATCTCTGTCACAGAAGATTGTATAACATGGAGCAACTACTTTTCCTTTCTGGTTCTAGTTTCCTCCTCTGTACTTGAACTAAGCTAATGAGCCCAAGTAGTAGTGAAGTGAGTTTGAAATACACTGTCTTTCTGGCATTCTTTTACAACACAGATAAAGCCAAAGCAAGCTTGATCTAGCATAGAAAGCCTTGGCCTTGAAACCAGACACTGGAAATAGTTCTGCTGTCTGTTACCTCCTTGAATTTGAATGAGATCACCTCTCTGATCCTCAGACTCCTCATACATGAAAAGGGTTAATAATAGTAAGTACCTCACAGAACTTTTAAAGATCCAATAATATAATCTATACAAGGAACCTATCATACTACAAGACACAAAGTAAGTATGCAATAAAGCATTATTATCAATGGTAGTATTTACAATTTTTGGTACCAGGAATTGAAGCCAGGGGTGCTTAACCACTGAGAAACACCACCATCCCTTTTTACATTTTTTAAAAAATTTTGAGACAGGGTATTTCTAAGTTTCTAAGGCCTTGCTAAGTTCCTGAGGCCAGAATTGAACTCACAATCCTCCTGGGATTGCAGGCGTGTACTGCCACATCTGGCTAGTATGTACATTTGATGCTGATTCCCAAGTCTATATCAAGTCCAGAGCTGCATATCCTTATCTTTGCAATGTGTATGGTAATCCCTATATTTTCTCATTGGGTTAGCATGAAGATAATATAAGATTTACCAATTCAATATACCAAATAATTATTGAGCACTGAGCAAGATGATGCAGTGAACAATACATATATCTGTGAACAAGACAGGATAAGTTTATGCTCTCTTAGAGCTGAAATATACTTAGAGGAACCCTAAAATAAATATAAAATTGAGGAATTAACATTTCAAATAGTAAAAATGTGCCAAAGAGTGACAGGTTCCATTCTTGCCGTGAAGAAATAAGATTAAATCACCTATTACAACATCCGTTTCTCAGTCAATATTCAAGCACATTCATCCCAGATTTTTATGATTATATTTGTACCCCTGTATATTTTTCCCTCAAAAACCAGGATTTTAATTCTAAGATAACATTGTATGTCCTTTTGATTCATCAATAGAGATGAAGGCTCTAATACAGCCTACAGTTACTAGTTGGTATAGTTTAGATTTCAAATGTCCTCCAAAGTTCTTGTTTTCAAGGCTTGATCCTCAAAGAAGGATTGTTCAAAGGTGGGGACTTTGGAAGGTGTTTGGATCATGAAGGCTCTAACCTTAGCAATAGATCAATCCACTGTTATGAATCCACTAGGATTCATACCTAGTGGGTTTTGGGGAAGGACTTTATCATAAAAGTTCATTCTCTCTCTCTCTCTCTCTCTCTCTCTCTCTCTCTCTCTCCCCCCATCCCTCCCTCCCTCCCTCCCTCCCTCTCTCTTCTCCCCCCGCCCCCCAGGCTCTATGAGGTGAGTAGCTTTGTTCAATGACATATTCCCTTCCATGATGCTCTGCCTTACTACAGAAACAAAAAAAAGTAATCATAAGAACAAACTAGGAAGCCCACCAGCACAGCTACTGGGGGCTCTGGGGCCAGGGCAGGAGCACAGAGATCAGAAGCTGTGCAGGAAAATCCACCTGCACCTCCTCCACCTCCCTGAGGGGAGCGAGAGAGGCCAAGACCCTGACCTCCCCATACAAGTGGGCAAAGAAACTCACCGCCAAGAATAGCATTCAGTGAACCAAAGTGAGTCTTTTCTCCTTTAAGTTGATTTTGCCAGATATTTTGTCACAGTGACAGAAAGCTGACTAACACGATAGTCTATAAATGTTTGTTGAATGAATAAATATATTAAGGATGAATGAATAAATGAATCTTTCCTTTCTGGTTCCCTAGCAACATTATCCAGAGTCTTGCTATAAGTAAGTAAGGTCTTCTTGTTCCCTGGCAGTTCCACAGACCAACTAAAGGCTCTGGTATGGGAATCCATCTGTGATTTACATGAGGGTTTTCTCTCAGTATGATAGCCAGGGAGATTTAGGTTTGGCATTGAGAACTACTCATGGCTCTCCTGTGGCAATAGATTGCCAAATACACATGACCTTTATTTCCACTCTACTAGGAAGATCTCTCATAGTAGCTCTGGAGATAAGTGTAACACGTTAGGAACTGGACAGCCCACCTTTGATCTTTTTTGCTGAAGAACATTCTATGGCAAGCCTTTGATATTTCCTGATATAAATAAAGTAGGCATGGGCTCCATTTGGCCATTAATCTAGAAGCTTGATCCATCTGATCAGCTTGGCCATCCCATCCCCACTTTTTTTAATTTTATTTTTTTCTCTTTTTCTTTTTTTTATTGGTTGTTCAAAACATTACAAAGCTCATGATATATCATCTTTCATACATTTGACTCAATTGGGTTATGAACTCCCATTTTTACCCCAAATACAAATTGCAGAATCCCATCAGTTACACACTCACGTTTTTACATAATGGCATATTAGTGACTGTTGTATTCTGCTACCTTTCCTATCCCCTACTATCCCCCTGCCCTCCCCTCCCATCTTCCCTGTCTACCTCATCTGCTGTTGTTCAATTCTCTCCCTTGTTTCCCCCCCCGCTTTCCCCTCACAACCTCTTATATGTAATTTTGTGTAAAATTGAGGGTCTCCTACCATTTCCATATGCTTTCCCTTCTCTCTCACTTTCTCTCCCCCCACTCCTCTCTGTTTAGTGTTAATCTTTTCCTCATGCTCTTCCTCCCTGTTCTGTTCTTAGTTGCTCTCTTTATATCAAAGAAGACATTTGGCATTTGTTTTTTAAGGATTGGTTAGCTTCGCTTAGCATAATCTGTTCTAATGCCATCCATTTCCCTGCAAATTCTATGATTTTGTCATTTTTTAGTGCTGTGTAATACTCCATTGTGTATAGATGCCACATTTTTTTTTATCCATTCATGTATTGAAGGGCATCTAGGTTGGTTCCACAGTCTAGCTATTGTGAATTGTGCCGCTATGATCATTGATGTGGCAGTATCCCTATAGTGCACTCTTTTAAGATCCTCAGGGAATAGTCTGAGAAGGGCGATAGCTGGGTCAAATGGTGGATCCATTCCCAGCTTTCAAAGCATGCAATGGAGGAAGGATAGCATCTTCAACAAATGGTGCTGGGAAAACTGGAAATCCATATGCAACAAAATGAAACTGAATCCCTTTCTCTCGCCATGCACAAAAGTTAATTCAAAATGGATCAAGGAGCTAGATATCAAATCAGAGACACTGCATCTGATAGAAGAAAAAGTTGGCTCCAATCTACATACTGTGGGGTCGGGCTCCAAATTCCTTAATAGGACGCCCATAGCCCAAGAGTTAATAACAAGAATCAACAAATGGGACTTACTTAAACTAAAAAGTTTTTTTCTCAGCAAGAGAAACAATAAGAGAGGTAAATAGAGAGCCTACATCCTGGGAACAAATTTTTACTCCTCACACTTCAGATAGAGCCCTAATCTCCAGAGTATACAAAGAACTCAAAAAATTAAACAATAAGATAACAAATAACCCAATCAACAAATGGGCCAAGGACCTGAACAGACACTTCTCAGAGGAGGACATACAGTCAATCAACAAGTAAATGAAAAATGCTCACCATCTCTAGCAGTCAGAGAAATGCAAATCAAAACCACCCTAAGATACCATCTCACTCCAGTAAGATTGGCAGCCATTATGAAGTCAAACAACAATAAGTGTTGGTGAGGATGTGGGGAAAAGGGTACACTTGTACACTGCTGGTGGGACTGCAAATTGGTGAGCCCATGCCCACTTTTAAAATTATTTTCTGTGTTCTATGGTTTCTTCATCATTCCATTTTTTCCTAGCTTTTATTTCTCAACCAGACCATTCCACCAATGGGAATCCCATTTCCACTGCCCGCACAGGACGTGGGCGGGACTCTGGTCCTAGATTGGACAAGACAGGCTACTCACCTTTACATCCATTGTTCATCCAATTATGTTTACCAAGTCTACAATAATGTTGATTATTTCCCAACTATTATCTTCTTTTAATTTTTAGATATCATACCATATCTACCAACACACACACACACACACACACACACACACACACACTCACACTCTTCTATAAAGCTTCTTCACTGGGGCTTTTCTGAACTTTTATCCAAAATAGCACAGTATTAAGTGAGAGATGATTAATTACCTCCCTGCATGAAGATAAAATAATTATAAGCAATGGTCCAACTTTAATGGCAAAAGATTCTAATCTGGACCTATAGTTGGCACCATCAGAATAGGGATCAGAAAGAAGAGCTTACAATTCTGCTCAGTTTGCAACTTTCAGCTAAACTAGGACCACCCAATAAAGAAGGGTGCTCCTGAAGCTGACTCTTCTCTGACATGAATACTATTTGCCAACTTCTATCTACAGTTACTACAGTTAATGGAGCTGCTAAGTAACTTGAAGTGATTAAAGCTATCCCTTCTTGAAAGGAAGTCCCCACAGTAGATTTTTATGCAGGCATCTGAAAACTGCCTTACGAAAATAATTTTTTATTTGTATTTTATTAAGGAATCAGCAATACTCTTCATCTTCCATCTCATCATAAGGATAACCAAAATAATCTTTGTGGGTCACTCTGCTCTGTCTCCCTCAGGTTGTAACAACTTGTCTGTGCTAGTACTGGTTTGGAAATTTCTACCATATATTCAGCTCTTAGAAGACAATTGCATTAGTTCCTTTCTTGTTCCAAGCACCCCAGGTCTGCTTTGTCCACTAACAAGTTGCAAAGATGAAAGGAAATGCCCAATTTTACATATTTACATATCCATATGCCCACAAGCCCAGATATATACATTTATTAACATTTATGAACCATGAGGATTTGGGGGTTTGCTATATGTCTGGATTGGGGAAGAAATTTAACAACTGTACAGGAAAGTTGGGCAGATCATCTCATTACATGAACACTTGCATACTGAGTTTGTTAGTCTAGTAAGTGTAATTAATCTTCTTTGTGACTAATAAAATAAGATGGCATAGGTTTACAATGTAAGAAGATTAATAACAGGCTTTCTAGCTGTGCTTCTTAACCACAGATGGAAAACCAGAGCAAACAGGGCCTTCTTGATAGTCCCAGAAAACAGAAATATGTGAGAGTAAGCAGAACCATCTTAGAAAGAGGTCGAACGAAATTACCAGTTGTTTTTTAAGGCTTACTTAATGCCAAATGTGAGAATCTATCATAAAGTAGGTGCAGACTAATAGTAAAATGATGTGGTTGTGACTGAGATGAGGTATAGGGAACTTAAACAGCATTAATTAATTCACTTAAAAGTATTCATTAATATTACAATGATAGTCAAAATTTTTAAAGAATGTTTAGGGAAATGGAAATGTTACCTACCCTGATTTGATCACTACATATAGAATACACATATTGAATTAACATATTAGTACTGCAAAATATTATACAAATAAAATAATAATTTAAAATAAAATAAATATTTAAAACAAACACTTGAAAAACGATTGAGTACAGCTATGGTTTAAATGAGTATCCCACAAAGCTCTATGTGTTAAAGACTTGTTCCTCAGGGTGGCACTATTAGGGAGGTGTTGGAACCTTTAGGAGGTGGGACCTAGTGGAAGACCCTTCAGTCATTTGGGCATGTCCTAAAGGAGACTGTGGGACCCCAGGGTCTTCCTCTTCCTCTCTGGCTTTGTTTTCTGGTTCATGAGGTGAATGGTTTGCTCTACCATGCACTTCTACTATTATGTGCTTCCTCAGCCAGAGTCCCAAAGTCAGCCTTGGACTTGAACTACCAAAAGTATAGCCAAAATAACCCTTTTCTCTTTATAAGCTTCAGGTATTGTGTTGTAGTAATGGAAAGCAAATACAAATACCTAGTACTAGTCAATGTTCTAGGCACTAAAGATATCTAATTTGTATCTCAAAATGATATAAAATATATAAAACCAAACATGTATGTAAGACTTCACCCTCAGAAACCTGTCATAATATTCCTCATAATAAGGAGCAACATCAACCATTCGGGCAAAACAATAACAACAAAACAAGCTATTTTTTACTGCTTTATTTTTCTCACACTGCTTATTCCAATCTATCAGTTAAATTTTACTATCTATGCTTTAAAAAATACATGGAGAATCTGACCACTTGTCACTACTTCCACTGCTACCACAAGATTGACATCACCATCTCCCACTCTGGATTACTGCATATCTTATTAATTGGTCCCTCTGTGTCTACCTTTAGCTTCTTATATCTAGTCTGCATTTGATGATTCTAAAGCATATAATCATATCACTTCTCTATCCAAATTGAGCCATGAAACTCAGAAGAAAACCAACAAACTTTACCAGGCCCTAATATGTCCTACATGATCTCGCCACCCCTTCCCATTTTGTTCACTTTGATATTACCTTTTACCATTTCCAATTTACTCATCAATCCATTCATGGGCTCCTATTGTTCTTTGAATACAACATGCTTGTCCACACATCTGTACTTATGCCCTCTCCTTCAATTGTACAGATAGCTGCCAAGTTCATTCTCATGTCTTAATCAATGTTCCCTTATCACAGAGACCTTCCCTGATGATTTTATTTAAAATTGTCACATATACATAATACCACCACAACCCCCATCACTGCCATCATCATTAGACACTTTCTTCTTGCTTTTCACCATCTGATATATAATGTAGTTTACTGTTTATTTTGTAACTATTCCTCATATTAGAAAATAAGTCACAAGAGGGCAGGGAAGTTGATATGTTTTATACATTTCAATATCTTTGGGGCTCCTTGAATAGTGCCTGGTACAGAAAAGGCCTTCAATAATATGTGTTCAATGAATGAAGAGGTCAACAAGGAGGACTCTGACCTCATGGACCTTAGATTCTGGTAAGGGAATACAGACTGTTAGTCAGCTTTTCATTACTATGATCAAAATAGTTAAGAAGAACAACTTAGAAGAAGAAAAGTTTATTTTGTTTCATGGTTCAGTACATGGTCATCCAGTTTCATCAATTTGACATAGGTGAGGTATGTGAGGCATGTGAAAGGGTGGAGCAGAAGAAAATTGCTTACCTCCTACTGGGCCCCAGGAAGCAAAGAGATAGAAAAGGGAAGGGGCTACAGGGAAGATGAATCCTTCCAGGGTATCTCCCCATTAACCTACCTCCTTCATCCAGGCCCCACCTGCCTACAGTTGCCAGTCAGCCACCAGTCCAATCAAAATAGGATAGATTTATTAGGTTACAGCTCTCATAATCCAATCACTTCACTTCTGAACATTCCTGCATTAAGATAATAGCTTTTGAGCAACATATCATACTTAAACCATCACCCAAGTAATAAACAAGGTAAAATAAGCAAATGAACTAGAACCTATTAGTTAATGATAAGTAATATACAAATAATTTAAACAGATTTTGGGATAGGTGGTGGCTCTTGCAGAGTTTGGTGACCCAGGTAGTATCTCTGAGGAGGCAAAATGACAAGGAACAACATCACAGACAGATCAGAAAGAAGGAAGCCTATTTCAGACAAAGGAATAAGTTGTGCAAAGACTATAAAGCAGGGCACATTTGTATAATTTCCATAACTGCAAACAGACAAGCATAACTGATAGTCACCATGAAAGGGATAGAGGGTGATTGGATAGGAGATCTAAGATGAATAATAGGTCAGCTCATAAAAAGCTTTTCATACTTAGAAAAGAAGTTTGGGTTTTATTCTAAGTATGAAGAGGAATCACTGGAAATTTTTAAATAACAGAATACCTTGACAAGATTTATGTTTTTAGATTACACTTGCTGCTGTGCTGAGAATGGATTTGGGCAAAAGCTGAAAGTGACATGGATTACAGGAGTGGTAAAGAGGGAAAAATTGTATGAGGTAAAACTATGAATTAGAGGTGGCCAGGGAGAAGAAAAGAAATGAAGGATATTCCCTAGATGAGGCATGAAAATAAGTTCCAATTCAAAGGAATTTATATAAAAATAATAACATGATTAAATTCTTTGAATCTTCCACTTGCCCTTCCCTATTCATACTTTTTCAGCATTTAAAAAAAATCTTAAAATTCTTCTCAGGTTGGTTAGATAGAAGGCCATGATCAATAAGGCTACTAGAATGGCACAGTCATTGCTAGAATTGGAGGGAAAGTAAACTGCTGCTACTCAAGTTGGACTGGGCAAATGCTGGGGAAGTCAGTTAAGGAGGAGCCAGAAGTTTTGGCGGCGATAATGATACAGGCAGAAAACCTGGAGAACTGTGATGACATAATTAATTTTATGTGTCACTGTGACTGATTCAGGACATACCCAGATTGATTAAACATTTTTTGGTGAGTCTCTAAGGGTAGTTTAGAATGAAATTAAAATGTATACCAGTATACTGAGTGAAGCAGATCACCCTCCCCATATGTGTAGGCCTCATCCAATCTGTTAGGGGACTGAATAGAACAAATGCGGAGGAAGACAGTATTTCTTCTTTCTCTGACAACAGAGTTTGGGCTTTGGTCTTCTCTTTCACTTGGACTGGAATTTAAGCTATCAGATCTCAGTTTCCAGCTTGCTGACAGCACATTATAGAATTTCTTGCCCTCCATAATCAACTGAGCCAATTGCTCATGAAACACACACACACACACACACACACACACACTCACACACACACAATATTGGTTCTGTTTTTTTGGAGAACTCTAACATAAGAACCAAAGTCACTTGAGAAAATGTGGGTTTTCAGGAACAGAGTATTTGTACACAATGAAGAAGAACGGACAGATAAACAGAGAAGATAGCAAATTTGGGGGGTATCAATTATCTCCAAGACCTGAGACAACAGTACACCACAAATGTGTCTGCTTTTATTCTCTTCCTGGACTAGAAGATAACTAAATTATAATCTTTCAGAGAACACAATTGGTGTGGATGATGGTTTAGACTAGTCATTTAGATTAGGGGAGGATGACATAGAATCATAGAAGTAAAAGCTGAAGTTTTAGGAGCATGGAACCAACTATATGTGTTACTAGTCACTTTTTGCATGGTAAGTCTTGAAAAATAGAATGGAAGTAAGAATTCCCTGTAAGAATTCCTTAAATTGTATATTTTCCACCCTCCACCCACCATATGCATTTTTTCTTTTCTTTCTTATCTTTTTCTTCCTCTATTCTTTTGATCTTCCTTTAATTTGTTTATGTGTATTCTTTTTCATTTATGCATTATAATTATACATAGCAGTGAGACTCATTGTGGTATACTCATACATGAATGTAACATAATTTGGTCAATTTTATTCCCTAGTTCTTTCTGTTTCACCACCTTTCTCTTTTCCCCTTGACCTCTCCTCTACTGATCTCCCTTCTTTATTTTTAAGATCTCCCCTTTTATTTTTTTTTCCTCTAGCTTCTGCATATGAGGGAAAACGATCAATTCAAAGTGAATGAAAGACCAAAGAATTAGGCCAGAAACTGTGCAACTACTATAAGAAAACATAGGGTCAACAATCAAACAGATGGGCATAGGTAACAACTTCTTAATAAGACCCCTAAAGCACACAAAATCAAGCCTAGAATCAATACATGTGATGGCATCCAATTAAAAAGCTGTGCACAGCAAAGGAAACAATTAAGAATGTTAAGAGAGAGCTTACAGAATGGGAGAAAATCTTTGACAGCCATTTTTCTGCTAAGGTATTAATATTCAGAATATATAAAACTCAGAAAAATTAGCACCAACCACTCCCCACACATCACCCGATCAATAAATGGGCAAATAAACTAAATAGAGATTTCTCAAAAGGATAAATGCAAATGGCCAAGAAATATGTGAAAAATATTCACCATCTTTAGAAATCAGGGAAATGCAAATAAAAACTATGCTGAAATTTTATCTCACCTCAGTTTGAATGAACCATCAAGAATATAAATAATAACAAATTCTGGTGAGGATGCTGGTAGAAAGGAACACTTACACTTTTCTGATTGGACTGGAAATTAATACAACTACTGTGGAAATAAGAGATTCTTTGTATAAATATGTCGAATTATACTCTACTGACATATATATCTAAAAAGAACAAAAAAATTAAAAAATAAATTTAATAGTTACATGAAAATAGACCAGGAATGGAAACACCATATGATCCAGCTATACCACTTCTCCACATTTATCCAAAAGAACTGAAATTACCATAGTATAGTGACATACACATTCTAATATTTGACTCTATTTGTGTGTGTATGTGTGTGTGGTCCTGGGAAGCAACTCATGGTCACACAAACACTAAGTAAATACTCTACCACTTATCAAAATCTTCACGCCCACCATACAATTAAATATATTTAACTTCTCTACTCAATATTATTTCCCAAGCACCTATTATGTATTGGGGCCACAATGCTATAAAAATTCAAACATGAAAATGCTCTGGTACCTGTTCTCAAGTAGTTCATGACTCTTGGCTGAGAAGCAAGAACTGATTTTGAAACCATGTTTTCTAGAACTTACTTTCTTTGTCTTAATTTATAAATATGCATGTTTAGAGGAAGTATTTAGCAGAAACAATATCTTTAAATCCCTGACTGTAGGGTTCTTGGAGTGTGTGAGTAGGTTGGCCACATATTCCTCCAATAGGAGCTGCACCATTCCTGTAATCTCCTTTATTTTCCCTGCTTTTTACATTTTAAAATTCCTCACAAAGATACTGAAATGCAAGCATTCATGATTAGAAAAAATGCAAATATACTTACATATGCAACATGCTAGTTATACAAATTGCTGCACATGCCTAAGATTATTAAGGTTTATGATAATCCAGACCAAGTAGAGACTGTTGAAAGCTTAACATGCAAAAAGAGTTGGAATGCCCCGCCCCAAATGATCCCAGAAATATACTACATACTAATTATTCTAAAATGAGGATAACCATTAAAATGCAACATCCTCCCCCATAAAGGTGTGCTAGTCAACTAGCATTTGGCATCTGTCTGGAATTGATGCCAGGTAAATTCTTGTGCTTAGTTTAGGTTTTTCTTTCCCTTGATGATATGAAAAGGCCTTGGTTTTAAAATTTGACTTATCCTAGTTTAATGAGGAAGGGTCAAGTAAACTCTTTCTAGATTTAGAACCTAACCTTCTGGGAGTCCACTGGAACTTAGGTCTGTATAGAAGGCATTTTTACTACTAAGCCAATTAATCACGTGCCCACTGGAGAGAGAAAGAGGCAGTTATTCATTCCCAAAGTTGAGTATAATTACACTAAATTGAGTTAGGAAAACTGTGAGCCTCTTTTGGCTGGGACCCTTGCATCAAATATAAGTAATGTCCCTGTCTATGTGACATATACATGAGAAGGCTCACAGAGCTAAGAATAAATTGGCATCAGCAAGTGTTCCTTAATGCACATTTAAGGAAAGTGAAGTTGGCATTCAGCCATTCTTTAAGAAGTGCTAGTGCCTCAGTAACTCACACTCCATAGGATCTTACACCTGAAGAGATCTGCTCCAGGTCCTCTTCCTTCAGACTGATGATGACTATACTGCTCAAAGCAATACAAACCTGTTCACTTATTGAAGTTCTCCAGCTCCCTTTATTAAATCATTCTGATATTCTCAACATTAGGCAATCCAGAGGTCTTTTCTATGGAGGACATCCCTCTGCCCGAGAATTGGGTCTGTCACCACCCCTAATGCCCCAGGAATTCACCAGCTACCAATAGAGGCTATTCTTGATCATTATTACCACCCTATCTTTGGGCAATTTTCAAAGAGGACTAGTTCACACCAAATGAAACAAGCATAAAGGAAGCTGAGACTTTGACTCAGTAATGAGCTACATTATAGTATTGAGGGTGTTCTCTGGTTGCAGCAAGTTTCCAGACACTCTAGGCCCCAAACTAGGGTCACCCAGACCTCTTACTGAATTCCTGAAAAGGAATTTCTTCATCCATTATTTATTTATGCCCTTAGCTTTCACAATATACAGAAGACCATAGAAATCTTTCAGTATGATTCCTGGCTTTAGTTTGAACATTAATGTTAGGGTTATGGAAAACTCCAGCTACACAAGGTATACCACTTCTTTATAGTACTAAAAATTGTAATTACTTATCAGACTCTTTTTAAATATCAGTCTTCTGTTAGACTATAAGTTCTCTGAAGGTAGTGACCACCATATTTTTATATATGTATGTACCTCTAATGAATTGTACAGAGTTTGACATAGGGTATTTCCTCATCAAATTTTTGCTGAATGAATATGCAAAGTTAGAACAATGCACAGAGATGTTAATTGGCCCCACATCATCTTACCTACAAATATGGGGAGAGAACTTTTTCTAATATTACCTCACCCTGATATCATCTCTGTCTTGGAAATAACTTTCTAAGCCACACTTTCACCATGTTAAACTTATCCCATAGTTTTCTGCCATAACATGATTTTCTGTCAGTCATTCATTCTGGTCACATCAAAAGGACACAGAACAAACTA
The DNA here is from genome assembly GCF_021218885.2 of Marmota monax. Taxonomy (NCBI): domain Eukaryota; kingdom Metazoa; phylum Chordata; class Mammalia; order Rodentia; family Sciuridae; genus Marmota; species Marmota monax. The sequence continues at coordinate 3,883,771 of NW_026694552.1, read as the reverse complement.
TAATTGAAAATAGACAACTTCCCAAATCAAGCACGACTTGGACCCAAATCAGGAAAGGAAGAAACAGTAATTCATTCTGGCACCTTAATTAATTATAACACAGATTGCTTATTGATTTTCTTGTATTCAGTGTGATGCTTTATGAAGTACACTTTTTTCATACAAAGTGTGAACAGCATGAAGAAGGCCTACAGATCAAAATATATCAAAATATTTGGGAATACAAGGTCAGAGATTTTCCTAGGAGTTATATCAAATTGTACCCAAACAGATATGGTTACTACTTGAAAATATACTTTCCTTGCTTATGTAATCAAATTTCTGTGACTGTGAGGTTAGGCAAAAACATTTCAAAATAAATGATGTTCCATGGGGATTCTTTATGGTGGTTTATGAGAACTAGTAGGGCCAAGGGGGAAACCAGCCAAGAATAATGGGTGGAACCAGAAAGAAAATGGAGGAGGTCAGAAAGCAGAAGATGGGTTAAATAAGTAGGAAGACCTAGTGTTACAGTTTACATATGAAATGTCTCCTGTAGGCTTGATTACCCATTCAGAGATGCTCTGAGTTGGAGAGTTTGGGAAGTGATTGGATCATGAAGGCTTTGACCTAATCAGATGGTCCCATAATTTCATGGCAATATTGGAAGGTGGTAGAAGCTACAGGAGTTGGGGTATAGTTGGAGGAAGTAGATCATTGGGACAGTGTCCTGGAAAGGCATTTCTTATCTCTGGCCCTTTTCTTTTCTCTGCTTCCCAACTGTTCCACCATGTTTTTTTCTCCGATGATACTCTGCACAGGACTAAAAGCAATGGAACCAGCTGCCTATGAAACTGTGACTTGAAATAAACCTGTTTTCCTTTACCCTGCTTTTCACAGGCATTTCATTATCATGATGGAACACTAATACACCTAGTTATGAAATTCCTGCCTAGAAAGAAGAAATGGAAGAATTATAAGTTGTGCTTTAGCATGGAGACATAAGTCCACAAAAGCAAGGACAGAGACAATAGTAAAAGAGGCAGAAAGTGAAAATCAGGATTGAGGACAACCGTAAATTGATGAGCTAATAAAGAAAAAAAAACCTTGTAAGAGATATATTGGAGCATCATATAATAAGAAAGGAGATTACATAAAAATTCAGAATTGTCTGGCTCTTAAAAGGGAACTTTCAGCCCTCATGGGTCCTGATGAAGACATGCACACTTCTTCCTTCTACAATATGCTATTTTGGAAGTATTATTCACATATCTTATTTTGTAATGAGCTTTGTGGTTCATTATCAGAGAAGATGAGATGGATAAAATGAATTTACTAGAGCCTTTTTTCCCTGTGTGATGGCTGTTATTTCCCAGATCTTCTCCCCACAGTTCCAGGCATAAAGTCAGTTGTTTCAAATATAGACCAGGCTAGTAGATTCTGTAGGAGTGTTACCAATTTTGAAGCTTATTATGAGTATCCTACTTAAATTGCTTATATTTTTATCAAGGCAATTTGTGGGGCAAGGGAAGGATTAAGTTATGGGGAAGTATTCAAGTTAGAGAAGAGAATGAGAGAGGAGAAAATATCACTGAGAATTCAGACAACCATAAAATGGGATATTTTTCAATTACAGTTAATTACTGCTACACAACAAACAACATATGCATATCAAACATACAAACTTTAATGGTGTATACAATGAATAAATAAGCTTTTGTATCATCCTAAGTGGGAAATTTTATCAAATGGAGGTAAACAGATAAACAATTCCAGCTGAAATCACTGTTGCTTAACCTTAAGGCTGAGGTGTTGTCTCAGTTGACCTTGGAGGTATACTGCCACTGAAGTCTTTTCCCTACTACCCCTTCCAGAAATGAGATATTCTTGATCATTTCTGTTATAAAAGAAGCAGAAAAGGTTGACACTATCTACATTAGTTTGGAAATGAGCCAATATCCTAAGTGGACCTTTATACTTTCAAGCTGCTATAGCTTGTGAAAAATTATCTGGGAAGCTTAAAGTATCACAGAGACACTCAGCAACAAGGTAAGAAATAAAATTTTGTATTGTTTCCATGCATTTTTTGTCTGACTCACTCAGAGTAGGTTTTAATTTTTTCCCTCAAAGACATCTTTAGGCAAAATGCTAAATATTTAATTGATATATAATTCATAAGCCATAAAATTCAACAATTCAAAGTATACAGTGGTTTTAGTATATTTACAAGGATGTGTGATCATCACTTTTATTTAATTCTAGAACATCATCATTACTACAAAAAGAAGTCTCATAGTCATAAAGTAGTCACTGCTCATTCCTTACTCCACCCAGTCCCTGGAAACCATTAATCTGATTTCTATCTCAATCCCTATTCTAGATATTTTATATAAAAGAAATCATGTAATATGTGGCCTTTTATGCCTGACTTCTTTCACTTAGGATAATGTTTCTAAGGTTCATTCATGTGTAGCATATATGAAATACTTCATTCCTTTTTGTTTCAGAATAATACACCATTGTGTAGATATAACACATTTTTTTAAAAAGAGAGAGAGAATTTTTTTAATATTTATTTTTTAGTTTTCGGCAGACACAACATCTTTGTTTGTATGTGGTGCTGAGGATCGAACCCGGGCCGCACGCATGCCAGGCGAGTGCGCTACCACCTGAGCCACATCTCCAGCCCTGATATAACACATTTTATCCATTCATCAGTTGGTGGACATTTGATTTGTTCCCACTTTCTTGATGTTATGAATGCTATAAACTTTCATGTATGAGTGCATGAATATATATTTTCATTCCTCTTGGATATATAGGTTTAGCTTTTTGAGGAACTGCCATACTATTTTCCCAAATGTCTATATTATTTTATATTGTCATGAGCAAGGCATGAGGGCTGCAGTTTCCCAACACCCTCATAATACTATTTTCTCTTTCTAAATTATAGCCATTCAAAGTAATATGAAGTGATAGCTCTTTGTGTTTTGGGCTTGAATTTACCTACTGATAATAATGAGCATATTTTCACATGCTTATTGATCATTTGTATATCTTTTTGGAGAAATATCTATTCAAATTGTCTTTTTAAAAATTGGGTTATTGTTTTATTGTTAAGTTGTAAGGGGTCTTAAGAGTTATTATATAGTTTAGATACTAGACCCTTTTCAGATATATGATTTGTAAATATTTTCTCCAATTCTATAGGTGATCCTTCCATTTTCTTGATAGTGTAGTTCAATGTACAAAACTTGTTATTTTGGGATGAAATTTAATTTATCTATTTTTTGGTTGATTATGATTTAGGCATCATACCTAAGATACCATTGCCTAATCCAAGGTTGTAAAGATTTACATATATTTTTCTAAGAGCTTTATAGTTTAAGCTATTGCATTTGTCATTAATCCCATTTTGAGTTAAGTTTGTGTATGTGGTATGAAGTAGAGGTACAAATTCATTTTTTAGCATGTGAATATCCAGTTGTTCCACCTCCAATTATTGAAAATATGATTGAGAAGATGATTCCCTGTTGAATGATTTCATGACCCTTCTAAAAAATAAATTGACCATAGATATATTAATTTATTTCTGCATTCTCAATTTTTTCCCATCGAACTTTATGTCCACTCTTATTCCAATACCACATAGTCATGATTACTAAAGAGGAAAAACCACACATGATAATCTCAGTAGACACAAAAAAAATTTGACAAAATCCACTCTTTCATGATAAAAAAGGCATTAAACAAACTAAGAATAGAAAAACACTTTCTCAACCTAATTATGGCATTTTATTAAAAACCCAGAAGCTAGAAGCATTGTTAGTGGAGAAAGGTTGAATAATTTCCTCTGAAAATCAATAGCAAGATAAGAGTGCTCAGTCTCCCCATTTCTAACTAATACTATTCTGAAGCTTCAGTGTGAGAGGCAGGAAATTTAGGGAAGAAAATGAGATTAAAAGATCCTGATTGGAAAGAGGAAGTAAAACTATCTATTAGCAGATGATATGACCCTATATATAGAACATACTCACAAATCCACTAAAAACTAACAAATGAGTTCAGCAAAGTTGCAAGATACAAGATCAATATACAACAGATATTATTTCTATAATAGTAGAAATAAATAATCTGAAAATGAATTGAAGAAAACAATCCCATGATTAATAGCATGAGACATAATAAGAAACATAATAAAATATTTAGGAATAAATTTAACCATGGAGGTATAACACTTATACATTGAGTACTATAAAACATTAATGAAATATATTAAAGACCTAAATAAGTAGAGAGATACTATGCACCCATGGTCTGGAAGACAGTGTTGTTAAGATTGTAATACTACCCAAAGTGAAATACATATTTAATGCAACCCTTTCAAAATACCATCTATCTTTATTATTTAAGAAATGGACAAGCTAATTTTAAAATTCATATATAATTATACAGGACTCTGAATTGCCAAAGAAGCTGAAAAAATAATAAAGTTGGAAAAATTGTGCTTCCTGATTTCAAAACTTACTACAAAGCTACCATAATCAAAATAGTGTAATACTTTACATGGGAATAACCACATAGATCAATGGAGTAGAACTGTGAGTCTAATATAAAAAATAACACATTCTTTGTCAATTAATTTCAACTATGGTGGTGCCAAGACCTTTCAATGGGGAAATAGTCATTTCACCCATATATATATATATATATATATATATATATATATATATATATATATTTTATACATATGCATATTGTATATACATGTGGAAAGTGATCTGTATAAAGTGTATCTTATTTTACCTGTTTATGAAGATGCTCACTCTTTAGTTTCTAGAAACACTGTGGAGCATAAAAATTAATACATTTCAATAGGCCCTTTACTTAACTTGTAATGTATATGCTATTGCTCATGCTATACAGAAAAGAAAATTGGATATAAGAAAGGCTAAGAATTTTCCTGTAGGTCACACAGCTTGAAAGTGGCATAGCCTGGAATTGAACTTGGATGTATGACCACATAATGTTAGATATTATCATTGCACCAATAAGCATAACAAAGTTTTATTAATGTTTTCACCACACCTAAATGGATAGCTCATCATGTGCTATAGTTATCAGGCTTTAATGATGCACTAGTCATTGCCAAATTAGAATTAGAGGCTACACTGACCTCAAAGACTTAGCAATGTACTTTTTAGAAAACACTGTTGCATTCAATATAGCAAAACATACACACATAATCCTGTGATTTATCCAGAACTGTTGTCTCCATTTTATGGATGAAAACAATGCATATCATCTTTGCAATCACAATTCACATTTACTGAGTATTTATCTTGTGCCAGACACTGTATTAAACACTTTACATGTTTCCTTATTTAATCACTGTAAGAGTCCTATGAAAGTTGTTTCATTGCCAGCACCATTTATACATGTATGGAAGCTGAAGGTCAGAGAAGGCAAATAATTTTCTTATGGTCACACAGTTAATTATGGATTTGGGATTTATATTGGATTGCCTTACTACAAGGCCAGTGCAGTTTGTTTTCTCTGCTAGCCTATGTAGTAGACTAGCAACACAATTTTGCATTTTTTCTTCCCCTGTATCAGAAAGATAATCCAAAAATCGTATCAAATTCTTTGCCTTCTATTTTGTTAAATCATCCTAGGTATGCCCTAGTTTATTTAAGTTGTTAATGATATTCTATATAATATGACCATATGAATTCCGTTTTCTTATTTCTGATTAGGTATACAAGAGTATCCCTCCTGTCTTCTTTCCCTGTTTCCCTCTCCTTTCATTGTCTGTCATATTCCCACCCCATACTCTATTCCTTAGAACCACACAGATGTACAGACTATCCAGCTATCCTGTGATTTGAGAAGACCCAGGAAGGTTATTAAGCCCCCAAATTCCCTGTTAGAAATCTCATCAAAAGATACTCTGTCATCATGGTAGTTGTATGTTTAAGAGGCCCATATTTAAAAGCAAATTGTTCCAGGAAGAATTGTCAAGTTTTAATCAACATTTAAAATAGATATTTTTGAACAGAACATACAGAATAGAACCCATTGTGAATCAAGGTTTAAGAGTGTGTATGTGTATGTACACATGTGCACATGTGAGGGTATTTATAAGCCTTAGTGCTTAAAAAAGAAGGTTGGTGGAATAGAAGCATATCATATACCAATTTTCTACTCACCCTTATTCCTTGAATTTTCCAAATGCAGACCTATGTTACAGTTCAAGATAAAAGGAAAGGTTTAAGTTTAAGAGCTGTAGGAGGGAAAAGGTAGATGAGGGAGGAGTATATTTTCTGCCATTTTTTAACACAAGTCAAGCACTCCCTTGCTTGCATATGAGAACACATGACATTTTCCCTTCAGAGACACAGACAAAGGTTTATTGAGAAAACCAGAGATACATTTAAGGGAAAATGAAGCCATCTCCAGGGGGAGAAACAGCACATACAACATTTTATAGATCATTGAAACTGCACTAGTTATCAGGCATATAGGGCAAACATAATGAAAAATAGAAGCATGGGCCGTAGAAGACTGATTGGTTTAGATATTCTAGCTGTGCAAACGTTGGCAAGTTGATTGACTTCTCTACACCTATTTGTAATAAAGAAATTAAACTTGCCCAAAAAGAGGCCTGGCCTTTGTCTTCAGCTCCTGTGAGGTAAACTTTATTTACACAGGGTCTTGGGCTAGCCAGATAATAATGATATGGCTTAGGGTTGGAGCTTTGGATCATTTGGTAACAATAGATCTAGAAACTGAGCTCATCCATATGGGCCATTGATCAATCATGCCTATGTAATATATCAATAAGAACTTTGAATCCTGAGGCTTGGATGAGTTTCCCTAGTTGGCAATATTCCATGAGTACTATCACACATAGATGCCAGGAGAGTAATGTGCCCTGACTCCACAGTGAGAGGATAATGGAAGATCCACATGTGGTACTTCTGTATTCTGCAATATGTGTTTCTTCCTTTGGCTAATTTTAATTTTTATCCTTTCCCTATTATAAGCCATAACCATGAATATAATGACTTTTGAGAACTTTTGTGAGTCCTTATAGTAAATAATCTTACATAGGGTGATTTGGGGAATCTTGCAAACTTACAGCTGGTGTCAAAATGAGTAGTCTTAAAAATTGTGACTTCTAACTTTGTACTTGGTTCTAATTCTTTGCAATCTGAGTTTTTTCATTTATACTATAGGGGCAATATCCATTTACCTATTTGATAGAAAATTATTAGAAAGAAATGAAACATTGAAAAGGTCTGGCACTCAATAAGTTCACTGATAAAAGATAGATATTATCATTAAGCAAACATCATAATCATCATCAATAACCTTTTTGTATAGATTACAAAACATATAGTGTCTCCTTAACCAAATATGTCTCAATCATTCACAGCAACTTTTGAAGTGATTAATACCTTCATTCTAGATGGGGAAATGGAAAACTAAAACAGTTAAGTGACTTATTTACCCAATGGACAAGTGTTAAATACCTATTTACTGTGAGGCATTTTGCAGTGTTGAAGAGGCAATACATCTCCAAGAACACATGCCTCTAGCACTGATGAGGCTTATTCTCTAATGAGAAAGGCATTTAACAAATAAGTAACAAAATGAAAAATTAAAAATTGAAGCTGGGCATGGTGGCACATGCCTCTAATCCTAGTGGCTCAAGAGACTGAGGCAGGAGGATTACGAGTTCAAAGCCAGCCTCAGCAATGGCAAGGCACTAAGCAACACAGTGAGACCCTGTCTCTATATAAAATACAAAATAGAGCTGGGGATGTGGTTCAGTGGCCCTGAGTTTAATCCCTGGTACCAAAAAAAAATTTAGTAAATATTTTGAAAAGATAGAAGATGTAGTTAAATTAATAAATGACATGGGTAGGACATAAGCCTAAACTTTGGAAGAACAGTGTTCTTTCGTAAAGAAATAATAAAGAGAGACACAGACAAGGAGCAGAGGCAGGGAAGGTGGAAGAGTGGCTTCTCATGTAGTGTTTTACCTATTTTTTCCACAGTCTTTTAAATTTAGTGTTCTACTTTGTGGATAAAAAGGACAACAAGAGGTTATCTCTGTCAGCAAAGCAATAAGATCATTGTTACTTACAGTATGTCCAGCCTTGAGAAGTAGGAGAGAAAGCTCGGCCTGGTGACATTGTTGAGCATCAGATAAAGATATAAAATTACCCATAGCTTTATTGATTAGGAATTGGTACCAGCTAATGAAAGCATGCACGTCAAAATCCTATTCCAGTCATAAGTAAACTACTCCCTTCCCTGCTACCCGTCAACATCTGGAAGGGTCTCTATTTTTTTAATGTCCTTATTTATTTATTTTTATGTGGTGTTGGGGATTGAACCCAGGGCCTCACCTGTGCTGGGCAAGCACTCTACCTCTGAGCCACAACCCCAGCCCTGGAAGGGTCTCTATTAAGGCAGATTTTGTTGTCCCAAACTTTCTGTGGACTGGGAGGCCTTTTGGGGAGAGAACTCTTTTGTGTCTCATGTTGGGCACCAGTTGTAAAGAAATAATAAAGGAAGACACAGAAACATTAAAACAAAACAAAATAGGGGGACCTAGCCTCTCTCATATTAATAATGCTTTAAACATTATTTACAGTAAATGCACTCAATATATACTATAAAGATAATATTCACAATTAGTCATCTGCTTTAGATAGCCATTTTTCTCCCAAACTGTCTTTACCAAAAATTTATATAATATATAGGTTTCCACCAAACCCAGGATGACAAGACCCTATGCCTCTGATCACATGGGGAAAAGAATAGACTACTGTGCTTACACCAACAGGTCCAGTTTAGATTCCAGCTTGGTGTGTGAGACCTATCAATTATGAATGGACATCAGGAACTTCACAACCTGATCCCCAAGTTTTGTTTGATTGTGGATGAGGAGAATCCTACCAAACAAAAGGACAATGATCACTCTCCTCGAAAGAGAAGATACACTAAAAGAAAATTCCAAGCTACTAGATTTCCTGTGACTTGGGGGATATAAAGTCATTAACAGCATCAGTTCAACAGCTGTTGGCTCAAATGAGGTTAAAAAGTACTCTGAAAAACTTAGCTACTGATATTACTGCTAAACTCACACAAAACTCTGTAAATTCTTTGGTCTTAACAATAATGTTTTTCTGTTGTTGTACTCCAGTTATGAAAATTCAGCACAGTCAGACTCCTTGGCTTCTAAAACCCATTATAATATCTGGGTTCACTTGGCTAAAATTGTTACATACCTGCAAAAATGTCTTATGGTACCCATTGTTGTCTTAGCAGACTAATCATGTTCTTACCATGCCCACAGGATTTATTAGGCCACCATCCTGCACAATGCATACATAAAAGGTATTTTCCCCTTGACAAAAACTGTGATGATTCAGTAAATCTTCTCTCTAAGGCAAAACTTAAAGCTTTGACATTTTCCTTAGTGGGTATCCCTAGACTAGCTGTTGGGGCTTATAAAACCACTATGAAACTAGCCTGTGCTATGATAAAAATATTAATCATACCTCTATGGCAATTAATACACTTAATAAAGAACAAAAACAACATCATCAAACTATACTTTGGGCTGCAATTAATTATTTGTTGTTATTACATCATAAACAATGTCAAAAGTTTAATAATATGTGTGGCTTCAATTTAAGTGATAATAGTAATTCTATCTCAAAGAAGTTAGACTATCTTACAGATATCACTAAAACGGTCCAACAAGATTATGAAGGTTTAGACTTATTAGATTGGCTAACTTCTGGTTACCCAACTTTACTTGGTTCCAACAATTATTCATAGGTCCATGTTATTTAATATTGAGATTATTATGTTGTACTGGCTGTTGACCCTAGTTTTTGATCCTGCCAACATTTATTTATTTTTTTTTATTGGTTGTTCAAAACATTACAAAGCTCATGACATATCATCTTTCATACATTTGGAGAAAAAAAACCAAATATTATTCATCTAAGAGGCCTTAAAAAACAAGAAAGTGGAGATGTAGGAATTCTGACCGTGGAAATGTACAGGGAAGCATTCCCCTGGTGAGCAAACTCCCGGGGGATAACAGGTACCCTCTTTACCACCCTTAGAATGCTCTGTGATCTCTCTTAGGATCTAATAATATAGCCAATATATGTACAATGTCTAGCTGTTATAGCAGTGCCCTGAGATGCCTCTGTGTTAGAGCCTCATCCCCCCACCCCCATCCCCCCGACCTTGATTGCAGGCACATAGCTCCTGGGAATAGAAGAACTTGTTTGCTAGATAACTACAATGTTCCACCAAGCTCCAGTGCTCCTGGAGCTGCATGCCTAACAGTAACTTCAGACAATGGGATTTCTTGAGAACTGCATAAAGCTTCTAACATTACATATTGTAACTATGAAATGTAACTGCAGAATAAGCAACTTACTCTAAATTATAATATAGTTATGGTACTGATGACCTAATGTAACCTATTGATATAAATAAAGTTTGGCAGTTTGGTCTCTTAGACACTCTGCCACCTTCCCTGCCTCTGCACCTTGTTTCTCTATCTCCTCTTTATTATTTCTTTACATTCTTTCTAACACACCATGGCCTTAGTATACATCTAGTAGAGTAGCTAACCATCTGGTTTGCCTTGAAATAAGAGGTTTTACCAGACACAGGAATTTTGGTATTAAACCCTGAACAACCATGGGCAAATCAGAATTGCTGGTCACCCTAATGTCTAGTATCCAATGATGTGGCTCTTCTTGTAATAAGGCCAGCTTCCACAGGTATTAGTTAGTAATAGAAGAGAATGAGAAGGCTGATGAACCAGAAATTGTTAGCATCAAAGGTCACTCATGGGACAATCACTACCAGCTGTACTTTGAGACTAGTCTATCTTTGCAGTAAGCTCCAGACCATCTCTGGTGAAGGCTTTTCCCATTGGAGAAGAAAAATACAGTGAGGTCTGTATTTTTACACATGCAAGAACACTCAGCTCAAGTTAGTGTAAGAAAGTGTGGCCCTGACTCATGCTTTCATTAGAGTAAAATCACCCGCAAGTTCCAGAAGCAGATAATTTTATATGGTATACAAAAAAAAGAACTGGGGAGCAAAAGAGAGTTCTCAATCAGCAAAGGCAATTGCTACCAAATCAGAGGTGAACAGTTTTCCTAGGATCTAATGGGTCCTGAGCAATCACTGTTCGTATTAAAGAATAAAAACAAAAAAAAGAACTTTTGAATTCAAGGAGACAGAATTATGCATGACCAACTAGATCTGACAATTCAAACTCATAAGATCCTAGAGTGTATCTGGGAGAGAGCACTGAGGAAGAAGCCAAGGTATAGCAGTGTATACTTTAGCAAAGATTAGGGGTTGAAAGAACTCTCATACCTGAGATAAGGTTACTTTTTCTGTCTTTTGAAGGATATCCCCAATTTTATACTGTCCAACCTTTTATTAAGCCCTGAGAGAATCATACAAGTTTATATATGATAAGCTCTAGTAGAAGTTGAGGTAACTTCAAAGATATGCTATGACTATATACAGAGACCTTTTAAGGAAAGTGTCCTGAAGCAGTTCCTTTTCATATAAGCTGCTGCGACTTGTGTTGAGAGAAACCATTCCCGCTCTGGCTATATGCTATTGGTCCAGGATTTTATGCATGTGTGGTAAAGGGAGATGGGGAATATTTATGTACGTTTCATGGCATCACCTTAACTTTGCATGGTTTGTTCCTGACCAAGGAGAATGAAAAACATAGAGGTTATATACTTGGTGCTTGCCTAAGGCAAACTGTCTACTTCAGCTCAGAATCAATTGTTTCTCCTCTTCCTTTTGTTCTTCTTTCCCTTCCCATATTTTCTTTCTCCTTTCCTTCTACTTTTTGATAAAACATAATATATCAAAGTCTGATAATGAATTACACATGATTAGAAGGTAACAACCATTTTGACTTTTTACAGAATATCTTCTGGGATATTAACCAATTATTAAAACTAAGAAGCCAGAATACTGTTGTAATGGTTTAGAACTTGAGCCTTTGAAGTTAAACAAAGTGAGTTCTCTTATTCACTATGGGATCTTAAACAAGACATTTAATCTTTCTAAGCCTCAACTTCATCATCTAGAAAAGTGAGGATTAAATGAAGTACTGAATATAAAATGCTTGCAGAATGCCTGGAGCATAATAAAACAGTCATTATACTCCACACTAGCTATTGTTTTCATGTTATATTATGATTCCTCCTACTGCCATTACTACTACTACTACTAACACTCATAAAAGACAGTGAGGGTCTGATAAAATGAACTCAGAACAAAGTAGGAGATGGAAACTCAGATGGGTAAGGAAAATACAGAGTTGTTTGGCACATTGTACTAGAAGATTTTTGGCTGAAGAGGCGACTACAACTACTAGGCAAATTATGGTTGAGCAAAACTGGAGAGGTTGGAGCATGCAGAGTAAGCACAAGGACACCCATTTCACCTACCTGACAACTTGATCTATCTATATAGTTAATTGGAAATATTTGAACATTCATTTCCTGTATTTTTCCTCTTCTCTTTCTAGGCTGAGAAAGGTTTTTTTTTTTTTTTTTTTTTTTTTTAGTCGAGGATGAGGATAACATGGTACCATTAAAAAATCCCCCAAAAGGGGAAGTGGCTAATCAGGCATGTAGAAATATAGTATCATGGCTGAAAATAGGTTGGAGAAGTGCAGCACACTCCTTCCAGTTAAGCAAGAAAACACTGGTAATCTACTTAAATGAAAATCAATTTTAGTGGCTTCTTTATTACACTTTTTATGGTTTGCAAAGTTCTATCCTTTTCATGCTGCAGAATGAATGCTGTGTAATTCTATACCAATGATAAATTTTCCTTTAGAAGAGATGTGAAGGTTTTTACTTTTTAAATAAGAATTATTCCCCTGGACTCTTTATCTGGTATTCAAGCTGTTTAATTTGTAAGGCCATATCTCTGATTCACAAAACTTTAAGTGACACTAATCGGGCTCAGCTATTTTCATTATTAATGTACACCAATGGTAATCTAGTGTGACTTGACTATTTAGCCATAGTATTAAGGTTTTTCTTCTCCCTAAAGCAGGATTTAAGATTAGCAATAAAATTTAACATTTTTGTATTATCTTCTTTCTTTACTGATGTGACATTCATTGAAGATTAACTGGCACCCATAAGTAGGTCTCAATTTAAAAATACACATTCAGTTCTGATTGTTTTCAGGGGACTTTTCTAATCCCAACAGCATATGTAGAGTAGCACTTAAGTTGAAATTTATAATTAAAAAAACAAGCAATGAAATAAAAGACAGTATAACCTATAGTCTATTTTAGGTTTTGATCTTTCTAAATGTATTATAATAAGAAATCCTCATTAACATGGTTCTCAGAAACTCAAGTTCTATGATCATTTGGACACAGACTGGGTCTAAGTTGACCTTGTATTATCTATGAAGAAAGGCTTTGCTAAGCAAATCAATGTTATAAACAGAAATGCTTCAGGAATATTCAAACTACTTAAAAGAGCAAACTGTGCTTTTAAATGTTAATTCCATCCCATTATTATAGTTATTACAATTACAAATGAAGTTAGCTTTCATTAAAGCAGTCCCAGCATGAGTCTTACTCATCACCAACTACCCAATACTCTTTTACACATATTCCACTATTTAAATTCATCAGTAGTTTGGCTTGGTCTCTCCCATAATTAGCATGCATTAGTAGTGATTGACCATTTCAAGTGTAGATATGATTTACACAGTACCATTTCCTGGAAGAAATTAGTGAACATTCTTATGTAAATTGGACTGCCTTTAAACAGATTTTGACATTTCCAGTAGATCTTGGAGAGACATGTAATAGAGTATGTCACAATTTTGTAGTACAAATGTGTTAGAAAAATAATACATTACTCAAATTGAACCATGGCAGGGTTCATAAACCACATAGTCAGAAGTGCCTATATTTCTCTTGGAACTAAAATAATCAAGGGAGAATCAAGAATACAAAACCAGTTCTAGCTCTGAGTCTCAGAGAATTTGGCTTTAAATATTATCTTTCTCCAAATGGTATAAGACACCAAGGAATTGGAGGTGAGGTTAAGAGAGAAAGAGGGCCCAGTAATGAAATTAGAAAACCCATGAGATTCAAACTAAAGTCTAGACACTCCCACTAAAGAAACCATCTCACTTTCAGGTACTGACTGTAAAAACACTTTCAAGTGGACATATCTATATACCCTAGGTATGCCAGAAATTTAGTAGGTGTTTCTAATTAATTATCACAGCATCCCTGTAGGAAGAATTGTTATTATCTCTGTCGGACAGAGTAAACCTCTGAATCACACAGGGTTTGGCGGACTGTCATTTGCCTCCTAGGGTGTTATAGAGTTGAGGTCAGAACATAAGTCACTACCATCTAGATTACCTTATTGGTGGTGGTGATGAGTGAGTTACTGCAGTTGCTGCTGTTAATAGAAGTGATAATGGCAATAGCAGTGGCTGCTGCCTACCATGTTTTACCCTGATTTATTTTCCATGTACTTTTTAAATGTTTTTATTAGGGCATTATAGTTATACATAAGCTTTGGTTTCATTAACATGTAATCAAATATTCCTGGAATTTAATTTTCTCCACTTCAGTCCCCAGTAGTTCCCCCTTTCCTCTCCTCTTCCTTCCCCCTGTTCTCCTTCCTCTACTCCACTGATCTTTCTTCCATTTATTTATAGATTTATTTTTTAAATTAGTGCTTTAGAGATATACATAAAGTTGGAATTCACTGTGTTATATTCACATGCATACATAGCATAATTTGGTCAACTGCATTCCAACATTCCTGCCTTTTTACATCTCTCCTCCCTCCCCTTCAATCACCTTCCTCTACTCCACTACTCTTTCTGTTTTCATGGGATCCCTTTTTATTCCTTATTTTGCTCTAGTTTTTGCATATGAGAGAAAACATTTGAATCTTGGCTTTCTGAGTCTAGCTTATTTCGTGTACAATTATGTTCTCCAGTTTTATCCATTTACCAACAAATATCATAATTTCATTCTTCTTTATAGCTAAGTAAAACTCCATTGTGTATGTATGGCACATTTTCTTTTCCATTTATATGTTGACAGGCACCTGGGCTGGTTCCATAACTTGGCTATTATGAACTGCAGTATTATAAACATTGATGTGCCTGCATCACTGTAGTATACCAATTTTAGTTCTTTTGAATAAATACCGAGTGGGATAGCTGGGTCATATGTTAGTTCTATTGCTAGTCCCCCCCCACACACACTTTTTGGTACAAATGATCAAACCCCAGGGTTGCTTAACCACTGAGCCACATCCCCAGCCCTTTTAATATTAAAGTTAGAGACAAGGTCTGGCCAAGCTGTCTAGGGCCTCACTAAATTACTGAGGCTGGCTGTGAACTTACAAACCTCCTGCCTCAGCCTCCTGAGTCACCGGGATTATAGGAATGTGCCACCATCCCTGGCTATTGTTAGTCTTTTAAGGAATCTCCTCAATAAAAGAGAATAAAATCATGGCATTTTCAGGGAAATGGATGGCATTGGAGAAGATAATGCCAAGTGAAGTTAGCCAATCCCCCCCAAAAAATGCCCAATGTTTTCTCTGATATAAGGAGGCTGACTCATAGTGGGGTAGGGAGGGGGAGCATGGGAGGAATAGATGAATTCTAGATAGGGCAGAGGGGTGGGAGGGAAAGGAAGGGGACAGGGGATTAGTGAGGATGATGGAATGTGATGGACATCATTATCCAAAGTACATGTATGAAGACACAAATTAGGTGTCAACATACTTTATATACAAACAGAGATATGAAAAATTGTGGTATATATGTGTAATAAGAATTGTAATGTAAAAAAGTACATGTATAAAGACATGAATTGGCATGAACCTACTTTATATACAAAGATATGAAAAATTGTGCTCTATATGTGTAATAAGAATTGTAATGCATTCTTCTGTGGTGTATTTAAAAAAATAAAATCAATTTTAAAAAAGGAATCGCCACATTGATTTTAAAAGTGGTTATATTAATTTGCAGTCCCCCCAATAATGTAAGAGTATACCTTTTCCCCCATATCCGCAGTAGCATTTATTATTATTTATATCTGTGATGATTGCCATTTTAACTGGAGTGAGATAAAATCTCAAGGTAGTTTTGATTTGCATTTATCTGAATATCAGGGATGTTGAACAATTTTTCACATATTTGTTGGCCATTTGTATTCTTTCCTTTGAAAAATCTCTATTTAGCTCATTTGCACATTTATTGATTGGGTTATCTACTATTTTGTTGGTGTTAAGTTCTTTGAATTATTTACATATTCTGGATATTAATCTGCTGTCAGGGGAGTTGCTGGCAAAGATATTCTCCCATTCTGTAGGCTCTCTAGTTACACTCTTAATCATTTCCTTTGCTGTACAGAAGCTTTTAAATTTGATGTTGTCTTAATTATTGATTCTTAGATTTGGTTTTTGAGCTTTAGAGGTATTGTTAAGAAAGACAGGGTCTGCAGTAATATGTTAGAATTTTGACCCTAGGTTTTCTTCTAGCACTTGAAAGGTTCCTGGTCTAATTCCTAAGACTTTGCTCCATTTTGATTTAACTTTTGTGCATGGTAAGAGAGAGGGATCTAGTTTATTTCTTCTCCAAATGGAGAGCCAGTTTTCTTAGCACCGTTTGTTAAAAAAGGCTATCTTTTCTCAATCATACATTTTTTGATATATTTGTGGTTTCAGATGACTGTATCTATGTGTTTGACTCTTCGTCTTCTATTCTATTTCATTGGTTTTCTTGTCTGTTTTGATGCCAATACCATGCTGTTTCTGTTACTATAGCTCTGTAGTATAATTTCAGATCAGGTGTTGTGATATCTCCAGAATCACATTTCTTGTTCAAGATTGCTTTGATTATTCTGGGTATTTTGTTATTTCAAATGAAATTTAGGACTTTTTTTTCTAGTTCTGTGAAGAATGTCACTGGTATTTTTATGGAGATTATATTGAATCTGTGTAGCGCTTTTGGTCATTTTGACAATATTAATTCTGCCTATCCAAGAATATAGGGGGTCTTTCTATCTTCTAATGTCTTTAATTTCTTTCTTGAGTGTTACGCAATTTTAACTGTAGAGTTCATTCATCTCCTTGATTAGATTTGTTCCCAAGTATTTTGATTTTTTGAGGTTATTGAGACTGGGTTAGTTTTCCTGCCTTTTTTTTTTCTCAGCAGTTACATTATTGTAGTATAAGAAAATTATTGATTTTTTTATGTTGATCTTATATCCTACTACATTGCTGAATTTGATTCTCTACTGTAGAAGTCTACAAGGATATCTGCTCTCACAACTACTATTTGATATTGCTCTTGAAATTCTAGTCATAACAATCAGGCAAGAGGGAAAATTAAAGTGATACATTTAGGAAGAGAAGATGCTAAATTATCATGTACTTTATCTAGAAGATCTAGAACTTCACCAGAAGACTTCTAGAGCTAATAAACAAATCCATGTACTTTTCTTTGAATCCTCACAATGAGGTAAGCACTATTATCATTCCCAATTTATTGATGAGGAAACAGAGAGGGTGTAGGTGTTTTTTCCCAAGGCCACACAAGTAGTAAGCATTAGAATTGGGACTTGATTCACAGTGTTACAACACAATGTGTTGTTAACTTCATCTCCAGCAGAACAAAATTCTCCTTGTCCTTAGCCATATAGTTCAAGAGAATCCCTTGCCTCCCTTAACTATCTCAGGTGAAAATAAGGTCCAGCCTACAAGTATCTATGTGTATGCTTAACTTTAATATGTTTTATGGCCAGCAACAATATCCATAACTATAGGTGGTCAACCCCCAAAGGCAAACATTTTGATAAAGAGGATGGAAGACAGGAGCACATATATGATGTTGTAAAGTATATGTTCCATTCATGGTGAGACTAATGTATTATAAGCCTCACATAATAGATTTCATAAACAAGAATCAGAGAGGCTAAGTGAATTGCCCAATATCACTTTGTCAAGGAGTTCAGTATGTGACATCATCCAGATCCAAATAGAGTTTTGTGTGTGCCAAAGCTCATGTCATTTCCTGTTCACCACATGATTTCCCACATGCTTAAGTTTAGGGAGGCACTTTCTGGGGCTAGCGTGAGTTTAAATCCACATTCTAATTCTTTCTGTTCTGGGCAAATTACCTAACCTCCCTATACCTCAGTTTTTGTAAATTTTTACAATGAATTTAAATTTAAAATGCAAAAAAATAATTATATCAATCAATAAATTCTATTATTTTTTTAAATAATAGAATATATGTCATGGAATTGTAAAGATTTAGGGAGATAATGTATCTCCAGTAAATCACTGGTATCTAAGTATCCATCAGTATATTCCTCATTAGTTACCATTTTCTTTTTTTTTAATGAGTCAAACTAACATTTTAAAAAAAATTTATTTGTTCTATTTACATATTCATGGCAGGAAATAAGTAATAAGTATATCTTATTTTAATTAGGATCCCAGTCTTGTGGTTGTATATAATGTGGAGACTCTTATCTAAGTCTCTGGTTTCTGAAATGTGGATTTGTACTCCCCAATGCAAAGTTTAAATATTCTTTTTCAGTTTTTAAATTTCACTGTCAATTGGCAAATTATAACTTATATTTATGGGGTACAATATGAAATTATTAAAGCAAGCTATCATATACCTTAACACTTTCTGAGGTAAGAACACTTAGAATTTACTCTCTTAGGAATTTTTAAACATATAAAACATGATTAACTCTGGTCACTAAACTGTGCACTGACCTCACAAACCTCATTCCTCCTTCTAATTAAAACTTTGTACATTTTGACCAAAATCTTCCCATTTTCCCCACATCCTAGTCTTTTGTAACCACCATTTCATTCTCCACTTCAATGAGATCGATTGTTTTAGATTCAACATATGAATAAGATGACATGCTATTTGTGTTTCTCTGTGTTGCTTATTTCACTTAGATTAAATGTCTTCCAGATCCATCCATGATGTTGCAAGTGACAGGATTTCCTTCCTCTTTAAGGTTCAATAGTGTTTCATTTTTGTGGGTTGATCTGGAATTTCTAGGTTTCCTATGTTGAAGGTTTGTTGCCCAATGTAGCATTGTTCAGAAATGAGGATTTGGGGAAGTGATTGGGCTCTGATATCATCAGTGGATTAATCCATTGAGGGATTCATTGCTGAATGAATTATTGGGAGGTGGTGGAATCTGAGAAAGTTATAAACTTCTTGGAGGGGGCATGCACTTGGGAACTGTCTCTTATGTCTTTTCCCTCTTCTTCCTGGCTGCCATAAGGTAAGCAGTTTTCCTTTGTCACACCCTTCCACCATTGTATTTCTGCCTCACTGTAGGCATCGGGGCAATGGAGCCAGATTACCATGAACTGAAACCATGAACCCAAATAAATATTTCTTCCTCTAAGTTGACTTTCCCTGGTATTTTTCCATATCAAAAACAAGCTAACACATCCATTGTGTTTATATACCAAACTTCTTTATCCATTCATCTATTGATGAACACTTAGACATCTGTTGATGTCACATCTATTATGAACAATGCTATAGTGAACATGGGGGTGAGGAAGTCTCTTTAACATACAGTTTTTGTTCCTTTGGGTATACATCTAGGAGTGGAATTAGTGGATAATTTCTGGAGGGACCTCCACATTTTTCTATAATGGCTGTACTAATTATGTCCTTACCAAGAGTGGATGACAATTTGCTTTCCTCCACATTTTTTTCAGCACTTTCTTTGTATTTTTTATAACAGCCATTCTAACATGTGTGAGATGATATTTCATTGTGATTTTATTTTGCATTTTCCTAATTGTTTGTGAAACAGAGAATTTTATCATATATCTGTTAGTCATTTGTATGACTTCTTTTAAGAAATGTTGATTCAGATCCTATGCCCGTTTTTAATCAGGTTATTTGGGTTCTTGCTATTGACTTATTTGAGTTACTTTTATGTTTTGATAGGAACCTATTATCAGATGTACATCTTGCAAATATTATCTTCTAGTTATAGGTCATCACTTTAATTTTTCCTTTGTTGCCTGTGCTTTTGAGGTCAGATCTTAAAAAAAAAAAACAAAAATAAAAATTTTTGACCTAAACTAGTGTCCAAAAGCCTTTTTCGTGTTTTCTTTGATTTTTACAGTTTCGGGTTTTATGTTTCAGTTTTTAATCCATTTGAGTTAATTTTTATATATAGTATAAGGGGAATTTCACTATTCTGCACATGGCTGTCCAGTGTTTTCAACAACATTTATTGAAAAAAAAAGCCCTTTCCCTATTGTCTGTCCTTGGTTCCTTTGTCAAAGATCAATAGACTGTAAAAAAAAAGTATATTTTGTGGATTTCTAATCTGTTACATTAGTCTGTATCTTTTTAAAAAATAGTACCATGTTGTTTTAACTCTATAGCTTTATAACATATTTTGAAGTCTGGTACTATGATGCTTTCAGCTTTATTCTTTTTGCTCTAGATTGCTTTGGATACTTAGAGTTTTTGTGGTTTCTACAAGATTAAGGATTTTTTCTGAAAAAAATGTCAAGGGAATTTTGATAGAAATTGCACTAAATCTGGGGCTGGGGCTGTGGCTCAATGGTAGAGTGCTCACCTAGCATGTGCAAGGCCCTGGGTTCAATCCACAGCACCACATAACAATAAATAAATAAAATAATGGTATTGTGTCCAGTTACAGCTAAGAAATAAATATTAAAAAAGAAATTACACTGAATCTGTAGGTTCCTTTGAGTAGTATGGACCTTTTAGTAATATTTATTTTTCCAATTCATAAATATAAGATATCTTTCCATTTATTAATGTCTTCAGTTGTTTCATCAGTGTTTAATAGTCTATAGTGTACAGACCTTTTACCTCATTTGTTAAAATGAGTCCTAATTTTTTCTTAATGCTATTGCAAATGAGATTGTTTTCTTTATATTTCTTTTGGATAGCTTATTATTAACATGTATAAATGCTACTAATTTGGGGGTATTTATTTTGTATCCTGGAACATCATTATATTCATTTACTAGTTCTAACAGTTTGGGGTAGAATCTTTGGGGTTTTTTTCTATATATAGGTTTATGTTGTCTGCAGAGACAATTTCACTTTTTCCTTTCCTATTTTAATGCCACTTAAAAACTTAAATTTAAACAAATTCAAATTACTTAAAATTAAAAATTGAGTTCCTCAATTACAATAATCACATTTCAGTTACTCAATAGCCCCATGGAGCAAATGAGTCCCACATTGGATAGCAGAGATTGAGAACGTTTTTCAACATTTCAGAAAATTTTAGTGGACATCAGTGAGACAATGAGACATCACATAAGTTTATGTATAGTATGTATCACAGAAAGGAACTGGAGAGGGCTAAGATTGTGGCTCAGCAGTAGAGCGGTTGCCTAACATGTATGAGGCCCTGGGTTTGATTCTCAACACCACATATAAATAAATGAATAAATAAATAAATAAATAAATAAATAAATAAAAGGTTCATCAACAACTAAAAATTATTAAAAAAGAAAAGAACTGGAGAAATTCACATTAGACCACTGAAGATGGGGTGGGGAGTAAATAAAAGCTTTCCTATATTGTTATGTGTACTTTCATATTGTTTAAAAAGTGAAAATAATTATTAATGCTGTAGAAACTTAAGAAAATGCAAAAACTTTTTCCAAAAGTGAGCTAATTTTAGAAAAGAAAAAAATAGACTGCTTAAAGATCTAAAGATAAGTTAGAACTTCCTAAGCAAACTAGAAAAGCCTGAAGGAATGGGAGCAAGTGACTGGCTATCTCCTCAATGTACAGTATGCAGCAAATATCTGTTGCAAATAAGTATGACTTAGAAGAAGGGTCTCTTAGGGTCAAGGCAGAGGAGTGGATCTTTTTTTTGTTGTTGTTTCTGCCTGGATAATAAAGGCACCTCAGTGAGATAATATTCTCCAATGAGAATAGCCCCTTCAGTCTCGCCTTGCCAAGAACAATAGACTCCCAAGCCAATTTTAGAGGAACTCTTGAAATAGCAGAAAAAAACACATGAAGAAAATTATAAGCATTTTATGTCCTCAAAAGAAGCTATGCTGAGTGCTTTCTCACCTAAACTGGGGCTAGCCTTCCTGACTCTTTTTGAACCTCAGAGAGAATGTCCTGAATTATTCAATGGCTCCTCACCAAAATGTTGATGAAGTAAAGTGAGAAACAGAAAATCAATCCTAATGAGAATAATAGCTTTTAACTTTTAGATTAAGGAGAAAAGCTGATAATGAAAAGGCTCTGACAATTTAACTACTGTTGGAAGAAAAAAATAACCCTAAGCCCTCAAGTCTTCCCCACTTCCCTTTTATAAATAAATGTCTTTGTTTTGTTTTGATCTTATACAGAGCTGATGTGTCTTTGTTGTATAAAAATCAAATAATAAACATACAACAGAGTGATAGGCATGAAGAACTCTCACACCCACCCTGGACAGTTCTCCCATTTCTTTTTCTACTAAATATATCCTTTTCATAAGATCAGACTAAGACTGTGTTCTTCAACATGTTAATTTCATTTGCTAATATAACTTGAATGTTTTTCTATGTCAGTAAAGAGGAATACATGTTTTCAGACCAGATTTGTATAGAAACGTAAAAATGAAGGTTCTCAGAGTATAGGGCAGTTTAAATATATCAAATCTGATTCATTTAAACATTTGAAAATATTACAATTATAAAGTGGATTGTATTGGTTGGGAACTGAAATATCCATCTAATTTTTTTTGTATAGTGTGATGTTTCTTATTCTCCAGTCACACCATGCTGTCCTCTCTGCTCTCAGATTATAACACAGTTGATAATTGAGTGAAGCGCATTTCCCACCTACCCCTTTCCTTACCACCACTCCCATCTGGCTTTTTCTTGGGCCATTTTCCTTAAGAAAAAACTGCTTAACAGGAAAACGTGTGCCATCTTGGGGAACATGCAGGGAGCCACTTGGATAAAAGCACAAAGATTCACATTGGACTGCTACATTTAGGTCTTCCAGAAACCTTTTCTCCTGACCTTGACAGATTTTAAGACACTTCATTAATGGTAAAACCAGATGCAGCTATAACAGGCTCAAAATGAAAGCATTAGAATGCATGAGGAACAATTAATTTCTTGCTTCCTATAAACCATTTTACATGTTCTGCAGCAACCTAACTTCTTAAGAATTTAAAGAAGAGTAGAATCCATGGCCTCTTTAGAACTCTGGCATAATTAAATGCCAACCTAATGCTATTTCTGTTGTAATTTATCACTGAGCATGATGCTGCCCGACAATACCTAATGAGAGTTAACAGATTTGCTTCTTTTGGGTAAGACAAGTCAGCTGTCTACCATAGAATATGGCATTTTTTCTAATCAATGCTCACTTATAGATCCTAGGACATAGTACTAAGAAAACACAGGTGACATGGGCTTCCCATTTTACAAATGGAGAAAATGAAGTTTTGAGAAGGGAAAGAACATGGAGCCCATTGGTCTCATGGCTAACACTAGCACCTAGGACCCCTTTGAATCTAGCTTACTATCTAATTTAACTTGACTAAGAAAAACTTTTCAAAGATCAGCACAGTGCTATGGATTAACAAATGCAGAAGATATTCAAAGAGATGGGACATTAACTTAGGTAATATTTCAACGAAGGTTCTAGAATGGGAGAGTTTTATAATTTCATCTAGAACTCTATAGCCTCCTAAAGCTATTTTTATACCTTCCCTAATTTGTCTTTTGTGCATGGAACCATATTTAATAAAGTCAGTTAAAATATATGTTAATATAGGGAGAAAGAGTGGTTCATACTAATAAATGAAAGGCTACCTACCATTAGATCATTGATTATTTGAGATCAAAGATCTACTGAGTGTTCCAAAAACTTCTCCCACATGTCATATTTGTTTTTATTAAATTTATGTTTGTTTTAGTTTCACTATTCTGAGACATTTATCAAAACACATTTTAGTAGAGCTGGTTAGTCCAGACATTTATGTAACTTTCAAAATCCACTTCTTCGTCCCTCACAACCATCATATTTGTCAGCCAAAATGTCAGCAGCTGCTCCTAGGACACATTTGACTTTAGTTGGAATCACAGTCAGTACTAGTAAGTTTTGCTTTGGGGAACTGTTATTCAGAAAACCAAATACAATTTTGAACATAAGCATAATTTTGAATGTAAAGTACTTAAAAATTAATGGACAACAGGGATTGAATGTGGTAAGCAGGCAGGATGGCTGGAAAACTGATGAAGGCATGTTTGGAGACCAGAACAAAGATAACTTTATCAGTGAAATATTAGGGAGAAGCTAAGAAGTAGAGATAGAATTTGCATAGTTGAGAAAATTATAATTAGTTAAAGTCATCATCATCATCATAATTATCATCATTGAAGAGAGATCAGTAGAGTAGAGCAAGTGAATCAGGGGAGAGAGGAGATGAAGGAAAGAGGGTACTGAGGAATGAGATTGATCTAATATGTTATGTGCATGTACAAATATGTCATAATGAATTCTACTATTGTATATAATTATAATGCATCAAAGATTAATAAAAAAGAAAAGAAAAGAAAATATCTGCATCTATGTCTTACAAGAGTAGGAACCCTTTGAGGTTTCCATGACAATGAGCTTTAGTCTGGTACCCATGCAGAAACTTCATATGTCCCTTTAGCTGTATTTCCTGTCTCTCCCATTACAAGCAACTTGTAGTGTTCAGCTAATCCCGGCCTCCTTTTTAACCTCCTGTTTAAATACAAGACTGATCTGAAAAACACATCAGAGAACTTTCCTCCAGAGTTGGGAAATTGGCAATTGTGTGTAGGAACGTGGAGGTCAAATGCACAGATAAACCTAAAATAAATAAAGAAATAAATTTTAAAAAACCTCCTGTCAGGTAGGTACCTGATCTTGGCTACAAAATTTAGTACAATTGCTACATAAGTTAACACCTACTTATACCATAGGTCTTCATCACAGCAACTTGAAAAATAACAAATTAAAACAACATGCACTTAGAAATAGTTTCTTTGAAGCTGGGTGCCATGTGCACACCTGTAATTTCAGTGGCTCTGGAGGCTGACACAGGAGAATCTTGAGTTTAAAGCCACTCTCAGCAAAAGCAAGGCACTAAGCAACTCAGTGAGACCCTGTCTCTAAATAAAATACAAAATAGGGCTGGGGATGTGGCTCAGTGGTTGAGTGCCCCTGAGTTCAATCCCTAGTAGCTACCCCTCCCCGCAAAAAGAAAGTTTATTTGAACAGTAATAGTAATGTAACTCCACTACCACCATTTATGTAAAAGTGAGAGCTTTTAGGTATTTCACCACATAATATTTTATACTTTTTGCAATGTTTTTTATATTAGCTCTTCTCCATGGACTGTCAGTATGTACTCACTTAAGACCATATTCCCATATTTTGATTTTTCACAAAATTAAGTTTTTGTCCTGAATTCCTGCTTCTCCATAAATTGCCACTTCTTATCCTGGCAAGGAGCAGCAAGGAGCAGAAGGGAATGCCTAACCAAAGTGAGAATCTAGTACTATTTAGGTTAACAATAAGAGATATTAATATGAAATTGATAAAAATTAATACAAGTAATTATGTAAATATAGGATAGGGCCTCCACTCATCCAGAAGAAACTTTTATAAACACCCATTTTGAGCAACCCCCATCAAAGAAACTCTGTTATATGTAAAAAGAGAAGCCCAGTGTTTTCTCTGATATATAGATGCTAATTCACAGTAAGGGGGCTGCTAGGGAAGAAAAGAGGTACTTTGGATTAGACAGAGGGGAGTGAAGGGAGGGGACAGGGTGTGGGGGTAGTAGAATTAATACCCTAGATGCATATGATTACAAGCCCTGTGTGATCCTGCATCATGTACAACCAGAAAACCAGAAGAATAAGGAGTTATACTCCATTTATGCATGATGTGTCAGAATGCATTCTACTGTATTACTAATTAGAACAAATTTTAAAAAACTGAAGAGTATTTTTCTATGTGTGTCATAATGAATCCTCAAAGAGTTAACACATGATTGACCTTTCTAGTTACTTAATTTGGACTTGATACTGTTTAGGGGCCAGAAACTCTATTACCAGAATTGTTTAGGTTTAGGGTTGTTTTTTTTTAATCAATTGTAATTATTACATTTGAGTACCTATTTAATCTTCATAACTTTGCTTCTAGAAAATTATATAACATAAAACAACCAGTAGGCTAAATCTTTTTTAAATACCTTTTTAAACTTAACAATGTCAGTACGTGTAGCCTGTAGTCTTTAGGAGCTCAACATGTTTGCTTTCCCTTTGAGTCAAAGGCAAATGGCTGACAAGTGACTGATGGAGAAATTTCACACCTACTTAGCGGCTACTACAACCAGGTGGCTCTGAGACTTTGTCAGAAAGGATGAAGCAGAATACCAGCCAAAAATTTCCATGAAATAAAGGAAAAGACTCTTAGCATTTAATTTGCAATGGATTGGTAAGTATATAATGAAGATAAACAAAGATAAATCCTTAAACAGATGCTTTGTATACAAATAAAGAGAAACATGAATCTGTAAAGACCTGCATGGAATTCTGCTGGTAAAAGGCATGAAATTCTGCTGGTAAACTAGCCTAACTTATAAACTGCAGATGGAGTCAAGGATCTATTGTTGTTTAGGGGGGTCTGGGAATGAATACTCAACATTGTAGCTGTTATTAAAACCAGATTCTTCTCCTTTACTGAGTTTTGAAGCAGAAGTGAAGCTCTTCGAACATGGAAAGAACCATCAGCACCTTGAGTTTTGGTAAACTAACATACTGCTTTGAAGTATGTCTCTATCATGCACATTTGCATTTACCTTTAAGGTGCATGACTGTTGATAATTATATGCCAATTATTTACAAACATATTTGCTCTTTGTTGTCAGGATTCCCCTTAGAGATAAAATGGGCTTGATCCTACTCTTGTATTTTAAGCCTTGAAGAAATTAGGCTGAATACTGCCTGTGTGATCACCCTTATTAAAATATTTGACTTTTATCATGGAAACTGACATAGCAGTTCCCTCACTTGGTGCTGAGTTATGTTAATATTTAAGAGAAAATCATTTGTTTAGTGTGTCACCTCTTCTATGTGCACACCCTCTTCCGCTTTGTCAATGTCGTCATCTAAATTGACTTAATTCTACATTATTAGAAAACTGGATTTTTTTTTCTGGAGGAAAGGAAAAAAAATCTCCAAAATGGCTCTACTTTTATTTTAAAAGCTTCCCTATTTCTAATATATTTGTTAAACAAATTTGAGTCTCTACTATGTATGTTTAATTCTGAAAGTTCTTTTGTCACTTAATAGTTGGCCAATTTTCTCTTATTGACAGCAGGAGGCAGGGAGAGGTAAGTTTCAATACATTCAGATGATATGCTGTTTCATTGTGGCAAAAATTTGAGAGACCTAATTTAAGATAACTACAACACTGAACCTGAAAGAGCAACTATTGTTCTACAATTTGAAATAATTAGTCAAAATTAATGCATTTTTTAGCTGATAAGTCATTTATGAAGCATCTACTATGTACTAGATGCTATGGTCTATACCAGAGATAGAATAATGAACAGCTCCAATTCTTTCCTTGTAATAGAGAGATCCTGGGCCCTTGGATCATTTACTGAATTAACTGGATTAAAAACTATTAAAATCTGACCACCCTCACCATAAATAAAGTAATTTTGCCTTAGCCAAACCTACATATATTACTATTCATGCAATTTTGCTCCTTACTAAACAGAGCAATAAAATCCAAGTAATTGCATCAATGCAGACATCTAGTCAGGCCAAACAATTCACTTGCTCCAATTAATTAACTTACTAGCTGGTTTAACGAACACATAGTAAAACCTTGATTAACTGGCATGCTTAAGAAATGGGATATTGTAGGTAATTGAATTGTCTAACCAAAAGTTGAACAGAAAGCATTTTTGTTGTTTTCAACCCTTGCTGAAAATTATTTCTAAATGACCAAGCCAAATTTCCAGCTCAAGTGAATGCACTTTAGTACAGAGAATTGCAATAATGATCATTTAGGATTTCAGGGTCACAATCGTGCACATCAGCACTCACTTTTCAGAGCAGAAGATGGGAAATTAGAATGTCTAAGACTGTGGTTTGACCTAAAAACATTTCCTGGATGCCGTTTTTCAAATGAATTATTGATAATAGCTTGTTTGAATTTTAGTCTCTTTCTTCCCCAAATTTAATGAATAATAATAATTATCAAATTCAGTACTTTAGTGAAGTAGAATCTGCTAAAATAATAACTAGCTGTTTAACCCTCAACTGATAACAAGAAATCAAATATAAATCTTAGCTATGAAAGGGGTTTAACTTTTCTTATAGAGGAGAAAAGATCCAGGGGAAGAAAAAATGACTTAGATAAAATTCTACAATTAATATCAGAAGGGAGTCCTATATCCAGATTTTCTTTTTCAGAATTCAGGGTTTGATCTGCTATACCCACTGGCAATAATAAGTCCTCAGGTTATATAAGCTGTATTATTTTCAAGTCAATCTAGATGATCTTAACCATCTCCTCAATGCTAAATTCTTGATTTCTTCAAATCAATACTATAATCATTATACATATTACTATTTGAATATTCCTTTATTCTTTGTGTTTAACCAGTCCAGAAGTCTTGGTATTATGACAAAGTACATTTATGGATTTTCCATAGTACTTCAAAACAGACAATGAAACATAGAGTGCTGAAAGTTGTCCGAAGTCCCTTTTTATCTCAGAAGTGCATTGAAATGGAACTTTGAAAGTTCCTCAGTCTGCTTTGTCTCATGGTTGATGTTCTTCATTGAAATGCAAATCAAAATTTTCCAGAATACTTATTAGTGCTAAGAAAGTAGACAAGTATATGGAAGTAAGAATATATGCCTCCTTAATATAACTTCTTGTTATTTCCACTTGGAGTTATTTCAGAAGGAATAAAGGTAGGAAAACTACAGATTTCCCAGTTTTACTCTCTAGAAGAAATTTGCCATTTTTTCTTTTAAAATTAAAATAACAGTGGTGTTTGCTAATTTATCTTCTGAATATGTTTTCTTAAGCACACAAAGACAGGATATTCAAATTACAGGAAAATGTTGCTTTTTATGTGTAAGTTTTCTTCTTTCACCTTTGAGAAAAGAAAAGTAGGCCTAATTGAACACACTAGTGTATTAAGGCATTTTGGTTACTTTCTTCCTGGCCAGTTACCAGCAGCATTTTTCAAATAGGCAAATCTACATTTTTTTTGGGGGGGGGGGTAAAAGTTTGAGTAATTGAGACTGAGTGCTTTTCCCACAATAGTTTTGAAGATGTAACCATTGCCAATTTTAAAGAATAGGATTTTATAGTGGATTATGTACCCAATCCACAGATAACTCTAGTTTCTCTTCTAAGTACTTACCCTTTAGCCTTAACTTAAATATTAATTCAGAAAGTAGCCAATAGCATAAGATTAGAAGCAATTGTGTTTTGATATATATCTTTGTGGTCTTAATTATTTTACTTTTATCCCTACAAAAACACTGTGTAATACTAAAAATAAAAAAAAAGTTAGTACTTTTTAATGTTGAAAGAATAAACAAACAGATCCTATAAATGTTATATAGGTAATCCATGCTATATCAGACATTAACAATTGTTGAGAACTATGTTCGTATTCCCTCGAAATTCAGGTTCATACCTTCTCCCCAGTTTAATGATGTTTGTAGGTAGATAGTAGAAATGACTAGGTTATGGGAATACAGACCTCATAAATGGGATTAGTATCCTTACAAAAGAGGCCTCAGAAAATAACCTGGCCTCTTCCACTATGTGAGGACATGGCAATATGTTGGCCATCTATGAACCAGGAAGTAGGCCATCACCAGATACCAAATGTTATCAATGACTTGATCTTGGACTTCCCAGTCTCCAGAATTGTGAGAAATAAATTTCTATTGCTTACAAGCTACCTAGTCTATGGAATTTCTATTAAAGCAGTCTAGACATACTAAGTCACCTATCTAGAATTGATATTACATATCTAACCTGATTTCACCAATAGAATATTCACATTGTGTAAAAAGTAGTGTTATAATGAGAACACCATAATGTGTTGACAATGGTTTCAGAGTCAATATTAAAGGAATATTCATGCTATCCATTCAATTTTTTGTTTATAAATGTGGAATTTATGGAGAAAAAGGATACATTCAGATTGTATCTTCTTTAACTGGTTGCACCTATTTCTTTTTAGCCATTATGTTCAGACAGCCAGTCATTTCAGGCTAAAAAGAAATCCAAGTTAGGACCAAAGTTATCTAGATTAGACCTCTCCAAGAGAATTTTGTAGTGATGGAAATATTCTTTTTTATTTGCTCTTTTTAGTTATACATGACAGTAGATTCTATTTTGACATATTTATACAAACATGGAGTATACCTTATTTTAACTAAGATCCCACTCTTGTGGAGGTACATGATGGGGAGATTCACTGTGATTTATTCATATATGTATGTAGGAGAGTTATGTCAGACTCATTCTACTGTCTTTCCTATTCTCTCTCCCTTCCCTTCATTCCCCTTCATCTAATCCACTGAACTTTTATTCCACCCTTATTGTTGTGTGTTAGTATCCACATATCAGAGAGAACATTCCACCTTTGGTTGTTTGGGATTGTCTTATTTCACTTAGCATGACAGTCTCTAGATACATCCATTTAGCAGCAAATGTCATAAAGTTATTCTTTATGGATGAGTAATATTGATGGAAATGTTCTTTACCTTTACTGTTCAATATGGTAGCTACTATCCAAGCATGTCTGATGATAATAAGATTGTATGACTGAAGAAGTGAGATTTTAAATTTTCACTAATTCACATTTAAAGCTAAAAGTACATAGCCTTACGAGTCTATTAGCTATCATATTGGACAGTGCATTCCTAGATTTTTTATATAAAACCATATCAATTAATCAGAATGGAGAGAGGGCATATAGGGGGAGGGCAGGGGAATCTGGATTCTGTTTTTTTTTTTTCCTTTTTTAGTTTTGAATACTATACTCCATTATTCATTAGCTATGGAGAATTAGACAAATTGAAATCTATAGAATTTAAGATCTATAAGAGGAATAGGAGTTTTAACATGCTGTTGTGAGAGAGTTTCTGAAAATATAGCAAGCCAGAAACAATAAAAATATAATTACTCAAGTAATTATTTTACTTGTTAAGTAATTATTAAATAATTTTTACTTAATTACTTAATTTCAAGTAATTATTTTTGGAAGCTCTACCAGAAACTTAGGTGTTTCTTTTATTTTTCTAGCAGAATCTGCCAAGCTCACAATATGGTCTTCTGCTGACCAAGAATCCAATTCCAGAGAACAGTATTGCACAGATACCTAGTTTTCTCTCAATATCCCTTTATGTTCTGTAATAATAGAATTCCACATTTTTAGCTGAGCACCTGGAACCAGCATAAAGACTAAAACTTCCAGTCTACTTATAACCAGCTGTGGCCAGTTGACTGTCTTGGCCAAGAGAATATAGGTCTAATCCTATAAGTTTATCCTTTTTCCTTCCCTCTTTCTTGCTGGCTAGTATGCACATATGATTGGAGGAAGTCTTACTTGACTACAAGGTATCCCTCAGAATAACCTTGACTATAAGGTTAACTCCCAGACATGGAAGGGCTACGAGATCAAAGCAGTAGACTATACCAGCCCTACTATGTACCTCTACAATTGAATATATGAAACAACCTATCTTGTTTAAGCCAAGTTTTAAAGAATTGGTGCACTTTATTTATACATAAAACAGGATTCATTGTGATTTATTTCTACATGCTCAAAACATATTTTGGTCAATTTTATTCCCTAGTACCTGCCCTTTCCCTCCTCTCCCCAAACCGCACTCCCCTTCCTCTATTTTACTGTTCTCCTTTCTATTTCCATGAGATCCTTTTTTAAAAGATTACTTTTTTCTATGTAGCTTTCATAGATGAGAGAAAACATGACCCTTGACTTTCTGAGTCTGGCTTATTTCACTTAGCATGATGTTCTCCAATTCCATCCATTCACCAGCAAATGACATATTTTTGTTCTACTTTATGGCTGAGTAAAACCCCATTGTGTATACATAGCACATTTTCTTCATACATTCATCTGTTGACAAATACCTAGATTGATTCCATAGTTTGGCTATTGTGAATTGCCCTCTGTAAACATGGGTATGCATGCATCACTATAGTATTTTCACTTTAATTCTTTAGGATAAATTCTGAGGAGTGGTATGCCTGGGTCATATGGTGGTTTCATTCTTAGTCTTTTCAGAAATTTCAACACTGATTTCTATAGTGGTTTTAATAATGTACAGTCCCATCAACAGTGTATGAGTGCTCCTTTCCCCCACATCCTCACAAGCATTTATTATTTGTATTCTTGATGCTTGCCATTCTAACTGGAGTGAAACAGAATCTCAGCATAGTTTTTATTTGCATTTCTCAGATTGCTAAAGATGTTGATCATATTTTCATGTTTTCATTTGTGTTTCTTCTTTTGAGAAATGCCTATTTAGTTCACTTGCTGATATATTGATTGAATTATTTGGGGTTCTTTGGTGTTTAAGTTTGAGTTCTTCATATATTTTGCATATTAATCAGTGTCAGAAGAGTACCTAGCAAAGATTTTCTCCTGTTCTGTGGGTTCTTTCTTCACATTCTTGTTTACTTTGCTGTACAGTAGCCTTTTAACTTGTTGTCATCCCACTTAATACTTAACTAGAAAAAACAGTACTAAAATTCACATGGAAAAATTAGAATAGTCAAAGCAATTCTCAGCAATAAGTGCAATGCTGGAGGCATAACAATACCTGATTTCAAATTATACTATAAAACAATAGTGACAAAACAGCATGGTACTAGCATAAAAACAAACATTTAAGACCAATGAAATAGAAGACACAGAGACAACTCCACACAGATACAATGACCTGATCCTTGAAAAAGTTGTTAAAAACACATTAGGGAAAACAAAAACTTTTAATAAATGGTGTTGGAAAAAACTGAATATCCATATGTAGAAAATTAAAACTTGATCTCTATTTTTTGCCCTGCATAAAAGTCACCCCAAGGTAGATCAAAGACCTAGAAGTTATACCAGAAATCTAGAAACTGCTGGAAGAAAACATATAGTCAATACTCCAACATACAGGTGAAAGCAATGATTTCCTTAATAAGACTCTTAAAGCTCAGGAAATTTAAGTCATTTTTATTTAAGGTTTACTGACTCCCAAAGCTAAGCTTCATTCTAATCATAGCTATTCTAGTTGAGACTGTAAACAGCTCTTTCCAGTGAAGAAGAGGTCCAAGGCACATTTATTTTCAGTTTACCTTTTCTAAAATGAGAAACACACTTTCAGAGGGCACTCAAATAAGAATTTAGCATATATTGATGCTCATCTTATGCAGGATTTGAGGGTCCAGTCAAAACATAATGGAAAGCTGCATTTTGCAATGTACTAAGTACTACTTCTAAAACACATTCTTCATACTTAAATACCAAAATTCACCAGGCTGCCTTACAGACATAAACACATAAGATTTTTTTCTATCAATTGGTGCTAGTTAACTTTTGATAAAAACTATCTGCTATAGAAAATCTATTATTGGGCAAATTAAAAGTTCAAATGCATAGCCCTAGTCCAAAAATCTGAAGCCTGAAATGTTTGGATTTCAGAACATTTATTATTTTGGATTTTCAAATTAGGTATGCTCAATTGGTAAAGTATATGCAAATATTCCAAAATTTAAAAAAAGAATCTGAAACATTACTGCTCTTTACATCTGAGATAAGGAATACTCAACTTGTACCTTTTGGTAAGTTGTGGAAGAAAAGCAACCAAAGGTGTACTAAAAATTTTATACTATTAGAGTGAAAAAAATTTCCTTATACCTGTTCTATGAAGGATTAGTTGGTATTGCATTAGGAAGAAAAGACAATTAATCATAGCCACTATTAGAACAATTCTGATAGTGGTTTTAGAATTCAACAAATGTGTGGTTCACTATTTTTTTTAAAATTAAGAACTTGTAGAATTGGGGGGCAATGTACTCCCACAGGCCAATAAGGAAAAATCAATCATTTTTCCCAAATTAATAATAGTTTTGCTATTCAAAGTGCAGAGAGTACTTAATTTTCAAGAGCCATGTGTATTGACATTTCAACTATGTAGACGTAACTTTATTTACTGTAGTAAAAGCATATTAATGTTGATTTATTTAAACACTTCAATGAAGTGGCAGTTCAGTTTAATCAAATACCAACCTAATTGGGTTATGTTTGATTTTAAAGTTTCAAAACACTACTATAAGATTTGTTAAAGGCTGAATTTAGAAAAGTTATAATCATTAAAAATTTACATTATGTGCTGAGGCTATACTGAGTTTAGTGGCAAATTTCCAAGCACCAGACCTTTTAAAAGACTAATTGTCTGTGACTATGTAATTCCCTCAGCACTGAGCAGGCCTTGCATTGACTTGCAAATATCAAGTTAGAACACTGCCCAGAGCATCCACAAGGAAAAAAAAATACCTAAAATGTAGAAGTGGAAGGAAAAAAGGACTACTGCTATGTGTTTCACTTTTTCTTTCTTCCTTTTTAATTTCAAATTGCACATTCTATTGCTGTCATAGTGCTAGCTAAGATTCTAGTGTTTTGGAAGATACATCAGCATATTTAGAAATCCACTCTTCACCATTCTCTTCCAGGTGTGCCATATATTCCAAACATAGGTGCCACACACCTCTACAAAACTTGAAAAAAATGCAATTAGTGAAAGAGAAGGCCTGTCTACATAATTGAATTTTTCAAGATTCTGTTGGACAATTTTTCACCCTTCAGGCAAGCCTATGATAAAGTTTTATTGAAAGGATTGGTGGGAACAAGTTCACTGGGTGACAGAATTTTGTAATAAAATGAAAAAGAATTTTCTTTTTATCAAGAGTGAGACAAATTATCTATGACTTAAACATTATTGTCTAAGTTTCAGTTTAGAAATTAGAGTCATTAAATCTGTAAACCTGTGATGATTAGGAGAATAGCCACTAGCTTCATGGGATTCTTGAGAACTTGAAATGTGATTGGTGCAACAGAGGCACTGCATTTTTAGCCTTAATTAATCTAAATTTAAATTCTCCTCTGTTACAAGTGGTTACTATACTGGACAGTGCAGATCTAATGACTTGATCAAATTCTGTTTTGTTCTTTCAAAATTGCTTGATAGGTAGTGATGCAAAGATGGATTCCTCTAAACCTACACTGTCAGTATGGAAGCCACTAGCCACATGTGACTATTAAGCACGTGAAATGTGGTTAGTCCAAATTGAGATAGGGTGTAAGCATAAAATATTTGTTTTCTAGGTATCACCATAAAAAGAATAAACTAAATATGGTCAATATCTTTATATTGATTACTTGATTAAAATATTTTTATTAATTGTTATTAGCACATTATACTTATACATAATATTGGAGTTTATTGTGATATATTACTACAAGCACATAACATAATTCGGTCAATTTCATTCTCCAGTAGCTCCTTTCCCCCACGTCCTCCCTCCCCCACCTCCATCCTCTGTTCCTCTATCCTACTTGTATCTCTGAAATGACAATTTTTTGATACATTATGTTAAAATTTTTATTTCCCATGCTTCAGTTTTATATGTTTTAATTAGCTACTAGATATTTTGAAATTACATATGTAATTTTCCCCTATATTTTGTTTGCAGTGCCAGGAAAAAAACCCAGGGCTTTGCATATCTCACATTATATTTCTATTGGACAGTGCTACTGCAAACAAATTAGGTCAAAGATTTAATTCATTATGCATGAAAATATATCAAAGAGCGAAAATGTTTTGAAGTAGTATTGCAAAAATTCAGTTATGTGATTGACTGCTCCATTATTAAGTGGACCCTATATTTATCATCTGCTCCATGCCATGTTTCATGAAAATCTCTTTAATATGAAGAATTAACTTATGGTTCTTCTCCCTATTCTACCAAGACTCTCACAATGGACATTCCTTCTGTTATATAATCTCCATTCCTTTTGCCAAATTCTACTCCAGCTGTTCCCTTACCTCCTATTTCTGCATTGGCAATGGTTTCAGAGATGGTCTAGAAAGTTGTTTCTAAAACAGACTATAGGGCTAGGGATACAACTCAGTGGTAAAGCCTGTGCTTAGCATGTGCAAGGCTCTGGGTTATATCCACAGCACCATAGAAAGAAATAAATAAAAACAAATAGTTCAGGTGCTTTAGTTGCCATTCTTTAATTGGACTTATTGTATACCTGTCATCTCTTTCTTTCTCTGTTCCTTTTTCTCAATCTATTAACTTTCAGAAAGAGAGTTCCTTTTTCCCAGTTTAACCATGTTTTTGACATGACTCAACACCACAGATTTACTATTATGCCATATAGTCTTTCCAGGTGACAGCAACTGACAGTGGTTTTCCAATTAGCATCCCTATTTTCCATAATATTGTCTCTCTTTCCAAAGTATGAGGATTGCATCAGGCTAGGAGTACCTAGCTTGCTTGCATAATCCTAAAGTGTTAACTCTAAGAAAAATTAAGCTAGAGCTGGCAAATTTTAAATAAGCAAAAGCTCTTGTTAAAATAGAAGACAAGTTGGGTGCTATGGCACATGCCTGTAATCCCAGTGGCTTGGGAGGCTAAGACAGGTGGATCCTGAATTGAAAGCCAGTCTAAACAAAAGTGAGGTGCGAAGCAACTCAATGAGACCCTGTCTCTAAATAAAATACAAAATAGGGCTGGGGATGTGGCTCAGTAGTCTAGTGTCCCTGAATTCAATCCCTGGTACCAAAAAAAAAAAGACAAGCTGATGAAGAGGAATTCACACTTAATTACTTCTAAAATCTTCTCTCTACAGCATAGGAATCCTGCATCATTAGCAACTGGACTGAAAACAAACCTTAACACTCCAGCTAACTTCAAGAATCATCAACCAGAAGCAAGAAGATTGGAAAAGTGAATTTCCCTTCTTGCCAAAACAGATGAATATGTATGTTAATTAATTAAAGTCAAATAATTTTTCTGTTTTCACTAGCTAAAACAGCATCTCAATCTTACATAGAGTACAATGGCATAACAAACATAGAAACTATGAGAGATCTAAAATAAAAGGGAAGCCTGAAGAAAATACAAGTATAAAAAGCTAATTTTTTTGGAATAATAATGACTGGTGTCTACTAGGTGTGCATCATCTTCCAAGACAAAATTCCAATATTCACATTAAGTATATCTTTGAAAAAAGTACTTTCTATGAGAGGGGTACATGCAACTCCCTGCACATGGAAAGAAGTTAAAAGTACTAGAGACACCTTCTATCTCCTTTCCTTTTCTACCATGATGATTTGCTATCCCCTCCTACACACACACACACACACACACACACCATGCCTTCTTTGGGTAACAAAGGAACCTGTTAAGATGTGGAAGCTATTACCTGGGAGGGCAATTATATTAAACAAGTCTCAACCCTTAGGTCTCAATTAAGTTTTAAGTTCCAATTCCATAGAAGAGAACATAGTCTAAGCTGGATGGAAATCTAGACATTTAATTTCTGTTAGATGTGGTGTTAAGTGAGAAGAGAGGTCTGAATATGGGATGCTTCCTTCTATGTGGAAGCATCCACATAGAAGGAAGCATACAGAGAATCTCTAGATATTCAGAAATGAATGAAGAGGAGAGAATAAGGGATAAGATAATATGAAAGGCTTGATCTGCCAAATAGGATGAAGTAAGCAGAATGAGGAAGATGAAAAAGGCCCAAGACAGATTGCTTATGTTTGCCCTTTTACTAGGTCTAATACCAAAATAAAAATCTTAAAATTTGTTATGGCAAGAGGAGCAAGATATAGAATGGACAATGAAAGATGGGATGATTTCTAGTAGAGTAGCCATTAGTAAGGATACAATAATTAATATAGTACTCAAACCTACCAGTGTCCATGGATTTGTTTTTTTTTTTTTTTTTTTTTTTTTTTGGCGGGGGTGGGAGGATACCAGGAATTGAACTCAGTGGCACTTGACCACTGAGTCATATCCCCAGCCCTATTTTGTATTTTATTTAGAGACAGGGTCTCACTGAGTTGTTTAGCACCTCACTTTTGCTGAAGCTGGCTTTGAACTCTTGATCCTCCTGCCTCAGTGTCCCCAGTCACTGGGATTACAGGTGTGCACCACTGTATCCGGCTATTATCCATGATTTATGCACCATTGATAGTCACTGATCTCTTCTATTTAAATTTATATCTGAAGTTCTTAGTGAGTCAAGTATAATTTATTGGTGGAATGCATTGCACTAGATTCAATGCAGAGACTGAGAGACTGGTCAAATACCAGAATGGGAGACAAAGATAAATCAGTACTTGGATTCACCAAGAAGCGACAGATAGGTTCAGTCTGGAATTTCAGAGTTATCATAAGATGCCTGTAAGAACTGGCAACTGGGGTTTTTAGTTAAAGACTAAGAACAAAACAAAAAGAAGGAAATGAAAGTTGCAATCTAGAGATAAATTCAGTTGGGAAGCAAAAGGTACATTACCGGAAGGTGGAGTGAGGATCAGTTGTGTGAAATAAACAGTTATCTCCTGGGTTAGGCTAATACTGCTCATAGTGGCTTTCAATTTTGTTATTGTATTAAGCCACATTTCCTCTCCATCTATTTTTCAGCATTAGCATACATGTGAAGGCCATGAAATTCACACACTAAAAACAGCCATATGTCAGTGGCAGGAAGTAAACTCACCAAATTTAATTTTAATTACCCCCATGGATAACCTGAGTACTTCACATGCTAGGACATCTACAAGGGCCTTGAAGTCTTAATGTACCTTTTTCTTAATTAGTATCTAATTTAATGAGCGATATGAGTTTAAAGCTCTGAGGAAAAGAAAACAATGTTTTTCATAGTTAGATATATTTCCAAAGTAGAAGAGACCAGAAGTTATTTAGTTGAAATCAACTTAAAAATCATTATTTTAATTGAAGTAATATGGCTACATTTTTCAAGTTGAGTGGTACTACTAGGCCTAAAATTATAAGAGCAGTCCCGCTAACTTTCCCAATTGCTGATACCTGTTCACTAAAAGCAAACAACTTCTAACTCTTTGCTCTATTCTTTTTAGTGTTTACCTCCCTCCATCTAAATTATACACTTATACTGTTATTTTTTTAAAGTCAGATTTAGCTAGTGTCTCTAACTTCCTATTATGAGAACTTAGCTTTACAAAATGAACCCTTCCACCTAACACATATACCTTATTTGGTTAAAACATTTCAGTGGTGACATTATTATGACCATGTGACATTATTTATAGCTGAGCTACCCAGTTATTATGATTACTTTTCCTTCCTTGTATGACTGCTTTATTTTCTGGAGTTCATTAGTTAGCTCATTTTTTTCTTCATTTGTTTAGTTTTCTATGCACTAGTAAGCAATTCAGCTCTAAATTCTCTGAAGAGTTAAAGGCCTCCCCTGAACACATATTCAAAGATATAATCATGCTACCACTCTTATGTTCATCTTGGAGCTATTAGAGTTCTATAACTGCTCCAGCCTACACCAAGGTGGAAGCTTGGCTGCCAGTTTTTGGAAGCTAAGTATAGAAAAGACACTGGGGCTTTTTCTGTTCAATATGCATTCCCCCTGTTTTCAGTATAAATCATCTATCTCTTCTATCCTGATCTGGGCCTGGTGTCCCTGAGCATAGAGTCTGAGTGATTAAGCCTTCCAAAAAAGTAAAACTGTATCCAACCAGAATGCAAGTGGGGAAAGAAGTTGTCTGGAAGTACAGGATGGGAAGGGGATCTGGTCTGGGCTCCTTTGCTTTGATGATATTCCATGAGGTCATTTATTTTCATTCTTATCTACTTCCCTAGTTGAAATCTGATATTTATAACTATTAAAACTTTCTGGGATTTTATAGTGGGTATAGGCTATTTCTTTTCTTCCCATTTCCCTTCTCTGCAGGTTTAGTTTCACTTTTCCAATGTCCACTGTGTCAGTATAATACTTGGCCATCAACTTTCTAGCTTTCAAAGTTTTGTTGCCACTTCTTGTCTGCCATCAGCTTCTAGTCATTGGCATTTTTTGATAAATTGGAATTTTTTACTATTTTAATATCACCTTAGTGGGGTTTAAAGATGTAATAGAGATACATATCTATGTTCAATTCACTATGTGTAGCCTCATTATTTTTTAAATGTTTTATTAGTACATTGAAGTTATACAGAACATTGAAGTTTATTTTGATATAAACATGCATGCATGGAATTTGATCCCCAGTACTTTCCCTTTCCCTTTCATTATCCCTCTCCCTCTTCCCCTTTCTCTACTGGCAATGTTGAGGTTTGGGAATGGTAAAGAAGGTAATTAAGTCTTGGGGGCTCTACCATCATCAATAGATTAATGCTTTCTATCTTTTCTGAGTGGGTCAGGTTGTATTAAAATGGATTTGTTTCTGAAAGAACGTGTTCTAAAGCAAGACCACCTGATGCTTGTCCCATCTGCACACAGCCATATCTCTTTCTACTTTTCTGGCATGTTGTAATATAACTAAGAAACCATCTCCAGGACATCAGTGACATGCTGGTTGGACTTTCCAGCTAACAGAATCATGAGCCAAATGAACCTCTTGATCTAGTAAAGAATGCAGTCTCAGGTGTTCTGTAATAGTACCATAAAACAAAGACATATTCCATAATTCCCTGAAGACCTGGGATAAAACAGTAGGGCTAGAAGGCTCCAATAGGTGGAAGTCCACAGTGTTCACAAATGAAGAAACCAGAGTAAAGAGAATCCAGAAAACCTAAGTCTTGGGAATAAAGAAGGGATAGATATATTGGCTCATCCAAAAATAATAAATAATAAATATTGTGCTTTTCCCATTTATCCCACTGAATCAATTAGATGTAAAGACTGTTATCTTTTAAATTGTTTTGACATTCCCATAAGTGTTTAAAGCTTTCTATAAGTGTTCTGAATATAAAGTTTAATGCATTTAGTGGCCTGTACATTACAAGTTGGCTTAGAGCTTCATGGGTGACTTATTTTGCCAATTTTTAAATAGTCTTCATTCTTACATAAATTCAGGAGTACATAATTAAACTGGTATAGCTGGTACTCATAAAATGAAACTCAATAATGCAAGAATTTTGGTTTATTGTGACTATATAGATTCTGTAGCTTCAAAATATTATAAGTCTTGACTGGTGGTTAGAAAACAGAAAGGAAAAGTATCTAAATATGGACAAGGCAAACTCCCATTGTGAAATTCATGGGATTTATGATAAGTGCTTCCCTTCTACTTGAACGTGTAAAAAGTTGTGGTAAATTAAGATGACTCCTTCAGAACTAGAAAAATGCCTGTCTACCTCTTGTGGATACATTGACTATGGCTCTCTTTCCACATTGTGAGGATCTTGGAGGAAATGGTAACTGGGTAGAGAAGGGGATTAGAGAAGGAAAAGATGGGAGAGACCAATGTCAGTGCAGCCATAAGAAGGTAGTGAAAGAGGAGAAATAGAAGAAGGGATTGGGAGTTGGTAATTGGAAACTGGCTGCCTCCCATGCCTAATTAGAAAGGTTTTATCAAAGAGCTTCCTAACTTGTGTGTTGAAAAATACTAGTTTGCCAAGAATTATTTTCAGGGGAGCCAATATATCTATCCCTTCAGTCATTGGGGTGGCTGAGAAGGGTCTGAGGTATCCAGATCCCCTGGCTAGTCTCCCCTGATGTTCAGTGTGCCACACAAAGTTCCTACCTTTTATATATGTGCACAGATGTGGAGGGGAAAAAAAGGTGATTGTGATTGTGTCTCTTTAAAAGATTAAGGAATATCTACAAAGAGAAGTGGACTCAGAACCTATTTACAGTTATGCTGGGAAGCACAGCACATGTCTTCACCATTAAGACCATACAAGATGGATATTTGCTTTCTGTGCTGACTTGGAGTTGAAGATGGCATTGACCTTGCATAATAGTTATTTGTTTCATCTCACAGAGCTATTTTCCTCTTTTTTTTTCAGAAAATGTTTATTTTAAAGAACATTCCATGGCTTATTCCATATGTTTATTCTAATATTTCCATTGCATCCTTTCTTGTTTCTTTAACTTCAATATTCTTTTTACAGCCCCTTGTACCTTATATTAAGCTAAATCAATATTTTCTCTTGGTAATGTTTGCACAGTTGGAGATATTTATAGATCATTAGAACTACCTCTAAGCCAAGAGATATTTTGTTCCTTTAATCTTCTTTTATAAATTATCCCCTCACAGCCCTTAAACAAGGAAAAGTCCATTTCCTTATATATACTATTGAAATATGTCATTCTTCCTTGATATAACATCATTTATAGGCATTGATCCTATCT
The DNA here is from genome assembly GCF_021218885.2 of Marmota monax. Taxonomy (NCBI): domain Eukaryota; kingdom Metazoa; phylum Chordata; class Mammalia; order Rodentia; family Sciuridae; genus Marmota; species Marmota monax. The sequence continues at coordinate 3,841,173 of NW_026694552.1, read as the reverse complement.
TACATTCTCTTTGTGTTCCCTCTGGCTTGTTATGTTCATTAAGTAAAAAGTGTATTCAGAAAGATAAATTTCACAAGCCATATTCCTGTAAGGACACCAAATGCAGACAGAAATTAGAGGTGTGAAGATGGAACTAGAAATAATGAAGATATAGATAACTAATCCTCCAGTACTAGGCTACAGGGCATTGGAAGTTCAGTCACTAATTTCAGACTTAGAAAGACGTTTTCTACCTAAGTGCACTTCCATGTGCGTGATAGTGCACATGATTCCTCAGCCTCTCAATCTGCAATTCAACACTTAAAAGTCAGGCCCAGAAAAGGAGCATGAGAAGGATTGGATAGGAAACTGGGAGAAAAATCTGGAGAGTATAATGTCAGGCAACCCAGGAGATACAGTGGTTCAAGAATACATGATTAATAGGATCAGATGTTAATGAAATGTTGAGTATAATGAGGATAGAGAAGTTATTATTGGCTTTTGCAACATGATTGTTATTAGTGACTTTAACAAGAGCTGTTTCAGTTGACTTGTTGTAGACAGAGAACAGAGTGGAGTAGATGCAAGAGCAAAAGTGTGGGCATGAGGCTATGGGTGGATCCAAGTCCAATGGATGGGATTTATGCAATTGGTGGTGCATCAGTACATTTTTTTTCAAGTACATTTTTAAAGGTGGGAAATCTTTGACTATTTTCTCTATCTCCTGACCATGCTTCCTCACAGCTTTAATATTTTTTTCACCATACTCTTTTAACAACCATCATGATAAAATCGTACTTTTTAAGAACTGCACTTTATAGCAATGCATGTTTCCCCTGCTCCACCTCTAGTTATGCTCAAAAACCAATTAAAGGTGTGGAAATGGAGTCAGTGAGTGTGAAAATATTTTCGAGCATTTGTTCCATGAAAAGGGAATAGAGAAATGGGGCAGTAGCTGAGGAGGAGAGATTGAACAGCTTTATTTACTTGATTATTTAAGACGGGAGGGAATAGGACATATTTGGATGCCATTGGGAATGTTCCAGCAAAAAGAGAGAAATAGAGTGGATGAGATCCAGAACACAAATGGCAGGGCAGACCTTTGACAGGGGCCTGAATTCATCAACCACTAAAGGAAAAGCAAAGTATGTGGATTCAGCAATGAATATCCCCTTAAGAAGGATGATCTGAATATTTCAGTGAGATAATAATTTGAAGCTCCTGGCTTATTAACTGATCCAAAGAAGGTGCTTAATGAATACCTGGAGACCTGCTATACATCTTGCCATCTCACACTCTCATGTATCCAACAGACACTCCTTGGTGTGGCATTGCTGGTGCCCTGTAACTACCCAAACTGTCCTCTCCCTTATCCTTGACAAGAGTCCTTGTTAGCCCCACATACATTAAAGTGTGTGTGGCCTATTTTCCCTATCACTCCCCCACACATGCTCAGTCCACCCCCCCCCCACACACACACAAATCACCATCATATTACTCTTCCTTTTCTCTGAAGGCCTTTCTGAAATAACATCATTGTCTTCACAGCTGTTTCTCCATTATTTGTCAAAGCAGTAATAGTTTCAACATCCAGGTAATGAGCATCATTTCACCAAGTTCAGTTCACTAAACTCCCACTCAGCCCTCTTAGGTTACATTCTCCTTTTACATTTCTTGTTCCTCTTGCTAATTTCCCCTATTCCTCTTTTGTCTTCCAGGAGATGCTTAAACAATAGACATTAGGGAATTTGTGCATGCTAATATCCATAAAAGAATGTTTTGCTGAAGCATATGCAAAGTTAACTTGTGAGCTAAAAAAGGAGTTTTTCTATTATGTCTGACTCTATGGTGAAAATAAAATGAAGTAATGCTGAATAAAATTTCTCATCATATATTGACATTCATGGGTTTTGGTCTTTATCACTTACTATGGTGTAATATTATCATGCTCAGCTGCAAGACTCCAAAAGTACTGTCATGGACAATTTTTGTGAATAAGGGTTGAGAGTTTAAATTCATGACATAAAAGTGTTACAGTGGACTGGGTGGGGCATACTTCAGTGGTAGAGTACTTGGTCCAATCCCTAGCGTTGCTAAAAGAAATATAATTTGTCATATTAATGAGATTCTGGGAAATCCTAAACATGAGTTCTTGATGTCAACAATTTGAAGGCTGATTCTGGACACACAGACATGTCTTTTAGAAAACCTTAAATGAAAATAAACACTCTTATTGAGTTTTCTAAAAGAAAATATATCTGGCATCTTTCTTTTTATTTTAGTAAATGATTCAGTAAGATAAATTAATGCTTTTTTTCAATTTGGGAAATTGGAATATTATGTATATGTAATTGGGTATATACATTTGTGGTTGTTAGTGATTGGGATTTTTTGTTTGTTTTTGGTTTTTTTACCAGTTGGTATTATTTTTAAAACATTATTTATCAGTACATATACATTCAAACAGAAAAATTTAAAAATCTGAAAGGTTATATACTAAACCATACCTGTGGTAGGAGGATAAGAAATAAGGTGAAAGTTTCATTCTTTTGTAGATTCCTATAATTTTTTGCATGAAATATTTACTGATTTTTATTTAAAATATGAATCCAAATTTGATAAATACAAAATAAAACAACAAAAACAGTTTAGGTATCAATGGCTTGCAAAAGAGTAAGAATGATTTATAAGAAAGTTAGAGAAAGTAGGCTGCACTGTACATTAACAAAAATTTTCCCATTTAAATTAAAATCTATTTTCAAATGAAAATATTTAACTGATGAAGATAGTGGTTAGTTTTAGAGGCATCACTGTACCCAAGATTGATCTATCTATAAGAAAGAAAAGCCAGGATTATTTTGAAAAACTTAGATCATTCCTTCTACCTTGCTATTAACTAGCTGTGTGATATTGGATTTAAATTTTCTGTACTCCCATTTCTTAAAACCTTAGAGAGGGGTTTAGCTTGGATCCATGGACGTCTATACTACATGGTATTTCAGAGGCCCATATTATAGCATACCATCAGTAGGAGAGGGGCACTGAGGTGACCAGGGATTTAGAGTAAAAAGCCTCAGATTGAGGTAAAATGGCTTTTCATAAACATTGGTCAAACAATTACTGGCTACTTTTCTCGTATTACTGAAAGAATGATGATGATGTTTCATGATCATCCATGGACGTCATGGTTTGTGTAGACAGCCATATAGATTATGAGAGATACTATATTCAGAAATAAAAGATTCATATACAAAAATGGAAACTATACTACTACATTAAAGTATCAGTTTTTTCACTGGCACATAGTAGATACTTGTTATGATTTGGATATAACATGTCCCCCCAAAGAGCTCATGGATTAGAAACATGACATCCTGTGCAAGAATGTTCACAGCTGAAATGATTAGATTATGAGAGTTGTAACCTGATCAGCAGATTAATCCATTTGATGGATTAATAATCTGAATGGACTACTAACTCTAGGCAGGTGAGATGTGGATGAAGGGAGTAGTACATCACTGAGAACATGCTCTTGGACTATATTTTTTCCCCTAGCTCTTCTCTCCCTCTGTTAGCTTTCTGGATGCCATGAGCTGTCAGCTTTCCTCTGACACATCTTTTTGCCATGATGTTCAAACTTACATCAGGCCCAGAGCTGTGAAGTCAGCTGAACATGGACTGAACTTCTGAAACTATGAGCCCAAAATAAACTTTTCCTCCATCAAATTGTTCTTGTGAGATATTTGGTAACATTGACAAAAAAGGTAACATAATACTTAATATTCTATTAAGGCGAATAAAGTAAAAATGAAATGCTCAGAAAACAAGTGGAATATAAGATGAAAGAAATCAGATTTAATTTTTTGTGTAATAAAAGCACAATTTTAGTATAATCTCTTTATATATAAAGATTCATTAAATGCAAATTCAGTTATATATGATTTTTTCTTCCTTTGACCAGTAAATCCTTTTTTATTATTTTTTTAGAATAAATGAGACAATATAAAAACACTTTGGATTCTTTTGTCTAATAGTCAAATAAAAGTGGATTAAACCATATTAGATGTTTGTCATGAGGGCCCGCTCAAAGCCATTACTTTGTTGATGTGAACTGAAAAATCTCTTAGTGGTAGATTCTGGATTATTTTGTTTCTCAAATTTTTTGAACATGGTTCCCTTCCTGTAGAGGATTAGGTGTGTCACAGAACACAATAGTGAGTGTAATTTTTAACAAAGTACTTAACATAAAATTATGGTAATATTATCATTATTAACTTGAAAATTAAGATAAAAGTACCAGGAAGAAGACATCCAGGGCTTGAGTGAAAACATAGAATAATAATTAGACTTAATAAATCTAAAATATAAACTGGACTATTTAAGTAAAATATAAGGTACTTCAAATAGATCTTGAAGTGCTTTATTTAAAGGCAGCAAACTGACTATGTACAAGAATGAAAGATGTAAAATTTAAATGCACACTCACAAAATTGCCATGGTGCAGGGATGTGTGTTTATGCTTTGTGTCCTCTCACACATATAAAATGAATGACCCCTAGTTCTCAAGCCTTCTTTTAATATCTAAATTAAAGAACTGAAGACCTTATTCTTCTATAATTGCGGAAAACCCAACAATTTCTTCAATATTCCCTTATATTTTATGGTCATTGTTATTACCTTTAGTTCTAAATTCCAGCTTCCAACTCATTTTTTAATGAATTTTGACAATCATGGCATCATTACCATTGATAACTGTTCTTTTCCTAAACTGACTCAGTCCAAGTATAGATATTATATGAAAGCACATGAAAGATAATACAAAGAAAAAAGAAAGTGGAGAGAAACCTCATGAATCAAACCTACTCTGTGTGACTCTTCAAGTTGCCACTAATGCAATGTTTTTGCACATCATTGGCATTTTTGCTGGTGATTTATAATTATAAGTAATAGATGGATTAGTTATACCATAATCATACATGCACAAACACAATTTGATTAATCTCATTCCCTAGTACCTTCCCTTTCTCTTTCCTTCTCCCTCCCCAAATTATTGGCTCTATTCCACTTATTACCTTCTATTATTATTAGATTGAGAGAGGGAGGTAAAAATCAATTTAAAAAGAGGGGATCTTACAAAAATAGAAGAGAGATAATAGAAGAAAGGGATCTAGAGGAAAGGAAGAGAGTAGGACATGGGAAAATATTGGGGAATAATCTACCAAATTATGCAATATCCATATACAAATATACCACAATGAATCATGTATATGTATACATATGATTATATATGTATACATATTCATGTACACATATATATGATTATATATACAATTATAATTCACATATTAGACATTTACTGAAGGTTGGCTTAACGGAGTAGGATAGTTGCGCAGAGGAAGTAACAATTTGCAAAATTAGAGTATCAGACATCAGTTCCTGCCACGGTTGTATTCCAGTACTGGGCAGCAGTATGATTCTGGAGCCCATTCTCCCATCAACACTTTTCCACAGGTACCTGATTCCAATTCCTTTCTCTTTGTCTGCCTGGTGGAAAGTACAAAATGCTTTTCTCTTATTGAGATGATAAATTTAGTTCCAAATTGTTTAAGCCTCTACCCTCAGCAGAGGACCTATTCTTCATAAATGAAAGGCATTTGTATTTTCTCTTTGTTCTTTCCACCTTGAATGTAGAAATAGCTGCAGTTTTTCTCTTTTCTTTCATAAAATTTATTTTGCCAAATATAAAAAATGGTATGGTTAATTTTTTCCTGAAAAAGTGGGGACTATAAGAAACACTGATTGGGCTAGGATTGTGGCTCAGCGGTAGAGTCCTTGCCTAGCATGTGTGAGGCCCTGGGTTCAATCCTCAGCACCACATAAAAATAAATAAATAAAATAAATATATTGTGTCTAACTACAACTAAAAAATAAACATTTAAAAAAGAAACACTGATAACTGTTTATGAATGACTTTTCCTTGTAAATAACTTATGAACGCCTTTTTTGCAATGTTGTTTTCATTATTTTTATTTTGAAATGTCATGATCTAATAAGTTTCATGAAGAGACCAAGGTGGCTCTTTAGTGCTTTAAGAAATAAAATCAAATTTATTGTCCCTATACCCAAAAAGAAGAAAAGGAAGGTATTTTGCAGTATTGATGAACTAATGAAAAAAGTAGAAGCAATTTCAATATTTATCTGAGTTTAATTTGACACTTGGGGCAGGTCTGAAATATCCTGAGATCAAAGATAAAGTCTGGTCACCTTACTGCTTGATGGTAGCATAGCAGCCTAGTTACATATGGGCAGAATAAATATTTTCAACTTTAATTCTGTTTTACTAAAAAACACTAATTAGTTTGAGTTTTCTAATAAAATCATATTAAAGGATTTACTTGGCATAAGCAAGGAAGTTTGACATTATTCTATGATAATAAACAGTCAGGGAGAACTAGAAAAATACATTAAAACTCCTTTTCTTTCTTCTTTGATCCTACCTAAAGACAAGAAGACTAAAGAGTGTGTGAAACTGATAATAGTTCTAAGCAGGAACAAAAGAAGATATCTTAAAAGACAAATATGTCTATAATCCCCCTATAATACGTAGTGGAAAATACTGCAAGTTAATTTTCAAATGTCACCACAGAAAAAAATAGGTGGGAAAGAAAATTCCTGACTTACTATCAGTAGGCATAGAAAAGACATTTTCTTAAAAAAAAAAAAAAGAACAACAACAAAAAAAGTTGAGATCATCACTGCTTATTGCTACTAAATAAAACAAAGGAAAAGTGTGAAAAACATCCTAACAACTGAACTCACAAATGAGAAGTTGGTAAGAAGCTAACAGATAACAACAAATGAGAATCCCTTGCTAAATTTGTAACTGCCCCATCTCCATCAACATAAATATGCCATCTTCCTTTACTGAACACCACACAAAACTCGTCCCAGAAGCTGTATGTTATAGGGAAATTGGACAAAAAGTTGTAATAACTTAAAATCAATGGTAAGGATTTTTATTTCTTTATTTGTAGAACTGCACCCCTCTGTTTGATTGGTGACCATTTCAGAGATTTCCACTTGTCCCAAACAATACAACTAGCAGTGTTCAATTCACACAGCTTTGTTACCACAAGCCCTGATCTGTTTCACAAAGTACCTGTACACCATAATTTCAATCTCCCAGTTAGTATTTTTATTTGATCATCTCCTATACTACATACAGACTTATTTGTGTTATGATTTCTCTTTACATCACACTACTGTCTTCTCTTGTAAAGAGCCCAAGTTCATGTCTGTCTGAACTTCATAGTAATCAGCTGAACCCAAAGAATGGACTCCAAAAAAGAAAGCGTCACCAGCTATGGTGGTGCAGGCCTATAATTCCAGCAACTCAGGAGGATGAGGCAGGAGGATTCAAAGTTCAAGGCCAGCCTCAGCAACTTAGATAGACCCTAATCAACTTAGAGAGACCCTGTCTGTAAATAAAAAATAAAAAGGACGGGGAGTGTGGTTCAGTGGTAAAGCATCCCTGGGTTCAATCCCCAGGACCAAAAAAGAAAGGAAGAAAGAGAAGTATCACATACATAATGTAAAGATTACCTAGAAGATCAAAGGACTACATTTAGCTCCAGATTAAAAGCAAGATTTGGCTCTGAGTCTCTCTATATTTCCTATTGCTAGAATGCTTTAAGGCAAAATTATATGGTGGGCAGAATGCTACTTGCCCAGGAAAAGTGCTAATAAAGAATTTGAATACAAATTCAAATACATGGGATTATTGTCATTAAGTGACCTTTAGATGTAGGGCATAAGATAAAACAAGGCACACACTCTCTTTTTAGTTTAAAAATATACTTTTTGTCCTTTGAATCTGATTTTTAAAAAGTAGACTAACTACCAGATACATGAAGAGACTCATTTCATAGAGTTTCTGTTAATTATGAGCTATATACAGCACTTCAAGTACATTCTTTACCTCAGCATGAAGTCTCTGTCCTTGAAAATATTTCAGAAAATGATGATAATTGAAATGTGAGAAATCTCTTTTAGGGGCTGAGGGTTTTAACTCATGAATTAATTCAGATAATGCCATCCTTTGAAATACACAAGCACTTACAAAAACCACCTGCCCCTGATAAAATGAAAACATATTGATGACGCCAAAAGGCTTTCTTATTCAATGCCTACTCTATTATTTTATTCTTCTTATCATTTTATTGACTATTTGGAGTGAAGAAACCTAGAATTAGGAGGTAATTTTCTTTCCCTAAGGGTCTATGTTTAATATTATATTCCAAACATATCTTATATTCTTTGGAATCCAAACATAACAAAACTAATGGAGTAAAACAATTTGGGACAATCTTCCTTGAATTTTTACTATATTCTTAGACAGATTTTTATTTATATGTTATTCTGTGTTTGGCCCTGATCTAGGCATTAGAGATTCAGGTCCCTGCTATTATGAAGATTAGAGTCTATCAGGGAAGATAGGCAATAAACAGAATCAGAATCAATACCATATTATAATTTCAGGTGGTAAAAACAAAAGAGAACAAGTTAAGGGACTGGAGCATGATGGTGTTAGTTTAGATATGCTGTCAGTGAAGACATACAATAAGAAGACATTTGATCAGAATAAAGAATGTGAGAGAAGATTCAAAAGTTTCAGACACCTAAAGCAATATTCCTATTTCTGAAATTCAGCATTCACTCTACATTTATCATGTATCAGACCAGACCTAGGGGCAAGTGATAGAGAACAACTAAAATCCAGGTTTCTGCCTTCAAAGGGCTCAGATTCTAGTGGAACAGATAACTCAAAAATTTTAATCCTTATACTGTGATTAGCTGTCCATAGAAGGACAGTCCCAGCATAACAAAATTTAAAAAAAAAAAAGAACAAGGAAATGGGTCTGGGGTTGTGGCTCAGAGGTAGAGCGCTCGCCTACCATGCATGAGACACTGGGTTCGATCCTCAGCACCACATAAAAATACAATAAAAATATTGTGTACACCTATAACTGAAAAATATTTTTAAAAACAAGAAAATATTCATAGGCCTAACATTCAATCTTCTTTTTATGCTTGTTTCCCTCTCATCCAGTGCCTTATCTCTCTCTCTCTCTCTCTCTCTCTCTCTCTCTCTCTCTCTCTCTCTCTCTCCCCACACACACACACACACACACACACACACACACACATATGTAACTGGCATCAAGTATCAACTTTCAGCCATCATAGCATCCATTGATCTTAAACTAGAGAAATCTATCTGAAGTTTTTTGGCAGGTTTTGGATCTTCCCTGAGTCCTTCTCCACAGAAGAAAATCCACTTGCCCACAAACCATGGAACAGAACTGTGATTCAACTCTCTTAGAGAGTTGAAATTCAAATAGCCTTCCAGAGTCCCCAGAGGAGTCTCTGAAATGGGAGAAGGGCTTTCTACCTCTGAGGAGAAGGTGGAGGAAACTTAATTTTAAATAATTTTTCACATTTTATTTAGTAAAATTTATGTTTGTTAAAATAAAAATTTATACATATATTATATATAATGCATGGGTGTGTACATATAATTATACATTTTATTAAGAATTTTTTAAAGTTCCTCTTAGAGAATAAAAACTGACATAAATCACATGAAGAATGACAAAGAGGTTCAGAAATGTGTTTTGAAATATTGAATGTTTTCTGTCCATCTCAGAGATTGCTTTTGATTCTTCTTTAAATCTGATTTCATGGGGATAAAAATGTGAAGGGGGAATTCTTCAATGTGTTTTCCCCAGGCCACACAGCCCTTCAGATGGTACTGGAGCCACAATACCTAAGGATTAACATCCATGGTCCTTCTAAAAGAATAAGCACTAAAGGATTGAAATGATAGTTATATTGGAAGTCCTGATGTTGCATTAGATTGGAAAGCAACCCAGAACTTTGACTTTAGTACATCTCCGTAGAATTCTGGAATGTTCACATAGATAATCTGAAAATAATTCGAGTCTGCCTCCAAAATTAAAGCTGTCCCATCAGAATAGAACTGAGGAGAAATAGGACACTGCCTTATTTTACAAGTGTGGCTTTGTCTTAGAAGCCTGATTATACTGTCCAAAACCATGATAAATGCTATGTGAAAATAAATGGATATGTAAAGGCTGAGATGGAACATCTTTAAATGAATGCTTAGTCACCTTATTTTAGCATAAAGTCCTAGTTCCCCACGTCTAATCTACATTATATAAATGGTACCATTTCTTTTTTTTTTTCTCTCCTCTGTCTGCCTTGGTGAGTCACTCATGACTGATGAGTTCAAGCCCATCAGTCATGAAGGGTTCCCCCCACAACACTAGGCACCCTCCTGATCATTATTGGTAACCAGGGGATTCCTGGGAGTAGCAATAATAGGTATTAACAACTGAGAGCTTAGATGACAGATACTGTGCTTTAAAAAATCACTATTGTTACTAACATTTACTATATGATAACAACATGCTAGGCACTGTGCAGTTTTACCTGCATCATCTTCTTGCATTGTCCTATCCCTTTCTACTAAGTACTAGGTACTAATATTATCAATCCTAATTTTATAGATGCAAGGTCAATTTGATTCCATTGGGTAAAGACAGCTGACTGCCAATCAGGCTAACTCTGTAGTCCATTTGTCTAGAATTCTGTCATAACAACAGCAGTGACAGCAGCATTGTGATGATAGAGAATAAAATAAGTTTTAGTGTGGTTAGAAAACTGTCCAGAGACCTACCTTGGGTAAGGCAGAACATCCAACACTTGGGTTTTTTGGCTCTGAAATCTGGGCTCTTTCCCCACACTCCAGCATCTCCTATGTTCCCCCATGATCTGCTAAATTCAGCAGGCAAACCAAATATCTTTATATGAATTCCATAAATGAGTCAGATAAGTCTTGGATTTACAGTTTATTTTAATCATAACCAGAAATCATTTTACTTAAAAATGAATAAACAAGGTCCACAAATATTTTTGAGGGAATCCCTGAACATGAGGATAAAGTTAAAGGAAAATTTTGCCAGTTTTTATTTGTAGCCCAATTTTTGAAAATCAGAACTTTTACTATTATTGTGCAGCTCTTTTGGGGGAATTCCCAAGAGTATTTTTAGCAAGCAATAAGACACTTCTTTGTTATTCTTTAACTATTTATTATGTTTCAAGAAGAGAGCATCTATTACCTACTGATTTTGAGGGTTGGATATTTCTCTCATAACAGATGGTCTTTTGTTCGTGTCTCAATTCCCCTGACTTTCTAATTGCTAATATATGTGTTACTGCTAATTATACCTTAGAAGTAACCTCACTGCAGTAAGAAGGAGCTTATTGCTGTTTTTATAGAGCAAGTGTTTCAATTTTTATAGCTTCTCCCATAAACTAGCTTCCAGACATGACATAAAGACTTTACACAATGGTTGAAGGTATAGTTATCTTCATATTGCTTTGAACAAAGGAAAAAACATCTAGAGGGACAGTAAAGGAAGAAAAAATAAAAATTTATTCTATGAGACAGCAAAATGTGCTACTAAAGAATAGAGTCATACACACCCAGGCTATTCAATTCCATACTTGAATTTTGTCATTGCATGCATGCCCAGTGACCAACCAGACTTAACTTATACATGACTAAAAATAGAGAACTATAAATAAAATAGATGGTGTAGTGCCTTGACATATCTTCCATAGGATAAATAAGCCCTCAGGAAATGTAACGATTATGATTAAGAAGATTGGCTGTTTCTCAGATGGCCAAAGAAACACACGGCATTTCTTAACTATCTCACAGAGGGTCTCCAATTTTCATTTAGGTTACTCCCTGTGTTTAAACTCAATGGCTACACAAAGAACATAAGAGACCAGTATCTTAATGACATTTGTTGGAAATAAGAAAAAACAGGGGACTTGAATAATTTGGCAGGAATAAAAGTGAGTCAGTGCAGGAACCCAAAATAGCTCTCAATTTTCTTGACTGCTTCTTTCTATTTTTCTATAGATTAAAGCTTAAAATATCTGACCATGCTAAGGTACCTTTACATGCATGCATTATTTTATTTAAATCTCTCCATACTACTATTAGATGTTGTCATTGTTTTTTATATCTTTGAGTTATAAATGGCAAAACTGAGGCTCAGAGAGTCAATGGAACTTATCCAAGGCCACACAGCTAGGAAATATCCAGGCAGTGTTCCCAGCCCAAGTAATTCTGACTTCAGTGCCCAGATTTGAAACACAGTACTATTTTACCATGTGATTATAGTATAAGAATAGTCTGATTTAGGAGCATGAAACTATGGTCTACAGACTTAGATACTGAAACCATCAGTCACAAAATACTTCAACAATATTGCTCAAAGTGAGTTGAAAGCAAATTGCAAAGGAAGTACAAAAGAAAGCAACTCAAGGAAGGATTGACAGAGGTGATACTTCTTAAGCTGAAGTGAGGGTAAGGTAGGAGGAACACACACTCAGCAGAGGGAATGAACACACAAAGGCCCAGAATAACAAGTGAACATTGCATGTTCATAAATAGCTGGAGTATAATGAAGAAAAGGGTGGAGTTTAGGAAGAGATGAGGCTGGACAGGACAGATCATGAAGCACTTCATTCCTCTTGGGCAGTGGTCAAAGTTAAAAGTATTCCCAGAACTAGTCTTCTGCAAATGGTCCAGACAGATAGTAAAACTGTATGTATTTTAAGTCTTCCAGTCAATGTAAATTATCTTTTAAGGAATGACTCATAGAAATGCAAAGCTAGCCCCTTTATCAAATATAAGATAGTTGTAGTTTTGTGGATTGGTTTCTGTGTCCTCTATTCTGTACCATTGGTCCACCCGCCTGTTTTGGTACCAGTACCATGCTGTTTTTGTTACTATTGCTCTGTAGTATAGTTTGAAGTCTGGTATCGCTATACCGCCTGATTCACACTTCCTGCTTAGCATTGTTTTTGCTATTCTGGGTCTTTTATTTTTCCATATGAATTTCATGATTGCTTTCTCTATTTCTACAAGAAATGCCGTTGGGATTTTGATTGGCATTGCATTAAACCTATAGAGAACTTTTGGTAATATCGCCATTTTGATGATGTTAGTTCTGCCTATCCATGAACAGGGTATATTTTTCCATCTTCTAAGATCTTCTTCTATTTCTCTCTTTAGGGTTCTGTAGTTTTCATTGTATAAGTCTTTCACCTCTTTTGTTAGGTTGATTCCCAAGTATTTTATTTTTTTTGAAGATATTGTGAATGGAGTGGTTGTCCTCATTTCCATTTCAGAGGATTTGTCGCTGATATACAGGAATGCCTTTGATTTATGCGTGTTGATTTTATATCCTGCCACTTTGCTGAATTCATTTATTAGCTCTAATAGTTTCTTTGTAGAGCCTTTTGGGTCTGCTAGGTATGAATCATATCAGGAAGGATAGCATCTTCAACAAATGGTGCCGGGAAAACTGGAAATCCATATGCAACAAAATGAAACTGAATCCCTTTCTCTCGCCATGCACAAAAGTGAATTCAAAATGGATCAAGGAGCTTGATATCAAATCAGAGACACGCTGTCTGATAGAAGAAAAAGTTGGCTACGATCTACAGTCGGTGGGGTCGGGCTCCAAATTCCTCAATAGGACACCCATAGCACAAAAGTTAATAACTAGAATCAACAAATGGGACTTACTCAAACTAAAAAGTTTTTTCTCAGCAAAAGAAACAATAAGAGAGGTAAATAGGGAGCCTACATCCTGGGAACAAATCTTTACTCCTCACACTTCAGATAGAGCCCTAATATCCAGAGTATACAAAGAACTCAAAAAATTAGAAAATAAGAGAAAAACAACCCAATCAACAAATGGGCCAAGGACCTGAACAGACACTTCTAAGAGGAGGACATACAGTCAATCAATAAGTACATGAAAAAATGCTCAACATCTCTAGCTGTCAGAGAAATGCAAATCAAAACCACCCTAAGATACCATCTCACTCCAGTAAGATTGGCAGCCATTATGAAGTCAAACAACAACAAGTGCTGGCGAGGATGTGGGGAAAAGGGTACACTTGTACATTGCTGGTGGGTCTGCAGATTGGTGCAGCCAATTTGGAAAGCAGTATGGAGATTTCTTGGAAAGCTGGGAATGGAGCCACCATTTGACCCAGCTATTCCCCTTCTCGGTCTATTCCCTAAAGACCTAAAATGAGCATGCTACAGGGACACTGCTACATCGATGTTCATAGCAGCACAGTTCACAATAGCAAGACTGTGGAACTAACCTAGATGCCCTTCAATAGATGAATGGATAAAAAATATGTGGCATTTATACACAATGGAGTATTACTCTGCATTAAAAAATGACAAAATCATAGAATTTACAGGGAAATGGATGGCATTAGAGCAGATTATGCTAACTGAAGCTAGCCAATCCCTAAAAAACAAATGCCAAATGTCTTCTTTGATATAAGGAGAGTAACTAAGATCAGAGTAGGGAAGAAGAGCAGGAGAAGAAGATTAACATTTAACAGGGATGAGAGGTGGGAGGGAAAGGGAGAGAGAAGGGAAATTGCATGGTAATGGAAGGAGACCCTCAGGGTTATACAGTGGAGGGGGTAGAGAGAGAGGAGGGGAGGGGAGGGGAGAGGTGGGGAGGGGGGAGGGTGGAGGATGGAAAAGGCAGAGGAGCACAACAGACACTAGTATGGCAATATGTAAATCAATGGATGTGTAACTGATGTGATTCTGCAATCTGTGTATGGGGTGAAGGTGGGAGTTCATAACCCACTTGAATCAAAGTGTGGAATATGATATGTCAAGAAATTTGTAATGTTTTGAACTACCCACAATAAAAAATTAAAAAAAAAAGAAATGCAAAGCTATTACCCAATAACTAGTTGAATTTTGGGTATTTCAGGTACAAGATGTCAGGGGGCACTACTTTTGGCCCTGAGCCTCTTACCAACCTTTTGTTACACCCTATCTAAGATTAGATGATGATCACCTTTCTTAGTTACATTCTTGATTAGTCATTATTTCCTGAAACATATGCAATATTCTGGTGGTTTCAGCTATGTTTTCTTTCTTAGTCAATTTCTTCCAATCTTTCTACTATTAAATGTCTTCCTCTTACCTCTGTTTTCTATTCCATCTGTTTTTCTTTTTTTAAATCCTGCATTAAGAGACAATTCTACTCTCTCCCTCATAGACTCTTTGCTATTTGTTCTACCTCACTCACACTCAGTTCTCATTCTCTCCTTGATATCATTGTACTATTTGTTTTTATGATCTATCATGCCACCTCTTTGCTTTCATCTTCCTATTTAGTAATATCTTAATTGCACACAGAAGCCTTTTGTATCCTTTGGTGTTTAGAATGTGACTTTTTGATGTCTGTAAAAGCTATCCTCTCTCAAAAAAAATTTAGAAACTTAAAAAAAGTGTGATCTAAGTGGCCAATTATTTCCTTTGATTTTGAGAAAACAATATCCCCTCCTCTTTATGAATAAAATATGACTTATTTTCATAATTTTCATTCTGAATTGAAAGTAAAACTACAGTTAATAGTCAATTAATAAAATGACTATTTTCTGAACTGTGCTTCCCATTTTTTCACAAGTATTTTCCCTAAATTCTTTATAGAACCTTACCTTGGAGGATGTATATATTTTAAGAATAAAATCCCAAGCAATCATATTCCAGATACTTACATTTATATGACTAAAATCCCACTATATGCATGCTACTTATTTTGCTAGGTTTATTGAGTAATAGCAAAGTAAACAAATTAGCTATATTCTGACTACTAGTAGCTTACAGTCTGAGGAGACAAAAGAAATATATACAACACTTTTAAATTAAGGCAACATTTACTTAGATGTTTATTACCTATATAATATAATAGAAAAAAAAAGAAATCAATGTGGAAGAAAAGTTATCTTTAATCCCATTAATTTACATTTGGGTAACAGATGGAAATAAAGCAAAGATAATATCAAAATCTACCATCTAGTATTTTCAAACCTGTATGCATCACTGTCACCTGTACAGCCTGAACAAAATGAATTCACAGAGGAAGAAGTTTACCAAACTGCACTTGCAGAAACAGTGCTCCACAGTTGTCTGACTTGCCTGAATCTTTTTAGTTGGACATATTCATCAATAAGTTTTGCCACTAGAGTTGAAATCAGAACAACCCATTTCTTTCTTATAAAAGACGTGGATGGAGAAATGACTAAGAAGACGAGAAAGTACAAAAAAGATATAAAACTTTGATTTTGTTGCCTGCTTAAACTAAGTGTTAAAACCTATCTTATGCTTTGTTGAAATCCTATGATACCATATATATCAGAACTTATAATAATATCACATTTTATCATTCTCTGTTGAGTGTGTGGAGGGTAGGTAGTGGGAAGACGGGAGAGAGTTAAAGCTTGACTTGCCTCTCTGCCTATAGGATTACTTCTAAAAGCTAGTACAAAGTTGGTACAGAAGTACATTTCAATAGTAGATGCACAATTTGTACAATGATTTTATTCTTGGGAATTCATGTTTTGTTTTAAGTGAGGGCAAACTGAATATGGCCTTTCAGTTGGGAACCTAGACAATTCTGATTCCTTTACTGTGCAAAAACCACTGTGTAACCTCCTGGCCAAAGAACTGTATTTTATTATATTGACTGGTATGAAAGCATTTATCCTCTCCTCCTTTCTGTTAAGGGCTGATTTGTGCATTCCAGGGAAAAAACGGAAGGGATGCCACAAGATATATCTTCCTTGCTTTGATGCCCACATTCAGACACCATTATTTATACTCTGTATTAATCACTGGTAAATCTTTGCCTTTCTGAGGTATAATATGTCCTGTTGACATTCAGATGGCTATCTTACAACAGTGTAGACAAGACAAAACTAGAGATGTTAGAACAAAAACACTGTATTTTCAAATCTCCCAAAGGTGATATGAATAAAATATCTTCAAATAATGTATCTTATAATTCAATTTGGTTCCCTGCAGACATCTTTTAATTTTTTTATTTAGTTAAGAGCTACTGATTTTACTTTAGTTTGCTTTTGTTTTTAGGATCCTTCTTTAAAGAACATTTGACATTAGTCTACTTTGTTTTGCTACTGGAATAAATGCACTACTAATTGTCACATAAATTATGAAATAGTAGCCAATACTACAAAAATAATAATACCACAACAATTATACTCCAATGTATACACCCAACAGATAAGAAAAAAGTAGAAACAAGCAAACACACTTTCCCATCAACAGATGAATGGAGAAAGAAAAATGTTCTGTTCACAAAATGAAATACTACTCAGCCATAAAGAATGAAATAGTGGGCCAGGTTGTGGCTCAGTAGTAGAGTGCTTGCATTGCATGCATGAGACACACACTGTTCAATCCCCAGCACCATATAAAAATAAACAAATAAAGGTATTGTATCCATCTACAACTAAAAAAAATTAAATAAAAAGAAATGAAATACTGATTCATACTACAAGATAGATGAACCTTGAAAACATTCTGATAAATAAAAAAAAGAGCCAGTCACAAAAAATCACGTTAAAGGATGCAATTTATAAGAATAGTCTAAAATATGCAAACATAGAGAGCTAGAAATTAGATAGTGGTTGCCTATGGCTGCTTACATAGAAATGTTTTAAACTATATTATGGTAATGCTTGTAAAGCTTCATAAATTTAGTAAAAATCATTTAATTTTACAATTAAAGGGTGTCTTTATGGTATATAAGTTATATATGAATAAATTTGGTTTTTAAAAAAGCAATGAAAAGAAGGAAGGGGCAAAGCTGAATGGCATTATTTCAGAGACACTTTATTAAAAGGAGAAATTTCAGAAGCCATGAAAATAAACATTCACAAATAAATAAAATATTGATATAATTTTCTATTTATTGACTATGTAATATGTACCATATATATCTAAATATGTATATGTATATATGTTTATATGCACATATACATATATATCCACACACACACTCATTCACATATATCTTCTTTGAGTCTCACAGGAACATTATGGAGGTGGCATTTAGTTATGAGGAGGCAGTCTCACAGAGGCTACTGAAATTACCTAAGGTAAAGTGCAGAGCTAAAACATAAGAGTTGAGGTCCAAGTTCAAGTCCTTGCGTATATGGTAGGATTCAAGTAAGCTTATTACTCTTAATCCCCACTCAACATTTCCCCCTCAGAGTTTCTATATCACCATTTCTGCATCTCCATCTCCTGCTAATTTTCTATGGCATCAAGAAAGTTATTCTCAGGGTCTTCCTACTTCCTATAGTCTCTACTCTGTAGTTGTAAAAACTTGAGAGATTTTTAAAAATAATATAATTTGAATGCTATGATCCATGTATATCTAAATACAACAAATAAAAATATAACAAGAAAATAAATTTTCCTAGTTTTAAGAAAATAAAAAAAATATTTTAAAAATTACTTTTGGAAACAATGTGAGAAATCTTTGCTAATTCTGAATTTTCTAGTGTTCTAGATTTCTCTTAAGAATTTTGGATAATTTCTTCTTAGCTCACCTATCTTCTGGCCCAAGACATGCAACAAATATCTAGACAGCAGATCTAGAGTCTTTGGTAAGCCCAACTGGCAAACCCCCCCAAAACATCTCATGAAGATGTAAGAATGGATGAACTAAAGATGAAGCTGTACAAATGCCTTTATGCTGAGCATTGCTATTCAAAGAAACTTTGCTCTGGTATTCTATTAAAGTAAAGGAAATGGCCAATTACCACAGTGACATTCTCTCTCTTCCATTAAACCCTCTAATATAAACATTAAAAGAGAGCAGATAGTTCCCTTGTGGCTCTAACTAGCAAACTTAAAAGTCTGGTTAAAGGGAAACAAATGATGATAAAAAGAAAAGCTGTATCTTAAAAAAATTATATTCTGTTATCATCATAACAGGCATGCAAATGAAACACTCAAAGTCCATCCCAGAATGAGAATAAAACCCTTACACCACAGTAGGTAATAAAACAGGAGGAATGTGTATATTGCCAATGTGCCAAGTGCTATTTTGGGAAAGACTTCTATTTGTTCTACATTAGATTGACATTTCTGGGTTAATAGCGTGTATCCTAACTTTCAAGGAAGCCATTCAAAAATACAATTCATTACTTACTCTTGAGACCCACCTTCTCTTAAAACAATTTGATTAAAAACAAAAACAAAAAAGTAAAAGATGTCATAAATCACTTTTTAAGAATAATATAAATTTCTTAATGACACAAGATAAATAATGAAAATATTGAGCATAGTTAATTTAAAAATAATAAAACAAATTCAAAAAATCATTATAAACAGATGATTTTCAGAGTGAGTAGATCTCATAGCTAACCTTCTTTAAGGTAGGAGGTAGAGGTTTCTGTAAGAGTATGGTAAGGAACCATGCATATTCAGAGGGATATACTCCATTTAAAGCACATATCAGAATTTAACACAGAACAAAACAACATTACAAGCTCTGTCTTGCTTATTGTTGTCTTAGCATGATCCCTGCCCTGTGTATGCCTTGTCCAGTGACCTGCTATCTGCCACTGTGGGCCTTTGGGTTACTTCCCAAACATTGACTTCTTTCAGCAGGCATCTTGGATGATGTCTCCATTTTTCCATAGAAATGGAATATAGAAAGTAACACATGCAAGACAAGCACTCTACCAACTGAGCTATATCCCCAGCCCACTGCAACTTATTTTTTAAATGGATGTGTTTCTTTCTCTTCCTCTCTCCCAGCTCCTCTGTAACCTCCTCCCTTCCATAATCTCAGGGGAAATGGAATTATCTTTCTTCCACATCCTAGGCAGAGTTATCTGTCCCTCCCGTACATACCCACCATAGGAATGAAGTAATCCAGACTTTGGGGATGATTCAGAAGATCTCAGAAATTACTATCTCCCAAATTAACAACTGAATTGCAACTCCAACAGAGACTACAAGGAATGCAGCCTTTGAAACACTTCTTTAAAAGCCCCCTATTCCTGCTGATAGATAGAAACACAGCCTCTGGGACAGGAGTCCCCAGTGTTTCTCCTTTGATAGCAAAGCAATAAACCTTCTTTTTCCTTTTTCTCAAATAAATAAATAAATAAACCAAAACAACTTTACAAAGAGATGAACTACTATTGCCATAACATTACTCCTCTAATTTTAAATCCGTTCAAGCTAAACAATACTAAATACTTCTCATCACTCAAAGCTCTGCCCATTCCTTTTGAAATAACTTTGCATCATGATTCCAGCTGATGATATGCCTTTCAGGTTTTAAAGCCTAGGACAATGCCTTCAGCTTCTTTGGTGCTCCCTACAACATCTAGTAGTATGGTACCAGCATTCATTTCCCAAACTCAATGAATGGAATCATCTATTCATTTACATATCTGATAAACACTGTCCTTTGCTTTGAGGCTAGGCTCATCTGAGGCAAAATTGTGAAATAGGCTATTTACCCTGGCCTCAGTCTAGAATCCTTTTTGTCTTCTCCTTACCTGCACCAGGGACCTGGGAATATCATTGTTGCTCCTCCTCTTTTGTTTACAATGTGGGCTAAGATGTTACATTCATACTGAGCTACCATTGATTAATGACAGCTTGATGAGTGCCCAGTGTGAGAGAGACAGTGTATAGAAACTAAGGCCTTAAAATACTACAATAACATTCAAACAGTTGAATTTTAGTTGTTAATTGAGAGGCCTATGAGTGAGGGAGGAAGAGGAAATATATGAGCCTTCTTAATTTCATCATATGGAGGTTATGTTTTCCATATATAAACAGCATCATTCTGAAAGAGGGTGGTGCTAAGTCAAAAACAAATTTCCAAACCTATTTGGTCTACTTATTACTTCCTTTATGCCATGAGCACATACATGAGCTTCACATGTTCAAAGCCAGCTCCATAAAAGTGAGGCACTCAGCAACTCAGTGAGACCCTGTCTCTAAATAAAATATAAAATAGGGCTGGGTGGTCGAATGCCCCTGAGTTTAATCCTAGGTATCCCTGTCAAAAAGAGTACACTTCAAGGAAAACATAATTATATAGTAATTAAATGTTGCACCTTCTTTAAAATGTAGCAGCAGAGTCCTAGGGTACATGGTTCTGTGCTTAGCACAAAACATTTTTACCTTTGGCATTGCTGGATTTTATGCTTAGAATCTTATCATAAGAATTTATATTGTCAGGCCCTGTTGCCACCCAATTTAAATCCTAAATCCTATTTTATGTCAACAGAACTTTAATTATGGTAGAATTTGCTTCTTTAGAATAAAAAGAGGTGGTAAATTCCCACACTGACACAAACAGTGGTATATAGAGTTGACCAATGAAATATTAATAAGACTTTATGCTGGACAAAGACCACTGGCCCATGCCAAATGACCTAGGTTTCATTTAGGTGTGGACAACTCATTCTATTTTGGCCACTGTTTCCACTTCTATAAAACAAGGCTGTGGGGCTATATATTAGCATCCTAAAGCTTCTCCTGATGAAGAGCTATTCTTTATAATTTTCCCCAAAGTCTGAATAAATTTTCAAAAAAATGACTAATTAGTCATGGTTCTAATGTTATGTTTTGCAATAGAAGACAAATCACTTCTTTCAGTTCTGGTATCCACTACCACTCTGACTCCTCTTTGTACCTGCTTCAGCAGCTAACCAAGACTTTCACTAATTAGAGAACTAGGGATATATATTTCTGGCAGAAGTGAAAGGCAGTTATGAGATTGGAGGACAAATGAATAAGAAAGACATTTGCCACCAGATTACTATTTTTATTGGAACAGAACCCCCTTGAGAAGGGGCTATGATTGTAATAACTGGTTTTATGATTGAGTAGGTAAAGGTTTAAAATCATAAGTAGATTGAAACTTAATCATTGAGGATCTTGGTTCTAAACCACTCACTCTAAGACATACAAACCCATCCTATTCCTCTGGGAAAGGAATAATGACTTCAAATATCATATTTATGTAGTAGTAGACATAATAATGGTAGTAAGGTGACACAATTGGCATATAAGAATGACATGATATCAAAATGTGTTCTTGGGTCATTCTTGCAAACAGTGGTTCTCAGAGTTCCAAATGCGCTTATACATCCGATAATTGAAGAATATGTAATTTTGTAATTCTGCCAAAATGAATAAAGTAATTACCCAAAACTTACCATTTGATTTCTTTAATAGAGCCTGGAAGTCTAGGTTAAATATTTATGTCTTCCTTGAAATGTAAGGCCTACAGAGTACCCTGAGGATAGTCATACATAAGAAGCTGATATCATTTTAAATTAAGCAAGCATAAGTCTTAATTCATCAGGAAATGTCCAGTATTATGTTTTTTCTTCTACAAGTTGTTAGTTTTACACACACACAGTTTTAAATTGATTTTTCCAGGTGATATGAATTTCTGTGAGATGTTTCCTCCCAAGCACTCATAAAGGCTCACATAAAGTCAGTCATAAAAAGCTTCATTCCAAACTTCCGATTTGCTGCTTTCCTTCTCCTTTCTGCAGAAGTTTGGTCAAAGTTCATAAAGTAGGAGTGATACAAATACCCACTAAGAGGGGAAAAATAACATCCAATACAGCTTCTTGGAATGAGCAGGATTAATCACAGCTGATAATTACATTCGCAAATGATGATAATACATCATATAATCTCATTAAATTCTGAAACATCATGGCTTTTAGAACGACAAAGCACAGCAAAAATCCACATTAGGTAAGGATAAAAGTCCTTAATGTGTCTGAAATCTCAAAATGAATTTCTTTTAGTTGTCTTGCTCCTTAACTCTTCAAAATATAAGGAAGATTCCATAGCTGTGAGAAACAGAAATCATTCCCTCTGGTGAAACTGTTCTCCTACCACAATTCTGCTTATTACTTAAAGGGAATAATGCTGTGATTCTTGATATTTGAGAAAAATATAGGTAATTTTAACCTAGGAAACATAAAGGTGAGAAGGCTAAAAATTCTCCCCTCTAAGTTCACATACTTTTAATAAAGTTAGCTGCAGAAGCAGAGATTATTAGAGTTTGATTATTTTTAAAAAGAGAGTTCTAAATACTTTAGTGAGGAATAATCCTCACAAAATTTGGAATTGTATGGTGAACTAGAAAGGTTTAACTATCAGCTCTACAATCTAAGCAGCAGAAGAAAGAAACATACAAGATGTAAGAGAAAGATATAAGTGTTTTAAGTTTGAATTCCTGAGGTGCAACCCTTAATGTAATAGAGCAGTGTTTCACAGATGTTAATGTACATAAAATCTGAGGGAGATCTTATTCAAATGCACATTGTGATTGAATCAGTCTGGGGCGGGGGATGACACTGTATTTATGAGCTACCAATTTAAGTTCATATTATTGGTCAGTGGACCATAGACATGTTTAAAGATAACCATGATGTTGAGTAGTCTGGGGTGTTACTGATCAACTACACTGACTATTTCTGGTCAACATCATTAAACCTTTATTAATCACTATTCTGTGTGAAGCATACTATAGAAGGCTATATAAGGTACAATAACTGTCCCTCACCTTATTAAGCTTCAGTCTAGTCAGAGAGGCAATGTTTAGAAAACAGATTTTCCCCAGTGTCATACAAAAGAAACTTCATGCCCAAATCTCTTAGTATACCCATGGTT
Organism: Marmota monax; assembly: GCF_021218885.2. Classification (NCBI taxonomy): domain Eukaryota; kingdom Metazoa; phylum Chordata; class Mammalia; order Rodentia; family Sciuridae; genus Marmota; species Marmota monax. The sequence goes on along the minus strand of NW_026694552.1, from coordinate 3,817,508 downwards.
CAGCATGATATCTAAATATTTTCTTAGAAGAATCCAAAGGGAGGGTATATTGATGAAGGGGGAGGAAGGCTGAGGGAGTGAGCATAGAACATAGATAGGCAACTTAATTTCACATTCTGAAGCTATTTCACAGGTGAGAATTTTCCATTAACATTAAACAAAGCAGCTTTCCTCCCCTCTCTTATTGAGGGGCAGGGACATTTTAACCTTGAACAAATGTGTGAATTGAATTTAGATAATATCATCTCACATTTTACAGATGAAATTTCACAACATGTAAAAGAGGGGTATGATAAACACCATTTTAAGACAATTTGTAGTAATACCCTGGGAATAGTGGTACCATAGATCCTTATTAAAATGGGAAAAAGTAAGATTTAGAGTCTCCTCAACATCTTCATCCTCCAATGAATTTTTAACATTTCATGTGAACATAATTTGATGAAAATAAAATCATATCCTTGAACCTTGAAAGGTACATGTTCCTCAGAATTTTCAACCTTAGAATAATTTTTTGATATTAAATATACGTAGGTGGGGCTGGGGCTCAGTGGCAAACCACTTGCCTAGCATGTGTGAGGCACTGAATTCGATCCTCAGCACCATATATAAATAAGCAAATAATAAAGGTACATCAACAACAAAAAATATTTTTAAAATATAGGTAGGATTCTAGTAATATGAAATTACATTGATGAACTAAGAGAAAAACACCAGTTTTTATCACAAATTCTGTTTTCATTTCACCAACGGCATGGTTCTCATAGACTATAAGAACTTAATATTGGAAATGTTAAAACATATCTTCTTCCTATATTGTAAAATCCTAATAAAGAAGAAAGAAGTTACTTTCATGTTAGTGACATTGGCCTCTTTTAATATGACTTCAAAACACAACTGCTAGTTTCAACCTTTCCCTGTCCAGCCATTTCACTTCATTTTCATCCAGTCTAAAGGCTGCTTATCCTATTCATTCATCAATTGAAACCCAAGTCTTCCTCCTTTTCTGATTATTTGGCATATTAAAATCACCATGCTAAGAGATATTTATCTTGAAAACAAGATTACAAGACATCCAACCAGAATAGTGAATGGACTGCCTTTTCTGGTGATAGATAGATGATCTGGAACTTTAAAAGGATCTTATATGTAAGGATTCACCAAGTCCTGGAGAAGAAATACTCAGGAGTGAAATACCTGATTTTTTCCCCTTTCTGTTCTTTTGAATTTCTATAACCTTCTTGAAATTTTGAAATGAGACTGGGGAAAAACCAATTAGATGAATTATTGTCTATAAATTTCATAGGACAGCACCTGACATAGTAAGCACTCAATAAACATTAGCTATTAGAACAACAATTATTAAGTCTTATCATGGGAGAGAGAAAGACAGACCTCTGCAACTATGTGAGTATATAAGGATGGAGGGAGAGAAATGCAGGAGAAAAATAATACAAATAACAAGTGTGGATGGACAGATGACTAAAGTAGAGAGTTGGACAATTATATATGATAGATGTAACAAAGGAAGAAGAAAGATTCCGTCTTCATTCTCACCAAGTAATCCAGTTACCAACTGACAATGATGATAGAAACTTACTCCAGAAAAGTTGAAATATGGGGAAGGAAACTATGGAATAATACAGAGAATAAAGAGGCATATTTCTTTAAATCTTTGTTGCATCTCTCTCTCTCTCTCTCTCTCTCTCTCTCTCTCTCTCTCTCTCTCTCTGTATGTATGAAAGAGAGGGGATACAATGTAAAAATGAAAAATTGCTAAGCACTTAAAGTTAGAACTTTGATACATTGTTTACCTCTGTCTTAGTCTGATTTCTGTTGATACAACAGAATACCACAGACTGGGAAGTTTATAAACAAGTTATTTAGCTCATAGTTCTGAAAGATGGGAAATTGAAGGACATAGGGGTGGCATTTAGAGTGGGTGTCATAGCACAGCAGGAGCTGAAAGGGCAAGAGAACACATACAAGAGAAAAAACACAAGGGGTGACCTTTCTTTATACCAACACTTTCATGGTAACTAACCCAGTCCCAAAAGAGCAAGAAGTCACTCACAACCAGTCCTTCATGAGTGGCATTAATCTCTCTTAATAATCTAATGACCTATTAAAGGTGTCACGTCCTAGTACTACCATAATGGCAATGAAACTTCAATAAGAAATTCAGAGTACAAACCAGAGCAACCTGTAAAAGCAAATCTACAAATAGGATTCGAAACATGGAACATTTTAGGAAGCATCTAGAGCAAGGGAGTAATTCAGTTTGTATATTTTGGGTGATAATGAAGTCCTCCAAACTTCTGTCAAAATTTTTTGTCAACTCTTTGTTGGCTCATTGATTTTAGTGGCCATATTAGATTTCACTCTCATTTTTACTGGATACTTATAGTAATGTAGAGTGATAAAAATTAAATAACATGCTAAATGTTAATTTTAAAACAGCTGTGCATTGTATATTTGGGAGACAGTGAAGGGGCAGAAATATAATTTAAGCATGTTCTAGGTTATTTTCCTACTCAACACTGATATGAAAGCAAATCCATCATATATATGTTGTGGTATCATCACAATAGTGAAAAAAGAGGAACATTTAGAAATCCCATTGTTTACATCCTCCCATCCTAATACCATTATCTTAAACAGTCAATCTATTTCTTTACCAGCCTGAACAACTCTTTGGGACATGCAAAACCTTGGAATTCTCACATAGGATCTCAATTATAAATAATATTATAATGATATTTACAGAACCTAGATCATCTGAAATTGTGAGGCTTCTACAGTATCATAGAATATATTTTTTGAACCCATTCTTCTTCCTTAAGAATATTCTACTTTTAAAAGGCTGTAATTTGTAGAATCTCATCAGAAAAATTGTCTTTTCCCTATAGGATTAATACATAATGACTTTGGTGTTTGGGGGTGTATTGTAGAGTTTGAGATAATGACTACGGACATTCTTCATTATAGGAAGGCAAGTATTATAGGTAAACAATGCAAAAGCCATAGTTGTAAAAGTAAAGTTTGAGACTTTTTTCTAAGAGAGTTCATGGACCATCATTTATGTGATTTAAAACATTCAATTTCTTGTGACTTAAGAATGAATTCTAAGACTTCATTCCTCAAATCAAGAAGAAATTTCAAAATATGTTATGCACAACTTCCAGATCACAATGGTACTATTAAAGTGGAGTTTGTGCCTGCCTATCATTCAGAAAACTGAAATTGTGAAGTGTATGGGCTTTCAAGACATCTTACTATGTTAGCTCTTCTTTTAATTCTCCTCCTTTGTCAGGCTTATCTTTCTTTTACACTCAAACTTGTTCTGTGATATTTTTCTGTCTCCATGTAAACTTGATGTTTTATTCCTTGAATAGATCTCCCTTTGTCCTACCATGCTTTTTGCATATAGCAGTTCCGACACAGAAAACCCCTTTACCTCTTATTATTTTTATTGGTAGGAGACAGGCAGAATCCTTAGGACCCTATTGAAGGAACTTGAATGCTTCGCATTTCTATTCTGTACCGTTTCCTGCTTGCATTCATTCAATTTCACACAGCTCTTGCAGCAATCGTCCCAAATTCGTTCTGCAGAAACTCATCACTTTTATTTTTACTTCCTTTGCTTTTACTTTGGTCCCAATTACCAACCTAACTCAATTTTGATTTCAGGAATACCTTCACTTTTCACATTATTTTTTCATTCTTTTGATATGCAAACCTGAGCCTATGAATCACTTTTGATTTCTCTCCCCTGAGTTTACCTACTCTGTAATAAGAAAGCCCTTTACCATGTTCTTGTGACATTTCTGAATGTAACCATCTATTAAGATCCCATGATTAGAGCTATAGTCATCCAACTTCATTTTAAAAGATGCCCAATTTACCCATGAAGTTTATTTTTCCAAAATCAATACTGGTCAAATGTCTTTTTTTTTTTTCTCATAGGATGTGTATATTTATTCTTGAGTCTGTTTTATTTGACTGTTAAATGGCCTTAAACATTTGGTTGTCTATCCTCTGGTTAGAATGTTTTTTTTGGATGCATCAAACAGAGATAAAATGGTCGTACTTTAGAGGTGAAATGGTTTGAGCCTTCTAAAAGCCAACCTTTCTCATTTTGATCTGTATATTGTTTAGTAAATAAAGAAAAAAAAACTCAACTTACTTTTCATGTGATTTTATCAATTAACTGCAACAGAAGGCCTAAAGGGAATTACTATACATATAGTAGAACAGAGAATGGAATCCAGAAGCTTGGAGACTAGACATACTCATCTGAATTATATAGCATTCTGTGCATTCCACAGCAGAAGGTAATATTAGGATGTAGAATCAACTAGATGACTGACATCAAGAAGAATCAATGTTAAGTAACACAGGACATCACAACAGTTAGGTATGGTCAATTGTTAGTATAACCTGATACCAGCAGATTAGTTTGTGGTACCAGAGTGTGTCAGGCACAAGGTAAAAACAAGAGAAACAACAACAAAAAATGGGAACCTATTTACTTATGCTTAGTACACAGCAAAGATTTGGTTATAAGGTTCGGAAGAGGCAGAATAGGAAAAGGTTGACTTTCTATTTGCTCTGTTGGATACAGATAGATTGTTAGGTGCTAGAGCAATGATGTGGGTTAAAATGCCTTATTGGTGGGGACTGAGAGCAGGAAGAGAGAAAATCAGGCTTCTCATTATACCTGGAATTCAATACTGATGTTTTGTGGCCAATAACTATTATTTAATCAAACTATAGTTTTATGAACTTTGTATAACACATTGTGATTAGTGAAATTGTTATAAAAGGCAGCATTTATAATTCAATATTTATAATGTTTAAATATCAGACATTAGATTTTTATGCAAGAATTTTAAAAGCTTTTTAATTCAAAAAATTTTGTATTCAGTCAATGGAACCATTGATTAAATGAGAATGTTTCTTTACAGAAGAGCCAGGGTCAATGAAGAAACGTTCATTTAGTATTTGAATATCAATCAACCCAGTGTTCAGAAGACTGACACAGGAGGATCACAAGTTCAAAGCTAGCCTCAATAATGGAGAGGAACTAAACAACTCAGTGAGACCCTGTCTCTAAATAAAATACAAATAGGGCTGGGGATGTGGCTCAGTGGTCAAGTGCTCCTGTGTTCAATCCCTGGAACCAATATATATATATATATATATATATATATATATATATATATATATATATATATATATATATATATATGAATACATATATTATTTCCCTGGTAACCAAAAAAAATATTTGAACACCAATAAAATAAGAACATTGATAACAAAACTGAAGCTGAAAACTGATGATGGTATGATTCATACTTATAGGCTCCCATAATCATCTCAGGTACGTTTCCTACCATCTTAGAATAAGACAAACAAGATCTAAACTCCTAAACTTCTAGTGATATCTTGACCCTGTACCAATCTTTATGTTGTCCCAAGTATCCAAAAATAATTCTCTATTTTCAGTTGAATCACTAATGCCAATTTATTTAAAAAAATGCCTAGAGGTAAAAATGGAAAGTAGTTTTATAAACGCAACTCCATACTAGTCTAGTATGGAACTTAGTCTATTTTTAAGAAAACAATCTGCAGTAAAGAACTCTTAAGAAATGTTTGTTAACAAGTACCTTGTTGATACAACATATTCCATGTGAAAGAAATAATAATAAAAATATAATCATATATGATATGGTAGGCAATGAATCCACAAGAGTCTTTGAGATGAAATGAAAGAGGTAGAAGCAGCTGAGGAAGAAAGGAAGAACCAAAAAGGAACAGAAATACTTGAAAAAATTAGGAAGAACAGAGAAACATGGCTGAAGTAGTATGTGTAAAAGGAAAAAGAAATGGTCTGAGTGGGAGAGGTAATAATGTTAGAACAGAAGACAACATGGCAGAAGACTAAGTAGGAAATAGGAAACACTGATTATGAGATTAAATGTTTGCCTTATACATAAGAGGAAATGGCATATTGTATTATCATACTCAGTCTAGAATATATGTTAAAGCTAAAGGAAGCTTGGGAATATTTTTCAGCTTCCACTTGTAGGTCTGACCTACATGGAGCCACAGTACATGTACCATTGTGTAGAAAAAGGGGGCGCCTGCAAGCAAACATACAGGAGTCCACTGTAGTGGTCAAATACACTGGAGAAGCCAATGCTTGGGAGGTCAGACTAAGTGAGCATGTGGCAACATAAAGTAAGCAACTATTTTCTATGGCCATAAATCTCAAATAGCACACATTGCCCAAGGATATTCCTACACCCTGGAATGTTTACTTTTTCACTTTGGAAAAAAAAATACTTCACACTTTCTTCACTCTTTTCAAATCAGAGGCACTATCATTTGCCTGCCCTTGCCTCCCATTTTAACCCATGCTCTTCCATTCCATATACTCATAATCTTTTGCCATACTTCTCTGCTTTCTACTGCTATGATGAGTAATGTGTCTCTGATCCAACTTCCATCTATATTTCTTAAAATATCACTCCTACAATTGTCTTTTTCCTCACATGTAATCAATCCCTTCTCTCTATAGGATCATTGCCTTCAGCATTTAAAATATTCTAGTATCTCCAATTTTGATAAAACACTTGCAAGAAAATTTCCCCTTATTGTCATATCTTTCTCCAGTGAATCCCCCCATCTTTCTTCTTCTCTTTAGGAAAAATCTTGATACAGTTGTCATTTCCTCACCCATATTCTTGCCTCATCCACTCCAATGGGTACTTATGCTACCACAAATTCATCAAGGTCATTAATGAACACTATGCTTGCAAACAGAATAATCATGACTCTATCTTCACATTACTTGCAACAGCATAAATCAGTTGACCACCCCTTACTTAGAGTAATTCTTTTTCTTCTTGTCTTTTGTGCTACCACTCCTTTTTTTACATTTAACCAGATGTTCCTTCGTCATCTCATTTGTTGGATTTCCCTTTTGGGTTCAACCTCTTTATAATTTCATGCCCCTTGGTCCTCTTCTTTTAACTATAGATTGGATGATGGTCTATCCCTACATGTAGTATTTTCACCTACATGCTTATGAATCCTGAATTTATTTTTATAGCTCTGACCATTCCCTCAAATTCAGAATCTTATGTTCAATGGCCTACTTAATTCACTTAGTTTGATGTTTAGCGTTACAAACCTAATACCTTCATAACAGAACTCTTAACTTCTACCCCCAAAGAGAAATGTCCTTCCTCCCTTTTTCATCCCACTATATTGTACTACATATACAGTTGCTCAAGCTAAAAATAAGTCTTCATTTTTGGGGGGAGGGCTTTTCTTTTTTCTTATTCTTCCAAATCCAAATGATAAGAAAAGAAAATCTACCTATTAAAAATATAATAAATAATACCCTTTCTATCACCTTCATTTCTTATACATGATTATCTTTTTGTAACAATTGTAATAATCCCTTAATTAATTCCTTTGCCTTCAGTATTGCCTCAGTATTGCATTCTTCCAATTATTTTTTCCATGAAAGCTAACAGTGATCTTTGAAAACCAGAAATAATCCCATACTACTCCTTTGCTTAAGATCTTCTAAAAAAAGAAAGTGACAAAAGCAGGGGGTCTCATGATTAATAGAGTTGAGGAAGAGTACCAAGGTGAGGAAGGGAGGAAAAAGAGGGAGAGAGGAGGTCCTGGAGAATGAATCTGACCAAATTATATTATCATATTGTATTCATGCACTAATATGTAACAATGAATCTCACTATTATATATAATTATAATGCAACAATAAAAAGAAACAAATTAGAAAAGAAATATAATGTGACACACAAATTTGAGCCACATTTATAACCTTATAAATTGCCACTTAGTTTGATGTTTAGAGAGATATGTAAAAATAATATATTTTGTTTAAACCAATATATTCAAAATATTATTTTAATAGTAGTCCATATAAAATCATTAGATATTTCACAATCTGTTCTTCATACCAAATCTTGGTATATCTAATTTTGCTCTAGCTATATTGTAAGTGCTCAATAACCATATGTGAGGAGTTGTTGCCATATTGGACAGTAAATTTCTTGGGAATTCCCTTTGCACTTAGTATAAAATCTGTAAGTTCACAAAATCAAATCTGAACTGATTCCTATCTCATGTCCTCCCACTCTTTACTCTTGAACATTATGGTTCAATTACAGTGGCCTATCTGTCTCTTTAGCATGCCAAGTTTTTGCTGCCTTAGATCTGGCACCCTTGATGTTACATCTTACTGTAATGTTCCTTCCCCAATACTCATTTGTCTGAATCTTATAATTCATGTTTCAGCTAAGTATCAGTTATCTAATTAAAAGAAAATTCTCTAGTATTTCTTTATTTCAGTTTCAATATTAATCTGTACCTGATATTTTCTTATTTCTTAAATTTTGTCCCTCTTCTTCCACTGAATACATAAAAGTTCTTAAATCTCAAAGACCTTGTTTGTCTTATTAGCTACTGTATTTCTAGGGCCAAGAACAGTATTTGGCATGGTAGGCACTGAGAAAATATTAGTTGAATAATTGAATAAATTCATTCAGAATTAAAATTATCTTTATATCCAGGTCCTTGTTATCTAGATAATGAGCAAGCCAGTAGAGTTTGGCATGACTGCAGTATAGCCTGTGTACTAGAATAAGAGAAGATTTAATCAATGTGAAAAACAATAATCATTTTCAATTTCCTATTATATTACAAGCTTCAGCTTATATATTGCAACCTTCAGCTTATATATTGCCTCCCCATGGAAGCCTTTTCCATAAGGGGAGAGGTCTTATTGGTCTTTTGTATCTCTTTATCTAGCACAGTGTTTGCTAGAGTTCATTAAGTGATTGTTAGATTGAATTAAAATGAATGAATTCATGATGGTATTTAGGTTAGTAACCTTGAACTTCAATATATACTTATTGAGTGAATCTAAGTACTGATGGAAAAAAAAATTGAGCTTGAAGTATTTGGGGGATGACTCTATGATAGGAGAAATAGTAAAGCCTAAGACTAGGTATTGGGCTGATATCAAAATTTGCTCTCCTTTTATTTTCCTAAATTAAGAATATGATATTCAGACATTTTATTTCAGAAAATTTGAGAAGGCTCAAGCTACTAAAACAGTCATATGTGAGTGTCTGGACAAATATTACTATACTTAAATTAAAATAGTGCCTTGTTTGGAACTGTGCAAGTTGCTAGAGAAATAGTGAAAAGGTGACACCCTTTCAGAAAGAGAGATAAGAAGGATCAAAGCCAGCTTATGGGTGGCAAAGAGGATAATCCTCTATCACATGAAGGATTGAGCTCTTTCAGAATGAAAGGAGACTAGTTCTGACAGATGTCAACACATAGAAAAGTAGCACTTTCTGCTTCTATCATAAAGATAAATTGGAGCATGTGCCTTTGCTCTTGAGACTATTTCAACTCCACAGCCAAGGTGGTAGAAATAAACTACAATAAGAAGGCACCTCAATTCAGCCTGATAACCAGGCTTACCTTTTACTGATCGTTGGTGGTTTTATTAGTTACAGTGAGCACATTTCAGGAAACAGACCAATGGTTCTGAGTGTAATATATTAATGCTAGGCACAGGTAGTTATGCTCTTAAGCCTTGTAAGATATAGGCTCTACTCTCACTAGGAAAAGCCTGTACTATTTCTTGTATTTCCTATTTTCTTTTATTTTTCTTTCTTTCTTTTGCTGATCATTATAATTTTTATTTAAATTTATTCTTCTATTTTTATTTTGATCACCACATTTTAATATACTACTTTTAACAAAAATATTTACCAATCACCATCTATGTGCCACACTTTTCTAGACACTCAGAATATGGTAGTGTGAAAACAGATAAAGTTTAAATACTCAGGGAGTTTATAACCTGTGAACAAAGATTAATTACATAAACCAATGACTAAGTGGCATAACATGAGGGTCATGAAGAAGAATAAATCAAGATAAGAGGACAGAGAATGATGGCAGTGTGTGTGTGGTGGGGGGGATGCAAATCAATTTTTGGTTGCCAGAACAAATACATCCTGAAATAATCAACTTAAAAACAGAAAAGGCTTATTTTGGTTCACGATTTCACAGGTTCCAGTCTATGATCAATTGCCCTTGATACTTTGGGCCTGTGAAGTGAACACCATGATGGGAACACATGGAACAAGCCTACTGACCACATGACTGGAAAGCAGAGAAAACATGAAAAGGAAAGAGCTGGATCACACTATCCCCTTCAAGGGCACGTTCCCCACCACCACCACCACCAATGGCTGGAGGACCTACCACTAGGCCCCACTTCTTAAAGTTTCTACCACCTCCTAATAATACCAAGTTAGAAACCAATCTTTTGACATATGGGCTTTTGAATTCCGGACCCCAACTATGGGGGCAGGGGATGTTATTAAGGAGTAATTATTTCACATAAAGTGGTCAAGGGAGGCCTCCCTGATATCATTTGAGAAGAAATCTGAAAAAAATGAAGAAGCAAGGCATGTGAACAGCTGATGTTTTATAGGAAACATAAGCATTTATATTGACATTTTGTTTAAGGTTGAAACTTTGAATGGTTTATGATAATTATCAGTAGTATTTTTAGGGGCTCCTAGCCTACTTCTACAGGCCTCTTCTACTTGGTAGTATAAACTACCAAGATTTTTGCTGTGGCCCTCTAGAGCATGGTGCCAAGGAAAGTTCTGTGCATCTGGCATCAGAGCCAACTGACTGAGTTCTCTGTTCACTTTATTTTTTCATGTTCTCTAGTATATTGTTATGATTTAGATATGAGGTGTCTCCCAAAATCTAATGCATTAGATGATACAAGAAATTTCAGAGGTGAAATGATTGGGTTCTGAGAGTCTTAATCTAATCAGTGTATTAACCCACTGATATGGATTAACTGGGTAGTAACTGTAGGCAGGTAGAATGTGACTAGGAGATAAGTTGCTGGGGGTGTATGTTTGTGCTTATATTTTGTCCCTGCTAAGCAGTGTTTTCTCTTTTTCCTGCTTGTCATGTCCTGAGCTACTTTCCTCCAACAAACTCTTCTGCCTTGATGCTCCCTCTTACCTTGGACCAAAGCTATGGAGTCAGCCATCTATGGACTGAGATCACTGAAATCATGAGTCAAAATAAACTTCTCTTCCTCTACATTGTTCTCGTCAGATCTTTTGATCATAGTGACAAAATGTTGACTAAAATATATATTAAGCAATGGGATTATAGAGATAAAAACCTGAGTCTTCCCTCAAGGACTTCACATTTCCTGATACCATTTTCTGATGTCTTTTGGCTAAAACTCTTAGAATCACCTAGTTAGGCACAGTCCATTAATTCCACTGTGCATCTTCAAAGCCTCATCTCAGTCTCCCTCAGATTATATACTCATAGTTCTGGTTTCCTGGCTTGGTGATGGACTAGGTATGCTTTACTCATGTGTACTATGTGAAAATTTTTTGAGGACTAAACTTCATTCTTGGTGTGCTTATGTTACATTCTTACTGAGGTATGATTTATAAAGAGTGAAATGGACAGACCTTAAGTGTATAGTTCAATGAGTTTTTCACATGCATTAACCTGTGTGTCTTATATCACAATCAAGGTAAATGATATTTCATTACCACGGAAAGTCCCTTTCCGTCAATGTCTCTGTAGAAGGTACCATTGTTCTGACCTTTAACCACAATTTAGTGCCTGTTCTTGAACTTTATATAAATGTATTTCTATAGTATGTACTAACCTATACTTGGCTTCTTTTACACATTATTATGCCTGTTAAATTAATGCATATAATGTGTATCCAAAATTTACCTATTTTAATTATTGAGTGGCATTCTATTGCACAAATATACTGCAATCTATTCACCCATTAATACAAAATTGGATTGCTTCCAATTCCTGGCTTCTACAAATAAAGCAGCTATGAATATTCATGCATAAATATTTCTATGAACATATGTTTTCATTTCTCTTCAACAATCATCTAAAAGTAGACATTATATCACAAGGTAGGAAAGGATTTAGAAAAAAATATTTTATATATATATATATATATATATATATATATATATATATATATATATATATCTGAAACCAGAATAACTGTTGACAATGATAATGACCCACTTCTGGCTGCTGACAGCCTTGACTCTGGCTACAAAAAACACTGTGCCAAACAGTATAGTATAGTGTCGCAGGGCTGAGTGTGGTGGTACATTCCTATAATCCCAGCTACTTGGGAGGTTGAGGCTGAAGGAGAACAAGTTGGAGGACAGCCTTGGTGACTTTGTAAGACCTTTTCTCAAAGTTTAAAAAGGGCTGGGGAGTTTAGAATAAATGTTGACTTGGGGATAGGGGGACTTAAGTCCTATCCATACTTCTTTATAAACTTTGATGAATATAACATCAAAATGAAAAGCAATCATACACCAAAATATATGCAATTAAATTTGTGAGAAACCAAAATCTGAGATTCAGAACAAACAAAATTTAAGTTACCCAATCTCCCTTAAATAACCAGCCAAAGATTAAATCCATTCACCTTTATACTTCAGGTGAACTGTCTTCAGCAACATTAAACTTCCTTGTTTAATAATACTGGTTTGTGTACATAAGCTTCATGTGCTCTTATTTCTTTGTAAGTGATTCGTTGACATTCATAGGGGTGCCAATATTAACAGCTGAACTTGCAAAATATTAATAGGAGGGTCAATTCAGCAGCATCATTAGAGACAATTAATGTCAGACACATGCATAAAGATGTCTAAACTTAAGAAACATTTTATGACTTTGCAATTACTAATTTACATATGTTTTACTTATCAATTTCAATAAAATCAATTTCCCGACTCTGCTGAATGCAGTTTTGGTCAGCAAGCATTAGGCAATGAAAAAACAAATGTGCAAATATCAGGGGAGGTTTTCTTTCCTTTCAAGTGACTCTGCTCCATTCTCAATGTCAAGGTAGCTAGCAGTTTGATTTTCTAACTGCAGCAACAAGGCTACGATTCAAAATAGGTAATGGTGACTTTTTATTTTACTTCCAAATAAAATTATGAACACTGATGTAGCTGAAGACTTGAACCAAAGAGAAATTAAACATCTAAAATCAGGTTATTCCTGTTCTTTCCCATGCTAAATCACTGACAATATTACTTGAGCTAGGAGTGGACCTGATGTTGGTATAAACTTAAGCTAATTTTAAAGGGAAATTAAAAGGTTGTCTGGATTTTGTGGTGGTTTCTATTCTGAGAATGGAAAGAGCCAAATCTCAAACACTCATATCTAATAGAGAAGACTCAAAGAGAGCATGAAATTCCTGATTCTCACTAATTACATTGCTGTTGATGTGAGAAATCAAGATCCTGTCCCTGTCAAATCTACAAGGGTCATGTTGAAAGCCAATGTCTTACTCAATGTCATCCTCAAAGTAGTAGGAAAATTGTCCTCAAATTTTGGTAGCCTCCTTATTGTAGTATGCTGCCACAGTGCATGGATGTATATGAAATAACTGTCTTTCAACAATCACTTTCTGGTAAATGTCCTGAACTCCTATAAACTAAAAAGCACTCCAAATTCTGGAGAAAAAAAATAGATCAATTTAAATAATTCTGCATTTTCCAAATGCTTGTGATAGTTATATGGGCTTATTTAACCTGAAAGTTAAGAAGAATCGGTGCACCCCTCTGTGTACTTCCCTGTACTTCTTTAGCTCCATTATAGTACTTATCACACAGTTTCCAGTTTGTTTTTTTCCTAAAATTCAAATTTGAATATGTAACTTCCTTCTCAGCATCCTTTAGTTTCCTGCTGTTTCCAAGGTAACATCCAGACTCTTTACTATGGCCTACAAAGGCCTTTCATGATCTGGCCCATGTTTACTTTTATAGCATCATCTATCATCTTTTCCCTTCCACCCCCAGTTTTAGCTAAACTTGACATCCTATGGTTCCTTCAAGAAGATGTACTTGCCTCCCTCAATGCCTGCTAATTCAATGACCCCATTCACTTGGTCAATTCTCCTCAATTTTAAAGATTGAACTGCAGTGACACCTCCTTCTAAGATCATTTTTTGGCTTTGTTCATATGTGAATGACAATTCACAGCTATAAAATGTTCAGTTGTCTCTCCTTTGCTCTCCTTTAGCTCCTACTAAACACCTAATAGCAACTTGTACTTCTATATTTGTGAATTTCCTTGGTTGTCTTTCTCACTATATGCTGAGCTTGTAGAAGAAAAGGAACTTATCTTATAAAATCCTGTCTTCCCTAGGGCTTATTACATTGCCACATTCAAAATGTATACTCAAAAAATGTTGGCTTACATGATAGCATGAAGGGAGGGCACAAACCCTCAAAATTCTAATGGATGCACTTATTTTTTTTTTATTCTTTTGGTTCCTAATTGTTATAGCCTTGCTCTTGAAGCTCTTACTATGACACAGTGTGAATATTCTGGCCCCAACTCATTCTCATTGGTGACTCATGGACAGCACTTCTGGTCTCCTACCTGTTGGAAAGAAGAGCTCTGATATCCTGTTCATTCTTTGAAAGGAATTCTGGCCTCCTGTCTCTGTTCTAGTTACTGTAACAATTTCCTATTGTGGTCTGCTTCTAAGACTCTTGTCCTTCTTCTGGCTCATGTGGGCCTTTTCTTGCATTTCCCTTTGGGGAACTCAAGTAACTTGTCTGATCCCTTGATTACTGATCCTCAATCATGTGTAGCATGAAATCTCGCTTTGCCCAGATTGCTTAATAACTTAAATAAACTCATATATTAAAATTCTGTAAACAAACAGTAAATCATTAAATAGGTCCACAGGTAGTATGTCTAGAAAATCAAATTACTCCAGGTCTGAGAGAGAAAGGGGTAAAAAGGCATATGAGTAATGTGCATTCAGTACTCATTTTTCCTCAGTAACATCATATCCTTGAATATGCACAGAAATTTCTGTCCTAATATCCACTACTTGTAAACTGAATTTCAGGCCAATTTTTGTTCATTCAGACCTGAAGGTATTTTCCACTGGGCTTCACTAGGGTTAATAAGGCCAAATAATCCTACTAAAGTATATCTTCTCTAATAGTCCCAAGACATTCTATAGGGTAGACCAGCATCCCTACAGTAATCACAATTTTATGTTTTTAAAGTGCTTAAATATCCTCAGGGGCGGGTTGCATCTGGAATAAAACAGCTGTTGACCTTTCAATACAAGTTTGCAACACAGGTCTTTTAACTGCTACTGACCCCAAAGAAGGTATTAAATAATACATTTGCCTTATTGAATAATAATTTTCAATATGCTTTAAAGGTCTTTCTTCTCTCTTGGGCCATTGTTATTTTAGTGGTTCTGAAATCTTCAATATCTGTTATATTTTTATAATCCTCAAGTCACTTTATATTCTTTTGCAAGAATATAAAGTGACTTGAGGATTGTATTTCATAATTTTCTATGGAGATTAGCACATTATTGATACTTTTCCTCTCAGCTGCCTTATAAGTAAAAAAGCATGAATGGAGGAATGTTTTCCTATAATTTGAATTCTTGCATTTTATATCACAGAGAATGCTACTATTACCAAAAACATCAACCTCTAGCCACATCCCAAGAGAGGAGAAGATGGCAAAGTGATTTGAAAAATATTATTATTTTATTTGTGTGATACAAATAAGAAGATCCTATTAGCCAACCAAAATGTTAATACTTTCTTGTGATTTTCAAACCATATAAGGAAAGACATGGCTCCAGATTTTTAAAGTGTATGCTGATGAGTCCCTTATACATGCAGATGTCATCAAAAGGTCATATTATGAGTGAAGGATACACATTAGCCCTATTTCCCAGCCAATAATACAGATTTGGATGCAGCAAATAAAATTCAATAGGGTTTGTCCTTCATTTGGCAATATCTGCTCAATAGAGAACAAATATGATTGAGAGACAGCACACACATACTTAAGAGCCAAATTATTTCTAATTTCACCAAATTCAAGGAATCATAAATTAACTACCTGAAACGTGAACCAGAACAGAATTTAAGCACTGATTATAGGTTATAATTTAGGGGAGGTACTGTGGATTGAACCCAATGTCACTTTACCTCTGAGATAAAGTCCAAGATTTTTTTAAAGTTTGAGACAAGATCTTTGCTAAGTTGTTGAAGTTGGCATTGAACTTGCAATCTTCCTGCTTCAGCCTCCCTCCTGAGTTGCTGGGGTTACAGACATGCACCATAAGCTCCTCAAAAACAAAAAGTAGACACAAGAAAATAGAAATGTATGGAAGTCTAATGCCATATACAATAAAGTTATATAGATGTACAAAGAATGAGAGATGTTATCATGATGTAATGAGTTTTTATAACTACTGTGAAATGATTTGGGAGATATAGACATAATTAGAACTATTTTAAGAATTCACATTTGAAACTCAGAGAAGAGATACTTAATAGGAAACAATCTTATGTTGAGGGAATTTGTTCATTGGTCAGGTTTTCACCGTCCTAATTTTAAAATATTCCAATATTGTGAAGTAAGAACCATTGTAAAAGAATAATGAATAGGCATGACATCTCTCTAAGGAGAAGACACAGCCTAAGTGAGCTAAAGATGCCAACCATGAATGCAAAGATGATTCAGAAAACTTAGAAAATGTTAAGTGAGAATTCTCCTGGTCAATAATAGGACCCTTTACTCTCTTTCACACACTGCTTATTCCCAGCAACAGGTACACATAGATGCTGAATTGGTTTCCTAGTTTTGAGGTAGGTTGGGATATCAATAGTCACTCATTCAGTCTTCTTTGGGATTATAAGTATAGGTTTATTGTTTTAAAAAATAGTCCACTGTAGGAGAGAATAATGATGTTAGAGTATTCCTCACCTAAATCATTAAGAAAAACAAAATACTATGTCTTATTTGCCATCAAGGTTCCAGATATGCACCTAGTATGCCTACATTGAAATCAACCACAAGGGAATGAGTGGAAGAGCAAATACATTTCTTATAACAGTACATGTGCAAAAGGTCACCAGACTTTCCTCAGTGGAGTGTATGAATACATTGTCCATGAGCTACTGACTGTGACAATATGACTATGGTAAGGTATGCATAGTTGACACTTGTCTCTCCAGCCATATAGGAAAGGAAAAATAATAAAGTAATAAAGTGAGAGAAATATAACTCACTTCACGAAATCTAATTTTGCACTCAACTCTGGAAAAACCTCTTTATAACCTTAAACAGAGTGCAAATAATGTCAACAGTTACCTTATTACCATGTAGTTTTTATGTTTATATATCAGAAAAATGCATGCCCATACTCAGTGAAAAGCTGCATAAAACTGAGGAGAAAGTGTAACTTTCCTTAATCAGTGAATTTGTTGAACATTGTTTTCAAATTATCTCAAAAAACATTTTAGTATGTGTGGAGAGCATCTTTTTAAATTAAAGAAAAAGTCTTCAACAAAAGCACAATCAAAAGTAAAATAAAATTATTTCAAAGCAATATCATCATAGTAAATTCTCGAGGAATCAAGGCATAATTAGAATGAGATCACATGCTAACAAAAGATGACAAGGCTTATATGTCAACACCTTTCTATTTATTAATACTATAATAAAATAAAGTCTAAAGTTCCTGTAAAGTCAACACACACACACACACACACACACACACATATATGCATATATATAAATAAACACAATAAAACCAGTTCTGTGTGAAAAATTACTATTAAGACAGACCCTATAGTACACCATAATTTATTTATGCACAAGACATTAGCTGCTAACTATAAACTACCCGTAATTTCTTAGTGTTTAACAAACAAGTAGAAAATTTAACCTTGATCAATTACGCTAACCTCTAAATTGCTATCTAAGCATATTGGTGACAGTTGTCAATTCAAAAGCAGTTTATAAGGACTGAAAGATGACAAAAAATGCTGAGTTGATATGACAGCAGTGAGAAAAATTTGCTAAGGCGTATATCCCTGTAGGAAATGTCTTTGTACTATAGCAGATGGCTAGTGGTCGGGGAAAAACTATTAAAGCCAGAACTGTGGAAACTTCAATTCTTCACACTTGAAGACTAAACACTTGAAACAATACAAAATACTTTTCCAAACCTTTAAAAGCAGAGCTTGGTCATAGGGCTTCATGGATGTTGGCAATAGTGTTAGTATCATGCTTTTTGGTTGGCAAGATAAACTAAAGCATTTAGAAAGAAAAACACTGAAAATTTCCACTAACAGTCTGTAAAATTTATCAGACACACTTTACTGAGGGGGTTGTGCTATTATGCCTATTGCCTGAGGAGAGACACATCATATAGGTAATGAATGATTCACTGAGAAGCAGAAACTCACGTCATAACCATTTGTACTTTGCTGTCATACAGTAGCTGAGAACTGCCCTATGTGATTCAGAGGGGGCCACCCAGGTCCCCAGGGATCCTACTGAGGATAAAGCTACAGTGCAGGAAGGTAACCTTCCTGGGCAGTTGAAAGCAGGGGCAGCACAAAATCCAAGAGACCACCAGTGTTTAGCTAACCATGAAGTGTTTAAAATATTTCATTTAGGGCCAAATTTGCTCCAGGGCAGAGAGAAAGGAAGAAACCTCACTTGTAAGTAAGGAACAGTCTTTATTTTGTTTCAATACCTAAATGTCCCTTATTTTTAGCATTGTACTCAAAGCCTTTGGAAAGAAATCAGGGTATAAATTTCAAATACATAAGTTACTGCCACTACCCTGTGTATTTGCCAGAAGCATGTATCATGTTGAGTCAAATTCTCAATAAACTACGCTATCACTTGGCCTTTTCAGAAATTGTGTTGATTCACATCCCTGGAGCACTATTTCCTGCACTGAAATGGCCATCCCTTGAATAGCCCTGACTGCTGAGTAAGACATTTGAACTAAGGCTGGGACAATTGCCTGCTTTACCGTCCGGATAGTCAGTGAAGTCCATTTCGAAATGGAATGTATTTCTTACCACCAAAATGTGAGATGGGAATACAGAGCAGACCACAATGTGGGAAAATATGGGCAATGAGATCTCTATGCAAGGAGTATTGCTTTGCTAAGCAAAATGCATCATATTAACATTAGTGCCTGTGAGACAGATATTGCATGTGCATTTCATGCCATTTCTTAAAGTGTGGTTATAACTGGAAAATTCCCCACATCAGGAGAATAAGGAGAATAAGTATTGGTTCAAGTATTTCAAGTATTGGGCAAGACCAAGAGAATGAAGCTATTTGTACACATATGATCCTAAGCAATTTAATCAAGTTACAGAATCAACTGAAGAAGTCAGTTGATTTTAAAATGCATGTCAAAATGACTGTTTAACTGAATTAAGTGGCAATTTTGTCTAAATGCCTCATAGGCATGACTTTAGTCTTCATCGTTTTTCTTAGCAGTGATTGTTTTTTGGAAATGCATATATTATGTACATTGGATGCTAAGTCACCTAAACATCCAACTATTTCACTCAGATAATTCAGCCAAATGAGCTACCAATTGCACATAGGAAAAGCAACTAGTTGACTTTATTTTCAATTTTAACCAGTTGTTTTGCTCCTGTAGAGACAGCCTACAGCTCTTCCTAGCAGACAAATAACTGCATGCTCTTAGAATGCATACTTGAAATGAAGTTTAATAAAAACATCAAGTACTAAGCATTTATAGTGTACATAGCAATAATAGCTAACACTCATTGGATACTTGGAATGTGCCAGACTGTGCTATGCAATTAACATGATTTATCTCATTTAATCCTCCACAAAAGCCATTAAGATGGCTATACCAACACCCCCACTGAATAGCGAAACTGAAGTTCAGAGAAGAGCTCAGTCCTGCAGGAGCAGGCATAATGATGAAGCACATTAGAATATGACTCTAGAGAACAATGTAAGATCATGTGTAATCATACCCTAGGTGCTACACCTACAGAGATATTCAGAGCAAGAGAAGAATATGGAGTCAAATACTCAAGAAAAGCTTTATATAGGAGGTGGAATTTGAGCAGAACCCTGAAGGACAAATAGCAAGAAGGGATGAAAACACTGTGAGGAAAGATGCCAAAGGCAAATATGTGACACTGACTAATATAAAATAAATGGATTGGTTTGAATTTATAAGACTGGTATTGGGGATCAACTGACAGATTTTCATTTCCTTTTGTATGTCATGAGTTTCTAAGGTAAAATGCCAACACTGAAATATAGGTACACACAATGAAATAGTCTGTAAATGTAATGCACCTGGATCGCAGGAAAAGACAAATATTTGATGGCTCTAAAGCCATTCATTAAATGCTTCACTTATTCTGAGAAATGTCTCTTAAGGAAAAAAATGTTATATATTACCTGTCTTTCTATTGCCAAGTCCAAGGCTCCTGTACTTTCTCCATTCTGACTTTCTTCACTAAATTCTAGGAAATCCATGTGGGTAGGATCTTTCTGACAAGAGGAATTAATTACAAACTGAAATCTATGAGAACAGTTACAGGTTGGACTAAAATACCTACTCATCCCAGCATGTATAAGTTCTCTCTATTACTAGTAATGTACTTATTCAACTTAGCTGTGTAGCATCAATGGGTATTTTTAATGTTTTTTTTTCAATTAAAACTGATATGAGGGACTAATTGATTATTATTATCTAAGTATGCATCTGTTCTAGAAAGCAATCAACAAACACTAATTCTTTAATTTTACAGATTTAGAATTTTCTGTGATGTTCTGCTCTAATTCTAAATCTATAGTTTTAGAATTTTCTGAATTCACCTAGTAAAAATTAGGTGAATTTGCTTTACAAATAGCATGCTTTAAATGATGATACATTTTCATCGATGTTCATTTAAAAACACTTTTAGTACTTTCTCATTATTTTTATTCTTATTACTTGCAGTAAGTTTTAATTATTTTTCTCTACTTTGTCCTTAACCACATCACTTTCTTCCTTCCTCTCTGTTGCTTTCCATTACAACATGATAAACTTATCTTAAAATGTATTTATATTAAGAAAACATTTTAACACATAGTTTAGGTTGAATAATTTTTAATAATATAAGAATATTTCTTCAACCTTAATGCAGGATGGGATCTCTAACCTATGATCAACATTACCCCATACTATTATGTTTGAAAGAGTAGTATTTTAATCCATCCTTCAAGGATCACCTACTCCATATGATCTGCTCTGATGACCCCAGGTCATTTGAACTCTATGCAGCTATAATACTTGTCTTAATCACAAAATGTTATTCCTCACTTAGTACTGTCTGCAGAAATACCTTGAAGGTAAAAATCAAGTCTTACATAGCATCTAGCAATATTCAGACAGGAACAGATAAGTAAAATGGTAACCAGTGGGGAAATTTGATGGTAAGAGAAATGGAATTGTTGTAGGCCATATTTTCTCAAAAATGCTTTTTCAATTTTTTTCTTAAATGTTTTGAAAATATCACGTGTGTGATTAACTCTGATTATAAATTACTGTGGAAGAGACTAAAAGTTCTTCATCTGGAAACTATAATTAACTATGGCAGGTTTTCTTATGTTGATTTTATGTTTTTAAATTATAAACAGGTTACCTTCCCCTTGATTCCTTAAGTTTATCATGGTTGAAATAAGATAAACAATACAACTGCCTGAAATAATAAAGGTAAGAATTAAACTTGCTGGTTCTTATATTCTTGTCTTCCATTGAGATGCTAAAACTTAGTTATGGATATTTATGTACCTTTTATTAATGTATACCCAAAATGTAGATTACTAGATGAGGCTCTTGTCAAGGAAAATACCTTCAAAATAGACCAAAAGTTCCTAAAATGCCACATCTACTTTCACTGAAGTGGTTTGATTTTAAATCTAGAAATAAGTAAAATGGTTGTATAGTCAGAATACTGTCAATGAAAAGTAATTTTTAACTCAGAATGAAGTTTTCTCTGAAGTATGAGGTTACATTTAGGCAAAGGCACACACATTGAAGGACAGTAATAAAAACTGAATGGTTGGTTAATGGCTGAAATACTACTTCACAGAAGAACAAAACATGACCCATTTTTTATTAGGTGCTAGAATTGCATCAGGAATAGAGAATATTATATATATCGGATGTCAGAACTGCAGCATACTTTATCCTTCTAGTAAGAAATCCAAACTATGGTGACAAACCAAAATCTGATTTGGAAACAGTCATGAAATATAATCAGGTAGGGAAAGTAAAAAGCTACCTAGAAAGACCAAGAATGGCAAGGCTCTGTACTCTCACACCTCCAACCAAGCCTACACTTTATGTAATTTTTTAGAATGCATAATGGTTCAAAAGATCAAGAACACTTAACTTTATAAAAAATTTGACCTTATCATGAAATTTATAAAACACATGATGAAGCATGCTTCAAAAAACAATTTAATGAGTTTCACTACTATATATCATGTTGCTCCCAAAGAATGGGGAGCATGATAATAATGCATTTATTTTATCCTCATGAATATCTGAAACGGTGGATTTCAGTAGTATCATATAATAGTCAAGAAGCATAGAAGCTAGAGATTATTAAAGAAGTGTCTCATGCACTTGTACAATTGATGCATCACATGTATAATAAAAACAAATACTACTTTCACCAGTAAGACATATGAAAAATGACTGACACTTAAAAGCAGCAATTACAATTTCAGTGGAATTGATTTTTAAGAATTGAAAAGCTTTTATTAAAAGAAATAGAATATTCAAATATAACCTAGGTGTATTATTATATACATGGTTGTTTTCTGTTCAGAAAATGTAATGTACCCTTACCTGTTTATGTCAAAAGATACAAAAGGCTCACCAGAGTTTAGACTAACAACAGAGTGAAGAAACTGTGTTTTTCCTGTTTGTTTTTTGTTTTACATTTGTCCATTTATATTTTCCTTTATATTATAAACCACTAATTAAATTTAACAAATGTTTATTGACCAATGATTATGCCTCATGAATTTTGCTACACATTATAACCAGTTTTAAAATGAATGAAATAGTTTTGCCCTCAAAAATCTCACAGTTATGTCAATTTTGGGGCTTGAGGCAAGAAGAAAATCAGTGCCTTAAAAATATACAAAATAATATTTATGTGTAAATGAGTGATCTCAACTACTGAGGGGTCTAGAAACTGAGGGCATAAAAAGTGGTCATTGAGATGGGATATTCCTTGAAAGACTTCAAAAGGCAAAAATGGAAATTGGGGACTTGGAAGATGGCAGAATAGAGGAAACTGCATTACAAGTTGCGCCATGGCATGAGACCAAACAGCAGGTGTCCAGCTTCTCACAGAGAGAGTGAAAGAGGGATTTCACTAAAATTTAAAATTGGACACTCAAAGTGGCTTGGATACGCAGAAATTTAGGTGCAATAAACAAAGAAAGAAAACATTATAGCCCACCTACTGGCCACTGGTGCAGATTCACCACAGACAAAAGGAGGGGGGACAGTCTTGAAGAACCTGAGATCAAAAACACTGCTTAGGGCTGGGGATGTGGCTCAAGCGGTAGCACGCTCGCCTGGCATGCGTGCAGCCCGGGTTCGATCCTCAGCACCACATACAAACAAAGATGTTGTGTCTGCCAAAACTAAAAAATAAATAAATAAATAACTATTAAAAAATTCTCTCTCTCTCTCTTAAAAAAAAAAAAAAAAAAAAAAAAAAAAAAAAAAAACACTGCTTAATCTTAACTTAGCCAGAGGCTGCACTATGTGCACTGGTACTTGAAAAGTGCACTCTGTGTCTCAAATGGCTAAAGACAGCTGAAGCAAGAGACATCTTGGGGAAAATATACCGCCTTGGTGACTGCAGAACCTGGGAGATCAGAAAACACACACACACACACACATACACACACACACACACAACCACAATATTCCTAGCAGGTGCCTATCAAGGGACCTAGGCTGTACCTGAAGAAACATGGGGAGAAACAGGGAAGGAGTGGACTATACTCAGGGGGATTCAAGTCAGAAGGGTGAAGGGGAGCCCAACTTGCTTCTCCTTTGTTTCTGGTGGTCACACAACCAGCTGAATTGGGCCGGGAGTCTAAGCAGGTGTGGCAAATACACTCAGGGACTAATCCCATGGAAGCTGTACTCCTGGGCAATAGTGAGTGGAGGATTAGTCACCTACCTTCCATGATTGGATTTCTTGGAAGTCTCCTGAGAACTGAACTCACAGAAGAGACCAGCTACTGTCTAGCCATAGGAGCAAGTTAATCTAATCTCTCCAAAGAAGGCACCACCCAGCAAAGCCTGATGAGACCTTAGTGCCACCTCTGAATCATGCCTCACAGAAGGCTACAGGAAGCAGTACCTTGGGAGTGGACTAAACTGTTCCAAATGGAGAAAACACCAACTGACAGCATGTCCTAACCCATTCCACCTCATACTGGTGAGAAGGGAAGCTGATTCTTATAGAAAACAGCTTCAATCTTAGGCCAATTCAATTGGCAGCTCAAGAGAGCAACACAAAACAGGAAGGGATTAACAACCCCCATTCCTTTGCTCTACCAGTACATAACTCAAGGAGAATTGGAAAGAAAAACTGTTGGACATAGACAGTGACCACCCATTCTGATCAGTTATTTTGACCACCTCAATGGAGAAGTTTGCTTCAGTCTTCAACAAGACTTTGGATTAAAAAAATTGTTGTTGTTGTTATTATTATTATTCCTACTCTGTGTGTGTGTGTGTGTGACAGTGAACATGCATGTGAATTCTGGCTGTGCTAATTGGTTCAGGAACATATATAAATACACTTATCTCTTTTTATCTCATATTTAGCATTTTAAATGTTATTATTTTTTCCTAGAATTGTCTTGTGAGGGTTTGGGTTTTTTTGGATAGTGTAACTTGGTTTGATTTTGTATTATTATCATTTGTTTATTACTCATTTCTCTTTCTTTCTTATCTTCTCCTGCTAATAGCCAAATTATATTGTTCTTTCTCTCTCCTAATACCTCATTTCTTCTATTTCCCCTCCCTCTATATAAACATCACCTGGTATCTTTTCTGCATTCTGTCTGTTCACATTCTGAAATGTTAGTCTTTTCTATCCTCCTAATGCATTTTCTTTTCCCCTAATCAATTGTATTTTTACCATTGTTCAGAACTAATTGGCTTACATAACTACTGCTACTACCATTAATGCTAATGCAGTTATTACTTCCATGGATGATATAGCTGATACACAATATTTGCTTTAATGCCAAAGCTAGTACATGGTTATTGTTTTCACTGTTGACAATTGCTGAATCTACCATTCCTCTTTATTGGTGATAATTAACATTGGACACTTTAGGATCTGGGTATTTATGTAAACACTGTTGTTTGCAACAGTTGTTACTATTGTTTATTTTGCCTCCATTTTGTGAGGTGCTGGGAACCTGCAAGGGCACTAGAAGTTCACAGGTTAGAGATTCTGCTGAACTAAACATTCTCTGACATTAATCCAAGGAAGTGAGGAGACAAAAGCCCCAAAGCGACAAGAACCCAAGGAGGAACAATCAGAGAAGGAACTCATCAGGTACCGTTGCTTGGCACCTATGCATACATCAAAAACAGAGAGAAGTCCAAGAACAAATAATATAATTACATATAAAATGACACATGAAAAAAAAGAGGTAGAGAATTCCACCCCAATTTATGCACAGGACCAACATCTCTGAAAATATGAGGAAATCAGGCAAAAAATCTCCCCCCAAAATCCACAATCCCCCAACAAAGGATTCCACTAATAGTGAGGTGGATAAAAACCCAGAGAAATATCATAAAAACTTGATTATCAAAAGGTTCAATGAACTAAAAGAAGATCTAATGAAGGAATTAACAGACCAATTATAGGGGCTGGGGCTGTAGCTCAGTGGCAGAGCACTTGCCTAGCATCCGTGTGGCACTGGGTTCAATCCTCAGAACCACAAATAATAAACAAATAAAATAAAGGCATTCTGTCTATCTACAGTTACTATCTATCTATCTATCTATCTATCCACACACACACACACACACACACACACACCAATTACAGGAGATGAAAGACTATTTAATAAAGAAATAGAAATAGTGAAAAGAAACCAAGAAGAACTCCAAGAAATGAAAGATACAATCAATCAAATTAAAAACTCACTCAAAAGGAATTGATAACAGATTTGATTGTATAGAAAATAGAACCTCAGCTCTTGAAAACAGAACTTCAGGAATTGAAGACAGGCTATATGATCTTGTGTATACAGAAAGCAATGAAGGAAAAACTTACAGAACATGACCAGAATACACAAGAACTCTGGGACAACTCTAAAGACCAAACCTGAGAATTATGAGGATAGGAGAAAAGATGGAAATTTAAACTAAAGGCAAAAAGAACATTTTCAGTGAAATAGGTGCAGAAACCATCTTCTATATCATAAATGGGGTACACATCCACATCCAGGAGGCTTACTGGACCCCAAATAGACCCAATTAAGAAGTTCCCTGAGACATATTATAATCCAAATGCTAACATTAAAAAGAAGAATATTAAAATTCACAAGGGAGAAAAACAGGTCACATTTAGAGGCAAACCAATAAGGCTCACTTCTAATTTCTTAGTTCACACCCTAAAATCAAGGAGGGCCTAGAATGAGATTATTCCAAACCCTAAAAGAAAACAACCTACAGCCAAGGTTACTATGCCCAGTAAAACTCAGTTTCAAATTCAAGGGGGAAATAAAAACTTTGCATGACAAAAATGAACAAAAAGAATTCATGAAGCCAATCCAGGATAAACTACACACAGAGCAACTAAAAAAACAATTCTTAAAACTCACAAACAGAAGAAGTTCAATAGAAGAATAATCCATTAAATGAGAATTGAGACAAGATAAAATATAACAGAAAAACAAAACGCAGGAAAACACAAATACATATACATACTAATGCTGAATGTTAATGGTCTCAATTTCCCAGTTTAAAGGCATAGATTAGCAGAATGGATTAAAAAAAAAACAAGATCTAACTACATGCTGTTTACAAGAGACTCAACTTACAGGCAAAGACATCCACAGGCTGAATGTAAAAGGATGGCAAAAAATATTCCAGGTATATGATCCAAAAAAACAAGCAGGAGTAGCTATTCTCATATAGGACAAAGTCAATTTCAAGCAAAAATTAATCAGAAGAGACAAAGAAGACCACTGCATCCTAATAAAGGGAAAAATCCAACAAGAATATATAAACATGGTAAACATTTATGCCTCCTGGGTGTGGTGGTACACACCTGTAAACCCAGCAGCTCGGGAGGCTGAGGCAGGAGGATCACAAGTTGAAAGCCAGCTTCAGCAAAAGCAAGGCGCTGAGCAACTCAGTGAGACCCTGTCTCTAAATAAAATACAAAAAAGGGATGGGGATGTGTCTCAGTGGTTGAGTGCCCCTGGGTTCAATCCCTAGTACCAAAAACAAACAAATAAACAAAAACATGTATGCCTCAAATATCAATACACCCAATTAAATTGAAAAAACACTCAATGACATTAAATCCTATATAGACCCCCCAACACAATAATACAATAAACCCTTATGATCAATAGACTGGTCATCAAAATTAATAAATGTATCTCCAACCTAAACAATGCTATAAATCAAATGGATGTAAAGGATATTTACAGCTGAGTTTACCTATTTCTCAGCTGCAAATGAAACTTTTTCCAAGATAGATCACATTCTAGGCCACAAAGCAAATCTTGGAAAATACAAAAAAAAGTTGAGATAATCCAATGTATCCTATCAAGTCATAATGGAATGAAGCTAGAAACAACAGCAAGAAAAACATAAACCCCATAAACACATGGAGATTGAATAACACTCTGTTACATGAAGAATAGATCAAAGAAGAAATGAGAATACAAATCAAGAAATTCTTATAAATGAATGAGAACAGATATACAATATACCAAAATCTCTGGGCTATTATGAAAGCAGTTCTAAGAGGAAAATTTATAGCACTGATTGCCCACATTAAAAAATTAGGCAGATCCAAAAAAAGCTTATGCTCCATCTGAAGCCCTTAAAAAAGAACCAACTAACTGAAAACTCAGTAGAAGACAGGAAATAATTAAGATCAAAAGTGAAATCAATGTAACTGAGAATAAGAATAAAATTCATAGAATCAATGTAATGAAGAGTTGCTACTCTGAAATGATAAATAAAATTGACTATTAGACAAACTAATCAAAGAGTGAGAACATGCAAATCAACAAGATCAGATATTAAAAAGAAGTCATAACCACTGATCCTTCTGAAATCCAGAGGATTAGCAGAACCTATTTTTAAAATTAATACTCCAATAAACTGGAAAATCTGGAACACATGGAAAAATTTCTAGATATATATGCCCCACCCAAATTAAATCAAGAAGATATACAGACATAACTTCCTATGTTCATATATGAATATATACCACCTGTGAAACTCCACATCATGTACAACCACAAGAATGGGATTCTAATTAGAATAAATTATATTCCATTTATGTATAATATGTCAAAATAAACTCTACTGTCATGTATTTTAAAAGAACAGATTTTTAAAAGTTAAAAATATCAAGAAGATATAGAAAACTTAAATAGACCATTATCAACTAATGTAGTTGAAATAGCAATTAAAAGCCTTTGAAAAAAGAAAAGTCAGGGACCTGATGGATTCTCAGATGAGTTCTATCAAACCTTTCCAGAAAAACTAACACCAGTCTTTCTCAAATTGTTCAGTGAAATTGAAAGGGAGGGAATACTCCCAAATAGATTTTATGAAGCTATCAAAACCAAACATGCATCAAAGAAAACTACAGATCGATATCCCTGATGAATATAGATACAAAAATCCTTAATAAAATCATAGCAAACCACATTCAAAAACACATCAAGATGATAATACATTATGATCAAATGAGTTGCATTCCAGAGATGCAAATTTGGTTCAATATATGCAAATCAATAATGTATTCATCACTTAAACAGAACTAAGAACAAAAATTACATGTTCATCTCAATAGATGCAGAAATGATCTTTGATAAAAATCAAATACTCATTCATGTTAAAAATGCCAGAGAATCTAGGGATTGAAGGAACTTCACCTCGTTTATGATGAACCCAAAGCCAACATCATACTTTTTTTCTTT
Source organism: Marmota monax (assembly GCF_021218885.2). Classification (NCBI taxonomy): domain Eukaryota; kingdom Metazoa; phylum Chordata; class Mammalia; order Rodentia; family Sciuridae; genus Marmota; species Marmota monax. Next base: position 3,788,273 of record NW_026694552.1, on the reverse strand, counting down.
GTGGTGCTGGGGATTGAATCCAGGGCCTTATGCATGTGAGGCAAGCACTCTATCAACTGAGCTACATGCCCAGCCCTGCCAACATTGTACTTAATGGAGAAAAACTAAAAGTGTTTCCTCTAAACTCAGGAACAAGTCAAGGTTGTCCACTCTCACCACTCTTATTCAATATAGTCTTCAAAACATTAGTCAGAGTGATCAGATAAGAAAATGAAATCAAAGGGATACAAATAGGAAAAGTACAAGTCAAACTATCTGTTTTCTGATAATATGATACCATATTTATAAGACAAAAAAACTACCAGAAGCCTTCTAGAACTTATACATGAGTTTAGCAAAGTAGCAGGATATAAGATCAACACCCATAAATCAATAACTTTCCTATATACCAAAAGTGATTTGGCTAAGGAAAAATCAGGAAAACCACCCCATTCATACTAACCTCAAAAAACTAAATACTAGGTAAACAATCTAATCAAAAAGGTAAAAGAGCTGTACAATGAAAATTATAGAACACTGAAGAAAGAAATTGACGAAGACATGAAAACATAGGACATCCCATGTACTTGGATAGGCAGAGTTATTATTGTCAAAATGACACTACTACCAAAACTAATATACAGATTCAATGTAATTCCCATCAAAATACCAATAACATTCATCACAGAATTAGAAAAAACAATTCTTAGATTGAAAGAATAAGAGACCAGAATAGTCAAAGCAATACTAAGCAAGAAAATTAAAGCAGGAAACATCATAATACCAGATCTGAAATCATACTAGAGGTAGTACGAAAGTGGCATGGCTTGGGTATCAAAATAGACATGAAGATCAATGAAACAGAAGACACAGTGACAAATCCACATACCTATAGCTGTCTGATATTTGACAAATATACCCAAAATATATCTTGGAGAAAAGACAGCCTTTTAAACAAATGGTGCTGGGAAAAATGGATAGCTATATGTAGAAAAATGAAACTAGACCACTCTTTCACCTTGCACAAACGTTTGCAATGGATCAAAGACTAAAGAATTAGACCAGAGAATTTACAATACAATTGCTAGAAGAAAACATAGGGTCAAATCATAGAATTTGCAGGGAAATGGATGGCATTAGAACAGATTATGCTAATCGAAGCTAGCCAATCCTTAAAAAACAAATGCCAAATGTCTTCTTTGATATAAAGAGAACAACTAAGAACAGAACAGGGAGGAAGAGCATGAGGAAAAGATTAACATTAAACAGAGACAAGTGGGGGGAGAGGAAGGGAGAGAGAAGGGAAAGCATATGGAAATGGTAGGAGACCCTCAATGTTACACAAAATTACATATAAGAGGTTGTGAGGGGAAAGGGGGGGAAACAAGGGAGAGAATTAAACAACAGCAGATGAGGTAGAGAGGGAAGATGAGAGGGGAGGGGAGGGGGGATAGTAGGGGATAGGAAAGGCAGCAAAATACAACAGTCACTAATATGGCATTATGTAAAAATTGTGAATGTGTAACTGATGTGATTCTGCAATTTGTATTTGGGGTAAAAATGGGAATTCATAACTCACTTGAATCAAATGTATGAAAGATGATATGTCATGAGCTTTGTAATGTTTTGAACAACCAATAAAAAATAAATAAAAAAAGAAAACATAGGGTCAACACTCCATCATATTAGTGTTTGTACTGACTTCCTTAACAAGACCCCCAAAGCACAAGAAATAAAACCAAGAATCAATAAGTGTAATATCATCAAACTGAAAAGGTTCTGCACAAAAAAGGAAACAGTTAAGAGCATGAAGAGAGAGCTTGCAGAATGGGAGAAAATGTTGGCCACCTGCCCCTCCAATAGGGGATTAATATCCAGAATTTACAAAGAACTCAAAAAACTTATTACCAATAAAAGAGCAGATAACCCAATCAATAAATGGATAAAATAATTAAACAGAAACTTCTCAAAAGTTAATATATACATATGTATGTATATATGTGTATATGCTCATTTCTAGCAATTGGGGAAATGCAAATTTAACTTACACTAAGATTCCATCTCAGTCCAGAGAGAATGGCAATGATCAAGAATATGAACAATAATAAATTCTGGCATGAGGAAATGTTGGTTGTGGGGGGAAAGATATACTTGTACATTGTTGGTGGGACTGCAGACTAGTACAACAATCACTCTGGAAAAAAATATGGAGATTACTCAAAAACTATGGATGGAAACACCATATGACCCAACTATCCCACTCCTTGGTATTTTCCCCAAAGACCCAGATACCTGTCAATAGATGAATGGATTAAGAAATTATGACATAACACACACACATACACACACACACACACACTCACTCATTCTACTCCCTTGCATGAATATGCATATATACGTATATACACACATGCACACACACATAATGGAGTTTTACTCAGCCACATAAGAGAGAATAAAATTATGGCATTTGCTGGTAAATGGATGGAAATGTCTCAACCACCAACCTGTGTGGGGAGGGAATAAGTAACCCTCAGAGGTGTGGATCGCCTGGAAATAAAAGGCTGAAAAAGTAATATCAAGAAGTAAGGACACAAAAATATATATTGAAAGCAGAGGCTTTACGGGTGCAAAAGACCTGATGGATCTGATCCTAACAAAGGGAAAAGCCAACAAATGCTTTATTTACAGTGAAACACATCGAAGGAATTTATTATGAGGAAGGGCTCTTCCAGGTAAACAAGAAGCAAGAGGCTGTGGAGAAGTTGGCCTGATTGGGGACTCATCAATTGACCAGTAATTCTTCCTCATCCAGGCAGCTGGTGCCACAAGGCTAGTTGGATGCATTGGTATATCTTTCTACCTCTGGGAGTTGTGTTTGAACCTAGGGCTGTCTGAGCCAAAAACTTCCACAGTATCACAGAATTCTCTTGAGTAGGATGTTTGCCCAAACAATAAAGTGGTCTCAAATCGGTAAGATAATACTGAGAGTTCGAGGGGCTCACCTCCACTTAGAGATGACTCAGACATGCCCACAGTTAATTCACAGCTTTCAACAGAAATGGATCCTGCTAAGTGAAATTTGCCAAATTCAGAAACTCAAAGATCAAATGTTTTCTCTCATATGGAAGCTAGAGTAAAATAAAGGAAAGGAGGGTGGAAGGATAAAATTACATAAAGAACCAATCAAATACAAATTAATAGATGAGCAAAAGGAAGTGTAGTAGAGTTCAGAATGGACATAGGAGTGGAGTGGGAGAATGGGAAGGAAAAAGGCAGGGAGGGGGACCATGAACTGAATTTGAATTTGATTTCCATGCATCTATGAGTTTATCAGAATGAACCTGATAAGTATGAATAACTATAAATCTCTAATAAAAATAAATAAAGTAAACATGCTATTAGTGGAAACAAAAATATGTGAATTGGGAGAAAACCTCTATAGGTGGAGGGTACAGAGAAAAAAAAAATACCTTGGTCCTCTATCCCTGGCGTTTAGCTTCTATTTACAGACAAAATGAAGAGAAAGTTTTGGTAGGCAAGTTAGAGTAAAATTATCAGCCTAGGTTTCTTTAAAACTATGAAAATGGGTGAAGCCCTAAGCAACCTAGGAAGACCCCGAAAAATAAACAACTAATCATTTAAAAAAATTTAAAAAGGAATGGGAATGTGGCTCCGTGGTTAAGCATCCCTGGGTTCAATCTCTTATACCAAAATATAAAATAAAATAAAACTATGAAAATGAGGCCAGATGCTATGGTACACACCTGAAATCAAAGCTACTTGGGAGGCTGGGACAGAAGGAGTACAAGTTTGAGGCCATCCCCATCAAAGAATGAGACTTTGACTCAAAATTATAAATAAAATGCAGTTCAGTGGTACAATGCTGCTGGGTTTAACTCCCAATACCATAAAAAATAAATTAAAAGTAGAGAAAGAAAAAGAAAAGAAAATGCTACTTTTGTAAAGTAAAATTTCAAATAATACCCAACAGAACACAATAAAAAATGAGTCTCCTAGCGTAGACTTATTACCCAGAGGAGACCATTCTTAATCATTTCTATGCATCCTTACAGATCTTCTCGCCTATATACATGTGTGCATATTTATATATACTTCTTTTATTTTACAAATGGGAAGAGATTGTTTATACTGTTATGTACCTTGATTCTTTCTTAGCATCTCTTATAAATATTTTTATCATTATTTTATCTATATTATTCTTATTATGAACTCTGTAATGGCACTCTGTAGATGTGTCATAGTTTATTTGACTCTATACCTATTGATGGACATTTAAATTGCTTCCAGTCTTTTGTTTTTATAAATAATGCAACAAAGAACACCCTTGAAAATCATGTGGGCACATGCTTCTTTAGAAGCATTTTTTTTGGCCTTGACACAATTGGCATAATTTTTGGTCAGATAATATTTTGTTGTAGGAAGTTGTCCTATATATTATAGGATGTTTAGCAACACCAGTGGCCTCTATACACTAGATTCCAGGAGCATATTCTCCAGTTGGAATAATCAACACTGACTCTAGACATTTGCTCTTGGGAGCAAAATGGCCCTCCGTTGAGAACTATTGATTGTTAGGACAGATTTCTAGTAATAGTTTCAAACTATATTATTTGTTTACTTTCCAATACTGTTTACTATCAAAACTTATTATTTGCTATTAATTTTAATCTGCATTTACTCATGAAGGTAACTGAAGATTTCTTCTTATGTTTATAAGTCATTTATATTTCTCCTTTAGTGACTTGTTTGTTCATATATTTTTCCTTTTGTATTGAATAACCTTGTATTTATTCACAAGAAAGCAAGTTATTAACCTTTTCTGTGTCACATTACAAAATATTTCCCAGATTTTCCATTTTCATTATATTTTTCCAGTGAAGAGGGTTAAAATTTATGTAGTGACACTTATTAACACTTCTACTAGTGTATCTATTTTTTGTCTTTTATATTTCAAGATCCCTTACTCTCTCACCTCCCCATGGTCCATATATATTTCCAACACTTTTACAGTTTCACCCATATTATTCTCACATCTATGATCTTCCTGGAATTAATTTTAGTTTAACAAATGAGATAGGGAATTATTTTTACTTTTTTTCTCAATAAATAGAGTCATTTCAATATAATATTCCCTCCCTTTATATTATCTTTTAAGTATGTATATTAGCATTTGAGTCTATTTCTGGAATAAAAATATATTTTTGATCTGTCTTTCTATTCTGCAACTTTAATTATAGTAGTTTACAGAATATGTTATAAAGTTAATATTTATTACTTCTCCTTTTCCTAATTTTATTACCTATTCTTATAAGCTTCTTTTAACATTTATATGTATTTGAAATTATTATACCTAGTCCATAGTTCCCTTGGTATTTTAATTGTGATCACATTACATTTTAACATCTTTTCAATATGATCTTTCTATCCAAGTACAAAGTATTTCTATCTATTCATGTACCTTAACAGAGTTTTAACTTTCTTCATACTGTTCCTATAATTTCTTAACTTTATTGCTAGGATTTAGCTGATTTTACTTATGGAATTTGTAGTTGTATTTTCTGTGTATCTACGGATACTATACTCATTTATTTATACTCATATATTCCAGTTGGGACTCATGGATCCTGCAGGTATATAATCATATCAATTGCAAATGACCATCACTGTGTATCTTCTTCTTTAGTGTTTGAACATCCTATTTAATCTTTCATCTAATCACAGTAGTTGGTAATCCAGAACTAAGTCAAATAACAGTAGTAATTGCCTTGTTCCCAACATCACTGAGATTACTCTTGGAGTTTCAAAATTAACTATAATGTTGGCTTTCATATTGATACTTTATTAATATATTTTATCAAATAACAAATTATTTTACTCTTTTACCAACTTTAATTAGAAGTCCAAAACATGGGCTGTAGTAGACAAGCAGAAAGCAGGGTAGATAATGGACTAGAAGCTCAAAGGGTCTAGATCAATGACTCTCGGAGTTTGTTTCCAGATCAGCAGTATCTGGAAACTTGTTAGAAATACAAATTCTTGTCTACATTACGAATCTACTGCATCAAACACTAGGGGAGGGGTTTAGCAATTTGTATTTCAAGAAGCCCTGCGGGTGATCTGATACATTCTTGAGTTTGAGAAACAGTGATATATAGCGAAGTTCAGCAATTACAGCTCTTGGGCCAAATCTGGTACTGCTGCCCGTTTTTCTAAATAAAGTTTTATTGAAACACTGCTAAGCTAATCCATTTATGTATCATGGATAGTTGCTTTTAAGCTGTAATAGAAAAACTGAGTAGTTGCAACATAGACCATCTGGCCAACAAAACCTAAAATATAATTATGTTACCCTTTACAGAGAAAGTATACCAACCCCTGACCTAGAGCAATCATTCTCCATTTTGGTTGAACATTAGAATCACACAGAATGCTTGAAAAAAAAATACTGGAATTCCACAACATATCCATGTTTATTTCTTTAAATTCCCACTTGATTCCAGTATGCAGCCAAGGTTGAGAACCATTCGTGTTAAGGCAGGAAAACCAGTGACAAAATCAATGCAATGATAGGTAACAAACAGAGGCAGTTCAGAATGGTAAAATGGAGTCAACATGAAACCTTATAAGGGAAGTGCTACAAGGCTGCCAACTGACTGGCTATGGAGGGCACTGAAAATGAAAGAGTCTAAGATGAGGCTGAGGACATAAGTGCAGGTGACTGGAGAATTGGTAGTATCATCAAAAAAACGAGGGTGCTGGGGTTGTGGCTCAATGGTGGAGAGCTCCCCTAGAATGCATGGGGCACTGGGTTCGATCCTCGGCACCACATAAATGTAAAATAAAGACATTGTGTCCACCTATAACTAAAAAATAAGTATTTTTAAAAGCAGGGGTGTAGGAGGAAAATGTAGTACAGAGTAGAATGGACATAGTAAACTACTTTTTAAAGTATTATGAGGCTCTCTCTTTCTTGCACTTTGCTTCCCCCCCCTCACTTTGCTCTCACCCTCTCTCTTTCGTCTCTTTTCCCTTGCACTTTCTCTTGCTTTCTCTCTTTCTCTCTCTTTTCTCCTCTTTCTCACCACCACAATAAGGATCTCTTGGTTGCTCTGAGAAAAAAAATAAAGTATTATGAGTATTTTTGATATTCAAAATATTAATATAATTAACACACACGATACATCAACCTGTCTAGAAACATAACCAATGCAGTTGAAGCCTTTCATGTAGTCTTCCACCATTGCACTCCTATTCCTACTCCCCTACTACAAGGTAACCATTATTTTGTGTTTATCATTTCTTTTCACTCTTATAAACATGCCTATCTATATGGAAGCATCACCAATTTATGTTGCTTCACCTGTCTTTAAAATTTGGAGAAATGGACCAATACTGCACATTTTGACAGGCATTTTATCTTTCCTGGAAAATTAATATTATGTTGATGTATTTACATCTAGTTTATTTTTAGTATTTAGTGTTTCATTCATTGTATGACCATTCATTTTCCTGTTAATGACAGATGCATTGTTTAAATGTTTTCTTTTATCTTATAACCCAAAATACTCTTCTATATATCTTACATATCTTTTAGTGTCAATATGTAAATTTCTGAAGAGAATATACCTAGGGGTGGAAATGCTTATTTGTAGGATATGTTCATCTTCAAATTCATTAGATATGACAAACTGTCTCTCACAGAAGTTGCAACTATTTAAATTCCCATCTATTTTATTAGAGTACCTATTCCCATGTATTTTCACAAAAGTTAACTATGGTAAGACATTAAATTTTTACTAACCTGGTGGGTGGAGAAATTTCATATTTTAAATACAATTTTACACACCTCTAATAACAAGCCAAATGAAACCTCTTTTCCTATATTCATTGGCTATTCTGGTTTCCTCTTCTGTGAACTACCTATTTATAATCTTTGCCTAATTTTTTCTTGGATTATTTGTTCCTGTTGATTAGTAGGAACTATTTTCACTTTATAGTGGATACTGATTATTAGTTCATTTTATGTCTCTTCCAGTCTTTTTCTTTTAATTTTTAATGGAATTTTTTGCTTGTTTTTGTGGTGCTGGGGATTGAACCCAGGGCCTTGTGCATGTGGGGCTAGCATGCTACCAACTGAGATATATCCCCAGTCTTTTAATAGAATTTTTATGATAAGAAGATCTTAATCTAATGGACTAGAATTCAGGGTGAAAAAATGAATTAATCTTTTATGTTTATTTTCATTTATATTTTGTTTTATTTTAAAATGACTTAAAGAAATCCTTTCCTACTCTGAACTCATAAAGTTAGTCTCCTTTAAATTGTTCTAAATATTTAGATTTCATTTTTATAACTATAAAATGCCTAGAAGTTATATTTAAGCATGGTTTAATATTGTAATACCCATCTTTTAAATGTGTATAAGCAGTGGCTCAATAACCAATTATTGATCTGCCCATCCTTTCCCAGCTAATCTTCAATGTTAACTCTCTCCTATGATTTTTTTTTATGAAAAAAGACTTTTCCTGGTAATATATATATACATATATCTGTATATTATGCATATCATATATATATATATATATATATATATATAATTGGTCAATAAACCTTTATTTTATTTATATGTGGTGCTGAGAATCAAACCCAGTGCCTCACACATGCTAGGCAAGTGCTCTACCACTGAGCCACAACCCCAGCCCCCCCTGGTATCTTTATTCCATTCAAGTTTATTGGTCTAGAGTTGTTATGTAAGAAAATTATCTTATATACTATAATTTTATTAAGATGCCTTGATGTTTGGTAAGCTATGTCTTTTCCCCATCTTTATATTTTCATAAACATTCCTTTGGATATTCTAAGTTATTTTCCTTCTGTGTTTTAGAATCAGCTTGCTTGGTACCACAGAAAAGTGGTATTTTTGGGGGGAATGCACTGAATATATTCATCTAGTAGAAAAAACTGATATTTTTATCATACTGAGTCCTCTATGAACATGCTCTATATCTGCATTTATTTAAGTCTAATGTCTCTCCATAAAATCCTATATTTTCTCCATTAAGATCTTAAACATCTTTATTAGATTTATTACTATGTACTTTTAATTTTTAATTAAAAATTGGTATCCTTCCTAAAATTTTTATATTTTCAAATATTTATTGCTGATACAGAGGAATATGACTATTTTTGTTGAATAAAACATTAAGAGTTTGTAGATTATCTCATATTTTTCATCTAAAGAAATCATAAAGTATCAGACTATTTGTTTTTCGATACCAATAATTGACTTCATTTGTTCTTCTTGTTTTATGGCACTTACTAGGGCCTCAAGTATTGCTGAGTAGAAATGATAGTGAATTATTTTATCCAGTTCTTGATTTTCAAGGGGAATTCATCTAATATTTTACCACTGAGTATGATAATTACAGCAGACTGTTTTGTAAATATATTTTATCATCACTTTCTTTCCAAGTTTGTTTAGCACTGCAATTCTGTTTTTTTTTTTTTTAATTTTTTATTGTGGGTTGTTCAAAACATTACAAATTTCTTGACATATCATATTCCACACTTTGATTCTAGTGGGTTATGAACTCCCACCTTCACCCCATACACAGATTGCAGATTCACATCAGTTACACATCCATTGATTTACAAATTGCCATACTAGTGTCTGTTGTGCTCCGCTGCCTTTCCCATCATCCACCCTCCCCCCTCCCCACCTCTCCCCTCCCCTCCCCTCCTCTCTCTCTACCCCCTCCACTGTATAACCCTGAGGGTCTCCTTCCATTACCGTGCAATTTACCTTCTCTCTCCCTTTCCCTCCCACCTCTCATCCCTGTTAAATGTTAATCTTCTTCTCCTGTTCTTCGTCCCTACTCTGTTCTTAGTTACTTTCCTTATATCAAAGAAGACATTTGGCATTTGTTTTTTAGGGATTGGCTAGCTTCACTTAGCATAATCTGCTCTAATGCCATCCATTTCCCTGTAAATTCTATGATTTTGTCATTTTTTAATGCAGAGTAATACTCCATTGTGTATAAATGCCACATTTTTTTTTATCCATTCGTCTATTGAAGGGCATCTAGGTTGGTTCCACAGTCTTGCTATTGTGAACTGTGCTGCTATGAACATCGATGTAGCAGTGTCCCTGTAGCATGCTCTTTTTAGGTCTTTAGGGAATAGACGGAGAAGGGGAATAGCTGGGTCAAATGGTGGCTCCATTCCCAGCTTTCCAAGAAATCTCCATACTGCTTTCCAAATTGGCTGCACCAATCTGCAGTCCCACCAGCAATGTACAAGTGTACCCTTTTCCCCACATCCTCGCCAGCACTTGTTGTTGTTTGACTTCCTAATGGCTGCCAATCTTACTGGAGTGAGATGGTATCTTAGGGTGGTTTTGATTTGCATTTCTCTGACAGCTAGAGATGTTGAGCATTTTTTCATGTACTTGTTGATTGACTGTATGTCCTCCTCTGTGAAGTGTCTGTTCAGGTCCTTGGCCCATTTGTTGATTGGGTTGTTTGTTCTCTTATTGTCTAATTTTTTGAGTTCTTTGTATACTCTGGATATTAGGGCTCTATCTGAAGTGTGAGGAGTAAAGATTTGTTCCCAGGATGTAGGCTCCCTATTTACCTCTCTTATTGTTTCTTTTGCTGAGAAAAAACTTCTTAGTTTGAGTAAGTCCCATTTGTTGATTCTAGTTATTAACTTTTGTGCTATGGGTGTCCTATTGAGGAATTTGCAGCCCGACCCCACCGACTGTAGATCGTAGCCAACTTTTTCTTCTATCAGACGGCGCGTCTCTGATTTGACATCAAGTTCCTTGATCCATTTTGAATTCACTTTTGTGCATGGCGAGAGAAAGGGATTCAGTTTCATTTTGTTGCATATGGATTTCCAGTTTTCCCAGCACCATTTGTTGAAGATGCTATCCTTCCTCCATTGCATGCTTTTAGCCCCTTTATCAAATATAAGATAGTTGTAGTTTTGTGGATTGGTTTCTGTGTCCTCTATTCTGTACCATTGGTCCACACGCCTGTTTTGGTACCAGTACCATGCTGTTTTTGTTACTATTGCTCTGTAGTATAGTTTGAAGTCTGGTATCGCTATACCGCCTGATTCACACTTCCTGCTTAGCATTGTTTTTGCTATTCTGGGTCTTTTATTTTTCCATATGAATTTCATGATTGCTTTCTCTATTTCTACAAGAAATGCCGTTGGGATTTTGATTGGCATTGCATTAAACCTATAGAGAACTTTTGGTAATATCGCCATTTTGATGATGTTAGTTCTGCCTATCCATGAACAGGGTATATTTTTCCATCTTCTAAGATCTTCTTCTATTTCTCTCTTTAGGGTTCTGTAGTTTTCATTGTATAAGTCTTTCACCTCTTTTGTTAGGTTGATTCCCAAGTATTTTATTTTTTTGAAGATATTTTGAATGGAGTGGTTGTCCTCATTTCCATTTCAGAGGATTTGTCGCTGATATACAGGAATGCCTTTGATTTATGCGTGTTGATTTTAAATCCTGCCACTTTGCTGAATTCATTTATTAGCTCTAATAGTTTCTTTGTAGAGCCTTTTGGGTCTGCTAGATATAGAATCATATCATCTGCAAATAGTGATAATTTAATTTCTTCTTTTCCTATTTTTATGCCTTTAATTTCTTTCGTCTGTCTAATTGCTCTGGCCAGTGTTTCGAGAACTATGTTGAAGAGAAGTGGAGAGAGAGGGCATCCCTGTCTTGTTCCAGATTTTAGAGGGAATGCCTTCAGTTTTTCTCCATTCAGAATAATGCTAGCCTGAGGCTTAGCATAGATTGCTTTTACAGTATTGAGGTATGTTCCTGTTATCCCTAGTTTTTCTAGAGTTTTGAACATAAAGGGATGCTGTACTTTGTCAAATGCTTTTTCCGCATCTATCGAGATGATCATATGGTTCTTATTTTTAAGTCTATTGATGTGGTGAATAACATTTATTGATTTCCGTATATTGAACCAGCCTTGCATCCCAGGGATGAATCCTACTTGATCATGGTGTACAATTTTTTTTATATGTTTTTGTATCCGATTCGCCAGAATTTTATTGAGGATTTTTGCATCTAGGTTCATTAGAGATATTGGTCTGTAGTTTTCTTTCTTTGAAGTGTCTTTGTCTGGTTTAGGTATCAGGGTGATGTTGGCCTCATAGAATGAATTTGGAAGTTCTCCCTCCTTTTCTATTTCCTGAAGTAGCTTGAAAAGTATTGGTATTAGTTCTTCTTTAAAGGTTTTGTAAAATTCTGCTGTATACCCATCGGGACCTGGGCTTTTCTTAGTTGGTAGTCTTTTTATGGTTTCTTCTATCTCCTCAATTGATATTGGTCTGTTTAGGTTTTCTATATCCTCCTGACTCAATCTGGGCAGATCATATGACTTAAGAAATTTATCTATGCCTTCACTATCTTCTAATTTATTGGAGTATAAGGATTCAAAATAGTTTTGATTATCTTCTGTATTTCTGAAGTGTCTGTTGTGATATTGCCTTTTTCATCCCGTATGCTAGTAATTTGAGTTCTCTCTCTTCTTCTCTTCACTAGCATCGCTAAGGGTCTGTCGATTTTGTTTATTTTTTCAAAGAACCAACTTTTAGTTTTGTCAATTTTTTCAATTGTTTCTTTTGTTTCGATTTCATTAATTTCAGCTCTGATTTTAATTATTTCTTGCCTTCTACTTCTTTTGCTGTTGTTTTGCTCTTCTTTTTCAAGGATTTTGAGATGAAGTATGAGATCATTTATTTGTTGGTTTTTTCTTTTTTTAAGGAATGAACTCCAAGCAATGAATTTTCCTCTTAGAACTGCTTTCAATGTGTCCCATAGATTCCGATATGTTGTGTCTGTGTTTTCATTTATCTCTAAGAATTTTTTAATTTCCTCCTTGATGTCTTCTATAACCCATTGATCATTCAGTAACCTATTGTTCATTCTCCAATTGATGTATGCTTTTTCCTTCCTTCTTTTATCGTTGATTTTCAGTTTCATTCCATTATGATCAGATAAGATGCATGGTAATATCTCTACTCCTTTATATTGTCTAAGAGTTGCCCTGTGACATAATATATGATCTATTTTTGAGAAGGATCCATGTGCTGCTGAGAAAAAAGTGTAACTGCTTGATGTTGGGTGGTATACTCTATATATGTCAATTAGGTCTAGGTTATTAATAGTGTTATTGAGTTCTATAGTTTCCTTATTCAACTTTTGTTTGGAAGATCTGTCCAGTGGCGAGAGAGGTGTGTTGAAGTCTCCCATGATTATGGTGTGGTGGTCTATTAGACTCTTGAACTTGAGAAGAGTTTGTTTGACGAACATAGCTGCACCATTGTTTGGGGCATAAATATTTATGATTGTTATGTCTTGTTGGTGTATGGTTCCCTTAAGCAGTATGTAGTGTCCCTCTTTATCTCTTTTGATTAACTTTGGCTTGAAATCTATTTTATTTGATATGAGTATGGACACGCCTGCTTGTTTCCGAAGTCCATATGAGTGATATGATTTTTTTTTTTTTTTTTTTTTTTTTTTTAATTTTTTATTGTTGGCTGTTCAAAACATTACATAGTTCTTGATATATCATATTTCACAATTTGATTCAAGTGGGTTATGAGCTCCCATTTTTACCCCATATACAGATTGCAGAATCACATCAGTTACACATCCATTGATTTACATATTGCCATACTAGTGTCTGTTGTATTCTGCTGCCTTTCCTATCCTCTACTATCCCCCCTCCCCTCCCCTCCCCTCCCCTCCCCTCCCCTCTTCTCTCTCTGCTCCCTCTACTGACATTCGTTTGTCCCCCTTATATTATTTTTCCCCTTCCCCTCACTTCCTCTTGTATGTACTTTTGTATAACTCTGAGGGTCTCCTTCCATTTCCATGCATTTTCCCTTCTCTCTCCCTTTCCCTCCCACCTCTCATCCCTGTTTAATGTTAATCTTCTTCTCCTGCTCTTCGACCCTACTCTGTTCTTAGTTACTCTCCTTATATCAAAGAAGACATTTGGCATTTGTTTTTTAGGGATTGGCTAGCTTCACTTAGCATAATCTGCTCTAATGCCATCCATTTCCCTGTAAATTCTATGATTTTGTCATTTTTTAATGCAGAGTAATACTCCATTGTGTATAAATGCCACATTTTTTTTATCCATTCATCCATTGAAGGGCATCTAGGTTGGTTCCACAGTCTTGCTATTGTGAATTGTGCTGCTATGAACATAGATGTAGCAGTGTCCCTGTAGCATGCTCTTTTTAGGTCTTTAGGGAATAGACCGAGAAGGGGAATAGCTGGGTCAAATGGTGGCTCCATTCCCAGCTTTCCAAGAAATCTCCATACTGCTTTCCAAATTGGCTGCACCAATTTACAGTCCCACCAGCAATGTACAAGTGTACCCTTTTCCCCACATCCTCGCCAGCACTTGTTGTTGTTTGACTTCATAATGGCTGCCAATCTAACTGGAGTGAGATGGTATCTTAGGGTGGTTTTGATTTGCATTTCTCTGACAGCTAGAGATGGTGAGCATTTTTTCATGTACTTGTTGATTGATTGTATGTCCTCCTCTGAGAAGTGTCTGTTCAGGTCCTTGGCCCATTTGTTGATTGGGTTGTTTGTTCTCTTATTGTCTAATTTTTTGAGTTCTTTGTATACTCTGGATATTAGGGCTCTATCTGAAGTGTGAGGAGTAAAGATTTGTTCCCAGGATGTAGGCTCTCTATTTACCTCTCTTATTGTTTCTTTTGCTGAGAAAAAACTTTTTAGTTTGAGTAAGTCCCATTTGTTGATTCTAGTTATTAACTTTTGTGCTATGGGTGTCCTATTGAGGAATTTGGAGCCCGACCCCACAGTATGTAGATCGTAGCCAACTTTTTCTTCTATCAGACGGCGTGTCTCTGATTTGATATCAAGCTCCTTGATCCATTTTGAATTTACTTTTGTGCATGGCGAGAGAAAGGGATTCAGTTTCATTTTGTTGCATATGGATTTCCAGTTTTCCCAGCACCATTTGTTGAAGATGCTATCCTTCCTCCATTGCATGCTTTTAGCCCCTTTATCAAATATAAGGTAGTTGTAGTTTTGTGGATTGGTTTCTGTGTCCTCTATTCTGTACCATTGGTCCACCCGCCTGTTTTGGTACCAGTACCATGCTGTTTTTGTTACTATTGCTCTGTAGTATAGTTTGAAGTCTGGTATCGCTATACCGCCTGATTCACCCTTCCTGCTTAGCATTGTTTTTGCTATTCTGGGTCTTTTGTTTTTCCATATGAATTTCATGATTGCTTTCTCTATTTCTACAAGAAATGCCGTTGGGATTTTGATTGGCATTGCATTAAACCTGTAGAGAACTTTTGGTAATATCGCCATTTTGATGATGTTAGTTCTGCCTATCCATGAACAGGGTATATTTTTCCATCTTCTAAGATCTTCTTCTATTTCTCTCTTTAGGGTTCTGTAGTTTTCATTGTATAAGTCTTTCACCTCTTTTGTTAGGTTGATTCCCAAGTATTTTATTTTTTTTGAAGATATTGTGAATGGAGTGGTTGTCCTCATTTCCATTTCAGAGGATTTGTCGCTGATATACAGGAATGCCTTTGATTTATGCGTGTTGATTTTATATCCTGCCACTTTGCTGAATTCATTTATTAGCTCTAATAGTTTCTTTGTAGACCCTTTTGGGTCTGCTAGGTATAGAATCATGTCATCTGCAAATAGTGATAATTTAAGTTCTTCTTTTCCTATTTTGATGCCTTTAATTTCTTTCGTCTGTCTAATTGCTCTGGCCAGTGTTTCGAGAACTATGTTGAACAGAAGTGGAGAGAGAGGGCATCCCTGTCTTGTTCCAGATTTTAGAGGGAATGCCTTCAATTTTTCTCCATTCAGAATGATGCTAGCCTGAGGCTTAGCATAGATTGCTTTTACAATATTGAGGTATGTTCCTGTTATCCCTAGTTTTTCTAGAGTTTTGAACATAAAGGGATGCTGTACTTTGTCAAATGCTTTTTCCGCATCTATCGAGATGATCATATGATTCTTATTTTTAAGTCTATTGATGTGATGAATAACATTTATTGATTTCCGTATATTGAACCAGCCTTGCATCCCAGGGATGAATCCTACTTGATCATGGTGCACAATTTTTTTGATAAGTTTTTGTATCCGAGTGGCCAGAATTTTATTGAGGATTTTTGCATCTAGGTTCATTAGAGATATTGGTCTGTAGTTTTCTTTCTTTGAAGTGTCTTTGTCTGGTTTAGGTATCAGGGTGATGTTGGCCTCGTAGAATGAATTTGGAAGTTCTCCCTCTTTTTCTATTTCCCGAAGTAGCTTGAAAAGTATTGGTATTAGTTCCTCTTTAAAGGTTTTGTAAAACTCTGCTGTATACCCATCTGGTCCTGGGCTTTTCTTAGTTGGTAGTCTTTTGATGGTTTCTTGTATTTCCTCAATTGATATTGGTCTGTTTAGGTTGTCTATATCCTCCTGACTCAATCTGGGCAGATCATATGACTTAAGAAATTTATCTATGCCTTCACTATCTTCTAATTTATTGGAGTATAAGGATTCAAAATAATTTTTGATTATCTTCTGTATTTCTGAAGTGTCTGTTGTGATATTGCCTCTATCATCCCGTATGTTAGTAATTTGAGTTCTCTCTCTTCTTCTCTTCGCTAGCATGGCTAAGGGTCTGTCGATTTTGTTTATTTTTTCAAAGAACCAACTTTTAGTTTTGTCAATTTTTTCAATTGTTTCTTTTGTTTCGATTTCATTAATTTCAGCTCTGATTTTAATTATTTCTTGCCTTCTACTTCTTTTGCTGTTGTTTTGCTCTTCTTTTTCTAGGATTTTGAGATGAAGTATGAGATCATTTATTTGTTGGTTTTTTCTTTTTTTAAGGAATGAACTCCAAGCAATGAATTTTCCTCTTAGAACTGCTTTCAATGTGTCCCATAGATTCCGATATGTTGTGTCTGTGTTTTCATTAATCTCTAAGAATTTTTTAATTTCTTCCTTGATGTCTTCTATAACCCATTGATCATTCAGTAACCTATTGTTCATTCTCCAAGTGATGTATTCTTTTCCCTTCCTTCTTTTATCGTTGATTTTCAGTTCCATTCCATTATGATCAGATAGGATGCATGGTATTATCTCTACTCCTTTATATTGTCTAAGAGTTTCCCTGTGACATAATATATGATCTATTTTTGAGAAGGATCCATGTGCTGCTGAGAAAAAAGTGTAACTGCTTGATGTTGGGTGGTATACTCTATATATGTCAATTAAGTCTAGGTTATTAATTGTGTTATTGAGTTCTATAGTTTCCTTATTCAACTTTTGTTTGGAAGATCTGTCCAGTGGTGATAGAGGTGTGTTGAAGTCTCCCATGATTATTGTATGGTGGTCTATTAGACTCTTGAACTTGAGAAGAGTTTGTTTGATGAACATAGCTGCACCATTGTTTGGGGCATATATATTTATGATTGTTATGTCTTGTTGGTGTATGGTTCCCTTGAGCAGTATGTAGTATCCCTCTTTATCCCTTTTGATTAACTTTGGCTTGAAATCTATTTTATTTGATATGAGTATGGATACTCCTGCTTGTTTCCGAAGTCCATATGAGTGATATGATTTTTCCCAACCTTTCACCTTCAGCCTATGTATGTCTTTTCCTATCAAATGCGTCTCCTGTAGGCAGCATATTGTTGGGTCTTGTTTTGTGACCCATTCTACTAGCCTGTGTCTCTTGATTGGTGAGTTTAAGCCATTAACATTTAGGGTTATTATTGAGATATGGGTTGTTCTTCCAGCCATATTTGTTTATTTATGTTACTAAACATGGTTTGTTTTCCTCTTTGATTATTTTCCCCCCTTTAGTGTCCTACCTCCCACTGTTGGTTTTCATTGTTATTTTCCATTTCCTCTTCCTGTAATGTTTTGCCAAGGATGTTTTGAAGAGATGGTTTTCTAGCTGCAAATTCTTTTAACTTTTGTTTATCGTGGAAGGTTTTAATTTCATCTTCCATCCTGAAGCTTAATTTCGCTGGAAACACAATTCTTGGTTGGAACCCATTTTCTTTCAGTGTTTGAAATATGTTATTCCAGGATCTTCTAGCGTTCAGAGTCTGTGTTGAAAGATCAGCTGTTATCCTGATTGGCTTACCCCTAAATGTGATCTGCTTCCTTTCTCTTGTAGCTTTTAAAATTCTCTCCTTATTCTGTATGTTGGGCATCTTCATTATAATGTGTCTAGGTGTGGGTCTCTTATGATTTTGCACATTCGGCGTCCTGTAGGCTTCTAGGATTTGGGGTTCTGTCTCATTCTTCAAGTCTGGGAAGTTTTCTCGTATTATTTCATTGAATAGATTGCTCAATCCTTTGGTTTGAAACTCTGTCCCTTCCTGTATCCCAATGACTCTTAAATTTGGTCTCTTGATGTTATCCCATATTTCTTGGATGTTCTGCTCATGGTTTCTTAACAGTCTTGCTGAGCTGTCTATGTTCTTTTCAAGTTGAAATACTTTATCTTCATTGTCTGATGTTCTGTCTTCTAAGTGTTCTACTCTGCTGGTAGTATTCTCAATTGAGTTTTTAAGTTGGCTTATTGCTTCCTGCATTTCTAGGATTTCTGTTTGTTTGTTTTTTATAACCTCTATTTCCCTGTGTAGTTGATCTTTTGCTTCTTGGATTTGTTTATGTAATTCATTGTTGAAGTGATCTTTCATTGTCTGATTTTGCTGTCTGATGTCTTCCTTGAGACTCCAGATCATCTGAAGCATGTATATCCTGAATTCTTTATCTGACATTCCATCTGCTGCAGCTATTACCTCTTCTAATGTTGAGTTGACCTGCATTACTTGTGGTCCTTTCTTTCCTTGTCTCTTCATACTGTTTGCGTTCCTTTCTACTTAGTGAAACTGTTGTGTTATTGAATTTTCCCCCTATATATTTATATTGGTCTTGTATAGTTGCAAAGTCTCCCTCGCAGGCGCGGGCGGCGGCTCTGTCCCTCTGTGGGCCGCTAGGCTTGTTCTGTGGGTGGTCACAGTTCTGTCTACTTTGCAGGTGCAGGCAGCGGCACTGCCCCTCTGCAGGCCTCTGGGGCTGTACTGCCAGTGGGTCGCAGGTCCGCCTACCTTGCAGGTGCGGGGGGGGGGGCGGCTCTACCCTTCCTCAGGCCACTGGGCCTGTTCTGTCTCTCGGTTGCAGGTCTGGCCTGTTCTGATGGTGGTCACAGTTCCACCTACCTGGCGGGCGCGGGGGGTGGGGGGCGGCTCTGCCCCCCAGCAGGCCCCTGGGCCTGCTCTGTGCGTGGTCACAGTTCCCTCTACCTTGCCGGTGCAGGGGGAGGGGGCGGCTCTGCCTCCCAGCAGGCCGCTGCTCCTCTTCTGCCAGTGGGTCACAGGCCCGCCTACCTTGCAGGAGTGATTGGAAGCTCTGTCCTGCCGCGGGCCACTCGGCCTTTTCTGTCGGTGGTCACAGTTCCACCTACCTGGCAGGCGCGTGGGGTGGGGGGTGGCTCTGCCCCTCAGCAGGCCGCTGGGCCTGCTCTGTGCGTGGTCACAGTTCCCTCTACCTTGCCGGTGCAGGGGGAGGGGGCGGCTCTGCCTCTCAGCAGGCCGCTGCTCCTCTTCTGCCAGTGGGTCGCAGGCCCGCCTACCTTGCAGGAGTGATTGGAAGCTCTGTCCCGCCGCGGGCCACTGGGCCTTTTCTGTCGGTGGTCACCTGGCAGGGGCGGGGGGTGGTGGGTGGCTCTGCCCCTCAGCAGGCCGCTGGGCCTGCTCTGTGCGTGGTCACAGTTCCTTCTACCTTGCAGGTGCAGGGGGAGGGGGCGGCTCTGCCTCTCAGCAGGTCGCTGCTCCTCTTCTGCCGGTGGGTCGCAGGCCCGCCTACCTTGCAGGAGTGATTGGAAGCTCTGTCCCACCGCGGGCCACTGGGCCTTTTCTGTCGGTGGTCACCTGGCAGGCGCGGGGGGTGGGGGGGGGCTCTGCCCCTCAGCAGGCCGCTGGGCCTGCTCTGTCCATGGTCACAGTTCCCCTACCTGGCAGGCGCGAGGGGTGGGGGGCGGCTCTGCCCCTCAGCAGGCCACTGGGCCTGCTCTGTGCGTGGTCACAGTTCCCTCTACTTTGCCGGCGCAGGGGGAGGGGGCGACTCTGCCACTCAGCAGGTCGCTGCTCCTCCTCTGCCGGTGGGTCGCAGGCCCGCCTACCTTGCAGGAGTGATTGGAAGCTCTGTCCCGCCGCGGGCCACTGGGCCTTTTCTGTCCGTGGTCACAGTTCCCCTATCTGGCAGGCGCGGGGGGTGGGGGGCGGCTCTGCCCCTCAGCAGGCCGCTGGGCCTGCTCTGTGCGTGGTCACAGTTCCCTCTACTTTGCCGGCGCAGGGGGAGGGGGCGGCTCTGCCTCTCAGCAGGTCGCTGCTCCTCTTCTGCCGGTGGGTCGCAGGCCCGCCTACCTTGCAGGAGTGATTGGAAGCTCTGTCCCACCGCGGGCCACTGGGCCTTTTCTGTCGGTGGTCACCTGGCAGGGGCGGGGGGTGGGGGGTGGCTCTGCCCCTCAGCAGGCCGCTGGGCCTGCTCTGTGCGTGGTCACAGTTCCTTCTACCTTGCCGGTGCAGGGGGAGGGGGCGGCTCTGCCTCTCAGCAGGTCGCTGCTCCTCTTCTGCCGGTGGGTCGCAGGCCCGCCTACCTTGCAGGAGTGATTGGAAGCTCTGTCCCACCGCGGGCCACTGGGCCTTTTCTGTCGGTGGTCACCTGGCAGGGGCGGGGGGTGGGGGGTGGCTCTGCCCCTCAGCAGGCCGCTGGGCCTGCTCTGTGCGTGGTCACAGTTCCCTCTACCTTGCCGGTGCAGGGGGAGGGGGCGGCTCTGCCTCTCAGCAGGTCGCTGCTCCTCCTCTGCTGGTGGGTCGCAGGTCCGCCTACCTTGCAGGAGTGATTGGAAGCTCTGTCCCGCCAAGGGCCGCTGGGCCTTTTCTGTCCGTGGTCACAGTTCCCCTACCTGGCAGGCGCGGGGGGTGGGGGGCGGCTCTGCCCCTCAGCAGGCCTCTGGGCCTGCTCTGTGCGTGGTCACAGTTCCCTCTACTTTGCCGGCGCAGGGGGAGGGGGCGGCTCTGCCTCTCAGCAGGTCGCTGCTCCTCTTCTGCAGGTGGGTCGCAGGCCCGCCTACCTTGCAGGAGTGATTGGAAGCTCTGTCCCACCGCGGGCCACTGGGCCTTTTCTGTCGGTGGTCACCTGGCAGGGGCGGGGGATGGGGGGTCGAGTGATATGATTTTTCCCAACCTTTCACCTTCAGCCTATGTATGTCTTTTCCTATCAAATGCGTCTCCTGTAGGCAGCATATTGTTGGGTCTTGTTTTGTGATCCATTCTACTAGCCTGTGTCTCTTAATTGGTGAGTTTAAGCCATTAACATTTAGGGTTATTATTGAGATATGGGTTGTTCTTCCAGCCATATTTGTTTATTTCTGTTACTAAACATTGTTTGTTTTCCTCTTTGATTGTTTCCCCCCCCCTTTACTGTCCTACCTCCCACTGTTGGTTTTCATTGTTATTTTCCATTTCCTCTTCCTGTAATACTTTGGCTAGGATGTTTTGAAGAGATGGTTTTCTAGCTGCGAATTCTTTAAACTTTTGTTTATCGTGGAAAGTTTTAATTTCATTCTCCATCCTGAAGCTTAATTTCGCTGGATACACAATTCTTGGTTGGAACCCATTATCTTTCAGTGTTTGAAATATGTTATTCCAGGATCTTCTAGCTTTCAGAGTCTGTGTTGAAAGATCAGCTGTTATCCTGATTGGCTTGCCCCTAAATGTAATCTGCTTCCTTTCTCTTGTAGCTTTTAAAATTCTCTCCTTATTCTGTATGTTGGGCATCTTCATTATAACGTGTCTAGGTGTGGATCTCTTATGATTTTGCACATTCGGCGTCCTGTAGGCTTCTAGGATTTGGGATTCTGTCTCATTCTTCAAGTCTGGGAAGTTTTCTTGTATTATTTCATTGAATAGACTGCTCATTCCTTTGGTTTGGAGCTCTGTACCTTCCTGTATCCCAATGACTCTTAAGTTTGGTCTCTTAATGTTATCCCATATTTCTTGGATGTTCTGCTCATGGTTTCTTAACAGTCTTGCTGAGCTGTCTATGTTCTTTTCCAGTTGAAATACTTTGTCTTCATTGTCTGATGTTCTATCTTCTAAGTGTTCTACTCTGTTGGTAGTATTCTCCATTGAGTTTTTAAGTTGGTTTATTGCTTCCTGCATTTCTAGGATTTCTGATTGCTTGTTTTTTATAACCTCTATCTCCCTGTATAGTTGATCCTTTGCTTCCTGGATTTGTTTGCGTAATTCGTTGTCGAAGTGATCTTTCATTGTCTGATTTTGCTGTTTAATGTCTTCCTTGATACTCCAGATCATCTGAAGCATGTATATCCTGAATTCTTTATCTGACATTCCATCTGCTGCAGCTGTTACCTCTTCTAAAGTTGCGTTGACCTGCATTGCTTGTGGTCCTTTCTTTCCTTGTCTTTTCATACTGCTTGCGTATCTTTCCTGCAGGCGCGGGCGGCTGCTCTGCTCTCTCCTTATTCCAATTGGGGTGTCGTTTTTATTTTATGTGTTTTTACTATATTTATTGAGATAATTTTCTATTAGTTTGATGATTTACACTAGTATTTTCTCATATGTTCAGCCAACCTTAGATTACATGAAACTGAACTTTGTATAATTTATTATCATATTTACACACTGCTTAACTCCTTCTGCTAATATTTAAATCAAGATGTTTATCAGTACTCATTTAATAAGTTCCTTATACTATTCATCTTTCCTGTGGTATTTATCTGGTTTTGGAATCAAAATTATTATTTTAAATGAACAAGGGAATATATGATTTTATGTCTTTGGAAGAGTTTGTATAAATTTAGAGTTATCTGTTCCTTCAATTAATAAAATTTTCCTGTGATTTCAGTGATTTTTTTTAACTACCAATTTATCTAATGATTATAAGTATAGTCCTGTTTTCTATTTCTTCTGAGGTTTGTTTAGGCAATTTATGGTTTTAATTTTTAAAGTGTGCATTTTATCCAGGCCCAGTGGTGCACACCTGTAATCCCAGCACCTCAGAAGGCTGAGGCAGGAGGATCACAAGTTCAAAGCCAGTCTCAAAAACTTGGTGAGACACTGTTTGAAAAATAAAATAAATTTTTAAAAATACAAAGGACTAGGGATGTTGTTAAGTGGTTAGGTGTCCCTGAGTTCAATTCCTGCTATAAAAAGTGTGCATTTTATCTGACTTTTCTCTTATATTGGCATATTGTTTTTGTTTTTGTTTTGTTTGTTTGTTTTTTAGTATTTTCTTATTTGCTACTTTATGTCTAGCCACATTCCCCTAACTCCTATATTATTCATCCTTTATTTGTGGTCTCTCTTTCTCTCTCCATTTCTCATTTTATTGCTTGCTTCCCAAAACATATTGCCAAAGGTTGTTCTATTTTATTAGTCTTTTTAAAGAGCCAACTTTAGGCTTTATTGACCTGATTATGTTTTTTTCAGCTTCATTAAATAAATGTCTTCATTTTCTTTCTTTCTACTTTGTATTTATTTTGTTCTTTTGTTAGCCTTTATAATTGCACACTTAGTTCATTAATTTAAAATCTTTAGTGTTATAATTATTTAATGCTATAAACTTCTAAGCATCATTTTCTAGATTTATCACAGTTTTCACATGTAGATTTTTCCCTTTATGTTTCATTGTAAGTATTTTTGAAATGTCCAATATGAACTTTGACACACAATATTTATTTCCATGTTAATTTTAATTTTTTCAAAAGTTTTCTGCATTTTAAAAAGTAATACTTGAGCTGGGGTTGTGGCTCAGAAGTAGCACACTTGCCTGGCATGTATGAGGCACTGGATTCAATTCTCAGCAACACATGTCTATTAAACAACTTATAAAAATAAGTTGTCTATCAACAACTAAAAAATATTTTAAAAATCTATCTTTAAAAAAATAATCCTCTATTTATTTATAAATTGATGGTACTAGTTAGGAGAATATAGTCTGTGTTATATGAATTCTTTAGATATATTGATACTTTCTTTATGGCTTAATATGTAATAATTTTAGTAAATAGTCCATATATTGTTGAGAATATTATAAATTGCCTAATTACTAAACAGAAGGGCTTTTTTTCTATATTACACTTATTTTGTTTTACTAATTTTTTTATTTTGGGGTTGGCAAACTCTGGCCTTTGGGCCAAGTCTGGTCAACTGGCTATATTGGCATATGAGCTAAAAACTATTTTCACATTTGTAATTGTTTGAAAACTAGCAAAAGTAGATTTTATTTTTTTAATATTTATTTCTTAGTTTTTTAGGTTGACACAATATCTTTATATTTATGTGGTGCTGAGGATCGAACCCAGGGCCTGACACATACTATGCGAGCACTCTACCACTGAGACACAACCACAGCCCCGAAAGTAGATTTTATAACAAATAAAAATGATATGGCTTTCAATTTAAATGTCCACAAATGAAGTTTTATTGAAAATATCCAGTCTCTCTAAAGTATTGTCTAAGGCTGATTTTATACTCTATTGGAACATCTGAATAGATTATATATTCTACAAAATATAAAGTACTTACTCTCTGGACCATTATATAAAAAGTATGTTGACCTACAACCTTACCAACATTTTTTGTCTTTTAATTTATCAATTATTTTGAGTAGTGATTGAAATCTTCCCCTCTAGTTGTGGATTTGTGCATTTTTCCCTGTAATTTGGTCAGTTTTCACTATAAGTATTTTGGGACTGGTTTAGTAGGTAAATATAAATTTAGAATTGCGAGAACTTCCTAGTGAACTGAATTTTGAATCATTATGTAAGAGTCGGGGTTTTTTTGTCATCCACTATTTAAATTAGCTTTAAGTTCTATCTTATCTTATATAAAGTAGAACTTTATATTAAGTTCTACTATATCTTATATACCTATGCAAATATTAACAGGATACATTAGTATTTTCCCAGTGATATTTAACCATTCTCTTACTTTCAATAGCCTTATATTTTAGTCTTTTAAATAGCATATTTTTATAACTTTATTTTATTTATTTATATGTGGTGATGAGGATCAAACCCAGGGCCTTGCATGTGTGAGGCAAGCACTCCACCACTGAGCCATACCCCTAGCCCTATATAGCATATTTTAAAGATATAATATGAAAATCATTATCTTTCAACTTGTTACATCAGTTCATTTGTATCATTGTGATTAAGTATATATTCCACCAGTTCACTTGGTGCTTTCTATATACTATATTTTTTTAAAGAGAGAGAGAGAGAGAGAGAGAGAGAGAGAGAGAGAGAGAGAGAGAAAACTTTTAATATTTCTTTTTATTTTTTAGTTTTCGGTGGATACAACATCTTTGTTTGTATGTGGTGCTGAGGATCGAGCCCTGGCCGCACGCATGCCAGGCGAGCGCGCTACCACTTGAGCCACATCCCCGGCCCATATACTATACTATTTCTACAATTAGTTTATTCCCCTTTATATAATTTGGAGTCAGAAGGCCTGAGATGATTTTTGTTTATTTTTTAAATTTTCATACTCTTTGTAGTTTTGATATTCTCTAGTTTCACTATTTCATGTTTGGGTGATGATTTCTTATATAATCTTTCATCAATTCAAGAAAATCCTCAGCCTTTCTCTCTTTTAACATCATTTCTCCCCCAATACTCAGTTTCATTTTTTTTCTTTACTTTTGGAACACTAATTAGACATATGATACATTTTATCATTCTACCCTCCATGATTTCTATAACTTTTATCTGTTTTTCTCTCTGTAAAACTTTCTGAAAATATCAAATTTTTCTTCTAACTCTATTCTCTCTTTATGCCCAATTTTCTGTTAAATATATTCACTGTGCTTTTCATTTCATAAAATTCATTTAGATCTTCTGAACTTACATCTCATCTTTGTTATTGCATCTTCTCCTTCATTCATGTTTCTGATTCATCTTTTCTATTTTTATAATTTAAATAGAAATGATATATTTAGAACTTAAAATATCAATATCTGAAGTTCTTAAAGGTCTGATTCTGCTGTTTTGTTGTTTCTGCCAACTTTCACCCAAGGTGGCTTTTTTCAATGTAGTTTTAGAACTTTGAATTTTGAGCTTATATTCATGGGGGTTTGATTTATGGAAATTCTGCAAAACCTAGGTTAAGATATGTTTTAATCACCTTTTTCGCTGCTGTGACTAAAAGACCCAACCAGCACAACTGTAGAGGAGGAAAGGTGTATTTGAGGGCTCATGGTTTCAGAAGTCTTAGTCCACAGAAGGCTGGCTCCATTCCTTGGGGCACAAGGGGAGCCTGAACATCAAGGCAGAAGAGTATGGCAGAGGGAAGCAGCTCACATTATGATCAGGAAGCAGAAAGAGAGTCCACTCACCAGACACAAATATGTACCCAAAGCCACTCCCCAATTCCCACCTCCTCTAGCCACACCCTACCACTTCAGTTACCACTGAGCTAATCACTATCTGGGATTAAATCACTGATTGAATTCAGACTCTTACAACTCAATCATTTCTCCTCTAAACCTTTTTGCATTATCTCACATGTGAGCTTTTGGGGGACACCTCACATTCAAACAAGATAATAGCCTCCAGAAAGAACTCATCTTGCATCTTCCAAGAGTGCTGAGGTGAAACCAGTCCAGAATCACTTTAACTTCTCTCCTCAAAGTTTCCAGGACCATATAGACATTTCAGATTTGAACTCTATACTGAACAATGGCAGACTTCTGTTTATAGTTTTGTATTTCACAGTTTTATACCTCACAGAGCTGAGGCAGACTAGTTTACTTGTAGTTTTCCTTATTAATGGCCATAGTCTTTACTTAAAAATTTCTATGCAGATGTATCACTGAGAGATTGAACTTGCAGTCTTGGGCCCAAGTTTCTCAGGCAAAGACAAAGGAAGATTTTTATCTGAGGATTTTGTTTAGGAATTGGCTAAAATTAATGAATATAAATGGATAGTAATTCTGAAAAGCAGGAATAAAAGTGGTTTCCCTTCCTGTCCCTTCTCAGTCAATGAAAATCCAAGGGGGTAGGTTACTAGGATACAAAAATATTCCCAGGGCAACTATAGCTTCTTTATTATATTACTATTCTGGTTTCCAGATTCTCTATTTTTCAGGAGTCTTTCCTGTTTTCCCAGAACTTCTTGTGAAAATGGGTATGTATCTAAAAAGAATGTTTACATCTTTCAGAATTTTAAGGCATTTTTTCAAAAGGATTTCTAGGACATCTAGTCTTCCATGGTATTCAAACTATTATTCCTAAATTACATATACATGTCTTTGATGTTGATTCAGGTAGAGCAATGGGTAGAGAGTTATTTACTCTTTTTCTTCCATACATAAGAAATGAATCCCTGGCAAAATGTAGTACTGCAATAAAGGCAGGTAATGCAATATAAAATGACAAGTCAATCATTATCCAAATTTCTCAGGCAAAGACAAAGGAGGATTTTTCTCTGAAGCTTTTATTTAGGAATTGGCTAAAATGAATGAATATAAATGGATAGTAATTCTGAAAAGCAGTTATTGGGCCATTTTCAAATTCATCATGGATCTTAAGTAACATATGCTCACAATCAAATTTCATAGGTCATCAAAAGTACCTGTGAACCTAAGATTTATAAAGAATAGTGTCTGATTGCATAATCGCACACATATCCTATCATCATTATGATATATGTGGAAAATGAAACATACTTGACAGAAACTTACCCTATGTTTATTTTATTTGCAAAGATACCATGTTTTTTAGTTTTAAATAAGAATATCTCAACTCATGATTAAAAGAAAACTGGTGTAAACAATAGAATGGAGATAGGGGAAGTACAGAAGAGGGGATAAAAGAGGGGGGAGGGGCCACTTTGTTTCTCTTTTGACCCAATTTGGTCTCCAAACTTAAAACTGTCATCTATTTCAGGACATATACAGACTGGCCTAAGGAAGGTAAAGGACACTGCTGATATGTTATTTGGGTCCAGAAGCATGGAATCTATTTACTAGCCCTTAGGGCACAATAGGATCCAGGGGTGATTTCTAATTTGGAATGGCAGGTAAGGGCATTGACCCCATTATTGTCCATAAGAAGCACCTAGATGTCAGAATGTTTTCCTGATGCGTGCAGGACGTACTGGGCATTCCTGAAGGAAACAATTTCCCATTATGCAAATATCATTACTGTGTGAGATGCAATTACATATGAATAATTACATTTACTGTGAAACCTCTTGGTTGGAAGAGTAAATGTGTTAACTACTGCCTTAAGACTATTCATTTTTTTCCTTAATCAAAATGTGAAGATAATACATTTTTAACTTTTTAAAATAAAGCTCAACATACATCTACTAAAACCTGGAAAACACTATTATAACTTGTTTAAATCCAGATCTGACTTCTGAAATACAATGGCTAAATACTATCAGATTCAGTAAATTATTTGATATCTGTTCAACCACATCCCAAGGTATATGGACATTTTCATTCTGGCAGGCAGAAGTGTAATGAGAAAAACTGATTACTATTAGCACTTTCAGGAATGCAGAAAGCCAGGTAAATAATGTGAACTATTAACAGTGACCACAATAATGCCTAATGTGTATGAACTATTAACCAGATGGAGAAAATAAGATAATAGCCATCCATAGCCTCATTGTTGAAATGGGGGAAACAGAGATCCAAAATAGGTGAGTTAATTGTGAAGTTGAGAGGCAGAGATTGTGGAATCTCCCCACAATTTTGGAGGGAAGCAATTTAAAACAATACAACTAGAGTCTTTAAAATGCTACCTTCCATTGTCTCTAAACTGGAACGTTGGTATAGATCATCTAGAAAAGGAAATGCCTAATGACATTTTAAAAAAATGAATTTCTCAAAGCCTCAGCCCTAAAATGCCTTTTCTTTTCCTTAGAATGAAAGCACACAAAATATTTAGCATTTTGTCTGGTCTGAAGTAGAATCTATACTAAATGCCTTTTTTTCTTGCCAGTGAGTACTTCTTAAAACTTTCATTTTTTAGTATAAAATAGAAGTCAATAAACCTAAAAGAAATTACTAAAATAATTTAGTCACCATGAACAGCTCTATTTGACCTTAATACATCTTTGGGTGCACATGTTAGAAATCCTGACTGTCAGCTTCTCAGGTATATTCACCTTCAAAATATTCTGGGGCCCACAGTGAGAGACAGATTTAACTGTGCCAATATTTTTGAAGCTTAATTGTCTAATTGTAAATTAGGGAAAAGCAAGGTGACTAGGAACATACCTGAGGCAAGCCACACTAAACCTTCCACCTCTGAAGAGTACTTTGGAAATATCTTGGACCATGAAACCCTGAAATAATTCTTGAGTTGCTACTGCAATGAGGACTACAGACACAGAAAGCAATAAAGAAACACAGCATACATTCATTCACCTTCCAAAATCTGGTAATTCTAAGGTAAGCTCTCTAGGAGACCAGTGGTATTTGTTTTCCAACATAATTCATGTTAAATAAGCACTTCATTCATCCATTCATTCACTCACTAATCCAACAAATATTTATTTAATGTCTATTCTTGGCCAGGTTCTGTGCTGGGAGCTAAAGTAAAGGGCTGAATATAAGGCAGACAAGGTTACTACTCCTACATTCCAGTGGGGAGGTGATTTGACAATAAACAAGTAAACACATTGGGTAATCTCAGTTAATAATATGTTTTATAGGAAAATGAAACGAAATAATGGGATAGAAAGTTCTTGCAGGGATGAAGGAGAAGGAGGGGGAGCTATTTTATACAAATTGGTCAGGGAAGAACTCTCAGATGATATGACAATTGAGCTGAGACTAGAAGGTGGCTTGAAAAAAAATACTACCCATGGTAAGAGAAGTCAAGTCATGCTACAGAACCAGTCTCTAGCAATAGGACATGGCTGGCAGCAAATAGGTGCCATTTTACAGGGTAGATGGAAATAAAAGATCAGACCCAGCAACTCAGACAAATCTGAAAGGCAAATTCAGATCTTTGGTCAAACAAGACAAAAATTCAGCCAAGGCTCAGGCTCCAGAAGGACAACTAAAATGTGCAATCATGATCTGACTCTGAGGCAGCAGTTTGATTTCTGGCTGCTTTTCTTCTTTATTTCAAGTCTACAGATCTGCAAGTGGAAGGTCATTGTAGTTGGAAGGATGGGTGAGAGAACCCTGGATTGCTCTGATTTTTACTATAGGTCAGAGATGAATTCTAAGCATGCTTTTACAAATTCTCACCCTCTCCTCTGTCTCTCATGCAAAAATCATTTTTTTTCTGTTAATATAGAATAACACTTTCAATCTTTTCTTCAAGTGCAAAGCAATCAAAGGATGAAGTGATATCATTCTAATTAATGCTTATTATGTAAAACAAAGTTATAAAAATAGGCAACTTGTCAAGGAGAAGCCAAGCCATAAATGCACAAGTACTAGGAGCTGCAGTTGCTGAGCTTTCAGGTTTCTTTTTCTTTCTCCCATTCTACTATTTGATGTTGCTATGGGAATGCAACACAAAGTGGCACTCAGAACACAATTCCATAAAATCAATATAAATTCCAGGTGTGAATATAGCACTACGTCATCTGTAATTTTTCTTGCAAGACTGTAATTAGGTACTTGGATAGAAGAGTGGGAAGGTCGAATGTGCAGATGAAGAGTAAAATGGGGAAGAGAAGAGTTGCTAGAAGAACAAAGAAGAAAATGAGGGGATGTTAGCATTATAGTTTTTATTCACATATGGCAATTAGTCAGTACTCAAATTTCTAAGTGTATGGATAACTATTGCTTCAACATACCTCTGGTCTCCTTTTCCATACTCTCCTGGGTGCTACATTTTAAGAGAGACCCAGAAAAAGAGAAGGATCCACACCTACCCACCCAAGGTTGCCAGGATGCCATGTTTCATAGTCAGGAAAAACATAGCATTTAGTAAGAGGATTTTGGTTGTGGCACTTACTAGGTGACAAATCAGTTAAACTCTCTACATCTCTCTGGTTTCTCATACTTAAAAAAAAGGGTGATCAATTTTTTGATGGTTATTCTAAACACCTTTCCTATCCTCTCGCTTTCCAGTAGAATACCCTAGCCTTGTATCCTAGGTTCAGCCTAATGTGCTAATTTGTGTGAAGCTGTAAACAACTAATCTTCTCAGATAACACATTCTTAACAAGACCATCAGGGATTAAACCCTTCCACTGAATTAATAATCAATCAAGCATTTATTAAGTGGTTTAGATACTCTACAGGATGAAAAATAAGTAAGTATATCTCCCAAAGGAGCTATGTGGCTAAAGAGACTTAATAACAAGAAAAGGAATTATAACGTACAAGATAATTAATATGAATTTCAAGGACAGGATGGTGGGTTTATTTAGAGAAGGCTTTGTGGAGGTAGGAATACATAAAGGACTCACAAAAGAAGGGCTTGGAAAAGGAGTAAGGGCCAGAGGGAGGCTTTCTGGTCAAGGAGAGCAATATTAGGAAACTATAGGTATAACATGGGCTTTCCCCCATATTTACCAAGACAAAGTGAATGAAATCTCAAGGCAGATGGGTAGTTCACTTTGTTGTGGATAGTCACAGCTGCACCAACACATGTGGTAAGCTGTGTTGGTAGGGCATGATCCCTAGTTTGTACTCTCAAATGTCAGAGAAGTCTTCAATAATTAGGCACTATGTCAAACAAGCCACATAATCCTGGCAAAGGGAACAATCTTCCTGGTAGCCCTGTGAAAAAGTGTCTATTCCAAAAAAAAATGTGCTCCAACTTTAATTTCTCTCAGTTCAAATCAATAACACTAAATGACTGCAAGAGGGAGACTCTTCAAACTGGATGCCCCTATCTCTGAGCAAGATTGATTTCAGAAACCATAAGAGACCACTAAAGTCTCTGAGCACCAAGAATACGTAAGACTTATACACTAATTCTGCCTGTATTCAATGTTAAGAAGCAGCTTAGAGATATGAAGACACACAATAATCAGCTACCAGAGAGGGCAATGTAAGATGAAAATAACAAAATAAACAAAAAATAGGCTTCCCTAGTATGATATACTCATTTTACAGATGTTTTTCTTATCATGAGAGATCTTGGAATATACACACTTCCTTTGGAATTTTTTTAAAAAGACTAGTAAAAGAGAGATGGTTCTTCATCTGGTCAGAAGAGGCACCAGCAAAGCCCTGGTTCTTGACTAGCAAGCTAATTTATTATAAAACTTCCTTTGGCCAGAGTGCCTCCATACATCCTGCATTTCTCTATTGCTAATTCCAAGGAGACCCAATATTTTTCAGGGTGAATCTCTCAGAGCATGCACCCTATTGATGGTGGCTAAATAACTAACAACTCTATTGGTGTCATTATCTCCAGGTGAAATGGGCTTTTAATCTGTCATGCCTGTTAGCTTGGAGCTTAACTCCAGGTTACTAAGCCTGAGATAGATTTCTTCACTCTGATGCCCACAGCACAGAAATGTTAACTATCATATTATGCCTCATCCTGTGGGCTTAATGAGAATGCTATAAACAATAACAATAAATAATCTCAATAATGCCTCAACACCTGTCCTAAGGGGGAGCCAAAGGCATGTGCCAGAATTCACTAATCAATCTGCACTGTATATAGCATTCCAGAGTGGAAGAAAGCTGCTAACAGGGTCCTCTTTCCTTATCTGGTAGCAGCAATAAATCCTTCTAATCCAGCAGTCTATCTACCCTGGCTCTGTGGCCAAATTTACAAAAGAGCTCACATGAGGCACCTTAAAAATAATTCAATAAGACAGACATGAGTTACCTAAGCAGCAACTCAGAAATCACTAAATCTAGGCCTCAGGGAGTTAAACACTCTATTCCCAATCCTAAATACCAGGGCCATCTCAGTTTCTAGCTAGTTCAACCTGGCATTCAGGCTCAATGACAAATTCTGGATGTCTGAGACCTAGCAAGTCTTGCATGGCTGCTTATCTCTCTCTTATGTCCATGGACCATATAATGTAGAAAAATCAGGATAAAATGGATACCAAGGACTAGGACGGGATATATAATTTGCAGAACCTGCTGTAAAATGAAAAGGCAAAATCTCTTGTTCAAAATTTATTAAGAATTTCAAGGCAGTGTCAGCAGAACATTAAACCAAGCAACTGTGCAAGTCACATGGCCAGGATGCCAGCCCTGCAAAGTATATTCCTAAAGAAATACATATCCTTTGAACATAACTAAAGCATATTCACCAAAGAAAATTTTAGCATTTTGGGAAACTAAGTTATGTAATTGCAATAATAAAAAAGAATATAAAGTCAATTTCTCAAATTCTAAGTTTCTTTTTGGTAAAATCCCAAATAAAAGTAAATGGAATGTTCCCTAGGCCTTGAAGCACCTTGAAATCTCTTAAGATGAGCATTTTTTTCCTTAGGTGGGATGTGTTTTTAGGAGCATTGTCTGTTTCTCTCCTTCCACATCCCAATTTTATGCCCATCAGGCACAATCCTGTCTTCTGAACAGGTTTCTGTGTCCTGATGTCATCCAAAGACAAAGACCAATGCCCCTACAAACTCAAAGCTTTCCAAGGCTCCCTTCTCACTTAGTCCAAAGATTCCCTTTTCAGAATTCCTGACCACAGGCCTTTCTTAGCTCAGTGCAAATTTGTAAAGCACCAGTAATTAACACACTTAGAGGTTCTACTCATTAACTACAACTTCCCAAGCTTTAGGCTGCCAGCTCCACCCACTTCACTCAAGGATTTCCAGCTAGGGAGACTGTTCAGTTTTCAATACTACCACATCTTAACTCAGCAGCAGCAAAGATAAATGCAAGTAGAGAAAATGTTTCTCCTCTAGAACTTTGGTGATGTTGAAGTACTTTTTTTGGTTCAGCTATGTCCTCTCACATTAGCTAATTTTTCTGAATTATCCACAGATCAGGCTACCTGAAGCAATCAAAAGAATCATACTCCTTAAAAATCATCAAATACAATGATTTACAATGTTTTAAAGACATGAACCTTGTGGCTCAAATGAAATCATATGTGAAGATGAAAACAGAGCTCTTCTAGTAGAGAACAGGGGGCAGTGTATATGGGTATATGTGTATAAGTTGTAAATGATTGCCCACTATACTTCTTCCTGATGGTGCCTCTATAGAAAACCAACAGTAATGAAGAAAGCCATGGAATTACAGCTGAACACTCACTTACATAGAAGTTAAAATGGAGTCCTAGAGAAGGAAAGTGAGTTGCCCAGAGGCAGATCACCTATTGCATTCAACATATTCCAGGGAAACCTTTTATCTGCCAAGTCTACAAAAATTGAAAGTGAACAACTTTACAATGGGGTAGCATCCTGAAAACCCCATCAAAAATTGAAAAAAAATTGTAAAATGAAAATGTGTTTAATATACTTGACATATGGAACATTCTAGCTCAGCACTGTAGAATATGGATTGTTTCCTTTTATGATTGTGAAGCTAACTGGGAACTGCTGCTCACTCTGCTGCCCAGCATTGTGCGGATCATACCATGTATAGTTAACTGGGGAATGGATCAATAGTCTAAGTATTATTCCTTCTGAATGCATATTGCCTTCATATCATTATAAAATTGAATCATTGTAAATTTAACCATGGTAAATTGGAGTAGGGGATGATTGTTCATACTCTCTCCTCTATGCCTATCACTTGGGTTACAATAAGACAGATCTTCAGTCCTCTATTGAATGTATTCTGAAAGACAGTTTACCATGCTTTATGAAGAATACTTGTGGAGCAAAGAAAAATTATTGATTCCCCCACCTCTTTATTATATACTTCCTTTCACCCCAGAAAGAAACTTTGAATCATTGTAAGTTTCAAGATAAATACTGAATTTCACAGACCCCCTTTTATTACAAATTACTTTCCTGATCTCAGATGTTTTTTTAACTAATAGGGAAAACTGACTACTACTGAAAATGCACTGCTTGTCAAAGAAGACTATCAATGAATGAACTATAGAAGTGGCTGAAGCCAGATTTAACTCTTTACCTTTCTTGCTGGTGGAAAAGCTTCTGAAATTAAGTGGAACATAGGTAAAGGACTGAGAATGCCAGAGAATTCTTGGATAATATACCCAAAAGAGTTCCCAAGTGACAGGCAAGGGTTAAGCCTCCCCCTAGAAAGCTACAGAGAAACAAGGAATAGGGTGTTTAGCACTAAGCTGAAATGACTTTTCATTATCTTGGGAGGAGTGTAAAGAGCAGCAAACATCCAAGGTTAGAAAGGAAACAGCTGTATATAAAGCATGCGGCTCAACTAGAGACTATTCTATGCCAACATCCCCTGAAGAAAGTGTCCCAGTGACTTTGAGGCATATTTCAGCTATACTTAGAATTACAGACAAAGAATAGAGGCTCACCATTCCCTCCTTTGTCCCTTGCATCTCTAAGCCAAAGTGTAGATGAGACTTGGACTATATCTATCTGCTGCACAGCAAGGTTAGGCTTCCTTATATATTCCCCTAACCTTGTAAACTTTCCTCATAATAGCCATCAAATCTATAACTACTTGGACAATACCTATCTTGCCTGTCAGACTGGAAGCCCCATGATGTGAGGAATTAAGTCTCTCTTGTATATCACTACATTTCTTCACATAAGAGACATTTAAGAAATATTCATTAAAATGAATTGATTCTATACTTCAAAATATCCATGGTTTATGGGTAATGATGGCAAGAAGGGAAAAAGCACATCCCCATGTTGCTTACTTGTGATTTGGAAATTTGTTAAATTAATGATTAAAAATCACTGTGGTTATCCTTTTCTCTAGAGTCAATGTGGGCTATGTGAAATATAAGCCTATCTATAGAGTGTGTTCAAGGTAGCACAGTTTT
Source organism: Marmota monax (assembly GCF_021218885.2). Taxonomy (NCBI): domain Eukaryota; kingdom Metazoa; phylum Chordata; class Mammalia; order Rodentia; family Sciuridae; genus Marmota; species Marmota monax. Next base: position 3,752,298 of record NW_026694552.1, on the reverse strand, counting down.
CCTTTGAATAAATTTTACCCAGATGGCATTTTTTAAATAGCTGGCCAGCTGAATTAATTCAGGTAGACCTATTGGCTCAGGTCAGAGAGAAAGAATATTCCTTCAACTCTCTTCAGTATAACTGTCCCTGGACACCTTTTGATTTCTACAGCCTAATCTTGTCTGTCTGGAACACAGGCTAATCCCTCTCGTTCTCATTGCTGTTCAATTCACAACCCAAGCAAAATAGTCATCCCTAAAAAAGTTCAACAAAGAGAAATGGAGAATGAAAAGGAAATGGAGATCATAAGTTTTGCTACAAAGCATATATTAGATGTGCTAATGTCAAGTTCAGCTTGCTTGGTTATTTGGGAAGACTGAACTTATGATTCGTACTATCGGGAACATCAGGAACACATTAGAGCATGCATTATGGCTGAAGTATATGGGAGAAAAAAATAAATATTTATACTCATAAAAATGAATGTCTATTATATCTAGAAACCTAACCCTATTTTTTAATATTTATTTTTTAGTTATAAGTGGACACAATATCTTTACTTTATTTTATGTGGTACTGAGGATTGAACCCAATACCTCATGCATGGTAGGAGAGAACCCTACCTGAGCCACACAACCCCAGCCCCCCTGAGCCAAAACCCCAGGCCCTATTTTCTTGATTCATTGTTCATCTTATTTTAAGTCAGTTAGCTTGGATTCAGAGTATTATAACAGAGAGGCTGAATAAAAGTTTCTCAATCTTGGGAGAGAGAAAACTCAACAATCTCTGTTTTTCATTTGGAATACTTAAGCAACAGGTTAGTCACTTGAGAGGATGCCAAAAGATGAATTGTAAGTATAGATATTATGATACACTTTGTAACAGGTGTATCTCAGAACTTATCTAACAAAATGTGTTTCTCTACCAATTTATAAAGTCCTCTCTACTTTGTTTATCTGCCCTTCCTTTTGGTTCCCATAGCACCTATATTTTCTTCTGAGAGACCACTTACCACAGTGTATATAAAAACCTTTTCACTTGTTAATATCCTCAACCAGACTATTAAATCCTTCAGGATAGGGCTAAGACGTCCTCATCTGTGTAACTGCTCAGGTATACACAGAGAAAGAGACCATTCAATGTGGACATCATGGAAGGTAAGCATCTATTTTTTACAATATTGGAGTTGCTGAACACTTTTTATTTAAACTTTTATTTTACAATTGTCTTCAGAACCCCTTTACAAGACACTCAAGAGGGCCAGATGCATTATTTATAAATATACCTAATGTTCTATCCAGGAATTATATATTGCTAAAGAAAAGATCAAAATAGAGTCAACGTGTAAATATTACACTAGACAATAAATGAATTTTCTTCTGATTCAGAGGAAATTTGCAAAAGCTTGAGGGTAACCATCATGAGCACTGATTTGGCAATCAAATCTTGCTAGTTGACAGAGGGCTCTTTCTGAATATAATGCTAAATTAATTGGAAAACTGAATTTTGTAAATTGGGCATAAGAAGGATTTGGCATCCTTCTAATGATATTCATGTAGCTCTATCAGCTGATGAATGCAGAAGGAGAGTAGATTATATAGAAAACATCTATCTTTGGCCACCTACTATCTAATGCATTACAAAGTTAATGTTCTTTAACTTATCAGGGCCTATGGTACACCCCACACGTTCTTTGCTTTTGAGAAATTAACTCTCAGTGCTATAACAATAACATTATTTTTAATATTTACTTTATTAACAGAAATGTAATTTTTGCATAAAATAAATCATATTCTGTTTGTGTTATTTATTTACATTTGACTTCATTCTGAAGAGCTGTCTTTCAACTATACAGTAATAAGCAGTGATTGATCAATAAACCTGGAGAAACTCAAGGCTGCTCTTTTAGCCTCTCCCAAGTTTTTCATGTGATGCTTCTGAGCCTTAAAAACATTAAGAATAGTAATGCAAAAATAAATAAATAAATAAAACATTGAATAGCCTATATCCATATTATTTGTATGAAGTCAACACATGGCAATCAAAAGTAATAAATTGCTTTTTATTTTTTTAAAAAAGCATACCTGTTTTCAAAATGCTAGTTTTATTTTTAAACTTTGCTTTGAAGCAAAGTAAAATTTCTTTTTAAAATTTTGATCTTACTCTAAAGATGTAAGGTTATAAGGAATTTCTTCAAAATACATTTTATAAGTAAGATATTTCGTACTATAAGACCATGACCAACTTACACCTTATTAGGACTTTTATGGTATGGGCTAGAAAACTCACATGTTCTTGAACATTCACATATGTAGAGCTCATTTGGCATCCCTTGTATAACATTTATTTTCTATAAAATGTGCACTGTAGACAACTAAGTAATGTGGCTGATTGGAATGTGTTGTCAAGCTAGCTACATTAGAGCCATGTCTCAATACATACTTTTCTCCTAGTTTTCTTAAGGCTCAATATTAGATTATATCAATATTGTATTATATGTAGGTTTCTTAAGTTTTTTAATGTTCGGTATTAGATTATCTCTTTTTAATCTTTGTATAAGCAGCACATAAATTTCAGCATATAGTTTTATTAACAGTCATCATTTATTGAATGATTACTATAACCAGGCACATGCGCACATGACACCTCCACACTTTCCTGTCGAATTCTCACTAGATCCTTGCAAAGTAGGTACTGAAAGCACACAATTCAATTCTTCAATTGAATAAACTAAGATGGTTAGTGGTTGAATAATGCTATGAAAAACAGTAAATTGTGGCATGGGAAACCAAACCAGGTCTATTTGATTGTAAAGCCTATGCTCTTAAACACCATGGTAGACCGCTCAGAGTCAATGTTTGTTGAACTGACCTGTTAAGTTGAATATCAAAAATTAAAAGCTACTTTCATGAAACAGGTTTTATGTACAATTTTCCAATTGAAACCAAGTATTTGTTAGTTTATCTTGTTTGGGGTAACTGCAACTTAGAAGGTAACTACATTCACTTTAAGGAAGCAGTACTCTTTCATTTTAAAATATAAAAGAAGAAACAGAAACACAATCTCAAAACTTAAGGTCTTAGAATCCCTATTTCATTCAGCTATTTTCTTACCTACTTATTTCCTTTTGGATAATGGGGTTTTAAAAAATCTTACTTTACATCTTTTTTATTTTCACAAATAGGTGAAAATATTCCTTACCCCCAAATCTGAAATTGTAGAAAGTACTATGTGATTATATATCAGGCTTTCTAATTTAGCTAAAAATACTAAATCATCATGCATCATACTATGAAGCTATATTTACACATCTTTTTAAAAGCCATAGGAATAGAAGTACTCATGAAACAAAGGGGGAAACAGTATTTACCCATCTTATTCCAGAGTAAGATGAAAAATGAGAAAATAAGTTATTTGAAGTTCTTTAATGCTTATATGTGATTTGGAACACATTGCTGTTAACTCATGACTAACAGTGAACTAAATCAAGGCAAGATATGTTAAAAACAAATACTGCAATAGGACCATAATAATGAACTTGCTAACTGGTCTTTCCTCTTCAAAATGTTAATAAATATTTATCTTTAGTGTTCATATGTGCTATTCCTTTCTCTGTAGGAGCATGTAAAAGGAGGCATACATGAAGTTGTTAAAATTAACTGATTCCTATTAACAAAGACACATGTTCCTCTAAGATTTTTATTTCCAAGGGGCCAGTGAACCTTGAAAACAATACACTTAATTCCAATTAGCAATAGAAACTCTTCTCATTGTCAAATGTGTTGGAAAAAGTACTGGAGTTGATAATGTGAACATTTTTCTAAGTAATGAGACTATATTACATATCTCATGAAATCTGTGCAAAAATGTAGGCTCAGTAAGATAATGGGCTTATCTATGGAGCAGAGACTTATTTTTGGATATTTTAGGCATTTGGGAAGGTGAAACCAATGTAACATTATGTTAAATGTGAATAATCATTGTATTTACCAATGTTTTCCTTTAAAAATTTATTTTTCTAATTTCCTCATTTTCCTTTCCCACTATTATAACAACCTTGCTTATTAAGTAACCTCAATTATCTTGCAGCATATCCAAGGGAACTACTATTTTTAGCACCTACTAAATGACAGGCACTGTAAGCATTTATAAAATTTAACGTTTCACCTAACATTTATATCTAGAACAAAGGCAGATGGAGAACAAGGCAGAGAAATAAGTTTAGTATGGGTAACTATGCTTTTAACTTTTAAAATTATTTTCTAATCTTCACAACCTTATAAAGTAGGTCTTATTGCCATTTCACAGAGGACAGAAACAAGAATCAATGCCACAGACTTCCCTAAAATGCCAAAGCTACTTAATGGTTGAATCAAGATTTGAATCCAGGTCTATATGACTCAAAAACCTATGTTCTGTCAAACCCACATTAATGTCTTATCTAAACATGTACAGAAGAATATTTCTCTGTATTCTTAAATTTTAAAAAATCAACCCAAAGCACAGAAATTAAATAATTAGCCTGAGATCACATATTATGTTAATGAAATTGCTAGAAATAAGACCAAGGAAAGGGAATCCTAAGCTAGGATTTCCTACTAGACATCATGTAATGTATAGATAGTGCTGCCTCTTTAGAATAGGCACATTTTTATAAATGAAATGTAAAATTTAGACTAACGAAACTCCAAGGTTGACAACTAAAATATAAGAGTCACTTAAGTCCCAAATTCTGAAATTAAAATCCCCATAGAAAGATTAATTAATTGTGCTAATTAATTAATTAGTTGTGCACATATATCATTTTGTTTTCTTTGTGAGGTTGTAAACCATCTACTTTAAGGGACAAGCTAACATATATAAGAGAAAAAATCCTGAGAATTTTTTAAATGTGAAATATGAATGATAATTAAATATTATCATGATAGAAACTTTAATGCCAAATGTTCTTGATTTTACTTTTTAAACTGTTTATGGGAGATATTTAAAAAAGAAAGATTTTTGAAAATCCAGAAATCAAAACACTTGCTTTCTTTCTATTAGAGGAGTTATACAAATTGAAAATATTTTGAGTAGGTGACAAAGATTACAATTTGGCACTTAATTTGACTTGGCAATGACTATGAATGGAGAGGGTATGTAGTTAAAGAACAGATGCTTGGTGATTATTATAATTGTACATATTGGTCTAATAAGAAAACACATACCAACCAGTCTATAAAAGGATGTGATTTGATTGTTTGTTTTGGAAATTCACATCAGCTGTTTCCAAATATGAGGAACTATTATTAGGGTCATTAAAATAATACCAACAACTTGCATACATACTATCATTTGTTCATTCAACAAATATTTATAAAATGCTAGCAGTGTGTTATGTGCTGGATAAATAAAGAGACCAAATCTTAAAAATAAAAATCTCTGCCTACATGAAGTTTACATTCTAGTGAAGACAGTCAAACATTAACATGTAAGTTTTACAGTAATTTAGATGATGGTATCATGGAAACCAGTAGGCAGGGTATCAGTGGTATTGAGTGGTTGGGATTGTAAGTTGCATCGTTGATAAAACCCATACTAAGAAGGAAGGTGATATATGAACAAAGACTTGAGCAGGGTGTTGGAGGAAAGCATACAAGTATTAGGGAAGTACAGTATAGATAGAAGGAATAGCTAGTGCAAAGGCCCAAAGGCTCCAGCATACCTTAAGTACAAGAAAAGATTAATCAAGGTAACTCAAAGATTTTAACCTGAGAAACAAGAAAGATTAGCCATTAACTGAAAGTGAAGATGGGATGGATATGTAGATGGATTTGGAAGAAAGATCAGTTTAGTTTGGGATATGTTAAGTATGTGATATTTATTAGACATGCAGATGGAGATGATGAGTATGGAAAATCAGTCATACCAATCTGGAGTTCTGGAGAGAATTCTGGAGATAAAAATTATGAAGTAACCAACATAACGATATTTAAAATCATAAAACTAGATGAGATCCTGAGGAAATCAATACAGATAGAAATGAGAATGGGTCCAAAGAGTAAGTCCTGGTGCACTCCAATGTTATGAGATTCAAGAAAGGAGGAATCAGCAAAGGAGACTGAGATAAAAGACCACATGAGATAAGAACCAAAGCAAACAAACAAAAAATCAGAATATGAAAGTGGTCTTCCTTTCTTCAATAATTGCAACAAAATATGGAGTCCCAAATTCTTCCCATGTCTTTTATCAGGTTATTCATTTTGTTTTTAATTGCCACAAATCAGAGATAATAACATATTTATATTATTTTATATTACTACTAGAACTTTTGGAAAATATACTGGCAAAACTTTACATGGTATTGCAAACCAGTTTAAGTAAAAATATGTATATCTACACATGAACAAATATCCATCTACACATAGCCTATAAAATAATAACATGGTATATCAATTTTGAAGTGAATGATATTGCTATTAATGATTTAGACTGAACATCATTGAATAGTGAGCAGCTTTATCAGGATAAACCCATTTATTTAAAAATCTTCTCCGCATTTCAAAAGAAGAGCTTTTGGACATTTACATATTTACCAAGTGGTGATTACTACTTTAAGAGTTTTAATATATAATTCACATACAATATAATCCATCTATCTTAAGTATGCAATTCAATGTTTTCTGTATATTCACAGATATGTGTAATCATTACCACAGCTAACTTTCCAACACTTTAGTTACGAGAAAGACACAGATGTTCTTTAGCTGTCATCCTCCTAGCCTTCTCTCTCACTAGTCCTAAGCAATCATAAACCTACTTTTTATCTTTATAGATTTTCTTATTCTTGACATGTTGTATAAATTAAATCATATAGTATATGGAATTATGTAACTGGCTCCTTTCACTTAATATGTCTTCAAGCTTTATCAATGTTATAACATGTGTCAGAATATAATCTATTTATGGCCAAATAATATTCTATTATACATTCATGCTTATGCCAGTTTTTGTTTGAAAACTTGTGAGATGTTATTTTCAATATATACTTCAACTTCAGTATTGCAAGTGAAAACAATTTTGCCCTTTAACAACTGTAAGGATTATTTTTCCCCCCTTATAAGAAAAAAAGAGTTTGGGAGACATCGAAGTATTAGAGTTAAAACTTATTAAACAAAATTATTTGACTAAAATAAATAAAGATCTTTAGATTTAAAAAGTCAAATAGGCTGCTTAAATAACAAATTTCTTAAACCCCTTAAAATGCTAACATGCATTATGATTATCATCTATGAGAGAATATTCAGCAGTTTCCTAATTTATTTCCATGCAGGATCCTTTCATGTGAAATGTTTCAGATTCATAGAACTATTATTTCAATGTGAAAATATTGAAAACACTGATATAAAATAATAATTAAATTCAGGATGGTTATTGATCAATTATTTGTGAAATGAGTATATTCTATATCACATGTGACTATTTTTGGCTGGCTTTTTTTTTTTGTCATTTGTTAAATAAGAATCAACATTCAGAGAGTCAGATTATACCAAGAAACCCACAGGTCCATACCTCTCATTAAACAGACTTCTACTGTGCCATGTAAACAACAGTGTACATGGCTACTCTTTTTTGCATACTCAAGTAAATTTAATATTAGCATTTAATTAACCTGCTCACTAACCTAGAACAGGAAACAAAAGAAAAAAAGAGAAAATAATTAATTATATAAATTTAATGTTAGAATAATTTCAGTGAAGCAAAGTCATTTTATCAGTAGTCATTCAACAAATCTCCTAAATTCATTATTTTGAAGATATTTTCACATTACATTTCACATAGAAGCAACACGATTTTCCATAGCCACACTGTTGACAGGTATCTTGATGAAAATTCTAATTGCTATTAGAGGATTTCAATTTCAATGTTTTGTTCTGATAATCAGAGAAGAAAAATAAAGCAATAAGTAATAGCACCATACCAATTCTGGGCAAGAATTCTAATAAAGCAATAGCACACTTGCCAACAATTGTTATTCATAATTATGAACTATTTTGGTACTCATAAGCTTAAATAATAATAAGAGCAATTTCTACACAAGTGCTTTCTTCCCCAAATAAATGTTTATATTTAATTCATTCAGGTGACTGTTTATCTAAACCAGATTGTAATGTTTTTGATATTACTGGTTTTTCATTTAAATCTTTTTAAGTTTTCTGTTTAATCAGAACTTAAAACCATTCTATTGCATCCAGATATCACAAATCATACAATGCAAAGTACTCTGTCTGGTCAACCAAATGGAACTCAGCAGCTGAATAAATGAGGTAGCTGCCTACAATTTAGGATTTACTACCTTATACACTTCATGCTTGCCAACTACATTCATTTTAAACTAAAAATAATATGCAGCTAAATGTGAAGATGCCCCAATGACAACCTAAGTAAGATAGAAAATGAAATGGCCTATTTTTATTAATAAAATGTATGTATGCACCAATGGTCAACACAACCTGTCATTTTGCAAAAGAGCATAGAAATGGTAAGAGGAGTAGTGATTTGTTCTCCAAATCTGTGTTGGGAATTTCTGGAGGATTCTTGTGACCACTATAACTTACCATGACTAAAAAAAAAATAGTTATTCATCAAAATCTATACACACCCTACAACATGCTATGGTGCTAGGGGGAGGAAATGAGGACCTTTACTTCCAAGTCCTTTCTTGGATCCAGGTGTGACCAAGTAACTTGTTCTTGCTAGTGGAATTTGAACAGAAATGATGGGTATCACTTCCAGATGGGAAGATTTAGTAAGTGGGTATGACTTCTACACTAACTTCCATCCTTGGGCTGGGTAGAGAAGAGATTCTGAAAGCCTTATGAAAGAGTCACAGCATAGAAACAATCTGGATTCATGAATCACCTTTGGAGGCAAGCTACTCCCTTACTTACTCACACCTGCAATGGACTACTACATGAATGGGAAGTAATTTTCTATTGTGCTAAGTCACTGAAACTTGCAGGATTATGGGTAACAAATCTTGCTATCCTAACCAGCAAATATATATTTCTTACAATAGCAATTTTTTCTCTCATTTAGGGACTACACAGATCTGAGCCAAGATATATGAGCAACTTAGCAGGCTAATAATTTGGTGCCCCCAAATTTCTTTAAATAATGGTTCAACATCTATTGAGAAGACCGACCAAACACTATGTGCAGATGGAGAAGTATGTGGATGTACAATTCATTAGAAGCAAGACAGTCTCTCTGCCTGCTGCTCTAAGATATGCAATCATATCTACAAAGTCATCCACCTTATTCACATGCACTGCTGTCCTAGAGAAGAGTCCAGTAAATGCAATGTTCTCCATCTGTTTATAGCCCTAGTGATATTTTTGTATCTGTGAAATGTTTTCAAATATACCAATTGGCACCCAGGGTAGCTACCTGACTTTCAAGCCCTTAAATTGAGTCTCAATCTATGTCTGCATCCTAAAATGTGTTTTACCAAACTGTTTCTTGAACATTTTTTACTTTGACCCACAGAATAAAATACATTTTAGATTGGACCCCGTATACTCCTATGTTTGTTTCATGAAAAGGTAATTGCCTTACTATATGTGATATACTCTGATATATTCTATTTTATGTCATTTTAGAAGTGCTGGTTGCAACCTTCTAAATTGATTTTACAACCCACTAATGGGTCATAACCCATAGTTCAAAAAATACTCTTGGATGGGTTCTTGTGGATATTTAGCTTTATCTTTTGGAATAGAAGGGAAATAAATTCAACAGGGAATGAAATGGAAGAATTAAGGTACAGGAAACTACTAAAGGTCGGGGAGAATAAGAGAAAACTAATGGTGCATGTGAAAATGGATGAAAATAAAAAGCATAGTATCAAGGAATGCATAACATAGCATTAGCTAACCTTAGTGTAGAATATGCTTTCAATGAACAAACTTGGGCTTTATTTGTAGGAACCACAGAGACTGAGAAAGTCTGTGGAAGAGCACAAGCAAATTGCCTCAGTAAGAGCAATGCCAGAGGTTTTATTTCTGAATATATGCATGAAAATGTTGAAAAAAAAACTTGAGAAAAGAATGCCAGGGACACCCTAATTGAGAATTTTATCCTCTGGCTAGACTACATTCTTGCCCTGTCACAATAGTTACATACACATTCACAAAATTTCCAAGAACTGAGATCCTGTAAGATCATATTTAATTTCAGTCTTGGAAAGTATCCAGTCCATTCTGGGTCTACTAAGAAAGGAGAACAGAACAAATAAAAAAATGTTTGGCTCAGCAAGTATGACACAGTTTTCAAGTGAAAACTATTGCTGAAGAGTATATTTATGGATTAAAACAGATGATATGTTAATTTTCACATGTTTGAAGGAAAGCCTTGGTGAGAAATCACAAAATCTCTCAGGACCAGCATTTAGATATTGTTCTGTGAAACTTTTTTTCCATTTTCTTGCTGCCATAAAAGAACTATGATCTCTAGTCTCACTGGTCAAAAATATTATAAACTTTTAGATACTTTAAAACAAAGTTTTCTTTCTTAAATATGCAAATGCATTCAGATTATATAGTTTTTTTCCAAGTAACAAAGGAATAACTAAATATTACAAAACAAGCTCCCAAAATGGCAAAAGTCACATATGGACAATTCATAGAGAAGGCACTACAATTGGACAATAATCATTTTAAATAGATGTTCAGGGCTGGGATTGTGCCTCAGTTATAGAGCACTCACCTAGCCTATGTGACGCCCTGGGTTTGATCCTCAGCACCACATAAAAATAAATAAATAAAATATAGGTATTAAAAAATAGATGTTCAAGGGGATAGGCAAAATTATGGAAGTTAAAACAACTTAAATTTTTTTAAATTAAATTAATAGAGAATTATTGTTAAATATTTTGCTAAGGGAATGCTAAGACAGGAGAGTTAAGGAAGTGGTTGGAGGAGGATTATAAATTGCTAAAAACCTTTTTAGAAAGCATCATGATACATCAAGAATGTTATGCTTTTAATTTTATTTAAAATATGCTTCATTTTGACCTAATATTTCTCATTTTAAGGATCAATTATAGGGAAATGATATGAAATTGAGAAAAAAATCGTCATATACATGTATGTTTGTTGGAACATCAAACATAACAAAATCATGAACAGCTTTTAGTTTTATGAAAAGCACCATGGAGGTTGGCAAGAACAAGTGCCTTATGAAAGGTGGCAAGAAGAGAGCTAACAGGAAAGTGACTGATGCATTTTCTAAGACAGATTGGTATGATATGAAAGCATTGGCTATGTTCAATATAAGAAATATTGGAAAAACATTAGTCATGAACACTCAAGTAACCAAAATTGCATCTGATGGCCTGAAAAGTCATGTGCCTGAAATGATCTTTGGCCAATATGCAGAATGATGAAATTGCATTGAGAAAATTCATGTTAATTGCTAAGGAAGTTCAGGGCAAAAACTGCCTGACTTTCATTGCATGGATCTTACCCATGACAAAATGTGTGCCATGGTAAAAAAAAAAAATGGCAGACCATGATTGAAGTTCATGTTCACGTCAAGACTACCTATGGTTATTTGCTGCATTTGTTTTGTGTTGCCCTTACAAAAAATATGCAACATTCAGATATGGAAGACCTTTTATGCTCAGCAATAATAGATCCATCAAATCTGGAAAAAAATGATGGAAAGCATGACTCAGGAGGTACAGACAAAGGACTTGAAAGAAGTGGTCAAGACAGCATTGGGAAAGACACAGATAAATAGGCTTACCAGTCTATTTATCCTCTTCGTGATGTCTTTGGTAGGAAAGTAAAATTGCTGAAGAAGCTCAAGCTTTAATTAAGAAAACTCATGAAGTTTTCATGGTAAAGGTAGTCATTCTAGTAATGCTACTGGGGATGGGACAGGCACTAAAGTTGAACAAGTAAATGGATATGAACCACCAGTTCAAGAATCTGTTTAAAATGCAGATTTGTAATAGTGACAAATAAAAAGTCCTATTTGTAATGGAAAAACATCACGAACAATATAGGCATATATCAATTACAGAATGGCTGAGTCACATAAACAGCTATTAAAAATAATGTTTTGGAAGGTTTCAATTGCATGAATAAGTTCTCCCAAATATTAGTTTACAAAAAAGTAGGATGTGGAAATTTAATTTGATATCATCTCAACAGGGTCAAAAACATAGATGGAAAAAAGTGTACATAAAACACACCAATTATCATTTTCCAAAACAAGAGAAACTTAACTTTTTATACTCTTCTGTAGAGGACCAATTCTCTAAAATGAGTATATATAGCTCATATGCCATTTAAATAAGACAACCTTTTACTCTCATGTTGTTGGTGTGACTACAAATTAGTGCAACCACTAGGGAAAGCAGGATGGAGATTCCTTAGAAAACTTGGAATGGAACTACCATTTGACCCAGTTATCCCACTCCTCAGTTTAAACTCTACAGACTTAAAATCAGCATGCTACAGTGACGCCACCATATCAATAATCAATATTTATAGCAGCTCTATTCACAATAGCCAAAACTATGGAAACAATCTAGATGCCCTTCAATGAATGAATGGATGATGAAGAAAATGTGGTATATATACACAATGGAATATTAGCAATAAAGAAGAATGAGATGGATGGAAGTACAGAATATCATGCTAAGTGAAATAAGTCAATCTCAAAAATCCAAAGGCCAAATGTTCTCTGTGATATGTGGATGCTAACCCAAAACAAGGGAGGGTGGAAAGGGGAAGAACAGCAGTCCATTGAATTAGACAAAGATAAATGAAGGGAAGGGAGGAAATAGGAAGGACAGTAGAATTAATCAGATATAACTTTCCTATCTTACATTTTAATACATGGCCAGAGTAACTCCACATCATTTATAACCACAAGAATGGGATCCTAACTAGAATAAGTTATACTCTGCATATGCATTATTTACCAAAATTCATTCTACTGTCATGTATAACTAAAAAGAACAAATAAATAAGACAACCTTTTATAATGAAATAACTTATTATAACTAGTACACGTTTCTTGCCCCAAATCAGAAAAAAAAAATGTTTAAAAAATTTGCATTGCAGTACTTTCTATGACCCTGTAGTGCTTCTCTCCATGTTTTTATGGCATACTGCATACCATTTGTGTACAATTATTTTTAAAATAACATGGTTTGTGATTACAAAAGTAATACCTGCTCATTGTGTAAAATTTGGAAAATATAGAAAATAACAAAAACTAAAAATCATCTAGAATCCACCACACATAATAATAAGTAGCAACAATATTATTAGTCACAAAGCCTGCTAACCACCAGTAAGCATTTTAGATCAACTATCTCATTTAGTTTTTATAAGAGCCCATTGATTCATAGCTATGAATCTTCCTGTTTCAGATACATGAAACAGATTCAGAAGAGTTACTTACCTTATCCAAATCCATATAACTAATAAGTGGCAGAGCTGCCCTGATTCCACAGAATGAGTTCTTAAGCACTATTGTTTTCTGTGTTTATAAAGTAAATTTATTTGGCATACAATAATTGTACATATTTATGGGGTATACTGTGATATTTTGATACCATTATACAATATGTAATGATCAAGTCAGGGCAATTAGCATGTCCATCGTCTCAAATGTATTGTTTCTTTGTGTTAGGAACATTCAAAATCCTGTCTTTTAACTATATTTAACTATCTAACTACAGAACTCTGGAACTTATTCCTCCTGCCCACCTGTAATTTATCCCCAATCACCAAACCCCCAGCTTCTGATTACCACTATTCTACTCTAAACTTCTATGGCATCAACATATTTACCTTTTTTCTGCTTTACTTCTTTATTATTTATAACCTCTTATTATTTATAACTTCTATTAGCTCTATTTGTGTGCTCAAAAATATATGGTTATGCATGACAAATTTGTGGCACAGAGATACAATTTGAAGTGGCATTTATGATTTAAAACACACACACACACATATATACATGTGTGTGTGTGTGTGTGTGTGTGTATGGTTATATTTATTTTTCCCTTAGCAATACTTCAAATTATACTGGCTATCTTCAGAGTTATTATCTTCTCCCTCATGAGTTGGGTCTCTCATTTTCAATAGTCTCATTCTTAGCATATTCACCTATGTTTTTATTATGGCAAAAGCTCTTAAACTGAAGTTCACAGACAAGTTTCAGATGATATATCAAACACCAGAAACCGAATGGAAAAAAATGAGCAAATTTATAAATTTGTCTTATGTAGGGAAAGGATATGGAAATTTCATCAAATTTTAAAAACAGTCTGTGACCTCACAAAAGGTTATGAATATCTGCCACTTTGATTTCTCCTTCAAAAAAGCTATGTCTTTATGCATTTTAGCCAAAATAAAAAACTCTAATATTTTTCTGATTCCTTTAAAACTCATTTTCAGAAACGTCTTCTTACTCTAAATATGCAGAAAAATCTTGCTTTAAGCCTGTTTGCAAGTTTTCTGAATGCTCCATAATTTTTTCTTTATTGATTATTTTTAAAGGAGTTGCAATCTATCTTGATCCAATTTTAGCCAATAGTTAGGAGAAAACAATTTTCTAAACTAAGCTCAACCTGGCTATTAGGTATATTCCTTTCTCAGATATACAGTTGGACAACATGTAGATATATATGCTCTCAGTGGCCTGATCTCAGTGTCTAACTTGATTTATCTAATGTACCTTCTTTGATGAAAGATTAGATCCTCTTCTGCTGGGAGCCATTAGCCAAGTAAGTATGACAATTTCCTTGCCAGCGTACCCCATGTTGCAGTGACATTGAATGTACTTAACCTTGCTCAAGGACCAAGGCAGATTAGGGTGTTCCCGGTTTTAAGATAATCTTGTTTAGGGCGTTCCCAGTTTAGGTTCCAGGTTTAAGGTTTAAGATTATTCCTGCTGGGAATAGGGCGTATCCTGCTGCCTGAGTTCCCCTTGAGTTCTCACGGGATTCAGACAGTATATTTTGGAGATAGAAGCCCAGTGGAGGTGAATTTGGGAGAGAAGGTGGATTTGGGCAGAGAACGTGGATTTCCCCAGAACGTGATTGTAGACGGCTGGTGTGAGTTCGGGAATAAAGAGTTGCTGTTTGAATCTACAAGCTGTGTGGTGGCTCGTGATTGTGTGCCCAGCCAGACTGCGGCACTCTTCCTGACCCAAATGCCTTCTTTGTTGAAAATCTGAACTAATGCAATACACACAAAAAATTAGAATCCCTGGTATGCATTTCTTTTCTGTTCCTACTTACAGTAATGTGTTTGTGGAGACTGAATTTTGAAAAAAAGATTCACTACTACTTCATATTCAAAATTCCAAAGCCATTTCTATTTGCCACTTTTCTTCATTGTTTTCTAGGAGTTCCAGTTGCCATGTACATTTAGGAAGAAAAGCAAAATATTTGGCAGGGGAGGGGGAGTCCAGTCTGCTAGCAATGTAAAATATATCTACCACACAGTGTTTTGGAACCAGGATTTAGACTGTATGGGAACATATCTTAGTTTCATGTTTTCAATGTTTAGCTTACCAAATTTCTAGCAGCATAGTATGGGAAGCTCATGGATTGCACTTTTCAATTCATTGCTTACTGATTTTTAACTAGTAGAAGTTTCTCCCTGTTTATGGCAATAATTTCACTGCCATTCTGAGTTATCAGTATTCTTGTGAGTTATCATCATTTTTCTATGTCTTCATAGGTATTTTAGTAGAAATTCAAGAGTGGCTATGTCAGGGACTGCCATCCAAATGCCATTTTTCAAAGTTAGTATTTCTAGGGCTGCGCCAGTGGAAGATTCCAAGAGAATTCTGGCAGGAAATACCAAATCCTTTCTAACACCAGTAAGATAAAAAGTAGAAATCTCACAATCCAAACTCTAGTATTGTAAAGTATTTTAACTCTTCCAGATAATTTGAATGTTCTCAGAAGTAGAAATAAATAATGCCTAACAATGATTCTGAAGTAGATAAAATCTATCTCTTCCTTTTTCCTTTCTCTTTATTGGTCTTCTCACAGTTAATGCCACATATTCCTCTACTACCCAGGGCCTTTATACCTCCCATTATGTAAACCCAACCTGGCCTGTCCTCTTTGGGCATCAGGTACTAGCTCTACATCATTCTTAGCTTCTGCTATTAAATATCATGTTTCTTCAATGTACAAATATCTCCTTGACAAATAGGTACAGATAGATCCTAACAGGCTGATTTTAGAAGGAAAGAGATGGGAGGAAAAGAGGTATTATAATAATACAATCACCTGCTTCATCTTTTCTTTTGCTCACCTCCTTCACCTATTTTTGTTAAATTATATAATGCAACATTTATTAATTTTATATGTGCTTGAAAATACATAATTACATTTATACATTAGGCATGAATATTTAGAAATGAAAATCCTCTTGAAGCTAGAGAGGTAGAGTATACGATATTAAATGAAAAGTAAATCAAGAACTAAAAATGTTTGAAGTACATAATCTCCTAACAACAGATATTACTTTTAAAACAAATGAACATTATATCATTAGGATCTGGCTTGCAATTCAACTCTCCTGCATTTACAGGATAACAGGAAAAAATCAACTAAATTTATAAAAGGAAATTGAATAATTTTCCTTAAGTGCAAAATAACACTTATATTTCTATTTTGCAAGGATCAAAACTACAGTTTGTCACCATTTCTTTTGTTGTTAGTATATCCCCCAAAACACACATTTTTAGATAGTCACTTTTCCTAGGACTACACATGACACTCTATTCTACCCCACCTTTATGCTATCTCTGACAAGATTATCTGACATTCTTTAGTAAACCATTTTCTTTTTTTTAGTTATAGGTGGACACAATATCTTTATTTTTAATGTGGTGCTGAGGATTGAACCCAGTGCCTCACACATGGTAGGCGAGCAGTCTACCTCTGAGCCACAACCCCAGCCCCATAAACCAGTTTTATTAATGAAGAAAGGTATTTCTTTCCTGCTACTTGGGAATTCCTCTCATTTTTTAATCCCAGGAATAACTACATATAAATTATCGATATTGGTGATATATCCAAATATCTTCTATTTAATACATTCCACAAGCAGCAGGATTAAAGGTATGATTTTGTTTATAGATATTAGAATTCATAGTTCAGTTTCAGTTATTTTTAGTTTTTAATTCTTGACTGCTACAGTATAGCATAGTTGTTGAGCATATAAATTAAACTCCTGTCTGTTACTAGCTGAATCACTTTGTAGACAATACTTATTTTCTCTAAGACTCAGTTTCTTCATCTGTAAAAGAAAATTAATAAGGTTACCTGATCTCCAAGGACTGGTGGAATGAATTAATGAACTAATGAATGCATGGGGACTTGTGTGACACTGCATATCACTTAATGATACTGTATATATGGCTCATATAAGTACATAATATATATTAGCTATCATTATAAGAAGAAATATGGAGTGAAGTTTGAGGAATGTGGATTCTGAATCTATGCTGCCTAGATGCCAATATTTATCATTTAATGGCTATATGTCCCAAAGTCATTTACCCTCTTGATTCTCTGTTTCTTGTCTATAAAAGAGAGATAAAAACAGAATCTACTTTGAAGGGACACTTAGCGAATCAAATGACATAGTTTATGTAAACCCTTAATAGAGGTCCTACCATACAGGAAGCACTCACTAAATGTTAAGAATCGTGAAATAACATTTCTGTAATAAAGACTTAATAAAGACTGTTTTTGCTAAAACCAGTGACACTTTGCTTGGGACTGTAGATGTACAATGTTAAGTAAAAGCAGATAAAAGCCTGACATCTTTGCCTTTATATTATATCTGTCTCCTTTTGCTACCTTAAACTTTGGGTCAGATTCCTGCTCAACTCTGTATGTAGACATGTTAATCATTTATGAAATATTCATCTAAAAACTGGTACTATAATGTTGATTAGTTCTACATTTACCTAATCCCACCTTCAAGGCTGAAGATGTCAATATAAAAGTAAAGATATTTTTAAGATTTACAGGTACATCATAATCAACAGATTGTCAACCATTAGTTTTTACTTCATCCTGTGCCAGACTACAAGAGTAGTGCATAGAAGTCTGCAGTCATTACCCCAAATCTGAAGGAGGACCCAGTCATTGTCCTAAGCGTCTCCATTTGTTCCTCTAGCCTGATCTTTGAGTCATCTCTATTTTTCAACTTATCTCAAGTTCCAGGAACAGTGAGCCTTGTAGGTAATCATGTTTCCAGGTACCAGCAAAATCATGAATGACCAATCCTGAGAAAATGATCAACTAGACCAGTTTAACCAAGAGTATTTGATTATGTATGCTTCTTGTCCCTCACCATTTTGTTCCTTGCCTACATAACCCCAAGATTTTTTATTAACACCTCATAGAGACAGATTTTCAGTCACTAAACTTCTGTTTTTTCTCCCCAGTGTAGCCACACAGAGATAAATTGCCACCTTCACCACCACTCATCACCTGTTTGGTCAACTGGGGCAAATGGCAGAGACTGGTCCGTTGGGACCCCCAAGTCAGGCCTCTGGCCTAAGACTCTAGTAACCATGACAACTGTGAAAACAAGGAAAAACAATAGCTCTTAAGTCACACAGACCAGGCTACAATTTATTTACCTGTCCATATACCTCTCCTGAGATTCTGTGCTCATCTTTAAATAAGTAACGCATAGTATCAGAATATAAATATTTAATTATATAAAATTACCAATACTATTTCTTTATCAATGTAGCTATCCAAATAACTGATTATAACTGATGTTCTAAAAGCTTAGCAAACAAAAAAATCCAAGGCAGAGGAATTTCTGTGACAGAGATAGCCTCAAACCCAATAAACAGACATAGGAAGGAAGTACTCCCCTGAGGCAAAAGCTCAGCTGAATGTGATGAATTGAAAGGGCAATAAAAAGTTGGTGAGGTGGTTGTAGTTAATGTCAAGAAAAGAACACAGGGGTACAGCTAGTAAGCAATAACACGGGAAGAAGTTTACAAGCCCTAAAGAAAACATTTCAGAAAAAGTGTAAAAGCTTACAAGCTGACTTAGAATTTGTAAGTGGTCATTGACAAGCTATGTTTGGATACAGACCTAAAAGGGCATCATTTCTGTAAGACATATGGTTCTTCTATAGAACATGTGAAATATTTGAAAAAAAGTGACATTTACATGAAATATATTTTGCCTTAAAGAGCTGGATGTGAAAACGAATATAGAGACACCAAACAGATCTGGAATCTGAGAAATTTGTGTTGGGCATTAATGAACATGTCAGGTGTGGATGTCAAAATGGATGAATGAATTGTTGCCCCAAACACACATGCTGGTTAACAACCTGCCAGAGATTGAGCAAAAACTACCTGGAGTTGAGTCAGATAAATAAGAAATGATGGAGCAGTGACAGCAATAAACACTGTAATAAGAAAACCTGGGCTGCACAAATGACACTTGAGGTATGAGGCTGGAATTCTGGAAATGAGAATGCATGCAGACATTGGCAAGCCATGTTCTGGGAGATGATGTTAGAGAAAGCCCAACTGGGCCAGTAAACACTGATGGGATGGAATATAGATGTGAACAAGAGGCATAGAAAGTACCTCCTTGCAGTGGGATTGCACAGGGTCTTCTTGGGCTTAGGACTTAATATATAATGATTATATTGGATCAAGAGAAATTGCCCCATGAAAAAATGAAAGTATAAATAAGAAGTCTATTTGTATGGCTTAAATTGTCATTACCACAAGGAAAAAATGCCATGAATTCCATTAATTATGCTAGGGTTACAATTGCTAAATCCATTTATAACACTTTGAGATTCCTTATAATGCCTAAGGGGTCACAGGAACAAGATGCACTAATTTTTGAAAGCATATCCTTGATTTTGCCTATAAACCAACTTGGGAGGATAGTTCACCTTTTTCTCTAGTAAAACTGAAGGAGCAAATCATCTTTTTCCCAACACACCAATGAGAATGATTACTGTTTCCTTAACCAAATGAAGCAGGAGTGACTCTTAAGAAAAGACCAGCTTATTTTAACAAATCCTTTACCAGAAATAGATTGACTGTATTATTATCATAAATCCTGCCTAAGTATTGCCAACCCATTCCCCTTACCACCTTCACTAACACCCACCTCACAAACCCACACAAAGCAGCCTAATTTTTCCCATTTTATCTTAAAATATCAACTTGACACAGGACTTTGCTATTCTACAGAGGCTGCATATCCTTGATTTTGCCTATAAACCAACTTGGGAGGATAGTTCACCTTTTTCTCTAGTAAAACTGAAGGAGCAAATCATCTTTTTCCCAACACACCAAGCAATATCAACTTTGCTTATTCCCTGGAGTTTCATTCTGGTGCAGAAAAGGAAGAGAAAACAATTTTGGTGGGTTAACTAATTTTGCTAAGAGTGACATAGTCTCAACCTGACAGAGAAACAACATGACTCCCTAAGCATAAGGAATAAAACTAAAAGGTTCCTTGAAATCTCCTGAGCCAGATGAATTTCAAGTTAAGAATCACTGTGTTTCAACATCCTCTCTATGCAGAACAAGAAAGAGACTGACAAGGCACTTGAAGGAAAATTCTCTAAGAACTGGGACAAACTGGACAAATATCTATAATAAATCTAAGGAAATGTTGAATTGAATATTGTTTACATTTGCTCTAGTTCACACTTGAAGACTGGAAATATGACTTGTGGTAGGAACAGTACCATCTAATACCATAAAATACTAGAGAACTAGTTTTGGTGCTTGCAAGTAACCAAACACTCCCTTGAGTGGTGACACTGTCATTTTATAATATTTCCTAAAAAGATAATAGAAAATAACATGCTAGTCATATACTTTCTCATCAAATAACACTGTATTCTATAGAATATATAAGGAAATGAAGTGTTTCCATGGCACGGCATTCAAGTTAAAAAGGAAATATTCTTGATTTTATGGAGAGAAAAAAAAATGCAGACTAGAAGATAAAGGATTGATATTTAAGGTAAATGCCAAATATTATTTTAGATTTCTTAAAATTCTTCAAAATTATGTATTTTGTTGTAAAATAAATGTGGGAAAATTCAATAACACTTTGAATTTTGAAATTAGGACAATAAGTTTAATAAGTTCTCTTCATCCATTCAACATTCATTCAATAAATCTAGAACATATCATGCATACAAATTAATGGGTAATGTGCTTTGGGGCATATAAATGTTCATAAATCATCATGCATGTCTTCAAAACCACTAAAAGTAATAAGTAACATAAAATGATATAGTACACTAAGTATAGTGATTATAATAAATAATATAATTGAAAAATAATATTACTGAGGGTTGCTGTCATGGTGAAGGAAGACTTTGTAGAAGTGACAGACACTGCAGTGGACTTCCCAAATCAGGTAAGATTTAAATTGTAAGAGAGCCAGGAATAGGAATGGGCTTGGGAAGAGTAATATTTTAGCTTTATCTAAACATTAGAAATGAACTTGCAGTGTTTGCCAAATACTTTCACTCAGTTCTCTTGGTTTATATTGTTAGAGTCACACAACCTTAAAGTTTAGATTATCTAGTACAAATGTTTTCATTTACAGATAAGAAATCCAAAGTTCAGGAAAGTTATATTGCCATTCCAAAGTCACAGAACTGGTTCAAGATGAAGCCGAGGCTGAGTCCTAGTCCAGTGCACCTTAGTGAAGAGGGCAGTGTCCAAACACACAGAAAAGGAAAACTCAGTTGTACTTAATCAAATTATGTCCCTAAATCTGAGTTTAATATTACTAGTGAGCTCCTAACTAGCAATGTCAAAAAGAACCCCGAGCAATAGAAAAATTCAAAAGTAAATGAAGTAGGTAACTGTATGTCAAGCAACAGTTAAAAAATGAGTATAGTTTTAACCCTAATATTTTCAGGTGTATACTTCTTAAAATATTTTCTGTGATGTGACACATAAACTGTGATGCATGAGGTTCACAAAGGAAAAAAAATGGTCATTTCAACAGAGTACAATGCTCAGATTATTTTAAAAGATGTACTTTTCAAGTGAACACAATCAGATTACAATGCCTCCAATATATAGCTTAGATGGGCCAAAATCAGTGCAATCTAATCATCACATCAAAAACTGAAGCTGCGGGGGGTGGGGGGGTGGGGTTGTGGCTCAGCAGTAGAGTGCTCCCCTAGTATGCATAAAGCACTGGGTTTGATCCTCAGCACCACATAAATATAAAATGAAGACATTGTATCAATCTAAAACTAAAAAAAAAAAAAAATATTGAAAAAAAAAACTGACACTGCATTAGAGTTTCATACCAGAGGTGATGTGAATTGGGGCTACACTAAAGTTTTAGAAAGCAATAGTGTGAAAAGGTAAATATGTGATTTTATAAATCATAAACAAAAACAATCTTCAGAGTTATGTCTACATAGTCTATAAATTTAGATAAGTCAGAACTGAAGTACATCTGAACTTCAACAACATATTTGGTGCATATCAAGTAATTCAGCCATAATCCTTATAATGTTTGTAGGTTTACTTCATATATTGGACATGTTTCTGAAACAGGATTCTAAACATTTCAAGAGGGTAGTAACCAGGCTGTCATATTTTTTTTTATTTCACCAACTATTTCTCACATGGAGTTGAATGCACAAAATATGGTTAGGAAATATTTGATGCTCATTTGTTTTTAAGGGATCGAAAATGATCATCTTCATATTTCACACCAACTAATGATACACTGGTTGGCAGAAGATCTGTGTTATTAAAATTCTATCTGAAGTGTGAGGAGTAAAGATTTGTTCCCAGGATGTAGGCTCTCTATTTACTTCTCTTATTGTATCTTTTGCTGAGAAAAAACTTTTTAGTTTGAGTAAGTCCCATTTGTTGATTCTAGTTATTAACTTTTGTGCTATGGGTGTCCTATTGAGGAATTTGGAGCCCGACCCCACAGTATGTAGATCGTAGCCAACTTTTTCTTCTATCAGACGGCGTGTCTCTGATTTGATATCAAGCTCCTTGATCCATTTTGAATTAACTTTTGTGCATGGCGAGAGAAAGGGATTCAGTTTCATTTTGTTGCATATGGATTTCCAGTTTTCCCAGCACCATTTGTTGAAGATGCTATCCTTCCTCCATTGCATGCTTTTAGCCCCTTTATCAAATATAAGGTAGTTGTAGTTTTGTGGATTGGTTTCTGTGTCCTCTATTCTGTACCATTGGTCCACCCGCCTGTTTTGGTACCAGTACCATGCTGTTTTTGTTACTGGGAACCCACCTGTTTTGGTACCAGTACCATGCTGTTTTTGTTACTGGGAACAAATCTTTACTCCTCACACTTCAGATAGAGCCCTAATATCCAGAGTATACAAAGAACTCAAAAAATTAGACAATAAGAGAACAAACAACCCAATCAACAAATGGGCCAAGGACCTGAACAGACACTTCTCAGAGGAGGACATACAATCAATCAACAAGTACATGAAAAAATGCTCACCATCTCTAGCAGTCAGAGAAATGCAAATCAAAACCACCCTAAGATACCATCTCACTCCAGTTAGATTGGCAGCCATTATGAAGTCAAACAACAACAAGTGCTGGCGAGGATGTGGGGAAAAGGGTACACTTGTACATTGCTGGTGGGACTGCAAATTGGTGCAGCCAATTTGGAAAGCAGTATGGAGATTTCTTGGAAAGCTGGGAATGGAGCCACCATTTGACCCAGCTATTCCCCTTCTAGGTCTATTCCCTAAAGACCTAAAAAGAGCATGCTACAGGGACACTGCTACATCGATGTTCATAGCAGCACAATTCACAATAGCTAGACTGTGGAACCAACCTAGATGCCCTTCAATGGATGAATGGATAAAAAAAATGTGGCATTTATACACAATGGAGTATTACTCTGCATTAAAAAATGACAAAATCATAGAATTTACAGGGAAATGGATGGCATTAGAGCAGATTATGCTAAGTGAAGCTAGCCAATCCCTAAAAAACAAGTGCCAAATGTCTTCTTTGATATAAGGAGAGTAACTAAGAACAGAGTAGGGTCGAAGAGCATGAGAAGAAGATTAACATTAAACAGGGATGAGAGGTGGGAGGGAAAGGGAGAGAGAAGGGAAAGTGCATGGAAATGGAAGGAGACCCTCAGGGTTATACAAAATTACATACAAGAGGAAGTGAGGGGAAAGGGGAAAATAATATAAGGGGGACAAACGAATGTCAGTAGAGGGGGCAGAGAGAGAAGAGGGGAGGGGAGGGGAGGGGAGGGGAGGGGAGGGGAGGGGAGGGGAGGGGGGATAGTAGAGGATAGGAAAGGCAGCAGAATACAACAGACACTAGTATGGCAATATGTAAATCAATGGATGTGTAACTGATGTGATTCTGCAATCTGTATATGGGGTAAAAATGGGAGCTCATAACCCACTTGAATCAAATTGTGAAATATGATATATCAAGAACTATGTAATGTTTTGAACAGCCAACAATAAAAAATTAAAAAAAATAAAATAAAATAAAATTCTATCATCTATCTTGATCCTCTTGATCCTCAATTCTATCCTGGAATATCTGAGGAAATTCTAGAGCTGGGAAGTACCATAATGATCACCACAATGAGCTTTTTATACTTGTGAATGTAGGTTCTTAGATACTAACTCATTAATTTTTTCATGTACTCCATTTTATTAAGGCTTCTTTGCTAGTCAAAAAGTTCTCCCTGAGATTAACGACCTCCAAAAATCTTCTCCTCTATAATCAAAGGCTTGCAAAAACCTAGGAAGAATTTGCTAGAGAAAAACAACTGAATCTTAATAAAAAACATCAAACTTCATAGCTTGATGTTAACTTGTTCTATTCCCACTGACACTCACCAACCCTGCAATAGCATTGAAAAACAAGAGACCACAATGTGAAAACAAACAGCCTGGCAGTTGCCAGAGGCAAGTAAGTGAAGGTGTCAGAGCTCTTCCAAAGTCCTATCTCCAGAGAATTTAATAGAAGGATAGAAGGACCATACCTTATCAAATAATATCAGTGATGAGACAGAAATGATGAAAGTGAACCAAATAGAAATTCTGAATCTTAACACTCCTCAGTATATACCCAAAGGACTTAAAATCAGCATACTACAGTGACAGAGCCACATCAATGTTTACAGCAGCTCAACTCAGAACATCTAAGCTATGGAACCAATCTAGGTGACCTTCAACAGATGAGTGCATAAAGAAAATGTGGTATATATACACAATGGAATATTATTCAGCCATAAAGAGGAATTACTTTATGACATTTGCCAGAAAATGGATAGATCTGAAGACTAATATGCAAAGTGAAATAACCAATCCCAATAAAGCTAAAGGCAGAATGTTTTTTTCTAATATGTGGATACAACACAATGAATGGGAGGGGGAGGGGAAAATAGAAGTTTATTGGATTACACAAAGGTGAATGAAGGGAAGGGGATGGGAATAGGAAAAATAGTATAATGAATCAGATATAACTTTCCTAGGAACACACAACCAGTATAACCACATATCATGTACAACCACAAGGAAAAAATTAAATGGTAAAATGATTTCAAAATTTTAAAAAAATACAATAACTAAAACACAATATTCAATGGAGAAGTTCAACAACAGATTTAAGTAGGTTGAAAACAGAATGAGCAAACATTGACAGGCCATTTCAAAATAATCCAGTTGGAGAAACAGTAACATAGAAGCATGAAGAAATATAAAGGGACCTGTATAGCCAAAATAGTCATGAAAAAGAAGAACAAAGTTGGTTACTCTCAATTCCTTGTTCCAAAACTTAATTATAAAACAACAGTAATAAAAATAAAAATAGTATTGTACTGGCATACAGACCAATGGAACTTCATTGAAAATCTAGACATAAACCTTTAAATATATAGTTGAGTGATTTTTGACATGGGGGCCATGACCATTCAATAGGAAAAAAAAAACAGTCTTTTCAACAAGTAGGGTGGGGAAAACTGAGAATATGTGAAAAAAATGAAGTTGGATCCACATTTAATACCACAAAAGTAAAATTAAACAAAGACTTTTCTGTACAATATAAAATTATTTTAAAAATCTTATGACAAAACCTATTGCAAAAGATTCACAACTTTGCGTGTGGAATATATTGTTGAATATAATACCAAAGATACAAGCAACAAAGGAAAAACTAGACAAATGGGATTTAATAAAAAGAGTTTATTAAATTGTGCATCAAACAATAATATCAACAGAGTAAAAAAGTAACCCCAAAAAGGAGAGAAAATATTTATGAATCACATATATTCTAAACTTAATATCCTAAAACTTAATATCAAAAAGCATTCCATGGGGCTGGGGTTATAGCTCAGCAGTAGAGCACTTGCCTAGCATGTGTGAGGCCCTGGGTTTGATCCTCAGCACCACATTAAAATAAATAAATAAAGACATTGCGTCCAACTACAACTAAAATATAACATTTTTAAAGAAAGAATTCCAATTCAAAAATGGGCAAAGGGGTTGAGTAAATAATTCTCCAAAAATATATAAAATGGCCAATAAGAACATGAAAAAAAAATATTTGACATCATTAATCATTAGGAAAGTGCAAATTAAAACTATAATGAAATACCACCTCATATTTATTAGAATGACTAGTATCATAAACAAAAGAAAATAAATGTTGGAAAGGACATGGAGAAATTAGAACCTTTGTGTACTGTTGGGAATGTAAAATGGTAAAGTTACTGTAGAAAATGGTACAATAATTTCTCAAAAAATTGAAAATAGAATTATCATTTTTATTTTTTCAAGTTTGGGTATATGGCCCAAATAATTAAAAGTAGAATCTCAAATAAAATGTGGTATAGACATATAATAGAATATTATTCAGCCTGAAAAGTGGAGGAAATTCTTGTCATGTGTTATGAAGATGAACCTTAAGGCCATCATTCTAAGCGAAATAAGCTAGTCACAGAAAGAAAATATTAGATAATTACATTTAAAAATTTTTAGATGTTGATAGACCTTTATTTAATTTATTTATTTGTATGTGGTGCAGAGAATCAAACCCAGAGTGCTTCACACGTTAGGCAATCAAGCTCTCTACCATTGAGCCACAACCACAGCCCTGGATAATTACATTTATATGAGATATTTAGAAAAGTCAAAAATCACAGAGACAAAGAGAATGATGTCTATCAGGGGCTGGGAGTGGGTAACAGAAAGTTATTTTATTTAATGGGCATATGGTTTCAGTTTCACAAGATGAATTATAGAGATGGAAGCCATGTGGAGATGGTTGTACGTTATGACTGTATTTAATACCACCAAACTACATGCTTTGAAATGGCTAAGGTGAAAATTGCATGTTCTGTGTATAAGAAAATTTAACCATACATAAGGAAACTATAAAATACCAATGAACACACAAACATGCATTACAGAAGTCTCAGAAAGACAGGAAAGACAGAGAAATTTCCAAAAACAACATTGAAGAAATAATCACCAAAATTTTGCCAAATTTGGTAAAAAATTTTAAGCTACATATCCAAGCAGCTTGATGAACTCAAATTACAACCAACTCTAAAAGATCTATACCTAGACATATTAAAATCAAAGTGTCAAAAGACAAAGAATTTTCAAAGTTTCAACAGACAAGCAATACATTATGTTTAAAGGATGTTAAATAAGATAAGCAGCCGAATTTTCATCAGAAGCCTCAAGAGGTCAGAATGTGTAGATGACAAAAACAGATAATTCATCATTAAGAGATCTGTCTTTTAGGAAATTCTAAAGAAATTCCTTCAGGAAGAAATGAAGAAGCACTACACATTAACTTGAATCCCCAAGAAAAAATAGAGTACCATTAATAGAAATTATATATGTAAATATAAGAGATAATATAGGTACACTTTTGTTTTATCCAAATTTAAAGACAACTAGATAGCACAATAATTATAAAATTATGTTGAGTAGGAACTAAAAATCAATGGCTAAGTCCCAAAAAACCAAAGGCCAAATGTTCTCTCTGATATGCATATGCTAACACACAATAAGTGGGGGTTGGGAGAGGGAGGGAACAATGGAACTTCATTGTATTAGACAGAGGGGAATGAAGAGAGAGAAGATGGTAAACTGTAGAATGAACTGGACATAACTTTCCTATGTTCATATGTGAATACACACTATCAGTGCAACTCTACATCACGTGCAACTACAAGAATGGGAAGTTATACTTCATGAGTGTATAATATGTCAAAATACACTCTGCTTTCATGTATATATAAAAAGAACAAGTAAAAGTTTTTAAAAATAAAATAAATCAATGGTTAAACTCTAATTAAAAGGCATATATTGGATTAATGGATATAAAGTATGTGTGTCAAAGAGACAATTCATATTCAAAAACAGATTGAATGTAAAAAATGGAAGATATATCATGCACATAGTAATCAAAAAAGGGTAGAAATATTGACATTTTTAAAACCAAAATTTAAGACAAAAATTTTTACTAGAACCAAAGATCGATACTTTGTAAGGATATAAATGACAATCTATTAAATACATATAACAACTATAAACATTTATCAACATAAATATATGAACCAGGACTTGGGCTGTGGCTTAGTGGCAGAGCACTTGCCTAGCACATGTAAGACACTGGGTTCTATCCTTAGCACCACATACAAAAATAAGCACATAAAATAAAGGCATGCTGTCCATCTATAACTACAAAATTTTTTTAAATATATGAACCAAAAAAAGAAAGGATTGAAAGGTAAAATAGATAATTCAATAACAATAGCTAGAGGTTTCAAAGTCTGTTTTTAGTAATGCATAGAACAACTTGAGAGAAGATCAACAAGGCAGTACAGCTTTGCATATAAAGCCAACTCAAACTATATTTAATATACTACAGAACACTCCATTAGGCAACAACAAATGCATATGCTTTTCTTTTTTTATTGGTTGTTCAAAACATTACAAAGCTCATGACATATCATCTTTCATACATTTGATTCAAGTGGGTATGAACTCCCATTTTTACCCCAAATACAAATTGCAGGATCACATCGGTTACACATCCACATTTTTACATAATGCCATATTAGTGACTGTTGTATTCTGCTACCTTTCCTATCACCTACTATCCCCCCTCCCCTCCCCTCCCATCTTCCCTGTCTACCTCATCTGCTGTTGTTCAATTCTCTCCCTTGTTTTTCCCCCCCTTTCCCCTCGCAACCGCTTATATGTAATTTTGTGTAACATATGAATAGAAGTAGTGAGGGCAAATATCCTTGTTTGATTATTTATCAAACATACTTGCAAATTTTTACTCTTTGATATATATGTAACTTCACTCCATCCTGATCAGAGAAAATACTTTCTATAATTTCTGTTCCTTTAAATTTATTAGAATTTGTTTTGTGACATAACATATGGCCTATATTGGAGAATGTTCTATGTGCACTTGAAAAGCATATGCATTTGCATATAATCAAACAAGGATATTTGCCCTCACTACTTCTATTTGTATTATGCTGAATTTACTAGCTTTGGCAATTACATAAGAAAATTAATAAAAGGTATTCAGATTAGAAAGGAAAAAGTAACATTATTTCCATTTGAAGATGACATTTTTAAGTAGAAAATTGTAGGTAATCCACTAAAAAACTATTATAATTAAGTGTTTCAACAAGTTTGCAAGATACAATATCAAGAGATAAAATCCAGTGATATCTCTATACACTAGCAATGCAAAATATAAAAAAAAAATTAAGGAAACCATTCCACCTATAAGTAAGAAGAATGTAATAGAATGAATTTTACAAAATAAGTATAATATTGCACACTTAAAACTATATAACTATTGGGCTGGGGTCGTGGCTCAATGATAAAGTACTTGCGTAGCCCATGTGAGGCACTGCATTGATTCTCAGTTCTACGTACAAATAAGTAAATAAAATAAAGGTATTTTGTCCACCAAAACTAAACTTTTTAAAAAACTAAATAACCATTGATAGAAATTAAGATGACTTAAATAAATGGAAAGAAATTTTGTATATATGAATCAGAAGATTTGATATTAAGAATGTGTCATACTCTGCAAATTGATATACAGATTCAAGGCAGTACCTGTCAAAATGATAGCTGGATTTTTGGTAGAAATTGACAAGCTGAACTTAAAATTCATATAGAATTTCAAGAGACCTAAAATAGCAAACATAATATTGAAAAACAAGAGTGTAGGAGTAATAACTTTTCCCATTATCAAAAACTAAAACTACCATTATGAAAACAATGTAGTATTGGCATAAGGATAGACATACAGGTCAATGACAGAGAAGGTCCAGAAATAAACTCAAACATACATACCCAATTGATTTTAGGCAAGGGTAACAAGGATATTTAAGAAAGAGTAGTTTTTTTCAACAAATGGTGCAGGCACAACTGAATATCCACGTTCAAAAGAATGAATTTGGACACCTACCTCATACCATATATTTAAAACATCAACTTAAAATATATATAAAATTTCAATGTCAGAACTAAAGTTGTAAACATTTTAATGGAAAACATTGGAGTAAATCTTCATGATCTTGAATTAAGTAATGGTTTCTTAGTAGGAGACCAAATGCATAAGAAACCAAAGAAAAATATATGAATCGCACATCATCAAAAATCAAAATTTCCATGCTTCAAAGGATACCATTAATAAAGTAAAAAGATAATCCTTCTATTTTCATGAGAACCACCCCTCTTTCCCCTTGTTTTGTTCTAGTTTCCACATATGAGAGAATATTTGACCCTTGACTTTCTGTGTCTGGCTTATTTCACTTAGCATGACATTCTCCAGTTCCATCCACTTACCAACCCCACTATTATTTAGAAATATATGGCACTAATAAATCATTTTATGAAAACTGAAAAGAATACTCACAGAATGGAATCAAATGTTCATGAAAGATATGTCTGATAAAGAACATGTTTGCAAAATATATAGAGAATTCTTATAATTCAGTAGTAAAAAAATAACATCAATATTATGATGGGCCATGAATCCAAACAGATCTTTATCCAGTAAGTACATGAACAGATACTCAACACCATTAGTTAGCATGGAAATGCAAAAACAAAGGAAAAATAAAACAAAAAATATCCCAGAACCACTAATTTGGCTAAAATCAGAAAGACTGTTATTATATTGGTGAGAGTGTTGGAGAAACTAGAACCCTCATATGTTACTGGTAGGAATGGAAATTGGTAAGCCAGTTTAGAAAAGACTTTGGTAGTTCCTCAAATGATTAAACATAGAATTACCACATGATTCAATAATTCTATTCCCAGATGTATACCCAAATATAGCCAAACATGGGTCCATACAAAAAATTTATGCAAGAATGTTCATAGAACATTAGTCATAATAGCAAGAAGTGGATGCAATCCAGAGGTTAATAAACTACTAAATGGATAAACAACATGTGATGCATACATACAACAGAATATTATTTAGCCATAAACAAATGATGTACTGATAGATACTATAACAACAATGAATCTTAAAAACATTATGCTGTGAAATAAGCCAAACAGAAAAGACTATATATGATTCCATTTACTTGAAATGTCACCAAAAGGAAAAATCACAAAGACAAAAAATAGATAAGTGATTTCTAGAGGGTAATAGGAGGAAGGTGGATGAATATAGGGAATGAGTGATAATATATTTGTTTTTGAGATAATGAAAATATTCTGGAATTAGTGCAGAGAGTACTGATAATTACACAACACTAGGAATAATAATAAAACCTACTGAATTGTACATGTTAAAAGGGCAAATTTTCTGGTATTGTGCATTCTATGTTAATTTTTTAAATTCTTTTTTTCAAGTAAAGAAATTAGAAATTAATCTTAGAGAATACAGAAATGAATGATGATGTCTTTAAGAAATGAAATTTACAAAGAGATATAGCTGAGGTATAATATATGTTCATGGAACACAACCAACATTACTATTTTGGAGGTGGGTACTGGGGATTGAATTCATGGGCACTTAACCACTGAACCACATCCCCAGCCCTTTTTTGTACTTTATTTAGGAGACAGGGTCTCACTAAATTGCTTAGAGCCTTGTTAAATTGCTGAGACTGGCTTTGAACTCACAATCCTCCTGCCTCACACTCCTGAGCCACTGGGATTACAGGCATGCACTACTGCGCGCAGCCCAACATTACTATTATAGAAAAACCATACCTAGATTCCTGGCCTAAGCACATGTTCTCTTCTCCTGAGGTGGTTAACCAGAAATAAAAGGCATAGTGTTGATAGAGTTAGTATATTACATAATCTCTAAATTTTAGTTTGGAAACACAGACAGCATCAGACTATGGAAAAACCTATAGTTAATGTTTATCCTGTTGGTTTCCCAAATTATTGCTCTTCTAACAAACATTGCACAAATTTCATTTGGAGTCCTAAAATAATCTTTTCTGTATTATTGACTAGGGAAGTAACTAGTATATCTGGTAAATATCAGAAATGATCACTGTGACAAATCAATACAGATCATTGAAAGATACTTTCTAAACATCATAGGTCCTTCTTCCTTTTCTGATTTAAGAAGCAGCTTCATATTGTATAGAATACAGTCAAAAACTCCTAATATTCAGGTTTCCATTCATTGTTTTGGAGAAATATTCTAAGTCTTTTTTCCTGCCATGCAATTTTCAATTATTGGCTCAGCTCAACTGGGCACACTCTTACAAATCCTGGTGTTTAATTTCTTATCTTGCTAGTAGGGTTACACTTCTGCAGTTTCATTTCCATATGCCAGGACCACTTCTGACCCAAGAAATCCTCTTTTGCTAAGAATTAGTTTCCTCTCAAATATCACAACATCAGAAACCTAATGAGAATTTTCATCATTTTCCCTGACAACCAAAAAATGAGACTTTGAGCTTTTCAGATTTTCTTTTTACTTTCAATAAACTAGGAAACAACTAATTATTTTTTATCAGGGGTACTTTCTCGTTTTGCTTCATCAGGTATTATGGCTCCCTTTTATATAATAATATTAACAGAGAACATTTTAAACCCTGAAGGTAATAAAAATAAAAATGTGTCAATCTTGTTCTTTTACTGACATTTCAATATTCTAGCATAACACAGTTGACACATTTTTTATTTTCTATGACTTACTTCAAAACACTGTGACTTTTATATTCTTGCTGAAAATTCCAGAGCATTAAACATAAAGAAAAAAGAAAGCTTCACACATGATTTAGATTCAAATCATTCTTATAGTTCAGGATGTTAGATGAGAAAATATGATCAACCAACCAAATGCTGAAAGATTACTAGGGAAAGAAAAAGATTAGAATGGAGAAATAAGGAGATGTAGACCCAGAGGAGTAAAAAAAAAAAAAAAAAGAAAGGTATTCTTATTGCCATCTAGAAACCCAGAGAGAATTTCTTAGAAAGAAAAATCATACAATGAGAAAGGGTATTGGTTTCCCACACAATGGAAACAAAATGTTTTCAATTACATCCACTCCTAAAATGCAGTGCCTCATTCTGTTGATAGATAAATACCCTGATAATCCATGGCAGTTTTTCATTCTGTTTTTATCAGTAAATCTTGCAGATTACAGTTTTAATTTAAAGAAGCATTTATTTTAGCAATGTGAATATACATATCCAGACAAGCTTTCTCATTTTGTTTCTATTGCTTTGTCTGCATTTCTTTTCCTTCTTTGTATTGTTTGAATCTTGCTTTTGTTACAATTTTTTAAATTTTTATTTTTTAGTTTTAGTTGGGCACAATACCTTTATTTTGTTTTTTATTAATTGATTTTTATGTGGTGCTGAGGATTGAACCCAGGGCCTTGTGCATGTGAGGCAAGCACTCTACAACTGAGCTATATCCCCAGCTCCTACAATTTACTTTTTTTTTTCTTTTTGGAACTAGAGAATGAACTCAGGAGTTCCTAACCACTGAGCCACATCACCAGCACTTTTTGTAATTTATTTACAGACAGAGTCTCACTGAGTTGCTTAGGGTCTTGCTAAGTTGCTAAGACTGGCTTTCAACTTGTAATCTTCCTGCCTCAGCTTCCCATGTTGCTGGGATTACAGGCATGTGCCACCACTCCCATCCTACAATTTATTTTTCATTATTTGTTGAAGCAGTTTTTAGGTATTATGAATAAAGATATTATGGGAGTTTCTGCTCCTGAATTTTGGTGCACGTATAGTCTTATTTCTCATGGCTAGAAGTAAAACTTTAAGGTCATGAGATATATGCATACGACTTTCATTCAAAAATTTTGTAAGTTTTTCCATAGTACTTATGCAAATTTACATTCCTAACAATTTCTGAGAGTTTTAGCTGTTTATTTTTTCTCCCATACTTGGTGTTTTCAGTCTCACAAATTTTGTTTATTCTAGTGTGTGGGTAATGGTTTATTATGATTTAATTTGCATTTTCTCAGTAACTTAATATTATACACTTTTTCATAGGCTATTGGCTTTGGGAAATCCTGCTTTGAAAAGTATCTTTTCAAATCTTTGACCATTTTTTAAAATGAAGTTTTCTTTACTTTTTTATTGATATGAAGAATCTTATTTTCATTATAAATTCAGTTTTAAAAGTTTTCTATTTTAAAAAATATTTTTTAGTTGTAGTTGAACACAATACCCTAATTTTATTTATTTATTTTTGTGTGTGCTGAGGATTGAACCCATTGCCTTACACATGCTAGGAGAACACGCTGATGCTGAGCCACAACCCCAACCCCAGTTTTCTATCTTTATAATTTTTTGACCCATATTTTATTCTAAAATGTTTTTGCTTGATTTCCAAACATTTAGGTATCTTCTAATTTAATTATACTGCATTAAGAAAGATACTTATGATTACATATCTTTGAAAATCATGAATATTTTCCATATGGACCCTCAGAAGTTCAATTTTGGTAAACACTCATGTGCATTTGAAAAAAGGAGTATATTGTAGTTGTTTGGTGTAATATGCATCAATCAGTTTAATTTGATATTTGTTTGCTGAGATATTTCATATACTTTTAAATTTTTTTTAAAATTCTTTTCTTTTCAGATTTTCAGAGAGTTATAGAAAATATAATTGTAGTTTTAAAGAAGAATGAAAGCATAGAATTTGCCAGGAAATGGATGGGACTGAAAACTATCATGCTAAGTGAAATAAGTTAATCCCCCCAAAAACAAAGATTGAATGTTCTCTCTGATATGAGGAAGCTAACTCCCAATAAAGGAGGATGGTAAGAATAGATTAGACAAAGGAGAATGGAGGAAAGGGAAGGCAGAGGGAAAAGGAAAGAAGTGGAATGAGTCTGACACACTCTCCTCTGTACATATATGAACACACCACAGTGAATCGCACCATCATGTACATCCACAAGACTGGGGCCCTAATTTGAATAAGTTTTACTCCATGTTTGTATAATCTGTTAAAATGAATTCTACTGTCATATATAAAAAATAAATTTAAATAGTAGAATTGTAGTTTTTATTCTATCAAGGTTTGTTTTCTGCATGTTCAGGTACATTATTAGGTAAATTACTATTTAAGATTGTTTGTTTCTCTTTTATTCCTGCTAGATTGACTTATTTTTTTCATCATTATGAAATATCCCTTTATTCTTAATAGTAATATACATCTTCTCTTTTAGTTGACTTAGTCTAATATTAGTATAACTATAACAGCTTTCTTTTGCGTGGTATATATATTTTGGATCTTTACCTTGAATGGTTCAGTCTTTTATTTTGTGTCTTTTGTAATCAGTGTTAGTTTTTCAAAATCAAATTTGATTATATTATTAATTTGGAGTAGTTAGTCCTTGAGTATATTTACTGGTATATTTGGGTTTAAATCAACCATCCACTTTTCATATCTGTCAATATTTCTATCTTTCTTCTTTCTTTTTGATTAAATGAACATTCTTATTTTTGGTTTTATTATTTATTTATCTTTTACCTTAGTTCTTTATCTAATATTTTTCTGTGACTACCCTAGAGATTATAGGATACACTCATTTCCACATATTTATTGGTGCATTATAATAATACATAATGAATTTGTTGTTATATATTCATACATGAATACAAAATAATAATATAATTTGGTCAATGTCATTCCCAAGTATTTGCCCTTTCTATCTCCTCTTTTGGAAAATATTTTCACTGAGTAAAGAACTCTAGGTTGTTATTTCTTTTATTAGAGATGTGATTTAATAGACTTAACAACTAGCTCTTAAATAATTCTTTCTTATATTAAAAATGGTATGTCTTTAAATTAACAGAAAAATTCAGCAATACTCAGAGATTTAAGGAATCTTTCTCTCATGAATGGAAGGCATATTGCTATTTTTTTCAGTGGCTATTATGAAGTTTGTTCTTATATTTAGCTGAATTCTTTCTTCCTGTAGCTTCTTATGGCTCATCCTATATCTACTTCGTGTGACCTTTTAGAATGAATTTAATTCCTCCTCAACATGACAGCTCTTAAAATATTTAAAGATAGCTATCATGTACCTACTCCTTCCTCTTTCAATCTCTTCAAACTGGACAGATTTAGTCCACTCATGGATTCTTTATATATTTGGCCAAGTACATTTAATCTAAGTACTTTATTGTATGCTTGCT
This sequence comes from Marmota monax, assembly GCF_021218885.2. NCBI lineage: Eukaryota > Metazoa > Chordata > Mammalia > Rodentia > Sciuridae > Marmota > Marmota monax. The sequence goes on along the minus strand of NW_026694552.1, from coordinate 3,715,575 downwards.
CCATTTGGCTGCCTTCAGCACACAGAAAATGACTGTGTCAACTGATGTCAGGCAACCTGCAACAGCGATCTATATAAGACCATTCTCCAAACAGAATTTAACTGACTTAGAATATGGTGATAGATTTTGATTAAATGCAGTTACGTTTTCTGAACATGACTATATTTCCTACACGACTTGGAAATTTGTGTAGGAAAGAAAAAACAAGAAATGTGTGAAGGAAGTAACAAGGAAAGGAGGGAGTAAAGAAAGATAAAAGGAATATAAGCAAATATGTTTAGATCATGTTCAATTTAGTTTCCATTTATTGACAAAAGAAACACTTAATTTTCCACTGTTGCATAATTTTGTTCATTTTAACTAAACAAATTTTCAGTCAGGAAGCTATTATTTGAGAGAAAATTTTAAGTTTATTAAGTGAGCATGTGCAATTGTATCAGACAAAAAGTATAAATCCAATAAAGTGAACCAGAAAATGTAATTTTGTGCATCTTTTCAGTTACATTCTATAAGTCTTGATGGCAGGAATGATTAGCTTTCTTTCATTCAGAACTTACATTCTGAATAAAGCCTCATGAAGTGAACTGGGAGCAAAATATTAAACTTTTGAAAAATCCATTTTATTTATAAACTTCCATGGATACAGGCATATTAGCATAATGAAAATATCATTATTACATCCTTACAAGGCAGAGTATTCAAAGTTAAAACCCAGGTAAACTCTCTCAGTATAAACTAAGTGTAGGAATATAATCATACAATATGACAAACAAAAATACTGGATGTGAAATTAAAACTATGCTTAAATTTAGTTGGACATTGTTCTTGAAACCTCTCAATGAGTTCCAAGAGCATGTAATAATTACAAAGGAAGTTATTTACATTACTGCTTTTATGCTCTCCAACTTCTTCTAAAATACTTAATAAATGGCCTTTGTCTATTTCTTCTTAGTAATGTGTTAGCTTTCATATATTAAGAGACTGTCTCTGGACTACCATCAGAATGCCTTTTTGCTGATGAAGGGCTACTTTCTGCTGATGAAAGGCTTGTGCCCTTACTTTAGCAGAATCCTGCTATTCTATGAGATTTTTTCTGGGAGGTTATTCTTAACATTGCAAAAAGTTTTGTGTTTTGGGCCATTGAAATAATTCTTGTTTTTCTGGGAAGTATGCAATAATGGCCTACTGGATTTTTCAGAGATGAGAGATGAAGACAGGGATGGGTTTACTAAAACAAAAGATCACTGTTCTGGTAATATAAAAGACCAAGACAAGACATTGACTTTAAACTATTGGTTCACCAACTTGACAAACTTTTTACAATTCCAAGACTGTTTGCTGCCTCTGGACATGATAGAGTAGCTTACATCAGATTGAAGATGCCTACAAAAGCTAAGTAAAAATTAAATACAATAAGTGAAAATACCAGAGATATCAAGGAAACCATAACTGAAAGAGGCCCAGATTCTGGATAGAAAGGAATGACTATATGGTGACTATATGACTCCACATTCATCTCTGCTTTTATCCATGAAGCATTCATCTACTAACAATAGAGAAAATAAATGTAAAAAGAAGTATTGGTCTAGGACTCCTGGAAGTCTCATTGTAATGAGGAGATAGAAGTTGGAGTTTGGGGCTGCCAATATGAAATGAACCTAAAGAGCCATAAACCAAGAGAGAAGCAAGCAGAAATTCTGCACTGAATTTCCCCTTCTGTTTGAGAACTCCTAAGCTGCCTGTATGCAAGGTCAATGTCATTTTCTTGGTTATAATACTTCACCAGTTTTCCCGACTGGCTATAAACTAATATCCATACTCTCTAAAATGCTACATATAACCTCTACTATTTGGTCTATCATATCTTCCCATTTGTCACAGAAAAAAATACCATGTCTTCCCATGCGTTAAGCACTTGTGAAAATTTCTCTTTTTAATCCTCACTCATTTTGGATGTGACTAGAACCCTCTCACAAATGAAATATAGCAAAGGTTATGAGATATCACTTCCATGACTGTGTTACATTACATGGCAAAGGTAGAGGAATTTTGAAGATATAATTAGGGTCTCCAACCTTGAGTTAATCAAAAGAAAGATTATCCTGGATAGGCTGACTTGACCAGGCAAGCCCATTAAAAATGGGCTTAGGCCTCCCCTGCAGTGAAAAACTTGAAACTTTTGAGATTCCTTATATTTGGTGCTTAATCTTCAAACTAACGTGAATTTTATAGCCACTAGTGAATCAGTTCTGCAAACTGAATGGACTTTGAAGAAGCTCCTAAAAGCCACACAAGAATGCATCCCAGCCAACAACTTGATCATAATTTCGCAAGATCACTAAGAAAAATCTTAGATAGATCATAGCTCTGCAGAAAATGTGAGATAATAAATTTGTATCTTTTAAGCAGCTTTGTTTGTGTTATTTGTTATTCAACAATGAAAACTATACCACTTGTTCCAATCCCCATATGCCAGCTATTGAGAACGATTAATAATGCTCTGACACTGATCTGTCATTTTACTGTTACATATTTATGAACACTGTTCCTTTTATATTAAAAGCTCTTTCCTAGTTTTTTCCCTAAAAAATCCCACACGTGCTTCATTATCCAGCTCAATTTTTTTATCTTCTAGTTAGACTTCATGATACATTCAAGCTGATTTGACAGCCTTTCTGCCACCACTACGGCTAATTTTTAAACTTTTGCACCTATGACATTGTATTACACTTAGTTGTTTGTATGCCTTACTTATTAGTTCCATGAGGCCAAGGGTTATAATTAATTTTTGCATTACCAACCTGGCCTAACTAAATACCATGGTAGAATAGAGACTTAATATATGTTTGTTACATGAATGTATTTATGTTTGATTATTTATATCAAGCTCTTTCTCAAATACAGTACCATATTGATATGCTATTTGTTGTAAGTGTATTCTTTTGACATTTGGGAGTAGAAGTAAGAATGGGATTAATAGACATAGAAAAATAACTTCTATTCCTCTGTGGTTTTATTATTAATCATATCCTCCCCCCCAGCCTTTGACTTTCCTTCTAAAAAACTCTTTATCCTCATTTCCATGTTTCCTAGCTGTTCTGATTCTATTCTGGCATTTTAAAAGTTATGAAATTTCTAATAATAAAAGGTAGCTAATCAAATTTTGTTCTTTTCCCATTCCTTCCTTTTCATAATCTTCAAGTTCTTAATAATTTTTCAGTGAAAAGATATCGTTTTTGCCATCTTCTTTAACTGACAGGACATTCAAGCTAAGTGACTTCAAAGAAGTTGACTTAAAAGCAATTTATTTCAAAATATATCATTCACAAAATGCTATCAGGAAAATCTCCTACAATTGTATATTTCCTTCTTCCAACCCTGTTTCATTGAGTAAGTTAGGAAAAAGATAGAAGGTCAGAAAAGGTGAGTCCCTGAAGTGTCATTTATTCTCCTTAGAATCCAATTGAGAACCACGGATTAAATATTTTTAAGTGCTCAGTTAGGCTGGTATGATCTATACTATTTTGTCTATTATTGAATTTATTATTACTATGTTTCTTGGGGGAAGCATACAGATCTTGATTTACTCACTGGGGGGCTTGTCATAGGATATGGGAATGGAATTGACATGCATAAAATCCTGGCATGGCACATAAATCATTCTCTGGATTCATTAACCACTCCCAAACTATTATAGCTTGCTGTAAACTCAACTTTTTTGCATCATCATGCCAGTGTTGAGTCTGAAGTGATGCTCTTAAAGTATGCATGAAGACCAGCAGGACTTATTCTTCTATTTATCCAAAATATGTTAATTTAATATATGTTGTTTGAAGGTACCACAGAGCTATCAAGGTTACCATAAATCAAGATTCTGGTCAAGATTCTGGGTGGAAAGGAATCACAATAAGATAAAGTATCCACTCACCTACAACTCACCTCTCTCTACCTTTTCCAGCTTCTAATCATCACAATTACACATTCAGATGGAATTTTTTTAAGCTTCCATGTATGAGAGAGAAATGCCGTATTTATCTTTCTGTCTGACTTATTTCACTCGGCATAATGCCTTCCCATATGGGTATGTGTATGTGTGTGTGTATAATTATTACAGTATACCTCATAAATATACACAATTAAAATAATAAAAAAAATATAGAAAAAATCAACAGAAAAATAATATACATATTCATGAGTTACGTTAATGCATGCATTCAATTATATAACTTAAATGATAACTTAAGTTATGTTTTATGTTTTGGTCATTAGTATATAAAAGGATTGATAAAGTTGATCCCTGTTATTAGGTTGAAACATATTTATGAATTTGAAATAGTACTTCCTAGTAAAAGTGATAAATTGAACTGTCCTACACTTTTCTCCAAAACCCTTAAAATTGACATGACTGAATTAAGTATGCACAAGGAAAATGGGAAAGCAGATAATAGAAATGAAGAAATGTTGACAAAATTTTGGAAGCTGGAAAAATAAATTAGTAAGTATCTCATCATGCTGACAATTGTGAAAACCCAAGCTTGTGAGTCAGGAACTCAATAAGAAATAAGCTTATTTTCCTCCATGCAACTCCTGTAAAGCACAGGCATTCAAGACATCATGCACCTCTAAAGACAGGGTTTAGAGAGGGACTGAAAACAAGACTGGTGCAAAGCCTCAGAAAAAATTTGTTCTGGACTCCTCATCCTCTCAATCTTTAGCCAGATATTCCAGATAGGGAGAATTGTGGGGAATCTAGTGAGACATCACATCTGAAAAAGAAGAGGAATTCACTGATTATACATACGATTACTGTTGGTGAGAACAGAGTTGTCCACTATCATAATTTGATATCCGGACAAAACAGGAAGAAGTAATAAATTTGAGAAAGAATATAAATTCTATTTATGAAAAACTAAGTTAATAACCAAGAAGATATGTATCAATGCCAAAGAAATCTTAAGAGACATCAGTGGGCTTCAGGGACATTCAGCAAGACAGAGAAGAATGAGAATGCAACTCTTGCAATACACACAAGATAACCAAGTCTTTCTATTTGCTTCTTTTAGAAAATATGCTCCAAGAGTAATAAGTATCTGTAATGAGGAAGAAAGGTTCAAAAGAGACAGAATTCTATATCATAACTCAAATTCCTGGCAATGAGGAATTTGAAAAAATAAAAGCAGGAGAGTAAACAGAGATATCAGAAAAGCAAGGTAAAGAGATTAGTTGTGATACCCTCCTGATGCTTGTCTAATTTAACTTTTTGGATGAAATCTTCTCCAAACATTGACAAAGTTCTCCTTTAAAATTCAGGAGTGTTCCTATAACATTTTATTAATACATTTAGTGCAGCTCTGTGACATTGTATTTAACTGTCTTAACAGCTTTATTAGTAGTTCTCAACTACCAAGCAATTATACTTGGTCCCCACCCCTATGATTTTTATTTAATTTAGAAAGGACTGAGTTTTTATTTCTTTTCAAATCTCCCTATGTGATTTTAAAGTAAAATCAGAGCTGACTTGCAACAGGAAACTATTAGTTCCCAGGAGGTAAATCCTCTCTTATTTTTCTCTTTACCCTAGAAACTAGCAAATCTAGGAAGCAATACATTTAGATGTAATTCATTTCAGATGAGTTCTGAAAGTGATCTACCTGATGCTAAATGCACAGAGGTAAATATTTCTACATCAATAGTCTAATGTTCTATACAGACTTTTAACCATCCACTAAAATACATGTAGGAGAGGTTGTGAGGTTCACTTCTTGTCAGAATATCTAAAAATATTCCATTAGCATGTTTTAAGATTACATAATTATATATATATATATATATATATATATATATATATATATATATTACACACTGATTTATATTTTATTTTATAGAATAGTTATAATAATAATACTGTTGTACAATAAATTGTGTATGTCATGCTAAGAGTTTATGTGATTATATGATAAGATTACAGATACTTTTCTTGTTTTCAGATACTTTCAGTTTTTAATATAATTTAAGTACTAATATAACAAAACAATCCACAAAAAGCAAAGTAATCCTTAGGATGCTAAGAGGTAAATTTAGTAGAAAATTCTTATCTAGTCCTCTCTCTTGCTGCTTCTTTCTAGAACTTCTCAATGACTTTTTAATTATTGTCTCCTTCCTCCTCTTATTGTCCTCTGCTCTTGTCAAAGCAGTGATGTTGGCAAGGCATGGGTGCCCCTGGGCTGCTTCCCCAATCCCCAATAAGTGTTGGTGAGGATGTGGGGAAAAGAGTACACTTGTACACTGCTGGTGGGACCGCAAATTGGTAAGGCCAATTTGGAAAGCAGTATGGAGATACCTGGGAAAGCTGGGAATGGATCCACCATTTGACCCAGCTATCGCCCTCCTCGGACTATTCCCTGAGTATCTTAAAAGAGCGTACTATAGGGATACTGCCACATCAATGATCATAGCGGCACAATTCACAATAGCTAGACTGTGGAACCAACCTAGATGCCCTTCAATACATGAATAGATAAAAAAAAATGTGGCATCTATACAAAATGGAGTACTATGCAGCAATAAAAAATGACAAAATCATAAAATTTGCAGGGCACTGGATGGCATTAGAGCAGATTATGCTAAGCGAAGCTAGACAATCCTTAAAAAACAGATGCCAAATGTCTTCTTTGATATAAAGAGAGCAACTAATAACAGAACAGGGAGGAAGAGCATAAGGAAAAGATTAACACTAAACAAAGACGAGTGGGGGGAGAGAAAGGGAGAGAGAAGGGAAAGCATATGGAAATGGTAGGAGACCCTCAATGTTACACAAAATTACATAGAAGAGGATGTGAGGGGAAAGGGTGGGGGAAACAAGGGAGAGAACTGAACAACAGCAGATGAGGTAGAGAGGGATGATGGGAGGGGAGGGGAGGGGGATAGTAGGGGAAAGGAAAGGTAGCAGAATACAACAGTCACTAATATGCCATTATGTAAAAATGTGAGTGTGTAACCGATGTGATTCTGCAATTTGTATTTGGGGTAAAAATGGGAGTTCATAACCCAATTGAGTCAAATGTATGAAAGATGATATATCATGAGCTTTGTAATGTTTTGAAGAACCAATAAAAAATATAAAAAAAATAAAGCTATTTAGAAAGCCCAGATGCCTTACAGTAAGGGGGGCTCCATCTGCTCCTTGGTGGAATCATTGGGAAGCTTTCAAAAATATTGATTATATTATCTGGGAATAAAGCCTGGGCATCAATGTTTTTTGAATTTTCCAGGACCTCCTCAGGTGCAGCCAAAGCTAAGACCCATGGCTTAGACCAGAGCCATGTTTTGCCCTTTAAAAATGTATGTTCCTCAGGCTAGGGTCATGGCTCAATGGTGAAGCACTTGCCTGGCACGTGTGAGGCACTGGGTTCAATCCTCAGCACCACATAAAAATTAATAAATAAAATAGAGTTTAAAAAAATGTATGTTCCTGGAGCCCAACTCAAGACCTATGGATTAGAACTTTTGGCGTGGGCTCTTGGAATCTTTAGATTTAACAAGTTCCCCAGTACTGTTGTTAGTTGCTCAATGAAGTTCAAGTGTTCTGGATTTGGATCAGTTCTCAGGGCTTATTCAGCCTTAACAATATGTGTGTGAGCTGAGTTTGGGGGTTCAAATAAACAGTCCTCTCAGGTGAGGGTGAAAGACTTCACAAAGGGAGAATACAGCACCAGCATTATTTGAGAAGGGCTCTAACAGGCTATTTCTAGAGCTCACTAAACCAAGAAATAACTGAAACCTTCCCTCCTCCACCAAGGGTAAGCTCCACCCAGCTAGGCAGTCACCTATATCAAAGGAGAGAAAATACAGGATTTCCCTACCTTTTTATCTGCAGCCTAAGGATAGGACATGGCACAAAGTCCGTTAACTTTTAAAATCCAGATCACATTTCAATACTAAAACACATTCATTATGAACATTCATAATTTTAGAAAAAGAAACTACAAAAGCCTTTGTATAAAAAAGTTCATATTATGATAACTGCATGATCATTGTTAGGATTACTAAAGTTTAAACTCATTTCTTAATTAATCAACACCTTCATTTTGAGAATATGAGATCATGGCTTCTTGGCTATGAGAAATGCTGTTTCCTCATTCTTGTCTGGCCATACTTGCATACACTAGCTCATTCTCTGGATTCCTTTTAGTAGCACCACTAATTCCCTAATAGGAGTACCCATGTGGAGGCAGGGAAAGGAGATTGATATGGAAAGATAAAGGAATAAACAAAAGGTCATCTCATGAAAATAGAAGGGAGAACAATACAATAGAGGCAGGAAATCCATAATTAGGGAGGAGAGGAAGGAAAGGGAAAGAATTGGGGAATAAAATGGACCAAATTATGCTATATGCAGGTATAAATAAAAAACAATAAATACCACTTTTATGTATAATTGTAATGCACCAATTAAGATAAATAAGTAGAAGAAAAACAATTAGAGTAGAAGAAAGGGACCTGCGGAGGGAGGAGTAGAGAAATGGCAGAAATACTGGGGAATGAAATAGAGCAAATTATTTTATGTGCATGTATGAATATGTCACAATGAACCCATTGTGACTATAATGCACCAATAAAAACAAAGTATACATTTAAAATACCTAAATTGAGAGAACTTCCTTCCCATTGAGCTCAACAAATATATGTTGACTGAACAAATGAATAAAGGAATTGATTCGTTTTCTTCTCATGCTTACTCACCAGGCCTTGTCCTTTGCCTACATTCAGTAAAAGTAATAACTGTATAGGTTATTTTAACATTTTATACTATTTAATGTAGGTTAAGTACTTTACCAATGCACATTTAACTTCCTAGGGAAATTGTGAATAGATGTTTTTCATAACATTTTAAGGTAAATAATATGATTTCTCTCTATATATATCTAAAAACCTTGTGGTTATGTCATATAAGGTATCATATCACTAATGATCAGCACCATCATAATACTTACCTTGAGGCAACTGGGCTATGGATATAAGCAAACAACAAAAGATAAAAATCCAGATTTTCAAAGCTGAGAGACTAGAAGCAAGTATTTTCACATTTACTGGAAGATTTACCACAAGATTCTTTAAATCAGCCCTTGTCAGTTAGTAATTTCTGTCAGAATCACCAAGAGTTGCTCAGAAAAAAATAAAATACTATATATATATATATATATATATATATATATATATATATATATATATATATATATATATATATATTGCTGAATCCTACTGCCAGGTTTTGACTCAGTCAGTCTGGGATAGGGCATTTCTAATAAGTTGTCAAGTGATGCTGATGCTGCTGGTCCAGGGACCATACTTTGAGAAGCTCAGCTCTAAACCAAACTGGTCCCATGCTCAGCAGCATCATGTGACCTTCAAGCAAGCTGTGTCATTCATATGGTTTCCTTCAAAAACATGAGGTCCAGTCCCAAGTATCACTGTCTAATAGATAAATCATGCAAGCATCATGTGTGATTTAAAACTACCTAGTAAGGCTGGGGTTGTAGCTCAGTGACAAAGTGTATGCTTGGCATACATGAAGCCCTGGGTTTAGTCTCCAGTAATGCAAAATAATCAATAAATAATAAAATTGTTGAGCAATCACATTTAAAAAAGTAAAAAAGGAAACTGGTTAATTTTATTGTAATTGTATGTTTAATTTAACTTATATATGCTGAATATTATTTCAATATGTGTGCAACATAAATATTAATGATATATGTTGCAATCATTGTGTTGTACTAAGGATTTAAAAGAAACTGTATATTTTGCACTTATAGCACAGGTCAAATAGGACTAGCTGCATATCAAGTGCTCAATAGACCCATGTGGCTTTTGACTATTGCAGCTTTGGAGGCTATACCTTTTATCTCTTTCCTTGAAAAAAAAATTGTTTTAAACATGATATTTTCATTTATTGGGGGTTTCAATAAAAATATTTAAAAATAGGCAAACACAATAGTGGAAAGCATTACTTTTCAATGAAGTTAAGGTGGACAAAAACAATAATTACTTTTCTTCCATTTCATTATAAATAGCATTCAATTATTAAAATTCAATTTACATGTAACTTCTTCTATAGATTTTTAATTTGTAAAGTAATATTACTGTTAGGTAGTAGTTAATAATGAGCAGCAGAATACATAGCAAGGTCAAAGGTATACTTTCAGTTACTGGCAAGACAGATAACTAAATAACTTGTAGCAGATAACCTATGCAAAAACACACCAGTACACACACCATGAAAGTAAGAAAATAGACACAAAAGGAGCTAATTGGGGAAATATATCAAGAAACAAAGATTAATGGGACTCACTCTTGTCAGGGTCCATTATGGTCAGGGTAAAGCTAGGAGCTATGGCCATAGGAGTCTCCATATATCTTAGAAGGAATATTACTTTAGTAGTGCAGGAACACTAAGGTAACTTCTGACAGGCCACTGAGCCCAGCCCCATCATTAACATAGGATTGACTTGTAGCTAAAGCCCTCCTGAATGGGATGGCCACCATGACAGTTCTGAAGAGGAACAACTAAGGTCAAAATCTCCACCACTGACATAAAGGAGGAGTTGTACACCTGACTGGCAAAGAGTGCAGAGGTGGTCCCCAGTTTCAAAACAAGCATCAAACAGTAATAAATTGGAAGTAGCATTGTTTCCTTTATTGTTCTATGCTTAGTAATGAAGATGATCCCACTCTATCATAAGAGTCGTCTTTGCTTGAGCCTTGCTTTACTTTCGCTCTACTTTCACTTATAATAAAGTTCTCATGCATGGCTTTTGGATTTAAAATTTTCTTTTATTGAAACACAAGAACCAAGGTTTGGGGCTTCAGCTCCCCATTCTCCTGTGATGATGCTATATAGCAAATAACCACTTTTTATTCTAAATAATAGTAACATCTGAAGTGCTAAAATAGTAGATAGTATGTAACTAAAGGGGTTCTTTCAACTAAAATACTAAAATTTATGTTATGTCATAAGAGGACATCTTCTTTTTTCTATAACAATTTCAGTATTACTTTTGTAGTCGATGTTCATTTTTGAAAATTGAGGAAATACAGATGAGCAAAAAGACTATAAAATCACCTGTTACCTTATACCATTGAGGGCAAGGGATATAGCTCAGATGGTAGAGTTCTTGCCTTGCATGCACAAGGCCATGGGTTCAATCCCCAGCACCACACACACACACACACACAAAAAAAAAAAAAAATCCTTATATCATTGAGTCCCTTCTATATGTTCATCCAGATAATATTTCTTTGCCTAAAACTAGATAGTGTTTTGGAAAGCAATCATGGTATACATTTTGTAACTGCTTTTCTCAATAAGCAATATAGAATAAATAGCTTTCACATGTACTTATATGTCATTCTATAAGATCAATTATAAATGATTGTGCAGTATTACATGGGTCTGCCACAATGTACCTAGTCCTCTTTTATTGGACACAACATTTTTTTTCTTAGAAGCAACATTGGGATGCATATGAAGCAAAAAATTAAATCAGAAATTAGGTAACTCTCCATTCCCATACGAACTTTCTGCTTAACCCTTTCTAATCAACCTTGTTCCTGTCCTAAGTTATGACTCCACAATGCATATTCCAATGTTTTCAAACTTTAGAGTGTATAGGAAACACTTGTTCATTTTTATTTGTAATGAATATCCATGAGCCCAAATTTCAGAGAGTGATTAAGCAGGATCTGTATGGGGCCTAGGGATCTGCACTTCTAACCAGCTCCCCAGGTGATTCTATTGCAGTCCCTATTTTGAGAACCACTTCTCTGGTCTTCGTGTCCCATTTTAAAATAAATCCAATTGTATTTTTCATTTAGCTGCACACACTGCTCAAGGAAATAAATAAATGCAGAAAATTTATCACTCTAAACCAAATTTCTACTCTCAGCAGCCAAAAAAAATCTATTTTTAAAGTCCCTATAGTTCTTATTATAACAAACTTAATATTCTAGTACATATTTTTTTTCTAATACATTTTTAAAGAAGAAACGTGGTTAGTGTTTTGCATGTTGCGAATTGAAGACTCGACTTTGCAGCTGGTAGAAAAGACTAACTTCCTGCAGAGATTGATGGGATTTGCACAGTACTGAATTACCTTTCTAGCCATCCTCAGATACTTCGAGGTTAGCTGAGCTGCCCTCACCAAACAGTGTCCATTACCTTTAATGGAGTTTGTAGGATGATGCCTGAGAGAGCTAAGCATGTTTGGTGAGAATCTCTTACTGTTGCTTAAAATTCCATCCACAAATCAACCGCACTTAATCAGCCTTTCTCCAGTGGCAGTTGACAGGAAACAGACAATCCAGAGATAGAGGCTGCCCAGAGCAAACAAAACAGAACATATCCCTTCCAGTTGGTTCAGGGGTCTGAAGTGATATGCCACAAAAAAACTGATATTCTAAAACTTTGATGAAACCTTGTGAAATATTCCACAGTGGCAGTACAACATCCCTACTCCCACTTCTGAGGAGAGACAAAGGATACTTGAACACTGTGTTTCTGCTTAGAAAATCAAAGGCAACTACCAGACCTTATTATCTTTCAAGAATTATTTTAAAGCCTTAGAAAACTCTGTCTCTTGTGGTCGATGGCTTTCAGCCTGAATGCAAACAAAATAAACTATTTTTAATGATATATCAATACGCTGTGAATCTTGCCACAAAAAGGAAAAAGGCCACACACAGTCCTGTATTGCATAGTCTCTGTATTGCTTGATCAGATTAACTCTATCTCATAGTGATTTTTCTCTTGTTCTAATTCTCACTGTCCTTGGTAGATATAGTCTTGCTCTCATTCTCCTGCCTTGCTTCTATAGTGCATCAGAACTATTTTATGGTTCCTGCAAGAGTGTATTTTTTACAATCCTTGGTGGAAAGAATTGTCTGCCACTTCTTTCTATCTCCACCAACACAGGCATACAGTACTTGGATAAAGTGCTATTAAATTGTACCACATATTCATGTACACACACATGCCCCTGCTATGTGTGTTCCTTCTATTTTGTTCTTGTTTTTACTATAAAATTACTTTGTTTGGTGGTAAATAATAGGACCTTAATCTGGACCAGGTGACTGAGAACTTATTTGGGATAAATTAAGTTCATCAGCCCAGGATGTATGGGTTTATCATGCTTTACCATATTTGCTAATAGACATAAACATAAAAAATAATTATTTTTCTACCTCTGAAAGGAAAGTACCTCTAAAATGAAACATGGGCAATATTGGAAAGTTGCAAAGCAATACAGCATCCATATCTAACCCTCATTATCATATTGATTTGCCTGCAGCATTCTTCATAAATATTTTCATAAATTAAAATTTATACTACTCTACATGGAAGAGAAAGGGATTATCTTTTGAAATTAGAATTATGGGCCTAAAGGCAGAAAGAGATGTATAGTGTTAGTATAACAAGCACTGGACTGTGATTCAAGTTAGAAAGGGCTCCTCTATTCCCAGGTGAAGAGGTAACCTTGAGCAACTCATATTTCCTCCACGGTCTTCAGTTTTCTCATTTGGGATATGAAGAGGGTTGGACTAGATTCATTAATTGAATGTGTATTTAATGCCTACCCAACTCTCTTCTAGTGCTAGGAATATAGTAACAAACAAAAAAAATCTGTCCTCCTGTGGCTTTCATTCTAGTAAGGGAAAAAGAAAATATATTTATAAATTATTTGAAACTGATCATTTTGGATATAGATAAGTACTCTGAAGAAAACTGAAGATGGTTAAGGGGACATAAAGTAGAAGATAGGATGGAAGGAGAATTAAGAAATAAGGAAGCAAAGAAGGCCTCTCCAATGAGATGATATTTGAGCAAAAGTCTAATATGAAGGAAATATCTATGTAAACAGTTGGAGGAAGAATATTTCAAGCACAGGGAATAGCAAATGCAGAAGTTAAGGTAGAAACAAGATTTATCTTTTCAAATAACAGGAAGAAGTTTGATATGTATAGAATGAAGAGAGTCAGAAGGAGAATAGCAGGAGATGGTATAGGAACTTGTAAAACATGCTGAGAGGTTTGCATTTTATTGTATACATTATATGAAGTCTTTAGAGAGTTCTTATCTGGGAATGAAATGATCTGATTTACATTTGAGGATGACAATGTTTTGTTGGAAGAACAAATGTAAAGATATGAGTAGGAAGGCCTATTGTGGTAGTGAAAAGAGAAAAGAACTGAACAGATTTGAAATATGCTTAAGAAACAGTATCTTTTACTTTTTTTTTTGGTAGTACTTAGGATTGAATCCAGGGCCTTGTGCATGCTAGGCAAGCACTCTATCAACTGAGCTATATTCCCAGCCCCACCCCCAAATGTGGCATATATACACAATGAAATATTACTCAACAATAAAAAAGGATAAAATCATGGCATTTGCAGGTAAATGAATGGAGTTAGAGAAGATAATGCTAAATGAAGTTAGCCAATCTCAAAAAGCCAAATGCTGAGTGTTTTCTCTGATATAAGGAGACTGATTCATAGTGGGGAAGGGAGGGGGAGCATGGAAGGAATAGACAGACTAGATAGGGTCTAGAATTCACCTACATCATAAGTAAGATCATAAGTAAGATAGGCCTAACATTTCCTTTTTTTTTTTTTTGGTACTGGGGATTGAACCCAGGGATCTTTAACCTCTGAGTCACATCCCCAACATCTCCAGCCATTTTTTATATTTTATTTATAGACAAGGTCTTTCTGAGTTGCTAAGGGCCCTGCTAAATTGTTCATGCAGGTTTTGAACTTGTGATCCTCCTGACTCATCCTCTCCAACTGCTGAGATTTTACATTCTTTTTTTATTCTGTCCTTCCTTTCATGGTTTTATGACAAAGGTAATAGTAGTCTCTAAAAGTAAATTGAATAGCTTCTTTTCCCCCTTTTTTTGCACCTGTTAATGCAATTTATATCATTTAATCCTTGAAAGTTAAGGAAAAATTGCCGGTAAATTCATGTACTCCTCTGGGCTTGGAGTCTTCTAGGGAGGGGTAATTTTTATTACCAATTCAATATGCTTAAGCCTATTGGCTTGTGAAGGCTTTCAAATTTTTATTCAGACAATTTTGATAAAAACATATTCTATTAATATATCCATTTCATTTATGTTTTCCATTTTATTGGCACGAAGCTGCCAATTCTCTTCTGATTATCTTTTAAAATCTCTGTTGTCTGTCATTCTATTGCCTTTTTTCCTGCTAATATTACTTGGATGTGTCTTTCTCTTTTTTCACTTTCCTGAGTTAATAAGCATCAAGATTCAACCTTAGAAGTAAAAGCCTACAATGATTTAAAGGAAATCTGAAAGTACATCAGTTTAACAGCATCCCTCCCAGTGTTTCCCATTATTAAAAAAATAAAACTAGGAACCAAAGGAAAAGAAAACCTTTCAGATACCACTTTATCATATTCTACAATTCCATGTTTACTATGCTGACTGCACACAAAGAGGAAATTCAAGTATTTAATATACATTCAGAAAAGTTTTCTTCACCATAGATCAGAACTTTTAAGAAAGGAAAAACTTACCATTGATTTCAGCAATGGCCAATAGTCAGTGGTACTTTAGTATACATATATGAAGAAAAGGACATTTGTGAACTGCCAAAATTTTCAGGCAGTTTTAAGTAAGTTTTTTACCAAAATTCTGTCTCTCTTGAAAGTAACAACCCAAACTATAAGTGAAAGCTTAGAGCAAGAATTATTCAAATTTCAATCCTAGCTTTAACCTTCACCAGTTGTATGGTCTGGAACAGAACACTACTTACTCTTTCTGTACTTCATTATTGTTATCTGAAAGATACTAGGAATATAGTTAGCTTCCAAGGGCCCAGGAATCCCAGAGGATACCCAGTCTTTATTTTAGTTTCAAGCCAGCTAAACCAGATCCCAAGAAAGTTAATTCTTTAGATTTTACTGTGGTGTTGACATTTCTAGCTCTTTCCAGAGTTCATCTTCATTGAAAGTCTAAGGGAGATTTACTTTAGAAACCTTTATTCCCCTTTAAATAACTTCTCATCTTGGATGAATCCAGAATTGTTGTGGAAAGGAAATGAAATAGCATCCACTCAACATATATAAATGTAATAACTTAGTGCATTGCTTTCTGAACCGATGACATTTGATTAAATATTTTTTAGCACAATTGGTTAGCCTTGTTTAAATCAGAGGTTTTAAAATAGCTTACTTTCTCCCTTTTAAAGATTCAGAAGTTAGAAGCAAATCTGTAATAGAACTAAAAGGCATTGGGTATTATATTAAATACCATCAAACTTTAATGTTCCCTCTTTAGCCAAAGAAGCTATGGTTCAAATCATCAATAAATTTGCTCAGCAGTATTTAATTTCCCATTGTTAATTTAAATTAATGCACAGCAATTTTAAAATGCATTGACGATGCTGTTTTAAGGGGTAGTCTTTTCAGTTCTTTGGGTTGGACAGACATATATACATTCATTCCAAAGCTCATATATATATAAGCTTATCATCGACTTATCATCACCTTATCTCCTCTTGAGCACTTAACCATAGTATATAATCTGTTTTTTTTTCTTTATGTTTTACCTATTTATTGTCTTTCTCACTAGAATAGCATGGATGAAATATAAAAGCATCTAGATTTATAATTTTAAAAAATTAAACTTAGCCTTATATTTATTTGCATTGACAAAGCTAGGAAATGAGTTATCTATAGCATTAGCAATATTTCTAGAATATACACATACACATAGGAAAATAGAACATACCCCCCAAATTATTATTCATTAATTTCATAGCTTCTAGTCTGGAAGTGTAGTGTCTCTCAGTGCTAATAATCCATTTGGTTTAAAGCTGAGTGAATTTTAATAGGATATAAGATATCTAGGCATTGTAATTTTTTTGTTTTTGTTTTTTGTTGTTGTTATTGTTGTTGTTTTCTTATCCAGATAAAGTTTTCAAGTGACGTTTTACTGGTTGGAATAGGATTCAAAATGGAGCAATTCCTACTAACCTACAGAAATATTTTTTCTCACTCCCAATGAGAGCTCACTCAATCTGTGTCAGAGTTCAAAGAACAAGAGAGTTGTCTCAGTTGATGTAATTTGGAGGTTAACAGTGGTAATTTGTGAAAAGCAACATCTCAGAACTTTTTCCATTATTGCTTAATCTACTGTGTCAAAAAGTACTTTACTTTCTAAGAATTTTTTTCACCTCTTCAGTCTCTGTTATGTGGAAGTTCAGAGGTGGCTAGGAAGACAGAGTTCAATTTCCTTTTGGACTCAGAAGTCTCCTTCCAGAAAACAAGAAGCTATTTGACTTCTATGACATTCACCCCAGGTGAGAAAGGCTGAAAACAGATCATGGAAATGCCTAGTGTAAACATAGCTTAATCCTGGGTCCAGAATCTGATGATAAAATAGATCAGCTAATAAATGCTCTCAAGACCCAAAGAATAATAAGAAAAAAGTTTAGGAAGTTCTTCAATCATATATTACAGAATAGATAGTATTTATCATATTACAGAGCAAGGACAAAAGTATCAGAAAATTTAAGCAATCTTGGGAATGGGAAGGACTAGCATTGTTCAGTGCCTAACATATCACAAGAACTATGCACACATTGTGTAACTTAATCCTTACAATGACTTTTTAGGATGGGCACCGTAACCCCTATTTTACAGAGAAAGAAACTGAAGTTCATAGTGGTTTATTTACTTGTGATAGATCACACTGGTAGTGAATGACAAGGGATTTGAAGGCAGGTCTTTGTTTCAATGTCCCCATTCTCACTATATCGCTTATAGAGAGGATTCATTAAAATATCACTATGGCAGTGAGGACAGTTAAGTTGTTTCAGGTACATAAAGGTTACCAGATGTTGATACAGCCCTATCAGATCAAGCAGGCTCCTAAAATACATACCCTGGTAAAAAACAACCAATCTCCCATTTACTTGAAAATTGGAAAATGCTCACACAAATCCTGGGTCATTAAGCAGGGTATATTAATAAACAAATAACAAAAGGACTTAATGTTAGTAGTGTTCACATGCAAATGGTTGAAATCCCCTTTTCCCCTTGAAAATATGAACAGAAATAACATGGTTTCTAGGAAAATACACTTATAGGATAAAACATTTTAAATAAACAGTTTTGGAAGCTTTCCAGTCCCCCTGAAATCCATGGTGACTAGACTTCACCATTTTTTCCAATCTTTCACTTCTCCTTGAATTCATGCCCTTTGTCAAAGGATTTTGTAGCTCCTCCCTCTACCTGCAAAGAATATCTCCTTGCCCAAATAAGATTAGTCTTGGTGTTAGCACAAAATGACCAAGCCTGGTGCAAAGTTCACAAATCATCAAAGCCCTTATTCAGCGTTGAAATCACACATCTGATGGATTCACTTTCCTGGTGGAAAATTAACCACTGGCCAAAGCAGGAGTCTGTGCTTATATAGGTTAATTATTGACAGAGCATGTCAGTTTGGGCACTCAGGAAACAGGTTTGTGAAAATTTTAGATTTGTTTTTACTGGGCAGTATTTTTACTTGGAGAAGAATGGAGGGCCTCGGGTCAGCATTCAGTATTTATGTCTTTCCTCCAGGGTCCCACTGAACTGTCACTACAAAAGGATTTATTTGGGGAAGGATCAATGGTTTGGCTTCTTCCCAAAGACTGCCATTCTAGGCTTGATGGATATCTCCTTCCTAGGGATGTCTTACCACTGGATGATTTTTGCTTCCTTTCTAGGGACTGTCCTATCACTGGGAAAGAATGTATTAGGAAAGGATCAATGTTATCAATGTGTTGCCTTCTTCCTCACTCCCTCTTCCCTGGCCACACCATTTTGGGGTTTGTCATTTTCCATATCTTACCCTTAGTCATACGATTTGCTGTGGCCAATATGATATAAGGCAATTTCCAACATTAGTCTTTAAGAACCATTGCATGTTTCTGCTGCTATAATTCTTTGATCTCATTCCATATAAACAGTGCTTGTATAGGAATTCTTGTAACTGAAATCAAGGTGTGCAACTTACAAGCTTATAATTTCAGTTTGTGTTTCTTTCCAGAAATGAAAAAGAAATCAGATGAGGTAGGGTTTGGAAGAATCCATTGCAATTAGATGCCTGATTAATATTTTTGGAATATAATGGCAAAAAAATGAAAATGGTTGCTAATTCTAGCTCTATTATATACTAATGGTATGACTTTAACAGAAGCAAATCACTCTGCCTCTTTTAACCTCAGTTTTCTCATCTGGAAAGTGAGGAGATGGACAATGTTTTACTTATTTTTATATTTCTTTTCACCCAATAACTGTAGAAGAAAGTTAAACATGAATAAAGACTAACAGATGGAAGAAATTGAGACCGACACAGACACAAACCAATCTGTCTTTATGTTCCCAATTTCTGGAGTGGCCTGTACCTAGTCTCAACTGATGACTCAAAATAAAGGAATCAGTTCAGGCAGTGTATTTACAATAAGTTTAATGATATTAACTTTTTAAAAATCCATGCTGCCTTAGAATTGCATCTACCAATTGACTAATTTTTTGCTACCCTTCATAAAAACCTTTTGAGCCTACTTAGTACAAAACTAGAATTTCAATATAACATACTCATCTTTCCTTAGATTCCACAAAATAGAAGTTTTAAGTTTTATTTTGTTTTAAGGAAAGCAATTTTTAATATATTCCAGTGGCAGCAAAAATGGAGGTTGTTTAGGAGATCATCAGACATTTACAAAACACCCAGGGAAATCTGAATAATGTTCAGAATAGGAAGTAGGTAATATAAACTGCTCTTCTGCCCTATAGAGATGCTTGTAATTTACTTCAAGTGTTCATGACATGGTATTAAGTTCTCTAACTATAAATAAATGTAGGATAACTAGTATTCCTTAATTTAAGTAAAATGTATATAAAATTTGAACCATATGTAATCATGAATTAATTAATTATTAATTAATTTCAAAGCACAAGTTCCTAATTACAATGAATCCCCAGACTGTAAGGCAATATGTCTAAATATGCTATTGCAATCAAACACATTAGATATTTTAAAAATTTATTTCATTAGTTCTTTTTAGTTATAAATAAAATTAGGATTTATTTGGTATAATTATAAAAGCATAGAATATAATGTGCTCTAATTCAGTCCCCAGTACTTCCCCTTTCCCTTCTCTCCTCCCTCCTCTGTTCTATTCCCTATATTCTACTAATCTTTCTGCTATTTACTTGCAGGTTTTCTTAAATTCATGCCCTTATGGT
Source organism: Marmota monax (assembly GCF_021218885.2). Classification (NCBI taxonomy): domain Eukaryota; kingdom Metazoa; phylum Chordata; class Mammalia; order Rodentia; family Sciuridae; genus Marmota; species Marmota monax. The sequence goes on along the minus strand of NW_026694552.1, from coordinate 3,695,267 downwards.
GAGATTCACTGTGGTAAGTTTATACATGTACCATATTAGATATTTTAAAGAAAACTAAATTAAAAAAAATAAGACAAGGGGCTGGATATGTGGCTCAAGTGGTAGTGTGCTCTCCTGGCATGCGCGGGGCACTGGGTTCGATCCTCAGCACCACATATAAATAAAATAAAGATATATAAAAAAAGATAAGTTCTAAGAGACTAAAATATAACTTCATTCATGAAAAACAAATAACATTTCCACATCAATTGTATGATGACATTTGGTACAAATCATGATGAGAAGTAGGAATTATCATCCCTATTTTATAGGTGAGGAAAGTAAAGCCCAGCATCTTCAGTAATGTGCTCAACATTATAACCCAGAACTTGGCCGCGGAAGAGCTCACGTTCAGGTCTGTTGCATTGTGCCCCACAAGTGACCATGAAAAGAAGATTCCAAAGAGTAAAAATAAATAAAATAATGTTCAAACATGCATTCATGTATTTAATCCCATATTCCAGGTAAATTTAAAGGGTGATGTGATAAACTAAATCATGTTTGAATCATAAATAACAGACTCTTTAATAAGTATAAAATACAAATTCTAAGTGTTAGCAAACTCAGGTAACAGAGTTCATGAGGTGGTGTCTTTTATTTCTTTGTACCCAACAGAGTGTTATATCTTACAATCAATGATGTGATGAAATCATGAAGATAATTTCCACCTAACAGACAAGGAAATGAGGTTTTGCTGATTGTGTCTTGTCAATGTGATAACCTAGAAACAAGTTAATCAAGTTCACTAAGAATTAGAATTAAATTATGTATTAAGTCTTTTAGTAAAATCTGTACCTACAATGCAGGAGCTTTATGGTCACTATTTCAGGTGGGTTTCCCCATATTTCTGATCTCTAGAAAAGCAAGATGTCATTATGTATGGTTAGGTAGTAGCATAGAGGTCTAACCAATAAGTGAAATGAGCAGGCAGAAAGAGAAAAATCAACTTGGGCTATGGCTGATATTTTTTTAACCCAATAAAATACAAACTGGGGTATCTTATCAAAGTGAGACATAAGAGAATTTAGGTAGATTTTGAAGAGGAGGAAAAACATTTTAGTGGGAGAGAGGGTGTACACAAGGACCATAATGTTGAGAGCCACAGCCAGAAGGGGCCCCAGCAAACTTCCAGCTGCCAGCAAACTTCCAGCTGCCAGCTGATGATTGGCTCACAGCGCCCCAGCAACTTCTAGCTGCCAACTGATTGGCTCCTCTGTGGTGATGCTCATTGGGCTGTTTCCCCGCCCTTTCAGACCATGGAGCTGCTCATTGGGGACTTTTTTGGCTCCGCCCACATGACCCAGCCAATCGGCCTCAAGAGCAGGAGGAGTGGGGGAGGTTGAGAGGCTTGTGGGAAGCCTGTGGTGGCAGTTGGGCTCTGAAGGTTTTTCCTGAGGAGCTGTGTGGTTTGGTGTGTCGTTCTAAAACTAAAGTTCGTTTCTTTTGACAAGCGGCTCCTGAATTGTGCCCAGCCAGACTGCTGGCATTTGGTGGCCCATACGGGGAACGAACCCGCAACCTTGGCATTATCAGCGTTATAAGCACAAGGTATTCAGAGAACAGGGAGGAGATCAGCTATTCCAGAGAAAGACTGTAAGTCTAAGAGGGAAACATAAAGAAAATATAATTGTTTGGGGCATAAAATGTTGCACACATCACCTACTTCACAGCCTGTACCTGAAATGTTAGACCCAGTTTTCTCAGAACACAGAAAGAGCCAGGTGGAATCAAAGAGGGGCTTTCTTTTGTATTGCTATTTATATTCTTAATTTAAAAATCCAGATGTAGTTTAATTTATCTATGAATCATGTCCTAAGGGAAGATAACTCTTTGAAGATGAAAACAACAAGCAAAATAAAATTTATAATGATATTCAAAATAAAAATATTATTGAGAATACAGAATGTATGCTACTCAATAGGAAGACACAGGAAAATATATTCAGTAGCAATAAACTTCAAGTTAAATAAATAGCATTAAAGCTTATAACAAAATTACAGACAAGTAATTCAAGCTCTCTCAAGGGCCTTACATACTTCAAGAAAAACATCTTCTAATTATCATAAAAAGCTCTCTCCAATTTCCACAGTTCATCTATAATAGGTTGATTGCAAATGTAAAATATATGTCTCAGGTAGTACTGTAGAGTCAGCTGTAACCATAACATCCCATGTAATGACAAGCAATTGGAATTGCAATACTACCACTTATGCTATCTAATTCAGATTGGTTGGCATTTATACTGATACTCCTACTGGAGGAAAAAAAACACAAAATATTTGTAATAAACAAGTATATTTTTCTTACCAATCTTTTATCTCACTAAAACATTTCACCAAAAATATGAAATGATTTTTTGACTATAGTGCTAATAGAAGAGTTTCATTTTCTTAAATGTATTTCCTACAGTTATAATCAATGGAGTGCCTACAGGGAAAAATAAAAACAAACAAAAGAAAATGTTTAACTCAGAGATTACAACAAAGAATCCAAGAAAAGGTTTGTGGATATTTGACCATTAAAAGCCTTCATGGAATTTTTAAAAATGTCTCCTTTAAAATTTCATTTATATAGTGTCATTATTTAAAATCTCAAAGGAATAAGTGTTCTGATTAAAGAATTAAGGAAACTGCCAGTTTTTCTGCCTAGCAATGTGGGCTGATTTTAGACAGTCCAGCCATCTTTTGGAGCAAACTTGAAATTTTGGTCTGAGAGGTTAATTTTCCTCAACAGCATGATTTAGTGTTTGATACACTTCTCTCACTCTTTTCATTTATTAACACACTTGCTTACATCTTGATTCTCTCTTCCATTCCATCCTCTGCTAGTTCTCTTCCTTCAAGAATCTTATGATCTAGTGGGGAAGACAGATACACAAATAAAGGAAAGAGATCACATCTTTCTAAGAAATGGACATGAGAAGGTTAGAAAAGAGTTTAATATTCTCTTCAAAGAGGTAATGATGCTTGAGATGTCTCAAAAGACAAGTAAATAGGTATTCTCAAGGTAGACAAGGAGCAGAAAGAAATTCCAAGAAGAATAAATCATATGACTAATATTCCAGAGGTATAATCAGTCATGGGGTTTTAAAAGAATTGCAGTTAGAACTGATGAAGAGGCCTTGAGTTTAGCCAAGGATTCTCATTTCCCCTTGAAAGATCAATATTCTGCAAACACTCTAATATCTGGAGGTTTTAAGTAGTAAAGCTTTTACTATATCCAGTTCATATTTATGCAATACTGCAATACAGATTAATAACTTGATCTACTAAATAGCAAGAGAAACAGAAAGATAAAATACCTTCAACCAACTTCAAATACATCTTGATCCTATGACTTGAAGACCAGAATCTCTTGATAAGCTTCAAGTTAAGGCTGGGGTTTCAACTCCCTTCTGTATGAGTAACAGCCCTGGGTGGGGTAGGTGGGACGAGAAAGAGCCTCCTGATAGGACTTCTACTGGATTACAAGTAACTCCTTCCTATAGATATGAAGGATTCTTCTAAAATCAGTCTTCAATGATACTCGTTTCTTATGTGTATAAATTCAAAGCCTCACAGGCCAATGTTAACCTCAATTCCCCTATCCTTCTTTGGCTGGGGTATTAACAGCCATTTCTTCATCCTTCTCCCAATAACCCTAGGACCAAGGGCCAGTAAATTATGAAGAGAACTACAGAATAGTAGCCTATCTTGGTCCACAGATTGTTTTCCAAAACATTCTACAACTTACTGGTAGTCTAGGAGTCTTATTGGCCTAAAGAACATATAGTGGCTTCAAAATTCACTCTTCAGTCAATGTCAGAGGTGACAGACTAGATAAAAATCTTTTTAAAAAAGTGAAGGAAATATGTTGGTATCATATGCCTTTTGGAGCAAGCTTTTTATTTTGAGCATATGTTTCTTTATCTCACACATTGATGTATTAGTGAAAGTACCTAATAGCAACACGGAGAAATGTTTTTTGTTATATAATTTCCATTACCAGGCTCAGCCCTGATTTGTAGGCAGTTTCCATTGGTACAATAAGTAGACAAAAATTGTCTAGTGGAGATCAAGCCAACTTCCCCTTTTACTTATGAAAGGCAACTAATAGAATTATATAGCAAAAAAAATAATAATAATACAAACAGCCCTTTTCAGAAAACCATTCCAGATAAATTCTGCCTTTTTTAATCACATCCTTCCCATATGCAAAACTCCTAAATTCTCTCAATGAGTGTTCTCCCCCTCCTCACAGTCTGAAAATAAATGTACTACTATAGATCATGACATAAATTATTTGATCTCTGAGTTACTGTTTTTTTTTTAAAGAGAGAGAGAGAGAGAGAGAGAGAGAGAGAGAGAATTTTTTTAATGTTTTTATTTTAGTTCTCGGTGGACACAACATCTTTGTATGTGGTGCTGAGGATGGAACCCGGGCCGCATGCATGCCAGGCAATCGTGCTACCACTTGAGCCACATCCCCAGCCCTGAGTTACTGTTTTTAATGCATTTGATTTCTTATATATGTGTTCAGAATAGTTCTGTCTCTTAGACATGAAGTTCCCAGAGGGCAGCAGTTCTGTCTCTGCTGTTTCTTAATATAATTAATGTACCACAAAACAGCATGAACAGCTAGGTGCTTAATCAATGCCTTAATGCTTTGGGATTAGTATATAAATAGGGTGACCACATAATTGATCATTCAACTAGAACACTTTTGAGATTGAATGGGGATTAATAATTATGCTGGGACATAAGGTAAAAATCAGGGCTGTTCTTGTCAAACCATGATGTTACAGTCACCCCTTTGATTCAAAAGCAGGAGTCTTCTTTGGAGTCAGGCACATCTCTTAAAATTATGAGTAAGACAGTATTTTGAGTCAGACATCATTTTGAAAACAGCAGGGAAAGATTCCTTATAAATGACTCCAAAAGAATAACATTGGATGTTTTCATGCACATAAATTGAATTATCTTTGTAAATATTCTAGGCTAGTAGGTCACCTTCCTTAAACTAAATTTTTGAATTGGGGGTATATTTATTTGGGGGTATATCTATTTCATCTCATTCCAGCTCTAGTGAAAGTGGGCACATCTAACAATGGGTAAGTAGTGAGGACAAAACAATGAAATGTTTTTTCAATGGGAATTTATTCAGCTTTTCTTTCAAAAGTTGCTATTTAGAGCTGTTAGTTCATCCAAGCATATGTGTATTTCCAGAAACATAATTGTTTTTCACAAATTTGTCATTTTTTTGCCAAGCAACCAAATTTAGTTTCCATTTATACAGTAGTCATGAATTGGGTTTTTCAAATGAGTGTTAACCATATTCAGACACAGCGCTTACACAGATACAGATTTGCTATCTATTCTCTTTCTAATTCCTTGACAAACTTTATTTACTCTGATCAAGTACTCTAGCAGTTACATGCTTTAACCTCTATAGAAAAAGCTTCCAAGTAAAACCTTTTGCTGAAAACTGAGATATAAAGGAATTATTTTTTTTCGACATTAATTTGAGAATGACCACTTAGAGTAAAGACATATCTCAGACTCTAATCCTTTTTTCTTTTGGTAGTTCTCTTTCCTGCTGTCTCTCACAGCACTGAAGCAATTGCTGATTGTAAGATTAACCAAAATAAAATGGAGTGCTGGGGCTGGGGCTCAGTGGCAGAGCACTTGCCTAGCATGTGTGAGGCACTGGGTTTAATTCCCAGCACTGCGCATCAATAAATAAAGGTTCATTGAAAACTAAAAAAAAAAAATTAAATGGAGACAAAATTTGGAATGTGATTAAAAACATTTGGTTTTGGCACTGGCTATATAAGGTGATTTCTAAGGTCATTTTTTTTCTATTTTATTATACCATTTGTTTAAGGTCATTTTTGTATCTGGATACAGATACATTAAGCTCTTGCCTCTTCGTACTACTTCTGGTCAAACAAGGATCATATTTTCCATTATAAATTTGCAAAGTAATGAGGGAGGTATAAAGAAGAATAATATTTTAAATTATATTTTCAAATTAATTCCAGACAAAAGCCCAAATCTTCTATCAAGGTACATGAAATCAACACATAAGAAGGACAACATTAGACTTATTTTTTTGAATTTTATTTGAAATAAGGATTAGAAAACTTTGATTATCATTTTATTATTTTTATTATAATTATTAGCATATATTAATTGTATATATTAATGGCTTTCACTGTGACATTTCTATACATGTATATAATATGCTTTGATTATACCTACCCTCCCTATTATCCTCACTTACCCTGCTCTCCCCTGGCCCTTTTCTCCTTCCCTAATAGGATCCCTTCTACTGTCATGTCATCTTTTAATTTTTTAAAAGTTTTTCTAGATTCCCATGAGATAAAACATGCAATACTTATCATTCTGAGTCTAGCTTATTTCACTTAACATGATGAAATCAAGTTCCATCAATTTTCCTGAAAATGTCAGATTTCATTCTTCTTTATGGCTGAATAATATGCCATTATGTATATATGTGTCATATTTTCTTTATCCATTCATCTTTTCATGGGCATCTAGGCTGCTTCTATAATGGCTGTTGTGAATAATGTCCTGATAAACATGGTTATGCAGGGCACTTTCTTTAGTATACTGTTTTTAAATTGATTTAAAAAAAATAAACAACAGCAGAATACATTACAATTCTTATTACACATACACAGCACAATTTTTCAGATCTCTGGTTGTATATGAAGTATGTTGACACCAATTCATGTATTCATACATGTACTTTGGATAATAAGTGTGATAGTATGTTGTTTTTGATTCATTCAGGTATATTCCCAGGATTGCTATAGTTGGATCATATAGTAATTTTATTTTTCGTTTTTTGAGGAACTTTCATAATGATTTCCATAGTGGCTATAAGAATTTATATTCTCACCAATAGTACATATCTTATATCCATATCATCACCAGTGTTTTTTAAATAATAGCTATTCTGACTGGCATAACATGGAATCTCAATGTTGTTTTTGGTTTGCATTTCCCTGATGGCTAAAGAGTTTAAGTATTTTTTTCATATATTTATTGGACATGTTCTTTTAAATTCAGTCACTTGCAAGCTAGATGTGAATGCTAGCTTACCTACACTTACTTGTTTCTCATTGGTCATGTTACTAGAGGTTTAGGTGGCTAAGAGTACCAGAAGCATACAATCAACACCAGCGTACCCAAGGAATATCCTTTGTTCCACCAGACCTGTACTGGTCTTTCCAATATGTATTAATACCATCCCACTATCATTTTACCCCCTCCTAAAGATCTGTGCATGGAGACACAGAAGCACACACACAGTGAGATGTACTATCCAAACTAGTTTCCATGGAAACCAAGTAAAACACACATTGACAATCAGATTGTCCTTTCTCCTAAAGGATTTCTTTTGCCAACCTCTCCTCCTGCCATACTCAATAACTTTCAAAATCCAAAACTAAGAATAGGAGCTTTTCAAGGCTTAAGACCAACCTGAATTAAGTCTTAACTGGGACCCAATATTCCTATAAGAAAATATTGATGATATGAGAGAGAGAGAGAGAGAGAGAGAGAGAGAGAGAGAGAGAGATAACATTTATCATTGTGTGTTCAATGACTTTAAAATTTCTTCACTTTAGTAAAGGTTCTTCTTTAAATAGCCAGCAACCTTAGAGCCTACAAATAGAAACTGACTCATAAATGTGATGTGCATGGCACTTTTGAGGGGGCAAGGTGATTCTAATATCAAACTTACAGGTACTGTGACATCTAGAATTGATTTAGGGAGGCATACACTGTTCACTTTGTTTTTTTTTTTTTTCATATATTTTATTAAGTTTTTGTTTTTGAACTGGTGGTTTAACCAGGGGTGCTTATACTACTGAGCCACATCCCCAGCCCTTTATTTATTTATTTATTTATTTATTTAATTTTTATTGTTGGTTGTTCAAAACATTACATAGTTCTTGATATATCATATTTCACACTTTGATTCAAGTGGGTTATGAACTCCCATTTTTACCCCGTATACAGATTGCAGAATCACATCAGTTACACATCCATTGATTTACATATTGCCATACTAGTGTCTGTTGTGTTCTGCTGCCTTTCCTATCCTCTACTATCCCCCCTCCCCTCCCCTCCCCTCTTCTCTCTCTACCCCCTCTACTGTCATTCATTTCTCCCCCTTGTATTATTTTTCCCTTTCCCCTCACTTCCTCTTGTATGTAATTTTGTATAACCCTGAGGGTCTCCTTCCATTTCCATGCAATTTCCCTTCTCTCTCCCTTTCCCTCCCACCTCTCATCCCTGTTTAATTTTGCATATGTAGATCTACTGACATCTCTACAGGTTTTTATTTCCTTTCCATGCTATTTAAACAAAGAAAACATAAGAAGCATTCTATCATGCATAACTTTTGCAGTGGATTAATGGTGACCACAAATTCTCTGACACTTCTTCCATGGAAATGTGAGATCCCCTCTCCTTGAGTTTTGGCATATTCTGAGCATTTTGACCAATAGAATATAAGGAAGTGATTCTACCAGATTCTGAGCCTAGCAATTCAAAACTGGAAGCTATCACTTCTTGTCTCTGGAAACATTTGCTTGTAAGAAAATAAATATAAGAAGTTTAAATAACTTCAGCAACTAGAATGTTGTATCAAAGTCCAAGCTGCCATGTGAAATGGCCACGTGAAGAAAGAAATGTCAGGCTAGCCCAATCTAAGTTCTAGATACATGGATGAAGAAGCTATCTTGACATTCATCCTTATGAAGCCCTTATATGATTCTAGACCCAGCTATCAGATAGTAGCGCCATACAATCACAACTGACAACTGACCAGCTGAGCCTAGTTAATCAAGAGAACTACAGAGAAAATAAATTGTTATTAAAGTTATAGGTTTTATTACGACTTGTTATTCAACAATAAATAACCAAACAACTTCCAATAAAATGCAACCATTTTTTCTAGATTAATAATTGAAGTGATTTATTTAGAAGGAAATATATCACCTAATCAAATTTGTTTTTCTCATACTTTCACACTAATTTATGTCTTTTCAATACTTGAAATTCTTTTTGTAATGCTTGAACAATATGCTTGAGGTCGGGTCTCAACATTTTATTATTCCTTTGTATTTCCTCAGCTTTTGTGTATTATATCTGCACATTTCCATAAGGCATATATAAGGCATATTTACATCTCATAAACAGTAATGTTTTCACTATTTTAAAAGGGTATATTCATGTTTTTTCAGTATTCCATAGACAGAAGCATATATACCTGTAGACCAAGTCTAATTTCAAACATTGCAGTTTTTTGCAGTACTGGGACTTGAACTCAGGACCTTGGGTATGGTAGGCAGGCAAGCAACATACAACTGAGCTGTATTCCCAACCCTAGAACATTTTCCTTCAGTGTTAATATTGATTTTTTTCATAAAACTGGCATTAAAAAACTTTTTATTGTATCTTTCTTTTTTAAAAATCATTTCTAGCTGTGGATGGATACAATACAATTATTTATTTATTTATTTATTTATTTATTTATTTATATGTGGTTCTGAGGATCCAACCCAGTGCCTCACATGTGCTGGGCAAGCACTCTACCACTGAGCCACAATCCTAGAATCATACCTCTCACTTTTTAAGACTACTTGCTTTTCAGTTTGTCTATGCTTTGGTTTAGAAGGAAATTTGGGAAAAGTCCTCAAAAGAATTCTCACTGCCTTCTCTTAGCCATATTAAAAGCTTGACTGAGTGTATACCTGCTGTACACCTTCTCATTGCAGTATCTCCACATGGGAAAAGGAAAGAACAACCAGTAACACCTCAGGTTGTATCATGTCTCTAGTTCTGAAATAAGACAGGTATTTTAACTACTTGGTTTCAGTTTCTTAGAGTTTCTATGCAGGAAGACAACTATTTTTCAGTAGATAAGCATTTTCCATATACTCTTTCCAGAGCCTATTTAAATCTTATAATAAATTACCAGCTGAGTACCTGCATATACCTATATTATAGAGCAGGGCATGCAAAGCAATCATATTGCAGAAAAGCAGAGCTTAATCTATGGAAATTATTTTTCTTTGTTACATGTATTACAGTATTAATTCAATAACATTTCTAAAATGGGACTATGCTTATATAAGCAGATAAATAATTAGAAAGCATATAAATCATTACTTCCTAATGTGACTACAACAAGATTCAATGTAATTTACAGATAAATATGAGAAATGACTACTTCTTTTACAGAATTAAATCCAGCAACATTTCTAAGAAGAGAAATTATGACTCTCATGTTCATTGGCAAAGAACATAATTGAAAAGAAAGATGTATCTCATTTTTCACCTATTTAAAATATTCTCTGGGTGGTGAGAGCAAATAGCTACAAATTAACATTTTTATTCTTAATTCATAAAGTGCCATATTAAAATAAGAAGATAAACTTTTATTTCTACAAGAAAATTTGCTTTATGTAAAAAAAGTTTATAAGACTAGAATGACTAACTCTGAGTTTCTTTTAAAAGAATGTAAAACAGCTGCACTTTTGTTGAATGATTGTATACATTTGATAACCCTTTGGTGAAATGATGTCATTATTTAAAAATGTAGAACTCAAAATGGGTCTGTGTCCTAATATTGTAAAATATAAATCACTAAATATTACAATAATCAATCATAGGAACCAGAAGTTGAAGGCACTTTGTAAAATTATTTATTTTATTGGGCTTTGATTTGGGGAAAAAACTATAGGTTTGTTGCAGAATTTTTTAAATTGCAAGACATTGTATTTCCATAAAGTGTATATTTCTAATATTTTATGTAAGAATCATGAAGACATATAAACTACAGTGACTATAGAATTTACAAAATCAAATCAACTAATTAGTTTATTCTGTACTAAATGTGCCACAAAGTTCTGACTTCTTGCTTTGTAAAGGGATCAAAGTGGTAAACTAGGATGATACAATTGAACAAGCAGGAATTTGGGTGGGGGTCATCCTCCTAGAAAATAATGGATGCATGGAACAGTCTTACTTGTCCAGGGCTTCATGCAAAGAACACTCTAGGAGCTATATGCTCACTAGAATCAAGTTTCATATTTAGATTAAGTAGTAACTTGTTTCATACATAGTGAATAGAAAATAAATGTTATTTGATTCTTGGAAGGTCAGTGATCATAAATTGCACTAGTCTTAGAGAGCTTGATGTGTCTGAAAGACATTGACTGAGGGTAAGAATACTATTGATCAGATTGCAAGGGAAATATAGAGTTCACTCAACAAAAAAATCACATAATCCACAAAATGGGATAGGGAGGAAGAGCATGAGAAGAAGACTACCACTAAATAGGGGAAAGAGGTGGGAGGGGAAAGGAGGGAGAAGGGGAATTGCACGGACGATGGAAGGAGACCCTCATCATTATACAGAATACATGTATGATGTGTGAGGAGAAAAAAAAGAAGAGTGTCACATTAGATTGGGTAGAGAGATGTGATGGGAGGGGAGGGGAGGGGAAGGGGAGATAGGAAGGGCAGCAGAATAAAATATACATTATTATTGCTGTATGTATATAGGTGATTGTATGACCAATGTGATTCTGCAACCTGTACAATCAGAAAAATGAGAAATTATACCCCATTTGATTCAAATGTATGAATTGCCAAGATTATTGTACTGTCATGTGTAACTAATAAAAAGTAAATAAATAAATAAATAAATATTACATAATCCAAAAAGAATAAACATATTATAGTTTAAATTGAAACTAGTTCTACAGGTTCTATTGTCTTGGGAGTTAGAAAACGAAGGCTGTCCTATAGAAATTTCACTCAGTAGCTTGGCATGGGAGAATCTGACCAGCTTACTGGACCATATGTCTCCAATTTTCAGGTTTTCTTCCAGAATTTGTCCCAGGAATTCTTTGAGGATAAACCCAATATTAACTTTCAGAAAAGATCATAGGCATATTTGTAATTCACTGAAATCACTTTAAGGAGGGTAGCAGAGAGAAAGAAAAAATATTGCAAAAGAGAGTTCATGAACTCAGCAGGTGAAAATGAGTGGTGCTATAGTTTGATTACCAAGCAATCAACTCACTCTACACACTTACTCCTGTATTTTTCACATTACCTTAATTGATTGCAAAGTTGGCCATTCTCTTCTATTACCTGGAAAGAATTCCCTGGGTGCAATTCAGTACAGACTTAACTCTCTTAGACAAACTCTTTTATGGTTAATCTGGATTTCAACTTGATTGTATTAATTTCTGGGTGTGTCTTGTGAAAGTGTTTCCAGAGATGATAGGTATATGGAATTCCTCCTCCCCCTCAGTGTGGGTGACCTTGTCCAATAGGCTGGGAACACAGATGGAACAAAAAATGGAAGAAGGAGGATGCTGCAACAAATGCAATTTCCATTTTTCTTGAGCAGGTGCATCTATTGCTGTTCCCATCGCCCAAGTACATCCCATGTGGACTTTCACCAGTCATTCTACAGGGAGGTTCCAGGCCTTCAGTTTCAAACTGGGGCTGCACCATTTATCCCTCTTGTTCTGAGGCTCCTATTTCTTTTTCTTTTCTTTTTTAATTTGTTCTTTTTAGTTAAACATGAAAGTAGAATATATTTTGACATAGTATACATAAATGGAGTGTAACTTCCCATTCTTGTGGTTGTACATGATGTGGGGTTACTCATGTTGTTTATTTATATATGAACCTAGGAAAGTTATGTCTGATTCATTCTATCATCTTTCCTATTACCAACCCCATCCCTTCCATCCAGTTTCTTGAAATGAGCAACTTCTGCTTCATCTGTCTCTTCAGCCTGCAGAGAGCCACTGTGGGACCATCCAGTTTCTGATCCTATATGCCAATTTAATAAATCACCTTTCATAATTACACATATAAAATTGTGTAGGTTCTGTTCCTCTAGAACAGAGTTGAATGTGCAAAACTCTAGAGAACCCTCACTAAACCAAGATCCTTTGCAATTTCAAGTGTTTCTCACTGCAAGTCTCTACTTCCCTTCCACCTCACCGAAAAGGATCCACTTAAATCATGTGACTGAGACATAAAAAATCAGATCATATCATGAAACAATTCATGATAGCTAACATCTTACCTACTTAGACTAGACTAGAGAAAACTGGCTACATTTATAAAAGGCAATATACCATACAAATATAAACAAGTATCATAATTTGCACTGGACTGGGGGAACTTGATGTGTCTGGGAGACATTGACTGAGTATAAGACTTTAACACTATAGAACATATTGCAAAGTAAATATAAAGTTCACTTAACAAAAATAATCTCACATAATGCAACAAAGAACCAACGTATTGTAACTGAAAATGAAACTTTTATGTGTGAAACAAATTGCTAGCTGACACAAAGAAACTTGGCTTTCTTATAAATATGGCAAAGAAAATGCACATAAGAAAGAGCCATCAATTACATGAAACAAGGTTACATTTTGTTCACCTTTGCATTTTTCCCACTAGTCCTACTTGACTCTTTTTGCAAATTAATATGGTTGATTTTTTAAAAATTTGAACTTAAACATGGAAATAGAAAAGATAGGACTAAGGATAATTTGTCACTAGTCTGAAGCTACTTGCCATTTAGGTCAATGTTGCACTCTAAATTCCAACTAGTAAATGCATTACTACACAAGTATTTAGTTATTACCTTTGAATGTGCACAACTCAATAAAAATAGAAAATCTAAAATAAAAACATGAATTATAGCATGCCATATTTTTCTATTATAATGTTTTGTATAATTTTACAAACAACTCCTAATAAATGCCATGTCATTAAAAAGCATTTATTAATGCAATTGGAAATCAAGATGCAACTGATATTTGGGTAAATTTATTGTCTTCCTCTGCCATACTTCCCACGGCACTGTTTGGTTACCAATTTCAGGTATCTAGAACCCTCAGAGTTTCTGAACTTGTTTCCATCATAATTTATTCATTAGAAAACAGAGCTGATAAAATGCAGTTATGATAATACCCATTATTTTTTTATAATTGGATTTCCAGAAATATCCACCCTTTAACAGGGAATAATGAGCTTAAAGCCAAAATAAAATGTTTCTAAATTTTAAGATCTTAGGCATCAAGAAAGATTTGTGGAGGAACAAAGAGACCTCTTGGGAGCCTCTAAAATTACTTGCATTGTAATTGTAAGGTTGCAAATCACAAATGTTTTAAAGTTACCTATGATTAACATTTGGGATATGTGTAACATTGCTTAGAACCAAACTCCAAAAAGTATTCTATACTCTATGCTGATTTGGTGGAAATCAAAATAAAGCTGACGACATAGTGGACGAGAACATAAGTGAGGCTGAGCAAGCTATTTAATGTCATTGTACTCAGGTTTCTGTATTGTCACAATATTTGTAATTAGAATATATATTTCACTGGGATATAGTGAAGATTAAAAGAGTAATGTATAAAATACAGAGCACAATGCCTGCTGAATACAAAGTACTGAATAAATCATGGTTATTATAATTTTATCTACATACAAGAAATTCAGAAAATCATTGAATTGTCAAAGAGACAGTGAAGAGTTAGTGGAAAGCCAAATCAATGTGAAGGTTATTACAACCTGGCACGTAGTGCAAGAAACTATCATTTCTGACTGGTCCAATTTCCTAGAGCTGGTGCTAAGTGCTAAGGTCTAGAGGCAAAACACTGAACCACAGTTCATACAGTCTGGCCATATGTAAAAACATATGCTGAAGAAGCAGTAAGAGCAGTGTAAAGTCACTTGGCAGAGACATATCTATGTAAAATCCATAATTATCCTATCTACAAAGTTTCATATTAGCCACCCCCAACACTATACAATGATGTGTAGAAGCCTAGATTTTGACTAAAGTTTTTGAAAAGTGTTCAGGATCTTATTTTATCCATGTATGAAACATACCCGCTACTTCTCAGAGTCTTTTAATTTTTTTCTATGATGGGGATTGAACTGAGGGTCTTGTGCATGCTAGGTAAGCACTCTGACACAGAGCTATACCCTCTACATGCCCATTACTTCTGTATGAACCTTTTGCCCTTTCTTCCAGTAAACAATATTGTTTATTCACAGACTGAACTTACTTCATTTCCTATACCCCTGGGAATATCTCAAGAAAAAATGTCTGGTGTGCAGAGACAGATCAATTGATTAAAGTTGTTGATGGCTCAGTTGCACAAATTTGATGTTTCCATTACAAATCTAACTCAGACATTATTCCCAAGTGGCTTCTGAGTTCCCTTAAATAGCTACATGGGTAATTTCTTCAATAAAGCTGATTTAAAATCTTTTCAAAAAAGTGACACCCAATAATCTCAATAAGAAACAACCTGAAGTTAAATTCTAGAATATAAGCAAGACACATGAAAGATTTTTTTTTTTGTGTGTGTGTGTGTATATGCTAATTTTAATTTCCTTGACAGGAAAAATAATTAAAAATGTCAAAATAATTATTGCCATTTTTCCAACTTTGCCTTACAACTAATCAAATATTTTATATGTAGGTTTCAAGAACTTATGTTAGCATTAAGAAACATCTCGCTTTTGTTAAATGGTGAAAGAAAAAGAATAATCCCTCTGCCTTCTTAAATATGAAGTTTTCTTAGCTTGGAATATTTCAAGTAAAAACAAATGTATAGTATACACACACACTATGATAAGCCCTGCACTGTTGTGGACTTTCTAGAGATAAAACAGTAAATAAGACAGATACGATCCATGTCTTCATAGAACTTATACTCTAGCAGAAAAGCTAGATTATAAAAATGTAAATAAGTAAATGATAGTATAGTATAGTATGTCAAAGTTGCATCACTCCACCCACCCCCCACTCCATATATCACACATGCAGTTACATTCTAGATGTATATCTTTCCTTGATTTGTTTTACTATTTGGCACATACTGACATCAAGGCCAAGCCAGGCAACTCAGTAAGACCCTTTCTCAAAACAAAAAGGGCTAAGGGTGTAATTCAGTGGTAGAGTGCCTCCTAGTTCAATCCCAGTACCACAAAAAAAATGAGGGCAGAAATTGCCAGGGTACATTTCATAGAGCAAAATATACTCCAGGTTAATACAAGGTGTGGCTTAGGAAAGGAAAGGGGGAAATAATTCTCTTCAGCATCACAAAGTTGGAAATCCTCTTATTTTAAAATGGGCTAAGACGACCATAGTACAGAGCTCCATTTCTCAGATATAATACTGAATAATTTATGACAGTGAGTTTAAAATCACCATAAAAATTATCTTTAAGCCCGATGAACTAAGTTTTCTATACATATACCCCACTAGAATACAGATTTCCTAAATACCTTTAGCTCTAGAGTTATTGGTTAATCACTCCTATTAGGATCCAATGTCTGACTACTTCAGTTGTGTGAAATCAGTGAGCCTAAAGAAAACTAATGACAAACTTTAATCAAAACTTTAATCTCAAAATTTAAAATTACCAAACCTTGATTCAGTGAATCTGAGAGGCAGACATTCCTCAGTGCACTAAAACATTAGGAAAAAAGCCTTGTCAAGTGCCTTTCAAGTATCATCAACATTTTATTTGTTTATTATCTGGTCAGTGTGCAGATTTATATTCTGGCTCCTTCTATGCTTGGGTATAAAAATTCTTCCTGCCAATTTTGCCGATTTCTATTTACCAGCCATTGATTTTTCTAGTGTGTTTCTAAATGGAGCTTGAAATTAACATGCCTTTTTCTTTTATTCACTTTCCTCTATCCTGGCAGCATCAATAACCAGTCTAGGAAGTAGACCTGATTCATGGGTAGAGAATGGGTGTTGCCATTGGAACTAACCTGTTCTGGCACTCATATAGAAAGTGCCCAACTTACTGAATATTAGATTTCCCTATTGAGGAAAAAAACAGGTTCTACCCCATTTTTCCTGCCCATAATCCTGTGTACATTCTAAATTTCAGAGAGGGAGGGAAGAAGAGAAAGAGAGAGAGGGATGCTCCTTGATTCATGATGGATTTAGTTTCTGATAAACACATCCTAAGTTGAAGACATCATTGAGGTGAAAATGCATTTAATATATTTAACCTACAAACATTATGGCTTAGCCTAGTCTACCTTAAACATGCTCAAACAATTGCATTAGCCTATATTTGGGCAAAATCATCTAAAAACAAATTTGGAGTCAAGTGTTGAATATCTTATATAACTTATCGAATGCTAAATACCCCCCCAAATGCTGGCAGCATAGGACACTGTACATTTATTCTTATGATCACATGTCTGGCTGTCAGCTGCAACCTTAACAACTGCCAAGCATCACAAACATCACAATTTAGTTTATCACAATCTGGGAAAAGCTCAAAGTTTGAAATATGCTTTCTCGTTTATGTACTACTTTCTACTTTATGTATCTACTTTTGTACCACTATAAAGTTAAAAAAATCACATGTCAAACCATCATAAATTGGGCACTTTCTATATACATATGTATGCGTGTGTATCTATACACACACATACATTTTTAAATGTCTTAATTGACATCCCTTTTATATCGCTCCACTATCTCTGGTTGCTTGGATGTGAATTCTCCCATCTGTTGATTCTGTGGAGTATCTTTCTTGGTGTTGAAGTTTCTCATATGTTTTATAAATTTTATGTATAAGTTCATCTTCCATGAATATCTGAGCACATTTCCTGTAGAAGACATGAATAGGCCATGGATGTGATGCCCTCCTCTGGAATGATTTCAGAGATGCTTCTAAGTGATAAGAGTCATCATTTCCAAAACAATATTTACATCTTTTATTGGCTCTACATTTCTATAACTCAGGGGGAGTGTTTTCTTCTAAGGTAACCTAACACCTAAATTAAGTAATGAATCA
This sequence comes from Marmota monax, assembly GCF_021218885.2. Taxonomy (NCBI): domain Eukaryota; kingdom Metazoa; phylum Chordata; class Mammalia; order Rodentia; family Sciuridae; genus Marmota; species Marmota monax. The sequence goes on along the minus strand of NW_026694552.1, from coordinate 3,677,332 downwards.
TCTGTAAGGCCCTAAGTCAGCCAACAGAGATTTTCTGATAGCAATTCATTTCCTGGCCCTGGAATTTAGATAGGGAAGCTAAGTCTAGCTCCTTGCCCTTTACTAAGCTTATCACCTTGATAAGTAGCCAGAGACAGACATACCACATAAGCTAATGGAGCTTAGGTTTCAGGGACCCACTTGCATGGGCTTCTTCCATGGCCCAAGATATGGCTCTATGGACTGTCCACATGGTCATAGATTTTAGTGAAATTGTAAAACAAGATCATTTTTAAGGAAAACTTTGACATTGTGGAGGTTTCAGGTTCCAGGAAGCTTGCAACTGCCTGCTTATAAACTGTGAGGCATTAGATTCCCACACCCTAAGATAAGACACATTTAGTCTAAGTTCTTCAAATTCTGTGCAGCGTCAATTACCACCCACCACTTTAGCTATGATTTCCTTCGTCTTTTCTAACATCTAGTGATACCCATTTAATACTTTAAGAACAAACTATATAAATTAAAATATTGAAATCAGCATTTTATCTATTTCTAGTGGTGAAATACTTTATTTTTTTCTGTATCATCTTGGCCACAATTTATGTTTCCATAATTTTTATACAAATTATAAAAATAAAAATGAATTATAAATTATATAAAATTATATATTTATATTATATATAACACAAAATTATATAGGGATTATTAGCAACAGATAGAATTTAACAATGCTCTGAATGCCCAATATGAGTCCCTTAGAATGATAGGCATCCTGTGAAGAATCCAAAATATGACAAAAGCATAATCTCTGCTCTTAAGGAATTTACAATTTAATTGAGATTATAAATCTATCATTCACAATATATTTTAAATGATTTGATCAAAGCATACAAAAATGTTCTTTCAAGTTGTTAATTACCATAAGAGTCAAAAGTTCTCATGAATGATGAAGATTAACTAGAAGAGAAGAAATCATCCACACCAATATTTTATTATCATCTATAACGTTTCAGTTTGCATTCTAATCACGTTTGTGTGTCTTATTTGAAATCTTCCAAGGACTTTCCAATCCTCTTACACAGGGGAGTTTAGGATTATGCACAGTACACTAGAAAATGGCATGAAGATAATTTGAGGAAAAAAATAGGACCATAATCAGTTAGAATTTTAAAATAATAGAAAGGTTACTCAGGGTGAAATCATCCATGGTAAATAAAAAAAATGTCAAGAGTTGTAAAGGACATTAAATGTCAATGAAACATTTTTTTATTGTATAGATGAAGAAATTAAGGATAAGACAGAAGAGGTAGTACCTGGTTCTAGATTTCTACCTTCCTGTCCCAGACTTATATTATAATGTGGCAATAGGTAATTTGGGTGTAGGGATATAGCTCAGTTGGTAGAGTGCTTGCCTTGCATGCACAAGACCCTGAGTCCAATCCCCAGCACCACAAAATAAAAAAAAGAAAGAAAGAAAGAAAGAAAGAAAGAAAAGAAATAGATAATTTGTTTTGAGGGTTTGGCTTATTTTACTGAGCATGATAGTTTCCAGTTCCATGTATGTATAATTTGCCAAAACACATTCTACTGTCATATATATCTAAAAAGAAAAAAAATAAAAATAAAATTAGAAAACAAAATAGGTAATTTGGATGAATGAAAAGCTATCTGCATGTTTCTTTCTAAATTTTAAGGCAGTTGTAAAGGTAAATTTATTATAAAAGAAAGTTTTTCTTAGTAGAAAACTTGAGTATATAATTTTTTAGGGCTGGGCATGTAGTTCAGTGTTAAAGCACTTGTATAGTGTGCCTAAGGCCCTGGGTTCAATCCCAGTACCAAAAAAACCCACAAATTTTTAAACAAACTAACTTTTTGATTAATGAGTCTGACTTAGTGAGATTTTTATGAATAGAGACATATTTTAAGGGATCTTTTTATACACTGAAACTTTTAAAATCATGTTTATTTCCATTATGAACATTTTGGAGCTTATATAGTTATTTAGTTTCACTTCTCCCCCTTGTTTGTCTATTGGGGAGATTTGAAAATGTTGTCTAGGACAAAGTTCAAAAGGGGCTGGTCACACAATTGGGCTAATTTCACAATGACAGTATATGTTTACAAAGAAACTGGGACCTGGAGCTGGCATCATTTATATAGAGAGAAAGTGTTCCATAAGGTAGATGAATAGCTTCCATACTCACAACTGACAATTTAGAAATGACAAAAATAAAAATAAAAAGACTTGTTTCCCTGAAGACAATTTTCTCTGTTAGGAGGACAGAATAGAACAGTACCGGTAGAATCAATAAAACAAAATATCCAGAGAAAAATCACACACAGGAAAAAAATAATGCCACCCTGACTATTTTGCCCAAAGGCAGAAAAGAAAGTTCCAAAGAATGCAAAATGTAGTAAGGCTACGTTTTGGATGGTGCTATGGTTTGAATGTCCCCTCCAAAAGTGGAGAATTAAACTGACAAAATTTTATCATTATTTTATATGTAAGTACAAATAAATATGTAACAATAAATCCCACCATTATGTTAATTATAATACACAAAAAATAAAATATCACCTTAAATTATGATAAATTTTAATCCCCATTGTGCAGTACTAAGAGGATGAAAACTTAATCTAACAACGGTATTTAGAAGTGGGATTTTTGTGAGGTAACAGGTTAAATGAGGCCATAAATGTGAGGCCAGAGATCACTCAGGCCCTCTCTCTGTGTCATGGGCTACACCACCTCAGGACTCTGTAGAAAGTCCCCCCAGCAAGAAGGACCTCATCACATGTGGCTGCCTGACCCTGAACTTCTCAGCCTTCAAAACCATAAGCAAAATAAATTTATTTTCTTTATATAAGGCAGGCAGGCAGAGGGAGGTAGGAGTTGAGAGCACACACTACAGTCAGCCAAACAGGCTTGAATCCCAGTTGCCCAGTTTATACAATGACCTTGATATAGTTATTGAACTTCTTGGAATCTCAGTTCCCTCATCTGGAAATTTATAGTGTCTATTTTGTTATTATTCAGATAAAATGCTTAATATAGTGCCCGGCACATAGTAAGCACACAATACATGACAGTCATTATTGCTATACATAGTTAAATACAAGAATACCTGCCAAAGCAATAGAGTGACTCCACTACCACTTCTATTCACAAGTAGAAATAATCACAATTTACTTATACTATCTAATAAACCAAGCTTTCTTAGTAATCCCCTCATGGAGTTGAGGCTGAAATGAGATAATGGACATAAAGTGCTTAGCCCAGAGCCTGGCACATTGCAAGCACTCAATAAATAGCAAATGCTCTTATTCATAGTATTTATTGACAGCTGGCTCCAAGCTTCTTTTAATGTGAAGTGTTCTTCAGAGAAGCCACTGTAAAATGGTTGCAATGGCATTATCTTTTTAAAGATATAGTGGAAAAAGTATAACATCTCAGAGGTCCATGAGGACCCCAAAGGAAACCTATAAAAAATACTCTATTTATAATAATCTCATCTAAACAGAAGTAAATAAAAATATTAGTCACATTGCATCTAGTGAAATAGATGTTTTCCAACAACTACTTTAAGTATGCTCCAGGGTAGTAGTGGTAGAAAGAATCCTAAAGAAGCAATAATATCAGAAGAATAGAAACTAGGCTTCATAAATTAAACCTCTCTCCCCTTTTTTGTCTTTGAATATCTGCAATTGGCTGATATTCTTGTAGCTTTATTGATAAATGTTGACTAGTTCTCATTCTGGATGAAATTCTAATTTAATAATTTAGTTAGAAATAGTCCATCCCAGTCTTAGATAAAAAAAGAGAATTCTACAGAGAACCATGAAGTAGCTATTAATATAGGAGAAAAATTATGTAACAAGGAAGTGACCTTTAATAATATATATTTACAATAGCAGGGTGAGCATAGTAAGAAATGCATATGTTGGAATAGCTAAGAGAGTAAATTTCAAATATCTCACCACAAAAAAACAAATGAGGTGATGGGTATGTTAATTAGCCAGATGCAATCATTTCACATTGTATACATATGTCAAAGTATTACACTATACCCCATAAATGTATGAGTCATCAATTTAAGATAATATTAGTAAACTGTATAAAATTAAAATGTATTTAATGTAGCCTCTTGGAGCTCTGAGTGAGGGACAAAAAAGATACAAAAGATATTTTTCCAATCATATAAATTTACATTTTTAAAAAATTTACTGATTGGCCAAAACATTATACTAGGGCCCAAGAAAAGTTGACATCTGTGTCCAGACCAACAATGTTATGCAAGGTATAATATTTGATGTTAAAATAAATGAATATTGTATATTAGGCATATATTCAAAAAGGGAAAGAAGATTATTCAAACACTTTCAAATATCAAAGTTAACATAGAAGGATAAGAAAATGCCTGACTACAGGACATTTTATTTCTTTTTCAAGAAAGAATAGAATGAGGATTTGATTGGAGACTTTTTAAGGCCATGGATACATGTAGTATTCAGAGCTATGCAAGGTTGACTTGTGTATTTGGCAAAATAAAATTGATTTGTGTAAAAATTAATTATCAGTGTAATTCACAGATGACTATAATCCCATCCCCTTGCAAAGATTAATTGGAACAGTACAGCTTCACAGGAGATCTTGAATTTATGCAAATTTCTACTGCCACAGAAACAACACTTATGTTTCTCTGGGGATGAAATTAATAACAATTATATATGTGAGATGATGTCACAATGTCAGATGCCCCATGGGGATAAGTTATCAAGCTCTTTTCTATAGTCAATTGCTGTTGTTGCAAATATCCTTGCTATTGGATTTCAAACAAAAATGAAAAGGAAGGAATGGGTCCAATGTTTTCTCTTGCTCTCTTTATAACAGGTATAGGTAATTTAATATCCTAATGGGGGGAGTGTCCCCTGAAGGATAACCTATTCTAGCAGAAGGATTAGTTTCTTTCAAAATATATCCACATTGGGGCTGGGGATGTGGCTCAAGTGGTAGCACGCTCGCCTGGCATGCATGCGGCCCAGGTTCGATCCTCAGCACCACATACAAACAAAGATGTTGTGTCTGCCAAGAACTAAAAAATAAATATTAAAAAAAATTCTCTTTCTCTTTAAAAAATATATCCACATATAGAATTTCAGAGCATTGCATATTACATCAGTCCAGTATCCCACTAAAATGTCTACAATATCTTCCCAAACTTGCAATATAGCTAAATTGTATACTCTTACAACTGGATTATTCCACTTGTATCCAAGAGAAGATAGGAGGAACTAAATCTTATTAATATGCTCAGTCTCACTTTGAATACCTTACCAACCACGTCTCCTGAAAATAATCTTCTAAATGCATCTCTTTATTTCTGGGCTCATCTATCTTGAATCTATTTTCTTCACTGCAGAAGAGTGATTTTCCATCACTCATTTCATAGTGTCTTTAAAGATAAGACTGAATTCTTTAATGTGGTGTAAAAGCCCCTCCATTAGAGTACTCTACTTAACTTCCAGTTTAATCTCTTATTCCTCTCCACCTCCTAAATATATTTTATATCCATACCCTTGAGTCAGTCCCAGTTCTTCATTATTTTTCAACTGGATAAATAGAATATCCTTATAACTAGTTTTCCTTCCTCTATTCTCTACCCTCTTCAAATATTGGTCAACCTGCAAAGTATGTATCTCAAAAACTATCTGCCTCCTCTAGTTGAAAGTCTCCCATTTCTTTCAAGATAAAAGCCAAGCTCTCCTTAGTTTGGTTCATAGAATCTTTTCATGTACCAACCTCTCCACTGTCATCCTCTCCCTATCACATCTGCATATACTGTGCTCTAATTAGGTAGATTTTCACATTTACAGCATCAATCATGCTTTTATGTGTGGCTCAACAAAGAAGTTTTAAACAAATATAAATGAGTATAAGAATCAATCTTTCTTGCTGGTGAATAATTTCAATACTCAACAATTGGTGAAAGAGCAATTCAATTAGATACTGCTTTCACTATTTTATTCCTTGCACACAACTAGTATCATGTCTACCTTTCTATAGTATGACTTTTAGTTACCTGACTCCAACTGAATCTTCTGACTCTTTTTTTTTTTTATTGTTGTTGTGGTGGTAATGCTGAGGATTGAATTCAGGGCCTAGTGCAGGTTAAGAACTTGTTCTATCTCTGAACTATATCCCTAACTTCTCTAATTGCATTTTCATTTGGGTTTTTGGTCTCATGAATATACAGTTTTAAAAATATATATAAATGTTATAAATTTGATATATCACTTGCTAGAATCTTCTTGGATAGTATTAGCAAAATTTACAAAAGGTAGGGAATCTCTGCTAAATGCTAAACCAGATGGTATCAACCAACTACTCATAATATGTGTACAGTCAGTAAAGACACAAATTTGGGATTCAAATTTGAAATTATCCACCACTAACTCAATTCAACTACACTTATAAATAATTGTTCAAATTCTAGTAATGTTTGTTTTGTATTCAAAGAAATGAAATAAAACTCCCAACTATACAGGAATTATATTTGCTGTTATTTTGTTCCAAAGCAGAAAAACCACATTCCCTGTGCCTAAAGGTCTCCAATAACTTCTAATACAGGGGTCCACAAACTTTTCCTGTACAGTCTCAAAGAGTAAATATTTTAGGCTTTGCATACTATATAGTCTCTGTGGTAACTACTCATCTCAGCCTTCACATTGCCAAAGAAGCTCTAGGAAATATGTGAGTGAATAAGCATAGCTATTTTCCAATAAAACTTTATTTACAAAAAGCAGTGGTATGCCAAATTTGATTCATGGGCTGTAGTTTGCCAACCTCAAGCTATTTTGACTATAATTCATATTAAGGGATATATTTTACTCATAATCCAATATATACTTATATACACACATAAATAAAACAAATATTTAACCAAAAAATCACTTCCTATGTACAATATACTTCAGTACTTTCTATTTCCTTCCATTCAATTTCTTTAAATTGCTAGTTGTAATCTACTGAATTGATTCTACCACCCACTAAGGAGTTGTGGCTCAAAAGTTGTAAAACACTTTTCCTATGGATTTCAATGTTTTCACTCCTTGTATGAATCACAGGTCATAAGTATCTTCATATTTGCATAAGTAGCCTTTGATACTCATGACTTCATTAGTTTATTCAAGTGACTGTAAAGGCACCATTATAAATAATAGACAGGTTATGTGGTTACTGTAGAAAGAAGATAACCTGATAGAACATTTCTGAATCCAAATGAGTGAACATTCCAGAAATACTCTGAATAAGTGATCAAACATGCCACTTTGAATGTTCTTGCCTTCCCTTTCCCCCAGCTTAAAGTAGTTTCTCTGCCACTTTCCTCCTGCATTGCTGTCTTAGGATATGTTCCAGAAACATGGTAAGTCCCCTTGAAGTTTTCAAAGCTCAAGAGCAAAGAATGTAAGACCTATTAATTGTTTCTGAGTGAGGACTATCTTAAGCCTGAGGGGCTCTCTTTCTTTCTGCTTGGCCTCTGAAGTTAATTGATTAATGTATAAAATTGAAAGGAAAAGAAAAGCACAATGCGGGAAGCCAAAGGTTTTCTATAACACAGAGACTAAGTGAATGCCTATTAACAGGGCAACATTCAGAATTCAAGGATGGTAGCTGATTGCTTGGCTAACATCCCCTGTGCATTATGAAAATAGTTATTTTTAATTGATTTTTTAAAATAAATGACAGCAGAATGCATTACAATTCATATTACACATATACAGCACAATTTTTCATACCTCTGGTTGTATATAAAGTATGTTCACACCAATTCATGTCTTCATACATGTACTTTTGATAATGATGTCCATCACATTCCACTATCATTGCTAACCCCTTGACCCCTCATTCCCCTCCCACCCTTCTGCCCTATCTAGAGTTTGTCTATTCTTCCCATGTTCCCCCTCCCTACCCCACTGTAAGTCAGTCACCTTATATCAGAGAAAACATATGGCATTTGTTTTCTTTGGGATTGGCTAAATTCACTTAGCATTATCTTCTCCATTGGTGCAGCCAATATGGAAAGCAGTATGGAGATTCCTTGGAAAACTGGGAATGGAACCACCATTTGACCCAACTATCCTTCTCCTCAGTATATACCCAAAGGACTTAAAAACAGCATCCTATAGGAACACAGACACATCAATGTTTCTAGCAGCACAATTCACAATAGCTAAACTATGGAACCAAACTAGATGCTCTTCAGTATATGCATGGATTAAAAAAAAATGTGGCATATATACATAATGGAATATTACCCAGAAATAAAAGAGAATAAAATCATGGTATTTGCAGCTAAATGACAAGAGTTCTTAATGAAGACTTCTCCCAAATTTAAGAGTCCTAAGGAATCTAAAAGCTAAAGGAAGTCATAGTTTTCAAGAAGGATGGTTTCATATTAAGACAAGCCCTGACACCCAGAGTAAGAAATAATAATTTCAAGTTTCAGAGTCTTAGTGTTTCAGTGCTATTCAATTCAAAATATGAACCACAGCCATGGGCAGTGGTGTACACCTGTAATCCCAGCAGCTTGGGAGGCTGAGGCAGGAGGATCACAAGTTCAAGGCCACCCTTAGCAAAAGCAAAGTGCTAAGCAAATCAGTGAGTTCCTGTCTCTAAATAAAATATAAAATAGGGTTGGGGATGTGGTTCAGTGATTGAATGCCCCTGGGTTCAATTCCTGGTACAAAAAAAATATTATATATATAATTATATATATATATATATATATATATATATATATATATATATATATAAATAATTCATGTTCTTTCTCAACTAAGGAATTAAACTACTGAGGGACCAAAGATGCTTATAAAATAATATTTAAGCTAACCTAATTTCCATCATAAGTGCAGTGATTAAATCTTAGTTCCTGAAATTATTTTCTTATTAGATGGGCCAGAAAGCCAAAGACATCTATTTTTCACAGTGGAAAATACTGAGGAAATTAACAAAAGTTCCATAAAGCATTTGACACAGCTAAACTGTTGGGGACAATAAAATAATTTCACAGAGCATGAGGCCACTGTGTCCTGAGAGTAGTTTACCCTTGTTTTTAACTTACTCCCAAGATTTAGATCTCTAATCTGTCATTGGATGTTTTTGAGGTAAAGAGACATGGAAAGTAAATTGTGAGAAAGTTCTAGTTTAGTATCTCATTTGAGAAATCCTATATTTTGGGGGGGGTACAGAGGTTGAACCCAGGGGCACTCAACCACTGAGTCACACTCCCAGCCCTACTTTGTATTTTATTTAAAAACAAGGTCTCACTGAGTTGCTTAGCACCTCACTTTTGCTGAGGCTGGCTTTGAACTCTCCATCCTCTTGCCTTAGCCTCTCAAGCTTCTGGGATTACAGGTGTGTACTACAGCACCTATGAGAAATCCTATCTTATGTTAACAGAACATAGTGAAATTTTTCATTCCTCAGGATATTGTACTAAATCTGAATGATTATACCCCTCTTCACCCTCTCCTGAAAGAAAAAAGGTTTTGCATGTATTCATGGGTGATTAAATGATCCACATTTCTTAACTGGACAGAGCAGGGCTTTATCAGTGGGTGGCAGTGATCTGAGTAAGTGTGCTCTGTTTACAGATTCAAATTTCCCATGACTGGGCTGTTCCAAGTTTCAATCTGAGGTATAGAGTATAAAGAAGTCTATTTGGTCTGCATGCTTAGCTACATCTTCCAACTAACTAACCTTTGTAGTATTAAAGGTATTATTGCCATCTCTATCTCCCAGCTTTGTTTTATTTCTCAACTTGCTTAGAACTCAGGCATAAAAGAGGGTAGCTGTGGTGTTTATTAGTCTCTCTAAAGACCTCCAGCAGTTTCCCAACTGATCTTCCTGTTTTTAGTAGCAGGCTCCCTCTGATCCTCCCTCTATACTACTCCTCAAATAATTTTCCTAACATACATCTGACTTTGCCTTTGCCTTCTTAAAAAAATTAAGATGTATTCATTAATTTCTCTTGCATTCAAGAAAGCACATTATACTTTAAATGAATGAGAATCATGCCATTACTATAGGAATAAACGCAAATGTATTTTAATCTGTTTCAAATAGTAATTTTTAAAGTTGGAATTATATTATTAATAATTACATTCAATTTTTAGGATTGCCATAATAAAGTGTCACAGATTGGGTGGCTTAAGCAATAGTAAATTATTTCCCCACAGCTCTGTAATAAAGAATTCTTGAGTTGGTAAGATTTGCTTCTTCTAAGGGCTTCTCTCCTTGGCTTGTGTTTTCCCTTAGTCTTCTTTCAGTGCCTGTGTCCTAATCTCCTTTTCTTATAAATACATCAGGTAGATTGGATTCAAGCTCACCTTAAATGCTTCTTTTACCTTAAATACCCTTTTAAAGTTCCTATCTCCAAATACAGTCATATTCTAAAGAACTGGGAGTTAGCACCTACACATATGAATTGTGGTGGGCACAACTTAGTACATAATGGTAACCAATAACCTTTTCAGGGCAAGAAACTCATAAATTGAAGCTCACCAACATACCCAAAGATAAAGTCCTGTTCTTTAATATGGCATAAAAGGGCCTCCATGTTCAAGTCTACATCAGCCTATCTAGACACAGCTTTCACTTCTCCTTGAGCAACATTTCAGCCTCTTCAAACTACTTTCAAATTATACTTTACCATTTCAACAAACACCTATAAGTGTATGAGTATGTATGCATAAATATACAAGTATACATATATACATGTGATTATATATATATATGATTTTGTTTTATTTCTGTCCCCAGTACTTATATGACCATGGTACCCATAATGGTCATTCTAACTTTTATTAGTAAACAGATAATTAGGTTATTAAAAAGATTTTTAGGGGTCACCTTATCAGATTAAATGCTAAGAAGTACAACTAAAGTGACTTTCCATAAAGTGTGTTTAAAAACTTGTCAGTTATAATTGTAGACCTACAGACCATTGATGTGACCTGCACTGGCATTTGGTCAAGAAAGGAGACTTCGGTACTTTTTTCCTAAAATCATTCAAAGCTATTAAGGAATTCAGGTATTACAGTCAAAATCAAGGCCTGGAAGTAAAAGTGGAAAATACTAGGCAGAAGTCAAGGTGCAGAGATTAATCTTAGTGCAACACCATGTGAATTAAGTCCAAAGTCTATGCAGAGGGAAAGAAAATGAAGAAGTAAAATAGCTAGGGTTTGAGGAGCATAACATCTGGAAAGACTACCAGGAGTCTTAAGCACTTGACAGCAGTTGGTAGTGGTGTCATTTTGTTTTGATCCAGGATTCCAATTTAACTAACTTCCTCCTACTTCATGGGTCCTTTTAATTTTCCCATTACATATTATTTTTGTGATACTTCATGAAGGCGAGATCATGTTACACATCCTTAGTGTATGCTATTATGTCACCTATGTCACACATATCACCAACTCAGATGCAAGGTAAATAGTTGTTACTATGTTTGAAATTCAAAATTTTGTGACATGAGAAAGACAAATGTGGCTACAGATAACCACAGGGAAAAAAGAGGAAAACACAAATCAAGTAATCAAGTGAAAATAACATGGTGGGATTTCTTCCCACCATACCTACTTTGCCTTGAAATGGAGCCAGGGGGTAGATAGAGTTTTGTCACAATGAGTTATTTGTTCATATTCATTATGGAATTACAGGACAAAGACTGCCTTTTTCCAGCTTCACTCTCTGATAAATGGGTCAGCTCCATTGGCTAACGTTTGTGAGAGTCCTTGGTCTTGACAGCCTGACTTAATCAATCTATGTAATTTATTGATCAAGCCAGCAGCAAAAGAACATTCTCCATTAAATAGATTTTTATCATCTGGAGTTCTAGGGCTAAATGTCTTTTTAAAATCTGAAATTTAGTTAGCATATGACATGCTGTCTGTCTTTGAAACAACTTGCAAAAAGGAAAATGCAAAGATTAAAAATGACTCTGTGGCTTTAAGTAATGACCAAGAGGTCAGAGTGTAAAATTGAACTCTATTCTGCCTGTCTACTTCACTGAAATTGCAGCGCAAAGCAATATTACCTCCAAGTAGTTTTAGGCTGATGCCTGAAGTTACAGTCATTAAACTATATTACATATGTTGTGCCGGGCAGACAGGGTATGATTTTCAGAGGTCCATTATGTTCATTATAGAGAAGTTGGCTATCTTTATACAAGTTAGAAGAAATTCCCTTCTCATCCAGATCAAATAACTTGATTTTCCCCCAAATTATAGCTCCCTGGCTTTCTTCCTAGTAGTGTTGGTGATAATCACAGCACATACCATTAATTGGGATCTAGAGATTGTACCAGGTACCTTTACACATTTGATCCACATGGAAATCCTGTTGAGAAATTCTCATTATATAAGCACCTTATGAGGTGAAAGACTAAGGCTCAGAGACCTTATGTGGTGGGATTGGATTTGAATCCTGGTCAATAAGATTCCAAAGTCTATGCTCTTTTCATTATCCTTGGCTTCCCCACTCTGACCTTGCTTTAGCATATAACTTAGCACTTGATTAGAGGTGTTTTATATCAATTTCAGGTTGTTTTATATCTCTTTTAGAAAACTAAAAGCCCTTACTTTATCCTCTCCCTTCACTCTTTGCCTTCCTGCCTCACAGGATTCACAGATAAATAAATAGCCACAAGTAGAGGCACCATGGATATTTCAGGGAAACATCTAGAAACGAAGAACTCTCAAAGGTTGACACAGTATTCCAGGTAAAAGGGAAAACATATTAATGATATAGCATGCACCCTAGTAGCCTCATTAGAAATAAATTTAAAAGCCATTTGAACAAAACCTCAATGGGAGAAGAATTGAATAGGGTAGGTCAATCAAGCCATTATCTGTATAAATTTAGTACCATATTACTGTTTCAGAGTCTCAGCAATGTGTGAAAGACATTAATCTCTGGTCTTACTTGCAATCCCATTTTTATTTATTTCTAGCCAGCTGTCTAGCTAAAGAATGGCTCTTCCTATTCAAAGGTTAAATGAAAGGTCATTGACTCTTGATGATATTTTCAGATCCTTTGGGGGAAAACTTGGCTTTTGCTCTTGTCTCTATATGTAAAGCCACTGCATTTATATTATTCTCATTTGAGCTTATAAGGTATTATTTTTTTCAAATGCAATACCTTTTTTTAGACTGAAGACATGCTTCATACTAAACCAAGACAAAGCAGATGAGTAAAGTGAATGTATACTTATTTAAAATATTTAAAATTGTAAGTTTCTGTTGATTGGTGACTACTTTGGAAGAGGTAAATGCTATTCAAGTTTTGGATAAATGTAATTCAGGTTTTTGTAGTTAATAGTTTTAATGAAATACAGAAATTGGATTTTGTTTTGAATTTATTTCACAAGCTTTTGTTTTAACGTAGCTTGGTTTATGGTTCAATGAAAAAATTAATAATTGGGTCTGAACTAAGAAATTTGGGACATACATGCCAATAAGAGGTTTGCAGTTGAGGTCAAGTCCCTATTATATTTCTGAAAAACCTGTAAAGCCTATTCAATAATTACCCCCCCAAAATGTTTACTTAACATGAGTTACAGTCACTTTACTACTTCCTCTTAGCATCCACTGTGTTCAAAACTTTCTTCTAGACATTATGGGTACCAAGTAACATAGTGCCTACCTCCAAGGAACAAACGAATCTTAAACTTTGAAACTGTAATATTGATCATTTAAACCAATGAACATTTTGATTTGTATTTTTAATCATTATAATAATGTCTGCCTTATTACTAATAGTATTAACCACATTAAAGTCTAGACTCTTCCTTTAGTCTTAGGACCCAAAAGGTCCTAAGGAAGAAAAGACTATAGGTACTAAGTGACTAAAAATTTTGAGAATATTGCTGCCTGAAATATTGGTGAGAGTATTCTAAATATAGTGCTGGTTGTTTTCCCTTAAAACTGCAGGATTCTAACAATTATCTAAAAGAATAAAAAATTTTTGAGTATGTATGACTATGACTACTACTGGCAGCAGGTACTTTAGGGACAAAAAGTACAGGTTGGGGAGAAGGAAAGCAATGACATTCCATATGGCAGCCCTGATTAATTTGAGTTGTGGGAGGACTTTAGGAGCTACAATGCAGGCAGTAAGTGTTCTACAAGCCATCCATTCTCCACTGATTCTCAGTTCTCAAAATGTATCCTAGGGGCTCTTGGTACACATCTTGCAAGAACCCTTCACAGGCAAACTTCTAATTTTTATGTTTATATCATGACTATACAATATCAGTTTCTAGCAAGAAAATGTGCTAGCAACTTTTAATAAAGAAACAGTTCTTACTTTATTGTAATCTCATAAAAGTAGTTCCAATCTTCCCATTAATTCTGGGGAAGTATTTCATTGTAGATGGTCAGATTTGGGGATAGTAAGTATGTATGGGAGGTGATTTGCTGTATCTGTGAACTGAAGAATGTTTGAGAATTGCTAACCTGCTGGGATATAGTATATCTTTGTAATGCTTCACCCTCCAGCTCTTGGAGCACCAAAAATAGCAAACAAAACAACAACAAAAAGAAATTTACACAGGAAGAGGATAATGCCATTTTTCAGTACCCTGCCACCTACGGTCTAACATCTTAAGTCCTAAACCTATAAGCCCCAAGCTATCTTTCTGTTACCACTAAACAGACCAATGACCTTTCAAACATTCCATAAAAAATGACCTGTCAAATATTTAGGAGTCAGTTTGGGAGTGGGGTTTCTAGCCTTCAGAGACTAAACAATTGTTCATTCAGTGACCTGTAAGATAACTAGTGTTTTTTTCTAAGTTTTGAGGAGAGCTAAAGAAAATAATAATGATTTGTCACACATGGAAATTCTAAAAATTAATATAACATTGTGGGAATATTCTCAGCCTGCCTTGTAAACAGTAGAAGGCAACCAACTCTACTCAAGTATAGAAAGCTGACAAACTGATAGAATTATTTTTAAGTCACTGAAATAGTTAAAAGCAGACACACACACACACACACACACACACACACACAGAAATCTGAAATCACACTTTCTGTTTAGAATAAATTAAACCACAGATTATAAGTCTTTATACAGTACTACAGAAATCATTTCCTCTTTAAATTTTATCTATCTGTGAATCAAAGCTATTAAATTTTTTTATTCTTGCTAAGCTAAAAAATGCACATATTAATTTAGTTTCTGAAGGTAAGTTTTTCAAAGGCCACAAAAAATCTATTCTGAGTTGAATCAATCAGTATATGAGTGCATATTACTATTGTGTAAAAGACACTAGTGCTAAGTGTGGCAGGAGTGGGGGTAGCTTAAAGAAGTATAAGGAATTATTCCAAGATCGAGTGCATATACTCAACATGTGAGAATTCACAAAAATGAATGTAGACATTTACAGTCATTTTAACCATCAGTGACCTGTCAAGGTCATGTGGAAAAAAAATTCCTTATCAAGCCATTCCCTTTTTGTTAGAGACTAATTTCTGTCATCCATTTTTCATGAAAGCTCTGCAGAATTTGTCCTGATTTTTTTCTCTGTTGTTAAAATGAATACTGTCTTATTGATGTATCATATACGCAGATGAGTTCCAGCACCTAAAAGGCTTTGGACTTTGAGATAATAAATATTTGAATACCAGGTAACTGAAATTTTCTGTCTCAAGAACATTCTTTAAAAATGTTATCCAAAACTACTTGGCTCATCCTTCCTGGAATACCATTCTGTTGTTTTGCTGTTCCAAATCATGTTAATGACCTTGTGCTAGAGGAAAAGAAACATCAACAATAGTAATAATAATCAGAGCTACCTTACACTGAGTGCTTATTACATGCCAGGAGCTGGGTCAGATATTTAACACATTACTTCATTTAACTCACCACAAATCCATGTGATAAAATGCTATAGCTTTTATCAATAATGAGGACTTTGCACAGTTAAGGAGTATATTCAGAGTACCACAGCTGGTAGTTGGCAGAGTTGGATTTATACTCAGAATTTCTGATTCCTGAACCTGTGTTCTTAACTGTGTGCTCAAGGATACAGACACTTTCAACCTGTGTGACACTTTGCTAGAAGAAATCTGGGCTCTGACTGTTGCCTGTAGCCTTGGCTTAACCTCTGTGGTACTGACCTTTTATCTCTTCCCACCATAAATCATAATTTTCTCACTGTGTAGCCTTGGATTCTAGCTCACTCTGGTTTAGACTGCCATCCCTTTACCCATTCCTTCCTGGCAATTCTATTTTCTTAATCCCTAAACCATTTCAGTTAGTAGTTACAATTCCAGCTAAAGTTAACTAGTCTAACTGGCAGCTTCAAACTCTGTCATCTCATCCACCACCTTGGAATCCTAGCTCTCATTATATTTTCTGGACCTGTGTCTGAAACTCAATCTAACAATTTCCATTGTGAGTTAAGAAGATGAGTATTTTCTTTATGGTCCAGGGCAGAGGTTAGTCCTGATAACCCAGAGTGAATGGACTTGCTGCCATGAGGGAGAGAGGCTCACTTCATGTTTCTAGAGTCAGTTGGGAAAGTTTGCCACAGAAAATAAATTGTTCACAAAAGAGTTAGGCTCTTTTAGACAAATGTGATGATTTAACACTGAGGAGCTACAATCATAGAATGGATATTTTCAAATCTGATAGTATAATCCTCAGCATCTGGAATTACTATCTAGGAAGAAAAACACAGTATTACCTTCTCTTATTATCCTCCACCAATGTGAGAAATAAAATAGCCCAGTCAGAAAACTAGAGTTTTGTGACTTCCTCATGCCTTGATCCTATTTTGTGATCCTTCCTAGCCTTTGGTATTGATTCTCACTATATATCTTATTTGTCCCCCTTTAGAAATTGCTTTACAAACGTTTTCATACACTTTTCAAACATTCTCTTTTTCAAACATTCTATTCTATTTATACCACAGCATCCCCAAAGGCAAAAACATTGTATTTTGTAACCAGCCCCACCCTCCAGCTTCTCTGCATACAGTGGGTGCTCCACACATGCTGTGTATTTCAATGTACTCTTATTGGAAAGTGTCCTGGGGCTGTTAGAAATATATATATATATATATATATATATATATATATATATATATATATATATATATATATATATACACATACATACACACACACACACACACACACATATGAAATCAACAGAAAAAGGCATAGCATTTCTCTGAATGCTTTTGCAAATACCCTGTATGGAAGTACATTGTGCTTTTTTTTGTACATGTGGTTAAAACCTAGATGGTGACTCATGGAACAATGTCACACTTCAGACTTAGGAATGATTATGAATAATTATCCCTGGGATTTAGTTTGAAAAGGAAACTGAAAGTTTTGAATGAGTCTTTTCTTTTCCACCATTTAATGACACATTTTTAAAAAATAATCAAGGCTGTTTCTTAAAATCTGAATGTAATCAAGGACAAGACCTGAGTTAGGTAACTGTATCCCAAATAAAGCCACTAATATGAATGGTTTAAATAAACTATTTCCTGAGATTGATTTCTATTCACCAATTTAAAAATTGTATATCAAGACAACTCCAACAACTTCATATTGCCCAAATGATCCTTCCTAAAACACCATTTAATCAGATAATTTTCTCATGGTCTAAGACTTGCAGTAACTCACCATTACCTAATGAAATCAGGTTCCTCTACCTATTTGTGTACTTCTTTCACATTCCAGTACCTTCCTATACTGCTATCTCTTTCACAACACAGATCACTTGATCCAGCTAAGCCATGCTTTTCATGTAGTGTATAATGTCCTAGAAAGTTCCCTTGGGGTTTTCACCCTATAAAATCCTTCACCACTGTTTACCTGCCACATTCCTTTTAACTAGTCCTTATGGGCTAAATTCAAGTCCCACTTTCTTCCATGATGCTTATTCATACATTTGCCCACCACTACTAGTAAAGATTGACCAGGACATTGAATCTTTGCCAAAACTCTTCTATTTTGATCACTGAAGGATGCTGCCTCTGATATAATTGCTACTATTAGTGTAAAACATGGTTATATCCTTACTTATAATATTTCCCAATATTATATACATATTATTCATCATACCAACAAAGTGCAAGCTTTTTAAGAGTAAACATACTATTGATTATCTTAATATCCTCTATCATATCTAGTATTATACAGTTCACTAATAGTAGACTCTCAATTAATGGGAATTACATTTAATAACTGCCTTTTGGAATGTATCTGTTAAATTCTTCCAGGCAGATGTGAAACCAAAGGGAATTGTTATTCCCCACAAGTAAATAATAGCACACATTATTGGTACCCTGCCTAAAGTCCCTTCGTTGGAAGGTATGTACCTGTCACTTAGATTCTTTGAATTTGGGCTACTACTGACTCAAAACTGAACCTTTCTAGGAAGTTGACAAAAGCCATAGCTCCTGAATACAATATGGAGGTTACACCCCTCATCCAAGAGACAACACATCACCAGTGACTGACAGATGCAGGGGTACTAAAGTCCATCCCACCTGCTTCTTAACAGGATACACTTGGTGATGTGATTCATGTTTTAGTGACCCAGTGTAACCAGTTATGCTTCTCCTGATGTCATGCCCTCACTTAGATGCTTCTCTTGCCCTATTCTGCTTCTTTAACTTCACTTTTTCTTGAGATTATTACCTCAATAAGTCCTTTACACAAGAACCGTAGTCTTAGGCTTAGTTTCTAGGAACTAAGGCAAAAGCATTCCTAAAATGGATGATCAATGGCAAATGCTTATAACTGCTTCAAAGTTGCAGAAAACTTTTGACAAACTCTGTTATCGGGGAATATAACATTAACAAAAAAATGATGATATCCTTTCATACAGCCATACAAAACTTAAGGGTGACTGGCTATCAGTAATACATATTCTATGTGTGAGATGGAAGTGAACTTAAAAGAGGATCCAGTCCAGTGGTCCTCACTTTCCATCATAACACAGATAAGGAACATGCTACTCCCATGTTAAAATAATTTCAAACTTCAAAGATGTTAGATGTTTGGGAGGGCTTAAAAAAACCCTCATATTTGATTCAGATAAATGATCTCCCACCCTTGAATCTGATCTAGTTAAACCTCATAAATATTTGTGTGTGTGTGTTTCTGCATTTATCTATATTATAAATTAGGAACCACAAGAGGCATAAAGGCAATTTCTTCAAGGTCAGAGAACTAATATTGGAAGATGATGAACCAGATTCTGACTATACATATGTAGTATGGTATTTAATCTAACGTAGTATTTCCCAAAATGTGCTTTGTGGAACACTAGTCACTAGCTCTAAGAGATACTCTACATGAAAAAAAAATTCCAAATACTGTCTGTTATATATCCATTTCCTGAAAATTCACAAGGGACATTAGAATATTAAAGGCTCTGAGAAGGCATGCATTAAAATAGGCACAGTGGTGCATGTCTGTAATTCCAGTGGCTTGGGAGGCTGAAATAGGAGGATCACAAGATCAAAGTTAGGCTTAGTAACTTAGGGAGGCCCTAAACACTTAATGAAATCCTGTATCAAAATAAAATAAAAAGGGCTGGGGATGTGGCTCAGTGGTTAAGTACTTCAGGATTCAACCCCTTTATATGCATATGTATGTTTTTCTTAAATTTAATCAGTAATATTTTCACTTTTTACATATAGCACCTATTAACCAATATCCTTCAGAACTAGTGACCATGACACTCATATAGAAAAAGCTACACTAATTGATTATACTAGGTTTGGGCTTGGTATTGTGAAAGTGTATCCCTACTACTTGATAAAATTATTCTATTATTAGTGTTTAAAGGAAGGATAAGCTGATTTAGCACATTGTTTTTTTTTTGTGTGTGTGTATGTGTGAAATCTCCTAATTACTAGATCACCACAAGTTAAAAGCTTAAGAATACTGGCAGTGAGCATAAAAGCTATATGGACATATTGTTTAACACTACATAATCAAAGTCAGATTATAGTTCGAAAAATCTAAGTAGAGAAAAGGGTGACATTAAATTTACATGGAGTTATTATATCCCACACATTTCCTTAGAGAGACAAAATCAGAAAGAGCTATAATTTTTAAGTTTTCTGTTACCTGTATAGATTAAAATTAGTAGCCCATATACAAGATGCTTTATTCATTTTTAAACATAGCCTACAGGTCAATGTGGTTATTTCTTAATGTGTTTAATAAACACTATCAAACAGGATAGATCATCCCATTAGCCTTTTTCAGTTGAGCCCTTAATGTTACATGCTTGAAAATAGAAACATTCACTCAATTTAACCACTACCACAAGGAAAAGAAGCATGAATGATACTACAATGTTATATCTGGCTATAGGAAATGATATTGAAGTCAGTAGAATTTATGGCAAATTCTTTTGTTTTGAAACTTTGGCTAAGGATTTAATCCATAGACAGACTTTTTCTAATGCAGTCTTAGCATTTCAGGTAAGACTTCAATTGGGATAGGTATGCAAGAGAAGAAAAAGCAACTCCTTTAATAATGACTTTGTAGCAATGGTTTCAGTATTATTGGCACAAATATCAACTCCATACAAGTGGGATATACTGGATTTTTTTTCAATTTGATTATTTTTAGTATGCTTAGCCCTGTACAAAGTGCTTAGGAACTTAGAGTATTAAAATGCATAGGACACAGTCAACAAATTTCAAGTCTAACTAGAATGGCATTACAAAAACACATCAAACACCTAGAAAGTAACAAATATAAACTATATGGGACAGATACTGAAGAGATGAACTTGGCCATGAAGGGTGAGGCCATGTTATAGAAACTTAACAAGGTTTAACTTCTTAGCCAATAAGACAAATTTATAGAATCCACCTGTTTAACATTGAAATAGTTTTTACAAAGAGAATCACAATCCTCAAACATTCTGACTTCATAAAACACCCAAATAACTTTGAGAAAATGCTTAGTCTCTTTGAGTCTCAGATTTAGTGGTTCCTACCTAGGTTTCTGAAAGTATTTACACATAATCCAAATCCTGTAACAATTTAATGTATCAGTAATGAATATCAGCAGATGTATCAACAGGTGGTTTTTAGTTTGGGGAGGAGTAGATTTATAAACTGAAAGGGTTAGATTAAGCTAATTTTATCTATGATCAATCTAGTAACATAATTTTCTTAATTTTTAAAGTCAATAACAAGAATCAATAGGGATTAATTTTTTACTTAACTCTCCATTTTCAGCAACAAGTAAGTAGGGCCCTAACACAATAAGACTAAAAACAGTTAACTATTTACGGAGTAAAATGATGAGAAAACAGGCCAGAATATTATACTCAGAGGTAAAGTGAATGTTTAGCTTGCATAAGGCCATGGGTTCAATCCCCAGCACTGAAAAAAAAAAAGAAGAAAAAGAAGAAGAGGAGAAGAAAATGAGGTAGGGAAACACCAAAAGAGAGGCTTAGTTTGGTTGATAGGCAGGGATCAGGGTGGGGAATGACAGCAAAAACTATCTTTGACCACCCAAGCTTCAATTATAAACTTGACTTAGCCCATGAATATATGTATGGTTAGGAATAAGAATCCATGTTGAATGACTGTATGATATACAGCCAAGAGAAAAACTTATTAATCAATATGAAATTCTGCCAATTCTTTGGGTTCTTTATATTTTTATTCATCAACAAATTGCTGTGAAGTATTTATTTACATCTGCATCTATGGATGAGAATAACAACTCTCAGTAATTATAAGTGAATCATTTCATAGTATGTAAAAATATTTATAAATGATTTCCTCTTGCCTTCCCCACACAGTTTTAGAGCCTTTTCTGTCTGACATTTAGTAGTGGGTGTTGAGGGAATGCAAATTGACTTTAATATTATTATGAATTACAAAACATTCCCCAAAACCCCAGAGAAGCTATTTTTCAGTTGTCATTTTAGGTGATTTATCACCATGAGTAGATAAGAGATAACAAAACCAAAAATAGACACTTTTAACATATAACATCTTTAGAAATTCAATGATAATATAGACAAGGGGTCAAAGGACAAGCTACACAATAGAATCTTAAAACCATCTCAGATATAAATGACCATAAAAGTGGGGGGAGGATAATTCCAAATAGAACAAGGAAGGGGCTGGGTAACCATGGGAGTTCTGTCTCTCATTCAACCAAATCACAATTGTGTAGAAGTAGTTTACAGCAATACACTGAATAACAAAGAAGAGTAGTATGACAGAGAAGCAGTAGGAAATAGATGGTAACTTTTATGCACAAGATAGGATCAGAACATTTCTCAATGAACCCTTCAGTGACTACTTAAGAGTTGGGCTTGGCATTAGGGAGCAGTTAGGATGCAGTCTAAACAAACCATTTACTTGCAGAGATAAAGTCTTTATTTCAGTCACTGTCCCTGAAAGATTCATGGTTCCTTTGTGTATGGCAGCAAAGCAAACTCAGAAGTTAAAATAACAGTTGCAGTTTATGAATAAAGAAAATTCAATATATGACCAAAACCAATCAAACAAGAAAAAATGGATATACTCTTTATAATACTTTATAATCTCTTTATAATAAAGAGAACAAAGGAGAAAACATTTGCAAAGAGAACATGGTAATGTTGCTTCTTAACATCAGAGATTTCTTCTCCCTTTTACACTGATTTGGCACTCCCAATATTAGTTTATCTTCACTAGATAAGTCTCAATGATTAAGAACGTGACTTAAGCTGGATATGGTGACACACACCTGTAATCCCTGCGATTCAGGAGTCTGAGGCAGGAGGATGGCAAGTTCGATGCCAGCCTCAGCAACTGAAAGACAATCTAAGCAACTTAGCAAGACCCTGTATCAAAATAAAAAGGGTTGGTGTGTAGCTCAGTAATAAAATACTCCTGGGTTCCATCCCCAGTACCAAAGGGGAAAAAACACTCTTATTTAACAATCTTTTTTGCCAACAGAAAACCCTCTACTCCAACTAACTTCCCTGAACCATCCTCAAGGAATTCTTACTATACTCTTGGCACAAACAGTTTTTGATCAAGTCTCTTCTGGGGAAACCTCTCTGATGGGCCTCTTTAGCCTGTACTAGAGGAATCCTGTGGTACCATATGGATTCTAGCTGTTTCTAATTAACCCAGCTGGTCTGTCTCTAAGTGGATGACTCAGAAAGCTGGTTTTCATTTAAAGAACCAGAAGATTTTACACCACACAATTTAGGATTAATAAAGTTAAACAATTTCATAAATGATAATAAATTCTTTGTGACTTCAATGAAAATCAGTCTCACCATTCAAAAATGAACAGCACTGAGTTGGGGTTGTGGCTCAGTGGTAGAGTGCTTGCCTAGCATGCATGAGGCACTGGGTTCAATCCCCAGCACCACATTTAAAAAAATTAAATAAACAAAATAAAAGTAAAAAAAGTGAACAGTACTTAAGTTACATATTAAAATGTGAGTGAGAAAGTGTTAGATGACAAGGAACAATTAACTGTCATGATAGAAAAATGCAGGAAGAATCTTGTATTCATAAAAAGCATGTGATGTATGCTGATTTTAGTTCTTTTGGCTATATACCAAGGAGTGGGATAGCTGAGTCATATGGTAGGTCCATTTCTAGTCTTTTGAAGACTCTCCAAACTGCTTTCCAGAGTGGCTATACTAATTTCCGTCCCACCAAAAATGTATGTGTATCTTTTCCCCCCACATCCTTATCATAACCATTTGTATTTTTCTTTTGAGAAGTACTTGTTTAATTCTTTTGCTCATTTTTAGCAGCACAATTCACAATAGCCAAGTTATGGGACCAGCCCAGGTTCATGTCAACAGATAAACGGATCAAGAAAATGTGATAACCCCCCCCCACACACACACACACACACACTGGAGCTATACTCAACCATAAAGAAGAATCAAATGATGGCATTTTCTGGTAAATGGATGGAACTGAAGAACAACATGCTAAGTAAAATAAGCCAGACTCAGAAAGTCAAGGGTCTAATGTTTTCTTTCATATGCAGAAGCTAGAGAAAATAAGAGGAAAAGAGGGATCTCATGAAAATAGAAGGGAAATCAGTGGATGAAAGGAAGGGGGAAAGAAGAAGAACAGGAAAAGGGAGGAACTATAGAATAAAATTAACCAAATTATACTATGTACATATATGCATATGCCACCGTGAATTCCACATTTATATATTTTTTCACCAAATTTTTTTAAACTATCAATAAGTAGAAGGAAAACCAGGAGAGCAGAAAGGAAGCCACGCAGAGCATAGGAGGAGGGGAGGGAAAGAGGAAATAATGGGCGTTGAAATAGAGAAAACATGAACCCCAAAATTATTAGTAACTATAATGTACTAGTAAAAACATTTTCAAAAGAATATCTGAAGTATATTTTCTATACAAGTTGCCATTCATATTCTCATATATTAAAGTTCCCTAAATATAAATTTTCTTTGAAATCAGGAGAAAAAAAATTGATTAAAATGAAAGTGTCAGGGAGACAAAATCAACTTTTTTTAACCCTATGTTGAGCCCATGTATAAACAATGAAATTCATGTCAGAATCAAATTGGCAAAATGACAATCAAATTGAGGAAAAAATGCATTGTTTCTGTGTGTTTAAAGGAAAGGGAAAATCAGTACTTTAAGTGACCCTGAAGAAGAAATTCTTCCATAAGAATTTATGTCAAACTCAAATGTTCCAGTTTGAATTTGGGGTATAGTCAGAATAACTAAGGAAAAGGAGTTCTAACCTATTCGTATGAAAGGAGCAATTTGCTTCATGAAAATCTCTGTAAAGGTAAAGAAAAGAAAGCTGTCAATCTTATACATTTTATTCTCCAAAGAAACTGCCACCTCCTCAGAAAATCTTTCCATTTTTTTGTTAATCTTTATACTCAAGAGGACATACCAGAAATAGAGTCTCAAGTATAGGGGGGAAACAGTATTAAAGTAGATAAAATGAAATATTGGACAATGAACAATTGGATTTTGATATATCAGATATTAGCAACATTAAAAAATATTTTGGAAACATCATAATCTCTGTGGGCTCCATAATTATCCACAAGTATTTGTTAAAATATAAGTAAAACAAATCACAATGATTAATATGAGGCAAGTGAAGTTCAATAGATATGTTTAATGTTTTAGTTTCTAGAAACCAAAGGAATCATTTTAAATGACTCTGTTGAAACACATTTTGTCATCAAACCTGGAGGAATACCTATATGTTTGTTTTAAAACTCATATGATAAGTACAATCCCAAGCATTACATAGCCAGGACTATAAAAATTGAGGTTCAATTGCTAATGTATTACTGTATATAGAACTTTCAAATAACACTAAAAAAAGCAGATGAATTCATATTTAGGCAGAAAGAAGAAGTGAAATGCTCTTAAAAATAATTTAAAAGTTGCTGTCTTTTGACTGCATATCTAAATGCAAGCCAATAATATGTTTATGTGAGACTAATAGACTTCAGGGAAATTCAGTTATACATAAGTAGAATAGTAAGAAGAGATCAGAAAATGTGAAGAAATAAAGTCTTTTTAAATTCAGGAACAAAGAAAGATATATTAATTAGATGACATATGAAGAGAGCTACCTGCAATGGCTTTTGATGCAAAGTTGGTAAAAACTATATTAATTCCCAACTAAGAGAAGCAGGATGAATCACAAAGGAAAAATACTAATTAAGGTCTGTGAATCAGATAAAGGACCAGAATAAATGTGTAAATTTTAAGAATTGATAATAATTGTGTCTATAGTTTGTTTTATTAAAAAAGACCTAGCTCCAAGATAGACTAAGGGGCAATATAATATTGAAATTATGAACAGATTCAAGAGTTGGATTATCTGTGTGTGAATCCTTGCTCCTCTACATGTTAGCTGGGTGACCTTGGGTAAGTTACTTAGGCTTAGTGGTTTAATCTGTAGAATGGGTATCATAATGATGTTCTATCTCACAGTTATAAGAATTATTTTAAATGTGCAAATGACTTAAAATAAAGTGTTATATATAATTAGCATTCACCAACTGCTAGCTATTTAGGTTAAAAATATTATACTTCCCAGAAAATTCTGAATTTAGCTATTGGGCTTGGGGTATGTAGCTCCGTGGAAGAGCCTAGTAAGCATAAGACCCTGGGTTCAAGCAAAATATCCCCACATTTAAAGAACTACATCTTTGGCAAACTACTCTTACAGAAAACTACTATTAGTCAAACTATATAGCATAATGAAAGGGATATTTTCATCTGTAATTTTCACTAATTATAGAGAGAATACCTAAAAGGAAACATGAGTAAAAATCATTTAGAATTATATTCAAAATCAATCCAAAGACCTATATAACTTTCTTAAGATAATCATTACAAATAGTTATGCTACAAAATTAAGAAATGAGAAGGCCAAAAGAAGTTGAATTACTGTTGTAATGTCTTCATGAGCTTTTGCAGTCTATGGATTAGAGTGTAAGATAAGTATGAGGTGCTTTGAATGAACTGTTTTATTAGGCAAAAAATTGTAATCATTAAGAGTAACTATCGTAAAATAAACATCCACTAAAGGCCCTAAAACACAAAAGTAGTTATTAGATCCTCTCTCCCTGTCCTTGAGAGATAATTAGTCTAGAATTGGAAGTATAATACATGTATACATACACAATGATAGCTGCCATGCAAAACTGTATCTGAGCAGTACAGTGATAACGAAACTTTATACAGGAGTTTGTCATTATTCTTAATGGAACTAGCTTCCATTTATTGCTATGTGACATTGTAATAATATAAGAGAACCTATAAATATATTTTCCTCACTTCTTCATTGCAGACCTATAAGACAGTCTTAGACATATTCGATGGAAAGGACTGAAATTCAGACTAAGTAAATTGACCATAGTCAGCTAAATAATAAATGGAAGAGTTGAAATATGAGTTCTGACTCTATAACATTATGCATGTTTTATATATTACCAAAATGGTGAAACTGATGGTTGAATTTTCCTGAGAAAGTTATGTATAGGATGAATGATATACATATTAAAACCCTAAGCAATTTCCTTTGGTGCATATGATTAAAGCATTCGTTATTTATTTACAAATGAAAACAATACCACACATATACACCTTAACTAGAAACACTGCTACTCTCACCTAGTAAGATTGAGACAGGGGTGACAAGACATCAAAATGATTAACAGATACCATTTGTTTTAGTCAGCTTTTTTACTGCTGCAACTAAAAGACCTGACAAGAACAATTTTAAAGAGGAAAAGTGTATTTGGGGGCTCATTATTTTAGAAGTCTCAGTCCACAGTCAGCTGACTCCATCCCTCAGGGCTTGTGGTGAGGCAGAACATCATCATGGCAGAAGAGTATGGAACAGGGAAGCAGCTCACATGATGATCAGACAGTAGAGAGAGAGAGAGATCTCTACTTGCAAGATACAAATATATATTCCAAAGCCAGGTCCCCAATTCCCCACCTCCTCCAGCCACACCCCACCTGCCTTCAGTTACCACTCAATTAATCCCATTGGGGGATTAATTCACTGACTGAGGTAAGGCTTTCATAACCCAATCAGTTCACCTCTGAACCTTCTTGCATTGTCTCCCACATGAGCTTTTGGAGAACACCTCACATCCAAACAATAACACCATTCCATATAACATAGTGATATATTTCTCAACAATAACCATTCCCTTTTCTCTTTTTTGAGGAAGGCAGATGAGTTGTACCTACCACAAATCTAACATGCAGTGTCCGTGAATATTTTTTTCTTTTTTAGTTATGATACAACACTAGGATACACCTTGACATAATCATAAAAGTGTGGAATTCAACCCACTCTGATTCAGTCCCCAAAACTTCCCACCTGCCCCCACACCCATCCCTCCACTCAATCTTTCTTCAATCCATTTACATTTTACTCTTTTTTTTTAATTAGTGTCCTGTGGATACATCAATGCTAGGACCCACTGTGCCACATGCATGCATGCACATGGAAAAGTTCAGTCTGATTCATTCACTGCTCTTCCCTTTTCCCATCTCTTTTTCTTCCTCCTCAATCTCCTCTGTCTTAATAAAGCATACCTCTGAATATGAGCTGCTCAGCCTTTGCCCATTCTGATTCCCATCATCACCCTATCTCATTCAGTCACATCTCTTCATTGCAAAGAGTTGGATTAGCCACAGAATGACCTTTGAATAGTCTCCTCTGTCCTTCTGGTATAAGGAGACAGAAGCCCAGCTCCACTCTAAACCAGCTTCATGATCACAGGCAGGGCATTAAATTCTCTGAACTTCAGTTTTCACATCTGTAAATTGGGAACAATGATGTTTATCTCACAGGATTGTCCTGAGCATTGAACAGAAAGTTATATATAAAGTACCTGTTCATGCACTATTTATCAAGGGCCCATTCCCTTTCTCATTTTCTTT
This sequence comes from Marmota monax, assembly GCF_021218885.2. Classification (NCBI taxonomy): domain Eukaryota; kingdom Metazoa; phylum Chordata; class Mammalia; order Rodentia; family Sciuridae; genus Marmota; species Marmota monax. The sequence continues at coordinate 3,648,849 of NW_026694552.1, read as the reverse complement.
ATGATTAGATCATGTGATGCATGTCATTTGAATCATATAGAACAATAATTCAAGAGCCTACTTCATCCCTTGCTTATTCAAAAAATATATGCATTGAAATGCAATAATATGATGTTATTCCAATGAAAGGCACATTGAAGAAAATTCATATTAATGGACAAAATATTGAATAAAATAATTTATTGGATAAGACAAATTTTTACAACCAAATAATCATTTACAACCAAATAATCCATTATTAAAATCACTATATTTTTGCTCAGTTCTAGGTATTCAATTTCTGCACAAAAAATTTACAGGTTGTCATATTAATGGTTTTCAGAAGAGATATAATGCACTTGGTGATCAGAATACATAAGAATTGAAGACAAATTAATTGGGAAACTTGGGACCTTGTTAAAATGAGTGTGTTATAATTTAGTTTTGATTTTTGCCTGGGAAACGTTTGTCACTGATACATTTTACTTATGGGCTATAGTTTGTTACAGAAATAAATACTTGCTCATAAAAAGAAACAAATTTCTAAGAGAATATCAGAGGATCCAAATATGAAATTAAATTTTAACAACTATGTTCCAGTTATCATGTGAGGCACTTTATATATTATATCATACTTAATCCTTATGAAAATGAATAAGGTAACTATTGTTCCTATTTTAAAAAGAAACTGAAATACAAAGAAGCTATGACATTTGGCTCATAGATATTGTGTGCATTTCTGGTAGTGCCAGAATTTAAACTCAGACATTCAAACATCAAGCACAGCATTCTCTCTGTTCTACCACAGATTCTATGAAAAGTAGATTTATTGTACTAATCTTTTCCTCCTGTTCTTCCTCCCTGCTCTGTTCTTAGTTGCTCTCATTATATCAAAGAAGACATTTGGCATTTGTTTTTTAGGGATTGGCTAGCTTCACTTAGCATAATCTGCTCGAATGCCATCCATTTCCCTGCAAATTCCATGATTTTCTCATTTTTTAGTGCAGAATAATACTCCATTGTGTATAAATGCCACATTTTTTTATCCATTCATCTATTGAAGGGCATCTGGGTTGGTTCCACAGTCTAGCTATTGTGAATTGTGCTGCTATGAACATCGATGTGGCAGTATCCCTGTAGTATGCTCCTTTAAGGTCTTCAGGGAATAGTCCGAGAAGGGCAATAGCTGGGTCAAATGGTGGTTCCATTCCCAGCTTTTCCAGGAATCTCCATACTGCTTTCCAAATTGGACGCACCAATTTGCAGTCCCACCAGCAATGTACAAGTGTACCCTTTTCCCCACATCCTCGCCAGCACTTGTTGTTTGACTTCAGAATGGCTGCCAATCTAACTGGAGTGAGATGGTATCTTAGGGTGTTTTGATTTGCATTTCTCTGACTGCTAGAGATGGTGAGCATTTTTTCATGTACTTGTTGATTGATTGTATGTCCTCCTCTTAGAAGTGTCTGTTCAGGTCCTTGGCCCATTTGTTGAACGGGTTATTTGTTATCTTATTGTTTAATTTTTTGAGTTCTTTGTATACTCTGGATATTAGGGCTCTATCTGAAGTGTGAGGAGTAAAAATTTGTTTCCATGATGTAGGCTCCCTATTTACCTCTCTTATTGTTTCTCTTGCTGAGAAAAAACTTTTTAGTTTAAGTAAGTCCCATTTGTTGATTCTTGCTATTAACTCTTGTGCTATGGGTGTCTTATTAAGGAATTTGGAGCCTGACCCCACAATATGTAGATCGGAGCCAACTTTTTCTTCTATCAGACACAGAGTCTCTGATTTGATATCAAGCTCCTTGATCCATTTTGAGTTAACTTTTGTGCATGGCGAGAGAAGGGGATTCAGTTTCATTTTGTTGCATATGGATTTCCAGTATTCCCAGCACCATTTGTTGAAGATGCTATCCTTCCTCCATTGCATGCTTTTAGACTCTTTATCAAATATAAGATAGTTGTAACTTTGTGGATTAGTCTCTGTGACCTCTATTCTGTACCATTATTCCACCCGCCTGTTTTGGTACCAGTACCATGCTGTTTTTGTTACTATTGCTCTGTAGTATAGTTTGAAATCTGGTATCGCTATGCCGCCTGATTCACACTTCCTGCTTAGAGTTGCTTTTGCTATTCTGGGTCTTTTATTTTTCCATATGAATTTCATGATTGCTTTATCTATTTCTACAAGAAATGCCATTGGGATTTTGATTGGCATTGCATTAAACCTATAGAGAACTTTTGGTTAAAAAAAAAGGAGTGAAATGAATTACAGTAGATGGGGTAGAGAGAGAAGATGGGAGGGGAGGGGAGGGGGGATAGTAGAGGATAGGAAAGATAGCAGAATACCACAGTTACTAATATGGCATTATGTAAAAATGTGGATGTGTAACCGATGTGATTCTGCAATCTGTATTTGGGGTAAAAATGGGAGTTCATAACCCACTTGAATCTAATGTATGAAATATGATATGTCAAGAGCTTTGTAATGTTTTGAACAACCAATAAAAAAATAAAGGGTTTGCACACACACACACACACACACAAAAAAAAAAAGTGGATCAAGGACCTAGGTTGAAGCAGAGACACTGTGACTATTAGAAGAAAAAGTAGGCCCAAATCTCCATCTTGTGAGATTAGGCCCCAACTTCCTTAATAAGATTCCTATAGTGCAAGAATCAACATCAAAAATCAATAAATGGGATGGATTCAAACTAAAAAGCTTCTTCTCAGCAAAAGAAACAATCAGTGAGATAAATAGACAGCCTATAATTTGGGAACAAATTTTTACCACAAGCACATCAGATAGAGCACTATCTCTAGGATATATAAAGAACTCAAAAATCTTAACACCAAAAAAAAAACCCAATAATCCAATCAATAAATGGGCCAAGAAACTGAACAGACACTTCTCAGAAGAATATATACAATCAATCAATAAATATATGAAAAAAAATGTTCATCATCTCTAGCAATTAGAGAAATGCAAATCAAAACTACTCTAAGATTTCATCTCACTCCAGTAAGAATGGCACCTCTTAAGAATACAAACATCAGTAAGTATTGGTAAGGTTGTGGGGAAAAAGGCACACTCATACACTGCTGTTGGGACTGCAAATTGATGCAGCCAATATGGAAAGCAGTATGGATAATCCTTAGAAAACTGGGAATGGAGCCACCATTTGACCCAGCTATCCTTCTCCTCAGTCTATATCCAAAGGATTTAAAAACAGCATACTACAGGGACACAACCACATCAGTGTTTATAGCAGCATAATTCATTATAGCTAAACTATTAAACCAAACTAGATACCCTTCAGTAGATGAATGGATAAATAAATTGTGGTATATATACACAATGAAATATTATTCAGCATTAAAAGAGAATAAAATCATGGCATTTGCAGGTAAATGGATGGCGTTGGAGAATATAATGCCAAGTGAAGTTAGCCAATCCCCAAAAAACAAATGCTAAATGTTTTCTGATTTAAGGATGCTGATTCATAATGTGGTGGAGGTGAGGGAATGAGAGGATTAGATGAACTATAGGTAGGGCAAAGGGGAAAAAAAGGAGAGAGAGGAAGGGAGGGGACAGGAGGGTAGGAAAGATGGTGGAATGAGATGGACATCATTATCATAAAAACATGTATGAAGACATGAATGGTATGACTCTACTTTGGTACATCCAGAGATATGAAACATTATATTCTCTGTGTGTAATATAAATTGTAATGTATTCCTCTATCATATATGACAAATAATTTTTTTTTAAAAAAAATGAAAAAAAAAGAATTATTGTACTAAGTCTGACCAGCTCTTGGTGCTGGGATTACAATGTAACATTGTGAGGGTAGTAAGCAAGTGCTCTAGGATGAGCATCAGTCCAGGCCTCAAGAGCAGAAGGCATACCTGTTTCATCATTTGAGACAAGATGATGAATTAAATCAGGCAAGCACACACAAGTCTGAAAGAACATAGGACAGAGTATAACAGACCAGACAAAGCAAATATGGGGAAACAAAAAAGGCTAAATCTGAGAAAGTCAGGAAAGTAGCCAGGAATCTGGAAATTCATAGTAACAAGAGACTTGGGCTCAGTAGTCAGGAGAACAAACATATGGTTCCAATAATAAGACATGTTCAAAACCAATGCATTTATTTCCTGGCCAGGTAACTTCCTAAACTTTAACCAGGCTAAGAGACCTATGGAAAGAGCCTAAAATGTATACCTTTCTCTAGTACTTATTTCAAATGACAAGTTGAAGATTTTATAATATATTCCATCTTTCACATCTAATACCTACCAAACCTTTAAAAATCTAGAATTCATAGGGCAAAATGGTGATCAACCAGATTTCTACTGGTTGCATAAAAAACAGTTGGGAAAATAATTAAAAATATACAAGTGTTTATGGGAAATTTTGAGGCATTTTGAAAAGTCACAAAGCTCACATTTATATTCAGAGATGAATAGGCAAAAAGAATTTCAGATGTTGGGAGAAAATCACCCCTAAACAAAAAGGACTTTTTTTTAAGGGAATTATACCTAAAGCCTTCATCTCACTGTATTGAGAGCATAGACAATGGCATAATACAAAAAACATAAATCACAAAGCACTTACTGCTTATTGTCATCATGCAGAAGCACATTTTTTGAGATAAATATAATGAGCAGGTACAATTTATTCTCTCCTTTAAGTATATATGTTATAGGGACAACATGTACTGGGAGAATGTTGGCTACCAAATCATGATGTGGTAGTCAATGAATTTCCATGGAGCTAAATCTGCCCATTTTCAGAACCTCTTCAATGAAGTACACTTGCTAAAATAAAAGGACCTTGTTTTATCCATATTACAATCAAAGGTGCCTCCCCCCCTTCCATGAAATAAAATATATGCTTAGGCTAGGTGGGTCAACCTAACCAAATATTTTTATATCTTGAAATGATGTTGATAACTTTGTTTAGTACAGGGCAGTCTCAATTCCATTTTCTCACTAAAGCCTTTAATTCCATTAAGACTCTGGCCTCTGAGATGCTGAAACTTTCATTTCTATATGCAAACAGCCAGAAGTCTTGTGTTAGCAGCAACAGTGAGGCATTGTGCTATAGATTTTATTTTTTTAATTTATTTTCATTTGTTTTACTTGACAGCAGAATGCATTTCAATTCATAGTACACATATAGAGCACAATTTTCATGTCTCTGTTCAAAAGGTAGAGTCACATTATGCATGTCTTCATACAAGTACTTAGGGTAATGATGTCCATCTCATTCCACAATCTTTCCTACCCTATGTCCCCTCTCTTCCCCTCAATTCCCTTTACACTATCTAAAGTTCCTCCATTCTTCCCATGCCCCCCCATCTCCATAATGGATCAGCATTCACATGTCAGAGAAAACATTCAGCTTTGGTTTGGGGGGATTGGCTTACTTCACTTGGCATAATCTTCTCCAACTCCATCCATTTACCTGCAAATGCCATGATTTTATTCCATTTAATGCTGAGTAATATTCCACTGTGTATATATACCACAATTTCTTTATCCATTCATCTACAGAAGGGCATCTAGGTTGGTTCCACAATTTAGCTATTGTGAATTGGGCTGCTATTAACATTGATATGGCTGTGTCCCTGAAGTATGCTGTTTTTAAGTCCTTTGGGTATACACCAAGGAGAAGGATAACTGGATCAAATGGTGGTTCCATTCCCAGTTTTCCAAGGAATCTTCATACTGCTTTGCAGATTGTTTGCACCAATTAACAGTGTATAAGTGTGCCTTTTTCCTCATATCCTTGCCAACACTTATTGTTGTTTGTATGCATAATAGCTGCCATTCTGACAGGAGTGAGATAAAATTTTAGAGTGGTTTTTGATTTGCAATTCTCTAATTGATAGAGATGTTGAACTTTTTTTTTTCATTTATTTGTTGACTGATTGTATATCATCTTCTGAGAGGTGTCTATTCAGTTCCTTGGCCCATTTACTCATTGGGTTATTTTGCGGGGGGGGGGGGGGGGTTGCTGTTAAGTTTTTTTTTGAGTTCTTTATATATCCTAGAGATTAGTGCTCTCTCTGATGTGCATGTGGTAAAAATTTGCCCCCATTTTGTAGGCTCTCTGTTAACCTCTCTGTTTCTTTTGCTGAGAAGAAGCTTTTCAGTTTGAACCCATTCCATTTATTGATTCTTTTTTTTTAGAATTTTAATATTTATTTTTTAGTTTTCGGTGGACACAACATCTTTGTTTGTATGTGGTGCTGAGGATCGAACCCGGGCCGCATGCATGCCAGGCGAGTGCGCTACCACTTGAGCCACATCCCCAGCCCCTCCATTTATTGATTCTTGATTTTATTTCTTATACTGTGGGATTCTTATTAAGGAAGTTGGGGCCTAATCCAACATGATTGTTAAAACAACATGGTGAAGATTTGGGCCTACTTTTTCTTTTGTTAGGCACAGGATCTCTGGTTTAATTGTTATGTCCTTGATCCACTTTGAGTTGAGTTTTGTGCATGGTGAGAGACAGGGGCTTAATTTCATTTTGCTGCATATGGATTTCAAGTTTTCCCAGCACCATTTGTTGAAGAGACTATCTTTTCTCCAATACATATTTTTTGGTGCCTTTTTCTAGTATGAGATAACTGTATTTATGTGGGTTTGTCTCTGTGTCCTCTACTATGAACCATTGGTCTACAAGTCTATTTTGGTGCCAAAACCATGCCAATTTTGTTACTATTGCTCTGTACTATAATTTAAGATCTGGTATAGGGATGCCATCATGTGCTTCACTCTTCTTGCTAAGAATTGCTTTGGATATTCTGGGTCTCTTATTTTTCCAGATGAATTTCATGACTGTTTTTTTTCTATTTCTATGAGGAATGTCATTGGGATTTTTATTGGGATTGCATTAAATCTGTATAGTGCTTTTGGTAGTATGGTCACTTTGACAATATGAATTCTGCCTATCCAAGAACAAGGGAGATCTTTCATCTTCTAAGGTCTTCTTTAATTTCTTTCTTTAGCATTCTCTAGATTTCATTGTAGAGGTCTTTCACCTCTTTTGTTGATTCCTAAGTATTTTATTTTATTTTATATTTTATTTTAGTTGTAGTTGAATACAGTACCTTTATTTTATTTCTATGTGGTGCTGAGGGTCGAATGCAGAGCTCCTGCATGTGCTAGGCAAGCATTCTACGACTGAGCCACAACCCCAGCCCCTTATTTTTGAGGCTATTGTGAATGGGGTAGTTTTCCTAGTTTCTCTTTCAGAGGATTTGTCACTCATGTACAGAAATGCCTTTGATTTATGTGTGTTGATTATATATCCTTCTACTTTGATGAATCCATTTATTAGTTCCAGAAGTTTCATGGTGGAAATTTTTGGATCTTCTATGTGTAGAATCATGTCATCAGCCAATAGTGCTAATTTGAGTTCTTCTTTTCCTATCCATATCCCTTTAATTTCTTTCATCTGTCTAATTGCTCTGGTAGAGTTTCAAGAACTATGTTAAATAGAAGTGGTGAAAGAGGGCATCCCTATCTTGTTCCAGTTTCTACAGGGAATGCTTTCATTTTTTTCTCCATTTAGAATGATGTTGGCCTGGGGCTTAGCATAGATAGCTTTTACAATATTGAGACATGTTCCTGTTATCCCTAGTTTTTCTAGTGTTTTGAACATGAAGGGGTGCTGTATTTTGTTCAATGCATTTTCTGCATCTATTGAGATGATCATATGATACTTGTATTTGTTAAGAGTTGTTTTGTGGCATATTATATGGTTGATTTTAGAGAAGGATCCATGTGCTGCTAGAAGAAAGTATATTCATTCACTGATGGATGAAATATTCTATATATGTCTATTAAGTCTAAGTTATTGATTATATCATTGAGTTCTATAGTTTCTTTGTTTAGCTTTTGTTTGGAAGATCTAACCAGTGGTGAAAAAGGTGTGTTCAAGTCACCCAGAATTATTGTGGTCTATTTGACTCTTGAACTTGAGAAGAGTTTGTTTGATAAATGTAGACATTTGGGGCATATATAATTATTATGTCTTGTTGATATATGGTTCCCTTAAGCAGTATGAAATGTCCTTTTTATCCCTTATGATTAACTTGGCTTGAAGTCTACTTTATTTGATATGAGGATGGAATCCCCTGCTTGTTTCTGTGTCCATGTGAGTGGTATGTTTTTCCCAACCTTTCACCTTCAGTCTGTGGATGTCTTTTCCTATGAGATGAGTCTCTTGAAGACAGCATATTGTTGGGTCTTTTTTTTAATCCATCTGCCAGTCTATGTCTTTTGATGGGTGAGTTTAGGCCATTAACATTCAGGGTTATTATTAAGACATGATTTGTTTTCCCAGTCATTTTTATTTATTTTTGTTATTTAACTTGACCTGGTTTCTCTTTTGATTGGTTTTTCCTTTAGTGTAATACCTCCTTTTGCTAATTTTCATTGTTGTTTTTCATATCCTCCTCATAGAATATTTTGCTGAGGATGTTCTCTAGTGCAGGCTTTCTAGTTGTAAGTTCTTTTAACTATTGTTTATCATGGAAGGTTTTTATTTCATCATCAAATCTGAAGCTTAATTTTGCTGGATATAAGATTCTTTTTTTTTTTATTTTATTTTTTTTTTAATTTTTTTTATTGGTTGTTCAAAACATTATAAAGCTCTTGACATATCATATTTCATACATTAGATTCAAGTTGGTTATGATCTCCCAATTTTACCCCAAATACAGATTGCAGAATCACATCGGTTACACATCCACATTTTTACATAATGCCCTATTAGTAACTGTTGTATTCTGCTACCTTTCCTATCCTCTACCATCCCCCCTCCCTCCCCTCCCATCTTCTCTCTCTACCCCATCCACTGTAATTCATATCTCTCCTTGTTTATTTTCCCATTCCCCTCACAACCTCTTATATGTAATTTTGTATAACAATGAGGGTCTCCCTCCATTACCATGCAATTTCCCTTTTCTCTCCCTTTCCATCCCACCTCATGTATCTGTTTAATGTTAATCTTTTCTTCCTGCTCTTCCTCCCTGCTCTGTTCTTAGTTGCTCTCATTATATCAAAGAAGACATTTGGTATTTGTTTTTTAGGGATTGGCTAGTTTCACTAAGCATAATCTGCTCTAGTGCCATCCATTTCCCTGCAAATTCTATGATTTTGTCATTTTTTAGTGCTGCGTAATACTCCATGGTGTATAAATGCCACATTTTTTTTATCCATTCATCTATTGAAGGGCATCTGGGTTGGTTCCACAGTCTAGCAATTGTGAATTGTGCTGCTATGAACATCGATGTAGCAGTATCCCTGTAGTACGCTCTTTTAAGGTCTTCAGGGAAAAGTCCAAGAAGGGCAATAGCTGGGTCAAATGGTGGTTCCATTCCCAGCTTTCCCAGGAGTCTCCATACTGTTTTCCAGATTGGCCGCACCAGTTTGCAGTCCCACCAGCAATGTACAAGAGTACCCTTTTCCCCACATCCTCTCCAGCACTTGTTGTTGTTTGACTTCATAATGGCTGCCAATCTTACTGGAGTGAGATGGTATCTTAGGGTGGTTTTGATTTGCATTTCTCTGACTGCTAGAGATGGTGAGCATTTTTTCATGTACTTGTTGATTGATTGTATGTCCTCCTCTGAGAAGTGTCTGTTCAGGTCTTTGGCCCATTTGTTGATTGGGTTATTTGTTTTCTTATTGTTTAATTTTTTGTGTTCTTTGTATACTCTGGATATTAGGGCTCTATCTGAAGTGTGAGGAGTAAAAATTTGTTCCCATGATGTAGGCTCCCTATTTACCTCTCTTATTGTTTCTCTTGCTGAGAGAAAACTTTTCAGTTTAAGTAAGTCCCATTTGTTGCTTTTTGTTATCAACTTTTGTGCTATGGGTGTCCTATTAAGGAATTTGGAGCCCGACCCTACAATATGTAGATCGGAGCCAACTTTTTCTTCTATCAGACGCAGAGTCTCTGATTTGATATCTAGCTCCATGATCCACTTTGAGTTAACTTTTGTGCATGGCGAGAGGAGGGGATTCAGTTTCATTTTGTTGCATATGGATTTCCAGTTTTCCCAGCACCATTTGTTGAAGATGCTATCCTCCCTCCATTGCATGCTTTTAGCTCCTTTATCAAATATAAGATAGTTGTAGCTTTGTGGATTAGTCTCTGTGTCCTCTATTCTGTACCATTGGTCCACCCTCCTGTTTTGGTACCAGTACCATGCTGTTTTTGTTACTATTGCTCTGTAATATAGTTTTAAGTCTGGTATCGCTATACCGCCTGATTCGCACTTCCTGCTTAGAATTGCTTTTGCTATTCTGGGTCTTTTATTTTTCCATATGAATTTCATGATTGCTTTATCCATTTCTACAAGAAATGCCGTTGGGATTTTGATTGGCATTGCATTAAACCTATAGAGAACTTTTGGTAATATCGCCATTTTGATGATGTTAATTCTGCCTATCCATGAACAGGGTATAGTTTTCCATCTTCTAAGATCTTCTTCTACTTCTCTTTTTAGGGTTTTGTAGTTTTCATTATATAAATCTTTCACCTCTTTTGTTAGGTTGATTCCCAAGTATTTTATTTTTTTTGAGGATATTGTGAATGGAGTGTTTTTCCTCATTTCCGTTTCAGAAGTTTTGTCGCTGATATACAGAAATGCCTTTGATTTATGCGTGTTGATTTTATATCCTGCCACTTTGCTGAATTCATTTATTAGTTCTAGTAGTTTTTTTGTAGACCCTTTTGGGTCTTCTAGGTATAGAATCATGTCATCTGCAAATAGTGATAATTTAAGTTCTTCCTTTCCTATTTTTATGCCTTTAATTTCTTTCGTCTGTCTAATTGCTCTGGCCAGTGTTTCGAGAACTATGTTGAACAGAAGTGGTGATAGAGGGCATCCCTGTCTTGTTCCAGATTTTAGGGGGAATGCCTTCAATTTTTCTCCATTGAGAATGATGCTAGCCTGAGGCTTAGCATAGATAGCTTTTACAATGTCGAGGTAAGTTCCTGTTATCCCTAGTTTTTCTAATGTTTTGAACATAAAGGGATGCTGTACTTTGTCGAATACTTTTTCTGCGTCTATTGAGATGATCATATGGTTCTTATTTTTAAGTCTATTGATGTGGTGAATAACATTTATTGATTTCCGTATATTGAACCATCCTTGCATCCCAGGGATGAATCCTACTTGATCATGGTGCACAATTTTTTTGATGTGCCTTTGTATCCGATTCGCCAGAATTTTATTGAGGATTTTTGCATCTATGTTCATCAGAGATATTGGTCTGTAGTTTTCTTTCTTTGAGGTGTCTTTGTCTGGTTTCGGAATCAGGGTGATGTTGGCCTCATAGAATGAATTTGGCAGAGCTCCTTCTTTTTCTATTTCCTGAAATAACTTGAAAAGTATTGGTATTAATTCTTCCTTAAAGGTTTTGTAAAACTCCGCTGTATACCCATCCGGTCCTGGGCTTTTCTTGGTTGGAAGTCTTTTGATTGCTTCTTCTATTTCATCTATTGTTATTGGTCTGTTTAAGTTGTGAGTATCCTCCTGACTCAGTCTGGGCAAATCATATGACTTAAGGAATTTATCAATGTCTTCACTATCTTCTATTTTATTGGAATATAGGTTTTCAAAATAATTTCTAATTGTCTTCTGTATTTCTGTAGTGTCTGTTGTGATATTGCCTTTTTCATCCCGTATGTTAGTGATTTGAGTTCTCTCTCTTCTTCTCTTCGTTAGCATGGCTAAGGGTCTGTTGATCTTATTTATTTTTTCAAAGAACCAACTTTTAGTTTTGTTAATTTTTTCAATAGTTTCTTTTGTTTCAATTTCATTGATTTCCGCTCTGATTTTAATTATTTCTTGCCTTCTACTACATTTGCTGTTGTTTTGCTCTTCCTTTTCTAGGGCTTTGAGATGAAGTGTGAGCTCATTTATTTGTTGGTTTTTCCTTTTTTTGAGGAATGACCTCCAAGCGATGAATTTCCCTCTTAAAACTGCCTTCATTGTGTCCCATAGATTCCGATATGTTGTGTCTGTATTTTCATTTATCTCTAAGAATTTTTTGATTTCTTCCTTTATGTCTTCTGTAACCCATTGATCATTCAGTAACATATTGTTCATTTTCCATGTGATGTAGGATTTTTCCTTCCGTCTTTTATCATTGATTTCCAGTTTCATTCCATTATGATCACATAAAATGCATGGTATTATCTCCACCCCTGTATATTTACTGAGGGTTGCCCTATGGCATAATATATGGTCTATTTTTTGAGGAGGATCCATGTGCTGCTGAGAAAAAAGTATATCCACTTGATGATGGTTGATATATTCTATATATGTCAGTTAAGTCTAGGTTGTTGATTGTGATATTGAGTTCTATAGTTTCTTTATTCAGCTTTTGTTTGGAGGATCTGTCCAATTGTGAGAGAGGTGTGTTGAAGTCACCCATAATTATTGTGTTGTGGTCTATTTGATTCTTGAACTTGAGGAGAATTTGTTTTATGAACGTCGCAGCACCATTATTTGGTGCATAAATATTGATAATTGTTATGTCTTGTTGGTGAATGGTTCCTTTTAACAGTATATAATGTCCTTCCTTATCCCTTTTTATTAATTTAGTCTTGAAGTCAATTTTATTCGATATGAGGATGGCCACCCCTGCTTGCTTACGAGGACCGTGTGCATGGTATATTTTTTCCCAACCTTTCACCTTCAGCCTGTGTATGTCTTTTCCAATCAGATGTGTCTCCTGGAGGCAGCATATTGTTGGATTTGTTTTTTTAATCCATGTTACCAGCCTATGTCGCTTTATTGGAGAGTTTAAGCCATTAATGTTTAGAGTTACTATTGATATATGGTTTGTACTTCCAGCCATGTTTGATTATTTATCTTCTTTTTTTTTTTTAATTTAGTTTGTTTCTCCATGGTTAGCTTTCCCCCCGCCCTCTGTCTTTATAGAGGCACTTCCCACTGATGATTTTGGTTATTGTTTTTCATTTCTTCCTCCTGTAGTGTTTTGCTCAAGATGCTTTGCAATGCTGGTTTTCTGGCTGCAAATTCTTTTAGCTTTTGTTTATCATGAAAGATTTTTATTTCGTTATCGTACCTGAAGCTTAATTTTGCTGGATACAGAATTCTTGGTTGGCATCCATTGTCTTTCAGTGTTTGAAATACGTTGTTCCAGGATCTTCTCGCTTTCAGTGTCTGTGATGAAAAATCCGTTGTTAACCTTATTGGTTTACCCCTGAATGTAATCTGCCTCCTTTCTCTTGTAGCTTTTAGTATTTTCTCTTTGTTCTGTATATTGGATATCTTCATAACAATGTGTCTTGGCGTTGGTCTACTGTGATTTTGTGTGCTCGGTGTCCTGTATGCATCTACAATTTGTATATCCATTTCCTTTTTTATTTCTGGAAAGTTTTCTGTAATTATTTCTTTCAGCAGGTTACTCATTCCCTTGGTTTGAATCTCTGTACCTTCTTCTATCCCGATGACTCGTAGGTTTGGTTTCTTTATGTTATCCCATATCTCTTGGATGTTTTTCTCGTGGTTTTTAACCAGCCTTTCTGAGTTGGCTAGGCTCTTTTCAAGATGATATATTTTGTCTTCATTATCTGATGTTCTGGCTTCTACTTGCTCCACTCTGTTAGTGATACTCTCAATTGAGTTTTTAATTTGGTTTATCGTTTCCTTCATTTCTAGAATTATTGTTTGGTTTTTTTTAATAATCTCAATCTCCTGATAAAGATGCTTAACTTCTTCTTTTATCTGTCTATGTAATTCATTTTCAAAGTGTTCTTTCACTGTTTGGATTTGCTGTCTCGTATCTTTAAGGTTCCATTCCATCTGTCTAAGGTATTCCTTGAGTTCTTTATATGACCATTTTTCTGCTGACTCTAGGTCCTCCTGAATATTTAGGCTGTCCTTCATTGTTTGTACTCCTTTTCTTCCTTGCTTTTTTATGCTGCTCATGTTACTTCTTGTTCTGTTTGACTGCTGAGTTACTGTTTACTCTTATAGATTTATTTGATGCTTGAGAGGAAAGATATTAGAAGGGAAGGGAAGAAGTCACTAAAGAGAATGAGAGTAGGCAGGTAGAATTCAAGGAAGGGGGAATAAGAAGATTGAAAAGAAATGAAAAGACAAAAGAAACAAGAATAACAAAGATTAGATAATAAAGAAAGAAAGAAAAGACGAAAAAAAATTTTTTAACAAAAATAATAGTGATAATAAAAAATGAAAATTAAAATTTAAAAAAATAATAATAAAATAAAAAAATTAAAAAATAGAAACATTGAAAAAAAAATTAAAGAACAACAACAAATAAAAATTGAAAATGAAAGAAAAAGAAGAAAAAAAAAGAAAAAAAAAAGAAAAGAAAAAAAAATGATAATAATAATAATAATAAATGCAGTCCTAGAGTTCTATTAACTTCTCTTCCAGTAGGTGGAGCTGTGCCCACTGGGCCAAGCTTCTCCTCTCAATAGGTGGGAACCATTCACTGTGCAGCAGCTCTTTCTCCTAGACTGGGCGGGTCTCCAATCCTGAGTGTCTAGGGCCTTGTCTTGTGTTTCCTCAAGCCAGGCCGTGCTCACCTGTGGCGCTCACCACAATACTGGCTACCCGCCAGGTCTGCTGCTCCTGGGAGCCCTGTTTTCATGAACACCTGGGCTCACTCTCCCTGTTTGCCTCCCTCAGACCCTAAGTTTGTAGAGCTTGGGGCTGAGATCCCCCAGCGAATTTGCTTGCCCTCCTGTAGCCATGCCCCCGGTAGCTGGTGCAAGAGACCTCCGTTGTCAGCACTGGTGGGAGCGGTAGCCGGGAGTTCCGCGCCGCGAGTCCCGCGCCACTCCTGATTCCCTCGGTCTGGTTATTGCGTTCACAGGAGAGCTGGGAGTGGCCCTTAAGGTTTCCCCGCTGTGTGGAGAGAGATGGCTAGGGGATTACACACCTGTCGCGCTGGTTTCAATGCAGTTATCTCCTCCGCCCGTGACGCCATTTCTCTGCCATGGTGATATCCCATGCAAATGGTGACCGTTTGTTCCCTTTGCCGGATGACCAATGCAACGGGTGGGTCCTGACTGTCTCTCCCAATCCCCGTTTCAGTCCTGTGGCCACTGCCTATGAAGGCTCGGTTGGCTTTTACCTCTGTAAGTTCCTAAGGGCCGGCCAATTATTTCAGCAGGATCGTTAGTGCTGAGTCACACGAAGCAGGCGAACCGGAGCTTAATTGCCTCCGATTCGGGCTCTGTGTGTGTGTTCTGAGGGGCCCAGCCTGTACACCCCAGATCCACGTCAGCTCAGCATTGCCTAGTGATCCTGAGCAAACAGCATTTAGACAGTTTACGGCTCCCTATGCCCGCGCAGTTGAAGATGTCAGAGACTTGATCTCTCTGCGCCTGCCACCATGTTACATCTCCTCAGTAATATTCATGTTGCCCTTACAGCTTCCTGGTATAAGCAAGTTCTTGGGATTATACAAACTGCTGCTTCTGTTTCCAGTCCAGATTTCTAGAAATGAAACTCTGGGCCGCGCTGACGAGCGTCCGCGCTTGTCTGCGACCGTAGCAGAGCCGCCCTGGCCTCCGCAGCTCTTCAGCCCGGTGCCAGGCCCCAGGGGCCCAAGCGGCTGCCGCCGCGGCTCTCCGTCCCCCTCCTGCGGAGCACGGGTCCCCTGGCAGGGGGGTGCAGAACGACCCCAGAGCAGGCTCTGCCCGAAGGTGCAGCGGCGAACAGGCCACAGAGACGCTCGAGGCTGCAGTCCAGCCTTCGGAGGACAGGGCTCGGCACGCAGCCCAGCTCCAACCTCTAGGTGTGGCTGCCGGACAGTGTATACAGAGCCATCAAGACAGCAAGCAGAAAGCAAATGGCGGCTCCCGCGGAGTGGATTTTCGGCACAGAAACCACAGCCCCGCCAGCAATCCCAATCCACAAACTCTCCCTGTATAAAAAATATTCAAAAAAAAAAAGAAAAAAGAAGAAAAAAAAAAAGGCGGGGCGCACTGAGCTTTCTTTGCCTCGGGTACTTACAATCCACTGCTGATTACACATTCAGCTTCTCCGCCCGGAGCAAAGTGAAAGAGGAAGCAGATGGGAGCAAAGCGCCCGCGGCTCTGAGCAGCCAAGTGTCTCTTTTTTGATTTCTTTGTTCTTCCTGCTCCTTGGCAAAGTGGTCCACTACAGATTAACGGTGAAAGGAGCTTTAACAGACTGTGCGAAATCTCTATTAAAGCCGCTGCTTTGAGCACCACGCTCAGCACTTCAGCAACCCCCGTACGCAGCGGCCATCTTCGTTGGATATAAGATTCTTGGTTGGCATCCATTTTCTTTCAGAGCTTGGTATATGTTGTTCCAGGATCTTCTAGCTTTCAGGGTCTCTGTTGAAACCTGCAGAGACTTAATTGGTTCCCCCCTATATGTAATCTGGTTTCTTTCTCTTGTGGCTTTTAAAATTCTATTTATATTCTATATGCTAGGCAGTTTTATTATAATGTGGCTTGGTGTAGATCTGTTGTAATTTTGTACCTTTGGTGTCCTGTAAGACTCTTGTATTTGATTTTCCAACTCATTCTTTATGTTTGGGAAATTTTTGGATAGTATTTCATTGAAGAGATTATGTATTCCTTTGGTTTGAATCTCTGTGCATTCCTTTATCCTAATAAATCTTAGATTTGGTCTTTTGATATTATCCCATAATTCATGGATATTCTGTTCATGGTTTCTTACCATCTTCACTGTGTGGTCAACTTTATTTTCAAGACAGTATTTTTTTTTTGTCTTCATTATCTGACATCCTGTCTTTCAAGTAAGCTAGTCTGTTTTGTGATGCTTTCTATTGAGTTTTTTATTTCATTTATTGTTTCCTTCATTTCAAGAATTTCTGATAGAAATTCTGAAAAAAAAAACACAATCTCTTTCTTGAAGTAGTCTTTTACTGCCTGAATTTGCTCCATTATCTCTTTTTTGATGTAATCAATGATTGCCTGTATTTGCTTTCTTATCTCTTTGTTGGAGTGATCAATTTTTGCTTGTATTTGCTCACTTAGGTCATTCTTTAATAAATAGATAATTTTAATCATGTACATTCTAAACTCCTTCTGTGACATTTCATCAACTGTGCTGTCCATGGATTCTATTATTGTAGTATCTTATTTTCTTTGAGGCACTTTCCTCCAATGTTTTTTCATGTTGTCTATGTGTCTTATTTTCTTGCAGTGTGGATCTGAGAAACTACAGTTTCTACCCAATAATCTTATAGTGTCCCTGCAGATTACCTGTACCTCACCTTGGTGTTGGGCTTCTAGACCCCAACTGTCCAGTGTCCCATTATAAATGCTACTGCAACTATGCCTGGTGGTGGCAATAGTGGAGATAACTCAAGATAGCAGTGGGGGTATCCCCAGATGGATGCAACCACTTTCAAAGATGGGGATGCCTATTCAGAAATGCATCTGCCTCCAGGCCCTATCTGTTGCCCCAAGATGGTGGCTACTGCGTGGGGAGGGCTCTAGTAATGGCTTCAGTGTCCCAAGATGGAGGTGGGGTAGGCCTGGGTTCCAGTGTCGGTCTGCTGATCAGCCAGGGCAGTCCTAGGCCTGAGGCTGGGCTCTGGTTTGGGTCTGCTGGTGGGCAGGGTGATGCAGATCTGGGCCAGGGCAGGGCCAGAGCCTTGGCTCCCTTGTAGTTTGGAGGGGTGGTCTTGCTCTGGGGCCTGGTCTTGGCTTCCATGAGGGTACACTTTAGCTCACAGAAATAAAGTGTCCCTGCCTCTGTCAAAAGTCAACCCTTGTGTTTGTTCTCTGGGTCCCATTTCATCATGTTTTCCTTGATTTCTTTTTCTGTAATGGATCATCTCTACTGACATACAAACATACAACAAAATTTCCCATGTTATATACAAGAGCTCCTTCCTTGATGACTCATCCAGTTACTATACCATTTCTCTATGCATCTTCATAACCAAACTTCTTAAAAGGGTCAAATTCAATGGATATTTCTATCTTTGTTTTACACAATTACTCCCTTCTTCCTGAAACACTTTTCTGTCTCAATTACCATGAAAGGTAGGTTTTCTTCCTACCTTTTTTCTATACCTCTTAGTCTATTTTGTGTTTCCTTATCCTTTATGTCCCAGGGATTGATTTTGAGCCTTTTTCCCTTTTCATTCTAAATCTCTCTTGGTTACCTTATCTAGATCCACAATCTTAAAAATCAGAATATTAACTCCCCTCAAACGTATATCCCTGGTCCATAATTCTGTGAACCCCAGACTCATAGAAAACTGCCAATCTTGAAACCTTTATGTTGATATTCCACAGGCATCTCACACTCAGCAATACATAAACCATTCCCTAGGCTCATGCCTAAATCTGTTCCTCCCCCAGTTTTCTCTATATCAATGAGCAGTACCACCATAGAACTCATTGTTAAAACTATCCAAAGTACATATATAAAGACATGAATTGATGTCAACATGCTTTATATACAGAGATATGAAAAATTATGCTGTATATGTGTAATTAGAATTGTAATGCATTCCACTGTCATTTTTTAAATCAATTAAAAAAACTAGAAAACTAGGAGTCATCCTTGATCCCTCTGTTTATCTCAATCTCTACATGTATCATATTTTTTACTTATTAATATTAGTATTAACAATATTATTATCAATAAGAGATAGCTCTTCTTAAATACTTAGTATGTGCCAAACATTGTGTTGTTTTACCTGTATAGTAGTCCTTGTTTATCCACAATTTTGCTTTCTGATATTTCAGTTAGTAAACCTCAGTCCTAAAATGTCAAATGAAAAACTCTAGAATAAACAATTCATAATTTTTTGCAATACTAGGTATTGAACCTAGGGAAACACTCTACCACTAAGCTATACTGTCATCGCTTATAAGTTTTAAATGACTTGTATTATAGTACATTAATTGTTCTGTTTAAGTTCTAGTTATTGTTGTTAATCTCTTACTATATCTGGGAGTTATTCCAGAATGAAATAGATGTCTATAAAGCAGAAGATAATATATGTACTAAACAACTAGCTTTGCAAGGAACTAGGAATGTAAATGGAACTAGGAACTAGCAATGTAAGGACAGTCATGATATTTTTAATGGATTTTATCATATACTACATCACAGAACACAGCACTACTAAATTCACTCTGCCACAAACACATTATAAGTGCTAATATGTTCATATGAATTAGAAATTATACAATTATTTTAAAAATCACACGACTATGCTATTAAGCATCTATCTCTCATAAAATTTATAAGTTATTTTACAACCTCAGAATGGCCTTGGCTTTCAGTGTTTCTGGCCCATATCTCCCATTTCAGTTGTATGCTTTCACCAGGGCTTAACTAGTTAGTTCTTTGGAGATGAAAAGAAACAATGGGTCAAGGAATGCAGGCAGCCTCTAGAAGCTAAAAAAGGCAAAGAAACAATTATCCTCTACAGTTTTCAGAAAACAATGAAGCCCTGTCCACACATTGCTTTTTTCCAGTGACTCATTTTGTACTTCTGGCTTCCATTACTGTAAAATAATAAACTTGTGTGGTTTTAAGCCACCAAGATTGTTGTAATTTGTTAAAACAGCAATAGGAAACTAATACACCCCCTTTCCTATCCCTTTGCTTTCTTAGTTCTTTCTCTTCCTCTACAATTAATTTCATGCAAATTTTTGACAGAACAGCAGCAACTCAATCTGTCATCTGTGCTCTCAGTTTCCCAAGAACGTGCTGCCAATACCAAGGGATATCTTCATCTTTCCACACTGCTCCCTACTCAACACATGCCATTTACTGACAGGGATCCAAAGATTTGATGGAGTTAATGTGTGGTCTCATGTGACATCTGTCCCTTTCATTTATACCATATTCCTATTTCCCTAAATTGTTGTCCTCACATATTATTGTCTTCTCTTCCTCTCAGGCTACTTCCGAAGATATAAGAATCCAAAAGGGATATAGCCACTCATTAAAACATTTCTTGGACCTCATTTTTCCTAATGTAGAGACAAGACAAAAACATCCTTACATAATGTGAACTATCACACAAAGGAGAATTTGAAGTAGTTTTTCATCCAAATCCATACAGTTTAAAAGCAGAAAGAGAAATGAATGAGGGTGACAGTAGAATTATTGTAAAAAAAAAATATTGTCTTTAATAATCAATTAAAGGCTGGTAGGATTCTAAAAAGCTTTCTTTATGTTAGATTGCTTTGTACAATAAGGTGGCATGGAATTAATCAATATTCATTGAATGGTTAAACTATATGCCTACCATTTTGCCTATCTCTAAGGGTGATAGAATATAAGAAGGGTCAGAGTGCCTTTCCTGAGGCAGTCTGCAATCCTGCTAGGGAAACAAAATCAATGCTGGCAAATGAAATTGAAATTAATGGAATAAATGGCCAACAGGACAACTATATAGTTTTCAATGCATAGTAGGAATATACTATACAGTTCAGAGAAAGGTGAGATCAGTGAAGGCCAGAATTAGGTGGAGAAGGGTTCTTAAGTAGGTATCCAAAGGAGAAAGCACTTTTTCTTTGATATTGACTTAATTCCTCTAGCAATAAAACTATTTGTCCACCAAAATAAAGATGCCTGCAAAGGTTCATTCCTAGGTCAGGACTAGCTCACCTGAACACCAATATGCATTCCCTATAAGGGTTTTTATTCCTGGTACCAATACTCAGAGACATGGCTGGGATAAGTAAATAAAAGAAATAGAAAAATTGGAAGGAAATAGTAGAGGGGAACATATAATCTAAATAAAGGAAGGTTAGATAGAAGAGGAAGTGGCATCTACCAACTTTCAAAATGACAATTATAGACTTTTCATTAAATCTCCTAGATAAAGAGAAAACAGCTGTGAGAACTAAAACTAACAGCTTCCCAAATGCTATGTCATTAATGTCAATGGAGAATATACCCCTGAAGCATTTAGTTTTGGAAATAAGGAATAATAGACTTTGATTCATGCCTCCTAACATGGACACTCCTGGAAAATATTTTCAGAATTTCTAGAAGTATAAGTTACTGACACCTGGCCCTATTCTCCAAATCAGCAATATTATACCCAAGGTGATAATAATGAAAGGGAGCTGAACCTGACTATTATAAGCAATGGGCTAACAAAGTAATCACATTATAGGTAGCAACACATAATTTCCATAGATCTGAGAGGTATATATCTCAGTTGCACAAAGTACCAAGGATATAGTAAACATTTAATATATGCTCATTGAATAAATGATCAAATGAGTGACTGTGAAGTAAACACAAATCTGAAATAGTGAGATTTCATAGTATACCTGTAACATTACTTATGAATTTGCTTTCCTTCAAGACCCTCAGTCCCACAAAGTTTATCTTTATGCTTCTGGTCTTTGTCTAACTCTTCAATGCCACCTAATATCACTCTCCCACTTGCTTACTATGGTCCACTGATCTTCCTTCAAATCTCCATCTATCCTTGTTGCCTCCCATCCCAGGGCAATTGTACATGCTCTTTCCTGGTGCAATCCCTTCTACCACCCTGCCCCACTCCACCACCACTAATTAGTTCCTACTCATCCTTGAGTTCCCCATATAAATAGTACTTCCTCAGATAGCATTTATTAGCCTCCCATGAAGCCAACTACAAAAGTATGAACCAGTATGTCATTTATAATATTCATGTAATAAAAGAAAACAGCTGATATCATAAGAAATAAACTAGTTCTGAAATAGTGTGTTCCTAGGTGTCACTGACATTACCAGAAGAATAAGCTGAACAGAACATGGGCCTTGCCGACTGAAATTTCTTAATTTCTGTGCATAGTGTAGTCTACTGAGAAAAGAAACAATAAAGATATGTTCAAAATAAAGAAGTTATACAGAGCTAAGAACTAATCATTCTCTGTAGTCCAAGAATTAGTTCCTTCCCCCCACCCATTCCCTCCTTAGAACACTTTCCACCCACATTAACATCCTCCTTTATATTCTAGCCACATTTAATACTCAGAAAAGTGAACCCACTAACGGGATTGAAAAGTAAGTCCTTGGACAGTGATTATAATTTTGTTGCTATCCTGCAATTCCTTCCATAGGCAAATGATCCTATGAGCCAACTACTATCAGATTTTATCTCCAAGTCCCTTCCCCATTGCATGCCTTCACAAACATATATTACTGGGTATACTGAGATACATACTGCTGCTTTTATTAAGACAGAACAAAACTGTACCATCTTGTTTTCATTCTCCACTAAAACCTCAATGGAAAGTCCCTGGCAATACTCTCAGTATGGTCATGGTAGGAAGGACAGCATTGGATCTATGAGCATCATTTTGTACAGCAGATCTTTCTTTTTGCTATGTGACAACAAAGGTCTATATATCAGGTGTCATTTATTACCCAAACTCAAGCATGATAATGAGTTGCTAATACAGTATAAATAAGTCCCTACTTCATGTCAGTGACAAAAATATAGACACTTTCATATTGTAAATACTGACAGTTTAAGGGCCCAGAATGCATAACACTAGAAGGCCTCCAGGGGTCTAGGATCATAACCTAAGAATTATTGAATTTAGCATATTTTGTCATTCTGGATTCCTTCTTCGGAAGATGGTATTTGATGAGCAGTATGTTTGCCTCATGAAATGAAATTCAAAGCCTTTAGGCACATTTCAAGTTTCTCAGTGGGCCATTTGCATTGCCCTTCCTGCCATCATAGTAAGCTCTGTAATTTCCCTCTCAAAACTCATTAACCTATGGAAGATAAGAGACATTTCTTATTAGTGCAATTGTAGAACTAACAAAGAATGGGGCCAGAATGGCACCAAGATTGCATCTGAGCATAGGGCTCAGATTCCTGCTATGAACAGCACTTAGTCTCCATTATCAGATCCTTCACTGCCTGTCTACTCCTCATTTAAGACTGTAATCAGAGACAGTAGACTTTCTATGAACTTCTACACAAGGTCATTGTTTTCCCCTTAGCCACCCCACAATGGGACCCAGATACTTCTCTCTTCTGAGTCACTGTTGATGACAATCTAAGACACCATTGTCCATGTTAGGAGGCATGAATCAAAGTCTATTATCCCTTATTTCTAAAACTAAATGCTTCAGGGGTATATTCTCCATTCATACCTCCCAGACTTAGCTCCCTCAACCACCTGGCTCCTTGCTACTCTGCCTTGCAACCATTTGCTCCTCCCTCCTCAAATACTAGGAAGAAAAAAAAAAAACTTTGGTTTGATTCTGCTGCCATTTTAGAGACCAATTACTTTGTTCCTTCCATTCAATGCCATACTGTGAAAAAAAATTATCTCAACACCTCCATTTTCTGAGAAGCTCTTTGCTCCTTAATTTCTTATCCTTCACATTCAACAATCACCAAAGCACTACAATTATTGCCTGTGACCTGCTTTTTTCCACTGTCTTTATTCTTGAACTCTGTAGTTTTACCTGATACTAATCATCCTTCCTTCCTCTTTTCTTCCTTGTTTGTTTGTTTTGGTTACTATTCAATTCTGGATTTCTTCTTATTTTTCTAAGCAGTTATCTCTTTCATCATTGATTCTTTTTCTCACTCTTGCAAGTGGGTATTACCTAAATTTCTGTCTTTAGTTCTGTTCTTTTTTGTCTCTAGAATTTTCTCCCTGAGAAATGAGAAAATAGGTTATAAAGCCAGACTGGAAAATTCAAATGTTTATGAGACTAGACAGATAATATAAATAAGTAAAGAAAAATGTGGGTTGGCATAAGGTACAATTAAGGCATAGTGCATATGGAGTATAAAGTACAGAGTCTGATCATGATTCTAAGGGGAGAACTGCTATTCAGTCCAAGTCAATTCATTCTGTGCATATAAGTAGGACAAATGTTGCCAGCTCTTCCTATTTTTCATAAGAAATATGAAGTCTGGATTTTTCTGTTAACCTCCAAAATTTTAAATGTTTTTCACTGAATCAAAGTACTATAGGCTATATCATTTGGAACAGGCGAGGTTAAACTGCATTGACACATGACCCTAAAAACTTACAACAAAATTTGTCCCTTATCCATATTATAGTCCCATCACAGGTCAGATGTGTCTCTGTTCTACATCATGTTAAGTCTGAGACTTAGGGAGAAAAAGTTACTTCCATCTAGAAATTTGATGAACTCATGGCAGAAGGAAATGAAAGTCTGGTGAATTGTGTACTTAACTTCTACACTTAAGTTACATCTTAAAATTTTTCTCAAAAATATTGCATATCACTTCTTTTTACATTTCATTAGTCAAAGTAAGTCATGTGGTCAAAGCTCATGTAAATTGGAAGAAGGAGTATAATCATCTCTGAGAGGTAGCTAGTACTTGTGAACAGTAATACAATCAAAAATATTGGCCAAACTCTCAGTGGTTTATTAACAGTCATAACTTCTACTGTTAAGGAAAGAGCAAGGGACTAAGATTCAGGTGATCTTATTTGTTATCACTGTTCAGGAACTATTTGGGGCCCTGGGCAATTTCCTTTACAGTGGTTTTACCTATAAAATTAAGAATTCAAAGTAGATGACTTATAAGGTCTCTTCATCAACAAACTATGCTGAGTATGTGAACAGCTCTAAGATAAGATTCTTGACACAACTTCAGAACTACTCTAACAGACATTCCAGTGCTAGATTTTCTAAATATTGTTGTATATTTATAATTAGATATCTGACCATTAACATGCAATAACTGATCCAAACTACTCTTCCTTTCCACACTTATTTTCTTATTTGTCATTTTCAAACCAATCCAGCCAATATCTTTGGAGTTATCTTTACCTCTTTTTTCTCTCTGCAGTTCCCCATCTCCAGCTAGTCATCAATCTCTAGCAATACTGTCTTTCTGATTATTTCTTGTACCCATCCTTACCTTTATAGCCCAATGGTCATCAGGATTATCCATGCTTCTTTTTAAAATATTTTTTTAGTTGTATATGGACACAATACCTTTATTTTATTTGTTTATTTTTATGTGGTGCCAGGGATTGAACCCAGTGCCTCACACATGCTAGGCAAGTGCTGTACCACTGAGCCACAACCTTGGCCCTTATCCATGCTCCTTTTCTACTCATGTTTGAATGGCTGACCTGGCTTTATAGTTGTGAAGTTACCAACTAATGCCCTCTATCTACCTAAATCTCATGACTTCACTCCTGCTCAAAAGCCTTCAGTGATTTTTCCCTATCTTCAAAGTAAAGTCTGAACACCTTTTGCTTGCTATTCAGATGACCTTAAACAAATGATTTTATAAATTTAATTCTCTTTATTTTCCTGGGTCTCAATATACTAATTGGAGAAATGGTCATAATAATTATTTATCCCATTACTTTATAGGGCAATGAGCATCATATGAGAAAATGGTGAAATATAAAGAATGAAAGATGAACTATTGTTTAAACAACCCAGACCTTCTATTGCTGCAAGTGCAAATAAATTAATGTAAATACTCAAAATAATGTTTTGGGAATGGTATTTACTACTGAGGAACCATCTGGTTATTAGTAGACTCAGAGATTAGAATAAATAACCTCTCTCAAAGGTCTCTTTTAATTTTGAGATTTTATTGTTACCTTGTAACTACTGCCTACTTAGAAAACTAAAATAAAAGTAATTAGCTTCTGGAAACAAAAGCAGTGTGTAGCAATTAATATCATGAGTTCTGGAGTCACCAAACTTTGGTCTAAATCTTGACTCTTTCACCTAATAGCTATATAAACTTATACACCTTAATTAACTTATAAGTATCATTATTTAAAATGTTTTATTCATAAAAAATTTAAAATGGATGGAAACCAAAAGCCCATCTATATTACACAATTGTTTAAAAAGATAGATTTGAATGTGTAAACATGGATAAATTTTCAAGACATACTATTATATGAGAGGTAAAACAAATACTATAATACTTATAGACTTCTATTTTGTACATATTATAATTTATAAATAAATGGGGGAAATCTAGGATACACAAAAATATCTAACAGTGATTACCTGTGGAGTTGGGATTAGTTGGGTGGCCCTATAAATAAAGAAACAGGGATTTTCACTTCTTATACTCTGCGATACCAATCAATTTTTATGAGTTCATATTACTTTATATTGAGCATTTTCAAAGGAAAAAAAACCTCTCCAATCTAAGAGATATTTTGTTCTAAACTGAAGCCAAGGTCTTACTACTTCACAATAAACTGTATTCCAAAGCATCACCAGAGCCTTGCAGGAGTAATCCTCCAACAGGACTATAGTCTTATCTCACTAAATGATGTTTCCAGGAAAGTGACCTTCCCTTCACTTAGTATTCTCATAAATACCTAGGAATGTGAAGGAGTTGTGATCATTTATTTGCCCTTGGTGAGTAAGTAGATTTGTAGCTAGGAATAGTTAGGAAGGAATAAGAGGGGATTAAAAGAAAACACAGAAATAATGACTAAATGCTACTTACTGCTATATGTAACTATCTGTCTACTTTCTGGATCTTTTGCCATGAAAGGAATTTCACATCAACCTGTTTCTATTGACCTGTTTCTGGAAATTTCATCACTATCCTGTTTTGACAAATACACAGAAATATAAACAGCCAACACTGACAAACATGAGCAAGCTGTTTTAATCCCTTTACTAGATTATCCTAGTTAATCCTCTCAACAACCACATGCAGAAGGTAATGTCATCATTTTAATTTTGTAGTTGAAAAAATAAGGCTCACAAAAGTTTACCTCATTAGTAAGTAGTGGATTCAACTGCCCTGTAATAGGAAACATTGTCCAAATCAATTGAAATCAAAACTAGGTTAAGTTTAGGGTAGAGAAGTCCGGATCAAGGGACTCACTCTTTAGGATAAGCAGGACACTTCACTGGGGCTGTGGTGCAAAGTTATGGAGTCTAGGGTGACGCTGAACATCTACAATGAAGGTGATAAAAGTGTGGTAGCAATGAAAATGATAAAATCATAGCCCAATAGTATTAGCTAGTATATGTTGGGTGTTTGTTGTTTACTAAATACATCATATGTGTTATCTCACTAAATTCTACCAATATATTCAGATGAAGAAACTTTTAAGAAAGCTAGTATATTTCATCAGCATAAGCACATGGTAAATCCAGGATTCAAACTCTGAATTTGCCTAATTCCAGGGACCCTTCTCACTCTTTGTGGATATTTTGCCTCTCATAATTATCATAGTTACCCAATAGCCAGCATCTTAAGAGTATCTGGACTATCTCTCCTTTCATTGCACAGGATGGGTCTGACCATTAGTTGATAAGGATATTAATGTTCCATTTCTCAGGACCATACTACTTTTTATTTTTTTCAATAAAGCTTGCCCTGTTTTTTGGTCAAATACCTAACTATCAATGGTGTGGGTGCTATAGAGAAACTGGGGGCAAATGCTTCAGGATAGATTCTAGCAAGGTACAAAGAATTACCAAATCCAAATACCATTTACCACAGTTTATTTGTATGTGAGCAAGCAGTCCAAATAAAAAGGAATGAATTGAGTTCTGAGTCTGGGTTTGACCCAAAGTGATCTTCTTTCAGTTATAAAACCATAAGCCTCTGCAAGTAAGCCAGTTAGAGGCAATCATGCCGAGATGCTGTTCATCAAATTACTGAGACCCACAGCTTCATGTCTTCCTCACTAGCCCATTCCCCAAAACTCCTAGATGGCCCTTCAAACTGGATAACTGTATTTTTAAGTCAGTAGATAATCCACCAAAAAGACTGCCTGTAAGAAGTATATTTCCAGCAGAATTTAAGTGATATGCTTACAAAAAGCAAATAATTTAAGGACTCAAATATTCCTAATCAAGATGTCCCTTTCCTAAAAAACTCTACTGCAATGAGTCCTTCAGAATGCAGAGGAGTTATTCAGCACTTGATTTCAACCAAATTCTTTCCAGTTCTCTTTACCCTTCCATACTGTCCTTGGGAAGCTACCATCAACAGCAGCATCTGCCAAAACCCCAATAAACTGCTTGTTTTAGTGCACTGACCAGAGAGGAATGTTTTCAAGAACACTGTAAAGCCAGCCCCATGACAAGTGTTATACCACAAAATAAGGGGAGGCCATTCCTTGACTTTTTCAGAATTGTTTTTATTCCAGCTTTCTCAACCAGATAATCTGATTCATTAATTCTAGATTTAAACTGTCGTTTAAAAACTGACAGGTTTGCAGGCCAATGTATGGGGCAAAGAGAACCTGCTGTCCCCAGGAAAGAAAATAGTTTGTCCCATTGACCTCTGGCAGAAATGTGGTGGCAGAAGACACAGTACCATCCAGTACAGAAGCCATCTCCTTCTGAAAGGAGGAGGAAATTATGTTGAAACTGTTCCCAAATGCATTTGCATCAGGGTAAAGTCTGGCATATGCACTCAGCTCCAAGTAGCTTTGGTATAACAAAGAGACACATCCAGATATTTGTGATCACCTTAATGCTTAAAAGATAATTCCTATCCAGCATGTCTTTTCTCTTCCCCATTTAAACCCTCCCACTTCACAAGGCCCAGCTGCAGCCTCAAAGGCTGCAGAATATAAAGCAGTAGTCCTCAAATCTGGTGACACATTAGAATCACCTGAGGAGCTTATAAATGCTGTCAATGTTCAATCCTCACCCCAGACCAAGTGAATAAAAATCTTCAGAGAGTTGGACCTGGCCATCATAATTTCTAAAAAAAAAAACCCTCTGTGGTGATTTTCATTTATTGCCTGGGCTGAGAATGAGTAGGATGGCTATTAAGAACACAACTCTCTATGTTCAAAAAGATTTGAACCAGAGTCCCTACCTCAACACTCTATAGATATGTGAACTTGAGTAAATTACTAAACTTCTTTGAGTCTCAGATTCTTCATCTGGAAAATGAGTGTTATCATAGCATTTACCACACAGGGTTATTTTGAGGGTTGAAGGAAATAACATATTTGCATTATATATAGTAAAGTTTAGCTATTTTTATTTATTATGAGCAGCAGTTACAAGAAATCTATGATGACCACTCCCAGTTTGAGACTGCATATTTTTCAGTGCTATGAAGAACTTTAGAGATCATTTTATTAAGTGAAAAGAGATTTAATGGCACTTACTTCAGATAAAACAAACATTTACTAAACCAGGCAGGGTTTGACAGGCTGGGGGTATAGCTCAGTGGTAAAGCACTTATATAGCATTCACAAGGCCCCGGATTCCATACCCAGCACTGTAATAATAATTACTATTAATATTAATATTATTATCATCATTATTATTCAGATTGCAAGTCCAGTGCTCTTTCCTATACACTTATTTTATTTCACTTAAATAAATGTATTGAACACTATGTGTCCAACTATAAGATTCTTGGGACAAAAAAGATAAATTAATATTAACTTGCCTCTTCCACTGATAATCTCTGGGGAAGTCCAATGCATAAAAAGTAATTAAGGCAATTTACTTGTGTGCTTTTGTAGATACTTTGTGAATTTCAAATAGTTTGGGCTCCTGAAAGATAATGATTAAATCTTGGTGGGTTAATGAAGATTGCACCATATAGGCAATGACTCAACTGTATTTCAAAAGGTAAATGGGAATTTTACATATAGGGAGAGATCTGAAGTTGAAATTTCAGACAGAGAGTACAATGGGAGAAAAGGTGCTATATTCAGCATGCCTCTCAACTCTATCTTCTTGAAACTCCTAGTATACTTGTCTGTATCATTCATTTGTCAAATAATAATGTTTCTTCTCATGACACCTCTTCTATTATTGCCATGATCTATTTATCTCCTATGTTACCTAATTTTTCATGTCTTGTCACCATACTAGAATTTAATCTTGAAGGAATCACAACCAGTTTAATAGATCACCATATCTCCCACAGTGCTTTGCATATGGCCTTAGAGTGTCTACTTACTAAATATTTGCTAACTTGAAGATGTAAAGGGAACAGAGCTAAATATTGTGAAACATGTCTCAAATTCACTGCTCAACACCAGGGTGTCCTATGAAGTATTTGTTCATTATTCCTGAGTATTTTCATGATGGCCATCAAAATGAGTCTTCTGGCTTCTTCTATTTGTCCACTTCAATGAAGACTACTGCAGCATACCAAGTCCATCAGATGTCCCACATGTTAACATCTTTTTACATATTTCCAACACTCTACTCTGTTTTTACTGACCAGATCAACATGGAACTCAAAGTTAAGTCTAGGTAGTCATTGTTGAAAACTGCTAATTACAACAAAGCTGATCCAATCAATCTAGATCCCCAAAGTTTTCAAATCAGTGTCATGTACTCTGATGAAATCAGAAAAAAATATAGAGAAACAATTGTACCTTACTCTAGCAACATCCTAAGATTGTTGGTGGTCCCTAGCAACATTATACTCTATGTGTAAAAATCTTTCACCTTGTCGTCATCCTTTACATAGCAGAATTCAGTGCAACCCTGGTAGAAATAAGAGAAATAGAATAATTGAGTAGATATACCTAGAGATGGATATTCTAGAGGACAGTGCTATAAAGTCAAACTTTTCTCAGTTATTATAATAGAAAATGAATAAATGATACTACAGATTATAAAAACACAACAGATAAGGGGAATGACTAAGTTAAATTATGCTAGAACAACAAGATAGAATATCAATCAGCCATTAGAAATTAGAATCATGAGCACTATTGACAAACATGGAAATATTGATGTGTTAATTAAATTAAAAAAACAAATGAAGCTATGTGTGTACACCAACTGAAATAATTTAAAATTATATGGGACTCCACTACAACAAAAATAATTGTTAGGTAAATAGATGATAGTCATATAAACTTTTTAAAAATTATATAAACAAATATTTTTAAAAACAGATCAAGTGTAAATAAGTTCTATCCAGCCTTACAATACATGAAATGACAATTTTTCTCAGGAAGTGGATTGATTTTTTCTAATGCTGGTTTCCTTAGGCTGATGCTAATGAGTTTGTATTTGTTGAGCCCTTATTAAGGGATGGTAAGAAGGGTAAGTATGAGTACAAAGTAATTAGTTGGGCTCTGAGTTTCCATGAAGAAGATATTTTGTGATTAAATATTCATTGCCAAATCCATTGAGAAAAAATTGTAGACCTTTTTAAGTGGTTACAGAGATACATTTTAAAAATGGTCTATATGAGTGTGAGTAGAAATGAAAATGAAAATGTGAAACAGAAACTATAAAGAAAGGGTTGGATAACTGTGTTTTGAGTACCAATTACATGAAACCGAAATCAGCTATTCCTAGAAATGAAAACATAAAAGAGAATTGTTCCTTTTCACTTTGAATCAACCCCAAACTGTTACCAAATCATATACTATTACTATAACCAAAGTGTGCCAGATAATAACTTCAAACTTAAACAGGCACTTCTAGACTAGGAAAATGTATGTAATTCTATGCCTATTTATAAATATTTATGGCATCTATCAAGTTCCAGCAAGATGAAAACCATGTGCCCTCTTCTTCTTACAAAAACAACAATAACAACAACAAACAAACAAACAAAAAACACCTCAACTGAATGCTCAAGTTGAAAGAAAGCAGACTAGTAAGAAAGCATGGAACATTTATCTGAATAATGGATATAATTTAATGATACCAACCACAGTCCTCTTAATGACAACTTGCATTTGCTCAGCATCTTATTCAGCAATATTTTCACACAGTGTAAGTAGTGATCAGAGCCTAAATCCCTGAAGATAATTATTCTATCAAAGTGACTCTATATTTTACCCTTGCCACCAATTCTTTCCTATTTCAGGGGCCGTTTGCTGGTCATTCCGGAATTATTTGACTGGATAATGTAATCAGAGTAAAGCAACAGTGCATTTTCCTGCACTGTGCACCCAAGTCCCACAGGAAAAAAGGCTCTGCTATCCCAGTGAATTCCCATAGTACTTTTTGAAGACTGTATACACCATTTATGTTGTTAGTTGTTCTTGAAACCCTCAGTCACCTAAAAACAGATAATCTGGCCAATAATTTCTCTTGAAATTTTTGGACAGTGGCTCTTTTTGCCTTTCTTCCATCCAAATGATGTCCTCACACTGGTCCTTAGTTTCTCATATTACTCCTAGTATAATAGCCCTCTAGATCATGTCCTCCTTAAGCAACATCCTATGCTCTAGAACGTCCTCTCTCCTCTGCTCTTCAAAACTGATCTGAGATTTCTCCTTCGGGGGTCTGCTCTTTGCTAGGGGATAGTGGACTAATACATTATTCAGATAAATCAGTGCTTCCCAAGTTGTTAAACTGTCAAGAATGTCAAAAAGTTAAAATTTTAATATCTGTTGATGAAAACGCAAATACTACTTAATGGCAGAAAGTTATTACATATTCAGTAGTGTCTGTCAGTGAGTTTATATTTAACTAATTAGATCAACACCTATATAGGTCGAAAACAAATGGTACACACACACACACACACACACACACACCAAAATTCTTAATGATTCTTTCTTCAGATATATTGGGCACACAGGGTGATGGATTCCTTGCATTACCTTTTTGATGTATCATGGGTGTGAAGATTAAAGTTCAGCAGCCATTAATATAAACTAGCTACTATTTACTTGGCTTATTTTTTGTAATAATTGGCATGTTAGGCTATGAAGTATATATGAATAATTGTATTTATAGGCACATGAAGTTGATATTATCATCCCCTATTGTACAGGTAAAAAATAGAGCTCAGACAAGTTGCCTTATTTGATCACAGTTACATAGCTAGTTATTTTGAAAGATTGAGATTTAAACTCAGGTCTGTCTTAATACAAAGTACATGTACTCAATCCCCAAGCCATATTGCCTAACTTTTTTTTTTTTGGTACCATGGATTGAACCCAGGGTGCTTAATGGTGGTTAAGCACCACATGCCTCTCCCATTTTATTTTTTATTTATTTTGAGATAGGGTCTTGTTAAGTTTCTTAGGGTCTCACTAAATTGCTGCTAAGTCTGACCTCAAACTTGGGATCCTCCTGCCTTAGCCTCCTGAGCCTCTGGGATAACAGGCATGCACCACCGTGTCTGCATACTGCCTAACTTTAAGTATTCTTGCAGTAAATATGCTTCAACTTATTGTTTCTTTAATCATATTATATAGCACATGAAGCCTCTAAGGAATGGTTTGAATAGGGGAGGAGTATAAAGCATTAAGGAGATTAATTGGAAGTAAATTCTTGAAGTCACACCTGTATGCCAGTCTACTAGTGCTCAAGAAAATTCAATGACGTTCGTTTTTTAAAAACCACTTGGAGATGCCTATGTATAGATAATGTTTTAAATGTGTCAAAATGCAAACATTTAGTTTTGTTTTAATAAAGAGTGAATCACAATGTAGCTCAAGAGAAAATGAGCTTATAAAAAAGAGTTGGTTAAATGAGTGATGGCAGTAGGTAAGTGGTTTTCAAAGTGTGTTCTCTGGACCTGGGAATTTGTCAAGTATACAAATTCTCAGATCCCTCCATCACAAAGTAAGACCTCCTATTTGAAAAGCTCTAGGGATAGTGTCCTAGAGACCTATCAGTCCACATTTTCATAAGTTCTCTAGTTCATAAGTTCTGATGCACACTTAGTCAATTTGGAGAACCATCAAACATAATCATGTTTGAGCAGAGTAGCAAAGCTGTAAGGTAGCTGTAAGATTTCTAACAACAAAGGCAAGATTTTGCTTGGGGGAAGATTATTCCAAGTGCAGCAAGCCTGACATAATATCAGATTAATAGCATTAAGATCTAAAGTTTCACAAACCTGGGTTTTAGAATAGCTTACTGGTTATGTAATTTTATAAATGTAACAAACTCTCATGAACCTCAGTACTCTCAAGTTAGAATAGCACCTCCATAGAATTGGTGTGAAGTTTAAATGTATTAACCTATGTAATGCCTTTAGAACATGCCTGACATATGATTAATGTGTAATAATGGCAAACTATAATTAGGTGGATGTCAACTTTATTCAGTTGGACCAATTTGGTCTACAGTCATATAGAGGCATTTCCATTTTTTCCACTAAAGGGGTCATTTAGATACCTCTCCAGAGGAATGACAAAAGAATAGATTAGGTTATAATGAGATTAAGGAGACACACAAACAATTAAAGTTACTCATTTCAAGGACACTGTATTTTAAGCCCCTAGCCAAGGGTCTTAAAGAAATGGCCTGTAGCAACAGCAGTGGGGAAAAAAGGTAAGAAATGCACTTGGAACATAGTAAGTGGGAAAAATATGTTGCAAATCTAAAGATTAGTATTTGCTTGTGACCCTTAGTGCACTAAGCTATTCTGGCCAGCTGTTGTCTAGGTCAATGACATCCATAATACTGTGTATACTGTCTCTGGTGATGCAGATGGAATCCCCCACCCATCTCTGTTAACCAACCTTCTGAAAGCCTTATTTTCTTTTTTAAGGGGGAGAATGGAACTGGGGATTGAACTCAAGGGCACTTGACCACTGAGCCACATCCCCAGCCCCATTTTGTATTTTATTTAGAGACAGAGTCTCACTGAGTTGCTTAGCACCTCACTTTTGCTGAGGTTGGCTTTGAACTTGTGATTATCCTGCCTCAGCCTCCAGAGCCTCTGGTATTACAGGTGTGTGTCACTGCACCTAGCTAAGCCTTAGCATCTTAACACATATATTATTCAGATAGAGATTTTAAGATTTTTGAAGTACCATTTTCTGCTCAGAAACTGAGTTTGACATTAAATGTCTTAAATCTAAATCATGGACTTGGGAGTTAAAAAGATCAGAATTCATGTCCCAAATCTGCTTCTTATTAGTTCTGTTACATTGGTGATTTATATAACCTCTAGCCCTCAGTTCCCTGGGTTCTAAAAAGGGAAGTCATTTAACCTATTTTCCAGACTTAGAATTAACAAAAACACTTAGCATGGTGGTTCACAGTAAGCATGCAATAAGTATTAACTATTTTCTTTGTTTGGCTCCCTCATAATGGAAAAATTTGAAATTATCCTAGTAGTTTAGTAACTTATTAAGACAGAAAATATCACTGACCTGATTGTATCTTTGTCTTATTGCAAAGATTTAAATTTTGGAGAAGGCTATCCAGAAATACTGACTCTTAAAAATTTAAAGCTTTGCTATCTGTTGTAATCACTTGAATCGTGGGTATATTAGAAAATGAATCTGCCTCTTAAAGGCCTTCCAAGACAAATGCTGATTAGTATTATGTGAAAAGGGGTCTTCCAAAAGGAAATACATTTACAAAATCCTGGGATGAACAAAATTAAACAGGTTCCTTTACCATTAAATTGCTCTAAGTGTTCACTGTCCTATGATGCATGGCAAATTTCCAAAAGGGAAACATAATATGGGGAATTTCCTGATATGTTTTTCTGTTTCTGAAAACAAACAAAAAACTACCTGTGGATTAGTATTGCACAGAACACACTTTGGAAAATACTGTTCTTCCCATTCCAACCCTTCCTTCAGCAACACAGCAGGAAATCAAAGGAGGCTGAGTTCTCTCAAGTCAAATATCCCACTTTTATTACATAGGTTAAATTGCCTTATACCAAATCACAAAGAAGTACAAACTCCTCTGGAAATACTGTCTTTCTGTTGTAGCAAACACTACTTTGGGGGCTGATGAAGGCATTATAACTTTATTAGCCAGATTTGCTAAATGATATTTGGCCATTATGGAGAGATAAGGGATTTTCAATATCTGTGGAAGAGAGAAGAAAAGAATTATGCTCTTCTCAAAAGCTTTTGCATTCCTAGCTTTATCGTAAACATTGGCCTCCTTTGTGAGGATTTCTTCCCCACACTGTCACTTTCTACATACTAATGCAAATCTAGTCCTCCAGAAGAAGTCATCACTACTGGATTCTGAGGCATTCTTCACTGGAAGCAAAAAGGGGAGTACCTTCCTTCTCATCTCTGCACAGTGCATACTAGTCAGGGCTCTAGTAGCTTTCTTTAACCTTTGGACCAGTCCATGAATACTCCTGTTCTCTTAAGCTTCTCAAGGCACTCCAAAATGATCCAGTGTTTCTCTAATTCCTTTCCCCTGTTTTGTATAATTATCTACCTATTATTCCCCATAACATCTCTCAGAGAAGGTCATATCAATTATGACTCTCACCTTTCTCAGGAAAAAGATGGCAGAGTTTATTCCTAAAGAGCTCCCAAAATAATAATATGCTCAAAATACCTTTAGTTTGAATATCACTTTTGTTTGCAACTTTTAAAGGGTTTTAGAGCACTCATTTTTTCACAGAATTCTTACAATGCTTCTGTGAAATAGCTTGAGCCAGGTAATGTACCCTTCATTTCATCAACAAGTAAAATAAAAAACAAAAGAGTAAGTTTCTCTGGGTTACTCAGCGAGCTAATGTCAGGGATGAAATTAGAACCTTGTCTCCTAATTCCTAGCCTAGTTTTCTCCCTGCAAATGTTGCAAGAACCAACCTTGATCTAGTGGAAGTGAGATTCATAGCTAAGGTCATCTGCACATGGAGCAAAGTAGGAATTCAGTTCAATGCCTTCCCTGGAATGATTCTCATGCAGGGGAGACTTCCTCATTAGTCTTTTGTTAGGAATATCTGCCTGGATTTTGAACCCATTCTAGCAACTTCAGGTTGTCATCTGTTTTAATACATTTTTCCCCATTAAAGTCAGTGAAGATCCTGAAGATGACATCCCCCTCACTTACGAAGGACAAGTTTAACAAGTTCCTCACAAACTGGAGCAATTTGTTTATTCAAATTATTTATAGAGACTAAGTGCCATCAGCAGGAGCAAAAGTAGGTCTGAGTCCCCAGAGTAACCAGAGTAATTTTATAGCAGACAAACTTATACATATCCTATCACCTAATGGTTCACAAGTAGGGAATTTAAACTCCTGGAGAGATCCAAATAACAGAACAGTTCCTCAAGGTGGGGCCCTAAAAGGCCACCATATCTCTCTTTTCTAATAACCCAATCCATCACTTTTTATTGCTAAGATTTGTACATTGTGAAAGAAAAAAAGACACACGCAATAACAACCTTAGATT
Source organism: Marmota monax (assembly GCF_021218885.2). Lineage (NCBI taxonomy): Eukaryota > Metazoa > Chordata > Mammalia > Rodentia > Sciuridae > Marmota > Marmota monax. Next base: position 3,611,784 of record NW_026694552.1, on the reverse strand, counting down.
TTGAAGAATTGAGATTTACAGGCTAGGAAAATGCAGTTACGAACTCACAGAAAGTGAGGGAGTAGAGAGGTCCTGCTTCAAAGATTTTTTTCCTTCATAAAACAAATGATTTCTTCTCAGCTTTGCTCAGCAGTGAGGTTGCTGAAACCGGCTCTTTCCTCAGAGTTGCCTTGCTCCTAAATCTAGTTCTGTGACCAAAACAAACCAATTTTTATCCAATGACATCAACACAGAATCTGTGGCATGCAGCCCTGAGAAGACACAAAGGCACCAAGAGGCATATTTTCCTCTACTTACCATGCTCTAAACCATGAATTTGAAACATTAGACTCCAAAGATGGGAATCTCACACCCAATCCCTTTTTACAAACTATCTTATGCTTTCCTATGAAGCAGGTTCATCTGCAAGTACTAGTGTGAATAATAAAGGCCATATTTTTATCAAGTCCATGAATTATGCTACATCTGGCAACATCTGGAGTTCCACAAATAAATGCCCCCCCCCAGCAGAGCGAGAAAGGCCTACAATAGATATCTTATTTGCCAAATAATTGAAATAGAGAAAGGAGGAAAGGGAACATGGCTACAAAGAAACTACTCTTTAACTCAGATTAAAAAAAAAAAAACATCTCACTTCACCCTGTTGCCTGTTTTGAGCTTAAATATGCATTAATTCTTATCAATGGGGAAATCTTTAGCACTGTAACACTTCCATCCACCTATTCCCTTATGGAAATACCATGTACAAATAGACACATATTTATGAAAACATAAAATTTTGATATCAAGGACAGCATAAATCCCTCTACATATATCAAAACATGCCTTGTCTTTTTAAAAAAGCTTTACTCCAAGTAAGCTTGCCTATTTCCATAACATCATGTATCAAAGTCTCTAGACCCAAGGTACAAACATCCAAGTATTTATCATATTATGAACCCCATCACCCATATTCCTCCCTGAAGAGTCCCTGATAGGTAGGAAATCAACAAAATGAGTTAGTGGTAAAGATAGGAGCACTGCTTATCTAATTAAGCACAGAACTTGTTAAAAAGAGGTGTGAATGGAAAGTGGAGAGCTGCAGCAAAAAGAGAATCTGAAGTCTATTCTGAAAAGCCACTATTTTGTCATCACGAGTTAACTAAGCAATCCTTCCCTCTTTGAACCTCAGAACCATTTCTACATGTGTGAACATGTGCCACAATTCCAACATTACTGTATTAGAATGTGTTGTTCTCTGAAGGTATCAGAAACTTTCATAATAACTACAATATGGAATTGCCAACTCCTGGAAAGCATCATCTCTGCTATTCGAGAAGTACACAGGAAACACCTGGTAATATCATATTCCTCTTCTAATACTTCTTGAGCTTAGAAAGAAGTCAATATATTCATCATTGGTAGGACTTCCTGAAACACAGTTGCCCTGGTATACATGTAATTCAGTCAATGGCTGATGGCCCATCAAGGATTTTATGAAGAGTCCCTGAGATAGATTCCTGCATGGAAATTGAGTTGCAGCTCCAAGGCAAATCCTCATGCTGTTGATTAGTGCTATAGGAGGGTGTCTAAAAACACTAATGTAGGAAACAACAGATTTTCTCAGTGTTACAAAAGCACCATTAACCACTCAGGTGCTCAGGGTAACTCACTGGCCCTGTGTTTTCTAACCTGTATAATGGTGGTGCTGGAAGAAGATGATTAATACCTGCTGTTTTGAAAATCCAAATATAGGATATTACATTCCCTCTACTCCAATTCAATTGACAGTCACTGATCTAATATGTACTGTCACTAAGAGATTCTGGTTAGAAAAAAATATAATTTATACCATCCAACTGGGACACTTGCCCAAGTAGCAGTTATAGAACATAAACAACAACTAATTAGCTTCTGCGGGTTAGGTCTTTACAAATATGAACTAATTAACATGACAAAACTCATCATCAACAAATATTGATTATCTACTTTGAGTTATCTACAAAGAAGTACACAATCTCTGCCTATAACTCACTTTCAGAATGCTTATTTATTCAACAATTATTTCCTAAGCACATATTGTATTCTAGGTCTTATGCTTCTCACTGATGACATAATGGTAAAGACTGACATGCACCTTGCCCCTGTCCCCATGAACTTAGAATCTAGAGGCAGACAATCAGATTCTCAGCTTTTCAGAGCAAACATGTCATTTAGTTAACTTCCAGCCTCAGTTATGAACAATTAAAAGCAAATCTAAATGTGAAAATAAGAGAAGCCCACCACCTAAAACATTTAATAAGCCCACATGTGGCCTTAACTGGGGCACAACAGAACTACTCAGTGATCACTCCCATTATGGCATTGGTTCCCCAGATGGAAAAATGTGAAGTATGAGATATGATCTCCAATCACCCTGAATAAAGAACTGAGGTATCAATAACCCCACCAGTGAATGGGGCAATGTGATTTAAGTCTTTTAATGAATTTTGACCAAGATAAATTATACAAGACTGATTTAGTGACAGTTATTTTATGATCTTGCCTCTCTTCGGTATTTATTAAAGCAAATTCTTCATCAAATGATGGAAATCAGTTTAAAAGCCTCTGATAGTTTAAAATATCCCTCAAGAATTTTCTCTTTGCTGGAGTTTGGAAGTATCCTTTAAATAAATTAAAGTAAAATGAAGATTAAGCAATCTTATTACCATGGCCAGGTCCCAAATCACCAATTTCATTCTAATAACTCCAGGACTCTTCTCTTAAACTCCACAACTATCATCCACTCTTTGTTTTTATAGCTACACATCCTGTTCTAGTTGCAGGATCCACTTTCTTGGCATCTTTGCTTTGATTCTCCTACCACACCACTAAAAATGACTATGAAAATGCTCTACAAGCCATAAAATACTCAAGTATTTAAGTAGTATGTTCATTCTCTTATTCAACAAAAATGGGCCAGACTATGCCAGAAACACTAAAAAATAAGGTACTAGCATCACCTTGCACAAATAGCTGCCTTTCCCACCTACAGACCCTGTTGCTTCTCCTTATCTCCTGTACCCTGTTGTCAACTTCTATGAGCTATAGGAGGACAAGAGAGGATGCTTCTGGCCCTTGATGCCCAACACTCTTTACAGTGAACAAACTTAAGATTTCTTTTCATTCTACTTTGCAAAAATTCCTAGTAAATAAGGATCATCAAATTAGCAATCAATGATCTTGGTTCCCACTTCCAGATGTCATACATCCAGACCCAAAGACTTCCTCTGATCTCAGACTCCTCCTTTGCAGAGTTGGTCTCTAATGTCCATTCTAATTTTGATGTTCTAGAACTCTGTGATATTTTATCTAAACACATTTTAGTATGCATATTGGAAATAATTTCGGAAGAGTATTTCCCAGCATGCTTTTGTAAAACCTTGGTTCCACTGAACATTAATAGTCATGACATGTGAAAAAAGGTGCTATAGTTAGCTGAGCATATTGGCTCTGGAACCAAACTGCTTTGACTAAAATGTCACCTTAGTCCCATATTAGCTGTATGATCTTCAACAAAGTTGCTTATCTCTCTTCTGAAAAACAATGGGGGTGATTTTAACCCTCCCAGGGATGTTATGAAGATTAAATGTGTCAATGTAATATGAAAACTTGAAACAGTGCCTTACACACAAAAGGAGAATTCAGTAAATGGAAACTACTAATATTGCTATCATCCTCTTTAATATCATTCAGTGTATATGAGAAATTTAGAGGAAACATAAAATTTAGAAGTATTCTATATTGTAGGAATTCTTAGAGTGTTTAGAGTGCATTATGGCTTCCCTATTCAGGGCCACATTTCCCAAAGTTATTTGACCTCAGAATCATCCTTCCCATGCCCCTACTCCCACCTATAGTATATTAAGAGAATTACATTGAATATAACAGATTTTGGGAAACCCTACTCTAGATAAAGCTTTAAAAGGCATAGTTTTTAACCTGTAACTGCTACTAATCAGCTATGTGACTTTGGGAGGTAAGGGGATCAATTAATATCTCTGTGTCCCAGTCATTCTTGTAAAAATGAGAGACTTGAATAATCATACTGAAGGTCCTTTGTTATACTGAAAATTCAAAGATATGCTCTCATCTAGGACCATAAGGGCTTGCCTAATTGTTCCCATTTGATAGACTTCATGAAGTGACTCACTTTTTTATCACCCACATGACAATTGCTAGCTAGCTACATTAGATCAGTAACAGGTTAATCAGTCTTGAGAGGGCATGGAAAATTAAAAATGAGAGAGGTCCAGGAGGAAAATTAGAGTTTGAGCATTTAGGAACTGCTTAAATGTAGAAATAGGACTTTTACAACTCAAAAAGCATTTAGATTAGATTTAGTCCCTTTGTCATCCTTAGAAAGAAGGAAACTGAGGCTCAGAAAAGAGAAGGGACTGACCTAAGGTCACACAGAAAGTCATTTACATGCCCTGATTCTTCATAGAAAGTGTTAGACTATAATGAAAGATCTTCAATTCTCTATCCAGCACTGTATTTATGAGCCTTTATACACCTACTCCAATTTAACACTGGAAAATTGCAGGAGTACCTCACTTGATGGAGATTATTATTATTCCTGGTATTCTGGTCTGAGTGTGGAAAAAAGTGAGAAGGAATCAAGCAGAGAGGGGGCACTTCTTTCCAGGTATATATGTGCAAAGTACACAGGTGTATCCATATCTGTCTCTATTTCTCTTCTCTTTGTTGGTTTATTTTCAGGTCACAAAACCCAGCACTGCAGAGGAAGTTCTGTTCTGTTTATTTTGTGATGAACAAAATGCAAGGACATCATTGCCTAGAGTTCCTACATTTGAATACTCACAGCTGCTTGGGACTCACCTAGTTATTTGCCTATCCATTAGGATCTTACTTTTTTCCTTTGCTGTTGTTTCTCCCTGGGTCCAGCTGAGATAGGTACAGAAACAGAAAGAAGCTATTTGTTTTTCTTATGGTAAGGCCTGATCAACATTCTGGTTCAACCTCAAGACTGTTCTTGAAACCTTTCTAAACTTTAGCATCCCCAACTATAAAACAACAACATTAGTAACACCCACCTAATAGGATTACTGTGCAGATTAGATGAGTTAGTGCATACAATGTACTTAGTCACTTAGTGACTGACATGTGGTCATTATGCAATAAATAGTGACCACTGGCTTCTTTCTGCACTTTCATGCACTGGTGCTGGAGTGGAAACTAGCACTGCTTTGTGAAGGGCCATTTTTACGTAAAAATCACAAGCTCCTAAAATGTGAATTACACTTCCAGAAATTTCTTCTGGTAAAAATAAACCACTGTGCAAAGTTTACAGAGAGAAGGAGATATACCAAAATGTTAACAAATGCTATCTCTAATGTAAGAGGGAAGAGAATTATAATAGATGATTTTACAGATTCTTTATAAATTTTTGTACTGCTTGACATTCTTAGAATGAGTACATGTTACTTTTATAACATAAAATAATAAAGCAGTTTTCCTTGTGAAAAAATATTTAATTTATTGATCCATTTCTCAACTGATCTCTGTCCCAGTGATTTTCTTGTAACCATTCACCATTCTGAGAGGAAACAGCTAAACTCACTCCATAAGGCTGGCTCCTGCTTACTGCGACAAAAATTCTTGTAATGATTCTGGTCACCCTTTATGCTTCTTGGTCTCTCTTCAAAAAGGAGAGTGAGGGCATGGAGAATAAAAAGACACCAAGTTGAAAAATCACTACATTGAGCCACACAGTACAGATGAAAGCATTCCAGACAAATGGCCATGCAGATTAACACTCCATCATGAATAGAGACTCTCTCCCTGCATCCATCCTTTTCTTCCCCTCACCCAACCTGCTCCATAGGTAAGTTAATATCCCAGTGTTAGCATTAACTCTCCCAGCTTTGGTCAGGTTGTCACAACCATAGAATTATTTAAACATCAGTGTTTTTTGTATTTATTATTGAATTACATTTTGATAAGAAAGACCACCACATGCATACAGCACCATAAAAATTCTGCAAAGTGCCAGCTCCCTAAGCTAGTTGTGTCCTTCAGACAGCAGTGACAAATGGAGCAGTCTGTGGAGAGCTCCTCCTGGTGACCTGAGTTACCTCACCAACTAGGGCTCATTACAAAACACGAACCATTGCAGTGGGCTGGAACAGTAGGCAATTTTCAATTCATTTACAGCTTATGCCACTCACTTGTTTAACCTCAGCTCTTAAGGGGATGGCTTTGCAAACATAAGCCCCCTTTGCCATATAAATTAGTGACTTAAAGATAAGCTTAGGGCTGAAACGTTTGAGATATCTCAGCTCTGTTTGTTTATTGTTAACTGAACTAGAAGTAGTGACTTTCTGATCTGGAATTTACATGCAGGTTTTGAAAATTAGATTACCAGAGTCGTATGCCAAAGTCACATTGCAATTCACAAGGCATATTTATCCCTTGTAGTCACCAGCTAGATATTTAGCAAATAACAGAAGAATGAAGCTTGAGTGGCTGCATGTCCTCATATTTCATTCCAGAAATCAACATTCTGGCTATCAATTGGTGTTCCTCTTTCAAGTACTTTCTACAGTTGTCAAAGTAACAAATATATAATATAAGCTAGAAATTAACATTGTCCGATGGACAAGGAATGGCAATTTTTAAACACAGTAAATAGAGTCAGATTTATAGTTCTAATTTTAAATAATTTTCTCTTGCTACTCAGAGAGATTGGGAAGAAAATCTAAAGAACTGCTGGGAGGGGAGTCAATTTTTATTGAGCTACCTACTATGTGCTCTGTGCACTTATATACATCATCTAATTTAATAATAATGATAGTTCAAAGAGACTATTATTTTACAGAGAAGGATACTGAAAGAAGGAGAGTCACCTACTTTGCCTATTGAAGCACAACCCTATCAAGAGTCAGAATTAAATGTAAACTTATCTAACATTGAAAGATCTTCCAACATTATAAATGATTATGATGATGCTATAATGAAAATAACTGGCCCATCCAAAAGTGTCTTCCATTGCTTAAGAAAAGGCTATTAAGTTTGGGAGTTTCAGCTGCCTACAGAAAAATCAGAGGTTAAGTGAAAACTTTTGGTAATCTTTACTTCAAAACCACAATGAGTCAAGATACCACAAACCTCAAATATTCAGAACCCAATGAAACTATTATCCAATAACTTCTATTTTTTTCAAATCCACAACCTATTTTCAGGAGAAACTTATTCTTTCTAAGTAGGTAAGACAGGAATATTTTGCATATAATTATTGAGCCAGTGGCTTTCATTTGTTGTTACATACACTACTAGTTCCAAAAACCCTCAGAAAAATACTCTAGGCTTTATCCACATCTTCCTTCCCAAAGTCAGATCCGACTTAGAGTGGTTTCCTAAAGATATTTTCCAAAGGTCTCTCTCTCTGAAATTCAGATATGTGGCTGGGGACTTTGTTTCCTAAGGCTGGGGTTGATTGCACATCTAGGTGGAACGGATGAGGCCTGTCATGATTTCAAATCTACTAAGCAATCTATGATGCCTGGGATTTCCTTTCAAACAAAACACTCCAAACTAGAAGCTAATGCCTAAAATTCTACACAGATCCTGTTTAGGTGAAAGGATTTGATCATTCCTTCATCATTGTGTAAGACCCTTCTTTTTCCAAAATGATACCCTCTGTTCCAGCATATTCTTCCCCTCTTCATCACAGCCATCTACTGATATCTGGTCACTTCTAAGATTCCTTCAGGACCATTGCACCTGGTTCATGAGAATCCTCTCCACTCAATACTGACATAATTTTGCAAAACCCAAATGAATCAAATTTCTATTATCCTAGTGTGATGATTATCACCTTTGGGTCTGTGCATCTAAATCACTATGGAGTTTATTAAAAATGACCACTTTTCTGAAACCAACTCAGAGTTCCTGAGTCAGAATATCCTAGAGTAGGATCCCATGCCTCATTGTTAAATGCTCTCTAATTATGATGTACACCCAAGTTCAAGAGCAACTGTCCTAGCCTCACAGGTTCTTGAGTTACTCAACTCAGTGGCCTTCCCTTCTATTCCACCCAATTACTCCCACATGTAAGTCTTCCATAGACTCATCAGGAATTGCCCAAATCTGAAAAGTCAATCTCCTATTTTCTGATAATAATCTCCTAATTTTCTAGCTCTTCACTCCCTTACTTCCTGTTATTGCCTGACCTTCACTCTTGACATCTACAAACTCATTGATTCATCACTTCAACAATGCTTTGGCCAATACCCCCAACCTCTTGGGTTTGCTTGTCTGGAGTTACACAGAAAAATAAGACATGGTCCATTACCTCCAGAAGCATAGAGTATCAAGAGAGAGCCAGAAATGTACACACAATAATCACAACACTGCATGAGACGTGTCACCCCTAATAAAGGTCTTTCCTATAAGACAGGACCCTCCATCATTCTCCAGCTCCTCATTCTGAGAAGTGAGTACTCAATAGACTGTTATTAAGTAATGAATAAGTGCTATGATAGAGATATGCAAGGGAAGTACAAAGGAGAAAGACATATCAACCTAAGGATATAGGATTATGTGTGTTTGTAGGGGGAGGAGGAGAAGGAAGGGGGAGGAGAAGAAGGTTCTTACTAATCCTATGATGTCTCATAGATTAAATAACCTTTTCTGGTTTAGATTAAGCATGCTCTCTGGATTTCCTCAGAACAATTAGTATGTCTCTAATCTTACATTTTTATGACATTTCATTTATCTGTTTGCTTTTCTCCCCTGTCATGTTTGATATCTACAAGACGAGGTACAGTAGACCCCCCCTTAACCATAATTTTAATTTCCATGATTTCAGTTAGTTGTATTCAATTGTGTTACAAAAATATTAAATGGAAAATTCAAGAAATAAACAATAAGTTTTAAATTGTGTACCATTCTGGAAAGCCTGATGAAAACTCACATTGTTCCACTCCATCTTGTCTGGGGTGTGAATCATCACTTTGTCCAATGTATCCATGCTGCATAGACCACATACCTGTCCAATAGTCATTTGGTAGCCATCTTGGTTATGGGATTGATGATCATGGTACTGCAGTGCTCTTGTTCAAGTAAACCTGATTTTACTTAACAATGAACCAAAAGCACAAGAGTAGCAATGCTGATGATTTAGATATGCCAAAGAGAAATGAAAAAGTATTTCCCTTAAGTGAAAAGGTCTTAGTATAATATTTTAAAACAGATACTACATTCAAATACTTTTATTATAATATATTGATACAATTGTTCCATTTTATTAGTTACCTTTGCTAATCCTTACTGTGTGTAATTTATAAATTAAATTTTATCATAAGTGTGTCCATATATGAAAAACATAGTATTACAGACTTCAGTACTACAAGTGGTTTTCAGGCATCAACTGTTAATTTGGCATCATATCCCTTACTGATAAGTGGGAGACTACTGTCTCTATTCCAATACCTAGCATAGCTACAGTTATGAAATAGTGTTCAATAAATATTTGTTACCTGAAAAAAATAAGTATTTTTAAATAGTGGTAGTATAGGAGGGGTTAAATTTTAAGCTTCTAGCAGCTAGATTCTGTATTGCCTTGCCATGTGGCCCTGAGCAGGCATTTTAGAGCCTCAGCTTCTACTCTTTTCAGAGGTTATAGAGAGTAAATGAGATAATGTTTGTATATACAATATATGCACACTATTTGGTATAGCATCTGCCATATGATAATTTTTAACTCTAAAACAGTTTCAAAGTCATTTACATTAGTAGAAATGAAGTATTTTGGAACAGAATTCGATTGGGGGCGGAACAGAGGACTTGGTATCACTGAATTGCTTATTGAGGCAGCTCTGAGAGTGGCTGATGTCCTGGAATAGCCTTAGGACTGGCCCTATACCAATCTTTGTTCCACACTTACCACTGTCTGAGCAGAGTCTGTGTGGATTGGAAATAGGCAGGGCATATGGTGACTGTCAAAAGGGAAAAAGCAAAAAGAAAAATAGCCTAAGGTTGGTACTGACCTTGAACCAGGCCATCTGATTGTGGATAAAATAACTAAGAAAAAGTATTTCATTAAGAACCTGACACATCAACTGCAGTATTAATGGGCTCCTTCCGAATAGCAGATGTCAAAGTGAATGCCCTCTGTTCCTGGTAGATTTGAAGTGAACAAATTGTAGTGAATTCTGATGAGGAGCTGAGCCAGGCAGGGTCTCATATCAAATGCTTGAGAATCCCAAGTGACAAATCATACTAAGCAACATGGAGGCATGCATGACATTTGTTTCTGCAAACTCAGCAAAGCTCTCTCAGAGATAACATCAAACCAGCTTCCATAGTTTCCTTTGCCACAGTCACTCCTTAGGTTCAGTCTTCCTTTTGATAGAGATAAGAAGTAAGGGCTATAGCAGCTGAAACAAGGTAAAAATGCTGAGCTATAGGAACAGGGTACTTTGTAAAGCCAATGGCATTTTAAATGCTAACAGCAGGGATCAGCTAGAGTAAGAAAAGGGAAGATCTTGTGAGAGCAAGGTCAAAAACACTGAGGGCAGAAGGAAGAGTAATCTGAATAAGGAGGGAAAAGATAGAGAGTACTCTTATTCAAAGCCCGGCTATCTGATAGTATTTTCTTTGCCAGAGAAATAATCAATACATTAAATTACGATAAGGATATCACACCTGTCAATTATAACATCTTAGAATTTGTTGTATATTACCTGATATCTATTATCTGATATTTTCAAGTCTCAAGTACTTATCACTTCAAGAGCAATAATCCTTGAAGTTCACAGTACCTCTTCCATTTGTTGCATAGCACTGACCATAAAAGAGAAGCTCAAAAAATAAGTTAACTTATCAACATAAAAGTTGAGTTCCCATTTTTGTTTCCTCTTCCAATTCCCCACAATTCCTTCCTCTGCTCTGCTTACCGCTTTGCCCTTCTGGGGGTCTTCATGGATAAGGGATTTTATATATATATATATATATATATATATATATATATATAGTAGATGAACACAATACCTTTATTTTATTTGTTTATTTTTATGTGGTGCTGGGGACCAACCCCAGTGCTCACGCATGCAAGGCAAGCGCTCTACCAATAAGCCACAACCCCAGCCTGAAGATTTCTTATTTAAGAGTTCTTTTTAGTTATGCATGACAGTAGAATCCATTTTGACATAATTATAAAAGCATGGTTGTTCTAATTCAGTCCCCAGTACCTCTCCCTCCCTTTCCACCCCCACTCCCTTCCCTCTGCTCTATTGATCTTTCTACCATTTAATCAAGATATTTTTAAAATTAATTTCTTGTGGATGTGCATGATGGTGAGATTCACTATGGTATATTCATATATGTACATATGAAAGTTATTTCAGATTAATTCTACTCTTATCCTTTCCCATCTCTTTCCCTTCCTGATTATAATTACAGATGTCTGCTAAAGATGTCAATGAAGACATAAAGTTAACTCAGTGTAAAGAAAGAAAATAAGTCTTAACATCCTAGCAATTGTATTTAAAGGGAAGCAAAAGTCAAAGAATAGATAAGATGGAGAGAGAAAAAAGAACAGAGGGGGGGAGAGGAAGAAACAAAGAGAAGGAGAATGGGAGAGCAAGAGAGAAAGATGAGAAAACATACAACAGCTGATTTTCTGATAATTCTAGAGTCTACTTTCTACTCAGAATCACCATCATTAACTACATTTTGAACATGTTTAACAAACTTTATATTCATTTAAACATCACCATAATTCAGCAAGGGAGGTATTATATCCCCATTGTACAAAACAGGAAACAATGAATACCCTGTGTTCTCATCTCTTGTTACTTCACATTCAAACTGTCTTGTGAGAAAAAAAGCAATGCGACCTGTACACTCAGAAAAATGAGATATTATATCCCATCTAATTCAAATGTAATATATGTCAAGGTCATTGTACTGTCATGTGCAACTAATTAAAACAAATAAAAAATAAAAATAAAGAAAAATGAACTGGCCTGCATATTAAACATTACCTACCTCAGAATGCAAGCTGTAGAAGAAAGTGCTGCCTCCTTCCCTCTTAAATTCAAATATATATTTCTAAAGATAAAATCATTCAATAGATTCTGAACATCGTTATACTACAACCTACTACTGCATGAATCCAAGAGCACCACAAGTAAAAAATGCATCCTTTGAAATATAATCAATATAAGATTATGCATTAAAATTATCCCAGGAAGTACATGTGTGTCTTGCCAACCAATTTCAGCATGAAATTCCATTATAAATAAAATCTGTCTTCCAATGACTAAAACAGGGATTATATTAGGCAAGATTCCTAGGAATTATTGGCAGTTATTAAAGGGGACGAGTCAGTAAATAGAACAGGTTTAGAACTTGGGTTCATGGCAATATTAAAGTATTAACCAGAATTTGGCTGTTAAATAGTTAACTTTTCAAAATCTTTTAAAAACTGGCCACAACTAGTTGGAACATTTCTAATACAATTGTCCATCCTTGCCAAGAAATTCTCCCATTAAATGCAAGGGGATAAAATTTGCTGGTTGTAGCATGTTTTCTTCTGAACAGATTAAGAGCTATTCAATAGAAGTATAATAGAATGTGTAAATCTAGTATGACTTGGGAGCAGTGTATCTGACATTGAAGATACAAGAGCTGTCATAGTGAAGATAACCTGCACATTGAGCAGTAGAAATCCTGGTAGAGATAATGCATCTTCTGACAATATTTGAGCAATAAAAACAGATTTAAACCAAAATAAAACACCAAACACCTTGTAAAAACAGCCACCAGCAGTCACCTTTTCAGCATAAGCTAAAAATTCAATAGGGATCATTGCCAATTAAAAAGGCAGCCTTGACATTTAAGCTGAATTGCAATAAATAAATATGAATTCTGAAATTGGTCTTGCGATTGGGGAAGAATAAAAGCAGAATACCTTCTTATCTCACTGAATTAAGAAAATAGTTCATTGTGGTTTCAAAGAGTTGAACCTGGGCAACTTGGATTGGCTTCTCCATCTAAGGACTGGTGACTTTTAGGAATCTCTTTCCAGAGAATACATTTCTCATGAACTTGTAAGAGGATAACTAATATACCCTGCCAAAATTCTGGAGGACTATTTAGAGGACAGGTTTCCTCTTCTCAGATTAAATAACACATTTACCTGCCTACCCTGACACATCCATACTCAAATGAGAACTCTCAGAGAAACATTTTATACTGTATGTAAGTTAATTTTCTCTGTTCTCCTACTCAATTCAGTTTCTTGGAAGACTTTTAAATTTCTCTTTAAGAAGTATTTGCATTTGAACAAAGCTGTAGAAGAACTTTTAATTCCTTATTACCAGAATGAAAATTTCCTGAAGAAAGTAAGGAAGTCTGGAAAATACTAATAATCCTAGAAGCCTTTTGACCATATATTCTTATATAAGGTAAGGAACTCTCTTCTATCAATCCAAAGTCTTTACAGTTGCTATGGGAAAACTTCTACATTCCATTTATATTTGGGATTCAAATAGATTTGCTATAAACCTTGAAACCTATTCCTAACCCTTGACCTCAGCAGTAGCCAATTTGTACACTTAGACACACTGTGACAAAGACACGCAAAAATCTAAGAAAAATGCTATGCAAAATTTTCACAATATTCCAAGAACCAAGTTCTCCTTTTCAACTGTGTGACATGTTCAGCAAAGAAAATGTGAGTTAATATATATTTATAAGAATACTAGCCTAAAAAAGAGATTAATTGATGGTTCAGGTTGTCAATATTATGAGAGAAGAACCACTGAAAAATGGCTATAGATAGAGCAAAAGTTTTACTATTATATAAATACTAAAATAATCAACTTCACCTTTATATATGTAGAAAGTACCCAGCAAAAATAAATGAGAGGCAAGTGCTCTACCACTGAGCAATAACCCCATCAACATCTAAAAAAATATTTAAATAAATAAATAAATGAGAGGGGGCCAGCATTCTGGCTTATTGGTAGAGCACTTATCTCACATGCGTGGGGCACTGAGTCCGATCCTCAGCACCACATGAATAAATAAGGTAAAGGTATTGTGCCCATCTACAACTGAAAAAAAAAAAGTCTAGAAAAACAAGTGAAGGGCTGGGTTGTAGCTCAGTGGTAGAGTATTTGCCTGGCACATGTGAGGTGCTGAGTTCCATTCTCAGGACCACAAATAAATAAATAAATTAAATAAAGGTCTCATTGACAACTCAGAATTTTTAAATTTTTTTCTAAAATAAATAAATGTGGGGCTGGGGTTGTAGCTCAGTGGTAGAGCACTTGTCTAGCATGTATGAGGCACTGGGTTTGATCTTCAGCACCACATAAAAATAAATAAAGGTTAAAAAATACAACAACATTTAAATAAATAAACAAGTGAAAGGTAGATCAGTAGAATAGAGAAAGGAGAATGGGGGAGGGAGCAAGGGAGGGAAGCATATGGGAAACAGGGACTGAAATCAAATTCCATGTCTGTATGATTAAATCAGTATGAACCCAACTGCTATGTATAAATAAAATGCTCTGATGAAAAATTAAAATGACAAAAAAATTAATGTTTCCTAAACCCAATTTTACAAGAAGGGCTATAAAATTACTAAGTAAATATTAGCATGAATATTTAAGTCAACAGATTACTATATAAATCTCCCTATTTCTAAACCTTTATACCAAACATAATCACAATATTTTACTTCAGGCTGCTTTCTTTTCTACAGAAAATAATCTTGCACTTATGTTCTCTACTTAACTTGTTATATGTTGGAAAAGGATGAATGACAGCAGGCATTATGGTGGTGTGGCCAAGTGCTAGTTGTCCTTGAAACTTTTTCTATTCTTCTTCCTTTCAGAACTAGAACATCTCCCAAGTTCTACATCTTAATCCATTTGGGGTACTATAAAAATAATACAGACTGGGTCACTTTTATACCTGGGAATTTATTGCTTGCAGTTCCAGTGTCTGGGAAGTCTAAGATCAAGGTGACAGGAGGTTTGATGACTGGTGAGGGCTTACTTTACATTTTGAAGATGATATCTTCTCTCTAAATTCTCACATGACAGAAGTGGCAAACCAGCTCCTTGAATGTCTTTTATAAAGGCACTAATCCAATTCCTGAAGGTTAATCACTTCCTAAAGATACCACCTCTTAATGCTATCACTTGGGTATTAGTTCCAACAAATGAATTAGGGAAGTCACCAACATTCAGACCATAGCACTCTGGCTAGACACAGGCCTGCCTATTTAGAGACTATATTTCCTAGCTTCCTTTTCATCTAAGTGTGACTATGTGACTAGCCAAAGGGAGACAAATAGAAGTGATTTGTGAATCTTCTGTTTCACATCCTCAGAAAAAATATTCTTGATCTCCATATATCTGTTTTCTTCTTTATTTCTTCCCATAGGCAATAGTGATCCAGGTTTGACTGTACAGATAAGGAATATTTCTAAGTCACAGTATGGTCCCAAGATGGAAGGGATATGGGCCCCTAAATGATTTCATGGAGCAGGGCTACCCCATTCAAACTGTTAAATCAAAGAAAAGGATATATCTATATTATTTAAACCATCATATTTTGGGATTTCTATATTATCGTGCCTGAACTTATATACTAATATTAATGAATCAGCTTAAAAACATCTGATTTATAGTCATACAGATTGGATTTGAATCTCAGCTTCCATATTACTAGGTGCAAGCATTTGGATGAGTCTCTTAAACACTTTGAACCTCAATGTCCTCATCCATTAAGTCGAGCTAATAATGCATTAGGGGTATGATAAATACAGTGCATGCAATACACTTAAACACAATATCTGTCTCACATTAAGTGCTAATTATTGTTACCTATATCTATGAGGCATGGCTCAATGAAGTGGAAAAATGAAAAAAAAAAGCCAATTAAATTAAACTGGAGTCTGGCTAACAAAATAAAATCTAAGAAAAGTAGAAAAAGCTTTGCTTTGAGATTTCCTCCTATGCCCTTACTAGGAAACTTCTCAAGGGACTGCATTTCATTCTGACACATAGCAAATTATGTGGAAATCCTGCTCTTTAGAAATCTTCTAGGAAAAGAATCTCCAAAAACAAGCATGATTCTGTCCATACCAAATAGACTTCCATAGACTATGCAGATGAGAGTAAGTCAGGAAAGGACTGACCTGTTTATATGGCAAGTCATTAGCACAGGTAAATAGATTCCAAAATACCTGGGAGATAAAAATGTAACACAGGAGAAATCCAAGAGAAATCTGCTTCTCCAAAGGTCAAGCCCTTGTCAGAATGCAAAATTCATGGCAGATAGAGAAGAATAGCCACATGTTGTTCACCTAGGGCTGAGTTTGCAGCATCATTACTATTATTTTCCAATTTCTAATGTCCCAAGGTGTTCCATAGAGTTAGAGAAGGGGAAAGAATATCAAATCTTAGAAATGCAGTATTATTAGGAGGAACCCTATTTTTAAATTTTTTCTTAGTTGTTGATAGATCTTTATGTTATTTATTTACACATGGTGCTGAGAATCAAACTCAATGTCCACACATGCCAGGCAAGTGTGCTACCACTGAGCCATAGTCCCAGTCCGAGGAAACCTATATTTAAAATACTAAACTAATTCTCAATGAGACATGTTGGAACATGGAAGCCCACAAAACTTAAATAATACCAACAGAACACCATGAATTAAACAGACATTCTCTTCCTAGTCATTCTGGAAAGTGGCTTATTCTGTCTCTGCATATAGGGCCATGTTTAGGTAATAGACATTGGAGTGAAAAACACTAGCTTGAGCTCTGCCCTGTGATTATACAGGCACAAGCATTATCTCTGAATTTCTCAAAGTATTAGTGACTTTTCACAAATAGAGGCTGTCACTGGCAGTTGTCAAACAGCTGGATAAACAGATAAATGTTTTGGGTATCCCCAGAAATAACATAAGGCAATCAATCCTGCAAAGTACAAATATTGTTTTTTAGCATTTGTTTGATGTTCATATTTTGGTATTTTTAAATCCACATATAGATCACTGCCTGACTTTGTTTTCTAGTGTGTGGGCTACAGTTTACAATTACCTAATCTATATTTATTAGAAGGAGAAGAACATATTTATTCTCATTTTGAAATGAAAAATCACTTTTATCAATTTCACTTTCTTCATATTGAAGATAATATAGGAGTTACTGAGAAATCAAGTTATCAAATATTTTCTTTCAGGGGTCTTTTTAACTGCCATCTAACTTTCCTCCCACTAGACCAACTCTAGTTTTGTTTCTTTTTCTGGAACCATACTTCCTCATTCCCACCTTATTTCTCCCTGTTACCCTCCAGTCACTCACTATTAAGAAAGAGAATTAAAATGAAGGGGAAAAAAAGAATCATTCAGGTTAGAAGCAAGAGTTATAGAGTCAGACACGCCATATCTATTCCCTAATCTTTCCTATATAATCTTGGGCAAGCCACATAATCTTTCCTATACCTAGTTCCTTTTCTTGTAAAATGGGGGTAGTAGTCACATTTACTTGATTGGATTGTTGAGAGTATTAAATGAAACATTGGATGCACAGCATCAAACAATATGTTTGGCTTCATTATTCTAAATATTCCACTCTTCCTTATACATTATTAGCAAGCAGGATGCTCTGGACAATGTACAAAATTTCAATCCCATCAGTGGTAGAACTCTAATATTTTCATATTGAATATATCTTTCCTAGGCATTCTTTCTTTTCTAGATCTTAGCCCTGCTAGACCTAATTATATCTGATAGTGCCTCTCCATGGTGAGGAAGGTAGTTATATACCCTGAAGGTGATATAATCATTAGCATACATGGTGTGCAAATGTTTATTTTAGTGTTTCCTAGCACATGGGCCCAGACCATCAAGTGATTCCAAGAAGAAACCTTGAAAGCTGGAAAGCTCCCATATAATTATCGTCTTCGAATTTTGTCAAAAAGCACATTTCTATCTATTGAACCCTCCTAATGACAAGTTATAAGTCATAGGTCTAATCCTAGCACTGTCACTAGGTATATAGTTCAGAGGATTTCTTTGTTATAAAAGGAAGAGAAGAAATCAATGGAAACTAGAAGGGTAACCGGTTTGAGAAAAAACAGAGAGGAATAGAAGAGGTAGGATGGGATGGTTGGTGAAGTACTATAATGATCATCTCTGGTGACACTCAGTGGTGACCATCTGTATCCTGAGCTCCCTGCCTGCTTCACACAGACAAATTCCTTCTTCCTGAGAAGACGTTTGGGAAACCTGAACTTGATAAGAAGACATCTGGTCGCTCTTACTCATAGAGAGGTGAATGATTCTTAGAAAGGTAAAAACTTGCTATCTTCTCAGTAAATGAAGATGCATTTTAATTGGCTAGTTAAAATGTTATATTTTACAAAGGAAAAAGATTTAATGCCAAAAAATGTCTTAGGGATAATTCTTATGGGTTAGAGGTCTGCCCAAAGGAAAACAGTATGATTTCATTTTAATTTACTCTTCAGTTTTTTCTCCTTCCATTGCATAGAAAGTCTTTTCTGAATCAAATATCTCTAAGTCATTTTAAGTTGAATGTGGTGTTGAGAAAAAGCACTAACAATAAGTTTATGGGCTGTAAAATGTGCTTAAAAATGAAAATGTATGATTAGTTTGGTATTTCTTTTGAAAGTATTTTCAAGCCTCTAAAATTAGCATTCTCTGTAACCCACGGAATAGGAGAACATATTTGCAAGTCACATATATGATAAGGGATTAATCCCTGGATTATAGAAAGAATTCACAGAATTCGACAACAACAAAAAAGTAGAAAATCTGATTATGAAATGGGCAAAGCATTTGAATATATATTTATCCAAATAAGATACAAAAGTGGCCAACAAGCATATGTGAAGATATTTGACATCACTAATCATTAGAGAAATGCAAATCAAATACCACTACCATCCTACACCCATTAAGGTAGCTACTATCAAAAAAAGAAAGAAAGAAAGAAAGAAAGAAAGAAACGAAGGAAGGAAGGAAGGAAGAAAAGTGCAAGAATAGGAGAAACTAGAACTCTTGAGCACTGCTAATGGGTATGCAAATTGGTGGAAAACAATTGATAGTTCATGAAAAATTTTAAAATAGAATTACCATATGATCCAACAATTCCACTTCTGGGTATAGACACAAAACAATTAAAAGAAGGGACTCAAACAGATATATGCACACCAACACTTATAGCAACACTGTTCACAAACAGTAACAAAGGGGTGGAAGCAACCCAAGTGTCCATCCACAGCAGAATGCATAAGCAAAATATGGGGTGTGTGTGTGTGTGTGTTTATAATGGAATACTATTCAGGTTTTAAAAGGAAGGGAATTGGGGCACATGGCACAACATGGATGAACCTGAAGGACATTATTTTATATGAAATACACCAGGTACAAAAGGACATATGTGATATGCTTCCACTTATATGAGGTATTTAAATTAGTCCAATTCATAGAGACAGAAAGAATGGTGGTTGCGAGGGGATGTGTATGAGCAGTTACTTTATAATGGGTACAGTTTTAGGTTTTCCAGTGAAAAATATTTTGTTAGTGATAGCTGCACAACAATATGAATGTACTTAATGACACTGAACTATACACTTAAAAACTGTTAAGATGGTAGAGTTAATGTCACATCTTATTTAGAAAATGTTAAGGTCATCAAAACTAAGGAAAGTGTGAGAAGCCAACACCATAAGAAAAGCCTAAGTAGATAGGATGACTAAATGAAATGTTATATCCCAGCTATAATCATGAAACATAAAAAAGAGCATTAGGTAAAGACTAAGAAAATCTAAATAACACACAAAATTTACTTAATGCATAAATATTGGTTCATCAATATATTCTACAAATATAGCATATTTATATTATTATTTTTTTATTGTTGGTTGTTCAAAACATTACATAGTTCTTGATATATCATATTTCACACTTTGCTTCAAGTGGGTTATGAACTCCCGTTTTTAGCCCATATACAGATTGCAGAATCACATCAATTACACATCCATTGATTTACATATTGCCATACTAGTGACTGTAGTGTTCTGCTACCTTTCCTATCCTCTACTATCCCCCCTCCCCTCCCCTCCCCTCCCCTCTTCTCTCTCTACCCCCTCTACTGACCTTCATTTCTCCCCCTTGTATTATTTTTCCCTTTCCCCTCATTTCCTCTTGTATGTTCTTTTGTATAACCCTGAGGGTCTCCTTCCATTTCCATGCAATTTCCCTTTTCTCTCTCTTTCCCTCCCACCTCTCATCTCTGTTTAATGTTAATCTTCTTCTCCTGCTCTTCGTCCCTACTCTGATCTTAGTTATTCTCCTTATATCAAAGAAGACATTTGGCATTTGTTTTTTAGGGATTGGCTAGCTTCACTTAGCATAATATGCTCTAGTGCCATCCATTTCCCTGCAAATTCTATGATTTTGTCATTTTTTAATGCAGAGTAATACTCCATTGTGTATAAATGCCACATTTTTTTTAATCCATTCGTCTATTGAAGGGCATCTGGGTTGGTTCCACAGTCTTGCTATTGTGAATTTTGCTGCTATGAACATCGATGTAGCAGTGTCCCTGTAGCATGCTCTTTTTAGGTCTTTAGGGAATAGACCGAGAAGGGGAATAGCTGGGTCAAATGGTGGCTCCATTCCCAGCTTTCCAAGAAATCTCCATACTGCTTTCCAAATTGGCTGCACCAATTTGCAGTCCCACCAGCAATGTACAAGTGTACCCTTTTCCCCACATCCTCGCCAGCACTTGTTGTTGTTTGACTTCATAATGGCTGCCAATCTTACTGGAGTGAGATGGTATCTTAGGGTGGTTTTCATTTGCATTTCTCTGACTGCTAGAGACTGTGAGCATTTTTCCATGTACTTGTTGATTGATTGTATGTCCTCCTCTGAGAAGTGTCTGTTCAGGTCCTTGGCCCATTTGTTGATTGGGTTGTTTATTATCTTACTGTCTAATTTTTGGAGTTCTTTGTATAGTCTGGATATTAGGGCTCTATCTGAAGTGTGAGGAGTAAAGATTTGTTCCCAGGATGTAGGCTCCCTATTTACCTCTCTTATTGTTTCTTTAGCTGAGAAAAAACTTTTTAGTTTGAGTAAGTCCCATTTGTTGATTCTAGTTATTAACTTTTGTGCTATGGGTGTTCTATTGAGGAATTTGGAGCCCAACCCCACAGTATGTAGATCGTAGCCAACTTTTTCTTCTATCAGACGGCGTGTCTCTGATTTGATATCAAGCTCCTTGATCCATTTTGAATTAACTTTTGTGCATGGCGAGAGAAAGGGATTCAGTTTCATTTTGTTGCATATGGATTTCCAGTTTTCCCAGCACCATTTGTTGAAGATGCTATCCTTCCTCCATTGCATGCTTTTAGCCCCTTTATCAAATATAAGATAGTTGTAGTTTTGTGGATTGGTTTCTGTGTCCTCTATTCTGTACCATTGGTCCACACGCCTGTTTTGGTACCAGTACCATGCTGTTTTTGTTACTATTGCTCTGTAGTATAGTTTGAAGTCTGGTATCGCTATACCGCCTGATTCACACTTCCTGCTTAGCATTGTTTTTGCTATTCTGGGTCTTTTATTTTTCCATATGAATTTCATGATTGCTTTCTCTATTTCTACAAGAAATGCCATTGGGATTTTGATTGGCATTGCATTAAACCTATAGAGAACTTTTGGTAATATCGCCATTTTGATGATGTTAGTTCTGCCTATCCATGAACAGGGTATATTTTTCCATCTTCTAAGATCTTCTTCTATTTCTCTCTTTAGGGTTCTGTAGTTTTCATTGTATAAGTCTTTCACCTCTTTTGTTAGGTTGATTCCCAAGTATTTTATTTTTTTTGAAGATATTGTGAATGGAGTGGTTGTCCTCATTTCCATTTCAGAGGATTTGTCGCTGATATACAGGAATGCCTTTGATTTATGCGTGTTGATTTTATATCCTGCCACTTTGCTGAATTCATTTATTAGCTCTAATAGTTTCTTTGTAGAGCCTTTTGGGTCTGCTAGGTATAGAATCATATCATCTGCAAATAGGGATAATTTAAGTTCTTCTTTTCCTATTTTTATGCCTTTAATTTCTTTCGTCTGTCTAATTGCTCTGGCCAGTGTTTCAAGAACTATGTTGAACAGAAGTGGTGAAAGAGGGCATCCCTGTCTTGTTCCAGATTTTAGAGGGAATGCCTTCAATTTTTCTCCATTCAGAATGATGCTAGCCTGAGGCTTAGCATAGATTGCTTTTACAATATCGAGGTATGTTCCTGTTATCCCTAGTTTTTCTAGAGTTTTGAACATAAAGGGATGCTGTACTTTGTCGAATGCTTTTTCCGCATCTATCGAGATAATCATATGGTTCTTATTTTTAAGTCTATTGATGTGGTGAATAACATTTATTGATTTCCGTATATTGAACCAGCCTTGCATCCCAGGGATGAATCCTACTTGATCATGATGCACAATTTTTTTGATATGTTTTTGTATCCGATTAGCCAGAATTTTATTGAGGATTTTTGCATCTAGGTTCATTAGAGATATTGGTCTGAAGTTTTCTTTCTTTGAAGTGTCTTTGTCTGGTTTAGGTATCAGGGTGATGTTGGCCTCGTAGAATGAATTTGGAAGTTCTCCCTCTTTTTCTATTTCCCGAAGTAGCTTGAAAAGTATTGGTGTTAGTTCCTCTTTAAAGGTTTTGTAAAATTCTGCTGTATACCCATCTGGTCCTGGGCTTTTCTTAGTTGGTAGTCTTTTGATGGTTTCTTCTATTTCCTCGATTGATATTGGTCTGTTTAGGTTGTCTATATCCTCCTGACTCAATCTGGGCAGATCATATGACTTAAGAAATTTATCGATGCCTTCACTATCTTCTAATTTATTGGAGTATAAGGATTCAAAATAGTTTTTGATTATCTTCTGTATTTCTGAGGTGTCTGTTGTGATATTGCCTTTTTCATCCCGTTTGCTAGTAATTTGAGTTCTCTCTCTTCTCTTCGCTAGCATGGCTAAGGGTCTGTCGATTTTGTTTATTTTTTCAAAGAACCAACTTTTAGTTTTGTCAATTTTTTCAATTGTTTCTTTTGTTTTGATTTCATTAATTTCAGCTCTGATTTTAATTATGGCTTGCCTTCTACTTCTTTTGCTGTTGTTTTGCTCTTCTTTTTCTAGGATTTTGAGATGAAGTATGAGATCATTTATTTGTTGGTTTTTTCGTTTTTTAAGGAATGAACTCCAAGCAATGAATTTTCCTCTTAGAACTGCTTTCAATGTGTCCCATAGATTCTGATATGTTGTGTCTGTGTTTTCATTAATCTCTAAGAATTTTTTAATTTCCTCCTTGATGTCTTCTATAACCCATTGATCATTCAGTAACCTATTGTTCATTCTCCAGGTGATGTATGCTTTTTCCTTCCTTCTTTTATCATTGATTTTCAGTTTCATTCCATTATGATCAGATGGGATGCATGGTATTA
This sequence comes from Marmota monax, assembly GCF_021218885.2. Lineage (NCBI taxonomy): Eukaryota > Metazoa > Chordata > Mammalia > Rodentia > Sciuridae > Marmota > Marmota monax. The sequence goes on along the minus strand of NW_026694552.1, from coordinate 3,588,240 downwards.
TCTCTACTCCTTTATATTGTCTAAGAGTTGCCCTGTGACATAATATATGATCTATTTTTGAGAAGGATCCATGTGCTGCTGAGAAAAAAAGTGTAACTGCTTGATGTTGGGTGGTATATTCTATATATGTCAATTAAGTCTAGGTTATTAATTGTGTTATTGAGTTCTATAGTTTCCTTATTCAACTTTTGTTTGGAAGATCTGTCCAGTGGTGAGAGAGGTGTGTTGAAGTCTCCCATGATTATTCTATGGTGGTCTATTAGACTCTTGAACTTGAGAAGAGTTTGTTTGATGAACATAGCTGCACCATTGTTTGGGGCATATATATTTATGATTGTTATGTCTTGTTGGTGTATGGTTCCCTTAAGCAGTATGTAGTGTCCCTCTTTATCCCTTTTGATTAACTTTGGCTTGAAATCTATTTTATTTGATATGAGTATGGACACTCCTGCTTGTTTCCGAAGTCCATATGAGTGATATGATTTTTCCCAACCTTTCACCTTCAGCCTATGTATGTCTTTTCCTATCAAATGCGTCTCCTGTAGGCAGCATATTGTTGGGTCTTGTTTTGTGATCCATTCTACTAGCCTGTGTCTCTTAATTGGTGAGTTTAAACCATTAACATTTAAGGTTATTATTGAGATATGGGTTGTTGTTCCAGCCATATTTGTTTATTTATGTTACTAAACATGGTTTGTTTTCCTCTTTGATTATTTTTCCCCCCTTTACTGTCCTACCTCCCACTGTTGGTTTTCATTGTTATTTTCCATTTCCTCTTCCTGTAATGTTTTGCCGAGGATGTTTTGAAGAGATGGTTTTCTAGCTGCATATTCTTTTAACTTTTGTTTGTCGTGGAAGGTTTTAATTTCATCTTCCATCCTGAAGCTTAATTTCGCTGGATACACAATTCTTGGTTGGAACCCATTTTCTTTCAGTGTTTGAAATATGTTATTCCAGGATCTTCTAGCTTTCAGAGTCTGTGTTGAAAGATCAGCTGTTATCCTGATTGGCTTGCCCCTAAATGTAATCTGCTTCCTTTCTCTTGTAGCTTTTAAAATTCTCTCCTTATTCTGTATGTTGGGCATCTTCATTATAATGTGTCTAGGTGTGGATCTCTTATAATTTTGCACATTCGGCGTCCTGTAGGCTTCTAGAATTTGGGATTCTGTCTCATTCTTCAAGTCTGGGAAGTTTTCTTGTATTATTTCATTGAATAAATTGCTCATTCCTTTGGTATGGAGTTCTATACCTTCCTGTATCCCAATGACTCTTAAGTTTGGTCTCTTAATGTTATCCCATATTTCTTGGATGTTCTGCTCATGGTTTCTTAACAGTCTTGCTGAGCTGTCTATGTTCTTTTCAAGTTGAAATACTTTTTCTTCATTTTCTGATGTTCTATCTTCTAAGTGTTCTACTCTGCTGGTAGTATTCTCAATTGAGTTTTTAAGTTGGTTTATTGCTTCCTGCATTTCTTGGATTTCTGTTTGTTTGTTTCTTATAACCTCTATCTCCCTGTATAGTTGATCCTTTGCTTCCTGGATTTGTTTGTGTAATTCCTTGTCGAAGTGATCTTTCATTGTCTGATTTTGCTGTCTAATGTCTTCCTTGATACTCCAGATCATCTGAAGCATATATATCCTGAATTCTTTATCTGACATTCCATCTGCTGCAGCTGTTACCTCTTCTAAAGTTGAGTTGACCTGCATTGCTTGTAGTCCTTTCTTTCCTTGTCTTTTCATACTGCTGGCGTTTCTTTCTTCTTGGTGAAACTGTTGTGTTTTTTAAATTCCCCCCCCCTATATATTTATATTGCTCTTGTATAGTTGAAAAGTCTCCCTTGCAGGTGCGGGCGGGGGCTCTGCTCTGCCCCTCCTACCATGCCCGGGGACTGCTAGGCCTGATCTGCATGTTGGTCGCCGATCTGCCCACCTTGCGGGCACGGGTGGCAGTTCCACTCCGTCCCCACTCCAATTGGGGTTACTTGACCACCACATAGGCGGGCCGCTGGGCCTGATCTGGGCGCGGGTGAAGGCTCTGCTCTGCCCCTACTCCAGTTGGGGTGAAGTGTGTACCACGCTGGCAGGCCGCTGGGCCTGATCTGCCGGTCTGTCGCAGGTGTGCTTACCTTGCCGGCGCGGGCGGCGGCTCTGCCCTGCCCCTCCTACCACGACCGCAGATCACTGGGCCTGATCTGCAGGTTGGTCGCAGGTCTGCCTACCTTGCTGGCACGGGCGGCGGCCCCGCTCCTCCCCTCTGGCTCGACGACAAAGCGAGAGAGACTCGGGTATCTGTGACTCACTCTCCCTACCAGGAGACCAACTGTTTCCGTCGCCGCTGGCACCGATGAAATTCTCTCCTCGGCCGCTCTCCGATGACATCAGATCTCTGCCATGCTGGCATCCCCTGTTCTATGGCTGAATCCCATTTTCTTCTCTTCCAATAGGAGGAGCTGTGCCCTCGGAGCCGAGCTTCTGCCCTCTATGTGCTGACAGAAATCCCTATAAGGTGGCTCCTGGGAGTCTCTCAATCCTGTTAGTCCAGAGCCCTTTCACTTATCTGGCCCCTCCCCCTGTTCCTCCTCCCAGCCAGCCAGCCAGGTCCTGTTCACAGGAGGCGGTTCCCCAAGAATCTGATTACACTTGCAGCCCGACCATGTGTCCTATATCCCGAACGATGAACACCCTCTCTGTCATTCATCTAAGCCCCAGTGCTGTGGTGGGGTGATCTGGGAACCAACAGTTTAATTTTTCCGGACCCCTTTGGTGGGCACGCCCCCAGAAACTGGCGGATCTTGGGTGTCGCCGCTGGTGTTAAGGGGAGGTGGGGATCTGGAATCCCCTCTGCTTCCCTACAGACACGCCCCCGGAGAGATTTCCGAGGTTTCCTGGCTGCTTGTATCTGGAGGGGGTGGGAGTCACACACCTGTTAACGTGGATTCCTCTGGGAAGGAATTCTGTCGGCGGAACTCTGGTGATGTCACCTCTCTGCTATTGCGGGCCCCAGGCTCCTTGCCGGAGTGTCCGAAGGGAGGGGTGGGACTGGTCTGTCTCTGGTTGGTTTCAGCTCCTGGTTCGATATTTCATGAAGGCTTGGCGAGAGACCTCTTCCTAGAGTCCCTGTACCGTTCCTGCTGCGCTGCGCCTCGGAGGCTATCCGCCCTGACGCGGGGGCCGCGTGCAGGCAGCCGCCAGTCGCCGAGTCGCGTGGGCAGCGGCTGGCGGGTCTGGACCTCTGCGCTGCATGGCGGAGATTCACTCGTCTAGGGCAAACTGTCACCTCCAAAAATCCTTCCAATTCCCGGCTAGTCTCTCTTTAGTGGAATTTTGCTAGGAGTTTCTCAGCAGGTTGAATCTAAGCGTATCCATGCGTCTCTCTGACCCCGTTGTTGAGGAGGTACTGAAAGCGCTGCCTCCCCACTTGCCGCCATGTTGGATCCCCCGCATATTTATATTAGAATAGGGAAATTGAGGGTTATATATGAACTCTCTGTACTATCTTAATTGTTCTGGAAATCTAAAACTACTGCACAATATTCAGGTTTTTTTAAAAAAATACAATTTGCCCTATTTTCAAAAAGTAATCCATTTAAAATGAACCCTATTACAGTCCTATGGCTGACATTTGAAATGTTATTCATACTGATTACTGGTACTCACCTCTGAGGAGCTTTAATATGCTCCATTGATCACTTCTTTAATGTAATTAATCCTGAATACATCTCATGTAAGACTGGGGCACCCAGTGTTACAGAATTATCCTCTTTTTTCAACAAGGAGACCAAGGCACAGAAACTTAGAGGTTGGCCGAAGGTCAATCATCTAACTTGTTATTAAAATCAACAGAGTAACCCTATTGTCCCTATTTCTTAGGTTAGTGTCTAAAGGTATTGTTCCCCAATGAGCCTTTCAGAATGCACAATGGGAAGTCTTCAAGACTTCAATAATGTGGCCAGAACTTATCTCTTTCTAAACAGTGTCATTTACTCTCTACTATGCACTACTGCAAAGACTCCTTCAACTTTGTAACCTGACATATTTTTTTTTATTTTCTTCTTGTTATATTATGATATGTATGCACATCATAAATGATAATAATATATATTTCCATTGAATAAATTGGGAAATATATATAAGAATGAAGGAAACACAAGGGAAAGGAACATAGGGCAGACTCCAGTGGAGTGATTTTTGCTCCCACGTCCAAGGTAAATGGTGGCACATATCTTCTCTCAGCATTCCAACTCTCCCCTACATACCCATTACTGTAATAAACCAAATTATTTATTAAGATATATCCTTCTCTCTTTCCACAAACTCACTTATGTCACCATTTTAAAAACATGGCTTATCTAATTATGTGGCCCACTTAAGCATATTATGTCCTTTTTTTAATGGTGTTAGTATTGAACCCAGGGCCTTGTGCATGCTAGGTAAGTGCCCTACCAGTGATCCACATCCTCAGCCCCAAGCATGTCATGTCTTTTGTTATTGCACATACAAAGATTCCCTTCTAGAGCCTTCAAAATGCAAGTGCTTTCTTGAATGCAGATGCTTTGCTAATCGCAAATTGAATCCTTTCCTCTATTAGCACATTATAATTGCAGGGATGGTTCATCTTCATTTTTCATTTGACATTAGTTTAAATACTTGACCTTTGTTTCCTTGCTAGATATCTCACCAGAGAGTTCATAATCTACTAAAGCCAACACTTAAAATTGGAAGATGCATTACTTATTTTAACAGATCTTCTTCAACTAGATCTTTCAGAAGTGTAACTAATCAGCTCATATATCTTATTCAATTTGGATTTTGTAAATAGGAAATTTTCCAAAATGTAAACACACCTATTTTCTGTGAGCCATAGTAGGCTATATTTCCTTATTACTATTTTTATGTTCTCTTTGATTTAAACATTTTTAAATTCCCCAAACACAAGTCCACTGTGTGTTTTAACAGACACTTATCATTTGATCATCTACAACTATAAGCTGTTTTTTTTCTTTTCTAAAGTATCATTGACTCTAATTGTAAACAGCTTATACTGAAGTAAATGAGAGTCTGGGTAGCATTAATACTTAGCTGTTGGAATCAGCTATAAGATGGTAAGGTATTTTGAAAATATGATTTGAGCATGTTCACAATTGAGCACTAACCTTTATGCTTAATTTAGAATGAATGCCCAGGCAGAGTTCTTCTTCCTTCAGGGCACCTAGAGTCTGCTGACACTCAGTACACATTTAAAGCCATTTAACTAGCAGGGCAATGATGGAATAGAAAGACTGGCAGGTAGCTGGTGGAAGTGTGTAGAAAACATGGCTAGTAAAAGAACATAATAGAGCATAATAAGGGAGAAGGTTGAAGCATCACTTTTTATTAGAATTGAAAGCCACTACACCACACACTTGAATAATCTACAGAAATTTTCCCTATTCCCTGTTCAAATCACACACTTTTATTTTTTTAATTCTATACAACACACTTGCCCACAACTTGCAAATGAAGTATATATCTGGTGACATATCAAGGAAATATATCAATTTTGCTGCCTCAATCTTATTCTTTTGCCTCTTATCAAAGTAAGCCCAGTTCAGATTTTACCATCCTTGAGAACAGAGATCACATCTATGGCATACTCTGTGTTGCATTAATAACCCACTGGAGGCAAAACCCACAATCAAATAATGTGGTTTGCCTTCTAGGGAGAAGCTAAATTTATGCTCTATCATTCTAGGCACTAACATCATTTCTAAATAGGAATATCAGTCCTTTAATTACTGTTTTAGTGACCCAAGGACTACTAGTCAGTCATACATAAAACTTTTTTCTACTTTTTATGTAAATCCCTATCACCACTACCATTAGCTACCTAAGACAATCAAAGCTCAGAAACTCCTGAAGAATATGTCTCATATTATTTTCTTTGCCTGCAATGGCCTCCTACACTTAGCTGAATAGTATTCATATTGTAGAACAGAGTTTAAGTTTCAGATCTCAGCTATGATGACATAGCTAAGATATCTTGGTCAGATGTCTCTTAGACTTGCTCCCATTCCCTTGACAAGTGTTTTTTTTTTTTTTTTTTTTTTTTTTTTTTTTTTTTTGTGCGTGTGTGTTGGAATTATCCTACACTACCCTGTAAACTCCAGAGTTGTATTAACTTTCAACTCTGAATATCTAGTATCTAGTACAGTGCCTGGAATAATGCATCACTAAATGTGAAATAAATTACCATTCAAAGAGAAGAAATATGCTTCATTTAAACTCATTCTGCTAATCCAGGCCAATATGTTTAACCATGTTCCATTTTCTCTCTCCTTCCTTGCCTTCCTCCCTTACCACACTCCCATGTTGAAAGACTGGGCACTGAGAGTGGCTATATAAAGCCTGGGTCTTACACTGGGTTTAGATAGAAATAATAAAATATATCCTTGTAGTTGCAAGTGAAAGAAAATAAAATTCTTAAGTGACTTGAAGATCTGTATTGATGACTCAAACAGTGTTTTCAAGAACACATCCCTCATTTTTTGACTTTAGCCTTTGTTCTTATCCATTTCAAATTTGTCTGATATAGTTGCAAGATGGCTATAGCAACTCCAGGGTTTACATGTACACAACTTCAAGTCCATTGACAAGAGTACAAATCTCTTTATCAGAAGTGTGCACTAAAATCTCATTTGCTCTTCTTGGGTCATATGACCCATCCTTCAACTAATCATTGAAGCCTACTGGAACATAAGACTATAACTGACTTAGAACTAGATCATGTTTCTACCATAAGCATATAGGCTAAGAGTGGGGCTGGGTGACCTACAAAGCTGAAATAAAGGTATGGTTTCAAAAGAAAATTAAATGGGTTCTGAATGGCAAACTAATCAATGCTCATTTAATAGGCACAAATGAAAATTACCTAAAATTCATCAAGGAAACATGATTATTAAATATTATTACAGAAGGAAACTACACTATAACATCATTATTATATGGATATGAGAAGGAATAGGTACACATATTAAGTTGTTTTCTTGATTCTGTAAACCCAAATATTTTTCACTTTTCAAAGACTAGAAAATTTTATTTCCCATTGGCATCCTGAAGTTTTTCTATAATGTCTTTTTAGTGGACATGTGAAGAATAAGGATTAGTCTCACCATCTCAAAACATTACTAAAAAGTAACCTATTAATTTAATCAACAAAAATTGAACTATTTTTGTTTAAATGTTGAAATACACAAGATTTCCCTTTTGTCTATGATACAGAGGGTATTGTTTTCATAGGATTTTAGAAAAGGAAATTTAATATGTACATAGGCTTTCATATTTTATAGGCAAACTAAGAATTATATGTCTCTGTGCTTTAAACTTGGAAAGTGTAGCAGAGATGGATCTCACAAACAAGTCTGCTAAAGCCCAGATTACCTTTAACATGGCAGAATCCATCTTTATCCACTAATCACTTAACCAAATAACTGACAGCTTGATTTATTGAATTTTGGTACTATCTTTTGTAGAAGGGCTTTATGTCTGAACAAAATAAATTCCATTGTTAAAACCATTATATCAACGCATATCTCTAAGTGGTTTAACAAAGGACATGAGGGAATGACTGAGTGGAAATACAGCAAAAATTATAAGGGAAACAAATTATGATACTATATTAATTTAGTAAGTTGTATTTTAGCCATATTAAAATAATCAGGCATATAAATATAAGTGTGCAAAAACTGTTGGACAGCATTTAATTGGAACAAATATTATTCTCATTCTTCAATAATAAGCTGTCTCAAACTGCTACTCAAGGAGCAGCTAAAATCTTATCCTGAAATAAGTCTATGGGAATCTCCAAGGAAAAGGGCATTCAAATAATAAATATAAAATGAAACATGAAAATGTACTTTAGTCTATCTCTGTCATATTATATGGAAAACTGAAGTTCTAATCATCTAAGGGATTTGCCCAGGTCACACAAGATATAACTCCTAGGTCAGTGGTCTTCAAAGTGGGTTGCATTTACCCTGCAGTTATAAAAGTGATCCACAGGGTATAGGAATAAAATATTATATGTCTCTGATGTTCTTTGTGGTTTCTTATGCACGTAATATGTATGCAGAAGCATGTATGCTCAATTTTTTTCTGATGATTATGCCCAATCAAAATCCACTGTCTTAAAGTCATAACTCAGGCCTGGATCATATTTTTGCTCATTAACACTCTGGCCCTTCCCCCAATCCAGCAATTTGTGCTACTGAGCATAGGCAGCCCTGCAAAACAGATGAATGCATTCTCTCTTGCTCGCTCTCAGCTGGTGAAAAGGGATTCAAAATTATTTCACCCAAGTTTTTAAAATTCTTATTTCCTTATCTGCCTGCTTCAAAATATCACCATTCTTTCTTGAAACACTCAGATTAAAAAGAAGAAAGAAATCCTGCTATTAAGGTAACATGACTTCCTCTGTTGAGAATAGTCGAAGGAAATAAGATCCTTTTATAAAATATAAGCAACAACAAAAAAATACCTCTCACACCTTATCTAATATGAAATAAAAAAAATCACCTTTGAGGATTTTTTGAAAGAAGTATATAGTCAGTATCTGACATGCTAATTGAGTTATCAGCCTCAAAGGCTGATGAAAAGTAAATCAATTATCACATATACTTTATTCTGCTGCCTATAAACTGATAAATAACACTGCAATCACCCCCTACTGGGCTTCTGCCCAACATCTCTGGTGTTGACACTCTTCTGGAGGGGAGTTACATTTGGTAAAATAAAAGGTGTGGGGGAGTAAAGTTACACTGATTAAAACTTGAGTTTAAAAGGTAAATTTAGAAGGCTCTACAGCTCAGAGTTCCTTAAGGATGCAGCTTTTTCAATAAGGAAAAACCTAAAGACAGTGGAGAAAGAAGGGATCATGGAGATATTGTGTTTTCTCCTTAGGTTAAAAAAACAAAAGCTCAAAATACACATGATGTCCTATAAAGCACTTGCCTTAGAATTTATAGTGAATGAGTTATCTGCATTTCAGAAGCCTAATTTTCTTTGTATGGTGATAAGTTAGGTGAAGTTTCTCAATAAACTTCTCTCTAAAACAAAATGTAGCAGAGCATAATAGCTAAGTACATGTACTTCAGTCATATGTTTTGGCTTTGAATCTGACCATTTACTAGTTGTAAGACTTTAGGAAAGTTACTTAAATTATCTAATCCTCAGTTCCCCATCCAGAAAATTTAGTTCACAATAGAATTTAACTACTAGGATTTCTATGTTAATCAAATGATATTATAAATGGTATGAGAGAAAGAATAAATACTAAATTGTAGTTGTTATTATGATAGTGGTGGTAGTGGTGGTGCAGATCATTAATGCTCCATTAAACTTCTTCAGAATTTAAATGGCTACCTAAAACATAGGGTGACTAAGGTCTATCATTTTTCTCACTTAGATTTCTTTATTACTCATTGGATACAACATGTAGTGTCCATACATAGAATATCAAACTAAACTCCTGACTTCAAAAAAATGACTTCCTTTACATTTTTTATGCATATCTATAGTTATGAATTTCAGTACTTTCATTTCATATCTTCCATAGCACTGGCTGAACTTCCAATAGCTAAAGGTACATGACACACCTTATACTTCAAAATTAAAGTATATATATATATATATATATATATATATATATATATATATATATATGTGTGTGTGTGTGTGTGTGAGTGTGTGTGTGTGTATGAGACAACTTTGCTTATTCTCGATGCAAACAACAAAGGAAATAATAAATAATAAATACAACAACCCATAGAAAACTCTAGATCCACTGACTTGTATAAAATTGAAGAGGACTGTGCACTCCAGGATAAAATGTGATAATTCTATTGAGTCCAAAGACTAGAATTAAAATGATAATTCCTCTGGTTAGAATATAACTCCAGATAAAAAGAAGCTGCCTAGAATCTTTGGCTCCATTGGAAACCTTCTTTGCTTCTTAGACTTGACACTGGAGTCAATGTTATGAATTTCAGGTGTTGTTTCATTGTATAGATTCTCAAGTTTTTCATATGTCTTCTTTTCGGGGGCTGGTAACCAGTGAGTGAACTCAGGGGCACTCGACCACTGAGCCACATCCCCAGCCCCTAATTTGTATTTTATTCAGAGACAGGGTCTCACTGAGTTGCTTAGAATCTTGCTTTTGCTGAGGCTGTCTTTGAACTCACTATCCTCCTGCCTCAGCCTCCCAAGCTGCTGGGATGACAGGCATGCACCCAGTGTCTGGCTGCATATGTCTTCTTGAAATGACATGGTGGAGGGGTTGAAAGAAAAATACACAGCATGAACAGGGAAAGGATATGTTATGCAGATAACAAATACTATTTACTACACAGAGATGATAGGTACAGAGTTAGACATTCAGTCCCACTCCCAGTTGGAGTTGTAAGCTTCCCTGACCTTCAACCCCTCTTAAAGTACTTCACTATCAATCATACCAACTGATAAGAGAGAAATCCATAAATTTATCTCTTTATGTAAAGCATCCTTTGCCATATTCAATAGCATCCTGGCCTTTCCCAATAATTGTAGAGACCACAGCTACACACCTGCTTATCAGCCCATAAATTTGCAAACAACCAGAAACTGAGTAAATCTCTACATGCTTCCTGTATAGATGAATAAATAAAATATCTATTTCCAAGAATCAAGTTTTCAACACCGCCCCCCCTGGAAATCTAGTCATTTAGGACTCCCTAAAGACTATACTTTCAGTTTTTCACATTTTTAGCAAAGGAATCCTTTCTTCAAGCAATAGTTTACAGTACAATTCAATGTAGAAAAGAGAAAAGTGGAATGACTGTGATTGAAATGGCCTGAGAGGTTCAGAGTCTTGCATCCTTGGTTTCCTGTTTTGTATCCCTCACTTTACAATTTCAACTATTCCATTGTAGGTTAGTGGTTAAATACACAGACTCTGGAGAAAAAATGCCTTGATTTGAATTCTAACTTTGACATTTACCTTAGATAATTTATTTCATCTTTATATGCCACAATTTCTCCAGCTATAAAATGGTGATTTCTCTCTCCCTCCCTCCCTCCCTCCCTCTCCCTCCCTCCCTCCCTCTCCCTCTCTCTCTCTCTCTCTCATAAATATATACATAGGCTCTAAACATGCAATGGAAATTCTTGTGCTATTATTAATTTTCTAAAACATTGGCCATGATGTGCAGAAAAGGCTTAGGTTACTTGGGGAGGAAGTACAAAAGAAAATAAAATAAAAAAACAGGAGCCCTATGAATCCAAAAAGTCACTAATTATGATAATTTCATCACCTCCTAGAAGGAGATGGTAACCAGAGCCAAACTCAACTCTTTGCTTCAAAGTAGATTGGCTCTTGGGGTAAAATCCTGGATATCATAAGAATCAAATAATACATTTATATGACTTCTTAAAAGAAAAAATTGGAAAGCAATGACTCAGCATGTATCCAAATCTTTCAATGAAAGTGGCAACACTAGAGAAATATCAGCTGACAACCTGATTGGCTTCACCAAGTTAACAGCTGAGGTAGTTCTGAGATTCAAACAAGCCTTGATGCTCAGGTTTAGTGACAACCCTTGAGGAAGGCTTAAGAAAAACCCTGCATCTGGGAAAGATTATGCAAATGAGGTACTTTGCATTGTGCCTGTACATCATAATGCAGAATCACAGCTGTGAATTCATATCTGGACAGCATGGATGTGATTCCAGTCAATCTCTAAGGGAACTATTATATCAAAGCAAGTGCCAGTTGAACACGTTTGAAGCCTACAAAACTTCTAATTTTAAGACAAACAGCCTGTTTCAGATCACAGGATTATAAACATACGTGATATATCTTTTATAATTATTGCTTCTTTGTCAGAGAAGGTCTTTCTGCATATTACAAAAACCAGAATCTACTGCATTCTTTTGAATTCATTTAATGTGTGATGTTTTCTATAAATGTTAGGTAATGCTAATAAATACCCCAACATTAATTATCTATGATTGGCTCTTACTTATTAAGTGGCTTTAGCCTTGCCCTTTCCATAGCCCATACATACATACATACATAAATACATGCATACATACATTCATAGGTACTGGATTAAGTATAATGAACTTGCTCAATCAATGGCCAGTGTCATCTCTGACAAAAAGCAAAGAGTATAAAGTTCTCTGGACTGGCCAGATCAACAACTTTTTGATGCACATCATATACAAAATGCTATGTTAAGAGATCTAACAATCCTAGACTGATGAAAATAAAAGAAGATATGTGAAAAGGGATTTACAGCAAATTAGCAGAGCAAGAAGGAACCTTAAGAAATGTCAATTTCAATCCTATCATTTCACTTTTTGAATTAATAAAGTATGGCCCAGAGAAGATAAACCATTTGCCCCATGTCATACATTTAGTTAGTGGTAACATTTTATGTGATCTTGATCCTCATGTTAGTACTTGTACTACACCACAGTATGCTCAGCAATTCTGATAGGAAAGAGGGTGTTTTAGTCAGCTTTTTCACTGCTGTGACCAAAAGACCTAACCAGAATAATTTTAAAGGAGGAAAAATTTATTTGGGGGCTCAGGGTTTCAGAGATCTCAGTCCACAGAAAGCAGGCACCATTCCTCGGGGCTCAAGGTGAGGCCGAACATCATGGTAGAAGAGTGTAGCAGAGCAAAGCCCGAGGTGAACCACTTCCTCCAGCCACATTCCACCTGCCTCTAGTCACCACTCAGTTAATCCCATCAGGAATTAATTCACTGATTAGGTTAAGGCTAGGCTATAACCCAAACCTTCTTGCATTATCTCACATGTGAGCTTTTGAAGAACACCACATTTAAACCATAATAGAGGGAGAACAAACTTCTAGGTAGAGTTCAAGAAAGGCTGCAATAGAAATGCTAGACTCCAAATATTGATGGGAAAATGACAAACAATCCTGAATAAAGAGGAAGTTTAGCAAAGAGAGGGAAGACTGAAGCAAAGAGGTATTATTGGGGAAGCATACATGGTTTCTGGAGACCCCAAAACAACCTGGTTTAACTAGAAACTTCTGGTTTCTAAACAAGACTTCTATGGGCAGTTTTGGTCAAATAATTCTGAAATGGTAAGGGTTCTGTTTTAAGGCTTGACAGCCTCACTCTGAATCACCAAACAGCGTCACTCTTAATCATTAAATATCCATATTATCCTTCACTGATTTTGATGACAAAAACACACCAATAGAATTCCAAATGCCACCAATTCCAGTATAGAATCACTGAATATAGGTATGACATATATCAGGATGAAAATATAAGAAGGCTAAAAGATTAGTTTGGAGCCAGGTGCAGTACACCTGTGATCCAAGTGAGTCAGGAAACTGTGGCCAGACTCAGCAATTTAGCATGACCCTCAACAACTTAGCAAAACCCTCTTTCAAAATAAAAAATAAAAAGGGCTGAGGATGTAACTCAGTGGTAAAGTGCCCCTGGCATCAAGCTTACTAAGAGGAGTCTGAGGGTACGTTGAATGAACACTGATAAAGAAATTCAAATCCTTTTCAGTTGAATATGTGGTACAACGTGTAGAAAATTGTTTCTAAGTCAGGGAGAAACATCATTTGAACTGTTCTTGAAGAAGGATTTTGGTAGCAATTATAGGAAATAATTAGGGTGGGTGAAAAGGGTGATGTAGGGAGACTAGTTAGGTGGTGTTATATTCCAGTGTTGAAAAAGGCATGTGTTATTATAAGTTTTAACTCTTAATTTTTAACCATTCTTAGTTTACAGCCCCAATGCTGGCTCTCAGACCTGCGAGCAGGTTTTGCACCATTCAAAAACATGCTGCCACCATGTTTTTGAATGGTGTTTGTAATTTGCACCCTGGGTTCTATCATGCTTAGAAAATGGTTTTCAAGTAAAAAATGCCTTGTTTAAGACTTTTGCCTGTGTTATCTGAAGTTTTGCTCATTCCCAGGTGCATTCAGCTTAGCTGAATAGAAACCCAAAAGGTGTTAAGTACACTCATTGCAAGCAGATGTTTGGTATTTTACAGGACACAAAAATACTACTTTACTGAATGGCAAGATGTTCAAAACCTTAGCATTAATGAGACTTTGTCAGCATTTTCATTAGAAATCCCTGTCTTCTTAACTACATGTATTTTCTGTTTTGGAGATAAGTTGGAAAACATCAGTTTCATTGTTTCTAAATTAAATCAAAGACATTAGAAAAATATCCCTTTTAGTCAAAGGCATTATGCCAAAATGCAATGTAAAAGAAATTGCAATGAGAACATGAATCAACTTCCAGGGACACTCCAAGCCACAAAATGGTTTGGAGTTCTCTTATGCTTTGAAATGGTAAAGCAAAGAGCCTGCAAGTCAGTGAAAAATCAGCATCTGATGTTGCAGCTGATGAATGGTCCCCACAAACTCACTGGTTCTAATTTCCTGAAATGTATTAGGTATTCAGAAAAAATATAAAATGCATCTCACATTACAGAAACTTCTAGATGAATCCTGGGTAGTTTTAAAAAGGAAAGGAAAAAATACAGGGTATACCTGGCAAATGAATATTTTCAATCCAAATATTACCTGCCAAGGTCACTTATTTGACATCCAATAACACTAGTTATAAGTCAACAGACTAAAGTCCAAGCACTGGCCAGCCACCTTTTAAACATATAACATGGGTAACCCATATGTCACCTGAGAGATTGTCAATTGTTCAGTGCTCTACTTAAAAGCAAAAGTAAAAAATGGATCTTGTCCTGACTGAAAATAATGATTTATTTGTGTCATCTTTTCACATTTACCTTTTGAAGTTGATAACTGATAGCACAGCAGTTATAACCACAGATTCTGGGGCCAGATCCACTAGGTCTGAATATTGGCTAGACCATTTACTGGTTCAGAGACATTGGGCACGTTGTGTCTCTGTGCCTCAGCAACAATAATAAAAGTAATTGCCCCAGTTATGAATATTAATCAACACATGCAAGGCACTTAGAACAATATCTAGTATATAATAAGTGTCCAACAATGTTATTCATAATGATGATGTTATACTATGGGGAAAATATACCCAAACCAATGAAAATAGAATCTGTTCTGTGTCTTATAGGAACTGTAAGGAAGGCAGGGGAGGGGAAGGAGAGAGGGAAACATGGAGGAGGAGGCAGGCAGGCCAGCCAGACAGGAATTATTCAAATAAGAGGTAATATTATTTCTACCTTTTCCTTTAAATTATTTAAGCTTTGAAATATGGGCTTAGAATCCTTGATATCCAGGCTTTCCCTATCACAGTAGGGCAAATTGAGTTCAGTCTTTCCCCTAATCTCCCCCTTTTGGTACTGGAGATTGAACCCAGGGGTGCTTTACCACTTAGCTAAGTCCCCAGCACTTTTTATTTTCAGACAGGGTTTCACTAAGTTGCTGAGGCTGGCCTCAAACTTTTAATCCTCCTGTCTCAGTCTCCCAATTCACTAGGATCACAGGCATCTAACTTCTTTTCTTTAATAAAATGTTGACATATTTATGAGTACTACTACAAATGCTTGATTAAAGAATTTTACTGGTTTGAATTCCAGTTAACTGACCAATAAGTGCTGAGCCACCAAGATTCCTCTGACCATGCCAGTGCAGAAGGTCATTTCTCACAACATACTCATCCCAACTATTATCAAAAGAACAAGGTTTAGATAAAAATCAGAACCTGAATAGCCTTGGTAAGTCACCAAATATTTGGAAATTAGTTTTATAGAGCTCTGAAGTAATTAATCTAGATGATATGCCATGAATGGGCAGCACTTTTTGGAGAATATATCTGACTGCCATTCAGAAAGAGAAGATAAATATTTTCAGGAAAGAATGGGGAGAGTAGATCTCCAAGACCAATACCATTGATGCAAGTACTTTCAATTTCTATTTCTACAAAAGACATTGCCCCAGTTTTAGTTTAATTGAAGCTGCAAAGATAAACACAAGAAAGTATGGATTCTTAGTCTCACTATTACAAGTAAGTGGTCATTTCTAAAATATCTTTCATAGGATAGTCATGAGGTTCTTCCACACAAATCAGAATTAAAAATATGACTCTAAGTCATAACTCTAATATGACTCTATAATTCAAAAATATGTGTTTCTAAGGGTTGTTCACACTTCTCCATTCACAGTTGCCCTACTACAGGGAGTAGGAGGTGGTAGCCTTCAGTTAACATGTGTTTACCACTATAAATTTAACTCCAGACCAAGAAAAGCAAAGAGTAGTAAATTTCAAAAATACTATTGTATTCATAATTTCTTAAGCAAAAGTTCAGCAGTATTTTTCTTTCAAAAAGCAAGACCAGGGCTGGGGATGTGGCTCAAGCGGTAGCGCGCTCGCCTGGCATGCGTGCGGCCCGGGTTCGATCCTCAACACCACATACAAAACAAAGATGTCGTATCCGCCAATAACTAAAAAATAAATATTAAAATTCTCTCTCTCTCTCTCTCTCTCTCTCTCTCTCTCTCTCTCTCTCTCTCTCTCTCTCCTTAAAAAAAAAAAAAAGCAAGACCAGCTGGACATGGTAGCACACATCTGTAATCCCAGCAGCTCAGAAGGCTGAAGGAGGAGGGTCACAAGTTTAAGGTCAGCCTCAGCAACTTATCAAGGCCCTAAGCAACTTAGTGAGACCTGTATCAAAATATAAAAAGGGCTGGGTATGTGGCTCAATGGTTAAGCACCCCTGGATTTAATCCCAGGTCCATCATCATCATCATCATCATCATCATCATCATCATCATAACAACAACAACAATAAATAAAATCCAAGACTAATTCAGAAAATTTAAAAAGAAACATTTCTTTCGATTTTTCCCTTGTGTACGCAAAGACCACATCCATTTTTATATGTGCATTTCTAATAAAAACAGGAGAGGGGAATCTAATTTCACACATACATACATACACATGCATGTACACACATATACAAACAAACTGCAGTCAACTAAATATATAAGATCCCAGCAATTTGGCAATTAGCTTTAAAGGCAAGCTCTTTGCTAAAAGCTGATGGTGTTGGGAAAACATTGAAATAGAATCCTATCTCTTTGACCTTAGGTGAAGCCTACTAATTATCTATTTTCAAAGTACCTTTCATTGTGTTTATTTAATGATGTTGTATAGGAATTTCAGCATAATAGGCACTTTTCAAAACACTTTACCAAAGACAAATCAATTATCACAACTCTATGTGGCAGATAATATTATCATCATCCCTATTTTACATATAAAGATGAAGTGGATTTCCTAAAATCTGTAGCTCTTAGGTAACATTTAGGCTTTGGCCCCAGACTGTTTCTAAATCTCAGGCTCTTAATCACTATGTTGTTCCTCCTAGTCATAGTACCTAAATAAAGACAAAATGAGGAAATGGGTGTAGGATGTTCAGGCCAAGTTATCAATGGTTTATTCTCACCTTTGGTCTGACAACAAATTTTAGTTGTGGCTTGGCTCTTATACTCTCAGGGGCAAAGTATAATATTTATGTCTGTTTCACCTCGGGCAAACCTCCTAACTTTTTTTTTAAACTTATTAAGTAAATGACACAGATTCTTCTAGCTGTCTCTCAAATTCCTCCTTTGGTTCATTTGTTTTAGTTACAACTGATGTTCCACTGGGTAGCTTGCCCTAGAAATTCTACCTTTTTCCTGTCATAGGGCTTGTTTGACTATTCAAGTCTCTGGTTCATTCAAGAGAATACTTGCATTACAAAGAAATACTTGTATTACAAAGAAATAGGGTTATAACAACTATGATGGTAATAAGAGATAAAATGTTTAATATGCCATATGTTTCAAATTATTATATCCTAAACATATTATACATCCTAGACATATTATATACAATTTCTTGTTTAATCCTCACAAAAGCCCTAAAAAAGAAGGTATTATTCTAACACAGTAGGAAAGGAAACAGACTTTAAAGCAATAAATGTCTTAACTCAAGTTGTCCAAGTAGTAAATTTGGGTCAAGATCTGTCTGACTTCAATGTCTGTCACACTGGTTACCATGAGAACAAACACATAAAGATTTACAGTTGAACAAATGTAACCTGATGCCTTTGATTACACTGCTGATCAAAATTCATATGTAAGTGTGGGCTGTCTTGGGACTCAATCTCTTTGTTTAATGGTAGAAAGTTAAAAGTCTTTTTTTCCTTTAACATGTGTTGTGTGTGCACTGGGGTGTGTGTGCTCACATGTATGTGGTATATATGTCAGAGCAGGAGGCTGGGAGTGAATGTAAATTCTACTGTTATTCTGACTTTGATAAAAATTACCAAAATTAATACAATATTGGCAGAAGCATGCTGATCTTTGGAATCAACAAGACAGAGTAACATTTTTCATTTTATGATGAAATTTGGGGACTGGGTCAGTTCAGCATGCTCTTAGGAAGAAAAGAAAGAAGTAAAATAAATCATCATATCATCAGGTAGAAGATTACACTTACTACTTAATGGAAAGGCAGCTATATGCAAAATAAATTTCTGTGCCAATTTTCCAACTTTCTGCTTTGAAAACTGACCATGCATGTATACACTTTTAACAAAGTGCTAACATTCACAGCACCAAATGTTACAGCTCAAAATGCAAATATCTTTTCCATTACAATTCCATTTTCAGTCACTCATAACTGCATCAACCACCCTGCATCTTAGCTAAAATATTCTCTGTTTGACCTCAGGCCAAACACGGACTTTTTTTCTCTTTTCCAAAAGAAGTTTGAGAAAAGTCCCCTTTAGCTATGTCTGAGTCACCACCAGGGAAGGGAGGAAGGAAATCCTTATTATAATCAAATGGAGAGAGGGAGAGAATACAGAGAACTCTTCAAGTTTCTGTGTCAAAAAATAGTAATTATCTGAACTTTAAAACTAAAAACTCAACATGATAAGATGATATGCTTTCCTATGTGTGAAAAATTAGCCAAGAGTATGTTATTAACATTTAATCGTAGCTCACTGAACTAGCAGATACCCTGTTCCCTGAATGGAAGCTGCTAGAAGAAGCAAAAAGGCCTCCAGGGAAAAGAATGTCACAAGAGAGTGGAACAAGAGTTCAATCACTTCTCTTTTCCCAAAGGATGCGATTTGGGCTCAGCCCTAAGGGTTCCAATCTATTCTGGCTGGATGTAGTTTTGTTAGGTTTAACTTTTGCCAGGTCCTTCCTATTCTTTACTGTCCAGATGTATTTTATCACAGTTGTATTAATTTAATTCTATGCAAGGACAAAAACGTCTGTATTATCAGTCCTTGATGCTAAGCCCTAATCATGTGATATGTAATTTTATTCAAATAACCTTTTGTGGTTATGTTTCCTCTGTGTGTATTTGTTTATGTGAGTGGGGGAGCATATGCACAAATAAATATTTTAGACATTAGAAAATGACTAGATAAAAGTCTTCTTAGTAGTATTTATTGTTTAATTCTGCTTTATATTTATAAAAGTAATCCATTTTCATTAAAGAAAATATGGGAAAACATAAAAGAATAAAATGAGAATCACCAATATTCTTACTACCCAGAGATGATTCTGGTATATATACTTCCATTCTTCTTTCTAGAAATTTTTTCTCAATAAAAGAGATAATTATATGAATGTTATTTTTAATGTTTTTATTAGAGCATTATAATTATATATACTAGTGGGATTCACTGCAACATATTCATATGTGTACAACATAATTTGCTCCATACATTCTCTGGCACTTCCCTTTTTCTTCTTCTCCTCCACCTGCTCTCCTTTCTCTATTCCTCTGGTCTTCCTGAATGAATGAAGGAATGAAAAGAATATTAGGGGCTGGGGATGTGGCTCAAGTTGTAGCATGCTCGCCTGGCATGCGCGGGGCCCCGATGGGTTTGATCCTCAGCACCACATAAAAATAAAATAAAGATGCTGTGTCCACCAAAAACTAAAAAAATAAATATTAAAAAATTCTCTCTCTCTCTCTAAAAAAAGAATATTAATATATATTTTTCTCCATTGGTGCCTTATAATTTTACATAAAAGTGAAATTCATTTTGATGTATTCATACATGCATATAGCATAATTTGGTCAACTTTATTCCACTCTTCTTTCTCATTCCCTCCTATCCTCTTTCCCCCTTGGTCTCCTACCTCTACTCTACTGATTTCCCTTCTAATTTCTTGAGAGTCCCCATTTTTAATTTTTTTTCTTTCTTCCAAATGAGAGAAAACATTCAGTCATGATCAATGAAAGGACAAATGAGCCATGCATACTATTTTTTTTTCTATTTTTTTTTTAGTTGTAGATGAACACAATGCCTTTATTTTATGTATTTATTTTTATGTAGTGCTGAGGATCGAACTCAGTGCCTCAAGCAGCTAGGCAAGTGCTGCCCATGAGCCACAACCCCAGCTCCCATGCATGTTATTTTGCAACTTCTTATGTTACAAGACCTCTTCCTTCTTTATTTGTATACTAATTCCTTAAGTGATCTCATCCTAGCTCATGGCTTGAAATACCATCTATTTGTTTGTGAATCTCAAATTTATATACCCACTTAGAATATCTCTCAAATCCAAATCCATACATTTAGAGGCTACATAATATTGCTCTTACATATTTAGTAGGCACCTCAAATTGAATATGCTCAAAGTAGAGCTCTGATGTTTGTCAAACCTGAACCTCCTCTTGTAGCCTTCCCCATTTCACTAAGCATAGACACCATACTTCCAGTCATGCAGCTCAAAACACCCTGTTTTTTTGTTCTCTTGTATCCTATGCTCAATCCATCAGAAAAAATCTCAAGAACTCTATTACCTATTACCACATGAAAACACCATCATCTTCACACCAAGATTACTAACTGGTCTCTGTCTTTCCTTGCTCTCTTTGGTCATTTGCAAACATTGCAACATGAATGTTCTTATGAAAATTTCAGTTAGACCTCCACACTCCTGTCTCTCTCTTTTTAAGATTTCTGTCTCGAAAAGATCAAGGTTTTAATCAGGACTTAGCTGGTCATCTCTATGACTTCATCTTTTCTTATGCATACTCTGTCCCTCCCCTCTGAACACACTGGCCTCATTGCTGTTCCTCAAATACACCAGACATGCTCCCACCTCAGGGCCTTTGCATTTAATGTTCCCTCTACTTGCAATATTCTTCTCCATGATATCCTCATGACTTGATCTTTCAACTGTCTTCATGTTAAGCCTTCTCAGTGAGGTCTCTCCTTGCCCCTTTATTGTAAAGGTTCACTCAGACATTTCAAAGCCCTTCCTTGAGTGTTTTGTTTTTAGCATTCTCACTTTGTAATATATATTTTACTTATTTATCTTGGTAATCTTCTGTCTCCCATACTGAAATGTGAGCTCCATGAGGGCAGTGTTTTTTTTTTTTTTTTTTTTTTTTACATTTTCAAAGAAAAACTTTCATAAGTTCAGTCCCTATAACAGTACCTGACACATGAGGTGTGGTAAATAAACACTTCTTCAATGAATAAGACTTATCCCATCTTCAAAAAAAATTATCAATTGGGTATTTTCTGAGACTAGGTTTAATACCTTATAGGTGCTGAAGTGAATTCACATAAAATGAAGATCAACCTAAAATCCAACATCTTCATGAGAGACCTTTCTATGATATCCAGGTTTTATTTGGAGGCAAGTTAAATGAAAGTTGCTTTGTGCAAGGTGTAAGTTGGGTGCAAAGAATCAGGAAGCATCTCTTTGTCACCTGGGACTTACATTCCTTGTAAACAACACATTGCCTTGTATATCCCAGTGCAAGCACTTGCAAGTAAACCTGTTTGATACTGTTTTGATAGAAATACCCTCAATTGTTTGTAATGATCTAGATGTCAAATGTCGATGGATGAATATTAGGTTAAGAGTGTTCTATTACCATAAATATACAAAAAATCACACAGCAGGAATTATAATTTAATTTGAACAGCGACTTATTTGTCACTTTTGCATGACTATTGGGTAGTATAAATGAATTTGTATTAAAATAGTAAGTACTTCCCTCAAACTTTCTAGAGATGGAGAATCCATTTTGAAAAATGATTTAAAGCATACAAATATAATTCCACATTTAAAGCAAATCTTCAGTATATTATCTAGATTGCAAGTTTGGGTTTTGTTATAATGCATTTGTTTAAATGAAGGCCTACTTACTCTGAATTAATACAAAGTAATCCTTGTAAAATCTTGTCTAGTAGTTTGACCCTGCATTTAGTCCTACTAATGCAGGGGTAGCAGACACCATATTTTAAACTATGCATGTTTAAGATATTTGAAAATACAAATCTAAAAAGTCTTTCAATCGAGGCCCTGACTTAAATTTGACTTGAGACTTTTAACTACAATTCTGTGATCCTTATCATTCATACATTATAGATAGAGCAGTGAACTTGTAGACAGAAAATCCAGCTTCATATTTTGACTCTGCCACAACATCTTGCAGCCTCAGTGTCCCAACTTACAAAATGGGGATAATACTCCTTGCCTTCATTTCAGGGTTGCCATGAGACTGATGAAAAGATCAACATTGTTGGGCTGGGGATATAGCTCAGTTGGTAGATTTCTTGCCTCACGTGCACAAGGCCCTGGATTCAATCCCAGCACCACAAAAAAAAAAAAAAGAAGAAGAAGAAGAAAAGATGGACCTTTAGGATACTTACCTGTCACTTCCCCTTGCTACCTCCAGATAGAAGAAATTATTGTTAGAATCACTTGCCATACTATTGTGTCTCTTTCAAATACTATTGTGTCTCTTACAAATGCTATTATCATTTCAGAGATTTGGTTAGTTTTCGAATAAACACATAAATTTTGGAAAAGAAAAAAAACAAACATTAAGCGAGTTTTTAGCAATGGCAACTTTAAATGATTTGTTGCAGGCTGTAGGTTGTGCCTTGGTTTCCTAACCTTGTAATCACTTAGACTGCACAATACAGTGGGCTTCATTCTGGATAAACCCTAAGCATTTCTACATTTCAGTTGGGCTCTCAAGTACTCAAGGGAAACAATTCTGTCATATTACCAATTAGCTAATGGAGCTCATGTTTGACATAACACAATTTTTTTTTTAAATTTGAAAACCTCCTTTGCATTTCTTATCCATCTTATTCTTCTGGTTAACACTTAAAATTCATATAAAATGCCACTGCACACAGGTATTGTGTTAAAAGAACCCATTATAACTGCTAAACTATTTTCACAGCAAAAAGTTCTAACTTCTACAATAATATAGCACAATAGAATTATAAATACCATATTATAATATCCATTGGACCTACCAATTTCATTGTAATGGGAGTAATCATCTGTGATATTACCCTTCATGAATTCTCCAGTCCTCTTGGTCCATTAATGAGCCTTCCTAACCTGGTAGAGAAATTGCTACAACTGACCCACTCTATATCCACAATTTTATAAGTGCCCCCTCTACAGTCAGTTCATCATTTAATCATCATTTAATCATTGTTAATTTTAAAGCACTATGAGCTTCTCACGAAATGGGCTCTAATGCTAACAGGAGTTTTGATTACCAATTTTAAAAATTATATTTCAATACCCAGTGGCAACATTTTCATTTAACAGCAGTGTTATAAAAAATCATCTCCTTGATCTACACATTTAAAATGCATTTGGGGGGAAATATGAAAGAGATGAACATTTTTATAATTACCATAAGCATTCCCATTATTTGATTAATTAACTGTCTCCTGTCAAACACTGAGAGACTGCTTTATTGACAAAAGGTTCAGTGATGGAGTGGATCTGAGAAGCAATGGTCCAAAAGGACAAAAGTCTTGTTTGGTCCCACTTCTGACTTTCTTCTGGATTCTGAGCAAGTCATTTAACTTTCCATTTATCCACTACTACCAAATGGCACCCACAAAGTGCTTTCAAAAAACTCAACTTCTTTATTCCTTAAGTTAAAATAAAATACAATTTGAGGAAATGGTCATAACCACCACAACATGAAAAGGTAAAGTCAAGTCAGAGAAACTGAAAAAGAATTAGGTAGATTTGCTGACAAGTAAAATTCTCTAGAAAACAGGCTTCAAATACATGTGTGTGTGAAATATTTCAATATCTCACAGCTGCATGTATTTTATTTTCAAGTGCCTCTTACCTAACAAAGGGAAATGAAACTATACTCTATGTTCACACATTAGAGCATTTCTGGAAGTCTCAGAACAAACACATATACAGTGCTATTGTTTATGCTTCTGAAACTTTAGGTCAAAGAATATAGAGTCTTCAGGGAAACTTACCCTCAGAACTGCTGTTTGTAAATGCACAAAAATCAAGTTCACTGCACAATCAAGTCAGATCAGTACCTCTCGCCTTCTGATTCATCAGTGCCTATGCTATCTTGAAATCCTGAGATGTGATGACCAAAGGAAAGTGTTCAGATACCCTAAATAGTGTTTTCACTGACCCCATAACCACAGAGTACCTCAAACCCAGTTGTTTGAGGTCCTACATGTGGTTTGGTGACCAGAAGAAAGGGAAAGCTCTCTGTAGATCTGGCTGGTAAGGATTTGAAATGCACCCTTCACCCTCTCCCCAACTGTTAAAATGGTGAGGAAATGATGACACAAATGCTCTGTGTATATTGTTTCCCTCTTATCTTACATTGAGTTTCTAATGTCAAATTGAGTCAGAAGACAGAATTCAAGTCAATATGTACTTACAGGTATCTTTAGGTGCTCAGCTGTGTGCTGGAGGGTGGGGACTCTCCCAAAAAGTCAATGTTAGGGAGCCTCATTTTTCCAAACTTATAATTTGGTAGAAAAGTCCAGTGAGACTCAGGAATACTCAATAAGTACTTTGTGTAGGACTTACATGAAGGGATATACTTATCTAAGCTACAAGAGTTGGAGAAATAATTCCATGTATTTAGGACACATGAACACAGTTATGACTGACAGTGATAATGACCATGATCCATGTGGAATGTCCGAGACTTGAACATAGGTTCTGTGTTGGCATGAAAGAGAAAAAAATCTGAAGGGCTGGGATACTACTTCTAAAAGAAATGTTTCTCTAGGTTTCAGAGTGAAATACAGAACCATGTTGGATCAGGCACCGAAAACGAACATTTTATTAACAAAGCTACAGATATGAAGGTGACTATGAGTCTACAAATTCCAAGAAAATGCACCCACATTTCCTTTGAGGAAGAAAAAAATACATTTATACTTAAGCTTTCCTAATAAGACCCACAGTATATCTAGCAAGAAGCATGCTGAGCTAAATGCTAAATATTTATAAGATAGTAACAATCACCATTAAACCATGTGCCATAACTCAAATAGATCATCATTCTCATTATGAGTGATTACATACTTAGAATGTGATATATGCAAAATTTGTACTAGGTAGATATATTAAAGCTATGAATTCAAGAAAAGAAATCAGGCCCCCTGTCATAAGTGACTACTGCTTTAAACAATTCCCATAAATTATTACCCAACATATTCTTTTAATTTTTAATATCAATTAGATCTAACACAGAGAGACACATTGTCACCACCACCAAAAAATACATTATTTTAAATATAAAAAATTTCAGTGCTTTTAAGGTTAGAATGAAATAACAGTTACATTTATGACATCACTCTGAGTTACCTTCAGCCTCTTCTCACACAGTACCATAGCAGGAATTTTTCCTTTTCTACTGCCATTTTCCTGTAAGCCCCAGATATTTTTGTTTCTTTTTTCTTGGTCAAGTGAACACCCATTATTTGGGTAAGAAGCAAAAGGAGGAATGGTTACTTGGTAAATTTCTTATATATTACTTCCAGAAAAACAAAGAATGAGGAAGTTGTTATTGTTTTTGCTAAATACTAATAGCAACAATAGCTAATGTTAGTCGACTTTTACTAGGTATCAGACACTATGCCAAACCCTTCCCATGGATTACTTCAATTAATTCTCATATTTCTCAGAAATTTTGCACAAGTTTTGAACATAATGTTATTCAAAAGACCACTCTTTAAGTCACTATACTATTCCAGATTTCAGGACCCAGTTCACAAACATCCATAGAATTTTATCACAGTTTAAAAATACTCTTTGTGGTAAATGAAAAATAAGTATGCATTCACATTAACTCTTGCATGCAGATATCCATCCACACTATGCCATAATGTGGTCTTTGTGAATTTTGTTTCTGTTCACAGATATGTCTTTCTCTAAGCCATTTCCATGTTCTATCTCAAATGCATAAGGGACTAATAGTGAGGATTTAGAATCTGTAGCCTGGAGTTACAGTCATAGAATGGAGCAAAAACAACCAGTTCAATGATCAAATCTATCATATGAGGTTCTTTCATACCAGGTTGTATAATGCTTGAGAATAAATTTTCTTCAGAGAAGTCATTGATGACTTCATCCTGACCTCTAACCCTCACTAGGCCAGCCCAGGTTCTCTCTTATTGTCCTTCTAAGCAATTAATCATATTTATACTACTTAATTACAGTATTTAATATTTGTGTTTTCCCAACACAAAACTCCCTGAGGGCAAGAACCACATATGTCTTCCTCACTGGGTTAACTCTAATTCCTAGCACAGTACCTAGAATATAATTTGTACTCAATGAATATTTACTGAATACTTATGTCTCTGAGCAATGGTACACATGCATATTATAGCCTCAGAGATCTTAATGTTCAAGTGATTATTCTGCCAGTTGAAGAGCTCTACATTTTTTAACATATTCATAAGAAAGCAGAGATAGAGAGATAATTTATAAATATTGGTTTCTTCAGCTCATGCTTTTTTAGCTTGTGTCCAAATAAGTTGGAATAGATCTAAAATGCTCTCTGGTTTACTTTGTTCCTCTTAAATGTGAAGAAAGTAAGCCTAGAGAGATGAAGCGTTTATCAAAGATCATATAATCTGTTGGTGATGAAAGCAGCTATGAATTTCTAACTATTTGGATTTTCATAAACTGTGAGAAGCACATAGAGAGGTATGTTTTAAAAAAGAACAAATCAAGCCATTACCACAGTAGCAGGAAGTTATCACAAGATTAGAGTGCCAGGCAGAATTTTCATGCAAAGTTCAAGAGGTTAATTAGCAACTATGTCTGAAGTTCCTATAGAGGCTTATAACTCTAAAATTTGTAAGTCTATTTTTAGGTAAGTGCATGCCCAAGTCCAGTTCTCTTATCTTTGTTCTGAACTACCTTCTTCCCAGATCTCTCACTGACTGCCCAGGGACAGTTTCCCAGAATGGGCTCCACTCTGATGAAACATCTGCTTGTTGTTTACATTCTTGCCAGACACACTGCACAGTCTTTGGCAATCTCCTGAAAACTCTACTGAATCTGACTTGTGGGAGTTTCTGGAGCTCCTCAAATGAAAACTCATCCAAAGTGTGGTGTGCTCAAATTGGCTTGTGTTTCTTCACAGGATCCTCAAATGGGAACACACAAATGACTTCAAGGAATCAGTGACTCAGTCTGACCTCATCCCCCTCCAACTGCCCTTTGGCTTCATTGCAAATGAAAAGCTGAATAGTGACCATTAATAACATCTATACAAGTAAGTGTCATATCAATGACATAATGGCTATTAAAAGAACTGGATTCTCAAATAGTACAAAGCCTAGACTATCAATAAGTCATTCATCATCTGGATAAAATGAATGTGGCATATGTCTGGAATCTGTAAAGTACTGCATTTAGAATAGCACTCACACTGGCCAGCAAGCCTCAAAAAAAGCATAAATATCTTTCAATTCTCAGAAGAATCAATTATTCCAAAATACTCTCAAAAATTGTACCCTCCATCGCCTTTTCCTAACCAGGCTATTTTGGCATATCAGGATAACAGTAAACTTTCCTGAACTAAGAACAAATGAAGTGATTTTTTATCCCTAGGCCCAACTTAATCAAACATGAAACCTTAGCCATTAAACATGACACCATTTTGTTCATGGGGAATGCATTTACACACTATTCATTTCTCAATTGTATTAGTCAATTATGTATTTTCACCTATTAAAATGAAAATTTAAATCAAAGGCAGGAACTATTTGGTATTGGACATGGTATAATTTCTTATTTAATTCATAATCTTAGGCATGACAATTTCACCCAAAAGCTCAAAGGAATATATATATTCCACCTTTCCAAGCTAAAAATGATTATTCTCTAGACCTGTTTTTGTCTTCAACTCTGACTCTAAGCTGTATCAATTTATCCTCACCACATAAACAGTTTATTGAAAAAATTGGCATTGTGTGTAAATGAAGGAGAATCATATGTGTGTATAATTAAATCCCACTTTCAATTTCTAGCCTCATATATGATATGCAATTTTGCAATATATTGACTCTGTTCACCATCTTCTTGGAAATTTTTGGGCTCAGATTGAGATCTCAACAAGATTGTGGAAACCGAAATCCTTGGTGTACCCAAGGTGTTTGGCATAATATGTGTCAAGACCCTATAGGGAAGCAGATTGGCTAGGCATGTAGGGGCCAAACTTCACGCCAGAATCAGGTTGAGGAAGAGACACCACCAGGTGCAACCAGATATTCAAGGACCTCGGGACTTACATCTCTGCTGGAGACCTGGTCTTTGGCTCTATCCTATTTTTCCTAACTTCTTAAATAAATTAGGCCTTTTCATTCATTTCCTAACTTTACTCTCCCAGGATCACAACATTGCTGTCTAGTTTTTCTGTGTCTCCCACCCACTCATCCTAAATCAAATCCATGCTGCTGTATTTCCCCGTGACCCTATAATCGCTCCGTTTGATTGATGCAATTATTTTGGTGTTTTTTCAGTTTATTGGGTTGTTCTTGGCTTCCTTGATTTATCTTTCACTTCTGTAAATGAAGGACCCTACATAAGAACAAGAGCTTTCAAACTTTCCAGTGTTCAGCAAATCTGAACAATCTCCTCAAATATATTAATTATCATTTCCTGCAAAAGAAACCACTCCATTACCTTGTTGCTTCAAACAACAATGATCATTTTACTTTGCAAATAAAGCTGCAACTTTTGGCATTTCTTGGCAGGAGCAGCTTGTCTCTGGTTTATAAGGTGTCAGTTGGAGTGGCTGAATGAAGGAATGTAGGGTCTACTTTGAAAATGATTCAATTCTGGAAAGTTCACCCAGAGATGTGGGCCAGAGGCCACGGTTCTTCCCTATGGGGTAGGCATGTGGGTCTTTCTTTCCATGGGCTGCTTGACTTTCCCAAAACATGATGGCTAGGATTTAAGTGTGAACTTCATAATGAAAGGAAGGAAAAACTATCATTTTGCTAAGTGCTAGGGCTAAAGACTGGCAGGGTCACTTCGCCTGTATTCTATTTGCCAAAAAATTCAAGTGGAAATAAATCTATACCTCTTGGTGGTTGGAATGTCAAAGAATTTGAGGACCATGTTTTAAAACTATCACACCAATGGAGCCACTACCAAATTATTATCTTTTTTATCTTTCAACCTCAAGAAAATTATTTGAAATAGTATAAAATCTAAGACCCTCTGAATTCTAATCATTATAATATCCTTCATCTTTTATTTCACACAGATTTTCTTCAAAGATCCAGTCTTTACCCTATGCATTCCAAAGCTTAGTTAGCAAGTCCCTTTACAAATGTAGATTTCCTCCCTAACATGTACTTCTTTGTCCTATAAAATTTTCCATATAATGAAACACTTTTTGATTCCACACCTTCCTGCTCTCTTCTATTCTACAGATGATCACAGTCACCAGCTGTAAATGAGAGCATTTCTCAGCCGTCTCCCACATGTAGTGGCTTATTCCAGGAATGCACTATTTACAAAGTTATAAAGAATCATTTTAATGAAAGAACACTGGGCATGGAGTGGAATGTGTACAGGAGACCCATATATCTTCAGCAAACCACTGAGCCTTTCAGAGCATATTAGAGTTTGGGCTCAATGATTATTAAAGTCCTTTGAAAAGTATTATGTAAAAATAATAACAAATTACTTCTACCTAAAATTATTGTATAGTATGCATGAGGAGAGAATGTGTAAGCAAAAAAATAATGAGCCATATAAGTACACTTTTCTTCTTGTCACAGACCTTTCCATATGTCATTTCCATGCCTCCAGGATTTTTTTACTTATTTATTATTGTTGTTGTTGTTGTTATCATTATCATCATTTGGTGCTAGAAATGAAAATCCAGGCTTTAGGCATTCTAGGGAAACAATTTACCTGAGCTATACCCCAGCCCTCTCCAGTGTTCTTCACAGGCTCTACCCCAAGCTCTTTTAATGTTAATTTCCTAATGTCTAAAAAGTATGACATCTAAAAAACTTAACTTGAGCAACAAATATACCACTTATGGTAACTTTTGAAATAAATATTATGTTTTTAGAGTTCTATTTTTTTGAGAAAAATAATATGTAAATGATTAGTGTGTTTGAAAATATATGTATATATATATTTCATATACATATGAAAAGATTATAAAGTATAGGTTCTAGATCACTTCTCTAACTTGTTTTAATTAATCTGTGTCAATTACATTGAAATATTCATAGAATTAAAAACTTAGCATCAAATGAGTTAATAATAACTCAAACTGCTAATGTTAAATGATAACTCAGCTGAATTATCACCTCCTTGGATTACATTTCTTAACCACTTCAAGTTAGTTTTCTTAGTCTATGAAGACCCTTTGTCACCCACCTTCCTAGAATCATGTTTTGTTTGTTTTTTGTTTGTTTTTACTTCAGAGAAGCTATCAGTTGTTTCTTTGACCTACAGTTGTCTGATGCATTTAATCTGACCTCCATAATGTCAGGGTATTTTGAGACAACTATCATATTCTCATCAAATATGTGTTGTACTGTTTAGCCAACAAGCAAGATGTACTTGTTAAAAGAAGGAAGAGCAAGAGAGAGAGGAAGGGAAGGAGGGAGGAGTTATAGACAATGAACCAAAGGATGTCACAGGAATACAAAGGAAGACCGCTGTAAGTTGAAGTCTCAAGGAGGTCTTTGTGGAGAAGATGAGATTTCAGCTGGACTTTGAAAGAGTCATATGTAGGTATGGGAAGGACAAAGAAGTATAGAGGGAGGGCAATTTAGAAAAAGGGAAAAAGGTATAAACAAAAGAGGAGATGTTAAGTATACTAATGTGGTTAGAGAGAATTACTTTTTCTCAAGACTTGCTGAAAATATCCCTCAGGGGCTAAACTGAAGTCAGACAATGTGCATTTTACATGCCTGGATAAGGAGTTAGAAATAAGACCCATATTTTGACATAAAGAATGACATAGATGTGGAAGAGGAAAATTTTTGTTTTCTAAATTCCCTAAATCACTGTGGCCTACAGAATATCTTAATCCTCATTCTCTCACTTTTTTCCACTCCAATGGACTGTTCCTATAAATATATGAAAGCCATATCTGACCTAAGCCCTCAAATTACCCCATTTATCATTCTGTTCTAACCCCGAGAATGATAAGGATGGAACTAGAGTCCTTGTTCATTATTTTTCAACAGCATAGAAAAAATTGTAGCATTAAACTATACCTTTTAATTTTCAGGCCTGCCATCAATGAAGATAGGATCGTGTTCAATTTTATAGAACAAGATTCAGAAAATAGGTTCTGACTCATTCCATACAACCACAAATTATAAGATATAGGCATTGACAAAATCACTCTTTAGCCTCTCTCTTGTCTACTGGTACTTAGAACACTATTCTGAGGACCAGAAAATGTAAATGAATACTATACCATTAAAAGGAACACCCTGGCAGAGGTCAGTCTTCAATGATTGTGTCTCCTTGACATTAGGAATCCATTCTACTTTAGTGCCAAGTATTTGTAGGATTCAAATTTTGACTCAACTTCTTAGATAAATTTCATACTACTTATCAAAAGATACACCATTGACCTCCAAGAAGGTCCCATGCATTATTTGATATTAAATGGAATATTATGGATTCTGTGACACAGAGTAAAGACCAGGACTTTGGAATTAGACTAGCTATGTAATTTGTGGCTATATGTTAAACTTATTTCAGGTTCAGTTTCTTCATTTCTAAAAGTGAGCTATTGCTTCATGATGTGTTAGGAGAACAAACTAAAAGAATCTATATAATATGTCCAGCACAGCTGCTAGGACTCAATGAAGATTCTTGTTCTTTTCCGTACCATTGTAATATAAAGGACAGACTTTCATTGACTTGAAAGTTGGCACACTATTTCTTTCATAATATTTAAAACTATTTATTCAAAAAACATGAATGAAGAAATAATTTTACAAACATTTTTGATCATCTACTAAATGATGTGCTATACCATGCTAAGAATTAAATGTCTACCATGCCTAGAACTATTCTGTCCATGAGATTATAATAAAACTCTTAATAAAGCCCTCTTCCTGAGTTTATATATTTCAAACATTTTGGCCACACCTCGGCTATCAAGTCAGCCAAGTCATTTAGCCCCATTTTTGTTTCTCTGCTTTCCCAAGTGCCACTACAGAAATGCCATGTTTGGGATTTCCTTTAAAAAATGATTTTGTTTAATCTGAAAACACCAAATTGTTGATAATACACTAAAGCTCTCATTGCAGTATATTACAAACCTCAAACAGCTGTGACTTTTGTTAAAAGCTTTATTCTTTTCATTAATATTTGTACCTGATTAAACTTCAATACAGGTGCACATGGCTTGGTAATCACACTTTTATATTTTGCATACAGATGAGTGGCACGGGAATTTGCATAAATTTGTTATGCACTGCTGCAAAAATGAATGCTCAAGCAACTTTTATTTTTATCTAATCAAATCACTGCTTAATGAAAAACGACTGACTGCTTGCAGTGTTGCACTGAGCTACACTCTGGGGATTGAAGCATTTACCATTCAGTGGGGGCTCCCTGCAAGCATTTGACTCCAGTTTAACTAAAGTACTGGTGAACACTCATCTCTGCAAAACCAGGGGAAGAGAGCTAGAGATGAAACTTCTGTTTATAAAAAGAAAAAAAAAAAACACTTTACAGAATAAAACAGGTAAAAGAAAGTCAGAGGGTGTCTATAGCAGCACCTCAAAAGTCACAGTAAAAAAGCTTACTTCTGGGGCTGGGGTTGTGGCTCAGTGGTAAAGTGCTTGCCTAGCATGTGTGAGGCACTGGGTTTGATTCTCAGCACCACATATAAATAAATAAAATGAAGTCCATTTTAATTTTTTAAAAATTAAAAAAAAATAGAAAGCTTACTTCTAGGGGCTCAGGTTGTAGTTTGGTGGTAAAGCTCCTGCCTCGCATGTGTGATGCACTGAGTTCAATCCTCAGCACCACAAAAAAATAAATAAAGACACTGTATGTTCATCTACAACTAAAAAGAAAGAAAGGAAAAAAAAGCCTACTTATAAGGCTTAAAACGATTACACTGTCCAAAAGTAGACCAGCCTTAGGAAAATTGTATCAGAAACCAGAGGTCAGGGAAACTTTTTTCCCCCATTTATCACATTCTTCTTGATCCACCCAGTTGTTGCCATACAGCCTTCTAGGAGAGGAGGTGGGGAATCTAGTCACGATGCACTTCTACATGAGCTGTTTATCATTGTCCCATCAAGGGTGATAAGTGACCACAAATAATATTAACATTACTCCACATATACACATTGCTCTATACTTTTTAAATTGATTCCACCTATATTGTCTCATTTATTTATGTATAATTTATAACTTGACAAAATCTGAAAATTTGAAGTTAATTATAATAATGGAATCTAGATAAAGAAATACAAAGTAAAGTTTTAAAAAGCATGGAGAGTATGAGAGACTGGAAAAAGAGATCTTCATATTATGTTTATAATTATATGTACATTTACTGTTTTTAACAGTACAGAGTAGGTACTCAGTAAGTATCGATGGAATGAATAAAATGTACTGTGAAGTTCCCTGGATATGTATTAGGACCTCAATAAACATTGTTTGGTAAATTAATAAGTGACATAACAAATGGATAAACAAACAGTAAATACTATTTAGTCTCACAGCTAGTCTGAGCAATAAATAAGTAGATGTG
Organism: Marmota monax; assembly: GCF_021218885.2. Taxonomy (NCBI): domain Eukaryota; kingdom Metazoa; phylum Chordata; class Mammalia; order Rodentia; family Sciuridae; genus Marmota; species Marmota monax. The sequence continues at coordinate 3,554,175 of NW_026694552.1, read as the reverse complement.
CAGTTGAAAACATTAAAATAAGTTACCTGATGATGGTCACAGAAAAGAATTAACCAATTTTGTCCCAGAATCACAGATATCATATTTGACCAATTTTCTATCTATAGAAAAATCTATATTGAATTCTTAATGATAACAAAGGATATACAAGCTTTAGATTATGATTTCCCACATATTTTAATGCACCTGTGTCGATTCCCTGAAATATTCACAGAATTAAAAACTTCAAATTTAACAGGTTAATCCACTGTGCTTTCAGAAGCCTTTCAGTGACCAAACTCTTCCAACTGAAATTTGCAAAAAAAAAAAAGAGCGTATTTCTTGCTTTCCAGAATATTTTTTAAAGTAACCTAGAGAAAATATTTTTCCAAATATAGACAGTCTTCCTTTTTTCTACCCAAAATGATAAAGATTCTTCAAAATGTATTCAGCCTCATTTTCCCCATCCACATTTACCAATGTCTTATTCTCTATTTCCTGGCCCCACCTATTTCCACCCAGCCATTGATCCCTGTGTACAGCAAACATGTTGATGCATTCAGTGTCCTACATGGTGGTCTTCAGAATAGAGCACATCCCAACCCAGGAAGCCTGCATTTGCTCTGTTTACCTTAGCTTGTTATCTGCTTGCAGGTAGACTTTAATGAGACCAAAGCTCCTTGCTTTCTTCCTACTCAGGCTTGGATTCCTGCACACAGCTCTCTAGTCAAGGCCTCTATCTCCAAACTTGTTAGCCATCTTACAAATATGTGTCCTAGGTCCTTAGGGGCAGCTGACAAAAAGGGTGCCATTGATTCAGCATGACCTGTGGTTTACCTGACCACTGGAAAAAGTACTTTCTACCAAAAGGAAGTCTGTAAAGTTAGCTGTATATGAAAGACTTTGCATACTGTGTTTGCACAAGATTTTCTTTGCCCACTATTTTCAAGCCCAATGAAGCAAACAGCAGGATCCTTTTGCGCCTCAGGCTAAAGGAAAGCTCAGAGGCTATTAAGTTTCCAGAAGTCTCAGGGAAGTACCAAATGACCACAGGAACTCTTGCAGTCCTAAAATTTTATGCCTTGTGACCAGAGAGCATTTGAAGTTTCTTTGAATTAATGATAATTTTTACATTTTAAAGTGGTAATTATTACTATATAAGCCAAAGTGTTTACTTTCCTTCCATTACTCCACTGTGGTTTTCAACCAGAGGGAGGTAAACTCTGAGCTTGAAAAGTGTTCTTTAAAAAGCTCTCTAAACCAATTTCAATTACCTTTGTAGGAGAATAATAAAATGTAAAAAAAAAAAAAAAAAAAAGATTTTGAAACTAAAATCAGAAGAGACAGAAAGAAGTCTGAAGCAAACAAGTGGCCTCAAAGAGGGATCATAAGAGTAACAATAACTTTTAAAAATATATTATTCTATGAGTAGAACATTGAAAAGAAGCACCTAGAGTAAACAGAGTGCCTCAAAATGAGAGTAAATAAACACATCTCATTGCATTTCAAGGCCAATTAAATCCTCTAATGAACCATGCCAGCTACTACTCAGCCTACTGAGTTGGTCTCAAGCAGAATTCTAAACTGAAAGTAATTTATTTATCTATATTTCTACAAAAATTATTAGCAGAATAGCAGGCATCATTTAAATTGGCTTATTTCAAGCAGGTCAGCTGTATCCAGAAGAGACACTAGAATTGTCATTGAAATTCAGCTGTTACTTCCACAATCCCTACTTTCCTTTGAAAATCTAAAAGTGAAAACTTGTTACCAGATTCTGCAACCATTGTAAAAAGCAGTTTTTCCTTCAGTCTAGAAAGACTATCTCTGTGGGTCAAAGATCTTCCTCAGGGGTTAGAAACAGTCAAGCATCAACAATTTGGGGCCAAAGTGTTGGCTGCACCTTCTGAAATAGTGATCACTTAACCTGAATATGTTCTCTTTGGAATATTTATCATCAGTCAAAAATCTCAAAGCACTGAATGACTTGGTTTACTATAAAATACCAACTGAGGGACTGAGGTTGTGGCTCAGTGTTAGAACACCTACCTAGCATGTGTGAGGCACTGGGTTTGATTCTCAGCACCACATATAAATAAATAAAATAAAGCTCCATTGATTATATATATATATATATATATATATATATATATATATATATAATCAACTGAGTGCTTTCTGACTGTGGACTTCACATTGTACTGACACTAAGCAGTACATTTTCAGTATTATTAAATGAGCATTTACTGAGTGCCTACTGTGAACTAACCTAGAACTACTGTGAAATTTTAAATAAATGAAGGAGATCCTTGCACTTGGGATTTACAATTAACCAAGGAAACATAATTAAGTTATATATGTGCAAACACAGTCAACATTTAGTGAAGTGTAAAGATTGGCTAAGATGCCTGGTACTTTCTTTTCAGTCACTAAAACATCCAACAGTTATTTACTCCAGAAAATACCCCACATGTAAGGTCAAAGAAAGTCCTGAGGAAATAACAGTAAGCATTTTCAAATGCTTATAAAGCAAGAAAAATGTTTTTGAAAAAATTTGACCCTTCTTTTGTCTCATTGAATAATATGAACATAACTCATCACTGCCAAGATTATGCTGGCAATAAACAGATTTTGTGGTTATCAGGCTCAGGAGTTTTGCTTCAGTTTTTAATCACACAAAACTGTCACTAAATTGCTTTGTCTCCTCATCCACCCTGAATATTACCCTTTGCCTATAATTTAGTTGAAAGATCTGTATTTAGTGATAGAGAAAATGAAAAAAAAAATCTCTGGATGAAATGAGAAAATTACCACTTACTGTTTCTTACCAATTGACTCAGTGGATCAAAATAGCTGTGCAAAGCTCCTTGAATTACAGATTTACAGGAAATCTCATTATTTATCTGAAATATTATTTCATTATATGAAAGCAATTTTTCTTGTATTGAATTTTAAAATTGATGCCCCTAACTATAGCTCGTGAAGGTTACTCTCATAACTGAATAATTTAGCCATCATTTTGTGGATGTTAACTCATTTTACTGATCCTCAGTGCTGAAACAACAAAAACAAAAAGTTCTTGTTTTGTTTCTTCGCTTCCCAGTTGACATCTCATTTCAGTATAATGTTTATGAATGTTATAAATAAAAATGCATAGATATAATTACAAATCCATATAAAGGTTACAGACAATAAGTCCACTTCATATATCACTATACATTTTCCTTTGAATGAAATAGTTGAACTTTTAGATAGGAGGTAGTCTTTTGTAAAGAAATGAAGAGCTCAAAAGTCTTTACACCAAAAAATCAAATAACCCAATTAATAGATGGACAAATGAACTAATCAGACACTTCTCAAAAGTAGAAATACAAATGGCCAAAAAATACATGAAACAATGTTCAATATCATTAGCAACAAGAGAAATTCAAATCAAAACTACACTGAGATTCATCTCACACTAGTCAGAATGGCAGTCATCAGAAATACAAACAATATGAAATGCTGGAGAGGATGTGAAGGAAAAGAAACACTTTTACACTCCTGGTAGGACTGTAAATTAATACAACTGCTATGTAAATCAGTATGGAGGCTCCTCAAAAGACTAGATATAGAACAACCATATGACCCAGATCTACCACTTCTCAGTATTTACCCTGAAGAATTAAAGGCATCTTACTACAGTGATACATGCATACCTATGTTTATAGCAGCACAATTCACAATAGCCAAACTATGGAACCAGCCTAGGTGTCCATCAATGGATGAATGGGTAAAGAAAATGTAATATATATATATATATATATATATATATATATATATATATATATATACACACACACACACACACACATATATATATACACACACACACACACACACACACACACACACACACCACACACTGGAGTTTTATTCAGCCATAAAGAAAAATGAAATTATGTCACTTGCAGGAAAGTGGATGGAAGCAGAGACCATCATGTTAAGCAAAATAAGTCAAACTCAGAAGGTTAAGGGTCCTGTTTTCTCTCACATGTAGAAGAAGCTAGAGAGGACAAAGTAAAATAAAGATAGGATGGGTCTCATGAAAATCAAGGGAAGATCAATAGAGGAAAGAGATCAAGGGGTGGGAGGTAAGAAGAGAGGGAGAAATGCTGGGAGTGATACTGTCCAAATTGTATTGTTATACTGTGTGCATGCACAAATACATAACAACAAATCAATCAATATGTACAACTATAATGCACCAACAAAAATGAGGAAAAAATATGAGGACCATTAATCCAAACACAAATATTCATCACCCTGTGCAGTGTGTGGGTTTTAGAAAATTTGAATCTAAACTCTATTTTTGTAAATTGAATCATTTCCCCCATTGATTCATAATATAGTATTAGAGAATATTTGTTTCCTTTTCTGGACTTTGGCAGTTTATAGATATTTGGTTTATTTTTCTCACACCTCCACTTACTGTCAAATACATATTTATACACAGATATATGAATGAACTGGGAGAATTTCAATGGAAAGAAATTTCAAGGTAAATTATTTCCAACAATCTAAAGAAGACTAAAAATATGATCAATTACACCAGTGTGATTCTTTTGTGTGTGTGTTTACTTTTTATTCATTATCTGTTTGTTGAGACAGGGTCTCATTATGTGGCCAAGGCTATTCTTAAACTCCTGGACTCAAGCAGTCCTCCTGCCTCAGCTTCCTGAGTAGCTGGGATTATAGGTATACCCTTCTAGGACCTATTCCTATGTTTGGATCTTAAATGATTTTCTAAGAAAGAGATACCCTACTGCAAAGAGAGATGCATGTGAGATAGATGTAAGTGCCCTTTCCATCCAGTAAAACTGAAAAAAAAAATCACTTTGAAACATAGTGATATCAAATCCATAGACATGACATCTTCATGCAGGCCTGATTTCTAGAGAGCTATGCACAAGGACATTTAACTGGACACTGCAACTGAATAACCCTAGAGTCACCACTGCAGATGTCTACATTAACACAAGGTTTGAAAGAGAAGCAGATGGCTAGAAAATCCTTACTGAGATTCTCTAATGATTTCCAAAGGTAGAACAGCAAGTAGCTTTTATGTATAATTGATGTACACCATATGGTAAAGCATGATTAAATGTTTTATATAAAAATCAAATTATTACAGTTAGATTGAATAAAGCCAAGGCCAATTAAAAGAGCTTTCCCAATAAATAATGGACTAGGTTTAGAGCAGTACCTCTAAACCAAGCCACAAGAAGAAAAGGGAAGGAAATGTAGAAAGAATAAATGGGTTTTTATAATATCAAAACTTTAACTTATCAAGTACAAATCCCAATTCCATTAAAACTCAGATTACTATTTTAAAACTTAGAAGAGACAATTCAAACATATTTAAGCAGATTAAAGATAATGTAAAACAAACACTAATATAACAGCAACTTTGTGGTCTAAAATTGAGATCCCAATAAAGTTGAAAATCATCATAATATAAGTCCAGTTGATATTTCACATGAAATAAATTATGACTTTTGAAACCAGAGTCCCTAGACCCTGCTCAGCAAATCAAATACATTGTCTACCCAATTATATCCTTATGTAACAAGTGACCCAACCATTCAAGGTATAGGTCCCTGATGACATGCAGCTATATACAAGGACTCTTCAAAGAGGATGTGTATGTCATTGTTACAGGCAATAAGAGATAAGCAATAGATAATGTAAGTAGTGATGGGCGTATTGATTGAGGAAAGAGAAAAATATAGGTGCCTACAACAGACTGTTTACTATCTGCTTTCTGCTGATAGTTTCTGGTAAAATATACTTCCTGAGATACTTCCATCAAACAGGTAAAACAGAACAGTACAATATCACTCACTACCTCAGCAAGCATGTTTCACCTTAGTCATGACAGGAGACAGGTATATTGCATTACATGACCTAATTAGGTATATAATGCTCTAAAACAACAAGAGTACCTTCATCTGTGAAAACCCAATAAAGAAACATGCAAATATATGAGATAAATATATTAGGGGTGTATTATCATAATGCAATGATTAAATTTTATTACTTTTTACTATTTATAAATTTATGAGGTATGACAAAAGACACATAAAGTGTTTCTTAGAAGCACTAAGAAAATAAATTTTGGTCCATGGAACAAAAATTCACACAATTCTTCCTAGCTTTTCTCTCCCAGAAACAGGAACACCCTCTCTATGGACCCAACATTCTCCCCCCACATAAATGTCCCAGCCTCATATAGAAGCTCCTTCAAATTGAAGTTTATGAAGGTAGTCAAGAGCTCCTTCAAATTGAAGTCTCATCAGCATCTCTAAGAAAGATCAGTGGTTCTCAAACTTTAGAATCACTTAAGGAGACTTAAAATAGTCTGATACCCAGGCCACAACCTATACCCAATTAAGTCAGAACTGTGGGGTTGGGTCCTTGACAGCAGTGGATGTGAACCTGGATGTTCACAGTATAAAGCAAAATTTGAGAACCAATTGGTTAGATCTTAGGAAATTACAGCTTGGTTTTTCAAAATAATTAAATTTCACATTTTCTTTTCAGAAACACATGTGCCATGTAAAGCAAAATAACAAAGAAAAGAGCCAGGATTTCCTGGGGATTTTCAATGAACTGTTTATACCCTTACCACCTGATAAGCCAACTGCTGCTACTGAAGTCAACAAACCAAAACGCCTGCTTCCCAAGGACATATGCTTCACAAAGGTCTGGGGCTACACAAATAGTGCAAGGTTGGGGATTAATATAATGCAGAATCCTTGCCGGTTCTTCTCTCTGTTTATATTATTACTCCCTCTTATAATTCATCTTAAATGTAATGAACTAAAACTCCTAATCCAACAATATAACTCTCAGTTTCAGAAGAATGGAATGTCACTTGTAAGGTTAGACCCAGATTTCCAATTGTAGGTCTTAAATTCATCTATTAATTTATACCATGGCCACTCACTTAGTTCCATTGCATTATATTCATTCATTTTTCTCTGCTTGACTGCTCATGTTTTTCTTTCTGAGATCAATGGTACAGTAACTTGAAGCCTGGGTTGACCATATATCTCCATTTTTGTGGAGAAGCATAATTATATTTGAATATATTTCATAATTATATTTGAAACTTTCAAATATCCAAAATTTTTAATGATTATATAGGGAACCTCACCTAAAAATTTGCCTTTACTATGTTATTGGTCTTGCTTTGTTACACAGCTATTCATCTATCCTCTTCCACCCATCTAACAACTCATCCTATTTTTGGAAATGTTTTAATGAAGTACAGTAAAATTACTATTGTCATCTCTTCTACTCACAAAGGTGTCCTGGTTTTTGACAATACATTCTACAGTGATCTTATTCTTAAGCAAATCAGGTGTGTGTGTGTGTGTGTGTGTGTGTGTGTGTGCGTGCGTGCACATGCACACACACATGTAATAGTTGTAAAATTGTAGGTGGCACTAGGTACAGTGGAAGCATCAGACAAAAATATGAGTAAATTTCAATATTCAACTTGAAGTCCAGTTGAATGATATAACTCATGGAATAAAACAGTGACTGGATGTTGACTGATCTATTACTGCCAAAGGAAACCAAAGGATCAGAACAAGCAGAACTCAGTGTGCACAGAAATAACCAGTGATTTGTGGGAAAGTCAGACTTGTTTTGAGCCTTGAAGGATGAAACAAGTTTGGATTGTTAGGAAACAAAAAGGTATCTGCAATGAGGCGGAAGAATAACACATGAGCAAAGATAGTTGAAGAATAAGAAGGCTGGCAAGAAGAGCAAGAAAAAGTGCAAGACTGTAGATTCAAGAATATACTTACTTTGCTTGGTATCCAAGTACAATAAGAAACTTCTCATTCTTAATTGGGAAAGTTGATAGACATCTCACTTGCTGAAAGATCAAGCCTTAAATATCTTTCCTGCCAGGTATTACCTGCCACGTATTACTGGTAACTGTCATCTATTCACCCCTTCTAACATGACTTTTGCTGTCATATAGTAGATTTTTCTAGGCTGGAAGAAATACTAAAACAGATTAGGTTCTCATGCCAAAATAATGTCTTAATAAGCTGTAATGATTCTTGGTTATTTAAATCAGGGTTTGCCTTCCTCCTCTTTTTTCTGATTTATTGGAAGTTAATTGAGTTGTGAATTGCACCAGACAGAACCTATATGCATGAATAACTTCTTATTTCAGCAGTATCAAAATCAATAGTCATTGGGTCTGCTACAAAACAGAAGTTCTGCATTCTAATTAACAATATATTGTGCATGTATATACATATAGCTTGTACCAGTCTCTTCTTATTCTGCTGTCAGAATGTTCTTTTGCTATAACACAAGGGTCATCTTTTTACAGTGGTTTCTTAAATCCCACTCAAAGCAGATTGGGATGCTTATCTTGGCTTTACATGGACTTGAGCAGGTTTAAACTGAGATTGACTTTTGCTCAAATATGAAGTAAATGAAATGGTCCGAATGAAACAAACATTGATTTAATTTAAAGGCTTCTTTTTGATCTTTTGAGGATTTCTATGATTTCTGTTATACCTCAACCACTGCTTGGACCTTGACTGCCAAGTTGTACTGACTCAAAACACTGCATGATCTCTGAGTTCCACCAAAACCTTAATACCATTTCTGACATCTTATCCTCCCTCCACCACTGATAACCATTCACTGTTTTGGCATGCTTTAGAGTCCATGTTCTGTGTATAGTAATGAATTTTAGGCCAAGATTTCTAACATCACAATTGCTACATCTACCAGCATGCTTATTATGTCATTCTCCAAGGAGCTTTAAGGTTCTTGGCAAAAATTTGATATAATTTTGAAGTTATTTGCTTGATCTTGAACAGAGGTTAAACTCTCTTAGAGGTCAAAAGCTATTTTTTAATAATTTAAGAAATAATTTTTGGTTTTGATGTTGTGGTATTCTTGTAAGAGAGAGCAGAACCTGGAAATTCATATGGGGACTTAGACCTGTATAACAGCTACAATGGATATACTGTTTTGGTTTCATATCTCTAAACAACACTTGACTATTAACTGAAGAGTGAAAATCACAAGAGGGAAAAGTAATTTGGGGAATAGCTCTTTCTTGGTTCTTCTGCTTGTTCAAGCACTGAAATAAAATTTAAAAAGTACCTTCTAATCAATCAGAAATGTTTACTGAGCACCTGTCCTATACTACTGAGAGTAAAAAAGAAACATGAGACATGAGTACTTTCCTATATAATCTATTCCCTGTATAAACTATTGAAGAGAATAGTAACATACATGAAACAAAAGCTAACAATGCAAAAATGTCTTTACTATAAATCTATGGTCACCATCAGAGGAGATTAGTGGGAACTTCATGGACCAGAGTGGGCCTTGCAGGGTTTTGAGTAGTATGGAAAAGAGGACAGAGAATTAATTCTAAGTGAAAATGTCATATGTGGAGGGAAGAAAGAACTCAGTGTGTTTCTAGGATAATGAAGAAGCCAGCTTGAGTACAGCAAACGGTATATGATGGAAAATAGTAGTGAATTTAGACAGAGTAGGCCACAATATGCATACCAGGCTATGAAGCCTGGCACAAGTATAGGAGTGTCTGAGAAAAAAAAAAATGCCACACTTACCAGTTACACAAAGTTCTATCCTGAAAAACACACTCCTGCCCACTGATTGCCATTCAACTATATTCAATTCTTTTGGCCTAATTATCACTTTGGGCACCATAAGTCAGAACATGCAAAACATGACCACAAACCATGTAGCTGCACTGAATACTTACCCAGAAAACAGAATAAGAGAGGAAAAATGAATTAGTCAAGGGTAACAAGCAAAATATGCTTAACAATAAATGGACAACCAAAGCAATGTCAAGGGGGTAGAAAATAAACTAAATCTGATTGAGCAGTCATAGGTAGTTAATTATGGACATAGATTCTCACATTAACTCCTTATACATGAACCTAGGACCATTTGATTTCAATCATTACTAAATAATTCCACTACTTTTAACTGTTGCAATACTAATACTACAAAGGATAACCATCTAATTCACTTCTGTATCAAATATAAAAAATAATACAAGTTAATTTGTAGAAAATAAGCAAAAGAGGTACAATTCAATTCATAAAATAAACTTTAAATTTTTAAAATAGATTTCCTCATCCTATATTTTAAAAGCAGCTCTAGATTTTGATAATAAATGGACTAATACAATGAAACAGAGGTAACCATGGTTTGTTTTATTTATCCAGTTGGCCCAGAACCGAGAATTCTATCCTGTTAAGTCAAGATTGTAATGAGAAAAAGAAACAAATGGTATGCTATAATAGCAATGTTTCCTCAATAGTACAAGGGAATAGAATTGACACAGAGTACCAAATGACCTCAGCAAAACACTAGCAAGCCAAATTCAGCAACATATAAAAAGAATTATACATTATGACCCAGTGGAATTTATGCCAGGGATACAAGGTTGCTTAATATGAAATAATAATGAAAAACAATTATTCCAGTACCTCATGTGGATAGAATAAAAACAAAAATAACATGATCACCTCAACATTCTTAAGAGCATTTGACAAAATTTCACACCTTGGAAAACAAGGAATAGTAGGAACGTTTCTCAATCTGATAAAGGACATCTACAAAAATGCACCATTAACATTGTATTTAATAGTAAGAGACTAGATGCTTTTCCCTTAACACTTGGAACAAGGCAAGGGTTTATACTTTCATCACTCCTCTTCAATACTGTACTGGAAGTTCCAGCCATGGTCATTACACACACACACACACACACACACACACACACAAAAAGCATATAGCTTGGAAAGAGGAAGTAAAACTCTTCCAGCTCTATTCAGAGATAATGACAATATAGACATAAAATATTAAATAGCCTACTAAAATCTATTAGAACTATCAAGTTAAGCAAGGGTGCAGGATACATCTAAAATAACAACAAAAAGAATAAAATACGTAGTTTAGCAGAAGAAATGTAAAATTTATACACTGAAACTGTAAAATATTACAGAAAAAAATTAAGGAAGCTCTAAACAAATGGAGAAATGCTCCAAATACATGGATTAAAAGACTTAACATTGCTAACATGACAAAATTATTTGAATCATTTAAGTACAATCCATATCAGAATCCCTGCTAGCTTCTTTGTAGAAATCATCGAGTTTATTATAAATTTTATATGGGATTTTAAGAGCAACCAAACACATACTGGGAAAAAAGAATAAAGCACGAGGACTCATTACTTCCCATTTTGAAAACTTACCATAAAACAATGGCAGTTAAGAAAGTATGGTACTGGCACAAGGACAGACCTATACATCAGTGGAATATAATCTAGAGTGCAGAAATTAATCCAAACATATACAGATCTCCTCAACTAACAATGGGGTTATGTCCTAAGAAACTCATTATAAAGTGTTTTTTTTAAATCCTAAGTCAAAACTTCATAAACCCAGAGGCCCCTTAACTTATAGTACAGTGGGGTTACATGCAGATAAATCCTTCATAAAGTAAAAAAAAAAAAAAAAAAAAAAAAACCTAAGTCAAAGCATTGCAAATCCGAGACCTTCTATATGATCAGCTAGTGGTATTTAGGAATGATGCCAAGATCCTTCAACAGGTAAAAGTGGTCTGTTCAACAAATGTGAGACAACTAGATATCCACATATACAACAGTGAATTTTTACCCTTACATCATGCCCTATACAAAAATTAACTCAAATTTGACCAAAAACTTAAAGGATACACAAAATCTATAAAACTCTTGGAAGACAATATAAAAGTATAATCTTCATGATGTTGTTTTGACAAGTATCTTTACTTATGACACCAAAAGCACGAGCAACAAAATAAAAAGTTGTACTTAATCAAAATTTAAAATTGTGAGTTCCTAAGGCCACCATCAATGAAGTGAGAACACATCCCACATAATGGGAAAACATTTTTGCAATTCATTTATCTGATAAAGGATTTGTACTTGAAATATATAAATAACTCTAATAAGTCAAAAACAAAAGGACATATTATCTAGTTAAAACGGGCACATGATCTGAATAGATATTTCTCCAAAAATGATATATAGCTAGCCAAATGAACAGGAGAAGATGTTCAACACAGTACTCATCAAGAAAATGTAAATCCAATGAGATATAACTTCACACCCAATACTATAATCAAGAAGTCAGACAACAGGGCTGGAGTTGGTGGCTCAGCAGTAGAGCACTTGCCTAGCACGTGCAAGGCCCTGGATTTGATCCTCAGCACCACGTAAAAATAAATAAATAAAATAAAGGTATTGTGTCCAACTACAATAAAAAAATAAATATTAAAAAAAAAGAACAAAAAATGTCAGACAACAAGTTCTGGAGAGGATATGGATGAATCAGAATCCTCATAAACAGCTGATGGAAATATAAAATGGTGCAGGTACTTTGGTAAATAGCCTGAAAGCTCCTTAAGTGATTAATAAAAGTTATCATATGACCTGGTAATTCCATTCCTAGTTATATACACAAAATAAATGCAAAAATATATGTGCATACAGAAACTTGAACATGAATGTTTACAGTAGCATTATTCACTATTGCCAAGAGATAGAAACCACTCACATGTACAACAAAATGTGAATGGATAAACAAAATGTAGTATATCCACATACTGGGGTATCAAATGACACATTACAATAGGAATGAACTTTTAAAATGTTATGCTAAGTGAAAGAAGTCATTCACAAAAAAAATTATACTATATGATCTCATTCACATAAAAACACAAAATAGGGAAATCTATAGAGACAAAAAGCAAATTAATAATAGTTTGGGGCTGGAATTGAAGAGAGAATGTGGTGATAGCTAAAAGGAACAAGGTTTTTTTAAGGTGATTAAAATATTCTAAAATCTGTAGTCATGGTTGCACTACATGATAATAAACTAAAAACCACTGAATTGTACAATTTAAGTGAATAAATCATATAATATGTGAAATATTTCTTAACAAAGCGTTTTTGTTTTATTTTTAGAAAAAGAGGCCCAAATATAAGAAAGCAAAAGTGAGAGATCATCATGACAGCCAAAACAAGAACCATGTCTATTTTTCCAGAAGAGGTGGAGTGGGGGTAAGATATTGGCTTTTTTTTTCTTCTTTTTCAGTGCTGGGGATTGATCCCAGGGCCTCATACATGCAGGCAAACACTCTATGATATGGTTATATCCCCAGCCCCAATGCTGGCTTTTTTATGTAAGGAAGAGCCTTCTTTGCATTGTGTTGAAGGCAGTGGGTATTTTCAAAATAAATCTTAGTCCTGGGAAAATGTCTTTAAGGCATTCTGCAAATGGATTTTAGAATAAATTGTGTCCCTGAAGTTTTAACATAAGAATTTTATTTAATCAAACTGTCTTTGTCCACCCAAAGACAACCAGCAAGTTACATTCTTGCACTGAGTCATTTTTCTAAAGAGAACCTACACTGGGATGCACTTGACACTAATGATATGCTCTTTTTTCCCAATAATGCAGTGGGTGGCAATAATATATTCTAGTCTGTGTGTGGCTACTATGTCTGTAATTTCTCTCTCCACATTAGGGTAATAGTAGTTCCCTTCCTCAGGATGGCTATTATTCATATAATTGCCAAACACAGACTTATTTAGCGAATGCCATTCATGAATACCAAAGAATGGGGTAGCTTCAGTAAGAAAAGCCACAGGATAGGCAACATAAGTGCCTACCATTTCACTTTTTAGCAACTCAAGAGGACTACCGATGTTTCCAATCACCTATTTACCCCAATAACTGATCAAGTTCTAATACAGATATGAGCTGTTAATCAAAAATCACTTTTCTTTCCACAGAGACTTACCTTGTATTTATTTTTGCATTTTATCTTTAATTCTGTCATATTTACTTGGGCTGAAACCATTTCTTTCTTCTCCTTTCCCCAGAGGAAAGTGAATATACTATGCAAGTTCTGTTCTAATATATATGAATGGTGAAAAACAAAAGGAATATCTTCTTTAATCTTGCTTGCGTACCTTAAAATGAAATGAAAATGAATGGCTTCTTATTTAGGGTGAACATATAATTTACCATTTAAACCAGACATTTTGAGAGTGACACCAATAATAATTATTCCTGGATAAAGGCATAAACAGGTTGTTTGGGGCAAATTTAGAGGTATGATCATCATGCTAGCATTGCATATCCTCTGTTTTATACCATAATTTTTAAATTTCTAAATTAACTTTTAGTAAAACTGAATTTGCTGTATAGTTCTATAAGTTTTAATACACATATAGATTCACATAACCACCACCAAAATCAGGATACAAAACAGTTCCATCACTCTCACACATGAGGTCTCATGCTGTCCCTTTGTAGCCACTTCCTCTCTCTCTTAAATTCTAGTCACTGTTGTTTCATATTTTTGAGAATGTCACATAAATAAAATCATAATATTTTGAAGCTGGCTTCTTTCATTGAGCATACTGCCTTTGTGATTCTTCCAAGTTGCTGTGTGAATTAAAATTTCAATATTTTCCTGATTCTGAGAAGTATCCCATTATGTGGATATACCACAATATGTTTTACCCATGATAGAAATTTGGGTGGATTCCAATTTGAGTTTATTAGAAAAAAACTGATATACACATTTGTGCACAGGTTTGTGTGTAGAAATAAGATTTCATTTCTTTTGGATAGATGCCCAGAGTGCAATTTCTGGACTGTATGGGAATAGCATGTTTGGTTTTACAAGAAACTGCCAAATTGTTTTCCAGAATAGCTGTATATTCCCACTGACAATGTTTGCAAATTTCTTTGCTCTGTATTCTTGCTAGCACTGATGTTATATCTTTATTTATTTATGCTATTTGGTTTTTATTTCATAGTCATAAACTTAACTCAGCAATCCAGCAAGACTTGGAGAAGACTATAAAATAATATTAAACTCAAAGAACTACAGCAAGAGCACAAAGATTAGAGAATACTGCAAATACATAGGGTAGATAAGCTCTCTCCTGAGTTACAAAAGGAATGACCTGGTGATTAAGATAAAACACATGCCAAAAGTATTAGAGTTGCCCTCTATCAACAATAGCAATTGTCTTTCTGGTCTTGGTATTCGTGTACTCAGAATATGCCATGGCTTCCATGATATCTGCACTCTTTTTTCTAATGCCTGCCATTCAACCACTCAGTCTTGCACAAGACTCCTATAGCACAAGAAATAAAATCAAGAATTAATAAATGAGATGGATTCAAACTAAAAATCTTCTTCTCAGCAAAAGAAACAATCAATAAGGTAAATAAAGAGCCTACATTTTGGGAGCAAATTTTTGCCACATGCACATCAGATAGAGTACTAATCGCCAGGATATATAAAGAACTCAAAAAACGTGACACCCAAAAAACCAAACAACCCAATCAATACATGGGCTAAGAAGCTGAACAGACACTTCTCAGAAGACATACATTCAATCAACAAATATATGAAAAAAATGTTCAACATCTCTAGTAATTACAGAAATGCAAATCAAAACTACTCTAAGATTTCATCTCATGCCAATCAGAATGGCAGTTATCAAGAATACAGACAGCAATAAATGTTGGCAAGGATGTGGGGGGAAAGGCACACTCATACATTGATGGTGGACTGCAAATTGGTGCAACCAATATGGAAAGCAATATGGAGACTCCTTAGAGAATAAGGAATGGAACCACCATTTGACCTAGCTATCCCACTCCTCTGTCTATACCCAATGGACTTAAAATCAGCATACTATAGTGACACAGTCACATTAATGTTCATAGCAGCTCAATTCACAATAGCTAAACTGTGGAAGCAACCTAGATGCCCTTCACTAGATGAATGGATAAAGAAACTGTGGTATATATTCAAAATGGAATATTACTCAGCATTAAAAGAGGATAAAATTATGGCATTTTCAGGTAAATGGATGGAGTTGGAGAATATCATGCTACATGAAGTGAGCCAATCCCAATAAACCAAAGGCCAAATGTTCTCTCTGATAAGTGGATGCTAATCCATAATGGGGAGTGGGGAGACATGGGAAAATGGAGGAGCTTTGATTGGGTAAAGGGGAGGGAGGGGTGAGGAGGGTGCATGGATGTAGGAAATATGGTGGAATAAGATGGACATCATTACCCTAGGTACATATATGCTTGCACATATGGTGTGACGCTACATTGTGTACAACTAGAGAAATGAAAAGTTGTCCTGCAATTGTTTGTAATGAATCAAAATGCATTCTGCTCTCATATATACCTAATTAAAATACATTACTTAATAAAAAAGATTTTAGAATTGGGAACTGTTTGTGTTTGTTCTAGAATTTGTTCTGGATAAGTTGTCAAGACCTATCTTCTTCAGGTGAAGTTATCATCAGATTTCTTCCCATAGATGGACTTGCCACAAGTGCCATCATGATATGTGAAGTCAACATCTTGCACATAAATGCTGGAATAATTCTGTTAAAACAGAGACACTTATAACCAAATACTTTCTTTCTATTTCTCAGAGCATAAAATTTTTCTGATACCTTTAAAACTTTGACTGTAAATCACTCCAAGGAGACAAGCCCAAGTGCTCAAGCCTGGAGAGCAATGCAGAACACCACTATAAAGTTGGCCACAGCTGGTGGCAGGGAATTCTGGACAACAACAGTGTCCATACAGTGCTGATACTGTATTTTTAAATTCTCATTTTAGCTATTATGATAGCTATGTAGCAGAATCTCATCATGGCTTTAATTTCTATTTCCCTATTGCCTAATGATATTTAGCAACTTTTCATGCACTTATTTGCTATTTGTAGACCTACTTTGGTAAACTGTCTATTCAAATCTTTTATCTACTTTATAATTAAATTGCTGGTTTTCTTATGGTTAACTTTTTGGGGTCTTTAAATATTATGATAAGTGAAATTAGTCAAACACAGAAACTCTAAAGTCAAATGTTTTCTCTCATATGTGGAAGCTAGAATAAAGTAAAGGGGGAAGAAAGGATAAGATTACATAAAGAAATAATCAGATACAAATTAATGGAAGAGTGAAAGGAAGTCTAGTAGAGTAGAGGAAGGAGAATGGGAGAGGAGAGGGAGGATGGGAAGAAAAAGGAGGAGATAAAAAGGGACCATCATGACTGAAATTGACTTCCATGCATGTATGAGTTTGTCAGGATGACTCAACCACTATATATATCTATAAAACTCTAATTTTAAAAAAATCAATATTTGTATTAAAGTTAAACCATTCTTAAATACTTCTGATATAGACCCAAATTATCATTCTTAAACATTTCTGGTATAAGTCCAAATTTGCATATATTCCATTAATCAACTTCATTAGTTAATTTAATCTGTCAATATTACATTTATTTTTTTGCTTCCATGTACATAATAAGTGAGGTAATCTTGTAATTTATCTTTCTCAAAGTATTTGTGTGGTGGGTAGATAGATACAATGACAAGATTATATTACACTCTAGAAATTAGTTAAGTTTCTTTTTAATCCTCTGAACATTTATATTTTAAAATAGGGATTATCTGTTCTTTGAAAATTGGATAAACTGATTTATGTAATCTTCTAGCTCTAATGATAATTTTTGTATGTAGACTTTTGACTATCGATACTTTCTTTAATGATTATAGATTTATTCAGGTCATCTATATTCCTTGAGATAGTTTTAATAAATTTTATTATGTGTCCATTTGTCTAATTCAAAGATTTATTTGCATGGTTATTGAAGGCATTATTATTGTGATTTTAAATTCAACTATGTCTATGGTAGTATCTCCTTCTTTGTTCCTAATACCATTATTGTATCAATTCTTTTTTTGAGATTAATACTATAAGAAGTTTTTTTTTAGTTTTGTTATTTATTTCAGAGTTGGATTTTGGATTTGATGATCTTTGCTATTATTTTCTATTTCATTCATTTCTACTTCCACTTTATTTCCTTCCTTGTTTAGGGAAGGGCCAACTTTGTTGTTCCATTTCTAGCTACTTAAAGTACATACAGTCTATTGATGCCAGTTTTCCATCTTTTCTTACACATTCATTTGAGGCTGAATTTTTTCTATAAATGTTGCTTTAGGAGCATCTCATAAGTTTCCCAATACAGCATGATCATGCTTAAACTCTAAATAATTTCCCATAAGGTTTTTTTCTTAATGACTTAGAATATTTTACAATTTCAAAATTTACAAACACTTCATGATATTTTTAAACTACTTTTATCTTTATTGCTATAGTGGCTAGAGAAAATGTTTTTATACAGTTGTTGGGTGAATTTTTGAGACTTATAATCTAGTTCACAATTTTTGGAAATATTTCTATGCATAAATTAAAAGAAGAAGGCATTTTCTCTAATCACTGGACCTAGCATTCTATGTATGATATGTCCATTAGATCAAATTTGTTCTACAACTGCAGTAATAGTTCCCTGCTTTTTCCATCAATTACTGAAATATGTAAAAACCTTCAAACATAAGTATGAAAATATTGATGTTTTCTGATTTTTCTTTCAAATCTTGCTTTATATATCTGAAGCAAAGTTGTATAAAAATATATCTTCCAAGTGAGTTTTGTCCTTTATGATTAAGTTGTGATGTTCCTCATTACTAATAAAGCATTTTCCTTTAAATACTAAATTTCCTTAATATTATATCACCATTGTAGTGGGAGCTTTCTTGTGCTTGGTATTTCCCTCATCTTTTTAAATATTTACATATTTTTTAGTTGTGGATGAACATTTTTATTTATTTATTTATTTATATATGTTGCTAAGAATTGAGCCCAGTGCCTCATGCACGCCAGGCAAAGTGTTCTACCACTGACGCACAACCCCAGCCCTTGCCTCATCTTTTTTTAATCATTTATTTCCAACACTTTTGTGTTTTACATTTATTCCTTGCCAATACTACATAGTTTTTTTTAAATTTAACAAGCTTTGATGCCTTTCACAAATAAACATTTTTTATGTTTTGAAGTTATATATTTGAATATATATATTCCCATTGTATTCTGTTCTATTTATCATTCTTTTCCTTCCCATTTTTCTCACTTCCTACTTAATGCTAAATTGATTAAGATTTTACAATTCCCTTTTGTTCTCCTCTACTAGAGAGGAGATGTCTATATAGACATTTTACTTACAATATTTTGCTGAGTACTTCTTAACTTTTAAAATGCATCCTTGACTCAAAGTCTAAAGTTGATCATGTCTACTTTTTCCTCCTAGATCATAATACAAGAGCCTTAGAGAAAATGTAACTCTTAGTTATAATTACCTATTATGGTTGTCAAGTATTTTAATATATTTTACATTTTATATTAGTTTTGTAGGGCCATTATATCAATATACCACAGATAGAAAGGCTTAAATAATAGAAGTTTATTGTCTTACAGTTCCAGGGCTGAAAATCTGAAGCTCAAGATGTATGCAGAGCAATGATCTTTCTGAAGGTTCTAGGGAAAGATCTCATCCAGGCCTTCTAGTTTGTGATGATTACTATAACTAGTTATGTAGCAGCATAACGATCTTCACATGGCATTCTCCTTTTGTGTTTGTGTCCAAATTTCTCCTTTTTATCATGGCACAAATCATATTGGGTTAGGGGTCCACTCTATCCAAGATGAAATGTCCTTATCTTCATTAATTATATCTGCATCATAACTAATTTCAAGTAAGATCACATTCAGAGGTACTGGGGCTTAGGACTTCAACATATGAATGGGGAGGCACAATTCAAAATATATTTATAACTGGTAATTTAATCAGTAATGTTGTTTCTTGTTTATATTTATCTATATTTACCAATTTCACTGTTCACCATTACTTCAAGCATTTCACTCATTTATTCAATTTTCCTTCTTCTAACATAGATTTATAGTTATTTCACCAAGTATCTAAGAATAGTAAATTTGCTCAATTTTCATCTAAATTTACATATGTTTTGCTCAAACTCTTTTAAGATATTGACTTGGTATAGAAGTTCTAGAGTGTTGTTTACCTCAGCAATTAAAAGATACTGTTCTTTTCTCTTTTGTCCTCAATTATTTTTGTTATTAGGTCTTTAGTTCGTCTATTTACTGCTCTTTATAGATGATGTGACCTTTCTTTTGGGTGACTTTTTGAATGTTTTATCAGTGCTTTTATATAAAATAGTGGGGTTCTTTTTGACATTCGTACATGCATGTAATATAATTTGCTCCATTTCAGTCCCCAGTACTTCCACTTTACTTCCCATCCTCCCTCTCTCCTTTCTTTGCTGTACTTGTCTTCTATTTATTGCTTTTTTTTTAAAATGGTGCTCATAGGCCAGGAGTGGTGGTGCATGCCTGAATTCCCAGTGACTCAGGATGCTAAGGCAGGAGGATTGCAAGTTCAAATCCAGCCTGAGCAATGGCGAGGCGCTTAGCAACTCAGTGAGACCCTGTCTCTAAATAAAATACAAAATAAGGCTGGGGATGTGGCTCAGTGGTTGAGTACCCCTGAGTTAAATCTCTGGTAGCGTCCCCCCCAAAATGGTACATTATAGATATATGTAAAAGTGGCATTCATTGTGATGTATTCATTCATGCACAAAACACAATTTCATTCCACAATTCCTCCCCTTTCCTATTCCTCCTCCCTCCTCCTTGATTATCTTCCTCTACTCCACTATTCTCCCTTCCATTTTCATTATGTCCCATTTCCTTTTTTTTTTTTAAATTCCTCAACTCTTTCTAGCTTCCACAAATGGAGAAAACATTTGACCTTTGACTTTCTGAGTCTGGCTTATTTCACTTAGCATAACATTCTCCAGTTCCATCCACTTGCCAGCAAATGTCATAATTTCATTCTTCTTTATGGCTGAGTAGAACCCCACTGTGTATATATACACCATATTTTTTGATCCATTCATCTGTTGATGGACACCTAGACTGGATCCATAACTTGGTTATTGTGCTGCTATAAATATTGATGTGCATGTATCCCTGTAGTATCTATATGCTGATTTTAATTCTTCTGTATAAGCATCAAGGAGTGAGATTGGTGAATAATATGGTGGTTCCATTCCAAGTCTTTTGAAGAACACCCATTCGTCTTTCAAGATTGGTTGTACTAATTTGCAATACCAACAGATATATGAATGTACCTTTTTTCCTACATCCATCATTTGTATTCTTGATGACTGCCATTCTAATTGGAGTGAGATGAAATCTCAATGTAGTTTTAATTTGAATTTCCCTAGATGCTAAGGATATTGAACATTTTTTTCATATATTTTTTGGACATTTTTACTTCTTCTTTTGAGAAGTGTCTGTTTAGTTTATTTGCCCATTTATTGATTGAGCTGTTTGTTTGTTGTGGTGGTAAGTTTTTTTTTTTAGTTCTTTATATATTCTGGAAATTAATCCTTTATTAGAAGAGTAGCTGGTAAAGATTTTCTCCCAATCTGTAGGCCCACTATTCATGCTTTTAATTGTTTCCTTTGCTGAGTGGAAGCTTTTTAATTTGATGCCATCCTATCAAGATACCAATGGCACTCTTCACAAAACTAGGAAAAACACAGTCCTGAAATTCATATGGAAGAGTAAAAGACCTACATTAAGCAAAGCAATCCTGAACAATAAGAGTGATGCCGGAGACATCACAATATCTGATCTAAAATTATACTGCAAAGCTATAGTAAGTAACAAAAACAGCATGGCATTGACATCAAAATAGACGTGGAGACCAATGGAATAGATGACACAGAGGCAAACCCACATACTTACAGCCATCTGATACTTGACAAAGGTGCCAAAATCACATGTTGGAGAAATACAGGCTTTTTAACAAATGGTGCTGAGAGCACTGGATATCCATATGTATAAGAATGAAACTAGATATATTCCTATCTCTCACCCTGCACAAAAGTAAACTCAAAATAGACCAAAAACTTAGAAATTAGATCAGAAACTTTGCAATACTAGAAGAAAACATAGGGTCAACACTTCATATAATGCCACAATAACCAACTTCCTTAACAAGACCCCAAAAGCTCAAGAAATAAAACCAGGAATCTATAAGTAGAACAGTATCAAATTAAAAAACCTTTTGGTGAGTTATAACATTTTCTATTTTGCTTTGGGTTCTTCCAGTTCCATTACGAGTTATCTACACACAGAGTTCTTTGTTATTATCATTCTTGATGCTTTCTGAGTTTCTTAAATTGCATCATGCCTTTTTTCAGTTTTGAATATCATCAGTCATTATTTCTTTGAATATTGTTTCTCCTCCATGCTAATTATTCTTTTTATTGTCAAACTCTCACATTTAACCATCCTTTTCTTTCTCTCATTCTGATGCATTCTACATGATTCCCTCAATCCATTGACAAGTTACTAATCTCCTCTGTCTCTTTATCATCTAATCATTACCCATAAATGATAAAGTTTTCATTCTAAAAGGTTATTTCTTGTTTTATAAACCATCCAGTTCTATTTTCATTGTCTTTGATTAGATTTATTAGGGTTTCAATTCCATTTCAAATCACTATTATAAACATTAATTTTTAATTCTCTCCTGTATCCTGTACCTTCTACTTTCTCCAGTTCTTGGGGATATAATCCTATTATTTGTTGTGTCTACTGACTTTCATCATAGTTAGACTGTTTTTTCATATGTTTAATAACATTTTATTTTGAATTTGTCTTATGAAGAGCTAATTTTTCTGTAAGAATACATTGTAACCTTATTGTATGTTCCTCAAGAGCTGTTTTGAGTTTGCTTCTGCTGAGAATCCCTGGGGAGCTGGCTAATTCATCATTTGATATTGTATTATGGTATCTGAATTTTATGCTACTTTCTAAGTTTCAGTGGAATGCAAAATTAAATTCCAAGCAAAAATAAATTGTAAGCACATGGTTAGAAATTTTGGGGGAGATATTTTTTTCCATCTATATCTCAGGCAAAAAGCCAAGTTCCTTGCCATTTCTCGGTGGGTAGGCTATCCATTTTCTTTATTCACTCTTTTACTAAGGGCTATAAATTCAAGGATACAGCTATCCTCAGGGGTCTGTAATTCCAAAACCTCACTTCACAAAGGCTGAGGACTCATCTCCTTTGCTACATGGCCATTAAAACCCCCATTCCTTATTTACACAGTCTAACTATATAGCACTCCATCCCTGTCAGGTACATTGGCTCTTCTTTTCCTCTGGAAAGTTGAAATTTCTTGCTTCATTGTGAGACGTTATATTTTATAAGAGTTTCTAGGGTCGGTAACAAGATGTTTATATTTTTCTCCAATAGTTCTGAACATTGACGATATTTGTGTTTTATTACCTGTGCTTCTGGAAATTAATCATGCTTACTTTTATTGTTTCTACAATTGTTGATGATACTGCATACTTTAGCTTTTTTATGCTCCATATCAAGACTCAATCTGGTAGCTTTGATTAATACACATTTAAATGTCCAAGGTGAATCATAGGCATTACCAAACAGAGTGGATACTGGTTCAATCAAAAATAGATTTCAGTTATATGATTCTATTAATATATTTTGGAATTGGAAAAACTAATATAACATAATAAGAGGTTGTCTTGGCCCCAGGGGTAGGGCATAACAACTACAAAGAATTTGAAGGGGGTTGAGGGAAATGTCCTTTACCTTGATTTGGTAATGACATTTGTCAAACTCATCAGATATTCACTCAAATATTCTGCATTTTGTTGGATGTGAATTTTTTTTCAACAAAGTGCATTGTAAAAAGAGAAAAACACAGATGTCTCTGGTAAGTAACTGGTATGCCCATACCAGTTCATACTGGCTGAATATCAACCTGAGAAAGAAATAATGATCTTTCTATAGCATGGTAAAGAAATCTCTATACTAGGAGGCTTTGGTGTTATTACTTCTTAATTTTTATTACCAATAAATTCAACTTTATTTATTTATTTATTTATTTGGTACTAGAGACTGAAGACAGGGACACTTAACTACATCCCGAGCCCTATTTATTTATTTATTTATTTATTTTGAGGCAGGGTCTCACTAAGGTGCTAAGGCTGGCTTCAAACTTGTGATCCTCTGCCCTCAGCCTCCCTAGTTTCTGTGACTACAGGCATGGTTTGTTAATGTCTTTTTGACATCAAAGATAATAAGCCTTTTAGCAACAAAAAATGTCATCAAAATACATCCTGTGCTTTACATTACCATATAAGCTTTTTACTATAGAACATCCTTGTCAGATTCTGCTGGCTTCTGTACACATATTGCATATATATACTTAGAAGTTACTCTTTGCTCACACTCATATACTATGTGCAGACGTATGTAGTCTTTTATCATAAAAGAATGCATGGAGAAAATATTTAATATGCTTTACAACACAGTTTCTAAACATATTATGTGGAAAAGTAATCAGAGAAACAAGTTTGTTTAAGATTCACTTATATTTTGAAACATGGACACAGTTACCACCCCAGGTGATAAAACATAACTGGCACAAATCAAGGCTAATAGTCACATAGTCCTATAGGAGCACTGCAAGTAAAAGAAGTGGAGAAAAGCCAAAAACATAGAGCCTTTCTCCCTCTTGATATCCTTACTGTGATCCAGGGGTTCACAAAATATACCTCTTGGCTAAATCCAGTCTACCCCATGTTTTGAATGGCCCATGAGCTAAGAATGTTTTTTCATATTTTAAAATTTCCTTAAAAATAATAAGGAAAATATCTCTTGACAGATGAAAATGATATGAAATTTAAAATTCTGTGTCCATAAATAATTTTTACTTGAAAGCAACAAGCTCATTTGTTTCTGTGTCATGCATAGCTTTTTTTATGCTACAGTGATAGTTGAGTAGTTTTAATAGACCTATGATCTATAAATCTATTTACTACTTGACTTTTTACAGAAAATCTTTGCTGACCCCTGCAATGAACAATTATCTTTTTTACCAGGATTAGGAGTAGGAAAGATTGATGCTGGATAGGGCACTAAACAAAGCAACAAAATGCTATTGCCAGAAATCCAGTCAAGAATAACTATTAAAGACATGGTGCTTTGACTACTGTCCACAGAGGGGAAAAATAACAACTAGATGGTAATGTTCCCCAAATCCCACATAATCATGCTTATTGAAGCATATGTCTGAAATTCAAACCTATTTATGTGAAAATCTAGACTCAATTGAAGAATCATTCTTGATGATTTGTATTGGGAATGAGATTTTGAGTCTTCAAGAAAGTTATTTGTAAAATTGTGCAGTTCTTTGGTCATATCTTTGTAGGTACTCCACTCAGTGTTATTTATGTGCATGCCTTTAAATTCTTCCCAGTCTATCAGGCAGTAGGGGTGGGAGTGTTCTAAAATTGAACTGCTTGAAAACTAGGTATAAACAGGTGCATCAGGCACATAAAGTAGATTTTTAGAAGAAAGCACAAGTTTTGTTACATGATAAAATGTACAGCAAAGCCTTTCTCATTGCTACTAAACTTCAAGTTTAAGGATGTCTAGAAAATATTTTCATTTCCCCTCATCATTTACTGTAGAAGGATAAGTCTTAAACTAATATAAACTTTGTTTTTGAAAGTATGTACTCAACTACTACTAAATCCTAGAGGACATCTATGAACTGATTTCTCATCTTATGAAGGCACATGTCTTTTCATTTGCCTTACAATTGTTTTGAGTTTAAATATGTGTCCTTTGGTTCTAATATGCTAGAAATTAGTGAATGTTTTTGTGCATAATATGCTTATTTACAGGCTTTAATGACATTCATTCAATCTTTATTTGTCCAGACTGAAAAGTTCCAAGATTGTAGTCTGTGTTGGATCTCTCTGAATTATATTAGAGGACATATTATATAATTATATAAGAGGACATATTTCCCAGCCTTCCTCAGTGATTAATTTAAAATTTCTCTGAGCCCATTCAAACCATAATTTCCTCTCTGATAGTGACACTAGGGATAATTCTGTTGGAAAGTAGGACATTTGTGTTCTATAGCACCAGTGTTGAAAGCTAAGGAACTGACCCAAACATACCTAATTTGCCATTAGCAAACTGGGATGAAGTTTTGCCCATGAACCTGTAAAAAAATATCCCTCTCAATAAAATTTCTTGAACCAACTACCTCAAAAATCACTTTGTTTTAGTCAGTATCTACCTCTCCTTGTCCTTTCTCAATGGAATATGGAATAAGGTGTTAGAGGAACTTTATAGATACCCATGGATCAAATGCTACTACAAAGGCTAGTTAACTAAAGTTTTGTGAGTAACTATACTTGTTGTGTGTAGTACCAGCATGGGAATGATGCAGTCTCAATCCTCTTAATGATATAATAAATTACTGGTGTTTTAAATGTTCATTAAGTGAGAATAGACTTTTAAAATTACTGGTCTACTCCCAACTGCCTATTTTTTGAGGCTATATTGTAATATTTTCCCTTTATTTGATCGCATATTTATTTAAGGAGTGGGAACATGCAGACTTTAGAAGGGACACACACACACACACACACACACACACACACACAGAGAGAGAGAGAGAGAGAGAGAGAGAGAGAGAGAGAGAGAGAGAAAAGGCATCATTTTCCCATTTTGTCCCTATAGACATGGTAGCCTGCAGAAATGAACCATTTGAAGAGGCACACAAACTTTCATTTGAATCCAAGTCTTAATTCTTCATTCTTTTCTCTCCATTTTGTCCCATTTTTAGCTGTAGAGGCAAAAATACATCAATCATCAATTTATTCCCTGTGGCAAGCATTTTCCCCTCAACCCTATCAATCTATTAAACAAACCCCAATTAAATTGGCTCTCACTTCACAAAAATGGCAGGCTTCCCTGAGGAAAAGGCAGACTTATGATACCGCTGATGACAAACAGCTAATGACAACTCAGGGAGAAGAGAGGAACTTCCTGGATTATTCTCCCTTCACTTGTGATCACACTATCTGGTCATGTAAGTCAGCATTTCAGCAGTTGATCATTTATAACTTCAAAAACAATCTTCAAAATTTAAGCTATTTTTGTGGTATGACAACAGCCATATCACAGGGTTGTCTTGTAAACAAACCCACTAGACATTCAAAGCTGTCAAGGTCTCCCTCGTTGATCTGCCAATCCCATAGATCCTTCAAATGGAACCAGTAGGGTTCCTTCATTCCTCACAAAATATTTTGTGCAGTACTAGAGTATAAATTTGGATTCTAGAGATTTTATGACTATGTTTATTATAGAGATTAATTTGAATACAAACATACTTACATTTAATCTCCCCTTACCCATGGCATCTCTCTCTTCACCTCAAAGATTCCTTCTAGATATAGTTAGAATTCAGAATATTCAGGGAAAAAACTTTTTCCCATATAGGCCAGGTCAGTGCCCTCTGTCCTGTCTATGCATTTTCCTGTTAATTACATTTTAGTTTTTCTCAGAACACTATCCTCTATCACATCACTCATCACATAGATGAATTCTTAAAACTGATTTTATTTTCCCGAAATTCCTCTGTTATTTTCTTATACAAATATTCAGTAATGATTTTACCTTTTGTTTTATTGATAGAAGTATATAGGTGTTGTTTTACCATATTTCTTATATTTCATAACATATCTTAGGATTGGGTTTGTCCTTATTAAATCCTATTGAACTGCTTCTTCCCAGCCCCCATACAAATACACATATACATATACACAAAAAATTTGGTGAGAGTAATATAAAGGTAAAGTTAAACTTAATGTTAAGTAGTTTAAGGAATAAGTGTATACATGTATATATACACATGTGTGTATCGGTATTTGTGTGTGTGTGTATGTGTGTATTTACTGAAATAAATGAGACAACAACAAGAACCCACCATGGAAAACATTACTTTCTGAGCTGGGATAGCAGGGTCTAGTCAACAGGTTTGTATGCCTATGGTCATAGAGCCAGAATGTAATGTACCTGGGGTTTAAATTCAATCTATCATAGTGATTGATGCACTCTCAATCACTATGCTATATAGATCTTCCCTATAATATTTAGGTCCACTGCATATATTTAAACTGAAAGGGCAGATAATCCAAACCAATTATTGATCTTTCAATTTTTAAAAGTTTTAAATAGCAGATATTCCTTCTCAATTAAATTTGGTAGGCTAGTATTAAAATTAGTTTCTATTCCCCAAGCACATACCAATTGGGAAGACAGCCCAGGAGTGTGCTAGAAGCCAAAGAGAAACTAACTTGAGTTTGAAAACCTGCCGCAGACAATCTATGAGTGGATAATTGAAACTGATTATAACTTGAAGGGTAGTGCTCCCCAATTCCCTGCATAGGTGATAACAATTCCTTATTTTTTGTGTTTTACAGCATTTTTCTTGCTTCATACATCACTCTACAGTCCAATAGGATATGTTATGCAGGGAACAAATTGTTGCACTATCTAGAAAATAAATATATCTACCATCCACAGATCAAACTTTGATGCTACATGTACTAATTAAAAATCAGATAAGTAAAAATAGGTTTTTATTTTTATGTTACCCTTGATTTATTTACTCCATTGTAGGAGTAAATAAATCTTTGAATCTTTGACAAATATTTCTTTCTGAGCATCTTTGACAGATACAAAGGTCTCCCCATTACAGAGATAGATGCTGGAGAGCTGTACCCATCAAACAAAGGGCCCTACCACAAATACTAAGGAGGGAGGAGGCTCAATTGTCTATATAAACATAAAGAGATAAAAAACAAGGCATGAAGACATAAAAATAAGGTGAACCAGTCCCAAGTGAAAAAAGGATTACAAGATGAAGGTTACACAAAGACAACTAAATAGAAAGAAAAATTACAAAGAAAGATTAAAAGAATTGTGTGATTACATGAATGACAACACATAAAAGCTAGTGAAAACGAAGATGGACTTGTTCCAACCGAAGTTCGTAGACATCAGGTAATGAAACCCTGCTCTAACAGAAGGCACTGATTGCATTAGGGTTATGTGAGAGAGGTGCTGGAGAAGGTGGCACCTTTAGAGTCCATTAAGAGTGATCTAAAGGCCCGAATGAACTGCCAAAGACAGACACATGGCACTTTGAAAATATTGAACCCATCCATAGCTCCCAAATAAGATGCTGAAACAAATGCTCAGTTCTGATTCCCTACCATAGAGACAACTTCCAACTGCCATGGGCCTTCTGCTTGCTATGAAGTGTTACTGGATTTTTAGGGTTTTCTTGTGGTATGACATAAGTCCTTCCCTGATGGAATTCCCAGTGAGGAGAGCAGCAATTGTTGAGAAAGAAACAAAACAAGAATGGTAGTATTTGTGCCGCAGTCTGGCTGGGCGAAATAACCGGGGGGCAAGTGACAAGGAACTTGTGAAGATTGATACAGCGGGAGCCACTTTATTGCAGGACAGCAGAGGTATATATACTTAACTAATTACACACAGCTTATCTTAATTAACATAAACTAGATACAGCAGTCAACCAATAAGGAATCCTTATCATCTTAATGATTACACACAGCTTAACTTAATTGACATAATCTAGACACAGCAGTCAGTCATTAAGGAATCTCTATCATCTTAATGGCTTGATGGCGTTACTTCTCAAACCACTCCTCTTGGCAAAGTGCCAGGCACCACCTTGACTTGTCTGTGGCTCTCAACATATTTATCCTACTATAGGATGGAATCCAGATAAAACAAAATGCAGCCTTGAACAGGTGAATTACATTAAGTCTGTGACAAATCTAGTCAGTCATGAGTCAAAGTAGTAGCATATTTACTTTGAAAGAACACCCTCATCAATGTTTGTAGTTGCTGGTTTACTTACTTTCCATTAGAATAGTTCCTCTAAATAGCATTCAAAACTTTAACAAATATTATTAGCACACGAGAAACCCATTTTTAAGAATCAGTAATATAATAAGTTAAAAATATAAGTAGATTCATTAGTGATTAATAAGTTATTTTTACTTTTGGGTTTTTTTATACACATGATAGTAGAGTATATTTTGACATATATACATGGAGTATTAACTTATTCTAATTAGGATCCCATTCTTGTGGTTTTACATGATGTGGAGTTTCACTGGTGATGTGTTCATATATGAACATAGCAAAGTTAGTAATACTGAAAAAGTACTCATATATTTGAGCAAATTACTTTATGTGCATATATGAATATGTCATAATGAACCCCACTATTATGTATTATATACTGCACTAATAAAAAAATATTTAGTATATAATAAAATGATCATCCCAGCAACTTCTAAAGAGGTTATTAAATGTATCCAACATTTAGATTCATGCTCTTTTAATAAATTATAAGAAGGGGGCAAAGAAACGCCTTCTAACCGTACCTTAATTAGTCATTCTATACACTTTTTTATATATGCCTACTGCTGGAACACTTTCATACCAAATAGAACTGAAGAGGTCGTGAATATTAAAAACTATTCCATCAGGACCTAATGCATTTAATTAGTTGATCGTAGGTGTCAAGTGCCCTTTCCCTTTTGATAGATTACCCCAAAGAGTAGGCTAACAACCCCAATTTGCTGACTAATTGAATTTTGATATATACTCTAGAGCTGTTTTCCCCCATAACTAATTGAATTTACAAGCATTTAAATCTGACAGGTTCAGTAATATCTGCCAAAGTCTCTTCATACTTTGTTAAATTATTAAAACGTAGCCAGTGTGTCATGCCCTAGAGAAAGAGGGTACATTTGAAGACTCATTTCCAAGGGGGTGAAGTGGTAAGGGAATATAATTTACCAGATGATAAACTGTCCAGTAGTAGTTTTGATATTTTGTCACTGTATTAAATCAGTTTTCTATAAAAAGAAGACAAAATGTACTAAATGGGTATATATGCAGCTTTCTTTCTTCATAATGCCATATCTGCACTAATGTATATGAATCTGCATTAAAGCAAAGCCAGGTGCACTTTCCATTGTTAGCTAAAATAGAGAGAGCTCAATTAACACAGAGATTCCATTTCTAGCTAAGCTAAAAAGTACAATTCTCATAATCTACATAAGCTTCCAGCAGGGCATATGCATTTCCTTCACTAAAAACCAAGGCTCAATGCAGAAGAATAAAAGCAAGCCTCATTAATTAAGACCTCAAGAATGTGAAGTTCCTAATAAGTCAACTTCAGCTGGCTTGAAATTTGGAAAGGAGTTTGCTGAGTAAATTAACAGTCAAATACTATTGAAAGAGAGATGTTTAAGGACTTAAGGGAACAAGTGATTTTTCAAGCACTTGGGAAGCATTATTTACACACAGGTAATTACAACTTGGACCACATTTTGAGGACCAGATTTGAGTCAAAAGGCTTACTTAGCAGGACTACAAATTATTCCCTTAACCTGAGCTTTATTTTCATCAGTAAAACTGACATAAAAATATTTGCTTCACAACACTGTGGGAGAATTCAATGAGAAGATATACAGGAATTTTGGCTAATTGTCAGAAGCTAAGTAAATATTGAGTACTTTATTATGTGCATAAAACAATAAACTCATATGAATAAAACTATTTGAGAAACATCCTTCCCACTATTCTTTACAGTGAGGGAATTGGTTATAGTTAAAGTGATATTCACAGGCATATGGTAGTTAGTGGCAAAGTTAGAACTGAAATCTAGGGCTCTATAGCACTATTACCAGTATTCCTATTTTGTTAATCATAGCTGTTCCCCCAAGGGACCACTATACTACATTCTTGACTTCTTTCTTGTAGCCTTAATTATTTTAAAAGATTCCTATTAACAAAAGGATGTTTCTTTTCAAGTACTTACAAGTTGGGTGTGTTTTTTTTTTTAGAATTTTACACTGGAATACTACATTTATTAAGCATTTAATATATGCAATGCAAGTAGCTGTACTAGATGCTGAAAATTTAAAACACAAAAGACATAATCTGAGCCTTTGAAGAATTCTTAGTCTTAGTGGAATTCCCTCTCCTTTCCCCCCAAACATCCTCTGCCTTTATTTTGTTCTTAGGCTGACAAAGGTCCCTCACTTTTCCTACACATCCATACTAAAGACTTCCCTCTCCCTTCTGAGAGGGTATATATGCACCTTTCTTTCTTCATAATGCCATATCTGCACTAATGCATATGAATCTGCATTAAAGCAAAGCCAGTGCACTTGAAGACTGGGGCTCAAATTTCAATAAAACCTGACTAAAGTGCTTCATTCTTGGTTCCTAGTGCACAAATAATCCTCAGCCAGGCCCCACCAGGGTGTCTATTTCTGCAGCCAGAGAGGAATGAAGGGAGAATATATGATATTAGGTAGCAAATGGGAGTGTGAGTAAGTAGATACAATAATATTGTATCCATTCAACTAATGAGATGTTCATATTCTAGAACTAGAAAAGCTAGTGGTCACCAAAGCATACATAATGGGGCCTTCTTCCCCAATTTTCCCTGATTTCCAAATTGAAAGTCACTTTCCTGGCAAAAACCTGGGAAGCAAGAAGCCAACTTCTGCCAGGCACGGTGGTGCATGCTTGTAATCTCAGCTGCTTGGGAGGATGAGACAAGAGGATCATGAGTTCAAAGCCAGCCTCAGCAACTTAGCGAGTTGCTAAGCAACTCAGTAAGACCCCATCTCTAAATAAAATACAAAAAAGGGCTGGGGGTGTGGCTTAGTGGTTAAGTACCCCTGAGTTCAATTCTCAGTACCAAAAAAAAAAAAAAG
Source organism: Marmota monax (assembly GCF_021218885.2). Lineage (NCBI taxonomy): Eukaryota > Metazoa > Chordata > Mammalia > Rodentia > Sciuridae > Marmota > Marmota monax. The sequence continues at coordinate 3,521,432 of NW_026694552.1, read as the reverse complement.
AGCCAGCTTTTAGGAAAACCAAGAAGCAAACAAAGGGGAAGCTGGAACACAGAATTGCACAGTATTAGATTCTGTGCTTCACAATTTAAGTAGCTGTGTAAACCTGGACAAGTCACTTAATCTGTCTCAATCTCAAGTGTACAATCACAACAAATAGTATGGTCTTTGTGCCAATTAAATGAGACAATGAAAATAAGATGCCTGACTCAGGGTAGACATTCAGTAATTGCTAGTTCCCCTCCCTTGGTTATAGCATCACCTCCCAGCACATCTCCTCCAACTCCACTGCTTTCTGCAGAAAAAACTACAAATGTGGTGACCTTACCACCACCACACTAGAAAAGTAAAGAGAACCAACTGCCTAGGGTTCTCTGGGTTTCATAAATCTTTGTGTATTTCAACAATCATTTTCTTCAAATGATTGGGCTATCTTAACAGAGTCTAACAGGGGAGTCAGACAATTAACCATTAGATGAACAATTTGTTATGTAAATTGTTGCTTCAAAAGGAAGGGGATAGAGATGAGCATTACACTGTTACTTCTTTAAATTGTAATTAGTGACTAAAGGCTTTAACACACCTAATTGTAGTACAATATATTCAATCTAAATAACCTATAATTATATGAGTATATTCAGTTTAATAACCAATTTCATTAAATTACCTGTATATCTACATCTACATTTATCTACAGATTTATCTGTGTAATCTTGGTCCAAAGTCTCTACTTCTGAATTTTTCATAGATTCTGTATTCTATGGGAACATATTCTGAGTATCATTTAGTGCCTGACTATACTCTGGAATTTCCTTAGAATACCAATTATCATTTTAGAGAATCCAATAAAGAGCCCATCTTTAATATATTCATGAGATTTACCTTACTGAAAGTAAAAAATCTTCTCCATTTATTATTTCTTCTTTCATGATACTGTCACACCACACTCACTCCAAGTTTGTGAAAGATCCGATTTAGATAACCAATTAGGTCCCTAGCTCAAATAGTGTCTCAGCCACTCAGACCTAATACTCCCCAACCAAACTGGCCACTTCTGTGCTCATTGATTATGGCAAGCCTTTCCCACTTCAAGATTTCATAAATGATAATTCCTTCTGCAAGAAATAATTTTCATGATCTAATCCCTGACATCAGGAAAATATAACAGATAAAATATAGAATTTGATGAAGAATTATCAAAGAATAGTTTGACCTAAATATCACCATGATGTAGAAGACTCTTTCTAGCACCAGCATTCTTATCCCCAAGTGAGGAGTGGTCTCCACCTTTTCTGGAAGAAAATTTGATGCACTAGTAAGTCCTCAAGCCTCTCATATAATTTGGGAGGTGGGGTGCAGGGGATTGAATACAGGGCATTTGACCACTGAGCCACATCCCCATCCCTATTTTGTATTTTTATTTAGAGACAGGGCCTCACTGAATTGCTTAGCACCTCACATTTGCTGAGGCTGGCTTTGAACTCACGATCCTCCTGCTTTAGCTGCGGGAGCCACTGGGATTACAGGCATGTGTCACCATGCTCCACTCTCACATAATTTTGATTCAGGTCTATTCGAAAATGAACTGAGATTAAGTCAAGAAATTTGAAGTCTGATTTTCCCACTTGGTGGGCCAAAGTATATACATTTCTCATGGGTTTGAATCCAGTTTGCTGTAACCTCTAACAGCTGTGAGTCTTTGGGCAAATGGCTTAACTTCATTTGTCCAAAGATCAATTGGGCTTTGGTGTTCATATTTCTAAAGGTACATAATAACAACTCCTTAGGGGGAGTTCTTATGATTGAGTAATTGTATTCAGTTATGAATACAATTCCTGGTACATAGAAAGTGCTCAATATTAGTTAGCTATTACCATTCTGACTACTGAAATTAGCTTTACCTTGGCTGTGGACAACAACTCAGGAATATTCATTTAAAGAACATTAATAAAGTGTTTGTGCGTGTGCACACACACACACACACACATTTTTTTAGGTGTTGGTGATAGCCAGGAGGATAAGCCATCCTGTCCTTAGCTGACTCTGGTAAGGGTTACGGCCATATAAACTGCTAACTATCTTATTACTAGTTGCATAAAAAATATATTTTCCCAAATGAAATGGAAAACATTCAGTGGTAAACAGAAAACACAAGTTGTTCTTAGCACAGGACCAGGCACAGAGTTGTGCTGACCATAAAGGAAACCAGGTGAGAAAAACTAGAAGGTCCAAACAAACAGCCCTTTATAGTAAACTATATAAACCTGAATCCTACTGATGGTAAATTGACTAGTGCGCCTTTATGGTTGAAGGACAGCATTAGATACCCTAATTTATACTAGTCTAAAGACAGCAAGAATAAGCCCCAGCAGATTTGACTCCTTAAATCATTCCTAGGTTAGGCCAATGTTCTTATAAATAGTTGGGCTAATTTTTTGGATGTAGCTAGAGATCAGGATGACACAGAACTATGATCATGAGGACATTTCCCCCAAAGCTTATAAATTTGGAGCACATTTATCTGCATGTGTCATATTAAATACCTATAAATTTCACTGATCTCTTCTAAAAAACTTCTCCAATCATACCAAATGCAGGTCTGTCAACCTTCCTTCATAATTTATGAGTTCAAGCAAACACTGAACTCATCATTTCCTTGCTTCATTTCTAAGGGTTGACTTTTTCTCTTATACAGATAAACTCTTGTGACAGACTTTTGCTGACAAATCAGGAATCACATAAAGCACAGCAGAAAGTAGCCAGTGTTATGAGAGAAGATACCCCCCCACACACTCCACTTCCTTGGCCACTCTTTCACCCGGCCATAAAAGTAAATATATGGCTCACAATCACTTTCTGCAAAGCGCAATGGCAACTCTAAGTACAGATCAATTAGATCTCCATATATTCATTTGACAAAATGAATGTTAGAAGATTTTATCACTTATTTTCAAAATACTATTGGAGAGCCTTAGTCAGTCTGAAGCAATCAGAGCAGGTCTGAAGAAAATCAAATAGGAGAGGATTTTATTATCAATTCTTGTTTTATTTTATGCTTTTTATTGTAATAATCCTAAGTGTTTTCTTTGCCCTCTTTCTGCCATGTCTTTGTGATTAAGGAAATCTGTATTCAGAGAGAATTCCAAAAGTCCTGACCTGCAGCAAGCAGATGCTTGTGTTCTTTAAGGACAAAGAGCGAACATCATTTACTGCTCACCTTCTGTTTGCAAAGGCTCCTCCTGACATCAGGAAGACAATTCAGTCTACACAATGTGACAAAACAAACATACATGAGATGACTTAAGACCAATAACAACAAACATGTCAGCAAAAGCAAATGTCTCTATGAACTGTGTCTACAGAAGCTAAGGGCATATTGGGAGGGAGGATGGGTTAGCAGCAGCTAATTGGGACTGAATTCCTGAAGGTGCATTTTGAACCAAGTATTAAAGGATGGGTTTAACAAATTTATAAAGAGAAGTAGAATGAAGTGGGAGCAAATAGGAAAGAGAAGTGCATTCAAAGTTTGCAAGCCAATTGCTGAGTTTATAGTCTAATTATTTTTTTAAAAAAAATTGTCATCAAAGTGTATAAGTATATTCTACTGCATGTATAACTAATTAGAATTAATATTTTTTTTTAAAAAATTGTCAGCATTCCTATCCCAGGAAAGGCCATTCTGACATCAATCATATATTGATGTAACACTACATACTTACTGTAAAATTTCATGAATTTAGAAAAGACTTAAAATCCATATTACTCACACAAAAGACATTACTAACTGGGAATATTTGTGGTTGTATGAATAACCTGTGCTAAGAAAATCAATCATCTGCATTTACCAACAAAATGTGAACTGTTTATGCTAGACAATAAATAATTACTTAGACAACCCTAGGAGCACATTAATTTAGCCAATGGACCTTTATGGCTCCATATGAAGATTTGAAATGCATCATGAAAATGTATCACTAAATATTTTTTTTTAACATTCATAGTTTACTTGATGGATTCTGATAGTTTTTTCAGAGATATTGGTAGCTAATGAATAAAGAGTTCTTAAAGCATTGCAGAAAGTAGTTCATGAGAAGACATAGAAAAGAGATTATGACCTCTGTCACTCAAGAAATTTGGGTATGGGATACTGGAGTGCTTTATGACCTGTGGTGGTAAAGTACTTGCCTCTGGGATCCAACCACCTGAATTTGAATGCTGGCTTTGCCATTTCCTACCTATGTGACTTGGGGGAAAACACCTGACCTTTTTGTGCCTCAGTTTCCTCAAGGGTGAACTGGAATTAATACTAGTACCTACTTTGCAGCATTGGTGTAAGCATTAAATAAAGGATGTAGAACATTTGGCACAGTGCCTATCACACTATAAACCTTCATTCCTACAAAGGGGGAGAGTTTTGAGGTGAAAACTGCTGCTATGGTAAGAGAATTAAATGAAATGTTATAAACTCAGGTTTCTTGAACTTTTAAGAAAGGCATAGGTTTTACTCAGTCTATTACATCTAAAGTCATCAATAGGTTCATGTCCGTCAACAAATTTTAACTGACAGCTGCTATGTACAGTAGGGGAACCCTCATACTTTAAAGAATTGTTTTTGTTTTTTTTAATTACTAATGCCAAGAATGAGTGATACCTGGCTTATTCACAGGTAAGAGCAGACTTACAAGATTTAATTACGACAGATAAAGAAGATTCACAGAGTGGCCATATGAGATATTTAAGAGGAGCTACAGCTTTTATGACCACAGCATTATAGTGAACTTGTTAACTGCCTATCTTATCTCTACTCCCTCGCTCAGAAGAAAGTCCTAAAAGCCATCAAGTGAGCCCAACATCTACAATCACTAATAACCAAATAAAAGTAATCCCTGATTCATGGAAGCCATTGCAAAAAAATAGCAGAAACTCTAATGAAAAATAACTCTCCCTTTTAGGAATGTTAACAAGATAATACTGTGAAAACATGGCAATGAACAAAGAGAACCTTGAGAAGTGAGATTGAAAAAATCAATCAAGAAATGCCATGCAGTAAAACTAGAGTCATGAGGAAATTATGGTCAAGAGAAAATTGTGAAGAAAAAACATGAATAAGCAGAAAATGGGATACAGAGAAAAGCTATACCAAAGTAGAATATTAGAAAGTCGGTTTTCAGGAAAAGAGAAAGTACATCTGCTGAAAAATCACCTGTCATGAAGTTCAGGTCTCTGAAGTTGCCTTGGATTCTGAATAGTCTACTTGTTTCAATTTTCTATGCAGCACAACTCAAATACTACTGTTTATGTTCCTCTAGCAGCTCAACTCCATTGTATTTTCCTTTTTTTTTCAAGTGTATGTCTGTATTTTAAATGGGCAGATAAAATTGTATGCATTTTTAATAAGAGGGATCAGTGAAGTAGAGAACAGGGATTGAGGGTGAGGGAAGAGGCATGGAATAAGGGAAGAACAGTGGAATGAATCTGACCAAACCTTCCTATATATATATATGAATATACCACAGTGGATGTCACCATTATTTATATCTACAAGGCACTAATTTAAATAAATATATATATATAAGAAATATAAGGAAGATCAGTAGAGTATAGAAAAGGAACAGAGGAAGGGAGGAGGGAAGGGCAAAGGGAAGTCCCAGGGATTGAATTTGAGAAAATTATATCCCATGCTTGCATAATTGTGTCAAAATGAAGCTCAATACTATGTATAATTAAAATGAATAAAAATAAATTATAAAAATTGTATTTATTGTATATAATAAGTTTTAAAGTATATATACATTGCGGAATGGCTGAATCTAGCCAATTAAAATATGCATTGCCTCACATAAAAAAATTTTCTCAGAAAACAATTCTTACCAATTCTGTGGCCTTAAGGAAGTAAGTTCACCTCTCAGTGCCGTATATCATTTAACTGACAAGTGGTGATAATATTTGTATACCAGTATCTATTATCCTCTTATTGTAGTATAATCTAATCACAAAGCCACTCAATTAAGGACATTTACCAGCCACCCTTATAGCCAGGTGGGGCCATATCACTAAATTTTCATCAATGGCTTATAATCAAAAATTTTATGCATACACACACACCTTATCACTTTTTAAAATAAAATCCTTTTATCTGAACTCTCGGTCTTTTCTCCTCCCAGAGTCTAGAGTAAAAACATGGTAGCAAACAGGCACACAAGGACCATGATCTAAAGTAGGGGCTAGCAATCTTTTTCTGTAAAAGGCTAAATGGTAAATAGTTGAGGCACTGTTAACCACAAGGACTATGCTGAAACTACTTAGTTCTGCTGTTGTAGTGCTAAAGTAGATAAAAATAATAATAAATAAATAAATGACCATGGTTGTGTTCCAATAACACTTTACTTACAAAAGCAGGATACATGACACAGTTCAACTAAGGTCAGCCATAGTCCTGACCATTGGACAGCCAATCTGTCCTCTAGATGATGGCAGAACAACAATGAAAGGTACTTGGATCCTTGAACTACTTCATGGAACACTAGTGCCCAACCAGTCTAGACTAGCTATACTGTAATGAGAGAGAGAGAGGAGAAGAAAGGAGTGGGAGGAAAAATGAACAAGAGTGAAAGTGAAATACCTATCTGACTTAACCTATTCTATTTTTGGAGTCTTCTAGAGCAGTGTAACCCTTACCCTAACTAATATACCTTTCTTTCCTGAGAGCCAGTTTTCAAGATTTACTTGAATCCCAATAAACAAATATGCCTGTTATAAATTAACCATTTTAAAGGTATCTTGAATGAGCTGTTGCAACCATAAGAATGTAATTAAATCAGGTGTCTGAGAGATCAGGCCTATCAGAAATCTTAGATACATACCATGAAGCTGGCATAGAATTTGTAGTTGCTCAATATCTTTGCATTTGGCAAGCTTTTCCTGAGCCTCTCAACTACTATTATTGAGATGATAGAAAACAAAGGGGACTTAATAAATAGAGTAGTTTTCTTGCTAATCACAGTATCCCATGGAATGGAGGCAAAGGAGCCTGGTGACAAATTGAGTTTGTTTAAGAATGAGACCAAGAACAGTACAACAGAGCTCCTAAACAGCTTCAATTCACATCTCTGTGTAGGAGAATATTTCTGTGGTAGGTAGCTTCTAAAATGATTCCCAATGATCCCTGTGTCCTCATATTCTCATCTTTGTATAACCTTTTTATCTTTCATTTTTGTGTGGGCTGCTCCCTGTCAGTGCACCTGGACCTAGAGACTTGTTTCTAAGAAGAAGTATACAGCAAAACTGATGAGACGTCACTTGTAGATTAGTTTATGAAAGACTATGATATCTATCTTGATGTCATTCTGTTTCTCCCTTTCTCACTTTGGCAAAGCCAGCTGCTGTGCTATAAGCTGCCCTTTGGAAAAGCTCATGTAGCAAGTAATTGAGGGTGACCTCTGGCCAAAAGCCAGCAAGAAACTGATGCCTACATTCCAACAACCCATAAAAAACTGAATCTGCCAAAAATCATGTAAGTGAGCATAAAAGTAGATCATCCCCCAGGTAGGCCTTGAAATGACTGCAGCCATGGCCAATACCTGAATTGTGACCAGTGAGAATCTCTGAAGCATAGGATCTAACTAAATCAGTACCAAGTGCCTGGCCCAGGGAAACTGTAATGACAAATGAATAGTGTTTACAACACTGATCTTGAATAATTTCTCGTGCAGCAATAGATCACTAATATAATTTATGTCTATGAATTGCAGTGGGTTTGGATCGTAAACTACTTTTCCATGTTCTCATGACATCCTGAGTTCAAGCATCCTAGCTCTTTATGACACTCTACTGAGAACTACCTGGTTAACCAGCCTGCATCTCCCAGTAGTCTATATGCTCCACAAGAGCAGAAACTGTTATTTATCTTGTCTACTGTTAAATCCCAAATCCTAACATAGTGACCATTGACAATATTGGCTGAATAGATGAATTAGTGGGTGGGTGGGTGTAGAGGAATGTGGGAAGTCAGAGAGGTAATTGACACCATGCATTCTGTGAAATGTAACTTAAGAGGCCTTGCACAAAAATAACAAAACTGCCTTTTTATTTCACTGTTTCCTTCCCCAAATTGCAATAAATCTCAGTTCACTGAACCACTTTAAGTCACAAGTTCAGTTCAATGGACCATGAAGAATAAAAACTAAAGCAGCAGAACTGAAAGAGGCCTAAAGTCAAAAATAGTGTGTTCTTCAGAAACTACCTTTTCTGTCTTTTAAAAAAGAGGGTGGCATATACCAAAACCTTATTTATCCTGAATTCAGGAAACATTCAGATCATTTTACATAGCTGTTTAGGCAAACAATTCTGATTTATACAGGGGCACCTCACTAACATTGTATATGTTCCCACCATGTTACATTTTAAACATTGCTGAAAATGGAATTTTATCTTAAATATTAGGGGAGCTCATCATTGAAACACAATGTGATGTGACCTCTAATACAAGTAATTTAATTACTGAATCCAGAATCTATATTTCCACATCCATATATTTCACTGTTTAATAAATCATATATACATATTAAATGTATGTGTGGTTTTTTTTTGTATATATATATATATATATATATATATATATATATATATATATATATATACAGAGAGAGAAAGAGAGAGATCAATTGATTGATTTATATATTAAATTTACTTAAAAGCAGTGAAATCTGTAATCTCCAAGGACAGAAAAGCTGATAAGTCAACTAGAGTATGGGCAAAATCCATCTTTTCACCCTCCCTGCTGGAAGCACTACAGAAGTCAGACCCACTTCAGAACCAGCTCTGCCTTTTGGCAAATAAATAAGAGATCTCTGCGGAGTCTAATTGCTTGTCCTAGCCTGCCTACACACTTCAGTTCTTCAGGAACTCTTCTGTGATGAAGTTACCGCCTAGAATTTCAGTCCCTATAGAATCACACTTCCTTACTTCTGAACTGTAATGTTTCTAATGCTGTCTGGTCAACTACTCAAACCCATGTTTCCTCCTATTTGAACCCCCACCAATTTTCAGCCTTACTTTGTCTTAGATGAATAATTTGGACATAATTTCTGCCTTAGTTTAATGGTACTTGCATCTTTCTGTCCTGTAAACTGGTGGCATTATTTGTCAAACTTTAATATGCATACAAATCACTACAAGCAGATTCAGAGCGAGCAGGTCTGCAAAGTTTCCTGGAACCCTGCATTTTTAATAAGCTCCCAAGTGATGCCAATGCTTCTGATACTTTGAGTATCAAGTACCAGTAACAAAACAATAGCTTACAGACAGAACACTTGAGATTTTTAGCAGGTTAAGTCCACTAGCTATTTAAACTTGGGCCATTTACTTAACCTCTGTTTTAAAAACAGGGATGACTCTTTCTTTATTATTTTCATAATTAAAAGCCTGGGTTTAGGCTGGGGTTGTGGCTCAGTGATAGAGCACTCACCTAGTATGTGTGAGGCCCTAGGTTCAATCCTCAGCCCCACATAAAAATAAATAAATAAAAGTCTTGTGTCCAACTACAACTAAAAAATAAATATTGAAAAAAAGTGTATAGTTTTTTTTAAAAAAAGCCTGGGTTGAACTTTGGCTCTACTGTTATTAGTTCTGTAACCCTGAGCAAGCTATTTAAACTCCCTGCTCCTTAGTGGATGAAAGCAGTACCTATTTCACAGGGCTATTTGTGAGGGTTAGATGAATTAATACAAATAAGGTACTGAGAACAGTGCCTGAAACACAATAATCCCTAATTATTATTATATTTTCATTCCTGTCCTTCAAATACTTTAACTCAATATTATTCTTTTTTTCTGAAAAGTAGTTTCATGTGACCTATTATATCTATCTGCTCTACTGGCTGCCCTCCCCCCATTCTCTGGTTCTGATGCTAGGCCAGTCATTAGATTCATCACAAGTCCTCTGATCCCAAATACCACCCTTTTTCATTTCAAGGTCTTCCCTTAGTTTTATCACATTCATTTCATATAGACCACTAGCTACACATGAACACACTTCTGTTATGATAGAAGATTCTACTCCCTCAGTTGATGGTGCTTATAGGAATACTGAAGAAACACATATTCTCTCAAAAGGGCAAGGGAATGCAGACTTCAGAGAAAATTATATTTTCTGCTCTTCCTCTTGGTTAACTAAGGAGAATATATTTTCTTTACATGGGGCTCAAGAGCATCTTCCCTCAGAATTCAGAGAAAGACTCGGGTGTTTTCAGCAATTAGCACTAAATATTATACTTACCTTGGAAGCATAAGCTTCCAAGAAAGGGGATCATCGCATTGTAGACAATCAAGCCCAAATATCACCCCCTAACATCTTGGGTGTGGTAGAGATGATTTGTAATGGCAGAAGTAGCAGACCAAGTTCACATAAATGGATTATTCTGTGACATTAAGAACCCAACTGTGGCTGGATCCATCAGTTTACAATGGCACCAAGTCTCATTGTTGTGGGATAGGACTTTAGAGACATATTGTTCATTAAAGCAGTTCAGTGAGAAAGCTTTGAAGATTTTTAATATGGTCACTGAGTACTAGAATCATTTAAAGGCAGGTGGTCTAATCCCTACTGGTAGAGACAATTAGTTTGGGGAAAGATTCTATATAAGCAGAGTCTATTCCAAATTTTAGCCACTTTCTAAAGCTTTATTCTTCCACATCTTTCTCACTAGCAGGCTGACTTTATCTTCAACTTAGTTTACAAAATGGAAGTCACCTCACCAGTCACCAAAACTAAGTAAACTTGTGAATGACCTTATCTTTTTCTCCTCCCCTACCATTAAAATGAAAGAGAGATATCTACCCTTTATACCCCTCTTCTTAGGCTTCAGATCACATCCTTTTCTACCTTTCTCAGGATCCTTACCACAATCATTACTCCTCTTCTCCTGAATATTCAAAATTTTACTTCCATTCTCAAAAAGTTCTTCAGGTTAGAACAAAAGTGAAATTGGGATGGTGAAAAGGACCATGAACTAAGTCCCCAGCAGGACAAGAAAAGTTAAGATACCTTAGGCCTAAAAAAAGTAAGCAGTAATATCAACTAGAATAGATGCTACCCACAGAACAGTCCAGAATGGAGAGATACTTAAATTCCAGGTCACAGAATTTACTTGATCTTAGCAACATTAGCAAACAGGACTAGTAAATGGTCAGTTCATGTGCTCTTTTTATACTATCTGCTATAGACGTGGTGGCTTTAAGCCCATAGGTGTTAATCAGTCTGAAGAGACCAAAGATCTGATAGTGAATTCTGCTCTCAAATAAGGATGCAAGAACAGAAGCATTTCACCAGTTTCCTATTGATAACCTCCAAGAGGCAAGAGAAAGGCTTGTAGGAATCACAGGTTCTGGCAAGTGTGTATGCATATTTGCCCTCAATATACATACTTGGGCTACATAGGAACTGTAAAATCATAGAGAGAAGTGGCATTTTTCCACAGAGCTACATATGAGGTTCCACTCAAATGCAAATACATTTATTATCCCCAACAGAGGAAGAACAGTTGGGGATATTAAAAATGAAAGGCAATTTTAGTTTTGGCAAGATTGGCTAGACAGTTCTTTCAGAATCACTATGAGCCATTACTGTCTGCATTACATAATCAATCCACAGAAGCCAAGCTTTGGCCACTTAATTAGGACATATGGAAGCTTCTCTAATATTGGGGGAGCTATTTTAGCAAGGCAGAACTAAATCAGGAAAAGGAGTCCAAATTCCAACCCTAAAATCTAAATGGCTAAATGTTTTATGACTTAGTTAACATTTGCAAAAAATAAAATTTCCCTTAGTAAAAGGACAACTGGGGTTCATTTTTGCCACAAGGTGATTCTTATAACCAAAGGAATCCACTGAAAATAGGGAATTTAAATATATGATTAAAGAACAGCTCACACATCTGTGTGCTTTTGTCTAGCCAAGTTATCACTATGTTTCAGACCCATTCTGCAAATGTCCCTCAGTCAAGGTGACCTATCATGCAGTAAATCCCTGAGTAATGGCCAGTACTTGACAAGTGGCTTTAAAATAAGGGTTAGGTAACTTAAGAGTTTAACATCCTATGTGCATTTAAGACCCTCTATAAACAGCCTAAATACAGAGTCATTGACCTCTCAAGTGGGACCCTAAATAATAAACATGATGTGTATAGAAACAGAGATTGTGTTCTAACTAGAAGAGACAAAGTGAGGAAAGGCACAGAAAGAAGAAGCAGATATTTAGAAGGGTCTCACCAACTCCAGTTCTTTAAATGGTCCAGTTGTACAAAGGTGAGGACATGATGCATTCTCAACACTGAATAATAATGAAATTATATGTTTACATGCATTTTTTCAAAAGTTTCAGAATATATATATAATTCCTACATATTTCTTAAAAGTACTCAAAAGTCTCTGGCAAAGTCTGCCTCTGTTGTTAAAAATACAATTCCCACATAGTACTTTGTCCTAAATTCTATAACTCAAACTAAATTTTATCATATTTTTATATGTATCTTTTTAACAGCAAAAGATAACATGTATGTATCTCCATATATGGAGTATATCTTATTCATCTCTTTTAGTGTCTTGATTATTTTGGCTGAGTGAATTAGTGAATAAACTAAACTAATGTAATTTGCCCATTTTTTAAAAGAAAGATGAGGCACTATTAATTCAAGAGACTTCCCCTCAAGCAAGGAATGGATCATATTAAAATAAATATTCAGAATAATAACCTGCTAACCAGTAAGACACAAGCAAAAAAGCAAGTTGCCACTGCTCACTTGTGGAGCGTCCCTAGCCTGGTTGTGCTGCTAACTAGACATTAACTTTCTTCTCTGTAAAATGGGGGCATTTAGTACTTGACAAGATTAGATTTTCAGTTCCTTTTTCTGTCTGGATAAATGCTCTGACTACTCAATGTGTCATCACCATTCAAATAGGTAATTCAAAACAGACCACCACTGAAAAAAAGGCATAGCCCCAATCTTATCTATTTTGGAACAGAATTTAGGATCTCAGAACATGGAAGTAGTATCCTTGTTTCAACTCACTGGCAAAATTAATTCCTTTCTAGAGACTCAGCACAGATGTATACAACTCATTTTGGTTCTGAGAGAAAATGCTTCTGGTGTTCCTCTGCCTATAAAGCTAAAATGAAATGCATGGACTGTTTTATTATATGAAGGTCCTTGCTGTCTTATTAAGGTCAAAACTTAATGGAGAGAAATGTCACTAAAATTTGTAAATTTACCCAGAGGTTTTATTCATTTGTCTTGTTTGTCATTTAATAATAAGCTAGCAAAATTCCAGCAAATAAATACACTAAGGCCGTTGGAGTTTAACCAAAATGGCCATATGTCCTGAGGTATAAATGAGCCTGTTTTCACCACTGAGGTGACATTGAGCATCCAACATGGCAGAGCTTTTTTAAAAAAAGAACCTAGTAAGTATAGAAGTGGAAGAGGATGATACAGTAGAAAAACTAGCCGAGGCATGACCAGAAGGCAGATTCATGAAGGAGCCAGACCCTGTGACAACAAAAGACAGCATCTGCTTTTAGAGGTGTGATATACACAGAGACCATTGTGAAGCACTATTAACGTGGTTGATTCTGTTCTTCAGCCTTATTAATTAAAAGCTGAGGAACATCCAGGACCTCTACTAATTGCAGATTGTATAATCTACCAATTCTGGTTAGGGAAATATTCAAAAGAGCCAACTTCCATTCTTACATTTTGCTTTCTAGACTTTTAAATCCCTCTACCCCTGGACCTTAACCAATTACAAATGACCTGAGGCTACTGTATTGTCATAGTACCACTCTCCTAAGCAAAAGGCATGCAAAACAGACTGTCTGGATGTCTTCATGTCAGCACTTGGCTCTTTTCCAAGACACATTTCCTAATTCCATTTATCAGGCCAGAGACCTATGAGTAAATGTTGCACTTCACCAAACAAGAAGTAAAGGTCTTGCTCTTGGGGAGTTTCTTATCTGAATGGGAAAAAAAAAGGAGCTCCAGGAATCAAATATCTCATCTGGTTGTTTCCACTGAAGTTGTCAGAACCAGGGATTTTTGAGGAGGAGTATGAAACAAACAAAAAAGAATGAAAAGACATTTTAAAAAACAGGCAAGGTAAAGAAAATATATGAAAGTATAATGTTATTAAAATGCTTTGCAATCTTCGAGTTGCCTCTTTAGAAAGACAGATTGGCTGGGTGAAAGAAAGGAGATACAAGATTTACAAATTACCTATGCATTACCATTTGAGGCTTTCACAGTAGCTTTGGCAAGTGGGGGATAAGAATAGAGCTTGTCAGTTGGCCGTCGTATGCATTGTCCTATTTGAAGTATAGTCATGCCATCTCTGATGTCACCACTGGCTTGCTGTCAAAGAACTCAAGCATATTTATGGAACATTTCAGTACAAACATCTTCAGTAAGGCCCTTGGAGATTCTGGGATAATTTATTAACAGGTGACATTTGGGAAAGCATTTGACAAGAAAAAGAAGAAATAGTCAAATACAATTCCAAATAAACATTTATTGCATTAGACTTGGAATGCATTTTTCCCACAAGGCAATTATCCTTGGATAAATGAGTTACTGAATACAGCAAGTGATTATTATAAGTCAATTCTTCCTATAGACTTTTTAATGAAAGCAAATTATTGTGAACATTGGTCATAATCCATGATCTATATTTTTAAAAACCATACATTTTATCAGGCAAATTCATTCTCATAAATAAATACACCAAATTACATGCAGATAGCACAAGGGAACTGTGTCCCAATTGTGAACAGTTGGGATAAGTTTACCTTTTTAATGTATTTCTTTTCACATATATTTTAAATACCTTTGAGCACATTACCATCTGTGTGTATTCTACTAATGAGCTGCAGCCTCCATGAAGGTCAGTCACTTAGCATTGATTAGTTAGATGGAGACTGCTTAATTTCAAAGTCATTAATGAGTCACTCACTTTTCTCATTAGGTTGAATCTTCCTCTTGTTAGTGGTAGTAATCTATTAATGAGTCTTTAGTATATCCTGGCGAAGTCAGTTTGCCAATAAAACCAAAACAGCATAAAAACTCATCCAAGCTGTACTGGCAATGCTGTGGCACTTGAATGTAAGTGATAAGTAAATGATACCAGGAGAGTTCCCTTATCTCCATTTTTGCCTAAGCTGAGAGACCCTGGGGGAGGATGAAAATGAGCAGGATTTCAGGCATGCACAATTGTTTAGGCCACATTGAGAAGTTCAAATTTTATCTTATGTGTGATGGAAAGTTTTCAAGGGGTTTCTTCAGAATAATAGTACAGTGTGGTTTGGTTTTAGGATCACTCTGGCTGCAGCATAGACAGAAGTATTTAAAAAGAAGGGAAGCAGGAAAACCAGTTTTAAGCTTATTGCAATATTATAGGTAAGAGATAATGGTAGTTTAGATGTGGGTAGATTAGGGACTCTAGGGGACAGATATAAACTTATAAGTTGTTCTATGATTAGCTATTATGAGTTCCTTGGGGACATGATAAGGCCAGGGCAAAGAGAGAACATGGCTCAATTTCCAAGGTTAATAAGCACAGATTTCACAAGCACTCACAAGACAGCTTGTCCCAAGGGGTGTTCCATTTCTCCAGATGCCTCTTTGGGGGAAAAAATTCTATGCTCCAATACACTTGGATAAGCAGCATATATCTAGTCTCCTTGGAATTCTTAACATATTAAAGGCTTTGAGGAGTCCTTCAGTAAATAAATTGCTTTAACTTTTCTTACCTAGTTTTCCCCAACATTTTTAGTCCAGAGAATCTTCTGTTTTATGTAACAACTGTCATAGGGTTATGGTAAGCATTAAAAGGTGTCTTATGTGCCAAGTGCTCAACACAGAATATGGGACATAGTAAATACTGAATGAGTGTTGGCTGTAGTACTTATTGACATTGGTATTTTCATTATTCAAGCCATAACATCTAGAAACAAATTTGAGAAGCATCAGTTGTTCTAACAATTCCTTGAGAACTTTGATTTTTCAGTTCAGATAGTCCAGGCCCAACTTCTAAATTCTGTCTTGCCTGATCAACAATTCTGGGAGTATGTTTCATCCATCAGCTAGCAGGGCTCAATCCTAAGGATAAACAAAGAGACCATCAAAAATAAAGGGTTGGCATATATTATGGTTTGGATATGAGGCATCTTCCAAAAGCTGATGTGTAACATGATGCAGGAATGTTCAGAGGTGAAATAGATTATAAGAACTGTAACCTAATCAGTGGATTAATCCATTTGCTGATTAATAATTTGAATGGATTCATTGATGGGAACTATAGACAGGTAGGATGTGACTTGAGGAAGAAGGTCACTGGAGGGCGTGCCATGAGGATTCTATTATCCCTGGTTCCTTGAACTCAAATTCTCTCTCTGCTTTCTGGGTGTCATGATAAGCAGCTTTCCTCCACCACACTCTTCTGCCAGGATGTTATGTTCTTCTCACCTCAGGCCCAGAGTTATGGATTTGGCCAACCATGGATTGAAACTATGAGCCAAAATAAACTTTTCCTCCTATAAAGTGTTCTTGTCAGATATTTTGTTCACTGCAATGAAAAGTGTGGGAGTTTTGAAAGACAACCAATACCTTATGTAGAGTGCAACTTCCCTCTGGGAGCCAAACAGGAACTTTATTTATATGGACTTCATCTATTTAGTGATTCTACCTTTCCCAGGAAGCTCCAAGCTATAAACCTTTGAAGACCAGAACAAGCAAATTCTAGAACATTTATCTAAACTTCCAGGTCTTTCTAAATCAATAGGATTTAAATGGGTTGTCCTTCCTGAGGAATTACTTGTTATCAAAACAAAGTTACTTCTCTCATGTCCTTTTAAAGTATGTCCTAACACTTTAAACAAAATTTAATATGCTCTAAATTTACGTTTTAAAGGTCCCTCCTTGCCAAGGGTGAAAAATAAGGCTAGTATTTGTAAGTGCACTCAGTTACATCTGATTTCTCTGTGTAAATAACCTTTCATAAAATGACATAATATTTCATAACATCCTAAACACCAAATAAAACTATAGGAAACTATTAGTTATGGAGAAGAGGAAAGAAGTGAAATAAGAGAAATAATAAAACATACTGCCTGGTTCCACCCTTTAAACTTAAACACACAAAACATTTTCCTCAGATCAGAAGAGCAGAATTTCCCTTGGGACTGCAACCATATTCATTTTTGTCATCAATAACTAAGAAAAATTTGATCAAATAATGTAACAGCATCAACAACAAGAAGACAGTTACATCTTTTGAGCATCAAGCATCATATACCAAGAATTTGGGTATTTTATCCAATTCTTACAGTGATTCTTAATAAAGTTAATAAACTTTATAGAAAAAGTAGTGGAAATTCAATAATATACTCAAAGTTTCATAGATTGTTTCCTTTTGCATATATAGGATTTAAACCCAAGTGGTTACTACTCCAGAGCAAGGACTCTATTTTCTCTTACTTAGTTTCCCAGCATGACTAAACAGGTCCCCACATTACAGAACAACAATGCTTATTATACAGAAAAAAAAATTTCATGATTAAGCTATAATGGAACTGGAAAAATTTCCTACTATTCAATTAGTCCTGGACATCTTCTTGAATAAGGAGGATTAGGGTTGAAGCCTGAGTGGACTTTCAAGGTTACTCTGTTTCTATCAATTAAAAGAATCAGAAGGTAATATCCTTTTATGTTTGCATGTTATCTGGCAAACAAGGGAATACTAACTTCATATATATTGAACAAATAAATCTAGAAGTTTGAATTTCCAGTAGTAATTATTAATCCTGTATATTCTCTCCCTCACTTCCTTTCTCATTAAGCTCACTTTAAAGTGGTTTTAAATGTTTTTGAGCCAAAGAATGCTAATCTTGAACTGAAGGGGAAAATAAAAGCCATCTTGCCTGTCAACTCCAAGCATGGTGCTTCCCCAACTTTTCAGGCAAATCAGAGTATGCATTGCCATGTGAACTCTGAATGCAATCCATCCTATAGGCAGCCAAGATGCATTTTATTAAGGCACAATAATTTTAGAAGAGTCTGTTTATCATACCTCAACACTTGACTTTTTAAGCTTTATATATGAAAAATTTTGCAACAATTTCACTGCCAATCAATCCTTCCTACAAGTTTTCAAAAAGAAGCCTAAGGCATTTGCTAAGATCAAGATACAAATTTATGTGACTCTAAAGATCAGGTCAGGGCATGAGCCCCACTTTGGCATTTTGTAATCAAGGCCCCAAAATGACTTAGTGGAAGGCTTTATTGGTATTGTGCAGTGTCCCTGTAGAAGAAGAATGGAATCAGTGACAAGATGAGGGGTTGTTGAAATTTGACATTGGTAGACTTCACCTCTATCATTGACTGACAATGTGACCTTGGGCCAACTTACTAGTTCCTCCTTGGTCCTCTGGCTCCTCATCTGTGAAGCTGGAATGAGAGCGGTGACCATTAACATAACCTCTAACCATTGGGCAAATGGAAAATGCTATACACAGTCAATGCTAAATCTTAACAAAATCTAAAAGGGAAAAAAATCATGTATTTCCACTGAAAATCCAACATACTTTGAACTTCATGCCAGTGAATACCTGAAAAAAAAAACATTTCAGACTCCTATTTCCCCCTTTCCTGGTCCATCTCTAGCTACTACATATCTTCCTGTCAGCCTATTAGGAGAATTAATCAGTCTTCTAATAGTGAAGGATCAATTGAGTTTGAAAGGTTAGATGATAAAATGATAAAATGTTCACTCTGGGGGTGACTCTGTTACTTGGATCAATTTAACGTTCAGTAAATAGGCAAGCAATCATTTATAGAAAGTCTAGCCCCAGGCTCAGGGAGGGGAGCAAGGTCTATTAACAGAACTCCATGTAGTCCTGCCTGGACTGTTTCTTGCCCCTCCCAAATTCAATCACCAAAAGAAGGAAAATTAGCCTGTTCTTTTACTAAGGGCTCATAATTTCCACATCTTTAACCTGAAGCTACTGCTTAGTTGACCTGAGTAGATGCAGGCAGGTGGCCAACAAGACAGATCCTTACAGCAATTGATCAAGGTGTTACATGATCAATTCAATCCAATCAACAACACCAAAGCTGTAACAGGACCATGAAAAAGTACTCTCACCATGCCAGTGAATATAGTTTTCAAACAATTTCAAGAAAGCATAAATTATCCAACAAAAGTAAATTCACTGTGGTTGAAGTAGAGTGGGTATATTTAAAGTCCTCCTCATTCTTTCCATTTCCCTCTTTCTCTTCCCTCACCATTCCTGTATTAGCCCCAAAGCACCACCAATGAGTCACTAGGAATGTATGTAACACAATCAAAAAAAAAAAAAAAGACTGGAACACACACAGATCCCTCATTATTTTCCTGATGAAAATACTAAAGCTCAGAGAGAAAAAATAATCACAGTACTATAGATAGTAATTTAGAATCAGGGTATCCAGAGTTCTCTGCCAGCTCTTGGCCTATATGATTTCTCAGGTGTGGCCTAGGTAGGTCATGTCTATACCCCATGCGCATAGCTATGGTGGGAAGGGAGGAAAGTGGGGAAGATTATACACTAGGGCAGGATATGGCAAGTGTAGATCCCAAAAAGTATAGAGTGAAAGCTGAGTAGATAGCAGAGCATTTCTTTTCCTTAGATCTGATCTCTTCTTCCCAAGCATGGTTAGCTTCTCACCGAAGAAGTTCGAGGACAAATGATTTTACATAGTAATTATCAATTAGCAGTTACACCAGCAGGAAACAATTAAATTTTATATTGGTTCAAATTGCAAAAATAGCCTTTAAAAAGAATATTCTTTAATATATGAGGAAGTATGATATGTGTATATATTTGTTTCTAGAAAACTCTCACTGAGCTGAAATTAAAATAATCATAATGCTCAAATAACCAGATTACTTCCTCTTCCTACCCAAGTTTGAATAATTACTAACACTTATGATAATAATTTGAAACACTGTAACTTCTAGAAGAATCTTCCAAATCCTCCAAATACATTCATATCCTAATTAATTCAATGAATATTTACTGAATACCCACTATTTTTAGGCCCTGACCCAGGTGCTAGGGAAACTAAGCTGTCCATGGGAGTCCAGTGGTAGTCTTCCTGGAATGATATTTTGGATGAATTATGAATATGAGAATGATATAGGTGATCATGAGAGCATTAGACAAAATGATCTCTAAGGGATTTCAAGAGTTAATACTCCGTGATTCTATAACTTCTATTTTTATTAATTGGCTGTATATGTATAGCTTAATGTGACTATTAATGTGACTATTTTTAATTTTGAATTAATATTTTCCTTTAGATACCAGCCATCTATTCTACCCACTAGCACTGTTTTATATTATTATAACGTTTTTATTTATCTTTTAATTGTGCTTTTGTGTCCCGTTAGGTTGCAAGCCAAAAAAAAATCTTCTCTTGCTTTATAGTTATGACATGATTTTTACTAAAATATATTATCACATTGATTTACTTAGTAAGATATGCATGCAAATATGTGTTGGTTATTTCATTGTTCTTGTTCCCTATTTTAAAGAAAGAAATCAAGCTGAGCACAGTGATACAAACCTGTAATCCCAGCTACTCAGGATACTAAAGCAGGAAGATCACAAGTTCAAGGCCAGCCTTGAAAAATTAGTTAACTCCTGTTTCAAAAAAAAAAAAAAAAGGGCAGGGGATAAAGTTCAGTGGTAGAGTACCACTGTGTTCAATCCCCAATACAGCTAAGTAAACAAAATAAAGAAACAAATCATACTCAAATGTTAATTCCAAACTGGAATTATGTAGATCATGTCATGGGTTTTGAAAGAAATTATTAAATAGTAGATGCAAATATATATATATATATTTTTTTTTAATTTTATTTATTTTTTATTACAACAGTTACTAATAGGGCATTATGTAAAAATGTGGATGTGTAACCGATGTGATTCTGCAATCTGTATTTGGGGTAAAATTGGGAGTTCATAACCAACTTGAATCTGATGCAAAAATATTTTGAGCAGTGCCAGCATATTAAAATAACTATACACCCTCTCAGTTGACAAAGTCGAAGGAGACAATGCCCACTCAGATATTCAAGGATAGCCATTCTGGCCACTGAACAAAGTACCCTTTCCTTCCATTCTCATTCTTCCCCAGGAGGGACATGTGTCCAACACATAATTAAGAATACAAATGAAAAAATCCAAGCTGAAAGGCAATTCAGCAAAAAAGCCCATACCAGCCCTGGTATACCAGAGATGCAGAATTTTAAGCCTGAGGGTGGAAACTTAGAATTTGACGGAACCTCAGGAAATTATTTGGTTGAGGCCTTTGCCTTAGGTAAGTGAATTTTTAACCTATATAGGACATGATTCTCTTAATTTAAAAGAAAATCTCTTCAAATGTCAACCTCAATCTTAAATCATCTATTTCTCTTTGAGTACAGAAGACAACTCTTCTCTATTAAAGATGCTTTCAAGTCATCCTTCAACTTCTTCATTCCAAGGCCAAATAATTATAGCTCTTGTAAACTTTGATCCTAGAGTTTATTCTTTCCCTTTTTCACATGTCCAGAGTGGCTGCCATCTGTGTTTCTCCCACAGTAGAGTCCAGGATCATCAATTAGTTTACTTGGTATACTTCTCCAATAAAATTGCTAATGGGCTATGGACTTTATTGTAATAAAATGCCAAAATAAAATGTGCAATTAGAATTTTAAAGTAAGTTTTTCTAAGTATGATGTTATAAATCAAATACATTATTTGGTATGATAATACATAAGCATATTTAATCTATTAAAAGAGTATTATATGTGAAGGGGAAAGACCCTGATTAATCAAAAGAGAGATCAATTTAAATGATTTCATATAGAGTAAGATAACATAGCATTTCATAAAATTGAATTGGATACATCTGAATATATTTTTTTTCTCTGACAGAACTCACTGCACTCAAGTTCTAGACACTCAAAAAGAAAAAGACAACTTTTCTAGTGTTAATAAAAGATGTTGATTTTTCTCTAGTTAGATTCAAAACAGTCTTTGTGCTTAAATTGGTTTCAGAGTTTGAAATATTATAAAGATGAATTAGAAAAGTTATAAAATAAGATAAATGGATATGAATACCAGGTTAAGATTCTTTGGCACACAGCAGATAAGAAACTAGAGAGGACTGAAAAAGGAAGCAAAGATTGCTCTCATTTCATTATAAATTGAGAAAACAAACTGTTTAGAAACACGAGCAGGGTCAGAACCTAAGCAGAAGGATAATGTTGGCCCATTGAAAGTAGAACAATCTACTCATTTTCTTTTAATATTTTTAATTATTTTATTTATTTGTTTTTTATGTGGTGCTGAGGATCAAACCTCAAACCCAGTGCCTCTCATGTGCTAGGCAAGTACTCTACCACTGAGTTACAACCTCAGCCCCCAAAGACTAATTTTTCTCCAGTCACATGTCAAAAAAGTATTAAGAATTTCATGATGGCAACAGTGATGCATTAACCCAAGTACAGGTTCCTTTTAAGTGTGGGACTCTGTTTAAATGCCCAAGTCATATACTTATGAAGTCAGCCCTGATTGAGGATCATATTCTCCCTTCAAAAATTTAATGAAAGCCACAGACACAGGAATACACTCACACACAACCCACATATAATTCTGCATACTGTTTCAACCCTGTCCATGGATTACAAATTAAGATTAAAATGGATTACATGGATTTCAGGCTGTAGAGTAAGGATCAATTATTTGAAATGTACTAAAGAACAGATTTCAGATTCCTAACAATTAAAAGCTTTTCCAAGTTAAAGAGGCGCTTTTTTTTCACTAGGCACTTTGTTCTGAAAGGTTTAACTGTCGCTGGAACATTACCTGTGTGGTGTACACTCAACAGAATTCCTACACTGGGAAGAGAATGAATTAGAAAATTCCTAAGGTCCCTTAACACATTAAAATTTTGTGAGTATTAGCTATAAGACATTTCTACCCCGTGGCACTTCTTTGCCCACCTCTATTTTTCTGATGGCTTGAATATACTTGGTTTCAGCTGTCCTGAATTATTTCATTTTCTTTGACAAGGTAAAGACTGAGCTTCCTAAATGCCAGGCTTATGCAAATTAACCTGTGACCTGGGCTTTAGTATAAAATCAACATGTTAATTTTATGCAAAGTAATGCAAAAGATCCATCCTGGTTTCTTGACTTCCTGAATGGACATTCAAAGTAGCATAAATAATTAAGAATGTGAAAATGATAGACAAAGCCCTTACTAAGAGCAACAAAAGGGGTACACATAAATGTGAGGGGGAGGATCCAAGAAGTCTAATGATAAAACTCGCTATTAATATAAAAGCATGAGAAGTCTGAGAGTATGGCAAGCCAGATCATAAAATTCAGGGGATGAAAGAACTATTGTAGAAAAAAAAATGGAAGGTAAAACTACATAAACACAGAGCTTGGTCTGGTATGCAGGAGAGGTAAGTCTAATAGCCTGGGCCTCAAAAGACTGGGTCAGAGTTCAGATCTTCTAAGAGGAAGTGGAAAGCCCCTATTCAGACTAGACAATTGCCAAAACAAATGTCATTCTGACAACAAATTGTCAAAGCCTCTGAGAATGTTTTTATATAATATCCCAGTCATGACATTCATCAGAAGTGATATGTTTCCTGCTCATTTTTCTAATCATCAGGATGAGTAGGCGAACCAAATTTTAGTGTCATTCAAGGGCACTACTTTAGAACTTGAACAACTAGAAAAGGAAGTGGCAAAGATACCTCAGCTGGATAATGGATTTTAAACAAATATGTGCTAAGGGCCCTTTGCTGTAGCACTTTAGTTTTCATGACATTCAAGATCTAATCAGTATCTAAGATATATTTCTTAAGCTCAAAAACAGATTTTAGATATCTACTAATTGGTCAGCTATTTAAGAAAAAAATGCAATTAATTTCAAGTAAATTGATATTAGTAGCAACAGCTTTGGCCAATAAGCACAGTGGTAATACAAAAAGAATTTGAGAATGACATCTGAAAACTGAACCAAATGGAAAGAAGTAAACAGAGGTGTGAGATCTGACATCAAAAGCAAAATTGGGCCAGCCATGGTGGCAGACACCTGTAATTCCAGCAGCTCAGGAGGATTTTGAGTTCAAGGTCAGCCTCAGAAACTTAGGGAGGACCTAAGCAACTTAGTGAGAACCTGTCTTAAAATTAAAAAAATAATAATAATAATAAAATAAAGGGCTGGGGATGTGGTGAAGCATCCCTGGTTTATATCCTCAGTATGAGAGATAGAAAGAGATTGATTTTGAAATGAATGAGGAAGAGCTCCAAGAGTTGAGAGACTATGCTTTGAAGAAAAAGAAAAGGAAGGAAAAACTACAAACACTCCATAAAAAATGTCAATTTAGACCTGGCCAATACAGGAGCATTCTGATAAAATCAGACTCTCCCACTCCCTTGACAATTGGGTGTCTAGCTCCTTTATGTTGTCATTCCCCTGGGTACACTGGGTAAGGGGAACCAGAGGGCTTAAGACCTGTTTATCACTAATTCTATTATCGCAGTTGTTTTGTCTAATATTTTTCAGCAAATGTATAAGTTTAAATATGGGATCCTGTGACCTATATTGCAGAAAGGGATATTGCCTGTTCATTTACCCAGCATTTTCTTGAAGCCTTTTGAAATTCCAGGACACATGGATGGTATTTTCCCTTAAGAAATTTTTTTTTTTAAAAAGCATTTGGCTTGCTCTCTCCTATCCCACAAATCTTACTTGCTTGCTCATGATCTCTGTCCTTAGCTAGTTTATCATACCACATGAGTCATAAATAAGCCAAGTCACTGAGCACTGACGATATTGAGCTGAAGTGGGTTGTGTTCATACATTATAATCTCATTATAAACCATAAAGTCTATGTGATTGAGGGCTCTGCAGATGAGGATGAGGTCCCAGAGGCCCTGATAACACTGGTAAATCCTTCTATTTGAAACAGCAGAATCTAAGAATAGGCAGGCTGTGCTCTGGCCATAATTTCAAACTCTGATGTGTGGAATACTTAGTAATTCTGGGTTTGCTAGACAGCTTCCTACCTCAATTGTTCTGCTCTTCAAGTCAGCTAGGGTGCCAGCTGACTTGAAGTCATAAGTACTTACTCAATCATCTAATAAACACTTGTCAATCAACTACTATGAGCAAGGTAGTCTACTAGGTACAGAAAATTGAAAGAAACAATTTTTGCCTCCCAGAAGTTCACAGGTATGCTGGAAAATACAGACATATAAATAACTAAATCACAATATGACCAGTTCTATTATAGAAGTACAAACAAATTACTATAGGAACAGAGACAAAAGGCAATTCTGCCTGGAACAGGTGCATGGGTGGGGGCCATTCAAGCAAAGCTACACAGAGAAAATAATGTTTGAACTGGGTCTTCAAAAATGAGTAGTACTATCAAAAGGTAGAGAAGGTGGGAAGTAATTTGTAAGTAAATAAAAGCATAAAAGAAAATGCTCAGAGCTAGGAAAGTGAACAGTTCTTTTTTCAGAATGACAAATAACTCAAGATGGCTTGTGTGTGGTCTATGAGAGGTGCACAGAAATAATGCTGAGGAGCCTGGGGCTAAAATGGTTTATATGTGTATATACGGACTGTCCTCAACATAGGGTAGTTCAATTTAGGATTTTTCAGCTTCCCAGTGGTGCAAAAACAATATGTATTTGGGAGCCGTATGTCAAGTTTTGAATGTAAATCTTATCCCAGGCTAGCAGTATGTGGTATGATACTTTCTCATGATGCTGGGCAATGGCAGCACTTCATAGTTCCCAGGCAGACATGCAGTGATGGGGTAAACAACCAATCCTCTACTGTACTGTGATGCTAAGCTATGATATTCTAAAGGTTAGCTATTTTAAATGCATTTTAACCTATGAAATTTTCGATCTATGATAGGCTTATCAGGATTTAAGCCCATCTTAAACTGGGAAGCATATGCATAATAACTATATGTATACACATATGTATATACCTATATGTACAATATCACATACATTATATTTATATAAAATATTACAGTGCCTAATATATTGTGAGGCATTGAATATTTAATTATTGAATGAATTAAAGAATAAATTAAGCCAGACACAGTGGCACACGCTTGTAATCCCAGTGACTTGGGAAGCTGAGGCAGGAGAATCATGAGTTCAAAGCCAACCTCAGCAAAAGCAAGGTGCTAAGCAACTCAGTGAGACCTTGTCTCTAAAGAAAATACAAAATAGGGCTGGGGATGTGGCTCAGTGGTCAAGAGCCCCTGAGTTCAATCCCCAGTATGCAAAAAATAAAATTAAATTTAAAAAAGAAGAAAAAAACTAAAAAGGATTTTATATGCCACAGTTTGTATGTCACTGGACATTTAAACCTTATCCTGTATGCAGTAGTGAACCAAAGGAGTTAAGTTCCATAGGAAAATGTCTTGCATAAAGTAATTGATCTACAAATGCTTATTAGATGATTGAATGAATGCTTACATATCTATATGACTGAATAAATGCTGCATATCTATAACTTCCAACAAACAAGTAAAAACACAACTTGCAAATCTTATGAAAAATGAGCAGGAATATAGACAGGGCTGAGAGCTGAAGGTCAGAAGACCAGGTCAAATGCTTGTACAGTCCTTAGGAGAGAAACAATAGAAATCTGAACTAGGTCAGCAGCAGATAGAATGAAAAGAGGGTTAGATTGGAAGATACTTTAGAATTCAAAGTAGGAGAATTTGAAGATTACTAGATATGATAAGTTAGGAAAGATTTGAAGATTGTACTACATATCCTGGATATAATAGAATGATGTCATTTTAACCAAGATAGGGAACACAAAGGGCAGGCTGAAATTTGCAGGGAGGACATTAAATTTTATGTTTTGAACAAGCAAGTTCAACATACCTGTGGGACAGCCAAGTGAAGATGTCTGGCAGAAAAATAAGTGAATGCAGCTCAGAAGAGACATGAAGACTTGATTGCTGAACCTAGATCTAAAAACCTGATAAGTTCAGAGGTTCTCATTCCTCATTATAGACAAGGAGTTAAATAAACAAAAATCCTACTGATCTCTAGGCTCCACTCAAGTTCAAATAAATCAGTAAATCTGGGGATGAGATGTACAGATGAGTTTTAAAAGCTCCCCAGGTGATTCTAATATGCAGGGTGGATCGTTAAGACCAAGGGAGTAGAAATTTCAGGAGAGTGTAGCATGTTTTCTTAAAAGGAGTATCAAGGAGAAAATGATGGGGGAAAGCAAATTTTAAGGTACAGGCAGAGGAATAAAGTAATAATGGAGACTGAAATAAAATGTCCAGGAAAATATAGAAATATCTAGTATAAAGTGGCATCACTTGAGCAAAAGAAGAGAGGATCATAAAGAGAGTGTGTCCAGTAGCATCAAATGCTCAGTGCTATCTCAATATATTAGCCTGTATTGGCTTAAAGATGAAACTAGCCATGGCCTATTAAAGCACTGGAAGGATCTGAGTAAAGGTCAAGAAAATTGTGAATCATCTAGATATTATTCAGCTGGGAGGGCTAGATGCCCAATAAGGAAGCAAGGATATTAAAAACAGAGTGGCTGCAGGGTGAGGAGTGCCAAAAGTAAAATCTTTCAACTTCATAACTTTTCCATGCCTTCAGCCTTGACTTTTTAACATTGAAGAACTGCTTGAAAAGTAACTAGAGCTATGCCTCACAGTCACCTCCTTGAAGAAATATGGAAAGACCCAGAGCTAGTTCAGTGAAATCCTAAGCAGAGTAGCTCTCAAAAACTAGCAAATCTTAGAGAAGGTTAGGAGTACTGAAGAGACATGTGCAAAGTTTAGACAATCACGTTACGGTGATTATAAAGGCAATTATTCCTGCTAATTTCAGTGAAGGCAGCCATAGGATGGTGAAATGCTACTTCAGAGCTATAGAAGGAATGTGTTACAGTGCCACCTGCTGGTAATGTTAAGACCAGAAACAAGTTCCTATTCTTTTAAATCATTAATTCCTGAAAACAGAAGAGCGAAGAATTCAGATAAACAAGCTTTATTCTGATTTGTAATTGAGAGGCTTGCCTTACTGAGTAATTTTTTTTCAATTCAAAATAAAATCTAGGAATTTTAAAACTGAAAATAAAGCTGATTGAGCCGTCCTAGTATGGCAAATGGAAAGCACGTGAAGTGAAACACTAGCCAAGGACTAGGATATGCTACCAGCTTTGTCCCTGATTTCCCAACTGAGGTACCTCAACCCATACTTCCTTTTTAGATTCGCACTATATTTTCTATATATTTTTAAACAAGGAAGATATTTAAGACACCATTTGTCTAGCTACTTGCTTCTGTGCAAATATCTTTCCTAACTAGCTGAATCTTCTATTATACTCCAGTCAATCTGGGGTACTTAGTACTCAAAAATAGCTGGCACTTTATGCATCCATAAATTTGTTCCAGCTGTTCCCTCTGCTCAGAATACTGTCTCACATCACTATCCCCAGTCAAGCCTTCACACTCAATATCAAATGACACCTCATCCATGAAGCCTTCCCTGATCGCCCTACCCCAGCCAGAAATAATATCTCATTCATCTGAAATATATATATATCTTTTACATGATTCTTACATCTTATAACTTGTATAATAATTGTAAATAAGTTGTATCTATGGTGTAGTGACAAAAGCATTAATTTTGGAATCAGTCAATGATGCCAAACCTGGATTTTCCACCTAATAATTGGGGACCTCAACTAAGCTCACCCTCCCTGAGCTGAAGTTTTCTCTTCTATAAAAGAAACCTAATGCTTTGACATCTAATGACACATTTAAAGTCCACACAAATGTGCAGCATGGCAGAGTATTTAAGAGCAGGATTCAGAAATCAGATAAATCCAGGTTCAAATCCTGCCTCTGCCACTTTCTAAACTATGTAGAAATGGTCAAATTATTTTGCTACTCTAAGCTTCAGTTTCCCTATCTGTAAAATTAGAGCAGATATTTTACGTATATTTCCCTATCTGTAAATTAACTGCTGTATACCTCATCACTTTTATATGAGAAGACAGTGTCTGTAAAGTAGCTAGCATATAGCAGCATCCAATGCATATTAGTTTCCCTCTCCCCTATGATGCACTGAGTTCCTTGGGAGAAAAAGGCATGTCTTGCCTATTTCTGACAAGATGGAGGTACCAGCAAAAAAAAAAAAATTACATAGTCTGCCTGCATATTTGATAAATTAATAAATTCATGTTCCTGTGATATTCCTTAGCGGATTTTAGTTTTAGGCAATCACTGTCTTATTTCTCCATGATGTAGTGATGCCAAATACATGTCATTCATCTCAAGAGTTTAACATGAACCTCTTAAAACCATGTGTTTCTTGTCTGAAGCCATTTATGGAGCACATACTTAAAATACAGTTCTCGTAAGTCATACCACAGAAAGAAACAGGGCTTGACTCTTGACTTGGGGGAAGGTCATTAAATGTCAAAGCATTTATTTTAGAGGAGAATGATTCTGGTAAAATCCTCACAAAATATCATGTTTCTCTATAATGGTTTTAAATAAAAATATGGAAGCAAGAAAGAGGGTAAGAATCAGTAATATGAACATAAGTTTTAAACTACATAGTGAGTATTTCTCTGACAGACTAGGGGATTCATGCATATTTTAGCAAAACTCTGGGTGTCAGATTTCCCCAAGGACAAAACTACAGTAGGCATTAAAGGTGTACTTTTTCAGAGCACATATTTCATTTAGGGCAAATTACACCTGTAGAAGTCAGCAGAACCACAAGAGATGCACTCTAGCCTGACATGCCTACATGAGTTGGGTTATGATAGAAACTTAATACTGGCAGAAATAAGAGGCATTCAAAGCTCCTCTCCACTCCAGCAAGTACAAAATTGTTCCATTCCAAAACAACAGTGCAGAAAGGAACATATGCACTGAGGTTCTTGTCTGTTCTTTTAGATGAGTGAAATCAGAATTCGAATTAATAGAAAGCTCAATTATTCTTACATCTCTCTCTCTCATTCTTTAACCCTGTGGACATCAACAAATCCAACATGATATCAAGCTTGGCAACTTCTACATTTGGATGTTACAGACCTGGACATGATCGCCACATGTAATCGTTTTTGGACTTTATGACTTTTAAATTAACTATTTAATTAGGCCAATTATGCATACATTCTTATTTAAACAGAACCAGTGTCATAAAGACTTCAATATTTCAATCATATCCGATATTGTCAATGTTAAATAATAACCAACTTAGTTGTTAACTCACATTCTTCTCTCTGTCATTCTTTGTTGCCTAACTGAATGGAATAGGCAGAGATTTTCAGTATATGGTTTGCTGATCTTCTTGTACAACCTTTCATTTCTAGGAATCTATCATACAAAAACATTTACTCTTCTAGAACACTAAAATCTATGTAGTAGGGTGTTCCTTGCAGCACTGTTTTGAAATAGCAAAACTTAGGGATAAAATTCTAATCACCATAAATAGACCACAGACTTAATTGTAAAGTTCACACAATGAAATACTGTACAGTAATTAAAAGTATGAATTATATGTAGAGGCCAGATATAGATACTATGTGAGGTAACAAATCAAGTTAGAGGACATATGTGAAGTAAGATTTCAACTTTGAAAATATATATCATTTTGGTTAGATGCAATATATATATTCAAAAGAAACTATAGACCAAGGAGAGGAACTCCTGGGTCAAATGGTGGTTCCATTCCCAATTTTCCAAGGAATCTCCATACTGCTTTCCATATTGGCTGCACCAATTTGCAGGCCCACCAGCAATATATGAGTGTGCCTTTTCCCCCACATCCTCACCAACACTTATTGTTGTTTGTACTCATAATAGCTGCCATTCTGACTGGAGTGAGATAAAATCTTAGAGTGGTTTTGATTTGCATTTCTCTAATTGCTAGTGATAATGAACCTTTTTTTCATGTATTTGTTGATTGATTGTATATCATCTTCTGAGAAGTGTCTGTTCAGGTCCTTGGTCCATTTATTGATTGGGTTATTTGGGTTTTTTGTTTTGTTTTTTGTTTTTGTTTTTTTGGTGTTTAGCTCTTTTAGTTCTTTATATACCCTAAAGATTAGTGCTCTATCTGATGTGTGAGGGATAAAGATTTGCTCCCAGATGTAGGTTCTCTATTTACCTCACAGATTGTTTCTTTTGCTGAGAAGAAACTTTTTAGTTTGAGTCCATCCCATTTATTGATTCTTGATTTTAATTCTTTTGCCACAGGAGTCTTATTAAGGAAGTTGGGGTCTAATCCCACATCATGAAGATTAGGGCCTACGTTTTCTTCTATTAGATGCAGGGTCTCTGGTTTTATTCTTAAGTCCTTGATCCATTTTGAGTTGTGTTTTGTATATGGTGAGAGATAGGGGTATAATTTCATTTTGTTGCATATGGATTTCCAAAAACAGCATACTACAGGGACACAGCTACATCAATGTTTATAGCAGCACAATTCAAAATAGCTAAACTGTGGAACTAGATACCCTTCAATAGATGAATGGATTAAAAATGGCATATATACACAATGGAATATTACTCAGCAATAAAAGAGAATAAAATCATGGCATTTGCAGGTAAATGGATGGAGTTGGAGAAGATAATGCTAAGTGAAGTTAGCCAATCCCAAAAAACCAAATGCCGGATGTTTTCTCTGATATAAGGAGGCTGATTCATAGTGGAGTAGGGAAGGGGAGCATGGGAGAAATATATGAACTCTATATAGGGCAGAAGGGTTGGAGGGGAAGGGAGGGGGCATGGGGTTATTAATGATGGTGGAATGTGATGATCATTATTATACAAAGTACATATATGAAAACATGAATTGGTGTGAATATACTGTGTACACAACTAGAGATATGAAAAATTGTGCTCTATATATGTAATAAGAATTATAATGCATTCCGCTGTCATATATAAACTAAATAAATAAATAAATAAATAAATAAGAAACTATAGGTAAAAATTTATTTGAAATTTAATGACTTAACTCTGGGTAATAAAATGTAAGAGTGTTTTCTATTTTGATGTTATTTGAACCTTTAGTAAACTTAATACACTACTGTAGTAAAAAAACTACCAAAGCAACTCAACTCCTTGATTTCCAAGATAAAATGAAAAAAGAAGCAGGAACTAAAAAGTAAATACTTCATTACATTGTGTGTGAAAGAGGCAGAATAATAATTATTGATTAATAATAATAATTATTAATTAATAATAATTAATTAATAATAATAATTGATTTTTTTCAAAATAAAAGGAAGGTAATATGAGAAGTTAATAAATTATTTATAAATAGGGTAATGTGTGAGACCAGGTAGAAAGGATAGGTATTGGAATTACTTCTTTGATCTATTCTTTTCTCTATAATTTTGAATTTTCAATGATAAAAAATGTTATGCTATTTAAATTTTTAAGAAGACAAAAAAGCAAATTTTGCAGAAACAGATACAAATTACCTTACTTATACATGAAATTAACATGATCACAGAAAGAAAGAAATTAATTCAAGCAATTTTTACACACAGAACTCAACATACAGCTTTAATAGAATAAATTCTAAGGGAAAAGGGAATCATAAAATATCTTGTATTTTATTGAATTTGTTGTAGGTAGTGAGTTTTGGTGCTGTCATTCTGAAACTACTTTAAATAAGTTGTAGGATAAAACATATGCAATTGTATTGATGAAAATGAAGGTTCTCACTACAGGAAAAAGGAGATTAAAATATGGAATGGCAAAAGATGAAGAAGATCTATGTGGCACTGGATTTTGAATTGAATGGATCTGAATGAAATCACAATTCAAAAGTAGTTCCTAAATACCATTTTCCATAGAAAGAAATCAGTACCCAGGTCAGCTTAACCCATCTTCTTCATGATAGTGAACAAGTGCTCACATCATGATGAGATATCAGGGGTAACAGGAAAACTTCTACTTCAGGCTATGACAAAATAATTGGAATGAGACCAGCTCTCCCACAGTAACTAACAATAAAGGTAAAATATATATGAAGCAACAGTTTTCAGGCAGTGCAAGTCTGTGATCTCAGAGAAAAGAAAAACTCATGAAGTAAGCCCCACAATCAACTTAGCTCTCCACGTGGGTCCAATTCCCCAATTATGGCATGGTGAGTTAGAGTCCTGACAGAGCCCAGTAGTCACACTGAGCTGCAGCTATAGAGATCAGAGTTCAAGGCTGCAAAAATAGCTAGAACCTTCAGTAAAAGGAATTTCACAGAAGGGATCCCATGAAATCTATGAGGGAGTTCTCCATGAGTGCCTGACTGAGGACTGGACTAAACATGCTCTGCCAAACTACCAAAGGCTTATCATCAGGGAGTGACCACTACAGGGTTATTATCAGAATAGTGATAATAAAAGACAGGCAATGTTAAGGTACACCTTGTTAACACTAGGGTATCCAGCTAAGACTCCAGAAAGGGCCTATCTTCAGATAAAAACTAAAAAAATAAAAACATGTCATAGGGTCTATGCCAGACTCTTAACAAAGCCCACAACTAAGCCCTGACAAGATACAGGAGAGAAACAGTTGGAGGTTGAGCCTTAAATATGTTATAGGTGACTGGGACATAATTTGGGATTTCTACAGATCTAGTTTAACAAAGTTTAAATCCAAGCTCCAAATGTTACAGATCAGTAATTGAATTGCTACTATAATAGACACCAACACCATTCAGAGTAACATAACTGAATCTAGTATGTTTGTAGTATATTATTAACAAGTTCTCGTACACAATAAAACAATCATTTGATATGGACAAGAAAAGTAATTCACATCAAGGGAAAAAAAGGTCAAAAACTAACCTGGGGATGGCCCATATATTGGAATATAGTAGATAAAGTATTTAAGGCAGCTATTAAATATGTTCAAAGAACTAATACAAATATATTCCAAGATATAAAGAAACATGGCCATAATGAGTGAATGATAAATCAGATAAATACCAAAAGGGAATTGGAAACTAGAAAAAGATACAAATGGAAGTTCTAAAACTGAAAACTATAATAATTAAAATGAAAATTTCAGTGGATGATTTTATAGAAGAGGGTAGAAAAAGGATTCAGTGATCTCAAAGACAAATCAACAAAAACTTTCCAATCCTAAAAACAGAAAATAACTGAAGTAAAATGAAGAGAATCTCAGGACCTTAAGGACAATATAATAAAGTCAAACATAGGTGTCACAGGGATTACAAAAAAGAGTAGTCCGATAAAGGCACAGAAAAATTATTTGAAAGATAATTCTCCAATGTGATGAGAAATGTCAACTTAAAGATTCAAGATTCTCACCTTTTTCTAAGAATGATAAATATGGAGAAAATAATAAACACATGAAAGTCAGAGCCCTGGGGAAAAAAAAAGAGCCACAAAGGCAACCAGTGAAAAGAACATATTATATATAGAACAATGATAAGATTGACCAATGGTCTCTCTTTAGAAAGAAAAGAAGCCAGGAAACTAAGTAATGACATATTTAAGCAATAAAGCTGCCAATCAAGCACTCTATATCCAGGCAAGTAATCCTCAAAATTGAGGGTGAAACAAAGCCACTTTCACATAAATAAAGACTGAGAGGTTTTATATCTATCCTACCTATGCCATGAGAAATAGTAAATATGATCTACCCCTATAAAGAAAGGATATCAAAAGTAAATTCAAATTTTCAGAAAGGAAATAGAGCATAAGTAATGGTTAATACATGAAAAATACATAATTTGTGTTTTCTTATAATTGTGTAGAAAAATGGTTTAAAAAAATGATAACTGTGTAAGGGAGTTTCATAATACATGTATAAGATACAACAACAAAAAACATGAAGGATAGATAGAATGCTACCTAAACAGACTTACACTGTTGGAAGGTTATTACATTTTTGAAGTGGAAGTAAAAAGTGTGAGTGTGTATTGTCAATTATGGCATGTGATCTGGGAAGTTTAATTCATGAAGTGACCAGCTAGAAGAGAAAATCAGTAAATAAAATG
Organism: Marmota monax; assembly: GCF_021218885.2. NCBI lineage: Eukaryota > Metazoa > Chordata > Mammalia > Rodentia > Sciuridae > Marmota > Marmota monax. Next base: position 3,486,285 of record NW_026694552.1, on the reverse strand, counting down.
GTTCCAGGGTGAAATATACAGATGTACAATATTGAATGTGGATGGACTTTGTAAAATTAAGGATGCATATAGCCCTAGTGTAGGAGTAAGCAATATTTTTCTGTGAAGAGCTATATAACAACTATTTTAAGATTTGTCAGACACACAGTCTTTGTGGCAACTACTTAACTCTGCACAAAAGCAGCTATAGATAATATGCAAACAGATGTGTGACTATTTTTCAATAAAATTTTATTTCTAAAATGGGCTTGGGCTATGGGCTATATTTGGTCTAGAGGCCATGGTATGTAACCCCTGCTCTTATGTATTCACTAAATATAATAAAAGAATTATAGTTACAAAGCCAATAGAAGACACAAAATAGAATACTAAAAAATATGTATCTAACCTAACATAAATCAGAAATGGGGCTACAGATACATAATGATAAAAAAGAAAATGGAAAATATATAGCAATTTTGTAGACCTAAATTCAAACATATCAATAATTATATTCATGGTAAATGGATTAAACACTTAATCTAAAAGACAGAAATGATCAGACTGGATAAAAAATAAAACAATAATATGCAGTCTACAAAAGTTGCACTTTAAACTTAAACTACAAATAGGTTGAAAATAAATGGATAGAAAGTGATATACCATAAAAACAGTAAACATAAGTCAACAGCACAGATATATTAAAAGGGACAATGTAAAATTCAAAAGAAATAGTATTACATAAGAAGATAATCTTTTGGGAAGACAAACCAATTTCAAACATTTGTAACTAGCAAGAGTTTCCAAATTCATGACAAGGGTAAAGGGACAATTAGACAAATTCATTAGAAACCCTCTGTAAGTGATTGAACAAGTATTCAAAAAAATCAGTAAGGGCACAAAAGATCAAAAAAATAGTATGACCACCTTGACCTTACTGATATTTACTGACTACTGTGCATCACAATTCACACATGTATATGGAAGATTCATAAGTAGGGGTCACACACTAGCACATAAAATATATCTCAACAAATTTCAAAAGACTGAAATCTTACAGTGAATGTTCTCTGACATACAAACAATGGAATTAATTTAGAAATGCTAATGTATTAATGATGTACTGCACATTTCAAAGTTAGAAGAAAGGATTGTGAAAGTTTTCACCATAGAGAAATGATATGCGAGATAGATGTTCAACCTGATTTAAATATTTACAATGTATACATGTATCAAAACATCACATGGTACCCTATTAATATGTATCATTTTATGTATAGTGTATCAGTTAAAATTCAATGTTAACAAAATCTTTAAATATTTGAAAATTAAATAACAATTTTACATAATTCTAGTTCAAAGAATAAATCACAAAGGAAATTGGAAAATATTTTAAACTATATAATAATAAAAATAATATCACAATTGCTGATTCAATAAGGTGTTTTATTAGTAAAGGCGAAAGATTTAAAGTCCATTGCTGGCAGCTGGAAGTCCGATGACGGGTAAGGACCATATGTTGAATTGGACTGCCTAACAGGCACGGTCCCTAAGCCACATGCTTGTTGTTTAAACAGAGAGGGGGAGATGTTGAGAGCCACAGCCAAAGGGGCCCCAGCAAACTTCCAGCTGCCAGCAAACTTCCAGCTGCTGGCTGATGATTGGCTCACAGCGGCTCCAGCAACATCTAGCTGATTGGCTCCTCGGCCCCAGCAACATCTAGCTGATTGGCTCCTCTGCGGTGATGCTCATTGGGCTGTTTCCCTGCCCTTTCAGACCACGGAGCTGCTCATTGGGGGACTTTTTTGGCTCCGCCCACGTGACCCAGCCAATCGGCCTCAAGAGCAGGAGGATTGTGGGAGGTGGAGAGAAGCTTGTGTGGGAGAGAGAGGCTTGGGGAAAGCCGGTGGTGGCAGTTGAGGCTCTGAGGGTTTTTCCTGAGAGACTATTTTGTTTGTCGTGTGTGGTTCTAAAAATAAAGTTAGTTTCTTTTGACAAGTGGCTCCTGATTGTGCCCAGCCAGACTGCGGCAGTCCATGATATATGTTTCTACTTTAAGAAACTAGGGAACAAAGAGCAATTTAATCCGAAAGTAAGTAAGTAGGAAGACAGAAACAAGCAACAGAGAAAATTAAACAAGTCAAAGGTGGTTCTTAAAAATAAACTTGATAAATCCCTAAACAAGCAAGAGCAAACGAGAGAAATAAAAAAAAATCAATGTCAGGATTGAAAGATGGGATATTACAGATCTTACAGACATTAAATGAATATTATATATGACTCCACACCAATAAATTGTAAAACTTAGATGAAATGGGTAAATCTCTTTCAAAAACATGAATTATGAAATCTGACTCAAGAAGGAAGAAAAAAATCTAAAATCTATGTAACTTGTGTCAATTAAAGAAATCAAAGCATTAATTTTAAAAAAGTTCCACAAAGAGAATCCCAAGAGTCCAGATGATTCCAATGGTCAATACTATCAAACATTTGAGGAAGAAGTGATGACATATAAGAAAACAGAGGTGGCAATAACACTTCCTAAGCCAACCAAATCCTTTCACCAAAACTAATGAAAGTATTACCAAAAAAACATATGGAACAGTATATTCATAAATATCAATTCAAGAATCCTCAAAAATAGCAAAATAAATCCAGTCATACATAAGACCAATAAAATATCATGACTGAGTAAGGTTGATTTTTGGCTCAACATTTCAAATGCTGGCTCAACATTTGAAAGCTTCAATTTAAATTTACTATATTGACACGATAAAGGAGAAGATTATGTGATCATTACAATAGATGCAGAAAAAGCATTTAACAAAATTCCTTACTGATTCATTGTAAAAACACTCAGCAAACTACCTGTGGATGTAGGTAAAGAGTATATGAGTGATCATTGTGCAATTCTTGTAACTTTTCTATAGGCTTTAAATGTTTTTAAAGTTGAGGAAAAAGCAAAATAGAAAGAAATCATTTTCTATCTGTCCTACAGTAAAATTCCCAAGTCAAATTCTGGTTTCCCCCATGAGAATCATTTTAGACTTCGTTCTTCCTTGCCTGCCTACCCTTTGCAGTCAAGCCTATAGATTACTGCAAAAGTCATCATTCATCACTATTCTACTGAAAAATAAAATCTACTCCTAAGCTATACCATTCTAACTAAGATTCAGGTGCCTCTAGTTTTGGCTTGGTTTGCCTAGACCCCCTCAACTGCTTCCCACTTAGCTGATGTACACCTCTCCTTGGCACATGTGCCTCTCTCACTGCCAAATCTACCTATTCACTTATACTGTGCCTTTACATTGACAGTTCTCCTCCTGCATTCCAGCTAATTCTGGTTTTACCTGACTGTCAAGTCTTGCCTCAAGTTCTTCATCTTCCACAGAAGGTCTACTACTGACCACCCTTCCCTGATTTCCCTAGCATTGGGAGCCTGTATTGTGCAAGTTTAATATTGAATCAAATTTTGTGTTATTCCCCTAGTGTTTCCTATGTGAAACCTCTCCAATAAGAGTATTTCCTTCCAGCTAACTGTATCATATATTTCAGCACCTTTGTAGAAAAAATCCATTTAAATATAAATGCAAATTTTCATTCCAAATTCTCTTTCAAATTTTATTAGAATAGATGCATATTTTTAACATCATTTTCTTTGCTTTTATACTTGATAGTATTTTATATTCACATTTCTGTGTATGGATATGGTCTAAATATTGGTCATTTTGATAGATATATAATGTTCCATTAGGTTGCCATGATTTGATTAGTTAGTCATTTATGCCAATTAAATTAAATATTTTAATGAGTGAATTTTGACTTATTTTTCTTTCTCCCTACTCTCAGGACTAGCAGAATTTTGCATATACAGTAATAATTCAACAAGCTATACTTCTGGCCATATAAACCCCAGTGACAAAGAGTCCTAAAGTTATTTCCCCTTCATCTTCCTCAATTAGTGTTTCATTCAGCTAAATTCAGGTCACAGCCTCTTTCTGACTAATGTGGCTCATCCCCACCTATTCCCTACTTGCTCTAAATTTTGTTAAGCCAAACTCAGAAGGTCAAAGGTCATATGTATTCTCTCATATGTGGAAGCTAGAGAGAAAAATGGAAAAGAAAGGTGGAAAGCATCTCATGAAAATTAAAGGAGATCAATAGAATAGAGGAAGGGACCAGGAGAAGAAGTAAAGGAAAGGGAAAATACTGGGAAATAATATTGGCCAATTTATATGAATATGTTACAACAAATCCCACCATTATGTACAACTATAGTGTACCAATAAGACTATGGAAAATTTCTTATAAAAAAAACTTTTCTTATGCTCCAGACTTTGTCCTATAATGCTTTCAATGACCTAGCCAAGCCTTCCATTACCACATTTCCTTTCTTCAAAGATCCACTTTCCTCCAAAAAAAGAAATCACCCTAATTAAGAAGATAGAAGTACTCAAGTACCAAGTCTCAGATTATCCCCATCAATTAAAGAACAGATCACAGGAAGGAATTTTCTCCTTGATCTTAGCTCATTATTAAATAGCACCTTTTGACCTAACTTCTAATCTAGTCATCTTGTACTCCACAGCTAAACACAGTATGAATATACTTTCAGCAACAATACTTTTAGGCAGCAATTTAAAACAAAATGTCATCTGCATGTGAAAAATTCAAAGCAGGATATTTCACTTCCTTTTTAATTATATCACATTCTATTTCATAGGATAAGTATTTTTTTACACTTAGAAGTAGTTTGTGACTCTTTTCTAGCTTATGCCAGAAATGGCTCATATAACCTCTATTCTGCCTTTATGGTCTTCTTCCATTAGGTAACTGGAAATACTAAAGGTAACATATTTCTAGTGAGAAGAAAACTGTTGCCCACTCATCAAGGATAAGAAAATTCCATAGTACTATCAATGCATAATTCAAAGCTTCCAATAAATTTATTACCTGATTACATGGAATTAAGCAGTTCTATATAAATTGATCCAAAATTTATCTATAAGTACCCTCTGTGTACCAACAGGTCTTCACATCCTCCTTACTACTAGGAACTATTTTTTTAGCTGATTCAGATATTTTGGTAGCTTTGTAATGTTCTTCCCAATAGCAGATTACTGAGAGCCATTTGCTATGATCATCTTACAAATGAACTGACTACAAGTGACCCAATTTGATCTCAGAATTAAACATGCTCTCCCATAAAATTGATGTCTTTTTCCTCTTATATGGAGATACAATTTGGGACAGCTGAAGGCCAACAACTGTATAACAGCTCACATTTTTGTGTAGCAATAGCAGCAGTAGCAACAGAAGTCAAAAAGAAGCTAAGGGGAAAGCTTAATGCCCATATATAACCTTGGAACACAGTTTTTCAGCTTAAAAAGAAATACTTAATAGAAGATTTTGAGTGACTACTTCTTGATGGAGAGTAATTTCTCCCACCCATCATACTAAAATTACTTTCATATGCATGTGTCTTCTATTGGAAAAATAAATGAAAATTTCTGCAACTGATATTTTTCTAGATATTAGTCAATTTCCTGAAACAGATAATGAGAGCTTTAAGAAAACAATCTTTAATAGTAGACTTTATCTAGTCCTAAATTTAGAGAATGCAAATACTGATGGGCATTATGAGTATTCTGTGCCAACAACCTCACACTTGGCCAATCAACAACAGTCCTTAAAAGTACATGATGTGGATTTTGGCATGTTCTAATGCTTCCAGGTCCTACGTGCAGTCTCAGATCTATCTTTGCTATTTCCTGAGCCAGTAATGATGGCTGGTCTTGCTTAGTGTCAATGGGCATTACATTGAAACATAGTTTGCGTTGTCATTTCTGAAAATTGTACACTAGACAAAATCATTTCTAAAAATTGTACAATAGACAAAATCAGGTTTGTTTCAATATATGCCCTGAGGTGTTTTTTTTTAATTGTAGTTATAGATGGACAGAATGCCTTTATTTTATTTATTTTTATTTGGTACTTAGGATTGAATCCAGTGCCTCATGCATGCTAGCTCATGCATACTAGGCAAGTGCTCTGCCATTGAGCTACAGCCCCAGCTCCCCAGAGTAGATTTAAAATTGAACCTGTGAGGGAGGGTGTAACTCAGTGGGAGAGTGATTGCCTACATGCTTGAAGCCATGGGTTGGATCCCCAACACTGCAAAAAAGAAAGGGAAGGGAAGAGGAAAAAGAAGGAGAAAAGAAGGAAAAACTTGCATCTGTTAAGCTTTTTGCCTTGTTTGATAAGAAGAAAGTTTCATGTCTTGGTTCTTTGGTGCATAAGGAAGGCCCTTGGTATTCGCATTTGTAGGAATCCCTGTGAAAGGGATCCCTGTCTACAATGAACTGCATAGACATCATTATAACTGGCTTCACATCTGGCACTAAACAGTCATAAATGCTAATGAATAAAGGACACAATCATTCTTCATTTTTGACATGGGGGAAGGGAAGCAAAGGGAAAAATAGAAGCTCTGAGTTCCACAGGAGATTCCACGAAGAGCATCCATGTGAGCTTGAACCCAGATCTCTCTAATTAGAAAGGCAAAGGACCTCACAAACTACATGAAGCAAAACTTTGCACTGCAGATTTGCCAACACATTTTTTAAGAGAGAGAGAGAGAGAGAGAGAGAGAGAGAGAGAGAGAGAGAGAGAGAATTCTTTTTTAATATTTGTTTTTTTAGTTTTCAGCAGACACAACATCTTTGTTTGTACGTGGTGCTGAGGATCAAACCCGGGCTGTACGCATGCCAGGCAAGTGCGCTACCGCTTGAGCCACATCCCCAGCCCAAAAGTTTCTTAATATTCTTCAAAAGATAAGTCAATTCATATAGGGCTATTATAAATAAAGCACAAATAATTTAGTTTCAGAGGAAGAGGACTAGGATTAATCCCAGGGGCACTTTACTATTGAATTACATCTCCAGACTTTATATTATATTTTGAGAAAGGGTCTCACTAAGTTGCTCAGGTTGGTTTTGCACTTATGATCCTCCTGCCTAAGCCTCCTGAGTCATTGGTATTACAAGCATGTGCTACTGCACCCAGCTATTCTTTATTTTTGAGACAAAATTTTAAACATTCCACATAGGAGTGTGGTAATGTGATATTTCTCTTAATGTAATGTCCTTGCAATACTCTTGCCTCAGCCTCCCGAGTTACTTGGATTATAGGTGTGTACCATCATGCCTGGTTAAATAATTCTATTTTCTATATAAAGTAATGTTATTAACCAAAGTGTAGGGCTGGAGAGGAGGATTATGATGGGGGGTGGATAAACAGGAGGTAAGAGTCCAAAGAACAGCCCCTCCAATTTATATCAGCTCTGGGCAATTTAGGATGTCTTTTATTCATCCCTCACCCAGTTTTTTTTGTATTATGAAACAAAACCACACAGATAAGCACAAACCAAGGCCAATCTACTAGTCTTTTCTGCCTTTAATATATACAGCATAAACAGAAATAGGAAGACATAACAGGAAAAGACCAACTGTGCTTTCAAACCATTTCTACTTCCCAGACCTAAAGGAAGTTTTGTTTCAATATTGCAACTGCTATTGTCCTGGAGGGGGATGCAAAGGAATGGCATGCAGAGACTCAAAATTCAAACACGTCAACTTTAAATGGAATACTTTTTGGTATAATGATTCTTCAATAAAGCTGAATTCATTTGGCCACACTAAGAAAACAAAACAAAGATCCCCTACTAAGCCACAGCAAGTAAAAATAAAGGGGCAAATCATTAAAAAGTTGATCTCTGAATGATATCTGTGTATCAATTGCAACATTCCAGATATAGATATAAAGATATACATACACACACACACATATATCCACACATATATGTGTATATATTGTTAATTACCTCTCTTCTCTTAAATAATAAGCCAAGCTGTAAGACAGAATGCATAGATAGTACCTTGAGGGGTTTTTGTTTTTAGTTTGGATTTTTCTTGAATGAAACTTTTTAAATTGCTAACATAAAAAAAAAAATTCTAACAGATTTTTTTCCTTACAGACTCTGCTACAGACTTTATGACATATCCAGGTAAGGAAAATGGGATCTAGTCCAACAGGTTACATTTGCCAGTAAGTAATCTCTCCAAGTCTTATTTCAGTAACAATCAATCTGAACCAAGATTGAAAGTGAAAATGTGACATGAAAGGTAAAGGAAGGAAAGGCAGTCATGAATGATATGCCAAGTGGGAGAAATGATAGTTAAAATCTGACCCACAAATACAGCCAAAAAAGTCACAATAACACTAAAGTGATTTAAATACATAAGTCTATATACGTGGAGGAAAGCCAGTATATTGCCCTACCTTTACCATTCCAGAATGCTTTGGATTTCAATACTGTTTCTCCACTTTATAGACTGTGACCCACTTTCATGAGAGACATATTAACTGAAGAACACCACTATCTGTTAGATATTTCATTAGCAAGTATTCTTACCTCAGAAAACGAACATTAACCAAACACCAAGCCCCATCCAGCATTTATTGCTTTGAAAATTAAGCTTGTAGTTTATTGTCTACATTTTATACTTAATGAGAGAATAAAGCGCATACATTTAATTCTGAGAGATACCTGAATTAGAAGCCAATAGACAGCACCAGAATAATCTTTTGTTTCCACATAATATATTCCTCAATGCCTTTCTGGAATGACTACAGACAGAAAGTCAATTCTTAAAATGTCATGCATAGTTTGTAATTATAGTTAGAATATATAACGAAAAATGAAATATATATTTATGCATTTATATGTATAGCCATCCAAGTGTTATTAAACAATGATTAAGCTTTGATTTGGATATATACTGACTATAGCTAATCTCTTCATACAATCATGGCTGCCTGCCAGACCACCATGTTCTAGGAATAGATACTTCTTCTCAAGAAATTTTTCTTCAGGCAATTAGCTAATATTTTTGAACTTATAGCCTTTAAACCTCTGCCTGTTAGGGATTTGGTAGAAATATGAAGAACTAATGCTTTCTGATATTTGTCAAAAGTTTTCATTTAAATTATATTGCTGTACACTCAATTAGGAGGCAAAAGATATATATTTTAAAGGTTTCCTATCTTCTCATTTGTAAATGTTTGCTCCCAGGTGTTTATTCACTAGCGAATGTAACCAACTCTAAGTAGGCCTTTAACATTTCATTGTCCACTGAGAATATACTGGTCATTGAAGTGTAACAAAATTTCACTGGTCTCCCAACATTTTCTCAGTGGTAGGCTAAAACCTCATTTTTATTTTGGATACTTTCCAATATAGCTAGAATGCAAGTGCTTTGTCTAAAGATATCCCCAGTTAAAGGCACAGATGCCCTCTGAATGCTCACAAAACCTACACATTTTTGACCAAATAGAAGTTGCCAGCAACTTACCAGAATTTCTCTTTGATACCATCTTCAAATTTGTGCTGAATACAGAATAGACCACAAGGACCAAAATAAATGGTGGCTTCATTGTTCACTTTGTTGTGCCTGAAAAGTCAAAAGAAAAGGAAAAAAGGAGATGAGTTTAAACCAAATAACTTGTCCTCAACAACACACCATCTAAAGGTTGAGCATCCCTAATCTGAAAATCCCAAACCTAAAATGACATTAGGTATATAAAGGCTATGCACATTTGCATATCCAAAATCTGAAACACTTCTGGTCCAGGCATTTAGAGATTCTCAACTTTCTAATTTTACATTTCTCAAAGACACATTATAAAATAATGGTAATCTAGTGACATCTGGCTCCATTTTATGCAAATGAAAGAAAACTTGAAGGTTCATATTTAATCATATCAGAGTTCCGTACTAAAACTTCAATACTATGCATTAGATTTAGAATAAAATCCAAACTCTCCCCAGTAGACTTTCTCCCCAGTAGATGCAACTCCAAGCTGCATCTTTTTATCTTTTTTTCACAAGACTGTTCTTGTTGTCTATGACCCAAGTCACTATGGTCATTTTATTTGTCATTTCCTTCTCATGGCCTTTGTACTTTATCCTGCTTTTGGAGGTCTTTATGGAGTTAGTTCCTTAACATGCTACATGCCTCATTCTCACCAAAAGGCTTTTCCCAACTACCCAATCTTAACTCTGTTATTCTTTAGCTTACCTCTTTATTTATTTTATCCATAAGATTTATCAACACTTATAATCATTTTGTTTATGTAAAAGGAAGTGATTCTACTCAACTTTGACACTGGCATTTTTAAATGGACAGCACTATATCTTACATCATTGAGATGAAACTGTTACAAAACAAAAAAAAAATTATTGAAAAAAAAGTATGAAACAGAAGTGAGATATAATGATGTCTCCCCATCCTATAACAGGGAAACAACATTATCAGTAGGTATTTGGTAAAAAAAAAAATGAAAACTATTTTAACATTATTGTCCCCATTAAGATTTTTTTTAGCAAATTGGCTACCTATATGGTAGCTCATCTAGGGTCTTTTAATAATTAGAATATAAGCCCTGCAGTGGTATATTTGGCTCATCATAAACCCAAGATATAAAATAGCAAAGGGGTCTATGAGGGTGAAAGCATAGGATCTTTGAAATAATGAATAGAATAAAACCTGAAAGATAAGAATAGCCTTGAGATAATATTTTAAAGATCTAGAATTCTGTATGATGATTTCTTTTTTTTTCAATCATTGATTTGTTCCTAAAAGTACAAAACCTTACCCAGAATATAAGAGTAACAGGGTGATACTGAGTGCTGAGTGGGTTACTCTTTTCCCAGAAATGGCCTCAAAGATTTGCCTGATATCCCAAAATCAGAAAATTTCCAGAGATTGGTGTCTGAGGCCACCAGCTCAACAAACCAATGCAGCTAAATTCTTATCAATACCCACTCACGTCATCAATAAACAAAGAGGACTGGGAAGGAGAATGAGGTCACATTTTGATGTGGAAGACAGGCTTTTCCTTTCTCAATTGACCCTGTGCTTACCATCAGATATTCTGGACTTCTCCCAGCACCACTAGGGAAGGATAAAGAACCCTGGGGATGCATAGTGTGTTTGATATGGCCAAATGACAAGAGAGCCAGGACTAATCTTCACCTATTTCCAACACACAGCAAATTTCAATTTCTCAAGAGGAACTGGAGATGAATTTGGCATCCAAAAGTCCAAGTTAGACTAGATAGATAGATCATTCTTGTGGGATGCTTTGCAACATGGGGAACATAAAGGTATACAAGAGGAAAGTGACATGAAAGCACAAGCTAAACATCTAACTGAATATGTAATCAAAATTTACAAGGGTTGCCAGGTATGGCAATGCATGCCTATAATCCCAGCGGCTTGAGGTGGAGGATCACAAAATCAAAGCCAGCATCAGCAACTTATCAAGGCCCTAAGCAATTTAGTGAGATCCCATCTCCAAATAAAAAATAAAAATAAAAGGGCTGGGAATGTGGCTCAGTGGTTAAGCACCCTGGGTTTAATCCCTAGTACTAAAAAAAAAAAAAAGCAAGGGTCTTCCAATGCCCAAAGGACATACTTGGGGACCTTTTCATTAGCAGGTATTACAAGAAGTACCTATTTATATAGTGCCTATAGACAGCTAAAAGAGCAATTATGACCAACCAAAGACACAGAGTGATAAATGTCTTGTCTTTTCTCTATATCTCCTCCCCAGCAATCCTCCTCCCAAGACAATAATACAAAAGGCACAGGTAAAAGAGGAAGAAGAAGGGGGTGAATGAAAGCCTACCAGGTACCCCCAAACTCCTAGACTAGAGCCATGTCTCATCTGTTTGAAGAAAAACAGATGATATTTGAATCAGGTAAGAGTTTGAAGTTAGTAAAGACAAAATCAAAATGAGACTCTTAAAATATCTAAAAGCATTTGAAAAGTTATAGAATCAGACTTAAATGTTTATCATTATCCTTTGTTTCCCAGTGAGAAAAAATAGGTAAGTGGTAATTAGTGGCGGGGGGGGGGTGCAATTTCATGTTCATACTCCAATAAGTTGAAACACTTCACAATAAAGTTTCTTTTACTAGCCTTTGTCACTCCTTGCCCTTTATAATGTAAGCTTTACAAGGGCAGCCATTTAGTCATTAACTATTGAATCTTTAGCACAGTCTGAAACATAATTGATAATAAATGCTTAATGAATTAAAGAACAGGACCAACATATATTACATTATATCAAGTGAAAAGTTCAAGTAATACAAATGAATGGAAATTTTTAGTGTTTTCTTTTTAAATTATTCATTTATTTGAAAGAGAACACACTTTATCTAATACATAATTCTCCAAATCTGAGCTGTGTCTTGTCACCTGTTGTCATGAACACTGTTGGTTCCCTAATGCATGTCCTCTTGGCTCACCCTAAAATTATCCCAGAAGTCTTCTTATGTTTCTTTGCCAGAAGGAACTTTCTATCTGCAAAAACAGCTTATCTAGCATAAGGGGTAGAATGGAAGTGCCATATTATTAACATGTCATGAATGATTCTTAGTCAATTATAGAAGTTGGTGAATGAATACTCCAGCTCACTCAACCCTTGGTATGTTCCAGTAGGATTGAGTACAACCTGCTCCTTAAAAACCCTTTATTTGCACTTCCTTCCTTCCAGTCTGACTGTGCCACTCATCATCTTCCAAATAAACTATCCACATCCAAATCTTTGACTCATGGGGCTGGGGTTGTGGCTCAGTGGTAGAACACTTGCCTGGCATGTATGAGGCACTGGGTTCGATTCTCAGTGCCCCATATAAATAAATGAATAAAATAAAGGTTCATCAACAACTAAAAATTACATATATTAAAAAAAATCCTTGTCTCAGAGTCTGCTTTTTGGCAAATCCAAATCAAAACTCTGAAAAAAACAAGTACTTCACACAATTCTTTATTTTCCATAGACCTTATCTACCAAATTTCCAGCTCAGAAGATTATGTATACTTCAATCCAAAGTACCTCTGTTCTTCTCTAACCCTACCACTTATTGTGAATTAGCATCTACATATCAGAGAAAACATTTGGCCTTTGATTTTTGGGATTGGCTTATTTCACTAAGCATGATAGTCTTCAGTTCCACCCATTTACCAGCAAATGCCATAAATTCATTCTTCTTTATTGTGTATTGAAGGGCAAGGTGGGGAATGGGAATAGCAATGATAGTAGAATAAATCATACATTACTATCCTATGTGCATATATAATTACAGGACAAATATAATTCTACATCATGTCCAACCAGAAGAATGAGAATTTTATACTCCAAATATGTATAATATGTCAAAAATACATTCTACTATCATGTATAATGAATTAGAACAAATAAAAAAGAAAAAAAGATATATACACACTCTATAGACTTTTGAAAGAAGGCTTATTACTCAAACTTTTCCTAAAGTACATGCTCATACTAAATTGTATTTACCCAGTGATTAGTATGTGATCATTTTCAGTTATAATACAAGCTACACTTAATAGCTGATATTCACAGATATAACATATTAGAAAATAATAGAACCAGAAATATCTCTACCTTTTTATATAACTGACCCTCCCTATTCCTTGCAAAATAAAATATTTAATGTTTGACATTGACTACAGGAATCATCATTGAAACTGAATAAGTTAATCACAGAATTATTTAATTATCACTTAAGATCAGTGGCAATTAGAAAACCTGGCCATATGAACTTTTTAAGTCCATATATTTATCCATCTCATTTCCATAGGTGAGTCAATTAATTCAACAAATTTTGCTGAACTGTATTTTATGATAATAATATAATTTGGTGATTATTTTGTTTGTGCTCAATACTGTGGTAAACCAATATATGGCAATATATCCTCTCAACAATCTTAGGAGTTGTTATTAGCCCTACTATTCTTTTTGAGGAACTGACACTTGTGACTTACCAAGGTCATGAGTTAGTAAACTATAGAAAAAAGCATTTGACTCTAGGTCTGTATGACTACAAAGTCTAATCACTCAACCACAACTAAATTATTTTTCCCTAGAATTTAGATGCTATAGGAGTCATGAGCCAAGTCTGACATTATAAAATGTAGCTCCTTGCCTACAAGGAGCTATGACCCAACTGCAGAGATGTGTGCTTAGTGGAATGCTTATTCAAATGTAAGACAATGAAGAACAACCTGCATATGTTAAATGGTAAGGGAATATAAAATAGTGTTTTGTAGCATGTTCAATAGATGATTCAGATTTCCCATTGAAAGAGAAAATCTGCTAAACTGTCAATTCACTCAAAGAGAAAGGCCAACGTAATCAATCTCCTAGCAGTGTTCATCTGCAACAGCAGTCAGCCTGCAATATCATCATTGATCAAGGAATGTCTCAGGACTGTGACCACTGGGCTCCTAACATACGGTTGTACACATCTGTTTAAATACTAAAAGTGTCAGAATCAGCTAAAGCTATCCCCTGGAAATCTTACACTGAAATTTAGGTTTATTACATTATAACTTTTCCTCTTGGTGGTTTTACAACCAACTTGCTGTTGTGTGAATAAAATGTACAGGACCATGTATAATACCTACTATGATGGCAATTATGCTGCAACTCAATTACTTCAAAATTACCTTTTTCCCAAATAGTCTTCCCCCCTACCATAGTTATAAATATGCAATGCTTCTTACTCCTGAAGTTCATATTCCCTAGAGAGCTTTGTGTATACTAATTCCCTAGGGTTAGTATGCAAAAATCCCCAAAGACCACATGAGGAATTAAAAAGAATGAAGATGCTAGGACAATGGCTAATGAGGGCATTAGTATTCCTCTCCTTAGAGTACCAAAATCTGATATAAGTAGTGCCATCTTGACTAGAGCTTTTAAAACTGTAATTGGACTAAATATTTTGACAGATAATTGTAATGATGATGTTATGCTTGAATGACTTTCAAGTATAGTTTGCAAATTACCTTCCACATTTTACTTTCTTCCTCCCTTAAAGTGCCAGGTATATAGGATTTCTGATTTATGCTAATTTTGTATTTGTATGGCAAATTCTTGACTATAGAAACCAAAACAAATTTAATTTATGGATATATTTTAACACACCAGCCCTGACTAAAAGTATCAGCTGGTTGCAGAGAGCACATAATTATTTCTTGTTACATTCTTGCCATCAGAGAAAATTTTGGCATTTTTACAATACTTTCCAATCACACACACACATGCACACACACACACACACACACACACCCCACACACACAGTATCACATACATACTTGAGGATCACATACACAGAGGATTTATGTAGTTAATACATATTTATCTCAACCTCATATCTTCTAATTCAACATTCATCTGAATGAAGTCCGGTATTCACAAAGAGACGGTCTTAAGTTCCTATTATATCTTCAATCAGAAAATAAAGATGCAATAATATTAATGAGACTCTTTCTACAAAGTAAGGAAAGCTGGTTCTCAATAAGACTAAAATATGGAAAGCATATCAGGAGTTATTTAGTCCGCTTTCAACCAATCAAGAAACCTTTTTTTGTTTATATTATCCCAATAGCCATCCGTTCTAGATGTACTTCACATTATTTGAAAACAACTATGTGAAGTGAAAGCTCACTCTCTTGATAGCTCTCATTAGAATCAAGGTAGAAAAACACAGGGAGAATGATGCTAGCAGAACCAGAGATACAGAAGCAGGGAAAGAGAGAGGGAGAGAGGTAGCATTATATATATATATATATATATATATATATATATAAAATATTTTATATAATGTATACATATGTGTATACATATACATGTGTGTACATATACATGAATATATGTGTATACACACATGCATACACACATATATATACACATATATATGAGAGAGAAAGAGGAAGAGATGGTTACAAAAAATAAACACAAGAGAAACAGGAATCTATGGAGAAGCATAGAAAGAAAAAAAAACAGAAATAAAAACACAAAACGTTGACTTCCAGAAAGATGAGGAAACGACATAATGAGAATGAAAGAAAAACTACTGAAAGATAGAAGAAAGGACAGAGAAAAGAAAAGAAGATGCAAACATAGAGGGAAAACAATAGTATAAGCAACCACAGAAATATATCCTGTTAGGATATAACCAAAGTGTTATATATGACAGGGTCAGATTTTTCAAGGTTGTTCCTGTCATCAAACCTAGAACTAGTGGGTTTAAGGTCTTACAATTTGTTTAGACAAAAGTCAATCATTATTCATTTTGATATGGTGTTTAAATTCTTTATCATCCAGCACTTTCTTCCATCAATAAAAGTGTCTACTTTTCTCAAAATGTAACCTATGTGTTCATATACAGTTTATGGCAT
The DNA here is from genome assembly GCF_021218885.2 of Marmota monax. Taxonomy (NCBI): domain Eukaryota; kingdom Metazoa; phylum Chordata; class Mammalia; order Rodentia; family Sciuridae; genus Marmota; species Marmota monax. The sequence goes on along the minus strand of NW_026694552.1, from coordinate 3,469,970 downwards.
TTTAAATTGGTATAACAGATTGGAAGGAAGTTTAAAGTGCTCAAGAATTTCTTTTCTATGAATCTATACTACAGACATCCAAAAGCATATGCATAGAAATATGTAAATGTACAAAGAGTCAATGCAGTACATGTTGTAACAGTAAAAATCTGGTAACAAACTAAACATCTTTTCATGGGGTTAGGGAAGAACATCCATATTTTACAATACTATACAGCCATTAAAAAGACTGAGGTAGAGAGCTGAGGTTGTGGCTCAGTGGTACAGGGCTTGCCTCACATGTGTGAGGCACTGGTTTGGATTCTCAGCACCACATATAAATAAAAAAACAACTAAAAATATTTTTTAAAGACTGAGGTAGAGAAGTATATGTAGATATGGATAAATCTATAAGATATATGAAAGGATTATGATCCCATATATAATAGGGAAATCTGTGAATGGATGTGTGTATATAAATTTATAGAAAAAGATTATAAATATTTAATACTTTAAAGCCCAAGATTGAATGGTAATTTTTGTTTTTTCCTCAATAGATTCATGGTAATCATTAATTTGGTTTTCCAAATATTTATGACTCTTATAGCATTCTTAAACTCCAAAAATGAATCAGCTAAAAGAGAAATCAGGAAAGCTATCCCATTCACAATAGCCTCAAAAAAAATTGAGGGCTGGGGATATAGCTCAGTTGGTAGAGTGCTTATCTCACATGCACAAGGCCCTGGGTTTGATCCCAGCACAATAAATAAATAAATACTTGAGAATCGATCTAACAAAAGAGATTAAGGACCTCTATAATGAAGACTACAGAACACTAAAGAAACAAATTTAAGAAGACCTTAGAAGATGGAAAGACAACCATGTAATTGGATAGGTAGAATTTAGTTTTGTAAAAATGGCCATATTACCAAAAGCACTATACAGATTCAATGCAATGTCTGTTAAAATTCCAATAATGTTCTTCGTGGAAATAGAAAAAGTACTCATGAAATTCATTTGGAAAAACAAGAGATGCAGAATAGCCAAAATAATCCTTAGCGAGAAAAGTGGAGCAGGAGGCATCACAATACCAGAAATTAAATTATACTACAGAGGTATAGTAATAAAAACAGCATGATATTGCACAAAAACAAACATGAATACCAATGGAATAGAAGGCATAGGGACAAACCCACATAAATACAGTTATCTCATACTACACAAAGGTGCCAAAAATATACATTGGAGAAAAGATAGCCTCCTCAACAAATGATGCTAGGAAAACTGGAAATCCATATGTAGTAAAATGAAATTTAGCCACTGTCTCTCACCCTGCACAAAATTCAACTCAAAGTGGATCTAAGACCTAGGAATTAGACTTGGAACCCTGCACTTGCTAAAAGAAAATGTAGTCCCAACACTTCAATGTATCAGCTCAAGAACTTACTTCCTTAACAAGATTTATAAAGCACAAGAAGTAAAATCAAAAGTCAATACATGTGATTGCATCAAAATAAAAATCTTCACAGCAAAGGAAACAATCAAGAACATGAAGAAAGAGCCTACAGAATGGGAGAAAATCTTTGCACTCTGTACCTCAGATAGAGCATTCATCTCCAGGATATATAAAGAACTCAAAAAACTTAACACCAAAAAAACAAATAACCCAATCAATAAATGGGTAAAGAAAAAAAATAGATGGGTAAAGGAACTGAACAGACACATCACAGAAGAAATAGAATTGACCAACAAATATACGAAAAACTGTTCAACATCTCTAACAATTAGAGAAATACAAATTAAAACTACACTGAGATTTCATCTCACTCCAGTCAGAGTATCTATCATGTCAAGTATATAAGTAACAATAAATGTTGGTGAGGATGTGGGGGAAAAGGTACCCTTACACATTTTTGTTAGAACTACAAACTGGTGCAACCACTCTGGAAAGCAGTATGGAGATTCCTAAGAAATATAGGAATAGAACCACAATTTGACCCAATCATCCCACTACTTGATTATACCCAAAGCCCTTAAAATCAGCATACTACAGTGATGCAGCCACATCAATGTTTATAGCAGCAAAATTCACAGTAGCTAAGCCATGGAGTAGCCTAGATGCACTTCAACAGATGAATACAAAAAGAAAGTGTGGTATATATACACAATGGGATATAAATCAGCCATAAAAAAGAATGACTTTATGCATCTACCTGTAAATGGATGGATCTGGAGACTATCATGCTAAATGAAATAAGTCAATTCCAAAAACCAAGGCCAAATGTTCTCTCTGGTATGTGGAAGCTAACTCACAATAAGGGGGAGATATAAGTTCAGTGGATTAGACAAAGGGAACAAAGGGAAAGGAGAGGGAATAGGAAAAGGAAAGACAGTAGAATCAATCTGACATAACTTTTCTATGTACATATGTATCACAGTGAATCTCACCATTGTGCATATCCACAAGAAATTATTTAAAAAAAAATACCTATGGGTAAATGGCAAGAGGACAGATATAAGGAGGCAAGAGATGATAGGAAAGGAGAAGGAGAAGTACTACAAACTCAATTAGAACAAGACAAATTCCATGCTTGTATAATTACATCAAAATGGATTCCACTGTCATGTATAACTAAAAAGAACCAATAAATTTATGACTCTTTGACTTTAGAAACAGATTGTATTTCCTGACCGCATTATGACTGGAGGAGACATGCAACTGGTTCTAGCTAATTACTTGTAAGCAAAAGTCACCACTTACAGTTATGTATCACTTCCAAGTCAGAACATTATTTGTTAGTTAGTGTTATGACTTTCACAGTCATCTTTATGCCATGATGACTAGTAATGTTTAAAATGATGATTTATGTCACCTTGGATTGCAGAATGAAGATTCATGGAGCAGAGATTCTAGCCAACATGTTACATAAATGATAAAATAAAACATTTGATATTACAAATGCCAAGGGTTAGAGATTGTTACAATAGCATAATCTAAATTATCCTGATACAGCTTAAAAGTTTTAAATTCACATTGAGATTAATATTACACTTTCTGAGCCAGGTGTGGTAACACATGCCTGTAATCCCAGTGACTCTAGAGGCTGAGGCAGAAAAATTGCAAGTTTGAGACCGGCCTCAGCAACTTAGTGAGGTCCTAAGCAATTTAGTGAGATATTGCCTCAAAAAAATTAAAAAGGGCTGGGGCTGTAGCTCAGTGGTAAAGTGCCCCCGAGTTTAATCCCCAGTAGCCCAGTAGAGAGAGAGAAAGAGAGAGGGAGAGAGAGAGAGAGAGAGAGAGAGAAATATTATACTTTTAGTGTATTATTATAAAATTAACATGATACCTAGAATAACAAATAATATTACTTACTTAAAGAATGCAAAATGCAAAGATACTATTATGTGCCATGATCCAGATTCAATACAAGTATTTAAATATAATTGTCAGGCATACCTCATTTTATTGCACTCTATTGTGATTTGCAAATATTGCTTTTTTTAAGAATTGATAGTTTGTGGCAATCCAGCACTGAGCAACTCTATCACTGCCATTTTCCCAATAGCATGTGCTCACTTTGTGTCTCTGCATCACCCTTTTTTAATTTCCCTGTATTTCAAACATTTTCATTATTATTCTGTAAGTTATGGTGATTTGTAATTAGTGTTTTGTTGTTGTTGTTGTTGTTTTGTTTTGTTTTTTGGGTTTTTTTTTTTTTTTTTGTACCAGGGATTGAACTCAGGGCCACTCGACCACTGAGCCACATCCAAATCCCCAGTCCTAGTTTGTATTTTATTTAGAGACAGGTTCTCAGTGAGTTTCTTAGTGCCTCACTGTTGCTGAAGCTGACTCTGAACTGCAGATCTTCTTGCCTTAGGTGCCCAAGCTGATGGGGGCATGCACCATGCCCAGCTTGATTAGTGGTCTTTGATGTTACTATTATAATTAATTTGTAACTCCACGAACTGTACCTATATAAGAGAATTATTGAAAAATTATTGCAATTGAAAAATGTTCAGACTTCTCCAAAAGCAGCTATTACCCAGTCTTCCTGTCTAGGGCCTCTCTATGCCCTAGATACAACCATATTGAAAATAGGCCAGTTGATAACCCTACAATGGCCTCTGTTAAAGTCAAAGGAAGAGTCCCATGTCTCGTACTTTAAATAAAAAGCCAAAAGGTAGGCCTCTTGCACCAAATATCCAAGTCATGAGTGCAAAGAAAAACTTGTTGAAGGAAACAAAAAGCAAGACTCCAGTAAACCCATGAATGATAAGAAAGTGAAACAGCCTTACTGCTTATATGGAGAATGTTTCCATGGTCTAGCTAGAACATCAAACTAATCACAACATTCCCATAAGCCTAAACCTAATACAGAGCAAAACCCTAATTCTCTTCAATTCTATGAAGATTTAGAAAAGTGAGAAAGCAACCAACAAAATATTTGAAGCTACAGGAATCTAGTTCATGACATTTAAGGAAAGAAACTGTCTCCATAACCTAAGAGAGCAAAGTGAAGCAGTAAGTGCTAATGTGGAAGCTGCAGCAAATTATCCAGGAGATCTAGCTAAGATCATGGATGAAGGTGGCTATACTAAATAACAGATTTCCAAAATGGTTAAAACAGTCTTTCAGAGGCTGGGACTGTTGCTCAGCAGTAGAGTGCTTGCCTAGCATGTGCCAGGCACTGGGTTCGATCCTCAGCACCACATAAAAATAAATAAAATAAAAGTATTGTGTCCAAATACAACTACAAAAAATATATTTTTAAAAACAGCCTTACGTTAGAAGATGATGACATCTAAAACTTTGATATAGTCAATGACTAGCTTCAAAGGACAGCTTGACTCTTGTTTAGGGCCAATGCAGCTGTGAACTCTAAGTTGAATCCATTTCTCATTGACTATTGTGAAAATCCTAGAGTCCCTATGAATTATACTAAATATACTCTGCCTGTGCTCTATTAATGGAACAACAAAGCCTGAATGATAGCATATGTTTTGATAGCATGGTGTACTGAATATTTTAAGCTCACTATGGAGATCTAATGCTCAGGAAAAGTAAAAGATTATTTTCAAGATAGTACTGCTAATTGACAAAGTATCTGGTTACCTGAGGGGTCTGATGTAGATGTGCAATGAGACTAATGGTGTTTTCATGCCTGCAAATACAACATCCATTCTGCAAGCCATGTATCAAGAAGTAATTTCAAATTTCATATCTTCTTATTTAAGAAATACATTTCATAGGCTATAGTTGACATAGAAAGCAATTCCTCTGATCTACCTGGGCAAAGAAAATTGAAAACCTTTTAGAAAGGATTCACCATAACAGATGCCTAAAGCATTTGTGATCCATGGAAAGAGTTCAAAATATCAACATTTATAGGAGATTGGAAAAGTTGACTTTAACCTTCATGGATCACTTTGAGGGATTCAAGACTTCAGTGGAAAAACTGCACATTTGGTGGAAATAGCAAAAGTACTAAAATTAAAAGTGCACCCTAAAGAAGTGACTGAATTGCTGCAATCTCATGATAAATAATGAAAGAGGAATTGCTTCTTATGAATGAACAAAGGAAGTGGTTCCTTAAGATCGAGTCTACTCCTGGTATAGATGCTGTGAACATTGTTGAAATGAAAACAAATGATTTAGAAAATTATATAAGATTAGTTGATAGAACAGTGGCATATTTTGAGATGATTGACTCCAATTTTGAAAGTTCTACAACGGGTAAAGTGCCATCATACAGCATCTACTACTACAGTGGATGCGGTAGATGCAGAAAACATCATTGTTGTCTTATTTTAAAAAATTGCCACTAGACACTCTGACTTTCAGCAACCATGACCCTGATCAGTCAAGTAGCTATCAACACTGAAGCAAGATCCTCCACCAGTGAAAGGATCAAGACTTGCTAAAGGATCAATGATTATTAGCATTTTTAGCAATAAATTATTTTCATAATGTTATAGTATTTTATGCCTTTATTTTATTTATCTTTATGTTATGCTGAGGATCAAATTAAGTGCCTCACACATGCTAGGCAAGCACTATACCACTGAGTTAAAACTACAGCCCCAAGTATTTTTAACTAAGGTTATATAAATTCCTCTTTAGACATGATGCTGTTCCATACTTAAAACAGTACAGTATAAATATGTAAACACTGGGAAAGCAAAAAATTTCTATGACTCGCTTTATTGTGATATTCTTTTTCTTGCAGTGGTCTAGAACTTAACCTGCAATATATACATGGCATGTATGTATTTCCAGGGCAGTGTTTTTTTTTTTTTTAAATCCCCAGAACCACTGACCAGAACACAGTAGTACACAATCAATTCTTCTTGAATGTGGAATGAATTCAATGATTTTTACCCTAAATCTGTAGTTTTTGTAACAATTCCTATGAAATACATTTATGTTAGTTTTAGTCTATCATTTCAAATCATTCTAAATCAAGACTGCCTCAAGTAATGAGGCTTTTGTGAATTTTTTTTACTTTTCCCATTATATAAGTTTGCTTTCTCTACTTACAATCAAGTGGATATTTAAAAATTCTTAATAAGATGGGACATAGAATAGAAACCTGTGGACTACCATTATAGAACTCTCTATACATTGGCATTAATCCATTAATCTGGGTGACCAACTAGGTATAAATCATTTAACTACACTAGAATCCATTTAAGCAGCCTATACCAGAACATCCTGTCATGAGTGGTATTGTGTTTGATACACTTGGCTTTCACATTAATATATCAGACTAATAATTCTAACAAAAGTAAACAACAGGTTTTTTAAGCCTAACTTGCTCCTAAGATCCATTAATTTATGAATTTAATGTATTGTGTGCCTACAATGGAGATACAAATGGGAGCAAGATAAATGTTATATCCAACTTTTATATTATCACAGTCTGTTTAACAGGCAATAACAATAAAGCATTTTAAATGTAATAAAAAGAAAATACAGAGTTTGAGATCAGAAAAGACAGAAATTAAGCTCATGTTTATTAGTAACAGAAGACTTTGTGGAGAAACTGATTTCTAAGTTAAAATCTAAAGCATGATAGGAAATATTATCCCCCAAAGAGGCAATAATATGGACAGTGGCCTATAATTGAAGGTGCATGACACATTTACTAAAGTAAAATGAGTTTAATATGGCAAAATATGGATTTCTGGTTAAGACTAGAGAAAGCTGATGCTGGAGAGGTAAGCAGGGGTCAGAACATGTAGAGATTGAGTTGCTTAGTTTACCTAAGCATGGATATTCAGTGGGAAATTAGAGATGATGATTGGAGTTAAGGAAAGAGACTCAGAATATATACTCATTAGTCTTTTTTTTAATATTTATTTTTTAGTTGTAGTTGGGCACAATATTTTTAGTTTATTTATTTTTATGTGGTGCTGAGGATTGAACCCAGGGCCTCACACATGCTAGGCGAGTGTTCTGTCACTGAGCCTCAACCCCAGCCCCTACACTCATTAGTCTTAAGCATAGAAATGATATTTAAAATTTACAGGCATAGTTGAATTGCAAATGATAGAGACAAAATAAGAAATGTCAAAGGATACAGGCCTAAGAAACAGAAGCATTTAAGAGATGGGCAGGTATAAAAATATACATTGAAAAAAAGATAGCCTTTATCACTTAATGGTGCTAGTAAAACTAGATGTCCATCTGTGAAAAAAATAGCACTAGATCCCTATCTCTCATCCTTAACAAAAGCCCAATGAAAGTGGATCAAAGACCTAGAAATTAGACCAGAAACTTTTTGTGCAAGAAGCAAAGATGAGGTCAACACTCTAACACATTAGTACAGACACTGACCTCCTTTACAAGACAACTAAAGCTCAAGAAATAAAACCAAGAATCAATAAATGTGATGGCATTAAATTAAAAAGCTTCTGCACAACAAAGTAAACAATTAATAGCATGAAGAGGGAGCCTACAGAATGGGAGAAGATCTTTGCTAACTGCTCTTAAGACAGGATTAAAATTGTTAATATATAAAGAATTCAAAAAGCTTAACACCAGAAAAACAACCCAAGAAATAAATGGGCAAGAGAAACAAGTAGACATTTCTCAAAGGAAGAAACACAAATAACCAACAAACATATAAAAATGTTTAACATCTTTAGCAATCAGGAAAATGCAAATCAAAACATGAGATTTCATCTCATGCCAGTTAGAATGGCAATTATCAAGATTAAAAACAATAATAAATGCTGGAGAGGACATGGAGAAAAAGGCACAATTTGACACTGTTGATGTAAAATATAAATCTGTGCAACTACTTTGGAAAGCAATATGGAGATTCCTCAAAAAACTAGAAATACAACCATCATATGATCTGGATATCCCACTCCTTCGTATTTATACAAAGAACTAAAATCAGCATACTTTAGTGATGCACTATTCACAATAGCCAAGTTATAGATCCAGCCCAGGTGCCCATCAATAGATGATAAATTAGGAAAGTGTGGTGTATATATACACAATGGAGTTTTTACTCAACCATAAAGAAAAATGACATTACAGCACTTGCTGGTAAATGGAACTGTAGAACATCATGCTAAGTGATAAAAATCAAGGGTTGAATGCTTTATCTCATATGCAGAAGCTAGAGCAAAGTAAGGTGGGATAAAAGACAGGGTCATGTATCATAAAGATATAGGAAAGATCAGCGGAGAAGGAAGGAATAAAGAAGGAAGAAGGAGGGACATGAAAGGAAAGAAATGAAGACTGAATTTAACAAAATCACACTATATACATATATAAATATATCAGTGAATTGCACCTTTATGTATATGTATAAAGCATCAATGAAAAATGAATAAACAATTGAAAAGAAGATCAGCATAGAAAGGATAATAGGAAAAGGGAAGAGAGGAGGGAAACTGGGGGGTTACCAGGAAATAAAATTAAGTGGATCAAATTCTATGCATGTATAATTTTGTGAAAATGAATCCAACTACCTTGTATAACTATAATGCTCTAACTGAAATATATTTATTTATATGAAAAATGTGAATAGAACACACAAGTTTCCTCCTTATTAAAGCTAATGTCCAAAAGAGAAAGAGATGGATGGGTCCACAAAAGTGACTGAGAAAAAGGAAAAGAAGTATAACAAAACCTGGGTAGAAAGCCAAGGAAATAGCATGTTTTAAGAAAGACAACTACATTAAGGGCTATTCCATAGTCAACTCAAATATTTAAAAATATTCTTTGTGTTTAGCCAAGAAAAGGCTATTAGCCAAAAGAAGACTAAGAAAACAGGTATGTGGACTAGCATGGTCAGAAACACACTGTATAAAATAAAGAGTACATTGAAGGTAAGGAAGTAGAACAGTGAAGACAACACTCACAAAGATCAGCTTATGGGAATGGAGAAATAGTCAGGTGTGGTAGTGCATGCCTGAAATTCCAGCAACTCAGGAAGCTGAGGCAGGAGGATGGCAAGTTTGAGGCCAGACTCAGAAACTTAGTGAGAACCTGTTCCAATATACTGTAGTCATAAAGTACCCCTGGATTGTTGCTGTTGTTAAAATTATTAACATTATTAAATTTAAAAAAGGAAAGGAGAAAAGGGGTAAGAACATAACAGGAGGCCAGAGAAGTTTTTTTTTTGTTTGTTTTTTTTTCCAACCAATGTTTTTTCTCATGATTAGATTGGAGTTATGGTCCTTGAGGAGTAGTAGTACGAATTTTTTATTTGTGAATAAGAAAGCCTTAAACAATCCTTAAAAATAAGAAAAAGGATGCAGAAAAAAATTGAATGTTTGAATAAAAATAATATACAGGGTTATTCTAAAGAGTAAGAATATCAAAGAAATAAATGGACAAGAAAAAGTATATATGGAGCTTAAGAGGAAAGATTTGCCATACATGAGAAGATACACTATGGAAATCAGTGTGTAGCTTCCTGAAGAGACTAGGCATGGGACCACCATATGACCCAGCTATACTATTTCTTGGCATTTATCCTAAAGAAGTAAAGTCATCATACTACAGTGATACATGCATACCCATGTTTATAGCAGCACAATTCACAATAGCAAAACTATGGAATCAAACTAGGTGTCCATCAACAAATGAACAGATGGAGGAAATGTGGTATATATACACAATGGAGTTTTATTCAATCATAAATAAGAATGAAATTTTGTCATTTGCAGGAAATGGATGGAACTTGAGAACATACATTAAGCAAAATAAGCCAAAGTCAGAAGATCAAGGGTCATATGTTTTTTTCTCATATGTGGAAGCTAGAGAGGAAAAAGGAAAAGAACTGTATGGAGAATGTGGATCTTATGAAAATCAAGGGGAGATCAGTAGAGGAAATTGGCCAGGGGGTAGGAGGATGGGATGGAGGAGGGAAGTGCTGGGGAGTGATATGAGCCAAATTATATTGTCATACTGTGTGCATGTATGAATATGTAACAACAAATCCAATAAAAAATCTGTAAAGAATAAAAATAAAAATAAAATGTATGGTTTTTTTTTTTTTTAAGAAAAGAAGGAAGATCCAGGAATGGGGACACACACCTATAATCCGAGTGGCCCCAGGAGGATCACAAGTTCAAGTCCAGCCTCAGCAATTTAGGGAGACCCTGTCTCAAAATAAAAATAAAAAGGGCTGAGAGTATAGCTCAGTTGTAGAGTGCCTTTAAATTCAATCTCCGAGAGAGAGAAAAAGCAGAAATGATAGACGAAGGTGTACATAAGTTCATAGATCTTGTGGTAGGAATTTGCAATCTTGTGGTTTCTACATTCTCTTTGAAACTGCTGGTAAGTTTATCTGTAGAAAAGGGAGGTTAAGAGGTTTGAAGTATAATTCAATGATGGTTTATTAGCACATTCTGGAATTTTTCTAGTATTAGATGTTAAGGTCACCAACTTAAGTTTTTGGTGGTCAAATTTTTGTGTTGCTTTCATTTCAAGGGACTATTTAGCTATGATTCATATTTTTGTACTTCCATTTTCTCTGTGACTTAGTTTAAAATGTTTTTCAGTAAGAATTTTGTGGTAGTAGCTAAAAGGGCAACTTTTCAGTTTCCTATAATGCCAAAAACTATTCTAATCCTAGTGATAATTACACTTTCTACTTTCTATACTCCAGTTAATTGAGTTTTTATGGTACTTTAAGAAAGTTGTTGTGTAAAATATGGGAAAAATGAGATTCAGTGAGCTAAGTAACTTTCACTATAGCAATCAACTAAGTGGAAGCAGAACAAACCATCTGTGCTTTCTTTCCTATCTACCAGTAACCTTTAACATTAATGATTTAATAATTTCTCACTGGCCAATAGCTATAAGTCTTCAAAGTTACACCTGGGCAACAGTAAAGTGTGTATGTGTATGTATGTGTCTACATTTTCCCCTTTCTTCCTTTTTCTTCTATTTTCATAATCAAGTAAAATTAATTCTACTGACCTTACAACTCATGTCCACTGTCACCACAAAGCAGGAACCTAGGAAACCCTTTGAATTCAGTTGTTTACCCTACTTTTCCTCCAGAAATAATTGCTGATATTTTCCCCATTTTAAAACTTCACGTTACTTAACCTTTTTACACTCACATGTATGAACTGGTTCACCAGATATAATTGGCCTTGAAAAGGAACAATAAGAAAAAGTTAAAAATTTGATCACTGGAAATATATATTTTAATTTAATCTTCTGGGAGTTAATAAATGAACAGTACATCTTTCTTATTGTAATAACTGTTGTTACCACTAATCATGATTATTAGCCTGGAAATCTTGTTTTTAGATCACTGATGCCTCTTATCATTTCAATATAGGCTGAAATTTTCCTGTAAATACCTAACTACATGCAGAGATCCTCCAAATTTTTAAAGAACTTTTAAAATACTTATCTCTTTCCCATAATTAATATCCTATATTTTGATATTCCTTTTTGCTAATCAATACTAGTAGCATCTATCAAATTAACAATGCTTGGGGTTAGGGCTATGGCTCAGTGGTAGAGCTCTTGCCTAGCATGTGTGAGGCACTGGGTTTGATTCTCAGCACCACATAAAAATAAATAAAATAAAGGTCCATTGACAACTAAACAATATTTTTTTAAAAAATTAACAAAGCTTTAAAAAATAAAAACCTAACATAACGTTAAAAATCCTGCAGTAAAACAAACACTCTCATATACTGGCAGTGAAAATATAAATTATAATTTATTTTTCTGAAGGAAAAATTAGATATTGTGACAATAGAATAACTTTTTAAAATAACAGTCTCAGAAAATGAAGTCAAAAATTCACATATAAGAATGTCATGCTAGAGGAATATAGGTTTTCAAGATAGGAGACTAGAGGAGGTTGCTTTCCTGGCTGCTCCATGGCATGAAACCAACAAAGCAGACAGGAAGCTTCTCAGCAAGGGAGGTGAACAAAAAAGATGGGGAGGGGGGACTTTACTGGAATTTAAAACCAGAGAGTCAAAGCAAGCAGGGACTCAGGAGGTTGGATATAATAAAATGAGGAAGAAATCCCCAGTGGTAGAGGCAGTGCTAAGGATTGCATTAGCTATTCTGGGTCTCTTATTTTTACACATGAATTTCATAACTGTTTTTCTATTTCTATGAGGAATTTCATTGGGATTTTGATTGAAATTTCATTAAATCTGTATAGTGCTTTTGGTCATATGGTAACTTTGACAATATTAATTCTGCCTATCCAAGAACAAGAGGGATCATTCCATCTTCTAAGGTCTCTAATTTTCTTTCTTTAGCATTCTGTAGTTTTCATTGTAGAGGTCTTTCACCTCTTTCATTAAGTTGATTCCCAGGTATTTCGTGGTTTTTTGAGGCTATTGTAAATGTGGTAGTTTTCCTATTTCTCTTTCAGAGGATTTGTCACTGATGTACAAGAATGCCTTTGATTTATGGGTGTTTATTTTATACCCTGCTACTTTTCTGAATTCATTTATTACTTCTAGAAGTTTTCTGGTAGAATTTTTTTGGGTCTTCTAGGTAAAGAATCATATTGTTGGAAAATATTGATAGTTTGAATTCTCCTTTTCCTATCCGTATCCCTTTAATTTCTTTCTTCTAATTGCTCTGGCTATAGTTTCAGAACTATGTTAGATAGAAGTGGTGAAAGAGGGCATCCCTGTCTTGTTCCAGTTTTTAGAAGGAATGCTTTCAAGTTTTCTCCGTTTAGAATATAGTTGGCCTGGGCCTTAGCATAAATAGGTTTTACAATGTTGCAATATGTTGTTTTTCTAGTGTTTTGAACATGAAGGGGTACTGTATTTTGTCAAATGCTTTTTCTGCATCTATTGAGATGATGGTATGATTCTTGTCTTTTAGTCTATTGATGTGATGAATTACATTTATTGATTTCCATATGTTGAACCACCTTACATCCCTGGGATGAATCCCACATGATCATGATGCACTCTTTTTGATATGCTTTTGTATTCTATTTGCCAGAATTTTATTGCGTGAGTAGTGGCCAGGATTCCTGAGTAGGTGGGTGGTCAGGAGTCCTGCACAGGTGCTGATGCTGGTGGTCCTGCTCAGGCACCTGGAAATCCTGTGTGGATGAGTAGTTGGAAGTTCTGTGCTTACACAGAGGCCTGAAGACCTGCAAATGCAGAGTAGCCATGATTCCCACATGGGAGCAGCTGTCAGGGGTCCTCTAATCACTCACAAAGAAACAGTATTCCTACTACTTGAATCCCAAGATGTTAGCTAAACAAAAACACGACAATTTACCTCTACATTTTATACTAATATTCTTATAGGCTTAGCTCTTGTATGTAGGTCTGCTGTTTATTGGGAGCTAATTTTTGTTTAGATGAGGTAAGGGTTCCAAATTTATTTCTGTGCACATAGGTATTCAGCTGTCCCTGCACCACTATTATTTCCCCCATTGAATGGATTGGGTACCATTGTTGAAAACAAGTTGACCAAAATTTTATGTTCTAGATTCTCAATTATATCCATTGATGTATATGTTATTTATAAGGTCTCTTGATTACTGTAGTTTTGTAAGTTGGTTTTGAAATTACAAGTGTAAGTCCTTCAATTTTCTCCTTTTTCTATGTTGTTTTGGCTACAACTTGATTTGTTGCACTTCATATGAATTTAGAATTTTTTTCCTAAGCATTTTCTTATGTTTGATGCTATTTTAAATGGATTTTTCCCTAAATACATTTTTGGTTTGATCATACTAGTGTATATAAATTGCATTGATTTCATATGCTGATCTTGTATCTTTCAAATTTATTGAACTGATTTATCAATTCCAGTGGTATTTAGTTGATTCCTTAGAATTTTCTATATATAAAATAATGTAATCTGCAAATAGAGATTTTTTAATGTTTTATTCCCAGCCTGGGTATCTTTTATTAATTTTCTTATATAACTATCTGATTATAACCTCTACTCCAATGTTGAATAGATGTGGTGAGATTTAGGGCTGGGGAAGTAGCTCAGTAGGTAGAGTGCTTAGGTAGTATGCACAAGGTCCTGTGTTTTATCCCCAGCAATAAACATACAGACACATATACAGTATAAGTTGTGAGAGAAGACATCTGTTTGTTTTTTTTTTTTTTTCATAGAATCTCTTTACCATGTTGGGGAAGTTTCCTTTTATTCTTAATGTGTTAAGTGGTTTTAACATGAAAGGATATAGAATTTTGTAAATGTTTTATCTGTATTTATTGAGGTGATTATATATTTAATTTCCCTTATTTTATTGAGATAGTGAATTACATTAATTGATTTCTGGATGTTAATTCAAGTTTGCATTCCTGAGATAAATCTTACTTGGTCATAAAGTATAATCCATTTTATATGTTGCCAAATTCAGTTTGCTAGGTTATTTCTTATGAATTCTTTGCACTTCTATTTATGAAAATACTGGTCTTTGATTTTCTTATGTCTTTTTCTGATTTTGGTATCAGGGTAATGCTGCCTCAGAATTGGCAAGTGTTCCCTTTTCTTATATTTTTTTTTTTTTTTTTTTTTTTTTTTAAATATTTATTTATTTTTTTAGTTTTCAGTGGACACAACATCCTTGTTTGTATGTGGTGCTGAGGATCGAACCTGGGCCGCACGCATGCCAGGCGAGCGTGCTACCGCTTGAGCCACATCCCCAGCCCTCTTATATTTTTGAAGGAGTTTATGATGAGTTGATATGAATTCTTCTTTAAATGTTTGGTAGGATTCACCAAAGAAGCCATTTTTGTCTGGACTTTTCCTTGTGGCAAGTTTAAAATTGTTAATTCAATCTATGTACTTATAGGTTTATTTAGATTTTTTTTCTTGTTCAATTTTATTCAGTAGTTTGTGTCTTTCTGCAAATTTAGCCCTTTCATCAAAATTATCTAATTTGTCAACACACAGTTTGGTGTAGTATTCACATGTAATTCAATTTTTTCTTGTAAGCAATGATGTACTTATGTGATTTTACTGATTTAAAAAATACAGATTTATGTAAGATATTTGGGGGAATCATATTAAAAACTACAAATATAGTGCTATTCTATAATCCTGCCACTCTAATATAATAACATAGCCCTTTCCTTCCAGGTTTTATTTGTTTAAATTAAGCAAATAATGTTGTTAGTTAAATTTTAATTTTTATTTAAAAGGCAGACTATAAAATTAACTTCACATGTATTTTGCAATGTTGTTAAAATTAATTTTAATGATATAATAACATGTTTCATATATTAGTATATGGATATAACATGACAATCTATTTTGAACTTTTAAGTTGCTTAATTTTTGGTATGAGAAATTACACTGTAGTCACTGTGCATAAATTGTTTTATATATATATATATATATATATATATAATTTTTTTTTCAAAATTTACAGGTTTATATCTTAAATTCTCTTAGCATTATATAATGAACATTTTCCATATCATTTAAATTTTTGCACACCTAAATGGCAACTACTAGGTAATATTATACCACTTGGGTATGTCATAACATGTTTATTGGATACTTGGATTATTTCCAAATTTGGCAGTATAAATATTGTTAAGATTATATTATTGCTATCATTATTATTATAATAATATAATAATATTGCATAAGTCTTTTGTTATATTGTAGATTCTATTCTCTTATTTTGGTTGTAGATGAACACAATGACTTTATTTTAATTATTTATTTTCATGTGGTGCTGAGGGTTGAACCCAGTGTCTCAAACGTACTAGGCAAGTGCTCTACCACTGAGCCAAAACCACAGCCCTTAGATTATATTCTTAAGAGGTGCTGGGTTACAGAATTGGAATTTTATTTTTGCCTTAACTTTTGCATTTTGATAGAATCATTTCCTTCATAACTAATACAACACTTGCTATAATTTGGGGCATCTTGTTTTTGTTATTAGGAGTAATGCTAGTATAATGTTCCTTTTTATTGTTTTTGTTCCTTATGTTTTTTATTATTTCTTTTTAGTTATACATGACAGTAGAATGTATTTTGTCATATCATACATACATGGAATGTAACTTCTCATTCTTGTGGTTGTACATGATATGGAGTTTCACTGGTAGTGTATTCATATATTAACACAGGATTATGTCCCAATGAGTCATTCTAAAAGTTGGGAAAATTGAGCAACTCTTGGTCTCAACCAACCCAGAGACTTTTTGACATAAACTTCTATTAATAGCCTCCCTTTTCAGATCCTTCATGTTTTAGGGACCACAAAACACCTTAAAAATGTCACCAGGACATCATAATTTTCATTACATCAAACTTAGGTTCCTTAATTGGCACAAGGAGATATTATGGGCACAAGAGGATTCTTTGTCACAACAGGAATAAGATAAACTCAAAGATGAGTTACCAAAATCTCTATTTTTAGGGAAGAAATTAGGTTTAAGCAGCTGGTGTCTGTGGACTTTGTTGAGATTTTGATTAGCTGATATTAAATGGACACATGAATTCATGTTTTTAGAAGTCCAATTAAAGCCAATACTTTCCTCAATAAAATTAAAACCAGTTCTCCACTGCCCAACCCAGTTCTATAAAGTGTCTTAAGAAATGTCTACAAAATACCACAATTAGAACAATCAAGAATTCAAATTCAGAGAATGATCTGGCCCAACTGAGCTTAGCTAATTGCATTACCTATATAGCAATAAACTGGCAGGAAATGATATTGCATCTGCAATTAAAAGATTTTTAACTGATTCATAGCCCTAAAGGCAGGCTTTACAGATAAAGCAGTTGGCAGAATTTTTATTGAGCACACAAATGTATATTCCCTAAAATATTTCTCTATTTCTTAACTAAAATTTAATAAAAGAACAAATTTCTTGGCACATACTGTTACTTGGTATCTGTCCACAGGGAAATATTTTTCCTAAGAAATTATTAATTCCAAATATTTAACACTTTATACTTCATACCCCATAAGGCTATCAAAGGACTGGATTGGTAAAATTGGTAAAATCAGAAATCATTTGGTAATCAGACTTTGAAGTCAAATACAGGATTATGACCAGGGGGTTATAAATATCTATCACTCCTACTCTCCACACATGAGGCAGCCAGAACCCAGACATCCCTTAAGTTGATTCACTCAGTAAATACTGAAAATCAACTAAATATACTTAACAGACACAAATGATATAGTACTATGAGGAAAACAGACATGATCCTTGCTCTCATGAAGCTAACAATCTACTGGGAGAAACACTCATTAAACATTTAATTAACTACAGTATTTAATTATAATAAGCATAAGAAGGAGACGTCTATGGTGCTTAGAGACCTAATCTAGTATATGATGGTTAAATAAGTCTTGCTTGAAAATGAGACATTTGGTTTGAGCTTTGAAGATGGATAGGATTTAACTAGGCAAAGAGGGAGAAAAATGTTCCAGTAAGAGAGAATAAGATGTGCAAGAATTGATTAGAATGATCCGACTCAGAAACAAAAGACAGTTTTCATAACTAGAACAGGGAAATAGTAGGAGAGAAACTTGGGAAAGTAAGCATCAGCCAGAAGCTGGCATCATAGACTTTTATTTGGATCTGATCTAATCCTAAATGCACTGAGAAGCAAACATTTTAAGCAAGGGAGTGAGATGATGTGACTTCCTGTTTTGAGCCAGATTACTCTTACGTACCCTGATGAAATGGATTAAATGTAGAAGCAGAGCTAGTAATATTGCCTTCTCAAAATCTGATACAGTCTTTCAAAGGTGATGTATTACATCATGGTTATTAAGACAATGATGAAAAGACATTGCTGAAGCAATAGGAAAGAATACCTTCAGAAAAGGTAAAAAGGTAAAAAGTGGTGCTTTTGCACTTTTTTGAGCTCCCAGAAAACAGTGACACTAACCCTACCCATAGATTCACTTTGCCTGGTTTTTAGATCTTGCCTACTTCTCTGACTGGACAGAACAAAGTTTGGATTCAGAGACCAGTTTGGAAGCTATTGCAGTGATTCAAATGAGAGTAATAGTGGACAAGCCTAGGGTGATAATAGTAAAGAAAAACATTATTGATCAAAAGTGTATATTTTTTAGTTGTTGACAGACTTTTATTTATTTGTATGCAGTGCTGAGAATAAAACCCAGCACCTTAGGCATGCTAGGCAAGCATGCTACCACTGAGCCACAACCCCAGCCCTCAAAAGTGTATTTTAGAAGTAACTGCTCACAAAACTGAAAATAGCACTTTATACAAGTTCACATCCTCTCTACTTTTTGACTTCTTCCAAATAATGTCTCCCACTAAGATCAACCATTGTTTCTTTGCCTTATTGTTGTTTGTTTGCCTTCTCTAGAGATCATGCTTTCTTGAAAAAACACAGATGTATTTCTTGTGTGTAGCAGGGTTGTTACTAGAACTTGTTTATATGCTTTAAGATCTATTTTTTGTGGATCAATTTACACATGTTCCTCTGGATACAATGAGAGACATATGAATATCTAGAAATGTTGTTAAGTCTCCTATATACTTGAGTTTGAACATTGCAGAAAAGAAGATGGGCTCAGGCTCACATCTTTAGAAAATGTAATAGCTCACCCTGAGCCATATATTGAAATAATTTAAATTTATTTGTAACTGATACATAAAAAACATAAAAATTATATAATTTACGGAGTGCCATATTATAATATATGCATCATCGTATAGTGTTTAAATCAGGGTGAACATATCTGTCACTGTGAATATTTATCATTTGTTTATGGTGAAAATATTCAAAACCTCTTCTTTTTGATATTTCCATTTTTTCTGTAAGTAGCTTTGCTCATATTTTGTCTAATTTTCTGTTTAAATATTTATGTTTTAAATGATCCTTAATGAAAGTATCCCTACATCTATTTGTAAAAACTTTGTAAAAAAATTTTAAAGTCAGAGTATTTAAAAGCATTTTGAAAGTCAAAAATATTAACTGCCAAGTAGGATGAATGTTCATTCTAAAAACGAACACACTAAAACCCAGGTGTCTGAGGCATTCTTCTAAAAAAAAAAAAGACACAGGAAGTCCTTTTTGTCTTAAAGAAAAATTCAATTTATGGAAATTGCCATCTTCAATATCACTGACTATTTACAGTGTTTTGACAATCATTAAGCCAAGAGAATCTGCAGAAATAGGATGGATACACATGAAATACATCAATGCCTGCCAGGGAACTTAACTACTTACAGAGTATACTCAAGTTGAAGACTTCTTTTATCCCTCTCATTCCTTTCCAATGAATGGACAGGAAGGTACTTGTTTGGTAAATTGTTCCAATGACAAAAGATTCCATATTTCTTATTTACAGTGAATGACTAGCACCTGGAACCAGCCTGTTAGACAACATTGCTGCAAATGCAATAAACTGAATGGCAATTCAGCCCCATCCTGGCCCTTTATCCTTCAAATGACTTAGCTACTTCTCACTCAGTTTCAAAAACATGGATCTGAACTGGCTTATTCCTCTAGATTTCTCCCCAATAGACTGAGAAGTCCTAATTCCAGAACTAGAATGGACTGTGAGGTAGGCCTCAATGGATGAAATAATCACCTTCTGCCAGAGGTATGCTGGTAACTGTTTAATAACCAACTCTCCAAGGGAAAGGGAAGCCCTGATTGGTAGCTCTTGCCTCTTTCTGTGTTATAAATATTCCTATCATGGCTGACCTCAATTTACCAATGTTATGTCATTTAACACAGCATTGAAAACCAGACAAATGGGGCTGGGGTTGTGGTTCAGTGGTAGAGTGCTCGCCTCGCATGCACAAGGCACTGGGTTCAATCCTTAGCACCACATAAATGTAAAATAAAGATACTGTGTCCATCAAAAACTAAGAAATAAATATTAAAAAAAAAAAACAGAGAAAGGTGGTTTCAGCATATTACTGCCCTCATCACTGTTTTATAAGCCTATCGATATACTTCCTATACCAGCAGAAGTATATTTTCCTTGATATCAATATATACTTAGAATGGGATGGCTTCAACCAAATATCCTGGGCAATTACCTTGGATGACAAACTATGAGGTCAAAGATCCAGAGATGAGATTATTGTTGTTCCCTTTAACCTAGAAAAATACAAATCATAGTCTTCCCACAAATCATAACATACCTTCTTGTTTAGAAGTGAAAGGCCAACAATAGATTATTCTAGACTATGCATAAATACAAACAACATTACAATGTAAAGGCAGTTTCTAGACATTATAAAAACAAAGCATTTTTTAAAGCTTTAGCTTCAAATAGGAAGTTGTAACAGATATTTTATTGATCAGCATTTGATTTAGGAAGATACCATACTAGAAAACAAGGAGAAACTATGGGTGGAAATTGAATACAAAATTCCAGGATCTTATTTCCTTAAGGGATGTAAAGCACAGGTTATAAACATTGATTTTTCTCATTTTGACAGGAGACATCTGCATACTCTTCAGTAATACTATATCCACTGACTAAATAGATAAGGCACATTTTTGTAAGTTCTGCCCTCTGGGATCAATTGGTAACCACCAAACAACCTCACTCACCTAACCTGGTCATAGCATTGAAGTTGAAGTTTCAGTCAGATCCCATGTATACCAATGAGATTTTCTCTATACTGCAGTCATGAACCAAAAGCTTCACCTTGACCACTGCCCCCCAGAAGCATTATATTGATCTACAGGGAAGTAAAGTGAATGAAAAGGTTAGATGCAACCCATCTACTAATGAAAACAAGAGCCACCACCAACTGCTGATGACTTAGCATCATTTCTCGGTGTAAAATCCAAAAGTTAGTGACCCTAAGTGGCAAAAATTGTTAGTTACTTAGAGAAGAGACAAGAAAGGTAGATAGGGTTTGTTATATAACAGCCTCTCTAAAACCACATTCTGGCAACATCCCTAGAATATGAGCCAAAGCAGGAACAAACTTCTTTCTCTTCACACCTTATATCAGGATATATTCACAGTACCCTCTGCCGTTCTGTAAAAATATTACACCAACACTACGAGGGGGAAGAAAGGCAATACATTTGTGATAAAAGACTCATAGTCAATATGTATGAATATTACTAGGCAGCCTGTCTACATTGCCAAGGAAATTTTTCAGAGTGTATGTGTTTTCCTTAGGAACTGAGCTGCAAACAAGCAGAAGATAACTTTTATAATCAAGACTTCTCACATGAGATACATCTCTTTGGAGCTCCTGATGTTTTAAATGATATGACTTCATTAAGTGAACCTACATAATGGTTAGCTCAGGGCCAGTGTGTCTTTACAAGAGAAGTACTAAGGATTGACTTAATATAAATGATTCTATATGCAAGCTGAAATAGTAAGTCAAATGAAAAATAATATAACTGAATCCAAACCACCTGAATCAGAATCCATCAACTGACAACATATGACAAAGCTACCAAGTACTAATTATAGTCCATCTTGCTACTGGGTTGCATATCTCTACATTTTCTCTCTTCTCTTCCCTCCTGTTTTGCTTTTATTTTGGAGAAGAAAAAATTATCAGTTTCTCTTAATTAGCTAATACCCACTCTAATGCCAATACCTCCTAACATTTATTTATTTATTAAAATGAAAACATAAAGTCAACCTAGTCAGAGTCTCTTGCAGTACTTGTCATTTGACAATAACTAGCTGGTTTTTAAAGTTTCATGGAACACAAATGGATTATTCCATATTGATGTGTAGTTAGTCCAAAAGCCAAGCATGAATATCTATGTATATTCCCTCTCTTTTCTTCACCTCCTTGCCAACACAATAACTTTTGTTTTTTTAGGTACTAAGTTACAGTTAGATAAGAGTAAGAAGTTCTGGTGTGCTATTTGCACAGTAGGGTGACTATAAGTGATTATAATGTTACTGAATATCTCAAAAAGCTAGAAGTAAGCATTTTAAAATCTTTTCACCATAAATAAGTGATAAACATTTGAAGAGATAGTTATGTTTTACCTGACATAAACAGTACACAATGTGTACATGTATCAAAATATCACATAGTACCCTGTAACTCTGGGCAATTTTTATGTTAAGTTAAAAATAAATTTAATTAAAACAAGACTATACCATCTCTTTTAGCATACTACACATTGGTCATTTAAAAAAAATTGGGAGGATACTAGGAATTGAACCCAGAGGTGTTTTACCACTGAGCTACATCCCCAGCCCTTTTTATTTTGAGCCAGGATCTTACTCAGTTGCTTAGGGCCTCGCTAAGTTGATGAGGCTGGCCTCAAACTTGAGATTCTCTTGCCTCAGATTCCTGAGCCACTGGGATTATAGGAATGCACCACTGCCTGGCTTAAATTGCATTTTTAAATTTTTGGTTCTTTTTTTAGTAATGCATTATGGTTATACATAACAGTGGGGTCAGTTCTGACATATTCATAAATGTGCATAGCATAGTTTACTCCATTTCAGTCCTCAAATCTTCTTCTTCCCCCATCCTCTTCCTCTATTCTATTGGTCCTTCTATATTTTTAATTAGTACATTATACTTATATATAAAATTATAATGCTTTGTGATAGATTCCTACATGCATATAGCATAATTTGGTCAGCTTCATTCCCCAATCCCCCCCCCATTCCCTCTCTTCTTCTATCCCCTTGATCTCTCACCTCTACTCTACTGAACTCCCTTCTATTTTCACAAAGAGAAAATATTTGAACTGTAACACTCAACAGGCAGTAAAGAAAACAAAATAAAAAGACAATGATCAGAATATACAAGAACTCTGAGACATTAAGATACCAAATGTAAGAGCTGTTGGGATAGAAGAAGACATAGAAATACAGGCTAATGGCATTAAGAACCTTTTTAGTTCCCCAAATCTTGAGAGGCTGAGGAAGAAGGATTGCAACTTTCAAGGCCAGTCTCAGCAACTTAGTTAGGCCCTAAGCAACTTAGCAAGACCCCATCTTAAAACAAAAAATAAAAAGGGCTGGGGATATGGCTCAGTGGTTATGTGCCCCTGGCTTCAATCCCTGGGAAGAAAGGAAGGGAGGGAGGGAGGGAGGGAGGGAGAGAGAAACATGGGTGGGGGGGAGAGAGAAATAAGGAAAGAAAGAGACAAAGTTTTCAGTGAAATAGAAAATTTATCAGACCTTAGGAATGAGATGGGCATCCACATACAGAAGCATATAAAACCCCAAATAGACATCCCAAGTCACATACATCATAATCAAAATGCCATCAGTTATTTTATGTTCTTAAAACTTTTCATATTTTCCTATTTTCTTTTTATAATAAAGGTTGAAATCCATAACATGGCCTACAAAGTCCTTCACAATATACTTCTTGCCTTACTCTCCAATCGAACTTCCAGTCAAACTCCCTATTGTTTCCTGTACTTCAGCTACACTGAACTTCTTTAGATCCTGAGAATATGCCATGCTTTGTCTCATCTCCAAGATCCCACACATGGTCTCTCTCTGCCCATAATGCTGGCATTTCACCTGGCAAACTTCTCATCTTTCAAATCTCACTTAAGTATGCAAATTTCTACAGCATGTTTTCTCTGATTTGCAGATTTGACAAGATCCATGACTTTAACATTTCTATTGCATCTCTCCATGATTTTATTGCTCAGAACACTCATAATATTTCCTCAATGTCTTTGTTTGCTTGATTTTATATATTTTTCTCTGTAGTATCTAACACAGTATTATGTACATAGTGAGTAGTCATCAAATATATGTTTACTTGTAATACATGGACATCCCAAGTCTTCAATAATCTTTCTTAAATAGTAATATAGATAACTACTTCATGGTTTGTATGTCATATCCAAAGCCTAAGTTAACTGAAATTCTATAATAAAATAGAATTTTACTTTCATTCTTTCTTTTGAATAGGTACAGTGAAAGTACTTTCATCTTTCTATTTTCAAAGCATAAAACTTGATTTACTAATACTCTGGAGAGCTTTGTAGCTTCTAGTTCTGTACTGTTATGAGGCACTCATTAAAACAAAGCCCACACTTGATGGCAGTTTTATATTGCTAGGTTTCACGTCAGATACCTCTAGGAAACAAATTACTGTTTTCTGCATAAAGCATGAACTGCCAACACTCATACTTTTGTCTTTTAGTTAGTCCTGTAGATAATGATTTATGTTGCATTGCCTTTGATATTATTCCTCACTTTTCTCTGGCTTTTAATTTTAATGAGGATCTCTATCATCTCATCCTTCCCTTTTCTCCCAACCAGCTTTTGCAGCATATCATTGAAAGCATTTTGTTTGCATTTTTATTTTCTCACACTACTAATTTTGTAACATCAGTTTTCCTTCCCAGATGCCATTATAATGGACTTCTGATCACAGCACTTCTATTAACATACACATGTCAACATTTTATAAAACCAAATAAAACATGCAGAAAACTTCACATTTCTCACAGGGATGAATGGACAATTTAAAGATTCCCTTAGCAGCATTACTTGTTATGAATCATGGAACTTTCTTTAATCTGGAGTTCACTGAAGAATAAATGGGCTTTAATTTATTCCTAATTCACTGAATCTCTCAAATAACTGCTTTAAATGACACCACATACATACATACATACATACACACACACACACAATTCATAGAAAGTTTATATTTAAAAAAATTATATCTTGGTTTAGGGAGTTCTTCAAAGTAAAAATAAATTCATGAAAGTAATTTTAAATCAATAGTTGTTCTCCATGGATTCGTTTAAACTACCATTATTACCCTTTATGTACAAATCATTCTTTCAGGCCCTCTGGAGGACACAAACATAAAGGCATGGTCCCTACCCACAAAGTAATTTCAACTAAAATGTATACCATCTTCTTACCCCACTCCATCCCATTTTTATCACTACCCTCAAAAATAACTTCTATGTTCCCCTTTGTTCAAACTTCTACAAATAAATTTCACCTGGTATATCTACTTTTATTGTTTCCTCAGCCTTTATAAATAAATGTATTTTTTCTATATTCACTAAATGTCTTTCACATGTGTATGCTATTGATATTATTTATGAATTTTAGAAGATACCTCTAGGTCCCCACTACCATGGCACTTACAGCCTCTACTATTAGGATAAGTCCTTTAGGTTAAAGAATTGTCCTAAGACCTTTCTTAAAATGTAATTGTTAGTTAGAAGTTATAGCACATTTCAAACAATGATTACCCATGAATATTCACAAAAATAGTTTATCAAATAGAAGAATGAGACATTTAATCAAAGGAGAAAGATAAAAGAAACAATGCCTACTAGAGAAAGCATGTCTAGGCAAGGCGCTGAAATGTGATCTGTGACTTAACCAGGGCATAACTCAAAGGCACCAGGTACAGGAATCCAGAACCAGAAAGAGGAGAAAGGAATACCAAAGGCAAATCTTATATACCTTACAATTCTGGTAAAAGCCAACTCTGCATTTCAACATCCCATTTTCACACTGAATTTCTCCCCTTACCCCAGACCCTGAAACCTGAAAGAACAACAAATATGGAGATGGCTTCAACTAGCCACTTTCCTTTGTGTCCATAAAAGTTGCTGAAAGTGGTTTACGGGCCATGGAGTTGTTATAAAATCTGAATATAAAAACACTTCTGCTGCTACTTGCTCTCATCCAAACTGCAGTCCTCTATCTTCCAGAAATCATGATAAAAAGGCAAGTGAAGAGTGCAAAAACCATCTAAACCTCTCATATAGGAAGACAAGCTTTATGATATTCTACATTGCCAGAATCCATTACCAAAAAAATATGAAGAAAATTTTAATCCAGAATAACACAACTATAACTCTTTGTAGGACAGTCATTGGTTAACATTTCATCAAAAGTAGACTAAAAAGACCACATAATGTCTAATCCTATATATTTCTGAAACCCAACTATTCCATAATTTCCATGAATTCTGTCAATTTCTAGACAAAAAAAAAGAATGTCTTACTTCACTTATTTACTTTTAAAAGTTGCTACATTATTAAAAATGGAAACTCTGTGCATCTCTCATTTCATATTCAATAGGCACCTAAAATTAAGGTTGTCCAAAACTGAAATAAATATCTTCTTCCAAAGACTGTTGTGCCTCTCCTGTTCAGTGTATCTTAATGCTGTTTTTTTTTCACCTGAAATTCCAAGATAGAAACTTTAAAGTCACCTCCAAATTCATCTTCTTCATGGCATATGTCCAAAATTGTCATTAATATCTCTCATATCTATTCACTCTTCTCTGTTTAGTGATGACTTAATCCAGAGAACCACACCTTTCTCAACTGGGTCCTTACCAAAGACAGAGAAGTGATCTGCCTTCCTCAAATCAATCCCCTGTTTTGACAGCAGTTTTATTTCCATATGAAAGACACTTTGCCATGTCTCTTCAGCATAAAGTTCTCCTCTAGCTTCCTATTAACCCTATTATCAAACCCAAACTCATACATGTGATCAGAAGGCTATCTGTGGACTTGGTTCAACCTCTCCAGCTTTACCTCTACCTTTCCCACTCACACATCACAAGGCTCAGCTACTTTGAACTTCTTACTGTTTTCAAATAACAGACTGGTCTGGATTCTGTCATTATTATACATGCTGGTTCCTCATCCTAAAATGCCTCTTTTCATCCTATAAAATGTTCCTCCTTCAAAAACACAAAATTGTAAAAATCTAAA
Source organism: Marmota monax (assembly GCF_021218885.2). NCBI lineage: Eukaryota > Metazoa > Chordata > Mammalia > Rodentia > Sciuridae > Marmota > Marmota monax. Next base: position 3,442,873 of record NW_026694552.1, on the reverse strand, counting down.
CTTTTTTCCATAGCTACCTTCTGGAAGAACCTAATTGCAAGCAAAGGGAAGGCACAATATCAAGGGTGTCAGACAAGCCTATTTATGTACACTCAGGGATCAAATAGCCAAGATAATCAGTTCAGTTCCAGACAATGCAGGGACAATTGTTTAGTCCTGATTTCTCTTGTAGTTATTTAATTAATGGTACCAAATATTTTATTTGTGCATACAAATTAAACAAAATAGTGTGTTTCATTGTGGCATATTTGTACATACACATAACTTAATCAATTTTAGATCCCAGTATCTCCCCAATTTCATCTGTGGATTTTGATCCTTTGACTAGTATCTTAATCTCAGTTCCAATTTTACCTATACTCTCACTAGTCTCTATATTATTCTCAAAACCAGAGATTCTAAGCTTAGTATCTGTGAACTTGGTTGGGGAAAACATTGTATCATTATTTTCATTCAGTTCTGATTGAAACCTAGCATTTTCTTTCATTATGAATCTAGGCAACAAACCATAGTATTAGCTGAACCTTAACTTTATCACAAATAGAAATTAAAGATAATTTAATGTCACATTACAATCATAGAAGATGTCTCAAAATATTATTTGTGCTCATTCACTACTTCAAATTATAGTAGTATTAGACCTTCAAATTATAGTAGTATTAGACCTGCTGTTAGATCTCATTATTTAATGTGTTAGTAAAAAGGCATATATAAATTACTATATACAATTTGTTTTTCAAATATTTTAATGACTGTATTTCAATAAGCTTGGTTTCCTTTGTGGTCATTTGTATTTTATTTTATGCATGTAAAACAATTTTTCTGAGAAGGGATCTGATCTTCAGGATTCATCAAATTGCCAAAGGAGACTGGAGTATGAAAAAAAAATTGGTTAAGAATGCCTTGTCTAAAGAAATGCTCTTGAAATGTCAGCCTATAGGAAGAAAAGATTCCTGGACTCCATCAGAGATTCTGATAAGTTGTTTTATATTCAATTTTGAACCAGAATTATCAAATGATTTTTATGTAGGAAGTCCTTGGACATTATTTTAATAATAGTTACCTAAACGTGATGGTCCTCATTATACAAAGTACATGTATGAAGACTTGAATTTGGTGTAAACAGAGATATGAAACAGAGATATGAAAAATTTTGGTATATATGTGTATTAAGAATTGTAATGCAAAAAAGTACACGTATAATAGCATAAATTGATGTGAACATACTTTATATACAGAGATACGAAAAATTGTGCTCTATATGTGTAATAAGGATTGTCGTGCATTCCACTGCTGTTGTGTATTTAAAAAAAAATAATAAAATCAATTAAAAAATAATAATAATAGTGACCTAGGAATACTACCTAAATTTAAGAAATCTATATCATTTTTAAAATATGATGACAAATGAAAAATTACCTTTCAGAATTACTCTATTCTTGAATATTCTAATAGATTCTTGGATTGTAAAAAATATTTTAATTCTTAACAGTATATTTACAGAAAATATAATTCTGGCCACTTTGGGGACAGGGAGTAGACAGGAAAAAGACATTTCCTTAGGTCAAGCATCAAGATGATATACAAAGTTGAAATAACATAATACATTGAAATACATTGCCAAGTTGCCAATTTTCTTTTATCTTTCCTTGAACCATGGTAAAACCAACACGAACACCACTACCAAAAATACCACCATTACCATGATTATCATGAAAATGCATTTACCATCCATCCAACTTAATTCTTGCACCCCAACACCCCAATCTCAAATATATGATACCTCCAGCCACCAACAGATCAAGTCAGAGCTTAGGTATTATCTTTGACTCTTTTTCTTCCCACCCCCACATTAAATACAAGTGTAAGACTACTTACTGTGATTTCCAAAGTATTCCCCAAACCCTATATTTCTCTTCATCTCCCCAGGAGTTACATTTATTGAAGTCACTACTATCTCTCTCCTGGACCACTTCATCAGACCCAATTGCTAACTCTACATCCTTACTTACACCTATTCTATTTTCTATCCATTGCACTTATATTTGGGGTAAAATTTCCAAAACATGAATTTGATTGTTTCACTATCTTAAAATCTTTCAATAGTGCCTTATTCCATTCAAGATATACTCTAAGTACCTCAACATGGCACACAAGGTCCTGTTATTTCTCTCATTTAATAACATTCCTTCTTTCTCCATAAACTCTAGCTACACTGCTCTTCTCTCCATAACTAATTCATTAAGCCATTTGCCACCTCAGGAAACTTGCACATGTATTTCCTTCTTCCCCTGATGCTCTGACCCCAACTTTTTATATGGTTGGAATTCCTTACCCTGCAGGTTTCAAAGTAAGTGCTGCCTTTGCAGAGAGGCCTTTTTAACCACTCAAATAGGTCATTCCCCCATGCCATCATTCTTTTTCACAGCTTCCTGTTCACTACTTCCATAGCAATAATTGTAATTATTTGCTTGTTTATTATCTATGGTCCTCAGCAGATTGTAAGCTCCAAGAGGGCAGGAGTACATCTATTATAGTTGACATAATGGTAGATATTCAATAAATATTTACTTGAATATACCTGAATGAATAAAAGAGCACCTCTTTCAGTGTGTTAGATCCAACATAGTACTCTCACAAGCTATTTGACAGACAATAGGGTTTGACAGAAATACTGCAGAAAATGTTTTTAGAAATTTTGGTGAGTAAGAAAGACTGATTAAATATTAGAACTAAATATTAACATATTTACAATTAGAATGTATGCATAGTGTGAGAAGTATGTAGCCATAATTCTGAATTCTTGACATCAATCAAACAAATACTTAGATACTAAGTACTAGTCTCTGCTAGATCCTAGTGTGACAGAGATGAGTAAGACACAGAAGCTCTATAAAGACAGGTATTCTTGTCTGTTTTGTTCACTGTTGTTTTACTCTGGGCCTAGAACAGTGCTTAGCAAAAGTATGTGTTCCATGAGTATTTGTGGAAGGAATGCAGGCAAAGGACAAGTCACAAGCCCTAGCTTTAAGAATATCAGAGGAGACAAGAAACAAATATATTTTGGGATAAGTAAATAATAGAAATGTGAACAAAGCAACAGAGGTAGCCCATAGGAGAGAGTAGGCTCAGCGGCAGACTGAAAAATCTTCATTAGAGATCACCAATCATAGCAGGGTATCTTAAAAATTTAAGAATTACTGGGATAGAGGAAGGCATAGATTTCTAAACCAAAGGAATAAACGATCTCTTCAATGAAATAATATCAGAAAATTTTACAAACATGAAGAATGAATTAGAAAATCAAATACCAGAGGCTTTCAGGACACCAAATCTACAAAATCACAACAGATCCACACCAAGGCACATTATGATGAAAATGCTTACATCCTGGGAGCAATTTTACCCCACACATCAGATAGAGCACTAATATCTAGGGTATATAAAAAATTCAAAAAGCTAAGCACCATAAAAACAAATAACCTAATCAACAAATGGGCCAAGGACCTGAACAGACACTTCTCAGAAGAGGATATACAATCAATCAACACATATATAAAAAAAAATGTTCATCATCTCTAGCAATTAGAGAAATTCAAATCAAAACTACTCAAAGATACCATCTCACTCCAGTCAGAATGGCAGCTATTATGAAGACAAACAACAATAAATATTGGTGAGGATGAGAGGAAAAAGGTACACTCATACACTGCTGCTGGAACTACAAATTGGTGCAGCCAATATGGAAAGCAGTATGAAGATTCCTGGGAAATCTGGGAATGGAACAACCATTTGACCCAGCTATTCCTCTCCTCAGTCTATACCCAAAAACTTAAAAACAGCACAACAGGGACACAGCCACATCAGTGTTTATAGCAGCACAATTCACAGTAGCTAAACTGTGGAGCCAACCTAGATGCCCCTTATTGGATGAATGGATTTAAAAAAATGTGGCATATATACACAATGGAATTTTACTCAGCAATAAAAGAGAATAAAATCATGGTGTTTGCAGGAAATGGATGGAGAAGATAATGCTAAGTGAAGTTAGCCAATCCCCCCCAAAAAACAAATGCTGAATGTTTTCTCTGATATAAAGATGCAGACTCATAGTGGGATAGGGAAGGGGAGCATGTGAGGAATAGATGAATTCTAGGTATGGCAGAGGGGTGAGAGGGAAAGGGAGGAGGCAGGGCATTAGCAAGGATAGGGGAATGTGATAGACATCATTACCCAAAGTACATATATGAAGACATGAATTGGCATCAACATACTTTATATACAACCAGAGACATGAAAAATTGTGCTGTATATGTGTAATAACAATGGTAATGCATTCTACTGTCATTTTATTTTCTAAAAAATCAATCAAAATTAAATTAAATTTAAAAATTCCTAACATACAGAATATGAATAGAATTTTAAAAGCCACAAGGGAAAAAATCAGATTACATATGGGGAAAACCAAATAGGATATCTGCAGATTATTCAACCCAGACCCTGAAAGCTAGAAGATCCTGGAACACAATCTTATATCCAGCAAAATTAAGCTTTAGATTTGATGATAAAATAAAAATCTTCCATGATAAACAAAAGTTAAAAGAATTTACAACTAGAAAGCCTGAACTACAGAACATCCTCAGCAAAATATTCCATGAGGAGAAAATGAAAAACAAGAATGAAAATCAGCAGAGGGAGGGATTACACTAAAGGAAAAAAATCAAAGGAGAAAACAAGTTAAGTTAAATGCCAAAAAATAAACAAAAATGACTGGGAATACAAATCATGTCTCAATAATAACCCTGAATATTAATGGCCACAACTCACCAATTAAAAGACATAGACTGGCAGATTGGATTTTAAAAAGACCCAACAATATGCTGCCTTTGAGAGACTCATCTTATAGAAAAACACATCCACAGACTGAAGATGAAAGGTTGGGAAAAAACATACCACTCACATGGACTGTGGAAACAAGCAGGGGTTTCCATCCTTATATCAAATAAAGTAGACTTTGAGCCAAAATTAACCAAAAGAGATAAAGAAGGACATTTCATACTGCTTAAGGGAAACATAAACAATGGAGCATCTACATTCGTCAAACAAACTCTTCTCAACTTCGAGAGTCAAATAGACCACAACACAATAATTCTGGGTTACTTTAACATACCTCTTTCACCAATGGATAGATCTTCCAAACAAAAGCTAAACAAAGAAACTATAGAACTCAATAATACAATCAATAACTTAGACTTAACAGACATATATAGAATGTTTCATCCATCAATGAGTGAATACACTTTCTTCTCAGCAGCACATGGATCCTTCTCAAAAACAGACCATATATTATTCCACAAAGCAACTCTTAGCAAATATAAAAAAGTAGAGATCCCATACTGCATTCTATCAGATCATAATGGAACAAAATTAGAAATCAATGATAAAATAAAAAATAAAAGCTACTCCAAAACCTGGGGACTAAATAATATGGTATTGAATGAACAATGGGTTGCAAAAGATATCAAAGAGGAGATTAAAAAATTCTTAGACATAAATGAGAACACTGATACAACATGTCAATCTTTGGGACACTATGAAGGCAGTACTAAGAGGAAAATTCATTGCATGGAGATCATTCCTTAAAAGAAGAAAAACTCAGTGCATAAGTGACCTAACATTACATCTCAGAGCCCTAGAAAAAGAAGAACAAATCAACAAAGAAGTAGAAGACATGAAATAATTAAAATCAGAGCTGAAATCAATGAAATTGAAACAAAAGAAAAAATTGAAAAAGTTGACAAAAAAAGTTAGTTCTTTGAAAAAATAAGATTGATAAACCATTAGCCACAATAAGGAAGAGAAAGAGAGTGAAAATTCAAATTACTAACATCAGTGATGAAAAAGGAAACATCAGGAAGGACACTACAGAAATACAGAAGATAATGAAATATTATTTTGAAAATTTGTACACCAATAAAATAGAAAATATTAAAGGCATTGACAAATTTCTAGAGTCATATGATTTGCGCAAACTGAATCAATATGATTTTCATACATTAAACAGGTAAATTTCAAGCAATGAAATACAAGATGCCATCAGAAGCCTACCAACCAAGAAAAGCCTAGGACCAGATGGATATACAGCTGAGTCCTACAAGACCTTCAAAGAACTAATACAAATACTCCTCAAGTTATTTCATGAAATAGAAAAAGAGGGAACACATCCAAACTCATTCTATGAGGCCAATATAACCCTGATTCCAAAACAAGACAAAGACACATTAAAGAAAGAAAACTTCAGACCAATATCTCTAATGAACATAGATGCTAAAATTCTGGCCAATTGAATACAAAAACATATCAAAAAGATAGTGCACCACAATCAAGTGTGGTTCATCCAAGGTATGCAATGTTGGTTAAACATATGGAAATCAATAAGTGTAATTCATCACATCAATAGACTAAAAGACAAGAATCATATGATCATCACAATAGATGCAGAAAAAGCATTTGACAAAATATAGCACCCCTTCCTAGAAAAACTAGGGATAATAGGAACATATCCCAACATTGTAAAACCTATCTATGCTAAGCCCCAGGCTAACTATATTCTAAATGGAGAAAAATCGAAAGCATTCCCTCTAAAAATTAGAACAAGACAGGGGTGCCCTCTTTCACCGTTTCTATTTAACATAGTTCTTGAAACTCTATCCAGTGCAATCAGAGAGATTAAAGAAATTAAAAGGAAATGGATAGGAAAAGGAGAACTCAAACTATGAATATTTTCAAACAATATGGTTCTCTACCTAGAAGACCCATAAAATTCCACCAGAAAACATCTAGAACTAATATATAAATTCAGCAAAGTAACAGAATATAAAATCAACACTCATAAATCAAAAGCATTCCTATACATCAGTGACAAATCCTCTGAAAGTGAAACTAGAAAAACTACCACAATTACAATAGCCTCAGAAAAACACAAAATATCTGGGAATCAACTTAACGAAAGAGGTGAAAGTTCTCTACAATAAAAACTACAGAATGCTAAAGAAAGAAATTAGAGAACACCTTAGAAAATGGAACAATCGCCCTTGTTCTTGCATAGGCAGAATTCATATTGTCAAAATGATCATATGACCAAAAACACTATACAGAGTTAATGCAATTTCAATCAAAATCCCAATGACATTTCTCATAGAAATAGAAAAAGTAGTCATGAAATTCATCTGAAAAAATAAGAGACCTAGAATAGCTAAAGCAATCCTTAGCAAGAAGAGTGAGGCAGGTGGGCATCACTATACCAGAATTTAAACTATACTATAAAGCAATAGTAACAAAAATAGCATGGTATTGGCACCAAAATAGACTGGTAGACCAATGGTACAGAACCGAGGACACAGAGTCAAACCCTCATAATTACAATTATCTTATATTAGACAAAGGTGGCAAAAACATATATTAGAGGAAAAAAGATAGCCTCTTCAACAAATGGTGCTGGGAAAACTGGAAATCCATATGCAACAAAATGAAATAAAACTCCTATCTCTGACCATGCACAAAATTTAACTCAAAGTGGATCAAGGACCTAGGAATTAAACCAGAGACCCTGCACCTAATAGGAGAAAAAGTAGGCCCAAACCTTCATCATGTCAGATTAGGCCCCAACTTCCTTGATAAGACTCCTACAGTACAAGAAATAAAATCAAGAATCAATAAATGGGATGGACTCAAAGTAAAAAGCTTCTTCTCATCAAAAGAAATAATCAGTGAGATGAATAGAGAGTCTACAGAATGGGAATAAATTTTTACCACAAGCACATCAGATACAGCACTAATCTCTAGGATGTATAAAGAACTCAAAAAGCTACCC